>NW_025421341.1:20582500-30582500 GCF_011764305.1 Mustela putorius furo
AGAGGCAGAAGGTGGTGAGTTCTGGATCTGAAGTCTGGCAGGTGGGTGGGGCCGCTGGAGTGGTGGTTTGGGCCACTGAGGTAGGACAGGCCACACCACTTAAACTGGTCACTGGCTTTGGTGGGAAGCACCAGAATCCACGGGGAACAGGGGAATCAGGCAGCTTCAGAGCACTCAATTAGCATTTTGGTGCATTGGCTCCCATTGGGTGCTGCCCAAGTCCTAGGGTGCCTGTGAAATGAGTGGGTCGATTTTTATGGAAGCCCTTTGCCATCCAAAGCCCCCTGTCAGCCTGATTGACTTCTCTGTAAAGGTGTCTCAAACTCAGATGCTCTCAGAGCCAGAAAGACCATGCAAGTGACACAAGGCAGCTAGTAGGGGCTGGGGCCAATCTAAGGCCCAGACCCCAAGTTAAAGGGACAGCCACCATTAGCTCCATCCCACTGTACACGTGGGAATCTGGGTGACAATTTTTATGTAAAGTCTCTCAATAGTGAAATGTCAACAACAAAAGCAGGTCTTCTAAATATATTGTGAGCATCATTTGGTCCAAGTTTAGAACATTTGTACTCCCCTGCAGGCCAGCACATGGAGACCCCCATCCCTCTGTGAAGTCTCCTTCCCTGAGTCCCTGGTTGGCAAAAGCTTGGCAGGTGGGGACAGGGCTGAACCCAGGTACCTAAGAGGTGGGATGTGTATGGCTGCAGGTGTGAACTTGGGGCCTGGCTGGGAGTGGATGCGAAGCCTATTCTGGGCAGGTCTGGAAGCAGAGAGGCAGAGGACCTGGCCCAGCTAGATGGCGTGAGTGGATCACAGAGATGGGCTTAGCCTCCTGTATACCCTGTGACAACACGTCCATGACCATGACTGAAGCTGGTGGACTTTGGCTTCCTGCCAGACCTGACATGGCGGCCTGAAGTGCCTCCATGAGCCTCCACAACCCCTTTCCTTTCTCTCTCCCCTCCCTTTACTCTCTCTCTGTCTGTGTTGTCATTCCCCCTCCCAGCTCAGAGTCCATAGTTTCTGCTTGCTAAATCCAACCAACTCAACTCCTTCATT
This sequence comes from Mustela putorius furo, assembly GCF_011764305.1. NCBI lineage: Eukaryota > Metazoa > Chordata > Mammalia > Carnivora > Mustelidae > Mustela > Mustela putorius. The sequence goes on from NW_025421341.1 coordinate 20,583,560, forward strand.
TACTTTCCTAGAGATTTAAGCAGCTGGGCCCACCCACCTCCCCCAACCTGGGCTTTCTTCTGACTTACTCCAGGGTTCCCTTTCTCCTTACTTCCTATACCCACCTGCCCACCCCCACCTCATTTATTCTGGACCCAGCCCTTCCATCTCTCTCCTGCCAAAGGACCCAGAAGATGGTCCTGAGCCCTGCATTGGTGTGTTTGCAATTCGGTCACTTAAACCGTGTCCCTGCTAATCTGGAGGTTCCTTCATTCAAGAAACCACATCTTGCTCCCAGTTTTGGATAAGCAAGCACAGAAGCACTTGACCTATAAAACATATTGAATCATGTTCTTTGCCATAGACTGCAGAACCAGTTGTTTCCTCCAAAGATGCATAGAATCATCTTTCCCCTCCAATTCACCCCCTGTCACTCAAAGACCACACCTTGGCCTGGATGAGGTCTAGAATATTCTTATATTGGTCTGTCTGTCAAACTGCTTCTCATCTTCACCATAATTCCAATGCCACCTCCTACAGGGAGTCGACCCAGGTTGAGTCTTCTGCAGGTTGAGCTCAGTGCTTTGATCTCTAAGCACCTTTTGTGGAGTGCCTTGGGTATATACCTGTTAGAGCACTGAGCACATCCTTATAAGGACTTGTGAGTATGCCTCTCTAATGTTCAGAGAAGCTCTGGAAGGCAGGGATCAGGGGTGGTTCATCTTTGGACCCTATCCCCTCCATGCCTTACCCGACTCCCTGAGGGCCCTCAACAATAGCTGTGTTTGAATGAGTAAATGAAAAAATTAATCAGGTGTCTGCTCAGGTTTCCTGCACTGCCCTGAAGAATGGGGATGGGATGTCTGCTCCATGAGAATGGGAACCATGTCCCCTTGTGGACTTCGAGACCCCCGCACCTTGCTCAGTGCCCAGCACTCAGAGTAGGTACATGCTGTAAATGAACTTGGTAGCAGAAATGCTCAGCGTGCCTCATCTCTGAAAACCCTTCCCAGTTCCCGCTGCACTCCTCCAGTATTGACAGGCCTCCTTCACTGTAGCTTCCGCCATGCTCAACCCACTGTTGTAGCACTTCTCCCGTTTCTCTCTGGGTTCCTGCACCATGATCGCTTACAGGGACACTAGCTTATCTAACTTTCCATCCTGAGCACCTAGTGCTGTGCCTGAAGCAGATCCTCTTTGCAGTGTTGATGGCAAAATACATTCCTATCTCTTTGATGAACAGGAGGTTTTGCTTCCCGAGGACATGGCCAGTTCTGGCACCTGGTGAACAGCCATGGTGCCTAGGAGAGTAGAAGAGGGAGGAGATGCCCACATTGCTGGGCACCCGCCACAGCCTTCCAGGTCCGAGGGCACTGGGTAGTGAGGAGTTGCGGTGTAACTAAGAGAAAGAACTAGGAGGGAGTGAGCAGAGAGAGGTGCTGGGGGAGGGGCAAAAGCCCTCATTATTCATGGCAGCCTTTCCTGGGCTCATTAATTCTAACAGGATGAGCTGGGTTTGATTAATCGGGTTGTTAAGCAGCCATGTCAAATTGCCAATGAAGTAAGAGACATGACTTCCGGTCCCTGGCAATGCCGCCAAGTGACAGAGAAGGCTGCACTCCTTGCTTCCAAGCGGCAGCGGAGAGACAGGGCAGAAAGGGCTGTTGGCTCTGCACAACTGATGACAAGACCTGGGCTCTCTGACATGACTCAGGAAGGGCGACCGCACCACCAGCGCTCACAGGGCCCCTGGACCCCCACACACTAGGTGGGGACAGGGACAGCATGACCCGGCCTGGTCCCAGTGCCTGGCTATGGGGCCCAGAGGCCAAACAGGTGCTGTCTCCCTGGGGGCTCCTCGTCCCCCAGACCCAGACAACGAAGAAGACAGAATAGGAACTCGTTTCAGGTGCTACAAAGATTAGAAAGCAAGGACACCAAAACTGTTGGAAAAGTTTCACTCTGATGAAGGAAGCAATCCAGGATTTGGGCAAAAAAAATAGTAAATCTGGAAAGATGTTATTTTAACCTTGGCATTTACATAAGTTTTGTATTTTATGATCTAGTATATTTTTATGTACATTTGGGAGAAGGGCCATAATTTTCTTTATGTTTAAGGCTTGTAGGAGGCCTTAACGTGGACGCTTTCCTGTCTTTGACGGGTCAGGCCTGTGCGCCTTCAAGAGCAGGAGAAGTGGAACTGAGCCAGCGGCCCGACGGATCAGGTTAGACTTCATGAAGATGAGCTCCACAGTCAATTCTGTTAAAAGCTGGAGTGCTGGAGCCGGGAAACGGAAGTGGTGAACATCTCTGAGACCAGGAAGAGGATGGTTCAATGATCAGCTGCAGGTCACTCAGCTGGCCGGTGGCGTGGCCAGAACGGGAAGCCTGGTCTTTCTGTGTTTTACCACTCTGCTCTGTTCATCCCTCCTGGGCCCTCTGTCCCACCCCCGTCCCTCCCACACCCCTGCCTGCACCCTCCACCCCCCCCCAACCCCTCCGCCAAGTTTCTCATGCCTGCTAGCTGCACATCTGTCTCTTCTCCCTGCACCGACCCCAGAACTTGGCACTTGTCTTCCAGGATTCGGGCTGCTCCTGTGTGTCCCGCAGAGCCCAGCATGTCACAGGTGCACAGTCTGGAGTGTGTGCTGATGGGAGGGGCCCCAGGGTGGGACAGAGCATGGGCCCCCCACCCCTGGCCCAGCTCCTGAGGCTCCAGCCCTTGGGCTGGGGCGATCATTACCATCTTTTTTGGGGTAATTTTTATTTTATATATTATTTACTTATTTACTTATTTTACCATCTTGTCTGCCGAGCTCCGCAAACGCCACACGTCAAAGAGGGTTGTTAATTGCAAAGGGCACCAGACACTCCTGAATGATCTGCTCGGGGCTCTAGGGCCCAGGGAATGGCTAAGGCAAGAAAACTCGGGTCTTCTCGAAGCCCCCAGCCTCCAAGGGACAGTGTGTGGGGGAGGAATGAGGAGCATGGTTTTTGGAGATGGACTCCTTAGGTTTGAATGCCTCTTCATGCTCACCAGCTGCGCAAACTTGGGCATGTCCCTCACGCTCTCTGAGGCTTCTTTATCTTTCTGCGGCAGGCAACTCTTGCCCCCTCCGAGGGTGGCTGTAAGGCTCGAGTGCGGTCACGCCCACAGAAGTGCTGGAGACAGCGCCTGGCACAAGTAAATCCTTCTGGGCGAGTTTTACAATTGTAACTCACGTTTCCATGAGGACCTCAATTGCATAGTTTTCTTCCTACTACAGTTCTATTTTATTCCCTACTGGCAAATAGGGGAGAAGGGAGCCATGCCTTTGGTAAAGTTCAACGGAGCATCCGAGAGAGGGGAGTCCACCCCTGTGACATGGGTAAGGGGTCACAACACAGATCTGCCAGCTCACGGCCCAGGACTGTCCTCTGTGTCATGAGGGCTACGCTGAGAGTCCTGGGGGTGGAGGGCGGGACTCTTCCCTTCCCTGGGGATGCTGAGCAGAAGAGCATGGGCCTCTTGGAGGGGTGAAGTGGGGTCATGCTAGAAGCAGGAGGCAGGACAAGCTGATCCGCAGCCCTTGGCGGCGGCTGAGCTGGTGGGTGGGGAAGAGAACAGGATGGATTCTCCTTGCTGCCAATGACACAGAAAGCTGCAGGTGCAAGACTCCAGTGGTTTCTCCATTCACAGATTTCTTTCTGTTTGTTTCTGGCTTGCTTCAATTCTTCCCTGTCTCAATCTGAAAGGGCTCACTTCTGGAGTCCTTAGGTTACCTGGTTGCCATGGTAGTGGCAGGTGAGCCAAGATTTCCCTTGCCACCCACACGGGCACCGGGCATTCCTGCCACGGAGCAGAAGGAAACAAATAGAGTCTAGTGACGCAAAGACTCCAGCCCTGCTGTGGTTTGCAGCTTCAGAAGATCCAAACAAAGGAGACAACAGGAACCCTAGCCTGGGGCTGCAGCCTGGGGGCATCTTCCTCTACTGACACTCAGGTGGTGGTTAAGAGCTTGGACTCTAATCTTAGGAAGTCTTGGGTATATCCAGGCTTTTACAATCTGTGTGACCCTGAGAAAGTTGCTTAACCTCTCTGGGCCTCATTCAGTCATTCTTTATTCATCAGGTATTCATCTAGTATGTTCTAGGTTCTCTTCTAGGTGACAAGGATACAGAAGTGAATGGAACTGACCAAAATTGTCTAGTAGAGAGAGGCAGACAATAAAAAATATAAAAAGACTCTAAGTACCAAAGATGCTATCATGTGCTATGGAGAAAAATTAGCAGGGGAAAAGAAAATAGAATACCAGGAAAGGGGCAGGGTGAGATTCTAAATAGGGTGGCTATGAAAGGCCTCACCAAATGGGGCCTTTTGTGCAAAGACTAGAAGGTCAGGGTGCAAACCATGCAGATATCTGGGGGCTGAATATTTCAGTGCACAGGTCCTGAGACAGAAGCATGCCAGGCTTGTTGTAGGGACACCAAAGAGGCTTGAGTGTCTGGGGTAAAGTGAGTGAGGGAAAGAGGAATAGGAGATGAGTTCAGAGATATAAGGATGAAGAATGAGGGACAAATCAGAAGAGGCTTGTGGGCCATTTTAGGGACTTGGCCCTTACTGTGAATGAGATGGGAAATCACGAGCATTTTGAGGAGAATAATGTGACCTGACCATGTTTGACAGGATCCCTTTGGCTGCCATCTTGAAAACAGACTAGACAGAAGAGCCAAGGAGAAAGAGAGAGGAGGCTGTTGCAAGCTTCCGGATGGGTGATGATGGTGTTTTGGACCTGTATGGATGCAGCGAGAGTTCTGCAAAGTGGTCCATTTCTAGATACATTTTGAAAATGCAAATAACAAGACTTGCTGATGGATTAGATGGGTGAATGAGAGCAAGGAAAACAAGGGTGACGCTTGTTTTGACCTGAGCCATGAGGAGGATGGCGAACTGCTCTCATTTCAGATGGGAAAGATTGAGGGTAGAACAGGTTTTAGAAGGCAGACTGGAAGCTGGGTTCTGGACATGTCAACTTCGAGATGCCTGTTAAATAGGCATCAGAGACTGCAATAGATCCTAGTCTGGAGCTTAGGGGAGCGGTCCAGGTTCAAGACATCAATCTGAGAGTCGTTGACATACAGACGGTGTTTAAGGCCATGAGCCTGGGTGAAATCACCAAAGGAGCAAGTGTGGGTAGCAGTAGGGCGGGATACCATGGCTGATCCCTGGAGGACGCCAACATGCCAGAACTTGGGAGATGGGAAAGCACTAGGAGAAGGGACTGAGAGGGAAGGTCAGTGAGATGAGAAAGGAACACTCCAGTGGTTTCTCCATTCACAGATTTCCACGATGTGTGGAACATGTGTGTCCCAACAGTGAAACAAGAAGGCAACATGCTTCCCAAAAGGGGGCCTTCAGCCTTGTCAAAGGCTGCTGATGGGTCAAGTTGGATGAGAACTGAGAATTAAACATAGATCTGGCAAGTTTTCCTTGATTTATTCATTAAATAATATGAAGCAAAGTCATGGGCTGAGAGTGAAGGCAGGGGAGGTGGTGTTGGAGGTCTGAGAATCGGTATAAAATAGTCCATCTGGGGGAGTTTAAGAGTGAGTAGAGTGGAGTAATAAGGTATGATTGCTGGCAGCATGGAGGGTCCTTTCTATTACTACCCTCCTCCCCCATCTGTGAGACTGGGGGAGTAAGGAAATATATTTAGCACCACGCGTGGCACATGGGAAACTCTCAGCAAATGCTGGCTCTCATGTAAGGGGTTATCAGAGGGGTTATAGCAGAGCTCCTTCCCCTAAGCCCACCTTCACACCTACTTCCGTTTATCAATTTCCTTACTTTTTCTCTTCCCCCTTTAAGTAACCTTCTCTATTAATAAGCCTAATGTTATAAACACTTTACAATTCTAACAAAGTGCTTTCATTGACATTCTACCACCTACTACCTCAATAACCAAATGAGGCTAATGATTACTTCTCCTGTTTTACAGATACAGAAACCCACTCAAAGAGGCTGTTACTTGCTCAGGAGAAAGACAGAGGAAGGCTCTGAAACCGGTTCTGTCCATCAGGCTATACCCACCACATCTCTGCCACTCTAGCGTCACTAGCTCGTCTCTTCTTCTCCTGCCCCCAGCAGCCTGTTCATCAGATCCTTACTTATCCAGCTCCCAACAGACAGCTGACCTTGTGGGCTCCCCCCATAAACATAGAAACACAAAAGCAGAAATCCTTGTCCCCTTTCCTCAGAAGCCAATTTCAGGCAGTGTTCACTGGGTAGTAATTGATGTGGTAGTGGGGAGGTCAGGCTAACCTCCCCCTCACTTCCTCCTCACACTCCAACCCTTGGCAGACCCACCCCATCTGATACTGCTTAAGTCAAAATTAAGAGAGAGAGGTTTTTGTAAGCAGAGTAATAGATTAAAGTTTTCTCTGAGATGCGGTCTAGAATAATAAGGAAAGTTACAATTGCCTTACGATGCTCCACTGGGAAGACACAGAGGACCTAAGGCTTTAAAATCAGAATTTCCCCTCCAGGGTAGACCCAGAAGCCATGTGTCCTTGGTTGGGGGAAGAATGGACATAAGAGTAGAAGTAGTTCATTGGGATAGTGGCGAAGAATAAGGAGCAAGTGTGGGTAGGAAAAGGGAGGAATACCAGAGAAAGGAGGGACTCCCCAATGGCCATCCTTGGATGGACATTGGATAGGATGGATAGTTGACTTGGTAGGGAAAGAAATGTTTTGTACCATTCCCCACACTCCACATATTTGGAGGATCAACTAACAGAAAGGCTCATCAATAACACATCCTGCCATCTGTACAGAAGCAACCAAACTGGTCCATGATGTTGGCCAACTATTTATGTAGCCGTGATCTGGGTTGGTGGGGGAGGGCTGGGGAGAACAGCGACAAAGCAGGAGCACAGTGGGGCCAGTGCCTTAAAGGAAAACCTGGAAGATTCCAGGCATCTTCTTTTTGCAGGAGGCCAGGCAACCATCTTTTGATTCCAGAGACCTACTAGAGGCTAATGGATCCTGGTATTAGGATCAAGAGAAATGACCTATCATGAAGACCTTCTTACCAGCAAAGGTTGTGGTCGAGAGATGAATAGGTGAGAGTGTGACTCCTCTGCCCTGAACTGTGATAAAGCAAGCTTCCCCCTTATCTATGGAGGCAGGCAAGAGGACTTCAGAGATCCCCTTGGCCCTAGAATCCATTATTATACACAGATAGGCAATTCTGAATTCTCTGCATATTGTGCCAGGCAGCGTCTAGGCAGATCTTTGTTTTCTGCCTGGAGCCCTTTCAGGCTCATCTTCTCACTCTGTCTCTCAACCAGAGCATGTAGCTTGCCCCATTCCCAGCGCACTTCCAAACTCAGCGGCGCCAGAGCCAAACCTCAGCTTCTGGAGACTAACAGTGTGTCAACACATGCACAAGGAAATCCATAATTGTTGCAAGATAATTTGATTTTAAAAAGAAAGAACTCTATTACTAAGTAGAAAAAAAAAAAAGATTTAAGGCCTTAATGAGCTGTAGTTATCTACACTAAATCCGATTAACCACATAATTATTTCTAGTTCTGCTCTCACATCAGCAGCTTACTTTCACACACACACACACACACACACACACACACACGTATAATCTGTCTCCCTCTTCATGAAAAAAATCTCCAGCCTTCCTGTTCATCAGTTCCAAAAAATAATTTCAGAAAGAGACAAGGAAAACACACAGACCCAAACTCAACCCTCCAAACCATGGTTTTTCATTTTCATGATAATTATTTTATTCCTGCAATGCTTTTCCCCTTCTAATTTAACTGGTATAAGACAAATGTACCTATTTCCTCTAACTGCCTCTAAATTTACTCAACTGGTACTAGAAGGAAGAACTTAACCTCACAATAATTGAATTTAAATAACATCCAATTCCATAAAGTCAAACATGGTCTGCATAATAAACAAACCACACTTTACAGGGGCCGGCGGGAAGAAAGAAGGTCATATCTTATGTGTATATTCATAACTGTATCTGTATTTCCAATGACCTAAATGTGCAATATACTGTCCGTTTGTCTTTCTGTGTAACTCATCATGGCCATCACCATCGTTTCCAAAGAGCTTAAATTAAAGGCTCATCTTTCCTCAAACCTCTGCCTGACTCAATAGAAAAATGTAATTATTTCGATAAACAGCTGGTCAGAATAAGGCTATTTGCATATGGCAGCCGGCTGGGCCCGTTTCCAGGGCGCCAGACCCCCAGGTTGAATCCCCGCCAGTGTGCAGGGATTCCAGGTCACGGTGTCCTCTTTCTTTCCCACAAGTCAGGCCAAGCCAAGGGCACAAGTCAATGGTAAGTTAAAGGGCAAGTACTCAATTACCCTCTGAGGTCAGACCTCATTACTCCCTGCACACTGCCGGAGGGATGCCCAGATCCTACTCTGCAAAACCTTTGTGTTATTGGAAGGGGTTGTGGTGAAATTCCACAAAAATTAATTTTCCATCATAGTAATTAATGTATCACTCTGTGCTGAGAGGGTACAGCAGATGTTCCAAGTGCAAACGAACTATGAGGATGGGTTGCACCTCATGGATGTCTTGAATCACAGCCCTAGGCTCTTAGAACTTTCTGTATGGCTGGCTCCTACAAAGTAAAAAGCTTGGTCCCTCCTGGGTGCCAACCCCAGTTCTGCCACCCTCTGGCTGGTCACCTTGCCTCTATACCACCCAGGCCTTGGTTCCCTCATTTTTAGAAGTCAGCGTACATAAGAACCACCTGGAAGCTTGTTAGGAGGCTACCAGGCTTTGCTCCAGAGATTCTGATTATATGTGAACCCACTCTTCCTGTCTTGAAGCAAGGTTGGCTAAGACTCATTTTGCAAAGCCCTCACCAGATACTTTTTAGCAAGCCTTCTGTCTTCTGCATCACTCTAAGACTCTTATGTATACAAAGATAAAAACAAATACCAATAGCTAACAGATACTGAACACTTACTATGTGCTAAGCCCCATATGCCAGTGTTGACGGCTGAGTTCAAATCTTGGTTCTCCCACTCAGTGGGTGAAGGCCATTGTGCAAGCTCCTTACCCACTCTGAGCCCTGGCCCCATCATCTGCATCTAGATGCATTTCTAGATGTTCCGGCTGCTATGGCTGCCTCTCTTAGTAGTTCACACTCACTGAGCATGTGCTGGGTGTCCCCGTGGTCTTAAGTTGCCATGCAGGAAGCTGGATAGCAAGACTATGGGGCCAGGGGATGCAGACCGGCTGGTTTGAATCCTTGCTCTACCATTTACTACCTGTGTGACTGTGGCAAGTCTGCTCAGAGATAAAGCAGGACCAAAGATACTTCCGGCCTCCCTAGGGTCTCATGAAGATTCAGGGAAGTAATGCACAAAGAGAAGTACTCAGAATGCTGCCTGACGCATAGTGGGTGCCGCTGTAGATCACTACTAATTGTCGCTCATGCTCCCACCAAGACTTGTGGAGTCTCCCCATCCTATCAGAAGGAGGCAGGCGGAAGATGCTGCTGTCTCGCACTGTGGACGAGGCATCCCTGCCTTTTGCTACCTTACTAAGCCCCTCACTTTACCACCTTGTAAACGAAGCTCATCAGTCCGAAACTGGTGAGTACTTATGCTGCCTGGGGGTCTTGATCATGGGTTGAAAGTAATAACAGTGGGATGAAAGCCAGGAGCCTCCAGGTACTGCTAACTGCCCTGTTATTTTGAGGGAGGGAAGGACAAAACAGATACCCCTGCTCACATCCACCTGCGGCCTCCGCGTCTCTAAGGAGCCCTCCCCACGCCTCCTTCCTAACATGCCTTTGCTCCTTCCTCTTGTGATAGGGAAAATGACCAGGCGTTAAGCCAGGGGGTTTCCAGCCATCACTCCGCTCTGCCCCCTTTCAGGCAAGGCTGTGAATGTGTGTTCACGGGGCCAGCTGAGGGCTTTGTGATGCCCTTGGAGGCACAAGAAGGAGGGAAAGTGGAAGCGAGGCAGAGAGGCTAGAATGATCTGTGTCGTGAAGAACTTAGCGAGAGAAAGGAAGTAAGAGAAGGCTTTGTCCCATGGTTTCCTCTGCCTGCGTTGAAAGGAGTAAACACTGACATGCTTTTCAGTTCTTTCTCTGTATGGGACTTACACCTTTTCTTTGTGACAAGCTTCTTTCAGATAATTGTCCATTCAGACTGAAAAGCCCGAAGCCCAGCGAGGGCAGTGGGGCGGTGGGACAACCCTCCCGCCCTGGGTTCAGAGTCTGCACCCCTGCCGGCCTGAGGCCTCGCGCTGGGCGATACCCATTTCAGAGTCTGCCGAAAGCTCAGCCCAGTTCTCTTCACACCTCTCAAGGAAGCATACTATTCCTGAAGTCTTGGCTCCGCTTCCCTGTCAGGAATAAGCACGCTAAGGAGAATTTGAATTACTATGGCGTGTGAATAGACTCCGGTCTGTTGACTCCAAGCTTCTGCTAAGCTGCTCCAAGTGGTTGTAGCTTCTGTCATCTTGGCAATTTTACTTTTTGTTTGAAAGAATTCTATATTCCCTACTTCTGGGGCTGGGAAGGGGGTGAACTTCAAAGGCCCTTTGCTTCATCACCCGGCCCCTGTCAGAGGACCTGTCCCCAGTCCTGACATATGAGGTGCTCTGTACTGAGATAATGCCAGGAAAGGGGGCCCCAGAGCCTCCCACGCTTACCCATTGCCCTTTTAGATTCATATGGGAAAACCAGTGCAGGGGCGCCTGCGTGGCTCAGGCCGTGAAGCGTCTGCCTTTGGCTCAGGTCATGATCCCAGAGTCCCTCTCTCTGCTCAGCAGGGAGTCTTCTTCTCCCTCTCTCCCTCCCCCGACTCGTGCTCGCACTCTCTCTCTCTCTCTCTCTCTCTCTCTTTCTCAAACACATAAAATCTGGAAGGAAGGAAGGAAGGAAGGAAGGAAGGCAAGCAGGGAGGAAAACCAGTGCAGAGAAGCCCAAAGTTCATAGATGCAGCCCAGGCTTCCACACCCAAAGATTGGGGGGATATGTATGCACCAGAAGTGTTTCCCACCAAAAGACTGAGGCAATAGCCCATAGTCTCCTTCATTTAGGAGCGGTTCGGTGGCCTTGATTGAGTACCAGCTCTGGGCCTTGGTGCTGAGACCTCAAGATGGCGCCCACCCATGCCCCCCCCACCCCCCACACGGATGTGCTTCCTCAAACCCATCTACATTCTCAGCTTTTGCCATGGTTTTTTGACCTGCATTTCACTTAATTAGTGGCTGGTATGTAAAATATAATTTCCTCTTATTTGCCTTTAGCCTTTTTCAGGTGACGAGGTAGTTAGGCAAACAATTAAGACTTTTATAGGATTTCAGTCATTTTTTGGGATTTGATGATCCAAATCCATGTTGCCCCTCCCCTTAGATTTTGTGATTGATTTAAACTGTATTTATCTTCCCCTCAGCTGTTGTCTGTCAGTGAAAAGTCCTATTTTTAGATCCCTGTCTCATGTCAGGCATCATTTCAGCCACTTTTTTCCAGACCTTCACCAGTTGCTTAAGTTTTTGAGGGAAGTTTTCCTGCTATGTCCCAGATAGCCAAGGATCCTCATGTCCAGAAGCTAGGAGAGAGAAGTTCATATAAAAATATATAGAAATTTATTATATATCAAAATTTTCCCCATAACTATGTCCCCCTCATATACATAGTTTCCTCCAAATTAAGAACGTGACATACAGCTTATTTTTAACTTGTATCTTTAAAAAATGTCTCATGGTTATCCATGATTTCATAGTTCATATCTGTGATTATTTCCTTAAAAGATAATCCTGGAGGATCCTAGGTGGCTCAGTTGGTTAAGCATCCAGTTCTTGACTTCAGCTTGGGTTTCTATCTTGGGGTTGTGAGATCCAGCCTTGTATGGGGCTCCACACTGAGTGGGGAGTCTGTTTCTACCCCTCCTTCTGCCCCTCCCCCCACTCATGAACACTCACGCTCTCGCTCTCTCTTTCAAATAAATCAATAAATAATTCTTAAAAAAAAAAAAAAAAAGACAGTCCTGGAATGGAATTACTAATTCAAAGTTCTTGGGCATTTTTAAGGGTGTTGGTAACATGTTACCAAACAGGTCTTTCACAAGATGACCCATTTTCCATCCATATCATTACGGTCAGTACCTGCCTCAGACTCAAGGCTTCATCACCAGCAATGGTCAGTGGTACCATGGCTGTGACCCTGAGAAAAAAATGTTCAGAAAACACAGGATGTCTGTTCCTTTCTACTTTTCTTTCTACCAGGGAGGATGAGCAAGAGGTGACTGCAGGACTGGGACAGAGTTAAGTCCAGAATTCACAGCAAGGCAGCTGAGGCAATCTTGGAGGAGAATCTCAACCATGAAGGAGAGCCAGTGGGCTCCTGGTTCTCTTAGCCTGGGTGCTGGGCAGGGGGATCCTTACCCTTCTCCAGAGACCTGATGGATGATGACAAGGACAACTCAGCATAGTCTTGTCAAGAGACTCAGTAGAGCTCAGTCTCTGGGGTAGTGGGCCACATGTCTAAGACCACTGGGGCTAACAGGTCCTGAAGTTAAGACCCTCCACCCAGATAACTGCCCTTTGAGATAGCTAGGTGTGAGTACGTACCCTCACCATATGTAGCGATACCCTTGTGTAAGGTGACTTTGCTGTTAAAGGTGTCATCCGGCCTTATTTTCCCTGCTACAATTTCAGCCTTTTTCTATCTTTTCACAATGAATGGACACTGCACAGACTTTAAGATCAAACAACTTCTAGCTCTGCCATTTACTAGCTGTGTCGATTAGTTTCAGCTGCTAACTATGCTCCGGCAGATGCACCCCAAAATTTGTGACTTTTTGTAAAGATTATTTATTTATTTATTTCCTTGGCAGAGATCACAAGTAGGCAGAGAGACAGGCAGAGAGAAAAAGGAGGAAGCAGGCTCCCCCCTGAGCAGAGAGCCTGATGCGGGGCTCGATCCCAGGACCCTGGGATCATGACCTGAGTCGAAGGCAGAGGCTTAACCCACTGAGCCACCCAGGTGCCCCAATTTGTGACATTTTAAAAATAACAACCATATATTATTTTTTACAAGCCTACAAGTTGTCTGAGTCGTTCTGCTGATCTGGTTTGGCTGGGCTTGGCTGGGCTCGCTCTGGCTTATGTGAGCTGGCTAGAGGCTGTCTCATCTAGGACGGTGGCCCTCTGCTCACATGTCTCTTATCATCCAGTAGGACTGCTTGGGCTTGTTCACATAATGCCGGAAGAGTTCCTGCCAGCAAGAGAGGGTCGGCCCAGATGTGCAAGCACTTTTCAAGCCTTACATCAAGTTCGTAATGTCCCATTGGCCAAGTCTTGTGGCCTGCTCCAGACTCAATGTAAGCAAGCATTATCAAAAGGAAGTGACTATAGGGAAGCATAAAGATCTAGGGCCATTAGTAGAATCAATCTATCACATTAGCTCTATGACCTTAGACAATTTCCTTAACCTCTCTGAGGCTTACTTCCATCATCTATAAAAATGCAGAGCTTTTGTAGGATTCCTTGCTATAATATATGTACAATGTCTGGCACATGATAAGCATTCCATATGTGTTAATTTCCTTCTCCTTTTCCATCATTTGGACTCTCTCTTTTTTCCCTTAAATACATTATTTCTATGCATTACCTTCTATGTTCAAAGCTGCAACATAATAACATTAAACATTATGCCAGGGTCTTCTGTTAAATCTCCAACCCCCTATGGCTAACACAATCATCTAGAATTTGGATAGTAAGGGAATCTAGGGGTCTCTCCTCCCTGTGTTCTTGGGACAGCCCAGTTGTGAGATGACCTCTTGGCTTTCTGAACCAGCTCCAACATCAAAAGTGAAAAAGAAAGGGTTAACACATTTGCATTAACTGATGACTCAGGATAGAGGCAACAAGATGGGGAATCTCCATTTCCTAATTTATAGATGGCCTTGGGGGTAGGATAAGTATCCTGGCCTCTCCTTAGCTAATCAGGCTCCAGAAGAGACATTAATTGCAGCCAGTCCATCCTGCTGGGGAGACCCAAGGCTGCCAGCTCCCTTGCTGGGAATGGAATAGAATTTTAATTGGCTGTGAAAGCATCATGGCAGTTGGCGCATGAAAGATTTGATCCTGTCCCCTGAAGCAGGTGAGAGAAGCTTTGGGGGAAAAACCCTGAAGAGGTACATGACAGCAAAGACCAGCCACGTCCAGGGCTTATCCCAGCGGCAACACCACTGATCCCGTTCCAGGGCTGGACTCTCGCCAGGGTCAAAGACTCTCTTGTACACTATCCTCGGTGTGGTGAGCACAGAAGCATCAGGCCTGGAACCCCATTCACGCCTGTGCCCACCCAAGGACTTTCATAAGAGAAGCACTATGTAGTGACTGTCACTTGCGTAGCCAAGAAAACCAGGACCTCCTACCTCAGAGAACTCTCCATCTGTAATCTCATTCCCCCAGTGTGTGTGTGTGTGAGCACATGTGTATGGGTGTGTGTGTGTGCACATGCATGTGTCCATTTGAACCAATGGCACAGCATTTCTGTACTGTTGACTCAGAGTCGTGTTTCCATTTTTTTCACTCAAATAAATGAATGTGATAATGTCTGGGGAAAATATGTCTTCTTGGCAATGTGTCTGTTTTCTGCCATGGTGTTTCCCGGAACACACACAGAACATGGGGGTGACGGGATGCTGACCTGTGGAGGTCAGCGGATGTGTCTATGAAAACAAGACAATGTGAACTTGTTAGCATAAACATACAGTGATGGGTGTTGTGGTTTTCAGAGACTCTCGGGCAAGTTCTTTAACCTCTTCGTAGATTAGTTCTCTCATCAATAAAATGAGGGCAATAGCAGCACTTACCTAATAGGACTGTTGGAAAGACTAATAAGATGTAAAGCACTTAAAATTAATACAGAGACTCAATAAATGTGTTTTCGTGATTACTTCTAGGTTAGGGGAGGGGAATGGAGCTGTTCGTTGACCCAATGTGCTCTGTTGACCTAGTGCCATAATGAACCTTCAGGCAAAAAGTAAAACAGGAACCCAAAAAGCATACATGCAAAATCAATGCTTTCACAAAACTCCTTGAGTGAGGTGAGAGCTTGAAAAAAATTCAGAATTTTTAAGGAAACTACCTTATTAATCTTTAAAACTTTAAGCAATTAAACATCATTTATAACTACTGAACAGTTTTGTTTTCATTGTGTATCTTGATTTTTATTATCAATTTTTTATTAAAAGTTTATCAAAAATTCAGTTAGGATAAAAGTGATGCATTGAAAGAGACCATTAAAAATGGAATTTTATGATTTATAGAGATATGAAGACAAACTTCTAAAACCAAAGCAAACCCAAAACCTCAATTATGTTTCCATTCTCTCTGTGCTCCTCCTGTTCAGACTTCCCATCTCCTTACTGGAGAACAAGACATCTTTCTGGTTTAAGCTCAGAACATAGAAATGAAAATAGCCAGAATAAAAGACATGGCCAATACATAGCATCTTCTTTGAAGTGGTGAGAACTTCCTCTCCTAAAAACAGCAGATGGAAGTCCAGGACCTTAGGGAAAAAGAACCGCAGGAACATCGCATTAATTCCTGCCCTTAGAAGATAGAAGAGGCTTCCCTGTAATGAAAACAGCTCTTTCCCCCTCCAAACCTGGTCCCTAGATCACAGCTGGGTTCACAGGCTCCTGGGCCTAACTTCTCCCATTTGGACCATCAATGTTGAGGAAATTAGCAGACAAGTCATTTAAAGAAGTAATTGGTGGCACACATCAGATCACCCCTTCAAAGGATGGTCTTTCTCACATTTCCTGCATCTGTAAGAGATTGACAATGTCAGTGGAGGCAGTTCTTTCTCTGTCCAAGGGACTGGAAAACATGGCTAGGCCACCTGGCTAGGGGTGATATGACCAGTGGCAAAGCTATTGCCTCAGAAGGTGCAGATGCCCACAGCGGGGTGCATCCCTGATGGTGTAAGGGATGACAGAGATCCTAGAATGAGCTCCTTGGACATGGGCACAGAAGCAATGAAGGTATTAAAGAACGGTGTCTTCCACTGTAAGCATAAATCAGCATTCTGGTCTCCATCTTGGGTTCTTACAAGTTTTCTTGGCCTGAATTATGTCTTTTCAAAATAGGACCACTCAGGGTAAAAGGTCAATAAATCAAGGTTCCAGACTTCTCTCACCCCAACCTTGCAGGGAAGTTCGGGGTAAAATTCCTGCTAAGGTTGTTGCCCCTTCCCTCCTATTCCTACTGCCCCCTGCAGCTCTGTCGGACCAAGGACATAAACTTCTCCTGACAGGTGCAGGATGTAAGGTCAGTACCATCTATTATGTTTTTGTTCTGTTGTTTTGTTTTTGTCCTTTAAATACCCATGAGTCAAGTCTGTCTTAGCCCCTAAAAGAGTGAAAAACACTTGCAGACTCCATGGGAGCCATTCAACTCAGCATGCAAGCATCTCCTGTGTTATTCCTAATGACTCACCAGTCTCTCAGTGACATGGAGCTCACTACCTTAAAGGCTACCCATTGTATTTTTTAATAGTTTCAACCAGTGAAAGTTTGCTAGAGCAATGATAAATATTAGATTGCAAGGTGCAGGAGAACAGGGCTCCGTGCGAGGCATGGTGCAGAGGTAGGCCAAAAGATTGGACAATGATCATGTTGTATGGCATGTGCGTCTGTATTAGTGTGCGGAGAAGAAAAGGAGATAGGCAGATGTCAGTTCAAATTTGTGTACTGTGGCTATTTCTGAATGTTCATGTGGTCATGGTACATGGCCCAAGTGCCCTTTCCCGTCACGTCTGCAACAGTTTCCCCCATCCCATATCCCACCAGCCTCTCTACTCACCATAAGCATCACTTTTTTTGTCCTGACTCTAACCCTCAGACAAAGATGCCAGAGGCAAGAATGGAACAGAGGCAGTGAAGAGGAGCGGAACACGAGTTTAAAAAGCCAGTGTCGGAGGAGGGGCGCCTGGGTGGCTCAGTCGGTTAAGCATCTGACTCTTGATTTAGGCTCAGGTCGTGATCTTAGGGCTGTGAGATTGAGCCCTGCATTGGCCTCTATGCTTGGCTTAGAGCCTGCTTGAAGATTCTCTCTTCTTCTCCCTCTCCCTCTGTACCCTCCCCTCCCCACTCCTCTCTCTCCCTCCCTGAAAAGAAAAAAAAAAAAAAAAGCCAATGTGGGGTGCTTAGGAGTTGGCAAAAGACTCACCAAGAAAAGTAGTGGAATGGATGGGCAGGACCCCTATGGCCCCAGCCAAGCTGGCAGACATCCACATATAAATACCCTGACACCATGGCAAAGAGCTCTGATTCCATGAATTTTGGCTTCCCACCTCTTGGCCCCGTCATCATAGGCCCATGTAGGAATAGAGCAAGTTGTACTGGGGGATGTTCTGGGTGATTTGTTCATGTAGAAGGGAATTAAGGGCTGGTCATTGCCAGCCTTCTCCCTGGACCCATGCTTGTCCCTTTTGCCCCAGACCTTCAGAGTAATGACACAGAATAAACCCTAAAGAATAAAGAGGCAAGGGACTATGCAAGCCTTATCCTAGCATGTCTTCTATCCAAACACCCCTTTCTCATCAGGACATCCCAACACATCTACCTAACCCCACCCCACCCTCTTTCACCTAAACATTTTTCATGATAGTCGCCATCATCATCATCATCACTGGGGTTGAGATTGTTTCAATTTCACCTTTTGGACTCCAAAGACATTTTGATTCCATGTTTATAAGAGCAAAGTTTTAATGGGAATTATATACGCATTGGTACACATTCCCTGAGAATGTATTTTCCAAAAAGAATTCCATTAAGCCAACTTAATTTTTGATCAATCTTTTTTAATATACGGCAGTTAAACTGTTAGCAGTTTTTCTATTTCTCATCTAATGTTATTGAAATGTCTCTTTGGGGTAATTCATTTTATAAGTAAAATGTGTGTTAACCATTCGATTAGCTGGTTGTGGGTCCATGCTAAAATTCTCTAATTATAGCACATTTCATTGAAAGTTTTATTTTGTGGCCTTTAAAATCCTTCCAAATTTAATTTTTCCTGGATCAAAATTTGCCAATCTGAATTTTCTCAAGAATTTGTGATCTTCTGCCAGATTTTAATAAATTATAAATTTGACGGAGGGCGATTTTGGCCGCTATCAGCTTTCTGGTATCGAATGCTTGTTGATTTTTCACCGGAGTGAAGATGCCCTCCCACATAAGAGAAAAGGCACTTGATTCACTGCCTACTACATGCAGGCATCAAATAAATATGACCTCATTTAAGCTACAACAGTGCTGAGAGGTGAGTGTTATTATCCCTGTTTATACATCAGCGAACTAAATCTGAAAGGAGTGAAGTCGTCTGCCCAGTGTTATACAGAGGCTATACAATGAACCTCGGAATTGAAAACTCAGCTTTTGAGTATTAAAAGCGTTCATTGTTTCTATGTATCACAGGAGCTCTCTCTTCATTTATAATCATACTGAGTCGGCGGGCTGCATGTATATCTTATAGTACCTTCCACCTTGTTCTGGCCCCTGTCTGTCTTTCTGTCTGTCTCTTGTGCTTTGTTCCAGACTGCCCTTGGACCGCAGGCCCCACGCCCAGGAGCAACATGACTCATTCTCTCCTCCCTCTCTGGTAAGTGGTCCCACAGTCCCCGGAAGCGCCTGGAAAGAGCTTCTGTTGGCAGCACCTTAGTGGGTCCTCACACGTTCACATCCACGAGTGGCCCCTGATTCCAGCTGGAAGCCTGAAGGAGGTGGCGGGGTGTGTGAGGGCGTGTGAGTGTATGGAGGGAAGGAGTCCCACCCGGGGCTGTGGAGCAGGTTGCTCCGCAGGAGGCCAGTGCCCTCAGCCCTGTCACTCACAGTGACACACAGGGAGGTGACCACCGGCGGTGGCGGGGGGAGTACGTTGGCATGTTGTTCTGTTTAGTGAGGAAGAGCGTGTCTTTTCAGTGGAGCACATCCAGGCAGTTTCCTTTTTTACAGCAAATTACAGGGGGATGGGAAGGAAAGGAAATGGAGGGAGGGAGAGAGGGAGGGAGAGGGGCTTCTATTTTTAAACCCTTGCCAGGCATTAGTTCTATGGAAGTTTCTGTGAGGGAAAAAGAAGGGAAGAAGAGACGGGAAGGAACAAGGGACAGCTGACTGGAAGGGCCAGGTCTAGGATAGTGGTTTCCACACATAATTTTTTTTTTCAAACATACATTTTTTTTTTTTTTAAGTAGCCAGAAACTTTCCTTCAAATGTATTCTGTGAGGAATGCCACTATTTAAAATAAGGGAAAGGGGAGCTGTCTTCATTGACATGCCTGGGAGAAGAGATTCCAGATCCCCATCCACTTGAGCACACAGGGCTCCTGTACTAGCTTTACTGGAAACAAGTTTCAACCAACATGGCACAGGAAGAGGTCCACCTTTTCATGTGTTCACTCTCTCATCCATTCATGAAATACTTGTTGATGCCTATGGTGTTCCAAGCGCTATGCAAGGTGGTGGGGGATATTGTGGCAAATGAAACAGACCTGCCCCTGTTTACATTCTAGCATGGGAGATGAGCATTCACAAAATAATCACACAAACAAATGTAAAACTGCTGCTCTGACAAGCCCTGTGAAAAAGAGGACATGTGTCACCCAATGGGAGGCTGCCCCAAGGGAGCCATATGCAGGCTGAGGGCTGAAGGACAGGCAGTAACTACAGGAAGAGGGGAGGGAAGTGCATTCCAGAGAGAAAGGATAGGAGAGAACATGGCAAGTGTCCCTGTTATTAATTCCTACCTAGCAACCCATCCCCAAATATGGTGGCTTAAGATAACCACCGTTTTTACCAATTTCACAATTTTTGTAGGTAAGAAATGTGGGCAGTGCTTGGCTGGTCATTTCTTCTGCTCCATGTGGCATTGGCAAAGGCTACTCTGTGTATTCAGTTGGCAAATGGGCTCGTTTGGAGGACCCAGGATAGCTTCTCTCAAAGGTCTGGGGCTTTGGTGATGACTGGAAGCTGGACTCTTTCAGGACCATTGGTCCAAACATGGCCACTCCAACTTGGCAGCCTCAGAGTCATTGGACTTTGTAGGTGGCAGCCCTGAACTCCCAGAAAGGGTATTCCAAGAGGCAGAAAGTGGAAGTTCCTATTTCCTTAAGCCCTTTACCAGAAACCAGCACCATATCACTTCTACTCTATTCTATTAGTCAAAGCAGTTGCAAAGCCACTTCAAGAAGTGGGAACATGGACCCCATCTCTCAATGAGTGACTGCCAAAGAGTCTATGGCCATCTTTAATCCACCATGGCAAACATAGGGATCAAAAGAGAGTTAGCATAGCCAGAACACAGAGTGAAGGAGAACTGTGCACAGGAACGGGGTAGGGAGGGCGGGCCAGACCTCACAGACAAGGCTGCAGCACATCTTTGTGTCAGTCGGTCACAGAGCACCTCCAGAAGGCACCATTCCCATTGTAGGCTAGGTGAGTGGAGCCCTTGGAGTCATGTGGTGCACAGCCTATCTGGCCACGCTGACTCTAGGAACTACACTGGCCCTGGGAACCATGTAAGACTATTGAATGGTTTTGCTGGTTGACTCTCAAAGCTTTTCTGTCCCATAGAGATGATTAACCAGGCAGCCTGCAACTCAAACCGTAGTTGGTTTAAAATTTAGAGTTTGGCAGAAGATATGGACAGACACTTCTCCAATGAAGACATACAAATGGCTATCAGACGCATGAAAAAATGTTCATCATCACTAGCCATCAGAGAGATTCAAATTAAAACTACATTGAGATATCACCTTACACCAGTTAGAATGGCCAAAATTAGCAAGACAGGAAACAACAGGTGTTGGAGGGGATGTGGAGAAAGGGGAACCCTCTTCCACTGTTGGTGGGAATGCAAGTTGGTGCAGCCTCTTTGGAGAACAGTGTGGAGATTCCTCAAGAAATTAAAAATAGAACTTCCCTATGACCCTGCCATTGCACTCCTGGGTATTTACCCCCAAAATACAGATGTAGTGAAAAGAACGGCCATCTGTACCCCAATGTTTATAGCAGCAATGGCCATGGTCGCCAAACTGTGGAAAGAACCAAGATGCCCTTCAACGGATGAATGGATAAGGAAGATGTGGTCCATATACACTATGGAGTATTATGCCTCCATCAGAAAGGACGAATACCCAACTTTTGTAGCAACATGGACGGGACTGGAAGAGATTATGCTGAGTGAAATAAGTCAAGCAGAGAGAGTCAGTTATCATATGGTTTCACTTATTTGTGGAGCATAACAAATAGCATGGAGGACATGGGGAGATAGAGAGGAGAAGGGAGTTGGGGGAAATTGGATGGGGAGGTGAACCATGAGAGACTATGGACTCTGAAAAACAATCTGAGGGTTTTGAAGGGGCGGGAGGTGGGAGGTCAGGGTACCAGGTGGTGAGTATTAAAGAGGGCACAGATTGCATGGAGCACTGGGTGTGGTACAAAAATAATGAATACTTTTATGCTGAAAATAAAAAATAAATAAAAAAAATTTAGAGTTTGGGTCTTTGCCACTCGGAATCTCCTATAGACAGAATGTTGGTGTCCCACCCCCCAAATGCATATGCTGCAGGCTCACCCCCAGTGTGGTGGTATTTAGGTGGTGGTGCCACTGGTCATGAGAATGGGATTCCTCATGAATGGAATTAGAGCCCTTTTAAGAAAAGATCCCAGGGAGGTCCTTCTTCCCTTCCACCACGTGAGGGCACATCTATATACCAGAAGGCAGGTCCTCACCAGACACTGGATCTGCTGACCCTTTGATCATGGACTTCCCAGGCTCTAGAATTTCTATGAGAAATAAATGTTTATTGTTTACAGGCCACCCAGCTGATAGTATTTTCTTAGAGTAGCCTGAAAGGACTAAGACAGAAGACTTATGTCAAAGGTCACATTAGCTCCCTTCTAAAAGCAGGCATGCCCTCCCCCCCAGCTCACCTCCGGCACTGTGGACAAAGAGTTTTGTGTTTTCTGAACCACCCTTTCTGGCCAATGGCAAAGGCATCCTGTCCTGCTTTCCTAGTCCACCTGTCCCTTAGGTGCTGAGTTCTTCCTTGTCTGTCCCAGTTTGTCCAGTGCACAGGCCCTTCCACACTGGCTCTCTGGCCGTAACCAGGTTCTGCCCAGCCAGCCTTCCCTTTTGGGCTCAGCAATTGCATTAGTTCTTCCTGGCACACTGTATTCTTGCCCAAGTCCAGCCTGGCTCAGCTTCGACCTGGTGCACTCTTGACCAAGCCAGTGCTGAATGGGCACTTAGCAGAACATGCTTACCAATGGGTTAAGGCTATTACATACAGCAGTAATTTGAACATTTCATTGCAGTAGAATGTTGTCCCGTATGAATGTATCATAATGCAATTTTGGATTGTTTCTAGTTTGGAATTACTATGAATGTTCTTATATGCCTCTCGGCAAGAAGGATGGCCCCATGAGGATGGAGAACCAAAGGAAGCAAGGTCACCTTCGCTGGTCTGATGAGAGTGCTAGACCCAGCAGCCATACTGTCAGCCCAGCTGACCCTCCTCCTCCAGGAGCACCCCCACCCCACAGTGTCCCACATGTAGTCCTTCCCATGTGGCTTCTGGCTTGATAAGTCAGAAGATTGACTTCCAACTATGGCCCCAATGGTTAATGGTTAATTGTAATTCTTGTACCTGGCAAGTCTTGGAAATTTTAGACTAACTAAAAGATGGGGTCCCAGGCCCTCAAAAGAGTCCCCACCAGGATTTCACCCCCACTCCCTGCACTAGGAATTTACCTGGAATAAATATCTGGCCCTAGTTACCATGCTTTGTCTTCTTGCCAACTATTCCTAGTCTTTACTTTAAATTTGTCTCTGGACTTCTACCCTCAGGCATACATGGTCTATTTTTGCAGCTTCTGTTTTGCTAGTCTCACCCTGACTCCAGCCAGTGGAAAAGAGTCTACTTTTATTTCATAGACCAAGTTTTGGCCTCTTTTCCATATTATCCTGAGACCCCAGCCTATTGTCCTATAATGAAAGCCATGTGATCCCAGGCAGGTCATCCAAGCCCTGTAAACCTCCTGGCTTCCTTGTCAGCTAGCAATT
The DNA here is from genome assembly GCF_011764305.1 of Mustela putorius furo. Lineage (NCBI taxonomy): Eukaryota > Metazoa > Chordata > Mammalia > Carnivora > Mustelidae > Mustela > Mustela putorius. The sequence continues at coordinate 20,606,657 of NW_025421341.1, forward strand.
AACCCTTGTTCAGCTTTAGCATAATTGTTAAAAGCCCAGCTCGTACAGGTAGGCTGCTCAGGGTTCAGATCTCAGCTCTGCCACTTACTAGTTGTCTTAGTCCCTTCAGTTTGCTCTAGCAGAATGTCCTAGATCGGGTGGCTTATAAACAACAAACATTTATTTCTCATAGTTCTAGGAAGCTGAGAAGCCCAAGATTAAGGCACCAGCAGATTCGGTGTCTGGTGAGAGCCAGACAGATGGCCATCTTCTCACTGGGTCTTCACATGCTAGAAGGGATGAGCAAACTCCCAGGCTCTGTTTTAAGAGCTCTAATCCCATTCATTCATGAAGACTCCACCCTCACGACCTAATTACCTCTCAAAGGCCCCACCTCCTCAAACCATCACATTGGGGTTAGGACTTCCAACAGAGGGGTTTTGGGGTTACACGGACATCCAGTTGATCACACAGGCAGTGTGACATTGCTTTATGCAAGTCACTGAGACTCTCAGTGTCCTTCCTCAGTGTCCTTACCTGCCAAACGAACAGAACTGAACTCACGGGGTCGTGGGGATGATGACATGAGTTAATATACAGGAAGCACAAGCAGCACTTGACACATAAGTTGCACATAAACGTTTCTAATATCATTAATGCTTTGTCTCACATGATGTTGAAAGGCTGGAGGGAGAGGCCGGTTGCCGTGATCCATCCACACCATGTGGCACAGACTACAGGTCCTGAGAAAATAGGCTGGCCTAGGATGGGTGTGCTTAGTCTTTGGAATCTAAAGGACTTTGGTTTGAATCCCACTCTGCCATGGCCGTGCACCCTTGAACAAGTTCCTTGTGAAATTAATAGAGAAGCACGTGGCCTGGCTGGCCCCCAGAGGGAACCAAGTTCAGGTCGGTTTTCTGTCCCCTCCGTGAGGTGCTACCTTGGCATGAGCGATACCAGAGTACTTTATTCGGTGGAGTCCACCCGCTAAGAGTGAGGTTGGCTGGTTCACAGACAAGGCAGGACTGGAGGAGCCTTCAGCCTCAGGCGCAGGTGGGAAGCACGCAGGTGGCCGGTCACACTGAGGCTGGGAGCCACTGCGCCCACAGACATCACCGGTGCTCATTATGTGAGGTCACTGTCTGTCTCCTGAGTGCAAGGCCTTTAGTGCTATTTCCAGGGGGAGGTGTCTATAAGCAACTAATAATGACGAATAATGAACTGAGTGAATTGTCGTTGGGGTGGATAGCTAATACCATTCCTGGGAAGAAATGGGCCAGGATGGAGAAGGAGATGACAATGGATGAAATGACTCTGAGACCACCTGAGAAGGCCCTACTATCATGGTGTCTGGGGTCCCGAGCCTGGAGTTTCTGCAGGGGTGATGTGATGCAAAGCCCCGAGTACCCCATCTCCACCCCAAAATTCACTCAGGGCAGCTTTCTCTTTATCTGCTTTATATATTGGGTTTCCATGAATTTAAAATTTAAAAAGTAAGTTCTGCTGCTAAAAACATTTGAGAACTTGCATTAGTGAAACACAGGAACTAGTTATATTAAAGATGCATATTTCATTTTAGCCCCCACTTTGGGTTTTTCTGCTACAAGAGAGGGTGATTTTAAAGTATGTAAATGAAGAAAATAATAATGCTGCTTCCTTACATGCTGATATCATATGCCGGTTTGCACTGCGCAATCATATTTCTTATTTGACTCTCGCAACAGCTCCATCGGCTATTCAGGGCCAGGCTTCTTCCTCGTTTGCCAATGAGAAGTAGGGGGCTAGGGGCTCTAGAAGTTTCCCAGGGAGATGAAAACCTGTTTGGGAACAAGGTCTATCAAGCTCTGGATGGTGATGTCAATGAGGATGCTAATCATAGAGCCAACAATTTTTAGGTGCTTATTTTTGTCAGTTCCTGTGCTAAGAACTTTAGATATTATCTCCCTTGGTTCTCACAACGACCCTACCAAGTATGTAATATTATCAGTAAATTGAGGCCCTGCGTCACTGAGTAACTTGCTAAAGGTCACACTGCTAAGAATTCATGCATTTAACTTGAATCCAATCATGTGGAAATCATCAAACAAATCCACATTGAGAAACAGTCTACGCAACCATGGGTCTGGACCCTTCACTCGCCAAAAATGTCAATGTTCTGACAATAGACAACGGTAGGGAGCTAAATAGAAAAAAGTCACCTTAAAGGACATTATGGGAACATTGAGGGATCTCTGGATAGAGATTGTATAAGGAGCTCTTAGCACTGTATCAATTCTAAATTCTTGAGGGAAATAACTGTACTGTGCTTTTATAGGAGAGTAGGTTTTTAGGAGATTCATGAAGACATATTTAAGGGTTAAGTATTATGAAGTCTGCAACTTATTCTCAAGTAGTTTAGAGAAAATTTTTTGATAGATGTACATAAATATATGTTTATGTATACAAGTGCTGGCATATATGTATACACATACCTTCTATATGTACTATGTATGTCTTATTTGCATATATGCACATCTATCTATATCTCTCTATAAATTATCTATCTATCTATCTATCTATCTATCATCATCATCTCAATATCACAATATCTACCTATCTAAATACATGTATCTACCCATCCATCCATGCGGAGAGAGCATACAATATGTCAAAATGATGAATCTGGACAAAGGGTATATGAGTGTCCACTGCACTCTTCTTGCAAATTTTCTATGTGTTTCAGTGTTTTTAAAATTAAAAGTTGGCAGAGACTTTTTTTTTTTTTAAAGAAATAAAGCCAGGCACAGGAGTTCCTGTCCTGGGCTCCAGAACTTGCTGCCCTCAACAGCCAGGGACACAGGTTTCCTGTATCTTCCACCCTGTAGGCTAATGATGCACCCATGTAACCACATAAGTAGACTGGATGGGAGCGCCCTACCATGTGCCCGGGCCTCTCTGAAGTGTGACTAGTGAGCCACGCCTGCTCTTTGCTCCTGGACCCTCCCACTAAGCACTGTCCTGCCCAGCACCTGTCCCTAACAGTCCTCAGAAAGGGATGTTGCTGGTTGACAGTGGAGCCCAGACTATGACGTCTGCATACTGCCCAGACACTTATATATCATTCATAGCTCATTAACCCAAGCTAAAAAAGGAAAGCCATGCAACATAGTCAGCTGCTAATCCTCAGAGAGCTGATTCTGGTTGTCTTTGGATTATACAAACTGCTTAGCCACTCCTGGCCCCCTGTTCCCACCTTCTCCTATTCTTTTCAGAGAAGGGTAGGGACATTCAGATCTGTCATGGTTTTTCTTTGTGTTTACTCCCAATGACTGGCATGGGCATAGTATTTGGAGATGGAAAAGAATAGTTATCATGGCCAAAATGAAATCTCCTACTTACGAAGTGCTGTCTGTAAACTTCTGTTTTCTTGCCTTTGGATCCATCCTCACCTCCATACCCCATAAGCATAAAAAATGAAGAGTTGATTCTAATAGCAACATCTTTACAAAGCATCTGGTTCTGAAGATCCCATGGCACTTTACAGATGGTTTCTGGAAAACCTAATTAATCCTCCTGGTGTGTCTGTGAGGAAAGAGGTTTTGATCTAAATCTACCCTGAAGACAGAAGAGAGCAAGATGGGTGGAAATTATAGCAGAAGAAATTCAAGCTAGAAGAGAGGTAGAATTACCAGATGGTATGGACGGGAAATAGATTTCTGTGGCAGCTGGTACATCTCCTTTTCCAAAATATTTTTAAAATAAGAGAGAACTCCCTATAGTGGACATAGGATACATTCCTTTACATCTCCTGCTCAACCCGCATGGTCCACATAAGGCAAACTTGCCTTCGCCACATCCCGATTCCAGGCATCTGCCTGTAACCTAGGCTAACCGATCAGGAGAGATCTACTCTGGGACACCATGATTGGTTTAGGAATGGGTCACATGACCAAAACCATCAAAGGAGGTCTTCCTAAGGATTTTGCTTAAGTTTTGGAGGAAGACACTGTCTTAGTCTGAGCTCATGAGTTATGAGTACATCACAGACTCCAAGATGTCAGAGCCCATCCTGCTTCTACATGAAGAGGCTGGTGTCATGATGCAGACAGATTTTTCTACATGGACCAAAGAATGGAAATTGAAATCTGATTCCCCTGCCATTTAAATTATTTGAGTCAGCCTATAAATACCATGGAAATTAGGAAAAAAAATTACTGGTATTAAATTACAAAAAACTAATTGAAATTGAAATTGTTAGAGATAAAACCCCTTGGCTCCAGGCACTCTGCAACTCGTTCCATTCACTTCGGCTTCCTGGCTTTTTAGTTAATACACTTTCTATTTTGCTCATTGCAGCTTCAGTTGGCTTTCTGTCACTTACAACCAAGAGTGCTGATATAGCTCTGATTTCCCTGATCTTCAAGCCCCATTCCATCCCATCCCCAATCATACACCCCTCATCTCAAATGGCCTTGGTGTCTTCCTGCTTGGACCTGAGGAACCAGCAGAGAGAAAGGAGAATGATGTCTCCAATCCTCTCCTCCCCATTTTATGATGGGCAAAGCACAGAATCATGGGCCTACATGAGACCCTGAAAGGCACCTAACCAGTACCACCACCCAAATGATTCCAGACTCCTCTCAGCTTTACCATCAGGTGGTCACCCAGCCTTGACCCTTGCAGTGAGTATCTCTCCTCACCAAGGCCCCCCTTTGACTTTGGGACAGTCCCAATTATTACAAAGTTCTGTCTTAGAGTGAACTCATCGCTGGCTGGCTGTTATTTCCAGCTATTGGTCTTGTTTTCTGGGGTGACACAGAGGCACTTACTCTCTCTCTTTGCTTCATCATAATCTTCAGGCACATATACACAGCCAGTCTGGCTTCTGACACTGTCCCTATACCTAGCTCTCTTCCGTGGTTTTAAGTCCCTTCATCATATTGCCATTTTATTAGCCCACCTCTATCGGTATATGCTTAAGGGTGACAAGAGAGGCATATAGGGGAGCTCTTCTCTTTTCTGGATTCCACAGTTCAATGAATGTAGCCGAAGTCCCCATTATCATCACCAAGGAAGGGGAAGGGAGAAGAGGATTTTTTTAAGTAAAAATGGTAATATAATGGATTATAAAGAATTTGGGAAATAGCAAAAAGAAAACAAAAGATTTCCTTTAATCTTACCACCTAGAGGTCAGTGCTGTTACTACTTTATTATTTCTCTTCTAATTGTTCTCCTATAAAAACATAAATATAATTTAAAAATAAAATCTGGAATCAAACTCTGGGTACTTCTTAGATTTAAGAATATATCCAATGTCGTTAATTAACGTTATTGGTAACGATTCCAGAATAGTCCATATTGTGGCTGAACCATGTCCTTATTGTCAAATACTTTGGTTTTCTCACACTTTTACTTTAATAAATAACCACATGATATGAACATTTTAGTAGAAGATATCATTGTAGAAGTAAGATTAGAAGGCAACTGAATAGGAACATTTGAAAGGCTCTTGCTCTTTCTGGTGAATTCTGCTTCAGGAATATTGCAACCATTCATTCTCCACCAATAGGTTATGAAGCACTTGTCTTACCTCAATCTGGTCAGCATTACATATGATTTTATAATTTTTTATACTGCAGTGAATTTATTAGGAGCAAATGATATCTAACTGTGGTTCCAAGTTGTATCATTCATTCTCCACCTATAGGTTATGAAGCACTTGTCTTACCTCAATCTGGTCAGCATTACATATGATTTTATAATTTTTTATACTGCAGTGAATTTATTAGGAGCAAATGATATCTAACTGTGGTTCCAAGTTGTATCATTCATTCTCCACCTATAGGTTATGAAGCACTTGTCTTACCTCAATCTGGTCAGCATTACATATGATTTTATAATTTTTTATACTGCAGTGAATTTATTAGGAGCAAATGATATCTAACTGTGGTTCCAAGTTGTATCATTCATTCTCCACCTATAGGTTATGAAGCACTTGTCTTACCTCAATCTGGTCAGCATTACATATGATTTTATAATTTTTTATACTGCAGTGAATTTATTAGGAGCAAATGATATCTAACTGTGGTTCCAAGTTGTATCCTTTGATTATTTGTGGAGTAGAAAAATTTTAGATTTAATAAAACAGTTCTTAAATGGAGTAAAATTTGTTCCTCTTTTTTGATTTCTTCCATTTTTTCAGAGGTAAATGTTATCTAATTGCTACTTTAAGTTGTATTTCCTTGAATATTAGTAAAGTTGAACATTCTTAGGTTCATTACAGTAGTTTTTAAATAGAGTAAAACCAATTTTTTGTGACTTCCATTATTTTTGCCTGGTGTATTACTTTCATAAGCTGGAAAAAACTTAACTGATCCCAATTTTAAGTACTAAAAGTTATGGGCTCCTTAGGTCTGATCATAAAGCCTCCATAGCTACTCCACAGGTCAGTTTTCCTCTTTTTTTCTTTTCTTTTTTCTTTCTTTCTTTTTTTAATTGCATGCCATTTTCCCCTTAGGAACCGCACAGGTCAGGTTTTGTTTTGTTTAATTTTATTTATTTATTTGACAGAGAGAAAGATAGTGAGAAAGGGAGCACAAGCAAGGGGAGTGGGAGAGGGAGCAGCAGGCTTCCCGCCGAGCAGGGAGCCCGATGCAGGGCTTGATCCTAGGGCCCTGGAATCATGACCTGAGCTGAAAGCAAACACTTAATGGCAGGCTCCTCTGCACAGGTTGGTTTTGAAGGAGTGATGACATGTGTCATGAGATAGCACTTGAAAATTTTTAAAAGCACATGTAACTGGGTGGGGGGGGTGTCATCTTCCTCTCACTGACTATTTCTGACTACCTATCCATCTCTCTCATCTTCACTCACAGCTGTTCTATGTGATCCCTAGATATGGAAGGGATGTAGAGAAATCCAGTTTCTGAGGGTATGGAGTGGGGAGAGATTTTTCTGGGCTCCCAAAGGCTGATGTGACTATTATATGAAATACATCAAAGATAACTGATGCCCCTGTCATTTAGATGATTTGAATCAGTCAGTAAATACCATTAATTAAGGGTCCACTCTGAGCTGAGCCCTGAAATAAGTATGATGGGAAGCACTCAGGGCCAAGGCAATAAGGGAGAAATGGAAGTCATTGTAGAGAGAGCAGCCAGTGGGGCTGCAAAGCCATGATAATGAGAGTCATTGATTCTCTCCCCCTCCTGCTTCATAGGTTTTGCTTCTGGTTTCCAAGTGAAATGGGGATTATAAGAGAACCAATCTGCATTATAGTTGTGCGTTGTAATCACAAGATGCTATTTAGGAACACTTAAATTAGATCTCTAGTTCAAACCTTATGCCAAAATAAATTCTAGATGAATTTAACATTCAACAACTTTTAATGAATGTCTTTTGTGTATCTAGGTTAGACACCAGGTTAGGTGCTGGGAATACAAAACAGACATTTCTGCCCTCCAGAGAGTCTACAGTCTAGCTGCAAATATTGAGGAAGTAGACAAGTGAAATATGTAACTGCGATTCTTGATGAAGCTCATGCAAGAAAACAAAAGCATGCTAAGAGAAAGAGAAACAGGAGCTGGGAGAACCTTCTTCAGATTCCATAACAGAACAAGGAAAACTTCTCTGAGATATTTGCTCTGAGACGTGAGGAACGGGAAGGTGCCACACAGTTGCAGAGTGGACGAAGATCACTCCGGGCAGAAGACAGCTGTCAACTAAAACACACCAGAAGAAAATACAGATAGATATTTTCATAACCGTGGAATAGAGACACCCTTTCTACATGTGGCTGCAAAAAAAAAAAAAAAAAAAAAAAAAAAAGCTAGAAATACAGAAGTTGAACAACATCAGAATGTTTAACTTCTTCATGGCAGAAAGCACATAAAAACCAATGGTCAATGAGGCAAAATGACATAACTTGTATGACAGTTACTATCTTTCCTGTTTAGAAAGTCCTTAAAACCAAGTACCAGAAAGATTCATGCTCCCAAAGAGGGGGGGAAACGTCAAGAGAGTTCACAAAGCCAAGAAACACAAATGGCCAATACACAGAGGAAAAACTGTTACACTCCTCTACTAAATAGAGAAGTGCACATAAAAGCAATGATGGTACGCCATTTTCCACTCATGACATTGGCAAAGATTGGTGAGCAGAACTGAGAGGAATAAAGAGAAGCAGTTACTCTATCCCTTGTACATTGCTATAACCCTTCAAGAGGACAGGGAACAAGTCTTAAAGATATGCATACGCTTCAAGTCAGCAATTCTAGTTCTAAGGAATTTTTCATAAGGAAATATCCTCAGTTCCTTAGGAAGTTTTAACAATGAGGCTGTTCATTATAGTATATTCTACCACGCCCATAAGCCAGAGGCAACCTCCCGAGATTCATTGGTAACGATGGAATACAGTGAAGTCATTATGAATGATCTTATAATGATTTCCAAACTTATATTTTACTGACCTGGAACTGTGTTCAAGATGTTAAGTGAAAGATACAGATTACAGAACAATACTTACGATAGCATTGTATTTTGTTTTAATATATGGTTATGCATAGAAATGTCCTTAAAAAGTTAACAATGGTTATCTCTGACAGATGGGAGTCCGTATAATTTTTACTTTGTTTGTGATACTTTTATATGTTGTATGGTCATTTTAGAACAAATGTGCATTGCTATTTTTTTCATAAGAAAAAAATAAAGCTTTTCTATTGGGGTGGGTAAGAAGTGAGTCATCTCCATCCCCTTGGGGCAGAAAGGGCAGGAAGATGATCCTGTCTACTTGGCTTCTCTGGGGCTGGTCTGTTTGATCAGCATCACCTGAGCCTCAGGAACAGGGCTAATCCCCAGGGGAGGCAATATCCTTCTCCAATAACGTTCTATCCCTGGTTTAGACACAGTCACCCAATCCACATAAGCCCCCTGCTCAATGTTTTCTCTTTTCCTGGGAAACAAAGCCCTTTGCTGGCTCTGATTCATTGCCCGGTTGGAAGCTAAGTCACCAGAGCCTCAGACGCAGGTGTCTGGGGTGACACAGTGCGACTCAACGCCTCTAGAATAAGGGCAGCCCTTCCGCCTTCGAGACTGTGAAATGTCAGGCGTGATTAGAAAGGTCACTTGTCCTGACAGCTCTCTGTGCTTCCCGGAGAGCAGCCTTCCTGCTGGGAACGTTCTTAATTGTACTCCCTGTGGTGGGGTCCCTTCCTGCTAACTCCCTTATAATAAAGGAGGCCCTATTCTCCCACCAAGTACTTCTCGAACATGGGGGGAAAAAAAAAAAGCCAAGGATTACAAAACCTTGCAAAACAGACCAGCCCTCTGATTCAAGATGCAGATAAAAAATGAATTTCTAGGAAAAAGCGTTGCAAGGTGGAAGAAGGAAATGGCCATCTTGGAGAAAAGAAATACGTAGCCCTGGAGAATGTGTGGGGAACTAGGGGGCAAAGGGGTCGGGGAACAGAGAAGAAAAGAATAAACACACCCCAAAACCATATCCTTAGAGCACATGGCACAAAAACACTGAAGACTCAGGTGGAAGCTCTCTTATAGTGGCGCGGTCCTGGCCCCACCCCCTGCAGGTTAGGGGTGCTGCTCAGAAACCTGCATTTTAGAAAAGCACCAAGGGTGGTTCCAGCGGCATTCTGTGTATCCCCCTTTGAGACTCTTGGCGTGGAGGATAAGGATGGACATGTTTGAGAGACTAGCAGCTGAGCACATCGGAGGTGTCCCAGGGGGGTAGCAAGTGAAGAATGGGCTGGAGTGGGAGAGGAAGACTGACTAGAAGGAAGGGGTGGGGGTGAGCTCCTGGAGCCCCAGCTAGACCAGGAGTGTCTTCTGATTCCATTAGCTACACACCCGTTGTGAGTGTTCCCCCAGCAAGCCATCATCTCCAATTGGTGTCTTTATACAGAACCTGCACTCTGGTAAAGCATTGGCTAGACACCTGCCCTGTGGCAGAATTTTCAGTGTGTGCACAGCTTGTTCAAGGATCCCACGCAAATGCAGCTTCTTGCTCCAGAGGTCTGGGTCAGAGCCGGAGATTCTGATTTCTAGCAAGTTCCCAGACAGTGGTTCTCAATTCAGGCTGCCTAGTGCATTCACCCAAGGAGCTGTGGGAAATGCAATGTCTGAGTCCCACCGCCAGAGATTTGGATGAAATTGGTTTGAAGCATCTGGATATTTAAAGCTCTCCACTAAGGCCAGTATCCACTCCTCAGGGTACCCCAAGAAGGGTCAGGCAGAGGACTAGAGGGGGCTCTCAGCCCATACTCTCTCCTACACTAAGTACTAATTAGGCAGAGGTGTGTGGAAACTCAGTGTATATCCAGATGTAGACTCAGACCTCTGGGTTTCAATATGGCTTCAACTGTATTTTAAATTTGACCAACTATCATAATCATTGATGTATTTTTTTATTTTTATATATTTTTAAGATTTTTAAAAAATTTATTTGATAGAGACACAGCAAGAAAGGGAATACAAGCAGGGGGAGTGGGAGAGGGAGAAGCAGGCTTCCTGCTGAGCGGGTAGCCCAATGCGAGGCTCAATCCCAGGACCCTGGGACCATGACCTAAGCCCAAGGCAGAGTCCTAGCCTAAGGAGGGAGCCACCCAGGTGCCCCATAATCGTTGTTGTAAATAACACTTCCTAACTTGCAGAGTTCTTTCCCATCATAACACCTCTGTGAGTTATTCTCCTAACTCCTCTGTAAAATGAGACGTATTATACCCCTGTTATAGGAGGTAGGAACTAGAACACTGAGCTTGAGGTATCTCATTCCACCTCAGACCCACTGAATCAGAATCTGCATTTTAACAAGATCCATAGGTGATTCGTGTGCGCATTTACATCAGAGAAATACTGCACAGCACGGATTCCAGTCTCTGGCTGGCTCCTGACTGGTTACAGCAAACGCTCTTAGGTCACCTGAAGGTCTTTTTTTTTAAAAAAATGCAGTCTTTAGCCTTTTAGCACCTCATTGAAATCACCTGGCCTCACCCCAGGCCTCCTGCATCAGCTTCTCAGGGGTAAAATCAGGAATCTTCATTTTCACTGACCCACCCCTATTATATTATATTATATTATATTAAGGCTGAGAACTACTACCTAGAAGTGAAGGGGGAAGGTATCACCAGTAGTAAAGTGTTATTTTACGGGGTGGACAACATTTTTACTCCCTATGTGATTGGATCTAAATTATCCATGTCGATATAATGGCCTGGAGGGGGTGGGGCGGTATAGGTATAATGTATGGGGATATTTTCCTTTCATTTCTTGGTGTCTGCCTTCTGACGGTCTCTTCCTTATTGTACTTGCCCCCAGAGCATGGACAGGGCATAGGGCACCATGCTTCCCTTTACTCATTGCTCTGCGGAAAGATGAAAGAGGGGTTGGGATGAGTGGAGACGTGAAAACATCAGCCAGGATGAAGTTTCAGGGATAACCTATGGGTTTTAGAATCTTTACAATTTTTGCCCCATTGGTTGGACGTGTTATTTTTCTCATCTCAATAGGAGTTTCTAGGGTAATGGGGATGTTTTGTGTGCAGTTAGCTTTCATCATGTCTTGTCAAGGTAGTGCAGCAGGGACATTGGTCTCTAAAACATCAAATTCAGTTCCTGTGGTCACTAAACACCCCTCCCCCAGTTTGGGCTCTGATATATATCAGCTTTCTGTTCTTTTTCAAACAAACTCTTTTTTACACTTCTCCACAGGCAGAGAAAGGAGAGAAAGGATATGACCAGGTCATGTGGTGATGGCATGAAGGATACAAATGGAAGAGGGAACAATGCACATGTTGACTCTCCAGCAAATTCTGCAATTGCAGGGCAGTTAGTAGTGATGGAAGACATGGGAAAAAGCTCAGCCATGGCTCCAGCTGTGTGATACTGAGTAGGTAAAGGAAGCACATGTTAAAATTGCCAGAAAAAAAAAACAACTAAAAATTACTGATGAAAGAAGTTAAAGAAGGTTAAACAAGTAGTAATATTACTGTTAAGAGATGAGAACTTTGTAGTGTTTCAATGTCCATACTACTCAACACAATCTACAGATTCAGTGCAATCCCTCTCAAAATCCCAAAGTATGTTTTTACAGAAATAGAAAAGACAATCTTAAAATTCATATGGAACCACAAAAGATCCTACAAATCCAAAGTAATCTTGAAAAAGAAGAACTTCTGATGGAGGCATCAACTTCCAGATTTTGAAATACATGGCAAAGCTACAGTAATTAAAACAATATGACACTGGCATAAAAACAGATACACAGACCAACAGAACAGAATAGAGAGCCCAGAAATAATATATGATCATATATGGTCATCTTCTAAAGAGATAACAAGAATACACAATGGAGAAAGGGTAGTGTCTTACCAAGTACTGTTGGGAAAACTGAATATCCAACCATGTAAAAGAATAAAATTGAACCTCATTTTATACCACACACAAAAATCAACTCAAAATGGATTAAAGATTTAAATATAAGACCAGAAACTCTAAAACTTCTAGAAGAAAACATAGGGAGAAAACTTCATGATATTGGGTTTGGCAATGATTTCTTGGGTAGGATACCAAAAACACAAGCCAGAGAAGCAAAATTAGACAAGTGGGATTATATGAAACTAAAAAGGTTCTACACAGCAAAGAAATAATCTACAGAGTGCAAAGATAACATACAGAATGGGAGAAAAATTTGCAAACTATATGTCGTAGAAGGGGTTAATATCCAAAATATGGGAGAAACTCTCATAGCTCAATAGAGAAAAAAAACAAAAAACAAAAACCTAATAACCTACTGAAAGACTGATGAAGGACTTGAATAGACATTTTTCTGGAGAAGACACTCAAACAGCCAACTGGTATATAAAAAGATGCCCAACATCCCTAATCGTCAGGGAAATGCAAATCAAAACCATACTGAGATATCACCTCACACCTGTTAGGAGGCTATTATCAAAAAGACAAATGAGAAAAATTGGAATTTTTGTACATCGCTGTTGTTGGGAATGTAAAATGGTGCAGCTCCTATGGAAAACAGTATGGAGTTTCATCAAGAAATTAAAAATAAAACTACCACAGATTCAGTAATCCCACTTTGGGGCATATATCCAAAAGAACTAAAATCAAGAACTCAAAGAGATAACTGTATTTACCTGTTGACTGCAGCATTAGTAACAATAACTGAGACAAGAAAACAATCTAAATGCCTATCAATGGATGGCCCTATCAAGAAAATGTGGTATATACACGTGGTGAAATATTATTCAACCTTAAAAAAAGAAGGAAATCCTGGCACATATGACAATGGGATGAACCTAGAGGACATTAAGCTAGGTGAAATAAGCCACTTACAGAAAGACAAATACTGCATGATTCCACTTATATGAGGTATCTAAAACAGTCAAACGCATAGAAACACAGAGTAGAACAGTGGCAGTCAGGGGCTGGGAGAAGGGGGAAATGGGAAGTTACTGTTCAGTAATGCAAGAGTAAGTCCCAGAATTCCGTTGTACAACACAAATAGTTAAAATACTGTATTGTGCACTAAAAATTTTAAGGGGGTAGATCTCATGTCTAGTGTTCTTATTACAGTAACAACAATAGCAATAAGAGTAATAATAATAATAAGGTTACCAGGAAAAAGAAAGAGTTTTGCCGAACAAATGCAACTAGTCCTTGCCATCTAACTTGGGATGCAAGGTGCGGAATAACTGGATGTTGTTCTTCAGAGCATTTTCCCTCCTTGCAGCAAGAAGCTCACTACAACTACCCACAGAAAGCAGAGCAGACTCAATAGATTATTTTTTTAAAGATTTTATTTGTGGGGCACCTGGGTGGCTCAGTGGGTTAAAGCCTCTGCCTTCGTCTCAGGTCATGATCTCAGGGTCCTGGGATCGAGTCCCACATTGGGCTCTCTGCTCAGCAGGGAGCCTGCTTCCTCCTCTCTCTCTGCCAATAAAAAAGTATTTAATTAAACCCCTACCATGTGCCAGGTAATAGTAAATAACTAGTTCAGTCTACTCTCATGAAGCTTACATCTACCTGCAGACAGAGAGAGAAGCAGTGTCCCCACTGAGCAAGGAACCCTGAGATCATGGCCTGATACAAAGGCAGACACTTAACTGACTGAGCCCCCCAGGTCTCCCATCTATGTTTTTAATCTCTAGGCTCTGCAAGTTAGTGCTTACATTTGAGCAACTCATCCCTTATAGAATGTTAGACCAAGGGAGGCAGGTACCTCACCACCTACACTGTGCAAAATGTAAGGGAAAAGGAGCCAAAGCAGATGCATTGTTCAGGAACCAGATGTGTGTCTGTCAGGCCAGCCATGGCTCTAGGTGCTGGAGACACAGCAGTGAAAAAACCAGGCAGCACCCTTGCTCTCAGGTGATTCAATCCAAAGGGAAGAGGTAGACCGCAGATAAGTGTTTTAAAATATGTATGTCAGGGGTCATAAGTGCTGTGAAGATAATTACATCTGTATAAAGGGACAAAGAGTGATAGAAGCTACTAGTGGTCTTTCTAAAGAGATGACATTTGAGCAGTCACGGAATGAAGTAAGGAAATGAACTGTGTGAATATCATGGAGATCCCCGCTCCAGGCAGAGTGCAAGTTCACAGGTTCTGCCTGGAGCAGGAGAATAAGAAACTCCCCAGGCCCTTCCTGAATCAGGTCAATATAATCCTCACTCCGTCCTCAAGCTTTCAAGTTAGCCATGCCTGTAGAAAGTGCTACAGCTAGAGAAGTACTATGGTTTTGAGCAAGGAGGCTACAGACCAGACTGGCCTTTTGGGAAACACAAGTTGGATGCTTTATGCCCCCAACATGATCATCCAACCTGAAAGCCCCTATGAATGGACAAGTTGCCAATTCCTTGCTTATGTTCTTCTTCATCTCCCCAGTGCACTGGGCTATGTAAAAGGGAGAATGGAAAATCTGCTTAGAACCTAGGACCATTGTAAAACATAAAGGTAGATTCAGAGAACATAAAGGACTCAACATTAAACAAATCCATAAATTATATCAACTCTTAAGGTATTCTTCCTGTGATGTTTTCTGGGAAATAAGAAAGGCACATGCTACATTTTAGCTTTTTATGGACCACTTCCTATGGGTGCTTAATTCTCTACCTCTCTTATCAGCACCCAATTTAGTTAGTAATAAAAATGTCTACTGATTGAACATTCCCTATGGGTCAGGTTGTCTGAGAAGCATATTACGTAACTTAACTCATTTAATCCTACAAGGAAGATAACATTACCTTATGTTGCAGATCGAAGTAACTGAGGCTGAGAGACATTAACCCATTTGCTCAAAATCGAATAGCCAGCAAGTGGACAACCCAGGTTGAAAATCTAGCTCTACCAGATTCCAAAGCCCATGATTTTAGCCCCCACACTAGATAGTCTCTTAGAGCAGCTAAGGGTGTATAGTGTAGCCTCCTTTCCTTTAAGAAAGATTTTGAAAATTTTCTCTGAAGTTGGGTAATAGTGGAGAGGAATAATGATGTTTAAAGGCCAGATCTGAGGGCACTTGGGTGGCCTCTGCCTTCGGCTCAGGTCATGATCTCAGAGTCCTGGGATCGAGCCCCACATCGGGCTCCCTGCTCAGTGGGGAGTCTGCTTCCCCCTCTCTCTCTCCTTGCCTCTCTGCCTACTTGTAATCTTGATCTCGCTCTCCCTCTGTCAAATAAATAAATAAAATAAAAAAAAAAAAGGTCAGAGCTGTAACAGACAAATGGAAGTTCAAACTAGAAAGCTGGGGTGAGACAAGAGAGTCATTTAATCTAAGAAATGGACATCCTAGTGTTGGAATAAGGGCCTTAACTCCCCAGTCAGAACTCCAAGGCTTCCCACAACCTGGACTAAGTACTTCCCATTCTCCCAGCCAATAAAAAAGTATTTAATTAAACCCCTACCATGTGCCAGGTAACAAATAATAAACACAAACAGAATGATCCCCACTCACATGAAGCTTACATCTACCTGCAATAGCATCCAAAAAAATATGAAATCATAGTGATGATAAGTCCAAAGCAAGAGAGCCATGTGGTGCTAGAAAAGCATGTAAGAGGGGATGGTCTATCCTTGAAACAGTGATGCCTGAGTCAAGATATGAATGATGGCTAGGAGTTAAGTAGGCAGAAAAGGAGGGAAAATGCTAATAGAATTATCCAGCCATTTTCATCCTCTCTTCCTCTTAGCTTGCCATGGCAGAAACCTGAATCCCATGAAATGGAGATGGAACAGTACAGGAAATGGATCCTTCAGGTCTCCTTTTTCCAAGCGAATCTAGCCCTGGGGACACTGAACGTTTTATTCATTGAGGAGAAAGATGAGACAAGGTGACTTGGTGATACAAGACCAAAATGAGGACATTGGTATTTTATCATTTTGTATATCAGTCTTCTGGACTCCTTGGTGACATTGCTAATCAGGCAGGACTGCCTAATGCACTGCATTTATCTGAGCTAGAAAAACATACCCATTTCTCTAGGAAGACCCAAGTCAGGCCAAGACACCTGGCTTGAGGAGTAAAGCATAGATTAGATTTCTACTTTGGGGACCAGCTGCCCCAACTCAAGCCAGACGCCCTTGTCCAGTGAACAACTGTCACATCTGTACATGATGGAGCTGTGGGCAGATCTCTGCTCTACATGTCTCTGTAACTGAGACAGCTGTGAAACAAGGACGGACTGGATGATAAAAAGTATTGTGCATAATGATGCATGCTCAGGGTGGGGGAGGTGTGTGTGTGCTCATGCACACCTGTGTGTGTCCTGGTGAATAAAGGTAAATCACCAAATATGGCTAGAGAAGTCTAAAGGGAGTAACAGAATGAGAACTAGCAAAACTAGCTTGTCTTTGGAAGGTGTTTACCAGAACCAGTAACAAGGAGAAATGTGTTTACAGTAGACAAGGAGAAAGAAGAGGTGGGCATCAAACCATTAAGAGAGAAGAAAAAAACACCAGGTGATTGGTGATGAGGTGTCTAGATTCAGAGAAGTTGAAGGTTGGTTTGGTTGATGGAACCTGGCTCCATTCTTGTTTAAAGCAAAGGTTTTTAACTTGGGGTCCATTAATGAGCTTCTGGGGACCTCTGAGCTTCCTGAAACTGTAGTATTCTTTTACACAAATGTGTATATGAACACTTTTTCTATGTGAAGTGCTCTTAGCATCAGATGTTCAACTGAAGGAACCCTGATCTTGGGATATACAAATGATCTCCATTGGTAGGTCAGAGTATTCTCCATAAGGATAAAAACATCTTGTCATGAGATGTCCTTTCCGAAAACAAAGCTATTTAAAATTAAGGCCAAAGAAGTCATAATTTTCCTTGGCAAAGAGCTACCAATGCTTCGAAGTGCCCTTTCCCGATGGTAACTCTGAGCAGCTTGGGTTTTCCAAATGAATGTGCCTAAAATTGAATAAGCAAAGTGTGTTCATCAACAGATGTTTTAATGGGTATTTCAGTAAGTTACATTCACATCGTTTCTGCCTCCTCAGGCTTACAGTAATTGATTTTCTCTTTCTTTGCAATCATCCAAAATGACTGGGACATAGAACAGAGCAGACGAGAATCTAGGCACTGGAGTCCTTCAATGTGGAGTTCAAGACTCTTCCAGTTACCAGCTGGAGAAGTTGGTAGGTTATTTCCTCAGCGTGAACTTCAGTGTCAACACTGAATGGGGATCATAACAGGGCCTAACTTAGAAGTGAGGATGGAATCATCCAATTAATCCACATAAGTTACTTGGCATAGTGTAAGTGCCTCATACAAGTAAGAATTATAATTTACTCCATGCCTCCCTTTGAAAGTTCTGTTTTTACTGTGCGCTTTTAAAAACTGAATATAATTTACATACAGTGGAAATCACAGATTTTAAGTATGTTCAATAAGTCTTGACAAACCCATGCATGTTTTTGATTAACAAAAGTGACGTGCTCTTTCTGGTGTCTATTTAGTGAAATGTTTGCTTCCCAAACGTTGACTTATATTACAATATATGATTTATCTATAAAAAAAACTCCACCCTCTCTCCCTCCAACATACAGTTTCTAAAATAGCACCTCCCCACCCCCAGACCAATTTAAAAGCTGGAAGGAACTTAGTGCAGTCATTTTGCCCCTTCCCCTGCATCCAGGAGAGGCTGTGCATAAATCTGTTTCATTTTTAGGTCTCAAAGGAGAGTGTTTCCACAACCGCCCTCAGTCACCTGTTGCAGCACTTGGCAACACTTAACACTAGAAAACTCTGTCCCTTTCCCTCTCTTATTTTATTTTTTTTTCTCACCCATTTACAAGCACTTTCTTGCACTCTCTCAAAAAAAAAGTATTATTTTTTTTATTAATTTTTTATTTTTTATAAACATATATTTTTATCCCCAGGGGTACAGGTCTGTGAATCACCAGGTTTACACACTTCACAGCACTCACCCAGCACATCCCTCTCTGATTTTAAATGAGTAGTAACCGCTAATATTGATAATGCCTTAGCAAGGGCCATGGAGGGAGACATGGGCAGAGATGTGTAAACTCAGCAACATGAATGCATGTGAGTATGTCCTGAGAATTGGGGACTCGGGGTGGGGTACAGAGAAGGAGCACTGCCCAGCTCCAGCCTGCTGGTCATGGGTCAGTTTATAGTCTCTTCTTCAGAATGTATACAGTGTTTTTACATTTACTATCTCATTTTACCTCGAATATACCTGTAAGACAGGTAAAGTTAGCAGGTATCCAGTCTGGTTTTTATGAGATGAAGAAACTGAGACTCAGTAATAGTAAATAACTAGTTCAGTCTACACAGCTGACAGAACCCAGGTCCGATGGTTCTGTTTCACGTTCCCTTGCTACATCTCAGCTTGATTCCTGGGGCAGTGAGAACCCTTGTGCACATCTCAGCAGTTAGGCCACCACCCACAGTTCATCAGTCATTTATAGAAAATGCAGGAAGAGATGAGAGGCAATTCAAAGAGTAAATATGTGGGTAAATAACTGAATAGTGACTGTAAAAGCAATAACAATGATATTTTATGGGGTTTAAAAATATTTGTAGGATTTAAATCTGGGATAAAAATAAAAACAGCCAGAAATGCTTCCAAAGGATGTCTGTGCCCCTCCCAAACTCACATGTTGAAATTCTAACCTCCAATGCAATGGTGTTAGAAGATGCTAATCAGGTGTGTGCATCCCTTACTTTCCCAAATTTAGTGCTTTAGGAAAAGGACCCCAGAACGCTCTCTTGCCCTCTATCTGCCATGTAAGGTAAAACAAGAACACAGCAGTCTGCAAGAGGGTAATCACCAGGAGACCACCAAGCTGGCACCCAATCACAGATTCTCAGCCTCCAGCAATGTGAGAAATAAGTTTCAGTTGCATATAAGCTCTCAGTCTCGATACTTTGTTCTAGCACCCCAAACTGAGTAACATAGTGGGTAAGAGGTTTAAATGTTCTACGATCTGACAATTCTTAGCATTGTCTCAAAATGGAAAATGTACCAATTTGTATTAGACTTTAGTACGTAAAGTTGACCACTAGAAAAATAAAAGGATATATAACTAAAAGGCTGAAAGAGGGAAAATACTGTATTAATACAAATGAAGACAAGAAAGGAGAGGGGGAAATAAACAAATCAGGTAGGACAAACAGAAAACAATGGAAAGATAGTAGATATAAACCCAATGATGTAAGTAATTATATTAAATATAAATAGGCTGAATACTTCAGTTAAAATATAAATATTATTGGGGCACTTGGATGACTCAGTCATAGAGTATGCAGCTCTTGATCTTGGGGTTGTAAGTTTGAGCCCCACGTGGGGTATAGAGATTACTTAAAAACAAAATCTCTAAAAATATACATAAGCATTATCATACTGGATTAAAAAATAAAAAGCCAATTATATGTTCCTTAAATATAGTGACATGAAAGATTGAAAGTAAAGGATGAAAAGTGATAGAATGTCAACTTTAACCAAAAGAAAATTGTAGCTATGCTGATATCAGACAAAGTAGATTTTATAGCATAAAGCACTACTAGAGACATTTTATAACAATAATATGGTCAATCTATCAGGAATATATAATAATTCTTGATTTATAGATAACTTACATATAACTTAAAATCTATAAAGCAAAAATGGACAGAACTGAACGGAAAAATAAGGTCACCAGGGAAATCTTCAACACATCTCTCTTAATAGCACATAGAATAAGCAGACCAAAATAAATCAGTAAGGATATGAAAGAGCTGAAAAACCAAATGACAAACAAATTTTAACTGCAGATAGAGGTAAAACACTGCTCATACTAATGACAACATGTATGTTCTTATCAAGTGCACATGAAATTTTCCAAATTTGAACACATATTGTGCTGAAAGGCAAATTCTAAGAAAATTCCAACAACTGAAATCACTCGGTTTTCTCTGAGCATGTCCAATTAAGCCCCAAATCAAGAACAAAAAAATGACTAGAATATCAGCAAATGTTTAGAGATTAAGTAATAAATTTCTAACTAATCCATGGGTCAAAGAAGAAATCACATGAAAATTTCCAATCTTACTGATAGAAATCTGACATACCAAAAAGATGTGATACAACTGAAGTTTTACTTAGAGCCTTATACATTTATATTGGAAAACAGAAAGGCTAAAAAAAAAAAAAACAAACAAACATTAATCTAAGCATTCAACTGAATAATTTAGAAAATAGAACAGCAAATTAAGCCCAAAGTAAGTAGAAGGAAGAGAATCATAAAAATAAGATCAAAGGTTAATGAAGCAGAAAACAAATGCACATTAGAGAAGACCAACAAAGCCAAAATTGGGTCTTTAAGAAGAATAATAAAACAGAGAGACCTCTGGCAAGACCCATCAAGACAAAAAGAGGAAAAGCACAAACTCTATCAGGAATTAAGTTCACCATAGACCTTTAAGACATTACGAAGTTAATAATAGAATATTAAAAATCCCTATACTAAAAGTTTTAGGAAATTCAGGTGAAATAGACAACTTTCCAGAAAAGCACAGCTTAAAAACTAACATAGAATAGAAAATCTAGTATCTCTAGATCTATTAAATAAATGTTTGACTAAAAATCTTCACACAAAGAAAACTCTAGGCCCATATGGCTTCACTGGTGAATTAGGACAAATATTTAAGAAATAAGCAATATCAATATTACATAAACTACAAGAAAGAAAGAAAGAAAGAAAGAAAGAAAGAAAGAAAGAAGAAAAGAGAGTACTACATTCTATGAAGCTAGTATAAGTTTGGAACTAAAATCTGATATTAAAAGGAAAGAAAATTTCTGGCCAATCTCTTTCATGAGCATGACACAAAAATCCCAAACAAAATACATATCAGCAAATTGAATCCAGTGATACTGAAAAGATCAATACACTAGGACCAAGTAGATTTATTCAGAAACACAGGGACTGTTTAATAAATGAAACCCAGTCCATGTAGTTCATTTCGTAAGTATAATCAACATGTTTATTTATTTATAAAGGAGAGAAATCATATGGCCATCTCACTAGATTAAGAAGAAAAGATTTATTAGAACTTAACATCCATTAATGATTAAAGTTCCTCGTGAACTAGGACTAGAAGAGAATTTCCAAATCTTTTCTAGAATATCTACAAAAATTCTAATGCAAAAATAGTACTTAATGGAAAACTATTAAAGGATTTTCCTCTTAAATCAGAAATGAGACAAAAAAGCTCACTACCCTTATTTCTATTCAAACGCTCCTGGAAGTCTTAACCACTTCAATAAATAAATAAAAGATACAAATTTGTATAAGAATCAGAAAAAAAACAAGTGACATTGCCATTATTTGTGTCAATATGATTGTGCACATAAGAAAAAATAATCTATAAATGATTATAATTAAAAATGATCTGGCAAAAGTTCTTGATTTTTAGGGCTAATAGAAATCAATTTATATACCAGTGGTAAACAGAAAATAAAACATTTAGAATGATATTATTTAAAATAACATCAAGAATATTGAATACATAAAGATAAATCTTGTGAAATCTTGGAAGAACTTTATACTGATAACTACGAAACTTTGCTGAGAAAAACTTAATAAAATATAAAGATGTTCATCTCCCTAACCACATCTATGGATTCAATGCAATACCAATCAAAAATCCATCTTTTCTGTGGAAATTGACAAGTGAATTCTAAAATGTATGTGAAAATGCAAAGGGCTAAGAATAACTGATACAATCGTGAAAGACAAAGCTGTTTGCAACACCAGGCATGAAAACTAATGACGGAGCCACAGTCATTAATTCAGTGTGGTATTGAACTAATTCAAAGAGAGTAGTGGAAAGATGTCCACAAACAGGACACATCCATAATTACTTGATTTATGACAAATGTGAAACTGCAGGGCTACGGGGGAGGAGGGGCAGACTGGACTTCTCAATCAATGGTGTTGTACACGTTGCACACCCATATGGGGAAAAAAGGGCATCTTGAACCCACTTCATCTCAGATTCAAACATTAGGTCTATATGGATTGCAATTCTAAATGTGAAAGTAAAATCTATAAAGGTTCTAGACAAAAACAAAGAAGAATACATTCATGATCTTGGGGATGGGCCAAGTTTTCTTATACAGCACACAAATAGCATTAACCATGGTGGGGGAAGGATGTGATAAAATTAAAAGCTTAAGTTTATCCAGAAACTTAATTTAGAAAGTAAAAAGGCGACTTCCAGAATGGGAGAAGGTATTCGTAAAACACGTATATGAAAAACACAAAACACATTTATGACAGAGGTCTTAAATCCAGAACCTATAAAGAAGTCCAACAAATCAAAAAGAAAGAGACAGATAACTCCGTAGAACAGGTGGCAAAAGGCTTGAACAGGTTTTTCACAAAAGAAGACAGCCAGAGGGCTAATCAACTTATGAAAAAGTTCTCCACTTCAGGGATTGTGAAGAAAATAGTTTAAAGCCAGAATGACACACCCTGTAATCCCACTGGATTGGCTGAATTTAAGACAACATGAAGACCAAACTCAATCACAATCACTCTGAAATAGAGTTTGGTCTTCCTTGCTGGGGGAAGGTTTACATCAGTACAACAAATATGGACACTGTTTGGTAGTCTCTGCTCAAGGGGAGCATGCATACCCTTTTGTCCCAGTCATTGCAAGGGACATGAATCATAAATTCAACCCCTCAGTTCCTCCTGCTTTATGCTTTTCTCTCTGCTCTAAAAAGATTTCTTTTGACCCCATTTTCTCTAAAATCTTCCAGTTTTCTTCTCTTCTGTTCCCCCTCCATTCTGTATATTTAGCTTAGCTGGCCTCTGGGATACACCTAGGTAGTCCCTAGGCTATCTCTCCTGCCTACTGCAAACAGGGCCCTCGATATGCTTAGCAACAGCCCAAACCTGGAATTCCTTCTGCCCAGGACATGGGTGGGGGACAATGTTTTTGTAGCACAGTGCCAAAGCAACATTTGGTCCCCTAGCCCACTCCCCTAAATCTAGTCCTGAAATAACCCTGGATGAGGTGATTTTCTTTTTTAACAATAATCTCTAATGTTGGCATGGTGGGCAGAATACGGCCCCCCAAAGATATCCATATCCTAAACTAGGGAGCCTGTGAATGTGTTACCTTACATGACAAAGCTGACATAAAATTAAAGAGGTTATCCTAGATCAGTCAGGGGGACTTGGTATAATCAAGTCGCCTTCAGAGTGGAAGAGGAAGGCCGTGTGTGGATCACAGAAGCTCAACACGTGTACTAACTACTGTGGCTGGCTTGAAGAAAGTGGCCCATGCACTCAGGAAGGTGGTGGACTCTTTCGGCTGAGAGGGCCCTCGTTGACAGCCAGAGAGAGAACAGGGCCCTCAGTCCTATAATCACAAGGAATTGACTCCTGCCAACAACCCAAAAGAACAGAAACAAATCGTCTCCCAAGGCCTCCAAGAAAGAACACAATGTGCCAACATCTTCATTCTAGTCTGGTGAGACAGACCCGTCCTGGACTTGGAAACCACAGAACTGGAAGAAAATAAATGTGTGCTATTTATAGCCAAGAGGTTTGTAGCAATTTGTTACAGCCCCAATAGAAAACTAATATAGTTGGCAAGGATGCAAAGAAATAGGACTTTTGCAAGGAAACAGCCTGTTTTATCAGAAAAGAATTTGCTAAAACATGGAATTTCCAAATAGCCAGTGAGCCCAGTAAATCAACCAATAGGCCAGATTCATCATAAAGTAGCCCATGGATTCCTGAGTGCTGTGAGGACTGGCACCGGGAAGGAACCTTCACCATTCGAATGGCCAGGTGCTATTTCTAGCCATGATATATGACTTATATGTCAGAAAAAAATAAACAAAAAGATTAGCTTGGTAGCAATTTGCAGAAAATCAATATAGTTCAGAGTTACAGGCAAATTTGGTCAAAATACATTAAAAAAGATACCAATGGGGAAAAAAAAGATACCAATGCCTGAGCAGAACCACAAAATCTACTATACATAAATCTGAAATTGTTGACAATGGAGCCAAACGGTCATTGGCCCCAAATCTTACAAACACCAGAAGATAGGCTAAACAAGAAAAAGGCAGAAACAACTGCATCCATTAATTACAGAAATTAAAAATCAAAGCTGATATGCCATTTGAGGAGCTGATGAAAGAAGGCTCCCAAATGACTAAAGATTGGAAAAGCAGAACATGTGTGACATGCGCAAGCGTCCAAAATGATCTCATCACAGGGGAAATGCTGGAATGTAAAAATGTAACTGCTAGGAATGTAGTAAAGCTGATGTGTCATTTGGGGAATTAGTAAATGAATGCTAAAAGTGCATACAATTGAAAAAGTTGAAAAGATAGTTCGCAGCAAGAAATCAGAGGATACAGTCCCATCGGACAAGACAGCTTGAGGTGTGGGTTTCTAACATGGAGCAACAGGAATGTGATGACTTCGTGCAAGTTTGTGGAAGGCTAGACACGAAAGGACAAACAGCAGAGAAACAGAAGAATCCAGAAGAGAATGAACAGTATGACAAGTGCCTCCAATATGATGGATATATGATTATTGAAGAAAGGTAAGAAGTAAATTTAGGTTAAAGTCCTAAAAATTCTAGGCAATTTTAAGCTAGCAGGGGAACTAAGAAGTGACAGCGGTACCCAGATCCCACATTAAATTTTGTTTACTAATTGCTAGAAATCAATCAGACCATTGAGAAATCAGCTGAAGTCTCGTGAAAATGTTAAAAGTGTAGCAATAGAGAGTGATATAAAAAGGATTTCGGAAGAAATCAGCAAAAACTGGAAGATTCCTAGTTGCAATGCCCACAAACTAGTTTATAATGAGAAAATATACTTTTTTGATTATTAGATACTCTCAGGGCACCTGGCTGGCTCAATTAGTAAAGCATGTGACACTTGATCTCAGGGTTGTGAGTTCGAGCCCCACATTGGGTGTAGAGATTACTTAAAAATAAATAAAAATTTAAAGATACTCTCACACATAAAAACCTGCTGTTTCAACAAACTGGGCAATTCTTAAACTGCTGCTGTTTTAAGGACAAAATGAGACCAGTGCACTCACACGTGACAGCCATCTCTATAGGCACAGGAACATCTTCTCATCCGATAGAAATTGCTTTACAACAATGTTAATCAGTACACTTGCTAAATTACTTATTCTTTTAATGGGACAATTAATGAATTGGTTTTGGCTTGCCCTATCTGTCTGTCTATCTACCTACCTATCTATCTACTAATCTACCTATCTATCATCTTCCTAACTGGCCATTTGTGAACGAGTCATTTGATTAATTGATTTTTAGCAAAATATTAGATCAATTCAGTGTCGGTAAGTTTACCAGAGCCATTTCCTCTATAGTAAATGGTAATACAAATAATTAAAAAAAAACAAAAAACAAAAAACAACCTTCTAGAAAGCAATTTGACAATACTTGTTAAAAGCTGTAAAAATGTGCATGTGCTTTGACCAGTAATTCCACTTCTAGGAAATTATCCTAAAGAAATAATGACAATGTGCAAAAAGATTAGGCTATACAAATTTCTTCATTTGATTTTCCAGTACAGTAAAATATTAAAGACAAGAAAAAATTTCAGTAAGAGGGCATGGGTTAGATAAATCAAGTGCATATCTACAGCGAACTGTTATGATGCTTTATAATTTGTGCTGTGAAAGAGTATTGAAGGTCTTGTAAACTTATTCAAGCATTACTATTAAGTTTTTTTTTTTTTAAATAGCTTGTAAAACAGGGGTGCCCTGGTGGCTCAGTCAGTTAAGCCTCTGACTCTGGATTTCGGCTCAGGTCATGATTTCAAGATCCTGGAATGGAATCCCACTTGAGTCAGGCTCCAAGCTCAGTGCATCTGCTTTAAGATTCTCTCTCCTTCTCCCTCTGCCCCTCCCTCTACGAGTGGGCACACACGTGCTCCCTCTCCAAAATAAATAAATAAAATCGTTAAAAAAAAATAGGTTGCAAAACAGATTGATACCACTCTTAGTACGAAAAAACTGCCATATGTGTATGACCGAGTGGATAAAGTCTAAACTATTTAATACGGTTATTTTGGGGCTTGGCATCAGGCATAATTTTTATTTTCTTTGTTCTGCTTACCTGGCTTCTCTAAATTTTCCACAGTTAATATGTTACTTTTTTTGTAAAGAGAAAAAAGCTAAAGTTTTTAATCACCTTAGAAGCTGGGAGACCTGGCAATCCTCACTCTGTATGTGACCTTGAATAAACCCTAATGTCTCCAAAATGTCATATTTCCCATCTTCCTTGAACTCATGCCTCTCTTCTTGTCTTTTCTTTCCCTCCACTAAAATTCTGTAAGTGACTCACTACTTCTAGAAATCCATATCCCACGAACTCCAACCTACCTGGAGAAGATTTGCTTGGAGAAAGTTTTGAACATTTATATGTTGAATGTCCACATACAAAGCTTTCATCCAATAACTACTGAATGACAGGCCCTTTAGGAGCAAGGGATGCTAAGAGGAGGAAGTCACTCCTAGCTGCTCACCTTCTAGTGGAAGAAACAGAGAGCTGATCCCAAACAGCATTGCACTGTGTAATAAATGCTCAACGTTCAAGTTTGAGCAAGGTGGTGTAAAGTCATAGAGGTCAACCATGCCTTCCAGAAGACATATGAGTGGGTACCAGAAAGGAGAAACAGCCCAAACCGGCACTCACTGAGTACTTGCTGCTACCACAGGGCTTTGTCAGACTTAGCCCACAGGAAGCTCACAACAGTCGCACCAGGTCAACCATCAGTGTCCTCTCCCTTTCCCGACTCTTTCTTAAGCCATTTAAAACACTGTTTTAGGGTAACTCATGTGCCCCATGTCCCTGTGCAAGTCACTCTTTGCCTTGCCCTTTTCTGCTCTATGTCCCAGGGCACTGACCCCTGGAAACCACACTTCTGAGACTCCATGGCCAACTGGTTCAGCCAAGTGGAAGGTTGGAGGGTGGGAGTTAAGGAGAAGGTAGGGTCAGTCCTCATTCCCTCCTAGCTTCAAAGAGCAATTTCAATGGTAGCTGTGCAGACTTCTTGGTTCCAGCACCCTCTACCCCATGCAACTTCCTCCAGATCCCACAAGGAAGAGTCCAGGAACCAGCCCCCTTCCTCTGTTCCTCCAGCTGAGGGATGGTACCATTTACTACATTGCTTCTCTGCTCTGCCTCAACATCTCCTGCTGGACTTAGGGCTCCACAAACACCACCAGAAAGAGTTCCCTCCTGAACTAACCAGCATGGGCTCTCTTTTCCCAAACAAACCCTGATCCATACATCACACAGCTACTCTTTGACTGGGCTAAGACATTCATGGCCTTCGGATTCTCAAGTCTTCAAAGATGTTAGCCCACATCCATTGCCATTGATGGCACGTCAATGTCTTTAAATGGATCATCTGTTTAAAGCTCATAAGAACCCTATGAAGTGGGTGCTATTATCTCTTATTTACAAGACAAGAAGCTGGGGCCCAGAAGACAAAGTAAATTTCCGAAAGACACAGCCAGCAAGTCTGGGAAGGAGGTGTTTGAAGATATAGGCAGTTAGTTTGAGTCCAAAGTCTGTGTCTCCAACCACTCTACCGTCCCTGGGTTGGACAGCAAGGAGCCCAGCAGTGGGAAGGGATCTCCAGAAAGGGGAGAGTGAAGCACAAAGAACACAAGCGTGACCTTGAACCAGCCCTTTGACCTTCAGTACATCAGTTCCTGAGCCATAGCTGAAAGGATAGACCTGGTCACCAAGACCCCCTCTCTGATGTTCCCCAGCAGCAGACCCACTGTGCTGGCATCTGTGAGAGAAGAGAGTGGTTGGCCTGTCACAAAAGATGCCAACATATGAAGTGACCTGCCTTCTGGGCACCTTCTCAGTTCCTCATCTCCACCTTCCCATTGCCTACAGTCCTCCATCCGCAAAGGGGAAAAGCCCGTGATACCCCTTGGAAAATCCATCCCATGCTCCTGGCTCCCCTCCTTTGGCATCTGCATGTCACTGGAATTCAGGTTGCTCTGATTCTAATTAGCAGGTGCCGAGCAGCTTCCATATTTCTTAGTAAATATGTCAGAATACAAGACCCATTCATTCTTTCAACACCCACCCCCCTTAAGACATACTTTACTCTCTTGGCTGTTCGACTAAGAAGTGTTTTTGCTTCAAAGAGCAGAAGTGGCATTAACACCGCGAGTCTGGCAGTCTTGCAGTCCTTTTCAAACCCTAGTCTGCCCTCCCCGCCATTCCTCCATCAGCGCACTCGTGCCTTCCCTTGCCCATTCTGGGGCAGGAACAGACTTGGGGTCTTGGGTTTTATCGGGGTCTGTCAAGTAGAAAGCTGGCATCACGAGGGATCCCATGGAGACCCTCTGGGAGACCCCATGATCACCCAGGGCTCTGCTGGGCCACTGGGTATCAGGGAGCCTGATTTGGGGCGCGGTGCACTTAATTTCCACCCTCACCCTAGACCTCCTGCTGGGATGTACTGAAAACAACAGCTCAAATCCAGCAGCAGCCTCCCCGCCCGTGGCTCCGCCCCCTTCCCCTCGGAGTCTGGGGTGAGGGAGCCCGACTTTCCAGTCCTCCCGCGCAGCGCTCCCAGCCCCCTTCTCCCAGACCCCGCGCCCCAGACAAAGGAAGCAGGAAGTGGAGAGGGTGGGGCGGGTTGCTCAGACCACCCCTCCTGGATGTCGGATTGGTTTTACAGCCCGGGTTCTGGGTACCATCCTTCGTTTTCATGGCCAAAATGAGGGACCTTTGGGCGGGCTGAGGGGGAACCTTTCCCACCTGCGTGTCGCTGTTGTATTAATATAGGGTAGCACGTGAATCTAATACCCGAAATGATTTTAAAGGGCTGGCGGTGCAATTTCGGCCAGGAGCTCACACAGGATGCCCTCCAGAGTTCTTTCCCCGGCAGCCTTCACCCCCGACAGTATCTGTGGGGGAGGAAAAAGAAGAGGCAGAGGGAGGCTTCCAGGTCGGAGCCTCATTGTGAATATAATGAACCCCGCCAGGAGCCAAAGCCAGTGATTTCCTAATCTGACCCCAACCCTTCCTTTGTAAGTAGTCACGCAGCTACTGTCTGCAACAGTCTCAGCCATCCTGTCCCTCTGTCCGTCATTCCAGCACAGACCCAGCATTTTCCATGCTCATAGGACCTCATGATCAAGAAGAGAAAAGAAATGATCCTTGCCTTTAAGGACACAGCGCCCAGCTGAAGGACAGAAATACATAAGCCAAAGAATTTCAACAAAGGGAATGAGGGCTGGGCTGGGCATGAAAAAGTATTGGGGGGCGTCCCACAGAATACTGGGGATTGCAGGGACTCTTAAACTCCACTAGTCAGTCTGTGCAGTGGTATGAGAACCAAGGCCCCAGGAGGTGAGCAACTTGCCCAAGATCACCCAGCAGCCAGGAGCAGAACAGGACGCACCCAGGAGCTTCTTGGTTTCTCAGATTGGCTATCTACACCTTGCTGTCCAGGCTGTGAGCAGCTCCGTGGCTGTCAGTCTCTCTGCCTCCCCCTCATCCTATTGACACTTCTGCTGGCAAATCCTCAAGTTTGTGCCCTCCCAGAGTGCCTGGCCCCCAGGTTCTTGCGCCCCAGGAAAGCGGTTGCTAGCACCATTCCGAGGAGGCAGGCAGCCAGTGAGAGGTGCCAGCAGAATCATTTTCATTAATTTATGCCATTTTGCAGTTCCTCCAGTCTGTGTGCTCCCTGCTGGTCCTTCTGTGTCCTGACTGAGATTGCTGTTCTGTTTGTTTCCATTGTCTGAGAAATGAAATGGTTTTGATTACACCCACGGTCTCTCGTGCATGACTACATTTTGGCTGCCCACAAGGCAGAAGGCACCATCTGTATTCTTCTGCCACTGGCTTCTGGAAGAGGGCTGCCTGCTGCTGAAAGCTGTGGGTCCAGGGACACCACCAGACCCAACCCAGCACCCCCCCCCCTCCCGGAAGCAGGGTATGGACTGAGAGGTTGGGAGGCAGAGCCGAGTAAAAGGGCAGGGCCCAGGACCCAGGATGACCCAGTTTCCTGTTAGCCCCCAAAGAAGGGAAGAGGAAGGCAAAAGAGTGTGTTAAAAAGAAAATGGCAGTCCCCAAGCAACGTCCCTTAGGACAAATCACAAAGCTGGGGTGATACCTAACCTAATTGCAGTTTCAACCTCCCCCAGGAATGTAGGTCTTAACCCATCAGGCAGGAGTTTTCTGATCCGCACCAATGAGGTAATCTGTCACCTAGGCCACCCACCCCCTGCAGGAAGAGGAGATAATCCACCTAATTAAACACCCCCCTGCCCTCCCACCCCCCAAGGGAAAGTGACCTTTTCTTTTCTTCTGCTAACTTTCTTGCCCCACCCCGATCCTATATAAACCTTCCATTTTGGGGCACCTGGGTGGCTCAGTGGGTTAAGGCCTCTGCTTTCAGCTCAGGTCATGATCCCAGGATCCTGGGATCGAGCCCCACCATCGGGCTTTCTGCTCAGCAGGGAGCCTGCTTGCCTTCCTCTCTCTGCCTGCCGCTCTGTCTACTTGTGATCTCTGTCTGTCAAATAAATAAATAAAATCTAAAAAAAAAAAAAAACTTTCATCATAATTATAAAAAAAAAAACCCTTCCATTTTGTACTACTGCTTGGAGCTCCCCTCCACCTGCTAGAAGGGGGTGCGGCCCGATTCTTTGTTAGATCTGCCAGTTAGATCTTCAGATTGACTCAGTTGACTTTTTATTCTTTAATAAGAGGAAACTAACATTTCTGAGAGGATAAGGCAGAGTCCATCAGTTAGCCAGTCAACAAACAATACCAACTGCTCAATGCTGGGGACTTAGGGGTGAACACGGGGCCCAGGCTCTAGTACATCTGGGCAGTGATGTTCAAAATAGTAACTGGACCTGCACAAACATCAACCAATGAGCAAGGGTCCCAGGTGCTCGGTTGTGTTGGGCATTAACCTTTTAGTTGCTGGGTCCTGGTGAGATCAGGGAGCATTAATCCCAGAGGGAAAGCTGGGGCAGTAGGGAGGGATGGTAGAGCCCCAGAATGCAGCTGCTCACAAGCCGGCAGTCAAAACTGCAACAGTGCAGCAATATTAAATATCAGCCATATACACAGAGGTCAGATCAGGGGGCTATGGAGGGATTATAGTCCCCCCCTTAGCAATGGCCCATAACTGGGAAGAAAAAAAAACAATGATTCTGGGCCTTCCAATCTAGAGGAATCACTTCTAGAGCATGTGTGTATGATTTTTATAAAAAATAAATTATACAGGGGTACCTGGGTGGCTCAGTCGGTTAAGCATCTGCCTTCGGTTCAGATCATGATCCCCGGGTCTTGGGATGGAGCCCTGCATTGGCCTCCCTGCTCAGCAGAGAGCCTGCTTCTCCTTCTCCATCTGCCTGCTGCTCTCCCTGCTTATGCTCTTTCTCTCTCTGTGACAAATAAATAAAAATTTTTAAAAAGATTTTATTTATTTATTTATTTATTTGACAGAGATCACAAGTAGGCAGAGAGGCAGGCAGAGAGAGTGGGAAGCAGGCTCCCTGCTGAGCAGAGAACCCAACACGGGCCTTGATCCCAGGACCCTGAGAGCATGAACTGAGCCGAAGGCAGAGGCTTAACCCACTGAGCTACCCAGGCACCCTAAATAAAATATTTTTAAAAATAGAACATGAATTATATTCCCAGGCTTGGTCAAAAAAAAAAATGTACCTTTTCCCACACACCCTCAGAGAGCCTTCCGTTTAAGCCCTGTGGCCTTAGGACACCAGGAACTGGGCTGGGCTTTAACAGGTTCTGACTACAGTTAATCCTCACAAACACCCAGAAGGTTCGTGCTATTCCCTCCAGCTGACAGATGAGAAAGAGCAAAGATCAGTTGTCTATGGGGCAGGAGTCACCAGGGCACCTGTCTAGCACAAGAGAGAGCAGCTGGTTGAACCTAGGGCTGCCTCAGTCTCAGAGGGAAAGGGACCCGTTCGGGTGCACAGGAGCTCTGGCCCTCCAGTCCGCACCTGTCTTGTCAAAGAGACGATCTGGGCTGAGGGGCAGACCTGCAGAAGGACCAGCAAGGAGGCTGAGGGGGTGTGACTGGCCTACAATGTTCCGCTCCGGGGGCAGCAGGGAGGGGGCGCCAGCTGCTCCTTAGAAGTGGGCATTGCAATGTAGAAGTTAGACTCTGGTGCTTCTTCCACTCAGAGGATGAGTGAATCTGGGACGTGCAAAGAGAGTTGAGGAGTGGGCTGAGGTCTTGTTTTCCGTATGTCTGTGGCAAGATCCACATGCCGCCTTCTTCTCTATCCTGGGTCTTAGGGGCTGGTTCCCAGGGCGCAGCAGGCCCCTGCCCTCTGAGACACCCACAGCACCTGGGCTCGAACCCAGTCAGTTCCCACAATCTGCAGTCGGGCCACCAGCGGGTGGAAAGGCTCTTGTATTCCCCTGCCGCAAGACTGTACTGGAATGCCAGAGAGGAGAGAGGTGGACCTTAGGGGAGGGACTGGGCAAGCGGAAGGAACTGTCCAGGAAAAAAGCATGAAGACAGGAATGTGCATGTCTGTGCAAGGAAGGGTCCTATGATCCACTGTCCAGAAGAACAGCGATAGTAGAAAGTGAAGATTTAAATGTAAGGTTTTGGCCAAGTTGAAGGACTCTTAGGGGACGAGGACCTTAGTTGAGGTATTTTATTCAGTGGGCAGTAGGTTTGGTAGATAGAAGGTTTGATAGTAGGGTGTCTGACGAATTAGGAGACTGACAGCTAATCTCTGAGCTCCTAATATTTGTCAGACTGTTTATAATCATTCATCCAGCTTTATATATACTCTTCCTCTATCTTTCAACGACTCCCGAGAACAGGCTGTGAGAAAAATATTAAATATTACCCCTTTGCAGGTAACAACACCACAACTCAGAAATGTCAAATGACATCTCTGAGGTCACACGGCTCACGAATGACAGTTCAGGATGGTAACTGAATTGGGGAGCTTCCTAAAACTGGAGGTGGGGAAGGCAGGGAGACATCTACTGAAGCATTCTGGGTCTGAATAGAAAGATCTCTAAATGCAGTGGAAGCCAGGGGAAAGGCAGGGGAGGGGTGGTGGATGCTGAAGTCTTCCGAGTGGGCCCTAGTGACTGATTCAGTGCACATGGAGGTGTGCACGGAGGGAGGAAGAGAGGGAGAAGTCGTGGGATGCAGGATGGGGCATGGGAACCCTGGAGAAATCGTCAGCCGTATAGGGAATTTGGCAGGAGGGCTCCGTTCGCAGAAGATGGTCTTGCTGTGATTTCAGAAATGTTGCAGAGGTGTGGGAATGTCGTTTTCACTTCCCGGTTTGGCAGTACAGAAAGACAAAGTAGAACAGAAGCTTCTCAACTTTTTTTTTTTTTTTAAACTAATCTGCAGCAAAAATATACATTTAACAATACTTGCCCTTCCTACGTGGAATGTACTTGGAATTTCATCCTATCCTATTCCGGTGTATTTCATGGGAGGGTGGGGGGCAGGGGGAAGTGGAAGAGAACTCTGGCTACAATGCCTTCATGCGGTTGACTTCATGACCCACACCTGCCGGGGATGGCCCGCAGTTTGGACAAGTCTTCCCGGGAAGCAGGGTGGGAGGGGTGGTGAGGGGCCAGTGTTCACGTGCACCACACACAAACATTAACAAAGACAGACCCAGGAGAGAAAAGCCCCGAGGCAAGGAGGGAAAAACTGAGGGTGTCTACCATGGAAGGAGAGCTTCTAAGAGATCCCTGGGTTTTAGAATTAGGTCATCAGGAACCTTCCAAGGAACATTTTCAGTCAGTGGTGAAGAGGAAACCAGACTGCACAACAGAGGGGCGCGTGAGGGGATGAGAGAGCACTACACCTTCCAGGGATATTAAAGACCTTAGCACGCCTGTGTGCCCACGAGCGTGGCCAGTGAAGGGGACGCGATTAGAATGCCCGAGAGCATGTGTGCGCATGCTCCTGGCAGTGGACGGTCGGGAGTCCCGGTGCCGATGAAAGACCCTGGGACCCTGGGGTGAGCTGGGACGAAGGGCATTGGGGTCATCGTCTTGGAGAGGGGAGGAGACACGAGGTAAAGACAGACATCTGCAAAAGCGAAGGGGAAATG
This sequence comes from Mustela putorius furo, assembly GCF_011764305.1. Taxonomy (NCBI): domain Eukaryota; kingdom Metazoa; phylum Chordata; class Mammalia; order Carnivora; family Mustelidae; genus Mustela; species Mustela putorius. Next base: position 20,641,258 of record NW_025421341.1, read on the forward strand.
ATGGCAGGTGGAAATAGAGAGAGGATGGAATATGAAGGGCTGACCCCACATTTCTCCGGAAAGTAGGAGGCAAGTTCATCGGCTCAGAATGAAGTGGACAATTTGATGAGAATGGGCAGTGTTTGGAACAGCGGCTAGGGCACATCAGCAAGCAAGGAAAGAAGAGACATTCTGAATAGTTGGAAGACCAGTGTAGATGACTTGTCTGTGAAACCCATTGGTGTGGGTTTCAGAAGACCTCTGCCCTCTCCTATCAGCTGCTCTCAGAGCAGGGCCCCTTCCCCCCACGGTTGTGCTCTGGGCTCCATCACCTTGGGAGTTCAGGGAATGTTGATTGCCAGCTAAACGGCCACAGAACACAAACCTTCATGCCCTGATTTTTTTAAGAATCTTGCCTCTAGGCATTCCAAAATAAGCTCCCTCTTTTAGATTTCTGACTCCACTTCCAATAAATCACTTGACAGCACAGCCTAGCCCATCTGGAGCAATCAATCAGCTCTTATCATCAGCAGTATTCTTCTCGTTTTCCTGCCCCCCACCCCGGGATTTGCAACCCTGTCTGCGTCTTGGAATCACCTGAGGAAGAGGTAAAAATACTGATGCCTCTTCCCACCATACAGACTGACTTAATTAGTCTGGGTTTGTGAATGGGCATCTGTAGAGTCCCCTCCCCCCAGATAATTCTAATAAGCCAGTTAACACTGAGAACCACAGAGCCCCTTGCACTCAAAGTGTGCTCTGTGGACCAGAATTATCAGCATTGACCTGGGAACCTCTAGAAATGCAGAATGTCAGGCTCTAGCTCAGACATGGGGAATCAGATGCTATAGCTCAGCAGGGACTCCCTGCAGTTCATACGTATTTTAAAGTCTGAGAAGCTCTGTGCTAGAGATCTAATGTAAGCTCTGTGTAAATCTCATAAGAGGGTCTCAGAGATCACACCCCCTTGGCTCTAGGCAGTCTGGCAAACAGCGGATGGCTGCTTTCCCCTAGAGTGTGAAAATAGGCATCTATCAGTCAGTCAACAAGAGCTTCTCCACATTTGGCAAGCAGACACTGAGTATGAGAGGTGTTGTCTCTGTATGTAGCAGTCTACAGTGCCATTTGTTGGAGGATTGTTGTAGTCTGACCAACAGTCCAGGTCCAACTGGCACTATTCCAGGTTCAGCAATAAGGTCCCACACTGTGGAAAAATCATTAGTCCTCTGGGAAGCTGGAATGGTTGGCCACCCTATGTCAAGTAACATTCAGAACTGATTTTACCTGGCACACTCTAGACACACACACAGGGTTGAGAAATGTGATCAAAAAGACATGACCAGGGGCGCCTTGGTGTCTCAGTGGGTTAAGCCTCTGCCTTTGGCTCAGTTCATGATCTCAGGGTCCTGGGATTGAGCCCACATCGGGCTCTCTGCTTCCCTCTCTTTCTGCTTGCCTCTCTGTCTACTTGTGATCTCTCTCTGTCAAATAAATAAATAAAGTCTTTAAAAAAAAAAAAAAAGACTTGACCACCCATTGACCTGCAAGCTGGACCCAGGCACTCCCTCCCTCCCCCGTCCTTGAAATGTGAGTTCCACTTGCTTTCCCTGCTCCCAGAGGTTGCTGCAAAGACAGAACATTGAGACGGTGAGGCGGTGTTGAAAACACCTGCACAATATACCCGGCTGAGCCCAGTGAAGGCTTCTTGATAAGCTTTTAAGGCTTGGAAGGCAGGTGCAGGGATTCATTCACCTTCCTGCTGCTCAAGACAAGCCTTGTATGTAAGTTCCCTTTGCTAGTATTAAAATTGCCACCTACCACCCGGGGTGGCATGCCTCTTTCCTCAGTCTCTCCCTGCCTTCTGCATTTGGGCTTGGTTTCAGATTACACCAGTAAAGCTCAAAAGACAGTTAAAGGTCTACACATGCACTCGCGCACACACACACACACACACCATCAAAGGTATGATCTGTTTCTTTGGTTCCCACCACCACCTCATGAACACACATAGCTTAAAAGTAGGGTTTCGATGCATCAAGTTAATGCAATGTTAGTTCATCCATTCAACAAAAATCCATTGAGTATTCTCAGTGTGTCAACCTCTGTACAAGATGCTGGGGAGCAGTAGGACCCAAGTAGACACAACACCTGCCCTCATCGGGATTACAGTCTACAGAGGAATGCAGGAGCAATGATAGTGCAGTGGGGTGGATGCTGTGATCACAGTGCAGGGAGCCACAAAATTTATAGGAGAAGTGCCCATACAGGAACTAGGGACTTCCAAAGGGATGGGAGATTCTAATCAGGTGGGGGGAGAAGGGCATATGTAAGGGGGCATAGAGTTTCCTAAGCAGAAGGAATGGGGGGTTGCAGGGAATAGAAAGAGCATGGGAGCTCCTTTGAACCTGAGAGAAGGTCAGTATCTCTAGGAAAGACAAGGAAGGCAGGACATGAGGGTAGGCCACAAAGCAATCTGGAGAGGCAGGCAGAGATGGGCTGGTTTCTAAAGCAGGTCAAAGCACTGGGACATGGTCCCGAGTGTGAACCACGGAGTGGAGAATCACTGAAATTCTGTAGAGAACAGACATGGAGTGAACAGCAGGGAAAGCAAAGGGTTAGGAATCAGGGAGAGAGAAGAGGACAGCTCAGACTGAGGTGGTGGTAGTCCAGGCCTAGAGAATCAGATGGATTGGAAAGATGTTTAGAAGTAAAAGGGGATGCCTGGGTGGCTCAGTTGGTTAAGCGTCTGCCCTTGGCTAAGGTCGTGATCCCAGTGTTCTGAGATCAAGTCCCATGTCGGGCTCCCTGCTCAGCCAGAGCATGCTTCTCCCTCTGCCTGCTGCACCCCCAGCTTATGCTCTCTCTTTTTCTGGCAAATAAAGAAATAAAATCTTTTTTAAAAGAGGGAAAAAAAAGAATACAAGTAAAAGCAATGGAAGAATATGTTGGTTGAAAAATGCCCATGAAGGGATGCCTGGGTCCATTAAGCATCCGACTCTTGATTTCAGCTCAATCTTGAGCCCAGGGTCATGAGTTTAAGCCCCATGTTGGCTTCCATGCCCAGCATGGAGCCTACTTAAAAAGAGAAGAAAAGAAAATGCCCATGATGGACAAAGGGTAGAAGAAAAGAGAGGAATTGAGGTTTCTTTTTTTTCTTTAACTTTTTATTTTCAAGTACTTTTAGACTTACAGAAAAGTGGTAAAAATGGTAGTTTCTATAAATCCCTCCTCAAGTGTCTCCCAATGCTGACATCATATGCATTAACATACAACCATGAGAATCAGAAATTATGCTAAATACTGCCACCAAATGAAAGACCCCACTCAAACTTCACCAGTTTTCCCCAGAGCCATGTTTGGTTTGGGTTCCAGGCTCCCACACTTGATTTAATGTTACGTATTTCCGGTCTCCTGCCATCGGCAACAGTCCCTCAATCTTTCTCCTCTTCCAGGGTCTTGAAATCCCTGAAGACTATACCTCAGTGTTTGCTGAATGTCCCTCAAGTCCACCTGTGTGGCGTCCTCGGGTTTCTGCCTCTGACAGCAAGAAGGTAGGCTCCTCATGGGCAGATGCATATCTGCCTGCTCACTAAGGGATTCTCCGTCCCAGAAGCAGTACTGACTGTGTTAAAGGAATGACAGGGAGGGTGAAGTGCCAAGCATTGAGATATGGTCAAAAACACGCTTCGTGGATCTCCCCCGGCTGGCATAAAGTATCACAGACTGGTGGATTAAACAACAGATATCTGTTTCTCCCAGTTCTGGAACCTAGAAGGCCAAGACCCGGGTGCCTGCATGGTTGGGTTCTGGTGAGAGAACCCTGGCTGACAGCCCCCTTCTTGCCGGGTCCGCACATACTAGAGACAGAGCTGGCAATTCTCTGGTGGGTCTTCCTGTAAGGGCACTAATCCTATCATGACAGTCTCACCCTCATGATCTCCCCTAAGCCTCCTACCCACCCAACCACCCTTCAGCCCCATCTCCACTTATCATCACATAGAGGGTTGGGGCTTCAACATGTGAACTGGGGGGATGGGCAACAATTCAGTCTATAGCGCCCACATTAGCAGAAAGCAGAAAATGTTGGTTAGGAAAAAAAGAATGCTTTTCTTGGGTGGATCCATGAAAGTATTCAAATACCTAATTGACTTGGATTCTGTTAATCCCACTATGCTAGGCACAGTGAGTGATACAACGGTGAGCTATACACCTGGCACTAGCTCTCTTGAGCTCACCTTCCACTGCGGAAAGGAAATGAAGTTCAACGGTGATAACCAGGCAGGCAGCCTGTGGTGAGTGTGTGCTGTGTGAGCACAGCCAGGATGAAATGCCATGTAGGAGGGAGTCCTCACAGAGGAGGTGACAGGTGAGGGTGACAGGTGAGGAGGTGGTTAGGGTTAGGGCTGTTGGTAAAGAAAGAAGGGAAAGAGGTTACAAGTGAAACAAAGCCTTTGAATGGAAACCAAAAGCAGAGAGCCAAGAGGTGTGTTTGGAGAATGGAAAATGGCAGGCAGTGGGGATTGGCTGGAGTGGATGATGGGACATCGGGGTGCTGGGCTGGAGGCTGGAGGCTGGAAGAAGTTAGGTCCAAATCCCAACAGTCTTTGGTTGTCACCAAACCAAAGGCATTTAGCTTTTTTCCATGTCAGTAAGAAGCCGGAGATCAAACTGCTCAGAATTCGTTTTGTGGAGTCAGAGTATGGTCTGCATGTTACTTTTCCTCCTTACTGAAAAGAGAAGCTTTAGTGGAGGCAACACACTGGACATGCTCAAGGACCCCTGGTCCTCACTGTCCTGTCTCCTGACACTCCTCACTTTCACATGCCACACCACCTTAACTTTGCAAGTGTCAGGGAGTCCCTTCCACCACCGGGCTCTGCTGAACTCTTGCCCATTCTCCTAGCACCAGCTGGAGGTTCTTGTCTATGAGGCTGTCCATCTATGATTCACTTGAGCAAAGTTGACCCCGCCCTCCTTTCTGCCCATGCTATAACTAGAACATCTCTCCACCATTAATTTTATGACAGTTCCCTCACATACTTAACCCTCTTGTCAGACTGAAAGGTCACTGAAAGGAGCCATGTTTATTTCTCTGCCTCCCTAGGGTGGGCACTATGATTGGCACATCATTGGTGCTTAGCAAAAAACTACAGAATTTAAATTTTTTAAAAGATTTTATTTATTTATTTTGACACAGAGAGAGAGAGATCACAAGTAGTCAGAGAAGCAGGCAGAGAGAGAGGAGGAAGCAGGCTCCCTGCTGAGCAGAGAGCCTGATGCGGAGCTCGATTCCAGGAACCTGAGATCATGACCTGAGACAAAGGCAGAGGTTTAACCCCCTGAGCCACCCAGGCACCCCTGAATTTAATTATTTTTAATTAAATAGAAGAAAGAGCACTAGAGGAGTGCCTGGGTAGCTCAGACAGTTCAACATCTGACTCTTGATTTCGGCTCAAGTCATGATCTCAAGGTCCTGAGATCGAGCCCCACATCGAGCTCTGTGTTCAGTGGGGAGTCTGCTTGAGATTCTCCCTCTCTCTCTGCACTTTCCCCACTTGCATGCTTGCTCTCTCTCTCTCTTTCTCTCAATAAATACATAAATCTTAAAACAAACAAACAAACAAAAATAAGAGCACTGAACTAGGAGCCAGGAGCCCAGAATCTAAACTCCAGCCCTGTAAACCAACAGAGTTACCTGACCTTTCTGATTCTGCCTCCTTATCCATAAGGAGAAGAACGGATGGTAATCTCTATTCCACAGTTTTGTCCTGAGAGACTCGACTGCATTCCCGGAGCATAAATAGAGCTGAAGTTCTTTCCTACCCCCTAATGATTTGCTTAGAGTCTGGAGCGTTTATAGAGCAACAACAGGCACCCCACAGATCGCTGCTAGCACTGGGAGTTCTGCTTCATGCCAGACATCACTGAGGGCAGAAAAAAGACCTCTTGTGCATATTTGAAGGAGAAATGAAGTGGGACAGGGACTAGAAATTTGATCAAGAAATTAACATCATCCGGGAGGGGGAAAGCAAGAGCTACAAACTGAACTGTGCCAAGAAGCTAGAGTAGTTGGACCAGGATGTCCAAGGCCCTCCAGGACCACTAGCATGACTTGGGGCCTGCCATAGGACTCGACTTCACCTCTAGACTGTAAGCTCCATGACAGTTGAGGCTTTGTCTGTTTGGTTCATGGCTATACTGTCTACGCCTAGTCCAGTTTGTGTGTGTAACAGTAGCACGGAATCATCATGTAACCTCTTTGGACCTCGATTCGCTCAATCTCAAAAAACAGTGGGACATCCCATTCTCCCAACATACTCTTCTATAAGCAAGAAAACCTGCTAACACTTTCTAGCATGAGGGGAGGTTGCAATAATGCTGATGGCAACCTAGGAATGATAGTTTAACAAGGAAAGGCAAACTTAGTACCATGTTTGTGTCTCCACACAACACATGGTTGTGTTCTCCAGCTCTCCTATCTCTCTGTGCTTGCTCCCATCGGTGGAGATGATGAAGGTCTAGAAACACAATGGAGCCAGTGCTGTATTGATGACATTTTTTTTTTTTTACTCTCTGGCCAGGAAATGACCTTTAGGTTAGAGAGAGCTGAGATAAAAGTATGCCTGGTCCTTGAATGAAACACTGTTTACCAACCGCAGTGAAACACAGACCTCCACATACTTGCAGGCTGGGAACTTCTACACCCCTTTTGTCAACTGGCTGCCCTCCCCAAGAACCTGAGATGGTGGTTATCATGGTGACCACCCACAATGGGGGGGAACCCCTGTGTCCCCTTCCTCAAGGGGGGCTTAGTGAGGCAGCTTCCTCATGTAAGCCAGGGTGGACTAGGCCAGGGTGGGCACAGATGGAACCCTGAGCCGAGCAAGACTCCCAGCTTTCACAGTTGACACCCTAGGGAAGCGACCAACTTGATTCCCCAGAGGACACAAAGAAAGGAGGACAAGTGAAAGCTTGTGTCTTGAAGCAGAGTGGGCTTTTCCATTCCTCCTGGGGCTGATGCTCCTTTCCTCCCTCCAGGTTTTTTGGAAAAGCTTCTACTTCTGCCCACTCTCTTATCTTGGCCAACCTCAGTCCAGCACAGCTATCTCCTCTTGTGAGAATACCTCCCTGATTCTCAAGCCTACACACCATTGCACTCAGCACAACTATCAGTCCTTACCATCCTGCCTTGTTATCACCCCATCGGCAGTTACCAGACAGCAAAATTCCTGGAGGACAGAAGCCACGTTCCAGTTCACTAGCATAACTAGAACTCTCAGCAGAGCTCTGGCCTAAAGCAGCTGCTCAATAAATGTTTGCTAAACGAAGGAATTAAAAATATCACTCCCCTCTTGTGGGAGGAAGATGAAACAAGTTGATATCACAGTTTAAATAAAATCCACTCATCAACTTCGACAAGGTGTCTATGGTGTCTAAGGAGTCTGTGAAGCTAGAACTCTATTCCCTTTGCCTTCTATAACCACAGAGCCTAGTGTTAAACAACAATCCTTCAGCATAAAAGAAATCTGGGCAATGTCCAAACACACTGCAAGGTGGACTTAACTTTTGTAAAGATTCTCAACAATAAAAGTTATAATATAAATTATAGGCTTATCCCTGAATGCACTAGAAAATGAAATTAACCATGGGTTGACCCTATTCCTGCCATTTTCCCTCCCTAGTCTCTTCTATTCTCCAAATGTTCTGGTAGATTAACACTTCACTACAATATAGGAGTGTTTTAGGAAGCGAATGAATGAGTATTTTTATGGCTGAAAGAGGAGTAGGGGAAGGATGAATGACTTTCTCCTATAAAGTATTTACTGGTACTTTCCAGTCTGAAAATAGGAGCACAACATCTCTCCTCTCCAGATCCTGTTTTCTCACTTCTAAAAAACTAGGAAAATAATGTCTGCTCTTCCTTCTTTACCACAGGGATATGAGCTAGTGTCTCTGTTTGTATTGGAGGATAAGGAAGCTCCTGGACCCCAAGGGTCCTTCCAGACTCTCCTGAAGCTTCCAGATAAAAACCTCAGTTCAATTAACCATGTGAGTTTCTGTGGCATTACTATTCCCAGGCAGGTGGCTCCCAAGCACAGCCAGACCATGAGGCTCTTATTACAGAAAGGCCATTAGAACTCAGCCCAGAGAAGCTAGCATTGAGAGTAATTGCTGAAGAGGAGGAAACCTACCCCTCGCCTCTCTGCAGCCTGCCCACACTTTAATCCACCCAGCTCTCTGAGGAAAGCTATACTGGGTCTTAAAACATAGCAGGGCAATTTGAAAAGCAATGAGAAGGAGAGAGGATTAGGCAAGTGGAAAGGAGTATGTTTCTAATGAGGAGAATGAGGTAGAACTTATACTGGTATACTTTGGCATACACTTTCCCTGGGAGAATTCCTCTTTCCCAGCCCTACTTGTCCACTCAAAGGTTAGCTTCTCTGGCAATCCTTGTCCTGTTGTCTCAGGCATCACTAGTCACCCCTCCTGTGTAGTCCTCCAGCACCATGGATGCAATCCTGTTTCAAGGAACCCATCATGTTGTCTTGTGGTTGCTTCTCACAATAGACTGAGCTCCCCAGCTTGCCTCCACATTCCCAGGGCCTGGCACCCAGCTATGCTGAATCAATGGTCACACCGATCCTTTTGCTGCCATCAGACCAGGTAGACCAGAAAGAAAATGGACAACAGGACATTTTCATCTTTAAATCATGACCATTGGGGATGGAAGATCCCTTAAAAGGTCATCAAATGTATTCCCCTCGTTGAGTAAGACTAATAAAGTGCCTGATGAGACATACTCACATTCTGTCTTTCACATAGGTCCCCAGCAATGTTGTGCCCAAAGCTGTCTTGCCCACCCTCAACTAGCTCTACCTCCCCTTCTGTAAAACCTATTTAACACGTGTCTTTTTGTAGCAAATAATATGTCACACCTTTTTATTATAAAATTCAACCACATATAAAAATATGAAAATGTTTAAAAATATATAAAACATATGACTGTAAAACATATAAGTATACATAAAATATAGTGTAATAAAACATTTAAGTAGATGAAATAGTACAATAAACTCGTCACCCAATCATAGCACTTTTAAACACATGACCAGTCTTGTTTCATCTATGGTCACTGGATTGTTTAGAAGTAAATTCTAACTATCATGTCAAATAAACACTTTTGTACTTCTTTTACATTCATAGGAAAGACAGAAATTAATTTAAATCATGAAGAACCTCTATGTGTCTTTGGGGAAGAGGAAGAACCTTTGAAATCATATCCTATACTTCTCCAAAGCCCCAAACTGACTTTTTTTTCCCCACTAAACACTTAATGGGTGTCCAAAGCAAGAAACAAAGCAGTGGGTATTATGTAAAATGTCAGCAGATTTTGCAAAGACTAGACCCTCTGGGCTCTCTCTGGAAAAAGGATACACAAAAGGCTGGAGGAGCAGAGAAAGGACCAACAACCTCAAATGCCTTTTTCTTCTGAATTAATTAGTCGCATTCCCTGTGCAAACACACACCCACTCCCTTACATCCTCGGTGTTCTCTCTCACTCCCACAACATGCGCCCAACAGGAGGGGACACCTTTGCACTCTGACGGGACACCAGCTCTCATTCAAGGGCAGCTGCCTGGTTTGGGCAGCTGTTTCTAAACGCGTTGGAGAATGCAGAGCCCTAGTACTAGAAAGCTTTTCTTTCTCAAGCGGCACATTGCTCCATGGAGGCTTAATTCTGTGGCTCCTGGAGGGATTGCTACAGGATGTATCAAAATAGACAACCCACACTCACTCAATGTGCCAAAGCCCTCCTTTTGGGGTGTTAGGTTAAAAATTGTTAAAGTACCACTGCATAATGGCCAATGCTGTTTCTGCTGCTGATGATTAACTCTGTTTATATGCCTAAGATCTCCATATTGGGAAAATATCATTGCCCACTCAACACTTTCACTCCTCAGGTGTCACCCTGTCAATCTCAAAGTACTTAGCACACAGTACTTATACCCAGGGAAATGTGTGAGGCATGTTTATCATCCTCCCTGGATAGAGGTGGAAGGAGCACCCAGATAGTTCATGTTTATGGGGAGCCCCTTCATGCATTGCAGTAGGTGTTGTCTACTCAAATTCTTGTGACAATGCTATGACATATTTTTTATTTGTTCCCCAGTACCACAAAAGACACTAAGTTCAAAGGATTTAAATGATTTGCCCGAAGCCCACAGCTAAGAAGTTCTAGAGCCCAAATTCTAAACGAGGTTGTTATAACCACCAAAACCATGTTTTTTTTTTTTCTGTATTAGTAATTGCCAATTTTTCCAAATATAAGTAACTACCCCCATTGAAATTATTTTTATTTTTTTAACTTTTAATTCTGCATTGATCTCAGATTCATTTAAAAACTTATAAAAATAGCACAAAGAGTTCCCACTGACCCTTCAACCAACTTCCCCAAAGGTTAACATCTTACAGACTAGTGACCAAAACCAGGAGCTTAACATTGACACAATACTGTTAACTAGTTTACACACCTTATTCAAGTGTCACCAACTGTCCCACTAATGTCTTTACCTGGTGCACAATATCCAATTCAGATCACTCATTGTATTTAGTTGTCATATCTTCTTAGTCTCCTCTAACCTGGGACATTTCCCTCATTGTTCTTCATGACCTTGGAGTCATGACACGTTTGGAAAGTACTGGATAGTTGTTCTGTAGAATGTCCCTCGACTTAGCTCCCTTTTAATGCATCACTTTCACAAATGCTCAAGGGACTTGATCTGTATTTTGAGTATTTATTGATTGAGAATAGACTTACGGACAAGACGCTAAAGTGAAGGATGCTTTTGATTTCATTCATTACAATGGCTTTCATACACACTTTTTAAAAAAAAAGTATGTATATCTGTGTGATCACTTTCACTTAGTCTACCAGCAGTGGTTGGGTATTTTTAGTTTCCTCCACCCTGATGATGTCTTGGCAGCACCTCCTGAGATCAGCAGCCACAGTCACACACACACCAAGGCAGAAATTCTCAAAGAAAATTTGAAGAAGTGAGTAAGGTCAGATAACAACATCAAGAGCTAATGTTTATTGAATATTTGCAAATTTATCATATGTTTGCATTCCACACTATGCCAAGAGTTTTGCATGCATTATATCATTTGAACTTCCCAGCAACCTCTGAGACAGATACTTTCTATAGTGAAGAAAAATGAAGATTCTGGGTTTGTAAGTGATTTGCCTGATATTTTAACACTACTACACAGCAACGCTGGGATTTGAAAGAAGTTCTGCTTGGCTACATAGGCCCCATGTTCTTATTCACTGTCTTAACTTCCTGCAAAAGCATCTTTGATTCTTTGCTTCCATTGTTTCTATGCCTGGAAGAGTCTTCCTTGTCCTATTTTCCAAATTCTTTCCCTGGTTCGGTATTTAGTGTCCAGTTCTAAATTCATTCTTCTAAGGAGACTGCTGTTGGTGGAGGGGGGACTTGGTATGCCAGCCCCAGGTACTGCTCCTCCATATAATATGGCATGAAGAGGACAACACAACTAGAAGGGGCTTGGATATTTCTGAGGACAACCTCTTTCTTTTCTAACTGAGGAGATAGTAACAAAACAACTGGTATTTATTGAGTGCTCATTGTAGGTCAAAGAGTTTCTACATGCTCGATATGTATTCTCTCATTTACATTTCTAAGAGAGAGGTACTAATATTGTTGAGGGAGGGACATCTAGAATTCACCATACCTGAGTTTTCTCTTTTTCCAGGTACCCAGGAGGATGAAACTCCCCATCCCTACTGCTATTAGGTACAGCCATTCTAGATCCAACCAATGAGCTGCAGGTGAAAGCATTGAGTCATTTGTAATGCATGTCATCATGGGTACTCAGTGAGCTATGCAGTGGCAAGCTGCGTACTTTCTGTTGCCTTCCCTTGGGACTCTGGGACTTCCCGCATGAGGCCCCTGATTTGCCTTTGTTCAAGAATACTCTCTGAACGTAATTCAGGAGTGCAAATTAATGGTTGTATTAGTCAGGGAAATTAACATTAGGTGGGCAACAGACAACCCTCCAAGTCTCAGCATCTTAATATAATCAAAGTTTGCATCTCCCGCATGTTACAGACCCGTGTGGGTTAGCTTTTCCATCTTACAGCTATCCTGATTGAAACTGATAGCTCTCAGATCACTGAGGCAAGGAAAGAAAGAGATGCAAGAGGTATCCCTTCTTGTCTCTGCCCTGAGTGACACATGTCATTTCCTTCTTCATCATATGGTCCTGTGTCCTCTCTCCACTTCCAGTGCCCACCTGCCTCTTCCTTGTATGTCTGATAATTTCAGGTCCAGGGGAGGCATCTTCCCCCTCCCCTTCGCCTGCCTCTCCAAACTCCTGCCTAATCCACAGTCTTCCTGAATCATCTGCCTTAGAATTGTCAAAGCCAGTGGTTGAAAATGGAGATTCCAGGGCAGCACTACCTTGGGGCCATGGCCTGGGACTCAGCATTCTCCCCCTTACCCCCAATTTGGGGCAGTTCTTGGTATCCACAAATGTTTCAGAATTATTATAAAGTATACAGCCCAGGTCAATGTCACCCAAACTTCAGTCACGTACACTTTCAAGGTGTACCATCTATACTATTACTTACTCGATACTTAACATTTTTCTTGAAATGTCTTACATTTTTACTTCAATAAATTTATTTCTAAAGGAGGCTTTTGTCACTACCATAAATAAAAAAGCAATGTCATTTATCAAAGTAGGAATAGACAAGCTGTGTTTATATGATGGAATATTATTCAGTGCTTAAAGGAAATGTGCTGTCGGGGTACAAAAAGACATGGAGGAACTGTAAGCGCATATTACCAGGTGAAAGAAGCCAGTCAGAAAAGGCCACACACTGTATGATACCAACTATATGACCTTCTGGCAGAGGCCAGGCTGTGTTGCCAGGAGTTCGGGGGTAGGAGCAAAAGGATAAATGGTGGAACACAGGGGATTTTTAAGCCGTGAAACTGTAATAATACCATATATGGTAGATACATGCCGTTAGCCATTTGTCAAAACCCTTCAAACATATAACACCAAAAGTGAACTCCAATGGAGACTATGGACTTTGAGTGATAATGATGTGTCAGCGTTGGTTCACCCATTGTGACAAATCACTACTCTGGTGGGGGATGAGGTTGGGGTGGAGGGTTGGTGAGGAGTGAGTATATGAGAACTCTGGTACTTTCAGCCCAGTTTTGCTTTGAACCTAAACCTGCTTAAAAAAAATAATCTATTAATAAAAGAATAGACACACACAACTGCAAACAAAACAAGACTAACCAATTATAGCTAGATATTACTGTATGTCCAAAGACTCTGAGCCCGAAGCCTTCTCTTTGTTTATAAAGGAGACTGACAAGAGTTAAAAAGGTGTTAAAGACATATTATCACTCCAATGAGCTTTTTCCATTAGACATAATCATAAGGCATGAGAACAACTGAAAAGAGAACAGTGTTCTCACTTGATGACCAACATTATTTAACGTGGTGTCTCCCCAGGGTGTCCATGTCATCCCAGGCTTTCAGAAATCCTTGTCTAGGGATGACCCTGAATGCAAATACCTTGCTGTCACATGTTGGGGAATCATTTCTTCTGCCACCTCCTCTATGTGCTCCTCTGCGTGCCTAGCCTGTTTCTGGCCTCTAGGGACTCAGAGCCCAGGAAAGTGTCTTTCTGCATAGTTCCTGCCAAGAAGGGAGTGCTGCTTAATAAAGATCTGTCAGGAACATAGCGGTGATGGAGATAGATAAAGACTACTATGTTGGGGGTGAGAGACCTGGGCAGAAGAGCAGGGAGTTGAACTGAATCAGGCAGTACAAAGGCAGGAAGTCAGCTAAACAGAAACACTGGATCTGAACGTGCATCCCTGAGATCAGGCACAAAAACAGCCGGGCGTTTACGGTGGTCAAAGTACAGCTTTACTTAGAGCATCTGCTTTTTTAAGGCTGTAGTACAAGAGAGTCGTAGGAAAGGCAGCAGCGTGGTCTGGGAACCCTACTCCAGGTCTCTGAGCCACGTTGACAGAATGAGGGTAAATATCACTCCCATTTAATGAACAGCTGCTATGTGCCTAGAACTTTAATACAGCATGTTCACCACTTATGATAAGTGCTCAAGCTGAATATTTTATTCCTGCTTTGTAGACAATGAAATCAAGGTCTAGGGAGATTAAGTCACTTGCCCAAGGTCACCCAGCTGGGAAGGGCCCAGACTGGGATTTAAATTCATGTCTTTCTGACTTCAATGCCTGTATTCCTCTCATTGTTCAGCAAAAGAACAAGAACAGGTCTATTCCTGGCCAAGTGGACTCAAGCCAGGACAACAATCACTATGATTACTAGGATAGGAATCATCACTATTTGTTATTATAGAATCTGAAAAGGAGGTTGGATGGGGTGAAGATGGATGTCGAGGGAGCTTCCGTATCCTTCTTGCCTGGCATTTTAATTTCTATACAGACATATACACATATGTACACACACACACACAAATATACCTTCTGCCATGTGTACACTAGGGACCCAAAATAACACTATTAATCTGGAATGAACATGTACCAACAAGGATACCAAGGGATCAACAAATTTTGAGCCCCTACTGTATGCAGAGTCATATGCTAGCCAACTAGGATGGCTTCGAGAAGCTTCTTTTGGAGAAGTTGATGTTGATTGACTTCAGCCACATCCAAAGGGAACTTTCCATAAAGAAGGACAAGAATTTGATCTGTCCACCTCAGCATCTCTGAGCAGTTTCCCGGAAGAAAGTCTCATGAGGGCAACAAACTAGGCCCAAGACTGGGGCTTGAACCATGGAGTTCCACAGAGCCTCTGTTTTGCTGACAGTTTGCATCTACCTGGAACTCAAATTGTAACTAAATCAATTTTGCCTATTTTGTTATGAGACTGCCAATCCCATGCGTACCCCATTTTTGCTTTTAACATATACAGAGGGAGGTATCAAATATGTACTCCATGCAATATGCACACATAAACTCTATCTTACATATGATACATCTTGGTAGGGGGATGGTGTGCAGCTCAGGCCACACAGTATTCACTTGCCAGCTCCTTTACATCCGGGCTCACTTCCAACTTGGCTTCCTTCCCAGCAAACAAGAAGCAGCTCCCTCATTCCCACACTCCTTCGAGTAGCCCTTCTCCCCCCTCCCCACTCAACCTGCTCCCCCTCCCCCAACTCACAGGCCACAGCTGGGCCTCTCTAACACACCAGCTGGAAAAAGTGGAGAGCATCGGTGGAGGGGAGGGGTGGAGGAGAGGAGAGAGACGGAATCCCAGGATCTGGCCTTTCTCCTCCCAGGCTCTTTAGAAATCCATATTTTACTCCACCCTACCAGCTTTATTAAGTACTTTTCTTTATGGGAGGTTCAACTTGAAGCCACACCCAATAAGTTAGCCAACATACCACATCCAGATGCAGGCTACCAAGTGAGGAAGGATGGTTCCAAAGTGAACACTGTGTAGAGGATCAACAGACAATCTCTAGGTGAGATTCACTCTACAACTGTTAAGACAGCAAGTGCCTCTCTTCCTCCGAACCTTTATTCTGTCTGTGAAAGTGAGACAGGTGCACTCGATGCTTTATTCCTGTGCATGCGTGTGCATGTATGTGTGTGTAAAAAATAGATAGCTAAATCTGGAAAGCAGCCAAGGACTTGATGGTGAAAGCTGAACTTCCTTACATCACTTCCCAGTAAAATATGAGAGCACTGGTGAGAACCCTGGAGGAGGAAAGGGTCCTCAGAGATTTCGATTTAAACAGGATCAGGACTGGGACGCCTGGGTGGCTCACTTGGTTGGGCGGCTGCCTTCGGCTCAGGTCATGATCCCAGGGTCCTTGGATCGAGTCCCACATCGGGTTCCTTGCTCGGCAGGGAGCCTGCTTCTCTCGCTGCCTCTGCTTGCCTCTCTGCCTGCTTGTGTGTACTCTCTCTCTCTGGCAAATAAATAAAATCTTAAAAAAATAAAAAACAAAAATAAATAGGATCAGGACTGACCAAAGTAGAAGTGGAAAAACCACAGCAGACAATCCAAAGAGGGGAACATGACGTGCTGCTCATGACTCTGGGTGAGGGGTAACTGGGCTTCCTCTTTTTGGGGATGTTCTGCAACCTTAAGTATGATGGTATCTGTTGCCTATTATTCATGACATGTGCCTAGTATAAATTCATGATTACCAACAACTTAGGATTTCTGTGAACACAGGACAGAGACTATTCTTTGTGATCTCTGTGGAAGACACATTTGTACATGCCATCTATTGCATACACTGGGATTAGATACTGGGACAAGACGAACCCTTGGATTGACAAGGGATGCAAGTTCATCTCTTTACACTTAGATTAAAAATGTCTCTGGACCCTCAAGCAATCTCGTAATGAAACCCAACTTTCGAGCTCAGCAAGGATCTTGAAGATCACTAGTTCCAATCACCAATTTGAGCTCCCTTTCTAAAGTAGCCTATATTATCTTGGGACAGCTTTGATGAAAGTTCTTTCTGCTATCAAAACCAAAGTTGGGTTCCCTGAAGATTTCATCCCTGGCCAAGGCACTGACCATTGTGATTCCACAAAACAGGTCTGCCCCTTCTGCACAGCACATTTTTCAGCAGTTGATGCCAGCAAGTGTTTTTCTTCCTTATAGTCTCTTCTCCCCAGCCCCCCTATGTGTGGAAATGCTCACTGGATGAGCTCTAGAGGATGATTCATTCAACAAAAACTTACAGAGTATGAAACAGGTGCCAGGCACCAGAGTGGGAGCTGATGACCCAATGATAAGCAAACACAAGTTGCTGCTTCGAGGGATTCTTATAGTCCCTTTGCAGTGCCTCCCTTAGACCCAGGCAAGTCTCTTGCTTAGTCCCTTGCTGTAGAAGGCCCCACTCTGGCCCTTCTTCAGCTGCACTCTTCCCATAGGAAATCTGTGAGGTCAAGGAGCTATGCCTCTCTTCTAGAACTTGCTCCAATTACCTGGGACCCCAGAATTCCTGTGTATTCAGACATGAGCCTGCTCTCAGAACATTCTCTTCCTTGGGTTCAAAGGAAGAGGGGCAAGGGACAGCTCTTTCGGGATAGTATGGACAGAGCCTGAGCAAGCCAACAGGAGTATCCATGCGTGTGTGACAAAGGCTCATCCTGCTGCCAGATGTAGCCAACAGTGGAAAGAGAGTCAAAGTGGCTTGTAGGCCAAGGGCTGGGTACCCCCATATGGCTAGCACAGAATTCTAAGGAATCTAATAATTCTAATTTCAAACCTGTCTTCCAGGTTGTTTTGACCTTTTATTTGCCAGGATGGTAGGATAAAACTCTTTTTATTTAATAGTTATCTGGATTTATTACTTTTTTTTTTAAAGATTTTATTTATTTATTTGACAGAGAGAGATCACAGTAGACAGAGAGGCAGGCAGAGAGAGAGAGAGAGGGAAGCAGGCTCCCTGCTGAGCAGAGAGCCCGATGTGGGACTTGATCCCAGGACCCTGAGATCATGACCTGAGCCGAAGGCAGCGGCTTAACCCACTGAGCCACCCAGGCGCCCTGGATTTATTACTTTTAAGTATTTTGGCTTGTGGTATGTGAGGTATTGTTCTAGGATCCATAAACGTTAGGAATGGGCCTATTCTTTGTGGAGACTGATATTAATTAAATGATCATACACACATACACACACACACACACACACACACATACACACACACACACAAATGTAAAATGGAACCATAGCTAAGTGCTAAGAAAAATAAAACTCTGTTTGGGTCTCTCCTAAAATGCTCTACTTGATCTCCATTCCCAGGGTTCTCATCGCATCTTGGGATCTCCAGTTTCCCCTGCGCACTGCAAAGCTCTTCTCTTACTCTCCTGGGACCCAAACCACGGACGAAAATATTTCACACTATTCTTGCTCCTTCTGAACACAGAGCTCTGTGGAAGCAAACCCCAGGAAGAATAAAGGAGGCAAGCCAAGGCTGTTAATCTCTTCTAGACTCATTTCCTCTTTTCCATCTGGTCCAAAACAGCACCCCCCAAGACTGCCATGTTGGATTTCATCCTCACACCCACCTCTAGGTGCTCCACAGCTGACCCTGCCTAGGAAATGCTTTCACCTCTTTGCCAAGATATCCATGTGTCTCACAGCTCTTCTGCTTCCAGCTGCCTAAACTCAGCCAACAACCATTGCTTCTCACTTGGTCTTCCACAGCAACAGAGAAGCCTTCTCTGACTAATTGGGGAAAAGGTAGCACATTCCCCCCTCTTGTGTCGCTGAAAAGGCACCCCATACACTAGTCGCTGTTAAGCACACATCTCTTTCTTGTATCCAATATTACTATAATTCACCTGTGACCCATTGTCTGTGTGTTCTTGATCTCTATCAGTCTCTCTGATGTCTGGGTTAGATTGTGAAACTCCCAGAGGGCAGGGCCACATCCGCCCTGTGTCTCTAGACCCTGCTCAGCAGAGTGGCAGGCATAGTTAGGCGCTTGCTGAATAAAGACTTTTGATGATGGAAACAGGAGCAGCACTCTATGCCTAGAGGATTGTGAGTGCACAGGAAGCAATCTACTACCACCACCAGCCCACAGTCACAGCAGTCCTGCCAGGGACTAGCCTGGGAGCTGGGGCACACTGTTCCTTTTAAATGAGGCAGAGGGAGCACGGTCTTGCCTCTGAGATAGTAACAGCAAAACCCTGTGACAGCATGGCTCTAGCTGTGTTGACCAATCTGACGCTTAGAATGACCATCAGTTGGGGGTCGATCATTATTATCCTTGTCTTACAAAGGCAAAACCTGAAGCACAGAGGGGCTGTGCTACTTGTCCAGGCCTCAGACTGGGGCCATCTGGTTTCAGAGACCTCAGCTTACCCACCATGGTCCATCAAAGTGAACCAATGCAGCTTCAACCGGAAACAGGGTGAAGAGATGCCAGCTGGGCTCTTTCCCCACACTTCCATGGATCCTTGACCCCTGTCCAACCAGGATGAATGGCTGAGAGGAGGGGAGTGGCTACTCAGTCAGCTTTCCAGCATGGAGCCAACTTGGCTCTCCAAGCATTTATCCACACACCATCCGTCTGCCTCCTCCTGTCCTCTCCTCTGTTTCTCACACATGCTAAGCTTGTTCACAGTTAGGACTTTGAACCTGCTATTTCCACCACCTGGAATGCTTTCCCCCCAGGCCTACTTATCAGGGGGGTCTTCTTATCATGTAGGGGCAGATCAAATGGCACATTCTTGGGAAGGCTGTCCCTGATCACTCTATCTAATATAGTTGCATATTTCTCAAACCCACTCTTTCCTTCTTGTCTACTCATTATCCTGTTTGACTTTCAACATGGTGCTCAACACCTTCTGAAATCGCTTTATTTATCTACGAGTTGACTGGTCTCTTTCTGCATCTCTACTAGAATGTCAGCTTCTGGAGAGCAGAGATCTCACCTGTTTTTTCCCCTCCTGGATACTCAGTGCCCAGAACAGCATCTGGCACCCAAAAATGCACAACAAACATTTTTAAAGTAAATGCATGCATGCATGAATGCATGTAAAGACCACAATGGACACGTGCAAACCTGGAACCAGTTGGACCCTCCAGGTGTCCCTTACCACATACAAGTCCTTGTCTGGAAAAGATCAGATCTTCATTTGGGACAGTCTTTTAGCCCCTGGAGCAGCAGACAAATGACTAGGAGCTGTTTGGTTTCTTTGTTTGGGCAAAGAAAAGACCATGACATTCAGCGCTGAGACTGCCGACTGCTCTCCCTTCTGAGCCACATGTGCACGACTGCCGGACAGCTGGCTCCCTGAACAGAAAATCAGATCCTGACATCTCAGCTCTTCACTTTTGTCTTTCTGTCTGTCTCTCTCTTCCTACTCTAGAGGGTTTTCCCCATCTCCTTTGTTGCCCTTCCTCACTGAGTCCTGTGAAGAAAATTGAGTAAAAAGAGGGAAAATATGTTCATATCTAACACGTGCTTCTCTTATTACTACGATAGCACAATCTCATTAAAATCTCCTGGCTCCTGCACAAATAATAAAACCCCCCAAATATAATCATCATATGCAGGAAGTGCTTGACTTGATCCAGTCTTATGCCAACACGATGCCCCTATTCCTTCCACATAATAATAGAGCCCATTCCTTTATTGGTGTTAGCTCTTTTATTCAGTCCTTTATTTATGACACACCATAAAAATAATGAACAAGAAAGGAAAGCTCCTAACCTCTGCCCAGATCCTCTATCACATGCAGATATTTCACAGTATTCCTCAAGATCCTTTTCTTCTTCCTTTTTTCAATAAAATACTGCTTTTCCATGATCAAAATACCTGCCATTGTATTTTAATCCCTTTCAAGATGTTTTCAGGCTCATTATCTTCTGAATCCTCCTAACACACTTACAAGGGAAAAAAAGGAGAACAGTAAAAGATGCCTCTAAATCACAGAAGTTGGAAAAGGGGCCCAGAGGCATGGAATAATTTGAAGAGGTTCACACCGTGAAATCCCATCCAGATTGGCCTCCAAGTCCTGCTGTTTTCTAGAGACAAGGGTGTTTTTGCCAGAAGCCACACTCCCAGCAGCCCCTGTGACACACAGACCTAAGCCAACACATATGGGAGAAAACAGCTCAAGAAGTTTGGAAGCTAAGTAATTCTTTCTTATGGGAAAGATGAGGCTCCTGATTGGGGCAAAAGGCTGACCAGGAGCATCCTAAAGTGAGGCCTCACTCTTGCTCTCAGCCAAGCCACTCCACCTTGTGCCCACCAGTGGAAGTGGAGAGAAGAGCTGGATGAAGGGCCCCAAGCAGGTGCCCTGGAACTCCTCACCTAACAAGAGTCCTCAACTCTGGACAGGACTTAATTTGGGACTCCAGTAAGCCTAGTCTCAAGAAGGAGGAACCCAACCCTTAGCTCCTCAGAAACATTTATTCACACTGAGATCTATGTGACCTCCTCTCATGATGCCCAGGCTTCTTGGACCTAGTCATCTTCTGTCCCTGAACTATGTTGCCCATTCAGAGCAAAGATAAAATGAATGAAAGTATCAGCTAAGCCTGTCTCTCACAAAGCAAGCCTTCAGCAAGAGCCAGAGCCCCCTCAAGATCACTGGCATGGCATTCTGCTCTGCCCCTTGTTCAGGAAGCACCCAGACATCTTCCCTCTACGTCTAGGAAGCTACTGAAAAAGTGGCTGAAGTGACCACGGAACTCCCTTGACCAAGGTGCAATTTAATATTCCTTCTCCAGGATCACTAACTTGATCAGATTTTTTTAGATGAGACTTTTCTATCTGGGATTCGTGGAAAGTGTTGCTATAATTCATGACTCTAGGATAATGTCCACATACTATCTCCAGCCTCTAGCAGACACTAGATTGGAAGTGGAGCTGGAAGGACTGGGGTGAGTCTATCTGTGAAAATCTGAATGAACAGGGAAGGGAAGGCCTTCAGACTAGTGCATTATTATACTTGGCATCCCTGCCCTGGATGGGGAGAGTTTAAGGGATATTCTAAGTTGAGGTGCTTCAAGGCCTGAGAAGGGGAGTAGATATGACAAGATTCCTTACTTTCTTCTCCATATCCCTTAAACTCACCCCCAACCTGCTTACCTATTTGCTTTCAACCTAGGAAAAAAAAAAAACTTGAATCAGCCAAGAAGTGTCTCAGCAAACTAGAGTGTCTTCTTGGGACTAGAATCTCTCCCCATTTCCTCCTCACTGACTAAAATATACTGCTGAGGATGTCCGTGTCATTTGGGAGGGGGTAGTTCAAAGTGAAAGAATAGGGTCAGGTTTGTGTGTCAGTCTATGAGAATAGGGAAAAAGGAGACGATCTCTGCATAGTTCCCTCCAAAGAGGGAAGAAGTTTGAATCTAGGACTGAAGACGGGCCGGGGTAAATGCCAGTAACAACAAATCATATGAAAAATTATCTTGGCCTCAAGCATGAATGTACCACCAAGTTCCTTCATTTTATCACTTCTGACTTCTGAATCTTCTATTCTGAAGATGCTTATAGAGTTTTTGGATGGAATTGAAGACACTAGCATTGGAGGAAAATGCAAAAACTAGGGTACAACTGAGTAACCAAACAGGCTCTACCAGGTACCAGACACCTTTTGGGCAAACTTATCCACAAGACATCACTGAGGAGCCCTTAAAACATATATTTCTTAAACTAAAGACAGCACAATGGCTCCCCAGAGCAAGCAGGTGAGTAGTAATCTGCAAGATCTGGAGACACCATCAGGCAGCAGGAAAAGGGAAAAAGGGTCTCACCTGTTCTGGCCCCTGGAAGCAGATGCGGCAGAGCGGGGTCCTCATGCCACTGTCCAGGCTGCTTCCCAGTGAGTAGCAATCCTCAGCCTTCCCCTTACAGAAGTCATCTGAGGAGGCACTGCTGAGCAGCGACGTGGGTGGCTCTGTGGCTGGGCCACCCCAGTCATCTTCCACAGAAGAAGGTGGCAAAGGTGGTGGAGGTGGCAGAGGAGTGGTCTCCCTGCCCACCCCTTCTCGAGGACCCCTCCAGCCTGCCCACCCCCCGGCACCCAGAGCCGGAAGGGTGTTGTTGTTGGCCGCCAAACTGGGGGGCTGGGGGTCGCCGTGCATGGGCAGGGGCGCTGGAGGGGGGCGCCGCAGCAGGAAAACCTTCAGGTCATTAAAGAGCATGCGGCAGCGGCACTTGAGGAGACCCTGGTGGCGCAACATCTGGGGAGCCGGGGCCCACGATCCACAGCGGTACCAGGCACAGCAGCAGCAGCTCCACCACCACCACCAGAGCAGCCCACTCAAGGGTATCAGCATGTGCCCAGTGGAAGCAGAAAGCCCAGGAGGGGCAGCCAGAGTCTTTGCAGAGGAAGATAGTAGAATGGTTTTTTTTGGGGGGGGAGGGGGATCCACAGCAGAGCTGTGTTATGAAGGGGGGGATCTGCTTTCTCACTGGCTCTTCTTACACCCCCTCAAAGTAGCAAATCAATTGTTCCCAGGACGAAGAACTGTGAGTCACTGGTTTTGAACTCTCCCTGGAAAGCCCAACAACAACAAAAAAGGTTTTCTTGCCTCCCCCCTGCCCCCTCACCAACCTTAGCTTTGCTCAGGTAGTTTCATCCTTTTTGCCTTTGACTTGGGGGTACTGGCATGGGAAGGGGGGGGTAAAAAAATGTTGAAGAAGGGCTCTTTGGGCCTTGAGATCAAGGTCTCTAGTTGTCAGAAAGTTTCCCAGGAGAAGATATTTTCAGTTCTTCTCAGATTCCTAGGCAATGGGAAATCTCTTTTCTTTTGTATAAAAGGGTGAAGATTATAAATCAAATTTGAAGTGGACTGAGCTGGGCTTAGGGCAAAACGGCTCAGTGAAAAATTGAGCACTGCATGTGCAGAGTGAAAAGATAGTTTTCCTCAGGTAGCAGGAGATTGGTTTGGTGGGGGTGGTGTTCGGTGGGAAGGAGAGGAGGTTGGGAGAAGTTTTAATTCTCCTGGGCAGAAAACTGGGGCAATTAATCCCCAGAAGCACCAGAGTTGCTTTTAAGAGAGCAGTTGTGGGGGGAGAGGGGGGGTTGCAGGTGAAATTGGGCAAGGGGCTTGTGCTTTGCCTCTGCAGCCAAAAAAGCTGCACGGAAGAGGGAAAAGCCAGTTAGGAGAATAGAAATGGGAAAATAATGGACTGAGGAAGGGGAAAGAAGCGGGGGTGGGTGGGGGGGTGGAGATCCTTTAACCCTTGCAGAGCAGCTTCCTTCCTGAGCATTAAGATCCTGGCCAGAGGAAGGGTGTGTGTATGGGAGACAGGAGGCGGTGGAGCAGAGAGAAGGGGTAGAGAAAAGGGGCGTGTGGGAAGAGACAGGGGGAAGGAGTAGTTACATGATCTCAGCCCCCAGCCCACACCTGCGGCAGTCCGTAAATCCGTGGCCCCTTCCCTTTGGCTCCATCAAAGGTCCCTTTGGGCGAGGGGCAAAGGCCAGGAGAAGGGCAGATCCGGGCGGGTGAGTGGCCTTGCCTTCTCTTCCTCTTCCTCTTCTGGGCCGTTGTCGCCCTCCTCCTCTTGCTCCGAGTCTGCCCGCGGCCGCTGGTGCTGCTGTGGCGGCGGCAGTGAATGCTGGTAGGCGTCCCGGTGTCTCCGGGGCGGGGGCTGCTCCGGCTCGTCCTCTGGCTGCTGCTCGCCGTCCGGCGCGGCCGCGACTCCCGGCTTCATGATCCTCCTCCTCCTCCTCCTTCCCTGGGGGCCGGCTCTGAGCCCCCGCGCCCGGGCAGCGCTGCCATGCAACCAGAGGCGAGGCAGGCGTAGGGGTGGGGGCGGCTGGGGAGTGAGGAGGGGAAGGCAATAAAAAATGAAATAAAACTAGTGGAAGAATAATAATTCGGTTCTCAAATAATCAGGAATGGGTGCTTCTGGAGGGGTGGGGGTGGAGGAGGGCGGCTGCCGGGTCTTCACGGCAGTTCTGCCCTCACTACCCCCACCAAGGGCGGCCTCGGCCGGCTCTCTGCCACCCCCCACGCCCCTCCCTCCTCTCCGCTGCCTCCGGCTGGTTGGGCTCGCTGTTGCTACCTCCTCGCAGATGCAACGAGGTAAGGCTTGTTTGCGGTGCCAGTTGCAGGTGGGGAGGGGGAAACGAAGCAGTGTGGCCGAGGTGGGAGATAGCCAGCACTTGGCTGGGGCTTGGTCCTCGCGACTCCTCAAAGCCGTATATAAATATATCTCTTATAAAAGGCGAGAGGAAGCAAATCAGATTCCAGGCTGCTGCCAGGTGTTGTCTTGTCTTCCGCCGTTGCTCAGCACCCGCCGCCGCGACTGCTGCCCCCCTGGCTCAGTTCCCAGAGGGGTGGTGCTGGAAGGAAGGTGGCGGGGCGGTGAGCTGACCGTCCGAGAAATGGAAACAAGGTTCTTGCCGCGGAGAAGGCTCTCAGCTATCTCCGCCTCTGCCGCTGCCGCGGCCGCCGCTGCTGCATTCAGCACCCCAGGCGAGTGGACAGCTCCCACCCAGACCCCGCGCGTCACGCAAGTAGGGGCCTGACGCAGACGCCGCGGAGGGATGGAGGAGGGAAAGGGGCCAAGAGGAAAAGAGGCTAGGGAGAGAAAGAGAGAGAGAGGAGAAGAGGAGAACTGTTAGAGGGAAGGGGATGGGGAGGGACCAAGGGAAAGGAAAGGAAGGAGGCTAGGGAGGGATTTAGGAAGGAAGGGAGGAGGGAACAAGAAAGGGGGAAAGGCAAGTGGGGTGGAAAGGAGCAATTCAGGGTACATTTTCCCCCACCTGGAACGTATCAGTGTGGATAGTAAGGTTGTAGGATTTCCTCCCAATGTACACTATCACCAGCCCTCTGAACGCGCATACACAGAGCCTTCTACATCTCAACCAGAGTCCATTTCCAAGCTCACAAACATTGTAAGCAGATAGAAATCTGCAGGCTTTGGGGGGAAAAAAGTAAGTTTTGTGACTCTCTAACGAACTCCAGGACTCGGTGGAGACTAAGTCCCTCATGACTAAAAACTCAAGAGAAAAAAATGCTTCAGAGACGGAGGGGGATGCCAGCACCATTTTTGCCAGTTTCTTCTAGAAATTCAGTTCCAAGGGGCATGATTTGTTTGTTGCTGTTGTTTGGGTCCATTTTAATCCTCTGTGCCTAGGTCAGTAATGACATGTAGTATGTGCTCAATATGTATTTGTTGAATGGAATATGACCACCATCGCCATCATCAAAGTCATCATTATTCCAAGGTATAGACCTCTCCCAACTGTGAATCATAAGAACCCAGAGCGATATTAACCCTCCCCCTAACCACTATCTCCAGCTTCCCTCCATCCAAGCATTTAACTGAGCCACTGACAAGAGGTCATTTGAAGTGGATTTTAATTTCCTCTTTTATTTATGTTTCTGACTCATGTCACCCTATCTCATCCTTGTCAAGGAGTTTCTAGTAAATAGTAAGGAGTCCCCAAATGTGAAGAGCAAGAAAAAGAAAACTTAAAGTGATCTATACAAATAACTCAGTACTTACAGCTGTAGACCTGGGTCATTTAAAACTTAGGTTTGCTTTCTTGCCTTTCTTCATAACCCCTTTCCCCCTCAATGCACACAGACCACGAGGGTCATAGACATGGACAAGCTATCCCAATGAGTCATCTACAAAGCTGTGGTTAATGCCTTTGGAAATATTGGAGCCATAGACAGAGAAGCATGTAAAATCTCCACACCAAAATATCACTGGCGTGAGGATGGGCCCTATGAATCATAAGAAAACTACCCCTTTGCTGCCATCTCCTTGAATGATTTATTCCTACAAGCTCTAAGGAGCAAGGACCTAAGTCTGGGTCTTGATTAAGCCGGGGTGCCTGCTTGAATGAATCATTCCTCAACACCCACCATGGATGCCGACCCCTGGTCCAAGGTGAGTGGTTGGAAGAGAATACTACAAAAATAACTACAAAATAATATGTATATTACGGATATCAGCACACCCACTCTGCCACAAAAGAGAATTTCTTTGTTATAAAAATCCATCTGCTCTCAAGGAAAATTCTCTGTACACCACATTACCCTGTGCCTGATTCTGACATTGCACAAATAATGATCACATCATGTATTCATCTCCCTCTATAAGACACAGAGCTCCTTGAAGGCAGGGACCAGTATTTATGTTTGGAACTTCAACATATAAACATAGTGCCTAAAGCCTACTGGGTGATCAAGAAAATGAGTGCTAAATGAAAGAAGGGCCTTTTTGCTTCAATGAAGCGACCCTATTTCTCCCCTTCAACTAAAGCAGATTCATGTGAGTGCTCTCAGACATGACTGAATATCTACTTTACCTAAAATTGAACTTCAGGGTCTTGTAAAATGCTAATCCTCATAAAATACTAGTTTCAAGTATGTCGTGCAAGTAAATTGGGGTAGGAGATAGAAGAGGCAGACAAAACCTGTATTCCGAGTTATAAAAAAGGGTGATATCCACAAGACTGTCTTTCCCAACCTTTCCACTGAAAGGAAGAAGATTCCTAGAAACAGGAGGCTGCTATGCACAGGGAGCAAGAACAGGGCTGTCTTCAGAAAGACTGGAAGGCTTGAGGGCTCTATTTTGAATATAATGTAAATCCTGAAAAGCACCTCAGTAAGTGTGTCCTAATGCTGTTGATAAAACAAAAGTTGTAAGCCCCAAGAGTAAAAGCCACAGTAAAGGAAATGTAAAAATCAATGGGTCTCCATTCAAATATTCAAAAAATACTTACTGAACGCCAACACCAACGGTAGGCAAGGCATTGTGTTGGAAGATGGCAACACAAGAATGGATTGGTTGGAATCTCATCCTCAAGAGTCTAGTAGTATAAATATGTACATAATCATAATATAAAGTACAAAATAATAAATGCTACAAATGTGTAAGAAGTTTGGGGAGTGTTTAAAATAAGGAGGTAACTATGTTTACGGCTTAGCAAAGGTGGGGAGAAGTGAAGATGCCACATCTCCAAGAAAGCCCTTTTCAAAAAGTGACATTTGAACTGAATTAAGATGTAAGTTAAGATATAAGGGGAGGGGATGCTGAGTACTTTAGTTCTTCTATTTGACTAGAGCATAGGTCCTTGAAATTAAGCAGCTAGAAGATAAGCCTGAAAGGTAGGCTGGAGCAGGATCATAGAAAGCCCTGAATGCCAAACTGGGAGAAGATTTACTCATTGACCAGTTATTTGCTTTAATGGTTTTAAAGATTTGGAGCTGAAGGTGAAGGGCGGTAATAAACTTTATCACTGAGCAGGTTAATTAACTGAATGCGATTTCATTGCTAACAGGTGAGAAGCAATCAATATTTTTCATTTCATGCCAGAAAGTTCTCAGCTCCTTAATAGATTTAGTCTTTTAAATGAGGTTGTTTTTCAAATATATTTCATTACATACAGAGATGCTGGGGTCATATGAATTAGAAGAGTAGAAGAATGAGAGGCTCCAAGGAATAGCCTTTAGGAATAAATACCAGGAAATGAAGATTTCAGAAAAGACTTATGGAGGTCATTGCACTTGCTTCTTTAAACAGGGAGTCCTAAAGTGATCTCAAGAAGAAACAATAGCAGTTTCTTCTTTATCTAGACAGATAGTACTAAAGCTAGAAGACATTTTACAGAGACTGAAAAGAAAACAAAACAAAACAAAACAAAACAAAAAAGAGGTCCAGAAAGATTAGATGGCTCTGTGCCCAAGATCCCACAGCAAAGTAAGTGTCAGAAAAGAGCTCAAACTTCTACATCTTCTGATCTTCAGTGCAGTTTTCTTTCTACTATATCAGTTGGGTCTCTTCAAACATATAGTTCATCAAGAATAATTGCAGAATTAAAGTTATGCAAATTATCAATAGCTACCATGTACTGAGCCACATGCCTTTCTCATGTATACTTGGAAATATCTGTGCATTTATTAAAAATAGAAATTATTAGGTGCCACCTAGGTCTACTGAATAAGAATTTCTTGAGGAGAACCTGGGAAAATGCATTTTAATTAATGCCTTATCCAAGTGATTATTTTATTTTAAGATTGTATTTATTTATTTGACAGAGAGAGAGATCACAAATAGGCAGAGAGGCAGGCAGAGAGAGGGGGAAGCAGGCTCCCTGCTGAGCAGAGAGCCCTATGCAGGACTTGATCTCGGGACCCAGAGATCATGACCTGAGCTGAAGGCAGAGGCTTTAACCCACTGAGCCACCCAAGCACTCTGTGATTCTTTCATTTTAAAAACTTGTTAGGTAGTGGGTATTTTCCTTATTTGGGGGGTGAGAAAACCGAGGCTCAGAATAACTAAGTCTAAGATTATACAGCTGGTGAATACCAAAGCTGAGATTGTAACACTGTCTCTCAACCTAAAGTCTATGTCTTCTTATGATGCCACAGAGCCATTTAAATTAAATTTCTGTTCCACATAGAATCCCCACACCGTTATTATCTGTCTGCCATATTGTGTCCCATGTTTAAAACTCAGGCTAGGGTAGTGGTAGGCAGCCTCTAAAAGGGTTCCCAATGATCCCCATCTCCTGATAGTCAAGCCCTTATGTAAACCCCCCCTTTTGAGTGTGACTTGCTTCTAGTAAATAGAATACAGCAAAAGTGATGGCATATCACTTCAGAGATCAGATTACAAAAGGCAAAAGGCAGACTTTCATCTTGCTCTCATTCTCTCCTTGCTCTTTTCACTTGTCCATTCTGAAGGACATGTTGTGAGATGCACTATGGAGAGGCAGAGAACGGAGGATAGCCTCCAGCCAAAAGCTAGCAAGTAACCAAGGCCCTTAGTCCAACAGCTCATGAGGAAGCAAATCTAGCCAACAGCCATATGACTGAGCTTGGTAATGGACCCTTCCCCAATTGAGCCTTGAGATGACTATAGCCCTGGCCAACAGTTCAACTCTAGCCTCATGAAAGAAGCTAAGCCAGAGGACACAGCTTAGCTCTGCCTGAATTCCTGACCTACAGAAGGCATGAGATAAATGTGGTTGTTTTAAACCCTCTGTACTCTATCACAGCCCCTACCCCAACACACACATACAGAGACATCTACCTCTCAGCCAGCGTCCATCTCCTAGGATGTAAGGAAATACATGAGTATTTGAGTAGATATCCAACTGCAAGCCTTGGAAGAAATAGTTTTGGGAATCCCTCACTGGACCTGAAGACTTGGTAGAGACTAAGTCCCTCATTACTGAGAATTCATAAGAAGGAAATGCTTCAGACAGGAAGGGAGATGCTAGCTAGCATCATTTCCTCTTCTAGAATTTAAGCTCACAGGGCAGGCATTTGTTGTTGTTGTTGTTGTTGTTCATTTCAATCCCATGTGCCTAGGTCAGTGATGGCATGTAGTAGGTGTTCAATATTCACTTGTTAAATGGATTGTGACCATCATCACCATCACCAAAGTCATTACTCCAGGCCCTAGACCTCTTTCACTTGTGGATCACAAGAATCCAGAGCAATTATTACAGCCTTGCCTTAACCAAAAGCCCAGGTTCCTCATTATCTAAGCTTTTTACTGTGCCACTGGTAAGGGGTTATCTGAAATGGTTTTAATTTTCTCTTCTACTTCTGCCCCTGACTCATTGTCATGGCACTCCATCCTTCTCAAGGAATTTCTAAGGAGCAAAAAAGTGCCCCAAATGTAAGAAACACACTAAGTTTGGGGGTAATTTCTTACACAGCAATTGGTAACTCTTACATAAGGGCACTGAGAACTTTAGTCATTGTGCCCATGCTTTCTATGCCCCAAGCCACTCTACTCTGACCTCAGACAGTTTGATAAAGATGCAATGCAAGTATAAATGTGAGTATTCACCAGGAAAAAGCACAAATATTTTGTATGCTTAGCTGGTGGACTGAACTTAAGACCTAAGAGCTCCTCTGAAGCCGAAGTATGCCTCTAAGATGACCTCTGGTGCTTGTTAAAAGTGCAGATTTCTCAGTAGACTCTCACCTCCAAAGATTTTTACTTCCTCATCTATTATAGACTTGGGATATGCATTTCCTACTAGTTCCTTGGGCAATTCTGAAACCGGTGGTACTTGAGTTCCACTGTGGAGAAACTGACTTAGAAGATAAAGCTCAAAGTCAGGCCTCCACCCTCCAGTTACCAGCCATTACATGGGCAGGGTGGCCACTTCCCTGCTAGAAGTTGATATTCTTCTCCAGACATCAGTGAGGAAAGAGCACATTCCTAATCAATATCAAAAAGAGGCAACATAATGATATGGACAAGTGCTAAGCAGAGATTTGTGTGTTCACCACTGGAGTCCTAGACCATTCTCAGTGATGAGGATACAATACAGAGCAAGGTAGATGAAGGTGTTGCTCTCACAAAGTTCACATCCCAGTGTGGAAAACAGAAGCAGGCAAATAAATAAGTTAATTTCATACTGTGGTAAGTGCTAGAAAGAAACTAAACAAGTTATGGGGCGCCTGGGTAGGTCAATCCGTTAAGCAACCAATGGGATCTTAGCTCTGGTCTTGATCTCAAGGTCATGAGTTCAAGCCCCACGTTGGACTCCACACGGGCATGGGGCCTACTTAAGATAGCAATAACAAAAACAGCAGCAGCAATAACAACAATAATAATAATAAAGAAACTAAACAGGGTAATGTGTGATAAGGGATGACCCACTAGCCAGTGTGTAGACTGGAGGGTAATAGATGGTGAGGACAGGGAGGGCTTCTTGAATTTAGACCTAAGATGTGAAGAGGAACTAATGATGTGGAGATCTGAGGCAGCATTCCAGTTAGAGAAGCAGCAAGCACAGAGCTCAAGGCAGGAATGATGTAACTTGTTAAGGGAACAGCAAAAAGGCCAAATTAATGGGAGACTAAGGAATGAGAAGAGGTGATGGGAGATGAAACTGGAGAGGAGAGCAAGAATTATATCATGTAGAGACTGTAAAAATGTTGAGAGAGATTGCATTTAATTCTAAGTGAACTGGGAAGCCACCAAGGAATTTTAGGTAATAGCTTTCTATTTTTAAAAGGTCACTCTGGTTGCTTAGTAGGGAAAGAATGAGAGGTCCATCCATTCCTTGAACACTTACAAGATGCCAGACACTGTGTCAAGAACTTTATATGCTCTTTCTCATTTAGTCTGCACCAAAAAACGTATGGGTTAGATATTATCATTTCCCCCATTTAATAGAAGAGGAAACTGAGCTCAGAGTATTAAGCAACTTGCCTGAGATCAAACAGCTGATAAATGACTATGGTCATTAATTTCAGTGGTCACCAATCTTTCTGGTTCTCTTCCCTTTCCTGGATACATGGAAAACTGTACTTCTCATCTCTCTTTGCAAATAGGAGGGTTTTGTGACTAGTGTTGTCAATGGGTTGTGACTTCAAGGGGAAAAGTTCTCCCAGGCTGACACATTTCAGAGCCAGAATGTGATCTAAATCCTGATTCCTCTGCCTGTGCAGTCATGGTAGCATGTGTTGAGATGGGATGCCATTAGATGAAAGCAGCCTGCCCTGCTGAGCACTATATGAAGGGAGCTGCCCTGCAGAGTTACTCAGACCTGCACTGACTTGGTGGAAAGACAAAATAAACTTTTATTGTGTTAAGAAACTGGAAATGTGGTGCTGTTTGTTACTGCAGCACAACTTAACCATTTCAAGAATGGAAATAGACTCTTGTGTTATATGAACAGTTCGCCCTCTAATCAGCTGTGTGACTTCAGAGTTCAGTTGTCCTCTGGGTCCCAGTTTTCCAGTCTGTAAAATGTTAGCTTGGGGTCAGAAGAGTGATGTGGTTCCTTCCAGCTGTGTCACTGAGTGAAATACACCACATTAGCCTGAATTTGAGCTGAGCTCTTATATGTTAGTGGAAAATAAGTCTCTGGTTTCCCTCTCTCCACATGCTATGGTCACTTGATACCAGCTCAGCACTTCCTTTTCCTCTGTAAGCCTCCTGACTCGTGCCTGAAACCACCTGCATGGCCTCCTTTCCATGCCACATTCTTAGCTCAGAGCCATCTGTTGGGGTTTTCAGTTTGGGGATACTCCTGGAGGGGAATGACTTGCCAGCCTGCTCCATGTCATCACAGCCCTCCTGCACACCTACTGTACCAGTGTCTGCTCAAGCTTCTCCAAGTTCTGTTCCTGGGAAGGCAAATCGTATTATTAAATATTCAAAAAGCCTGCAATGACACAGTGGACATGAAAGACAGAATCTGGTTCTCAGTTGTGCTGAAAGGGCAGTTGCCTGTGTCTATCCCACACCTGGTTCCAGAACATGAGGGCTTCTGTCCTTTGTGGGGACCAAACTCTTCACCAACCAGCTCTCCTTGGGAACAGTGACATGTGACTATGCATGGAATTATAGGCACCTGAGATGTACACATACATATGTAATCCTAAACAGAAATATAATCTGTATTTATACCATGAACTCCCCCTGGTTCACACGTGTACAATGATACCCACACCTGACAAACTTCAGCCATGTGCTATATATAACCCATTTTAACAGAAAACTCACTTAATGCAATGTGGCTTTAAAAAGAGCCTATTTTAAATGGCTGTCTGATGTGCACATGTAGATCGATAGCCAGACAGATAGAAATATTGATTTTTAGATACATACATAGCAATAATAAAACCTTGAATTTATATACCCTCCTTGTCCTGGGGAATTCGCAGGACATGTTGTCTCTCCTATGTGGAGAGCACAAAAGTTTATTTGTGCATGAGATGTGAAAAGAGTTAATAAAAACCGAAGAAAGCCCCTTAGTATCCTGATTTATGCTAACTTGCACCTCATAAATCCTAAGTGTCTAGATTCCCTCCAAAATAAGGAAGACCTGAGCTCTATAACCAATACCAAGAAGGTATATGTAATACTATCCCTTTGCAGGCTATATCACTATATTCTAAACAATATTAACTGGAAATTTTTAAACTGCACCTTCACTTCCTGCGATATTTATCATCTCTAACTTTTCAGATTGGATATAGCTATGAATATAGGGAGTGCTACATGACTATTTAATTGTGCAAAAATCCATTAAGCTATCCACTAAATATTTGCGCACTTTACTGTGTGTGAGTAAATAACTCTTTATAAGAAAGTAAGAAAATACAAATTTGCCTCGAGAAGTCCAGGATGCATTCTCATAAACTGGAGTCAAGTTAATAAAGGGTATAGTATATGGGCATGTCTCAGAATTCAGTTAGTGCGGATAAAGTGGGACAGAGTCTTCAATCTGATGGTTCCTGGTTATGTGACCTTTGCCACCTCATTTAACCCTTCCATGCCTATTTCCTTATCTGTACACAAAATAGAAACAATCTTGCAGCATGATATAAAGATTAAATGAGAAGATTAATGTAAAACACTTAACATGGTTTCTGGCACATAGCAAACTCTCAATAACAGTTGGCTATTCCCCTTATGATGCAGGGACCCCTAACTCCTTGTGCTGACACAGCCAGAGACCACTCAATGCATGGCACTCTTCACATGCTGCAACTTTTGCCCCCCACCTCCACCACCACCACCACCACCACCACCAAAAGCATCTGCAAAAACAAAAAGGTTTAAATATGATCAGAAACCTAATGAATGACTTTTTAAGGTCCTGATTGTCCAAAGCCATCCATAACAGCCAAATGAATAAATTTTGGTCTTCCAAATTTCCAGCTGAGCATTATGTTTCTTCTAACATCTTCAGCAAACAACACAACATCCCCCCACCACCAACTCCCCTACACTAACGTGCTGTCACACCTCAGCTCTGGTTTTCTAATCTTGAGACTCTACCTCACGGTCCTGTCACCCAGCAATTCCCTTTTATATACACCCCTACAGTTCTGATGCCCCAGAAAAATTAGCTCGGCCAAAACATTCTCTTCCAATTTACTTAAGAGGGGAACATGTGTGAGCAATGTGTGTGTATAGAATGAACAAAGACATGGGCTTTGTAGTAAGAAAGGCCTGGATGTTCCTCCTAGGCAAGTCTCTCAGGGCATTTCATGTGACCTCTATGAGCCTTAGTTTCCTTATCTAGAAAATGGCAACATGGATCCACTTCTTAGAGGGTGTGGTGAGAATGGATAAGAACACACATATCAAGTAAGTGCCAAGCACAATGCCTAGCATTAACACCACTGACCAGAAACATAGCTTACTGCTAAGTAGGACAGAGCATAATGCAAATTCCTTGCTTAGGAGTTTGTAGTTCTGTTGGACAGGATAACTTTTTATTAGGTGAAATAAAATTGTGTGCCTCCTTAAGAATTATCTTCTCTGAGCATTTTCATTGAGAGTTGGTCCTAGCTAAGACTGGCAAGATTTGTGCAATTCATACATACTTGTGAAATTATCTCTTACTGACAAACCATAATGACTGTAATAAACAGGGAAGCCTCTGTTCTAATAAACAAGTAATTATAGTTGACAATAAATGTGTAAACATTATGCTAATTAACAAATCCTTCCATAGCTGTTTCCCAGTTCAGAGACCCATATACATATGCTTGGGAACATGGGTAAGACTGGATGGTCCATGTTCTCATCCATAGGTATATGAATATATAGGCAATTGGTGCCACCTTCCTTGTCAATCCTTTTTCACCCACAATAGAATTATCTTCTTCAGTGGAGAAAATAAAGTCATCTTAGCATCTTGGTTTCCAAAGTAATCCCTTTAAACTCAGAATTTCTAGTAACTTATGGAGGAGCTGTGATTTATTACACAAAGTGCCTTTAGATATGGGGACACGGCCTCATTACCTGGGTTCTTTCCAAAACAAAGACGTGGCTTGTCAATCCTGGAATTTGGGAATGGCAGGTAAAAGAAGGCTGAAAAAAGAAAATGGTTGAGGTTAATAAACTTTCTTAAACCAACAAATTGTCTTTATTGAACTAAGAAGGAGAAAAACCACACAGGGAGATAGTGCCCAGAATGGAGGTTCTATCCCGCTTGCAGGCAGAAGCATTATAGCTTGGAACTTCTCTTCCAAAGTAGAGAGCATTCCCATCTATGCTTCCCTAAAGACGAGCTGCAAAATTATTTCCAATGAGGAGCAGCTGCAATTAATTCCCTGGCCATATGCAAAAATGCCAGAGGCCCCAATTATAAAAATTTTCCCAAGGAATTCTTTTTTTTTTCTTTACTATTTTTTGTTGATATAATGACCAAAAGAAAGACAGGCATCATGTTCTCCTGATCTCTTTCCTCACTCTTTTATTCCTCTAGGAAGAGGGTTTATAAGTATCACATTCCTTTCGCATGCTCCCTTTCTCTCATCTTTCCATGTTGACAACTTCTAAGTCTTCTTGGAGAAAGAGGCAGAGAGAAGTAATATTGCTCATGGGTTAAGGACACTGCCTTTTGGCTCAGAAAGACTTGTATTTGATCCCAGCTTCTCCACTCTTTCAGTCAGCACAGGTTAGGTTATGGTGCAGTAACAAATAGCAGCACATTTCCAGTTTCTTAATACGAGAGTTTATTTTGCCTTTCCACCAAGTCAGTGCAGGTCTAAGTAACTCTGAAGAGCAGCTCCCTTCATGTAGTGCTCAGCAGGGCAGGCTGCTTTAATCTAATGGCATCCCATCTCAACACATGCTACATGACTGCAGAGGCAGAGGAATCAGAATTGCAGGTGACATGCTGGCTCTGAAATATGTCAGCCCAAAAGCACCTTCTTACTTGAAGTCATAAACCACTGAGAATGCTAGCCACAAAACCTTCCCCAATTGCAAAGAAAGATGAGAAATATAGCTTTCTGTGTGTGTGTGTGTGTGTATTTCTATATATTTCATTATTCAGGAAGGGGAAGAGAATCAGAAATATTGGTGACCACTAGCATTAATAACCATAGTTACCAGCTGTTTCATCTTGTTACTTAACTGTCTGAATCTCAGTTCTCTCAGCTATGAAACAGGAAAAAGAATAGTATTTAACCCATAAGTTTGTTGTGCAAATTAAATGAGATGAAGCATATAAGGTGTTTGGCACAGTATCTGGCATCTTATAAGTGTTCAAGAAATGGTAGGTAGCATTATCAAATACAACGTCATCAGCACACTTTCTACTTACTTAGACAATAGGGTACAAGTGTTGGCAGTGACTGGAAGTGGAGAGGGATAATAACCCTCAAATCCATAATTTTATCTAGTAGGCTTCCCAAGAAGGCTAGATACTAGATACTTATAGAACACTGGGTGTGATCAAGGCATGTAACACCGGGTATGACAGTGTGGCTCAGTGGATCCTGGACCTGTCACCTACCTATTTTTTTATTAGTTTCAGAGGTAGAATGTAGTGATTCATCAGTTGCATATAAGACACAGTTTCTCATTACATCAAGAGCCCTCCTTAATGCCCAACCCCCAATTATTCCTGCCCCCCCAGCCACCTCCCCTCTAGTGACCTTCAGTTTGTTTTTTAGATTCAGCATCTCTTATGGTTTGCCTCCCTCCCAATTTTTATCTTATTTGATTTGTCCTTCCCTTCCCCTATGTTCATCTGTTTTGTTTCTTAAATTCTACCTATGAGTGAAGTCATATGGTATTTGTCTTTCTCTGACTGACTTATTTTGCTTCGCATAATACCCTCTAGTTCCATCCGTGTCATTGCAAATGTCAAGATTTCATTCTTTGTGATGGCTAAGTAATAGTCCATTGCATATATGTATATACCACATCTCCTTTTCCATTCATCCATATTTTCTGCCACCTGCCTATTGCATGAGTCAGGATTCTTAGAGGAACCAGACAACACACTCTGAGACTTTCTACTGAAGCTATGATATACAAATGCGTAGTTAAGAATAAAGGAAGCAATAGGGAGTGTTAAGCCACTCAAGAAGGTGACTTCCAGGGGTTAATGGCCCCTTTAGTTCTGAAGGATCAAAGGGAAGGAGTGGTATGATGGAGTCTAAATGAAAGAAACATCATGAAAGAAGAATGACTCAACAGAAGCACTGATCATAATAGAATGTAGCCACTGTAAGAACAGTGACAGCAATAAAGAATTGGGAGAAATAAATATCTGAATCTCTCCTCCCTCCCTTTCACCTCCTGGTGATGTCAACTGTAGCCCAGCCATAAACCAGAGGACAAAGGGGCCTGGGTGATGCAGTGCATAGAGCTCAGTTCCAGGGTGGAGTAGTCATCTGAGGTTGGGGACGCACAGCACACTTGTGCCTCAGCTCTCCCTCTCTCTGAACACTTCTTAGCCACCACCTCTTTCACTCCTTCCCTCTTCTCTGCCTCTCCTGCTTTCACTGTGCCAGGCTGACTGAGCATCTCTTTAGGTGAAAGGAGCTGCCTGGATGGAGGTAATTAAGGCCACAGGACGTCTACCTACCGTGTGCAATGAAGAATTCACTGGCACCAGTCCAGAGTCTTCCTAGACAGTCCCATTGACCTCCCACTGCTGCTGCTGCTATTTTGAGTCCAAGTGCACACACAGTTCTTGCCTCTGTAGCCTCTTGATGAGAGGAGGGTGGGTGGTGGGCATCCATTTTTTTTTTTGCTGCCCAGCATCTATTCACCTTGTCTTGATTACCATCCCCAGCTCTCTCTGCAGTATCATGCTTTCTTCCCTCCACTCTCACCTACAGGTAGGGTTGACTCATCCTGGCTCAGAGGTAGAACATGTGACCTAGCCTTAAGCCAATCATTGTACTTCATCCTCCCAAACACAACAATGGGGTCAGGGATGGACATTATAGTGAGATTTTCTTAGAAATGCTGGGACAAAAACTGCTGTTTTCTGGATAGAACACCATGGAAGATATTGTGGTTGACTCTTAACTAACCACTCCATTCTGGGTAATTATCTAAGCCAAGGTTTTTCAGTCTCAGCACTACTGACATGTTGAACCAGATAATTTTTGTTCTGAGGGCTGTTTCCTGTGCTCTGTGGGATGCTTAGTATCATCCCTGACCTCTACCTACTAGATGCCCAGTACATGCCCAAAAGTGTCTTTTGTGACATGTTGTGAGACAACATCTTCCCTGGTTAAAAATCATTGGTCTAAGCTAGCTTGATAATTGCATTCCACTTGTCAGTTGTTGGTTGAAAAATGGGCAAGTGGAACCATTCTGTCCCCTGAGACATGAAAAGTCTTCTAGAAGATTCTAGGAACATTTCCTTCTTCTGAAGAAAAAGTGGGAGGAAGAGGAAGTTTTACTTCTTTTGCTGCGTATTGCAATGTCTCACATGACAGCTGGAATTCCAACAGCCATGTGTGACCATGTGGGGAGGGACCATTCTAAGAGAAAAATTGATACTGAAAATAAAGGAGTAGGAAAACTTGTCTCCTCGATAACATTATTGAGGCACTTAATTAACCAATCTGGATTGTGCTACATCTTTGGATTTTTTGTTGAGTAAGGGGAAGATTTCCCTCATTGATTAAGCTAACTTGAATCAGATTTTCTGTTGTCTGCTGCTCAAATTATCCCAGCCAATGAAGACTTTAATGTGGATGGATGTGACCCTGAGAGTTTCTAGATGTTCTTTTGTGATCAAAAGGAAGATCCTACCTAAGAGTTGAGAAAATAGAGATAATGCAGAGCTGAGAGGAGAGAAGAAATGTATTTTAGTAACGATGGTTCATACATATGAGAATACATTTTCCTCGCTTGGATTTAGTCCATTAGAGTTGGATCTTCTGTCCCTTGCAATAAAAAAATGATCTAACTGATACAGATGGAAGAAGAATAGAGCCTCTAACATCAGAAAGTCACCTCAGAGTAAGCAAGAGATGTGAGTACTTAAGATACTAGTTCACCCAAATTAATCTGAACATTTCAGATGTGTATATACCAGCAAGTAAAGTAGAATAAGGCACTTCGCAACCTCCCCAGGCTACCTCCCCAAGTATACAAAATATTCCTGTCCAAAATATTAATAACATTAAGCAAAACATGGCCCTCAAATATGGACAACTTCTCCCAGTTTCGAATTCCACTGACTTATGCTAGATTTTGTCTAGATGCTCCCTGTAGCTGTTTGATCGAATCGAAGGCTGTTGGATCCCTAAAAGGAAAGAGTAAAACGTAAACTTAGATACATCCTATCTGACTTTTTCATTTTTGCACAGGAGGAAACCGAGGATCAGGGAGAGGGAATGATGACCAAGATCACACAGTTCCCGAGTGGCAGAGCCCGGACCAGAAGCCACGTGTCCTGACTCCTACCACTTCTATTCATCCTCCCTCGCTTCAGCTACCAGATATTGCGTCTCGTTTTCTGGAACAATTCTTGCAGAGACTGGGGACTTGGCCAGGTTTTCCTGAAGTGCTAGAAACCACTGTCCCAGCATCCAAATATTCTCAGTCGGTGGCGCCCATGAAAACACATGCTTCGGTATCTTGGAGCAGCTGTGTCCGCAGCCCTGGGAAGCTCTGGGACAGCCAGGACCATCCTCCTCAGCTGGGATGGAAGGCCCTTCTGTTGAAGCTAGTTCAGCTCCCTGCCCTCCCGTAGGCTGAGCCAGAGCCAGCTGGATGTTGGAGGGGGGTTAGCTGGAGACAGTAGAGTGGGAGAACGGGCCCTCCCAGTGGCAGGAGGCACAGCATCTTTTGTGCCACTGAAAATTCCATCCAAGTTTCAGCTGACACAGGTGGAGTGGGCGGGCCTCTGTGATTTGATGGGTTCTCTGAGGTTCTGGCTGCCTAAAAATATCTTCTCTACCCACCTGCCTATAACACCCTCCCTTCTTATCGGGCCTATGATTCCTGCCATTAGAGTCTCGAAGGTTTTAGACGACAAAGGATGGAGCATGTTTCCCAGCAGGTCACGGTGAAAGCAGGTTTCCTGGGAGTGGAAGGGAGGCCCTTGTGTCTGCTCCTCTTAGCACAAAGAGCTAATACTGCCAGGAGCTCAGAGAAGACGAGACTGGCCTACTTTAGAGTTTTGGCTCCTACTGAGACGCCAGTCACTCAATTCATTCATGCCATATGACCAGGGCTTTGAAGAAATTAGGCAGCAGGCTTTCACAAAACTAAGGTGAAGATGCT
This sequence comes from Mustela putorius furo, assembly GCF_011764305.1. Lineage (NCBI taxonomy): Eukaryota > Metazoa > Chordata > Mammalia > Carnivora > Mustelidae > Mustela > Mustela putorius. The sequence continues at coordinate 20,681,762 of NW_025421341.1, forward strand.
GCCTCTCCCTTGCATTCCTATCTAGGTTTCTTCCCCCGTGGGAACCGGGGTCCAAGTTGGGGAACTTTCCCATGCGCCTGCTGCAGCCGACCAGAAGCCTTCCGGAGCTCTGCAGGGTGCTCCAATCATCGTTGCTCCCCTTTTCTCCTAAATCCTTTCCCATTTCCTTTCGTCATCACTTCCCTGGGACCAATCCCAGAAAGAAATGGAAAATCCTGGCATGCTCCTGAGAAGTAGAGGGATGAAATGGTGAAGAGTAGGGAGGGGCAGGGGGAGAGGTTCAGAACCTTGTTGATTGATTTGGTCCATCCCATTCGGACAGGTGTGAGCCTCCACTCTGCTCTGTGAGAGGCTGGGGCGAGGGAGAAAGATGGACAGGGAGGGTCAGAGGGAACGGTTGCTGACAGAAAGGGCCTGGCAGGCCGCAGAGTGATTAATGGTCTTGGGCTTGGGGGAACAGACAAGGGCGATAGGAAGGGAGGGTAGTGTTGATGGGGTTGGGAGTTGTGCTACGAATTTATAAGCTCTGGTGTGAAGGGGAAGCTCTCTGAATACTTAAGAAGACGCTTGGTGTAGGGCTGATTGGTTGGGATCCGTGTGGATGCCTTGGGTTTGGTCAGATGATGCATGCATACATTTACTAGGTGCCCGTGGAGAAGGCAGGAGAACCCAGTTGAATAAATGGATTAATGTCAGACCGATTGGCAAGATGATCTTATCTGGGCTAGACACACGCTGGTGGCAGTGGGTGGGGGAGATGGGGCGTAGGGGATGGCTTGCTCTGGAAGCAGATTGTTGATTGTTGATGGTCCTGGCGAGACTTTAATCAGTTGTTGGCTGTAAGAATATAAGGAGGAGAGACTTCCATTGGGAAGAAAAAAAGCGTATTTATTCTCTTCAGAGTACACCTTCAGCTGGTGGCTCAGGGCCAAGAACAGCCCCAGGACATTTCTGGTGTGAGCCCAGGTTCCGGCAGGGGGAGAGCTGCCCTTTGTCCATGGAGGTCAGCCAGGGGCCAAGCAAGGAAACAGATTTAAAGGATGAGCTTGATATGGGGCAGGAGTTTTTGACCATTCTCAGTTTTCACAATTTCCTTTCATTAATCCCAGACTTAGAGCAAGTTCTTCTTAAGATATGTAACCTGGTTTCAGTGATGCTGTCGTGGCTGACACAAGCAGCTGGCACCTGTCCGGGACCCGGACGCAGAGCAGTGAGCAGCGTCCCCACTTCCTTGACGCTGGAGAAGTAGGAATAGTGGCAGTCACAGGGCCCTTGTACCCAGTAGGAATGCCATGGAAGTCAGGGGCCGAGGCAGTGGCTTGCAGATAAGGCAGAATGAAATAACCTCGTAAAAAAAATGAAACAAAATGAAACCAGAGAGGGAGACAGACCATAAGAGACTCAATCTCAGGAAACAAACTGAGGGTTGCTGGGGTGGAGGAGGTAGGAAGGGTGGGGTGGCTGGGGGATGGGCACTGGGGAAGGTATGTGTTGTGGAGAGCACTGGGTGTTGTGTAAGACGGATGAATCTCAGACCTATACACCTGAAACAAATAATACATTATATGTTAATTTTTTTTAATGTGCAAAGGTGAAAAAAAAAAAAAAGTCGAAGAAGAAGGAGAAAGGAGAGAAATAGGCCAGAGGATTGTACATGACTTTACTGAAATTCTTCTTTTTGGGATACTCTTCCTCACCAATTGATAATATTACTAGTAATAGCTATTATATTAAATCTTACTATTTTATTTTGCAAATGAATAAATAAATAAATAACCTCATAGACTTGTTCCTGAACAATGGGTAAGGCAGCATTCTGGAAAGCCCTCAGAAGGGTCAGAGAGAACTAGGATCTCAGCTCAGGCCACTGTAATTTGAAGCACTTTCTTTTATAATATCAAACACATCCTGAGGGGCCCCGGCGTTGTGTCAGGCTCTAAGGGTATAGGGATGAAACGGACATGATCCCTTCCCTGAGGGCCCTTCCTGACTAGGAGACTTTATCACGTCCCTCCAGGTGTCTGGAAACTGAGGGCCACGGTAGGAAAAGGCACTCAGAATCCCAGGCTCAGAGGGAGGACTTCACTCCATTCCCTTTGCCTTATTCACATTGCCGGGCCTGTGGCTTAATTTTAGGAACCACCAGTTTGTAAGACCTGGGGACAAGGCTGGAGAGTGTCCTATTCAGCCCTCTGATTTTGCAGACTTAGGAACATCTATATAGTAGGATCCGGCGGGTGGGGTGGGGGGAAGGATCTGATAGGACGTGGTGTCCAGACCTGCCCTTACCAAAAGGGCTTTTTCTGAAAGTTGATAGCAGAGCCTTACCCTAGAAGTGAGGGTATGTTACTGTTTGTGGCCAAGTGTGCAGGCTCACACGCAAGGATTCAAATCCTACTTCCAGCTCTGTGACCACAGACACATTGCTGAAACCCTCGAAGCCTCATTTCCTTGTCTATGAAATGGGGACACTAACAGCAGCGATTCACGGGCGTCCACTGGGGATCAATGAAAAAAAAATCTGTGTCAAGAACTTAGCACTCTGTACAGTACATTAAAAATGCTCCATGAGTTTTAATTATTTAAGAAAAGCTTTTTCTCAAAATATGCTCCAGTTGGGATTGATTGGCCTTTCTTTCTGCCTCCAAGTACGTGTCAGCTATAAACCTTGCTACTTTTGATATCATCAGTCATTACCAATGGATGAAAAGACCCTTGCTGAAGCTCTTGACTCTCATTTCCCTGAAACTCTAGCATCTCACAGCTTCTGTATCACTACTGCAGGTAAGATGTAATGTTCCGGTTAGCTACTCTTGTGTAACAACAGCTTAAAATGCAACTGTCTATGTTCTGTCTCATGGGTTTATGGGTCCAGAACTTGAGCAGGGCTTGGCTGGGTGGTTCTTTTGCTCCATTTAGTGTTGACAGAGGTTATTTGGTGATGCTGAGTTTTCCCTGGTGCAAATGGCTAGAATTCTGGGCTCAGTTGGGATGGCCAAGTGCTTACACTTAATCTCTCGATGAAGGTGACTTTTAAGGTAGTCAGACTTCTTTTTTTTTTTTTTTTTAAGATTTTATTTATTTATTTGACAGACAGAGATCACAAGTAGGCAGAGAGGCAGGCAGAGAGAGAGAGAGGAGGAAACAGACTCCCTGCTGAGGAGAGAGCCCGATGCAGGGCTCGATCCCAGGACCCTGGGATCACGACCCGAGCTGAAGGCAGAGGCTTTAACCCACTGAACCACCCAGGCACCCCAAGATAGTCAGACTTCTTACCTGGAGACCAGGGACTGTATGAGCCAGTGGAACAAGGGTATAACTTTGCTTCAGAATTCCTAGGACATCAGTTCTACTATATTCAGCAGGTCAGTCTAATCACTAAAGCCAGATTCAAGAGAAGAAGAATTAGACTCCACTTCTCAGAGATAAGAGTAACAAAGCATTTGCAGCCATATTCAATCTGCCAGAGGTAATGAGAGCCTACAGATCAACACTTTTAATGTAAAAATAGAAACCACTGGGGGAAAAATAAAAGGAAATATCTATGATTGTCTGTCCTCCCCCCCCCCTCATGGATAGGGAAACTCTAAGCATAAGAGAATTGAAAAAAACCAGTGATGCCAATTTTGATAGAGTTCAAACTTTTGTATTTCAAAAGCATTATAAACAAGACAGAAAATAAAACTCAAGCTATTAAAAGAAAACCTGCTACAACATAGATTAATGTTTCTAAGGTAGAAAATTAATAGAAATAAACAAGAACAAATAAAGCCAATAGAAAATCAGGCAAAGTAAATGAATAGACAATTTCCCCAAACAAGAAATTCACATGACCAAGAAACTCGCGGAAACACATCCACCTCAGTCCAAAAATAGAAATTAAAACCATCATAATATATTTTACAATCTTTTTGACTTTGGATGACCAAAAATACTCTTCTGGATCCTGGCAGAGATGGTGGGGAGACAGATATTTTTCCTGGAAATCAACTTGATAAAATATATCAAAAGCTTTTAAAATGTCATATCCTTTGAACAACTAATTCTGTTTCCAGCAATTTATCCCAAGGAAATAATTATCAGTGTGCACAAAGACTTAGAGACAAAAATATTCACTGCAATATTGTACAAACTAAGAAAAAATGGGAAGAAATCTAACATGAGATTGCTTAAATAAATTATGGTATGTTTGCATAGTGTAATACAATGCTCTCATTGAAAACAATGTAAAATATTCTAGTGACACAAGGACATTTTCAAAATACATTGTTGAAGGAAAAACTTACAGTATGATTCTATTTTTGCTAGAAAAAATATATATTTACATAGAAAACAACTTTGGTACCAGACAAATGTCATTGCTTCTACTATGGCCACTTAAAGGTATAAATCTACTCTTTCAATATGATGGTCATGGATTGAACTGTGTTTTCATAAGGATATTCAGGTCCTAGCCTCCGGTATCTGTGAATGTGACCTTATTTGGAAATAGAATCTTTGTAGATTGCCAAGTTAAGTTGAGGTCATTAAGGTGGACTGCAATCCAGCATGACTGTGCCCTTATGGGAAGGGGAAACTTGGATACAACCATATACCCACAAGGGGAGTGCCATGAGAAAACCCAGCAGAGATGCTGGTGCTAACAGCAGAAACCAAGGAACGCCAAAGATCCCAGCAAATCATGAGAAGTTAGGGAAGAAGCATGGTATAAATCCTCCACCCAAGCCCTCAGAAGGAACCAATCCCACTGTCATCTTGATCTTGGACTTCAGGCTTGCAGAACTATGAGACAAGGGATTTGATTTCTGTTGGTCACACCCCTGGTTTATGGTACTGCCTTCACAAACGAATAGATTTGTGACCCTCACTACCAGATGAAGCTTCCTGGCCTAAGCTGGTGGTCTTCCTGGACTTGGAATTAGAACAATGAAAGATGGAGCCAGTGAGACTGAAAAATCATACAGACCTCAGAGCAGACATGAGGATCACATGAGAATGAGTGAGTGAGCAAAAGAAAGTGGCCTTTGGAGACAGAAGATTGAAGCAGGTGGACCAATAAAGCAGAGAAGCCCTGGGAGGGAGGTCTTTAGGCCCCCTTGGAGCCAGAGAGGGCAGCTTTGGTGTCTGTTGGAGTTTAGTGCCCTTGAGGCCCCGAGACTGTGTGTCCTGTAGGTTTTTCTGGAGTCCATGGCAGCCTTTGATCAATATTCTTGTGTTGGGGCCAGCTGAAGTGGATTTCCATTGCTTACAACTCGGAGGGCATTGAAATGAACAGTCAGGACAGATCCATAGTAAATGTCAGCACTGGGTATTTCCAGATGATGGTTCTTATTTCATTCTTATTTATTTATTTGTCATAGAGAGAGAAGCGAGAGCAAGCACAGGCAGACAGAGTGGCAGGCAGAGGCAGAGGGAGAAGCAGGCGCCCTGCCAAGCAAAGAGCCCGATGTGGGACTCGATCCCAGGATGCTGGGACCATGACCTGAACCGAAGGCAGCCGCTCAACCAACTGAGCCACCCAGGCGTCCCTTCATTCTTAAGTCTTATTATAGTTTCTTATTTTTCTACAAGGAACCCATATCATGTGTTTCATTTTTAAATTAACCAGATTAATTCATTTATTCATTCACTTGATGTAGTTATTGAAAAACTTCTAGACCTTAAGGATGCAATGAACAAACCCACAAAAATCCGTATCCTTGTGGAGCTAAAGATAAGGAAGATGAGTCAATAAAATATAACTGGTGATAAGGGTTATGGAACAAACAAGGCAGGGGAGGGAGAGGAAATTGCCAGGTTAGGGAAAGACTTTTAATTTTAAATACAGTGATCAGGGAAGGTCTCTCTGAGAAGGGGAGTCTTGAACCAAACCTTGAAAGAGGTGAGAGAGCAGGTCACTGTGTATCTGGAAGAAGAGTGATTTCAGGGGTGAAACCCACAAATACAAAATGTCTGGGGCAGCAACATGCCAGGAGGCTGCAGAGCACAGACCTCCACAACCCCAGTGAGTGACCCAAGACAGACAAGGTGAAAGTCTCAATGTCTTTTCTGACCTGGCCTAAGAAGCCACATTCCACACCCAGTATTTGCCATATTGTATGGGCCACACAGATCAGCCCTATTCAACAAGGGAGGAAACTAAAACAAGAATGTGAATACCAAGCAGCCATTTTGGAGGCTGGCTACCACAGCTATTCTATTTAAATGATAATTTTGAACATATGCAAAGACTGATGATTTGCCAAGTTCAACCCAACACACTTTACAGGGTTTTTCAAAATATAACTAATTTGAAGTAGCTGGTAATTCTCCAGTTGTGACTTCCAAGGGACCTAATCTATGGTAGTCAATCTTCAATCTGCTAATCTCCTCCTGATTGTCATTTGTTCCCAGAATGAAAGAATCTTTAACAGACATCAAGGTAGCCAGCTTGAGCACAAAGAAATGGAATTTTGGGAAAGGATATGACTTTTCACTTGGAGTTACTTTTAATGTAATTCATCTCCCACATCCAACACTTCCCATCTCTCAGTTCAAAATGCCAAATTCCTGTGAAAGGGCTTGAACTGGGTGTGGGTCCCACCCCAACCTAGACCAACCCCAACAGGGGTTGGCGTGGGGGGAGCTGTGGGTCACAAGTGAGGACTTACCTTTGTGTAAAATGGAGGCAATTCCCAGAGAAGCACGACACCCCAAAAATATTTTCTATAAAGCTCACAGACATACTGTACTCTGATGGTCACTACTGAGGTTGTAACGTGAGACTGATTTGCTTTTTTGTATTATTGTATGCACGTTTGTTGGTATTCTGACACGAAATTATTTCATTTTTCAATATTTCAATATTCAATTTCATTATTGCATTATTCAATAATGAGTAATTGTTTCATTGTTACACTGAACAAAATCAATAGTCAATCTTTCATATCATTCTAGTATCCAGCTCGAAATTTCTCGACTGTTTCAAGGTGGGTTTGGTTTTTTTTTTTAACATTTAAAACATCTGCGTTTTCATTTCTTTTTTTTTAACCTTTTATTTACCTTGACTCACATTTTGCATTTAATTAATTTGACTCATACTCTAATTTTTAGCCTAGCACAGGATGACCCCTCCAGGGGTCACTTTGGAAGGGTGTGGCTTATTTGGGGCTGGCTCAGGATTGGATAGGGGGTGGGTGCACAGGTATAGCTTGATCTTTTGTAATCTGTGGGACAGTCCTGCACATGCCAGACCCCACGCTCCACACAACTTTCCAATGTCCCGCCACACTTTTATAGAGCTGGAAACTTAAAATCATCCGATCTTTTTTTTTAATTTTTCATTTTTAAGAGATTTTATTTACTTATTTGACAGAGCACAGCAAGGGGAACAGTAGGCAGAGGGAGAGGGGGAAGTAAACTCCCCACTGAGTAAGAAGCCCAGTGTAGGGCTCCATTCCAGGACCCTGGGATCATGACCTGAGCTGAAGGCAGATGCTTAACCCACTGAGCCACCCAGGCTCAGCCCCTCCTCTGATCTTTAAAATATAATGTTGTACACACAAAACAGATAATTATGTCAAAAAATGGGCAGAAGACATGAACAGACACTTCTCCAATGAAGACATATGAATGGTTATCAGACACATGGAAAAATGTTCATCATCACTAGCCATCAGGGAGAGTCAAATCAAAGCCACATTGAGATATCACCTTATACCAGTTAGAATGGCCAAAATTAACAAGACAGTAAACAACGTGTGTTGGAGAGGATGTGGAGAAAGGGGAACCCTCTTACGCTGTTGGTGGGAATGCAAGTTGGTACAGCCACTTTGGAAAACAGTGTGGAGATTCCTCAGGAAATTAAAAATAGAGCTTCCCTATGACCATGCAATTACAACACTGGGTATTTACCCCAAAGATACAGATGTAGTGAAAAGAAGGGCCATCTGTACCCCAATGTTTATAGCAGCAATGGCCACGGTTGCCAAACTGTGGAAAGAACCAAGATGCCCTTCAACAGATGAATGGATAAGGAAGATGTGGTCCATATACACTGTGGAGTATTATGCCTCCATCAGAAAGGATGAATACCCAACTTTTGTAGCAACATGGACGGGACTGGAAGAGATTATGCTGAGTGAAATAAGTCAAGCAGAGAGAGTCAATTATCATATGGTTTCAGTTACTTGTGGAGCATAACAAATAGCATGGAAGACAAGGGGAGATGGAGAGGAGAAGGGAGTTGAGGGAAATTGGAAGGGGAGGTGAACCATGAGAGACTATGGAATCTGAAAAACAATCTGAGGGTTTTGAAGGGGCAGAGGGTGGGAGGTTGGGGGAACCAGGTGGTGGGTATGGAGGACACGTATTGCATAGAGCACTGGTCATGGTACATAAACAATGAATTCTGGAACCATGGAAAGAAATTTTAAAAATTAAAAATAAATAAATAAAATGTAAAGTTTTACATGTAAACAGAAGGGCTTTTTAAAATGGATTTTTGTATACATTCAGTGTACACTAAGAATGGAACTGCTAGACAGATTACAGGAAGATTGAACTTCACCGGGCTCAGTGCTTTTCCAGGGGTTGTCCAGTGTTTTGCTAAGTCACATTCCTGACAGCCATGTGCTTGTGGTAACTGAGTCTCCGACAGCCTGTACTAGCCTCCATCCGTAGCAGTCCTGATGCGGTGATTTTACTTGTAGGGTCCGTTTCATTGTCTTCCGGTGCTGGCCTCTATGTAAGTGTCCGCCAGCCCCTCATTATGGCCAAACCGGACACCGATGTCTCCAGCTGCATTTCCCTTAGGGTAACGTCCCGACATCCAGGTTTGGAGGGGGTCAGGACAAGAGGTGAGCATGCATTTCCCAAGCTCCCTGACATTCATTCAGGGGGCAAGGAATGTCCCTGTGGGTCACAACAGAAGCAGAACCAGCTGGGGCTTACCTAGGAAGAAACATTTAGTTGCCTCCCTGCCACCCACTGCCACCTGCCACCACCACGGCTGCCCCAAACCCCCCCCATCATCACCACCTACCTTCAGAACAAAACTGCACTGCACTGGCTCCAGGGTCAACTTCTGTCTCTCCAGGCGCTTCCACTCTGCCTGTCATTGGGCCTGGCATCTCAACGAGCGTTGACGCAGGCATTAATGTCCCCATTTCACAGGTAAGGAAACTGAGACCCGGTTTCCACAATGTGGAAAAGACCCTGAAAAATTCTCCAAGAACCCTCACCTCCTTTCAGGAAGGGCTGGGTGGTCCTTTTCAAGTTCAGGCAGAAACAGGCCTTCTCTCTGTTCATTGCCTTTGTCCCTTTTTATGCCTGGGCAGGCTTGGAGGAAAAGAGGGGCTGGGAGGAGTTCTGGCCAGATGGCAGGGTAATAAACGACTCTGATTTAATAATCTGCTGCTCTCCTCTTAATTAAAAGGCTTTTCCCTAAATGACTTGCTGATCACCCAAGAGCATGCGCTACTTGGGTGAGGTCTGGGGGCGCCAAGGGAAATCTAAACTGAGAGAAGGAGCTGGTGGGCCAGCTTCGGGGGCTCCCTTCCTCATCAGGTCTCAAACATATTCCATCTAATCACAGAGCAGTGAGGAACGAATTCTTCTTTGGGGTCTGGACTGGCCTGGAAGCTGACTTAACCATAGGGTTTTTTAATTTCTAGAGCCAGATATTTTATCTAACATATACCTTGGCACTCAGGTTCCCCAAAGCCCTTTCTGGCCTTGGGGGTTGGTCAGATGACCTATGGCCAATTTTGCATACGTAGTGTTACTTACACCCTTGCTCTATAGGGTAGTGCCAGGAGGAGTTGGGGTGCCCATCATTCCAAGCACTGTCTACATCTTCAGCTGCAATCAGATGACATTGTTTAATAAGTCCCCTATTTCGTCTGTACAATTATAACCTATAAGTCCTGGTGACTAAAATCTGCTTTACAGCAATTATCGTTCAGCAGCATGCTTTCAAAGCCTCGTATGTAATTAGAACATGGTATTGATAAACTGTTAGCTAAAGATTTAGACTTTGAGTTTGCTCATGAGGGATTGTATAGTTAACATTGATACTGCCCTCCCCTCAACTTAAACTGTAGTTGAGAAACTGAGATGTCAGATTAAATCGAAGCCCACATAACACCCATGACCAAGAGACTCTGGCCATCACTTACTGCTTTAGATTTATTCAAAGGACCCCAAAGATCATGCTATTCCAGAAACTAGCCTGTCACACTGGAACTCTTTTAAAACATATTTAATTTAGGGGCACCTGGGTGGTTCAGTAGGTTAAGCATCTGCTTTCGGCTCAGTTTATAATCTCAGGGTCCTGGGATTGAGCCCCACGTCGGGCTTCTCCTCTCCCTCTGTCCCCCACCCCAGTTCATATTTTAAAAAACAAAACACATTTAATTAACCACATTTTCTTTTTAAAAAAATATTTACTTATTTATTTAACAGAGAGAGGCAGCAAGAGAGGGAACACAAGCAGAGAGAGTGGGAGTGGGAGAAGCAGACTCCCTGCTGAGCAAGGAGCCCAAGGCAGGGCTCGATCCCAAGACCCTAGAATCATGACCGGAGCTGAAGGCAGACACTTAATGACTGAGTCACCCAGGTGCCCCTAGTTAACCACATTTTCCTCAGCATTTGTGATTTTTGTCATATTGGATCATGCTTGTAACTAGCATTCCCCCCCTCCTTTATTCTTGGAGGTCAAAGCCCTACTTATTCTTCAAAGGCCAGTTCAGACAGCACTGCATCCATTTTGCCTTCTTGGTCCTGCCCTGGCTCTGCCGCCCCCAGGGTTCTAGGGGAGAAGCTCTTTCCTTATCATGTCTCTGACATGCCTCTTCTTTCTTCCCCTAGACTTTAAGCTCCTTGAGACAACCTTTTTCTTTTCAATGTTTGCATTCCACCTACAGACACAAATAAAACAGAGTTGCAGGTTTCATTTCATTCACCAGCTTCTATGTTATCAGTACCACACTATTTCCATTACTGTAGCTTCATTGTGTATTGTAATTAGTAACAATGGAATAGTAATTTACTTCCATTGATCATTTACTATGTTCTCTGCAATGGGCTTAAAGGCTTTATATTATCTCATTTAATGGTGATAGGCAGTCTCTCAGATAGGTACAATGATCTCCATTTCACAGAGGAGGAAACTGAACTACAAAGAAATTAACTTGCTTCAAAACAAATGCAACAAGCAAAGCACAGAACTGTGTAGAGCCTATTACCACTTAAATATAAAAGGAAGGAGGGATAATTATGTTTTTCCTCAAGGGTGCACAAAATATACCTAGAAAAATAGGCAAGATATGGCCAATGTTTTTTGTTGGTTGGGAAGGGAATGGGGTGGTTGAGACAGGGATGGGGGCAGAAGCAGAGTCAAGTTTTGGAGGCACCGAAGTGCATACAATTTGGGCAAGGGAAGCTTTTAAAGGAAAAATAATGCAGGGTGATGAATACAGAAAAATTGGTGTAGGTCTCAGAAGGGGCCTATGCAAACAGGGGTCCCTGAAGCCAAAGCTTCTATAGTTTCACGTTCAATCCACCTCCAGCCAGAAGAGATACCTTTCCCTGTATGGCCTTTTGCATGTTGGACTTTGAATCATGTGACTGTACTGCCTATCCCAAACGTATATAGTTATTTTAGTATATGTGCTGCCGAAGCGAGCACAGTTCTCTACTATATAGTTATTTTAATTAATATTTTAAAATGCCATCTCTCCAACTGACAGTGTGAAACTGGCCCTTTAAATTTTTCAAAAAGCAAATAACTGTTTCATTTATTTACAAGCAGAGAAGGATGTGTTTGCAGCAAGCTGGAGGGCGTGCTGAGAAGGACTTCTGGAGCTGTTGAATGCAAGTAGGGTAGCGGAAGACAGGGATTTGCTCTCATCGTTTAAGAAGTAGAGGCTTGTCCGGAAGCCTAAAATCCTTGAGTGTGTAACACACACAACACTGGACGACACATAACTTGCTGTACAAGTAGGGCCCAGAAGAGAGTCCTGATCTTTCAGAAGCTGACAAAGGAAAAATAAAATAAAAACTAAAATAATATTGAACTGATGGCTAAGAGCTGATTTTCCGAAAACAAGTGCTGGAGGACCAAGGAAGTGAGTGGCCTGGATGCTAAAGCTCTTTCCCAAATGGATCTGATAGGCCGTGGTTTTCTAGGACTGCATCTAGGAGTAGGAGGTCCTTAAAGTACACCAGGTAGAAAACACTCATTCTCTTAGCCACTCAATTAGGATAATTCACCTTCATGATGAATGGCGCCACTCGTTCTCTCTGATTTAGTCTGTGCAGGCCCCCATCGAGTGCAAATACAGATGGTTCTGTTTGCAGCAGAGAGGACCCTGTGTCCTCCCCATCCCGATGCCTGAACCCGCAGTTGCGCGCATGCTCCGCGGAAGGAAAGGGTAGGAAGCCCCTCGGGTCAACAGAACATAAGGTAGCTAGCAGTTCTTTTCCATTTACCTTTCCCCTGTGGGCAGAACAGACCTGAACTTGCAGAGAATTCGGAGTGGATGCCCAGGAGAGTCTTCTGACAGTAAGAACTGAAATACTGGGATAAGGGAAGGAAGGCTTTCCCCCCAACCCATAGGCACGCCGCACGCCGGGTAGTTATTTAGATGTCCTCTTGGTTACTGTGGAGACAGGATACAGCCGCCACGGCCTGTTAAATTTCCCCCTACTCTTGAACTTCCTCAACAGTCGAATGACGTTTTGTATGATGTTTTGTTTGGGTCAGGAGTGGGTCACCCTTTCTTTTCTATTGAAGCAGAGGAGGCAATAGATATGACCCTGGAAGTAAAACAAACAAATGAGAGTGGAGACTAGGGGAAAGGACGCTGAAGTGTTTCGCTTATACTCCCTGAGAACTGAAAACCGGGAAGCAATTCAACACATACACGGAAATACGGAAAATAAGCTTTGGTTCATGCTGTGGGCAGACTGGACACGGGGTGAGAGGAGCAGGAAGAATAAGAAGTAAATAAATGGGACATAAAACGAAAAAGAAAGAATTAGGAAGAGAGGAACATATACAAGGAGACACAAGATGTAAAAAGAGACCCAGATAGAGGGACAGGTGTGCCCAGGGGTACAGGTTAACATGATAGGGCTGGCCAGTTTTCATGGACTCTTCCTCGCCCCCTTGTGGCCTTCAGGGATAGTGCGCCACGCCAATGACAATCCAATGTTCAACTTACACTCCCCGTAGAAGCAAATGGGGTGTCATCACATGAGCAATTTCCGATGGGAGAGGTCAGACTATACCCAGAGTAGAATACTGAGCAGGGGCTGGTGGGTGTCCCCCTCGTTGTAGGATCAAAGAAGGCGGAGCATAGCGAACGAAGGGTAGGAAGTAGGGCATCTGAGACAGTTGTCACCTCAGTGTTACTGGTGTCCTTGAAGAAGCTGCTTTGCTTGTCTTTGACCCCATTTTCCATGAATAATCATGGAAAAAAGGAAAGGTTCCAATTCGTACTTTGGCAATGAAGCTTCAGAAAAAAACAACAGTCCCTAAGAGAGTTCCATATAGTACTCTGATTTTCTAAGCCACTTTCGTATCTCTTGCTGCCAGTGGGAGGTGAGCAATGGAGCCCTGAGTGTGGGTGTGTTCTGGCCTCAGACATTCAGGCTCCTGGAGGAGAGACGGTGCTGGAGCCTCCCTCCAGGCAGCTTTCCAAAATGAGCATCCAGCCAGGCCAGCATCATCCCTTCCCTGGACCCCTGCCATGGCTTCTGAAAAGGCCTTCCTGTTGGCACTCTTGCCTTCCTCCAGGGCACGCTCCACTCAGAGGCAGGAGCGATCGTCTCAAGACACACATTGGATCACACCATTGCAGCATGGATCCTTCTGGGTCTCCTTACTGTTACCCCAGCAAAATCCAAACTTCTCAGTGTGGCCTGCAGGACCCTGAAGTTCTCTGTCCTACTCGCCTCTCAAGGCCACTTCTCTCACACTGTCCGCAGCCACACTGGCCTTCATTTAGCTCTGCAAACGTACCCAGCTCTCTTGTCTGGGTGGACTGGTACTGGCCATTGCCTCTGGTTCAGAATCCTCCTTGCTCCAATATCTACAAAGCTGCTCCTCTCCTTCAGTCTCAAGGTTAATGCCTGCCGCACCCCCCCATCCCCAGGAGGCCTTTTCTAACCAAATGGTTCACTCTTTAGTCTCTGCTCGAATCCTCTGTTTAGGTCCTTCAGACCCCCTTTTTTTCTTTCTTTCTTGTCCGCATAGGTTTTATGGAGAAAGGGTGACATATTCAGGTTCTTCTTCACTGTTGCAACCCCAGTGCCTTTGCACTGTATGTGGCCCCTAGTAGGTCCTTGAATTGTTGTTAAATGAATATATGAATGGATGGATAAATAAAGCAGAGTTTGGGATTTTGGAGAAGCGGAAAAAGTGAAATTTTACAGGTCTAAAAAAACTGGATGAGGGTGTTGAGGGGGATGATTTTGGCAAAGGATATACAAAGCCATCCTAGGCAGAAAATGTGCCAGATTTGAGAGAGAAGCTTGTGAAGTAATCACAGCCACCAAGACCAAACAGTTAGAGAAATTAAGATGCTTGGAGAATACTCACACCAAAATATGGAATGCACAGCATAGAAATAATCCTGGAGTTTCTGTCTTCATCATACATTTCAAGTTTTGGGGGAGAGGAGATCTAGGAAAAGGCAGACCCACGAGAGAGAAAAACTGAACTGTCAGACTCAGAGCAATTAAGTCCATCAGAACGGAACAACCGCTAAGGAAGGTGAATTTCTTGGCTTATAAACCTTCACATTGCTCCTCTGTGCTTTGGATATGTAAATGCCTTTGCCAACTGGCAGCACTGGAGGAGGGAACAGCCTCCTTATCCACCAAAGTCTTGCATCTGCTCCAGAATTTTATCTGGTGTAATTAACTTGAGCGATGACATGCCCTTGAGGAGGCTGTCAAAGGTCTCTCCCCAAAGAGCTGTCAGGCTCTCTGAGGTGGGGTGGGGTCAGAAACAGAGGGAAGTGGGAAGCCCACCACCTATGTCACTAGCATGTAAGCTCCAGGGAGAGGGACCTTAACCTGTTGTAGGTTCCCACACATACTATCAGGCAAGGGCAAGCATGCAACAGCTGTATAATTAGTGTCTAGAAAGAGCCCCACACTGGGACCGAGGTTTCCTTTCTATGCTGGCGTCTGCCTGGTCTGTGACATGCAAGCTAACTTCTCTCGTGCATTTTTACAACACACAAATGCTGATCTGACCTCTATTTCCTCCCCTAGGAAACTATATAGGCTCTCTAGTCCCTTCTAGCTTTAAAATTTGATGTATCAATATTGCTGTAAATCATCTGTGTATCAATGTGTATCTGTCTGTAGCTCAGCTAAACCTGACTGATAACATGAGTGGACTGCTCGTATGGTTGTCAGATAAAATACAAGACTCCCAGTCAAATTTCAATTTCAGATAAACAACCAAAAAAATTTTTTAAGATTTTATTTATTTATTTGACACAGAGAGAGAGATCACAAGTAGGCGGAGAGGCAGACAGAGGCAGAGAGAGAGGAGGAGGAGGAAGCAGGCTACCCATTGAGCAGAAAGCCTGATGCAGGGCTCGATCCCAGGACCCTGGGATCATGACCCGAGCCAAAGGCAGAGGTTTTAACCCACTGAGCCACCCAGGTGCCCCAACAAATACTTTTTTAGTATAAGTAGGCCCATGCAATATTTGAGACAAACATTTAGGACCTTGGCTAAATCTGACAATTTTAACTATTTGTCTTCTATCCTCCAGATGTTGTAAACTTTTGGAGAGATGGTAATAGATCTTACTCATCTTTGGAATCTCTTAATGGTGTCTGCCAGATTTTTGGATTTCACAGACGAAACATGATAGGATTTTCTTTCAGGGGAAAACAACTTTTTATTTTGGTAAGTAAAAGTATTTATAACCATCATGGCTTTACTAAAGAAAACCAGGTAAACATGAAAAAGTCTGACACACACTTTCAAATCATTTTATAAAATTACGTATAATTATGTAATTATATGTATTTATATAAATCATTTAAAAAACTTAACTTTACAAAATACTCATTACATTGTCCTTTTGTGTGTGTGTCTGTGCGCATGTGCGTGCGTTTCTAAGGCAACCAGGCGATGCTTCCAGTTTGGCGCTGCCCAGCTGCCCCGTGTTTGGGAACTTCAGCTGTGTAGTGTTTGCCTGAAGGCCTTGCATCACTTTTTGACTTTTCTACTTCAGCTGCCCAGGAGAGTGAATTCAGTTAGAGCTCAGCTGTCTCAGCTATCCTCTCTTCTCCCTCCGTCCCCTGACTCATGTGCTGTCCTCCAGGCCTTCAAACTTCTAGGAGGGAATTTTCAATCTAAGTTGGCTTAAAAACCTTAGAACTATGGGGGAGGGGGACCTTGCCTATAGTAAGGCCTCAACAAATAATGCTGTTGGCAAAGCAGATGTAAATATTAAGTGGTACCTGATCATACCACTTTCTGAAGATGATTTTTCTTTTTCTTTCTTTCTTTTTTTTTTTAAGATTTTAT
This sequence comes from Mustela putorius furo, assembly GCF_011764305.1. Classification (NCBI taxonomy): domain Eukaryota; kingdom Metazoa; phylum Chordata; class Mammalia; order Carnivora; family Mustelidae; genus Mustela; species Mustela putorius. The sequence goes on from NW_025421341.1 coordinate 20,698,302, forward strand.
TTATTTATTGGACAGACAGAGATCACAAGTAGGCAGAGAGGCAGGCAGAGAGAGAGGGGGGAAAGCAGGCTCCCCGCAGAGCAGAAAGCATGATGCGGGGCTTGATCCCAGGACCTTGGGATCATGACCTGAGCCGAAGGCAGAGGCTTCAACCCACTGAGCCAGGCAGGCGCCCCTTTTTTTACTGAATTCTTATTTTAATTTCCCATTCTTAGGATTTTAGAAAGTTAGGAGTTAGAAATGTAATCGGGGGGCGCCTGGGTGGCTCAGTGGGTTAAAGCCTCTGCTTTCGGCTCAGGTCGTGATCCCAGGGTCCTGGGATCGAGCCCCGCATCGGGCTCTCTGCTCGGCAGGAAGCCTGTTTCCTCCTCTCTCTCTGCCTGCCTCTCTGCCTACTTGTGATCTCTGTCTGTCAAATAAATAAATAAAATATTAAAAAAAAAAAAAGAAAAGAAATGTAATCGGAACTCCCAATGCTAGACCTACTGAACTGGGGACTTTGAGGGATAAGATCCATAAAATCTGGGATCTGAGTTCCCCTGGTCCACATGCCCTCTTAGTAGATATCAAAGGGCAATCTGTCGTTTTCCAGGAGAGAAGACTGAGCATAATAGAGTGAAGTCACTGTTATATAAACAGGGGCAGACATGGGTGAAAAGCATAGCACCCAACCTTCTTAGCAAATTAATGGACTCTGTTGGGGGACTGGAAGGGCAGGGGAAAGTGTTCATTAGTTTCTGTTCATCTGTATAATAGAAAGTTCATGCTGGGTGTAGAGAAATGAAAGACCAAGAAGATTTACCTCGAATAAGAGCAACATCCATCTGGCATCTGTTTTGGGATTTGGCGGTTCACTAAGCATTTCTCTTGTCTTGTTTTGATCCCCAGCACAAGATTCGGCAAGGAGGTGGTGTTTTCTACCTTAACTTTGCAGAGGAAAAAATGAAGGCACAGTCGCCGTGCTTAAGTGGCCATAGAAGAGGTAGAGTGAGACTGGCCCACTTTCTAGTACTTAGCGCCACTCAAGTGGGCGAAGACAGGCCAATGTCTTTATAAGTTCAAAAAAAATTTTTTTATATGTTCCAAAAATGATTTTGTGTTTCAAAAGTCAGACAAGTTCTATATGAGTATTATAAGAAAATCCAAATCATTCAGGAAAATATAGGTTAAAAAGAAGAGTGAGTTTTGATGTTTCCTTTCCAGACATTTTTCTATGAGTTTACCTGCTTTTATAGTTAAAAGAGCCTCCTTTCCTCCCTCCCTTCCTTCCCTCCTTTTTTTTTTAAAGATTTTATTTATTTATTTGACAGATAGAGATCACAAATAGGCGGGGGGGGGGGGGGGTAGGCTCCCCGCTGAGCAGAGAGCCCAATGCAGGACTCCATCCCAGGACCCTGAGATCATGACCTGAGCGGAAGGCAGTGGCTTAACCCACTGAGCCACCCAGGTGCTCCCCTTACCTCCTTTTTTTGAATAGCTCAATATATACACATTGTTATACTGTGTTTTTCTTAAAATTATGTCTTGGCCATTTTTCCAAATCCTTAAACAGAGACCTACCTTTTTGTTTTTAAGCGAGCCATGTTTGAAAACTGAATAGCAACATTCATGTACACTGACAATAAAGAAATATTATATTTACCACCAATACGTAATAACTGAGTTGATTGTGAGAAAAGGGGTATTGATGTTCAGAAATGGGGTAAACTGATTCTAACAATGTCAGTTTAGTAATTTCCCCTGAAGAGTGGGGACTTCAGAATCACAATCACAGCTAGCCTAGCAGAGCCTTGAAAAAAGTTAGCAAAGAGTTGTCTTAGTTTTCCCACCTATAAAATGGGAATACTAAGAACACGTTCCATAAGGTCATCGTGAGGATTAAAAAAGAAAATTTACATTAAATGGTCAGCACAACAACCGACGAAAACAAATGGCGATTGACGCCGCCAAAGCTCCTCGTCCGGGAAGGTCAGGTAGGAGTTGGACAACGGGTGGGGCTTAAACGGCGAGGTGATCAATACCTAGAACTGATGCTCCAGGAGATTTTTTTTTTTTTTTTTTAAGAGCTACCAAATCAACCGGGCGCCTGGGTGGCTCAGTGGGTTAAGAGCTACCAAATCAATGTCTGGGATGCCCCTTGGGACAGCTGTGACCCCGAGACTCCAGCTTTGGAAACCTCAACTTTACAGGCTTTCAAGATGTGGTGTTTGGCTAAACCTTTGTGGAAACAAAGACTACAATTCCCAGGCTGCATCACTAGAGCCCCGCTCACGTGGTTGAGTATTGCCTAATCATCTTCAGGCTCTTGCCCGGAACTACAGCTCCCAGAAGACCTTGCAGCATCGGTCCCGCTCTCCCGGCTCGTCACTCCCACTTTGCGAAGCGTAATTGCGGCCGCGTTGCTCATTGGGAAGCGTAGTTCTGCGGTGACCGGGCCCCTCCCCCTCCGGGCCCAGGCGCCGCAGTAAGGCGGACGAGCTGGCGGCGCTGGAATACCTGCCGTTAACCGCGCACCCGGAAGGGTAACCTGGCTGGGGAGGGGTCTGGAGACGCTCCTGGGGTCGGGGTGGCCGGCAACGTGATTCGAGTTCCACGCCTGTATGGGTGAGAAGGCGGACGAGACCAAATGCCAGCCAGGAAGAGGGAGTGGGCCAAGGGGACGGGTGAATCCAAGTGGAGATAATGGGGGTGGGAGTGGGGCGTGGCGCTCCCTTATGGCCTTGCCTGTCCGAGGCGCGCGCGCGCGCCCAATCCGGTGGAGCAGCGGGCAAAGGGAGGCGGTGGGGAGTCTGGGTGGTGGGCTGTCTTTAGGGTTTGGGGCTGACTAGTGAGATTTCTTCATCCTCAGGGCCTCACCTCCCCTGGCTCCTGGAGGCGGTGCATTCGGCCTTGGGTCTGGGGAGTTTGGGGGTGTAGGGGAGCCCTGGTTGGAAAGTTAGGAGTGTGTTACCCAGGGAGCCTAAGTGCTTCAGCTCTGCCCCGGGAACAAAGCCTTTCCCAGATCCTTCCTTATGGGTGGTTGGAAGAAGTGAGAGGTCTCTGGAGGTACCCCAGAGAGGTACCATGGACACTCCATATGTTTTGGAGCTCTTCCCAAAGGGAGTCTTCAGCAGCAAGAATAGCTTTGAACCCTCTCGGTCTCAACAGTGCTGCTGGAGTCATCCCCATGTCATCATTGTAAGCATTACATGGCAGTAGGTTGGATGGAGGCTCAGTCTGAACCAAGCCAGAGAAATTGGGGTCCAGCTCCTTGGTTCTAGAATATTGTAAAAGATTGTATGGTTCATAGAGAAATATCCGGAGTAAATTAATTGAAAAAAAAATCAGGATACAAAACAATGTGTGTGTATATGTATGTGTGTATATATATATGTATGTGTATATATACACACATACATATACAATGTACATTTATATTTATACATATACACATATATAATATACATATAATGTACATAATGATCCTTTTTTGTGATAAATACTCATATCTCCTAAATATGGGGCATGTATCTTTGGATATTAATAGGAAAAACAGAATAAATTAAACCACCAACAGTGCTTCTTGATGGGTGGTGAGATTACAGATTAATTTAACTCTTTTTTGTACATCTTTTTTTGGCATCTGAGTTTCCACAATGAGCATGCACTACTTTTTTTTCCCATTTTTCCAAAAAGTCACGGTTGCTTCACAATGGTGCATTTTGAAGGGGAGGCAGTAAGGCTCACTGCTTTGTGGCTTGCACCTGCCACCTGCAGCTTGGTTTGCCAGAAATGATAACAGGATTGAATTAAAAGGGTGAATTTAGTGTGCAGTCTACATGAAGCTAATGTTTCTTTCCTTCTTCCAGCTTGGCAGGAGTCTGTTAGCAAGTGTCTCACCATGGTATGTGGTTGTTTCGGTCTATGTCAGTCTAATCCATTACTGTTTCAGATGTCATCCTTCTCATCTGATAGATGAGGTTGCACTGCCTAACTTCCTTGGGGTCTGCTCACTCACATTGGCTGGGGGATGAGGGGGAGAATAATACTACAGCTAAAATACCTGCTTAGTTTTGCATTCCATCTCACCTTGCTCTTTGCTTTTTGTCAGGGTCTTTGTTTTAATATATGCTACTTACTGTCCCTGTGTGTTTGGGGGGGGCGGTATGTGTGTGTCTGTGTTCAGTTATAAAAGAAACCTTTCACATATCCCTTGATTGTGCAAATTGTGCATTTCCTAGAGAAAAGCTTTTTAAAATCAAGGTAGGAGCATGAAAAATAAATATATTTAATGTTTATTTCAATATTGTTTTTCCTTTCTCAGCTTCTGCCAAGTTTCTGATTAAAGACTGACGCCCCTGCATAAGCATTTCCCTGTTAAAATGTCCCTGCCTCTTACAGAGGAGCAGAGGAAAAAAATTGAAGAGAACCGGCAAAAGGCTCTGGCCCGGAGAGCTGAGAAACTATTAGCAGAAAAGCATCAGAGCGCAGGCTCTGGCTCCTCCATTGCCACCAACTCTCCCCAGTCCAAGCAGGGCCCTCTCTCAAACTTCCCCAGGGATCCTTCTAAGCCAGAGAACCATGGTGTCATTTTCAGGCAACAGAATCTCAGCAGTTCATCTGATGGTGACCAAAGACCTCCTAATTCCCATAGTTTTCATCTAAGCACTCCAGAGCAGGCAAAGGGGATCTGGAAGAGGCAAGATGTGCCCACAGCCTGCCCGAGCCACAGCCCATCAGGTCAAATGACTCACACTGCTATCTCTCCTCCCTCTGCACAAGGTCCTCCAGAGGGCCCCAGCCAACAAATGTTGGGTGGTCCATTAGGTAAAGGTCATCCTCCAGCTTCACAGGAGATCAAATCCACACCCGTTGCTAACACAACTCAGGAGCCTTTGTCCAAAGCCAAGAGTTTCCAGAAGACACTAGCTTCTTTCTTTGGACAGCCACCCACGGATCCTGGAGTAGAGGCCAAGGCAGTGAGGCCCTCCACCTCGGGGCAGAACATTTCTGACACCAACTGTGGTTCAGGGAGTGTGACACCTGGGACAGAAGGAAGGCACCCACAGAAATTGGGGGCCTCACACCACAAAGCAGGAAGCTCCCAGGAGGGAAGGTGCATAAGAAGTGGCGATCGCTTCCAGGTGAAGATCGGGTACAATGCCGAGCTCATCACAGTTTTTAAGCGTCTCCCCAGCAGAAGTTACGGTAATGAGGCTTCCGTCTTGTTCTTCACATGGTTTTTGTTTTTTTTCTTTTTTCTATTTTTAGAGTCTCTTTTAATCTAACAGTTTCTCATAAATATGAAGAGAGTGCATTGGCACATTCTGTCCGTCCAGTTGTTGAAATTTTTGTTTTAGCTCATGTTTCCTTTTGTAATAGACGTTCCTTCCAACAGCTGCCAAACTTGGGGGCTGCCGCATGGCCATATGGAGAAGGGATGAATATTTACTGGGAGGCCAGTCCCCCCCCCCCCCCCCCCCCCCCCCCCCCCCCCCCCCCCCCCCCCCGTGCTTTGTGCTTTGTTTGTGTTGTAGCACTTAAGCATAACAACAGTTTTTTGAGAGTAAATGTTAATTCCATTTCCAAGGCAATAGGGCTGGCTCAGTAAGGTGAAATAAGACGCTTGAGTTGGTTCCTATTGGAAGGGCAGAGCCAGGCTGTGCTATCTCTACAACAGCCCAGAGGGCCTGCTCTTTGTTCGGTGTGCCTGGCTACACTGGGTCCCAGAGAACTTGGATTCTGGTCCCACCTCTGTCCTCTGCCCCGTTAGGCGAGGCCATAAGGTTCCAGGGCCTGATGCGTTGCACTATGTGGAGTTAATAGCCCCGTCCTTATTTGTATTTGCTCTTTGTCCCCCACAGGGAATCTGTACAACCGTAGTGGCTCTCCATTGACTGTTTTTCGAACCGAGCACTCATTCATTCATTAAACCAGCTTTTACTGAATGGCTCAGTACAACTCAGAATGACAGTCATCAACCCCATTATGGGCAACTAAGTACTTCTGTTTCATTTCAGATCCTGCCACCAAGACGTGGAACTTCAGCATGACCGACTATGGTGCCCTAAGTAAGTAGGCACGTCCTTGCCCTGCATGCAGGGAAATCCTGGTATTGGGCGGCCCCTAGAGCAGCAGATGTGGTCTGGCTTATGGTTTAGATGGCGTTTAGTGCACTACCCCAGTGCCCTTCTCACTCACGGCCAGCCTACTGAGGCAACTCCCTGGGTGAAGGTCACTGTATTAACCAAAGCCAGGACTTACTGGAGCCACTCTGCTGGGTTGTTCTAAGCCCCTCATACAGGCATACCTCGGAGACATGGTGGGTTTGTTTATAGACCCCCACAACAAAGCAGATAGCATAGCAGAGTGACTCAGATGACTTTTGGTTTCCCAGTGCATATAAAAGTTACGTTTACATTATACTGTAGTCTGTGAAGTGTGCAGTAGCATTATGTCTGAAAAAACAGTGTACAAACCTTAATTTAGAAATTGGTTGCTCAAATGTTACAACCATCACCTGAGCCTTTGGCAAGTTGTAATCACTCATCCCAGATCACCATAGCAAATGGAATAATAATGCAAGAGTTTGAAAGACCGCAAGAATTACTAAAATGTGACATAAAGACAGGAAGGGAGCAAATGCTTTCGGGCAGATGGTGCCAATAGCCCTGCTCCGTGCAGGGTCGCCACGGACCTTCAGCGGGTAAAGATCTGCGACACGCGACACGGCACAGAGCAGTAAAATGAGGCATGGCCTTATACACTAACCCTTCTACCTCTCACAACACCCGTTTTACAGATGGGGAAACGGAGGCCCGGAAAGGGTAGGTAGCTAAAATGGGGTCACACAGCTAGTGAGGCATACACCTGGGATACAGACCCAGACAGCCTGACCTCTGAGCGCACATTCCCACGGGGCTCCTGGCTCCAGCCATGATCACTCTGACAGGACTGCTCAGTGGACAGCCACGTCCTCACAGCCCTCTGCACGGTCAGCTCACCTGCACGGTAGGGAGAAGGGGTTGCCCGGGCAGGCGCCAGTGGGCCCCTTTAACCCAGTGCAGTCAGCCGTCGGAGCTCTCGAGGGGCACCCCTCCATCTTCCCAGATTTTGTTGACTCGTAAACGAAGGTTTCCGTCAGCCCTTGGAGCCTGGAGCCTCTTCCTCTGCCAACACGTCAGCCCTGCGTGTTCGGGCCTCCCGTTTTCCGCCTCTCCTCCCGCAGCCATTTCACTCCTCTCTCTTTCCCCACCCAGTTCAGACAGGGGAGAGGTGAAGATGCAGGACCGGGAGGTCACTTCTTTGCAGGTGTGGGGCCTTGGGTGGGAGTCTCTGGAGTCGCCAGCACAGCTTCTGGGGGCAGGGGAGGGGCAGCCCCCTGCACAATTCCCTGTGTCTCTCCGTGGCATCCACTGCTTTAAATGTGTGGCATCGGGTGGTGTCCCTTGCTTGGTAGTTGCTAGTGACCTTTTGCGGGGGAGGGGGGTGACACTCCCTTACTGTTATTTTAATCCCTGTGTTAGGTGCTGGGAGGGGGAGGGCCTATACTCCCGATTAAGACTGCAGGTTTCAACACCTGCGTTTCTCATTTTTGCTCATTTTAAACCAGTGATTTCCACCACCGTGGTTTTTGTTTGTATTATCGTCTTTCTACTCCTGTACTCACATTGCATGGGGACTTGGATAACTTCTGGTTTTACAGGTTGATTTTGGTTTTCCTTGTGGCATGGCTGCTTTTCATAATGCCCTACATCTTTTTTAAAAACCGGTTATTGGGCACAGAATTCTCTGTATAGCTTTCAGATGAATGTTACTGATTATGAATTAGTTAGCTCATTTGTGTCCTTATCAGCATTTCACACACTTGACTTGCTGTCTACCGAGATGTCCCTTAAACACTGGTGCGATGGTTGTGGGTTCTGCATTTATCCCTGTTCTTTTTTCCCCTCTGTTGAAGTATAGCTGACACACGGTGTTACATTTGCTGCAGGTGTACAACATGGGGATTCCACAACACTGTGTTGGTCTGTGATCAGCACAAAGGTAGCTCCCCTCTGTCCTTGTTTAATTTTCAGATAGGTTTATTGTGTGCCTTCCTAGTAGGTTATCCTTTTTATCCGTGTAATCAGTGTAATGTGTAAAGACTGTCAGTCTTTCTGTCATTTTGCTTTCGGCATACCTGTGGATTTTGCCTTTTTAACCCTCCTGTACATACATTGTAGAACATGTGGAAAGTATATCGTCTTGCAAAGAACAACAACTACTCCCCCATAATTTCCTTACTCAGTTAACCACTATTATTATTTGATTGTCTCCTTCCAGCCTTTGTTCTCTGTGTTATAATATACACACTTTATCTACATGATATGATTTTTATCTTGCTGTTTTTTACTTTTTATCTTACTGTTTTTACTAGTGTTCCAGCAGAAGCATTTTTAATGGCTAATTCCAAGCAATGGCAATACAGGTATCCCCTATCAGATACTTTGAGCCCCAAGAAAATGATTTCATACTGTTGAACTAATATTGGTTTTTGTATTTTTGTAACTTTTTGCTAAAAAAATTAATGGTTGTATAACATTCCATGGTATAAATATGTCATAAATGCCTTCAATCATTTCCTTTTTGCTTCACTTACCTTTGCTCCCGGTTTGCGTAGGATTAAAGTTTCAAGGAGTAACTTTCTCCATAGATCTCTGTATTTTCAGTTGTTAGTTTGGGCAGATTCCTGGAAATGGAATCATTATGATCACTGTTTAGGACTCTTGTTCCAGATTACCAAATTGTCTTTAAAGGTTTTATTCCCAGGTAGCAATGCAGAGAACTGGTGGTGGTTGTTGTTTTTTAATCTTGCACATTTGATGAATAAAAATGACTTTTTATTTCTCTGATTATTTGTGAAGCTGAACATTTTTCCAGGTGTTTGTTGCTCATTTGCCCCTCTCTTCTGAGTTCATGACATCTCGGTCTTCTTGCATTTTGTGGTCTTAGTATTTTCTCAAGTGCTGGCTCTCCTCAGATTTCTTGCAGAAGTCTCGATTTGGTAGTTTTGCATTTCAATTCCCATTTCTTTGTTGGTTTAGACAGTTTAGTTTTACCTCATCAAATTGACTAATCTGACAGTGCAACCCATAACAGATAGAATCGGGCTCAAACTGCATTTATGGGCTGATGGTTCTGTGTCTCTTTCCCTGACTCTCCAAGCAAGAGCAGCGGTGACCTGGGGGTTGGGTTTGGGGACTGATTCCCGGGCCTTTGGCTTCAGTAGCTTCTCTGACCCAGCAGCATCAATTACCCATTGAGTTTGCACATCTTGGTGAGCCCCTCCTTCTCCTGTCATTTCTGAGTTGCAGGTTTTGTAACTTGAACACTTGGGGAGCAGACATTACATTCAGTAAAGACTGGACGTCCTGATGCCCCAGCGAAAGCTCACTTGCAGGCCTTCCTGATCGAACTGTGTTTCTTCCCTCCCTGTGTGGAAGTCAGCCACCTTGTCACATCTCTCCTTTTCTTCTGCAGTGAAAGCAGCCCAGAGCCTCCCCACGGTCACCCTGCAGCCTTTGGAAGCGGCCGAGGACAACAGGGAGTCACCCTCCACTTCTGGGGTAGCCCAGACCTGCCTGCCTTTAGCTCCCTCGCTGGCCTTTGTCAAAGGGCAATGCGTGCTCATCTCCCGGGTCCGCTTCGAGGCAGACATCGGCTACTCCGAAGACCTAATCGCACTGTTTAAGCAGATGGAGTCCAGAAATTACGGCAAGTAATTGGCTCTTGCCTTATTCCTAGGCTACATGATGGTCTGTGATCTCTGGGCAGGTTATTTCTCTCTCTGTTTGAATGTTCGGAAATGACTGTTGTCCCTTAAGAGAGCTTGAAACACAGGCATATGCCATAAAAATAAATGCCCTTGAGTAGACTGAGTCCATGGTTGTCAGATTTGAGCATGCATTCAAACTGCCTGGGGGGCTTGTTAAAGCAGATTGCCGAGACCCACTCCCAGCGCGATTGCTGGTGCCTGGTACCCACCCAGAGATGCTGACTGAATTCATTTGCGTGGCCAGAATCGAACACCACTGGCCCAAGCAGAGCAGTTCTGCTTTATTTTTTGTGTGGCTCTTTAGAAAGTGCCCGGTCAGAATCAGGATCTGAAGTTGTTTTGGGATTTGGAGCTGCTGGGTCTCCGCATCTTGGGCCGCGTCACTACAAAACCACGTGGCTTGTATGGCTCACTGATCTTCCATCCTTGAGGTGGTTTTAGTCTTTTCCTTAGGTAAATAGGAAGCAGACCCTTAACACCTCCTGTTTCGGAGACCTGTGTTCAGGCGGTGTCGGGGGGGCAGCTCTCTAGAATTACTTGCTCTGTGAGCTGTCCTCCGGGTTGGGGCTCTTTCAGGAGGAGGGCGATGCCTGCTATTACATTTGTGTTAACTCCCAAGGGCAGCCTGCTGATAGGATTTAAGGGAGAGGGGCCGGGGCCTGGCCTGAGTCATGAGACGGGCCACACGCACGAGAGCCAGCATTCTCTGCCTCCCCTGCTCCCTTGGGATTTTGGCTTCAGTGTGGGGTCGGTCGCCCTTACAGGCCAGTGCAGATGGCCTGTGTGCATTCTCCAAGTGGGACCTTTGAAGTCACACTCCTGATGTGGCCTGCTCTGCTGGGAATGTGAATGACTAAAATATCTACCTCTAGTCCCCCCCAACTGAGATATGCAGAAACCGTGACTGGATTTTTTTTTTTTTTTTTTTGGCCATAGCTACTCTTTAAAGACTTTCCCGTTTGCTCTTCTGCCCCGGGTCAGGATCGGGCTGTTGTCAGGAGGAGCCTCCCATGCAGTTCCCACGTCAGGAGTCATCTGTGTGCCTTCGATCTGTCAGATTATATCCCGGCTACCTTGCTTTTTTCCCTGACACCAACTCGCTGTGTTTGTGCTGCTTGGTCCTTCACCACCTGTCCTCTCAGTGGTCATGCAGAGAAGACTCAATGTCTTCGGGCCAGAAGGCCTTTATCTGGTGGAAGCTGTCATGATTTTCTCAGGAGGTAGATCAATAAGAAAACTCTAGAAGAACTTAGCCGGTGCTGGGGACTGAGATGCTTGCCTGTCTTGGTCAGTATCGGATGTAGTGTGTGCTACATGATACGCATCAGCAGAGGGTTTCCTACTAATAACAACAATAATAATTTATAATGGCCAGCTTGCTTTTGAGGGCTCACTGTTTACCAGATACATGTTCATAAGCGTGTTAATTATTTATTTTTTTGAAGGGGAGGTGTAGAGGGAGAGAGAGAATCTTAACCTACTGAGCCACCCAGGTGCCCCATCATAAACATTTTTTTTTTAAGATTTTACTTATTTGACACAGAGAGAGACATCACAAGCAGGCAGAAAAGCTGACAGAGAGAGAGGAGAAAGCAGGCTCCCTGCTGAGCAGAGAGCCCAATTCGGGGCTTGATCCCAGGACCCTGAGATCATGACCTGAACCGAAGGCAGAGGCTTAACCCACTGAGCCACCCAGGCACCCCCATCATAAACATTTTGAGGCAGGGGCTCTAACGTCCTGATTTTTGAGGTGTGGGCACTGAGGCCCAGAGAAGGTACATAATTTGCCCAAGGTCACACAGCTAGGAAATGGCAGAGCTGAGATTTGAATGTTGTCTGTTTGTCCTCTCTGACAATGTGCTGCTTGTTTCTGTGTAAATTGAAGCTAATAATGGTGCCCAGCTCTTGGGGTCATGAGGAGCAGAGGAATGGCACCTGTGAGTCTCTTGGCACTATGCCTAGCTTAAAGTAAGCACTGAATAAGTGTAAGCTACTATTATTACCCCCATCTTGGAAATGGAGGGCATTTCTGACTTTCCGGGCCATCCCTGGTCACGGATCCCTGTAGGTCCCCGTAGGACCCTCTGTCACTCCCTTAACAGCACAGTATTGTTGGGGTGTCTGCTTGTCTTTTCTCCCCGAATTCTGTGGCAGCCTTGAGGGCAGGTACTCTCTGTTTCTGTATCCCCAGTGCCAGGCCCAGGACTAGCCACAGCGGCCGAGCTTACTGGAGATTTCTAGAACCGGGGAATGAATGACGCATCAGGAGGGTACAGGGTGTCACACTTGCTTTTTTCCTGTCATTGCAGATGTCAAGACCAGGAAGTGGAACTTTCTCTTGGAAGAGCACAACAAACTAAGTGAGTTGCCTACCTTGCTTTTTTTATATCATGCTGTGTTAAGCTTTCATCATCTGCCTTAAGTTTAACGTATTTTAGAGGAAGACCGCCCCCCCCCCCCGGCCCTGACTTCCCGCCTTTGGTAATTTCACATGCTCGTGTGCAGGACAAGTGAGGGGGAAGATGTTTCCAGGCAGCTGAGAGGGTGGCTTTCCAGCCGCCCACAGACGCAGGACCCCCTCTTCCATCAAGAGTGTGGCTGTATGCATCAAATTCCTAAGGCCCGTGAGACAAGTATTAGTTGGGGACTTTGGGCATCAGACATGAACTCAGTTTGCTAGTGTAGATAGGAGCCACTGTAGATTGCCCCTAAGAACAGGCTCTCGGTTTACTTTAGAACCAGATGACCAGGGAGGGTCAGAGAGTCTGCGTGGTTATGGGCTTTGGAATAGGCCTGGGTGCACACGCATTTAATGAGCACTTGGAGACTGACCAAGGAAGGGGTGTGTGTACGGGTGTCAGTACAGGAAGCAGAAGCCAGTTGGGGCACACCGTTCGTCTCTGTGCTCTGCACGGGCGGGGCAGTAAATTCTAGTGTGCCTGAGAGAGGGGAACGTGGGCACAGCTCTGCCTGTCCCGGAACACCCATCTGTCACCCATCTACCAAGCTGTCACATGCCCACAATGGGTTCGCAACTGGCACAACTTATGTTCCTCCTGCTTGGACCCCTGAGGACTCGTTGGGCCTCCCAGGTAGTGCTGGTCCCAGTCAGGCCCGGAGACCCAAGCTCCAGCCGAGGAGCTCCAGGTCGTTGCCCATCTTGCCCAGCAGGCCAGGGCTGTCAGCAAGAGGGAAGAGCTGGGTTTCTTCCCTCGGTCTCCTCGTGTGATTTACAAGGTGAAACCGGGCAGATGATTGAACATTCTGGGTTCCCTCGTCCTTCCCGTGAAAGAAGGGGTCTCCAATCTGTATCTGCCCTACGGACAGAAATTCAGTATAAGGGAAGTGCCTTTGAGTCCTTGCAGAGAGACTTGCTGCAGACTCAGGGTTCAGTTTGAATGCAATGAGATCCTTATTTAGTATCAGCAAAGGCTAGCGGCGGCAGAGACGATGCCTGACGCGCCGAGAACCCGTGGCCCTGCTGTTTGGAACTTGTGATTTGCAGCGAACTGGTTGGCCAGACCTGAATTATTGATGAGCAGTGGGCCTGAGTGTTTTCTTCTTGACCCCTTGTTTTTCAACCACAGAAAGACATATAAATATGTGAGCCATAAAGACTGACTTTTGTGGACCAACATGTGAAGCAGGATATGGACAGTGTTAGCAGAGGATTGTAACGAAAAACCATGGCTTGCGACTCACATGACGTTATATAATGATGGGTCCACATCTTGTGTGGGCCATAGACTTTGGAAGGTCTGAGGGGAAATGATGGATTCTTCACCCAGAAATATGCACATAATGGCCACACACAAAATTTTGCCTTTTATATTAAGGACTCTAGGGGTCTGGAGTTAGGAGTTCTAGAATTAGGGCTCAGATTGCTGTTTTACGTGTTGGCCTGTCAATATAGTATTTTATAGAAAAGAAGATGGATTCTTTCCACTTCGTAGAGTGTGAAAAGCTTGAACTCAGAGAGAGAAGCCTGTTGTTTTCCCTTCCAGGAGCGTTGCAGGGTCACAATAAAGTCCATGATGGAGATCAGGCCACACGGGTGATCTTGACTTTGTAATGTGACCCATTTGGAAACATAGAAGCCAGACCTGGGAACAAGAGGCTGAGGATATGAGGCACTGCCCAGTGACCCAGCCTAGTCCCGATACCACTGCTCACAGACCGTAAACCTTGGGGGCCCCACGACCCTCCCCTCACCCTGGGTCTTGTTCCTGACCCTGAGCTAGTGAGTGTGTGCATCTGAAACTCATTAAGAAATGACAATAAGACCCCCTGAGCATATGAATGGCTTATTTTATATCAGCAAGGTATATCTAAGGCAAATCTAAGAGTTTCCCTCCTCCCTCTTTTCTCACCGACTTGAGGCCATTTGCCCACAGTGAGATTGGCAAATGGCCTTTTGTTTTCCCTGGGCTGTCACAGTCCAGAAGGGTTCTGCATCCCCCTCACTGGTCTGGTCTTGTCAGCTGCTATTTGAAAACATGAGCATCTCTCTGCTGTGTGGCTCCCTAGCATTCTGCCAAAGAGCTGTTTCACAGAAACGATTTCTAGATGACTCATGAAGCCAGACAGCACACTCCTGTCATCTTCCAGCACCTGGAAAGGACATCCGTGAGCTGGGGGGCGGTCTCAGAAACACAGCCGCGCGGCTGAACTGGCAGCACAGGGTTCGGGAGGCAGGAGCTGGCGGGAGACAGAGCGGAGGTTGCTTTTTCCTCCTGAACGGCTGGAAGAACATAATGCTCGCCGAGCTCCACATTTCGCACCAGCCGGATCGTCAGGCCTTTTCTAAGCTTCCATCAGGTGTGTGAGTGCTGGTGATCAGCAGGATTAAAATGAAAATGGTTTCTGAAAGCACATGCGGTGCTCGGTCTCCCGAAGTGTGCAGAAGTCAGCATGTTCAAATTGAATTCGGAGGCATAAAATGTATTTCTCCATCAGTATGGGAAGTCTTTTTTATATGAAAGCCACCAGCCTCACCTAATTTCTTACCGTGATGATTTTGTTCACCCAAAGCATTTCCAGAAATAGCTGGTATATACATTTAGCGAAAAATGGAAGTGGATTTAAATATATTGAGAATACAGAGAGACTTAAGGTAGTGGTAGATGGCCCGGCCCTCCATGTTCAGATCAGTATTTGCTGTGGTAGCCAGCTGATGGTATGGCAGAGAACTTGAATATGTTGTGAGCATATTACATATTTATGTATATTACATATATATATACGTATAGCATATTACAACATAATTAGGAAAACACATAACTGTATGGAGTACAGAACCAACAACCGTAGAGTTTTGAATAATATTGGAGAAGAGTGAAATATACCCAGTTTCTTATTTGGTTCCTTTTACCAAGTTCCTGGAAACAGCCCCTTGGAGGATGACAGTGACTCCCAGGGTTCCCACTTAAAGGTAAAGGATGAAGAGAGTCGAAGATCTGCAGACAGTAGTTACTCTCCCAGGTAGATTTTCCAAAGGACAGTGGTAAAAGGGAAGGATATCTCGAAAGCCACCACCCATAAGACAGTGGGCTGTAGTCGATGGGGAGTAATTCTACCACTAGGGATGTCTAGGCCTGTCATCTTTAATTTTTAACTTACCTCTTTCCTCCCCCCAGAATTATCTGTTTTATTTGTATCTCTGGTTTATTCTTTCTCTGTTTCTCTATTAAATAAAGGGGCTTTTTTTGTTCCTTTCTTAATTTTAAAATCAGATGAGGCTAAATTCCTTCAAAAAGCAAAATCATTGAAATTAATTTGCTTTCATTTCATGAAGATCCCAAGTAATTTTTCCCTTGAGGTAATGGGTCCAACTGGAAGGAGAGAGTTCCCCCCCTCTCCAGAGGAACCACTGGAACCACTCTGGAACCACTCACTTGGAAGGGAGGTAAAAACCCCTAAATACAAGCTTTAATTAAAGAGTGAGAGTAATGATCACTCCCAGTAATAGTTGAGACTCTGAGCTTAGCAGAGCTTGGTGAGTTATTTCTGTGAAGATAATAAAGACTTGAGGCTTTGTAGGCTCTGTGGTCTCCTATGTGCTCAAGTCAGCCACTGCGGCAAGCCCGCAGCCATAGATGTTCCATAAGCAAATCGTCATGGCCGTGTTCCCGTCACACTTTGTTTACAAAAGCAGGCAGTGGGCCAGTTTGGCCCACAGGTCTTAGCTTGCCAACACCTGCTTTCGAGGGCGGGTGGGGTGCTGTCAGGTTACCTGCAGACCAAGGGACTTGCCAGCTGCTTCACCGCTGACGTCACTGCTCAAACTCCCCTCTCTCAAGGGGAGATCTGCATTCTCTTAGGGAAAGGGTCACCAGGGCGCAAGGCCACTTGTATTTTTATCACGCGGTGGGCTTTGGCATTGCTACAGTTGTCTGTAAATAGCCCTCCTATCCTCCTGATCTTTGTTGGAAACACCTAACAGCTGCTCTGAACAGGGCACAGCGCACTTCCTTGCCTGTTAGCTGCAGGTAACGTCGAGTTCTCATGTTCTGAAACATCAGGACCCAAAGAAAACATGAAGAGAATGGAAGCAAGACAAGATTTATTCATTCTATACCTTGCCCTTTTTTTATGGGTCTTCAGGGACTGATTTTTAAGAATGTGGGACCTTACTTATTTGAATGGGAATACTAAGATAATTTCTTTTAAGTTACTTTAGGTCAAAGAAGAATCAGTCACAGAAACATTTTGCAATTCTTCCCAGCATCCGTGTAGTGTAAGGAATCAGTCTGGCATTCATGATTGCCCTCTTATTTGCAGGAACTAGGAGTAGAGAGGGAGCTTTAGGCCTCTAGGCGTATGTACTTGCTCAGGATATGACTGTCAGCCCTCGGTGTTCTCTCCAGTTACAGTTTTGAGAAGGTGACACACGGCAGAATTCCAGTCACTGAGCTCTATCTCAGAGCCCCTTCACGGTCCTTCGCTCTCATGGTCCTTAACCTCCAAGTCACACACCTCTGTTCTCCTTCCTAGTCCAGAGCGTGCGCTGCCTTCCGCAAGTTCAGCTGGACCCTCTGCCCAAGACACTCACCCTGGCATTCGCATCGCAGCTAGAGAAGACGTCTCCCTGCCTCACAGAACCCATCCCCGAAGCAGACCTTTCTGGAGTGGACCCCAAGCTCGTGTCCAATCTGCTGCCCTTCCAGAGAGCGGGAGTCAAGTAGGTTCTTGGGTCTTCCTCTCTCCTGGACTTTGTGACTCACACAAACTGGGTTCAGATGCTCCTCCCTCTTTTAAGAACACTCATCTTGCGTGCACATCTGGAAGCATCTAGGCACTGCGCAACCAGGTGTGCTGTAAGCAAAGCCTGATTACAACCATTGATTTCAAATTCCATGAGTTAATCAGGACTCTAGATCGCAGGTGTGCAGAAACCCAACTCAAAACGGGTTCAAGAAAAGAGATTTTTCAGTGTGCGTAGTAGAAAACCAAGGGTCTCCAGAGATCTCATCAGAACTCTCTGTCCCACTCTCAGTTTGGCTCTCTCCTCTGTTTGCTTTGTTCTCAGCCAGGTGCTCCTCAGGTGTGGCGGCTAGGGCACAGCAACCCAGTGGAAGCTCTCTTTCCTGATGGCCCGACACTGAAGGGCCTGGAATCTGGTGCCCATGCCAGGACCAGTCACTGTGGCCTGGGGACTGGGGAGTCTTACTGGTGAGATTGGATGACAGACCCATCCCTGGAGCCAGCTGGTAGGGCCCCAGTCCCCAAGTTACTTGGACTGAGAGTGGAAGGTGTTGGTTTTCCAAAAGAAAGGGTGTTCTTATTATAGACAGAAAAGAAGATAGGCCCACATCGTGACCTGTCCTGTTTTCCAGAGCTTCTTGGGAGAAGCCAAATGACAGGTTTGAATTTGCCTTCTAGTGAAAACACTGGAGGCCAAGGAGAGGAAAGAGATGGTAAGAGCTTCATCTGTCATTCAGCAGTGTGGCTGGGGATGTAAGCCAGGATAAGGAAAGTAAGTCCTTGTGGACCTGGTGAACAAAGACAGCCTGCCCACAGGCAGCCTGCTCATGAGGTTTTGGTAAAAGCTTGACCACTGTCTTGGGGTTTTGTTCTGAGGTTTGGGCAGTCACACCTGCATTCCCGTGGTCCCAGCTCTGTTCACACCCTTTCCCTGGGTTTCCCTCCCAATTCCATCTATCTCAGATAACTCGCTTTGCACAACTTCATCTTGCTTGAGAGGTTGCCCACCCCCAGCCATGGGCAGCCTCTGTCTCTGGTGCCCAAGCTCCTCTGGGCCCCATTAGAGATCCTGGGCCCGTGTGGTACATGCTGCCTTGCCAGTTAAGCCGTCACCGCCAAGAGGCTCTGTGTGGAGCCCCCAGGCCTGATGTGAGCTTGAACCAGAGCCCGGCCAGCACTTCCGTCTTTTCCCTTGTGGTACTTACAGCCTTTCTTCGAAACTTCCAGTTAAATCCAGATATTAACTGTCATCCTTTAAAGACCAAGATTTGGGTGTTAAAGAACAAGGTCTGGCAGTTCCAAATTGGTCTTGTAAGAGCTACAAGGAAAACACCCTTAAATTTATGTAGTAAAGTCTCTAAGATCTAGATCAGGTTCCTGTAACGTCTAAAACGTCCCTTTGAGCAAATGAGTGAGGTGAGACCCAGCATGACAGTCATGTGCCCAGAGTCACTGAGCTTCCAGGAGTGGAACTGGAGCTGAAAACCACGTTAAGTAATGATGAGCACAGCCCCTGTGGTCCTCCAACTGCCCTGTCGGAAGTGTTCAGCTTGAAGTGAGGTAAAAAATGGATCCCCCATCTGTGTGGCAAATCAATCCTGGAGATAGCCGAGAAGATTTAACCAAAGCACATGTGCCGAGAAGAGGCTGGGCCTGTCTGAGAGGCGAGGTGGCCCCACTCTGAGCTCACTTCCTTGCCACTGAAGTCATGTGGTGGTCACAGCCGGCGGTGCAGAGGGGCTGCTACCTGCCCTGGTGGGCCATCGTGGTCGCTGGGGGTCAGAGCAGTGCTGTGACGTGATGGATGTCATCCGCCGAGCCTAGGAGGCGGCTCCCGCCCCCCGCAGACACGCTGCTCATTTTGCTGCCTCTGCTGAGCGGGCGCTGGCTTTCGGAGGGCGGACAGCTCAGAGAGGCCCCTGCAGCTCCTGTCAGCCGTGCTTCTGCTGATCAGAAGGGGCTACACTTGCTGCCTTGGTGGTGTGAGGAGGAAAGAAAAAGGCCTCATCAACTGGCTTATTCTTGGGTTTCTGGGCGAATGATCAGTTTTTGAGAAATTGAGATGGAAGAGGTGCCGGTGTTTGGAGCAGGAGACCAGACATCTGGCACTTGGGATCTTTTCCCTTTTCACTGATTCATCCGTGAGTCAAGCAAGTCCTTTTTAGCCTTCATCTTGATTGTTTTTCTTTCTGTGGGGTAGTAGTTAGAAGAGAAACACTTCCCAGCATGTACGATGGTGCCAGGCCCTGTAATCGGTGTCCTAAACATGAACTCCGTTAAACCCTGACCACGGTCTCTGGGGCAGGCCCTTTTATTCCCATCGCATGGCTGAGGCACTGAGGCACCAGGAGCTGAGGTAACCTGCGGGAAGGCACCCAGCTGTGAAGCGGTGGAGCTGGGATGCCCCCCAGGCCACTCAGGCTCCCAGAGAGTGGAAGAAGGTGCCCTTCTTCACAAAGCGTCAGCAAGAGTTGTCATGCTGGAGGGCTGAGGGGCCCCAGCAGCTGCTGGTGGAGGAGAAGCTGCTGAGGCTGGTGCTCTCTGGTAGGCGGACACCCTGGTGCTGTCCTTCCCTCCACCTCTCTTCTGCAGCGCCCTCTGTCTTTGCCAGCTCCTTCCCTTTGCCTCTGTGCATAAATGCCCTCTCTGACCTTGAGAAAGTCTGCTTTTGATGCCACTTTCCTTTCTAGGCATACCTCTCATGTGAACAAGGCCATCCCTCCTGGCCCCTGTTTAGGGGCTGCTTCCGAATCTCCTCTCTCACTCCCCCAGGTCTTGCCTGCACTGGGCTGAGGGCAGAAGCTCCCTCCCTTGGCTTGCTTGACCCATTTGCCTCTAGAGCCTCTCTCTACCTTTTGACTGCTATTCCACGTTGTTCCTATTTGGACTCTTGAATATTTTTTTACTGTCATGCTGGCCCCTGCTGGCTTCTGTCTGCCCTTTCCCGGGGAGCAGGGCCCGTGCTGCGGACTGCAGTGGCCCACACCAAGTGGTATTGCTTTACGTGGTGGCATGATGGCGGGTTAACCCCTGACGGATGCGCCATGCCCCTGTCCTTCCCTCGTCTGCTTTCAGTTTTGCCATAGCGAAGAGAGGCCGCCTGCTGCTGGCTGATGACATGGGCCTGGGGAAGACCATCCAAGCCATCTGTATCGCAGCCTTTTACCGGAAGGAGTGGCCGCTCCTGGTGGTGGTCCCGTCCTCTGTGCGCTTCACCTGGGAGCAGGTCAGCCCCCCTTGTGTTGTGATTTTAACCAGAAAGTGTCCTCAGTGTTGAAGCAGTCAACTAACACTTTGGGGACAGGGCCTGGGGGGGCTTTAGAAGATCCTGTGTCAGCTGAAGGAGGAAGGGAGAGGAGGTGGCCTTCAGAGGCCAGACTCTTGGTTTTCTGAACTAGAATCAGGTTATGCCCTTAGGGAAGAAAGCAGAGGGGTTAGGAGCTCAGACTTGCCTCCGTCTGGCCGCAGATGCTTCCTGAGCACCTCTCTTGTCCCTGCTGCTCCCCCTGCTTGCCAGTACCACACAGAGGTTTCGTAATGGCTGCCTCCTTTACGTCCCTCGATCCCATAGCAGCTGTGTGAACTTGGATGCAGTCGGTATCAACCCCGTTTGTAGATGACAAAACTGAGTCTCACCGAGGTGAAGCAGCAGGCTCACTGGTAGTCGGACCTTGAAGGGGCATCTTCTGAGTTGTCGGCTCAGGTTTTGTGCACCTGGAGAAGGTGGCGTGGGCAGGATGGTCACTGTCAGCCGGTGCCGTTAGAGCTGGAGAACCCGATGTGGACACCGCGTTAGCACTCGGCCGTGAGCTTTGCCTTCCATGAATCCAGGGATCAGAGGGCATCTGTGAAATGAACACCCAGAGAAGCAAACCTAGTGGAGAAAGGAGACCTAATTCATCGTCCGTAGCTTTTCCCAGCTCTCTGCTCTTTATGGCAGCTGTCCACTTCCTCACACGTTGGCTTCTTACTAAGCTCCCCCATGAGCCACTCGTGGAGAAGGGGCAAATGTCAGACGTGCCCTTCCAGCTGAAGAGAAAGCAAAACTTTAAAAATGTGCATCACAGCAATACCTCTTTTTTTTTTCTGTCCTTGTGACCTGAATTCCACCACTGCCTCTAGAAATGAATAGTTCAACACATATTTATTTGATGTGGTTAGGTTCCCACAGCACCCTCAAAAATTCTCAAAAAAAAGAAAAAGAATCAGGCAGTCACTTAGAGCAGGACCAAAACTGGAGGAAGAACTAGCCCTTAACATCACCATAGTGTCAGCCCAGGGACCTAGCCACTGACATGCAGGTACCTGGTGGCCTTCCATTGTCTCCAGGCACTGGCTTGGGCGAGGGATGGCAAGATTGCAGGAGAGCAGGTGATAAATATTTAATTTTAATTTTAATTTTTTAAAATTTTTTCAATTTATTTATTTTCAGAAAAACTGTGTTCATTATTTTTTCATCACACCCAGTGCTCCATGCAATCCATGCCCTCTATAATACCCACCACCTGGTACCCCAACCTCCCACCCCCCCGCCACTTCAAACCCCTCAGATTGTTTTTCAGAGTCCATAGTCTCTCATGATTCACCTCCCCTTCCAATTTACCCCAACTCCCTTCTCCTCTCTAACACCCCTTGTCCTCCATGATATTTGTTATGCTCCACAAATAAGTGAAACCATATGATAATTGACTCTCTCTGCTTGACTTATTTGTCATTATCAGTTACTTTGGTATATACCAGCATCTGCTAAAAATTCCTTTATAATATTCCTCCTAAAGCTGGTGTAGCCACTCAGCCACTCTGGAAGATAGTATGGAGGTTCTCAGAAAGTTCAAAACAGAGTTACCCTACGACCCAGTAATCACACTACAGGGTATTTACCCTAAAGATACAAACGTAGTGATCTGAAGGGGCACATGCACCCAAATGTTTATAGCAGCAATGTCCACAACAGCCAAACTATAGAAAGAATCTAGATATCCATCAACAGATGAGTGGTTAAAGAAGATATGGTATATATACACAATGGAATATTATGCAGCCATCAAAAAATCTTGCCATTTGCAGCAATGTGGATGGAACTAGAGGGTATTATGCTGAGTGAAATAAGTCAGTCAGAGAAAGACAGTTATCATGTGATCTCTCTGATAGGAATTTGAGAGGCAAGGTGGGGGAGTCATGGGGGGGTTAAGGAGGGAACAAATGAAACAAGATGGGATCAGGAGGGAGACAAACCATAAGAGACACTTAATCGCATGAAATAAACTGAGGGTTGCTGGGGGCAGGGGGATAGGGATAAGGTGGCTGGGTTATGGACATTGGGGAGTGTATGAGCTATGGTGAGTGCTGTGAAATGTGTAAGCCTGATGATTCACAGACCTCTATCCCTGGGGCTAATAATACATTATATGTTAATTAAAAAATAATTTTAAAAAATAAAATTTCTTCTAGAAAGAGTCCATTCTTGCGCTGCAGAAACTTGCCATCTAGTTGGATATTCGAGGTCTGAAATCCACAGACAGCACAGTGACTGCTAACAAGTGCTTCCTTACCAAAGGCAGGCCGTGTGGTGTTAGCGGAACGTGAAGGAGCGGATGAGTGGGAGGGCAGTGGAGGTGATTGTTAAATTTATGGGCCTAAGGGTGCCAGCAAATACAGGGGCCTGTGGAGAGAAAGGCGCCGAGTTCGTTTTTCGGGAAGCGTTAACATTGTCTACTGAGAGGGCTGCTCATGGGTGGGCTGGGGTCCCAGCTGGCAGCTGCCGGCCAGATCCCCGAGGGTTCCTTCTCCCCTGTCGTCCCCAGGCCTTCCTTCAGTGGCTGCCGTCTCTGAGCCCGGACTGCATCAACGTCGTGGTGACTGGCAAGGATCGCCTGACGGCTGGCTTGGTCAACATTGTCAGTTTCGACCTTCTGAGCAAGTTAGAAAAACAGCTAAAAACCCCCTTTAAAGTTGTCATCATTGTAAGTGACTTGGCAGAGTCTTTAAGCACTTTATCTCTGGGGAAACTTTCTTCTTAAAAGCTCCAAGAACTTTCATGTCTGTGCTCTCCTGGAGCTTCTCTCTGTTTCTAGGAGAATAGAAATCACTGTCTTTATCTTGTGGGAAACTGGCATTTTACTCTTCTCAAATAGCAGTTCTCAACCCTGGCTACATATTAGGATCTCCTGGGGAGCACTTTAAAAGTGTCATATATTTACTAGGCCTGAGCTGGGGGGTTGCAGCCCATCTCCCTGCCAGGAGGTCATGGATAGAGGCCAGCTTGGGGCCCTGGGCCCTCGGCCTGAATACTAGGGGCGACTGCCTTCATCTGGTGGCCTTTCTTGTCCAAGTGTCTCACATCAAATAGTAAATTTTTTTCAAGCCAAAAAAGATACTCCCTCCATCCCCTGTTAAAAAAAGTACAGCTGACCCTTGAACAACATAGGTTTGAACTGCGTGGGTCTGCTCATAGGCAAATTTTTTTCAATAAATACAGCACAGTACGGTAAATGTATTTTCTATGTTTTTTTATTTTTTTATTTTTTATTTATTTATTTACTTTTTTTAGATTTTATGTATTTGACACAGAGAGATCACAAGTAGGCAGAGAGGCAGGCAGAGATAGAGAGAGAGGGAAGCAGGCTCCCTGCTGAGCAGAGAGTCCGATGCGGGACTCCATCCCAGGACCCTGAGATCATGACCTGAGCTGAAGGCAGCAGCTTAACCCACTGAGCCACGCAGGCGCCCCTCTTATGTTTTTTTAAAATATTTTTTTCTCTAGCTTTATTGGAAAAATACAGTAAGTAATCATATAACATACAAAATATGTGCTAATTGTGCATGTTATCAGTAAGGCTTCTGGATGAGAAGTTAAGTTTTGGGGGAGTCCGAAATACATGCTGACTTTCTACTGCAGGAGGCGGGGGTTAGCAGCCCTAACCCCTGCGCTGTCCAAGGGCCAGCTGAACTTTCCACAGGTTTTTGGTCTGTTTTTTTCTTAAGTAGGCTTTACTCAAGTTCTGCTCTCAGATGAGATTGTGTCTCTTTCAGTCAGCTGGTTTTCCTGCTTTTCATTCCTCAAGTCCTCTCTGAGGAAAGTCTAGAAAGGCCTGGAGCCAGCCATTTGGCAGAACTCAGTGTATTCACGGGGCTCAAAAATAAAGATGAGGAAAAGGCGTGCAGCTCCCACCTCGAGAGCAGCTCACCGTTGACGGACGTTCTGGGCCCCAGAGCACAGTGGAGGATTTTCAGAAGTTTACCTTTGTTTTTCCTCTCGGCA
Source organism: Mustela putorius furo (assembly GCF_011764305.1). Lineage (NCBI taxonomy): Eukaryota > Metazoa > Chordata > Mammalia > Carnivora > Mustelidae > Mustela > Mustela putorius. The sequence continues at coordinate 20,722,562 of NW_025421341.1, forward strand.
AAATGGGAATCCACTGCCTCCAGATGATATGTAACGTTCTTCTTTATTCAAACCTGTGAATTTTAAAAACCCCTGGTACTTTCTTTCTCTTAAAAATAGAATTCTCTGCTGACAGTGGCTTCCCAAATCCTGAGGCTCAGAATGTGTAGTGCATGTCTTATCTAGAAGGAGGGGAAGGAATGCGTTTTTAGGAGGCCCAGAAAAGTCAACAAGGTTGCGGTAGAGCCTGTGGGTTTCTCAGCACGGGGCTGGCTGTCGGGGAGGCTCGTTCATCCGTGGGTTCGGCCAACACTGAGCACCAGCTTCGCACTGAGGGTGTGGAGGGAGGAAAGTCGGCCCCGTTCTCCAAGATACCACAGTCCAGTAGACAGACTGACTCGCGCGCAGAGCATTAGCATACATTTTAGTGCCCAAGTCTTGTGGGAGCTCAGAAGAGGGAAGAAGGCACAGTTGCTGTCCTCGGGGATCTGCTGTCATTTGGACATAAGAGCCACACTATGTTCCTAGCCTAAGCAAACTTAAATGTCTGTGTGTTTTCACAGCTGTAAGGTAATGAGTCTTTGGGGAAGTTGTTTCTGGTTTGGCATAAATTCAGCTGTGGCTCTGAGAGTATGTCCGCATACACATGAAATGCAGACCTTTAAAGCAGTATTCTGGGATGGCAGTGATGGTTCTCGAGTGTGTAGGAAGAATCATGCCCTCATTTCTTTTTTTTTTTTTTTAAGATTTTATTTATTTATTTGACAGAAAGAGATCACAAGTAGGCAGAGAGGCAGGGAGAGAGAGAGAGGAAGAAGCAGGCTTTCGGCTAAGCAGAGACCCCCTACCCCCCCGATGTGGGGCTCGATCCCAGGACCCTGAGATCATGACCTGAGCCGAAGGCAGGGGCCTTTACCCACTGAGCCACCCAGGCGCCCCAGTGCCTTCATTTCTTGCGTGTTCTTCTGTGTCAGGTACTTTACGCATAATTGCCCCTCTTCCCCGAGGCCCCTGAGGCAGACACTGTGTCCTTTTCACCACCGATGGAACTGACCGTGAGAGTGCTCACGTGATTTGCCCACAGGCATGAGGCCAGCAAGATGGGTCATCACTGATCAGAGCCGGACTGCATGGTGTGTCTGGCTCAACACTTCAGTCTGCCAGATGATTTTGGGCAGGCCGCTTACCACCCATGTTAGTTTGTCTTCAGTTATTTAAGAGCCCTGTCCTCTTCTGATTTCAGAGAAATGTTACAGGAAGGAATAAAGTGTCAGCTCTAAGATGTCATACTTCTTAGAAGAGAATTCAGATGGAAGCCACTCTTGGTGGTTAGTTATAATAGTGGAACATTTTAGCCCGTTGGTTAAAAGGGTTCATTGCCTTCCCCATCCTCTGTCTTTCCTGCTGTTTCTCACTATAAACTGTTTCCTTCTTGGCTGTCTTGCGGGCTCATCGTATAGGAGTACGAATGTTACACCCTAGGTTTCTAGGAACAGATGTTCTGACATTTGCGGGTTCATCTTGCACTCCTCTCTGTTGTGCTTTTGAGAACCATATTGGTTCATCATAGCTGAAATGGAACAGCAGGTTTCTTGCAGATCACCTCTTGAGATAGAGCCAGGATCCCCTCTATGTCCCCATCAAAGGGTGGCCCATACCACTGAGTGCTTACTGGGCTCGGTGGTAGGACTGTTCTAAGGGCTTTATGTGTATTAGCCCTTAAGACTTACGGCAGCCTGGTTAGTCAGGTAGCGGTGTCTTACCGTTTTATCCATGGAGAAACTGGCACCGTAGAGAGGTCCATATGTATCTGTATGTATACTGTGTGTGCTCAGGTCCATAGCAGGTAATTTGAATGTGTACCAAAATAGAAATTTCTTCACCAAATACTAAGAACGTGTTACTCATTTGGCTTTGGAAAATATGACAGGGGTGGCTGACTGGCTTTGTCGGTAGAGCACATGAGTCTTACCTCTCAGGATTGTGAGTTTGCATCCCATGTTGGGTATAGAGATTACTAAGAAGTAAAATATCTGGGTGACACAGGTAAAGCACCTGACTCTTGGTTTTGGCTCAGGTCTGCTCTTAGGGTCCCAAGATTGAACCCCACATCAGGCTCCACGCTCAGTGTGGAGTCTCCTTCAGTTTCTCTTTCCCTCTCCTGTGGCCCCTCCCCTCCGCTTGTGCACTTTCTTTCTCTTTCCCAAATAAATAAGCAAATCTTAAAAAAAAAAATTCTTTAAAAAAGAAAGAGAAAATGCTGTATTCTAGTTTGCCTATAATCAAGCTCTGTGTGATAAACCTGACAGTGCCTTGAGGACGGGCATTGTGTCTCCTTCCCTTCCTCGAGTTCCCACAGTAATTTGTCACACTTCCTCAGTGACAGCACTTAGAACGCTGTCTGCTTGGTTGTGGTGTCTGGTGAGCCCTGGGGGACAGTAGCTGGGCGCCAGTGCTGCGCACCAGGGCAAGGCACGCAGTGGGCCCGCTCTGTCGTCGTGTTGTGCAGGCGTGAGGCGTTTCTTACTAAGCAGCAAACCACCTTGCGGCAGTTCGTTGAGCGCTGCCTGCAAGGTGGGCCGGGCGGAGTCACTAACCCCGCTTCCCAGTTGGCCAGTGGTCCCAGAGATGGAGCGACTTGCCCGGAATAAAGTGGGGAAGCGGCACCAGAACCTGGGTCCTTAACTGAGGCCCACAGCCCTCTCCTTGAATGAGAAAACAAGGGAGGTGTCCCCAGTGTGGCGCCGTGTCAGGGTCAAGGTTAATGTGGGCTCCAGCTCCATCATCCACTCAGGATTTGGCCTTGTTCACCTGTGTGACCCTTTCTTTCCAGGATGAGTCTCACTTCCTCAAGAACATTAAGACCGCCCGCTGTCGTGCAGCTATGCCCCTCCTCAAGGTGAGTCCTGCGGAGAACAGGCGTGGAGCTTGAGGCCACTCAGCACTGAGGGCTCGCTGTATCTTGCTCAGGCTGGCAAGGGGGCCAAGGAGAGCAAGGGCTTCCATCGGGGGGAGGGGCTGGACGTGACTTAGTGTGGACTCCGGCCATCACTTGTCGGGCTTCAGCGCCAGACTTGTTTTTCTTCCTAACTTCTTGCTAAGGAACTGGTGGTCGGTGCAGCAGTTCTTGTCTCTCAAAGATGCTGGCCTGTTGCAGGTGGCAGGCTGGATGGGCACCGCACTATAGGTCCTTCTTAGGCTCTTGGACAAGGGAGAGGGAGCCGCCAGTGCGTGCTGTCTAAACAGCCCGGGAGAAACTGTCTTCTCAGTCTCCGTGAGGGCAAAGCTCTCATGGTGCTAAGAACCAAGGGAGATGAGTCCTACAGACTCGGAACCAGGCCGTTGGGAAGCAGGAAGAAGCCCCACAAAGCTGAGGTGTACCTTGTAAGCTGATGCTTTTTCCTAAGCCTGTTTGGTCATTGAGAGGCTCAGCCATCCAGAGCCCTTCCTCTGGTGGGCTCAGTTGGAGCCCGAGTGCTTCGGTGGGTCGAGCCTTCAGAGCAGGCAGCGGTGTGGACCTCGCGTAGCTTCTCATCTGTATCTGAGTGTTCTTTTCCCACATCCCACCCCCGACAGTGCGAAGTCCCCCAGACTGCCTTCCGTCTTTTTATGGTGAGCTTTTTCTTAATATCAGGGAAACTAGTACAATTAGGAAAGTTGCTTTTTCTCAGAACCAGATAGAAACCTCTCACAGATGCCTTCGGGAGAATCTACTTTGGTTTATGTAGACAGAGCAAACAAAAGTCCGTATTTATCATGTGCTTTCTTAAAGCAGCCTTTGTGTTGTGCCACACTTTCAAAATGCACCTTTCGTTGCTTGAAAGAAGCTTTGCGTTGTATGTCAACTAGGGAAAACAAATATGCTAAGTGTTGGTGAAGCTTATTAACATTTGAAAATTAATTTTTCCAACTCCCCTGTAAAACATAACTGTCTACTCGATTCAGGTTTTGTTTTCTTTTAGGAATAACAAGTAACATGATACGTCTTCCAAAGCAGGATTAGGTCCTGTGCTCCAGATTTAAAAGTCCTTTACTTAAAATCTTTGATTCTCTGCTCACATTACCTGTAAATATTTATGGACACACTGAAATGAAATGTTTTTCTCAGAGTGGCGGTCCTTCTTTTAGGAGGCTTCAGTATGTTTCCTTTTAAAAAATGTTAATGATTGGGGCACCTGGGTGGCTCAGTTAGTTGGGTATCTGCCTTTGGCTGGGATCAAGTCCCACATCGGGCTCTTTGCTCAGCGGAGGGTCTGCTTCTCTCTCTCCCTCTCCCCCTGCTTGTGCTCTCTCTCTCTCTCTAATAAATTTTAAAAATCTTTAAAAAAATGAAAAAGGGGGCGCCTGGGTGGTTCAGTCATTGGGCATCTGTCTTTGGCTCAGGTTGTGATCCTGGAGTCTTGGGATCGAGCCCGATGTCAGGCTCCCTGCTTGGTAAGCCTGCTTCTTCCTCTCCCACCCCAACTCCCCCTCCTTGGGTTCCCTTTCTCTCTGGGTCTCTCTCTGTCACATAAATAATAAAATCTTAAAAAAAAAAAAAAAAAAGTAAGAAAAGAAAGAAAGTAAAGAAACATTAACAGATCTTCTTACTGTGGTTCTAGTATTACAGCCATACCTAGAATTAAATCTGTGCCCCTGATTGCTTAGAAGCAGCTGTGCAGTAAGTAGGTTATATCACTACAGGTGCAGAGGAAAGCTTTTCTTTAAAAGATTTTATCTATTTGAGAGAGAGAGATCAAGGGAGCACAGGTAGGGGGAGGGGCAGAGGGAAAGAGAGAAGCAGGCTGTCCACTGAGCAGAGAGCCGGATGTGGGGCCCGACATGGGGCTCGATCCCAGGATCCTGGGATCGTGACCTAAGCCGAAGGCAGACGCTTAACCGACTGAGCCAGCCAGTCGCCTGGCTAGGCAAGCTGGACTACATACTTGTTTCTGAAACATAACACTTCTAGGCCAGACCTTTTAAAGCCATATTTACATCTTTAATATCATGGGTGTATTTCAAATGGATACATTTAAGACCAATCTTTTAGCTCTTACCTAGTATAGATGATTCTGCACTTGCTACAGAACTTGGATGAGTTAACACGCTGAAGGATAGGACCATGAATATAGCCTGCTGATTATGGAGGTGTCTCAAAGCCCCTCTCGTCTGAGATGTTGACTTCACAGGATTCCAGGCTGCTGGTGGGATTGAGTGGAGGCAGGGCTGAGGCATTATGAGCCATTCTGCTAACCAGACCTTTCATTTCTCTGCTGCATTTTCATCTGGATCAGTTTCTCCGGCTTGGCACAGTGGACACTTTGGGCTGGATCATTCTTTGCTGTGCAGAGGTGTCCTGTGCCCCGTAGGGTGTTTCGCAGGATGCCAGGCCTCCATGCACTAATCACCCGTGGCACCCTCCCACCCCCACACCAGTGGTGACAATCAGAATTGTCTTCCGATACTGCCAGACATGCGCTGGGGAGGGGCAGATAACTCCTCTCCCTCTCTGTTGAGAACCACTGATCTGGATACTCTAAAGACATGGACCTAAATGGTTTTGAACAAGAGGAGACTTGGGAGAAGTAAAATATGCCTTTGAAAAGCCACATAAGGGCTTAATTTAGTACCTCTTGATCCTCTGACTTGTGCATATCCTAGAACTGTTCTCTCAGAGTTAATGTTTCAAGCCATGTTCAGCAAATGTGCATGATGAGGTAACTTGGTGATATCCTACAGTGTGTGAGCTAGCCAGGCCAGATTGTGTCCTGCAAGTGGGGGTCTCTTAAAGGTGCATGTGGGGCACATGTGGCTTAGGTTGTAGGAAACTGGTGTTGTGGTTCCCTGGGGAATGTGATGTCTTTCTTCCCCTACAGCACTATTCGTTTGGGCTACTAAGCAAGATAGTTCTGTTTTTTATGTACACATGTGTGGAAGTAGGCAACAGGAAGCTATGAGGAACAAAATTCAAATCACCTTAATTCCCTTCGACAGAGGAATCCACCATTACCGTGTCCATTGCAGGGCAAGGTCATCATTGTTAATGGCTCCAGAGCCTTCTGCTCGATGGATGTATCCCATAATTTAACCCTTAGTGTTGGACATCTCGTTGCTATTTTATAAATAATTCTGCAAGTGAACGTCATCTGCATATTCGTAGCTTGCACACTTTGACCTAGTGGGACAGATTCTTATGTATAGAATTGCTGGGCCAAGAGTTCACTTTTTGATCGATGCCTCTGAAGTCCAGTGTGACCAGGCATAACCATCTTCACTCCCACTCGACCCGAATCACCCAGTCTTCTCCATAAGACTGCAACCTGAAGGTTGTCAGTCTCTTATTTTAGAGCAGTGAGGTATGTGTTTGAGTTTTTCTTTGATTTATAGCACTTTTTCTTGCCAGACTAGTGTTCGATTATTTCTCCAGAGGGAAAAAGCCCTCAGATTCCCACCGTCCTTTCCTACTAAATAGCTGCTTCTCTTTTTGTGGGAAGAGTCCTTTTTACATCCCTATTGATTGGTGAAGTGAAACAAGAGGAGCGGCCTGAAATGTACGAGCTTTTTCTTTTCTCCTTTCTCATTAGAGGAGTTTAAGTAGATGCTATATTCAAAAGGGTGTCCCGTGAAAAATAACTCTTTCTCCCACCTCTGGGCCCCTCATTGCTTGATTTCTGTCCCAGAAGGCAGTCAGCGTTACCAGATTCTCACTTTCACTTCTAAAATTTCGTCTGTGCCCAGCTAAGCATGTGCGTGCGTGTTTCCTTCCTCTCTCCTTACAGTATTCCTCAACCACTGCTTTGCTCCAGCCTTTTTTCTGTGAATAGTGTATCTTGGAAATCATCCCACCTCATTTTGGATGACTCAACCTCATGCTTGCAGATAGTATTGTATTGTGTAAATCTATCCTAATATGTATCACCTGCTCCCTTTTTATGGGTTTGTAACCAGTCTTTAGCCATTACATACAGTACTGTGATGACCATCTTTTCACATCATATGCAAGCACGTGGTAGAAAACCCAGTGTCCCCGCATCTAGAAGAGATGCTCTTGGCCCCTCTCAGCCCAAAGGGAAAGTGGGGTCATTGGGAGGGTCGGCTCTCCCAGTGTGACAAGGCTGCAGGAGGAGTCCCTTGTGGTCCTGCTGTTCTGGTGAATTTCCTCCATTTTATCACAGAATCAGAAAGGAAATTACTGGAGTCTCACACTTAAGGGAGAAAGACTGTTTTTTTCCAGAGGAAGAAAATGTATTTAATATTTAATTTGAGCTCTTTGTTAGATTAATAACAGCTATGCCCATGCATGCCTTGAAACAACGTAACTTTCATTAGCTGTAATTATGCCATTGGATGTGTTCTCATACATTTTGGTATTTTTGAACCAGAACACTTATAGTCACATCCTTCTTTCTGTTCTTCCTTCAGAACTCGTCAACTTTTACGTAGCGTCAGTATTTCGCTAATGTCAAAGCAATGACGCTTGCTTGCCTTGAAAGCACTCCAGTTCCTGTGCAAATCAGTTTGGTGCTGGCAGTAGCACTCAGACTTGTGACTGGAGCTTTGTTTCCTTTTGGGAGAAGCCTGGATCCTAGAAGGAACCGTTTTATGTGAAATATGCTGACCCAACCAGAGTCAGAAAGGCCATTTATGAGGTATAATTGGGCCATAGGTGGCTCTCTACAGATCCCTGGAGTGGCTTCTGGTTAACAGGGGCCATAATGATGCCATTCGTCTTGGTTTGGCCTTGGGTGTCCTGGAGAGAGGGAAGAATTTTGATCTTCTCCCAGATTCCAGTCACTGGATGGCTCTTGAAGAGTGAGTTTTCCCTCTTGTTCTCAGGGTTTAGATTTAACCACAGGTGTTGACTCTTCTGTTGCTTTTTGGCTTGTGCCTGTGATCCTGCCTTTCTTCTTGATCTGTGTACTTTTGGTCCCATGCCCCCAACCTGTGTTTGCCATTCTCCTTGTTTTTGAAGATTTTATGATGACTTCTGAACTCGTGACAGCGTAGCTCCAGCATCCCTGTGACACAGGGCTTGTGTGTATCAGGATACTTGGGTGGCATGGGCGTGACCTTCTCTTTGATGTCCCCAGCCTTCTCAAGCGGTACTCTGAATCACAAGGGACTCCACCTATAGACCAGACTTCATTTAGAGTACCATTAGAAATAACATGGGGCAAGAACAGGGTGCGACTTTGGGGAGCATGACTTTCCCCAGTCTTGAGTCTTGCTGAGGTGTGCTATACCCAATCAGAATGATTTGGTAAAGCAAGTTATCGGCTACGTTGGAAAAAGATAGAACAACAGAAAGTGATGAAGAATTCCCAGGCTACTTCTCGTATGAACTTAAAACAATTTCAACTCTTCTTTGCAACAGAACATTCTCTTGGCTGATCCAAGATCTGTGTGTAGTTTATTTATTCTGAGTTGGATTAGATTCTCCTTGGCAAATTACATCCACTAACTTGTCCTGCTAGCAACTTGTTCCTGAGGGCTGAACTGATGACCTTAATCTCTGAGGAGACTGAACCTGTCTTTGAGGGTCATCTGCCCCCAGTGGCGTCTGCTCCTGTGAATCACACCATTTCTCTCAGACATCACACAGAAATTATTGTTTTGCATCGCTCCCTGATGGGTTTCCTGAGTGCTGTTCTTTTGCTAGCCAGAGGAATTGACTGTAAAGTGTTCCATTCCGTGTTGACTTACGTAGTTTTATGCATTTCTGTTTTCCGAAATTGGAGGTTCTCCAGGTGGAGGGTGCCCACAAATCACGGGCAGCTGGACAGGATTAAAGACCGTTTGACGACAGTGATGACAGTACCAACTTGTTGGGGCTGCGTGGGGAGCAGGCTAAATCATTCCAGAATAAAAAAGACGCTGTTCTGGTTTCTTTTCAAGGCTTGGCTTTTTCTTTTTCCATAATGATGCCTCTGCTTTTTAAGCATCCGCAAATGTCCGTCTTCAGTGGTCACAACCCCCCCCTACTCTGGTCAGTGTATGGGAGAATGGGCTCAGAATGAACTCTGTCCTGTACCAGCCGAGAATCTGGGAGTTATTTTCCATCACCTGATCGGTGAGCTGTCTCCGCCCAGGCTCCATCCCCAGACAACAGCAGCGGTTTGGGATGATAGGCCGATTTTCTCTTATTGATAAGACTTCTCATTTTCCCCGTTTCATTGAAGCGGTCTTGAGCCAAGGCAAGGGATGCTACAGACGTCATTCGAGAAGCTCATTGTTATTTTAATGAGTTTGCATTAAACCGTGCAGGAAATTAGAAGCCTCAGTAATTGAACTGTGGAAAATTATAGCTGGAGAAATTCAGAGCTCTCCTGTCATAATGGAATCAGGTATTGCCAGTCACTGTGAGGGCAAAAGTGCGTCTTGGGAGTTGTATATGTTGTATATTTATAAAGAAACATTTTTCTTCCCTCTGTTGCACCTTTATTTATTTATTTTATGAGGCAGCATATCCATTTGAAAACCTCATTTCCTCCCCTAGGTGATTTACTGCTCGCCATTGCCTTATACTCTCTTCATTAACTCAAGGTTACAGTGGTTAACAAGGTGTTTGTATACAACAGGGCTGAAATGGATTTTACTTCCAAGAATTTCTGTGTCCTCATACAGTGGGGGGGGGTGTCTCCTTTATTCTCGCCCTCCTTCCCATTTTAGGAAGAGGTGCAGTATTTAGGTCTGATCTCCTCAGGTCAGGCTGGGGTCTAGCTAGTGAGGAACCTGGAGTTCATCATTAGAATCGACCATTTATTTCCATCCTGCCCACTGCTGAGCAGGCTGCTGCACACACAGGCTGAGTTTAGGGTAAATGGACCTGTGTCCCCCTTTTGAAAGTCCTTCTTACCTGCAAAATGAGTGAAATCAGGGAGCTCTGGGGTCAAAGCATTGTGCAGCTGAGTTAGTGACAGCCTTTTTTCCCTCCGAAGAAAATCAGGGAGAGGCTGGTGCACAGGCCACCCCGACTCTGCCTCCTAGCGGTGAGAAAGGCCGGCTCCTCCGTGTCAGGATCTGACTGGAAGTTCAACTCCGGTATCAGAGATCCGCCCTGGAGGCTGGTCAGACCTGCTTTCCCCGCCACTTCCACTTCCTCTTCCAATGCTGGATTCTTGGAGTTTATCCTGTCTTCCCCAGGGACATTGGGTAGCGGAATATTTCTCAGCATACAGCAGACATTTTTAAGTGCTTCAGAAGATAGAGGTGACCACAGCCCTGATCTCAAGACGCTCACAGTGAGGGAGATGGAGAGTTTGGAATTCAATATCACATGCTCAGTCCTGATGTAGGGACTTATGACAAAGCCAGCCTGAAGTGCGGCATCCTGCTGCTTACATGGGTCACACCATGAGGGTCTCAGAACACGTGTGCTTCTCTTCTCTGGCCACAGTACCTTTGCTTAGAGTCTCCAGGTTTGGGCCACACTAGGATCTGGAGTGAGGCCAGCCTGTGGAGTCGTTGGGATGTAGATCTGCCTGGTTTCCAAGAGGAGCAAACAGCAGAACTGCCAGCAGTCAGGGTGTCCGGGAAGGGAGGAGTACTCTTACTGCATTCCAGGGGATTTTGTTCTTCCCTGGACATCCAGCTCCAATCCTAGTGGGGCATTTGGGATAGTCCCTAGGTGCTCCTCTGTGCATTCTCAGCACCTTTGGCTCTTTGTCTTGCAGGTTGCGAAGAGGGTGATTCTGCTGTCTGGCACACCAGCTATGTCCCGGCCTGCAGAGCTCTACACCCAGATCATCGGGGTCAGGCCAACTTTCTTCCCTCAGTTTCACGCTTTTGGACTTCGCTACTGTGATGCCAAGCGGGTATTTATTCTCTCTTCTCCCTCTCTACCCGTCTCCCCCACCACCCTGTCCCTCTCCCTGATTTTGATACTTACCTTTTGTTCCTTCTCTTTGGCCATGGTTGATCAGAAGCAGACTGGCCAGGGAGCCAGACCCACATTTCGTCATGCTTTGCGCCTAACTCTGACCTTCCTGTGTCCTTGAGAATAAGAACAGTCCCTCCTAGCTTTAACGCTTATGATTCTAGGGGAGTGTTTCCCAATAAGGGGACCGGTGGCTTTTTTATAGGTGCCCGGAGCTCTGAGAAGTGCCCAGAGGTGAGCTTGGGGTGTGGCAGGGGCCTGTACCCTCTGCACAGAAGACACAGCAGAGGCCTTGAAACAGGCAGAGGGGGAGTGATCTGGAGCTGCCTGGTGGGCTCTCATCAGCCAAAACATGGACTCATCACAGTGAATTGTGCCTGCTCGACAGGCCAGAAGCCCTGGACCTACAGATTACCTGTGGGAACATAGTGCCAGTGGGGCAGGTGCCTCTGACCTACAGATTACCTGTAGGAACACAGTGCCAATGGGGCAGGTGCCTGTGGGGCTCTGGTCTCCGCAGCTTCAGTCTTCAAGAATGGCAGAGGGAACTTGTAACCGTGAATGCCGTTGCAATCACACCCTTGATTTCTAAAACCTCAATTTCTTTTAATTGAAAAAAAGTACTTAATGACTTGGGGAAATACAAGAGTGGGGGAAAAAGTAGGATGTGAGATTTTTCCCATCATTCGTTCATTCATTCATTCTTTCTTTCTCCCTCTCCCTCTCCTTCCCAAACCCTCCTCCTCCCCCCACCCCACCTCTCTTTCATATATGATTGGAAAATAATGTACACCAAAGTGGATTACTTTTGTAAGCCCGAAAATGAACATTTTAATGTTTAAATGACATTGTTCACCGATTCTCCGTTCCTCCTGATGGCCCATTGAGTCGGTCAGCGTTCATCAGTCTGATCAAGCCAGCTGAGCATGGGACACTGTCCTTCTCAGCAGAGAGGCTCCTCACCAGAGTCCCCGCGATTTCCTCTCTCCTTGTCTGTGGCCGTGCCTCCCTCCGTGTCAGCAGCATGTTCATGGTGGCCCCAGCATGTCTCCTGAGCTGTGTCAGGCAGCCATAACTGGCTTGACCAGAGCCTGTGCATGTTTCCAGTGTTCTTCCCCAAAAACAGCTCAAGAAAGGATGACACGGAGAATCAGCTGCTTATTTGCCGAGGTGTTCCTTTTTTATTCCTTACTCAGCTGAGCTGTTTTCTTCTGGGACTGGGCCACTTTCTCTTCGGGAGGGGGCTCCTCCTTCTTGGCTGCTAGTGCCTTCTGCTCTCTCTCCAGACCTGCCAGTGGGATACAGCCTATCTCTTTGCGGAGCTGCCAGGGTCTGGCGTGGCTGTGGGAGGTGGAAGCCCAACTCCTGGTTGATGACCTCGCAGATGCAGACGGTTGGGGTGTGAGCCGGGCTGGCTGGCATTTGCTTCTTGGGACCCTGGTAGCTCTCTCTGACCCAGGCTCTGGAACTTCCACAATCGGAAAACCCAAGGGAATATTCACCACTATTTCTTTCTCATCTCTGTTTTTGAAAGTAGCCGGGGCAGTGAATTTATCCTTCAGCGGCTGACCTTCATCTCGCAAGGTCCAGCTTTTCGCACTCCCAAACTCTGTTCCCACGGGGGTCCATATGGCCATGAGTTAGAACGGCAGACTCCAGCCCCTCTCTCAAGCGTGGATCCCTTCTCCTTTTCCTCAGTTGTCCTGCTGTAACTTCGTAAACCTCGACACTACAGCCCAAGCTATGCCTGCCTTCTTTCTTGTAGCCCCTGCTGCAGAGGCTCCGACCCGACTTGAAGACCCCTATTAGTTTAGGCCTTCAGGATTCCTGTTTTGTGATCAAATGACAAACATACTGAGCCACTATTTGCATCGAAGATGCTGACTCTTGGGAGAAGTGGCTGTTGCTTTCCCATGACGCATGCCATCTTGAGGAAAAAGCCTTGCTATGCAAGTTTGTGATGTAAATAAGATTGTCTGCCTTATTTTTTAAGAACTTTTTTCAAAAAACTTTTCAAGTACTTTAAAAATACCCACTTACATTCAAACAAAGTACTTATAATGTAAATTGTCGTGCTTTGCAAAGTTAATTGCAAACCATTTTTAGCCGCTTATTGAGGCAGGAAATTTCTGTTATTAAATGTATTTAAAGCCATACACTTCTTTAACAAAATCCGTAATGCACTTTCCCCGTGAATCAGTCCAGATTAGATTCCACATGGTTGTCATGGTCCCTCAAAACTCGTCATGAGTGAATCGTACCTCCATCCTATTTGCAAGTGACCCACTTTCTGAAAACGATCTTTTCTTCCTTGGCTCTCCAGGCTCATGGTATAATGATCAGCTAGTGATGGTAGGGGCCAGAGACAGAATTTGTTGCCTTTACCCCCGGACTGTCCCTTCCCATGTCCCCAGTCTCTGCCCACCGTCCCTGCAGTCTTCGTGCCATCTTATTCAGCTCATCCTTTCTCTCCGTCCCGCTGTGTCCCCTTCCCGCCACTAACAACCAAGAAAACAAACACAGACAGTGCCTTCCTCTCCTTCCACGTAGCCCAGTGCCTGCTACAGGGTAAATTTTCAGTAAAAGCTTGTTGGATTATGACTATTCTAAAATTTAAGGCTTGGGTAATATGGGGTTTTAACCTACAAGATTAAAAGCTGACATAGGAGCAAGCTATCCAAATTAATTATGGTATCTGCTTGTTCCCAGTAAGATTTTTATTTAATGCAGCCCATAGCGCAGGGCCGCATTTTTTTTTTTTTTTTTTTTTTTACTGTGACTAGCTTTTTGCATTGAGAGAAGCCGCTGAAGAGAATGCCCCCTGCTGAGCTCATTTTCGACCCCATTGCGTGAAGACAGTTGCTGAAAACTTCTAGTTGATTTCAGAGTGTTTTCTTAAAGAAGAAGCAGTTTTTGATCATTTCACTTCTCCGCCTTTGACCATCTCTTTCTGTTCTCTGTTTAGCAAAGGACACCTTCCATGTCCTCACCATTGGAGACTAGGTCTACTGACCATTGAACTTGAACAAGCCTAGCTTCTACCTGAGGCGGTTTATGGTCACGGGAGGTGGAGACAGGAAGGGAGGCAACAGCTGGAAACATAAAGCAGCAGAATATACATCACCTCATTTTCTGCAGGACTGTAGATGTCAGTTCTGTTTCGAATAAGATTGTTAGTGCAAGACACGGTTTTCATTTTAACATCTTCTCTAGCTGTGTGACAGGGAATAGATCTTCTTGCTCATTGCCTCCCATGAGCTACTAAGTGAAGAAACCATTTTTATGAAGGACTACCTTGGTACCCTCAAACCCACCTCTGGTCTCAGGCAGACTGGCCAAAGCCTGTGCTCGCGGTTCCTCCCTTCAGTCCCCACCACCAGCAGCAACACACTGTGTTCATCTCACTGCGCTTGGTTGTGCTGGGCTAGCTTGTGCTGAGGAACAACAGCTTCTTAAATCTCAATACATCTCCTCAAAGAAAGCTATTACTGAAAAAACGTGATTTATTACCACGTGCAGTGGACTTCAGGATAAGCCCTGGGGAAGACGATTTCCTTATTTAGAATACAGGAGTAGTCTGACAAGCAGAGCGTCTTGTTTTTAAATGTAATGGACACTGGAGCTCTCAGCGTCTTGAATTTGCTGCTGGAAAATTCAGCGTGTAGAACACCAAGATGGATGTTTTTAGTTTGCTTTATTCCATACTCTCTCTTTTCCTTTTTCATTCCCATCTGTATTATATAAGGTTTCATTCATCCTTTAGAGCCACCTGAAATTCTCTGAGCAAAGCCACAGGGAGAGGTCCTCATGAGCCCGCCGCGGTTGCAGCCCTGTTAGCTTGGCCCTAGGAGAACCTAACTGGCTGTGTGTCTTGGTTCTCCCTTCATAGCATCCCTGGGGATGGGATTACTCAGGCTCCTCCAACCTCGGCGAGCTGAAGCTCTTGCTGGAGGAGGCAGTCATGCTACGACGCCTCAAGAGCGATGTCCTTGCCCAGCTCCCGCCCAAGCAGCGCAAGATGGTAGTCGTTGCCCCCGGTCGGATCAGCACCAAGGCCAGGGCTGCCTTGGATGCCGCGGCCAAGGAGATGACCACCACAGACAAAACTGTGAGTCTGGGGCTTCAGGTGGGGATTTGGAAGTCCATGTGTCCATAGCTGTTCCTTCCTTGGAGGGGGTCTGTGGGGGTTACCCAGAGTTCTCTGAACTTGCCGTTCCTGGACCTCTCCCCATGCTCCTGGGCAAGGACAGTGAGCCCATGTCATCTCTCAGCCGACCACTCTGCTTCCAAAATCTTTTCCTCGTTTGTGGTTTTGTATGTGTGTAGATCACTATTGATAGATGGTCATAAAAATAAGCCCCATGGCAACTGTGGAATGGTGATGTATATTCAGAATGCCCCAAAGAGAACTGGAATTTATGTGTGGTGTTTTTGGGGAATGCCTTAAAGCCTAGTAACTGTTACTCAGTCTAGTAACAGCTAGAAATTAGTTCTAGGAATATTTGTTACATATGTTAACCTTCTTTTAACATTTTTAAAAAAGATTTTATTTATTTATTTGACAGACAGAGATCACAAGTAGGCAGAGAGGCAGGCAGCGAGAGAGGGGGGAAGCAGGCTTCCCACTGAGCAGAGAGCCCGATATGGTGCTCTATCCCTGGACTCTGGGATCATGACCTGAGCCGAAGGCAGAGGCTTTAACCCACTGAGCCACCCAGGCAACACTAACCTTCTTTAAATCAAAATAACAAATTGACACTTATATAACAAAAGTCGGGTTTTCAAACCCTCTTAGCCCTTAATCCTTATTATAGTCGTTTATGGTTGGCAAGGAGCTAGTGTCCCCATTTCATGGAAGAGGGACGCTAGGGCCCACAGAGAATGTGATTTCCTCAGTCGTACAGCTGCTCCATGGCAGAACTGAGGCTGTAACCAAGCCTGTTACCCTCCATTTTAAGGTCTTAACACTATGGGGGTTTTATCTTTTCAAAACACTTTCGTATCTGTCTTTAGTGTCACACTGTGCTAAGTGCGGTAAAGTAATTTATACCAGCTCCATTTCTGTCCTTTTGGGATGAAACCTTGCCGTTTTCATTGCCAAGAAAATAACAGTCATTGACATTTTTTGACATTATCATAAAGCATTATCTGGGATTGTTATTACCCTGTATAAAGACAGTTACATCAAGATGAGATTCCAGCCTTCTGGGAGAGCACAAAATAAATAAGAATGACAAGAGAGAGAACGCGTGGGTTTTTTTTTATGTTATTTTACCATGTTATGAGCAAGACCACTGGGTAACTTTTAAGAAACAAGAGCGTAGGGTAGAAGATGCACTTAGAAGTTGTCAAGCTGTACGTAGTTTATGGTGTATTACATATAATAATCTGGGTAGTCTGGAGGAAGTGAGCAGGTATAATCTCTTTGCTGTGGGGTTTTCTAACAGTATTCCCCAGTACTGGTATGGAGACACGGACCAGTGGTTCTCAAACTGTATTTCAGGAGAACATGAGCAGAAGCAGGTCTTCTGTTGGTAAAATCACTGTTGGTGTACCATCTTTTTCTAATTTCTAGAGATAAAAATTCAATTAATGGAAATTCTTTTTTTTTTCTTAGATTTATTTATTATTAGAGAGTGAGGGCTGGGGAGAGGGACAGAGGGGGAGGGAGAATGAGAATCCCAAGCAGACTCTCTGCTGAGGACAGAGCCCAACATGGGGCTTGATCTCACAACTCTGAGATCAGGACCTGAGCTAAAATCAAGGGTCGGCCACTCAACCGACTAAGCCACCCCTACCCCTGAATGGAAATCCTTTTTCTCAGTTTTAAGCTTTTCCTTATAATTCTCTTAAATCTGTTATGTCTACTAACTGTTCCCACAAGTGAACTCTGCCATCAGGAAAACCAGTGAACAAGTATAGCAAATACAATATTAATGGGAAAAATTCAGATGTGGGATATTTTTAGGTGCAAAGATCTGAATGTTTATAATTATATTACACTTTAATTGCTTGTGTGTGTGGTGGAAGTAAGCCTATCGGTATTTTGTGGAATTCCCCAGAGGATCCCCTCACCTCTCCCTGGTCTCCCTCCCAAACTAGGCAGAGGCCAGCCAGTGTAGACCACAGAAAACGGGGTCAGTGGGCATTGAAACTGAAGAGGAACAGTGTATTGAGTGGCCAGGGGGCAGCTGCAAATTGTGCAATGTAGCGCAAAAGGTGTGGGAATTTTTAACTCAGTGCAGCAAGGTTTGAAAGCATTTTTTAAATTTTTTTTGCCAATTTATATAGTTCCTTCCCTTAGGTTAGGGAGCTCTTTTTAAAGATGATTTCAGATGCAACCTGGAGTTTGATTGCTGAGTTTATAGGCAATAATGTGAAATTTACTAGGCTAAACCATGGAAATCAGGAATGTTGGGTATTTTTATAGCTTCCAGTAGCTATGTAAATCCCCTAAATTCTTTGGGATATTTTGATATTTTCCTAACCTAGAAAGGGGAGCCATAATGTGCCTCGTAGGCGTGGCGCTGGAGAAGTCCCCAAGGGCAGCATAAGTTGCTCTGAGTCCCTCCTGCTGGGTGATTGTTCTCTCTGCTTCTTCATCCCGGAGTCATACACTGTTGTGCAGATTATGAAAAACCTCGATTGCAGTGGAATTCAAGACTCCAGCAGAGAAAAAGAGTCTTGAGCTCTTCTCAGCCCAGTTCTTGGAAGTTGCCGTTTTCTTGGCATCTTGGGAAAATTAGGAGTTGGTTTCTAAAAGAGAGAAACTGAGTCAGTACGGATGACCTGTGGTGTAACGCTGAAGCCAGATACTAGATTCTTTCCGATAAGTCCTTAATAAATTGGTTCCCTTTTGTGTTCTTTAATGTCAGTTCATTTTTATGATCCAACATCCAAGTAGAAAATGAATTTCGGAGCTTTGCCCTTTGGACCACCAGAACCTTTCTTCCTCCAAAGCCGCTGATGTAGTACATCTGTCTGCTGTGGACCTGATCGGAGGCAACACCCTCCCTGAATTCAGGATGGGGAGCCAGTGTCAGCTGGGAGTTCAGCCAGGTGGCCCTTGACACCCCTTCCAGTGGGGTGTCACCCCTTCCACTGGGGACTGGCTGTGAAGTCCTGAGTTGAAAAAGCAAAAATGGGGGTTGGTGGTTTTATGGTTTTAGGCAAGTCAGGAAAGCCTGTGAATCTACAGAAAGTTGCCCCTCCCACTTTTAAGTTACTTTGTAGCCCCAAGTTTCCCTGCCGAGTTGCCGGTGGTGGTGGTCCCAGTGCAGCACTGCTGAAATGGGCGATTCTTCCTTCCTTCATACCTTCCCATCTGGAGGAAGACATTTTTTCAAAAGCTTTTAATCACAGAAGCCAAGGTGAAGGGGCCCATTTATAAAATATAATGTACAAAGAAAGCTCTTTCTTATTTTCAGCCGAAATAATAGCTATCTCTTCACAGGCTAAGAAAAGCTGACTCTAATCCTCTTTTGTCTATAGTAATTTTTTGATCAGCAAGACCAGGAACAGAAAAATAGAACAAGTCCGTGCAGACTTCTGGTGACAGTATCAGTTCACCCTTCTGCTGTTCGACAATGCATTCAAATTCCAGCAGAAAAAATAAATTCAAAACCCCAGTGGATCTAATTTAGTAAAAGCCTGGGAACAAAGAACACAGGTTATTTGAAATTTCCTGGCCCGTGGCTGGCCAAAGAAGTGAGATCATTAATGCAGTAGTATTGTGTCTACTCAGTTTTGGGTTTGTTTTTTTTTTTAAGATAAAACTATTGATCTACCCTACATTAAAATAGCTGTCTATTACATAAAATCTGAAAGGTGAAGAAAAGTACTTAAACATCAACTAAGTGTTTCTTATTGCTATTCTGTGAACAAGAGTCACCTGTCTTTTATATCATATAATTTTGGCATCTGTCATTTGGGTAGTTTTTCTATAAAATGTATGTATATTTTGCTTTAAACTGTGCATTATTTATGTATATACTTATA
Organism: Mustela putorius furo; assembly: GCF_011764305.1. Classification (NCBI taxonomy): domain Eukaryota; kingdom Metazoa; phylum Chordata; class Mammalia; order Carnivora; family Mustelidae; genus Mustela; species Mustela putorius. The sequence goes on from NW_025421341.1 coordinate 20,741,397, forward strand.
CATAGATACAGGTATAATTTACGTATATAATAGTAACATTTATAGAAGCAGAATTGAGGGTGCCTGGGTGGCTCAGTGGGTTGAGCCTCTGCCTTCAGCTCAGGTCATGATCTCAGGGTCCTGGGATCGAGCCCCGCATTGGGCTCTCTGCTAAGCAGGGAGCCCGCTTCCTCCTCTCTCTCTCTCTCTGCCTGCCTCTCTGCCTACATGTGATCTCTGTCAAATAAATAAATAAAATCTTTAAAAAATAAATAAATAAAAGCAGAATTGATACCCTATAAACATCTATCAGGCGGGGAGGAAAACAGTTTACAAAACTCCATCCTGAACACTTCTCTGTGTTGTTAAATATTCCTTTGAAGCACAATATGTGTTTTACTCCCATGGCCATATTAGAATTATGCCAGTAATTTTGAGTTGGACATCTGGGTTATCAGCTCCCAATTCGAAGTAACCAGACACTGAGAAAGCAGCTTCCATAGGAATTTATGAAGACGGACTGTATGGTGAGGGTAGACGTGAAGGAGTGAGTTGCTGTGCCCCAGGGCTGGGCACACTTGGAAGCATCCCCACAGGTGCCCGCCAGACCGACCCCGCAGCTGAGTGTGATCGCGGGTTTGCACCCCAGACCTGATCCGCGCTCAGTGGCTAATCTCAAACAGGGAGGTTTCTCAGCATTCTTTCCGCCGATCGCCCATCTGTTTGTTCTGCCCTCTCCTTCTCTGCTTAGCAGGTGTGGAGGGAGCGAGTGAGGGTGAGAGGGAAAGACCTCACGGGAGCAGGGGCCGTCTCCGAAGGGCACAGGAGTCCGTGTGAAGACAGGACAGCTCTCCTTGAGGCATGCCCAGTGCGGGTGAGGTCAGCGCCGGGGAGCCTGGCTCTGTCCCTTTGGTGTATCCTACCAGGGAGCGCATTATGTTAGAGGGCCTGGCCTGCTGTGAGGGACCCTTAAAGGAGACGTGAATGCACCCAGGATGTCTGTGAGCCCTTCGTGCAGAAGGGAAGGGTCATGTGTGTCCAGAGCTTCATCAGAGTCTACACTGGGTCTGTAGCCGAGAAAGAGTTTAAGACACACTGTCATGGGGTCGCGTCTCCAACAAGAGTTCTCAGGAGAGTTCAGCTGGACCTCTGTCACAAGGCAGCCACCACCGCTACACAACAATGACATGGCCCCACTAGCCTGGCAGTGGCCCCCCAGCTTCCTGTGGTTGCAGGTTATCTTCCTTGTTTCTCGTCAGGTCCTCGAGGAAAGACACTGGTGGGAGGCGGGAAGCCATTTGGACCAAGCAGCCTTTCCCACCACCTGTGGTGTCTGTTGTTTAAGGTGCAGCCTGGCTTCAGAGCCACGGATCTTATAACCGTGGGCTCCCTTCTATGTTACATGAAGGAGCTATCGTGTCAGTCAGTGGCCTCACTGGGCCCCAGGGGCATCTGTAATCCACACTTGCTAGTGGAAGGAGAGAGCCACGCTACCAGTGATGGTAAGGGTGTCTGTCATCTCTGGGGGCGCAGAGTGATAGTAAATGTTTTCTCATAATATTGTGAAACTGTCTGCGTGTCTCCTGTGCCTGTGTCCTTGACTAGTATTTATTTAGATGCCAACTGTAAGGAAAACGTGGTTTCTTCTCCTGGAAGGTCAATGACCTAACATGGGAGCCAGGCCTAAAGACACGTGAATAATGGGTTTGAGATGTTACTAGAAGAGACTAGTTGGGGTCAGTTGGAAATGATTCAGTAAGTCTTGGACAGAAGGAAGCTTCGTCAGTGGGTATGGACACAACGTGGTAGAAGAAAAAGGGGAGGCAGAAAGCAGGTTGGGCCAGTGTCGTGTGCAAGCTGTCAGCCGGCTGTAGGAAGTGGTTCACAGCATTTCAGCTGATCCTCTGGGCCTGTGTGGGTGGCTGAGATGCTTTTCCTGAGGGTTCTCATGTTGCTGGTCTCACTGGCTGTTCTCAGCAGTTCCTGGGAGATGATAGGGTACCTGCACCGCCGTGTCTCCAGTGACACTAAAGTTTCTACAACTCCCGTAGCTTGACTCAACTGAGTGGATAAGTCAGGGTCTCCCAGCTCCGATAACTGGCATTGGGAATTTGTAAAGCTCCAGGCGGTGATAGTTACTATAGCTCATCCCAAGGCTCACAGACTGGGAGACTTTCAACCCGAGACTTCTCTTTCTACAGAAACGGCAGCAGAAAGAAGCCCTCCTTCTCTTCTTCAACAGAACAGCTGAAGCTAAAATCCCATCTGTCATGTAAGTGGCCACCAAGTGTCGACTTTTCCCTCCCACACTCTGTCTCTCTCTCATCTTTAAAAAGAAATACCTATTACCTTAATCTGCCAGAATGGTTTTGCTGCTCTGCAAGAAAGGATCAGAGCCTAGAATTCTAGCTGCCTTTGGTATAAAGTTCAAGACAGCGTAGCCTCCTCAGCCACAGAGCAAGGCCTGTCACGGGAGCACTGCCAGTCAAGTTTGGGGTCCTCAAGAGCTCCTGTCTTAACCAGTAGTCTAGAGCTGCCGCCACTTACAAGGAGGGTAGTGCTGGCCTAACACTAAAGTGAGCTTTTCCCCTTAGTAGGAAACCTGTGGTCATTTGCCTAGAGACACAAGTGTGGAGTTTCATGGAAGACTAAGAAGGCTGCCTTATGGGGAGTCCCTGGTATTCTCCAAAGACTTCATGTCTCAGCCATTATTTACCTACATAAAAAGGCAACTGTCAAAGTTTGTTCCAAAGATACGGGCAAGGGGCCATTGTCACACTGAAGTTTTCCTTCCGCCTTCTAAACTAAGGCTGAAGTCATAATTCCTCTTCTTAAATGTATTCACTGATTTGAAAAATTGTCTGCCTTTCTCAAAGAAAGGAAAAACCCACTCATGTTCAAATATTCACTGTGGTAGAAACTTGAGGCAATTCTCATGACGTGCATTTGCCTGATTTTTTATTGTTTAACATTCATGTGAGACTCTGGCAGGATAATGGTCCAAGTGATTTAATTACAATGAAAATGAATTTAGCGTGGGTTGAGCGGTGCCAGCTTGGCTGTGGGGACCAAGATATGTGGATAAATTGAGACACACGCAGCCTATCCCACCCTCTCACTCAGCCTCCAGATCCCCCAGCCTCTCCGGCCTCTCCCTCTGCACCCCTAAATACAGTAAGAGAGTGCGCTCACCACATGATTCAAATCTAAGATCCCCACACCCCAGAAAGTCTGCTGAATGTTGGCCAGCTCTCCTTCACCCTCGGGGCACTGCCCTTTTCATTTATGAGACAGTTAGGAGACTAATGAACTCCAGATGTGGTTTTACAACCTGGAAACTTCTCTCTCCAGAACTCATCAGAATTGCCCCCACCAACCCATTTCTCATGAGCTGCTGAAAAACAGATGGCAAGGGTGTGATCCTTTTCCCTCGCCCTCTCTGCTCATGACCTACAAAATTCATGGTCTACTGAGTGCTGGGCCCAGAACTACCCATTTCTCTTAGAAATTTTAAATCTGGCCATTCCGTCACTTCATAAATAAACTTGGGTGCTACCTTGTTTTAGTGTGTTAGGCTGCTGTAACAAAAATACCATACACTGAGTGGCTTGAGCAACAGAATTTTTTTCTCACACTTCTAGAGGCTGAAAAATCCAAGGTCAAGGCAGTAGCAGATGTGGTATCTGGTGGGGACCCTCTTCCTGGCTTGCAGACAGCCATCTTTGCCCTGTCCTCCTTGACAGAAGGGGCGAGGGTGCTCTTTGGGCTGTGGAGGGGTCTCTGATAAGGACATTGATTTCATTCATGAGGGCTCTGCCTGTGTGACCTTACCCCTTCCCAAAGGTCTCATCTTATAATAACCTCACCTTGGGGTTATTATTTCAACAAGATATTGGGGGGGGGGTGTAAAATTCCATCTATAACATACTTTTTCAAAATTCCGTGATAAATAGTATAATGCTTTCTAATTTCCAACCAGTTGTGACATCTGCTAACTCATTTCACACTTATAGCCTCTTTATGAGATCAGTCAAGTAAGTCGAACTGGCCCCATTTTTAAAAAATGCAGAGACCGAGTAAATTTCATGTATATCTCTGGGCCTCAGAGTCACATAAGTCTTAAGTGGAAATTAGATTATAAATCTTAAAACCCCAGTTTCTTCTGCTAATTGTTTTTCTTCCTCTTTTTGCTGTCTTCATTTGTTTTCATTTTAATGGGTGTCTTTTGATATAAAAGCCAGTGGTTTTGTAATAGGCAGATATTTCCAGCCTGGTAACTTAGGGACTCAGGAAGGATAGGAATAAAAAGCCACATCTGAGATGCAGAGGGGAGAGAGGAACTAGGAAGACTGGGACCTGTAGTTGTTAATGAGCTGTCCAACTTGATTTTATGGCCTCGTGACTTTTTGATGCTGTAGCAATAAACTTTCTTGCTTATATCATGGCAAATTTTATGTCTCTCAAACTAATTAAAGTAGATTCTATTAGTACCAACTATTCAAAGATTGAACTCAAATCCATTCCCTCTTGGCCATAGTGTTGCTTGAAAATAACTCTTAGATGCTTAGAGGACGGGTCACCACCTGCCTGACAGGAAACCTTTGAGATTTGTCCTTCTCCAAGGAGGGTTGTGTCTGTTCTGTGCCCAGACACACCCAAGTGTGAGGATCACCTCGGGCCAAGTGAGTCCTTCTTGTCAAATGCAGTGACTATATCCTGGACCTACCGTTTGTGTCCAAGGAGGCTTACCTGCCCATTACCTGTGTGGGAACAGTGACCTGTCCTGGGATTGTGAACCTCCTGCAGGGCCTTAATCCCTGGGAAGCCATCAGAGTCTGACTGGGTAATCCCCACCCCTTCCAGGGCCTGGCATAGCTGCCCTCCTTCAAGGCCATGGCTAAAGATGGGGGTTGGAAGTCAAGAAAAAACAGTAAATCAAGGGGAGTATGAAGAGCAAGCAAATAAGGTTCTTCGCTCCATCTTCTTTGCCACAGAAAAAAATTCCCTTACCACCGATTTAGCAGGTGGCCCTGTAGCTTGCCATGCACTGTGTAAGGGAGCTGGGGAGCTTTCCCCGAGTATCTCCTTAGTACTATTACTTATGCTTCAATATTACACTTCCAGAAATTTGATTACTGTCTAAAGTCCCGTAATTGCCTGCCTAGACATTTTCAATTCTTAGACGACATTTCAATTTGTATTGAAAACACATTACATTGATAGTAGCAGCGAAAGTGAAAACTGGTACGTATCTTCTGTGATCCCAGATGGTAAGAAACTTTCAGTAACATATCAGAGACACATAAAAAGGAACGATACTTTGATTTATCTGCATATGGGAGATGACTTAAAAGCAGGGAAGAACTCTTTCTGCACAGAGCAGCTCCTAATTTGGCTGCTGCTACGCAGGTGACTTGGCCTGAGGGGAAGGGGGGTGAGAGGTCAGCTCTCAGAGAAAGAGGGAAAGGGCAGGGGAGAGCAGCTACCTCGAAGGAGTCTGGTAAAGATGCAGTGGAATAATTTCAGCTGGACAAGTATATGTTAAATTTATTGTGCTCTCATTGTCCGACGCAGTGAATATATCCTGGACCTCCTGGAAAGTGGGAGAGAGAAGTTTCTAGTGTTCGCACACCACAGAATAGTCCTGAGTGCAATTACAACAGAGCTTGAGAGAAAGGTAAGCTCCCTTTGAAATTCAACACAGGATGCTTCTGTTGTTTGTGTGTCGGATGCTGAGTGGTCTTGAGTAGGTTGAGGGCAGGTCTGAACCAAAGAAGTGAGGTGATGTTTCCAGAAACATTGCTGAGGACTTCCCAAAGAATTCTCGCTTGTAGAACCACACTAGGGTCAGAATACTTCCCAGCAGTGTCCTTGAACGTCTTCCTTGCCCTCTACAGATAGGGCTGGAGCCTTGCTTTAAAAACAAGGATCCACTGCAGGGCACCTGGGTGGCTCAGTGGGTTAAAGCCTCTGCCTTCGGCTCAGGTCATGATCCCAGAACACGTTCTAGGATGGAGCCCCACATCTGGCTCTCTGCTCAGCAGGGAGCCTACTTCCTCTTCTCTCTCTGCCTGCCTCTCTGCCTACTTGTGATTTCTGTCAAATAAATAAGTAAAATCTTTAAAAAAAAAAAACAACCCACAAGGATCCTCTGGGACCAGGGGCTCTTTCATGACTCTGTAAATAAGTACAAGATTGTCAAAAAAGGAGGTAGCAGAAATTCTCTTGTGTGGAAACAAGTATTTGCATGAATCCTCCTCTCTTCCTCTTGTTCTTCCTTAGCACCATCAAAGTGGCTTTATTAGTTCTACATGGGCTACATGCAGACTTCAGTACAGAGTTTGTGTTCCTTACTACATTGAATGAAAAATATCCAGAAAGATTTCCAAGGATGTTCATTAAAACGAAACACATCAAATAAACAAAACTTGTGAAGTTGTAACAGTTATGGAAATGTTGCCCAATCTTCACCAGTTTCTCCATGTAGAATTAAATCAGGACAGTTTAAACACATTGTATTTTTACCTCCCTTTTCATTTTTGGTTAAATTTAGGACCATAAATTGCTTTTTTTTTTTTTAAGGTTTTTTTATTTATTTATTCGACAGAGAGAGAGGTCACAAGTAGGCAGAGAGAGAGGAGGAAGCAGGCTCCCTGCTGAGCAGAGAGCTCGATGCGGGGCTCCATCCCAGGACCCTGAGAGCGTGACCTGAGCTGAAGGCAGAGGCTTAAACCCACTGAGCCACCCAGGTGCCCCATAAATTGCTTTTCAACTTCCTTCATCTTTTACTACATTTTATGTAATCAATCTTTATTTCTTAACTTCTTTCTTTCAGAGAGAGCGTGTGTGAAAATGTGTGCAGTAGGGGAGGGGCAGAGGGAGAGGAAGAGAGAGAATCTGAATGCAGAGCCTGAGATGGGGCTCGATCCCATGACCTTGAGGTCATGACCCAAGCCAAAATCAAGAACTGGTAGCTTGGGGCACCTGGGTAGCTCAGTGGGTTAAGCCGCTGCCTTCGGCTCAGGTCATGATCTCAAGGTCCTGGGATCGAGTCCCACATCAGGCTCTCTGCTCAGCAGGGAGCCTGCTTCCTCCTCTCTCTCTGCCTGCCTCTCTGCCTACTTGTGATCTCTCTCTGTCAGATAAATAAATAAAATCTTGAAAAAAAAAAAAAAAAAAGAACTGGTAGCTTCACCGACTGAGCCACCTGGGCACCCCTGTAATGTTTCAAACATAGAGAGGAGTATAAAGAAACATACAGCAGGCACTTACATGTTCTCCACCCAGATATAATAAATTAAGTGTTTTGCTATATTTATTTCAAAGTGTGTATGTTAAGTAATAACATACTTAGGCCCCTCTGCAGCCCTCTAACTCATTCTCTGTAACCACTGTCCCCAGTCCTTTTCTCCATGTTGTCATATTTTATTCCAAAAGTATGTATTCTTAATATATAGTCTCCTCTATGTATTTAACATACATAAATGGCAGCGTAGTTTGAGTATCCTGAAATTTGCCTTTTTGCTCAATGTTATTTTTGAGATTTTTCCGTGTAGTATTATAGCTATAGATCATCTGCCATAACTGCAGAATAGGATCTCATTGGGTAACTGTAGCACAGTTTATCCATTCTCCTGGTGAGAGACATGGAATTTTACTTACAGTTTTTGCTATTATATGAATACTGTCACATACATGTGTGTACGTGCACACATACACACATGTGTATGCATGTGGGCATGTCCAGGCGTGATGTTGCATAACCATTGGATAGGCTTGTCTTCAGCTCTATCGGGTATTGTCAGATTTCTCTGCAAGGTGTGGTAATTCACATTTGTAATCGCACCAGCAGCATTTGGAAATTCCTGCTGTCCTGAGCGCTCACTAACAGTATTATCAGACTTTTTACTTTTGCCAAGCCAGCGAAATGAAATCTCAGCTCATTCTTATTTTCCTTTGCATTTCCCTGACTACCACTCACAGTTGTGTCTTTTTGTAGGTTTAGTAGTGATTTCAGGGTGTCTTCTATAAATATTCTGTTTTCCTGTTAGATGATCTTTCTCTTACTGATTTAGAAATATTCTTTATAAGTTTTGGGTATCTATCAGTTAACAATATTTTCTTTTCGTTTTGTTGAAGTTTTATTGAGCAAAGTTTAATTTTTGCTTTAGTTGTTATAAATGAATTGCATTTCAAGTTTATTAGTTTTTCCTATATGGTTTTTAATTTTTATGAATGAGTTAAGAAATCTTTCCTTACGTAAGGTCATAAAGATTTTCTCCTGTGATTTTTTTTTTTCCTGAGAATTTTAGAGGTGGCTCATTAATACACCTGGGTTTGAATTTTGTATATGCTGTGATCCAGGAAGCCAGCCAATGGAATTAAAAGCTATAATCCCTGGAAAGGAAAAATCAGAGCTGTCACTGTATTCAAGCAACTCAAGACAGTTAATTAGAAAACTATCAAAATGCATAAGAGTTTAATGCGGTGCCTAGATTCCAAATAAATATACTAAAATAAATAGCTTTTTTAATGTACCAGTTATAACTAATTAGTAAATACAGTGGAAAACAAGATCAAATTCAGAGCAGCAAAAACATATAAAGCACCTAATAGTAACCTCACCAAAAAGAGTGTAGAGACTGATGAGTTGGAGGGACTTGGGCCATGCTCCAGTGCAAACACTGTAAAATACTGGTCCTTCCCAAATGAATTTGTAGGTCTAACTCAATTCAAATAAAAATGCCAATTGGGTATTTTAAGGGAAGGAATCTTATATTATTATGCTAAAGGAGTCTCAAAAATTGAGGAGAGCTATCTAAGACAACTTTGAAAAACAAGAAAAATGTTGATAGACTTGTGCCTCCAGATATTAAAATCTGTTATAAAATTCAGCCATACTAGGCCAAGAAATGGTGGTCAGAAGGATGGAATAGAATGGATAGCCCTCTTTAGTATTAATAACTCTTTAGTTGAATAGCCCTGTAGTATTTTTAAAAAGTATAATCAAGGAGTCATCAAAAATTAGGCTTAATTTATTCAACAAATAAAGTTTGGGTAATTGACTAAGTAATTGAGTGGAATACTTAAATGAAACTCAGCTTCACTATTTATTAAATTTCAGACAAACCAAAGCTCATTAAGACCATAAAGCGTTAGAAGAAACTATAGATGAATGTATAGCTGATCACTGGGTGGGGAATGACTTTCTACACATAAAAACAGTGAGAGAAATCACAAAGGGAAAAATTGACTTAAATTACCTAGAACTATGGATCTGTTCTTTCACACATACACACAGTGGCTAGACCATGGGGGGTTTTCATACATTTGGTACCTTTTCTCGGCAATTTGGCCTAACTTAAGGCACTCAAATTTTTCCAAGCTCCTCTTCTAGGAACTTATCCTAAGGAAATAATGAAACCAAAGATTTATTTATAAGATTAGTGATGTTATTATTTATAATATCAAATAATTAGAAACCTAAATGTTTGTCAGTAGGTATTCTGTTAAATAAGACCCTGTTCAGCCATAAAACATAATAATGTAGGTCCATCATTCTTAACTTCGAGGAGATGACAGGAGCCTTTAAGAACCTTAGATGAAAAACTTCAACTCCACTGAAAATCAAATAAATGAAAATTAGCCTATCACATCAGCAGAGGTTTATAAATGTGCAGCGCTTAGCATAATCCCCTCCGGTTCCATCCATGTTGATGCAAATGGTGGGTATTCATCTTTTCTGACGGCTGAGTAATATTCCATTGTGTATATGGACCACATCTTCTTTATCCATTCGCCTGTTGAAGGGCATCCCAGCTCTTTCCACAGTTTGGCTATTGTGGACATTGCTGCTATGAATATTGGGGTACAGATGGCCCTTCTTTTCACTACATCTATATCTTTGGGGTAAATACCCATTAGTGCAATCGCTGGGTCATAGAGTAGCTCTATTTTTAACTTTTTGAGGAACCTCAACACTGTTTTCAAAATGGCTGCACCAACTTGCATTTCCACCAACAGTGTAAGGGGTTCCCCTTTCTCCACATCCTCCCCAACATTTATTTCTTGCCTTGTCAGTCTTTGCCATTCTAACTGGTGTAAGATGGTATCTCAATGTGGTTTTGATTTGAATTTCCCTTATGGATAGTGATGTTGAGCATTTTTCATGTGTCTGTTAGCCATTCGTATGTCTTCTTTGGAGAAGTATCTGTCCAGGTCTTCTGCCCATTTTTTGACTTAATTATCTATTTTTTGCGTGTTGAGTGAAATAAGTCAAGCAGAGAAAGACAATTATTGTATGGTTTCACTTACATGTGGAACATAAGGAATAGCATGGAGAACATTAGGAGAAGGAAGGGAAAAATGAAGGGGGAATAATCAGAGGGAGAGATGAACCATGAGAGACTATGGACTCCAGGAAATGAACTGAGGGTTTCAGAGGGGAGGTGAGTGGGGGGATGGGTTAGCCTGGTGATAGATATTAAGGAGGGCACGTATTGCATGGAGCACTGGGTGTTATAAACAAACAATGAATTGTGGAATTATGTATCAAAAACTAATGACGTACTATATGGTGATTAACATAATGTAATAAAAAATAAATAAAAATAAATCTTTCTAGAAGATTTGGAAAAAAATGTACAGCCCTTACCATTGATAACAGTGCAGCAAGCTGGACATGCTCAGACATTACTTATTGGAAAGCAATTTGGCGATAATATCAGGATCCTTAAATTAAGTCTCTCCCTTTGTCATAGTACTTTGATTTTTAGTAGTGTAGTCTAAGGAAATAACCAAATATGGGCAAAGAACCATGAGCACGTTTATTTTAATCCATCCTTTAAAAACGTTTTAATTCTAATAGCTTTATAGAGATATACTTCGCAGGCAATGAGCTGCATTTGGAGTATAGTTTGGTAAGAAGACAGTGAAGGGGCATCTGGGTGGCTCAAGATCTGACTCTTGATCGTAGCTCAGATCTTGATCTCAGACTTGTGAGTTCAAGCCCATAGTGAATGTGTCTGTTGGCCTCAGGAGTTTCCTTGGGCCCTTTGAAATCCCTCCCGTTTCTCCATGCCCTCCCATCTCCAGGCCATCACAGATCTGCTCTGTCACTCTAAACTAATTTGCATTTTTAGAGCTCTATATAAATGTGGAATGATTCAGTGTGTACTTTTTTTTTAAATTGGATTTCTCTTAACATACTCTGAGATTCATATCTGTTGTTGCACATGTCATCATTTCATTCCTTCTTATTGCTGAGTAATATTCTGTTGTATGCATATACCATGATTTTTATCCATTCACCTGTTGATGGGTGTTCACCAGCTCATCTTTTTTTAGTGAAAATGAAGCACCTGGATGGCTCAGTTGGTTAAGCTTCTGACTCTTGGTTTCAGCTTAGGTCATGATCTCAGGGTTGTGAGATCGAGCCCCCAGTCTCTGTGATCAGCAGGACATTCGCTTCAGATTCTCTCCTTCTGCCCTTCTCCCCACTCATACTCTTTCTCTCTCTCTCTCACTCTCAAATAAATCTTTAAAAAACAAAAAAGAATCTCCAAAATATGAAGAAATACACAAATGGATAAATTACATTGTTGCCACATAATGAAACATAAGGATGTTAATAAATATGTTTTAGAAAACCTTAATAATTTCATTGATTTACAATATAGTGTTTATTGGAGAAAACCAGGATATAAAACTTTGTGTTTAAAAGATTATCACACACATTGAGAAGAGAGCACCTGGCAGAAATAGATCGGTGCTAGGGGTGCCTGCGTGGCTCAGTGGGTTAAGCATCTGCCTTCAGCTCAGGTTGTAAAAGGGCCACAGAAGAATCCTTTTGGTGCTAGAACTGGTCAGTGTCTCTTTTTTTTTTCTTTCTTTCTATCTTTTTTCTTTTTTTTTTTTTAAAGATTTTAGTTATTTGCTTGACAGAGAGAATGAGCACAAGCAGAGCAAGGAGAGGGGCAGAGGGAGAAGGAGAAGCAGGCTGAGCAGGGAGCCCAATGCAATTCAGTGCTCGATCTTAGGGCCCTGGGATCATGACCTGAGCTGAAGGTAGACACTTAACTGACTGAGCCACCTAGGCACCCCTTTTCTTTTCTTTTCTTTTTAAGATTTTATTTATTTATTTGACAGGCAGAGATCACAAGTAGGCAGAGAGACAGGCAGAGAGGGAGGGGGAAGCAGGCTCCCTGCTTGAGCAGAGAGCCCGATGCTGGGCTCAATCCCAGGACCCTGGGATCATGACCTGAGCGGAAGGCAGAGGCTTTAACCCACTGAGCCACCCAGGCACCCCTTTTCTTTTTTTAAGTGAGCTCTGTGCCCAACACAGGTCTTGAGCTCACAGCCCTAAGATCGGGAGTCACATTCTCTCCTGACTGAGCCAGCCAGGTGCCCCTTAACTTTTCATGTCTTGTCTGTGACAGAAATTCCTAGGACATGAGTGATAACACTGGTAGGATACACACATATGAGTTGAAGTAAAACAGGACATCTGAATAAGACTGGTACATCATATCAAAGTTCATTTCCTGGTTGTGATACACTGTAGTGTCACAATATGGTACCACTGGGGGAAAGTGGGCCCAACGTGCAAGGAATCTCTGCATGTTTGCTTAAACAAATGGGAATCTGCAAGTCTCTCAACAGAAATTTCCATTGGAAATGAGAAGACAAACAGCTCCGAAAGCAGGGTCAAGGGAGGAATCGTTGCTGTGGCAGGTCAGAGCCAGAACGGCAGCGTGGCTGTGCCCACGAGCCGCAGCTGCCGAGCCTCCCCCCCCCCCCGCCCCAGCCTTGGTGCTGCCCACCTCCGTTCCCTCCTTGTCCCCGCAGCACGTGCCGCACATCCGCATTGACGGCTCGACTTCCTCCGCTGACCGCGAGGACCTGTGCCAGCAGTTCCAGCTGTTCGAGAAGCACGCCGTGGCCGTGCTGTCCATCACCGCAGCCAACATGGGCCTCACCTTCACCTCAGCTGACCTGGTGGTGTTTGCGGAGCTGTTCTGGAATCCAGGGGTAAGGGACGCAGGGGACTTGAATACCCCAGGTGTGCAGGCGCGTGGTTGTGGGGCGGAAGGCCCGGGTGTCAGTCGGGGTTGACAGGGTTTCCAGGAGCTGTCCCCAGCACCAGTTTTGTCTTCTGGCCTTTTCTCCTTGGCTTCAGAAACGTGTTTCTACTTCCCATGGGTCAGTCTTTAAAGAAGTAAGGACTCGCACATGTGTTGTCTGGCTATTAGATGTTCATGGCAGTCTCCTAGGTAGTAGGATTATCGACTCCATCTTATGAAGGGAATACTGAGGCTTTTGAAGGCCAGGAGGAATCTCAGGAGGCATCCTTCTGTGAGGAAATGGGGGCATAACAGCTCGCATGCACGGCTGTCCCCGAAGGGGAGCCCGTGGCCACAGCAGCCGCAGCCCAGGCCTCTGGCCTTCCAGCCTGTGGGTTTGTATTAACCGTCACTGTGAGCTGCTTAGCCAATGCGGCCAGTGGGCAACTGCCCGCCGTGGGGGTTCCACTGGCCTTATCTCCTGAGCGGAGAGCTGTGACAGCAGATATGTCATTGGCCACACAGGGTGCTGTTTTGTGATGGGTGGACTTCGAGGCTGAAGGCATATATAGTAGAAACAATGCTTTGGGGCCTTGTTATTTATTACAGGGCTTACCATGTTAAAGAGCCACCCGACCCCTAATCATCCATGACGTCTCCCTCAGTTCTTTAGAAGGTCATGGTTTCTGTTCCAGTGAGAAGAGCGGAGGCGTGCCGGGCTTCTGTCATTTGCCATCAGCACGGCCTCCTAGCAGAGTCAGCGCTGGCTGTTCGTTCCTCCCGGCACTTAGTGCTGTGCCCACCGCTGGCTGGCTGCAGGTTCTAGTTCCCCCAGAACTTGGGTTTGGTTTGGTTTGGTTTTCTCTTGTATTCAGTGGCAGCTTGTTCGGAGGTAGAGGCTCTCAACCTGCTGACTTGGGGCATGGAGTGAAGTCCTCTGAGGAGGGATGGTGTGCTGGGCTCAGGGGCAGGGGGCTGTGTGCTGTGCTAGCTGGAGACCTTTCAGGCCTTGGCCCGTACACATTGTGATTCCCGGACCCCACAGGTACTGCTCCAGGCAGAGGACCGGGTACACCGAATCGGACAGTCGAGCTCCGTGAGCATCCACTACCTCGTGGCAAGAGGCACAGCTGACGACTACCTCTGGTATGGCTGGCCACGGGGGTGGTGCGGGGGTTGACACCAGTGATCTATTTCCTTCACTCCCTAATGTCTTCCGCTCTTGCTGATGTCTTCAGGGACCTGTGCGGAGGAGCCAGGAGTCATGCCCTTCCCCTTGCAGCCGTGAGCATGCCGCACCCGCTTCCCAGCATTCACTCATGGCTTGCTGGGTGCATGAGGATGAAGGCGATGTGACTCCTTTCCCACTGGCCTGAGACAAGGGGGAGGGGGGAGCCGATGGTGAGGAAACATAGGTGCAGGTTTGCTCATAAGACACTCTGTCCTGCCCATGAAGGCATTGCTGAGACACGGTGATGTTCCCCTCTGCCCCTTTATGCCATGTATTGGTACATAAGGCCATCCTACAGGGCTGCTGCTGACGTTTGGGAGAAAGTGGCTCCCTGTGGGCCATGTAGTGCTTCCAGATTCATGTCTGGTACCTAAGCAAAAAGGTCTCCAAATGCTCCTTCCCAATCCCATTTACCCCTTCCTGATTCTAAGTTTCTTGACTATCTCATTAGTTTCCACTACTCACCTGTCTCCAGCTTTATGACTAAGGGGTCTTACCTTTGCCACATGTGTTGGTTTTTCCTACTCCCACATCTTTGAATTTGTGGATTTGTTCACTGGGCCCTGGTTGAGAATTTTGTTGTAATGAGACATTTGTTTTCTCTACATCTTCCAGTAGAAAGAATTTTGAACCTGATTGACTCAAACCCTAAATTGGTTTATAGCCGAGAGGAGGCAAATATTTGAGGTTGGGCATTGGTGCCTTGAGAGCTGCAAAGAAGTGGAACAGCATGCCTCCGCCCCATAAACACAGGGAGGGGGATTTCCTTTTAATCAGCCCCCTGGCTCTGTGCAGCTTATATTCATTGCGGTGCCTTTGTCCTCAACAGGCCCCTAATTCAAGAGAAGATTAAAGTTCTGGGTGAGGCCGGACTTTCTGAGACCAATTTTTCAGAAACGACAGAAGCTACTAATTACTTCTACAAGGTAACACCAGCAAATGGCTTCTTGCCCCTGGCTGGGGGGTGGGGGAGGTGGAGCATTAAGTTGTCCACTCAGCCCTTGGGTCCCTGGAGAGAAGGTGTGGGTCATTCCTGTGGATCTCACTCAGCCTTATGCAGAAAAGCAGCTTTACTGCAGCTCGTCTGGAAACCAAGATGTCTTCTCATGGAATTGCCCAGAATCAGAGTCTGATTGAAATCAGCAAAATCTTCGAGTGACAGGAAGACTAGAGTCTGAGGATTTGATCTTTCATTTACAGTGAGGAAGCAACTAAATGCTTCCTTCCAGAAGTAATTATTGAGATAAAAAAGACTCAGAAGTCATATTTTTATTTACTTATTTATTTTTAGTTCTTATTTAAGTAACCTTTACAGCCAATGTGGGGCTTGAGCTCATGACCCTCAGATCAAAAGTTGCAGGTTCCTCCAGCTGAGCCAGGCATCCCCAGAGATCATATTTTTTAATGTAGAATATAAATTATCATCCTAGATGTAAAGAGTTAATAAGCTAATTGTGAAACAACCTTATTTTTAAGCTTTTTAAAGAACTCTCTAATTCAGTTGAATGATAAATATTTTCACAGAGCCTAGGTTATTATGTGCCCTTTTGAAAGCAAGGAACCTTATTTTTAAAGGATTCTCAACCTTCTCAAACTCAATAATGAGTTTATTTAGAACTCATTTATTTACCCTTACCCTCACTCTGAATTAGTTAAGAATTTCTGCCTGAAATACAAGTACAAGATAATATAAATGCCATTTATCAATACTTATTTTGATTAATAATTATATCTATCTTTTTATTCAAGTGGAGCTGGAAATTTCATCAACTACTAGAAAAAGAAAATGTTGCCTCTTTGGAGGAGATTAAAGCAAAAGCGATTATGTCTCGCTGAGACAGCCTGCTTTCCCAGAGGGGAAGTGAAATACTGATCAGATCTTGGACTTTGCTTCCATTAATCAGGCATGCTCTGAAAGCACAGTATTGCCACCACCATAATCAAATGCCATACTCAAGTGCAGGTTAACACTTATTTTACTTGGGGCAGTGTTTCCTTAACCTTGTAGTTGTTCAGACAGAGGCTGATGAGGTTAGTTCTTAGAGGAGGATGTGCAGATCACAGGAGGCTGACCTTAATGACCCTTAATACCACTCCTCGTTGGGAAGGCTGGGATCCTGACAGGTGAGGGAGTGTTGGGTGCGGGTATATCGGGTAATCTGAAGTTCTCACAGGACAGCTCCCACAGTCAGATTTCAGGGCCCCCCATCACCAATGTGGGAGGGATTGGGGGGCCTTCTGTTAAGGAACAGTGAAGAAGTAGAGACCAGCTGGAATGAGACCTGACTGTAAAGGGGCTGAAAAGCCAGAGAAGCTGCTTCTGCATTGATGAGGTCAACACGGGGGTGCTCCAAGACATGACGAGAAAATCCTGTGAAAGGACAGGGAAGGGCAGAAACCAGCCCGGCAGAGACCTGCCAGGGATTGAAATGGGGATGCACCACTGCAAATCTGTGCAAGTGCCAGTGTTGAAGCCCGGGGAAACAGTGTGCCTGTGGAACATCACGGAGGAAACAAGACAGGAGAGGCAAACTTGCTGCCCCTTCGACATGTGGGATAGGCTGTCGGGACGCCCTGGTGATGGCAAGCCAGGGGGAGGAGAACAATGTTGGTAGACCCTCTGTGAAATGCATTCCTTTCCTCTGAGGTCCCAGACCCCTACCTCCTTCTGCTTAGTTCAGATTGACATGTATGAGCTCATTTTGCCTGACCATCTTTGGCATTTCCACATCTGTGTGGGTTCCCTGTATGTATGCCTATTGATTTTCTCCTGTTTAAAAAAAAAAAAGTTGGCAGACCATCAAAACTAGGCTTTGTCCAAGAGAGCTGCTGGTTTGAGGATGTAGGAATGAGAGGAGAGATGACATCGGTTTTTAAACTCCCATTTGTTTAAGGGAACCGCGATGTCATTTGAAACACTGAAAGCACACCTGGCATGAAAGACGGTCAGGGATGGGAATTCACACTTGGGAGAGATCAGCAAAGGGGTGATAGTGAGCCCATCGCGTGGTCTGGTTGCAGCTGCTGAGCATGATTTTAGCACTGCGCCATGGCCGACAACTCAGAGGCGGCTGATGGGTCTTTTGATCATTGGCAGATTTTAGATAGTCAGAAACAAAAAAAACGGGAATCTACTTCTCTGTATGTCTAGTATGGGTATGTTTTGCCAACCACTCCAAAAATTAGGTGTAAGCCGTGGCTGAGCACACGGGTTTGGCAGTTGAATTCCAACCTAAGCCCTCGCTGGAGAATGGCTTTGCAGGAAATGAGAGCTTGGGAGCTACTTCAATACCCGTTTGGAAAGCTAGAAGGAAGAAGGCATTTCCAACATGAATTCTAGTTTGAGAGCAGGTTCTTTATTGCTCTCACACCATTTCTCCACCACCACCCCCCTTTTCCTTTACTCCACGAGCAGCAGAGAAGAAACAGTGTCGGGCGGGAAGGCCGCTCTGGTCTGCGCTGGCCGTCATGCGGGACCTGATGCCATAAAACCGGCAGCCCCCACCTCCGGGTCTCCTCCCCAGCCTCAGTGGCACAGGGAGAGTTGGTGCTGGAGCCTGCGCTCTAACTTTGTTGTTTTCTCTCTCTGATGAAGGACCCAAAGCAGCAGACGATCTATGACCTCTTCCAGCAGTCCTTTGAGGAAGATGGAAGTGACTTGGAGCTCCTGGAGGCGGCGGAATCCTTTGACCCCGGAAGTGCGTCTGGTGCACCTGGAAGTGATTCTCAGGACCCGGGAGGCACACTGGATGAAATCACGTTGACGGGCAGCCCTGTGAAGAAAAGGAGATTTGAATTTTTTGATAACTTTGACAGCTTTACCTTTCCCCTATAGGTGGGGCAAAAAAAAAAAAAAAAAAAAAAAAGAGGCATTTAAAAATCATGGAAATAAGATCAGGTGTTTTGTTTTTAAAGCTTGCACTCCCCTTGACGTTACAGCAGTGCTGGCGTCTGTCTCGAGCCCCGCGAGTCACCAGGCCTTCCTTTCTGATAAGGAAAGGAAATGGGCAGTTCCTTTCTGGCCTTTCTGTACGGGACTGCTGGGGTCTTAATCTTAGCTTCTCTGGCTGAGAAACAGAGACAGCCATTGCAGTAGTGGAATTCGTGTTCTTGAAGTAACGTGGGGCTTCCTTTGAAACCCCTGAAATCTGGATTTTTTAAAAAAATGTACTTTTTGGACAAATATTTGTAGAGCACCTGATATGTGCCAGGCAGCGTTCTAGGTGCCGGCAGTAATTCCCCAAAAGAGAGCAAGCTCCTCCTACCTTTGCAGAAGTTATATCGCAGGAGAGGTAATAGTTACACATCCTTCAAAGAAAAGTAAAGTGAAGGAGGTAAGGGTTTGGAGCAGGAGGTGAAATGTTTTTCTGTCTGTCAACAGACAGTAGATGTATTTGGCTTCATGAGCGAGGTTGTCTCTGTTGGAATGACAACTCTGCTGCTGTAGGGCAGAAACAACCATAGGTAATACAGAAACAAATGATCATGGCTCTTTTCCAATAAAACTCTAATGGACACTGAAATTCGAATTCATACAATTTTCATGTGTCGTGAATTTTATTTTTTTGATTTATTTTCAACCATTAAAAAATGTAAAAACTGTGCTTTGTCCATGGGCCATACAGAAGCCTGTGGGCAGGACTTGGCCTGCAAAGCATGATTTGATAACTTCTAGTTTAGAGCGGCACCATCTAGCAGAAATATACCACAAGCCACAGATGTGATTTTAATTTTCTAAGAGTATTTTAAAAAATAAAAAATTAGTATTTTCTTTAACTCATCTTTAAAACATTGTCTGTTCAACATATAATCACTATTAAAAACTTAGAAACTTTGTTACATTCTCACCTTTTTTTTCATGCTAAATCTTCAAGACCCAGTGTGTAATTGATGCTAACAGCACCTTCCAGTGTGGACTAGCTCATGTCGAGTGCTTGTTTCAAGTGCACTTGTGGCTGGTGGCTCTTGTGTTGGCCAGCACAGGTTTAGAAAGCAGTGAGGGGTGTGGGGTATCATGTGAGATTATAGGTCATGTAAAGAATCAGATTTAATTTTGAACATGAAGCCACTGACTGGTTTTTGAACAGGGATTAGAGACAATCTGATTATATTTTAAAAGATCCCTCCAGGGGTGCCTGGGTGGCTCAGTCTGTTAAGCGGCTGACTCTTGATTTCATCTCAGGCCATGATGTCAGGGTTGTGAGATCCCGCCCATCATCGGGCTCCACTCTGGACATGGAGTCTGCTTGAGATTCTCCCTCATCCTCTGTCCCTCCCCTCAGTCACGTGCACTTTCTAAAATTAAAAAAAAAAAAAAAAAGTCTTAAATCAATTAAGGAATGATAGATCCCTCCTATTTGTGTGCATACAATAGATCGGGAAGGATGGTCAGGGAAACAGTTTTGAGAGGAGGCTAGTGAACTGCTACAGCTGACCACAGGGCAACACTGGGGTGGGGCTCAGCTGAGCAGCAGTGGGAAGGAGGTGAGAAGTGCTTGGATTGGATACATCGTGATTGTGGAGCTGAACGAGTTTGAGATGAACTGACTGAGAGGCATTTGAGAGGGAGGAGTCTCTAGACCTAGGATTTGGCCTGAGCAAAGCTGTAGTGCCGTTGACTGAGATTTTTTAAAAAAGAAAAAAAAGATGAGGAAGGACAGCTAGGTTGGGCAGCAAGGCAAAATCAAGGGTTTGGTTATGGACTTCTTGAATTAGACGGAGACACCCCACCCATCTTCCTCTTCGAGAAGCTTCCTGCCCAGCTTCAGGGAGCACAAATAGCATATAGCTTCCACCTGGCCACAACCAGCAGTCCAGGGAAAGCCACTTTGTCCAGGGTTGCACCCTTCCAGGAGCAGCCCGCGTCAGTGACTGAACAAGGCGGGCACAAAGGCCGGGCCACTTGAACCCTGATGCGAGAAACCTCTCTGGGACCATATTCACTGACGGAGCTGCCCACTGCCCTCTGGGCTGTCTAAGGCTCCAGTTTGCCTCCCTCTGCCTCCCCTCCTTCCTCTTCCTTCGCAGACATTGATCTCTGATGAGCACCTTGTACCCCACACTCTGTGTTTCTCTGGCAAGATGCAAGGGGCTAGGTTATATAGGCTGTAGGATTTGGGTCTCCAGCAGGAGAAGGTCACCCCTCAAGCTGTGAATTCTACCCTCACTGGCTAGAAATGGTGTTTATAGTCTGGGACTGGATGAGATTGAGCAGGTAAAGTGGCTTTCGGGGAAAAAGTGGATCTAACTTATCCCAGAGCATGCCAACAGTTAGGCTTGGGAAGAGAAAAAAGAGGGCAAACAGCAAAGAAAAAGGAAAAAAACCAAAATGGGTGTCCGGGAGCAGGATATTTAAAAAGTGTGTCAGGGGTGCCTGGGTGGCTCAGGCTGTTAAGTGTCTGCCTTCAGCTAGGTCATGATCCCAGGGTCCTGAGATCGCGCCCCACATCAGGCTTCTTGTTCAGCAGGGAGCCTGCCTGTCGCTCTACCTGCCTCTCCCCCTGCTTGTGCGTGCGCGCTCTCTCTGACAAATAAATAAAATCTTCTAAAAAATGTGTTTCAGGAAGGAAGGAGTTGGCTGCTTTACTTGGTATCGTCAAAAGACGGTGGGCCAGGGTTAAGTGAACGTTCCGAGTTAGCCCAGTTTTCTTGGCAGCAATGCAAGATGTCTAAGTTGTTCCAGCAGGACTGTGTATGCATTTGTTTGTTAGCCTTGGATGGTTTTCACTCTCGTACTGTTTGCTATGTGCCAGGCACCAGGCCAGACACTTTACCCGTGTTGACACTGTGAGCCCTGCCTTGGAGGAAAGTAGTTCGATTTTCATGGTGCAGATGCAGAAACCAAGCCAAGGGGGTCTCAGCCAGGAAGTGGCAGAGCAGGACCTCCAGCCAGGCCACTCCCTGCAGAACCCACCGGAGGGAGGGTGCACACTTCCGACACCAGGAGGCTGGGGAGTGCTTTGCTAGGTCTGTGAGCAGTTGACCGCACCGCTGCCTTCCCGGGGGCCTCAGCCTCCCTGCAGGCTCCCAGCTAACTCTGTTCTCACTACAATGAGACCCTAGAGCGCACCGTTTTTGTGCCTTTCAGTCCCCTTTCCAGGGCTTCTAGACAGCTCCAGTGGGGAGAGAGAGATCTTTGAGAGCCACCCAGCCCCCCTTTACTTGCTGCTCAGGGATGGTCAGGCACACCGACATGTCAGTACTGTCCAGTCCGGACTGCCGGGCCACGTCCTGTGGGAGGCTTTGGTCTTGACAAATAACCGGCTGGCTTCTTGCCTTCCTCAGTCGGACCAGGCATTTGATTATAGAACTTCCTTTTAATCACTGTATTGATCTACTGCTGGGAGCTTCTCTGCAGGGTCAGAGCTCCTCAGGAAATCCAGCCTGAACACCTACGTCTGAGGACCATGAGTTATTGCTCGTATCTTTTTGCAAAGGACTGTGGAGATTATTAGCAGCTGAGCCTGCTTCCTGCCAGCTTATCCTGCTCTGAGAAGCTCTGCCATGGTACCAGATCTCCACAGATAATTAGGCCTTCCATTTCCTCTATCACCTCCTGAAACAAGAATGACCCAGTGTTACCTAGAAAAAAACATCCAGAGTCACGGGCCTGAGAGAGAATGCTTGTCTGGGTCCTCCCCTCGGCCACCCTAAGTGGTCTTACACTCTCTTACCACCTCCAGCTCTCTGTTTTGTTTTTAAATTTTGTTAGCTGTACCAGTTTGTTTATATTAGTGGCTATGACTTTGGAAGCTTCCAAAGGACAAGTAATGGGTCTTTCTAAAGTTTACTCTAACATTGTTCCAAATGGCCCCTTAAAATAAATATTTGTCTAAGAGTAATGAAGAGCAATGGCTGCTGTGTCATCAAATAGATTGTCCTAAGCTCCCTTAGGAGCAGGTGTTCTGGAAAGCCAACTTCATCACTTCATGGTTGCTGCCGTTGGAGTCCATAATCAATCTGCCACAGACACAGCCGTCAGTGTAGATCTGGAGAAGGATACAGATGATCCTGCACTGGGTGGCCTGCTGGGCGGTGGCCCAATGGGTACAGAATCTGCAAAGAAGAAATGCTAACATCCTACCTCAACGTTGCTCACGGGGTTTTTGCAGTGAATTTTTTGCAATCTTGGTGACTCATTGATGGAAACAACACGGTCCCCTCATTAGGGAGAAGTCTGTGGAATGAGTTAAGGCCCAGGAAGCAGAAAGATTCTGGATGACAGTTAGATGCTGAGTTATAGGAAGGAGCATTTCTTCCTCGCCTGCCCCAGAGCCTAGCCTCAGCCTCTGCTCTCTGTCCTGACATCACATGGCTTGAGGAGCATTACGAAGCCCTCTTCTGTGAGTCTGTGGATGTCTCCAGAGACTCGTCTGCTGCTCGCTCAAAGAAGATTGGGTGCAGCTTTCTCATGAGCTCTGCTGGAGTTTGGTCAAGTTCTTTAATGTCTTGGAGAATGAGATCATAACATCTCATTCCTTATTTTTATTAGGAGTTCCTCTCTACTCTAGAGCTGTGGTTAGTCTGCAATGGGTGTGCTTCAGAAATACAGTGAAAGGTACAGGTGATTTTGAGACATATTTATCTAGTGTTGCTTGGGAGCATCGGTGATCATCGTTAAATGAATAAATCTCTGCTTTATTCACCTTGGGCCCTGCCACAAGGTGTCGGATCAATGCCTGCCCTTGGGAGGGTTTGCCGTTGGTCCTTGCAACTTGGTGTCCATGTGTGAAACCACTATTCCACTATAAATACATTTATAAATAAATAAATGTTGAGCCTCCGTCTGAAGCCTCTAGCTAGACCTCAGTCTCAGCTGCTCTAGAAGAGAAAGACTCGCCATCTCTGAGATGTCCTTGAGGTCCCCCAAAGCATATTTATTTATACCAGGAAGCCTGTATATTCTGTTATGCCATGCTGAGTGTAGCTCTAGAATTTATTGAGAACCATCCAGCCATTTCTGTGTGATTCAGAAAAGACACTTGGACTTATTTATAGAGAGTGAATGCTTTTGGGTTTAAGCTAGGATTTCCGCAGTCATTCTTTTTCCTCCTTTACTTCACAGCTCAGTCCAGACACATACCTGCCACCATCCGCTGTGTTTCCTGGAAATGTCAGTTCTAATGAAGAAAATCTGGGCCTATCTCATCCCACTTCCTGTCCCTGCGATTAGGTGGCCTCTTAAAGGGTTTTAGGAAAGGTCCCCCAGGCCTACCAGAGCTGGCTCTGCCTACCCTCACCAAGGTCATTATTCCCTGAACGACCCTGGTTAATTTCTGCCTCTGGGGTTGTCATCAGGGAGACTGCTAGAGGGAGCAAGTGATCCTGGAAGCCTTGATCCATTTGTACTCGAATTAATAGTGTGTCTTTTCCTTCTTGGCTTCCCACAAGCCTTTTTCTAGGTTGGAAAGAAACAGAGCTGGAGGCACCGTCCCCTCACTGCTGACTCCTGGGTTTTGCCTTGTCTTTGCATTCTTGTCTATTGAAATCTTGATGCTTTTCTTTTTCTTCTTCTTCTTCTTCTTCTTTTTTTTTTTTTTTAAGATTTTATTTATTAGAGAGAGAGAAAGAGAGCAAGAGTGCATGAGCACGAGCAAGGGGGAGGCATAGAGGGAGAAGCTAACTCCCCTCTGGTCACGGAAACCCTGGGGTCCTGAGCCTCAGAAGGCAGACACTTAACCAGCTGAGCCACCCCGGCACTTTGATGCTTTCTGAAGCTCTTTGTAAGTGAAATTTAAGCTGCAAAAGGGATGAAAATAATTCCAACCTTATTTCCTGCCCTATCTTCTCACTTCTTACCACGTGTAGGATTACAAGGTTTAAAAAAAAAAAAAAATGGCACGGAAGCTTAAAGAGATTTTGTTGGAGCCCTCTCTCATACCTGCAGTTTTGGTTTTGTCTTTCCCTGTGAGGTCCCAGGGAAGGAAATGGATTCCTAAACATAGCAGAAAACATCGAGAAGCCTGTGAGTCACAGGGTTCAGGATATTATGACAGCCAACAGTTATTTGATTTTGCAACACCCTCTGCCCACAACCCCTCTACCTCAACCCATTTATCTGACTTATGGAGTGCCAGGCTCTCCTCCTCTTTGTTTTTAACTCCCCTTTTCTAGGATGAAATATCATACAAAAATGAATTCATAAAACAAATTTACAGCTTAACAAAATATTACAGAATAAACAGTCATGTAAATCATAACCCCCAAAGTTGTGAATATATATTCTAGAAGCTTTATTGTTTTGCTCTTCATGTTTAGAACTACAATCCAATTGCAGCTTATTTTTGTACATGGAGGTAAGGTCAAGGTTAGTTTTTCCCCATGTGAATATGCCATTTCTCAGCATCACTTATTGAAAAGACTGTCCCTTCATCTAGGGCTCCGCAGTGCTTTCTTTTCACTATTATGAATTTGATATAAAATTTAACCAATTGGAACATCTGGGTGGCAGAGTCCATTAAGCGGTTAAGTGTCTGACTCTTGATTTTGGCTCAGGTTATGATCTCAGTGTTGTGGGATGGAGCCCTGCATCAGGCTCTGTGCTCAGGGTGGAGTCCCTTGTCCCGCTCCCTCTCCCTTTGCCCCTCCTCCCGCTCATGCTCTCTCTTAAATATATAAATAAATAAAATCTTAAAACAATAATAAAAATGAAAAATGAAATAATAAATGAAATAATAAAATAAAATAAAATAATAAAAATTAAAATGTATAAGTAAAAAAATGAAAGCCCTGCATTCTCATCCCTTGTACTTCTAGCCCTGCTTCTTACAGGGAATAACTAATATAAATAATTTAGGATGGAGCCATAGGTAATTTATTCCCAATGCATGTAAATACATACATATACATAGAATTATTTCTTCAAAAATGGAATGAAACTCTTCATATTAGAACTGTCTCATTTCACATAATATATTTGGTCATTGTTTCATATTGATTTATCTTATCTCTTTTAAGAGTTACCAAGTAACACCCATGCTGATGGGTACATTACCTGTGAAATGTCCATTAAAACAAAAGGCAAACAATGAAAATGATGAATTTAAAGTAAATTTGTGGAGAGAAGAGAAGAAGGAATGAATCCACATACTGAATTCTTTTCAGATACCTGATTATTTCT
The DNA here is from genome assembly GCF_011764305.1 of Mustela putorius furo. Lineage (NCBI taxonomy): Eukaryota > Metazoa > Chordata > Mammalia > Carnivora > Mustelidae > Mustela > Mustela putorius. The sequence goes on from NW_025421341.1 coordinate 20,766,787, forward strand.
AGGTGTTTAGGAGTTGGCCTCAGGGCTCCCCTTCCCCTAGCTGAGTCTACTGCCCCTTCTGGAGGCAACCTACAGTGCTCTTAACATTGTGTGCAGACTTCACTCTTGCCCTTGGCCACCAGGCCCTTCCGTGAAGGACTTTGGGCACAAGAGCTCTTTGGGCACAAAGCGAAGGAACAGCATGGAACCTGGGGCTCCCAGATAAACCCTTTGGTCTCCAGCATGAGATCAATTGTGGATGACGTTTGCCCCTCAGATTTCCTTCAAGAATCAAATGTTCCATATACCCCAAAGACAACTGGTTGGCTCAACAGCTAAAAGAACTCACCTCTAGAGACATCTTTTTAAGGGCAAAAGTGAATTTTGTGACTCAGCAGAGATTTTTACTAAGATTTTATGGGTACATATTACAGTTCATCTGTACACCTGATGGTCTTCTAATGGGGTTGGGGATTTATTAGCCCACAGATAAGACAAATTGAGACTTTGTCCACAGTTCTCTGAAGCCACTTAGAACTGATTTCATGAGAGTGCTATTTGCACATCCTCAAGCTTGCTATTTAAAGAAAATTGTTCAGTTTTGAGAAAATTGCTCTGAGCATGAACAATTTCCTCCTATTATGGAGTGTCTCATTTTCAGGCACTCTACTGCATTCTTACTCGGGCATTCTACCTTCTCTTGCTCTCTCTCAGACCCCCTGAAGGGAAGAGATGTAGGAGGCTACCCAGGAGATGGGAGGGGGAGGAGGTGGTCAATTTCCTAAATGATGATCTGAACTGGGCTCCCAGCCAGCCCAGGAGGGCTCACCTTAGAGATTGCAAGCTGGCCATGCTTACGCACTCACCCAGGGCAGGGGAACCCCACTTCTGCTCAAACTGCACGTGCAGTTTGAGGAGGACCATTGGAATGCTTGTTTCTCAACTCTTCTTCCACTAATCCCATTTGTTTGCACTGGTAGGAATATATTTTGCTTTTATTTGTAGTTTTCTAGAAGCAGGACATAATTTGGGTGGCGAAGCGTCCAGAAATCATCCCCAATATGCAGTGTATTTCTCTCCTAAGGGAGGAGAGACTTACTCCCTCCATCCCTTGCCATTCTTCACCCTGTAGAAGCAGAGGGTACTTGGAGGTTCTGGTGGAACTGGGAGAGTTTGAGCACATCTTGTTTTCCCAGTGGGTAGATGTGTTTGCACAGTTGCAGTGGTGTGTAAAACAAGGTGCTTGCTGTGTCTCCAGGCATCATTCTTCTTGATGTAGTTTTTACCGAAAGGTTAATGTTTTCAGTATGTACAGGCAAGAATGTTAATGCCAAGGAATACAATATATAATTTAATAGGTGAAAATGTGTATTTATTTAATTAGAACATAAAAATAATCTCCCTAAGTCAGTGCATGAAGCATTTTTTAAAGAAGGGATGTAGTTATATTTTGAAAGATGTGCCTTTATTATACTTTTTCTGCTTTTGTCTGTATTTGAAATTTTCTGTAATGTTTTTAAAATGTACTGTGGGGATTAATATCAACAGCTTCATCACTGGACGTTTTTCGTTTGAGTATTTATGTGTCAATTTTAATGTGTACTCGGAAAAACACTCACATAAGACATACGCCCTGGATTCCATAGATAGTTCTGGCTTAGGACGAAGCTTCATTTCGTTAAATTTTCTAAAAAGTGACTCAGTTTTTAAATAAATGATAAAACAGTCAATCCCGGTATGGCAGAAAACTGAAAATGCAATGTTCGGGGGACTGGATTTTGAGAAATACCGGTCTAATATTACCAGAAGCCAGTTAATTAAGTAACAAACTGATCTCCTTCCATACCTAGCAATAAGCCTGTGATAAATAATTTTATTTCTATTTAGCCTGCTTAAACAATAAACATCTTCAATACAGAAAACAAAACAAAAAAAAACCTCCTTCCCCACGGAAGGCGGCCGGGAGGAAGAGACCTCCCGAGCATAGAGTTCAGTTCCTAGCTGGGCCTCCCACTCGCCACTTCCGCCCGTTCGCCTAAAACTGCGCTTGCGCACTGAGTCTCTTCCTCTCGGGGCTCAGACCTAGTTTGAGTCGACATGGTGAGTGTTGGTAGCGGTGAGGCCTACAGGTCTATCCGCCTGCATCTGACCTTTTCTTGCTGTCTTTGCCCCCACCCGGCGTCTGCTGTCCTGCGCCGTCCTCGGCCTTCGTGCCGTGACCGCCACTCTCGGGCACAGACCGGGGCGGAAGGACGGGGGCAGCTTGGTAGCGCCTGGCCGATCCGAGCGGGTGAAACAGGGTGCTGTCGGAGCCCGGGGCCCGCTCTGGCCTCAGATTTTGATTTTGCCAGGATGGAATGAGGGGGACCTAGGACCCGGCAGCGGCTGGGGGTGATTGGAGGAACGGCGTTTGGGGCGGGGAGTGGCTGGCAGAGGCTCTGTCAGCGGGTCCCAGTATCGCTGGTTTCTTTCTTGGCTCTGAACAGGCTAAACGCACTAAGAAGGTCGGAATCGTGGGCAAATACGGGACCCGTTATGGTGCCTCCCTCAGGAAGATGGTGAAGAAGATTGAGATAAGCCAGCACGCCAAGTACACTTGCTCCTTCTGTGGCAAAGTAAGATGGGGGCGGGGGCGGGGCGCAGAGGGAGGGGAGGCTTTCCGGCACGTGAGCCGGCTCCTGAGGGAAGTTTGTGGATCGTGTGCTGGGTTGTTGGTAGCTGGATTTGGTGGACTGCTTCCCGTTTACACTTGGGGACTGAGGGGTCACACGTTGGACAAGGAGCCCCAGCCTAAGCCAAGCCCGCTTTGTGGGAGAGGACTCTTGTCAGTTTTGTCTCCTGGCGTTGCTAGAGAGTCCCGTGGAGCGTGTGTATGTCTGTGGTGTGCTGGAATCCTGTTGGTGGGGGTGTCTTTGCCATCCTGGCACTGTAGCTTCGTGGTGAGTGCCGGTTTTGCAGGAGAAAATGTAGGGCACTAGGAACACAAAGAACCTCATAAAACACACCCATTTTCTTTCTTTCTTTTTTTAAAGTTTTTTTTTTTTTTTAAATCAGAGCAGGAGCAGGGGGAGAGGGAGACGCAGCCCCCCTGCCGAGCCGGGATCCTGAGCCTCCATCCCAGGACCCCGAGGGTCATGACCTGAGCCACCCAAGTGCCCCCAAAATACACCCATTTTCTAGTGCAATTTAGACTACTGGATGTTGCTTTTATTGATTCATAGGGAAAATTGATTGTCTTTTGCAGACCAAGATGAAAAGACGAGCTGTGGGGATCTGGCATTGTGGCTCCTGCATGAAAACCGTCGCTGGTGGCGCCTGGACCTACAAGTGAGTCCCTTTTCTTTGTGACCTTTGAAGTGTGTGGATCACCTCAGAATTCCAGGTTTGACGCTGGACTGGCTAGTTTTAACCCTTCACAAGACTGGGACAACAAGAATGCGTTTGTTTTTTTCATGACTCCTTGAGAGTATGGTTTGTGTTCAGTGTTCAAAGAAAAGAAAACCGTTGAAATAGAAAAGTGTGACAGGACTTGAGAATTGCATAGAATTGAAAGGGTCCCCACTGAGCACAATGATACCGTAAGGTCCTTTAGTACAGACTGAATCTGTACTGAACTTCGATTTGTATTGCAAGCTGATTTTATAAAAATGAAGTCAATTAGCTTGTTGCTCTATATGGAAACTTGAGGCCACCTAGACCATTACACTTTTGCTGTTCTCAACAGTACTGGCTGGACTTCAGCAGCTTTGTGACCCTGACAAGTGGTCAGGTGATGGTGCTGAGATAAATGTACCTGTGCTGGTTATTGATTGAGTGGACTCTTGAGTTAATCCATTTCTGGAATTGAAAGCCACCTTGAAGATCTCTAATTTTGGAATTCGTCGCTGATCTTAAAGGCTGAAGTGTTCTTCTTTTAGCCAGTATCTAGACATGTGCGGTGTAGTACACTAGCCTCCCATGTATAAAATGATAAGGCTAGTGTGGTTGAAGAGTTGAAATTTTAATTTTAGTTAATTTAAAACTGCAGCAGTGTAAAATATTGGGAGGTGTTGAAATGATCATTTTCATATATGTGTGTCTTGTGTGGGTTTATGAGGTCAAAAAGGCAAATGAAACCTAGCTTTCTTTTGGTTGTGATGATAAAATGAACTAGCATTCCTGTACCCACCCTATGTGATGGTTATGGGTTTTCCAGGTATAGTTCCAGAATCTTCTGGTATAACTTTATGTAGTCACTTTCATAGCTTTCTTCCCAAATTATACTCGAGTCTGTTCTTTAGATACTGTTTTCTTGATATCTCTCATTTATGATACCAACTTAGAATTTATTAGTTTCTTCTGACGTTCTGTCCATTCTTTTCTATGAGTTTAGGTCAGCCTCCTGGAACCATTCATTCCTCCCTGTTCCTCCCTATTGGTTTTTTTTTTTTTTTTTTTAATGCTGCATGATTAAATAAATGCATGAGATTGCCTAATTCTGCAAAACCCTGAAGACACAACTCTTAACTTGCTAAAAGATATCATCATTAAGATTGTAATGTAAAAAAAAGAGGCAGGATTTACTCATTTGCCATTTCACATGTTAGTGTAGCTAATTATGTTGGATCCAACTTTGTTTTTCTTTCCAGCACCACTTCTGCTGTCACAGTAAAGTCTGCCATCAGAAGACTGAAGGAGTTGAAAGACCAGTAGAAGCACCGCCGTTTGAAACATTGCTAGCCTATAACAAATGGGTTAATTTATGTAATAAAATTAATTTGGCTTGTTAAATTTATTGATTAGATCTTTCAATTTATGTTGCATTAATTTTGTGTTCTCAGAGAACTTGGAAATTAGAAATCCTTCTAATTTTTGTTGGAAAAGCGTACTGAGATTGGGTTATCCTAATGTAGCTTTTTTCCCCCTCTTTAGTCAAATGTTAGATGACATAAGAATTTAAGTCTTAGAGGTTGAGTATGTGTCTTCACTTTCTGTAGGTGTATCCTTGCCATTTCAACTTCTTTGGGATATAGTAGTTCAAATTTTGAGGACTTAGGTCATGGTTAATTTTTTTGTTTCTAAAGGTAGGATGACATATACTGCTTCTTAACTTAATGGGTGTTTTGTCTGACCACATGTTTTATTAGCTCTTGAGAAAACAGTATGAAACAATTAGAATTTTAGGACAAATTTTGCAAATATCTATGCCATTCTCCCATTTTTTAGTTTGCAAAGAATGATGGACAGGACTGAATTACTCAGCCTGATATAGGTGGTCAGTTATACTAATAAACATGAAGATCGAGGGAGGAATTTGAGTTGTGAATAGTTAATGATGATTAACTTTTTTTCACCTTTATGCATTCTGTCACTTAATTCTCTGCCAGTTTCCTGGTTCGCCTTTTCTCAACCTTGTCTAAGTTACCCTCTATGGTAAGGAGTCCTTAGGAACCTCCTAACAGGTATGTCTGTCAGTACTCCAAAAACAGTAATTCCTTAGGAATGTAAATCTGACAGGATGAAAACATGGATTTCCTTTGCCCTTAGGATAGAGTAAAAACCTTTGTGGCTCTTCATGGGCTGCGCTTCTCTTTCATAACTCTTTGGCCCATTATTAGCTCTCTTAAGTTCTCTATAACATCCATTTACAGATTTTTTTACCTTTACTTCCATATTGGCTCTGGCACAAACATTGCCTCAGGGTAATGCTCTGTGTCAAGCCCTTATTAGGCCCATAGCTATAATTCTAGGTTTGTATTAATTGTTACCCTCAATAGTTTTGTTCATTAATGCATCCCCAGTACGTAATACAATTCCTTGCACATAGTAGCCTTAAGTATTTGATAAGTAAATGTGTGTCTCTCATTTTTGTGGCAAAATGGTACCTGTAAACAGTGTGATTTTGTACTGTGAAACCAGTGAGTTCTGTGAGTCATTAGGAATAAGTCAGGACTGACAAATCAGGATTTTCAGACTTCCTGGAAATGTTTGGCACAGGTTTTCAGAATCCTCAGATTTTGCATTAGCATAGGGAGTTAAATAAACATTAGGAACCTGGGGTTAGCAGTTACCAGCTTAGCCAAACTGCCTCCGCAGTTAAGTGGTCCAGGTTATTTAGCCTGTGCTTCAGTTTCTGGAACAATGCCTGGTAGTAGAATGGAGTATATGATGGGAGCTAGGGTTTACTAATTGAGAATCTTGTTTGAAAGCCTTTTGTGTTACTTTGTTTAGGAATTTGGGTGGTATTGTGTGGGTAATAGAGAACCCTTAGAATTTTGTAAGCAGTGAGGTAGCATTTAACATTTTTGAGCCTGAGTAGTCTAAGCGCAGAGTATCATTTAATCCCAAAACAACTTCATGAAATGCAGTTTATATCCCCATTTACACAAATGGGGACAAAGTAACACAAAAGGCTTTCAAACAAGATTCTCAATTAGTAGACCCTAGCTCCCATCATATACTCCATTCTACTACCAGGCATTGTTCCAGAGATTTGAACCTGTACGTGGTTGGCTACATGATTGAAAATACTAGAAATTTTTTTTACTTTTAACAAGTTTTTTATGATAAAGAACAGATGGGGAACATAGAGGCTGTTTTGAAGGCTTTTGAAAGAGTAAATATTTTGTGGATAGGGAATGACTTTCTCAAGGGTATGGTAGGTGGTGAGGGTAGGGCTGAATATTTGGTTCCTGACTCCTTATTCCATGATTTCCCCACTTTGCTAGGCTGCCTTATTATGAGCTCAAGAGTATGTTTCTTAATTTGCCTCTTTATAGACTAAAGATCCCCACCTTTTACGAAGCAACCCCTGGCTTGTTTTCAGAGCCTTTGGTTATTAAGCCATATAACTGACTGTGTCAGGATACAAAGGTGAATAAGGCACATTTTCCTCATTAGACAGGCTATCTCATTGTATCTTAAGTATTTTTGTCTATGCTATAATAAATGCACAAGTGGCCAGAAAGCCAAACTAAGTTTGTTTCGGGCTTGGAGATGAGGGGTGGGGACTACTTAGAGATTCGAGAGTTCAAATCCTGGAACCAAAGATCTGGGGCTGAGAAGGGATTTTACAAGGGCCTACCTAAGATTGGAAATAATATATCTGCAGCAACAGTTTTGAAATGTAGCACCCAGAACCAAGCAGTCTGTATGAAGTTAAACATTTTTTTTACTTTCATTGTCTTCCTTAGGAAAACCAAAAGCCATTTTATTGTTGCTAGCACTTTGGACCAAAATGGAACAACAGGACAGGGAAATGAATTGTGTGTTTTGGGATAAGTTAGCAAAATGAGGCAAGGTTTAAGTATATGTTGTGCCATGGTCAACCTATAGGCCAGAGCCTTTGGAGTAATTTTAGGACAGTGAGTGGCATGGCTGATAGCAAAGACCCACAGGTAGGTGTTTTTGTGGTTTAGCTATGAAAGGGGTTAGAGGGTAGAGACCTCATTTGATCAGCGTACATTGACTACTCCCTGAAATAGGGACAAGATACGATTGACAATCTTTGCTCAGTAGTGGGGCAAAACAACATGCTTCATTACACTTAACAAATTCCTGGTTTGGGAAACTGTATGGTAAGTGTTTTCAAAGGAACATGATGTGGGGTGCCTGGGTAGCTCTGTTAAGTGTCTGCCTGTGGCTCAGGTCACAGTCCCAGGCACTCTGCTCAGCACGAAGCTTGTGTCTTTCTGTCTTTCCCTGTTTCTCTGTCAAAATCTTTAAAAAAAAGTAATCCATAATTTATACATGTGTGGCAATTCTAGTCAGTATGTTAATTTTCAGAGCCCATCAGAATGTTTCTAAAATTTATTTGGAAACAAGTAGAAAGGATCAGAAGAAAGTCAATGTAGCTTAATGATTTGAGAACATGGACTAGGGTCAGAAGTAGTTTAGATTTCTAGTAAGAGACCATGGACAACTTTACCTGGTTTTTTTGTTTGTTTGTTTCTTAAAGATTTTATTTATTTGACAGAGAGCGAGATCACAAGTAGGCAGAGAGTCAGAGAGGAGGAAGCAGGCTCCCTGCTGAGCAGAGAGCCCAATGTGGGGCTCCATCCCAGGACACTGAGATCGTGACCTGAGCCGAAGGCAGTGGCTTAATCCACTGATCCACCCAGGCCCCCAGTTTACCTGTTTTTTGATGTTAAGTTTCCTCCTCTGTAAAATGGATATAATGGTGTTTCTTTCAAACAACAGATTAGATAATTTTGGTTCCAGAACTCTAATTAATGGTATGGTACCGAAACCCAGGATAAGTGGAACCCTCGATCATGGAGGGGAGAAGTAATAAAGATTCTGTTACTGTTTCAGTGAGGGTGTTAGGTCTCAGGGGATAGGAGGGAGACTGCCTGTGGTAGAAGGAGAAGTAATGTTGAGGAAGGAAGAAAAGACTTGAGGTTCAGGCTGAAGAATCGCATAAAGTACAATTTTGAGGGATGCCTCAGTGGCTCGTTTGGTTGTGCATCTTCCTTTGGGGTCTTGATCCTGTGGTCCTGGGATGGAGTCCCTCATCAGGCTCCTGCAGGAAGTCTGCTTCTCCTGCCTGCCACTCCCCCTGCTTGTGCTTTCTGGCAAATAAATAAAAATCTTTTTAAAAAATAACTAAAAAAGTACAGTTTTTGTCAAAAAGAAAGGGTTAAGCAAGACCTTTGAAAATAGGAAGCCAGTGTCACACTGTGTGTGTGTGTGCATGCACGCATGTGTGCCCATGTGTGTATATGGCCACGTGATGTGCTAACGATGTGGAGCACTGTCAGGATTTCATTTTTGAAGGCTCTTGTGATCCTCTGTAGGGCTATTCTGCTCTCTTGTCTTCAGTCTACTTGTGCTGTTGATGTCTGCAAACTTGTCACATAGACCTGTACATCATGGGTCAGGTTGAAGCACATACGTGCTGTTTCAAGCAATAACTTTTCCAGGTACTTTACATAGGTATTTTAGTCTAATTAATCTCTCTTCATTTTAATCCAGGCTGTAGGGAGAGTAAGTAAAGGTTTGACTACATTTGTACAGGAACCCTAAAAGGATTGCCCCAAGCACTGTGGAAAAAGGGATGGACGTCTGTTAAAGAGTAAATGGAACCAGTCAACTCTCTTCAGAGAATTTCAGTCAAATGATAAAAGAGCGGAGTTACACAAAGGCGGGGTGCTAGGCTTCAGGAAAAGCTCATGGGTTTCTCCTGGTTGGGTCACAGGACTGCCCCAATTCTTAGCTTATTTCAGCTAGAGTTCTTTGGTTGTGTGCAATACAGGCCAACTCAGGCTAATTAAAGCAGAGGAGATCTCACTGGAAGGTAATAGAGTGCTTCACAGGATGGAAGAAAAAGACCCAAGGTTGTAAGGAGGATAAACCAGGGAGGGCTTCTTTTCTAGTTATAACTGGTAGATGCTGAGAGTCAACCCCCCTCCACCAGTCCCCACTGGGGGAAGGGAGATCAGATCAATGTTTTGTCTTTGACACTATTTAGGTGACAGTATTTAGTGAAAAAACTGAAGAAAGTATCTCACTGGCCTAATGAGGGCTACCTTTCCATCCCCTGGCACCTATGTAGACAGTCTCACCAAGACTACACACAGGAAACATCTCCAGAAGGAAATCAGATTGGCAGTAATTTGAGGAAGGAAAATGTCTTTAACATAAAACTTGAATTATCATTTGCATTGTGTTCTTACTAAACCATCTAATTTATTTATTTATTTATTTTTAAAGAGTTTGATAGAGATCACAGTAGGCAGAGAGAGGAGGAAGCAGGTTCTCTGCCAAGCAGAGAGCCCGATGCGGGACTCAATCTCCAGACCCTGAGATCATGACCTGAGCGGAAGGCAGAGGCTTAACCTACTGAGCCACCCAGGCGCCCTAAACCATCTAATTTAAAAGTAATATTGGAGTCTTGTCTCTCACCATCTGGCAAATTGTAGCTCATGGAAGAACACTACAACATGGCCACAGTATGCCCTGTAAGTTATTCTCCAGTTCTCCCCCATGGAAACCCGAGGCCACTGACAATGGTCAGAGTAGGAATATATGGAAGTCAGGTGATAATGTGATGTATCAGGTCTCTCGGGTACAGAATGACAGCTCCCATCCTGTGGCTTTCAGCCCCCTTCTTCAGGAAACTGTGGGATAGATAGACTTAGTAACTTGTGGGGTACCTTCAGTTGTCCTTTGGCCATTGGGGGGGGGAGCTGTTAGACTGGAATTATCAAATGCTGCAGACCTCTAGAAATGATGCTCTCTCTCTCTGCCCCCCAACACATACAGCAAGATAGAAGGAATCCTTGGAGAATCACAGATTAATGGTACCACCTGAATTGTCAAGAGCAATGGTCTCATGATCGTAACCAATCTCAGTTACGATTTTTTAAAAAAGATTTTATTGACTTATTTGAAAGAGTGAGAACTCAAGTGGGGTGAGGGGCAGAGGGAGAAGCAGACCCCTTGTGGAGCAGGGAGCCTGATCCAGGGCTCAATTCCCTGGACTCTGGGATCATGACCTGATCTTAAGGCAGATGCTTAGCCAACTGAGCCATCCAGGTGCCCCAGTTATGGTTCTGAATATAGTTCTTTATTAGAGGAAATCAACACCTCTGGCCCTGACATACTGCTGTTCACCTAGCTAATGTTTTCCCATAATCCCTATTTGTAATGTAATCAAAATTCGCTTGCCTTCACATTACAGGGATAGCAGTATATTTTTAAAAAAATTTGGGCGGGGGGGGGGGTGGCACCTGGGTGGCTCAGTGGGTTAATAAGCCTCTGCCTTCGGCTCAGGTCATGATCTCAGGGTCCTGGGATTGAGCCCGGCATTGGGCTGTCTGCTTGTCAGGGAGCCTGCTTCTCCCTCTCCCTCTGCCTTTCCTCTCTGTCTACTTGTGATCTCTCTCAAATAAATAAAATCTTTGAAAAAGCTGTTTTTTTTTTATTTTTTTTTTTTTTTTTTTTTTTTTTTAAAGATTTTATTTATTTATTTTGACAGAGAGAGATCACAAGTAGTCGGAGAGGCAGGCAGAGAGAGAGAGAGAGAGAGGGAAGCAGGCTCCCTGCTGAGCAGAGAGCCCGATGTGGGACTCGATCCCAGGACCCTGAGATCATGACCTGAGCCGAAGGCAGCGGCTTAACCACTGAGCCACCCAGGCGCCCGAAAAAGCTGTTTTTTAAAAAAGATTTTATTTGAGAGAGAATGCACAAGCAGGGGGAGGGGCAGAGGCAAAAGAAGGAGGCTCCCCACTGAGCAGAGAGCCCAATGGGGCTTGTTCCCAGGACCCTGGTATTGTGACCTGAACCCAAGGTAGACGCTTAACTGACTGAGCCATGCAGGCGCCCTGGGACAGCAGTATACTTTAATTGTTTCGCTTCAGGGCTGTCAAGTCACATATTCTCTGTCATTACCCTAAGGACATAATTGGACTGAGAGGTTAGGATGTCTTGTGAACCTTATATATGCCTTAATAGACATGTATACCATAGTTTAGGTCATCTTTGGGATATCCTTTATGAAGTGATAGACAAGGTCATCACCTTAGACACCCCTCAGTTAAGAAAGAGACCTAAAATTGGATCAGTTTGGATTTTGGAAACAAAACAACACATTTGGATGTGCTGTCTCCCCTTTACTGGGTCAGGCTATCAATTGTGAGGGGAGCCTGGAGAAAGCAAGGACTTTGGAGTGGTCCAAGTTACTTCGTTATTTAGTCTGTGACTTAACCAAATTCGAACATACTGGAAAGGTTAATGGCAGACAGATGTTCTCTGATGCTCCAAAAGAGGAATCAGTAGACTAGAGGTTCAGGGATAATGACTTCTGTTAACATCTGTTAACCTTTTGAAAAGTATCCCTTGTTTGCTACTGCACCCTGGTGAAATGCATGAACATAGATCATAGATCTTCTGTGCAACTGAAGTTACCCATTATAAACTTGATGTCACCTGATTTATAAAGTAACACAATCAGATGCATGCAGAAGCATTGTATTCTAAAATGGAATTTTCAGATTTGCTAGATCATAGAGACTAAGTAGCAGAACAACTTGGACCACAACTTAACCAGAGCCTTTTCTTTCTCTAGGCTGTGGGCTTGGACAATGGTCAGCTAGTTAGAAAGTTGGGAAGAACAAGAATCAAGGATTGGTGACAAGATGTTAAGATGGATAGAATTCTTAGAATAAATAGAGTTGATAGTATTTGCACCCCATGTCAATGCCACTGGAAAATAACCACTATGGATGTTGCTCCCACTAGGCCAGATAAGTAAGAGAACCCATTCTTTGGAGGTCTGTCATTTATTTGCCCCAGCCACTACCTTGGTGCTTGTCCATGAGGCACAGAAACAAAATAGTAGTAACAGAGATCGATCCTGTGTGGGAGCTCAGAAAGCTGGACCTCCCCTTACCAAGGGTGACTTGGCTATTGCCTCAGCTGGAGTGGCAGACTGCAACGAGGAAGGCGAGTGCGGAGCCCTCATAGGCCCCATTCCTCAGGGGCACCATTTAGCCAAGTGATTACGTTAGATACCTTTCATTATGCAAAAGTCAGCAGTTTGTCTTCTTGGGGATAGATGTGTATTATGGGTGTGGATTTGTCTTTCTTGCCTCGAGTATGTCTGCCAGCATCACCGTTCATGGACTTGGCAGAATGCCTTCTCTATCACTGTATCCCATATAGTATAGTCTCTTGACAGTGAAGGAAGTGAAGAAAATACATCACCTGGCTCACACTTACGGAAATAATTTTTACCATGTGCCCCATTATCCAGAAAGGGCTTGCTTAATAGACTTAAGTTTGCCAAAAGCTTAGCTGTAGAACAGTCTGAGTTAATTCATTATGAAGCTAGATACTGTCCTAAAGGACACAGTATATGGTGCTTTCCCGCCTTACCAGGATGCGTAGATCAAGAAATGAAGGGATGGGAGTGGGACTCCCACCATTGAGAATTATGCCAGTTGGCCCACTGAAGGCATTTTTGTTTCCCTTGCTTGTGACCTTGCATTTGGAGGGCTTAGTGCCTAAGGAGGTAATATTTCTTACAGGGAACACAACCTTAATTCTATTGAAGTTGAAATCTTGTGACCGATTTCTGATCATCTTGGGCTCTTTATGCCACTGAACCAATAAGCTAGAAAGGAATCTCTCCTGATATATCATCTTTACCACCCAGCTCTGTGCTCCAGGAGATTCTGTGCTCTGTGTGGGCTGTAGCAATGGTTCCCTTGTCTTCTGACTTCTGGTTAGGTTCAGTAAACAGGAGGTACCAGCAGAAGCCTTGGCAGATAAGAAGTGGTCATGATATTATTTCCCCTGCTCCTTGCAGAGTTGCTTCAAATGTAGTGGTCTAAAATTTACAGCTTGGGGTGCCTGGGTGGTTCCATCCATTAAGAATCTACCTTCAGCTCAGATCATGATTCCAGGGTGCTGGGATTGAGCCCTGTGTCAGGCTCCCTGTTCAATGGGGAATCTGCCGTTCCCTCTCCTTCTGCGTACCCCACCCCGGCTTGTGCTCTCTGTCTCTCTTTCAATCTTAAAATAATAAAGAATACACCTCTGTTAGGTGGCTCTTTCCTCTCTATAGCTACTCTTTCTGAGATTTAGTACCCACTTTTTACCCCTTACTTCTGCAGACCTAAGGTGGTAACGGGTCCCCATTGTTATCGGTCCTGGAGGGCTTCGTCCATTCTTGATTTCCCTTAACCCTGCCCACATTGTTTACCTTAGTCCCATTATTCAGCTCCCCTCAGTTGCCCCATTTGAGTGTCCCATCTGTTTTATGCCAGGACCCTGACCAAATCAGATGTTTCACAATAACCTGTTTGGACATTTCTGGAGCTGAGATCATACTCTCCCCCAAATTTGTTCCCTATCCTGTGTCATCTATTATTTCTTCCCCTTACGTTCTTGTTCCCCCAAATCTCTTTTTGAGCAACTACCTCCTCCATTCCAGTTGGTTAGAGTGGAATTACCAATAACAGGATCCTTTCCTTTGGCCACAAAGGGATGGTCACATGATACAAACTGGTATAACTGATCAAATTATTTCTTCTGAGAATTTATAGATTGTGCAGCATAACACAGAGGTGGCTAGTTGGAATTGCATCTTGTAGTGGAAGTATCCAAAGAAACAGACCATGAATTGCTACCTCTAAGATTTCCTAAAGTTCTGGTTCTTGCCTTGGTATTGGCTCTTCCTTTGATTTGATAAGATCCCACTGTGGAGTAAGACTCCCAGCAGCCTACACTCTGAGGCAAGTAAACAAGAAATACACAAGCCCTCACTTTTTGGGGATTGAAGATGAGTTCCAAATCATCTTAATGATTGGATTTAGTTAATTAGAATTAACTAGTGCCCTAGCTGCCTGCAAGAAGCAAATGCAAATCCTCTCTGGGAGAAGAAAGATACCGTAAACTTCAAGTTATCTCTGTACATTTTTGTATATGATGTCTGGCACCCAAGTAAAAATAACCAAGGAGACAAGACAGTTTCCTTTAAAAAACCAAAAGAGGCGCCTGGCTTGGCTGAGTTGGGAAGGCATGTGGCTCTTGATCTCAGTTGGGAGTTCAAGCCCCACGCTGGGTATAGAGATTACTTAAAATACTTAAAAAAAGAAAGAAAGAAAGAAAGAAAGAAAGAAAAGAAAAGAAAAAGAAAATAAACCAAGAGACACAGTAGAAAACTGAGAAAGATACACAGGGTATCCAAATAATGGAGCTGTTAGACACTGACTTAAAAATAAATGCTTAATAATAGACAAGGAAGTGAAAGACAAGACTAAGAATTTCATCACAAAAAAAAGACTATTGTTATATGTAAAGATTTAATAACTAAAATTAGAACTCCATAGAGGGATTTAACAGCAGATGAGATGAAGGTTAAGAGATAATCAGTGACTAGAAAGATAAATCAAAAGAAAATATCCAGGAAGGAGCACAAAAAACATAGGAAAGGGGCAAGTAAGTATAAGAGACAGGAGACACAATGAAGAGTTGTAATACATGTGTAACTGGAGTCCCAGAAGGAGAAAGGAGGGATGATAATGGCTAAGAATTTTCCAGAACCCTCCCCCCAAAATTAGAAAGTCACAGATGTAAGAATTCCTAGAAGCTTTAAGCAAGATAAATACAAAGAAAATCATACCTAAGGATATCACAGTATTAAGTATCACAGTATTAAGAATACCAAGGACAAAAGGAATACCTTAAGCTAGGAGAGAAAAAGCACTAATGCTGTCAACTTTTTTTTAAAGGAAATCTCTGCACTCAACATAGGACTTGAACCCACAACCCAGAGATCAAGAGTTGGGTGCCTCACCAACTGAGCCAGCCAGGTGCCCCTAAGACAGTTGACTTCTTAACAATAGACTCTACAAGACAATTTATATCTTCAAAGTTCGTCAAATTCTGTATCCAGCATCCACATCCTTAAAATATGAAGATAAAATAAAATGTCAAACAAACAAAAAAAAAAAACAGAGCTTTTATTACTGCAGACCCACCCACTGGACAGAAAATAAATACGGAGGAGACTTGAAGATGTGGGAAGGAATGAAAGTGAACAAAAAGGAACACCTTAAATACAAGTGACTGTAAGGTGTATATATAATAACAATTAGGGAATAATAGTATTAAAATATAACCGTATTAAAGCAACAGCGTATAAGCCAAGACAGAGGGTAAATGGCGTTAAAACATAAGGCTCTTGTATTGTTTGGGAAGGGGTCAACTACAAATCAAATACATGTTGTAATCTCTGGTAATCATTAAAAGAATAGAAAATAATGTATAACAGCACTGTGGACACAATTAAAAAGCATTCAGGATAAGAAAGAAAAGAACTAGTAGGACAAATAGTGCACAGTAAGGGAATAGCTTTAAGTGTTTACAATATACAACATATATTTGTTTACATTGTATATATATCATTAATAGCATTACTTACAAATAGACTAAATGCTCCACTTGAAAGATAAAGTTAGTCAAGTTGGATTACATACACAAAGTATCAAGATTAAGAAAAGACATCTAAAGAATAAGAAATCATAATACAAGGTTGCAGACACAACCAAAAGATAAAGAAGGGTTTAAAGTAAAAGGATGAGAAAAGATATACCCCACTAATCCATGAGCTGAAAGCTGTATTAATATTTGACAAAGTGGATCTTAAGACAGAAAAGCATGGTTAGGGACAAAGAGGAACATGAATACAGTGGTCCTCCTTTACCCATGGGGATACTTTACAAGACCCCCAGTGGGTACCTGAAACCGTGGATAGTCCTCGACCCTATGTAAGCTTCCCATACACACAATTTAATTTCTAAATTGTACACAGTAAGAGATTAACAACAATAATAGAAAAATTATAACAGTATACTGTAATAAAAATGAGATGAATGCGGTGACTGTACTCACGCTTCTTGTGAGATGCTACAATGTCAACCTGACGAGAGGAAGTGAGGGGAAGGATGGAGGCATTGTGATGTAGCATTAGGCTCCTACTGACCTTCTGACCCTATGGCAGTAGGAGACTCATCTTTTTCCTGACCGCCGCGGACTGTGGGTAACTAGCAAGCCAAACTTCCGGTAAGGGGAGACTACTGTATGGTTACACATGTAGAAACAAATGTGTGCATTTTTCAGCATTTCTGGGCCATTGAGGAAGACAAAAAAAACACTACATAATTAGGTGATGATGCTCTGAATTTCTTGAGGAGCAAATTGAAGAATTAATGGAAGAACTTAGAGAAACACCGACCACAGAAAATTAAGGAGAACTGACAAATTCTACAAAGTCAATGCCAATTGACCAAGGAGACCCCTCAAGTGGGAATCAATATAAGCTAGAAAGCATATGAATTAGTTAACTTCTAAATAATAGATATTTCTATGAAGTGAAAACTTAAAAAATGTTTCAGCAGCTCTAAGTATAATAGATGGTAATCATCAGAAAAAATATCAGTCTGAACTAGAGCCACCCCCGCCCCCCGGTCTGTGGTTTGTTCTCTGTTACTAAAAGCCTAGCCGCTCTATTTGTTTTCTGGTTTGGTATTAAACACTGATCTATCCCTACCAATGTCAACAGGGCGAAACCAGTAATCATTTGGTGTCTGTATCACAGTATTCACTATGTGTTTTGTGTCTTGACTAGAAAACAAACTTCATAAGGTGTCAGGTATAGTTCTTAAGGTATTTTTGAAAGTTTACATAGTGGACTTGGGCATTAGAAGCCAGTGGATTTACATATATTCTTTGGGAACCTAATCTGTAAATCAGGAAAGTACTCATCTACAGGTAATATATTTTCCCTCAAAGAAGCAGAGCATTTGGTCAACTCGTGTGGGTTGCAAACTATCAAATATAACACTAGGGGGCGATGCAGTGTAGAGAAGAAAGGAACATACCCTGACAAGTAAGCAAAGTTTGGAAGATTGAACTTAGGGCATGTATAAAATGGTTAAGAGCTTGTGTAAGATTTCAGTTTAGTAAGTACCAAGTACCTTTTCAATGTCCAGAATGCCATAATGTAACCAGCTAAAGTTAAAAAGAAAAGTAAGAAAAAAGCGAGACCAAAAGAAGTTAATAATTAGTGGTTGTTTGTCCCAAACACCCACTAATACATAATTAAGATGGACTTGGGAATATTTTCTAGGGCCTGTTAGTTTGAAGAGAAAATTTTAGTATTTTCATTTTGCTAATAATACTAAAAATTATTTTTTACAAGTTGTAAAAATAAGATTTCTTCATTAGTAATGCATCGTTGAAATATGTTTAATTGAATAGGATTTTATTTATCAAGCACCTCTCAATCTGGGGTGTACAGGTCTCTAACTACATTTTCAGAGTCTTCAAGAATTTTTTTTCCTTTAAAAGTTTCAGTACTTTTTAAAGGATGAAAGTATGAAATACACTGTCACAAAACACTGGGCTTTGTAATTGAGTAACCAGAGCAATGAAGACATGAACCAATGGGGAAAGCTAAGTGAGAGCGCGGCCCCCCAAGAAGTGGGTCAGAAGGTTGCACTGATGCAGGGAGACACCCTAATGGTGCCACCACTGGGCAGAGCCAATGGGATGCTCGGTAGAAGTATGACTTGGAAGGGAGCCAGTAGGAGAGGGACTTCCTCTGGAGGGGGAGCTGTGTGTGTTTGTGTATGTGCACGCACATGTGCACGTGTGCATGCATACACAAGAGATGGTGTAATTTGCTAAGATGCAAAGGCCAGTATTATATGGGTGTCCTGAAGATTTTCTCTCTCCTGATGTTCCTTTTCCACAAGCACCTGTTTTTTAACTCATCAACTCAAGGCTGTTGTGCACATAAATTTCCCTGCTTTAGTTTCTAAGTCATGATTAACAGTGGTTTTATTCATTTATACATCAACATTTAGGTTTCATTAGGAATACCTAATCATAGACCTTGCTGGGAGCCTGGCTGTGTTCTAAGGGCTTGACCCAGGTAAGCTCAGCCCTCTCAGTAGCCCTGCACTGGAGAACTGTAGGACCATCTTTTACGAGGCTCCTCATGACTTGACTCCTCATTACCTTGCCAGCTATCTAGATAGTGAGGTCCTTTTCCTCTCTCAGCACCAGCCATGCTGAACTTCTTCCAGTTACTTGAATACACTGCACTTTAAGACCCTAGCTCGTGTTGACCATGCTCTTTCTCTTCTCCTTTCCTCTTGCCTGGTCTCCCCTTCTCACACCAAACTCATGGGATCAATAACGATTGTTTCTCCCCTCCTACAGATGGGGGGGGGCGGGGGGGGGGGGAAGAAGCTTAGGGAAGTTAAGTATTATGTCTAAGTTCACACACTTCAGAGAGGGATGATAATATGGAAGAAGGATGAGCTTTGGACCCAGACGTTAGGTTATCCAATTTCCCTTTGTTTTTTACGGGCTTGAACTTCAGAGAATGTTTATTCTTTTTTTTCAGATAAAGAGACAGGTTTTCTTAAGAGTGGATTTTGGTGATGGGGGGGCCAGCCTAGGCATGAGACAAAGGCATACAATTTGGGGAAGTAAAACAGAAAGGAGAGGAAAGAATGTTTTCGAGAGACGATGTTGTTGATGAAGTCAGGGCACGTGCACATTCTATACCCCGGGGCCGAGAGACGTCTGGACACGTCCTGTTTTCTATAGGATGGCGAGTGTAGAGAACAGACAGCAGAGGGAGCCCTCGAAGGGTTTTGCTCCTGTCTGGGGACAGAAGAATGAGAAAGTGTCTGCAGGAACTTGTTTCTTCCCTTTCTAGTCTCCACTCAATGGCCGCATAGCATTTCCCTAATGGAAGTACCTGTCAAGTGCTAGCAAGGCCTGGGGAGGGGCCTCCTTATCCCTCCCGGCTAGAGGAGGAGACCAGCCCCAGAGGGATTGAATCACTGCTCCCAGTTCCGTTACACAACTGGAAAGTTGTTGAGGCAGGATTCCAGGTCATAGGGCTCTGGGACTCAAAAGTGCAACCTCCTCCTCCACGGTTGTTCTTCCGTGTCCCTCATTCCCTCATGGGCCTGTGTCCCCACTCTGTAAATGCCATCCGGGGCACAAATGGAGTTCAAGAGTCCCTCTCAGAGTAGCAGAGTCGGTTCAGTTTAGCAGGGACAGTTAAAACGATGTTTTAACTCGAGTTGCCCCACACCCAGCAGGAGAGAAATGTGGGCTGGTGGCGACAGCCGTTCCAAGGGTGTGGGTTTTGGGGCTTTAAAATCCCCCCATTATTTCCATTTACTTCCTCTCTCTCTCTCCTCAACAACTGACATTATCTTAAGCTTACATCCAAAGCTTTGCAAGCACAGCTTCAAAGCCCTACCCCGGCTGCTCTCTTCCAGCCTTTCCTAGCACTCCGCTGCGGCAGCCTCTGCTGGCTGTCCTCAAACCCTGCTCCTGGGAGCGATGGTGGGTTGTCTACTTGGGTACCCCCAAAAGGAGAGAGCTCCAATTTCGCATCTTCAGTTGCAACAGAATAAAGACTCCTGTCTTTTCCCCTTCCTCTTCTGGGACCCCACCGTGCAGGTCGGCATGGGACCAAGTCCTGCGGTGGGTGGGGGGCTCAGCAAAGACTTGGTGACAGGCTGATGGATGGGTTTCCCGCCTCAGCTTGCCCTCCCGCCCACTCCTGCAGGCTCTGGCCCAGGGCCACCATCCGGCTGCCTGAGGGGTCTGCTTTTCTTTGTTGAGTCAGCACCAATGAGTCAGGACCAAGATCAGCTGGGGGTCCTAGGGAGCACTGCAGGACACTGGGAAGGGAATACGAATTTAGTGGCCCAAAGGAAGGCATCACAAGGAGCATGCGAATGGAGGGCACTGGGGTTGTGGTCAGAGGAGCCTGGGCAGGGAGCTGACCTGTTGATGTCACTGACCATCAGCTGTCGGCAGATCGCTTTCTCGTAGAAAAACACAGGTCACCGAAATCATAGTGCTTAGGCCCCTAAAAGTCCCAGGCTTGTCACTCTTGCCTTTTTACTCTTTTAGAGATGCCAGAATGGAACCAAACTCTCAGCCAATGGAAGATGAGGAAAAAGCAGACAAGTGAAATTCTCAGATACACTGCAGTGGCAGATCAGCCATTTCTTCTTGTCAGGGCTGCTGAGGGTCAACACAGAGTGGCTGATGACATTTGGTGGCATCCTTGCATACTGCCTCATGCATAGATAGGTTCCATGCACTGGTAGTGGGGGCGGGAGGATAGTTGGATGTGGCTAAGTAGAGGGACAGAAATTAAAGAGACATCAGCCTTCCAATAACACTTAGGGAGGAGCAAGTGGAGGGGAAGAGGTGAACCAATGATGCTATTCTTGCTAGTTCAGGCATGACAGTTACACCAATGTCCTCAGAACCACAGATTCCAGGGTAGCCTGAAATCACATTACTGGGCGCAAACTTAGAGGCCATCTCCTCCAACTCCATCGCTTTAAAGAGTAGGAGATGCAGATCCAGAGAAGGGAAGTGACCTGTTACAGTCATATAGCTAGATGACAATGACAATGCTAAAAGCCTAATTCCAAGCTCTTTCCACGACAAGAACCCAGGATCAGATCTGTAATAGGCCTTGGCGGAGTTCAGCATTGCCTTGGACACAGATTTGTGGATGAGAGATTGATTACTGCTCAGGGGCTGAGAGACTCTAGAGGCCCTTCGTTTGACATTTCTGTTCCTCTGAAGGAACTAGTGTCTTAAATAGACCAATCTGAATGATTGCTTGGACTCTTGAAATTTTTTCATTCTCAAAAGCCAGGTCATCAGGAGAAGGGGCCATGAAGAGTAAAAATATCTTCTCAAAAGAGTCTCTTTTTTTCCTAACACAAGAAGGGAGATCATACAGGAAGAGGGTCTGGGCACAAGATATGGGAAGTCCGTATGTGTTCTACCAATGCCATTCTATGAAAATAGTAGGGTTTCTTTCTTTCTTTTTTTTTTTTTTTAAAGATTTTATTTATTTATTTGACAGAGAGAGCTCACAAGTAGGCAGAGAGGCAGGCGGGGAAGGGGGGTGAGCAGGCTCCCCACTGAGCAGAGAGCCCAACGCGGGGCTCCATCCCAGGACCCTGAGAGCATGACACCTGAGCCGAAGGCTGAGGCTTTAACCCACTGAGCCACCCAGGCACCCCGAAAATAGTAGGGCTTCTATTCTTTGGAAAATTATTATCCCTTGCACCCTTGCTAGGGGGCTGAGCAGTGCCTGTTGTGAGGATTAGTAGGGTAGAACGAACAAAATTCCCTAGGATGAAAGCCTGCAAACCCAAGTCCAGAGTCACATGATGAGGCCAGCCCACCCCACACCAGCCTCCCCAAGAGAGACCCCGCCCACAGCCACCCCTTCTCTGATTTTCCTCTCTCTACTTTGTGCTTTGGTGGAACTTTTCTCCCACAGCAAGGCAGCCGCTCAGACAGGAGGGTGTCTGAAATGGACCTTCTGCTTCTAGGGGGAGGTTTATCTTCCTCTATGGACGGGGGCACCCCGCTCCATTTTTCCAGTGCCTCAAAGATGTTCAGAGCACAGCATAGATGATTTTCTTAACCCTTACAAGATTTGGGCAGTAGTGAAAATGGGTCTTGGTTTCAAAATCAAAGACCTGGGTGGGGGGCAGTTGTTCCCATAAGGTGATGTCACAGACTCTTAGCAGGTCCAGATGGACAGGATCTTAGAAATGACCCCACAGATGTGGCACAGAGGTCAAGAGACTGGGCTGTTGTGTTCGACCATCTGCATGACATCACTAATTATTCTTAGTATCCTTACTCCCCTGGGCAGCTACCTAACCTCTCCAGAGCTCTGTTTCCTTGCCCATAAATGAGGACAATAATCATTCCAATACCTTCATCTTAGGTTTGTTGTAAGGATAAAATGAGATACTTTTCCTTAAGTGCTCAGCC
Organism: Mustela putorius furo; assembly: GCF_011764305.1. NCBI lineage: Eukaryota > Metazoa > Chordata > Mammalia > Carnivora > Mustelidae > Mustela > Mustela putorius. Next base: position 20,789,101 of record NW_025421341.1, read on the forward strand.
TGACACATGATAAGCATACAATTAACCTTTTACATTGTTATTATTATGTCATCCCCCCCCCCCACTTTACAGAAACTGAGGTCCACAGAAGCATATTTTAAGAAATAGATTTTCTTGTCTTAAAAATCACAAAACCAGCTTAATGGTCAGTGTATATTTTCATTTATTTAAAAAAGGGGGACATGTGGGCATCTGGACTTGAGCCAAGCAAGGCCAGGTTATATGCAGTAACAAATCCCAAATTCTGGCTTTACAGCAGAAATGTTCACTTCCTGCTCAGACATTTTGTCCACTGTGGGTTGGCTGGGGGCTCTGCTCTTATCATCATCCTTGTTCTGGACCTGGGCATTTGGAGCACAAGCCTACTCTTATGGCATCCATCTGGAAGTGACTCTGATAATTTCCGCCCATAGTTTTTTTCTGGCCAATGCAAGCCATATGGCAGTTCAGCAATGTGGGGAAGCATGATCCTCTTATAGGAGGTAACTAGATATGGGGTGGAATAATACAATTTATGATGATCTGCTACATAAACAAATATAATCTTAGTGTAAGTGATCATCTGACATGAGCCCATGGAAACACCTGCCCTAAGATGTCAAAATTGTTATGAAAAATGAGAAGACCCTTTACATAGCATTAAAAGAAACATCTGTTGATGACTAATCCTTGAAATAATTTCTCAAAACCCCCAAACCATGGCCAAGATAAAAATCTCCATTCCTTGCAATGCCTGGGTGGCTCAGTCAGTTAAGCATCCAACTCTTGGTTTTGGCTCAGGTCATGATCTCAGGGTCTTGAGATTGAGGCCCGTGTGGGACTCTGTGCTCGGGAGGGAGTCTACTTGAGATTCTCTCTCTCCCTCTGCCCCTTCCCCCTATCTAAAATAAATAAATAAATAAATAAGCAAGCTCTATAAATAAATAAATAAATAAATGTCTTTTTAAAGAGTCTCCATTCCTTGGAAAACCAACCACACATGGTGATGTAGCTCATCCTAGAATGAGAGGGAGCTTGTAATAGGATATCACAGAGGGTTCACATCCTCTCCTGCCACAGATTGTTTGCCACCCACCCATCCCACTGCATACCCTTGGTGGTTCATTCATTAGCCACCACTGATTTAGTGATGATCACTGATCCAGATGATGGAAACAAAAATGAGGGGGGACACAGCCCTTGTTCAAGGAAAGGGGCCAACTTCCTACAAATCGGTAAAGACTAGCCGTAAAGCCAACAAATAGAATATAAAATAAGGGCTAGTATGGTCTGTGAGCTGTCGAACCATAAAGAGAGGTCACTTACCTTAGCCTGGGGTTGTCAGAAAAACTCAACATGGGAAGGTTGATTTTGCGGGAATTTTATTCTTAAGCAAGGGCAGAGAGGTATTGCAACAGGTTGAAGTTGTGCAATGATATTGGGGACAACGTATTCTGTCCTTCAAGAAGTAATTGTTCAGCCTTACCAGTATTTCTCACTTATCAGCAACTATCATCTGCGTGTTGGCCATTGGTGGGCATACAGAGGGCAGTTAAGTGACACAGGCTGTGCTCTTGAGACTCAATGAACCCAAAGGTGGGGTTCTGAAGGAATGGGTCAGGGTCACCCACAGGTGCAGAGTTGTGGGGCCCATGCCAGAGTCTCTAGGCATAGATCCCAGAAACTGGCATTTTAAACAAATTCCTATGATATTTTTAATCACACCCCAACTTTGAAGGCTGCTGCTGAAAAGGTAGCCATAATATTGATAAATGTGGAGGGACCCAGGGGAAATGGGACGAGAGTACTGAACTAAGAAATACATTGAAGTAAAAAATATTTGTGTTACCCTTGGTTCAGGGGCCAATGCCCTTTGAAGTGGGGTGCAAAGGTTAGGGATTTTGGCATTTCTTTGTGGGCATACAGCTGTCTTTGTCAAGACAGCTCCTGGCTTCAGTGCACCCACTGGCTCTCCAAGGCAGCTCTCCTATGCTAATGTTTGGTTTTGTTTTTTAAGTTTGCATTGCCTTTTTCTCTCTTCCATTAAAACAATTTAACGGCAGAATCATTTTGTGCATAACAGCCGATCATGCAGGTGATAAATGACTGAAAAACAATGACATCTCTCTGTTGGCTTGGAGTTCACAAAGAACTTAGATCATCTCATTGGATCTCCACCCAATACTGTGGATGTAGGTCTCTCATCGTTGAAGATACTGAATTTGAAGAGGACAGATAACTTGCCTGAGGTCACATTAGGTAGCTGGTAAGCTTAGCTGTGTCGAAAATTGATGGACTTCTTTTGAGATTTTAGCCTTGGGGATTATTGCTTTGACTTTAAGGATCTGGGTGAAGAGTTTGCCTCATTTGCCGCCAGACTGCCGCTAACAGAGAACTCGCTCCATCAAGAAAGCCCCATGTAGCCCATCCTGACCATGTGATTCCCCCTCTTGAGTCCTGGTGTCCTCTCACACTGCTAGATCAATAAGAATGAAGTGGCCCAGGTTAGTGTGAGGGACAGAAAGCAGAAGAGAAGATCAAAGAAAATGTAAGAAGATGGAGGCCCCCTTCTCCCACTGCCTGAATTCAGGACCCTGCCTATAGCATGCTGGACCAAACTTGGCAAAACTATAAAGAAGTTTTATGTGACCTGTATACCCCTCCTCTCCCCTCAGCTGTCTCCCTAGCCCCTGTCAGTGGTCCACTTTCTGTCCCAAAGAGACTGTGAACTTTCTCCAATTGGAAGAATTAGGGGGCTGAGATGTGACTCTCCCTAGGGACATGTTTGTGCTTTGAGCCTCAGGCCAACAGTGGGAACTGCAAGACCGGAAGGAGCAGATGATTAATGAGAGTCTCAGCTGGGAAGGCATGGCTGCCCTCGGTCATTATGGAGAATCCCAGAGAACTGTTTTTCTGACCTCTGGTAAGAGAAGGACTAGCCATAGAACGCAGGACCCTGGAGGGTCTCCTTCCCCACCTCGTTACAACCTTGACATAGCAGAAAGAGCTGATAGCTTTGGCTTTAGAAAACTGGGCTAGAATTCCAAAGCCACAAATGCTCGAAGTGACCTTTGGCAAGTCTCTTACCCCTGTTATGCTCAACTCCCCTGTGTGTTGAGTGAGGATGGAAAGGCCTGCCCTGCTGTCCTTACAGGGTGGCCATGAGACTCGAAGGAGAGGATGTACAAAGTAAGTTAATGCCAGCTGCACGGGGGAATGGAGTCGAGTGAGAATGGAGATGGGCCATCCCTGAGGACAAGCATTTATGAATGACCACTCTGAGATCCCTGGAGGATTCTTCTCTTATCCTATAAAGGGCAGGAACACAGGTCACCAGCCAACCTGTGAAAACAATGAGAAGTCTGTTAAAAGGCAGTAGATAGGACTGGTTCAGAGGATGGGCTTCACCCCCACTACCTGGGTTTTTAATGGTTCTGGCTCTCCCAGCTGTGTGATGCTGGGGAGATAGTTAACTTCTCTGGCCTCAGTTTCCCCATGGGTGAAATGGATAGAATAATGATCCCCATCTCAGTGAGTTGCTCAGAAATTTAAATGAGACAAGAGTGGAATGCTTAGCAAAGTACCCAGCACAAGAGAGAAAACACAAGTGTTAGCTGGTAACATTTCTGTTACATTTGACCAGGGGGTGAGCTAAGACCAGCGCTCTCTGAGAGCTGTGGTCTAAGCAAGCAAGGAGAAAGTGCAGGAATTAACTAAGTGGACACTCGATGCAGTAAATGAATAATACATCGGCACTTGTCCGTACCAAGGACCGGGTCAGTGTCTATCTGCTTGGGTGCTCTGTCTCCTGTGTGCTCTCGGAGGAAAAGTGGTCACACAGCAGTCCCTGCACTGCCCCACCCTGTGTAACACACAGAATCCGACCCTTTGTCTTGCCTTGCAGTCTTCCAGCGTGTCCCTAAAGGGAAAAAGAAGTTGTGACACTGTGTCTGGGAGCCTTTTCATCTTGGCCATCTGGCTGCTTCCAACCACGCCCGCACCTTCCTCTGCAAGTAGACTGCAGCACTGAACCCCCCTCCAAAGCGCTCCCCCTTCTCCAACCCCCACCTCAAGTGGAAATGAGAATGAGGCTGCAGGAGAGCTGGTGGTGCTGTTACTGAAAACAAAGGCCTGGCTGGCAGCTGCCCTCGTCCCAAGCTCACAGTCTCAATTTCCTTTTACTTGTGCCTGGATCAGCCCCTTGGGAACACCACCCTTGCCCATTGGTTTCACTTAACAGTGATTCTTTCTGGGAAACCTTGGAAGGGGGATTTGTGGGGTCTTGGTGATTTACAGAGTCAATGGGAGGCTTGATGGGAGGCACTGAAAGAGGCAGATTATTTCAGGGATTTCAGGGATGCTGGGGTGGGGCTGGGTGGAGGGGGGGCTGGACTCTCTGGGCTCCCATCACCTCCACCAATGAGCAGTATCTGTGTTGGGTGGAAGTGGGCAGGAGACCACCCCTCTGTCTGACAGCAGCACTGCTTGGGAGGGTGGGGGGGTGTTGGAGTAGGGGAGACCCGTGGTCATGGGGTGCATTGGTTTGGGAGGAGGAGAGTGTTGGTTTCAACCTCCTGTGCACTAGTTCGCCATGCCTGTTGCTTATGAGCTTTGCAGGAGTTAGGAAACTTCTAAGTCTTAGGAAAGAAAAGATAGCAAAATGAAACTGCAAGATCAAAATTAATACATGTTCAATGAAAACTTCCCTTATGGCACCTTCATTAGCTATTAAATAAACATTTACAAATTTCCCGTGAAAACATTTTTTTAGTTGAGGTTTTTGGACTTTGCAGGAATCTCAGGGAACACAAGTATCAAGATACCCTGGGATCACAAGCAACCATAAATTTAGTAAGTTCCGAGTAGTCAAACCACCTCAAAAGCAAAATTAGAAATATGCTTTAGAGATTGTGTGACAAAGTTTCTGCAGTGCGGGTGCATTTGGACCTGCCGGATATGATGGAGAGCCCCCCAAAGCCCAGATGCCCAGGGCCTATGAGCTCTCAGGCCACTCTGCCAACAAGCCTGGACTGGTCACTTTTTGTCCCTGACTCTTTCTTTTTGCTTGGTGAGGTCCCCCAGTGAGAAGCTCCCTCAGTGTCTTCTTGATGTAAAAAATCTGTGAATAGTTCTGCTGTTTTTTCCTCTCTTGTTAGTTTATTTTTCAGCCCATAAGATTTAAAGGGTGATGAACAATGAATCAACAATAGGAACCCGACTAGGGCTCCACTGCGGGGAGGCAGTTGGATGAGGCTGGCGATGTTTTCCTACACTAATTATTTGCCCAGGACCTTTATGACTTTTATCATAGTCACATAGCACCTTGCTATTATTCAAGTCAATAATTTCCTACATAGCACCTTGCTATTATTCAAGTCAATAATTTCCCACAAACCATCCCATTCTGGTTTTTTCTCCAATTTATTTTTTGAATAAGTACAACATTCACATGTTTCACCAGTAAAGCAACAGAAGCAGAAGACAGAATTCCTCCCCCTGCCCTGCTCCCATCACCCCGTTCCCACTCACTTCTTGTTGCCCACAACCAGTTGGTTTCTTGTATAACCTTCCCAAGATATTTTGTGTGCATATGACAACATGCAAATATACTTACTCCCCCCATGTTTTTTAAACAAAAGTTTTGCAAGTTAAATAGATACATACCTACTCGTTTTACTTAGCCATATTCCATGGCAGTATTTCCCCAGCAATACACAGAGAGCGTCCTCATTCCTGCTTGGTAACAGCTGCAAAGAATTTTCACTGTAGGCATTTACCAGAATTTATTTAAACCAAACTTCCTATTGATGAATCTTCGGTTTTATTCCAGTCCTTTGCTATCACAATAGTGTCCTCATGAATATATCTCTAACTAAAAATTTGTGAGTATCTTGCTGTTTTTTTCTTCCGGTATCACTTTACTTTCAGCCCACAAGGTTGAACATATGTTGTTGGGTTTGTACGGAAGTGTCACGGACTGGATGCGTGTGTGGGAATTCAAATGTTGGAGACAGGGCCTGTGAGGAGGTGACAGAGGTGAACTGAGATGGTACCTTGATCCCGCAGGGCAAGTGCCCTTAGAAGAAGAGGAAGAGACGTGGGAGGACATGGGGATGAGGCAGCCATCTTTGTCAGTTTCTCCACTATCAAGTTACTCTTTTTTTTTTTGATGTAGTCTTTTTTTTTTTTTTAAGATTTTATTTATTTATTTAACAGACAAGTAGGCAAAGAGGCAGGCAGAGTCAGGGAGAGGAGGAAACAGGCTCCCCACTGAGCAGAGAGCCCGATGCGGGGCTCTATCCCAGGACCCTGAGATCATGACCTGAGCTGAAGGCAGAGGCTTTAACCCACTGAGCCACGCAGGCGCCTCTGTCAAGTTACTCTTTTCCCCCATTTGGGTTGCTGCGCTCTCTGGAAGGAAGTCACTATGCATAGCCCATACTTAGAAAGTGGCGGGGGGGTTATGTTCCCCTCTTCTTGAGAGAGAATTGTCTGTATAAATCACTTGGAATTCTTCTTTAAGAGAGATTTTTCTCTTTTTCCCCATTTATGTATTTATTCATGTATTTATATCATATATATTTATGTCTGTGTGGATTCATGGCGATTTTACATTTTGGAGTAGAAAGCATTACTGCTTTACTTCATGGCTCAAATTTTTCCAGCTTTGTCCATTGGGAGCTCTTTTAGTTGGTTCCTGTGTCCCTTTGACATACCCCTATTAATGCGGGTTTAAAAAAATATTTTAGAAATATATTTTTAATACTTCCTTATTTTTTGGCCTTATAAGATGTTCCAGGTTCATAATATGTGTGTGTGTGTGTGTGTGGTGTGTGTGTATTGCTGCAGTCCTAGAATTAGCAAGTTATCCAAGGAGCCCAGCTTCCTTGTGTTGGAGAATGATACTAGAAATCAAGATCTGGGTGTTAGGTGTGCTTGTGGCCACTAGTGTGTCAAGAAGGACTTTTAATTCACTGAAAGCATTCAAGATGCCTATATTTTCATTCTCTTCCTCTTAACCCTGATAATGCCTGTCAAAGACAACTGGTGACCTCACAGTTTCCTCAAAAGATCTTGGGGACTCCTCCTCGCTCTTCCTTCCCTCCTCCCTCCCTCTTTTCCTCCCTTTCTTTCTTCATTTATTTATTTATTTTTAAAGAATTTTTTTTCTTTAAAGATTTTATTTATTTGACAGAGAGAGATCACAAGTAGGCAGAGAGGCAGGCAGAGAGAGAGAGAGGAGGGAGCAGGCTCCCTGCTGAGCAGAGAGCCCGATGCGGGACTCGATCCCAGGATCCTGAGATCATGACCTGAGCCGAAGGCAGAGGCTTAACCCACTGAGCCACCCAGGCACCCCAAGCATTTATTTTTGAGTAATCTTTACACCCAATACGTGGCTCAATCTCACCAGCCCAAGATCAAGAATCACACTCTCTACTAACTGAGCCAGCCAGGAGGACCTCTTTCTTCATTTGAATTGTGACCGACGCTTTGCCTAAATCCTTCCCATCCTTCATGCCTTAGTCCTCCCTTGGCCACCCCAGCTTCCTTTCTGACATGCCTGTCTTGTTTCCTGTTGCAGGAGGCTTGGAAAACTCAAATTCAACAGAAGCCCAAATTACTCTTGGAAAGCAAATTCCACGGAACCCAGGCAGGTTTAACTTAGTTTTGTGGTTTGTACCCATATAGCTCAGCTGTCTGTGCTTTATTTGGGTTTCTCTGCCTTTCTGAGGTTCTGATACAGGCATCAGGGTTGAGTTTTGTGATTCAGAGGCTGAGCTGCCTAGTGCAGCACTGGTGCCAAAGCAGTGAAGGTAAGCGGGGCTTCGAGATCACTTCTTCCAGCTTCTCCAGGGGAGACAGGGAAACTGAGACTCAGGGAGGAAAAAAATCTCACCCAGGGCTATAAAACTCATTAAAAGGGAGAGCTGCGTCTAGAACAAGTTTTGATCACTGGTCCAATGACCTTCCTGTTGTTGCGTATGGGCTCAGTTAAGATTTTTCTTCATGGAGTGGCTGGGTGGCTCAGTTGGTAAAGCTGCTGACTCTTGATTTTGGCTCAGGTCATGATCACAGGGTCGTGAGATCGAGTCCTGTGTCAAGCTCTGTGCTGGGCATGGAACCTGTCTCTGGTTCTGTCTCCCTTCCCCACTCCCCACCCCCCGCTTTCCCTTTCCCCCTAGAGAAGATTTTTGTTCTCTAAGAATTATGTCCTAACATCCTAACATCCCCATCCTGCATCCATTGAGACTGCCAACTGCCCTCTGTTGGAGGGGGGCAGCCCTGTTCTTTGAAGCTACTCAGGTTTTGGAACCAGTAAGATCTGCGCTGAAAGCCTGACCTCACCTCTTAACAGCTGCTTAATCTCAGGCCTCCTCTCAGACTATCGGTTTCCTTAACTGGAAAATGCGTCTAAGGATGCTTGGTCCACAGGAGTGTGTAAGTAAAAGCATGGGTACCAAAGCACCTGGAACATGCCAGAGAGATAATGGGCTCTCAGCATTTGCCCAAGGTGTCTGAATTTGCTGGACTGTTCTATACCTTCCCAACTAATACATTTTGTATCCTGAAACAAATGGAAAGCTTCTCTGTTACTTTTACTTCCTCTATGCCCTACAGAACTGGACACATGATGCTCAAAAATTCTTGCTGAATGAAGGAATGTCATAGAGAGCAAAATCTGCTCTTTGGAACTCATCCCTCAGGGGAAAACGGAAGGACAAATGGTGTCGCAGAATTTTCTGGAGTGTTTATGCATTCTGAAGGGGAGGGCCTGCTTCCTGCAGATGTGTGGGGCAGGTGGGAAAGAGAGCAGCCCAGATACCCTGTCATCTTACAGGTGTGGAGACTGAGGTCCAGGGCAGGAGGGAATTGCCTGAGGTCCCCCCGGGAGGGCTCTACGGATGGGCATCTGCCGGCTGGCCAGGCGGGAGGCCTGATGAAGCATCGTGGGGAATGGGGCCCTTGTGCTTTCATGCGTTCTAGCCTGCCTGTCCCTGCTTGGGGCCCGGGCATGTTCATCGCCAAACAAGATGTGGCAGGAAACCATGAATCAAGGGGAGGGGGTGTGTGTGAAGGCATTAATGACGTCGAGCTGACTTCTGGGTCTAAATCCCTTTCCCTCTCCTTCAAGCTTGCTCTGACCTGTCCTTGCCTGGTGGAGTCTGGAGGCTGTCCTCAGCGCTGCCTTGCAAATCGCACCCCAAGCCAAGCGATGGCTGTGAGACCCCACAGCTGGCTTAGGATGCACAGGGGAAGTCAGAATCCGAGACCAAGCTGGACTGTTGCAGGGATGGGTGCCTTTCTGGAGCACAACTCTTACGAAAGGGGCATTTCCTTTGCAGGAAGTTTATCTGTAAGAGGCAGCATGGCATTGAGCAGGGCTCGGCAAACTTCTTCTGTAAAGAGCCGGGTAGTAAATATGTTAGGCTTTGAGGGCCACACAATCCCTCCTGCAAATATTGCAACTCTTCTGTTACAGTGCAAACGTGGCCGGACAAGACACACATGAACAGACGTAGCTGCCTTCCAGTAAAGCTTTATTTATAGATGCTGAAATTTGAGTTTCACCTAATTTTTGCACATCACAAACTCTTAGTTTCCCTTTGATGTTTTTCTCCCAACTATTTAAGAGTGTAAAAACCCTTCTTAGCTTGATGGCCCATACAGAAACAGGCACCAGGCAAACGATGAGGGAGTTTTCGGAGTCTATGGACTTGGGAGTCAGACAGCACGAGGTCTGAACCCCAGCTCCGTGGCACACTTGACATCTGCTCTCTTGCCGGGTGACAGGCTCTCTGAGCCTCAGTGCCCCCATTCGTAAATAGGGATAACAGTGTCTATCTCATAGGGTTTTCGTAGGCATCAAAAGAGACTGCGAGAGAAAGAACCTGACATGCGCGATGTGAGGTCCTTGAGAGATGGAGGTGGCTCGTGCTGCCTTGGTCAGCGGTGGGAGAACTTGTAATGGGGCCGACAGTGATTCCCTGCGCTCTATTTCTACTCCGAGCCTCTGAGATCTACTGGGAAAGGCAGTCACCACATGCCTTTTACAAAGGCGGTAACCCTCTTCTCCTGCTTGCATCAAAATCCCGTTTGTGTGCAACTGAACACACGCTCACGAGGCACTTGCTTCGTGTGGGGCTTAGGGTGCAGGGATGTGGAAAGACGAACATGGCCCAGTTCCTGCCAACAAGATAGGTACCTCCTCTGGAGGGGCGGTCAGATGCAAACCCAAATAGCCATAAATCGGAACAGCACGCAGAAGAAGCCCTCCCAGGGAATTGATCCGGGCTCCCATTTATGGAGTGCCAGGCGCTGTGCTAAATTCTTAATGTCCATATGTTAATCTCATTTATATAACCCCGAAAGGAGACAGTGATGATGAACCTCATTTGATAAGTGGGAAAATGGTGACAGGGAGACCATGAAGGTACTCGTGTGGAGATTTATAGCCAGGCTGACTGGTGTGGGAGCCAGGGCTTATCCGTGGGAGCCCGGACAGCCATTCTGGCTGCGATGGTCCGGTCGCGTCACAGAGAGGAGCTGGGAAGGTTTCTCCAGGTGTTGATTGGGGAGCAAGGGCGGGGATGGGGAAGGATTCAGGCAGAGAGAACAGCAGCGCAAATGTCCATTGCCGGGACTATGGAATGCTCTAGGCATGTTTGGGGAACAGCAAGTGGCCTGTTGAACCTGGGGAGAGCATTCCGTACAAGGGTCCTGTCCCCTCATGGATCTCTCTGTGCCTTCAAGCGGTGCTGGGGAAGGAGCAAGGCCACTCGGACTGCCCTGGGTTCAGAGAAATAGGAACTTCCTTGCAACAAAGGAAGACCTTCTCACGGTAAAACACCTGCCATGCAATGTGTTCAGTTCTTCACACTTGCTTTTTCACCCATCGTTCCCCTGCCCCTGTCCAGACATAACTATCCTAGGGTGAAGAAGAGGCGAATAGGGACTCCAGCGCTGGCCTGGACTCAGGTGTCTCAGCGGATGCCACATGACCCTGGGGGGTGGTCACAAGCCTGCTCCTGTCTCAATTCCCTCAAACATGACATTAAGGGTTAGGTGATCTCTAGGTCCTTTCCAGTTCTAACCTTCCACACTACAGCACAGTATCCCTGCACCAGTAAGGGAAGTAAGTAGCTTTGGGGGCTGGGGTGGTGTAGGTGGGGTTTTGGGGGGCAACGTGAGGTGACTGACAGCAGCTGCTCCCTGGGCAACAGGGGGCACTCCCAGCCTTCGTGTCGTCCCTGTGCCGCTTAGTTAACCCACCCCTACTGAATTCATGTCACTCCGTCTGGACTTCTGGAGGTTTCCATATCCCTGTCCTTCATCCATCTGTCCACCAGTACATCAGCTTTTTAATTTATTTAATTTATTCATTTATTCACAACTAGCCTCTGGAGCCGGAGTTGCAATCCAGATCTGCCAGCTCCCGGACCCGGGGTGCGTTACAAAACTTCCCTGTGCCTTAGTGTCCTCCTCTGTGAAGATAATGGTGGAATTTGCCTTACGGGGTGGTGAAGGATTAAATTAGTCATCCACACGAGGTGCTGAAAATCATCCTGGCAACCTTTACGTGCTCACGATCATCATCATTATTATTTTAACTAAGCGCTACGCCCAATATGGGGCTTGAACTCACAACCCTGAGACGGAACGTTGCGTGCTCCACCGACGGAGCCAGCCAGGTGACACTACTCTTTGTATTATTATTTAAACCATCTCTCGAGTGGATATTGTGTGCCAGGAAGGGTGTTAGGAGCTTTTCCTCTGTGACATGTTCACCTCCCCTACAGCCCTACAAAGGAGGCATTACTGAGCCTTCTTTCCCCAGGAAGGAACCAGGGTCTAAAGAGGACGTGACTTGCCCACAATGGGCTTCTGCCCCGCAGGGCAGCAGAGGACACGTCAGTGGGGCTGAGAAAGAGACGGCAGGGAAGGGCGGGCAGGTCACCTCCTGCCCCTTTCCCTGAACACCCATCTCAGGGTGCCTCCCCCTACACGGTGTGGTTCTTTGCTCAGACCTGGACTCCTGCTGCTGTCTTGTCTTGAACTGTACAACCTGTCAACACCTGAGAATCATTTGCAGTGACTGGGGGGTAAATGTGATTTAGGAGCCAGAGGGGCCGGGGGTGGGGGAGAGCGGGAGACAGGGAGAGGCTCCAGGAGATTGGTTCACACTGGAGCTGCCTCCCGGCCAGAGCAAACGGGAAACCTCCAGCCTGGGACCAGTCAGGATGTTAATACTTAGGTGAGTGAAGACACACGTCTCAGCTCTTATCCCAGGCATATCAGACTGATCCTGCTGCGCCACAGAGCAGCTTCCTCTCAGGTCTTCTTTCTCTGGCCCGATGCTGGGCAGATGGTGTGCTCTGCTTACTGGAACTAAGTGTGGAAATGATAAAATAGAAACACGAGACATGTGAATGTCGCTGGAACGGAAACTCGACACTATAGGTCTGATTGAAAATCCAGCAGGCCTCTCTCCTGACCCTTTGTCCCTGCTCCCCCTTCCCATGGCCGAGGCTTGCAGGCGACACCCCCAGCCCCAGCTCTCCCCAAATCCCACTGTTGTTAGCTCTGGCTTCATTAGCCCTACTCCTCACAGATATCTGGTGAGGTAACCCCCTCATGCAAGTCCATGACCCCCGCAGGTGTGCACACGAACACACACCCCACTCCTGTGCCACTGGGGCTCCCCTCCCAGCTTTAAAATTTCATTGAAGACTTCCTGCCTGCTGTCCACTGAACCTTCTGGAGTTTCTCTCTTACACTTTTCATGGGGAAAAGCAGCTTCCTCGCTGCTTTGGGGTCCATCTCCTTCCCCCTTCGGGGCCCAGCTTATGTAGCACCTGCTTCAGAGAGTCTCAGACCCCTGTCTTTAGCCTTTGGCTAGCCTTCTCTTTGTTCCTGTAACCTGAACCTATTTCAAAGTCTGCTCTCCACACAGAAGTCCAGCTGTCTTAAAGTTTTAGGATGCCCCCTCTGCGTGCCCCCGTTTCCAGACCCCACTGTTGGCAACCTGGAGCCCACACTCATCTGTACTTCTGGTGATTTCCATGTGGACTTCAGATTCTAGGGGTGACTTGGGTCTCCACAGGACCCACATCAGGGGCTGACCGGAACTCTCGAAACTCTCTTTCCCCTCCAATCTCTGACTAGACCAGTTTTGATTGCCCATGACTTCAGACTCCATTTTTGCCTTTTCCTTTAAAGTCTTTATTAAAGATTTTATTTATTTATTTGACACAAAGAGAGAGATCACCAGTAGGCAAAGAGGCAGGCAGAGAAAGAGGGGGAAGCAGATTCCCTGCTGAGCAGAGAGCCTGATGTGGGACTCGATCCCAGGACCCTGAGATCATGACCTGAGCTGAAGACAGAGGCTTAACCCACTGAGCCACCCAGGCATCCTAAAGATTTTTTTTTTTAAAGATTTTTTAAATTCATTTGTCAGAGAAAGAGAGAGAGAGAGCGCGAAAGCAAGCACAGGCAGACAGAGTGGCAGGCTGAGGCAGAGGGAGAAGCAGGCTCCCTGCCGAGCAAGGAGCCCGATGTGGGACTTGATCCCAGGACGCTGGGACCATGACCTGAGCCGAAGGCAGCTGCTTAACAACTGAGGCACCCAGGCATCCCTAAAGATTTTTTTTAAAGGAATTTCTACCCTCAACATGAAGCTCAAACCCACAACCCCGAGATCAAGGGTCACATGCTCCACTGGCTGAGCCTGCCAGGTGCCCCATTGCCTTTTCCTTTAATGATGAACTTGCTTTGAGGAATCCAGGAGCCTGGATGTATTGACGACAGACCCAGTTACTGACCCATCCTAAAGATGTCTCTCATGAGGTCCATCCTTCAGGCTCCAACACACTTCATGTTTTGGGCACCAGTTTTCCTTCTCAACCCCAGTCCAAGTACTGATCTGCCTCCTTGACCCCACAATCTCACAGAGGTTTGCTGTATAAAGGCCTCTAGAGTGGAAAGATTATGATGGCTTTGCTTTGTTACAGGTTTCATGTTTTATTTTAATCTCTTCAGACCCCCGTTTTGGGTCCTATTGATGCCAAGCCCTCATCCTGGGAAGGGAGAAGCCATCAATTGCCCTACTCTGCACAGCTCCAAACCATCTGGGCACGCCCAGAGCCGGGGAGGCTGAAGGGTCCTCAGGTTCCCCACAGCCAAGGATGAGGCAACAGTGGTGAGTTCCTCTGTGTGAGCACGCCACATGCCTGTCCCCGACTTGCTTCTCCCAGCTTCTCCGAGGCGCTTCTGGGCCACTGCTCCCCGAGTCAGTCCCTCCGGGCCATCATAATAGTGCCATAGCTCTGGGGACTCAAGCAACAGAAATCCCTGGCTTTCAGTTCCAGAAGCTGGAACCCCAAGTTTAAAGTGTTGGCTTCTTTTGAAGATTCTTGCCTGGGCTTCTCCCTGAGTCTTCCTATGGTTCTCCTCTGCACCTGTCTGCAACCAATTTTTCTCTTATTAGGACCCAGGAATGTTGGATTAAGCCCACCCGAATGACCTCATTGTAACTTAATACCCTCTTTACACTCTGTCTCCAAATACGGCCACATTCTGAGCTACCCGGAGTTAGAACTTCAGCTTACGAATTTTTTCAGGAGCCTAAATGAAGGTCCAAGAGGTCCTAAAACCAGGCAGTGGGTATTTAAAAATGGAAAGTGTTAGGGGCTGATAATTCAGCCCCTACCACTTTATTATTTATTTGTTTGAGAGAGAACACTCCAACAGGAGGAGAGCCAGAGGGAGAGGGAAAGAAGCGAACTCCTCCCGAGCACGGAGCCCTACCTGGGGCTCAATCTCATGACCTTGAGATCCCAACCTGAGCCGAAACCAAGAGTCTGTTGATTAGCCAACCGAGCCACCCAGGGGCCCCTATTTTGCTCATTTCTTTGCAAAAGAGGCTGCCCGGTGGCTGCTCAGCTCCCCAAGTTCAGGCCCAAGGCACTCTGCACTCCTACTCTGAGGACCTTGAAGTGTTCCAGCAGGAGGAGACACCAGGCCTGCCCCAGCTCTCCCATCTCCTGGGTAACCTGGAGGCCCTGGGGCTCCCTTCACCACAGCTCACTCCGGTGTCTGTTTTTGACCTTGGCACCTTCCCCTGAGCTGTGCCAGGTGCCTGGGTGCCTGCCAGCTCTCCCAGCCTGACAAGCTGACTCTCTTCTATCACTCAAGTTACCTGGGAAATCCCAGCTCCCCTCCAGCAATCCAGCAAGAGCAATCCCAGGGAAGGGGCTCCCGTGTGAGGACTCGGGCCTACCACCCTCCCCTACACACGCGAGGCTTGGCTTGCACTCCCAGTCCCTGCTCAGAAAGGCTTTCTGCTCAAGACTTTCTGTTTACATGCCTTCTAGCGTCCATCTCTCTCAATGGTTTTTTTTTTTTTTTTAAATCTTGAATTGGAGCGCTGGGTCTCATTTCGTTCTCTGTCCGAGGTATCAGGCATGCATGGACATGCTGGTTAGGGAGGCAAGGTCTCCCCAGTTTACAGAGCAGTCACACGTGAGCTCTTGTTCCTCTCTCCACCCTGCTTCTGGCTCCTGTGCTTTAGTCTCTGCTAGTTCCCCTCTGCCTGGAAGCATGTCCTCTGCCTTGTACCCTAGTGGCTGCCTGTCTTCAGTCAGGCCCGGGGCAAGGCTTTGGAGATGCATCGCTGACCTTCCCCAGCAGAGCCGAGGCCCCATCCCAGGTGGCTCCAAGGGACCTCTGGTGGCTTCTTGGCCATACTTGCCATCCTGTACTGGGATGGGCTCTTTGTGCAGCCTCCCCAACTGGACCGGTGGCTCCACGAGGGCAGGCATGACAATTTACTGGACTCGGCAGCCCCAGTGCCCAGCACGGTGCCTGGATGCGGATGAATGGAGCCTGCGAGGAGGGTTCTAAGCCCTGGCAGTGCTGGGCAGGGCCTTTCATGGCATTTTCCGTTTGGCCTCACCTCTTCCTTTGTCCTGTTTTTAGCCTAATTCCTTTCAAGGAGCTGGCATGGGACTCTGAGCTCATTTTCATGATTGCTTTAAATATTTGGGGCTGTTGGCATGCCAACACGAGGACCCACGCTAAGGAGGGAGAGGAATTCTCCAGCTCTCTGGGTTCTGCCCAAACACAAGGAATGTGCCAGAGACAGGGGAGGATCTAAGAAAGTGCCAGATAGGCTCGAACTAAACCGATTTTCTACCTGACTGAAGGAGCCAGGAATTTTGGCAGGAGATAAAAAGTAAGAGGACACAGAGATCGGGGGAGGGGGGCGGCAAGGGAGGGACAGCATTCCCGGAAGCCCAGGGAGAGCCCTAGATGGCAGTGAAGGAAGGGGTGGCAGCAGCACCCATCTGGAGATGGAGTGTCCATGCCCCGAAACAGGGAGGACCCCCCTGGAGCAAATGCGTGGACGCCCGAACTGTCCCAGGAGCCTGTTTTGAAAATCAGAAGATAGGAGGAGATGGAAGGAAAGTCTTCTCATGGAAGAACTTGAGAGCCCCCCAAAAGAAGCTCACGAACATCAGCATGAGAAGGGGCCTCCGAGCACAGCCCTAATGCCATATGGATCAGGAAACGGAAGCTCAGAGAGGAATGGGATGACGGAGAGTACACGGTTTAGGGTAGAAGTGCTAGTACTGGGACCCAGATCTCCTCCTTCTCTTTCCAAGACTCCCACCTGCTCAAGGGCTGATGGGGAGTTGGAATTAGGTTCTTCAGGTTTTCCCTAATAATTGTTACATATAGGCTAGAAAGCCTCGATTCTGTCTGGCGAGCTCTTGTTACCTGCCAGGCATCGTCCTAATTGGGTCCCATGTTTGATCAGAGCAGCCTGACAGACATTCATAACTCCATTTTAAAGATGGGGAAACCAGGTGTAGAGGCTAAGGGATTTGCATAGATTAACCAGCTACTGAGCATCGAAGTCCAGGTTTTAACCCAGAGACTGCCTGATTCTGGAAGGTGTGCTTTTAATAGCTACTCTCTAACACCTTCCCCGCCCAACTCTGACAGATGCCAAGAGACTGGGTCAAAGGAAAGCTAGCCTAGAGCTTCTGGATGAAAATGCGACATCACAGCCCTCCTGAAAGTGAGATTTGAGGTGGATAGATGTGGGCATCTGAAGGAGTCTTTCCTAAGGACACCTCAGTCCAAATGGAATATTATGCAGCCACGAAGAGGACGAGACCTTGCCATTTGAAACAACATGGATGGATCTAGAGGGTATCATGCAAAGTGATATAAGTCAGAAAAGACAGATTTCATATGAGTTCACTTACATGTGGAGTTTTAAAAAACAAAACAAACGAATGAACAAATCAGCAGATAAAAAGCTACATCAGACCTATAATCCAGAGGGAAAATGGATGGTTGCTAGAGGGGGAAGGGAGTGGGGAAGACCCAGGCTTCCAGTTATGGAATGAGCGAGTCATGGGAATACAAGGTTGAGCATGGGGAGCACAGTCAATGGTCTAAGAGTGCTGTGTGAGGTGCCTGGGTGGCTCAATGGGTTAAAGCCTCTGCCTTCAGTTCAGGTCATGATCCCAGGGTTCTGGGATGGAGCCCCGCATCGGGCTCTCTGCTCAACAGGGAGCCTGCTTCCTCCTCTCTCTCTCTCTGCCTGCCTCTCTGCCTACTTGTGATTTCTGTCTGTCAAATAAATAAATAAAATCTTTAAAAAAAATTTAAAAATTAAAAATTATGAGTGCTGTGTGGTGACACATGAGCGCAGCATAACATACAGGCTTGCTGAATCACATTGTTGTACCCCAAAACTAATGTGTCACCATGTGTCAACGATACTCAAACATGTCTTTCAAAAAGAAAGAGAACTAAAACAAAGACTCCTCAAAGAGCCCTGCCACCACAAAGGTAGAGATGGACAGAGGGCCCCCAGTGGGGCTACTGATCCAGGAGCAAGAGGGGGGAATGAGACAAGAGAGCCCAACAGAGCAGCTGTGTGGATGGAGACCGATTCCTGACTCACTTCCCAAGTTGGCTGCTGAATCCATGCCTCAGAGCGTGGATTTGTCAAAGAGGACAACAGCCCTCTGGAATTCACTCACTTCCCATTGCTAGAGCAACTTCAAGCTCACGAAGTGCTCTCTCTCACAGATTCTCATTGGATTCTTACAACAAGGCAGAGTAATTATTTCCACTTTAAAGATGAACACACTGGCCCAGAGAAGTTCAGTGACTTTCTCAGAATCACCAGCTAGCTAACAGCAGTGCACAGACCAGAACCCCAGGTCTTTTGAACTCTACGTGGAAATCCTTTATTTTGGGACCACTTCTGGTGGACTAAGGAGCCAGTAGAGATACCGCTGGAAGCTGCGCTGTTGTCTCAGAGGACGATGACTCCATTCCCATCTCTACGCTTGCCCTGATCAGGCTACAGAAAATCCTCTTTCTTTTGCCGTTAGTAGCTTCAAGGATGGTCACGTGACATGACTCTAGCTCATGAGGCAGGAATGGGGCTCTGCCAGGAGCCTATGGGAAAACTTCTCTTGCTCCTACAGGCCATGGGAAGGGGCAGCTTCTTTATGCCTCTGGTTGCTGTTATGCCTTGTAACATGATGGCTGGGACCAACTTGCTGCTTGGAAGCAGCCAGCACATGGAAGAGGAATGAGAAAGAGAGGAGAGAGCCTGGTCCTTGATGACATCATTCAGTCAACACTGAAGCCCACTGGCCTCGGGCTGCACATCCCAGATATCAGACTTTGGATATGGCACACTGGAGAAAATCAGAGTCCAGAAACTTTTTGTTTCCTTCTGAAGGGTTAGCATAATCTCCCAGAAGGTCCCTAGCAGCCTGCCCTCATGACTTTTTGACAAATGCTCTGGGAATGGCATGACTGTCTTATGAGTTGGGGTAAAAATAGCAAGCTCTCTACAATATAACTTTTATCGTGTACCAGGCACGCTCCTAAGTGCTGTATCAAAATGCCCGAGAAGAGATATTATTATTATTCTCATTTTAGATAGGAAGAAATGAAATAAAGAGTTCAGATAATTTCCCCAGGGACCACATAGCTAGGAAGTAGCAGAGCTAAGTTTTGAACTCAGGGAACAGCACTTGTGTCCCTAACCATTAACTCAAGTTGCGAATGTGGGCAGCCTCCCTGGAGCACGTGGTTGTGTGAAGCAGAGGTGAGATTTGAAAAAATTTAAGTTCTGTTGGGAAAGAGGGACAGACAAATAGATGTTGGTTAGCAAGAGTGTTTGCTACCGTTGACCCTGTTGGCTACTCTTCCTATAGGTTTCCTTTGAAAGGAGCCTGCAAATATCCTTGTGGTTGAAACTACTTTGAGTGTTTCTCAAACCATTACCTGTAGCTCAGCTGTCCTGACTAAGATGAGTTATCATTGTAGGCTCGAACGGAAAAGCTGAGAATGATTTAAGGATGGATAGGATTTAAAGCAAATGGACATTCCAGGCAAAGAGAATTGCAAAGGAAAATGTGTAGAGGACACAGCTGTAAGTATACAGTACGGTGAGGTCTTTGAAGTCCTTGAATGCCAAGTGGAGGAGCGTGGGCTTTATTCAGGCCGTGAGGACTGCAGGGGATGTTTGAGCAGGGATGCAGCTGGGCATCTAGAGAGATCCATTCCAAGGCTGGGCAAAGGAAGGAGTGTGGAGAGGAGAGAGTTGGTTGACAAGAGGACCTGCCTTATAACAAAAGTTTGAATGAGAGAGAAAGTGTTGGAAATGGCAAGGGAGAGACACTCTAGGAGCACTAAACAATGGTTTGATCTGATGGCTGGTTAGGTGTTTGAGGAGGAGGAATCCACGGTATCTTTGAAGCTTCAAGCTTTGGAGGCAGGAAGAAGGAAATCAAGAACTTGCCTGGCAGAGGGGGATGACAGGCAGCAGGATGGGGCAGATTTGGTGTTGGGCTTGGAGATTTTGAGACGATGGACACCCCCATGGCAATGTGGGATTGGGACATTCATGATGAGTGAGAACAAGACATGTCAGTTAGCACGCTGAGGGCGTGGGTGGAGGGAACGAGAGCTCCAAGGAAGAGCGTGTGGAGAGTGAAGTGAGGGCCCGGACCTGAGGAAACCCCCAGCACTGCCTGGTCCCAGGGGAGTGCACACAACAACAAACATGGAGGCAGATCAGAGGCCTTGAAGGAAGACCCAGCAAGCCTAGAGAGAGAAGTGGGCATTAGAGGGCTTTGGGAAAGAGTGGTCAGTAGTGCTCAATCCTAGAGCTACAGAGAAGTCCAGGTTGGTGGAGCAAACATCTTAGGTAAATCAAAAGAAGAGATTCGGAAGACCGTGGACAATCCAACTTCTTTACAAGCTGCCGGTGGGGATATAAATTGGTAGAATCCTTCAGAAGGCCCATTAGGCAAGATGTTTTAAAAATCACAAAAGGGCTTTAAAAATGTATAAAATTGCTGATCCAGAAATTCTTCTTCAAGGAACATAACCCCAACGGCATTAACGATTAAAGCTTGAGTACCTTCTCAACCCATGACACTGTGTCAAGGAGGGCATTGTTTTCAGGCCTTTATATTTAATAACTAACTTAATGATCAGGACAACCCCGTAAAGTAAGTAGTATTCGTACTTTTCGTGGGCGAATCGTCATTTTGCAAACAAAGGAGGCCAAGAGAGGTTATGTGATTTGAGCTAAGGGGTCGAGATCCGGGGTGAACAGCTGCAAGGCCCTTGGTCTTCACCACCAGTCCATCCTACTTCTTGAGAAGAAGAGGAATGAGCACCGCACTGCACCCCAAGCGTGTTCCGCTTAGTATTATAACAGGAAACACTGACTGCTTAACAGCTTGAGGTTGGCTAAATAAAGTCTGACTTCCAAACGAGAGCACGGCGCTATATAGATGTGAAAAATCATGTTGTAAAAGAACACTCAGTGACATGGGGAAAAGGTTGATGATACATTTTTAAGTGAGAAAAGCTGTTTTCAAAACAGTATGATCTCAAAGTTGAAGAAAGGAAGATGTTTGTTATCACTCACAGGTGTGTACGTGGCAGACGGATCTGGCCTGTGCCCCCACCAGGTGCCTTCCTTCACCCACCCTGCCCGGCCCAAGAGCCCGGACCCACGCTCCAGTCACTGGGCGGGGTCATCCTCATGCCTCTGGATTGGAGCGCTGTGTATTTTAACAAAGGTAAGAGGGATGCGTGGCAGAGTTTGATGCCCCGCAATGTCATTGTTTCCCCTCGGGTCACTCCTGGGATACTTTTTCGATGAGGCAGGATCCCCGGGAGTGTTGACCATTGGAGATGGTTGAGTGGAGCTCACAGGAAGAATATTTCAGATCTATGGGACCTCTTTGAAGTGGTGTAGAGGAGAAGATATGTCCCTCCAACGTAAGAGATGCTGGAAAGTACCTGAGAATAGGGTGTCCTGATTCTTGGACTAGGGAAGGTGGGCCCATCCCCTACCCCTGGAGTCACCAGCTTTCTGTTGTGGGCAACTGAGCTCCAAGATGATTCAGAAACCCCACTCAGAGTCCTCTTGGCTTTCTGTCCTCTGCTTCACCTCAGCCCCACAGCCATGTTCAAGCAAAGCCCAGAACTGACAGCTTAGAAAAATATTTAATTGAGATTCCTCCTACAGTGCTTATTTCTGTCTCAATAAGGCCTTGGCATGTCATGGGTAGCTAAATATATTGGCTGTTTCCTCTCCAATGCCAGCCTAGTTTTTTAAAATGTTCCCAAGTACATCTGCCCAGTTTTCTCTTAGAGAGAATTTACAGCATTAGCCCTCTGTAACCCAGAATGAGGGTGGGGGCGGGGGGACAAACTATGGAGGAGGTTAACTTAGAGAAGAGAAGCCAGGGCAGTTATGTCTGTGCAGGATAAGCATCCATTCGTTCCTTCATTTGTTCATTCAGGAACCATCTGTTGAGCTTCTCCTGAGTTACTGGCACTGTGCTTAATATGGAGACCGAACAGATGTATGGAATTAGACCTGGTTCCTGCCCTCAAGGTGTTCACGGTCCAGATCAACCAGTGACACAGAGTGTTAATGATGGAGGATGAACACAACAGAGCTGAAGGCAGGCTTTATGGTGCCCCAGAGTGAGGATACACAGAGGACATTTCTAAATAGCACCTCTACCTGTCCTAGCAGGGCTTAGGAATTGGAAGGGGGAAGAGCTCAGCAAGCATATAAGGATACACAGGATTTAGGTGCACATCACATTAGTTTGGGGTCAACAGCATTAGGCTCTTTTCTCAACAGAATTCCTCCACTGGGCTTGGCATTTGATACTAAAGAAGACTTGAGTACAATTCATTTTTCCTCTCTAAACTTTGGTTTCTTTATCTATAAATATATTATTTCCAGGCAGATGTTTCAGAAACATTTTGAGAAGCCCAGGATCCCTTTTGTAAACAAAAGCATATATGGAACCCTAGGAGATCAGACAGGTAATATCAGAACTGCTGTGGTTGAGGCAAGGGTAGGGGACCCAAAACTAATCCTGACCTACCCCTGTTCTCCATCAAAATACCTTATCAGGACTCCAGAGTTCCCTAGGCTGCAGTGCAAACTAACACACGAGTTAAGATGATGTTCCAGGCTTTTCTGGCTCTAAGACAGCCCTCCATGTTCTTTCTTCACCTCCATTTGAGCATGAGGCTGGTCCTGCCTCCTGGGGAGTCTGCACCTGCTACCTGGGAGCTCTGATGGAGGGTGGTGGGAAGTGGTCTTGGAGGACTTGGGATCACCCAGTTCTGGGAATGGTCAAGTCATGGTTCCTTTGGTGAAGGAAATAAGCTATCATCTGAAAGCAGGAAGGGTGTTGGCTGTTGGAAGGATAAGGACAGTCTGCGAGTGTTATAGATGGCGCTGGCCCCATTTATTCACCTAAGTCTTCTGGAAGATGACCTAGGGGTGAAGGGTCCTTTTGATATGTCAAGGTCTTTAGTATCTAGACTGGGTTTTACTCTCTGTGATAGCAATGATGCAAGATGGAGAATGTTTTCCCCCATATTACAGATGGGGAGGAGGCTAGTGTGATTGTCTTTTCAAAGAAAGAACATCAAGATTCCCTTTGGAGGGTGGGGTCTATACGTCACACCTTGTTAGACTTCTGAGAAGCGCTTTCTATTCTCTAATCTTTACTCATTTCATCAATGTGCATTACTTCCCCTGCATTTATCTGTTTCCTTCTATTTCAGAAAAGCCTGAAGTTTGGTTTTTTGGGGTTCTTCTTGACATCGCCTAGAAAGTCATAGAAATATGAGGGTGTTTTGAATGAATGACCTGGAAGAGTTGTGGCAGATTTCCATCTCTGATCGTGGGACACTGCTTGGCAGGAGGCTGGAGTGTGGACATGAGAATTTTAGGGTGAGGGTGATTTCCATCCTGGGGAGCCTGTAATTCCTCAGATCTTATTAATATAAGGACTAAATACCAGACGTTCCTTTGGGTCTGTGTGCCGATGCTCTCAGCCATTCCTAGCAGACTTTCTCCACTGGTCTGGAACCTTTTAGGGCATTCCAAGCCGCGGCTCCTCTCCCCCCGCCCTGGGGCTGGCCTGCAGTCAAGCATCTTCACACTCTGCTGCTTCCATCTGGAACTCTCTTCCTTGATTCTCGATGCTAGCTGCATCTAGGCCTGTTCGCTGTTCCAGTGCCCAGAATCCCACAGAGCAACGGTAGTCGAGCAGCAGATACGGGTGGGTTTCCCCGGGGGGAGAAGGCCTGGGCAAGAGGATGCCTCCCAGGGACCTCTGACTACTCATCAAAGGGTATCTTACAGAAAGAGAAACAACACAGTCCCCGCTGGGTGGAGAGATCAGGAGTACACATAACTGATGAAGGATATTATCAAGAACATGGAAAAGAACATCTCCAAATTACCTTTGGATTCTAAGATTCTCTATAGCATTTGATTCTCCATAAGACATGAGACTTGCCCTGATGTGGCGTCTCCAGAAACTCTTATGTTTCTGCTGCAAAAGGGAGGGAGTCTGAGCCCTTTAGGGCCCACTAGCGGACTATTTCAGGGACTCAAGTAAGACTCGGGAAACACAGGTGTGAAACACGCTCTGGCTTCCTCTGGACACTTGCATAATATCCTTTGTCCAGGTAGACCCAGTTAGGAAGTCTGTTGAGGTTTTAGGGAACAAAATGCTGGAATAAAGTGCGAGGAGGGGTAGAGTGAAGTAGATGCTGGAAGGAAGCAGCCCCCCCCCCCTCCAGCGGTTGTGCAGTCCCTGGGACCAGACCACCTGCCTCACCGCAAACCTGCCCCACGCTGACCACGTAGCTTTCTTCTTCAGTCAATCCCCTTGTCCGAGGACATCTCCATCTCTAGATTGACAGCAAACTTCCCTTTCTATCCTGACCCGAACCAGGGCTCCCCCGCGATTCCTCTCCCCTTGTGTCCCTCACTTCCGAGGCCCTGGAGAACCTCACCCTTCCCTCCCTTGTTTGTGATCCTCCGCTCGCTCTCTCCTCCTTCGGGGCCTCATGTCTGGGGAGGGAGGAGGCCTTCAGCATTCCATGCCATAAAACTCTGATCTCATGATAGCAGACTCTGCAATTAAGCTCATTTCTGATGAACTCATGACCACCTGCCTCGCCTGGCTTCTCAATGTCTCCACCCCTCGCCCTGCACCTTCCCTGCGGGAGGATTTTGTGTGGCTCCCCTCCGTGGCTTCTCCTCCCTGGTCAGTCTCGTCCTGTCTTCCTGCTCTCTTCCTCCCTCCACAGCTGGGCCTGATCACCAGCCTTAGCTCTGCTCCCAACCCCCAATTCTTGGAAGCCCATCTTCTCAGGCAGGCGGTCCTAAGGGGGGCCAGCCCCTTTATGACCTGACATTTTACGTGTTGATTATCTCCAGCCTCCCACCAATTTGGCCGTTTACTATACATTACTCAGTGTGCTCTTCTCAACAGGGTTGTAATCTTGATTGTAAGGATGTGGGGATACCTGTTTGAATGATCTCTCTGCTGCACCCAAAGCAAGGATGTGGGAGTGAGGGAAATTAGCATTTAGCAAAGGCTTTAAGACATTATCTCATTGAATCCTTTCAACCCTAAGAGCTAGATATTTTTTGTCTGTGTTTTGTAGATAAACCCAAAGCTCTACAGTATTTTGACATCTACAGCTGGTGAGTGGCTGAGTCAGGGTTTGAAACCGGGGTTGCTTGATAACAAAGCATTTTTCACGACTCCCTGTGTTTATCCTAAGGTGGGGCAGAGGGCTCCCAGAAATGCACTGAATCAGAAAAACAGTGGGACACCGGAAGCTGAGGCATGTTTAAAATCATCGCTAGTGCTGAACATTCTACCTGTGTTTCTTTTCTTCCCCACCTGAAAACTTGAGCCCCGGATCAATCTACCCCAGTGCTTATTTTTTCCAAAGATGCTAAGAGCGTGTTTTATGATCGATGTCTTTAAAAGTGTCCTCTCTATTTTTCCAGAACATGGTTCTTCTAAAATTTTTGCTTGGCCAGAAATGGGCCTGGGGATGTGTGATGTGGCCTCTAACTGAACACCCAGGCAGGAAGCTCTGATAGCTGCTAGTTGTCTCTCTCAAGGCTAGTGTCCCAGCAGAAGGTGCTCCTGCACTTGCATGGGATTAGGGTATCAGTGGAAGAACAGGGTGAAGGTGAAACATTCTTGAGATAGAGCTCAGACAAAGGTGAAACATTCTTGAGATAGAGCTCAGACAAAGACATACACCTTGGCCACGCTGCCAGATGTCAGAAATTCCCCACGGAGCCCCAAAGAAAAGTATTGAATTGAATGAATTAGATTGTGAAGAAATGAGAGAGGGAGAGGGATGGGGGGAGGGGGAAAAGGAGAGAGGGAGAGGAGGAGGGAGAGAGAGAAAGGTGAGGGGGAGCGGGAGAGAGAGGCAGAGATCGTACAAGCACTCAAACACTGATGAGGATGCCGAAAACAAGCAAAGGAAGAACAGGAGCGATGAAGGAGGTTGGATGGAAGCTTGGTGAAAGCTTTTTCCCTATGAAGTGAACAGAAAAAAATACCTTGACTCTTTAGAATGGAAGGGAAAACAATTTTTGTATTACGTGACAACCCTCTTCAAATCCTTTTTCACATCCCAGTGGGATGAAGATAAGGCCTGGTGCTTTGGGATCTTGGCTGAATTAAAGCGACGTGACTTCAGCCTGTGCTGCTCTCTGCTCACGATGCGGGAACTTTCTGACTGAATAGGTCAAGGCCTGGGCTCTGCTTGACCATCCTCTGGGCTTCCCTGGGGACACAAGGAAGGATGAGGTTGACTAATCCCACCTCAGGTACTCTGTGGTTCCCTGACCTTGATTCTCCAGGATCTTCAGTACAGAAAACAAACGTTTCCGGAGCATTACCACAGAACAGACGCAGAGCTCTCTGCGCTTCTAAACATGGCAGCATGCTCTCTGTTTCTCTGACGCTACCCCTGTGATGCTCTTCGTTTGCCTCCTCAGCCCTCCTTTGGCTCCAAAAGACGGGATTCGAAGGCCCAGAAATCTGGAGGAGGGGAGGTTGCGGCCTGTCGAGGAGTCCTATTTCTCTCTGTTCCAGCCTCTGGGTACCTCATGGTTACTCACACCACAGCCCTTCTGGAGCCTGGGGGAGAAGGCAGAGGCAAGGGATCAGCGCACAGGTAAGAGCGAGTCTCTGTTGTCTGCACGGTCAGGGCTGATCCCAAAGGGCAAACATTTGCCATGGTTTGTCCAATGCCCAGACCTTAGGCCATCGGGTCCCATTCAGTCACTGCTTAGATGAAAGTGCTTCCATTCTAGAAAAGGAAAAAACCCGTTATACAAAAGGCAACAAACCATAGGGGAGACAGAATGGGGTGTGGAATCATATGGCCCTGGGTTCAAATCCCAGTTTCACCATTAACAATCTGTGATCTGGTGACTTCTGTGTGTGCACAGAGGGTGGTTCTTCTTCTTCTTTTTTAAAAAGATTTTATTTATTTGACAGAGAGAGATCACAAGTAGGCAGAGAGGCAGGCAGAGAGAGGAGGAAGCAGGCTCCCTGCTGAGCAGAGAGCCCGATGAGGGACTCGATCCCAGGACCCTGAGATCATGACCTGAGCTGAAGACAGAGGCTTAACCCACTGAGCCACCCAGGCGCCCTAGAGGGTGGTTCTGAGGACAGAGTAGGACAGACACCAGACTCACAGTCAGTCTTCCTAAGCTTTCTGCCAGCATGGGGAGAGCAGGAGACCTTTGAGGTCTCCCCAGGTTCATTTCCTACTCCCCCTCCCTATCCCAGCACCAGTCCAGCCTCCAGCCATGCCCTCCCCACCAGGGGTGAGGGTGGTGATGCTCCATGCCTCGTCGTCTTGGGTCTTGCTGTCACCAGTTCTCCTTGTGGCTCCTTTACTCAGGTCTCTCCTTCCCAGAACATCACCTCTGCAAGGTCTTCCCAGATTCCGTGGTTGCAAGCAGTCTGTCCAGCCGTCTTCAGCCCTTCCTTACTCTCCTGTCCTCGAGAGCTCACCGCCCCCGACTCGATGTTGTCTCCTCCCTGAGATCACTAGCTTCACAGGGGCAGGCATTTGGTTTGCCTGGTTTTTCACTCCCTTCCCAGGGTCTGTAATAGTTCCAGGCACATACCTGATAGCCAATAAGTATTTGTTAAGTGATCCTCCACCAGAACTGTCCAGAGGACAGGCTCTCAGTGCGGGTGGGGAAAGGCGAGGGGCATGGGATCCCCGTGGCCCACAGGGCAGGTCCAGGCAAGTCAGCCCCATGCAGAATGTCAGCCTTCCCTTGCTCCTTCCTCTGGGGCCCCAAGGCAGGTTCCGACTTGCACAGCCATGTGGGTGACCTGGCGGGGTGTGCTGAATAGCCGTGAGAGAACTCTAACCCTCCCAGCTCACGGGCCCAGAACCCTGCACTCAGGGGCCTCTTCTCCCTGGGCTTGATCCTGAAGTGAGAATGCAAAACCTGACCTGGGATTCTGGGGCGCGGCTTCTTCCCCTCTCCCCACAACCCTGGAGAGGGGCGTGGGGGCTGCTGTGGGTGACAGAGAAGGGCACTGGAAGCCGCCTGTAAGCCCACAGCTTCCCATGGCACGCTTTCCACCCAGCGGGAATTTATGCAAAACGTTATTGTAATCGGTTGTCAGGTGGTATTGTAGAATGTACCTACAGTCCCTGCCTTTACAGACAATGGCACTGGGGACTTCAGGGCAGCTTTGCTTTGGGAGGGGCTGAGTTGGCTGCTAATCATGGGATGCAGGCCAGGGAACCCAGGCTCTGCAGGTTGCTCAGCTGCTGGCTTCTTTAGAGGAAATGGGTAGGTGCCCTGGCAGGGGGTTCTGGGCTAGAAACATGTTCTCATCAGAGATGAGCTCCTCCTCACAGTGTGAGCTCCAGAGGAAGGAGGGAACAGATATGCCCTGGGCTGGTACGGGGTACCCTGGGTTTGGGGGTAGGAGAACTGAGTACTAGGCCCTCTCTTTCCAGGCCAGCTTCTTTCTTGCTCTGAGCTTCAGTGTCTTGTTCTGAGAAGGAAGGGCTGCACTCCAACCGTGAGGTCATTTCTCAGTGGCTTAGGGAATCACTGTCCCACAAGAAGGGCAGTCCAACAGGGCCGTGTCCCACAGGGCCGCACCAAGCACAGCTAGCTTCCTCGTCCCCTTCATTATTTGCTTGGAGAGAAGTGGCCTGATTCTCCCGCCACCTGGCTTCTAGCATATTCTGAGGAGTCACAGCACACTCCCTTGGTTCACACAGGCCCTGAGGACCATCAGGGACCGGAGGTGGGTCAGCGATGTTAGGGACAGAGGGGACAGAAGGAGAAGAGCCTAGAGGCTGGAGGGATCCATTCTGTGGGTCCCCTGGGAGGTGGGCAAAAGAGAGATACCAGGTTTCCTGTTCCCTGCCTGAGCAGGCAGCTTCTCTATGGATGTGTTGTAATGTGGCTCATTCCACAAACTTCTCACCCCATCCATCCTGCATGAGTGCCATGATGCTGGAAACAGCTTGGCCTGAAGGAACCACCCCCTTTGCCAAGAAAAGATCTTGTCTGTGCCCCTGTGGTAGTTTCAAAACATGGCCTCCAAATTTTTTGATCCAACTTCCCCTTGACAAGGGGGATGTCTCCCCCTCCCTTAAATCTGGCCTTGTGACTGTCTGACAAATGAACAGAGTACACGAGGTGCTGGGCCAATATCTGGGTCCCGGCCTTCAGACGCTGGCAGCTTCCACTTCCTGTCTCTTGGGATGCTTGCTCTTGGAACCCAGCCCATGCTGCGAGAAGCCAAAGTCGCCTGTGGGGGGAAGGAGCCCATGTGGAGAGGGATTGATGCTCCCAGGCCTCGGCCCTGGCCGAGCGCCCAGTGCCAACATGCCAGCCGTGTGAGGGAACCATCCTGGGGCTCCCGGTCCAGAGGCCCAGCTGACAGCACGTGGACCAGAAGCACGCTGTCCCCAGCACGCCCTGCCTGACCGGCAGGTGCGTCATCACAACAGACACGTGGGGCTCTTGGGCGACACTAAGTCACCAGCTGTTATTGGACTAGAGAGGACCGGTCTAGCAGGTGCTGGGGACCAAGAACCCTTGTGTCCTCCCACGCCTGTAAGTCACTTATATATTTTTCTTTCCTTTTTTAAATAAGATTTTATTTATTTATTTGACACACACAGAGAGCGCAAGCAGGGGGAATGGCAGGCAGAGGGACAGGGAGAAGCAGACTCCCCATGGAGCAGGGAGCCTGACGCGGGGCTCGATCCCAGGACCCTGGGATCATGACCTGAGTCGAAGACAGACGCTAAACTTACTGATCCCCCCAGATGCCTCTCCTTCTATTTTTCTTAAAACAGCACCCCCCCTGCCATCCCATAGACTAATTTCTCTGGCAAAGACTTCCAGCTCTTCTCTCTGAATGAAGATGATGATTAGCAGGAATTGAATTCCCAGAAGTCTGTTCCTCTCCCTCCAGCAGATTCCTTCTTCCTGCACGGCCCCCAGGGGACGTCACTGCATGCCTTGGTAAAATCTCAGGGTGTGCCCAAGTGCATGCGTGTGAACATCTGTGTACACGGGTGTGGGAGGTGTACGCAGAGGCTAGTGTTCAAACACTAGAGGTGGGCAGCAGCTAGCAGAGGAGCTGACCGTTTCCATGTTCTTGCTGAGGCCACTGGAAACCAAACTTTTTTTTCTTTTTTTTTAAAGATTTTATTTATTTATTTGAAAGACAGAGATCACAAGTAGGCAGAGAGGCAGGCAGAGAGAGAGAGAGGGAAGCAGGCTCCCCGCTGAGCAGAGAGCCAGATGCGGGGCTCAATCCCAGGACCCTGGGGATCATGACCTGAGCCGAAGGCAGATATTTTAACCCACTGAGCCACTCAGGCGCCCCCCCAAACATTTTTCTACTAAAATATTTTAAAAATGAAGACAATCTTTTCTGGTTATACCATTTTGCATATTTCAAATTTTCTGCAATGGACATGGATTACTTTTGTAATGAAGGAAACAAAACCCACTTCCAATTCCAACACTCAGAATTGAACAGAATTCCCATTCTGGTGAATTTCCTTCCAGCCTTCCCTCTGTACTCAAACATCTGTTGGATATTTGAGATCATGCCATAAATACAGTTCTGTGCCTTGATTATTCACTGTATTCAATATTTTAAGACTCTCTCTCTAAATTGTTTCCCAAGCCTAATTTTTTTTTTCCAAGCCTAATTTTTAAATGGTCTGATAGTATACTAGAATGAATAGATATTTGTTTAACTTGTCCGGCATTATTTATTTGACATTTTGGTGTCAATGTATTACACATTATTACTATAGTATTTATATGATTATAATATTATATATCATATATAAAATATATAATATGCATTGTATATTATTATATTATAATCTATGTCACCATAACATATACTATATATGTTGTACTCAATTATTATATATTATATATGTAATACCACACCTGGAATGTCAAATAAATATGTGCGTCAAACATGTGTGTGTATCTCAAGTCCTTGTACCTTTAATCTTCCTAGAAATGGAAGCTTCAGGCGAAACACTGAACGTTGGGGGCTCCTAATATGAACAAAGTTCAAAATGGCAGACCCCACCCCATCTGAGATGTCTGCTTGGCTTCAGGAACCATCTCCTGACTGGGCATCTCTTGCTGCTCTGGTCCTGGGGAGGGGGTGACCAGAGATGGGGAACCCAAGGGGAGAAAAGACCAGGTGAAGTCGTGTGAGGAAGTCTGCCGCAGCCAGGAGGAACCCCTGAAGTGACTTTACGCAGACCCGGACTGCTGGGGAAGTAGTTTTTGCTCCCTTGTGTGACTTGCTATGATGAAGGAAGAGAAGAGTTCTGACACTCGTCACAGGGGGACATGCCTTGCCTCCGCTACTTCATCTGATGCGTCTAGGGCCTCAGTGTGATGGTGATTTCTATCTTACAGACGAGGAGGCTGGACTCTGAGAGGTTAGGTAAGCTGTCCGGAGTCACACAGCTGGTGAAAGGGAAGAACCGGGTTGCGCACCAGGGCTGTCCAGCTCCAGAGCTGGCGGGATGAGCTGCCGTCCACATTCCCACAGCAATGCAGGAGAAGGGCCATGGGCTTCGTCCCCTCGCCCCCCTGCCTCCCTCTCTCCCTGTCCTACTTTGCTCTTCCTCTCTTCGAACTTGAGGGCCTGAGGTGAAGACCAGGAACCCTTCCCCCGGTCATAAGCCACAGGACACCCTGGGAAGGTATCAAGCCTCCTTCCCTGCAAATTGCCCATTGCTGAAAGCCTCCTGCCTTGGACCCTGATGGGGTGGCCTCTGGAGGACCCTGCAGGGCAGAGGGTTTGGTGGGTTGCTGGGGAGCGCTCTGTGGCGGCTCTGGCCTGCACGCTCCCAGCATGTGTTGTCTGGGAGCATAAGCCCTTGGCGTGTGCAACGAGGGGACGGAGGACACCGCCAGGATGGAGGACGGAAGGTCAAGGAGTATTAATAACGTGACCGCTGGCTACCGGATACTGGGCTGGCCCTCCAAGTCTGTCACAGGAGAGGGGCTCAGGGGGGCAGCGGAGGGCAAAGAGATGTGGGAGGCGCCTGAACCCTGTGTTTAAACCCCAGGACGCCGCGGGAGGACCCTTAATCAGAGCTTTGGTCCAAACCCTCACTCTCCGAGCCACTAAATTGCATCTCTTACCCCTCTGGAGTTCCTCTGCAGGATCTGTCCTCTGGGGAGCCACCCAAATGGACCCCATGTGGTTCTGTTTAGACACTTTATTCCACATGGGGAGCTTCAGCTAGAGGTGACTTCCAAACGTTAAAAACAGTGAGAGTGAGGGGCGCCTGGGCGGCTCAGTCGGTTAATCCTCAGACTCTTGACTTCAGCTCAGGTCATGAGCTCAGGGTCCTGAGAGGGAGCCCTGCGGACCCCGTGCTCAGTGTGGCTGCACTCGCCCTCGGCCCCGCCCCCAGCTCCTGCTCTCCGTCTTGTGTGCTCTCTCTCTAAAATAAATAAATAAATCTTAGAAAAAGAAAAAACAAAACAGAACAAAACCAAAAACCAGCCTGTAAGAATGGATTCAGTCCTAGACCATTGGTAACAGCCAACTCTGAAGGCAGGAACAAGCTACTAGAGGCCTCTTCCAGGGCAAGTGTTAACTGTTTAATTGCTGGACTCGGGGGAGAGACCGGGGCGGCCAGGGGCACTCCCAGGGTTCAGGGCAGTGGCTATTTACCAAGTGGTACCGATGTTTTCAGTATTTTGAGAACTGGTTGGCTGTATCTGTGCACGGGTGTAGCTGGGCTC
Source organism: Mustela putorius furo (assembly GCF_011764305.1). Classification (NCBI taxonomy): domain Eukaryota; kingdom Metazoa; phylum Chordata; class Mammalia; order Carnivora; family Mustelidae; genus Mustela; species Mustela putorius. Next base: position 20,821,796 of record NW_025421341.1, read on the forward strand.
TGGGGAGGTGGCGAAGAAATGGAGGCCTGCCCCTGGTTTCTTAGGATTATTATAACTGAGTCTTTCCTGACCCCTCTGGACAAAGAGCACGGGTCCCCCTCCTCTAGCTCTCCACACAGAGCCTCACGCTGGTTTCTCGCTCCGTGTTCCTACAGCTGCCTCCTTCTAGCTCATCAGAGATGAGCTTCCGGCGGCCAGAAGCCCATTCCCAGGTCCACACAGAAGTGGTCCTCCCTCTTTAGTACCAACCCCCCCCATAGTGAACGCACTCCCTGATGTCTCCCTCATGGTCCACACCCCATAAAAGCTTTGGTTTGTGGGCTACCTTTGAGGATTTGCGTGAAGACCCCCAGTTCTCCGGGCAGGTGACCAACCAGCAGAGCAGCCTCTCTCCCCAGCAGCTTGGACTGGCCCTCTTCTGGCAGGCACAAGACTGCCTGCGAGTCCGGGTGAGGCTGGGAGAGAATTTCCCTTCCCTGGGCCTAAGCTTCCTCCTCTACAAAACAAATCTGGAAAAGCTCATCTCTCAGGGCCACTCAGTTTCTAGAGTGCTTTTATTCCATTGTTCCTTTTCATTGCCACAGGGATGGAGCATTCATCATGGATCACAAAGGAGACTGGGGAGCCAGATGGTCTGGGTTCCAATGCAGATTCCGCCGCTCTCCAACTATTTTTTTTTTAATTTTTAATTAATTTTTAATTTTTTATAAACATATATTTTTATCCCCCGGGGTACAGGTCTGTGAATCACCAGGTTTACACACTTCACAGCACTCACCAAAGCACATACCCTCCCCAATGTCCATAATCCCACCCCCTTCTCCCAAACCCCCTCCCCCCAGCAACCCTCAGTTTGTTTTGTGAGATTAAGAGTCACTTATGGTTTGTGTCCCTCCCAATCCCATCTTGTTTCATTTATTCTTCTCATACCCACTTAAGCCCCCATGTTGCATCATCACTTCCTCATATCAGGGAGATCATATGATAGTTGTCTTTCTCTGCTTGACTTACTTCGCTAAGCATGATATGCTCTAGTTCCATCCATGTTGTCGCAAATGGCAAGATTGCAGCCATCAAAAGAAATGAAATCTTGCCATTCGCTCTCCAACTATTAACTTGGAATAATGGTAGGACAGTAGTACGCATTCGATCATGCTGATAAAGCGTTTAGAACACTTGGTCCTTAGCGAACCCTTGATAGACATCATCTGTTTTTGCTGCCTCTGGTAGGTTTCCTATTAACTGATAACCCCAGTTGCCACATTCTGATTCTTAGTTGAGTGACTGGGCAGGTTAGCACAGGCCCTCTGTCCTCTATCAGAAGCAGCAGAGCTACCATCCCGACTCACTACCAGACACTTTCTCATTTCAGGTAAGGCTCACACCCTATCCTTTCACTCCTAAGGAAATGGAGGCCCCAGAAGATGGAAGCCACACCGTTCATAAATGGTGGGTTGTGGATTCAAGGCCAGGTCTGTGGGGCCTCAAGCCCACACCAATGTGAATGGAAGGGATTTCTCTGGAAAGACAATTCCGTACCAGTCCAGTCTGTTCCTGGGGCAGAAGGCTGACACCTGCGTGGAGAGAAGGAAGCCATCCTGTGGGCGGAGGGCTGAGCATTTCCCCTAATGCCTGCTCCCTCTTCTTTCAAGCCAGGCTCGAAGATCCAAACCACAAAAAAGATGAAGGAACCTTGTTGATGAAGTCCTCCACCCTGGGAAAAAGAAGATAAAAAAAGAGAGAAAGGAAGAAAAGAACAGAGAGAGAGTGAAGGAACAATCCTTGACAAATATTTTCTGTTAATAAATTCCATTTTGCCTCTACAATATTTGCCAACTATCTAAGCAGGAAAAATTTTTCACATACCAGGGCAAACCGTCGCCGAAACGCCTCTTCAGTTGGCCTGCCCACAGCCTCTGTTTCCATAACCTCCCGGGAGGCAGCCTGTCATGGACCTCTGTGGTCTTCCTCTGGGAAGACCTGCCTTTTCCATGAAGAAGATCCAGGCGCGCTCTCCTCCGAGCTTGGGGGAGAAGCGGCCTAGTAACCTTGTAGGTCTTCCTGCCTCCCCAGCTCTCCCCCTTCCCCTCCACTCCTTTCCCAGCCCCCCCCCCCACCGTCTGACTGAACCGGAGTGCAGAAAACTTTGCCTCTCCACTCTCCCGCTGCCTTTCCAGGGTCAGTCCCCTGTCCCCAGTCAGAAGCAGGTCTCTCCTAACCCCATTGCTCTTCGTCCTTCTTCTCCATCCTCCTCTCAAACTGGGTTGGTTTTATTGGCTTGGGAAAGGAAGAAGCTCCCAAATTCTTGCTGTAGTCTTCCCACACTTGTCACACTCTGTCTTCAGGCACTCATACACTCAAAAAGCACTGAGGGCCTATGGGTGGATTCCACTCTTGGAATATGCATCGGGCCTTGATATTGGGTTTGGAGAACCTTCTAGCTAGTGCCAAGGACTTGTTCACTTTGTTTTATTGAATTTGCTTAGGGGTAAGACCTCTTCATGATCCCATGGATATATTTGTGCCCAAACATACCATTCAGGGACTCCTGAAGCCAGCTGGGAAATACTTGGATGAAAAGGAAAGGTATCCATCAGCATCATTCTGTCAAGCTGGAGAGCAAATGTGGATCTAGTTAAAACTGAAATAAGCCCAGAGGGTTGATTATCTTCTCCCCTGACAGACCATCTTTCTTACTCCGGTTCAACTTTTCCCTTCCTGGAATAGAGAGAGATTGGCTTCCATGATACTGTTCTCATTCAGGCCAAGTGGAAGATTGGCACCTAGTACAGCTCCTTATCTCAGAAGGAAGCCTGTTCTCTCTCCTGCGGCCTGACCTTGGGATTCGAGTTACACTCGTTTTTCCCTCTGGTGTCCTTTGGAGACTTGTTAGAGGGCCTGATCTTTCTTATTCCATTAGGTCATAGAATCAGGGCCTTTGGGGGAGCACAGCTCCCATGGAGTCACTGTTGTACCCAAGGCCCAGTCTCTAGTCAACTCTTTCTTTCTCTCTCCCTCCCTTTCACAGCTGTCGTGGATGCTATGGTCTAGGCATGGGGCTGGATGCCAAGGATGCCAGGATGAATAAGATGGGCAGCTTCTTGCCTTGTTGGAACTTACTGTCTGTTGAAAGAGACAGATTTGAAATATCAGCGTGGGTTGGTTACCGTGGGGGAGCACAAGTAGCAAGAGCCATCTTCAATCTTTTAGCTACCATGTACGTCCCCTGCAGTTAAAACCTTCATTTTAGCATATGCTCTTTGACCCTGCAAGTCTACTTCTAGAAGTTATTCTTATTTACATGCGAAATGGCACCTGTCTGTGCTTATTTCTTCCAGGAATGTTTAGAATGGCAAATGAAAATCCCCAAAAATCCCAGAAAAACCCCCAAATCCATCAATACATACATGATCGATTAAATACATGATGGTATATCCATAGAATGGAATTCTATCCGAGGTTAAAAACCCCGAAAACAAGGAAGCTCTTTTTTATATAGACATGAAATAATCTCCAAGACACCTTATTAAGAGAAAACAGCAAGGTAACTAGCCGGGAGTTTGGTCTGTTGTTGTTTTTGTAAAGATAAGGGAGAAAGTGTGGTGTGTGTGTGTGTGTGTGTGTGTGTGTGCACTTGATTGTTTACAGAATATCCCTGGAAGCCTACAAGGGAGGGATAAGAGCTGAAATCTTGTTCACTGTCACCCATCTTGTCCCTTCTAACTTTTAAAGCAGTGGATAAGCACTTTTTCAAATATTTTAATTTCTCTGTAGAAAAGAACAACAGCAGGGCTGTGGACCCACTAGCGACCCAAAGCACAGATGCCCTTTTCAAGGCAAGAAGCAGGTAGGAAGTTTTAACCATTATTGGTGTTGGGGGATGTCAGTTTAATATTGCCAGAGCTTCTGATTTTTCAAAATAAGCTGGAAAAAATAACGTGCCTAAGGGGTATTCTGATTTCAAATGCTTGGCTCAAATATTTAAAAAATCCGGCTGAAATAAGACAGGCCCGTTGAGTTATGTCCAGCATAAGCCCATTGCTGCGGGATCCTGTGGGAGGGACTCCAGGGTCCCTCAGGAAGCTACCGTCTTTGTTTGGGAGAGATGTCACAAGGCCACCTAGGTCAGGGGCAAAGGACAGATGGAATGGAGTCTTGGGGGAGTGAGGGGTGAGTAAAACAGCAGGATCTGGTGACCCTTATTTGTGGGGAATGAAGGAGAAGAGAAGGGAAAAAAGACTGAATTGTCAAGCTCAAGTGGTTTGTCAGGTGGAGGCATTTCTGCAAATAGGGAATGAGAATGGCTCTGAAATCGGGGGGACCTGCGATCTCACCCCTTCTCTACCATTTGAGGTCATCGTTGGGTGTTCTTACAGTTAGATGTAGATAATAGGGTCTACAACTCACAAGGTTGGTGCTAAATAAAAGAAGGCACTTAGAAGTGTCTACAGTGCTCAAAATCTGAGTTGTCACGGACACGTGCTATTTTGGGTCGCTATCATTCCTTCTCTCTAGTTCCTGTGTAATAGCCCATTTTCCTTCCAGCCCACATGGTCCCGGGGAGCTGACTCCACCCCCAAGAGGGAGCATCGGGGGAAACGCGGGTCTAGCCAGTGGGTGAATCATGTCTTCCTGGCGTGGGGAATAGGTTGGGGCATAGTCATCCGCCCCAGTGCAGGCCAGTTGGAGCCCACGAGGCCAGTCGGTCACTTCGGTTGGAACCGGGCTGGGTGGGAGCCTAGACTGCTGTGACTGTCCTGCTGCCCAGCGGAGAGCAAGTGTGGATATGCCACCCGCAGTTAGCATAGCCGAGAGATGCGGGGCGAGGAACCAAGGTGCCGGGGAGAGAATTAGTGTCACTCCATTGTGCCTCAGCTCCATGCCCAGTCTCTGTTTACACCTGAGCCTGCCCATTCTTTTGTCTAAAATATAGATACCCGAACAAACAAACAGATGTCAGTGTCCACAGACCGACCTTGGGGAACAGCCAAGCAGGCCCCTTGCTCTGTGGCATCCTTGTGTCCTGGGCCTCACCGGTTAACTTGATCCCCTGGAGACTTTGTGGAGGGTGGGGGGTGGGGGAGGAGGTAAGGCGATTGGTAACTGCTGACGGTCCACCATTCCTTCTAACCACAGCCTGGTAACCGCGTCATGGAGGCTTCCAGATCAGTGAGAACTTAGACCTAGAGGGAGGGGTGAGACCCTGGGGACAGGGCAGAGACAAAGCAGGAATGATGGTGTGTGTTGGGGGAGGAGGGAGTTGTTGAAGCTGCTTCTAGACTCCTATGTAGGGGAGCTTCTTGGGGAGGCATGGGATTTCTTGGCAATGGATGGGGCAGGCCATGTGGTCCTGAGGACATTAAAGCGACACTGCCCCCCCCCCCCCAACCTCAGGATGTGGCACCTGCAGAGCAACAGCATAGGCCTGAAGAGTTCAGGCCAGAGAAGGCGAGGCCTTCCTGCAAGCTTGAAACTGTTGCACCCCACTCCCCAACCGAAGGACCTGGTGTGTCTGCCTTAGAACTGTGTGAATGTCTGTCTCCCGTCCAAACCGTCCAAGTAGAGGACAGGGCCTTTTCTTCTCAGTAACCTGCAGAAGACCCCACACAGTGCCTGGCACATAGAAAGACCTAGAAGAAAACGTTTTACCCAGAAACGAACTAGAAGACTTCAGCGACTACTACTCTTTCCAGAAAAGCGACCCCAAGCCAGTGGGGTAACCTTGGCACTGAGCTGTCAGGCGAACCCGGTGTGAGGAAGGGAGTGCGGGCTGAGCGTCTGCTGGAATATTCTGTCTGCCGGGAATGTTGATGGGGAATTAGGGTTAGTTCCCTTCACACAGGGTCTCTCCTTGCCAGGCTTCATTGGAATGGCAGGGCCAAGGGGGCAAGCCTGCAAGTTCCAAGGTCAGGTTTGGAGGAGGAAGGTAGCTGGGAGCATATTGGCATCTCAGCCCGGTTTCCCTGCCTTTAAGGACCAGCAGTTAGGAACTTCTCACCTGGAGGTTGCTGGGCCCTTTCGGTCCCTGCCAAATGAGAGCACTTCCAAATGATTTCCCACATCAGTGCTTCTAAATGATCTGCCCTGGTCTGCTTTGTCTCTCTCCCAGTAGGGCAGCTGGAGAGCAATCCCCGTGTCACAGTGGAATGGATGCAGGGGTGAGAAGGAACGAGTTGTTTTTCCATGCCTCAGACGTCCTTTTGGCAAAGAAGGAAATGCTCTCTGCCTCTAGACGAGTGTGGGAAAAGTGACTGCTGGATTGGCAGGGTTGGAGTTCTTATGGCTCCTTGGAGGAATTCAAACCCGCTCGGGCCCTCACAGCATCCCTGATTGGCAGCAGCTCTCAAGCAATCAAATCGATGTATCCATTCATTCAACAAACATTGAGAGATTACAATAGGAGGAAATAAACAAGCAGCCAAGACAATTACGTACATCCCAGGGTAGTACCTGGGATGCCTGGAGGGACCCCGTGCGATGGGACTCCAGCAGAGGGCCCCCTCCCGCAGGCGTGCTTCCTCAGCGGGGTATTAGGTATGTGGTACCAGATCAAAAAAGGAAGTGAAGGGGATTTGGATGTGCCTGCCCTGGCCACACATTGAGGAGGAACTTGGGCCCAGGTTGGACTTAAAGCAAATGCTGAGGGGTCGTTTTCAAACTCCAGTGTGCATCCACATTAGAACCCGATGGAGAGCTTCTTTTAATAAGTCGTTTCCTGGGCCCAAACTAAGGAATCCTGGTTCAGTAGGATTGGGGGAGGGCCTCCTCATCTTCATTTTTAAGAAGGACCTTGGGTTGATTCTGATGCAGATGACCCATACGCCACTCCCTAAAAGACTTTATTTAGAGTCCCTGATGGGGGACCAAACTTTCCCCAGACTGTCAGGTATGTAACCCAAGCAAGTACGAGTGTCTGTGATGCAGCCTGTGATTTGGGCTTCTCTGAGGCACAGGCTTGACCTTTTCTCCATGAGACCCACTAGTCACAATTGCCAAGTTGTATGTTTGATAGGCATGTCTATTCACATAGTTATTCTTTTTCTTTTTTTAATAAACATATAATGTATTTTTATCTCCAGGGGTACAGGTCTGTGAATCGCCAGGTTTACACACTCACCATAGCACATACCCTCCCCAATGTCCATAACTCCACCCCCCCTCTCCCGACCCCCCTCCCCCCAGCAACCCTCAGTTTGTTTTGTGAGATTAAGAGGCACTTATGGTTTGTCTCCCTCCCGATCCCATCTTGTTTCATTTATTCTTTTCCTACCCCCCTAACCCTCCACGTTGCATCTCCACTTCCTTGTATCAAGGAGATCATATGATAGTTGTCTTTCTCCAATTGAGTTATTTCACTAAGTATCACATAGTTATTCTTGATTTAGATGTTTTGGGAGAAACGGTGTGAAAATACAGTATGGAGTCTAATCAGTTCCCTCCATAAAACCACCTAGATATGCTAAGTATGAGAACAGCATAGGGGCACCTGGGGGGTGCTCAGCTGGTTAGGCACTGACTCTCGATTTGGGTTCAGGGTCTGACCTCAGGACCCTGGGTTTCAGGCCCTGCGTCAGGGCCCTGTGTTGGCTCCATGTTGGGCTCCATGCTCCGTGCTTAGCGGGGAGTCTGCTTGGGATTCTCTCTCTCCCTCTGCACCACCACCCCCCCTAAAATGAAGGAGTAAATATTTAAGAAAATTAAAAAAAAAGCACCATAGAGTATTAAGAGCACAGGCCAGTTTGCCAACCCTCAAATCGAAGCTTCTTTCCTTACCAGCCACTAGACCTTGGGCAAATGACTTTATCTACCTGCACCTCCATTTCCTTATCTGACATGAGACTGGCAGTAATACCTCAGCATTTCAAGGTTGTGACAGGAGTAAAATGAGATAATTGGGAGAAGAACCTAGCATAGCGCCGGGTGTTTATGAACAAGAAACGCTACTTGTTACTGACAAAGCTGAGTTTGCAAAAAATTCTCCAGGAGTCAGAAACCCCACAGGGAACTAAAAACTGGAAAAGTAATTTCAGGGACTGCCCTCTGCAGTTACCGCGGGGGTGCACAAGGGGTAACGATGTTAGAGCTGCCCTGACTTACACAGGCTTTGGGTTTTTAATACTCTTTGGGGATAAGAAATAAGAGGTTCAGTCCCTGGGAGGTGGAGTGTTGGCACTAAGGAATTCTGCGGCGACCCTGGAAGGACAACATCCTTTAAAAAATTGTGGCCCAGAAATAGTCAATCTCTAGCACAAGAAATGGGAAGAAATCTTGTTTATCTTGAACTGAGCTCTAGGTCAGGAGGGGAAAATGTCTCCCTTGAGAATTCAAAACCACTGGCATGAGCCTTTAGTGGCTTTGGGGTTTGAATAAATAGTTCCTGAACAACCTAGAAACCCCTAGGCTGAGAAATAGCATAAAATTTGGTTTGGGCCAGTGGTCATCTGTTAGAAGGAAACACTTTGACTGTACTGGCTTCACCAGGTTAAAGGCTGTTGCAGATGAGCTTACAATCTGAAATCACACAACACACACACACACACACACACACACACACACATGAGCAAGGGTCCACAGATCCAAAAAACCACACGACTAGATTTCCCAGAACCTTAGATTATAGAACCGTACCAGGAGACCAAAAACAGTGTGTTAAAATGACTACTAGCTTCAAAAACAATAAAGCTTCAAAAACACGGTAAGTAGAAAGTAAACATAATCAGGCAAATTAAAAAAAAAAAGAAAAAAAAGAGGGTCACCTGGTGGCTCAGTTGGTTAAGTGTCTGCCTTTGGCTCAGGTTATGAGCCTGCGGTCCTGGGATTGAGTCTTGCATCGGGCTCATTGACTAGCAGGGAGTCTGCTTCTCTCTCTCCTTCTGTCCTTTCCCCCACTTGTGTGTTCTCTCTCTCTCAAATAAATAAATACTATCTTTTAAAAAAATTTCCTCAATTTACGATTACAATAAACCCATTTTAAGTGGAAAATAGAACTCAAAAGTACATTTAATACACCTAACCTACCGAACATCTCAGCTTAGCCTAGCCCACCTTAAACATGCTCAGAACACTTACATTAGCCAACAGTACAGGGAAGAAACTCAACATAGAGCCTGTTTTATAATAAAGTGTTGACTATCTCATGTAATTTATTGAATGCTGACAGTGAAAACCAGAATGGTTGTAAACGTGTGGGCTGTTCGCTCTTGTGATTGTATGGCTGAGTGGGAGCTGCACGTTCTGCTGCTGCCCAGCACCAGGAGAAACTGTGGCACCACATATTGCTAGGAAATAGATCCAAAATCAAAATTAGAAATGTGGTTTTGACTGAATGCGTACTGCTTTTGTAAAGTCAAAAAAGCATAAGCCGAACCATTGTAAGTCAGGGACCATCTGTTGTACTTTTTCTTAGAAATTAAAAAAAAAAAGTACTCATTAAAATTTAAAACTCAATGAACAGACTGTGTAGTTGATGAGACACAGCTGAAAAAAGAATTCTTGAACTTGGAGGTAAATTGAAGAAATTATCTGAAGAGAGTCCAGGGATGGAAACTGTGAAAAGAGATAGCAGGAGACAAGGAAGTTAAGATGAAACAGTCTAACATGGATCCAACAGAAGTTCCAGAAAAGGAAAGAGAATGGGATGAAGGCAAGGTCCCTGAGAATCAATGAGAGATGAGAATGTTTAGATTTAGAAATTACAATGAACCCCAAACCAGAGAAGTAAAACCCAGTACTCTCTTAGATACACCACAGCGAAACTGCAGAACACCAAAGACAGAGAGACTCTGTGAAAGAAACCAGAGAGTCAAGACCAAGACCCATTCAAGTTGAGAATTCCATGGGAGAAGCTGTGCAGACCATGTGAGTGTCAGTGTTCCTGGGACCCGTGTCCTAGGAGCAGAGACCCCATCATGTGGGAACTCTGAATGTGGAAAAAGGGGTGGGGGGCCAAGGCAAGGGCTGGGATCAAGGATGACTTCAAAAGCAGGAAAAGGACTTGCATTTGCTATCAAAAGATGTGAGGAGCTGATGAGACATGTAAATATCTTGTTAACTAAAAAACATTTTCCAGAGGATTGTTTTGCAGTGACTGTGTGTGGAACTGAAACTATTCTGGGACTCTTTGTTCCCAAATCCAAACTGTTGTTTTTTTGTTTTGTTTTGTTTCTTTCTTTCTTTTTTTCCTCCTCCTCCTCCTCCTCCTCCTCCTCCTCCTCCTCCTCCTCCTCCTCCTCCTCCTCCTCCTCCTTCTCCTCCTCCTTCTTCTTTTTTAATAGCACAGAGAGGTGCCTAGAGAAAACCTTGTTGTTTCACTCAGGATTAACCATTCTGGGTTCAGTTTTGACATTCTCTTTTCTTTCTTTCTTTCTTTCTTTAAGATTTTATTTATTTATTTATTTGAGAGAGAGAGAGCGAGAGAGAGCATGAGTGGTAGTGGGGGCAGAAGGAGAGGGAGAAACAGGCTCTCTGCTGAATGTGGAGCCTGAAGCAGGGGTTATGGTCTAAAGAGAAAGTGGATGCTTAACTGAGTGAGCCACACAGGTATCCTGACAATTTCTGATGGAAATGATGTACATTACCCTCTTTCCTTTCCCCTCTTTATAGCTTGATTAAATTGGATGGACCCTGCTTGTAAAAACTCTGGCTTGGCCAAAAAAGGGTGTATGCTCTGGGCAGAGGGGATGTCCTTGAAAACCCTAATTTTACATCCAAATTGATAATTCTCTGTAGCCTCCAGCGTTCTGGGTTGTTGTTGATACATGCAAAATTGCTAGGCATTTGCCCAGGAAACCACCTTAAAGAATTGTGCACAACGAGCCAAGGAGTGTGAACGGATTAGAGAAGGCTGAGCCCAGGGGAATGAGGAGAGGGTCTGGGTACCACTCAACTCACCCCATCACCCACTCAGGAGCATTCATCATGCTGGCCTGTGACGTGAAGACACAGCTGTCCCCAGGAAAATTTGCTCTTTTGACACATTTTTATGGAGTGATGATTATGTGACAGTCACTGCATGCAGTGATTGGGGACACCACAGTGATCCAGACAAAAACCTTTCTCTCTCAGAGCTTAGAGTCTAGTGAGAGATGCAGGTAAGTAACTCTGATGTGCTTTAAGAATGTTGTATGAGCTAGGTGGGAGACATGGCAGCGGGGACACTTAGAACTGAAGCTTGAGAGGAACAGGAGTAGCTGAGGGAAGGAAAGAGCCACAGACATGTAAAGAAGGTCACATTGTTCCACTTTTCTGGAGCATCAGAAATGAGAGGTGAGGGGTGCCTGGCCGGCTCAGTTGGTTAAGCGTCCAACCTTGATCTCAGCTCAGGTCTCGATCTCAGGGTCTTGAGTTCAAGCCCTGTGTTAGGCTCCATGCTGGGTGTGGAGTCTACTTGAAAGAAAAAATGGAAGTGAACAGTGAGAAATATTCCTAGAAAGGCAGGCAGGCGTCCCCAGAAGGAGTCTGTCAGCCAGAGTCAGAATAAGCCTTGATCCTGAGGACCCTGGAGGCCATCAGAGGATTTAATGCAGGAAAGTAACCCGATTAGATTTTCATCTTAGAAAGAAAGAAAGAAGGAAAGAAAGGAAAAAATAAAGAAAAAGAAAAGAAAAGAAAAAACAAAACTGTTGTCTGGGGATTCCAGTAGAAGGAAGAGAGGGGTTCAGGGAATCTCAGGCAGCTGAACCAGATGGCACAGTGGAGATGGGAAGGGTGAGGATTCAAGTTGCTCTGAAGGAGAATTAACAGGGATTGGTACTAAATGTGGATTTTGAGGAACAGAAAAGATGTAGAATGATGTGCAGTGTCCTGGTTTGAACATCACGTAGATGATAGAAGGGGAGAGCTATTAAGATACCAGAGGGTGGAGAATGTGACCACTCTAGGGAGGCCTCAGAATGACCAGTGGGCCTCTTTGCCTTGGCTTGGGTCCCCTTTGTTAACAGGAAGTGGAGTCTTCAAGGACCTACTCTCTTGACAGCTTCTCCGTTAACTCCTGCTTGGACCTCTCAGGTGGACTTTGTCAGAGCTGGTGCTCAAATGTGATTTGCTCATGGATGCTCAGCTCCTCCTCTTTGCTCTGCCTTCAGCTTGCCCCTTTTTAGCATTTAGGAGTCACATCAGTCCCAAATCTCCAGGAGATGGAGAGTGACATTTCCCCCTGAACAACCACATAATTGTCATCAATAGAAATGAGGCTTTAACACCATTTCTGTCACTCACTGGATGACCTTGACCAAGTTGTTTCACCTCTCTGGGACTCAGCTGACCTGTGTGTAAAAGGAACATGATGGAGGGCAACAAGTTAGGTGATTTTCCAAGAAAGCCACCATAGAAACCCAGTATGTAAAAAGATGTAAATGGAGCAGCTGTGGTTAAATATAGGGAAAGATGGGAGAGGGATAACCTAGAGTCTCAAACTACCACTCACCTGTCCCCTTGCCCCACCAGCGCCCTTGAAACTGCAGAGTTTCTAGAAACATCAGGGTACTATGGAACACAATTCAAAAGTCTTTATCAGGTATGCCTTCTTCATTTTATAAACAGAAGGGCAAGGGGCTTGTTCAAGGTCATTCAAGAAGTCAGCGGTCATGATGGAATTAGGACCCAGGTCCCCTGACCTCTAGTTCAGTGCTCTTTCCCCTCATCGTTTTGCCCCAATCCTGTTGTGACCATTTTTTGTTTATTGAGTAGGAAACACCCTACCAGCCCAAACATGAGCTCTGCCCTTTGGAAATGGGAACAGCAGCCCACACACAAATCATTGCCACTGCCCGTGCAAGGGCACCCATACAGAGTGCCAGCAATATGATCCTGACTCTTGCAGGTTCTTTGGGTTTATAATGGAGTATGAGGTTTCTGAAGTCCCTAAAGCCTCTGAAAGAGATCTTTCAGGGATTTGGACGAGCCATCAGCTGAGTCTTGACCAATTTTAGCGTTTGATCTCTGCACCAGCAAAGCACTGAGTTATGCACAGTCCTGTATTCTTCAAGTCCAGTTCTTTCATGAGTATTGATCATCTCTCTCCAACTAGAGGCTCTATCCCATTAGAAGACAGTTCCTCCATGCCTCGGTTGGTGTTTAGTATGCCGCTGGTGCTTGGATAATAGTGCTGAGTCAATCAGGTGTCTTCTCAAGGCCGTTGGACCTATTTCTTCTTCTTCTTCTTCTTCTTTTTTTTTTTTTTAAGTAATCTCTCCACCCAACATGGGGCTTGAACTCATAACCCTGAGATCAGAGGTCATGTGTTCCACGAACTGAGCCAGCCAGGTGCCCCATTGGACCTATTTCTGTTCACAAAATGGGAAGAGGAACAGCATCAGAAGTGAGTTCTGGAGGCAGGCAACCTCTGAACCTATCAGAAAGGACATGGAGCTACTTTACTCAGCAGGGTGTAAGCAAGAAGGAACTAAGCTGGCGGCCAGTGAGAGCATAGTACAAATGATAGCTACTAGTTTGGAGGGTTTATTGTGTGATGGGTACCATGCTGAAAACTGGGGATGTATGACCTCCAGCAGTGCTAACGACAACCTTGAATGGACTCCTTCTTCATTAGGGAGTTGAGGCTCAGAGAGAGAAAGTCTACTTAGAGGAGGCTTTGGAACTACCAATAGAAACCAGCTCTAGCTGACTCCAAAGCCCAAGGTCATAATCTCCAGATCAAGATGACCAAGGGCAGTAGAATGAACTTTGAAAGATCCCATGGGTAGCGTGAAGAGCCTTTGTATCACATACTTTGATATCCCTCTGCTTGGTCTTTGCCCTTCTGCCCACCTTGCTGTCTTCCTGCCGCCTGCCAAAGAATTTAGACAGGACACCGGATGAAAACAGCTAGAGAATGTGGAGCCAGCAAGTTTGTAAACCAGACACATTAACATGGTTCTCTGGGGACAGAGGAGGAGGGGCCCTGGCTGAGACATCAACATGGTCAGAGATGGGGTAATGAATACAGAAAATCTGCAAAGTTTATCCCAAAGGTCTTTAAATCGGGAACATTGTGATCCTACCAAGCAGTCCCTCAGAGGCAGACATAAGAACTAAAGCTTTTCCAAAGTCCACTGGAGCCCTGAGAGGGTAATGGGTAGTTACTCAGTGATCTCAGAGTCAGACAGCCCTGGGTTTCAATCCCAGATCCAATCCAGATCCTTCACTTAATAGCTGAGGGATTTGGGGCAAGTTTCTTATGCCTTTAAACTTCAGCTTTCCTGCTGTATCTTGGGAATAATAATACATACTTCAGAGGGTTGCAAAAATTAAATGAGATTCCTGTTGAGTGCTTGGCATAGCATCTGACATATTGTAAGCATTCAAAAAAGAGTTATCACTATTGTGATTACTTATTAATATTCTCCATGTTCAGCTTCTCATCAAGTTCAATATAATTCTTTTGATAGCTGAAGTGACTAAACCTTCAAGTTCAGTCACACCCTTTGGTGTCACACACCCAAGCCCAGTGCTTGGCTCAGGCTCGAAGGCACGGATCAGCTCTTGCCCTCTGATTCACACCCCCTCTGCATTGTTTGAACATCTGGAGGCCAACTTGAAGCCCCCTGGTAAAAAAAGATCCTGATGAGGCTCTTTTCAATAGTCTGGGGGTCTGGGGGTGGAGCCTGGGTGGCTCATTTGGTAAAGCATCTGCATTCAGCTCATGTTGTGATCCCAGGGTCCTGGGATTGAGCTGGGATGGAGTGCATTGGTGAGCCATGAGCAGGGAGCCTGCTTCTCCCTCTCCCTCTGCCCTTTTCCCCTACTCATGCTCATGCTTGCTTGCGCGTTCTCTCTCTCTCTCAAACAAATAAATAAAATCTTTTTTAAAAAAATAAGAAGAAGAAGAAGAAGAATAGACTAGGTGGCAACTCAGAAGGAAACTTGTCCAGATCCCAGAATCCTTAACCTTCTTGAAAATTAGTGATGTTGCCAGGATATCCAAAACCATGAAATCTAATAGCCTTCCCATTGATTATATGGACTCAAAATATGAGAGCTAGACTCTTCTCTGGGAACTTAGAAGGCAAAGCCTCCAATTTCTTTATGTTCTAGATCAGAACACTGAGTCTTAGAGAGGAGATGAAACTTTGGCTGGAACCACAGATTATTGGAACTGCGAGATGACAAGCAGCACATGCAGGGCTGAGAATGAGAGGAAGGCCAGAGTTTCTCTGGGTGGGGTGATCTCTGGACACCAAGCCCGTGGCATTCTCATGACAGTTCAGGAAGTCTCTGGGCTCTCTCAGGGTCTTTCCATCTCTGTCAAGCCTCTTGGTGGACCCATCTCTCTGACATGCCTGATTGTGTAACTGGTTCTGGCAGGGATTCATGGGCAGAATAAAGCCAGCCACTTTTCTGTCTTCTTGTGCTTGTTGGGCTCAGTGTCCCTTGAAAAGTTAAGCAGCTTCCTCAGGTAAAAAAAAAAAAAAAAAAAAAAAAACAAGGGTGCTTTCTTCCTACGTCAGTTCTCATGATTCTGGCAGAAGTATGCAGTAGGGAGAGGCTAAAGAAATAAAATTAATGAGAACGAGAAATGAGAAAACAGAGACCCAAACCAAGGAGCTGGTCCTTGGTTTGGGTCTGTGAGGAAAGGAGGAATAGAGGCAAGGACCCTATCTGCTTTGCCCACTCTGGTGTCTGCAGTGATCACATCTGACGCTCAGTGAATATACTGAATAAATGAATGGATGAATGAATTGAGGTGGAGAAGGAGACAGAGATATGCAGCTTATCAGTTCACTTGGAGGACCAGGCCAGGAAAGGTAACCTGGTAAATGGGCCATTTAGGCATGTGCAAGAAAGGTGCAAGAAACTGATGTCCACGGAGCCTCCGAAGAGTACCAGACCCTGATCTTGGCCCTTCCATGTGGCATACCCTAGAATCCTCATCACCACCTCATGACACAGGCACTGCCCTTTCAGAGTCAGGAGTACCGAGACTCAGAGCAACTTCTGGGTTTGGGCTGTGGGAAAGCCTTCTTGGCTAGAGTCCACACTGATGAACTCTTCTCTAAATATCTTGTGTGACTGATTAACCTCCATTTGCCCTCACCACTCGACAGAGGCATCATTGCCCTTCCTGTTCTGCTCCACGCCATGGGAGGCTGACCTCGATGCACGACGTCATCCAGACTCCTCTGCTCTGGCCTTCTCTTTGGGTTTAACCCATAGAGGCACTGACTAGAGATTAGACAGCAGGAAAAGAGAGAGAGAAATGGGAACGTTTACTGCCTTGCGCTCTCTCTGCCTTGCAATCCTCTCTGGCTATAGCTCTTGCCAGACAGTCTCCCTCTGGTCTTCCAGGCTCTGCCTGGGCTCTGGCAACAGCATTCCCTCCCTGAGCCCTCATGGTGTATCACCACTTCCCCATCGTCACTAAGCCCTGGGTCCTTCACTACTGGTGGTTTTTGTTTTGTTTTGTTTTCTGGTTTTTTGCTTCTCTTTTCTTCTTCTCTGTTTCATCTCTAATTTCTGTTCAAAAAATCTTAGAATATAATTGTTCTAACACATCTTACTGCCTAAGGACCAACACAAGGAAAGCGATAAAGACCAAGAAGACTTTCTGAGTTGTTCATCAACTGGTGGCCCGTCTTTAGTCCAACAGACAGAAGGACAGAGTGCCGACATTTACGACTGTGGCATGACTCCTGGTCAATTACTATTTTTTCATAGTGCATACTGCATTTTGTATATTCAAGGTATATAGTAATATACATTTTCTTCCCTGTTCACCCTCACCTTTACATTTAATTCATTAGTATTGTCAAAAGCATTTTTGTTAAGTACTTAAATATAGAGTCTCCCAGACCAGGTCTCTTTCTCTCGGACAGTGGTTCTCCACTGGGGATGATTTTGTTCCCCACCCCTGCCTGGGGACATTTGTCAATGTCTATAGCATTTTGTGTTGTCATGATGGAGGAGAGATCTATCAGCATCTACTGGGCAGTAGCCAGGGATGTTGTTAAATGCGCCACGAAACACAGGGCAGTCCCCACAACAAAGAATTATCTGATCCAAATGTCAATAGAGCTGCTGTTGAGAAACCCTGCTCGGGGAGTTTACCATGATGACATCAGGGCTGGCCTGTTCTACATCCAATGAAAACAGTATTGCAGATTTCTATTTAAGGCATTATAGTTGGTTTTTTTTTTTTCATTCAAATGTGTTTTAAAATATTTAGAAGAAAAGAGACATGGGAGCACACTTCTGGTATGGGTTATGTTATGAAATATATAGTTTAGAAGAGATTATTTTCCATAGTGATCAAGCTTTCATCACAAAGGAGGGACAACTGAAGAAGTTAGAACATCATTGCCAGGTAAATATTTTCCTGACTCCAAAGAGATGTTATGAGCTTACTCATGGATGGGATCGTTTAGGTGAGCGGCTATTTTTCCTTCATTTTTCTGATTCTGATCTGGAGGTGGATGCAGCAACCACTGATGCAGAATCAAGGGTTTTGAGTCCCTTCCCCGTTATTAATAGGACACTAGCCTATTCCCCAGAGGGGCCTGGACTGTGGGGTGAGACAGATCAAGGCCTGTACCGGCCGGTGACTGAAGTGTGTAGCTCTGGAGTCAAGGGCCCCCTGCCAGGGTCTGTCCGAGGTCTAGGCCCAGGAGAGCCTGGCTAGGTATTTCTGTGGCCAGCAGCACGAACTGTAATGGCGGCAAGTGAATATCTTGTCTCCATTGTGTGGACCAAGGGACTGAGGCTCAGGGAATTTACATAATGTACCTAACAGTGCACAGTTGGTAAGGATTGAAACCAGACTCGGAGCCCCATCTTTTCCCTTCTAGACTAGGGCACTTTTGGACAGACTCCATAGGTTGGAAAGAGGACCGAAGAGAAGTCAAAAATGTTATCCAGTTTTCTGTGGCTTTGGGCAAGTGTTTAATACCTCCATACCTCAGTTTTCTCTTCTGTAAGTTGGGTGAGCAATAATGTCTGGTGTGTCCATAGCCCCTTGCAATTTCCATAATCTTGTTGCATCTAGACCTCTCTCACCAGGCTTTTGAGAATTCCAGTCTCTCCTGTCCACGCAGGCGAGGAGTGGCCGTGGGAGGAGAAAAGGCCACTGAAAGTTCCAGGGATTGGGATGACGACATGATCTGGGGGCCATTTTCAGCCTACCATACCACTCCATTCTACACACGGGAAAACGGAGGCTCTGCAAGGTGAAGCGGCTTGCCCGACATTATGGAGGGAACCGAGGCAGAGGCATGTTTCCAAACACCGGGGTCTGAACTCCATCCACGGCTCCTCCCAGTCCAGCAAGCTGTGCCCCAGACAAAAGCAGGATGAGAGAAGAGACCTGCTGAGGAAAGTACCCTCCGCGAGAGGCTCCCCTTCGAAGAAGATGAGCACAGCAACTCCGCGAGGACCCTGTGGTGGGAGAGCCCCGCTGTCCTCAATCCGGAGGAGACCGGAGGCGCGTGCTTGTGGGCAGGCAGATTCCTGGAAGCAAGGAATCTGATAGGAGCCTCAGATCCAGAGAAACTACATTGACTGGAAAACGTCTGGAGTGCAAAGGGCCGTGGTTGCTGGAGGAACTCTGTGGTGATTCCGTTTGGCAGGTCGAGGCTGGACATGATGTTTATTCTCTTCAGGAATGAAACAGGGGTCACGGAAGAACTTGCCGCGTCTTGTTCAGAGAGGTGCTGGGAGGCAGTCAGACTCCCTGAGCATGGCAGCCTCGGCTGCGGTTTGGCTCCGGATGTGGGAAGAGAGGATAGGGTCGGGCCTCTGGCAGGTGCTTTTCTGTCTGAAGAAGCAGATGCTTGCTGCACACACAAGAAGGGAGGGGACCGGCTCACGCTGCTTTGCTGGGTACTCTCCCCATTCTACCTCCACGAAACCCCTTAGTCCTGGGCGGAGAGGGACAGCTGGTCCCCCGTGCTGTAGCATTTGTTGGAGTCTCACGGGTGCCCCTCCAGGTGGCAAGACGCAGGCCACAGCTCTGTCTCCTCCGGGAAGGGAGAGGGCCTGTCTCTGCAGATCGCCCCCAAACAGGCCTTATAAAAAGAGGCATTTGCTAGATCTGAGCTGGGCTGCTCTAACAGAGACTCCAAGCAACAATGGCTTTAACATAATGGAACGTGATTGTCTTCTACTTCCTAGCTTGGGCTCACACAGCGCAGAGCCCGTGGGCAGCTCCATAGAGTGGCGGGATCCCGTTCCTTCCGTCTTGCGCCTCCATCCTCACTCCGGTGTTGCCCTTGTTCCCAGGAGCTACCAGGTTCATGTCCCTCACTGTGCCCTGCCCAGCTTCTCAGCTGTCCCATCTGTCGTGTAAACAATTCCTTAGAATATACTGCCACGATGGCTCAGTGTCGAAAGAGGTTCCCTTTCTCTTGATTGGATGCGGACTGATACAGTCTGTGATCTGAAAATTTTAAGAGCCACAGGGAGAATGGACAAGGGGATGCCATAGACACCTCCCCCCCCCCCATTGCATCTTGAAAAGGGAGACGAGATAGACGAGCAGAGACATTTAGTGCCTAGATCCGCAATGGGAGAAATGTCTGGCATGTGTTGTCAGTGAGTAGGGAGTTTGGCCTCATGAAGCTGCAGAGCTCCAACTTGGGCGGAGGCTGTGTCCCTGGGCTCCTGAGTGGAGGATCCAACGACGGGAGTGGACTCCACGAGAGTGGGCAGGACTACACAGGGGTAAGGAGGACCGGTGGAACTCAGTAGGCCGGCTGGAGGAAGCAGGAGGTGATGCGAGGGCCGGGCGGTGGGGCACTCGGGAAAACTGGCCTGGATGTCTAGGACATGTGACAGAAGAGGGAGGCCAGTAGAGTCAGCAAAGAGAGATGACAAGAAACTCCTGGATAATGAGGTAGATCAGCAGGAGTCATCAGATTCATTATGTTGAAGCCCTATTACTTCAGAATATGATTGTATTTGGGGATAGGGTCTTTAAAAGAGGTAGTTAGGGTATGAGGTCATTTGGGTGGGCCCTGGTCCAATCTGACCTGTGTCCTTGTAAGAAGAAGAAATTAAGATACAGGCACACACAGAGGAAGACCACGTGCAGACACGGGGAGGTGGCAGCCATCTGCAAGCCTCAGAGGAATCCAAGTCTGCTGGCACCTTGATCTTGGACTTTCAGCCTCTGAAACCATGAGACAATGCATTTCTGTTGGTTAAGCTACCCAGTTGGTGATTTTTGTTATAGGAGCCCTAGCAGACTAATACAGTCCCTTAGTTACCAAAGCATTTTGATCTTTCCCTGCAACCTTCTCTGGGAGCATTTTACCTGATTAAACATTTTTCCTTTCTTTCCTTCCTTTCCTCTTTTTCTTTCTTTTAAATTTTAAGAAAATTAAAAAACACGTAAAAGTCTGGAGAACGCCAAATAATCACACCCTTATTATACAGAATTAGCAACTATAACGTGGTTCTCTATTTCAAACATTTTTGATAAAATAATTAGAATGTTCTGATGTGGTTAAAGTCCCTTTACCAACAACCCTTTCCTCTTCTCTTGCTCCTCAGAAGAGATCACGGTTAGGGGCCTGATGTGAATTCTTTCAGTCCACGTGTCCATGAAAAACATTTGGAATTGCTTTGTGCAGGTTTTTAGTTTTTCGCATTCAGACTGCATTTCTTGGGAATCTTAGCTCCACTACTTCCTAACCTCGTGTTTAAGATTTCTCAACATGTAGCAGGCAAAGCAATGCAAAAGAGTTCTCGATAACTTGTACAAGGACCAGCCAGACACAGCATGATATGGAATGGAATAGTAACAAAATTATTCCTTGTAAGTTAAGTCCAAGAGAAATCTCAGGGTAGGGCTGAGTCTCTAATACTTCCTAATTTCCCTCTTTCGCAAGTTAGGGTACAGGCTCTAAGTGTTCAGTAAGCAAAGGTATCTGGCTAGATTTTCATACTGTTGTCATTTTCCATGGATTTATTTTTCTGACTGCCTTCTATTTAAGATGAGCAATATTGGTCTGCCATGTATGACAGTAAAATGAAGTAACCCTATAAAATGAAATTGGAAGTGTAAGAAAGTAGAGAGATTTAAATTTTAAAAAAATTGGGCCAATAACGGTACTGATAGAATGTGACAACTGAAAATTGGTGTAACTGTTCATGAATAGAATTTTGGGAGAAGCTGACTACCCCTGTCGGGCACACGAACAGTTCTGTGTATGGGACACTCTGACTGCCCCCGGCATGATGGAATGTGTTCTATCCATTCTTTGCTGTGATCCCACAAGAACCCTGCAGAATAACCTTCACCCCTCTGAGGCCTGGCCCATATTTGAGCTTTCTAACTCCAGAACTCACGTATTTAAGCTGTGCCTTGTGGTCTTGCCTTTGCCTGTAAAATAAGTCTTAAGACGGTCAACCTGATTGTTTTAAAGGGCCATCTGTGGTCAGGTAAGGATGTGAATGTGCTTTGCAAGCAGTGACAGGCTGGCAGGGCCCTTCATGGGCGTGTGATTGGTGCAGAAGGACCCACACCTAGTTTGATGCCCTTGTGTCCACCATATTGAGATTCTTAATACTGGCATCTTCGATTGTGTGTGCGGACTGAGGAGGAAGTCCAATGGGACAATGGAGCAGAGGTCTGGAACCTCTGGGGTCCACCTCCCAGGCCCCCACTGGCCTTCTCTCTCCAGCCCCAAACCATAACAGCTGCTGCCCTCTGCCCGGCCTGATGGTGGGCCATGTTCCACTGTTCATCCACCCCTGGCCTGGGCTTGGGCACACGGACTGTAAGAGTCAGTGTGTTACGTGCCTTCCCAGGCTCTCGGTAGCACGGTCTGTTCACTGTCCACTTGCACATGGACCTCTCACCCAACCTCCAGTGGGGCCCCAGGGTACCCTGGCACCAAGCCCACGATCCCTGGGGGGCTGACCCGAAGAAGGGGAGATCACCTTTCCCACCCCCTGCTGGGCCCCACATTTTGTAAAAAAATCTTGCTCTGGGCACCACAAATTATGCAGTTAGCCCTGAATATTGTGTAAACATAAGGGAGTACTTCATGTGTGTGTGCCCATGCAGGAAAGCCAGAATCCAAAGGGAAAACCCAGGAGGGAGGGAAAGTGTTGAGGGAAGACTCAAGAGGTAGAAAATGCACATAGATAAGGCAGAGAGCAAATGAGACAGACCCCTGACCCCATCCCAGTGGAACTCCTTAGGACCTGCGTAGGTATCTGTGACATGAGGAGGCTTGGCCCCAGGAGGGTCCAGGGAACAAAATGGGAATCTATGGAGTGTCTCCCCTGGTGGATGCCCAGGCCCTCAGCATTTTGCATGAAACTTAAGAGCATCACAGCTTCCCCGGAAGCCCACGGATGGACCACAAGGAAAACCAACCAGGGATTACAATTCCTGGACCGGAAGTTCTCTTAAACTCCTCCAGCACCCAAACCCAGCAGTAAAGGGCAGCTGTGAAGCAGGCCAAGGGCGTGGGAGGCTGGCTGAAATGTTCGGGCCTCAAATGGGACTGAAAGGGAAAACTTGAAAAATGCCCGTGAGACAGCCGTGGATAGGGGCAGAATGTGTGAGGCTCCTGGGTGGGTTAAAAAAAAAAGGTGGGGAGAAGAGAAACAAAGAGAGTCGCCACTCCTAGAGCAGAGACTTGATGGCTGAGGAGATAATGCCACGGACCAGGCTTCGGGAGACTTCAGGAAATGGGAGAATTCTGTGAGTTAGAGCTGACTCATGACATGTTTGTGCTAACGGGCCCCCGGGGAACTTACCTAAATTCCACGGCGGGAGTGACAGCAGCTCCCCGTGGTCTCTGATGGGCCACCGATTGATTTCAGGGGCCAGCTGGCCCCGGCTCTGGAAAGAAAGAGTGGGTAGACACTGTTTCCAAAGAAAGCAACTCGGGGGCCTTGGGGAAAAGTAAAGAGAGAGGAGGAGAGCAGGCATTTGAAGTGAGGACAGCAGTAAAACAATGCTTTCAGTTCTGAAATGAAGACCAGGGTCTGGGGAAGAGCCAAGAAATGGCCGTGGCAGGGTGGTGGGGAAGGGGGGGCGACCTGGAAAAGGTCTCACCCGAAAATGGCGCTTTTTGATGTCCGTGATATGTGAGAGATGGCTGGGTTTGTTGGCCTGAGGGGACGTGCCTATTTGAGTCACACATTTCATCATTTCATTGCATGATTTGTTAAAAAAAAAATAAATAATTCTTTTGGTAGAATTTGTAAAAAAAAAAAAAAAAAAATTAACAACATGCACAAAACCCAACCCAGTGTTATTCCTGGACACCTGGGTGAAAAAAAAAAAAAAAGAAGGTTCTGCTTTGACCAGGCCGGCCGAACACATGGGTGGGATTTTTTTTGTCCCAGAGCATAGGCCCCCTGAGAGCCAGAACCACAACTCAAAAATCTGCACTCTGCCACGTTTAACTCTGTGATTGCTGTTATTTCGGTCCTTCAAATTGCAGTTTGATTATTCATGAAAGGACAAGGTAATATTTGTCATGCCTCTGCACTGGGTGGTTTACAAGCTCTATGGAAAAAATGTGTGCATAATAGCTTTGTAAACAGTAAATTGCTTCAAATGTAAGACACTGTTTCTCTGCTCACTTATTTGTTCATTACCAATTCAAGGACTCCCATTATCCCAGCTAAACAAAAAGCGTTTGCCCAAAGTTAAACAGTCAAAATGCTATAATAACTCAGCCCGCTTTGTCCTGCGTTTTATTCCCGTTGTCAGTGAAATCGGGGCTGGAAGGGGCTTTATCCCCTCATTCGTTCACTTCTTTCTCCCTTTGTTGGGTCCATCCATCATTCATTCTGTTGGAGGGCCAGACATCCCGCAAGCCACCAGGGGATCAAATGCGACACTTTCTGTCTTGGGCAGCTCTTAGCTTCATGGGGGTTTTATGTCCCAACCATAGATGGAGAAGGAACCTTCCCCACTTCCCTTTACCTCCATTCATAGGAACTCCTCTATGTTTAGTACTTGACAAGCCAAAGCAGGTTCTAGAGATGAATTTAGCGTCTACCCTAGGCCACTGTTGGCTTTCCTCATTTTCATTTTCCTGAGACCTGGCTCAGTTTTCTGCTAACTGTGTAAATTAACCCCATCCTTGGAAAGGCCACTACCCCCCACCCCCGTCAATTTGTCACAGCTATAGAATATGACACCCTCTCCTTGAGCTTCAGACTCCTTAAGGACAAAAGCTCCTTTCTCCCAAATTAACTTAGACTGTAAATCCCGGCTCAAAATATGTCGTAGTGTTGGCCATCATCTCTGGGAGAACACAGTCCACAGGAAGGATGCATTCACATTGCTGCTTAATCCTGCTCCTTCCTCTGGTGCCTTCCAAAGCCAGAGCTGGGAACATGGAGAACCGAGCAAGAACCATGACCATGCCCTTTGGACATTGGTCACAGCCAGATGGGGAAGGTCACAGGTCACTGTGAAGAAGTGGGCGAGTGAGAGCATCTGTCCTTGTGAGACATGAGAACTGTCCCATGCGAAGGCACCACAGGCTTTGTATAAACACACACTGCAGAGTACGTAGGAGACAATACCTTTTTTTTTTTTAAAGATTTTATTTATTTATCTGGCAGACAGAGATCACAAGTAGGCAGAGAGAGAGGCGGAAGCAGGATCCCTGAGCAGAGAGCCTGATGTGGGGCTTGATCCCAGGACCCTGAGATCATGATGTGGGATGAAGGCAGAGGCTTAGCTCACTGAGCCACCCAGGCGCCCCTGAGACAAATATTAATCATCAAGTCTTGACACTTGTTCCAAGCTTGCAACTATTTGTTTTAAAAAAGAATGCATTGGTCCCATCTCCCATGCCAGGTCCCGCCCTTTCCCCCCAGCACACATCTCTTCTGACTCCTACTCATCTCTGCTCTGCTCCCTAGCTTGTCGCTCCTCTCCCCAATCCCATGCAGGGATGTTTTGCCTTTTGCAAAAACTGTCCGGCATCTGGTACCTTTTCCAAGCATGCTCTGGCCCAGCTCTGCGACAGCTGACCCCGGCTTCTCTCAGATGCTCTGCTCTTCTTCCCCTGACGACTCCAACTTCTCCTGAGACAGGGGGATAGCTGGCCTCTGGCTTCTGGCTCCTCTCTAGTTTGTGTTCTGTATTGTCATTCTGCCGCCACGAACTAAATGCTTTGCTCTTTGTTGTTTATTGTGGTAAAGTACATGTAACAAAGTTTACCATTTGCCCATTTTTTTAATGGGGGTATAATAACAATTGACATATAACATTGTACTAGTTTCAGATATATGGCATAATGATTCAATTTTTTTAAAAGATTTTATTTATTTGAGACAGCGAGGTGAGAGCACAAGCAGGGGGAGCTGGAGGCAGAGGGAGAGGGAGAAGCAGGCTCCCGGCTGAGCAGGGAGCCCGATGCGGGACTCCATCCCAGGACCCCGGGATCATGACCTGAGATCAAGGTGGACGCTTAACTGACTGAGGCACCCAGGCGTCCCATGACTTGGTGTTTGTATATATTGAGAAATGATCGCCCCAATCCATCTGGTTAGCACCTGTCACCATAAACAGTGACAAAAACTTTCTTGTGATGAGAGCTTTTAAGATCTCTGCCTATTTTTGATTGAGTTGCTTTTATTGAGTTATAGTCCTTTTTATAAACTAGGTAATAATTTTGTATTAATAATTCCAATTTATTCCCAATAATTCATCAT
This sequence comes from Mustela putorius furo, assembly GCF_011764305.1. Taxonomy (NCBI): domain Eukaryota; kingdom Metazoa; phylum Chordata; class Mammalia; order Carnivora; family Mustelidae; genus Mustela; species Mustela putorius. The sequence goes on from NW_025421341.1 coordinate 20,847,422, forward strand.
TTCTAATTAGTTCCTTTTAATTTCAATGCAATCCAATTTATCTAGTTTTTCGTTTCCTGTGTTTTTAGTATCAAATCCAAGAGATCGTCACCAAATCCAATATTATGTAGATTTTCCATCTATTTCTTCCTAAGAGTTTTATAGGGTTAGCCTTACTTTTAGGTTTTGGATTTGTTTTGCGTTCACATTCGTGTGTGTTATTGTGAAGTCAGGGTCCGACTTCATCCTTTCACGTGTGGCTGTCCAGTTTTCCCAGCACACTTCTTGAAAAGACTGGACTTTCCCCCATTGTATGGTCTTCGAACACTGGCTGAAACCCAGCTGTTGATGCTAAATACCTCTACTCTGGAAGTCTCGCCTCATCCACCTTTCCTACCCTGGTGCTCTCATCGCAGAACCAGCGACAATCCAGGGTGGCAGCCGGGGGTCCCGCTTCTGTTAGGAGGCTCCTCCTGTTTTGCTGCCGGTTACTCCGGATGCCTTTGCCCGTGCAGAGGACTCCCAGTCACCTCAGACAATGCCTTCCCGAAAAACCAAAAGGCGGCCTCCCGAGGATCCCAGACATGAAATTGCAAAAAGCCTTTCAACTTGGGTTAAGGGATGCTCACGTGACGACATGTCACAGAGACCACAGGCGGGAGACCGACGGGGGCAACCGGGACTGAGGTTCCCCACCCTCAGCGTGCAGACCCAGCTGGTGCATCATTTCCAAGCATGTCATCTGTGGTAGCTCCTCACTCTGTCTGCATCCCTAAGGACTCCCCCACCCTGAGTGAGGGGCAGATTTTTCAGAGAGTAAGACCTGTGTCGTCTTCTCCTGCGCTAACATGAAGTGCAGGAACTTGTGGAGAAGGTGCATGGGCTTCTAAGGTCCCGTGAAACTGAGCAGCTCAGCTTTCGAGACTCCTGGGCTTTAGACTTATTCTCAAAGTATGACCTTCAGGGGCGCCTGGGTGGCTCAGTGGGTTAAAGCCTCTGCCTTCAGCTCAGGTCATGATCTCAGAGTCTTGGGATAGAGCCCCACATCGGGCTCTCTGCTCAGCAGGGAGCCTGCTTCCCCCTCTCTCTCAGCCTGCCTCTCTGCCTACTTGTGATCTCTCTGTGTGTATGTGTGTCAAATAAATAAATTAATTAAATCTTTAAAAAAAAATCTTTTTAAAAAAATACCTCCCCCAAATGTAAGAGAAAACAGTTCTTTTTGCAAAGACAGTTGTGAGATACATTCACAAGATTGTCTTTCCTACCAGACTGCTCCCACCCTCCTCCACGAAAGTGCTAGGGCTTCGGCTACCCTGACAGCAGACACACGCATGCTAGCTCCTTCTACTGAAGGCCACAACTTTGCCCGATGGTCACTTCCAGGCACTTCCTCCAGCTCCAACGATGCTATGATTAAACTTTCTTCAACCACTTGCTTCCCTCCTTTCTGCTGATTTGACCTTTCATAATCATTGGAATCTGGCCCAGGGGAAAACAGCCCAAGAAGGGTTGTCATTCTGGCACGGAAATTCACTAGCTACTGCGTGTCCCCCCAGTTCCCCTCTCTGTCCCCTTCAGCTCCTTATCAGAAGAATGAGGGCAGTGGAACCAATTTCCAATTTCCAATTTTCCATTTCCAGCTCTTCAGGTTCATGATGGCGTTTACTTCTATATCCTCAATATCATGTTGGGATGAAGCAACAATCAGCCCATTGCTGGGTCTCCAGGACTTGGAATGTTTGCATCCCCTGACCTTCTGCTATTCCTTTTTTCTTGCCATAGCTCATCCCGTCCAACTGCGGTCCCCAGTCTCACCTCTCAGATGGTGAAGTGTTTCTAGAATCAGATTGGGTCCCACGTGTTGCTTCATTAGATCCTTACAGATCCACACGCTTTAATCTGAGCTGTCTCTACTGTTGCTAGACCCCCCTTCACCGTATCTCCAAAGAATCATTATTACGCACCTCACCTGGTTCTATTTCAAATTTTTTTTATTCCCCAAAGTTCCTATCTCTAACAGACACTTTTGGTGCAGGATCTCTGTCTTCTCAGCTGGTACCCTTTCCAGGAATGCTTCCAGCTGTCTGCACCTGGCTGCCAGAGCGCATGCCCTTTCTTCCGACATGCATGGCGCTGTCCACTCCTGTGTCTGCAGGACGTTTCTGTCGGAAGCAGCCCTCCAACAGTGCCTGGAGGATAAATTCCCTGGCTCCCTCACCTCTTTTAGGAGAAGTCCGAGGAGTGTGTTCCATGCTGGTTCCCAGAGCTCTCCACTGGGTGAAGCGCCCACAGTGGTCCCTGGGCTGAAAGGGCATCTTACCGCCTACCTTCCCTTCCCAGTCCCACCTGCTTGTTCCTGTACTTCTGCTGCTTCCTAGAACCAGCTCCCCAGGAAACGACTCATCTCAGTCTGCTTCTGGGCATACCCAAACCCAAACAGCTGTCTTCCATCCAGCTCCCTCACAGCTGACAACTGAATATCCCATTTCGTGGAGAACACTGAAGCCAGCTGGGTTTACGGGGACAGCTGGAGAGCCTCATCCAGCTGCCCCTATAGGCAAACTGTAAAACTGTCAAGCATGTCCATTTATCTTAGCTTTGGAAAGAAAGAGAAGAGGGAGGGCCAGGCAGCCTCTATCTTTTCTTGGGAAAGGTATCTTGCTCTCCTTCTTCTCACTGCCTTCCTCCTGTCTCCCTATAGACATTTTCCTTTTTGTCTTTAACCTGCTGGGGGAAAGAGGCAACTTTCCTTAAACCTGTCCCATAACCTATAGACCTTCCGTTCACTTGAAGCTTCTCTGGAGAACTGTTAGGCACTTCATTTTCATCTCAGCACGGCCGACCGCTTCCTCCCTCTTTGGTGAGCTGGTTTCACCCTGGTCACCCGGGGAATGCCATTGCAAGGTCATCAACAGTGCCTTATTTCCCAAATCCAGACATCTTTGCTCTTTGTCATGCTTGGCTCCAGGTAATACTGTAAAGCCCTGTTATGATCACATTACTCTCGTGCTCAAAATTCTTCAAGGATAAAAAGATAAAAACATGTCTTTGGTTCTTGCATTTCAAGTACGCCACGACTGGCCTCCAACTTTCCAGCATATCTTGTTGGCCCTCTGCTACAGACAACTGGTCTACTAACGAGCCTCAAAATACATCCATTCATGCCCTCCGTCACCTTCCAGAACTCTCTCAGTCCAAGATGCCCTTCCTTCCTCTTCCTCTTACACGAACGGCTTCTCGAGTCCCCATCCAGGGCCCTTCCATCCTCATGTACAGTCAGTCTTTCCCATGTTCTCCCAGCCCTGCTTCCAAATCGAAACTCCCGTGGGCCTTGGTCTCGGCTTCCATACTGGACTTTTTCTTTCAGGAGTCCGCCTTGTCTCTCCAGTGAGGTAGGGGTTGTGTAGAACCTCAGAACCCGATGAACGGCATTCCATGCACATTTGCGGGTCTTGCTGAAGAGGAGATAGAAAGTCCCAGTCAGTTCTGGGACACATACTGGCCTCGCTGGCGGGTGAAGATTGAAGACCCCTTTCTCACACAGACAGCGGGCACACAGTTTGTGGTGGTGCAGTGTGTGTGTGTAGGCTCCCACCTCGGTTTATTCCAGGAGAGTCTGCCCTCAGCCTATTTTCTAGAACATTCCTCTGGAGTCTTTGGGAAGGGTGAGCCCTCTATTATCTTTGGACAGATAAGGGCAGAAAGGCCCCAAGGGGAAAAGCTGTTTGTCCCAGGCTGCTGGGCCGATAAGTGGCAGAGTCAGGATGAGAAGTCACGTCTCCAGCGTGTCTCAATCCAGGGAGTTTTCTTGCCGGCCTGGATGGAAATTCAACTTTATCTCACACAGGAGGAAATGGGAGAGACCACAGTCTCTAGAAAAACAGCACAGTTTGGGAGGTACCCGGTCTGCCAGTTACAAACTCTTCGACCTTGGGCAAATAGTTTCTTGAACATCGGTTTCCTCGTGCATAAAAATAGGCATAATAATGTCTCCCTCAAACAGGAGACTTTGAGAATTAAATCAGATGACATGTAGAATATTACTCTGGGAGCAGACCTAGTGTGGTGCCAAGAGCACAGGCTTGATTTTGAGTCTGACTCTGTGAGGATTGGTGGTATCACCTAGAGGAGTGACCTGACCTCTGTGGGGAAGACCTTGATCTCTCTATAGGTAAAAGAGAGGCAATAATTGCACTCTTTTCATGGAATTAAAGAAGAAAAGGCGTATATGGCTCTCAGCACATTGTCTGGCACATACCAGACACCCAAGGATCCTTAGTTTCCTTCACAAGCAAATACTGTAAACACAATAATGGGAACCACATTGTAACTATTAGAGAGAGAGAGAGAGAGAGAGAGAGAGAGAGATGTTTTCTGGGACGTTAGAACATTTTAGGCAACCACTGTTACTAATTACCAGTTCTGTGCTGTTAATTGCGTTAGTGTTTCTCTCCTGCACTAACCAGCGAGAGCCGCCCCACTGCGGGTTCATTTCTATTCATCTTTGTTTTCCCAGCGACGGAGGGCAGTACTGGGTGCACAGTGATCAAAAAAGTTTGCTCATCATTGTCATAAGTCGGCTCTTTAGGAAGGAAAAAAAAAAAAGGAAGGAAAAGGTAATACAAAGCAGCATGAATATTTACTTGTTGGAACCGAAGTATGAATGATAAAATCCTGGAATGTGTTCTGTGTCTCAGGTACTGTCCTGAATACATGATGATGTGTTTAATGCTCGCTACAAAGCCTATGAAGCATGTACTATTATCATACCCATTTTATGGAGCAAGAAACCGAGGCACAGAGAGGTTAAGAAACTTACTGGAGGTCATGGAACTATGGAGTAGTAAAACCAGGATTGGAGTACAGGCAGTTGAGCCATATAGAGCCTGGTCTTTTGTCCCCTGTACTATTATTCTTCCCTTCCCTCTGGACAAGCCTCAGGGGTGAGGATTAAATGAATGTAAAAACCCAATGCCCCCTACAGAGCGGACACCGGAAATCATTAGCTCCTTCCAGAAAGTCCTACCTACTCTCAGGTCGATCAATCCCCCAGAGATCTGCACTTGGTGAGCTAGGAAGGCAAGCAAGATTAGTTTTGTCAGGAGTGTTTGCAGTAATAATAGAATTTCCTTTAAAAAAGAGCGTTTGTGCTGATGAATTAACTGAACTCCCCTTGTCTTCCCACCTCCAGCCTGGTTTTTGCACCAGTCCCAGTCTCTCCGATGCTCAGATGAGCTGCTGGAGAGGAGGCTGACTGGATCGTGTCTCAGTAATCTTTCCATTTCCTGCCGTGCCTAGGACAGTGCTTGGCATGGATGAAGCGTTCCATAAATAGTTGCAGAGTTTTTGACCTAAATTAAATCTTCGCAGTGGAAAAACAAGAATGAAGTAGCCCATGAAAAATCAGAAAGCAATCTGTAACATCGCGATGCCCATGATTTAAGAGATGCTACGCCTCCTTTTCATTAGGCAAAGAATACACGTTCCTGGCGGAAAAATGAGAAAATACAGATAAGCAAGGAGAAAAATGTTGACATTGCGTATGGTTCCACGATTAACATTTTGTTTCCTTCTGCTTCTCTTTTTTTGCTTTGTCTCTGCCCACTGCTGGTCGCACACTCTGTTCAGTGAAAAATGCCCAGGACCTATTTCCTGGCCATTGTTTCCCTTAACTTGAGTTTATATAGCTTTACTTTGCCCTCACCTGAGTAATGGGGCATTTTTGCTATTAATGTTTATTGTAGAAAATTTGGAAAATTAAAAACTTGGGAATAAAAACACAGGAATAAAACTTAATCCCAGCACCCAATTAATGTCTGAACCTCTCTCTGTCTCTCTCTCTCTCTCATGCACACACACACACACCACAAAATTGTAACTATATACATAGTTTTCTATCCTGCTTGTTAAGGAAAAAAGTTTCTCACATTTATTCAGTGAGGATTTGTTTTCTGATGTTTTCCAGCATTCTGCAAAAGTAGGACTCTCCACGCTTGCTGTTCCATTAGCTGGATGCTTACCATATGCATTCTTTAAGTGCTATAGGCTGTTTTGTGGCAGGCAAACTCTTAAAAGCTCAAGGTTCAAAGGATGATTCCCTTATGGGCAAACATTTTCTTCTTTTTTAAACAATTTTACTGAAGGAGGATTCACATACCGTGCTGCTCACCCCCTCGTAAGTCTGGTGACTTAGTAAATGTATACAGTTGTGCAGTCTTCTCCGCAACTTTTCAAATAATTTCATGTCCCCTAGTGGGAACATGGAATTTTGATAAGCACTTTCAATAGGCTGAAGAGTAGAGTGGTGTGGGGACTAGAACCATCTTTGTGCAAACCCAGACCCCACGGACGGTCACCTCTTCTCCCCAGCAAGTTAGGGCAGCCTGTGCCAAGGCTGGGAGGCAGGAACCCTGGTTACCTCCTTCATTTTCCAGAGTCCCAGTCAGGAAGGCAGAACTTCCCTTGCCTTGATTTGTCAGATACTTTTAATTTTTGCAACCACCATTCATTTCCTCTCCTCTTTCTTGTCTCCACCATCTCCCTCCCCCGTCCACGGACGCTGGTAGGTTGCAGCAGCGCATCAATCTGGCATCTCTGAGCATCTGACCATTTAGACATCAGCTGCCTTTTCTCTTGCCTCCATGCAGTCTGGTCTTCACTTTGCCACCAGAGGGATCCTGGTCCAAACCTAATTAGAGCTGGTCACTCCCCCGCTCAAAACCTTCGCTGGTTTTTCATCACACCTGGAATAAAATGCAGACTCCTTGGCCTGGCCTTTAGGATACCTGCCCAGTCTGATCACGCTTCTCAGCCACACTGGTCTTGCTGGTCCTAGAACATACCATACTTCTTCTACCCCAGGGCCTTTGTACTCGCTGCTCCTGCTACCTCATTTCCTTACTTTCTCCTTTTATTTGGTCCTTGTTCGAATGCTACCTCCTTTGAGAAGCCTTCTCTGCTTGCTTTGTATTAAAATAGCCTGACCCTTCTCCCCACCATCACTCCCTACCATTCTACCTTGCTTGCAGTGTTCCCTCTTTGTAGTAGCATGACTCACAGTTCTAGTTTAAGGGCAAAGATCCGTCGCATGAGTGAATGATAAATGAACACACAATTTGCTTTGACTTACGGAGTCATACCGTGAAAAACAGCATCTAGGGGATCTGAATAAGTGATGGAGTGTGTACAAAGAAGACTGTGAATCCTTGTGGGGAGAAGGTGGTCTCTGGTGTCTTGGAGTCTGGCTCCAAATCCACACCTATTAGCTATTTTCATCTGTCATTAGGGGCTATTAATAATGCCTACCTCTGGGGCTTTGTGAAGACTCAAGGCCCTAAGGTAGGTAAAATACCACATGTAGGACACATTTTAAGAAACTGGCTATTAACTTTTTTTAAACTGCATTTTTTTTTTTTAAGTAAGCTCTAGGCCCAGTGTGGGACTTGAACTCATGACCCTGAGATCAAGAGCTACATGCTCCACTGACTGAGCCAGGCACCCCAGCTGTTAGCTTCTATTTTCTTTTTTTAAGATTTTATTCATTTATTTGGGGGTGTGGGGAGCAAGTCTGAGTGGGAGAGGGGGTGCAGAGGGAGAGAGAGAAGCAGGCTCCTCACCAGGCAGGGGGCTCCATGCCCTGAGGATCACGACCTGAGCTGAAGGCAGACACTCAACCAACGGATCCACCCAGGTGCTCCCCAACTCTTTATCATCATCATCATCATCACCATCATCTCCATCACTAGACTTGCTAAGTGAAGGATCTAGAATCTTGAAAATGCCTCATGAGAAGCTGCTTTGGCATCACGCAAAGAGTCATGTGGGACCACGGTGGTATGCCTCTATAGTGCAGGACAGTGGTTCTCAAAGTCCGTTCCCTGGGTCAGCCTCACTGGCATCAGCTGGTAGCATGTCAGAAGCAATAGTCCCTCAGGGGCCCCTGGCTGGCTCAGTCCATGGAGCGTGTGACTCTTGCTCTTAGGCTACTGAGTTCAAGTACCTTAAGTACCCAAGAGCTCAGGGCTGAGTTTTTTTTTTTTTTCCAGTGTTCCAAGATTTATTATTTATGCACCTCATCCAGTGCTCCATGCAATCCATGCCCTCCTTAATACCCACACCACGCCCTCCCAACCCCCATCCCCCTCCCTTCCAAAACCTTCACTTTGTCTCTCAGAGTCCACAGTCTCTCATAGTTTGTCTCCCCTTCCAATTTCCCCCAACTCCCTTCTCCTCTCCATCTCCCAATGTCCTCCGTGATATTCCTTATGCTCCTCAAGTAAGTGAAACCATATGATAATTGACTCTCTGCTTGACTTATTTCACTCAGCATAATCTCCTCCAGTCCCGTCCATGCTGATACAAAAGTTGGGTATTCATCCTTTCTGATGAAGGCATAATATTCCATAGTGTATATGGACCATATCTTCTTTATCCATTCATCCGTTGAAGGGCATCTTGGCTCTTTCCACAGTTTGGTGACTGTGGCCATTGCTGCTATGAACTTTGGGGTACAGATGGCCCTTCTTCTCACTACATCTGTATCTTTGGGGTAAATACCCAGTAGTGCAATTGCATGGTCATAGGGAAGCTCTATTTTTAATTTCTTAAGGAATCTCCACACTGTTTTCCAAAGTAGCTGTGCCAATCATGGCTGAGTTCTAAGCCATGTTAGGCTTATAGCTTACTGGAAAAAAGAAAAAGAAATGCAGTTCCTCAGTCCACAGTCCAGACTTACAGACTCAGCAACTCTGGGCTGAAGCCCGGCAACCTGTGTCTTCATAAGCCCTTTGTGGGGGATTTGGAAGCCCTCTTAAGTCTGAGAGCCTCTTGGAGGAGGCAGAAAACCTGCCGAGACGGGGTTGAGTCAGGCGTGCAGAGGTTCTTGCTTGGCGCGTGTGATGGTAGAATATTTTGAAATTAGTTGTCAGCATTTAATATTTGGGAGATTTCACACACAATCTCAGATCTCCAGCTTCTCTGTGGGCAGGAGTGGAATAGCAGCTGCCTTTTGAGACAAAGAGAGCGTCCTACTCCTTGGCACACCCGCAACCCCCCCCCCCCCCCGTACCTGTCTGGCCCCTGGCAACACCTGTACGGGCACCAAATATCTGTAAAGGGTGTTAGACGCCGCTCAGTGGAAGGGCCACCTTGTAGAGGTAAGCAAGCAGAACCCCGGAAGGGACGTGGCATGGGTGCCCATCCTCACCGAGCCCAGAGGGCAGGATGAGAGGACGCTGGCTCACATGGGCTTTCTGGGCTGGAGAATGGAATCTGACCAGGAAGTTCCCCTCCCCCATCCCCCAACCCATCCCAGACCTGTCCCAGGTCTGAGGCTCAGATGCTTCCCAGGGGCAGACTCCGGATGATACAGACCCTTTCCGGGGTTTCAGTGTGGGGAGAGAGTAGGAGAGAGTGGGAGAGCTGTGGAGCAGGTCTGTGGGCTTTCTCAGCTCTCCGTCGGGGGGGGGGAGCACGGGTGGGAGGGAGGGGGGTCCACGAAGGGTTTGCAGAGACCCCGCTCGCACACCAGGCTTTAGCCTGCCTGAGAGGCCCACGCAGGAAGGAGCAAAGCCCGGGGAGCCACGGCCCTGGTCAGGCAGGCTGCAGCCACCCAGAGTATGTACTTCACTGAGGAAGGCCGGCGGTGGCTCCCAGGCGTCCAACGTAAGCCCTCCTGCGGACTCTGCGGGGGCCTGGCGGGCCCAGAGATCTGGCACCCAAGAGGCCAGGCTTCCGGCATTTTCCAGCTCTTCTCAGACCTACCCCTCCTCAGACCTCCTGCCCTCAAGTTTGCCTTGGCAGGGTACCTCTTTAACTCCTAATGGTCTCGGGGACCCTTTCTGCCCTGTTTTCTTTACAGTTCTTTCCATCCTCTTGATCCTGCCTCCAGATGAACCCCACTCACTGCCCCTGAGAAGTGGCCCCAGACCACTACCTTTACTCCTCTCTGCCTCCTTCAGTTTCCCTTCCAGCCCCTGATTATACAAAGGCCAAACCTCCATCACCGCCCCTTCCCCCTCCCACCCAGGGGCTGCCAATACATCTTCCACCCATCAGTCCCCCAAAGCACCTTTCGGGAACCTGCATCGGGGAGGGACTTGGGAGGGGACAACAGGGAACACTGAGGGAGCAGGGAGGGAGAGGAATTTTTCTGGGATGCTGAGGAGGCAGGGGAGGGAAAGGAGGGGTGAATGTGTTTGTGGAGGAGAGAGTGCGTGGCCTTCATTAGGGGGTTGGGTCGAAAGGAGCAAGGGTGTTCAACAGCATGAAGGGTATTATGAGAGATGATGATTTACCCTAAAACAGAGGTTTCGAATTTTTTGACCATGAGAGATTCATTTTACATCACAACATAGCCCCCGAGGCTTTGCCCCCCCCCCCCACCCACAAGTGAGAGTCTGACTTCTGGGAAAAATGCTTACCCTCAGCATGTGTGATACACTAATAGTTTCTATTCCTTTCCTCCTTTTTGCCTACATGCTTGTCTTTTGTTGTGTAATTAGCATAAATATTTCTTTAACCCGTATCGTAGTATACCCATCAAGTGACCTCACCCCCTGTTAGTGGTTCGGAACCTGTAGGCTAAGAAGCAGTGACCGGAAGAGAGGTGAGCGTGAACGTGTTCCTGGTTGTAAGTTTGTCAAATGTGATTAGTAAATACTGGTGATAAGGAACGATGGCTAATAGGCATGTTTCCCGGCAGTACCTTACTCAGCCTGACAAATCCAGGAAGTCCTGTTGTGATTTCCATTTTACACGTGAACAGAGCGTTTGTAGAACTTGGTTCAAGCGGGTCCCCGTTGGAGTCACCCTGGCAGCTTGACACCAGAACCGTGTTCAGAGGTCACCAGACATGAAGCCGAGGAATGTCAGGAGGACAGAACAGGAGGAATCACAGAGCAAAGACAGAGAGCACAGAGGCCAGATGCTCACTGCACAATGAAGACCCAAGGCGCAGGGAGCCACAGAACTGGGGGCAGAGCTTGGTGGGAACCCAGGAGTTCTGGGCAACGACACCTGTTCTCTTCCTCCAGTGAGGTTATGCGAATCCCAGACAGGTAGACACGCATCGGTGATGGCCTTCTGCAGATTCTTGTGATCGACATCATGAGTTCCTGGAGAAGGGGGCATGTGTCCAGTTCTGCTCTGCTGTCCCCCAGCTTCAAGGACCAGGCTGTCCACATTATCCATCCACGGTCGGTGTCACCTAGACCACCCATGTCCTGTTCATCACCAGCTGCCTTGTCATTTCTCTGCTAGTCTTCTCTAGTTTCTTTCTATCTTGGGTCTCAGCTCATTCTCATTGCCTTTTATACATTGCCTGACCCACTAGACCGTAAGCCCCCGAAGAACGTGAAGTTGTCTGCCGCGCTTACGGCCCTGCACTCGGCTGTTGTGGATTGTGCCTCTCTCATAAGCTGACATCGGATAAAGGACATGAATAGACAGTGGGGACCCAGCTGCAAGACGGGAACCAGACCCTCCACTTCCCAGCTGAAGCACGCCTCCTCGATTCCCAGCTCGGGGACACTCACAAACGTGCCCTTGTCTGCTGCCTTAACAGCAAAGCAGTAACTCCGGGCCCCTGGAGGGCCCGCGGATCAGCGGGGGGAGAGCAAGGACCTCAGACTGCTGGCCTGATGGAGGTGTGGGGCTCCCTTGCAGCAGATTATAATGAGATCAGCGTTGTTGGGCCTGGCCCATCCAGCCTTCTTGGGGCATTTAAAATAACTGCACGTTTGCTCTCAATTCTTCCCTCGCCCTTGCATTTCTGAGGCTCCTAAACCCACCAGCTTCTAGGAGTTTTGGCTTTTGGGAGAAACTGGTGGGTCACTGGGGTGGGGGGGTGGGCAAGCCGGACCATTTCTCTTCTCTCGCATCCCCTTCGGCCCGCAGCTCCCGCAGCAGCTGGTAAGTCTCCTCTGTGGGCCTCCCCCAGCTGCACCCCCTCCTTCTGGGCAGTCCCCTGGGTCATTTGAACTCCTGCTGGGTGTAGGGTGGCCAGATTCAATAAAGGGCACCGGCTAAATGTGAATTCCAGATAAACTGAATACAATTCTATATTCAATTGTTTCTATTATGGAAAAATACATGTAATACGCAATGTACCACTTTAATCATGTTGAAGTGTAGGGTTCTGTGGCATTTCATACATTAGAGACCATCATTTTTGTACCCTGAATTATTTATTGATCAGAAATTGGAATTGAAGTAGCGTCTTGCGTTTTGTGCGGCAACTCTCTCCACTCCTCATGCTCCCTCTGGCCCCAAGAGGCTTTCTAGCACCTCTGTAACCAATTTCCTCCTTTCAAGTCTCTGAATGGAAGACCCAGAGTGGCCTCCTCCCTGCCCTACTGATAGACTGTGAGAAATAGCCACTGCCCAGTCCCCAAGGGATCAAAGTAAAGTCCCGGGGATGAGGGTAGGGGTGGGGGTGGGGGCAGCTGAGCTGTTCTGAGTGCTGTCCGGTCTCCCCAGTCCTGCTCTATCATCCGCTCCATTTTCCTCAGCAGCTCTTAGTCCTCCTCTGTTCCAGAAACGGCCAGGTGTTTTTTAATTCCCAGGTGCAGGATCACCCCACTGCTGTGGGTAATTGGTTCCATGTGTCTGTCTGCCTTTGTCCCCCCGCCCTTCCCCCCACCCCTCCCCCCTGCCGTCAGCCCGCCATCCGCCCACCTGCCTTCCTTCCCCGCAGTCCTCCTCTGCTGAGCCCTTCCTGTTGCACGTCTGGCACGTCCCCTGCGTCTGCAGGCTCTCCTGCTCCCTCCCTGCCCCCTTTCAGGACATGACAAAGGAAAGAAAAGGGTGGCTCTTGGTGCATTCACGACTTTTATTAATGAATGCGTGAACAGAAACAGCTGGTCCTGCAGACATTTCTGCTGAGCTGGGGTGTTGTAAAAAGAGATGGAATCCTCGCTAGCATTTTGGCTTGGGAGGACACCTTTGGAGCTAACTAATACCCCTCCTGTACAATACAGGGGACCTCTCCCTAAGTCACCCCAACCAGGAACCCAGAGCCAAGTGTCTCATGAATTCTTAATGCTGGGCCAAATGGTGGAGATTCACAATTCAGCCTTTGGAATCCAGACAAGTGATTTTTTTTTTTTTTTCCCTGCGCCCGGCTCAGTCTTTCACCTCCTCAGCACACCAGTAAGTGTATAGTGAGGTGGATTAGCACTGCTCAAAGTGTGCATACCCCGCGCTGCTCAGAGCTGTGAAGAGATCGAGGTAGAAACCCAGAGGAAGCATCAGAAACTCCCAGAGCAATTTGCCATGGCTGCACTATCCAAACATGTGACCGTTTTCCCAGTAATTCATTTTATTACTGGTATTTTACAGAAGTGTCAGTCTCTGATGAAGTGGGGACAGCTGGTCTTTTGCCAGAGGCAACTTGTGGAAGCCCTATTATGGAGCACAAACTCTGGAGCAGAAGTCTGGAAAGGACCACAAGCTCTAAGGCGTGGGACTTAACCTCTCCGTGTGAATCTCAGCTTCTCCTCTGTCAAGGCCGCACAAGAATGGCGCCTATCTTGTGGGACTGTTGGGAAAATTCTGTGAGTTCTAGCCTGGGAGTGTCTGGCCCATGGGTAGCCTGGCACGTGTGGCAGCTGTTCCTCGTTCTTGGATACTTCTTGGTTTGAGCTGAGTTAAACCACCACGATCACTGGTCACCGACCCCCTTTCTAGAGATCTCTGAGGACCTATCTCTATTCCCACTCTTTGTTTGCTCTTACAGTAATTACTGAACTTAGAGTTCTCTTCCTAGATATGGGAACGTTTCTGTCCTTACCCTAGATCACAGGATGACACATAACACCGGGGCCTGGGGGTCAGATGGGAGCAGGCGGTCCGTAACCGGGGATGGTCGGGGAGACGGGGATCTCACACTTGACTTCCCAGCTACATCAAACACTAGCTAGTCCCACAGTGCCCTAAGCTGTGTCTACCTCCCTGCCTTTCCATATATGGTACCAATGGTCTGGAAATCTTTTCCCAACCTAATGGACTCTTATCTGCCTCTAGACTCAGTTCCCGAGTCTTACCACCTCCAAGCAGCCCTTCCCATGCTTAGGCATGTGCCCTGCCACGTTGGCCTGGAGATCTTTAGCATTCCTCCCACCCCTCATCCCACAAAGCCTTCCTGCTTTGTTAGTGTGGCAGGACTTTAAAGGACAAGAACTGCATGAGTCCCGTTCATTTTCATATGCCCAGAGCTTGTTTTTGGAGTCTAATCCGTGCATGATGAGGAGGCAAATAAGAGAAGGAATGCTTCTTACGTCTTCCATGAGCAAGTGACTTCTGCAGCCAGACCTGTGCTTTTCTAAGGACAAGGAGAGGAGGTAGCTGGGACAGAGCCCTCAGGTACACCGCTCCCAGCTTTGTGAGGTTGGAGGGTTTCTGCTCAGCAGCTTTTCTAGAGATGCGCTTGGTAGTGGCTCACCTTGCTCATCTCTTCTCTGGACTTCGCATTGTCACGGCTTCTGTTTCTCATCACAGGTGCAGTGACCATCTGATCTGGACTGTCTGAGGGCAAACATTCTGTCTTGTCCCAAAACGATGTGAGATCGTTGAGCCCAACAGTCAAGAAAGAATTCTGGAGACATTTAACGGTGTGAGAAGGTGTTCGTTAACACAGGGACAGGACCCGGGTGCAGCAAGAGCTGCATTGTGATTGTGACGAGTGACTTATTACATAGGGGGTTTCCATCCTCTGGAGGAGAAGGTGATGTCAGGGCTTCGGGAAATTGAGTCTGTAGGTTTCTGGAGGTTTGGTTATTGTTAAGATTGTGTTTTTCTTGGAAATCATGAAGACAGTGACACAGTCAAGTGGAGTTTTGTGTCCTACATGAGTGCGATCTTTATCCGTTGACCATTTGTAGTCCCCCCACCCCCACTTAGGCTGTCACTGGTGCCTGAGGAGGTTCCAGGTACACAGTCCACCTTAAGGCAGGTTGTGGTTTGCAGGTGTCAGCTCTGTGTCTTGCCCTCAGCGTGCCTTTTGCTCTCTCATCCCCCCCCCTAACTGTGAACAATCCTGACCCTTAAATTTTAAAGGTTATTGACATCAGAAGCTTTCATTTTCTGTAGCTTCTTCCTGCTGACTAGAGGTGTAGAGATGTCCTTACCTGTGGGTCAGCGTTGGTCAGTTGGGGAGCACCTATGGGAGTGACGCAAGGTGGAGGCAGCTGAGTCTAATGTGGGCAGCAAAGAAGTGTCTCCACGTGATAAGTACCATCTTTACCGTCATTCAGTGGGGACGTTGAGATCTTCAATAGGTTCACAAGAGGAAGAAGTCATGTTAGTTTGCTCATGGGTTTCCTGTGAAGGAGGTACAGGTTTTGTTCTGGATATATGAGTCCAGGAAGAGGGTCACTCTGATTTTACTTTGGTGGGAGTATATAATATGACGTGATATGGACCTTTCCATTTTGGATTTAAGTCTCCCGTTGTGCTGGATTTCCAGTCTTTTAAATAAACCATGTCTCCGGGGCTCTTGTGGGGTCGACTTTCAGTTATCCTTGGGTTGGCATTTGGGAGCATGTGATCATTCTATTCATTAAGTGACTTATGAATTAAATGAGCTTCGAGTGAATCACTTCATCAAGTATTATAATCTTCATCCAATAACAGGTCCTCTGTAAGAAATGGGCTGAGTCCTAGAGGTTGTGCTAGAGTTGTCCTGACCCTGAGAAGTCCTACTGGCAAGAGAGTGACCCAGTTTTCCTGGGCCTCTAGGACTAAGTGTAATAAGGTGTCATTTTAAATTGTGAGTGACTTTCTCTACCTTTCCAGAGGATTGTGGGCGCCAGGCTGAATGTAGAAAATATTTAATTCTCAAAGCATGTGCTATTTGTTGAGTGCTGTGAAAGAAGGACCCTTGTCACTTTGAAGGGATCGTCGAAGGCCAAACCTAGGAATAACTTCTAACAAGACTTTGGTTATTTCCATGGCTCTTTCATTTCTATGTGGAAGGACCTCGCTCCAGCTAGTGAAAGTATCCACAGATACTAGTAGGGACTTCTAACCTTTGCAAGGAGGCATTTGTGTGAAATCGAGCCACAGGTCCTCTCCTGGATGGATATGTTCCCTGCCTTTGGACTACTTTCAGAAGTGGGATTGTGGGTTGGGGAGGGGTTAGGGGACTGCACCTTCCAGATTTCTTGTGCACAAACAATGTAGGATCGGTGGAACAGTCTTACTGTAGTTGTTAAGTTCCTTCCACCAGATATATGTTTGATTAAATGTTTTAAAGCTTTTCTGCTCAAATGAGTAGCCTGGTGTATTAACTTCCATTGGATATTTTGAGGCATAAAGATTTCCCCTTCATCATTAAGAAGACAGTCCTGTGTATTTTTTGAATTTCCTCTTTCCTGGGCTGTGTGAATTTTGTGGTGTGAGTAGACTGGGGGAATGGACTTTACTGGAGTCAAGACTGGTATAAGACCCAATATTTGTTTATTTTTGGTGCTGCCTGCTTGGCGGCATGGTCTGCCAAATTGTTTCCCTTACATTCCGAGGTCATGTCCTTTGATGTCCTCTGAGGTGAGTGCCAGCTACCTCTGGAGGTCAGGCTTCAGCCTCAAGGAGAGCAACAATTTCAGGCCCATATTTAACTGGAGGCTTATGGCTTGATTGTAATCTCCTTTCTCTCCAAATTGCCCCATGGGTATGTGTCTGCAGGAAAGTGTATTTGGAGTCAGTATAAATATTAATTTTTAGGCCTTTTGTCAACCGAAGAGCACAGGTAAGTGC
This sequence comes from Mustela putorius furo, assembly GCF_011764305.1. Taxonomy (NCBI): domain Eukaryota; kingdom Metazoa; phylum Chordata; class Mammalia; order Carnivora; family Mustelidae; genus Mustela; species Mustela putorius. The sequence continues at coordinate 20,864,153 of NW_025421341.1, forward strand.
TATTAATTCAGCCTTGTGAGCAGAAGTATTTATTGGAAGTATTTATTGGAAGGGCTTTTGCCTCAATGATCTTAAACTAACTAGAGCATATCTTGCTTTTCTTTTTCCCGTATCCACGAAGCTACTGCTATCAGTAAACTAACTGTCATCTGCATTTTCTTTACAAAAAAGAAATTAATTAATTAGTTAATTTACAAGAGAGAGCATGTGTGAATGGGGGAGGAGCAGAGGGAAAAGGAATCCCAATTCAACTCAGGCAAAGCATGGAGCCTGATGCGGGGCTTGATCCCATGACCCCCAGACTACAACCTGAGCCGAAAGCAAGAGTCAGACGCTTAACTGACTAAACCACCCAGGCATCCCTTGTCTGCATTTTCAATAGGGGTATCTTTTAAGTCTGCTCCGCTAGAATAAATAAGATTGGTAATTTCTTTTTGTTGTTGTTGTTTATTTGACAGACAGAGATCACAAGTAGGCAGAGAGGCAGGCAGAGAGAGAGGGAAGCAGGCTCCCCGCTAGCAGAGAACCCAATGCGGGGCTCGATCCCAGGACCCTGAGATGATGACCTGAGCTGAAGGCAGTGGCTTTAACCCACTGAGCCACCCAGGCACCCCAAGATTGGTAATTTCTGAGCAGTCATGTTCTAACATGGATGTATGACGGTCAGGTCCAGGTATGAGGGAGCTGGGTTTAAAGTCTCACAGGCTTTAAGCATCATTTCAGTTGTGTTGAAAAGCATAGCCTGGTGTTGAGTAAGTCGGTCTCCTGTGATCCATTGGTGGCCTTTGGTCTCTAGGACACTTCGAACCTGACGTGGAGCCATCACTGTCAAAGATAGTCCCATAGTAAGTTTTGAAGCTTTTTTTTTCGACCTGGAGGATTGTGGCAGCCATGGCTCAAAAGGCTGGCCACTCCTGAGCTGTGCTATCAAGTGACTTTGAAAAATGGCCCACTGGAGTTGTTTCATTTCCTAATTTCCAGGTAAGAACTCCCAAAGCTGCTACATATAAAGTGAAAGGTTTTTCTGAATTTGGTAAAGTCAAGCCCGAGGCTAACAAAAGTTTAGCCTTTAATGTCTGAAAGGCTGTCTGCTGGGCTTTAGTTCAGAGTAAAGGTTCTTCATTGGGACCTTTAATTGAACCATAGAATGGTTTGGCTAAGAGCCCAAATCCAGGAATCCACAAAGGGAAACACCTGCCATACCTAGGAAAGTATGGACTTTTGTAGCTGGGGGTCTAAGATCTAATATAGCATTTTTCCCATCAAGAGATGGGGTACGGTGACCTGGTGTTAGCTCATATCCCAAATATTGCAATTTCTGTTTAGATATTTATACTTTTTTTTCCTTAAGAACACGTTTTTTAAAAAAGATTTTATTTATTCATTTGACGGGGGGAGAGAGAGAGAGAGATCACAAGCAGACAGAGAGGCAGGCAGAAAGAGGTGGGAAGCAGGCTCCCTGCTGAGCAGAGAGCCGGATGTGGGGCTTGATCCCAGGACCCTGAGATCATGACCTGAGTCAAAGGCAGAGACTTAACCCACTGAGCCACCCAGGTGCCCGATATTTACACCTTTTTAGGGGAAACATGATACCCTCTGACTGCCAAGAAATTAAGTAAAGTTATAGAATTACTATCAGACTTTTCTTTTGTGGGACCACAGATTAAAATGTCACCCACGTACTGAATTATAGTCCCCCGAGGCCAGAAGATATCACAGAGGTGTTTACCAAGTGCAGCCGGAACAGGTAAGGACTGTCTGTAAATTTCAGGGGAAGGTTGTCCAAGTTCAGTGAGAAGCTCGTGGACTTGAAGGTGAGGCCCATTCGAAAGCAAACAACGGGTGGGTTTCTTCGCTTGGAGGGATGCAAAAGGAGGCATGATTTAAATCAAGTACTGAAAGCCAGTTGGCATGGCCAGGGGCCTGGGTGAGAGGAGTATATGGATTAGGGGCGATGGGGTAAAGGGACACTCTTGCCTCCTTCCTAGAATCTTGTTCCACCTGATATTCTCCATTTGGCTTGTTTACCGGTAAAATTAGAGTGTTATAAAGAGATTGACAAGATTTTTAAAATTTATTTTTATTTTTTAAAATAAACATATAATGTATTATTTGTTTCAGGGGTACAAGTCTGTGATTCATCAGCACAACACCCAGTGCTCACCACAACATGTACCCTGTACCCTCCCCAGTGTCCATCCCCAGCCACCCCATCTCCCAGCCTGCCTCCCCTCCAGCAGCCCTCAGTTTGTTTCCTGTGATTAAGAGTCTTTTATGGTTTGTCTCCCTTTCTGGTTTCATCTTGTTTCATTTTTCCTGTCTTCCCCTATGGTCTTCTGCCTTGTTTCTTAAGTTTTGCATATCAGTGAAATCATATGATAATTGTCTCTCTTTGATTGACTTATTTCGCTTGGCATAATACTCCCTAGTTCCATCCACATTTTGCAAATGGCAAGATTTTAGTTTCTGATGGCTGCATAATATTCCGGTGTGTGTGTGTGTGTGTCTATATCTCACTTTTTTTTAATCCATTCATCTGTTGATGGACATCTAGGTTCTTTCCATAGTTTGGCTATTGTGGACATTGCTGCTCTAAACATTCTGCTGCACATGCCCCTTTGGATCACTACATTTGTATCTTTAGGGTAAATACCCAGTAGTGCGATTACTGGGTCATATTTTTAACTTTTTGAGGAACCTCCCTACTGTTTTCCAGAGTGGCTGCACCAGCTTGCATTCCCACCAACAGTGTAGGAGGGTTCCCCTTTCTCCGTATCCTCGCCCAACACCTGTCGTTTCCTGACTTGTTAATTTCAGCCATTCTGATTGGTGTGAGGTGGTATCTCATTGTGGTTTTGATTTGTATTTCTCTGATGCCCAGTGATGTTGAGCAGTTTTTCATGTGTCTGTTGACCATTTGGATGTCTTCTTTGCAGAAATGTCTGTTCATGTCTTCTGCCCATTTCTCAATTGGATTATTTGTTCTTCATCAACAAGATTTTAAAACACCAGGTTTGAGAAACTTAATCAGCAAATGGTTGTAATTAGCTTTTGACACAGGTTTTAAGGGATATTGGTTTTTCTGAGAATAGTGGCTGGGCCCTTCAAGGTCACTTTCACTGGCTGGGCTTTGTGAGTCATCCTGGGACATCCCCACATTTGTGGGTTTAGTTTCTTCCAGATATTCGAAGGGTTATCAGGGTAAGGTGCTAGTTCGCCAGGTGTTAAAGAGAAAAAGACATTCTCTTCTTTAGTAAGAGCAAATCGGCTTCCCAGTTTACACATTATGTCTAGTCCAAATTACGTCTTATCCAAGTAATGGATGGGACAAGGCAGAGGACCAGAGAAGTATGAGTAACCCAGTGACTTTTGTATTCACAGGTTAAAGGCATTGCCTGGAGGCATGTTTTAGGCTCCCTTCTATGCCAAGAGTTTTATGGCTAGAAAGACAAGTTAGGCCTCCAGTGCTGAAAAAGAATAGAGTAAGTGGCTCTTACATCAGTAAGAAAATCAACAGACTTACCTTCCACATCAGGACAACCCAGGCCTCAATCATCTTGGTGTCCTAGGGAGCCAGACCTAGCCTAAGGGTCTCCATAACGGTGGATATTCCTGTTCCTGTTGGGGTGCAGGAAGGGGAGTGAGTTTCTGTCTTCCTCTCCCTTTGGAGATGAGGACAGTCTCTCCTCCAGTGTCCTTCTTTCTTCCAGATAGGACATGGCCCTGATGGAGAGCCTTTGTTCAGACCTTCTTTGCTCCATTGGTTGATTTGGCCAAATGCACAACGGAGGTCCTACCTTAATCCTTTGTCTGATGTGGGTTTTTTCTACCGTCCCTGGTTAGTGTGGTGCTGTGGGGGATTCACAGAAGTGGCAGCCCATACTTGAGCCTCTGTTGTAGCCTGCATGTTAGCTCTCTGGTTCTTTTCTTGCCTTAAGGCCATATATCTATTATTAAAGACTCCAGTAGCTTACCCTCTAAGACACCGGGTGGGGAGTGGGGTTTATAATAAGGAGGGATAACAGAGCCAGTGTCCTCTTTGTTTGGATTGGCTGGTGAGTCCTCCAGGGGCCCAGGTCTGTTGGGAGGACTGGGCCTATTTGGACAATCACAAAACAATCCATCCAGAGTGGCTTTGTCAACCTAGCTAGTGGCTAGACACATTCTACAAAAGGCTCTTATTCAGGGCCATGAAGGCCTGGACACAGAGCACCTCAGTGTTTGGCCTGTTTCCTGCAGAAGAGATCCAGCCAATAGATTGTATCACAGTTTAATGTCCCATCGATGGGCCAGTTTCCCTAATATCTTAAGAAGTACTGAGTCCGTGCAATGTTATAGAAAAAGATCAGTGTTCTCTTTCTTAGATCTTGCGATCCAACTTGATTCCAGTGAGATAAAAGGCATCCCGAGGGAGAATCCTTGGGGACTAAAGACCCCATGTTCCTAGAAAAGCAGAGAAGATCTATTACCAAAAATCCCCCTCGGCTTTCTGGTTGCATCCCACACCGGGTATGTCAGAGGTTCCTGGTGTCAAAGTGACCAGAAGTATCCCTCTAAGAAGTTGCTGTGAACACTGCCTTGTCTTGTAGGAGGGATGCCGGGATCCACCTGCGTCCCCACTGCATTCTAGACTACAAATGGGTGTTGGTGAAAGGACAGAAATGCTGTGGAGAACCTGCCATTCTTAACCCATGGAAAATACCAGAAAACTTTATAAGGGATAATGACTTCATATTGTAATTTAAGTAGTCAGTGGGGCATATTAACAAAGAAGAGTAAAGAGAGAAATCCATCATTATTGAAGTGACATTTCAAGACATGTAGATTCCCCTAGGAAATGGTCCCTGGTTGGGTTTTAATTCAACCAAGTACTGCTTTCAGCTGGGTGGGAGCAGAGGTCTTGCAGCCAGAAGCAGCATGACCAGAGATGTGGACGTGATCACAATAAGCCATGTGGAGAAAACCTCACACGGGAGTCTTAAGATGGGTGGCCATCCCAGTGACTTCGGTGCTGCTCTGAGTCCAAGAAAGGCAACTCTGTATAACAATAGAAATAAAGAGAGGGCATCAAGCTTCTGGGTCTTATTACCATTCCAGCCAGGGCGCTCACTCCCAGTCAAAAGTCAGGCTTTGTTCCTCCCGTAGAATAACCACAGGCTGGAGTATTGCATTTGAGCAATCCACAATGAAAACGTAAGACCAGCGAGACCCATAAGACTCTGCTCCTTGAAAAGCCCCTGAAATGAAAGTAAAAAGAGAAGACAGAGTAACTTATCAAGCTTGCCCCAAAACTCCAAGTCCAGATGAAGGAAGATGCAGAATCCCCATCCCGGGGCCACCGAAATATGATGTGGGATCATGAGCCCAACTGTCAAGAATTCTGGAGACATTTAATGGTGTGAGAAGGTGTTTGTTACAGCACAGGGATAGGACCCGTGGGCAGCAAGAGTCGCACTGGGATTGTGACAAGTGACTCATGACATAGGGGTTCTATCCTCTGGAGGCAAAGGTGATGTCAGGGCTCCAGGAAATTGAGTCTGTAGGTTCTAGAGGTCTGGCTATCGTTAAGATTGTGTTTTTCTTGGAAATCATGAAGACAGTGACATAGTCAAGTTGAGTTTCATGTCCTACACGAGTGCGATCTTTATCCAATGACCATTTGTAGTCCCCTCTCCCCCCTTAGGCTGTCACTGGTGCCTGAGAAGGTTCTAGATACGCATTCCATCATAAGGGGACAGGTGTGGTTTGCAGGTGTCAGCTCTGTGTTTTGCCCTCAGTGTACCTTTTGTTCTTTCCTCACTATCATGTGCACCTGTGTTGTGAGACCACAGGTCTTGATTGGAGGTCTAGCTGGCTTGGACACACTGCCTGTGGCTTATTCCTTTGACTTTTCAGGAGAGGGAGTTTTGTACAGATCAGATGAGAAGAGCAGAAACGTGGGGTGCTGGGGTGTGAAAGAGTCATGCCCCGGACCGGGTGGAGGATCATGGCAGTGAATGCCACCGTCAGTCCGGGAGTGCAGGGGCTGGCGGTCCAGGGTGGGGGGTGGACATTCAGTAGGTACGTGTCCTGCACCATGTGAAGCTCTATGGGAAGTGCGGGGCAGAGAGGTCCCCATACTGGGCAGGGTGGGGGTAGAGTCGTAAGGGGGCAGGGCTGGGGACAGTGTTCCCCATTATCTCAAAGGAGAGAAAGAGCAATCATCCAGAAAATGGCCAAGACAGGATACTAAGGGCCTGGCTGTCTACAGTACAGAATGATGAGTTTATCAAACAAGGATCTGCTGGAAGTTCCTCGACCAAGATTAGCAGGCTGTATGACCTTGGGACCAATCCATCACTTTAATCTCTCAGAGCCTCACTTTCCTTATCTGAAAAGTGGGGACACGGACAGCTGCCCCATACGATGGTCATGAGAATGAAATAAGAATTAAATGAGATCAGTTTTGGAAGTCACTTTGCTGGAGACGGGTACATAGCCGACCCGCCAGCCATGCCAAGGCTCTCCTCCCCTTCTGCCCTCCTTCTGCCTTGTCCCCCTCTTCTCCGGTTCTTGGTGGTGGTGTTAGCTAGCCAGACTCGCTGGTGTCTCTCCAGAAAACCACGAACCAAGTGAAACAATTCAATGCCTGCTTCTACTCCCTTAGAATTAGAGCCGCCTGTATGAGATGTGGCTACAACTTTGTGGATGTGGCTGCTACAACTTTGACAGCACATCCCTGTGACTTGTGGTTTGGACTTTATTTGAAACCACATTTTTCTTATCTGTCCTCATTGACTTCCTATGAGCAGGTATCTCTCCTAATCAGGCTTTTGCTGTGACCTCTCCTTGCATCGAGTGTGTAGCTGCGCTGGCACACCCAGCCCTTGCTGGGGCTCTCCCCTTCGGACAGCTTACAAAGGGACCTTATATTTTAAGTCAAATCCTTTGATAAGTCCTTCCGCACCTGGTGGAAAATTCCTCTAGGCATTTGTATGTGAAGTGGAAATAGGAAATCTTCTTCTGATAGAAAACCCCCTCCAGGACCTGACAGTCTGGTGGAGAAGGCCAGGGTTGGCCTGGGACATGCACTAGAGGAAAGGCCTGGAGGGGCAGGAGTTCGGGAAGGTTCCATTACACTCCTCCCCAGCACTCCTGTCTGAGCAGGCCAAGAGCATGCCTTCAGGAACAGGAGTACACTGACCCGAGCTTGTCTTCCATGGCCTTTGTCAGGCAATCCAGGGAAGTGACAGGACCCACTGCTGTTGAAATGCACCCTCTCACCTTGCATGGTGGCCCCGAGGGGACTGGTACCCAATGGGATGGGGGCTGAATCGTAAACAACGCCCCTGGCTCCATGACACTGTGCTTATCTCCACAAATATTGACTCTGGAGGATCAAACAAGTGGCCAAAAAAACAATAATATTTTCCCCAGGGAGAAGTGCCTGTTCGGACAGCCAGGACCTAGTGGGGCAGACAGATGGGGACAGGTGGCACAGTGCAAGGTGAAGGTCTCCCTCTGGCTTGGGGGTCCCTTCAGAATCCCGGAGGACAGGGAATGAGAGATACGGCCCAGTCCCAGCAGTGGTCCTGAAGAATGCCAGGCACCCCATATTCTGGATCCGAGTTTTTCCCAAGGGCAGAGAATTGCTGCAAGAGTCAGGAGTCCCTCGGTCAAGACCAGCTGGGGTTTGGTGGACACTGTTGAGCCTGCTCTTGGGACTAGACCTCCTGCCAGGGGCCTTCATGAGTGATTCTACTCAATCCCTCAGAAGCCCTGTGAGCTAGGAGTTCTTACCCCATTCTGCGGATGAGAAAACTGAGATTCCAAGCAGCTTGGTGCCTTGCAAAGAATTACCCTGTGGATTACCTGGCGGAGCTGGCCTGGGGACCCCAAATAACAGCCTCCAAAGTGGGTTGTGCTCATTCTGGTTGTTTCAAGCCACGAAGCCTGTGGTGTTACAACTCAAATGCCCCTTTACACGCCGAAGGTCCAGAGACCAGGATTCTGGACAAAGAGCAGGAACTGAGGTCATTGACTTGGCTGAGCCTCCGGGTTATTTACTATTTTGTAAAGATATGGATGGAAATAATTATTGATTCTCCATTCTGGCTCAGGGGCAAGAGGCACAATTTGGAAAGTATTGGCAAGGTGCCCAAATGCAGGGTGTGTGTGTGTGTGTGTGTGTGTGTGTGTGTTTGTGTGTAACAGGAGTAGGGGATTCACTGTGACTCTAAACCAACCCTTCTTCCCAAACCCCAGACAATGTTATCCCAGAGTCCTGGCCACTGATTATCATTACAACGTAGCAGAGTCCTGAGGATTCTTTCCTCTAGAAGCAGAGGGCTGGGTCTTAGGAGGCCTCTAGCTGGGGCAGGTGTGGGCATGAAAAATAATATCCCTCATGAGGATAAGAATGATGAAGAAAAAGAGGCCAAGAATGCAGAAAGAGAGAAAGAGACCCGCCCTGAGCTAAGATATGGTGTGACAGAGCAAGGACAACATAGGAGATAGAAATAGTTGTGCTGAGACAAGTTGGAGAGGGGAGAGAGAAACACTTTACAGACAGTGAGGGAGGTTAGGTGCCCACTGGAGGCCACAGATACGAGGAGAGGAGTGGGGGCCTATGGAGCAGACTCAGAGCAGCCGCAGGGGCTGGGCACTGGGAGACACCACAGAGGGCCCTGATGTCCTTGCTAACCACCAGCAGCCCCAGAAGAGCAGTTTCCAATAGGCACCTGCTGTGCACAGCTGAAACCCAGGGGAATGTGGAGTTGAGTTGAGGGAAGAAGAAAAAAGAATTCCAGAAACACTCTCACAACCAAGGAGCCGGAACTCTGTTCCTAACACCACCTCCAGGAAGCCTTCCCAGCCCACTCTTTAGGCTGCAGAGCTCCCTCTGATATATCCAGAGTCTCGCTGTTCTCTTGTTTTGCATTCATAGTTCAATAGAATTATAATCAGGGTTATAATGCCCTATAGGTCCTTTTATTTGTGTTTTTCGTGTGGGTGTATATTGTTTCCTTTAACAGCCTGTACATTTCCTCTACTATTTCTGTTAGATCTCTTTGCAATATTTAGTGCAGGGCTCCTGTTCTTTTGAGTATGTACAACACTGTCTATTCCTTCTTTTTTTTAGCAATTTATACTTTTTAAAAAATTCCCATACTTCTTAAGTTTCATGCCATTCTTCTGGCCGTGTCTTCTATTAAAGCTCTTGATCCTGCCTGTTGCTCTTTATAGGATATTTATTATCTCACGAAGGCAGAGCAGACATTTTTATTCTCACTTTATAGATGAGGGAACCAATCCTCAGAGACTTGCTTAAAATACCAAACCTGGCCAAAAGATTAAAACACTTTATACATTTTGTGCCAATATATAGTACACAAGCTGATTTTAGAAGGTATTCCAAGAAATTTCCTTCATTTGGCAAGATACATATTTTGTTTTCATGTATAGAGGGAAAATAGTATGTTAAACCTGTGTTTTTTTAGCACATTACTGCTTGCAGTATTTTATGTAAATCAAATGAGTTGACTTAAAGATAATATTAAGTAAATAATAATCAAGATGGTTCAAAGATATGGTAAAATTAGAAGTAGTTTCCCGAATGACTGATATTTGGGTAGTGCTGCTTGGTGTCAGCTCTGTACATGGTGCCATGCCGTCTGTGGGGTTCTATTGCCAGCACATGGCCTGGAGCAAGAGGTAGGAGTGTCTGGTGGAGTGACCAGAGCTTAGGGGAGTGAAACCACATTCATCCAATGACCTTGAGTGAGGGAGGAGCTCTGTTTCTTCAGGCTGCAGTTCTTCCACTTATGGAGACATCCCTGAGGCTGCCCACTCATGTAGGGAGAATGGGGTAATCTCTATCTGCTACAGGCGAAGCCAGGCAGGAGGAGAGCAGGAGTTGGGGAGAGGGGTGTGCAGGAATCAGAGACCAGTCGCTGCCCTCATTGAACTTTCTGGGTCTTTGGAAATGGAGGAGAGTGATAGAAGGCACAAGTAATACAAACGCAGATCTTAGGACAGCCTAGATAGACAGCTCCAGTCCTGTGAGGCTGTGTTAGCAGCAATGCACAGGGACAGCTGAAGTTTGTCACACCTTCAGGAAGGTGGTCTACAAGGAGTGAAGCTAGCACACCTGTTCAAGAGGGCCTGACTCCCTCAGGGAGCTTCTCTCATCCTCACACTGGCCTCAAGAACTGGTTCCAAGGAACCTTGGAACTGGGAGGGAAGGGTCTTCCTGTTCCCCTAGGGACTGATTCTTTGCCACCTCCACTCACCCCCACCCCAATGGCTTAGTTTCCAAATTGGATGATTTCATCCTTCCCTCCCATACTCACATCTCCCTCACTTCCCCCTCAGTCCCGGTGGAGCTGGTTCCTGATTGGAAGAGAGAGGCTGCAGTTTAATTACAGAGCAAAGGAGAACCAAGGGCTGTCTGTAAATTGCAGTGTGTGGTCTCTACAGCCTTCTCCCGGGCAGGAAAGAGGTGAGGAGTCAGAAGGGTGCTGTTCAAACCCATTTCTCACCACCCCTCAGCAGCAATTTTGTAAGAGACCAAACATGCCTACAGCAACTTCTTGCCTTCCCTGACTCTCTGTTGAGGCAAGAGATTTCCTGGAAAGGGGAGCTGGGGCCCCGAAGTGTGTGTGGTGTTGAAGGAGGGGAGCAGGGAGCGAGAGATGACCCGGGAGGGGGAGGTCTGTGTGCTCAGCTGGACACACGGTCTCTGCAGCTTGCATCGCAACACGCCTTTGCAGAGGACTTGGGTTTCATCTGTAGGAGGGGTTCTGCTTTTTTTGATGTTCTGACTATGGGGGAGACTGGTGCCCTTGGGGGGCGGGTAGAAGGCATGCTGAGCCTGTGCGCCTGTGATTTATACTGCCAGGGCTCAGGAAAGCTGGCTGGGTCCCCTCCCAGACTTTATTTATTTAGCTTTGCTTGCTTCTCAGCGGCCTCGAGGGGGTGAGGGTGGGGGTAATGGGGAGATGAGATAATTGTGGGGGCCTGAACAAATTTGCTCAGACGGTTTTGTGTGGCTGCGATCCACTGGGCAAGCTGGGGAGAGAGAGAGAGAGAGAGAGACCCCTGAGAAGAAAGGGGGTGGAGGAAGAAAAACCAAGTGCAACAACATGTGAAGACGCAGAACTAAGAGCGGTGGGGCCGAAGGAGGTGGCCAGGGTGAGCCGTCTTGCTCCCAGCTGAGGGCCCGGGAGTGGGGACAGCCTGGATTTACCGAGAGGGGAGGGGGCGCCTGCAGACAGATTTAGGATTAAGCAGTCGGCTGTGCTTCAGAAGCTCCCCCATTGGAATAAGATGGGCTGTTGTTTGCCAGGGCCTGAAAGGTTTATTTAACCATTCCAGATAGAGTATCGCCAAACAGATGCAGTCTTGTTCCTCGAAGGAAGAGCTGCGGTGGGGGCAGGGGGGCAGGCCCATCTAATGGAGGCAGCAGCCCCGCTCACATTTTCCATCGATGCTCACCCTGCCTGAGACCTTTTCAGGGAAGCCAGTTGCCAGTTCTCCCCCAATCTGAGCCAGGACCCCTGCCTTGCCTCCCTCTGCCCCCCTGTCTTGCCTTCCTCCTCTAAGAAGCATTGGGGAATGCTGTGTCCTCTCCAGGTCTTGTCCTGATGACCAGGAGGGTCTGCTGGGGCCTGGCCGAATGCCCGATCCAGACTCTCAGCTGGGGACACTGGGGCCCCGGGCACCTCCCTCTGGGCTTCTGGGCTGGAATGTGGATGGAGTGGGAAGCCGGGGGAACTCTCATGGCTGGTGGATCACATTCAGGTTGGGAGTAAGACTCCAGGGTCTGAATGACCTCCTATGGCCTGACAGTCTTCGAAAGCCTGCTCTCTCTAATTAAGGAGGCCCCAATGCAGGGGTTGGCATTCTGCAGACCTCGGGCCAATTCTGGCCTCCATTTGCTCTCGTAAATAAAATGTTACTGGAACACAGTCACGCTGTGAATGTGTTTGAATATCACCCTTGGCCGCTGTGGGCCTGTAATGGTAGACTTGACTAGTTGTGACAGAGACCTCATGAAGCCCACAGTGCCGAAAAGATTCACTGAAGGGTCTTTTACTTTTGCCGACCCCTGATCTAGAGAATTCAGCCTAATCTAGGGAATTTAGGCTGAGGGATGCTTTGCTCAACCCCCCTCTCTTTGGATGCACTGGGTTGCAAGGTTTTGAACCCATCCAGAACGTCCACAACATTTTGACCTCGATCGCCTTACAAAAGAAGGTGCGGGGGGGGGGGCATCTGATTTGTTTAATGGTATACCCCCTACTCGAAGCCTGGAGCTCTGCAGTGCTCCATGTGAGACTGTGAGCTTCTGCAGCTGGGAAGGAGCGGCTGTCACGCTGGAGGTAAAAGGGTTGATTTGCTTCATTCCTATGGGCAAGCCTCTGGAGAGCCGCAGGGCTCCTTGTTCTCCAGGGAATGAGCGGCAGCTTGAGAAGTGGAGGGTGCTGGAGTGACAGCTTACCTAAGCTTGTTGGTAAAGAGGGGTGGAGGCCATGCCCGCCATGCTCCCCAGAGGTGGCCCGAACAGCCTCTTCTGTCCTGCCTGTCCGTTCTCCAAGCCCCTGAAGATGAGCTGGCCTGGGGGCTGTCCGACCAGCAGAATGAGGATGATATGATGTGGTGAGACTTCTGGATGCCAAGAAACCTTGCAACTTCTACTTGTTTTCTTGGGACACTTCCCCTTGAAACCTAGCCTCTTCACCCTGAGGAGCCCAAACCACATGGAGAAGACCGGCCAAGGGGTTTGGGGGAAGTCACACCATGGTCGACCACACAGTTCAGCTGCTGGCCAAGAGCCAGCGTCTGGTGCTGGCCAGGTGAGTGAGCTGCACTATCAGGCGTGTCCAGCCCAGTCAGGCTTCCAGAGATGACCCAAGTCCCAGACACCGTCTCTCAGAGCAACAGGAAAGGGCCTGTGTGCAAATTACCCAGCGGAACCCAATTAATCCATAGTACCTCAAGAGATGATACAGGTGGTAGTTTGAAAATTTAAGTCTGGGGATGGTTTGTTACACAGGGAAAGGTAATGGGACGATGGCAGCATGGGCCATGAGGGCCTAGGGGACAACTGTGCCATGTACCTCGATGTTAGCAAGTCTGGAGTTAGAGGGTTGGTTCCCAGGGTAGTGGAAATGTAAGGGTTTGACATCTGACTCTATTACACACTATAGATCTTCCTTGACTTACAGTGGGGTTATATCCTGATAAACCCATCGTAAGCTAAAAATTCTATAAGTTGAAAAATTTGCATGTAAGACACCCAGCCTACTGAGCATCCTGGCTTGGCCTAGTGCATCCGAAATGTGCTCAGTTGTGCAAAAGCAGCTCACACAAAGCCTATTGTGTAGTAAAATATTGGAATACCTCCTGTAACTTATTGATTACTGTACTGAAAGTGGAAACCAGAATGGTCATATGGATTTGGAATGGTTGTACTGTACTGGTTGTTTACCCTCGTGATTGAGGGCTGACTCTGAGCCTCGGCTCTCTGCCACTGCCCAGCAACAGGAGAGAAGACCATCCACTCATCCCTAGCCCAGGAAAAGATCCAAGTTGAAAACTTGAAGAACAGATTCTGCTGAAGGCATATTGCTTTGGCACCATTGCCCACTGGAAGAATTGTAAGCCGAACCATTGTGAGGCAGGGGCCATGTGCAGGGTCCGCAGACTGGTCATTTAACCTCTCTGGGCCTCATCTGACACTTAAGGAAATTTAATATAAGAACACCTGTGCAAGTGCTCTGAGTTTTGTTCCTTTCTTCCTCTGAGGTTTTGTTCCTTTCTTCCTTCTTCGTTCCCTGTGCCTGTGGCCATGCTGATCAGCCGGGTCTCCTGCTTACAGTAGGGAGAAGGTTCTGAATTCTCTGGCCAGTTCCATGCCTTCTTCCAGGCTTATGAGGCACCATTGCGCTCTGAGGTCTACTTCCATATCTTTCTTGTTACTCTTCATTGTATTTCCAGAAGCTGTGTGCCTCCAGTTATCCCCTTCCTGCCTCACTGTGGGCTGGGGATCTATACCCACCCCTGCCTCCCCAAGCTTGGGGTGATTTCCTCCTCCTGCAAACATCTTCCCAGCTCTGTTATTTATTTTTTCTAAGATTTATTTATTTATTTTAGAGTGAGAGAGAGAGAGACAGAGATTGAGAGCATGTGCACGCGTGGGCTGGGGGCAGAGGAAGAGGGAGAGACTTAAGCTTAAGAGAATCTTAAGCAGACTCTGTGCTGAGCATGAAGCCCAGCGTGGGACTCAATCTCATGACCCTGAGATCATGACCTGAGCCGAGACCAAGAGTTCCAGCTTACTAACTGGGCCTTCCAGGAGCCCCCATCTTCCCAGCTGTACTAGAGCAAGGGCTCTCCTGGGCTCACACGGAGGAGCTGTCAGTCTCGTGCTCCATCCCCATACGGTGCCAAAGGACATGCGCCCCTCATCATGAGCAGGAGGTAATAATAACAGCGTGACTATGTGCCACTGAGGGCTGCATGCCGGGTGGAGGGTTTCATTTACTCTTTGCAGCTCCCCTCTGAAACAGGCACTATTATTATCCTCCCCTTATTAGAGATGGGAAAACCAAGGCTCAGAGAGGTGCAGCAACTTGCCCCTCACGGCACAGCCAGTGAGGGAAGAGTCTGGACCTGCGTCCCGTCTGGCGTCAAGCCCTTTCTCTTAACTCCTCTGCCAGCCTCTGGGGCTCCCATTCCCATTTAGATTTTCTTTAGTGTTCTCGCTGTTTGATTACTATAAAGTCACCCAGCCCAAGACCATACCTTCTAGAGGGCAGGGCTGTCAAGGAACCTAAGCCAGCATCTGGGGAGAGGCAAAGATGCTCCGAGGACAAAGATGATGATGGTGATGGGATCCAGTTGCCAGCCGGGCACGTGAGGCTGGTTAGGAAATCACCACGGAACACGCCGCCCTGGCCTCTTCCTTATCTCCGAGCACATTTTTCATTTTTTATCTTTCCCACAGCAATGCTTTCCAGATTTTCATTATGGAGTTTCCAACCAAGGCATCGGCTCAGAAGAGCCAGATGTCCTCTTGCTTGCTCATTTGACTTCAGGATTCGTCAAAGAAGAGGTACACCGTCTGCGGCAATTCCCAGGGGTGTGGACGGAGAGGAAAGCACACCCTCTGCTCAAGCAATACACTTACCTCTTTCTTTCTTCTTCCTTCCTTCCTTCCTTCCTTCCTTTCTCTCTTTTTTTTGGTGCTTTTCTTCCTCCTGAAACAAACAAAGCTAAAACAAGACTTCCATCATAGAAACGTCTGCACTTTTTAGGTGTTACTCATGGTACTGAATCATGATACATGGGTAGGACATTACGTAACATTATGTGATACGATTTTCTTTTAAAATTCATCCCATTCTATCATTTAAAAGGTACTCCGCTTCCTCAGTCATCCGGGAACTGCGAAATAAAACCACGATGCCGTGCACCTGTATATCCCCCAGAATGGGTATGTGAGAAAAGATGGGCTTTGTCAAGTGTTGGCTGGAATACAGAGCAAAAGACTGCTGGGGCACCTGGGTGGCTCAGTGGGTTGAGCCGCTGCCTTCGGCTCAGGTCATGATCTCAGGGTCCTGGGATCGAGTCCCGCATCGGGCTCTCTGCTCAGCAGGGAGCCTGCTTCCCTCTCTCTCTGCCTGCCTCTCCATCTACTTGTGATTTCTCTCTGTCAAATAAATAAATAAAATCTTAAAAAAAAAAAAAGACTGCTGATGGCGGCAGAGACGCACACACTGACTTTGCAAAGCTTTCTGCCTGTCCTCTGTCTACTAAAGCTGAACACATGGATACCCCATCAGCCAGAAATTCCGGACCCAGTAGAGCTGCAACAAAAATATGTGCCCGTGCTCAAGAAGCAGCTTGTTCTAGAAGGTTCGCGGCGGCTGTGTTCAGAAGAGTCAAGCATGGGGAACTATCCAAATGCCCATCCACAGTACCACGGATAAAGAAATTGCAGGACCGTCATAGCAAGGAACACTGCCCTGCAAGGAGAAGGAACCAGTACCTGACCACATACGAGAATATGGATGCATTTCACCAGAGTGGTGGGGAGCATTGGCCAGACACAAAAACACTGCCTGGTGTATGTGTTCACTGATGTGAGATGCAAAAAGAGGACAAACTCATCCATGTTCGTAGAAGTCAGGGTAATGGGGTGCTGGAGGTAATACCTGGAAGGAGGCGTGAAGGGGGCTTCTGGGTGCTATTTGTGCCTGCCTGCCTGCCTTCCTTTTTCTTTTCTTTTTTCTTTCTTTTTTTCTAAGCTTTCATTTATTTATTTGGCACAGAGAGAGAGAGAGAGACAGTGAGAGAAGGAACACAAGTAGGGGGAGTGGGAGAGGGAGAAGCAGGCTTCCCGCTGAGCAGGGAGCCCCAATGCCCTGCGGGGCTCTATCCCAAGACCCTGGGATCATGACCTGAGCCTCAGGCAGACGCTTAATGATTGAGCCACCCAAGCACCCCATGTTCTCTTTCTTCACTTGGGTACTTGTTATAGGGAATTTGTGAACATTTATCAGGTTTATGGTATGTGCACTGTTTTGCACGAACAGCACACTTCAATACAATGTTTTAAAAAATACACTTCTCCGTCTGATGACTTAATGGAGATAAATCCCACCTTGGGTCTGACGTGCCTTTAATATTTCTCTTTAGACTGGCTCATCTTTTGTTAACCAGAGGAATATGCCAGGTTCAGAGGCTTTCAGGAGGCAACAGTATCCAGCTTGAATGGAATGGCATTGTTTTGTTTTCACTGTGTTTATTTTTACGGTTGCCATCTATATATGGCCATCAATCCTGGCTTTCCATTTATGGTAGTGATATACCGTTTATTTTAAAAATAGCTTTTAGTTGCCAAGAAAAAAAAAAAAGAGAGATCTGACTTCACATTAAACAAATATTATGTAAATAATACGGACAGGTGGTACTTGGTTAAGGTAAACCTCCTGAGGGTGGAGTTTGTGAAACACTTTTCAAATGGAAAAAGGCAGGGATTAGGGGGAGGGGAGAAAACCAGTTTCAGCCTGTCCCCATCTCTCAACAAGTCCCCACTGCCTGGCATCATCTCTCAGGCCTAAGCACATACCCTTGACAGAGGACTAGGAGCAATTTAAAGTAAGGTATGCTCCAGAAAGAGCAGGCACAGCCGGGACAAGGAGGACAGAGAGCCTGGGTTCACTCAACAAATATTTGTGGAGCCTCTGAGTGCCCAGCGCGGTTCGAAGCCCTGTGTGGGCAGTTAGAGAACAAGACGGGGTTGAGTTCCTCCACCTCTCCAGGCTTCGGATGGCAGAGAGCCATCTGGTAGCAACAGCCAGGCTTTCTGGAGGAGAACTCTGAACCTCACAGGGGTTAGGACTTAAAAAGATGGGGTTAGTGGCGGCGGCGGTGTGTACGGCTGTGCATGTGAGTGTGTGTGATAAAACGGACTCTTCCCCAGGGAACTAGGAGAAAAGAATTGGGGTCTGGCCATCAGACTCATTCCAGAGCAATCTCGAGTATTTTGGATTTGTCAAGTTGGCCTCACTTTGTTCATCTCCACAGTGCTTTGCTTAGAGATCAAGAACTTTAAATAGAGCTGGAAAGAGGAAGATTCTCAAAGAGTCCTTGAGGCGCTGAATGAGTGAATGAAGGTCTCTCCAGCTCCTCTTCGGGACATCATAATGGAGAATGTTCTCATACTGCCCAGAGTATTTTTAGAGACAGTACTTTTCATCCATTCACTCATTTATTCATTCAGTATATTCACTGAGTGCCTACTACGTGCCAGGCCCTGTACTTTAGACCTGTGTCCTGTCCGCGTGGTAACAGCTAGCCGCCTGTGGGTATGATTTAAATTTTTGGCTAGTTCAAATTGAAATGTGCTCTAAGCATAAAATACACCCCAGAGCTTGAGGATATCGTTGGAAAAAAGGAATGCTACATCTTTCATTAATAATTTATAATATTGATTACATATTAAAATGATATTTTGAATATAGTGAGCTAAATAGGGCATTAAAATGGGTTTCACCTATCTCTTTTCACTATAATCTAATGTGGCTGCTAGAAATTTGAAAATTGCACCGTGGCTCACATTTGTGCTGTGCATTAGATTTCCACGGGACCGTGCCACGCTAGGTACTGTCCGCATGCTGAGGGCACTCAGACGCTAGCGGGTAAGGACAACAGGAGCAAATGCTACCAGAGAGGTACAAGGAGCCAGGGCACACCCAGGAGGAGAGAGGACTGTCTCTTTCTTCTTCTGTCAGATCTGCACTAGACACAGCTCTATGGACTCTTCCAGAAGTTCAGCTGCGGCACTCCTCTGCTCAAACATGGACACTGACTTTCCTGCTGGTCCTCCCCACCCCCAAGCTCTCTGCTGGTCTAAGTGGACCTCCTTTCTCCAACCTTCCTTTCTCCTTTGCTTTGGCTGGTCCCTCTGATGCCAGTGTCCTTGCTCTCCCTGTGTCTCCCTGGGTAGATTTCTAAGTTTAGATTTCAATTCTGATTCACCCAGGAGCCCCCTCCTCCTTCAAGTCTCTGACAAACGAGTTGTTTGTCCACCTTACCAAAATCTTCACCCCAAATGCTGGGGTTTCTCACTCACCTCCAGGACCAGGTGGCCACTTGGCGAGCAGTTGTGGAGTTCAGTCAAATGGCCAGGAGTGCTAAAGTTAGAGCAGGCATGGAGGGCTCTGGGGATGGGGGTGGGGGAGGGTGGCAGAGGCTTGGGAAATTAAACCTAGGCTGGAGTCAGCTTAAAGGTGCATCCCTGATCAAGAGAACCTCTCTGACAAGAGTCTTTGTTAGGGTCACAACATGGGTAATAATTAAGGCCTGGCCCAGCCGGGGCTAGCCAAGAGAGATGACTCAGTTTAAATCAAACAAAACAGGGAAGGGAGGCCATCCTTGTCCATCTGCAAGACCCCATAGAGCTCTAAATGCCGCCGCCCCCTCCTCTCACACCTGGCAGTCTGATCTGACCTCTCCAAGACCCCTGAGGCAGAGTGTTGGTTAGGGGGGTGGGGATCTGGCCCATAGCAAATGCCTCTGGATCAGGGAGAGGAGGCAACTAAGGCATTACTTTGGGGGAAGTCAGGCAAAGAGGAAGGGAACAGGTTTCTCAGTGTCCAGAAATTGCATTTCTGGTAATTATATGTTAGCAGATGTTGGCAGGGTTGGGAAACTGCGGTGGTCACCAGGAGGGGCTCTTCAGGCTAGGCTGGTCTAGTGGATAGGAACCTGCTTCTTCCGACCAACTCACTGATGACCAGAGGCATTTCCCCAAGCAACGTGTGGGCACTGAGTGGAACCCTGAGGATGGAGGGAGACGGTGGGAGCGCACTGAAATCCACCTGAAGGCCAAGACTCCGTCTTATGTCCTTTGCATTGCCCCAGCACAGCCCAGTGCCGGCAGCATGGGAAGCACGCAAACTAAGACCTTCTGAACTGAACTGAAAACAGGAGACAAAAGCACCCACTTTTCTCCACTCCCGCGCGGATGCTACCCAAGCCCCAAGTTACTCGCATTCCGCGGGAGTCAGGGAGCCTGGGGTAAGATGGGTGTGGAGGGACGGAGGTTCAGCGGGGCGGCGGGGTGGTGATGGTGCAAGGGACCCACAGAGGCCAGAAGCGCGGCGGGGGAGGGTGGGCGTGCGGGCGTGCGCGCACTCACAGGCCGGCGCGCGGGAGTGTCGGGGGAAGGGGGTGGTCTCCAAAAGGGGGAGGGGAGAAGGCAGGGGGCGGGGAGAAGCAGGGCCCTTTAGGACCCGGCTGCGGCTGCCGGGGAGGAGGAAGAAGTGGAGGAGGCGGCTCCCGCGCTCGCAGGGCCGTGCCACCTGCCCGCTCGCTCTCCGCCGTCGCGCTCACCACCGCCAACATGCTGCCGAGACTGGGCGGCCCCGCGCTGCCGCTGCTCCTGGCACCCTCGCTGCTGCTGCTGCCGCTGCTCCTTGGCGCCGGCGGCGGCAGCGGGGTGCGCGGCGAGGTGCTGTTCCGCTGCCCGCCCTGCACGCCCGAGCGTTTGGCCGCCTGCGGGCCCCCTCCGGCCGCGCCGCCCGCCGCCGCGGCCGCCGCGTCCGGGGTGGCCGGAGACGCCCGCGCGCCCTGCGCGGAGCTGGTCCGCGAACCCGGCTGCGGCTGCTGCTCCGTGTGCGCGCGGCTGGAGGGCGAGGCGTGCGGCGTCTACACCCCGCGCTGCGCCCAGGGGCTGCGCTGCTATCCCCACCCGGGCTCCGAGCTGCCCCTGCAGGCGCTGGTCCTGGGCGAGGGCACTTGTGAAAAGCGCCGCGACGCCGAGTACGGCGCCAGCCCCGAGCAGGTTGCAGGTAACGCGCACTGGGACAACTAGTTCGGAGAAACTTGGAGGGCAGCGGAGCGCGGGCCGGGGGCCGTTCCGTGCGAGAGCGGCGTGCGACGGGAGCTCCGCGACCGCTTTAGTGGAGGAACAGCGGAGTCCTCGACCGGTTGTGGGCGACTGCTTGGGAGGGGGACCCGAAAGTCAGGCCCGGGGAGGGAAGCTGGAGTTAACAGCGTGCGGGAGAGCCCTGGCTGCTTACCGGTTTGGTGGGGATAAGTGGGCAGAGGAGAGGCATCCCTGTTACCGTGGTCTTCCCCGGGTGGACGTACCTCGACTTATATTTTGGAAGGGAGGATATACTGGGGAGGAGGGTGTTGGCCAGACCTGGGGGAGTACGAACTTGAGGCTTAGCTGGGGCACAGTTTGAGTCGGTGGCCGCCGACCGAAGGTTTCCTGGAAAGGTCCGGGTGGAGGACACTGCTGGGGGGCGGAGGCTGGCGGGTGCCGGTGACTTCGGGACGTCTGATGAGAGCGGGGCGCTAGGAGAAGGGCGGCAGTTCGTCGAGGGACCCTTCCGTTTGGGATGGTGAGGTGGAAAGAAAGGACTTGGTACTCCGTAGGGTGGGTTGCTTAGGAGAGAAACGCAGACGAGCTCTGCTCTTATCCCGGGGAGAACGAAGAAGGCTCGTGCTTCTCTGTTGGGAGGAACAATAAGAGAGGGGCATTTCGGAGTCTCTGCCCAGCAGTTGAGTCAGTGTAACTTAAGCCGGGTCGCCGGCTGCAGACCCGGGGCGGGGGCAGCAGTGCTACTCACTGGAGCATCTGGGCCCCAGGGCAGAAGGCAAGACGATGCCCGGGCGCTGGACTGGGCTGCTCTGACCGCGGGGAGGTGTTACCCCCGTCCTGATCCGGGGAGATCCTCCCTGTGCGGTGGAAGGGGGGGCCCCAGGAGTCTTTGTAAGGGATCCTCATTACCCCCAAAACGATTTTGAGGGACACGACCAGGCAGTCAGAATCTCACTTTTGTTTTGGTTTTTGTTTTTAAAAATTACAAAAGCCTTCTGCCCCAGTGGTCTGGAGGAGACTGTAATTATTTTTTTTTCTTCTTGGAGACAGTTGGGAAATGTGTCCACTGCCTGCTGCTGTTGTTTTAAAAAGCAAGCGAGTCTGACCAAGTTCCTCAAGCTTAAAAAAAAAAAAAAAATGGAAGAAAGGAAGAAAAGGGATAAGTGAAAACATTTTTGCTTGCTTGTAAGCTTATGCGGTCCTAGTCATGTACCCCCTCCCCGCCCCCCAGGACCGTCAGGCCTCCCCACCTTTCCTCTCCCCAGCCATTGTTTTTTCCCTGTTCTCCTTGGGAATGGAATTGGGGGTAAGAGTTGAAATCTTTCTTCTATTTCTCTGGCACATGTTGACCTTGAGTGCAGAGCAAGTTGGGGTTTCCTCAGAGGAGGTAGCAGAAACCCTGAGTCCCTTTCTTCTCCCTCTGCTTGCTTCCCTCCCCCCCCCCGGCCTCCAAATTAACCCTTCCCTCCTGCTTCTCTTAGAAAGTCATAATAAAAGGAAAAGACTTGGCCCTGTGTTCTTGCTCCGTGGCCCCCTCGCTCCTGCCTGCCACCACCCTCCCCCCCCAGCTCCCCACCAGGGAGGTACTGTGCTTTTTGAGCTGAACTCTGACAAACTAAACATCTTCCTCAGCAGGGTGAACTTTTCAAAGGCCTCCAAGTTCACAGACTCCTTTGGATTGTGATCGTCTTAATCATTAAGTGCCGGGCACAGGTCCTCCCGAAACCTTGTACTTTTTTCACTCTTCCTCCTTTCCACTGGCCGCTCTCCTGCTTCCAAGCCCCAGAACAGATGCGGGAGATTCTCCCCATTCACTCCTCCCTAGAGCCCGAAGGGGGGAGTTGTCAGGGGAGCCCAGGGACAATGGGGTGAGTTCATGGGAAGAATGTCACTCTGGATTTTCTGCCTGGTTATGGGACTCCTTTCCGCCAGCTAGCCCCAGCTGCCTCCTCAGCTCTCTCCTCCCAGTGCCCAGACAGACGCCTTCCGCATATTTCTCTTGTGCTCCAGACTGGGAAGAGGGGGCACGGGGGTGGGGGGTGGGAGGTGGGAGCTAGATGTGGAAGCTGGGTGGGCACCCTGGAAAGAAGTGTTCCAAAGCAGGGTGCTGAGGCTTGAGGACTGGGCAAGAGGGGGCACTGCAGGGTGAAACCTGGGCTGGCAGGGGTGCAGGAAAGAGAGGGGCAAGTTTCGAGGCTTCTGTCCCAGAGAGGGTCTTGGGCAGGGGCATGGCACTGCCCATAGAGCCCTGGGGTCCGGGTTGGGTGTCACGGTGCACAGAATGTGGCCCAGATGCACCCAGAAGAGACCGTAGCCCTGAAGGCTGCCTCCTCCCCCCTCCATCACCCGTCCCCTTTTCTCCCCTCTCTGGAGAACGAGCTCTCTCCCATCCCAGACTGCATTCCTCTTTGAGCAGGTTGCTTTTGAGAATTTTAAACATACCCTCTTATTTTGAGGCAGCAAACCCCAGCAGTTCCGGCTTTGCTGTTAGCTCTTTTGTCTTTGTTCCCAGGACTCAGGGGCTGTGTCGCTGACTTCCTGGGGACGGCTGGGATGCAGGGGGTGGGGGGTGGGGCACATCTGCGGGTGCTGAGCCTCCATCCCTTGGGGGTGATGGGTCAGGAATGGTTGGTTCAGAGAAACTCAGCATGTCAGACTAGGGGTTGGAATAGGTGAGTGAGCCTGGAAGAAAAATGGGAGTGGGGGGCCCCCTGAGATCTGTTGAGGTCTGGATCTTAACAGTGTGTGGGTGTGTTTGCTGATGGAGTGGGCAGGAGTGCCTAGAAATGTCGGGGTAAGAGGAGGAAGTGGGCACCCTTTCAGAATTCAGGGTTGGCGGGGTGGACTGGCTCCCTCCGCATCTCCCTGCCTCCTTCCCTGCCGTGTACAATGCCTGGGATTATGCCGAGGGGCGGAGCCGCCCCAGTGGCCGTCTGGCCGTCTGCACATATAAACGTGCTATAGAAATGTGCAGTCATTCAAAGTCCCAGGGCAGGCAGGCAGGCGGGCGGGCGGGCGGGTCTGAGGAGCCTTTGCATCTGCAGTTGCTGGGGGACCAGAAAGGGGGGCAGAGGCTAGCGCTGATTTACAGTGGTTCAGTGCAGCTTCAAGAAAGGGGAGAAAAGCAATGGGACTTCTGGCTCCAAGCGCTGCTTTGCATCTTGTCTTGCATAAATTTGCATACTGAGTTCAAAGTCGTAAAATAGACTTGGGGAATGAGTGGGACCCACTGTCACTGATTGCTAACACCACTACCTTCCGCCACCCTCCCCCCTTCTGGACAGAACACCCAGCACTTGCCCCGCTAAGCTGCTCTGCCTGAGTCACCAGGACGCGTTGGGAGGAGGAGGTGGGGGAGTTGAGGTGGCGGGAGGGGGACTGAGACCGGTGGTTCCTGGGCCACCTGACTTAGTGGGATGTGGCTGTGTACACTCTGGCCTTGGAGGGAGGTCTGGTCTGGAGGGTGTGGCTCCCCAAGTCCCAACCGGGCCGGCGAGGAGGCAAGCAGTGGTGGGCTGGCTGCCTCCTCCGTCCCTTGTGCTCCTCTGAGGGCTGGAATCCGAGGAAGTCTTGGAATCAAGGGTTTTTTGCCTGCAATCTCCTTATTCACCTTCCACTCTGTCCGCATTGTTCACCGTGATGGTTCCCTTTGTGTGGTAATAACGATCTCATCCATTCCCCTGACAAGGTATTTGAAGAAGCTTTGAGGAAACCAAATCCTCTGTAACCAGGTCATAGGATCTTGTAAAAATAGGGCTGAGGAGTCTCTGAATTAGCATAGGTGGTGGTGTCCAGGGGAAAGAGGAATCTATGTGTTCACGACCACCGCAGAGGTCTGTCTTTGCAGTGGTTCTTGGTCAAGTTGAACTATTGAGTTTCCTGGCAGGCAGAGGGAAGAGGGAAGCTTAGACAGTTCTAAGATTTTGCTTACCTTAGCACGGAGCTTTAAACTGAAAATTTCGGGCAAATCCTTCCTATGGGTTAGGGGACTATGTAGAAGTTAGTCTTAGAAAGACGCCTGCGGGCCTTGGGAGCAGGAGCCTATTTGGTTCCCTTTGTCCTGCATCTTGAGGACCTCCTTGGAGAGAATCCCTGTACTGGAGCCCATTAATCAGGTTAGCTTCTTGTCGGGTCTCACATTAGCTGTTCTCTGCTGTAGAAAACTGGATGCACAGTTGCTAAATTTTGATATAAGGAAGTTCCAAAAATTCTTGGTTCCAGTGAAATGCAAAATAGGACGACAGTTCCTGGTGGGGGGCTGGGGGCACAGCAGGGTCTTCTGAAGGGAATGAAGGAGGAGCAGAAAATATGTAGGCTCTGCCCACATTTGGTTTTGTTGTTGACCCCGCTCACATGCTACAACACGGTACCAGCAACAACAGCGACGACAAAGGGCTCGGTTATTACTATTTTTGAAGAGCCTCATCACCAGGGACAGCATTTCATTTCAGTCTGTCCGTTCTTAGTGTTCCCAGTCCCCCTTTCCTTCCCTGCTTAATCGATGCTGCTTTTGTAACCCCCTCTCCCCTGGCCCCCTCGGCCTCTCCCACTATGGCTGGGTCTTGAACAGCGGGTTCAAGCGGGTAAGGCTTGAGAAATGGCACAGAAGAGAGATGTACCCCAGCCTTCCACAGGACTCCAGGTAGGTGGAGACCCCGTAGGTGGTGGGGATTGGAATGCTGGAAACAAGTCTAATTCTGGGATGAGGAGGGTGGTTGGCAGAGGAACATGGGGCTGGGCTTTGTGGGGTGGGGGTGGGGGGGCAGGGGTCACCTCCCCAAGGGGGTTTGTGCTAGGGTTGCTCTCCCTGCAACCAAGGCAGAGAGGAGCAAGGTTAAGCTTTTAAGTCACCAGGGGAGCTGGTGTTCTGTTTGGCAGACGTTCTAGGCCTCTCTACTCCTTGCTGTCTCTGGCCAGCTTTTTGCTGAGATTGGCAGGCAGCTGCCAGGGGTTCGGTCGCCTTCCCATCTGTCTTCCTCGTATCATGAACTGGCTTCCTAGCCTGCTTTGTCTCCTGTCTTCCAAGATCCCTGTGAGGGAGAGAGGGAGGCGTTTTACCTCCATGTTGCAGCTTTGGACTCTGAAGCTCAGCTCAGGCTGAGCAGGTGAGTCACGAGCTGAGAAGCTGCTGACCTTCCTTCTGTTCCCCTCCGCCCCCGTGGTCAAGCAAGGGAAGGGGGGGCTGTAGGCAACAAAAGTCTTTGACCCCGTCAGCCCGAAAGTTTGTTCCTGGACACCTGCCATGCATAGGCCAGGTCTGGCTGTTTGCATTCCCTCAACTCCACCGGGAGGCTCAAGGCCTGGGGACTTCACAGAGAGGGAGGTGACCAGTGTGCTGCAGTTGGGAGAGACAAAAGGGTCCCAGGGTGGGGTGAGCAGAGGTGGGGGGTGGCCGCCCTGCTTGTGCCATCATGGGGACCGGGTTCCATTGCAGCCTGAGTTCGAGAACCCGAGTGCTGACGCGTGTGGGCCTTCCTCGAATACCAGTTTACCTGTTGGTGGAACGGGGACGATTGCGTCTCTTCAGCGGGGTGCGCATGAGGACAGCTGTGGTGTCGGCGAGCGTCCGGCCTGCAGCCGGTGCTCACACACGCTGGCTGCCTTGACGGCAGCCGACTGTGTCTCCTCCCTGACGCCCAGCGAGCTGGCCTTCGAAACGAAGTCCACGTGGGCTGTGTCGGGCTGGCCGCGTGTCTCCCTGGAAGTTTGAGGGTCGTGCTTCGTGGCCTCATCGAGGTGTGAAGTTGCTTCAGCTCAAAGCCCGGTTTCCAACCACGTGCTCGCCAAGGCAGGTTCTCCCCCAGCCTCCGTCTTCCTTATCTGTAAATCAAATATCGACAGCAGCAACTCTGTAGGGGGGCACCTGCACGCGTGTGTGTCTGTGTGTGGGTGTGTGTATGTGGAAAGCTAGATAATACAGACAAAACTAAGCACTTCTTTTTTTTTTTTTTTTCATCTCTTTACGTATAAAATGGAAATATCCATCCCTCTGGCCTACTTTCACAGACTGTAGTTGAGCTGTTTGTAGAAAGGGTAAGGAAACTGTACTTTAAATACAGTATAAATGGATTTGACGTCAAACAAGTGGTTTGAGGTGAGAAGGCTTCCATTTTTTAGGGATGAATTAGGCAGTGCTCCTTAGGGCTCGTACCCCGATGTCTGAGGCTGACTGTTCTTCATCTGGGAGCTTCACCCTTTAATCCCTCAGTTGGGAGTGGAGGGACTGCAGGGACAGAAGTGGCCCCAGGGTTGGGACCCTGGGTACTTGTGCGGGCTTGCTGCTCTAAGCTGGTGACAGGGCTGGGTTCTGCCTTCACCCGGCCAGCCAGCCGTGAGGACCTAGCTGTCTGAGGTTTTCGGAGGACCAGAGGATCCCTGAGGCCCCCGTTCAGGGGTGGGAAGCTCCTTCCTCCGGGGACAGCCCCCTACAGGCGCCCTGCTGTAGACCCAGCTTCAGAACAATAGGGTCAGGTGGGAGCCAGCTGGTCTTAGCACACTGAGTACCTACAGCATGGGCCGGGCTGCACGGCCGGGGAGTTGTCCAAGGCAGGGAAGGCCCTGGGGTGCCTGGTTCCTGCTCCAGGAAAATGGGCTCTCACGTCTCTCTTGCCTGAGCCTTGGGTGCCAGAAAGTTGAACGTGATCCTGGCAAAGACATTGGGCATTCTGTCCAAAAAGTGACGTGTCCTTACTACGCTGTCTGCAGAGTGGACCTCGCTCTGAGTTGGGGAGCAGCCTCTCATTTCGAAAAGGTTTGATGGGCTCTCCACAGGAGTGCAGGGTGGCGGGGGGTTGTTGGGGAGAGTGTTTTCTGGGCTCTGAGATTATTCCCAGTGTCTGATTCCATTCGTGGTCCCAGAAAGCCCTCTGAGTGACCGCCTTTCTGGGCATAATGATAGTGGCGGCTGTGCTCTGGAGCCTCTGGTGGGAGGGAGGCCCCAGGAAGCAGAGAAGGGGGCTGCTTGAATCTTCAGGGGTCAGCAGAGGCTTGTAGTGAAACCCAGGACAGTTGGGACAAAACACAGCCCTTGCCACTGGGAATCTGAGGTGGAAAGTTCCTTCGACTTGGAGGGCCTTCATGACCATGAGGAGGGAGGTGCCGAGAGGAGAAGCCCACTTTACAGATGGGATAGTCAGTCCAGAGAAGCTTGTTGGCTTTCAGGTTCCAGGGTAACTGCAGCCCACCCCCATCTCCACAGTGAGTAGAGTGTACTGGCTATGGATTTTTTTTTCCCTTCCTGGAAAATGGACCATCCCCCTAAGCCCTTCCTCCTGGGCCACTCCTGTTCTTTAACATAGCCAGGGAAGATGTGCTCTGGCTCAGCTCCTGGGTGTCAGTCAGGGTGCAGAGGGAGACCTTGCTCAGAAAGCCGGCTTCTCCGGAAAGAAATACAGAGTCGACTGTAGTCAGGAATTGTTTCCCCCCACAACCTTTTTTTTAGTGGGGGGAGGGGGCACTTGGCAGCCTGTGGGGCCCCTTCTGGCTGCCAGCCCCACATCTCTTCCTGGCTGTTGGGAGGCAGGGCAGGAGTGGAGATTGGGGAGAAGGGGCAGGGGCTGGCTGGCCTCCAGCTGTGGGGCTGGAGAATTGGCCCATGGGCCCCCCCTTCAGTTGGCCTGAGCAGAGGAGAGCCTGGGGTTCCTAATTAGTGAATGGGTATAGGTGTGTCAGCCTGTGTTTCCTTCAAGGAGCTGAGTGCTGGGAGGCAGGAAGCCAGGAAGCCAGGGAGGGAGGGCCTCAGAACCCAGGAAGGCCTCAGCAAGTTGGGGAGGTGGGACATGGGGAGGCTTAGCATGTTGAACCCTTGAAAGGATTCAAGGAGGTGGGACCTTCTAGCAGGAGGGGTCTGGGCTGGATTGTGGGGTGCAGTGAGCCAAGGGTCTGCCCCAAGGGGTAAAGGACAAAATAATGGTAATTAAAATCACTTTCTTCCAGACATCATCCACTTTGACGAAAGTGTTCGTAGAGTTTTTTTGGTTTGGCTTTGGTTTTTTTTCCAGCTCTTGTTTTAGCCTCAGGATTCTCCCCACTTGACAGATGAAGAAATCAAGGCTGCATTCCAGTTCCAGTGCAGGCGCAGACCGGAGTGGATCTGGGTCACCAGATGCTTCTCCCAGGGCCTTGACTTTTGGATGGAGGTGCCAAGTTGCCTGTCCACGAGAAAGTGCCTGAGGCCAAGATAAAATGAAAATGGCAGTCCCCTGGGGGCCCTTGTCTCCAAACCGCCTGATAAGGCTGGGTCGTTTCTATAGCAACAGCGGCAGGAGGTGTGGCTGGCCGGGAGGAAAGGGAGCCCAGCTAGGATGGGTGTGGGAGATCAGAAGGGCTTTCCAGGGACAGGCAAGACAAGATCCCTAGATGAGGAGGGGACGAAGGTGATCAAACAGAAGGAATAAAGCCCTGGGGGTTAAAAGCTGCCAGTGACGCCAATGACCAGACGCCAGCCTGGTTCCCTGAAGAGCCCTGGAGCCGAACAACCTGGATTTGGTGTTGGCTTTGCCAGTGATGACGTGACTTTGGACAGCTGGCCTCAAACACTCTGGCTTTGTGTGTTTTTTTTTTTTTTTTGTCAAGGTGAGAGGGGATAAGAAACTATCAACCTCGTGTGATTGCCGAATGATAAAATGCAGTTCTGTCCACAAAGCTCTTAGCCCAGAAACTGCGATAATCGATGTCCTGCAGGTTCTCCTTCCTTCTTCGCCTAATCGCAGCCCACGGAACAGGAGGAGAGGGACTGTTTTTCTGTATTTTCTGATTTGCCAAGTGTATTAAGAGCAGGGACGGAGGGATCCGGTTCAGAGGAATGGCTTCTTCCGTGGGGTGTGGCTTCCCTGGATGGCTGCCCTTGGCTTTGGAAAGCCCAGAATGGGGTTAGTGGTGGAGGGTTTTCCAGTGGGTGGTCATGGCCTTTGGTGCCACGGTCACTCATTACGGTTCTGCCAGTGGTTGAGAGCGTGGCCCGTTTACGCCCCAGAGTCGGGGAGTCTCCCTCAAAGCTCTGCGGGTTGTCCCCGGTTCCCGTTGCAGCCTGTCTGCCCAGAGAGCAGAACCAGGGAGGACCCCAGATGTGACAACCTATTTTATCAGACACAATTAGTGAACTTTTCGTTGAGGAAAAAGAAAAGCATGGTGACCTATTTAAAGACACTTATTTATATTCAGGACGCTTCTTGTGCTGGTTTTGAGAGTGTGGGCAGGCAATCCTGGACATCTTTACAGGTTTTTAGTTTCTGTTTGCGCCCCCCAGGTTCAGTTTGTCAGGCCCACAGTCCCTGGGAACAGCCTTCACGGGGCTGGAGAGGAGGCGGGCGGAAGGCGAGGGTAGGAGGAGACGCGTGGGTAGGACCCAGTCTTGATCACTCCGGGAGCTGGTCTGTGGGGTCATATCCTCCGAACGGAGTGTGGGAACGCTTGTTTGAATGTGGGTCCTGGGAGAGGGACGCGTCTTTTCTCTTACCTCTTTACTTCACTTGCTGATCCCCCTTTTTTTTTTTTCCCCTTTTCAAAACTCCTGACCAGTCTTGCTGCTGGGGGTCCTGGATGGTGAGGGAGAGGCTGGAAAAGTGAGAATTAAATAGAACACAGGACCCTAGGCCAGAGAAGGGTGGGGTGGTGTTGAGGGAGCCAGCTGTCCTGATCCTGAGGGTTACACATGGAGGGAGCGCATGCCGTGTGCCGCGTGCGAGAATGTGAAGATGCGTTTGACACGCGACTCGGCACCAGCGGAGCCAGAGAAGCATTTCGTTTTATTTGAAACTTTTTTTTTTTTTTTTTAAAGATTTAATTGTGTTCTTTTAAGTAATCTCCGGACCCAACGTGGAGCTCAGACTCATGACTCCAAGATAAAGAATCGTGTAGTTTTACTGACCGAGCCAGCTGTAGGCCCCAAGAGAAGCATTTTAAAAAGTTGAATATTAACTATGAAGGAACCAAAAGTCAGTAGAGCTCTTTATAAATCGAATGCAAGTGAAGGGGCAGCTTTTAGCCTTTTCAACCAAGGCTTTTGGGAAGTTCTCCAGGTGAAATAGTGAGAACCCTTTCTGGTGAGTCGAGTCACAGGAGAGAGAGAATTGGGTTTGACGGGTCTCTCCTTTCAACTTAGAAGGCACCATCTTGTCTTCCAGAAAAGTGAATCGAGCACACCGAATGTCCTTCCGGCCCTCCTTTCATTTTTTCATACTTTTCTTTAAAGCGCTATGGGCGCGAAGTCCACATTTGCATCTTCAAGAAGCTCCATCCTTTGGAGGAGGAAGGGAGAGCAGGGACCCGGGCTTTTTGCCAGTGTGCTCTGGGTAGGGAGTTGTGAGAGAAGCGGAGTCCAATAAAAGAGTGCTTTGCCCAGGGATGGCCCTTCATAGTCTCAGTCCAGGGGCCTTTGGACACTTGGAAGCCATATTGCCCTTCTTCCTTGAAAGGTTCCTCCTAAACTCTACCAGAGCAAGTCTGCAAGTCTGCAGTTTTTTCCCCATCTGCCGTGTGTGCTACCTGTTTTAGTAATTACCGTGAAAGTCTTGAGTGGCTTCTACCCTGGATCGTTCTGATTCAGTTAAGGCTCTTACTCTCTGGGCCTCAGGGAACTGGAACAGCTGTCTCCCTTTCTCCAGGCATGACTGGCCTGTGGGCACCTGCACCACGCCACACCTGTGGGTGTCCCCGGTGCCCTGTGGGCTCCACTGGGATGCCCTTGTCCCCTTGGCTTTCCCTTCTCAGGTCTGCAATATCTTGATTCCTTTGTCCTCCTCTCCTGGACTCTGTGACTGTCTTCCATTCTCTTTGGGTCTTTCCTCTGATTCATTTCTCAGTTCTTCATCCCACAGAGACCTGGCCAGGAGCCCATGGTCAGTCTCTGGCAGGCAGGTGACCCTGGTGACACTGTCGTGGCCTGTGAGTGCCAGTGAAGTTGGCCAGGTCACTCATGTTCGGCCCTCTTGCACCCAGTGGGCTTTCAGAGGCACCCCAAGTTCACGGATACCCCTGCTTGGCAAGGAGAGGGAGGAACGAATGTGATGAGGGAAATGACTTGTTAAAGAAAATGGTTGTAGGGCACCTGCTGGCTCAGTGGTGTGTGTAGTTCTTGATCTCGGGGTTGTGGGTTCGAGCCCCACGTTGGCTATAGAGATTACGGATTGCTTAAAAATAGAATCTTTAAAAAAATGGTAAAAATGCAGAGAAGAAGTAATAGGAATCATGCAGTAACACCAGTTTGCCACCCAGAACTGGGAGTGGAGGACATTTTGTCCTGTTGGCTTCACCTCTGTTTAACCGACTGAGCCACCCCCGTGTCCCAGCTTCATGTCTGCTTAAAAAAAATTTCCCGATGGCTTTCCCCACCAGCCTCTTGTTGCTGTCCCTTGTCCCTAGAGGCAGCCACCAGCATGCATTCCTTCCTGTTTCTGTTCCTTGGCAAAACAGATTTGCTAATAGATGCCCAACATCTAG
The DNA here is from genome assembly GCF_011764305.1 of Mustela putorius furo. Lineage (NCBI taxonomy): Eukaryota > Metazoa > Chordata > Mammalia > Carnivora > Mustelidae > Mustela > Mustela putorius. The sequence goes on from NW_025421341.1 coordinate 20,895,972, forward strand.
AGTTCTCTGAAAATAAGTTACGTGTGCAAAAAGGACTCGTTCTGCAACTTTTTCTCTGTGTCAGCGTTAGGTTTAGAGGTCTGTTAGGTGGATAGATCATTGGAGTGATCACAGGTCCGAGCCATTCTGGTCAACTGCTGTGTATTACTCCATTGTATTTACCCTACTGAATTTCCTTCTCCGTTCACCTGCTGGAAGGCTGCTGGCTTGGGTTTGCCCCTACAGGTAATGCTGTAATGCATGTTCTTGTGTACGTGTCGGGGAGATGTAGAGTTGCTGGGTCAGGCACCTCCTTCCTGTTCCCGTATCCCCTATCCCAGCTTTGCACCGGAGCACACTCTCTACCCCCTTGGGGTTTCTGTGGCGGGGTTACCTTGCCGGGTTCTTGGATGGCTTTAGTTGAGCCAGAGGAGACATGTTTGGGACCCGTGGAAAGGGTGAAAGCTGATAGGGCTGTTTGCCATCTTGCTTTCAATTTCTCTGGCTCTTCAAGGACAGCCTGGCTCACGGAGTCCCAGGGGACCTTGGCTGAATTTGAGCCTGTTTTTGTTTTCTCAAACGGTGTGCCTCAGCGCTGACCCTCCCCAGGTCTTTGTGATTCCAGGAATGACCCTGGTGTTTATAAAGCAGCCCTTTAGAAAGTGCACAGGCAGGGAAGCTCTGTAGAGGCCGAGCTCTTCCTGCTAACTCGGTGGAGCCCGAGAGGAGATGGCGCCGTGAGGGCATGGTCTAGAAATCTCCATGATGCCTGGCCAAGAAGGGCCCCTGTTGCATCCATGCATGTATACGCGTCTGTTTATGAATCTATGAGCCTGTGGATGGAAAGAGCTTATGAGACTGTCTTCCCATGAAGTCCTGTCCCTTGAAAAGAACTGGCATCGTTCTCCCGTCACCAAGAAGTTCTTCAGCGAACTGAGGCAGGAGAGCGAGAAACGCAGAGGAATGGGGCCTTGGAAATGCCAGAGCTTGGAGGGAGTTGTTAAAAGTACAGAGCCTTTAACCTTTGCTCAGGCTTGCCGTGAACCCCAGGGGGCTGGAGTCCAGGACCATTCGTAGCAAGCTCTTGGGATGATTTCTGATCAACAGGCAAGACAGGGCGCAGTTCCCCTAATCGAACTCACTGAATTTATGGATGAGCAGGTTGAGCTCTTTTTTTTTTTTTAAATACGTAATCTCTACATCCAACGTGGGGCTCGAATCATGCCCTGGAGATCAAGAGTCATGTGTTTTACCAACTACTCCAGTCAGGTGCCCCCATATATTGAAGCCTACACATCTTAAACCCCTGATGGGCATCACTCACTATCCGGGGCATGGTGCTAGCATTGGGATCAGAACCTTGCACACTGCCACCTCCCCGCCACCTGCCCCCCCCGCCCCCCACTGGCTTTTAGGCCAGTGCTTCTCTTCCTGCTTGGCTAGAGCAAGTTAGCCAAAGTTTTGAACTGAAGAGCTGGTATTCAAAGAGAATCCAGAAAGAGTTTAGGGTGGCTTGGCCGGCAGTGGGCTTGATGTCCTGCTTTCGTGCATCATCTCCAGTAGCCCGTGGTAGTTCCGAGGGTAGGATGATGAGCCACAGGTGAGGTGACCAGTGCCTGCCCCTGTGGGATACAGCCTGGATGACGGGGGATCAGGAAGGACTGAAGAGGCTGCTTGTAGCTATTTCCTCCCCAAAGGGAGTTCCTTTTGTGCCATAGCCGTGCCTAGGAGCTCCTGGTCTGTCGCCCGGAGGGTTTCTTGCCCAGTGTGGTGGCATCTGGGAGACTTCAGGGTTGCTTTGCTGACACCACACAGGGGTGCCGGGTGTAGGGAGCAGGGCCTCCAAGGCTGGGAGAGAATGGGAAGGAGTTTGGAAGGAAGCTGGGCACCAGCAGGGGGTAGATGGGCTGACCGGGAGAGTGTCATTCCTGAAGCTGGAATGTGCCACGGGTGCCAGCCTCCACCGCAGTGGATGTCCATGTACATACACTCTCTTCAGAATTCCCCTATGAGCACCAGGGTGGCTGGCTGCCTCTGACCCTTAGAAGAAAGGAGGGAGGGAGACACATAAACGAGGCCACTTACCCAGAGAGACCAAGGACCTCAGCTGAAAGATGCCAAAGCAGCTCCCCTTTCTTCCCCATCCATGGCTACCTTCTGCCTGCCTTCCAGCGGGGACTGAATTCTCCACCCCAGCCTCGGGGGCCTGTGTTACTGCACATGGGGGCCACAGTCAGCCATCTGAAGGCACTGGCTTTACATTCTTTTCAAGACAGCTGGTTCCCCTGCATCTTGGTGACTTTACCGATGAGCCCTTTCTCCCCTATGCCTGCGTGGTCCTTATGCGCGACTTTCCCTCCCTCCCATCCCCCTCCCGCCCCTCCTCCCTCCCTCTCTCGCCTTCCTTCCCACAAATTCTGTAAAGGTAAAGTTATTTAGGTGAATCCACGCTTGCCCAAGGACTTCCATCAGATGCCAGAGAACTGTGATGTTGAGCGACATACAGAATTCATACGATCAACAAAATCAGGCTTTAGAAGGAATATGCAGAGAGAGAGTATTGCAGAACTTTCTGGTAACTCGTTTTTCTCCAGTGTGTATGGCCATCTGACAGATCGGATCTTCCCCACCCTTGCCTGCTACGTGAATCTTCCATTTACCCATTTAAGAAATCGATCACCTGTCTGCACATTTCTTCTGGAACTTGATTTTGCCCACCCCGGGCAAATGGTAATGATAAGTCGCAGCCTTCACTGGAGTAGGATTCTTTTTTTTTTTTTTTTTTTTTTTTAAAGATTTTATTTATTTATTTGACAGAGAGAAATCACAAGTAGATGGAGAGGCAGGCAGAGAGAGAGAGGGAAGCAGGCTCCCTACCGAGCAGAGAGCCCGATGCGGGACTCGATCCCAGGACCCTGAGATCATGACCTGAGCAGAAGGCAGCAGCCCAACCCACTGAGCCACCCAGGCACCCCAGGAGTAGGATTCTTATACACGTTTTTTACACTGGAGAAGGGGGAGCTCAGGAAGGTTAGAGGGTTTGGCCAACATCATGGGTGAAACAGAAGCAGCAAAACGGGAAGTCCTCTTGACTCCTGGAGTTCTCTGCCCATTCGACTTTGTTAATGAATTGTCCATTGCCATGGATGTTAATGAGAAGATGGGAGTTAGTATTAATTCTTTTGCCCAACATGTGTCAAGATTAAGTGCATTTGGGGAGAAACCAACAAAGCAGAAGCCACGTGAGTTCTGTGTCCGGCGAGAGTGGAGCCGGGAAAGCGGCCAGCCTTCCCCTGGCCCATTGCTCGGAATCCATCCTCGCAGGCCCTGCAGTGCCGTTACCTGCGGAAGGAGGCGAAGCCACAGGAGGGAAGGACAGATTTGGAGTCAAGAGTTTATCTTCTCTGGGGGACCCCCAGCTCTTAGATTTCCAGAGAGGAGGTAGGCTAAAGGAGAAGGTGAGAAATGCCTAGGTTTTCTTAAGAATAAAGACAAGAAGAAAGCAGGGAGGCATAGTCGTTTGTTGGAAGATGTGGCATGTTCCGGGGAAAAGTTCCCTTTTCTCGCCAGGCCCTGTGTAAGGACAAAGCCTCAATCACACTCTAAGCAAGAAGGAGTACGGGGTTGCGTTTGGATTTCAGGGGCCTATTTTCCTAAGAGGGCTTTGAGGTTTTCTACAGATCAGGAATTGGAGCGTGGAGGTCAGAGCATCGCATGAGGAGAAAATGTGGTTTCATGAGAGTGGGACTCGTCCAACACAAGGGTTTTCATGCATTGGGTCAGGTCGTCAGTGCTACGATCCAACAAGATCACGTCAAGGAAAAAAAGGCTTTGCCAAAATTAAAGTTTAAAACCAGGGTATTAATGCGTAGTCCGGAATGCAGAATGAAGGTGCAAAGCTCTTTCTCCTGGAGGGAGTGACCGGTCCACCTAGTTAGGCAGAGCCAGAGGACAATGTTGGGGACCCCAGGCACTCTGTTGATGGCATAGCGGTAGTGTGTAGCTCCTCTAGACCAGGTGGTAGTCCTTCTGGGCCTCGGGTTTGCTCGTTGCTTGCCTCTGATTGTCCTTGCTTTTCTCAGCGGAGCATACCTCCAGGTGCATGAGGTTGAGGGGCATGGCAGGATGCAGGAGGGGAGTTCTCACGCTCCAGGCCCTCTGTGGTCTCCCCCACTTGTCTTCGGAAAAACTTGACCTTCCATATATAGTCGGCAAACTCCCTGCTTCAGCGGTGAACCATTTCCTGGGGCGCTATGGAGTAGAGAACAGTTAATCCTTAGGGGAAGATCTCTGGGGACCCCGGAGGCCCCTGTGGGTTATCCCTAAGCCCGAAGCCTTCTCCAGTTGTGGGATTTGGACTGCTAAGAACCATTGCTTAGACTGACCTTTGCACTGCAGCCCATGGAGCTGCATACATCAGTGGTTGTGTAATAGAGAGTATTCTGAACCTCACTCTTGGGCAGGGGAAAAAAATGCAACTTGGTATTTTTGTTCTGAGGGCACATTCCATCTCTAATTGGAGTTCTCCATTTGGAATGTTTTCCTGCGGATCACTCCTGTCCCCTGGAAGAGAATGTATGGAAAGCACTGGGTAATGATGGGATAAGGCCCATGTGCCCGGCAGTGCCGGGTGGGTACTTGCCCCAGTGTGGGGGGAGCCGTTGAGAGCTGGCTCCGCATGCTCCCCGGCACTGTGTCTGCGGGCAGCGTCGCCGGCAGTCTGGCTGCCCACTGGAAGTGGGTGCTGTTGGTCTGTGATTTATAGATGAGCCATGGAAACACAGAGAGCTTAAGTGACATGTCTGGGGCTGCACAGCTAAGTGGAGACCTGGGATTCGGTTGGGCTATGAGACTTGGGAGCCTGAATTCTTGAGCTTCTCGGCTGGAAATAGACCAGTCATGGAACCAAAGCTTGCTTCGGTCTGCAAGCTCGTGTGGTCTCCACCCAGTCAGCCCTCAGGCCCTTCCCCGGGCTTGGACTTCAAGGTGTGGAGCGTCAGAATGTGCGTCAGCAAACCAGACCCGTGGATTTCTTCATCTTAATAGCATGTGCGTTGGCAGCGTTGGGATCAATAATGGAATGGGACGAAACCTAGCCTGGAATCCAGGTGGCCTGCGTGAGGGCGGACAAACTGACCTTTACTTCAGAGAGGGCGGGGCCATCTCAGGATAGGAAGCCAACTCTGCCCTCCTGGGAGCAGACGGGCCCTGTAGGCCCCTGCCTTCTGGGGCCTGGTGCAGGGCTGCGTTCGGACTGCGGCCCCGGATGCCTGGGCATCTGTGGTCCTCCTCTGTGAAAAGATGTTAAGTCATATTTGGTAAATGTATCTTAGAATGGTGCATGTATTGGTATCATAGATCAAGACTTAAAAGAAAATTTACCTAAAGGCATATTTTTCCTTTTGATTTCATTTATTTATTTATTTTTAAAAGATTTTATTTATTTGACAGAGATCACAAGTAGGCAGAGAGGCAGGACCCGAGCCGAAGGCAGAGGCTTTAACCCATGAGCCACCCAGGCGCCCCTTTCCTTTTGACTTTAAAATAGACCCCCACATTTCCCTGGGCCCTTGGGCTCTGGGCCCGCTGTGCCTAATGACAAGCCAGCTCTGTCCGGAGCCTGCCGGCCTGATGCCTCTTTACCCGTGTGCATCTTGTTCGTCTTACCTGTTTTCAGATGCCTTGTTCTGAGCGCTAGAGGCGGACTGACCTCTGGGACTCTGCCAGCGGATGCTGCCTTGGCTCCTGTCAGTGGTCTGAGCCCCAGGAGAGCTCAGGGAAGGGGGAACAGGAACCTTCAAGTCCTCTGGAACCAGAGGGTGGACTCCTGGACTCTGGAAGTGTGCTGGGGGAGGAGCCGTGGTGGAGGGTCTTAGCCGAGGGAGGTGAAGATAGCAGTTTGGATCTGCCTTAGGCGGGGTCTGAGGTCATTCAGCAAGGGGCTCCAGAGAAAGCCTAACTTCTGAAGGGTGCTTTTCAGTGGGAGGCACTTTCAGCTCCTGGGGGCCATTAGTTTTGGTTGTCCCAACTTCAGGAGGGCTCCTGGCCTGTGGTGGGTAGAGGCCCAGGATTCTGCTTGGCATCCTGCAGCGCAAAGGACAGCTCACCAGGGAAGAATCCTCTGGTCCCAGTGTCCACAGTGCTGGGGTCGGGAGACAGGGTGTGTGACGAAAGTTTGGGGTGGGTGGATGGGTCTGATCGAATACGGAGGGGACAGAACTCCCAGCCAGCTTGGTGGCAAATGGCTTCAAATAGGCTATCCCCTGCAGGTGGTGCTTGGGCTTCTGGAACAGGATTCGACCTGTGATTGGTTTATCTATGGTAACACCCGGGCTACCCAGAACCCCTGGGGAAATAGCCATTCTAGAGAGAATTTTCAGAGTGCCTACTCATTTAAATAATTCAATTTTTGGGCTCCTGGGTGGATCAGTGGGTTAAACCTCTGCCTTCAGCTCAGATCATGATCTCAGGGTCCTGGAATCGAGCCCCGCATCGGGCTCCCTGCTCAGCAAGGAGCCTGCTTCCCCACCCCCTCTCTGCCTGCCTCTCTGCCTACTTGTGAACTCTCTGTCAAATAAATAAATGAAATATTTTTAAAAAGTAATTTATTAAAAATAAATATTTCAATTTTTATTTTTCTAAAGTTTAACAATTTTGGATAGACATCTTTTTTTTTCTTTTTTTAATGGGGAATGCTTGGCATGTTACCCCCCGCCCTCTTTTCTGAATGTCCCACGGTCCTTGTCATTACCCACACAACTCTTGTTTTGGACTACACAGTATGGAAGTCCTCCGGGATCATCCATGGGTGTGGAGCTGTTTGTGATGCACTAAACATGCCCAAAGTTCTTACGTTTGTTTTTTTTCAGTCTCCTCTTATCTTCCTGCCATTCGATACTTCTCGCCACTGTCCACATGCCTTCCTTCTCTTTCCTTTTAATTTTGTTGATTTTATTCTGCCGTGGCCGTAGAAACCAGACATCCAGAGACCAGGCTCGCTGGAGCCATGCTCCTGCAAACCAGCAGTGTTCCTGTGCTGAGTGTCCCCACGCCCTGTGAGGAAAGCACTTGAACTTGCCGATGCTTCAACGTGCTGACAGCTGTTTTGATGCTCAAGGGGTTCTCTTCCTCTGCTGCCTGGTTCTTGGGTTCTGCATTGCCGAGCGAGCAGATAATGGATAACTGAGGCAGTTGCTGTCTTCATCATCAAAGTACTATCACCAACAGGACACAGAGTTTCTATGTTCCAGGCCTTATGTTAACTGCTTTACCTGTAACATACTCTCAGCAGTCCTGTGAAGTAGGGGCTGTGATGATCTATCTAACAGTTCAGGTAACAAGATGGAAGCATAGGGAGGTTATATGTGCAGGACAAATACAGGTGGCGTAAAAAGTCGGGGAGCTGGGGGTGCCTGGGTGGCTCATTGGGTTAAGCCTCTGCCTTCAGCTCAGGTCATGATCTCACAGACCTGGGATCGAGCCCTGTATTGGGCTCTCTGCTCTGCGGAGAGCCTGTTTCCCCCTCTCTCTCTGCCTACTTGTGATCTCTCACTCTCTGTTAAATAAATAAAATCTTCAAAAAAAAAAAAAAGTCGGGGAGCTGGGATTTAACTCCAGAATACCCTATCAGCTGGGGCTCGCTAGTCTGGAGGTCACGTGCTGGCTTTCTAAAGGAATGCTGCCACAGCTGGTGAGGATGGGCCCCAGGGGTCAGGTGGCCAGACTCCACCAGAGTCTTCTGGAGCTTGCTCTGTGAAAGCAGGTGTCAGTTCCCCAGGAAGCACAAGACTGTCCCCACCCCTTAGCCATGGAGGGAGTGAGTGAACGCCTCAGCTTGCAACAACCCAGAGTGGGCATCACGGCCCCCCTTTTACAGGGCAGCTCTTTGTCCCATGGAACTCTGTCCAGGACAGTGGGCATCTGAGCCCACCACCCTGTGCCTGAACTCGGAGGGGACTACCAGGTCCTAAGTGTCTCATCTGAAACCCTTGTGTAGAAATATTGTAAGAGCCATTCAGTTATGTTATCGGGGCTGTATTTGAAAGCACACAAAAGGGAAGAGAAAACGTGCAAAATTTGTTTAGAAATACTCCCTCCGCACATCTAGGTCTTGTTGGCACCTGCTGGGGGATGGCTTTAGGCCCCAGGGTCTGAGACCTGGTTGGCCCTCCTGTATCCACAGGGGGCTGTTGAGTCCCAGCCCTCCTAGAGCCCGTGAGAGCTTGTCTCCCTGGTTACGACTCTTCCATGCCCTTCTGTTCCTTGGGCCTCCCCTGGCTGGACCGACCGAGCCAGCGTGAGCCTGTGGTAGCTGGGGGCTGCTCTTAGGGCCCCTCCACCTGAGCTGTGCACCCTGCAGGAGCCTCTCCCTGGAGTTGAGGGGCTGGTGGCTGAGGAAGGTGGAAAGAGACTTAACAGGTACCTTTGAACGAGCATCGGGTGATTCTCCATGCTTCGCGGTAAGCGGAAAGTGCAGAGTGGAGCCGGTTCCTGTTCCCCGGGCTCTCTGGAATGTGGCTGGTGGTGGCATGCCGAGACAGACACGGGAATGGGTCAGGGCCGCTGGGGACAGTGCTGGAGCGGCCGTGGGCCTGAGTCATCAGCGGACACGAGAAGGGGGCAGGTGGGCAGATGAGCGATAGCGGGGTGTCAGACGCTGCGGGCTCTGGTGGTGGCTCTTCCCCCTTCTCACTCCCTCACCTCACCCTGGCCTGGCCAGGGATCTCAGGCATTAGTTTTGAAAATGGACCCAATCTGTGCCCTTTTAGGCCACAGATGATGAAGACCTTAACCTGGGGGTTCTGGTGGGTGAGCCTCGGAGGTCTCTCTAGGGGAGAGTGATGGCTTCAGGAGGACTTAATGCCATTCCACGGTGAGAGCCTTGCAAACACGTTCCTCCTTCCGTGCTCCTCCGTGCTGCTCCGGATGGAGGCAGTACCGAGGAGGCCTCCCAGGGGTTTTCTTCAGTCAGTGGGCCTGTGTTCCAGTGCCAGATTCGCGGGCTCAGTCTCGGTTCCTGTGTGCCTTGACTTGCGCATCTGTCAAAGTTGGGGTAACGCCCCCCAAGAGTTGCCGCAAAACTGAAATCGATAGTCTATGTAAATTGTTTAGAACAATCGTATGGCTATTGGTCATCTCCATCCTCAGGGGTTCACAGGCCCCTGGGGGCCCTGCCATTCTGAAAACGGCACCTAGAGTTCTTCCCTTCCTCTCTCTGCAGACAACGGTGACGAGCACTCTGAAGGAGGTCTGGTTGAGAACCATGTGGACGGGACCGTGAACCTGTTGGGCAGTGGAGGCAGTGCTAGTCGGAAGCCCCTCAAGTCAGGCATGAAGGAGCTGGCTGTGTTCCGGGAGAAGGTCACCGAGCAGCACCGGCAGATGGGCAAGGGGGGCAAGCATCACCTTGGTCTGGATGAGCCCAAGAAGCTGCGGCCGCCGCCTGCCAGGGTCAGAGGGGCTGGGTGTGCTTGGAGGGGTGGGAGGTCTCGCGGTGGAGGAGGGCACCTAGTAACATCCGTGTCCTATTTGCCTGTAGACAAAGCACTTTCCTTTCTGGTTCTCCCACCAGCATATTCAGGGAACTTCTGGCCGGTCAGTGTCTCTTTCGGGGACCTCAGTTGTCGGCTGTGAAAGAGACTGGGTATATGGTTTCTTGAAGTCCCCTCCTTCTGAAACCTCCACATTTCTTTTTGGCGTCAGGGCAGAGGCAAGGAAATGGATGCTAGAGATGGACTTGAACTTGCTTGAGCTTGCTGGGATGTGTTCCCCTCACTCGGCTGCCCCCATTCCTCTCTCCAGCTGAGCTCTCTTGTCTTGGGTCTTGGTCCCGGTTGGGTTAATGGGAAGGGGTGGAAGTTGGCCCATGGGGTCGGGGCAGAGGTCCTCTAGAGAAAGCCATTTGAGGGACACCTGGGTGGCTCAGTTGGTTAAGCAGCTGCCTTCGGCTCAGGTCATGATCCCAGCGTCCTGGGATCGAGTCCCACATCGGGCTCCTTGCTCAGCGGGGAGCCTGCTTCTCCCTCTGCCTCTGCCTGCCATTCTGTCTGCCTGTGCTCGCTCTCTCCCCTTCTCTCTCTCTGATAAATAAATAAAATCTTAAAAAAAAAAAAAAGAAAGAAAGAAAGCCATTTGAATTCGCTTTTCCAAGGAGATCCCATTTTGGCCCCTGAAAGCCACTGACAGAGGGAAAGACGGGTGAAAACACCCATCCATGGGACTTTCATAGAGGCTGGCGTGGACACGATGACATATTAGTGAGATCGCTGTCAGTAGTCCCTGGCTGGTTCCACCAACCAGCTCTCTGGCTGTGGGAATATCCCTTCCTTGTGCAGGAGGTGGTTCTGAGGGCCATTGTTCCATGAGCTCAGTTTCACTCTGAGAATCGTCTTTTCCCATCTGTGCTTGTCTGTGCCCACAGACCCCCTGCCAGCAGGAGTTGGACCAGGTCCTGGAGCGGATCTCCACCATGCACCTTCCAGATGAGCGGGGTCCTCTGGAGCACCTCTACTCCTTACACATCCCCAACTGTGACAAGCATGGCCTGTATAACCTCAAACAGGTGAGAGGGAATGTCCTTGGCCCTGAACCCCAGCTGTGCCTTGCTCTTGCCAGAGGCTGCCTCTTCTTACTCAGCTGCCTGCCATTAGCCCTTGGTGTCCGGGTTGGGTGGAGCGCCTGGGAGAAGCCACGTTAGGTTCCACTAATGCTTCTCAACGTTTTTATTGGGCCTTAGAATCGCCTGGCAGTGATTCCTGGGTCAGACCATTCCAGAAGGCTGGGTGGCAACCAAGGGTTTGCATTTCTACTAAACTCCCAGGAATGGCTGATGACCCGTGGACCACACTTCCCGAATCACTGATTTATACCATTGACTAATTGCCTCTACTGCCCTCCCCCTGCACAGTGGTGGGGTCGGGGGGTGGGGCTCACGTCCATACCTCCCTCAGCCCAGGCAGACATCTTGCCGCTTGAAATACCAGTCTAGTGTTCAAAGCTGTTTGTACACGTGCCCTCTAAATGTGTGACGGTTACTGTATTTGGGGCTGAAAAGAAATAGTGATCTCTTCTAATGAAAAACAGACTGTGTCCTGTCCCTTACCGGTAACTGAAGGGATTTTTCATGGTAATTAATTAGTTTATGGATAAGAGCAGGGATCCTGGGACAGGAATGGCTTCTTAGCTATGCCTCTTATTAGCTGTGTGACATTGGTCAAGTTACTTAATCTATCTGTACTTCCTTCTGGTCATCTGTGAAGTGGTGGAGTAATTAATGGTCCCTGAGTTACAAGGTGGTTGCGGATTAAATGAACGTGTATGCTAGAGAAGAACGGTAGGGGGCGCCGGCTGCCTCAGTGGGACGAGAGTGCGACTCTTACTCTCAGGGTCAGGAGTTGGAGCTCCACGTTGGGCATAGAGCTTACTCACACGCATACACACACACTCACACTCACACACACACACACACACACACTTAAAAACTAGTAACTGAATGAGCAGTGTGTAGGTGGCTCCCACAGTGCACGGCCCACACTAGGGCCTGTGCTCGTGTTGACTTCTACCATTACATGCGTTTTTTCACTTCATACTGTAACTAAACCCTGGTCTGCTGGCGACCCCACGGGACAGGACCTCCTTGTGGGTGGGGACTGAGTCTTTTCAGCTTGGGGCACTCCCCAGCACCTTGCTAACTGGAGCATGTTTGGTGGGTCCCGGTGTCACGTGGGAGCTTGTGCACGGAGTGGAGTTCAGCCCCGCTCCAGACCTTCTGAAGGCGAGTCTGCATGTTAGCGAGGTCCCTGGTGCACCGTCAAGGTTGTGAAGCACCAGCCTGCAGAGCTGCTCAGCGGACCTCAGGCTGCGTGAAGGGGAGGAGAGCTGCGGGCTTCAGGGCCATTCCTCCACATCCTTCTCTTCTCTCTCCCCAGTGCAAGATGTCTCTGAACGGGCAGCGTGGGGAGTGCTGGTGTGTGAACCCCAACACTGGGAAGCTGATCCAGGGAGCCCCTACCATCCGGGGGGACCCCGAGTGTCATCTCTTCTACAATGAGCAGCAGGAGGCCCGTGGGGTACATAGCCAGCGGATGCAGTAACCCCCAGCCAGCCGGTGCCGGGCACTCCCCTCCCCCACCCCCTCTCTAAACACTGCCAGAGAGAGGAGAGCCTTGCGTGGTAGGTGGGAGGGTTTTCCAGGAGTGTTGACACGTGTATTTATATTTGGAAAGAGATCAGCACCGAGCTCGGCACACCCCCGACTTCCCCCTCCCCAGCTGGAGCTGTCTGCACCCTCGCCTTCTCCTGTCCCTGCTGGGGAGGAAGGGTGATTGCAGTGGCCAAGCTGGGGGAAAGGCCTGGGAGGGGGGAAATAAATTTTTATTTTTGAACCCCCGTGTTTCTTTTGCTTAAGAATAAAGGAAGGAAAAGTAAAGTGTGTGTCTTTTGCCTGAGTCTTTGGGGCTTCCTTGGGAAAGAGATACCGGGGCCTGCCCGTCTCATCTGTCCAGCTCTGTTCCCAACTCCTGGGGACAGCGCCTGGGAAGGGGACAGGCACGGCTTTGGTTGGGTTGGGAATGAGAAGAATTCAGGAGGAAGGAGAATGGCCTCCCTCACGTGGCCTTGGCCTAGGCCAACTTAAAGCCCCCAGTCCAGGTGGAATCCGCTACTCAAACCACAGGAATCTGCTGTCTCCCCCTGGACTCCCAGCTGAATGAAGCTGGTTGCCCCTGGGTTCAGGTGGATCGCAGAGACAGTGGAGGCATCTGGCGCCTCAAATAAGGAGAGCTCCCTTCTCTGCCGGGGTGCGGTGGGGGAGACAGTCCCCAGGTCCTTAAGGAAAGGGAGCAGGGTTGGTGTGCTCCAGCGTGTTCATGAAAGTGTTGCCTCAGAATTCAGGTGCTGCTCTCCAAGAGGCCCAAGTAACTGGCTTCTAGAATAGCAATGTTAACAGAGGCAGGGACTACACACTTGCAGATGCAGACCCTATCTGAAGCAAAATTCTATGTGAGTGCTCTACCCCCTGTGTTCTGGGGGCACCTAACCTCTGGCAAATTGCAAGGAGCTCCCCGACTTTGCACGGGGCCACAAGGAAAGAAGTGCTCCCCTCCCTAGCACAGGACACAGAGCCCCACCTCTCAGTAGCCCCCCTTCTGTGTGGGGAGTCTGATCCTTTCCTTCCAGGGAAGTGAAGGAAGGTGGTTCCGTTCCACCCATATCCCTCCTGACCTTCCTTCTAGAAACTCAGGAGAGACAGAGGGACACTTGGGGCCCTCATGAGTGGTGATGGTGGGGTGGGGAATGAACTTCTCCCCTTAGAAGAAAACCAGGTCCCCCAAAGCAGACCTACCCTAGTCAGTGCTCTAGCTTGTACCAGGCCAAGGCCAAGGCCAGCAGGCCATTTGGTCTGCTGCTCTGGAAGTGAGTTAATTCAATTAGTCCTCATGAATCCATAAATGAGGCACTATTAGCTCTACTTTCACAGATGAAGGAAAAAAAATCCCCAGAGGTACCCAACCTCCATGGCCCAGGCTGGGACCCCTAATTCCAGAGTGTGGGTGCTGCTCAGCCCTGAGTTATGCAGCCTCTCTGGGTGGAAGCAGGGTGGACTGCCTGGAGAGAGCCTAGGGCGCTCTGAATGCGGTTTGGAATTGCACCCTGTGGGACAGCCACCATTCCCTGGGATCTGATTCTGTTCATCCATGGGTGTGGGTGCTCCTGCCCCATACCTCTCAGCTGTAGCCGGGAGCTGGTGGCTGTTGTCCCAGGACAGGGCAGCGTTTCTCAACCTTGGCTAACATTGGAGTCGACTGGGGTACTTAAAATACTTGTCAGCGCCCCACCATCGGACAGTCGGATCTGATGGGCCTGGAGTGGACCCCAGGTACGTTTTTCTGTTTGTTTGTTCGCTTGTTTTCAGGTTCCCAGGTGATTCTCATGCAGAGCTGGGCAAGAAGAACTGCTGGAGTCAGGATACCTGGGTTTGAATCCTGTCCCACGCTGCATTATTGCCCCAGAGCTATATCACTCGCCTTATCTGAGACTCAGTTTTCCTCATCTGTCTAATGGGCATGGTCTCAGCCTCAAATAGCAGGGTGATAATGTGAGACCGTGGATGGGCATAGGCTCTGCAAACTAGAGGACCTTATAAAATGGGAGGGATTATCGCGCAGCCGTTGCTTGAGTGAGCACTGCACCAGCCACCATGCCCCAAGGTTGCTGACTCGGGTCAGCTCTGTAATATTTTTGCAGAGTGCTTCTGAGCACGTTGCAGCTTCCCTGCCCATTTCCATGTCCACTTGCCCAGAGCCTCCCTGTCCTCCAAACCCTCTGAAAAGGAGGATTTTATGGGAGTGCCAGCAGCAGCTCTGCTGTGGTTCTAGCTACAGGAACCCCACTGACTGATGGATAGTATGCCCTAGAAACCTTTGCAGAGGGAAAATACTGCATCCAAGTGGGAAGATGGCTGGGCAGGGATCCTGAGGTTGTCAAGCTGGCTGGGGCCTTCCGGAACTGGCTGCTCTTGACACACACTGGGGCTATACTGCCACCGTGGGGCAGCATGGTGAACTGCAGATGATTTGACGCTGGCCCGCAGAGGGTCCTTTTGCTTAAGGGGTGGCCCAGGAGGCCCATTGTGGGTCCTTGTTAAACTCGCAGGAACAGGGGACCTGTCGCCGCAGACCACCTGAGCTAGAGGCTTGGGAGGGCTTCTGGGACTCTGCATCGAAGCATGCCCTCCGGGCAATTCTAATGCGTGGAATCACCCAATTTCTCGGTGACCCAATTTGTAGAATTCAGGGCAACTTCAGAGCCCCTTGTTCAGAAATTATTAAGAATTTCAGGACAGTGACAGCAGAGCTTTGAGCCAAGCACAGGGCTTGTGTGACCGCATGGGCTGCATGCCTAGGAAGCTGGCCCTGTTCTTAAGCGCTCTGAATCTGAAGAGTCACCGCTTACAGGGACCACCTTGAGTAATGTCCCCCAGGGTAGGTGAGAGCATGCGCCTGGGAGTGGGCTGTCTTTGAACAGACTTTGGACTACATGACTTATGACTTAGGTGACTTTGGACACATTCCTAAGCTCTGAGTCTCTTTTGCCTCGTCTTTAATTGGGTTAATTTCTACTTCCTACTTCAAAGACTTGCTTTGTCTCAGTGGGGTTAGTCCTGCATCCCAGGTTCCGTGTTCGGGTTTTGGATGTGAAGATGAAGTAGATTTGGTCCCCGTCCTGAAGGGCTGATACTGTGGTGGATTGAAACAGCCATGGGAGTCCTCCCTGATCAGGAGACGGAGGTGTGCCCAGGTGCCCTTAGGAGGAATTATCTGCACAGATATTGTCTCATAGTGGGTGCAAAGACAGTGGTAGGGAGGAAGTAGGGACACAGGGGAAGATTTGGGGTGTGTATGTGTGTGTGTGTGTGTGGAGGGGAAGGTGGAGTTCAGGCATAGAGAGGACAAGCCACACGTGGGCTTGAGGCTCCCTGTGATAGAAGGAGGGTGTGGGTAAGGGAGCAGCTGGAGAAGAAGCCAGAGGAGAGCTCATCAGGAAGGATTTTGAGGGTCTTGCCGAGAGATTTCAACTTCGGACTGAAAGGAAAGCATTTAAGCAGAGGATGGGCTGATTGGATCTGTGTTTTAGAAAGTGAACTCCTGGGTGGCTCAGTGGGTTGGGCCTCTGCCTTTGGCTCGAGTCATGGTCTTGGGGTCCTGGGATCGAGTCCCGTATCGGGCTCTCTGCTTGGTGGGGGGGAAGCCTGCTTCCCTCCTCTCTCTGCCTGCCTCTCTGCCTACTTGTGATCTCTCTCTGTCAAAATGAATAAATATAATCTTAAGGAAAAAAAAAAAGTGAACTCCTACTGTGCTATCTGGCAAGGATGTCCTGGTAGGAAGGAATGGCAGTAACCCAGATGAGAAGGGAGGGTGACTTGGCCTAGGCAGGGAAAGTGGGGAGCAAGGTCAGATGGCAGAGTTTTCGATGCGGTAGCTGATTCCTGGGACCTGGGGACTTGCTGGACGTAGGACGTAAATGAGGAGTCAGCAATGAGACTAAGGGTCAGGCTACAGTGGCCGGGAGGATGCTGGAACCATTCTTGGGGATCTTGGGATTCACAACCAGAAGGGGAGGAGGGATATGGGAGAGAAGAGAGGGAGAATTTAGGAGGAAAAGTGATGAGTTCAAACGTTGCTCTTGTTTTTGAACTTGTAATCTGTAAGATGTAAGATAAAATAGGTAAGGTACCTGAGTGTACAAGATGAGTTCAGTTTTGGTCACACTGAACTGCATTTGCGTGGGGCCCCCTGGGTGGAGAAGATGCACTCGACTTTCCCATCACTCTCATGCTGACATCCAGGTTCATGAACAAGACCCATTGGTTCTCTCCACAAGATGCTGTTCCTATGTGCCCCCTTCACTCCCTCTCTGTGGCCCACGCAGCGGGAGAGGGGATTTGTTGGAGAAGGGCGGGAGCAACAGGTGGGAAGGGCTGTGCTTTGGAAACAGGCTGTGCTTTGGTTCAGGAAGGGGGAACAGGAAGGGGGAACAGGGTGGTGGCTTTCTGGCTAACTCCGTAGAGGTTTGGATGGGAAGGTGGGACATTCTCACATTCTCACTTGCTTTTCTCTGATCAGGAGAAGGCAGGATGGGGAGAAGCATGAGAAGGAGAAGGTGTAGAGATGAGGGGATGTGGGAGCGACACAACTCTTGCAGGTTCCCCAGGCAGGATTTGGAGCTTGAGGGTTCCGGGATAGTGTCAGCCCACACCATGGTGGGACTTTCTCCATCGGGGCTCAGCAGGGCTGTGCAGGAGTGCCAGCATTGGCTGGTGAGGCTTCTCTGGAGTTGAGGTGTGCAGGGCAGGAGAGACCCAGATACGTGGAGGTAACAGTGGAGCCCTGGGTCTCATCTCCTTAGGGAAGGAGGCAGAGCCAGAGAGGCTTGAAGCTTTGGAAAATAGAATGGGGAGACCAAAGTCTCATTCTCCTATCAGTGAAATGCTGACGTCGCAGAGCCTGTCTGGTTTCTTGCCGTAATATAGACTATGGTCAGAGTGAGAGAGTGGGGTGTTCAGATTCTCCCTGGGAGCCCTGGGGCTCAGCGTGTGGCTTCTGAGCTTTGAGGGGATGGAGGCCAGACTGGTGAAGTCAAGACCGTAATGAGCCGTGTCTCTGGAATTTGGTTTTGGACAGCTTGACATGCTGGGGTGGGGGGGGGGGGCGGCGCGCGGCGTGGTGGTCGTGGCAGATGGTGGCATATGAATAGCCTGCAGGTGCCCGCCCAGTCCCCCTGGGTCACCAAGACCCCGTGAGTGTCTGATCACCAGGGTGCTGTGTGGGTTGTTCCGATGACCCCTGAGTTGTGTGGGGTAGGGTGGGACAGGGGTGGGGCAGCCAGGAGCTGCCTAAATGACCTGTGGGTGAGCAGGGAGTTTGAAGACGAGGGCTGCAGGGCCGAGAGGAGGCCCCGGGGACAGCTGAGGAGCATCGTAGAGTGGGCCTGGCTGAGGGGGGGCCCTACGGGGGAGCCACGCAGAGAAGATGCCTGGTTCGCCCCCACCCATCCCCCCTCCCCAACAGGATGTGGGTGATGGTAGAGTGAGCTGCTGATGGAGAGGCCAGGGACAGTCCTGGGGCAGGCGGTGCCAGGTGGCTGGACCAGCATAGCCTTCCTGAACGCCGTTCTTCCTGAGCCCCCGCATCGACCCCCCTGTAAAGGGAAGAGAGAAGACTCCAGATCCTTTTGTGTACCTCCTAGTGCAAGGTCAAGGGGCCCACTCCATCTTTGCCTTTCCTGCTGGGCGCTGGCTGAACGACGGCATGGCTGAAGGGTCTCAGGGAAGAGTTTCAGTGACCCCTCAGAAGCATGCATGCCCAGTGACGGGCCAACCCCTTGCCAGGCTGGGCTGCTCCCAATTCCTCCACTGGCCACAGGCCTCGGATGGAGCGGGGTCCTGGGTTTGGGCTGGGCAGAATAGGGACACCGCCGACTCCGTCTCTGTGCTGGGCCCGATGACTGGGCCCGATGACTGATGAGGCCCTTTGGGGTGCGGTAGGGGTCGTGGGGGAGGCATAAAGGGCAGAGTGCTGCCGTGCGCCCCACACATGAAGGGGGCACGTGGAGTTTGGAAAGAAGGCACCCAGGAGGAAGAAAGGCAGAACGTAGTACAACAGCTGGAAGGTGAAAGAGTCGCTAACTGTTTTACAGCTTTCTTCCTCACTAGGCAGGCGGCCAGGGGCTGGGTAGAAGCAGGAGCTAGCGTTCACCTTGGCCAGAGGTTCCCAGGAGTTAAGAGCTTAGGAGGCAGTAGAAGAAGCCACTGAGGCACATTCTGGAAACGCCTTCCTGAAAATCCTCTCCAAGGAAAGGAGACCCATCACGGGCAGGCTAAAGGGTAGATTAAGGCCCCTTGACTGAACAGCAAGGGCTGAGATTCAGGTGTGGGGGATGGTAGAGCAAGCAGGCCTGGAGCATGCATCGGCCCCTCGCTGCCCTAAGCACAGGGTGTATGTTAACTCCCTGAACTATTTTGGACGCATGGAGAGGGGGGCACCCAGGTTTGCACGGGAGGCCTGGTCTGGGGGTTCCCCTCGGTCTTGCCTCTGCCTGGTCTGTTCTTCTTGCCCCTCTGGCGTCTGGCCTGAGTTGACCCCCGCGTGCCTCTCGCCCTTCACCTGCCTTCCCTGGGCCCTCGGAGGACGCTGACGCAGGCTAACTGAATGCATAACTTTATTAAATAAATGCTTTGTCATGACAAAAGACAAAGATCAAGGAGTAACATAAATTATACGTTGAATAAATAGTATACAGCAATCTTCACTTTTTTAATAAAACGTGAGATCCTCTGGCTTTTTTTTTTTTTTTTTTTATTTCCTCAGGTACAAAATGCTAGACAGGAGGCGGGCCCCTCTGCATTCAGGTGATTTTTTTTTTTCTGCTTTTTTTTTTTCCCCACAAACTGGTTTTATTTGTCAATTTATTTTTTCATCCTTTTTCACCAGTAAAGATTATGAGCATTTATTTAAAAAAAAAAAAGTTTAAAACAAAACAAAGGGAGATAGAATAGAGCTATGATATGTATGTATGTAAGACTAGAGAGCTACAGTAATATGTGTGGTGGTTATTGCTGTCTTCAAAAAAGAAATAAAAAAAAACCGGTAGGCAACTCGGAATCTGAAGGAATCTTGTCTGACAACTGTCTATCCGTGTGGGCTACTGTGTGGTGGTGACGGCGGGCGGGCGGCGGCGGTGGGAGATTTGAGACTCAGGGTGGTGGTGGGGGACCAGAGAAGCTGGGGAGGAGAGGGGCGCAGGAGGCCGACACTCTCCACCTTCCCTTTCCCTGTCCAGAGAGAGGAGTTAGAGAAGGAGAGTGACAATGGCTAAACGGTAACTCCATTAGAAAACCAAGAAAGTATGTTTATAAAAAGAATCAAAAACCTAGGAGAAAAAAAAAAAAGTGGAGAAAAGTGCATACGTCTTGCACTTTAGTGGTTTTAAAAATAAAGACAGTACAATGCCCAGGGGGCTGGATGGCAAGTCCCCAACCCCTTTGCCACCACTTCTCAAAACTTAGCCTCCTTTCTCTAAAAATGTCCTCTTCGAGCCCAAGGCATGCTTCTCCTTGGCCCACGTCCCTCTAAAGTTCCAACCTGCAGCGCAGCCCTCTGCGGGGGTGGGGAGGGCAGTGGGAGCTGAACAGGTGGAGGGGGGCAGCCCCGGGCCCCCTGGAGAGGGGTGCGGTAGGCATGTGGCCGCCCACAAGCTAGGTAGCCCGCGAGCTGAGGTGGGGCCCACCTCCCCAGGGGAGGCTGACCCTGCAGGATTACTGTGGAGACCACTGAGACGGTGATGGGAAAATGGGTGAGGAGACAGGAGGTAGACCACATGGGGCCTCCCGGGCCTCCTGTCCTCCCCTGTTGGGGTGAGGGGGTTTGAATGTCTCCAGGCCTGTCTGTCCAGGCCTGGCTGTCTGAGAAACCTTACAGTCTCTTCCATCCTGCATGCCCTGCTTTGCCCAGGCGGGTAGGGAAGCTGTGGGAGAAGGAGGGTCAGTCCTGACGAGGCCCTCCTGGATCATCTGGCAGCAGTAGGAATGACAGGTAATCCTCTCCTGCTGGAGTGAGGCCTGAGTCAAAGGGCGATGGGAAGAGGCCTACTGCTGGGTGGGTGGGGCAACATTTAGTCTTGAGGCCACAGAAAACTCCAGAGCCTAAGGCCTGGAGTCAAGAAGACCCTTGCTTGGGATCCCAGCTCTCAGCGTTTCCCACCAGCCTCCCCGCCCGCCCTGCCCCAGGGATGCTCCATGTTCCTCCATGACTCCCTCCGAAGCCAGGCCTCCCTCTTGGGAGATTAGTCTCATCTGTCATGAAGGTCCAGCATCCTCTAGGGCGTGGCTAGCTGAGCAGAGTCATTGCAAGTGCTGAACTCACAGGTTTGGGGGAGTCAGCATGAACTCTGGACACCCGAAGACACTGGTGGACTTAAACCAGGCCATACTCTTCCCCGCCTTGTGGCTGCTGGCAAAGAGCCGAAGGAAGGGGCAGACACCCATTTGGAGTCCAGTAAATAGCAGGAGGGAAGGAGAGAGCCCCTCTCAGGAACAGGTCCGGGTCTTGGGAGGGGTGTGGGGTAGGGTATGCAATTCCTGGCTCAGTCTTTTCTTAGGGGGAATGGCACCCCAGTATCCACTTGGCAGATCCCAGTTAGAGGACTGTTCGAGATCCACAGAAAGAATGGGCAAACAGAAGAGTGAAGTGGGAAAGGTTTACAATACTGGCCTAAGACACAGAAATGTGAGTCAGGGGTTTGGGGAGAGCTGTGCAGAGAGATGGGGCACATGAACGCAGCAGGTCAAGTAAGTCCTGGCGGCTGCCAGCCCCATCGGGCCCTTTGTCCTATGACAAGCGACCATCTCTCTTGTCCCAGCCAACTGTCCTGTCCGGGGGTGGTGGGGGGTGGTGGCAGTGGCAGGAGACCCCCCCCCCCAAGTTCCGTAGCTGCAAGCTTCCCACCAGCTGAAATCTATTTGCTTGTCTGCTGTCCCTCCTCACGGCCCCGAGTTCGGTGTTGAAGTGGTCTCCACGGCGTCACGCCATCAGCATAGAGCAGAGAGAGCTGTGTTCCCAGCGAGGAGGAGTCTCCTTTGCCAGAGTCCAAGCCCCCTTCCCTGGTGGGCTAGCTCCAGCCTCTGAGGACAGCCCTGAGGTTGCTGATTTGTTGACGAAGTCGGCAGGAACGGGAATTCTCCTGGTTCAGAATCTGGCGGCCACATGCCAGCACCCTTGAGGCCTCCCTTCGTCCTGGGCCTCTCTTCCATCCCCCACTCCAGGGAGAAAGCCCACACTGGCCTGGGGGGGATGAGGAGCTTGAAAGGCTCTGGCCCCAGTCCTTCCTTAGAGGGAGAAGGTGGCCGTCCGAGGGCACGGTCTTGTCCCTTCAAAGGCACAGCTGGCCTTTGCTGATCCTTGCTCCTGGCCAGCGGCTAGGTTCTAGAACCTACCTCATTTCTCTCTGAGGAACTGCACCCCTATTCTCCTCTTTCTGTCCTCTGGAATCCCAAAGAGCTTAGAGGGCGGGGACCCGGGAAGGTGCTCTTGGCTTTGTCCCCCCTTCTGCTGCTTGGCTCGGAAGCTGGAAGGGGGCAGTTCTCCCCGCTTCGTCCCTCCGCTCCTTCTTCTCCGGCCGGCACAATCGCTTTTCCATTTCCCTGTATTTAAATCCGTTCACTTCCAACCCGCCTGCTGCCATTTCTCATTTCAGTCTCTCTCCTGCTCTGCTGGCTTCAAAACGCAGGTTCTGCCCCTTTGAAAGGAAAAGGCTGGGCAGGACCCGTGGGTCAAACTTGGACCTGATGTGTTCCTTTGGTGCAGGGCCCAGAGCCAGCGACTTCCGGAGGGTCTAAAGGCTAACTCGAGAGGGGCTGGGGCTGTGGGGCGCCCCACGGACAGCCCTCATCTACCTGGCTGGGTGCCTCCCATGGACGCACCTGCACCCGGGAGATCGTGAAGGCGTCCAACACCGTGGCCCGCCGAGGGCTTGCGTCTGCCGCTGCTGGGAAGCTGGCAAAAACAGCAGTTACGGGGTGTGTTAGAAGAACAGGGGTTTTCTTGGTTTTCCCAGAATGAGGAAGCTCCTCAGAGTCCCCCGAGGAACTACTTTGAAGAGTTAATGCAAACCTTTCAAGGAAAGGAAAGAAGAAAGCAAAAAAGAAAGAACATAGACGTATATGCCTTACATATGACTATATGGAGCCTCGTAGAGAAGTCTGTACGAGGCCGCCTTGATTTCAGCCTATCCTCCCCCAGAGAGGCCATGCTGGTCGTGAATGGAGTGCCACGAGGGGCTGAAAGCACCCGTGTCGGCATGGTCTAGTCCCCTTGGAAGAGCAGTCTCTCCATGCGGGGCGCGTACTGCTTTCCCAAAGTCCGCACCGGGACTGGAGTACGCACACAGACGTCATCTTTGTGATTCTGTTCCGGAACACCTATCTATCTAACAGCACTCGGTTAGTCCTTTGCTTTGTTTTGAGAGGAATGGAATGCATTTTAGTTTTCATAAGTTTGGGGGAGGGAGAGCCCTCTGCTGGGGGAGAGGGGGGCGGGGGCAGGGTCAAGCCATGCAACTTGCTGGCTGGAGGTGGAGACAGGTGGTTTCCTTTCTCCCCTGTGACTAATCCAGACGGGAAAACGCCCAAGGGTGCCATTGAATGCCACACCTGGGGCCGTACCTTCCAGTGCCCATACGTCTCCCAGCTCAGGCCAGGGCTGGACACAACAGGTGGGTCCAGCCATGGTCCCGGGGATCTTTCCTTCCTCTCCACATTCTTCTTTCCTTCTTCGAAACTCAGCTTGTCTCCCCCTCTCCTCTACACGTCCACTTTCTTCCCTTCTCTCTCTCATGTTCCTCCTCCCTTTCCCTCCCTGTCCATTCAACTTGCCTCAAAAAGAAAACTATTTTGGGGGGGGGCGGGGCGGGAGTGGGTCTCCTTAGCTGTTTGCTTCTCCGCTGTTGCCGGTTTGAAAGTTGAGACCTTGCTAGAGATTCCGAGGTCCTCAGTTTCCTCAAATAGATAGATATATGTATTTTTTTTTTCCCCTTAAATGAGATGAAATGAGTGGCGTCCTGGGGTGGAGGGAGCTGCTGGCTGGAGTCGGGGCTGGGGGTGGGAGGGGTGAGGGAAGGACGGGGAGGGGACGCGTCACTCAACGTTGCTGCTGTCGAAGGTGTGGCACTGAAAGTCCCCATCGACATACTCCATGCCTGGCAGCTTCATTCCGTACTTGTCCACGCACCAGCAGATGCCACGTTTGCGGCCACGGGAAGGCTTGCACTGGGGTGGGGAGAGCAATAGGCAGTGAGGATGGCGGTTCCCCGCTGCCCCCTTGCCCGGGGTCGGGGGCTCTGCTCCTGCCTGGCCCTTGTTCTGGCCCTGCTCCTTATCTTCCGTGTCCCAACCCTCAGGGTTGTGGTATGCGCCCTGCACGGGGGGATGGCCCCGGGGGGAATGCTCACTTAGACAGTCTGCCAGTGGCTAGCTCTTACAATCTCCTTTCTGTCCCCCATCCAGGGTCTCCAACTTGGGATTCTCCATAGGGCTACGTGATCTGATGATGATGATGGTGATGGTGCATCATTTCTACAGTACCAGACACTACTTAACACTTCCTGCAGAGTACAGCCTGTAAGTGTTTTATAAAGATTAATCCCTAATCCGTCAAAATTGCATAAGGACCCCAGGTACAATTATCATTCTGCATGAGATACTCGAGGCAGAGACATTAAATAACTAGGTAAGGAGGACGAAGCTCAGAAGGGGGAAGGCCAACAATGGACTCAAGGGAGTCTGGCTCTTGGCCCCCAACTTAGATGAAGGGAACCCATAGGGAGCATCAGGGCCACCTGGGAGGGAAATTGTTAGAAACGCAGAAGTCTCAGAGTGGGACTCAGCAACCAGTGTTTTGATAAGCTTTCCAGGTGGTTCTGATGCTCCAGGAACAGGGAGAACCACTGGCCTAAGATATTAGCATTACTAATACTATACTAATACTAAGTGTACTAATACTAATACTAATACTAATACTAATACTAATACTATACTAAGTATTACTGGTTTAACCAACAGCAATGCTGCCCAAAGGGTAGCCTGGCTATGAATGGGACGTAAATGATTAGCTGCCTCTGAACATTTGCTTTGCAGTCCTTATCTCTGTGTACGTGTTTATGTGTGTGCTCATCAGAAAACAGTATACATAGCATGTGAATGACAGTGATATAAAGTTTCCTTTTTAAGGAATTTACGTTAGCAAGGGGGATCACTAAAACGGAAGCAGACTACAGTACAGGAGGGAGTGGGGAGAGTTCTGAGTGGGGGTACTCGCGTGGATATTGAGGGTTCCGGAAACACTATTGTTAATGACAGAAACCATAAGCATTGAGAGGAAAAGGTTTTCTGGCAAGTGCCGCTTTCAGGAGCCCTCTGAACTTGGGCGCATGGGACGGGGCATACCTGCTTTCTCTTGTAGAATCCTTTGCGGTCACAGTTGGGCAGGTACACAGCGCGAGGCACCATGCGGGGGCTGGCTTTGAGCTCCTGCAGGGACGCTTCCATGTGTCTACGGCAGGGGCCCTGTGTGAAGACGGTGGGGGTGAGAGATGTGGCAGGAGCTGAGGAGAGCATCTCTCCATGCAGAATGCATGGCCCAGGGCACTGGGGGCCAAGAGGATATATGGAGAATTTTGTTCCAACTAGTCACTCCCAAAGATTTCTCCTCTTTGTACCTGTCACGCTCCCTGGGTGTAGGAAGTGTGCAAAGCCTGCAGAGTCCGTGAGACTCACCTGCTCAGATTCTTGTCTCATCTCAGGGGCAGAGATGACCCGGGGATGCGCAGTGTTCTCAGCGCCCCCCACAAACTTGGACTGGGTCAGCTTCTTTCTGCGGTCCTTCTTCACGGCCTCAGCCTTCAGCTCGGAGATGCGGGTATGCTTGGGCCGGAAGATCTTGGGCGAGTAGGTCTCCTCTGCCATCTCGGAGGTGGTTGGTTCCTCGTGCTCATGGGAGTCTCTCTCTGCAGGGGAAGGAGGCAGAGGGTCAGTCTCTGGGGCAGAGCCTGATGCTCGGAGGGTGTCTGTCCTCCAGGAGCTTCTCTGACCGGGGGAAAGCAGAAGGAGGATGAAAGAGTCAGCGCTCGTCCAAGAGCTGGGACGTTGGTCGCAGGATTGGAGTCCAGTGGAGCAAATCTAGGAAGACTTGGCGGGGTTGAAAAGACCATGCTGATCAACGAGGGCGGGTCGGACAGAAGGGAGAGGACATGCTGGGGGCAGGAAGGGGCTCGTGGGAGGGAAGGAGCCCCTGGGGGCGCTCAGGCACTGGTGAGGTCTTGTTCACCGAGGGGCTGGCTAGGTAGCTGGGCAGTGGCTGGGGTGGCCCAGAAAGGCCCAGGTGGAGATGCAGGCTGATGGAGGAAGAGAGGTGACAGCCCAGCATGGACAGGAGGTGAAGTCTATCCCCAAGTGGGGTCTTCATGCTTCCAGGGCTGTTGCAACAGATTTTGGGAAACCAGGAGCAGGAGGGTCCTTGGGGTCCAGACTAGCAGGGTGGTGGGGAGCATCACGACGAGGAGGGGACCTGAGAGAGCCAGACACGGGGGGCCTGCAGGGGTGCAGTGCGGGTGGGTGGGGGACCTGGAACCCCAAGGCCCTGCTCTGGCTCAGGGCTGGGTCTGTGTTCTGGGCCCTGGGAGGCTGAACATAATTCAGCTCCAGGCCAAGAGAAGCGGACAGCTGGCTGGGACTAGAGCAGTTATATATAGGACAGACTCGGTGACAGTCTATACTTAGCTGACTTATGACCTTTAAAGAAGTAGGACTTTGTTCATTTATTTGTTGATCCGATAATTCCAGCCCCTGGCCTTTTCTCCATGCACAGACTTCCAGTACGTTCTTATCTCACGGGCTCCCTTCTCTGGGGCTCCCTTTCTCTTCTCGGCTCCTTGATCCCGCCGGCCTCGGCAGACCCAGAGTGAGGAGGGCTCCACCACTCTTCCCAGGTGGGCAGGATGTGGCCAGGATGCCCACAGTGAGACTGGGTGTAAGTGGGCCAGGCAGGGGTATGGCAGCCTATCTTCACTGCCTCTTTTGTTTTCACATTTTAGAAAGAGAAGAATAGGGCCCTGGAGTGACCCTGAATAACTCGGATGAGATGAAGGAAAATCGTCTCCTCCACCCGCCTCACTGTCACCGGGCTCTCCAGGAACCACGGTGACAAGGCCCTGGAATGGAGAATAGGAGAGGGATCCAAGGAAGCAGGGAGAAGAGATGCACAGGGAAGGAGAATCTTGGTGAGAAGACACTGTTTTGTGCCCCCAGGGGCAGGAAACCTCTCTCCAGGGGAAGTGCCAGGTGTGGGTTAAGGGAGATGTGTGGGGACCTGGCCTAACCAGGTCCGGACGGCAGGTGGCAGGAAACCCCTGAGCACCTGTTTGTCTCTTGGCTTGGGATTTGTCAAACTTAATTGAATAGGTATCCGGTCTTTAAGGCCCTGGCAGAGGCGTTCCCTGCCCTGAAGAAGCCTCCAGAGGTCTGCAGTGTTTTGGGTGGTTAGCTGATTTTGGATCTTTCTCCACAGAGGAGGAAGGGAAGTAGTCACCGGAGAGGGAGATGATGGGGAGAGAGCAAACAGGAAAGCAATGGGCGGGCTTTCTCTGAGCAAAATTCAGTGCCAGGTCCCCATCCCCCACTTTTGGTCTTTCTGTCCCTCTTCCCACCTTGGCTTGACTCTGTGTTACGACTCTACAAACTTGCTCTGATTGTTCACAGCACGGCGGCGATGTGCCTGGCAGGCAGAGGAGAACCTTCTAGGGTGAGCTAAAGGAGGGATGTTTGGAGTAAAGCAACTTTCCTTCATGAGGTGGCGTGCAGGGGGGAGCAGAGCCTGCTTGGGGAACTCTGGACAAACCGAAAGACTAGGGCTCTGTGATCTAGTACATAGGCCCAAATCCGAGGCTCAGGTCTTGGGGAGAGGTGCGTGGAGAGGAAAAGCCGACTGAGGCTCAGAAGGGTGGCTGAGCCTATCTTGCTGGGTGATCTGAGATGCTTCACTCAACCTCTCTGGGCATCACCAAGCATCCTGACCCTGAAAAGGCGGTTGGCCACTGGTAGGAGAGAGGACAAGAGATGGTTGCCACTGAAAGGTGGGGGGGGCATTCTGGGGGTGCATGGTCACGCCCTTTCCCTAATCAAGATTGTAGGCAGATGAAGTGAGGGAAGATGGGTGGGAGGTCCGGGGCTGACCAGCACCTGTGAGAGGGCTGGACGGCAACTCTAGAGGCTGCTTCAGCTAGGCTGGAGGGCCCGTAAATTGGTCTCACGGGCACCTCCGTGGCTGGGCTCTAGGGGTTCCCTCTTCCACAGGGAGATCCCAGGAAGTGCTTACTCCCAGTGGCAGACAGTACCAGCTCCTGGAATCCTTCCACTAGACCGTTAGGTCCATCTCCCTGTGTCCAAGCAGGAACAAGGACATGAATGTGTCTCGGAGTACTCTTTCTGGTTCTTAAGACATCTGGTCAGAAGGTATCATGCCCTCCTCCACCAGATGTGATGCCACCTTTCACGGGGCTTCTCTCTCTGGCCTTAGTGGACGTGGATAGAGGCATGCTGGCTCACTGCACACCGTGTACTGACAGCTCTTCTCAAGACCCTCCCTCTTCTAGGACCTTTTCTAAGAGATGCTGTGAGCTGCTTTTAACCTTGATTCACTCTTCCTGGGAGGATGGGGCTGTTCACAGGGGTTCAGTGAACTTGGGAGCAAATTTCTTTGACCTTAGTCTTTTCTCTGAAAGTGTTCAAGTATGGCCTTGGGGCTAAGCACATGTTGATACTGGAAAACGATGCTGATTCCCATATGTTCTTGTATGTTCCTTAAGGAACTCAAAGCACTTCTGCAAACCCTCTTTCCTTCCCTAGGGTCGCAGAGGTAGGGTTCCTGAGGGCATGCCCTCCCTAGTTCACAGGCTTTTTGGCTGCTTCTGGTCAGGCTTAAAGTTTTCATGTGCCTCCCGGTTTTGGTGCCACGTGACCCCGTGGGACCTGTTACACAGAGAGCAGGACAGTGGAGTAGCAAAGATACTCATCAGGGTTTTGTGGTCCCCTGCAGGCTGCAGAGACCACAGAAATGTAGCAAAACCCCAGGCAGAGCTACGGAGATTAAAAGGCTGGAAAGTAAGACCAGCATTGGAATGCCAGAGCCTGCGAGCCCTACTCAGCAGCTTCCTGGCCAATTCATAAATAGGCTTTCAGTTTGGGCAGGGTTTACGTTTTAGATAAGACAAGGAGGCACATGTAGACAGGCGGCTCCTGTGATCTTTCATCGAGAGAAAATGGACCAAGGTTGCAGAGGGGATTTAGGTGGATGAAAGGGAGGACTTCCTGGTGAATTTGCCCTTGAACAGCAAGGGAAGTTCCACAAGCAGGCCAATACCTCTCATGGCCAGTAGATGGCGGAGCAGACTGATGGCCACGCAACATGTCCCCAGCGCTGGTTTCTGGGGACTGCAAGCAATTTTCAGATCTGGGACTTAGGTGCTGCCCTCCCCGACTTCTCTGACAGCTACCCCAGTCCTCTCCTTCTGTGTATCTGCAGCACGCATTTCAGGAGTCAGGGGGATGGACGGGTGAGGACTAGAAAAAACCCACATACAAGGTATGTGGCTCTCATACCACAAAGGTATGAGAGCTGGAGGCTCAAGCGGGGAACAAGGCAGACCTGTGCCTAGCCCCATGCTCCTTCTCTAATCTGTAGCTGAAAAGTAATCTGGGGTAGAAGAGAGACCTGTCTGGGGTCCCCCCCTTCCCATCTCTAGATGTCATTTTGAAAGGATTCTGCAGCAGATGGAAAATGTGGAATGCTCAGCCTTGTTCCCTCCTCCATGGGTAGCAGAGGCATGGCCTGTGAATTTTGTGATCTCATCCGAAGACCACGGAAGCGAGGGCTACCACATTGTCCTGATGGTTGCCTTTCAGGTGGGTTCTGAGTCTGGTCTGCCTTCCAGCCAGCTCTCTGATGGCCCCTGCCCCTGCCATGTTGGGGTGGCCAGCTCACCCTCTCCTTCATTCATAAGGCACTCCCAGGTCATGGTGCTGTGCCAGCCTCCACGGAGGCACACACAGGTACACAGCCCTTCCTCTGGCAACGCAAACACCTGCTTGAGGACTAAGCCATCTCCTTGTCCCAGCAAACACAGAAGGTGTCTGGTTGTAGGCCCTGCTGCTATGGACCCGGAGACCTCCTAGGGTGGGCAGCACCACTCACACCAGAGCATACCATGCCTGTTTCCCACTCAAGCTCTCTCGCAGGGGCCAGCAGACGCAGGCACATGCTCTTAAGAAGCCTTCTGATAGCATCCTGCTCTCCAGTCCGGCGATGCACTGGAGCGATGTTGGGGACCTTGCTGCCCCCTGCTGTCTAACCCTCCATCCTGGGACTCTTAGTCATTCCCTAGCACCATGAACGTCTGGTCCAGGGCTCGTGGTAGTTTCCCACTCTATCTTAACCTCATCATTGAACTCCAGAGAACTCGGGGTGGCCCAGATACTGCGATGTTGCTTACGGAAATTGAAGAAACCAAGGCGTACTCAGAATTCACAGCTCAGGAGGAATGTAGGGCTTTGCCAGGCCACCTGGACTTGGGCAGAGGAAAGTCTCTTTTTCTAGCCAGGAGACAAGATGCATTTGCCCAGAATCTCTCTACAAGGAATGAAAAGGGGAGCTGGGTTTCCTCCGGCTTTCATTCTGACTCCTTCGGTGGAATTTAAACACTTCTTAAGGGTGGAGCGTTGTCATCTATCTTTTTCTCTCCATTGTATGGTGTTCAGTACATAATCTTTAAATGGGGAGATGCACAGATTTCTTGGAGTGGTAAAGAGAAGTGGGTCTAGAAGCGCGCCTGTAACATAAACTCGGGCGCGCCACAGTTCCGTGGATGCCTTGCGAGGTCACCTCGCTCATGCTCTGGCCTGTAAGCTTGTAGCTGCTGCAGAGGGAGCCAAGAAGCAGAGGAACATGTCTCGGGGGATGGGAACAAGCGGAGGCTCCCCTGGGTTTCCAGGGCTTCTTTGATCTAAGGTTGTGCTATCCGTAACAGTGCTCACTAGCCACATGTGGCCACTTAAATGAATAAATATTAAATCAAATTACAAATTTAGCTCCCCAGTTGCTCTATCCACTTTTCAAGGACCCATGACCACAGTGGAGAGTGGCTGCTGCCCTGGCAGAGCAGATAGAGGGCATTTTCCTCCCTGCAGAGAGTCCCATCGGACAGCTGGCCAGAGGGCACTGATCCACGCCAGGCTGTGGCTAGATGCTTTGCACCCCCTCCCCACATTGCCCCGTTTCCCTGCCAACCTCCATCCTCCAGCTTTCTGCTAGGACATGAAGCTTACGGGGAATGATGGATCAGCCGCTCACTGTTTAAAAAACTGTGAGGTGTGTTTCAGTCTCCTGAAGTCTGACCGTTTCCCAGCTGTGTATGCCAAATGAATCAATGACACCGTGTGTGCCTTTGCATAAAGAGTGCAGGCATAGGGGGGGGCTGCTGAGCCTTCCAGGGGAACTACAGTGTACCTCCTCCTAGCCGTTCCATCCCTGGCCAGTGTCTGCCTTGCCCCGATCTCTCTTGGAAGACACTGTTTTCTTTTCCTCTGCGGTCAGTAACAGACGTGCATGTTCTGGGCTCTTTTTAACATGAATTATGGGCTGAGAAGGAAAGGAGCGCTGTCTTTTCAAGAGGAAAACAAACCCAAACAACCGTGATCCTAAGGAACAGTTGCAAAAAGACACTGGAGGAGCAATTTCACTTGGGGTGAATGGCAGAGACGGGGAGCAGGTTCAGAGCCTCAGTGACTAGACAAGGAGGACCACGGGCTTACCCTGCTGAGATCCTTTCCAGCCCTCACTCCGTTTCAGTCCAGGAAAACTAAGGGACTGCTCTAGACCAATACGAAGTTGGCCAATGTCGGTATGTAACATCTCTATCCTAAACAGAGAAATAGAGACACCAGATAGCCTGGTGGGTGAACAGTCAGAAGAGTCGGACTGCCAGAAAGTGTGACTGCCAGCCCCAGGCGAGAGCAACCAGTCCTCACCGGGAGAACTCCCTCCAAAGCATCCCCTGTCTAAAGGCATTCCTTCATGGTGCATCAAGGCACCAGGTTTCCTTCCAAAAGATGCAGAGAGAAGAGGTGACCAGCTGCCCTCGATGGCATAGATAGCTGCTGTCAAGTTGGTGACACTCCCCCAGGATCAAAGGCTGGGGTCTCTCTCACTGTCTTGGGAACAGAGGTACAGAAAGGATCCCCCTCAACTTTCTCCCCTACGGCCAAAGGAGGGTGGAGGGTGGGGACTCCAGTACATGATTTCTTGATCTCTGGGAGACAGGTGGTGATACATTTACACACATGAGAAATACACATTTAAGTACAACGTCCTAGATGATTGTCTCTGGCTGGGTTTCTCTAGAACTGGGGAAGGTAGAGCACGTTCAGTGGAAACGTTCCTATCTAATCAGAAGGGAATGGAGGGGCTAGGTGCAAAGCAGCCATTCAGAGGAGAGGGAGAGGAAGCACTTGGCCATTTCTCTGACCTGGCTACACTTCCACTCATGACTCACCGCAGTCCATTCAGAACATTACAGTTAGGCAGCCACCTTCCCTGAGAATGGTCCTGGATGACCAGAAGGGGGTGGCAGGGAGCAGGCAACCAGAACCTTCCCCAGTCCCCCTAAGAAAAGAGAGCTGCTGGGTGTCAAACAAGAGTCCTGTGGTATCTGGCAATCCAGATTCAGACTCTTCCTTTTGGACTCTTTGGGGCAGGAGGGGAGAACGGAGACGTTACTTCCCTTCTCAGGTTGGGGGCAGGGGCACTTGCTGGTGGCATCTATACTTTCCAGTTGGGTAGGCTATTAGCCACATGTGGCCGTTCAAGCTTGAAATGTGGCTAGTGGGGTTGAATTTAAAGATTTATTTCATTTAGGGGAGCCTGGGTGGGTCAGTCTGCTGAGCGTCCAACTCTTGATTTTGGCTCAGGTCATGATGTCAGGGTCCTGGGATGGAGCCCCGAGTTAGGCTCCCACATGATGTGGATCCTGCTTAAGATTCTCTCTCTCCTTCTCCCTCTACCCCCAACTCAAAGAAAAATTATTTCATTGAAATTAATTTAGATTTAAAAACTAATACTCAGTGTGGTTATTGGAAACTTTCTGAGTGTGTCTGGAAGGACTCAGGTGTATGAATCCAGTTCCTCAACTGTAAATTGTACAAAACTTAAATATACAGAAACTTAAATATACAGTATTTTTAATGCAGAGTTCGTGTCCAAATTCAGACATGCTGTAAATGCAAACGACACCTCACATTTCAAAGACTGCATATGGAAGAAAGAATGTAAAATATCTCATTGTAACTGCTTGTGTGTATGTAGTTATGATAATATCTTGGAAACATGGAATTAAAATAGTATGGTTAAAATGAATTTCACCTGTTTCATTTTGCCTTTTTAAAAATATGTGTGACTAGAAAATTTGAAATTACATGTGTGGCTTGTATTGGATTTCAACTGGCCAGTGCTGCTCTTAAGGGTCTGGGACGAGGGTCCTCTTCAGTGGGGTGACAGAACGTGGAGACCAGTCAGCTCAGCTGTGATGGTACAACCCGAATGGTTCAGGATAACTAGAGCCCAACTCATCTGTGGGGACCAGCAGAGGTTGAAGGTCGCCAGGTTCTGAGTACAAATTTGGTCTGGTTCTTGCCTCAGGTTTCGGCAAGGGAAGGCCCATGTCTGAAGGTTGAGGTGGAGGGATGACAAATGAGGGAACTAATCTCTTTATATTTAACTCCACTGGGGTGCCCCTGGCAGGTCTAACCCATTGGGAAGAGGACCTTAACCTATATGCCTTCTCCTTCAGATTCTTACGAATTCTCTCTGCCATTCCTCAGATCCATCTGAAGCCCCCAGCTGTAATCAGGAGGCCTGTCTCCCTTCTCCTTTGGAAGGATGGCCGACATCCCTGCCTGTGTTCACAAACCCTGTGATTTTCTTGCTCTCTTCCTTAGCGACTCTTGGGGGCAGTGGTTTTCTCTTCCCCCTCCTACCCCCTGGAGTTCGGGTCTCCTCATCCTGCTTGCCTGCCTCCATGAAAGGCCTGTGCTGGTGGGGGCTGGTTGCCATGGGAAGCTGGCTGCTTCTGGGCCATGTTCTCCTTCTGCACGGTGGGCCAGTGAGGGCCTGCCTGCCTTCCCACATCAGGAGAGAGCTCCCTGCGGTTCAGCAAAGGCAGCTGAGTCCATGGACCCAAAGTCTGGGCTCAGCACTGTCCCTTTCCAGCCTCCTTGTCCCCATCCCTCACTAAACAACTGGCCTAGGCCAGTCTTGCTTCCAAGACTATGGAGGAGAAGGGAGGCACCAGAGTGTGTTGAAAATAGAAAGGGTGTTGTGTTCTCCACTTTGAGGCAACGTCACTTCTTCCCTTCGTCTTCACAAGTATTGTGCCATATTTGCTGAAGGCCTTGTGGCACGTTAGGCAGGGCCCCAGCAAGAGCCCAACTGACAAGTGACTCTGTACCCTCCACCTCAGTGTTCTCATCTGTAAAACCATCACTTTGAGTGCTACGATCTCGGGGTTCTCTCCAGCATTAACACTCTTGGGTCAATACCTAGACCATTCCTGGGGAGACACTAGGACTGAGCTGAGCCAAGTGGCCAGGTAAAAAAAGACACTTTGTCTATCACTGAGGTTTTCAGTAGCTCCTCTGGATTTAGATATATGTATATATAAAAGGCATCATAATAGAAATCATGGAAAGAAATGGAACCGGAAACACAAGTGGGAGATCTTCTGGATATGAGGCAGTGGGGGGTAGAAGCTTAGAACCAGCTTCTTTGTTTATTTCCTTATTTATTTTTGCAAATATGCAATAAATCTCATTGTTTTGGAAAACGCATCCAGATTGCCATTTAAGGATGCTCTCTGGGGACTGAAACTTTTGGATCAGCATAGTAAAAATGCAAAACAAAAACTCAGACAAAACCCCTCCAAATTGCCTCATCATCTTTCACCACATCCAACTTCCCTCCACCCTCCGTCTTCACTTCTGCTCCCTGTTGGTCCCTCACTGGTACCTGGTCTGTTTATGGAGTTCTTCCAGTTTCTGGGTGCAGTGGGCTTGGAATGTGCACATCCCTTCTCCGAAGTTTCTATGTTCTATGCATTAAATAACCCAAAGTTTCAAAGGCATTGCTCAGATACAAAGTAAAAACTACAGATAAAAATCACCTTCCTTTCCTGCTAGCCATCTCCCCTTCCCCTGCCCCCGCCACCCCTTATTAAGGGGCCCAGAGCTTCTGTTGGGATTCCCGCTCCCATGCCCTTTGCTGTAACCCTCATAGTGACCTCTGCCTCCTAGGTCAGCCTGGTCCTCCCTCTGCAGCTGCAAACCCACCTGTCTGCTCAAATCCAACCCAAGCCCCAGCACTGACTGGCAGCTGCTCCAACTTAAAATCCAAGTCCCCAAGGAATGCTGTGGAGCTAGGGGAAGGAGGGGGGGGTAGTGAGAGGAAGGGAGAAGAAAAGAGAAATATGGTAAGAAAATGAGCTCTCACTGTGGCCAACTGTCCGTGCCCTTCCAGTCTGAGCTGACACAGCAGAAAGAGGGGGCGGGAGGCAAGAAAAGTCAAGTTAAAAGCACCATCTCTCATCTTCCCGGCTCCCACTTTGGTTGGCTCAGGACACAGCCAGCCTCTCAAAGGCTTATTTCAAAGGGAGGGTGTGCGGGTGGGAAAGGAATTTGGCTCCTTTGGTTTTCCATGATCTTGTTCAACAGAGACACAAATCTGGCCAATAAACCTAACTCCAGGGCTTGACTTCTACATGGCATTTGGGCCAGGCTTGGAGAGGATGCCAGGGTGATGGACGCCAAACATCTCAGAGAAGCAAAGATGGAATTTATTTTTACTTCGGTAATATTTTTTCGTTCCCAGATCATACTATTTGTCCTCTCTTTCTTATTTCTCAACGACAGAACTGAAACTCAGAACCCATTTCTCCCTGTAACCCAAGCTTAATGTCTCATGCGCTCAGGAGAGATCTCCCAGAACGGGGCAAGTATGTATTTCGCCCTCCTGGCCAGAAAGCCACAGGGTCCTTCTCCAAACAATGCCCAAGCAAAGCCCTGTGCTTCCTTGGCTGGATCCAGCTCACCCATATTTATTGAGCTTGGATCAATAAATAACTCCCGTCTCCCGCCTCCCTCCAGCTTCACACACACTGCTCTCTGTTTCTATATCTATCTCTGCCCCAGAACTGGCCAAAATAAAATGCAGGGCCCAGTGCGCTCTCAGCACCCAATTCCCCGGCAGAGCAGACTTGCTCTCGCGTTGCTTAGCAACGCGCCCAGCAAAACACCAGTCTGGGCCCGCCCGCCCTCAGCTCTTCCTCCCAGCAGCTTTGGCTGCCTGCCAACTCGCTCTCCTCAGCTCCCCGTTTCGGATTCTGGAAACGCACTGTTTCTTTTGGTCAAAAAAAGATATGTATCTATATCCATATCTTTCTTCCTTTATGCATATATCTTTTGACTTAGGTGTGCGCCTATATATGCATATCCTCTCTATCTGTATGGCAACCGCAGGAGAGAGAGGCAAAGCCAACTTCTCACTGATGACTTTGGTAAGGAGACATGGTAGTAGGGTGTTGAGGAGCAGATTTTTTGGTCAAGGGAGCTGACACTCTCCTGCCTCTCTCTGTTCATTTCCTTCTCTTTATGAACCCTCTCTGCGCCGTCTCCAACTTTTGGGGCACCCACTCAACAGTTTTCGAGTTGAAAGGCTCGAGCCAGGAGTGCCCACTACCATACTATCTTCCGGGAGGAAGGGGTCAGCTCCTGTTGCCATCCTGCAACAATGGTTGGTCAGGCACCTGCCAAAGGCGGCGTGGAGTCCCAAGAAAGTCAGGGGTGGGGATGGGAGGCACCTTGAAGGTGGGGGTTGAAGAATGGTTGGCAGAGAAGTCTAAAGGGCATCTTGCTTGGGACAAAAAACCCGTGTGTGTGTGTGTGTGTGTGTGTGTGTTAGGTTGAACTGGAAAGTTGGATGATGCGCCAATTTGCTCTTCCAAGCAATTGCGCGCGCGTGCGCGCGCCTTGCGCGCACACCCTCACACCAACCACATCACAGCAACCACACGGTTGGGCAAATAAAAGCGGGGCCAGAATGCGGCTGAGTGATACCTTGCATACTTTAGATGTGACCGGATTATTACCCAGAGCGCTCGCTTCCAAGTCAGGAACCGATTCATGCCTTTTCTCCACCCGTCCCCCTAACCCAGTCCCCCCCCATCCCCCCGCCTCCCCGCCCCCCTCCGCCACCGCGCCGTTCTTAGCTCTTCCAAATCCACATCCCCGAAGATGAGGGCAGCCAGGACCGCCTTCGAAAAGTGGCTCTTAATAAAAATAACTCCACAAACCGGCCTCTAGGGCCTCCGGGGTCTGCGCGTTGCACTCTGCTCCTTTTTGGCAGGCTGCAGTCTGGAGGACCACTGCCTCTCGAAAAGTGGGGGGCGGCTGAGGGCGACAGGCAAACCCTGCAAGCTTTGCGGGGAATCCAGGCTGAACCCAGGAAAGTTCTCCTGCCGCTTCGCAAGCGCTGACGCACTCTTACCGCGCGATAGTGTGCAGTTTGTAGTTGCGAAAACTCATATTGGGGTGCCCTAATGGACGGGATGGGAGGGAAAAAAGGGCTTCGCTCCAGTGGGAAACTACAGAGAACAAACACTATTTAGCTAAGTCTTAAGCCCTTTGGGGGAGGATTAATAACCAGATTGACGTTTCAGAGCCCAGATTTTCGTGTAGAACTCATTAGACTTAAAAAAAATAAAAAAGTAAGATCAGGTAAATCCAAAAGGAGCCACATTCTAAGGAAGGAGGGGGGGCAGAACTGTTCTGATCGGAACAAGCAGCTCTGTTAACTTTTTAAACCTTCGACTCCAGACTCAGAGAATTTGGGGGCGGGGCCACTCGGGGGCGGGGCTACGTGGAGGCGGAGGGGAGGCTCCCGGAGCGCGGCTTTTCGGTCTCC
Organism: Mustela putorius furo; assembly: GCF_011764305.1. NCBI lineage: Eukaryota > Metazoa > Chordata > Mammalia > Carnivora > Mustelidae > Mustela > Mustela putorius. Next base: position 20,933,060 of record NW_025421341.1, read on the forward strand.
GCCCAGTTGATTTTGCATTCTGTGTTTCCAGGGCCCCTCTAGCATTTACACCACACCCACTTGTGATCCAGTTTGAAAGACTGAGGTGGTGGGGGGTGGGGGGTGAGATTAGCACTGGCGGGGGAGTTGCGATGTCTGAGTTCTATATCCCTTCTTGCCCCTATATCCACCTTTCTTCCTAGGTAAAATCTGAACTGGGGCGGGGAAAAAGGAATTAGATTCAGGGACCAACACTCAACAGGGGAACAGAAATCCTTCTTTCCTATTCCTCTCAGGCCCCCTCCCCCCACCTCCCCACTGCCGCCGAGCGAGCTAAAGTAATTTTATCCTTCCCGGAAGGAAAAAAAGGTATTTGGCATTTTAAGATGTTTTAACGCTATGCCACAATCACACCGAGTCAAGAGCGATGGGTGTGCACGTGGGAGGGGCATAAAAGCCCCCCCCCCCCGCGAAAGGCGTTAGCTTTCAAGCGTTTCTGCGCGTGTGTGCGCGCGCGAGTGGGTGTGGGGATAAAGGGGAAGATACGCCAGGACGGACTGGTAGGGGGCAGGGGCAGGGGCTGGAAGGCACAAAGGTGGAATCACCGCAGAAGACCGGTAACGCTTCTCTCTCCAGGTTCCCAATTGAAGCAATATTTTAACAAAGAGATTTTTTTTTTCAAGTTTAGAAAAAAAAACCCCATATTGGGTAGGTGGGTACGTGCGTGGAGGAGGGAGCTGATAAAGGAACACGCACCTTCTGAGACTAGAAATTGAGTACCTAGGGGCTTGGACCTGGAGACCGAACGCCCTCAGAGCCAGTATTCAGAAGGAGGGGGAGGAGGTGGGTGGGGAAGGGTTGGGGTAGGGGCGAGGAGAAGGAGCGAAAGCTGCGAGAGACACCGGTAAGAAAGCAGCCCGGGGTAGCTGGATCCGTCAGGCTCTAATTCCGAGGTGCAAGGACCCTCCCCGCCCTCCTCCCGGGCTACACTCCGGCTCCAAGCCACTTGCTGGCCCAAGCGCGCGGGGCCAGCCTCCCCTGTGTCCCCCGGCCGTGCGCCGCGTAACTGACTGGCACACTGAGCGCGCTCACCGATCTTGGCTTGCTCGCGGTAGCTCTTTTCGTTGAGGCAAACCCCACGGCCGTGCAGCAGGGCGTGCAGCGGCTTCTCCTCGTCCTGCCGGGGGAGGCAGCGCAGCCCCTGGGCGCAGCGCTCGGTGTAGACGCCGCACGACTGCCCCTCCGCCAGGGCGCAAGTCATGCAGCAACCGCAGCCCGGCTCTTTGACCAGCTCGCAGCCCAGGGGGCTGGGGGGACACATGGAGAGGGCTTTCTCGTCACAGGGCTCGCAGTGCACGAAGGAGCCCAGGCCCTGGGCCGGCCCCGCACAGGAGGCCAGCAGCAGGAGGACCGCGGTGAACACCATCTTCTCCGAGTCTTCCTCTTTACCTTGGGGCGGGACACGAGAGCGAGCGTGTAGGGAGAGAGGGGCCAAGAGGGCGCCCGGAGAAATTAAAAAAATTTTTTTTCTGGCAGGTAGAGCAGGTGCCCTCCCCCAGACAATTGCAAAACGTAGGGAGAGATGGAGGGCTGAGGTGCCTGCCGGCAAGTCCCAACTGCAAGGATTAAAGGACTTGCAACAGGTTGGGGGGAAAAGAGCCGCGCCAGGTGCACGCGGAGGGAGTGAAAGCCGGAGAAACAACCCCCCCCAGCCAGACCCGCTCAGAATTACAGGGAGGAAAAAGCCAAAAATTGTTCACCCCAAAGCAACCACCGGAATAATGAGCTCGGAGGCTGTGGAGAAGGGGGTGGGGGGGAGAAAAATGGGGCTGTCTGCAAAAATTTTGTTTAAAGTCTAAAATGCACCCTGCTCCTTTCTAACCTGCAGCTGCCTGCAGCGCGCGGCTGCCGGGGAACAGGTAAGAGGCGGCTGCGGTGGCCGCGAGAGTGGGGGAAAATGTCGAAATCAAGAAATTAAAAAAAAAAAAAAAAAAAAAAGGCCCAAATCCCAAAGCCTAACACCTCTTTGCTCCCACTCTGTCACCACCTCTTCGAAATTTGCAGGTTCTCCGTGAAGCTCGAAGAAGGGTGCAAACGGAAGAGGGGTAATTAAAAGGAGCAAGAAAAGAGAAAAAATCCCACACCGATTTGCCCCTTTCCTAGCTCTTTTCCCCGGCAGAAGTTTCCAAAGAGACTACGGGCTCCGGTGGAGCAGGCGCTTTTAAATAGACGGCCCCTGGCCTCCAGCCAGTTTGTAGCTGCTATTTGAGCTCCCCAACACCCAACCCAGGCGAGGATGCCAAGGAGCTTTGCAGTACTAACTCACACGGGGTGGGGGTGGGGAGAGGCCTTCTAGACACACGGGGGCTCCCCTGAGCTCCCAGAACAGTGCCCCCCTCCCTCCACCCCCGCCCCCCCCAATGTAAGAAAGGGGGTTGGGGGACTGGGCTGGGCTGCCTACGAGGGAGGGGGGTGGAATGCGAGTATAAGGGAGAATTGGAGGAGCTGGTGGACACAATGAAGACTAACTCGGTCTCCCCCTCCCTCCCACCCCTTAACTAGCCAAGGCCCAGGCTGCAGGGAGAAGCATTTTCTTATTAGCCAAGTGGATATATACAGTGCCCAAGAAATTCTTCCCAAGCTTTGGGAAATGGCTGTCTGCTGGTGTCTAAGTTACTGTGTGAGGGGTGTGTGTGTGTGTGTGTGTGTGTGTGTGTGTGTATTTGAAGGGGAGTGTTAGTGTAGGATGGCCAGCTGAGGGTAGTGAGCTGAATTAAAAAGAAAGGGGGAAAAATAAAAGAAAAGCGAAATTGGATTTTCCCCCCTAAAAGCCCAGGAAAGGGGATTTAATTAAGAGCATTTCTCCTGCCCCTGGAGTGCAAGTGACTGTCTTTGGTCATATGATCAAGAGGTGGCCACTTTCCTTCAGCTCCATTGTTGGCCCAGGGAGGTTTTGTGTGTGTGTGTGTGTGTGTGTACACGCACACACGTCTGTGCACTTGCTCAAGCTTGTGGGTATCTGTATTGTGTATACTTGTGGGAAGGGATACTCATTCAACAGCATTGTAAAGAGTTTTCAGAGACTCGTGCTTCCCGGAAGATACTAAGTCTGAAAAATCTTGCCTGGTGACCTAAGGTATCCTGGTGTGGGCTTTTGGGATGGAAGAAAGGCAGCTTGGAGTGATACCTTCCCTTCACATTGGTTTACTGGAGCATTTCTACTGGATAGGGCCACATCTCTGGAGGGAGTGGGTGACAGACCAGAGGCGTGCCTTGTTACAAGGCTAACTGGCACGCACAGGTACATCTCAGGACTGAGAGCTGACAGGGCCGTGGGACTTGTTCTGAAGAGATCCTGACCAGGGACATCACTCTTCTATTTGAAACCTCAGGCAACCTCTTCAAACACTATTGGGTCTCTGCTTTCCTTGGTGAAACAGAATGAAAGCTAAAGTCTTAAAGGAAGGAAGGTAGTGATTTTCCTTTGTTTCTGAAATCCACATGACTGGGCTGCGGACTCTACAGCCCGATCAGAGAGAAATGACTTGTCCTTGGGGCCCCATTTGGGAGGACCTGGGGTGGGACTCACCGCTTTTACATTTCCTTCATCCCTTTAGAAGTGCTCTCACTTTCCTTTGGAAAAAGGGGCTGCATTTCATGAAGTTTGCCACTAGACTGCACCCTTATCTGTGATAAGAATTCTGTCTGTAGGACTGCTCTTAAGAAAATATTTCTCTTGCTGGTTTGGTTCAGGAGCATCTCACTGTATGCTGTTAACATTCCCAGATCCTGATCTTCCTGCTTGCTTATCTGTTTGCTGAAAGGCACGTTTTTAAAAGAGGGCTCAAGCTTAAAGTTGCACTTTTATTTGTATTGCCAGAGGGGTTTTAGGTGTTGGCTGGGTGAGGGAGGAGGAGTTGTGTGTAGTGATAAAAAAAAAACCCCAAAAAACTAAAAACCAACAGGACCCTGAACAACCTCCCCTCCCCCCAAACTGCAAGACCTGTTTGCATTGCTTCTCCCCTCTGTCTGGGGGCTTGGAAAGGTAGGGGGAGAATTAGTATTCAAAAATTTGGTTGAAATATTTCAGGAACCATGGGGATCATGTTATTTTCCCTTTTGTGTCAAGTTCAGACTGGAAGAGTGGCCCAACAGTGTGCGTGCGGTGTGTGTTCTGACCCCTGCTCCTATTTCTGCACCAGCTCAGTGGCAAAGCTGACTCCAAGCACACTGGTAGCATTTAAGATGAATGGGGAAATTGTGGTGCTCCTTCCAGAGAAACATGAGTTGCTAGTTCCAGCCACCCTCTATTCTGAGAGAGACGGCCTCCAGTGACACGTCTTTTTGTCTAGCCGACTTCCAGTGGCTGGAAAATAAAATGTGTGAGGACAGGTAGAAGGAAGAGGGGGATGATTCATGGAGAAGACGAAAAGCGTGGAAAGGAGGAGGAGGTAATGGCTGGGGCTGGTCCTTGGGGTAGCACGCAGAGGGGCGGTGGAGAGCGCGCACTCTGCAACCCTGTAAATGTGAAGTGACCATTCCGTGTGTCTGCTTAGAAATGAGCCTAAGTCATGAGGGGTTGAGAGCTGGTAGGACAGAGCTGCTCTTCTGGGGACCTCTGGCAGACTTCTGAAAACACAAAGAATTCTTGGTAGCCTGGGGCTGTCTACTGTGATTTTTTTTTTCTCAAAGACGGGACTGATCAGTTGGGTTTGCTTGCACGAGTCCATACGTAACACAAGAGAGTGGAAGAGAGGTTCTGGTATGTGATGTTGGATTATGGGGCCTGCCTATGGGCCTTTCTCCATTTTTTTCCCGTCCTCCCCTCCACTCTTTAGACCTAGATCTGTTCACAATCACCTTTGGGGGAAAAAAAATAATTTGCATCAATGAATTTAGCTAGGAGGGGCTCATTTACTCCTGCCAAATGCAAATGTCAGAGGTCAGGTTCCCTGCCCTCCTTTATTGATGACGTGCTTTCCCTGCCTTGAGCTTCCCAACTCGGCTTCCCACCCTGCCATGTCTGAGTTTTGATGCTTTCAACCACATTTTTCTTGGAGAAGTAAGAAGTTAAATATCATCCACTTGTGTCTCATCCCCTAGAGATCACTCCTCCCCATTCCTTTAAAAAACTAACTGCATATCAAAACCAAGTCTCAAGAAATGAAACCAAGTAAAAGATTTATGCTTTTCTATGGACAACTTTCAAAGGGCGAGTAGCATTTTTATTTTATAAAGCTTGATTATTTTCTGTTAAGTTTTAAAGTGATTTTTCAAGGCAAGGGTGACACCCGATATCAGTTTGGGAAACTGGACTTGTAATACGACATAAAGTATCATGGGTTTCTCTAGTTGGAAAGGAAAGATGTCAACTAAGGGTCTTGTCTTCATTCTTTTCCTTTGCAATACTCTCCTCACGGCCTTAGACAGACTTGCCGAAACCATTCCCTGTGCTGAGTAATTACTCTGTTAAATATCTTATGAGATTGACATCAGTCCCTTTCCCAGAGACCAGCACACATCAGGCATACTGATGCTGTCACTTCATCTTAGTTTAAAATGAAGGTATGGTCCCCTTTAAGAAATAAAGCAACTGGTCACTCAGGTACCCCCCCCCCCAGATAAGGGAAGTTAGCAAGACTGAGGTTTCTGCCGAATGTTTAAGGCAGCTCTGTTGTAGTGATGGGGCTGAAGGCTAGGTGGCAGAATAGATACATCATTTCAAACACGCCTCCTTTCTCCAAGGGAAAGAAGCAGTCTCTGGTGGAAGTCTTTAGCAACAGGGACAAGGGTTGGGGAGGGGGGAACAAAGGCACCGATGGAGGGCCACATCAATACCCTGTGGGTCCTCTGTACATCGCCCTGGCCTTGGCACTTACTTACCTTTGCCATGATAGCACCGATCCAGTGGAGGAAGGCAGCTTCCAAGTCTCACTAGCAGCTATATTCATGATCACTGTACCTTGAAGACAGGTAGGGCCAGGTCAGAGCTTGATTACTTTGGGTACATCAAAGGTCCTGAAGCTTCTCTGATGAATAGTTAGAATATGACCTTCAGCCAAAGTGCATAAAAAGGTCCTCTAAAAAATTTTCAATGTTAATTATTGTATATTTCAACCATTCCAGTAGCAGAAGATAGTGTTAACAGATAGCCTCTACTCACCACACATGTTTAACATGTTACTATGTTGCCATCCTTGTTAAAAAGATCTATAATGTTACAGAGAACAGCTCCCCCCTTCCCTGCGCATGCATTCCCCTTCAGCCCCTGGCCCTTCTGTGCAGACGTAGCCACTCTTTTGAAAGAGCTTTGTATCTTTTTGCACTGCATTTTCCCTAGGTTTTACGTGAAGTTTCTTAGAACGATTTTGAGGGTGAAACCACAAGCTACTTAGAGTTAATTTTGTAGCGGTGCTTGATATGGTGGCAATTTAACTACAGTCCACATTGACCCTAGGGCTGACTTTTGATGAAGCTGGAGCCAACTATGACTCACAGTGACTTATATTTCTATGTGAGCAATATGCAAGTTAATAGTTTTAAGAATTGATGTTTAGAAGTCTTCTGGAACTGTTCCAGAAAGATATGGCAGAATAGGGACAGCTCCATAAATACAGTTTCTGGTTGGAGGCCTTCTTGGATCATGGGATCTGACATGTTTGTACAATGGACAGCCCTAGAGCTGTGTTTGAATTTTGGAAAAATGAGATTAACCAGAAAAAGTGATCTGTTGTGGTTTTAAAAAACAGTGTTGGTAGAATCAGATCTGGGAGGGAGGGGGATGGGCTACATAGGGAAGACGGAATAGGAGGAGAGGGATAGTATGTTAACTGCTGGAAGCAGATGCAGCTGAGCCATGAAAAGGCCAAATAAAACCACAGTGCATGGTTGGAATCTAGGTTCCATTACAATTCAGGGGAAAGAAACCGTAAGAGCTAGTTTGCCACCACTAGTCCATAGGGCAGATTTGTGTGATTTAGAAAAAGATACCCTTCCTCAAGACACTTTACATCTATTTGTCAGCAAGTTGTTATGAAATACAGACTTTGTTAGAATAAGAAACTTTACTCACCCTTCCAGGAAATTGTCATAATGAATGTACAATCTACGGGACTCTTATTATGCAGTACCCAACCTGCGAAACTGTATGTGGTGGCACTGGTTGGGAAAGTTGAGCCTGGGTTCCAAACCATTAGGAAACACTGTTTTTCTACTAGCGTGGAAAGGACTGGTCTAGTGACATGGTTATCAGAGTTGAGCCTGAAGGGGCCTGAGACCCTTCAAAGCAGCTGACGCTGGCTGACTCTGTTCTCAGCTGGGCTAGTCTATACCTTTGTGCTATTCCTTAGAGGAAACCATGCCTTTCAATGCTTGCATGATTTTGCATAAGCTGTTCATTCTGGCAAGAATGCCTTTCCCCTCTGTTCTGATTAGTGAACTAATCATTACTAAAGATCCAATTGAAATCACATCTACATAACAGATTTCCCCAACTCCCATGTGTGATTTCCTAAAGAAGCCTATGTAGCAGCCTTTATCCTATGTGGTCCTCTGTGTCCTCATCAGTAAAATGGGGTGGGGAGGGAGACTTATTTCCTACCCCGTATGGTTGTTTTGAGCCTTGATCGAGGCAGTGTCTGTGAGCCTCATTAATGCTTACTCAGTATTACCTATGAGACCAAATCTTCCCCTTTAGACCGGATGTTTTTGAAGGACCCAGGGTCCTACTCATCTTTATCTTATTTCCACTTGTCCTTTTCCTACTTCTTGGCCAGGAGATTCCAGGACAGTTCCTAGCAGAGAAGGCCCTTAATAATTACTTATTAATTACTCTTGAATGAAAAACATTTGCTGACCCTTAATGATTCCAACATTTTTCTAATCACCTAGTTATGTCTGCATCACTCTGACAGTTGGTAATGTCCATGTTGGTATGTTTCTATTCTGTCCCTTTATATACTAGTCTGGTCAACACTTTGTTTCTCAAATGTGAATCATTTAAATAACAGTATTTTAAAATCTTTTAAAATAATAAATTCCAATATACTCTTCTTGTTGGGCTTAAAATATGTTAATTATAGTGTAACCTAAATATGTACATATTAAGGCATAGGCTTCATAAGCTCATCTCACCAGAAAATCCAACAAATACGTAAATGAACTCAATCAAAACTGCAATCCCAACAAAATACAAAGTGATACCATTAATTTAGCGTGTGGATGTTTAGTTGAATGGATGTTTTGCTGAAAAGAAATCACTCATGTCATGATTATGGTTTAACTGTTACAGTGCAAGTTTTTTGGGGTTGGTGTATACGTGTTTGATGTTCTTTTGATGATTTAATTCTCTCACTTTTTTTTTTTTTTAAATTACAATGGAGTCATGGCTTATGTAGTGGTTAAAGTAAGCTTGAAATACAAAAATCAAGTATAATCAAAATTCCCCTTGAGAACTCCTTTAATCCCTTGTGACACAAAATTGTCCCATGACATCTTTACCTCAATGACATGGCATCGTGTCCCCCTACTCGGCGCCGGTGGGTTGTCTCAGGGTTGGGCTCACATCCACTCTTGAGCCCATGGCAATGAACATGGTGCCACTTGGCTCTCATGCCTTTGAAGATGGAACATGTTTTCTAGAGCTGCAGGCAAGGCTGACTGATGTGGGAAATCTGCATACAGCTGGGTGACAAGCCTTGGACAAAAACACGGATCAAGCAAATATAAAGAACATGAACGGGGCATCTGGGTGTCTCAGTTGGTTAAGCATCCGACTCTCGGTTTCGGCTCAGGGTATGATCTCAGGGTGCCTGGGATCCAACATCTGGAGCTACACTCAGTGGGGAGTCTGTTTGGTCTTCTCTTTCCCTCTCTTTCTGCCCCTCAACCCCCACATGCTCACTCACACACTCTTAAAATAAATATATAAATAAATTAAAAAAAAAAAAACACGAACAGTCTGTACTATGATGGCAGGGAGGGGTGTGTTGGAGGTTGCACGCAGAGATGGCGTGAGACATGCGAGGGAGCTACCGATTTGCAGGTAAACACGAGTGCTGGAGTGGATGTACCACATACAGCAGGAATATCATGACCCACAAGACCCTTTTACTCGTGTAGACTTAGAACAGATATAAGCACCGATCTAACCACCAAGCAAGGCAGAGAAGCATCTTCATCATAAGCCAACCAGAGAGATAACATCTATTTGGAGTAAGGATTGAGAGGCTGAGGGGAGAGATGTGGGATTTACCCAGTTAGCAGACACTGGGTGTGGAGGACAGGTTTCCCTGAGCCTCGTGCTTTGTTCTCACTTTTGTTTCAATGATTACTCCATGTTTTCTATTTTTTAATTTTTAAAAATTTTATTTATTTTTAATTTCTTTTCAGTGTTCCGGAATTCATTGTTTATGCACCACACCTAGTGCTCCATGCAATACGAGGGGAGAGGGGTGGAAGTTTGGGTGAGCCTGGTGGTGGGTATTATGAAGGGCACGTATTGCATGGAGTACTGGGTGTGGTGGATAACTCTATTTTTTAAAAAAATACTTTGATTTTAATGCCAGTATAGTTAACATACAGCGTTATTTTAGTTTCAGGTGTACAGTATAGTGATTTAGTGCTTCCATACAATATGCAGTCTGAGTCCCGAGCTTTGAACACCACTGTCCTTTCAGATGAAAGCAGCTCAACCTTGAGCAAGTTACTTGACCTTCCCTTGGCTCAATTTATTCTTCTGTAAAATGGGTTCCAGTACCTACCGATGGGTTGGTAAGATGGTTAAATGAGATAATCTCTAAATCACTTAGCACTATTCCGTAGTGTCTGAATTTGCTAGGGCGCTATGACAAAGTCACACAAGTGACAGAAGTTTATGGTCTTACCATTCAGGTGAACTGAAGGTCAAGGAATTAGCAGGGCCCGGGTCCTTAGGAAGGCACCAGGGAAGGATCTGTTCAGGGTCTCTCTGGTAGCTTCTGGTAGTTCCTTGGCTTGTGGCAGCCTGACTGCAGTCTATGTCCAAATTTCCCTTTTTAAAAGGACCCCAGTCATATGGGATTAGGGGCCACTCAACTCCAGGATGACCTTGTCTTACCCGATTACACCTGTGATGGATGGCCCTCTTTCCAAACACGTTCATGCGGTGAGGAACTTGTGGTTAGCACTTCAATACATGAATTTGGCGGGGGGCATAATTCAACCCACACTGCATAGAAATGCTCAGGTGGTAGTTATCATTCACAGTACCTTCAAACGCCTTTCCATAGGGCCATTTCTGCCTCCATGTCTGCGTCTCTGTTCTTTCCAGGCCTTGATTATGTCTAGACAGAAAGAGCCCCGAGAGCAGGTGGTTTGACTGTGGGGCTCAGTACCGTGCTGTCCAGGGTCTAGAGCCGCGGGCCCCTACCAGACCCAGTGAGTGTTTGTAGATAAGTGAATGAGGTCTATTTCTGTCTTCCTTTCTATTTATTTATTTTTATTACTCAGTAGCCAGCCTCTCTCCCTAGTTACCTTTTCCAGATTGCCCAAGTATTAAAGGCAAAAGGCATGAAACTGAACAAATTTTAATTTCCTTTGTTGATAATTATTAAATCCTCCATAATCACTTGCTCCCTGCAGCCAGTTAGAAACCCAGCCAGATGGCAGAGGGCAGCGGGGGTGCTGATGGGGGTAGGGGGTGGAGGTGCCTGTGTTGGAGACAGCAAGAGTCCTATTCCTGGGGCTTGATTTTGGGCAGGGCTGGGGGGTTTGGAATGCATATGACCCAATATTAAGTGTCTGGGAAGAAGACAATGAGGTCAATATTGGCTCTGTTGGTTGAAAGTCAAAGTCAAAATGAGGGACCACAGGTCTGGAAAAGTACAGGGGCTTTATTGGGTGTGACAGGGTCACCAGGGTGGGTCAGAAAAGTTTGGTCGATGCCCCCTTCATCTGGAACAATGACTCTGTGTCCACAAACCACCAGTGCTGGCCCCAAAGATGTGGCCACCTGTATCAGTGGGCTCCTGTTCTGAAAACGTGTCAGGAGTTGTGTGAGTGATGGACTCAGGAACTGAAGTGTGAAACACAGATGGAAAATGCTCTGTATTCTACAGACTCAGAGATGAACTGTCATAGGCTAAGGAGCTCTGAGGAGGTGTCTGGACTCAATCCCCCACTACTCTGAAAAGAGAAATGAGTGAAAAAACACTAATAATGTACCAGCATCATAGAGGTCCCTGTGTATCTGTCTATCTACCTAGCTGTTTTCTCAGAGCTGTAGAACTAATGTCCCAAATGCACGCAGACCCCAGCCAAAAACAGGAAGGATCCAGACTGGTTGGGGGACTGGGGAGAAACATGGATTCAAGAGGGGCAGTAGCAAAGTCGCAATTCACTTTCAGCCCATGGGTACAATTTGGGGCCAATTAAAACCGTGTGGGCTCGCTCACCCTGACTTTTTTTTTTTTTTAAATTAAAGATTTAACTAGTTATTTAGCTTTACTTAAGAACATTTTTATTGTGGAGAATCTCAAACATACACAAAAGTAGACAGGAATATCACAATGGCCATGAGCCCATCCCTCAGCCCGAGCAACTATTATTCCACAGCCATCCTGCCCCATATATATGGGCTCTACCCACTTCCTCCATTTCTACTGACTGAATCTTAACACACTGAAAATGTAACTCTTCAGCTTCAGATACAATTCTATTGATGAAGCTTCTTTTTTCTTCCACCCTGAAAATTCACCCAGACATTCTCGAAAGAACTAGGAAGATAGATGATTTTCTTCTATATTATGGAGCAAGAATTTGGTGACCAATAAGGAATATTTGAGGAAAGTGGGTGTGTGGAGGACACATGACTTTGAGGTTCTAGAGTCTGGACATCTGAGAGCATGGTGTGGGAGGCAGATGATCCGGGCAGAGGAAGCACTGAAGAAAAGTAGAGAGAAGGAGGTAGATAGAGTACATCCGGGGAAAGCTAGCTCGAACACAGACAATACAGTTGGGCTAGGAAGAGCAGAGCTGGTGGGAGCGGTCTGGGGACCATCCATACGAATGTGATAATAAAGTATGAAGTCCCAGAGGGAAGGCTCTGGGAGAAAAGGGTGCCATGGTTTGGGCTTAGGAGGAGAAGTCAAGTTTTACAGGCAGTCCTACTTCATTTTGCAGGAAAGCCTCTGCTGTGATAGTTCGGGGGGAGGAAGTGTGGGTGGAGGACACCTGTTTGATTTGATCTTGCTGAAGGAGGTCAAGAGCTGCTTATTATGTCAAGGTAGGAAGAGGTTGGGATGTGTGGAAAGAAATGAACAGTTAAGACAACTGGGATGGACTGGAGGGGAGACAGGACTGCTGGGAGACAGATGGGGCAATGTCAGAGGGGGGTGGCTGCCTGCCTACCCAGAAACCAAGCCCCTCAACCCACACCAAAAAAAAATCTATTCCAGCTCTGAGAGAGAGACACACACACACACACACACACACACACACAAAGAGACAGGGTGTGTCTCCACCTCCATAGGTTTGAATTTCTAACTTTAGGGAACATCTAGATTCTTTCTTAAAGAAAGCTCACCTGATTAGCTCAGGCTCACCCTGGATAATCTATCTTTGAATTGACTCAGTCAACTGCAAATTTATCACATCTGCGAGTCACATCACCTTTGCCATATAAGGTACCACAATCACAGAACTGAAGCTTTTTAGCTTCCTTTCCAGTTCAAGTGGCCGTGTTCTAATGGTTAAAAGCAAATTACATGTCCCACCAACACTTGGAGTGGGGAGGTGGATTTTATATAAGAACATGGGTCATTGGGGGTCATCTTAGAATTCTGCCCAACATGATGCTTGACAGGTCAATGACAGTTTTAAAAACTTTTATTTTTATTTTATTTTTTTAGGTCAATGACCTTTTCATCCTGGTTTTCTACCAGTAAAGTGATAGGTCTCTGAGTCCTTTACCAGTGCTCAATTTCATGCATAGACCCAACTGTCAGGAGAGAAAAGATTTGAGAAAGGAAGAGACATGACATTGTTTTCCTGCTTCTCAAGTTCTGCAGTATTTCAAAAAAAGTTTAAGGAGGCTACCAGCCGGGCACTGAAGTCAGAAAACATTTAATGAAAGCAATGTAGCACAAGGTGCTGTCCTCCTCTTTGTGTTGTGAGGGACACAAAGATGAGTGTATTTTTGATTGCAGAGAACGTTATAGTTTTCTGTGGGGGATCAGACACATATAATTGATACAAAGTGGCCTAAAGGCCACGTCTTAGGAGATGAAGGAAGCAGACCACACATTGGTAATGGTTACCATAATCCACACACCTTGATAGAGGTCCTGTGGTTTCTGGTCACATAAGCACCACCTGTCTTTCTGATTGCCCTGGGGAGTATTCCCCAACTCTGGAGAAAAACACACAAAAATTCCCTTAATGCCAGGCTGTGCTTGGGCATTGGCTGACATCTGGTCAACCCCACATTCATAAAGCTGCACTGACCTGCAGTGCAGCAGAGACAGACTGCTCCAGTGAACAGTTGGGTTTTCCAGCTCTAACGTCCAAGGGTTATTCAAAGTGTCAAGGGTGTGAGAGGAGTGGAAGGCATTCAAGAGAACTGGTGAGGAGTGTTTGGGCTGGGAGTGGAATCTGTTCCCATCCTGAGGCTGGCCCAGCCCAGCCTACCTCACTCCCAAGTCTTTGAAGTGTGCTACCTGGATGGTGAGCTAAGCCATGCTTGGCAGGAGGGGAGGGAGGCCGTGTGGTCTGGCAAAGAGCAGAGCAGAGGGGCAGAGGGACGAAGCCTGAATTTGCAGCTGACTCACGGCACCTCTCATGCCAGGCATTTCACCATTCAGTCCAGATGGAAAACGAGAATAAGACCCAAATCAGGATCTCACTGAGAAATCCAGATGCCTTTCAGGAGAATCAACAGGGCAGTCCTCCTCTCCCTCTGGTCTGTTTCCCTGTTTCTGTAAGAATGTCTATGAGTCTGGTTCTGGGTCTTTAGGCGTAGGTGCCTGTGCTTTAGCTTTGATCATTTCTTTCCATTCCCCTTCCTCTTACTTTCTGTGTGGATCATCTTCAGGACTTGATTTTGGCCTCAACCTCTGTCACTGTCTTCAGGTGGGATTGGGCAGAGCCCCCCTCTGCTCCCCCAAGGACTTTTTAGCTTCCTTTCCAGTTCAAGTGAGGTCTGGGTTGCTGGCATATCTTTTGAGTGGTGTGTCTCAGCAAGCCTCTACCCCTCATCTTGACAATGGAAATGCTGGGGGAATAGAAAAAGCTCTCGACCTGGTGGAGACCTTGCAGGGCTCCGGTTCTGTCTGTTGCTGGAGCAACGGCAGTTTTTTTGGTGTGTGTGTTTTGTGTGTGTGTTGTTTTTGTTTTTTAATAGGCACTTCTGGTACAGAAACAAAGAACAACAACAAAAAAATCACTCCTTTAAAGTAAGTACTTTTCTATGGCCTTGGATTTCATTTTTCTCTGCTGCCCTTTGCCTCACTCCCAAGATCCTCAGATAGACCACCCTTCTTCCACTTTTTTGTTCATATTTACTCAGGAAAAACATGTCATTTTTTTTCTCTTGGTCTTCCTGTCCCTTCCCATTCTTCCTCAGGCAGGGTGATTCCACATACTGTCTGCATTTCATTTGAGTCCATGTACAGAGGGAGAGTGTGGTTCTGTGGCTGACTGTGTCTACAAATGCACTGGTCAGGAATCCTACAGGGCTGGGTTGGACCATAGCACCTCCACCCATTCGCTGAGGGACCTGGTGAGTGACCTTTCTGAACTTCAGTTTTCCTTGCTTGTAAAATGGGAATAATTAGACCACTGTGCAGGGTTGATGGGAATACTTAACAGGATAACATACGTAAAATTCTTAGCATACTGCCCACTAAATGGATGGCCTTCTGGGAGATTATGTCCTCTTTTAAAGATAGCCTTAGCCTCCTCTGTCAATGTATTCCTTTTTCCCTCTTACCAGGTATCGTGATGATTGTTCTGTCTCTGCTCAGTGCCTTGAACCCTCCCTGTCCCATCACAACGATTGGCTCAGGGAAGGACACCTGACCCCATCAGGACTTTTTCATCAGTGAGCTGGGCCCATTAGATCCTCTCTCATAAATGTGAGGGAAAGGCACAGAAGGAATGACCAATGTCATGGGAGCTGGGAAGTCTTAGGAGACTAGGCTATTGGGGCAATAAGATGAACAAATGCTCAGGGGCAAGTGAGGAGGATCTGCAATCAATAGGCCAGAGACATGTGAGAATGTCACAAAGCCTTTTGATTTTCTTGTTCCAGGATGCTGTG
This sequence comes from Mustela putorius furo, assembly GCF_011764305.1. Classification (NCBI taxonomy): domain Eukaryota; kingdom Metazoa; phylum Chordata; class Mammalia; order Carnivora; family Mustelidae; genus Mustela; species Mustela putorius. Next base: position 20,948,334 of record NW_025421341.1, read on the forward strand.
ACATTCCTAATATCCTTTCAACAGCTCCTCTCTCCCCTTGAACTAGTCAGAGAGGGTCTCCATTTTTTGCAATCAAAAGAGCTTCCACTAAAACGTCTTCATGGATTTTCTGATTTTGGGTGGTGCTGGGCTGTCACAGAAGCCCTCTTCTGCCATCCTGAAGAGTGTTGGAATTGTGTATTTTTATGGCATGTTGACTCTGCAAGAAGCTCCATGAAAAGGGTTCATTATTTGGTCAATTTTCATGAGCAGAAATCTTCTACTCTTAGAAAACTCCTGAAGAGTCCAATGCTGGTTCTCTTGCTGAAGGTTGAACCCCCCCTCTTCCATCATTCTTTTTATTCTCTCTGAGAGCCTTGTACTCCCTGTCCCCCACCCCCCTGGCAAATTATGTGGTTTCTCAGAGATCTTTCTGCATCCTAAAGACTCTGTCTTTCTCAGGGGAGAAGTCTTGGAGATGTAAAGTCTGTTTGAAAACTTTAAACCATAGCTGTCCTTGGAAGAAGACTGATGTTTTAGAACTTGGCCCTATCTTTCTGAGAATTCACCATATAATCACAGACATCTTCTCTTTGGTTCTTCTGACAATATGTAGTTAGTTAAGTAAACCCATTCTACCAACCTGGAAGTAGAAGCTCAGAGGAAGACTGGTTGGCAGTATGGATATCTCTGAGGCAAGTCAGCATTAGAAACCCAAGTAGAATGCCTCCTTCCCCAATGATCACAGGCTCATTGCCAAGCTGCCAGCTAGAGACCTGAGCCTTGGGCAGAGGTTATTGCAGGATGAGTAAAAAACATGAGGGAGTCTTGTCCACACGTGCCCAGCAAAAGAAAGACCCCCAACAGAGATGTTTCAAGGAGCCGTATGAGGGCTTTTGGATATCTTTGCTCTTCTCCACAAGGAGAGAGAGCTCATCCAGTTGGAGAGTGCACAGCTGTCCAGGTGATGAGCAGGGGAAGGACTTAGAGATGGACTGCCTCCATTGTCATGGTCACTTTCATGGAGTTCAGGGTTAGGGGACTTCATAATAGGCACAAAACACATCTAGTCCTTTAACAATAGATCTGCTAAGAACGCTTCCACTACTGTCCTAGACATCTCTGTGATGTTACCTTAGAAACCAGCCAAGTCACCACTTTGATTTTCTCTAGCACCTGGGAATTAAACTCTTCACATGAACCAATACTTTCAGCTTCTTCTTAATCCAAACCAGTCCTGTCATGGAGGGAAAGTTTAGAATGAGAGAGATACTAACTTTTGGGATACCAAACTCATGTTTGGTGAACTTGAGCACCCCCACATCGCTAATCTTTTTTTTTTTTTAATTAAATTAATTTATTTATTTTCAGAAAAACAGTATTCATTACTTTTTCACCACACCCAGTGCTCCATGCAATTCGTGCTCTCCATGATACCCACCACCTGGTACCCCAACCTCACACCCCCCTGCCACTTCAAACCCCTCAGATTGTTTTTCAGAGTCCATAGTCTCTCGTGATTCACCTCCCCTTCCAATTTACCCCAACTCCCTTCTCCTCTCTAACACCCCTTGTCCTCCAGGATATTTGTTATGCTCCACAAATAAGTGAAACCATATGATAATTGACTCTCTCTGCTTGACTTATTTCACTCAGCATCATCTCTTCCAGTCCCGTCCATGTTGCTACAAAAGTTGGGTATTCATCCTTTCTGATGGAGGCATAATACTCCATAGTGTATATGGACCACATCTTCCTTATCCATTTGTCCGTTGAAGGGCATCTTGGTTCTTTCCATGGTTTGGCGACCATGGCCATTGCTGCTATAAACATTGGGGTATAGATGGCCCTTCTTTTCACGACATCTGTATCTTTGGGGTAAATACCCAGGAGTGCAATTGCAGGGTCATAGGGAAGTTCTATTTTTAATTTCTTGAGGAATCTCCACACTGTTCTCCAAAGAGGCTGCACCAACTTGCATTCCCACCAACAGTGGAAGAGGGTTCCCCTTTCTCCACATCCTCTCCAACACATGTTGTTTCCTGTTTTGTTAATTTTGGCCATTCTAACTGGTGTAAAGTGATATCTCAATGTGGTTTTAATTTGAATCTCCCTGAGGGCTAGTGATGATGAACATTTTTTCATGTGTCTGATAGCCATTTGTATGTCTTGATTGGAGAAGTGTCTGTTCATATCTTCTGCCCATTTTTTGATATGTTTGCCTGTTTCATGTGTGTTGAGTTTGAGGAGTTCATTATAAATCCTGGATATCAACCTTTTGTCTGTACTGTCATTTGCAAATATCTTCTCCCATTCCGTGGGTTGCCTCTTTTTTTTTTTTTTTTTGACTGTTTCCTTTGCTGTGCAGAAGCTTTTGATTTTGATGAAGTCCCAAAAGTTTATTTTCGCTTTTGTTTCCTTTGCCTTTGGAGACATATCTTGAAAGAAGTTGCTGTGGCTGATATAGAAGAGAATACTGCCTATGTTCTCCTCTAGGATTCTGATGGATTCCTGTCTCACGTTGAGATCTTTTATCCATTTTGAGTTTATCTTTGTGTACGGTGTAAGAGAATGGCCGAGTTTCATTCTTCTACTTATAGATGTCCAGTTTTCCCAGCACCATTTATTGAAGAGACTGTCTTTTTTCCACTGTATATTTTTTCCTGTTTTGTCGAAGATTAATTGACCATAGAGTTGAGGGTCCATATCTGGGCTCTCTACTCCGTTCCACTGGTCTATGTGTCTGTTTTTATGCCAGTACCATGCTGTCTTGGTGATCACAGCTTTGTAATAAAGCATGAAATCAGGTAACGTGATGCCCCCAGCTTTATTTTTGTTTTTCAATATTTCCTTAGCGATTCGGGGTCTCTTCTGATTCCATACAAATTTTTGGATTATTTGCTCCAGCACTTTGAAGAATACCAGTGGAATTTTGATCAGAATGGCATTAAAAGTATATATTGCTCTAGGCAGTATAGACATTTTAACAATGTTTATTCTTCCGATCCAAGAGCATGGAATGGTCTTCCATCTTTTTGTGTCTTCTTCAATTTCTTTCATGAGTGTTCCATAGTTCCTCAAGTACAGATCCTTTACCTCTTTTGTTAGGTTTATTTCCAGGTATCTTATGGTTCTTGGTGCTATAGTAAATGAAATCGATTCTCTAATTTCCCTTTTTGTGTTTTCATTGTTAGTGTGTAAGAAAGCCACTGATTTCTGCACATTGACTTTGTATCCTGCCACGTTGCTGAATTGCTGTATGAGTTCTAGTAGTTTGGGGGTGGAGTCTTTTGGGTTTTCCATATAAAGAATCATGTCATCTGCGAATAGAGAGAGTTTGACTTCTTCATTGCCAATTTGGATACCTTGCACATCTCTAATCTTTGAGTCACTGACCATATTCCTGAGTGAGATCAGGAGAAAGGTAGATGGTTAAAGGCCTTCAAATAACCTGCTCCTCCTAGGATCTTCAGCCCAGGCAATTTTCAGGTGATTATATGAACACAGGGAGAATTCACAACAGATCAAAGTTAATGTTTATGGTAGAGAGTCTGTGTGGGGCTAGGTAAGAGGGCTTCTGTGGGGGACCTAGAGGTAGATGCCTTAGGGTTAAGGATGCTGGATGCAATATAAGAGGGCCAGTTAAATGACAGTTTCAGTTACACAATGAATAGATTTTAATATAAATATGTCCTGTGCAATATTTGAGACATCCGTACTTTAAAATTTGTTGTTTCTCTGAAATTCAAATTTAACTGGGTGGCCTATTTTTTTTTTTTTAACCTGGCCACTCTACCTGGGGTGGGCCAAATTCCTGGCATCCCCAGGTTTGTGTGAAAGGGGTATGCACACATGTTTGCATTTAGAAGGCATGGGTATCAAAGCAAATAGGCAGGATATGTTTGTATCTCAGGAGGAAACAATATCTAAGGCAGAAGTCATCTCAGTGGTTTTAGTTTTTGGCTTTTGAATGAGTCCAAAATTAATAATTTTCTATTTCCAAACTCTTCCAAGAACTCGGAGATCCTTGATATGTTCCAAAGGCCCTTGTGAAACTTGGGCAATTGGTCTCCTACGTTAAATTTCCCCACTAGGTCATTTGGAAGAACGAGCTAGCTAGGATTCTTAGAGTAGTGTGCAGATCCTTCCTTCCTCATTTTATCATTATCTAGAATTGTCCTCATTAAACTCCTCTTTCTTCTCCTCGATAAGCCACTGGGGAGATGAAATATGAAGACAGAAGCTGTAGAAGCTTAGGCGCAGTTGGGGAGAAATAAACGGACTCTTCTCATAGGTTCCAGCACAAGAAAGAAGGGCATCCAGCAAGGGGTTTGTGGGTGCAGTGAGAACAGACTCTGGGCTAGGACTCAGGGAAAGCTGGCAGGGGATGAGTCAGTCCGCGGCAGGTCTAGGAATGGAAGACTTTATGCAGCTGGCTCTGGGCTGTGCAAAGGGAGTGGCAAGTGAGGGCTTTTAGCTCCAGGCTCAATCCTGGAGGAGGAAGGGGAGGGACAGGCAGCATTACAGGTTGCAACCAACTCCAAAGCATTGCCCAGAGCTTTTTGGTTATCCTGGAATGGAGGGGTAAGCTCAGTCACCAGTCCGGGGTGTCTGGATCGTTCTGTTCAAGAGAGATTTGCACTGTTTGATGCTAGCTGTCAGAGAACTTGGCCAGGGTTAAGTAGTGTTAAGTGCGGGACAGGGATGAGGAGGCAGGTTGATCCCAGGTTTCTAGTCCTGGCAAGCTCTCCCTGAATGCCTGGGTAGGACATGCTTTCTGGAATGAGTTGTTCCTGTGACATCCAATGGGAGCATCTGGACTTCTCCTTGGTCACCTTCTCTGGGGATACACTGGTCCAGCTCTACTACCTGGGAGCGCACACCCCATCTCAGCATAGGGCCCCCTAGGCCACAGGATGGCAGTTCAGCCCCACCAGTATTTCACTTCCCATACCTAGACCAACACATCTGGCTGTAGATCTTGGAAAACTTGGGTTTGGTCAAGCTGGAGACTCAACCTGTTAGTGCAGGTGGAGGACAAGATTCCTACTGGCTTCCCTGAACCTCTGAGTTCCTGACCAAGGCAGGTATCAGTCATTTTTCTGCAGACACTGCCAGGAAGTTCACTCCTCTTTGCCACATCTTTGACTCCCATTTAACTGAGGGCCACAGAAAAACTGATATATCCCTTTGGCCTCAGTTTCTTCATCTGTAAAGTGGTTGTTCCTCATTTATCCCCTAGCCTCAAACTAGGGCCTCTCTTCCTGAAGCTTATAATGATGTGGTTTAGAAGGAGAGTAAGAATCTCTTTGTCAAGGCTCTTGGGATTGTCCTTCACATATCCATTTTCTTAAATTTGAACTCATGAAGATCTGAGATATAATTCTTGGGAATGTCAAGGGTTTACTGTACAGCAAAATATGCATAATGTGTTCTCTCCAGTTGCTGGGATCATGGATGATCTTAGGTGTTTCTGTCTTTTGCATGAGGATGCATCACTTGTACAGAGAGAAATAGACATTACTTTTGGAGGCTATCTTGAGGAGAGCAGCACAGGCTCTCCTTTGTTACCCCATTTCTGAATGATGCTGACAGCTGAGCAGATCTTTTTGTAAGGAGGCAGGGATTTGATTCAACGGCCTCTGGAAGGCCCTTCCAGCAGATGGGTCACTGCTCAGTGCACACAGCCAAGTCATACCTCTTTTGTGGAGCATGTTGCCAGGAGCTTGAGCCTGGGGAAGAAGAGGAGAGGGAGCGAGAGAGCAGAGAAGGAGGAACAGAAGAGCGGGAGGAAGGAGAATAAGAGCAAACCACACTGTCATGGAAAGCTTGAACCTTCCCTTTCAACCTTTCTCTTGTAATTAGCCAGTGCAGCTGGAGGGGAAGATGTTTTGGTGAGTTGCAACTTGTTGGACTCTAGTTCTCAGGATGTTTAAGGCTGGCTCAGTGTTTGGGGAAAGCTCATTTTTCAACTGGCTCCTCCTCCCTCTCTGTCTTTTTATTTCAACTCCCCACCCAGAGGGCATTTGTGAAGGGCTGGAAAATTTCTAGTGTCTTGGTCAAGAAACCTTCTGGCTCTGGCTGGCCTGGAGGTGCTGGGGAGGACCTGGTTGAAGCAGGATTCCCTCCACCAGTGATCTGGGAGCCAGCTCTGCAGAGGTCCTGGGGGACCAGTGCAGAGGGTCGTGAGGGAGGAGGGAGGAGACTGGGCACCAGTAGGGCAAGTGCAGTCTGGTTGGTTGCTCCCAGGCAGGAATCTTCTTGTGGTCCCAGGGAGCACTGTACCAGTGTCTGCCTCCTCACTGCTTTTCAGGGTCTCTGGCCGTGGGGGAGGGTGATGTCTATGACTGTAGGTCCACAAGGTAGTATGCTTGAGTGGCTAGATGGAGAAGAGCAGGGCCTCTAAAGTCTAATGGCTGGATGTGAATCCTGATGCTCTCCTTCCCATTTGAGTAACTTGCAGCCAGTTACTTAAGCTGTGTCTCAGTTTCCTTATCTGTCAAATGGGTATTTGGTAATATTCTGCCTTCAGAAGGTTGTCCAGGATAGCTGCTGGCACATGACAAGCAAAGATAGAAGTTTTTATTACTGCTGCTCCTACAGGAGACTGCATGGATTTTGCCAAGGGACAGGGGACAGACACCTGCCTTCTAGCCCCACCCAGAGCCCGGTTGCCGCAGCAAGGACAGAGGTTCTGTGCCAATGAGAACTTCCAGCTGTAAACTGCCGGCATGGGCCCCGGAAGTGGAGGCACTGCCTTCGCGTTGGACCAGGGCGACGCTGCTGACGAGGCTGCCTGGAGGCAGCTGCACAGGAAGCGGAGGGCCCTGTGGGTATTCTGGCTGGCACGGCTCCTGGCTGGGTAATTGCTCCTCTCCTACTTCTCTGGTTGGCCGTGTCTGGCACAAGCAAGAGCTCAGTGCCTTCACCATTGCTCCTGAGAGGTGCCAGCCAGGTGAGCAGCCAGGGTCACAGGGGAGCAGAACAATTCTTAGAGGTCATCTGATTTTCATTTGGTGTGAGAGGCCTGGCCAGTGACCAGGCTTACTGAGAGCCTCTGCCACGCCCAGCACCCTGAGATGGATGTATGTCCCTTGACTTCACAACCACCTGCAAGAAGGGGTCATCATTCTTATGTCAGGGATGGACAACCAATACTGAGTGAATTTAAGCTATACATCAAAAGTCAGGCTGCTTGGCAGTGCTCTGTGAGGGTTGGAATGAATTGTAGGATTCCAAAGCTTGGGTTCTTAAAGATGATTAAGAGTAGCTGATGTTAGTGGGGCTGCTGGCATATGGGCTATTTTACACCAATCACGGGGCAGTGTGTCTCTTACAGATGGGGATGTTGTGGGTCGGGAGGTCAGAGAAAACTTTTTTGATCGCCTTCTTTAGCACTGACTAGCCCCCTCCAAGTGACCTGCAAGACAAGTCTGTGTGCTCCCCAGAAACCCTTTGTTTATCATCCAGAGAGCCCAGGGGGTCCTGGGACTCTCTGGCTTGCCCCACAGGCCCCACAGGAACCTGCCTGGGGCCCCCACCAAACCACAAACTCATTAAGAGCCCCGACTGCTGCTGGTCTACTGTTTACACTGCCTGATATGTAGTAAAACTTAATAAATCCTTTCTAAATGGAATGGGTCTCTGTAATAATAGCTGACATTTATTGATCACTTACTATATGCCTATTGTATAGGACAAAATACGTGGCTTCACCTATGTGATCTTCATAACCATCTCACGTGACAGATGACACAAGGGAGCCTTGGAGAAGTGAAACTTTCTTGGAGTCCCCAAAGCTTGGGGCTCCAAATCCTATGCTTGTTTTTTGTTTTTGTTTTTGTTTTTGTTTTTTAATGGGCTGTCCATGGCAAACCCCTCAGTAGGGCTTCCTTCTTCCCCCCTCCCTCTCATCTCCCCAAGGTCTCAGGAGACCATTTTTCCTAGTCCCTTCCCCTATCCCCTTTCTCAGGGGAGAAAGAAGTTTGTAGAATACCCATCTTGGAGCAGGCCCCCAGAGGTCTTCAGGAACTGACCAGCACAATTTTACTTCTTGTCAAGCAAAGGGTATTTTGTCTGTTTACTTATCTTCATTATTAAGTTTTTAGTTTTAATTCCCGTACAGTTAACATAGTGTCATATTAGTATCAGGTGTACAGTATAGCAATTCAACACTTCCTTACATTACTCTGAGTTCATTGTGATAAGTGTGCTCTTAATTCCCATTCCTTATATACCCCATCTTCTTACCCACCTCCCCTCTGGTAACCAGCAGTTTGTTCTCTATAGTTAAGTCTGTTTCTGGGTTTGCCTCCCTCTTTCTTTTTTCCCTTTGTTCATTTGTTTTGTTTCTTAAATTCCACATATAAGCGAGATCTTATGGTATTTGTCTTTCTCTGACTGAATTAATTTGTATTATACTCTCTAGCTCCATCCATGTTGTTGCAAATGGCCAAGATTTCATTCTTTTTTATGGCTGAATAATATTCCATATCTACCACCTGTTCTTTATCCCTTCATTTATTGATGAGCATTTGGGTGCTTCTATATCTTGGCTATTGTAAATAATGCTACAGTGAACATCAGTTGCATGTATCCCTTGGAATTAGTGTTCTTGTATTCTTTGGGTAAATATCCAGTAGTGCAATTACTGGATCATAAGGTAGTTTTATTTTTAACTTTTTGAGGAACCTCCTTACTCTTTTTCACAGTGGCTGCACCAGTTTGCATTCCCACAAGCAGCACACAAAGGTTCCTTTTTTTCCATAACCTTGCCAATGCTTGTTCCTCATGTTTTTTATTTTAATCCTTCTGATGGGTGTGAGATACTATCTCATTGTGGTTTTGATTTGCATTTCCCTGATGATGATTGATGTTAAACATCTTTTCATGCATCTATTGGCCATCTGTATGTCTTCTTTGGAGAAATGTCTATTCATGTTTTCTGCCCATTTTAAATTGGATTATTTGTTTTTTGGGGTGTTGAGTTGTTGTTCTTTATATATTTTGGATACTAATCCTTTCTCAGATATATCATTAAGCAAAAGGCATTTTCAGTTGGAAGGTCAGGCCAGTCATCTTTGGAATTGCTCTATTGCTCTTATTTCTCTCTTTTGCCACCATTTTAGGAATGGTTTGTGCTTCTAGAACAGATCTCTACCTACTGGCTTGTGTGTTACACCAGAAAATAAAACTATCGTTTACCAAATGTGGACTCTGTGCTTGGAGCTGGATCAATCACCCTATGTGCTCCACCTTGCTGACTCCTCATGACCCTCTATGAGGCTGTGACTCTTAATTTTATTCTTATTTTACAGAGAAGAAACTCAAGCCTGAGTTTTAAGTGACTTGCTTGAAGTCACACAGGGAGTAAGTCAAGGACCTGAAATTTGAACCCAGGTCTATTCAATTCCAAGATAATTCTCTTTGACATTCCACTCTCCCTGTCATCATAGCCAGCCCCTAAGAGGGCTCCAGTGATCCTTGATCACTCCCTATGTAGGCTACCTCCCATGTTATATCAGAATTAGCCAGTGTGACCAACAGAATACTATGAAAGTGAGTGTGTGTGTCTTCTGAGGCTAGTGCATCAAAGACACTGTAGCCTTTGCCTTGTTTTGTCTTGGACACTTGCTCTGGAGAGCTAGTCACTGTGTCATGATCACTTTTAAGCAGCCCTGTAAAGAGGTTCATGGGTTGAGTAACGCAGGCCTCCTGCCAACAACCAGCACCAACTTGTCAGCCATGTGAGTGTGCCATCTTGGAAGAGGATGGCCCAGTCCCAGTCAGGTCCTCAGATGACTGCAGACTGGGCTGACATCTTGACTACAACTTCATGAGAGACTCAGAGTCTACACCACCCAGCTAGCATACTCTCAAATTTCTAACCACAGGAACTGTGAAATGATAAATATTTCATATTGGTTTTAACCACTACTTCTTGAAGTAATTTGTCACACAGCTCTATACGATGAATACAAGGTCCAAGTTCTAGCAGTCCAGGCAGGTTTTGCTCTGAGTTCTAGCTCAGAAGAGGTGCTGGTTAGGCCTTCCCCCTCTAAAGTCCATGTTCCATGCCAGCAAGTTAGCCACCCAGTCCCGGAGAGGAGAATCCAAGATTTCCAGAATATTCCCCCTTACTGAGCCACTTTCCATAAAGAACAGAAATACCTTTCATCTATTACCCTGCTGTCCTAAGACCATCAATGGCTCCTTAATGCCTATAAATGACTCTCTCAAGCCCTGACTCTTTTTAGTCTGGCATTCACCCTCCCACTCCCCTTCATGGCCATTATGGTCTCATTTCCCATTGCTGCCAGGCTGACACTTCAAGCCTGGTGGGGCCCAGGCTTTCACCACTATTGCAATCTATCCTCAGTCAGCTTGCAAGTACTTCTTGCCCCTTGTCACCTGCAAATGAATGAACAAATACAGATGGGGAATCTGCTGGGTACCAGGGGCTAATGATGAATGCTTCCACATTCAGTGTCTCAATCTGCACAACAAGTCTTTTTTTTTTTTTTTTTTTTTTTTTTTTTTTTTTTTAAATAGAGAAAGAAATGACCTGCCCAAAATCCTGAGGAAGGAAGTGACAGACTAAGGCCCATTCAGCCTTGTGGCTGGAAGTTCGGTGTTTTTCCACTGTACCATCTTGCATCTGACTCATATTTCTATGGAATTTTACAGTTTAAAAAGCCCCTGCTTATTGTACTTTTTAAACTGAGCTTCATAGCAATCCAGTGTGTTAGGTGGAACAAGAATTGGTCACCCCATTTCACAGATGATAAACCTGACATGAGGAAGAGGACTTGTCCTCATGGGACAAGTGTCAGTGTTGTGATTCCAACGTGATATCTGTCTCCAGACCTACTGCTCTTTCTTCTGCCTTCTTTTTGTACCTCTGCCTGAACTTACCACAGAGTTTTGCATACAACTGATGCCCAGTGCTTATTTGCTAGCTGCTGATTGATTAAAATTTTAATGTCTTAAGTAAGTGATGCCAAAGGGGTCTGGTGTCTATGGAATTACCTATGATAACTGAGACTAACTTTACAAAAGAACTTAACCAGGTATAGCAGAGAGGTATGGGTGACTTCAGAAGGAACTTTATGATGGAAAAAGCCCATAGTCAAGAAAAGTGGACCAAAGGATGCTATGGAATTAACTATGAGGGGGAATCTCTAGAAATAGCTCACCCTTGCCTGGGTCCAAGAAAGTAGAGTTCATTCTTAGGGGTAGGAGGATGGAGAAAATGAATTATGGAGGGTCCAGGTACCAGCCTCCACACCTCCATGAAATGGGTATCATTGGTATCCAATTTGCTGAAGCAGAGCAAAGAGGAGGAAGAAGCTTGTATCTCTTTGTTGGATACTTGTCCCTAGTACACACGGCTTCAGTTAATGAATAAGCTGTTCTGCAAAGAGGTCCTTCGAAGACCAAGTCATACGGGATCAGGTTTTATGGGCTATGAGGCCTCCCAGGTCATCCTGTCCATGCACCTGTCCTTAGATATACCACAATACTCTAGTAGATGCTCAATAAATATTTGCTAAATGACTGAAAGGATAGCTGTGACTTTCTCTTGTCTCTGTAGGGCTTTGATTCCATTAGAATGTCTTAGATACCTATTCCAGTTCCACCTGACTTTTTAGGAACAAAACCCAACCAAACTCCAACCCAATCAATTCCAGTAGACTCTTGTCTTGCCCTCTGTGGGCGTCTGTTCATGACTGGCTCCCTGAGCCTTATGATCATCTCAACACCTGAATTCTCTTCTCTTCTCTTCTCTTCTCTTCTCTTCTCTTCTCTTCTCTTCTCTTCTCTCCTCTCCTCTCCTCTCCTCTCCTCTCCTCCCCTCCCCTCCCCTCCCCTCCCCTCTCCTCTCCTTTCCTCTCCTCCCCTCCCCTCCTCTCCCCTGTTCCTTCCCCTCCCCTTCCTTTTCCTTCTCTTCTCTCCTCTTTTCTCTTTTCCCCAGAGAACAGTTTTTCTTCAGGACCTGTGGGTCTAAATTAGGTTAGGGGTGTTTGGTCCTCTGTATCTCACTAGAGTACCTTGCTGTGAATGGCACAGTTTTCACAGAAATGGAGTTTCACATACAACTCAGGAAGCACATAGGTGTCGAAGACACACACCTCAGAAATGTCCTTGATGATTGTGGCCTCTAATATGTTCTGAATAATAAACTTCTTCATGGTCTTGTCTTTGGGCATGTGATGGGCACAGCAAGTGTAGTGAATAGGTTGCCCGTGTCTTATCTCTTTGTGGCTTAGCTATTATTCTGTCTTTTTTTGGTCATCTTCAAAAACCTGGGTTTTTGAAACATCTTTTCATTGAAGTTCAGAACCTACTCAGAGTAAGAAATGTGAAGAGACTCAAGTACAAGAGAGCAAGCAACCTGGATGCCTTGTATACTCAGCTTCCCTTTCAGAGTCTAGCTTGCCATGTGTGCTTATGGACAATGAGGGTGCAAGGACCAGTCCTCAGATCACAGCATAGTGTGGCACCAAAGTCTCCAACTAGGATCCAGGAGACATGGGCTGAACTCAGGGTCTGCAACAAGCCAACCTGACCTCCAATAGCATCTTCCCTGTTCTGGGCCCTGGGTTCCTCCCTGTGAAGGAGAGGGTTGGAGTCCTGCATTCTGTTACCCACTTAACCACTCTTCTTGACCATCATCTATGATGTGCCAGGTACTCCAATGATGCAGCAGTGAACAAAATACAGTCTCTGCAATCACAGAGAGTATGCAGGGAGAGTGGCTGACAAAAACCAAGTAAAGCAGTGAGCAAGCAGATAGCAGATGTGATGCAGGCGAGGTGAGTGTGATGCAGGTGAGTAGAGCAGGTAAGTGGGGAGCAAATGATGGAGCCTCCCTTAAATAAGGTAGCATGGCAGCCATCCCCCAAGAGCTGCCATTTGAGCAGAGACTGGACAAAAGGAGGGGCAATGCGTGCATGTACCTGGAGGAGTGGATCTGCAGAAAAGGAACAGCAAGTGCAGAGGTTTTTAGAAAGGAGCTGGTTTGGTGTACTTAAGAAACCACAAGAAGGCCAGGTGGGGACTGAGTGCAGAGAAGTAGCCAGGGGGCCAGACTACCTAAGTACCTGGGACTATAGCCCGAGTGACTGGGAAGCCATCAGGACACTGAGAGCAAGGGACTAGCATGGGCTGACTTGCATTTTAAAAGGGTACATTGATCCCCGAGTTATAAAGCCATGGGCTTCTCCTAGCCCTAGGCTAGGTAGATCTGGCTTGGCAGGGGCGGGCTGGGATAGTCCTGAAGTGAGGTCCTGCTGGGAGGCAGACTTTGTGAGTTGTGCCAGGGCAGACTGCTGAGACCTGCCTGCTCAGGTCTCATCCTGTCACTGCATCTGAGTCTCAGCCCAGACTTCACTGTTGTATAGGAACGCAGAGCTATCTGACAAATTAACCCATGCCTCCCAAACCATAGGCCACAGCAGCTGCTAGGTTGAGGTGTGGATACTTAGGGGTGAGATGTTTGATGTCTTAACCACTTCCAAATGATCTGTTCTTTCCTTTCTAGAAAAATCCTCTTCTATTCCAACCTCTTCCGTCTAACTTTCCCCATCCCTATCTTTAGTCCTCAGGTTAGTTCTCTTTTCTTCCTTATCTATCCATTCCCTGAGGATTACACCCATCACTTAGAGGCCAGAAGCATATCAAGCAAAACCTAGTGAGATGGGATCCCTGGTCCACAGAAAAGTTAGGATACTTGCGATAGATCATAGAACTAGAAAATTGTAGGGCCGGTATCCGAAGTCAGGAAGTGTGCTCTGGAATCCTCTTGAGACAGCTCTATTTCGTTGCCTCCCAGTGGGTCGCAGGGAGTGGTTGTGATGATACCCAGGGGCCTGGAAACACAGAAGGGGCAGCGTAGTCCAGCTATACAGGTGGCCACATGGTTAGGGGTGTCTTCACAGATGAGGGGTGCTGGAAATAGGTTTTCGAGATGTGAGTGGATTTTGCCAGGCAGAGAAGGGATATGATGGTATGGAGGGGGAGGCTGAAGGCAAGGGGATGGGGAAAACATGACCTGTGTTTGGGGAGCAACCAGTCAATTATTGAAATTAAATACCTCAGTGGAAAAATCAGACAAACTGGTTGTTTGACCTGCTTTTATAGTTTTCGTTTTGTTTTGAAGTAACCGTCACTAAATAAACAGAATACATACAGATAATTTCCAGGTAATAAAGGAGATTAAATATTTATATTGTGTTCAGGTCAAAGGGTAAATAAAAGAGGGAGAGAATCAGGGGGAGCAGGCAGGGGTCAGGGAGGGGTCAGGCATATGGAATCCCCTGTTTAGACAGAACGGTGTCTGGTCGGTTGATGACATCTGGTCCCAAGAGAGAAATAAAAAAATCATCTGGAAACCTGGCTGAAAGCATCCCAAACCCTCCACTCAGTTGGAAAACCACCTCTCTGGTCTTTAATTCCCTTTTCTTAGAAATGGTTCAACATTGAGAGTATTAAGTGAAGAAGGGATTTAAAGAGAAAAAAAATTCTGATTCATAATAATAAGACCTGTTATTTATGCTATACTTTTCTCCCAAGAGCTCGGATTGCTGGAGGGGATTTATGCCCCTCATTCCTCACAGCCTCATCCCTGCCTCACACTGGTTTGCCCCCAGATCGCACCCTTGTGGTGGGGAGAGAGCTGGCATGGCACAGCAGTAGGACCGCTGAATGCTTAGGCTTGACCTCTGGGACTCAGGTCCCAAGGCTCTGCTCTCTTTGCTCTTGTTCCACCGCAGGCCTACGATAGAGCAGGAAACATCCATCCGCTCATCTGCAGTGAGCACCTCATGCCAACCATACTCAAAAGCAGTGTTCCCTTTTCTAGAAGTGTCCAGAAAACACCATGAGCTTCTTTGAGAGTGTATCAGAGCCGCAGTAGAGAGAGGAACTTCTTCTTAATACCTGACTCAAATATCTCCAGCTGTGGAGCCCCATTCTCTTGGATCTTGTCTATAGTTGGCACAAAGTAGTTATCTTGTCCCTGCCACTTCAAGAAGTCCCTGGAACCTTCCCTTCACTGACCAATTTTTAACATTATTTGGTCGGATCTTTCATCTTGCAAACCAGAAAGCTAGACTTCTCCAAAGCTGACAAAGGGGAAGTTCTTGCATCCCATCTGCTAGAGGAGGTGGGCCAATGAGTCAACAGTTCTTTGTTGAGTACTCACTGAGTGAAGAGCCCTGCCCTAGGTGCTGGGGCAGACGTTACTTAATTATGACATGTCCTGAAGGAGCTTCTGGAAGGTGGTTAATTAAGCATGTGTCCACAAAAAGCTAAGCATCAACTGAAGAGTTAAATATCTATATAAGATAACTTTGAGCAATACTATGGGGGAGAGTTCTGATGAGTGAGTGACCCCAGGGGCTGGAGTGAGTGGGCAGGATAGACTGCACTGGGAAGATGGGACTGGAGTGCAGAATATGTAGGGTAGGTAGGGGAGGAAGCTGAGGTCACCCATTCCTATTCTATAGATGTGGCTCTAAGGGTCTAAGTGAATGCATTGACAGCTGTCATTAGTTATTCTATCAGTTAGGATCTGCTCAGTTGCAAGAAATAGAAAATTCCCCTGAAATCTATTTACACCAAGAAAGGAATGTTTTAGCTTATATGATCAAGAAGTCCAGCTGCGTGATGGACTTCAGGCATGGCTGCATCAGGCTCTCTGTGATTGTATAACAAGCAGTATACATCAGTATCCACTGGCTCTCTGTGATTCTCTCAGGTCAGTCCTCCTCTAAGTGTTGGCTTGGGCTGGTTTTTCTCATGGCTGCAAGATAGCAGCACATCACAACCATAGCTGTGTGCTTCCTTGTTCTTGTCCATCCCCAACCAAGAAACTAAAGTCCTGTGCAGGCCCAGCAACAGAATTTGTGGGGTCCAGTGTGAAGGAAAATGTGAATGTCTTGTTCAACAATGATTAAGAAGTGATGGATATGTGAAGTAGTATACACTGTGGTAATCATTATACAATGTATACCCATGTCAAACCACCACATTGTACACATTAAATCTATACAATTTTTATTTGTCAACCACTCCTCAATGAAGCTGGGGGGAAAAGAAGATGATTCGATGTGAACTACTTGTATACAGACTTCAGATTGAGAGTCACTGTAGAACCTGTCAATAGTGTTAAAAATACATGTAGAAAAGATGTTTCTGACAGTAAGAAAAAAAGCGGTCCAGGTTTAAGCTCTCCACTTGCTCCTTACCAGCTACACTATCTTGAACACGTAGCTTTACTTCTTCAATACTATTTTCTTAGCTTTGAAAAAAAAATAATACCAACTCCACCTGTTTCGTAGGGCTGACATGACCCCAAACAGGACTGCTGTTATTTATTATAAAACTGGGGAAAAGCGTCTGTGGGTTTTAATATCATGACTGCTTGTTATATAAGGTCTCCTCAAGACTGTAAGAAGGAAACAGCGATGTGGGAGGTTTAGGGATACCCAAACTGAGCAGGGCAATTTAGGAGGGAAGGAAAGACTCTTGAGCTTTAAAAATGAGGAGAAAGTGGATTGGTATTACAGCTGGAGAGGAGGATTTCTTGTCTAAAATAATAGTTTCAGAGGAAAATCATCCTAGTTTCTTACTGACATGGGAAATCGCCTCTTGGTCTCCCCCCTGGGCTCTCTGCTCCCGTTAGCGCCCCTCATTACCACTCTGCTCCCCTCTCCCTCTCTCTCCTCCACTCTGATCAGATAAATCTTACGTAGTTCTCACTACCTCTCTAATTGCTGCTCTGGTGCCTTGGCTTCCATGTCCTCTGGGCAGCCTGGAAAGAATGGCCAGTCCTTGATCCTTGAGAGTCAAGGATGAGGAGAATGGAACTCAGTTCCAATAGGTTCTCCTCTTTGAGATCTTGGGCACCCATCATTCCTGACAGTTGTTTGCTTGGGGAGGCTCCTTCAGATCTGTAGATCCCAGGCTCTCTACCACGGAGGACGATTTGCTTGCCCCATAGCAACACATCTGGGTGTCTCCCCTGCCATGTGCACTCCCACCACTGAAGGCACATCGACACATAAATTAGATGTTACCTGTTCAGCCTGAAGTTGGTTATTCCGACAGCTCCCCCATTGTGCCCTGGCCATCCCCCTCACCACCACACCAGAAACGAAAGGGCAGGACTTCATACTGTCTTGCTTAGAAAAGACACGTAATAGAGGCTATCGAACCTTCCAGGCTCCCTTGGCCATCTTGAAACATTGATTCTTATAGCTCTAGAAACAGCTGAAGATGTTGCCTCATGAATTCTCCTACTTCCAGTCAATGCTCCATTCGAATGATCTCAGGCAGCGGTTTGTATATGATTTCTCTCAGGAATGACATAGAAGAAGGCTTCGTGGTCTTCTTGGCTCACTCATGCAAGTATTTTGCATTATGACTGTTTGGCAAAGCTTTGTAATTATGAGGATGCGTGTGTTTTGGCTGCTGGGCATCCATTTTCTCCTCTCTCAGATGACACCACCCTCATGTCATATGGTAAAATTATTTGTGGGTGCATCTTGGTCTCCATAAGTCCTGTCCTTGGCCGGGGAGGAGTCAAGATGGCGGAGAAGTAGCAGGCTGAGACTACTTCAGCGAGCAGGAGATCAGTTAGATAGCTTATCTAAAGATTGCAAACACCTACAAATCCAATGGCAGATCGAAGAGAAGAAGTCCTGTCCTTGCCAACCAAGAGGTGTCCTGTCCTGGTTCAACTAAGAGGTAGGTCTGTGCCCCAAGCTATGCCATCTAGATCTTCTCTCGTGGGCCATGGTGGGTGTCAATGGGCAGGATGAGTGAGCCATACTGGTGTGCTCCGTGGGTCCTGGGCACACAGAGCTTCTGCTCCACCCAGATGCCCGGACCCACTCTGGATCTGGCCTTTCTTTTTTTTCTTCTTTTTTTTTGACAGAGAGAGACAGATCACAAGTAGACAGAGAGGCAGGCAATTGGGGGGCGGGGGAGCAGGATTCCCACTGAGCAGAGAGCCTGATGTGGGGCTCGATCCCAGGACCCTGAGATCATGACCAGAGCTGAAGGCAGAGGCTTAACCCATTGAGCCACTCACGTGCCCTGGATCTGACCTTTCTAAATTTGATCCCCAGCGTTTGTTGTTGTTGCTGTTTCTGGGAGCTACTTGTGTTAGCCCCCCAAATGATCTCTACCTCCAAGTGGGTTTTGTTACTATTTGTGTGATACAGGATATTTTTTTCTTCAAGTCTGCCAGGGTTAGTCCTATTTGTGGCTAACCAAGGAAACTTATTTAACTTTACAATGCTTTGGGGCACCTGGGTGGCTCAGCAGGTTGTCTCTGCCTTCCGCTCAGGTCATGATCTCAGGATCCTGGGATCAAGCCCCACATTGGGCTCCCTGCTCAGTGAGAAGCCGGCTTCTTCCTCTCTCTCTCTTCCTGCCTCTCTGCCTACTTGTGATCTCTGTCAAATAAAAAAAAAAAAAATCTTAAAAAAAAACCCAACCCCATAAAACTTTACGATGCTTTATGCTTTCCCTAGATAAGAGTATTTACACCCGTGACTCCCAACATACCATCCATACATTGGAATTGAAAATTCTGATTTTAACCACCTAATCCTTCTCCTGTTTCTAGATCCGTAGTTGCAACTGGACTAGGCTTCTCCAGGAGGCACATAGCCAGGTCTTGTATCCAAAACCCACACGTTTCTTCAACAGATCATGCTTCAGCTTGTGCTAGGTACTGATCACCCTGCTGGGTACTGGAGATTTCCCCTTCCTTAGGGAGCTCTGGGCTAGTGTGTGGCACAGAGAAGGGACCACTCCATTCAATCCTGTGTGCTAAGTGCTGCACCCAGGGAAACTCAGGAGGGCTCCCAGCCCCAGTTACAGACTTCAGGAGAGGCTTCCTCCAGGGACTAATATCCTGGTAAAACCTAAAGATGACTTGGAATTAGCCAAGTAAACATGGGAGAGGGGTTTCATCTGACTGTCGCTGGCTCTCATCCCCCTGCTGTTTATTTATTGTCTGAAGCGCCCTGCTTCCTGCTAGGGTGTAAACCACACCATGGGAACGGTGAGCTTGTCCCTCTGCTCACTACCTGTCCTAGGAAGCAAGCCTGGCACACTGCAGCTGCTCGCAGGGTTCTGCGTGAACATGTTCTGAGTGAGGACCGCCTCTTGAGGTGGGGACCCCCCTGCCCTGCTCTCCCTGCCTCGTGCCCTTTGCTCCAGCCTCACTGGTGACCCTGGATGCCAGCTGTTTTCAGAGCATGTGCTGTTTCAGACTCTGGGCCTTTGCACGCAAGGCCCGAGTGCTCTCTCTTCTCTCTTCTGCCCCACCAGCTTGCCACCTTTCATAGCCTAAGCACTTGGCGGGGGGGGGGGGGGAGTCTCCCTTGACTCCTGGATGCCTTGATGGCCCTTGTTTTTCCTCCTTCCCTCCTAGGCTGAGCCCAGCTCCCCTCTTCCCATCCACAGGAACCTCTCCAGCCTGCTGTCCTTGCGCTTCCTGCCAGGACTTCCAGATCTAGCAAATAAAACCATAGGATGTCAGGCTAAATCTGAATTTCAAATAAACAACAGTTTTTTTTTTTTTTTTTTAAGTGTAAGTGTGCTCCCTGCGGTATTTACACGTTCTTGTAGTATAAAATTATTCCTTGTTCCACTTTCCACATTGAGTTTTGTCCACTGATTTTCCTTTTTCTCCCCGTTTACATCACTGCAAAACATTTCTTTTCCCATCTCTCCACCACATGCCATGACCCACTTGCTTCCCTCTGTCCCTTAGGCCCTCTCTGCCACCCATGCTCCTAGGTCACCGAAAAGAAATGGGCCGGAGTCCACGTCAGCTGTGGGTACAGATGCCGCAGTCCCCTGCCAGGAGCTACTGGGTGTGGAGCACAGGGAAGGAAAAGACTTTTTCTTCTGGTTTATCCCTGGGGATGGGTTTCCCTCCTGCCCCCTTCCTTTCATCATCTCCCCCAAACCCAGGAGCTTTGGGAACGGGCAGTTAGGTTGCTAGGTTGCTAGGTTGTTGGCATGGGGCTGGGTGAGGGCCTGTCTAAAGGTGAACAAGATGATCCCTGCTGTTAAGTAACCTTATCATGACTTAGGTTCTGGACACTTCCTTGAGTGCTTACTGAAATCATCCAGCTTCATCCCCATAAGAAGCTTATGAGGTTAATAGCATCCCCATTTTGACAGATGAAGAAACCGAGCTCAGAAAAGTTAATTACCGGATCCAAGTAGTCCAGCTGTGAATCAGGGGGAGGAGTGGGGCTGGGAGCCAGGCAACGTCGGAGGGAGCTCTTTACCTCGCCACCCTGCCAGCCCGGCTCTGCCAGGACGGGGCTGAGGAACATGGTGGGTGCATCTTGGGGCCACTCCATCCTGTCTATGCAACAGGCGAGCCTTTCTGGGCGGTGTCTCTGGATATCCAGATTTTTATTTTGGCCTGGTTTTCCCTGCTGGCTTACCCTTTATCCCTTACCTCAGTGTTTTCCTCAGCCCTGTAAGCAAGTTTTGGGAGCTTCTGCCAGAAAAGACCCCATTTCCCCCATGCTCTTGTGGGCCAGAGCCATGCTAGGTGGGTCTGGTGTAAGTGGGAACTGTAGGCACCTTCCCCCACAGCCCGACAGATGCTGGGCCAGTGGGGCCCTCCCCTCAGCTGACCTGAGATCCTGGCTTTACTGTGTGTACGTGGGAGCCATCCAGCTCTCAAGTGCTAATACACCCACTTTTCCTGATTGAGACTTTGCTAAGTGCTAAGGCTGTTTCTACCTGGGGGTCAGGTGTGACTCCCACATGACTCCGGAGTACTTTCTCTCTCCCCCACCTTCCATGTGACCCTCAAGGGTAATCACAGGATCACAATGTTAGCCTTAGATTTCAGCAGGAGATGGGCTCATCTAACTTTCTCATTTTCTAGATGAATAAATGAAGGCCCAAGAATGGTTGGAGATTTGATCAGGTTCACGGAGTGAGCAGTGGCTTGTCTCATCTGGAAATAGGGCTTAAAGAAATGAATCCAGCATTCTAGAGGGCATCGGTGGGGGGAGGTGGGTTGGGGTGCTCTGATGACAGACTGTGGCCCAGAGGGTGTGAGAGAGGGCAGAGGTGGGTCTCATGAACTTTGTGGCTTGCCTGTCTGACCAGGCTTTCTGTCCTAGGGAGTTCAGAGCATTTGTCTCTCAGGTGATCGACACTTCTGGAGATGTTTGTGTCTTCCTGAGGATTGTACATAGAACGGGCGCTTTGGGGACTGAGGGAGGCATGGTCAGAGGGAGGTAGGAGGGCCACTGGCCGGCGAGATGCTAGGAACGGTTTGCATGTGGGCTAGGAGCAGGGATGGGAAGATCCATGAGGTCTCATCAAACCCCAAATTCTACAAACCTCTGTGAACTGGGACTCAAACACAGGCCTGGAGGTATTTTGTTAGGTTTGGTTGGTTGATTGTTTTTCAGCTGGGGCATGCTGGCTGTGCTTAGGTCATTGGATCATCAAAAGTCCTGGTGGCCATCCCTCTGCCTCTTCACTGCTCCTAGACTGGCTGAAGTTGGTCATGTTGGGAAATACTTCCAGGGTAGCCATTTTGGTCTCTTTGGGACCCCATGCCTTAGTTTCAGAAGTCCTCTTAAACTTCCCCCCTGGGGGAGGTATGCCTTCTTTCCTTCTTTATAGGTCATCTGTGAACATGGAAATCACATGAATTAATAAGAATTTATTGAGTACTTACTGTATAATATCATGCTGACTTAAGGGGGCACCTCAAAGAACTAGTCAGGGGCTCATGCATTCCTTGAGGTTTGACTACTTTTTGGCGGTCACTCTCCCTTCAATTCTCTTCTTTTCAAGGGGCTGCTCTAGGGAGCACCGTTGTGGCCAGGCATTGGTGGTGAGCAGTGGCCTGACCTCAGAGTCTGAGGGATTTCCCGTCCCGTTTAGCATTTCACAGCCTGCTTGCTGTTGAGAAAATTCTCTCCTTCCAGTTAGGAGTTTGCTTCTGATTAAAATGTAACTCCTTTGAAGAGAGGTCTCATTTATGCTCTGATCACTTATAACTCATGTTTATGTAACTGATGATGTAATAAGATCCTTTTCGTATTTTCATCCGATTGTGAAAGTACCACCCGATCACCACAGAAAAGACGAAATATATGGAATATGCATAAACAAGGAAACCCAAATCACCCATGCTTGTATAACTCAGAGACAATGGCAGAACTTTTGTTCTGGTTCTAAGAGGCATACTGGTTAGTTTACTGAAGGTGTGCAGAGGCTAAAAGCAGGACCCCCTAAGCAGGTGCAAAGCCAGTAACTAGCTCTGTGACCTTCTACAGATGATGGACTCCTCTCTGCCTCAGCTGCTACATCTGTAAAATGGGGATGATCACGGTGCCTATGCTATACGGCTGTTTTGAAGATTGAGTGAGCACTGCCTGATTCAAGAACTGGGAGCTCTCTGTGTTATTATTGCTGTTAGTATTGTGCTGTAACTCCTAAGTCACCAAGTCTCTCTGGGCCCCCTAGTCCTACCTGTTCCAATTTCTAAATCATTGCTGGGTAATGTAGGTTGTTCTAGAATTTCTTGGGAGGTGGGGGAGATGTTTATATTATGCTGTGCAAGAAATTAAGCCTCTCTTCCATACACTTTAAACATCTGTGTGCTTTCTCCAAAATTTTAGTTCAGGTGGAAATTGCCTCATTGTCTCTTCTCTCTTTCCCAAGAAAATCTTCCTTGGCTTCTCCAGCCACCTGGCACAGACACCCTCCCACCCATAGAAATCTCATCAGCTTTCAGAGCTCACAGCTGCATGCAGTAGAACTAAAGAGACAAATCCCATCCAAGAACACCCCAGGCACCTCGTTTTATTTAACCATGTGTGGGTCGATTTATACGCATGTATAAACTCGTACTGACATATCTAGGTAGACCCACAAAACTGGCATCACGCTTCATATACTGTTTGGTGTCTTGCTTTTCTTTCTTTCTTTTTTTTTTTTTTTGGATAGTCTACCTACTGTGAATACTTACACTTATGCATGGGTGACATATTTAAAAAGCAGAATACTACACAGTTATTAAAAATAATTTTTAGAGGGGTGCCTGGATGGCTCAGTCAGTTGAGTGTCTGCCTTCAGCTCAGGTCGAGATCCCATGGTCCTGGGATTGAGCACTACGTTGGGCTCCCTGCTCAGTGGGAAGCCTCCTTCTCCTCCTCCCTCTGTCTATTGCTCTGCCTATTTATGTTCTCTGTCTCTGTCAAATAAATAAATAAAATCTTGCACATTTTTTTAGAGATTCCTTTTTTCTTTTTTAGAGAGAGAGAGAGAGAGGATGTTAGCTTGAGCAGGGGGTGGGGGCAGAGGGAGAGGGAGAGAGAGAACCCCAAGTAGTCTCCACACTCAGCATGGAGCCTACACCTGGGTTGGATCTCATACCCTGAGATCATGATCATGACCTGAGCTGAAATCAAGAGTCCGAGGCTTAACTGACTGAGCCACCCAGATGCCTCTAGAGATTCTTTTCTGAATACAGTTTTCCTGTTCTTTGTTTTTGTTTTTAAATAGGAAGAAGCTTGAGGCTGTAGACACTGGAGGCAAGAGCCTAACTGTGAAGGCTGCTAGCAGATCAGATCCATTCTGATTATCATCCTTTTCTCTTCCTGAATGTTCTCAAGACCATCAATTGAAACATGACTTCTTAACTTTCTGGCAACTCCTCTTCATTATTCCCTGCCTGTCTTTCCTTTCCTACCCACTCTTTTTAAAGATAGGTGCCAGTCAGGGTTCTCCCATGTTGTCTCTCACGTCCTGTTTGTCCTGTGGCTCAGGGCCACCTCCTCTCTGGCAAGGCCTTCAACTGTCACTCACATACATAGGATTCCCAAAGCTTTTCCTCTAACCATGACCCTTCCCTTGGTTCCACATCTCTGTGCTCAGTTGTGACCTGTCCACTTGCTGTCTCCCAGGCCCCATCAAGTTCAACATGTCCAGAGTGGAACTCATCATTTTTGCCTCAAATCTGTCCAATCCCCCCAAATCTCGTTCTCTATTTCATTCAGTAAATGGCTTCCTTTCTTTCCTGCTTCTCAAGCTATAGACCATCCATTTCTTTCCTCTGTGCTTCCATGTCCAATCATCATGGTAAGATTTTCATTAAAATTTTATGTATTCAATCAAAATTATTACCCTTCATATTAAAATTGTGTTCACCCAGTGTTTTTCATATCAGAATGCTCATAAAATAAAGAAATGTAGGAGATGGTAGATGACAGTTGTTTTTGTCTGTTTGCCTGCTTTTAGTATCAGTGAAAGCAGCACAGTTGATTGCTACTGAAACCCAGACTCTTTTCTTTTTTCCATCAGGATCCAGTTTTGTTCAGAGTTCCACCCCATTCCCCAAACCCCGATTAATCTAAGCACAGCAGTTCTCAAAGTGTGGCCGTGAGACCCTTCTAGGGCATCTGGGAGGTCAAAACTATTTTTGGACTAAGCCATTATTTGCCTTTTTCACTTATTCTTTTAGGAGCATACACTGGATTTTTCCAGAGGCTGTCATGTGATCTTGCAACAGATTGAATGCAGAAGCAGATATGAGAATCCAGCTGTCTTCTATTAAACTAAAAATTAAAGAGATTTGTAAAAATGTGGAACAATGCCATGCTTCTCACTATACTTTAAAAAAAATAGTCACTTTTCATTACATGTGATTTATGTTAACATATAATGAGTTTATTGTTATTTTAAAATGAATTGATAAATATATATATATTTAAAAATTTCCTAGTATTAATTTATTGTAAAATATACAACAATGGATAACCCAGCAAAACAAAAGCTCTCTGATTTCCCCAGTAACTTCTAGAATTTTAAAAGGATCCCAAGTTGGAAGAGTTTGAGAACCCCTGATTTTCTGGTGACAGCTTTTGGTTATGTCAGTGATTCAAATTAACCCAATCAGATTAGATCATGGAAAGATTTATATTCCATGTCTGGGGCAGAGATTTCTCTGCTTTCTCTCATTGGAATGTGAAAACTTACTTGTAGGCTTCATTGCCACTGGTAGCCTCTTACATCCACATGGGAGAATATGGATGCTGTGGATAGGAACTGGGGAGATGGAAGGACCTCAGGGCATGGAGGATGTCATTAGGCTGCTACTGTGACCTTATCTGAAGCCACTCTCATCCCTTAAATCTCCTTAATGTTTGGTCCAGTTTGAGTTGGGTTCTCTGTTACTTGTCTCTGAAAACCCCCTTAACTGATGTAACACTTACTTGGTAGAATTATACACCAAATTCCAGTGTGCATGTGGGTTTTCCAACACTACCAAGCAAATAACTCACCTCTAACACTAACTGATGGTAGTTTCAGATCCCACAGGTTAGAGCTTAGTCCCACAAGATTGCCCTCCCCACCAACTGCAAATACCAGTTGTAAACCCAGTTAATCACCAGTGCTTCTGATCTATCTCAGCTTGGAGGTTCCAACCTACCCCTCTCCTTGGGTTCACCTAATTTGCTAGAGCTATTTACAGAACTCAGAGAAACATTTTACTCACTAGATATCTGTGCATTATGAAAGGATAAGTCAGGAAGAGTCAGGTGCATAGGGCAAGGGGAGGGGAAATTGACTCAGAGCTTCCATGGCCACTCTAGGCATGCTACTCTCCCTGCTTCCATACATGTTCATTGACCTCAGAGGTTTCTGAAGACCATCCTTTTAGGGTGTTCTGGAAGCATCATGAAGTAGGCATGGTTGATTAAGTCATTGGTCATCGGTGATTAAACTCAGCCTCTAGCCCTTCACACTTTTCCCCTCACCAGAGGTCAAGGGGGTGGTACAAAAAGTTCCAACCCACTAAACAAGGTTGGTTCTCCTGGCAACCAACCTTCACCCTTATGTTCTTTCCAAAATTTACTCCATTAACATTACAAAGGACACCTTTAG
Source organism: Mustela putorius furo (assembly GCF_011764305.1). Classification (NCBI taxonomy): domain Eukaryota; kingdom Metazoa; phylum Chordata; class Mammalia; order Carnivora; family Mustelidae; genus Mustela; species Mustela putorius. Next base: position 20,974,269 of record NW_025421341.1, read on the forward strand.
CGTTCTCATTACTTAGGACATTTCAAAAGTTTTAGGAGCTCTGTGCCAGAAATGGAGACAAAGATCAAATATCTATATTTCTCATAAATCACAATATCACTCCTGGAAACTGAGGAGTTGTCATTCCCACACTGGCCCCAAACTTTGGAGGACATCTTGCTGTTCTCAATAATCTGTAAACCGCCCCATAAGATGATCCTCACAGGTTTCTCCAAGCTTGAAGAGCCACCAAGAAGGAGGAAATGCTGAGAAGAAGTGTGTATTGGAGAGTCAAGGCCATGGGACAAAGAAGGTTTGTCACATGTCGATGTTCTAGTGCAGGGAGAAAGAGAAAGTGCAGAAACAGGGTTCCCTGGTGAAGCTGGAGACCGGTGTGTCCTTGAAAGCCAGGCTCCTTGAGCAACACCATTGTCCCTTCCTCTTTTCTGCTCCTCCTACCCCCTGTCTTTGTCTGGCTCTCTTCTTTGTAAACCAAACTGTCCACATCTGTTTGAGTGAGCTGACTCATGGTGACAGCTGGGAAAGTTTGCTCCGCTGCTTGACAAGTGGGGGATTAAACTTCAGCGCCCTGGGACAGCTGAGAGGCTTCTACCTCCTACTTGTGCCACCAAGTCTAGAACAAAGGAAATGGGGATGGGAAAGAGGCACCTGTGGCACTGGGATGACTGTCCCCAGGACCTTCTCCTTCTGTTGGCAAGCACGCCAGTTTCTATTTTGTCACTTGATTCAGGACTTTCAGAAGATTTTTGCACATACATTTGGATGTAATGGGTGGGCTGCAAACACAGTAGAGAAATCACTTCCCATACCTTCTGAAAATAGCATTTTTACCCGTTTAAAATAAGTGTGGTGTCAAGGGATGAGAACTGATGCTTTCTTAACAGGATAGTCTGTATCCATGGCAGACATTACCTGGAGTGCTGGCATGATTCTATGCAAATTTTCAGATACATTTCTATGCAAATTTTCAGATACAAATTCCAGATACATTGGAAATCTCACAGTGAGGTTGTATAAAGGCTGAAAACGTTTGGATTTTACTTTGTTTTCGGTAGGCAGCAAAGTGGGAGAGGAAGCAGGGGAAAAGAGCTTGGGGACATAAAAGGACAAATTGGACTTTCCTCTAATAAACTGCAAGTAAGACATTAAATATCTTTCTTGTTAGAAAAAAGATCAAAGCTGGATAGAAGCTCCTTGCCTTTTTTTTTTCTTTTTTTTTAACAAAACACTGCTACAAAGACACAAAGCACCCTAGACTTGGGATAAGCCTCGGGGAAAGTTTATGTCCAAGTTAGGATAATCAAAAAGAGTTTAATTTACTCAGTTCTGGAATAAAACCAAGGCTGCATTCAGCAATATTTGAAACCAGTTAAAGGTTAGTGAATGAGACGCCCAGTGAGTTTGATTAGATTTTTGCTTCCATTTATTTGTGTCTTACATCATGCTCTAAATCATGTACCTTCTTTTTTAATTTCAAAACAGAGGACTGTCACACCTAATCATTTTATCATAGTTTTTAATTAAAAAAAAAAAGTCTGAGAAATGGAAAAAGCATTTTCTGATCTTCTTTATTTACTTTTTCACTTTGAGGGGTCCTCAAAGCCGGAGAGTGTCTGTTAGTGAATTAGAATAAAACCACAGGATAATTACTTTCTGGGCTACCGACGCAACATGAGTTGCTTTCTATTATGAGAATGCTGAAAAGTTTGCCACAAAATTAAACCAATTAGGGTAATAAGGGGAAGAAGAAGATTAAATTTATTTCCATCTGATTTAACTTATTAATTTCTCAGGGGAGAAGGATTTCCCTGCCGTTGACCTCTAAGTTTTAACCCATGAGCCCCTTCTGTTCTCAAAAAAATGTACTTGGGATTTAATTCGTACTCAAAAGGCTGGACCCTTTTGGTTGGCTCAAAAGCCTCTGACCTTAGGAAGCAGGTTTTTGAGGAATGAGAGTCAGTGAAGAGGTTAGTCAGTGGACAGTTTTGTTTGGAGCCCCTACTATGCATCAGGCATATTCTATAGTCTGGGTGTCTGGGGAGTCAGCGTGAACAAGTCATATCTCCCCGGCTCTTAAAGCCTGTGCTTAATGGCAGAAAACAGATACTCTAAACATAAACAAATAAATCAATAAAATAATTGATAAATGCTGCAAAGAAGATAGAATAGAGAAATGGGCTAGAAAGTCACTTCCCGGGGTGCCTGGGTAGTTTAGTCAGTTAAGCATCTGACTCAGTTCAGGTCATGGTCCTAGGGTCTTGGGGCCCTGCATTGGGCTGCCTGCTCAAAAGGGAGTCTGCTTTTCTCTCTCCTTCTGCCCTGTCCTCTGCTTGTGCTCTCTTTCTCTCTCTCTAACAAATAAATAAAATCTTTTTGGTTTTTTTTTTTTTTTTTTTTTTTTTAAAGAAAAGAAGTCACTTCCCAGCACATAGGACAGTAAGGGCAAAGAGCCTGGGGCAGGGACACACTTTGTGTGTTTGAGAGAGGGAAAGAAGTGCTATAAGACTGAGGGCTCAGGCAGGGAAAGATGTAGTGCTGTACCATCTCTTCTCCTTTTTTTTTTTTTTTAGGTTTTTTATTTTTTCAGCGTAACGGTATTCATTATTTTTGCACCACACCCAGTGCTCCACTCCATTGTGATCTTAGAGCCCATATCTTCCAGTCTTTTGCTCTGCCTGCTGATCCTGGGAAGCTTTCTCCAAAGAGAGAATGCTCAGGAGGGATTCATTGAATCTCCTGACTGGCCCTGCTGGCATTGCTGGCCAAATGACAGGGAAACTGGTGTCTTCTCCTTCCTGGCACCTTTGGAAATAGAGTTTTCTCATTAGGTTTCTGCTTTGGTTCGATCACAATTGCATTGTTAACAGGTGCTTGGCTCTGGATGGGTGGTCCTGCTTTTAGTTGCTGATCATGGAATCCACTCCAGCTAGTGTAGGCTGAAAGGGGTTTATTAAAATGGGTGTAGATATGTCACGGACCAACGGGGGGTGGGGTGGAGGAAAAGCGTCTAGGCTGAGTTTCCAGGAATGGCTCTCAAAACCACACAGCAAAACTGGGCGTCCGTGGGAGCTGCCCCATCTGCCGTGCTCAGAAAGCAGCCTGCTCAATGAGGAGGCCACAGACACAGCTGGCTCCGGGACCACCTGCCCTGGCTCCAGTCTGCTCCAGCTCAACAGACATTCCATACTGGTTCTCTCTTCCCTACTACCTTGATTGCAAATCAAGTCACATTCAAACCCTTAACTGCGTGGGCATCTGAGAAATGTGGGTTTTGGGGTTCTAGCCTCTGCGGTTGGAGAAAAGCCTGCTAGACGCCGGAATGGGTGCTGAGCAAGGCAGACTGCCGACCCTCCCACCCCAGCTAAGCCTGGGCTTCCGCCCTCGGTTTTCTGGCATTCTGACACGGGGGCTCAGGGCCTGCTTGCTCTCCTGAATACTAAGGCTGGGACTAAGGCTGTAAAAACCACAGGCTGTTTTCCTTTTCAGATCCGGCATTCGGGGCGTGTGCCCATAGGCAAGATTTGATCTAGGTTGGGCCGGTTTAACCTGACAGGGACTTGGAGGTGCTCAGAGGAAAAGCTCGTCAAAAGAGCTGACATTGAGCCACTAAGCCCCAGGAGTGGGCAGGGCCGTGGTTGTGTTTGCTCACTTTTACAGCTGCAGGGTCAACACAGAGCCTGACATGTAGTAGGCACCCAATCAATATTTACTGAATAGACAAGCGAGTGAGAGAAAGGATAGGGTGAGCAGCCCTTTGGCATGAAATAGGGGGCAAAATCATCCTGGCCTATAGGCGTTTAACAAATGCTAATGTTTCCTATGTGCTGGGCACCGTTTTAAGTGCTCTCCAAATAGTAACTCATTTAATTCTCATAACTACTCTATGAGATATGTACTCTTGTTAATCCCATTTCAAAACTCAGGTAATAGAATTCTATTACTCGCCCAAGGGCGCTCAGGTAAAAGGGGGCAGAAGGGGGCAGAAGGGTGGCTAGGAGGCCACTGGAGTGTGTCTCCTGTTACTTATGGGGCTTGTCTGTTACTAATTCTTCCCGGGTAGACCATCCTCCCTGCCCACCGGGATTTACTTTCTCCTTAGATGCCCTTCCGGGCTCTTCTAGGCCAGGGCTGCTCATGTGTCCTTCTCTGTCCCTCTCCCATCCCGATGCTGGACGGGGTTTGGGTGCAATTTTAGTTCCCAACGGGGCCAGGTGAGCCCCTTGTGCTGAGCTTCCCGGAGGCCAAACCTCTTTGGAAAAATCCCGATACAGTGGTGGGGCCTGGGGTGGCACCCATGATCCTCTTGGTGCCATCCAAAGTCAGTGACTGCCAACTGTCTGGCTGTGGGGTGTCCTAGAGCACCGTGGTTTCTCTTGGAAATGCTGGGGAGACCACCAGAGCAGCACAGGGCATCCTGTTTCCCACTGTCCACCAGGGCCAGCTGCCGACCTGCTCCTTGACTGGTTTATTTTAGGGTAACGGGTACCTGGGACAGATGGAGACAGAGTGCTGTCCATACTCTTCTGTAGGACCACGTGCTATTTGCAAATGCTCTGGAGAGGGGCCTCTTTCCATAGGGGTGGCGTGGGTTTATTTGCAAAAACAACAGAGCCTGTGCTGGCATTCTCACAGATAACGCAGGGCTGTGGGGGAAAGCATCCCTTTTGCCAGCACAAACAACAGGGAGGGGGCTCATGTGGGTAAGGAGGAAGGGTGTGCCGTTCAGAGTTCAATCCATCCACCCTCCAGCTGCCACGAGGGTCAGCTATTCCCAAGCTTACATGGACCTCTCTAGAAGAGCCTTCCTTCCATGAAGGTACTAGCCAGTGGGGAAGGCCCTCTGATCTCTAAGGGCTGGTTCTCCTGCTTCCGGACTCCCCTCTCCATTTTCGATGGAAATCTAACCTGATATACCTCAGCTGTAGGGGAAAAGCCAACCACGCATGGATCATTGTCCTGACAAAAGGATTTCCCACACTGTGAGGGGATCAAGGCTCCCTTTGCCCAGGTATGGAGTCGCCCCTGGGACCTTACTGTGGACCCCGTGGCTTCCAAGCCCCTTAGCTCTTGAAATTCCTCCCTCTGAGTCACAAAGCTCTATACCCTGCTCTGTCCCTCGGAGCATATTTTTTCCCTTGAATTTTTTCTCTCTGGAGTGTTTACATGAACTGGTTGAACCCATCACGTGGTGAGTCCGTGTTTATATTTGCAGAAGCACCGCCTGGGGAAGTTCTGTTTGAATAGAGGTCACCCCATCTCTGGGGCTTGGCTGCAGCCCCAGCTGAGCCACAGCAGGGGCCTCCCTCCCTTTTCTCACTTCTCTCTCTGCCCCTAGTTCCAAGATCCTGGTCCCAGTGGCTCAGTGCCCCCCAGAAGGCGGGGAGGAGGCAGACTCAGGGGACAGTGGGGCCATCTTCCTCCCTCCTCATCCTCAACCTAAACCCGAGTTTTCTCAGGATTTGTCCATCTCTGTTCTTAGAACTTAACTATCTTCCATCATCTTAGAGGTGGTTTTGGGATGATAGAGTAGATGGTAGAATTTATAGAGATGGGCTTCTCTGTTGCCAATGTTCCTTCTACTGGATGGATGATGCAGTCAGTATTCTAAGATGGTCGAGCCCATGGACTTCAGAGTCATACAGAATGGTATTGGAATTGTGCCTTTGCCAGTTACTAGATGTGTGGCCTTGGACAAGACCCCTATAGCTCAGTTTCATCATCTTAAATGAGTATAATAGTACTTACCCCCCTTTTAAAAAAAAAAGATTTACTTATGTATTTTAGAGTGAGGGAGATGGAGAGAGAGAGAATCTCAAGCAGACCCCATGCTGAGTGCAGACTGACACGGGGCTAGATCTCACCACCCTGAGATCGTGACCTGAGCTGAAATCAAGAGTTGGATGCTTAACTGACTGAGCCGTTCAGGTTCCCCAGTACGTACCCCTTAAGATTATTAGGAGGATTAGTTTAGGGATGCATAGAAAATGTTCTTAATTACAAAATGTTTTTAGTTACAATGATGATTGCGATGATGATGATGATGATGATGATGATGATAGTAATAGTAATAGTAATAGTAATAACTATGACAGCAGTTAGGGTTGGCAGCTTTCCTCATCCCTGTCTCCCTCCTGTACTAGAGCAGTGTATCTCAACTTTTTTGGTTGTCACTCCCCTAAGAAGCCTTTTTACACATACGTGCGTTATGATTTCCTGAACATTTCCCCTCCTCCTTTATATACTTGATATCTGTTCATACTGTGACTTTTGGTGGTCCAAATTATTGCCGTATTTGAGATTTTTTTTTAAACCTCCCCTACCCTCAAACAAATTTTCACAACAACATTGCCCATCTTGAGGATGTGTGTATCAGAGAGAGGCTCTGCTATCTGGGGAAATCATGCAGGTTTTTTATTAAAGTTTTTTGATACGATGGAGAAGTGAATAGACCCCATTGTAGATTTTTCATGGGTGTGGCTGTCCACAGGAGAGAGCCCCAAAGAAACCAAATGATTTTTGTACAATATTGGGCACCCTCTGACCAGGGTGGAGTCAGGGCATTTATTCATTATGGTTTAAAATGTATCTTTTTTCTCCTTTCCCCATTTCATGTTTGTCTTGGAGTAGCTCTCCCTGATGGGAGGACTAGAAGATCTATATTCGTTCTTGCTCATGAGACCAGAACCCATTCTTCCACTAGTATCGCTGGGACTCAGTGATAGCCAACATGCCAACGATGACCAGATGGCTCTATCTAGAGCTCTACATGGGGCAGTAAAAGACAATGATTTAGGGAGCTGAGACCTCCTTCCATGGAAAGGAGAGATGGTTCTTGAAGGAAAGTAATATGTAGGACACAGAGACTTGGGTGTCCTAAAAGTGGGTGCTTGAAGCCATGTGAATAATCTGAGTGCAAGTGGGTCAAGTTCAGGGTGAAGCAAGTCCATGCACAACCCCAGGGGAGGCATTATGTAGACCCTCACATGAATGGTGCTCTCATGCATTGTGCAATATGGTGGCCCTGCATAGATGACCTCTTCCCTGTGAAAGACTAAATGTTAGATGACTTCCTTGGGAGCTAAATGAAAAAGAGTCCATGTTCACAGTTCACTTGAGATTTGTCCAACCTAAAGGATCATTCCCTTTTGAGTTTTTTCTAATTCTTTAACAAAGAAATTTGCATGTACCTGCAGTTTCATGTGTGAGCTTATGGTGGCCAAGGAAAAGGAAAGGGGAGTATTGTCCCATCCTGACTCTTCCTGCGTTCTAGTAGAGAAGTGCTAATGACCTCTTGGAAGTAATCTGGTCTTAAATACCTGGAGTGACCAGAGGATGGCCCCATGTGAAGCCTGTGGCAGATTATCGTGAAAGGACGTATGTCAAGAAATAATGTGGGATCCTGCAAATACTGAGGTCTTGAGAAGGGATGTACTGTGAGGTATAGTCTTCTGCTGAGGGCTTGCTACATGTCAGGCAGGCTGCAAAGTGGTCGGATTTTCAGTCTTGGCATGCAGATAATGAGGATACTTAACTACTTAGCTTATGGATTTAAAACATTTTTGCAGGCTAGGTTGGCAACATGATGCCTTAGTCCCTTTTAGCTCTGACATCTTATGGAATGTGCTGGAGAGAATTTTCAGGCAGTTCTGCTTCCATGTGGATGTACTCATTAACTGCTTTCCTGAAAGAAAATATTGCTTATGAAGAAGAAAAGCCTTGTCTGGGGGAGGCAGAGGCAAGGAAGAGGAAGGTTGAGAGCCCAAAGGCTTCCATTTTGTGGCTCTGCCCAGAGCAGAAGTTCCTAGCTTCTCCTCCAGTATCACTGTAGGTTTTTAACCCTACCCATGGCAAGTGCTTTCAGATTTTCACTCTTTCCCTATTTCTCAGCCATTTGTCCTTTCCCAAGATTTTCCCTAGAGACCTTTGTGCTCAGTGTCCTGCCCTGCACATGCTTCTCCATCTGTTGCATGGCATCAGACTATACAATCACAGGCAGGGTAGCCCTGATGGGAACTAATCTTCACTCTAAAGCAGGATGCATCTGGGTGCTGTATGGGGAGGAGAATGTCCTGGTGAGGCTGGGGGGCTTCCATGCTGGCGGTGTGAATGTGAATACAGAGCAGTGCAGAAAGCCCTAGAGCTGGATTCGAGACACTGTGACTACAGCCCTGGCTCTGGCCCTAACTTGCCATGACTTTGGGCTGACTGAGCTTGTATGCCTTCATCGGCAAAAGGAGGAATGCAAAAGTGATGATTTCCAGCTATTGATATTTTATGATTTCTAAAAAATGAGTCAAAAGAATCATCAACTCCTTTTCACGGCATCTGTGTCTTGCTTGTTGACCACTGAGGGCTTGCCAGAGCATCTCTCCAAATGAGGGCTCTGGCTGCTCTGTGAGCTGGAGGTGACACCAGTTTTTCTCTTTGACTTTGGCTGAGCTCTTATTATAGTGATTCCATCTTGTTTTGTCCCCCATTCCCCACCATCTGCTCATCCTTAGTCATGGGGATACTTCCCATGAGCAGCTGGGGGAGGTCCTGAGAACACAGACATTGGAGGCTGAAGCCAAGTTGGGAATGGGTTCTCCAAAGAAGGTGGGGGGAGAGCAGAAATCATTAATGCTATCAGTCAACTTCTGAAATGTCCCATTACAATTGCTTAACCAGAAAAAATGTCTTCTCTATTCTCCTTCCATCCCAGGCCTTTAGGCAATTAACCTTAGAGAGAAGAATCTCTTTTCTTCCAAACTGTGACATCTTGTTTTTTGCTTTTTCAGTCCACTCACATCTTGAGTCTTCCCTAAACTTTGTGGGCCCTGGGAAAACTGTGCCAAAGCAACTGGTGGGTTGCTCCATGAGGATACCGCAGAGGTGGGGTCTTTTGTCTTTTTCGATCCAGCTGACAGCAACCGATGCTTCCCTAGAGGCTGGAGAGAGATGAAAAGTAGACTTGTCTCTTGATCTCAGTACCCCCTCCCTGATCTGTGGACTAGAGAAAGGAGTAGAGTAGAGAGATAAGGTTGGATGCTTCTCTGCCCCATATACGAAGGTGTCCTGCTGTTGCTCCCACGTGGACCTTCACCTTTCCAATTGTTATCCTCTCAACAAAGCAAGAGCTACTCCATCTAAGAACCACCTCTTCTTTTTTTAGCCAACACTTATCCTGCTTCACACATTATATCAAGCACTTTCTGGCATTTCTGTCTAGAGAATAGGAAGATAGAACTGAATGCTGGCAGAAGCAATGGCCCACCATCACCTTTCTCAAATGTCTCTCAAAGTTACATTTGCCAACACATCCCCAATTTTATAGGAAAAGCAATATTTTTGGAGCTCCCTTCATGTCATCCATTTGGAACATGCCCAGTGTAGTGCCAACAAGGAAGAGAGGCTGTGTGTATTTCTAAGTGGGAGGGGGTGGTTCCAAAAAATGAGAATGCGTGTGACTATGTTTGACAGAGGCAAGCAGGAATGGAAGAAAAGATTCATTACGAATGAGCAAACACTAAACCTCCTGGATAGAAGGAGTCACGTTTTGTGCATCTCTTGGCATTTAGGAAGGACTGACCACAACTCAACCTGAATGGAATGATCCAAGGAACTTTAATCCACTTTCTAGAAGAATTATCTTCATAGTCAGCAGATGTTCTTTTATGGTGTCAGTTTTCACTGCTTCCCTCTAATTTTACTTGGAACATATTTTATTGGCAGTAGTCTTCCATGAGCTTCAGCATGGCAACTCAGGGTCTCCTTCATTCTTCATTTCCCTGTCATGAATCTTCTTGAATAATCAGTCTTCATGCTGGGCTCCATCCTATAAGAAGCCTGGATGGGAAGAATGTGTCTCAGCATGCAAACATGCCTGGGACCTTGTGAGCCCCAAGAAAGTGTAAACTGAATGATATTTTATATATTAAAAAAAAAATACACAGACAAAGAAAGTGGAAGAAGTATTCCAAAATGTTACCCATGATGCAAATGTGTCCCTCAATTTTCCGTAAGTTTCAAAATGTGTGTCTTTGGCAGAGTGTATAGCTTTGGAATTGGGGTTGGGTTGTATCAGTCATTCTTCCTGGTCAGTGTCTCTTTGGGGTTTAAGGCATTTTTCAGACTAGAAGACCTGTGGAAGCTTCTCTGGTTCAGTACCTATTTCCCTTATCTCTGATTTTCCCCTAAGCAACTCTCACACACATACTCCCTCTTGTCTCCCTTAAGCTACAAGCACAGAAGGCCCTGAAGAGTCTCCAGGAGAGGCACCTGTACAGACACTGTTTAAAGCCAGCCAGCTGGTTTCGACCCTCTTTCTAGCCACTTGAGATGGTGGGAACTCAGTGGTTGCTGAGTCGGACGTGGGAGAATTGCAGAATCCACTGGTGAATTGCTCCTTTGTTCTCCTCCTAATCTTCTAATCCTGGGGAATGGAGAAAGGAGTTTTCCTGGGACCTGGGGCTCAGCCCTCCAAATCCCTCTGTCTTTGACTACACCCTGAGGGTTGGGGTGGGGAAGGACAAGTGGGAGGACACCAAAGACAGGGTGGTGTCAAAGTTGTGAAATGGTTAGCAACGGCCCACCATCACCTTTCTCAAGCAGCTGGAGTTACCCCATGTGAGGACCCCTGCTTTTCCTGGTTCTGGGCCACAAGCGCTGTGTCAGTGGCCTCTCTGGGACTCTTCCCATGTCACCCATCTTTACCCCAAAGCAATGTAGCAGTGGGGAGGTAGGGAGAATGACCTGGTGTTTCCTATGCATGCTTACATCTGGAATTCTACCTTACTAGCCAGTCACCCTTCCAGTCATCAATATATCCCTTGACTTAAACATGTTGCAACTGCTTGGTGTCCTGTCCTTAACCTGGTGAGAGCCCCATGCAAGGAAGCCAAATCCATAGTTTGGTTTCCTGTACAAACTGTTTTGCCTTGCTGGAGTCTGTGACCCTTGGCTGCCGCTTCCTGAAGTTTTGCAGCGACTTTTGCTAATAAGTACGCCCAGCTGCCATGGTCAGAATAGTTGATGTTTATCGATCGCTTGATCTGTGTCACACACACTGTGTGAAGAGCGTTCCATGTGTGAACGCATTCGATCCTCACCTCTGCTCTGTAAGGGAGTTCTGTAATGGGATTCCTTTTGCTGATGGGGGAACCGAGGCACAGAGAGGAGGGACTCGTGCCAGATGCCTTGGATGGGAAACTGCAGTCTCCTTTGGAGCACGAGCAGTGCCGAGGCAGAGGGCATGTTCCCCCTGTGCCCCTGGGCCAGCTGCTGCCCAGAGGAGTGGGCCTGGGTGACTCAGGGGAGCACCTGTCCCTGACCCCCAGGAGGCGGTCATTAAATGTGGCAGGGAGGAAAGGGGCTTGCTGGTCCCATTGGCGTATAAACACACCACCCACAGGGCCACACCTTTCCCGTTACTGCCATTGGGTCTGACACTTTCGGTTTAGTAAGCACATTAGGCTTACCTCAGTGAATGCATCGTTGAATTGTTAAATATCTGTGTGAGTCACGGATGATATTCCTGTAGGCCAGGAGCAGGTATGCCTAATATCCTCTGCACAAACGAAGCCCTTTTTGGACGAGGTGGAACGTGGAGGCGGTAGTCGGTGCTGTTTCTCTTGTTCTTCGCACCCAGCCCTTCCCGCTCAACTTCTATGCACCTTCTTTGTCATCACCTACGATCATTCTCCTAGGTATTTTCTTGGTGCTTGTTTCCACTCCATGTGTGCCTCTCGCTGGTCCCTGACCCGGAGACGTTAGCTTCTCCCAAGCTGCTCTCTGGAACGGTGAGCTGACACCACTCCGATAGGGCTCGGGAACCCTGAGATGCTGGGACCGAGGCTGGGGGCTTCATCATGCCCAGGTGGTTTTTGGCAAGTCGCTTGTCCTCTCTGAACCCAAAGAGGCAGCTGTTGTACCCTGCCACGATGGAGGAGGTTGGTAGAGGGTGAAGGGGGAAGCTCTTCAAATCTAGGTTTTGAGCAAGTTCTCTGGCAGCCCACGATGGTGAGGAGAGGCCCCGCTCTTGGCTAGAGGGCTGGGCTGCACTGGAACGGGAGGCAGCTGTGCTGGTGGATACACTTGGTGAGCAGTGAGAGGATCTTGAAAGCTGGTCACGTGGCTTCCAGAATCATTTCTTAGTGCATCTGGGTTCCTTTGTGCCTCCTGCCAACTAGAGCCACGCTAGCGGAACCCTGTCAGGGGGACTGGGGCCGCAGGTGAAGCGATTCATTCCCAGCTTCGGCTGGCATAAACGCAAACACATTGCGATCTGAGGGACACCTAGCCCTGCCAATTCCAGGCTCCAGACACTGGCAACAGCTGTCTAATGGTACTGGCGTGGACTGGCAGGGCATTCTGGGTATTGACATGCAAATAAGTGGGGCATAATGTGTGTGGGTGGGCAGAGGGACAGTCTGTTTTCAGGTTTAGGGTGTTCTTTGCCCCAGGGGACTGTCAATCTCTACTTAATGCAGCCACTGAGAAGCAGGAGAATGGTGGCAGGGAGAGGAGAGTCCAGAGAAAGAAAAGGAGAAAGAGAGAGTGGGCAGTGGGAAACCAGCTGCCGGCTCACCGCGCCAGCTCATGCTTTGGGAGGACTGCTTGACAAAGAACAGGGCCAGATCTCAGATGAAGCCCCCGGGCGGCCTGGGCTGTCAGCCCTGCCAGGCAGGCAGCCTTCTCCTTGCACCTGGCCAGCACTCGGTGATCAGGACCAGTGTCCCCTTCCTCTGTGGCTGCCTCCGCCGCCCCAGGGGGCCTTGTCAGTGGAAGGAGCCCTGCCCTGGGAGCTCCGCGTGGCATGTCTCCCCCTGCTCCTGGGTACTCCGTGTAGTGATCTCTGGCCTCCTTCCACTCCATCTTTAGTCCCACTCATTCTTTCAGACCAGTAGTCAGCCATCTGCCCCCAAAATGCATGGGGTAGTTGGGTGAATGGATGTCAAGTCTTTGCTAAGCACTCCTGGGGACCCTCTCCCTGTTGACATAAAATAGTTCCTACGATCTCAGGGGTGCCCCAAGTATTGCTTTAAAATCAATCTTCTATGGAGCACCTTTCTAGTCAGGGTGACTTGACTTTTTCAGCAGTGAATGCACATACCTCAATGGCTTGGCACAATAAAACTCATTTCTTGCTCACATCTCCCGGGGAAGAGGCATGGGGTTGTCAGGGCGGAATCGGGGGATGTGACTGCGTGAAGTCACTTGTTCCTCTGATGGATCTTCTCATGAGGGCCCAGGTCCCCGGTGGAGCCTCAAAGCCACAAGGTGGCAGGTCTGAGGGGCAGGAGAGCACTGAGAGTGGCAAACGTTATGCTCTGGGTATGTAGGCAGTGGCGTTCCTTGCTCTCTCTACATGTGCTCGGCCCGCATTCGAGAGGCTGAGGTGTAGAGTGGGGAGCAAAGGCCAGTAGTTTGAACACGTAGACCATCTTTCCCATAAGCACCTTGCGTTGCAGAGCACTGTCTTCGGCATCAGAAAGACTCAAGGTGAAAGCTGAGCCCCACTGCTAAGTCGCACGTGCTCAGAACCCTGCAGGAGCAATAGACCATTGGAGTTAAGTGGGGAGGAAGATGATCAAACCCAGGTCATTCTGACACCAGAGCTGTTAGATTTGGTGCTGGTTGCTTATGCTCTGGGTCTCCATTGTTTTTCTCATCCGTAAAATTAAGCTAATACTCACTAGGGTGACTGTAGAGATAAAAAGATGATGTACTTAAGTCGTTAGCACAGGGCCCAACCCACAAGGGCTTGGTAAATGTCATCTGTCCCTGTTACTCCTATTTTGTGTCACTATGGTTGTTACTTCATACTCAATTCTGTACTGGGGGCTCAGGTTCAAAGATTAAGTGAAGTAGAAATCCTCCCTGGCCCTGGAGGTCCTCACAGTCATTAAAGGCAGTAATTTCTGTATGTGACATTGCTTTGTGAAGGGGGTGGCATGGCGTGGATAGAGATGAGGACATCTTAGTGATTCAAGGGACTTGCTGGCTTCTCAGGTACAGCTTGAGGAGAGGGGAGGATTTTGAGAGGTGGGGAGCTGGAGGTTTTGACAGTTAGAGCTGAGCCTCAGGAGGTAGGTAAGGGAGTAAGAATGTATAGGGGTGGGGAAGCACCAGGCAGCCCACAGTGGGGTGATGGGGTAGAATGTAGCCTATGCCCTTGTAGAGGGGCCAAGTCATAGTGGAGGAAAAACGATACGTCAGTTGGAGCCAGAGCAGGAAAACAAAATGAAACGAAACTTGGCTTTGGCCTGTTGACAGTAACTGGGACTCCTTGGCCGCCCCCAGTCCTGCCTTGTATTTGTCTGGATGCCAGCCTCAGCGTGTTGTCACTTCCCAAACCCACTGACTGGCTCCTAAGTGGGGGAGATGTCCAGAGACAGTATGCCCCTCTCCATGCAGCAGAAACTTCTAATCTGCTCTTCTGCTGGGGGATGCCATATTTTTTTTTTTCTCTCTTTCTACAAACTCTCCCATTTAGTTCCAATTTCCTGGCCCCCAAGAGGGTTCAAGCTTCCTCTGCCCACGCAGGACCCCTGGGTCCATTTTTTCTTACACGGAGTGACTCGGTGATCATTTGCTTCTCATTGTGTATACCCATGCTTTACCTCCTTTCTGTAAAACAAAAGAAACCTTTACCTTACTTTTAGGGGCAAGTCAGTTTTTTTGTAATCCCTGTCAATTAGTTGAGTCCCAACTCCATAAAAAACATAGCGTATAGTGGTCGTTAGGGTTGTTTATATGCATGGGGTGGTTTCCTTCCCTACCCACCTGAACCCAGACGTGACCAATGACTCATTTTGTCAGATGGAATATAAATGGAAATGATGAGTTTCACTTCCGGTGACCTTTCTCCTTTTTCCTCTGACACTGATACTGCCAATGTTTGAAGTGATGGCAGCATGGGTCATCTCCAACAAGACCCTAGAGGGAGGAGAGATGGGGCATTGCAGTGGGCCTGAAATGTGCATGTGGCATAAAACAAACCTGTGTTGTTTTAAGCCTTTGAGATCTGGGTTTTTTTGTTTTGTTTTGTTACACAGCATAACGTGCCTGATCATCCTGACAGATAAGCCTGGGGGTTAGCACTTGGTAGGATCCATTTTGGACAGAAGTTGTCTGCCCTCAGAGCGTAGAACCCTAGATTGTTGTATCTATGAAATGCTCTTTACGAGACTATGGGGTGATAATGAGAAGCATAACTGACCCCCAAAAGAAGCCTCTTTGATGTGTGTGCCAGATGACTTTGGAGGTTGCTCTCTGAGGAAGGATGGTGGCAGGGCAGCCAAGGATGGGCTGTCTTCCAAAGACCTCAGCCTGGAGAGATTTGAATAAAGTTCAGTGCTCTTTAATTCACTCAGTCATCTCAACTAACTCAGATGGAGGGGCACCTGGTTGGCTCAGTGGGTAGAACATGTGACTCTGGATCTTAGGGTTGTAAGTTCAAACCCCACATTGGGCATAGATCTTACTTCAAAAAGTTAATGATAAAAATTAAACTAATATGTACTGGGAGTTACAGGCATTGGGAATTCAAGGATATTAAGACACGGTTCCAGCCTCCAGGAGCTCTCAGACAGTGTGGAGATCCTTGACTAAAACACAGTGTAATTAGGATTATATGGTGTCCAGAGTGAGGGGGAATAAAGTGATTAAATAGTAAAGCTCCCAAATTGACTTTGGTCCTGAGCCCTGAAGAACCCAGACATTTCTACCGAAGTCTTCTAGTAGGAGCTTCTCTTTCCTGCCAAAAGGAATTTGAAATGATCCTCCCTGCCTGGATGCTGGGAGTCTGAGATGTTATAGACTGGATTAAAGAGAAAGTTCCTTCTCTCTGGAAGCCAACTCGAGCTCTTCCCCCAGTTTGTAACTAAGCAAAGTTGGGTTTCTTAAAAACAAACTCGGAGCAGGTAGAGCTTCTGTGAGAACTAGAAGTATGGAGGAAGCTGTGGGGCGCACAGGTGTGGAGAGGGGCTGTGAGCACATCCGGAGGCCAGGACAGGCCTGAACAGCCTGTTCCCTGCAATTGAGGCTTTTACCCATTGCGGGAGGAGGGAAAGCTGGTGGGCCATGGGAAAGCAGCCCGGCAACCTCCTGACTGGGTTGGGTAGGATAAGGTAAACTTTTTAGTAAAATGTATGCAGAAGTCATTGTAGAGTTTGGGCTCTATGGCTCTGATCAAATCCTTTCAACGTCTTCAAAAAGTTTAAGATTGGTGTTGCAAGTTCAGATTATTGTTTCCAGACTGTGAGAAGCTGGCTTGACCATCAGGCAAGACAAGACTCTGGTTTCCAGAGTCGCAACACCATACGAAGCTTCCTCTTTCAGAGCTCTGTCTATCTTCACCTACTTGTCTGGGTCCCAGAGGGTGGTAGCTGACACATAGGAGCTGGTGTGCAAAGGCAATGGGGGTGGTGGTCTGAGGAGGGACTGGTCTACTCCTTCCCAGCCGGAGAGGCCATCCCCTCCCCAGGGAGATCAGGGAGCTGTCCTCAAGATGATGAGGCATTTGTTTCATTTTCTGAATGAATTTGGGTGTTTCAGGAAGGCAGAACTGCTTCCAGAAAGACACAGAGGAGTGAAACAGCCTTGTGAATGGGGGTTGTGCATGGGTGACAATGACCAAGGTTGAGTCTAAAGGCATATTTTATCATTTGGAGATATCAGGCAGTCTAATACAATGATGATGATTTGCAATGCCAGTCTGTTTCCCCAGGGAGGTCGGCTTGGTTTCCATCAAAATCATAGGATACTCTCCACGTTATGACCCCAGGCCTTGGTTTTGGGTGGCATGCCTTACATGGGCCTCTCAATAGATGCCTTCCAACCCTGACTCTCATAGCAAGACTTTCTTCCTTGGGCCTGTAGTCTTCTGAACTACCGGAGTGCTGTGCATAAGGGAGGCACCATCTGATTATTTACATTTGATAATCATTTTCTTTCATCTTAGGACCTAAACTAAATGGTGAAGCTTACACTGAATGCATTTGAGAGTTAATGAATTATCATTTAGTTAGTTGATGTACTTATCCAAACCCATCAAAGCAACACTATTTTCAGGCTTTCATTTGAGTTTCTCTAGGTCCCTTTGATTTCTATACTTGCTACTAGGACAGTTGTCAGCTTAAATGGGTGCTAATTAGCTACTTGTCAACAATCATGAAATTAGCATGCTTCATGTTCACTTTATATGTGATAACCTTTTCCTTTGCAATGAATCATGGATTAGAATTCAATATGCAGTACTTTTGAAAAGGATGGTGTGAAGTAGTGAAAAATTAGAAATGGACTAAATAGCCCACAATAAAACATAGATTTAATGAATCATGATCCAACCACACGATAGCACACGATTGACCATGAAAAATCATGTTTGTGAAGATCTACATAAACAGCAGGAAAAAATGTTCATGTCATATTAATATACCCCAAAAGCAGGTTAGATACACTATGGTCCTGTTATTATATACCAATATATATGCAAAATATGAGTTTTGTTTTCTTTGTGCTTTTTCTCTATTTTCCACATTAATCTGGTGAGTTTGCTTCACTTTTATAATCCAAAAAATATGTGAAATTCACATTTGAGAGTTGGAAAATTCTTTAGCATGATTTTTTAAGGCTAGTCAGGACTTCTTTAACTTTTATTGGAATTTTGCAGCCCTAAAAGCAGAAACCAAGTCTTTGCAGACTGTTTCCTGGGGACAATGCCATTAGCTGTGGCAGAAAGAAGGCCAACACAATCTTGAGCTTTGTCAAGAAGGATATTGAAACCAGAATTCACTGCCCTGCCTTCCTCACACCAACTGTGGTGCTGACACATTCTACTTGCTGGGTCTCAAATACAACTAATAGAGGCTTACCCCATGTTCCAGTTCATGGTAGACTCTCTGTCTGCTTTTATTTTTCCGCATCAAAAATATGGAAGCTGAGGAGTCACCTGGTACATATTTATGAAACTATCTAGAGTTGGGATAGGATAAACATGGATATGAGTTTTAGCACCTTTCCTGTGCAAAGAAGAGAACATCTTCATAAACTTGAAATGTGTTGTTTTATTTTGTTATTATTATTTTTTAAAGATTTATTTATTTGAGAGAGAGAGAGAAAGGTGGGGAGGGGAAGAGGGAGAGGGAGGGAGAGAATCTCAAGCAGACTCCCCACTGAGTGCAGAGCCCAACTTGGGGCTCAATCTCAGGAGCCTGAGGTCATGACCTGAGCAGAAATAAAGAGTTAGATGCTTAAGCAACTGAGCCATACAGGTACCCCAAAATGGGTAATTTTAGAAAAGAACTTAAAAGGACACGAACTTTACAGAGCCATTTGTACTTTCTATAAAGATTTAATAATCTCCTTCCAAAGATGGTAGAGGTGGACCACAGAACATCAGAACATCAGAAATGAAATTAATGGAGTTGGAAGTATATCCCTAATCTGGTGGCTTCCAGCCCTTTCCCACATGTGACATAATATTATGAACACACTTGATCTGATTAAGGATCTGAAGATAGCACTTAAGGAGCCAGCAATTATGACAATGCAGCCAATGACAGCAGCATCAGCATGTCTTTCCCTATCTATGAAAGCATCCACTTGCCTCCCACATTGTTTGTGTTCCTTGCACTGCTATGGTCCTCTAATAAAGAACTCTTTATTACCCGGATACACCCTCTAACATTCTCCCCAGTGCGTTCTTACATGGTGCACTAAATACGGGCTCCTCCAGAACTCAACCCTGTGCCTGTCATGGGCTGAATGTGTGTGTCCTCCCCAAATTCATGTTTAATTCCTAACTCCCAGTGGGATGGTATTTGGAGGTGGGACCTCTGGGAAGTCATTAGGTTTGAACGAGGTCATGAAGGTGGGGTCCTCATAGTGGGATTCTTGTCCTTTTTAGAAAAGGAGGAGAGATCAGAGCTGGCTCGCTCTCTACGTGCAGGTATTAGGTAAAGGCCAAGTGAACACACAATGAGAAGATAGCTGTCTGCAGCCAGGAAGAGGGCTCTCACCTGAGCTTGAGCATGCTAGCACCCTGATCTTGGATTTCGCAGCCTCCAAAGCCGTGAGAAAATAAATGGATGTTGTCGGAGCCACCCAGTCTGTGGTATTTTGATAGTGCAACCCAAGCAGACTCAGATAGCTCTCTTCCCCACAGCAAGCTTTACCTGCTCTAAACTGAGTTACGTGAGGGAGTTCAAAGAACCACATGCATCACCACCCCTACCAGTATGGCTGCTTAAGTGCTTCAAAAATAAATATCACATTTATTCAGATTTGGTGGCTCATCTGGGAAGATCGCCAGGTAATGGTTGAGCACCACGGCCCCAGCCTGTGCCCTTGGGGTTGTGAATGGCCGTCTCCAGAGTATGCTTGGAGAGCTTGTGGCACTAGGCTATGTGTGTCTTTGGTTCAACCCAGGGTGACGCCTCTTATGTTTCTGCAGATCAAATATTTGTAATATACGTGAATGAGGTATTCTTGGTGTTTCAGAGGCCTCATTGTCAATAGGGTATTTTCTTTGGTTGTATCCCTGGAAATCTCTGGGGTTGTGACAATTCATCCATTCTTCCTTTCCAGCTCCAATTGCCCAACCCCACGTATAAGATGAGAAAACAAGCTAGGGTGAGGAATGCCACACTCAGGTGAGAGAGGACTTAGTTAGGGGAGACCACTAATTAGAGAAAGCTTCTAGCTTGGACCGGCTTCTTAGTTTTGGCTTCATGCCAGCCAGTGCCCAGCTAGATGGCAAAATAGTGGATCAAATTAAAAGTGTGCGTACGCGCATATGTGTGCAGAGGTGGGGGAGTGTTTGGGGATGGTTCATAGGCATGTATTTGCATTTGGGTTAGGTTGTATATCGAGGGGGCATTCAAAGCTCTGATCCTCATAGCACTATGATCATTCTGATGGAGCAGGACATGTGTCTGTTGTGTGTGCTTGCAGGTGGGGGAGAGTGGAATGCTTATACAGGCTGAGAAAATTCACCAGCTGATTCTGATTCACTCCTTGCTTGAGAACTACTCATTTGGGGAATTGTCTTCTTACTTATGCTTCGTCATTAATGACGCTGTTTTGACGTCATTGCTCTGGATCGCCCTCATGCACACTCTGGGCTCATCAATTTTTAGGGTTAGTATCAGAGGGAAAGAAGCCGGCTTCATTGATGTGTTAATGAAGCACTGGTTGCCTGATCTTGCACAGTAAGAGAGGCAGGCTCCTGTGAGGTTTTATTAATTAAATGCTGAATCCCAGGGGACAGATGAGTTCCAAATAGCAAAACATCCTGAAGTCTTTTTCATGGGCAAAAGCTGGGTTGAGGTTTGAGTCTGTTGGATGGGGGCTCTCTGAGCCTTTAATGCTGAAGTTGTCATTGGGGAGGGACAGGATAAGGCCCAGAGAGGCTGGGGAGGTGGTTCGAAGCAAGCATGAGAAAGTCCCATGTTCTTTTCCTCCCTTCCTAGGTCAAGATGCTGGACTTTTTTGGGAGCAGAAGGGAGGGCTGAACGGTACGAAGTCAGTCTGTGTATTAGTTTCGTCTTTGCAGCTGTAACAAGCTACCCCAGTCTTGGTGACCTCAAACAACATGAATTTATTATTTTACAGCTCTGTAGGCAGAGGCAAGAACTGAGGGCCTGCAAAGAGCCAGGTCTGCCCTCCATCCTGGAGGCTGTAGAGGACAATGTATTTCTTGACATTTTCCAGCTTCTGGAAGCCGCCTGCATTCCTTGACTCAGGGTCAGCTTCTCCCATCTTCAAAACTGGCAACACTGAATCATATTGTTCTGACTCTTCTTTTCTGCCTTCCTCTTGGACTTTAAGGACCTTGTGGACTCATTGGGCCCCACCTGTATCATCCTGGATAGTCTTCCATCTTAAGGTCAGGTGATTAGTGACCCTAATTCCATCTGCAGTGTTCATTTCTCTTTCCTCTGTTACTTGATATATTCACAGGTTCTGGGGATGGGGGCCTGGGCAGTTGGGGGGACCCTTGTGCCTGCCATCCTGGATTTTGCTTCCTGGACCACCTGCAGCCCCAGGGCAGGCATAGGACATGCACGTTTGTCAGAGACTCCGCTCCATGAATTAGGGTCTCAAAGACCCCTTCCTTCTACTTCCAGCTTTTACTTCTGCCCCCTTCCCAGTCCAGAATACTCCCGGAAGCACGTGCAAAGAATAGTTTAAGAGAAGAGTTTTAGAAGGTGCATGACTAAACATGCAATTATCATACAAATAAACATGCAATTATCATGGAACCTGGCATTTGACTCCAGGGCCTTGACCCAGAGAAATGAAGGTTTATCTTCACACACAAATAAATGTTTATGGTAACTTTACTTGTAATAGGCAAAAACTGGAAATAACCCAGATGTCCTTCAATGGGTGAATGGCTGTACAGGTTGTGATACATTCACATGATGGAATATGACTTGGCAACAAAAAGGAATGGACAATGGATCCACGCAACTATGGACAAATCCCTAGAGAATTATGGAGAATGAAAAAAGGCAACTTCAAAAGTTTGCATACTGTAGGATTCCAATTACAGAAGACCCTCGAAATCGCATTTTAGAAATGGAGAGCAGATTGGTGGTTGCCGGGGGTTGTGGAGGGGGTAGGGTGGGTGGGGAGTAGGTGTGGCCACAGGAGGGCAGGAGGAGGGACCCCTGTATTGTGGAAATGAGCTGTATCTTGACTATCTTGACTGTACCTATGTCAATATCCTAGTTCTGATTTTGTGCTATAGTTTCGTACAATGTTACTCTGGGAGAATTGAGTAAAAGGCAAAGAAGAACTCTGTATTATTTCTTACAACTGCATGTGAATCTGCCTGCAATTTTCTCAAAATGGTAGATTCACATGCAGTTTTAAGAAACATTAATTAAAAAAAAAAAAAAAGGTTTTTGGCAGAGTCAGCAGCAGACTTGGAGAGGTTGCTACCTTCCAAGGCTGCATAGGGGAGTCCTAAAAGACATCACATATGCGTCGGCAGGCTGTTAGTGGGTTCTGGGCCTATCTCTAACTTAACTTATGCCACTTTGGAAACCTTCCTGTTCCTTCGTTTTGAATATGGGCAACAGCTTCATTTCCTTCAATGCCAGGAAGTTGTTTTTTATACCTAGAATCAAGGGTATGGGGCCTCTGAACGTTTCGGCCCATCCCTGGTAAGGAGCCACCTGTTTGTCTGTCTTTGTCCCCTCTATCCCTCTCCTTCCGGGCTTCACAAATCCCCTGGGTAGAGGGTGTCTGATCCTGAGAGAGAGAGAGGACTGTCTGCCACACGGAGGGCCAGTGGAGGAGTTGGGGGGGTTGGGGTGAGGGCCAGTGGGGCGAGTGTCCCGTCCCCATGCCCCCCCCCTCCCCGGGGCTCAGCCACGTGCAGGCTGCAGGTGGGTCCGGCCATTCCAGAGAGAGCTGGGTCAGCAGCCTGAGGCAGCTCCTGGCTGGCTCCTGGGGTTGGCTTTGCTCAAGGCAAGAGCTGTCAACTCTGCCCTTTTGAAAAAGAGCAACAAAGGGGAAAAGGAAAGAAAAGAGAAAGGGGAGTGGGGTGGGGGAGGCTGGGCTGAGAGAACAGGTGGGGACTATTTAAACAGAAGGCCTGACTCAGCCCTTTTCATTCACTGAATTTCCAAAGGACTGTTTGTTTTAGCTCCCCCAGGCCTCTGAGACAGGAGGAGGCCAGGGGCCCATCTCTGGGGAGAGAAGGAGCTGGCACTATGGTGGGAGGGGGGGCCCGCAGGCAGGGCAGACATCATCTGGGCTCTTGGCGTCTGGGTTAGGGGTTTCATTTTGCTCACTTTATGCTTTCTGAGTTCCGGAACCCTCACCTAGTAGAACTCTGGGCCCTGCAGATGCTGGAGAGGTAGGGACGAGAAGCTTGCTGAAGAGTTTGGAATACCCCCCCCCCCCGACCTTGAATGGAGAAGAGAAAATAAATGCCATATGTTAGAGTCTAAGTAGTGATCTAGAAAATGTGCAGAGGGAAAGAATGATCAAGGGTGGGGAAAACGGAGAATTCTCAAGCTCTCCCGTCACGTTGCTGGACTACACCAGAAAGTCACTTTTCTCTTCCTAGAAGAATTCCTACACTTTCTGAGTTCTTAGTTCCATGATTATATTCACCAATAAGGCTGAACGTGGGACTTGTCGTTAGCTCTTGGCAAACCACACCTCCTACAGAAAGGCTTCCAGGTCACCTTAAAAAAAGCTACATTCCTATTTGGACTCTGCAAGCTCTTGGACCTGCTTATATAACCCCAGTGATCAGGAACCCTGCAGTTTATAGCAGAGCATAATTTGTAAATCTACAGAGTGGTTCTTTTGTTTGAGCAATCCCATTGAAAGCGGATTGGTTTCAAAAGGTTCAGGCTTATTGGGTCATCATTTTTGCCCATGAATAAATGAAGCAGTTTTAGGATTTGATCCATTTCTCCCTGGGAAGTCAGACTCAACCTGAACCCAAACGTGGAACACATTGTGGTTGAGCACAAAGCAGCCCTTAAAGGAACCAATAGCATTATAGAAGTGTAAATAGGACTCTAATTCATAAGTTTGCTAGCTAGCCCCCTCCCCCACAGCCTACAAGACTGTAGCTCTCCCTACCTCATGAGGTGCTGCTCACATTCTCAGACTCCACCCTATATTGGGTTCCTGGCCCCTCCTCTGTCTCCCCCCAACCACTTCCCACCTTGGGCTGCCTGAGAGTAGCTCAGCCCTTACCTGAGCTTGTCCACTCCCAGAGGTCAGACAGTCTTTCATTCCTCTGGCACAGAACCCCGCATGGTGTCAGGCATAGGTGCTTATTAATAAATGCCTTTTGACTCTCCATGATGGTGAGCAAAGGAAAGAGGTGAGTCTGGGCAGACGCACAATATTTTACCTGGTTGTTTTGCTTGACATCCAATCAGATTCAAGAACCCAAATCCCAACCAAAAGAACACAAAACCTTGGGAATTTTCCCATTTGACCAGATTCATAATCCATTCAAAGGAATATTCTCATGCCCTGAAGGTGTGTGAGATCAAACCCTTACCTTAGCAGGACACTGGATGAGGGGTAGGATTTGTGCCTCTCAAGTCCTCTGGTGAGTTTGGACAAGCCACGTGGGTTCCCTGTTCTGAAAAATGAAGAGGTTGGATGAAAGGAGAAGTCTTTTTTCACCATTGAGGATCCCGTGATTTCTGTTGTCGTCGTGTGAACTCCGTGTTGTGGAATATTTTTAGTTAGATCCTTAAAGATCATGTTCTATATTCCAAATTTTTAAAATCAAAGACTTTGCTGCCGATTAATGCATAACTGATGTTTACCATATGAAATTCATTTAATTTCAGTAAAAACCCCTGCCATTATTCTGTTGCTAAGTGCTAGATCCTGTCCTACACTACATGCTTGATCTCCTGTATCTTCACCAAAACCCCTCAAGGTAAATATGATTATATTACCTTTTCACCCTTTATGTCCATTTTATTGTTTTTTCAGTTGACACTAAGTCTTAGAGAAGTTAAATAACTTGCCCAAAGGCACACAATTAGTAGAAAGTAGTATAGTTGGCATTTGAACCCAGGTCTGTTATTCCATGACCCCCATTCTTTTCTACCGTCAATATAGCCTACCTGCCCAAACACAAAATATCACTACCATTTCATTTAGCTTGTTGGCTTTCTTTTAGGGTCAGTTTCTATTCTGCCTTTAACATGTAGAACATAGCTCATGAGCCCTTTTCAGGAGTTTGGATTGGACTACAAGATAAGCTATTCCAAACACTCTTGTGCTCTCAAGTGCACCATCAAGAAAGTGAAGAGACAATCCACAGAATGAGAGGAAATATTTTACCAATCATAAGGGTCTTATATCTAAAATATATAAAGAACTCTTACAACCTAATAATAAAAGGACAACCCAATTAAGAAAATGGGCAAAGGACCTGAATACAAGTTTTTCCTAAGAAGATGTATAAATGGCCAATAAGCACATGTAAATATCCCCATTATCATTAGTCATCAGGGAAATGCAAATCAAAACCAGCAATGAGATACCTCTTCACTCTCATGAGGCTGGCTAAAATAAAAATGTCAGGTAATAAGAAAATGTATTAGTGAGGATGTGGAGAAATTGGACCACTTCATCACTCTTGGTGGGAGTGTGGACTGGTGCAGCCTGTGAGGAAAACAGTCTGATGAATCCTCAAAGAGTTAAATGTAGGGTTACCATAAGACTTGGAAATTCTAGAAATAAACAACCATAGAGGTGAAAAACCCATATTCTGACAATTATAAAAGACTGATAAAAGAAATTCAAGACAATGTAAAGAAATTGGAAGACATTCCATACTCATGGGTTGGAAGAGTAAATATTATTAAAATACCCATATTACACAAAGCAATCTACAGATTTAGTGCAATTTCTATCAAAATACCTATAGCGTTTTTCACAGAGCTAGAACAATCTTAAAATTTGTATAGAAACACAAAAGACCTTGGAGAGCCAAAGAAACATTGAAAAAGAAAAACAAAACTGGAGGCATCACGATTCCTGATCCCAAGTTACATCATGAAGTGGTAGTAATTAAAACAGTATGGTACTGGCATAAAAATGGGCACATAGATCAATGGAATAAAATAGAAAACACAGAAATAAACCCACAATCATGTGGTCAATTAATCTTCAATAAAGGAGGAATGAATATACAATGGGAAAAAGACAGTCTTTTCTACAAATGATTTTGGGAAAACTGGACAGTTACATACAAAAGAATGAAACTGGACCACTTTCTTTCACCATATACAAAAAAACAAACTCAAAATGGATTAAAGGAATGTGAAACTTGAAACCATAAAAATCCTTAAAGAGCACAGGCAGAATTTCTCTGACATCAGCTGTAGCAACATTTTTTTATATGTCTCCTGAGGCAATGGAAATCTAAGCAAAAATAAGCTATTGGGACCACACCAAAATTAAAAGTTTCTGTACATCAAAGGAAATAATAATAAAAAAAAACCACTAAAAGGCAAACTAGGGAATGGGAGAAGATATTTGCAAATGACATATCCGATGAAGGATTACTATCCAAAATATATAAAGAACTGATAAAACTCAACACCTGAAATACAAATAATCAAACAATGGGTAGAAAACATGAACAGTCATTTCTCCAAAGAAGACATACAGCTGGCCAAGAGACACATAAAAAAAATGTTCAGCCTCACTGATCATCAGGGAAATGCAAATCAAAACCACAACAAGATATTATCTCACACCTGTCAGTAAGGTTAAAATCAACAACACAAGAAATGACAAGTGCTGGTGAAGATGTAGAAGGAAAGGGACGCTCATGCTCTGTTGGTGGGAATGTACACTTGTGAAGCCACTTTTGGAAAATAGTATGGAGTTTCCTCAGAAATTTTAAAATAAAACTACCCTATGGTTTAGTAATCACACTACTAGGTATGTGCCCCGAAAATACAGTAACACTAATTCAGAGGGATACATACAACCCTATGTTTATAGTAGCATTATCTACAATAGTCAACTTATGGAAGGAGTTTAAGTGTTCATCGATAGATGAATGGATAAAGAAGAGGTGGTGTATATGCACGTGTGCGTGTGCGTGCACGCACGCACACATACACACACACAGAGAGAGTGGAATATTATTCAGCCATAAGAGGAATGAAATATTGCCTTTTGCAATGATATGGATGGATCTACAGTGTATAATGCTAAGCAAAATAAGTCAGAGGAAGACAAATATCATATAATCTCACTCATATATGGAATTAAGAAACGAGACAAACAAGCAAAGGAAAAAAAAAAGAGGTAAACCAAGAAACAGACTCTTAACTATGGAGAACAAACTGCCGGTTACCAGAGGGAAGGTGGGCTGGAGGGTGGGGGGAAATAGGGGAATGTGGCTCATGAGAGCGGTACGGTATCATGATAAAAAAAATAAAAAGGATAAAATGGAAATGTACTTATTTCAGGCTATAGTGAAAGTAATTACACAGAGAGTGAAGAGAAAAGAATACTCAGCAATTCCAATCCAATACACTAAGTATAAGTGTATACTTAGGAGAATCTAAAGCATGTCTGGGCTAAGACTTTTACATGAATGCTGATAGCAGCATTATTTAAAACAGCCAAAAAGTGGAAACAACACAAGCGTCTATCAAGGGATGAATGGATAAACCAAATATGGTCTGTTCCTACGATGCAATGGTATTTGGCTGTAAGAGGGCACAAAGAGCTGCCTTAGGCTCCAATATGGCAGAACCTTGCCAACATTACACTGAGTGAAATGCCAGACACAAAAACCACATATTGTACAATTCCATTTAAATGAGAGCCCCCAAAATTAACAAGAGAGTGAACAACGTGTGTTGGAGAGGATGTGGAAAAAGGGGAACCCTCTTATACTGTTGGTGGGAATGCAAGTTGGTGCAGCCACTTCGGAAAACAGTGGGGAGATTCCTTAAGAAATTAAAAATAGAGATTCCCTATGATCCTGCAATTGCACTACTGGGTATTTACCCCAAAGATACAGATGTGGTGAAAAGAAGGGCCATCTGTACCCCAATGTTCATAGCAGCAATGGCCACAGTCGCCAAATTGTGGAAAGAACCAAGATGCCCTTCAATGGAGGAACGGATAAGGAAGGTGTGGTCCATATATACTATGAAGTATTATGCCTCCATTAGAAAGGATGAATACCCGACTTTTGTAGCAACATAGATGGGACTGGAAGAGATTATGCTGAGTGAAATAAGTCAAACAGAGAGAGTCAATTATCATATGGTTTCGCTTATTTGTGGAGCATAACAAGTAGCATGAAGGGCATAGGGAGAGGAGAAGGGAGAAGGAGGAATTGGGAGGAGACAGGAGAAGGGAGGTGGGAGTAATTGGAGGAGGACATGAACCATGAGAGACTGTGGACACTGAAAAACCATCTGAGGGTTTTGGAGGGGAGGAGGGTAGAAGATTGGGTGAACCTGGTGGTGGGTATGATGGAGGGCACGGATTGCATGGAGCACTGGGTGGGGTGCATAAACAATGATTCTGGAATACTGAAAAGAAATAAAAAAAATAAAAATTAAAAATAAATGACTCTATGAATGAATGAATAAATAAATAAATGAAAGGCCCAGAATGGGCAAATCTATAGACACAGAAAGAAGAAAAGGAGGAGATCACCTAGGGCTGGAGGTCTGGGAAGGAACAGGAGAGGGAAGGGGGCAGCAACTGCCGAAGAGTTTGGGGTTTCTTTATGGGTGATGAAAATGTTTTAAAGTTGATCGTGATGATGGTTGTACTCTAACTAGTGACCCTGTGACTATACCAAGAACCACTGAATTGTACCTTCAAATGGATGAATTGTGTGGTCTGTGAATTAAATTTCCATAACACTGTTAAAAAAAAGTTCAGTGTTAATCTCCCTGCCAGGTCAGGGAGAGAAAAGCATTGGAATAGTCAGGCACAGCTTCCCAGAGGAAGTGGAATTCGGGATGGGTCATGAGGAAGAGACGGACTTATTGCAGAGAGGCAACAGAAGGTCTTTCCAGGCTTGGCGGGACAGTGTCAGCCAAGACCTGGGGGCAGAGGTGGCCTTGGCACACATGCGGGCAGTGACCTGGTCTCTCAGGCTAGAAATGAACCTGCTTTGGGGCTCTGCTGTGGGAGGACAATGAGCAGAGGTGACAGAACCAGTCTAAAGGTCCTGGAATCCAAGGTAGGGCACCTGACTCTCCAGGCAGGGATACACTGAGTTTCTTTGAGTAATTTGATGAAAGCAGTATTTTAGGCAACCCCAAGGCTTCATTTGGCAGAGATGTGCAGGCAGAATTGGAATGGGAAGAAATGAGAAACAGGAAAGTGGGTAGCTTCTTGGAGTACATCAAATGAATAAGGCTGTCAGATTTTCCCTTAAAGGGAGCCCTTATGCCTAACCATGTCTCCTTGCAGGCTTCGTCACCCACCCTACATGACAACCATGGGGGCCAACTCCAAGTGCTCCTGCTGTCTGACACGTTGGTCCTTCCCTAGACACCTCCCTCTTCCCTGGAATGCCATGCATCTACTCTGGTGAATAAACTATTCAATTAGGAGGACCAGCCTGAATGTGTGTGCGCGCTTGCTCGCCATCCTGATGGGGCATGAGAATCAGAAAGGGGGTCCTCGGGGTAGACCCTGGAGACAGTAGGGGCTGCAAGGAGCTCTTGCAGGATGCAGAGCCCAATGGTGGTCTGCCGGAGCCCAGACTAGGATGTGCATCAAAGGCAGAGGGCAGGGCACAAACAGGGCTGGAGACGTGGTGGTTGGAATCCGTAGAGTATCTGTGATGAGAAGAGCTGGGGGTGAAGGTTCGGGGTCAGGGTTTCTTAGCTCAGTCCCGAAATGGTTTTGCAGTGCCTGTGTCCTGGCAGTGGGTGCTATGAAACAGCCAAGCTGAACAAAATGTTACATCCCTGGGCTCTCCTTTCAAGAGATACAGTCACTTCCTCCTCTTTGCACTTAATGTTTCTTCCATGATGCATTAGAGTGTGGTGTTAGCACTTGCCTGTTTCTCATCCCTTCCATTAGACAGTAGGCTCCTGGAAGCTGGTGAGCCTGGTTTTTCTCTCTCTGTGGTTTTGCCCCAATTCCAGGGTCCAACCTAACTCTGCTTCTGCTCAGCAAACCATCCTTGGTCCTTCCAATCTATATGCTTTCCCCTTGATTCTCAAGGCCTTCAGGAGGAAAATTAAGGACTATGAGAATGCTCTGGCCAATAAATCTCTTGCAGTTCAGGTTGTTGGTATCTAATCATTGGACACAGTCTCGTGAGCAGCAGGAAGGCCACGTGGCAGTGCTGTCTCCTGCTCTGGTTATCACAGGTCTCTGTGTCCCGGTTGACTCTCAGGTGAATCACAGGTATAAGTACCTCCTTTTTCTTATATGCCTGTTTTTGTGGGGGGGGTGGTGGTGATGGTTCTGGGTCATCTACTTCTTTATCTGTTACATGTGTTAATTCAGTCGTTATGCATTGGTCAAATTAAATATGGTCAGTCCAAATATAGACATAACTAAAGAGAGCAAGAAAGAAAACGAGCAAGTCGAAAGGACGTATGCAGTGAAGAGAGCCAGAGATGGGTCCTGAGTGTCTGTCCCCACCCGCTAGCCTGTGTCCCCCAAGACCTCCCCCAGTGTGATAGCTCACCACGTGGTGGGTGGCCTAGTGTTTACACCATTGTTTTTAACCAAACACGGTTAAATTCTTCCCTTTGCCATGCATTTAAAGAAACTCTGATCTCTCTCTACACTGGATTTCACACAGACTTGACTGGATCTATTGCGAGGTGCTGTGCCCTCTGCAACGGATGGATTGAAGGCTTTGTCAGCCCCGGTAAATGGCTCCCCATGTAAGATGCTTCCCTGCAGCAGCTTCTTGTATCTCTGGCACCTGCTGCAATGGTGAGATGAGCTAAGGTCGGGGCCCAAGAGAACTGAAGGTCACTGCCCCATCCTAGTCCACCTCCTGGTGCTGCTTCCTCTATCCCCCAGCTGACCAGTTGGCCGGACCCTTCCCTTTCCTCTAAAGGTGATCTGACATGTGGGGGTCAAGGGGGAGTTGGTCTGATCCAAGGAAATAATGTAGGATATACGTCCACAGATATTCTTTGCATACAAAGTATTCGTTGACGTCCTTGTGTTTTATGTATTTTTCTCAAGTAGTATCATAAAATACTTTCTGTTTCATCTTGCTCCTTTTCTCTTAACAATATCTCTTGGCATCTCTTAAGCTGCTCTTCTTTCTCACTCCTTCCTGGCACTACTTTCTTAGCTCTCCGAGCTGAAGTTCCAGTTCTGCTGGAGGCCTCTTCATTTTTGGCCACAAGTCTGAGTAACAACAATGACAACAGTGGCACAGCATGTACATATGGATGAGCAAACTGAGGCATAGGGAGGTCACAGCTTTGGTCACTGCAGGGAGCAGCAGAGCTGGGGGCAGGGTCTGGCTCCCAAGTTCACCAGCCCGGCCGCTGTGGTATCTGGACCTTGGCTGTATGTATCTGGCTATGTTGCTATACTGATTTTAATATTTCCTACACCCTCAGATGAGAAACTCCTTCTTTTGGGGGGAGGTCTGACCTTCCAGATGAGGAACTTCTGACAGGAACTGGGGCTGATCATGCTGGGTTTGTGGGGCAGTACTCCCTCCTGGAGGGAACTCCAACATTTACCTGTAATTCCATCTCCTCACCTGGTTGAGGAGAAATCAGGTCAGAGCAAGTCCCCAGTTGTCACTTCTCTGCTCTGCTGCTGTGTTTTAAGAATTCTATCTGGTCCTCCCTCTAATTTCTCAGAGATAGATTTTAGAACCCTTGACGAATGCCTCACGTGTGCTGCACACATCAATCCTGTGGGCCATCTGCCCTGGAGGCCACCGTCTCGTAGTTGCCTGCCCTGGCTCCGTGCCAGGGCACCTAAGGCTTGGCACATGCCACAAAAGGCTGTCAATAGGGGCTGCCCCCACTGGTGCCTCTGCCACATGAGGAGGTAAGCGTCTTCCAAGAGCTCTGAGCAGAGTGCTGGGCGAGGGCACTCAGAGGTGGGAAGAGAGCCTTCTGGATCTGGAACGGGGGACCGCTCCCAGAGGGGTGCTGTTGATCTGGAGACGTGTGGATGTGTGGAGAGGCTATTCTGGGCAACGGACGAAACACACAAACCTGTCATCTGAGACCATGGAGTTGTACTCCGTGCAGAGCCCTGAAGTCAGCTGCCCCGGATTTGGCATGGATTCAAATCCTGCATGACGACACAGGGCCCGGGTGAAGCTCTGCCTCCTCCCACCTCAGCCACATCTTGGACTTTTATAGCATTTATCACCCAGGAAAATATCCACGAGCGTTTATCAAGATCTAGCTGTTTGCCCAGCTCTGCTTTCCATTTGGTGCACATGGAGAAGCTCTCTCCCGGGCGCCTTGCTTCCCTGAAGTTGGGTGAGGTGGGGATGAGACAGCACTTCTAATCTCTTGAGTCTCCTCTCCCCAGTCATCAAGCTTTTCTCGTGATTTAGCATCCACAGAGCGGCTGGCAGCCATGCCAGTGCACGGCCTGGAGCTGGTTTTCTTGGAGCCCGATTTAGACTGGGTGCTTGGAAGGGATGAGACAGCACGGAGGGGAGCGGACGGTGGGTCACTGGCACTGGCGGCCTCGGGAGCGCTTCTGTGGCAAGGTCCTGAGTGGTATTTGGACTTTCTGGGTACCTTTGGAATGACTGGCCAAGTTCTTGGGGGGGATTTAAAAAAAAAAAAGGCAAGAAAAGGAAAGAAAAGAGAGGAGAATGCTCTCAGATAGGGCAGCAGAGAGGCCAGAGCAGTCACACAGCTTCTTCAAAAAGGCAGGCGAAGGGAAGGTGGAGCTAAACAGTCTTATAAAGAGGCCACGGAGATGGGATTGTCTGCCTTGGGGGAGAGGGCTGGAGTTCCCTGATATTTGAGAACAAGAGTCAGTCCTTACTTTCTGGAAAGAAGCAAGGTAGAAATGAAAAAAGAATGAGGCCAGGCATTGAGTGTTTGGAGGGGCTGTTAGAACTCCCACCCGGTTAAGCTTTTGAAAACAACAGCGAGTTGCTGCAGCTTCAGAGCTCTGGGGAATTCTGGATTTTGCACTGGAAGTCCAGGGAGGCTGAGTGGGAGGGGGAGAGAAGCCGCGCCTAAAAATACTCCATGGAGGAAGGGCCCATGAGGTCATCTCCCCAGGACACTCTGCCCACCTTGGCTAGACTCTGGCTCTAGTTCCTTGTCCGGCTTTGAGTACAGTCATCTGAACTGAGTGGGAGCTCAAGAGCCAGTGTTGACTGATGGGCAGCTAGAGAGGGACACGGGGAACCTGGAGAGTGCTCAGAGGAGAGGCCACAGGGGATGACATGGGTAGAAGCTAGAGTTGGTGGTGAGGTCAAGGGAATGGGACTGGCTTCACTTGGACAGGAGCAGAGTGGAAGCATGGGTTGGGGAAAAGCCATTCCTGGCCCCTGGAAGGTCAGGCCTTGGCTGTTGTCTGGTCGTGTAATGATAGAATCAGAGTCACAGTACGGCTGTGCTCCTGGGCGTTTTGCAGCATTGGAAACCCCACAGCAAGGCAGAGCTGCATTTTCAAGTCACCTTCACAATTGTCCCCTTCTTTCAATGACAGGCATTAGGACTTCCAACCATTGGGACTCACAGATCCCTAATGCCCTCTAGCCTAGAAGAATGACTCCTGAGTAGTCTGTTTCAGAAAGCTGGCACGGGGGAGCTGGGGACAGTCTGGAAGAGCTGGGGAGACTGCTTGGTATCCATCAGTCACCTTCCACATGAGGTCACCTGCTTGTATCCTGGACCTTGGAAGGGAGGACAGGAGTGGGGCCGAAAGGAGGGTATAAAGATTGTTTCTCAGGGGAAAGGGAATAAATTCACACATATGGAGCCCCTACCATGTGCTAGGAGATTTACATAGGTTTCCTGTTTAATTTTTCGAGGATCCCATGGGGGCTTATTCTTCCATATTACAGACTAGGAGGTGAAGGCAGGAAAGGATTAAGCAATTTCCCCAAAATTGCATAGAGAGTGGTACAATCATGGATTGAGCCAGAACAGGTCTAATTCCAGAACTCATCTGCTGTTGGTGAGGGGTCTGGGGAATGCAGTCAGACTTTGGTCACCCGCAGTGTTCTTCATTGGTTCCCAGGGAAGCATCCCCAGGTCAAACTCACTTCTGACTCTCAGAGAACTTATGTCTAAATTAAGAGTAGGCTCGTAGAAAAGTTCTCTTGTACCCTTCCCCATCTCTTAACTTTGGATCTGCTGTAAGGGGAGGGTCCCCTGTGGAGCATCCCTGAGATCTCCTCTAGGAGAGGAGGAGAGGAGGGCGGGGAGGAGGGATGTGGTTGGTGTGTCTGGAAGCAGCAACAGAGATACAATCCCTAAGCTTGGACTTACAGTGGGTGTCTGGTTGCCTCAGCCTGGAATCTGAACCGAACCATTTTCCATGGGCGAATTAGCTGAACAATCCAGCCCACAAAGGGAGCAGCTCTGATGTGTCAGTTAACAAGCTCAGAGGGGAGGGGTCGGGGTGGAAGGGTACACAGAGCTAAGAGGGGAGGGTGGGGTGTGCTGGCGAGAAATCCACCTTCTCTTGTCTTGCTGTCCTGAGCCCAGCCTTTCTGCTTGGGAACCAGGCAGGGAGGCTGGTCTGATTTCCCTGTGCTCTGAATGGTGGGAATTTTTTTGGTGGCAGATTATATTTCCCGAGGTGGTTTGAATTACACCTGCCCCATTTCATTTAATTAGGGCTGGTGCTGTTGTCTATTGTGTCCAGTGGGCCTTCCTGCATGAATAAATAGTAACATGTTTGTTTTCTTTTGGGTGGGGCATTTTTTTTTTTTTTTAATGATGGGGTTGTCAGAAAAGGGAGGGTATAGGAGTGATGGTGAAATCATCAGGAAAGAAGGCAAGTTCTCACCCCACCGAGCCTACAGAGGTGACTCTTCTCCCCCCCATACCGCCCCCCCTTCTTCTTGGACCCAATTGTACACAATGTATTCAGAGCCTCTTCTGTGTTCGCCTCTGTTCCCCAGCCAGGCTTGCTTTCTCTCCATGTAGACCTGGGAACCAGGCATTTCCTCCTCCTGTACTGCTTGCCTCCCCTCTCCCTTCTCGTTTTACTGTAGTTCTCCCTCCAACATCCCCCTTCTCAGTAGCTTCTGGCTACTGCAAGATCATCAACAGAGCACTTGTTGAATAAGCCATGGTTCCATCTTGCAGTGGAATGTGATGAAGCCAAGAAAAAGAATGAAGAACTCTCTATGTTGACTTGGAACGCTTATCAAGAAACACTGTAAAGAAAAAATGTTCTGAATAGTATGCTCCCTTTGTACAATAAAGGAAGGCTCCTGTGGGCACATAATATTTCGGCAAATATACAAAAGAACCATGAACAGTGGTTATTTCTGGGAAAGGGAATGGAGCCCAGATCTGGGGAGAGATCTGCTCTCATATTGCATACCTTTTTTGTGCTATTTGGCATTTTTTAGTATCATGTGCATGCATTACTTTTTGCAATGAAGAATTGATTTGTAAAAGGAAAAACCAAAATATAAAAACACAATACAAGACAATCTATGCCTAATTACCGTTGCATAGAAGCAGTGACTCAGATCTGGCTGAGAGTTGCACCAAATATTGAGTGTATAACTACACATTTGAATCCTGGTTGCACCAAATATTGAATTTATAACTATAGGCTATATATTCAATCTTTCTAAATTTCAGTTCCCTCATCAGCAAAATGGGGATATAATAGTTCTCACTTAATGACGTTTTAAATCTTATAGTTTTCAGGGAAGGCTGTTGGTTACAGATATAAATAAGTGGATTTAAGTCTCAATTCTTTATAAATTCTCCACGCAAGTAAATGCACAGATGATAAGAAAAAATCATTAAGACCATGGATCTTGATACTCCATTTATAAAATGACAGTGCTAGATAATATAAAGTTTAAATTTCAAGAAGAGCTCTCTCTTTCTTTCTAAAACAAACAAACAAACAAACAAATAAATAAATAAATATTAAAAAAGGCTGCCTGGTGCCTCAGTTGGTTGAGCAGCCAGCTCCTGATTTTGGCTCTGGTCATGATCTCAGGATCCTGAGATTAAGGCATGTTTCAGGCTCCAAGCTCAGTGTGGAGTCTGCTTGTCCCTCTTCCTCTGCTCCTCTCCCCAATCTCCACTGCTCTCTCTCTCTCAAACAAATACACGAATAAAAATCTTCAAATGCCAAATCTGGAGGCTTTGGGGAGGAAGTGCACACAGCTGAGCCTTGAGAGTTACATGGTGGGGCCATTCCAGTTATGGTTAACTATGGAGTCAAAGACTCTGAAGAAAGGATAAAGGATGTTGGTTAAACAGTGAGTAAACCAATCTGGCAGGAGCAGAAGTTTCCTCTAGAGGGTGATAAATGGAGGCAAAGAGGTTGGAACCAGATTGTGGAGAGCCTTGAATGTCAAGCCAAGGATATCCCACTGTGTCCTGGAGGCAACGTGGATCAGGGAATGGTCAGATTACCTATTGCAGCATAATAAATTTTCCTTAAACACAGTCGATAAAACAACCATTTGTTCTGCTCACCGAGTCAGTGTGTCAGGGATTTGAACTTGGCCTAGCAGGAACAGTTGGTCTCTGCTCCCTAATGTCTGGGGCCTCAGCTGGAAGACTGAAAATTGGTGGTGACTTGATGGCCAGTCTGGAACCATCTGAAGACTTGTTTACTCATGTATCTGCAGTCGGTGCTGACTGCCAGCTAAATCCTTAACTGTGTCTGTCTGCCAGAACACATACTCATGGCCTCTCCAAATAGGCTGGGCTTCCTCGTACTATGGAGGCTGGGTTCCAAGGATTTGTGTCCCAGGAGAGCCAGGAGATTGTCATGCCTTTTCTAATGTAGCCTCAAAAGTCATGCAGTGTTTCATGGATTCTGTGTATCAAAGTCATCACAAAGTCTTGCCCAAGTACAGGGGTGGGGGATTTGAGTTTGATGCAGGAGCAGCATAGGGGACCAGAAGTCTTGTTGCAGCCATTTTTGCAAAATATAATCTGTTGTGGAGAATGACATTGGAAAAGCCATTCATTCAAAATAAATGTTTATTGAGTATCTGTTATGTCTTAGGTATGACGCTAGAGGTTGGTGATAGAGTGAGGAGCAAAACTAGACATGGTTCAGCCTCCTAGAGCTGACGGTCTGATGGAGGAGGTAGATATGAATCAAATCATCACATACACAAATGTAAAATTTCAGCTACGGTAAACCCTAGAGGAGAACATGGTGTTATGTGTTCTTATAACAGCGTATGGACTTTACAGAGTCAGAGAGAGCAGGATAGGCTCCCCTGAGGAGGGGATGTGAGGTCTGAGAGGTGAAGGGTGATTGAGGCAGAGTAAGCAGAGCAGGAAGGAAGAAGCTTCTCTGTGAGAAGACCCCATGGCAGGTGGTAGAAGATATGTGATGACTGTATAGTCCTGATGAGAGAGGACAGTGGCAATGAGGAAAAACAGCCATTTATTCTATTGAGAGAGAAATTTGGAGGAAAGAATCAGCCTGATGAACAAGGTGAACTTGGTGAGGTGAAGGGTCAAGTGTTTCTATGAGGTTTCAGGTCACGGTGAGGAGGAGGACAGTATCACCATGAATCATGAAGTGAGAACAATTTGGAGAGTAAGAAACTGTGTTCAGGTGGAGAGGTGTTGAATTTGAGGCAGTAGTGACATGAAATAATAGAAATATGGGTAAATAGTTGGTTTGTCTCACTAGGTAAGAGGATAGAGCTATAGATTTCGGAGCAACAGAAAAAAAAATGGGAGTTGAAACCATGGGAATGACTTAGGCTATCAACAGAGAGAGACAGAGAGAGAGAGAGAGAGACAGACAGAGACAGAGAGTTGTAGATTAAGGATGGCCTGCACTCTGAGGAATGCCCATGTCTGAGGAGAGAGAGGAGGCAGAAAGACAAGGAAAGAGACAGGGAGAATTGTCCGAGATGGAAGGACTAAGGTAGGGAGTCATCTGGAAAGTCGAAGGAGGAAAACATTCCGAGAGGAAGAGGTGGCGTGTGATGCCGAAATAACAACCAGGGCAAGTAGAGCAGTGAACAGAAGCCCGCTTGGCATAGAATTTTTGCAAGGGGCTAAAGAGAGAAAGAGATGAGAACAGTATGTCAGGGTAGAGAGAGTGGGGAGGAAGCAGAGGCAGATGATGAAATGGCTTAAAGACTTTCTCAGTAGAAGGAGGAACCAAGCCTTGGAGAGAAGGCAGATGCAGGATGATCAAGGGGAGGGTAGACAAGATTGGGGATACCTGTTGCCATGGAAAAGCCTGAGGAAGGAGCTGGAAAGCATTAGAGAAGGAGTTAGAACTTTAGACTTCAGATATCCCTTTATCTAAAGATTCCTACTTATTTTTAGGATGATGACCTCAAAAGGCCATGGTTAGAGAAGACCTTATGAGAGAGAAGTGAGCCCCAGAAGAGATTGATGAGTGCTTTAAATCCACACCTGACCAAACAACCAATATAAAACACTAGAAACAACTAGTCTATGTAAAATTGTGCCTTAAGCTTCTGGTAATGAAGAAAAAAATTTCGTTGAATGTTAAAAAACCCTGTAAATCTCATATTGCCAATCAGAGAGGATTTATGTTGTTTTGAAATAGTTTGTTTGCATACTACTCTCTCCTGGCTAGCTCCCATCCCTCCAGGGTAGTGGTTTCATCTTATTTTTCTTGGATTTCCAGAACCTTGCATGGTACCTGGTGAATCAGGGTCTCCCAGAGGTTGGAGGGCCTTTTCTGTGTCTGAGGACCCTGACATCATTTGAAGCCAGAACAAATGACAAAATGAGGTTCTACAAAAAATCATCATATACTTGAATTGGTAAGTGGAAGGAATTAATGCTTTCCCCACATTTGCCCCAAAATAAACATGCACATGCTCTTCACAAGATAGTTACAGACCTATTAAAAAATTACTCTAGGTGGCTCAGTGGTTAAGCATCCGACTCTTAATTTCAGCTCAGGTCGTGATCTCAGGGTCATGAGATAGAGCCCTGAGTTGGGCTCTGTGCTCAGCCTGGAGTCTGCCTGGGATTCTCTCTCTCCCTCTCTCTTTGCCCCTCCCTTTGGGCTCTCTCTCTTTCTCTCTCTAAAATAAATAAATAAAATCTTAAAAAAATTAGTCTTAGTGAAGAATTGTTCAATTCTTCCAATCTTGGTAGCTTTGTGCATTATCTCTCTGCAAGATGATGTCAGAGTCTATATATGAGGCTCAGGTTGTGAGGCAAAGACAAATGACTCTCTGGTATGACAGCCTTCCCTGTCATCACCCCAATCCTGCGTGGCCCCCCGCTGGGGACTGTGGTGTACAGAAGGTGCGCAGTACTTGTACCATTTCCTCTACTTGGACCACAATGTCTGTGGATGTGTTTGGAGCTCTCCTTCATCTCTTTCAGGTCTTTGCACCGCTGTTTTCTCTTTGGGGTGGCCTGGCTAACCACTCGTGTGAAATCATAGTTCTCTCCAAGCCCCTACACTCCCTGATCCCTTCTGAGCTTGATTTTTCCCCATCACACTTAACCGTCACCCAACATCCTATGTACTTTGCTCATGTATTTGTTTATTGTCTGTTGTCCCCTTCCAGAATGTGAGCTCTGTGAAGATGAGGAGTTTTGTTCCTGGAGTGAAGGTACTTGGTTTATTGTCCCATATTTGTGTTAATTTCCTGGGGCTGCCATAACAAAGGACCCCAAACTGGGTGGCTTACACAACGGAATGTATTTTCTTATGGCTTTAGAGGCAGAACTCTGAAATCAAGGTGTTGGCAGGGTTGGTTCCTTCGAGGCTGGAAGGGAGAATGTGTTTCAGGCTTCTCTCCCAGCTTCTGGTAGCCTCAGGCATTCTCTGGCTTGTGGACGGCGTTCTCCCTGTGTCTTCACATTGCCTTTCTTCTGTATGTGTCTGTGTCCAAATTTCTCCTTTTTTAGAAGGACACCAGTTGTATTGGATTAGGGCCCACCCCAATGACCTCATTTTAACTTGGTCATCTGTTAAGACTGATTTCCAAAGACGCTTACATTCACAAGTACTGGGGGTTAGGACTTCAACATCTTTCTGGGGGACACAATTTAACCCATAACAACACTTAAGCAATATTTATTGAATAAACAAATGGGGTTCCTTCTTTTACTTAGGAAGAAAATGGACCTTTTGGGGGAAGAGCCAATCTTGATATACCTTGGTGAATGTGGGGCAAGAATCTCCTGAAGACCCGGGGTGGGGGGGGGGGGACAATGGAGAAGAGGCTCCCCAGAGCTGGTGTGACAGGCAGCTGAGAGGTGAAAGGCAGGAACCGTCTGCCGGCAGATGCAGGTGGGATGCTCTCCATACTTGGCACAGCAGAGAGCAGATCAAGACTGAGAGGGGACATGGAGGGTGCTGGGGAACAGCAGAGTGGCCCGTAAGGAGGTCTGACATCAGAGTAGATGACTAGGGGGAGATCCCCAGATGGAGAATAAGAAGGCATGTTCTGGAAGAGTCCCAGGATCCCACCAACTTTGGCAGAAGAGAGGGTCCAGACTTCTGAGCTGGAAGGATGAACAGTCTGGTTGAATGTCCTACCTAGGTCACAGGTGAGCCTGGGAACTGGGACCAGAGTGCACCATGTGTGGTCTCATGTGATGTGACCTGGACTCTGTGACCAGCCTACTTCTATGCTCCAATATACTGTTTTCTTTTCCCTTGGCTTCTTTTTTTCTCTTGAAAAAAGTTACTTTTGCTCATTCCAGCTTTTTCTTGGCCGACCTCAGGAGAAAGGGGATTGCTGACTCTGACGCCCATTGGGGAGGGGAGGTCGGAAGCTCCACGTGGCTAGGCAGCAGCCAGCCCAGCTTGAGAGGAGAAGGAGCTGGGAGCAAACAGCCATAGACTCGGGAGGGGGCAGACCTGATAAGCTGACCATGGGGCCTTTCCTATTTGAGGCTTTATTTCACAGGATACAGAAGCAGAAAAAATAGCTCGTCCATGGCCCCCTGCTGATTTAATGGGACTAGATCAGTGGAGTAGTCACACATGTGCAGACCCAGCATGCTCCTTGAACTGAATTCAGTTCAAGGAGCAATTATTGATTGCCTTCCAGCTGAGACGAGTCCCTGGGATACAGAGATAAGCTGGTGACCCAGCAGAGGTGATAGGCCAATAGATAAAATTTCACTCAGCACGGTAGGGAAAGTGTCACATGCCATGGAGAGGTTGCTTGAATAAGTCTCTCAGGGCTGCTGTTAACCAAGTACCAAAAGCTGGGTGGGTTCAAACAACAGAAATTTATTGTCTTGCAGTTCTGGAGGCTAGAAGGCTGAAATCCAGGTGTTGGCAGGGCCATGCTCTCCGAGGCCTCCAGAGGACAAACTTTCCTTGCCTCTCCTAGCTTTCGTGTTTGCCAGCGATCCCTGGCGTTCCTTGGCTTACAGATTCATCGCTCCAGTCACATGGCCGGCTCCTCTCCC
Organism: Mustela putorius furo; assembly: GCF_011764305.1. Lineage (NCBI taxonomy): Eukaryota > Metazoa > Chordata > Mammalia > Carnivora > Mustelidae > Mustela > Mustela putorius. The sequence goes on from NW_025421341.1 coordinate 21,015,317, forward strand.
TGTCTCCACATCATCTTTCCTCTGTGCGTGTCTGTGTCCATGTCCAAACTGCCCCTTATGAGGACACCAGTCATACTGGGCCATGGCCCAACCGAGTGACCTCATTTGACTTGATTAGCTCTGCAAAGACCCTGTTTTCAAATAAGGTCACATTCTGAGCACTCTGGGTGAGGACTTCAACATCTTTCTGTTGTGGGGACATCCTTCAGTCCATAACATTGCCCAACGAGGGAGCCGCTAACCTCAAGATGTGTGTATACATGGGTGGGACTTTAGTGAAATGTTCCCAGGGAGATGGCAGGGCTGGGAGGAAGGCATCCTAGGCCAGGCAGAACAGCACAGATAAGGAGACAGACAGATTCAAACTTGGGATGCGAGGCAAGAAGGAATTGACACCTTGTGGGACCCTGTCGTGTTCAGGGCCCCAATCAGATTCCATCGCTCCGCTGCATTCTGACCATGGTGCCATTACCACCCCATCTGACAGAAAGCTGATGCATGGAGCTTGGACAAGACTGGCCAGAGGTTAAGTGGCAGTGTAACACTATGTGTGCCCCTCGAGAGGAGACGAGAACCTATGCTGTGCACCCTCTGTCCAGTGACTAACCTGAGAACCAGCACGAAGCTGTAGAGAGCTGTCAGGCTGTGCTCACAGCTGGAGGAATGTTTGGGGACAGCACATTTTCTCAGGGGTGCTTGATACCATTGCCTGCAGATGGGAGCCCACTCCACTGTGGAAATGCTCCCGGGTTCAGCATCATGGGAAGGCCTTGTGTTGATTTCTGAATCTCTAAGGACACCAGATGACCTCCTGGAAGCTATGGATACAAGTGACAGCCACGGAGGTGGGCTGAGTGATCATACCCCATAACAGAACATGGTTCAGTCTCTACCTTTGGGTAGGGTAAGCCCTGCTCCCATCATTTTCCTGTGTGTCCAGAACCTTAAGACAAACAGGAAGCAACGAGAAGGTTCTGCATCTCCTGACTTTGTGTTTTCCCAGCAACTCACTCTTACCTGCAGCCTCTGAAGCCTTAATACATGCTCACAGAGTTGCACTGAATGATCTAAGCTCCCCCGAGATGTAGTGGGAAAGTCTCAGACTTTGGAGGTGGAATACTGTGTTTGAACTTGGGCCCTTTCACTTTCTGTGTGCTCCTGACCATGTCAGGTCTGACCCTCACGTTCTCCATCCAGACATGGGCATAATAATATCTAACTGACAAGCTTGTAGAGGATATTGAATAAGATCATAAATGCATTTTGTTAACATTAAAGTGCTGTGTATATGCAAATTATTAATCATAGTTACTACATTTCACACAGACTCTTCATAGAGCTAAGTCTGATAATCTCCCTCTGTGATTCTTCCTTTCTCAGATAGGACCCTTCCAAACAGCGGTCTACCAACTCTGGCACGCACATTCTAGCCTCTGTTTTTGTACAGACTGTGAGCCGGGAATGACTGACACAATCTTAAATGGTTGGGTAAAAATCCGAAGAGGAGGAGCAGTGAACATTTTATGAAACTTGAACTTCCACGTCCATAAATAAAGCTTTATCAGAATACGGCCCCGCCTGTTCACCTATGACTGTAGCTGCTTCCCTGTGTGGCATGCACAGCCCAAAGTATTTACTCTCTGGTCCTCTATATAAAAGTTTGTGATCCCTGCTGTAGGATAGCAAAGCAAAGCAAAGAACAATTCTGAGCTAAAGCCGGATATCTGTTGACATTCAAACCTGCTGTGTCCGGTTTTCCTCAAGTCTTTGGGTCTTTGCATCGCTCATATAGACCTGCCTCCCCAGAGTCTGAAAGCACCAGCTGTAATTGCTCCTGGCTTGGGCACGGTTGACAAAGTTGCTCAGGGGAGGCACCATGCAAGGTAGCCCACAGCCTCTCCCTTCAGACGGGGCAGACTGAGGTGGGGTTGTCCTGCCTCTCGGGAGACCTCAGCGATCTGGGGCAGAACCGCACAAACCCTCCTGCCTCCTGCACTTGGCCTGCTGAGGTTGTCAGCTGGTGGAGGGTTTGCCTGGTGACAGGTCTTCCATTTAGATATAATCACCTTTTAATACCCATGAAGCTCTCTGAATGAGCCTCCCCACCCGGGGCTCTCTCTGATGATTGAAAAGGGCTGAACTAACAAATGGCATTATCTCCTGTGAATGACCTCCGTTTTTCACCTGGAGGAACCCAGAGACTTCCACCTTGAGCTTCTCTTTGTTGTAGCAACAGGTGCTCAGGAAGCGGGTGGGGGTGAGCGAGGGGGAGGCCTGCTCTAAATACCGGAACAGAAGCGGCATGAGAAGGAAGGTTGTGGAATGCTCTTTGGGGGAGATCTTTAGAGACAGGATCAGCTTTACTACTCCGGAAAGGGCTGGCGCGGATCCTGGCAGGACTCAGGGGTGGCGGGCAACACCACAATCTTGCAAAGTTCTGAAAAATGTTCTATAGCACACCTGAGTGCTTTATAAAAGGTATGGATCCTAAAGAATTTTCCTAAACAATTTTAAGGAAAAAAGATTCTGAGGGAAGATTCATTTTTCTTTGTATGCTTTAGTTTTGTTTATAAATACTGCTATGCTTTGAGCCAGTTTAGAGACCACATTGTCTGTCTAGTCCTATCTGACGAGGGCCCAGAATTCCATACTTCCCAAGTGTCGATCTTTTTTTAAAGGTATTAAACTATTATAAAGTACTGTCAAATCTGGTGCTGGGGAGTCTGGAGAGAAAGTTCAGAAGAAGCGGTTTAGGACAAAGGTGTGAAAACTTCTTCTGAAAAGAGCTAGATAGTTTAGAGTCTTGGCTTGTGGCCCATAGACTCTCTGCTGCAACTCTTTGAGTTCGCTGTTGTGCAAAAGCAGTCATAGATAATATGTACATGAATGATGGTGGCTCTGCTCCAATAAAACTTTATTTATAAAAACAGGTGGGGGGGCACCTGGGTGGCTCAGTGGGTTAAGCCTCTGCCTTCTGCTCCGGTCATGGTCTCAGGGTCCTGGGATCAAGCCCCCCATTGGGCTCTCTGCTCAGTGGGGAGCCTGCTTCTCTCTCTCTGCCTGCCTCTCTGCCTACTTGTGATCTCTCTCTCTCTGACAAATAAATATATAAAAAATCTTAAAAAAACAAAAAAACAAGAAAACAAACAGGTAGGGGACCAGATTTGGCCATGGGATGTAGTTTGCTGATCCCTGGTATGGAATTTTAGCTGCTTTATATTGACGCTCTTTGCTTTTCCCTATTAGATGTTCAAGCACAGAGAATGTATCTAGGACCCTAAACAGTCTCCCTCTTCCAGGCCCCACAAGGCCCACTTTCTGCTACAGTTCCTGTTCTTCTTGGCCATTCCCGAGGTCTCCGGGGGTCCTTGGGTCCTTAATGCCATCTACATCCTTCACGTACATTCCCAATCTGTGTCCTCACAAAATCCTTCAAAGCTCTCCTATAATAACCCTGTCTCCATGACACCCTCCTGGAGTCCCGATGTTCAGAAGGAACGAGCCCTCCTCTATGCTTCCCTGCCGTATACGTCTACCGGCTCTCAATCTTGTAATTGTGCAAGTTATATTTATTATGGTCTCCTCACTGCTTGATTAGGAGCTTTTCCTGTGTGTGTTCTACTCATCTTTACATTTTCAGTGGATAGATGCGGGGAAAGGAAATGCTTGTCCAAGAAAGAAGAAAGAGGGAGAGAAAAGGAAAGGGAAAACCAAACCAAACCAAACCAAACCAAACCAAAACAAAAACGAAAAACAAAGGAAAGTCCCCAAGGCCAGGTGCACACAATGCCCCCCCCCCCAACTTTGGTTACAGGAACCCACAAATCCCCCTTCGAACCGGCACTGGTTATGGAAATTCTGCCATTTGTGACTATGTTCCCTGCCATAGACAACCTATGATACAAGACACCTATACATTGCACACTACAATGCTGTTGCCTTGTTAAAAAATGGTATCACTTCCTGGGAAAAAGGGACATCAGAAACAAAGTAATTGGGAAGCCACGCAAGATAGCACTAATCTGAGTCACTCTGAATTTGCTTCATCTTCATGTTGACAAGTACTTCTTTCCTTCTTTCTTTCCTTTGTCTTGAAACAGTTTTGAAAACCCTGAAGTCTGCAACCAGAGCAGCTTCTGCCTGCCCATGTTTCTGCAAGCTGTCAGCCTTGAGTCCCCACTGTGTCCCTGGAACGCGAGTCTGGCAATTAAGTTAAGTGAGGGGGTCTCCTGTGGGGCCCCTCGCCACCAGGGACACAGACTCTCTGACCCCTCAATGCCCCAGTTCATCGTCACCAAACAGCAAGCTCCCTGGAGCAGTGCGTGCCAGGGATGAGGGGGAGGGAGGCTGGTGAGGCTCTCTGCATGCCTCCAGTTTGTCCCTTCCAGGACCGGTTCCCATGCCCAGAGGAGTCTCGTGGCTCAGCCCCTGAGGCCTACAGGGCTATAGTTCCAGTTTTTTCTTTCTTTGGCTTCAGTACTTCCCATCTCTGGTGTCCGGGGGTTGAGGTGTATGTGGCTGGGAAGTAGAGACTGGGGCAAGGGAGGGGGAGCCGAGTGGAGTGGGTGGCTGGTAATATTTTCCAGTTCTTTCTAAAGTGTCTGCCTTCCCTTAATGGACACGGAAGTGAGCCAGCCGGCTGACTGCTCTGACTGCAGGATTGGTTACTGCTTACATCATCTGGGCAGCCAGACTGGGGATGGGGCTGGGGGAGGAGGGAGAAACTGAGCACGGATTAATCTGGCCCCGAGTGAATTGACAGACAAAGGCAGTGGTGATCAGGTAACCTTTTTCCCAAGCACAGGCCTCATTGAGGTGGCCGGGAGCCAGGGAGTCACATCAGTGCATGCTTGGGGAGCTGCGCAGCTGCTCTGCCCTTTACCCACATCTCAGCTCCGTTCCGTTCCACTCACGGCTTCCTGGGCTTGGTGGAGAATCTGGAATGGCTCACGAGGGGCCATCGTGGAAGATGGACACAGAGAGATCTAGAATTACCAGCCTGGAGGCACCCTCTTCCTGGCGAGGGACAGAGATAGGTATCAGTTGGGTTTTGCTGCATGATAACCCCCCCCACCCCCCGCCAAGTCCACAGTTCGTGGCATCATGCCTTCATTGCTGCTTGTGAGTCCATGGAGAAGCTGGGCTATTCTGCTGAGTTGGACGGGGCTCTGTGCATCTCCCCTGGGCTTGCTCATGTGTCTGTGGGCTGGCTGGTGGTGGGTCAGCAGGCTGGTCCGTGATGTGATGGTGGGCACGACTGGAAACTCTCTCCACACATTGTCTCATCCTCTCCCAGGCTACCTCAGGCTTAGTCATGTGCAGGGGCTGGCTTCCAAAAAAAGTGACAGGCAGCACACAAAGCTTCTTGAGGCCCAAGCTTGGAACATGCGTCAAGTTGCTTCTGGTCACATTCTACTGGCTAAAGCCGGTTACAGGGCCAGCCCGGATTCAAGGGGTGAGGCCCAGGGCTCCATCCCTTGAGGGGAGGGAAGGCAGAGAATTACAGACATTTTTTGTGCCCAGCTCTAGATATAGGCGCCCCTATTATACGCAAAAGACTGATAGGGCTTCACTGGTGCTCTTTTCAGCCTGTGGTCCTGCTCTTGCTGGCTGGATGAGGAAGAGTGGGTTCTGGCAGCAAAGGGGGAGCTGGGAAGGAGTTTGGAGAACACTTCACAGGAAAGGGAGACGTGAAGGATGAATAGTACCTCAACGGAAGCAAAAATCCACACCCATTTCTCTGCCTTTTCCATTCTGCTCTTCGAGCCCAAATCCGGCTCTGGGCCCCCCAGCTACTGGCTGATCTGTTCACGGGGATCTGATGTGGGACCCAGGGAAGGTGAGAAAGGGTGTGAGCAGCAGGGGAGACCGTCTCTGCCTCCGGCCCCTGGAAACAAGGAAAGCTCCAGCCAGCCAGCGATTAGAAGAAGGAGGTTCCTTTACTCATGTTTTAGCCAAATTGTGACAGTTCTCTCCCATTTCTCTTGTTTTCTTCATGTCCTTCCCTAGTTCTCTTTCACCCACCCTGATTTCTAGTGAGTATGGCTCATTGGGCATCAGCAAGGAAAACACTAAGGAAACACTGCTTTCATTCCACTGCCAATGGAAGAGAAATAAGTCCATTTCTCTTACTTTGGGATAGGATCATGGTCATGCACACTGTCCCATGCCCTGGTGCAGACATCCTATGCCCACTGCCAAGTCCAATGCCAGGGTGGGGTAGGTGGTCAACACAGGGGTAGGAGCCTTGGGAGCAGCAGTGATTGCAACTGTTGTAGCTAATGTCTTTGGGGACAGAAATATTCGAGAAGACCTTTATTGCCTTAGAGTTTGCTGGCATGTTCTACTGATATGATCATTACAAACAAAGAAATGAATAAACAACTTTCTGTTTTGGCACATGCTTGGGAAACTCCCTTCCCTGGACACACACACAGACACACACAAATCTCAGAAGGAAACTCAGTCTGGGGTTGGTGATCCTAAGGTGAACTCTACCCTGGAGACATCCTTGGGTCTCCCTTCCTGTGGCAGGAGGCTGATCTGTCAACCTAGGACCAGCTGGAGAAGATAGGAGGGGCTGCAGAGGGCAAAGTCTTTTTTGAGGTCAAGACTATTTGTTTGCAAAGAAAGTGGTGGTGTCCTTCAGTCCTACTCTGTCGTTTCTCTGCCTCTGCTCTGCCTTCAGTATTCCCAGGGTCCTTGTGCTTTTCTTGGATCTTGGTCATGGGGTGGGCTGGGGTCTTTGGTGGGAAGATGCAACCAATAGTGGGGCATGAGATGTGAAGCAAGGCAGCTCAATTTCCCTCCATTCATACACGGCTGTCTGCTCTTCCTCCTCTCTGCCATTTCCATCAGTCGAAAGCTGAAATTTCGGGATTGCAAAAAGTAGAAACATAATTCTAATTACAGTAAACGAATGAAACAGTTATTCCAGAAGGATGCCGAGGTGCCCCATAGAAATAAAGGAAGAATTACAGGCATTGGGACCTCTTCTTGTCGCTGCTTGCTCATCTCTGCTTCTCAATGCTTCTCCCTGAAGGTAGGTTAATTTTAACCCCTTACCAGAGGCTCTCTTTCCTCCTGGTGGGTACATGACCACCAACAATCTCTGCTTAGCAACCTTTGCAGAAAGAGGGTGTCTTCCCCTCACCTCCCCTGCACTAGTCTTAGTTCAATCCCAGGAAGGATTTCTCTCCTTGGTTTAGGAGCCACTCTTGCCTGAACATGAGTCCCCCCACTATGTCATGTTCCCCATCCCTCTTAAGTAGGGCTTCAGCTTCTGTCATCAAGGAAAAAGAGTGAGAATGTTGGCTGAACAGACAACCAAAATGTTTTCATAGTCAACAGAGTCCACTCTGGCTAGCTACTTTGTGGGGACTGATTGTTGTGACCCATCACTGTTGTTTCTGCCTCCATCATCAGTGATGGGTTTAGGCACAAGCTTGCAACAGAATTTTGGCCATGGTAGTATAAGGATACATCACCTGGACTGCTTCAGAGAAAGTCTCTCTGTTCTGAAGAAGGCCAATCTCTTCCACTGGCCACGAGCTGGTCTGCAGGCGATGCCTGGAGCTGTTGAACTGGGGTGCAGCTGTAAGGACCCAGTCAAGATTAAGCTGCAATGTCAAGGCTGATGGAGCAGAGTGGAGTCAGGTCCTTGAGGGCCTGATTGGGCCAGTGAGTCAGCTAACCTTGGAGCCACCCCTCCCCAAGGACATTGTACTTATGAGAGGGTACATTTTGCTTGTTGTTTAAGCTGGTGGTTTTCAAAATTTGGTCCCTGGACCAGGAGCATCAGCACCCTTTGGGAATTTGTTCACAATGCAAAAATTGTGGAATCTCACCCAGACCCACCAAAGCAGAGACTCGGGAGGTGGACATGATTACAGGACAAGATCAACCTTTCGACAGGCCTTGAAGGATCAGGTACAAACATTTACATGCGACAAATGTGGCAACTATTAGTGTTTTGTGGAAGTTTAATCAACAATGACAACAAAATTGTGCCTGGAAAAGCCGGCTGGGAGAACTGGGTATTCCAGTGCTGCTGAAGTGGTGGGAGAGAGCTGGTCGATGCCCTGGCCGGGGGAGGCAGTCCCTCCTCAGATGGTCACTGAGATGCTGGCAGGCTAAGGGCAGGGAAGGTGTGTGAACAGCAGATGTTTAAGACGAGTGGGGGGAACAAGGGAAGAAGAAGGAGGAAACGGAGATCTACTCTGTGACCCCATGTGAGACTTTGACATTTTTGCCAATTCTGGCATTGTGGTTCAATCAGTAATAGGGTCACTGTCGCCCCATGTAGGGCCTTTAAACCTTCCTTCTACCGACAGGGGAGGGCCCCCTTATAAAGCCTAGCCTCAACACCTGGGAGAGTCCTGATTCCCAGGAAGGGGGCTGAGTGAGCACTGGGGTCAGTTCTGTGTCATTTGGAGGCCAAAACCCAGGGCTCAGAGGACAGACATTGGGCTGGGTGAATTAGAGGAACCGCAACACGTCTTCGGTTCCTTGTCACAGAAGGAAATGTCTAGGCAGGGTCTGGGGACAGGACTGGCCTCAGATCCAACCCAGCCACTGCCCTCGGTGACCCCAGGCAATGTATCTACTCCTCTCTGTGCCTCAGTACAATGGGAAGAATGAGGCTCCTTCCTTCCATCTTGAAGCGACTTTGAAAAGAACAAACAATGGTAAAGAGACCAAGGGGAATAAGTAAATAACAACCAGCAATTTACCAAACAGCACATCATTATCTAATTACAAAGCAGGAAGAAAAAGAACAGGCCAGGGAGGTGGAGATGCAGACAGCGTGAAGTTGTGGGCTGCAGAGGAGTTGGAGGAAAGATTTATTCACAGGAGGGACCACCTTACCCCTCTTACCCTCCCCCAACGGTGTTGGCTTTTGACTTCCAGGTTATTGAAGGGGGAGGGTTGTCCACGTGTCTCCTTCACTGGGACTTGGAAGCACTCTGCCTGAAGCATTGTTCCCCAGGATGTCAACTGTTGGAAGCCTGTAGTCTTCTGTACCTCTCTACGCACCCTGTAAGGCGCAAGGAACATCAACAACGACAACACACCCAAGTTGCCAAAGAAAAAGAAAAGTTGTCAGTTCCTGGCCAAATACTCGTGAGCCAGGCAGGTGGGCATCTGGCCCCTGGAGGACCCGCCAGAGGAATTCTTGTGTGGCGCCTGTTCCGTCGTGAGCAGGGGCTGCTTCTGGAAGGCACAGAACACCAGTGGGCTGTAGTTTGCATCTAGAATGTGTGTGTGTGTGTGTGTGTGTGAAGGTATGTGTGCCTGCATGTGATCCTGGGCCAGCGAGGTGGACATCCTTCCAAGCACGAGGTGCGGCCTGGCCTGGCGGCAAAGGAAGGTACATGTGGGTGTGAGTGTGAGCTGCCCTAGAGTCTGGGCCCAGGGACGCGGGGGGCCTGTCGCCTGCAGGGCTCATTATAAAGAAGACCAGGTGCTTGGAGCGTCCCCAAAGCAATACAGAGTGCACTGTTATGAGTTTGAAAAATATTCCTGTGAGAGATAGAAATAAAGGCTCCCAGCCCAAAGCCAGGGTTTTAGAAAGGCTTCCTTAAACACAAGATAATTTATAGCCCCTGCAACCCTGTCCCGTGGATGACTCAGCCCTCCTAGCCCAAGCAGGCCCAGCCTGCTCCAGTAACCTTTGGGTTTGGCTGAAAGGGAATAGCTAAAGCGGCTCCAAGGAACCCAGTGAGCTAACCACCCGGCTACCGGACTGCTCCTGCTGGGTTCTCCTCTTCTCTTCCTTTTGGGCAAACTCCAAGGGCGATATGGTTGACCAGATCCTGGAAGCTACGAAACAGGATCCTCGGGTGTTTCCAGCTGGCTGGCCCTTTGGAACACTATGAGACTGATTCCCGTCCACCTCTGGGATCTACCGGGTCCTGCTATCTCTGGAGGGGGCCCAGCTTTCACCCCCTGGCAGGGGCAGGCTCCCAACATGGACCCATTCTGAGCTAGACCCACTCCCGTCTAGAGGCATTCTCCGTCTCAGAGATTCTCAAGCCCCAAGGAAAGAATCAGAACTAGAGTACTGTTTCCCTTTCATTTAAAAAACAATGTGCTCAAGTCAAGTGCCCAAAAAGGGCTGAGAAGAGGGGCCCGGTGGTGGTACTCTTTTCTGTTGCCGTGAATTTGTGGACAGAGGCAGTCAGAAGTGAAAAAGGTTCGTTTAAAAATTCTCCCTCCTCCTCCCCCTCACATACCCCCCCGCCCCGCCCTGGTTTATTATATTTTTAGCAGACTCTTTGGCCAACCACCTCTGACGAGACAAATGCAAGTACGGAGGGTGCTTATCGAAACCAAAGGATATTCTTTTTTCTTTTTCTTCTCCTTTTCCCTTCAAAACCTTCCAGGAGTGTGGAAAGGACTGGAAGTGCTTGGAGGTCTTTTCAGCCACAGGCCTCACCCCGGCTTGGAGCTGAAGGACATTGTTATGCCAAGGCCCATGTGCTTGATGGTCCAAGTACAGAAAAAAAAAGATCATTCAGGGCTGTTTCAAAAATAGTTCAGCTCTTTGATTAAAGTGCCCCATAGCCCTGAACCAAGTTTTCCTGCTCTAGCAGCTGAATCTGTGCAATCGGCCTAATTTTAGCACAGGTCCCTGAATCTTGGAGGTCTGCAAAAACGGTTGAATGTTCAAATAATTCCTTAAATTCGTAATTACGTGTCTTTATTCAAGATGCATTTATTAAAGTCTCCGTGTGTGTGTATGTGTATGTCAAACATGCTTCAGTGAGTGCATGTCAGCTAACAGGTTTGGTGAAGATTTAAATGACGGGCTAGGGTTTGGATGTAGGGATGCAAGACTGATGGCCATATTATTGTCCGGGAGGAGGGGCACCAGGCCAGGGCCCAGGTGTTTCTTACAGTACATACTGTTGTTTGTGGTAGATAAGATTTTCTTAATCTTGTGTGTGATAAATAAATACCTTCTAAAGAGAAGGAAAGGTTTCCTTCCAAGAAGGAAGGCAGTTTGAAGTCAGCCACATTAAAACGCACATGCACAGCCTCCAAACCTACACAGACTGACCTCAGAGATACTAGACAACCGAGAATCTTGGGGGCCGCATGACTAAAATCCCTGAATCTTGGCCTGACCTGACCCAGTCTCTCTGGAAGTGCACGGCGGGTCCTTCTGACTCCGAGCTTGGCCGTCCGGAGTCTGTCTTCTGTTCCTTGCCTCCGCTTGCCCGCTGTTCCCTCCTGGGGTTCTGTTCTACCTGACGTCGGTTTCTCAGGCCTGTGCTCTGGGAGTCTTTCCCCATGATCAAAATGACAGCAGCGACCTAGCCCCTTAGGATACTGAGAGCTGACAGCTGATCATGGCCAAATGAGAGTTACAGAGAAAATGCCACAAACTTCCCAATGAGGAACCTGCAGGTGTGGCTGAGGCAGAGTCAAGCCCATCTTTGTGTCCTTTTCAAGCTGACCACTCTGCTTGGATGGACGCACGTGGTTCATATTCCGGTGGCTTCTTCTACTCTACTCAGGGTACACACACTGTATTCAGAATTCATAGACCCGGCTGGGCACCCCAGGATAGCATCTGCCCCCTGGAGTTTTCTAGCACCAGACAGAAGATTCTGGCCTGGCAGTCCTTGGTTCTGAAGGACACGGGGAGGCCCTTTGGTCAGACCAGTCTTGGATTTCTGGTGTCTCTTCCAGAGAGGAAGAGGTCCTTTCTGTTGGGTTCGCAAAGTCAGCCCTTGAAACCCCACCGCCCTCACCTGTGTTGGTCACCTGCAGTTCTTGGCTAAACATGCTGAAGACACAGGACACCATTTTGGGTGCAGCAGGGACCCATAGAGCCCAGAAAGATAGAAACTGCAGTCCCATGGGTTAGGACTCGGCGGGTGGGGGGTGGTTGGGGGTGTGAAGACAAACACCTACGAGTATCTGTTGCTTTAATGAAAGACTATGTGTTTGCACATGGATGATGGTGTGGCCTTTGGCCAAAAGCAACACAATTCTGACCTGACAGACTTGTAAGATGGGCTGCTCCTGTGTATCTCAGCCCACGCGTAGGTCAGAGAGATCGGTACACGTGACTACTCTGGGAAAGGAAGAGCGATGTCTCTGGAGAAAATACAGATGAGTGCCGAAGGAGAGGCGGGGCGGAGGGCCCACAAGGAGAGACCCACCTTGCAAATTTCTCCTCCACCTTCCTCCCTGCCTCCCACCCCTTCCCCTTTAAGACAGAAGAGCCAAGGGCATGGGCCAGCCTCACGCCAGCCAATTCTGAGGCCTGTTTATACCCTGTAACCCGAGCCTATTGCCGCCCAGGCTGCCTGACAGCTGCAGAGATAAGGGGACAGGGCCTTGGCTTCCAGAGACTGGATGGCCTGGGCTGGTGACCATCTCAGGGGCAGCTTATCCGTGGGAACAGGTGGGGCTGGCTCCCCACTGCTGCTCAGGTGGCGGGGGTGGTCCTCCTGAATCCGGGGCAAGCCTGGGAGCCCCATACTGAACTTCCTCTGGTGCTGTCTCCAAACCTCCCTCCTCCCAGTGGGGCTGCTTTCTCCAGGGTCAGAGGAGGAGAGAGAGGAGTTCTGCCTGTTTCATTGGTTTGTTTTCTGCCCTCTTTATCTTTGTCATCATAGAAACAGAAAAGAACACGTGCTTAAAGCTCTGGATCAGGCAGAATTCTAGATTCTGCTGCCAAACGCATCTGTCAGGCCAGGCTGCTTCTAGCCTTGGGCCTACCCCCAGGCATCCCCTCAGAGGTCAGCCTTGTCCTCCTTCCCATCTCCGTCCCTTTGGCCCTCTGAGGTGCAGGGACCTCCCTGACCCAAGCCCAGCCAAGCCCAGATACCCTGCAGGAAGTGTGGGGAGCGGGTTCTCCCTGCCAGGGTCTGGTGACGCCACACATTCTTTACACCAGGCTTGCCCCCTGCTGTCTCCGTGAGCTGGGTCCTTACCCACCGTCAGGTCCATGTCCTGATCCTTCTGGGTTGTTCTCCCTCCACCCTCCAGTCTTTCTTTCTTCTCCCCCATTGACTGCCCTTCTAGCAGCTTCTTGGGACTACCTGCCCCTGGTCCAGGGAGTGCACAGCGGGTCCTGGTCCTGTGTTCACACCTCTCAAATAAGAGATTTGCAGATGGTTATCATGTTCTTGCCTTTGGTCTCCCGCTCCTCTGACACTTTGGCAGGGACATGGGGGGCAGATTTAGCACATCCTGGGATGGCCTGGGACACTCAGGGCTGCCTGCCAGAGAGCTTTTTCACTGCCCCAGCCTGTCCTTTTTCTTATGGCAACCTTGGCAGGGGCGAGGATGGAGCTCAAGGGGCTGACTTTGTTCAACAGCTGCCTCTGAAAAAAAAAAAAAAAAAAGTAAGGGTGAAACGATAGGGTGTTGGAGAAACAACACAGAACAAGGCATTTAGACTGGAGAGATCTCAGTTCAAGTCCACACATGGCCAGTGACCAGCTGGAGGACTTCAGACAGTTTTCTCATAATTTAAAACGGAAATGATACTTTACACTTCCTGGAATAGGTGCCAGGATCAGAGAAGATAATGGAAGGAAAGGTGCGTGGGAAATTGTTCTTTCGGTGTCTGGCTCAGTGTGGGTGTGAGCAATATTTGCTGCATGTCTGAATCAAAAGAGAGGGAAAAAAGAGAAAAAAACCCTTATAGTTTCAGCACAGCAAAGAAGCCATCAACAAAATGAAAAGGCAACATACATCATGGAAGAAAATATTTGCAAACCATACATTGGTTAAGGGGTTAGTATCCAAAATATATAAAGAACTCATACAACTCAACAACAAAAAACCCAAACAATCCAATTAAAAAGGGAACAGAGGAACTAAATAGACATTTTTCCAAAGAAGACACCCCAATGGCCAACAGGCTCATGGAAAGATGCTCGACATCACTAATTGTCAGGAAAATGAAAATCAAAACCTGAAGGAGATATTACCTCACACCTGTTAGCAGGGCTATCATCAAGAAGAAAAAAGATAGCAAGTGTTGGTGAAGATGTGCACTCTTGGTGGTAACATAAATTGGCGTAGCAACTCTGGAAAACAGTATGGCGGTGCCTCAAAAAATTAAACATAGAACTACCTTATGATCCAGCAATTTATCCTATGGGTATTCATCCAAAGGAAATGGAAACAAGATATGAAGAGATATCTGCATTCCCTGTTCACTGCAGCACTACTTACAATATGATACAAATAAGATGTGCAAACCACCTGGGTGTCTGTCAACAGATTAATGGATAAATAATAGTCTATATGGACACCCAATGTATACTAGAGAATATTAGTCAACCACAAGAAAGAAGGAAATCCTGCCACGTGAGACAACATAGATGGATCTCCAGATGGATCCATAGATGGATACTCAGTAAGATAAGTCAGACAAAGACAATATAGCATGATATCACTTACACCTGCAACCTAAAAAAGCTGAACTCACAAAAGAAGAGAGGGGGCTGGCGGTCCCAGGGGCTGGGGGCAGAGATAATAGCAGAAATGTTTCTCAAGGGGAACACATATGTGAGTGGAAGAGGAGTGAGGTCCGGAGCTCTAACACACTGCCTAGTGCTTAGAGGCAAAGATACTGGATTATAGACTTCAAAGTTGCTGAGAGACTAGATCCTAGATGTTCTCATCACAACAAAAAAATGCTAATGACATGATGTAGGTGTTAGCTGAAGCTGCAGTGGTGATCCTCTTGCAATACACAAATGTTTCCAATCAATTCATTGCATGCTTCAAATGAACAGTGTTTTATATTAATTATTTCTCAATTAAAAATACATACAAGAAGGAAGGAAGGGAGGGAGAGAAGGTGGGAGGGAAAAAAGGAGAAAGGAGCTCCCCAGGTCCCCTGCTTTTGCAAGTATTGAAATCCAAAATGCACCGGACTTTGAGGTGAGCCTGCAGATTCTGGCTCCAAGATCTGTTGTAGCTCAATTTTGTAACTGGGCACTTGTTGACAAGGCTTCCTTGCCTTCATTCTTCTCCTTGATCAGAGTCTAAGGGTACAGGAGAGCACCTATTTTAGGACTCCTGGGGCCTCCTGGGCAAGGGGGTGAGGGATGCCTCACCTGCCATGTGTTACTTTCCCCACCAGCCCCCTGGCTCCCTATGTCCATGCTCATTGCTCTGCACTTTGTTCCCAAGCCTCCCCTGCCCTCTTCCTCTTGAAGGCCTTTGCCATGTCTTCCTTGGGGCCCGGAACCCTTTCTGATGCAGGTCACCTCCAGGACTCCGCCACTTTCCATCTGAGTGACCCGGGCTGTTCCTGAACCCATCTGGGGATCAGCCTTTTCATCTGCAAACAGAAAGACTAGACACAAGTTGTGACTCCTTGGGGGAGCTAATTGGAATCAGGAAAAGGAAACTCTTAGCTCAACATCTGGCTCAGGGTCCTTGCCTAGGTGGTGACAGCCCTCTTATTTTTGTTCATTAGAATAACTCCTTCTTCTCTCTGTTTTGGGGAGCTGTCACTCTCCCTTCTACTCCTTGCTCTGTGTCTCCCCCAACAAAGATGGGCTGTAGCCAATTTCCTCCCTGCTACCAAAGATAAGCCTACCCTACCTGCCCACATCTTTGTCTTACTGAATGTCAGAGAAGTTGTAAAGATTTTTGAACTTCACAAGGTCCTACAAGCATGCACTTGCATAATGACTTCCCTTGTGCCATCATAGCCAGAAGCTCTGTTCGACGCTAGTCTCCTACTTCTAAATTCTTAATGTTCTTTTGTTTTTTAAAGCAAAATTACATTTATTTACTAACCATGGGCCTGGTGCTAATTAAACTGACATTTTGAAATAGTTGCCTGGAGAACACTGGTATAAAGTTCATCATAAAGATGACTGAACACAGGAATGAAACAAAAGAAGGAGCAGTATGGAGATTAGAAGAGAGCCTGTGGATCTTCACAGCTAAACTCCATCAAAAGTGGTGATGAAATCTTCAGCCTGCCTTTTCACAGATGGGAGTCCAGGTGACATTGTTCACAATGCATCCCACCACTGATTCTACACCTTCCACTCGTCTTGTTGTTACTTCATCCCTTGCCAGCCCCTTCCTGCTGGGACCACTTACAAATTGCACATCAGAGCGTTTCTGCCATCAGTTGCAATGTCTTCAAACTTCTCTCCCAGTTTATAAGAAAACTGAATTATTTTAAAAAGTGCTTTGCATTTCATGGTAAGGCTCTTGTCAGCAGAGATGGCACAGTGAAGCTTGGCCCTTGCTCTCATTTTTCACAGAGCAATTCCCACCCTCCTGCCTTCATGTATTCATCCAAGTCTACGCTCTCCCCCAAGCGTCATCTTCCTCCCTGCTGCTGAATGGTGGAGGGCATGGCTGGGCTTTCAGGGTGGGCAGAGCAGGGTCTGGCTTGGGGAGTGGGCACCCGGTGGCCATTGGGAGGTGTGTCCTCCTGGTTGGAATTCTCCATATTTGATTCACCGAAGTCAAGCCCCCATGTTTCTGACAACTTCCTCCTCCTAGTGGCTCCGTCCTCATGCAGATAGGATCCAAGCAGAACAATAAATGAGTGATTCTTGTTCTTTCGCCACACCAGCTTTGACCTGGGGCGAGAGAGGGAAGTGAGAAGAAATTTCCTTAGCAGTGGTTCTCAGATTTTAGTGTACAGAAAATCACTGGGGCACTTTCTAAAAAATACCAATTTCCAAGTCCCTTCCCCCCATTGATTATAATTCAGTAGGTCTTGGGGGAACCCTGGAGTGTACTCTAATAAGCTCCTAGGATGATCTGAGGCAGGTGGTCTAGGGAACCACACCCACAGTCGCAAACACCTGAAAAGATCTTTTGCTCATCCCATGGTAAGTGTGTCATTCACAGTTGTCGGTCCTGTCACAGTCAGCCTGAGTTGATCTCCTCAAGTGTGGCCCTTAATGCTTCTCAGTCATTAATGGTGGAGCCAAAGGAGCTTGAGTTGGGTGAGGTTAGTTGTTCCTAGTCTCAGACCAGATTCTACTCACATTTCTCAAATAAGTGCTCATAATCTAAAAGGTATGATTGCACCTCTGCTCCGGTATCCTACCTGGGTCCCATAGATGCTCTGTTCTCCCACAGGATGTTTACTTGAGGCAGAAAAATCACAGTTCTGAAGGCAGGCTCCTGTGATGTTGACAATTAACCTTAGCCCATTAGGAATCCTCTTGACCAAAGGTTGGACACCAAATTGCTTATAAGTCCCGGAAGCCAAACTAGGTACAGGCCTAGGTTCCCTTGGGTCTTTATGCAAAGTGGGGCTCTTACTAAGCTACGTTAGCCAATCCATATATCATGAATAGCTTTAAGTTTGCAAAATAACCCATTTTCATCATTCATCGTACTAATAAACAAGTCCCTAATTTCACCAGAAAAAGCCAGTTTGGGCCAGCAAATAAACAAAGTCTTAGGTGTGCTCAAGATGTTGATCCTTGAAAGACTTGGGGTGGCTGGAGTCCCTTGGATGATTCTGGAGCCCCCATGGGATCAGGCTGAAGCCCCCACATCTGCAGGACCTCCTCTGAGCCCACACCCTTGCCAGGTTCCTTCCTCCCTCTCCTGCTCCCCCATTTCCTATTGACGTTTCTGGGCAGCACTTCCCTTCTAAATCCTCGCATTAAGAGCCCTCCTTTTCCTTTCAGGGTCTGCTTCTGGGGAACCTGATCAAAGACACAGCTGGCTGTGTGTTTTGGGGGCAAATCTGAATCTCCAGAAGGCTTGTGAAAAAGGCAGATTTCAGGGTCCAGTCCCAGAGACGGTGGCCCAGTAGGGAGGGGCCCAGGAATCTGCAATCTAATGAGCGCTCTAGGAGATCCTGCTGTTTGTGGCCCTTGGGCCTCATTTTGAGAACCACCGCTGCAGCCTTTCTGGAACACTAGTGACTCCAAGAATGGGTTGATGGCTAGCTTGGCTTCTGCGGTCCCCACCCTGTCCTGACATCTGCCCCATCCCTTGGCTTCAACTAGGAACAAACTGCTGCTGTCT
This sequence comes from Mustela putorius furo, assembly GCF_011764305.1. NCBI lineage: Eukaryota > Metazoa > Chordata > Mammalia > Carnivora > Mustelidae > Mustela > Mustela putorius. Next base: position 21,033,314 of record NW_025421341.1, read on the forward strand.
ACAGTCCAACTGGCACAGCCCTGGGGTCAGGCTGATCCTCTGGGCCTGGGTCACTCACATTCGGCTCCAGTTCAGCGGGGGCACTTTTCGGAGACTTCTGCAGCTGAATGTTGGAGAACCATGAGACCTCTCCTTGGCTCCTGTTCTTCTGTTCCTTCTGACACCTGCCTGAGGTGCCTAGTTTTCATTTCCTGGTTACTCATACAGATAGACAGACAGACACACACACACACACACACACACACACACACAGAGTCTTTATCTCAGATCTTAGGAGCACAGGGTGAGACAGAACTCTGAAACAGCCATTTCTAGCAGTAAATCTAGTAGCTACACACACAAACGTTATTGTCACACTTTCCAGGTTGACTCTGGGTTCCGTTGTCACTTACCGCTGGGTGACCTTGGACAAGTTGTTTCACCTCTCTGTGCCTTGGTTTTTTCATTTGAAAGAAATGGAAATAATGAGTAACTTACCTCTGAGAGTTGCCTTGTTGCTGATAAGTGAAGTGCCTGGTACATGGCGATTGCTCATTAAATATTAGCGAATCTGGCTGTGTAGGCAGAACAAACTCCCCAATTCCCAGCCAGACAAGTTACCTGGAGATGACAGAACATTTTTGTGCCCACAGTGTAATGGGGCTGTGTGGCTCCCAGGTCTTTGTGATACTGTCTTATTTCTCTTCAGCCTCCTGTGTTCTCTGCAAGGTAGCAACAGGGAATGTGCAGGAGGGAGGGGTAGGAAACAAGTTGCACGAATATTCTACAGCTTTGCATGATAACGTTTGACCAGTAACAGAAATACAGAAATTCTGACTAAGGAAAGCCAAGAGAGGAGGGAAACTGCTGGCTTTGTATGGAAAGCATCTTTGTCTAACACACTCACACAGAGGGTTTCACACATTTGCACACCCACATAGACTCACATTCAGAACCCTCCCCCCTGTTCTCACAGACTCACACATTTGCACACTCACAGCCTCCTCAGGAGCACATGCACTTCTGTGGAGTCAGAATCAAAGGCGCCTTCGGCAGGACTGGGTCGGGGCGGCAGGGTGGGAGGTGAGGGGAGAGGAGGGAAGGGCAGGAGGAACTCAAAGGCCTTTCATGGGTCTACTCTGAGCAGGGCCTGGGGAGGTCACAGATAAGGCAGACTTGAGTCCTGTGTTTTCTGAGTAAGGTGGCCACGGGCAGAACCAGTCCTGTTACCGAGCAGAAGATCTGAGCCCCAGGCTAGAGATGCAGGCAAAATGTGGTCCGAGCAGGGGGGCAGGGTGGGTGACGTTTGCCTGTGAGACCCTGCCACCACTACCAGTGATAGAAAGAAAGAGCTTTGTGTTGGTGACAAGCTATGTGCTTTCCTGAAGTATCCCCTCAATCTGGTCAACACTTAGTGGGCAACACTATGATTCTGTTCTGCAGATGAAGAAACTGAGGCACGGTGAGGCTCAGTATCTTTCTCCAGGTGCCTCAGTGGGGTGTGAACCCAGGCAGCCTGTGTGAGGGTGTAACCCCAGGGTTAAGCACGGGGGGTGACGTTTGAGCTGCATGAGGAGGCCGAGAAGAGGCACACCAGTGAGTGAGTGGATGGAACATTCCAGCAAAGGAACGGCAGCCACGTATGTGGGGGAGAAAAGCCTGGTTGGGAAGTTCGTCCCGGGAGGTGGCCCACCCGGGAAGGGGAGTCCTGCTTCGGAGAGTTAAGGCCCTGCCGAGGTGCGTGGGACAGGGCTTTCTGAGTGATTGCAGGAGGTAGAGAAAGAAAGAGAGAAGGAAAGGAGAGGGAAGCTTCTGGCCAGGAAGCTGGAAAGATGTGGGGCTGGTGACCGTTCTGAGAGCACAGAAGACACGGGGAGCAGCAGCGGTGAGGGGGGTGGCTGGCACAGAGGCGCTCTTCTGGAAGGAGGTTTGGGGAGCAGGTACGGGGGACACTCAACTACAGGAGGCTCTGCCGGCCCTGGGGCTCGTCGGGCAGGCACGTGGGGTGGTGCCCTGAGGAGAATGCCCGTGTGGGAGCCTGGGAGCGCTGCCAGCCTGGGCGCTGGAGAGGTCAGGCAGGGAGTATTCCACTGGGAAAGAAGGGACAGTGTGTGTGTGTTCTGAGACTGCCCTTCCTTGTCCCCTCCCTCCCGGAGGCAGGCCCTCACCCTCAGGGCCTGCTTTCTGCAGCTGACCTCTTCTCCATGGCCACGAACAAGGGCCAGCTTCCTGCTTCCAAAGAGGGCTTCTCTCTACAGCTTTGTTGGCTCAGGGAGAACCAGCAGTCTGGGACTAAGCCCTTCCCATAAGAGCAAACAACTGTGACTAAACCAGACCTGTGAAGCCCTGAGATGAGGAAGAGAGGTGGTAGCAAGGGGTAAGACCGGTGGCCTTGACATTGGTCAAGGTCTCCACTCTGCCCTGGCCTGACCAGAGCCCTGTGGGTTTAAAGATGCCCGAGACCTAGTGCCTGCCCCACCAGGGCTTCAGAGACCAGCAACAGAGACCACAAGCGAACACCCTGAGACCATCAGGTTGTGGACGTTGTAATCAGCAGTGGTAGAACCAGGGAAAAAGGACTGATTGATTCCTCCTGGGAGCATAATGGAACATGGCCCCCAAGAAGGAACATTACGTTATGCCCTGGGCCTGAGATGGTGAGGAGGATTTGTGAGGCCAGTGGGAGTGGGTGTTGGGAGTGGTGGTATGTGGTGTGGGGTAGGGAGGGCACTGCTGACAAAGGAAATCACATGAAGACAGTCACAGACCAGTGCAATTACAGGCCAGGAAGAACCGGGGCTTTGATGCAGAGTCTAAGGGCATGATGGGTAGGTGAGGCAGGAGATGAACCTGGACAGGTAGGTTAGGACTAAATCATGAAAGATCCTGTGGCTTATGAGTGTTGACTATCCTCCTAGGGCACCGGGCAATAGAATTTTCTGTGATGGTGTAAATGTTCTCTAGCTGCACTGTCCTTTAGGGTAGGTACTAGCCGCGTGTGGCTATGATCTCTTGAAATGTAGTTTGTATGGCTATGGCATTAAATTCTTACTTTACTTTGCCTTACTTATATTTTCAACTTAAGTAGTCCCACACAGCTAGTGGCTACTATAAGGGACAATACATTTGTAAGCAATAGAGAGGAATTTACATCGGGTGGAGACAGGGGCCAGTCCAGGAGGCAGTGGACGTGGTGGAAAGCATATAACCCCCATAACTGATTTTATACAGTATGTCTGATCATTCCTACAGAATGCTGTCAGGAAGTTTCCTAAACCAGCATTTCCCCACAATGCTCTTCCGTCACAATAACAGCTGACATGAACACCTTTCTGCACTATCACGTGTGGGAAGTCTTTGCTCACAATGACTCTATGAGTCAGGCGGAGATCACCTGTCCGTTCTTCAGGCAGACTGAGCTTCTGGAAGATTATGTGATCTGTACAAAGTTACGTGAGTATTAAATGACAGAACTGGGGTCTCTATAACCAACCACTCATGGCTACTGCCCTGAGTGATGTAAGGCTCTGACCTGCTTTCTATATCATAAAGAATAGATGTTCACAGTAGTAGTCTTTGAAGACTAGTCCCTATGGGTTACGTGTGGGAGTTCAGTCTGTCATCACATCAACCTCCTCCTACCATGGAGAAATACAAACATGAAGGAGGTAATAGAATCAGAGATGGTGGGGGAGTGGAGTGAGGCCATTGCTGGGTTTTTCTCTTGACTTTGCAAGTGGCAAAATCCGGTGTGGACCTCAGACGACTTGCCCCCCTGGGGAACAAAGTGTCTTCATCAATGCAATGAGGAGGCTGGACCAGATGACATGATGGGCCTTCCCACCCCACTTTTGGGAGCCAGAACTCAGGAGGAGCTGTGCTCTGGAATCCTTACAGCTCAGACAGGTGCTGATGGGGCTGATCCCAGGCAAAAGAGATGAGATCCTTCTATGTCCTGTCCAGAGGCAGGTTAAAGGTTCCAGCATGTGAAGTAGATTCAAGCTTCCAACATGGCAAACACAACTTTGTAGAGTACCTCACCAGGGCTGAGGGATGAAGTGCAGGGATTCTGGTGAAATTGTCACTCTGGCTAGGTTAAGGACCTGAGCAGGACAGAAGCTTCTGATGGCACAGGGACTGAGGAGACCTAACTGACAAAGAGATGTCAAAATTCTGGAAATGATGAAGCTACAAGGAGGACCAAAACAAAACAAAACAAAACAAAACAAAAACAGTATTGTTTTTTAAGCACCTTTAATTTTTTTATTCTTAAAACAGGAAACATCTACTAAGTCTTCAGTGCCCTTAAAACAATCACATTTGGTATATTTTGTCTGCTAGAAAACAGCAAATGGATTTGTAGGAGAAAAAACACAGGCTTTTGGCACTTGTATTCTCATTTTTAATGAAAACAAATATTTCGGTTCTCCCATTTTCTGTAGACCTTCACATTTGACATTGCTGGGATGCTCCCACCATGAAGGGGTGGGTGTGGGGGGGGGGCGGGGGAGGGCAACACCAGCCTGGATTTGCTCAGTGTGAGGTCTTGCCTGCATCAGGCAGAAGAGTCCTTCCCTGGGCTTAGAGACCCTGAAAAAGTGGACATTCTGTGTCCCCTTTCATATCACCGGCTGCATTTTCTCCAGCTTGCCTCTCTTGTCCTTACGCAGAGGAGCACAGGTCATCACTCCTAACTGAGCCACTTCTGTAACCAAGATCCTCAAGGCAGAGAGATATAATCTCAAAGGAGACTGTGGAGGGGGTGCTGGGGCTTAACATGACATGCCTCCTGTGCCCCACTGTGCCTGTACATAGAGTGGCCAAATAAAACACGAGATGCCCAGCCACATTTGAACTTCAGATAAATAATGAATCATTTATTTCATATAAGCATGTCCCCAATATTGCACAGGGCGTATGCTTATTTGTTGCTTATCTAAAATTTCAAGTTTAACTGGAGCATAATATATTTTTGCAAAACCTGGAATCCCTAATCGTATATCTTCTGGGCTCACCTTCGATGCTGTTGTCATGGCAACCAGCTCAGAGCCCCTGACAGACCTCACCACAGGGGCACTTTGTATCTCTTCCCTCTCCCTGGGGCTTTTCTGATGGGGCTGTGGATAACTCCTGGGCACTGGCATGGGTGCAGACCAGGAAAGGTGAGAGAGTTAACCCCCTGAGACAATTTCTGACCAGTGGTGGGTGAGAGGCAGTAGATAAACGTTCCTCTCTTTCCATTCTGCTGCTACATGAAATTATGAGGTTCATTCTATATGGTTCTTCAGAGAATATCAGTGCGACCGAGCTTCAGTTTGCTACAAGGATGACCAGCTCCAAAATGCACCCTTGTGTTAGCCTGCCTGCCTGCCTGCCTGCCTTCCTTCTATCTTTTCTCCTTCCTTTCCTTCCTGCCTCTCTTCACCCCACCCCTGTTTCCTTAGTTTTCAAAAACTAAGTCCCTGCACTCAAGCCCTTGGCTGTCTCCACTCTTGGATAGGAAGCTCAGGTTGAGAGAGGCTTAGGAGCTCTACTGGTGTGTCTGCTGAAAGGAGAAACTCGATCTCAGAGCTACATAGAATGTTAGCAAATTTGGACTGGAAAACTCCTGAGAGATCATGTAGCATACCCAGTACATTCACAGATCTGGAAATATGCCAGAGACTTACTACCCAAGACTATCCTCCAACCCTAAGAGCCTCAGGATAATCTGGAATTTCTGCTCTTCCTGAGGTGAACTAATCTATACAAAAGCACAGTGCTTAACACATAGCAGGTGCATTGTAAACGTACCATGGGGGGAGGAGTGGATGAAAGTGTGCTGTGAGAGGGTGTAAAATATTTCTATATGTCTTTGGGGCAAGTCTGCCTCCAGGAGCGTGGCTCTCTCCACCTGTTGCAGCTTCTCTGAGTTCTGATTTGCACAGATAATGTCAAAGGAACTCTATAGGATTAAAGACATCCTGAGAAGGGCAGCCTTTAGGGAAGAAGGACCCAGTGAAAAATCTCAGTGGAAGCCCTTGTGCTTCATTTTTCTGCACTAGGGGCTGAGAATTTGGACAAAGGAAGCCAGTGCCCCCTGGGAATTGCCGAGGGCCTCCATGAGTCACTTCAGCTCAAAAAATTCAGTCCAGCTCCAAGGAATTCTGTTCCACAAACTGCTCAAGTTGGGAGAATTCACAATAATTAATATGACTGACCAGTGCTCCAGGGAGTGTATGGTCCTGCGGATCATAAAGACAGGCCTCCTGAGGAGGAAGGCATGGGCCAAATTAAGTTCACCAAATTCTTGAGATGGGAACCCTTAACTTTTAAGAAAGTACCTGCACTGAGGAAAACAAAAAATAATGACACAAAAGAAAGAAGAAAGTCTGTATGGGTTAAATGCTTTCCCCTTGAGCAGAATAGTCCCCCGAAGGATCTCTCCTCTCGGCATGTGATATTGATACAATAAAATCGGACCTGCCAGCAGGAAGTGGCCTGCCTAAGACACATGCATACCCGAAAGTGGGAAGTTGAGCTCCACCAAGATTCAAAGAACTACCCCACTGAGGCCTTTTTTAGAGGTTCAGTGGTTTGGAGCACACCAAAACACCCCTCCTAAGGTAAACCTTGGGCCCCATACACTTCCCATCATGATGTTACTTCACGTGGGGTCCTCGTGCCAGTAGGTTGCCCAGAAAAGAGTTACTATACCGGTGGGAGTAAGAGACCTTGACTGATAAAAGGAGTTGGCTGTGGTGGCTTCTATGCAATGAGGGACGGGGCAGGAGTGGGCGTGGGGGGAAGTATATCTGGGATTCATGGGATTCATTGGGCATCTCCTCATGCTCCTCATTGCTCCTGAAATGAGCAATTTCAGCACCCATGGCCTAACAAGGACGAGGCAACCAAAGATGCAGACCCTCCTCTGAGAGGCTGCGATGTCTCATCAGGAAAGCAGTGCAGAACCAATCCAAGTGCTGACCGAAAGGGAAGGGATGGAGCAAGGGTGGTGGAGGACGGGGATGAGGGATATTAATTATGGCTTCAGTAGAGACTCTCGCTGATGCCACTAACCTATTTCCTGAAGTCTTTGGGGAAACTGTGGCTGGCTATGACCCTGAAGGAGACTCTGTGTTAGATTAGACTTAGGAGAGTGAGGGCGCTAGCGAATCTGAGCTGGTAACAGGGGTGGACTGTATCAGCCACTTTTTAAGCACACTTTATATCCTCTGCACAGTGACCATACCCACAGATACTGGGACCCACGTCACAGAGATGTCATCTTTCATTGCCTTATGTCATGTCCCTGTCATGTGCCTCTTGCAGACCCTGGGTTTTCTGATGGCACAATATGGGACACTAAGGAATCTACTAGGCACTCCCGTTCATGCAGTCTGGTAGTGCAGGGTAATTAACACCCTGGGGCTGCGGGCAACCCTCACTCAGAGGGGACTGGAAGCTGATGGATAAATTCTTCTTCCTTCTCCTGAGGTACGATTCATAGGGTTTTTCAACTGGATACAGGAGCCAGCAGCAGTTCCCTTAACAGGGGCCAGTCTGATAACACATCCTAACTTTGGCTCCTCTAGCTCCCCTGTTTCAATCCCCTTGTCCCTTACTTCTGATTCTGGGACCACATTTGTGAATAAACTACTCACATGGAAGTCTTCATCTGGGACTCTGCTTTCTCTAGGTAATCCCAGCTAAGACAGATTCCCAGGTTTGCTAGTTTGGAACTGGGAGATTTTATGTTATTTACTTATGTCTTGTCTTCCCCTGCCCCTCAAGTAAGAGGGAGATGCTTCCTGCAATACTTAAAATCCTGGAATTAGAACAGAATGGGGCTCTGTTAGAAAAGAGGAGAAGGACAGATGGTTGTTGGTAAGGAGATCCATCAGGGTCCTGGGAGAAGGGGAAGAGATGGTACACTCAGAAGGAGGGGTTGTAGGTTCAGCAGAGGAAAGAAACAGTGTAAACAGGGTTGAGGGAAACCAAAAAGGGGTGGGGAAGTGCACAGTGGCAGAAACAGGGAGCGGCTCCCACCCCCAGCATGCTGTTGTCAGGTGGCTACAGGAGATAGAGCCAGCCCGTGCTATGGTTTTGGTAGAGGCACTTAACCACTATCAAGCCCAGGACTGGCAAGGAGGGGATCGGGGAACAAATAGCCCGACCTTTCTTTCTTCCCACCTTCCATCTCTCACTGAGGACTTCCGTTAATTAAAACCAACCAGAAGCCAGAGGACGTGGAGGCTTGCTTGACTCAGTCCACACAATCAGCCTCTTGGGACAAAGAGTTGGTAGGAAGAGTGTGGAGAATGGATTAGAAGGGTCAGGTGGAGAATATCTAGTCAAGCTGGAAACAAGCATTTGTCCCAGTAGCTTTACTTAAAATACATAACTATAGGGACACATGCAACCGGCACAGACAAATTTGGGAAAACCATGGACTCTTCTTGATAAGTTCCTGAGAACAGAAGTGCATGAGGGCATGAGAGAGTGGCCCAGTGGCTGTGAGCAATCAGGACGCCATGGGCTTTTCTGATATACTCAGAAATGGAGGACAGTGGTTGGGTCTGTGAGTCTGTGAGGGGGTGGGTGAAAAGAGCTTTCCTATTTTACCTCCCTTCCTTCCTGGGGTGGAAGGGAAGCAGAAGAGATGCTGTGGATATGATTTGTCTTGTTTCCTAAGTATGTCCTCTGCACCTGTTACTGCAAACTAGATGCCGTGGGGAGAAACAGGAAGGAGGAGGTATGGCCTCAAGCCTCCTGGAGTTTACATTCCAGATGGAGAGATACGCTACATAGATGAACCAGAGTAATGACAAGTGGAAAGAATTAAAATGCTGAAGTGGGGGGTCCAGATGAATCACCAGGAATTTGACGAAGGAGTCACCACATCCAAGCCGATGGTTTCTGCAGGGTACTGCAGCGTCTCCCACCTGGGTGGGACAAGGTTCAAGCCCTGACACATGCATTGGGAGACCAGGGTGTGCCTAATCAAAACTGGGCAATGGGATGAAACAGAATGTATCATCCTTGGACTTCTCATCTCCTCCCTTTTGGGTGGAGTCCTCTTGGATCTCTTTGTCTTCACTGTGTCTGTTGCAAGCTTGAGTTGGGATTCTCGGGGCCCAGACTGATGAAGGGTGATAGGCTAGAACAGGCATTTGGGAATTCTCTGCTCTTTGCAGGCATGGTGTGTGTCCAGGGCAGAGGAGGAGAGCCATTTGCAAACCTGTATGACTGGTGTTCCATTGCTGGGGTGGTGGGGTGATAAGAGAACCAGTGTCCTCCCCAGCCCTGTGTTCTGTAAACACCCAGGGGGAAGGTGGAGAGTTAAACCCATTCGTTCACCCTTAAGGGTTAGAGCAGGCTTTTACAAATTATTTTTTGTGGGACAGAAAGGTCCGGGAAGTGACAACAAAAGGGTTCCTTGGCTGAATATATGTAGGATACACCAGACTGAACAAAGTTCAGTAGGGTTCCTTGCTGTGAGGTCTCTAAGTCTTTCATGTGATGCTGTATTATGAAATTCCTGTGCAGGGCTAGCTAGGGCATAAAGCGATTCTCAGACTAATTTGATGAAAGGAACCCCCCCTCTCCTTTTTCATGAACACCCGAGGATATCTCTTGGAATGTTTACATTCTGAAGAGTAGTTTCAGAAATACTTACTATGTGGTGAATTTGCCTTTTAATTAAAAACGCGTCCCCACGAGAGAGAGAGAGAGAGAGAGAGAGAGAGAGAACAGTGTTTAGTGCTATAGGATCTCTGCTAACGTTTCAGGTGTTGTGGGGGCAGTTGGGGGGGGGGGTTCTCCCAGCATTCCTGGAGTCTCCTCTCTCCTCTGTTGGGCTGAAGAGTGAGTCACTTTAAAGGAGCGGGAGGGCTTCCTCGGAGGGGCATGTGGTGCGGGACTGCCTGCTGAGGAACAGAACAAAAGATAGGGAAAAGGAAAAAGCAGGAACTGTTTTCATAAAGGGCTGAAAGAACAAGAGGAGGGGCAATGTGGAATGTCTGAGACAGTGGGCCTTGGAAGGTCCTGAGGTGATGCCCTTCTTCAGAAAGTCTTTCAGTTTGCCAGCCCCAAGCCAGCATGCATCGTTTATCATTTGTTTCCCCCAGGGAATAGGAAAGACAGAAGAGCACGAGTCTGTTGCATCTAGGATATATATTTTTACCAGGGTTTCTACTTCTACTTCATGGAATTATCTGGCAATTGTAGCTCAGGTCTGTGAGGAAGGAAGCCCCCTCATGCATCTGAGAGGCCGAAGTATTTTTCTCAGGCTTTTTCAGTGCAGTTGTCATAGAGAAGGACAAGAACAACTCTATTTGGCTTAAAAATAGCACGATTCAGAGATCACAAAAAACCCCCAATCCTGGGACTCTGCGTTACATGTGTTAGGTTGAACTTTATGCAATTGTCCCTTTTCCTAGGTCAGAAATGGTTGAATATTGTTAAATTGGTATATTTCAGTCTGTAGTTGGCAAGTATTTATGGGAGAGCCAGAAGGGAGAAGCGTGTGTCTGTGTCTGTGTTTGCCGGGGTTGGTGGGGGGATGGGGGGCTGTTGCTGGGAAGCTAGTCTTACATGTAGCAGAAATAGTCTCCCTGCTGATAAAAAGGTATAAGAGGAACACTCTCTTAGGCATATTTCCAAGGAGTGAATAACAAGATTAGAAGTCCATGACAGGTAGACTCAAGGAGATGAAGGAGGAGGTTGTAGGGACCTGTCCTTAGGATTAGGTGTGCAAAGAATGGGCACACCTTTGCTCTCTGGGCAAGGGGCATTGAGATTTCGGTCGAAAGTTGAATTAAGTCACAAGCATTAAAGTGCAAAATAGAGTATGTCATCAGGTGAAATTAACCCCAAGCTTTAGGGTGACGGTTTCTTCCTTACTCTTTGGCCTGTTTCTACATTGTCTGCCCAAATCCAAAGTGTTGGATGGTAGGGTAGTTCTGAGTGTGTGTGGGTGGGTGGGAGGGTGGCAGAGAAGGACATGATTAATTCAGGGAGGGTGTGGTCAGCTCTGGGCAATGACACTATGTGTCTCTATCCCTATTACCTCAACTAGTCCTTTTGGAGGACAATATAGCTGTAATAACCATGTTTTCTAATTTCCGTGACACTTGACAATTTACAGATTAGTCCACGGATGTTATCTGTTTTTTTTTGAATTCTCAAACACCCTGTGAGGCAGGTATCGCTATTCTCATTTCCAGATAGGAGATTATGGCTCAGATAACAAATTTCCTGAGGATGGTAAACTGGCAGAATCAGGCTCAAACCTGTGTCTTTGGACTCCAGATAAACTATTGGTTTTGTTTTGGTCACATGAAGGGTGACTGAGGCCATCACATAACCAGAAACTCTTAAGGTAGAAGCAAATGTTCAGATAGTGCTGGGGGCAAAGCACATTAACAGGCATGAGTGAAGGTGGTTAGATACGGGACAATAGTGTAGGGTGGGGACTGTAGTTCAGGACTGGCGAGTGGGGAGGGGAGGGGGTGATAATTACTATTTGCTCCAGGTGATTATTACCAGAAAGAAATGCCAGCCTGACTTTTTTGAGGGATGCTGGAAATTCAATTAGATATTTGAGTGCTTACTATGTATCAAGTACTAGGGATAAAGCAGTGGATAAAGGGATATAAATCTCTGGATTTTTATGTGAACTTGTTCAATTTTTAAGTGTTGGGAACTAATAGAAAATTTACAAAACATTGTCCAGGCCAAACAGAACACATCTGTGGGCTACATTTGGTGTGTAGGCTGCCGGTTTGTGAGTTCAGTTCAAAGACTTCAATGGACCAAATGTTCCCCAAAAAGGGGTCTGTGCTGATGGGCCCACTGGCTCCAGGAAAGAAACCCTTTGCACTTTAATTCATATTGTTTTGTTATCTTGTCCTTTTAAAATTTCTATTTTTGTGAATGCTGTAGTGTATACATAGTAAACTCATATAGCACATATATATCTTTATGAAATATTTAAATATATATTATTTGTGTATATTAGGGATTTGTGATCAAAGTACATTATTGATAGGAATGTGGATCAGAAAAGGTTCAAGACCACTGGGATAGTCCTTGAAAGTAGATATTCATACTCTCCCTGCTTGAAATAAGGCCAAAGCTATAGTCTTTAGCTTAGTGCTCAGAGGGCTTCAGGGAATGAAGGGGTGAGCAGACTGACTCAACCCAAACCTTCTGTTCCTTCTGCCAGAGCACATCCTGTGAGTGACAACTGCAGGCCCCACTGAATGATAGAAGAAACAAGTGCATGATGGGGCCAGTTCAGGCTTGAGCAACATTTCAGCCACCTGAGCCAAGGGTATGGTTGTTGTGGTCATGACTGTTTTTATTTAGAAAAGAAGACATATTTGGGGGACTATAGCGGTGCTAGAAAAGTGGAGACTGAATGGTAGTCCAATACTTACCCTTCAGTGTCAGGAAGGTTATTATAGGAAGGCAGGTGATCAGACGCTCATCAGTTTCCCTGAGGACAGAACATAAACAGGGGGACAGAAACTGCTAAAAAGGAGATTGAGGTTACAAGTGCAGAAGACATTTCTGACAGTGAGCTTTGTCTGAGTCCTGTTCTAAAGCCTATCTTGGACACTGTACTTGACATCTGTCAGTAGAGAGGTAACCTCGTGTCCTGCAAAGGAGCCAGGAAATGAATGCTCTAGTCCTGCAGAGAGCTTTTGGTCTCCATGACCTTAGACAATGCCGGATTTGTCCTCCTCTGGATCTTCTTTCCACTTTTGGATTAAGAAAGGCACAGTCCATGATCTCTGAGCTTCTCCCTTTGACTATTAGTCTCATACTAAGAGCCTAAGTGTTGGAAAGTGTTTTCCTGGGTCAGAGCAAGTTAGTTTTCTCTAACCCAGGTTAATAGACTAGCTGATGTAGCAAACAAATCCCCAAATGGATAATGGCTCATACATGTTAGAAGTCTGTTGTTCATAAAAAGTATAAAATGTGTTTTCCTGATTGGTAGGCCACTTTCCACCGCCTAGTGATCAGGGATCCAGATCTTTCCATCTTGAGGCTGTCATCTTGAATACATGCTCCAAGGGTGTCATGATCATCCACACCAAGCTGATAAAAGGGGAAAAAGCATGGACAACGGAGCTTGGGATATTTTTATGGGCTGGACATGGAAGGTCCATTAAGGTGCATTAATTCTGCTCAAATTCTATTGACTAGAAATCAGTCACGTGGCAATGCTCAACTACAAGGAAGACTGGGAAAAGTATTTTAGCTGTGTGTCTAGGAAAAAGAGGAAGTAAATGTGGTGAGTAGGAACCAGTCTGTGCCACAGAAAGGACAGCTAAAAAGAGAAAGCTTTGTGTGGAGTGGAAAAGAGTAAGGTGGGAGTGATGCCAATTAGCCTCCTATTTCTAAAGAACTTGGAATGGTCTGATGAAAAATGGCAGAGCCTAGGCTTAAAACAGTTTCCTGGTCCACAGAGAAGAACTCTGAGTAAGACTCAAGATACCCCAGGCTCCAGTTTTGGGAGTATCTTCACCTGAATAGAATTTACTTGACTATTACACTTCAGTTTCTTCACATGTAAATGGCAACCAAAGTACTTAAACTAGTTACTGGACATGATGGTCTTACGAGTCAGGTATAGCAACACCATGTACATTTTGAGAAAAAAAAAATACAAGAATGATAACAATAAAGAATGAGTCAGTAAAATGGCAGTTGTTCTGGGAGAGTTCTTGACCCCTTACTTTTAGTCACAACCCGCATCCCATTGGACAGCAGGTCCTATCACTCTACCTTCAAAGTCTACTCCATATATCACCCTATCTGTCAACGCTTTAGTGAGCCACCATGACCTCTCCTCTCTACCAAGCCAACTGCACTCCCTGCTCCCACTCATGCTTTCTTCCATATGGTTTTCACACAATAGGCAGGACAGTTTGTTTTTCTTCCCTCCACTGGAAATCTTCCAATGACTTCTCATCACCTTTGGGGGGGAAAAAAAAAATCAAACTTTTTGTCTTGGTCTGCTGAGATTTCTGACTTCATCTCCACCCTTTTCTTGCCCTCTTATCCACTTCCCAATTACCCCCATTTTGGCCCTTCTTCAAAACCCTGGTCTCATTTCTGTTTCAAGGCCATGGTGCTTGCTGTCCCTTCTGCGGGCACTCTCCTTCCACACCTTCTCTGGCTTCTTCCCAGGCTCCGAGGAGGTCTTAGCTCAAACATCTCTTCTTTGAGGGGGCCCGAGTATCCACCGTCTCCAACCTTTTTTAGCTCCCAGTCACTGAGTTCCCCTCACCCTAGCATTTCTCCTTAAAGTACTTCACCCTCCCTGAAATTATTTTCTTACTTGCTTACTTGTGTATTTTCTGTCTCTCTCCACTAAAATGTTGACTCCATAAGTGCAGGGACTTTCACTGTCTTTCGCACAACTCTGTGACCATATATAATCAAATATAGGCAAATATAATCAGCCTTCAGTAAGTGTCAACTGAATGAACCAGTGAATGAAGAGAAACTGACCACAAGACCTCTGCAGAGACCACAGTTGCCAGCGGCCAACATTCTTCAGCAAAGCAGATAGAGCTGGGCATTCGGGTTTGATGGCCTGGCGTAAACCATGGCCAAACTCCCCCTGCCCAGAATGGTGGCACTCGAGTAGGGAAGAAGTCTCTGACACTGGAGGCCAGCTGTCTCTGCCTCGTGGCCCTGATCAGATCTTGGTGCCTGAAGTTCTGCACTGCCCCTCCTTTTCTCTTTTTAGGAGATACTTGGCTGCCCTCCCAAGGGGCATATTTGGCTTTCTCTTCAAGCCACTTGCTCTTGCTGTTGAGAAATGACTAAGCAGATTCTCCATCTCCCAGTGGCCAGCTGCCAGCCTGTGAGTTGACACTGCCAGTTCAGACCAGTTTGAGAGGACATGCCCTCCTTTTGACAGGGCCCCCTTCCTTCGCTTGTATTCAGAAAAAGCACAAAGCAGACACCACCATCACCACCTCCTTTAAAATGGCCTCACTTATCCCCTCTTGATGGGGCTGTTGGCTGACCCCCACATAGGAGAGGAAGGCAGAGATTAGTGTGATTCTTACTCCCAGGGCTCAACGTGCAAGTCATGCTGGGTGTTGCAAAATGAGTGGTAGAGAATGTTCAAATGGTGGCATAATAATGACACCTTTTTCAGTATCCTGAGTGCTTGTTCTGTGCCCAGCAAGATGCTACATCTTTGGGTACATTAGTTCATCTGAGTCTCAATGACTTTAGAAGGCAAGTGCTGTAACTTTATAGAGTTAGAGGGAAAGAGCTAAGGGTTCTACCCAAGGCAACATGGCTGACAAGTGGAGGGATGCATTTAAGCATGGGTTTCTCTGTTTCCAAACATGGGTGCTTGGTCCTTAGGATGGTGCTCCTCCACATGACCGCACAGATCATCCCCTGAGCTGTGCACAGTGGAAACACAAAGGAAAACCGAAGACAACGAAAAACACTTTTTCTAATTTTCTCAGCCACCATCCACTTCATTCACACTGGAAACACCCCTGTCAAATTCAGTGGGAGGTTAACAGGCTTAATGTGGAAAATTGGTTTAGAAGTAAACTAGATTTGGGAACTACTGGGTGTAAAGTTAGAAAAGACTTTGCAAAATCATTAATGTGTTGACATAAAATTGCAAATCTTTCAGAGAGAAATAGATAATGCTGCCATTTTTAAATTTAATTGATCAGGGAATACCCCCTCACCCCCTGGAATGTCTTGAGATTCTAGTGGTCCATGAATACTCTGGAAATTGCTGAGCTCTACTAATATGCTCACTGACCTATAAATGTGCTTGGGCATTCTTTTTTCCATCTATCCATCCATCCATGCATCCATCCACCCATCCATCCACCCCATCCATCCACCCATCCAATACTACTATATTCCGGACACCATACAAGGTGTTTTCTCCTATGTCATCTTAGCTTATCCGTTCTCACCACAACTCCATTTTATAGATGAAGAAGCAGAGAGTCAACAAGACAACAAACCTGAGCAGTGTGAGGCAGTGAGAGGGCCAACATTAAAATCCAAATTTACCGATCTTCCTTCTACACTTCACAGTTTCTTCCTTCAGTTGCTTATTCAAATTCCCATGGGAATTTGGGATGGGATGTCAAAATCCCATCTCAAACCTTGCTTTCTTCAGAAGGTCATATGTCCCTTCCTCCCTACTCACTGTGTGTGTAGAGATCTGTCTCTCTCAACTCCCGTCAAACTCACCATGTCTCCTGGAATATGGCACCCACTCTGTCAGATTATTGGTTAAGGCATGAGAAGGTGTGTGTGCATGTGCGTGTATGTGTTTCTGTCTTGGATTTCAAGTGAAGTTGAAGTCAATCACTTGGCACATATTATCTCCTTAAATTGGCACATCGACATTTTGAAGGAAGTATTATTCAAGGAAGACACAGTCTACAGGTGAAGAAATTGACACACAGTGAGGTTCAATCACTTGCCCAAAGTTTCAGAACAATTTCATTAGGGAGTCTGGCCACAAAACCCACATTCCTTCCACTACTCCATTTTGCCTCTACCTAGTTCAACCCCTTGTTTCATAGCTGGGAGAACTGAGATCTAGAGAAGGAAGTGACTAGCCCCAAATCACACTGCTTGTGAATAGCAGTGCTGACACCACCTGTTAAGATTCAGCACAGGAGTCTTTTCTCCCCAGCAGGCTGTGTCTCCAGGTTCAAAACTGGTCCCAGCCATTGCTGCCAGTCAGCTCCAGTTACCTGGATGCCGTGGAAATGGTGCCTTGTAGCTGCAGAGACAGCAGGAGCCTGCTATCCTGCTCCCTGGGGAATAGCCAAGGAAGATGAGCCTACTAGTCTGCAGATCCAGCACCCAAAATAAACCAGGCGGCAAACCCAGAAGAAACCACACAGCCTTGCAAGAGCCCAGGGCCAGATGCAGCTTCAAGCTCCCAGGTTCCCTTGGCATAGGGCCAAGCAGGGCACATAGTGGCTGTTGCTGCTTCTTTCCATGTTAAAGAAAATGAATTCTTGTCCCTCTAGAAATTCAAGCTGGCATCCACCTAGGGAACTAAGATCTAGGAGACCTTTTGTGAACATGGATGGGAGGCGGAAAGGAATATTCTTCAGATTCTTGGCTCCCAAATATGAATGTTTATTTGAATCATTGGGAAGCTTTTAGAAATGATACAGGTTTCATTCCAGACTGGGAGTAGTATCAGAATCTTGAGGTGAGGGAAGAGAGAGAGAGGGGACAGGGCTGGAGACTCTTTATTGGTACACATGCCCCAGGTGAGTCTGTTCTGATCTGGATTTATAAACCACCATCCCCAACATGTTCCTTCCATTTGCTGGTCCACTTGATTTCCAGCTCCCGTTCTCAATTCTCACTTGGTCAGAATTTTTTTGACTTGTGAAACTTAAATTCTAAATGATCTATGTCCAGAACATTGAGGGTTGTGACATAAAACCATCTAGCGGAGTTTCTGTTCTTTTTGCCAATGGGGATTTCAAGTTTTCTCTTCTGGTAGAAGTTTAGGAGGGTTCTGCTCTGCAAGAGTTGTATAAATCCTTGGTGGAGTCAGTTCTGAGGAATTTGGTTGCTTAAGAAGTCTGTCACCAGGGTCCTTGGTATCCAAGGCAATCCGTTAAACTTAGAGGTTGCCAGGGTAACGGCAGCTGCCAGGAGACAAGCCATTGTATTTAAATTTCTTGAGATCTCCTTGCTGGGCACTGGAAGACCTGCTGAAAGAGGAGGGTTTCTTTTCTTAGTTGAGAAGAGGTTGGAAGTTACATTCTTCTGGCTTGGAAAGAGTCGGGACTTTGAGCAGTGTGTAGAGGTGACCGTTGCTTTCTCTTACTGCCCAAGGTGAAGAAAGGGAGGTTCAGATAGGTTGGGAGACCTTCGGAACTCATCAGAAGCAGACAGGAAATATAAACAAAGGCTCTTCCATCAGCCAGTTGAGCCCCGGGGACACAATCCAAGGTGACAAAAGCCATACTAGCTGTGGTTGGCCCTGGATGGGTGTTGATATCAGGCTGATCTGAACTCCTGGGCTGAGGTTCTAGATGTGTGTTCTCACCTGGGAAGGACTTGCTTCTCTTACAGGGATTCTGGGGAAGTGGGGGCAGCACTACAGAGGCAAGAGCATTGGTTTTCCTCCTGTGCCTTTTTGTGGTATAACAGGGCAGCTGAATGATAGGGGGAGAAGACTCATGTCAGTGGCACACCTCCCTTAACATCAACATTGTGTTAGATGTGGGGAAATAAAAAATCAGGAAGACAAAGTTTATGCATGCAAGGAGTTGGTTGTCTAGAGGATCATGTTGTTGTGGGAAACAAAGGTAAGAGAAAAATTAAATTTCCTTACTACTTGCAGCCTATTGACAAGTCCCTGAAACTTCCTTTAGGAACTCAACTGCCTCAAAGTTAATACTTTGCTAAGGGCAAAAAACAATCTTAGCCCAACAGGATCCTGTAAGCCTACTTTAACATATAAAAATTCCTTTGGAAACTTCCTTTATCTCCCCCAAGATACATGTTGGCAATCATCCCCCAAGCATATGACCCACTGATATACATCTGAAGGGTCTCATGACTCAGTTTTTATTAGATGGTAATAAACACATTTTCCCAACAATAGCTAACCTCTCAAGGTCCTGGAAAGCTTGCTTCCAAAATTCCTTAGAGACTTAAAATAACGCTATCCCTAACCCCCTCTCAACCTGAAAGTATATAATGGGCCGCTCCTCATGACCCCAGTGCAGCTCTTTTTGCCCACAGGTCCTGTCCCGTGCTTTCATAAAGCCACTTTTTTGCACCAAAGTTATCTTAAGAATTCTTTCTTGGCCATCAGCCCTGAACCCTAACATCTTTCCTACATCAGTGTGACCAGAGATGGCAAGAAATTATAGTTTTATTTGCTGACTAGATTGTTGTGACTGACTGTGCCTTCCATGGCTATGTGTGTCTGTGGGGAGGGAGAAACAGATGCCATTTGCTATGTCTGAATAAAGATAAACTATACCCATGATCCTGTTGCTCAAGGGAGCCATGTGTGCACTGTGGCTTGGCTCAGAGAAGACCTCCACGGGTAGGGCCATTCATGCTGCCTCAAGATGGATGTAGAGGCCAGGGAGTCAAGATGGGTAAAGTAAGACCCAATAGAGGGCATGGCTGTTTCAGAGTAAGCCAATGGATCCTTATGTGAAATCAAAGAAGTTTCCCTTCTGTATCTTTCATCAGAGCCCTGGGGGAAGTGCTTGCCCTGACGACACATAAAATGGACCAAGTTTTTCTTGGTTGGTCCCTGTTTTGAGCCTTCTAGGTCTCTTAGAAATTCCTTCTCTAGAGCCCTTTGTCTTTGAATAGCTCCTCCCATTTTTTTTTCAAGAGAAAACCCTTCAGACAAATAAATTATACCACTAAAGGTAACTAAAAATACTCCTAGAAAGATTTCTATTTAAAAAGAAGGGCAGATATCATGGAGGACAAGGGGTGTTAGAGAGGAGAAAGGAGTTGGGGTAACTTGGAAGGGGAGGTGAATCATAAGAGACTATGGACTCTGGAAAACAATCTGAGGGGTCTGAAGTGGCGGGGTGTGGGAGGGTGGGGTACCAGGTGGTGGGTATTATAGAGGGCACAGATTGCATGGAGCACTGGGCGTAGTGAAAAAATAATGAATATTGTTTTTCTGAAAATAAATAAATTGAAAAAAAAAAAAAAAAAGAAGGGCAGAGAGAGAAAGAGAGAGATTGAGAGAGAGAGAGATGCTTAATCCAAACCATGAATCTTGGCTTTTTAAACAACATTTATCTAATTGGGGAGAGTCTTTAGATCAGGGATCAGCAAACTTCTTCCATAAAGGTCCAGTTAGCACATCTTTTCAGCTCTGTGGGTCCTGTGGTCTCTGTCATAATTCCTAAGCTTTGCTGTTTGTTGCTCTGTTAAAGCAGCCATGGAGAATACCAGTAAGTGAATGGGTGTGGTTATGCTCCAACAAAACTTTCCTTACAGACACTAAAATTTGGATTTCACATACATTTCATGAGTAATAAAATACATTTCTTTGCATTTTTTTCAAGCTTTTGGAAATGTAAAAGAAATTCTTAGCTCATGGATGGAACACAAATTAAATTTGGCCAACCGGCTATGGTTGGCTCACCCATCACTTCTATCACAACCTAAGAGGAGAGGCACTGAGGTTGGAGGAAGTTACTTTGTTCGGAGATTCTCTCTGTACTCCTGCAAATTGTCCATTTATTCAGTCAAATGCTCATTGAGGACCTATGATGTGCTCAGGGATGTTATGGGTACTAGGCTTTTAGAAGTGAATAAGGCAAAGTGTCTTCTCTAGGTAGCTTACATTTCCCTAGCCATCAGGAGAAGAGTTACAGCCTGGAAGCAAGGGTTTGAGTTTTGGACTCAGTTCTTACTTCCTGGCCTTGGATATCTCAGTCACAGTTTTAGGGACAAGGTACATTTGCAGTTCTGAGCTGAATAGCCTGAGCATAGGTCCCCAAGTGATCGGCTTGGAACTAATGCCCTGGGAGAGCTTTAGTCCAGCCCTGAAATAAAAATGAATAAAATAGCTTAAAACCCAAGACCTTTCAGGCTCAGTGGACTCTGGCAAAGCATTCCAGTGGGATTCTGGGATGGTTTTCAAGAGCCGTGGCTTCTCATGGACTTTCCCATGGCCTATTCCAAGAGAACCACTGCTCTGCAGATGTTCCCTCAGGACCGGGTCATGGTGAAGGCTCATCATGACGGCAGCTACCTCTGCTGCCAGGGCTGCAAGGACAGTGCTCACGTGGGTTCGGGCAATGGCCCTTGTCCTATGGCTGCCATCCATTCCCAGACAGGTGATTAAGAAACTCTGCAAATTCCTTCTCTGAGATCAAGGGTCCCCTCTATGTTGTGGGGGAAATGATATGGCTGGATTAAGACAGAGAGGGGCCACAGAGTGAGTAGAAACTTGCTCCCAGGCCATGGGTCCTTATGATTTACAAGCCATCTGCTCCACATCCAGGTGCTCTTGCTTCATGCTTTGAAGAAGGGACAGGGAATACAGCCTGGAGAGAAGACAACAGAAAGATAGGGGAGGTGCTATGGTCCCCGCTTCCAAGGTTAGTACAATCTGGGTAGGTGGGAACTCACAGGAGACAGAGAATCCTAGGCAGCACCACCTTTATTCCCTCCTGAAACCCAGGCTGGCCTTGTCACCAGTAAGCCATGTGACTTTGATGTCTTTCAATTGCCTGGAGTAGTCAGTGAGTGACCTCATTATATGATTACATAATTGCAAAAGAGGTTTTCATGCTGTCAGAATTTAAAGTTTGAAACCTCCTGCCTTCTTCTCTGGGGTTCTCCATTTCTTGTCCATCCATCTGTCTGTTTTCTAATCTCCCTGCCTCTTCTATTCTAATCTGGTTTAGAGATATTCAGTCTTTGACCAAAGCTCATCTGTGAGTGCCACCCCAGGCCAGGTTCCCAGGAAACCAGGGCAGAGGATGTGGAGAGGAGGAGGGAGAAGAAGGATGTAGTCTCTGGCCCCTGGTTTCCATTAGGGTCTTCCTTTATCTACTGCCCTGGTCCTGTTTTTCTCTTAGCATTCTGAATGGAGATGGATGACTATTTTCAAGGCTTGACTGTACATATTAAATATCACACATTCACCCATTCATAAATTATGTTAAAAATGTCTATTACACACCACATGCAATGCTGGAGATAGAAGATTGGGTGAAGTGGACGCATAATACAGGTCCCAGATGGTGCCTTCTATTCTAGAAGATCATCTACTCTGACTACCTCATTTTATGGCTGAGGATTTTGACACTTAAAGTGGTACCATAACTTATCTAAGGTGACACAATGAATTAAGGGCAGAGCCAGGATGGGAAATGCTTAGCCTAAGTGAGACCAGTACTCCTTACAACCAGACAGTAGAAACTATATTTATATGCATTTGTTTAGCATTATAAATGTACAGAGTATGTCCAATTTCCATCTCCATGTGGGAGGGGGCAGGCATAATAATTTTTATTTATATAATTATAAATAGCCTCCACATGTTTATTCATTTTTTTTTTCCAGAAGAATAAACTGAAGCTCTGGAGATTAAGTGTTTGAATAAGTGTCATCTGGCCAGAGGTGGTAGGGCTGGGGGAAGAACTTGGGTCTTCTGACTTGCAGTAACTCAACCACAACACAGTAATTTCCACCTGTACCAGGCACCCATTCTTCTCTCTCCTCTGTGGCTCCCTGGTCACCACTGGTCCTGGAGGACTGACGAAACCCCAAGCCATCTCAGCAGTATGCCCAGTCCTATCAGAATGCAGGGAAGAGGCGAGAACTTAGAGACCATGAGGGGAGAGGCAAAGAAAATTTACAAAAGACCTGGAGCACTGAGAGAGGTGTGGGGTACTGGTGAGACTAGAGAAGGAAGAGACATGATATAGGGAGAATCAGATCAGGGAGAATGGCTCTTGACAATAATTGTGACGACCTTCAACATAAAAATTGAAATAGTTTATATGAATCCAAACAAGTCCTGTAGTAAGGAGGAGATGGGCACACACAATGTAGCTTGGACAACTAATAATCATGAGTGTTATAAACTCTGCCCAGGACTTTCTTCCCTAGGGTCCAGTGATCTGAAATGCAAAACTACCTAACTTAACCCTTGAGTTCTGATCAGATTCCTTCTCACCAGCCCCTCTCCCCCCTGGGAACTGGAAACTTCGAGCATGTGATAGACATACTTCTGGAATTCTGTTTGTGCAGGTGAAGTTCTACAACAAGGAGAGTTGGCAAAAGAGGACAAAATCTTGAACTTCCTTCATTGACCTCTCTCTCCCAGGCTTTTACAGATCCTTGTGTCAGGAGTCATTTCCAGAACGACTCTACTAGTTACCCGTCCATTAAATCATCAGTTTTAAAATCCAATTTCCTATCAACTAATCAGCAAACGTGAAATGACAGCTTCTCTACAGCCATTCTTCAATCAGCTGATTTGGTGGATAAGGAAAAAACATACTTCCAAGACATTCAGCAAGAGTATGATCCCCTTGGATCAAGATTAATGCTAAGACTATATGTAATTATTCACTTATTTGCTTGATAGACAATGGGGGTTCTGGAAATATGTCCCCCGCCCATTATCACCCTCCCTGTGACTCTGTGTTGTATGGACAGGTTATGACTCATCCACTTGGTAAATATTTATTGAGCACCTACTATTTCCTAGATATAGGGATGAAATAGTGGTCAAAGTATTCATAGCCTCTAACTTCTGAGAGCCCATGTTCAGTGAAAGGAGAGAGGCCACGGCTAAGAACAGAATAACTCTATTATGAGAAATGCTGGAGAGGGAGCAAAGATAACTGTGACAATGTAACAATGTTCAGAGTGGTGCAGGACCCAGGATAATTGGATAGGGTGGAGAAGGAAGGCCCTGCAATGAGGGTGGGGCCTGAAGTTTGACAATGATCAACCATGAAGAACATGAGGTAGGGTGGAGGAGAAGGAAGGAGGGTCCGAGAAAGACAAAGGATCCTTCTAAAAAAATATATATTATTTTTAAAAAACATATAATGTATTATTAGCCCCAGGGGTACAGGTCTATAAATCACCAGGTTTACACACTTCACACTACTCACCATAGCACGTACCCTCCCCAATGTCCATAACCCCACCACCCTCTCCCTCCCTCCTCCCCCCAGCAACCCTCAGTTTGTTTTGTGAGATTAAGAGTTTCTTATGGTTTGTCTCCCTCCCGATCCCATCTTGTTTCATTTGTTCTTTTCTTACCCCCTACCCCCCATCCCATTGCATCTCCACTTTCTCATATCAGAGAGATCATATGATAGTTGTCTTTCTCCGATTGACTTATTTCGCTAAGCATAATACCCTCTAGTTCTATCCATGTCGTTGCAAATGGCAAGATTTCATTTCTTTTGATGGCTGCAAAGTATTCCGTTATATATATATATATATATCTCACCTCTTCTTTATCCATTGATCTGTTGATGGACATCTAGGTTCTTTACATAGTTTGGCTATTGTGAACATTGCTGCTATAAACATTCAGGGGCACATGCACCTTCGGATCACTACATTTGTCTCTTTAGGGTAAATACCCAGTAGGGCAATTGCTGGGTCATAGGGTAACTCTCTTTTTGAGGAACCTCTGTTCTCCAGAGTGGTTGCACAAGCTTGTATTCCTACCAACAGTGTAGGAGGGTTCCCCTTTCTCTGCATCTTCGCCAGCATCTGTCATTTCCTGACTTGTTAATTTTAGCCATTCTGACTGGTGTGAGGTGGTATCTCATTGTGGTTTTGATTTGTATTTCCCTGATGCCAAGTGACTTGGAGCACTTTTTCATGTGTCTGTTGGCCATCTGGATGTCTTCTTTGCAGAAATGTCTGTTCAAGGACAATGAATCCTTCAGGTATCTATTGCTACATGACAAACTACTCTAAAACGTAGTGGCTTAAAATGTATTATCTGTCACAGCTCTGTGGGTTGATTGGGCTTTGCTGGATGTCAGTTCCCACTGGGAGTCTTCCTTGCAGTTGTAGTCAGATGGCAGTTGGGATTGGAGTCATTTGAAGTCTCAAATGGGCTGGATACTCAATGTAGTTTCTTCTCTTATGTATCTGGTGCATGAGTTGAGCTGGCTAGAATAGTTGGAGGTTGGTCATCAATGCTCTCTCTTTATGTGACTTCTCCAATATGTCTAGGTTGGGTCTCCTCATAGCATGGAGGGATTAGGATAGTTGGACTTCTTATATGGAAGCTGGCTTTCTCCTGTAAGTGGGAAGGAGGAAACTGCTCATCTTGTTTAAGACTAGACTTGGATCTAGTCTAGAGTCACGTCTGTAATAACCTGTTGATCAAAGCTGTTATAGACCAGCCTAGAATCTAAGATGTGGAGGATTAGGCTCCATCAGTCAAAAGGAGAATGGCTGGCTTATTCAAAGAGGAAAGGGATTGATGGTGGCCATTTTGTAGAGTAGCTAAGGGTTTGAGACATAAAAAGCTTAGTGAGTTAGTGGATCAGAAAGACAGCCAGTACTGCTAAAGTATAGAGAGGAGTCACTCAAAATGAGGCAGGAATGAGAGGAAGAGCAGGATTCTTATAGCTAAACTATGTTGAAGAATTTAGATTAAAAAAAAAAGATTTTATCTGTCTATCTATTATCTATCTATCTGAGAGAGAGCAGTGGAGACAGTGAGCAGGGACAAGGAGCAGAGGGAGAGGGAGAAGCAGGCTCCACACTGAGCAGGGAGTCTGACATGGGGTTTGACCCCAGAATATTGAATCATGACCTGACCTGAAGGCTGACACTTAACCAACTGAACCACCCAGGCACCCCAGAATTTAGATTTTTTTTTTTTAAAAGCTTCACAATAGTCTCAATATCCTGCTTTCTAAGGGATGATGATCTTAAGGAGTCTCTTTTTTTTTTTCCCTCTTTCCAATCCATCTCTACTCTTTACCATTAGGTTTTCCAAAAGCCAACTACTGGGTCATATCCTCCCACAGATCCCAAACTTTCAGGGAGTCCTTAGTACCTCTTGAAACAGGCACTAGTTTTCCAACCTGGCTTTTAGGGTCTTCTGTCAAGTTGGGCACTTATACGTTTTTCTCACATTTTTGCCCATCCTGTCATATGGGACCCCTTCTTTCTTCTGAGAGGTGAATTTTGTCTCCTTGCCTCCAAGCCTGGTCGCATCAGTCACTCTGCCCATAATACCCTCCCATGACCCCATCTCCATCTCCTACCTTTCCTTTAAAAATAACCCCCAATATCACTTCCACAAACTGAGTGGGATCTCTTGCCCTTGGAAACCTCCTAGTTCTTGCTGTTTGGAAGGTGTAGTTACAACTGTATGTGTCTAGCCCTCATTTTCATGAGCGCATCCCCATTGACTGCAGGTCTCTGTCTATATGACTTCCTTGCTTCTTCTGCCCCATAGCCCTGTGCCTTGAGCACAGCAGTGATCCAGCTGATGCCTGCTGAACAAACAGTGGTTTCTCTGGGACACCAACCTCCTATTGTCTCTTCCTTTCCCATAGCAAATTTCAGCATTCATCTCCCGGCAACCTCTGGTCCATGGCCCCAAGGTTCCTGGCAGGCCTTTCCTGCAGGACCCTGGAACTGCTGTTTCCCAGACAGCCCAGCCTGCACTGATCAATGCTGGCTCCCAAGGAGATGGAGAACTTCTGATTCTGCAGCCCCCCTGGCTCCTCTCTTCCAGCTGCCTTGCACTTGTTTTCCTTGGCAGGAGGAAACCTTCAGTCACCACTTCATCTTCCATTTATAGGCATATATGCATCTTTGTAGTTCTTTTCACAAAATGACAGTGTTCTCTGCTTAAAAAGAAGGAGAGAAAAAGAGTTAAGGGCTGTGAAAAGAAAAGATGCCATCTGATATAAAGCCTACAGGGACAGGGCTTTCTGCAATATTTCTGTCCATATTGGAAAACAGAGGACACTCTTCCTGCCTCTACGGCTCTCTTGTCTATCTCAGCCTGTACCATTAGTTCCTCGGATATTGTTGGCAGGATATCATGGGTGAAAGGAGGACCAGGGCATGGGCAGTGGATATGGCAAAAACTAGTCAATGGAACAAGAAAATGGGCATGGCTTCCTGGCTTGAGTTTATGTCTACAGGTCCTTGAGTCCTTCTGACACCGAAGTGCCACCTGGCCAAGAGTCAAGCTCTGTGGGTTCCCGGTTTGTCAATCAGGCAGTCTAAACCTGCATGTGAAAAGAAGAAATGATAACAAAAACATTTATATAGTGCTTCTTCTAGGCCAGCCACTACTTTAGGCAGTTTTAAAGTAGTAACTCCTGTAAACCTCTCAACAAACCTATAAAGTAGTGCTACTATTATTCCCATTTTACAGATGAGGGAACCAAGGCAGAGAGAAGTAAGGACACCTAACCTAAAGTTCTACCAATGATGAGTGGCACAGCTGGGATCTGATCCAAGAAGGCTGGTTCCAGACTGCATCTAACCATTCACAATGCTGCTTTTAGAGCTCATCAAATGAGGATGTTTAAATAACCTAACAGAATTGCTTAGTCCTTATGTACCCAAAAACACTGGAAACAAATGTGTCCAAGGGTTATGGGCAAGAACTTGGACAGGTCTGAATCAGTTCTCAGCACAGGTAATTCAATTTGGTCTAAATAGTGACTTTCGCACAGATTTATGATTCTCAGGCTAGTGTTTTGCACCTATTTGGAAGGGTAGATTAGCAAAGGGATTTCTTGATGTATCCAAGAACAACCTGTTTCTTTTGGCTCAAACTCATAGCCTGGAAATTCATTAAATAACCAATTGATTCATTTCTTCTTTCCTTCATTCATTCATCAAACTTTGATATGTCGTGTGTTTAAGACACCATAGGGGCATAAGAAACATGAGTGGAAAAGAGAGAAATGGAATGAAACAGATGTAGTCTCTACCTTCAAGCTTTGGGTTTGTGTGCACATGTGGACACTTACACTTACCTGTGGACACCTAAGAAGCCAACTGTATCTGTCTACAGTCTTTTGGGTCATTTGGTACTCTATAAAGTGCTAAATGTGGCATATTTCTCTGGTTCCCTGGAGTCTATAATGCCTTGCATTATAGACTACCTAACTTCAAGACATATTATAAAACTACAATAATCAACAGTTGCATTGGTGAAAGTATATAAAAATAGATCAATGGAACAAAATAGAGAGCCCAGAAATAGATCCACACAGGTATAGATGACTGCTTTTTGACAATGGAGCAAAAGCAGTACTGGAGAGCAAAGATTTTTTTCCAACAAATTGTGCTGGAACAACTGGACATCCACATGGAAAAAAATGAATCTAGACACAGACCTTACACCTTTCATAAAAATTGACTCAAAATAGATCATAGACCTAAATGTAAAACTCAAAACTATAAAACTCCTGTAAGATAGCATAGGAAAAAACTTACATGATCTTGGGTATGGTGATGACTTTTTAGGTATAACACCAAAGACGTGGTCCATTAAAAATAATAATTATTAATAATTATAATAATAATCTGGATTACAATCTGATTTCATTAAAATTAAAAACTTCTACTCTATAAAAAACAATGAAGACAAGACATAGACTTGGAGAAAATATTTGCAAAGGGTACATCTGGTTAAAGACTATTACCCAAAATATGCAAAGAACACTTAAAGCTCAACAATAGGAAAACAGACAAGTTGATTAAAAAATGGGTCAACAACCTTAACAGACACTTTGCCAAAGAAGATACACAGATGGCAAGTAAACATATGAAAAGGTGCTCTACATCACATGTTATCAGGTAAATGCAAAAACAGTGGTGTAATACCACTCCACCCTATTACAATGGCCAAAATCCAGAACACTGACAACACCAAGTGCTGATGAGGATGTGGAGCAACAGGAACTTCCATTCATTGCTGGGGGGAATGCAAAATGCTACAGTCACTTTGGAAGTGACTACAGTCACTTTTGGAAGTTTCTTACAAAACTAAACCTACTTTACCATACAATCCAGCAAACATGCTTCTTGGTATTTTATTTAAAGAAGCTGAAAACTTAGGTTTATAAAAAACTTGCACACTTGTAGCAGCTTTATTTATAATTGCCACATGTTGAATGAAACCAAGATGACCTTCAGTAGGTGAATGGGTAAATAAATTGTGATTCATTCAAACAATGGAATATTATTCAGTGCTAAAAAAATAAAATGAGCTATTAATAGACACCTGGTTGGCTCAGTCAGGTAAGTGTCTGACTCTTGATTTTGGCTCAAGTCATGACTTCAGGGTCATGAGATGGAGCCTTTTGTCAGGCTCCACATGAGGGTCGAGGCTGCTTGAGATTCTGTCTCTACCTCTCTCTCTGCCCATCACCCTAGTCTTTCTCCCTCTCTTTAGAAAGAAAGAAAGAAAGAACGAGAGAGAGAAAGAGAAAAAGAGAGAAAGAGAGAGATCAAGCAAGCAAGCAGGCAAGCAAGCTATTAAGCCATATGAAGATATGGAGGAACCTGAAATGTATGTTACAAAGTCAAAAGAGCCAACCTGAAAAGACTATATAAATGTTATTCCAATTATATGACTTTCTGGAAAAGGCAAGATTATGGAGACAGTAAAGAGATCAGTGGTTTCCAGTGTTTGGGGGATGGGGAAAGGGATTAATAGGCAGAACATAGAGGACTTAAAATTCAGTGAACATATTCTGTATAATACTACAATAAGGCGTATGTGTCATTATACATTTGTCCAAACCCACAGGATGTACAACACCAAGAGAGAATTGTAATATAAGCTGTAGACTTGGGCTGTTACAATGTGTCAATGTAGGTTTATCAAGTGTAACAAATGTACCACCCTGGTGGGGGATATTGGTAAAGGGGGGAGGGCATGCAAGTGGAAGCAGGGGGTATATGAGAAATTTCTATATCTTCTTCTTAATTTTGTTGTTAACCTTAAAGTGTTCTTAAAAACAAAAAAACAAAAAAAAAAAAACCCCAAAAAAAAAACCAAAAAAAAAAACCAAAAAAAACAAAGCCTTGAAACCAACCAACCAACCAACTAATCCGCCCACTCTGGAGGTTTGAACTTGAAAAAAAAAAAACAAAAACGCTTTTTATCTATAACAGATACTAATTGGTTATCTTCCTAGCATCCATTTTCCCTTCTTCTTTCACTAATCCTCCAATTTTATTTGGGAATTCAAGTGGTTCAGAGGAAGTTATTTCTGCTATTGGCTCAGTGGGAGCTTAGTCAAATAGGCTATCCTACTTGCTGCCAATAATGATCTTTATTTTTTTTTAAAGATTTATTTATTTTTGAGAGACAGAGAGAATAGAAGGGGAGCAGAGAGAGAGGGAGAGAGAGAGACTTTCAAGCAGACTCCCCACTGAGCATGGAGCTCAATGCAGGGCTTGATCTCACAACCCTGAGATCATGACCTGAGCTGAAATGACCAAGAGCTGGATGCTTAACTGACTGGGCCACTCCAGCACCCCAGTAATGATTATTTCTGAAGTGACATGTGTCTTCAAGAAGTCAAGTCTGAGTGAGTTTCAGGACTTTTGTTGTGAGTGCTGGGACAAAGATTCTTCTGCATTTCTTCTAGTTGTGAATGAGAAAGCTCATGACTTTGGGAGCTCCTGGCAGCCATCTTATGAACAGTAGGGGAGCCAGTGTTAAGATGAAGTTGAATGAAGTCAGAGAGAGAGAAAGAGAATAGGTTCTAAGTGAAACTACTGAAACCAGTATACCTGTCATCTTTTTAGTTAGATGAGCAAATAAGTTCCCTTTAAAGTTTAAGCTATTTGAGTCAGGTTTTCTTTTACATGAAGTCAAAAGAGACAGCAGGTAGGTGCATTGGTTCTTTTGCACACACTGTTCTAAACATGAGCAAACAACTTAACCTCTTTAATTACTTTCATGGATGCAGGTGGCGTAAAAAAGAATTAAGGTGTGTTTTTAAAAAGTTAGTTCTTTTTCTGTATCTCATTTCCTCTTCTAGAGAACACAAATGCCACCACTATGGCTGCCAGGACCTGTTGGTTATTATATTGAGCTGCATGGACAAGCGATCTAAAAAGAATAGGATGGAAGGCAGTAGAAGTAGAGATTATGTATTTCATTTCACTAGCAGCTTTTCTTTCCATGCTTACTAACTTTAGGAAAGCACACACTCTCTCCCTCATACTTTTTCTTGGAGATTGAGAGCCCTCTAAGGTTTGTGGGGTGGAGTTTAAAGCAGAAGGTGTGAGGAGAAGGGTTGTAGAGTATAGGTAGGAGGAAAGACTTTATTTTTATTCTATTTTTTAAGATGTTATTTATTATTTTACAGAGAGAGAGAGAGAGAAAGAGAGAGAGAGAGTGAGAGTGCATGAGTGCACAAGCAGGGGGAAGGGCAGGCAGAAGGACTGGAGAAGCTTGATCCTAGGGCTCCACCCAGGACCCTGGGATCATAACCTGAGTTAAAGGCTGACATTTAACTGACTGAGGCACCCAGGCACCCCAAGGAAAGACTTTAGTACAAATGCCAGGGATTTCTTCCTGTTTCATAAAAAGATAAACTGAGGCTTACATTTGGATCCTGTTTCTGCAATAATCCAGTAGCATGACAGAGGTTGAGCTCCAGAGTTTGAACTCCCCAACCAGCCTTCTTCTTCCAGATGACCTCTTTGCCTCCTCTTAAGTTTTGTGCATTGCTTTCCCTGTAACCAAACCAGTTGTTCTAAAGAAAGCACTATGTCAGCATTCTAGGCAGAGGGGCCTGGTCCCCTGAGATGCCATTTCCTTAACTCACTGTGCTGGACTCATTCTGGGTCCAGGTGTTTTTAAAGTCAGGTGACAGGCTTTTAGGGCCTCTGGGAGTTGCCTTATAAGGAACACAGAAGCAGATTATCATAAAAGTTGAAAGGAGACTGAGAGCTGAGGCATGGCAGCCTGTAGCAATTAGTAAGAGTCTAAAAAGTGGGAGCAATTAATAAGTGGTGTGTGGCAGCATTGTACCCTCTTGCTTCAGCTCTTGGAATTCAGTAAAGGTCTTGGCTACTTTATGGGGGCTGGGCTTTTTTGCCCTAGCACAATCTTTTGCTTTTCACTGCAGAATTGAAAAGAGCAGGGATAATAGAGCCCTTAGGAAGAACTGGGGGCTGGAAGAGGGTTGGGCATGACTGGAGTGTAGAGTGGTTGCGGTGGGGGGCATAGGAAAAGATTTGGGACATTGTGGCAGGAATAGTCACAGATGTATAAAGTTTGGGAGTTGAAAAGCATTTTTATGGATCATCTCTCCTACATTCCTCATTTCATGGGAGAGGAATCTAATTGATTTCCAGAGAGGAAAAAGTACTTGCCCAAGTACTTTCAGAGAGGAAAAAGTACTGATAGTTAAGACAAAAACCCAGGGCTTTTCACTTCCAGACTGAGGGTATTATCTATTGCTGTGTAAGGAATTACCCCAAAACTTAGCAACACAAGAAACTTTATTTCATAATTTCTATGGATTTTAATTAGGTCCTCTGGCTCAGAATCTATCCTAGGAGTGCAACCATGGTGTTAGGAAAGGCTACAACCTCATTTGAAGTCTTGCTTGGGCAGAATCTCCTTCCAAGCTCACTCAACAAGCTCACTTGTCAGGATTCTGTTTTTCATAGGTTGCAAAACCAAGAACTTCAGTTCTCCATTGACTATTGGCAAGAGGCCTCCTTAAGTTCCTTGCCATACATCATTCTCTGCATGAGAGTTGCCTTCCATCAGTCTGAATAAGTAAGAAAGCAAAAGAGGTAAGCAAGACAGTAGCCAAAGTCATTTTCTAACCTAATCTTGGAAGTGACGTATATCCTTATTTTTGCTATATCTCATTCACTGAGACAAATCACTATATGCAGACCAGACTCCTGAATATCAGGAGGCAGAGATCCTTAGGCACCATCTTAGAAGCTGCCTAACATACTGAATACTTTCCACTATTATTTGCTACCTCCTTCACCAATATGGCAGAAAGGGTTGGCAAAGCAGAAATCTAGGAGGTGCGTGTTCCATTCTTCTCTGCTTTTGAGTTGGACAAAGCACCCTTCTCCTCAAGGAAGGGAGAAAAAGAGAAGCAGAAGGGGCACTTTAAGCCCAGGAAGAAGTAACCATAATAATCGTTAATATATACTTATTTTCTCCTAATATAAAATTTTTTATTGTTGGTTAGTTGTTTGGTAGCTATGAAAGAAAAAACACGGACTTGATTTAGGATCTGAAAACCTAGGTCTAATTATGCTCTATAACTCCAGACACAAGTCACTTATCCTAAAGGAAACTTATTGGCTCATCTAATCACTAGGATAACATGACAACTTCATAGAATTAATTGAATGAAACGTAATACCCTCTAAAGTCAACAAGACACTTTCAGATAGAATGACTTAACAAATATGTGTGTGTTAGAAAGCTGAATGTGAACCTACTTTCCTGAGAAAAAGGTCTAAATGTGTATGGTATCCAATACAATAGGGCAGGAAATAGAACTAAATAGCAGAATTATGAGGGAAGAGCAGCCAAAATTCTTATTATTTTCTGATTATATGGTGATGCATTCATTTGCTAAGACTGACATAAAATACCACAGACTGTGTACCTTGAATAACAGGAATTTGTTTTCCTATAGTTCCAGAGACTAAGAGTCCAAGATCAAGGTGTTGGCACATTTGGTTTCTTCTGAGTCTTCTCTCCTTGGCTTGCCAATAACCACCCTCTTGCTGCCATTTTCACATGGTTGCCTTTCTACGCACTTCATCCTGTGTGTTCAAATTCCCTTTTCATATAAGGTTACCAATCAGATTGGGTTAGGGCCCACCCTGTACATCTCACAGTAAATTAATCACCTATTAAAAGGCTCTAACTCCAAATACAGTCACGTCCGGCCTTCAACATATGAATTTTGGGAGGAATACAATTCAGCCCGTGATAGGTGGTATACCTAAAAAATTGAGAAAATGAACTTATGAGAACTAATGAGAACTAATAAGAGATCAATAAGGTAGCCAGATATGAAATAAATATACAAAAATCTAGAGCTTTATTGCATATCAGGAGTGACCTATTAAAAATACAATTAAAAAGAGACTCCATTCATAGTTATTACACATCTTCAGTCCAGGAGTATTTTCACATAGAGCAGCAAGGAAGGGCATCTTTGTGACTCAGGGTTTCACTTAGTCACCTGGGCATGGAAAGTACATAGTCTACAGCCAGGGTCTCATGCAAGATCTTATAAAAATATTCCAAACTTCTTGTCCTCAAACTTCTAACCCAGAGTGCACTGCTGTTGGGTGAGACATAAATGCTCCACCATCCTTCTGGATTCCCATTTCTTTTTTAGGTTGGACACATGTCCTCACAAATCTCCCAGTCCAATTAGCTCTGCTTCAACACAGGGAATATTACACAGGGACTATTACACCACCCCCACCCCAGCCAAGAAACTTTTCTCCTGGCAACCACATTTTGAGTGCAGAAGCCAGTCTTTACTTTCCATTTATATTATTAAAACACATTTGAACAATTTACTCAGAACAAAGAGACCCTCTATCCTAAAGAACTGTTGATGTTTCCATCTTGTGCCAGATAGAAATTGCTTCCAGCTTGAAGAAATTAAAAAAAAAAAGTTAATTAGAGAAGTAATATGTAATAAAATTCAAACAATATAGGTAAATCAAAAGTCTTCTTTGTTCACCACTTAATTTCCTTCTTCTCCCCAGAGATGATCACTGTCAACAGCCTGGTACAAAAATTTAAAAAATGTACCAGATTGTGTGTATGTGTGTGTGTTTGTAAATATATACATATGTATATGCATATATATGTGTGAACATACACACACACCTCCTATTTTTACATATAAAAAATTCTATCCTCTTAAATTTAAAGGGGATCCTGCTATGGGTACTGTCTCACTCTTTGCTTCTTTTCCTATCTATGTCTTGGAGATCTCTCCATATCAATATGGATATGTATATGTGGATCTCTATACATATGCATATATGTCTACATACATGGAATGTATCATGATATATCAGATGTCATGGAATGTATCATGATGTAGAGGTCATTTGCTTTATTTTGCTAGTCCCCTAGAATACTTTAAGAGGCAAGATCCATATCAGACTTTAAAGGAGGCTCACTTTTATTAAGTCACTCTGCAAAAGAGTCTTAACTTTATTTACTTGTTTGTTGAGATCCTTAAAGGGTTTTATTTTCTAAGTACATGTTCAAATCTGTCTTTCAAATATTGGTATTAGTTACCTATACTATTAGAAATCAGATGAATCCAACTCAGAAAACAAGAAACAAGGTTCTTGGGCTTTACTCTGATTAAATACCTTCTTCAGCTCCTAGTACAAAGTGTTCACATGTTATATTTTAAATACTTAATTGCTGAATGAATAAATATATGGATAAAGAAGTTGCTGTGGCTGATATCAAAGAGATTACTGCCTATATTCTCCTCTAGGATTCTGATGGATTCCTGTCTCACATTGAGGTCTTTTATCCATTTTGAGTTTATCTTTGTGTACAGTGTAAGAGAATGGTCGAGTTTCATTCTTCTACATATAGCTGCCCAGTTTTCCAGCACCATTTATTGAAGAGACTGTCTTTTTTCCACTGTATATTTTTTCCTGTTTTGTCGAAGATTATTTGGCCATAGAGTTGAGGGTCCATATCTGGGCTCTCTACTCTGTTCCACTGGTCTATGTGTCTGTTTTTATGCCAGTACCATGCTGTCTTGGTGATCACAGCTTTGTAGTAAATCTTGAAATCAGGTAATGTGATGCCCTCCATTTTATTTTTGTTTTTCAACATTTCCCTAGCGATTCAGGGTCTCTTCTGATTCCATACAAATTTTAGGATTATTTGCTCCAGCTCTTTGAAGAATACCGGTGGAATTTTGATCGGAATAGCATTAAAAGTATAGATTGCTCTAGGTAGTATAGACATTTTAACAATGTTTATTCTTCCGATCCAAGAGCATGGAATGGTCTTCCATCTTTTTGTGTCTTCTTCAATTTCTTTCATGAGTGTTCTGTAGTTCCTCGAGTATAGATTCTTTACCTCTTTGGTTAGGTTTATTCCCAGGTATCTTATGATTCTTGGTGCTATAGTAAATGGAATCGATTCTCTAATTTCCCTTTCTGTATTTTCATTATTAGTGTATAAGAAAGCCACTGATTTCTGTACATTGACTTTGTATCATGCCACATTGCTGAATTGCTGTATGAGTTCTAGTAGTTTGGGGGTGGAGTCTTTTGGGTTTTCTATATAAAGAATCATGTCATCTGCAAAGAGAGAGAGTTTGACTTTTCATTACCAGTTTGGATACCTTTTATTTCTCTTTGTTGTCTGATTGCTGTTG
The DNA here is from genome assembly GCF_011764305.1 of Mustela putorius furo. Lineage (NCBI taxonomy): Eukaryota > Metazoa > Chordata > Mammalia > Carnivora > Mustelidae > Mustela > Mustela putorius. The sequence continues at coordinate 21,069,223 of NW_025421341.1, forward strand.
CTAGGACTTCTAATACTATCTTGAACAAGAGTGGTGAGAGTGGGCATCCTTGTTGTGTTCCTGATCTCAACGGGAAGGATGCAAGCTTTTGTCTCCAAAGGCAAAGGAAACAAAAGCGAAGGTGAACTTTTGGGACTTCATCAAAATCAAAAGCTTCTGCACAGCAAAGGAAACAGTCAAGAAAACAAAGAGGCAACCCACAGAATGGGAGAAGATATTTGCAAATTACAGTACAGACAAAAGGTTGATATCCAGGATCTGTAAAGAACCCCTCAAACTCAACACACACAAAACAGACAATCATATTAAAAAATGGGCAGAAGATATGGACAGACACTTCTCCAATGAAGACATACAAATGGCTATCAGACACATGAAAAAATGTTCATCATCACTAGCCATCAGGGAGATTCAAATTAAAACCACATTGAGATATCACCTTACACCAGTTAGATTGGCCAAAATTAACAAGACAGGAAACAACATGTGTTGGAGGGGATGTGAAAAAGGGGAACCCTTTTACACTGTTGGTGGGAATGCAAGTTGGTGCAGCCTCTTTGGAGAACAGTGTGGAGATTCCTCAAGAAATTAAAAATAGAGCTTCCCTATGACCCTGCAATTGCACTCTTAGGTATTTACCCCAAACATACAGATGTCGTGAAAAGAAGGGCCATCTGTACCCCAATGTTTATAGCAGCAATGGCCATGGTCACCAAACTGTGGAAAGAACCAAGATGCCCTTCAACAGATGAATGGATAAGGAAGATGTGGTCCATATACACTATGGAGTATTATGCCTCCATCAGAAAGGACAAATACCCAACTTTTGTAGCAACATGGATGGGACTGGAAAAGATGATGCTGAGTGAAATAAGTCAAGCAGAGAGAGTCAATTATCATATGGTTTCACTTATTTGTGGAGCATAACAAATAGCATGGAGGACAAGGGGAGATGGAGAAGAGAGGGAGTTGAGGGAAATTGGAAGGGGAGGTGAACCATGAGAGACTATGGACTCTGAAAAACAATCTGAGTGTTTTGAAGGGGCAGGGGGTGGGAGGTTGGGGGAACCAGGTGGTGGTACTAGAGAGGGCACGGATTGCATGGAGTCCTGGGTGTGGTGCAAAAACAATGACTACTGTTACGCTGAAAAGAAATTAAGAAAATGAAAAAAAAAAGATTTCTCTAGAATGGATGTCTACAGGTAGAATTTCTGGGTCTAAGAGTTTGGCCATTTGCATTTTTAAGGGATGGACTTTTAACCCTATTTATTTATTTGTTTTTGGTTTCTACTTCTACCTTTCAGAGTTTAAAAAAATCTTAGGGACTGAGTTTATGCCTGGACACCCCAGATGCAGCCCTGTGGCTCCTCTCACAGTGTATGGGTGCCTACATGACTTGGTTGCATTGTTTTGTTGGTCACAATAGTTTTCTTCAGACTTGACCTTAGAACCAGGACCTGGCTCCTCACTCTTACTCTAAATTGAAAGCTTTCCTTGACAGGAATTAGCCTCATGATCCTGCTCTCAGTTTTCTGGTTAAAGCTCAAAATCTCAGTGTATGCTCCGTATCCTGGAGGATGATTTATAGGGACACTGCTTGGTACAACTTAATGCAATCATAATAAAAATGTCAGGCTTATGTTTCACTGTCTGGCTGATTCTGCCACCTCTCTTAGTCCTGAGTCTGGAGGATGCTAGGTGGTTGTCTTTCTAGTGGTGCTCTAGGTACAAACCTTCCCAAATTCAGGTCCAAACCTTTCTCCTAGCAGCCACTTGGCTAGTGAAGTCTGGTTGCTTACTCTTAGTTCCACTAGCAGAATCTTCTGTATTCCTGTCTTCCCCAGACCCACACTCTAGAGCAACTCCCTCATGTTTGCTCTCTCTGCTCAGATTAGTATTAGTCTGAGCTTTGAAAGACACCCTTCTTCCACCCCATCTTCTAAGGCAGAATCTCTTTATTTTGCTCTGACAGCCATTGAGTTTTCTAGGTCCCACCAGCTCTCCAGTTCTCAACTCAATCCTCTTCAGATCAAATCTGTTTTCTCAAACTCTAATTTATGGTTATAAGGTGATTGCCTTTGCAATGAGAGCCCTCTTGCCTCTATGAAACATCTAACATGTAATTGAGAAGGAATGTATAGCTGATAGATTCATGGATTTAACAAATACTTTTCATGTGATTCAGGTGAAAGTTGGGGATACTATGTGCAGTGAGAAAGAAACAGGGGTGCCCGGGTGGCTCAGTTGGTTGAACATTCAACTCTTGATTTCAGCTCAGGTCATGATCTCAGGGTCAGGGAGTCTCCTTGGATTCTTTCTCTCCCTCTCCCGCTGCCCCTCTCCCTCCTGATGCTCTCACTCTCTCTCTCTCAAATAAATAAATAAAATTGAAAAAAAAAAAAAAGAAACAAATTGAAACCATGACCTCCAGCTTCAGGAAACTTTCAGTCAAGAGAATTACCAAAGAATAAAATCATGAATGTGAAAACGGATATGCACGTGTGCTGGGAGTATACAAGTAGATGTGACCCAGCCAGCAATGGGAGAAGGAATGTCCAGGAAGCCTGCCCTAACAGCACTTGCTGCCTTCAGGTCTTTTCTCTTTTTGTCAGAACAAGGAGGTCCTGGACTTCCAGACTGTTTCACTGCCCTTTTCCACCCCACCATGTGGCCTTGGCCCTCATGTTCTTATGGAAACATAGGAAGCTATTCTACAGTCCCTTCTAACTGAGATGTTCTTCTTTCATTGTTTCCCTCTTACGAGATGAGGCTGGCAGCATTGGCCTCATCTGTGTCTATCTATTCAACATGATTCTTCAGCAGCCATGACATGCCAGGCACTCTATGAGACTCAGGACACACAGTGACATCATGTGGCCTGCCCTCATGGCAGTGTCCAGGCCTCCACTACCAGTTTGGGGTCATGGAGCCCTTTCCTTTCTTCTTGGGCCAAATGGATACATTTAGCATTTAGTTCCCAGCAAAAGTGGGAACCCTTGTGGGTACCCTGAAGGGCCCAGCACAGTAGTCTGCATCTTTCAGATACTTAACACACTCATGGTGAATCCCTGCCTCTTCAGTGTCAATATCTTGCTCACCTTAGGGACACAGATATTGAAGGGCACGAATGGTACCTGGGACCACTCTTTCAGCCTAAGTACTGTCATAGCATAATGGCCTTTCACTCCATTGACGTTTGTGGAATGCTGGCTGCTGTCCTGGATGGATGTGGAAATGTATACAATTCTGGGTACAGAGTAGACATCCAATAAACTGCCCTTGATTTAGTGGAGACACATTGTCCCTGCCCTGTAGTAAGCAACATGGGTGAGATAGAGCTGATACTTGTCTGTCTTCAGGGAAATTATACTCCATGAGGGCCTTGAGACCCACCAATTCCCAGGAGTTATTTTATTACTGTGTTCAGGGAGGACTGTTAGAAGGGCAAACACAGGGAGCTGGAAGTGGAAAGGTGATAGAGCCCATTCATTTCTAGCTGCTTGATTAGGAAAAAAATTCTGGGGTCTGTGTTTTAAAATAGGGGAAGAATGTTAGAGTGAGAAATGAAAGAGATCTCCTTCTGGAAGAGAGGCTTCCCTTAGTCTCTGGCTTGATTAACTTGCGGTTGAAACTACAGAAAGTCAAGCAGACCTAGAAGATAAAGTGCCCTCTTGTCTCTAGGAGTCTTGGGGTCTTGCCCATTTGTTTTCTAGCTCTTTGGTAAAGGTGGGGTGCAGTCTGTGCTGTGGGCAGAGAGAAGGAGAACATGGTGCCAAGAAGAATTTCTGAGGGCTCTTGGACATTTTGAGAGTCTGAGTTTTAGTGAAAGAGAAGGCATGCAAAGCAGGACCTCTTTAAGACCAAAGCTTTAAAAAACAATTTTAATTAATGAAACTGTAAGCTGAGAGAAATAGGGAAAAGACATCTCTCTTTTTCCATCTTTGCTCTTTGTCTGCACCTGTCCCAGCTCACAGGGGCGCCTCTGCCAGCCCTTGCAACACCGGGGGCTGGGCATCAGGCCAGCCTTTCTTAGATGAAATCCAGGCTACGAGATCACCCCACCCACCACATTTCCCCCTGCCTGCCCACCCCTCACCCCCTGCCCCTGGGCCAGAGGCCCACCCCTCTCTTGGGATACACAAAGGGCTTCTGTGACTCAAGCTATAGCTCACAACCCTCCTCTGTCTTTCCAGCAACAGGCTGAGGCTATGGGGTGCATTTCGAGGAGGAGACCCTGGCCTGACTTGCTATGTTGCAAACAGTATAGAAGTTTCCATTCCTCAATCCCCCGGGCCACCGCTCTAGATCTACATGCCTATTTCACGCCCGTATAGACCTTACACAGAAATGTCAGGGGTCCCTGTTTGTCTCCAGCTGAAGTGGAGGGGAGGGGTGGTCTGGACGAGGAAGGGTATTTATAGAGACACTGGGGATGGTGCAGGTTGTTTTGTATGTGGATCTTCTGGTGATCCCAGAAGGAGTTGTTCTTAACCCAATTTTACTTAGCAAGCGACAAAATCAGAGAAGTTGCATGACTTGTTCACGAACCTCTGACCGTTCTGTGGTTGTAGAAAGACTTAAGTCTAGAACTGAAAAAGCCTTTGTTTTTTCCTGTTAGTGATCGTTGCTTAGGGTGTGAATTGAACAGCCCGATTTTTACCAGGTCAAGAGATGAGAAATTTCTGCATCTACTCCTTCCTATCTCCCACCCCCAAGTATCCTAGTCTACTCCCATCAAAATGCCCCTAGGCCTTGGATTGATGGGGTCTCGTGGCAGGGGTCAGAGACTGGGGCTGTGTGGGAGGCCACATAGAGCAGAGGGCTAGTTCTGTCTCTGTCACTGTCTGGGCCATCGTAAGTGTGTCTTTTCCCACCTGCAGGACTCAGTTCCTCCCTCTGTGAGAGAAAGATGGGACTGTTTCTTGCCTCTAAAACAGAGGTCAAGGGATACTGCCTGCTTCACAAGGTTGCAGTAAGGCTGAAGCTAATATGTCTAAATTTTTTAAGAGAGCATAAAAGTATTGCTATTATTATTAATAATAATATATTTACTAATATATTATTATGCAAAGCTTTCCAAAATTCTTAATTTAAAACAAACATACAGAAAACAACATACTGAGAATTTAAGCTGAGTGCCACCACTCTGAATTTTTCCTTTCGAATTTTCACCTTTATGTGTGTGCATGCATGCGTGTGTGAGCGTGTGTGTGTGTGTGTGTGTGTTTGTTAAAGAGTTGGGAAAGGTGAAGGTAGACAATGTTCATTTCTCTGTAGTGCTTGCTTGGAACAGGCCATGGCGTAGCAGGGCTCTGATCTAAATAAAAGAGCAAAAAATATGGGGGAATGAGGAATGACAGATGTGAAAATCCAGGGGACCGAGGCTAGCTCTGTCCAATAAAATATAATGCCAGTCATATTTATGACTTTCAATTTTCTAGGAGCCACGTTTTAGAAGAAGAAGAAGAAAAAAAAGCAAAACCAATCTGTGAAATCAATCTTAGTTCTCTTTTTAAGTTGAAGATGTCCAAAATATTATTTCAATATGCAATCCATGTAAAAAGTATTGGGATATTTTACATTCTTTTGTTCATGGTAAAATGAACACTGGTGTGTATTACAGCCAGTGAGTCTCTCAGTTTGAATTAGCTACATTTGCAATGCTCAGGATCTACATGTATTCGTGGCTCCTAGACTGTGGACTGCATAGACCCAAGACCTCAGGAGCTTCTATCTGCTAAATCAGCCAGAACATGTCTTGGTGGGGCACCTGGGTGGCTCAGTGGGTTAAGCCTCTGCCTTCAGCTCAGGTCATGATCTCAGGGTCCTGGGATTGAGTCCGAATCAGGCTCTCTGCTCAGCGGGGAACATGTTTCCTCCCACCCCCCCGTCTCTGCTTGCCTCTCTGCCTACTTGTGATCTCTCTCTCTCTCTCTCAAATAAATAAAATCTTAAAAACAAACAAACAAGAACATGTCTTGCTGCCTGGATATCTGGGGTGGAAAGATGGAAATCATTCTTCTTAGGAGTCAGGCAAGGGAAGAAGGGCTTTCTTTGTTCCCCCAGTTTGCACCCTGTGTTCTTGACTACTCACAGTGAGCACAGTCTCCCTCCCGACCCTTCCTTGCAATCCATGACCCCCAGGCACGGTTACTTTTGCTGCGGCACAAATACCCCCCTAGCAGCAGCCCTGTCCATGGCTCTGTGATTCTGTCCTCACTCTCCTATTTGCTGCTAACTCTTTGGACCTTATGAAAATGTTCTATGTGGAGGGAAAAATAAAGTTGAGACTAAAACCCACTCCTGGTTCTGGCCACAAAAGGGAAATGTAATATATAGGTTTTAAGCCAATTCTGTGTGTTAAGATGGAATTCCATAGGGGCTGAACAGGCTAGAAGTGATCACAGACGGCAGGATTCTAGAGGTGGCTGTTGTGTGCTCCGATGCTCTTTTCCCCATGTGGCGGGTGCCCTGGGATTGCATTGTAGGGAAGTCATGGTCTGCACTCTGCGGAGGGCATCCCTGCACCCACCTGCCTGGCACATATCTTCCCTTCTTCAGTGACCGTCCTTCGGTTTGCCTTTCAGGACCAAACCTGCCCTGCTGCACAACCCACACTTGACCATCCTTTTCTGTCTCCTGGGCCCCTGACTTTTGCAGGGGAGTGATGTCAGAATGGAAAACAATCACAGTCACTGCAGGGTGAAGCTGTTTAAGTTTCTTCAGCTTGCTGCCTGGCTCCCCTCATGAGGCCCGGTTGTCCACTGGGACCTTCGATTCTCTGAGTAATTCCACATTCTTCCAGGAGATTCCATTTCCCCCTCTGGTTCTGTTACTCTTAACCAAATGCAAATGGATGCCCACTCTGAGCCGCAGGAGGGCTGTGGTCTGGCCTGGGCTCTGCAGCCGAGGAGGGCAAATAAATAGAGAAGGACAAGAAGGGGGATTAATCATTAATCGTCAAACCAGAAATTGTTTTTCTGGCCTCCCGTGGTGGCAAGGGTGGGAGGGGGCTCACTGTTTCCAGAACTTTTTCTCATCCCCTCTCTCACTTCCTTCTCATGAGATCCCTGGGAAGTGCAATCCCCACATTCTGAAATGAGGCAGCCTGCCCATGGCTCCAAGGTGGCCAGAGAAAGCCCTTCATCCAGACTCTACCACGCTGCCACCGCTTTTTGTCCCTGGGAGAGAAGTCGGGGAGATGGCCACCCCTGGGTGACATTTCTTTAATCGTGTCTTTTAGACTCTTAGGACTTTTTGTTGTTTTAAGAGTTGAAAGGGACTCTCAGAGAGAGCCCCAGAGAGAGGTCCTGACCGCCAGGCAAGTCGGGGTGAGGTGAGCCGGAACCCGCTCTTTGAGCTCGCAGTGGGATGGTCTGAGTCTCCTCGCTGCTTCCAGTGTGGGCCCTGGACCAGATACATGAGTGCCACCTGGGAGCTTCTTAGAAAAGCAGCCTCTCTGCCCCGCCCCCGCCCTGACCTACCAAATGAGTTACAGAATCCTAATCTGCATTTTATCTGATTCCAGGTGTTTCTATGCATGTGAAAGTTTCAGAAGCTTTGTGTATACCTGGTGTGATATTGTCCTTCTGTGTTCCTGAAGGAAACAGTAAGCCAATACATCAAGGTCTGATTTCTAGTCCTGTGAGGAGCTCCCTCTTCTCGAAAGCTTCCATTTTGAGTCACTTCTGAGGAGGATCCCTGCGAATTGTGAAATTCAATCTCTTTGTCTTTTCAATAAAAGCCACCTGTGTATTAGGCCTGAGGACTTTTATAGCTAATTAATTACAGAGATACTTGCCTGTTGCAAATGGAAATACTTAACATGATCCTAATCAGTGAGTTTATTAATCTATCCTTGGTCCTTTTGACTGACATCCATGCTCAGATTTTATTTTTCACAGCATATTAGGTTAAGAAGTGGATTCATTGATTTGTTTCCCGAGAAACAATGGTTGTTTGTGTGTCCTGATGTGATCCCTCGCTTGTGGACAGCTTGGCCCTTGTTCCCAGGAGTTTACGGTCTGTTTGGAGTTTATGGTTTACAGTTCTGGTTGGAGAGACAAGATTGTGCTCAACTCCTACATTTCATGGGCGAGCCAAACTAGGCACAGAGTTGTGGGAGACTGAGGCGCTCCAGGTCCCAGTGGGAGCCTGGAGCTCTCTGAAGAGCAAGTGGGTTCCCCCAAGGAAGTCTGTCCACAGGTACAGGGCACGGCCTCTGCTGGTGAGGCACCCTGAGGCTAAGGTGTGTCCTGAGTCAGGGTCAGACAGGCACAAGGATACTGAAAAGCGCAGTCCGACTTACTCAGGAGTAAGTCCAACTTACTCTGGACTATAAGTCACAGCAGTTTATATTCTAACAAGTCCCTGTGAGGTAGACATTGTGACTGATGTTTTATAGATTTCAGGACGATGAGGCTAACGGAGGTTGAAAAATTCAGTGAAGATCCCATGCCTGGTAGAACCAGGGTCCATGTGCGTTGCCTTCCTCTGTTGCCTGCCCAGAGGTGGGTCGTTCATCCTTCTGCCCGAGTCAGGCTGGGCTGCAGTTCAGCAGCCCAGATAAAAGGGCCCCAGATTCAGAAGAGGAGGTGTGCCAGGCTTGGCCTGAAGCAGAACTAATAGATCGATCAAGGTCCCAAAACAGCGTTGGCTCTGATGGGACCCAGATGCCGGTCCTTCTTCCCTGGTGAAATGCTGCATTGGAGACAACTGTTACCTGTCCCAATTCTGGGACACTGAGCTAAATGGCTAGAATGGCTGGCTGCAGGGCTCAACGGAGGGCGAGCTCTTCCGGTTGGGCTGATGGAAGAGGGAGAATGGCTGAGGAGTGGTCCAGAAGTGAGAAGAGACTCTCTAGAAGGAAAGTAGCCTGCTTTCCTGCTCATTAGCCTGGTGAGGTGACCAAGGCCTTTCTCCGGGAGTTGGCAATTAAGACCCTGCTCAGTTGGGTTCTTGCCCCAAGGATGTGCCTGGCCAGCAAGGGCTTGGAGTACAGCGCCAGGCTGCTGCTCTCCTCTGGTCTTTAAGACCAGAACCTCTGGGTGACCCTGACAGTCGAGCCCCAGGCCGTGTCTGACTTGCTCTGACTCCCACCTCCCTGCCTACCGGGGCACACAGAGTCCTCTCCCAGCTACTGATTCCTGGCCTTCGCCCCTCCAGCACAGCCCTGAGCATTTCTGCAGAGCTTCCTGTTGGCCTGAGGCTGCACAGTCACACAGGTCCCACCCGGGGTCATCTAGCAAGGCCCTGAGCAAGAGGTGGGGGTCAGCTGCATTCTTCCCGCCACTCCTCTGGGACAACTCCCTTTGCACCCTGAGGCTAGTAGAGCTGAGGCCCTGTATCCAAGTTAAGCTCACAAGAAGGTCAAGGTGACCCAGAAGGGCTTATGGCCAAGATCCTTAACATTTTTTTTACTTTCCACAAAGGCCAAGTCAGTGATGACTTCAGGACGTGGCGTTCCAGAAACAACTGAGGACCACAAGTCTCTCTTGGTTGGGGCAATGTAGCAAAAGCCCTTAGAGGGTGAGATCTTTGAGTGTCACGTGGTCAGAAGACCCCTGTGCTGGTTAGCCTCAGTGGACCTGCCTGGTGGGTGCTGAGTTTGCAAGGAACTGTCAAGAGGGAGACAGAATGAATGTTCCTGGAGGGCAGGGACTAAATCAACACTAGTGTTGGAAAATCTCCAGCATGTGAGCCTGGAAAATGTTCTTGCTGCAAAACAGTTTTCCGGGCGGCTGCTAGTCCTTCCACAACCTGACTGAAGTCACCAGGCAAGGGTCTGGCTGCTCTGACTAGCCGGAGGCTGTTCACCAATTAGATTGTTTCAATGCTGAGAGAATTACTGAAATACAACATTATATTTGGACATTCTGTCTGGGGAGACATCATTTGCACTGTCTTGCAAATGATGGGCAGATGGGCTTTTGAAGCAGAGGGTCAGGGAGCCCTGAGGACCTTGGTCTGGGTCCTCTCTCCAGTGACTTTGGTCTGTGACAACAAATAAAACCAAAGGGTTTCCCTCCAACTTGTGTTAGCTACCACTCCTGATGTCCCGAGAGGCTGGCCCTTGGGCTCTGTATCACCTGAGATCCCTGCCCGGCTGGCTTCCAGTTGAGTTTGGCCAGGGGAGAGAAATGTTGGGGTTTTTCCACTTTGCTCCCACTCTGGCAGGAACTGCGGCCTTCCCCAGCCCTTCCATAGAGGTCCATCTGCTTCCCCATGTTCCTTCATCACACACAGAATTTGGGCTCTCCTGGGGCTCCTGTGACACTGTTTTGTTTTTTGCTCCTTCAGAGCCACTGCTGCTAAGCTCAAGGCGTCTTGCCTCTGTGAGCAGTGTCTTCAGGAAAGGCTCTCCTTCGAGCCCTCTGCAGGGCCTGCACTCCTGCGGGATCCTGACAGAGGCCAACCTCCTGGTTATAACAAGCATATTCCACACTGTCTGTTATTGCTGTTCTTGCTGGGTCCTGAGTCTTGACTTCTCCCTATGAGAGCAAGAAAGTGGAGCAGTGGGCAGGTGCAGGGGTGAGCTCTGTGGGGGTGGGGTGGGGCCACTGGAAGGCTCTGATTGTGGCAGCTGGGAGTGGCAGGGCTGGGAGCTGGCACTGCGTAGGGACAAAAGGTAGGGAAAGGAGCCTGGGGAAGAAAGGAAGGGTATGTGACCCAGCAAGCAGCCTCTCCAGCAGACATTAGCTTCCAGGTCTGCCTGAGTTGGTGGGGATAGAAGGCCTTCGATCTCATGTGGTCCCATTGATGGTGCCTTGTTGCCCTCCTTTTTGAGCACAGTCCTGTCCTGCACTGCCCTTCCTCATGAAAATTGATCTCTCTTCAACATCTGGCACCCAAATGCCAGCTTACTGTGTGCTCAGAACCCAATTAAATCCTATTTCTATTCCGACCAGCAAAAGCTTGACATGTTGCAAGGATCTCTCAGGCTTTCTTGACATGGAGGGCACAAGAGACAGTCATTTCGGATCAGGGAAGGCAGGGCTTGGTACACACCCAGAGGTTTAGGAAAGACAAGACAGGAGGAGATAAAACTGTGGGAGATGAAGGAATGGAAACTGGAGGGAAATACGAATTAAAAATCTTTATTCTGTGCCCTGCATTTTTCCTGCAGTCTTTGTTCTCTTAGTTGTTGGTGGGGGGTGAAAACTTCATGCCCAACCTCATGCTCCTTTCATAGCCTCTCATAAGCCTTTCCTGGTTGCTTCCCCTGTCAGGATCCCAAGTGGGTGGCTTGGTTTAAATAAGATCTTGTTTCCGTTCCATCCTGAGCTACCCTGGTCCCTCAAGCAAAATATCCCCTGATGGGGTAGCTGCTGAGAAGAGGTGTTGGACCCCTGCCTCCCTGGCCAGAGATACAAACCAGGTAGAGCAAGGTAGAGTGTGAGGGTTAAACATTCTAAGGATATATCCTTAATTACAGACACACCTAAGGTTCATAAGTTTCATTTATGACATCAGATTCTCACCAGCTGGATTGCCCGGCCAGTATCCCTGCTGACACAAGGTACGAGTCTCCCTAATGGTCTTCTAGTCCTGCTCATACATAATCAGATAAATTAGCATGGAGACTTCTGTAACCATCCCTGGGATTCGTCTTTTAGCTTTAGTTTAGCCCGTGGTTCGGGGTTCCCTTGTTATTAACCCCTTAGATTTTATGGCTCCTAACTGAGCATTTATTCCAGGTCTCTTCTCTCTGGTCCCTTTCCATAGTGAAGGAGAAGAGGGAGATTGCACATGGAGACCAAGACGTGGTGATGGTGGCCAGCCTGTGCTGGCCACACAAATTACTCATTTTCCAAGATTGTGTTAAAGAATTGACAGGTATGAAGCCATTTAACAGGATTCTTTCCCAAGTCTGCCCAAGCCCATTTTCCAGCCAAAAGATGAAAAGGAGACGTTCGGTTCTCAAAATTTTATTGAGATGTTGAGGAGAAACAGCCAACATATACATTCCTCATTTCGTCACGATTGGCATTTAACCCACACGATAGGCTCTTCTCTGGCTGTCATCCTCTCATTGCTGCCTGGTGCTGTATGAAGTCCACCAGGACAGAGCCCATGGGTGGCATCACAAGTGGGAGCGGTAATTGCGATTGGCTGTAGGGGAAGGACATGGTTGCAAGAGGGACACAGGTTAGAACATCCCCATTCTCTTCCTGCCCCAGTGAGAACTGAACTGGAAATGAAATTCTCAGGCTGAGATTCTGGGTCCAAGAGAAGCCAACTCCAAGAGGGAGTGCCCCTGGGGTGAGTCCCCTATGTTGCCTGCTTGTCCCTACTCACCATCATCGCCCCGTTTCCTACTCTTCAAGCTTCCTTTCCGGTATTTTCTCTTGCTGCCACCTCTCTTCACTCCCTTGTGAGGAGCTCGGTTCTTGCCCCTCCTCATGCCATGGCTCTTTAATTTGCGGCTGGTCGACATTGTAATTTCTGCCAAAATGAGGGGCTTTGCAGGGCCCGGAGGCCAGGAGTCTGGGTATTTAAGGCCTTAGCCATTGTGACTGTGAAGGGGTGTGGCTTAGCAGATGGGTGGGGCTCCACTGTGATGTCAGTGACCCTTGTTACACTTGGGTCATATATGAGAAATAAGGTGGCCCCTCTAATGCAACTCAAGGCTACCTTTTTATGTTAAATGAGGATTTCCAGACAGGTGTTATTGAGCAATTCAATTTCAGTTCTGTGCTAGGCATCTGGGGAGTACAAGATACCATAAGAATAGGTATCTCCTGCCTCTAGGAAATTTAATGTCTTCGTTGAGTGTGGGTATGTGTGTGTGTTTCAATCTCTTACAGCACTGGGAGATCACAGATGTATTTCTATAAGGATGTGACTCTATGAAACCCAATCCAGTATGAGCAAAATAAAAATATTCCTTCTCTTTCCTCTAACTATGACACTATGGGGTGAGTAATTTTCTGGGGCTGTCCTGTGCATCAGAGGATGTTTGAAAGCATCCCTGACTTCTGCCAGTAGATGCCAGTAGCTGTGACAACCAAAAATGTTTCCGAACATTGACTTGGGGGAGGGGTACAATCACCCTCTGTTGAGAACTGCTGGCTTTACCATTTAAAAAAATTCGGTCATCAAATATTTACTGATCACCTAATATACGCAATGCACTTAGGTGTTAGAAAAATAGTTATGGATAAAACCAGACATAGACCTGTTTTCCTGGTGGCTTTCAGCCTCATCAGGAGAAAGCCATCAGAAATCTGCACATATCCGTAAATAATCACTTCCCAACAGGGTTCAGGATAATTACATCTTGACATGGTACAGGATGAGGTTGGAGAGAGAAGCAGAGACCAGATTAGGCTCACGTGCATTGGGAAACCATGGAAAAATGTTTATGAGAGTAATGTGACAAGATTATGTGGAAGGTAGATTGATGGGGATGTAGAGTAAATAGAGGGAGATTTTAGCACTGATAGTAGTGGTTCAGGAAAGAGAAGTATTTGATAAAGGCTCAGGCCTGGGCCAGAAATGGTGTTGATCAAGATGTAGAGATGTGGATAGGAGATACAGACTTGGTGACTGATGGACTGGCTTTGGTTGGTGACAGTAGAAGGTGCAGAAGGCATGGCTTTTTTTGTGTAATACAGCTATCTGGATGCTGGTGCTACTCCCTAGGATAAAGTCTAGGCATGGGGACAGGGATCATAATGCATTTTGGTTTAAAACATTTCAGGTTTGAGCTGCCTTTGAGATTTCCAAATAGAGATATTGTATGATTGCTGGGTTCATGCGTGTGGAGCTCCAAGTAGAAGTGTGAGCTGGAGATACCCCACCCTCTCCAACTTCCCCAGCAATGGATTCAATAGCCAAGATTTTCTTCTTCCTCCTTCATACCTTATATTCAGTCCTTTGAAAAACATTTCAGTGGATCTGGGTCATTACTTCCTCTTTCTGTCCCTCTTTCTCTCTCCCCTGCCATCATCCTCATTCAAGAACCAAGCACCTTTCATGCATCACATTTTAGCAAAAGTTGGTTGACTTTTCTAGAGAAGAGAACTAGTTCAAGTTCCACTCGGCATTTCTGATGTCTATAGGTAAAAGGACAAGTCATGTTTTGAAACCCAGATTCCTTGAAAAGCCACCATAATGGACATTTTCCATTATCCTCTTTCCCGGTGGGTTCTGTTGGAGACTTTGATGCCCTCAAACAGGGAGGACCTCTAGAAATAGGCTGTGGGTTTGTCTTTTTGTATCTTGGGACTTTCTTGTACACTCCAGTCTTGTTTCTCCTATAAGCAAGATCCATGAAAGCAGAAGTTTAAAACTTGTGTTTTAAAGGGCCCAATAAGGTTGAATAAATAACAAATCCTTCAATTTTTCTGACTATCTAAATTCTCCCCATTTTGTCCCACCTCTCCAGGGAAGGCTTCCTTGACTTTTCAAATTCTCATTGTTCTTTGTAATTTGTCCAGTGTTCATGGTCCTTAATAGTGTTCTCAAAGTCAACCAAACCTAAGTGTGTGACACCCTGTTCTATGCCCATATTGCTGTGTAGTATGCATGAGTCTGATCTCAAGAGGAGGCATTGTGTCTTGGTTCTTGTCCTGACTGTGCCCTAAGTATCACTTCTTTGGACTTCAATCTCCTTATTTTGTAAATAAACTTGTTGGGTTAGGTGATCTCTGACATTATCTGACTTTTGTGGTAGGTACCTTGTAGTTAGGGGTTGTATTTTTTATTTCTACTGCATTTTCCATGGGTACTGACAGTCCACGGTAGGTGGTCAATACGCATTTGTTCATTCTCACTTCTTGGGTATTATGAAGATAGACAGTAAGACACAGAATGACTCTAGGTACCACATAGGAGTATTTCTAGACAGGGAAGGGTCAAAAAGACACTGTCTCCATCATAGGCCCCCTTGCTCCTGTGCCTGTTGACTAAAGCATTTGCAGAGGAACTAGCCTCATTAGTTGGAAAGACATTTTCTGGATGTTCCTGCCTGGATAACATTTCTCTCCCCACTGCCCCGAGTCCATTCCATCCCCAAAGACCCACTCTGCCCAGGGGAAGCTGAGATCACAGGGAATAAGGCAGCCAGAGTTGAGAACTGATGAACAAACAAGAAGAGTTCCCTTTCGCCTAGGGTTAAGGAATGCGGTTTCAGACACCCATGCTGAGAAAGTCCAGCAGCAGAGAGCCCAGTGTGGGGGAAGGCACTTGCAGGCCAGTTGGGGCTAGGGCTATGGGTATTTGGGTTGGCTTCTGGCTCAGGCCTCCTGGACTGAGGACAAAGTAGGGTTGAGCATTGGGCACTGCTGCCCGTCTCTGCTTCTCTTTCCATTTCTGCCCCAGTGTTGCTTGAGCCAAAGGCAATTTAGATAGAGCACAATGAATTCACTCCTGACCTTTAGTGGACCTGGAGTCAATTTTTTTTTTTTTTTTTGAAAACTGTTTGTGAATCCAGTCTGCTGGCTGTCTTCTTATCTCTAATTCTGTTCTTTTTCTTTCCTCCTTCTGAGGAGGAAACTGAGGCACAGAGTGTTTACATGAGCTTCCTCAAATAATTCAGCACAGGAATAACAGAGATGCCCCCCAAAACCAATTTCCTCCATGCTTTGGCTTCCATGGTGGGTCTTAGCTTTATTTCTCTTGATGCAAGGAAATGGGTATTTTCTGGTATTGCTAAGGGGACATGGAGAGAGAACTGAAGTCCTTGTCTTTTTAGAAGGACAGCTATCAGCCCTCTCTGTCTTGGAGCAGAGTGTTATCTTGCTTGAAAACAGGTGGATAAACAGAATAGTAGTCTTTATCTCCCAGAAGGATGACCAAAGTGGTGTTGCGGGGAAGAGTTTGGAAGCCAGCACTCCCAATGGCCCCTCTCTTAGGTTAGGAAGGGGCAGAGGCTTTGGGCGTCACTGTTTTGGAAGTCAGATCTCTAGTGGGGTCCCATCTCACCTCTTCAATTCAAACTCACTCTATTAATTTTCCTGGTTAGTCCAATAGATGTCTTCTTCAGGGCTGGATCTCCTCAGCAGGCCAGGAATTGGGGTTTATTAAGAAGGAAAATGGAAAAGTTGCTGACAGTCCTTATACATGTTGATGACTCAGTCTGAATCCCTTTCTGAAACCCAAGTCTCTCCAGATGTTGACCTCAGCTGAGAAGTGGGAACCTTCTACCTTGTTCACATGCATGCTCTGTCTTCTTTTCTCTTGTTCTTGCTGTTGCTGCTGCTGTTTGGGCAGGTGAAGGGGGCTCAGGGGAAGGCTATGTGATGAGAAAGCTGCTGAGAGAGGGGTCTCAACAGGGGCAGCAGTCTCTGAGCTCAGGACTCATCTGACGTCTCCAGTAGGGAGTGAAGAGAAACCAGAGCCCAAAGCCAAGGAAGGAGGGACCTCGACTCCATTTGCCTCTTTCCATCCAGTCTGGGAAAAAAGGAAGGATCTTGTTTCTGAGGATGTCTGGGTTCTGCCTGAAAATTTGTTGAGATTCTTTCCTCATTTGTCCTCCAGGCTCCTTTCCCATCCTTGTTGACTGCTTTCCTAAACTGTTTTTCCATAAACATTTTCTGTTTTCCAGGAAAAGAGAGTTTGGGCTGCTAAGAGACAGGAGATACATCACAAGACTAGTGGCCCTGCTAGGTTCCTCAGGAGTCACCTCAACACCCTCCTTTTGGAGGTCAAGAGGCTTGTCTAAGGGCTGCACCCTGGCAGTGCAAAAGACATGGCTCGACCCGGAATTGCTGATTCCTATGCCAGAGACTACCCACTGCTCTTTACTGCCTTCACTCTCCATCTTTTGCCTTCTCTGTGTTACATGTGCTGCTAGGGTCACGGTGAAGGAATCTAATACTGAAGGAAGACAGAGTACTGGGTGGGGGGCATAGTGAGTTCTTAAACGTAGGGTGTGACTTTGGAGGTCTTCTGTACAAATTTGAAATTCTAACTTGGAGAGAATTCAAAGTTTTATTTTTGTTGTTATTTTTGGACTTACAAGAAGTTATTTGAATATGTCTATTCCTTTTGTAACTATTAACAATAAGACCACATTATGTAATAGTACACAAAGTAAATCCAAATGTTATGCTTCTGAAGCTTCCAAATAAAGTTTCCACATTAACTACTCCCCTGACCCCACTGACCATATGACCTGTCTATACCATAGTGAAGGAGAAGCTCTTCCTTGCTGGAATGCACTGGGGGTATAGTTCCCTGAAGCCATAAGGCAAAAACAGGGTTGTGGCCTGAAAATAGAAAGGGGGTATTACCGTATGAAACTATCACACATATTCCATTATTTGGCTTCATGTGGTCTTTAGGAACAAATGTGTTTTATCCATCCACAAACTGGAGTAAAGAACTTTGAGTTGGTAGGGTTGCTAGAAAACAGTTTCATAATAAATAGGTCTGGGGATGGAGGGTAACTTGGCCAAAGTCACAAATTATAGGCAAACTTAGATCTCAAGCCCAGATCTCTCCATCTTCAGGCCAGGTTTCTTGCCAATCTGCCATCAGGCACTATTGTTAAGATTTATGACCTTTCCTCTCTTTCTTCCTTTCTGTGCTTTCTCTCTCTGGTTTTCCCTTCACCCTTCATGTTCTGGGAGCCACATGCCAGGAACCTTTGCCCTCTTGAAATCATCCCACCCACCAACCACCATCATGTCACTGAGTTTGAGGACAGCTGCCCTGTGAAAGGAAGAGGAGTTGTCATCAAAACTATCCAAGGACCACAGTGACAGACAGTTGCCACAGTCCAGGGTCAATGCCTTTATACTTTCATTGTAAGGCATTGTGACCAATATGTTGGTAGGGTACATTGGCCAGAGGAAATTCTCAGTATTTCTGGATTATTTCTAATATATTTGCCTATTAAAACTCTACTGACCAAAGTTAGGTCAAGGGAGAACATCATAATCCAATGATATCTCTTTGGTCCGTTAAGAAGAAGCTCCACTTCCTACTCTTAGTGGTGAGCAATGAGGGTGAAAGAGAGAAGAAATGTTGGTAGAACAATTTTACTTTGCCTTTCAAGGATCTCAAGAATTAAAACTGACAAAGAAAGTTTGTCTGACTGAATTGTTGCCTATTTGGTTTCTGCATTGTTCTTTTGAGCAGAATTCTCATATTTTAAAAAGTAGGTTTAGCTGTATTTATACTAAAGAAGGGGGACAAAGTAAATCTTTCATAAATCCTGCAATTCTGTGGTCCAAAAAACAAGGATCTAGTGACACTTTGCCATTCACACACCCTATGCTGGGACAGCAGGTATGACTGCCTAGTGAAATCTTCAAACCAAAGCCTTCGCTTTCAATAATGACCCTCTTCCCCCACTGATGCCCCCTCCCACCAAAAGACGCAGATTCTCTGAGTGTTGCAGTGATCAGATTTTATTGATCAAGAATTCTCAATGATGGGCAGTTTCATTTTTGTTCTGGGAGGAAATGTGGAGGGTAATGCCACAGAGGTGCTCTTGAGTTCTGGTAAGTACTGGTAATCACCACGTGGGAATATTTGTATCCCCTATAGAGCATTGTCCTGCAGTAGTTCTGGACAGTTTTTCCATGCTGTAAGAAAGCAAAGACAAAATAGAAGTTATAAAGTTTCCTGGTTAGGGTGAGAGCCTCTCAGAAGGTTCTTCAAATGGGCAGACAAGGCCACCTTGGCATTGTCCAGATTTTTCCTTGTGGTTTTGTTATCCTTTTAGCTATGGTTTGGCCTGGCTTACTTGAAACTTCCTGCAATGCCTGTTCCTCATAAGCTATGTCTCCCTGGAATAAGCTACATTATTTGTGGGACCCAGGGCAAGAGGATTATACTGGCCTCTTGTTAGAAGATATGCTCTGGATCATGATAACAGAGCATAAACCAAGCCTCAAGTCCCCTAAGTACAGGGCTGTTTCTCTTCTAATGTAAACATCTAGATCGAGACATTGCTATCTAATTCATCTTTATAATCCAGGAGAGCTGGTTAAGATCTTATTCATAATTGGGGCTTGATGAATACTTGTAAATGGCTTGCTTCTCAATGAGGGGATGCCAGGTACCTGAGAATGAATGAAGCCTCTTCAGTAATGCCTTCATCAACACCTCCTCCCTCCCCTCCTCTTACACATTCCTCAAATGCTCTCTTTACTCCTCCTATACTCCCCCAGGACCACATAGTCAAGAACTTACCAGTTGCTTTCCTCTTCCTCCCCCATGTTCTCCTTGATGGTACATTTTTCTAAGCTCCTGAAGAAAGTCCTCTGAGTCCTAAGGGATGGGCAACATTGCTGTATTGGTCATGGTAGGTTGGCTGACTGGGTGGCTGCCCTCAGTCATGGTAGATGTTATAATCCCAACATGGGTTTTCTGGTTATTTACCAGAAAATGGTTTTCTGAGCCTTGAGATGGGGCAGGGGGAGCATCTGAAACTAGGCCACTGTGGCCTGGGACTTCCCCACTCTGGGATGTCACAAAGTCTGTATGAGATCAGTGACCAAACTACAGGAGAAGGGCTGAGCAGTAGGACCTCAGATGATTTCCTTCAACATTTAGTCAGACTGATTTTTCTGGATCCAAGCCTCTTGACCTACTAAACTTGGATATATTATTTCATTTCTCTGATCTTAAAAATCTTCTTTTAGTTAAAGCCAGAAGGATAGGGACTCAATGGCAATCCTATTATTTTACTAATGAGGAAACTAAATGCCCAGTTGGAAATTACTTCCTTATAGGCTTCAGGAAATTGCTCAAGGACACATAAATACTAAATGACAGAGGAGGGAATTAAATCTGCATCTACTTAATTTTAGTGCTTTTGTACAGTGTCGTCTCATGTATTTGCTGCCATGGCAGATAGAGGCAGGAAGTTTAATCACCTAGGGGGTCATGTATACTTAATGTTCACCAAGAAGAGAAATATGGACAAAAGGCTTGAATATTAAAACCCAGAGGACACTGGCCCAAGTCATTGATGGGGATGGAGAAGAAGGGGTAGATTATAAAATGCTGAGGTGCCTGAGGAGAGGAAGGGAAAAAGCTATGAAGGGAAAGTTTGAATCCTAGACTTCTGTCCTGAGTGAATAAGCACCACAACCTCTAGCAGATACTAGAGCAGCACCTACATTTGGACAGAAAATACTGGTTTTGGTTTTACACAGATGGAGATGTCTACTGGACAGACCTAATATCCACTACTATGTGCTCAGCAGACAAATGAGATATAGGCATCTAGGCTGATGAGGTAGAGCTGAGCATTGGCAAAATAGGGTGTTGTATAGTTGAACCTACAGGAGGTGAAGAAGTGGTCTAGGGACAAAATTATGGGATTTGTCATCCATATTTAGGCATTTCAGAGGTGGCAGCTGAGGAAGGAGACAGCAAAATAAAACTCAGGAAAGAGTGAGTTTGCAAAGTAACATGAAAGCACAGGATGTGGGGTGCCCATAGCACTCGCTGGAGTGCCAGGCACTGTTAGACACTGGAGGAACCTCATCTTATTTTTCAGTCCTACCTTATTTGACTTTATAGAGCATGTGACATTTAGGGTCCTGCAGAGGCAGAGTAGGGGGTGTGGTCAAGAGGGTAGTGGGTAGAGGAGAGACAGGAGGTGAGGTAGTGGAGAGTAGAAGTTTTTTTTTTTTTTTAAATTTCTTTTCAGCATAACAGAATTCATTGTTTTTGCACCACACCCAGTGCTCCATGTAATACGTGCCCTCCTTAATACCCACCACTAGGCTCCCCCAACCTCCCACCTCCCCACCCCTTCAAAACCCTCAGATTGTTTTTCAGAGTGCATAGTTAGAGGTTGTTTTTGAGCAGAAGAAGGTAAGCCTTCTATTTAACCACTCTTCTCTGACATAGAAAGTTCTTGCAGACTCACTTTATCCATATTTCCTTCACCGCTACCTGATCTTAATTTCCTCCTTTAGAGATAGATAAGTCTGCAGTTTGGGATGTACACCCAGTCCTGACTGGTCCTTATTATTTCACATTTGTATCTTCCTTCAGGCACCTTACACTCTGGGAGTACAGAGGCAAGATAATAGTTTGTGCTTGGAACAGTGCCAGGAATGTGGTAAGTAATCTGGAGATATTAACCTATTTATGTAATCCTTATATCAACTCTGTGAGGTTGATATTATTATTTCGGTGTTCTAGGACCAGCGGTGTTGGATAATTTGTCCAAGACCCTGCAGCTAATAAATGGAGGAACTGAGATGTTCTTGAGTGAGAAACTAGATTGATTTTTCATGTAAGACATATTTTACAATTTTTAAAAAAACATTAATGCACAAAGATAGGCACTTAAGAAATTGCCAATAAATCCTTGCCAACTGAGAGGTGGATTACTATTATTTTTTTTCAACACAAAGTTCTTGAATAAAGATATCTTGTTCACAAAGTATAGACTTATTCACGCACTTGATGTATGTGAGATGGGGGAATCCATGCTGATATGTACCTAGGTTGGTGAGTTCTCAGGCATGTTTTAGTCATAATTTCAGATCTCACAAACACGGCTCTACTACTTCTTTTCTGTCCATTCCCCACTCTGACCCATGCCACCATGAATGCTTAGGAAAGCGCACAGAAACACACAGGCCCAGAGACAACCGCAGATCCTCAATACAAATTTGGATGAATAAATCAGTAGTTCTATCAAACCATCTCAGGATATAATATCATGATCATGATCAATCCTTTTAGTTTAAAGATCTGAATTCTTTGGATGTGGAAACAGCGGGTTTGTTAGTAACTTTTGGTGAAAGAGGACATAGAATAAATTAAACTCAACTTCACAAATGTGTATATAGTTGTTTAAATACAACTCTATGTACCTCTTTTTCTTCTCTCTCTTTCTCTCTTTCCAGTCTTTGTTACATTCCCTGGGACTAAAACCTTAGTCTTATGTTAAAAGAAAAAGAGTATTATAGAACTTCTTGCCTCCTAGATGTGAAAGAGGCAGAAAATTAGAGGGACTGTGGGAGGTGCTTGAATTATCACCTCCCTTGTCCCCACATGAGATGGATCCTCTTGGAGGGAGAACCATTGTTCAGGAAGTGTGCTTGAAAACCAAGCTTTGAAGGAAAAGAGAAGAAGACTTATGTCTTGGGGGTCTCCCTACCAGTTTTTGCCTTCTGGCACCACCCAACAACCATCCAGGTGTGCTCCTGCAGTCTTCCCTCTCCTTTCTTGTCCATGCTGAGTCATCCTTCATGGTACCGATGTTTTCATGTGCTGGGGTGGCAGCCCTTGACCAATCCCTGTTACTTTGGGATTAAATGATTACTGAAGCTACTTGAATCTCTATTTTCATGCCACCTGTTTTCCAAATAAACTTCCTAAAGCAAAACTAATCATGTCACTCTTGTTCAAAACATTTGGGAAACTCTTTACTGCCTTTGAAGTTTTCATATTGGCCCTCTCAACCTCAACCTTGCTTTCTAGCCATGTCTTCTGTTCTCACCCTCAGGGAACCTCTGCTGTTTGAGCAAAGTTGAGCTATTTGAAATGTAGAAATGTACAGGTGTTGATGGGAAATTCAGTGTCTTACTTCAACTGTTAAATTTTAGCACCTTTACTTATTAAATACTTATATGTCATTCAAGACTCAAAATAAGGTCCCAAATTCTATAATTACTTCTTCAATGAACTCTTCACCTTTTGGATACATTTTATATCATTTACCAGATTCTGTCTAGAATTTTTTTGTATGCATATCTTCTCTTCCCAGATATTGCACTTCTTGAGATCGAAGGTATATCTCTGTGAGGTTCTGGGGGACAGGGCAAGGGTAGTACATAACCAAGATAAGTTGGACTAGAGTTTTGAACTCCACATTGTTGTGGATTGGAGTTGCAGAGGGTTACAGGGGAACTTTTGGGAGTGGAAGATATATTTATTATCTTGATTTGTGTAGATATATTTATGGGTGTTCAAATCCTTGATAAAAAAGTTCTTTCTAGAAATAAGATAATGGGACCAGGAATGCATACTTAAATGTGCCAGCAGTAAAGGCTTTGAAGATACTGGGTCTGAAAGGCCAGAACAGTTTTACTTTGTTTGTATCTTTTAGGGTTGTTCGTATGGGCTATACTGATGGGCAGTCAGCTGATTCTAGCAGTCCTAATAGGTACTTTCTTGATTTTATCCAATTGTCTCACTACTTGCCAACCACCCAGCCAAGCTCTTTGTTGACTTTCAGCCATTGTGACAAGGCATCACCAATCATCAGGTCCTTTTACCAGGAGCTCCCATGTCATGGCCACTTGTCTCTGTATATAAAGGGAGTGATGGGGGTGCTGCTTTGGACAAATGGACCTGGGGTGGGGGAAAGGGGCAGCAGACAGAGGCTGCCTTGGCAAGAAGATCTCTGCTGTTGGCCAGAAATTGGAAATGTAAGAAGATGGTGAAGTACCACAGATGTAAGTGTTCAGTATGCCATGTGAAG
The DNA here is from genome assembly GCF_011764305.1 of Mustela putorius furo. Classification (NCBI taxonomy): domain Eukaryota; kingdom Metazoa; phylum Chordata; class Mammalia; order Carnivora; family Mustelidae; genus Mustela; species Mustela putorius. Next base: position 21,092,630 of record NW_025421341.1, read on the forward strand.
GATTCACTACAGAGTAAAAAATCAAAGAAGTTATGCCAGAAAAAGAACAAGAAGACAAGGTATTGATGACATTTTCTGATTACAAAAGGGGACTCTCAAACCTGAGGAATTGTCATCCTAGCTTGCAGGCATTCCAAAATGTCATGCTTTTGGCAAAGCAAAGTTCTCCATTTGCCTTCTGGAGACTATCTTCAATTCTTTCCTGGCCTCCCTGCTCCCTGCAAAACCCCAGCTCTACCCTACTTTCCAACAGTCCTGCCAAAAACAGACTTTCTGCATTCATTACTTGCCTCCTTTATGCTTGAATCTTCCTATTCAGTAGAGAGGTTGACATAACCCCTGGACCCACCTTTTTAAAGGTGAGCTGCTCAAACTCCCTGGTCTTATGTCTCATGAAATCTGAGAAACTGAGCTTACAAGCTCCCTATATTTAAAAACAAAACAAAACAAACACATGGGTTTCCTGAATATAAATCTTAAGTTTTTTTTTCATTCTTGTTTCCTTAGTCAGCAGCATAAGGCAATGCCCTGGTTGAAGACACTGCTTGACATCTTGTTTTTCCATGTCGTGTTTTCTCCCATGGCCAGGAAAAAGAAAAACCTCTCCTGGTGCAGGCCCAAGACCACCATGATCATCGTTGATTTTACATCTCCGCCCCAGGGTGTCTAAGTAAAATCTCTCTCCTTTCACTGAAGAATGTGTTTTGTGTGTTTTTGCTCAGCTGAAAGGTAACCTGTGGCAACCTAGTGTACCCTTGCCTTTTTTTCATGTTAACAGGAGAAGTGGGGTATATAGGTAAAGGGATAATCAAGTGAGTCCGAGGAAAATACAGTTCCTATTTAAGAGGCTGATTAATGAAATGTATGGTTGGGTTTTGGCTTGATAGGTTGAGATGCTTTCTGGATATAAAAAGAACTTAACTTGGTTTGATAGACTGGTAGACGTTTTTGAGCTGGCTGGGCTGGGGCACAACAACCAGAAAACCCATCTGGCTCCATAGCCAGATCATTAGTTTATACTTCTAGCTTCATTTGTTGGTAATTAGTAATGAAGATGCCCATTTTTCTAGAAAAAAGTTCAGGTCACATCAACATGGAGCCCCGGAATTGTAAATATGAAGAAGGGCCTAGAATGGCCTATGTGTATTTGGAATTATTTATTTATTTATTTATTTGAAAAGTTTTATTTATTTATTTGAGAGAGAGAGATATCACAGGTAGGCAGAGGGGCAGGCAGAGAGGGGGTGGGGAAGCAGGCTCCCTGCCACATCATTTCTGACTCCCCACACATCACCCTTAAGTTGCACAATCTTTAAAAATCATGTGCCAGCCAGACCAAAACTGATCTATAAACTTGAGGCCTCAACCCATTTCTGCTATCTTCTTCGCAATTTGAAAGATGCAGGAATTATTGTTCAGCGGACTTAGGTAGGTCCTGGGTTTTGTCGTATTGTCTAGATATTGATGAGCTTTTTGTTCCTGATGGAACATGGGTTTCTCTGATGGTCAGTTTGCTCTTTGTGGGCACATTTGGTCTTAGCATGGGGTGGGGAGAGATTGTCCCTGGGCCCAGGAAAAGAGGCTCCTGCAATAATGTTATAGCACTAGATATAATATGTGGTATCATTAGATAGAACATGCGGTAACATATTAGTTACAGCACTAAATAGAAGTATACCTTACAATGGTACCCCACAGTAACAGGTTAGTTATAACGTTATAACTAAGTCTATTTTGTTGTGGTGCCCTGTAGTAATATGTCATTGCTCTGTCTTAGGGTGGTACCCTGTCATAATGCTCTACTAGATCTTGTAAGATCTAGTGTAAGATCTTGTGTAAGACTACACTGGTGTAGTCTTGGAGAGAAGGCAAAAACAAAGGAGGCCAGTAGCATTTCCTGATTCATCCTGGTGCCAGTTATCTATACCACACTCACCACTTTTGCCAGATATACATAGAATGTAACGTTGTTCACAAACATATATTATTGAAGAGCTTATAGTCTAGAGTCAAAGTAGCAGCACAAGGAGACCTGCCTACCAGGTGCCCCAAGATTGAAATTAAGGGCAAGACCTTTGAATCTTAGTGTCTAAGGTATTAAATATATATTGATGATTAAGTCCTGTATGAAGTAAAAAATTCATGACCCTAGTTACACCTCACAACCACTTTCATGAGTTATGTCAGGTGATAGAGTTACTTGAGGGGGGAACCTTGAAAGTAAAGGGCCAGATAGTACACATTGTAGTTTTTGTAGGCAAAAGCAAGCCACAGTAAATGAGTGCCCATATGGCCATGTTCCAACAAGATCTTATCTGGAGTTTGTGCTATTATTTCACTTATCTTGTTAACAATGATCTCAATTTTACAGCTGAAACACACTGAATAAACATACTGAATGACTACCTTGAAAAATCACTGAAAGGTGGAGGTAATGGAGTATTCTCTCTACTCTCACAGTCCCCTGGACTAAAGCCCCCCAGGGTCTCATCCAGGCTCTGCCTGGGCCAGGAACTTCTTTCTTTGGGTCTTGCTTAAGTGTTAAACTTTATTCCTTTTCTAAACTCTTTGTTATCATTTATCCTTTCTATTCATGGGCTGTCATCTCTTTCTGGATGTCTTCATACAATGCGCCATTTTTCTACTTGTCTTGTTGGTAGTCTCAGGCTTCTTGTAAAAGAGAAAATTTTGAGGGTTGAGGGTAGGAGTAGGGGACTGGGGCTAGAGCACAGAACCTACTAGTCCTAAACCAGATGTTCCTCAGGCAGGTAAGCCAGTGATAGGAAGAAGAAAGATAACTGGCTATTCCCTGGGTCAGGATATTGTGTGATGCAATGGGGTCATAATGCTACATAAAGTCACCATTATACTTATACCTCATAAGGGTAGATGTTGAAACGGTCCCCAAATCAAAGTTTGTAAGTTTATGAGTTTGAGTGCAGTCCCTTTTGCCTGTCTGTAACTCAGTTCCTAATGTCTTTCTCCATTCTTTCTGCTTTTTTAAACTTTTAAAGTTGTCTGTTACTATGCTACCTGATGTCTGTTTTAATACATTCTCCAACTACAGTAGATTATCTCACTCCCCTGATGTATGTCTACCTTATGGTTTAGAAGCCCACAGATGTGTTTGGACCATGCAGGCCAACATGGGGTGAGCAAATTGAACTGGTTGCTACTAATGAAGTCAGCGACTTTCATTTACAACCTGGAGTTTTGACTTCTTTGTTGTTCTTAAAAATTAGTCTAGCAACAGCATCCCAATTGACTAGTGCTCCAAAGTTCCTTTTAGATGGGGCATGCACTCTTCACCCTTGTCTCTGAAAATCTCTGCTTGTTTCACTTATGTTATTACTGGCCTGAACTCTGAAGACATTGACTTTGTAACTTCTATCCTAAACCTTGGGAATCTACCACTACTGACCCTGTTGGTTCCACTTCTCTCTTGCCCACCTTTCTCAAATAGTCTAGGGGCTCAGTTTGGTGTTGTAGGCCTAGGAGTCAAGGATAAGAATCAGGGATTGAACCAGGACCTCTTGCTCCCCTTTGGCTTCCTTTTCAGACCTGAGGAACCACATGTTATTAGGGCCACTTCCTTCCTGGCCTCAGAACCCCTACTTATTCTAAAGCACAGTTTGAAATCCATGAGGAAAAAGGAGAAGAGAGCCAGCTGTCTGTCTAGGTGGGGCTCAGGTTCCATACTGGGAATGAGAGACTCAGAACAAGACCGAGTCTTCCCATTTTTGAAACTTAGGACTACATTTTGGTGGGTACAACACTGTGGTCTCTAAAACACAGGGCCCTTCCAAACAGCTGGAGCATACAGCTAATTGTGTTAGGCAGAGGAACTGCCTGAAACAGGACCTGCCTTCAGGAATCTTTTCCAGTTCCTGAATGCCTGCCCAGCAGGGCCTCTGACTTCAGCATTTTTAGCGTTTGACAGTAATAAGAACAGCACTGATGATGTTGTGACAGGATAGTTCATTGAATTATTAGTTCATGTGTATCCTCTGAGCATTTCCTCTCCCTTGCTTGAGTTGGAGAGCCACATTTTCCTTTTGTTTCCTTGCTTTGGCTGGGGGACGAAGCCAAAGCTCTTTGAAGATAGATTCCTTCCTGAGTTTTAAAGATCTAAAAACCTGTGCTCAAGAAAGTATTGCATTTTGGGAGTGACTAAACTTTTCTCGGCCTCCAGTAGAGCCTGAGGTAAGGACCTGAGTACAGGTTTTGTATTATAAAATACATTCTGGAAAGCAGAAAAGGGGGAAGAGGGTGTGTGGGCCTGGGAACGGGGAGTATCGAGTGTGTTACAGAACTGGTGACTGTCCTGGGCAACTGAGTGAGAAACTACGTGAAATTTACCTTAGAATTGTCCCTCCCAATGCTGGGAGCCTGGGGCATCCATCCACTGATTTTCACCCCCTACTAGCTGAAGGCTTCCTTTGGGAAATGTTAACTGCTCCCTTCCTGGGCTGCCTACCGTCTTTGGTATGTGGGATTACTTGCTCTCTCTCATTCTGTTCTCTGATCTTTAGGTCTTTAGCCAAAAATGAGCCAGAGAATGCATCATTTTAACATGTAACATTGTGTGTATCTATCTATTTATATTTATCTACCTCTGCATTTTATATATACATATATATCATTCCTGCATTACATTCTGCAATACAGGATTGGCATAATATTCTGTTATTTGGATTTACATAAACTTAAATTAACCAACATCCTATTTTTAGCACATTTCTAATTATTTGCTTTTGTGCAAAAATGCGTACAATCTGAGGGATTTGAAGTGGCAGGGGGGGGTGGGAGGTCGGGGTACCAGGTGGTGGGTATTAGAGAGGGCACGGATTGCATGGAGCACTGGGTGTGGTGAAAAAATAATGAATCCTGTTATGCTGAAAAGAAATAAAAAATAAATTTAAGAAAAATGCACATGGTTTTTCAGTATTGTATTTTTTGTATTTTCTTAAGACACAGCTACAGAAGTGAAGTTAGAGAGTCAAAGAGGATGACGTCCTCAAGATTCTTAATACATTTTTTTCCCCAAATCATTTTTCTGAGAGGTTTTATTGACCCACCCTCCCATCAGCAGTGTCAGAGAGCATTTAGGGTGAACTTTGGCAATGACCAGGAGTTGGTAACCAAAAGAATGTAAAATTTTATTGGTTAGAGAACTTTCAGTACAGTGAAGATGACTGCTTATTTAAGATACGGTAGGATATGTTAGGGGGTTATTCTACTTAAATAGAGAAGACATGGATATGTATACTTATTATACTTATTCTGCATTCCCTGACTTCTCTATTCTGAAAATGCTTTTTTTCTTTTTATTTATTTATTTATTTATTTATTTATTTATTTATTTTATTATACTGGCTGAAAAGAGCACATGTCCACCCATGGGCACACATTAAACACACAGAACAGATTCTTAGCAAAGAGCCCAAGTCTGGGAATATTTGAGTTTTCAAAGGTGCCATCTTATTTTCCGTTGATCCATATCATAAGTCAATTTCCAGATATTCTGTGTTCAAATTTCCATGACTACATAGAAAAGGAGAAACCAGATACATGTTAGGATTCTTGGAATTTCAATATATATTACCAAGCTTTTTGAGGAAAGTCTGACAAGGATAAGTCTCAGGTTATTAATCATCAGGATTGGGAAGGACTTGATTTTCTTTTGTGTCTTCTGTTTCCTATGAGTGGACTGGTAATCAAAGAAAGAAGAAAAAATAGGGTTCAAGGAAAGAGGGAAAACAAAGATCTGGATAAATTGGATTTCAGTTCAGCCCTTGGATAAGTGATCAGGGGCCACAGTTCTCCATCAGAACTCAGGTGAACAATGAACTGCAGCCATATCTATGTTTTTTTCCAGCACCTCTGTCTTCATGTTTGACCTCCTTGCCTTTCTTATCTTACAGGTGCAGTGCATATTCACATCTGTTACCAGCAAGAATGGGCTTGGGTGTCACTGGAAACGAGGAGAACAGAATCTAAGGATTCTTAAGCCCAGAGAAAGCTCTGACTTCCCCATTTTCTCTGAGACTTCACACTAGATCTTTTAAGGTTCACAACATGGATAAGTGGTTACCTTCATGAAAGAACTTGGTAAACAGCTGATTTCAACCCTTATAGTCCCCCCTCCCCCAGTGTCAAGGCCGTTCCTCCAGAACACCAGGGGGAGCTGTTGTGCTGCCCAGTCCCAGCACCAAGATGGTTCCTAAGCCAAGGGTGGCTATGGACATATGTATATACAAACCATCAAGACCCAAGTACCTAGGATGTACCAGTCATAGGGATAGAATATTTGAAACTGGTCAGTCCTAGAGTTTCCAGAACTATGGTGGCCAATATCCATGGAGGGAAATGTAGTTTCTATCTCATCTGTAAGCTGCTGCCTCCCCAGACTTCCCCCTTTCACTCTAATCCCCTGCTGTAAGTGTTTTGATTCTTGATGAGGTCTGCAGATAAAATAAGTGAAAAATGAATCCATCCTGAAGTATTAAAAGGAGAGCATCTCAGAAGGAAAAGATGAAGAGAAAACATCACTACCACCATATGGCTTATATTCCATGCCTACCACTTCTGAAAATGTCTGATTAATAGATATTTTCCAAGGACCTTAGACCTGCTGAGACAGTAGGTGCTCAATAAATACTTGCTGAATGGAGGAATGACTCCAGTTTCGGGGCTGGTCTTGCCGCTCTCTGACCACTTGATCCCTCTGGGTACTAGTGGGTGGGAGGAGAAAGTGAGATTCCACTACCTACTCAGTAGACTCCGCCTTATTTGGGATGTTCCATAGTTTCCATATTCAAGGACCTGGTTAGTTAAGCTTCTTAAGTAGGGGGTCTTTATTGTCTCCCAGAATAAACTGACCCATACATGAAAGAGAAACAGTTCCCTTCTTGAGCACAACATCAGAATATGACCATGTTGAAACGAACAATCGCTTTATCTGCCTCTGTTAATTTCCAGTTGCCCCTGGAACTCATACACACTGCAGATAAAGTGATTCTAATGTCTATAGGGGGATATACTGAATCCTCTCTCCAAGGCAGCCTGCAGTTCGGGCTTGGGTGTGGCCAGCACTCCTCCCTGTTTGCTTTCTGTTGCTCTATATGCTTGCTGCTCCTGTGGGGATCCCATAGCAGTGCTGCTCCACAAGAACCATCCTTCCAGAAGCAGCTGATGTTCCAGTTTCCAGTTTTTCCAATACTTGCAGAAATAGGCCTATTGTTCCCCCCCAGAAATGCCATCATCTGTTGGCCGACACTCCCTTCTCAGGGCTCCAGGTCCCAGAGCCACCAGACCCTTCCTCCAGCAGAGCAGCAGTCCCTCTGAGAGGGATAAATTTTAGCCCTGGGGGTGTCTCCGTCCAGACCTTCTAGTTTTCTTCATTCTAGTACTCCCTTTTGTTCCCTCCTACTGAGAGACTTAGCTGCTTCTAATAATTGCTACCTCTTTGCTACTTAAATATTCCCCTTGGCCTTTTCTGTTCTTAGTACTAGGTTAATTATTCTTTAAATTCTCTTTGTGAAGATAATACATGTGTTTTCTGTCTGCCAAGCCTAGATCCTGACTGATAGATGTCCTATAACAGGGAAGACAGAGGTCATTCCATGAACCCATAAAATTCCAGTCATGTAAGTCTATCTACTTGTGTGCAGGTAGAGTGGCTCCAGCAGGCCAAAGGTGGTCCTCCTAAGGAGAATGGAGGCCAGTACAAAGCACTGGGGAAGAAAGAAGCACACCAGAGTTGGAAAGCACGCGATGAACCAGTGAAGGGGATCTGAAGGGACCTGCGCAGAGCCCTGGTGGTTTTCGAAAAATCCAGCTTATTGCACACAGAGGCTCAGGGGCCTCAGATGTGTGATTTGGGCAGCTAGTGTCCTGGGAGGTTGGGGAAACATCAGTCAAGTCAGGGAGGATCAGATCATCTCTTGCAGAGGTAAACATAGAGGTGGGGGACAATGCTTTCCAGGCTGGAGAACCAGTGACAAGAATGGTCAAGGCAAATCCAGGTACATGGACTCTACTTCAGGGAAGCCTCATACACGAGGCCAAGGAACTTGCTGGAGTTTGTACTTTGCTTCTGTGTATTAGCATCATGCCATAATGTCATCCTCAAAAATCATACATGACTCAGGCACAGTACCTACCACCCAGTAGGTCCTGGGAGTAAGCTGGGCTGAAACCAAAAGATGTGCTTGCTGAAGGAAGGGACCAGTCTTCCCTGTCCTAGCTTTAGATGGATCTGGATGGCACCCTGTCTGCTGGCTCCTCCCTAGAAGGGACATCAGACTCGGTTTGTTTTTTTAGGTAAATCTGCAATTGACAAAAGAATGTCAGACAGGAGGAGGCTGGTGATGTATGGTCTGGGGAATAGGTCCCTTCAGATTTCCACTGCATGTTGTCTTCATCTCCTTAGCTAAACAACGGAGCCATTGGACATACCTTGTCCAAATGACTCCAGATCCTTCCCAGGCCTGTTTGGGGGCAGTGTACTTAATTTCCACATGAAACAGATTTTCCAGGATGGTCCCAAGTGCAATGCATTGGTTTGGGAGTGTTACAGTGGCTTTCTACCACACTGTGGTAGAAAGGTAGAAACCTTTTTTTTTTTTTTTTTTTTTTTTTTTTTTTCAAAAGGCACAGGTCCTCCTCTCAAGAAGCTCGTGGTTAGAGGGTGAAGCTACCTTGCCTTATCACTCTGTGCTTTCACCTGGATGCACACAGCTACCACAAAGGTCCAGGCACCCGGAGTGGTCCCAACACCCTCCCTTGGTCTTGGTGAGTGACAGCGAAAGAAGGAAAAAGGCAAATGAAGTGTGTATGGTGGTGGTGGTGGGGTGGCTTGGAGAAATGGGGTTGTTCGGCTGCCCATGAGTCATGACAGGACCCAGCAGCCGTGCTGCCTTGGGAGGAAGCAGGCTTTGAGAACCAGCCTTACTCTGTAATTACCTTCTCCAGCGCTTCGTGATTTCCTGTCTGGCTGGAAAGAGAGCTCACCAGGGAGTCTGCAGCACCACTGTGGAGAAGGGAGCCCCCCCATCCCCACCCCCACACCGCCGTTATTGTGTTCCAACTCCCACTGGAAGTTTTGTCCTTTACTGCTTAGCTATGAAGTGTGGAACCACAGTGAGGGGGGTCAGGTGGAGGAAGAGAAGTTCCAAGGAGGGAGCAGAAGAGCACAAGGACCAGGGCTGAAGAGAGGGAGGAGGAGGAAAGAAAAGCTAGCAGAGAACAGAAGCAAAGTGGTGGGGACACTTGGAAGGAAGAAGAGAGAAAGGCATTGGGGGTGGGGGTGCATCTCTACCTCCTGGAGGCAAAGGAGGCTGGGATGGGCCAGGCACTGCGGGGTGGTGGGGGGTGAGGAGGAGGTCTGAGAAGGAGAGGTTCCCCATGGGAGGCCTGGGATGCCTTCGGGGCCCCGGAATCCGTCCCGTTCCAGGCTAGGGAAAGAACATGAGCTGCCAGCTCGCCTGGCCGTACCAGGCGCAGCGTCCCTTCCCAGTGCTCACGCTCACAAGCCAGCTGTTGGCCTTTTTTTTTTCCTTGCCCGCTTAGCTACCCCCACCCCGGCCCCCCTGCTTCCAGTTCTCAGAACTCACTCCCATTGGATTCCAGGAAGTGGCTGGTGCAACTCTGTAATCAAATCCCCTTGAATCCCTTTGTATACTGTGCATGCCCCTCTGCCCCGCCGCGGTGTCCTTCACGGCTGGGCCTGGGTCAGGTTACAGAGAACTCGGGATCAGCGGGCGGCGGGCCTGGGACGGTCCCGGGATCTCAGAACCTCCGGGAGCAAGTCCCGCCCACCGCCAGCAGGCAGCCCTCCCAACTGGCCCGGCCCTGCAGACCTAGCCCGCCATTCGCACCCTCCTCCCAGATGCTGGTGGGACGCTGTGCCTCCAGCAGATTTGATCCGGGGTGGGGGGGGGGGTGGTGGCGCCAGGCCTGTGGCTGATCCTTCCCTCCCTCCTTTGGTCCTAGGTCCAGGCATAGCTCATTTCCCCCAACCTATCCTTTTCTAGGGGTTGCAGGCTCTGGAGGAAATGGTCAGAGGACGCGTTTTCACTGTCCTTAGCTGAAGTCTACCCCAAGCTGAGGCCTGGTTTCCTTTCCCTGCATCTTTGTGGTCCAGCTCCTTCCTCTTCTCTGTGAAGGGTTTTTTTGGACCACATCTTATGTGAGAGGTGGGGCAGCCAGTCAGGGGTTGGCAACGATTTTCTGTAAAGGAAAATTCAGTAAATATTTTAGGCTTTGCAGGGCCACATATGTTCCTGGTGCATACGCCTTTCGTTTCCTCTCCCCACCGCCCAGCTCTTTAAAAATGTCAAAAAAAAAAAAAAAAAAAAAAGAAAGAAAGAAAAAAAAAAAGAAAAAGAAAAAGAAAAAAGAAAGAAAGGAAGAAAGAAAAGAAAAAAGAAATTCCTAGCTAATAGGCAATGTAGGTGATGGTCAGACTTGGCCATAGTTTGTTGACCCCTGGGTTAGATGTTCTCTCAGGCTGTTACCTGTTTAAAATGTCTTAAAAATTAATTCTGGGCCTAGATTGAGCTTTGCTGAGCCTTAATTCCACAGGGGGTCATCCTGGGAGTGTTGACAGAGTGCCACAATCTAATAAATTTGAGAAGCAGATCCCTTTCTACAAGGACTTCACAGAGCCTTTACTCTGTCAGTGGGAACCACGTCTCTTCCAAACCAGACTTCAGGAGATTCCAGCACGTTTATCTGTAGCACTCTGGCTTTAAGGAAAACTGCAGGTGTTCTGTGAAATACCCTTGGGGAAACAAACATTTTTCTATATGGATCGTCTCCCAGCTCTGCTTTTGATTTTGAAGAATCTACTTTTCACCTGGAGTTTGAAGCCTCTCCCCAGCAGCAAGTAGCATGAACACTGGGGGATACCCCTGTTTGCTGAGCAGCCTCTGTTGGCCAGGAAGAAGGGGCAGCAGGTGGTTGGGCAGTGGGAAGAGCTTTGGGACCTTGTACTTTGGAGGTGAGAAGAGGCCCAAGAGCCTGGGATGAGGCAGCAGGCTCCTTGAGAGTGGGATTTAAGGGGTTTCCTATCCCCTGGCTGGGGGGCTTGGAGAGCTCATTCATTATAGCCTATGGAACAGTGAGATTCTCCCCAGCCCCAGCATCACCCATGTGGGCACCTGTGGTTAGATCACTCAGATGACACCCTCAGGGGCCAACTTGCTGTGAGGGAAAGTGCATGTTCAAGTCTCAGAGACCTGGGCTTGTTCTCAGTTCTACTAAAAATTAGTTATGCAACGTCTGGAAAATCTTTTCCTTTTGGAATCTCAGCTGTGGTCACTGTCCATTTCTGCCCTGTGGGGACTGAAGCTCGAAATTATAGCCCACATTCCCTGATTTGCTTCCAGATTTCATGCAGGAGGTCCAGTGGGAGTAGCATTAGAGAGAGAGGAGAAAGTATGGTTTGATGAGGAAGAGCAAGTAGTCTTCTGCCCTGTGCAGGTCATCTGAAAGCAAGAATGGGGATGGGATGGAGCATGTCTGGCTGTAGAAACTTCACTCCTCTGGGCAGTTTGTGGAGATTTGCAAGGTGTTGGTATGAGTGCCAGAGATCCTGCTACCGGTCTATAGGGTAGGACTTGGGTTGCCAGGATCAGATCAGGGTTGGGACCAGGGCAGCAGGTGGCTTCTGGGATAGCCTGGATGACAATGGCTAGGATAGTATCTGTCAGCACCCTGGGGAAGATGACTACAGACAAGGTCCTATCATGCTTGGATACCAAAGCGAGGAGAGGGCCCCAGGTAGAAGGTGGTGAGATGAGATGTTAAAAAGTTGATCAAATGCCTTCATCATCAGAATGAATATTTTGCTCAAACCTTAAACCCAAGGAAGAAGAGCACAGCGAGGTAGCAAGTATGGGGAAAGCTGAAAACAGATGGGCACTTGGAGGTTTGGTTGTGAGTGGACAAGTGATCTGGAAGCTGAGTGCAGAAAAACACCACAAACCTAGAATTCTGTATCCAGCAAAATTATCCTTCAAAAGGAAAAAGGAAAATAAAGACTAGACATTTGTGGACAAATAAGAATGGAAAGAGTTTGTCACCAGGTGGCCTGCCTTGAAAGAAATGTTGAAAGTTCTTTGGAGGGAAGGAAAACTATATAGGGCAGAAATCCAGAGCTACATAAATAAAAGAAGCCAAAGAATAAATAATAATAATAATAATAATAATAATAATAATAATAAAGAAAAGAGTCATTAGAGCATTAGAGAAGTAAATGAAGACAAAATAAATATTTTATTTTTATTATTCTTAATTGATCTACCAGAGAGTAGTTGGTTCATAATTATAGTACCCATAATGTATTCAGTAATTATGGTTTATGAATAAGCAAAATGAGTGACAGAAATGTCATAAGGGATGAGAGGAGTAATTGGGAAAATTCTGTTATCGTTATGAGGCATCCCACCCATTTCTTACCATGTCCAGATAAAATGGAGAGAAGGAGGTTGGCCCTTGACAAATATGCAGGTGAAGCAAGACTTTCCTTTCTCTTTCAGGACCCTTGAACACTCTAGTGCAGGAAGAAGCTTGCCTGAATGTGTCTTAGTCGCATTACTAATGGGGAAGGTGAGGCCCTCCACAGCTCATTTATGGCAACACCTTAGTGCTTAGATCACCACGGATTATGGGGAGCTAGGTGGCCATCCTTCCCCATTAGGGACTTTCTTAGGTGCAGGGTGTCCTGTGATCTTTGTTTCCTAAGAGTTGTGAGGGAGGTAGGTGAGGGAGACAGACCTGAGGATGTATGTCAATATTGCCAGTATCACCAACAGTATTGCCAATATGCCAGTATTACCAACAGTTCTTCAAGTGTGGTCCTTGGACAGGCAATATCAGTCACCTGAAAACTTGGACATTCAAGTTCCCAGGTGCTCCCAGCCTACTGAATGAAGATCTCCCCAGCTACCTGTGTTTAGGTTATGGCCCTCTAGGTGACTCTGATACTCCCTGGAGATGGAGAGCCACTGGCCTAGCGTGTTCAGGTGGTGCATGGAGAGAAGACCAGCATCGCTATCTTGTCTGGGAACCGCTGGAGACCCGCACAGGGGCTGCTATAGAGGAGCTTGAGAGGCTCTCTGTGTTCTTCCCCACCCTCCCCATTAACTACAGTGTTCCTTAGGTCTCCTTCCCACTGGGCACATCCCGTGGTCACCCCTCTGGGCTTGAAGCCTTATCTGCTAGTCTCAGATAAAGACTGAATTGGCATAATCAGTCTGACTCGACTGACTGGCTCCAGGGAGGTCTGCCGGTGGTGCCACTGCCAGAAATGGAGCAGCTCACGTGGCTGACCTCCCACTCAGCACACAGTGGGCCCCCTCACCACCACCATCTTTCCTCCAGGAAACACCAGGCCTAACCTGGGCTCTCCCTTCTTCCTAAACAGTCCCCAGCAACTTCATTCCCCAGAGAGATAAGGGTGACTATCTAGGGTTTCTGTGAAAATCCCAGTGGCAAAAGCCTCTCTGTCAAGGTCAGGCTGTCTTTTGGGTGACTGTTGTGGGGAAGAGAGAGCAACTGGCTGAATTTATCTCAGCCTGCCACAGAGCAAAACAATGTGTCTTTGTAGTTCTCATCAGTATTGCAAGATAACTGACATTTTGAATTATGGTTAATTCTCTGCCTTTATTGAGGAAATGGACCATCTTTGAAGACACTGCTTTGCTTATTATAATGCGTGCTTAAGTAAGTTGATAGGGCAGGTTCTCCCCAGATCGCCAAGACTGGAAATTTGTTGACTCTCCTCAGGCAATGAGTAAGTCCTTGGCCGGAGCAGGGACCCAAAGCCCCATTCCTGGTATTGTGGTAGGAACCAGGGCTAATGCCCCTGAAGGCCCTATCTGCGAGGGAGGTCGGCTCATGGACCAGATGTCTTCCCAGATGTTCCTCCCAGGCTCAGCCTGTGTGGCATGATGGCTCAACTAAAGGGATTTTTAATCCTGGGGAAAATGGTTGTCATTCAGGGCTGGCTTAACATTTGGCAAAGTCTTCTGTGAGTGAAACCAAAAAGTAGGGCCAAAAGCAAAGAGGGGTTTCCATGAGATCTTGGGTTGCAGGCCTGGGGGTGAGGTGGGGCTGTGGCTGGGAGCGAGGGGCTGGGGAGGGGATGTCAGATTGCATAGAGGCTGACTGCGCTCATCAGGGCATCCTTGCCCTGCTGATCCCTCTTCCTGGGCCTGAGCATTCTGCTCTGTCCTCCTTCTTGCTTCAGAACTGGGAGATAGATGGACCCAAGTGTGTGAGAAGGAACATCTGGTCAACTGCCAAATTCATGTCAAAGTCTGTTGAATATTATTATTACTTAATTGTTACATTACTATTTACTCACTGTTACTGAGGGAGATGAGTTTAGGAGGTGGCTGGATGTCTTGAGGGAACAGCAGCAAACCCTGGAGTCCTGGGTGTGTTGGAAATGTGTTTTTGTTTCTAGATTTTAGATCAGTCTTCTTATGAAGAGCCTCAGCAGAGCGGAAAGGTCTTCTGTGGTTGAGATAGGAAGGGGCTTGCAGCCCCATCCTCTCAGCTTCTCCACTGCTTCTCCCAGTGACTTTTAAGGCAACTTGGAGGATCCTGGGGTTCCATGGAACACTGTTTAGAAACCCCTGGGGAAGCCTAATTAATTCCACATGTTATTAGGTAAGTTGAAAGCCTGTGTCTCAGTGTGAGCACTCAGATGGCACCAACTGCTCCCTCAAGAGTCTGGCCAAGAACAAGGAGTCGAGAAGCCTATTCATTTGCCAAGTGAGGCGTGCTGCTCCACAGCTCAGGGGTAGGCCTTGCTGCTAGAAGGTGAGAGCACCACTATTAGGCAGGCCCCGCCAGTGGCTGTGGATTCATTTCCAGTGGGGATGGGCAAGGGGAGGTGAGGGTTGACAGGGCAAAGAAGCAGGAGCTAAGCCAAGAAGAGCAGCTATTCTGGACCAGTCTTTCCACTCCTCTGATTTTCTCTACTTGCTTATATCCATAGCGAGACTTTGAGGTAGTATTCCCACAGCTGCTTGACAGAACATCAGACCCTTTGGATCTTTACCCTAGGACTCCCACATACTTTTTTACCCTTCCATCCATAAAACAAGTTTGGCAAATGCTGCCGCGATAACCCCTGACTGGTGGCTCATAACCCCAAGAGCATAGCCAAGGTCCTGAGAAGTCCTACACAAAAGAGACCTCTTCTGCATTGCATAACCATGCCTTGCAATTCATTAGGAAGCGCCTGTTTTGTATCCTTAGGGATTAGCTTCTGTGTCAAACTCTGTCTTACACTGAGGTCAAGTTTGTTTACTCACAATATCCTCCATCCCTGGGGTTCTTTGCTGTGAATTGAGGCTCTCCCTTAAGGAAATTTAATCTCACAAAACCAGGGACTTTAATGGAGGACAGTGCTTAGCACATAACAGACAATTAATGCTTGTCAAATGGAAGGGTCAGTGAGTGGTTTGGGTGCTGGGAAAGGGAGCTGTTTTTACTATGCCTTTACCTGTGCTGTCCCTCCCCCTGGGGACACCCTCCCTAAGCTCTGCTCTCCCCCATTCCATGCTTATCACTTCTCTCTGGTCTCTGACTCACCCCGTCTATGGAGGTTTCTTGGCTACCCACCACCTGCCACCATCCTTCCCTGGCCACACTCCCGTAGGACACCTGTTCCCATTTTATCAGACTCTGCTTACTTGGCTTTCCTCTTTGGGTAAACTAAGGAAAGCAGGTTCAATCCAGGGAGCAGGCTGAAGGCTGAACTGTGATGACTGCTGAGCTGGGCTGGGATCGGTGTTCCAGACAGAGGTGATCACAGGCTCTCCTCTTAAGAGCCTGCTATCCAGTGGGGAGTCCGCTCCTACTGGATCTCGAGAGCCAAGTGTTAAATTGCCAGGGATTTTCCAAGCTGGTTGTCAAACACAGCTCTTAACTAAATCCTGGTTGAACAGCAACCCCAGGCTGGCCACAGATATAGGAGTCTGGCAAAAATCTACTAAAGAATTCTATGAGAATCAATGCATTATGTGGAATTTACAATAATGAGTATTATATGTTTTATTATTTGTCAATTTTCTGCTTGGGTCAGGGTACCCTGCCTGAATCAGGGTATAGGGCTCTGCATTGGGACTGTTCTGTGTTTAAGTACTTTACTAGGGGAGAGCAGGCAGCGTGTGATCAAGGGGAAGAGAGATTTGCTTGGCTCCGTGGGATCAGAAAACTCTTCCCAGACTTGGGAAACTGAGTCTCTGAACTAGAAATTATTTTAAAGGATGGGCAGTGGGAGGCCCACAGACTTGCTCACCATCACAGATGTTGCCAGTGGCAAAATAAATTCTAGCTCCCCATGCCTTGGCCCATGTCACACTAGCATGCTGGCCTCCTTAAGTGCTCCCCTCCCTGGTCCCTGGGCTACCTTGCTCTCTTTCCTGGTTCTCATGGGCTGTGCAGATGTTCTTAGCTTCTTTTAGGGCCTTTCCGAGGAGGGGGAAGGGAGAAAAGACGGGAAGGGGTGGGCAAAATCCCCGTGAGCCTCGCTCAGAGCACATCCTGAGGCACCATCTGCCACAGCTGGGCTCCCGGCTGTCCAGACACCCTTCAGTCACGCTCTGACAGATGCGTCCAAATAAATCAGCTCCCAGTAGGAAAGGGAGAGAGTTCTAGGCCTAGTGAAACAAGATCTGGTCTGAAGGGACGGACAGAAGCCATGTCTGAGCCAGGAGGGGCAGGCCCCAGGCCAGACCTGGGTGCTAGAGCTCTGAAGGGAGTCTGAGAGGAAGCTAGCTCTCCTGCAGTGGGTGTCTTCTGTGTCTTCCCCCAGGGACCTGGCTTTTCCTCTCCTCTGTCAACTGGACTTGAGTTGTAGGCTCCATGTGTGAGAGCAGGCCACTGTCTGGTGCCTGCCTGGTTCCTAGTCCCACAGGGCTCTGAATCAGCATGGCTGCCCCCCAGGACCTGCAGGGCAGGGCGAGTCAGTGGGTCAGGGTGGATGAGTTTGACAGACCTGGATAAATCTCACCTGTTGAGTGGATGATCAGATTTGAAGACCATGGTTTTCCAATCACCAGAGTTGGGCATCAGAAGACCCACTGTGTTTGAAGGTGTCCTGGTGGGTGTTGTGAGTTCTAAGCACTGAGACAAGCTGCAGCTTCTTTTCATGGCACAAAGAATCAAACATATTCCCTTCTCAGGAACTTTCCTTCTGGGTCATGAGGTACAAGGGTGCTTTGGACCTCCTGTAGCGACGTATCCCAGTATCTGTATCCCATGTCCCCATGTCATGAGGGCACAGTGTAGGGTTCTTCCTGTGGTCTCATGCAAACCTCTTCAGCTGTAACTCTATCACATTCCTTCTTATTGTGGACCAAAGAGACCTTGAGCCTGGGGTGGCTTATTCTTGCTCATGTGAGTTTTATTTCTCATATTTGGAGGAAAACATCAGCTTTATTTCCTCTTTGTCTGGAGTCTTCCACTTATGTTGGTGGGAGTGACAGCAGAGGAGATGTGGGTCATTCAGGCTCATGGGACATCTAAGGTGGGGCAGCCAAGCCTTGGATTGAAAGGCAGGGCCCAGGGTCCAGGAGTCCAGGAGTCTAGAGACATGGCTAGAGCCCCGCTGGAGAGCCTCGTTGGGAGTACTCATTCAGGGGCAGAGCCAGCTCTCCGTCTGCCCTCTCACCGATGTATGGAATCCAGGCCACCACTCTCTAGCCAGGAGCTACATGAAACAAACCTGTCTTGTTACTCACACCCTAGCCAGCCTGCTGGGAGGTGATTGCCGCCAGAGGGAGGCCAGAAGCCAGCAGGTGAATGGTGCCCCCAACGGAGGCTTACCTCACCCAGCTGGCATCAGGGCTGACTCAGAGGACAGGGTCTCGTATCACTGCTACATCCTGTGCTCCCCTTGGCAGTTACCTCTCCAAGGATAGACCAGGCCAAGCTCTGCCGCACTTACATAACAAGGCCTGATTAACACCTGGTATGTGCGTGCTGGCAAAGGCCAAAAATAAATGCTATTGACTGATAAGGATTTGAAATGCAGTTTGTGGGGGTGGAAAATGGGTAGGTTGGGTGGCAGCAGGTATTGCTAATGCCAGGGAGGGGCAAGAACTATGCTAAGGCCATCTGAGGCCTTTTCTTCCCTGATCCAGTGTGCCTCTCCTGACATCTTCCTGTAAGTAATAGTAAATCCACCACCTGATTCACGTATGTTCCCATATGGTTCCCACATAATGTCCCACAGAAGGATATGCTGAAAAGAACCATCTGAGAGGGTGAGAGGTAGCTGGGTGGGGATTGTTACTGACATTTTATACCCTAGGAATCTAAGGCACAGGGGTTTAATGATGGGCCCAGCATATAAAAGGCAGATCTGGTTCTAGAATAGGGTTTTCTGATTCCAAATTCGGAGCATCCTCTATAGTGTTTTCTCGCTCCACTTCTCTGACTCATGCCCCATGCTTCATAAAACATCCACTGCTTGGATGAATACCTAGGAGGTCTAATAAACCGATCTCTGACGAGGCCTTATTAGATACAAGGAATGTGCATGGAAAGAGGACACCTTCGAGTGGGTTACATAGTGGGTTTTAATATAGAGTTGCCAGATTTATATGGATGTGAGATTCAATTTGAATTTCAGATAAACAATTAATGGGTTTTTTTTAGATTAAATATTGTGTATGACATATCTTACACTAAAAATCCAAAACCCAGATGGAACTCGGTGCTCTGTATTTTATCTGACAACCCTATTTTATTGGTCCCTAAGCCATGAGAACATGATTTTCTTTGCTACAAAGACCAGCTCTATATTAGGATACTCTAACTTGCTAGCTAAGGAAGAAGTCTTAGAAAAAAGGTTGAGAGCTGACTTTCTGGGTAGATTTGACGTTAATTCTGTGGAACTAACTAGGGGATAAGTGGAGGGTGGTTTGAACAATAAACCCCAGGATCTGCCAAGTTTACATAACCACCATATTGCCTTCCATTGGTGTTTATTTTCTCACAGCTCTTGGATCTTCTGTTCTGCTTTTGTTTCATTTTATTTCATTTTCCATTTTCTTTTCTGCCTTTGTGTTTCAATTTATTTAATTTCCATTGAGCTATCTTCTGGGTCACTGATTCTTTCCTTAACTGTGTCTAGACTGTGTTAAGTCTGTGAATGGGTTCACCATTGGATTTTAGAATTAAGAACTGGCTCTCCAGAAATGGGCTGAGGCTCTGGCAGGGAGGGACTGGCCATAAGACAGAAGAACCTTTAGTTGTGGAGGATACAAAGTCATGGAAAGGAAGACTGGGGGAGGGGAAGTCAAGGCTACAAGAGGGTTGAGTTTTCTCTATCCCAAGCATTTAATCTACTGTGTCTTCGAAACAAAGGGACTTTCCCTGTGATGCCAAGACAAATCCAACATGCAGGCAAAGCCTTGAGCCCAAGGAGAGGTAAGTGGGAAATGATGAGCATTAGAAAGAGAATCATCGTGAGCAGATTTTTACCCTGAGACAAGAGTCAAACAGGAGGAAGCTCTAGAGCTTCTGGCTGGAGGCCTCTAAGGACCTGCATTGTGATTCACCAAGTTTCCCAAACCAGCTCTGCTGTGATTGCAGGGCTGGTTTGGGAAACTTGGTGAAGCGAGAAGATGCTAGTTAGGTCCTGAAGATAACTGTTTATATTTTAAAGACCACCAGCCCTTTTTTTTTGGAAGCACAGCAGATGCACTTTGCTCACATTTATGGAGAGCCCCCGTTTATTGAGGTAAAGTTCTGGTGGTAGTCATTCTGGGGACTCTAAGGTTAAACAGGACTCAGTTGTGGCTTTATGGAGCTTGTAGTTGAGAAATACCCAGAATGCTTCTCCAGGTTTGCATGAAGAGATTTTGGATTTTTGTCATTCAACTTTCAGCTTACATGTTAACTACATGATAGGCCCTCCTTTAAAGTCTCACCTAACAAACCCACTCCACCATTTCACATAGTCATAGTGCAACCATTGAGACCTAGTATGTTCTTGTTTATTAATTGGCTTATTTGCTGACTGACCATCTTTCCCTTCTGGAATAAGCTCCAGCAAGGACCTGTAGTAGGTTTCCTCCTCCTGTTCCTGGCTGTATTTCCCTCGTTTGGCAAATAATAGGCATTCAATAAAATGTATTTAATAAATAAAAGAAAGTTCTTTGATTAATTTGGCTGCTCTACAATGAGCTGTTTGACCTAAAGAGGATCCCAATGCTCCTTTTAACATGCTGCTGTGTTTTTGTCCAATTTCTTGTTTAACGATCTAACATATGTCACACAAAAACAGGAGACAGAACAATCTCAAGCTATGAGCTTTTACAGGACCGTTTCTGTCTTTTTTCCATTTATTCTTATTTATTTATTTTTTATTTACAGTGCCTAATACAGCAGGGCTAAATGGATGCTTTCCTGACTGATGAATTAAGATTTGAACTCAAAGAGGTTCTGACATAGTGGCACATTCCTTTGTGAGCAGCGGTTTCTTCTTTCCTCCAGTTGTTCTGAACCCCCGTTCTGTGTGGTAGACAAGTGTTTAGTTTCTGGAAACCTCAACAAACAAAGAACATACATTCACAAAATAAATATACATAGGAATGAATTTATCTGTTTGAAAAAACACAACTTCCTATTGAAGCAAATAAATTTATGGCAATACTTTGTGAAGCGTATGTCTTACAGGAAATCACTATGATTTTAGACACCCAAACAAGTAGTAAAATCCAGCAATGGTTGTCAGTTCTGGTAAGTTTCCCTCTTGAGCGCCTGGCTGAGCTGCGGGAGAAAGCTGCGGCTTTAGGGTCAAAGGTCCTGTGTCTACAGGTGCTAAGGTCACAACAGAATTTGACCTCAGATCCTTCTAAGCTAAATAGACCTGACTTTGTCCAGAAGTAACAAAACAAAGGAGTGTGTCTGGGGCGGGGAGCAGGAGAGAAGGACTGTGTGTGTTTGTGTTTGTGTGTGTGTGAGAGAGAGAGAGAGAAACAGAAACATAGAGAGATAATTGATTAATTCATTCAGTGATTACTTCTACCACAATTATTAACCTCTTCCAAGGGCCAGACACATTTCTAAGTCTTGTGGGGCCTGGCAACGGGAATCGGATAAGGCCTCTGACCCTGCATGGTGGTGTTCACTGGGAAGGGATGCCGGTGTTGGGTTGGTCTGGGGGACATAAACATTGGGCTAAGCTATGTTAGTGTTGAGAAGCCAGTAGGATATCGAGTTGGAGGCATCCAGACATCAGTTTACCAGCTATAAACAAGGCTTTTCCTCTGGGCTCTAGAGTCACGAATCCAACTGCCTAGTGGTGTTGCCTCCTGGAGAGTTTACTTTCGGTGCATCTGATGCAGATGCAGAAAATGAGCCTTTTAGCACGCTCATACTCCTTCTCCATTGTCCCCATTCTGTGTGAATGGCACTGCTATTGGCATAGGCCTGGAGCCCCAGGGCCTCTCCCTCATTTTCCATTTTTTATTCACCCAACCCCAAGTTTGCTGCATCTCCAGAATGTGTCTTGAATCTTCACATTCTTTCCTCTGTGTGTCTAGGCCCCTGTCTGGATTTCTGCCACTTCCCCTGACCTCCAGCAGCAGTGCCTCCTCTCAGTGGGCTACCACCTACCCCCACTTCGCCTCCTTCCTGGCTCTCTCCCTATGGCACAGCCGCCAGAGTGGCCTTTCAAAATGCCCATCCAGGGCCACCTGGGTCGCTCAGTCAGTTAAACATCTGCCTGCGGCTCAGGTTATGATCCCAGAGTCCTGGGATCAAGCCCCACATCTGCTTCCCTGCTCAGAAGAGAGTCTACTTCTCTCTCTCCCTCTGCCTCCCCACTCACCTTGTGCATATACTCTCTCTCTCTCAAATAAATAAATGAAATCTTTTTAAAAAAATGTCCATCCAGGGCGCCTGGGTGGCTCAGTGGGTTAAGCCTCTGCCTTCGACTCGGGTCATGATCTCAGGGTCCTGGGATCGAGTCCCACATCAGGCTCTCTGCTCAGCGGGGAGCCTGCTTCCCCCTCTCTCTCTGCCTGCCTCTCTGCCTGCTTGTGATCTCTCTCTCTCTGTCAAAGAAATAAATAAAATCTTAAAAAAATAATGTCCATCCAATTACTCCAGTGTCGCCTTATGCCCCAGGGAATGTGTTTCAGGGGCTCCCCCTTGCCCTCAGAAAATGACACAATTTCTAAGACAGTTTCCAAGGCACCCCAGATGTCACCATGCCAGCCAGGCCTCTTATTTGCTGCTCCATTTTCTCTATTTTGACCACATGGACCTTCTTCAGCCCTGTACTTGCCCTTTTTCTTTTTCTGAAGGACTTTTGCATATGTTACCTGTAATAGGAAGAATAATGACTCCCCAAGGATGTCTGTATCTTAGTCCCCAGAACCTGTGAATATGTTGCATTACATGACAAAGGGGAGGTAAGGTTGCAGATGGAATTAAGATTATTCATGAGCTGAATTTAACACAGGGAGATCATCCTGGATTATCTGGATGGGCCCAGTAGAATGATAGAAGTCCTGCAACGTGGAAGAAGGATCTGTACTTGAGGAACTACAGAACACTCATGAAGGAAATTGAAGACGACACAAAAAGATGGAAGACCATTCCGTGCTCTTGGATCGGAAGAATAAACATTGTTAAAATGTCTATAATGCCTAGAGCAATATATACTTTTAATGCCATTCTGATCAAAATTCCACCAGTATTCTTCAAAGAGCTGGAGCAAATAATCCTAAAATTTGTATGGAATCAGAAGAGACCCCGAATTGCTAAGGAAATGTTGAAAAACAAAAATAAAACTGGGGGCATCACTTTACCTGATTTCAAGCTTTATTACAAAGCTGTGGTCACCAAGACAGCATGGTACTGGCATAAAAACAGACACATAGACCAGTGGAACAGAGTAGAGAGCCCAGATATGGACCCTCAACTCTATGGTCAATTAATCTTCAACAAAACAGGAAAAAATATACAGTGGAAAAAAGACAGTCTCTTCAATAAATGGTGCTGGGAAAACTGGACAGCTATATGTAGAAGAATGAAACTCGATCATTCTCTTACACCGTCCACAAAGATAAACTCGAAATGGACAAAAGACCTCAATGTGAGACAAGAATCCATCAGAATCCTAGAGGAGAACATAGGCAGTAATCTCTTCGATATCAGCCACAGCAACTTCTTTCAAGATATGTCTCCAAAGGCAAAGGAAACAAAAACAAAAATAAACTTTTGGGACTTCATCAAAATCAAAAGCTTCTGCACAGCAAAGGAAACAGTCAAGAAAACAAAGAGGCAAGCCACAGAATGGGAGAAGATATTTGCAAATGACAGTATAGACAAAAGGTTGATATCCAGGATCTATAATGAACTTCTCAAACTCAACACACACAAAACAGGCAATCATATAAAAAAATGGGCAGAAGATATGAACAGAGACTTCTCCAGTCAAGACATACAAATGGCTATCAGACACATGAAAAAATGTTCATCATCACTAGCCCTCAGGGAGATTCAAATTAAAACCACATTGAGATATCACCTTACACCAGTTAGAATAGGAGATAGAAATGAAGATTGGAGTGACTGGATCTGAGAAGGACTCAACTCATCATTGCAGCTTTGAAGATAGAAGGAAGCCACAAGTCAAAGACTGTAGGAAGCTTCTAGAAGCTAGGAAAGACAAGGAGCTTTCAGAAAGAAATCCAACTCTGCCGACACTTTGATTTGAGCTCAGTAAGGCCTATGTCATTCTTCTAACCTATGGAAGTATATGACAATATATGTGTGCTATTTTGAACCACTTGAGTTTTTAGTGATTTATTACAGCAGCTATAGGAAACTAATTCACATACTGTCCCTTTGCTTGAAATTCCCTTCTTTTCCTTTGTTGTCTAGTTATCTCTTCAGATTTTAGCCTAACTGCCATTTCCCCAAGATCTGTACCCACCCCCACCCCCCACTAGGTTATAGCCCCCTTTTATAATCGACGCTCATAGCTTTGTCTTTATTGTTTTAAAAAATGATTTGCTATAATTTCAGTTGTGTGTGCTTATACAAGATGCAGCATAGTGTGCTGGTTAAAATCGTAGATGGCCCCTGGAGCCCAGTGGTCTGCATTTGAATCCTGCCTCCACTTGTTATCTGTGTGACCTTGGGCAAGTCTCTCTACCTCTCTATGTATGCTGTGGCTAACTTGCTGATTGAACAGGAAAAATAGTATCTGTCTTATAGGACTATTGTAAGAACTAAGTCAGTTCATAAGTGCTTAGAGCAGTGTCTGCCCCATAGTGAGACACTTTGAGTGTAGTTGACCTTTTTTATTTATTTATTTTTTTTATTTGACACAGAGAGAGGCAGCGAGAGAGGGAACAGAAGCAGGGGGATTGGGAGAGGGAGATGCATGCCTCCTGCTGAGCAGGGAGCCTGATGCAGGGCTGGATCCCAGGACTCTGGGATCATGAACTGAGCCAAGGGCAGATGCTTAATGACTGAGACACGCTGGCGTCCCTGTGGTTGACCCTTGAACAACATGGGGGTTGAGGTGTCAACCTCCTGCATAGTCAAAAATCCACATATAAATTCTGACTCCCCCAAAACTGAGCAACTAATAGCCTACTGTTGACTGAAAGCCTTACTGATAACAAGACTATTAACACATATTTTGTATATTATATTAATCGTGTATTGTGCTCTTCCAACAATGCAAATTAGGGAAAAGAAAAGAAAATTATATTAAGAAAAACATAAGGAAAAGGAAATACATTTATAGTACTGCACATTTATTTATTGAAAAAATCTGCATATGCGTGGACCTTAATAGTTCAAACCCACATTGGGCAAGAGACAACTGTATATACTCTTCGACGTCAATCCCTTCCCGTAACCTGTATGCCCTTTGAAGATGGGGCCCAAGCCTCTTCTGCTTGCCCTTTTATGTGGCACCTTCACAGAGCCTGGCATATTATAGTATGTCAAGGGGCTCGCAATTTATCTAGAATGAATGAAAACCTTAATGAAAGGGTGAATTCAGAATCAAAGTTTGGGAGAAGGTGAGTCTGAAAATACATATCAGAAAGGACTCTTTTCCTAAATGGACTATGTTACGGCAGGATTTCTCCACGTGGGCATTACTGACATTCTGAGCTGAATCATTCTTTGGTGTGTGGGCTGCCCTGTGTGTTGAAGGCTATTTAACAGTGTCCGTAGTATCAGCTCACTAGATGCTAATAGCATGCCTCCCCAACCCATGCTACTAGTGATAAGTAAAAACGTATCCAGACATTGATGCATGTCCCTTGTGAAAACGCCCACTCTAAGGGGTGCAACCACCACACCAGGTTGCAAATGCAAGGGGTGAATGCGGTGCTTTCCTTGGCCTTCTTGGCCTCTGACAGGACTCCCTCGGGCACCAACTGCCCAGCACCCCCAGCCCCTTATCTGCAGCTGCTCAGCGGCTCAAGGTCTCCAAAGGCAAAAGTGTGATTTGATGGGAGGAGGGTGGGACCGCCCTTCTTCGAACCACAACCTCATTTGCGGAAAACAGGAAGACTTTATCTCAGAGCAGATAGTTCTTGAACTTTTCAGACCACAGATTTTCCTGCTAATCTAAATGCCAGATAGATTGGAGTAAATGGGATAAAAAATTTTGGCTAAACAGCTGACCTTCACCTTTGGCTCCCTTCGTTATCAGCTTGAAAATGAAAGGAGTGCAGGACCCACTCTTCTCCTCGCCCTGAAAAGTGGCTCTCTTTAAATTCTGTTTATGTGGGGTGCCTGGGTGGCTCAGAGGGTTAGGCCTCTGCCTTCAGCTCGGGGTCTCAGGGTCCTGGGATCAAGCCCCGCATCGGGCTCTTGACTCAGCAGGGAGCCTGCTTCCCCCCCCCCCCCGCCTGCCTCTCTCTGCCCACTTGTGATCTCTCTCGTGTGTCAAATTAGTAAACAAAATCTTTAAAAACTAAAAATTCTATTTATGCTCAGGAAGGGGTTGCTTGAGTAAATCCTGGTGGGTAAATATGACTTTCTTGTACTGAGGTCAGTGGCTCAAGAAGGTGGTGAGAATCTCCTGCCCAGAGAGTTTTATGGAAGGACTGCAGAGTTGTCCCAATGGCCCAGACCTGATAGGGGTAGGAGACCTAGAGGACGCAGTAACTCCAGGCATCCCTCAGTCTAAGGAATATGCATGTGTACGGATGTGAGCTCCCACCAGACAGGGCAACAACCACCCAACCTTAGGGACTAAGGGCCCACATTCCTCTCCATATAATCCTGATGCTATGACCTCTAGGCCCTCACTCAATTAAAAAAAAAAAAAAAAAAAAAACAACAACAAAAAACCAAAACTGAAAACAGGACATTTAAGTGGGAAGCAAGAGAATTCTGACCTCGCCTTAAAAGGGTTCCTGAGGAGGGCAAGGAACCAAGAGCAAAGCCAAGGTGCTCCAAAGAATATCAGGAAAAACCTGTCTTTCCACTTTCCCAGGCAGCGGGAAGAATGGGGGAAGATAAGCTGAACTTGCCCAGGCAGTTTGGAAGAAAAGAAGCCCCTAAGAAGAGCTGAGTTTATTTTTCCAGTGGAGACGGGGCCCACTTAGCGCTGTAGGTCCTGTGCCCCCAAGAGAGGCCCAGTGACAGTCCATTGTCCTTGTAGACTGCATTTAGTATTGTCCCCTAGGCTCCAGGGCAACTTAGCCGTGCAAGAGCGAATCCCATCCACGACGACTGATCTGGCCTTTACTTGTTCTTTCATGGGACAAACCCCAGTTCTGGTCTATTAATGCAGTTTCCTTGTCCTTGCAAACTGGTACATTGTAGGGCACAAGGCTTCCATGCAAGCCATAGGACTGGTGCCAAGAAGAAGATGAAATGAAAGAGCTGGGTGCAGAGAGAGGGGGGCCCTGAGAGGAAGGTGGATATAATATCAAAAGGTAGGACTGAGCTGACAAAGGTGGTTATAAAGACCAGGGGATGCTTTGAGTGGAAAAGTGGGAACATGCCCTGGTGGAGGAACTCAGGTGCAACAGTACTTGGAGAACCCGGGTCCAACAGGCACCTTCACAGATGAGAGGTCAAGGAGGGAGGGGCCAAACATCTAGGTCAGGACTGAGACTATGTCACAGAAGCCAATTATTTTACTGCAGCTGCCATGTGCTGTCCTCTCCAGCTGCCTGGATGTTCCACCCACTTCACGAGGCCCGAGTGAGATATTCAAGATATTCAAGATAGATAGGGAGTAAAGTATAGTAATTTTAGCTTTTACTATTTGGGGATCATAACTGATTAGTAGATGTTGAAAAGAAATTATAGAATTATTTGCAATCAATAACTCACACATGATCCTTCCACAGTTTTCTTTTCAAAGAGAACCATCTGTTTAAAACAATAAAGATACATTGATCTCTATAAATGTATTATATTAATAAGATCTTGAAGTTAGACAGATTTGGCTTGTGGAAAGGGGGCTTGGATTAATCTGTGTGAAGAATTTTCTGTATGTAACCTGCCGGGTCTAAGACTCACTAATTCAGAATCTGCATGGTAATAAGGTTCCCAGGTGATTCCTATGTCCATTACAATTTCAGAAGTGCTTCTGCTCTAGATTTGTAGCTTCCAAACATTTTGGATTACTCACTTCCATCTGTAAAAAATTGTTTGAGTACATACCTTTAATATGTGTATGTATATACACGCTTTGCTATCAATATTTGATATCAGTAAAGCTTCTTCTAGACCACATGTGGTTGGGTTTGTATTTCAATCCATTCTGACAGTCTCTGTCTTTTAAGTGGTAGATTTAGACCACTTGCATTTAAAGGGATTATTGATACAGGTGGATTCATATTTACCTTATTATAAATATTTCCCATTCATTATCCTTGTGTGATATTCCTTTTTTATCTCCTACTTTTTTCTGCCTTCTCCAGTTTTAACTGAGCATTTTATATGGTTCTATTTTCTCTCTTGTCTTTGCATATCAACTATACTTTTTAAAGACTTTTTTGGGTAGTTGTTGCTCTAGAATTTGTGATATACACTTATAACTAATGCAAATCCACTTTCAAATGACACTAAACCATTTCATGGTTATTGTTAAGTATTTTATAATAACAGAATATTCCCAATTCTTCCTCCCAACCCTCATAACATTCCTGTCACTCATTTTGCTAATTCACAAGGAGTAATTACCGAATACATTGTGGGTACTATAAATTTGGACAAACTACTCTTTGGTAGATAAATTAAGAATAATAAAAATAAAATATTTACTTTGCTTTCATTACTCCTTCTCTAATGCTGTAATGCTTTTCTTTATTATTATTTAAAAAATATTTTTTGTTTCTTTTCTTTATGTTGCTCTGAGTTTCTGACCTATATAATTTTCTTTCTTTCTGAAGAACTTTCAACATTTCTTGCAAGACAGAGCACCTGCCAACAAACTCCATCCATTCTCATTTGTCTAAGAATATCTAGTTGTTACTTCCTCTTCCTTTTGAAGCATAATCTTGCTGGATACAGATTTCTAGGTTGGTGGTGTTTTCTTCCAATGCATAAAATATGCGTTCTTGCTTGCATGGTTTCTTCTATGTCATTCTTATTCTTGTTGCTCTGTTGATAAGATCTTGGCTTGTTTGCTTGCTTGTTTTTCTCTCTGGCTTCTTTCCAGATTTTTGCTCTCCACAATTTGAATATCATGCACCCACATGTTCTTTTTTTTTGTTTGTTTGTTTTTTGTTTTTTGGTATTTTTCCTGCTTGATGACATCAGGAGCAATGTTCTATTCCTGGGTTTCTGATCTCCTTAAGCACTGTGCCTACCTGTCTCTCTAGAGTTGAGGCTGCAGTCTGCCCTGTGGTCTCAATTCTCTGATGGATCTAGCAAGAGTTGTTGATTTTTAATTCATTCTGGTTTTTCTTGTTGTCAGGATGGGGGTGACAGCATCCAAGCTCTTTACATGTCAGACCAGAAACTTGAAGTCCAAAGCTTCTTTCCTTTTTTTTTTTAACTTAAAAATACATTTTGATAGAAGTTTTAAGGTTTTTTTCTTGTATCCCCATAGATTGTCTAACACAGAGCCCTGTGGGAACATAGCACACTTTGTAGATTACTGCTCCTGGCCAGGCATCCTTTCCTTGACTGTACCCTAGAATATTCTGGAAATTAAAAGCAAAGGCAATAACAAAAACAAAAATAGATGACTATGTCCCACCTTAGACCAATTAAACCAGGATCTCTGGGAAGGCATTATATAAATCAAAATCTCCCTAGGTGATTCTGATGTATAGATATTTAAGACACAGGTGAGGTTTAGTGGGGTCAGGAGCCGATGGCTAAGAAAGAATTCTCCAGATGTCTTCAGTGCAAAATGGTAGTTTTATTAAAGCACAGGGACAGGACCATGGGCAGAAAGAAGTGCTGCTTCCTGCTGCTGTCCCTGGATCTTAAGGAGCGACTGATTATACATACTTTGGGGCTGGGGGATGTAAAGAGAAGTTCCAAAAGGATTTTCATATGTTAAAGAAAACTCACAAGAGACCTTGCCATTGTCGAACCAAGGCTGTTTCTCCCTCTAGCAAGGCATTAACATTGAGACAGTTGGAAGCTTCCTGGAGGAACATTATACTCTGCCTGCCTCAAGTACTTGTCAATGGGCTGCAGGGTATAAGGATATTTATTTTCTTCTGCCTTTGTTTTCCACATCAATTCTACCATGCAGCCAAGGACAAGAACCTCTGTTCTTCTAAACTGAATGTTTAGACTATCCACTAGAGGCAAATTTCCACTTTTTAGCGTTCTATCATTGGGTTACCTATAATGCCACAGGTAATTGTCAAGGCAGAGCAGAACCATTGATTCCTTCTCTGGTCTAGGCTTGTGCTTTTTGTGACTGCATCTCTTCTAGCCACAACCCAAGGGAGGTAGCATGGTAAACAAATTCATTCTAAGATGGTGCCCATGATTGCTGTCCTCAGGTGTGCATATGTATATCATTTGCTCTCCTAAAATATGGATGAAACCTATAAGTTACTTCTAACCATTAGAACATAGCAGATGTAGGGGCACCTGGGTGGCTCAGTTGGCTGAACACCTGTCTTTAGCTCAGGTCGTGATCCTAGGGTCCTGGGATCCAGTCCCACATCAGGCTCCCTGTTCCATGGTAGGTGGGCCAGGTGTGTGTGTGTGTGTGTGTGTGTGTGTTGCTTCTCCCTCTCCCTCTGACTGCTGCTTCCCTTGTTTGTTCTCTCTCTCTCTTTCTGTCAAATAGATAAGTAAAATCTTTAAAAAAAGAACATAGCAGATATAATTAAGGTCCTATTCAGTAGATTTTGAGTTAATCAAAAGGAAGATTATCTTAGGTGGGCATGACTTAATCAGGCAAAATCTTTAAAAGAGGGACTGGATCCTACCTAAAATGAGAGGTGCTCTTTGCTGGTTCAATAAATTTCTATAGTCAAGCCCTTGGATAAGAACACAGCCCAGATGATAGCTTGCTTACAGCTTGTGAGACCCAGAACAGAGGATCTGGTAAAGCTGTGCTCTGTTAGCTCACAGAAACCAGAAGATAGTAAATATGTATTGTTTTAAGCTGCCTAGTTTGTGGTCATTCATTACATAGCAATAGAAAACCAAGACAGGTAGTTGGGTGTAACAGAGAATAAGCATTGTAGTTAGATACACTTGGGCCCAGCTCTAGCTCTGCTATTAGCTGTGTGACTTCTGATGAACTGTGTAGGGTCGCTGAGCTTTGGATTTCTCTGTGTAGAGCTGGAAAAAAAAAATCTTGCCTTCACTAGTAGGAAGGGGATCCTGAAGAATCCAGATATATGCATAAAAGCTCACTACTGTTAGACTCAGTATAGTAAGTTCTCAAGAGCTGCGAGCTGTCATGTTGAGGTCAGCATAGTTGCTAGTGCAGAAAGAGTAAGACTAGAGGTGTTTTGAAGGTGCCTTGATCTGAAAATTTCCATTCTGCCTATCTGCTTTCCAAAGGGAAGGAACAGCTTTGCTTTACTTCCTTAGAAGTGAGATGATTTCATGCAAAGAAAGTGCTCCTGAAGTGGCAGTTTTGATAACCTTCTGCCAACTAATATTCTACATTTCAGCAGCTTTATGGGGGGTTGGAAGGGGGTGCTTTCTGACCAGCCAATTTGAATCTCTCTTGCTTACAGTAGACACTCATCCATTCACATTTGTTTTCCAATATAAATAGAAAGTCCTTATCACTTTTCAGATTCCAAACTGACAGAGGTTTGGGTTTTAACCATTAGAATAATAACTGCCATGCACTTTATAGCTCACAAGCCACTTTCCATAAATATCCATTTAATTTCCATAAATATTTCATTTAATCCTCACTACAGTGCCCTGAATTAAGCAGTATTTTCTTAATTTTATAAGCGAAGGAGTGAAAGCTCAGAGAGTGTAGAGAACTTACCCTAAGTTCCAAAGCTGCAGAAGGCCAGAAAGGAAAATTGCTTTCAGATCTGAAACTCTGGTATGCTGTGTTTTCAACAGTACCACACTACTTGTTCTTTTTTTTTTTTTTTTTTTTTTTTTTGTGAACGAATTTCCTTTCTTTTCTCCCTGAGATAACCAGCCCATTTGGTTCTGTGCTTCTAGCGGCTTAACACCAGCAGCACTCCTATGTCTTACAAACTGAAGAGCTAGTTAAAACTATTACCAGTCCAATACACCAGCCACCTGGACACCATGTTGCTTGGATCACATCTTACTTCAGATCTGGGCATGTGTGAGCCACCAGCATGAGGCCTTCAACACCCCTTAATTGTCCAGGTTTGTTCCTGATCAGTCGTACTCTTGACGTATCTTAGTGGTGGGTGCGTATGTGTGTCTGGATGAACGTGCATGTGTGTACTTGTCTCCCTTAAGAGGAAGGCAAGTTCTCTGAAGAAGGAAGCAAACACACAAAAACAGAGCAACGAAATTTACCAATTTACGATGAAGGAGCTTAAGTTTTTTAAATTTTTAACTTTTTTTTTGTTTGTTTTTCAAGTTTTTTAACTTTTTTAAGTGTTTGAATGAAAATAAATCAAATGTGGTCTCTGAGGTTTCATGACAATCCACAGAGAATTGGGTAATAAATAAATATATCCTCAGAAAGAAATCAAGGCGCCCTGTCCTAGTGTTCTTTCTTTGTTAAAGACATTTTACATATCTTCCTGGGACAGTATATCCATTTAATTTCCATTTCTTTCCCTGACTTGCTAGAACTTTTCAGGAGTTTGTCCCCTGCTGTTTTAATGACAGGCTTGACAATCATTTTGCTTTGCTGCTGATAATGAGCGTGCTAAAAGGCTCATTTTCTGCATCTGCTCTCCACACAAATGGCCAATGTGATCTTACTACTGGGGATGTGAGCTCAGTCTCTGGAAGCACAGAGGACCTAGGCAGGCCTGGCAAACTGGGATGTTTGAGCGCTTCCGTTAGCTTTTACTGAACTGGCTTAGAAGAGCCAAGGGGCTCTTTCTCAATTTTCCTTAACACATGGAATTTCAAAGGCTTAGCTCTGCCCTTCCTCCACCCACCACCACCCTTCCTCCTAACACTCATTACACAGGGATTTGAAGAGCAGATTTAAAACTTTGCCCTCAATGGGCGTAACGTTTCTGTTATGACAGAAAAGTAAGTTCTAGACACCTGTCGTACAACATCGTGCTCATAGTTAATAGTACTGTGTTGTAAGCTAGAAAAATCTGTGAAGAGGGTGGATATCATGATGAGTGTTCTCACCTCAATAGGATAAGACAAGATAAGATCAAAAATAAAATAAAACAATAAAATAAAATAAAATAAAATCAGGTAAACTCTTTCAGCTTCTCTGTTCTATGATTTCAGTGCAAAATCCTCAACATTTCTCTAACAATATCACCCCTTTATCTTTTTCTTACAAAAAGTAAACACTTTTCCTGATTATCCGCAACAGAGAAGCTCACAACTCATGACCACTAGAACTCAAGACCTCATGAATGAGGAAAACATAGATCCTAAAAAGATCCATGTACCATTTATTCAAATACTGCATTAAGGGGAACTGGAAGTTTAGAAATAATTAGATGTTTTGACCAGTTATAAAGAAAATTCAGCATTTGGTAAAATAGTATAATTTCCTTGTGCTTTTTTAAAATATAGATTTCTATACCTCTATAACTACTTTAAGTAAACTTGTGGTTGGAAAATACTGTATTACACAATTCAGTATTGTTATTGGCAAAAATATAATATTTGAGATGTCTAAAGATTTAAAATGAAAACAAACAAAAAAAAACAAATAACAAACAAACCACTGTGACACTTTGAACAGAGATGAAACAAGTAAGCCCACGGTTGACCTCATCCTGACATTTGTAGATCTCACTGGTAACGAATAGAGAGGAGAACACAGTGCAGGGCAGAACGCTGTGCTGGGTGATTCAGGCTCCGCCCGCTGAACCGCTAGGATCAGAACCTTGGAACATCTCTGGTGTCAGGTGACTCATTTGTAGAATGAGTAGAATTTGTAGAATTTGTACTCCCGGCCCCTTCCTACTTGTTTCTGTCTCTGTCTCTCTCTTGCCACACCCGAGAGGTAGCATCATTAAACACCAGGATGGGGCCTGGCTGAAGAGGCCGGGAATTGTCTTTACAGTCTTTTTCACCTGCCTCCGGCTGCTTGACTGTGCTCAGGGCCCGGGGCCCCGGCTTCCTGTGTCCAGAGTTGGAGCAGAGAGCTGGGCCTGCTCTCTGGAACCGACTCATGCACCCCCTCGTGTCAGCACTGCTTTGGCTGAGGGCTGCTGGAGCAGCTGCCGCTCGGGCGGGCTCTGCTCATGCCCTAAGCTGACACCTGACAACTTCTATTAGGCTGAGGTCCTCCATGGGAAGCCAGTGAGCCCTACCAGCCATCTCCCTTCTGTTTCCCCATCTGCTGGCTCCCAGGGAGGCGGTGGCAGGGCTTCGGTAAAGAGTGCCTCTGAAGAGAGGACCGGGCTGAGAACTGGAGTGCTCATGCTCTCCTCTCTGTCACTGCAGCCTGGCCGGGGTGGGAAACTGTCCCCTAGGAGAGGTTAGGGTGACTCAGGCTTGCCTGGCCCTTGCCCAGGGTGTCCCGTCTGCCTCCCATCCTCCCCACCAGGAGTCTCACACGGAAATCGTCTTGTTGCCTAGGGTTAAACATGACCAGGTGTTTCATGGAAGGCAGTGCCAGAGGGCTCTTGGCATGTCCTTTGCACTTGTTTGAATGCTGTGGCTTTTAATATTTGTTCTGATTCTGATGTGTGTGTGTGCGTGCACGTGTGTGCTGCAAGCCTCCTCCCAGGGTCTCCCAGTATGTTCCAGCACACCAGACAGAAAGAGCAACAGTGCATGTGGGGTGGTACCCGGGCAGGCTGGGTGAGGGCGGGCGGGGGTCCTGACCGGGCCAGGCCATGTGTTCTGCTGGTTAGTGCATTGGGCTGGCAAGGTGGAAGGCTGCTGTGCTGGGACCCCCTTTCTCACCAGAGGCCCCAAGGACTCCCAGACGCTACAGCTTGAAGGGAGGGGTCTGAGAGGTGGCATGTTGCAAGTCTCTCATTTTCTGAAGATGAAAATAAGGCCCAGAGAGAGGCACTGGCCTGTGACAGGCACATATAGTTGGTAGTGGGAGCTGAACTTTCAGATTTAAGGCTCTGTGGATACGGGTCTTTACCTATTTGTTATAGTCTTGGTGTCCAGGTAGTGTCTACTGCAGGAATGAGTACGCCAGCTCAGGCCTTCTGAATCTGGGGTCTGTGCTTTCAGGATTCTTTGTCCTCCACCAAAAAAGACCTGAAAATTTCTTACAGTCATGCTGAATTTATGTCTCTGTTTCTCCTGGCTTGTCCTTATTCCCCAAATGTACCAGTTTAGACAATAAATCATACGGTCTTTTTGTTCAGAATCTTCTTTTTGTTAGAATCTTCTCATCTCTCTAGAATGCCTCTTCTTCAAACATTTAATAAACATTCCTGGATCAGAGATGCCATGGGAGCTGTGAGGTCAGAGCTTCATGGAAACTCACATCTAGCTTCCACACTGATGTCAGTAGGGCCACATCTGATGGCACCTTTGAGCTTGTGCAGTCCAGATGCCCCACTGGGGAGACAGTAGCTTCACAGCCAAGGGTGCAGATGCCTGGCCCTCCCCCTTCCTTTTGGTTCCCAAATCTCACACTAGGTTTGAGGAGTGGCCATGGACACACAGAGAGCCTGGAATCCCATTTCTCAGTAGGAAACTTCTTCTTTGTCCCCCTTGTCACTTTGCCTGGCAAGAAAAATTGGGGGCTCCTTGGAAGAAAAGGCATGGGTCATACTGGAGTATGGCTGACTTCCCAGTAGAAAGCCGTTCTCTAAATGGCACTATCCCAGAAAGAGCAGTGGTGAAGGGGTCCCCATCTTTTAAGCCCTTGGACTTATCTGAAGCCTGATCTTGAGAGAACATGCTCTCCCTGGGGGAACTTGTTCTTAAAGACATCTGAAGAGTAAGCCACAGCTTTGTCTTTCCACATAGGGAGAAGCTGCCTCCAGCCTCACTTATGGGGAGCTGTGTAACACTGCTGGCTTCATGCATGGCCTTTGGGAGAATCAGACCGCCTGAGTCCAAATCCTGGATCAATCACTCTAGGCTGTCAATTTCAGCAAGTTTCTTTTCTCTTCTCCAGACTCTTAGTCTTTTCATTTGTGAAGGGGAGAGGGGATAAAAACAGCAATCCTCGAAGGGCTATTTTGGGGATTAAAAATGGGGGTAATCCCTACTACAAGAGGAATACAGTACCTATAGTGATCGACACTTTGTAATTGTAGTGAACACATTTGGTACTTAAAGTTTTCTGATCCATGGAGAGGAGCCGTGCCCTTGAGCAGGCAAGGTTTGGGCATCAAGTCAATGTGGCAGGAGGAGAAAGAATTCTGTGGTCAGCTCTAGGATTTCTGCTCTCAGCTATGTGTCGCCACTAATGGCCTTTGTGGGGTCCTGGGTTGAGAAAAGGGAGCATGTGCCTGAGTCTCAAGCAAACTTGGCCCTGGTGGGTCCTTCCCAGGTTCCCTTCTCAGTGCCAAAGCAGAGAGGCTGTGAGGACTATCAAGTTATTATTGTGATGTGTTTATGGCAATGTTAACCTCAAAAATAAACACTGCCAGTTATTTTGTCTGCAAAAGATTGGTCTATTCAAGAAAGTAAAGAATTGCTGCCTGGGAC
Source organism: Mustela putorius furo (assembly GCF_011764305.1). NCBI lineage: Eukaryota > Metazoa > Chordata > Mammalia > Carnivora > Mustelidae > Mustela > Mustela putorius. The sequence continues at coordinate 21,128,867 of NW_025421341.1, forward strand.
AAACAAGTTGTGCAGTAAAACCATAGGCAAGTCCCAGGAACAAAAGAGAGGCATGCTTTTTTAAGGAGAAAAGGGGGAAGTTGGGAAAGCTGTAAAAAGCAAAAGTCCACTGGAGTAAACTAGGAGTTTGAAATATGGTGGATTTTCACTGGAGGAGCTGCTGCCAAGGGATAAGGAAAGTGTCTCTTCCTCCAACTGGAATAGTAGAATGGTATCCATCTGCAAGGTCAAGTCTGTGTAAGGTCAAGTGATCTCCGCCTGTTGGGTCAGCAACTGACTGCAGGTGGTAGGGTGTGAGAGCTCCCCTTGCCCAACCTCATAAATCCATTTTAGTGAGGTTTCCCTTCATTGATTTTCAGATGAGTAAGTAAAATCTGTACATCATTTATGAACTTTGCGTCCATTATCACGTAGCTAGTCCTCTTCAGCCAGGCTATACATAGTCCAGAAGGACTTTGCCAAGCAGAGGCTCTTCTCCAAATCTAGGAGACTCTGAGAAGAAGGCCAGGAAAAGAGCAGCAGGTGAGGATGATGGTTTATAATCTTGGTGTCCCGGCCAACCTTGAGGGACTGACTGCATTCTCCTGTAGGCCACAGTCATGGGAGAGGAAGACTAGGGTCAGAATTGAACTACTCAACTGGATGAGATCCTGAGTCCCAGGACCTCTGAGGTCTAAATGTTCTTACCTCTGCTCTTTCCCTGATGCATCCATAGTCCTAATGAAGTCTGTCTCCCTCATGGAAATTTTTAGTCCACAGAAGGCATGGGAAGGATAACTGTCCACGTGGGGTAGAGGAAGTCATCTCTGGTGGCCCTTCTGTATTCAACATTTAGAGGATTCTGGCAGTGATTTCTTTTATTGGCTAAGGAAAGGATTTGCTTTACATCAAACGAACCTAAGGCACTGTGAGGCAAGGCTTAATAAGAATGGCTCAAGGCTCAATGTAAAACATACTTGAGCCTGGTCTTGACTCTGACACATACCAGCTCTGGACACTGAGACGGAGTCCTCTCTGCTATCCAAGGAGGATAATGACCTTCTCAACTGTCCCCTAGGAAGAATCAGTGAGATAATGTGTTAGGTGCTAACACATTATGAATCACAGTGTGATTTCAGATAAGCACTTCAATTTCAGATAACCTTCTCCTCTTCCTCTCTTCTCTTAATTCATTGTGGTTTTCTCTGTCTCTTTCGGTATCTCTCAGAACCAATGGTCCATGGTCATAAGAGGGTAGAACGGCATGCCAGTAGGAGAATGAGCCACGTGAGAGGAAGCTGTCAAGCACAATATCCTCCTGTCTGAAGTAGATACCACTGGTCTCCTGATTAAAAAATTTATTTCCCCAGCTACTCAAGTGGCCAGGTCCTCTGTGTCAAGCTACATAATGGTTCTTAGAGAGAGAAGCCTGGAAAAATTGTTCCCTCGTACCAGTGAGACTGGGAACAGATAAGAAGGGATAAGGATTTATAGAAGAGATGAAACTTAGAGTCCAGGAAGCTTTCCTGACAGGAGGAAGGGTGAAGTATTGTCATGGATATGACTGGAAGAGGTAGTATCCTTCCCAGGAGGGTTGCAATAAGGTTCACATACATGGGCCTGAGGAAAGTTTTCCATAAGAAGATAGGGGCTGACTTTCCAAGGCACTTTGCCTCTGGAGCAGTCTGCCATTGACTCTTCAAAGACACAAAGTTATCATTCTTATCAACTAGGGAACCATTTTAAATTACTCACTTTGCAGATAGAATTAAGGTCCTGGAGACCCCATGCCCAGAGAGTGGTAAAGGCTGAACCAGCTAGAAGGCATATTCCCTGACTTCTGGCCTATTTATGTGGAAGACAGAGTCCACCATGGCCCCCAACACTTTCCTGCCTCTTTGTATTCACACTCTTGTGTAGTCCACTCATCTCCAGCATGGACTTACCGATTTGCATCTAGTGAACAGTAAACAATAGAAGCAATGGGATGACACTTCTAAGATTAGGTTGCAAGAAAGACTGAGGCTTCATTATAGACCCTTTCTTTCTCTTTCTCTTTCCAGGCATTCAATAAAGATGTGATGATTGACACAGGAATTGTTCCATCCATAAACTGGCACTTTGGTAAGAGAGGGAAAAATGATGCAGGGCTAGATGTCTCCTCTGAGGTGGGGGTAGAGTAAGATGTCCAGTAAACAATGAAACTCTCTGAATCTGGAACTTTGTGGGCAACATTCACATGCATGTACATGACTTCAGTTTCTCCACCCCCACTCTAAGTACATAAAGTCATCTAGCATCTAAGCTGCTGTCCTCAAAAGTAATACATCAACTGTTGGCTCAGTAGCCAGAATAATCAAAGCAGCCCAGTCTCTGCCTCAGCTGGATGAGGGAGAAAGGCTGGGGGCTAGCTAGGTTCACCAGCTGGGAGGGCCATGTTAGTTTTTTGGCTTTGTGCTCACCCTGAATGACAAAGTACCAATAACTGCAGGGCTGCTCCTGAGGCATCTGACCTTTTCATCCCTGGGAGTCTGTGGTCTTAGGGAAGAATGACATAATGGCCCTCTGTTCTTATTTGGGCTAAGCTGAGCTAATGGGGGATTTGTGAAAGTCCTGGGGGTGAGCGAGGGTCCTTTGGAGGTCAACTTGTCCATTCTCCAGGAAGGGCAGCTAATTATCAGTTTAGTAGGTCAGAGATACGATGAAGAGAAGGTGAGTCTGACTCTCATGTCAGATGTAGAATATACAGGAAGGAAGATTCTAGTTTGCTTGGTCAATAATCTACTACTTCATACCCCGAGCAGTCAGTTCTTCCAGCCTCTGCTTTCATCAGTGGGTCCCTGTTTCAGCCCGTGTCTTCTTATTCTGTCTGAGGTTAAGTTGATTCTGGGGACAAAAACCTTAATACCCACTAAATAACTGCTTTTGGTCTCTGGCACACTTACGCTTTTTCAGATTTCTCTTTATCTTGGAGATTTTCATTAATAACAGAATTTACCTTTCTGATGTCTGGGCAAGGCATAGACAGTGGGGAAGTGATGGCAAATATAGAAATTAGGAATTCAGGATCTTCAATGCTGGGAGGGCCCTCTGGTTGTAAGCCTCTCTCTGCCACATGAAGAGTTTGAGTGACTGAAAAAGCTCTGAGGAGGTAAGTCATGTGGCAAATATCACCCAGGTCATGGTAGGTCAGAGTCCAATACCTAGACTTTTGCCTTCTAGCTTCATGGTCTTTTCAAAGCTTTGAGTTTCCCAGGCCTGGAATGACTGCTTGTTTTTCTAGAGAGGGAAAAAAAAATCATATCCCTAAAAAATAAAGAAGAGTTGAAAAGCTCTTTGGGCTCATTAAACAGGCTGTTAGAAGGTTTCTTGAACTTCAAGTAACTCTTACCAAATAACATTTTGATGAGTTAAGTGTAAATGAATCAGAAACATATGGATAAAATTTCCATGAAAATACACAAGGGTTTCAGAATCAAGGAGTTACCCTCACCCCCAGCCCATCCCCTTCCCCTTTGGCTCTGGGTTTGGGTGTTGGGAACTTCCTCCCCAACATGGACTCACTGATGGGACTGCCCACCCACTGGCCACCCAGAATACTCCTGGCTTCTCCCCTGGAATTCCACCTCATCTCCTGTGGCTTAGTGGCCAAGTGGCTAGGTTGGGCTAAGAGAAGAAAGGCCAACTGGTGAAAGAGACAGATGGGAGAAAGAAGATGCAGGCAGTAGGGAACCCAAGTGCTTAGAAAACCAGCTGCATGCTGTGTGCAGGGAAGGATGGCATTTGTGTCTACAGGCTGGCTTCAGACTCGGGGCTCTTTGAAAAGCAGTTCACAATGTTTTCTTTCTTTATAAGCAACAGGAAACTCTCTTGATCCATGCTCAGTTTTGTGTTTTCCAGGTTGCTATTGTTTTCTGGAGCTTGCTCCCAAGTCTCTGTATGGTCTGGGAGACGCAGTGTAGAATTCCCCAAGATGAAACATTTAATGAATGGAAATAATGTTTCCAGACTGCTTCAGCTTCTAGAAGCACCTTTTGCTTGCCTCCTACAAATTCACCCTACCTTCCTGTGCCAGGCAAAATTGGCCCAGGGTAGATGGAATCACCCTTCTGTGTACCTGGGAGTCCCGCAGCCCAACAGTTTCCTGGTACACGGTCCTGGAACTGAGCAATGTCTACAGGGTGGTCTAGTTCCCTCTCTCTTCATGCCCTCCTTATCTTTGCTGGTTGGCAGTTTTCTTGGCAAAACCAGTAGGGGTGTCTAGTAACAGAGTCTATGCAGAAGGGTGAATAGTCCTCATATTTTACTCTTTATACTACATGCTTAGCTTATGCTTCCCCAAAGCATACCTTGAATCCAGGACTTGGGGAAAGAGTTCCTTTGTGAGGTGATTCCACATGGCATGATAAGGAAGAGGAGAAGTATGATGGTGAAAGGAAGAAAGTCAATAAAACATGTGTGTGTTAATAAGCAGGTTGCCTAGGTAGGCAACTGGGTTCAGTAGTGATGGAGACCCTCTAAGAGATACTTGCCTCATGAAGAAGCCAGACTGTTCTTCCACCAACTGCCACTCCTCACTGGTTGCTTTCAGAGCATTAACTCCCTAGAGCTTTTGGTTGACTCTATGTGGGGCAAATCAAGTTCCTGGAGCCACAGAAAGCCTTGAGGTAGAGAGATGATGGGGACTGAGGTGGGAAGCTGCTGGAGTATGGCTGGCTTTTGAGAGTAGAAGGGAATATGGTCAGGGCTTGGTCATCTCCTCCTACAAACACCTAGATATGCTCCCACTCCCCTCTTTCTGCCTCTCATACTGACTCCTCATCCCCAGCTCAAGTTTTGGGTGTAGGAGGGAAGTGGGAGAGTAAAATGAAGCAAGTGGCCCCGCCTCCCCTGAGCATTGGTTTGTGGATGCCAGAGAGTCAAAGGAAGTAAATGTGTGTTTGCACTGCTTGCCAAACTGTTGGGCAGAGTGTCTGGCCCAAGGGTGGCCATGCTAACAGGCCCCATAGATTTGCTAAAAAATAGAGCAGGAGCTGAACTTAGGCATGTCAAGCTTGGCACAGTCATCTAAAACTTTGCTTTGGGTCTTTTTGTTTTTCCCTCCCACCCTTCCTGGGAACACTGGTCAGAGCCCAGCTGTTGCTCTGAGAGGTCCAGGGAAAAGCAAGAGAGGAAAGTGGGCTGGTGCAATCAAATTCAGACCATCTCATGGGGTAAATAGTGTTATGCCAAGAGCTGTAGTTTTATGTGTTACATGTTCAGAGAGCGCAAGGAAGAGGAGAGGTGGGACGGCCAGACTGAAAACTGTGAGATGGGAATTTTTATCTTTAAGGGGCTCTTGTCTCGGAAGCCATTGCTTCTGAGAGGCCTCCCTGTCCTATAAGCCCAAAAGATCTTTATCATGCAACATTGAAGACCTACTTTAAAGCCATCACACTGACACATTCTTTATTCCTTCAATGCTGTATCATGACTTTTAGCCCTATTTAAAAAAAAGGCCAAAAGCTTTCAAAGGCCAGAAGCAGCCTCATTCTTCCTGAAGGGGAGTGAGTCAAATGGGCAGATTGGCAGTGGGCTCTAAGGAGGATTTCCACCAGGTGAGCAGCTCTTGGGTCTGGGTCATTGGGACAGAGTAGAAAAAGGAACAAGAAGGGAGATCACCAGGAGTGGGGTGGGAAAAGAAAGCATGGTGCTGTGCTCATCTCCTCCTCTCTCTCTTTCCCAGATGATTCATGCCACCATCACTTCCCATCTGTGACCCCTGGGCTTGTGGCCATCCTGAGGCCCTTTCCTGCCCAGCTCAGCTGGAAACAGATGCAGACTGACAGATGTCTCCTTCAGGAACTCTGACCTCTTCACACCCATCCTAGGGTAGCCACTCCCTTCCAGGCTGGTGGAAAGAACAACACTTCACAGATCTTCCCCAAGACACTAGCCTGGGGCTCTGTGGCCACTTCAGCACTACGCATCATCCTCCCAACTCTTACTTCCTACCTCTCAAACTTCTCCATCTACCCCTGCTATGGCTGCCCTCCCTTCCCATGGAAGCCCCTTGCCCACACTTTCTTCAGTCCTGTTGACTCCCAAAGTCTTAGCATGACTTCCTACTACCATTGGCTCCCAATGTCTTAGCATGACTTTCTACTCATCTTGCTGTAACAATTTGGGTAAGGGCGTGGTGACTCCTCCCTGGAGCCTTCTTCCATCATTCAGTGCCACAGCCTCTGCCTGCCCTTCCTCTGTTAGCAATGTCTCTTTCCACATCTCAAGGTGGCCATGAGAAGCCAAAAAGTCCATCTGGATGAAAATGCATTGGAAACCACAAAATATCCAGAATTGAAAGAATTATGGAATCCATTCTGACAGAGTAGAAAATACAGGTTCTAAGAAGTTTGCCCTTTCTGTGGTGGATAGAGGACTAGGTTCCATCTGGGTCCATGGCGCTCACTTCTTTCTGTGCTTGGGATTCCTGGAGGAGCTGGGTGAAGTGCAGATACTTGGGATCTCCTAAGAAACTCCATCTGGTGGGTCTGATGTAAAAGGTCATGGTAACTGAACTCTCAGCAAGGCTGTCTGACTCCTGTCCTGTTGTTCTGACCATCATCCACCCATACCTCGGTCAGCCTTTGCTGGATCCCTGGCTGTATATTTGTTAATCCATTTTCTATCTTCCAAAGGACTTGGCTTGGGGAATAGGCCTATGAACAAATAGTGTGGAAGTAATTGGAGGCTGGGTCCTCAAACTCTAACCTCTGAGACTCTGGAGTGTGAAGTCAAAGTTCTCAAGGCAGGTGCAGGCAGAGCTGTGAGGAGAAGATGCCCTGCTGCCCAACATAGCTGAGGAAGTCCTTCTGAGCACAGGAGACTGAGAGTCATGAACACTGTCCTCTAGGCCAGCTGAGACAGGCTAGGGACGCTGACAGCTGCTCCCTCCTGGTCCACACCCATCCTTTGTAGGCCGCTCCTCACCTTCTGCTTTCCCAGCATTCAGTGTTTCCACCTAACACTCATATACAGGATCTTCCCAGGGGTTGTGTGGCACTGTTCCTTGCTCACCTGTGGGATCTTCCCCTGAATGCCCCAGGGACTCCTGAGGACAGTGGTGGCGCCTGGAAAATCTCCCAGTATTGGCGGGTTGTCAGTTCTGAGACGGGCAGGGAAGCAGCTGGATGAAGGTGTTATGAGCTGATACTGACAACGTGATAGGAGATTGCCAGTTCTCAGGGACCAGCCAGGCCCAGGGCAGAGGAAGCTGGGAAGGAACAAAACAGCTGGGAGGACCAGCCATGGGAGGGGTGGAACACTGCAGTGGACAGTGATAAGGTAGATGGGAAGAAGGGTTGCCCGAAGCTAGGGTTGTTGTACTGGCCCTGCAGAAGCTGGCTGCGTATCTCCCAAAGGATATCTCACTTCCATAGGCCTCTGTTTGACTGAGGTTGAGATAGCATGAGCACCAGCTGTCCAGGACAATACATCTTTAAAGAAAGCCGATGGGGGTGCCTGGGTGACTCAGTGGGTTAAGCCTCTGCCTTCAGCTCAGGCCATGGTCTCAGGGTCCTGGGATTGAGTCCCACATTGGGTTCTTTGCTCAGCGGAGAGCCTGCTTCCCCCTCTCTTTCTGCCTACTTGTGATTTCTCTCTCCCTGTGTCAAATAAATAAATAAAATCTTAAAAAAAAAAAAAAAAAAGAAAGCTGATGGCCCATGGGGCACCTGAGTGGCTCAGTCACTTAAGCAGCGGGCTCTTGGTTTCAGCTCAACTCATAATCTCGGGGTCATGGGATTGAGCCCCATGTCAGACATTGTGCTCAGCATAGAGTCTGCTTGAGATTCTCTCTCTCCCTCTCCCTTTGTTCCTCCCACCCCACTCATGTGCTTTCCCTCTAAAATAAATAAATAAAATCATTTAAAGAAAGCTGATGGACCTCAATCAAGGCTTCTCAGAATGTTTTCTATAGAAAGAGGTTTCCAATGCTTGAGCATCCCTCTGAAGAGTTTGAGAGGAGTGTAATCTTGACCACAGTCACTTGCTTTCCTGCTTTCAGTCATCCCAGGGGTTTCTTGGGGGGAATTTCTGGGTTTTTCCTGAGCTAAAGAGGACTTTGATCTGGTCCAGTGGTTTTCGGTGAGTAAGCACACCATGACTCTCCCCCTGGCTGTGGTAGGTCAGCCAGCCAGGGATGGGGTAGCCATTGGTGGTCCAAAGGCCTGGGACATGGAGGGCTTCAGGGTGGGCCAGGCCCATGAGTCGGCCTGGAAAGTGGGTGTCTACTTAGTGTTTCCAGAACACCAGAAAATACCCCAATAGTGCACAGTGTCTGAGATTCTGAGTTTTTCACTGCTATGCACAGTACCATGACTCATAATTTCTTATTAGATGAGCTAATGAACACATTTATTTATTTACTGAGTCCTGATGACTTCCCGTCTGTGAGTCCTCAAAGAAAAACCTTTGTGCTGTAAGTTGCTCCAGCCGACGTCTTAGCTGGGCTTAGCTTTTCTGGTCACTTTCTCACCCTTCTTTCTAGGCAGCTGGATCAGTAAGAGGTTTGGGGAAGAATGGGAGATGTGCAATGGGCCAGGCATTGGGGGCAGAAGAGTGGCAGGCAGATGGGAGGGGCACACTCTTCAGTGAAGACATTTCCCATTATGGGCAAGCAGGAGATGTGCTGCCCAGATGCCCCTTTTTGGAAGGGCCTGCTGCCCAGCTGTGGGTGTGTGGTCAGCAGAGAGTTTCCAGCTGTCAGCTCCATCAGGGCCAGCTTTAGCCACAGAGAATGATTTCACTGAAGGTCACCCACCTGTTCCCACCTCCAGTGACTGAGCAGGATGGGGTACCAGGCTTGACCAGTGCCGCTTGACCAAAGCCACAGGTGTACAGCTGTGCTTACTCAGAGCTCCCCATCAGCTTGGCCAAGGCCTTGTCAGGCTACATCTTAGTTCAGCTTCTTCCTCTGCCCAGTCCTGCATGGTTCTCCCCAGGGATGGTTCAGAGTCCTGCTTCAGGCCCAGTCCCGGCCCTCAGGTGATTTAATGCCTCAAAGGTCAATAAGGTGGGTGTGCAGGCCTCCAAAATACATCATGAAAAATCAAATCAAATCAATAGTTACCAGTATGTGCTGATTGGTGGGATGTTAATCAGAGTCTGGGGTCTTATAGGCCTTCAGCTTCCCAGAACAATAACACCATTCCCATTCCTACCTCAGGCACTTTCTGTTCTCTGAGCCAGGAATAGCTGGAGTTTGTGCCCAAATGTCACCTTCTCAGAGAGTTCTTCTTTGACCCTTTAATTGAAAGGGTCATCTGTCTAACTCTCAGGCATTCCATCACATACAATGTTGTTTATTATTTTCTGTTACAATGAATAGCACAGGTGTTTTGGATATCTCATTTTTGGATGTCTTTGGATACTATTTTTCAGTGCTTATCCATCCCCACTAGAACATAAACCCCATGAAAGCAGGGACTTCTCTACCTTGTTTGCCTCTGTGTTCCCAGTACCTTGTGGAGGTGTCTTGAGCAAGTACTCCAATAGATATTGAATGAATGAATGAATGAATGAAATGAATAAGTATTTATTGAGCAAAAACAACAGAATCCAGCTAGAACTTAACAATATTTTGTTTCCAGTATATCATTTATTGCTTTTCAATTCTAGTCAAGTGAAGCAGGTTTTCACTCAGAACATGGATAGACAAATTTTTGTGCAAAGAGCCAGTTTGGGTAAATATTTTTGCCTTTGTGGGCTATGACGGCTCTATTGTGACTACTTAACTCTGCTGCTGGAATGCAGAAGTAGCCATTGAGAATAAGTAAACAAACAGACCACGTTATGGTAAAATAGTAAATATGGTAATATGGTAATATATTTAGTAATATGGTAAAATATAGTAATATGGTAAAATATTTAGGGGCACCAGGGTAGCTCAGTTGTTAAGCGTCTGCCTTCGGCTCAGGTCATGATCCCAAGGTCCTGGGATCGAGCCCCACATCGGGCTCCCTGCTCAGCAGGAAGCCTGCTTCTCTCTCTCCCACTCCGCGTGCCTGTGTTCCCTCTCTTGCTGTGTCTCTCTCTGTCAAATAAATAAATAATTTTTTTTTTATTAAAAAAAAATAGTATTTGAAAAAGTAGGTGGCTGGCCAGATTTGGCTGACAGGCCATTGTTTGTTGTTCCTTACTGAGAATAGTAATACAAAATTTCCTATAAAATAAAATTTATTGAAGTAAAAAAAGGAAGTCTACTGAAATAATAATATTACCTAACTAGTTTTACAGAAACCATATGCAAATTTTTAAAGTTGGGGAGAATTCAGTTCTAATTTTTCTCGCATCATCTGTGGACACAGCCATGGGGAAGAATGAAGCTGGAAGGGAGAAATCCTTTTAACTTAAAGTGGCCAAACCATGGGAGGCTGACACTTAGGTATTCCCAAGAGCCTGGCAGGACCAGTGCTCTGCTTTCTCCTCTCTTGCTGTTTTTCTATATCCTTTCTGCCCCCCCAACTCTGATCCCAGAACTAGGGCTGTCATAAAATGTTCTTGCTTGGGTAAATTATCCTTCCATAGGCTTTAACCTCAGGGCCAGGGTTGGTCATGGCCACACTTACCTATCTCATAAGTATACCCTCAGCTTATGCATGAATATAGCAGGGTACTGAGGAGGTGGGGGTGGCAGAAGGCGACAAGGTCAGTCTGAAATTCCTGAGCCTCTAAGTACAAGAAAGTCTCAGATCTACTGAGTAGATACCATAAATCAGGGATTCTCTAAGTATTTTACATATATTAACTGACCTGATCATTAGTCATCATCTAATAATAATTATGGTATTCCCATTTTACAGATCAGAAAATTGAGGCATAGGAGCCTAAGTAAATTGCCCAAGGTTATTCAGCTAGCAAAAAGGAGAGTCAGGAGCGTGACCTGGATGGTCAGCACTAGAGTCCACACTGCTATATACTGTGTGTATTTACAGTACTTACTGTGATGTATTTACTGTGATGCTACAGAGTCTCTGGGGCAACACCGTGGAGGGCTCCCATGAGTACACAGCCACATTCTGTAGTCTTGCTCCATAGGTTTTTTTTTTTTTTTTTAATCATTTATTATTTTTTATGAGGTAAAATTCATAAAACATCTAATTAATCATCTTAAGGTGTATTCTTTAGTGCATTTAGTGTGTTCACAATGTTGTGCAACCACCACCTGGGTCTAGTTTCAATACTTTCCACCAGTGTAGGAGAATATCCAGGCCCCATCAAATAAGTAATCGCTCCCTTTCTCACCTTCCTCCATCCACTGATACCCACTAATTTGCCTTCTGTTTTTACGAACTTGTCTATCCTGGATATTCCATGTACAAAGAATCATACAATATGTGATCTTTTTGTGGTCAGCTTCTAACATGTTTTCAGGGATCATCCAGGTTGTACCATGTACCAGTACTTCATTCCAGTTTGTGCCTGAATAATTTATTGCATGGGTTTTTGTTGTTGTTTTTTTGTTTTGTGTTTTTATCACCATCTGTTTATCCATTCATCTGTTGATTGGCATTTGAGTCCTGTCCATCTTCTAAAGGTTTTGAATATTCCTACGATGATCATTTATGAACAGCTATTTATTTGAGTACCTATTTTTATTTCTTTAGGGGTTTTTACCTATGAGAGAATTGGTAGGTCAGATGCTTCTCTTTTTCAGGATCCACTGGGTTTCCACAATAGCTGTACCATTTTTGATTCCCATCAGCAACGTATGAGGGTTCCTATGTCTCTATATTCTCTCCAAACCTTGTGATTTTCTTCCCATTTTTTTTTTCATTGTAGTAGCCATCCCCATAGGTTCAAAGTGGTATCTCCTTGCAACTTTGATTTGCATTTTCTTAATGACCACTGATTTTGAGCATCTTTTCATGTTACTATTGGCTATTTGTAGATCCTTTCTGGAGAAATGTTTTTTCAAGTTCTTTGCTCATTTTAAAAATTGGGTTGCTTTCTTCTTGTAGTTGAGTTGTAAGTGTTCTTTATATTCTGGATCTTTGAACTTTATCAGTAACGTAATTTGTGAGTATTTCCTCCCATCCTTTGGATGCCTTTTTATTTTTTTGATAATATACTTTGCTGCTCAAATGTTTTTAGTTTTTGTCAAGCCCAATTTAATCTATTTTTTTCTTTTGTCTTTGGATATTAAATCTAAGAATCCATTGCCAAATCCAAAGTCATGAATATTTACTCCTCTGCTTTCTTCTGATAGTTTTAGTTTTAGTTCTTATATTTATGTATTTATCTATTTCTTATATTTAGATTGTCAATCCACCCTCACTGTTTTCACATATTTCTGGCACCCAGAAGGTCCCCTGTGTCAGGGCCAGCTCCATGAGTGTATAACCTCAGTAGCTTAGGGCCCTACACTTAGGAGGCCTCCACATTTGGTTGAATGTTCTTCTGTTGCTGTGTTGTAACTTTTAATTTTTGAGCATGGGACTTTATGTTTTCATGTGGCACCAGACCCAGGTAATCTTCATCCTCTTCTTTCCATGGGTATAAGTCTTTCAAGGTTCAACTCAAGTCCTACCTCCTCCAGGAAACCCTCCATGATCCCTTCCCCATTTCGAGATAGTCTCCTTTCCTCAATTTCTGTAGGAGTTGTGGCCCATACACACCACTCAGTTCTTAGTCACAATGACCGTCCTCTGCCCTTGCTGGCCTCTTATCTTCCTGTGCATGGAAATTTTGTCTCTCCCATCCGGTTATGAACTCACTGGAGCATGGGGAGATGCCATTTCAGCTGGGCCCTATGATATGGGCCAGAGGATTATTTATACATACGTAGCATCTTTTCTTCCCAACTGCAAGTTCCTGTATTTATCTTGGTGTCCTTACAGCACACCAAGCCCAGGCTCTGTCAGGTGACCGTTCAATACACTATGCCTTGTCTCTTTCTGTTCTTCTACCCTGTCTGTTTCTGACCAGGTGGCTCTGCTCTACCCAAGGTTTCTAGAATGAGAAGGCAAAAAAGGATCTCAGAATTCATCTGGTCAAATCCATCTTTGGAAGAAAAGATCTCAGAAAGGCCCAGAGTCTTACTCAAAGTGCACACAGCTCATGGGGGTCCAGCAGGGAATATAGGAAGCTTTCCTGTACAGTTACCTCCATCTTTTCATGCCTTCATCTTTGGACAGATGTAGACCCTTCCTGAGAGTGCAGGTGGGAAGTAACACTTTCCCCATCTGGAGAAGTTGACTAGTTCTCACTGAGACCAGCAGTCCATCAACCCAATTGGCTTGTGGCTTCCTCTGTGGAATGGCTCCCTGGAGCCCCCTTGAGAAGCTCCAGGAACCAGCCGCCTGTAAGCCACCTTATTAAATTGATTTCCAGATGTCTCCATCTCAAATTGAGGAAGCAGGAGGAGGGTGAGGGGCTGGGGGTTTGTCTGTTAAATGAAGTTTTCAGGGTCTGTAATAAATAATGTCATGCACTAATGGGGCAGGTGGTCTCCTGAGATATGGTGATGCCAAGGATGTCCTCAGTGAGGTCTACATAAGGATGAAAGAGGCCAAGAGAGAGACAGACCAGACCATTTGGGGAAAAGAATGAGAGAGAAGAGATAGAGGGACAGATGTTGGAGACTGAGTAGAGGTGGGAGTGCCAGGGACAGACAGGACAAAGAAAGAAAAGGAAGCAGAAAAAAAGAGACAGGAATGGAGGGCTGAAATCTATCCTCCTGTTGACCTGGCAGGGTCAGTCTGTCTCCTTCAGAACAGCTGGTGAGTCCACAGACAGCCCTGGAGGACTCCCTATGTGCAAGCCTTGTGCTGGTGCTTTGCAGATAGCAGCTCTTTTATTTTCTGCAACAACCCCATGAGATTGCTTCTGCGATTATGCCCATTTCACAGACAAGGTACGTGAAGCTCAGAGGCTGGAGGGAATTCACTCAAACAGTGGTAGAGAAGTCTGTTTCCCACACTGTGCCATCAACCATCCCACTTGGTGGTCACATGTGGTGGAACAATCTTTTTGGGCTGGGCTCATTCCATGGATGAGCACAGAAACTGTAGCTAGTTGGCACTACCTAAACCTAATGTCATTCTTAGGGAGAATTTTGAATCTGTCTGAATGTGGACACAGGGAGAGGGCGCAGAGAAAAATATGAACACAGTCTCCTCTTAAGCACTTATCTTGAAACATGTGGAAAATTCCCTGTTGGACAGACTTGGTTTCCTCCAACCCATGACAGAGTCCACCAGTTGAGGTGCTGCTTTCCCAACTTAATCTCTGAGAGAGCATTTATATGCATGAGAAACTTGGGTATACTGGCTTCTGGGGGTGGTGTCATGAATGATCACAAAAAGCTCCCCTAAAAAAAACAAAAAAAAAATTGTTACAAAATTGGTTGCTTAAAAAAAAAAATCACAAAAACATGAATTTATTCTTTCACGTTCTGGAGGCCAGAAGTCTGAAAACAAAGTACAGGCAAGATGGCGTTCCCTCTGAAGGCCCTAGAGTAGAATCCTTTTTTACCCATTCTTAGCTTTGGTGGCTTCCACTGATCCTTGGTATCCTTTGATTTGCAGCTGAATCTCTCCAGTTTTGGGTCCCATCACTTGCCCTCCTTCCTTGTGTCTGTCTCTATATTTAAATCCCCCTCTCCGGTCTCTTACACAGACACCAGTCATTGGATCAGAGGCTCACGCTAACCCAGAATGACTTTATCTTTGATTGCATCTGCAAAGACCCTATCTCCAAGTAAGGTCACATTCACAGGCACTAGGGTTAGGATTTGTACATATCTTTTTGGGGTACACAGTTCAATCCCACCACAGTGAAGATATGTGGAATGTATAGGTGATAAAAAGTAAGAACAGAAGCAAAAAGGACAAGTGCATGACACAAAAGTGTGACAAAAAAAGGCTTGTATGTAAGGGTTCAGGTGTTTCCCTCAAAAAATGGAAATTTAACTTAAGGTTTATACCTCTTGTTGAATTCTTGCTTCCTTCTCCTCATGCCCCATGTGTTGCTACCCACCCTCCTTTGCCTTTTGGACACCATCCCTTTGCTTTGACGATACCACTGTACTTGGGATTTGGGTGCTTCTAAAATTTACAAAGTGACACCATATTTGAGATAAACATTCTGTTTTGCCTAGGAGGCAGAGCTGACTCTTGTCTCCTGGCTTGGGCTCATTTCTTAGATCAGAGCTACCTGCCTAGCTGGTGTGTAGGAATATCATTAAATCATTTTTAAAATAAGATATGAGATCCCACTGAATGATCTTCAGAGCTGTATGGAAGAGGAAGTTCTGGGTATCTGATTCACATGGGCATTGGCTTCAGGATACTCTGTTCTCTATGGATTCTTCTTAACCCTGAGTGCTCCAGTGTTAGGACTCTTGGTGGCAAGGGATAGAAATACATCACCAAATACCTTTTTTTTTTTCCCTCCTAGAGGACATCTGCTGACTCATGCTATTGGGTATTCCAAGGAATGGTCTAGCTTCTGGTGTAGCTAAACCCAGGAGTTCACTGACATCATTAAAATGCTGTCTCTCTTTCTCTGGCAGCAAAATGCCCCCATGGGTTCCAGAGAAAGAGAGTACCTAGTGCATTTCAGGAAGTGACTCTGTTAGTCCATCCTGAGTTCTATGGATATGACTGCTGTGATCTCATGGCCAGAGGAAGAGATTCTCTGATTGGCTAGGCTGGAGTCACTAACCACAGTGGAATAGTAAGGATGTTCTAGCTATGGTCACAAGCCCTGCAAATCCCAGCGGCTTGACAGAAGGAAAGTTTACCTTTAAATCACTTAAGTTGAATGTAGAGGACATTCTCAAGCACACAGGCTGAGGGAGGTTCTGCCATCTTCCACATGTGGCTTCCAAGGTCACCAAGAACATCAATATTCCACCAACAGACAAAAAAAGAGAAACTGGACCAGCACACAGGAGGTTCTTTCATGGGCCAGGCCCACATTTCACTGGCCAGCCCTTGGCCATATGTATAGACTATAACATTGTCTGAGAAGTACAGACTAGCTGTGAGCTCAACAGGAAAGGAAATAGGCTTGCTGAATGCTAGCCATTTCTGCCATCACTTGGTATGCTTATACTATGTTGGCAGCATTGTCAGAGAATGAGAGAGGAGTGGCTTCCCAAAGGAATGGCTTAAGAATAGATTTGTAAAGAATCTCCTTTGATCTAACTCACAGGATGATTCAGACATGTCTGACCTTGCTGCTCTTGGCTATGCTGGTATCTGATACAGACACTATTGTCTATTGCTGTATGACAAACTATCCCCAAATTTAATGGTTTACAACAACAATTTTGTTATAGTTTTCTTCTATTTCATGATTCCAGTGAGTGAGGAATTTGGGCAGGGATCAGCTGGGTGATTTTTTTGCTCCACAGGGTGGCAATTAGGGTCACTCAGTCGTATTCAGCTGGAGGGTCCAGGACAGCCCCCCTTCTTGTGGCTGGTGCCTTGGAGGAGTTAAGTAACTGACTTGAGCTCACAGTACTGGAAAGTGAGGAACCAGTGTTCAGAGTCAGGAAGCTGGGCTCCAGAGGCCATGGGACCCTAGCTACGCACTCAGACTAGGAGTTGCCTTTAGCATAATGAGTCTGTGGCTCCCTGTCACCAGCATTACCAAGCTGACTTACTCTCTGTGGGAAACAAAATGTACTCTGCTTGACTGTCCAGAAGTCTGCTTTTGGCCAAGGATTCTTACTTCCAGTTACCTTTGAAAGTTCTGGTAATGCCCATTCATTTCCCTTGGTGCCCCAGGACTCATATGTAAATGAAGTCAAATAAGTCTGGGTGATGTTATGACTGTTATTACAAACCAGGGTTGTTGATGTCAAGTCAAAGGAATGGTTTTTTAGGGGGTCCAGTAGGTGTGTGAGGCCGTGCCAAGTACCTTCCTGTGGAAATCCAAGGTCTGAGTTCCCCGAGTCAGCCAGAACTAGAAACCATGCAAAACCCAGACTTTCCCAAGAAAAAAGCTGCTATGGGATTCCTGTCAAGGCCTCTCATCTCTCCTAATCCCACATCCTGACTTCTTGCTCCTTGCTGCATGCACTTTACATCTGTCCTTTGAAACCAATTTTCTTCTGAGCAAAAACAGAAAGTCCCCAGGGAAGAAATAGCTGGAATCTTCTGGGCATTTTCTAGGATTGGATGGTTGAGGTTGTTTGGCAGAGCTGAGCGCTATGGTCCTGGCGTCACGTAGGATCTGTTTGTGGCCCTCTGGCCATCATTTCCTACAGGGATGGCAGATGGCCTGTATTTTTAATAATTAAGAAAAAAAAGTCGGAGGGAAATCGGGCTCAGTGGGAGGAATTTGGCACCATACAGGCAGCACAATTGAGCTGTGAATTTGTTTGGAGATTGGAAATAGTGACTTCCCATTAAGCATGCCTGCAGCCTCAGCCCTTCCAGGAATCTTCGAGGGCCCTATGTAATGATTTTCATCAGTAGGTCCTGGCTGGGGACGGGGGCAGGGGGGCAGGAGGTGGATGAAAGGGAGCCATTGGGAGCCCCTGGCCTCCTTGTACTCAGAGGACGGTACTTCCCAGGGGCCACTGCAGACAATTTGTGAACTCCCCTATGCTCCATCTCCTCTTAGCTCATATTAGCTCCGGGAGGCAGAGGTCCCAAATGATTACACAAATCGGCCAAGAAGACCAGCTCGGTTTGTTGAGCAAAAAAAAGAGATTGTGTCCAGCTCTAAGGGGAAAGATAGCAGATCTCTGAGAAACCATGGTAGAGGTCCTACACCCTGTTAGATTACATTATGAGGATGTGGAAGGGACTGCCACTTTCTTTGTCCTCTGTTTAAGGGATGCCTGGGGAAGCAGAGGAGGAAGGGTTGTACCCAGAATTCTGAGCCCCAACTTCCAACCTTGACCCGATACCACTGGCCAAGCAGTCTTTACCTGGTCATCTTCCTTTTCTAGGTCTCAGTTTCTCTATTTGTAAAAAAGCAGAAATGAATTCTACAGCTGGAAGAGGTGGAGGGATAGTGCTGCCTATATATGACCTGATTCCCTGTGGAGACATGGAAAAGGTATCCTAGGTAAAGGTGTAGACCATGGGGAGGTGACCAGAGAGGCTGGGACAGTTTGCTTTGGATAGACTGCTAACCTGCAGAGAAACATGGGCAACATTCAAAGGAAGAAACACGCCTGGACGTGGACCCCCTAAGGTCATCCTTTCATCTTAAACAGACCACAGAAGAGCTGGGGCCCCAGAGAACATTTACTGGACTCCCCTATCCCCTTCAGCATCCCTCCTCCCTTACTGGTGTTGAGTCAGGCCTTTCTGGAGAGTGAGTGGAATCAACTCTGTGGGGTGGGGAGCTGGCTGAGCAGAGGGTGGTCTACACTGCACCGGCTCTACCAGCTAGAGCCCACCAAGTCTCAGTGCCTCTGGTTGGGGCCAGAAATTCTGGAGGGAGCATTCCATTCTAGCGGCTAAAGGAGTAAAGAAAGCTCCTCCTGTCTCCCCCCTCACCCCGCCACATTCTGGCCTGGTCAATGCTGGGTCCCACTGACCAGCTGCCATCAGGGGCGAGTCAGCTCAGCAGATGGTGTGAGGCGGGGAGGGGACCATGTCAGCCAGTAGCACAGACGAGCAGTGACTGTGAACTTAGGGCATTTCTGTTCCCAAGTCTCTTGCTCTCCCCCTCTGCTCCCTCCATCTCCCCATTATTCATCCACCATCTGGGCTCTTTCTTCTTTCCTTCTTACCCTCATGTCTCCCTTGCCCTCCTCATTTCTCTCCTCTTTAACCACCTCTCCCTCTTCCCTTTTTTTTTTTTTTTTTTTTTTTTTTCCTCTCCCTTGGCCTCTGCAATGCAGTTAGATGCTAGACCCTTCAGGGCAGCAGTATTAATAAGAGAAGGGCCAGAGGTACTTTCTTGGTATGAAGTCTTCCTGGCTGGATGGTCCTGGGGTGAGGCAGGAACTCCCTGCTCCTGGTGAAAGTCGCAGCTGAACACTGATTGGAACTCTGGGAGCAATACCGTCAGCTCTGAGCACTGGGGCCAAGGCCAGTGAGGCGGCAGAGAGGTTATCTGTGCAGAGAAGGCCAAGGTGAAATCTCCAGGGCTCCAGGGCTTCAGTCCAGATCACAGAGGGCCCATTGCCCTACTCATTCCATTCCTCTTACTATTTGGAAGGGGACGTGGCCATGCCTGGGTCCATCCTTCCCCCAGCCTCCCTTTCAGTCAGGACCCTGGCTGGGGACAGAGGCTAAGCCTGAGGCCTGGGGTGTTATCTATCTCCTCATTATGAGCCTCAGGTCTTTGGGAGACTGGCCAGTACAGTGGCAATGCTAAGAGTGGTCTCTCTCTGACTTTGTGGTGGTCCCTGCATCTCAGATCATGCACTCCATGGATGTAGGCTGTAGTTAGGACAATCCCATACTTCTCCCCCAGGCATTAACTCCATTCTTGGTCCAGATCAAGAATCCAGAGATGTCCCTGAAGGGAAGGAAAGGAAAAGAATTGCTCAAAGGAATGCAGAACTCAAGTGCTCCTACTTTTCAGGATTTCCCTAAACTCCTAAGGTCCATTCTAGATTCTGAAACTATAACCTGTGCACAGAGTGTCCTACCAAGGTGGAAATCATCTAGATCTGCACTGACTTATGCAGTAACCACCAGCCACATGGAGCTATTGAGCCCTGAAAATGTGGCCAGTGTGACTGAAGAACTGATTCTTAAATTTTATTCACTTCCAATTAATTTAAATTTAAAGAGCCATATGCGGTTGGTGGGTGCCATATTGAGCAGCTTTAAAATGTGGGGCGACCCTGGTGAACAGCAGCAACCCCTTAAATGAATACAGCATTTGACAAACCACTTTGACAAAGGCCACTTCACTTAGTCCTCTTAATAAATAACTCAGCATCTGGCACTGGTAAAGAGTTTCATAAACAGGTTCTTTCTTTTAATCCACAAAATAGCAGTTGGATGGAGGTGCTGTTATTACCACACTGTACAGATGAGGGAGGAAGGCACAGGGAGGTGAGGGTATTTGCCCAAAGTCACACAGCTAGTTGGTGCCGGGACAGGATTGGGAGGTGGTCCGCTGGACTCCATAGCTGTGCTCTAACAAGTATATCTGATTTACCCGAAGTTCTAAGACTTGGATTCTAATTCTGCCTCACCACCGGACAGCTCTGTGACCCTGGACAAGTGGTTTTTCCTTCTTTGGCTCCAAATGGTTCCTCTGTGGTAAGAGGGGATGGAAGTGTCCATCCTGAGGTCCTCTTCAGCTCTGAGAGTCCATGGTATCACTTGGTTCAGCCCAGGTTGGATGTCAGGGCTGTGTCTAAGTACATTCTGAGAAGGACATTTCATAGCTCGAGACGCCATGACCTTCTGTGTCATGTGTGACACAGGACAGTGTGGAGGACAGTGTGAGGGAAGGAGCTGGGCAGTGGGGAAGCCTCTGGGGTGGGCTGCAGGTGGCCTTTGGGGTGGGTCTTGAGGAGGGGGTGGGATCTGGGCCATCAGAGATGCAGAAGAGTAGAGAGCATGGAGGTAGGATGGTGGACAACAGCAGGAGGAAAGGCCCATTGGAGGAAGTGGCCACTTTATGTTCAGGTGACTCTTCTGAAATCCACCTATATAGAACCTCCCCACCAGCAAAGGGATAGAAGGAAACCCCAGAATAACAAAGGTTAGGATAGAGGATGCCTGATGCTTGTTTTGCTTCTACCAAGTATACACTGCCTTTTTTCTTCTGAACTGGTGCTAATATTTCCAGCTCCCTCACTTCCACTGACTAGGGGGTTAGTACCTCAGGGCTGACAGCACACTAGGCATTTTCTGCTTAGCCTGTGTGACTTTAAACGTGTCCCAGCGCATGGAGCAGCCACCCTGTCCTGTCTCCAGGCATGCCCAAGCTATTGTCTCAAATTGCTCAGGCAGCATTCTTGGCCTTGATACCCCTATCTGGGCTCTCCTTGTGGGGCTGTATGACTCCCTTGGAGTTGTCTCCACCTGCTTCTCTCTGGCAGCTGCAGACATGGCCTGCCACTATAGAGGTCAGGTTGTGACTTCAGCTATATCTTGCGCAATGGAGCCTGCATTTAATCCACGTGGAATGAGAGACCCTTTTTTGTGTGCACTGCCCTGCAGGGCACCTCCAGATGAATAAGGAAGGTCTTCCTTCAAGAAGGCTGCAGACCAGGACAGCATAGCTAAGGTGCCTCCACGTCCAATGTCTACATGTCCAGTAGGTGAGGCAAATGGACCTGGTATGAAATATTAGGCAATAGAAGAGATTAGCTGAATTTTAAAGGCTCTTCCCATTAACTGAGCTCCCACGTGTTACTGGCACACAAGACTGGGGGCTGAATGTGCCCCATGACCCTTTTTGTAAAGAGAAACTGGAATCTGGATTTTAATTGGAAATGACCCAATTTTTACAAAAGGCATACCAGCCAAATAAAGCTCATCTGTGGGTCAAAAAAATTTCTGTCTCTTTCTTACACACAGGCTGATTCCTGAAGACAAGTTTGTGGAGCAGCTCCCAAAGGAAGGAGTGAGATGAGCTGGAAGGTGCTGTTCTTTACTTGTGCACATGCTGCTTGTTGCACTGTTTTCCCCATCTTCAGTGTAGGCCCAGGTCCACACTGGACCCCAGCAATTAACTGGATAACTATCTTCTTGGAATTTAAACCACAAAGACCAAGTCAACACAGGAACGGTAGATGCATACATTTTCTCACTGGGGCTTTCAGTGGGGTGGATTCCTTCTGCCCTCTCTTCTTTGCACCCAGAGGCAGAAAGGGATACTGGTAAATATTTTCTTAGACCATGAAGCCTGAGGTTTCTGGGCCAAGACAGTTTAGAACAGACCTTAGGACTCCCCAGAACCTTCCACCCCACAAACATTTGAACACATCTGCATCTATTCCATGTGAAGTGCACATCTTTATACTATGGCTATGTGTTCAGTGCCCCTGTGAGATTGTAGGTACATAAGTGTATTGCGTTGTGCTCTTGGCTGTTGTTTTAGTCAGTGTTCTCCAGAGAAACAGAAACAGTAGGATGTATACATATATGTCTCTGTGTACATGTGCATATACATCTACACATACATAAATACATGCATGTGGAAGAGGAGATTGAAAGAGAGAAAAAGAAAGAGATTTTAAGGAATTGGCCATGCAGTTGTTGGAGTTGACAAGCCTGACATCTTCAGGGAAGGCCAGCAGACTGGAGGCTCAGGGAAGAGTTAATGTTGCAGTCTTGAGTCTGAAGGCAACCTGGAAGCAGAATTTCTCTTACATCCAAGGATCTCAGTCTTTTTGCCTGTGGTCTTCAACTGGTTAGGTGAGCCCCTCCCCCACCCCCCCAGATGGAATGTAATTGGCTTTTTTCAATGTCTACTGATTTAAATGTTAATCGCATCTTCACAGCATCATCTAGACTGGTGTTTGACCAAACAACTGGCCACCACCACCTAAAATTAATCATCATATCAGAGCCACCACCTCAGACCGAATTCTGTCAATGTATTCTAAACGACACAACAAGCAATCTGATGCCTGAGAAAGGCTGTTGGATGGCCACTTGTTCAGATAATGGTCTTTTCAGTGTTATTTCATTGTGTTGATTTTTTTTTTTTGTCATCTGAGTTCTGAAACAATCACAAATAGATCTGAAAAGTAGCTCAAACTGAGGGAGCAAAAACACTTCATTTTCTGTGATGGTTTTGAATCAGTTGTTGGTGGCTGCTTGGTATGATAAATTGTAAAGAAGCCGAAGGTGACCTGCAGTGGGAATGGGCACAGGAGATGGTGGTATGTGTGCTTCCTCTTTGACATTGATGAGCAAGGCCAAGTCTTCATTGGGGAAGAAGATCAGAGGGAACTTTTTTTTTTTTTTAAAGATTTTTATTTATTTATTTGAGAAAGAGAGCAAGCAAGAGAGAGAGAGAGAGAATAAGTGGTGGGGAGGGACAAAGGGAAAAGGAGAAGTAGCCTCCCCACTGAGCATGGAACCCAATGGGGAAGCACAACCCAAGCTGAAGGCAGACTCTTAACCAACTAAGCCTCCCTCCCATGTGCTCCCAGAGAGAATTTAAGCAAATGTTAGCTTGAGGATGGGACAGTGGGAGGTAGGTCTCCTAATTCAGGGGGTAGTTTCCTTAGTAAACAAGAAATACCTGGTGTGCACCTAGGAAATACCTAGTTATCTAAATAATGTTCTCATTTCTTTTATGGCTTCTTTTATTTTTTATTAGAAGTTTTATCTCTCCTAAGGGAAGCTCATATGTCATAGAACTACTGAACTACATCCTAAATTTGGACCTTTGCATTTTCCTTTTATGTATTTTATTTGTTTGAAGCCTCAATAAAATGTTCTATTCTAGAACTGTAAAGTCCAGTATGGTAACTGGTAGACCAAAGTGGCTAATGAGTACTTGAAATGTAACTAGTGTAACCAAGGAACTAAATTTTAAATGTTATCTAAATAAAAATTTAAAATTTAAATAGCCATGCTTGACTAAGTAGCTATTGTATTGGATAGCACAGATGCAGAACATTTCAATCATTCCAGAGAGTCCTAGTGAACAGCTAACCTAAAAAAAAAAGAAAAAAAGAAAAAAATCCAACTTTTTTTTTTCTTTTTTTTTTCTTTTTTTTTTTTTTTTTTTTTTTTTTTTTTTTTTGTTCCTACCAACCTAACTTTGCAGAGGATTGGTACAAATAAGACTCATTTAGTGGCCCTAATTCCCAATTTCTTTTGACAATCTCCCATTTTATTTTAATTTGTTTAATTAAGAAAAAACACTTCTCTTAGTTTGGGTTTAAACCAGCACTTGGCTTGAGGCAGGATTTAAAGGGATGTCATAGGCAGTTCTTTCAGTTTGGGGTGGAGGCTGGAAATTTGGAGATGCTGAGATTGGTGGGGAGAGCGACTTTGAGAAGAAGGGCAAACCCAGTGCATATTGCCCTATCAAGCTGAATTTTTGTGTCTTTCTAGTTTTAAAATGCCAAATCTCCATTTCTGTTCCATTTCTTTATTTCCTAGTATAAATGTCCTGATTCTTTCTCTCTAAGTCAGCTCACATTTTAATGATCGTCTCAATATTTGTCCACTATTTTCCAGAGCTCAGCTTTGATATAAGGAAAGGGCTTCTGAGCTTTCTTCTCTAAAATCTTATTGTTCTGTCCTTACTTTTCCCCATGAAGGTAACTGCTGTGGTAATACTGGCACTCAGCACAATATTATTATTATTATTATTATTATTATTAATTTATTCTTAGAGAGGTGGAGACGGGGGTGGGTTGGGCAGAGGGTGTGAGAGAATCTCAAGCCGATTCATGCCCAGCGCGGAGCCCGATTCGGGGCTTGGTCTCACAAGCCTAAAATGATCTGAGCCAAAATCAAGAGTCAGATGCTTAAGTGACTGAGCCACCCAGGCGCCCCTCAGCACAATACTAGAAGACTACAGGCTTTCAACTCCAGCTCTACCACTCATAGATGGACAATGCAGATCATGTTACTTGATTTCCCAGTGCCTTAGTATCCTTATTTGTAAAATGAGGGTGATGCTAATAATAGGACTTCTCTCCCAGGTTTTTGGGAGGATTAAGTACACAGTGCTTAGAAGCCTGGCTGGCATCAGGGACAAGTAGATGTCACTGCTCCTGTGGGTTCTTGTTTCTCTTGCCTGATAGACAATAGGCTCCTTGAGGGCAGGGGCTCCAAGTAATGCCTGGTGGGTGGGAGGATTGCTATAAATATTTGCTTATTGAACAGGGAAGTAAATCACTGTGGTCAGTTAATCACTTTCCACTTCTTTCTTGTCCCAGCAAATTCTTGTCCCAGCAAGAACTTCCAGATCAGCTTTTATCTTCACTCCTGCTTCTGCCTCTAACTGCCTCCTGTATCTTTTGTCTCTTTTGCCTCTGTTGATTCTCCTTTTCTGAGTTTCTTTTCTTCTTTTCTGAGTGCTAGCTGAGTCTTGTAGGGGTCATGAAATCCAGTCCCCTATTTTTAGCAAGTTCTGACACCCATTTAGCTTCTGCTCTAACTTGGAAGCGGGACGTGGGGAAAACATCCAACACAAAGACTCTAAAAATTCCCCAAACACGCATTCTCTCTCCCTTTAGGAAAGTCCCAGGGCTGCAGACATGAGGACATTGCTCTGTCTTCCATGACACATTCCTGGGCACGGGGGCAAGGAAGTGGGTGGGTAAGAGGTGACAGTATCACTGGCCCTTCCTTGAGGGATTTTGGTGGGGGATTATCCTTCTTGCCATCTTGGCTATGAGTACGTGAAACTAAAAACAGCCTCCCCATCTGGGCTTTTATCATGTGGCCCACCTCCCTTTCCTACCGTCTCCTTTCCTGGCCAAGAGGTGGCTTTGTCCTGCCTTTGGCCCTTTCTGAAATATCAAACCCTATTGCATCATGGTGCATCAAGCAACAGCTTGTCCAAGCCAGGAACTGAGAGAGCATGGCAGCTTCTTAAATTCTCCAGAGGACCTGTTCCAGAGACATACTCATAACTGTCTTGTGTCAACATGGCCTTTAAGATACAGTGTGAAGGAGGTAGCTCATCCACTCACAGCCCTCTGGGCTCAATGTCCAACTATCCCCTGGCCTGCCTGGTAACTCCACAGAGCAGGGCTGTAATGAACTATAGCTTCCTGTCAGTCAGCACCCTCCTCCCCATAAACCCCTCCCCTCCCCAGCTGTCTACTGTCCCCATTTCCCTTTTGGAAGGCACAGTCTTTAAAGTGAGCAATGAGAGGGAAGTCATGCCTGATATCTGATAAGA
This sequence comes from Mustela putorius furo, assembly GCF_011764305.1. Lineage (NCBI taxonomy): Eukaryota > Metazoa > Chordata > Mammalia > Carnivora > Mustelidae > Mustela > Mustela putorius. Next base: position 21,154,643 of record NW_025421341.1, read on the forward strand.
TGGCAAGTCAAGTATGGGCTTGACTTGGCTCTCCATGTTGGCTTCTTGGCCAGAATGAGGTCGTCTGGCTCAGGTTCCCATGCTAAAGGGCCCTTTCGCTTCTAAGAATTAAAGCCATAAATACGAGATATTAGAGAGATTTTTGTCTGTGGCAAACTCTACTTCTTTGTTCTTTCCTGCCTTCCTGTCTTTCTGACTTCTTTTCTTTTCCCCTCCTTCTATAATTATATCTTGCCTGGTTCTCATGTTCCAGGCAAGTGCTAAAGAAACAAAATCCTATGTTGAAATAGTCTCAATTCTTGTTTTCTGGAACTTGCCCTAGAGTAAGACAGATATACTGATAAGCAGGTAACTATAAATGAGTATGAAAAGGATAACCATTGAGACAGGCACAGGGTGCTGTAGGATTTCTGAGGGAGACCTAAGGCAGGCTGAGCAGATGTCCTTTTGCTTAAGGGAAAAGTGGCTCCCAAATACTGATCTGCATATCCCTGTCATCCCATGCAAAGTATTTTCATAAGCCAGATGAGAAATGATAAAAATGAGTTCATGAATTCATATTTCTTAGAAAATATCATCTTTATTCTGAGGTGCTTCACCCTTTTGGGGTCATAAGAAAGGATGGTGGTATTAGGTGATAAGGACAGTCATGGTAGTAGATATTATTTTTGTGTCTATATATTTATTTGATAGAATGAAAGAGGGCAATCACTTATCTGTCTTCTAAAATATTTGGAAATGTTGCTGATCCACGAAAGCTTCAAGTTTGCTATGTAAACTGAGGGCACCAGAACTGGGTTACTGGTGTGATGTCCAGCTCAACACACATGCTGTTTTACATGCGGTGAATGCACAATGTCGTTCCTCCTATACAAAGACGGTGTCATGTGACCTACACAGGGAACGTGTTTTTCTTATCTCCCCAGTAGAAGTGATGGAATTTTCACCAACTCGTCCATACTTTACACCTGCTCTTCCTCTTGGCCAAAGAAAGTATTTGTGGGATGGCTGACTGGAGTAGGGGTATCATTTGTGGTCATAGAAGGGAAAGGGAAAATGGTCCAATTGTAGATCAAATCCTTGACCTTGGCTTGTTAGCTCCCCTCACTAATGGACTGATACAACCAGTTAAGTACAAGCTAGTTATTCCAGGAACACAGCAGAAGGTGAGTGTGTGGGCAGGGATCAGCAGACAGAAGGCCAAGTCACAAAATAGAGTCGGCTCTGCATAAATTCGAGCTGTGCTTCTAAAGCCCACTGATTCCTGGCTGAGTGGCCTTGACTTGTTTCTCTTTTCTGTCCTCAGCTGCTCATCCACCAAAAAAGGAAGCCAGATGGGTTTAGACCAGTGGTTCTCATACTTATGCAGGTATTAGGGCCATTTGGAGGGCTTGTAAAATCCAGATTATTGGGGGGCGTCTGGATGGGTCAGTGGGTTAAAGCCTCTGCCTTCGGCTCAGGTCATGATCTCAGGGTCCTGGGATTGAGCCCCGCATACGGGCTTTCTGCTCAGCAGGGAGCCTGCTTCCTCCTCTCTCTCTGCCTACTTGTGATTTCCGTCTGTCAAATAAATAAAAAATCTTAAAAAAAAAACCAACCCAGATTATTGGGTTCTACCCTCAGAGTTTCTGATGCAGTAAATCTAGGTTGGGGCCAAGAGTTTACATTTCCAAACCTTTCCAAGTGACCCTGAAACTGCCGGTCCAGGTACTGTACTTTGAGAACCACTGCATTAGGCACTTTTCAATCCTTCATTCCTAAAATCCTATTAATCATTCTTACTTCAAAGAGTTTATAATTCGATTAGCACCTTTCCTGTGGGAGGGAAAGAGATTAACGATTTCATTTTCTCAATTTCTAATTGAAATATTTAAATATTTGTTTGGCACCTTCTATGTACACATGACTGCAAGACAGAGAAAGGATGGCTATCACACTCCTCCTAACCATGCTTTCCTGACCTCTGCATTGTGCAAGAACTTTGCTTCCTATAAGCTGCTTTGTAGAGTAATATCTACTATTTGTGGTCCTAGGGGCAGAAAGAATCTGGAAAATTGAGATCAACAGATAGGGGTAAGTCTACCCCCAGTGGAAAATGATGATGCAGAGAGTCACATCTGAATGGATGAAGCTGTGTCAGAGAGGATTGCCTGTAGACTAGTGTGCCCCCGTGTGAGTCACCATCACCTCCTCCATGTTCCCAGCACAAAGTTTTTATTGAATAGTTCCATCTCGCAGAGCCATGGTGGGTGCCAGACCACAGGGTAAAGGCAAATTGGGCTCTTGCCACCTGAAACACAGACCTGATATGGGCAACACTGGAGATAGGAAGACATATAGACAAAGTTTAACTTGCAAAGGTCGAACAAGAAAGTGTTTATGTTCACCATGGGCTTTGTGGATTTGGGAATTTGAGAGATCTTTTCAACTCAACCAACAACAGATTTGTATTTAAAATATATAAAGAACAGTAAGAAAATGACTAACAATGCACTTTTTAAGATTGGCAAATAAAATGAAAGAGCCTGGGTGCCTGGCTGGCTCAGTTGGCAAAGAACATGACTCCTGATCTTGGGGTCATGAGTTTGAGCCCCATGTGGGGGATAGAGTTTATTTAAACAAACAAACAAACAAACAGACAAATAAAATCTCTTCCTTAAAAAAAAGTAAAAATAAAACGAAGGGCCATTTCACTAAAGAGGATGTATGTATGACCCATAAATATTTGAAATAATGTGCAATATTATTTGTAATCAGAGAAATGCATATTAATACTGAAATGGCATGTTTTACATTCAAAATGAAACTGGTAATACCAAATGGTGGTGAGAATATGGAGTTCAGGAAATTCTCATGTAGCTGGTGGAGTGTAAGTTGGTCAGACTCACCAGGGGAGTTATTTTACATTATCCAGGAAAGTTGGACATGAATAAAATTTATGCTGCATCCAGACAGCCTTGCTTCCGCCTACACATTTTAAGGAATCCACGGTACAGACTTAGTAGGACACACTGTACAAAATGGGCTAGGATGTGACTGTTCACAATAACCCAAGCTTAGAAGCAACCAGAAATCCACTCCAAAGAGCATGGATACAAAAATTACAGGATTTTCTTATAATGTAATTCTATACATCAATGAAAAGATAAATATTCATACACATTTCAATGTGAACGAACCTCAAAAGCCTAACAGTGGGCAAACAAAACAAGCTCTAGATTAAATGCAGTAGGACATCGTTTATGTAGAGTTCAAAAGCAGGCAAAAACTAAACAGTAGATTGTTTAGAGATACATACATGTGTGGTAAAGTTACAAAGGAAAGCAAAGGAGATGATGAAAACAAAATCTGGCCTAGTGGTTGCTTTGAGATGGAGAGGGATACAGTAGGACAGGAGCACTACAGGGTTCAAAGTTGTGTGGGGGGGTCTCTATTTCCTAAGGTGAGTAGGACATGCAGGTGTTTTTAATATGATTATTTTGACAGTGGATGCACCTTGTATATGCTCTTTTCATGTACATTACCTTGTATAAAGTAAGAAAAATTGGTTGGAATTGTGTTTTACATCAAGGCCTTTTGATTGCTGGATTTTACTTCCCTGGGTCCTAGAGTCTGTGGTGATTAGGCCATGAACTGGAGTTTCCATTGGGAGACCCCCAAATTCCAACAGGTGTGCACTTCTTCTCTGGGTCCATTCAGTTTTTCAGATTATTTCTCCCACGTCTTGTGTGTGATGTGCTACTTGGCCTGCAGTGGTCCAGAGCTCCAGATGTAAGGGGGTGGGGGGTGCCTGGGAGGTGGGGGAGATATACAGAATTCTACTCCAACTCTGAGCCTCCACTTTACCCTCCTAGGAGAGGTTGTTGCCTTCCTGTGGGGGGTGGAGGAGGGAACCTGGAGTTTGTTCACTTCTCATGGGCTTCTGGGCTATTGCTGTTTTGAGGACTGCATCACCCTTCATTTCCCTGGTCCCTAAATCTCAGAGCCATTCTGATTTCCTGGGGGTCACGTGGGTTTGTTTCTCACTGGCTTCTCTTCCGCAGCTCATCCCATGCCCTTTTTGCTGAGTTAGATGTTCCCCCGCCTTGCGTTTTCTGTCTTTGAGCACACTCACCCTCTGTGTTGTTTCTTCCATTCCTTTACGCCTTTGCCCTCATGTTAGTGAGGTTTTGAGAGCAAGCACGTGCATTCATTCTGCTGCATTTGACCCTAATTCCTGCGATCAACAACCTTCCCACATTGGCTGCTCTTCCCCCATTTTACAGTTAAAGAAACTGAGAACAAAGAGGGGGCACACCACTTGCTGGGCGAAGACTCCTCAAGCGTGAACGACTCCCCGTGTGTACTTTTCCTCTTATACTGCCTCGCTCCCAGCAGGAGGCCTCCAGGGTCTCCTAACCCTTCTGGCTGGAGTTGTGTCCCCTTGTCTAAGCCACAGCCCTCCTGTGGCAGGTTCCCACGACCGCTGTCCACTGGGTGTAATGAATAAGCCGCAGCAGGACGCTGAGGACCGCGGTGCCTCAGCTGGAGGGGCTGCGCACTCAGCCAGGTGTGTGAAAAGCAGCAAAGCCTCCCTTGGGTGTACAGAGTGACCTTGATTCTCAATGTTAATGGCTTCACACAGGCAGGGAGAGTTTCCTTTGGAAGCAGCAGATATTGATCGGGGCCATCAGCCTAGTTCATACTGAGAAGCACTTGGACTGAAATTTTATCCCATGGTGGGGAAGTTAGAGAAGGGAGAGAGCGATGGGAAAGTTGCTTCAGTATTTTTTTTTTTCTTTCTCTTTTTTCTTTGACAACCACAAGTTTCCTGCACTCCCTTGGAACAGAATTTCTGTTTTGACTAAATGGAAAGTCTCCAAGGAACGAAGGCTAATGGGGGACTTTTTTTTTTTTTTTTGAAAAGCACCCTCTGTGGCCTTCCATCAATTCCTCTTTTCCCCTCTTCTCTTTCTCAGCTTGCACCTCTTTCTTCCATGCTCTCTGACCTGTCTCCACCCGCCCTCCATCAGCTGTCCACAGCAGAGGCTCTGCAACTTTATTGCAGGCAGCGGGGGCTGGGGCACTGAAAAGCCAGGGCTCCTGGGGATCAGTGGAACTGCTCACAGGGCAGGCCTGACAATGACTGGCAGGCAGAGGCAGGCTGGAGGGGCATGCTCGCAGGCTGGCAGGCTGGGACTGGAGTCCCCCAGTTCCAGGACCCCCGGGGCAGTCGCTTAGAGCACTTCACAGTCTTGAGCCTCCTCTTATCTCCCAGCCCTCCTTTTTAGAGTCCAGAGTCTGGGTCTACTAAAACTTTGACCAGGAGAGAGAGGAAGGAAAGTGGGGAAAGTTGTCCCAGGAAACTTACAACTAAGATAAGCAGAACTTACTGTTCCTTTAAAATGAAAATCACTTACTCCTCACCAGGATCTCAGCAATCTTCAGCCCCAGGCCATTGTCATAGCCTCCTGCTCATCCTCCATGGTCAGACAGGTTCCTTCACACCGCCTCCATTGCCCTGGTTCCCAGCTGCTTTTGCCAGCCTCATGGAAACAACCAGCCCTGTGTATTTTGTTTTTAGAGTTACTCTTATAGCATGAAAGGAAACTCAAGCAGACATGGAGAAATAGACTCTACATTCCCTCCGAGGAAGGGCCTTGTTTATTTTTAACTTTTAATGAAGAGCCTAGGATTAACAAAATAAACTATATTAGCATAATATGAACTATGACTATTATTGCTATTATACTACTTATCGAGAGGGTAGATGCATCAGGAGTTTTGTGAGCACTTATGTGCATCTTCTCATTTACCCAAACAGTCTAATGAAGAGGAATTCTTATTTTCCCTTACAGTCTGAAGCCCAGAGAAGTAACATGCCCATGTAGCTAGTAAGTTGCAGATTTATACACACATGCACACACACACTCCTGCAAACTCACACAACTTACATTAAGTGACTCCATGAGGGAAAGAATTCCCTGCTTGCTAAAAGTTTAGCAAATATTTATGAAGCTCCCACGTCTCAGGCACTATACCTGTGACTGGGTTGCAATGTTTAATCCAATATGGCCTCTGCCCTCCAGGAGTTTATGGTAGGAGGAGCAGGTACGGAAACGCAACTACCTCCGGACAAGGCGGTCTGGGTGGAACCAGTTGCTGTGCAGTGTGGAAGAGGTCAACAGACTTTCGCCATGGGAATCTGGAAAGGACAAATTGGAGTTCTTGTGTGCTGAATGGAAAAAAAAAGAGACATTCTAGGCAAACAGAAGGATGTGAGTAAAGCTGGGAGGTATGAAATGAGGTGATGGTATTTGTGTCTTTGACCCTCATGGGCTCATTATCTTCTCACTGGTAATGGTGTCATGTACACACATCACTAATAGCTACTTTAGATGACTGCTGCATTGTAGGACCTCCGTACTACATGTGTGCTGAATGAATGGAAGCATGGGTTTTCTGTGGTGATCAGATTGTCTCCACTAGCTTGCGTATATTAATTGCCTAGGAGATAAATATTAAAAGTTGCTGGTTAAAAAGGAGCTTGGGTCAAAGGAGCTTTCTTGATGGGCCAGCCATGAGCCCTTAAAGGTTTAGAATGTGGAGGTTAGGTGGAAAACAGAAGGGATGTGTCATTGTAGGTGGATTCGAAGCACCTTTCCTATGATCCTTTCAAGGCTCCATCTCTCCATCCAGCTGTGGCTGGCAGTAAGCATGACTTTCAGTCAGACCATTAGATCAAAGGGCACTGAGGGAAGGAAAGAATGCTGAGTGACAGTGGGGACAGAACAATTGTGCTAGCTACAGGGAAAGACAAGTTGATAGTAGAGAGAAGGTTGTCACTTTCTGTAATAGCTGGAGACAAGGCTGCTCTAAGAGTGTCCCTCTCTGAGGGATGTTGGCCTGGAGTTCTCTTGTTTTTCAGGTGAAGTCGGTACTAGGAATTTGAAAGAAGGGAACGGACAAGAATCTCTGGACTCAAAATGGCCAGGGAGTTGAGGATCGTTTGCTTTAGACTAAAGATAACAGCTGAAGGAGCAAGGAAAAGCTTTCTTGACTGGCCAGGCATGAACCCTGAAAGGTTTAGAATGTGGGGATTAGGTGGAAAGGATTAGCATACAGAGTGATTTCTGAGGAGACTCATCTGTTATGCTGGAAGCTTCTGTGTGCCTGGGGCTGTGACCTGGGCACAGTTGGCACCCCTATGAATCTCTTCGTCTTGCAGTAAAGTTATTTGTGGCATTCATGATGGCTGTGGGGACTTGAGTGGGAGCCAGGAGGAGCTGGAGATCCGTACCCAGAGCTGAGCTCTCAAGAGGGACTCCCCCAAGTTTTCAGGCAGCAAAAGTAACCTCAAGTCTGACAACAGGACCCTTGAGATTCATCCTATAACCTGTTCCAGTGGCCTCTGGAGGCAAACAGCACTTGCTACCAGCGGAACATCATGCTCAACCACATGACTTCCCTCCTCCTATCTGTGCAGGAGGTGAGCAGGATGACTCCTTGGCTGGGGAGCGGGGAAGATTGTATCTCTTGCTGCTGACATAGATCCTGGGGTATATGGACTACTATGCCATATTTGAACATTAACTTTTCACCAAAGCCTTTACCATAGCCATGGAATTAGGTAAGGCCATATGGCTATTGTCCCTGCTGTCCTACCTGAGCTTAACACCTGTGGGTTTAAGTAAATTCTAAGAAATTGTATTTCAGCCTATCCTTCTTGGAGGGTAATATGTTCTCCTTGGTGTTTACTAAGCATCCTTGGCACACACTCATCCTTTCTGTTTCTTCTAATTCTTATATTTTATGTTACTCTTTGAAATTCAATAACATCACAATTTTATATTTCCATTTTTACCACTATATTGATTTCCTATTTCTGCTATAACAAGTTACCACAAATTTAATGGCTTAAAATGACCCAGTTTTATTTTCTCACAGTTCTGGGGGTCAGAAATTCTAAAATCAAGGTGTCAGTAGGGCCCTATTCCTTCTGGAGGCTCCAAGGAAGAATTTGTTTCTCTGCTTTTTCTAGCTTTAATGGCTTTGACTCAAGGCATCATATTCCATCTTGAAAGCCAACCACCCAGCATCTCCCGGTCCTTTTCTCTTTCTCTCTGTTTCTATCATCATGTCACTTTCTGACTCTGATCATCCTATCCCTCTCTTATAAGACCTTTGTGATTACATTACGCTCATCAGGCTAATCCAGGATATCTCAATCTGAAATCTGTAATTTAATCACACTTTGTAAAGTCCTTTTTGTCTTGTAAGATAATATATTCACGAGCTCTTGGGATTAGGATGTGGACATCCGTGTGGGGCTATTACTCAGCACACTAAAACTATTACAACTGAAAACTTAATTGTGGTGCGATTACTGGCGAATAATTGCTGACAACAAATGATCTGTTGCAAGATTAACTACCTAGTGGTAAGGAACAGGTGCCAGTGGATTCTAACTCACCTTCTATCAGAGCGCCAGATACTTGATAAAAACAATAAGCAAAGGAGTATTGATGGTGCTCATGCCTATTTTTCCATTGTTCCAACCAATTGTTGGAGCATAGCAGACAACACATGTTTATTGAAAAAGTATAAGAAAAATCCGTCCACAGTTGATTAAAATTTTGGCACTTTTTGTAGGGTGAAGAATTGAATTTTACTTCTGATTAAGAGTGAATGAATGGTCCTGGACGGATTCATTGTTACCTCTAGTAATAATGAGAAAAAAAAATCCAACCAAAAAGTTATTATTAGCAAATGCCAAAGCGTGTCAGAGCTTAGTTCCCAGGTGCCCTGTGCTATGCTGATACATCACATTATCTCACTTATTTGTCACCACAAACCCAGCTGTGAGCTAGGTACAGGATTGCTTCCTATCTTGTTGGTGAAAAGACTGAAGGTCAATTAAGTCTGTAATTGTCTCACTAGGACTGATAGCCATGGGCTCTCCTGAGTCCTTGTGCCCTTGGCCAGTGTGGGGCTACTGCTTGTTCTTCTCTGCAAGGTAGCTTCTATGGGTATTTCTGGGTTTAGCCCTTTTGTCCTGTTGACGCAGCGTGTGGGAACCTCATATCTCATTCACCCTAGGTTTTCCCTTAACTTTGCTGTCAAGGGTGAGAAAGGACCATCCCCTCCTCAGAATGGGCAGCTCCCCTGGAAAGCTAGAATTGAGAGGGCTGCCAAAGGGATTTTGTTTTATTTATCTTTCTGATTGTCCTTCTATAAGGAGCCACTATACCTAAACTTTTCAGAGTTCCAAGAGTGAGTGAATGAGTGGGGTTTGTGAGGGAATGGGAATAGACGTAAGCAGTGAGAGTTTCTTAATATATATATTTATATTCATATTTATTTAGATAGATTTAGAAGTATATGTTCCATGCATTATTGTTTATCTGCAATACAAATTTAACTCGGAATGCTATACTTTATCTGGCAACTCTATGGGGAGTGGGGAAAGGAAGGAAAGGTAAAATGAAATCTCTCTATGTAGGGGAACATTTTTGATGCATTAACAGCAGTATTCTACCCAACCCCTCTTGTCATGTTAGGTTTCCAGAGGATTGAAAAGTCCTGACAAGGAAACCTCTCTCTATAACATCTACCTGCCTTCAATAACTGGGACCAAGCAGCCACTTCACTGCATTAATCCACTCCATGTAACGGGAGCCTATGTTTGCTGGTTATTAAGATACCCTGCCCTCCATCCTACCTCACTTCCCCAAACACAGAGGCACATAAACACACAAAGGCCTTGGCTAGAGGTTAAGGGGGAGAAGGGGCGGGGGAGGGATTAGAGTTTTATCAAAATAGCATCTGCAGAGATCTTTCCAGGATAGACATCCCTCCAGAGCGAGTCTATGGCCTGGGGCCAGGCCTGGGGCGGATGGGAAAACACCAGCTGGCCAGGGAAGGAGTGGTCCCTTGAGGGCAGAGGCTTTGCCAGGTGCATGGGGGGTGGTGGTAAGAGGACTCTCCTCCTCCCTCCTTTCACAGGGCCCCCTGCCCTATCCAACTTTATTTCTAGACCTTTCTTTCTCTCTCTCTCTTTTGCCTTTTTAGCCAAACTGTTATTTTTCCTGCATCAGGCACCAAGAGATCCTTTAGCTAGAATATTAACATTGCTGGGACTCTTATATTTCACATGGGATTCACCCTGTCTCTGAGAGCCAGAAGGCCCTCCTAAGGTAGGCAAGCCTGTAGTTCTAGGGCCAGAACCTGGTTGCTTTGGGGAGCCATACCCCTTGGAAGCCATCTTATCCTGATCCCTGCCTTCACCCCAGGCTTGCTTTAATGAATTAAAATGGAAGAATGAGAAGTGAATCTTTTATTCCTCAAGATCACAAGTTCTTCTGGTTTTTAAATCCTGACAGCAAAGTGTCTAAAGTTCACCCAAAGTGTCTAAAGTTCACTCTGGCTGCATTGAGAGTTCCCTACTCCCTACCCACCTTTTTTTGGTCCATGTTCTCACAGAGTTTTTCTTTTGTCCTTTCTGCTTCTCATGTCTACTTATTGGTAAAAGAGGAAGAAATCGGAGTAACTCATTTAAGACAACCTATTTTGAGGTGTAGAAGGACTTTCTAAGCATAACACCAAGGGGAGAAATTCACAAGAATGACAGTGATTGATGTGATTCTGTAACTTCCAAGACTTTTGTATGTCTCATAATTCCATAAAAAAACACACACACAGGAAATATTTGTTACACATATTTTTTATATAAAGAGCTCTTACAAATCAGTAGCAGAGAAATGTATATAACTAATGAAGGAATTTAAATGGGTGACAAAAATAGGAAAAAAGGCCAAATTGATTTTCTTAATGAATTATAGTACATGAATTTATGGGCTATGCAAATATTTAAATTCATGTCATAGAACAGTGGTTTTTAAGCAATTCTCTGTGAGGTCCTCTGGGGTGGGGATTTGGGTATTGGATGGCACATATTTGATAGGTACTTTTCTGTGTTATAAATGAGGCTTCCATGTATGATTTAATTTGAACCAAAGATTCATAGTTAAAAATAGTTTAAAAGCTACTGTGGGAGAAGAGCATTTAGGGAGTTGCCAGATATGTTCTGTTTGCCCTCCAGATCCAGTCTCCTACTTTAGACAAGGCATGTTTTGACAACTACAGCTTCTATTTGAATTAGAGACTTTTTAAAAATAATTAAGAATTATGTGTGTACTCTGACCAATTCTAAGTATATTTTTTGCTACATAGGTTTCTTCATTATGAAGAACACTGCTTTTACTCTGATGTTGTTCTTTATAAAATTTGTATTCATGTTACCATTACCCAAACAATTTTATCTTTTTTTGAAATAAATTTAATTTTTTTTCAGTGTTCCAAGATTCATTGTTGATGCACCACACCCAGTGCTCCATGCAATATGTGCCCTCCTTAATACCCATCACCAGGCTCTCCCAACCTCCCACCACCCTCCCTTCCAAAAACCTGTTTGTTCCTCAGAGTTCATAGTCTCTCATGGTTCATCTTCCCTTCTGATTTCCCCAAACTCACTTCTCTACTCTAACTCCCAATGTCCTCCATGTTATTCCTTATGTTCCACAAGTGAGTGAAGCCATATGATAATTGACTCTCTCCACTTTACTTACTTCACTCAGCATAATCTCCTCCAGTCCTATCCATGTTGATATAAAAGTTGGGTATTCATCCTTTCTGATGGAGGCATAAGACTCCATAGTATATATGAACCATATCTTCTTTATTCATTCATCTCTTCAAGGGCATCTTGGCTCTTTCCACAGTTTGGTGACTGTGGTCATTGCTGCTATGAACATTGGGGTACAGATGGCCCTTCTTTTCACTACATCTGTATCTTTGGGGTAAATACCCAGTAGTGCAGTTGCAGGGTCATAGGGTAATTCTACTTTTATTTCTTAATGAATCTCCACATTGTTTTCTAAAGTGACTGCACCAACTTGCATTCCCACCAATAGTGAAAAAGGGTTCCTCTTTCTCTACATCCTCTCCAACACTTGTTGTTTACTGTCTTGATAATTTTGGGCATTCTAACTGGTATAAGGTGGTATCCCTGATGGATATGGATGCCAAGATTCTCAACTAGATCCTAGCTAATAGGATCCAACAGTATATTAAAGTACATTAAAAGGATTATCCAACATAACCAGGTGGGATTTATCCCTGGGATGCAAGGATGGCTCAACATTCACATGTCAATCAGTGTGATAGAACAAATCAGTAAGAGAAGAGAGAAGAACCACATCATCCTCTCAATTGATGCAGAAAAAGCATTTGAAAGTATACAGCATCTGTTCCATATTAAAATGCTTCAAAGTATAAGGATAGAGGGAATATTCCTAAACATCATAAAATCTATGAGAAACCCATAGCAAATATCATTCTCAATGGGGAAAAGTTGACAGCCTTCCCTTTGAGATCAGGAACACGACAAGGATGTCCACTCTCACCACTGTTGTTCAACATTGTACTAGAAGTCCTAGCAACAGCAATCAGACAACAAAAAGAAATAAAAGGTATTCAAATTGGCAAAGAAGAAGTCAAACTTTCTCTCTTTGCAGATGACATGATACTTTATATGGAAAACCCAAAAGACTCCACCCCAAACTACTAGAACTCATATAGCAATTCAGTAAAATGGCAGGATACAAAATCAATGTACAGAAATCAGTTGCTTTCTTACACAGTAACAGTGAAAATATAGAAAGGGAAATTAGAGAATCAATTCCATTTACTATAGCACCAAGAACCATAAGATACCTGGGAAAAAAACCAAACCAAAAGGTAAATGATCTGTACTCGAGAAACTACAGAACACTCATGAAATAAATTGAAGAAGACACAAAAAGATGGAAAAGGTTTCCATGCCCAGGGATTACAAGAGTAAACATTGTTAAAATGTCTATACTGCCTACAGCAATCAATACTTTCAAGGCCATCCTGATCAAAATTCCACGAGCATTTTTCAAAGAGCTGGAACAAACAATCCTAAAATTTTAGGGAACCAAAAGAGACCCTGAATTGCTAAGGAAATGTTGAAAAAGAAAAAACAAAACTGGGACATCACATTGCCTGATTTCAAGCTTTGCTACAAAGCTGTGATCACCAAGACAGCATGGGCATGGTACTGGCACAAAAACAGAAACATAGACCAGTGGAACGAAGTAGAGAGCCCCAGTATGGACCCTCAACTTTATGGTCAACTAATTTGTGACAAAGCAGGAAAAAACATCCAGTGGAAAAAAGACACTCTCTTCAATAAATGGTGCTGGGAAAATTGGACAGCTACGTATAGAAAAATGAAACTCGACCATTCTCTTACACTATACACAAAGATAAACTCGAAATGGATAAAAGACCTTAATGTGAGGCAGGAATCTATCATAATCCTAGAGGAGGACATAGGCAGTAACCTCTTTGACATTGGCCACAGCAACTTCTTTCAAAACATGATTCCAAAGGCAAAGGAAACAAAAGTGAAAATGAACTTTTGGGACGTCATCAAGATCAAAAGCTTCTGCACAGCAAAGGAAACAGTCAACAAAATAAAAAGGCAACCCTCGGAATGGGAGAAGATACTCACAAATGACACTATAGATACAGGGCTGAAAGAACTCCTCAAACTCAACACACACAAAACAGATCATCACCTCAAAAAGTGGCCAGAGACACTTCTCCAAAGAAGTCGTACAAATGGCAAACAATTTTATCTTTAATGTTGGACTTCTTAACTGAATTTAATATATCTACAATCTATAATTATGTCAGATTAAATTTCCAAAGTTTTAGTGTGATTGTATGACTTGAATTTAAAAATAGAGTTTTTTAAAAAAAATTCAGATAACTGATTTCATATTTGAATTATTTAAATATACAATATAAAACTGGAAAAATTTAGTTGTTTACCGTTTTCACTTTCAGCTAATGGAGTCAACATATTAAAATATGTCACTTCATTTTTATGTTCACATACAAGAAAATCTGAAATTTAAAAAGAGCAAAAAGTTAGGAGAACATTTATTTGATCTAAATGCAAAGTCATAAAGAATCATTGTTCACAGATTTGTAAATGACCTTTTGCTATACTGTGTAAAATTATTGTTTTGGTTCATGGTCTTTAAAAAAATCCCTCTTAATGAAATAGATGGCAGTGTTTCTAAACCATATTCATGTCTTTCATATTTCCTATGATTAGTAATGTGACTATTCCTTGTGGTGGACAATAAATGTCAACAAACATGAGCAAATTACATGCCCATCATTAACTTTCTTGAGAAATGGAAATTCAAAGCTTAATTTTTCATTAATTGTGAGCTTAGGTTTCTTTTATAGGTTACTACTGGTGGAAGAGTTATTGCAAAATAAGAAGTTTACCAAACAATAAAAATAAATAAGTAGTTTCATCTTGTTTTGTACCCCCCCAAAATCACAAAGCTACTGTAGCATGTTTTGTTACTCAGTGTGTATTTCCTGTCTACATCACTATATGTGATTTCTCACCTTTTTTTTTTTTTAAGATTTTATTTATTTATTTGACAGACAGAGATCACAAGCAGGCAGAGAGAGAGGAAGAGGGGGAGAAGCAGGTTCCCCGCTAAGCAGAGAGCCCGATGCGGAACTCGATTCCAGGACTCTGGGATAACATCCCAGAGCCAAAGGCAGTGACCTAACCCACTGAGTCACCCAGGTGCCCCCCCTTTTTTTTTTTTTTTAATAACCATCTTGTTGGTTAACTGCTATCCATTAGTTGTGAGCATTCCTCAGTTTTGTCACTTCCTACTGCCAAATGGCTGTAGACTCCAATGACCTAGGACAAGGAGATATGGTCCCTGTGTGTTTGTGTCCAGGTGCACTCTTAAAAAAATATGATTAGTGGATACCTGGAAAACTTCTCTTGGAAAGAGGCATTAATTATATTGGGTCTGGAAAAAAAAATTATATTGGGTCTGGAGATGGTAGAGAAAGAGAGATCATTATCACAGGTAGACTTCCAGATCCACGTTCAATGCATACAAATTTCACAGACTGCTAGATGACACCATGGCAGATACTGACAGTATAAAAGGGAGTTTTCCATACCCATCCCACAATTTCAGTCCAACCATGAATAATAAGACTTATTAAAATGTGGAGAATCTGGGAAATGTCACATTGGATATGATATTCAAATGACAGATTTTTCCCAGGATTATCCCAGGCAAATGTGCATGCATGGACACCTTATCTACAACCCACCCACACTTTTGTAAATAGTCCTTTGTGAGCAAAATCCTTCTGGACTCATCCTATTTCGAGTGTGCCATCTGTTTCCTGTTGGGCTCTTAGCAGATACAGAGGGATAAAAGGCTGTTCACTATATAATGTTGAATGACAAAAGAAGATTACAAAGTAGAATGACAGTATGCTCCAAATTAAGTATGCTAGGTAGTTATGTATATGTAACTGCACAGAAAAAAATTCCAGGGATATATGTATCAAAATG
The DNA here is from genome assembly GCF_011764305.1 of Mustela putorius furo. Lineage (NCBI taxonomy): Eukaryota > Metazoa > Chordata > Mammalia > Carnivora > Mustelidae > Mustela > Mustela putorius. Next base: position 21,170,118 of record NW_025421341.1, read on the forward strand.
TCACTTATGGTTATATCTGGGTGGTAGGATTAAAAAATGACTTTTTTCTTGTTTTCTTTATGTGGATTGAAAAAAAAAAAACTCCAGTAACTATGAATTAAGTTTGCAATAAGAAAAACAAAATTTATTTTTCATAGTCTCTTGTGAGTAGAGATGGGAGGGGTGTCAAAAGGCATGTTATTGGCTCTCTGCTGTGGATCTCATGGACCGTATTGTATTCCATAATGCATATCTACCATATTAGGAATGGGCACCCAAATTTTCTCCAATTTTCTGCTACAAAAAAGCAATACTCTGGTAACATAATCTCACAGATTTTTACTAAAGGCCTGTACAGAATTTCTATAGGATATTACTCAGGAGGGTGGATGCTGGTCATAGAGAATATCTGAACATAAACCTGATTTGTGTACTACCAGACCTTCTTTATAATGACTACGTTAGCCTACAATCTCATCAGAGTATGTAAGGATAACTTTGTCCCCACATCCTCACAAATACCTTGACTTACCCAATTTTCTAATAATGTCTGCCTATCTGATGGGTGTAAAATGATGTGTTATTGTTATTTTATTTGTGTATCTCAGTTACAAATGAGTCTGTCTCATCCTATTCTCTTTAGGCAATTAAATTTCTTCTGTGAGTGCCTGTTCATATCTTTGCCCATTTTTCTGTTGGACATTCTATCTTTTTCTTTGTGTTGGTTTCCAAGAATTCCTTGTATGTACACAAAGAATTCAAACTAAGCTGCAAATCCAAGAAAATGTTTGATAAAATATAGTTGGTCAGTTCTCAGTTATCCCCGATATGGGTAGAGAATATAGGTTTGACCAATAATCTAAAACTCTTTAATACTAAGTTTCAGAATATGGCAGAGAACAAATCTATCCATGTGAAAGCATCCAATCTTGATGGTGCCACTTGGAACCCCAGTTTGGGAATGGGAACTATCCAAGGAGATTCACAGATGATGGAAATAGACTTCATTTGCCAAACATACTAGCTCCTACAATCACGACCAAACTGGTTATCACAGAGGCATTTTTAGTTCCACTTAATAGAGATCATAGAAGTAATGAAGATGGATGATAAATGCATGAATGATAATTGACATTTATTGAACCCTCACTATGTGCTACTCATGATGCTAGGTGCTCTACATACATTATAACCTGAGTACTGTTATACTTATTTTACAGGTATGATAACTTAGATTTGAAGAGCTTAAGTACTTGCTCAAGTCCACCCAGGAGGACACACTGTAAGATCCAGGAACTGGGTGCACCTGGCTCACTCAGTAGGTACTGCATGTGATGCTTGAACTCAGAGCTATGAGTTCCAGTCATATGTTGGGTATAGAGATTTCTTAAAGAAAAAAAATTATTTTAAAAAGATCCAGGAATTAAAACTTGTAGGCTAAAAGAACTTCTATGTTAAAAGAAAAAGCAAGGTCTATTATAATTCTTTTTGAAGTTATATTGATAAATAATTGCTAAAAATATAATTGATATTCTTGAAGAAGTCATAAAGGGATGACAGAAAATTAGAGTTTATAAGGCCCTTGGTAATTATCTAATTTAACCCCCTAAATTTAGGAATTAAAGCTCAGAGAGGTGATCCAGTTTATTCAATATTATACAGCTGATTTGTAGTGGGGCTGGGACTAGAACTTGTACTTTCTGTCTCCAGGTCAAATTTATATATATTTGGAGTTATAAATATACAGACTAACTATTTTCAAAAATGAAGAGAGAGCCAATTGAAGTCATTTTGTGAAGTCAGAATTGTTTTGGATTTTTGTAAGGGGATGCTGAGTAAAGATGATTATCGTGATTCTTTGAAATGGGACTTTGGTTCAACATTTGCAAATCAATCAATGTGATAAAGCACATCAATAAAAGAAAAGACATGAACGATATGATCCTTTCAATTGATGCAGTAAAGGTTTTTGACTAAATACAATATCTGTTCCTAATTAAACCTCTTCAGAGTATAGAGATGGAGGGAAGATTCCTCAATATCATAAAAACCATCTATGAAATGCCCGCAGTATATGTCATTATCAATGGGGAAAAGCTGAGAGCTTTCCTTAAGATCAGGAACACAACAGGGATGTTCATTCTCAACACTATTGTTTAACATAGTGCTGGAAGTCCTAGCCTCAGCAATCAGACAACAAAAAGAAAAAAAAAAGGCATCCAAATTGCAAAGAAGAAGTCAAACTCCCTCTTCGCAGATGACATGATACTTTATGTGGAAGACCCAAAAAACTCCACCCTCATATTGCTAGAACTCATACCTCAATTCAGCAATGTGGCAGGATACAAAATCAATGTACAAAATCAGCTGCTTTTCTATATGTTAATAAAGTAACTGTAGAAAAAGAAATAAAGGAATCAATTCCATTCGCAATAACTGCAAAAACCATAGGATACCTAGGAATAAACCTACCTAAAAAGGTAAAGGATCTATATTTTAGAAACTACAGAACATTTGTAAAAGAAATTGAGGAAGACACAAAAATATGGAAAAACATTACATGCTCATGAATTGGAGGACTAAACATTAATATATCTATCCTGCTCAGAACAATTTACACTTTCAAGCCATCCTTATTAAAATACCATTGGCATTTTTCAAAGAGCTGGAACAAAAAATCCTAAAATTTGTATGGAACCATCAATGGAATGATGAAAAAGAAAAACAAAGCTGGGGACAACACATTGCCTGACTTTAAGCTATATTACAAAGCTGTGATCACCAAGACAGCATGACATTAGCACAAAAACAGATGCACAGACCAATGGAACAGAATAGAGACTCCAGAAATGGACCCTCAACTCTATGATCAAATAATCTTTGACAGATCAAGAAAAAATATCCAATAGGAAAAAGAAATTCTCTTCAATGAGTGATGCTGGGAAAATTGGACAGCTACATGTAAAAAAACAAAACTGAACCATTCCCTTAAACCATACACAAAGATAAACTCAAAATGAATGAAAGACCTCAATGTGAGACAGGAATCCATCAAAATCCTAGAGGAGAACATATGCATGTCTTTGACTTCTTTCAAGACATGACTCCAGAGGCAAGGAAAACAAAACCAAAAATAAACTTTTGAGACTTCATCAAGTTAAAAAGTTTCTGCACAGCAAATGAACCAGTCAACAAAACTAAGAGGCAGCCCACTGAATGGGAGAAGATATTTTCAAATGACATTACAGATAAAGGGCTGATATCCAAGATCTATAAAGAACTTCTCAAACTCAACACTCAAAAAACTAATAACCCAGTCAAGAAATGGGTAGAAGACATGAACAGACACTTCTCCAAAGAAGACATGCAAATGGCTAAAAGACATATGAAACTCACTAGCCATCAGGGAAATACAAATCAAATACAATGAGATACCACCTTATACTAGTTAGAATGACAAAAATTAACAAACTAGGAAGCAATAAATGTTGGTGGGGATGTGGAGAAAAGGGGATTCTTTACATTGTTGGTGGGAATGCAAGCTGGTATAGCTATTCTGGAAAACAATATGGAGGTTCCTCAAGATGTTAAGAAAAGAGCCACTGTACAACCCAGGAATTGCACTACTAGGTATTTATCCCAAAGGTACAGACATAGTGAAAAGAAGGGGCACATCCACTCCAATGTTCATAGCAGCCACATCCCCAATAGCCCAAACTATGGGAGGAGACAAGATGCCCTTCAACGAATGAATGGATAAAAAAGATGTGGTATTTATACACAATGGAATATTATTCAGCCATCAGAAAAAATGAATGTCCACCATTTGCATAGATGTGGATTGAACTGGAGCGGATTATGTTAAGTGAAGTAAGTCAAGCCGAGAAAGAAAATTATCATATGGTTTTATTCATATGTGGAACATAAGCAATAGCATGGAGGACCATAGGGGAAGGGAGGGAAATCTAAAGGTGGAGAAATCAGAGACGGAGATGAACCTTGAGAGACTATGGAACCTGGGAAACAATCTGAGGGATTCAGAGAAAAGAAGAGTGGGGGGAGGAGGTAATGGAGTAATGGGTATTGAGGAGAGTATGTACTATGATGAGCACTGGGCAGTATACTTAACTAATGAATCATTGAACACCACATCAGAAACTGATTATGTACTCTTCAGGGGATAACTAAACATAAAAAAAATAAAGAAAAAGAAATGAGATTTTGGGAAATTAGGTCCAGTGTAGGCAAAATGAAGTGCAAACTTCTCAAAAAAAAAAAAAAAATGACAGGAGAAGAGAGAAGCGAACTGAATACAGAGGGCCTAAGACCTAGCATTCCGAGGTTTAGAAAAAGAGGACACTGTCCCAAGCTACAGAGTCATCCAAAGACAGAAACTGATCAGTAGCCAGAGTGGTTAGTACCTATGGGGAAGTTTAGCACCAAGTCCTATGGATGAACTTTAACTAAAATAACAGAAGTGAGGACTATGCTTGTCCTATCAGTGTACGGGCCAAGGGAGAAGATGGGAATGGAAAATTGGCAAAAGAATGGATGAAAAGGCTGTGGACAGGCTTCTGCCAACAAAGAGAGGAGTTATCCCCCCTTCTTCCTAGTGACAGTGGCATCACAGAGAAGACTGGAGGACCTCTATCAGGTACAGAGGTAACAGCAAAGCCCTCATTTCTCAAAGCTCTATTTTCTGTGGCAGGGCGGAGGAGGAAAGGGAGTAGGAATCTACTTGGGGGGGGGAAACAAGAACATAGTTACTGACTGTAGCTCTACACCTGACACTGAAGGATTTTAGAGAGGCTCATTAGAGGCCAGGGAGATGCAAGGCAGGCTGAAGAAGCAAACCGCCCTGTCAAAGAGAGGGCAGTGGAAAGAATCCAGAAATAGAGCTGGAAGATCCAGTTCCAGCAAGAGGAGCATGAAGGAGACAGATGAAGTGGGGAGTGAAAACCCCTTGGGGCAGTGGGTTGGATGCAGGCCAGGCAGGGTGGTGGAAAATAGCTGTTGGTGCCAGGAGAAGAACGAATTGAGTGCAAGGCCGCGGGAGGGTGGAGGGAGAGGGCACAGGGCAGGCTCCGCAGGAATCGGAGACATTCAGTGAGGGATGATGATTATTCCAGCTGTCCGAAACCTGTTCTGTTGACTTCGTGCTGGCAAGATGAGGGTCTGGATGGAGTTGAGAGTGGCAGGTGGGGGAAGCAAGGGGGTTTTGGGTGGGGCTGAGGGTCAGGGTATTGGCTATCATGAACCAGGGTGAGTAATACCACTGCCCCCATGTGCTCCTCAAGAATCGGATTCATTTTTATTTTTGGAATTTGTGGAGTACTGATCCTAGGCCAGATTGTGTTCTGAGACAGGCTGAGACCCTAAAACAGCATGTCAGCTTGGGTCCTGTGGACCTGAGATCTTTCTGAAAGGCCTCCCTAAGGAGTGCTCCATCATTGACAGGGCCTTGGAAGCGCCATGCTGGGGCCAGTGGAGGGGCAGTTCTTTGGCCAGAGACCATCAGTGACCTAAAATAACCCTTGATTTTCGGAGGCCTTACTGTCCTCCTGGCCTTCCTCTCTCTGACCTGTTTCTCATGGCTGCCCAGAGAAGTTTCTCTCTAGATCAAGACAGACCTGGGGAATCAGGCAGGAGAAACTGAGGCAAGCTATGAGCTGTGTTCTCCGACATCTTTCTCCTCATTCCTCAGCATTACCAGGAGATGAAAAAGAGGCAAAGTGGGAGGAGAGTGTCTTTAAAGTTAAGATGAAGATGGACTTATTGCCTCTCATCTCTGAGTTCCATAACCCAGTTGTAAGATCTGTAAGCCTCTTCAGCTAACTATCTTTCTAAGGCCCTATTTTGGCAGTCTTTGTTAAGAACTATAAACTGCTTCGTAATATCATATCTTGGATTTTAACCACTGAATTTTGTCTTGTCTATGTTTGCTGTTCCCTTGATGTTAATTCATTTCTTCTCTTGTTCTCTGCTTTTGGTAGAGGATAGGCCTTCTTCATGGGGAGAACTCAATACAGAAATTATCCAAGTGTCGGAGATGGGGGACAAGGCATATGGCTGATGGGGCTCAGGGAATGACAAGTGACAAAAATCCCCCAAGAAGAAAGAGTAATGCAAATCCAGAAAAGAGATGAAAGCTTTGAGATTTCCTTTTTTTAAACAGCCTTATTAAGATATAATTCATATAGTATACAATTGTCCTGTTCCAAGTGCACAATTCAGCAGCTTTTACTGTAATCCCAGAGTTGTGTACCAACACACTTTTAGCACATTTTCATTATCTCCCCGAAGAAATCCTGCACTCCTTAGATATCATTCCCCAATGTTTCCAACCCCCTCACCCCCAGCCCTAGGCAACAACTAATTAACTTTCTCTGTGAGATTTCTTAAGCCAACAGCAAACTCGGCCCAGGATTCCATGAATTTATAGAATGCTTTAGTGACTATGAAGTGTTTTCCCATAGGCAACCTCGGTGTTATCCTTTCATCAGCTCTTTCAAGTAAGCAGGGCAGGTAATTTTATCTTGCATTTTTTAGATCAGAAAACTGGGGTGTCTGAATGACAACATTCCAGTTCCCTAAAGGAATGAAGTGACACATCCCTTCACATCCATGGAAGAAAAATAAAGAGGAGTTTGGGAGTCATATTTCCTTCACTACTCCTTATCATTTGGGAAAATAAAGGCAGAAGACAAGGTGAAGAAAGAGAAGGAAGGGCTGAAGCTGCATCTGGAGAAATTGAGATGAAGTATCTGTTAGAATGCTTTAATTAAGATTTATGACTTGCTGGAATGCATCTCCAAAGGTAGCTGCAAGATCTCCTTTTCTTGGGATTAAAGAAGGAGGAGGAGGAGGAGGAAGAGGAAGAGGAGGAGGAAGAGGAGGAGGAAGAGGAGGAGGAAGAGGAGGAGGAAGAGAAGGAGGAGGAGGAGGAGGGATAGGGAGAGGGAGGGGGAGGAGAGGAAGAAGGATAAGAAGAGGGAGAAAAAAACACCAGTGGAGTTCTTGGGTAGGATTCATTTTAGGGAGTAGTTGTATTAGGAGGCAGGGGGATGGATTAGGTGCTGTCCACAGTCTCCCAGTGCTAGGATACCACGAAGGCAGGTGGCAGACACATGCCAGCCAAGCTGATATGGAGTTATTCATAGCTCCTACAAAGAGGAGGTCCTATTTATTTTTGGTCCTTCTGTCTGTAAAGTGAGATGCCCTATCCTCCCTCAGCTGAAGACAAAACCCTCTAGGAGGCATTGTAGAAACCTCCGAGTAAAGGCCAATGCAGAATCCCTGCGCTTCATTTCAACTTCCATTTACACGGAAGTGTGTTCTTGTTATCTACTTCTGTAAAATAAAGGACTTTGCAACTTAGTGGCTTAAAACAGTAATTCAACAGCATAATTCACAGTTCTGTATGTACTCTGGGCTCTGGTGTGTTGCTTGTAATCTTTAATGAAGTTATAGTCAGGTCCTGGCTGGGTGGGCCTGCAATTATGTGGAGGTTTTAGTGAGCCAGGTATCCAAAATGGTGCCCTTGCATAGTTGGTGATTAATGGTGGCTATTGTCTGGGAGCTCAGCTGGGGCTGTCAAATGGATTGTCCTCATATGGCTTATGTTATGTGGGCTTTTCACAGTAGAGTGACTGTGTTGTCTGAAGTGTCCAGGTTGGTTTCACTCTCAAGCCCTTGATGGGGACAGTTAGAAAGCTAGGTCATCTGGGGTCCTGGTCTCTTCAGTATGGTAGGCATAATGTCAGCAAAAGGCTCTAAGAGATGGAGGTAAGAGCAATTAGTCTTTTTAAAGGTCAGATCTGAACTGATGTAGTGCCACTTATGCTATTCTCTGTGGGTCAAAAGTGTCACTGCTAACTTTTGGAGAGAGAAATTACCCCCACCTTTTAATAGGAAGAGTGACAAAGAATTTGTGACCATCCTTAATCTGTCAGTGATATACTAAGGATTCCAATGAGAGAAATAAATAAAGCTTCAAAACAAAAGTATACAAAAGTATGCACTTTAATAAAACTATAGACATATGAATCTAGGTGGTATAGATTAAAAGTGGAAAGGACTGGGATGGTTAAAGCAACTGGAATTAAGTGAACTACATCTTGCAATAATTCATGAGTTAATCCATTTATTTAATAGTCATTTACTGAGCCCATAGCTTATGTCAAGCACTCATACTACAAAAATAAATATGACATGGTGCTTCTACCCAAAGTCTGGTAGTCCGTGCATTAGGTGACCTCTTAAATCCAAAAAGTAGTTTCTTGTATATACATCACTCTCAGCACAGGTATTATAATTGATATCCAGAGACCACATTGAAACAATGCTGTGAAGACATAATGATGTTGCTTAGACCTCCTGATTTAGCATGCTATCAGGCAAAAAAGGGAAATATTTATCATTACTAATAAAAATAGATGGAAGATATGAGGGAAAGTGGCCAAATTAAATAGGTTTCTCTGGAAAGACTCCTTCTGGTGGGTAGATGTGCCTTCATAGGACATAATTTGGGAGAAATGGTATATGTTCTGGACCCTTGGGTTCAGCTGAAGTTGTTCAGAGGCCTTGAGAAAACAGTGGCTATAATTCAAGCTGCTGGTCAGAATTTTTTTGACAGATCTAAAAGAACTCCCAGTAGGAATCTGAGAAGAAACATGCCTGTTTAAGAAACATTGCCTTGCTAGTGCTCAGGGTGCATATCCCAGTGTTATTTTAAAGAGAAGGCACACTGCTGAGTAAAAGAGAAGAATCAGGGAGGTAAGTCATGACAGAAGCAACCAAAGTAGAGACAAGCAGGACAAGTATGCCTGAGGCAGAGAAAATGAAGAGAAGGGGTTGCAGATTATTTACCCTGGCTTGGACTGGCCATGGTTAATCATTAAAGATGATTTGATCAGAGAGTAAGTAGGTTGAAAAGCATTTTTGGCTAATTTGGCCATTTAAAAAATTGAGTTGACTGGTTTCAGCAGGAAGATCTAGGTGCTAAATCCTACTGAACCACATGGAAAGCCTACAGAGAAAAGATGGCCCTTGAACACGTGGTAGAAAAATGAGGACAAGAGATTAAGCCCTGCTTTTCTTAGCTGTCTTGGGTCTTAGGCTAGAGTCATACTGAAGGTCAGGGAGAAATGTTCTGTTGGAAGGACAGGATTTATAAGGAAAGGGATGCATCATCCCTTCCTGCCCTCATCCACCTTTTATATCACCTCCAATGTTCCTTCCAAAAACACTGTTTCATTATACTTCCCTCTTGCTTAATGGCCTTTAGCAATTCTTTCCTTCTTAAAAAATATTTATTTATTTGAGAGTGAAAGAAAAAGAAAGAGAGAGAGAAAGAGGTGTGTGTGCATGAGGGAGGAGGGGCTGAGGGAGAGAATCTCAAGCAGACTCCCCACTGAACATGGTGCCCAGCCTGGGGCTGGATCTTACAACCCATGTGATCATGACCTGAATTGAAACCAAGCGTTGGGTGCCTCACTGACGGAGACACCCAGATGCCCCTCCAGTCATTCTTGTTTGTAGGAGCAAACATACTCCTTAGTTGTGTATCCTGGCCTATCAAGCTGGTCTGAAACAGCAAAGTGGTTCTTTGATTCCATACCCATCTGTCTGGGTAGTTTCTCACCACCTGAAACATGCTCTGTCTCCTTTAATTCTGATTTTAGTCATTCTTCAAAGTCTTCCCGAACAATGAAATTTCCTGGATCACTCAAAATGATTCCCCTCTCTTCTGGTTCCTCTGTTAAATCGTTTAGGAATTCACTAATTCATTTGTTCATTTATTTGTTGAATTAATATTCATAGGCTCAACATATTTATTAAGCATCTACGATTTGCTAAGCAATAGGCATATTGATTTAAGACACATGACCCACCCTCAAGGAGTTTGAATGCGAAAGGAAGAATTCTCAATTTGTATAGTACCCACTCAGAAGCAGTATTCTTGGCTAGTTGTATTTTTTTGTGAGTTTTTCTGGGTCTTGTTTTTTAATCTGCAAAATATTTTCCTTAAAGGCAGAGGACCTGTCCTGTGGTGGTTTTTATCTCTCAAAGACCCTTGAATATATTAAACGCCCTAAAAACATAATGAATTTGGGAATACTTGAGAGCAGTGTTCTGGTAGCAGCACATGGTGTGAGTCTGGGAAATGGATTGACATAGGAGATTTGATGATCCCCAGAGGAAACAAATCACTTCATGTGATTACCGGGGCTTAAAATCAGAGAAAGATCCCTACTTTCCCTGTTTAAAATCAGCATAGATCAAGGAGGAAAGCCTCTGACAATCTCTAATTTGTGTATTCTCACCACATCCCAGAAGTTCCAGGAACATGAGGGCCTTCTTCTGGAAACAAAAGGGAAAGTCACTGGGGCCAAGTGGTCAAGCCTGTTGATAACCTGTTTGTTGTGGGTCCAGTCATGAGTGAGTGCACCCAGGCTGCTCTCCTCTTAGGAAGAGTCCAGGAAAGGCAACAAAGTTAAGTTTGAAGAGTTGTAGTGACCAAGGCTCCGTTCTGGGATTCCAGATCATTGCTGGAATGGGGTAGATCATTCTGGGATTCTAGATTATTGCTGGTGGGATCCAGAGACCCCACCTTGCCTGTGCTTCTCCATCTGGCTTGGTTTTTTAATGTAAGCTCACTCAAACAGTGTGTATGGTCTGCAGCAGACATGGCTCATTTGGAAAACACAGTGAACTAAGAGTTAAGAAAGGGAGTTGTAACCTTGGACTTGGCTTTAATGACTTGTGTTACCCAAAGAAATCACTTTTCCCCTAGGCCTTAAATTTCCCATCTGAAAAATAAAGGAGCTGAAATAGTTCAGTTATTTTGTCTAACATTCTTTTTTTTTTTTTAAGTAAAACTCTTTTATCAAACAAATCATAATGTAAAAGTTCAGAATACAGAGCATATAGGAGCAGAGCTGAATTGCCTAACGAGGCCAGAAAGGATTAAGTAGACCCCTCACTTGCTCAAGAAATGCTCTGTTTTTATATACCACCCCTCCTCACCCCCAGCACTTATTTTGAAAGCCTCTGGACCAGAAGGGTAGACTCTATATTTTTTACTGATCACAGTGCATAACCAAAACTAATTGTAAGAGATTCATACCTAATTTATACATATTGATAATTTGTGTACCTTCATTCCAGTCAATCCTTGTGTTAGCTATTAATCAAGTTCTTTTTTATTTTTTAAGAACAAAATAAACATAGCTGGGATGTTCAACATTTTCTTCCCACACCCTAACTGATTGCCTTGCCCAATTCCTCAAGTGCCTACACTGCAATTTGGAGACCACTGGTCTTCAGATTCTTTGCAGCCCCTGCTATTCTAGAATTCTGTGCCTTGAACAGAGAAATAGTGCTAGTAATTCCAAGCCCTGTTCATTGTTCATAGAAGAAGCAATTTTCTGGGTGCTTAGGAGATTGAAATCATAGGGACCATGGTAGGGGGCGAACATACTCCACTAAAAACTGAGACACGGGGTGCCTGGGTGGCTCAGTGGGTTGGAGCATCTGTCTTTGGCTTGGGTCATGGTCCCAGGGTCCTGGAATCGAGCCCCGTGTCAGGCTCCCTGCTCGGTGGGGAGCCTTCTTCCCCCGCTCTCTCTCTCTGCCTCCCTCTCTACCTACTTGTGATCTTTGTCTGTCAAATAAATAAATAAAATCTTAAAAAAAAAAACCCCTCAACCCTCAAATAAGTGAAACCATATGATAATTGACTCTCTCTGCTTGACTTATTTCACTTATTTGTGGAGCATAACAAATAGCATGGAGGACAAGGGGAGATGGACAGGAGAAGGGAGTTGAGGGAAATTGGAAAGAGAGGTGAACCATGAGAGACTATGGACTCTGAAAAACAATCTGAGGCTTTTGAAGGAGTAGGGGGTGGGAGGTTGGGGGAACTAGGTGGTGGGTATTGGAGAGGGCACGGATTGCATGGAGCACTGGGTGTGGTGTAAAAACAATGAATACTGTTATGCTGAAAATAGATTGAAAAAAAAAAAAAGAAAAAAAAAAGAATGTGGTTAAACCAAAAAAACAAAAACAAAAAACAACTTACAAAATCCTTCATTAGAGGTAAAGGTGGGGGGGTCCTCTTCTTTGCCTGGGGGGACAGATCACTATTTTGTCTGTGAAACAGCTTTCTTACTTCTATACTTAACAAATCCTTGTCCCTTTCTCCAAAAAACAAACAAACAAACAACAACAAAAACCCTCAAGACTCTGTCCTATGTCCCTATTGGCCAGACCCACTCCGCTGACTCAGACATCTGCCTGGGACTCTCCCCTGCTCTCACCTGCAAAGTCTCTACAGCTTCCTTGTCAAATTTCCTAGCACATGTCTGGTATGTGCTTCTTCTCAAGTAATGGACCAGTAGCCCTAACCCAGGCTGTGCCAGGAGATTTTCTTTACAATCTCCTTAGGCACAAAGAACAGCAGCTTGAAAACGCTCTTCACTACTGTTTAAGAAGTGTTTTGTGAGAAACAGGGAGCTTAGGGGGTTGTGTGTGATACCCTCTCTTTTCTCTCCATGTAGTGGCTGAGTGGCCGTTCTATTCCTGGAAGAGAAAGGGAGTTTGGGGAATTGCTGGGCCACTTTCTTGGGAGGACTATGGGGCTCAAGAAAGGCAGCCAAGTCCAGTTCCCGGTCCCCATCCACTCATAACTCATTTGAGAGATATGCAAAGCTGGCAGAACTGCCAAAGCTTCCTGCCAAGGCAGGCTTCCCTCCAAGTGGGCTTCTATATTTATGTGAAACAGAAATAAAGTGCAACACTAAAAGGCAACAGACACATTAGCCACCGCCCTCAACAAGTACCTGTTTAATGAAAGGCAAGACCGTGGGGAAGAAACAGAGGAGTCACTTAGGGCAGAATGGTGGCTTGGGACCCTCAGGGGCCTTGACCTATGGGGCAGCCAGAAAGATGTCCTCAGACAAAGGCCAGGCAAGTCTTAAGGTTCTTTTGTGGGCCTTCTTATGACTAACCTTGTATTCATTTCCTAGACCTGTCATAACAAAGCCCCACAGGCGAGGTGGCTTAAGACAACAGACATTTACTCGTTCACAGTTTTGAGGCTGGAAGCCTGAAATCAGTTGTTGACAGAGCTATATGCTCTCTGAATGAAGTAGCAGGGGATCCTTCCTTGTCTCTTCCAACTTCTGGAGCTTGTCGACATCCTTGGTGTTTCTTGACTTGTAGATATAGCACTCCAGCCCTGGCCCCGGCCTTCTCAGGGCCTTTACCTTTATGTGTCTTTTTTCTCCAAAATCTTCTCTTATAAAGACTCCAGTCATATTGGATGTAAGGCCCATACTAATTCAATATGACCTCATCTTAACAATTACATCTACAAAAATCCTATTTCCAAATAAAGCCACAGTCACAGGTTCTGGGTGGGCCCAGATTTTTTGGGAGGGGAGAACACTATTTAATCCAGTGGAGACTCTAAATGTATCTGGGAACATGGGGGCCAGAGAAAAACATTTTACTTTGCTCTCTTAACTACAGAATATTACACCCATTCTTTAGCTTAACAGAGTTCGTAGGCAAGTGGGAAGCTTGGTGGCCTTGAAGTCCCTTTGTTTAAGCTCTTCACACTGGAAGATCACCCAGAAGTACAAAGTACAAGGTTTAATCCCTCTTGCAATAGACTCTGGGCAAACAGAGACTTCATCACTTCTTAAAGGTCTCCAGGAAAGGGTATTCACAACATCCTTAGTGGAGAGGAAAAAGTCTGAACTCCAAGTTCCATTGATCAAATGAAAACTGTCTGATCTGTGTAGACCCAGGAGGGTACAGGGACATCTATTCTGAATCTACCTTTGGAGGTAAACTCTCAAGCTCAGACCAATGACTTCCCCTCATGCCCTTTTTAAAGAGAATTTTGACTTGCTTTGTATACACATTCTTACATTCTATAGCTTTTTGCCTCTCCCTCCTTCCCCTCTCTTTTCCCTCTTAATTATACTTCTGTCAGTTCTTTTTCCTTAAATTTTTGTTTCTAAAAATTAAAAACAAAACAAAACACTTTTGATTTTAAAAAATTGCTTCTTTCTAGTGCTTCTCTTGGCCAATGTGTTGATTTGCTGGTTGAGGGGATCTCCGCTTCTCTCAGGCCCTTGCCCCACACACTCCTTGGTAGCCTGAATAGCCCCCTTGGTTCATGCAGATGGGGCTAAAGATGAGAGATCAGAGATCTGAAGCGAGTTGAGGACATGGAGGGAAAAACCACACCTCAAGAGACAGCAGTGGGAAATGCCCGGAAGTTCAAGCACAGGGACCATCTAAGAGCCATAGCAGAAAAATGGGAGTGAAAATGGAAAGAACCATCAAAACCTAAGCAGGGAGCTTTGGGCTGCATGTAGTAAAAGGACAGAGAAGATAATCCAGGAAAATGCAGGAAAAAACTGTAAAGAAAGATAATCAGGGCACAGAATGAGGCCAGATAAGCAGGGGCAAAGGATTGGAATGGAGTAGAGAGCTAGCTGGGGACTGATAGTTGGTTAAGTCTGACATTCACACTGTCAGATTCCTCAAAGTCCTGCTGTGTAAGTCCTGAAAAATTCTCATAATCTGGTCTGTTATCCCTTGGCTTTTAGTCCCATGTAGCTAGAACGGGGAACATTAATTCTCCTACCTTTTAAGTTTTCCAAAGGACAACACTCAGGCCAGAGGGTCTTCCTATCTCCCTCAGGCCCCTAGAAAGTGATAGAGGTTTCCACACTGTCTAGACTACAGCTGGTGGGGTTCCCCAGAAAATGGTAGACTTCCCCACACTGTCTAAAATAGAGGGATTCTCAGAAAATGATAGACGTCACTATATTGTCTAGAATAGAGCTGGAGGGGTTCCTCAGGAAGCATGGCTGACCTAGAGTCCGCAATGATAAGAACAATATTTTGAAGGTCATGTTTTTCTGCTGGAATATGCTTTCCCTTTTCCAGCACCCCATCTTCTCCTTTCCAGGGATCCACAGACCCACCCTCCTTTATGTCTCCCAAACTCTGGACTTCCCTCTCACTCTTTGTTCAGATCAAGTGTATCTCCATTAAAACTGAGCAGAAAATTCTTGTCAGCTATTATCGACTCTCCAGCTGTGTCCAGCCCATTTAGTCAATAGGTAATGATAATTCACCTAAGAACTCCCTGAACTTTAACCAAGTAAATAGATCTAAGCAAACCCAGCCAAGAGTCAGCTGGTGAGGGAGAGGAATTTAGGCCAAACCACTCAGGCCTGACAGTGCGTTATCAAAATTATTCTTGAAAATTCCTTAGAAAGATAACATTTTGCAGTCTGGTTATGACAAGTGTTTCAGCAGATACAGTGGTCTGGTCCAATGCTAAAGAAAAGCTGATCTACAGAGCTGAGTGAATATGTAGTGTTGGTCTGTGTTTGAGATCACATTGAGCAAAAAAATGTTCCACTCAGATAACAGTTTGAAAGTCAAGCAGTTCTGAGCTGTCTTAAGGAAACATGGATTCTGAATTCATACTTCATTCTTCCCAAGCTGCAGCTTTATGAGTCCAATGAGGGGCAGTTGTATCTCTCTTCTTCTTTGCTGAGGACACATGCCAGAATGTATGCAAGTTAAGATGAGCATGAAGGACTCCTTTCCAACAATGTGAGCTTCTTGGTGAGTATGTGGTAGGGAGAAAGCGCTGTGCCTTCTTCCTGCGCACCACTGGAAAAGACAGAACTAGCTTAGCATCTGGTGGACCAATGTCTTCTCTCTGCTTTCTCCTTCTTCCCAGAAGCACACACGGTGGTGAATGATCCTGGAAATTCAAAATAATAATAATAATAATAATAATAATAATAATAATAATAAATAAAATAAAATAAATAAAAAATTAAAAAATTCCCACTTTGTGGTTTTGAATTTTTTTTTTATCATCGAACTAAATTTTAGGCAAATGAGAGCTTCCAAAGTGCTTCAGTACTTTCTGATAGGAAACAAGCCTCTCAGCCAGGATGCCCCCCACCCCCCGCCCCCATCCCCCTGCCCTGCAGAGAAAGTGGGTGGGGACAGAGAATGGGGCAGCAGAGGGGAAGGTGAGAGCTGCAGCTGGGCAAACAGAGCGTGCATTGTTCCCCCCACAGTATCGGGGCTGCAGTCTGGGACCCGTTCCTTCCTTAGAACGCAGCCAACAGGCACATGGCGCCTCGCTGCTCTGTTTACACAGGTGTCTTCCCTCCCCAGGGAAACTGAGACTTTGCAAACATGTGTGACCACATGCTTCCATAAGATGGATGCTCACATATGCATGCTGCTGAGGGGAGAAACTGAGGCCCAGAGTGGGGAAGGAAGGCTTTTGGGGCCCAGCAAACCAACGATGGAAGCCGGAAGAGCAGGCAGGTGTTCTGACTCCCCACTGGCTTCTCTGGTTACTAGGCTGCCTTTGTCTTGTCAGCCCTGTTCCTGACAGGGATAAAGCCTTTGGGCTTTTCACTTCAGATTGCAGCAGCGTTCCCATCTACCACTCCAAGCTGAAGCTGAAGCTCTCCGACTGTTTGGGGGTGGGGTGGGCCAGTGACCCCCAGCCACACCTGTTAGTGAAGCCCTGTAGCAGAGTGGCGGAGAGGAGGGGGCTCTGGAGCTTGGAAAACACTGTCACATGCTGAAGAAATATATCCCCTGGCCTTACTAATCCCCACTCCACTCATACTATTCCTCTCTCCCTGACCCTAACATCTCCTGGAAAACAAGCTCCAAAGAGAGTAAGGGAGAAACCGAGCCAATTCATGTATTTGTCTGTTGTTTTTCTTTCTTTTTAAAAAATATTTTATTTATTTGTTTGAGACAGAGAGAAAGAGAGGGTGCAGGTAGAGGGGCACAAGGAGAGGGAGAGAGAGAATCTCAAGCATATTCTGTACTGAGTGCAAAGCCCCACGCGGGGCTCAATCTCATGCCCCTAAATCATGACCTGAACTAAAATCAAGAGTCAGATGCTTAACTGACTGGGTCACCAAGGTACCCTTGTCTGTTATTTATTTATTTATTTATTATATTTTATTCATTTATTTGACAGACAGAGATCACAAGCAGGCAGAGAGGCAGGCAGAGAGAGAGGGGAGGAAGCAGGCTCCCCGCTGAGCAGAAAGCCTAATGTGGGGCTTGATCCCAGGACCCTGAGACCATGACCTGAGCAGAAGGCAGAGGCTTCAACCCACTGAGCCACCCAGGCGCCCCTGTCATTTTTTGAAAATTGCCCATTTTCAAACCCACAGCTTGAAAGCCCAGATTCTTCAGCAGATGAGTTGTAAGAAAATGTAAAGGGCAAAGGGGGAACCACAGAAGAAAAGAGATGAAAAAGTCTCATCGTATTTTTAAACATTTGTATTTAAATTCATTTAAATTAACATATAGTGTATTATTAGTTTCGGAGGTAGGGTTTAGTGCTTTATCAGTTGCATACTATACCCAGTGTTCATTCCATCAAGTGCTCTCTTTAAGGCCCATCACCCAATTACCCCATCCCCTACTTCCCTCCCCTCCAGCAACCCTCAGTTCCTTCCCTAGAGATAAGAGTCTCTTGTGGTTTGTCTCCCTCTCTGTTTTTATCTTATTTTATTTTTTCCTTCCCTTCCACTACGTTCTTCTGTTTTGTTTCTTAAATTCCACCATAAGAAAAAAAAAATTCCACCATTTGAGTGAAATCATATGGTATTTGTCTTTCTGTGATTGACTTATTTTGCTTATCATACCCTCTAGCTCTATCCATGTCATTGCAAATGACAAGATTTCATTCTTTTTGATGGCCAAATAATATTCATATATATATATGATATATATATCATATATATATATATATCTCACATTTTATTTAGCTAATTTAGCTATTTATCTGTCAGGCTCATCACCTTTTAAAAAGGTGTTAAGGTCAAACCATGGTATCTGGGAACACTAACCTGGTGCTAATAGCATAAAAAGATACAAAGAAGTGATTACTATAGAAGCCAGGAGAGTGGTGACTTTCAGGGATGGGAGGGGGGTTAAAACTGAGATAGGACACATGGAGAGGGTCCATTTCTTACCTCAGTGTTGTCTACAACACAGTGCACTTTGTAGTAACTCAGTAGGTCATACATTTGCTTTGTGTGGTTTTCTGTACCTGTGCTTCCTTTTTTCATAAACGGGTTAAAATAATTTATCAGTTTCCTGGAGGCTGGATAGCTGGATCTTTTGGGATGTGAATTCCTGTCATGTGCATCTTCCCAGTTGAGATAACCATGTCATTGTAGTAGTTCTTATGGGGGCACTAGTCTTTTGACCCAGACTTTGGTAAGGGGAAATTCTTTGAGGAGGGGTACAGTGGCATGGTAGAACAGAGAGGAAGCAAGGGTATCCCCCATGCCTTTGAACTGGAAAGTGACTCCAGTGAGTTTTCTTCTTCTTTGTCTAAAGAGAGCGGAAAGCCTTCAGAACATTCTCTGTGAGGTAGCTGACAGGTAACTTATCTGCATGAGGGAGCTCATAATCTTTTCTACAAGATCAAGGCTGGTGCCTGCCTTTCTCTCATGAATCCTTCGGGGGCTGTCTCTACCCACCTACCATTGGACAGAGACATGCCCTTCCTCTGTCTCTTAATGGACTAAGATGGTCACGGGGACTGCCTGAGATGCAACTCTGACTAACACTAATTCTAGGAACTAAGCTTTCCAAGTAAATGATCTGTTGGTCCTAGCAAGGCCATCAGAGACACTCAAATATTATCCACTGTCTCCAAGTGCGTGCGTACAATTGTGTGCATGACTGTTTAGAATAAGACAGCAGGTTGCTAGGCAATGAATTTCCAGAAAGGAGAGTGTGAAGAAAAAAAAATAAATAAACAGATGACAGGGAGGAGATCCAATGCCTGCTAGAATAAGAGGTTTGGGTTTAGTTCATTTTGGTTTGATGGGAGTGTCATGGGGACGTCAGGGCTCGCTCAGATCCGGCATGAGTTTCCAATCTTGCCTTCCAACTCCTCACCCTCTGTCTTATGTGGTGGGGAAAGCTGAGATGAAATATGGCCCTCTGGAGGGCCATGCCTTTGTGAAAGGCTATTACAGCTGTAGCAAAACTTTTGTAATCTGCACCATATCCCATTACATCTCCAGGCTTTTTGGGTCCCTTCCCAGCCTCAAGGAAAATACACACACCCTTTTTCTTTCTTTCTTTCCTTATTTCTCTTTTGTTCTCTCCCTAGTTTCTACTCTCTAAAAGGTCAATCACAGTTGTTCTTTTCACATAGTTTTTTTCTCCAACCTTTGAGGCAAATTGGTTTGACATACGTAGAAAGTCTGGGGGATACTCAATGCTTTAGGACTTGTCAAATCATTGAGGGAGATGCACAGAACACAGGACGCAGAGGTCACTGGAGTGGGTCATTATGAGCCTTCTTGGAACCTTCTTATCCTTGGATGATGGCTTGCTGCTTGCTGCCTCTCTTAACAATGATGAGAGTTAGCCCTCATTCAGCTCAGGAGTTGTCTGTCCCCCCTGAATATCTTCACACTTACTTTTGTGGGACCAGTCTGGCTGTGTGGTGAAGGAAATGAGTTAGAAGCAGACCACCTCAATTCTTGTCTGAACTCCACTACCTCCTAACTGTGCGACCTTAAAAAATGTATTTAATGTCTCAATTTCCTCACCTGCAAAATAGAGGTACTACTATTTACCTTATAATGTGAGGCTCAAGGAGATGACCCACATCAAGTGCTGTAGACAGTGCGTGGCATGGTGGACACACCCAACAGGGTTTCCTTCTGTTTTTTTGAGGTATGTTCTGAATTCTTAGGTGACATGGCAGGCATTAGGAGGTAGACCCTTCTTCTCCAGATACGTAGGGGAACCAGGCTGGGTTCAGGGATGTGGCTGGAGAAAAATGAAAGTGAGTTCTGATTTGAGGCGTGTGGAAAAGCGGAAAGAGAAAGGAAGGACACAGAAGGCTTTTACGGTAGTTAAGATCTGAGGCTGCTTTAGGCATGAGGGGACAAGAGTCCCCTGTTTGTGTCAAGAAGGGACAGAATTGGTCAAATAGAACTGATGATTCCAAAAATTTGTATTTGTCACTGTCCATTATTCAGAGATGTTCAAAATATTCATTAGCTAAGATGTTTGGCATGGAAGCTCTGTGATACAAAAGCCAAGGCCGTGAATCTATGAAGATCTGAGTTCCATTTGCTCTGTTGTTGTTATCTGTGCAAATGGGGCTCATTTCTCAAACTTTCTGGGTCCTAGTTGAATCATTTACAGAGGGGGAATTGTGGCTAACTCATGGGGTTGTTATGAGAATTAAATAGAATAATGTGTCTCAATGTGTCCAGTGGAGCACCTTGCCCATAGTAGCACTCAACATGCCTGTTGAGTGAATGATGGAAAGAATGAACGGTAAGCTTCCCATGGATGATATCACTCTTCACTTTTGAATTGATTTTCCCTTTCTTTGCTTCTTCTCTTTCCTTTCTTCCTATTTCCTTCTTTTCCTCTTCCTTACATTTTTCCTACAGGATTGTAAACCCTGTATCATGTGAGCTGTTGGCCTATCTTTACCTCACTCCTTAGTCAGTATCCTCAGCCCTGGGGGGCCATAAGAGGTCCTTACATCTGGCCCACCTGTATATAAAATGTCATTATAAGCAGATGATGATAAGGAGGCTGTCCTGCCATACACATGCCTCTCTGGACAGATTTCTAGGGGCAGCTCTGACTCTTGGTACAATTTCTTTTCTTTTCTTTTTAATATTTTATTTATTCATTGGAGAGAGAGAGAGAGAGAGAGGGCAGAAGCAGAGGGGAGAAGGAGAGGGAGAAGCACACTGATCAGGGAATCAAACATGGGCTCGATCCCAGGACCCTGAGATTACAACCTGAGCAAAAGGCAGATGTTTCACCATCTGAGCCACCCAGGCACCTCTCTTGGTACAATTTCTTAACTTCTTTGCTAGTTCTTGGCTGTGATGTTCATATGATAGAAGGTGGAGAGAAATATGGTGAAGAAAAAGAGCCAGGAGAAGAGAAAAAATGGACTTATCCATTCGAGGTCATGTAGCACTTTAGAGAAAGAGTAGAATTGACCACAGAGTAACATCACATAATTTTTTTGATGGTAGCCAAGTCTCAGTCCACCAAATCATACTTGTTTGCCAACCTAAAGATGGAGAAGGCACCTGAGGGAAATAGAGGAAAGTAGGGCATAGTGCCCCATTGTACAATGTCAGAGAGATCATGGGAGGGAGGAATAGTGTCAGTCTTGTGCCATGGAATGCGACAAGGGAAAGGCTTTGTATATCCAGGAAACATTTCCTAGAGGGTACCTATCATCTGCTCTTGTTGATCAATGTTAATGGAGTTGGGCTGGTAAAGGGTAGGACATCATGCACAGATGTTTCAAAAAGCCCTTTCTTTTGGATTCATAATGAAATCTTTTTTTTTTTCATGAAAACCACAAATATACCCTACTCATCATATTTAATTGCAGCTGAAATAAAAATTTGAAGAGTTGAGGAATCTCCAAGGCAGGTGGATTGCTTCATGGCCATAAGATAGAGTGCTGGGAGAGCCTTACCAAGGTCATTTCCTTATTTTCCTATTTTCAGGAAGTATTATACAAATATTAGGCTAGAGCACCCATTGCTATGGTCTCTAGAGTAGACAATGATTGGTCTTGAAATCAAATTTTGATTCCACTGAAAAGTTATCAGGGCAATCACTGCATAAAGTGCAACAATACAGAGTTACTGTATTACCCAGCACAACAGGTGGTGCTTCTTTTTATTCTACATTCAGGGCTAAATATTTCAGGCAGAACCACGGGAGTAACAATAAAAGTAATCTTTTACTCTGACACTTTCTAACTTCTCTGGCAGCATTCCCGTTTACCAGCCATACACTCGTACACAAATACTCTTCATGTTCAGCTAAAACTGATATCAACTATTTATTGAGGTTTGGGAAATTTGGGGGTAATAAATACATAGAGTTGTGAAATAACATCCAAGTCCTTATTTTCTCATTGATCCTCTGATGAAAGTGAAGCCCCTTATCCATGTTCCTGAGCTTTAGAAACACTTTCTAAACTACTTGACTTCCTCGCATTTTCATCTTTCTTCCATTGTTAAGCCTATGTTAATCTCTTTTCCAAGATCCTACACCTCTACCAGAATCCACTTTTTTGGCTCTCTGTTGAACCAATACTATTTGGGCTGTTGTCTAGGATGCACCTGGTGTACTTCTGGGTTTAGTCCTAGGAAATCTTGGATCTATTCACTCTTTCCTTGCCCTCAACAACAAAGATGGATTAAGAAGGCAAGGGTTTGTGTTGGTTATGCCCTTTGCCTTTTGTCCACCTTTGGATCTCCCATGACGTTTTCCTCAACCCTCTCTTCCTGGACTGACCACTTTGGAAACTCAGAGCCTATGCTCTCCTCCCCTTGAACTTCTTATCTATTACCATTATGAGTTCTCAGTCTCTCATGATTTCCCAAAGGCTGAATCTCTACCATCCCATACCTTTGCCCAGCTGTAAATATTCACCTTCTGGATTTAAGTATTCTGGATATTGCCACATATCTTTACTGCCCTCCTTAGTGATCACACACATATAGCTGCTTTTTCAGATCAGCTCCCCACTGGCCTTCATCACACAGAAAAGTTTTTAGTGCTTTGCATTTTGCTTTGGATGCAGGCCAGTCTGGCCCCTTGTCAGGAACCTCTCCCTGAGATCTCTCCTACACCAACAATTCCATTTTGAGGAGCAGCCTGTTTCTTCACCATAAACACACATCCTCATCATCATTATCATCATAACAACCACAATGGTGATAATGATGTTAATAATGATACCAGCTAATATCTGAGTGCTAACAATGTGTCAAACACTGTGCTGAGGGCTTTCTCTTACTATCCCATTTATCCCTCACAATGACCCGAGGAGACAGGTTTTATTATGAAGAAGGAAACTGAAGTTAACAGACATCAAGCGAGCTGCTTAGGGATGCCCAGCAAATGAGAGAGACTCGATATGAACCCAGGCAGTTGTTCTCAGCGCACATTCTTTACCACCATGTAGGGACCCCCAGAGCACCATAGTCCTCTCACACTTGGACGGAGGGCAAGCAGCCAGGGACATGGTGAAGAACCAGGGGAAGCTAATGCTGGAAATGTTCATGGATTATTTATTAGTCTTTAAGGAAAAGCTAAGGAGACCCAGGATACAGATAGCAATTTGGCAGAGAGCACCAATCTAACTCGACACAATCACTTTCTCTCTTGGGTCAATTGGCTTCTACCTGACCTTTGGTATTTGATGGATTTTCTGTCACCAACACAGCTGCCTTTTGCTCTGAAGTACAAAGTCACCATTAGGAGTCCAGCAGGCTGTGGTTATGTTGGCTGCCCTCTTTAAGCAAAGGACTATGGAGGAAGGGAAGGATTCTTTCCACAACAGCAGCTTGGGGGTAAATGGTGAGAAGCTTCCTTAAGAACATGTTTGACATGCGTAAGATGGAAAGGAAGTTTTCATTTAGTGGGGTTGGTTTGCAGGCTGAGCTAAGGGGCTGTGGTCAGAGGCTCTGACCCTGTGTGTGGTCATTCATCTTTGCTCTGTTTTGTAGCCACAGCCCATACACTAAGTCCTGGCCAGAAGTCTTGTGATGTATATGGCACAGTATGAGGGTCTCCATGGGGATGTGGGAACAAGGTGTGGATAAATCAGTTCAGTTCCAAGTTCGTGACCAGAAGAGCAGCTCAGAAGACACATCCAGAAAGCAGTAGAATAGTGTACAAATGAAACAGAGCAGCATCATTGTCCTGTTGGATATTTCAATTTGGGAGCACATTTCTTTGAAGAATGTCATCAGAGTATTACTAGGCTCTAAATATGGTTGGCTCTACATCACAAAGGAAGTGGAATTGAGGTCTGTGTAGATTAAATGACTAAGCTGTGCAGTAAATATGAGACTTTTGAATTTCTTATGTTTAGACAGAACTCCATATATTCCACAACAAATTAATAGACAGATGTCATTCCTATGCTGAATTATCTTTAAATGTTTGTTAAAACCATCTGACTGTGAATGTGGGGTCTGTTTCTGGACTCAATATCCCATTGATCTATTTGTCTATCTTGGCACCAATGTTTTGTTTCCTTTAGTATTGTTGCTTTATAATGAAGCTTAAAATAAGGTAGAAGTCCTCCAGCTTTGTTTTTTGCTAAATTGTTTTGACTCTTCTAAGTCCTTTGTGTTTGCATATGATATTTAGAATCAACTTGTCAATCTCTACAAGAAAGCCTGGTTTAGTTTTGACTGTGAGGATACTGAATCCGTAGATCACTTAAAAAAAAAAAAAAGATTTTATTTATTTTTTGACAGAGAGAGAGAGAGATCACAAGTAGACAGAGAAGCAGGCAGAGAGAGAGGGGAACGCAGGCTCTCCGCTAAGCAGGGAGCCCAATGCAAGGCTCTGTCCCAGGACCCTGAGATCATGACCTGAGCCAAAGGCAGAGGCTTAACCCACTCAGCTACCCAGGCTCCCCCGTAGATCACTTTGGGTTTGATTCATTTCTATGGACTTTTGACTGGTTTTTATACCATGGGTTATTGTCCTGGGATGGAGCTTCAGACTCCATAGCACAAACACAGATGTATTCAGGTCAGTTGTTTTCATGCTGATTTAAAGTTAAGAAAAGTAAGTATTTACACTGAATTTAGCCACCTGAAAGCAGAAATACTAGGGCTTCGCAGATAATAAGATCATTTGCATGAAGGGGAACTTGAACTGTTGTGAACATCCTGCATAAACCATATTTGTAAAATGCTTAATTCCCAAAAGAAGCCCATGAGGTAGGCATTACCTGCTCTACTTTATGAATGGGGAAACTAAAGTATGAAAGGTTAAGCAGTTAGGTGAGATCATACAGGAAAATAAGTGGTAAAGTTGACATTTAAACCCAAGATGGTCTAATTGTACCGTGATATTTCCCTACCTCAACCGTCTTTGCACTGTGTCCAGAATGTCCCAGGAGACTGCCAGTCCCTTGGGGCCCACGAGAGCATGTAAGTGTTGAGTAAAGGGGCAAGAGGGATGGGCTGGTTCTCTGTGCTCCAGGCTCTGCTTCAACAAGCTTTTCTCTGACCTGTCTTATGAAGTTTTGCCTAAAAACATAAAATCAGAAACAACAACAAAACAACAGTGGTACCATTCAAGTAAGTCTGAAAATTACTTCTTGCTGCCTTTCAAAATGAGGATTCCTCTCCTTTTCTTATGGATGAAGTTCCTGGAAGTTTTGGGGTAGTGGAGAACCGTGTTAAAGCTGTCTGGGTTCCAGGACAGCATGCTGGGGCTGTTTGTCTAACAAACTTCCAACTGGGGTTCTTCAGCCTGCAGGATCTGTTGTCTGGCTGGCTCACGGCGTCACTCATTAACCTGAAAGCTACTGCTCCCCTACTCCAGCGGCTGTTCGGATAGCCTGATCCCAGCCCACAGGTCCACAAACACTGCTGTGGGTAAGATTGTTCTTCTCAGTGTCCACTGAAGCTCTGGATTCTTCCAGCCCTCGTGCCTCCTGAGCTTTGGTGACCTTCCTGCTTTTCATAGGCTGCTAGTTCTCCTCCTTTCTCTGTTCTTCATCAGTCTCGCCCTTGGCAGCCATCCCAAGAAATTCAGCCTTTTTCATCTTCTCTCTCTCAAAAACTGGAAAGGTTCCCCCCCCCCTTTCTGAATTCCTGATGCTCTTGTCTTTGCCAAAACCCCAAATCCCAGATCTGCCATGTGCCAACAAGTGCCGGGAGAGGTTGTTTGGATGAATTCAGAAATGACCTTGAACCTTTGCTCAACACTCAGATGACAGGTTCTCTCCTTCCCAACCACACCCCAACACACATGCTTCTTGTCGGATAAGGAAATGTTTTATTGCTTTTTTTCCTTTTTACTTTCTTTACCACCACTTCTCATGAACACTTCCCACTTATCCTGTTCGTATTGCCTCTCTTCTGGAAAATTAATCAGAGAGCTAAAACCCCACAACAGAAAGGGGCCTTGGGAAGGTATTTCATCTGGATTTTCACTTCTATGTAGCAGCTACCCTTGCCTTGCCTCTCTTCTGTCTTTAGACTTTTATCATTTCCCACACCTTCTCACTCAGGCATCTCTGGGTTTTGCTCCTTGGGTCTTACTAATTTCATTCTTTAAAGAGTGGTACCTTTCTTCCACTCAGGGTTGTTTCATAGGGATCTAAGCAATGTAAAGGCATATTCATGATATATGCTGTCATGAACTGGCCCAAAATGTTGAGCTTTTTTAAAGCAGATGTATGTCTCCAAATCCTTTTTTTGAGTCACCACGATGTCTGAGGAGTTAGATATGATCATAGGGTTCCATGGGTAAAGACTGGATGCTGTCTGTGGTGGTCCAGCTGTGCATGTAGTTGCCTGACATGGATAAATTTTTGGCTATGATCAGAGGCCAAGAGTAAACTTAACAAGTCTATGATGGTGCCTACCCAGATGCAAAATGCTTTCCAGGCTTGAAACGATACCCTGGGGATTCAGTTTTAAGTCCAGCTGTTGTGGAACAATATGATTTATATTGATTGTTGGATTGACTGATTTTGGCTTCAAGAGTACAGATTGGCTCTGTGCAGTAGCCAGTTGAGTAACTCTCTGCTGTGCTAAAGACAGTTTTCCCAGAGTACAGGCATATGAAATTCCACACTCTCTTTTTCCAGGGACTGAACGGACAGAAGGATCAAACCCTCTGTTTTCCTTGACTTGAGTATATTTTTGAAAATGTCTTTTCTCCTTTCCTTTTTCCACCCTGTCCCTTCATTCCCCTGTCCCCCACTGCTCTTTGACCACGTTTAAGGGAGAATTTCACAGCCTCAGTCCTTTAAAGAACAGGAGGCCTCTCTATGACCAGAGCTCTCCAAGAACATGGCTTCCTACCTGTGGTCTGTCTCTTCTATCGTCTGCTGCAAGATAGGAAGCATCCTGAAAAGCATACCACACCTCAGACTTCTCAGGAGTTAGCCCAGGCTTGAGGTGGGGAGGGGAATGGGTGCACCAGGGGTGTCCACTGATTTGTCATTTCTTCAGGAAAAATGGGTTGGGAAGTTGGAGTCTTTGAGATAAGCAGAATTACCCTCACCAGATGTGGTGAAAAGAAGCAGCACAAAATCACCCCACAGAGAGGGATCCTGGCCCTGCGTGGGAGAGAGGGGGAGTAATGCAGGTGGGTGCCTTTAAAGAGGTGAAGTTCTTTACCTAGAGAAGTTCAGAGAGTTCAGAGATGGTCATGATTCCAGACAATGCTTTCATTTCCGATCTTACCCTCTAAGAAAAGAAGGTCTTGTGAACAGAGGAGGGGCATTGACATCATAAATACTTGGCAGATGAAATTGTTTCTCTGGTGCTGTTGTAATCTGCAAATGGAGAAATATCTCAAAGAGGGGAGAATTGGAGCTATTTACCAGAGATAGCATCTTATGGCTTGATGACCCAGAGTGAGCACTTCTTTCCCTTTTCCCTTGAAGCTCCAAGGCCAGAGGCCTGGCTGAGACTCTGGTAGGTAAGGCCTGGGGGCAGATGAGCAGGCTTGGAAGAGGAGGCCTTCTGCTGAGGGGATGAATGTGTTAGTTCCCTACTCAGACATTGTGGATGTGTGGTTGGAGTAAAGAGTGGTTTTCCTTCTTGGCCTGTCACTTTCCTGTGTGAATGCTGCTTTGCTCTTCCTCATCTGTGCAACCATTTCCCCTCAACCTCTGCTGGGTGTGGATAGAAAGCTTGGCAATGACTTGACAAAGTTTCGCTTTCTGTTTCTCAGGGCCTGACCCACACTCTGCAGCTTCCCAGGCTGTGTGAGGTGCCTTGTAAAACTGACACAGGTGACCTGCTCTCATAGGGGCTGTGCGTGGAAGACAGGATCCCAGAGAACGTTCCTTCTAGAGTCACAGTGCTTGTCACTCTCGTGCCTGACTTCACTTTGACCACAGTAAGAATGGAGGTCTTTGCGATTAACAGCGCCCCCTTTCCCCAAAAATCCTGGTGGTAATTTTACCCTAAAGGACAATATTTGAAGGTTTTGTGCCATGTTCTTGATCTGTACCTCTGAGGATCTTGAGGCTGAGTGTGGGTCTACTTTACCAGGGTAAAAACCCAGGAACTATCAGTTGAATTGAATTTCTCCTGCGCTGGATGGGTGTTTTATTCTTGCTGGAGGCTCACGCTGTTTAGACCCAGATGGTATTGTAGATGAAAGAGACTTCGGGAGAACATCTCAACCACTTTCATTTTATATATGGGACACCAGGCATCTCTAGAAGGCTGGCAGCCTACACTCAATGGCACAAGTGGAATTAGCACTGTCGACTTTCCTTTCTTCACTGCCCTGTGGCATGAAACCCTGACTTATCACAGGTTGAGATAGAGAGTCAGGCTGTTGAGAAATGATCACCAGTGGGTCAGATTTCAATCAAACTCTTCTAGCTGCTGCTTTCTTCAGTAAGTGTCAGCCAGTCACTCCAGGGAAGACAGAAAAACCTGGGGAAGGAGGGCCATTCTCACTTGGACTTGGGACCCCTTTGATGTGGGGTCTGCCTGCTATCACTTCTTGGGTGGCATTTTGAGTCCAGCACCCCCAGCCAGCTGCTGTAGTGTTCCCAATGACCGTCATCCCCTGAATTCCCTTTGCTTTACAGCTCATGTGAGTTACCTGGGTGGCTCTTCACTTGTGAGTGGTTCCTTCCAGACCAGGGTTGGGGGTGTCCAGTGTCTCCCTGGCTTCAGTGTCCACCTGGCCTCTCTGGGGCCCCAACCTGGTTGTGTGTTGCCTTTTCTACTCATTTGATCCATTGCACAGTCAAATTCAAGGCTCAACTGATTTCTCAGGGTTTTTTTTTTTGCAGAGAAACAGAGCTTCAGATGATGACTGCTCTCCTCTCAGTCACCAGATCAGTGGTTCTCACACTTAAGTGTGCAACCAAGTCCCTGGAGATCTGCCTAAATAAAGAGTGTTAAGCCTCTCCCCACAGACAGCACAATTCAGTAAGTCTAGGCTACACCCAGGAACCTGCATTTTAAGAAATAGTAGATGATTTCAGTGGAGGTTATCCATGGTGGACTTTCAGAAACTCTATACACTTTCCCTTGAACTCTGCCTGCAGAAGCAGCAAAAGACAGCTCTTTGGTGCTTTGAGCACTTGGCACTCAGCAGTAACCCCTGAGCTGGGACTTCATGGAAACTTCAACAGACTTGTGTCCCCTGAGCAAGCTTGCTTTTTCAGGAGAAGCAGGTATTATGGTGCATTGGCAAGAGCATGGGTCTTGGGACCATACCGCAATTGAATCCAGGCTTTGCCACTTAACAAGCAAGTTTCTAAATATCTCTTTGCTTTGCATTCTTCATCCTTAAAATGGGGATATTAACACTCTCTATCCCAAAGAATCATTTTGAGAATTAACCAAGTTAATATATACAGAATGCCTTCCCACCAACAGTGCAAGAGGGTTCCTCCTTCTCCCCAACCTCACCAACACTTTTTTCCTATCTTATTAATTTTGGGTATTCTAGCTGGTATGAAGTGGTATCTCATTGTTCTTTTGATTTGTATTTCCCTGATGGCTAGTGATTTGAACATTTTTTTTTATGTGTCTGTTAGCCATTTGTATGTCTTCTTTGGGGAAGTGTCTGTTCATATCTTCTGCCCATTTCTTGACTGGGTTATTAGTTTTTGAGTGTTGAGTTTGAGAAGTTCTTTATAGATCTTGGATATCAGCCCTTTCTCTGTAATGTCATTTGAAAATATCTTCTCCCATTCAGTGGGCTGCCTCTTAGTTTTGTTGACTGGTTCCTTTGCTGTGCAGAAGCTTTATCTTGATGAAGTTCATTTTTGATTTTGTTTCCCTTGCCTCTGGAGTCATGTCTTGAAAGAAGTTACTGTAGCCAATGTCAAAGAGGTTGCTGCATATGTTCTTCTCTAGGACTTTGATGGATTCCTGTCTCACGTTGAGGTCTTTCATTCATTTTGAGTTTATCTTTGTGTATGGTGTAAGGGAATGGTTCAGTTTTGTTCTTTTACATGTAGCTGTCCAATTTTCCCAGCATCAGTCATTGAAGAGACTTTCTTTTTCCCACTGGATATTTTTTCCTTATTTGTCAAAGATTATTTGACCATAGAGTTGAGAGTCCATTTCTGAAGTCTCTATTCTGTTCATTGGTCTGTGTTTCATTTTTGTGCCAATGTCATGCTGTCTTGGTGATCACAGCTTTGTAATATAGCTTGAAGTTAGGCAATGTGATATCCCCAGCTTTGTTTTTCATTTTCATCATTCTGTTGGTGGTTCAAGGTCTTTTCTGTTTCCATACAAATTTTAGGATTGCTTGTTCCAGCTCTGTGAAAAATGTCAATGGTATTTTGATGGGGATTGCATTGAAAGTGTAAATTTCTCTGGGCAGCATAGACATTTCAATGAGGTTGTGGAGAAGGGGAACTTCTTGCACCATTGCTGGGAATGCAAGCTGTACAGCCACTCTGGAAAACAGTATGGGGTTTTCTCAAGACATCAAAAGTAGAACTACCCTATGACCAGTGATTGCACTACTAGGTATTTACCCCAAAGATACAAATGTAGTAAAAAGAAGGGGCACATGCATCCCAATGTTAATAGCAACAACGTCCACAATAGCTAAACTGTGGAAGGAACTGAGATGCCCTTCAACAGATGAGTGGATAAAGAAGAAGTGGTACATATATATACAATGGGATATTACTCAGCCATCAGAAAAGATGAACACTGACCATTTGCGCTGGCATGAATAGAACTGAAGGGGTTATGTTAAGTGAAATAAGTCAAGAAGAGAAAGGCAATTATCATATGGCTTCACTCAGATGCAGAACATAAGGAATAGAACAGAGGACCACAGGGGAAGGAGGGAAAACTGAATGGGAAGAAATCAGAAAGGGAGAGAAACCATGGGAGAACCAGGACTCCAGTAAACAAACTGAGGGTTACAGGCCAGAAGGGGGTGGGAGGATGGGGTGACTGGGTGATGGATATTAAGGAGGGCAAATGTTAGGATGAGCGCTGGGTGTTATATGCAACTAATGAACCATTGAGCACTACAACAAAAACTTATGGTATACTCTATGTTGGCTAACTGAACATAATGAAAAAGAAATTACAGATTACCTAGAACAATTCTTTTTGACTTTAAGTGTTATGTTAGGGTTTGACAAATCAAATAAATACCTCTAAAATCCCATGTTTTTAAAACATGTAGTATAGTGATTATATTGTTATATGCTACTGAAGTCAAGAGAAGAAATAACTTGCTGAAGTCCACAGAGCAGGTCAGTAGGATGGCCGGCACTAAATGTGGCTCTTTTCACTCCCAGATAAATTGTCTTTCTTTTCTCCAACTGGCCCATCTAATTCTTCCTCCTTGTTATAATGAGAAGCATTTCCTGTATAGCTGCCTTCATTGATAGCCAACAATGCAACATTCTCCTTTGGAATCCCTGTCTAGATCAGAAGACCCCTATTAACCTACTTTCCATTCTCCCTCCACCTCTACCCCAATTAGCAACTATCTCAAGTTAGTGCTGCCCCAATCCAGTTTGATCATTTCATTCTTCATCTGGTATCAATGGAGGAAGGCCAGGCAAAGGGTTGTGAGGTAGAAAAAGGCACAGCACATCAGTGAGTAGTGGGATTTGGAGTATGGGGCCTCTGCTCTCGGCACCTGCCTCATTTTATCCCCACCTGCTGCACCATTAACCTACTACCTTGTATGAATTTAACAAAAGAGTCCCCAAGAACCTATGAGAAGCACATATGGCTTTTCCAGGTTATATTGTGGAGATCATGAAGACACACAACAATATCCATGTCTGGAAGTCATTTGACAACTTACTTCCTCAATCACTTGCTTCTTAGTACTTACCTCAAGCAACGTATGTCAGAATGAGTTAGTGCTTTGGGCGAGAAAACTGAATAGTCTCCTAAGGAGAGAGGCAGGTGCGTTCACTCTAATCCTGTTTCATAATTGGCTCTCTTCCCTGTCCACCACTCCTGGCTTTGCTGCTGTGATTGGACTAATCTGGGACTGAAAGCATTGCTTTGAAGATAATAGAAGACATAAAGTAAATTAGGCAGCTTCTGTCTACCTTTCTTCCACAAACATCCTCTGAATCATCTACCATTCTTCTGGTTTCCTTTTTCAACTTTTTTTAATTTAACAAAAAAGGTTCTACTATGCCAACCCTTCTTTTTGGTGCATTCCTTCTCACTCTCTCATTCCATTGAGAAGTCTTTCTTAAAGAACCATTGGCATGGAGTAGACTGCCAAGGTTCTAATGAGCCAGACTAATCTGGTCCTAGATCTTCTGAGGTTAATCTCAATAGGCAGTCCAGATGTGGATGAATGTAAAGGGAATGGGCAAATAATAGACTTTTAAAATGCCAAACCACAAATTCTGCAAGATTGGAAAGTTTTAATATACATAGAAGACTTAAGTCAAAATGATACAATGTCAACATTTGAAAATTGATATTGTTTTTCTGACAGAATATATGTTTGCTAATATTGAAATGAGCCTAGAGAGTAGAGAATCAGGGTAATTATCCAGACAATGAGATCAAGGCAAGATGCTTGAAGTAATCACCCACATCTCCAAAGTATTTTTTTTTTAAGACTTTATTTATTTGACAGACAGAGATCACAAGCAGGAAGAGAGGCAGGCAGGCAGAGGTGGGGGGAAGCAGGATCCCTGCTGAACAGAGAGCCTGATGTGGGGCTGGACCCCAGGACTCTGATTTCATGACCTGAGCGGAAGGGAGAGGCTTAACTTCCTGAGAAACCCAGGTGCCCCCAAGTCTCCAACATCTTAAACCCAAGAGCATTGGGAGGGACCATTCTATAAGCAGAGTCTTAACTATGAAAACAACCTTTGAAATTAAGGTTCAAAAGATAAGATCAACAACAGGTGTTCTTTTTTTCTGTAGTAGGTGTGTTCTTGAAAAGTTGAGTGACAATATTTCTTTTTTCCCCCCATTAATCTAATCACAGTCTAAATATAGGAGGGAAGCTGAGTATTTAAAGCAACCATGTAGTTGATCTCATTGTAAAGTCCTTTTAGAGTTTCTATTGTATGTTTTTAAAAGATTTATTTATTTATTATTGGAGAGAGACAGAATTTGAACAGGAGGGGTAGAGGGAGAGGGAGAGAGAATCTCTATCAGACACTGTGATGAGTGTAGAGCCCAATGTGGGGCTCAATCCCAAGACCCTGAGATCATAACCTGAGGCCAAACTAAGAATCAGAGGCTTAACTTACTATGTCACCCTATTAGAGTTTTAAAAATCACTTTTCTTTCCAGAGATCAGGTTTTCTTAGAGTGTAATTTCTTAGAAGTAAGTAGGGACACATCAAGTTGATGTATATTGTCTACAGATAAAGGACCGCTAGTCACGGAGGCCTTGCTTTGGGACTTTTGTACCCATTTTTACTTGGGATGGTGGGACCATAGCCTTCTCTGGAAGCAGAGAGATGGCTGATTTTTTACTTCTCCCTTCCCAGGCCATGCAACCTTCACCTCTTTTTTTCAGTAGTTCCAATCCTTACCCCCAACCTCAAAGCAACTGATTATTCTTTTACCCTTCAGACCTTTCCCTAAGCATTATCATCTCTGTGCTAGAATATGCTGGTGTTTTGGGCTACAGGATTGAATATTCTCTTCAGAATGGAGGTAGGTGGTCAAATGACTCAGAAATCAAAGGACTCTGTCTAAGGCTGTCCAAAATGATAGCACTAACCACATGTAGCCATCAAATACTTGAAATGTGTTGAATGAAACCTATGAATGAAGTTTTAATTTAATTAAAAAACTGACATGCATTTCAGTTATTGGAGAACTTTTATGTATATTTCTCTCTCCACCTCAAGTATTTCTAAAAAGATTATAGCTTTTGAAATGAGATGCTCTCTAAGTGTAAAATACATATCAGATTTTGAAGATTAATAGGAAAAAGGAATGTAAAATATTTGATTAATAATTTCTGTATTGGTTACATACTAAAATGATAACATTTTGGATATATTGAGTGAAATAAAATATATTATTAAAATTAATTTCATCTATTTCCTTTTACTTTTTTATGTGGCTACGAGGATATTAAAAATTATAAATGTGGCTCATATTATGTTTCTATTGAGTAAACCTGATCTAAAGAATATCATTGCCTTACTTCATGACCACTCCCTGGGTCTAGTAAAATACCATCAGTTATCCCAATGACAGGGTTCAAAGTTTTATTCAACTCCTTTCAGCTGAAGAAAATGCATCAACCTCTAGCTTTATTCTTTGAGTCACCTTCTGAATCTGCATTTGGATGACAATTACTTTGGCATCCTTGAGTTTTCTTGCATGCCTTACTGTTCTATGCAGTCCACATAGTTTATGCTTTTTAAAAAAATAGCAAGACTTTCTGAAAATACTTAAATTAGCAATACAGATTTAGAAAGAATATCTAAAATTATCACCTTGAGCTTCCTATTTCCTCTGAGCAGAAGACCTGCTCAAATATATTCGGCTATGCAGATGCCCCTCCAGACCACTGCTGGTCAGGACCCTCCTTGTTACTCCACATCAGAAGTGACTAGGGCCAAGAAACAGCCATGGATACTATGACAGATCATTACAAAACATCCTACCAGCTGGTTATTAATGAAAACCACATAATGTACCATGAACCACATCATTCAGAAGGTTGACAAGCTGGAACAGAGAATGCAAAGTTGAAGAGTGGCAGGAGCCTGGGTTAGAAGCATGGAGGGTGGGACACACATCCAAGCCTCTGCTTTGGATTGGCTGTGAGTAATTGGGCAAGTTATTGTCACACCCCCTTGCTCATCTATCAGATGAGAGGGTAGAGGCAGAAGGTCTCTAGTTCCTGCCTGCTCCTCCAGCCACATCTCCACCAGGCTAACCCCAGGCCCTGCCACTTCCAGCTGTGAAAACACCAAGGCACGGACACCTGGGGTTGAGAATGTCCATGGTGCAGGCCAGCAGGCTCATCCTGCAGAGGGTGAGAGGCAGAGTCAGGACAGCCAGCAGGCTCTGTGGAACTGCTGGGATCTCACCCCTCATCAGTGATCTCCTTGTCAGGAGTTTGTGCTCCGTCATACACCGCTTGGCTGAATCAAGTTGCATGTACCCTTTGGGGCCATTTGGAAACATCTATCAAACTAACAGCCACAAGGCATACACTGTTCTACTCTTACCACCATGTAGGAGAGGACCTACTTGAGAGCACAAAAAGTATCTTCTTGTTATTTCAATTTGCTGCTTTGTGATTATAAATGCCACTAAACTTTCCTTCTTATGGTGATTGGAGACTTACATTTCATCTCCCAGGAATTTACTGTTTCCATCCTTTGCCTTGTTTTCTTCAGTTGTATTTTTTTTTTTAATCTTATGATTTGTAAGAGCTTTTTACATTTAAATGTTACCACTCTTTGTTACATATTTGCAGCCCTTTCTTGCAAATATTTTTCCCACTTTGTGACTTACCTTTCAATTCTGTGCAAAAGTTACTTTTACTTATAGATGTTAACATTTTTTTAAAAGATTTTATTTATTTTATGACAGAGAGGGATCACAAGTAGGCAGAGAGGCAGGCAGAGAGAGAGAGAGAGGGAAGCAGGCTCACCGCTGAGCAGAAAGTCCGATGCAGGACTCGATCCCAGGACCCCGAGATCATGACCTGAGCTGAAGGCAGAGGCTTAACCAACTGAGCCACCCAGGTGCCCAGATGTTAACATTTTTAAAGGGTCATGTATATGAATACTAAAAAAAAAAAAAAAAAACTTATTATTTTTATACCTTTAAGGTGACTTCTGTATTCCCAATTAGATAATTTCATATATAATAGTTATCTATTTTTGGGTCACCTGAGTAGTGAGTTGGTTAAGCAGCCAACTCTGGATTTCAGCTCGGGTCATGATACCAGGGTCCTGAGACAGAACCCCGTGTCAGGCTCCTCGCTCAGTGTGGAGTGAAAGACCCGCGGATCCCCTTACCCAAGAATTCAACACTTCCACAGGATGCAAACAGCAAGAGGTTCTTTATTGTTACTCAGGCTCCTGCGGGTGGTCAGCGCGTGCCTGCGGGTGGTCAGCAGCTCCTGCTAGCTGAGCACACCTGGCTGGGGTGGTGCAGGATTTTTATAGACAAGTACAAACAAGTCCCGGATGGGACGGGGCCGATTGGCTGACAATTTGAACATTTGAAAAAAGGCATACTTGGTGTTAGCGGATTGGCTTTGGAAGACCCCCTCGCGCGAAGAGAAAGGCGGGAAGGGGAAACAAAGAGGGGAAGTTTGACCTTATTACTCAGCAGAAAGACATCCTGCCTACCTGACTATGCAGCCCCCTGTCTACGTGACCTACGTGACCATGCAGCCCCCTTGCCTATGTGACCATGCCTTGGCTATTAGGAGAAGGTATCTTGTTCAAACAGGAGACAAGTGTCATGCCCTAAAAGCCAAGCAGTTACAGAAAGGCAAAAGAGCAGTTACATTGAATTCAACCCTGGGGGAAGGGTCTTTTCATTGCAAGGGGAGGAGGGGTACTCTTACACAACAAAAGAGCAGTTAATTAGTTAACGACGTTAACGACGGGGGGGGGGGGGGGGGGGGGGGGGGGGGGGGGGGGGGGGGGGGGGGGGGGGGTGTCTTTCATGGAGTCTGCTTGATATTCTTTCTCTCCTTCTCCCTCAGCCCCTCCTCCCACTTGCACTCTCTCTAAAGTCAATCAATCAATAAATCTTAAAAAAAATCATTACCTACTTTTCTTTTGAATCTATAGCATATTTTGGTGTCTCATGTGAAGTAAGAAGCTACAATTCTTTTTGTCTGTATAATCAATTATTTCTCACACTGTTTACTAACAAACTGTTTCCACACCCATTTAATCTAGTCCATTGTTAACATCATCAGAGAAAACTTCTCATCAGAAAGTTTGAGCAGCACAATTATACTGTGTCAATCCAGCTTGAATTATGTACAGTTGTTAACTTAGAAACTCTAGGATCTACAGCAGGGTACACAGAAGAGGTAAGTAAGACATCATCTTGGGGATGGAGAGGACTTTTCCATGGTGACCAGATGTTTATCACTGCATGGGCAGATGGCCCAGGGAGTCTGGTTGTGGTTTGGGTTATTTTTTCCTGATGCAGATGCAGTTGCTTTTTTTCTGGGTGGGCAGTGTGGGGACCAAGACATTTCAGTGGGTGCATGATATCCAGCAATGGGAGGGAAACCATTCTGTTGGTTCACAGGGTCAGCCACCCTCTTTACAGAGAAGGTTGCCAGCCGCTGCAGACTGAAGTAAAAGTCCTATTTGGGGCCACATGCTAACTATGGGGTACAGGAGGCCTTCCTGAACTCTTCTTTCTCAAGGAGGGCTCAGAATGACATCTGGTCATGGAAAAAGAATTTCAAGTCATCTGGGTTCATCTTGTCTGAACCATTGAGGGTGTATCCTTGTTCTTTTGAGCTTAGAATTTGCTTTAATTAAGGAAATAAATGAAATCCAACACACCCTGCTCACACCACACATGTTCTGAGGGGCTCCAGGAAAACCCCAATGCTGTTAGGACAAAGAGTCAGCAGAGACTTCTTGGATAACTTGGTTAGTGTCAATTGGCCACCCTGCTGTTTCTTTCCCTGAGAATATCTACCCCTTTTCAGAGACTATAAATTTTATGCTCAACATGTTCGAGTGTGTTCATATCAGTCCGGAGTCCAGTTTGTGTGATGTAACCTCCCTGCTGAGGGGAGCAGGAAACTGGGGATTATGGGAGTCTGGGGTGGTGGTGAAAGGATTCTAGACCACCAAGCTTCTAGTTCAGAAAATGCATATGACTTAGCCTGCTCTGTGCATTTGTCCTCCTCTTGCCTCCACCCTCCCATTTGTAAGTGTCCCTCCCTTCCCTTAAGCAGTTCAAAGCTCTTCCCAAGTTAACACCAAACCAGAGAATGTTCCGTTCTTCTTTCTCATGCTCACACCCAGCCTAACCCAACATTGTATGTGAAAATTTAAAGGAATTGTGTCTATTTTGCATAATGTCTTACAACTTTATTATTTTTTTCTGTATAAGTTCCTTGGCTATATGGTTGACATAAAACCACCATATTCAAACACACTTCATAGTGCTCAGTTATGATGATCTTACAAATACATATATTTTTGGAAGAGTCTTAATTAAAACAAAAATAGAAAAGAGGCCCATCTGTTTGAGTAAGTTTAGTTGCATGCTCATGTAAACTCAGAAAGATGATTTGGAAGACTTTCTCAAGTCCTGATATTATGAGGATAAAGGAAGCTTTGACACATTTGATGGTGAGGTCTGGAAGTTTTGGAAGGAGCTAAGGTTCTCCTGGGGAGGCCTTCATTCTCTGATCTATCCCCTCCTCCCCAAGGACCTAAGAGCAGAAAATAAAAATTGTCTAGATTCATTGGGTAGTAAGTGATAAGTACCCAACTCAACTAGTTTAGATAATTTAGGATATTTAATGGCCACTGGAACTGGAAAGTCGAGTAGTGCAACTGGTTGTGGGCACACAGGTCTATAGTTTCTCAACATTCTTTCTCTCTGCCTTACGTTCCTCTGTGTTGGCTCCATTCTCAGGAAGATTTGATTTAAGAGAAGGCAAGAGTACCTTCCAGCAACATCACCCTATAGCTTAGAAAACCCCAAGCAGAAAGAGAATATATCCCAGCCAAAGTCCTGGGGAGGGCTTTCAGGGTCCCACCCTGGCTCATGGGCCTCTTCTGAAATAATTAGTGGCCAGTGGGATATGTTTTTTAATTAGCCCAGACTCATCAAGGTATCTGACCCTAAAACCAGGGATTAAGTGTCACCTTTCCCAAATTGCATGATAACTCACCTAAAGCAAACTAGGCTGTTGTTCTCAGGAGAGGGGATGGAGCAGGCAGAACAATCAATGTCTGCTTCAACAGATGTGAGGAGAATTCTCATTCGGATCTGGGATCACCCTTCATCACTGGAACATACAAATGATTCTGAGGCAGTGCCAAAGATACTGGAGTTCTAGAAATAATTGGCAAGGGGAATGTAAAGTGGCCAGAATTCAGTTCTTCTCTCTATAACTCTGTCCTTCTTCTATCTATATCTAGGTTCCATCAATCCAGCCTATTGTACTTTGGCATCCCCATACAGCACATACTCAAGCCCAGTGGAATACAGATGAAGCTTTTGGGGTTCATTTCCTGCCTCTTGGCCTGTCTGTCCCCTCCAGTCTCCCCCAGGAGCAGCACACATTCTATTCCATGAAGTTGCCATGTTTCCTAACACACTGTCTTACTCTGAATGCCCAGGTGTTGACCCATGGGAGAGACAATGTTGGCCCATTGCCTGGCTCCCTCTGTTTCGTGGGGTTACTCTGCCTCATGTTCTTCACCATGCAAGTCAGAGTGCAATGGAAGACCACTGCACTGGAGATTTAGCTATTTGGATTCTGATCCTAGCTCAAAAATTAACTAGATGGGTGATTTTAGGACTGTCTGTGGGTCAATTTCTTCTTCTCTATCTGATTATATCTTCTTCAGACTAACCAGGATAGAAGGTTCCTCCATGTTCTAATGCTCATCTAGTCTGAAAATCTACTACTCTAGCTTCAAGTTTTTCCTCTGAAAATTAGAGAAAATAAAGTTTTTTTCTAAAATGATTTCCCAAAAGTAGACATAAAGAGAGAGATAAGTTTGAAACCCAGATTCTCCACAGAGTAGGCGTGTGACTTAGGGCAAGTTATTAACATCTCTACGACTCACTTTCCTTGTCTTTCAAATGTGACTTCGGGATATCATAGCATTAAATGGGTTAATGATTGAAGAGAACCTGGGAAAAAGTTCACATTGGCTATTGGTGTTATATACCATAATGCCTAAAATAATGGACATGGGTTATGTTTTAGAAGTGCTTATCTGTCAAGTACTTGACAGTGACAGGAACTCATGTCTCAGTGATAGCAGGTCTCATTTTTGGTAGATCTAGATATTATTTTTATCTAATTGTTATTGCCCTTGAAATATCTGAAGATGCTACCAGCATCCTCTTAAAAATTCTGTATTCCTCCATTTTTTTCTATGGCTCTCACCACAAGACTAGCCCCCTGTATGGATATATGAGGCTTGTTCATGCCCTCCTCTATGTTGTGCACGTCTTACTTAACAACAGATGGGACCTAAACAGTGCTAAACCTATCATTGCTCTCCAGCATATAATCACACTTTTACTAGTACCATTAGGGACTGGATTTACTTCCTAGCAGCCAAGGGGCTGCCCAATATGGCCTCATATTTATCTTGTAGCTAAGAAAGTCCTGAATTGTTTTCATATAAACCAGTGGAAACTTTTTTTTTTTTTTTTTTAAGAATTCAAATCCTCTGTCTTATGTAATCAATGTTACCTTCTAGGATAAATATCGAAAATCCTTCAAGCCCAGAATGAGGAAATCTTGACTCTAGGCATTTGATGTCAGTTACATATACTACATTTTATTTATTTATATTTTGAAAAGGAAGTGAGAAGGAGCAAGAGATACTGTGCATCAGGCCAGAGCAGAGTAGTTATGTCGTGATGTGATATTCTGTCCTGGTCGCAGGATTGAGAGTCATTAAATAGCACTAACAAGGATTTTTAGCTTGTGAAGCTGGGAGGCAATCACTTTAGCACAATGATTTTTAAATCTTGGTTTAAGTCTTTAAGGATTTCTTGGTGTTTGTCCTTTATCATTGTTGTGTTTGTGGGAAATGAACGCTGACATTGAATAGTCTTGGTAACCCCCTCCCAAACGCCCAGCTCTAAGTCAATGAGTTTTCATCCAGACATACTATTTTTCCATAAATGAATCTTTGCTTCACAACTGAGACATAATATTCGTGTTTGGTAGGAACATGCCCAATACTGTGTCCTTGTGGCCAACTACATCAATTTGGAATGGAGTTTCTATCATCCAAAAAAGAGTGAGATATATCTCTGAGCTCAGATATTCTTCCCTTCCTAAGGGAACTGAAACATAGAGTCAAATACTGTTATTTATGGGTATATAAAAGCATACCTAAAGATTTGATTATTCAGTCCATTTATCTTCATTGTATCTAGGACAGTATAATGAAAAATACAGGTGCACACACATATTAATAGGTATATGTATATCAATGAATCTATGTTAAATTGTGATAAAATTCATTATCCCATATTGATGACATTCTTATCTCCACCTGTAATTTATTAAAACACATGTATTGATCTGAGTATTGATCTGACTCATAGAGATCATAAATTATTATTTTATTTAAAGATTTTATTTATTTATTTGACAGAGAGAGATCACAAGTAGGCAGAGAGGCAGGCAGAGAGAGAGGAGGAAGCAGGCTCCCTGCTGAGCGGAGACCCCCCCCCCCCCATGAGGGGC
Organism: Mustela putorius furo; assembly: GCF_011764305.1. Taxonomy (NCBI): domain Eukaryota; kingdom Metazoa; phylum Chordata; class Mammalia; order Carnivora; family Mustelidae; genus Mustela; species Mustela putorius. The sequence continues at coordinate 21,211,602 of NW_025421341.1, forward strand.
TTAATCGAATGACCCTGAGATCATCACCTGAGCTGAAAGCAGAGGCTTAACCCACTGAGCCACCCAGGTGCCCCACATCAATTATTTTTATAAAGGCTTATCAAGTGCTTGTTTGGTTTCTGGAAAATTAACTCAAAATATACATAGTTTGTGTCAAGCTTCTACATTTTGATATCTACAATCAATTTTTATTTTATTTTATTTTTTTAAAAGATTTTATTTATTTATTTGACAGACAGAGATCACAAGTAGGCAGAGAGGTAGGCAGAGAAAGAAGAAAGGAAGCAGGCTCCCTGCTGAGCAGAGAGCCCGATGTTGGGCTCAATCCCAGGACCCTGGGATCATGACCTGAGCTGAAGGCAGAGGCTTTAACCCACTGAGACACCCAGGCATCCAACAATTTTTATTTTAAAAGTTGATAAAAATATATCTCTCTTTTGATTTTTTGGACATTTCCCCCATTCTCCACAATTATTCAAAGAACCTTAATCATGGGAGGGAAATGTTTCTTTTGGTTCCCATCCCCCTTCGGCTTTAGCTAATATTGTCAATGAGTCTTAATACTTCCTCTTCATTGGTTCTCCCCTATTCCCAGATTACTGAGCACTGAGGTTGCTGTGTCCATTGGGTACTGCATGTGCCTTACCACCCAAGCCCAGCAGAAGCCACTTTGCTTCTGGATCCCCCTCAAACTGAATTCTGTAGACCTTCCCACACACTCAGTCCTTCCTGCTTTGTTCCTCACTCCGCAGCCCCTTCTCTAACCATCCTCACTAGACCTTATCACCTGCCACTGACTGTAGTGATGGAGATCTGCTGTCCGTGCTGCCTGGCTTTCCCTCCACTGCTTTCTGATGAGATAAAGGAGACTGAAGAGGACCAATGTAGGTCACATTCCTCTAAACCTCAACACAGCAAATACACTCAGTCCCATTGGTGCTTCCACCTAACATCATTATCCTTGCTACCCCCTCTACCTGAGGGCACTTGGGCCAGGACCCAGGAAGTGCTGAACATCTATGGCCAGTACACAGACCCTTATACTTGGCTTGGAAAGAAATGTGTTTATTGAGTGAAAGTTTATACTGATAATTTTTTTTGCAAGTGGAATCATAAATATTCTTATAGACATAATTTATTTGGTGTCCAGTTTTTTACCTTCCCTAAAATCACTAGCTCATAGTCTCAACAAAAAGTTTATTAATTCCAGCACTAAGGGGATATAATTGATTGAAACCATAAATGAGACACAGAAGCATCAACAATGACAACAAAAAACAAGATCCATTCAAATGAATGAATTAAAATGCCAGGGATCCAGTGTTTCTGATGTTCCCTCTAAAGTGTTCTGTCATCGTGGATTCAGAAGGGGTAAGGGAGTAGTTTCAGCACTCCATTTTGCATGGCGATGGCTTGCTGGAAGCAATGATATAGAAGGGACACGAGAAAAATATGAGAAACTAAGGGGGACAAAGAAAGGACAAGGAGAGAGAAAATATCCAGAAGATGAATAAGGAGAAGAAAAAAGAAGTGGTAATAATTTCACATTCTAAGGAGCACACTACTAACAAGGAATCTAATGATGAGGCAAAGGACTTCTTTCCCATTTGTTTAGGCTCCTGGCCTGATTTTGCTTTGGCTTCCATTGTATACATGGGCCAAGGCAATTTTTCCAGACCAGTCAAGCTTTTTGTTGACCTGCTAGAATATCATTCTTGGATGTCATGGAAAGAAGTGTCTTGGCTTCTACATTCCTGGCTGAATGGGTCAAAAGTACTAAAAACACACAAATATAGATTTCACTCTGCTGAAGATAAAAAAGAATATAAGTGAAGCATTTTTTCTTCATGGGGCTTATTAGCCAGATGAAGAGATGAAACCTATGGGAAAAGATAAGTAGAACTTTGGGGTTGTAGGTAGTGCCCAAGGTATGCCTATAAAAATAAGAGCCCAGCCATGCTGGTGAGCTGGAGCCATGGTGGGGTTTTCTCTGCAGGTGGTGAAGAGGTGGGGGGTGGGATACATGGGATTAAATCATGATCTTGTCACTTACCCATTATGTGACCCCAACATGTTTTTGTTTGTTTGTTTGTTTTTACCCCATGAAGACTCAATTTTTAGGTGTGTATGGCACCTATAATGCACACTTTCAAACATATTATGTTTATTAATTTTCTTGGCAGTTCTGTAAAGTGTGAAGCATTATACTAAGTCAACTCTCCTTACCATCATGTTGGAACTTTGATGGAGAATGTTCTCAGAGGAGAATCCTCAGGGAGACAGGAATTTCTTGCCTTGCATCCAGAGGGAGCTGAGGATTCAGAGGGAGTCACCGTTTCCAGAGTGGGAGAGGCGAGAAAGATCACCAGAATTCTATATTCTTTTGGAATCTCCTGGCATCTTGTCCCACTTTAGCTCTTTCCTGAGCTCCCCAGCTGCACAGATGTGCAGAACGACAGGGGTGGGAATGAACCAAGGTGAATCCAGGGCTTAGAAGGTCAGTGGTTCAGCCTATGAGAAGCATTTTCACCCCTCCAAAAAGGTCTCTGACAGGAATTTTCCTTCACTCATTCACCCTAATGTCTTGACATTGGTATGGGGTGTGTAACTTGAAGATCCCAAGGCCTAGGTCCAACTTCTTTGGTGTAGAAAACTCGTACGATAAGGGAGCTATTACAGGTGCACATGGAAGGTCTTCACAAGGGAAAACTATGGTTTTGTCCCTGGAAAAAGAATATATATACCCCTTATCCACTTTTTATTTTTATTTTTTATAAAGATTTTTATTTATTTATTTGACAGAGATCACAAGCAGGCAGAGAGGCAGGCAGAGAGAAAGAGAAGGGGAAGAAGGCTCCCTGCTGAGCAGAGAGCAGAGATGTGGGGCTCGATCCCAGGACCCTGGGATCATGACCTGAGCTGAAGGCAGAGGCTTTAACCCACTCAGCCACCCAGGCGCCCCCTCATCCACTTTTTAATAAAATGTTTTCTCCTATACCCTTCCTTTCATACTTGTTTGCTTCTTCCTTCTCTGCTGTCTGTCCCAGGCAATGCAAGGTCATTGTTTCTTTCTCCACCCTCCAGTTCCAAACTTCCTCAGAAACCAGAAAAAGCAAAGACATGGAGCAAGTCATGGCTACATTGTATTGGACACACAGGTCCAGATTAAGATGACGAAACTTCCAATTTGACAGAATGGGTAAATGGGAATGTGGAATTTAGGTAAGGTTTATATGAAGCTGGCATATCTTTCTCCTCATAATTTTCTCTGTCATTTCAATGATTATGATGTGGCTAATGATGTTGACAGTGCAGTAATAACATGAATATGAGCTAAAGTCTTTTGAGTGTTTATGAGGTGCCAGGGACTGCAGTAAGTACCACACATGGGTTATATTAATGCTCACAGCATCTGAAGTAGGTTACATTATGATTGGCTTTTCACAGACAAGATTGCTAATGTTCAGAAAGGCCAAGTTAAGAACTGAAGGTCAACCATTAAGGGCAGCTGGACTAGAATTGAAAATTAGGCAGCACCCCAACACTCAAGATCTTTATTATTGTATTTGAGGCCCTCTGAGTGATGGAACCTCTCCAGCTATCTTTTCCATCCACTGCTCCCCAGGAACATCCTGCTCATTTAACCACCCAATCCTTTCCAACCTGTGTGGGTGAGAGTTTGAACCTGGGGTGCTCAGGCCCAAAGCATGGACTTTTAATGTGAAGGACAAAGAGACCAGCCTTGGTTTCTTCAGCCTTCATGAAAGCCCACACCCTGTTCTCTAAAAACAATCAGCAGAAATGGGAGACAGAATATGTGAAAACAGAAGGGAGGACTTGGAGACTTGATGCTCCTGCCATTGGTCATTGCTCCATTTTGCTCCCCCTCATTAATTCTCAAGCTCTCTCAAGCCCCAGCTTCTGCGTCCCACTGTACCCTCTCTCCACTAACACTCACAGCCTTGATTTTTCCCCCCTGTCTCTAGTTTTCCCATTTCCACGTGGCTTTTGGAGTAAGGGCAATTTCCAGTGACCATAAAGTAGTGAGAAAGTTCTGGTTATGAAGATTGCATCAGAATAGGTCTGGAAAGGAAACACACCAACAGACTGAAGAAGAAGCTTTAAATAAAGGGACTGGTTACAAATTGTGGGAAGTTTACACAACACACATATACACACATACACACAAGCATATACTCATCAGCGACACTTTGTACACTTAAAATGGGTTCATTAAGTTGTATGTAAGTTATGCTCCCATAACATTGATTTAAAATTTAAAAATGGGGTTCTCTTATTAAGAAAGGAATTTCCAGTTGAAGAGATTTCTGACTGAAATCAGACCATTTCTGAACATACAACATGGCATTTTAAAAATGTATTTGCTTGTATTTTGTATTATTTTTCTTCTGGAACTCTCCCCTCTTTTCTCCAAATGTCTAAAGCAAAGAATATGTATTCCTTCTCATCTATGCTATGTGCTATGGTGTTCTCATTTCGCTGGGTAACTCTTGTGGTCAGTCAGGGTATCAGGAAAGGAACAGCCTGGCTTCATTCAGCCACTCACAAACATTAATGTAGCACCTGCTACAGGCCTGGCGCTCTGCTTGGTGCTAGGGAATCCAAGGCGCAGGAGAGTCCCTGCAGATAAAATGCTCACAGTTTTGAAAGAGACAGCCATGTGAAATGCCATGCACTTAGTCATTGCAGGAAGCCCGATTAGAGGGGCCCAGAGGAGGTAGGAACTAACTCTCTGCTGAGGTTTATATTGACATCTTCACAGATTGGGGAAATCTGAGCTAGATCTCAAGGGTAAGAAGTCGTAGTGTGAGGAAGCATGGTGCTGGGGAGAGAACATTCCAGGCAGAGTAAACACATGGCTAGAAATCCAGTGCCTCGCCAAGAAAAGGGCGTGATGTGTTTGCTCTATGGCAGATGGGGGGACTGTTAGTGGGAGCCGCTGCTGGAAAGCAAAGGTGCACTCCCATTGCATGGGACAAGGCCATCACATGAGAAGTGGGTATGAAGTGAGTGGCTAATACACAACCTCCCCCACCCCAAGCCCAACTCTCCAGGAAGGGATCAACAGGAGCCATTGTCACGGTCACTATTGTGTTGTTATTTAACAAAGGTGTTTGAAGCCCACTTCAGCTCCTGTGTAGGTTGGAGGAAGGATAAACCCTTTCCTCCATTCCTCTTGAGCAGAGAGAAGGAAGGAAGCCCTTCTGGTTTTCGGTCAGGTGCTGGCCACTGAATGGGAAGATCCTGCAGAGAACAATAACCATGTCAGGCGTGTCAGAGATGGCTGGATCCAGGTGCAAAAGATTTCAGATTGCTGCATCCATCTATGCAGACTCCCTCCCCCCATACTTCTCACCGACTATTGTTTCCATAGGTTTAGGGCCCCTCAAAGCCATGTGTTTATCCCTTCTCTGGAAAGGCAGATGGGTACCGTGAGTGAGGTGGGGACAAGGGCAGGGAGTTCTTGTCTTTCTCCCTCTTCCCTGTGCTTCACTTATGTCCCCTCTTTCTTCCCACATAGGTGGCAGAATGTGAAGACCATGAACTCCATCGGGAGCCAGCAGGTTCCTCTGGGACTAGGGTCCCAGGGAAATACAAGAAACCCCACCTGCTGTCTCCAGCAGCAGGAAGTAGCTGCGGAATGTCCCCTTCAGATATGCATGTTTGAAGAGAGAATGTAGTTTTCTCATTTGCTGCAAACAGTCTGCAAGTTTTGCAGATGTTATTTGGGGGACAAAGTGACACCCCTTTCCCCATCCCCCCAAACTCTTCAGACATGGGAGGCCACTTTTTCAGAATAGAGTGTCTGGTTTCTGCAATAAATAAGCCCAGGGCCTGGAGGCCCAGTCCCCACTCTGTGTTGGAGGAAGATGATGGAGGACCTGGGCCTTGGAGGAGGGACTTGAAAGCACACCTGTTGACTCTGTGTGTGTGTGTGTGTTATATTTTAAATTTGATTTTTTATTTCAGCTAATGTTGGTTCACATACCATAATAAGAACTAATACAGAGAGCTCCTTTGCACCCTTCACTCCATTTATCCCAGTAGTGCTACCTTGTGAAATCATAATATAGTATTACAACAGGATATTATTGACATTGGCATAGACCCACCTTGAACATTTCCTTCCCCACAGGGACCCTCACATTGCACTTTGATGGCCATACCCACTTCCCTCCATGCTATAGCACTTCAGCAACTGGAAATGACCCAGCTGTCCTTCTGTTGGTGAATGGTGAAATAAACTGGTTCACCTTTAAAGAGATGAAACCCAGACCTACATGAAGAAGATCCTGAGGGCTCCAAGGTGCCTGTAGGAAGTTGAAAGTCACTGCTTTCCAACCAGGGATTGGTCCCATTCTAACCCTGAGTGCCACCAAAATGTGGAGGGCTGGTGTCAGGAACAGAGCAGATGGTGTGATGGGACAGTCATGCTAGAGGTAGATGTGGTGGCCTGTTCCCCATAACCTGGTCCACTTTCTGGCCACCTCTGCTTACTCCTCCATGGTCTTTAAGAAAGACAGTTGGGCCTTCAGAGAAGTAGCTCTTGAGATGAATTAACATTTATCAATGCTTGAATGATGCAGGTACCAAACAAAGATTTCATATGGGAATCTCTTTTAGTTATCCACACCTCCTGTGAAATAGAAATTATTATTATCTGTGGAGGCTCAGAGAAGTTAAGTTACTTACCCATGGATACACAGCTATTAAGTCAGGGTAGCTTTTGAATTCATGGCTATTAGATCAAAGACCTGTACTCTTTCCATTTTATTGTGTGGTCTCCAATTATAACATCCTCTCAGAAGAAAAGCTGCTCACGTGCTATAACATGCTGACTGTCAATGAGGAAAGGCAAAAGGATGTTTCTAAATTATGGGCTTTTTGCTCTTTGGGGGCCATAATACAGTATCAACTGCCTGGGAAGGAAGGCTATGAGCCACAGAGTTTCTAATATTGTATCAAGAGTCAAAGCGTGGGCAGAAAAGAAGTTCTCTTTGAAGTTCATGATTGTCAGAAATTTAGCCAGCCTCAAGCCACACTTTGACTCTAAGAAACATTCCTACTTCTTCCTTCTTCTTGGCATATTTGGGCTGGTTCCTGGGCCCACATCTCTCACTCTTAACCGAAGACAGGGGATCCAATGCAGGAGGCACACACACTTGGGCATACACCCAATGCCACTTGTGTGAGTCTTGGCAAGTTGCTTAATTTCTGGGGATTGTATTATATTATGTTACATTATTTTATATTATGTTATGTAACAATCTTCTTCATGGTATTCTTCAGAAGATAAAGGAGATAACACAAGTGAGACTTCTAGCACTTTTCCTGGCATATTGCAAACACTTGTGGATGACACAGATACTGTCTGTGTAAGCTTCTTGAACTCAGAGGCTCTGGTCTCTTCTGTCATCTACTGTGCCACAGTCCTATTCTTTCTGAAATGTTACTTGCGGCCCATATTTTCCAGCAATTTTTTGTTAGAGGAATCAAGTCCATTAAACAAGCAGCCAAATTAATTAATTTCTTTCTTTCTTTCTTTCTTTCTTTCTTTCGTCTTCTAAATTCCAAATCTCTTTTCAGCATGCTCTTCTGATTGTATGATTCCAACTACCTCTATGCTCACATTTCTCCCCTACAGATAAGTGGGGAGAGGTAATGATGGGAAGGTTGGGACATCTACTTATCTTTTGCTGTGTTGCTGTGGGTAAACTGATTTCACTTTTTTGCACTTTCATATCCTTTGTTGTAAAATGGAAATAATAAAGTCTCTCCCACCCACTTCCCAGAGTTATTATCATAAAAGTCCAATAAAATATACTGGGTAAAATATTTAGGCAACCTCAGGATGCTATAAGACTATAAGGCATTGTTATTCAAATATAGAGCTTCTTAGGAGCTTTAATTTGTAGCTCTGTGATCAGTTAAGTTTTGATGTGGAGCAAACAACCACAAATTCTCAGTGGCTTGCAACAATAAACATTTATTTCTCACACATCTGTGGAGCTCAGCTGATGCAGGCTGGGCTCACTCTTACATCTGGGGTGGGGGGAGGTGAGGGAGTTGGAGTTTGGAGGACCATGCTAGGCCTGGCTGAGTCACTTGGTTCCACATGTTTCTCATTCTCCTCCCAGGACTAGTGGATAGCCGAAGCGTGTCTTTCTCAGGGTGATGGCAGAAGCATGAGAAAGCAAATGGAAACATGTACGGATTCCTGAAGCTTCAGCTTGGAATTGACATAGGATCATTTCTATTGGCAAAGTAAGTCATGTGGCTGAACTCAGGGGTGGGATGAGGCACCACCCACTATGGGAGGATTTTTCAAAACTTCATGAGAAAGAGCATACATAGAAGGGAAGGGTGATAATTAGAGACATTAATACAAATCCACTACACTGTTTTCTGCCCAGTGCTCAGACAGGATCCTCTGGAGGCCCAGCAGAGGCTCAATGTTCTTGATAAGGATGTTGGGGAGACAGTTTATCATCTCAATCATGGCTGATTGTTTTAAGATCTTCGGGCAAACCTCTTCAGGATTGGGTCATGAAAAACCTATGACCATCATGAAGGTTGGTCTCTATGTCTAGTCCTACCCATTGCTACATTTTATCAACTTTCTTTTTATTATAGGAATATCAATCTATCATCTATCTATCTATCTATCTATCTATTATCTATCTATCTATCTATCTATCTATCTATCTTTGTAGGAACATTCTTCTCTTTCCCAAGATTACTGCTTTCACAACAGTGGAAAAATATTTAATATTTTTCCCCTCTCCCATCCCAGGATTTCTTTAGATTTTTGTGAGTTCCCAAGGAACTGGAGGAACAATACATACAACATATGACTATAGGAGTCTTGTCTGAGACCACCGCCACTGTCAGGTCACATTCAGTCCCACAAAAGTTTTCTTTAGGGCCATTGTTGTTCCTAGGGATGCCAAATACTCATAGCCAGATGACTGGAGCCACCCATAGGTTCCCAGCAATGAGAGTTTGCCTGGCAAGTTTATGTGTAAATGACTCCAGAGAACTGAGTAAGATATCTCAGAGCCAGAATTTCTGGGTTAGAAAGTTTCAAACCAGAATAGCCTCTTCAAAGGAAGATGAAGATGAGTGTGTGTGTGTGTGTGTGAGAGAGAGAGAGAGAGAGAGAAGTTAGCTTCATGGGCCAGCTCCAGAGTTCCTGATGTTCCTTCAAAAGGAATCTCCCAAATTATCTGAGCCCAAGTTACACAATGAGTGAGAAAGAGAATTGTCTACAGCATCTTTGGTTGGGGCCACATGCATTTGTTGAAAGTGGTTGTCAGGGAGAATTGAGGGGTAGAAGAGGTCATGCATACATATAAACACACATACACATGCATATGCCTGCACAGTGAGCTCAGTGTTTTGTATTTTCAGATGCTTTTCTTCTTGTCCAAATCAAATCCAGGGTCTGCCATCTAGTATCTTCTTCTTTTTAAGAAATTAAAACAACTATTTTTTTTTTTTCAAAGAGAAGAAAAAGGTAGTAGAACAGTTACTGGCTAGCACTGGATTTAAAAATCCCCAGAAAGAATTTTTTGAGAGCTCTGGGTCTGGGAACTGATAAATGTGTTGCAAGACTCCTAGACAGGAGAAATAAATTCATGCTAGGATTTCAATGATGTACCTGAAAGGATGTATAAAACTTTGACCTTAACTTAGCTCTTTTCTTTCCTGGGGATTTCAGATTTGGAGAGACAATATTGCCAACTCTATGTCCCACTTGGGGCCATCTAACTTTGAAGAAGTCAGATGATTTAATATTTTTTTCTCCTACTGAGAACCATCTATTCATTTAATACATATTTAGTAATACGTACTACCTACTAGGCACTGTGGAGCTGGGATACTGTGGTCAGAGGTGAAAACAAACAAACAAACACCCAATGTGGTCTCTGTTCTCCTGGATTTTTAGTTTAGTGGAGAAGCAAAAGTAGTTAATTAACTTTAGCTTTATATAAGTGCCTGAAACAAATAAGCAGAATTTAGAATCAGAGAATGTATAGCAGAGACCTTTTCATATAGGATGGTGAGGGAAGACTTCTCTGAGAAGGTAACATTTAAGTTAAATATGCCGAGACCTAATGGTTGAGAAGGAGCTAGTCATGTGAACACCAGGGGATGTGGGAAGCAGTGATGTGCTAGGCAGAGAGAGTCACAAATCTTCAAAGAGTGATACAATGTGATTTATTTCCCAGCCTATTCTCTAGACGATACTCAAGAGACATCTTTTAAAAAAATGTAATATAAAAGTAGAAAGCAAAGAATATAATAATACAATGACTTAGGTGGTGGGTGGGATATTGAGAAAATGAAATGAATTTTGGAGATTTATTTTGGTGGTAGAATCAGTAGTACTTGATGTTGGATTGAATAAGCAGCTGGATCAGGAGGGTGGGAGTACCATTGGGAAGGGAGAGAGAGAAACTGAAAAAAAAAAAAATCCAAAGTTTCGGACTTGAGACTGAGTGGATGGTCTATGGTCTTCCATTGTAAGAATTTGCTTTTTTGCTGGAAATCTGCATCAAGAAGCCAGGGTTTTTAAATAAATGTCTGGACTTTGAATATTTTTATACCATAATTCTGAACCTGAGGGTCCCAGAAATTTCCACTTTCCTCTGTGAAGGGGAGTAGGTTTTGGCTAGCAATAGAGACTAAGAGATGGCTTAATCAAGATTTTAAGAGTATTGGTTTGCTCTCTCAGCTGTACTGGAAGTGGGTAAGGGAGTTTAAATAATCTTAATACATGTGCTTCAGGAAGTGTCCAGGACTACTTCTTATTTTGATGGCAAGGTAAATTTAATCAGATTGGTACCATGTCTACAGGAGTTTTCCATCTCTCTTGATGAAAATAGAAGAGGGTTTGAATCAAAGTAGGCAGGAAGTCCAGTTAAAAACCAGAAGAACTTCCAAGCCATGTGTTTTAAGGACTCTTTCTCTACATGAGGTAAAGGTGAGTTTGAGTAAAATAATTGAAGAGTGAGCTAAGATGAAGATGAGAATATGGCAAAGATGACTTATTATAAAATGTAGTAAACAAAATCCACACCACATACAAAAATAATGTGTATAACCAGGGTTTATTGCAAGAATGAACATTTTGTTCAATTTTAGAAAATACACTAAGATAATGTGTTACATTAATATACTTAAGGAGAAAATTCATGATTATTGTGACAAATGCTGAAGAAGCTTCTGAAAATAATTCAACATCCATTCCTAACAAAAGCACTTAAGATGTAAGAATTGATGGCTACCTCCTTAATAAGATAAAAATATCTAGTTGGTCTTAAAGTCAGTATCTTCTTTAATGAGACAACATTAGAGGCATATCCATTAAAATTAGGAATAAAATAAAAATGTTCATTATTTCCCCCTTATTTAACATGGTACTGGAGATATTAGCCAATGCAATTAGACAAGATAAATCAACAAGAGGCATAAGAAGTGGAAACAAAGAAGTAAAACTATTACTATCTGCAGGTAAAATAATAGTATACATGAAACACTTAATCACTGATAAAGCTAACTCAAAGTATTTTATTAAATTTAGGTAAAATACCAGAATTTAAAGTTAACACTCAGAAAATTAATACTTCTTGAATACACAAACAACAACAATTATAGGATATAATGATAGAGAAAAGTTCATTTAAAATATGAACAAAGAAGGGTGTTTGGGTGACATGGCTGGGTAAGTGCCTTCTTTCAGCTCAGGTCATGATCCCAGGATCCTGGGTTCAAGTCCTACATTGGGCTCCCTGCTCAGCAGGGAGTCTGGTTCCCCCTCTCTGCTCCTCCCCCTACTCTTGTTCTCTCTCTCTTTCTATTAAATAAATAAGTAAATAAGTATCTTAAAAAAAAAAACAAAATATAAACAAAGAAAGTAAATTACTCAGGAATAAGTTCAATAAGATTGTGCAAAATCCAATGGAAGGAAATCGAAACCTTCCTGAAGAGATAAAAGTATACTTGAACAAATGGAAAGGCAACCTTTGATTTTGGTTAGAGTGTCTCAGTTTCATAAAGATGTTATTTCTCCCATTGTTAATTGATTCATTGAATGTGTAATCTAACATACCACATTCAAAATTTTTGTAGAGAAATTGATACCAAAATTTATATTAAAGTGTTAGTAAAAACAACTAGGAAAATTTTAGGAAATAAAAAATAAGCTATAATGAAGAATTAGTCTTGCCCAAATTTTAAATACACTTCAAGGTTTCTGAAATTATACCAGTTTAGGCAGGGTGCCTAGGTAGACAGACCAAAAAGTAAAATAAATTATAAAAAGATTCACATACATGCAAAAATTTTAGTGTATGATGAAATTGGAAGCTCTAATCATTGATAGACATTTGAAAAAAAGATGAAATGTGTACCTTAAAATACATACAAGAATAAACTTCAAATGTATCAGATATAAGAAACAAAAAATAAAATTTTATGAGCTTCTAGTTAGAAGAAAACATGAGTAAATTAATTTCTGGTCTAGGTCTATCTGTGACTTGAACTCCTGTAACCATCATCATCACCATCTTGACTATATAAAATTATAAATCAACAATTTTGCATGGTCAAAAACACCATACACAACACATTCAAAATCCAAGTTATAAACTGGGGGAAACTATTCTTATGTATAGAACAAATAAAGAACTAATATTCCCAAAGTACAAAGAAAATTTTAAACACAGGAAAACAAGGAAAACAAAAACTATTTTAAAAATAGGCAAAATATATATCTAAATATTTTTTCCACATTTCTTTAACTTTAGTATTGAATTGTATAAATAAATGTATCTTTTATAATATTTTGTACTTATAGTTTAAATACAACATTGTCTCTAGAGAAAAAAATGTAAATTATTATGTTTTAAAATATAGCATTTGTGTATATTCTAAATACTTATTAGCATTAATAAGAATTCATTTTATTCATCATCTTTAGTATCTCTGAATGTCTGACATGTGATTTTGTGATTTCCATATATACTCTTAGGATTGTATTTCATCTTGTTGATGGACTATGCCTGAAATATATTAAGCAAAAAATGGTGATGTGCAGCATTGCGATCTTATTTCAGAACAATTTTTTAATAATACTTAACTTCTATAATACAAAAATTTTAAAAAAGGGCAAAAAACCTCCAATACTCAGTAATTCTGGAAAAAATAAAAGTTATGTATGAGGTAATGTTTCCTTAATGCACTGCAGCTTTATTTATTTTTTATTATTTTATTTTATTTTTTATCATGATAAGTGTCCTTTTAACCCCCAATCACTTATTTCACCCATCCCCACCCACGTCCCCTTGGTAACTAGCAGTTTGTTTTCTATAGTCAGGACTCTGTTTCTTGGTTTCTCTCTCTCTCTTTCCTTTGTTCATTTGCTTTGTTTTTTAAATTCCACATGTGAGTGAGAGTGTATGATTTTTGTCTTTCTCTGACTAATTTTCCTAGCATTCTACTCTCTAGCTCCAACCATGTTGTTGTAAATGGCAAGATTTCATTCTTTTTTATGGCTGAATAATTTTCCATTATATATAAAATATATGTATATTACATATACATAATTATGTATATTACATATACATAATATATGTATATTACATATATATGTATGTTATATGTATATATGAATATATGTATATATAATATATATTATATATATAATACCACATCTTCTTATATATATATATTGTATATATAAATGTCTTCTTTTTCCATTCATCTATTGATGGACCCTTGGGCTGTTTCCATAACTTGGTTATCGTAAAATAATGTAAATAATAGGGATACATGTATCCTTTTGAATTCATGTTTTTGTATATTTTGGATAAATATCCAGTAGTGCAATAACTGGATTATAAGGTAGTCCTATGTATCCAAATAATTTTTTTAAAGATTATTTATTTGTCAAAGAGAGAAGGAGAGCAAGAGCGAGCAAGCACAGGCAGACAGAGTGGCAGGCAGAGAGAGGCAGAGGGAGAAGCAGACTTCTTGCCGAGCAAGGAGACTGATGTGGGACTCGATCCCGGGACACTGGAATCATGATCTGAGCTGAAGGCAGCCACTTACCCAACTGAGCCTTCCAGGCGTCCCAAGTCCAAATAATTTTTAAAAATTTTTTAGATATATCAAAATATGTTCAACATGTCCATAATAGGAGAAGTGAAAATTAAATCTAAAAATGAGGTATTATTTTTCACCTCTCAGAACAGGAAAAAAAATTAAATATTTGACATGTTTTAGTGACAAAAGTCTGAGGAAACAAAAACTGTCACTGCTAGTTGGTTATTTATTTATTTATTTATTTAACAGAGAGAGAGAGAGAGAGAGACAGCCAGAGAGGGAACACAAGCAGCAGAGTGGAGAGGGAGAAGCAGGCTCCCCGCAGGGAGCCCAATGTGGGGCCTGATCCCAGAACCCTGGAATCATGACCTGAGCCCAAGGCAGCCACTTAACGACTGAGCCACCAAGGCGCCCCTCTCACTGCTAGTTGGAATGAAAAATGATACAACCCTTTTCAGTGGAAGTTGACAATATATAACAAAACTACATATGTTTATTTCTCGATCTAGCAACCCGCATTCCAAGAATCTACTCCAGAGATATACCTCTAATAATACAAAATACATATAGACAAAGTTCTTCATTGCAGCATTGTTCATAATTACAAGATACTGGAAACAACCCAACTTTCCACGTGTAGTAGACTGAATTAACTATGACACATCCACTCAGTGAAATACTATGTAGTTGTAGAACAAAGGAGAATGATCTCCATGTCTGATATGGAATGACTTTCAGGATATTTCATTAAGTGAAAAAAGCAAAGAGAAAAGAGTATAGATATAGTGTATATAATGCTATCTTTTGTGTAAGAAAAAAGGATAAAGAAGAAAGCACATGTATACACAATATTTGCTTAATTTTGCCAAAAGAAACACAGGCAGAAAAAAACCAAAAGGAATAAAATGTATTACATATAAGAGATGCGGAGAAATAGGTGCAGGAAGGATAGGTAATGATGTTGGGCAGATAGCACTTCTCTGAGCACACATTTTATATAGTTTTTACTTTTGGAACCATGATAATTTACATACTAAAAAAAAAAAAAACCCTAACTGTGTTATAGATGAACAACAATACCATACTGGGGAATGAAAGCACTACTGTATGTCCTTTGGCTCTGTCATTGATTTTATCCAGGCTGTAGGGACTTTTCCCTCCCAAAGGAAAGGTCTGTATTCTTGGCATTCTGTGGAATTATAAAGGGGGGGGACTATATGGTTGAATTTTTAAGAAACTTGTATCTAATGTCTAAGCAGAAACATTAACAAAAAAATAAAATAACACTTGCCTCAGTTCCACGGATAAAACCAACATGAAAAGCACATGCTTTAAGCACCACGGAGGAGCAAGAGGGGAAGATAGATAAAATATCTAGTCAGGAAAGTGGCAGAAGTGACTTAGTGACTGGAATCTTTGAGGGCTGGTCTTGGGATGTTTCAAGAAGGCATGTATGCTTTCAAGATATGTCTCCAAAAGCAAAGGAAACAAAAGCGAAAATGAACTTTTGGGACTTCATCAAAATCAAAAGCTTCTGCACAGCAAAGGAAACAGTCAAGAAAACAAAGAGGCAACCCACGGAATGGGAGAAGATATTTGCAAATGACAGTACAGATGAAAGGTTGATATCCAGGATTTATAAAGAACTCCTCAAACTCAACACACACAAAACAGACAATCATATCAAAAAATGGGCAGAAGATATGAACAGAGACTTCTCCAATGAAGACATACAAATGGCTATCAGACACATGAAAAAATGTTCATCATCACTAGCCATCAGGGAGATTCAAATTAAAACCACATTGAGATATCACCTTACACCAGTTAGAATGGCCAAAATTAGCAAGACAGGAAACAACATGTGTTGGAGGGGATGTGGAGAAAGGGGAACCCTCTTCCACTGTTGGTGGGAATACAAGTTGGTGCAGCCTCTTTGGAGAACAGTGTAGAGATTCCTCAAGAAATTAAAAATAGAACTTCCCTATTACCCTGCCATTGCACTCCTGGGTATTTATCCCAAAGATACAGATGTCGTGAAAAGAAGGGCCATCTGTACCCCAATGTTTATAGCATCAATGGCCACAGTCGCCAAACTGGAAAGAACCAAGATGCCCTTCAACGGACGAATGGATAAGGAAGATGTGGTCCATATACACTATGGAGTATTATGCCTCCATCAGAAAGGATGAATACCCAACTTTTGTAGCAACATGGACGGGACTGGAAGAGATTATGCTGAGTGAAATAAGTCAAGCAGAGAGAGTCAATTATCATATTGTGATATTATTTGTGGAGCATAAGAAATAGCATGGAGGACATGGGGAGATAGAGAGGAGAAGGGAGTTGGGGGAAATTGGAAGGGGAGGTGAGCCATGAGAGACTATGGACTCTGAAAAAGAATCTGAGGGTGGGGGGTGGGAGGTCGGGGTACCAGGTGGTGGGTATTATAGAGGGCACGGATTGCATGGAGCACTGGGTGTGGTACAAAAACAATGAATACTGTTATGCTGAAAATAAATAAAAAAAATTAAAAAAAAAAAAGGAAGGCATGTATGCTGGGGTTTGAAAGAAGTCATGATGTCATCAGCAGAGAACATGGAATATGATTGGCAGAGAAGTACAGGGAGGGAATTCTTGGAATGGAAGCAGAATATGCAATCAGTTGGAAATAATTAAGTCATCATGCAAGGAGTTACCCAGACTCTTGGTTAGGCTGGAAGGTGAGAGTGGGGTATAAAATGCATGCAATGGTCCAGGGGGTCAGATATACTGCAAGGTACTGAAAAGCCTTAAGTACTTTATAACAGTAATCAAATTGAACAAAACTTTGGTGAGGTAACTTGAATTGGGCAATACAAGAGCTAAGCATACAACGAAAATTAGACTGGAGAGATATTTATTAAACTGAGATGTTCTCTATAGTTTCCTAGTGTTTATGGAGTGCCCACTATGCATAGCCATTGCATACCTTTATAGGTATTAGGGATCCAAAATGTTAGGAGAAGTACCGTGGCTAAACATGGATCCAGAAGGCATTGGTCCAATCCTTTCATTTACAGATGAGGAAACTGAAGCCCACAGCCAGTTGTTACAGAGCCGTTCATGGCACAGCAGACAGATACCAAAACCTAGCTGAGCAGTGGGGTTTGCCATTTAGACTCACCACACATTTCACTCAGCATAATCTCTTCCAGTCCCGTCCATGTTGCTGGAGGAGGAATTGCGGTACAAAGAAAGAGGATATAGGAAGGACTCAGGAGTTGTTGCTACTGTAGATATAGGCCCAGCCAAGCTTTGAAAGATGTGGATTCTACCATTGGTCTGCTATTTTGTCATGGGCTGAAATAATCCAACCAGAAGCAAACAGACCGTTCTTCTTAACCTCTGAGCATCAAAATTCAATTGCTAAGCTTTTTAAAGAACTCAGTGCCATGTTAGACACTGTCTGTATTGGCCTTTGAATCTGCCGAACCTGAATTATTATGTTTGTGTGATGACTAAAATTCTATTTTTACTATTCTTACATTTTTCCTTGGTGAATATTATTGGAGTTATTTATACTAGTGTTTCTTCTATAGTTTTTCCTCTAGCCCATCATACTCTTCCTTTTTGTCCTATCCTTACCCATCTTCAGTGAGTTTCTTGTAGCTGGTTGTATCTGTGGGTGTGTTGTGTGTGTGAGCATGAATCTATGCCTGCATACCCAGTGAATATGAAAACAGTTTCTGTTCAAATAGTACCAGCAATTGGCTCAATCCTTCAAAAATATGGCTCTGGGATCTGTGTCCTCCATCACTAATCCATCTTTCTCACCCCAACCAGAAGAACCCAGCTTTATTACAATTTGGTGTTGTTGCCAGTTAGGTGGAAGAACACGCAAGGGGTTCCTAATTGCTAAGACTAGCACAGAGAACTGGGCAAGAAATGGGAGTCCATTATTGATATCACTTTCTCTGGTCTAACTTGTCAGAGGTAAAGTTCAGTGGATCCGAATTTACACTACTTACCCCTACCTGTAGGCAGCGCACCCACACACCCGTGTGTGTGTACATGTATATGCATGCACATCTATGCATGTGTGTACATGCACACACTCTTCTGGAATGTCTTTATCTAGCCCCTGTAGATCTATTATGCATCTTTTGGAGGCTTACCTAATGGTCTACATCAATGGACTCACGTGTCCTCTGGTTTTTATTTGATTTGGGCAAGGGGAAGCCTTGGTAAGAAGTTGAAAGATGGAGAGAGGCTGTGGCATTTATCCCTGTGATATCCCCTCCCTGTGGACCACCCTTGGCAGGTCATCCCTCTTGTCAGGCAACCCTTTCCACACAGCTCCCTGTGAGTGTTATAATGAGACCTCGAGTACTATAGATTATTCACAGTTCTTTAAGGAAGACTTCCTAGAAGAATAATGGGAGTTGTGTTCAGAAGCTGGTGATAGGTTGATTGATCTGGCAGTTGTGAGCTCTGTGGAAATGTATTCCTCAACCCTCCTTTTACCTCCAACTCAGAATATCTTCTTGGTCAGCTATGTGTTTCCTATTAACATGAAAAATTTTAGAGACCACAGATTTCTTTGGGAATCTTATGTGAGCTATAAAGCCTTTTCCCAAGAAAAATCTACATGCTCAATTTTGTATGTAATTTTAATATTTCACAGGTTCCCGAAGACCATTCATGATCCACCATGATTAAAGACTTGTGTTCCAGGTAAAGAAAATATGCAGTCCCTGGAATACTAGTCATCTCTGGAAAATGGCTCACATCATTTGTGATCTCATGGTATTTGTTCCATTACCTTTACATAGAACAGCCTCATGGGAGCATGTGGTTCTATGTTGCTTTCTTTCACTTGGATTTCCCACTCTTCAGTTTAGACTCTATGTAGTCAGAAGGACACTTTTTCTAGGGTCATGTATTAACCTCCCAAATTCTGTCTTGCCTTGAGGCTTGGGGGTGGATTATCAGACTATAATGGAAGAGGTAGAAAGGGGTAGCACTAATTAGAGATCTTACTAGGCCTTTTGCTATTGATTAAGATTCCTCCCTTCGTATCCAAGAGGTCTGGATCTGCATTTCCAAAAACAACTGTGTGTTTTGGAAAATAGTCACTCCCACTTTGTTCCTCTTTGACATCTCTCCTCCTAAGTGGCTTTCCAGGATAGCCCAAAGTGAGCAGGCAGTTTAGAAAGCAAAACAAAGAACTAAAGAACTAGCATTAAGACAGCTCAGGGGCACCTGGGTGGCTTAGTCAGTTAAGCAGCTAACTCTTGGTTTCAGCTCCCATCATGATCTCATGGTCATGAGATCCAACACCCTCTTGGATTTTGTCCTCAGCATGGAGTCTGCTTCAGATTCTCTCTCCCTGTCCCTGCAGTTTGCATGCTGTCTCTCTATTTCAAATAAATAAATAAAATAAAATAGACAACTCAATGGATTCAAAGGGTGTAGATTAGGTAACATACAGCTTCTTAACCCAACAGGGACATAGAACCAATAGTCAGAGCCCATATCTGGTTCTGTGCTCTGTCCATGGCACATGGTTGCTACTCAATGCCATTTGTAGAGTGAACAAATGAATGAATAAATGAATTAGACACTGAACATCTGAATAAACTTTGGAGGTAATCTAGATCTAGTCTTTCCTCTGATGCTTGCATGATCTCCATCCCCTAATCCAATACATATTTAACAAATGCTTCCTTTGTCCAAAGATCCTGGACATTTGGATGAAAATGAAACATTTGCATTATGCCCTCAAAAATGTATAATCTACTAGAGAATAAGATCTACAAATAACTATAATGCTAGAGAGAAGATATAAAGAAAAAAGAAATGGCTGTACTCAGCAAGGAGTTCTAGAAGTTTCAGTTATAGGGAACTAACTTCCACTACTAATAGTCAATGTGCATTAAGTGCCTACAGTACACTGAACACATTATATCATTAAAATATTTATGCTCTTGTTAATATTGTTATTATCATTATGCCCATTTTTCAGTGAGGAAATTGGGACTCAAAAAGGTTAAGTAACTTACTCAAGTTCACAGAGCTTGTAAGTAGCAGAACTGAGACTCTCACATTTTGACCCAGTCCACATATGAGCAAATTTATTGCTGGAAAGATCTTGATGTTGCACTGAAATCTGCCTCTTCTTACATTCCTCATGGAACTAATTACACTCCCCCAAGCCACAGAGAACAAGTCTTTCATTACTTGAAAAAACAATTAATGACTTGAATTACATCAAGTCGGTTTAATAGCTGGCAATTCCCTATTGCAATTATAGTTCAGGCTGCTATCATTTTCATCACAATTGTTGGTCCACACTAAATTTCTTCTCTAGCTCATTGCCTTCTTTCCTCTGTTTCTATCTCCTCCCCCCACTCCGAGATATACAAAGTATCAGTGCTGCAGCAACCTGATGATTTTTATGTTTTCTGACTCATTTACCCCAAAGCCATAGTGCATCTGATGCTTTTGGGTTTGTGGTCCTTTTCTCTCTGGTTCTTTTCTGTGTAATTGGTTGTTGTTTTGGTCACTCATTAACTTAACCAATGTTTGCTATTGCAAGGCCACTGGCTAGCTGATAGTGTTCAGGTAATGGGTATTCAAATAGGGAGGGAAAATAGGATTCCTGCCTCCAAGGAGATTACAGTGTAGTTTGGAAGTCAGACATGCAAACATGTTTTTATCATACAATTATAAAAGCACATTTTTATAATGCAATAAAAAGTAATGAAGTAACCTGCTAAGTATCATGTGTGCATGACCAAAGGCCGTCCTTGAGGTCTGTCCCAGGAATGCCAGGAAACCTTCATAGAGAAGATTGCATTTGGTCTTAAGAGATGATGGAAGACTAGGGGAGGTAGGACAGTCCAGGGAGAGGATGCTTCAGGACACCTCTGGTCAGCAGGCATGAAGCCCTTAGGTATGAGGGAGCAGGGGGCAGAGCAGGGTGTGGTGAGGCCCCTGGGAAGGAGGTGTAGGGGAAAGGCAGAGTGGCTGTGAGAATTAGGGCACAGGCAGTTTTTTGCAGCCTCCTGTTAGGATAAGTTTTATATTTTATAAAGTTCACTCTTTGGGCCCAAGAATGGGGATGGAATAAAGGCAATGAGAGTGAGGGCAAGGGACCAGCTTCATGACAGTTCCAGTAATCCCAGTGAATAAAGATGAGAACTCCAGAGTGATCCAAGAAAGAGACATGGTGGTGGGTGAGGAAGTAGTCTGACGTCTGCAAGTCTGTGAGTCCAACCTGCCACACCAGATTACTGCAGACACATGGGTTCAACAACAAACATTGATTCCTCACAGTTTCGAGACTGGGAAAGCAAAGCCGTTGGAGGCATGTCTGATAAGAGCTTGCGTTCTGTTTTGCAGATGGCTGCTTCCCACTGTGTCCTCACATGGAGGTAAGAGAGAGGATGGCTTTCTTCTTCTCCCTAGAAGGGCACTAATGTCATCATGATGGTCCACCTTCCTGACCTAACTCCCATAGCTGCAGTAGTGGGAGGGGACCCAGGGATGAGAAGGATCACTAGTACCAGTGGAGGAGAGTTTCAGTGGTGGGCTCCTAACAGCCTGGAGGGCTTCAGGGAGGTCTCATGGCAAGGGTTCAAAGCAGTCCGAGTTTGACAAGAACATCCTGAGGGCCTGTGTTAGTCTGCCAGAGCTGCCATTACGAGGTACTACAGACTGGGTGGTAAACAACAGAAATCTGTTGTCTCACAGTTCTGGAGCTGGAGGTCCAAGACCAGGGTGCTGGCACTGTAGCTTTCTCCTGAGGCCTCTCCTTGGCTGGCAGGCAGCCATTGTCTGGGCGTGCCCTCACATGACCTTTTCTCTGTGTTCACGCACTCCTGCAATCTCTTCCTCTTCCAGTCCTGTTGGATTAGGGCCCCACCCTTGTGACCTTATTTTCACTTAATCACCTCTTGAAAGACCTTGCTTCATATAGTCACATTTGGGGATGACAATAAAACTTTGTATGTGGGGACACAATTCAGTCCTTAATGGTGCCCAGTGCAGGAGTCCTTTCCATCTGCAGTGGGAACCAGTGCTGGGTTACTATAAAGAGGGAAGGGCAGATGCCAGCAGGGAATCAGGGTGCAGAGTGCTCTTGGAAGGCTTGGCTGGAAAGCCGAGGAACGTCTGCAGCTAAGCTGAGCAAGGATGCCCCTGAATGAAGATCCCTCCCTCCCTCTTTCTTTGTTTTGCCTGTTCTTTCTTCTGTCTTTCCTTTTTCTGCTTTCTTTTGAGAAAGAGACTTAAAGAAAATGTATGTGAAGAGGGAAGCTAGCAATGGAAGGCAGAGGACAGGGAGGAAAGGTTTTCTAGCGTGAGATTCCCTGGGATGTAGCAGGGGCCAGGATGAGGTAGGGATGGGGGCTTCCCTCCATTGCTGTCTTTATCTACCTTTGTCTTTCTTCTGATCGGTTTTCCTATCCTCTTCTCCACTTTGTTTCTTCTCTCACATTTCTGCACAAGACCGTGTGCAAAGAAGGGCTGGCACCTGTGCCCCCATGTGTGTGCACGGGTGTCCATGGTGTGCACGGAGTCACTCACTCCAACAGTACTAACTAATTTCATTCAAATCACATTGTTTGAGTGTCCATGTTGCAAACCTAGTGAGAAGCAGCCAAGACATGTTTTTTGGTAGGAGTCTGACCTCAAGGGGAAAGAGGCGGCTCTGCCTCTCAACCAGTGATGTCTGCTCCCAGCTGGGGACGTCTGATGCCAATGGAGCCTCTGCTTCCTTGTTGTGGTGAAGCAAGAGGGCAGGTCTGGTCAGGTGTGCATCAGCTTCCAACCCTCCTAGGTGTGTATACAAAATGAAGAAGGGGACCTGTACTGTCAGACAAGGAGAATCAAGCCTCCCACTCCTGCCCCCAACATGTGAAGGGGAGAAGTGTATAGTTACAGAGTGCTGTCTGCCCACCGTCCTCAGTGGGCACCAGCGAGGCAAAATGGACTAGGGTCCTCTCCCAGTCTCTACTTGGCTAGCCAAATGGAAATATAGCTACTTTCTGAAGAACAGTGAAGAACAGTGGTTTGGGGTAGGTGGAGGATGAGGTTGGTGGAGGCAGCACTGGCTGGGCACGAAAGCAGAGACAAATGCAGGCCTTGTGCCCCAGTAATTTCTGTACCAAAGAAGGCCCTGTCTAGAGGCTTGGACCAACTCACTCCAAATATGGGAGGAAGAGGCAGGAAATTTAAAAAAAAAAAAAAAAAGACACAACCACTAAATAAACTGAAGGCACTCCTTAAAACCCTCTTAGATAAATAGGTCATCTTCTCATAGAACAAGATGAAAATGTAGTCTGACCTTTCCCCAGCTGGCATGAAATATGGAAGGTGACTGGATTTTCAGGCCATATTTTGATGTCAGCCCCCTTTTTGGGGTGCTCTCCAAGAGCTTTGCTCTCTTCCCTCCCATTTTAAAAGCTCCTCTCATCGGTGACTTGGTTCCCAGGTCTGGTGGGATGTGGGCATCGCTAGTTCATGTAGCGCTGGGACAGCATCTCTCAGCTGACTTGGCTCAGACCCAGAGATGTGGGAAAGTCTGAATCCATGCAGCTCCCAAGTCATGTTTTCCCACTTAGAATGCGGCAGGGTGTCCATAAAGTCTGGAAACAATGTTATTTTATTTTATTTTTACAGATCGAAAATGTCCTTGGCAACAAAAACTGTATTTACCTACATTACCAGAGTTAACGGATGAATGAATGTGGTCAGTGAAAGTCAATTGGAGAACAGATTATTTTTGTCTGATATTTATCTTCTCATTCATTCAACCAAACAAAAGGTATGTTTGAAGTCCTGTTATGTGCTAGGTACAACAGAGGACATGGATATGCAGAAGAAGAGCTGCCTTGGAGCAGTTACCAGTGTGTTCTATAGGAATGATGCTTACACTCCAAAAAATAAGATGAGGCAGAATATGTGTGTCCCTTTGTACTTAACGCAACTGTGGCCAATGTCTTGATCAGGACTCTTTTAACTATCAATAGCAGAAACCCAACTCTGACTTAAGCCAAAGGGAAATTATTTACTAAAAACAAAATGGAATTATTTATTGAAAGCAAACAGGGGCCTGTTTTTTTGCTTCATGCAATTTGTAAGTCCAAAGGCAGAGCTAGGTTCAGATCCAGATGTATCCAAAGACCTGGGGTGGTATCACAACTCTGCCTGAGAGTGAAGTCAACATAAGCAGGAGAGCCTGGAGCCCCAGATGCCATGAAACATGGAGCATGTACCCAGCAGACCTTCCCCTCTCCAACACCCATCTGTCAACCCTCCCAGAAGACCCTGACTACTCCTGCCTGGCATATCATCAAATATGGACCCATCACTCTGGCTTGGGGATAGAATAGCTGTATTGGTCATGCTGGGTCAGGTGTCTACCCATGTGATTGGAATGAGGAAGAAATGAAATCCCCAAATAAAGGGGTATTGGGGCTAGCCAATCACAAAGATCCCCTATTGTAAGATCTGAAGGGATGGTTACCAGTCAATAGATAAGTAGTAGGGAGGGTGGGGTGAATTTGATGTGTTTCCTATAGAAAGAATGATGGAATTTGTGTAACAGCAAGTCACAGAGGTAGGTGGCCTATATCTTGGGGTCCAGCAGAGGAGCAGAATCACACGGCTGGAAGGCCAGATGGGGTAAGCTTCAGAGAGCTTGGGAAGGCAGCTAAAGAGTTTCCTCTTTGTTGGACCATGAAGGACAACTAGAAAGACTTAGCAATGGATTAAAATCAGGAAAACAAGTCTGGTTTTAGAGAGCTGGGTGGGCCGAGATGGAAGAAATGAAGAGTCATGTGATTGGGCTAGGGGGGATGTCCCAATACTCTAGCGGAAAGTCAATGCGGGAGGGCAGGGCACTACAGCCATTTGGAGAAGGAGTTCAGAGAAAGAGCTACAATGACAGGAAGTTTCTAGCCTCTGGGACCAGCCGTGATCAGGATGGCTATTCTGGATTGAACTAGTATCATCTCTCATGGCTGTGTCCAGCAAAAGAGGTCTCTACTAAAATCACAGAGAACTATACTAACTTCTAAAGACTGAATTTCTAATACTTTCATCTCCGTCAAGTTAACTGAACCTAGCACTACTGTCCCTGAGCAGCAGTGGAATTAACACAGCACACCATGTGTTGTATTTTCTCATTCAATATCAAATACCATGTGGTATTTTCTCATTCAAATGGCTTTCTGTGTTGCTTTTTTGTCTGCCCTGGGGCAGACTCAAAGTCAGGGAGTTGTTTCTAACACTGTCCCGATACTGGAAAAATGTCTGTGGGCTGAATCTGGGTCTTGATAATATGACTTCTTTTTACACAAAACAAAGAATGCAGATGAGTTTATTGATGCTGAGTTCCAGAAGTAGTCAGAGGTGGCTGCTAACATTTCTGCCAGAACGCCACAAAAATAAACAGAGATTGGATTTGAGTGGCCAAACTTCAACTAACTTGAACATTGGGATGTTCCATTTGTGTCCCCAGGAGGCCAGGGGGCCCAAAGCAGGTAACCTAGAAAGGACTGCACACTCCTGAAGTTAACACAGGATTCTGTTCTGGTGTTTCTAATTCAGCCCCATAGACTTCTGCCCTTCTGTTGCCATAATTTCTGTTGAACCAGGAGAAAATGTATGCATCTAGGCTAGGGAGGTGTTCTCACGTGTCATCAAGGGAGTGTGGCTGGTTAGCTGAAGATTGGGAATGTGCTGACATAGAGAGAGAGAGTCAGAAGAGAGCATGTCGTGTGGTTAAGGGGCTGGAGGGACTGGCTTGGGCGAAGAGGTAGAAGTGCTGACATTAGCTTGCTCTGCACCACCAACGCCCAGAGATGTGGCCTGATAAAAGGGTGCCAGCCCATGGTAGGGTGTGGGATCTGGCGGAGGGGGGAGATTGTCGCTGTGGCCCAGAGGGACTGGATCAGAGAGGCACAGAGGAAAACATAGGCTGGGGAAAAGCTGCCTAACCTAGTTAACTGAGGATTGCCACTAAGGGATGAGCATTAGCAGGGAGGTGCTAGAACCAGACAGAGATGAACTCTCAGCTCTAAAAGAGCATCCCACATAGGGATGAGAACACTGATGGTGAAGCAAGTGGACTGAAAGGGTATGTCCTCCCCACTTCCTCAGCTAAAAGGTCTGTCAAATTCACCCCAGCTGCTACTTCTCCTATAACTAAGGCTAGCACCAAGCCCAAAGAGAGGCTGGTAGGGGTGTTGATAGGAATCTAAAAATTTGCTTCCCATTACTATAACTTTGAGAACATGACACCTCACTCAAACCGGGCTACTCTTCTGGTACAACTTCTTTGCCTGAGAACATCATTTCAGAACACAAAGTACACATGTCGCCTTGGCCATGGGGGTTTCCCTGATCACCCTAGGGTCAGTGCCATTTCTCTCTCCACTGACTGGTCTCTTTTTTCAGTGCTTCTTTTTTTCTGGGGTGAATTAAATGTTATCTGTATGCTTGTGTCAATTTCCATTGCTTCGTATCCTGCCTGTTCCTTGTCACCTAGGCCAGCATTTAGTTACTCTTCAAGTTGCTATTATAATTAGAATGTATTGAGTGCATTTAGTAAGTGCTAAGTGCATGATTCCATTTATTCTTCACACAAAAATGTTAAGAGGATTTCTATTATTTTCCAATTTTTAGATAACATTATGTATGTATATATACATGCCTAATGGAATAGATATGTATATATGTTTGTTGTTTTTGTTCTTGCTATCAGATTGAAAGAAACAAAATTATTATGTAGGGTTTAGGGGATGTTGAGTACATCTTCCTCGCTCTGATAATTCCTTCCAAGTGTGGGGGATTCCACTAGATGAACACTCTTGGTTTCTTCTCATCTGCTCACTTCTTCCCTGGAGAAGTAACTCACTTTGGTGAATTTGGATGGGAATGTGTAGCCTGGTTGTCTCTTTGTACTCTTCCTTTTGGAGTGGGCCCACCTGTCGGAAACACGTGCTCTGTCTTGCTCCTCTAGGTCTTGAGATTTTGAAGGCAGAATCTGCCCTCCAGGGAAGTCTGCCCTAGCCCAGTGAGGTCTGCAAGTGGGTAGGGACTGCTGTACAATTCTGGGGTTCAGAATAAGAAAACCCACTTGTCTCCAGATTAAGCCACATTCACCAGCTTTAACAGTAACGTAGGTGATGTTTTGCTCTCCAGCTTCTTTATTCCTTCTTATATCTCTGTGGGCTCAGGATTCTGGTGGGAAAGGGGTGGATTTATGGTTTGCCCTCAAGCTTTATCCCATCTTGCTGACGAGTTGGAAGAGCGGTGTGGGATTCCACATATTGGGTTGGGTAGAGGTGGGCTAATCAAGGACGTTGCTGTGAAGGCTTTTACTAAAGACTCTTTATCAGTTTCTGAAAGGGTCTACATCCCTGAAGGGTGAGCAAAATGAGGCCATGCTGAAAAGACCTTTTTAAAAAGATTTTATTTGTTTATTTAAGAGAGAGTGAGAAAGAGAGAGAGAGAGTATGAGCAGGGAGAGGGGCAGAGGGAGAAGTGACACCCCAGTGAGCAGGGAGCTGCATAGGGGCTAGATCCCGGGATCATGACCTGAGCCAAGAGCAGACGCTTAACTGACTGAGCCACCCAGGTGCCCCAGAAAGTTTTTGAAGAAGCTAGAGAGGAGAACTAACATCTCACTTTGCTGAGAACTGTACCCAATCTTTGACATAGACACCCCTATTCTATTCTACACATCTGAAGTGAAGGTGTGAGAGGGCAGGTAACCAGTCCTAGGCCATACAGTGAGTAGCAAAGGCAGTCTGGACTTGGACATATCCCTGCTTGGCTCCAAAGCCCCATTCTTTCTTTCGCCTTGGAGGAGGGATGTGGAGGAGAGGGGGCAATTAGAAGTCAGGGGGCACCCACAGGGGAAGAATGAGCCTTGGCAGCTGGGTCTCAGGAGCAGGAGAGAACCACTGTGTCTGGGTCAGGGAGAGCCGAGTCTCTTGAAGACAGGACAGATAGAGATGACTTCTGGCTGACCCTCCCTCCTTGACCTCTTTACAGTCCCTCCACATCTGCCTTAAATCTTCCAAAATGTTGCTCCTGGCAAATTGAGAGAGTGCAGTCAATCAGGTATCTGTGCCACACCATA
Source organism: Mustela putorius furo (assembly GCF_011764305.1). Taxonomy (NCBI): domain Eukaryota; kingdom Metazoa; phylum Chordata; class Mammalia; order Carnivora; family Mustelidae; genus Mustela; species Mustela putorius. Next base: position 21,239,869 of record NW_025421341.1, read on the forward strand.
ATTGTTCCAGTGACCTAAATTTTGGGATGGAGACAGCATTCCATTTCTCTTCTTCAAGAGCTGGATTCTGGCCCTGGGGTCTCCGACCGCCCTCCATGTTTCCCTGCACCCCCGCTGCAAGCCTGTGACCCTTCCTCATTGGAGTGGGGCTGGGAGCTGGGATGGAGGCTCATGCACAAACATGTCTGTGTCTTGGGTGTTGTCGAGTCCAGAAGGAGCAGGAGGGGTAGGCTTGGCGGGCAAGGCAGCCTCGGGCCGACCAGTGAGGAGTCGGAAAGGAGAAGGGTCTTTTGTACAGTTGCCCTGGCTCTGTGCAGGAGTGGGAAGGCTGGCAAAGGGCCTTCCTGGCTGAACAGGAGGTGTCTCGAGGGTGGGTTTGGCTAAGAGAACAGACTTGTCATAAGCTCTCTTGCTGCCCCTGTGAGCGGTTCTCCCTCCTGCCTGTCAGATTCCTTTCCAGGGCAGGGAGGGAGGGAAGGGCTGCTCACCAAGGCAGCTGTGAGCTCATGGAAAGAGCACGGGGTTCAGAGGGAACTTGGGATCAGGTCCTGCTCGGGATTCTAGTTGGGTTTGTTGTTCTTTGAAGGCAGAAGCAAACATAAACAAACAATGGATAGATAGAAAATTTTGTCTCTATCTCAGATTTCTGGTCTCTCCAGTGAGGAAAGCAGCATCCACCCTATGAGGCTGACAAGAACAAGCAAGAGAGGTGACTTGCACAAAAGCAAGGGCCTGGCTTGGTCCTCCATGAATGCCAAACAAGGCAGCACGGCGCGGGCGTAAAGAACAACAGCCAGAATGACTGGAATTGAATCTCCTGGACCTGTCTCCAGTTAACATCTTGATACATTGTTCACTGCAGATTTTTCTGTATTAACTTGGACTTCTAAAAAGACCTTGCGTTAAAATATTATTTATCTTGATTACCGAATTCTGGGTGTCCCTCTTACATTTTGTGCCCAGGGCATGTGACTGGCCTCGCCCTGGGCCCAGCACTATTGGCCTTGTCTCCTATAACTAAATCTCTTAATTCTCCGTGCCTCAGGTTCCTCATCTGTAAAATGGGAATAATCATGACAACTGCCCCTCAGGCCTGCAGCGAGGGTGAAATGTGTTAGTGCGTGTGCCCCTTCTTCATCTTCAACAGTACCCAGTACCTAATAAGCGCTCTGTGAGTGTTAGTCCTGATCCTGGGTGCTGCTGTTGTCCTTAGAATTGTGATTCATTCTGCCAGCTTGGGGAGAGACACTTCCAGACCAGAGGTTCTCCTTGGAGGGCAAGGGGCATGACCTACACTCTGGAAACGGAAACAGGTCAAATTAAGGATCCCAGAAGCTGTGGGCCCCAAGCCAGGGCAGGGGTGCGTGGGGGCTTCATCAGAGCCTGGGCAGGAGGGTGCAGGGGAGAGGCGAACTCGCCGAGCCCTTGCAGAAAGTGCTGGCAGTGCAACTGCTCTCCGGAGACGCCACGAGTTGCCTCAACAGCTTTTCCTTTCGGGGCTTGTTTAACATTTCAAACAAAAATAAAATAAATAACTGCACTGTTTATGGAAACCTAAGACAGAAATGAAGATGACTGAGGAGAACGCTACGTGGCAGTCGGCCAGGAGGGGGTTTAGAAGATCCCCCTTCCTTAGCGTTGGCACTTTTGTGCTCTGGTTTGTCAGCTCCTCCCACCACACCCCTGCTTTTCTTCCCTGGCAGCCCCTCCACGGCCATGCAGAAATTCACATACGTGTGTGTGTGTGTGTGTGTGTGTGTGCTCACACCCACGGGCACACACCCATGCACCCACACTCACACACACTCACAGATGCTCCCATCCCCGTGGGAGGCACATGTTTCAGATACCACCTCACACATCTCTCTCTTTCTGGAAATGCTTCCACTCACTTTCTCCTGTAGAGTCTCAACCCTCCCCCCCCCCCCCCCCAAAGAACCTCATGAACTCCTCTGGCCAGATGGTGTATGTGTCTTTAACCCCTTCAGTTCCATGAAGTTTTTCTCCCTGAACTTCACTTTTTTTTTTTTTTAATTTTATTTATTTATTTGTCAGAGAGAAAGAGAGCATAAGCAGGGTTAGCGGCAGGCGGAGCAGGCAGTCAGAGAAGCAGATTCCCTGCTGAGCAAGGAGCCCCATGCTGGACTCGCTCCCAGGGCCCTGGGATCATGACCTGAGCCAAAGGCAGCAGCTTAAGGGAATGAGCCTCCAAGGCATCTCTGAACTTCACTCTTGATAGACCAAGCTGGACTTGCGTTTATGTTGGTAAGACTTGCTCGAGTCCCAGCTCCCTGGAGTGGGGGAGTGGGCAGAGGGAGTAGGTCGCCACAAGAGAAGACTTTTGCATAAGGCTTTAAGCATATGCAGATCATTTTATTCCTCCATGTCTTTTGCTTTGTTTTGTTTTGTTTTGCACCTTTTCTTCCCCTATGCAGTCTTACTTCAGCAGACTCCATCATGGGAGAGAGGCACTGCCAGAAGTGAGGAGACCATCCAAGAAAGGGATGAGAATGTAAGGCTCCCCAGAAGTGCATGCAAAGTCTCTGGGCCCCTCCCAGAGAGCAGAGAGCAGAGTCCAAAAGCCTGGCCCTCTGCTCCCAGGGCAAGTTGGGGGCATTTCCAGGAATCTAAGCATTTAGGTGCTTGGGACACCTCATTCCCTTTGCCTCACTGGGAATGAGGGGACAGCACAGATCCTAAAAACCCTAGATGGCCTCCATGGGTTCCTCCTCGTCCCATGTGGGCACTGCACCTTAGCAGGGCTGGCTCTCTACTGACAGCCATAACCCCCATGTGTGAGGGTGTAGGCTGTAGAAGCAAAGGGCTCATCATCTCTTAGCCCAGGGCCTCATGTGGTGACTGCCCCCAAGCACTGAAGATCCATGTTGCCATTTTGGAGAACGGAGACCTGACCTCAAGGAGGAGTAGGACTGATGTCTGGAGGGAACAGATTTCAGGCTCCTCAGCCATCTCAGCTTAGCTGGGTGACCAGTGAGCTGGGGATATCACTTCTCTGGAGTCCCAATGTCTTCATCTGTAAATTGGGAACACCAACTCACAGGATTGTAAGAATTCAATTTAAACAAGAGCTTTTTAGCAGAACGTCCTGGAAGTCCACACTGTGCAAGATGCATTTATGGACATGCATTTCTTGTCCTTTCCTGGCTCTTTCTCTCTTTGAATAACCACTATTGTGGCTATAGAAAGAAGGGTGCAGTAGACCAAGACCTTTAATGATTTCTAAGCAATGTGCCATGATGAATACCTTGGTATTTGTACATATTCCACAGGGTAAGAAAACCATGTTGGTCAAAGTACGATGTGTCCTTCCAGATCCCCGGGGACTCATATCAGGTTTCCTATTCCCAACTTCCCTGTCCCCTCCAACTCTCAAGACTCCAGGCTGAGGCAAAAATATTTGTTTATAAAACTCAGAGGCACAAATTTGTCCTGGGCCTGTCTTTTCCCTGGTGTGAGGCATTTACCTACAATCCACTATGTGGAGAGATAGTTTAAGGTCTTCATGGGAAGGGGATGACCTTCCTTGTACCTCTGATCCACCATTCCCATATCCACCAGAGAAGGATCTGCTCTTGCAAAGCAAAGGAAGCGCTGGACACGGTCCTTTCTTTCAACTCACTTATGGAGAGAAATGGCAGTCTTAGAGAAGTGCAAAAATACCTCCAATACAAGGCTGACTAAGAGACTGGGCTTCTTAGAGGATATTTCAAGGAAAACCCTACATTCACTGTCCAGTCTGAAATGTGAGTGGTGTGTTGATATGGGTATGGACAGATCTACTTGAGGAAGCACCAGGCAGTGGGGACAGCAGGTGGCAGGAATGGGAGGCCACGCTTGTCTGGATGCTCATGTCCCTTCAGGAACCTTAGAGATAAGGTTGGAGGATTCTTTTGCTGGATATTCTCCATAGGTCCCTCTAGTCAGTTATGCCGCTCTCCTTCAGCCTGCTCAGGGCCCTGGATGCTGTCTCTGGGCTGTACTCATGGGCTCCCTTGCTTGCTGGCTCCTCTTTGGAGTTGACAGAGGAGGAGGAGGCCAGGAGTATCTTCCCTAGGAATCTCCCATGCCAGTTTGCAGGGACAGCAACCCTTTTGTATAGCCATGTGGACCCACAGATGGTGAAGGGCAAGAGTGTCTCCAGCTCTTATTAACTTCCCCTAACCCTGCTCTACCTTATACAGAACTCCTTCCTCCTGTTCTGTCCTGTGTCCCAGCCTACACACCCTCTGTTCCCAGTGGGCTTGTGGTTGGTACAGATGCTTGAAGGTCACATTGTGGAGACTGCTAAATGACAGGGTGATGAGACCAGAGGCAGCGTGCCGGGAGCCACTTCTCACAGCTCCTGGCTGAGTTCTGGGCACAGTAATGGGTACTCAGCACATAACTTCTGACCGAGCCTTAGGGAGAGCTCACAACTCTGAGGGATGACTTTTCAAAGAGGGCTTTGAAGCCATCATCCCAGAGTAGATAATCTAGGTCAGAGACACTGCTGTGGAGAGGGTCCAAGTGGGCAAGCATAGGAGCTGTTGGAGCAGATGGTGATACTCCTCCTCCTGCAAACAGCCTGGCCTAGGGCCGCAGCAGAGGTTGAGGATCAGGGGTGGGTACATATCCCCAACCCTGCTATATTTCTGTCCTCTAACCACGCTGCTGGGAACCACAGAGCACTCCTCATTAGCATTTATGAGCTCATTATAAGCCTCACTGGGAATGAGGGGCAACAAAGGGTGCTAAGTTCCTCTAGAGCTGACTTTTTCATTTCTTTGTTTCATTTCTTTTTTTTTTTTTAATCATCCTTTACATAAAGCCCTGATTTATAGGAATCAGACGTAACCAGGCAGCTCCTCATTTCGCTATTTTAACTCTCTTTGGAATAATTTTGGGAATGAGTAAAAAGTCACAGGGGCAGAAAATCCAGCCCATGTCCACATCTTTGCTGGCCTGGCCTCAGGGCTGGTTTCTCTGAACTGTCTGCAGTGTGAGTTCGCAGGCTGGGCTGAAGGACCTGCCGAGGTCTGCGAAAGAGGCCAAAGACACAGGATCCCCAAGGTATACGGTGGAATCCCAGCCTCATGCTCATTAGCTTTGAGACCTTGGGTTTGTTTCTCAATCTCACTGAGTTTTGGTTCTTTTGTCTATAAAACAGGAATGAGGGGTGCATCTATCTCATTGTTTTATTGAAATGGATTCATAAATAGCTGCTTCACCAGAGCAGAGGGGGAGGAGAAATGGAGACAAGTGAAACCAAGGATTTCCTTGCTGAATTGAATTTCCCTTCACCACAGTAGGATGTGTCCTTGTGGGAGGGATTTTATGCCAAAGTGAGTGCCTACCACACAACCTTTCTTTCCTTGCCAGACCACCCGCCATGCGTAGAATGAAGACAGCCAGGGTTCTTAACACTCATTGGCATTTCTACCTGGGCATGTCCTTCCTAGATTCCACTGCTCCCCAATTGTCTGTGTCCTCCCAATAAAGTCAATTAAGTAAACACGTGTGTACCAACTATGTGCCAAACTTTCATATAGTACTCCCATAATTTTCTAATAGCTCTTTTTTTCTTACCCTTTATGTTTTATTCTGTTATATTAGTAATTGTATAGATTCTTTTTTTTTCTCAGCATAATAGTATTCATTGTTTTTGCACCACACCCAGTGCTCCATGCAATCCGTGCCTTCTCCAATATTCACCACCTGGTTCCCTCAACCTCCCACCCCCACCCCTTCAAACCACTTAGATTGTTTTTCAGAGTCCCTAGTCTTTCATGGTTCACCTCCCCTTCCAATTTCCCTCAACTCCCCTCCAATAGCTCTTAAAAGTAGATGTTACTCCCCTCTTTTTACAGATCAAAATACTTAGTATCTATCATATTAGGTAGTTTTCAGGGCACACCAGACTCAGACTGAAGCCCCAAGTATGGTCAGTAGCAGATTTTTCACCCTGTGTCGTCAGAGTTCTCCCAACTGATCATAAAATACAAGTCAGTTCTCCGGTCTAATCCATTCAATGCAATAATCCCACCCCCCACCCTCTGCAAAAAACCTCCCAAACCCAAAATGAGATGAAACAGACTGCACTAACTTTAATAAAAAACAGCTCCAGTCCTCTAGCCAGATCTTGGCTACAAGATGGACCACATAATAGAGATAACTAATTTTATTCAGTGTTTACTATGTACCGGACCGTTATTCCAAGTGCGTTTTATATGGACTGTCTCATTTAATTTTCAGTCTTTCGCTCTGAGGTTGGTATTATGATCACCCCCATTTTAGAGATGAAGGAACTATGCCACAGAAGGTAAAGGAATTGACCCTATTTCTACTGCAAGGTGGCCAGCATTTGAGACCCAGCATTTGCCCTAAAGCTGAGCTCTTTCTCTTTTTCCACCATCAGCTGTTATGATGGACCTGATTTCACAGGGGCTCACTCAGCTAGTAGAATGTGCTTTTGTTAATGGTCTTCTGAACCCCCTGGTCTGTTTGTGTGACAGTTATCCATCAGCTCACCCACATCACAGCGATGATAGTTGTAGCTCCCACCACTGCATGCCTATTTGGTGGCACACACCTGAACCAGAAGACATTCATCTTCATGACAATCCTATAAAAAGTGTGTTACTGGCCCCATTTTGCAGAAAAAGAATTTGACTCTGTCTAAAGTCATATGGCAAGGAAATAGTAAAACAATTCCAAACCAACTTTGTTTTTTCTGAAAATCCAGGGAGTGGAGTTGAAACCCAAAGAATGTATTTTGCCTGTATTTATTCTTTAGTTTGCAAAGTGATTGGGTTATTAAAAAAAAAGTCAAAAACAACAACAAAGAAACTTTGGGTGTAAAACAAGATTAATTTAACTTACTAATAAATAATGGGCACTGCCTCTTTCATACATTTTACCTATGAGACACCCCAATATTAAATCAGTCAATAGTTTTCCTTCTGTGATCTCTCCCTTCCAAATATTCTTTGCTGTCTTCGTGTCAGGACTTGGACCTGTTCTCTGTGTCTCTGGGAATGGTGTCTCTTCTCTGGGCCATATGCCAGGAAGCCCCGGTGAGTGCCTTTGAACAATGCTGATATGGAACATAACTACAGAAAGCAGTCCCTGAGATTCACCAAAGGTAGGGCTGCAGCCCCAGGTCCTTTGCAGAAATAAGCCATCCTTTTCCAAAGTTATGCATTTTTCCCCTCAAAGCAATAACTCTAGGCACAGTCCTCAAAGCAAATAGTTGTGTTATAGTAGAAGCATGTACAGCCAATTTTTCTTTTTGCTTGTCAAGCACATTTTAAAACTTTGGCTGCCAATGGTGGGCCTTCCATGGAGCTCAGAATTCTAAGTCTCTGCCCCAGGCTTCTGGGCTTGCATTCCAATGTGATGTTAATACCCGAAGAATCAGCCAACCACCAAACGTGGGCAGTTGAAAGAACTAAGCTTCAGTGGACACATACTTAGTGTTGCCAAACACATTTTCTTCTCAATTCTTTTTTTTTTCCAATAAAGTTTAATATTACTCAGGAATCAGCTTAAATCTCCTAATATCAGGTTTCCAGTCATCCCAGAGGAGAGTCACAAGCCTCTAGCCCCCGAGATCCCAAAGTGCCTAGAGTACGAAGATCCAAAAGTGTCTGAGTTCTTTAGAAAGCTGGCTCAGAATAGATGCCCAGGTCCCTCTTAGGCTTGTGGATAACAATAGATGTAGAGAAAAGGAAAGGGATGGTAAGGAAACCAGAACTCTTACATCTATCTGCTTACTTGACTACAGGAATGCATTCATCTTGGTTTCTTATTTAACTTTTTTTCCATTATGGCTATGATGGAATAAAAACTATTTAGCCTCTAAATTAGAATTTGAATGCAGTTCAAATTCTTAATCTCACATTTTTTTAATTCATCGGGCAGCCTCTTCATCATTCTCTGCCCTGTTTTTTCCTATTCCTTTTTTCTCCTCCCTTCCTCTCTCTCCCCCTATATTTCTAAGAATGCTTCTTGTTTCCTCGCCCTGCCCTTTCTCCTCAATAAGTAAATAATCCAGAATGCTCACGCTTACCAAAGTTGCCATTGCTCATCTATTAGCTACTAGAGGTGCCCCTGGATGGTGTAAATATTAGGTAGAAAAAATCTAGATGGCATTAATTTCCTTGAATGGAACATTTTCATGCAGGCACAATATGGCCACATTGCCTGTTTAGTTCAACTACCCTAGATTGTACCTTGTCTTTGGAGAATGTGGTGGTATGGTCCCTGGCATCATCTTTTTCTTCTTTTCATTTCTTGGACTGGAGACCCATGCTTGCTCTAGTTGGGTTAAAATTTGCGCTTTGTAACATAGGTACCTCCCACTGTCTGATAAATAGAAAGAGGGCTAGATTCTTGCCCAAGAGTAATGGGAATTGGAATTTAATGTGAGAACATGCATCCTCAGAAACAGTGGGTGAGACTAGAATTCCTAAAAGCACTATTCTTGGAAGACTTATGTGTGCCTTCTTTACACCATCATGTCCTCTCTCAATCTACTGGCTTGGAGCTGATATCAACCTTGGGTGAGGAGTTTCCTTAAAACTTTGTCAGATACCCATTGAGTCAGTCACTCTTTGAACAGACAATGAACAGATAATCTGACAATGAACAGATAATCTGGGTGACCAACCTGATCCAACCTGACCCAAAAGAACCTGATCAGATGTCTGATGTTTTGAAAGAAACTTGAGAAGTGTCAGGAATTTTAGATATGTCCTCTTTATTTTTCTCGGTCTTCCTTTTCTGCCAATAATGATCACTAAGTTGAGTTTTGGAGGCAGTCTTTATCTGGCCCAATACCCTATGCCCAATAACAGCCTGGGTTATTATCAGAGCTATTACTGTCCTTAAACTATAAAACCCCAATGATTCTTTCCACAATGTCTTCTACTTCTTTTTAAGCCTCAGCACTTGGAGGAATTCACTTGGAAGGCACTCTTCACTTATATCCACTCTGAAATTTCAGTGACTCTAAAATAACAAAGGAAGACTGAAGTGAGCATAGGGGTCTCTCTGAATCTCTATGGTAAGAAGCTCATTTGCAGCTCCCGAAAGCCTTATTCATCTTAGGCGTGGGCGGAATCTCCTATGAAGCCATGCCATATCTAGGACTTGAATTTTGTGGTCTGTATCTCAGTAGAACACTGCAGGAAATGCCTGCCTCCTTTATCCCCTGCTGTGTGTGCCTCTTCTAATCAAATTGTTGGCAGGGTCGGTAACTCCTTTCTAAGCAACTTGGATTCACAACAGAATGATTCCCCTTCAATGCCAATCTAAACAAATGCCATCAACTTCATCCCAGAAAGTATTAAAAACAGAAGAGCAGAAGAGTCCCTTTGTGACTCTGATTGGCTCTGTGACTTCCTTGGGGCAATTGTTGGTCTCAGGCTTGTGTCTCCTAATCATGCAAAATGTGGGTGGGCCATGTCCCACCCCAACTGTGGTTGTGAGCTCAGATGATTCACTCAACTTTCATCATAGAGCAATAATCAAATGCAGTTGTATGGTTCACAAAAGGCTCCCAGAGTTGTCATTGCATCTGATCCTCATAACAATCCTGTGAGCTCAGAGAGGCTAAGAGACTTATCTGATACTGTAACCAAGAATTGAAAACTTGGTATCTGATGCCAATTTCTGTACCGCATGCTCTTCCCCTTGATGCTAGAGTGAATACCACATAACTAGGCAAGGACATCTTTTGAACAAAGCCATCTATTAAAAATTTGGATAGGCCTTTTGGGTGTTTTGCTGATTTGGGTTATCATACACTGTGCCCCACCCTCCTTTTTTTGCTGGTAACAAAAGCTGAGAGCACCGTCTGTCTTTGTAAGCATCTTTGTGTGATAGATGGAGGTGGGGGAAGAACAAGGATCCAGAGCTGAGGTGAATTTGTTGATTTTCTTACTGTTCTTGCTGCTCTACCTTGAGCAAAAATTAGGTTTATGAATATCCCATTTATGGTTAAAAATAATAGCTAACATTTATTAAGTGCCTACTATGTGCCAGGAGCTGTGCTAACGTCTGATATTATCCCCATGTAACAAGGCTTGGATACTGAAAGGTATTTGCACTCCCCTCTGCCCAGAACATCCTCCACTCCCCATATCCTTGTGGATCTCTCTCTTTTGTTTCTTTTCCATGTCTGTTTGAGTTCACATGTTCATGCAGTTCTTTCCCGACCACTCTGTAAATAGCCTACATCTTTCTGCTATCACTTCTTCCTTCTTGCCTATCTTTATTTCTCTTTATAGAACCCACCATTGTTATACTCTCTCTCTTTTTTATTTTTATTTTTATTTTTTTGGTTAATCTGTATTTATCTTTCTCCCCCACCAGAATATGAACTCCTTGAGAGCAAGGGTGTCCTCTCCTCTCCCTACCCCATATTGGATTCCCAGCACCTAGAACAGTGCCTGGCACATTACTATATTCAACAAGTATTCTCTGAGCAAATGATCTCATTTTATAAGTGAGGAATCTGAGGTTCTAAGGGATTAGTAAATCCCTTTGCCTCAGGCGACAAAACAAGCAGGAAGTGGAAGAGATCCATGAACCGAGGCAGCCTGACTCAGGAGCCCCAGCCTCAGCTCCTGCTAAACTGTTGTCTCTTAGCCTCATTAAGTGAATCATATAATGCTTGTCCGTATGGTCTGTGTTCATCCTCTCTAGTTGGGGCCTCCCAAACCAGGGTGAAAAGACTCAGCCTGCTCAGCCATTCTCCTAATAGTGCCCATGCCCCTTCCCCACCCCACCTCTCAGTCTGAAATCTCCTCTTGTCCAGCTCATGCACATCTATCCCTTCCCATTCCACTGTTTATGAATGTGGGTCTCTGTTGATACATATCACAACCCCCTTAGTCATTGTTTAGCCTTTATGCTTTGCTGGGGCAATTTTCCAGTCCTCTGTTTATAGTATATTTGGGCTTCTCTCCTCCTTCTCCATTTTTAAGGGGAGAAGAAGACATGTGCAATAATAAAAGTGATAACACAGTTATAATGAAGATGGAATCATTTTGCCAGAAGGAGGATTTAGTTGTGATTTGTTGAATTCCACTCAGAGTAGATTATTTAAGAACAAATTCATAGCTCTTCTATGAGACATTCAAATGGAGCCATTTTCTGATACTTTTGTTTCTAGAGGCTTTGTTCCAGCCTTGGGGCTGGGGTTGGGTATGGGGTGGGCCCATGTCCAGGAAGAACTGATTGCTGAGAAAGCTCAAAAAGAACCTTCAGAGGATATCCAGAAAGATCCCCCAATATATCTTCTTTGACCCCAGAACCTCCACATGACTGCTTTTGGTAGAGAATGAGACTAAGAACCATCTACCGCCATGTGAGAGCACACTTCTAGCCCAGGTTCCATTGAAAAGCTCCCTGATGTGAGTGTGGAGTCATTTCCTATGCTCTGCCTGGGACTCATTGCACTCCATACTCCTAGAATTGGACACAAAAACCAGACAGGGTGGTAGCCCTAATAATTAGAGGAAAAGGTGCCCAGAATCAGAACTTAGAAGAGCTGAATTTGGCTGTGAACTTGAGCTTTACTTACATGGCACCTTTCCTCACAGTCCCAGTTTCCAGCGCCTCTGGAATTTGCAACCTGTTTGTTCAGTGGTTGGGTGAGGATGTTTGTAGTGGGGGCACCGTGGAGGGAAGAATGGAAAGATCAAGTATGAGTCTTGGGCTTGTTCTTCAACAGCATCTTTCATGTTTCTCTGCTCTGCTGGGAGCCTCAGGGAGCTAGCCATTTTTAGGTTGTGTTTTCCAGCCTCCTGGACCAGCTGGATTCCAGCTGGATTTTGCCAATGGGAGGTACTGGATGCAGATGGGAGGGAGAGAGGAAGACAGAGACAGTATTTTTTCTACTTCACCTTCCTATTCTTAGGTGGTTTTTCCAGTAGAAGCTACTTGTCTTTCTTGACTCCAAATCCTACCAGACAAATGGACTTTGGTTCCAGCTTCTGTCTGGTGGCCCCAGACCCTGGATTCTGATAACTCCATTTCCCCCTCTGTCCCTGCAGCCTAGGGGTAGTGGTTGTATCCTGTTGTTGCTACCTTCAAATTTGACCTGTTGTGTCTTATCTGACTTCTCTGCTCTTCCATCACCTGGGTAACTAATTCCCTATACTCAATTCTTGGTTTTAGATACTCAAGTATGGTTTTCATTATTTTTATTTGGATATTGGCTGACATAGAAAAATTTGCCTTTAGAAATAAAACAGATTGTCTTTCATTTCTGCATTGTTAGAAGTGACATAAAAAATAACTCATTAGGATAAAGCAACATGGTTGAGTACAGGTGTTTTTGTTTTCTCACACCAAAGTTGGATGAGACAAAGTACCACAAGGTCTTTAAAAAGTAAAGGACTTTTAAGAGTAAATACTTTTTAAAAAAAATTTATTTTATTTTTTCAGTGTTCTAAGAGTCATTGTTTATGCACCACACCCAGTGCTCCATGCAATACATGCCCTTCTTAATACCCACCACGAGGCCTACCCAAATCCCCACCAGCTCCCTTCCAAAATCCTCAGTTTGTTTCTCAGAGTCCACAGTCTCTCATGTTTCATCTCTGCCTCTGACTTCCTTCAACTCACTTCTCCTTTTTCTTCCAATGTCCTCCATGTTATTCTTTATGCTCCACAAGTAAGTGAAACCATATGATAATCAGCTTTCTCTGCTTGACATATTTTACTCAGCATAATCTCCTCCAGTCCTGTCCATGTTGATATAAAAGTTGGGTATTCATCCTTTCTGATGGGGGCATAATTCTCCACTCTATATATGGGCCATATATTCTTTATCCATTCATCTCTTGAGGGGCATCCTGGCTCTTTCCACAGTTTGGTGACTGTGGCCATTGGTGCTATGAACATTGGGGTACAGATGGCCCTTCTTCTCACTACATCTGTATCTTTGGGGTAAATACCCAGCAGTGCAATTGCAACATCATAGGGTAGCTCTATTTTTAACTTCTTAAGGAATCTCCACATTGTTTTCCAAAGTGGCTGCGCCAACTTGCATTCCCACCAACAGTAGAAGAGGGTTCCCCTTTCTCCACATCCTCTCCAACACTTGCTGTTTACTGTCTTGTTGATTTTGGTCATTCTAACTGGTGTAAGGTGGTATCCCAATGTGGTTTTGATTTTAATCCCCTTATGGCTAATGATGATGAACATTTTTTCATGTGTCTGTTAGCCAGTTGTATGTCCTCTTTGAAGAAGTGTCTCTTCATGTCTTCTGCCCTTTTTTTGATGTGATTATCTGTTTTGTGTGTGTTGAGTTTGAGGAGTTCTTTATAGATCTTGGATATCAGCCTTTTGCTTGTAGTGTCATTTGTGAATATCTTCTCCCATTCTGTGGGTTGTCTCTTTGTTTTGTTGACTGTTTCCTTTGCTGTGCAGAAGCTTTTTATTTTGATGAAGTACTAAAAGTTCATTTTCACTTTTGTTTCCTTTGCCTTTGGAGATCTGTCTTGAAAGAAGTTGAGAAGAAAAAAAGAAAAAGGGATGACCAGGTCTCTTGTTTTCTCCTAGTTCTCTTTAAACTACTATTTTTCTTTCTGTGATTTGAATATATTTCAAACATTCTCTTCTATCTCCAGTCCTTGGCTTGTAAGGAGAGAAAGAAAGTGGGAGAAGGAGACAGAGAGAGAGAGAGAGTACACGCGAGAGAGATATCAGTCCAGCAGGCAGCAAACCTAATGTGCAAACATTTTTCATGAACACTAAATGCTTGGGTGAGCTGGGATTATTTGGCTGAGACAACATGAAACCTCCTCTACTTATTTGGGCTTTGGAATAGACTTTGCTGGAAGTTGAAATTCAGGAGAAAGAAAGAAGAAAAGTGCAGGGCATGGGAGAAGAGAAAGAGAAGAGTGGGAGAGGAGGCACATTCTTCCTTGGTAACAAGAAGCAATTTTTTTGTCAGGAAAGTGGTTCATTTTCTAAGACCAGACCCCTTATTTATGCTTAGGTGTGAAGCTGGCTTCGGAAGTGAGTTTAGCTTGCCTATGTGCTTTTACAAATGTGCTGGCTGCTCAGCAAATTCAGCACGGAAAGGTTTTAGGTAAGCAGAAGAGAAAATTATTTTTTAAGAAGTTGATTTAGCAGCGGGTTAGAGTATAGAATCAAGAAATAAAGGAGATTCTGTGTTCTGAGATTTAAAAAATGTGTGTGTGTTTGTGTGTGTGAGAGAGAGAGAGAGAGAGAGAGAGACATTAATTTAGACCAGCTGGGGTGATCTCACAGGGACCCCATGGGCCAGAGCTCCTGTTCCTCCATAGAAAGCACATCTCCCCTGGAAATGTGTACTCAGGTGCAGTTGCAGTTGAGTTCATGGCTGTGGCTCTGGCCAAGATCCTCCCAGGCTTCAGCTTCTGCTTCCTCTAGAGACGGTTGGTTGAGAGCCATCCTTCAGAGGTCAGAGCCAGACCATGAGTCCAATGTGCATGAGGACAGCATGAATTATCCTTGGAGACCAGTGGGCCCTGCTAATCCAGACACTGGCTTTCTTCTTGGAGAAGTTAGATGTCTCTTTTTTCTCTTCCTTATTCCATGGCCTCTGAGAGCTTGGGTGGTCAGTTTCTCTGGGATAAGTTATGAGATACCTCTTTAGAGAGGCAGGGATGAGACCACTCCTTCACCTCATTCTTCTCTTCCAAAGCTCTGGTGAGCCCTGGATTCATCCAGAATCCATGGTGTTGTGCTTCCTAAAAAGGGCAAGGAGACCCACTTATATTGGTTCAAGGATAGGGAGGGAGAAGAAAGAAAAGAAAGGGGAATATCTTAAGGGAGATGCATTATAGACTTCTATGCCTGGAAGGGACTGGAAAGTTCACCTCAGTCAGTTCACTATATTTACTCAAACAGTACTTGTCTTCTTGAGTTTACTGGGGGACTATATGCCCTGTAAGAGCCAAGCTTGCTTTCTTCTGTTCACTGTTGTATCCTTAGTGGAGCCCAGTGCTTGGGACAGGAGATGGAAAAGCTGGAGTCACCCCCAAGATCCCAACAATACAATGAGCAAGTATAGAAAAGTACTTGTTAGTTGCAAAAATTTCACAAAGCCTGAAAAAAATTGTGTTGTCTCTGTCCATGGAATGGGGAAAGGGGGACACTTACTGAATACCTACTGTGGACCAACTCTTGGGCTTTTACCTGAGGGATTTATACAGAGGCAGAGAATTGGGGCTATCATTCTCTGAAGACACAGAAGAACTCTATAGCTTAAAAATAATCAGAGAGTATTAGCATACCATCTGGAAACTGAAATGCCAGCCAGCTTAACTTAGTGAAGAGGGCTGGGAGACGACTGGGGCAAAATGACAAGCACACATCAGACTAGAGGGGAAGAAAGCCCCACTTTGTGCTAGGCTGTGGTACCCGTGTAAGAGGGATGACCCAGTGGGGCCAGATCCTCTGATATTTCAAGACAGGTCAGAAAGCTGGTATTTATGTGAAATATCCTGGTTTGATATGTTAGTGACCAATTAAAAATAAACACAGGTGACATAATAAATCATACTTAGGGATAAGATCCTTCCTGCCTATTTTCAACCTGGAGCCTAATGGAATTCAGGCTGTCCCATAACAGTCTACCCTGTAAGAGAAATTCTTCTCTGTCATTCTTCTTATATATTTCTCATGGAGTTGAAGAGGGAGTTTCATGAGTTTTGGGGACAGCGAAAGTAGTGACACAATGGGGATGCTGAGATTTCTATTTATTGCTTGTGGCCATGGTTGTTTCCTTCCTTCCCTGAGGGCCCCATCTTCTTTTGAATCCTTCATAGTTTATGTCCCAGGACTGGGCACAGAGAAGGGCACACACTACAAATATGTCAGTAAGCTAGATTTGGCTTTCCTCCAAGTCTAGCTAAATGGGGAAATGGAAGGTTTAGGGTGGGTGGAAATTATCTAAATTGTAGCAAAATTGTTCTGTCTTCTTTGTCTTTAATTCTCTTGAATTTTGCATTATATGTATATATCACTGTGTAATATACTACCCCAAACTTAGCTGCTTAAAACAAGATTTATTTATTTAAAGATTTTATTTATTTGACGGACAGAGATCACAAGTAGGCAGAGAGGGAGACAGAGAGAGAGGGGGAGTAGACTCCCTGCTGAGCTGAGAGCCTGATATGGGGCTTGATCCCAGGACCCCGGATCATGACCTGAGCTTTAACCCACTGAGCCACCCAGGTGCCCCTAAAACAAGATTTATTATATCACACTTTCTGTGGCTCAAGGATTCACATACATCAGTTGGGTACTCTTCCTTAAGACCTCTTATAAGGCTATAAACAAGGTATCAATTAGGGATCTAGTTTCATTATAAGGGTCATCCGCAGCTCACTCTCATGCTTGTTGGCAGGATTCAGTTCCTTATGGACCATTGTGCTGTGGGTCTCAGTTCTTCATTGGATATTAACTAGAGGTTTCCTTCAGTTCTTTCCCATGTGGAGCTTTCCATAGGCGGCTCCTGACATGGGAGCTTGTTTCCATTAGGACAAGCAAGCAAAAGAGAAAGCAAGGGAGTGCAAGAGAGAAGCCACAGTCTTTTTGTAACCTACTCTCAAAAGTGATATTTCATTACTGATTCCAAATTCTGTTCACTGAAGGAAAATCACTGGGCCCACCGCCCACCTGATACTAGAGGGGAAAGAACTCCACAAATTGTAGGACTGCCATGGCAATAGAACCATAGACACTGAGGTCTTAAACCTTTCTTCCTGAGTATTTCTTAGCCTTCCTGTCTGATCAAGAAACTCCTGGAAGTTTTCATCCCGCTTCTTCTTAAGAAATTCTAGAAACTGTAGACATTCTTTTTCCCTTTCCATTCAACTCACCTTAAAATGGGGGAAAAAAAGATGAGAGAAGCAGATGAAATTAGAACTTAAATTCTGGTAGGTTTGGGGGGAGATATGGGAAGGATCATACTGGTAAGTAGGAACAATGGATTCTGAGTCAGAGAAGCTGCAAAAGTTTTGTTGTTGTTTTGTTTCATTTTGTTTTATTCCTGGTGTCAAGATCAGATGAACTTGACCCTATAGTGACTGAGCATCTGAGAAGTGGAAGAAATAATGTTACAGTGGGCTCTGTTATATCTCAGATGTTGGCCCATGGAACGGGCAAAATGAAGTAAGCTAGGATCAGAACTCCAGGAAGATTCCTTGTTGGTGAAATGCAATAGATCTGATTAGGCAGTAAGGCCAGGAATCAGTATCAAGAGGCATAAATGTAAAAATCTGAAGTTACTCCAAGACCAAGAGGATAGGAGCACCATTAGCTGAGGGGTTTATTCATACAGAGATTCAGAGTCTTTTCAGGCAGGAATGACACCTTGATTACTAGAGGTTCAAGGGATAAGCAATCAGTAAGAGTAGGCAGAAAGCTGGTATCAGGAATGACCGGGCAGAGCCTGAATTAGACATCAGGGGCAGGGCATCACAGATGCTAATGAGACAGGGCTCCAAGGAAGGCTCTTTGGAGAGACTAGGAAGGAACCTTAGATCTCAATCACTGAAGATGAATCATAAGGCATGGAAGAGGGAAGTAACGTTGGAGAAGACTCCAGCTTATGACAAAGGCTTGGTCAAGAAATAAGCAAGAGCCTGATTATTGGGGAACAAGATAGACCCACTCAAGCTAGGCCAGTAGCAAGACAGCAAGAGAAGACAAAAAGTTGATGGCTGCCAAAACCCAAGATTGGTCTCTGAGTCTAGCATAGAAATGAGACTACTGGTTGAGATCAGGCAGTGTCACTTGCCAGGGTTAGAGTAATGCAGAAACCCAGAGCCAAGACTGACATTACACCCTGGCGACCCTGTGACCAGTTGCATTCAATACCCTCGGATATCTCATGGGAAAAAGCAGACAAGTGCTGTTCTGAGAGGCAATTAAGTTTCAAGACATCCTTCCCCAGCCAAGCATCAGCATGAAATTGGAGGCTTGGCTTCCAAGCGCCCACCCGCCTCTGTTCCCTTTCCCTCTCATGAGGGGCAGGGTGAAAAAAAGG
This sequence comes from Mustela putorius furo, assembly GCF_011764305.1. Classification (NCBI taxonomy): domain Eukaryota; kingdom Metazoa; phylum Chordata; class Mammalia; order Carnivora; family Mustelidae; genus Mustela; species Mustela putorius. Next base: position 21,257,921 of record NW_025421341.1, read on the forward strand.
ACACCACAGGAAAGAGCCACTCTTGGCTTCCAGACCACCTAGAGAAGATGCATGTGTAAAGAGGGTGGGTGGGGTGTGTGTGTGTGTGTGATACCATGGCTTTCTCTACCTCCTCATAAGCTACTCTCCCAACCCCCAGCCACGGAATATTCTTTCCCTTTGTTTGCCAAGCCACATTCTCCACAGGACTCACATATTTAACTCAGCTTTCAGCTTTTCCAGGAATCTTCTTACATATCTTTCCTTTCCTTCATCCCCTTCACCTTCTCCATACCACCCACAGCCCCAGCCACCCATCCTGCTTTTACTTACCGTGTTTCTAATTATGCAAGCTAATTTGTCTCCTTTCATGTTTTCCCAACCTGCCTGTGTTTTTCCGACCTTGTCCCCAACTACCGTGGGATGGAATACTTTCCCTGGGTAGGGTTATGGTTTTTCCTTCATAAGTGAACCCCCGGTACCTAAGCTGGACTCTGTGTGTGGTAACTTCTCCAATAACATGGCATAATGGACTTGCCAGTTGAAGAGGGGAGAAAAAGTCAAAGTGCTGTTCTGGGCCACCTTGATCTGCATGGCTTATTTTTAATTTCTGGGGATGGGAGTTCCTGCAAATTTATAACATGTACTGTCCCCCCCACCAACAATGGACATGTAACATTGTGCTTTATCACAGCAACCAAATCAGGAGAAGCTGGAGGGTATGGGTCAGAACACAGGCATTTTCTGTACTGCCCTAGAACTAACATAGTATGGCCACCTCTCATTGCTGACAGAGTCCTTGCTGAATGAAATGGAATTTTCCTGAAGTGAATGCCTTGTATCTATCTTTAGAATTGGACTTCCATGATAGAGCAATCAAGAGATGTGGCTAAATTTTCCACTATTTAACTCACAATGCTGAGGTCATATAGAAACAACCTTTAAGAACATAATGACCTTTAAGAGAAATCCATCTTTGAGGTCAGTGTTGGTCACTAATCTGTGGCAGACCACCGCTTACACTGTATACTTACCTTTGTTCTTCCCAGGGTGAGGACAGATTTTGGGGACAATCTGGCTCTGGTTATCTACAGAATTGAATTATGAATCTGGCCCTTTTGAACTTTACCTCTTAAAAATTAACTGACTTTTCCTATCATAAATCAAAATGACCAAAGAATGCCAAAGGAACCCAGGAAATTTTCTCATGCAGGCTCAAGGATGTTTGAAGAACACCATCACACTAGCCCTCAAAATCTTTCCTGAGATCCTCTAAGGGTCAGGACCACTGATTTGACAGTGGAGTGGGTGAGAATGGGGAGGTCTTGCTGTCTCTGAATGCACCTGGCTCTAGAACAAACCTTGCATACCAGCTTTGTAGATTCAGCAGCTTAAGTGTGTTGGGGAAGTAGAGACTGCTGAGAGTCACCAGAAATGCCACCCCTGGCTTCTGTCTCATTTGAGTGCCTTTCTTTTTCATCTGAGCAAGACCTAAAGTCCTGTTAGAGTTGGCTTTGCCCCATACCATGATTTCAGTTCCTTGTCTCCATTCTTCAACGTGTGGGTTCATTTCCGTCCTCGGAACACTATTGTTTTTCTGACTGGAACAATGATCCAGAAAACCTCAGTAATAGGGCCTTTGTATCATTATTTGCTTTTCTAATTATACATGACTTTCCCTTCCCAATGCTTGAAGACACCAAATGCAGTTGAAGTAACTGCATGGGGAAAAGCAACAATAAACCACTTCATTCTCTGGGTGGAAACATGCAAATGTATCAAGAAGGATAAGGAAAAAAAACTGCTCATATGTAGAGAAAGAGCTTGCAATAAGGGAGTGAGAACAGCCAGGCTACTTTGGCATCTGATGCAAGAGATGTGAGAGAGTAGCTCAGTGCATTATTTGGAAAAGTAGGGCTGTGAGACCAAGCCCAGAAAAGGCCTGGAGTTTGAAGTCACAAATGTTGGGATGGGCTGGGATTTTGGATCCTTAAGGTGGTAGTAGCCACTCCTGCAACTTGCCCTGCCCTGTCATCCTAGAGGCAGGCTGGGACTTTAGAAATCTGACTTTGTTGATGAACATGGGTTCCAGCATTTCTTATCATGAACTTGAAATATGATAAATATGGCAGAGAGTCATGTAGGCAATTTAGTGGAAGCTTCAGTCATAACAATGATGGAAACCCCAAGGTCTCCTGGCCAAGTGGCCCTATGCAGAGCGCCAGCACCTGTGGACAGCAATTATTCTTGCTAGCCAACAATCATTCCTACTTTTCCTGGAATGACACCCTTATTTTCCTTTGAAAAATGTATCCCTCCCCCATTCTCAGGGTATGTGAAGGCACGGTGAGGTCACATGATTTGTGTCTGACCAATGAGCACATCTTACACTGCTACCTGTACTAACTGGCTTAGGAATAGATAAAGTATATGGATTTATACATTTCAAATTTCACTTTGGAGTTTTATGACTGGGTAAAAAGATTTCTGTTGGACACCTGAATTGAGCCATGCCTGAGCTTTTCAATCATATGACTCAGTGAATGTTCTTATTTATTTAAGTTAGCTTGAGTTGAGTTTCTGTCTCTTGTAACTGAGAGAATGATACGTGTTCATATTAAAGGCCAGTTACTGATGCAGTCTATTCCCTTTTCCAGGTTGGTTGTCCTTCTCTTACATAGCAGGAGATAGTAAGTGCCCCCTATCTATTAAATGTATCAAAGAACCAATAAATAAGAAGTAGAGACAAGGTGGCTAATGGTTTGGCTCTATATAATTTTCATGGTTCCACTGACTTTCACTGACTTTATTCTGGTTGTGGTCCAGGAAGTAGAATCCAGACTCTTCTAAACACCAACTCAACTGTGGCTCCTGAGGGAGTATTCCAGATCTTAAACAATCTCCAGTGGGTTTAAGGGAGAATGGGTGGTCCTTGTAAGTTTTCTGTGGGAATTCCCTTTAAGTATCAGTTTCTGAATATACAGCCAAACAAGCAATTGGATTAGGGAGGGCCAACGGTATACTCCGAATGCTACTGAAGACACTGGATGAAGCAGTTCATGCCAAAACATTTTTTACTATCGTCTTTCAGAAGCAAAGTTGACACCACAACTGATGATCCCTAGGCTGAAAGGAATGTGTGGTCTTGGCCCTGACTTTTGGATATGCTACACATTTCAAGATTACAATGTTGTTCAAATTAAAATTTGAGTTCACCTTTCCTAGAGAATATTACCTTGAACCCTGAGCAGAAGCAGTGCAGAAGTCAGCCCTACTTAAGGACTGACCATGTTTCAAAGGTCATTCCTAAGTCTGCATGTTTCCACAAGATAATGAATTTCAAGATATTCTAAGGTCCCAAATTACATATGATTATTAGCATCCCAAGATAATGTGTTGGTTCTTTTTTGTTTTTTTCTTTTTTAAAAAATTTTTATTTATTTTTAAAATTTCTTTTCAGTGTTCCAGAATTCATTGTTTATGCATCACACCCAGTGCTCCATGCAATATGTGCCCTCCATAATGCCCACCACCAGGCTCACCCAACCCCACACCTCCCTCCCCTCCTAAACCCTCAGTTTTTTTTCTCAGAGTCCACAGTCTCTCATGGTTCATCTCCCCCTCCAATTTCCCCCCAACTCACTTCTCTCCACCTCCTAATGTCCTCCATGTTATTCCTTATGCTCCATAAGTAAGCAAAACCACATGATAATCGACTCTCTCTGCTTGACTTATTTCACTTAGCATAATCTCCTCCAGTCCTGTCCATGTTGGTACAAAAGCTGGGTATTCATCCTTTCTGATGGAGGATGATACTTCATAGTATATATGGACCATATCTTCTTTATCCATTCATCTGTTGAAGGGCATCTCTTAATGAAGGCTTCTTTCACTCTCCTAATCAAGAGTAACTTTCTGTCCCCTCTTATATATCACACACATGTATAGGAGTTTTAAATTTCTTTTCTTAATTTTTAAAATCTTAGACTCAAGTAATTATACTATCTGAGAGTGTTTAGCTAATTTCTATCATTTGATGTTAACAAACTGAAGCAGAGGCCACAAGTTATACATTGTTCTATCTTTCAACATTGTTTACAGTGTGTTCCACTGTAGGTGGTTAATAAATGTCTCTTCAATAAGTGCCCAGAATTCCACCATTTATATTCCTTTCCCCTTGTGGAAAACATGCTTCTTGAGTTTTCCTTTGTGGATTGAAAATGAATAGCTTCTCTTCAATCTAACCAGCTCATGCCCAACATTCATTCAATGAATAAATACTTACTATTTTCCTAAGTGTCATGTACTATTCTTGGACCTGGGCATCCAAAGGCAAATAAGAGATGTGGTCTCTGCCTTCAAAGAGGTTATAGTTTCAAATCACAGAATACTGGACAACAGACCATGGGGTGGCTCAATTCTTGCCTGTTTCAATCAAACTGATCTCCAGAATGGAAGTTCTTGCCCAAGTCTTCACAATGAGTGAAGGGAACACTTCCAGTGCTCTTAGGAGTTCCTTTCTCAAAATGTCATGCTTGGCTCTTAGACAGGCTTCTTCTTCCCCTGAAGGGTTCTCCAACATTCTTCAGAGGATCCGTTAGGCCTTAGCCACGACTCACTTTAAAAAGTGACCTGTTTACCTATTTTTTCATTTATTTGGGAATATTTACTTATAACCTTTCTAAATAGAAAGTCATTGTTAATCTTGCCCCCTAGAAAGCTGACACAATGAGTACCCTCAGGGGGAAAATCAGGACATGTTAGTCAGGATCCCAGAAGCTCTACATCCTGGGTGGACATGGGATGTTTCCCTAAAGGAGCAGCCATTGTGGCAGCCCCACCTCAGCCAAGCATGAGACTGACTTTCAGGCAGCCTCAGATCTCCTCTGGGCCTAGAATATGACCACCATCATTGCCAAATCGGGTCTGGCTCCATTTGCACTTCCTCGAGCCTCTCTCCTCCTTTTACCACAATGTTGTCCTCACCTCACCAGGTGCAGAGAATGGCCAGTTGTTTCTTAAGCCCACTCAGCATCCCTGCTGTGTTGAATAATGTTCCTCCAAAATTCATGTCAACCCAGAACCTATGAGCATGACCTTATTTAGAAATAAGGCTTTTGCAGAAACAATCAAGTTAAAATGAGGTCATACTGGATTAGGTTGAGCCCTAATCCAATGACTGGTATCTTTATAAGAAGAGGGGTATTTAGACCCAGAGGCATACAGAGAGATAGCCATTTGAAAACAGAAACAGAGATCAGAGTTACAATGCCACAGACAAGGAACACCAAGGATTGCCAGCAATACCAACATCTAGGAGGAAGCAAGGAAAGATCCTTCCCTAGAGCCTTCAGAGAGAGCATGGTCCTGTTGAAACCTTGAGTTTTGACTTCTAGCTTTCAGAATTATTATAGAATAAATTTCTATTATTTTGAGCCACTTTGATTTACAGTAATGTTTTAGGGCAGCCTGAGGAAACTAATATGGCAACCAATTACTGATATCCATAAAAATCTAGCACAGGACAAATAGACAATGGAAAACGGGCATTTAGCTTCTCTTTAGCTAATTTCCTTTGTCTGATGCCCAATTGTTGCTATGCATTAAACTGGTGGTAGAGAATGAGTAGAGCAATTTGGTATTGTTTATTATCTGAAAAGATCATGGCCTATGGGCACATTAGGACCCTTAGGATTCTGTCTGAACTGGTTAATTCTAGAGCATATGATTTGCATTTGGAGCTGTGTGCAAATGTATTAGTTAGGGTTCTCCAGAGATGCAGAACCTATAGAAGACTATATATATATATATATATATATATGTAAAATATATAACTGTACATTATATACTTACTTTTTATTTATGTTATATATAAATATATTCTATATAATTTATATAACATTATAAATGTATAATATATACTTATATGTAATACATATAATGTATAAAATATAAACTTTTAAAATGTATTATATATATAAAATTATACACACACCCACACATACACACACACACAATCTCCTATTGATTCTGTTTCTCTGGAGAACCCTAACTAATACTATATATACACAGAGAGAAATTTATTGTAAAGAATTAGCTCATGCAATAATGGAGGCTAAGAAGACCCAAGATCTGCCATAGGGAAGCTGGAGACCCAAGAGAGCCAATGATTTAGTTCCTGTCCAAGTTGAAGGCCTGAGAATCGGGAGAGCCTAGTGAAATCTGGCAGTTTCAAGACCCAAGATGAGTCTTGTACCATTGTGAAGCTGGAAAAGATCACTGACCCAGGCAAAGGAGGCAGGAGGAGTTTGTTCTCACTCAGCCTCTCTTTTCTGATTGGGTCTTCAGTTGGTTGGGTAACACTCACCTACCCACCAATTGAAATGCTCATGTCATCTGGAAACATCTTCACAGACACATCTAGGAAGATGTGGCCAGATATCTGGGCACCAACACAGTGGCCCAGTCAAGTCAACACATGAAATTAACCATTACAACAACACGTACTGGATCAGATCCATGTTGACTCCAGGTGACCATTCTCAAGAAACATAAAATTGTCTTAATCAGGATCAAAGGTCAAAAACATAAATTCCTCAGTTAACCTGCCTGGAATCTCTGGAACCTGAGTGTGAGACAAGAACTTGATTACAGGTAGTTCCTTTGGGAGTATTGAGAGAATAAGACAGGGGAAATGAAGTGTGGGAGGATGGAAAACAATTCAAAGATGTGTTAAAGAGTTGGCAACCACTGCAGGCTACTGAGGTGTGGTACTGCTGGGACATTCTGAAGAATCTTATACAATGTGTCTTGGAAGGACCAATTTAGAGGAGTAAGTGAAGAAGACTGTAGCTATCACTTCCCATTCCTCTTTGGTCAAAGGTGGCCTAGCATGAATTAACTTTCCTGCACTTCCAGTGTGTATATGCTCAAGGATGATGCAGGTTTCACCATCATCCACTACACAGTGCCAAGGTAGGATGTGAGAGGTATGAAGCATAGGACTGAGGCAATTGTACCTGTACAAAGGTTTTCAAAGCCTTCATGTTACTGATTGATACAGCAATGGCTAGAGAAAGAGGCCAAGTATAGGATTTTGGAATCGTGTGCCCACGTGCCGAGTGTACCTGGGGACACTGTAATAGACATAGGACACTTTGCATGGCCTCCTTTCTATTTTTGGTAAGAATATCATACAATCAAGCCTATCTCTTGCTATAGAAGCTGAAAATGCCAACACCCTACAAGCTACATAGGCTGGGAAAGCAAGTGATAACATCTGGGGCCAAAGTCTACCAATCAGAAGGAGGACCTACCCCATGCCTAGAGGGGAAGTCAGAGATGTGGAAAAAGAAAAGATGCCAAGATACCATTATGGTATCAGAAATACAACTGGGTCTCATGTAGAAGAGGGAAGAAAACCAATCCTTTTCCCTGGCTGTCTTTCCCAATTGTTTCATTTTTCTTTTGTTTATTTATACATCTCCTTTGCTAACTCATCTCACAGGAGGCCTTTATCCCCATGTTATAGGACTTCTTGGCTTAGGTCCTCAGCCCAGTAATACCTTCCTTCCGTAGCTCCTAGCATGGATAACTGATACGAAAGTTCTTATTGGTCCACCTATTATATTACTTCGATTCAGGTCACAAGTCTTTTTCCAGTTCATGGATAGACTACCCTTGGGTCAGGTATCCATTCTGGTCTAGTTGGACATATTTGGAAATGGGGTCAGAGGGCATAAGACACAGGCACCTAGAGAATCAAGACTTAGAGAGAATAATCCCCCAAAAGAGAAGTCAAGATAATGGAATATTTAAGCAAAGTATTTGTGGTTGGATATTGTGGTCTGGACTGGGAATCAAGAGACTTGAGCTTAAGGTCTGCTTTTGTCACATGCCTCTGTGATCCCAGGGAAATTAGATAACTATCTCAGGCTTCAAACTCTACATAAAGGAATAAGGGATATGGGTCAGCAGATCACTAAATGCCTTTTATCTCTAGGACCTGCAGGGCCCACCCAAAACCAAAACTGTCCTCACACAGTGAAGACAGTTGTGTTGGGCTTTTTTAGGGATAAGGGGCTATCAGAAGACTGACGCACTGACAGACACAACATCTTTCCCCCAGAGAACTCATCATCCGCTTCTCCAAAACTCAGAAGACCTCCCTCTTTCTCTTTTCTTCCTTCTTAGAGGAATAAACAAGATACAGATAGCTTCTGCTATCTGAATGCAGAAAGAGTTCTGAATATTCCAGCTTAATCCAGGTGTCCTCAGGTTTTAACTCACTCTGAAGAAAATATATTTATCCTGATCTTTTTATACAGTTGTTCCCATTTTGGCCATCAGTGAAAATTAAATTTGTGCAAGGGAGGCCTCTTGATAGAGGTGGGGGCCATAGCATTGGCAGGAGAACCTGACACTTAGAACAACAAACCAGTTCTTTTGACATGAGGTGTAAGGTGGTTTTGGTAGCTATAATTTAAGACGGTTCTTTCCTACCTCTATAATGCAATCTACATGCCCTTTGTCTCTTGAATTTACATTAGTTGTATTGAAAAGATCCACTTTCTTCAGATTGTAGGTTTAAATATCTTTCAATTATTGCAAACTTAAAATGGACTCTTTTCCCATCGTAAGTCTTGATGAGTTTCAGGACTCAACAAAACATTTCCTGCTAGAAATTGTTTCCTTTAGGTAACAGCAGCATAGAAGTCATCTTGCTCCACTGTCTGACCCCAACCAAAACAGCATACCTCTCAACTTCTAAAAGTGCGAGTTGACCTGTCTCCTGGGAAATCTGTTCCCTTGGTCACTTGAGTCTAGAATCTAAGTCATAATACTCCATCAAGCAGAAGATTATAACTCTGTTTTGCTATGGGTTCAGGCCATAGCTTCATTTTCTGTTCTCTTGTAAGATGGAGGGACCATTTATTATTCTCTCTACAGAAATGCTCAAGGCTGGAATCACAGTGTGCTCTGGCTTCTAAGCCAGGGTTTATGCTCATTCACGCAGGTCCAGGGGTCAGCTTGTTCCTCAGTTACCTCTGCTTTCCTTACACAGTTCTTCAAGTTTCTTTCTTTCTTTTTTTTTTGTGTCAGATATGTATGTATTTTTTTTAATTTTTTATTTTTTATAAACATATATTTTTATCCCCAGAGGTACAGGTCTGTGAATCACCAGGTTTACACACTTCATAGCACTCACCAAAGCACATACCCTCCCCAGTGTCAAGTTTCTTATGTGCTTCATGACAAGGAACCGAGTGAGAGAAAACTTCACTTCTGGAATATCCAAACCTATACAGAGAAAACTTAGTTTATTGCATCTGCTGTGCATTTCAGGTGATGCATACTCCCTCTTGTTAATATTTCCAGAAGTGCCAGCTGGCCCCACAATGATCTGCAGAGACAATGGCCACTTCCTTTAAGCATCCATTGCTTGATGAATTCCTGCTTCCAGGGACCTTCTGGGAAAATGTCACCACAAGTCATAGGGATCTCTGTGAATGGTACCACCACAGAAGGGCTCACTTTGTCCCTAACTTTTCTACAATAAGTTTTAAAATAAGAGGAAGAGTTGCCAGGAAATAGGTCTGACTGGCTGTCTGACTAAGCAGAGGCACAGGGATTGGCAGTGAGGTGATAGCAGTCAGCATTGTCTCTGTTTCTGCTCCACCCTATGGTTCTGGCTAAACAGGCAATAATGTCCCTGGCAAAGTAAAGCATAAGACTTGGGAAATCTTGAAGATCAAGATATAATTCTGAGGCCCATAAAGGGGAAGTGACCTTCCTAAAATTTGAATTCACAGCAGATTATGGCTTACAGTTCAAGTCTAAGACAGGTATGAAATTCTATCAGAGTACACTATATCATGTAACATGACACCTACTCCTGAAGGATAAGGATAGTCAGAGACACAGACCAGCTTTAGGAAGACTCTTCCTAGCTGTTGACTCTTGGCAATAATCAACCTGGACTTTTTCTTCAACATGTGCTATTCAGATGCTTGAAGGTCCATAATGCTAAGCCTGAGTATGGGAACCATTCTACAGCAATCTCTACTACTCTTCTTACCTTCACCTTAGGTATCTTTTCCCAAGCATTGGTCTATTCCAGCGTGGAAGAAAATGAACTTGATGTTAGGGAAATTAGAGTTGTGTGGGAAGGGCTCTAGGACAGTTTTGCCAATTTCACAATTCTGCTGTCACAGAACATAAGTTTACTCCTTTTCATCCCTCTTCTCTACCTTCCCAATGGTTGCTAGTACATAATTGACTTGATGACACCTCATCTCTTTTTGTTTTTCCCCTTGTAATATGGGTCCTGTCCCCAAGGATATCCTTATATAGAATTTTCTTTTCCAGGCTTTGCTGAAGAGTGGTAAAAGGGAGCTTATCAAAGCTAAGTAGGAGCCTTGCTTGAAAACATGGAGGGATTAGAGGTGATCTTAGATAATGTCTAGGCCAACTTTGTATTCTATTGATATAGAAACTAGAGCCCTGAAATGCAATCCAAATTCAAATATAATTGGCAGAATTTAATAGGTCACTTTGAGCACAAAATAAAATATTTGAGAGATAAAAAGGCCATTTATTTATAGTCCAGGCTGAGGAGATTGGATATTAAAGGTGACCATATTGGATATTGGATATTAAGTGACCATATTTATATTTTGATACATTCTAAAATGTCTCTCTCATTTTCTGTATTATATGTTATAATTTTTTAAACTTATAAACATTATAGTAAAAATCAGATGTCAGTCAATGGATGATGCCAAGAAAACAAAAAATAGTAATTTTTAATGTTCTTTAATTTAAATACATGATATAATCATTTTGGGGGGGGTGGACACACAATGTGGGTCGACCTAAGAGCTGTCATATGAATCTGTTGTTCCTAGAAAATGAGTCAGTTGAGATAGGACCATTTATTTCCTTGGCATGATAACATCACTCTGAAAGGAAGGCAACAGTCCATGGGGCTGACGTTGCTATCACAAAGAAGGTCCTAGAAGCACCTGGTTAGCTTGGTCAAGACTTTTCCATTTAGCATATGGGTATCTTCCTAACTCCAGGTTATTAGCCCAGCAATGTTTCACACCTCCTTTGGCTCCCTGAGATTAATATATCCCATTTGAAGTAGAAAGTCAGTTTATTATTTTACCTGAAGAAACCTACCAAGCAAGCCAATATTTCTGTTTTGGCATAGCCAGGAAATATTTAATAATAGTTTAGGATGTGGCCAAGTTTTTGTGTAGCCAGTTTGGTGAATGGAAAGATACCTAAGACATGGTGTCTCCCCAAAAGAGCTGGACAGGGGCACCTGGGTGTCTCAATGGGTTAAGGCCTCTGCCTTTGGCTTGGGTCATGATGCCAGGGTCCTAGGATCTAGCCCCATATGGGGCTCTATGCTCAGCAGGGATCTTGCTTCCTCCTCTTCCTCTTCCTGCCTCTCTGCCTGCTTATGATCTCTGTCTGTCAAATAAATAAATAAAATCTTAAAAAAAAAAAAAGAGCTGGGCATTCAATAGAGCAGATGAAGAGATTAAAACACACGAGTTAAGTGATAATTCTGCTAAGAATCACTTGAAGAATGACACAAGGAAGTAGAAAATAAAGAAGACATTGCAAGGAATCATAGGAGGCTAGATGGTTCGCGGAAAAGGGAAGGCTTTGGCCGAGTCATTGAAAATAAGTAGACCATTGATAACTGCAGTTGTAGGGTGTCAAAAGAGAGATGTTGAGGGGCAAGTAATTACTTTGCCATGTAAGACTGGGATTGGTGAACGTGATGGTCTAATCCTTATTACAGAAGTTGAAAATTTCATCTTCCATCCTTATAAATCTGGAGCCTTCACTAAAGAGTTGATAGGAAACCTCATCAGCCTGCAAACATAATCACCTACCACTGTGAGGTCAAAACAAAAAGCCCTTCCTTATGGATAATGTCCCCTATGGGAGAGGCCCAACACTGTACAAACAGAGCTATCATTCTGGTCTCCTCTTTCTTGGCTTCCTAGCAATTTGGGAACTCACTGGGAAGTTTGGAGACCTGTGTCTATTATAGGCTGGTCTGACCAGTAAGGGACAACCCTACCTCATGTGCAGGGTAGAGTGGATTAGTTCATCAGGGAAGTGGGTGCTTCTCAAAGACTGTAATATAATTTAAAGAGGCTTCATAAAGTCTTCGGCAGGGATGGATGAGGGGAAGGGGTTTAGGTGCCGAGTGTCACTAATCCTTCATCTTTTTCTCTAAGGCCAGGGTCAGCAGCCCAAGTAAACATGGTGTCCCACAGAGACGGTCCCACAGCCAAATGGCTCTCAGCGGCTTGAATCAAAGTCACCTGGACAGGCCTGACGGAAATGCAGGATAGCCCAGCCCTTCCCTAATGGGTTTTCCAGAGTCGATCCATCATTCTGCCTAGAGAAGGGGAGAATGAAAAATAGATCAGGTGCCTCAGGACTGTGACCTATGCTTCTGTGGAAATGGGAGCAGGTGAAGGAGAGAATGACACAGCTGGGAATCGGGGGGTGCTGGTTGGTGCTGATTGGTGATGTGTTTCCAGGTTCAGATGAGAAGGGTGAGGTGCTGGCATGGCAGTGAGGAGCTGGCACAGACTGTCTCCAGGCAGGGCTTTTTCTGGGCACTGAGCAAGGCCCGTGGCTTTGGGAGCTGCCCCAGGCTGGCGGTGGTGCCAGTGCTCCATTCACCCTGTGAAATGTATTAATTAGTGAGCGGTTTTGGCCCAGAGAGGGTTGCCGTGGCTTCAGATGAATATAGCAGAAGAGAGGCCAGTTTGTCTGCAGGCACCTCTCTGAGAGAGCTCAGCTTTTAAGTGCATGAGAAGAGCTTGCACTGGAGAGCAGGTGAGACCCCAGCAAAGCTGGATGGAGGAAATTCAGAGAACTGTGGCAATTAGTCCCAGTCCACCAACCCTGGGTAGTGAAAACAGAGCCAGGCTGAACAGAATCTATGCTGTACATGAGTGAGATTGTCAGGAACCAAACTAGACTAAACCAAAAAGTCCAGTAAATGGTGCTTCTCTAAGCTTCTGCTGCTCTTTGCCCTCACTCCTTTCTTTATTCTTTTTAAAAGATTTTATTTGTTTATTTGAGACAGTAAGAAAGAGATCATGAGTGGGGGGAGGGGCAGAAGAAGAAGCAGACTCCCTGCTGAGCTGGGAGCCTGACAAGAAACTCCATCCCAGGATTCTGAGACCATGACTTGAGCCAAAGGCAGACACTTAACTGACTGAGCCACGAAGGTGTTCCCTCACTCCCTTCTCAAGGATGGCTGCAGAAAACCTTTTGGTCTGGTTTAGCTATAGCATGTCTGATCTAGAAGACAGCTGTGAGAACTTCCTGTCTCACTTCAATTTTCAGAGTGTAGGTTGAGGCTCCAGAAGTGAATGGACTTTTCCTAGGCTCTAAGGCTGGCTTAAGGGCAGAGCTGGGAGGGTGGGAGTGGGGGGGTGGAAACAATATTGTTTCTTCCCAATATTTCTTCTTTCTTTCTTCAGATCTTTCTTCCACCTCACATCTGATGCCATCTATATTTTCAAATCTCCCTGCCCAACTGTGCTAGAACAGTGGTCTCCAGGATAAGTAAGCTAGTGTCTCAAAAAACACGGGTCTGAGCATGTCGCCAAATACTACTGCAGAGCACATCTCCTACCCCTCCAACCCCCTCTTTGGGTTTCTCCTGGGTCTTGCCATTGACATTTCTCAAAACGGTCTGTCTTAAACTTTTCTCCACCCCTCCTCTACACACCCCCTGCCACCAAAAGATAACTTCCCTAGCATTTGTGCCTATCTAAGTTGGTGCATTTAAGTGCATAAGTCCTACTGATAACTCTGTCAGAATCTTTATGAGTGGAAAGTAAAGGTGGAAAGAAAGACAGGGAATGAAATGATAGGAAGGAAAAAGAGGGGAGGAGAGAAACAAAGAATACAAGGCAATGACTATTAATTAATGCTTAATATATGCCAGGTTTACCGTAGAGTTTTTTCATTTAATCCTTGAAATAGTCCTGTTCCATCCATATGTTTCCAGTTGCAGTTTCATAGTGATGGAAAAGCTCACAACCAGAAAGCAGTGGTGGGGTTTACAACTGGAAGTGATGGCTCTAAGGGCTTGGTGCTTTCTACTCTGAAAGGGAAAGAGGAAGAAGAAGGTCCTTTTGGGGGCAGGGACAGGACTGTGGAAGAGAGAAGAGGGGCTCTGGGGCACTCCATACTCTGATGCTGACCTCTGGGTCATTCCTCAGTGTGGCATAAGAATATCTTCTTAAGTCTGTTAGGAGCCCTCCTTCGCTCCATGAGCAGGGTTCTGGTAGAGACTTACAAGCTGATAGAGCCAGGAGTCTGTCAATACAGTGGCCTGGGTTAAAAAAATAAGCTCTTAGAAAATAAAGCAGGGCAACATGCCACAGAGAGCCTGGGAAAAAGAACAAGGTCACCTTAGGGAAGGTTGCTGGGAGGGGCCTCCTGGGAAGGTGACATTTGACCTGAGACCTGAGTCATCAGAGTTACTGGGCATGTGATGATGCACAAAGAGCATTTCCTTGGAAATGGAACAGCAGTGTAGTCTGACCCTATTTTTTGTCTATTTGACCCATGGTGGCCGGTAAGCATGGGCAGTGGCCCAATAGGGTAGGGGGTTGAGGCCGGTCTTCCATGGGTATGGGCCACAGGGGAGCATGGTTCATTGAGAACTGAAAATCCATAAGTAATTCCAACACTTTCAATAAGAAAATACTTGTGCCATCACCCAGCCCATGGAAGAGGGGAGCAGGTGCCACCTGCCTCCAAGGGTTAGCCCAGGGAGCAGGAACTAATACTCTGGGACTGTTCAAAAACTTCTGAAAGGGCAAATAATTTAGGGCTCTCTGCCTCCTTTTTCTTCTGGACAGGAAGATTTACTCAAGGCTGATGAGCCCTAAGGACTCTTGGGAATTACCCCAACACTCCGGCCAGTGTCTAGAGGAAGACAGTCTATAGAACTGGTCAGGTTCCGTGGGCCTGTGGCTGAGGCCCTTCTGCCTATGCTTCCTTCTTGGAATAATTGTTGTAAGAAGAATTTCCCACTCATGGAAGGAAGTCTATTTTCTCTTTTCTGATGTCAGTGTAACCAATGTGTGTTTAAAGCTTGGTTGCATCAATTCTCTTAAATGACAGTTAAGCAATTGTCTGCACAAACCAGAAGCATCCGGAGCACAGGCTTCACTCAAACCTTGAGACCTGGGAGAGGCTGGGAAAAGAAGAACAAGGAGGGGGGTGCAGGGGGGCCCCTGGTTTCAGGAAACTGAGAAGAACATCCTGAACTGTGAAAGCAGATGCGTCAGCAGACAGAGGGGGTCATCTGCTAAAGCCTCAGTGAGACTGGGAAGAATAGCAAACTCTGCCCACCACGTACAGCCAGCCTTCCCCGTCCTTTTTCTTCCTTCACTGCTCCCCACCTCATCCTGAGATCTTTCTCTTTTCCATCTGCTAGCTTTCTTGCTCTCCCCCCTCTCTGTTTCTCTTCCTTATTTCTTCTCTATCTCCTTTACCTCTCTCTGGCTTTCCCTCTCCCCCATCCCTGCCATTCTAGCATATCCTCCCACATTATTCTTGGGAGAGTCTTGGACTAGAGGGTCTTACTAGCTTGGTTTAAATTTTAGATCCACTGCTTTCTTAGCTCCTGGTCTTGGAAAAGTTTCCTGAGCTTTGGTTTTCCTCATCTGAAAATGAAGACGATCATATGTTGCCCAAGGTAGTGAGTTTTTTGGAAGGACTGAAACAGATGAAACCATGAAACATGGCACCCAGTCCACAGTCAATGCTTGATTGCTGGTAGCTCCTCACCCAGTGAGGCGCAGGGGTGTTAGCACAGTACTTGGCAGCCAGCAAGCATTCAAGACAGCTTCCCAAAATTTCCACAGGGACGGGGCTGCTAGGAATACTGTCTCCATTATACTGATAAGTAAACCAAGGCTCAAGGAAATTCAGTACCTTGGACAGTTATTTTTATTTATTATTTTAAACAATTCTATTTATTTATGTATTTATTTTGGAAGGATCTATTTTTTAAATAAACAAATTTTATCTATGGTATCACCAGCCAAGATACTTTATTGAAATTTCTGTTTTAGTCCCCATTCTGTCTCCCTAGTTTCTTCCTCCAAATACCATTTTCAAAATCCCAATATTGTGTGCTGTAAAGTACAACTCCAGGCTACGATAACCTAAACTCATCTTCTTGTAAGTGCTATACAGTTCTTGAGGAAACTGAAACTTGGGTTTCTCACTGATCATAAGAAAACTTGAGACGTGTGTGGACTTTCCATCTCCCTTTCCCTCCCTGCCTCTTTTCCAGGCTGAATTAGCTGATGATTTCATCTTTTACAGACTCTATTTGAACAATCCTTTCATCCCCTTTATGGTTTCTGCCCCACTTTATTTATTTATTTTTTATTTTTTAAAGTCTTGATTAAATTTTGCAATGTTTATTTTGTTGCACAATAAATGAGAGCATTGGTCACAATTTACGTAGCTGGTTTCATGTAACTGAGCTCTATGTTTATTGCTGTTAAATACCTTCTCCCAGAAACTGGAGAGATGTGCCATTCACTGTGACACACACACATGCTCCCCCTTGTTCTTTTCCTGTGCAGCCCAAACCACAATTTGTAATTGGGTGTATATTTTGTCTTTAATGTTGATCTCTTCTGCGCTCTGCGGGACTGTGAGGGCAGGGATCACATCCACTTGGTTCTCCCCCTTTAGTTATATACCCAGAATCTTATTCTCAACCAATTCAACAGTCTTACCTTTGGCTTCACGCTCAGACACCAGAGGAGTTAACAAATAAACAAAGAAAAATGTACTGGTGCCTGTCCAGAACTTCTGAATCAACTGGTCCATGTAGCACTGGGACATCTATAATTTGAAAAGGGGAGTAAGTGATTCTGGCTCAAGCAGAACCATTGTCCTTACGTACAGGGACCCTGCTCTATGCCTTTTGTCTACCTGTCTCCTGCCATTGGCACTGGCTTCTGTTCCTGCATTGCTGGCTGTGCCGCATCCCTCATGCGCTTGCTTTGGCCTGAGGCATTCCTTGGGCCCACCCTAACACATTCCTCCTTTGCTCTAAACCACTGTTTATGATTCCCTACCTCCAGGACGCAGCTCCTAACAAAAACAGTCCAGACTCTGGGCCTCTTGTTTAATTCCAAGCCCAGCTCTCCTCTGAAAAATGCGTTTATACTATTTTCCACAAGCATGTGCTTCTGTTGGAGCCCTGGCAAGTGTGATTGATTTTGACTGTAAGTTCCTTGACCTTTGCTGTGGGCCAGATGCTAAGGTGGCAGGAATGGTCTCTGCTTCCACAGTTTGACCTGTGTAACTGGAAAGTGGGACAAGTAGGGGCCCTGGTCAAGCCTAAGTGTGGGACATAGAGAAGGAGCGCAGGTGGCAGGGCAGGTGTTGGGATCTCTGGTATAACAGAGGAAGCTGAGTGGGGACAAGAGGAGGGTCTTTGTGGCCCTTTTCCTGGCCTTGAGCATTTGAAGAACCAGCCCGGAGAGGATCAGATTTGTGCCCTGTAGCCTGAGGAGACACACCCAGTTTAAGGGCAGGGGTGCGACTGGGCACCAACTCGGCTCTGTGTGAAGAAATAAACCCTGGTCATCAGGGCTGTTCTGATGGGCCAGAGAGGGCTTCCCAGCACAGAGATTCATGTACTTGGATTCTGCCATATATCTGCCCCAACTAAGCTATTATTTACCTAATACATATTTTTTAAACCTAGTATTTTCTTTAAAACAATTTTAAATGAACCACCTTTATTTATTCTTGTCTTTAAAAAAATACCAGACACTTCTCCAATGAAGACATACAAATGGCTATCAGACACATGAAAAAATGTTCATCATCACTAGCCATCAGGGAGATTCAAATTAAAACCACATTGAGATATCACCTTACACCAGTTAGAATGGCCAAAATTAACAAGACAGGAAACAACATGTGTTGGAGGGGATGTGGAGAAAGGGGAACCCTCTTCCACTGTTGGTGGGAATGCAACTTGGTGCAGCCTCTTTGGAGAACAGTGTGGAGATTCCTCAAGAAATTAAAAATAGAACTTCCCTATGACCCTGCCATTGCACTCCTGGGTATTTACCCCAAAGATACAGATGTCGTAAAAAGAAGGGCCATCTGTGCCCCAATGTTTACAGCACCAATGGCCACGGTTGCCAAACTGTGGAAAGAACCAAGATGCCCTTCAATGGACGAATGAATAAGGAAGATATGTGGTCCATATACACTATGGAGTATTATGCCTCCATCAGAAAGGATGAATACCCAACTTTTGTAGCAACATGGACAGGACTGGAAGAGATTATGCTGAGTGAAATAAGTCAAGCAGAGAGAGTCATTTATCATATGGTTTCACTTATTTGTGGAGCATAACAAATAGCATGGAGGATAAGGGGAGATGGAGAGGAGAAGGGAATTGAGGGAAATTGGAAGGGGAGGTGAACCATGAGAGACTATGGACTCTGAAAAACAATCTGAGGGTTTTGAAGGGGCGGGGGGTGGGAAGTTGGGGGAACCAGGTGGTGGGTACTAGAGAGGGCACGGATTGCATGGAGCACTGGGTGGTGTAAAAACAATGAATACTGTTACGCTGAAAATAAATTTAAAAAAAACCTATGAAATTATAGATGCATAAGTGATTGATGCACACATACCTAGAGAGTAATAGACACATATTTTTCTTTTAAAAGTACAAAGGTAATCGTGTAGAAGCTGGTGGGACGTTGGCGGCAAATAGGATGGTTGTCTCTGATCCCTCTGCAAACCTGGGCCTGGGTGATCAGGTGAGAAGCATCACTGATCTCTAGCGGGGGAGTTCTTTAGCCACTCTGAACCTGTTTCCTCAAACACTGCACCTGTCTCACGGCAGCTCAAAGGAAAGTGGAAGCGACAGATGCACAGGCAGCATGAATCTGCCATTCCCAGTGTCACTCAGAGGTCTACTATTTCCAAAGCCTTTGCTATTCCTCTTATTCTGGCTCAGAGTAGAAGGGTAGAAAGTCCTTGAAGAAACCTTCTTGGAGCTGGCTCTGTCAGGACAACAAGGGGGCTCAGTGCAAATTGCCAGCCAGCCTTGAAACTCTGGCCCTCTGGGACCCTTTGTCTGGCTTTTCAGCTGTTGTGCTTTTATAATCTGGGGAGGGGAAGGAATGACTTTGGGACATGCAGCTTCTGCTCCACAGCCCTCTCCCTCACCGTTCCCTACTGTCTCCGTGGAGCCTGCAACCTTCTCTTGCACCAGGGCCTCCTGATCCCGGAGTGTGCTTATGGAGTGTGTGTGTGTGTGTGTGTGTGTGTGTGCTCGCATGTGTGTGTGTGCTATGTGTGGATTATGTGTGTGGTGTAGGTGATGTGTTCTGTGCCTGGGTATGTATGGTGTGTTTGTCTCGGGATGGAAAAACTAATCATGAGTAGGGAGGTAGCAGAAAAAGCGTAAAGGGAAAATTTTTTAAATTGAGAGCTGAAAGATTATCCAAAACGACGCCTTTTTCCCCTCAATGTATGGAATTACATCTAAAGATAATTAGAGGCAAATTTCAGAGCAGAATGTATTTCTTCTGACACCTGATTTAGTGCCTTTTGCTGATCATTTCATCCTTGTGGTTCTGTTTTATGAAGGCAGAAAACTCTCGTTTTAATCACAAGCTTGGTGGGGGCCACCAGGAGCCAGCTGCTTTGAAGCCCAGCAGAGGAGTGAGGGCTGACCCCTGGGGTAGGGACCTGGAAGGGCAGAATGCCCCTAAGAGCAGTGTTGGCTATACCTAGGCCTCTGGCGGTGTTGGTCTGAAAGTGCTTCCCTGCTCAGGACTGCTGTCTCTCCCCCTTTAATCCCCAAAGCAAGATCTGCTTTCTCCAGCTGATCCTTCGTCCCATAGCAGCCCCTGGGATGGATGGAGCCCAGCCCTTTTCCTTTTCTATAGGCCATCAGCCCTTGGGCAGGGTGTCAGAATTTCACTTGGATCTGGGGTTCCTGCGCAACCAGAAATCCCTTCAAGAGGAGAGTCCCAAAGGGTTCTGTTGACCTAAGACCCATGAACTCTTGACACTTGGCTCAGAACTGCTGCATTGTACATGCAGCTGTTTAACCTAAACACGTGCCCACATTCCTGGGGGCTCCCCCAGATGGAAAACACGCTTTGGGGCATCAGCAGAGGCAGGTGCGGGGAACAGTTTACTAGCATTTTCATTTGCAGTTAAGGACTACTCTACCATGTGACTAGGGATGTTGGCCAACCTCCGGTTTCCTTTCAGACTTTCTCTAAACTAGGTGCCCATTTGTCCTTTTTCCTTGCCTATGGTCTGTGCTGTTGTTTTGTTATTTCTATGTTTTCCAAAAAACCTTATTTATTCACTAACCATGCATACTTTCCCACATGAGATGCCAGTAGGACCATGAGCACAGAGGAAGAAAGCCTTCTGTTTGGATCCTGGATTGTAGGCCATGCTTACTTAAAGGCCAATCAATTAGGGGTGATTAAGCGTGTGTGTTTAGAACATGCACCTTAGCCAGATTGATCAATTAATCAATTCCTGGACTTCATGGTGTCTTGGAAAAAGTTCAAGTAACAACAACAAAAAAGTGCCCCACCCACCCCATACAAATGCCCAGCATCTATGTGCTATCAATAGTTTAAAGACCTTCATTATAGCTCTGTGGGTTTCAATTGTGGTACTCTGGTTTGTGACAACTGAAGTACCCTCAGGGCTGCCCACCCTTGGGAAAAACTCAGCTGAAAGGGTGGGGCTCAAGGGGGCCATTCCTGGATCTGTCAGAAACCGGAGACTCATCTGCTCAGGAATTCACTTGAAAGCACCTTGGGGAAGAATGAAGAGTCAGGAGACCCGCGTTGTGGAGCTCACTGTCTGGAGAAGACGTCAAATGTGGGAGGTTTTCAGGCTGCCCTCAACCCATGAAATTATGTGTGGAGATTTCATACAAAAATCCAGATTTCATGGGGAGATGGAGAGGAGAAGGGAGTTGGGGGAAATTGGAGGGGGAGATGAGCCATGAGAGACTGTGGCCTCCGAAAAACAATCTGAGGGTTTTGGAGGGGCGGTGGGTGGGAGGTTGGGTGAGCCTGGTGGTGGGTATTATGGAGGGCACATATTGCACGGAGCACTGGGTGTGGTGTATAAACAATGAATTCTGGAACACTGAAAGGAAATTTAAAAAAAATAACAATTTTTTAAAAAGGTACAGCATAGGAAATATAGCTAATGGTATGGTAATCGTGCCACGTGGTGACAGATGGTAGCTACACATGTGGTGAGCATGGCATCATGGACATTTGAATCACTATGTTGTACACCTGAAACTAAAGTAACATTATATATCAACTATATATAACAACAACAACAGAAACCAGAGAGACCATCCTGGCTACTGTGATAAAACCATGATAACATGATGTGCTTAGGAGCTCTTCCCAAGAGGCTAGAACTTTTGCTCAGAAAGAGTCACAGGAATTTTTTAATGCCTTGTCGGAATTAGCAAAGTTAAGAGTTTGCCACTTTTATGGAATCTTTGCTGAACTCAAGAAGCTAGCTGAATAATTGAATAAAAACGTGAACAATCAAAAAAAAAAAAAAACCCAGATTTCTGACTTCTTTCTTTCTTTCTTTCTTCTTTCTTTCTTTCTTTCTTTCTTTCTTTCTTTCTTTCTTTCTTTCTTTCTTACTTTCTTTCTTTCTTTCTTTCTTTCTTTCTTTTTTTTCAGCATAACAGAATTCATTGTTTATGCACCACACTCCAGGCCATATGAGTCCTCTGTAATACCCACCACCTGGCTCCCCCAGCCTCCCAGCCCCAACCTTCAAAACCCTCAGATTGTTTTTCAGTCTCTCATGGTTCATCTCCCCTTCCAATTTCCCTCAACTCCCTTCTCCTCTCCATCTCCCCATGTCCTCCATGCTATTTGTTATGCTCCACAAATAAGTCAATTATCATATGGTTTCACTTATTTCTGACTTCTTTTTAAAAGTCTCAAAGGGCGATCCCTCCTGGACCCACATTCCCACTCATACCCCTAGGTAAGTCTCCTCCTTCAGTGGAGCACGGACTTTTGGTTTGCCTCTGCTCCGGCCTTCCCTCCCACCCCAGGTCTGGCTGGCTTCTCTCCTGGGAGTCTGAGGTCCTCAGGCCTGCTGCATGAGGCTGATGGGGATGTGGATGGCGGTGGCATGAGAGTGAGAGTGGTGGAAAGTTATGAAGATCAGAGGCTGGTCAGAGACCTTGGGAGCCACGCCCATCTACAGGGAGGGAGCGAGCACTAAGAAATTGCTTCCTGCAAACCAGAACCATCACAAGCCTGCCGTGTAAGGCCAAAGAAAACTACTGGGGCTTCCTTCCTTAAAGAGTCTTCAGGAAGGGGAGGCCAGCTTTCTGACATGATCATAGTAGTCTTATACTAAGGCAAGAATCATCCCTCCCAGTTCCATCAGTCTTATTCTGGAAGAAATGTTGAACCATGCAGATAAGAATTTGTTTTCATTTGTTTCAAAAGCACATTGCTAACCAACCCTTGCTCTTTGGCTCTCTGTCCCTTCCTCTCCTTTGCGCCCAGCTTAAGGGTTTTTATTTTCTGTAATGTGTAGTTGGTGTGCTGTAAAGGGGAAGCACTCGAGATTGAAGATGGGGCAGAGGAGGAGGCCATGTGCCCAGGATGCTTTTGGGGAGGACTGGCAGGCAGCTCTGCAAGGAGAGCTCTCTCTTAGAGCATGTTGTGTTTTCATTGAGAGCGCAGTCTGCATGTGCGTTGAAAAGAATGACTTAATTATCTAGGGAAGCTGTATGGGCTGACCTGGAACCAGCTCATTCAGGATGCTACTGACATGCTATGCTTTCTGAAAGCTGTGAGCTTCTGGGTGTGAGAGGGATGTGAGGGAGGTGTAGAGAGACATTGCGTGGGTGAGGGTGTCTGGGGGTCCCACATGGCGGCGGGGGAGCCTCATGACTGGTGACGTAAACTAACAGACATCCGGGGGCAGCTTCCCAGGAGGTGGAATGGGGAGGAGGGGCGCAAGGTCAGTTCAAGGATTTCCATTATTTTGAAATGAGATGGGTTTGAAAATACAAGGGAAAATAAATAGAAGAAGAAGAAGAAGAAGAAGAAGAAGAAGAAGAAGAAGAAGAAGAGGAGGAGGAGGAGGAGGAAGAAGGAGAAGAAGGAGAGGAAGAAGAAGAAGAAGAAGAAGAAGAAGAAGAAGAAGAAGAAGAAGGAGAAGAAGAAGAAGAAGAGGAAGAAGAAGAAGAAGGAGAGGAAGAAGAAGAAGAAGAAGAGGAAGAAGAAGAGGAAGAAGAGGAGGAGGAGGAGGAGGAGAAGAAGAAGAAGGAGGAGGAGGAGGAAGCTGAGGATAAGAATGTCACGGGGGCTGGTGAAAACAGAGTCCAGGGCTGAAGCAGGACTAAAACAGGGCCATGTTTGCCAGGCCACCTGCCCCGACGCTCTCTTGTCACTGAGACATTTAGAACTAGCTCAGGGAGCCGTGATCAGACAGTTCGGTCTACATCCTTTTTTGGTGATTTCTTTTCCCCCTCTCAGGCATCAAAGAATGTACCTGGAGTGATATGGGTAAACCAGGAAGCAGAAAAAACACCCGCCGAGAGGTGGTCAAATACAAACCGGGAGACCGGAGGAACCCACAGAGAGGTGAGCTGCATTTCAGCCTACACTCTGTGCTTTTCAGGGCTTTGGGCCTTCCTAGGTCTTCACCTGAGGATGGTGCCTCCTGGGATCACAGAGGCAGCTGAACACAGGTCACAAGCAAGATGGGCATCTTCCATATGGCACTGCACAGCCAGGAGGCCAAGTGAGGTCCAGGGCACCACCCAGGGGCTGCAGGAGGTAGCATTCATTTCCAGTCCATTTATTGTACAGTTGCTGAAGCAGGTCCTAGAGATACAAACTGATATGCTTGTCACGTGGCTGCCTGGGGCCAGGGCCCATGCAACCTTCCCATGTGGGAAGGAGGTTTTCTCTGGGCCTAACCCAAGGCAATGAATCTTCCATGTTGAGAAATGCATGGAAAAACCATCCTTCTGAAGTTAGGTCAGACCTTCTAAAGGTCTGACCTTCTGAAGATAGGTCAGAAGCTAAGAAGGTCGAATTACTCTGTGTGTCGTGGCTCCTGTTCCCAGTGGTGAAGGCCAGAGCTTGAAAACTGCCCTGGACTCAGGACAGGACCCAAGGAGGTGGAGTGTTCAAGGTCCGGAGCTTTCGACTTTTAATTCCCCATAGGCTGAAGTGTGGACACTGGTTCTAGACTTTTCACACCTCCTACCTGGGAACCCTGTATGTCCAGGGAATGCAAGAATTATTCCTGAAAAACTGGAAAAGAAGATGCCTGCCTCTTCTGGCCTTCTCTTCAATAAATATTAGACTCAGGAAATGTGGGTACCAGTCAGGGTGCTGGGTCTTTGAGCTATGTGACCTCAGGCCAGGGAATGGCCTCTTTGAGCTCAGTTTTGTCAGATGCATAAGGGGATTGGATGTGCAATCTCCAATCAACCTGACTGCAGTATTTTATAATTCTGTGTTCTGTGACCCCTGTCTTCCTTGGATGGCTCTTCTAATCATTATTTTTATTACTATTGCCTCTGTTCACACTGACAATCACTTTTAATTATTACTCCTCACGTCAGTCTGACTGACCGGAGCACGCAGTTTGGACAAGGACAGCAGCCAGGCGTGGTGTAAGCAGTCACTTTGGAAACAGAAATTCCATGGGGGCTGAAGCATCAGTCCCTAAATGTCCCTACTCCCTGCCTCCCCATCCTCCAGCTGGAGGTAGGGCAGGAGTCAGGGCTCAGCCTGGGACAGTGATGGTTTCTCCTGGGTGGGGCAGGAGTCTGAGGTGAGCCCAGGCTGCATGAGGAGGGAGGTGTGGCTTTGTCCTTTTGGGTAAAAGTATGATGTGTCCTGTTTTTGCTCAGGGAGATGGCAGCTCATTAAACCTCACACATAGGTTTTATGCTGATTGAGGAGGGTGTTGAAGAGGTAGCACACAGTGGTGGAGAAGAACGCAAGTGTTAAAGTCAGAATGCGTGATTGTGTATTCTAGCTCCCCAGAGAAGTTCCTTAATGGTCTCACCTGTAAAATGGCTCTAATCCCGGGTCCTAAGTCACAGGGCTGTTGGAGGATTGAGTTAATACATGTTAGGGCAAGGTCTGGTTCACTGTGACAAGTTAAGACATATAAGCCACTGCGATGATCTCAGCCTCCTTGTTATACAAAGAATAAGACTGAGGCAAAGAGAGAGAGAGAGAGAGGGAGAGAGAGAGAGACAGAATGACTTGACCAGGAGCACTTGGCCAGTGGTGACAGATTTGGAATAACACTTAGTTCTAATCATTCAGGGCTCCCCTGAGGGTCACACTACCTCCTTGGACTTCCCACAACATATTCCAAATGTTCTTCCTAAATGTTTGTCCCTGCTTTTGGATTGATCCCAGCCAGCAGGCCTGGCCTGCACACCTTCAGCATTCCCGCCTCTCCGTCTTTACCCTGGGATCTTCCTCCTGCTTTTCTCCACCACCTCTAGGAAACATGTCTAAGCCACTCCTGGGAAATGTGGACAGTTCCCAGACCCCTCCAAGGAAAACCCTCTCTAAACACATTCCTCATTGTGCCTCTCCTTTGGAAATGACATTGGCCCTGTGGTATGGTTCACCATTCCATGGTCAATGCTACCTACCCAGTCCCTGCGGTCAAGAGCTTTGTGGGCAACATCATTTTGGGCTGAACGTGTATTGTCCTTCACCCTCTCTTGCTGGCAGCCTCCCTCCTGAACTCCTGAGGCTCAGCTGTTGGCCCTCACTCTCCCCTTCCTCTGCTACAGATGAGTGGGGTGGTGGTAGAATCCACTCTCCATGCTCCTTCTCACTCTGAATACCACAGCTCATTTTCTGATGCAAATCCAGCCAACCGTCCTCCTTCAGGAGCATAAATAGAAACTTCACACTAATTAAAAACAAACTAAGGATCTCTGTGATTCTAGGACAGCAATGTTCTCTTAAGGCCTTATAAGAGAAAGCAATGAAGATACATTGGAATTAAAATAGTTTTCCTAACACACAACTATGTGTTGACTCTTTTCCTGGAAGTGGGAGCAAAGAACTAAGTTTTCATCTTCTCTACTGGTTTTCAATTGCACAGGACATTTTCCAAACCCTTCTTTCTATAACTGGAATAATGTCATGGTCTCTCTCAAAATGCATTGAAATAGTTTGTTTTTATTCATGTAAAGTTTGCACACAAGTTTTAATTATGTAAGAAATTAAGGTAGGGACACCTGGGTGGTTCAATGGGTTAAGTGTCTGCTTTTGGCTCAAGTCATGATCTTGGGGTCCTGGGATCAAGCTCCACATCAGGCTCCCTGCTTAGTGGGGAGTCTGCTTGTCTCTCTGCCCTTCCCTCCCTGGCTCATGCTTGCTCTCTCTCAAATAAATAAATAAAATCTTTAAAAAAAAAAAAGAAATTATGGTAGTACTGAATGGTAAATCTCAGGAATATATTTATTTCAGTATGTAAAAAATGAGGTAATTTTTAAAAAGCAGCAAATTAGTGGGTCAGCCTATAAGTAGACACTGAGGGTGCTTTGATGATCAGTAAAGTACCCTGCTCCCTGGGGTCCCTGGCTTCTCTGTGACCTTGGCGAGACCCTTTATCATTTTAGGACCTTATTCCATCATCAATAAATGAGGTTGATGACACCTGTCCTTCTGATTTCCCAAAGCAATTATAGAGATAAAATGAAATAGGCTGCAAAGCATAAAACACCAGGCAGAGTATAAATCACGGTTGTGACCTTAAATTGCGTCTGAAATTTCATGACTTCATCTTCGTAGGACCTCTCTGTGGAGAAATCACGGACCCCAGCTTTACTGCCCTGTTTCTCTTCAGCCCTCGAACCTGCCCACCAGCCGTTCTCTGCCCACCACCTCTGCCACAGATGATACAGGTTTGTGACCTGCCACCACTGGGTGACATCCCTTCTCCCCACATTCTTTGCCATGTGCTTCCAAGTATTTTCATTTGTTAAGGGAGCTCTGAGCCTCGCCATTTTTACTTCTCATTCTTGCCCTCTCCCACCTTTCTAGAAGGCTTTACCTTTGAACTTGGAGTCTGCTACCCTCCCCAATTTTCCCCACTTAGGGGTTGGCTGGTCCCCTGTCCTCTGACATACCTCTTTTCTTTCATAGGCTCTTGTTATCTCAGCAGCTTCCTGATTTGCATGACCCACCCACCCTGTCCCAGGATGGGCTCCACCTGCCTCTTTTCCTCTCCCACGCTGACCACAGCCCCCATGTCATCCTGCTGGTGAGAAGTCCCAGCCAAAGAGCAACAAGCCAAGGCTGTGGGCCTCATTTTGAGGTCGAGTCCTGCCTCTTCCTCCCTGGGCCCCGATCCTGGGGAAGACTTCAGGGAGGAAGGATTTCTCTCCACCATCTTTCCCATTTGACCTGTGAGTGTGCTGAGAGAGAAAGCAGGGCTTTGGCATCAGGACAAATAAAAGAAAACCCAAGCTATACCTTCCTCTGTGGAGGACTGGGCAAGCTGGCATCAGCATGTTCATACTGGAGACCAGCATGTTCAGCCCCCTGATTTCACAGCCCAGGAAGAAGAGGTGAGGAAGGAGATGTATGCTTGAGATCACTGTGCCAGGCCTGTGATGAGTACTAGGCCTCACCGCTGATTCAGATGGGGCTCCTGGCCTGAACTTCTCAGTCAGGAATAAGGGAACATTTACTGTATCCACTGGCCAGGCATTGTTACCTGCTGAGAATTGGGCCTCTCCCATATGGTCCTTTTATTTATGCATTTATTTATTATTTTTTAAGATTGTATTTATCTGTTTGAGAGAGAGAGAAAGAATGAGCTGGGGGAGGAGAGCAGAGGGAGAGGGAGAAGCAGGTTCCCTGATGAGCAGGGAGCCCAACCTGGGTCTCTGTCCCAGGAACCCGAGATCATGACCTGAGCCAAAGGCAGATGCTTAACCAACTGAGCCACCCATAATGTCCTATCAATTGAATTCTCTTCTCCAACAGCAATCCACTGCCTGAATGTCAAGCTCCCAACCAAACCATGAGTAGATCTCAAACTTCCATCAGAAGGATTTCCAAACCAAGGGATCTCTTACCCAATGGATGCTCCTTTCCCACTTGTTCTATACCTCTTTCTGATGTTTGTGAGGTTCTCCTGTGGGGTTAGTGTAGTGGGATATGATTGCTTTTTCCCTGCAAGGCCTGAAGACCCTTAGAACAGCCCCAGGCAGATCTCCATGCTTTCTGTCAGCTCAGGGCTTCTGGAAGTGAAAAGCTACCACTTTTTCCAAAAAAGTGATTTGGACTCTTTTGTTTATAATGCATATGCTGATATTATGAATTGGTTGGAAGAGGCAAGGGACACCATGAGTTACTGAGAAGTTCCTTTTTATTTTGCTTTTCATTTCATGAACCCTCATATCCTTCCCCAGAAGAGAGTGCCACACAAGGGATAATGCTGAGAAATATCCTTGGATAGGCTGAGAAATTTGTAGGAAAATACCTAAAGATCAATCATTCAGTGCTCACCTTACGAGGATCTTGTATCAGTTATTTATTACTACAAAACAAATCACTCTGTAACTTCGTGCCTTAAAACAACTGCTTTAATGCACATTATTCTGTGGGTCAGGAATCCGAGTGGGGGTCAGTGTAATGGCTTATCTCCATGCCACATAGTGTCCCCTGGGGCAGAACGCTTGGGGCTGGAAGATACTAAATGGCTCCAATTACATCTCAGGCCTTGGTTCTAGCTGTTGGCTGGGTTGTCCAATTCTCCATGTGGCCTCCTTCTCCAGCAGGAAAGCTTGGGCTTCTTTACCTGTTGGCTGAATTTATAGGGAAATCTACCTTGTGCAAGGGTTTACCATGTCTCTGCCATGTCACATTTGATGGTATCTCTTGGCCAAAGCCAATGACATGGTTAAGCTGTAGGCAGCATGAGAGCGAGTGCATATATGGTCCATTGGTGATCATACACCAGACCTAGGACACACAAGTGATTAACAAATACTTCCTAGGGACAGAGACTATACCTCTGTAGACTATGTACCCCCACCCAGCTGGCAAGACTCCTGGAATCTCGCCAGATTCACCCAACATGCTCTATCACCCTATCTGTTCACATTTCAGATAACTTCTTTCCACCCAGGACTAGAACAGTTTGCTTGGCTCCTAATACACATCAGCAAGAATAAATAAAAATCTGATCATTTGGGGTAGATTTAATAAACCCTCTCCTTAAAATAAAATAATGGCTACATTTTCTATTAGTGGGTATGGTCTGTTCAAAAGCTCTGGGTGAGGCAGAGTGAAGTGGGCACCTGGCTAGACCCTAGTTTCCTCGGTCAAAGATGTCAGGGGAACAATACTGAAATCCTCTAGTCAAATTCATTGTCCTTGGGTTCCTGAGGCAGAGTGATTCAGCATGTGATCCAAGAGCTGGTCCTCCTAGGGACATAACTCAATTGCACTTGCTATCTCTGGGGAAATTATTTACGTCCTGCCATTTTCACACACGGAATATGGAAACAACATGTATCAGCCTATCAGGAAGACTGTCTTGGAGATAAAATGGTCATTCCCATCTAGTGCTTATCACCGTACCTGGGGTGTAGTAAAGGCTCACAAGCTGAACTATTTTTATGGGCACTAATGCACATTTATCCCACATCTTCACCATTGTTCTTAAAAGTGGAATCCGTAAGTATGCATACCCTGGTGTGGAAGAACAGAACAAAGGAATGAAAAAGGGAGGGGATGGATGAAAGAAGACAATGTAAGAGAGGCTGAAATGAAGAGTGAGGAGAAGGGGGTAAGGGCAGAGACAGATACTTGTTTAGGCAAGACTGTGAGCACACATACTTGAAGACCAGAAATCATTTTCTGAGAAGAAGTTGCATCTCTGGGGTTATCCAGAGCTCACTTGGCTCCTGGTAAACCTAAAATATTTGCCAGTGGGAGAGGCAGAGAGCAAATGGATATTGCCACCCAAGGTGTCTGTACCAACTTGGCCCCTATCGCATGGAAAAAAGGAAAGGGAATGGGCGTGAGGGAGGGAAATATTTCTCAGAGTGAGGCTGACTGGTTGGCTGGGAATTCAACCATGAGACCTGCCCTATTAGCAAGTCTAAAATAATACATACAGCTTCCCCTACATTTCCAACTGTAGAAAGGAAAACAGAGCTGTCCAGCTATCTATGTACTTTTCCAGACCAAGTATCCTTTGGTTTAACACTCCCCTTTTGCTCCTCTATGGCTCCTTCTTCCCCCTGGTAAACTCAAGAGCTGGTACTGGTTGAAAGTGCATTGTTTGCCAAGGATGAGCAGGAGCAGAGTGACCCGAGGGTCACACCCCTTGTCCAAGCTCCATTTTCTGCCATAGGCTACTCTAGGGCTGGGAGAGCAGACTTTCATCTGTGTGTAGATGGAAGAATTAGGTAATGACATGACTTAAAACTGGGATACAGATGGTGTCAGAATGACTTTCTCTAATTTCTGGAGCCCAAGATTTGGGCTGGCTAAAAAGGACTCCTCTTAGAAGAAAGGGCCATGAGAGCCCTCTCTGAATATCAGCACCTCCAGACCTTCCATTCTAGTCAATGTTACTAGCCACAGTGTTCAACCATCCGAGAAGAACCCCTTTCCAGAACTGGGATGATGTTATTTATTTCTTTCACATATAAGTATGTTTTAACTCAAAAAGATCTGAGATATTTCACTTAGTAATTTTTGATGGTATGTTCTTATCATTAATATTTTAATATTTAGATATCTGTGCATTTTTGGTATTTTATGGTCTTATCATGTTTAAAAAAATTAGTGTATTAGGATCACAGATCAATCTTGTAACTCCGATTTATAATAAGTAATCAAATGATTAATTTAGATGTAAGTTTAGGTTGAAATCTTAGTTTATATTTGGATAATTAAGAAAACTTGAGCATTACTATTTTTTGAAGCTCAGTTTATTAGATTTATAAGAATCATTTAAGTAATTTAGAAAATTTATCAAAGTTTTTTTAAGTAAATGCAAACATATTAAATTTATCAATGCAGTACAGAATGTTTTCCTTAATAAGTCTGTAACTGGGACCAAACGTTCATCAAAACTCCTTACAAAGTGATAGTCAGACTCAGACTCAATTCATAATCAGAATTATAAGATTGATAAATTAAAAGCAATAGATTAAAGGAGAACTAGAGTTTTTCATGCAAAACCTTAATTAATGGAATATTTATTTAAAATTAATTTTAAAGTGACCTCTGGAAAATATTTTCTGCTCATAAAATCTTAGAAAACATAAAAGATATCACAGTAAGATTATTTTGATTCTGATGATTATTAGTGTACAGAGTTTCTGTTGCTGTGTGAAAAATTACACCAAATGTAGAAGCTTAAATGAATACCCATTATTTATCATCTCACAATTCATGGATCAGTAGGCCAGGCACAGCATAACTGGGTCCTTTTCTTGGGGCTTTATAAGGCTACAATCAAGATTTTTGGCTAGGGCTGGTTTCTTATCTGAGGCTCAGAGTCTTTTTCCAAGTTCACATGGGTGTTGGCAGAATTCATTTTCTTGCAGCTGTCAGATTCATAGTGCCTTGCTTCTTCAAGGCCTGCAAGAGAAAGCATCTCTAACTTACAGACATTTTTAAAAATAGTTAATCTGTTTAGGTCAGGCCCACCCAGCATAATCTTCCACCTCGTTAACTCAAAACCAGCTGATTAAGAGTCTTCATTGTGTCTGTGAATGTCCATCTCCTTTGCCATATAATGTAACTTAATCACAGGAGTGAAACTCCATCATATTCACAGATCTCAAGTCCCTTCCAGTGTGTCTATACCAAGGGGTGAAGGACCCTCTGAGAATTCTGGCTGCCACAGTTAATGCAGTATCTTCCTTCTTTTTTTTAAAAAAATAGTCCCCAGGGCATAACCTCTACCACTCTCATTTCCTCCCCACCTCCCTTCTCCTCAAATCCCATCACACAGGGTATGGTCAATATTGGGTCCCTGCTGTCTTTTCTTTTTAAAGATTTATTTACTTATTACAGAGAGAGAGAGAGAGAGAGAGAGAGAGAGAATGAATGTGAGACCAGGAGTAGGGGCAGAGGGAGAGAGAGAAAATCTTAAGCAGACTCTACACCTAGCCTGAAGCTTGATGTGGGGTTGGTTAAATACTCACTACTCTGAGATTATGACCTGATCTGAAATCAAAAGTCAGATGCCCAACCGACTGAGCCACCCACAACTCCCTACTGCTTCTTGACCATGTCCTTTCTTCTCCAGAGCTGCTGCTTTCACTTTGGTTTTCTAGGGCCTTATCTCTTGCTGACTTGTCATGGCTGCCACCATTCTGGCTTCCCTGTCTCCAGTGCTATCCCCTCAATTCCTTCTCTATCTTGTGGCTAGATCATTTCTTTCTTTCTTTCTTTTTTTCTTTCTTTCTTCGTTCTTTCTTTCTTTCTCTCTTTCTCTCTCTCTCCTTCCTTCCTTCCTTCCTCTTTTCTTTCTTTCTTTCTTAGATTTATTTATTTATTTGAGAGAGAGAGAGAGAAAGCATGCAGTGGGAAAGGACAGAGAGAGAGGGAGAGAGAATCCCAGGCAGACTCTGCACTGAGCGTGGAACTTGACTCAAGACTCAATCTCATGACCCTGAGATCATGACCTGAGCCAAAATCAAGAGTAAGACACTTAACCAACTGAGCCCCCAGATGCCCCCCAGAAGAATATTTCTTAAATGAAAATCTAATTATACCATTTCTCAGCTTACAACATAGGGCCCTGTGGATATATTTCAAACCCCTTACTTAGATTTTCTCCACATAGTCCCTGTCTTGTCTCTAACTTCACCTTTCTCCAATCTTTCTAGGATTTCCTCTTCCCCACCTATTTACTGTATTCCTATCATCCCAAACTGCTACACATCACTCAATAGACCAAATTGATTCTCACACTGATGCTTGTCTTAATGGCTCTCTGCCCGGTGATTCTGTCCCACAATATCTATATGGTAGACCCTCAAGGACTTGGCATATTGTTCAGCTTCTCTATAAGGGCTTGCCTATTCTCACTGGTGGACTTGACCCTTCCCCTTTCTTGCCCAAGGCCCCCATAGCCTATGTGGACATTACAATCCTGTAACACTTTACTGCACATGTATAAATCTGTATAAATCTGTCTTTCCATCATTCTCTTAGGCAACAAGATCCTTAGAGACAGAAACAATTTCTTATTTATTGTGCTAGCCATAGTAACTGGCATAGTGTTAAGAATATAATAGGCAATTCATGTATTTTAATAAAGGGAAGGGAATGAAGTAAATGAATGCTCCAGTTTTCTGAACTTTAGTTTTTTTTTTTTTTTTTTTTACTGGAGGTGGTATTACCTATTAATGCCCTGCTAACATAAGAACTGGGGTTGTCATCATAAAGCCTGCCCTTTTGCCTGTATAGCTCAGGGGAAATCAGGCTGGCAGGAAAATTGACTCCAACAGTATGTTCTGAATCTTTTAGAATTATATAGCATGGTTTGGCATGATAAAGTAGCAGGACTGTGACAGTGTAACAATAACCTTCTCCATGATAACGAGATGCAGTTCTGGTGGCTAGGAGACTGAGCCTGACAGACCTCCTACTGCTCAGAGCTTGATTGACTGAGGGCCTCAGATGCTGCACTCTAAAATCCATCATTGTGTGTGCTCCAAGGCCACACTTTCCGTAGGCT
Source organism: Mustela putorius furo (assembly GCF_011764305.1). Classification (NCBI taxonomy): domain Eukaryota; kingdom Metazoa; phylum Chordata; class Mammalia; order Carnivora; family Mustelidae; genus Mustela; species Mustela putorius. Next base: position 21,291,761 of record NW_025421341.1, read on the forward strand.
ACTCCCCACTAATGATTGAGTGCACTGGGGATATTAAGGCAGATCAATTTCTAGGAGTCACTAGACTGCTTTGTCAGCTCATTTTGGCTCAGCGATTCCCAGATGGCTTTGCCAAACCTTCCTTAGACTTATGAGCAGCCTAGGACATTCAACCCAACACTCCCTCCTTTTCTCCTTCATGCAGGATTAGATTTGTTTTATAGGCTGAAGGTGCTCCCAGCCTTCTCCACATCCTTCCTGATTTCCTCTCACAGATGAATTTCACCTCATCAAATCCTTGCATGTTTGATCTTGCCTTGGCATCTTATCTTCTCCTTGTAGAAACCAGACCAGAAAAGCAGCATGCTAGAAGGACACTTTTGTTTTCTGTGAATTAATGTATAGCAATGGTAGATATTGTCATTCTGTCTTAAATACAGTCCAGGGAAATGAAGAAAGGAGCTTCTGTCCTTACTTGGGACAGAGACTTAATAAGGGGAGCATCTTAGTGGTTAGGATTAGGGTTAGGGTTGCAAGTCATTGAGGAGGGTCAGGCAGGAGGGACACAGGACAGTGCTGGGACTGGCTGCTTTTCCTTAGCCAGAGAATTGTCTTAGAGAGCTCATTTATACCTGTACCTAAGCAAGCTTTTGTTCCCTAACCATCATATACACATGAGTATACACACATGCACACAGATACACACACATGAATGCATACACATACATACACAAATGCACACATGTGCATATATAGACAAACACACACAAGCACACATACACTTACCTTATATCATTCATGGTCCAATTAAGAGAGTGTAATAATACAGGAAGAGTTTAAGAAAGTGGCCATTTACAGAGGCCTCAGCATGATTCTTAAAAGGTGACAAGGACCGGTATGATATGCTCCAGGCTATTCATACCCAGGAGACTTGAAGAAACAGAAAAGGGTAGTAATTACTGGAAGACAGAAGAAATATAGCTTCATAGGAATTGCAGTCTTTAACAGAGGAATATAGTCATCAATCACATTAAATATCCCAGTAGAACCCTGCTCTGTCCCTTTGTTCTCCTACTGGTACTCCTCATAAGGAGTACTACTCCAGCAAGCATGAGGTAAGTGATACAGTCTATACACCTGAGGACATATAACTTGGAGTGGGAAAGAATGGGCAGTGTATGTGGAATGTAAATGGCAGATACATCTTGTCTACCCCAAATAAAGGTGAAAAATGATAAAGAGCCTACTCAAAAGTTACTCAAAAGTAACTCAAAAGTTACAAAGACTAATAAGGAATAGGAGTTTGTGCTAGGTTGCTATTATCATTACTTTATTTTTTTCCAAATATTTGGTAATCTCTTTCCAAAGGTTTTTAAATGAAACTTTTGCCACACAGTGAAAATACATGCATCTGGCTCCTGTCTCTGGGTTGGCTGCCACCCTCTGACCAGTACTCATTGGCAGGACCCACACTCACATTCAGTTCAAGAGGCCAGCTAGGAGTTTTTACTCTTGGCTGGGAGAAGGCACCACTCAGTGTGTCTGGAAGGATAGGCTCTGATCACCAGCTCTCCTAGAGCATTGCAGAGATCAGTCCTCTGGCTCCGCCACCACTGCACAGCATTTCACTAAGGACAGTGTAGGAAGAAAATGTCACCCAGCCAGAGTGACCTCTTAGTCCCCCACATGGTTGCTAGCAAAGCTAAAAGTCATAGGCTTTGGGGTGAGTTGAGAGGATACAATATGCTGAGATCATATTTGATAGTGTCAGCCTTCACACCTCAGGTGGGGCCAACAGCTCTATGCAGATCTGGGCACAGAGATCTGGAAGGAATGGCATTCATGAAGTGGCAGTAATGGTGGACAGAGTCCTGTCACCGTTTTTTTTTTTTTTTTTTTTTTTTTTTTTTCTGAGCCAGCCTGGTGTAGTTGGTGTAGGAGGTGAGGCAAATTAGCTGCCGGAGGAGGTGCATGTCCATCTCCTTATAGGTTGTCTCAGTCTGACTGTGATGTGGACAACATCTCGTTGCCCCTGTGTGCCTGTCCTTCACTTAGAATTGAGTTCTTAAACTCCATGACACATCAGGATCACCCACAGAGCTATTAAAAATCTCAGTGTCTAGGTAACACTCCAGACTAAGTAAATCAGACTCTCTGGAGTAGGACCCAGGCTTCATCCAGAGTTCTATCTCATACCTAGGGGACTCCAATGTGTTAGGTTTATGCTCCCTCCACTCCTTTAGAATTTCAGAACCAGAAGGGACTCCAGAGTCCACCTGACCTGAAGTCTTCACTGAATGAACGGAAAACTTGAGGTGCAGGAGATGAAGGTAGGTAGTTAGGTAATTGAAACTGGGATCCAGGTCACTTTCTGCTCTAAATTCTTTGCAGAGTCTGAAAGTGCCCTCAGTGGCCACTAACCCCCTCTGAGAAAAGCAACAAATTTGGTTCACATTCTGAAAATGCAAGGTGTGGTTGAATTATGAAAGACCTTATGGAAAGAAATTCATGTTAAGGACTTATTAAGACTTAAGATGGTAGGCAATGGGGAAGCACAGAAGAGTACAGAGCATCAGAGTGACACAACTGGAACTGAACTGTAAGATGATCACTTTGAAAGTGGTTGTTAGGAATGGGAAAAGAGACTGTTAGCAGTAAAACAAGACAGCCAAGGTAAAGTAGAGGCAAAAATTTCTGAAGGAGGTGAGAAATAAAGGGAAGGACAGATGCGAATTCTGGACACATAATTGATAGGTGTGCCTTTGATCTCTTCTCCATTTTGCAAACTGATTCATGACAAGAGCTGAGTTTTTATAGTTTGGAATCTGAAAGGCCTGTGTTGGCCCAAATGGCACTGGCCTCACCAGGTGTCTGAAGTGCAGGGTGAAGCCCCATTGAAGAGAAAGAGTATGAGCTTGGACACAAACACGTGGGTCTTAGACTCTCCCACTGATGGCTCATTGAGGGGAGGGCCCAGCTATTCACTCTAGAGGAGGTTAGTGTGAATTGAATCTGGTAGGTGTTGGCCCATAGGTGAAATATTGGAGTAGGAGCCAATAAGCCATCTGATCTCTGGACTTTTCCAGGGTCTCCAGCTTAATCCTGAAACCCTGCATGTGGATTTGGATGGATCTAGAGGGCATTGAGAGGAACAGACCAAATCATTCAGGCTGTTCCTTGGCTTATTCCTCCCTGAACTTGGCTTGGAAGTCTTGCTTCTTATACTCTGATGGGAAGGAGAGAAAAAGAAGAAGGGGAAAAGAGAGAGGAGAGAAAAAAAATATTTTTAGTCTTTCAGATTTATGATTTTCACCTGTAGATGCAACTGAGACCCAAGTGCCTTTTAAGATTGTGCATCACCCTTTTTATTATGATAAAATCGGGTCATGACCCCAGAATCCTGGGATCAAGCCCTGCATCAGGCTCTCTGCTCAGCAGGGAGCCTGCTTCCCCGTCCCCCTCTCTCTCTGCCTACTTGTGATCTCTGTCAAGTGAATAAATAAAATCTTTAAAAAAAGAGAGAGAGAGATACAAACAAGGCACATTGTTAGAAGTGATCTTATGAGTCAAAAATCTGACCTCAGCATGAGATTTTTGGTCTCTGTCCTTGAAGCCCTGGGCTTCTGGTTTGGGGGCACACACAGAGAGGCAGCACATTGCACTTGTTTAGACTGCATGGGATTGGAATCTGACTTGGTATTTTCTGGTGTATCCTTGGACAAGTTTCACAACATCTCTGTACTTAAGCTTCCTTACCTACAAAATCAGTAAAGCACTCAGAAGCATGCATGGCACATAATAAGTGCTCAAATAATATTGGCTATTTTTATTATACAGTTCAGGGATTCCTCCAGATAGTTTGTCAGAGCAAACATCACTGGACTAGGAGTCTGGATGCCTTGGTTCTAGTCTGTCCTGCCAATGACTCGTTCTCTGAACTTGGTCAAGTGATGTTTAATGTCTATAAGCTTCAGTTCCTCTATATCATGAGGATGATTATAGTCTATGTTGTCATGCAATTGTAAAGATCAAATGTGCAAACGTGGCAGTGCAGGGGAGCATTTTATTAACTAGAGAATCCTACACAGATTGAGGGATGCTATTTCTTGTTGATTTGCCATCTGGACCTTGATTGGCCTCTCTTGTCCCCAATTCCCTCCACCCTGCTCCCAACTGGATCCAGAGCTACAAACTAGAGGAGGACCAGCAGGTACTGTTCTCCCTCAGTGGGACCCTGTACAGGGTCCCACTGAGATTTATCCTGCAAATCTCCTCTCTATTTTTTTATCCATTCTACCTCTTGATGCCTATCTTGAGTCTTCTATTGCAGTTTTTTGCTCTGTTTGGAGAATACCTGACATTTAACCAGAATAACAATTAGGAACCAACTATAGTCATGTATTCCACAAAAAGAAACTTTTAAAAAAGATTTTAGTATTTTTTTGAGATAGAGTGAGAGAGAGTGAATGAGCATGAGCAGGGAGAGGGGTGAAGGGAGAGGGAGAAGCAGACTCCCTGGTGATCAGGGAACCAAGTGCAGGGCTCAATCTCAGAACTTTGGAATCATGACCTAAGCCAGAAGCAGATGCTTAACTTATTGAGCCACCCAGGTGCCCCACAAAGGAGCTTGAAGTCCTAAAATGCTGTAGCTATTATGGTAGAATGTGATCCCAGGAAAAAAGAGGGACTGCTGATATGGTGATCTATTATTCACTTGGACCTGGTCAGAAAGCTTCAGTTTGAACCAGTCCGTATCTCTGACTTTCTCTGTGTAGTCATTCAGGATATCACTGAATTGAAAGGTCTCCCTGGAGAATGAAGGGGCTAAATTAGATTCCTCCAAACTTCCATTATAGGTTTTCTATGTATCCATGATTCTATAACTCAATTAGAATCAATTCCTATGAAGCATAAGAATTTTGTTAAAATTAAAATGAAGAATATTCTAACAGAGCTTACTAAGTGGGGAATGAGAAACTGAGTTTCTAGAAATTTTGAGGCAGAAGTGAATGTTTTTCTGTAGGTGGAATCTTGTAGGAAGCATTGGGGGCTGGATATTAAGGTCCCTGACAATCCAGATGTCAAGTGATTCTGGATTCTGTGAATTTTACAATATAGGACAGACTACTAAGAAACATTGTGAGAAATACCAAGGAATAGAGTATCCCGGCCCTTCTTAGATCTTGCCCTGTTAGGGTCTGGCCTTTGAAAGGCCAGCCTTGATGAGGAAATCTCTTATGCACAGGGAGCCCTTGGCTTTCAAAGGACCTTGTTGAGGGTAAGTAGTGGAGCCTGGGCTGGCCAAGCAGGCAGGGCCTCTGTCAGAGCAGAGGCCCGAGTGTCAAGAGCAAGTACTCTTCACCATTTAACCTAGGAGAGGGATCTCAGGGAAGGTAATTAGGGCTGCTCAGAGGAAAAAACAGAATCAGCTTTTAAAATTATTTTCCAGGTTCATGGACTTCCAAGAGGAACACTTTTTACTTGTCAGCCTGTCTAGACATAGAAACTCATCAACTGGCCAAGTTAGTGAGTTCCTTTTCTAATTTTTTAGCCTCTTCCTTTTACGGACTCATCCTTTTCTGATTTTCCTGGACTCTTCCTTTTCTAATTTTCCTTGCTCTGTCACTCCTGCTACTAAGGATGGGGAACACGGTTGAAAACCAGTATCAGCAATTATGCCAGGACAGCACTGAGGCTGTTCCACGATTCCTGATTTGAGGCTGAGATGGATCCATCATCACATTGTTGATTTCTGATTCAAGGCAAAGGGAACAGTCAAACTCAATGACAATGGAGAGTTTAGGAAAATTTGTGGCTCTATGTGGAGGACTCTCTGATGCATATTCATCTCACTACTAACATGAGTTTTCTGCATGTGCTGTAATTAGGGATGTTGGAATATGCTGTGTAGTGTGGTGGATGGCCCAGGGTGAGTATCACCTGTGAAAGGAACTGACAGATAGAAAGGCTGTCTTTTGGACATGGAATGCTACAACCAAATACCATGAACTGGGGTGCTTATACAACAGCATTTGTTTCTCATGGTTTGGAGGCTAGGAAGTCTGAGGTTAAAGCACAGCAAGATTTGGTGCCTGCTTTCTGGCTTATAGATGGCCATATTTTTGCTGTGTCTTCACATGGCCTTCCCTTGGAACATGGTCCTGGAGGGAGCAAAGTCTCTCTCCCTTCTTTATAAGGGTGCTAATTCCATCATGAGGTTCCCTTCCTCATAACCTAATCTAAACTCAAGTACCTATCAAAGGCCACACCTCCAAATACCAGAACTCCACTGGGAGTTAAGGCTTCAACCTATAAATTGGCGGGGGGGGGGCATAAACATTCATAACAAGGGGCATTGCCATGATATGCCAAGTCTGTCGAATCAATGGATATCCCATTAGAAGATTTCATGAAGTGCTGTGCAGTGACTAGTTCCCTCCTTACCTACTTATCCCCAGGGTCCCATGTAGCCTAGAATCACCATCATCTTAGGGAACAAGACTACTTGGAGAAGAAGGTTCAGAAGTAGGAATTGGGAAGAAGGAGTTCTGACCAATTTGTGGTACAGACTCATTATCTTAGAGACAGGACAGTAAAATGTGTAAAAAGATAGCTGACCTCTTTATCTTACAAGGGTTTATGATTTGGAGGGAAAAAGATTTGACCTCCTTAACAGAGCCATATGGTACATGAATGGTTACTGACACATCTCCCTTCCTACTGATCTGGATCAGGAAACTGACAGAAATTGCTAAGCAGCATCAGTGAGGATGAATTTTGGACTTTCTGGACAGACCAGCTGCCAAGAAACAAACTGGTAAAGGAGTAGTAAGTATTCATTAAACACCCACCTATATGATAGGTACTTTGGGGCTAAAAAAATCACTGAACCTACCATTAACCCTAATCTGGGTATTGAAAAAAAGATTGTCTTGCCTTACACATCATAGACATCCAGTTGTTGAAATGAAGAATGTAATTAAATGTAATCATGATTCAGTGAAGGGAGGGTCTAAACAGAGGAAGGGAGACCCTAAATCTCTTCCAATCCTGGAACTGGGTGGCAAATCAAGATGTAATGTACAAGTCTGGAGCCCCAGCTTTCAAAAGATGCCCTTCAACGAACGAATGGATAACGAAGATGTGGTCCATATACACTATGGAGTATTATGCCTCCATCAGAAAGGATGAATACCCAACTTTTGTAGCAACATGGACGGGACTGGAAGAGATGATGCTGAGTGAAATAGTCAAGCAGAGAGAGTCAATTATCATATGGTTTCACTTACTTGTGGAACATAACAAATATCATGGAGGACAAGGGGTGTTAGAGAGAAGGGAGTTGGGGTAAATTGGAAGGGGAGGTGAATCATGAGAGACCATGGACTCTGAAAAACAATCTGAGGGGTTTGAAGTGGCGGGGGGGTGGGAGGTTGGGGTACCAGGTGGTGGGTATTATAGAGGGCACAGATTGCATGGAGCACTGGGTGTGGTGAAAAAATAATGAATACTGTTTTTCTGAAAATAAATGAATTAATAAAAAAATAAAATAAAAAGTGCTAAAATCTAATAAATAAATAAATAAAAACCTAAAAGTAATAATAATAATTCAAATGTCACACAGTGAGGAATAGGGGGAAAAACAGCCTTTTGGATCCCTAATTGCATGCTTCCTTAAGGGAGTAATCGTAGCTAGCATCATAGAGCTCTGGATGGGGCATTAGAACTGTGTATGTATGTATGTATGTATATATTAACTTATTTAGCACATAATTATGAAGCACATACCAGTACTGGCTGTTGGGCTTACACTGAGAATAGAGCAAGAAGATAAATACAGTTACTTTGCTCAAGAAACCTCTAGGCCAGGGAGAAAGTCAGACATTGTAAATGGGTGCTTTAATGTGATTAAGGTAGTGATGGGGCAATGCAAGTTGCTATGGATTACATCAGTATTTCATGTGATGCAATTTTTATTAATTAGAACTAGGATTAAAACAAAGATTAAGTATGCCATGTTACACATCATGGCCATGACGTTGCAAATGAACTTTTAGCACATATATCAAGAATTACACATATGAGTGGTTTCTCCATCAAAGACTCACTCTGAAAAGTTCATATTTCAGTGAAATTTTTCTGGTTACTGGTATGTGTTTATTATTTCTCATGTGTGTTAGAGGCTGAATATGTCCTCCTTTTTTTTTTTTTTACTGTTTATTCTTTTATTTTAATTATTTTAATTCTGGCTATGTTGCCATGAGAATTCTGGCTAGTTGCTATGAGTTGGCCATGGCTTTGTCTCTACCTAGCTGTGTGAGCTCCATAAATTATATGACCTTAGTTTCCTGAAGAGCAGAATATTCTCTGTGACTTTGTCTTGCTCAGATTTTCATGGGCCTGGGACATTATCTTGGGGCCCCCAGCCTTTGAAACTACAAGCTGTCATCTGGGAGGGGATGTCAGCGGACAGTAGGTGCTATCGACCTCTCTAGGCTGAGAGGTTATGCCTGGCTGCTGGGCAGCTGTGCTGCACTAGCTAATAGGGAGAGTGGTTCTTTTCCGCCATTGGTTTTGTTGGTAATTACGGGTGCAGGCTTTATCATGTTTGAGATTTGGCCAGTACTCTGTGGAACATAAGCAGAGTGATTGTAACCTAACAGTGCTGGGATCTTTCCTCCATACACAAAATAAGTGAGACAACTGCTGTTTGTGATGTCTTGGCCCCAAAGCCATGCCATTCTTCCCCATGTCCCTGAGAAAAACACAGATAAGATCTACTTTGCTGAGGTATAGAGGGTCCCTGGACCACATCAGGAAATGAGGTGTGAGAATCTCAGGGGCCAGTCAGATGTGTTTTCTCAACAGTTCGGCCACATCTGTCTATATTCCACTGATCAGGTTAGTCACAGAGGGCCTCAGAATGCCCAAGCTTGTGGCAGGAGATGCCTAAGAGCTCACTGGCCTCTATCTCTTCCTATGCAGATGAGTTAAGAGACATTTCTAAGATCAGATAGCTCATCAGCAGCTGACTGCTTTGGACCCAAGTTCACCTGACTTCATGCTCCAGGTGCTTTCTCCATCCTTGTTCCTTAGGCTTCAGGTATGATATCTGAAATTATTCCCAATGCTGCACACATTCAGAAACTGCAGAAGTTTCAGAATGGAGGCTTGTGGGCTATATCCAACATGCATTGCTGATTTTATTTTTTTCTTGTGATGAGAACTCTTAAGATTTGCTCTCTTAACAGTTTTTTATATCATCCAGCAGTGTTCGCTGCAGCCATCATGTTGTACTTTAGACTCCAGTACTTCTTTATCTTCTAACTGGAAGTTTGTGCCTTTTGGTACCTTCCTCCAGTTCCTCCACCCCTCCCCCCACTACTGGGAACCACAGATCTGACCTCTTTATGAGTTGTTGTTTTTTTTTTTTTTTTTTTTTTTTTTTTTAGATTTCACATATAAGTGAGATCACACAGTATTTGCCTTTCTCTGTCTGACTTATTTCACTGTTTTCACACATGGCAGGACTTTCTCATTTTTATGGCTGAATAATATTCCAGTGCTTGTGCTCTGAGTGTATTGTTTCCCCTCCTCATCCTCCCCCTCCTCCACCTTTTCTTCCTCCTCCTCATTCTTCTTCTCCCCCTCTTCCTTCTCCTTCATCTTCCTCCTCCCCTTCCTCCCCTTCCTCCTTCTCCTCCCCCTTCCTCCTCCCCCTCCTTCTTCTTTTCTTCTGCTGAACACTATACATGAGACCTACATTCTTAATCAAGTTTTCAGTGTACAATATAATATTGTCAACTGTAGGCATTATTTTGCATAGCAGATCTCTAGAACTCACTCATCTAGCATAACCGAAGCTTTATATTCTTTGAACATTTCTCTATTCCCTTTTCCCCAGTCCCTGGTAACCACCATTCTACTCTCTGCTTCTGTGAGTTTGACCATTTTACGTTCTTCATATATTTGGGATCCTGCAGTATTTGTCCTTTTGGAACTGGCTTATTTCACGTGGCATATGTCCTTCAGGTTCATGTATGTTGTCATGTATGGTAGGATTTCCTTCTTTTTCCAAGTTGAGTAATATTTTATCAGGTGTATATAACACAATTTCTTTATCCATTCATCCACTGATGGAAGTTTAGATGGCTCCATATCTTGGCTATTGTGAATGCTTTGCAATCCTGATTTCAGTTTTTTTTTTTTTCAATATATACCCCAAAGTGAGATACTGGGTTATGTGGTGCTTCTGTGTTTGTTTTTTGAAAAACTTCCATACTGTTTTCCAGAGTAATCACACCACTGCATTCCCATCAACAGTGTATGGGGTTCCATTTTCTCCATATTCTTGTCAACACTTGTCTTTTGTGTGTGTGTGTGTGTGTGTGTGTGTGTGTTATTTAACAATGGCCACCCTAATAGGTATGAGGTGGTATCTTATTGTGGTTTTCATTTGCATTTCCCTGATGATGAGTGATATTGATCATCTTTTCATATACTTGTTGTCCATTTGTATGTCTTCTTTGGAGAAATGCCTATTCAGTTCCTCTGTCTCTTTTTAATTGTGTTATATGTGATTGTTTTGCTATTGAGTTGTAAGAGTTCCTTATGTATTTGTTATATTAACCCCTTAGGTGATACAGGATTTGCAAATATTTTCTTCCATCTCATAGGCTGGCTTTTCATTTTGCTGATTTATTTCCTTTGCTGTACAAAAGCTTTTTATCCCTCCCCTCCACTTTTCTGCTTCTATTTCTTATTATCAGGGAAGAAAATTTTTCCCAAAGCTCTTCAAAGACTTCCCCATGTGCTTGGACTGGGCTCCATGGACACTGCTAACTGCAAGGGAAGCTGAGAACATGACATTTTCACCTTTTTGTAGGATGTGGGAAAGGGAGGGGGGCATGCACATAGCCAAAGCATGGCGGGACAACATTGTGCACCACAGTGGCTGGGCTCTCTCTGGGTTAACCTGAAGAAGAACTAGGAGCCAGGTTAGACAACAGGCATCAGCTGCCCCAGTGGCTTCGTCAGTAAACTGGGCTCTCAGTCCTTGTCACTTTCTTTGGACTTTGCCCCCTCAGGAATCAATGACTTAAAATATCTGCTCACATTTTCATCTTGCCCACTAGATTGTGAGCTATTTGAGGGAAAGGGCTAAGATTTATTTAACAGCCAGAATCTGATGCATGGTAGAATTTTTTTTAAGAGATAAAATTATGAATTCATTAATAAATACTTTTGGTTAAATGAATTTGTTAATTAATCAGTGGAGGACCCACACTGACAGATACACAATATTACAAAACCAAAACCTTATCCTTAGGAGTACTGAATAAGACAAACGAAATAAAGACATATTTCACAATAGAGAGATACACTTAACAGGCTCAGAGGTGTGATCATTTGCACGGTTATTTTAAGGAAAGATTTTTTTCCCTCTCCCTATACTGTTCTGTGAATAATCAAGAAAGAGAAATCACACCAAACTTTTTACATGGGTTCACAATAAAATACTATATATGATGATGTTGATTTATAGTTCCAAAGGAATATGTAATATCTTATTTGGTCTATACCAGAAATGTGTGAGGTAAGTAAAGAGAGATCAGAATATCATGTTTGTAGTTGTGGGACAAACATTAATAATACAAGGACGGGGTGCGTGGGTGGTTCAGTAGGTTGAGGGTCTGCCCTCGGGTCATGATCCCGGAGTTCCTGGATCCAGTCCTGTGTCGGACTCCCTGCTTGGTGGGGAGTCTGCTTCTCCCTCTGTTCCTTCCCACTATTCATGCTCTCTCTCTCATTCACTCTCTCTAATAAATAATAAATTTTTAAAGATTCCAAAAAATAATACAAGGAGAAAACAAAACTCAATCATGTAGGATTGTTTACACCCTGATTCCTTTCCCAACCTCATCAGGAATAATCCTGCAAGTTCTGGTCTGATTTCCACCTCCTGTGCTCTAACAAGAGGAAAGTTGGGTTTTTTGTTGTTGTTATTTTCTGGAGGAAGAGATAAGTTGGTGTAAATAGTATAGTACTTGGAGGATAGGAACGGAGGATGATAGAAAGCTATGTGAATAGGGAGTGAAGGAAAGGAAAAAAGTTTTACCTTCCTAGAGACCAGAGCCAGAGCAGCCATGATGGGCAAGTGTGAAAGAGGAAAGAGAATTTGAGCAAATATTTCTGAGAACCATGTATTCCACTCCCTTTAATGTCTTCAGAGAGTGATGAATAATAAATGGAATTCCATCTTTATTACTTGTAATTTGGGAATGTCTCTCTCTCTTTTAAAAAAGATTTTATTTGATAGAGGGAGACACAACGAGAGAGGGAACACAAGCAGGGGGAGTGGAAGTGGGAGAAGCAGGCTTCCTGTTGTAGAGCAGAGAGCCTGGTGTGGGGCTCAGTACCAAGACCTTGGGTTCATGACCTGAGACAAAGGCAGACGCTTAAGGACTGAGCCACCCAGGTGCCCGGGAATGTCTCTTCTTAAATCTGACACTTCTCAGACTGAATCACATGGGTCTCTGTGTATGTATTAGGGTTACATATAGGGATGAAACAAAGGCTTAGAGAGGCTAAAAAAAAAAACTCAGCTCAAATCAGTTATGTAGTTAGTAGAACCTAACAATGCCAAAATCTTGATTCTATGCTTTAATCTTCCATTTGGATTTTTGGGGAGTGGAATTTCTGTTCTGTTCAATTCATGGAGATATCTCAAGTTTTCATTTTGCTTCTATCAAACAAATATCCTGCAGGGTTAGGAGTTTTATTTTTTTTAATTTCTTTATTTCCTTTTTCTTTTCCTTATTGTTGACACCTTATTAGAGACCTGTGAGCATCTCTGGGCTGTGTGTCTGAGAGTGGAAATTGAATTTCTCAGGGTGCAAGCTATCAAGAAGACAGGTTTGTATTACTTTGTGGCACTCCCTTGGTGGCAGATTTGCTTGGTGTCCTTCTCCCTGGGCACCGCACCCTCACCCAGACTGAGTCACAGCTGAAGGCTTCACATCAAAGTGTAAGAGAATGAGAATCCACAGGGCAAACCACTCATCAAAAGTTTAGGATTATGACATCCTGGTTATCTCTTGCCTGTTCTACCCTGGGTGAGGTTAGTCTACTTGCTCAGGCCTTGTTAATTCAGATAGATCTAAGGGAAAAGTGTAGAAATGTTTCCAGTGTGTTTTCTAAATGTGTAAATCAAAGCTGTTTGTCCCCATCTGTTTAATAGAGGATATAGACAGGCACAAACTATGGTAGAAAGATTTGGGTATTTGGAGTTTTATCAGGGGAAAGGCAAAGGCCTGGAACTGGGACCCCAACAAGTAATTATTTCTTGAAGGGAGGGGAATGAGGGGGGAGTGAGCATTACAGTAGCTACTTGGGTTCTTAAGAGACTGATTGTGGGTAAAGGTATAGGATAGAGAGACAGAGTGCCTATTTGCCCCTTTTTATAGTGTTTTCTGATTTTGTTTGTTGTTTTAACTTGGATTTGGTGGTATTTGTGGGAAAGTTGCAAAAGAAACAAGGGTTTCCAAAGAACCCAAGTGCTTGAGAGGTGGAGCAAAAAGTACTGCCCTAAAGCAGAGGTCATTTCAGATTATTCTGGGAAGGCATGGAGGAGACTCTTGCAGTGAGTGGTCCAGCTGTGACATGGTAAGGGCTGAAGTGGGGCGGTGGCGGGAAGAAGGACAATGAGATGCAGTAATGGAGAGAGGAAAGGAGGAAGGGAGGGACCATGAGGCTGAAGCCCCCTCCATGGGCAAGGAAAAGTCAGACTGGGGCTGCTGCGGTCACTTAAGATGATTTGTTGTAGTTGTGTGGGTGTTCACACAGGGGCATGCACTATTCATTCTCCCTGTTCCACATAATCTGGGCTCTAATCTGATGGATACCTGACAAAAACAACAGCACATCAACAGCACAGAAAGTAGAAGGACCCCTGGGACCTCACAGAGTGTAACATCTCCTTCATGTGGAGACAGAATAGGGAGAGGGGGATTGAAAGTGACCAACAATCAAAAGCTAACCTTTAAATTCACAAACTCTCCAGGCTAAATGGAACCATGGTCCATCCCTGGTTAAAATATCCGGTAAAATTAATTACTATGTTTTGTTTATTTTTCTCTAAGGTCCATAGTCCATAGTCTGGACATTACCTCTGCAGCAAGCAAGCAAGGTTTGACCATGAGTGCCTGTGTGCTTACTTGCATGTGAATCTGTCTATAACAGAGGGGAAACTGAAGGCCAGGTATGGGTTGAATTTGTATCCTCTCCAAATAATATGCCCAATTCCTATAACCTAAACCTGTGAATGTGACACTGTTTGGAAATGAGGAATTTGCAAATAAAATCAAGTTAAGATGAAGTCATTAAGATGGGCCCTAATCCAATATAACTTGTGCCATTTTAAGAAGGCCGAGACACTGAAAGAACACCATGTGGGGACAAAGGCAGATATTTGAAGTGATACAACTTCAAGGCCTGGATGTCAAGATCAACGACCCTTGTCAGAAGCTACCAAAGGCAAGAAAGGATTCTATTCAGAGTTTTAGAGGAAGCATGGTCTTGCTGACATCTTTATTTCAGACTTCTGGCCTCCAGAACTGTGAGAGAATAAACTTTTGCTGTTTTAAGCCATTTGGCCTGTGGTACTTCATCACAGAAGCCCTTGGAAACCTAGGGCCTAGGAAACCAATGTAGTGCCCTTGGTCCCTAGTGTGTCACTGCTGTGTCCTTCAATAATCAGATAACTGTGTAGGAAGGACTTTGCCCACTGAATAATACAAGTAGAGGGCCACTGAATCTTGGGAGAAGAGTTAGTACACCAAAACCTGTCCACTTAGCCAGCAGAATGAGAAAATATTATTATATTCCATGTATCACCCTTTAGAATAGATGTAGTTTTTCAGCTCTGATAGGCCAAGAGGTTCTAATGAGGGGAAGGGGGCAGTTACATGACTGTAAACCATTCTGAATGTGCCCATGCTGCTCTAGGTTCTAGGGATTGGGGGTGGGGGCCTGGGGATCATAATATACAAAGTCCTTGACTTTCTAGAGACTTCATTCTACATAGTGAGGGAGAATACTAACTTGTTAACTGATTGAGTAATGGGTTTCTTCCATATTCTACAAAAAAAAATGGAAAAT
This sequence comes from Mustela putorius furo, assembly GCF_011764305.1. Classification (NCBI taxonomy): domain Eukaryota; kingdom Metazoa; phylum Chordata; class Mammalia; order Carnivora; family Mustelidae; genus Mustela; species Mustela putorius. The sequence continues at coordinate 21,306,899 of NW_025421341.1, forward strand.
TAGGGTCAAAATGGTCAGACATCAGATGTCAATGACCTGCTTACATGCTTATGGGCTACATTTTATCTAATAAGAGGATGTAGATGTTGTAGGCAAAGTGAAATTATGTGGTCAATTAGATGGAAATCTTGGAGCAAGGGGAATCCTGCCCTCTGATATGGAAAAAAAAGGGAACCCCTGGCTGCTCTGAAAATACCCAGTGTGGAAAGCTACAGTTTTAATTCTTTCCTTCAAGATCCTCTGTAGAAGAGGGACTTTAAGAGGTATTACCTGGAGACCTAGAGGTGATGTTGGGGTATTGGGTCTTGCTGAGCCCCTACAAGGACTGATAAGGATGTCAGAAATGTGGATGGGCTTCTTTGAGATTTCATTCAACAAACCTGAATCCCACACTTCAGACCATTGGGAAGAGTCTTGTGCCTTCCCCTGGTACCTATTTAACTTGAGTATGGGGTGATTAACTTCAATTTGTTGGGTTTCATGGGAAAGAGGAGAATAGAAACATTAATTTGCTCTCATTCCTTTCATGGAAGTTATGCAATATAAGGTTTCTCTAACTCACTGGGGTAGGAAGGAGAAGAAGGTCAAGAAAAGGACAAGGCATGGTTGTTGGAGAGAAGACATATGGAAGAGAGAGGAAGTGAAGACACAGGGTAATGGCATTTAATTTTTATCCAGAGAAAGCATGGGTATATGAACATATGGGTGTGACACACATGAACGTCTTCTAAGGCAAACCTAACAAGGAGAAGATTCTCATCTAAGGTTAACCTCCTAGTGCCCTGAGTTATACAAGAACCTAGGAACAAGGAAGGTTTACTCACTCAGGAAATAAGCCATTATCTCATTCTGTGTCAGGACTCTGGAGGTTCTTTGACGTCAGAACTGCTTGTCATTCCTCCCAATGGCCTTTGGCAGATACCGGCTCCCAGACCCTCTTGAAGGTCCCATCCTTCACAGAGACATTTTTACTGCTATTGTCTTCCCACAACATATCCCTCTCCCAGATGCTAGGGAATCCAAATGCTGAGAATTACACCGTGCACTTGTAAAGAAATGAAGTCAGCTTGTCCCCCCAGGGTGCAGGAGCCTGGGGGTGGCCAAGGGAATGCAGGTGGAAGAAAGAGGTAGGGAACGGCAGGGCCTTCAGCCAGTCCCATGGCCAATCAGGTCACTGGTGACCCATGCTGACATAGGGAAGGGCAAGACCGTTGTCTCTGGTTTCTCTTTACTGTCTAGTATTGGTCAGTGTTGTTGGTCCCTCATTATCTCTGGGGTAGGTCAATCATATCTGTTTCTCAAGCCATAGAGATATTGAGGGGGAGGAGATCTTATGGGAACATGTTCTAGGGATTTAGAAAAACATGTTTGAAAATTCCAAGAAAATGAGAAATTCATGAAGGGCAAAACAACTCATTGCTTCCCCCTCCACCCCCAAGACAACCTACTCACCTTGCAAAGCTTCCATTTTCCTGTCACTGACACTAGTAGAAATCCCTTCCTCTCTGGCTCCTGTTATTCAGGTTCTTCAAATATTCTGTGTCTTTCCCTAACGCATCCTGCTTAGCAAATCCTTTGTATTCGCTTCTGAAATGCATTTCTTGCTTGTTTTATTTTTTGTTTTGTTTTGTTTTTGTTTACTTAGGAGCAATGGCCCTTAGTTTCCACAATTGAAAAGTAATAAAAATAATAGTACTTCATAGAGCTGTTATAATGATGAAATGTGATAATATAAGTAAAATCCTTAGTACAATGGTTGGCACCTAATAAGTGTCAGCAAATGTGAGCTATATTATTATTTTTATTACTATTGCCATCCTGCTCTCAAGGCTCTCACCACCTCAGGCCAAGATTCTTGCAACATCCTTCTACTAGAGTCTCTGCCTGAAATCTCTCCTTTCTCCTGAAAATAAGCCTGCACACTCCAGACACATTAACATTCTTTAAAGACATGCTTTGCCCTATTAGCCCTTTGCTCCAGAGCTTCCAATGATTCCAGGTTGCCTGCCATACTGAATAGAGTTTCCTCAGACTAGTATCTCAGGGTTTTTTTTTTCTAATACTATAACCCAGCATAGAACTTTGGTTTCAACATGGTTACTATGGTCTCAATTTAGCCCAGACATTTCATGTTTCCTCTTCTTTCCCTCTACCCAATTTTTTGTGCTACTGAGACATACCCTGCCTCATCCCTTTCTCCTCCAAACTACATCTTACCTAGCCCAGCTGCAGTACCAGAATCTCAACCTTCTTTGCCTCCCAAGAACAATCAGTGGGGTTATTATAGCACAGACGGAAAAAGGCATTGCCCTGGTCAAAGCAATGGGATTTTATCAATTCAGTGGGTGGGGTCCTGAGAGTGAAAATGTGCATCCTCATGCTTCATTCTTGGAGACTGATTGGTTCATCCTGGTTCTATTTCACCTTTGCCTCTCTTCTCATATTTGCATTAGTGAAATTCTAGACCTTGAGTTAAAATCAGTTTAGTGTGAGAAAAATCCACACTCAAATAGGATATGTGAAATGGAAAATTTGGCGGGTTTTCCCCCTCTTCTTATGAGGATTTCTTGGTTTGATGGTTTGATTGGGGGGGGGGGATACAGGGGAGTATTCCAATCCATAAGAATTTTCTCCAAGTTTTAGTGAGGAAATACCTCAGAGTATTTCCCAACCCTACTAGTTGGGTTCAGCTCTGAGGAAGGGAATTATTGAAACAAAGGAAGAGTCATCCAAATCTTTCTTCTTCTTCTTCTTCTTCTTCTTCTTCTCCTTCTCCTTCTCCTTCTCCTTCTTTGGATTCTTTTATTTTTAATTAATTTTTTATTTATTTTCAGCATAACAGTATTCATTATTTTTGCACCACACCCAGTGCTCCATGCAATCTGTGCCCTCTATAATACCCAAACTTCTTTCTCTGTATCACGTTGGTTATATGTTTATAAAGAATCTAGAATTAGAAAGTCAGGCTCTGCTTTAACTCCATCATCAAGACATGCTTATTGTATGGCCATCTGCAGTATAATTTACACCACCAATAATTCAAATTTCTCCCTTTTTTCACCTTACCTTGGTTGAAAAAACCTGAAAGAAATTATCTCCAGAGGAGTACCTTAATAATATATACATAAAGTAAATAGACATACAGTGTGTATGGGGAAGTGAGTGGGAATGGATTTATATATACACAGAAAAGAATGATAGATTTCTACTAAAGCAGTAGCAAGTATCATAAACTGTCACCTGAGTATATTAAAATGCAAGAAATCATTTTCTTTCCCTATCACTGTCTCAGCAGGGCTGGAACACAGAAGAGCTTTACAACTACTTGAGGTGAGGTGGGTTCCTGCCATAGAGGCAAGGGGATGGGTGCAATGACCCCTCTAGGTCCCTTTCAACCTCAGTGTTCAAATGACTTCATGATCCCAAAGGAATGATCTGTCTGCAGTAGAACATATTTACAGCCTGCTTCCTCCTCCCCCTTTCTCCACCATTACTCAATTTTTATTCCTAAGGGATAGAAACTTTGATAGAGGATAATAACCTGAGATGATGCAATGCATTTGTTTTGGCCTCAACTTGGTTCTGTGTTATTAGAGGGTGTGCTAAGTCTGACCTTCCCACTGGCTTAGTTCCAGGTTCAGGATCCACTCCACCAGGGCCATGACTCACTTCTGAATTAAGAGATCTTCTTGAAATCATGGTTTGTAGTTGGGTACTCAGGCCCTCAGGATCTCAGGGGCTCTCCAGGGTGCCCATCCAGGGCCTGAATGGGTGTGGGTTCTCTGTCCCCACACTTCATCATGTCTGCATGTGGCATACCCAGGTCATTTTGGGTCTATCTTCCTACTCTTGTGCAAGTTTGTGCACATATCCTGCCATGAGATTTTTACATGAGAGTATTTCAACTAAATACAATAAATAGTTACTTTTTGCAAACACTGTTCTTGGGAATAGTGGTGGAGTATGTGGGCAGATAGAGAAACAACCACTTAAAAGATGTATAGCAAATCATTTATTTTAGAGAAAATAGAAAATACAGAAAAGGAAAAACAACTATAATTTCATTCCCAGCAACCATATTACTAATATTCTGAATATATCCTTTTTATCCATCAGACATTGAAAAATAACATAAAATTGGGATCACATTCTTTTTGACAACTTAATTATTATTTTCCTCCTTAACAATATGGAGTCAAGGGGCACCTGGGTGGCTCAGAGGGTTTAAAAGCTCTGCCTTTGGCTTGGGTCGTGATCCCAGGGTTCTGGGATCAAGCCCTGCATCGGGCTTTCTGCTCAGCGGGGAGCCTGCTTCCTCCTCTCTCTCTCTGCCTGCCTCTTTGTCTACTTGTGATCTCTGTCTGTCAAATAAATAAATAAAATCTTTAAAAAAACCCAATATGGAGTCAGTAAATATTAACCTATAGTTATAAGCTTAGATATACTAATACTTTATTCTAGAACTGCACTGATTCAGTAGCCGTATGTGGTTATCTAAATATGAATTAATTAAAATAAAATACAATTTTTAAATTTAATTCTTTAGTCACACTAGTCATATTTCAAATGTTCAATAGCCACTATGTGGCTATTGACTATAGTGCAGATATAGAATATTTCTATCAATGCAGAAGATGCCATATGATGGTGCTGTAGTAGAAAGATATATTTTCACAAGAACCACCTTGAAGACAAGATCTTAAGAGTATCTGTTTGCCACATTTCCACCTACTTTGTAACGATGGATGGAAAAGAAATTTCCTGATCCAATTTTTAAATCAATATTTCATTATTTCTTCTATTTCTTGATTACTTCCATCCATCCATCATTGATGATACATTGACCCACGTCTCCTACATTTGAAGCATGTGAAAAGGGGATTGAAGAATCATGTAAGACATTCCTGAGCCCGAGTACATAGAAAGCTGCCATGGGATCTCTGTGATTAGAGGAAAGGACTCCAGCCAGAATTCTTTACTTTTTGAAAGGAGGGGGAAAATTCTTGGTGATTGATTCCAGTAGGGTGAGGGGAAAGAATGAAAAAAACTGCCTCTTCCATGAATATCCTACTGTGTTGGCTGCCATAACTTGGAAAGCAACTATGGTTAATATTAAATTGTGACTATGATTAAGATTAAAACTTTGTTGATAAAGGTGGTGTACAAGGACAAACATCTGGACTAAGAATCAGGAGGTCAGTATTTAAATTTTGACTCTTTCTTGGCCCAATTCTCAATCTCATTGCTACAAGTTTTCCTTCTGAAAAATCTAGAATTTGTGTATTTATAAATGCCCTCTTATGTCCACTCTTTTATTTAACACTCATAACAGCCCTGTGAGTTGAACACATTTTCTACCTCACCAAAAGCAGTTTCCAAGGCTTTGGGGTATGTCTTAAACTGAAGAGAAGAAACCATTTAGTTGGTCAAACAATTGTTTAATCTGCCCAATGTCAAAATCAAAACAAACGGTCAGAAAGATTTCTCAGCACCCTCTCATGTTCTACTGAATCAACCAGTGGTTTGGTGGAATTGGTTGAACTAACTTTCCAGTCTTCAACATAGACACAATAATCACCTGAGGCGGCCTGTGAGTATACACATAGGACATGATTACGAAGCTGTCCTTGGGTGGTAGAGATAGAAGTCGTAAATGTGGGATGAGCAACCAACTGGAAATCAGAACCAAAAATCTCTCCCTCTGTGCCCTTGTGTCATTCTCCATTCTAAAGTCCTTGTGTCCTTATCTGGACACAGATGGGAGCACCTAGATACATTGCTTTAAAATTTTACTCCTTGGATCTTCTCTCAGAGGATGCCAGATGAGTGGGGTACTAAAGATACCAGCCAAGATTAACCCTCCTTCTCTACCAGAACAAATCCATTTTTATTTGCTTTCCATTTGGACTTCAGTAAGGTTTTCATTGAACAAGAGTTCTCCATCTTAAAAAAGTTTGTTTATTATAGTATTAATTATAATAGCCAAGATATGGCAGCAACCCACGTGTCCACCAATAGATGAATGGATAAAGAAGATAAGCTATATATGGACAATGGAATATTACTCAACCATGAAAGAGATGAGCGATCTTGCAACAACAAGGATGGACCTACAGGGTATTATGTAATGAGATAAGTCAGACTGAGAAAGACAAATGCCATACAATTTCACTTATATGTGGAGTCTAAAAAACAAAACAAATATACAAACAAACAAAAAGCAGAATAAGACCTATAAATACAGAAAACAAACTGATGGTTGTTTGCCAGAAGGGAGAGTAGTGGGAGGATGGGCAAATGGGTGAAAGGAAGTGGGAAATCTAGGTTTCCAGTTATGGATTGAATAATTCATGAGAATAAAATGTACAGCATGGGGGTGCCTGGGTGGCTCAGTGGGTTAAGCCTCTGTCTTCAGCCCAGGTCATGATCTCAGGGTCCTGGGATCAAGCCCTGCATCGTGCTCTCTGTTCAGCAGGGAACCTGCGTTCCCCCTTCTCTCTCTGCCTGCCTCTCTGCCTACTTGTGATCTCTCTCTCTGTCAAATAAATAAATAAAATCCTTTTTAAAAAAAGGTACAGCATGGAGAATATAGCCAATGTTAGTGTAATAGTGTTGTATGATGACAGTTGGTTGCTACACTTGTAATGAGCATAGCATAGCATATCAAATTGTTGAATCACTGTGCTGCATACCCAAAACTAATGTAACATCATGTGTCAACTGTACTAAAATAAAAAGAGCCAAGTATTTATGATTATGATTCCATTTATTAAAAAAGGGGGGAGAAGAAGTGCTTTTAGTTTCAGAGTTAATACTTCACAACAGAACTTCTTTTTTTTTAAACCACAAACTTCTGTTCACTTTAGGAGACCTCAACTAACCTATTATGTGCTAGGTGTTGAGATTTCCACCCTAAGGGAGCTAATGTATATAGAAAATAATTTCAGTGAAATTATCTTACTTGATCACTTGATATTTTTAGTATTATTCTCTTTTTATGAGGATTTTGTCTTATCTTTGCAAATACATTACAAATACCTTGAGGGCAGGGACATAATCATTTCCCTTACTCCCTTTTTTCTGTCCACCATATACTCAGTAAGGTTTTGGGCTCATTCATTTATTTTTCTAATTGACTTAATTTTTTAGAGCAGTTTTAGGCTCACAGAAAAATTGAGTGGAAAGTAAACAGAGTTTTCTCATTCTCTTTACCCTGGAGACATACAGTCTTCTCCACCAATCAATAACCCTTACTGGAGTGGTGTATTTGTTACAATCAATGCAATCATTCACATGTCAGTATCACCCAAAGTCCATGGTTTACTTTGCCTTCATAATGTGAACTCTTGTATATTCTGTTGCATATACAATATAATGTGAACTGTAGGTCGGGCAAGTGTATAATGACATGTATCCACTATTATAGTATCATATAGAGTAATTTCATTGACCTAAAAATCCTGTTTATCCTCTGCTTATTCATCCCTCTCTCCTCTCCTCCTCATTGACAACCACTAATCTTTTCACTGCTTCCAAAGTTTTGCCTTTTCCAGAATGTCATATAGTTGAAATTATACCATATGTATTCTTCTCAGATTGACATCTTTCATTTAGTAATATTCATTTAAGTTCCCTTCCTGTCTTTTCACGGCTTAATAGCTCATTTCTTTTTAGTACAAAATAATATTCCATGTCTGAATATACTACAGTTAATTTATACATTCACCTTGAAGGACATCTTGGTTGCTTCCAGGTTTGGATAATTTTGAGTAAAGTTACATAAACATCCCTCTGTAGGTTTTTGTGTGGACATAACTTTTCAGCTCTTTTGGGTAAACACCAAGGAGTATGATTGCTGGATCTTATGATAAAAGTACATTTAGATTTGTAAGAAACTGCCAAATTGTTTCCCAAAGTGGCTGTACAATTTTGCATTTCTTCCAGAAAGGAATGAGAGTTCCTGTTGCTCCACATCCTGACCAACATATGGTAATGTCAGTGCTTTAGATTTCTGCCATCCTAATAGGTGTGTAGTGGTATCACACTGTTGTTTTAATTTGCAATTCCTTAATGACATCAGATGTTGAATATCTTTTCCTATGTTTATTTAACATCTGCATATCTTATTTAGAGGGGTGCCTGTTAAGGTTTTTTGCCCATTTTAAAGTCTGGTTGTCCATTTTATTATTGTTGAGTTTTAAGAGTTCTCTGTATACTTTGGTAGGAGTCCTTCATTATATATTCTTTTGCAAATATTTTCTTCTAGTATGTGGTTTTTCTTCTCATTCTCTTGACAGTGCTTTGCATAGAGCAGGAGTTTTTAATTTAATGAAGTCCAACTTGTCAATTATTTCTTTCACGGGCCATGTCTTTGGTGTTGTGTCTAAAAAAAGTCAACCCTATACCCAAGGTCGTCTAGGTTTTCTCCTGTATTATCTTCTGGGAGTTTTATAGTATTATGTCTTACATTTAGGTTTATGATCCATTTTGAGTTCATTTTTGTGAAGAGTATATTGTCTGCATCCAGATTCTTTTTTTTTTCTTTCTTGCATGTCTAGTTGGTTCCAGAACTAAAGATTATCTTTGTTTCATCTTATTGCCTTTGCTTCTTTGTCAACAATCAGTTGGGTATGTTCATGTGAACCTATTTCTGGGCTCTCCATTCTGTGCTACTGATCTATCTGCTTACTTATTCACCAATTCTATAACGTCTTGATTACTTCAAGTAAGTCTTGAAGTCTGACAGTGCCAGTGTTCCAACTTTGTTCTCCTTCAATACTTTGTTGTCTATCTTGGGTCTTTTACCTCTCCAAACAAACTTCAGAATCAGTTTGTCAATATCTATAAACTTCATTCATTTTTAAAATAAATGTCCACAGCCCCAGTGGGTTATGAAGTTCTGGAACACAAAGAAAAAGATACATGTTTCCTCTTATCAAGCCCCCTAAGTCTAGGTGCCTTTGAAGGACTATTAGCTAGCTCATTAGTTGGAAGTCACCTTTCTTTAACATTTTTCCACAAACAACCCTCAATGCTTTTGAATTGAGGGCTGCAAACTCTAGTGCCTACATGGGACAGGCAGATCATAGGAAGAATCAAGGCCAGTCACATATAAATTTGGTAAGAAGTAGAATTCAGACTATGACAAGCTGTGGAGCACATACCGAAAGGGAGGGGCATAGTGACATTGAAGAAGGGTAGTCTATGCTCTGCCTCATCTTCTGACTTTTCAAAATAAGCCAGAAATCCAAAATGTGATGTGAATTCTTTCAATTATTAATTTTTAAAAATTCAAGGTAAAATTAAAAAATGGGGCTAACCATAACAGCTTACTCACACAGCATAAAGGCACCAGTTTCCTACTACCATTATAGTTCCCCAGAACCTTCCAACCTGTTTTTTAGTAAGTCCAGCACTAGTAAGCTTTTTTGCCCTTCCAGTATAATCCCTTATACAAATAGTTTTTGCATCTAAAGCTTTAATACCTCTCTCTTTTTTCAAGTCTCTCTGCCTCTGCCACCATTTTTTAAGAACAAAGATGTTTTGTTTTTTTTTTGTTTTAACAAGTAAGGACTTCAAGTTAGGTTTCCATCCTCATCCACCATGACCACTTTGGCTTTCTTTCTGGTTTTGTGTTCTTCTATTGAATGACCAAAATCATATCTTAGGATGGGAAAAAAAATTGAATGAATCAACTCACAGACTAACCATAAACCTCTGATGACTATCAGTGTTTTAAGCCAATAACCAGTTTAATTTTATAGACCGGTGATGACTAACTCTGCTGTAGGGAAAATATGGGCTCTCAATTTTTCCCAAGGCTAGTCAAGGCTCAGGAAAATGGGATTTCTTATGGGAAAGGTTCTCAAGAACTTGTTTTAAACAAATTCTTATCTCTTAACATCTATTCTCACCTGGTCTGCATGAAAAAAAAAAAAACCTGCACAAGGGATAGTATAGTTTTATTACCACCATCATCATTATTAAAGACCAAAATTTGCTGAAAGCATTTAAATAGCAGCTATCTTGCTAAGCATTTTACATATATTTTCTCATTTGTTCCTCATGGTAAATGATGGCATCTTTATTCCATTGTTTGTCCCATTAGTAATAACAGCTGTATGCCAGCCTTCAGTTTTGATGCTCATAGCAACATAAGAACATTAAATTCAAGTTTAGAAGATACTGAGAGTTGATGTCATTCATCCCCCAGCCTCCAGGAAGGATGGAATATTACTCATTACAGAACTGTTTGAAACAATAGCAACAACCCTGTTTAAAATTCACTATAAAAATATTTTTAGTGAAAAATTTTCAGCTTCTTTCAGTTACTCATTTTGGTGTATAATGATCCTTACCATCAAATTCTTTTATTTGATGCACAGCCCAAAATGGGACTAACTGGACTTTTTAAATAGATATTTTAAGACAAGTTATTTATTTACCCTGAGACCCTTGTTTCATAGCATATATAGCTCTCTCTGAACGCTCCTGAGTGTCATTCAAAATGGTAATGTGTGTATGTGTGTATGTGCGTGTGTGTGTGTGTGTGTGTGTGTGTATGTGTGTAGAGGTCAGAGATTAATCAAAACAAAACAAAATAAAGTATCTTCTACTGCCTCTTTACTCCAGCACTGTTATTAAGGGCCAGGGTCAGAATCTTGCCATTTATTTGCCATTATCATTTGTTCTACAGCAACCATGAACTAAGTAGTTGGGGTAAAGAAGGCCAGGAACACATTTCCAAGGACTGGACAGAAAATTATGTAAGTCTTAAACATTCCTGTTCACACAGCTCTTCCTAAGTCACCTGTCTCACATCTTTCTCTTTGTAATCTGCCTAAATAATTTTTGCTGGAAATGAACAAGAATCACAAAATATAAAATACTATGCGAGTATTATTAGCAGCTAATTTATTATTACAGTCATTTAAAAAAAGCATGTTTAGATCAGAAACTGTTTTTCCCACTTTACAGACAAGTGAATCAGAGCCAGTAATAGTGACATGCACTTGTTTTAGTTTACACATCCCCAAATGAGGGAAAAACGTGTGTGTGTGTGTGTGTGTGTGTGTGTCTGTGTGTGCATGTGTGGTAGGAACATGGAGTGTGCATATGGGGATGAAGGTTAGATTTACAACCTCTGATTTTTTTCTCTCCTCCATCCTCTCCCCTGATGACCATCCATCTTTATTAATTATGCAAATGGCTTCTGGGTAGTGATGTCAAGGACTCCTAGAACAAGTTATACAATGACTTAGACAATATTATAAGGTGACTGATAGCTTCAAAATCCAAACTGTCTCTCTGGTTTCTCTAGAAAACACCAAAAGACTGTGGGTCTTAAGGAGCAATGATACAAAGGGGGATCTAAGAATCCTGAAGGAAGGAGAAGATGCTTGAAAAAAGCAAAAAGAAACAGCCCAAACAAGCCACACTATTCCACAACAAACTTGACCTAAGACTTGGTGATTTTGGCTGGTGTAGGCCTAGGATCAGATCTCAGGGAACTCTGCCAGGGACTCAGTCTTACATAGGAGGAACAGAGTAGAACAAGAAAGACAATGTGGAGTTACTCCTCGCCCTGTGGCCAGGACGGAGGTCCTAAAGCAGAGTGATCATGGTTGGGCTGGGTCAAGTTTATGGGAGAGCCTTATCTTCTGAAACATGGATGCAGGGGCAGCCTTATACCCGGATAAAGTTGTTTGCCTGTGTGGGGTTGCAGAGTTATTTTTATTCCACTTTTTCTTCTCTTAACTACCCAACTCTGGGTCTCTTAACACTCCCCCCGCCCTCCTGCTAGCTTACTTTTAGAAATTCCATTCTCTATGTGCTAACCTAAATAGGTTTAATTTCAGCCTGAAATCTAAGGGTTTAAAAGAAAATTCCTTTCCTTCTTCTTTCAATTCTTTGTTCAGACTCTCTGTTACGAAGACATAACAGAGAGACATCATCGATCCTTCTCTGCTAGATCAGCATGACTATGTGCCCTTGGGCACACATTCCCCCTATTTTCAGCTCTCTTTCACCCAGAATCAAAAAGATGTCATTGCACCCCTCAGCTTCCATACCACCCCCAGGAATGCTTGCACAACTCATTTTTTTTAAGGTAAAGGTAGCTTTTTTCATTTTTATTTAACAGACTTCCAAACCACTTGTTGTATGTCAGGAGCTGCTTTGAAGGACTTCACAAGTATTAACTCAGTTAATCCAGCAGCTCATGAAGTCAGTGCTATTGTTATCCTCATGTTACATATGAGGAGATTGAGTCATAGAGAGGCCACATGACCTGTCCCAGCCTCACAGCTCATCAGTGGTGGGGCTGGAGTCCCAGCCCAGGCAGTCTGGCTCCACTGTCCTTCCCTCTTTTGTCACTTCATGCTGTAGCTCTCCTGCTGATGTTCACCTCTGGTGCTTGCCCTTTAATTACTTAGGTACCAAAGTTTGTTACTCATATAGGGGGTATTTTATAACGAGATCCTCTTTTTTATTCAAGTAAATCCTCTGGGGTGTGGCTCCCCCTCAGTTCTACTAGCCTTATATTGAAAATACCTCAACTGTACATTTAGGTCAGGCCTTTATGCATAGAGTCATGGAGCTGCAGGAGCTCCAGGGGCCCTATACAACTATTTTATAGGGTTTGAGGATGAATATGATCAAACTTGGTGCCTTCTTCTGGGCCAAAACCACACAAAGAAAGAAGAGAAATAACTGAGTAGTCGAGGATGCTCAGTCAAGCCACACAGTTTAGATTCTTAGAATCTGGTATCATCTGAGCCACCCATGATGAGTCACTTCCAAGCAGTCACTCCCTTTTTATGGGCTGGACCCTGGTCTTGACAGCAAGGAATTTCAGCAAGAATGGATGCCACCAGTTCCTTATACAGTCACAAAACCTCCTCTGCTGCATTTGGAGCCATGGAGTACCCTCACTGCCTTTTTTTCTTGCCTGTGAAGCTTCTGTGGACCTTCCCAACACCCAAAAGAAGAGAAGAGAGAAGGAGAAAGGAAGGGAGAGGGGAGAAAATCTTTTCTAGTGAGACCCAAATCATCCAGCAGCCTCTGTCTTGCTCTTTCTGACTACCCTTCAGTATATGGTCCTCATGTGGACCCCAAAGCTCCTTTCCAACCTCAGAATTCTGTTTCTGAAAGTCCTCTGTGATTTCTGATTGCCCCAAGTTCAAGTCCAAACTCCTAAACATGGGAGACAAAGTTCTTTATAATCTGGTCCCTGCTTTTCCCTTCTACTTTGCTTCTCAACCCTTTCCATAATCCCATATACTCCATCCTCTCCCCTCCCTTTCCCATTCCTCTTCCTTTTCCTCTCTTCCCCTCTCCTTCTGTCTCTCTACTCCTGCTCACCTCTCCCCTTCCTCTGCTCTTCCCTTCTTTCCTCTCCATTCACACTAGACTGCCTGTAATTATCTAAAACAAACACACTCCCTCCAGAATTTTGCTAATGATCTTTTCTTTGATTGGAATCCCTTCTCCTATCCCCTTAATCTGTTGACTAACTTCTCTTTAATCTCTAGGACCCAGTTGAGCTTTCCTCTAGACAGCTTATTTCCTGACTCCTTCATGCCTCATGTCTACACCTGTAATGCAGCATTACACCCCATGGCATTTCGCTCTCCAGTCTCAATGTTCTTCCTTCCTATAGGACTTCTCAGAAAAAGGGATGGCATCCTTGTCATGTTATCTCTGCAAAACGCAGTGCCTGGTACATAGAAAAAATGCAAATGTTAGTAGAATAGATGACATCAACAGCCATATAAATTGTGCCCATCCCAGGCAAGGGGGTCTCAGTCTGCTATGCTCATGTTACAGATTAGATCAAAACAGACAGAGGTCAAGTAATTTGTACAGAACATGATGCTATTAATACTAGAGCTAAAACTAGAACCCAGGTCATTGGGCTGTGAGCTTCTCCAGGACAAGAAACACATCTTATTCATCCTGTAACTCCAGTGCCCAGCATCCTATCTTGAGTCAGATGTGGTACGATTGCATCATGAGGTTGGCTACCCAGTGCCGTGTCTGGAAAGTAGTGGGAGCCTAATGAATGAATGAATGAGTATACTGACACCAAGTACTTTCCACTGCCCAGGGCAACATGGAACATTATGTTCCATTTGATCATGTTAGACACTAAACTGAACAATTAGAGCCCTATGATGCAGATTAGTGTACAAGTCACCTGCTGTCAAGATTTACTAGTCAAACTGACAACTGTCAAATTGCTTCCACTTTGTGAAGTATTGACATAAACTGCGTTTACTTCCTGCACTGATGCGTTGCGATAGCTGATTTGGCATCACATACAGACGTGCCCTGGATATACGATTAGCAGCATTCCAACAGGAAGAAGCTGCTGCTATTTTTAAAGTTCCCTTGGAAAGTCAATAATACAATCTCCCTGCTTACCTATTCTGATGTCATTCAAACCTCCAGGGAGGATAGTTCCTCCTTACATCCCACTAAAATTGCTACCTTGTATTTGGAATGTTTCTCTGTACAGGTCAGATGACAGCTGATAGAGCAGCTTCTGCCCCAGGATCTGCCCAATATTTGTGGCTGAGTAGCCAGTACAGATGAAAGGGAGTGACCATGCATGTGATGCTTACATGGACAGGAGCATATACACAGGACTGGTTAGCACTGCCACCTGGATAGCGTTCAGTGGGCTTGCAGAGAAGCTGAGTCAAGTGGCATTCTTGTTAGTTTTTCAGTACAGCCTTCAAAAAGTGACTCTTAAAACAGTCAGCATTTCAAGTTTTAGCTTTCCACTTGAGTTATTTGTTCTAAAGTCCCACAGCTATTACCTTCTTTGGCTGGACCTTTTTCCCCATCTGTAAAATAGAGCTGATAATAATATAACTCTCTTAGGTATCATTGACTATAATTCATAGAACATACTTCACATTTATATATGGTGCAGTAACTGTGCACGTGCACACACATGCATCCCAGGGCTGTAAGGAGCCATTCTGATGGGTAAGTCAGCATCTGTGCTGTGATTTTCTATTTGGGGACTCACATTTGAAAACACTGTTTTCTCTGTTCATATCTTCTTAATCCCTTTATTGATGTGCAGCCCTTGGTACATGCTCTGAGGATGACTGTCCAATATCTTCAGGTTCCCCCAGGGCCTTCCAAAGAAAATTTTATGTTCACTGCCATAGCTTGTATTTGAGTAGATATCCCAAATGTGCATCCCACACTTGGTGAAAATAAAAGGAGGGAGAGAAAGAGAACTAATTGTATTTATATAGATGGAAGATGGCAAGGGAGTGGTGGTGGTTAACCCACCTACCTCCCTTCTACTTCTCACTGCAGAGTGCAAATGTAGGACAGAGACCTTAGCTTGGGAGTGTGGGAGGCCCAAGCAATGGACAAAAGCCAGTCCCAAATTAATGCAATTTTAGAAATTTTAGCAAACATATTGGAAAAGAAAACCTTATGAGAAGTCAATTGGAAATTGTTGTCTCGTGCATGTTGAGCAATTACACAGTAGTCTTGTTCAGTTGAGCAATCACATTAGCAAGGTCTGAGTAGTTAAGGACCACCAGGAAAGAAATGCAAGTCATAGAGCACCAGCAGAGGACAGGTAGGATGTGACTGTGATAGAGAGTCACTTCAGTGGAATCTGGAAGCAGAGAAATCCCTCCTGACTGGAATGACTTCTCTTGCCCACCCTGAACTGTGGTTTATACCAGATTTGGAATAAGGTGTTACTGGAGAATGACCATCAGATCTCCAGTGAGAGAAAGTCTCATCTTTGTAGATTTTATGCTGAAAAAATTGTCAATGGTTATCTTATTTTCTTTAATTTAAAAAATTAAAAAAAATTTAAATAAAATTTAAATTTTATTTATTATGTTTGTTACCATACAGTACATCATTAGTTTTTAATGTAGTGTTCCATGATTCATTGTTTGTGTATAATATCCAGTGTTCCATGCAATACCTGTCCTCCTTAATACCCATCACTGGGCCAACCCATCACCCCACCCTCTCCCTTTTAAAAACCTCAGTTTGATTGCTGGAGTCCATAGTCTCTTATGGTTCATCTCCCCCTCTGATTCCATCCTCCCCTTCATTTTTTCTTTCTGTCTTCTAATGTCCTCAATGCTATTCCTTATGTTTCCATAAGTGAAACCTTATGATAATTGTCTTTCTCTGACTTATTTCACTTAGCATAATCTCCTCCAGTTCCATCCATGTTGGTGCAAATCTTGGGTTTTCATTCCTTTTGATGGCTGAGTAATATTCCATTGTATTTTTGGACAACATCTTTATCCATTTGTTTTTTGAAGGGCATCTTGGCTCCTCCACAGTTTGACTGTTATGAAGATTGCTGCCATGAACATTGGGGTGCAGATGGCCTTTCTTTTCAGTACATCTGTATCTTTGGGATAAATACCCAGTAGTGCAATTGCTGGGTCATAGGGTAGCTCTATTTTTAACTTTTTGAGGAACCTCCACATTGTTTTCCAAAGTGGCTGTACCAACTTGCATTCCCATCAATAATGTGAGAAAGTTCCCCTTTCTTCACAACTAACACCAAGGAAGTAGAAACAATTATTAGAAATTATTATGTAATAAAAATAATAAATAAATAATTGTCAATAGTTTTCATTCCATGTCCACAATACATACTTGATGACTACTTTTGTCAATTTTAATAATGTTTGCAGAGGACAACCTCTCCAGCTTTATTCAATCTAGAAACCTATTTAAATAACAATTTTTTACCTGGAAGAAGAAAAACAAGGTAAGTAGCATCCTTTACTATTTATAGCATTTTGTCATAAGAAAAAAAATGTTTCCAAGATGCCCTTCAACGGACAAATGGATAAAGAAGATATGGTCCATATATACTGTGGAGTATTATGCCTCCATCAGAAAGGATGAATACCCAAATTTTGTATCAAAATGGATGGGGCTGGAGGAGATTATGCTAAGTGAAATATGTTAAGCAGAGAGAAAATCAATTATCGTATGATTTCGCTTACTTGTGGAGCATAAGGAATAACATGGAGGACATTGGGAGATGGACAGGAGAAGGGGGTTGGAGGAAATCAGAGGGGAGATGAACCATGAGAGACGAGACTGTGGACTCTGAGAAACAAACTGAGGGTTTTGGAGGGGAAGGAGGTGGGAGATTGGATGAGCTTGGTGGTGGGTATTATGGAGGGCACATATTGCATGGAACACTGGGTGTAGTGCATAAACAATGAATTCTGGAACATTGAAAAGAAATTTTAAAAAAGGTTTCTATTATAAAAATCCTCTGAGTTCTAAGTCAGACAATGATTGATTTGCAGCTTGCCACTGATACATAAAAATCATCAAATGACAATACAAGGCAGCATGGCATGGGTTCTGTCTCCCCAACTGGACTGAGATGTCTTTGCTAGTAGAATGTTCCCAACTTCTAACTTCTGTCACATGGAAGTCAGACCTCATCAGCTTCATGGTAGACATAGATGGACAGGCATGTGTCTTTCCCTCAGGAGGTTGGACAACTGTTCCAACAGTCCCATAGTGCTTACCCCATCTGAAGCCTAGTGTCAGTGACTTTGAGGGGGACATTTCAGCCTTGACATACTCAAGAGGTCAGCGGCCTCCTGAGTTGTGTGAAGCACACATTTGGGGGGTTCCTGACCTTAGTCATGCTATCCCTCTTGTTTCCCATCATTCTCCCCTTCAGAGACCAGTGGTGACATAAGGAGGAGTTTGCTTGTCTCTGCAGGTCCAACTGTTTACACTGCTATTGCTTTTGCTATTGACTTTGAACCCCTACTGCCTCTTTCTAGGGGTGGGGTTCAGACTAGGGCAACAGTTTTAACAAGATGGGACAGAGACTGACTACTTAAAAGAGTGCAATCTGGCAAAAATATTGAATCCTTTAGGAGACATGTAGGGAACTTGCACCACAAATCTGCCTCAGTTTCAGGTTTGCCAAAAATACTTAATAGAGTAATTAAAACAGTTTAATTAAATTAAACTTTTCCAAAATGTCTTCATATGCAGAGCACCATTTGTGCACAAATTAGCCCAAGACTGCAATTATACCACCTTATAGATGAAGACGGATTTCAGAGAGGTTAAGTGACTTCTCCAAGACCACACAGTAAATTATTAGGGACTAGAGTCTCTCAACAACAAATTCATATCTTCCAATGTTTTTATCTCCAGTACCTAACACAGAGCCAGGCTAACAGAAGTTTGTTGAGTAAATGAGGCTGGGTTGGAAGCCAGCCTTCTTTCCATAATCAGGGCTGCCAGATTAGGCAGAAAAAAATAGGAATTCCAGCTAAATATGAATTTAGATAAACAAAAGATGTGTTTTTTAATATAAATATGTCCCAAGTATTTCATTTTATGGAAAATCTCTCCTCTGTCTCTTTCTCCCGCTCCACTCCCCCAAATTTGTTTAGTACTCCCTCCTTTATTTTAACAGGATATGTATCAGTGTCCTCCTGTTTGTAATATTTGTTGACAACAACTAAAATCCAGTAAACACCCTAACTGCTGATGTTTTCAGCTTTTCATTCATTGCATAGTTTAATGAAAGATTTCCAATATTTTGAGTCAAATACATACAAAATGTAGAGAACTTGCTTATAAAAAAGTTAAATCCCCTTAACCTAAAGCCCTTAGGTTGACTTACTAATTCTTTAATGGATTAAATATTTTAAAAATATTACTCATGAGAACCCACAAAGAGCAAACGTGTGTTTTGCTATGCTAAATTGTTGTTTTGGGTTAAATATGTGCTTTGTCACAAAAACTCATGGTGGAATTTTTCCTGTGTGTGAATTAAAGCATTTCTAAAAATTTCCACTACAGCTATGTTTTATAACCTTTCAATTTTAGGAAGACTTTAGATTTGTAGAAAAGTTGCAAAGATAGTACAGAGAATTTCCCCATAGCTCTCCCTTGGTATCCCCCACTGCTCTCCTCATATTTTACATTATTATGGTACGTTTGGGTCATGAGAAACCATTATTATTAACTGAACTCCCCACTTTATTCAGATTTTACTAGTTTTTCTCTTAATATCCAGGATTCCATCCAGCATACCACAGTCCATTTGGTTGTCATGTCTCCTTAGTTTTCTCTGGTCTATGATAATTTCTCAGCCTTTCCTTGTTTTTCATGACCTTGAGAGTTTGGGGGAAGACTGCCCAGGCATTTGACTGAATGTCCCTCAATCTGAGTTTGTCCAGTGTGTTTCTCATGGTTAGAATGGAACTATGGATTTGGAGGAAGAAGACCACAGAGGTGAAGTGCCCTTTTCATGGCATCATATCAGGTGTACATGTTATTAACATGATTTATCGCTGGGGATGTTAACCCTGATCACCTGACTGATTTAGTGTTTGTTAGGGCTCTCTACTGAAAAGTCACCTTGTTCTTTGGAAGTTAGTCACTAAGTGCAGCCCATACTCAAGGGCAAGAGTAGGGCATTTAATTCCTAATATAGGAGGGATGTCTAAATAAATTATTAATGTAAAAAATATTTGTCTCCTTTCTCCCACTTGTTTATTTGTCCATCCATTTATTTATATCAGTATGGACTCATGGATTTCTTTTTATAATCCAATACTATGTTACATATCTTTTGCTCAAATTCTTCCACGTTAGAACATTACCAATTCTTTCTTTCTTTGCTTTTTTTGAAAAAGATTTTATTTATTTATTTGAAAGACAGAGAAAGAGTGCCTGAGATGGGGCAGAGTCAGAGATAGACTCATACTCCCCACTGAACAGGAAACCTGATGTACGACTCAGTCTGGGACTCTAGCATGCCCTGAGCCGAAGGTAAATGCTTAACCAACTGAGCCACCCAGGCACTCTAGACATTACCAATTCTTTTTGCTAGTGTGTTTTTTTTTAATTTATTTTTTTCAGTGTTCCAAGATTTGTTGTCTATGTACCACACCAGTGCTCCATGCAATACATGCCCTCCTTAATACCCACCACCAGGCTCACCCATCCCCCCAACACTTCCTTTCCAAAACCCTCAGTTTGTTTCTCAGAGTCCACAGTCTCTCATGGTTCACCTCCCCCTCCGATTTACCCCAGTTCACTTTTCCTTATATTTCACTCCATTAATTTATTTTTTTTACTACATTCATACTTTCTGCATTCTGGCATTACAAGATATTCCAGCCTACTATGACTGTTTACTGTTGAAATTTGAAGTTTGTTTGAAAAAAAAATTTATGAATTATCTGTGCATGACAACCAATTTAAATATATATTTTACCCCACTGACTTCTTGAGTAATAACACTGTTTTCACTATGACATTTTCCACAGATAGTTTGTATTCAAAAACTAATTGTATCTTCAACATTGTACTCTAACAACAGCTTTTAGAATCAAGTCAGATGTTTCACTTTCAACTGAATGAACTTTCAAATTCTTTAGTTTGGTTCCATGAATTATATGCAAACAAACAAACAGACAAACAAATAAACACACAACTAGTAATTGGAATGAGCTGCTTTTTAGTTTGAAGTATCCACGACATTTATATAAAACTGTCCTCTTTAGCCATGTGCCAATAAAATTTTTGGTTCTTCCTCTGAGCCAAATTTTTGGCTACTTCTTCCATCGATAAAATGCACACATAACAGCTTACCTCCTTCTTCTTCTTCTTCTTCTTCTTCTTCTTCTTCTTCTTTTTCATGATGCACAAGACAAACTGGAATCAAGAATGAGTAAGAGAAATTTAGTAGAGACATTTGATCAGAATGAAAAGTCATGCTATACCACACGATATATAAACACTCTGCAACTGTGTATGTTAAATTATTGTCTTCAGGTACATTCTTCTTAAAAACAATCATATCAAAAAATGGACAGAATATATGAACAGACACTTCTCCAATGAAGACATACAAATGGCTATCAGACACATGAAAAAATGTTCATCATCACTAGCCATCAGGGAGATTCAAATTAACCACATTGAGATACCACCTTATGACAGTTAGAATGGCAAAAATTAGCAAGACAGGAAACAACATGTGTTGGAGGGGATGTGGAGAAAGGGGAACCCTCTTCCACTGTTGGTGGGAATGCAAGTTGATGCAGCCACTTTGGAGAACAGTGTAAAGATTCCTCAAGAAATTAAAAATAGAGCTTCCCTATGACCCTGCCATTGTACTACTGGGTATTTACCCCAAAGATACAGATGTGGTGAAAAGAAGGGCCACCTGTACCCCCCAATGTTTATAGCAGCAATGGCCACGGTCATCAAACTGTGGAAAGAACCCAGATGACCTTCTACGGATGAATGGATAAGGAAGATGTGGTCCATATACACTATGAAGTATTATGCCTCCATCAGAAAGGATGAATACCCAACTTTTGTAGCAACATGGACGGGACTGGAAGAGATTATGCTGACTGAAATAAGTCAAGCAGAGAGAGAGTCAATTATCATATGGTTTCACTTATTTGTGGAGCATAACAAATAACATGGAGGACAAGGGGAGTTAGAGAGGAGAAGGGAGTTGAGGGAAATTGGAAGGGGAGGTGAACCATGAGAGACTATGGACTCTGAAAAAGAATCTGAGGGTTTTGAAGGGGCAGGGGGTGGGAGGTTGGGGTACCAGGTGGTGGGTATTGGAGAGGGCATGGATTGTATAGAGCACTGGGTGTGGTGCAAAAACAATGAATACTGTTACGCTGAAAATAAATTAAAAAAAAAAAAAACAACCACTAACTTTTGAGAGAGATACCAACAATTCCTGAACCAATTTGTGTTCTCTACTTTTCACTTGGATAGTGGTATGACTATGGCCCCCATGATGGATGGGTAATGTTGACCAACACTTTGTGCAAGTTTCATGGTCCTTTACAACTTTCTTGAAAAATGGAAATTCAATACTTATTTTTTTCATTAAACTTACACTTTTATTTTTCCACGTTATTGTTTCCAAAAGGTTCTTGTAAAATGTAAAGCATGGAACAATCAAAATAAAAGAAATAGTAATAGGTGTATACCATACAATAAACGAAACAAACTGTTGTGGCAAGAATATTCAGTACTCAATATGCTTCCCAGCAGGACAGCTCAGGTTCTATTTTCTCCAACTGTCTCATGTTTACATAAACCTACAAATTTACACATTTCCTACTGACTCCTATCAAGCAGTGGCTTGTCAGCCTTTACAGAACATGACACCAACTTACAGAAATGGACTGGCATGCCAGGCATCTGACATACCACGACTGAATCCTCCCACAACTACCTGCCAACTGAGGAATTAACTACCCCCAAGGTGCTCATGTCAAAGCATTTATTTTATTAGAGAGCACCCTACATACTCTCATTAAGAGAAAGATGTCCATTGTGCTACATGGGAAAAGCCAGAAAATAGTGATGGATTATTGCTGGTCATTTTCAAATGTAATCATGTATTAAAATGTGTACTCATGACTGTACATGACCATGATGGAAGGTAGAAGTGCAAAGTGGAATTCAATCTAACCCCTTCTAGCTGAGTTTAATGCAACCATTAATGATGACATTTTGTCAGAAGAGGAAAAATCCTGTGAAGCAAAATAATACACTAGAACAGTAAGCATTAATTGGAAGTGTCCCAGGAAAACTGGAACATAGGGTCAACTTATTTTAAAACTTTGTCCATCATTGTGTATGCCTCTTGGATTCCAAGGTTTTGGTAAGACTCAGAATTACCTCCTTCATTGAGCATCTGCCTTCAGTTCAAGTCATGATCCCAGGGTTCTGGGATCAAGTCTCACATTGGGCTCCCTCTACCTGCCACTCTGCCTACTTGTGCTCTCTCTCTCTATGTGTGTGTCAAGTAAATAAATTTTAAAAATATTAAAAAATAAAATAAAAGTAAAAAATTTAAAAAAAGAAAAGAAAAAAAGAATTATCTCCTTCAGAGTGCTGGGAAGCCCTGCCTGAGATTCATACATAATGGTAGAACTTTTCTCTCCACTATCTGGCGCCTGATACTTTTTAATTATGATACTTCTAATTATCTCTTATTAGGTTTGGCTCCTGAGAAGAGCTACACAAGAAATCTTCCATCAAAATGCCACCCTGTATGAGCAGGATTCTGTCTCAAACCATGTGAGCTGGGCTGGGCAGTACAGAGATCTTGATTTCTCTCCTCTCCTTGATTCTTCTCTCCTGAGGACAAGCTCTGCCATAGGTCTTAAGCTACCATGCCTTGTCCCTTTCTTCAAGACCCCATTTACCCTTTTAGGGTTGAGGATGCTTCCCTATTGAGATTTCCAGAGTCCAGATCTTACCAAGGAGAGACACAAAAAGGAAAGTGAGATGAGTTTTTAAAAAGCTCTTTCTCCCTTCATGGAAGGATAGAGCTCCTTTCCTGGGGAAGGTGGTAGGCAGGGAGTTACATATAGTAGCCTCCATGTGTATATATGCATGAAGTTGCCATTTGCCTTTTGCTTGGAATACATAACAGAGCCAGACCCCAGCTAGATAAAGGAGAGTGTGTGTGCATGTGGCCAGGCAGGGAGAGGACAGCATATATTACCAACAAAACTCAAAAGTTCACTTCACAAGCTATTGAGCACTTACCATGGTAACAATGTGGCTACTTCTTGGAAGTAAATTACTAAATTACAATTCCCGACTTTGTAGAGTTCATGGTCTAAATTAGAATTTTTCACACTACAACAGAAAACTGAAAATTGTTTTTGCTAAGTCCCATCACAATAATGTGCATATTTTGGGGAAGAATCCTTGGTGTTGAATATGAATGGGAGCCAAACAAATCCATCAGCTGCACAACGACCATACTCAGACTTTTCGTCCAAACCCAAATACAACCTGGGAATAGCTGCCCATGATGACGAGCAGTAATGCTGAACCAGGGTGTCTTGGTTTACAGCTGGCGCTGGGTGGTTGAGAGAAATCATGGATTTTGGTTCTTGTGGTATTTGCTTTCTTGAGTGCATATCATAAGTTACAATAATCAACTGAATCTTTATGACAGACATAAATAGTAGCAAGAAGTATATATTTTTGTTCATATAATTTCCTCTCATTTTCATTGCTAGGCTTCTTTTGGGGTTTGGGCCCTATGATGGCTTGCTGCAGGGCCCAGATCATGTTTCATGATGGGTTTGCTCTGGGAATTAGGGATTGTTCCTTCACCCCACTAGGAAAATTAAACTCTTTTCAAGAGAAGTATGGGTCTAGAAAACTCTAGTCTGCAAATGTTATTGGCTATGTCCTACGTAAAAAGTGTTGTTCTGGATATGTCTAAGTGGACTGCTGTCTGTCTATGTGTCTCTTTTGTTGGGTTCCATTGTTTCTCTTGGTCCGGAAGGACTCTGGGGAGGGCATGGGACTCCCTAAACCAAGAAAGCTGCTTTAGTCACACCAAAAGTATGGCTGTGGTACAACTGTGGAATCACAGCACACATAGGTGGACAGAAACACAAGAATCACCTGAGTTGGGAGGGACCTTTTATTTTATTGATACAGAGATCAGCTTAGTGATAGAATGGACTCTAGAATGCAGGCCTTAACCCCAACATTCCTTCCACTCACCTAGAAGTCATGGGGTGGTGATCTACTTTGCTCTCTTTTGGACCTAGCTTAGTGCTGATTTTCAAAGAATTAAGAAAAAAAAATAATAGCATTAATACTTGCTATAATAAGAGAGGTAAAACTTGAGTGAAAGAGAAATTGAGATTTTGAGAATAAAGAAATGATAGAAAATTTTGTTGGATAATTTCATAAACCTCTTGCTTGTGTACTATATCTCTTGATGACAAATGAATATAGGTGGCAGCACGGTTCCTGGAGGCCAGCTGTGGGGCTTCTCCACCTGGGAAATCACCCATCCACTCCCTAAGCACCACCCATAAAGGGAATTTGGAACAGACTTGCTTTATTCTCCTTAAATTTCTGCAGGGCTTAGGGTGAATATACTGGGAGTGGCAGCACAAGGAGGTTTCTGGTGAAAATAGAGTGGGTCAAATATAGAGACAACCTCCATATAGGGTGTCCTTTCTGTGTCCCTGACAAATTTCAGTTTCCTATACAGGAATTTTATTGCTGTAGCCCTTCCCTCCATAAAAGTAATCTCCTAGTTTAATTTTTTCTGCATAAGTAATGGCATGATTACATGATTCCAGGAAAGTAAATGAATTTACAAACCAAAAAACTAGATGTAGCTACTGAGTGAGTAGCTACAAAATTCACTCTTCCCATTCCTGGAGGACAGTAGTGACTCTAGATCTCACTGTTTAGCTAAAAGCAAGCCTCTGGGCACAAATCTATGACTTCTTAATGTTCATTTGAGACCTGGGTACTCAGCAAGGGAAGTTGGTATTCTTGCAATGTGTCCAACATGCGCCAAGTAGGGACTTGGGGCTCTTGTCTATCTTTTAATCTTCCTGATATCTTCTTAGTTTTCTAACTGTGATTCCATAATTAGAAGTGATCTTCTCACCATGATATAGGGTTCCCAAGTGAGGCAAGATGAACTTTCTTTTGTTGATCTCATGTAGTAGAACATGGGTTTGTTTGAAACAAAGCCCTGGGCGTGATCCTAGAAGAGAAGGTCAGGCAGTGTGCATGATCCTGAGGGCGAGCTAGAGAATGACAGGCCATCGGTGGCCTGGTTGGTGTTTATAGGTTGCAAGGGGACACAGAAGGCAAATTATGCTCCTGGTGACCAAGCATGCTCCCAAAAGAAAGATTTTTATTGGCTGCAAATCTATTGCTAGTTCCAACCCAACCCATGGGCTCAAGTGTGGAGAAATACTGCATCTGTATTTTTTCATGAATTAGATTAACTTCAATTCCTAGTCTAGGGTATTAGGACTTCAGTCTTATTTTTCATCCCCAACCCCCACTCAGAAACAGAGCTGAGTTTTCAGGATCTTACAGAGGGCCCACTGCTTGAAGAGGCATGCATGGGCCTTGGTGGCTGTCCACTCTCTCATGGCAGAGATGTCTATGGTGTGTCCTTATGCTCCCTTCAGGCCCTCCCCTTGCTGCTTTCATGCTGTACTTGAAGTCATGGAGGGTACTTCTGAAGAGGCTATAAATACCAGGCTAAGGACATGTCTCCAGGTGCAATCCTTGGTCCAAGATTCTTCCTCCCCTTTGTACCCCATGAGGAGCTGCCCCAGACCTCACTCTAACCCATACTATTGCCCTGAAGAAGCCCATTACAAGCAAGTTAACCCCTTTCTCAAATTTCTCTCTGTGGACTTCTTCTTGCTTCAGAAACAACAGCATCGAAGTCCTATATAATGGTTCTAAAGCAGCAAGCATAAAACTTTCTGTATACCTGAATGGTGTGGGGATAAACAGGAAATCATGGGAAGGGAAACTAATTAAAAACCAAAAACTGCCCCAAGGCACTATCCAGAATGATCAGATATTAGACAAAGCTAATTGGTCTTCCCTTCTTTCCTTTCTTCCTTCTTTTCTTTCTGTTTTCCTGAGGCTTCACTGGCTCTTAAGGGCAGGTTGTTATAGCTGCCTGAGCCACCATTCTCTGGGTCCAACAGTATGGTCTCCTCAGAGTGTGACCACACAGCTCTTAGTCCTGTCCTGGGCATTTTCTTCATTTGGACTGAATCTGGCCAGAAGCCCACTGGCCAGTTTAGTGACTTAAATCTTTGTTTCTTCCCAGCGCTTATTTTATTTTAATTTTTTTTGGTGATGAACACCTCTAGATTGGCTGCTCTCTCCAGGCCATGACCATCCTGCCTACCTACTACTAACACTCCTTGCCTAGCTCCTAAAGGCATTTGAGTTGACACGTATTTTCAGATTATTCTACCATGGGAGGACTTTCAGGTGAGGCAATGAGCCCCTGCAGTTGAATCACCATCTCCTGGGAACCTAATGAGGGCCATTCCTAATTGGACACCAAATTGGACTGAGAGGCCTCTAAATGCCCTAACTCTAAACTTTTAATAGCCAGTCAGGGAGTATCTGGGGTCAAATCCTAGTTCTACCACTTATTAACCATGTGACCTTGAGCAAGTTAACTTAATCACTTTGAGACAACTTCTTCATCCTTAAAGTAGAGACAGTAATCATCCCTTACTTCAGAGAGCTGTTGCGGCTGGGTGGAATATTACATGTGGAGCAGGAAGACTGGTGTCTGGCACATAAAAAACTCTTAGTACAGTTATTTATATCTATCCTTGCCCTTCCCTTCCTAATTTGCTGAGCAGGGACTGGCCCATCAGCAGTGCAGATTTTATGGAGTGATTTCAGGGTTCATAAAACACGGAGTGACCTGAATACCTTGCTGAAAATGGGCATTCCAGAAGAGCTTTCTTTGCAGCCTTAATGGCTGGTCTTCTCTTGATCTAGTTCACCACAGGTTTCCCTAGAAGGGAGTGTGCCAGCATCAATGCTTTATCTAAGAGAATATTTCCGCAGAGAGCAAAGGGGAGAGGAGTTATATTAGTTTTCTAGTGATGATTTGCCTCAAACTGAGTGGTTGAAAAATAAACAACGGAAATGTATTCCTTCATAGTTCTGAAGGCTTGAAATTCAAAATCAAAGTGTTGCCAGGACCATGCTCTCCTACATGCTCTAGGAGAGGATCCTTCCTTGCCTCTTCCTAGCTTCTGATGGTTGCTGGCAATCCTTGGCATTCCTTGGCTCAAAAGTGTTATTATTTTTCTTTGACTTTTCTCTTTGTGAATAGTAATGAAAATGGGAATTTGCAGATTTTTCTAAATTGGGATAATTTTGTGCATGATCCCAATTCCAGCTGAGTCTTTGCCCGTTAGGAAGTGGGTAAGAAAAATTGTAGGGTTTCTATTCTATAGAATTCGTAGTGAACTTGGAATTTACAGGGCAGCTGTAAACCTGTTTTACTACTTTGGGGACTGCTGCCTTATTACCAGAAATGGGATTCTCCCAACTTATTTTTCTGTCTGATTCATTCCTTTACTTCCTGCATGGTATTACTTGACTCCTGAGATTTGGCCCTTTTTCATTTCATTTCATTTATTTCTTTTTTCTTTCCTTTTCTTTATTCTTTTCTTTTCCCCTTCCCATCCCTTCTTTCCCTTCCCTTTCCTCTTCTCTCCTTTCCTCTCCTCTCCTTTCCTTTTTTCCCTCCTTCCTTCCTTCCTTCCTTCCTTCCTTCCTTCCTTCCTCTCTTTCTCCTCCTCCTCCTCCTCCTCTCCTTCTTCTCCTCCTTCCTCTCCCCGCCTCCTTCTCCTCTCCCTCCCCCTCCCCATTCTTCTTCTTCTTCTCCTTTTCCTCCTCCTCCCCCTCCTCCTTCTTCTTCTTCGTCGTCTTCTTCTTCCTTCTTCCTCTTCTTCTTCTTTTTTGTATTCCCATGTTTTCTCTCCTTTTCCTTTCCTTTCATTTTATTCTATTCACTCAGGATGGGAGGCTATCATGAGCTCTCTTTAATCTACCAAGGATGTGGGTATTCACTGGAAGCAGTATTGGCCAGGTGTTCAAAACCTTATGAGAAAGGCATGAACTAATTGGCATTATACAACTGGCAAAGTGTGAATGGTTTCCAGTCTACAAAAAGTTATCCATTCGGGGGTTCTGATGGACCACTTACTGCTAATGGGGTGCAGAAAGACTGGCTAATGAGAAATGACTATCAGCCATAGGGGTTAAGGGTGGTGGGAGAAATACTGCATTGATCCTGGCAAAGTCACTGTTACCTTCTACCTCAGGATTTAGTTTTCTATCCCTCTGTCCTGCTAGACACTAAGCAGAATATTTGGATTCCAGTCTACTGGACTTTTCTTCCTCTTTTTCCTATTATTCCCCCATTAACCTGATTCTTATTTTCATAATGCCTGTAAATAGCAAGAATTATCTGGCTTCACCTACATATGTGAGTCATATATGTAAAAGTGTATAAGTGTTCTTTGTGAATTCTATCTTTGCTCATTAATAATCGGCCTGTTTGAGATGCTTTCCTTTTTGAAGTTACATAGAATTGAATGGACTTGTCTTTGCCATTAACTTCTTGGTATCAACTGAAGATGTTCCTAATCTGACTCTTTCTGAATGCTTATGGCCTAACCAGCCAAATTAGGTAATAAGGTAAATTCCCTCATTTCTATGGTCAACCTTCCAGCTGTGATGAGAAAGCCCATGGCATTAAGCCTTCAATTCTGAAAAAGATGGTTCTTTCCTCTCCACTATTAACTCAGTAGAACTGAATGGGACATATTGGCTACATGGTCCAGGATGCATCTGTACTGTAAAATCTGGGTTGGAACAGAAGCAAATCTCTCCACTTTCATGTTTACCAGCTCTCTCAGAATAACTTGTCCAAAGTGAACACTGCTACCACCGTAACTAGCAGCAGACTCTCTAATGCCACCACTGCATGTAAGGAAGTCTCATGTCCACCTGCCAGCATCTTCTCATTTGACTGTGCTCAAGATGATGAATAAGCTACTGTGTGACAGGTTTTTCTTCTTTTTCTTCCCCCTTTTCCATTCTACTGTTTCCTCTACTCTATGCTAACTCACTGTTTAGGCTTCATGAAGGTCTCATTTTTATCCTTTGCTTAACTCTGACAATATCCATTGTACTTGGGTTGAAAGTGTAATACATACTGGTCAGAAGATGGAGCTGAATATCTTTTAACCTCAACCACACTGGAGAAATATCAAGAAGGAGACCTCTCTGTTCTTCCCCTTGGCATATACGAGTTTATGATACAATGTACCTCGAAAGATGATACATGGTATCTCATAAGATGTAAGCAGAGGATAAGAACTATGGAAGGCACACAGCTATAGGGAGTAGAAACAAGCAAATTTACAAAAACTGTAACTTCTCTAAATTCTTTATAATAACTCTTGGAATGCTTCAATTCCTTGAATCTTTGAAGATGGTTCTTCTAACTTCTCTAGGTTGATAGGCCTATTCTAGGACTCTTGAAATTCCTGGAGGTTTTGATCCCTCCCAACAGGTGGAAATTCGAAGCCATTTACCGATTGACTACCCGAGAAGCTGTATGACAGTTCTATTAAAAATGCTTCCTAGTGTTCTTTTGGTACCATTTGGCACATGTTGAGATTAGGGGAACAGGTGCCTCTGCCACAACCTCATACCTTTCCCCACATCCAGCCTTTCTCTTATGCTTCCCAGTTGGGATAAATATACTGCCTTGTCCTATATTTCAGTAGAAAGCCTACTTTCACCGAAGTCCAAATATTCATGCCTATATACATCCAGGTGCATACTCATGCAAATAAACATAATCATCAGTAAATGGTCTCACCTTTGAATGAACAGAATTAGAATCCCATGCTTTTATCTCTACTTCTCCAGCTGGAAACTAACTGATACTTATGCTGCTTGGATTCCCCATGCTTGTATAGAGTGAAGTTAGGCAGAAGAATTTCAAATTCAATTTGGAGGATTGTATTCTAGACTAGAAATGAGAATTTGATCATAGGTCCATAAGGTCCACCTTCATTTGTTTTAGCAAGGACACATTTTGTAAGCTTCAGACACTACATGAGTACCCACATCCCATTCCAGAATTTTTACTTCCTAAGCCACTAAAGTGTCACAAGATTGATGCTTTCAACTGATACTAAAAATTCTGGTGTGTAATGTAATTTGGATGCATCGCTAAATGATACCTTTCTCCAAATATTCGTTTACCCAGGGTCCAATATCCAGAAAGCTGCTGTTCATTCTGTGTGTGTGTGTGTGTGTGTGTGTGTGTGTGTGTAACAGAAATGTAGATATTTCTGTTGAAACAGTCTTTCACAGGAGGCCAAGCTATTGCAGCAGGGGTAAGAATACCTTCTGTCTTCATCCAATGCAGAAGGAAAGACCATGAGAGGAAGGTGGTAAGAGAGGTCCTCAACCTGGTCCAGGTCTGGTGTTGTCTTAGATAGAATAAGCAGAATTTGACAAATACACTGTGGAGCATTGTTAGCGTGCTCAGATCCAAGTCTTGGAGTGTGAAGGGCATGGTTGCGGGAAACCATGGAGTTTCCTGTGAAGGAGATAGACATTCCTACAGAATGACTTACTATTTTTACTTATACTAGTTTCCAAGGAACTAGTAGTAGCCCATTTAGGTAAATTAGATGCCTTAAGCAGAGTTATGCATTCAGAACCAGAACCATGGCAGCCACAATGAAGACAAGCCGGGCCATAATCACCTCATGAGCTAAAGTCCCATTCCTGCCATATCCTCAGCCTCTATTACAGGGGAAAAAAAAAATCAATTCTACACTGAAACAAAAATGGGCTCTTCTGACTATGATTCATTTAATACAAAAATGTAGAGCCTGTGTCAGAACACAAATCAAAGCTTATGACTTCAACAAGCTTTCCATGTGGGCAGCAGGACTCCAAACATGGTAAATAGAGAGTGTAGCTCCAATTTGTTCAAATTTCCTTCCTTTGTTCAAAAGTACCTCCATAACCATTAGGGGATATTTGGGGTGTGTGTTGGGGGGAATTGTTTAGTGAGAACATTTTCTACGCTGTGTGCTCTACAAATGTCTGATCATCTGTACACAAGAAATGAAATCAAAATGTTAACACACCTTAATTTTATGAAAGAAAGTCATTCCCCACTATCTCTAATCTCAATTTAGATAAATGCCATGTCCTGTTGACAGAGGTTTATCTATGTGTTTTATATTCCATGAAACAAGAGAAAACTGTTGTATCTCTCCCCCTCCCTTCAAGTGAGAGGGTGAGCGAAAAAGACAGAGACAAAGGAGCAGCGATAAACCAGCTGCGTTGAGGCTGAAGTATTTGAACAGCCATAACGAAAGAACATCTCTGAAGATAAATGTTGGCTGCTCCAGTGAAGGATGGAGCTGGTTTTCACTCATTGCACTCTCCTCCACAGCATCTAATACACTATATTATATGCTATTTAAATAGCTGCTCAGTAACCATTGGGTGTTGAACGAAGTCTTCTAGGAACAAAAGTGACTGTTTGACAGGTGGGTGGAGAGGGGCTGGGAGAAGAGTATCGGTGAGTAGGGTGACATACTTAGAGGAAGAAGGGTCAATGGAACAATATTTAGCTTTTCCCTTCTCCTTCCCTGCACACTGCTTGCTTTTGTATTTTTGGATAAATTTTACCCATTTTGTATATGTTTCCCTGAAGGTATTTTCCCTCCATTTATATGTGTTCTTTGAGGCTTTGCCATGCCTTCATAAAACTCTATCTCATTCAAAAGAAAAAGCTACATTGCACTCTAGCTTGTGGAGTTTTCATAACTGATTATTTCAGGAACAAAGCCTTTCCTTTTTTACCTCTTACTGTCCAGGATACATCCTCTGCTGTCCCCTCCCTCATCTCTGCAGTGGAAGCTCTTAGGATAGGAAGGAAAATTCAACATGGAACCCAACAAAGCTGAGAAAGGTGGAGGGAACCAGTGGAGCCTGAATACCTCATACACTGAAAATACTTCATCCATTTTCTTTTTTTGGTTACAGTCCTGTAACCTAGTATATCCCATATTTGTTTTATGCTTGCAATTGACCATGCTCTCTTAACCCAGTCACAAGCTCCCCAGGGGCAAGGAGTGAAGTCTGCATTCACCTCTAAAATGCACAACACCTGGCATCACCCAAGCCCCTGACAGGTGAGCAAAGTGCAGAGATGGGGCAGGTGCATTTAATCAAAGGGAGTAGATGTGATATAATTTGTGATCCTCTTTCTGGAGCAAAAATCTTATGTCAGTTGTTCTGGAATCAGGCTCAACATCTGGAGCAGAAGTGGAGGTCTTAGGAAGAGAAGAGGTACATTAGTCAGAAAAGAGGACGACCCCATTACTCCCAGACAGTTCAAGTTCACACCGAAAGCTGAATAAATTTATGTCTCTAGGACAGTGGCTCTGAGTGTCAGTGTGCACAGAATCTCCTGAGAGTTGTGCTTAACCTGAAAAATCCTGGACCCTACCGACAGAGGCTACGACCTGGGACACTACACCTGAAAGTTGCCCTGGGGATTCTGATATGCACAACATGTCTATCACATTCTGAGAGTGTGTGAGAGCAGAGCAAGGATGGCCATCTCTACTCTCTGTGGCAAATCACCCCTCGCAGTCACCACATAGTAAACTCGTGTGTAGTTCCTTCCTGCCAATGGCTCCCTTTCTCACTCTTAGTGTTCCTGTAGTTCTAAGAATTAAATAGGGTCTCCAGGTAGGCACTGAGATAGGCCAGGTAGCATAAAGAGGAGTGGGGAAAGGTGAGGGTGAGGACAAAGATAAGGGCCAAATGGAGGCAATAAGTCAGTGCTGTTGGATTATTGGTTTGAAATAGAAAATTTGGGTAAGAGGCGGATGCCTCTTATCTAAAAGGGTAAAAGGGACTCAGGCACTTAAAAAATGGAGTTCCAAGTTCTGAAATTATGGAATTGAAGCTGTTGACCAAAACTTGTAGAATTTAATTGAAAAGGGAAAAAATACCCACTCTAAGGCTCTGGGTAGAAATATGCATTGAGCAGATTCAATGTCCCAGTACCTGTCTTGAGTGGAGCTCAGTCTGGTCCTGAGATAAAGGAAGAGATGCAATCACAGTAACAGTGGTTGACATTTATTGAGCACTTACTGTATGCCAAGTAGTGTTCCAAGGATTTACTCATTTAATTCTCACAATAACCTCTCAATAACCAGGACTTTTTTAATCCTTCATTTTACAGACAAATAAAGTAAGAAGAAGAGAACTAGATAACTCTCCTAAATTACACAACTAAAACAAGTTACAAATCCAAACTGTCTGACTCCAGAGCTCATGACTTAATTCCTAAACCATTATGTTTTAATTAAACATACAAAATCCAGTGATAGAGTCACCATGGAGGAGCAGAGAAAAGAGAGAGGTGGAAAAGGTCAGATGTGGTGAGGAACAAGTGATATTTCAGTTGGGTTTTGAAGAGTGAATATAAGTTTTATGGGAAGAAACAAGGAGGTGGTTCATGGCATTCCCTGGAAGTGGTGGGTTACA
The DNA here is from genome assembly GCF_011764305.1 of Mustela putorius furo. Lineage (NCBI taxonomy): Eukaryota > Metazoa > Chordata > Mammalia > Carnivora > Mustelidae > Mustela > Mustela putorius. The sequence continues at coordinate 21,340,883 of NW_025421341.1, forward strand.
AACACCCAGAGATTGTGTTAGAGGAACCACAAAAGATGAGAATGAACACATAGTACATGAAAGAGAGGAGAAGAGAGTTAAGATGGATAGGGGTAGGGAGGGGAATGGAAGGAACAGAGGATGGAGGGTCTGTGCATTGAGTAAGCTGATGGGAATTGGGCTTAGACAAAGGGAACCTGTGAATGGTTTTAAGTAGGGGAGTGAATGATGAGATTTGTTTTTAAAATTTATTTAATAGAGTGGAGGAATGACTAGTTCAGGAAAAGACTAGAGGCAAGGACCTAGTATTTAAAGTCTATATTGATGCTGGCCAGGGCAAGCAAACCTCTGGGAAATGAAAGAAACCAAGTAATAGGCCTTTCTTATTTCCTCATTCTTTCTGAATTATCCATTTTTATTCCTTAAGTGTTTCCTTCATTTAGTCATTGTAGACACAACCTGTGAGGTGACCTGTGGACATCCTGAAAGTATAAGAACTCACACTCATCACAGAGAATTCATTTTCAGGCTTGCTGCTTTCATCTTTTTTTTTAAAATTTTTAATTAATTTTTTATTTTCTATAAACATATATTTTTATCCCCCGGGGTACAGGTCTGTGAATCACCAGGTTTACACACTTCACAGCACTCACCAAAGCACATACCCTCCCCAATGTCCATAATCCCACCCCCTTCTCCCAAACCCCCTCCCCTCAGCAACCCTCAGTTTGTTTTGTGAGATTAAGAGTCACTTATGGTTTGTCTCCCTCCCAATCCCATCTTGTTTCATCTTTAGTGACACTTAATGTCCCTGTGGGAGTAGGGGATAAACCGTTTACATTTTGTTACAGGAGGTGATCAATATATAGTCATGCCTGTCTTTTGATCCTGAGCTCTTGAACTCAATTCTCTCCAACAGATACAAATCTAGGAAATGAAGATGCTGTCAATGGGAGAAGGAAATGGGCCCTTGTTCCTGGGGACAAGAGAAATTATCCTTTCCCTAAGGCATGTCTGCTGTGTGTATAAGGCAGTGAACTTCAGAGTTATAAAGTAACCACCTCCTGCATTTGTCTAATCAAGCTTTTGTCATTTGCAGAGAGAGTTCACATGCATGATCTCATCTGAGTTGGGTGGAAGTTGCCATTCACACCTCTGTCATCAGGACCAAAATACCTTGTGACTTCACTCAACAGCAGCTGGCTGAGTGTGAGGAACTCAGCTGCACAGGTGCTGGCAAAGTGGAGAGTGGGGAGGGGGCCCTGGGACTTTTTCTGTATTCTAGGAGGAGGAGGGGCAACTGGTGTGAGTGAGTGGGAAAGAAGATGAGGAAAGCCTGGGAAACTGTCAAGTGGAAAACTTGTGGGGCTTATGAAACAGCTCATTTGGATCATCTCTTTATAAAATTGAGTTGGAAAGGGAAGGGAAGGCACTACAGATCCTGGAGCTCCCTTGGGGAGAAAGTTAATTCATCTTCCGCCTGGATAAGGAGTTTCAATGTTTGACAAATTTTATATATATATATATATATATATATATATATATATATATTTTTTTTTTTTTTTTAGCTTGATCTGACTTTCCCTAATGTTATAATTCTAGTTTGATTTCTTCTTCAAGATAATATTCTTTGGGGGGTAAAAAAAAAAAAAAAGTTGAATTCTCCCAAAACCCTTTCCTACATAAATGTTCATATATTATACTTTGTGGTGACATGTAAAGATAAGAACTGGAAATGAAAGCGAAGGACAAAAAGAGAGACTAGAATATGGACCTCTTGAGAGCAGAGAGGGTCCATAATCACCTTTGTACTCTTCACACAGAGTTTGGTACCGAGCACATTTTTGCTGAATGTATATATGTTATTTGAAAAATGAATGAATGGAGACAAACAGAGAGAGAAGTGGATCGGGGTGAGAGAATAGAGACATTAATATTTAAGCTCATAATGCTTTTCTTTCCACAATTTTTCATTCTCTAATTGGATTACCTCATTCACCACCCCACACCTAGATTTTCTAAATTCCATCCATACAATGAGGGAAACAAGAAAACAACAAACCCAGTACAACAATGTCCCACCACGTGAGACCCAAACCAGGACTAGGAACCCAGACAAATGCACACATTATTTAGCCTTCAGAAGTTGAATGCCAATTCCTGGTGCACCCATATGCCCTCCTTGTGTGGGGGATGCATCACTATCAAGAGGAACTTTTCCATATCTTGCAGCAAAGAGAAAATTATCCCTACTGACTCAAGTATAGAAACAAAATGGAAGGTTCTTCTCAGGGCAAGCCAAGACACAGTTGAGGGAGCAGGGGGGCATGCCCTCAAGGAAGCGACCCCCGCCCCCATGAAGGTAAATATGGCATTACAAGATCATTTGGACTTGAGATTTCTGAGTTCTGGTTTAGAATTCTTGGAGTACTGTCCCCACAGAACACCAGCAAGGCTTAAAACACCTCTAGGGACTCCTATTTTGCAAAGGACCCTCAAAATCCAAAACAAATTACTTAGAATTTCTTTGCTGGTGGAATGTTTCCATACCTTTTGAGTGAGATTTGAGGGACGAAAAATCATTCAGAACCAAAGTTGATGAAAAATATAAATGACTAAGCTGTGAATAGCACTTTAGACCAAAAGCAGTGTGTAACACACACACACATACACACACACACACACACACACACACACATTTCATACTTTAGTGAAAGATTTTGAAAGATTCCAAAGTGAATTGCACCATACAACCATGGAAAAAAGTATGTGTAGAAATTCCCATGTGAAATTGAAGCAAGATTATTTGGAAGAATACATTAATAAAAGCAAAAGTAGTTTCATAATCTAGGTATAAGCACAAGGGTACAATGGTAGCTCTAGTATCAATTATTTTGCACACTTAGCACTGTTCATGCATGAATCTGGCAGCTTTCAAAATATTACAACCTTGCTTGTCTTTAATGTGATTCAATAACCCTTATTTTCCTGATAGGATCATGCCTGTCAGTATAAGCCTACCATCACTGAGTCTTTCCCTCCTGTGTGTTCCAAATACATATGTACCTTGAAAGTCATGTGTATATAAATATATATACATATACATGTATATATATGTATATATATATATATATATATATATATATATATATATAAAAGTTCTAAAGAAAATATTGGGAATTTCCACTGGAAAGCTACAGGTATAATTTCTGCAACAGCCTCTTTTCCCTGCTCTCTTCATATCTCATTTTCTTTTCTTTGAGAAGTGCCAGAAGATGTTTGATTATTATTATATTAAATAATAATTCCTGACTCTCAATTCTTGCTTTATGATCATCTTGGATATATAACTGTGTTTGCTCTGGGAAAATGGGTCACAGATTGCTAAACTAGCTTCTCACCGTGCAGTGGTTAAGAGCTGTTTGTTTTTCAAATACCTTAATTGTATGGTCTACCAGAAAAGAGCAGCACTGGAAATTATACCTCTGGACTAAATGCAACCAGATGGACAAAAACAACAAGACGTTTGAAAAGATAAATGCCCCACAATCCGCCTGTGGTTGGTTTTATCGCCAGTTAATTTTCTAATGGCTTCTTCTGGGGCAGGGGGATATTCCCCAGGGCTAGGAGTGGTCCCTCAGCAAAAATCAGGCAGCCTTCAGAGAGAAGGGTCCTCTTTGCTGCCTATTTGGGTACAATCAGAGTAAATGTTTTGGTTTGGGGGCTGGGGTAATGGGCAGAGCTGGTGGGAGGGTAGAATTCTAAGCACAAGAAGAGTAACACGTCCCTTTTTGTTTTACATTTCTCAATGATTTTCCATTTTGCGGTGCCTTTTGGTAGATACAAAGCAAGGGTTTTAGTCCAGAGTTGATGACTATAGCTGAGGACGTGGGAAGCCTGGCATTCAATGACCTCATTGGCCGTCTGCAGGTTAAGGTTTCAGAAGTTAGAGTTGCTATTGGAAAAATACCCCATGTCAGATGAGGGTCATCTGAACTCATCAATAGACTCAGGGTGAGGCTGACCTCTGAGTCTTTGTTGCTCTTCCCAGGACCATAGTGTCCAGTCTAAAATCTAGCCTTTGTGGATATGCCTTAAAATTCAGGCAACCAGGCTGCCAGGCCATAAGTAATTATATACCATTTCTTGTAGTATATAATAACAACACTGGATTCACGGTTGGGCAATGACGGAGATGTGGGGAGAAAATTCAGAAAGATAGAAGAACTCATTGACTCTTTTCTCATGAAATGGTTGGGATTGTTGAAAAATCTCATCATTTGGGAATAGTTTCTGCTCTCCCATCCCATCTCCAACTCTGCCACCACTTCTACCAAATACAAGTTCTTGAAAATTGAAGACAAGGAATTTAAGGTACTCCAAATATTTATATTATAAAAGAGAAAAAAGATGAGTTGAAAAGTGAGACCTGGGGTCTCCTGAGGCTTGAGTTGGCTGATGGAGTTAACATAAAAGCAGTTAACACTTCTCCCTCTTTCCTTCTAGAGAAGTTTCAGCTATAGCCTGTGTTCTCTGCGCCTGTGTAATTTAATATTAAGTCCCGGTCTCCCATGATTACTTCATGTAAACTCTTCATATCCTCATTAGACCTTTTCATATCCCTGAAATCTCCCTTGAAGTCCTTCTTCATGAGTTCACCTCCACCAGAAAACATCAAATTATATACTTCAAACATCTTCACTTTATTGTATGTCAATTAAGTATTAATAAAGCGGTTAAAAATAAACTTCTGACTTTCCTGTTTGCCTTACGTTGGACTGCAGTCCTTAAAAGAAAATTTAAAAATTATGTAAAATTAACATACAATGAAACGCAGAGCTCTTCAGTCTCAAATTTGATGAGTTTTGGCAAATGCATACATCCATCTGGTTACCATTCCAATTAATATTCAGAACATTTCAATCACCTTCCAGTGAAACCCACACCACATGTATTAATTTTGCCTGTTCTTAAACTTCAGAAAAGTTTACTAATTATATTTATTGTTTTCAGCTTGTCCTCTCTCATTCAGTTTATGGTTGTTGAATTTATTCACATAGCTATAGTTAATTATTTTTTGTTGCTGCATCATATACCACTCTATGACTATTTCATAATTTGCTCGTTCATTTTACTGGTCATGGACTTTTGGATCAGTTCTCGTTTTTGGATTATATGAACAAAGCTGACATGAACATTCTCATACAATTCTTTTTGTAGATGTGTGCTTTGTTTTCTCTCAAATGAATTTATGACTGGAATTGCTGAGTGAAACTTAAGATATATCTTCAATTTTTTAAATGAGATATAATTTACATACCATAAAATTCATGCTTTCAAATTATTCAGTTTTTATTACTCACAAAACTGTGAAACTGTGTAATGATCACCACTATCTGATTCAGAATATCTTTATCTTCCCCACAGAAACCCCATACTTGTTCACTCTCCATTCCACCCCCTCTCAGTCCTTGACAACTACTAATCTACTTTCTATCTCTATGTATTTGACCTTTCTGGATATTTCATATAAATGGAATAATATAATATGTGTCTTTTTGTGTCTGGCTTCTTTCACATTGCATATTTTCAAGATTTATCCATGTTGTATTATGCATAAACATGCCATGCATTTAATGGCTGAATAATATATCATTGCATGAATATAGTATATTTGTTTATCCAGTCAGCAATTGGTGAACATTCGTGTTGTGTCACTTTTTGGCTATTATGAAGTATACTGGAATGAATGTTTATGTATGGTAAATCTATTTTCCATTCTCTTGGATATATAGCTATGAGTGGAATTGTGGGTCATATGGTAACTCTATATTTAACTTTTTGAGGAGATGCCAAACTGTTTCCCAAAGCAGCTCTACCAGTTTACATTCTTACCAGTAGTGCATGAGTGCTCGCTTCGGCAGCACATATACCAGCAGTGCATGAGGGCTCAAAAATTTTGGTCATAGCCAGCGTAATGGCTGTGAGTTGTATTTCATTATGGCTTTGATTTGCATTTCTCTAACGACTAAAGATGAGCATTCTTTTATTGACCACTTACACATTTTCTTTGGAGGCATGTGTGTGTCTCCAAATGCTTTACCCTATTTTAATTGGGTTATTTGCCTTTTCATTGTTGAGTTGTAAAAGTTTGTTCCATATGTTGAATACTAGACCTTTATCAGATATGCGTTTTGCAAAAATTTCTCAGTCTCTGGATTGTCATTTTATTTTCTTGATAGTGTACTTGAAAGCACAAAGCTTTTGGGGGCATCTGAGTGGCTCAGCGGCTTAAGTATTAGACTCTTGATTTCAACTTGGGTCATGATGTCAGGGTTGTGAGATCAAGCCCCATGTTGGGCTGAGTGTGGTGCCTGCTTAAGATTCTCTCCCTTGGGGGCACCTGGGTGGCTCAGTTGGTTAAGCAACTGCCTTTGGCTTAGGTCATGATCCTGGAGTCCCAGGATCAGGTCCCACATCAGGCCCTCTGCTCATCAGGAGGCTGGCTTCTCCCTCTGCCCCTCGCCCCTTTCATGCTCTCTCTCTCAAATAAATAAAATCTTAAAAAAAAAAAAAAAAGATTCTCTCTCTTGGGATGCCTGGGTGACTCATTCCATTGAACATCTGCCTTCAGGTCGTTGGTCACAGGTTGAATCCTTGGGACTGAGCCCCACATTAGGTTCCCTGCTTAATGAGGAGTCTGCTTCTCTCAGTCCCTTGGCCCCTCCACCTGCTCATGCTCTGTCTGTCTGTCTCTCAAATAAATAAATAATATCTTTAAAATAAAAAAAGATTCTCTTTCTCCCTCTGCCTCTCCCCCCCCCAACATGTGCTTGCTCTCTCTTTCTCTATCTCTCAAAATAAATAAATAAATAAAGCACTGAAGTTTTCAATTTTCATGAAGACCAATTTATGTTTTATTTTGTTACCCATGCTTTTGGTGTCATACCTTAAAAAAAAACCAAAACTGCCTAATCCAAGATTTTTTTTTTTAAGATTATTTATTTATTTATTTGACAGAGAGAGATGACAAGCATGCAGAGAGGCAGGCAGAGAGAGAGGAGGAAGCAGGCTCCCTGCTGAGCAGAGAGCCCGATGCGGGGCTCGATCCCAGGACCCGGGGATCATGACCTGAGCCAAAGGCAGCGGCCCAACCCACTAAGCCACCCAGGCGCCCCCTAATCCAAGATTTTAAAGATTTATTCCTATGTTTTGTTCTAAGAATTTTTTAAAAAATTATTTTTTAGCTCTTACATTTAAGTTTCTGATCTGCTTTGAGTTAATTTTTGGATGTGTTGTGAGGAAGAGACCCAGTTTTATTCTTTCACTTATGCTTTTTCAGTTATTCCAACAGGATTTGTTGAGAAAACTATTCTTTCCACCGCTGAACTGTTTTGGCATACTTACTAAGTACCACTTGATCACGTATGGTTTTTTTTTTTTTTTTTATAAACATATAATGTATTATTAGCCCAAGGGGTATAGGTCTGTGAATCACCAGGTTTACACACTTCACGGCACTCACCATATCACATACCCTCCCCAATGTCCATAACCAACCACCCTCTCCCTATTCCCCCTGCCCCCGACCACCTCAGTTTGTTTTGCAACATTAAGAGTCTCTTATGGTTTGTTTCCCTCCCGATCCCATCTTGTTTTATTTATTCTTTTCCTATCCCCCAAACCCCCCACATTGCATCTCCACTTTCTCATATCAGGGAGATCATATGATAGTTTTCTTTCTCCAATTGACTTATTTCACTAAGCATAATACCCTCTAGTTCCATTCATGTCATCCCGAATGGCAAGATTTCATTTCTTTTGATGGCTGCATAGGATTCCATTGTATATATATATCACTTCTTCTTTATCCATTCATCTGTTGATGGACATCTAGGTTCTTTCCATAATTTGGCTACTGTGAACATTGCTGCTTTAAACATTCAGGTGCACCTCCCCCTTCGGATCACTACATTTGTATCTTTAGGGTAAATACCCAGTAGTGTAATTGTTCGGTCATAAGGTAGCTCTATTTTCAACTTTTTGAGGAACCTCCATGCTGTTTTCCAGAGTGGTTGCACCTGCTTGCATTCCCACCAACAGTGTACGAGGGTTCCCCTTTCTCCATATCCTTGCCAGCATCTGTCATTTCCTGACTTGTTAATTTTAGCTATTCTGACTGGTGTGAGGTGGTATCTCATTGTAGTTTTGATTTGCATTTCCCTGATTCTGAGTGATGTGAAGCACTTTTTCATGTGTCTGTTGGCCATCTGAATGTCTTCTTTGCAGAAATGTCTGTTCATGTCCTCTGCCCATTTCTTGATTGGATTATTTGTTCTTTGGGTGTTGAGTTTGCTAAGCTCTTTATAGATTTTGGATACCAGCCCTTTATCTGATATGGCATTTGCATATATCTTCTCCCATTCTGTCAGTTGTCTTTTGGTTTTGTTAACTGTTTCCTTTGCTGGATCACATATGGTTTTTATCTCAGGATTCTCAATTTATTTCATGATTTATATGCCTATCCTAACGCCGGTATCATACAGTCTTAATTATTGCAGCTATGTAGTAATTTTTGAGGATGGGAACTGTGAATCCTCCAACTTTGTTCTTTTTCAAGATTGTTTTGGCTATTCTGGGTCTCTTGTATTTTAATATGAATTTTAGGATCAGCTTGTTGATTTCAACAAAAACCAGCTTGGATTTTGATAGGAATTACATGGACTCTATAGATCCATTTGGAGAATTTCATCATACTAACAAGATTAAGTTTCAACACATGAACATAAGTGTCTTTTAATGAATCTAGATCTTTTTTAATCTTTCAGTGATTTTTTTTGTAGTTTTTGAGTCTCACATTTAGTTTATTAAAATTATTCCTAAAAAACTTATTTTGAAGGTATTGTAACTGTAATCACTTAATTTTATATTCAGATTATTTATTGCTAGTGTGTAGCAATACAGTGGATTTTATACATTGATCTTAGATCCTGCAACAATTGGGAACCCATTGCTTATTCTAATCTTTTTTTTTCTCGGTGTGCATATTTTTTAAAATTTTCTGTATAAAAGGACTTGTCATATGCCAGTAAGATAGTTTTATTTCCTCCTTTCTGATCTGGCTGTCTTTTGTTTTTTTCACTTGATTAATTCCCCTGGCTAGAACTCCTGCTACAGTTTTGAACAGAAGTAGCAATGTTGTTAACTCCTATCTTCTTCCCGATTTGAGAATAAAAGCTTTCATATTTCTATATTAACGTGATGTAATCTTCGGGTATTGGTAGAGCTTTTTTTTTTTTTTCTAAATTAATTAATTAATTTATTTATTTATTTTCAGCATAAAAGTATTCATTGTTTTTTGCACCACACCCAGTGCTCCATGCAAACCGTGCCCTCTTTAATATCCACCACCTGGTTCCCCCAACCTCCCACCCCTCGACGCTTCAAACCCCTCAGATTGTTTTTCAGAGTCTCATGATTCACCTCCCCTTCCAATTTACCCCAACTCCCTTCTCCTCTCTAACTCCCCTTGTCCTCCATGCTATTTGTTATGCACCACAAATAAGTGAAACTATATGATAATTGACTCTCTCTGCTTGACTTATTTCACTCAGCATAATCTCTTCTAGTTCCATCCATGTTGTTACAAAAGTTGGGTATTTGAAGTGGCGGGGGGGTGGGAAGTTGGGGTACAAAGTGGTGGGTATTATAGAGGGCACAGATTGCATGGAGCACTGGGTGTGGTGAAAAAATAATGAATACTGTTTTTCTAAAAATAAATAAATTAATTTAAAAAAAGAAATTTAAAATAGAACTTCCTTATGGCCCTGCAATTGCACTCCTGTGTATTTACCCCAAAGATACAGATGTCGTGAAAAGAAGGGCCATCTGTACCCCAATCTTTATAGCAGCAATGGCCACAGTCACTAAACTGTGGAAAGAACCAAGATGCCCTTCAATGGACAAATGGATAAGGAAGATGTGGTCCATATACACTATGGAGTATTATGCCTCCATCAGAAAGGATGAATACCCAACTTTTGTAGCAACATGGATGGGACTGGAAGCGATTATGCTGAGTGAAATAAGTGAAGCAGAGAGAGTCAATTATCATGTGGTTTCACTTATTTGTGGAGCATAACAAATAGCATGGAGGACATGGGGAGAAGGGGAGGAGAAGGGAGTTGGGGGAAATTGGAAGGGGAGGTGAATCATGAGAGACTATGGACTCTGAAAAACAATCTGAGGGTTTTGAATGGGCCGTTGTGGGAGGTCGGGGCACCAGGTGTTGGGTATTATGGAGGGCACAGATTGCATGGAGCACTGGGTGTGGTGCAAAATAATGAATACTGTTATGTTGAAAATAAATTAAAAATAAATTTTAAAAAATTAAAAAAATAAGTTGGGTATTCATCCTTTCTGATGGAGGCATAATACTCCATAGTGTATATGGACCACATCTTCCTTATCCGTTCGTCCATTGAAGGGCATCTTGGTTCTTTCCATAGTTTGGCGACCACTGCCATGGCTGCTATAAAAATTGGGGTACAGATGGCCCTTCTTTTTACTACATCTGTAGCTTTGGGGTAAATACCCAGGAGTGCAATGGCAGGTCATAGGGAAGCTTTATTTTTAATTTCTTGAGGAATCTCCACACTGTTCTCCAAAGAGGCTGCACCAACTTGCATTCCCACCAACAGTGGAAGAGGGTTCCTCTTTCTCCACATCCCCTCCTGTCTTGCTAATTTTGGCCATTCTAACTGGTGTAAAGTGATATCTCAATGGTTTGAAAGTTAGGTTCCTTTTATCCCTGGTTTATTGATTTTTGTTTATCGAAAAATGTGTTGGATTTTGTCAAATGATTTTTCTTTATCGATTTACATGATGTGAAGATTTTGTTCATTATTATTTAACTGATACCATGTGTTATGTGGATTTTTTTTTTCTTTTAAAGATTATTTATTTATTTATTTGACAGATGGAGATCACAAGTAGATAGAGAGGCAGGCAGAGAGAGAGAGGAAGGGAAGCCTGCTCTGTGTTAAGCAGAAAGCCCGATGTGGGGCTCGATCTCAGGACGCTGGGATCATGACCTAAGCCAAAGGCAGAGGCTTTAACCCACTGAGCCACCCAGATGCCCCTGGAATTTTACTTTTCAACCAAGCTTGAATTCTTGGGATAAATTCTCTCATCATGGTGTATGATCCTTCTCATATGTCTCTGGATTCAGTTTGCCAGTGTTTTTTGAGTATTTTTGGTATCTATATTCATAACGGACAATGGTCTGTGCATTTCTTTCCTTTTGATGTCTTTGGTTAATTTTGTATCAAGTTAACACCAACCTATAATGTATATTGGGAAGTATTCTATTCTCTTCCGTTTTTTTTTTTTTTTTTTTTTTTTTTTTTTTTTTTTTTTTTTTTTTTTTGTGACAGATTAGTGTTAATTCTTTAAACACTGGGTAAAATGTACCAATTTACCATGAAACAATCTTTCTCTGGGCTTTTATTTGTGAGAAATTTTCTTGATAACTTATATATCTTCACTTGTTGTAAGTCCATTCAGATTTTGTTTCTTCTTGAGTCAGTTTTGTGATTTTTATGTTTCTAGTAATTTTTCCATTTCATCTAGACCATGTAATTTGTTGGCATAAATTTGTTCATCTTGCTTACATATAACTGACTTTATTTCTGCAAAGTTGACGATAATATCACCTCTTCCATTCCTGATTTTATCAGTTTGAATTTTCTTTTTTTCTTGATCAGTGGAGCTATTTGTGGTTTGTCAATTTCATTGATCTTTTCAAAAGAATTAACTTTTGGTTTTGTTAATTTTCTTTCTTGTTTTATATGTTCTATTTCATTTATTTCCACTCAAGAATTTATTATTGCCTTCCTTCTGCTTGCTTTGGGTCTTGTTTACTCTGCTTTTTTTTAAGTTTTGTACGTTGGAAGATTAGGTTATTGATTTAACGTTTTAGAAAAATGTATTTTTTAATTAAATTTATTTATTTTCAACATAACAGTATTCATTATTTTTTCACCACACCCAGTGCTCCATGCAATCCGTGCCCTCTATAATACCCACCACCTGGTACCCCAACCTCCCACCCCCCCTCTACTTCAAACCCCTCAGATTGTTTTTCAGAGTCCATAGTCTCTCATGGTTCACCTCCCCTTCCAATTTACCCCAACTCCCTTCTCCTCTCTAGCTCCCCTTGTCCTCCATGCTATTTGTTATGCTCCACAAATAAGTGAAACCATATGATAATTGACTCTCTCTGCTTGACTTTTTTCACTCAGCATAATCTCTTCCAGTCCCATCCATGTTGCTACAAAAGTTGGGTATTCATCCTTTCTGATGGAGGCATAATACTCCATAGTGTATATGGACCACATCTTCCTTATCCATTTGTCCATTGAAGGGCATCTTGGTTCTTTCCACAGTTTAGTGACTGTGGCCATTGCTGCTATAAACATTGGGGTACAGATGGCCCTTCTTTTCACTACATCTGTATCTTTGGGGTAAATACCCAGGAGTGCAATGGCAGGGTTATAGGGAGGTTCTATTTTTAATTTCCTGAGGAATCTCCACACTGTTCTCCAAAGAGGCTGCACCATCCTGCATTACCACCAACAGTGGAAGAGGGTTCCTCTTTCTCCACATCCCCTCCAACACATGTTGTTTCCTGTCTTGTTAATTTTGGCCATTATAACTGGTGTAAGGTGATATCTCAATGTGGTTTTAATTTGAATCTCCCTGAGGGCTAGTGATGATGAACATTTTTTCATGTATCTGATAGCCATTTGTATGTCTTCATTGAACAGAGACTTCTCCAATGAAGACATACAAATGGCTATCAGACACAAGAAAAATGTATTTTTAAGGTATTTGTCCATTTCTTGTAAGTTGTAGAATTACTGACTTACATTTGTTCATAATATATTTTTTTTAATTCTTATTGTCTTTTTTAATATTTGTAATTGCCATGGGATATTATCTCTTTCATTCCTGGTACAACACTTTGTGTTTTCTCTCTTTATTTTCTCCAGTTTTGCCGAGGTTTGACAATTTCACTAATATCTTCAAAGAACAAGTTTTTTGCCTTGATAATCTTATCAGTTTGTGCTCTGTTTATTTCATTATTTTTGCTCTTACTAAATGGTAGGTTCTCATATCAGTTGGTTCATTGTACAGACAACCCTAAATTAATTTGTAGGATAACTTTTGTTCATGCAACTACACTTCAGTTTGTCATACTAAATTCTTTTTTTTTCTTTGCCAGCAACTTATTCATTTGTTCTTTTTTAAATGATTAGTTTCAGAAATAGAATTTAGTGATTCTTCAGTTGGATATAATACCCAAAGCTCATTACATCAAGTGTCCTCCTTAGTGCCCATCACCCAGTTGTCCTGCCAATCCACCCACCTCCCCTCCAGAAACTCTGTTTGTTTCCTATAGTTAAGAATCTCAAGGTTTGCTTCCCTCTCTGCTTTCATCTTATTTTTTCCTTCCCTTCCCATGTGTTCGTTTGTTTTGTTTCTCTCTTCATTTAAATAAGATTTTATTTTTTTATTTGACAGAGAGAGAGAGAGAGAGAGAGATCACAAATAGGGTGTGGCAGTGACAGGCAGATGTAGAGGGAGAAGCAGGTTCCCCATGGAGCAGGGAGCCCAATGCAGAGCTTGCAGGACCCTGGGATCATGACCTGAGCTGAAGGTAGATACTCAACTGACTGAGACACTCATGTGCCTCTGAATTTTTTCTTAAACTCCACATAGAAATGAAATCATGTGATATTTTTCTTTCTCTGAGTTATTTTGCTTAACATAATATCCTCTAGTTCCATCGGTATCATTGCATACGACAAGATATCCTTTTTGATGGCTGAGTAATATTCCAGTGTGTGTGTGTGTGTGTGTGTGTGTGTGCGCGCGCACACATGTAATCACACACACACACTATGTCTTCTTTATCCATTCTTCTGTCAGTGAGGAACTTCTCTGGCCCCTAAGGTCAACTATCACAGAATGACCTATATGTTCCTGCCTCTCCAGATAAATTTTGTAATCATCATCTTGCTTTAAATATAAAAAAAATTTGAGGATAAGCAATGACACTTTTGAAATATTGGATCCAGGATCAGAGGACTTTCTACTGTACCACATTGCCTCTCCATGTCCTGAGCCAAAGAGAGTGACAAGAAAAAAAAGAATTCCTCATGTTCTAAACCAAAGAAAGTGATAAACAAAATTATTGGATACTGAAGTCCCTCATTATCTATAACGCTTATTGAACAATAAACTTTTTTAATTGATATGTAATTGACATAGTCTTACATTAGTTTCAGATATACAACAAACATATCTTTTTTTTAATTTATATTTTATTTATTTTCAGCATAACAGTATTCATTATTTTTGCACCACACCCAGTGCTCCATGCAATCCATGCCCTCTATAATACCCACCACCTGGTACCCCAACCTCCCACCCCCTGCCCCTTCAAAACCCTTGGATTTATTTTTAAGAGTCTATAGTCTCTCATGGCTCACCTCCCCTTCCAATTTACCCCAACTCCCTTCTCCTCTCTATCTCTCCATGTCCTCCATGCTATTTGTTATGCTCCACAAATAATTGAAACAATATGAAAATTGACTCTCTCTGCTTGACTTATTTCACTCAGCATAATCTCTTCCAGTCCCGTCCATGTTGCTCCAAAAGTTGGGTATTCATCCTTTCTGATGGAGGCATAATACTTCATAGTGTATATGGACCACATCTTCCTTATCCGTTCGTCCGTTGAAGGGCATCTTGGTTCTTTCCATAGTTTGGCGACCACTGCCATTGCTGCTATAAACATTGGGGTACAGATGGCCCTTCTTTTCACGACATTTGTATCTTTGGGGTAAATACCCAGTAGTGCAATGGCAGGGTCATAGGGAAGTTCTATTTTTAATTTCTTGAGGAATCTCCACACTGTTCTCCAAAGAGGCTGCACCAACTTGTCTTCCCACCAACAGTGGAAGAGTGTTCCTCTTTCTCCACATCCCCTCCAAAACATGTTGTTTCCTGTCTTGCTAATTTTGGCCATTCTAACTCTTGTAAGGTGATATCCCAATGTGGTTTTAATTTGAATCTCCCTGAGGGCTAGTGATGATGAACATTTTTTCATGTGTCTGATAGCCATTTGTATGTCTTCATTGGAGAAGTGTCTGTCCATATCTTCTGCCCATTTTTTTATATAATTTTCTGTTTTGTGTGTGTTGAGTTTGAGGAGTTCTTTATAGATCCTCGATATCAACCTTTTATCTATACTGTCATTTGCAAATATCTTCTCCCATTCCGTGGGTTGCCTCTTTGTTTTCTTGACTGTTTCCTTTGCTTTGCAGAAGCTTTTTATCTTGATGAAGTCCCAAAAGTTTACTTTCGCTTTTTTTTTTCCTTTGCCTTTGGAGACATATCTTGAAAGAAGTTGCTGTGGCTGATACCGAAGAGATTACTGCCTATGTTGTCCTCTAGGATTCTGATGGATTCCTGTCTCACGTTGAGGTCTTTTATCCATTTTGAGTTTATCTTTCTATGAAAGACCCAAAGCAAATATCATCCTCAATGGGAAAAAGCTTGCAGCCTTCCCGTTGAGATCAGGAACACGACAAGGATGCCCACTCTCACCACTCTTGTTCAACATAATATTAGAAGTCCTAGCAACAACAATCAGACAACAAAGAGAAATAAAAGGTATCCAAATTGGCAATGAAGAAGTCAAACTCTCTCTCTTTGCAGATGACATGATTCTTTATCTGGAAAACCCAAAAGACTCCATCCCCAAACTACTAGGACTCATACAGCAATTCAGTAACATGGCAGGATACAAAGTCAATGCACAGAAATCAGTGGCTTTCTTATACAGTAAGAATGAAAATACAGAAAGGGAAATTAGAGAATCAATTCCATTTACTATAGCACCAAGAACCATAAGATTCCTGGGAATAAACTTAACCAAAGAGGTAAAGGATCTGTATTTGAGGAACTACAGAGCACTCATGAAAGAAATTGAAGAAGACACAAAAAGATGGAAGACCTTTCCATGCTCTTGGATTGGAAGAATAAACATTGTTAAAATGTCTATACTGCCTAGAGCAATCTATACTTTTAATGCCATTCTGATCAAAATTCCACCGGTATTCTTCAAAGAGCTGGAGCAAATAATCCTAAAATTTGTATGGAATCAGAAGAGACCCCAAATCACTAAGGAAATGTTGAAAACAAAAATAAAACTGGGGGCATCATGCTACCTGATTTCAAGCTTTACTACAAAGCTGTGATCACCAAGACAGCATGGTACTGGCATAAAAACAGACACATAGACCAGTGAAACAGAGTAGAAAGCCTAGATATGGACCTTCAACTCTATGGGCTAATAATCTTTGACAAGGCAGGAAAAAATATACAGTGGAAAAAAGACAGTCTCTTCAATAAATGGTGCTGGGAAAACTGGGCAGCTTTATGTGGAAGAATGAAACTCGACCATTCTCTTACACCGTACACAAAGATAAACAACAAACATATTTGATATTTGTATACACTACCAAATAATGATTGCAGTAAGTCTAGTTATCATCCATCACCATACATAGTTACAAAACTATTTTTTCTCATAATGAGATCTTTTAAGATATACTCTTTTAGAAACTTTCCAAATATGCCATACACCATTACTAACCAGTAACCATGTTGTACATTACAACAAAATGACTTATTTATTTTATAAATATTTTTATATTTGTTTAGTTTATTCCTTCTAACCCCCTTTTCATATTTCATCCCCTCCCCAACCCCAATAGCTTTCATTTAATGTTTAGCCTGATCATCTAATCTATGATGGAAATAATTCTTAAGTGGAAAGCTTCCTAAAGATATTTATAAATACTCTCACAAGTACTTATCTTACTCTAAATGTCATCTGGAGGATGCTAAAGTAAAGAATACTGAAAATTTAATAAACATCAGTCTGCAATTCAAAATGAAATTCTACCTTCTTTTTGTTTAATTTTTGTGATAATCTCTTGATTATCACACCCCACATCACCATCCAGCTAAGGCTTTAATCTGTGGAGAGATTTTCTGGCAAATGAACAAATGCATTCCACTTAGAGATTGTTAACTGGTTCTGGTTAACTGGTTGTTAACTGGTTCTTAACTGGTTCTCCAACTTATCACTGGCTAAAAGATGTAACCATGATGCAATCAAGTGTAGATACAACAAGAAGGATTTAGATTCGATGGTAGAAATAATCCCATGGTAAAAAAAAATAATAATAAACATTACAAAGTGATTCTCCTTTCCTCTAGCAAAGCACAGAAAGCCTCAAGTGTTCTCTTGCCTTGGAAAAACTGTCAGCTAGCTGTTTCAGTTAGCTTTTCACCTCCAAACTCAGTAGAATGAAACATAAATTTAGTTAAACTTATTTAACTAAGTTATAACTCAGCAATTTAGGTTAAACTCAGCTAGGTATTTTTTTCTGCTGGTCTGAGCTGAGTTTACTATGGATTTTCAGTCAGCTGTTAGCTTAGTTTCTGTCATCCGTTAGTCTGTTTCTGGAGTTTGGCTGACTATTTGGTGCAATGAAAATTGTGCTATTTGTCTCTCTCCTTCCATCAGAATAACCCTTGTTATTTGGAGGTTTGTTTTTATGGTGGCTTTGGATTCCAAGACAGGGAGAAGGCAAACTCATATATGTAAGGTTTTTCCAGCCTCTGCTTATAACACATTTGCTAATATCTTATCAATTGAAGAAGTCACCTGGCTTATCCTAACTTAAAGGAATGGAAAGTACATTCCACCATTTGATGGGAGTGAAGTGCAACGAATGATGACCATTTTTGTTATCTACTACATTGGCACTGGATGCAGTAAAAGGAATATGAGGCCAAGAAAGAGGTGTTCTCATCAGTATCTCTAGGATATTAACAAAGGTATGCCCTGCGTCAGAAGGATAGTTGGGACACACCCCACATCACCATCCAGCTAAGGCTTTAATCTGTGGAGAGATTTTCTGGCAAATGAACAAATGCATTCCACTTAGAGATTGTTAGAAAAGGATTTGATTCTCCAGATAGCAGAAATATAAACTTTTCTTTGTTATCTTACCCATGTTCTTCTTCCCTTTTCCCTTAACCACCCTGCTCTCCAGCCTATTTGATTTCCCTTATAAAAGCTTGCCACTGGCTGTCCTGGGCTTGGTCCCTATGAATGGTCAGGAAAAGTGCCAAATACTTGCTGCTTTATCTGAAATAGGGCATGAAGTTCATAAACACAGAAAATAAGATCAAAGGGACCTGACAGGCCCGGCTAAATTCTCAGATCCAATTTTAGATCCCTTTAGGTTGAACCCACAGCATGAGTGGAAGTATGCATACTTGAACACTCACCATACCTCTGACCATGAGTACCTTGAAACACACACAAACTGAAATATGAGTTTCACAGATATGCTGTCTGGAAGGTGGGGGATAGACCAACAGTAGGGAAGCAAGAGGAGATGTTTTCTCTAATAGCACAATGCCATATTTCCTTCTCTCACAGAGATAACTGAGGCAGCTGTCTTGCTAGCATTTGTTCATACTTTCCTAATATTTCTCCCCAAAATTAACTCACTGTTATCAGAAGCTTTATAAGTCACCTATTCTAAACACACCACACCAAAACCCAGTGGCTTGAAGCAATAAACATTTACTATTTGTGATGTCTCTGCAATCTGAGTGGACAGTTCTATTGATTTGAGCCAGACTCAGAAACCTTCCTTGGACTCACTCATGGAGTTATCATCTACAGATCTCAAGGACACTGGCTAGTCTAGGATGCCCCTGCTGAGAAAACTTAGCCTTCCTCCATACACTTCTCACATTTCTCCAGCCAGTTAGCTGAGGCTTATCCTAATATTCATGGCCCAAGAACAAGTGGGGCTGGAAAGCAAGCTCTAGTTCACAAGCATTTTCAAGACTCTGCTTGGGTCTTGTTTGTTAACTCCCATTGGCCAAAGCAAGTCACACAGAAAGAAGGGGTCACTTAGAACATCTTGCTCACAGCGGTTATAGTATAAAAAAAAAACAAAAAACTGGAGACATCAGTGCAATCAACATACCATCTTAGTTGTGTAGAAATGTGGCGATTAAAAAAATAGTCACACTTAATTGTCATATACTGAATGGTCCACAGTCCTACCATTGTCCTTGTTGGTGTTCATCTGGTTCAGCCATTCCCGGAGTTTTGTTTTGTTTTAACATCTCAACATAAATGAGGTTTTTCTCAGACTCAAGTCAGCCCGAGTTGGTAGGAGATCAGAAGAAGAGAGGTGGTGGTGACAGCTAATTTGTTAGTATTCCCTTGTGGGTGTCCCAGTGTATGAGTCCTGCATGGAGTTGGTTCTTTGTCTTCTTTCCTTTCACCACATGACAGATTGTGCCCCAGAGGATACTTATAGAAAAAAGGCTTTCTGTTTTTGAGCAGCAGAACTAAGCCCTATGATTCACAGACTTTCTTGATTCAGCCTAGGGTTCCCCTTCTCAGTGTCCAGTTTTCCTGTATGGATAATAAGAATTAACTCCTTGAGAGACCTTGAGATATATATGTGTGTAGAGGGGTGCCAACCTGAATATAAGATATTATGCTAAAAATGTATAAGAATGAGGTACCCATCAGAATTTACTCTCTTAACTGGTTCTCCAACTTATCACTGGCTAAAAGATGTAACCATGATGCAATCAAGTGTAGATACAACAAGAAGGATTTAGATTCGATGGTAGAAATAATCCCATGGTAAAAAAAAATAATAATAAACATTACAAAGTGATTCTCCTTTCCTCTAGCAAAGCACAGAAAGCCTCAAGTGTTCTTCTCCAGCCCTCACACCAACCATGCAGCAGCTAAGATCCTCACACCCTCATCCTGCCTCTTGAGTGAGGTCACAAGGTATTTCAGTCCCGTGTATGAACCACAGTCAAAGGGGAAGAAGTGCTTCCAGAGCCTGAGTACCAAGGTGTGATAGGATTTCAAGGTTTTGCAAGTACTTCCATCTTTTTTTCTACTATTTTTCTTCTTGTATCCCTTTCTCTTTCTCTCATGTGAAAACAGTTGTCCTATTACTTTCAGAAAACTATTTCCTCTGGAAAGTATTAAAGTTTTAAACTGATCTCGATCTTTTAAATAAATGCGTTTCAAAAGTTTGCTGAGAGTCTAAGCATACCTTTCTCATCTTCTTCTACCATGGGCATAGGGAAATGCTCAAAGCATATTTTCTTTAGGATTCCTCAACGTCCCGAGATAGAGATTTCATGACCACAACCATCATCTATAAACAACACACAATTACTGTGCACTTTATGAGTTCCATTTTCTGCTGGATGCCATGAGAAATACAGAGAAGGTCAACACGTGGATGCCAAGTACACTGGATACATTATGGAACAGTGTGGAGTTTAATAAGAACATAGGATATTAGAGCTGAAAGGCATCTTTCAGATTTCAAAGCACTTATTTTACAGATGAGGAAGCAGAGGCTCAGAAACACATTCTCCAAAAAGCTGATAAAATCCCAGCTGCATTTTCGCATCTGTGTTCATCAAGGATATTGGTCTATAGCTCTCTTTTTTGGTGGGATCCTTGTCTGGTTTTGGGATCAAGGTGATGCTGGCCTCATAAAATGAGTTTGGAAGTTTTACTTCCATTTATATTTTTTGGAACAGTTTCAGGAGAATAGGAATTAGTTCTTCTTTAAATGTTTGGTAGAATTCCCCCGGGAAGCCGTCTGGCCCTGGGCTTTTGTTTGTTTGGAGATTTTTAATGACTGTTTCAATCTCCTTACTGGTTATGGGTCTGTTCAGGCTTTCTATTTCTTCCTGGTTCAGTTGTGGTAGTTTATATGTTTCTAGGAATGCATCCATTTCTTCCAGATTGTCAAATTTATTGCCGTAGAGTTGCTCATAGTATGTTCTTATAATAGTTTGTATTTCTTTGGTGTTAGTTGTGATCTCTCCTCTTTCATTCATGATTTTATTTTTTTGGGTCCTTTCTCTTTTCTTTTTGATAAGTCTGGCCAGGGGTTTATCAATTTTATTAATTCTTTCAAAGAACCAGCTCCTACTTTCGTTGACTTGTTCTATTGTTTTTTTGGTTTCTATTTCATTGATTACTGCTCTGATCTTTATGATTTCTCTTCTCCTGCTAGGCTTAGGGTTTCTTTCTTGTTCTTTCTCCAGCTCCTTTAGGTGTAGGGTTAGGTTGTGTACCTGAGACCTTTCTTGTTTCTTGAGAAAGGCTTGTACCGCTATATATTTTCCTCTCAGGACTGCCTTTGTTGTGTCCCACAGATTTTGAACCGTTGTATTTTCATTATCATTTGTTTCCATGATTTTTTTTCAATTCTTCTTTAATTTCCCGGTTGACCCATTCATTCTTTAGAAGGACGCTGTTTAGTCTCCATGTATTTTGGTTCTTTTCAAACTTCCTTTTGTGGTTGAGTTCTAGCTTTAGAGCATTGTGGTCTGAAAATATGCAGGGAATGATCCCAATCTTTTGAAACCGGTTGAGTCCTGATTTAGGACCGAGGATGTGATCTATTCTGGAGAATGTTCCATGTGCACTAGAGAAGAATGTGTATTCTGTTGCTTTGGGATGAAATGTTCTGAATATATCTGTGATGTCTCAGCAATCAGACAACAAAAGGAAATTAAAGGCATCCAAATCGGTAAAGAAGAAGTCAAATTATCACTCTTCGCAGATGATATGATACTATATGTGGAAAACCCAAAAGACTCCACTCCAAAACTGCTAGAACTTATACAGGAATTCAGTAAAGTGTCAGGATATAAAATCAATGCACAGAAATCAGTTGCATTTCTCTACACCAACAGCAAGACAGAAGAAAGGGAAATTAAGGAGTCAATCCCATTTACAATTGCACCCAAAACCATAAGATACCTAGGAATAAACCTAACCAAAGAGACACAGAATCTATACTCAGAAAACTATAAAGTACTCATGAAAGAAATTGAGGAAGACACAAAGAAATGGAAAAATGTTCCATGCTCCTGGATTGGAAGAATAAATATTGTGAAAATGTCTATGCTACCTAAAGCAATCTACACATTTAATGCAATTCCTATCAAAGTACCATCCATCTTTTTCAAAGAAATGGAACAAATAATTCTAAAATTTATATGGAACCAGAAAAGACCTTGAATAGCTAAAGGGATATTGAAAAAGAAAGCCAACGTTGGTGGCATCACAATCCCGGACTTCAAGCTCTATTACAAAGCTGTCATCATCAAGACAGCATGGTACTGGCACAAAAACAGACCCATAGATCAATGGAACAGAATAGAGAGCCCAGAAATAGACTCTCAACTCTACAGTCAACTAATCTTCGACAAAGCAGGAAAGAATGTCCAATGGAAAAAAGACAGCCTCTTCAATAAACGGTGCTGGGAAAATTGGACAGCCACATGCAAAAAAATGAAATTGGACCATTTCCTTACACCACACACAAAAATAGACTCAAAATGGATGAAGGACCTCAATGTGCGAAAGGAATCCATCAAAATCCTTGAGGAGAACACAGGCAGCAACCTCTTCGACCTCAGCCACAGCAACATCTTCCTAGGAACAACGCAAAAGGCAAGGGAAGCAAGGGCAAAAATGAACTATTGGGATTTCATCAAGATCAAAAGCTTTTGCACAGCAAAGGAAACAGTTAACAAAATCAAAAGACAACTGACAGAATGGGAGAAGATATTTGCAAACGACATATCAGATAAAGGACTAGTGTCCAGAATCTATAAAGAACTTAGCAAACTCAACACCCAAAGAACAAATAATCCAATCAAGAAATGGGCAGAGGACATGAACAGACATTTCTGCAAAGAAGACATCCAGATGGCCAACAGACACATGAAAAAGTGCTCCATATCACTCGGCATCAGGGAAATACAAATCAAAACCACAATGATATATCACCTTACACCAGTCAGAATGGCTAAAATCAAGAAGTCAGGAAATGACAGATGCTGGCGAGGATGCGGAGAAAGGGGAACACTCCTACACTGTTGGTGGGAATGCAAGCTGGTGCAACCTCTCTGGAAAACAGCATGGAGGTTCCTCAAAATGTTGAAAATAGATCTGCCCTATGACCCAGCAATTGCACTATTGGGTATTTACCCTAAAGATACAAATGTAGTGATCCAAAGGGGCACGTGTACTTGAATGTTTATAGCAGCAATGTCCACAATAGCCAAACTATGGAAAGAACCTAGATGTCCATCAACAGATGAATGGATCAAGAAGATGTGGTATATATACACGATGGAATACTATGCAGCCATCAAAAGAAATGAAATCTTGCCATTTGCAACAACATGGATGGAACTAGAGGGTATCATGCTTAGCGAAACAAGTCAAGCAGAGAAAGACAACTATCATATGATCTCCCTGATTTGAGGAAGTGGTGATGCAACATGGGGGCTTAAGTGGGTAGGAGAAGAATAAATGAAACAAGATGGGATTGGGAGGGAGACAAACCATAAGTGACTCTTAATCTCACAAAACAAACTGAGGGTTGCTGGGGGGAGGGGGTTTGGGAGAAGGGGGTGGGATTATGGACATTGGGGAGGGTATGTGTTTTGGTGAGTGCTGTGAAGTGTGTAAACCTGGTGATTCACAGACCTGTACACCTGGGGATAAAAATATATGTTTATAAAAAATAAAAAATTATATTAAAAAAAAATCCCAGCTGCAAATTCACCAATGCAAGTTAACATAACTTAAACAAATATAAACTGCTTCTCTCATTTATATACAGGGGATAGATTATATTTTATATCTTGATATTGAGTTGTTAGACTTAACTTCAAATCTATTTTCATATTTCGTCATGTAAAAGCAAATACGGATATAGGTCTTATTCTCCTATTTAAAGGAGTGGATACAATGATACCACAAAGCAAGAGATGTAGCGTTTCCATAGTGAAGAATGTTTCATTATGTATTTCATCTAGGGTTTCAGTGGGAATTTATGTGGTGTAGATACAGGATGGAGATGAGCATTATTACTAAGAAGCCTTCAGTTTTGGAGTAAGACGTGAAAGTCAGTCTCACTCAAAGGCCAAGTGGTATCAAGTGGGTTATGGCTACTCTGTAGAGAGAAAACAATGAGAATCTAGGTAGCAAAGAGAGTCACCATGGAAATCTTTTCCTTAATCTCATACATAGAAGGTTCTGTGCTGGACTCTATGCCAGGTCTTAATAGTGAGGACAGTTGATACAATTTTAGGAATATCATGGATACCTCAGAGAACAGACCTCCTACTCACTCTATACTCCACCTCCCCATCTGATTTGCTAATCAAGAGGTT
Organism: Mustela putorius furo; assembly: GCF_011764305.1. Classification (NCBI taxonomy): domain Eukaryota; kingdom Metazoa; phylum Chordata; class Mammalia; order Carnivora; family Mustelidae; genus Mustela; species Mustela putorius. The sequence goes on from NW_025421341.1 coordinate 21,365,273, forward strand.
GCTGTGAAAACATATGAATGTAACCAAACGTGACCGCTGGGCCAGGGTGGCACTAGGCCAGGGTGATTGGCTCAGATGTAGACACATAAACAGAATCATTTCAGAAGCTCTTTGGAACTGGAACTGAACAGTCGGTTTATCTCCATCACACATAAAGCTCAGATGTTGTTAGTTAGAACTATACATAATTTGCTTTGTGGTTTGAAGGAAAGGAAATTCCACCATGTGAAAGAAGAAAGAAGCAGGTGTGTGGAGAAAAACAGAGACTAAAGATGTGAAGACAAATGTATGCATTAAAGTTCTTGCTTTCAACTGTTTCTAAATCTCAACCATATTCCTATTTTCAGGGTTTTATGTATATATATATATATATATATATATATATATATATATATATGATAAATGACCTTTAAGATGGTATGAGTTGAGTTTCTAATATGAATAATGAGTACATGTAGTGAGAGATTATTGAATTCTATTAAAGTCTTAGATTAAATTAATACATTTTAGGAAATGAGGCAGTGAGGGTTAGTGTATGGGCCTAGAACAAGTTGAGATAAAAGAACCAGTTTGTTTCAGTAAGCATCAGCCAGACAAATACACTGGGGGAGTCTTCTGATGCTGTCGGTGTCCCTTGGAAGGGAGAAGCTGTGACTTTGGCTCCCTGAGCACTGAGGGAACTAGAAGATACTTTTCCACTGGGTCGTCTGAAAATGAGGACATCCTTGCAAGGAAAATCCAAATCCAGAATGGTTCAGGATAAAAGAAGTAAAGAAATTCTTTCAAATGGCAAGGGTCATCTTTACGTGGAATGGAGGGTTGGAAGTTAGTGAGCTCTTGAAAATGGTGACTGAGTCAAGCCAGGACAGCCTTGTAGCAGGGTTACTATAGAAATGATGGAAATATCTGTTGGGACACAAGAAAATAGGCTTTCAACACTGCTTTTCCTCAAGATTTTTACATTTTGACTCTGAGAGATAAGGGAGATGTGGTGGATGGGACATAGGTCTCCAAGAGATCTGATTCCTCAATGGTAACTAGTTGCAGTTCATTTCCACAATCCCATACACCCTCATTCCTTGTCCCTCTTCTAGTCCCTTTCTCTTCTCAGCTCCTCTGCTCCTCTCCAACAAAATCATCAGCTCTCTCCTCTCTGGAAGCTTTTTCTAGGCAGGCTACCATCCTTGAGACATCGGTCTTCTATATTCTCCTTAAAAGATCTAACCTCTATCATTTTCCTAGCACCTTCCAAATAGAGCCTTCTTCCATAAAATCTTTCTTCTGGAATGATCAGGGAAATAAAAGGTAACAAAATCCCCCCCTAGTTCTTTCCTGTCTGAATATACGAACCCACCCTTAATGCTCTAACCCATCTAAACCTAAACCATTGACTTAGACAAAAATGTAAGGAAATTCCTTTACCTGCTTACAGATATATTTGACTTGAATTATATCATTGCCTGTCTTTGTGTGTTGAGATTTTAGGGTCTCAGATGCTTTTAGGATCATGTGACTTCAAGGATACTTTTCCCTGGAACAATCCATGTGATTCCATCTTGGATGGTTCTGGGGACTGCCATATGCCATAGACAGATTCTGTTTCTCATGTAAATTCTAGTGACTTCACACACATAATTGCTGTTTCTATCTGACACTTTGCTGGTTTATACTGCATGTCTCATATTGTGTCAGAGAGTAATTAGATACAATAGATGAATCTTGGAACACTGAAAAAATAAAATTAAATAAAATTAAATAAAGCACTAGTTTAGAAAGCAGGCCTATTAGCCACAGGCAAAATAGTAGGAACAGTAGGCCTTAAAGAGATTTAACAGGCTCCGTATTTTATTTCCACTACATATTTTTTAAAATTACCTTGAATTGTTTATTTGATATAATGCTTATTTCAGAGCCTCATGAACCAGCATCAAGTCTTTAGGAATTTACCTTTAGTACTGCTTTTGAATGTAGATTTCAATGTTTATGAGAGAGATGATTTCATCAGTTAGTGATAAGCTACATGCCAACAATTTAACTTATTCAAGAATGTAGATTACAGTACCTCATTTGTTTCCTTTTCAGCAATTCACACACACACACAAAATTTCATGATCACATAATTTTAGAGATTTCTTCCCACCTTAAATTAATGTCATTTTTTTTCAATATCTAGTCAAAATACTTTGCCTGATGCCTACAAAGAAGATCTTATGAAACCCATATATATCTTATAACATAATCCATTACTTTTGGGGGAAAATCCCAATGAACACAACTTGATAATGATTGTCAGATATATTGTCAAGATTCCCATCACCTCTTCAAATGGATTTTGAGCAAGTAAGAGCGAAATATTTATAGTCATTCTTTTTCACATTTATTGTATGTATTACCAGATTCTGGAAATAAATATATTCAGGAAATATTTAATTTCACTAAGATGGAATAGAGATTAATTTCTTTTCAGCAGTAAGTAATAACTTTATAACTGTGAATCTGTAGCTCTTCAAGATAAATATTTATTAATAAAATTTACCAAATATCTATGTTGACAAAATCCAGATCAAGTCTTTTTAACAGTGAAATAATACATATTCTGCAAATGCTGATAAAATCTGAACCACAAATTCACCAACAACATTTGAATGTAACTGAAACAAATAAAAAATGCCTTTCTCATTTATAGCCAAAGAATATATTAAATTATGTTGATATTAAGTAATTGGACATAATCAATAAACTTCAAACTTGCTTTCATATATCATCATGTAAGATAGGAGAAACAAATGTGGGTGCAGATTTCATTATCCCATTTGAAGGAGCTGATACAATGACACCATAGAACAGGAGTTACAATATTTTCACAGTGAAATATTTTTCATTGTGTATTTTACCTAGGATTTTGATGGGAATTTATGTGGTGTTGATACAGGATGGGGATGGGGGATGTTATTAAGAAGACTGATGATAGACGAAGGGAAGTAACTGACTAGCTTCACCTAAAGACTCCAAGGCTTCCAAATGCTCTCCCGGACAGAAGAGAATAGCCATCTGTTCTTCTTGTCCACTGGGGAATGAGCAAGGGGATATTGGTTAATAACATGGCTAAGGAGATTCAGGGTACACAATGAATTTCACAACTGACAAGTTTCTTGGACACTGGACCCATTGACCAAGTGCTCTGTGAGTGGGGTGAAATGCCCTTCTCTGGAGGCCATCAGACACATCTGTCTGGCCAAATATAAATGCGGTGCTCCCTGGAGGGTTAAGAATGGACAGTTGATGGCTGGATTCCTGCATTCCAGCCTGGCAATATTTATTTTAAATCCCATTTCTGTTCTCAAGATGAGATCTTGATTTCCCTCTGTGATTTTGAAGATGTCTTCTCTTTTTACTTCACTATGAAAAAAGAGAAGAATGAAGGAATTTCTTAGAGAGGAATATGTGATTTCTTTACAAAAAGGACATGTGGCTCATACTTTGGCTATTCACATGAACATCATGTATTTAAAGATATGAACATTCATGCTGGAAATGAACAAATATCTTTTTTCTTTCCTCTCACAAATTGTGTGTGATGTGGAAAGTTTTGATTTTTCTCTTGATACATTTTAATGATGACCTAAGAAAACAGATTTAATGACATTTAACTCAGAACCATAGTCTGGAATGACTTAAAGCATCTCTCTCTCTCTCTTTTAAGATTTCATTTTTGAAGTAATTTCTACACTCAACATGGGGCTCAAACTCACAATCCCAAGACCAAGAGTTGCATGCTCCACTGATTAAGCCAGCCAGGCTCCCCTGTAAGCATCTTGAAATTTATATGCTGAATATGAAACTGAGTCACAGAAACATGGAATAAACTGAGGGTCATAAGAATGGTTCAAGTTTGATGGAAAGGCATTAAAAAAGAAACAAAAACTTAGCTGTTTTTATTCAGGGTAAGGAAGAGTAGCAAAGTCTAGTCTCACAGGAGGAGAGTTAAAATGTTAGCTTTAAAGGAACAAAAGGGATATATGGTTTCAGAGGCAGGTAGTGACTTGCAAACACTAAGGATATCATTTCCCAATCAAAGATGCAAGATGGGTAGAGAATGAGGGAAAGAAACAATTAAATAATGTGCCCTTTATCATCAGTAGATGGCATCTCTTTGGTCAAGACATAAACAAGCAGTACCTGTCTCTTTGGGGACTGACCACGGTTACATCATTATCTGCCCATTTAACTCCAAAGCTGGGGCTAAATCTGTAGGGACACATTCCAAGAATCCCAGTGGTTGTCTGAAACTGTGAATAGTACCAAACCCTATACAGATGGTCCCAGACTTAAATTGTTTCACTTATGTGTGTGTGTGTGTGTATTTGACTTTGCAATGGTGCAAAATTGATATGCTTTCAGTAGAAAGTATATGTCAAATTTTGAATTTGGATCTTTTCCTGAACTAGCAATATGCAGTAGGTACTCTAATACTGGACAGCAGTAGCCCCCAGTCATGATTGTGAAGATAAACATGATCATGATCATGAAGGTAAACAACCAATACCCTTAATAACCATTCTGCACTCAGACAACTGTTCTGGCTTTCACTTTCAGTATTCAGCCAATTACATAAGATAGTTAGCACTTTATTACAAAATAAACTTTATATTAGATGATTTTGCAACCATAGGCTAATGTAAGCACTCTGAGCATGTTTAATATAGGCTAGCCTAAGCTATGTTGTTTGGTAAGTTAGCTGTATTAAATGCAGTTTCAACTTAATATTTTCAATTTACAATGAGTTTATTGGAATGTAACCCTATTGTAAGTCAAGGGAGATCTGTACATACTATGTTTTTTTTTTTCCTATACATACATAGCTATGATAAAGTTTAATTTATAAATTAAGCATGATAAGAGGTTAATAACTAACAATAAAACAGAACAATTATAATATACTGTAATTAAAATTGTGTGAATGTGGTCTCCTTCCTCCTTGTGATGATGTGAGATACTATGCTTCCATGATGAGATGAAGTTTGGTGAGGGCATTATGACATAGTATTAGGCTACCAGTGAACTTCTGACTTTCTGTCAGAAGGAGAATCATCTACTTCCAAACAGTGGTTGGCTGTAAGTAAATGAAACCTCAGGAAGTAATATCTCAGATAAGGGGGAAACCTGTAAACTTTTTAAAACCTGTGCAGGATGTGATTTCGCTCCAATAGCTAATTTCTCCAACTGAACTGATTGCCAAATAGCCAGCACCAATCCATTAAATATAACATTAAAACAAGAAATTATTTATACTTAAAGAATCTCTAGTCTGTTCAGGTCTTCTGCCCATTTTTTGACATGATTATCTGTTTTGTGTGTTTGAGTTTGAGGAGTTCTTTATAGATCTTGGATATCAGCCCTTTGCCTGTAGTGTCATTTGCAAATACCTTCTCCTATTCTGTAGGTTGTCCCTTTGTTTTGTTGACTGTTTCCTTTGCTGTGCAGAAGATTTGATCTTGATGAAGTCCCAAAAGTTCATTTTCACCTTTGTTTCCTTTGCCTTTGGAGACATGTCTTGAAAGAAGTTGCTATGGCCTATGTCAAAAAGGTTACTGCCTATGTTCTCCTCTAAGATTTTGACAGATTCCTGACTCACATTGAAGTCTTTTATCCATTTTGAGTTTATCTTTGTGTATGGTGTAAGAGAATGGTTGAGTTTCATTCTTCTATACATAGCTATCCAATTTTCCCAGGACCATTAATTGAAGAGACTGTCTTTTTTCCACTCTATATTTTTGACACTTCTCCAAAGAAGATATACAAATGGTTAACAGACACATGAGAAAATGTTCATCATCATTAGCCATCAGGGAGATTCAAATCAAAACCACATTGAGATATCACCTTACACCGGTTAGAATGGCCAAAATCAACAAGACAGGAAACAACAAGTGTTGGAGAGGGTGTGGAGAAAGGGGAAGCCTCTTCCAGTGTTGGTGGGAATGCAAGTTGGTGCGGCCACTTTGGAAAACAGTGTGGAGATTTCTTAAGAAGTTAAAAATAGAGCTACCCTATGACCCTGCAATTTCACTACTGGGTATTTACCCCAGAGATACAGATATAGTGAGAAGAAGGGCCATCTGTACCCTAATGTTCATAGCAGCAATGGCCATGGTTACCAAACTGTGGAAAGAGCCAAGATGCCCTTCAGCAGATGAATGAATAAAGAAGATATGGCCCATATATACAATGGAGAATCATGCCTCCATCAGAAAGGATAAATACCCAACTTTTATATCAACATGGATGGGACTGGAGGAGATTATGCTGAGTGAAATAAGTCAAGAAGAGAGAGTCGATTATATGGTTTTGCTTACTTCTGGAGCATAAGGAATAACATGGAGGACAATGGAAGAAGGAAAGGAGAAGTGAGTTGGGGGAAATTGGAGGTGGGGATGAACCATCATAGACTGTGGACGCTGAGAAAAAATCTGAGGGTTTTGGAGGGGAGAGGGTAGGGATTTGGGTGAGTCTGGTGGTGGGTATTAAAAGGAGGGCACATATTGTATGGAGCACTGGGTGTGGTGAATCTTGGAACATTGAAAAAAAATAAAATAAAATTACAAAGTAAAAAAAGAATCTCTAGTCTACCAACTATATTCAAAGGGCTACACTGAGGATATTAGTGTGTGTTGACTGGTGTTCTGATTTGTATTAGAGACAATAAGCCATCCCCTTGCCTAATGAGGACACCAACATGTTGCTGGATCTCAGCTGTAGCATATGCAGCCTGTGTTTATGTACGTACACCTGAAGCTCTTTCCATTACATGATGCCTGAAGAGTCAAAAGAACTGGATTGCAGGACAGGCTCAGTCATCAACCCCTCCTGTGATTCAGGCAAACAATTAATGTGAAAAAGGGCTTCTCTTTGCCTACCCACCATCTAAAAAGAATCTTGAGGCATTTGAAAAAAAAGGCTCCAGCTGATGCTTAGAGCCCTTTCTAATGAAAGCCTCTTTAGGGACCATTCAACTTTTGTTTCTTAGAACCTACGTGATTTAAGATTTGAATGCAAAACAAAACCAGAGTCTGTGTAGCATATAAACTTTGCAATCAGATCTTCCTTTTGTCACTAACTAGCTGTGTTAGTGAGGGTAAATATTTAACTACCTTTAAGCCTGTTTCCTTATTTGTTAATTTGGAGTAGTAATCTCATCACTGATTTGTTGAATGTTTTAACTGAGATCTTGCTTTAAAAAGTGCTTAGCATAAAGCCTGGCATATTGTGAATGTCCAGTAAGTCATTGGTATTATTCTGATGGTTAACTAATTTTCAAATATAATGCTTCCCTACTGTTCATTCTCAATATGACAGCCTTCAAAACATGATTGAGGCTGATAAATCCTCTGAGCCAATTCGCATGAAATTCTGAGGACAGAGAAGCAAGCTAAATAGCACCACACATATGCAAACAGCAGACCTGAGACCTTTACATATAAAGGAAGGAAAAGGTAGAGGGAGAACTTGCAAATTAAAAGAGACAAGACATTTTGAATTGTGAAAAGCATGAAGTATGAGTCTAGATCATAGATCCAGGGATGCTCTTTGGGTGATAAATCTATAAAGAAACATAGACGTGATTGTTATGAAATCACCTGATGGTCACTCATTCGGGGAGGCAGGTGTGACTGAGGTGAGCCCATACAGGGGTTGCTGGGTAACTGGCAATTTTTCACCTGAGTGGTGGTAACAGAGGTGACATCTCATAAAATGCATTAAGTCATACATTGGTTTTCTGTATCTGTGTTTTATTTTACAATAAAAGTAATTTTAAAATTAAAAAAAATTTAACTCAGGTCATATTGATCCTTGGATCAGATCTCTCCAACGACTTTCCTTCTCACAGTGAAAGCCAAAGTCCTTACAAAAGCTTTTCACTCCCTTTCTCTTCTCTGAGCACATCTCCTTCCCCCTTCCCTTTGGGTCCTTGTATTCCTGCTACCTCTACCTCATTGCTTCTGGTCATTCTCCTCTCCTAGAAATCTTTCCCCAGATATCCTCAAGGGCAGTATCCTCAACTCTGTCAGGAATCAGTTTAAAATCTGATTATCAGTGATGTCATTAATAAGTCCCAGTAAAATAAGCAGATTTATTCATTCTAGCATTTTTTAATCCCCTTACTCTGTTTTACCTTTCTCTAAGTTACTTATCACCATCTAAAATATTCTATCTAATCTATTTTTTTTCTGGTCTCTTTAGTTTGAAAGTACCTCTATAAGGACAGGCACTTTATTCACTGCTGTATTCCCTGTGCCTTGAACATGCCTGGTACATTCTAGCTATTCCATATATTTTTTAGAAAGAGTATTAAGTGATTTTTCTAGTAGAAGTGTGGCCCATCCCTGTCTCAAGGCTTTGATAGGCTGACATTCAACTTACTTCAAGTTGATACCACCCCCATCACTCCTGCCTACCAGCTTTTTAAAAAATTTATTTTTTATTTATTTTCAGCATAAAAGTATTCCTTATTTTTTAATTTTTTTTTAAATTTTTTGCACCACACCCAGTGCTCCATGTAATCCATGCCCTCTATAATACCCACCACCTGGTACCCCGACCTCCCACCTCCCACCACTTCAAAACCCTCAGATTCTTTTTCAGAGTCCATAGTCTCTCATGGTTCACCTCCCCTTCCAATTTCTCCCAATTCCCTTCTCCTCTCTATCTCCCCATGTCCTCCATGCTATTTGTTATGCTCCACAAATAAGTGAAACCATATGATAATTGACTCTCTCTGCTTGACTTTTTTCACTCAGCATAATCTCTTCCAGTCCCATCCATGTTGCTACAAAAGTTGGGTATTCGTCTTTTCTGATGGAGGCATAATACTCCATAGTGTATATGGACCACATCTTCCTTATCCATTTGTCTGTTGAAGGGCATCTTGGTTCTTTCCACAGTTTGGCGACCGTGGCCATTGCTGCTATAAACATTGGGGTACAGATGGCCCTTCTTTTTACTACATCTGTATCTTTGGGGTTAATACCCAGGAGTGCAATTGCAGGGTCATAGGATAGCTCTATTTTTAACTTCTTAAGGAATCTCCACACTGTTTTCCAAAGGCCGCACCAACTTGCATTCCCACCAACACTGGAAGAGGCTTCCCCTTTCTCCACATTCTCTCCAATACTTGCTGTTTACTGTCTTGTTGATTTGGGCCTTTCTAACTGGTGTAAGGTGATATCTCAATGTGGTTTTTATTTGAATCTCCTTGATGGCTAATGACGATGAACGTTTTTTCATGTGTCTGTTAGCCATTTGTATGTCTTCTTTGGAGACGCATCTGTTCATGTCTTCTGCCCATTCTTTGATGTGATATTTATTTTATAATTAAGAGGAACTTTGTACCTCTTAATCCCCTTCTGTCCAAAAAATAGTAAAACATGCATTCTTTCCAAACACACATGGAACTTTATCCAGGATGGATCACATGTTAGGCCACAAAATGAGTCTCAATAAATTTAAGAAGACTGAAATCATATCTATCACCTTTTCTGCCTACAATGATATGAAACCATAAATCAATCACAAGAAAAAGTATGGAAAGAAGACAAATACATGGAGGCTAAGCGATGTGCTACTAGACCATGAATGGGTCAACCAAAGAGGAAAATAAACCAATACACAGAGACAAATGAAAATGAAAATGAAAACACAAAGGTCCAAAATCTTTGGAATACAGCAAAAACGGTTCCAAAAGGAATGTTTATAACAATACAAGCCTATCTCAAGAAACAAGAAAAACCTCAAATGAACCACCTAATGTCACACCTAAACAAACCATATTTCCTTACCAAGAGCCCAGCTCTGCACTCCTACTTCCTTGGCTATCCCCAAGGTGCAGGTCAGCTACATCATTGTCACCTCAGACTGAGAGTTTCCAGGCAACCTGTGCTTGCCTGGAACATACTTTTAGACTCCAAGCCAATGGAAGACATACATCTGAGCAAAGAAGAGGAAGACAGAGTATGCCAGGGTGTGTCCAAGCTGCCTTTCCCCAGCAGGCTTCAACCTCATGTCCTAAAGTTTCAGAGGAGCTTACAGGTGTCATCTACACCATGTCAAGCACCATGTAAGACACTTCCTACACAATGTCTCTTTCCAAAATCCTCACCACAACTCCACCTGAGTCCATTGACTTTTCTGTGAAATGAAAATATTAAATCATATCCTACTCACAGTCACTCAGACAAAAGAGGGGATTCTAATACAGGCTCATCTGCTTTTATAACCCATGGGCTATACCACCCATCTGTACTAGGAGCCAAGAGACTAGGGTCTCTCTTCTAGTTTAGCACACCACTCATCTTGGGAATCTTCAGTGTCTTAACAGACACATATGAAAAGCCACCTCCAGTTCCTTCCCACCTCACATTACTTTTGAGCTCTGTGTGCCTTAATGTGCAAATACATCAAACATTTCATGGGAACAAGACATGAGAGAAATTATTGCTAATTTTCTTCTCATATGTCTGGACATTTACATCTTATTTCCTCAACTACCCTAAGATTCTTGAGGTAGAGAGCCTAATGTATACAAGTGTTCATGGTATTCTTTCTGTCACTACAAGTAAGTCCCTTACAGCTTGAGGAATACAGGATGTGCTCAATAAATACAGAAGATGTAGCATATTTGGAATCAGGTGGGATGGTAGAGGTCTTTCAGACCAACTTCCTCTTTTTGGAAATCAGTGTTTAGTGGAGCCCAGAGCAGCCAGACATGGGTCAGAGTCCTTGTCTACTCTTTCTCAGTAAAGGGCTCTGGTTACAGTCATATTTGTCTGTAGAGTTTTCCAGATAACAGAAGCCAAGATATGTAGGGATACAGCTAATTTCAGTTGTGGGCTGGTTTCTTGCTCTGAGCTAATCCAGCTTTCATTTTATAAATTTTTATAATACTTATTAATATTTTTGTAATATTTTATAAAGTAGTTCCAGTAAAGATATTCAAGGAATATTGGTAAGGAAGCCAAATAAAACCAGATACCTTGATCTCTTTTTATTAAAATTCCAATGTATCTTGGCCTGAGAAGTTAAAGTTAACTAGAGTCTGATATGATGATGATCATACTTTGAACATTGGAGTATTTTTTAACATTGTGAGAGGATTTGTAGAGTATTCATTTGCTTTTTCCCAAAACTCTGTGAGCTGCATAGGGCATGGATTATCTTCATTTTACAGATAAATATCCCAAGGCTCAGACAGTGATACAGCCACCTACATATGGCAGGCATTTATTCTTATTTCCAGCTCAGGTCATCAGGCAGGTGCTGGAGTGGGCCAGGTCAGGTTTGGTGGGGGGCAGGTCAGATAATGAGGGTAGGATGCACTGGAGAAAATATGGGGGTGCTACAGTGTGAGTGCTGCAGGCCAGGCAGGACTTGGGCTCTGTGTGCACCACATCACAGGATCTCTCTGTCCCAGCCTGCCCACCCACCTTGAGCCCAGCACAGAAGGATTCTGCCTGCTTTCAAGCTGGCCCTTTCTATGTGGGGATAAGGTGCCACAGTTTTCTGCTGCTGACTGCTCTTTCCCAATACTCTTCTGTAGTATCATATCTTCTCAGCTTGTTCTTATATTCATCTTCTTGACCCTCCTCATCCTCACTGACCCTTTTTCAGGTCACAGAAAGTGAGTTCACAGCAGGATTCAATGCCGCCTTGCTTATATATCTCACTGGAAAGAGAAGTTCTTGCCTGGTTCATGCCCACCCCCACCTCTGGAAAATAGACTCAATTCTGTCCATCCAGCACCTTCCACACACCCCTCACATTCACCTTCTAGATACTGGATATAATCTTAATGGCCTGGACTATCTATTACCATACCTGGTGGTCCCAGTTCTGTAAACATATCAACTTTGTAGGTTGATTTTATCCATACCCCTGCATTTTACAGCTGAAATATCAGAGACTTGGGGATTTCTGCCCAACTTCTAATAGTCAGTCAGTGGTTGAACAAGTAGAGAACCACTCAGCTCTCACATTAGTTCTGTCACCATGACCGCCCCCCCACCCCACCACAATCACCCCCCTCTCCACTATCTTGGTTCAGTTCCTCATCATTTCTCAGTAGGATCTCAGTGAAATCCTCCTAATATTCCCCTACATTTGGGTTCATCCCTTTCAGTTGATTCTACTGAGAAGTGTGATCAGATCACATTTGAGATCAAGATAGATCATCCCATATCAAACTTCTTAGACATGTCCTGTGGACCACAGGATAGAATTTATATCCCTTAGCCTAACTTACAAGACACCCCTTCCCCATGCCCTCCTGTCCTTGTGCACGTATAGTTCCATCTCATGCCATTTCCTACCATGTGTCTTATGTCCCAACCATGCCAGCCTCTTTGTCAGAATGCCTAGTGTATCCTGGGTGTGATATTCCCAGTGTCTTTGAACATTTCCTTTTTGGCCTGGAATGTCCTTTTCCATATCTTCTTCATGGAAAATTCCTGTTTAAAAATTAGTCTGGTTTCACTTACTTGTGGAGCATAACAAATATCATGGAGGACATGGGGAGTTGGAGAGGAGAAGGGAGTTGGGGGAAATTGGAAGGGGAGGTGAACCATGAGAGACTATGGACTCTGAAAAACAATCTGAGGGGAATGAAGTGGTGGGGGGTGGGAGGTTGGGGTACCAGGTGGTGGGTATTATAGAGGGCACAGATTGCATGGAGCACTGGGTGTGGTGCAAAAATAATGAAAACTGTTATGCTGAAAATAAATAAATGTAAATTTAAAAAAAGAAAAGAAAAACAAAACAAAAAAATTAGTCTGGCAAAATAAATAAATAAGTAAATAAAATAAAAATTAGTCTGGCACCACAGCTTCTGTGATGTCTTCACCTACAGAGAGAATCATATGAATGTTTCTAGCTTTTTAGTATGTATTTTTTATTGCACATATAACATTTTATCATACTGCATCTTGTAGAATGTTGGCCTATTTGTTTCATTACATTATCTGCACCTTATAAGGCAGAATTTGCATTTTCTTTTTTCTTCTTTATGTCCCCCACTGTTTCTAGGTCAAGGTTATACTAAAGTTAGGAGGCCCAGATATGCCGCTAATACTGGGCAAGGCACAGAGGCTGCACAGTAGAGACTTCCAGACTTCCCATTAAAGGAAGTAAAGTCACTCATGACCAAAGCTTTCGTCCTTATCCTATTAAGAATATTCTATTTACTACTAACCTTAGTAGTTAGCACACAACAATTGCAAAAAAATATATAGGCAAATCATTCCAGTGTGGTTTCTTTTTTTTTTTTTTATTTCTTTTCAGTGTACCAGAATTCATTGTTTATGTACCACACCCAGTGTTCCATACAATATGTGTCCTCCATAATACCCACCACCAGGCTCACCCAACCTCCCATCCCCCCCTTCAAAGCCCTCAGATTATTCTTTTTTTTATTTTCAGCATAACAGTATTCATTATTTTTTCACCACACCCAGTGCTCCATGCAATCCTTGCCCTTTATAATACCCACCACCTGGTACCCCGACCTCCCACCCCCCGCCCCTTCAAAACCCTCAGATTCTTTTTCAGAGTCCATAGTTTCTTATGGTTCACCTCCCCTTCCAATTTCCCTCAACTCCTTTCTCCTCTCTATCTCCCCATGTCCTCCATGCTATTTGTTATGCTCCACAAATAAGTGAAACCATATGATAATTGACTCTCTCTGCTTGACTTATTTCACTCAGCATAATCTCTTCCAGTCCCATCCATGTTGCTACAAAAGTTGGGTATTCGTCTTTTCTGATGGAGGCATAATACTTCATAGTGTATATGGACCACATCTTCCTTATCCATTTGTCTGTTGAAGGGCATCTTGGTTCTTTCCACAGTTTAGTGACCGTAGCCATTGCTGCTATAAACATTGGGGGTACAGATGGCCCTTCTTTTCACTACATATGTATCTTTGGGGTAAATACCCAGTAGTGCAATGGCAGGGTCATAGGGAAGTTCTATTTTTAATTTCTTGAGGAATCTCCACACTGTTCTCCAAAGAGGCTGCACCAACTTGTCTTCCCACCAACAGTGGAAGAGTGTTCCTCTTTCTCCACATCCCCTCCAACACATGTTGTTTCCTGTCTTGCTAATTTTGGCCATTCTAACTGGTGTAAGGTGATATCTCAATGTGCTTTTAATTTGAATCTCCCTGATGGCTAGTGATGATGAACATTTTTTCATGTGTTTTGAGCCCAGTGTGGTTTCTATCAATTAACAAATTTAATTCAATAATCATTGTTTGATATAGTGTAAGTAATTACCTATAATAACAATTGTATTTATTATATTATATAAAAATTATATTTACTGGACTCTTTCTAAGAAATACGTAGGTGTGATTTCATTGAATTATGGCAACTTCCTTGCAAGATAAAAGCTATTATCCTTATTTTATAGATGAAGGAACTGGGGCTTGAGAAATACAATCAACTTATCAAACAGACATAGCTGAACTACAAGGAAGGCCAATAATTTTACCTAAGATTCTGGGGCTCTGAGTGAACAGACCAGGTTGTTAGTTCCCTTACCATGTATTGCCCAAATAAGGCCCACTTCTGTTTTCTATGTAATGTTCTATGAGCAGAGTACTTACAACATTTTATTTATGTATTATTCCCAAACGGAGATAAATTTTGTTCATTATAAAAGTAGCATCTTCAATGTAAAATATCCCAACAATATGGGAAAGTATAAAGAAGATTGCTATATGATGATTTCAACACTTTGAGAAAACCACTGTTAATATTATGAGTGTTCATTCAGACTTTTTCCCGTTCATGTGTACTTATGCATACGACATACATTTTCCTCAAGTAGAGTGGTGCTGTACATGTTTTATGCCCTTTTCTTTTTTTTCCTTAATATATGGTAGCTATATTTCCATTGTTAAGGCATATAGATCCATATAATCATATTGAATGAATGGTAGTATTCTAATAAATGGATATATCATAATAGGGCATATGTGTTATTTTGATGTTCCATGTTCTGCTATTATAACAATGTTATGATAAAAATATTATGAAAATTTATCTTTTCACTATTGGCCAAGCTTAGCAGTAACCATGAGAGGCTATGTTTTCATTTGTATTTCTTTGATCATTAACAAGGTTGAGTATCTGTTCATAAGTTCATTGACCTGATATAGTATTTCATTTCTAAATTACTTCTTTTAATTCCCTGTCTGTTTCCTCATTTGGGTGTTTCCCACTTTCTTCTTGGTTTCTGGGAGCAATTTAAATGAAATAGTCATCTCTTCTGTCACATATGTTACAAAACATGGATAGAAGTAACCCTAGACATATTTTAGTGTAACCCTCCCATTGTACAGATTAAATTGTCTAGAGAAAAGAGGTGATTCATCACAGTCTCATGGTTCTATCCCCAATTTTTCCAGTGACTCAGTAAGATTTATTGACTCAGATTAGTTATATTTCTATTAAACCACCCAGCCTTTCTTTATAAAGCAAAATACACTTCCAAATTGACCCTTATTTGATATCATAGACTCCTGTGAAAAAAATAATAAAAACCAGCATTTTAGCCCATTTTTTAGTCTACTCTGCCTTTTGTCCTTTTCTACTCAAGGATTCTTTTTATTAGAGAACAGAAGAAGGAGGCACTGGGCAGGAGATACCAGTGTCACAAATACTGCTGTGTGGGTAAAGAGAAATAGATGTGGTGATCACCATTAGTCTTTGTAAGCCTGATGAGAATTTCTTAAATTTCACAATTTCTTTTTATTTAATAAAAAAATTTACTTTCTTTGTGCATTTATGTAGATGGTTCCTTAGCTACCGTTTTCCAACCGTGGATGAGGGCACCTCTAAGAACTTGCTAATTACATGGCGCCCCTGGCTGGGATGATATTTGAGGGCTGCTATCTTGATGTGATGCATACTTATGCCTGTTTTTTATGCCTTTCCAAATGGGATCCCATTTGTTTCCCCCATCATTATGGGGAGGGAAATGGCAGAACCCCAAATTAAGAATCATGATAAATAAAATGAACACTTGCCTATCAGATTTTTCAGATTAACTTCTTATGCAACATATATCCTGGGAAAATAATATTATTAGTATAGAGCAAAAAATCTGAGTTGAGGAAGTAGTTATAACAATCAGTTGGAAGAGGAGATTAAAAAAAAAAAAATAGAGTAAGGGGCAAGGAAGCCACTGAAGTGCATCATTTGCTAATAGATGGTTCCAAACTTCCTCTCCTAAGGAAGACTAAGACATGTGGAAAGTCTACTTGTCCATTTGGGTACTGCAGAATGGGGGTAAGAAGGAACCCAGACTCCCTAAAAGGGAAAAATCAGGGAAGTGAATCAGATGTTTCCAGCTATTTGTACCTCAGAGGAAAGCCCACAGTGCTTGGAGAGAGGTTTCCACAAAGGCCCAAATCACAGAAAGCCATACTTCTCCATCAGCCTTAATTCAGGGGTCAGCCAGCACCTCTCAGACTTCCTCTCCTTGTCTCTGTCAATCTCTGACAGAGTATCCCTAGTCTCAAACTAGTGAAAAGTTAATACAGTTGTATCATGTAAGTTATTGTATAGATTATTTTTTCTACCCTCCTTTCACAGCTTATTTCCTCTTTTGTTTATTCCTATCCATCTTTATTTTCTCTCTCTATTTGCCATTAATGGGAGTGTTGGTATTAGTGCCCATCATGCCTTATTTTTTTCTCTTAAATTAAAATAAAAAAAATTAAAATATAAAAGTGAAATATGCCTTGAACTTGCACATTATGACACTAAAAGGTACTTGTGATTTAGCTCTAAAAAGGGGTCATTTACTTCTCTATAAAGTTAGTTTGAAAACCAAGACATATGTGGGAAGCGAATTAAATATGCTAATATATCAGCTGTATCTTTTTAGATGTTTCTCTTCCTGTTCTCTCTCTCTTTTTGTTTTTGCAACTCTCTCTCTTTCTCTTTGGCAGTGAAGTATCTGGGAGAAGAAATAGAATAAAGTTGATGTGTGTGTGTGTGTGTGTGTGTGTGTGTATGTGCGTGCATGTGGGTGTTTGTATGTGTGCACACACCATGCACCCAAATACTGGAAAGCAATAAAAAGATTTAAAAACATATATTTGTGTAGTTTAGATTAAGGAAGAGTAAAATGGAAAGGAGAAGGAAAGGGAAGGAGAAGGATAGAAGGAGCGAAGAAGGGAGAAAACCAGAGAGGGAGAGAGGCAGGAGGGAGAAAGGAAGAACAAGATGGATGAGTTGCGACACTCGCTACAAAGAGAAAATGCCATATATCATCCAGATGTTTTGTCTACGGAAGACCAAACATTAGGCTTTTGGGAAACATTTGGAAGATACAATGCTCCTTTCACTGGGCAGACAACTGTTGACAGTCCTATCGCCTCTTTCTCTGTGTGTATGTGTCTATCCTTTTCAAGCCTTTTTGTGGTCAAGTTATAAAGGCCTGTTTAGTGGGCAGGTGACGTCACACTGACCACAAAAGCTTATATTTCCTGCTACTAAATACACAGCCCCTGCTGATGAAGTAATCATTACAGAGCGAGCTTGTTCTCTCGAGGTCACCCAGAGTGGGGATAAAGGCATTGGGGGTGGGGGCCTGGTTGAAAGAGCTGAGCCATTATTCCCAAGTGTGTCTGTCTGCCTACTGATCCTCATCTTATTAGAACCAAATGATGAAAATAGAAGTCCCTTTGTGCTTCCTCCAGACCTTTGTCCCTAGGGATGCTGGGGCATACTGAGACTCAAAATGGTGGAGAGAAAGGAACAGAGGACATCCAGGTCTGATTCTAATCTTCTTGTTTATATGCTGAGTGATTTTTACCTCTCCTGGCCTAATCATTACAATCACCATTTTCCTAAAGAGGAAAGAGCCCCATGGGCAAATGAGATCATGCATTTTAAAATTATTTGTTTGATTTTTAGGGTGCTACTCAAATCTTAATATAATTTCTTTGGTGCTCCTATCCCCTTCCTTTGTGCTGAGTAAGAATTGCAATTCTCAATTTTGAGAGGAGACAGTACAGGGTAGGTTTTATTTTTGCAAATTCTTTTTATTTTACTTATTTATTTTTGCAGAGGTTACTAGGAAAGAATTTTTTTAAATGAGAAATGAATGAACTTAAATGATAAGAAGTCTTGTCTAGCTGAGCAAAGGAAGCCACATCAACTACGAGAGAACCACAAGGTAATAGGAGAGGATCCAGGTGAGATCTCATGGAAGAAATACCATTTGGGTTGGATATAGTGCATGATGGGTCATGCTCAGGAACTCCTAGGGACCACCCATCTAAGGGCTTATGCCATAACTCTTTGGTATCATAAACCTCAGGTGACATGAAACCATATGAATGTGCTTTTGAGTATTTCATGCAGTCAGGTTAATTTCAACATTGACAGCCAAGATCATACAGAATTTTCCTACCCTCAGTTCTGAGTTTTTGACAAAGCAGGATTCAAATTCCCTACATTCTTCTTTCTTTATTTCCCACCCTTCTGGTGAAAGACTATTACACATAGTGCTTCAAACCCAAAAAGCGCTTTGGAATGAGTCCACATGACATTCTGCAAAAGGAAATGTTTGCTATTATCCATATAATTTAGGTGGTCTGGACAACCAGTCTGAATATTTCAGCTGCTAACAAATTCCTGTGGATCAGGGTTGACTAGGTTGGTTCTCTATATAAAGAAAAAAAAAAAAATCAGAAAATTGCCATGTTCCTTTGGGCCATGTGTGCCCACCAGGCCCTTACTGGGGCATCCTTTCTGCCAGAGTTACTGGCTAAGTTTAAGGCCTCCGGTAGGCCCAAAGCCAGTTCTGTTCACCTGATCTGAGGCTATGGTTGAGTTGGCTCATCTCAGTTATTCCCCACAAGCTGCCTCCCCCTGGCTCAGGCATAAAGTCTTAGCTCCATTAATCATCCTTTTCCTGGAGCACATTAGATGAACTCCTGGCTAGAAGTAGAACTATCATTTTCATTTCCTAATTTTAAAAAGTGTGTGTTTGTTAAAAGAGAGGAGATAGGCCAGAAAGGCAGTTTCAAAGTCCTGCCATATGGGAAAAAATGCAGAGAGAAGATTCTGGGCCACTTTCCTCTGAACTTACCTCTCCCGTAGTGCAGGGGAGTATTCCAGAAGATAAGGTCTGTGCTGGAAGGGAACCTGAGGTTGCAAAGAGGATGGCCACCAACAGTTTGGGATGGGGTTAGCTGTTAAAAGTAGAGAGCTCTGAAAACAGAACTGAAGGAGTCAAGATAGAAGTTCAAGTGCAGTGTTAAGCTAATGAAAGAGTCAACATACACACACACACACACATACACACACACACACACACACAATATGCAGAAATTGGTGGCAGAATTTAGCAAAATGTAAAATCATGAGAAAAAAATGTCACTTAAAAGATAGCAGCCAAGCAAGCAAGTTGATCAAAGCCAGCTCACGGTAGTCAAGATATCTTTAACAGGCTCACTATTATCTGACACTAAAAAGGACCTAAAAATGGAGGCAATGTCATATTTAGATCAATTCTAGGAAAAGCAAGATTTCTGAGGAGAAAGGTTAGGAGGAGTCAGAAAGCAGAAGGTGAGAGCTCTGTTTTGTCCATGAGGGGGGAAAGGAGCCACAGAGCAATGCTTGACCAAATGTTAGAAGCACAAGGGAAGCAAGAAGATCAAAAGCAGGAAAGTTCTGGCACAGTAGAAAAATGAAAGTCATGAATCCAGAACTAAGAATATAGGTAAATTAACAGGAGAGTAGGAGGAAGAGAACTTCCTCAGCGATTTCAGCTGGCTTTGCAAATCTACTTCCGTGACTAGACACTTCTTTCACAGGGACTAATTGCTATGGGGGTGTTCATTGCCAATAAGGAGCTGAATCCTGCCTCAGAAAAATGACCCTCTCCTTTCTTTCTGTTGTGGCAAAAACTTCTGTCTTAACCAAGTAAGTAACTCATTTCTATGAGACTCAACTTGAGTTATTCTATTTATCTATCTACCAATCTATCAATTATCTACTTATCTACCTAGTTATGTTTATGGATAAATACATTCCATACATAGTTATGATACCAAACAGTCCTTTCCTATACAATATTCAACATAATTGTTACAAATGAAAAACTCAGGCCTTTGGTCTACAGTTTAATTTCTATGATTCCAAGCAACCTGTTTGATTGATTATTTTTCTTTTTTGATTCACATTTGGTGGATTAACTCAATTGACTGTTTTGGCATTATAGGTAGACACTTCTTCACTGACACAAACAATCCGTTTTTTTGATGTTACTCAGACCTAACTTACAACTTGATTGGCTGAATTTTTTTATCTCCTTCACATGGTGTGATGACATTATGTAGGCTCATTTTATATTTGTGAGAGGTTCTTCAGTGCATTTTATTTAGCCTGAGAGTAGTTTTCCTGGAACCTTATTTACACAGAACTTCAGGAGCAAGGACAATATCTTGGGTGGGGCCCAATGTAAATATCATGGTCTAGAGACAATCCTGGGGTCAAACATGAGCCTCATCAGATGTCAGTCTTTCCAAAAGTAGATGCAGAAGGCTCCCATCTGTCTAATTCCTGCTGTTTGTCCCTGACAATCACCATGTTGCCTGTGTTGTTTTCAGAACTCACAGCCTAAAGATCCACCTTACTTTTTCTTAGAACTTGGGAAGCAGACCTTTCTCCTTTTCATTTTTCAAATTGTATGTGAATTCTACTGTATTTAGCATAACCCAAGCTTAGCAACTGAATACATGTTTCATAGCCAATAGCTTTGTATATCATCCGTGATTACATACTGTATTTCAGACATAGGCTTAAGACATTCAACCCATTTGGCATCTACTATTGTCAGCCAATGTAACCTCAATACTGACCCTTGCTTTGTGCTTTGGGTGAGGAGTAAAACTAGGTCCATGTAGTAGTCTAGTGCCCTCTTGTGGCTACCAAATCAAGAGTCTAAAACTCTTTTATAGAATTAAGAGTTGTTTGTAGAATCACAGGTTTGTGAAAGTCACCTTGAAGTTAGCTGGTATCATCTGCCTACTTTATCTCAGTAATACGACCTTCCTTCTGCAAAGTATAGTTAAGTAATGGTAGACCCATTCTACTCCGATCTTAGAAGAGCCCTTTGGAATGTGGAGATTAGTTCAGGGTGTTGGACTTTCAAAGGGGCCTTTAGAACTCAGTACACTATGGACACACATTACATGACCAGTAAACATTAATTGAGATTTCTTCACCAACCTGCCAGTTTTTCCACCTACCCTTAAACTTACTCACTTCAAATAATGTGGTATGCTTAATCTGAAATCTAAAGAAGAATTATGAAGGATATAACAAGTGACCAGAAAGTCTGAGGATTTGTCATGTGAACTAATTAAATATTCCTTATAGATCCAGAGGGGCAAAAGTGAAAATTACAGATATTGATTTGATATAAGGAAGAATCTCTTAATTATTGCAATTGTATAACACCAGAACATGTCTCGGGATATGTTTCTATCCCTTGAAATGGCCTAACAAGTATGGGTTAATTTGGTATGGAAATTTCACAGTGGAATTTCTCCACTGAACTAGTTGAACTTAGATAAAACTCTTAGATATTCAAAATTTGAAAAGTCCACAAATATATCTAAGAAAAAAGCTGCCTTCAACTACTCAATTGAATCATTCTCATAGGTTAAAGTCCTTTAATGCTCAATGTGGAACCTTCCAATATAGTACACTATTCATATCTACCATCACCCATTTCTAGGAAATCAAAATATGTATGTATGTTTATATGCACACATGTGTGGGTTTATCCAATCTTATTTTCATAACCTACCTGGTTCTGATTATCTAAATGTAGCAAGACCTTTGGTATTTTCTTTCAAACCTAACAAGCTGTCACTTAACTGCTTTCTGTTTTAAGCAAACTTTTATATTTGTGCCTAACTGCATATGATGAATACAACCTAAATATTAGAGGAAAACGGGCACATATGCTTGATTCTAGTTCTGAGCCATATGACAGGCATATTAATACATAATAATTATGAATTAATTAATTAAGACATATTAAAGCAGTTATTCATAACATAACAATAAGAGAAGTCAAAAATTTAATTTGAGAAAATTATTTATGAAATACCAGAATTTAATTTTGTCATCACAAATTACAGGGACAATGAACACTACCAGCCCTCTATAATTCATACTAGCTTAAACTAGAAGACAGAAAAGATGAGTTATGTTTCTTTCCACCATAATTTCTTGTTGTTTTAAAGAAGTTAGAATTATTTTAGAGGAACTGATTTAGACTTCTGTTGCTGCTATTGTTTTGATTATATTTCATATTTAGTCAATGCAATTTTCTCTATACTTTTTTCTTCTGTACCCTAAACATCAGAGAGGGGAAACAGCTGATCCACCCCATCTTGCCAAAATGAGGTTAACACTAGGAACTACTGAGTGGTAATCCCTTGGACCCACAGTTTAAAGCTAGAACACAGATTTGCCTCCTCCTTTTTCCTTCTCTCCCCCAAAGACCTCATCAAACTTACTAGATTGAAATTAGATGGGAAGAGGTTTGAGGGTTTTCTAGGGTAAGAAGCTGACCCACCCTTGTTAAGACAAAACTTCCAAAAATCTTGAGGTTCAAGGGAAGTTCAGGTCCAGGACTCAAGTTGGTTTGAGATTTTTCTTCCCTTCTTCCTCTCAGTAGTTTATCTACCCTCTGTCTTGATAGGAGAGCCAATGGTCCATGTCACAGACTTTGCTGACAGTCCTGGGTTATAGGGAAGAATTCTCTCCTCTCTTCATCTCCGCGGGAGAAACACACTGGATTGTCACTAGCCTGTGAAATAAACCACCCACCTGGCTCATGGAACCATTTCAGGGCCAGAAAAGCCCATGTTACTCAGCCGTGCCATATGGGAGAGAAGAAACAGTGTTTTTCTCCATATGGATTTGTCACACATTAATAAGAGGCATTTGCTCTTTGTCTCAGCCAAATGCCTTGATTCCTAAAACACATGAGAAGACGTGCTTGGCTTAACTTGCCAGGGAATTGGATACGTACTTCATAAAACGAATCAAAACTAAAACTGTGTTGGGCCATTCTGTCCCTACCTCATTGGAGAGACATCCCTGCAAATGGACAGTTAATCCTTTTAATGAGCAATAACCGATGGCTTTTCTAGGGAGAGGCCAGTGTTTAACCACTTCTTGCTGCACAGCTACAGAACACAGAATTTTTGAGCAAAGAAGAATTTTAGAGATCACCAAACCCCTCTCCCCAGCCTTACTTCCATGTGAGAACTGAGGTCCTGGGGCGCCTGGATGGCTCAGTGGGTTAGGCCACTGCCTTCGGCTCAGGTCATGATCTCAGGGTCCTGGGATTGAGTCTGGCATTGGGCTCTCTGCTCGGCGGGGAGCCTGCTTCCTCCTCTCTCTCTCTCTGCCTGCCTCTCTGCCTACTTGTGATCTCTCTCTGTCAAATAAAATAAAATAAAATAAAAAAATCTTAAAAAAACAAAAAAAGAACTGAGGTCCAGAGAGGGGACGTAACTGCTTAACCATGTTTTGGCATACTGGACTCATGTACAGGTCCCTAACTCTTAACTCTCTTCTCAAATGTCACAGTTCCTTTCATCCTTTTTTTCTGACAACCACTTACACTGCACTTACCACAGTTTCCTTTCAAGACTCTGACCCATTGTTAACAAATTCAGTGGATAAAGGATTGTGATTTCCTTACTACTTTTCCCCCAGTGAAAAATTTGTATTATTGTCTCTGCTCTTTTCTTAGCTACCACCATTTTTATTCACCACCATGGAGCTGGAGTACAAGACAATGAGACAAAGCTAAGCATTAGTATTAATGCTGTGTCCTGGCCCCAGATTCTTCACCAAATGATGTAAGAAGGCCACATCCTTTGACCAACAGAAAGAACAAATTTCCAGGTTGATTGCTGCACCCTACACTCTTTTCTTTGTATCTTATATGCAGGGGAAAGTATCCATCCAAATGTCATTCTAAAAGTACAAAATGACTCAAGGATCTTCATAGTTACGGTCTTCTCAAGGAAACAAGAGTTTTCCAAAGATCCCTATCAGGTGTGGCCCCTAAAAACCAGTCTGAGCATCTCCTTTGGAATCAGAGGCTACCATATTTGGCCATGCTCCTGAGTCAGTGTCCATACAGAGGAGACAGCTCATGGATCCACCATATAAACCCTTGATTTGAATCTACAGTGCTGTATGAGCCCTTCTCTATTTGTAAAACAATAGTAAAATCTACTTCTTAAAGTAATTGTGGTTAAAGCAATTATATCATATTAGATGATCAGCACAGAATAACAGTTCAAAATATGTTCTCTATCATCCTTTTCTTCTTTCTAGAGTAATTTAAGCTTACTGACTGTTCCTTGGGGCAGTTTTCTTTGCTAAGGGACCCCAAAGAAAATATCTCATAAGACTAGTGGAAAAGAGGAGCACTTGCATGGCTCAGTTGGTTAAGTGTCTGCCTTTGGCTCAGGTCATGATCTCCAAGTCCTGGGACTGAGCCCAACATCAGGCTTTCTGCTCAGCAGGGAGCCTACTTCTCTTTCTTCCCCTCTGCCCCTCCCCCCACTCATTCTCTTTCTCTCTTTCTCTCTCTCTCTCTCATAAATAAATAAATAAGATCTTAAAAAAAATACTAATGGAAAGGAGTGTTGAATGCCAAGGAATTGCCCCAGAAAGATCATTAGCTCTAGAATCATTCTTACCAATCAGGAATTCCTACAGTAACTCCTATTAGGTTAATGGAAGAGAGAAGTAGGTTTTGAAGCCAGAGAGAGAACAATAGCAGTAAAGGTAACTATTCCTCACAAAAGTTAGAGCGGTCCACCAACAGGTTGTGTGTGTGTGTGTGTGTGTGTGTGTGTGTTGCAATTACATGAGTATAGGTAGCAGTGTATATGTGAGTGTTTCTCATCTGCTCCTCTTAAACTTACTCTCAGAAAGAATTGTTTTTTTTTTCCCTTTCATTGTAACATACTTGGCTTCCACTAAATTACTGTCCATATTCAGCCTCTAGAAAGAGTTAGAAAGATTGAGTAGTTAAATACATATGTAAAATCCTACATGTCCAATTAGTTAAGAATGTAAAATTAAAAGGCAAAGGATGCAGAACAGAAAATGAATCTTAATCTTTGGAAGTATGATGCATTACCTCTCCACTTTATTCAGAAATGCTTTGGTCTATGATCTCAGAGAACCTCTGATACCCAGATTCCTCCTCACCAGTACTCCTATCAAGAGTGTGTTTGGTCAACAAGAGAGCAAAATGGATTCCTGCATCAAACTTTGAGGGTATAGTACAAAATCTCTAGTTCTATAAATCAATCTATCCTGAAGGAAGCATCATTTTCTGCTATATGTCCCCCATGATAAGCAAAACTGGGTTAAATTAGAAAGTAAGTAAGAAAGAAAGAAATTCAGCCTAACCATTGAGATGATAACTTTAATTTTCTTATCTTTATCCACATTATTTTCTGGGGCTGAGGACATAATTGGGGCTGTGCAAATGCATGTACTGATGCAGTTGGTAGATGAATGTACATGGCTGAATTACATCCAGGAGCTGGTGTCAATCCATGATGTTCTAATTAGTGGATTGTAGTTGTGCTGGAAATGAGCCCACATCCAATTGATGTTTTAAGTTATGAAATAATGACGATTCTTTATTGGAGTTTTGATGTGGGAAAAGAAAAATGATAACATTTCAATGCCTCGCTTTTCAAGTTATCTCTGTCTTTCTCACTTCTAAAAATGAAGCTGGGAAAAGGATGCCTGGGTAGCTCAGTTTTTTGATCACCCAACTCTTGGTTTTGGTTCAGGTCATGGTCTCAGGGTCATGATATCAAGCCCCCTGTGGGATTCTCTCTCTCCCTAAGCTCCTCCCTCTCCCCCATTCAAGCTCTAGATCTCTTGGTTAACTGAGCAAATTTTCCAAGGTTACCCTCCTAGTACAGAGCCATCTGTAGCATCCAGAGCTATCTTTACTACTTACAAAGAAGCTGAGCTGTCAATCAATGTAAAACTAGAACTACAATTGAGTCAGGATAGTATATAGTTTAGATATCAAATGGAATAGGAGAAATAATTAGTCTAGAATCTGATGTGAGTCATTTCCCCCAAAATTCAGGGAAAAGACTTTAGAAGAACTTGGTCTAAAACAGTGCTTCTCAAATGTTAAGGTACGTAGAAATCAGCTGTAAGTTCTGATTCAGTGGGTTTAGGATGAGGCCTGAACTTTTGCATTCACAACAAGCTCCCAAGTCATGCTGAAGTTACCAGTCTATGCTCTAGTCTGTAGAGTGTTGAGTAGCAACACTCTAGACTATAGTCTACACTCAAGACTGTAGACTGTTGAGTAGCAACAGTCTAAGAGACAGCTAAAGTGAGTAGAAGAAGAGTTCCCAGAATCACTGGAGAATAAACCATTCCTGGAGTGCTGGAAATACTTCAAACCAATTCAGCTTGTTGTGTAGCTATCTAGGCTTGGGGGGAAGGTAGCTAGTTGTTCCTCTTACATGTTACTCCCTTTGCCTAAGCTCCGAGGCTTTGGTTCTGGAATCTAGAGAGAGAGAATTAGGCAGCAAAAGCTGAAGGAAGAGCAGGTTTATTCTTCAAGGAATTTGATCAGGACTTTTTTTAAAATTTTTTTATTTTTTATAAACATATATTTTTATCCCCAGGGGTACAAGTCTGTGAATCACCAGGTTTACACACTTCACAGCACTCACCAAAGCACATACCCTCCCAATGTCCATAACCCCATCCCCTTCTCCCAAACACCCTCCCCCCAGCAACCCTCAGTTTGTTTTGTGAGATTAAGAGTCACTTATGGTTTGTCTCCCTCCCAATCCCATCTTGTTTCATTTATTCTTCTCCTACCCACTTAAGCCCCCATGTTGCATCACCACTTCCTCATATCAGGGAGATCATATGATAGTTGTCTTTCTCTGCTTGACTTATTTCACTAAGCATGATACGCTCTAGTTCCATCCATGTTGTTGCAAATGGCAAGATTTCATTTCTTTTGATGGCTGCATAGTATTCCATTGTGTATATATACCACATCTTCTTGATCCATTCATCTGTTAATGGACATCTAGGTTCTTTCCATAGTTTGGCTATTGTGGACATTGCTGCTATAAACATTCGGGTGCACGTGCCCCTTTGGATCACGTTTGTATCTTTAGGGTAAATGCCCAATAGTGCAATTGCTGGGTCATAGGGCAGTTCTATTTTCAACATTTTGAGGAACCTCCATGCTGTTTTCCAGAGTGGCTGCACCAGCTTGCATTCCCACCAACAGTGTAGGAGGCTTCCCCTTTCTCCGCATCCTCGCCAGCATCTGTCATTTCCTGACTTCTTGATTTTAGCCATTCTGACTGGTGTAAGGTGATATCTCATTGTGGTTTTGATTTGTATTTCCCTGATGCCGAGTGATATGGAGCACTTTTTCATGTGTCTGTTGGCCATCTGGATGTCTTCTTTGCAGAAATGTCTGTTCATGTCCTCTGCCCATTTCTTGATTGGATTATTTGTTCTTTGGGTGTTGAGTTTGCCAAGTTCTTTATAGATTCTGGACACTAGTCCTTTATCTGATATGTCGTTTGCAAATATCTTCTCCCATTCTGTCAGTTGTCTTTTGGTTTTGTTAACTGTTTCCTTTGCTGTGCAAAAGCTTTTGATCTTGATGAAATCCCAATAGTTCATTTTTGCCCTTGCTTCCCTTGCCTTTTGCGTTGTTCCTAGGAAGATGTTGCTGTGGCTGAGGTCGAAGAGGTTGCTGCCTGTGTTCTCCTCAAGGATTTTGATGGATTCCTTTCGCACATTGAGGTCCTTCATCCATTTTGAGTCTATTTTCGTGTGTGGTGTAAGGAAATGGTCCAATTTCATTTTTCTGCATGTGGCTGTCCAATTTTCCCAGCACCATTTATTGAAGAGGCTGTCTTTTTTCCATTGGACATTCTTTCCTGCTTTGTCGAAGATTAGTTGACCATAGAGTTGAGAGTCTATTTCTGGGCTCTCTATTCTGTTCCATTGATCTATGGGTCTGTTTTTGTGCCAGTACCTTGCTGTCTTGATGATGACAGCTTTGTAATAGAGATTGAAGTCCGGAATTGTGATGCCACCAACGTTGGCTTTCTTTTTCAATATCCCTTTGGCTATTCGAGGTCTTTTCTGGTCCCATATAAATTTTAGAATTATTTGTTCCATTTCTTTGAAAAAGATGGATGGTACTTTGATAGGAATTGCATTAAATGTGTAGATTGCTTTAGGTAGCATAGACATTTTCACAATATTTATTCTTCCAATCCAGGAGCATGGAACATTTTTCCATTTCTTTGTGTCTTCCTCAATTTCTTTCATGAGTACTTTATAGTTTTCTGAGTATAGATTCTGTGTCTCTTTGGTTAGGTTTATTCCTAGGTATCTTATGGTTTTGGGTGCAATTGTAAATGGGATTGACTCCTTAATTTCCCTTTCTTCTGTCTTGCTGTTGGTGTAGAGAAATGCAACCGATTTCTGTGCATTGATTTTATATCCTGACACTTTACTGAATTCCTGTATAAGTTCTAGCAGTTTTGGAGTGGAGTCTTTTGGGTTTTCCACATATAGTATCATATCATCTGCGAAGAGTGATAATTTGACTTCTTCTTTGCCGATTTGGATGCCTTTAATTTCCTTTTGTTGTCTGATTGCTGAGGCTAGGACCTCTAGTACTATGTTGAATAGCAGTGGTGATAATGGACATCCCTGCCGTGTTCCTGACCTTAGCGGAAAAGCTTTCAGTTTTTCTCCATTGAGAATGATATTTGCGGTGGGTTTTTCATAGATGGCTTTGATGATATTGAGGTATGTGCCCTCTATCCCTACACTTTGAAGAGTTTTGATCAGGAAGGGATGCTGTACTTTGTCAAATGCTTTTTCAGCATCTATTGAGAGTATCATATGGTTCTTGTTCTTTCTTTTATTGATGTGTTGTATCACATTGACTGATTTGCGGATGTTGAACCAACCTTGCAGCCCTGGAATAAATCCCACTTGGTCGTGGTGAATAATAGAAAGCCTGAACAGACCCATAACCAGTAAGGAGATTGAAACAGTCATTAAAAATCTCCAAACAAACAAAAGCCCAGGGCCAGACGGCTTCCCGGGGGAATTCTACCAAACATTTAAAGAAGAACTAATTCCTATTCTCCTGAAACTGTTCCAAAAAATATAAATGGAAGGAAAACTTCCAAACTCATTTTATGAGGCCAGCATCACCTTGATCCCAAAACCAGACAAGGATCCCATCAAAAAAGGGAGCTATATACCAATATCCTTGATGAACATAGATGCGAAAATACTCAACAAAATACTAGCCAATAGGATTCAACAGTACATTAAAAAGACACATTTTTTTTTTTTTAACTTAGATGCTTCTTACCTACTTCATCCCTAATAGACTCTGACATGTCATGGTGCAGAACTTTACAATATTTTTTTCTTATTATTTGAGATTTTCCAACCAAAGTGATCCTGGAACTGATCTGTAAAAAGCCCACAAAAAGTACATTTAGGCAAGCAATAAACAAAAGTCAGATGTTTAAAGCCACACCCTAGCACCCGCAAAACTGCGTGTTTTTTTAAACAGTTATATTAGAGTCTAATTGATATACAAAAAATTGCACATATTTTATGTATACAATTTGATGATTTTTAAAATACTATAACATTCCTTAAAACATCTCTAAAATGAAAGTAAAATATCCATTACCTCCAATAGTCTCCTACTATCTCTTCCTTTTTGGTGGTAAGAACACTTAACTTGAGATCTACTTTCTTAAATTTTTTAATGTACAGTATTATATCATTAACTATAAACACTATATTGCATGAAAAATCTCTAGAACTTACTCATCGTGCTTAACTGAAACTTTATACCAATGGAATGATCCCTTATTTTCCCTACCCACCCCCAGCCCCTGATAACAACCATTCTTCTCTCTGTTCCTATGAATCTGATTATTTGAAAAACCTCAAATAAGAGGGATTACAGAGTATTTATCCTTCTGTGACTGACTTCTTTCACTTAGCCTAATGTCCTTTAGGTTAATGCATGCTGTTGCACATGGAAGGATTTCTTTCTTAGTACATTTTTCCTTCCACTTTTATTGAAAAATAATGCATACACATTGCTGTATAAATTTAAAGTATATACCTTGATTTTCATACTATGAAATGATTACCACATTGGTTTAGTCAATATCTATCATCTCTCTAATTTCCCTTCCTACATTTTCATTGTTAGTGTATAAGAAAGCAACTGATTTGTGTACATTGAATTTGTATCCTACCACATTACTGAATTGCTGTCAATTCCATTTACTATAGCACCAAGAACCATAAGATACCTGGGAATAAACCTAACCAAAGAGGTAAAGGATCTATACTCAAGGAACTTAGACCACTCATGAAAGAAATTGAAGAAGACACAAGAAGATGGAAAAGCATTTCATGCCCATGGATTAGAAGAATAAACATTGTTAAAATGTCTGTACTGCCTAGAGCAATCTATACTTTCAATACCATCCCAATCAAAATTCCACTGGCATTTTTCAAAGAGCAGGAACAAACAATCCTAAATTTTTATGGAACCAGAAGAGACCCTTAATTACTAAGGAAATATTGAAAAAGTAAAACAAAGCTGGAGGCATCATGTTGCCTGATTTCAAGCTTTACTAAAAAGCTGTGATCACCAGGACAGCATGGTACTGGCGTGAAAACAGACACATAAAACAGTGGAACAGAGTAAAGAGCCCAGATATGGACCTGCAACTCGATGATCAAATAATCTTCAACAAAGCAGGAAAAAAATATCCATTGGAAAAAAGACAGTCCTTTAATAAATGGTGCTGGAAAAATTGGACAGCTATGTATAGAAGAATGAAACTCAACCATTCTCTTACAACACACACAAAGATAAACTCAAAATGGATAAAAGACCTCAACGTGAGGCAGGTATCTATCAAAATTCTAGAGGAGAACATAGGCAGTAACCTCTTCGACATCAGCCACAGCAACTTCTTTCAAGATACATCTCCAAAGGCAGAGGAAACAAAAGTGAAAATGAACTTTTGGGACTTCATCAAGATAAAAATCTTCTGCACATTATAGATCCTGGATATCAACATTTCTATAATGAACTCCTCAAACTCAACACACACAAAACAGACAATCATATCAAAAAATGGGCAGAAGATATGGACAGACACTTCTCCAATGAAGACATACAAATGGCCATCAGACACATGAAAAAATGTTCATCATCACTAGCCCTCAGGGAGATTCAAATTAAAACCACATTGAGATATCACCTTACACCAGTTAGAATGGCCAAAATTAGCAAGACAGGAGACAACATGTGTTGGAGGGGATGTGGAGAAAGGGGAACCCTCTTCCACTGTTGGTGGGAATGCAAGTTGGTGCAGCCTCTTTGGAGAACAGTGTGGAGATTCCTCAAGAAATTAAAAACAGAACTTCCCTATGACCCTGCCATTGCACTCCTGGGTATTTACCCCAAAGATACAGATGTCGTGAAAAGAAGGGCCATCTGTACCCCCAATGTTTATAGCACGGTCGCCAAACTGTGGAAAGAACTAAGATGCCCTTCAACGGACGAATGGATAAGGAAGATGTGGTCCATATACACGATGAAGTATTATGCCTCCACCATCAGAAAGGATGAATACCCAACTTTTGTAGCAACATGGACAGGACTGGAAGAGATTATACTGAGTGAAAAAAATCAAGCAGAGAGAGTCAATTATCATATGGTTTCACTTATTTATGGAGCATAACAAATAGCATGGAGGACATGGGGAGATAGAGAGGAGAAGGGAGTTGGGGGAAATTGGAAGGGGAGGTGAACCATGAGAGACTATGGACTCTGAAAAAGAATCTGAGGGTTTTGAAGGGGCGGGGGGGGTGGGAGGTTCGGGATACCAGGTGGTGGGTATTATAGAGGGCACAGATTGCATGGAGCACTGGGTGTGGTGAAAAAATAATGAATACTGTTTTCCTGAAAATAAAAAATAAATAAAACAAATCTTCTGCACAACAAAGGAAGCAATCCACAAAACAAAGAGGCAACCCACGGATTGAGAGAAGATATTCACAAATGACACTACAGAGAAAGAGCTGCTATCCAAGATCTATAAAGAACTCCTCAAACTCAACACACACAAAACAGACAATCACATCAAAAAATGGGCAGAAGACACGAACAGACACTTCTCCAAAGAAGACATACAAATGGCTAACAGACACATGAAAAAATGTTCATCCTCATTAGCCATCATGGAGATTCAAATCAAAACCACATTGAGATATCACCTTACACCAGTTAGAATGGCCAAAATCAACAAGACAGGAAACAACAAGTGTTGGAGAGAATGTGGAGAAAGGGGAACCCTCTTCCACTGTTGGTGGGAATGTAAGTTGGTGCAGCCACTTTGGAGAACAGTGTGGAGATTCCTTAAGAAATTAAAAATAGAGCTACCCTCTGACCCTGCAATTGCACAATTGAGTATTTGCCCCAAAGATACAGATGTAGTGAAAAGAAGGGCCATTTGTACCCCAATGTTCATAGCAGCAATGGCCACAGTTACCAAAGTGTGGAAAAAGCCAAGATGCCCTTCAACAGATGAATGGATAAAGAAGTTATGGTCCATATATACAATGGAGTATTATGCCTCCATCAGAAAGGATGAATACCCAACTTTTGTATCAACATAGATGGGACTGGAAGAGGTTATGCTGAGTGAAATAAGTCAAGCAGAGAGAGTCAATTATCATATGGTTTCACTTACTTGTGGAGCATAAGGAATAACATGGAGGACATTGGAAGAAGGAAAGGGAAGTGAATTGGAGGAAATCAGAAGCAGAAACAAACCATGAGAGACTGTGGACCCTGAGAATCAAACTGAGGGTTTGGGAGGGGGCGGGGGAGGGGAGTTGGGTGAGCTTTGGGATCGGTATTAAGGACGGCATATATCGCATGGAGCACTGGGTGTGGTCATAAGCAATGAATCTTGGAACACTGAAAAAAGGTAAATCAAAAATAAATAAATAAATAAATAAATAAATATCCATCATCTCATACAGATCATTGTATATATATACACCAATTTTTTATTTTTTATTTATTATTATTATCATTTCTAAGGATTTTATTTATTTGACAGAGAGATAAATAGAGAGCACAAGTAGGCAGAGCAGCAGGTAGAGGGAGAGGGAGAAGCAGACTTTGGCTAAGCAGGGAGCCTGACATGAGGCTTGATCCCAGGATCCTGTCATCATGACCTGTGCTGAAGGCAGTTGCTTAACTGACCGAGCCACCCAGGTGCCCCCATTTTTTTTTTTAATCAGTCAATGAACATTTAGGTTTTTTCCATATCTTGGTTATTACAAACAATGCTGTAATGAACATGGGAGTATATCTCTTCACAATCCCGACTTCAATTCTTTTTAATATATATCCAGAAATGGGACTGTAGTATCATATGGTAATTCTATTTTTAAATTTTTTTAAAGATCTTGTTTATTTATTTGACAGACAGAGATCACAAGTAGGCAGAGAGGCAGGCAGAGAGAGAAAGGAGGAAGAAAGCTCCCTGCTAATCAGAGAGCCTGATGTGGGGCTCGAACCCAGGACCCTGGTATCATGACCCAAGCTGAAGACAGAGGCTTTAACCCACTGAGCCACCCAGGCACCCCTATTTTTTAATTTTTTTTTGAGGAAACTTTGTAATAGACATTGCTCTAAAGAAGACATTCAAATGGCCAAAAGATATGTGAAAAGGTGCTCAACATCACTAATCATAAGGGAAATGCAAATTAAATCCACAGTGAGATTATACTCACACTTCTTGGGATGGCAAATTTCAAAACAAAAGAGAACAACTGTTGGATAGGAAAAGGAAGAAATTGGAACCCTTGAACCCTAGGAATGCACTCTGTGTGTGTGTGTGTGTGTTTGCAAAGATTATAGTTTTATGCAGGTATTTTTAGAGGAAAATCACCTTGATTTAGGCTCATTTGAATTGCCACAATATTAAAACCCAAGATGCAAGGATGTCTGCTTCTTTAAATTGATCATTGATGTATATTCCCAATTTACTTCTGTTCTCTTTGGGAGTGTACTCTCATCTTTGCTGTCGATTTTTTCACAAGAAGTCTCTGTGATAACAGTGTTCATCAAAACTTTGGAAGTTTTCTGATTTCTCTTCTTCTTTTTCATTATCTGGTGTATTTTCTCTTGCTCAAAACTTACACTTTAAACCATCTGTTTTTAATTATAAACTTATGTTCCAGTTGAAATATACTTAACTTTTTTTAATTTTTTAAAAACAGATGAATTATGATAGCAAAATGACTAAGAGTGTTCCATACATTTGGGTAATCAAGGAAATCACCAGGTCAGGGAAAGCAAATATACACAGGCATATGTCTACAAGCAACACATTAAATCAAGCATGATGCTGGAAGGAAGTTGAAATAATATGTGAAAGCCAATGGTATTATTTTGCAATCAAAAGTAAGGAAAAACAATTCTGGTTTGTACAGTGAAAATTCTAAAATGTGCATAAACATGCACATACAATGAGATTAGCAGCTGTATTGGTTAGCTTTTGGTACATAACAAAACATTCCCCAAACAGTGGTTTAAAACAACCATCATTTGTTGAGCTTGTGATTCTGTGGGTTGGTAATTTGAATGGGGCTTAGCTAGACAGTACTGCTGGTCTTGCTTGGGGTCTCTCATGAGGTTACAGTCAAATGGAAGCTTAACTGACACATTGAAGTTTCTCTCCCTCTTCATATATTCTTGAGTCCTCTCCTCTTCATCTGGCCTCTCCACATGGTTTTACATATGATCTTCCCAGCAGCAGGTAGTTGGATCTCTGACATGCAGGCTTAAGGTTCAACAAAATATGAAAATGAAGCCTACTGGGGCTTCTTCATGGCTAGACTCAGAAGTCCTGGATGGTGACTTCTGCTGCATTCCATTGATTAACGTAAATCAAGGCCAGCCCAAGTTCAATGTCAGGGGAAGTGGGGCTACATTAGGGCACGAATACCAAGAGGCATGGCTCATCTCATCAGGGCCATTTTTAAAGACTAGCAGTCACATTCCCTATACTGAGTTAAAATTTATTTCTTTTTCCTCTGATTCTGTTCTACATTCTATCCAACACAGAATAAGTCCATTTTATATGACAGGCATTAAGGTGGTTTCAAGCAGCTATTATGCTTCCCTTCACTCCCAAATTCCAAGGGAGAATGTTCCCAGCTTCTTCCAACACTCCTCACATGATACAATTTTGAATTTTCTTTTTTTTTTTAAAGGTTTTATTTATTTCTTTGACAGAGACACTGTGAGAGAGGGAATACAAACTGGGAGAGGGGGAGAGGAAGAAGCAGGCTTCCCACTGAGCAGGGAGCCTGATGCAGGGCTTGATTCCAAGACACGAGGATCATGACCTAAGCCAAAGGCAGATGCTTAATGACTGAGCCACCAAGGTGCCCCCAATTTTGAATTTTCTAACCACTGTGGTCACTTTCCCATATATCTTCCCCAGATTATCAGGAGTGGCACTCAGCACTGAGCAAAACAGTTCAGATAAGAGGATAGTATAATGGCCCCCTAAAGATGCCCATTCCCTGATCCTCAATACTCTGAATATGTTACCTTGTATGGCGAAGTGTTAGATGTATCTAAGGTTACATACTTTGAGATGTGTTGATTACCTTAGATTATCCAGGAGGACCTAACCTAGCAGCATGAGTCCTTAAAAGTGGAGAGTCTTTTCTGGTTGTACAAAAAAAAAAAAAAAAAAGAAAGAAATACAATGTTGGAAGAAGGGTCAGAGAAGTGTGATATAAGAAGGACTCAACTTGCTGTTGACAGTTTTCACTGCTGGCTCTGAAAATGGAGGAAGGGGGTCATGAGCCAAGTAATGTGGTGGCCTCCAGCATCTGGGGATGGCCCTCAGCTTACAGCCAACAAAACAAAAACAAAACAAAACAAAACAAAAACAAAAACAACAACAACAAAGCCAGAAGCATTGGTCCTTCATACCCAAGAAACAGAATTCCACCAACAATCTGAATAAGAAGTGGGTTCTCCCATATAACCCCAGAAAACAATAGAGTCTGCCAATGCCTAGATTTTGTTTGGTGAGAGCCATTTCTAGAGTTCTGACCTCCAGAACTATAAAAAATTTTGGAAAAAATAATAAATTTATGTTGTTTTAAACCTCTATGTTTATGGCAATTTATTATGGTGGCAATAGAAAACTAATACAGTCTGCTATGATCACTTTTGAATAAAAAGGTAAAGTCATCCTATATGTTTGGAGAGAAATATGACCTACATGTACTCCAGCTTTTTTGACAATACTATGTTGGTTCATATGAAGCTTACATTCAACAAAAACAAGAGGCCTTTTTCCTATAAGCAACTGTGACTGTGAATATTTTCCCCTTTAATAATAAAATGCAAAATGGTACATTTAGTTCAGTTCATTTCCATCATGTTAGATTCAGTCTAACATTTCAGCCTGTCAAGATATTTGCATTCTGGTTTCTGTCACTGATTTCAGCCATGCCCTCCCAGTTCTAAGTCATTTCAATGACTGAACAGCCCTATCAGTGAACAGTTCTTACAGATTGCTTCTGCCAACCTAGGTTGGTGCTGTTCTGTCCATTCCAGTGCTCATGTTTAGACTCCCTTGTTTATCGAAAGTCTATGTGTTTTTCAAGGTACTCATTTCAACTCAAATGCGATGTCTTCTGTGAAGCCTTGCCTGACAGTACCACCCAGAAGTGGTTTGTCATGCTTTGCCCCTCTATGAGTATCTCATTCCTGCTTTTGGTAGAATATAAATCGACTTATATGGTAACTATCTGTTTACATGTCTTTTCTCTTTTCTCCTGAAGACAAAGATTGCCTTTAAAAATTTTATATCCCCAAAGCCACCGGCATTATGTCTAGTCTATAACAAGTGCTTAGTGGAAAACAATAATTTGTTTAGCAAGTTCTATTTGAGCCAAGATGCTGTGCTCCAAAACATCCCTTTTTACCTCAAAGGGATTGAGAAAGACATATATGCAATGAGTGCATCATTATAAAAAAAAGCAATTTGAGACACACAGAAGCAGAGGTTCTTTTGTCAGAGAAATTATGACTTAGGGCCATATGTGTAATGTGTATACTCCATGGTTTATAAACATACAGCACCATGTACTTTAAATTATGGGAGCAGTAGATCCTGGGATCCTGAAAAATAGAAAGTGGGTCTTTAACCCAAGAACAGGACATTTAATCCATTTGACAAATCATTCAACTGTGATTTATTCATGTTTATCTACATGGCACCCCTTCTGCCCACTTATCTCCCAACA
Source organism: Mustela putorius furo (assembly GCF_011764305.1). Classification (NCBI taxonomy): domain Eukaryota; kingdom Metazoa; phylum Chordata; class Mammalia; order Carnivora; family Mustelidae; genus Mustela; species Mustela putorius. The sequence goes on from NW_025421341.1 coordinate 21,402,823, forward strand.
TTCAGTGTCATTTTTATACCATCAAACAGCATCAACTTTTAAACATAGGTGGAGAATGAATCAATTAGAATAACATTGGCTGCCAACTTGTACGATCATCCAATTCAACTGACTTACCTTACTGAGCTGTTTCTAGCTCATACAAGAAGAAATCCAGAGGGAGGGCACCAGGGTTGGCTACTCAGTCACGCAACAATGTCACAAGAACCTCTTCACTTTATCATCGATGTCTCTTTACTCTTCTGATCTATCATCCTTAGGCTACCTCCTCTCAGATCAGGACAAGGCCATCTCATTTCAGCTATGACACCTTCCAGCAGGACAAAATGCCACATTAAATGAAGGTATCATTTCCACAGACTTCCCAAAAGACTTCCTTTCATATATCAGTGCCTAACCAAATGTGGGGGCGCATGCCCACCAAAACCAATCACTAGTAAGGCAATGGCATCTCCATGCTTGTGATGTGAAACGTATGGTTTTGTGGAGAAGTGTATAATTCCTGTTCCACAGCAGGTTTACATCAAAAATGGGGGAAGGGTGAAATGGTGGAAAGATGACCAACAAAATCCCCAGTAACTGAAGTCAATAACTAAACCCAAACTATATATATTCTCTCCTTTTTTTTTCTTTTAATTTTTTTTTTTTTTTGGTGCCCCTTTCTCTGAAGCCAACCATGCTTTTCTAGAACTCTGTTGGGAAAATAAAAATTATTTATTGCTTTCACATCACTGTTATTTACTTTTACCCTAAAATGGAAAAACATACATGCCTGCACACACATGCACACACACATATATACATGCACACACACAGAGAACGTTGTTGTTTGCCAATACAATTCTCACTATAGTTTTTTGAAAATAAAGAATCTTTGTGAGTTGCCAACCTCTTGAATTTCAGTCCTTGTCAGAATTTATTCCTCTGCCTTCCAAGTAGAAAAAGATGGCTTGTGGCTCAGATGAGGCCTTTGAAATTGGGATCCCTTAATGGAAACAGACATTTACCCTTCCAGATAGAGTCAAAATGTTTATCCCACAACTGAAATTTAACTTTTTGTAATTTTCAAAGCATCTGCAAAATGGGATGTGAGATGAAGTAAATGCTCTGGGAACATGTTTATTTGGGGGGTTTAAAAATTTATTCCTGGCAAAGGGATTTGAAGGAGGCTTATTTACTATTTTTAAAAATTTCTACAGAAGTGGATCTTTTGGTTAAATCAGTCATGGACCAGTCTTTGCCATTCTTAAGACATAAACCTAGTTCACATTTAGAAACACATTTTATACTTTTCAAATCACTTTTATATGATTTATATTGGGTTCTCTAGATAAGTTGATTGGACCAATCTTGCCATCTTTATAATAGGGGAGACAGTTTTAGAGATGTTAACTGACTTCCCTTAAGTCACAACATACTAGTGACAAAAGCACAGTCTGATTTTTGAAATAGCATATTTTTGAACTGTATCCTCTGAATTTTAAGTAGCCATAGGACAAGGTGTTCTCCTTTTATTTTTTTCATCTAGTTGAGTGAAATACGATGGAATAAATTTAGAGCAAATCATGTATCAGAGAAAACTTTCAACTAGTGAGGATTAGGAAATCTTAAAATGGATTATCAAAGTTATAGTAAACACCTTCCTTATTGGTAGGTATGGATATCTAAAACAGTTATCTGACAAAAAGGACAATTTCACTCTTGTGTAGAGAAAAAAGATGACCCTTACAAGGTAATGAATATTATAGGGGAGAATGTGTAATGGACATTTGCTAACACTAGCTGGGAGACCACATGCACTGTATGCTTTGGGGTGGGTGTTTTCTCTTTTTTCTTCTTTCCCTCTAACCACTTCGTAGTTGTGTGCTCAATTCTGGAACCCCTTTCAATCTGCAGGGGCTCAACCTACAGCTCTTTAGATAGAAGCCTGGTTCTCTGTTTTACCAGCCTGTGCACCTTACCTCCAAGAGCCCTTGTTTTTTCACCTTACTCATAGTTTCCGTGTGAAGTCACCTAATTTGCAGTTTGTGTCTTTCTGCAGTAATTAGTTCCCCACTTGGTGAGAGCACAGTTGCACATGAAGTCCAACCGATCCAATGGCAACACGTTGCTCACTGCTGTGCTGGCAGGCAGATGCTTCCTACTGCACCTACAAGCAAACACATAGATCCATTTTATTTCCCAGAAACAAGCCTGGATACAGCCTCCTGTTTGTCAAGACCTGGAATGGGCTGGAAGCACCAAATCAGATGTTATTCTTGATTTCTGCTCTGTTCCCCCTCCCTTTTTTCCCCCTCCACATTTTTTAGAAAACATACCACATTGTGAACAGGGTCTGCTCTTTGCTGACATTCCACTGGGGCTTTTAATCATCATTATTATTATTAATATTTTTAATCTCCGGTAGCAGTTGGCTCTGGTAACTTTCAGTCATTTGGAGAGGCATATGGAGATCCAGGCAGATGGGCTCCACCTATGAAAGCATCAGAGGAAGAGGAACTCAGATGGGCAGGGAAGTCTGAGTTTCACCTACAATGCTCTGGCCCAGAGGTGAATAAGGGGCATGTGTCCCAGGCATGCTGACTGGCTTTTCTGCCGAATAGCTCACTGACAAAGAGACTAAACACTGTAGTCCATAAACCAGTCTAGGAAGCTCATGGAACTGAGCTCAAATCAAAAATGATGAGAGATATACCACATTTTGATCCATTCATCTGTTGATGGACATCTAGGTTCTTTCCATAGTTTGGCTATTGTGGACATTGCTGCTATAAACATTCGGGTACACGTGCCCCTTTGGATCACTACGTTTGTATCTTGATGAAACAGGGGGGCTTAAGTGGGTAGGAGAAGAATAGATGAAACAAGATGGGATTGGGAGGGAGACAAACCATAAGTGACTCTTAATCTCACAAAACAAACTGAGGGTTGCTGGGGGGAGGGGGTTTGGGAGAAGGGGGTGGGATTATGAACATTGGGGAGGGTATGTGCTTTGGTGAGTGCTGTGAAGTGTGTAAACCTGGTGATTCACAGACCTGTACCCCTGGGGATAAAAATATATGTTTATAAAAAATAAAAAATTATATAAAAAAAATGATGAGAGAATGTGTTGAAGCAAATGGAAGCATGTTTGCATGTGGCCAAGGGGAATCAGAGCTATATAAAAAGCACTGTGTGGAAGACTAATAGTGGAAGTTGGTGAGCTATATATATTCTAGAATGGTGCTATACTAGTTATGATCCCCATCTTTCATTAAAATATGTCATTTGGTTGTCCTTCAACCTAATAGTTCCTTAGCTTCATTCAAATGGTAAAAACATGGTCTGCTACCAAAACTCTTCTTGAGCAGGCTGAAGTCAGCAGGCAGATAGATGTACAGGGCATTTTCTCTATTTTGCTGATCACTGTGTACAGGCACGGACACAGCTGTATTTCCATAACTTGAATATTTCTCCAGTTAGACCTTGCTGGTTAGCCATACATGCCCAAATCACATGGTATAAAACACCATGTTGGATTCTTTAAGAACCTGCCATTTGTTATACCTTTCCTTGTTGGCCATACATATGTTACCCCCAGAGGACTCTGCGATGTTCTAGGCTTTGCTTAAGAGAGCTAAGTGACTTTCTTAGAAAGAAATGTAAAGAAAAATAAAAGCTGGACACTGGCAATAGATCCAGGGTAGGGTGGTTTCTATATCACTTCTTTCTGATCTCAGAAGTGTTCCTCCCAGCACAAACAAGTGGGAAGTATGCCTTTGGCTTAAGAAAGGGGGGATAGAAAGAGGGAAATATGAGGGACAATTGAACACTTTGGGGGAAGTGTGTCTGTAATAAATGCCACTGTTTCAGAGGAACCCTCTAGTAACAATTTTAAAAAATGAATCACGTTGAATCCTAAGTCATAAGTAGGACGGCCATAAAACTCATCACCTAAATGAAACACTTATTAGAGGAAAGTGGACTCACTGATTATAATTACTCTAGATAACAGGCACAAACTGGGCCTGTCCCATGGAAGCAACTGGAAGGATGAGCTTTAACTGAGAACCCACTTTGGGTTAGAGGCTATGTCATGGTCTGTCATCTCTGCCATCATGTATAACCCTCAACCAAAGAAGGCCGATTTCATAAAGTCCAGTGTAAGGAACTGATGCAATTGGCACCTCAACCTCTAAGACCAAAAACTCAAAGCTTGGATTTGGGTTTCCAACATTTCACAATTGGAAGGAAATGCAGGATCCTCCATGATTCTGGAACAAATGTGAAGAGACAAGTATATATGTGAAGAAAGCCAGCATATTTTTTGGGAGGAGAAGAAGTAAAATTACCTTCAGTGACCAGGTCTTTCTTATATTTGTCATCTAACCCAGTTCCTATGAATAAGTCAGGTGGGGAAAGAAGAAAGAAAGCTGATTCATGGACTACATTTAAGTTGGTGCTTCCACTCAGCAGGCCTGAGTCCTACCCAGTTATATTACAGGATATGTCCTGATTGCTTCCTCAGGGGAATGCAAGCAGCAGAGAGAAGCTCAGTTATGACATATCCCATGACTTTCCCTAATCTGCTTCATCCTAATCTGTTCTCAGGATATTAAAAAATAATAATAATCAGGGAGCATTCAGAGGCCAAGAATATCAAATCCAGCTTCCTCCAAGCTCTGCTTTTCTGCTAGAACTGGCTCAGAAACTGCAGGACTCAATATCCCCCCTGTATCCAGGGCCAGAGATGAGCTGGACAGGCTGGGACAGGCTTTTGGAAGCAGGAAAGAGGCTGATCTTCGAAAACAGAATGTACTCAAAGCAGTTCTTGGAAAGTCAAAGGAGGTTAAAACTGCAGTCAGCATCAATTTCCCTCTGGTGGAGTTAATGACCTCTCTCACTGAAGATTCATGGGTTGGATGTGAACATCTGTCCCATAGTGGAAAAAGATAAATAAATATCTGAATTTAAAAATTAGGGCCAGAAGCAAATGATCATCCTCAGTCTTGAACTGTTTTTTTGTTGGTTTATGTCACATTTGTTCATCAATTAATTCATCCAAGTGTCAGTTTTTAAGTTCGTACCATGTGTGCTCAAGGCCTGAGAGCAAAGGAACATGGCTCACTTGACAAAGTGTAAGGTGCTCAAGAATACTATATCCTGAAGGACAATGGGGTAGGAAAATGGGAAAAGATGGCAATGGGTAAGCTTCCACTCCCTCTTTCCTTTTCTTATGCTCACAGATTGGGGATGACAAGGACAGTAGCGATCATCAACCCCTCTCTTAGAAATGGGCAAATACAAATCCAAAGGAAGAAGTCAATTTACTCAAAGGCATAATTTTTCAGATTGGACGCATACACAAACCTGACTTTAGTTCCTTGCTCTAAGTCTGCTGTTCTTGTCATGGTCTGATTGTTTTCACATTTTTTTTTTTTTATTTTTTAGAATAGTTGAAACCATGAAAACATTTGACTTGACATTCTTGGACTAGAGATCTATTAAGAATTGGGTGCTTGAAGCTTATTGGAAATCAAACTACCTCTTATATCCACAACCTTTGATTGTTTTCACAGAGTTTTGACTTAGTGAGTAATTTGGAGGTGTTTATATTCTAAATAAATATATCTTTTGCTCTTTTCACAATTGTTTAGACCCTGGTCATATGCTAACACCTCTGGCCAAGATACTCCATGCGCAAAACAGAGGAGTGTGTATGTGTTTTTAAGGGGTGGGGTGGGCAGAGAGAGGTGGGAAGTAGGAGTTGGGAGGGAGCAAATATTATTACCAGAAGAAAAGGGGAAGTTGTAGGCAGTCAAAAATTTTTAAATTGTCCATTGCATGTGCCTTGAGGGATGGTGAGAGATTGAAGAGAGAGGGTGAGGGCCAGTTGACCCAAGATGAAGGGGAAAGTAGAGGTTAGTCATGGGCAAAGGACAGCTGTCCAGTTCATTTGGAACAAAAGGAGCATAAAAGAAAGTAATCGGAAATCAATCTAGAAGTTTAGTTCAAATGTAGACTGCTGAATTCTGAATGCCAGCCTGTTTGGTGGACAGTTGGGGAACAAGTTTTACATAAAGGAAATGTGAACTCACACTGGAGGTCCAGCTGGCAGTGAGGGTGCATTGAAGCCTGTGCTGTGTTGCCCAGACCATTTCAGGACCAGCACTAATTCCCCAGCTGCTGAGAGTGCTTGCCTGGAAAGCACACAGCCAGGCCCTGGGATCAGCTTCACTGGTGGCCACCTTCCTCCCCAGGGCTTGGTACCCTCACCTCCTTGTGGAGCACATGTGCAGAGAGAGCCTCCCCAGGTCCCAAGCTCCACATGGGGTCAGCTGAGGTCTCTGTCCTGACTGCATCACAAGTCGATTTTCCTTCTTCCCCACCCTGCATCCTTCACTGCCCTACATGTTGATCTCAATGTGCCCCACAGTGACCTGACTCCTCAGCACCTCAACCTGTCTCCTGAGGAAGCAGATCTGCTATGGAGGGATAAACAGTATAGAGTAACTGTTAGCCAGGATTCTGATTAGTAAGCATGAAGTAATGAAGGCTTTGCCCTGGAGGTGATGTGGAACATCTAGAAAGAGAAAAAGGAGAGGGGTAACGGGGGAACTTTATTTCATCCCTCTTACCTATAAACCACTGAGGAGCCTCTATAACCACTCCAACTTCTTGCCAACAACCTCTTAAGTTACTTTTTTTTTTTTTCTTTCTAGAGACTTTTGGAGGTATAGGTTTCAAAACTGGCAACATATCAAAATAACCCTGGAAGCTTTCAAAAAACATTGTTCTATGACCCCACTCCCAGAGATTCTGATTCAGTATTTCTCTGGGGAAAGCTCCAGAAAAATGAAATAGGTACCCCTGCTTTAGTCTTCAAAACACACTTTCAAGTGCATTCTCTTATTTGATGCACAAACACACACACACACACACACACACTCTCTCTCTCTCTCTCTCTGTCCAAAGTAGGTTAATTATTATTACCTTCATTTAACGAATGAGGACAGGAGGGCTGAGAGAAGTTTAGCAACTTGCCTTAGGGCACCCAGCTAAGTAAAGAGACAGAATCAAGATTAAAGACAAGATCTGACAGCCTCCTGATTTCCTTCCATTATGCCACCCAGCCTTTTTCAGCTCTGGGAGGCCAGAATTATTAAGGCCTATCCTTGCGTGTGGTTGTTCCATTTTTTCCTATCTTTGCTAAAGATCTACCCCCAATCTACCCCACTCCTCTCCATAATGCAGACCCAAGAGATCCTCAAGAGCGTCCTGAGGCATTTATAAAGTCATTCCATGCAAATTGGAGCAGCCACTCTGGAGAACAGTATGGAGGTTCCCCAAAAAGTTAAAAATAGAACCACCTTATGATAAAGCAATTGAACTACTAGGTATTTACCAAAGTACACAAAAATAAGATTCTAAGGGGTACATGCTCTCCAATGTTTATAGCAACATTATCAACAACAGTCCAACTATGAAGAGAGCCCAGATGTCCATTGACAGATATGAATGGATAAAGAAGATATGGTATATAGCTATACCATGGAATATTACTCAGTCATCAATAAAATGAAATCTTGCCATTTGAATGATATAGATAGTGCTAGAGTGTATCACGCTGAGCAAAACAAGTCAATCAGGGAAAGACAAATACCATATGATCTCTCTCAATTTCACTCATATGTAGAATTTAAGAAAGAAAATTGATGAGCATATGGAAAAGGGGAAAAGAAAAAGAGGAGAGAGGGAAACAATCCATTAAAACTCTTCATGATAGAGAACAAACTGAAAGTTGATGGAGGGAGAGGGATGGGGCATGGGCTAGATGGGTGATGAGAATTAAGAAGAGCACTTCTGATGAGCACTGGGTATTGTAGGTAAGTGATGAATCACTGAGCAGCACCTGCATATCTCAGATGGTTAAGCATCTGCATTTGGCTCAGGTCATGATCTCTGAGTCCTCAGGGCTAGCCCAACATTGGTCTTCTGGCTCAGAGGGAGGTCTTTTTCTCCCACTGCCACTCCCTCTGCCCCTTGGTCTCTCCCCACTGCTTGTGTTCTCTCTCTCTCTTTCTCTCAAATGAATAAATTTTTTCAGAAAGCAATGAATCACTGAATTCTCTTCCAGAAACCAATATTGTGCTGTATGTTTACTAACTAAAATTTAAATTAAAAAAAAATGATGGAGTAGAAGATGGGAGGAAGCTCATAGAGGTTCCAACAAGCTATTAAAAAGAAAGTCATTCTAAATAGGTTACACAAGGCACTTCCAGAGTTGGGAACATCCACAGGGAGCTTCCAGTGTAATGTTCACAAAGTGCCCTTAGGTAACTTCAAACTCCAAAGAATGCTCTTGATTCATAACCTCTGTCATATTCCTCAAACTTTGATCATGCTCAGTTCCTTAGCTGGATTTAAAAAAATATTTTTAGAATGTCTTTTTGTCTTATTTATGCAACTAGACTTTAAGCCCTGAGAGGAGACATGCAAGCTTCCAACTCAATTTAAGAAAGTTAACAAACTTTTCTGGCCCTTTTTATGTACCAGATACTGGACTAGTAAACTAGTAGATCATGGATGAATATAATACAGCCCCTGCCCTAAAAGTGTTTATAATCTCTCCATTTCATCTATAGCTACTTATCCATCTCATAATCATAATTTTATTTGTATGAACAGTGTTACATGGATATGGAAGAGGGAGTGGGTAAAGTTAAGTTATAAGGGTTTCTTAGAAGAGGAGCTATTTGAGCAAAGACTTGACAGTAAATTGGAAAAGTAATCAGTGAGCCTTAAATTCATGGCTTAAAAGGAAGATCTGTAAGGATGTCCATGTGTTCCGACTAAGGGGCAGAGATTCATTAAATGATTCAACAATATTTACTGGATACCAATAATCTTAGGAGTTTCTATTTACACCTCCCTCTTTCTCACTCCCCACATTCCCTCAACTCTATGGTCAAATAATCTTTGACAAAACAGGAAAGAGTATACAGTGGAAAAAAGACAGTCTGGGAAAACTGGACAGCTATATGCAGAAGAATGAAACTCGACCATTCTCTTACACTGTACACAAAGTTAAACTCAAAATGGATAAAAGACCTCAACATGAGACAGGAATCCATCAGAATCCTAGAGGAGAACATAGGCAGTAACCTCTTCGATATCAGCCACAGAAACTTCTGTCAAGATATGTCTCCAAAGGCAAAGGAAACAAAAGCAAAAATAAATTTTTGGGACTTCATCAAGATCAAAAGCTTCTGCACAGCAAAAGAAACAGTCAACAAAACAAAGAGGCAACCCACATTCAATCCAAACTCTTCTACTCTTCCAGCATCTTTCCAGCCATCCAGTTTCTCTTCATCTCTGTTACTACCACCCCTGATCAAGACTTTGTCAATAGCCTACTGACTGGTTTCTTCAACTAGTATCCCCTCCTGTTAACCCTGAGCTACTTCTATTTTGTAACTGGAGATCTTTCTTGAATATGTAAATCTGAATGATATCTTCCCAATCTCTTTCCCAAGACTATTAGGATAAAAGGCAACATTTTAACTTGGCCCTACAAGGCCCTACACATTTTGGTCTTTATTTTTTCAGTAAAGGACCTTTACTTCCTGTCATCTCTGTGCTTTAGTCACATTACCTTTCTTTAATGTTCCCGTCTGCCACATGACCTTTGTGTGTGCCATTCTCTCTGCTAGAGATGTTCAGCCCGACACTTACTCTTACCATATATATAGCCCCAGTACTTACAAATATGATGGATCCCTCTTCTGCTACTTTGCAGCATTTATCACAGTTATAATTTTACAGTTATTTAACTTTTAAAAATTGAAGTCCATCCTTTCTCTCATCCTTATTAAATTCTATAAGAACAAGGACTGTGCCTGTCTTTGCACGCCATTGGATCCCTAGAACTCAGCTGGAGGAGGGCCTCAAATACCTGTTAGGTGAATGAATGAATGAGTGGATCAATGGCTGAATGAATGAACTGACAGATGTTTGATTTGTTAGGTCCAGGCATTAAAAAGGTAAGCAAAAGAGACCTAGCTGCTGCCAGTGTGGAGTTTATAGTTTAGTGCTGGTTAAGCATAGAGATTGAAAAGTCAGGGTGTGGTTGTTTGGCATTTAGACAACCTCTCTCCATGACTCTTCCCTGACCCCATTTCATAATTCTTGTGCTGAAGATTTCAGGATCTAGGTTAGCAGTTGAAATTGTAGCTGAGTTTAGAATGGTTTTATTTGTTTTTGAACATTTTCTATAAGGCACTGATGTCAGGCTTCAAAAAAAAAAAAAAGTCCCTTTATGTTCAGAAAGATTCTGTAAAGGATGGAGATGCTTTTTTTTTTCCCCCCCTGATGGCCCCATGTCCATTTTCCTTCTTGCTAGAACTCCTCAGCATTTGTGTTGGGACTCATTTCTCCTCCCTTTTGTTCACTCATTATGGGACTGTCTATTCAGTGGTAGGCTTATGGCCCAAATTAAACCAATGAGACTCCCTGTTAAAACTTACTGATTTTCCGTAATCAGGATACCCTAGAGAAGGTGTAGATAGATCCCTGAAGCTTCCCAAGAGCCTTTCCTTTCTGAATCATTCTATGAGACCTTGAATCATTCTCTTTCTTCTTCAGTATATTCTGTTGCCTGCACCCAACCCTCTTCAACTGCAGTTCCGCTAAAGAAGAAGTGGGCAGACTACAGCCTGCCAACCAAATCTAGCTACTGCCTGTTTTAGTGTATAAAGTTTGACTGAAGCACAGCCATGTCTGTTCACTTATGTACTATCTATTGCTGCTTTCATGCTATGAAGGCAAGGTTGAGAGGTGTGACAGAAACTATAGGGTCTACAAACTTGAGAATATTTCGAGGAAGTTTGTTAGCCCCTACACTAGAATACCAATACCCAATACCCTAACACATGTATTGTATGTGATCGACTTCTCTTCTAGAATGGTACCAGATATGTGCCAACTCTGGGAGAATTGAGAAAAGAGTTAAATCAAATCACCTCCAGTAGGACTTAAATTTTGCATAGATTGCTATGAACCTGAGGAATAATAAAACTAACTGTTTTCCGATTTAACTTTTGGCGGTCCTCTGATTCTCTATGCTGGCTCTTTTTTATACATAAGTAGAGGGTATTGTTGGGAATTGGCCAGAGAACTGGCACTAGACCCAAATATTCTAAATCTCTCTGAGTTTTGGAAAAGTTCTTCATCATCCCTATGGCTCAGTTTCCTCTTCTATATAGCAAGGAGCTTGAAAATTCTCTTCTCAAATTCTGTAATTCCTTTAAAGGAAGGTAAAGATAATCCAATATATAAGCAACAGTCAAGGAAACAGCTGTGAAATGGACCTGGGAAGAAAAGGGGCAGTATGAATCACGGGAAACAGCAAGAACTAGTGTGTGGTTGTGTGCAAAAGTAGTTGTGTGTGTCTGTGTGTGTTTTAAGGAGCAGCCAACATATGCCTTCATTTGAATACTGTCCTGTCTGGAGACAGTGGGAAAAACCAGATGGCCTGCAATTCTCATTTAAGTTCTAAACTTAAATCCACGGTAAATAGCTTATTATTGGGAAATTTTAGGACAGTCCCTAAGCAAAGTTTGTTTTGCTTTTTACTCTCAGACTCGTTCCAAAAGCTCAGTTGAAATTACACCCTTAGAAAGTGCCTACTTAAATTCCTTTAACAAGCAATCCCCTCTCAGTAGACGCAAGTTTGAGCCTGTCCACTCACCTCAAACAGACCATCCATCTGAATTGTTTGCAAAGGCCCCAGGCTACAGGTAGCTGAAAGTGCCACTATCAGATTGCTTCTCAATCTTCTCCTCTAGACTAAATAGTACTGATTTTTGTCAGCAGCTTTTCATATTCTAGGGCTCCCTTATTAACTATGTTTGCAGTCAGCTAGATTTTCATCCTACCCCATGTTGTGCTGGCTTTTGCCCCCATTATGAGCTCACGGGCCAGACCTGGGACTTGCTGGCTCCGGGCCCCCTTTCTTCCCTTTAAAAATGTTTTGATGATCATGTGTTAAGAGCTAATGACAATTGTCTGCCCAGAATGCTCAAGCATAAACTTGCTTCGAGTTAGGGGGATTGATGAAATCAGCCTCAAAATCCAGAACATCTATCCTATAATTAAGATCCACTAATATGTGGACAAACAGGTCAGCAAGACCTACTTATGGTCTCTACAAATTAAAGGGCTTCAAAGAAAATATCCCTTTCTTCCAGAGAGCTATTTTTTAAGAAGCACATTAAATAAACATTTATTGAGCATCTATGTTATGACAGGTACCATTCTGGCTTCAGGGTTACAGCAGTGAGGTCTCCGCCTTCATTGAGCTGACTGGCCATAGGAGGCCATTGGAAAGGAAACATGTCACAGAAAAATAAACAGGGAGTTATCACAAAGTGAGTAAGCACTGTGGTAGGAGACCCATCAAGTCCCCTAATTCAGAGTTGGATGGAGCAGAGGTGAAGGAGCCCTGGTCAAGGACCTGGAATAATTTTCATGTGGCTGGCCCACAGAGCAGAGAGACAGTATTGAGAGAAATCCAACAGAAAAAGGTGGGCTCTTGGCAGGCAGGACTTTGTAAGCCAGGTAAGAAGATGAAAGTGCCCTGGAACAGTGGCTTTTAACCAGGGAATATTTGACAATGTCTCTTCAGGCAGTTTCAGTTGTCACATTCAAGTGGTGTTACAAGCATCTCATGGGTAGAGGCCGGGGTGCTGCCAAACAGTGTACAAGACAGTGCCAGGGCACAGAGTTATGTGGCCCGAAATGTCAATAATGGCGAGGTGGAGCACTGGGTGTGATGCATAAACAATGAATCTTGGAACACTGAAAAAATAAAATAAAATAAAATAAAAAAATAATGGTGAGGTGGAGAAGTCTTGCTCCCAAAGCAGTGGGGATCACTGAGAGCACCAAGACTGGTCTTACATTTTAGAACTTTCCCTCCAGACACAGAGAGGTAGTCAGAGTGTGTTGGTAAGAGCCTAGGTGAGGAAAAATAATTTATGCAGCTTGACTGAGAAAAGATGAGCTATGAGAAAAACCCTCTTCCACATCTCGTTTTGTGATGTGGAATAAAAACTCCATCATAGGAGTTTGTAGGCACAACCCTTCCTAGACTATTGAGGGATAGAACACTGAAAAGCAAATGTGGTAAAATAACTATTTTCATCTGTGCATTCATGTATCTCACTATTCTGTTGTGCTCAAGCTACTGGCACGTAAATTAAAAGGTTCTGGATTAAAGTGTGAGCTGACTTTGACATAAAGTAGTAGAGTTGGGACATTTTCAACATACCCACATACACATACACACACAGAGGGCATGATCCTAGGTATTTGGGGAGCATGTTTTGCATTTTTTGTGACAGGCGGGGTCCTATAAATGAAGACAGTGACAGCTGCTTAGCATGATAATGTGTTCCATATTATCAGACCAATTTGGGAAAACGTGGAGTATCTATTATGAAGACCAGTATAATATATATAGAAAGTTATGGAAAGTTTCTTTGCACAGGGTAAAGCACAGCAATTCCCACCTGCGTCCTCCCTGATCACTCCCAGTGCCCTAATGAAGCATCTAATATTTATTGAGCACTTTCCATATACCAGGCTCTGTGCCAAGCACTCTATATGTTTTCTCACATGATCACCTCAGTCCTGTAAAGTAGGTATTTTTCTTCCAAATTGACATGTAAGGACACTGAGGCTTGGAGAAGTTAATAGCAATTTGTCCAAAGTTGAAAAGCTAGGAGAATGCAGAGTCTAGATTTCAACCCAGGAATGAAGTTTGGCCCCAAGAATGTGCTTTTCTGGTCAACAGCAATGAGTGATTTCAAGAGGCCATCTGGGGCATCTGCCCTTTGGAGGTAAGGCTGACTGATCATTGAACTCTGGCCATCTTCATGTCGTTCGAGGAATATTCAGGCCCAGCAGGATCCAGCTGTCTGAGCTGCAGCCACGTCAGGGCTGCACACCCTTTCCCCCCACACAAACACCAACAATCTCTCTATAGAATTCTAGTAAAGTGAGTGACCTGGCATCTCTTTCCATAAATTACTACAACAAAGAGATGACTGCTTATCTCACAATACCAAATTGGCAAAGCCCATGGTTCTTCTCTGGGTTGTTTTAAAAACACTCAGTTTCCAGGTTCAGTTAAGACAGGCAGGAAAAGGAGAAGGGATTTCAGCCAGAGGTCCAGACCCAGGACAGACCACAGAGTCTCTGCTTATTTGTTCCCATGTAATAACCACGGGATATTTTCTTGTTACTCAACAGATAAGAACTTCTTATCACTCTTGGCACTTACACATGTTTTCCTATTTTTCATTTGGAAGCATGCATTTTCGTGATGTTGGCCACCCATCCCCAGAGCACAGCCAAATGTCCAAAGGCTTTCAAAGAAATGCATAGCCATCCCTTGGGACTCAATCTCGTCACAAGATATTTCCAAAGGACCCCAAATGACTGACCTTCCAGAAGACACACACACATGCATACCACACAAAATATGATATTTCCTCCTCTGAACCAAAAGCTTATTTTCCCCAATTCTATGACATAAACTCTAGATGGGACCACATGGCATGAAGTCTGTCCCCGAAGAGCCAACTCAACAGCCACAGCTGAGTTGACTCTTAATGGCTAGGAGGCAGGCATAACTAGGCCTCCATTTAGACAACTTTTTTCCCCAAGTTCTAGGCTTCACAGTGCCTACACATACACACATGCTCCCTATTAAAATTATAGGGAGATCTGAGGATTGCCTATTTTTCCACTACAGATCATTACGGAGCTCAAAATCCATCACCAGAAATATCCTGCATTGTCACACAAAGATGAATATCAACAAAGGCCACATTGTCTCTGGTTCCTTGTCTTGGATCTAGTGGGTTATGTTTGTTCTAATGCTGGTACACACCCTCCTGGAAGGAATGGGCTCTGGCTTTGATCCTCAGGGGAACACTGTATTAATTTCCTAGGGCTGCTGTAACAAATTATCACAGACTTGGTGGCTGAAACAGCAGAAGTGCATTCTCTCACAGTTCTAGAGGCCAGAAATCCAAAATGAGCTTCACTGAGCTGAAATGAAGGTGTGGGAAGGCTGCATTCCCTGAGGAGGCTCCATGGCCAATGGGTTCCCGGCCTTTCCCAGATTGTGGTGGTGGCTGGCTGTGGCTGAATCATTCTAACATAGAGGCCAACATCCTCATTGCTCACCCTGCTTCCACCACATTGCCTTCTCCTCGAGGGTGCCAAATCTCTCTCTCACAGAGGACATCTGTGATGTCATTTGGGGCCCAATGGATAATTCAAAATAATCTCCTTAATGTAATCCCATCTGTGAAGACCCCTTTTCCTAAGAAGGTAACATTGATTAGGGATTAGGTCCTGATATCTCTAGGGACCTTTACTCAGCTGACCACAAACACCTCTGCAGAAAATGAGGGAGCACAGGCTGATGATGCCCTCTCTCAAAGGGTTCAAGTTAGAGGTGAAGTGAATCATATGCATAAATGAATATTAACCACTCTTTAAAGTCTGTGTGTTCATTTGACACATGTCATGTTTGGTATTATCTGTTCTGAATTCGAGATCATCTGTTCTCTAGCATCCGAATCATGCTTCTGCTACCATCTACCAACAGGTTTCTCAGCCTCAGCACTATGGATGTTTGGGCTGAATCATTCTTCATGGGGGAGGGAGGGCACTATTCTGTGCATTTAGGATGTCTAGCAGCATCTGGCAAATAAACATACAGGAAGTCCCCTTAAGACTGAATTTCAGATAAGCAATGATTTTTTTTTTTTTTAGAGTAAGTATGATGTGTGCAATATTTGGGACATTGTAATACTAAACAACAACAACAACCCCAAACCTAGAGAGTTTTTTATTTATCTCAACTTTAAATATAACTGGGTGTCCTGTATTTTATCTGTCAACTCCACACTAGGTGCCAGCAGCCCACACCCACCCACACCCCCAATGGCAACAAACAAAAATGTTTCCAAACATTGCCAAATGTTTCTTGGGAGCAAAATCACCCTTGGTTGAGAACTACTGACGCACTAAAATAAATAAATAATTAATTAATTAAAAACCCACATAAAACACAAAACAACCTTATAAAATAGGAAAGACTGAGAAAAATATGTGGAACTGTTTTAAATATGTGCAAGTTGGCAGTTGTTACTTACCCACAAAGCTACCAGATCTGAGAGCCATAGGCTAAATGGACAGTAACATTGCTCTGGGAGGGCAAGTGTGTATCACTGTAATGAGGACATGGTTTGGGGAAGACCGTCTCCTGGGAATAATCTTACCTGGCCCTGCCCCTTTCAGCCTTGGAGCCTCAGGCTGAGCAGCAGGACCAGGCATGATCTCCCATCCCCCATTTACCCTCTAATTTATTTTAATTATTCTCCTTTTGCTTAGGAGCAAGTGGCTCTCTCACTCATGCAGCTAGGTTTGAAGGCGCCAGGAGAAACTGTCTGGCAGAACTGGGCTATGAGGTCCTTTCACTAAGACTTTTGATTTTGAGCATGTCCCTATGGGTAGAAAACCCAAAACAAAAGAGGGGCTGAATGATTGATTCTGTTCCTGTCCATCCCTCCCCCTTTTCTTTTCTGTATCCTCGGTCTCCCTGTTCCCAGTGAATACTTGGCATTTGGCATTCAGAGCATCCATGCCTCACCCAGTCTTTCTATACTGATAGCCAGTGACTCTCCTTCTAGAGAGGTCCCTCTAACCCACCAGCTGCTTCTGCACTGTATCAAATTTGGCTCTGAAAAGGATTATCCAAATATAAGCTTAGTGCATAGATAGCAATCGGGTATGCATATTGTATGTCTTTATAAACAAAACAATGTGTATTTATAGACCCATATCAATGACAGATCTATGTAAAGAGATAATGGGAGTTTCACAGACAAAAAAAAAAAAAAAAAAAAAAGTGCGGCTTTGAAGACTTAGGCCCAAAATAGAATTAAATACCAAATAATACTCAACAACAAATGCCTTAAAAAGGGAAGACTGTTATCTATCCCAGGACTGGTGGAGTGTAAATAGGAGATTTGTTTGTGAGGGGTCAGACCCTCACAGGAGGAAAACCAGGTTTAGGTTCTGTTCCAGTGTCATCTGCTGAAGGATGAGTATTTCATTATTTGCTGCTGTGCTTCTGGTTGCTTGGAGTCATTAACACCATCTTCAAAGGGTTTGTATTAACCAGCTACACATGGCCTCATTGAGCAGTCCAAAAACAAAGCTGCCATTTAGGAAGAATTTTAAGAATGAATGAATGAAACATTCAACAAAACATCATTTGTTGCTCCTGGGAGTCAGAGACTAGGACAAAAATACCTACGGAGGAAAATTACAGAGGATGTAAAGTAAGAATAATGCTGGAAGGAGGAATGGGTCCCAGGATGATGGCCCCAGTTACTGGCCTGACTGGAGGAGGGCCAACTCCAAAGAGGACTCTCCATCCAGTCTGGGAGATGGGACCAATTTAGCTTCTAGGACGGGCTGAGATATGTACATAATCAGATCAACTATAGGAAGAGTGGTAGAGACTTACAAATAGGACAGATACTCAGTGGAAGGAGTCACCTCTGCTGTGGCATGGTAGCCATACCCCATGTACTCTGACTCCGGCATCTCCCTGGGTCACTTCTTATGCCCGCCATTTACAAGGAGGTGGACATTCCATTGGTTTGAAGGTGTGTCTGTCTTCTAAATGCTTGTATCCTGGGGATAACCTCTTGAGTCTCAAGTAAAGAAATATATATAAGTATATACATAATATAGCTTTGTGAAGTAATCATGATGTTTTACATTAGACACTCAGGCTTTATTCTTTTTCACTTAGATGAAATTTACATGCAGTGAACTAGGCAGATCTTAATTATACAGTGCCATGAGTTTTAGCAAACGTGTCCACCAATAAGATTGCCACCTCTGACAAGATATGGAACATTTCCATCACCCTGGAAAAGCCCGCTGGGGCAAGAGGTGTGCTGGAGCCAGCTTCTACCTGGACAGTTCAGTACATCGCATCCCCAAATCATGTTGTTAGTCTAAAGATGGCCATGGTGGGAAATCAGCAAACAGTGTAAACAAGGGATGTTTCTCCCCCTAGTGAACCAGGTTACTAGCACACCACTACTCATGCCCCTTTCCAGCCAATCCTCTGTACCCATCAAGTGCAAATCCCAACAGATTTCCTTTCACTTGTTATTGAACTTCATGAAAATAAAATCACATTTTGTGTCTTGCTTCTTTCCATCAACATGACACCTATGTGTTTCACCAGTGATCTATCAGCAGTTTGTTCCTTTTTTATTGCTGAGAACTATCCCACTGTACAAATAAACTGTATTTTATCTCATTTCTTATTGAAGGATATTGGTTTGCTTCTTGTTTTGGACTATTACTTTTTTAATTTAAATTGTGAAATTTATTGTTTTATACCGGTTTTTCCACTTAATGCTTAAGTAGATCATTAAATGGTCTTCCAGGATCTTATTCTTAATTGTTGCAAAATACATTTTATTTCTTTCTTCCTACCTTAATTGAAGAATGATTGACAAATAAAATTGTGCATATTTCAAGTATACAGCATGATGATTTAATATACATATACACTGTGAAATAAGAACCAAAATCAAATTAATTAACATCTATCTATCACCTCACATAGTTAATTTGCATGTTTGTGGTAAGAACACATAAGATCTATTCTCAGCAAATTTCAAGCATATACCACCATATTATCAACTGTAGTTATGATGTTAGATCCTCAGAACTTTTAATCTTATGACTAGAAGTTTGTCCCAACATTTTTTTTTAAGATTTTACTTTTTATTTGAGAGGGAGAGAGAGAGAGAGCAAGCATGAGCACAAGTGGGGTAAGGGGCAGAGGGAGAAGCAGACTCCCCACCTAGCAGGGAGCCTGATGTGGGACTAGATCCTAAGACTCCGGGATCATAACCAAAGCTGAAGGCAGATACTTAACAGACTGAGCCACCCAAGCGCCCTTGTCCCCACTTTTTAAAATGCTCCTACAGACGTTCTTATGTTAGTATTTTCACAATCATGTTTTCATGTCTCTGGAATAAATCTCTAGGAGCAGAATTGATGATTCATGGAGTACGTTTATGTTTAACTTCATAAAAATGTCATAAAGCTTTCCAAAGAGATAGTGCACAAGCGATGAAAGTTCCAGTGGCTCCAAATTCCTGCCAGCAGTTGGTGTTTTCATGCCCATTCTAACGTGAATGAAACAAAATCTCTTGGATGGATTTAGATCTACATTTCCCTGAAGACTAATTATGTTAAGTATCTTTTCATGGACTTATTACCTATCTATATATGTTTATATTTTTTTTGTTTTTTGTTTTTAAAGGTTTATTTATTTGTTTCTTTTTAACTTTTATAATTTTTTATTTTTTATAAACATATATTTTTATCCCCAGGGGTACAGGTCTGTATATATGTTTATATTTTAATTTCCCTTTGTGATTTTTTTATTCATGGATTATTTAGAAATGTTTTGTTTTATTTCTATAATATTTTGGGGTTTTTAGCATCATATGACTTATAATTTAATTATACTGTCCCCAGAGAACATGCACTACAAGACTTTAATCCTTCTAAAACTTTTGAGACATGTCATTGCCCAATATTTGCTCTATCTTGGTAATTGTTCCTTGTGTACTTGAAAAGAATAGTTTTGTTGGGTGAAATGTTTTATAAACTTCAGTTAAGGTCGTGTTTGTTGATGTGATTTAGATCTGCTATATCCATGCTGACTTTATGTCAAGTTGATCTATCAATGAATGAGAGAAGAGTGTTAAAATCTCAAACTCAAGTTATTGATTTATCTGCTTCTCCTTTTAATCCTGTCACTTTTTGCTTCTTGTATTTTAAAGCTCTGTTATTATGTACATATGCATTTAGGATTGTTATGTCTTCCTGGATAATGGACTCTTATCTTACTGAAACACCTCCTTTTATCTTTGTCAATCTTGTGTTAAAGTATACTTTTTTCCAGCACAAATACAGCTGCACCATCTCTTTGTGCTTACTCTTTACATGATAACTTTTCCCCATTGTTTTACTTTCAGCTTATCTGTGCCTTTATATTTAAAATGCATCTCTTGCTTTTATATCCAGTCTGATAATATTGCCTTTTAATTAGAGTATTTAGTTCATTCACAATTTAATATAATTTTATTTGTGTGTCATTCTATCATCTTTTTTAGTTTATATTTCTCCCATTTTTTTTCTGTTTCTCCATTCCTCTTTTCCTTCCTTCTTTTGAGTTACTTGAATATTTATAGTATTCTTCTTATGTCCTCTATTGGATTTTTAGCTATACTTCTTTTCCTTTTATTCAGTGGCTCCTCCACTCCACTCCACATAAAATGTTAACTTATCACAGCGTACCTAGAGCTGAAATTGTACCACTACACTTCACTGTGAAATTCCATGTACCCTACCCCCACTTCTTCTGTGACTTTTGACATCTATTGTACATCTACTTATGTAGCAAGCCCTATAACTTCATGTTATCACTTTTATTTAAATAATCTTTTTTTTATATCATGTTAGTCACCATACAGCACATCATTAGTTTTCAATGTAGTCTGTTGTTTTTACAGAAGTTAAGAGAAAAGGAAAAAAGTATTCTTTATATGTTCCCATGTATTTTTATTTCTGTACTTTTTATCCTTCCCAAAGCTTGTTTTCATTTGATGTCACTCCCCTTAAGCCAGAAAACTTTTTTCAACATTTCTTGTATTGCAGATCTGCTGGTGATGAATTCTTTACAGTTTTATTTATCTCATGTGTTTGTCTTCTCTCAAGGATCACAAGCCTGCACTGCCTGTTGTCCAAATGTCTACAAATAGTTCTGTCATAAATTCTGTCCAGTTTTATAGCTGTTTTCAGTAGGAGGGTTCTAGAACTGCCAAGGCACCACAAACTAGGTGGTTTAAGAAACAAATTTATTGCTTCATAGTTAAGGAGGCTGGAAGTCCAAAATTAAATTGTTAGCAAGGTTGGTTCTTTCTGGAGGCTCTGAGGGAAATTCTATTCCATGCCTCTCTCCTAGCTGCTCGTAGTTTTAGGCATTCTTTGCCTTGTAGATGAAGTGCTTCCTGTGTCTGCACATGTTCTTCCCTCTGTGAGTGCCTCTGGTTCCAATTCCCCCTCCCTCTTTTTTTTTTATTAGTTTCAGAGGTAAATTTTAGTGATTAATCAGTTGCATATAACACCCAGACTCATTATATCAAGTGCCATCCTTACAAGAACACAACCATTTTGGATTAAGGTCCACCCCACTTATCTCCCCTTAACTTGATGAACTGTAAGGACTCTCCAAATAAGGTCACATTCTCAAGCACTAGGGGTTATGAATACTGCATCGTTCTAGGGGACAAAATTAAACCCATAAAAGAAAGTAAGTCTAGTGCGACTTATTCTGTCACGGCTAGAAGCAGAAGGTAGTCTTGAGTCTTTTTTGCCTGTGTCATTTTGGTATGAATTTCTTCATCTTTACATACATTTTTAGAAAAAAAATTATTTACTTTTTCTTTTCAGTGTTCCAGAATTCATTGTTTATGCACCACACCCAGTGCTCCATGCAATACATGCCCTCCATAATACCCATCACCAGGCTCACCCAACCTCCCACTCATCTCCCCCTCCAAAACCCTCAGTTTGTTTCTCAGAGTCCACAGTCTCTCATGGTTCATCTCCTCCTCCAATTTCCCCCAACTCACTTCTTCTTTCCATCTCCCAATGTCCTCCATGTTATTCTTTATGCTCCACAAATAAGCAAAACCACATGATAATTGACTTTCTCTGTTTGACTTATTTCACTTAGCATAATCTCTTTCAGTCCCATCCATGTTGATATAAAAGTTGGGTATTCATCCTTTCTGATGGAGGTATGATACTCCATTGTATATCTGGGCCATATCTTCTTTAACCATTCGTCTGTTGAAAGGCATCTTGGCTCTTTCCACAGTTTGGCGACTGTGGTCATTGCTGCTATGAACATTGGAGTACAGATGGCCCTTCTTTTCACTACATCTGTATCTTTGGAGTAAATACCCAGTAGTGCAATTACAGGGTCGTAAGGTAGCTCTATTTTTAATTTCTTAAGGAATCTCCACACTGTTTTCCAAAGTGGCTGCACCAACTTGCATTCCCACCAACAGTGGAAGAGGCTTCCCCTTTCTCCACATCCTCTCCAACACCTGTTGTTTACTGTCTTGTTGATTTTGGCCATTCTTAATGTAAGGTGTAAGGTGGTATCTCAATGTGGTTTTGATTTGAATCTCCCTGATGGCTAATGATGATGAAATTTTTTCATGTGTCTGTTAGCCATTTACATGTCTTCTTTGGAGAAGTGTGTGTTCATGTCTTCTGCCCATTTTTTGATGTGATTATCAGAATCCTAGAGAAGAACACAGGCAGTAACCTCTTTTTTTTTTTTAAGATGTACAACATTTTAATAAATGATTTAAAATTATGTTAAAGGGACTAAACTATTCCCAGAGTAAGTAGAACAGCGTGGGCTCTGCTAAACAATGCATTTGTCGCAATGTCTGAGTAATAGGTCGTGGGGCACAGACAGTACATCAAATTGATATCAGCCACAGCAACTTCTTTCAAGATATGTCTCCAAAAGCAAAAGAAACAAAAATGAAAATGAACTTTTGGGACTTCATCAAGATCAAAAGCTTCTGCTCAGCAAAGAAAACAGTCAATGAAACAAAGAGGCAACACACGGAATGGGAGAAGATATTTGCAAATGACAGTACAGATGAAGGGCTGATATCCAAGATCTATAAAGAACTCATCAAACTCATCTTTACATACTTTTGATTTAAATACTTCCAAGTTCAGTGGGGAAGAGGAGATGGATTATGAAAGGGTAGAGGATAGAGACAGGAGCTGAAAAAGTCTGGACCAAAGAAAGGAACTTAAGCATTAAAGATTGAGATCCTCCAGAGGAAAGTATGTCCACTGACCCAATTTTCCCTTAGGTCTGTGCTGGGGACCATACCTATGGTGGTGGACTTAAGAGGGAGACAGAAACAGTTATGTCTATTTGCTCATTCATTTATGGAAAGACAAAACACAACATATACTGAGCTATTGGAATGGCAGATATGCATCTAGTAGCAGGAGACAAAGTAGTCCAGGAAACACATATGGCCTCTGCTCAGGGAACATTAATTCTAGTAGAAATTCAGAGCCTATCTGCTTTAAGCTTTAATTGAATTGCAGTTTTAAAAAATCAACAAAAGAAGAAGTTTTAATTTGGTTTTTGGTCAAGATACAGTGTAGAAAATGACTGAGAGGGAGTAATTTTCTATTCATTCTTTTGTTCAGCAAGTATTGAACACACATTGAAACTGAGGATAGAGATTTCAAAAGATTTGTTTGCATATGAAGATAAGACCTTTATCAGATAATAATTTTGACTAATACTTGTGTAACAATTTCTATGTGGCAGGCACTGTTCTAAACCCTTTACCAGTCTTAACTCCTTTTGTCCTCCTGAAAACTAAGTGCTGCTATCATCCACGTGATGAGGTCAAATTATTTGCCCAAAGTTACCAACTAGTAATTGATAGAGGCATTTCATGAACCCTAGTACCATGGCTTTAGAGTCTGTGCATTTAACATTTATTCTATTCTAACCACAAAATGCAGAGTGCCGGTATATCCTGGATTTTTTTAGACCCAGAAGCTTCAGTTTTTAAATTATTTTCAATCAACTGTTTCCCCTAAAGACACTTATATTTATCTGATCTAAAATTTTAGAAAAATAGTTGCAGTAGATATAAGAAAATAAATTTCTCCATATTTCCTAAATATTCCCTCTGGCAGTAATGCAGACTATTAGGAGTCTTCCATTATGGAATATACCAGACACTGTTGGTTGTCTTGAAAGTATCCATTCTTTTCTTTCTAATTAACAAGTTCCTAGAGACATGGTTACTTTTTAAATCTACCTTCCACCACAAGGTCCTATGTTTCAGGAGGATCATAATTAGTCTAATTCTGTCATGGTGGTTTCATGATCCTGGCCATGTAATAAAAATATGATGAAACTCTGTCTTATAAATCATGGAGGAAGTATGTGGAGACTTCTGGAAAAGGGTCCCTTGCTTTCCACAATAGTTACACAGGAAAAGAAAGCTGTTTCTGCTTGGAGTTGTAACATCTGCATGTAATGTCTGGAAATTCAGCAGCCATCTTGTGATCATGAGGAGGAGGATCTTGAGGATAGAACTGATATGCTGAGTATGACAAAACAGAAAGAAAAAACAAAAACAAAAAACCAAAACCTGGATCCATAATGATATCTTTGAGCCACTGAACGAGCCAATTTTTAAACCACCCTGGAGAACTTCTTGTTTAAGGAGAAGGAAACCTGATAAACTTACATTTTTAAGCCATTTAGAGTTAGATTTTCTACTTATGATCTTAACTGAGTCAAAATTAAGAAATGAGAAGTCTTAAGAATTTTTTTTTTACTCCATTCCCTCCATTTCTCTCTACATGAGAAGAACTTTCTGCAGCCAGAATATGTTCATTCTCCACTAGATATAAGTGATGTCTCATATTTAGGGAGAGAAAAGCAGATATATACATCTTTAAAATATCCAAAGGCAGCTGAAGGTTTAGCAGCTATCTAAAGCCCATGATAAATGTCTCAATTCCTCAGCAGCATATTTCTGTGTTTGCAGATTCAGAGACAAGAGACTTTAATCACAGCTGCTAAATCTCTCTTTTAAAATTGAATTTAAAGTAACATTTAAGGCTGTGTATATTGGCTGCAGATTCCTTCCCATATTCTTCCTGGGAATTTCCCACCCTATAATAAGGTAGATTTTCTTTTCTTTTTCTTTTTCTTTTTTTTTTAATAGCTGCCTATTAAGGCAGAGATTCTAATATTAGTCTGCTATTCCACTGAATGGAGGAACTGGATATCTTTTGCATAAACTTGGGAGTCTGGATGTATTTCTGAACTTTTCCTCAGTGCTTTACAGAAACTGAAAATAGCACTTTCCCCCTTTCCCTCAATTCTGTGCAACCACAACCAAATGTGAAGGACTGGTTTGGGTCTGGAGCTGGCATATGGTGTGTGCAGTTTTATTTTCCATGCTTAAATGAAGTTAGTTCCTTCCTCTTTTACTTTGGATGTAAGCAGGGAAGTGATTATTATTTTTATAAATATGACTTGATGTTGTCTGGCCCAAACCTGTCTGTGGGCATCAGGAATAGAGAGCTGCTGGGAAGGGGTAGATATGGAAAAGGAGTACCCTGGGAAAGCATTTTGGAGATTTCTTTTTTAAAACCCATCGGTAACCTTAAACAGCTTTGATCTTTACCAAAGGGCAAGGGCAGTGAGCAATGGATGAGGGGTTTGGAATGACAACCTCTAGGAAAAGTTCTGATTTTGTGGTGGTCTGTGGAATGCTAACAAAAGTGGAATCTTGCTAGTGTTCCTGAGAATTGAAAAGTGGGTTTTATTTCATTTCCCTTTGCATTGGAGAACTGAAAGAACTATAAAGAGAAACTATGTCACTTACCCCTTCATGCAATAGACAAGGAAGGTGAGACACAGCCAAGAAGCAGGTGGTCTACGGTCACACTGAGAAGACCACAGAGGAGTCATTATGGTACAATGGTTAGAGTGTTGCCCATCTCCTGCGAATGACACACCCCTGCTGTGATCCAGCTGTGTGTCCGGGGGTTCATTCCATAGCATTGTCAAGCTCCACAGTCTTCACCTTTACTGTGGGAGCCACCACAACACCTTTCTCAAGGGATTACTGAAAGACTGGATAAATTATCACCTCTAAGCTGCCAAACACCTGAGAGAGAGCATGCACTCAAGGAGAGATAATTTGTGTGCAGCCCAGATTCGAGAGAAAGTCCCGGAACACAGGTTGCTAACCGTGGGTTACTCTTCCTGCCATTCATCTCATCCTACCAAATACCCCATTTGCAGGTTGTTGAGATGGTGGAGGGTCCTCCCAGGAGAAAGAGTAGAAAGAACTTTCAGCCTAGGTACTTCAGATGTGAGAAGAAAAGTAAGGATTCAGTTGGTTTATTCAGCATTTACTAAGCACGTCGGTGTACCTCCCCCCCACACACACACTTTGTATTTTTCTTGAACTTCCCCAAGGACTTTCTTCCTTGTCCCTAGTTTCTTCTTCTCTCACTTCAGTTCATTTCTTCACCAGAAGAGTGTAGCCTGCCAGACACTGGCTTAAGTGATGTGTGACTGGAGAATGCCTCTGCTCAGGCGGCTAGATTTTAAGATCAATCTGTTAATGGAGTTGGTGAAAGAGCTAGGTAAGATATCACTCATTTGGGGGACAGGAGACAAAGATCAGACTGTGGGGAGGTGATGAGAGATCCCTCTATAAGCAGAGTTAGAGACTCCCGTGTATCAAATGTCTTGTGACTGGCAGTCTCCACAAATCCATAAGTATGTGCCTTTTTCTTTCCATTATGGCCTCTAATAGGTTAGCTAACAAAAGCACAAGTCATGTCTCAGAAAGCCATCACTGCAAGAAAGCACAGCTGTCACCCGACTCTCCTATTAAGCCATGCCTCATGTTAAGCTTGAGGCATGAACAAAGAGATGTGAAGGAATGATCAGTCAGAAAGTCTTGCTAGAAATGAAATACTGGGAAGAGGTGATATGGAAGGTCAACAGTGTGCCATACAGTGATTCATTACCTCTCCACTCTCCCCTGTGAGCAGTAATTCTTAGGCTCATTTTACAAGTGGACAAGAGGCCATGGCATGTCCAGAATTCTCTGACGACTCACCCCAATGGTCCCTGATGCTCCCTACCCACACTGCCTTCAAAGGAAATCCAGAAAAATAACTTATGCAAATTTGCATACCTTGTGGGCTGTCAGCCTGCAGGGCCTTCGTCCTACACCCCCCTTTTCTCAGCCAGTTTCAGTAAGAGTGGAAGAAGAATGATCTCTGGATTGCTGGGCAGAGAAGATAGCAAATGAAGTGCCCAGGGTTGTCCAGGAGAGGGCCAGAGGGCCTGTGAAAGGAGGTAGGACTGGAACCAAAAGCAAACACAACCCCTTCATCATGATGCCTGGCCCATCCTGACTCAGCAGCATTTGGGTGTGGTGGAGGAAATTGGGGCTTTGGACAGCGGGGAAGCTCTTTAAGATCCCAAGCTGAAGAAAGAGCTCAGCCCTCATCCTCAAACCACCACATGGGTCTGTTCTGCACTAGGCCAGGAGCTGGTGGGCAGAATCTGAGGTCCTGCTTTCCTTCCCTTTAGGGGCTTTCAGCTTGAAAGGAAACTCTCCTCTGTTATCTGTGGTTTTTCGGTTCTTTCTCCCTTTGGAAGTGGAGGGGAAATAATAATAATAATAATCTTCTGTGGGTTTGGGAGTATCCTTGTTCTGGTGGGGCCAGAGTAAGCAGATGAAGTTAAATTGTAGTGATGACTTGTCTTGGTGAAATTGGTGGCCTGGAGAGAAGAACCCAGAGGTGAGTCTAGAGTGGAAGGTAAGATGGGCAAGTAGGGAATGGATTTGTTCAATAAATCATCAGGGTTTATGCAGGGCGGGAACAAGAGCACAATAATTAGAACTTTCCTCTCCTTATTCCTGTCTCTTTTCTTTGCATTTTCTTGACCTTTCTTTCCTTTTCCTACACTGACTTTCTTAATAACAAAAGCGAAACTTTGTATTCTTGAGGCAACAACAAATTCCATCCTCTGAGGAAACCAGTGCTAACAGGATGACTGGTATACTTTCTCCTTTTTTTTTTTTTTTAATTTCTTTTCAGTGTAACAGTATTCATTGTTTTTGCACCACACCCAGTGCTCCATGCAATATGTGCCCTCTCCAATACCCACCAACTGGCTCCCCCAACCTCCTGCCCCCCGCCCCTTCAAAACCCTCAGATTGTTTTTCAGAGTCTATAGTGTCTCATGGTTCACCTCCCCTTCCAATTTCCCTCAACTCCCTTCTCCTCTCCATCTCCCCATGTCCTCCATGTTATTTGTTATGCTCCACAAATAAGTGAAACCATGTGATAATTGACTCTCTCTGCTTGACTTATTTCACTCGGCATAATCTCTTCCAGTCCCATCCATGTTGCTACAAAAGTTGGGTATTCTTCCTTTCTGATGGAGGCATAATACTCCATAGTGTATATGGACCACATCTTCCTTATCCATTCATCCATTGAAGGGCATCTTGGTTCTTTCCACAATTTGGTGACTGTGGCCATTGGTGCTATAAACATTGGGACACAGATGGCCCTTCTTTTCACGACATCTGTATCTTTGGGGTAAATACCCGGGAGTGCAATTACAGTGTCATAGGGAAACTCAATTTTTAATTTCTTGAGGAATCTCCACACTGTTCTACAAAGTGGCTGCACCAACTTGCATTTCCACCAACAGTGTAAGAGGGTTCCCCTTTCTCCACATTCTCTTCAACACATGTTGTTTCCTGTCTTGGTAATTTTGGCCATTCTAACTGGTGTAAGGTGATATCTCAATGTTTTTTTTTTTTTTTTCCATTTAAAAAAATTTTTTTTAATTTTTTCAATTTATTTATTTTCAAAAAAAAAACAGTATTCATTATTTTTTCACCACACCCAGTGCTCCATGCAATCTGTGCCCTCTATAATACCCACTATCTGGTACCCCAACCTCCCACCCACCCCACCACTTCAAACCCTTCAGATTGTTTTTTGGAGTCCATAGACTCTCATGATTCACCTCCCCTTCCAATTTACCCCAACTCCCTTCTCCTCTCTAACACCCCTTGTCCTCCATGATATTTGTTATGCTGCACAAATAAGTGAAACCATATGATAGTTGACTCTCTCTGCTTGACTTATTTCACTCATCATAATCTCTTCCAGTCCCGTCCATGTTGCTACAAAAGTTGGGTATTCATCCTTTCTGATAGAGGCATAATACTCCCTAGTGTATATGGACCACATCTTCCTTATCCATTTGTCCTTTGAAGGGCATCTTGGTTCTTTCCATAGTTTGGCGACCGTGGCCATTGGTGCTATAAACATTGGGGCACAGATGGCCCTTCTTTTCACGACATCTGTATCTTTGGGGTAAGTACCCAGGAATGCAATGGCAGGGTCATAGGGAAGTTCTATTTTTAATTTCTTGAGGAATCTCCACACTGTTCTCCAAAGAGGCTGCACCAACTTGCATTCCCACCAACAGTGGAAGAGAGTTCCCCTTTCTCCACATCCTCTCCAACACATGTTGTTTCCTGTTTTGCTAATTTTGGCCATTCTAACTGGTGTAAGTTGATATCTAACTGTGGTTTTAATTTGAATCTCCCTGATGGCTAGTGATGATGACATTTTTTCATGTGTCTGATAGCCATTTGTATGTCTTCATTGGAGAAGTGTCTGTTCATATCTTCTTCCCATTTTTTGATATGTTTGCCTGTTTCGTGTGTGTTGAGTCTGAGGAGTTCATTATAGATCCTGGATATCAACCTTTTTCTGTATTGTCATTTACAAATATCTTCTCCCATTCCATGGGTTGCCTCTTTGTTTTGTTGACTGTTTCCTTTGCTATTCAGAAGCGTTTGATTTAGATGAAGTCCCAAAAGTTTATTTTCGCTTTTGTTTCCTTTGCCTTTGGAGACATATCTTGAAAGAAGTTGCTGTGGCTGATATGAAAGAGATTACTGCCTATGTTCTCCTCTAGAATTCTGATGGATTCCTGTCTCACATTGAGGTCTTTTATCCATTTTGAGTTTATCTTTGTGTACGGTGTAAGAGAATGGTCGAGTTTCATTCTTCTACTTACAGCTGTCCAGTTTTCCCAGCACCATTTATTGAAGAGACTCTTTTTTCCACTGCATATTTTTTTCCTGTTTTGTCGAAGATTAATGGACCATAGAGTTGAGGGTCCATATCTGGGCTCTCTACTCTGTTCCACTGGTCTATGTGTCTGTTTTTATGCCAGTACCATGCTGTCTTGGTGATCACAGCTTTGTAATAAAGCTTAAAATCAGGTAACGTTATGACCCCAGCTTTATTTTTGTTTTTCAACATTTCCTTAGCGATTCGGGGTCTCTTCTGATTCCATACAAATTTTTAATATAATTTTTATTGTTTATAAACATATATTTTTATCCCCAGGGGTACAGGTCTGTGAATCACCAGGTTTACACACTTCACAGCACTCACCAAAACACATACCCTCCCCAATGTCCATAATACCACCCCTTTCTCCCAAACCCCCTCCCCCCAGCAACCCTCAGTTTGTTTTGTGAGATTAAGAGTCACTTATGGTTTGTCTCCCTCCCAATCCCATCTTCTTTCATTTATTCTTCTCGTACCCACTTAAGCCCCCATGTTGCATCACCACTTCCTCATATCAGGGAGATCATATGATAGTTGTCTTTCTCTGCTTGACTTATTTCGCTAAGCATGATACGCTCTAGTTCCATCCATGTTGTCGCAAATGGCAAGATTTCATTTCTTTTGATGGCTGCATAGTATTCCATTGTGTATATATACCACATCTTCTTGATCCATTCATCTGTTGATGGACATCTAGGTTCTTTCCATAGTTTGGCTATTGTGGACATTGCTGCTATAAACATTCGAGTACACGTGCCCCTTTGGATCACTACGTTTGTATCTTTAGGGTAAATACCCAATAGTGCAATTGCTGGGTCATATGGCAGTTCTATTTTCAACATTTTGAGGAATCTCCATGCTGTTTTCCAGAGAGGTTGCACCAGCTTGCATTCCCACCAACAGTGTAGGAGGGTTCCCCTTTCTCCGCATCCTCGCCAGCATCTGTCATTTCCTGACTTGTTGATTTTAGCCATTCTGACTGGTGTGAGTTGATACCTCATTGTGGTTTTGATTTGTATTTCCCTGATGCCGAGTGATATGGAGCACTTTTTCATGTGTCTGTTGGCCATCTGGATGTCTTCTTTGCAGAAATGTCTGTTCATGTCCTCTGCCCATTTCTTGATTGGATTATTTGTTCTTTGGGTGTTGAGTTTGCTAAGTTCTTTATAGATTCTGGACACTAGTCCTTTATCTGATATGTCGTTTGCAAATATCTTCTCCCATTCTGTCAGTTGTCTTTTGATTTTGTTAACTGTTTCCTTTGCTGTGCAAAAGCTTTTGATCTTGATGAAATCCCAATAGTTCATTTTTGCCCTTGCTTCCCTTGCCTTTTGCGTTGTTCCTAGGAAGATGTTGCTGCGGCTGAGGTCGAAGAGGTTGCTGCCTGTGTTCTCCTCAAGGATTTTGATGGATTCCTTTCGCACATTGAGGTCCTTCATCCATTTTGAGTCTATTTTCGTGTGTGGTGTAAGGAAATGGTCCAATTTCATTTTTCTGCATGTGGCTGTCCATTTTTTCCCAGCACCATTTATTGAAGAGGCTGTCTTTTTTCCATTGGACATTCTTTCCTGCTTTGTCGAAGATTAGTTGACCATAGAGTTGAGAGTCTATTTCTGGGCTCTCTATTCTGTTCCATTGATCTATGGGTCTGTTTTTGTGCCAGTACCTTGCTGTCTTGATGATGACAGCTTTGTAATAGAGATTGAAGTCCGGAATTGTGATGCCACCAACGTTGGCTTTCTTTTTCAATATCCCTTTAGCTATTCAAGGTCTTTTCTGGTTCCATATAAATTTTAGAATTATTTGTTCCATTTCTTTGAAAAAGATGGATGGTACTTTGATAGGAATTGCATTAAATGTGTAGATTGCTTTAGGTAGCATAGACATTTTCACAATATTTATTCTTCCAATCCAGGAGCATGGAACATTTTTCCATTTCTTTGTGTCTTCCTCAATTTCTTTCATGAGTACTTTATAGTTTTCTGAGTATAGATTCTGTGTCTCTTTGGTTAGGTTTATTCCTAGGTATCTTATGGTTTTGGGTGCAATTGTAAATGGGATTGACTCCTTAATTTCCCTTTCTTCTGTCTTGCTGTTGGTGTAGAGAAATGCAACCGATTTCTGTGCATTGATTTTATATCCTGACACTTTACTGAATTCCTGTATAAGTTCTAGCAGTTTTGGAGTGGAGTCTTTTGGGTTTTCCACATATAGTATCATATCATCTGCGAAGAGTGATAATTTGACTTCTTCTTTGCCGATTTGGATGCCTTTAATTTCCTTTTGTTGTCTGATTGCTGAGGCTAGGACCTCTAGTACTATGTTGAATAGCAGTGGTGATAATGGACATCCCTGCCGTGTTCCTGACCTTAGCGGAAAAGCTTTCAGTTTTTCTCCATTGAGAATGATATTTGCGGTGGGTTTTTCATAGATGGCTTTGATGATATTGAGGTATGTGCCCTCTATCCCTACACTTTGAAGAGTTTTGATCAGGAAGGGATGCTGTACTTTGTCAAATGCTTTTTCAGCATCTATTGAGAGTATCATATGGTTCTTGTTCTTACTTTTATTGATGTGTTGTATCACATTGACTGATTTGCGGATGTTGAACCAACCTTGCAGCCCTGGAATAAATCCCACTTGGTCGTGGTGAATAATCTTTTTAATGTACTGTTGAATCCTATTGGCTAGTATTTTGTTGAGTATTTTCGCATCTGTGTTCATCAAGGATATTGGTCTATAGCTCTCTTTTTTGGTGGGATCCTTGTCTGGTTTGGGGATCAAGGTGATGCTGGCCTCATAAAATGAGTTTGGAAGTTTTCCTTCCATTTCTATTTTTTGGAACAGTTTTAGGAGAATAGGAATTAGTTCTTCTTTAAATGTTTGGTAGAATTCCCCCGGGAAGCCGTCTGGCCCTGGGCTTTGGTTTGTTTGGAGATTTTTAATGACTGTTTCAATCTCCTTACTGGTTATGGGTCTGTTCAGGCTTTCTATTTCTTCCTGGTTCAGTTGTGGTAGTTTATATGTTTCTAGGAATGCATCCATTTCTTCCAGATTGTCAAATTTATTGCCGTAGAGTTGCTCATAGTATGTTCTTATAATAGTTTGTATTTCTTTGGTGTTAGTTGTGATCCCTCCTCTTTCATTCATGATTTTATTTTTTTGGGTCCTTTCTCTTTTCTTTTTGATAAGTCTGGCCAGGGGTTTATCAATTTTATTAATTCTTTCAAAGAACCAGCTCCTACTTTCGTTGATTTGTTCTATTGTTTTTTTTTGGTTTCTATTTCATTGATTTCTGCTCTGATCTTTATGATTTCTCTTCTCCTGCTAGGCTTAGGGTTTCTTTCTTGTTCTTTCTCCAGCTCCTTTAGGTGTAGGGTTAGATTGTGTACCTGAGACCTTTCTTGTTTCTTGAGAAAGGCTTGTACCGCTATATATTTTCCTCTTAGGACTGCCTTTGTTGTGTCCCACAGATTTTGAACCGTTGTATTTTCATTATCATTTGTTTCCATGATTTTTTTCAATTCTTCTTTAATTTCCCGGTTGACCCATTCATTCTTTAGAAGGATGCTGTTTAGTCTCCATGTATTTGGGTTCTTTTCAAACTTCCTTTTGTGGTTGAGTTCTAGCTTTAGAGCATTGTGGTCTGAAAATATGCAGGGAATGATCCCAATCTTTTGATACCTGTTGAGTCCTGATTCAGGACCGAGGATGTGATCTATTCTGGAGAATGTTCCATGTGCACTAGAGAAGAATGTGTATTCTGTTGCTTTGGGATGAAATGTTCTGAATATATCTGTGATGTCCATCTGGTCCAGTGTGTCGTTTAAGGCCTTTATTTCCTTGCTGATCTTTTGCTTGGATGATCTGTCCATTTCAGTGAGGGGAGTGTTAAAGTCCCCTACTATTATTGTGTTATTGTTGATGTGTTTCTTTGATTTTGTTATTAATTGGTTTATATAGTTGGCTGCTCCCACGTTGGGGGCATAGATATTTAAAATTGTTAAATCTTCTTGTTGGACAGACCCTTTGAGTATGATATAGTGTCCTTCCTCATCTCTTATTATAGTCTTTGGCTTAAAATCTAATTGATCTGATATAAGGATTGCCACTCCTGCTTTCTTCTGATGTCCATTAGCATGGTAAATTCTTTTCCACCCCCTCACTTTAAATCTGAAGGTGTCTTCGGGCTTAAAATGAGTTTCTTGGAGGCAACATATAGATGGGTTTTGTTTTTTTACCCATTCTGATACCCTGTGTCTTTTGACAGGGGCATTTAGCCCATTAACATTCAGGGTAACTATTGAGAGATATGAATTTAGTGCCATTGTATTGCCTGTAAGGTGACTGTTACTGTATATGGTCTCTGTTCCTTTCTGATCTACCACTTGTAGGCTCTCTCTTTGCTTAGAGGACCCCTTTCAAGATTTCCTGTAGAGCTGGTTTGGTGTTTGCAAATTCTTTCAGTTGTTGTTTGTCCTGAAAGCTTTTAATCTCTCCTTCTATTTTCAATGATAGCCTAGCTGGATATAGTATTCTGGGCTGCATGTTTTTCTCATTTAGTGCTCTGAAAATATCATGCCAGCTCTTTCTGGCCTGCCAGGTCTCTGTGGATAAGTCAGCTGCCAATCTAATATTTTTACCATTGTATGTTACAGACTTCTTTTCCCGGCCTGCTTTCAGGATTTTCTCTTTGTCACTAAGACTTGTAAATTTTACTATTAGGTGACGGGGTGTGGGCCTATTCTTATTGATTTTGAGGGGCGTTCTCTGAACCTCCTGAATTTTGATGCTCGTTCCCTTTGCCATATTGGGGAAATTCTCCCCAATAATTCTCTCTAGTATACCTTCTGCTCCCCTCTCTCTTTCTTCTTCTTCTGGGATCCCAATTATTCTAATGTTGTTTCGTCTTATGGTGTCACTTATCTCTCGAATTCTCCCCTCGTGGTCCAGTATCTGTCCCTCTTTTGCTCAGCTTCTTTATTCTCTGTCATTTGGTCTTCTATATCACTAATTCTTTCTTCTGCCTCATTTATCCTAGCAGTGAGAGCCTCCATTTTTGATTGCACCTCATTAATAGCTTTTTTTATTTCAACTTGGTTAGATTTTAGTTCTTTTATTTCTCCAGAAAGGGCTTTTATATCTCTCGAGAGGGTTTCTCTAATATCTTCCATGCCTTTTTCGAGCCCGGCTAGAACCTTGAGAATTATCATTCTGAACTCTAGATCTGACATATTACCAATGTCTGTATTGATTAGGTCCCTAGCCTTCGGTACTGCTTCTTGTTCTTTTTTTTGTGTTGAATTTTTCCGTCTTGTCATTTTGTCCAGAGAAGAGTATATGAAGGGGCAAGTAAAATACTAAAAGGGTGGCAACAACCCCAGGAAAATATGCTTTATCCAAATTAGTAGAGATCCCAAATCGTGAGGGGGGAGAAAGTGGATAAAAAGAGGTTCAAAAAGGAAGAAAAAAAAAAAAGAAAAAAGAAAAGCATTAAAAAAAAAAGAAAACACCTAAGAAAAATATAAAAAAGAAAAAATATATGTATTAGATAAACTAGTAAAAAATCGTTAAAAAAGAAAAAGGTAACAATTAAAAAAAAATTTTACCCAAAGGCGAGAAAAAAAAAACAAAGAGTGAAAAAGAAAAAAATTAAATTAACCGCAAGACTAAAAAAAATCACAGGGAAAAAGATATGAGTTCCGTGCTTTGCTTTCTCCTCCTCTAGAATTCTGCTGCTCTCCTTGGTATTGAAACCGCACTCTTTGGTAGGTGAACTTGGTCTCGGCTGGATTTCTTGTTGATCTTCTGGGGGAGGGGCCTGTTGTAGTGATTTTCAAGTGTCTTTGCCCCAGGCGGAATTGCACCGCCCTTACCCGGGGCCGGGGTGAGTAATCCGCTTGGGTTTGCTTTCAGGAGCTTTTGTTCCCTGAGCGCTTTCTGTAGAGTTCGGGAGGACGGGAATACAAATGGCGGCCTCCTGGTCTCCAGCCCGGAGGAGCCGAGAGCCCAGGGCCGCACTCCTCAGTGCGCGCTCAGAGAACCGCGCCCAGTTACTCCTGTCTGCCTGACCTCCGGCCGCGCTCCGAGCTCACCGAGCCTGCGACCGGTTCAAGGTCACCCCGAGCTGCGAGCTTACTGTCGGCTCTGTCTCTGTAGCCGGCTTTCCCGTTCCAATACCCGCAAGCTCTGCGACACTCAGACACCCCCGATCCTTCTCTGACCCTGCGGGACCTGAGGCCACGCTGACCCCGCGTGAGCTTCGCCCTGGTTTAGCCTCTGGAGCGATGTCCCTCAGCGGAACAGACTTTTAAAAGTCCTGATTTCGTGCTCCGTTGCTCTGCCGCTTGCCGGGAGCCGGCCCCTCCCCCCAGGGTCTATCTTCCCGTCGCTTTGGATTCACTTCTCTGCCGGTCCTACCTTTCAGAAAGTGGTTGTTTTTCTGTTTCCAGAATTGCTGTTCTTCTCTTCGATCTGCCGATGGATTTTCAGGTGTTTGCAATCTTTAGATAAGCTATTTAGCTGATCTCCGGCTAGCTGAAGTAGTCTCGGCCTGCTACTTCTCCGCCATCTTGACTCCTCCCTGATTCCATACAAATTTTAGGATTATTTGCTCCAGCTCTTTGAAGAATACTGGTGGAATTTTGATCAGAATGGCATTAAAAGTATAGATTGCTCTAGGCAGTATAGACATTTTAACAATGTTTATTCTTCCAATCCAAGAGCATGGAATGGTCTTCCATCTTTTTGTGTCTTCTTCAGTTTCTTTCATGAGTGTTCTGTAGTTCCTCAAGTACAGATCCTTTACCTCTTTGATTAAGTTTATTCCCAGGTATCTTATGGTTCTTGGTGCTATAGTAAATGGAATCGATTCTCTAATTTCCCTTTCTGTATTTTCATTTTTAGTGTATAAGAAAGCCACTGATTTCTGCACACTTACTTTGTATCCTGCCACGTTGCTGAATTGCTGTATGAGTTCTAGTACTTTGGGGGTGGAGTCTTTTGGGTTTTCCATATAAATAATCATGTTATCTGCGAATAGAGAGAGTTTGACTTCTTTATTGCCAATTTGGATACCTTTTATTTCTCTTTGTTGTCTGATTGCTGTTGCTAGAACTTCTAATACTATGTCGAACAAGGTGGTGAAAGTGGGCATCCTTGTCTTGTT
The DNA here is from genome assembly GCF_011764305.1 of Mustela putorius furo. NCBI lineage: Eukaryota > Metazoa > Chordata > Mammalia > Carnivora > Mustelidae > Mustela > Mustela putorius. Next base: position 21,439,928 of record NW_025421341.1, read on the forward strand.
CCTGATCTCAACGGGAAGGCTGCAAGCTTTTTCCCATTGAGGATGATATTTGCTGTGGGTCTTTCATAGATAGATTTGATGAGGTTCAGGAATGTTCCCTCCATCCCTATACTTTGAAGTGTTTTAATCAGGAACGGATGCTGGATTTTGTCAAATGCTTTTTCTGCATCAATTGAGAGGACCATGTGGTTCTTCTCTCTTCTCATATTAATTTGTTGTATCACATTGATTGATTTGTGAATGTTGAACCATCCTTGTAGCCCAGGAATGAATCCCACCTGATCATGGTGGATAATCTTTTTAATGTGCTGTTGTATCCTGTTAGCTAGGATCTTGTTGAGAATCTTAGCATCCATATTCATCAGTGATATTGGTCTGAAATTCTCCTTTTTTGTGTGGTCTTTGCCTGGTTTGGGGATCAGGGTAATGCTGGCTTCATAAAAAGAGTCTGGGAGTTTTCCTTCTGTTTCAATTTTTTGAAACAGCTTCAAAAGAATAGGTGTTATTTCTTCTTTGAAAGTTTGGTAGAATTCCCCCAGGGAATCCATCAGGTCCTGGGCTCTTGTTTTTTGGAAGGTTTTTTGATCACTGCTTCAATATTGCTACTAGATATCAGTCTATTCAGGTTGTCAATTTCTTCCTCGTTCAATTTTGGGAGTGTATAGTTTTCCAGGAATGCATCCATTTCATCTAGGTTGCTTAGCTTATTGGCATATAACTGTTGATAATAACTTCTGATGATTGTTTCTACTTCCTTAGTGTTAGTTGTGATCTCTCCCTTTTCATTCATAATTTTATTAATTTGGGCTTTCTCTCTTTTCTTTTGGATTAGTGTGGCCAATGGTTTATCGATCTTATTAATTTTTTCAAAAAACCAGCTTCTGGTTTCATTGACACATTCTACTGTATCTCTGGTTTCTACCTCATTGATCTCTGCTCTAATCTTGATTATTTCCCTTCTTATGTGTGGAGTTGGTTTGATTTATTGGTGATTCTCCAGTTCTTTAAGATGTAGAGACAGCTGGTGTATTCTGGATTTTTCGATTTTTTTGAGGGCAGCTTGAATGACTATGTATTTCCCCCTTAGGACTGCCTTTGTTGTATCCCATAGGTTTTGGACCAAAGTGTCTTCATTCTCATTGGTTTCCATGAATTGTTTAAGTTCTTCTTTGAGGCTGGTATACTTTCATATCTTTCTATCATCTAGAACTTTAGGATTTATCCTGTTTTTCAGGGAACTTACTCTCCTTAGAAGAAAGAACTCATCTATAGAGAAAAAATTATAGTGTGTGTAAGAGCTTAAAGAGTGGCTGCCATGATAGGACCATGGTGGGGCATGCTGTGGATGTGCTGGAGATTTGGAGACTGGCCGGGAACACTAAATAAGACACAGGCATTTTGAGGAGGGAAATAGGTTATGGGTATTCCAAAATATTGTTACTTAAATTCCCTTCATCCTCAAGGAATCTGAGAATTGTGAAGGTCCCTCGAGATTGGTGGCCTATCTCCTCACACACAATGTCCACATTAATGGTCATCCAAAGGGTCCAGAGACCTTGATGAAAATGTGCTTATGAACAGCCCCTTTCTACCCCAATTGTTGGTCTACAGGCCACATGAACTCTTTATAATACTTTCTATGTTTGATAGTTATACATATATCTTTCAATTTTTATGCAATTCTCTTCCTTTTTGGTTTAGTGTAAGCAACCTGAGGACAGGGTGTATGGTTTATTTTGCTGCCCAAGTAACATGTGAATTACTATGTTAAATCAAGAAAATAAAACCCAACACATTCTGGACCCTCCTATTTGAGGACATTAGAACAAGCATGGAAAAGGATTCAAACTGCAACTTTTTCATGGGGCTTCAGTTTCCTCTGTATGAATGCTGACTCCAACATTCCTCCTGTGATCCTTCTTCCAGCTGCAGGAAAAGATTCCACCTTCTCCCCTAAATCTGTGTTATGTGGTCTCTCTAGCAACTCTGAATATCTCTATATAGACCCAGGTGAAATGCAATTGAGTTGTGAAAAGAAAAATTTTAACTGAGATTCCATATAAAAACCAGCTTTTGCTGGGATGATAGAAAAAAAAAACAGTAACAACTCTAGTCCTTCTAGTGGGTTCTCACCCCTCACTTCCATCTCAGTGTGACAGGGAGAGGTCATAGAGGCATCTGACCCACACTCACAAACAAAACAAAACACAGGGCCAGACCTTACATCTTCTGCAGAATTATCTTTAGTACTACAAAACCAGATCCAAGTAGGGCAAGGTCCTTGATTTTGGACAAAGGGTTGTGGTGTAAGGATGTCATACTTGGTCACTTGTCTTTGGTATAAAAGCATTTCTAGATATATCAGAATAGATATATCATTTTAAATAGATGTCCTTTATATTTTCCTCATAAAGATTTTTTTGATGACATACTCCAAGAAACTGAAAAATAAATGAAAAAGATAAAGTTAAAAATTTGGACATAATGGCATATTAGGCCTGCTGTTTGGTATTAAATCTGCTACACACAAAGTTGTCTCCAAATAATTAAAAGTATGATTATAAAACAAAGCAAATGTTATGTTTAATGAAGAAAATATATACTATACAAATACCAACTTACTATAAAAGAAATATTAATGGAAACCATAGGTTATATTTAAAAAGATTGGGGAGGCAAAGGAGGGTGGCAAGACATTGTAGACTCCATGTATTACATAAGGAGAAGTGATTTATTTTGGTTATGATAATCATAGAAAAAAGATTCAAATAATGCCTTCAGAAAATAAAAACATAACTGCTAATCAATTAAAAACAAATGTTTGCCTTTCAAATTTTTAGTGAATATACAAACAAATGAACATACTCTACCTAACAAAAGATAGAAAATAAGGAATAAAAGGAGTGACAAATACAAAACTTAAAATAATGAGATCTATGTATAGCATGGCATAATATTTATATTTATCATGATATAAAAAAGACTGGTCAACATTCGTTGTGTGCCTATGATGTGTCAGGCACTATTAGGTGCTTTGCTACTAATTATTTTCTATTTATTGTCTAGTTATTTTCTATTGACTCTTTTTTTTTAAGATTTTATTTATTTATTTGACAGAGATGACAAGCAGGCAGAGAGGCAGGCAGAGAGCCCGATGTGGGGGCTCGATCCCAGAACCCTGGGATCATGACCTGAGATCAAGGCAGAGGCTTTAACCCACTAAGCCACCCAGGTGCCCCTCTATTGACTCTTTTTATAAACTTTAGTAATATTATTGTTTCAGTAATGTTACAATGTTACAAATAAATCAACGGGGACTAGCAGAGGACAAATCACTTTCCTGAGGGCTCCCAGATGTAAGAGGCAGATGCAAGGGCTCAACCCAGTTTTATGTGACCCACAGACTTATTTCTAGTCACTGCACTGTCCCGCATCCATACAGCAGGGTAGGATGAGGGATACCAGATGTAGCTACTGTGAATTCCTCAATATAAAATCATGGACTTAGATTGGATTATAATTCAAAATATGATTTGTTGCTTTTAAGAGAAATGCCTTAAAGAAGGCATGAGAAATGTACAAACACACAGTGTACTTATCAAACAAAGAACATAAATCAAAAGCAGAGGTGCCAATATAAATTTCAAAAAAATGTAAAATTAAAGGCAAAAGTCATTAACATGATTTGAAAAATATGTTGATCAATGATATAATCTATGCTGATGGTATCTTTATACACTGAAAATTTCATAGCATAATATAAAAGCCAAAATAAAAACCAAAAATAGCTAGAAATATAATTTCAGGGGAAAAGGTAAGGAATATGAATCAGTTACTATGAGAGACAGTCACAAACACAGTCAGTTTGCCACTGATGAAGTAGATCAAAAATAAAGTAAATGAGCATGTAAACAACAAAATTAATGATACATTAATACATATGTACATGACCCTATGTACATATATGTGTGTAGCTGATATATATCTGTATATATGAATATACGATATATATGTGATATATGTGAATATCTGTTGTGTGTGTGTGTGTATATATATATATTATGTGTATATATATATATATTTAAATTTTGATAAACAGATCTCACACTTCTTTCTCATTTGTCTATACTATACTCTACCAGAAAGAAAATCTTAATAATAGCAACATTGATCCATCAATTAATAATGACATTAAAATCTTAAAAATATAGAGGTGCCTGGGTGGCTCAGTCAGTTAAGTGTCTGACTTTGGCTTAGGCCATGATCCTGGGGTCCTGGGATCGAGTCCCATATTGGGATCCCTGCTCAGCTGGGAGTCTGCTTCTCTCTCTCCTTCTGACCCCCTCTCCTGCTTGTGCTCTCTCTCTCAAATAAATAAATAAAAATTCTTTAAAAGATAAAATTTAAAAATGTATAAAGCAAACACCCACTATAATAAAAAGAAACTCTCTCCTGTATGCATATTGGATGTAAGAGATCAAATGTCAATTAGCATTCATTTGAAAGTAATAGCGTTAATGAACTACTAAACTATGACAAAACATTATATTGACTAAATGCATGGGATATAGCCAAAGCCTCACTGAGAGAACAAATTCATATTTCTTAACTTCCTTTATAACAAGACAGAATAAAAATAAGGAACATGTGGTCCATATACACTATGGAGTATTACGCCTCCATCAGAAAGGATGAATACCCAACTTTCATAGCAACATGGACAGGACTAGAAGAGATTATGCTGAGTGAAATAAGTCAAGCAGAGAAAGTCAATTATCATATGGTTCCACTTACTTGTGGAGCATAACAAATAACATGGAGGACAAGGGAAGTTAGAGAGGAGAAGGGAATCGGGGGATATTGGAAGGGTAGGTGAACCATGAGAGACTATGGACTGTGAAGAACAATCTGAGGCGTTTGAAGCAGCGGGGGTGGGAGGTTGGGGAAACCAGGTGGTGGATATTAGAGAGGGCACAGATTGCATGGAGCACTGGGTGTGGTGCAAAAACAAGGAATACTGTTATGCTGAAAATAAAATAAATAAATAAATAAAAATAACTAGATCAAATATTCACCTTGATTATTTGAAAAAATAAACAGAGCAAGAATAGGAAACATGATATCTCTATAGCAAGCATCAATGACCTGGAAAACCAACATGCAAATCCAATGAAAGTGAATACAAGAATTAATTCTTTGAACAAAACCAATCTAGCATACACAATTTGTAAATCTACTAAAATGTTGGGTTTTAACTATCCTAGTTATTATTATTATCCTATTATTATCTCATAGTCACAACTCACTAAAGTTCTCACTGTCTCTCCTTCAGATAGACAGAGGGAACTCTGGTCTTCCTCTTCAGCTCAGTTCCACCATTTCAAACCAGCCCCATGGTGTGACTACCAGAGGGTCGCTGAAGGAAGTAGCTTTCAAAGGAAACGAGTTTCACTGACTCTTTTTGGTCTAGCTCTGACTTATCATTGGGGATGGTCTCACCTTAGAGTTATAAACCAGCAAGTCTTTCCTTTGACTTGAGTGTCTTCCTCAGGTGTATAGACTGATGTGGGCCCATCACGGGTCAAGGGGCATTGACTAGGCACATAAGATTATGTGACTCGCCCAATTTCTTCTATACAAAATGGGCACTAAAGTTCTTTGCCTGCATCATCCCATCTCAATAGATTGGGCTTTTTATTCTTGTGCCATCACTGGAGCATAGAAGCATGGGTATGAGGAAGGAAATTCAATCATGGAAGCAAAATTAAGAAAAGAAATCTCTGTTCAATGGGCCCAAATAACTAACAGCAGAGAATCCATATATACTTAGCCTTCCTTGCTGCCCAGGCATTGTGGCAAACATTTTAATTTTATTTCCTTAAGCCTTCACAACAACAATATGAAAAAAAAAAAACTCATTATCCTCATTTTACTTTTGAAGAAACTGAAGCTTAAAGAAGATGAAAGAACCTTCTCAAAGTCACCTAACCAATGGCAGAAGGAGGGCTTACAAAGGCAGCCAGGATCTAAAATCTATGTTCTCCCTGATCCCCATTGCCCTTTCCCCTATCCTGCTATTTGCAGTCAGGAGGACATAGAGACAAAGTGTTTCCCTCATCGCACACTCTGATGGCTGAAAGAAGAGTAATTTTAGCCCTGACAAAATCACTGCTGAGAACTCCGATCCACCTCCTTTTAGACCCAGCCGGCTTTTCCCCATGGGGAAGAGGAGATTTATATGATTGGTAAAAGAGAGGAAGACCACAATCCATGGATCCATGTTCCTGCCAATTTGCAGTTAGCAGCTGAATGTCAGAAACACATCTGAGCTTATCGTCCATACATGCCCATCTCCCCAGGACTTGTGTTTCATGGAGAAGTTTCTGTTTTCCTCATGGCTGACTGAATAAGCATCAGGATTTATTTGGCCGTGGGTCCCGAGATTTCATCACAAGGGCAAATAGAAGGCAGTCTGTTTGACTTCATATCTGAAGTGTTCTCTGGTTCAATTCTGCAAGCATTTAAGTCCAAACTCTCTAGTCAGTTCTTGGGCCTAGGTCTTGATTAGTTCAGAATTCCAAAAGAGAAGGTGTGAATATTATGTGCTCAAAACCCCTACACAGGATATTTTGATATGCAAAGCGCCCCAGTGGTCTTCAGCACACACTTATGGCTATAAGAAATGAAATGTTGAGCCTCTTACCTGACACTCGAAGATGCTGAGAACACATACCTTAATAAATGCTGAAGTTGACCAAGTAAAATACTGCTCTAACAATGCACAGGACAACTACATTTGAGAGGGCTCCTCTCTGAAGTTTTGCATTGGACCAGGGCAGTACATAACTTCAGAATAAAGCGATGCTCTAATGGATCTTCACCTAACTACCCTCTGTGTACATACAACAGTGTTCCTTGTCAGCCGATTTGCACAGTGCCGTGTACCTTTCCCCACCCTTTGGAGCAGATGAGCTGCCCTAGGCAAAAAAAAAAACCTTTCTATCCAGGCAGAGTTCCTGGATCCATGGGCAAAATATCCATGGTGCCTATGAGATAAATTCAAAATGGAAGAATGAGACTTTAAAATTTGTAGTAAGATCCCTAGTTATAAACACATGGAGTATCATAAAATTATAATTTCAGCCCATTTTACTCAAAGACATGGATGAGTCGTTACATAAAATTAGATTTTGACATTTGCTTAACAAGAAACAGACCACCAAAATTACAAAGGCTTGTGGTATAATTATTTTACATGGATACTTCTGCTTTCACAGAAAGATGGGGTGACTGTGACACATGGCACCATCAGCTGATTTGGGATGGAACCATTAGGAACACGAAGATGTTTATATAAAAAGTGTATACTCTATGCTTTATATACAGTGGCTGAATTGCCTGATCAGTTGCTCCTAACACTGGGTTGCAAATAGATCTTGACAGCCTTATGTTCTGTTTCAAGTTTATAACCCCATTAAAAAATATTTAGAATTTTAAATCTTAAGATACATGATTGTACCACAGGCTATTATTCTGAAGAAACACACTGGAATTCACTTACTCAATGTGATTTTTATTTTCTGAAGATTCTTCTTCTTCTCCCTTCCACCCACACATGTACCCACCCTTCCTTTTTTCCTTCCATCTTTCCTTCCTTCCTTACCTCTTTTTCCCTCCCTCCTTCTTTCACCCTCTCCCTCCTTTCCTCTTTCTTTTCTCTTCTTTCTTTCTTTCTTAAACAAAGGACTTTACCCTTTATCATAAAGTGATAACAAAGTCAACAATGACCTTTAATTAATGTTCTCCTCCAAGTTGTATTGCTAAGTAGAACTCAACTCAATCTAAGAGCAATCCCCACATAATGAGAAAACTCATAGCAGGCCCTGTTTTCAGGCTGAGTCCCCTTCCAGCCTCTCCGTAGCTTCAGAGAGCCTCCTTAGTGGGACACTGAGCCTCCTCTTGCCATGGAGAGCTTGTTTTTGCATAGCCTGACTTTTGACCTGAAGGTCAAGACTTTGGTCTATGAAATAGAGTTAAAATTAAGTCAACAATTGTCTAACCCATTGTTATGCTTTTACTGGGTCCTTTTGCAAACAGAAAACTCTCTTCTCTAGTAATCCTCAACAGATTAAACCTCTCTTTGTATCAATTGACCCTCTTCTCTGATTTCTGAATTGGTGAGAATGAGCTGTGTTGATGGGGCATGTGGGGAAGGATTGGAATGATAAGGAGGTGCTACTAAATATGTTGTGAATAACATGGTGGAATGAAAGGAACCTGGACAGAGAACCACTGTTGTTCACAAAGCCTTCAGGCCCTGAGAATGGATAAAGAGGAAGCCAACATCTGTCAGAGGTGTCTGCACTTGGACAGCCTGAAGAGAATGCTTGCACCCCATCTCTGGAAAGGATCTCAGAAATCATTTAGCCTGGGGTTTTCTGCACATGTTTAACAGCTTGACCTTTTCTTCAAATCTAACTCAGATTACCAATTTATAAAACAGATACAATCAAAATTACTCTGATGAGGCCCCAAAAGAGGCTAAGGAGCTACCAGTTCTTCCTGCTGGCCGAATGGCCCTGAAACATCTCTTTAAAGCTCTAGTCTACTCAAGCTGGAAGAGAGTTCGAAGGCTGTAGGTCCAGCACAAGTCCAGGCAGGCAGGTGTTCCTCTGAAGGAGCCTGATGAGGGGTGACATAGCACCATCCTGGGGAATTTACCATGACACCCTTCCCCAGCCCCCAAGAGAATCCTCTGTAGCCCCTCAAACAAGCCTGCAACTCTCCATCAAAGACAACACCATGACCACTATATGATCTGAAGCTTTCATTATTTGTTAACTTCGGATTGCTTGTTCCTTGAGGTCAAGGATCTTCTCTTTTATCTTTGCAGTCTCAATGGCTTGTACAGCAGCCTGGCAGATAGTATGTAATAACTATTTGTCCGCAAGAAAGTAGCAATAGCTAGGAGGCAACAGATGATTAATAATACGTAATAATATGATTAATAAGAAAATAATAGTAAGCACTCCAATTATTGAACTAGGCATTGAGCTCAAGAACTTCCATACATATCTCAGTTTTTCTGAATACCTAGCAGGCATTATTAACCCTGATAAAAGAGATGAGTCTGAACTAATACAGCAGAGCTGCACAGCTCATGAATGAAGGAACTGGATTGGAATACAAATGTATCTCAGCTTTTAATCATAGTGATGGAAGTCTAGAGGTTGAGCCCAGGGCTGGTGGATGCTTAGTAGAGACAGCAGCTGGGGAGGAAAGAAAGGAAGGCTTACTGTACTTCAGCTGTGCTTCAGTTGTGAAGGAGACTGACTGGCTGTTCAGGAATTTTTCCAAATAAAGTTAGATATGCCTCTACCGTCAGCATCACCCCAAGTTCCTCTCCACCAATTCTCTTCCTGACCCAGACTTAATTCCAGCAGTCAGTGGGTGGGTACTGTCTAGATTCCTAAAGAGTTTGTGCTACTAGAATATTCTCACCCAGAGATGTCTGCTATCCTGTGATGTCACACATTAGGAACAAGCTAGGCAGGAGGCGGGCTGGAAACAGATGATAGATGTATGTGGAAGTGGGTGGCATAACCTCATAGCAGGCGTTTAGCACATTCGGTGTTCTCCCTCCTTTACAAATTTCTCCTTGACAGTTTCCCACGGTCTCCCTCTCTAATTTCCTCCTCTAGTGGCTCTTATTCTTTCCCAGATCATCCATAAAAACAATGCCTCCCAGAAGGCATCATTCTGTCAGCTCCTGCAACCATCACGGCAATGCGCTCCCTCCTGCACCCACCTTCTCTTTGTACTGACACCCTCTCTCACCGTACCCTAATGCTTTCTCCTTCTCTATCAACCTCAAGGTGAGGATGTGAGGATCTTGAACTTGTTTCATTATTGCTGGAACCTGAAATTTGCATTCTAGATTCAGAAGCTACACAGCAAATGAAGGCAGTGGCAGGACAAGAAGTTGGGTATGCCAGCTGGTACCAAAGATTTGGCTAGGTCTCTGAGGTGAGTTTTCAAGTGACTTGGGATTAGAGTAAGAATACACATTTGAGATTCATGGGGAGAAATACCCATCTCAGGCAGACAATTTCCAAGAGCAGTTTCTTAACTAATGATAATCCCATCCATGTGGTCCAGAACTTTACAGCTCACCAAAGCTTTCTCGTATGTTACCTTATTTGATTTTTACATTAGCCCTTGAGGCTTGCCAGAAAAATACCATTATCCCCATTCTACACACATGGTGCACTTCTTAGTAAGGATACCAAAGTTGCATGACTTGTCTACAATCACTCAACCTTTTAGTGTAAAAACCAGGATAGAAGCCCAAGTTTTCTGAATTGTGAAGATCCTATGAATGAGGCAGGTAGATAAAACACCTAACATATTGAACAATAACTTGTTCAATTTTCTGTTCTAAAAGCCTTAGCCTATATCCTCATTTCCTTTCTGGATCCTAGACCTCTGCTCTGTTTTTGGTCACCATGATGGAAACATAGATGAAACAGAGTGATGTGTAGAGCAAGAAAGGAGGAAGAGAGTGGCTCTTGCTGTCTAGGGGCTGCTTCTAAGATAGGTTTCGGAGGGCAAAACTGATGATGTTGTGAAATCTGTGTCTAGCATGACATTGGTAGGTATAACCAGCAGAGAGAGTGGGGAATGGTGCCCATCTCCACCTCGGCTTAGCTGTCTCCCTCCCTTCCCACCCTGATTTTGTGGTTTGTTAATTACTTGAGGCAAAGGAATGGGAGGTGTCCATGCTCTGTCTTCTGGTTCAATCTTAACCCTCCCTGGCCCTTAAATATTTCTCAGAGACCCTGTCAGTTAGAGAATAAGAGGCAGAATGGGCACCTCATCCTTCCCAGGCTTGGACATAGGCGCCAGAACTGTCCCCAACAACAAACCTCCCCCAGGGTCCCACCCTTCCAGCCACCCTCACCCTCCCAACTTCCTGGAAATCTCTGTTCCTCTAAAGCAGGCTTTGGCTTTATTCCCAGAACGAGGAGGAATGGAAATGCTTTCTAAGAAAAACATGAGCAAGGGAATTACATTCTGATCTGATGTTCCTTCACCAAGATATTTATGTTTGCTCTTCATTAACATTGCTTTATCCCCTTTTCTGTGAAGACTGTTCTGCTAGGTCAAAAAAGTGACTGGAATTTGTTTTTTCACTGGTAATTTAAAAACACAATCCAACCCATATGAATTGCTATCTTGTTCTGGTAAAACATCATTAATCATACCATTAGCATTATGGTATAATAAACTGGAATGATGGTCCTGGAAAGTCTATAGGGTATCCCTTCTTTGAGGACATTTAAAGAATTGAGAAATGCTCTAGAGACCCTGGATTATGGCTCTCTTTCTCTGTCTACCCATAGCTCAAAGTGTGTTCTTTCATAGTCTGATTATTGAATTTCATTTACTGCCACCATCTTTGGATAATGTTATCAAGGAGCATGTCTGTTGCCCAATGTTTAGTGCTCCAAAACACTTGTTCTTTTCCCTTGCTAACTGCCTGCAGTCCAGTACATGCTGTGTTATTTTAATGTCGACCTCATTTGACCGTCAAATCATCACTGAAACTGGATTTCCCATAGGAAAAGAATTGCAGGGCACACGCTACAACCATTGTGTTTATCTCACACGATATTGTTCTGAAGGCTACTGTCAACTGAATTCAAGTGTGAAGCACTAAGCTGGCACTCAACAGAAGTTGGGGAGCAGTTTAATTACAGGATATACTGTTTATTACTTTAAAATTGGAGCTGCTTCCTTTAGTAGCAATGTGGGGCTATCTGCCAACCCTTGTGTTGGATGCTACAAATACCAAGATGGTTATGAACAGTCCCAGCCTCAGACTCTAAAGAAATTCTTACTGGGTTTTCATTTCCCAGTTTATAGATCTTTCATCTAGACTATGCCTTTTAGATTATTCAAATGCCTATTATGATTCATTTTTGTTTCAGCCCTTACCTGTGACCTAGACCTCTTGAAAAAGTAGCAAAAACAATGGTGAGGACAAAGGGAAGGGTAAACTTAAGTTCTGCTCTTAATTCACTCTGTGACTATGGATTTTTCTCTTGACTTCTCCAATTTCAATGACTCTTTATGTAATATAAGGGGAATAGGGGTGCAAGGCACCCTAAGGATAAAGTCATGGCTGGTTGAAAGACACAAATATTTATTAAGAGATGACTATTGCCAAGATGTCAGAGATGGAAAGGTAAATGAAATTTGATCCCTGATCTTGACAAGCTTACAGTCTAACAATGCAACAATCTCTGAGCCTGTGGCTTCAGTCTTGTGCCTAGCACATGCCTTGAACTTGGTAAGTACTGGAAGAATAGATATTAATTTGGGCAGGGATTTAAGGCTAGTTCTTTCACCACACTTGCTATTTCCAAGTGGAACTGAGTGCCTTCCTACCTTCTATTTCTAGAAGAGAAAGATATATTCCGAGATAGGTCCTGAATATTCCCATAAGAACTATAAGCAGCTTTGTGATGTAGCAGAAAAAGCATTGAATTAAAGCTGGAACATCCAGTTCCACAACTTTGGGTAAGTTATGGCCCCTTTTTGTACTCTCCTCGTAATGAATGGTTTAAATTAGATGAGTTCTGGGGTCCCCCCACTCCAGCATTCTTTGAGCTGAAGATCATGGCCACATCACTTGGCCATTCTACCAGTGTCCTGGCTTTATCCTCAGGAACATGTGTCTAAACTGAGATTTTTAATCATCTCTTTTCCTGCCCTTTTCTCCCTTTGACTCCATCCCCAGTCTTTACACTCCAGATCCACTTCCTTGGGCCTGCCTTATATATGTCTGATTCTCAGCTGCTCAGTTCCTCCTTCTCTCCCTATTCATCCCTCTTCTTAAAATCAGAATCTCTCTGTCCTTGGATTTTACCAGTCCCAATCTGGCTGATGAGTACCACCTCCTCCTCTTAGCTTGAACCATATTTCACTCCTGTGAATATATCTCCTTTAAAGCTGAATGGCACCCATTTTACAAGCAATGTAAAAATGAGGATGCTAATCTTTATTTTTTACACTCAACTCCTTACAAATTATCCCTTTGTAATTCAGTCACTTCTATGCTACTCAAGGTTATATAATCTCATTCAGGGTGCTTGGCGTCCTGCCCTCTACTGCTGGTTAAAATGCTTCTGTAATTGGTGACTAGTATAGCACATGGGCATATATTAGGGAAATAGAGATTTTACAAACACATTATAGGAATCTGCAGCTGCTTTGTCTGAGTAGCTGGCTATTCACTTGGCAACTTGCAAATTCGTTTGACATTGATAACTGGGAACTGGTCTAAAATTTACCTAGATACTTGCTAGTTTGGAACATTGTTTCACTCTTGAAAATTCTTCTTGGAGGTATTTAAATTTATGTGGGTCACTTAATAATCAAGTTGCGAAATTTTGCTTATTTCAGCCATAACAAAATAAAACTATTAAAATCAACTTCCTTTCTTCCTTCCTCCCTCCCTCCCTCCCTCCCTTCCTCTCTCTCTCCCTTCCTTCCTTCCTCTCTTCCTCTCTTTCTCTTTCTTTCTTTTTCTCTTTCTTTCTTCTTTTTTTACATTTCTTCAGGGAAAAAATTTACCCTTCTTAATCTACACCTTCTCTGTCAATAACTTGCCTTTTCCTGGAGTAATGGTGGTTTTGATAACATGATTTTTTGTAATATCAGATTTCTTAAGAAGGCAATTAACACATTATAGCAGAAAAGACTGTCATTAAATCTTTCATTATTGTTTTGTTTTGCATTTTTCTCTTGCCATAATTTGGAAAATGTAAGAGGAAGAACTCTCTGAGGGTAAGAGACAGTCAAGATGGCACTAGAAGATCTGGGAGTGGCACCTCAAGGAAAACAAGGATGCTAATGGGTAGGAGGAAATTCCCCTCCAGTCTAATCAAGTACAGGATGTCATTGAGTGACACCAATGGCTGAAAAACTGTAAGTAGATAATCCCAAGGATTTAGGAATGAGATAGCATTTCTTCTCAGTTGATGGCTTAGTCACTGGATGAGATATAACTTTAAGGAGAAAAACTAACAGTGATCAAAGTTCAGAAGTTTCCAAAGATGAATCCTGGGGCCAATTCTACTAAGATGTACTACAATGGAGAGTAAATTTAACATTCTAAAACAAACAGGGAAAATTCCATCTCCTGGAGGAATTAAAACCCTACCATGGACCTTACTGCCAGAAGAGCCCCCATCTTGCCCCAACTGAGACACTTTCTGATCTGGAGTCTTTGTCTCATTTTATCTTTTGTTTCCATTCCCTCCTGCTACCCTCAATCCCACAGACAAAAAATTTGTCCTCATATTTCCCTCTTAGTTGTGAGTTGTGTTATCATTCCTCTCAGAGTCTCCAGTCCCTCATCCTACACCTCCACTGCTAGCAGTACCTTTTGCTCAGTCCAGCAAACCAAGAGTCAGCATTTAGACAGTATTAGTCAGTGGCAAGACCTGAGGGAATTGAGGTGAGCATGTGGCCCAGGGAAGGCTCTGGGAAGGAAGTGAGGATAACATTTTGATGGATGTCTGAGATTTAAAGGACAAAGAAAGAGAGGGGAGGGCATTTCTCCCAAATCAAGTGGAGACTGCCTTTGTGAATGCAAGAAACATGACTGGGATGCCATGAAACTGCAAAGTGAGCCTTGGGATTTCTAGTAAATTGGTTTTTGACTGAAAATAAAAGTGAAAGGAGTAGAGTCTGGAGGCAGATGAAATTCAAGAGGCAGTCATGTGCCACAGAAAGCAGTTCAGAGTTTATCAACGTGTAAGTGAAACAGATCTTTGAACAGAGAATGCTAAGGTCAGACTCATTTAGAACTCTGGGTTGCTCTTGTGTCACACTCCATCCTCTGCAGTCAACTCTATCCACCTGTCCCTGCACAGCTCCCTATGATGTCCACCATCACTCCACACTTGACACCTCCTCCCTACCCCACCACTTCTGCCATCTCCTTCACCACCACCTCCATCATAAACTCCTCTATCACTACCTCCCTCAGCACATTTCCCTTACACCTTTTTCACCCCTCTTCCCCACACCCCCTTCCTTGACCACCCAACTCCATTACTCCCTCTTCCAGCCTTCTACCACTTGCATTACCAGGGGAGATTTACACTTCCAGTGGTTACCAATGGACCATACTATCATTTATTCATGGACCATATGCTACTGCCCCCTCCATCACCAGCACTACCATAAGGAGTATGCTGAGTTATTGTATTTGTTCCCTGATGAATAATTTTATCAGGGGTAAAAGGGAGGATCAAGGAGGCAACTTGTGTTTCTTTTCTGCATATCTCATCCACTTTTCCACTGCTCTACAGCAGAGTTGACTACAAAAACATAACTTATTATTGTTCTTCTGTTTGCTATTCAATTGAACTCATGGAGAGTTAAGCAGCACAGGTGTCCAAAGTGTTCTATGAATGGGACCTACCCCTCCAACTCCTTTGAGGCAGATGTTCTGGTCTGTTAGCTCCCAAATGAGGCCTCTAGCACCAGTGCCTGCTAGCTGGCTTTTGTGAGAGAAAATTCTCCCATGGTGAGTTATATGGCTGAGAAATTAAAGGGCTGAGGATAGGACTAGGAGTCAAGGATCTTCAACTTAAGACGATCTTGCCAGTTCCTGAATGGGTGACCATGGCCCTTATTTCTTCTCCCTGAGCTTCAGTTTTCCATCTGTGAAATTGAAATATTGGAGCCATTGATCCTAGGAACTCCTTAACTTTATTACTTTGGGGGCAGGTGGGCTTGACTCTTCTTTAAGAGTCTTGACTCTTTCTTAAGCTCATCAGGAGACCAAGAAACTTGTGGCCTAACCAGAAAAGGACTCATCCCTGTTCTTGAGAAATCAACATACCTTTCTTAGGACCTGGAGGTCTTTAGACCAGGGTAAGTCGATATTCCCAATAGCTATCAGATGCCAACACTATCATCTATTTTTTTGAGCATTTATCATTGACTTGTTGCACATATGCCAGCCATACACCATGCTTAGTATTTTTCAAGCCTCCTGTCATTTTATCCTTCTAGCAATCTCATAAGATATATACTACTGAGTTACCCATTTTACAGAAGAGGAAGCTGAAGTTTGGAGGAACAAGTCATTTGAGGATTATTATGGGACAGGGAAATAGCAGAGCAAGTCAGGACCACTGTGGCTACCTCATTTTTAAGCTCTGTGTAAAGCATGCAAAATGGAAATATGGGATCTCTTGTTCAAAAATACAAAACAAAAAAACACAGGAAAATTTTTCATTAAGGTAATAAAATATAAAGCTATTTCCATTTTTCATAGTCTTTTAAGTTGTCATGGTGTTTTTTTAATTTGCTATTTAATGTTGTAAGTAAAGAAAAATTAAAATCATGTATTATTAGCATATATTTTGTTGTTCACCCTCATATTGTGCAATAACATCTTTAAATACAAATGTAGGGACATTTCACTCTCATGAGAAATCACTGAAATTACACAATGTAGCTCCATGCTACATGCACACATTTCATTCTTACCAGAACCATGTAAAAACTGCATGAAACTAGTTCAAATAGTTTTACTTCACTTCTTAATACAGAAACACTCTGTTTTGAGTTGCTGGTGAGTACAGAAGGCTGACAAGGAAAGGAATAGTGAGTTGCCCAAACTTTCCTTTTCTTTCTGTCATCCTTGTCTGTGTAAGTGGTTGACTAACAGGGAAGTAACATGAGTAATAAAGGACATGATGAGATTCCTTACTTACTGTTGTTTCTGAGAATGCCATTGCCAATAAGTCAAGCAGAGAAAGACAACTATCATATGATCTCCCTGATATGAGGAAGTTGTGATGCAACATGGGGGCTTAAGTGGGTACGAGAAGAATCAATGAAACAAGATGGGATTGGGAGGGAGACAAACCATAAGTGACTCTTAATCCCACAAAAGAAACTGAGGGTTGCTGGGGGGAGGGGGTTTGGGAGAAGGGGGTGGGATTATGGACATTGGGGAGGGTATGTGCTTTGGTGAGTGCTGTGAAGTGTGTAAACCTGGTGATTCACAGACCTGTACCCCTGGGGATAAAAATATATGTTTATAAAAAATAAAAAAATTAAATTAAAAAAAAAAAAAAAAGAATGCCATTGCCAGAGCACCTGGGTGGCTCAGTGGGTTAAGCCTCTGCCTTCAGCTCAGGTCATGATCTCAGGGTCCTGGGATCGAGCCCTGCATCATGCTTTCTGCTCAGCAGGGAAAACCAGCTTTCTCCCATCTCTCTCTGCCTGCTGCTCCACTTACTTGTGATCTCTCTCTCCCACTGTCAAATACATAAATAATATCTTAAAAAAAAAAAAAAGAGGATGACATTGCCTTCAAAGCAAGGTGCGTGCAAATCATTCAAATGGAAAATGTGGTCTCTCTCTGGACTGCTGGAGGTCCATTCACTCTGTCATAGATCCCACCTGTTCACCCGATACTTGCTTTGAGTCTCACAGAACCCCAGGTCATTGTGGTTCCACCAGAATCCTGTGCTCACTGGATTTCATGAACATTATATGCAAATAGAGTGCAAGAAATTGCAGTGAACTCTTTTTCTTTGGCTCTCTCATACTCTGTGGTCCCATTGAAATTCACTTCAAAACGCAAGTTCAGAGATACAATTACTAAGGTTTTTGCCATGGCAATGGCAGTGCAGTAAACCAAGCATAGGACCCTTGTCAGGATAAGGCTCTGAGGGACAGCACTAGCTAAATGCCCTTAAAGCCAGCTTTGACCAGGATTTGCACTTGGATTCACTTGAGCACAAAACTCACTCTGTTCTACTGTGATATATAGACTCCAGCTGAATCCAAGGAATTGTAACTGTCGACCCTTCAGACTTTATCCTTCCCATGTGGTCAGTAATTTTAAAATATGCCCATAAGTTATTTACTCCTCTTAAGTGTGGACTGTACTTAGTGACTTACTTGTAACAAATATGATGGGGCAAAATGATGGAATATGACTTCCAAGAGTAGATGAAAGACACTGCACCTCCAGTCTTCCTTTCTCTCTTAGGTTACTTGCTCTGGGGGAGCTCAGCTGCCATAACATGAAGACTTAGCCCTGTAGAGAACCCCACATACACAGCAACTGAAGCCACCTGCTAATGGCCAGTGAGGAACTGAAGCTTCTTGCCAATAGCCCTGTGACTATGCCATCTTATTTTTTTTATTAATTTCTTTTCAGTGTTACAGAATTCATTGTGCACCACACCCAGTCCTCCATGCCATATGTGACCTCCATAATACTGCCCACCTGGCTCCCCCAACCTCCCACCCCCCCGCCCCTTCAAAACCCTCAGGTTGTTTTTCAGAGTCCATAGTCTCTCATGGTTCACCTCCCCTTCCAATTTCCCTGAACTCCCTTCCCTTCTCCATCTCCCTATGTCCTCCATGTTATTTGTTATGCTCCATAAAAAAGTGAAACCATATGATAATTGACTCTCTCTGCTTGACTTATTTCACTCAGCATAATCTCTTCCAGTCCTGTCCACATTGATACAAAAGTTGGGTATTCATCCTTTCTGATGGAGGCATAATACTCCATAGTGTATATGGACCACATCTTCCTTATCCATTCATCCGCTGAAGGGCATCTTGGTTCTTTCCACAGTTTGACAACCATGGCCATTGCTGCTATAAACATTGGGGCCATCTTAAAGGCAGACCCTTTAGGCCTGGTCAAGACCTTCATGTGATTGCAATCTTGGCTAACAATTGAACTACAATTTCATGGGAGCTCCAAAGCCAAAGACACCCAGCTAAGAGTCTATTGAATTCCCAAACCACAGAAGCTTTGAGATAATAAATGTTTTGTTTCTAAGCCTCTGTGTTTTGGGATAATTGGCTATACAGCAATGGATAACTAATATGCCACTGTTTCCAAGTATGCCCTTAGTACAATGCAAACTATTTCCAGGAGGTTTTCTGGACATATTAGAAGTCCCAGGAGATCTGAAAATGGACAAAGGACTAATAATAGGGTATATACTGGGGAGAAGAAGCAGAAAATACTCAGATTCATAGGTGTCATTTCTTGTAGGCACCATTTAAGAGGACCAGGGCTTATTCCATGCTCCTGATCATTGTAGGATGGTGACTAGATACCTATTCCACCCCCATACACTCACCAGAGGGAGAAGAGTTACTAATCTGATTAAGATATAGGTGCCCTAGACCATATTCCTTATGTCTTCCTCAAGCTTCACTGCCATCTGGAGGACCAAGTTGGGGCACATTTTACTTACACAGTTCCTCAACAGACTCCATCTGTGTTAAGATTCAGCAGCTCAGACTCTTTTTTGCATCCCTGCCTCACTCCACTAACCTCCTCACACTAGCACCCCTATAATCATTCCTAGGGAGACTGGATGGTGGCAGTGAGCCAAAACCAAGGCAGTTGGTCAGTCTGACATTTGGAGAGGACATCCTTTACAAGTGGGTGAGGTTACTGTCTCCTTAAAAGGAAGGAAGTCCAGACTTCTCTCTACTTCTCTTCTCTCACACAACAGCCTGACTGACCACAGGCCAAATGGCCTCAGCTAGTTCAGACCATAAGGAAAAAACGTGGTATTTCTCATTGTTCACAACACTATTTTTCTCTTGTCACTTTTTAATATGCTTCAAGTTGGACTTCCCTTAACAAGTGAATGCTAAGACTTCATCCTGAGATTGGAGGTTAGTTAGGAGCGAGAGAAGCAGACACTTATCTAGGATGGTACCGGCAACATACAAGTACCTAAAATAGGATGAGAAATCATCATTGCATGAAGTCTAATATTAAAAAGCACAGAATCACATGAAAGTCTGCATCACTGTATTTAGCAGTTGGTCTGAGTTGTTAGTCTAGAGGGGGCTGGTGCCCCTAGGCAAGGAGAGGCAGATGGTATCACAGTTGAGGATAGAATTAGATCACAGAGAAGAAGATTTATTTAGGGTACAGCTGGAATTGACAGGGTAGGTTGTGGGGGCTGGCTGTAGCAGCTATGGGACCCAGTTGTTTTTCAGTAGCTACTGTACCTGTTGGTTTTAGCAGTAATGACAGGGACCACCATGTTTAACAAAAAGAGGGATTCAACTGGGAAAAGGCAACCAGGACAGCATGTATCTGATACTGATGAGAATGCTTATTTCTATTCAGAGGTCAGAGGAGGGAGTTTTTTGTCTCCTCCAGAGTCTTGAAGAAGCTTCACTTCTCTGTAAATTCTGATTGTATCCAGACAGGACATGACCGTTCCCAAAACTGCCCATTGCAAGCATTATTATTGTCTTTGAGGCTTGGGTCATCCTGGGCCTGTCTTGAGAGTATAACGTTTTTGATGGTTAGGCAATGGCAAGTATTTTCTTCTCTGTCCTGCTTAGTGGCAAAAACTAAAGAAGTGTCAGGCTTCTCAAGGTATAGAGGGGAACCTTTTACACTTTGCCCATCTCAGTCCAGAGAGATAGAACCTTCTCCCCACACAACAAAAAGGGAAATTCTGACTCTCTCCAACAATTTCAGTAGGTAAGACTAACCTGAGTATCTGGGGAGCCTAAAATTGTGGGGATTCTATTTCTTGATGGTTAGTGCTAAAGATTTGAAGATCACAGTCATGGCACAGGCTCTTGCCTCTTTTATTCCCTTCCCTAAGGGATCAGATGGAGTGGGCTTACTATATTCAATAACGTACTTGAACTTCGAGTAGTAACTCCCCATGACAGTGCCTCCCTGCAGTGAGGACCATGCTATTCTCTACTTTTTTCTGCCTCTAGCTGACCCTGCTGTGTAGATTAGATATCTTTATTTAGCAGGAAAGAACCAGAAGCCCACTCTGGACACATGCTTTGCCTCCTCCATCCTAGCCATTTCCAGAGATGAATGTTGAGGAATTATATTTGGGCGTGTTATTATATATATTACATATAATGTGTATAATAACATATATAATATGTACATATAATATCTATAAGAACACCCCCAAATATAATTCCTCAACATTCAAAATATATATTTATATATATACATACATAATTAAAAACATAAATATTCATGTACATATATATATAATTTTTTTCTGACTCATTTGAAAGTCAGTTGCAGACATGCTACTTTATCCGTAAACACTATGATGCCACAGCATGTCCTTCCTGAAAATGATGATACTCTCTTATCTAAACACAAAACAATGTTCAAAACCAGGAAATTAATATTGATGCAGTGTAGATATGATCTAGTCTACAAGCTTTATTTATATTTTGCCAAATGTTCCAATGATGTTTTTAATCACAGAAGAAAATTCTGGGTCATTCTTCGCTTTTGATTGTTGTGTTCCCTGAAGCTGCTTTAATTTACAAGTCCCTCGGTCTTTGCCGTTCATGAAATTGACAATTGACAAGAATGCAAGCCCTGGTTATTTGGTAAAAGGTCCCTCAAGTTGGGTGTGCTCAACGTTTCTTCTCAATTAGATTTAGGTTTCATGTCTTTGGTAAGAATGCCACAGATATGATATTGTATTCTTCTCAGTGCATTTAATGAGGAAGTGCCGGGCATCTATGTGTCTCGTGTCTGGACGTGGTAATCTTTTTTAAAAAAAAGATTCTATTTATTTATTTATTTATCTATCTATCTATTTATTTATTTATTTAAGAGAGAAAGAGCATGCACACGAACCGGGGGAAGGGCAGAAGAAGAGGGAGAAGCAGACTCCCCACTAAGCCCGATACAGGGCTGGATCCCAGGACCCTGAGATCAGGACTGGAGCCGAAGGGCAGACACTTAACCAACCGAGCCACCCAGTGCCCCTGGACATGGTAATCTTGATCATTTGGTTAAGATGGTGTTTGCCCAGTTTCTCCACTAAAAAGTCACTATTTTTCTGTTTGTAATCAACAAGTACCTTGGAGGGGGGGAGGTACCTTGAAATTATAGAAATATCCTGATACTTCTTAAATTTTCACATGTTAGTTTTAGCATCCACTGGAGATTTTGTTTAAATCAATTATTATTATGATAGTTACTGAAGAGTAATGCTCTAATTTCATCATTATTTCTGTAATTATTGGTTGTGTTTCTACTATGAAAAAAAAATTCCCTTCTCGTCATTTCATTTGTTATTAAGTCATTCATCCATTTATGTCAGTATAGGCTAATGGATTTTATTCCCTTCAGTGGATTGTATTCTCTTATTTTGATTATTTGAACGCTCAGATTTTCCGAGATTTTGCCAGTCTGAGCTCTTTCAGACTCACTCCTGTGTCCATCTGACATATCTGCATCACTGTATGTGCACTTTCTTACTTTTTGGCACAAAAGGATGTGTTCATCGTGTTTTGTATTTTTCTCTGCTCCAGCTCCAGAATCAGCCATTTCTCAGAAGAGTCTTGACCCTTTTTAGTGGCAAATGGCATTTAGATCTATGCTATGGACATGATTGTTTCTAGGTTTTATCAGCAAATATACAAAACAGATGTATGTATGCACCTACACTCAGATGTACAAGTTCATGTGTCTGCAGATATAATATCTCCATCTATATCTATAAACTAGAAAAAACTATGAGTTTCTGTGGATAACTTCATTCCAACTCAGTGGCACAGGATTCATTCCATTCTCCCCTCTATCCATAGCTGGAGCTTCCTTACCTAACAGTGAGAAATAGGGCACCCATTTTCCACAATATATGCACTTATTTGCTCAAAACATAAAAAGTATTTTCAAAATTGCTAACCCATGCTTCTTTGAATAAAAGAAGCCTACTAATTAAAGCTCAATATTTGTTTAAAAATTGTATTTTTTTTCCCCTCGAGCATTAGGGTATATAGTTTAAATACTATGTTCAGAAGTTATCCAGGTTAGATTTTCTTTCCCGCTTTAGAATGGTTGTATTATTTATTTGATTTTTGGCTTGGTTCACTTGCTTTTGTTTGAATTACATTTTTGGATTTTTTTTCTCATCCTCATGCTAACATTCTTTTTTAAAACTATGTGAAATGTTAACGTGATTCCCCAAGTCTGAAGTGAATAATAGATATGTGTCAAAAGATGGGATTCTCCCAATTCCATCTATTCTTTCAATCTCCTTTTCATTCACCCTTTATAAGCAACAGTGGTGGACAGAATTCTAAAATGAACATCAGTGACTTTGGCCATTATAAATGACTACCTCTTCAAGTGTACATGGAACATGTACATATGATGAGTTATCCCTCTCATGATTATGCTATAAGGTAAAAGGCAGATTTGTCTAATCACATGAGTTCTCTGAAGGGAGAGTTTTCCAGACTGGTATCAGAATTCAGAGCAATTCAAAATATCTGACACAACATTATTGTCTTCAAGATAGGGAGGATCATGTGGCAAGGAGTACAGGCAGAGCCAAGAAGCTGAGCAGTCTCTGACTAAAAGCCATCAAGGACACATGGACCCTGGGGTCCTACAATGGCAAGGAACTGAATTCTGCCCGCATCCTGCATGCACTTGAAAGTGGGTTCTTTGCCAGAGTCTCCAGATAAGAACTCTTGACTGGCTGACACCTTGATTTGCATGAGACTCTCAGCAAAACCCCAGTCAGGCCCAGCCAGGCTTCTGACCTACAGAACAATGAGTTAATAGATGGGTTTTGTTTTCAGCTACTGCTGTAACAGACAGTAACACAGCAACTCGTCTCATTAGTTTCTAGTTTATCCTTATGGTATTATTATTATTATTATTATGAGAAGATACATGTTTATTGGCTTCTTTATCCTTCTCTCTTAAATAAAAGGTAGCCTACTATTTATACTCTTTTGTAGTTTGCTTTTTCTCACTTAATATATCCTGAAAATCATTCAGCCTTAGTTCAGAGAATTCTTTCTTCCTTGTTTTCTCCTGCAACAGAGTACCCTATTGTGTGGTTGTAACATAGGTTATGAAACAACTTTTCTATGTCTGTGTATATAAGCCATTTCCCATAGTTTGTAACTGTAAATACTGCTGCATTGTATAATTCTTCAAATCCTCAAGGAAGTTTCTAGAAATGATTCTGCCAGGCTAAAAGGTACACATGTACTTGATTTTATTCAACATTGCCAAATATCTCTCGTAAGTCTTGTGCCATGTGACATTCCTACCAATGATGGAGTTATGTCCATGAATGTGTTTTGTATAGTTTATTTTTTCCCCTGGGTATTTTTGGGAGAATAATGGGAACATTAAATGTATGTAGGCAGCCATTACATAAGTTCCCAACTAGTAAATATTTCAGAGGGTTTTTTTTTTCCTTTTTTATAAGTGTTGGCAAATAAATTTCAAGAAAAATTGTTTCATATTCTCCCAACAGTGTATATGAGCACCCGTCTAACTATACTCTGCCAGTGGAAGGATCCGATTTTAATCTTTTAAAAAAGTATTATTGGGCATAGACTGAATAAACATTTTGGCTAAATAAGAAATGGAAGAATGTCAAAATCATATTTGTCTGAAACAAAAGGTGAAGAAAAATACTATCATTATTGTACAATAAAACACAGGGATACAAAAAACATTCTGAAATTTTGCTTAAAATTTTAATTATAATATAATTTTTATTATGAAATATTTGTTAGTGTTTAAACTTTTAATTGTAATGCAAGGATAGTGTTTTCTCAGGATAGTCAGGTGTTATCTTGCTCATACATTCATTGCTAAACACTGAGTGAGATATTAAAAAGGAACTCTTTCATTTGTGATTGTGGCGAAGTAAGGTATTTGGCAGTACTGAGTTTTTCTCTAAGATTTTCTTTCTTCACATGTGATATTCTTCTTCTCTTTTTAAAAATATTTACCCATTCACTTTAGAGAGAGAGATAACAGGGCAGGAGGAAGGGCCAGAGGGAGAGAATCTTCAAGCAGACTCCTAGATGAGTGCAGAGCCCCACATAGGACTTGATCCCATGATCCATGAGGTCATGACCTGAACTAAAACCAAGAGTTTGACACTCAACCAATTGAGCTACTCAGGAACCCTGATATTCTTTATTATGTCAATATAGAATGTATCAAGGATGTTGATCTTTTTTCCTTAATAAATTTTGAGATGACAAGGTAAATACTCTGTTTTTAGATTTAGAAAGTTAGTAAATTTTGTATTTTCTTGAGCGATTCATGATTTGAATCTAATGTAATAACTAAAAATTAAATCTAGTGCTTAAAGGCTATTTTGTATTTTGCTTCTTGTCATTTTTATTTTATAAATGCCAGTATGCCAAAAAATTCACAAAGATCAAAATTATTGTCTATTATATGCCTATCCAGGAAGATAACTATTATTTAGACTCATTATTATTGAAATGTTTATAAGTATATTACTTCCAAAAGCATGCTCTTTCTAAATTTATTGAGCTAATATATTCTTTTAATGTTAGTAGTCTTTTAATATTAGAATATTAATAATATTAATATTATTAATTTTAATATTAGAATAATAACTAGAAATGCTTTTTTTTAAATATTAGTATTAACTATAAATGCATTTTCCCATTTATTTTGCTAATTGGAAATTCTTATCAATTGTTTTATGCTCATGAAATTAACAGCTTTCATAATTGTTATAATTATTTCATCATTGTACTTTTTCAATAAGTTATATATATGTCTACTTCAAATAATGAAGAATTTCAACACCTAGCACCCAGGGAACTCATCATTGAAAGTTACACATAGAATACTTAAATGATTTTTCACATAGGATGTGTCGTTCATATTACTAGTGTTGTTACGCCAACTACTTCTGAAATGAACCTATGAGAGCACATGATTTTAATTACACAATGGTTGAGAGATGGCAGAATACATATTGAAGAAGAAAGAAGTTGAAACTGAAGGGCTGATATTGTTAAGCATACCAAGGCTGGAGCCAAATCCCCAGATATGTTATTTCAATTTAACTCTTATTTCCTGAGTACTGCTGAGGTTGGACTCTTCCACGTTTAATAATACTTTGAATTTCTATTTCTCTGAGTTATATATTCATATCTGTTCTTCAAATTTGGGCTTGTAACCTTTTCCACTGTAGTCAGTAATATTAGTCTTTTATATTTTGTGGAAGTCTTTATGGTGTCATTGATTATAATGACTGTGGAGGTGGCAAAATAGATGTTATTATCCCTATTGATAGCCATGGGAATTGAGAATCAGAGATCTGAAGTAGCTTGCATAAAATTTTCACAGTATGAATATACAATGTGTATGAGGCAAATCCTGTTATGTATTTAGAATGTTCTAAGTCTTTCTCTGCCACCACCTTATCTGTAATCTGAACTTAATCTCCTTCTAGAAGAACACAAAGTATATGCAAATCCATCCTTCACTCTTTCATCGTTCAATGGCTCCTTACTGAGGTATATCATCAGCTAAGTTTAGATTACTGTCTTGCATATATTTGTAAAAGATGACCTAGTTGCTGTCTGATCTCTTAGAGAAATTAAGGAGAAAAAAAAAGATCTCTAGCAAATCCTTCCTAAATATAGAAAATTTCATGAGAAGGGGTGTTACGTGGGTTCAGATGCCTTATCAACATGGTCAATATTTAAAGAACTCCACTTTCATTTCTATATGTTGAAAGATACATTTGTCTTTACTGAGAATGTTCTGTGTACAAATGGAAACCTTCCTGGCAGATGAGTTCACAGCAAAACTTTAGCCTTTGTGGTGTTCTGGAATCCAGGCCCATAGGGCAAGCAGAGTTCTCAAGGGGCCCAGTTCCCTGGCTTCTTTTCTCTAGAACAGATAAATCATTCCAAAGACAAGACAGAGCAAGACAAGACAAGATGAGACATATGAGATGAGACAGTAAAGGAAAAGTAAGGGAAGAGTTAGTATAAGAAGTATAAGATGATGCTGAGTGAAATAAGTCAAGCAGAGAGAGTCAATTATCATATGGTTTCACTTATTTGTGGAGCATAACAAATAGCATGGAGGATATGGGGAGATAGAGAGGAGAAGGGAGTTGGGGGAAATTGGAAGGGGAGGTGAATCATGAGAGACTATGGACTCTGAAAAACAATCTGAGGGTTTTGAAGGGGCGGGGGGGTAGGGGGTTGGGGTACCAGGTGGTGGGTATTATAGAGGGCACGGATTGCATGGAGCACTGGGTATGGTACAAAAATAATGAATACTGTTATGCTGAAAATTTAAAAAAGAGAAAAAAGAAGAAGTATAAGAAGTTGAGTGGAGGGAAAAAAAGAAAGGGTGCAGGACCAGGAAAGCAAAGTCCGAGTAGAGATGAGGACAGTATTTCTCATGACATGGAAATCGAGAGGGTCTCTTGTTTACAGTTAGACTAATTTAATCCTAATTATTCAAACTAGCAGCATTCTTTTCCTTCCAAGAAGTGCGTATGTTGTTTTTCTTGCCCTTTTTGATGTATTAACCTTATTTATCACAATTTCAGTTTTTGTGAAAACACTCAGACACTTTTAGTATGTTTACTTTTTATCCAGGAACTTGTCCTTATAATGATTGCTACTGCTTTCCAGGAACAAGAGGGTAAACAACATGACTGTGCAGTATCATTCCAGGCTTCAAATTAGGATTTCCTCCCCCTGTGACATATCTCTAGAAATTTTACTCATTCAAGTCATCTGGCCCACAGTTATTGTGCACTTGAGAGACTAGGGACAGTGTAGGATGAAGGCATGTGTTCAGGAGAACCAATGTGAATGTCACACTAGCCTGGCTCACATTCAAGACTCACACAAGAGTATTTGGAAACTAGGGTAAGCATCTGTCTTTCTATCTGTGGTATGAACTCTATAGACAGAACTAATTGAGTCTGGTGAAGAGAGATGTGATGGGAAAAGCAATTTTGCTAATGGATTAAACACTAGAAAGATCTGGATCAAAGGATTCCACGTCATTAAACTCTCCAGGGAAGAATACTGTAGCTTCCTGAGGCAGGTGCCCAGGCTAATTTCCCAAAGATTTGCATTTTGGGGCAGATCTACAAAAATGGTTTGAGGCTGAAATTATCCTTGGATCATTCACAGGAAAGAATAAAACGTTTGTTGGTGAATCGAAAACTTGAACGTGATGAATACAGCTGTGTGAAATTTCATGTGCTTTAGTATTCTGCAAGCCCAATGTAAATAAATGTCTGTTTGAACACCAGCAATTAGTGACAAGCAGTGGAAGGGCCATGTATATAAGGGGAGGATTTCTGACTATACACGTGCATGCACACATGCAGACACACAGACGGGTTGCCATGGTCCCATATAGATATATAATAGATATATAATAAAAACAGTAGAGTAGTTTTTGCAGAAAATACTGTCTTTATAGATATATAATATAGATATATAATATATAATAAAAACAGTAGAGTAGTTTTTTCAGAAAATACTCTCAATTCTTTGTGGGCCAAGACTAAAACAAGTTCCTTTATCTTCCATGGTTAGTCATGTGCTTATATGGGACATTAAAGAATTGTCTCTCCAGTCAAGTTTCTAAAAATACCTCTAGAAGAGGAATTTAAATTTAGGAAACGTATGGTCTTTTCTGGTGGAAAAATAGGGCAATAGGATGAGAGACTGGAGATGAACCTAGTTTCATGATTGTTGTATCACGGCAGGATAAATTAGAAGCACCTCCCTGCTGCATCCCAGCTGGGAACCACTGATGGGAATAATCTCCTGGGAAACAGCACTTTCCCCCCAGATGCAGACCAAAGCAACTCCTTAGGACCTCCTCGGCTCATTTATGATAATGGCAGCCCAAATAGGGTTACTAGGTTTGGTAAATATAGATATAGGACACCTAGATAAATTTAAATTTCAGGTAAACTGTGAATAATGTCTTAGTATAAATATGTGTATCTCATGGAAACATTGAGGTTCTCCCTGGATCATTCCACAAAATATTTGTGGAACCTGGTTATGCTAAAAAATTAATCATTGTTTATCTGAAATTCAAATTTAACTGGATGTGTTATATTTTTTCTGACAATCCTAAATCAATATCTCTCTTCTGATCTTCCCTCCAAAAGAAAAAAAAAAATCTCCTTCATTAAGAGGAACACAGTGACTCTGTGGGAAAGTCCAGATATTGATGATGGAAAATATGTTATTTTATAGGAATTAAGACTGTATACTCAATTTAAGAAAATACATGTCTTTGTAAAAAAAAAAAAAAGTAACAATAAAAATAAA
This sequence comes from Mustela putorius furo, assembly GCF_011764305.1. Classification (NCBI taxonomy): domain Eukaryota; kingdom Metazoa; phylum Chordata; class Mammalia; order Carnivora; family Mustelidae; genus Mustela; species Mustela putorius. The sequence goes on from NW_025421341.1 coordinate 21,469,142, forward strand.
AAATAAAATTGTGTTTAAAAGAAATCTGCATTTTGACAATTTAAACTGTATGTACATATATATATAAAGAAAATCTTAATAATATAATACTGTTCAATATACTCTCCCCACTGTTGCATCTTTATTATGCTCATACATTTATGTACTTACATGTAATTCTCTTTGAATGGGATTACATTATCCTGAACTAGATATGCATACATTAAGGCTGGCTAGATAAAGGAAATGGAACATTACAGCTCACCCTCTGGACAATGGTAGACTAGCATATTCCATCATTTTCAGTCTTGACTGCAGTCACGTGTTTGCTAGGATTGCAATTTTCTCAGTACCCTTCCCTCTAGCAAGGTTGAGCTGCCTCTGACCTCTCCCACCTTTCTTCTCTGATGGTTTAGTTCCCAAAAGGCTCATGGAAAGTTCTTCAGCCCATCCTCAAGAACCTCCTCATAAGCCCTCCCTATGAGGTCCTCCTGGGGCTTGAAGGTTACAAAGAATGGGCATTCCCTCACTTTGACTCCATAGGTGATGAGAAGAGAGAGAACATGAAAGTGAATGAGAAGATGGATTGATCCAGGAGCTTGGACCACAGGATGAGGCTGTATGCAGTCAGTTCCCACCTAACTGAAACCAATACTTTCTCCACTCAGACTATTGGTGCTAGAAAGGAGTTTTGGGAGTCCTTTTTCAAAAGAATATCTGTTCAGTTATTTCTTTTGAAGGTACTAGATTGACACTTGGATAAAAAAGACCTCTGTTGGTGCAACCTCTTTGGAGAACAGTGTGGAGATTCCTCAAGAAATTAAAAATAGAACTTCCCTATGACCCTGCAATTGCACTCCTGGGTATTTACCCCAAAGATACAGATGTAGTGAAAAGAAGGGCCATCTGTACCCCAATGTTTATAGCAGCAATGGCCACGGTCGCCAAACTATGGAAAGAACCAAGATTTCCTTCAAAGGACGAATGGATAAGGAAGATGTGGTCCATATACACTATGGAGTATTATGCCTCCATCAGAAAGGACGAATACCCAACTTTTGTAGCAACATGGACGGGACTGGAAGAGATTATGCTGAGTGAAATAAGTCAAGCAGAGAGAGTCAATTATCATATGGTTTCACTTATTTGTGGAGCATAACAAATATCATGGAGGACAAGGGGTGTTAGGAGAAGGGAGTTGGGGTAAATTGGAAAGGGAGGTGAATCATGAGAGACTATGGACTCTGAAAAACAAACTGAGGGGTCTGAATTGGCGGGGGGTGGGAGGTTAGGGTACCAGGTGGTTGGTATTATAGAGGGCACGGATTGCATGGAGCACTGGGTATGGTGAAAAAATAATGAATACTGTTTTTTCTGAAAATAAATAAATTAATAAAAAAAATAAATGTTAGCATTCTGGGTAGGAGGAGGAAGGAGGTCAGGATGCATCCAGTGCAACACACACACACACACACACACACACACACACACCAAGACCTCTGTGGGGGCAGTGAGAAATATGGGATAGATTTTAGTGCCAGACTGATTTTTTACTAGTTTTGAAAACTTAAGTGAATTTTAACTTACCTCATCTGAGCCTCATTTTCTTTGCATAAAAATATAAATAACAATGGGTTCCACTTCATGAAGCTGATGTGAGGATTAAAGACAAAATCTTCATAAGCATTAACAGATTGCCCAGCACATAGTACGTACTCAAAAAACATTAGCTGCTGTGCCCACTATTGCTGGGCGATGTTAACATTAGCATCTGCGAAGCTCTGTTATATGTATTCCCATTTGCAAAGCAATAAATGAGACCTGCTCAGACCACAGTAAAATCTCTTGCTGTTACTCACAGTCAGCAAAACTACCATCTTTATCAACAGGGAAAAACAAACATTTAAACCATAAAAACTCAACAAAAGTTCTTCAAAGGAAGCAATTATGGATTTTAGTGTTTGCCTTTTTTTGGAAAGGTAAGTACAGAATGGCAATGGGACAGTGGGACACAGAAGGGACACAGAAGATGGGGTGGGTACAGAAAGGGAGGCATCTGGTGGCTATGCCAGCTTTGTTTCATCTTGGGGCAGGGTTGTAGGGACCAGAGACTTGCCTCGTTATTCTGAATAAGTGCCAAAAGGTGAGTGTCCTTGCGAGGAGTCCAATGTGAGTCTCATGTTTGTGCAGGGAGAGTTTGGAGGGCAGACCATGGCCAAAAGGGCCGAGAGACAGAGAGAAAGCTGTGCCTGGAGCATGAGTGAGCTGCTGACAAACATCAAAACTTTGGTGAAAGACACAGAGTCAGTTCAACACAGGTTACTGGACTCTGAAGCCAGAAGTTGAAGAAATCATTAGTGTCATTAATAGTCTTATGAAGGGAGGCTGCACCAGGGGCCTTGCTATGTCAAAATGGCTAAGATTCTCATGTGCAGATGCCAGGAGCACATTGAACCTGTCCTGACAGAGAAGTTGAGGGCTAAGCACCCGTTCTCTGTCCTCACCAGAAGCCACGGCAATCAGCCTGGTCAATAATTCTAACAACCATGGTTGTTAGCAAGAGAGAAAGGGAAACAAAAGAAAATCAGACAAATGGGTGCTGGACTAGATTGGCTGGTGGAACCAAAGGTTTGATCCAGAGATGCCAAAAAGATGCGTAAGACTAAGGAGAGCAGGGCCCTGGGAACAGGTGGAGGTGGGATCAAATCTCACCTTTAGCATTTAAGATTTGTGAGGCACAGTGTCAGACCTTTTACTCTGTGTCTCAGTTTCCCCATCAAAATGGTGAAGAAAACTACCTTGCAGGGTTTTTTAGAGGTCAAAAAGAGACGGTTTCCTTTCCTGCCTTCTAGAAAATCACTCTAGGAAAGAACCAGCAGTTCTGACCCTGAGAGGCACACACAGCCCCCCTGCCTTGTGAAAGCAAGGTTCCCCCCTCCCTCTCCCTTTCTGCTTCACCCTGTCCTCTTTTCCTGGCTTTTCCCCAGAAGGCCCTAGGGCTCCCAGGCCAGCTGCCAAGCCACAGGAGGCTATGATTGACATTCAGAGAACCCCCTTCGCCCCCCGACCCCCTCCAACACCATCCCCTGTTTAGCGGTGGTGCTCAGGACTCCCTCCCTGGAGGGAAAGACCTTGTGGCTGCACAGTTATGCCAGCACTTGCAGGGGGATTCATCTGAAACCACTATCAACAGTCTGTGTTTATTTGGGGCATGCACCAGAGCCAAGGGCTATGAATGGAGCTGCATTCCAGAACTCTCAATGACTCCCATCAGGCTTTGTCAAGCAGGCCCTTTACCTGGAAGGAAGCGAGGCTTTCTCTTTCCAATTCCTTAAAAAGGGGACCACACACTAGCTGCAGACTGAAATTCTTTTCACCCACTGACAATGCCACCCAATCTCGTGCCTTATCAAAGATAGGAAGTATCAGGGCAATGAGAACTGGTACCCAATCTTCCATGTTTACAGTTGCAAGGGATGGGAAGACACCTCCATTTTATGCTGTTCAATGTTTCAACTTTTCACTGAAGTATAACACAGAGAGGAGGTGGACAAAGAAGAAGCACATAGCTAGGAGGGGGCTGCACAGCCCAGAATGGACCTTCGCTCTAGGCTCTGACTCTTCCGGCTGAACCAGGAAGCCTTCTCAGACACAAGAACGGAGAACACAGCTTAACAACTTCTTCGTGTGGCCATTACCACCAGCCTGGACCAGAGCTGGCTCCCACCAGCTCGGAAGAGCTGACTGAGTAAGAACTTCCCAGCCCCATATTCAGCGGCCTTGCACTGGTTCTTGAAGTTAGCGGCACAGATGAGAGTGTTTATACCAGAGAAACCAGGACTTCTGTCCCCTGGAGAGACAATTGTTAAACATTTATCAACAAATCACTGCTTGCTGCTCTCCCAAACTTGGTGAACACATTTGAAGAATGTTTTTGATCCACCGGACCTTAATCAATCCCTTCACTTTCTCAGAAAAAATCCATTCCTTAATATCCTGCCCTCAAAGCATACACTGTGGATGGAAACACTACTATATTTAACTGCTGTACATCACCTTGCCTCCTCTTTTCTGTTTTCTGTTAAATGACTGCTGTACTTTTTTTTTTTGAGAGAGAGAGAGAGAGTGTGTGTGTGTGTGATTGAGAGAGAGAGAGAGAGAGATTCCCCAGAAACACATGTGGGTGGGTGATGTGCAAAACCCAGCTGGCAAGAAAGCTCTGAGACCTCCAACATTATCCATGGCCCCTTGGATGCAGACACTCCCCCAACAATGTCCTTTTGTCAGCTGGCTAGTCCTAATCCTGTGCTTTTCTCAATTTGTTGCATTCCCCATCTAACCACAGACTGCTCTGGGGACATATCAGAAACCCAGGACCTTTGAGTAGCAAGGTAAGAAGAATCAAACGGACAGCCCCTTCATTACCTTGGCTCATAGGCCCTCCTCTGTTGCTGAGGCCATGTGGGTCAAATGATGCCTGCATCCCTTATCATTTGGTGGATTGGTCTCTAGGTACATGGTATTCCTTTCTGCAGCTTGGCTGCACAAGAAATGCCTTTTTTTTTTTTTACCCAAACAAGAGGGTGTGGGGCACAACACTGAAGCAATCTTTTAAAGACTCTCCACCTGACCTCTGTCTGAACATATAATTAATCTCCAGAAAAAGCAGGTCACTGATGGGTCCAGGCTGTGCCTTGCAGATTGGGGCCGGGAACAGAGCCTGTGGATTTATGAGGTGACGTCAGTTTGAAGACCAGCAGGCAGGGCCTGAGCTGTGTTTTACACACTCCTTGATTGTTTTAACGGGCCTGCTCTTGAAGGACTTCAAATCTCTCCCCAAGCTAAGCTTTATTAAAGTGGCAAAGATGGAGAGGAATGCTTTTCCAGAGAAATCAGCTTGTTTAGGCTCAGCTCTCTCCCCTCTCCCCCTGTCTACTGGAAAGCACTCCCAGAGGGAAGGAAAGGAAGAACTGCGAAGTGCAGGCAGGTACATGCTTAATGCCTTAAACTCTTGTGTTGTGTTAACAGCTATTCATGGGTTGGGCTGGAAAGAAATGGATGGATTCTCGATCAGACCAATTTAAATAATGCCTGAGAGAGAACTAAGGGGAAGATTTATGTCCTTAGTTACTAAAAGACAGACTGGAGTTTAGCCTGGAGTCTGGGCCTCTGTGCTCTTTATATTACAGTGAGATTCCTTAAGAGGACCCAGATAAAACTAGATTTAAATAAAGAATGAAGGGGGTGCGGGGCTGGGGGCTTGGTGCAGGCAAAGCTTTTGTCCTAAACATAAGACTAGGGAGGGAGTAAAGGGCTTGAAATAGGGATTATACTTCTGCTTTACATTCATTACATGTATCACATGTCTGCTTACTACAACCACACACACACACACACACACACAACACACACACACAGTCTCTCTGTATATATACTAGATGGATCTGTGTCTATTTCTAAGGCCAAAGAAATGTAAAGGCAGACTTAAGTATATTTAGAATTTCAGAAACATGTTAATATTGAGGTGAAAAGCCTTGAAGGCAAGAAATACTTCATTTACGGGAACAGAATAAAATGATTGCTGTAACTTAGCAAGATTTTTGAGAGATGGTGATAGTAGAGGAACAATTTCAGGGAAAATGAGAGGGGTTAGTTGAGAAGTGAGAGAAAGGGCCCAAATGGGGCAGCAGGCAATGAAGGAATGGAGGACAAGGAAATGATCTGGAACATTATGTCTCAATCCCAACAACCCTTCTATATTTATATTAGGCTACAAAAGGTGGATCAACCTAGCTAAGATTTAATGGGACAAAGAAGTGACAAATCGGACCAGCTCAGTCTAGGTAACCTAAATTAAATTTGAATTCAATCATGCCTGATTCTAAGACCCATCTCTTTCCACTCTTTCACATTCTCATAACAGTTACTATGCAGTCAATATTGATTATGACAGATGAAGAGTTCTTTAGAGCTAGAACCAAGTACGTCTGTGAGGGAAATTTGGATGAGGCTTCTGTCATTTGTAGGGAAGATCCCTGGATGGCTTCGCCCAGCTGCTTTGGCACTCCTTTCTGTCCCCAATGCTCCATAGATCCTCTGAGAAACCTCCCTCAAGTTCAAAGCAGAAAACATTTCAAGAGAGAGAAGAACCAGCCTCTGTAGGCCTGAAGAAGAGAGACCATGACTGCTTCATTAGATAACTTTTACTCCAGCATGGTGTCTGGCACAGGTAAAAGTTTAGGAAATCTTTTATAGAATTAAACGTGTCTCTGCCATGTGAAACACACGGCAAGATAAGGCCTGCCTTCTAGAATTTCATAATCTAAATGAAATTAGATTTCCACCCAGGGAGAAACTAGAAATAACATGATATATCATTAAATTGAGAGACTTTAAGAGGAACATATATCAAATAGAAAGAAACTTGATAGATAAAATCAGCTTTTTTTTCCTCTTCAGCCCAAAGGCTATATCATCACAGACTTAAGGCAGTCTCTTTGAAGCAAATTTCAAGTTCTTGGCACAGGCTCTGGATTTATTCTTCAAACTACCCCCTCCCCACCCACACATTGGGTTATGAGGGAGAACACACAGCTGATGTCTTCAAAGAACTTAAAGTCTAGTGAGAAAACAGACACACAAATACTGCATGAGGAGTAGCTCAATAAAATAATTGAGCTCTATGTACAAAGGGAAAATGGCAGAATAAATAAGGAATGTTGCCTTTAAACATTAGGTAAGATAAAGATGTGCTGAAAAGAAGGGCCATCTGTACACCAATGTTCATAGCCACAATGGCCACAATCACAAAACTGTGGAAAGAGCCAAGATGCCCTTCAACAGATGAATGGATAAAGAAGATATGGTCCATATATACAATGGAATATTATGCCTCTGTCAGAAAAGATGAATACCCAACTTTTGTATCAACATGGATGGGACTGGAGGAGATTATGTTGAGTGAAATAAGTCAAGCAGAGAGAGTCAAGTATCATATGGTTTCACTTACTTGTGGAGCAAAAAGAATAACATGGAGGACATTAGGAAAAGGAAAGGAAATGTGAATTATGAGAAATCAGAGGGGGAGACAAACCATAAGAGACTGTGGACTCTGTGAAATAAACTGAGGGTTTTGGAGGGGAGAGGGTGGTGGGGTAGGTGAGCCTGGTGTTGGGTATTAAGGAGGGCACGTATTACATGGAACAGTGGGTATGGTGCATAAACAATGAATCTTGGAACACTGAGAAAATAAAACAAACAAACATTAGGAAAGGCTTAACAGAAAAGATCATGCTTAAACCAAGACTTGATAGAATTTCCCCTGGGAAAGAGGCTGTCCTGGTAGAGGACAATATGTGAAAAGACACAGAGGGCTTGGGAGAACCTGATACACTTGAATAACTGTTTAAATGTCAAACCTGAAATTAAGAGGTAAGTAACACCATGGAGGCAAAAGGTGCTTGATCACCAATGGACTTGTGAGTCATGGAAAGAGCACATTTTTATCCTGTGGGGGAAAGAATAAGGAGTCTTTGGGAACTCCTCATTGGTAGGGTGACATGATGAGACTTGTGTGTCATGATGAGAACTAATTTATTGTATGTTGTCTGCTCAGTAGCTTCAAACAGGAAGTAGTTCAGATAAGTTTCCCCTAAGCCTTCAGGCCACGCCTTTCTGGCCTTGTAATGACACCTTAAACATAACTTCCTGGTGGCCAGTTTATGGTCATTTTCAGTTATTGGAAATGCTCCAATTTAAGCCCACAATCTCATATTCCATTTAAGGGTTTCCTCTTCACTGTTCATGATTAAAAGGGCCAGAAGATGGGTGACTCCTTTCTTATTTGCTCTCCTTCAGCCTAGGAATTGAGGTGGAGGAATGGTCATCCCCCAGCCAACCTATCCCTCACCTATTCAAGGCTCTAGCCCATGCCAGATGTTGGGAGACAAAAAAAAAAAAAAGAACATCTTGCTTAAGTAGCAGCCTCTGTTGTAGTTGTCTTTCCCATGGCCATTTCTGCCTTTCTCACTAATGTGGCTAACAGTAGATGCCTTCTGTCAGCAGACACAAATACTTCCTCTTGACCTCTTTGAAGGAAGGAGATTCGTATCAGTTGCCTGATTTAAAGAGACTGGTCTCCAGCTTATTGTTTCCATCAACACTTTCTACCTGTTTGGTGTCACCACCTATTGCTGCGGGGAGCCAAGGCACATTAGTCACCCTCCCTGGTTGGAAGAAAGCAGAAAAGATAGCCAAAAAGCATAAACATTCTGTTTTTTGACCCAAAGAAATCTCACATTTCTATAGCAACATAAAAGGAGGAAGGGCAGATTCTCTTCTTCTCCATCTAGTCTCCTTTTTCCCTGCTGGGGGTGAAAGTGGGGGTTGGGGAGAGATGCAAGCAAGAAAATTTGTCAAGGTTATCAACTCTGCTACCCAAGAAACCTCTAATGAGAGAATCCTAGTCTTTATTTCTTGGAGCATCCAAAGTCTCAAAGAGTGATACTCTTGGTAGCTCTCTCACTTGGCTTAGGAAAGAGGGATATATTACAGTCCACACCCAGGCTACAAGTCACTGAAATGATGATACCTCCCTCAACTCCTCCCCTGTATTTTACTTATATGGATCTTGGGTCAGACAGAGGAAATGGAGGGGTGTTGGGTAGTTGGTGGTAAGTGGACTCTTAGTGAAATGACAGGGAAAGTTTCTGTTTTATAGTATCTACTTTAGAAGTAATGTAAAAAATAGATGGAAGCATGTTATAGCCATAGTCCAGGTCAGAGATGAAGGGAAAAGGAACTAGGAAAGAAAGAAGAGAAAGACAAAAAATAATGAGAAAGGAAGGGAAGAAATTCTTGAACTTGGAGTGCTAGAAGAAGTAATATATATTAAAGCCATATCTATAGGTAACCACCAGCTTACAAAGTATATAGAAAGATGTAGAAGTAGGGTGACATAGGATGAAGGGCAATAAAATAGGGTGTGCTTGCACCATATCAGCAAATATGACAGGACGAGGAATGTACTAGAACTAGGAAAGCACTTCTATCTGATAAAGATGTACTAGTGATGTTAACCAAAAGGACAAGGATCTTCTAGGGAATTTAGGAACACCCAAGTGGCACTGTAAGGGAATCTAACTAAATATATCATTTTTCAAAATTATATTCTTCAGTACTGCATACCAGTGCCTGATTCCTCAGCCTGGACTCTGGTGGGGGAGGTCATGTTTAATAAAATAAAGTCAGTACTGATTGATTTAGTGTGCTTGAATCTACCCTTCCCTAAACCTATACTTCCTTGGGAAGGACTGTTGTTGCATTTAAAAACAGGTAGGGAAAGGATGTCATTATAGAAAAAAAAAAAAAGTCAAATTTTCTTGAATTTGCCCAAATGTTTGATTTCACATTCTGTGTTTGCAAAATATTGCCACCCACCTGCCCATCTAGAATGAATATTCATGCTCTCTTTTTGCAAGAAGTCAATTATTTCTAGTCTTGCTGTCAAGATGGTGGCTAAATTGGCATTTGATTTTCAGTCCCATAGCACAGTACCTAACACATATGTGGGTGAAGCAAAGTACAGAGCCTGGTCTCAAATACTGTCTATTATTACTGGACCAGACCTCTGTAAATTGCCTTACCCACAGGGAGAGTGTCCCTCTCTCCCACCCAGCCTCTGCTAACCACATGGTTTGAGGCGTTGAGCATGTCAGTGAAGGGGCTTTGTGGAAGGGCTCAGATAATGTGTTTATTCTTTCTCAGATACCCTCCTCTCATCCTCAGCTTCAAATCCATTTATCTCCCCTGTAAAGTGCTTATTGACAGATAACTTGAGTGCTCAGAATGGTGCCAGCTGAAGACGGCCCCTCCAAACAGAGCAGTCATGGTTTCCCTTGATCTCTCCAGGCTGAATCCAGAGCAGTGTGTTTCTGTCTCCTCAACCTCAAGGATTAGCTCAGGGACCCCCCCCACCACCAGTGGCTTTCTTGGGTCGTTGATTTTTCAGAGAGAAATGCCTGCGGTAGAGGCATGAAATAGCACTGCTCAGCCTCAAAAATGGGTTTGCAAACTCATTCAGCCAGAAAGTAATTTTACTGAGTCTCCCAGAGAGCTGCTGCCCCACCTACATTTGCAAACACTCTCTTACATGTACTCTGTTTTTTCAAGTCTCCAATTCTGACTCTTCTTTTCTTAGGTTAAGAAGAGTATGTGTTCCAGGTATGCAACAAAGAAAGTCCATCTTAGCACATGCTTTATGAGCCCAGTGTCTGATTTCATGTAGTCTACAGCCTGATTTCTCTTGGGTCCCTTCTACCCTAGCCAGATACTACTTAAATGATCTGGTACGGTTAAAGTCTGTCATCAGGCTGGATTAGGTACAATCTCCCTTCTATAGAACAGCAGGACCAAATGACTTCCAGCTTCATCTACCCCTGAATGCTATCATCAAGCAGAATCTTCATCTTCCCCTGAATGCTATCATCAGCAAGAAAAAAAAAAAATTAAGCAGTAGCCACTATTAGTAAAGCATTGTGCAAGAATCACATGGTTATACAAAACAACCCCCACTTTGAGGAGCTCAAAATCTAGGAAAAGAAGCCAAGATGTTCAATATAAACCTTTGTTCATAGAAAAGACAAATTTTGGAATTCAAATTCAGATCCTGTCACTGACTAGTTTATCTTGAGAAAGTCACTTAACCTCTCTGTACCAGTTTCCTTATCTGAAATGTGGCTGGTAATCAATGTAATTGACAATACACAAAAAATACTATGAAGATGAGCCCCCATTTATTTTGACAGAAAACAATATAAGAAATGAGGATAAGCTAAGTAATAGACAATGAAAACCTGAAGTATGCTATTACTATTACTATATTAATTATTATACTATTACTACTCTATACTATTATTATACTACATTATTATACTACTATTATTACTATACTAATTACTATACTATACTGTTAGTCTATTTTATTAATTACTATACTATTACTATTAATTTATGCTATACTATATTATACTACTGTGAAGAGATAAGAGTCCACCAATTTTAAGAGGTATTGTTGTAGTAGAATCAACAGGTTTTGACATCCATTAGATGGTATGGAAATTTGCAAAGGAGTAAAAGGCAATTCCTAGGGTTGAGTCTTGGCCAATTGGGGTATGATAGGATCATTACTATAAATTAGGAAGTCAGAAAGACAAACTTGTTTGTAGAAGAGTGTGACAAGCTTGATTTTTGATAATGTTGAGTTTGAGGAGCTAGCAGAACGTCCTGGTGGAGACACCTAACCAGCAGCTGGAAATTACATTCAAGGAAAAATATGAGTTTTGGAGATATGAATTTAAAAGTCATCAGCAAAAATGCATAGCTGAGAGTGTGAATTATAATGTCCAGACAATTGAACATAATAATAAAAAATAAATTTGAAAAAATAAATTCTTTTTAAAAAAAATTAAATTGTGGAAAATAGAAAAAAAATAAAAAATAACATAATAAAAAAATAAAATATCCAGACAAAAGGTGACTATAGAATCTCAGACTAGGTATGCATTCAGGGTTCTGGTCACCTGTCATTCTATAGCTATCAAAAAGAGAGAAAGAAGAGCCCCTTTCTTAAAAGACAATGCATCAACTAGTCTATCAACCTGAGTATTTCAGGAGCTATTAAGAGTATCATGGTGAACTGTTTTATCAAACCATCATTCATTGATATTTTCCCTTCAATGAAATGAATCACATCAGTTCACATGGAATCTGGTCAACCCACAGTGAAAAGATTAAATCTAAATAGGAAATCTTAGGACCAGATGCTGAACTGGAACTAGAAAGTCCAGGCATGTCCAAATCAAAGCTAGTTAGTCTAGTCCTTCTCTCCAGTTTGTTCCACCAATGACCCTGATGTCTGGGATTAGAGTCCTTTAACATTCAGGATCCATGATCTGGGTCTAGAAGTCTTTTTTTTTTTTTTTTTTCTTTTCAGCGTGACAGAATTCATTGTTTTTGCACCACACCCAGTGCTCCATGCAATACGTGCCCTCCCCAATACCCACGACCTGGTTCCCCCAACCTGTCACCCCCCACCCCTTCAAAACCCTCAGGTTGTTTTTCAGGGTCCATAGTCTTTCATGGTTCACCTCCCCTTCCAATTTCCCTCAGCTCCCTTCTCCTCTCCAGCTCCTAGAAGTCTTTATCAGAACTGTTCTTCGCACCTGTTCTACCATGCCCATTCACATCGACTCTGGGCCTCTGAAAGAAGTATCCTCAGTCCTGAATTATTGCCATGCTTCCTTTCTGGTTTTCCATCTTCCCCTCTCCTTTGGTCAACCCAGTCAATTCATTGTTTTCTGTTCAATGTCACTTGATTAACATTGTTTTCTATTATCAACACTCTTTAATGTTACTCAAGTGTACTTCCTGTCATGCCTTGCTCAAAAAACCTCAAGAGTTCCTTATGGCTCAATCTCTGTATGTAAATTCCTTACTTGGGCATTCAAAATCCTCCCCAATATTGCCTGCTCTCAACTACTTGTGATTTATATTCCAGCCAAAAAGGACCCATAATGATTCTGGAACTTCATTCACATATGTCCATACTTGAGACCAGTGCTGAATCCCAAACTGAAATCCAATCTACACTACATGAAGCAGGTGATTTTTTACACCCACATCTTGAAATCTTTTTCTATTCCCTCAGCTAGATATAAACTTTTCTAGGATCCAGTAGAATGAAGTGGCCAAAAGCTTGAATTCTAAAGATGAACTGTGTGTTTGAAATCCCAGCTATACTATTAGCTGACTGTGTGACCACAAGGAAGTCACTTTGCACTCTACATCTGTTTCCTGATCTGGGAAATGGGGAATATTAATCAGATATTAAATGAGATGATACATATTTAATCTGGCATATGGAATCCCATAAGCATGCAGCAAATTTGAGCTATTATAGCAGATGCTGCTGATAGCCCACCCATATCCCCCTGGTATTCATCTCTACAGTCTCAAGGCTGTTTATGGAAAACATCTGTGACTCTGTGTAGTCATGAGACAATGCTCAGCCCCTACATAGGACAGAACAGAAGTATCTGAGGCTTAATCCCCTGAGAAGCAACTCTCAACCGATGACAGATGGAGAATTAGAGGATGAATACCCCTTGTTTAGGATAACTCTGAAGCATATTCTATATATGGACAATATGGTATCTATATTGTCTTAAAGTTCCCAACCAGCCTGTAATGCTACTTGGCCTTAGTGATAACTGGCTTGATACGTATCTTTTAACAGTTTCCTTCCTTGTCTTACTCTCTACTCTTTCACATGTGTTTCCTGGGATTTCCCTCCCAAATAAACCAAGGGTACTTGAATTGTTATTTCAGGTTCCGCTTTAAGGGGAATCCAAAACCATGACAAGCACTTACCATTAGAAATGACCTCTGAACCCACCAATAAACTTTGTTTGCATTGATCTTCTGGTCATTAGATTTACCTTCATTAGACCTAAAGTCCAATTGAAAAATTAAGTAGGATGCAACCAACTTTAAACCCCTATGCACACTTCACATAGAAATGATTCAGTCTACATTTGGAGAACAAAGAATAAAGGGAGATTAAAAGGCTATTTAGTGAATATAAAAATAAAGCAAGAACAATTGATTGGTCACTAGAAGTATTTAACAGGCTTTTGTGGTCTGACACACTCTTCCTCATAAGGATGGATCTACCTAAGTTCACCAGGAGCCACTCATGGTATGCCTCTCCGTGACGTCAGGACTCCCCACCCTCCTTCAGTTAGATTCCATTGGGCCTTCATCATTACCTCATCACATTTTCTCCTCTTAATATACTTGTGTAACCTTTTTATTTTCCAAATATGGAAAATATTTTACAGGGATTACGTTTTTGTTAGGTTCCTCACTCTAATCCTATTAGCACATTCTTCAGATCTCACTGTGGGGTGCGTAAATTTAAGGAGCCTTTTCTGTAGCTGGTTAATCCAGCCATGGGGTGTGGTTTCTTGTAACAGCCAGTTAGAGAAATCTTTTTCCCTAAACTTCTGTCTTGGCCCCATCCTGAACTTTGCCTCCTAGATCTTGGGGTCTGTGTTATGTGGAAGATAAATACTAGAAATCAGTGACCTGTGAACTAGGGCCCTTGGATTATCAACAGGTAATGAAGAATTACTCTCAAAAGGCTATATAAGATTTGTGATCATGAACTTGAGAATTGCTAGAGCCTTCATGCTACCGGCAATACCTTTTTTATTTTAGTTTCTTTTATTCTGTTATGTTAGTCATCATAAAATACATCATTAATTTTTGGTGCAGTGTTCCAACATTCATTGCTTATGTACAACACCCCATGTTCTATGCAATTCGTGCAGCAATACCTTTCAAAAGTATCCTTCCATGGTAGTGTTTCTCAGAGGGTTACCCATGGACCAACTGTATTAGAAGGGCTTCTGGTGCTACTTAAGATGCAGACTTCTGGTCTAGATAAGGCACACTGAATCCCAGTCTCCTGTGAAGGTGCTTCAATTTGCATTTTTCACAACCTTCCCACATTGTTAAGGTGACCATCTCATCCTAATTTTGCCAGGACTGTCCTGATTTTAGTTTAGGAACTCCTTTGTTCCTGGGACAGTTGGTCACCCTGTGGGCCCATCTTTTGCACACTGAATTTTAAGACCTTCTTACCAACACCAAAGTAAGCCACAATGACGCAAATGCCACTTTTACTCAGTAGATGTTTCTGAGCTCTGAGCCTTTCAGGTGGCTTTAATCCAGTGCCATACTGGGTGTGGGGTCTTGGTGAGAACCTTCTATTAGGGTGTGAGTATTAGGATACATGCAGCTTTTGTTTCATTACTTTCCCTTTCTTTTGAACCTCAGAGGCAGAAAGTTGAACTTGGTACTGAATTCCCAGTCCACCATTTTCTCCGGTGTCTCCAAGACCCCACTCTGGATTTGTGTAGTTATTTATTCTCACTTTTCCTCCACTCTCCATGCCCAGCAGGAAAACTTTGCCATGGAACTGTTATATGCTCTTGAGTCTGTTGTGTCCTGTAAAACATGTAGCATTGCTTCCTTTGTATTTTAATTTATACAGTTGTAAATTAAACTGCAGACTTCAACCCAGCTCTTACCTTTTCTGTGAAGTACTGTATTTAATGCTGTGTGGTCCTTTAATTTGTTACTTCCTGTGGTGGACAGCTCTTAAGGTGGCTCCAGCCTGTTGGTATTCATGCCCTGTGCAATCACCTCCTCTCACATGTGAGCCAGACCTAGTGACCTGCTCCCAATGAACAGAATGTGGCAAAACTGATAGATGTCACTTATGAGATTCAGTTAGAAAAAAAAAAAACATCTTCCTTTTTTGCTTTCTTATTTTGTTCACCCTGATGCAAGCCAGCTGAAATGTTGAGAGCTACCTTCTACAGATGTCCAATGGAAGGGGCTGTAGAGAGGCCTCCAGCCAACAATCAGCAAGGAATTGAGGCCAACAGTTCAATAGAACAAAAAACCAGAATCCTACCAACACCCTGTGAGCGACTTTGGAAGTAAACATTCCCTCAGTCCAGTTGAGCCTTAGGATGACTAAAGCTCTGGATAATACTTGATCGCCCTCTTATGACAGGTCCTGAGCCACAGGACCCAACTTGGCTATGGTAGCTCCTGACCCATAGAGTCTGCAAGATAAATAAATGTTTGTTGTTTTAAGATCCTAAGTTTTGGGTAATTTTTTACACAGCTATAGATAACTAATACATTTCTAACCATTGCATGGTATCCATACTAGGCTTCTACTACATGTACTTTTCCATTTCCTGAAGATGGACACCTAACTGAATCTAACACCCATGACTATAAACATCACCACTGTGAACATCTTGAGCAAGACCCTCTTCTGGATCTATATGAATAGTTTCCTGGGATGTATATGCACAGTAGAACTGCTAGGGAATACCCAGAGACTAGAGAAGCCCATAGAACAATACTTTCAATTTCTTCAATTCCTAAATTGTTTATTTTTTCAAAAGATTTTTCCCCTTAACATTGTGTTCTTTAAGTGGATAGTCCTTGGGGAAAATAAAGAGATCCCCTGACTAATGGATATTTTGCATGCAGAATGGTCGATCAAGGAAGAGTCACATGAGGTCTGTAGGACAACTTGGAGGGCTGGTGTTTTGTCTTGAAAAGACACTCAGCTATGTTGCTTCTTTTGTGATCCAGGCTGACTGATTGATGCTGGACTTCAGACATGAGGGGCTAGGAGTAGGAATGAGGGTTTGTTCAAAGCTGAGCGGACACATCTATAACCATTAAAACAATGTTTCTCTATTTGGATTTAGTAAATGATCTCAAGTTCTTGGAAATTTGTGCAGAGACCCTGTGGCCAAGAGAAGATCTATCATTTTATTCTTTACAGTAGGCTGAAATATATTTGGAACTCATTGGACTGTGGCTGTCCTACATCAAAAAGCATTTCATAACAAAACATCATCATGCCCCATTTATAGAAATAGCATGCTGTGCTTTGGCTGCTGTGGGCAAATAAAAAATGTTCCTGTAACATAAACAGCCTCACCTTACTTCTAAAACTAAAGGGCCATAAAAATTTTATTCAAATAGACTTTTGACATAGAAACACATATAAAAACATGTTAAATATATACATATGTATTCATAGATATATACATATATGTCTGGATAGATAGCATACACAGGAGATATTATTGTAAATTGACTTTAAAACAGAGTAGATAGTAATGGGAGAGAGAATATCAAAGTCAAAGGGGTCTCTGTAAAAATCTAGGCCATGCACCTTATTTTACAAAGGAAGAAACTGAGGCCCAGATGAAGTGACATGTTCAAGTCCTATGGTATGCCAGAGGCAGAGTGTAAAATAGAAACTAAACCTCCAACTCCTGGTCAGTGCCATCCTATAAACTCACAACTGACATAAATTTAAATTGTTTGACTTGAAAATGAATTTTGCCTTTTTAACAAAAATTTCTCTTGAATTTACCAAGTTGAATTTTCAAACAAATGGATATTGCTCAGGCTTATAGAATATGCGAGGATTTAAAAATATGTCCATAATGCAAGCTGGTGCAGCCACTCTGGAAAACAGTATGGAGGTTTCTCAAGATGTTAAAAATAGAGCTACTCTATGACCCAGCAATTGTACTACTAAGTATTTACCCTAAAGATACAAATGTAGTGAAAAAAATGGGGACATGCACCCCAATGTTCATAGCAGCAATGTCCACAATAGCCAAACTGTGGAAGGAGCTGAGATGCCCTTCAACAAATGAATGGATAAAGAAGATGTGGTACATATATACAATGGTATATTATGCAGACATCAGAAATGATGAATACCTGCCATTTGCATTGACATGGATGGAACCGGAGGGGATAATGCTAAGTAAAGTAAGTGAAGCAGAGAAATACAATTATCATATGGTTTCACTCATATGTGGAACATAAACAATGGCATGGAGGACTTCTAGGGGAAGGGAGGGAAATCTGAATGGGGAGAAATCAGAGATGGAGATGGACCATAAGAGACTATGGACCCTGGGAAATTAACTGAGAGTCTCAGAAGGGGAGAAGGTGGGGGGAGGGGGTAACAGGGTGATGGGTATTAAGGAGGGCATGTGTTGTGATGTGCACTGTGTGTTATACATAATTAATGCATCATGAACATTACATCAAAAACTAATAATGTACTATACAGTGGCTAATTGAACATAATAAAAATAAAAATTAAAAAATAAAATATGTCTTTTATCCATTTGGGGTTTGCCTTTGTGTATGGTGTAAGAGAATGGTCGAGTTTCATTCTTCTACATATAGCTGTCCAGTTTTCCCAGCACCACTTATTGAAGAGATTGTCTTTTTTCCACTGTATATTTTTTCCTGCTTTGTCAAAGATTATTTGACCATAGAGTTGAGGGTCCATATCTGGGCTCTTTACTCTGTTCCACTGGCCTATGTGTCTGTTTTTATGCCAGTACCATGCTGTCTTGGTGATCACAGCTTTGTAGTAAAGCTTGAAATCAGGTAACATGATGCTGCCAGTTTTATTTTGGTTTTTCAAAAAGACCTCAATGTGAGGCAGGAATCCATCAAAATCCTAGAGGAGAACATAGGCAGTAACCTCTTCGATATCAGCCACAGCAACTTCTTTCAAGATATGTCTCCAAAGGCAAAGGAAACAAAAGCGAAAATGAACTTTTGGGACTTCAAGATCAAAAGCTTCTGCACAGCAAAGGAAACAGTCAAGAAAACAAAGAGGCAACCCACGGAATGGGAGAAGGTACTTGCAAATGACAGTACAGACAAAAGGTTGATATCCAGGATCTATAAAGAACTCCTCAAACTCAACATACACAAACAGGTAATCATATCAAAAAATGGGCAGAAGATATGAACAGACACTTCTCCAATGAAGACATACAAATGGCTATAAGATACATGAAGAAATGTTCATCATCACTAGCCATCAGGGAGATTCAAATTAAAACCCCATTGAGGTAACACCTTACACCACTTAGAATGGCCAAAATTAGCAGGACAGGAAACAACGTGTGTTGGAGAGGATGTGGATAAAGGGGAAGCCTCTTACATTGTTGGTGGAAATGCAAGCTGGTGCAGCCACTCTGGAGAACAGTGTGGAGATTCCTCAAGGAATTAAAAATAGAGCTTCCCTATGACCCTGCAATTGCACTACTGGGTATTTACCCCAAAGATACAGATGTAGTGAAAAGAAGGGCCATCTGTACCCCAATGTTTATAGCAGCAATGGCCGCGGTTGCCAAACTGTGTAAAGAACCAACATGTCTTTCAACAGATGAATGGATAAGGAAGATGTGGTCCATATACACTATGGAGTATTATGCCTCCATCAGAAAGGATGAATACCCAACTTTTGTAGCAACATGGACAGGACTGGAAGAGATGCTGAGTGAAATAAGTCAAGCAGAGAGAGTCAATTATCATATGGTTTCGCTTATTTGTGGAGCAAATAACATGGAGTACATGGGGAGATGAAGAGGAAAAGAGAGTTGAGGGAAGTTGGAAGGGGAGGTGAACCATGAGAGACTATGGACCCTGAAAAACAATCTGAGGGTTTTGAAGGGGTCGGGGGTGGGAGTTTGGGGGAACCAGGTGGTGGGTATTGGAGAGGGCACGTATTGCATGGAGCACTGGGTGTGGTGCAAAAACAATGAATACAGCTACGCTGAAAAAAAATTAAAAAAAAATAAGGTGACAAGTGAAGGTTAATAAATTATTATTCCGGGTTTTTAAAAAAAATAAAATATGTCCACAAATTATTTTTTTAATTTAAATCTAATTTGCCAACATATAATACATCTTATGGTTTTTCTCTCTCAATGATTTCCCATTCAGTTTTCCCTCCCTACTATGATCTTCTGCCCTTTTTCTTATTTTCCACATACAAGTGAATCCATATGATAATTGTTGGTCTCTGACTTAATTTCAATCAGCATAATGCCCTCCAGTTCCACCCATATTGCTGTAAATGGTCGGTATTCATCCTTTCTGATGGCTGAGTAATATTCCGTTGTGTGTTTTTTTTGTGTGTGTGTTATACACATATATATCACATCTTCTTTATTCATTCATCTGTCGATGAACTTCTGGGCCCTTTCCACAGTTTGGCTTTTGTGGACATTGCTGCTATGAACATTGGGGTGCAGGTCCCCTTCAGATCAATACATTTGTATCTTTGGGTAAATACCTAGTAATACAATTGCTATGTCATAGGGTAGCTCTGTTTTTAAATTATTGAGGAACCTCCATACTGTTTTCCAGAGTGGCTGTACCAGCTTGCATTCCCACCAAGAATGTAAGAGGGTTCCTCTTTCTCCACATGCTTGCCAATATTTGTTCTTTCCTTACTTGTTAATTTTCGCCATTCTGACTAGTATCTCATTGCAGTTTCGATTTGTATTTCCCTGATGCCAAGTGATGTGGAGCTTCTGCACAGCAAGGGAAACAGTCAACAAAACAAAAAGACAACCTACAGAATGGGAGAAGTTATTTGTAAATGACATATCAGATAATGGGCTAGTATCCAAGATCTATAAAGAGTTTATCAAACTCAACACCCCCAAAACAAATAATCCAGTCAAGAAATGGGCAGAAGACATGAGTAGAATTTTCTCCAAAGAAGACATACAAATTGCCAACAGATACATGAAAAAAATGCTCCACAAATTCTTGATAATCTCCCTTCTATTAGTGTAAACTGGATTTAGTAATTTAATCCTAAAGACTAGACTATGGCAGAGATGACAGTTTATGGCTTCTGAGACTCAATCATAAATAAGGCAGCATCCTCTTTGGTCTCTCTCTTGATAACTCCCTCTGGGGTACGTCAGCTTCCAGGTCAGCTTTACCTTCAAGTGATGAGGGTCTGAGGCCTCCAGTCCATAGCTGTGTGAATGCACCATCTTGGGAGCAGAGTATCCAGCTCCAGTCAAGCTTTCAGAAGACTACAGCCCCAGCTGACATCTTGACTGCAACTTCATAAGGGATCTCAAGCCAGAACCACCCAGTCAAGTCCCTCTCAAATTCCTGAAACACAGTAATTCTGATAAAATTTTATCATTTATACCACTAAATTTAATTTGTTATACTATAGATAGATAGTACAGAGCACTAACATGCCTCCCATAAATTACCATCATGAAAACAGTGACTTATTTTATTAAAGGGTAAAACTAGTCTGTTGGAGAACATTCTTTCTACCAAAGTTTGAGCACTTGAGTTTCAACAGCAAGAAGAATATAAGAATAAGGGCTTCTTGGCTTCCCACTGGCTGCTTATGTCTGGTCTGCAGCCTCATAAGCCTGGTTGTTTTACCAGAGCTACCCTGCATGTTACTGACATGTGTCCCTTTCAGGGCCTCATCTGAAGCCTCTGAGAAAACATCTTAGGTTCAGATCACAGTAAAACATTAATGAGACCTACGTCTTAGTTCCAGCTCTACTCAGATCTTGAGTGTGTCACCTTGGCAAAGTTCTTTTCCCTTTTTAATTCTCAAGTTTGAGCTTTTTCATAAGGAAAAAATTATCAAAGTCCCTTTTCATTCCCTTATATAGGCTAGTCAATGCATTATCAAAAGACCCCAACTAGGGGTGTCTGGGTGGCTCAGTGGGTTAAGCCTCTGCCTTCTGCTCAGTTCATGATATCAGGGTCCCGGGACTGAGCCCTGCATGGGCTCTCTGCTCAGCAGGAAGCCTGCTTCCCACCCTCTCCCGCTCCCCGCCCTCACTTTCTGCCTGTCTCTCTGCTTAATTGTGATCTCTTTCTCTGTCAAATAAAGTCTTTAAAAAAAAAAAAAAAAGACCCCAACTAATAGTCAGTGTGCCAGGAGTGGAGCACAGTTTGACTAGTCTCCAAGCCTTATGATTTTCCTTGAAGGTGAGTTTTTTTCTGAATTCCTCCATAAAACAAGGAGCTGAAGAGGCTTGCCACCATCAGATGACTCATAGACGATTCCTTCTACTTTACAAGAATTTGTAGTCTGCTTTCTCTTCATCTCCTTCCTGCCTTCCTTTAACTCTGTTTGCATATTAAGTTTTTTCAACATGGGCTCACCAGTGACATTAAATGGGAGAAAACTGTTAAGCAAATATAGTTCTGGTAGAAGTTCACCTGTGTAGCTGTGCAAAGATGATATTATTCAAGAAGATTGAAATTAAGCCAGATACTTGGAGACACATTTACTTGCCTTTGCCACTCACTGGCTCTGTACTACTACACTTCACCCATCCCAGCCTCAACTCCTTCTTCACTAAGGAAAACTTAATAAAAATTATAATAGTTAATATTTAATGACCACATTTTAAACAATAGGTTAAGTAAGTTGCATGCATTGCCTTTAACACAACTTTGCAATGTAAGAATTATTATCTTCCATATTTTACAAAGGAGGAAGCTAAAGTTCAGAGCTAGTAAGTGGTGGCACCAGGATTCAAACCCAAGCTCTTAACTACCACAGTCAGAGTAATTCTGAATCAGTCTCAGTGTGAAGTAGAGCTATCTGAGTGTAGGGATTTAGAAAACATGCTGTATGTGGATGGCTGATGGGGTAAGTCTGTCAGGTATTTATACAAGGAACTATGGAGTGGAGTTAGCATCAGGACACATGTGTTTGCTTTCAGGTCACAGGCCCCCCTGTTTTAGAGGAAAGGGTGTCTCACCCCAGAAGATTCCCTTTCCTTCAGGCCAGCCATTGCGATTTTGTGGGACCAGTAAAAGAGCAAAGTAAAAACCAAAATGGTAGGATATTAGCATGCAGGGCATCTTCAGCATTGGTACCCTCATCTTCAGCTGTAAATACCCCACTGTAAACAGCAACGACTTTGACTTTGGATACTGGCAAGAATTAAATGTCTCCAGCAGACATCAGTGATAGAGTTTCAGCAGCAATGGGAGTCATTACCCCAAATGAGCCAGAGTGGGAAAATATAAAAACACCAGATGTCACACGGTAGCCTAAGGACCACCTTGCAGAGCACATAATGGACACTCTCTGCTCTGAGACTACTGATGAGACACCAAGGGAGACAGAAACTCAGGGCTGCTTGAAAGAAATTTGAAAGGGATCTGGAAGTTCTACAGAACACAAGTATAGTTTCCTGGAGAAGTTCTGTGTTTGCTTTTTGGGATCCTATTTTCATCCTTAGGCTTCAGTGGTCTGAAAAATGTGGGTTACTGATCAAATGAAAGAGTGCTCCTCCACAGTGTTCCATAGGGGTCCTTTTGCCTTTGCCTTATGATCCCCAGAATTGTAGAATATCAAACTGGACTGACAGAAGCACTGGGGCTAGCGGAAGGCTATGTAGGCCCATGGGTGCGTCTGACAGGATTTCTTATGCTACATGGCTGCCCTTGGGAACTGGTGCTGAACTGCAGTTACCCTTAATTGAGTGGTTCCAGTGGTACTTGGCCAGAAAAGTGAATAATTTCTCTAACTGGCCACAGATCTCTCCTGGGAAAGATGTCTGTTCTAAGGCAGAGGCATTGTTCCCCCCACTGACAGCTGGAAAGCACAGCTTCTTTGGGGAAATGGGTGTTGCAGCTATCTTACTGAGGTGAGTGCTGTAGGGAAGAGGATGGGGGAGAGGCGGTGAGGACAACATTCCTCCTACCGGGAAAGGGAGCTGGAATCCTGAGACTGGCTTCCTGCTGGGAAGGGGCTGGGTGAACCATCTGACCCCACCTTTTGCTTGGAAATAGAGAGAGTCTCACCCCAGAGGAAGGAGAGAGGAGCAAAGGGAAAGAGCTGCAGGGCATATTCCTCCCCTTCCTTCCCAAGCAGAAAGAAAGCTGTCTTTAATTAGGATGGGAAAGGAGATTCAAAACATCTGGCGGGAAAAGTGCTTGTTCTGGAGGGCCTTGGAAGGGGAGGGTGAGAAGAAGGACAGCTGGGTGGGCAGTGAAGGCTTCAGAACAATTGGCCTGCCACTATCCTCCCTGTCAATCACTTCTTACTCTTCACCTCTGCTTTGTGTCCTTGTCAGGCTGAGGCTTATGGTGCCTCCTGCCCCAGGCTGAAGGGGGAAGTAAAGCAGCTCAACCCGGGAAGTACAGCCCACAACTTTCTGGGGTCCATAGGTAATTCACACAATAGCACAGACCACCCACTGAGTGGGTATCCCAGGGTTCACAGCCTCTAGCATTCAGGCACCTAGTCAGCATGGGTTTGCCTGTGGAAAGCCTTGTTTTAAATCTCAAATCTATCAATCTGCCTTCTCCTCCCAGGTCATGATCTCAGGGTCCCGGGATGGAGTCCCACATCGGGCTCTCTGCTCAGCGGGTAGCCTGCTTCTTCCTGTCTCTCTCTGCCTGCCTCTCTGCCTACTTGTAATCTCTCTCTGTCAAATAAATAAATAAAATCTTTAAAAAAAAAAAAAAAAACTCTCCCAGGCTCCTGCCTCCCCTAGGAAGCCTTCTTGGATTCTCTGCGCAGAAGCTAACCATACCTTCTTCCCACCGCACACAAGATGTCAATGCTCTGAAGTTTCTGTTCTTTTACTGTTCTCGCTTTGACTTTGGGTGGTCCACTTTCCCCATCTAAGGCAGAGTCGATGACCAAGAGACATTGGGATTGCAGAATTAGCTTTGTCTGTCTTCCCAGAAATCAAACTCCTAACCCTAAGACCCTAGGTTTTGAGTGCCTTGTAACTCAAAGCCTGAAGGCTCCTTAAAGATTACCTACTGAATAGGATTTACTACTTTCCCCAAGAGGTCACTGCCCAGGGAGACTCTGATTAAGATTCCTCCTGGGGGTGGATGGATTGAGTCTGGATATGAGGCCAGGAAATGTCCTTTCCATTTTCTCAATTACAGATAGAGCAGAGTGGTGTGCTGAGTAGGAGCTGAGCAATCACCAAGAACCCTGCAACTGTGGGCCCAGGATCTGTTTTTCATCAGCCTCTTTCATTGGAACATGGTGGTCTCTTCAAGTTTACAGTTTGTATTGGACATCCAGACCCTAAAGAGTCCCTTGTTTCAGGGAAGGTGTATTTTCCATCCCACTTCAAGCCACAGTGGCATGTGCCATGTCCCAAGGGAGGAACCATTCCAAAACACATGCTAAAGCTTCATTTGTGCCCTATGGGCAACTATGGCTTCCAAGGCTTCCAGCCAAGATGATGGTAACAAGTTAATTATAATTTTTAAACTTTGGCTGGTTCATGTATAGGAATTTAAATTACTGTAGAGCTGTGGCATCATGGACTTTTAGAACTGAAAGTGATTTTAAACACTGAGATCAACTTTTGTTTGACACATTAAGAAATGACAGTCCAGAGAAGATGCACAATTTGAGCAAGTTCATACAACCAGCTAGAACACCTAGGTGCTAGTCCTTCCTCTACAATTACTCCTGACCTGTGTTGTTTCTATGATATGTGGGGTCAGAGAAGACACTGGACCTAGAGAAGACACTAGACACGAGACCCTAGGCATCAAAATAATTAATGCAACTCTGAAAATAATACCAAATTTAAAAAGACAATACTTTAAGTTTTACTGAGATTAAAATAGTTTTTCTCTTAGATAATTTTGATTATAAAATTCTTCAAAAGTTCATCAGAAAGGAACTTTCTTATTTTCTAGTTATTTCATGTTTAGCTGATACCTACAGCACATGTTCAGTCTTGCCAATTGAGTAGATAACCCACAATGACCCATGCCATGTATTTTGAGAGGGATCACATTTAGCTAGCAAGGGCCTCACCCTCTCATTTTCCCCTTGGTTCTCCTGGGAGGGCGCTTTCAGGGAGGAAAATCTCAGGAGTTGTTGAAGGGCTGGAAAGGAGGCACGGGGCCAGGATCCCCAAGCCAAGTCAGGGTAGAGGGACAAGTTGCTAATAGCAGCTCCTGGTCACTGAATACTTGTGCTACACCATGGCTTCCTTGGGACCTGGAGAAGAAGAAGCCTGCTTGGAGTGAGGCCTTCTTCCACCCCATTCTTTTATTGCTAGTCAGGAACCCAACCCAATGAAAGTGTGAAGAATCAAGGAGATGAGGCGAAGCACATTGGGAAATGGGCTAATTTTAGATTGAGAGAGTGGGTGGGGATGATATGTGAGGGTGGGGACCTGGGATGGGTGACACTGAAGATTCAAGGCTAAATGCTGGGGCCTAAGATGCTTCAGGAACATACGAGTGGGAGACTTTATAGTTCCATTTCACAGGCATAACTAGGGGCAGTGGTGATAGGCACAGGTGTGTGAGCATCTAGGAAAAGCAGAAGAGATCTTCCCAACAAATTCATATATTAACTCCCTCCAATCTCTTCCTCCATTTCAGAAGCAGAACTTCCCTATTTGCATATATGCTTTTACACAGATCCTTCTAGTATTGAAAGGATCTCCTCTAGGTAAAGCTGGCTGTAAAAATCATATTTCATACTTCTTTTGGCATTTGGAGGGTCACCCCCCCAAAATCATTTTAATATAAAGATTTGCTTGCTTAAAGGGTCTGGAAAGATGACTGGATAAGTTCAAAGGAGTATTCAGAAACTTCTGAAGGCTAGCCTCAGGGTCAAGGTGTGAGTGGAACCTAGTATTCTTTCATTCCCTTATTGGGAAGTTGCAACTGACAAATTTTAGGTTCTTCCCCACCCTCCCCACCCCCAACCCCATTACTACAACAGTGAAAGCCCATAGGCTTGACCTGGTATGGAGCCAACTAGTGGTTTTATAGCTTTGAAAAGAGCTGACAGTAAAGAGATGAGATGGGGAAATAAAGAAAATTCTTCCCTGGAAAAATAAACAAGTCTTATTATTATTATTATTATTATTATTATTTTAATAATAATATTTTGGCTTCCCTCTGAGCAGGGAGCCCAATGTGGGGCTGGATCCCATGACCCTGGGATCATGACCTGAGCCAAAGGCATCCGCTTAACAATGGAGCCACCCAGGTGTCCCTATTATTATTATTATTATTATTATTTAAGTGATCAATGCTAATTAGATCAAGTTTATTTCAAGGCCTGAAAAATCACAAATTGTCTGGCTCAGAATATTGATGCCATTTGTGGAATGCTGAGCAGAGCCTAAGAATTCAGGGCCATGTTCTGCTTGGGGAGGGAACAGGGAGTGTGGGGAAGAGGAGGAAGGAAACTTCATTTTTCTGTTTCCTTTAGCAAACAAAACAAAACAGTGTTGAGACACCCCTCTTGGGCTGGTGTAAACTGAGGCTAATCCCAGGTGGATTAAACAGCTAGGAGTCCAGGAAATTTCTAGTCCAATGACTGTTTGACAGGTAAGGGATTGAAACTCTGAAGTCACTGCACTGACCAAACCTCTTCATAGAGAGCCAGGAATTGGACCACCTGTTTGAGTTCACCTCTCAGTGACCTCCCCATCTAACCCAGCTCCCCAGAGCCACATATGGATTCCAGCTGCGCTCCGATGCTGGAAGGGTTTATCACACCCATCCTCCTTCAATTGCCAGAGGTGTCAGGGGAAAGAAGATCACCGAGGTAACAGAGGGACCCCACCACCTCTGCTTCTTGGGTCACCCTTTCAGATGAAGAACATATGGAGAATGAGGTTGAGGGTTTCCAAAAAAATACTGTTATTAGACCAAAAATATATATATATACTGTTCATCCATCTCTTTAGGATTTAAGAGACCATCCTAATACTATCACCCAATGATCTTACTAGAAAGTAGGCACATCAAGAAGTAGGATGTTCTCTATTTTGTTCAAACTGCATTTCCACTGCTTAGCCCATACTTAGCAAAAGTGAAAATTTGGTACTTGGCAACTGAATATGGGAACAGAGGAACTATGCCCCTTGGGATGCAATTGTCCTTAATGCTCATGCTCTGCATCTATCAGCTTTCTTTCTTCCACTTCCCACTCCCCTTTTCTTCATCTAAGCCTATCTCTTCATCACACTTGGAATGCAAAGAGCATGTCTAAGACTGGGTAGTGGGGGGTGGGGGAGACTCTGCACAGGATCGCACTTATTCCCAGGTATATTGGTCCACTTGGGTCACCATAACAAAGTGCCATGGGCTGCAAGGCTTAAACAACAAAATTAAATTTCTCATAGTTCTGGAGAAAGTCCAAAATAAAGGTCTTAGGTTCTGGTAACACTTCTCTCCTAGGCTTGTAAAGAGCCACCATTCACTGTGTCCTCATACAGCCTTTTCTGTGTGAGCACAGAGAGAAAGAGAGACAGGGACTGAGAGAGATATATCTGGTGTCTCTCCCTCTTCTTACAAGAACACAGTCCTGTTGGATTAGGGACCCAGCCTCATGACCTCATTTAACCTTAATTACCTCCTTAAAGGATCCATTTTCAAAATACAGTCACACTGAGAATGAGAACTTCAATCTTTTTTTAATGAATTTGGGAGGGGGACACAATGCATTTCATAACATAGTTCAGACAAGAGTAGTCTTGCCCTGGAGTCCCACACTTTAGAGGGCAATACTGTAGCCTTGTCTGGTAGAGCCCCTCCTCAGAGCATGAGAAATCTACAAGATCATAGGATCATGCCCACCCAGAGCTGATGGTCCACCTTCCAGGCCATGTTCTGGGGACATGGGACCCCAGAATTTCCTTCCCAAGGGAGGGCCATGCCTCTCACTCAGGCAGTGGCCAAGGGTCAGCTATCTGTGGGGAAGAGAAGCACGACCTGAAACATTGAGCTGGGGTGTCCATACCTGTGTCTGCAAGGTATAGGAAGGAGTCTGGGAAAGAAATAGAAAGTGGGTAATCCAGGAGCCTGGGGCCAGGGTCTGGGGCTGAGGGCAGCTTGCCGCAAGCGACCATATTGTGGCAAGGTATTCTGAGGAGTCTGAGGGTTCTACCTGCACCTGGCCTTTCAGCCTCAGTGTTCTTTGGAGAACTGGAAAAATCTGTGCTGGTGGGGCTGGTGGGTTAAGATACCTTGTAGACATAGTTTGCAGAGTATGGACTTGGGTAAGGTGACTAAAAAGCTTGAGACTACTGTCCTCAGGCCCTTTTGGAGGCAGCTGGATGGTGAGAATTGGAAAGGGGCAATAGGGAAGGGAATGACAATAGGGAATAGGTCAGTGAAACCTCTAGTAGAGGATAAAAGAGTCACCTGCTCCTCTATACACACACACACACACACACACACACACACACACTCTCGCACATAGAATATAGCTATTTTCCTGTGGATTTCTCAATTAATTGGAAAGGAGGTGAGGGTGTGAACATGAATATTGTCATTACAAAGGCCTATTTTTTGAGACAGCAAGCTAGTTCATTTCGTGTTTTCTTAGTTTCAGGCACTGTTTTAAAATATTTAGATGTGATATGTGGGCCTCTATTTGTATTCTTCCCCCATAGGGTAAATCCTATGAGTGAGTCTAACTTTACGTCCCAGTTTGCAGTTTGATCTGGGACTGTTCCAGTTGATGACTGATGTCCCTCAAGATTATTAATACCACCATACTTTCACTCTCAAACGTGTCCTGGTTTGGAACAATAAATGACATAGTCCCCCCAGCTAAGAAAGACAACATTAACACAGAAGTTGAGGAATAGAAGAGTAAGAGAATGGTCTAGAAGCATGAAATAGTTGGTCCAACCCTGAGTTGGCTGCAGGGTATTCAAGACATACAAGACATGATTCCTCCAAGGAGTTTGATGATTATGCATAAGACACAAGACTTACACTTTGTTTTCTCTGGAGACTAATACAGGGACGTGCACAGATGGCATTGAGTGCTTAGTTAACCAAGGCCCAAATATATGGTGTGGATGATGAAAGAAATACAACTTTGTCCACAGAATTCTCCAAACTAAGGTTTCCAGTCTGGAGCCTAGAAAATGTTGGGACACTAGTTCAACCACAGGAATAATAATGCAGAAAGAACAAAAATATTCATGTATATCTAAAGCAATAAAAGGAAGAATTTTATGGAACTTCCTTATTGCCTCTCAGAGCCCTGGGTAAGAGGCTGGGCAAACGTTTCAGGTATTTTCTTTTCCTGCATCCAAGTCCTTATTTCCAATTAGCACTCCTGTCACATCACTTCCTGAGGACAAGGAAGGTGCAGAAGCCTGAAAATAAGTGCGGACCATATGGGCAGCTGCTCTGACCTAGCTTCTGCCCCAGTAGTACCTCAACTCCCTTCCCCAGATGCTGAGGACTGTATGTCTTGAGTTCATTAAGTCTCTGTAGTTTGATCACCTTTATGGCATCTTGTTCCACATGTTGTTTTTCTTTCTCATGAAGCACATGCCACATGGACACATTTTCCTTGTAGTTGGCTTTCCAATCCCAAGTTGGTAGGGAGCTCCCAAGATTGACCCCTCTCTTCTTGTGCCACAATGGAGTGTAACTCCTGTTGAGGTTTCTACTATTTTAATGATGTTTAATATTAAATATTTGATTTTTAATTACATTAAATATTTAATACTTTAAAAAATAAGTAAAAATATCCTCATAAAAATAGCAATCAAAATGTGCAAAATAGAATACAGTAAAAAGTCTCATCTAATGAGAGCCTTGTATATTTTCTTCCAGAGACATTTGCTTTTCCCTTTTTTTCTTCTTTCTAATCTTCTATCTCTAGTTGCTCTTTAGACACACACACACACACACACACACACACACACACCGAAAAACATTGTTCTGCATTTTTTAAAAATAATTTTAATTTTAGAATAGTTTTAAATTTATAGGAAAGTTGCAAAAGTAGTACAGAGAATTCTGTACTACAGTGTCTTCTACAGTACAGTGTCTTCTACTATTAACATCTTAACCTTAGTAAGGTATATTTGTCACCATTAATGAATCAATATCAGTACATTATTATTAATAAAGGTCCATAACTTATTCACATTTCCTTAGTTTTCACCTAAGGTCCCTTTTTCTATTGTAAGATCCCATCCAGGATGACACATTACATTTAGTTGTCAGGTTCCTCTTGACTGTACCAATTTCTCAGTCTTTCCTTGTTTTTGATGACCTTGACAGTTTAGAGGGGTGCTGGTCAGGTATTTTGTAGAATGTCCCTCAGCTGGGATTTGTCTGATGATTTTCTTATGTTTAGGCTGGGGTTCGGGATTTGAGGAGGAAGGCCACAGAAATCATCCCATGGAAATCAAGTGCCATTTTCATATGAAAAGTACACACCATCAATCTGACTTAGCTCTCTTGATTTTAACCTTAGTCACCTGGCTAGTGATGATCACCTGGAAGATTTCTCCACCATAAATTTACTCACATTCCTCCATTTCCTTATTCTGCTATTCAGAAAAGGCCACTCTATTCCTCCTTCTTGAGGACAAAGTTTCTGAATAAATTATTTGGAATTCTGTGCAGAAGATTAGTCTCTTCTCCCACGTTTATTTATTTAAGCAGTCACTTATTTATAGCAGTAAGGACCCATGGACATTTATTTTGTAGTTTGTGTTATAATCTGTATTAGTCAGTTTAGGCTGCCATAACGAAATACCACAGATAAGGTGGCTGAAACAACAGAAATTTATTTTCTCACAGTTCTGAAGCCTGGAAAACCCAAGGTCAAGTTTCTGGTGAGAGCTCACTTCCTGGCTAGCAGACATCCACTTTCTCATTGTGTCCTCATAGTAGAGACAGAGAAGCTTCCTCAGGGTTCTTCTAAGGACACAAATCCTATCAGATCAGGGCCCCACCTGTATGACCTCATTTAACCTTAATTGCTTCTGAAACACCCCATCTCCAAATATAGTTACGCTGAAGGTTAGGCTCCAACTTATGAATTGAGGGGTGATGCAATTCAGGCTACAGCATACCCTAATACTACTTTATTTATTTTGTGCCTCAAATTATTCCAATTTGGACCACTGAGAACTCTTTCAGTTAACACCTGTGTTCCTTTGATACAATCTTATCATCATGGGGTCTTTTGAGCACTTCCTTACTTTGTACTTTTCTTCACCTAATAATCCATTTTAGAAATCACCCTCTATTAAAATCTTTCTCATTTAACTTACAGTTATGGAGAATGGTACTGAACAGTCATTTAAATAATCAGTCTCTTATTAATGGATATTTAGTTCAGTCCTTTGTATTAGAATCAATACAGGGATGGGTAATATGGTATGTGTGTTAGTATATTGTCAGATAAATTCCTAGGTGATGAATTGCTGGATCAGAAGGATGTATGTTTGTCCTTTTGATGATATTGCCTTAGATACTGTGAAGAATGCTATGAAGTGTCCTTCAGTGTGGTGGCACCTGTGGCCATTTCCATAAGTAACAAATGGGAAATACCTGTTTTCCCTCCAGCTTTGCCCGTATCATATATAATTAAATGTTATGATTTTTCACAGGTCTTAAAGGTCTATTGTTTGGAAGACCCCAGAGAAAAATACCCTAGGGCTCACCATAGTCACTCACTGCAACCTCTAAGAGGAAGTAAGACCTTTCTGGGTTCTGATATGCCTTAGGAAGAAAGCTCCACCTGGAACCTTCCTATTGAGTGCCTCCCTGTGGGTTCAGGTATTCACCAGCTGACTGAGAAGTGAAATCCATCTTACCATCACAACCTCAGGATGGTGGGGCTGGAAGTCATCTCAGACATCACCTGGTCCAGATTCCTTGTTGTTGGTAATAGGCATGATGTGTCTAAGTTCCTACAGCTGGTAAATGCCAAACTGTTGACCAGAATCAGCCTTTTCTAATTCTTAGTTGGAAGAGCTCTTCATGATGCCTGCTTTCACTTAGAATCTAGCACCCACTTTGAGTAAAAGCCTCTGGATTTCACTACAACAGAGCAACCTATTGATCTAAAAGAGTGACACCCATCCAGTAAGGATTAAGTTTCCCCCCCTACAATAGAGAACTGCATTCATGGGAGACCTGGAGTCAGAATCTCCCTACTGTGTGACTTAGGATAAAGTCACAGAATGTCTGCTTTTGGAGTACAGAGTATGATGTTGATAAAAGTCAGAGTTGTATGTTGCCTATCTCAACAGTGTAGGTAACAATGTCAAGTTAACATAAGTATTCTGAAATTTGACTAATAATGGCAATGATATCAATGTTTTCAATTGCAATTTCTACTTGTTTTTACTAAAACAATTGTTCCTGGGTGGTGCTACAAGGCAAACAGTTGACAAGTTTTCTTTGAGGGGCTCTATTTCACTTCCCCATTCATGGGCAACTATAAATTGCATCTAACATCCTTCCCATCTTGCTTTTTCATACCTGCCTTCTCCCTTCCTGTTTCCTCCTTGCTGTTCCTCTCTCAGCCTCTTTTCCTAGGATAACTTTGTGCAGATCACTTCCCTTCCCTGAGCTTCAGTGTCCTGATTGGTATAAAGAAGAGACTGCACTCAATGACTATGAGGTCTCTTCTGGTTCTGAGATTCCATGATGACCCTGTTACCATTTCTACCTTATTTTTTCCAATGTCTGGTAACAGGAGGAAGAGTGTCTTCCTTGCAGAGATGTCTAGAAAAGTACACTTTAAAAACAATGTGGTAACATCTCTAATCCATTTTGGCCAGTCACCTCTAAAGTAATGGGATCAGTTCACAGACTCCTTCATTAGAGAGTGACATTGTCCAATAAGAGGATATAAAGGAGGGGAGTGTCAGAGATCCAAACACATTACAAACCTACCAGTTGTTCAAATACAGCTGAACTGGTTGTTAAAATTGAAATATTTCTTTACTGGTTGGTAAATACTCAGCATCCCAAGGATCCAGGGTGATAACCAGTTCTGATCACCTGTTACTCACCCACTCGTGAGGGAGAGATCCACCCTCAAAACCCCACCCTATATAAAATATACATAAAATAGTCTGAGATGACTGAACATAACACCCAACACTGTGGAGATAGGATTCACAGCAGTAAATTAGTCACATACACTTACATCCCAGAGGACATACATGCCTTACAGGACTACTTGAGAGAGGCACTTGGGGATAGGATGAACAAGCAGGAGCTATGTACAGCAGGGTTTTTAGTAATAAGATGGCAGGTGCCCCCTGGTTTGCACAGGAGAATGCAATTTGTTTGCTTGAATACTTTTGCGGACTGGCAAAGAACTAAAACCTATTAGGCTGAAGAACTGACAGAGTGCAGTTGGTCTAGCTGGTAGAGGAACTAGCTAGGAGAAGAGCATTTCCTGCCAAGAGTGGAGCATCTAATGAGAACAAAGGAACTCATGGTTAAGTCTTTGGAGCACTTTGAAGTTCAAAGATGTCAAAGTAGCACAGGAATTTTAGGCCTTTCAATACATACACTTTCTCACCTCCCAGGCCTACTCCCAAGATGAGTCTGAACCTCTCCATGCATGATGTAGTAGCCAAAGCATCAAGGCCTGATGAGGCAGGAACTTCCAGACCATGGTGCAGCACAAAGGCTGCCTGATGTTTTATTCTTTTGGTCTTCACTCACACCTTACCAGTTGTGACATACTTTGAATACCATCCCTAGGCCTATGAACACATGACAGAACACTCAGACTCAGTGCCCTTTTCTGACCTTCTCCTTGCCCAAGCCTCCAGGATTTCCATTCTTCCTGTTGCCTGTGCAACAGGACTGGTTGAAGCATTCGTGCCTCCCTCCTCCCTACTTCAAAACTTTTTTTATCCAGTCGGAGCTAGAAACAAGGAAAATGAACAAATCCTCACTGAGTTGTTAGTTGTTCACTTACCATTTCCAGTTATATTTGTGTTTTAAGAGTAGACTTTGCCTTAATTTAAAGGTTAAGGCAAACCATGGGTCAAACCCAGCTCACACCTGTTTTTGTACGGTCCTCAAGCAAAGAATGGTGCTTACATTATTAAATGGTTGAAAAAAGAAAGAAAGGAGGGCGCCTGGGTGGCTCAGTGGGTTAAGCCGCTGCCTTCCGCTCAGGTCATGATCTCAAGGTCCTGGGATCGAGTCCCGCATGGGGCTCTCTGCTCAGCGGGGAGCCTGCTTCCTCCTCTCTCTCTCTGCCTGCCTCTCTGCCTACTTGTCATCTTTCTCTGTCAAATAAATAAATAAAATCTTTAAAAAAAAAAAAAAGAAAAAGGAAAGAAAGAAAAATATGTGACCTAGACCAAATGAGGCATGTGAAGCTTAAAATATTTATTATGCCCTGAATAAAAAAGAAAAAGTTTTCTGGCTTTTGGCTTAAAGCAAAGATTCTCTAATGGTGGGTATTCAAACATTAGTAATAGTTTAGAGACACTGATTTTGGAAATATGAATGGATTTGGGGAGAAGACCATAAGGACTGTCCCCAGATTGTCACAAATTGGGGAGTAGTGGGTGGGTCCTGGCCAAGATGGGGTGATGCTCCCAGAGACAGATATCAAGAGCAGAGGCTTCTCACTTGCACAGTAGGGAATGCTAAAATCAGAGATGTGAATGAACAGAAACCAAAACCAGGTGGGAAAGCTGGGACAGTTGGCAAACTCATCAAATGTCAGTCATAGTGTCTAGGATCTAAGAGTTGAAGACATGAGTGTGTTAGGGCAGAGAAGGTAGGTCGTGAGGCAGTTACCAAAATCACATTCTAGCATATGTCATTCCCTTTAAGAGCCAAGGAACTGAGGATCCCATGGGAAACAAGAGTAGAAATAGGTGAACCATGCAACAATGAATTAAAACATGTAAAACTGACCTATGTGAGGACATAATTTTTAGTTCTCCTTTTACCCTTGCATGCTGGTAAGAAGGGTATGACTTTCATGTTCAATAGAACAGATATTATTCTTTGAAATGTTAAATACTAATAAAATTGGAACATGATATGCCTTGGGATTGAGATAAAGAAAATAGATTAAAATAACAACATGAATAAGAACCTTTTTCCCATAAAAAACTGGGAAGGTAAGAATGTGTTTATTGACTATGTAGATTTCTCCTTCTAGAGACACCCCCATAGGAGACTGTTATAGCCAGGAGCAAATTCTTCCTGGCACCTGTGAATCCAATGTGGCAAATCTGCCCTCATGGAACCCCAACACTGAGTACTGGGAAACAAACCTCTGCCAAGTTTCATTGCCTGGCCTTTCCACTATGTGCTTGCACACATCTTTGTTTCTCAAGGAAGACTAAAGGGTGGAGTGCTCTGGTCTTGGAGACAGTGGGTGGTGAAAGTTTCCAGGAGGACAGGAATGGGCAGATTGGCTCAGCTGGTTAGAGTACCGTGTTAATGAGACCAGGTCGTACCCTGGTCCCCCACCACACCCAGACAGCAGTCTCCATTCTAGGATCATAGAATACACTCCTCCCCAGAAAAGGAAGGGCTGAGAGAGAGTGCGTGAGGATAACTCCATGCAAAACCACCCTGTCTTCTGAAAAAAGAATTCTCCTGATGGAGATTTCTTGGCATCTTTTTTACATAGATCATCTCTCATATATTTGGGGGCCTGACCACATTGAGGCACTGTATCAGCTAGCTTGGGCTGCATAACAGACTGTCTCAAAAACTACTGGTTTAAATCAACAACCATTTATTTAACTCACAATTCTCAGGGTCAGCTGAGCAGTTCTTCTGGTCTAGGCCTAGTCAGTTAACTTTGCCTGAGCTTGCTTATGTGTCTGCAATTGGTTGGAGGGTCAGCTGGGAGCTGAAGATTGAGGATGGCCTTGCTCAGATGATCTGACAGCCACTGAGCTGCTGGTCAGGGCAATGAGGGCCATGGCACTACATTTCTTTTATCCTCCAGCAGGCCAGCCTGGGTTTCTTCACATGGCTTCAATGCCAGAAGACAAGCTCCCACACATATCACTATCTAAAATTTACCAAAATACTGACTTACATTTATTCTATAAACAGAAGTGATAAAAGAGTATAACTACATTTTAAATAAATTATGTTTATCTTGACATATTAAGAAATGTACTAAGTTCTTTATCCATGTTATTTCATTTAATCCTCTGAGGTAGGCAGTACAGAACTTGTCCAAAATCACCGTGCTATAATGTTGCAGAGCCAATATTCAAACTCTAAACCTAAACCACTATAAGACACAATTACAACTCATGCATTTTGGGAATAACATGTCTCTTCCAACAATGCCACCGTTGTTTAAAACTTTACTGGAATCCCTCGTGTCAAATCCAGAGTCTTCATGAACCTGAGGCAATTGGACAGAATAGGAATTGCTTCCTGTTGCTGCTAAATGGGAATTTTATTTGGCTCTGAAGCAACGGATGACTAAGATGAGCAATCAAGCTGGATATTTTTGGATGACAGCTGAAGAAGACGAGAGAGAAAGAAGATTCAGTTCAGAGATGGGAGGTGAGGTATGCTGCCTAATGTTTTTAGAGTTGGAATTGGGATTTTAGCTTTTGTTCACAATGCCAAGTCTGTTTAGTCTTTCTGAAACTTTGGGGAAATTCCCTCATCGTTCCATGTTTCAGTTATCTCTTCTGTGAAAAGAAGCTTCGATTATATGGTTTCTAAGATCTTTCTAATTTTTGAAATCTGTGATTCTACTGTATATTGTTCCTCAGAAGACATCATTTTAGCTAAAAAATAATGTGAATTTCTTACTTTCAAAATAAAGACATGACTTTGCTAATACCCCACTTCAGAACATGGAGGAGACTGAGAAGATGCTATTTAGTGATGGACAAGATTCCTATGGAAACAGGGATTTGGAGAGAGTGTAAACATTATTATGTATGAAATTCAGACTTAAATGCTGAAAGTCTTGCCTCTCAACCCTCCATGCACTGTAAATTTTACCATTTATCCACTGACTTTCCTGAGCCAGAAAGAGGCCAGGTAAAGTCGTATGTGATATCCTTCCTATTTCCCATTCAGATGTCTAAGGCTTCTTTTCCTTTTGGTCAAATCTGATTTGTATTTCTCCTTGGTTAATACCCCCAGAGTGATTCAGGCTGCTTTCTGCCTGAATGTTACATAAATAAAAGTGTGTAATATTGCAAGGGTGAGCAGAACTGGGAAGTCAGCAGGGACTGAGACACTGAGAACAGGATGAGCCATTCCATTTCCCCACTTCCCAGACCTTATTCTTGCCCTCCTACAAAGCCTTAGGAAGGCCTCATGGGGGGAGTTTGAACTCATTCCCACCCAGCCCTATTCGTTCCAGCTACTCAATGTTTTACTGAATAGCTCTGAACAGCTGTTTCTAGTTAGGTGTCTATTTATATTGTTGGCCTACGTGCGCTTGTGTACGGTGTGTGTGTGCCTTATCACCTTGCTTCTCCATCTATCCAAGGACCCCAGCAAATCCACTTGGGCTCATTTGGAATCCTAAGTGGAAGGAATCAAAAAGCAACATGATGTTCAAATTCAGGAAGAATTAACAAAGGCTGTATTTCACACAACATGTTGTCATTTGAAAATGCAAGGGAAGTTAGAATTAAAGAACAGGGATACAAAGATTATTAATATCTCCAGGCTCTCAAATAGTAAATTTTACTATTGGAGTAAAATTAAATTAAAACTTTTTTCTTTTTAAGGTTCATCAGTGACTAATTTAAGACTTAACCCTGACTTTACTCATTATTTTATATATTTGTTCATTCATTCACTCAACAAACATTTATTAAGTCTCTCCATGTGCACCACACTGCTCAAAGCATCCTGTAGGAGATACAAAGATGTGTTTTGCTCAGTCTGAGTGGAGCACTGTCCTTCTAACTCAATAGGCTTGGCTTGGCCATGGAGGGCCTTTTGCACTTGTCTTCATCTTGAGATTAGTCTGAACATGGAGTGAAATCACCAGTGTCCCTGGCAGGTGAGGGACCCAATTCTACACCCAACACATCATTCAAAATGGTAGGCTTTTAACACAGTCTTATTAAATAGTGAGACGTGTCTCTGTCTAGGTTTATATAATCAGTGCTGCAAAATTCAGATACTTTGCCTCTCAAAGGTCAGTCAGCAATCTCTGTGAGATCCTACAAACAAGTTTGAAAGGGCTTACTGTCTACAGACATGCTCTCCATTCCGCCTGGCATAGTTGCCAAATGGTGATTTCTATTTTCATCATCCCTTCTATATTTATTACCTGACTTGCTAATACAAGGAAGAGGTTTCCCTTCTGCTCATTTAGTTCAGTCAGTGGACTTGTCTTTATTCAACAGGCTATAATCCTTCACTATTATAATTTATTTTGATGTCCAAACTGTCCCAGAGTTTCCACATGGAAGCTCTTAATAAACTGGCCTCTGTATTCTTTTTGACTTTTCTTCTTCATTCACCGGGCACATTCTTATTTTATGAAACACAAAGATATTCCAGACTCATCTTTTACTTTCTTTCTAGCCATGGAATCAGCCATTTCTTCAAAGAGACTTAGTTCCTTTTAATAGAGAATGATATTTAGAAACCAAGATCTGAATCCAGGTGTGCTGATTACTGCTGGGATTTATTGGCTTTATGCCCCTTAAGAAGACAGAGCTAGAAAATAGATGCATGTATATACACACACACATACACACATCTACACCCACATATATCTATATTATATCCACATCCATCTCTCTTTGTCTCGCTCTGTAATAAACGCCATAAATTCTGACTGAGAGCTCCAGTTCCAATCTACCACCACCAGATTTTTTATCTATTCTCCTTACCATGTTACTTCCTGTTCTGGAAACAAGGACACTGAATCTCATTTTTTTTTTTTACCATATTTACTTATTTTATCATTACTAAAATTCCCACAGACTAGATTCATATTTGGTAATCCATGCCTCTGTGAAAAGGAAATCTCACTTTATAAGTACAACAATGGTTTAGACTTCTTTCATTGTTTGGCCTGAGCACATACAGTCAAAGAATACTTGAATTAGTTCTTTCTTTAGCATCAAGTTAGAGCATCAGGCTTACTGCCCCTCCTGGGTATCCCTTTGAGACAGTACTCTAAAGCTTTGTTTCAGTTATCTCCAAAATTAAGCTTAAGTATTTTCCTGGGGCTCTGGTACTGCTGCTGAGGTCAACACAGGTCTCTAGGAAACATCAAGTAAATATGCAATGCATGTTCATTTACTCTCCTTCCCCTGAAGTTAATCCAACTATACATATATCTCTTTTTACACAAACATATTTGCAAGTTTATAATAAGAAGGTTACCACCTAAGGTTCTCCATATTCCCATGGCTTCTCTATCTATGTTTCAGTACCAAATTCTTTCTTCTCTTTCAGCAAGATCTTAATTCATCTTGTCTGTGGAGGTTTTGCAATACCTTTCTCCCTAAACACATAGCATTGGCCCCCAAAAGGACACCCATAGATTTAGAAGCTTGTTTCATATTTACCAAGCTCTCACATACTCCATCTTCTGTATTTAAAAATATTGATTTAATTAAATTTATGAGCCAGAAATTGAGAAACATATGGAGTTAAGAGAAGGAAAGAAAGAAGAAAAAAATAGCCCATTCATTCAATTTTTTCCAGCTGCCATTCTTGAATTGGCAGATTTGGCTGAAGTTTCAAGTAATGCTGAGCAATAAAACTTCCATAGGATGCCAAATTTAGGTCCAGCATGAAAAGAAAACAAAATCCCACCTACAAGATAAACTGTTCAATTTGGAAATGGGAGTTTTTTTAGGGTCCTGCATTAAACCCTCATAGTAATGGTTTCTGCAAGGGAGAAAATCAGCCTGCCTCTTGGAGGGTTTCTGAATGGGGTGATATAGAAAATTTTAGAAAACATTCCTTTCCCTGAATGGAGATCTGTTTCTGTTGGGGGCTCTTTTTTCTCCTCTTAATAAAGAATCCATTTTGCCATATCCTAGCAAGAGGAAGGAAGGTTGTGCTGTGCAGTTGCGGGGTGTGTGGGGGGGTACAATTCTAGGTGCTAGAGATTTTGCACAATGAGTCCTATTCTTTCCTGTTGGGAATCCATCTTTTGTCCAGCTCAGCTCTCAAATAGTCCCCCTCGTTCTGCAGGTTAGTTCTGTGGACTAACCCACCTGAGCATCTGGGTGGGTATTTCCTTAATATAAATAAAGTCCAAGACATGACAAGTGAAAGTGAAGAAGAGGGTGAACGTTTCCACATGGAGTGTTGTACAGTATCACATATAGTCTGGTTATTTTTGTTGTTATATCTATAGCTATGCACATGGAGATATTTTAATATAAAACTTTCCATTTTACATCCTGGGAAACCCTCAGGCCCTTGGTCCTGGGCAAACTGGGAACTGGTCACCTTGTAAGATAGAATTCTTCAAGTAGCAAGTACTAGTTCAATCTCACATGTTTTTATGCCCAAACTAACATTCTTGGAAACCATATCTTCTTTCCTAGTTAGAATTTCTGGCTCATTTCAGGATTCCTCTGGCCTACTATCCCAGAGAATATCCCATGACTGAAAATCAATCCTAGCCAATCTTCTAAAAGCAAGGAGTACAGCCTCCCTTTAAGATAAGACTCTGAAACTAGAGGCCTGGGTGATAGTTACTCAGGAGATCTGCCATATCAAATGATGATGAACCTGAGACAGCAAAACCAGAGGTCCTCTTTATTGACTTTGTGCAATGAAAAGGATAATGCCCTTCTGTGTTTCATTTTGCTGCTTAAGCATCAAAGAGTGACAGTGTTTATATTGTTTATATTGAAATAACTGCATCATACACCTGACTTGTGTTCATAGGACACACGTGCTCATCTGGATCTGGAAGTTCTAGCTCAGGCTGCATACTGTGACTATTTTCTTCTCTTCCTTCTCATGATTTAGACGTTGGTGCTGAGTCTAGTTTTTTAAGCCTTGTCCCTTAGAGGAAATTCTTTCTTAGGAGTCTCATTCTCCTGTCCTGTGATTTGTCCTCAGTTGGGGACTCCCCAGTTAGCAGATATGGGTGGGACAACAAATCAATTTCCCTTAGAGGAAATTCTTTCTTAGGAGTCTCATTCTCCTGTCCTGTGATTTGTCCTCAGTTGGGGACTCCCCAGTTAGCAGATATGGGTGGGACAACAATCAGGAACTCCACCCTTTGTATATCCATGGCTACATGGACACAAGGGAAAGGGTCACTGATATCCACCCGCCAAGAGCACTGAACCACAAAAGAAAATTCATCTATAGCAGAGGGTAAAAAGGGAGGAGTTGGGGAGAGGGACTGCCCATGGCATCTGTGCTGTATGCCCTAAGATCAGCCAGAAAGTCTTACGGCATGACATTTTATAGCATCTAACCATCATTTTAGTCAATTTGGCTTAATACCATAAACTGGGAAGCTTAGACAACAGACATTTACTTCTCATAGTTCTGGAAGCTAGGAAGTTCAAGATCAAAGTGTCAGTGGAGATCTGGTGTCTGGTGCAAGCACTTTGTCTGGTTTGCAGATGACCATCTTCTCCTTTTGTCCTCATATGCTGGAGAGCAGAGAGGGAAGCAAGTTCAATTTGCATCTCTTATAAGGCCACTCATCCCATCATGAGAGCTTCACCCCATGCCCCGATTTCCTCCTGAATGTCCCATCTCCAAACACCTTCACACTGGGGATTAGGGTTTCAACATGTGAAATTTGGGATGGATGCAAACATTTAATCCATAGCAACCATTCATAAAGTGTTATATTGAAAGGAGGTGTAAAAGGGGGACAGATAGCACCATTTTGTGATGGATATATCTACCTATCTATCTATCTATCATCTATCTACCTATTATCTATCTGTCTATCTATCTATCTGTCATCTATCTTGTATCTTGGACTACTAAGTCATTGTCCGAAAGTACTTTATTACTTCCATAATGATAGCAAAATAACCGCTATTAATCTCATTATTATTGTTATTAGCAACGACAGTAGTGTTAACAGCAGCTTATGTTCATTTAATTAGGTTTATTTAATAGGTCAGCATTTTGCATCTTATATGCCAATCCTGCAAGACTGGGCGATTGAGGGAATTAAATTTGATAGCCTGAAATAGTAATGCATTTGCAAAGAGAAGATGGAGGCCTAACAAGTGGCTCATTTCAAGTCCCACAGTTAACAAATAGCTCTTCCCACTTTTATTAAATCATGGAGAGCCAGAAACCTCCCTGAAGTTGGCTGCCTTACCACAATGTCATTTAAACAGAGAGACCCTTAAGACAGAGGAGAAAGTCCCAGGGAAATGTTGAGAAAAACTTTCCAAATGTTAGCAAATAGGGGCATCTTAGGGAAGTAGGAGTTTTAAAGCCACCATCACCTTGCAGAGGCCGTTATTATATGGAAGGTAAAAGCAGATCTGTTTGAAAGCTATCCCCATACACTTCAGAAGACAGAAGAAGGTCCCCAAGCAGGAAAGATGCTGGACATGCAATTCAGTACAGGCGTCCCAGGAAGCATAATACTTGGGGTACCTTCCTTTGAATATTTATTTTGTAATTTATTTGAGGTAATAGTTGTTGCTGACTGAGGAAAGGATAGAGGAGGGTTACCCCTATAGAGGCCCTCTGCCTCTCTTTTTACAAAACAATTTGCATAACCTTCTGTTAGGAAAATGTATCACCTCCTCTACAGATTCACCTTCTTTGGAAAGCAATCCAGGGAAAGGACACTCAAGCCGGCCTTGGGTTTGGGGGTGGGGGGGTCTTACACTGTCTGTTTGTACCTGCATCCCCTTCCCACATCCTTGACAACTCCTTGGGGTTTTCTCCCTGGGAAACCCAAGTGTGTCCATTTTGCTGGCTCTCTTGGTACATTTTAGCATCTCGTAAGGGCTAGCACTTAAAGTAGTCCTTCATAAGCTTGCTCTTCCTCCACGTTTTTTTCTTTTAAGATTTTATTTATTTATGGGAGAGAGAGAGAGAAGCAGGGAGGTGGGCAGAGGAGAGGCAGAGGCAGACTTCCTACTGAGCATGACAGAGCCCAATGGAGGGCTTGAGAACCCTGAGAACATGTCCTGAGCCAAAGGCAGATGCTTAACCGGCTGAGCCATCCAGGAACCCCACTCCCCTTTCATATAGACATCACATTGTATTAGAATTGAAAATGTCAGGGAGAGGGAAGGGGAGGGTGGAGATAACCTGCATAATCAATTTGGCTCTCCTTTGCCCTTAGGCTGTGTTGACACAGCTTAGTTCTGGCCTGCCCCTCCCAGATGAGCTTATCTGCTGCGCAGTGAACTCCATTAATCTTCCTGAAAGGCAAATGCGCTCCTGACAATGTTAACACTTAACTCTCCTGAAAAGAAGACAGATACTGTGAGATCAAGAAGACAGGACTCCCACCACACTGGCTCCTAGGGCAAGGGTCTCAGCTGGATGGATTCCATGTGGAGAGTGGATGGCAGAGAAATGGCTTTGAAAACTTGAATGTCAACATCATACCAAATCAAACTAAGCAAAACCAAACCAAGCAAGAAACAAACGTAAACAGAAAACAAAAGAAAAGAATGGATGGAGGTGAACAACCAAATAAAGACCTGGACAATTTTGAGGGAATATTCTCCAGATTTACTTTGGGGGTTTCAAGTAGTCGAAACAACACTTAGCACTGTATCCAAATGATCTAATTTTAGCTAGTGAATATTGTTGTGCAAATAGTCTACACGATAATAGTAATAATTTAAAGGAAAGAAATATTATGGAATATATAATTTGGCATCATTTTTGCCTTGATTGTACACATCCTCCCCTCGCCAGGCTCAGAACACACCTCCCACAGCTGGTGGGGTGATCTACCAGATCCTGCCAGGGCTCTGCTTTGGAGGTCTCTCCTGACTCCACATTTTCTCAGAATAAGATCTTCCTCTGGAAAGAGAGTGGATTGTTGTCTGCGCTCCATGCCCACGTTTATGCTGACCCCCCACACTGTTCCATCCTCCAGGACTCATTCCTCATCTCCAAGAATTCTTGTCACTTACAGACCTACAGTCCCTAGTTGTGTCCATGACTCTAAAAGATACAGGGCAACCCATAATGTTTCTGGGGCAGGAATCTGAGTCACTATCAAGCTCTGTCCTTTGCCCCCACATCACAGGGCCAGTTTATGTGATTGAAACTGAATCTGAAGTGTATGCTTCTCAGTAGGGCTTTATTACACTTATAAGCAATAGTGTTGACTTAGACTAGGGGATTTTTCAAGGCATGAGTATCACAAACACCCAGAACCTATGGTACAGATAGCTCTGCCATCCCCACACTCACTATGTATGCTTCTGAGCCTTTGCCTGCCTGTACAGGGTGTCCTCAGAAATCT
This sequence comes from Mustela putorius furo, assembly GCF_011764305.1. Taxonomy (NCBI): domain Eukaryota; kingdom Metazoa; phylum Chordata; class Mammalia; order Carnivora; family Mustelidae; genus Mustela; species Mustela putorius. Next base: position 21,513,780 of record NW_025421341.1, read on the forward strand.
TTTCTCCATTATCACCCCCAAAGGATGACTTTGAAGAAATGCCTCTGTGATTATGTTGACAACATAGAATTTCACCACAAAGACTGACTCAGAGTCCAAAAAGCTACAGCTCAATGAGGGGGAGCATCAAGTAAACAGCATAGGTCACACCTTCCAATGCTGGCCACTGTGGCCTTGGTTATAGCAGACAGAGCTCCAGCACTACTGGAGAGTTGTTCACAGGCCAGCCATTGCCTTCTTGATTGTGTACATACCTTGTAACCACTGTCCCCATAGACATGCCTATAGATAGATACCTTCGTCTGCAGATAACCCGGAGGTTGCCAGGTCCCACCAGCCAATGGGCTCAGTGAGGTAGCATTCATACAAGAAGGAAGCCGCCTCTCTTTCTAAGCAAATAATTGCCTTGATCCATAGAGAAAGGAACTCTTGTCACCTCTTAAGGCTTTCTTTGCATGCCTTGTTAGCTCTCCTCTTAAAGAAGAGGAGTCATGGGGTGCCTGGGTGGCTCAGTGGGTTAAAGCCTCTGCCTTTGACTCAGGTCATGATCCCAGGGTCCTGGGATCAAGCCCCATATCAGGCCTTCTGCTCAGCAGGGAGCCTGTTTCCCCCTCTCTCTCTCTGCCTGCCTCTTTGCCTACTTGTGATCTCTGTCTGTCAAATAAATAAAATCTTAAAAAAAAAAAAAAGAGGAGGAGTCATTATCTAATTGGTGAGGGGCTGATTGCCAGTGTACCACACTGCCTAAGCTACTAGGTAAGGTGACTTTGCTTCAAAACCAAGAAACTCTCTTGCACACTTTCTTCTTCTGTGGTGGACCTGCCTTGCACTCATCTGCACATTAGATAAGTGATGAGATATTTGCTCTCTCTTGCTTCTCTGCCAGTGCCTGGGTGAGAAAGAGGGGTGGTGTCATAGTGGAAGCCAATTAGTTCAATTCAAAGGGTGAGGATAGGAATCCCAGTTTTGGCCTCCCACTTCATTTGCATCCCCAGAACATTTTCCAGGAAGCTTTATCATCTGGACAACAAAGCTGTTGTTTTGACCCCATTTGACTCAAGTCTCAGTGTTAATATTTGACTGGTCAAAACCCTGGACAGAGAGGACACCAGATACCTCTCGCTTTAACTCTCACCAATGATACTAATAAAATCACTATGATTTCTCACACCTGCTGTGGATGCCTCTTCTTGAAGCTTCTGCTGGCAGTTCTTATGAGACATCAGGAGAATCTCATCTGCACTCAGAAACCAGTTATTTTCTGCTGTTTTCACTAGTTATTTGACCTGTGCTTAAATTATTTTCTCTTCTAGTCTCCTCATGGCAAAGTAATATCCACAGGTCTTTCAAGGGAAGTGTTTCCCCACTTCTGCTACTCTGGTGCCGTAATGAAAATGCTGCGCCCCTGGTCCCCTGCTAGGCCGCTGTGGTGCTCCCTTCTTCACTGTGTGGTAGGGTTTGAACAAGTTTGGCCTCACATCTAATTCTGGGGTGAATTTTGACATCTGGTTTTCAAGGATCAATTTCACAGCCCATATTTCATCATGGAAGATGGCTCAACCAAAACAGCACCTTCAGTTCCTATTGGCACCTTCTTTCTCTATCTGGGTCAACACCATCTCATAGATGCTCAGGGGAGTAGCATCTAATCATTTTAGAATCTTACCATTATTTTACATTCCCCTTTCAGTGTCATTTTGAAAGGGCTTTATTTAGATAAAGTCCTGAGGACATGATTAGCCCCAAGTCTCTTCTTCCTGGTTTACTAGGTCTAGATTGCCTCCAGATTTGATAGGATAGATAAGAGAGAGAGAGAGAGAGATAGTTTTGGTTACTGTATTAAATAGAGGTAGGCAACCCCAAAACCATAGTGCCCATAACAACAAACCCTGACAGAAGTAAAGAAACATTGGGAGAACTAGAAGCTCAGAAAAATATATAACCTCTTCTTGATCATTCAAAGGGAGTATTTATTCAGATAGTTCCCACTAGAGTTAAAATTAGAGTGAACAGATATTTGTACCATTTGAACATCAAGCAAAACTGATGAGAATCACAGAGTTGTGAAGATACCACAGATTCAAGGAAATTTATGTTCAGTCTATATATGTATTTATGTGCCATCTCATGCTCAAAAACACTTGAGGTAGCTTACAGCACAAATGTACTCAATGAAGTAAAGACTAAATAAGAACAAAGAAAAATGGAGTAGAAAATCAGACTAAGACAAGGAAGAAGACAGATACATAGACCATAAATGCTGGCATAAATATAGCAAAAGAGTTCATATTTGCTCCTGAGGGGTTTTTTGGGGGGAGGTTGTTTTTTGTTTTTTGAGCTTTTTTGGGCATCACAAAGAATAAGTGACACATTCTTTCAGATAAGCAAACTTGAGCCAAACAGATTTTAAAATCTTTCTTGTCAACCAAGATTTTATTTGATGTCAGATAGCAGACAATCCAAGGTTGCACTCAATGAGGACTGAAGAGTTAGTGTTGATGGAAGTGTCTGAGAGTAGATGCATATACTCCAGATCTTGATGGGAAGGTTGAGTAGCCTCCCAGGCCTTTTGCCTGCCATATGCCAGCTCCTCAAAGGCATTTTGGATAATATTCCAGCACATGAAAGAGCTCATTGATTTCTCAAAGTGCTTCATTTTGAAGCTTTTGCCAAAATTAGTTACCACTGAAAAAAAAATTCCAACCAGTTGCTCGACTTGTCTGTTTAAAATTAATATATATATATATATATATATATATATATAATAAGTAAGTAAGTCTTAGTAATGCTCCTTTAGAATGACTGATTTGGGATGTCCTGACTCCTAAAGAACCCTAAATAACTGCTAAATACATCTCCCTAAATTAAATAATTTATTCTTCAATTTGGAGTATGCTGATAGAGACCAATTGAAATTTGAAAAAGTGTGCCAATGAGATAATCTTGATGTTGAACTTGACTTTCTTTACTAAGGTCTAGATCCAACTTTCGAAATCATCTCAGATTTGTGACAATGAAACCATATTATCAGTGTATAAAATCACAATTTACTTTCTATTCTTTATTGCATCAGCACATGCATCTTGTTCATCTGAAGATGATTTCATTTAGTCAAACAGTAAGCCAAAAACAAGAGAAACCAGAACATGATCTAGTTTAGAGCCCTCAAAAGTATTCTATAATCTATCAGATAGTTAACACTTATTTTTATAGTTGTGTTAAGATGCAAGGATATAGGTTTAATATTAAAAACGGCATAGAAGTGCCCATATTATGTAGTTTTCCCTATTAATCATGTCTATTAAAGGTCAAATATAGATAAAAAGTCCAAAAAAGTTGCTGATAGTCATATTATTCTAGATAGATCTTCTTGCAAGCTGTTAGAAGCAAAATATTCAGTCGTTAAGTATTAAAACCCCAAATTTATCTTGGAATTGATATTAGCTATTGAATAGATGTTTAGTTTGTTAGAAAGAAAACTGGCATTAAATTTTGACTGGGTGCCTATCAAAATAATAGAACTATAATTTTGAGAGATTGGAGGATTAAAAAAATGTGCAGATTCTGTCTTTAGTTTATTCATACACTATTGTACCCATGTTTCATTACAATAGAAGAAACTGAAAATTATTAGAGTCAACCAATCATAACATGGTTCAGAAAATTATGATTTTGTTTTCTGGGAAGAAGGTAATAGGTCACAGCAGGTTATTGTTCCCAATGCCATGAACAGAGAAAGCCTCAAAATTACCCCAAAAAGTCACAAATTTAAAGAATGAAATATCTGTGGAAACAATGTATACTCAATCAACTAAAGTTCCAGAGAGAAGAAATCATTTCATGGTGATCCAATGAGCATCAGTCATTTTTTTTTTTTTCCAGAAGGGGCATTTGACAAATTTAGTGGTGGAATGAGAATTACTTTTTCCAATATAGAAAGCATCTGCAGAAGGAAAGAGAAAAGAATAATAAAAAAAAAGATTTTGACAGTCATGTGGACCAGAATTTACTTGTTAGAAGGTTTAGAAGGCTTCAAAGGCATGGCTACATGGAATATTTACTAAGTTGTGAGTCTACAAGGAAGCCTAGAGAACTGGGCAGAAAGCTTCAAATAGGACAAGTGAAATTTCACACATGTCGCAGAGGAAACAAAGACCATAAGGAAGGAGGCCTGCCTCAAGACATTTGCCAAATTGTGAAGCTATATAGGGACAGGCGAAAGAGCTATGTTGAAAATCATGAAGGCAGAACCAAATCTCCATAGTTTTCTAGGACTAAGGCTCTCAATCAAAAGCCTGGATCCACAACTGACAAACAAAAGAAAATCCTTAGAGAATTGAGTTTTACAACTGCAACTGAATCTTGACCAAGCTCAGTGCCTGATTGTCCTGAGATCAGTGACTTGTCTGTTCTACCTAACAGAGGAAATGTGGGTCTTCTTGGGTATAAATTAATTTCATCTAGAGTATCTGTGGTTGTTTTATACACAATCTACATTCTAATATAGAAACAGATCCAGAGATAATTCAGATATTGGAGTTAGCAGTTAAGGGCTTTGAAATACAAGCATACCTCAAAGATATTGTGGGCTTAGTTACAGACTATGGAAATAAAGCAAATATCATAATAAAGCAAGCAAAATGAATCTTTTGATTTCCCAGTGCATATAAAACTTAAATTTATTTTACACTGTAGTCTATTAAGTGTGCAATAGCATTATGTCTAAAAAAAGTACCTATCTTAATTAAAAAACACTTTATTGTTAAAAAATGCTACCTATCATCTGAGCTTTCAATGAGTTGATCACTGATAAAAGATTACCGTAACAGATATAATCATCAAAAATTTTAAATATTTGAGAATTACCATAATGTGACACAGAAACATGAAATGAGCAAATGTTGTTGGAAAAATGGTTCCAGTGGATTCATTTGATGTAAGGTTACCATCAGTCTTCAATTTGCAAAAAACACTGCATCTACAAATCACAATAAAACAAAGTGCAGTAAGATGAGGTATGCCTATAAATACAATTAATATTTTCAAGAAAATAGAGGAAAAGATGGACAGAAGAGAGGGAAGTATGCAGAAATTTCACAGGCAATTTGAATTTTTATTTTCTTAAAGGCATAAAGTAGACATTTAAAAGTGAAAATGTCTGAAATTAAGAATTCAATAAATAGGCTCAATAACAGTTAAGATGTTTTTGATCCAAATGTTTTGCTGATGAACAGAAAACAGATGAACCAAACTGAGGTTGAGAGAGCAAAAGAAAGAATGCAAAGACTGTAGGGGACACATGGAACATGTCAAAATGCTAACATACATATGATTGGCATCCCAGAAGGAGTAAAAGATAGTGGCTCAGAAGCAATATTGGAAGAAATAATGGCCAAGAATTTTCAAAAAAACTAATAAAGGACACAAAGATTCAAAAAGCTCAGTGAAACCCAAGCAAGGCAAAAAAAAAAAAAAAAAAAAAAAAAAAAAAAAAAAAAAAAAAAAAAAAAAAAAAAAAAAAAAAAAACATGTCCAGCACAAAATGGCCAAACTGTTGAAAACCAAAAGGAGAAAATCTTAATACTTAATACCAAGGCATGTACCTTCAAAAGAGCATCAGTAAGACTGACAGCTGACTTCTCAAAAGAAATGATGAAAGCCAGGAGACAATGAGGGGATAGGAAACAGAGCTAAGTACTGAAAGAAAGTAAATATCTAACAGAACTCTATAACCAGTGAAAATACATTGTAAACTGCAAGAAAGATATTTTTTCAGAAACTAACATACCAGAGTTTGCATTACCAGGTTTGCACTATAGGAAATAACAACAACAAAAGTTATTCAAACAAAAGAAAGATCATCCCAGATAAAAACTGCAACTACAGGAAAAATAAAGAACACCAAAAAAGGTAAATATGTGGGCAAAGCTAAATTAACATTATTCTTCAAAACAATGATTTCAATATTTTATACATTTAAAATATACCTCAAACTAAAATCTGTAACAAAAATAATGCTTAGGAAAGGGAAGTGATAAAATCAGAAGTGTCTGGCAGTGTTGAGGAAGTAGTTAAAGTAATAATCTGTTTTGACCAGAATAAATCAAGGCTTCATGTTGTAATCTCTAGGATAATTACTAAAAATAGTAAAAAAAAAAAGATTCACAGAGGAATGGAATAATAATAATATATTTTCAATCCAGGATAAGGCAAGTAAGGGTAAAATATAAAAGAACAGAAAACAGATGAGCCAAATAGCAAACAAATAATAAAGGCAGATATAAACTCAATTATATAGTAAATAATTAAATATAAGCTATATTTTCCAAGTAAAGGGCACTGATTGTCAGGCTAGATAAGCCAGTGTGGATTCTCAAGTTGGTTTTTTATTTGCTTGTTTTGTTTTAACTACAAGAACCACAAACAAAAATGTTATTGGATCCCAACATTAGAGAGTCTAGGTTCTATCACGTTTGAAGTAGTTGATCTAAGATTACAAATCTGGGAGGTGAAATATATCTATTCAAGTCCCCCAAAATGATACAAATCTGAACAATAAGGTTTAATAAATGTTAAGAATTTCTGAAATACCTGACTATATCTAGTTGTTTGTATTTATGTTTTGTACACATAATTGATTCAAAAATCAACAATTTCAGATGAACTATGCTATTATCTGGAAAATTAAACTATATGCATGTTTATGAAAGACATGTCCATGCCAACTCAAAAAAAAAAAAAAAAAAAAGAAGAAGAAAGGAAAGAATTTCCTGTCTCCCATAGTATCTAGGAAGACTGAAGAGTTTCCTTGAAGGAGATGTCTGTATTTCTCACAGCACTTCATCTGTCACTGTTAAAAATTATTTCCTGATCAGACCCAGCTCTGTCAAGGGATAATAACTGGATTGTCTTTCAAGAGGCAGAAAAGAAGTTGAGAGGGGGCTTAACACCTCTTGCTGATCCAGAAGGGTATAGCAACTCCTAAATTCTAGGTGTGAGCTGCCCTGATGATGATGAAGAAGCCATGAACATATTCCTCCAGTCAACTTGGTTCCTGTCCAGCCATGGCCCAGTCCCATTAGGACCCTGGCTTCAGGGAGCATATGGGTCACATAAGTACTTCTCTGGCTGTCTTGTCAGAAGCTTCTGCAGGCAGGTGAAATCTCAAAACATTTTTTAAATTATGACTTTAAATGGGAGACTGCAGAATTAAGGCTACAAACATTGTTGTGCATCAAATTCAAAGGAAAACCCAGTTGGCCTCTCAGTGAAAAGTCAACTTTGTTGAGTCCCATTCAACAGCCTCTAGGTAGCAGAGTGACTAGGGTAGAGAATGAGGGAGGAAGTCCAGCCATTCTGAAAATGCTCAGTATCTTGATGAATATGGGTCAAAAGAATTAAAGAGAACTGAAAAGAGTATTTCCTTTCCCCATGGCAGCTCTTCAATCCTAGAACTCCAGGAAAAAATCACAAAGAATCTGTTTTTCTGAGTTTGGCAGGTGTGGCTCTTTACATGGAAATGATTGTGTCAGTAAGACTGAATTTTCTGGTTAATTGGCTGCATTCCTTATCTGAAATCTGAGCATTGCCTCATACACAAATTATTCTATTGCCGCTAATTTCTTGAAAATAGTAATTCCTGCAATATAAAAACCATATGGTTTTAACTTGATTTTGGTACTCGTGGAACACACCAAAATCCTGCAATTCTTCACAAATGTCATCTTGAACAATAGTTATCAACAGGACCAAGGGAGAAAAATGGTTAGTCAGGCTTTCAAAACCTTCAGATGTATTAACTCTGCATAACTGTGGTTGAATCGTAGTTGATGCACATGTGACTGAATATCTGTGCCAAGTACTCTCACCTATAATGTTTCTCTTAAAACTAATTTCAAACCTTTGAGGTAGATTTTGTTATTCTAATTTTCCCTAGGAGGTAACTGAAGTTCCAAGGGATTATACTATCTGTTTAAAACCACATAGCTGGAAATGGGGACTTGAACCAAGGTTTCTGTATCCGAGCCTGGTGTTCTTTCTATGAGTTCTTGTGTTCGAACACAAACCTCATGTCTGTCATTGTCAGTGACCATAAATAAAAGTAACAATGATCCAGAAAGTGGTATATATTTAATATACATCTTTCCAGTCTCTGCCAGATGATTTCATTGCATCATGGAAATGGATGGAATCCATGGAAATTCATGGAAAATAAAATCTGAAATGCCAAGATAAGTTTATCATCACCATAATGAGTTTACTCTACAAAATAATGATGATGATGATGAATCAGAGTAAGGATGGGTCTTGAATTTAGGTATACATATGGCAAGAAACTCTGCTTTGGAATTTGCTTGGTTCTTTTTAAATTTCAATGGCCAGAAATTTCTTTTGGGGGTGAGGTCAGGAAGCACACAAATGTGTTTTGGCCTATGGGAGAGCGTGGGTGTTTGTGGTCATGTGATTTCACTCCTGTCTCTATGTGAGTGTGTCTGGGTACTCAACAAGATCATCAGTTCAGCTCCATATGCCCGAGGGAAGATTGCAGTGATGGGTAAGGCAGAAGGTCACTGGAAAAACAAACTGGGACTGCTAAAGGAAAGATGGCTTAAGGGTCAGTTTTCCTGTAAAGTAGCAAGTGGATTTAGCATTCGTGAAAATTTCCAGGCTGGTTGGAGTCCAGAGGGACCTAGGGTGTTCATTTGGCTTGCCTCTGCTACTTCCTGGCTCTGGCCGGGACACAGATTGCCCTCTGACTCTGGCCTGGCGCAGCCCGGCTCCACATCAAGGTCTGTGCCCTCTGTCCTCATCTGCTCTGCTCAGAGATGCCTCTTCTGTGCTGCTCCAATGGGTGCCTGCCAACCGTGATGCCAGGAAACATAGGCACCAGGCAGACTAGAGGCCAAGAAAAGAGCACTTGAGAGTGGAGAGGAGGGAGGTGGAGGGAGATGGAGACAAAAGATGGGGGCCTTTCAAAGGTGCCACACCCTCCTTCCCACCTCAGAATACTTCCCATCCCCTTCTCACATGGATCCTGGCTTTTTCTGAGTTTTCTGGAACTCTGTCCAATCACATGACTCTAAGTGTTCTCAGGGACCACCTAATCCAATCTCACTTGACTGATAAGGGAAACTGAGGCTCAGAGAAGAGTAGAGGTGAAATTCCTGTGGCCATACTGAATTGGCCTAGGCCTGGGAATCAGGATATGAGGCTCTAGTCCTTCATATGCCAATATTGTTCTACATTACCCCAACGTGGCTGAACTATTTTGCCAAGAGCACTCAGACTCTGACCTTCCTAGTGCCAAGTCTACTCTCTCTACTGACTTTTAATTTTCCTTAGTTCATACTATCCCAGCCTCGCTCACTTGAGTTCTCCAATGAACCAGACTTGCTACTGAGCATCTCTATGGAATGGCATGCAGGCTGTGAGGACAGCAATGGACAGAGTCCCATCTAGTCATGGAGCTTAAGTTCTCCTGTGGCCACCATGTCAGAGGGTTTCTTCAACATCTGACCACATTCATTCATCCATCTGCTCACTTGTACATTTTTCTGAAAACCATCTAGTTTTCACTTTAATTGTTAATTTTAATCATGCACTTTAATTTTACTCCTCTTCCTCTCAAATCCTGCAATAGCAAATGATTTAAGCATTATTTGAAATAACAACTCTATTCATTCTTATAAAGACCCCAAGTGCCTCAGTGAAAACAGGCAATGATTCCAGGCTTCCTTTGTATGTTGCAGGGGAGGTGGGTTTCTGCATTTTCCCATTTTTATGCCCAAACCAGCAGGGGTTACACACTGAACCAGCTGAATGGGAAGCAAATATAAATGGAACATGTAAGAAGGGCCATAGGACACCCAAAAGAGGAAACATCTGGTGGTCTAGCCAGGTGGCCATAGCCCATCTCTGGTGACACTTCCACCAAAAGCTAGTTATAAAATATTAGACTGTAGTCTCCAGGAGGGACAGAACTGGCAAGGAAGGATTCACAACCCCATAGGGAATAAATCAAGGATCATCTGGCAAATGAGAGTTGATGAGGAGCCCAGAGTCCTTTCCATAAATCTCAAGCAGTGGACTAATTCCTAATTAAATCCTTTTTTCCCACAATGCTTACAGTGCATTATATGGTTGTTCATTTGCTCTATTTCAATAGCAGTTTATCTGAATCTGTAGTCCTCTTCCTTTATCTTACAATGATTGATTTTCTTATCTTTTCTTCTCAGAAAACCAAAGGAATCTGTCTTACCATTTACCTCTGAGCCTTCAAAGTCCAGAGTGGTATCTGCTACAATTCAAAGCAAACAATTAAAGTATATATGCCAGGTCAGTTTAGTTGGTAGCTAAGAGTTGGGCCATCTGGGTCAGACAGACCTATATAAAGCCAGATTTAAAATGGTTTTAAAACAGGGCACCTCGGTGGCTCAGTCAGTTGAACATTTGACATTTGATTTAGACTCAGGGCATGATCTCAGGGTCATGGGATAGAACCCATGAGCTCTGTGCTGGGAATTGAGTCTGTTTGAGATCCTCTCTCTCCATCTCCCTCTGCTCCTTCCCCTGCTCATGTACTCTCTCTCTCTCTCTCAAAATAAATAAAATAAATAGTTTAAATCCTAGTTTGCAAGTCTGACCCTCCCACTAAATAGCTGTGTGATCCCGGGGGAAAAAATGTTAACATCCTAATTCTTGGTTTTATTTTCTCATATATAAAATGAGGATAATAGGTCCACTTCTATCTGAGTGTCTACTAGCTCAGCAACCATGATCGACAGACAAAAATGGCTGAGCTGAGCTCAGTGCCTTTACAAAGAAACAGGAAGAGTTTTTATTGAAAACTTGTCTTAACCCCAAGAGGCATCTGGATGGCTCAGTCAATTAAGCATCTGACTCTTGATTTCAGCTCAGGTCATGATCTCAGGGTTGTGAGATCAAGCCTCGTGTCAGGCTCTATGCTGAGTATGGAGCCTGCCTAAGATTCTCTCTCTCTGTCTCCCTCCCCCACCCCTCTCTCTCTCAAAAAAATAAAAACAAAACAAAACAAAAAACTGTCTCACCCTCCAATATTTTGTATCCTATCATCCCCTTCCTAACAGTTTCTTTTTGATCCTAAAGATGCTTCTTCACAGCTCTCTGCCTCTGCACTGTTCTTTATCTCACTCACACCCTCCAACAAGGAAAGAGTATAAGAAGATAAGTTAGCTCAGTTCCAACCAAGATTTAGGTGACTTTGAAAATAGACCAAGCCCCACCACCCTGAGGACACTTTGAGTGAGAATAGTGGGCACCTAGGGGAGAAGGCTTTGCAGGTTAAACGACTAGTTGATGGCTTTTCCTTGTGTTTTCTGTTGGAACCAAAATTAGCTGCACTGGAATGACTTAGTAACAACTCATCCCTGGCTCTCAAAAAATATGAGAAATTGAGATGCAGGGAAGAGTAAATACCTAGTTTAATCAGTCAAAGCATATCCATAAACTCCAAAGGGGACATAGAATATAGCAGCTGTCCTCCATCTCCATTGGATTTTGATTTGGAAATGGACACAAGATACGATGTGAACTTTAGAGTGATCATTTGTAAGGAATTCTGGATAGTGAGCACTGTTTATTTTATTATTTTTTTAATTTAAATTCAGTTAGCCAACATATAGTACATCATTACTCTCAGATGTAATGTTCAACCATTTACCAGTTATGTTTAAAACCCAGTGTTCATCACATCATGTGCCCTCCTTAACACCCATCACCCAGTTATCTCATCCTCCTACCCACCTTCCCTCTATCAAACCTCAGTTTGTTTCCTAGAGTTGAGAGTCTCTCATGGTTTGTCTCCTCTCTGACTTCCTATTCAGTTTTCCTTCCCTTTGCCTATGATCCTCTGTGCTGTTTCTTATATGCTAAATATTAGTGAAATCATAATTATCCTTCTCTGATTGACTTATTTCACTTACCATAATACACCTGAGTTCCATCCATGTAATGTAAATGGTATGTATGCATCCTTTCTGATGGCTGAATAATATTCCATTTTATATGTGTGTGTGTGTGTATATATATATATACACACACATATGTATACATATATATATTACATCTTCTTTATCCATTCATCTGTGCATGGATATCTCGGTGACCACTTTTAATAGTATTAGAGAGCTAATGCAAGTTACTTAAATACCTTCTCTGGAAAATCTTAGAAACTCGAGAACCTGAAGGACATGACTTTCAGAATCTATACAGGAATAGCATCTGTTCCAAGACCATTAATCTCTTTTCATGCATCTAGTGACATGAAGTTATTATAGTACCACAGGGAAAATATAAGAGGCTTGAAATACTAAGTTCTTTTGCTTTCTCTCCTTTTTTTAAAATATTTTATTTATTTATTTATTTGTGAGAATAGAGAGAAAGAGCACTACAAGGGGGGAGGAACAGAAGGAGAGAGAGGGAGAAGCAGAATCCTGTTGAGCAGATTTCAATGTGGAGCTCCATCCCAGGATCCCAAGATCATGATCTGAGCTGAAGGCAGACACTTAACCAACTGAACCATCCAGGTGCCCCTCACTTCTATTGCTTTCTAAGCACCAACTCTTTGTGTCATCCTACCCAGCCCCCATTGTCTCTCTTTATTCTCCACTCCTGTCTTCAGCTGTTTTGAACTCTTCTTAATAGATCACATAAATGACATTTCTTTTATGTCTACAATAAGTGTTCAGACTAGTAATTAGGTAAGCGGACACCCACTTTCAGTTTAGACCCACTTTTCAGAATCTATTTCCTTGAAGGACTGAAAAATCTCTTGGGAAAGGATACATCAAAATGAATAGTTGGTAATAAGTCTGGCCAAATAACTGAGCCCTGAGGTTAGTTGCAGGGGAATAAGGACTTTAAGGGCATCATGGCATCTAGGTGCAGACCTGGTGATATAGCAGAAGTAAAAGTGATGCCCACTAGAAGTGGCAGCACCCAAAGTGACCAGCGGTCCTCCAAAGAAGCAGGAGTATTCCAGGGGTCCTCTGGAGAGCTGATCAGACTTGCACAAGAGCACATGTGAAATTATTATCTAAGAGCTATAGTTTTGGGGTAGTAATGAGAGGCAGTGTATTTGGGGTCACTCTATTTGCATACCCTGAAGGATGAAATCTAGAGAAACATGGGTTATACATAAATATATGACCACTCTTGTGTATTAATACATGTCCTGTCTATTTTACTCTGATTCCCCTATGGCTGTGGTGACCAGTTACAAGAAGACCTTGTCAAGCCTCAGCCATGAATCACCTGTTAGCTCCTCATCACCTTGCTTCACGTCCTGAAGCTTCACTAATGTTACAGCTTAGGATGCCTATGGCAATCCCTCAGCACTTCCATTTATAGCTCTATAGAGCTGGAAGGTGAACACCTGGGGCAAATCCTTGAAAATGGAAAATGGGAACTAATGGATAGAAGTCCTCGCATCTGCCGCCCCCAGAATAGTTCTAAAATGCATTTTATAAGGCTTTTCAGACGCTCCCATGCATCAAGTAACTAGTCACTGCTAGTAGTTACCAAGCCAAGTCACTTTCCCTGTCACTCACACATGCACTCTAGGATCACATTCCTTGTCTCAGACCCTGCCTTGTCTCAGACTCTGCTTTTGGGAGAACCCACAATAAGAATTTGTTATTTGGAGTTAGGCATTATTCTCATCCTACAAAACTGTTTAAAACTAGGCCTTGAAGATATATTCCCCTATGCAGACACTTTTGACATTCTTCCTCTTTCCTATCATCTTGTTTGGGCTCTGTCTGATCCCCACATTCCAGAGTCCCATGACATCTAGAGCCAGTACTTTCAGAGAAGTAATTCAGTCATGTCTTAAATGGTTCACCAGATTGTAATATCATTTGGGAACCAGAGGAATGCACTTGGAGGCCAAGGGGGAAAAATATATTAGCTAATATGTGTCATGGAATATGATACCTGGGGTAAGGAAAAATATATGCAAGTGACAAAACAGAATTTCTTGCAAGTCCTTCTTTTTAAAGATAAAGAATCTGAAGATCAGGGCATTTAAGGTCAGGCATTCAGCTTCCTAACCTAGTACTGCTTTTGAGAAGATGCAGAAACTTGAAGGGTATGGGTAAAGTCATAGGGTTATTCATAGTGATTCTGTTGCTAGAAACAAGAGAGCCAAGAAAAAGAGGAAATTGGCTTATTGGCTTATAGAAATCTAACCTCCCACTAAAGCAGGAATCTGTGAGGTGTGGATGTCTAATTTAAAAAATACTCACCCAGGTCAGTGAAACAAGTCGGTTTCCGTGTTAGTAAAATGTCACTACCAATAGACTGAATTCATGAAATCAGATCCCATTTGACTCCACACACCCCTACTGTATCCTGCTTCCTGATTGTTCTACCCTTCATATTTGTTGACCCAGTCATGACACACCTGGCTCTCTGTCCTTCTAAATTACTCCTAGGCTTACCACCTACCTCCCTTTCATTGGCACAGGACCTTTTAGGGATACCGTCCCAATAATAGTTGCCACTTGGGCTGGCTCAACATCCAGGCCACATCTTCTCCCTGACCCATGTCCGAGAGGATCATAGAGGACAAACTCTCCATATGGTAGCATCATAGGTGGCCACTGAACCTCTGTCTGAGCCTCACTGGTGAAGCATGGGAAGCATGGGACCTCACAAGACAGTGTGTGCTCTGTTTGAAATCTTTGCTTAGAAATTGTCCCTTTTATTGCATGAGAATCTGCATTACTGTAGCTTTAGGGTATCCATCCTGGTTCAGCCTTAGAACGCAGCGTCACCTGCTCCATTTAAAAGTTCTTGATAGTTGGAGGCATTTCTCAGACATAGACTCATTCTTTTCTTCTCAAGACTGACCTCATATCCCTGAGCCCTTCGAGAACTCTTCATATAATAAAGATTCTAAATCCTATACCATCCTGTACAACCTACTCTCTGTTCCATCTCTGTCTGCCCTCCTAAGGTGCTGTATATAGGGATGAATCCTTCCTTCTATACAGGCTCTAGCCACCATAGTCATCAAGAGGTTATTATTTTGGGATCACATTGAATTTGTGGGTTAAATAAAATAGGTCTTTATCTCAGGAACCAAATCCAAATTAGATTTCTCATTATAAATCAGTTTTGGAACAAAATAAATTAAGTAAATTAATACACAAATGAATAAAAATAAATGTTTAAATGTGCTCTTATTTTAATATTTTCAGCCCTAGTTTGAACCAGACATATCACATGCTATACTTCACTGAGAACACTTTATATAATCAAATTACCATTGTTATGATACCGTATTTCACAAATTCCTCTACTGTCCTTCCAGTGTCTTTATCACAAAGACCCTTGTAATCTTCACACTTCTGAAAATCTTCATTCTAACCATAATAGGGGACATAGGAAAAGGGTAAATCAGGATCCTTTTAGGGTCCTGACCATAATTATGGAAAGGAATGGAGATCATTCACTTAACATAGTTTTTTGGTGATAAAAAGGGGAAAAAGTGTTTATTAAGACTTTTTTTTTCTGATTTTTGTTTTGTTTTGTTTTGTTTTTTATTAAATTCAACTAGCCAAGGTATAGTACATCATTGGTTTTTTATATAATGGTCAGTGATTCATCAGTTCAGTGTAACACCCAGTGCTCATCATATCATATGCCCTCCTTAATGCCCCACTTTTAGTGAGAAGAACTATATTTCATTTGAAATATATTTGACAGAGAACTGAGGAGTGTGTCATGTCTTACCTTGGCCTAAGCCATAAGGACTATGCTTGACAGACAACTTAGGGTGATGATTCACTTGATATAAACATTGGCATTATTAAGAGTCCTCTAAGTAACCTTGGAAATTGAAGACAATGATTAGGGGACCAGAGCAGGGGAGAGAAAATATACAGAAGCTAACTATGTAGTGACTTGTAGTTAATAGAAAGATTGATTGGTGAACACATACGTGAATTCTAGGGAGCCCTCCCAAGAAACACCTGAGGAGCTAGAAGCTGTGTCTGAGCAAGCGGGAGCAAAAGCAGGTCTATGTTATTACTGATCATGTGTGCCTCTTTTAAGTCTCAGAAAAAAATGAGGACTTTCAATATTGCCTTTGGGCCCCAACCAATTCTCTCTTTAAAAAATACCAGGCTAGACAATATCAAGGTTCACTAGTGTTAGAGTAATACAATGATACTGAACTGACCACTGAGAACTCATGGGCCCCATTAGCCTTTCTGTTCCCAGTACTCTGAAAGCCATGAATCTTGTGATGTACTTGTTAAACCCTAAATAGCTTGGACTACAAGAGTGAGGTAACAAGAATTGACTCTTAAATGTAGTGTTAAAGGAAGAGTGGCCATTCTTGTAGGTGGCAAACTGGGTCCCTGTAAAGAGATTTGCTCTGATGTAACCATTTTTTTCATGTACAAAGCCTACATGCTCTATAGAGCACTGTCTTTCCACATGTATTCTTCTGGACCTTGGTCATAATTTGAGTCACCTGAGCAGGCAGTGGGGCCAATGGAGATCATTTGGAAAGACAAAGTGCATTTTCAGGGTAATTACTGAAGGTGACCAAAGTGTCTACAGCCCACACTGCAGGGGAAGAATTTCAGCGGGAGAAGGGGTTAGCCCCTTCCTCATAAGAAAAGTCAGAGCACAGCTCCAGGGTCATGTATATGGAGAGTTGATTGGAATGTGAGCTCTGGGAAAGGCTGAGAATCCTACAAAAACAACCACCTGCAAACCTAAAGTTTTATCTCCTCTGTTTATCCCCAGGAGAGAAAACCAACTAAACTGATTTTAAAGATAAGAAACCTTGAATGTGCAACCTAAAAGAATAAGCCAAGGATCCACAGACATCCAGAAGATTCCCTGTGTTTATTACTTATGTTATTCCTGTCTACTTACACATAATGTTTAGACTTAAATTCTTAAAATAAACAGAGTGAGTGGTTTTTTTGTGTATTTTGTTTTTGTTTTTGTATATATTTTTTGAGAAGCATAAAAGAAGGCAAGCTGTGTGCTAGTTTACAGATGGTTCTGAAAAAGTAGGTAATCCTCAGAAATAAAGTGAATTGGCACTCAAATAAAAGGAGTAAAGCAGATTACATCCCTGAGGCCTGTTAGCTGTTGAACTATCTTGACCAATAAAAGGCAAGTACAGGAAGTGCAAAAGCCCCGAGCATGAATGAGCCCAAAGTAGAGAAAACACAAGACTGCTCCACTGTGGCTGGGGCAGGCTAAAGAGGGGAGCAAGGTAGAACATAAGGTCAAAGTGGTAGATGGCTTCCTTCTTTTACCTGATTGTGACTTTTGGCAGTAAAAATAATAGGTAACATTGTCATGAGTTTAGAATGTGACCATCACTATATCATCTAACTTAATTCTCACACTCACAGCAACTTGATAAGATATGAAGATATTTGAAATATTTAACAACAAATGCATCATAACTAATAGCCAATCAGAAAATGCCCATCTCAACCACTACTCTGGCCATACTAGTAGAGAAATCAGGCTTGAAATCAGGGACCTCCATGGCTGCCTCAAATAGGTAAGAAAACTTAGCTTGGAGGTGGGAGAATCACCACAAAGTTATACAACTGGTCATTTAACCCCAAACTGTATTTTGAAACTAGCAAGTACACTACCTCTGATAAATGCGATATATCAGACTATAATAGGAAAATAAGGAATTTGGAGATTCACTCTCTATACTATGAGGGAGCACTGTGATAGGAGTATGAATTCACAGAATCAACCCTGGGACTGGTAATAAGTAGGTACAGGACTGCCAGTACATCACTCCAGCCTGTGGATGGTAATGTCACATATTTCTAGAGCAGTATTCTCAACTGGGCACACTTCTGTCCTCCAAGAGACAAGTGGAAAGTTTTAGGTGTTACAACAGGTTGGTGTGGGGTGGTGGGGAGCTAGTGGCTTCTAGTGGGCATCCCCAGAGGTCAGGGATGTCGCTGAGAACACCATAATGGACAGAACAGCCACCACTGCAAAGAAGTGTTAGTATCAAAGTTGAGAAACCCTGTTCTAGGGTCATAGAGGTAACAGACTCAGTGAAGAGTGTCTGGTGTGACATTAGGGAGTGGTGGAGACTATGTCAAGTTGTAGAATGCATACACGTTCTAAAGGCATTTCATACACAAATGTTTATAAACCTTTGTGAACTAAAGAGAACACACATGCAGACCAGTTTCAACCTGTTTTTGGCCTAATTGTTGCCCTGGTTACAATTTTCTCTTTTTCTTTTAATAGGTGAAGATAAAAGTATCTTCTAGTCACACAGAAGTAAATGTGTTCATGTGTAGGTATTGACAAAAAGATTTATTTTTAAGTATTTTCTAAAGAAAAACCCTTCATCCCTCTTAGAACCAAGTCTCCATTCTTTTGCTTCTTTCTCTGCTCTATACTTTCTCCCTTCTTCAATTACAGCAACCTCCTTCTTCTCAGTCTAGCTTTAGCAAAGGTATAGGCCAGCTGCTCCCCTCCCACCAGAGGAACTTCTGGTTTAAATTTTGATCCCTTCACATTGCTTAAAGCCTCTGGGAAGGAGGCCCCCTCACTTGCAATACCCCTTCAGCCTTTAGAGACAGATGGTCTGGAAAAGGCAGATTGGCCCCACGTTTTACAATGTGCCCCTGGAGTTATTTATGGTTTGTTTATCCATTCAATGTGGAGCAGTTGTGGCCTATGACTTTCAGCTCCAGGGTGCATTAACAGATTTGGGGGGAAATTGGCAGTGTCAAACTAAATAGTTGCACTGGGCTTTTCATCCTTCCCCTGTAAAGCAAACACAGCATCGATCCCCAGACACTCAGGCACAACGTGACTTCTAGAAAGACAGCGATGACCCCATTGGCCAAGAGGCTGGGAGAAAGTCTGCAATAGGTGAGAAGCTGATGAAATTAAAAGAAAGAAGCTCTCTGCTCATTGGGCTAGGATGATGGGAATAAGTGTGGCCAGTGTGAAGCTATGATATGGAAAGTGTTAAAAACCACGATTGTGATACAACAAACTAAAGGCTGATGGGGGCACCCCAGTGAGGTCTCCAAGATCCTAGGAGCATCAATGCATACTGCAAAAGGGGCAGAGCTGCTCTGATGAAGTGCATTTCTGCCCTGCTTTAAGATTGTCATTTCAAAGCCCTTGTACTCTACAAACAATGGAGCCTATGGAAAAGTGGGAAGGGCACACTACCACAAACCTGCCTAGTACCGCAGTGTCACTGGACATTAAAAATGTCCACAAATCAAGTGGATATATGGGCAGCCTACTTTATTTAAAGCACATTCAATGTGTTCTGGGCAGGACTGACTGCTACAGAGCTCCCAGCTGTTGATGTCACTCTCACAGGTGGCCAAAGTGCTCCGCAACTTGCCACAGGCCTCTGGGGTGAGGTCCCTGGGAGGAAGCCCTGCATGCAATGAAAAAAAAAATCTAGTTTTTTTCAAACACACCTGAAAAGTTCCTTGGGGCTATGCAGCAGTTCTAGGGGCTTTTCTTCTGCACTCCCATTGACCATGTTATACTGACATCACTCCCCCATATGTTAATGATATAATTGATTTGCATTGTTGAGCCTGACTGGTAGCAAAAGAGTCCATAGGAGAGAATCTTAAGTCCTGAGGCCCTGGGAACTAATACAAGGTGCCTAGAGACTTATGCAGAAAAATCCAAGGCCCTGAGCAGTTTCCACAAACTTGGAGATTGGGTTTGCCTTGCATCTGGCAGGTAACAGCTAAGCCTGCATTAAGTAGTTTGTGCAGCAATCAGCGATCAGGAAGCTCAAAGGAGTGGCAGGGGTGGAGATAGGCATGGAGGGAGTCAGAGGCTCTGGGAGATACTGAAGAAAATGGGGCATTTACATGGACTCACTTCTCAGACGCAAAGTTTTAGTGATACTGCTACACATAAGAGTGCAGGAAGGATGTGGTGAGCAAAGGAGGATAGAATATTCCAGAGATTCTAAGTCTGTCTTTTCCCCATTCATGACAGATGGAAGAAGGTGGGAGGGATGACTGCTGGATATTTTTTATGGAACAACATTACTCGAATGCTTTCACTAAATTATTGGGGATTCGTAGCTTTAATTGTCTATCACTTCTGAGAGGAGAGAGTTATAAAGACTTCCAAAAGAAACTTCTTCATCCACACAGTGGGACCCGAATCCCCGGCAAAATAGTAGACATCCAATGACTAGTAAATCAAAGGAAGGGAAGGAAGAAATCCACTGATACAAACAAGGATGAAGTACAACATGAATAATACTTCTATCTGGTTTTCATGACTCAGATTTCTACTCTGGCTTTCACTTGAACGTGTATGAGATCCTCAAGTGATACCGGTGTGACCTAAAATAGATACTGTTCTTCTCTAAAACAATCTATTCACTGAGAAATATTGGATAGATTAGGTAATCAGATCCTGAAACTGGACAGGACTTCACTGGATGATTTGGTCTAAGCTCCTGCCTCCTGACCAGATCATTAAGGAAATGACCAAGTTCAAGCAAACCTAGAGGCAGAAGTCAAAGGGGAAATCAGGAGTATTTCACATAGCTCATTTGATGTAGAGGGCTTAACCACACAGAATAAAGTATACAAATTGAAGAGTAACAATTATATACTGTAACAATTTATAAACAACTATAAGCAACCAATAACTCCAGTTTTAAGAATAAATGAATGAATGTACAAATGAATGAAAGAAATTTTTCTTCTGGGAATTAGCAATTTTGTTGAACTATTTATTTAACACCTCTACTTGCAAACATCATATTCTATATTCTGTACATTCAATGGTGAACCCTTAGGCTACCTGTTACCTACTGTTTTATTGGGGGTGAAGGCAGGTTTTGTGGAACCTTCAGTATATGTAGTCTACAAGACCCTCTTAAATGAAATGATTACAGAATTACAAAAACAAAATTGCTAGGTACTTTCCCAGCTGGTATTAGGGAGAGGCCCTGAGGCTTATGTTCTTCAGCTTCTTGCTAAAGTTGTCCCTGCTGTTGAGAATGTTTCTCCAGGTGTCAGGAGCTTGAGAAAACAATCTGGGGCCAGACACTCCCTTCTCCCTGCCTAACAGTTCAGGGTTCTGGCTTCATTGCCAACCACCGCCTAAGATGGAAGCCTTCCTCTGCTGCCAGAAGGACTTGCTCAGCGTCCTGGTGGATGGGTTTGAAAAGTTGGGGGTGCTTGTTTTACTTCTTCCGTTCATCTACCAGTCCACACACACAAAGAAAAAAAAAAAAAAAAAACACTGACACTCTGCTTTCTCTGAGCACTATGTTGTTTTGTAGGAATACAAAGACAAGAGGTTACATCCATGTATTCATTTTCTATTGCTGCATAACAAATTCCCACTGATCTAGCAGTTTGAAACAACATACATCTA
The DNA here is from genome assembly GCF_011764305.1 of Mustela putorius furo. Lineage (NCBI taxonomy): Eukaryota > Metazoa > Chordata > Mammalia > Carnivora > Mustelidae > Mustela > Mustela putorius. The sequence goes on from NW_025421341.1 coordinate 21,535,215, forward strand.
CTACTTCACAGTTTTTGGGATTCTGAGTCCGAGCACAACATATTTGGGTCCTCTGCTCAGGCTGTCACCAGGCTGCATGTACAGTGTTGACCCAATTGTTTTCTCATTCAAAGACAGGACTAGAGAAGAATCCGCTTCAGGCTCAAGCAGATTGTTGTTAGGATTCATTTCCTTCGTATGGGTGAGAACCCAAGCTCCATACTGGCTCTTGACCCTGGAATCCTAGAGACTGCCTTAAGTTTCCTAGGATAGAACTTTATAGGCAGTTTTACAACACGGTTGCTTGCTTCCTAAAGGACAGAAGGAGAAGTTTTCTCTGTCATTATCTTTTTTTTTTTTTTTTTAGATTTTATTTATTCATTTTAGAGAGAGAGAGTGAGTGAGCAGGAAGGGGCAGAAGAATCTCAAGCAGACTCCACAATGAGTGGAGACAGAGCCTGACACAGAGCTGTATCCCAAAACGGGGAAGTTATGACTTCAGCTGAAACCAAAAGTCAGAAGCTTACAAACTGTGCCACCCAGGTACCCCTCTCTCTATCATTTCCTAAGACAAAGTCTTATATAACAAAATAAAATAGAAGGAGCAACATTCCAGCACCTTTACCTTATAATGTAACCTAATGATGGGACTGATAACTCATCACCTTTACTAGATTCTTGGTTAGAAACAGGTTATCAGTCATGACCACCATTGAGGGGATTATCCATAGATCACTGGGGTCCATCTTAGTATGCATCCTCCACCTACCATCTACTTTGAAACTTCTAGGAGCTCTCATTTCAATAGTTTATTTCAAATTACTGGAGCCTGCTCTCATTCTAAATATTTGGAAAATTCTTCTATCTGATTGTATTCTATCAAAATCTTATCTGTTTAATTTAAACAAAGAAGAGCAATATTTCCAATTAGTAGGAGTTAGGACTTCTTGTAATTCCAACAGTCAGGAACATAGCTTATACTACATATATATAGATCTATCTACATATGTCTGTCTGATGCATTGAAAAGAATATTTGTAGTGTTGAGCCACAATAATAATAACTCACATATCTCCAATCTAATTTCAGAGCTAGACCACTACTCACTCCATTCTATCTCCCTGTGTACTTCCTATTCTGTACCACCTATCGTAATCATTCTCTTAAATTTAGTCATGGTCATGTCCTTGCTTTTTTTGTATTTAGCTGCCCCCCACCCCCCAATTTAGTCCTTTTGCTAAATTCAAAACTGTATACAAATGGCAAGACATACCACCGAATTTTCCACACCTGGCTTTTTCCACACAACTTCTGTTTTTTAAATTGACCACTGCTTCTTCTTGTAGATGTAGATCAATCATTCCCACTCAAATTCTTCTATTGTGCAAAATGCCACAAATACATATTAATTTTTTATCAGTGTATACTTAAGTTCTTTCTTGTTTTTACTCTCATTAATGATGCTGCCATAAACATTCTTACATGTCTCCTAGTACACATATGTAATGATTTTTCTGGAATATACACCTAAATGTAAAATCACTGGGTCTGAAGGAATGCAGAGATTCAATTTTACAAGGAATGACAAATTGTTTTGCACAATAGTTATATTAATAGAGACTCAACTTACGAGTTCTCTTTAACCTATTTCCTCACCAACACTTGGTATTGATATTGCCAATTGAAGAGCTTTACAGGGTATTTCATTTTGATCTTGCACATTAATAAGACCAAACATTTTCTATTTTTATTTGCCATTTACATTTTCTTCTGTTAAATGCTAGTTCAAATGATTTGCCTGTTTTTCTATTGCTTATATTTTATTCTTGCTGGTCTGGAGAAGTTCTTCATATATGCAGGGGCATTGTTAATTCTTGGGCCAATAAAACATATTCTCATAATACATAGCTTGTTTTTCCCTTTCTTTATAATATCTTCTAATAAAGAAAAATTTTAATTATTATTATAGATCTATTAAACATTTCTTTGCAGTTAGACTTTCTGTGCCATATTTAAGAGGTCTCCTCCTATCACAAGGAAATTCCTTTATATTTGCAATTTCTCAACTGAAAAAAAAGATCTACATAAAAGAAGAAACAAAATGTTATAAATATATAATTATTTCCATCTTCAATGATTTATAGGTTCAGTATTATTCCCATTAAAATAGTCCTAAATGATACTTTAGAAACTTGGCTAATTTATTCTAAAAATTAGATAAAAGAAAAAAGACCTATGAATAGCCAAGTCACTCCCAAAATAAAAGCATATGATTGTACTTAATCCTACCATATATCTATATGCATACTCATATACTGATGTAATACTGATATAATGATATGGATCTATACATTTATTCATATGTAAGCATATATGTATATAAATATTTGCATTTATATTCTTATATACATATATACTATTTATATTCAACTGTACATTTATGTAAGTATAGATCATATATACAATATATATTCTTTTAAGAATAGACTTATAAAATTATATAAGGATATTTATATTACCTATAATTATATATATATGCATATACATACACACACATAAGTATTTATAAAATGTGCATGTATCGATGTATATTTAATTCTATAAAATATGTTTTGGATTTCATCAACTGCTTTTTTGGCATCTGTTGAGATGACTATATTTATTTTTTTCTGTGTTCAGTTCATATGGTCAATTACATCTATAGATTTCTAGTGTGAAGCTGCTATTGTTTTGTGGAGTGTACTGAATTTTATGACAGTGGATCATAGTTTTATATGCTATTCAATGTATTTTGCCAATGTTTTATTTAACAATTTCACATTTATGTTTGTGAGTGAGATTGACCTGCACTTTGCTTTTTTCTTTCTGGTTTTGCCTGATTTTGAATCAAAATTACATTGACTTCACAGAATGATTTAAGGAAGTTTCCCTTTCTCTAATCTCTAAAGTGTTATTTTAACACTGGAATGATCATTTTCTTGAAAGTTCTGTGCTGATATTCAGTTAACTGTGTAGCAGCATGCCTGTGACGATTGTTCATGACCAGCATTGAATATGATTATTTAGGACACACACTATACTCATTGTTAATGATTTTAAATTGTGTCTTGCAAAACACTAGCCTGTAAAATAAGTTGGGCTTATTGTTTCCTTCACAGGGTTATTGTTAACTACAGATTGAATTTCATTAATTTTTATAGAACCCCTCAGGCTTTCTATTTTTTATTGAGTCAATTTTGATGTCTTTCTTTGGGGGGGGGGGATTTGTTATTCCATCTAGGTTTCCAAATCCATTGTCACAAAAACTTTATGCTATTTTCTTGTTTTTTATACTTCTGTTACATCTATAGTTATGTTCCTTGGTCATATCCCATATTTTTATTTGTGCCATCTCTTTCTCAATCAATCTTGGCAAAAGATGTTTTTCTAAAAACATTAAAAAATGACAAATTTTGCTTTGGTGGTCTATTTCATGTGTTCATTTCATTAGCTTTCCAGCTTGTTAATTTCTATTCTTATCTTTATTATTTCCTTTCGTCTACTTCCTGGAACTTACTTTGTTTTCTTTTTTAATGTCTTAATTTGGATTGTTAGCTCAATACTTTTCAGTTACTATAGTTACTAAAGAGTAATTCATCTTATTGTCAAATATAATTAGACAAGGCTCCAACTTTCCTTCTTGGTACTATTTTCACTGGACCTTAAAAAGTTATGTAGGTAGTATTTTTGTTTTGTTTTTAATTTTTTTAAAATTTCTTTTCAGTGTAGTATTTTCAATTTTATTTAGTTGTAAGGATTTTTTTAAGAGTATCATTATTTTTTAACCCATTAGATATTTAGACCTTTTTAACAAAAATGTTGCCTGTGAAGTCCTTGTTTCTATATATTGTCTCTGTAAATATTTGTTCTGTCACTCTTGGGTTCTCTCTTCTTTTATAGACCCCTCCTTAATATGTCTTTCAGTGCTGGCTTTATGGTCACATGTTCTTTTAAACCTTGCCAGTCTTGGAAGTTCTTTATCTCACCATCCCTTTTGAATGTCAGCCTTGCTGGATAAAGTATTCTTGGCTGTATGTTCTTCTCATTTAATGCCCTAAATATGTCTTGCCAGCCCTTTCTGGCTTGCCAGGTTTCTGTGGACAGGTCTGATGTTATTCTAATGGACCTTCCTCTGTAAGTAAGGAATCTATTCCCCTAGTTCCCCTTAGGAGCTCTTGTCTAAAGCTATGATTCATCAGTCTTACAATCAAGTGTCTTGAGGTCTTTCTAGATTCATTGATTTTGGGGGGTGGAGGGTGAGCTCTCTGCCTTTAGGACACAAACACTGGATCCATTCCCCAACTGGGAGAATTTTCATTGAGAATTTGTTCAACCATATCTTCTAGTCTTCTTTCTTTTTCCTCACTCACAGGGACCCCAATAATTCTGATGTTGGAATATTTCGTGGCATCATTTATTTCCCTAATTCTGTTTTCATGGCTTCTAAGCTGTTTGTTATAGGCCTCCTACTGATTATTTTTCTCTATAAGTTTGTCCTCTAGATCACTGATTCTATCTTCTGCCTCAGTTACCCTAGCTGTTAGAGTATTTAGATTAGATTGCATCTCATTAATAGCATTTTTAATTTCTTCCTGGGCAGCTTTCACTTCTGCCCTTAGAGATTCCATGTTGTCACTAATGGTTTTTTCCAACCTAGTCATTGCCTGGATAATTGTTACCCTGAATTCCCTTTCTGACATACTACTTATGTCCATATAAAATGATGTATTTTAATCTGTCTTTTTGTCAATGATTTCTTTTTTTCTTTTTTTGGTTGGTTTGTTTATGCTCAGTTAGCCAACATATAGTACATCATTAGTTGTTTTTTTTTTTTTTTTCTTTTCAGTGTAACAGAATTCATTGTTTATGCACCACACCCAGTGCTCCATGCAATATGTGCCCTCCATCATACCCACCACCAGGCTCACCCAACCTCCCATCATCACCCCTTCAAAACCCTCAGATTGTTTTTCAGAGTCCATAGTCTTTCATGGTTCATCCCCCCCTCCAATTTCCCCCAACTCTTTTTCAACATTTCCTGAGCAATTTGGGGTCTCTTCTTATTCCATACAAGTACAAATTTTACGATTATTTGCTCCAGCTCTTTGAAAAATACCGGTGGAATTTTGATTGGAATGGCATTGAAAGTATAGATTGCTCTAGGCAGTATAGACATTTTAACCATATTTATTCTTCTGATCCATGAGCATGGAAAGGTCTTCCATCTCTTTGTGGTCTTCTTTGATTTCTTTCATGAGTGTTCTGTAGTTTCTTGAGTATAAATCCTTTACCTCTTTGGTTAGGTTTATTCCCAGGTATCTTATGGTTCTTGGTGCTATAGTAAATGCAATAGATTCTCTAATTTCCCTTTCTGTATTTTCATTGTTAGTGTATAAGAAAGCAACTGATTTTTGTACATTGACTTTGTATCCTGACATATTACTGAATAGCTGTATGAGTTCTAGTAGTTTGGGGGGATTTCTGTTTTAATTTCACTTTGTCAGAGAACATGCCCTATAAATATCTACATGTTGGACATCTGTGAAGACTTACAGAGCCTAGAATATGGTCAGTCTTTATAAATGTTCCACATGGTCTTTAAATGGATGTATGGGATTTTTTTTGGATATTACTTCTTTATATGTTATTAAGTCAAGCTTGTGGTTTATTCATTTATTAATATGTTAGCCATTGTCACTACTAATATTATTTTACCTCTTTACCTATCCATAATTGAGAAGTGTGTGTTAAAATCTTAGAAAGACAGATTTGTACTTTTCTTCTTATACATCTAATTTCTTTTCTTTATTTTAAACATAGTTAATTATGTACAAGTTTATAATTATTAAACAATTCTTACAAATCAACCATTTAACTCTGTTACTAATAATACCTCTTTATTTTCAGAATAATAAATATAATATGATGTCATTTATATAAATCTTAAAAACTTACAGATATGTTTATGCATATTATGGAGAATATATTAAAATAAGATTTTTTCCTATTGTTCCAATGGACTGTGTCCCCCATGCTGAAAATACCCATTCATTCTAAAGAGGTTATTATTTGTGTGGGAAATCATTTTCTCTAAGTCTGGGACTATCATTTTCTTTTTTAAAATATTTTTATTTATTTGACAGAGACAGAGAGACCATAAGTAGGCAGAGAGGTAGGCAGAGAGAGAGGGGTAAGCAGGCTTCCTGCTGAGCAGAGAACCCGATGTGAGGCTTGATCCCAGGACCCTGAGATCATGACCTGTCCCAAGGCAGAATCTACTGAGCCACCCAAGTGCTCCCTAGTCTTTTTTTTTTTTTTTTTTTTTTTTAAGGAGGAAGCAGGCTTCCTGCTGAGCAGAGAGCTCAATGCGGGGCTCGGTCTCACTCTGGGATCATGACCTGAGCCAAAGGCAGAGGCTTTAACCCACTGAGCCACCCAGGTGCCCCTAGTCTTTTTTTTTTTTTTTAATGGTATCTTCTGGAGATCAAATGTATGGTATAATGACAACAGTTAGCAACACTGTGTTGTATACTTGGAGTTTGCTGAGAAGATAGATCTTAAATCTTTTCAACACACACACACACACACACACACACACACACACGAGTAGTAACTACATAGATGTGAGGGGCAAGTTATTTAGCTTGATTGTGGTAAACTTTTCTTTCTATAGATATAGTTGTATGCCTTCAGTATATATACTTCTTATATGTTAACAACATCTTAATAGAGTTGCTACAAAAAGATACACAAAAATATCAATTGACAAATTCAAAAATGTAAAAAATTTAAGTTATTATTTCTCAAACTGTTCTAACACCTTTTGCTTTCAATGGTTACCAGAGTTTTGTTTGGTATTTTTTCTGCTATGTCTTTTCCCGATTCTTTCACTTTTTTAAACTTCCACTTTCAGGCATTCTATCTTTTTATTTTTTCCTGTGAAGAGTATATCTATCACTGGATGCTTCTTTCACCCCAATAAAAGTCCCTGCCTTTTATTTTTTAATTTTTTTTTAAAGATTTTACTTATTTATTTGACAGAGAGATCCCAAGTAGGCAGAGAGGCAGGCAGAGAGAGAGGGGAAGCAGGCTCCTTGCTGAGCAGAGAACCTGATGCGGGGCTTGATCCCAGCACACTGAGATCATGACCTGAGCCACCCAGGTGCCCTAAGTCACTGCCTTTTAAATGTTGGGTCTAGTCCAGTCAGATTATTGAGATTACCAGAATAATTGCATTTGTTTCTACCATCTCTTTTTTTACGACTTTTCCCTCCATTTGTTTTATACTTCTGTTTTTCTCCTCCACTCTCCCAACTCTCCCCTGCTTTCCTTGTCTTCTTGGGTCATAGTCTGAGTACTTTGCTCACACATTCTTCCAGTTCAATAATAATCTCTGAGTTTATACCTAATATGTTATTTTCCCACACACTGAACACTTAATTTTTGGCAACTTTATTTTTTTTTTTGGCAACTTTATTTTTAATTTTCATGTCTTATCTGTCCCTTTTTCAAATTTACCTGGTCATCTTTCTTGTCTCTTCACTCATTTTGGTTACAAGGTCCAATAAAGTAAACTGGGCTTTTGTGTGGGATATGGAGGGTGTAATTTGGCTCTGAAATGGGACGTACTTATAGTATCTCCTTTTCTTTCTATTGCTTTAGATATTTTCTGACTAATTTTCACCACCCTGCAGATTTCACATATCCCAAGCATAACGTAAGGCATGACTCTCTGCAAGTTATTAGCACTAATAATAATCCCTTAATAAAAATAAAATTCTGGAGCTCATCCCATCCATCTTCTTCCCTGATACAGGGTAGGTCTTATTGCTGAAAGTTACCAGCCAAGTAGAATATTCTCCTGATGTCATTTATCTATGGAATTAGTCTCTAATTTGCCCATAATTGCCCTTGGGTAAACCTAAACCCAAAGACAGATTGATGGCCCGTGCTCTTTCCCCCAACCAATTAGGCACAATCCACATTACTGCCCTATGCTGCAGTTTAGATCTTACCCAGAAGTCCAAGGCCAACATCACTTGGCCCCACTCTGTGACAGTATCATGGCCCATTACTGCAGTGTTGACTCTGTTACTGAGTCAGTCTCCCAAGCCAGATTTCAGAATTTCATGGGAATAATATGCTGGTGATGGGAACTGGAGAAGAGATTCTTTTCTCTATAGACATTCATGCATGATCACTGGTCAATCCTTCAGCAATCCGTATCTTACCCAGTGTTTGATCATCATACTTTATCCAGCTGATCCATGTACCAGTTTCAAGGAAATGAAACTATTACAGTTTATGAAGGGTTCCCTATGTACAAAAGCATATTCCATATGTTACCCCATTCTGTGCTTACAACATACCTATGAAATAAGTACTATTAATATTTCCATCCTATAGGTGAGGAACTTTAGGCCTGAAAATGGTAAATTACTTGTTCAGAATCGCATAACTAGAAAGTTGCAGAGCCAAGATAAAGACAGCAGCTTCCTTGTTTCACATCACTTATCTTTAAAACTCTATGAGGCAGATGCTATTCCTAAAGTGTAGTAAAGAAAACAAAGCACAGAGAGTTTAGGTAACTTGTGCAATATCACACAGCTTGTATATGGCAGAGCAGGGAAGGGCACCAGAATAGCCTGAGTGGAGAGATGGTATGCTGCTGAATGTGTCCATCCACCAATAAAGCTAGAAGGTGTGGTGAGTGTGCTGATACATCTCACTTCATTTCTCACCTTATGTGACCACATGGTGTTAATAAATCTCTGCTGTGGCCCAGCCTCCACCTAAAACTCATATTTATATTAATATACACTTTAAGAAAATAATGTTAGTGTAGAGTGAGAATAAATAAATAGCAGTCTAGTCTGGAAATGAAATGGGAAGAATAATGGAGAACTTTATTAACATTAAAATGCAGAACAACCTTCTGACACATGGTTGTGACTTGTGTCTTTCTTTATGTATCAAAGAGGGAAGTGTCCATTGGGTTTCTCAACTCCAGCACTATCGACATTTAGTACCAGATAGTTCTTTGTGGTCTAGGAATGTTCTTTGCATTGTATGATGTTGACCAGAATCTCTGGTCTCTACCTACTAGATGCCTATATCATTCTACCCACCCCAGTTGGAGCAATCAAAGTATCCCCAGACATTGCCAGTATCTCCTGCTGGCCAAAATCATGGCTAGTTAGGAATCACTAATTGAGGGAGATTTCAGGGAGCAGATATAAAATAATTCCTCTGCCTCCAAAATTAGGCACTGCCCTCACTGATTTGGTTAGACTGAGCAAGAGACCCCAGGGACCTATCTTTAGTTAGAGTGAGAGATTATCCTGAACCAGTGCTGAGTCAGGGCCCAGTGTGCTCATACCCTCTTCTCAGCAAGGGAAAGGGGATGAGGGAACTGAGGGGATAGCCAGAGACCATTGCATATTCTGAAAATACAACTCAAGAGAACTTTGATAAGTGTGTTGGAACAAATGCTTGGTGATACGGAAGAGCAAAGACACCTCTTATCTCACTTCGTCCCCATGATAATACAATAAAGGAGGCACAGTTTATCATTTCTGTTTCACAGATTAGGAAAGATGCCAAAGACACTGAAAGACTTGCTCAAGATTAGAAGGTGAGGGAATTGGGAGGACAGAGGGTCTGACTCAGTGTCTCTACTCTTTCCGTGAACCCTAGGGGTATAGAACCTTCTAGAGATCACATGGAACAAAACTGTTTTTAATTCTTTTATAGAGCAAAATATATGCACATCTACACTGTGAAGATGCTATGCTATCCACCAGGAATACAAAGATAGATAAACTCTATCCCCAGGCTTACAGAGCTCAGATTAGTGAGAGAAAAACATATATTTAAAAATTCCAATGCAGTGTGCTAAACATGGTGAAGGAGTATATATGAAGAGGGGGCCGTGAGAACATAGAAGAGGGGCTTGGGACAGTATTGGGACATGGAGGGTTCCTCAGGGAAGGCTTCAAGAAAGAGGTAGTCTCTGAACTGAGTCCAAGATTGCCAGGAGTTGAGATTGGTCATAGGGAATGACAGAAATCTCACAATTTACCATTACAAATCAACCACTACAAATTGTAGTTTGGCTCTGATCATGGAAAAGTGCACTAAAATTTTTTGTTAAAAGGAATGCAGAGTGTTGGGCTGGGATGTCACTTCCCTGAGGAGAGAGTAAGAGCACTGATTGCCATTTGTATTGGTCAAAGTCCTCCAAAGAAACAGAAACAATAGAAGATATGGGAGACAGAGAGGAAGAAGGAGAAGTGAAGGAGAAAGATTTTAAGGAATTGCTAACATAATTGGTAACATAAATGGTAGTTAGCAAATACAAAATCTGAAGTGGGAGCTGTGAGGATGGAGGTTCAGGTGAAAATTGATAATGCCATCTTGAATCTGAATTCCTCAAGACAGATCAGCAGATGGGGAATCTCAGACAGAGCTTCTACTCTGCAGTCTTGAGGAAGAACTGCTTCTTCCTTGGGAAAACTCTGGCTTTGCTCTTAAGGTCTTCAACTGATAGCACAAGACCCACCCACATTGTGGCGGGTCATCTGCTCTACTCTGTTAGAGGTGGGAAGTGAGAATTTCTGTCACCACATGCGCTCCAGGCTTCAGTGCCTCTGGGAAAGCTGTGCCTAGGGGAGTGGGGAAGGAAACACTCCAGCTAAATTCAGCTGACTATTTTAGTACACCCTTAGGTCATAAATCCTGATGAGCTCAGACCCTAAAGCAGGTCCCTGAAAGAGATCAAGGAATTCTTAAAGTTTTGGTAATTCAACAGCCATTTTAAATACAGAAAAGAGCTTGCTTTTTAACAAACTTAAGGTGAACTATTTTAGAAAATAATAAATTAGGTAGTGGGTTTCATTTGCTTGTTTTTGTTTTTGTTTTTTAGTTAGGGGAAACATTCATGCATTTCTAATGTCATACACTAAATGTCTTAGCTTGAGATGTGTGTGTGTGTGTGCATTATTCATCCCTATTTCCTAACTGACAAAGGATGTGATCATTCTGTTCAGGTCTAATATACCAGTGTGGGCCTGAGCATGTCTGTGTATATAAGCTATAATGTCTCAGTTATTGGCATAGTGGGGAGCATTTTTTTTTATGAAGATAATTTGTTGATTATATCAGGACTATTATTTCTGCTTTTGTATGGTGAAATTATCCAAGAAAGAAGCCCCCATGTAGAAATCTATAAGATTATGTCCCTGGAGTTCACTGTCATTTTTGATCTCTTCATTAAAAAAAAAATACATTGTAAGGAACATATCAGATTCATAGCCAGCAATCTATCATTTAATAACCAGTTAATTTGTTGCAGAGTTCACATGCTTTGAAAAGGGACCCAATCAAAAAATCTTGACAAATCTAACATGAATCAGTCAGTAGCAAGAAAGAAAAAAAAAAGTTTTCCCTCAAACTTTGTCCTACACTTGCACCTTGACAAAACGCCTAGAAGCAATTCCCCCAACTTTGCCCTGATGGAAGAGAAGGTGTCCGAAGACCATGAGAATTGGCAGGTCTATCCAAAAGAAGTTTGATTGCAAAAGTAAGAACTTGACTCTGGTTCTGTAAAATGAGGGGGGGAGAAGGGACTAGGAAGAACATGATAAATTATTCAGGCTTAAGAGACAGTGATAAAAATGCAAATATAATCCTGCCACTGACTCTTTGCACCAGCTGAATAAATTCAGGCTAGAAGCTGAATCAGCATCTTGCCTCTGATTAAAACCAATTGAAAGCACAAAGACAGGAAGAAGAAAGCCTCAGAAGCTCTTTGGAAATGACAGATAAATTGATCAAGCATAACTGCAACCTGAAAATGAAAGTTTTATGGATTATATGCCGCAGGCCAAAGGGCCCTACCAGCTCTCTTCAAATGGAAACACTTGTAATCAAAGAATCAGGTCTTACTTAAGCCCAAAAGTTATTATTATTTCATTAATTATGGTCATGTCTGCTCTTTCATTGTGAGCACATGTAATCTTTCCCAAGAGCAGTACATTAGCCTCATATCATCTTTAATCAGTACATGCCATCCCAGGCTGTCCTCTGTATGTGCGGCTCCACACTGCCAATTGATAGCTCTATATGCCAAATTGACGGCCAGCAACAGCTCTGTGCTTGATCTAACATGACAGCTGAGAAAGCCAAATAAAAGAGATCTGCCCCACGTTGCAATGCAATAGAAACAATTTTTTCCAGATCTACTTTAAAACAGATCAAGAAATAGGGCATAAGTGTGAACAAATGTATTTTTCTTGCACAGCTCAGTGATTAAAAGCATGGTTTTGGAATTCAGGCTCCCTGCTTTCAGATACAGGTCCGCCACTCCAAGGCAACCAGCTGTTTAACTTCCTTCAGGGCTAACTACAGGGTTTGCTGTGAGGATCAAATTCATGAAAACATGAAAAGAGCTTAGGACACCTCTGGCACATACCAAGTGACCAGTAAGTGTGAGTTCTTACTAATATCGTGCTTCCATTAAGCATAGGCCACCACTTGGGGGTTGGACCAATGCAGTGCCCTGAGCTGCTGGTGTGCATCCCTCTAAAAATCACAACCTTGTCTGTCCATTTACACATATATAGAGAGTAGAGGGATAAGAGCTGATGTCCAGGCCCTTTCTTATTCTGGGCTATCAGCCCTTAGGAGATATTCTCATGTTATGGTCTAAGGAAAATTAGGCAATTTTGTCAACGTCAGGTAATAAAGCTGTTTAATGAGCCCATTCCCAAAGAGCCACTGGGTAGTGCCCAGAATTATGTCAACCCTGATGGTGCACCAAAGAACCAGGGAACACCAGAAAGTCTTCTAGACACTGACAACCATTCGAGAAGAAAAAGGCTTCTCTTGAACTACTAAACGATGAAGCGATTATGTGAATTATGTAATTATGGACAGTTCTACAATAAGCTAACATATCATCACGTGGTATTTGTGGGTTGAAAACTTTCTGCAAAGGAGAATGAGGGGTGATGAAGCCAGACAGAGAGTCCTATGCTGGGTGTGAGGGTATTGCTCACAACTGTCCCCTTCCCCCTCTCCCCATCCCACTGCTGTGCACTCGGGTGAGAATTCTGAGGCTCCCCATCCCTGTGCAGCCTTCTTTTCCTTATTTAACAAGACAATGTCATTTAAGAAGCAAAAGAAAACCAAAGCTTCTTCAGTGGTACTATGCAGGGTTACCGGCAGCTTCTGGCCTACTTCACGTTCGCACGTGGCCACGCAGAATTTTCTCAGAGACTTGCAGGAGAAGTTTCCTGGCAACCACACCCACCCCTGCCCATGCCCAGCGACATGCTAACCCTCACTCCTGTCTGTCCTATCCTGCTTTTCTCCATTGGCTATGGCCAGAGCCAAGAGAAGAAGGTAAACGTCACCCTTAAATTATGTCAGTGTCACTGGCCAGTGGAGGAGCCCTGTTTTACACAGCTCTATTCCCCCTAAACCAGGATTTTGTCCCCAGCCCTGCCCTCTGAGGTCGCACCAGAAGGCTCAATGTGGGCATGGCTTGCAGCCTGGTGCGCCTGTCTGTCCAGAGAGGGATCAGATGGAGACCTGGGTGTGTTATTGTTTGTTTGTTTGTTTGGCTTTTAAGCCAATTTATTGGCAAGTCAGTAACATAAGAGATTCAGGGAAGTTCATGCAACAGCTTCCTCCCTGCCACTCCTCGATGGCACCCCTATTCCTGCTCAGTCAGGCAGCTTATCCTCTGCCTATACGGTTCTGCTTTGGAAAAGATAACATGCCCAGGCTGATTCATGAGCTGTGGTTTTTATCACCGTGAATGATGGGCTGGACTGACTTCCTTTGAGTGAAATTCCTATCAGGGTGACCTCACCTTGAATAAATGAGGCCATAAATGGCACAGACTCTCTTTTTGGCAGACCCATTCTGAGCCCAAGGCACTGTGCAAGGTGCTGGGTAAGGATGTAAAAACATAAGTCATATCTAGGGCTTGCCCTCATGTTGACAAGAATTTTGTGTTACTATGAGATTGGTAGGAACGGGAGGCAAGAATAGCAATTATTCAAATATAAGGCAGAAAAGTCCAGGTTGGGAATTTGGGAGAAGCTTGGGAAAGTTGTAGACAAAGGGAACAGCATAAGCAAAAGCCCTGATGTGGAAGGAGGCCAGGGATGGTCGTAGGCCAGAGAGCAGAAGTGTGTGGAGCTCATAGGTCATTGAAAAGCACTCTCGTGGATGAAGCAGAAAATCTTAGAGAACAGCTGCTAATTGTCCTTCTCTTAGAGCTTTGAAACTTGCCCTCTCTTGCATACCACACTCAATTTGGGGCCCACTTCACTTTAGTTTATTCAAACGCAAAAGGCATACTAAAGCCCTTAAGAGTGGTCCCAAACACTGAGAGCCTTTGTGGTTTCTAAAAATCAGAGAATCATTGCCTAGGCATGAGAGATGCACAAGCTATTTGCTCTGCCCATGGACTCCTGGAAAAAAAACATAGCAAAGTTACCAGGCAGCAGAAAGTCTCACACAAAACAGCCCATACGCTTTTTCCTATCTCGCTAATACTAAAAACTGGAAAACTATGTAATTACTAAAACAATCAATCATTAGAATGAGCTCTTTGGGGAACGAAGGAGCACTGAACACTTTCAACAGAGGCCAAATACTTTTATCAAGAATTCTCTTGAAAGGGACCCTGTTGCTAAGCGGGAGATTGGCTCAGTTCACGTTTCTGAACCCAAATCCTGCTGTGGCCCAGAAGACTATTTATATACCTTCATAAGGATGACAGGACTGAAGAGGAAGAGAGAAGCAGGAAAGGAAACAGAAGAGCAGGAACAGAGGGAGAAGGTAAGGAAGCAAGGAAGAATGCAAGAAGGAAGAAATTGCTTTTGCAACACATGGGCCAGTATTTCAAAATATTGAACCAGAGTAAGTCCAAATTCTAGCCTTATAAATATCTTAAGTGAGCTCTTCAGTTTCATGACAAAAGCATGGACATTGACACTTTGGTTAAGAAGTTGATAAGAGATCAGATTGGGCTATCAATCTGGTTAGAAGAAGGGGGTTAAAAGTCAGCTTTAGGATGAATGATCCCAAATACTCAGATATGATGATCCTCACTTTTATCTCTTTTTTCCTTTTTTTTTTTTTTTTCCACTTAAGGCACTATTTATTTTGTTAAAGTCAAGCAGGATGATCTGTTGAGAGGTAAGTGGTAAGTGTCAGAGCATGAAATCTGTTCATATCGTCCACATTTTCCATTTGCCCTGGGTTATGGTAACTGGCATCTTTGCCTAGCACCCTGCCTTACGGCATCGGCTTGGAACCACGTCGAGTGAAAATAAAAAAGATCTGGAAGGCTTCTAGCTCCTCACTACCAGTTAGCTGTGTGACCTTTCCCTTTGTAATGAAAACCAAGCCAGCCAGATTAAAACTACCAGCCCATTGAGTGAGATAATTTATGTGACAGCACCTTGAAGTAGATAAAAGTCACTGTGTTGTGGTAAGGTATCATTATGCAAATAGAGGTATAATGTGAGGTTCCTGACACCAGAGGTCTGGATGTACTCCAGGGTCTCTGTCATCTTTAAAAACATGCTCTCTTGCTTGAGGATATATTAGGGTAGATGTACACTGAGAACAGAAGATCTTCCAGACCCTCTAATATCTAGGCAGCTACAGTGTGGCCAGTAGAAATTAGAAGAAAATGGAAGAGTAAAAATAAAAGATTCTGAATTATGCTTTACAGAATTTGGAGCTGCTTTGAGACTTTCATGGGAATAGGAGATGGCTAAGTCATTAAGTTCTGAGTTTGATAACTCTGTATCTTTCTCTAACAGTTTAACATAGTACGTGGCACAGAGAAGATACTCAAGCAATATTAGACCTAGAGCTACATGGTATGCCTCATTCAATATGGGCCAAGTTGTACTATGATACAATCCCCCCCCCCATATCAGTAGCTTAAAAAACCAAATATCTATTTCTTATTCATGCTACACATTCCTTGTGTCTTAGGTGTATGTTCTGTCCCATACCGTCCCCAACATAGGATCCAGCCCCAGGAAGCAACCTTCATCTGGAACACTGCTGGTCACTATGGTAGAGGGAAAGAGAGCTTGAATGATTTCCTACCAGCAATTAAATGCTTTAGCATGGATATGACACTCATCACCTATAATCATTTGGTCAGTACTAGTCACATGGCTCTGCCCCAATCAGCAGAGCCCCAGAAAGTATAATCCTACTATCCACCCAGAAGGCAGAGAGCCTGAAGTGTCTGGTGAATTATACTAATGACAATCAAATGACATGTGCTTGTATGTGAATAAAATTGAACCAGTCTACTTGAATAAAAGATTCGGCAATGCTGTGGCTAAGTCTGCAATAACATTTCCCAAAGCCAATCATCAACACAGAAAACCAGAGGCTGCAGGGGGTCTTCTTAAGTCCAAAAGTATACATGAGTTACAGATGTCATCACTGACAGCGTCTTGGTATTTTGCACCAAACAAAAGCTCAGCATGAAATGGCCCTCAGGGTACCTCACTTACTTTCCTGCTTAGAATGAAATGCTTAATAAAAATTTCTGTAAATGTGGCTTTTGCTGTCTGTTTAATGAGCAAACTGATTGCTAGAGTTATTTCCACACAATGGAAATGAAATAAAATGAATGAAATAAATAAAAACCTCCCAAGGTTTTATTCATTTCCCAAGGAAATGAATAAAAACCTCCCAAGCCAGGCCAGCCCTATGGCAAGCAAAGATGGTAGATGATGTCAACTATACCAGGAGAATACCACCTATCTCAAGGACAAAGTATAGAAAACTAACCATATTGGGTGTCAGTCAAATTTTCTAAGTGTTATAGATGCATAATATCTATGGCTATAGTAATTGTGGTAACTCCCGTCTCCCGGGGTTGTTGGACACTTTAGCTGATGCAGGACCTCCACCACTGACAAAGTCCACTGAAGAATTCTTGGAGTCTCCAGGGTACTT
Organism: Mustela putorius furo; assembly: GCF_011764305.1. Lineage (NCBI taxonomy): Eukaryota > Metazoa > Chordata > Mammalia > Carnivora > Mustelidae > Mustela > Mustela putorius. Next base: position 21,552,240 of record NW_025421341.1, read on the forward strand.
CCACAAGGAATTAACCTGCAGTTACTCTGTTCCAGTAGGTGCAGCACCTTCTCTTAGGAAGCCACAGTGCCAGCCCAGGTAAGACAGCGCTACACCTACTATGTTGATACTGCCTGCCACCTGTGCAGGTCTTCAGTCCACTCTGGGGCTCCATGGAGTACGAAAGCTCACCCTAGAAACTCAGCCATAGACATAGCTCTTCCTGAGTGCTACTGTTCCTAGGCAGCTCCCTCACTACTGGAGCCTTCCTTGTGCCAACATATACCAAGACATTTGGTCAGGTAGAGAATTAACTCCCTTCTCTTCATACAGGGGGCAGGATCCCATGAGTGACACTTGTGTGACAAATAGCATGTTGTTTAGTTAAACTTCCATATTACCATTTAGAAATAGTGTCCATGATGTCAGCAATCCAGGCACTGATGACTGTGACAATATCCAATGTCAGTTATGTGTGAGTCACCAAGGTATTCCCAGGCTCACTCTTCACTCTCTATCCATTCATTAAGTTTCACTATGGATTACTTTAATTTGTATAATGTATACAATTTATGTAGACCATGGGTGGATGCACAGTGGTCCCTACATAAGTCTTCTTGTTATTGTGTTTGCTAAGAGTCCAAATGATTCCTTGAAGAGGTGATTCTCTCTCAGAAAGCTCCTGACGCCCACTGAAAACCAGCTTCTGGAGGGCTGTTCCCAAAGATTGCCAGACAATCCCAAACATGTATGAGTTATTCCTAAGACTCATATAATCCACCCAATTCTGCCAGCCAGAAACTATTTTTCTCACATTATACAGAAGAAGAGTAGAGTCCAGAGAGGTTAAGTAAGTTTCCCAAGGTCACAGAGTAAGAAGCAATGATTCAAATTCAGGTCTGTGTAGTTTTGAACCTATTAATACTATGAGGAGAATGAAGAGTTAGAGCAGTGATTCTCAGCCAAAGGTGATTTTGCACCTCCAGGAGATACTTGGCAATCTCTGGAGACATCTTCACTTGTCATAACTTTGGGGTAGAGTAAAAGTGTGCTACTTTAGTGGGTAGAGGCCAGGAATGCTAGTGACATCCTATAATGAGCAGGACAGTCTCCTACAACAAAATAGTATTAGTCCAAAATATCAGTAGGACAGTCTCCTACAAAAATTAGTATTAGTCCAAAATATCAGTAGTGCTGAGATTCGGAAATCCTGGATCACAGGAAGATAAGTCATATCAAATTGTTAGAAAAGGCTAAGCAAGGGCATGTTAGGAAAGACATACTGAAAATTGCATTTGTGATTAGGGGATGAAGTGGGATTTGGGTGAGCAATGGAGGGAGGTATCATAAACAGCAGGGAAAGGAACATAGCAGGTATGTATGGGCAGAAAAAGCCCGTATATAGGAAAGAAGTGGCAACGGAAGTTGGACAGGAAAGTTGGGGGCTGATTTTGGGAGGCCTGGAATGCCAGAATTTAAGTGCAAAGAGCCTGGGACAAAGCAAAATCTTGGGGTGTCAAGTGTCTTGGGGCTGCTGACCCAGTTTACCAAAAACCATGTGTCCATACATGTCCACACATGAATTCATTCCCTTCGTACTCAAGCATTCTGCCTCAGTGGGACTTATAGATTGCCTTATGCTATCTCAGTCCTACTCTGACTTGAAGAAGGGAAACCCAGGGCCCAGAGAAGGAGGTGACCTGTACATGGTCACTGGCAAGTTAGTGACCAGCCTGGACCCAGAATCTAATCTTAGAATGAGATCTAGTCATTGTTCCTATTAAATTCATGGTATAACTTTGTGTCTGTAGTTGGGCCCCTGGAATCCCAAGAAAAATCCCAGCCTTTTCTCCCTTTAATTATGCTTTATCGTGGCGCCTGGGTGGCTCAGTGGGTTAAACCGCTGCCTTCGGCTCAGGTCATGATCTCAGGGTCCTGGAATTGAGACCTGCATCGGGCTCTCTGCTCAGCAGGGAGCCTGCTTCCCTCTCTCTCTCTGCCTGCCTCTCCATCTACTTGTGATTTCTCTGTCAAATAAATACATAAAATCTTTAAAAAAAAAATTATGCTTTATCATCCTTCTTATACCGGGATGAAAAAGATTTGTGATAGACTTTCTTCCTAACTCTCCCCATTCCTACTTGAAGTGCCCTAATTGTGCAAACCAAATATTTTCTTACAAACCAAATAGCATTTTTCTACTTAAAAAAGAAAAAGAAAAGTGTTGTTGAGAACAGAGGTAAGGTTGAATGGAAGGGCCATTGTTTGTCTTTTGAAAGCACTTTCCAAGGATCCTAATTGAACTGAACAGGTATTTCCCGGCTCCTGTCCTGAATGCGGGCTCAACTTTAGCAAAGAATTGAGATTTGGCTAAAAAGACAAGGAACATAATTTTTAAAAGAACCCCAGGGATGGATCCAGTGGAGGCAGCTTGTACCCAGAACCAAACTTTGACCCACAGAACATTTCACAACCTGAGATCTCGGTTTGGTAATTCTTGTATTTCTTCTACCCAACTAGGCAAAGAAACTACATTCCCAAGACCATGCCACTGCAACATAAAGGTTATTTATTTCCAAACAAAAGAATTAGGAAATGTGAACTTTAAGGCTTTAAGACTAACATTAACTCATCTGGTGGAGACAGATGGTATTTACTATTTTCAATGAGGAGGCTGTAAAATGTGAAAACTTAATACATCTGGGATGAGTCATCAGGGTGAGTTAATTTGCTAAAATCTTAGCTTTCGCATTTCCTGATTAGATTTGTTTCTCTTTTCCATCCTTCATCCTGGCATCTGTGACCCTAACAATTTTCCATTCAACACAAAGGAAATACTTAGAATGTTCCTTTATTTGCAGTCTCACCTAGGGTCATTCTAGGGTAGTGTCCTCAGGCTTAAAGTGACAATGAAACAATTTGCAGGAAAGACTTCAATAGAAAGTATCATTTAGTATAAAGGTGTCAGGTCAGTTTGATAGTGTAACAGAGCCACCAAATACCATGCATGCATATCAGTTTTATTCTTTTTTTTCTTTTCTTTTTTCTTTACTTTTCTTTCTTTTCTTTCCTTTTTTCTTTTCTTTTCCTTCCCTTTCCTTTTCTTTCCTCTTTCCCTTCTATTCCCTTTTTCCTTCCCTCCCTTCGTCCTTCCTTCCTTTCTTCCTTTCTTTTGTTCTTTCTTTCTTCTTTTTCTTTCTTTCTCCTTCTTTCCATCCTTCCATCTTTCTTTCCTTCCTTCCTTCCCTTCCCTTTTCCTTCCTCTCTTTTTTCCCCTCCCTCCCTCCCTCCCTCTCTTTCTTTCTTTCTTTCGTTCATTCTTTCTCTCTTTCTTTCTCTTTCCCCTTCCTCTCTCCCTTCTTTTCCTTTCTCCCTTTCCTTCCTTTCTTTCCTTTCTCTCTTTCCAGTCATTTCTTGTTAATGGTATCTTCATCCACCCCTGCTTATTTCTTTTTTTAATTTAAATTCAATTAGCCCACATATAGTACATCATTAGTTTTTGATGTGCTTAATGATTCATTAGTTGTAGATAACACCCAGGGTTCATCACATCACGTGCCCTCCTTAATGCCCATCACCCAGTTCCCCCAAACCCCCACCCACCTCCCTTTCCACAACCCTCGGTTTGTTTCCAAGTCAGGAGTCTCTCATGGGTGTGTTTCCCCTCTGATTTCTTCTCATTCCGTTTTTGCTCCCTTTCCCTATGATCCTCTACAGTATTTCTTATATTCCACATATGAGTGAAACATATGACCCCTGCTTATTCCTGCTAAGTGTTTATGTGAGTCCTATATATAATCTTTAGACTGAAGAGATAGGATTTTTTCTTCTTTTGTTTCTTTCTTGATGCATCCCTTTTTTGTGCTGGATTTCTTAACTCTGTGAAATATAAATCCTCATCTTCATTTAATGTATTCAATAGATATTTCTTAAATGTCTCAGATATACTCATCCCTTTAGCAATTCTTGTGATATTTGGAAAACTACAAAGGTCTGATACATCAGAAGAAAGAAGATGTTATTATGAGTCATCAATAAATAGCAGGCAGCTCCGGACCCTGGTACGAAACCTTTGTCTGTTTTTCCACAGTTACTTATCAGTCTATATGAAGTCTTCTCCCAGGGCACAGCCTGAAATTCCATCTTTCTCAGGCATCCCTCCCTCTTCCTTTCCCTAGGGACCCAGTCAGTCTTTGTGCAATTCTATCCATCCCCTCCAGAATTCACCCAGGCATTTCATCCTGGAAATGCAGCTAGTCAAATCCTTCAGGGAGAATCTTCTACTGAACCAGCAGACATTTCTCTTGCTAATATTTGTTGGGGATTTAGAGATGATAGTTATTGTCAACTCTCCCACCCCACCATGATGCCAACTAAAACTTAGATGCAAGACTCAGAGGATGGGAAGAGAAAAACATCAGCCTGATGGCTAATAAAACTACTTTGGAAACTATGTTCTGGATCCATGGCCACAACTGATCTTCTCAATACTTCTCAGTACTCAGACCTAGACCATAGGACCTATTCTCAATGGAGTGTGAGGGTCTGCTGAGAGTTGCTTCCCCACATTTACTCTCTCATAGTCACTAGGCCTCAACAGTTGAGAAAAAAGTCTGTTCTCTAGACAACTTCTAACAATTAGTCACTCCTGGCCTCTGACCCTCATGAGCTCAGTAGGAAAAAAAAAAAAAAGGCAAAGACCCATGAGAAAGAAAACTCAAAAGAGGCTGAGTCAGAGGCTTCTAAGTCCTAAAACCCAATCACACATCACTTTAGACAAAGGTGGGAAGGAGAGGAAATTTCTTCCTTACTTTTCCTTTCTGAGTAATGAGGTGGAAATGTTCTCCCCTTTTTGAAAACATGAGGAATGGTGCATGTTTCTTCCAACACTCTCAAGATATTGTTCTTGTAAACCATTGGTTGTAATGGAATTTGTAGTCTACCAGGGGTTAGACTGTCCCCCTAGGTTCTCTCAGGGCAATTCTACTACCTGCTTTGTGAGGCCTCTCCCTATTTTGAACTCCCCTCCATTGTGTAGACTCCCTGGATCGTAGAGGACTGTTTCACCTTTGTTTTGGAAGGCTCTCAAATGGATATGAATGGTATATTAATTAAATACCCCAGGCTTGAAATCCATTTTCCTATGTCACATCTCAAGTTGTCACTGGCCAAGATGCCCAACATAAGTTAACAGCATTACAATCTTAAATATGATGTCAACAGAATAAGAGTGACTCAAACTTGAATTTGAACTCACTCCCAGCATTGAACTCCCAGGGACCAATTAAAGAACAAAATTCAAACTGCCCTTTACATTATAACCCAAAGAAATTGAAAGGCAACATTCTTTTTTTAAAGGACAATATTCTTAAACTAAAGACTATAGAAATTAAAGTCTAAATAGTATCTTCTCCATTTGTTAAAAAAAAAAAAAAAAGTGGTGCTTAGTCTCACGTGGCAGGGCCTTTCAATTCCTTAACAGTGTTCCTTCAGCATCCACAGCCTCTTGCTGGAATGGGAGTGATTCCTTTAGAGTCTCCAGAGTTGGATTAATTAGTCAAGGTCTTATGTCCCTATTTTTAATGTATAAGAGAAGTTGACAGAAATAAAGTTATCTTAGCATATACCAATGGATTCATAAGCAAAACTCTTAGCATGAGAGCAAGGATGCAAATACACTGACATACATACATGTCCCAGACAGTTTTTACTATGACATTTTAACACACAGTCTAGATGCATATTACTGTTTTCAAAGACCATAACAATCGTATAGGAGGGTTGGAAGGTATAGTAACCAAAACAGTTTGGCTCACTTAAAAATAACTTCTAACTAACTTCTCTCTTGATGTCCCCTATAACAGAGGCTAGATAGTGAACTATTGATTTTTTTAGTCATTGTCCAGCCTGGATTATCCATGTGACACAAATCTAGCCAACATGGTATGAATGTCTGAATGAATAGTTAAAGCCTCAAGTAAAACCTTTTGGCACTCAGCCTTCTTCATGCCTAAAATACAGATATGGAGCTGGGATATTCAGCAGACACCCTGAGACTAGGAGGGCTAAAGTTATATGCTCTGAAAACAGAAAGAGGAGAAAGAGTCTGGGTTCTTGATAGAGCTCAGATCCATAGTATGCCCACTTCTGCATTTCTTGCTATCCCTATTTCTGGTGGGTCTACATCTAGATTTCTTGCTGTGTGAGAAAAAGAAATTGTTAGATCTTTAAACTACATAGGAGTTCTGTGACTTTTTAGGTAAACACACTTCTAAACTGTTCAGAGAAAGAAAAAATTCCCAGTTCCAGCTTTACCAACATGCAAGTCAGTCTGTGATAGTTGCAGAAGGTATAGCTCAAGAGAATTAAGAGGAACACATCAAGTAGGTGACTTCTTCCACCCTTGGGAGAAATACCTACCAGTACATACCAGTAAAAATTAAATTGATGATATCATAGTCACCAGACCTCACCTCAAGTGTCCTTGTTTCCCTTAGAACTTCTTGATTTCCATTTTCTCTTGAGCTTCATGTTCATCCCACCTCTGCCATGCTGAACTATTCAAACTAGTCCTTGCACTGATAAACTCTGCCTTTCATAGGATAATTTTGATGAATTACTATGTTAATACCTACTAAATCTTGCCAAAGACCACCTTCAGAAAAGAAGAAAGTGGAGGGAAAGGAGGAGATGTGGGTAAAAACTAACATTCTGCCACAGATTTAGGTATTATGTCTTCCTTTGACTCCTCCACAACATTTGCCAGATATGGATGTTAAAGGACTCACAGCTTGTAAGCTGGACACAGTATTTTCATCTGAAATGGTGATACAACTTTGGATCTGACAAGTGCAATTTTCATGCAAACGTGAAAAAATAGTTTTGTAGGGCTCAGAGGATAGACAGTAATTGCTGTTCTGGGTATTTGGGTACACACAGAGGCAATATTTATATGGTACCCACATTTTATATCCCAGCTCAGAAATTGCAGGAGGAAGAAGAGCAAAATGGTAGCGTCTTGGCTGAGGAAACAGAATGAGCAAAAACACTGAGGCAGAGAAGAGTTAGGCATGTCCTGAAAACTTGGAAGTGCTGGTACTTTAGTATAAAGTCCAGTTGGAGGAAATTAGTAAAACATTAGTTCAGGTCAGGTAATGAGAGTCTTGGGGTGCTCTGACTATTTTCCAATGATGTAAAAACAAGGACAGTGGATAGAGGTGAAACCAGCTGAGTTTCAAGATGGTTGATCAAACAGCAGTGTATAAGTTTGCACTAGTCTCAGAAAGGGACAGAGAGGGACCAAAATGAGGAAGTATAATTCCCAGGATCTGATGACTAATTGGATGTGCTGAGTCAAGAAGAGAGAAGGTAACTAATGACAGAGGTTTCTTGATGGAGTGCCTGGGAAGATGGTGAGGTCTTTAACTGAAATGAGCATGCCAGGAGAAGAGAAGAGAATTTCTTCCATTTCTGATCAGCAGGCTGACATGGAAAGCACCAAAATAATGAACCAGAGCTTGGGGGAAGGCGGGGACTAAAACTAGATACTTATGGGTGTAGTGGAAATTGTGACAACAAATGAATCTACCAATGGAAAGAATACAGAAGAAGATAGTGTGGACATCAGAAATTTAGGGATTATTTTGTTTCAGAAGCATGTAAGTGTTGATAAAACAGAAATCCAGGATAGGAGAGATTTTCTGGATGGAAAAGATGAATGTATTATGATCTCTGAGGTATAGAGTGTAATTTTTCTTATACCCTTTGGTTTTACCCATTTTTTTTCCTTCTATAAATAAATAAAAGCAATGAGAATTACTTTTAAGAAAGAGAAGATGACTAGCATAAGATGTTAATGGAGATAAGCTGGTAATATAAATGACTTTTATGAGTTTTAAAATAAAAAAAATAATCTGGCTTTTTATTATGTTTAATATTTGTTTATTTACTTAGCATTATCCAGTAAGTATTTATGGACCATCTGTTAAGTGCCTGGCCTTGTTCTCAGATGCTCAGGATATATCAGTGGACAGACCTTCAGAGATCTCTTCTCTTTTGTTTTTTTCATCCTCCCTTCTCTTGCTAGAATGCAAGGTTTCTTGCACTTTCTCAGGTATCCGTTAATATCCAAGCTCAACAGGTGAAAGATTATGCCACTATCACCTTCAAGTCAACCCATTTTACTTATCTTATATTTAAGAAAACTTCTGTTTTCCCACTTGCAAAATACTCACTTTTCAGGGTGAGGAGTACAAAGCTCATGTAGAAAGCCCTCCCTGTGTGCCTCAAAAGATCACTGGGAACTGTGAGTATCGGCATAAATAGCAATGCATAAAAGAACAAAAACTCTGGGTTCCAGGTTTTGATTCCGGTTTCACAGTTTACAGTGTTCTCTTATATCTTTAATTTTATTATCTAAATAACTAAAAAATGATATAGATAGATGGATGGATGGATGTATAGATAAGAGACACAGACAGACAGACAAATAGAATGGGGAGGGGATTTGATTCAAGGCTTCAAAATCTTTCCAAGTAAGCCCCTAAATAGCAAGGATAAGCAAATTGTGTATCCTGAGTATAACCTCAGGTATCTTGCTACAATCAGGAAATTTCCTTGAAGTCATATTTTCTTTTAATATTTCCATGCATGTCCTTATATTAATTTCATTAAATCCTGACACTTTAAATGCTTTGTGGAGAATCAATATTAATAAATCTATTTTTATTGGGAAATTTTAGGTACTATTGCTTGTACTAAGTCCTCTTCTTGCATCAGCTTATTCAATATGCCATATTACCCTTCACTTAGATGTAATTGTTACCCTCATTTTACAGGGAAAAAACAAAACAAACCCAAGGCTTACAGGAGTTGAAAAATTTGCTCAGGACCATATAGATATGGTGCAAGTAGGATTCAAACTTTGATAGTCTGGATATGCAACCACAGGTAGGATCTTAATGTGTGCCTTAGTTCACTGTGGTTTCTTTCCCTCTCCAGTACCATGGTCCTTTTCGGGAGTATTCAGGGGTGCCAAGTGAGAGCAGCAATGTATGGTTTCTCCATCCCTGCTCCCTTGCCCTTTCACAGTGGGGTCATCCATCTTTCCTAAGATTTGGAGATGAAGAAGCATAACCTTTCCTAGCACATGGTTTCCCAGATGCTGAATTTTTTCAAAGGACACTGGAGTCTTCATTTCACCCTGCTTTTTACAAAGGGAGTGGTGAAGTGGTTATGAATGAAGTATTTCTCCTACAGTCCTACTCCTGTTGGGATGATTTACTTAATGTCTTCTTAAGAGTTTGTGGAACAAAAGGGAGTAAAAGGGTTGGGATTGGGGGTGAGATGCGTAGAATGAGTGAAGGGAAAGATGGCATGATTTATATTCAGAAAGGGCAGTGACTTTAGCCTGTCTCACAATGGAGGTTATTCAACAAGACCACCAGGGCCTCAGGGACATGAGGTGTTTGGGTTTGGAACAGATAGCATCAGTCTAATTGCTGGTGAGACCTGAGGAGGGAAACTGATCAAGTATCTGCTGCCCTACTTTCAGCCCCTCTGAACCCACACAAGAGGTTCTCTTTGCTTTATGGGCTTCTAATGTCACCTCTCTCTGTTTCCCTCCACCTCATTTTATGGTTGGTCCAATGACAAGCTTCTTTCTGTGTGTTGCTCTTAACCCAAGGTTAGGGTAGCTTCCCTGATAGAATACTCTGCCTTGAGATGAAAGTGCTTTTCAGTCTGATTCAGATGGAGGACCAGTACCCTTGCCGAGGCCTTATTCCCCATTCCCACAAGTGTCCTGAGCAGAAGCAGAAGAAAATGTATTTTTTTATCATTTTTTACTGAGTACCATAATTTACTGAGCACATAATTCATCTCAAGGACTAGAGACATAGCACTGAAAAAAATAACTTGAGGTCCCTACAATTACAGAGTTTATGCTCTGATGGGAGTAAGAAGTATTACATAAACCACCTTGGCAAAAAGTAAAGAGATAGGATGGGAAAAGTATGCAGATACATGGTACCCCAGAACAGGAAGGTGCATTTAACTCCACCCAAGAAGGGGACTGCATAGGAGTCTCTAGAAAAATTTCCCCTTTCAGGACCTTTGTCTCGGGAAAATGCTACTTTGTAATTAGACTCCTTCTGGTCCCCAGAATGTTCTCTAAATCAATCAAAAATAAAGACTTCAGTTATAGACAACATGATGTATTTCTCTTAAAGTGTAGTAGCCAACATACTATCTTTGAACTTATTAGACTGTGATTGGCTTTAGCAATATAATATTTAAGAATGGTTCTGATTATTTGTAAATGGTGATTTAGCTGAATCTCAGCTGCTCTGAAAGAGTTCAGTATCTGAGAGGGAATCCTGCTCCATTCATGGAGAATGCACACTCATTGTTTATGTTATTGCTGCTACAGCTGATAGAGCCTACTGGTGAACCTGCCAAACTTCCCTGCAACTAAGCAAGATGGACCCAAAACCCCTACAAGTGTTGAGATGCCATATGCCCTTAACCCTGAGTAATTGCATTTTTCCCAGAAGTCCAAATCTCCTTTCCCATGGGTTAGGGACTCCCACTTCCCCTTCACTGGGTCTACTAGAGGTGAGAGATGACAATAAAACTTATTTTTCTTTTGTTCAGACCTGATGAGTCATCCCCCTTTATAGAAAAGACACTTAGGTAGAGGAAAGCAACCTGGTTTTAATTCTACTTTGGACATAGGAATTTCCTCTTTCTCTGAAGTTAAATAAGACTGAGAATCTAGGCAGACTTCCTGTAGGAAGCAAAACTTAACTGAAGGATGGTTAAGCACCTGCCAAAGTCACAGAAGAAGTTTTTCATACTGTATGAAGATTGGGATCTCTGAAGCACAGAAACCACAGGGCACATAAGGCACTAACTAGGGCTAAAAATGGGGGTGGGACAAGCTGAGAAGGTGAGACTTGTAAGTAATATCAAAGAATTTAGAGTTTATCCTGAAGTCAAGAGGAAGACAGTGAAGAGCGTGAAGTAGAAGAAAGACTTATTGGGATTTGCCTTTTAGATCATTTTGGCTATAGCATGGAGAAGGAATTAGAAGGGGACAGAGACCAATCTGATGGCTATGACCATAGTCCAGAACAAGAAAACAGGAACCTGAACTAGCATAGTGGTAGCAATAATAGAGAAAAGTGGACACACTTCAGGGATGACAGAAGCTGGAATGACCTTGCTATATTTAAAATTGATGGTGAAGGAGAGAAAGAAGTCAAGGTTGCCTTGTGGATTTTCCTAAAGTGATTATGGAATCATTCACTATGTGTTATGGATTGAAAGTTTGTGTTTCCCCCAAATCCATTTGTTGAGTCTTGACCACCAATGTTGGAATTAGGAGGTAGGGTCTTTGGGATGCAATTTGGTTTAGGAGAAGTCATAATGGTGGAGACTCTATGATGGAATTAGTGTCCTTATAGGAAGAGGAAGAGGCACCAGAGCTTCCTTTCCCCACCATGTAAGGACACAGCAACAAGGTGACCATCTGAAAGCCAGGAAGAAATCCATCACCACATCTGCCAACACCTTGATTGTCATAGACTTCTGGGCTCAAGAACTCTGAGGAAAAGTGTTGTTTAAGCCACCCAGTCTATGATATTCTGCTACAGTGACCTGAATTCACTAAGACACTGTGACAGACAAGAAAAAGTAGAACAACTCCAGTTTCAGATTGGAGCAAGTACAGATGGAGTGCTGCCAGACATCCACATGGTTGAACAGACAACAGGGGTCAGAAGAGAAATCTAGGCTACAGCCATGGATTCCAGGCAGTACATCTGGTAGAATATACCACATGCCATGAGAAGGTGACCAGGGAGATGGGGAAAAGTGTGAAGAGAAGAGGCTTGGGGCACCAACATTAAGGGAGAAGAGACGTCAATTTGCCCATGCCATTCATAGTCACAAAGGTCCAAAGTGAGAAAGAGTGCAGATGTTCCACACGGAAGCATAAGCAGGTGATCTGAACACATAATCTGCCGTACAAGGACTTTAGCTTTTGTCCTATCAGCAGTGATGCCTAAGGACCTCCCATCTATGAAAGGGCCAGAGTTTCACCTGAGGTCTCCTATACATCATGTGGATTTTAAAATGCCCTGCAGCTACGAAATACTATACTAATAATGATTCTTGCTATGATCAGACTACCTATCATCCTCTCCCATTTTAAAGGGGGAGACATTTCTTGTCCCAGTGAGAATGGAAGAGACTGAAATCATACCAGATCTTCTTTTTTAAAAAAAATTTATTTATTTGACAGATAGAGATCACAAGCAGACAGAGTGGGAGAGAGAGGGGGAAGCAGGCTCTCCCCTGAGCAGAGAGCCCGACGTGGGGCTTGATCCCAAGACCCCGGGATCATGACCTGAGCCAAAGGCAGAGGCTTTAACCCACTGAGCCACCCAGGTGCCCCCATACCAGATCTTCTGATTTAGGTTTACTCTGTCTTCTGAAATTACTATTTATTACTTCTATATGTCTGTGTCACTTTATTATTTTCTAAACCTGTGGGTCCTCTCCATCAGATGCGAAAGGAGAAAAAAAAGAAAAAAAAAAGTTCAGCTGAAGAAGCAGAAAAATACAGCAAGAGGGAATTTTTCAAAGACATTTCTGGGAGACCTAAGATGCCCTTCTCTTGCCACCTTGGCCTGTCAGCTGCTGCTGAGTTCAGGATAAAATGGGGAGTCTAAAACGCAGGCTGTGTCTGTCCCTGCTCTTGCCTCTTGTTTTTATTTCTGCTTCACACCATCATGGATAATGAAAGTTGACTGGCTATTGGGTTTCCTTTTACTCTGCCACTGTCGTTTCCATTTGCTGGGTCTCATGCCTTTTTAGCACAAAGTTGTTGTGTTTGGGCTATAATTTGCCAGGCAGTAATAAATTCCAAGAAAAACCTATTCTTATTGAATTATTTTTGGAATGTTATGCAAACATGTCTAAATTATGTGGCAGCCAATTCTGCTCTAAGATCTGGTTTTGACTTCATGTTAATTCAAGTGGGGGAGGGAAAAAAAAGAAATAAAAATTCAAAATGGTGACATGTCACCTTTCATTCTCTAAGAGAATTTTAAGTGTACTCCTCTGATGAAAGGGCCTAAACTCCTTTCTAGAATGCTGGGTAGTGAAGGTCCATGTTCCAGTACCAGTTTCCCCTCATGGAATATGCAGAAGGGAAGCTTCCCACTTTAGTTCCCCAGGAGAAGAAAGGCTGAAATAAGCAATACTGCATGTAAGGTAAGGCTATGATTGCCTTTTTTCTTTTCTTTTCTTATTTCTTTTCTTTTATTTTCTTTTCCTTTTTTCTTTCTTTTTTTTTTTTTTTAAACATCGAACAGGACTTCTTTCAGTGAGTTCAGACCTTAATCTAAACTGTCTTGTCCATGGAACTTAAAAAACAAAACAAAAACAAGTACTAATGGTTATTTCCCACCACTATGTTCTCCATCACCTATTTCAAGAGACAGCTCAGTTGAGAACTAAGTTTTAATTTCAATAAAGCCAATATATTTCTGATCTTGGGGGTGGACCACTGTTGTCTTTCATTTCCACATCTTCTAGGTAGAATCCCTCTCCCCCCCTTCCCCCCGCCCCAATGGAACATTCTATTCTTCCAGTCACTGTCAATTTTGGAACTTGCTGAAACCTAAAGCTACTGATGACCCTTCTCACCACCAGAGGGGCACTTGTTTGAGCCTGAAACCATGACATGACAGAAGCATGGATGATTAAGAAGTGGAGTGTGTAGACTCCTAACCACATCATCTGACCTCAGTTTTAGCCCATACCTGAGCCAGTTTTATCTTTTGGACTCTAAATACAAGAACTGATAAAAGTAAGAATCTCAGCTATGGTTTGTTGCAAGTCTCAATGTATTCTTTTGACAAATGGAAAAGACAGGATATTGAACTTCTAAGTATATTCCATAGATATCTGGTATTCCAAAAATCTTATTCTTAATATTCTTGTTCAAAATGCCATTATTTGACTGACTACACAGAACAGAATTAGTGAAGAAGAGGGACTCACATCCCCCAATTAAAACTTTCATTGTAATAGCACCAATAGCTCCCTTCATTAGAAGATTCCAATCAAAACTCCTCACCCCAGCTCTACCAGCTGGCTCCAACTACATTTTCAGCCTTATTACTCAATATCCCTTCATACTTCCCATCCCATGGCCAAAGAGAGCCTTGTTTTCACTCATCCTCAGTATTATCCTTCCATGTCCTTGCAATCATAGTGCCCTTTTCAGGATGCCTCCATCCAGCCCCACCCCACATGACTATCACCCCCAACTCCACACACTTGCCACCACTCAGGGTCCACCTTTTCCAAAATCTTCCCTCAACTCCCAGTCCCCTTCTAAGAAACAATTCCTTCTCTAAATCCCCAAAGCACTTTATCTAGACCTGACTTATATTACCAGGTCAAATTGTTGTCATGCATCACCTCAGATTTCTCCAGTTCCCAGGTGCTTCAGGGGACTCTTGTTGCCTCAGTTGCCACCAAGGCAAGCAGCCCTGTGTGGCCTCTGACCAACTTCATATGAGCACAACCCAACAGTGACTTCCATGCCCTTGTTTTGAACCCCTCGCCTTCCATTTTGGTATATCCCTTTTGCTACTGAGACATTAAATCAGTAAGGGAGACATGAGTCATATGCACTCACAAACCTTAAAGGGCAGGGACTTAATGATTCCTGCAGCAAAGTTCTGGTCAATGGGAGACATGGATCAGTAAGTAACTTCTCCAATCTCCTTTCCCAATCCATCATATACTTTCCTGAGCCCCAGTAGTTCATAGGCTTCTAGGAAGACAGTCCTATGCCACTGAGCCATTGGTTACCCTTGTTACCAAGTGGTGTCCTACTCTACTAGATAAACAACCACTTATAATTGTTCTCCTTTCCTTCCTTACACATTTTTCTCCTCATTCCTCCTTACATGGGTTTGCACTCCCCATTAAAGAACTAGCATAATAGATTTTGCATCTGGCTTTGTTTTCAAGGGTACTCAAACCTATCATTTTTACCTTATATCATGGTTACTTATGCACATAACCCCACCTTACTAGACTACATAATTATTGCAGGTACCTTCAATGTTTTCTGTCTCTCTACTACAATAATCCTACTGAGTGCCTGGCAGGGTGTCAGTGCTTAAGAAATGTCTGTGTTATGAATGAAAATAGACTTTAGAAAATGCTGTGCCAATAAGCCCCTGAACTGACACATCCAATACGAAGGCGTGGCAGGGGAATTTGATCTTAAATCATGACCTCTCTTCTCCAGTCAATGACATGGAGTTTTCTGTTTCCTTGTTTGTTTGTTTGTTTTATTTTTTTTTTAATTTTTAATTTTTTATAAACATATATTTTTATCCCCAGGGGTACAGGTCTGTGAATCACCAGGTTTACACACTTCACAGCACTCACCAAAGCACATACCCTCCCCAATGTCCATAATCCCACCCCCTTCTCCCAAAACCCCTCCCCCCAGCAACCCTCAGTTTGTTTTGTGAGATTAAGAGTCACTTATGGTTTGTCTCCCTCCCAATCCCATCTTGTTTCATTGATTCTTCTCCTACCCACTTAAGCCCCCATGTTGCATCACCACTTCCTCATATCAGGGAGATCATATGATAGTTGTCTTTCTCTGCTTGACTTATTTCGCTAAGCATGATACACTCTAGTTTCATCCATGTTGTTGCAAATGGCAAGATTTCATTTCTTTTGATGGCTGCATAGTATTCCATTGTGTATATATACCACATCTTCTTGATCCATTCATCTGTTGATGGACATCTAGGTTCTTTCCATAGTTTGGCTATTGTGGACATTGCTGCTATAAACATTTGGGTGCACGTGCCCCTTTGGATCACTACGTTTGTATCTTTAGGGTAAATACCCAGTAGTGCAATTTCTGGGTCATAGGGCAGTTCTATTTTCAACATTTTGAGGAACCTCCATGCTGTTTTCCAGAGTGGCTGCACCAGCTTGCATTCCCACCAACAGTGTAGGAGGCTTCCCCTTTCTCCGCATCCTCGCCAGCATCTGTCATTTCCTGACTTGTTGATTTTAGCCATTCTGACTGGTGTGAGGTGATACCTCATTGTGGTTTTGATTTGTATTTCCCTGATGCCGAGTGATATGGAGCACTTTTTCATGTGTCTGTTGGCCATCTGGATGTCTTCTTTGCAGAAATGTCTGTTCATGTCCTCTGCCCATTTATTTTTTTCTTTTTTTTTTTTAAAGATTTTTTTATTTATATATTTGACAGAGAGAGATCACAAGTAGGCAGAGAGGCAGGCAGAGAGAGAGAGAGGAGGAAGCAGGCTCCCCGCTGAGCAGAGAGCCCGACGCGGGGCTCGATCCCAGGACCCCGAGATCATGACCTGAGCCGAACGCAGCGGCTTAACCCACTGAGCCACCCAGGCGCCCCCCTCTGCCCATTTCTTGATTGGATTATTTGTTCTTTGGGTGTTGAGTTTGCTAAGTTCTTTATAGATTCTGGACACTAGTCCTTTATCTGATATGTCATTTGCAAATATCTTCTCCCATTCTGTCAGTTGTCTTTTGATTTTGTTAACTGTTTCCTTTGCTGTGCAAAAGCTTTTGATCTTGATGAAATCCCAATAGTTCATTTTTGCCCTTGCTTCCCTTGCCTTTTGCGTTGTTCCTAGGAAGATGTTGCTGCGGCTGAGGTCGAAGAGGTTGCTGCCTGTGTTCTCCTCAAGGATTTTGTCAATCCCATTTACAATTGCACCCAAAACCATAAGATACCTAGGAATAAACCTAACCAAAGAGGCACAGAATCTATACTCAGAAAACTACATAGTACTCATGAAAGAAATTGAGGGAGACACAAAGAAATGGAAACATGTTCCATGCTCCTGGATTGGAAGAATAAATATTGTGAAAATGTCTATGCTACCTAAAGCAATCTACACATTTAATGCAATTCCTATCAAAGTACCATCCATCTTTTTCAAAGAAATGGAACAAATAATTCTAAAATTTATATGGAACCAGAAAAGACCTCGAATAGCCAAAGGGATATTGAAAAAGAAAGCCAACATTGGTGGCATCACAATTCCGTACTTCAAGCTCTATTACAAAGCTGTCATCATCAAGACAGCATGGTACTGGCACAAAAACAGACACATAGATCAATGGAACAGAATAGAGAGCCCAGAAATAGACCCTCAACTCTATGGTCAACTAATCTTCGACAAAGCAGGAAAGAATGTCCAATGGAAAAAAGACAGCCTCTTCAATAAATGGTGCTGGGAAAATTGGACAGCCACATGGAGAAAAATGAAATTGGACCATTTCCTTACACCACACACAAAAATAGACTCAAAATGGATGAAAGACCTCAATGTGCGAAAGGAATCCATCCTTGTTTGTTTTTAATTTAAATTCAATTAGCCAACATATAGAACACCATTAGTTTCAGATTAGAGTTCAGTAACTCATCAGCTGCATATAACCTTCAGTTCTTGTTAATACAACCAATGGCTGTGGGATGCACTGGAGCACAATCCAGCCAAAGGATATTTTCTTTCTCTTCCCAGTACTACAGCAGCAGTGTGTAAGATAAGGCAGAATATAGAAAATCATTAGGCCAAACTCTTTTTGGAAGAGAGGGTAGCAAGATACTGGATAGCAGATCATAGTGAAGATAACTGGACTTTTCTTAGTTTTGTGATTTTAAGGCTAGCCCATTGCTTTGGGGCAAGGGTATAAAGAAACCCCAAGGACCTGATACCTTTCACAATATAGGCAAAGGGGAAAGGTGCTGAAGAGCCTCCTGGAGGAGAGATATTATTAGAACACATTTTGAACTGGATGTCCATGTTCCCCCGAAATTTATATGTTGAGATCCTAACCTCCTCCATGATGGTATTAGGAGATGGGGACTTTGGGAGGTAATCAGGTTATAGGGGCAGAGCTCTCATGAATCAGATGAGTACCTTTATAAGAAGAGGCACAAGAATCTTCCTCTCTCTCAGCTTTCCATCATGTTGGGACACAATGAGGAGAGGTCATCTGCCATCCAGGAAGAGAGCTCTCACAGGATTCTGGATCTACTAATATCTTAATTTAAATTTCTTATCCTCCAAAACTGTAAGACATAAATGTCTGTTGTTTGAGCCACCCAGTCTATAGTATTCTGTTACAGTGGCCTGTCTGGACTAAGACAGAACATCAGGAGGACTGGGATGGTCCCAGCTGAGATCTTCTAGGAGAGAAGGTTACCACAGCCTCTAAGAACATAATTCACCTGAATGAACAGGAAACTCCTTTTACCAGCCTCTCCCCCAAGATCACCGCCACCACCATCACCTCACCACCTCTAATACAGCCTTTCCCTCATCATGTGTCACTGTGGCTGGAACCTTGGTTCCCATGTGTGGCCTCAGAGTGCAGAGAATCAGTCTACCAGGGAGCTTTTAAGAAAGGCCCCTGTGGAAGGAGCTAAAACAACACATCTAGAATTGGGCAGACAGTATACTCCAGTTTTCTCCCAGTACTGTATCTGGAAACAAGATTGTGCACTTTGGACTATGTCCCTGGAGTTCTTGGACCTCAAGAGAGGAATAGCAGTCTTCCTGTTAATGAGGACTTGACCAGTTAATTACAAATTATAAGAAGTGACCACATTCTTAGTGTGATGAAGTGGGTGCTCCTGGTCATCCCGGGACTTGCTAAGCTGTCTGTGAGAAGTACACTCTGTTCACCCCAGCCTTTCTAGAGTACCAGGTGTAGCCCTGGCTTGTTGGAAAGTGTGACCCATGCAGAGAAAAACAAAACAGGAGATGGGCAGAGGAGAGCAGAGGAGATGAGTAATTGTACCTGTCAGAAAATAAGGATAATGTTTAAGGCTACACACATGGAAGCTCTGAATTCGTCAGAGAAAAACACGAGGAATGATTTGTCCTCAGTCTCCCCCAGAGAAGATGGAGTTGATTATTTGGGGCCAGTGGCCTGTATCAACTTCCAGCCAACACTATTAATGTGCTTGCTCACACTTGATGATGAACACAGGCATTTCACAACCCCTGACCTGCTGCCCATCCTGCAGATATGAGTAGCTCTAATTCTGCAAAATGCTATTTTTAAAACAACTAAATAGTTCCAGGCTGTCCCCACTGCAGCCCAGAGGAAGGAGCTGTTTGCTTCACCAAGTCTCTGGCACCCAGAGGCTTTGTTGTGGATATCTTTGTTCTACTGTCATATCAACTTGATTAAGATTAATTGTTCAGTTGAAGTGAGTCACTCAGAAAGGATCAGAAGGGTGGAGGGAAGAGAGCAGTTTACTCCCCATCCCCCCTCCCCACTTCAGTGTTTGTTCTCAAAGACCTAGAAGAATACAGGAGTGAAGCAAAGGAATTTAAAGTGTGGAACATGTGAAAAAGGACATCAAGTGAAAAAGCTATTACAGGCTCCATGTTTATCTTCAGCTCAGTGACTTTCAGGAGAGCATGCACTTGGCTAGTAAACTTGGAGGATGTGACTACTCCCTGACAGCAGGAGTCTTGACCTGAACTCTCCAAAACCCAGCTGACCACATTGAGCCCGATCTCCCCTAAATAACAAGGCTAGGACACTCTCCTTTTGACAGACTCAGACACACATACACACAGATGTACATATTCAAAGCTCCAAAGCCCATTTTGGATATAGAAGTCATATATGACAAAGGAAGAAAATGAGAAAAAAAAATACATAACCACAAAACTCAAGACTGTACCAAACAGAAGCAACAAACATTATTTATAGAACAGCTTTGACTTACTGGGCATTAGCAAAGATTTGCTCTTTTGAGTTCCTTCTCCAAGGCTCAGATTTGCATATCCCCTCTAAATATGCCCATCCCCACTCCCCATTAGGCTCTAAGACATACCCTGCCTCGGCAAAGCCCCCTAGACTGCTCCCTTTTGGTTAAAGGGCCTAGGTGAAACAGCTCAGGCTATTTTGGGAATGCTTATAGAATACTTATAGAGACCTACCTCATCCCTAACTCATGATCACTACTCTCATTCAAAATGGAAATCATCTATCACCTATGCTTTTTTCTCCATCCCATTATCTTAACAAAAGGAAAAAAGGTTTGACAAGAAAATAAGTGTGCAGCTTTTCCTCTTTTGTACATTTAATAGGAATCAAGTTACCATGATCCACCAGGAAGAGAACTGGGCAGGTGTTAGGAGATGGAAGCACATAGCATCCAGCCCAGAACAGGTACACATGATACTTATTGGCAAAGGAGTGAATGAATTTGGATATGAATTTCAGCCCATCAATTAACCAGTGATGTGGCCTTAAATGAACTACTTTTATTTTCTGAACTTCAGAGATTATCTAGGAAGAAACTAGAACTTATCTCTGGTTAGGTATTTCTCATGCTACATCCAGCATCCTAGAGTTGGTACATCTCTGGAAGGCTCTCTTGACCTTCCCTTTCCTTAAAACTCCATTTAGAACCATCCCTGTTCTACATCTACATCTTGGTTTGGATGAACCTTGAACAATTATCTCTCAGTTTCAGGCCGAGCCCACCCAACGGCTTAACTGATGCCTTCTCTGTGTTCTAGCTGTTGAGTCAAGGGAATGGCATATCTGTTTTCATCAAACTCAATTTTGATAGATAACTCTGCAGTAGCTCACTACCCAAATAGTAACTCATCTAAACTTCCTCCACCACTAAGCTCCATGTATACAAGATGCCACAAGATGACTGGGGGTAACTCAAATTCATAGCCTCCTTGGAAAGTTCGTGTGGGGTGGGTAACCAATTGCATGCTTAAGTTACAGAGAAGATACTTCTTATCCTCAAAGGAGAAACCAAGGAATGTTATCATAACTCTGTCTGTCCCAGTATTTGGTACGTCCATAAGAGTTATTCCTCTTACCCAATCCAGGTTCACCCATCCTTTATCTCATTCTCCTTCACTCCTTCTCACCCTTGCTCTCAACTCTCTTTCTCAAACTCAGAGAATTGGAAGCATTCCGGCCATGTGAACACAAGTCAGTGTAATCTTGATCAGAGTTAGATAAATGGATAAATGGGCAACATGCAGGTGGTGTTGGTCATACAGAAGGTTAAGCCAAAGGCTCAGAGCTTCAGTCCCATATTGTTCCATTTGTTCACCCTGCCAGTTCCTGCTACCCCTTCTGCCCTGGGTCTCAGACCTGCTTCTGGAGGATATCAGATGAAGAAATCACAAGATTGATTCCAGCCCCACTGTCCTCTTTTTAGGGATGAGGAAGTGGAGACTTAAGGATTTTAAAGCGGCCTGCCAATCACAAAGCTGGAAGAGCCCAGAAATGTCTCTCAAGCCTCTTCCTGTGTCTCTTCTATCACCCCACAGGATTCACTTTGTCTCCCCTATTTCCACAGGACCTTAGGCTTCTATTTCCAGCTGGAAGTCTTTTGGCAACAATCTTTGCTAGTGACCAACTCCGCTTCCCTGAAATGGAAAATCACGAGGTGCTTAATCAGGCAGGGTGGCCAATGGATCCACAGAGGAATAAAGGGCCCAGGAGGGAGGCCACTGTGACCCAACTATTTCCCTACAAGGCCAGGGAATGCTGGGTATTTTCCTTTGTTTTGCTGCTTTTTTGCTGACCTTTCCCCTTCATTTGTGTCTCTACTTAGTTTTGCGTGGGAAAGAGAAGGTCAAGGATCTGGGAAAGTAGGGAAGATATTTTATTGGCCAGAAATTGGCAAGGCCTCATATTCCTGCTTCATCAGTATGCCTGACCCATTGGTTGGCGATGGGTCTTTACCTTTTAGCCCCTCTTGGGCCCTGTAAATTCACGCTTTTTAATTTTTACAGAGCTGTTTATGGGCAGCAAAGAGAAGAAGCCAGGGGGTTCTGTTGTCAGGGGCTGCATTGAGCAATGAACCATCATCTTGGTGTTCTTTTTCTTCCTTCCCTCTGTGAATCTTGTAAACAAGCATTTAGACCCTCTGAGGGAGATGGGAAAGGGCTCCTTGGGGGCAAGGCATGAAAGAGCAGAAGGGTCATGAAGGGGTCTTCAGGAAAATCTGAGACAATGCTCTGTCTCTAATCAACTTTGTTATTTGGGGGGCAGAACATTTAGCAGGTCATCTTCACAACCCACTTTGAACTGTCCAACTTATGAGGAGAAGGGAAATATGTAACCTGCTGATTTAAGCCAGAACTGCTCAACGTGTTTCACAGTTCACATTTTGAAGGAAGTGCTTTGGGAGGAATGCAATCTAAAGAACTGGAAGCTATAGAGTTCTCTCTCGAGAGTTACTCCCCAGAGGATCATAAACGATAATCAACGTCACACAGGAGCCAGTCACATAGAGATGATAACTGATGGAAACCAACCAAGACATGAGTACCAAAGAATTGAAGCTAAATTTGAGAAAAATGGTACGTGTAGGCCCATAAGTAAGGGGCAAGGTAAGTTATTAGAATTTTATTTATCAATACAGCAGAATTAGGAAAAAGGACTAAGAGTTTTTTTTTTTTTAAGTGTCCCCACCTCTTTGAAGCTCAAGAACCCAACCAGAAGAGACATTTAAAATAGTTGAGGAATCATGGTGATCATCATCATCCTGCTCCTTGGTGAACATTTATTAAAAGCTTATTGGATGCCAGGCCTTTTCTAAGTGCTTTGCATACATTATCACATATCATCTCTCCTGAGATAGGATATGATTTTCTGCCTCTTGCAGATTAGGAGAATGTGAAGGGTCTCTTCCCCATACCCTGCCAACAGGTAGTAAGTAGAAGAAACCTTGGGTCAACATTAGCAAAGCACTGACAACAGCAGCTGCCACTGAGCTTACCAAGGCACAGGAGGTGCCCTGTGGAATCTCTTCTCTACTCTCCCTTGATTTCTGCTCCTGAAGACCCTTGAGTTTTCCATCAAGTGCTAGGGGCTGTAGGGGGCAGTCATGTTTTATGCCTGAAGAAAGCGAGGAGGAAAGGAAAAAAGTATTACCATGAAAGCAAACTGGGAAAACTAGAACTGGAAAAATCTTACTAGGGAAACATACTACATGATTAAACCATAGATTCTTCTGAGAAGAAGTTTGTGTAAGGGGTGGATTGTGATGCTAATAAACAGCACACACTTGGAATCTTCGAAGAAGCAGGAAACCAGACTCTCTCCAAGGGCAGGGGTGATGCATTTAGAGAAATAACACCCTGGGTTTGTCACAAGCAGTCTTGTTATATACACGGCAAGGCATAGTGCCAGAATCCATGTACTTTCAAATCAATTTGCAAATCCATTGGATTATCAAGAATTTTATTTCCCTTTAGAGTGGACCAGGCTTATACACCATAAACATTTCATTCAAGCATTAGGTTCTGGGTTCTGCATCTCATTTACTTAGCTGCTGCTCCTGCTGAAAGCCTACTTCCCTACACCTACCTATCTTTCTTTCTTTCTTTCTCTCTCTCTCTCTCTCTTCTTTTTCTTTCTTTCTTTCTTCTTTGAGATGGAGGGAACACCAGAGAGAGAGCACAAGTGCAGGGTGTGGGAGGTAGAGGCAAAAGGACAAGCAGATTCGTCACTGAGCAGAGACCCCAACATGGGGCTTGATCCCAGGACCCTGAGATCATGACCTGAGCCAAAGACAGACACTTAACCAACTGAATTACCCAGGGCTCCCCCAACACTTTTCTTCAACTGAGCTTGATGCAGTTAGGCTATGGTCTCCAGTTGCTTAAAGCTGAAAATGGATTCTCACATATTACTTACTCTCCCATTCCTCCTCAAGTGTAAATACAGATGTTCTGGTGTTGTAGCAGAATCATGACTCCCCAAAGCTAGTCCATCCACACCCTAATCCCCCAAACCTATGACTGTGTTACCTTATGTAATCAAAGAAGACCTTGTCCATGTGATTCAGTTAAGGACCTTGAAGTAGGAAGATTATCCTGGGTCTAAAAGGGCCCAATGTAGTCACAAAGGCCCATAAGAGATATAAGAGAAGAGCAGAAGGTGCAGAGAAAGAGATGTGACAATGGGAGCAGAGGTCAATCCTCACAGCCTCAGCAGAGCCTACTATGTCTTCCCTCTCGAGGTCAAGTCTCTTCTGTGTGGCCTCTTTCTATATCCTGTGCCTCACCTTCCCAGCAACTATCACCACCACAGCTAAAGATGGTTTGTGTGAGGGTTATTTGACTAATGTCAGTGTCCTTTACTAACATACGTGAAAACAGGAACCATGCCAGATTTTGCTTCCTTCTGAATTCCCAGCCCACAGCAGGCACTCAATAAATATTTGTTGAATAAATGAGCAAATGAA
The DNA here is from genome assembly GCF_011764305.1 of Mustela putorius furo. NCBI lineage: Eukaryota > Metazoa > Chordata > Mammalia > Carnivora > Mustelidae > Mustela > Mustela putorius. Next base: position 21,576,565 of record NW_025421341.1, read on the forward strand.
AGGGCGAATAGTATCTAAACCTCCTGCGGTTATGAGTATTCTTTAGTGTGGGTGGAAACACAGCAGTCCATGAGGTACCCCACTGACGTGCTCTTGGCTTTTTGTTTTCCTATCTTGCTCCAACCAGAATATTTATCTTCACATATGGTCTTAATACATCTCTGCTGAGAGAGGAGTGTATCTGTAACTCCAATCAATGGCTCATAGAGTTTGTAGAGTTGGAAAATTTCCTCTTTCTATGTCATGATTTGTATTCAGATTATTCTGATTTTAAGTCTTGATTATCCCATCCGTGTACAATGATCTCTTGTTAGACTGGAGATCCCCCACTGTTTTCCTCCCCTCTGAATGTGAGAGATCATCCACTTATTCTAAGATTGAGGTCCTGAGCCTGGTTTTGAAATATTCCAGGGGGCTCCTATTTTCAAAGCATCAAAACAAAGTTTATTGTATTTCACTTCAACCTCCTTGCACTCCTGTGTATATTTTTAAAGGAAGTTGTGAGTGAGATTACAAAAAATAAACAACAGTTACAGATATTGGAAAGGTAGATTTACTTGGCTCAGGCAGTTATTGCACACCAACTGTGTACAGAACTCTGAAATAATGTCTTTTTTTTTTCTTTTTTGACACTCTCCTATTCCACTACAATTGATCGCTTGTATCTGCAGACCAGTTAGAACAGTCCGACTCTCTATTCACCTGGGAGAAAGACAAGGTAGGTGTTAATAATCTCTTTACGAAATTGCAAGGTAAATTGCTCACTCTCTGTTTACCTAGGTGTTTCATCTTTGTTTTCCTGGTGCCTCTCCTGCAGGAGAATAAATGAAGGAATAAATGAAGACATGGCTTCTCTCTAATATGAGTTTTTCGACTGCCTTACCCAACATTACCCAGTTAGTCAATGAAGGGCTTTGGATTTGCAATCTTGGCCACCTGGTTCCAAGCCCAGTGCTCTTTCCTCTCTAAAGTCAGGAAAGGAATCCTGGAGAAGGGTGGGGGTTGGTGGGGGATGAGAGTTTAAACACTGCTTTGTACAGAAAGAGTCCTATGTGGATGGTGGCCACATAATGGGGAGTTTAACCCTCTTTGGGCAAAGAAAAATAAGCACAGAAGCTGGAAAGCATTCAGTTCACTCCGTCAAGCAGCAGGAAGAATGTGGATAGATGACAGACACAAATAAATGAGGAGTGATGCCCAGTATCTTCTCCCTGCCCCAGCTGCAGCCCCATGAACCAGAAAGAACCCCCAAACCTAAGTGAGATGGGCACACCCTGACATGGTACTCAGTCCAACCCAGGGAATTTTATAGCCCTCAGGATGTTTAAAGAAGCAAAAGACCTGGAGGATATGTATTTCTAGCCTATTAAAGAAAGTTTATTTTAAAATATTTAACATTTCTGTATTAAAGGCATACAGGCAGGATATAAGCTCTATAAACTTTCCAAGGGGAGAACATTGTTAGCATTCCAAATGGAGAAATTACTGCCTTGTGTGAGAAACCAGTCTTGCCTATTTCACTTTACAGATGGCTGCATATGGAATATTTTTCTTACAAGATCATAATGCATAATGAGTTTTTGAAAATTAAAATTGTAGCTGGATTTTTCTTGCTGCCTCATTACTATAGTAGTTAGGAAGGATGTTTGTGGTTCATTCTCAGGACAGCCTTGCCTAAACCATTCCCTGTATTATAGGCAGGGCTTTGCAATGCTCCTCAAATTATATTATATTATATTATATCAGCTGGGGCCTCCCTGTCCTTCAGATATAAACCTACCCCAAGGTCTGGGGTAAGATTACCAATGGAAGCTTCTGTCCACACCCTTTCTCTTCCCATCCCAGGCTCCATCCAACACCAGGAAGGGCTCACATGTATGAATGTAGTAATCTTAGGGCCCAATCCTCAGCTTATATCCACATCCCTGTTACCAAATCTCCTTAGCCACTCCTTTAGCCTAGAAGTATGGTGATCTACTCTTCAGAGGGTATTAGGCAAGAGACCCGTGCAGACCTAAGAAACCAGCTTGAAACAATTTGGACAGGAGATTCCAGAATTCCATGAAGGGCATGTGTCCCAGATGTGCATATCACTGACTCTGAAAACTCCTTACTCCAGAAGGCAGGGTCCCAGCTGGAAGAGAGCCAGAAAAGTGTCCTCTGAAGTGGAAGGCCCAGAATAAGAAACTTGGTCACCTGGATCTGGAACAGAACTAATCAGATTCAGGCAAACGTAATTTAAACTCCACCCCTCCCCCCAACCCAAATCTTCCTGCATAACCTGTGATATTTTCTCAGGGTTTGTGTATTCATGGTCGCCTAATCTCCAAGTGAATACAATTCCTGTTTTGTCTCACACCAACCCAAATTTAAAATGCCACAGCTTGACAAATGTTTAGGAAAAACTATTCTTGCACCAAATATCGTATTTTTAGTTAACTCTACTTGGTTAACTCTACTTTCATTAACTCTACTAAAGACTTGCATGTTGAACACCTCTTTTTTTATATCCCCCTTTATATCGAAAGAGCAAAATGAATTCTATTCCTATGTCATAGAAAGATTTGGGAGTGTTCTGTGGATATAAGATTGCAATACAAGTGTGTCTATACACAAACACACATGTAACTTAAGTTCACCAGAACAGAAACAGACACAACTAAGGGGTTCAACTAAGGCAAATTAATTGCAGAACAATAACTGAAGATCTTGAGAGCACAGAGGATCCCCTGGGCTGCCAATTCCTCTAAGTCCCTCTTAGAGTTAAGTTTCCCTTGGACTCCACAAAATGTTTCTGATGAAAAACACCATTACCCAATCACTACTTTTATTTGAGCTAGCTAGAATTTCCATTCCTTGCAAAAACTACTGGCTTGCTTTTCACTGTTTTTAAATGAGACTTAGAGAAACTGTGGCTTGCCCAAGGCAAGCATCTACTTACTGTTGGACCACAAATAAAACAACACACATGACTACAATTGTTGTGTTCTTTCCCACTTTAATCACTTAAAGCCACAAGTTCATTAGATACTATGGGAGATCAGGTCATGGTTTAGCAACTATCCACTGCTTCTCTGACCTACTCTGTGGGAGGGGTGTATCTCCCTGCTCCTACTTTTCATCCCAAGAAGAACATGCTTCTGTTAACCACTGCTCCAAGAACTTGGAGAATCACATAAGGTAGATATGCTCAATATACCATTGGCAGTAAGCCCAGCCAGACCCAGTTTTAGATCAGCTGAATCTAGACAACTTGTAGGTACATGAATAAAAACAAATGCTTACTTCTGTGTATACTGAGCTTTGTGTGGTTTGTGACACAGGATTTTTACATAGACTTAGCTCTTATACAGGTACATAATCCACCTCCCAGATACTGCAAGCAACAGGTTTACCAAATGTTTCTCCACTGAATAATGAGAGACATCAAGAATTTTAAGAAACAAAACAGATGAACATGGGGGAAGGGAAGGAAAATAAAATAAGATGAAAATAGAGAGGGAGGCAAACCATAAAAGACTCTTAACTATAGGGAACAAACTGAGGGTTGCTGGAAGGGAGTTAGAGAGGGGGATGGGGGTAATTGGGTGGTGGGCATTACAGAGGGCACTTAAAGAAATGAGCACTGGTTGTATGCAATTGAAGAATCACTAAATTCTACCTCTGAAACTAATAATACATTATATGTTAATTAAGTTGACTTTTTAAAAAAATTAAATTAAAAAAAAAAAAAAGAAGAAGAAGTTTCCTTGCTGTGGGACTGCTTAACCTGAAAGCCAATGGCATACATTGTGGATTTTCTATTATAGTCCAGTTCTGGTACTAATATTTTCATTAGTCAGCTTTCGTCATTTATGCTGTAGCATAATAACTATAAACTACTCAAAACAATAAAATACTCAAAAATCTTGGAGGCTTACAACAACAAAATTGTATATTTCACTGATTTTCATGCTGGCTGAAGCTCTTTACCGTGGATCTTCTTCATTCTGAGATCCAGGCTGAAGGAGAAACTCCTCCCTGGAACATATTATTCTTGCAAAAGAAGGAAAGAGGCAACACAGTTGGGTGATTCCTTTGAAGGCTTCTGCTCAGACATAGCCTACAACAATTCTTCTCACATTCCATTTGCCAAATGAAAGTCCCACGACCAAAGCTGATCTATGGGGTTGGTATGTCCAGTCTTCTCAAATAGGTCAAGGGTAATTAATTGAGAACAAGAACATTATAATACCTACAAACAGCAACTTCTTCATCACCTTTCAGAAGCAGCTCAAGGGGTCATCTCAGTATCACTCTGTGGGGACATCACTTTGCCCTTTCTGTTTACAGCATATATAGCAATGTAGAGACTTTAAACAAAATACTTTTAGGACAATTTACTGTCTAATTCTACTTTTTAAGGAGCATTCTGAGGACAGGGACAATCTTTTATTTTATTCCATTTTCCCAGTGCTGAATGTAGTCCTTGGAATATCATGTATATTGCTCAATTAATGATTTTTTTAAAATTACACAATAACATATGAACCCAATCATGAGATCTAAAAGATATTAGGAGATAATTATACAGAAAGAGAGGAAGTAAGACCAGAAACTGAATTTTGTACTTTTAAGTTAATGTATGTATTTTTATCTATAAATAGATATACAGGGAGAAATATAAAGTAGAAAACTAAATTTATATGCCTCAAATCTGGGAGACATGTCCAGAGTAGAAGTACAAATTTGGCAGTCATCAGCACATAGGTGATGTCAAACACTTTGAGACATGGTGTCATGACCTTGCAGAGAACGGAGAAAGAGAGGATGTTCATGACATATTCCCCATTTCTCATCTCAGTTTTTCACCTGCCTAGAGTCAAAATCTCTAGGTTTTGAAATGGAGAAGCCCATTGATATCTCTCAAATGGGTCTCCTGAGAGGTCAGTCTTGAGTAATCATGGGTTTCTTATTGGAGTGGGAGTACATACTCAGTCTCAAAACTCTGATTTCATCATCTTTATACCTTTAGGCTTGTGTCAGCTTAGGGCTTGGCTCTATTCTTAGAAAGACCTACAAAGGGCATTCCTCTTGGTCTCCTGCTGCATGTATCATCCCTATCATATGTCTGCCATTCCCTTCCCTCCTCTTTCCCCTTTCACCATATTGGTAGAATGTCAGACTTGGATTGAATAGGTAGTAAGGGCCAGGCATGACAATAGAAGCTTTACATACATTATCTCATTCCATCCTCACCACAACTAGGTGAGGTAGACCTTGACCTAATTTACCAATGTCATATCTGAAGCTCAGAGAAGTTAAGTAACACGGCTAAAGTCACAGCCAGAAAAGGGCGGAACTTTGAATGGTATATCTCAGTAAAGATTCCATGCTCTAGGCAAGATACTAAGCTCCCTCAAACATAAGAAGCCCTTCAGAGCTAGTTTTCTGGAAGGAGATACTCATACTTTGAAGTTAATGAAACACACACGCATAATAGACAGACATGATATATAGAGAGAGATTTGAAATTTAAAAGAACTCACTGCATAGATCCCTACATTCTTAAATAGGAGAAGATGAACAACATCATTTAATCATTCCTTAATACATTTATTTTGCCTACTCTCTGCCCTACATCATGTCAAGAGCAGTCTTTTCATATTAAGCTTATTTCAAAACATAATGATGTACTGTACGGTGACTAACATAACATAATAAAATAAAAAATAAAATAAACTTATTTCAAGTTAATTTTGTCCTTCAAAACTCTTAAGAATTTGGGACATAGTTGAAGCAGATAAGAAAGTTCCACTTGTTCACATACATACACACCTATGTATAAAACAAAGGAAAGATCGTATTAAGAGAAATAGGGTAATTTTACATATTGAAGCCTTTCTAATTTGGAAGGCACTTTCCACACATTATATCATTTGGTCCTCACAATAATCACTATTTCTGAGGTGAAGAATGGAGGCTCGGAAAATTGTGATGCTTTGAAGGAGATTACACAATGCTACATACTATAGCTGGGAAACAAAACCCAGGTTCTAACCCAATGTTACCACTGTAATGTGATGCTGACTCAGTGCAAATAAAAAACTCTCTCTTATTCTTTAAGATCTCTGGGGAAGGAGACACGACTCCCTCCCTCTGTCACCCTGGACCCCAGCTCCTTATCGAAATGGAGTCCTGGTGTTCATTTTTGCTAAGCCAGGTTGTTGGGTTTGGCTGGGTGTCACCTGAGGGTCGGGTGGCAGGCGAGAGAATGCGTGTACTTTGCAGCTCTTGCCAGCCCTGGAGAGCTAACATTTTCTAAAAGAATGCTGGGTTCTCAGGAACACTATTGATAATGAGGTTGCTCATTTTTAAAAGGCTGTAACTGGATATTCTAGGAAAACAGACCTGGTTCCAGGAGTGCAGCCGTGGTGTTTGGGTTTAAGGTCGCAGGCATTTGTTTAAGATGAGCTTTGAGCTGGGCTGCCGACCTGCCACAGGACTGAGACAAGCCTGCACAATCAGGTTATTGTACTCACAGAGAAATTGCAGGGCGCCTCAGAGCCTAAACCTGCCACATTTTAGAGTGGGCTTTTCACCTCCTGGGACCCTGGTGAGAATGAAGTGCAAGCAGGCATGTAGACGCATCTGTGTGTGCATGCATGTGAGTGTGTGTGTTTTGAACCAGAGGAAACCAGCCCAGGGATTACATGGAATCCCTCTCCCTTCCATCAGACTAGAGAACAATGCAAATGCATTTGGACTGAAGAAGAAAATCCAAAGCCAATAGGGACCAGGGTGGCCCAGAGCAATCTTCCAGGGGTGGCAAAGATGCAATTTTCTTGGAGGCAAATCTTTGCTTTGTGTGCCTCCCCCAGTAAGGTCTGGAGGCTCAGCAGAGTAACATCCAAAGACTCACACACCATGGACAATCCCTGGCTCTGCTTAGAGAGCCACAGTTCAGGGCCAAGTGGATCAGCAATAGGTCATGTGGACCCCTGCTTCCTGGACTCTGTTCCTTCATACCTCTCATCCCGCAGGCATGGGTCTAAGTGTTGGACATGCTATAACTTATATTTGATTCTTGCATAGCTCCAAGTGGTAGGCCAGGCTGTAGAAAGTATCTTTATTTTACAGATGAAAGAGACACAGAGAAGGAGTCTTGATGAACAAGTAGAATAGCTAGAATTCCACCCTTCAGCTCCAGAGGACTCCACTTAGCCCCAAGCCAAGCCTCGAGCCTGGATCCAAATTACGTTCTCCATCCCTAGTATGGACACAGTCTCTCACAGGAAGTCCCCTGCTGGAAAGGTTTCTTCTTTTCCTTCTACCTAATACCGCCAACAAATATCAGAAACCAAGATGACCCTCTGTGCTAGGACTTGTCTTGGAGTCCCTAAAGACCACCATCTCTTAACATTACATTGCCAAGGGTTTGGGGAAGTTTTTGTTTGTTTATTTTATTATGTTATGTTAGTCACCATACATTACATCATTAGGTTTGTTTTTAATTTATTTTTTATTTATTTTCAGCATAACAGTATTCATTGTTTTTGTACCACACCCAGAGCTCCATGCAATCCGTGCCCTCTCTAATACCCACTACCTGGTTGCCTCAACCTTCCACCCCTCCCCCCCACCATTTAAAACCCCTCAGATTGTTTTTCAAAGTCTATAGTCTCTCATGGTTCACCTCCCCTTCCAATTTCCCCCAACTCCCTTCTCCTAATTCCCCATGTCCACCATGCTATTTGTTATGCTCCACAAATAAGTGAAACCATATGATAATTGACTCTCTCTGCTTGACTTATTTCACTCAGCATAATTTCCTCCAGTCCCGTCCATGTTGCTACAAAAGTTGGGTATTCATCCTTTCTGAGGGAGCCATAAACTCCATTAGTTTTTGGTATAGTGTTCCATGATTCATTGTTTGCATATAACACCCAATGTTCCACGCAATATGTGCCCTCCTTAATACCCATCACCGGGCTCACCCACCCCCCACCCCCATCCCCTCTGAAACCCTCAGTTTATTTCCCATAGTCCATAGTCTCTCATGGTTCTTCTCCCCCATCTGATTCCCTACCCTTCATTTTTCCTTTCCTTCTCCTAATGTCCTCCATGCTATTCCTTATGTTCCACATATAAGTGAAACCATATAATTGTCTCCCTCTGCTTGACTTATTTCACTTAATCTCCTCCAGTTCTATCCATGTTGATGCAAATGGTGGGTATTCATCCTTTCTGATGGCTGAGTAATATTCCATTGTGTATATGGACCATATCTTCTTTATCCATTCATCTGTTGAAGGACATCTCAGCTCCTTCCACAGTTTGGCTTGCTAATCCTTAAAAGTTTACCAAACCTAATGAAACAATAGGTGTCTGATAGTGACAACATTGATAATACCTCTGAAAATTAAGATATGTTATACTCAATTGCTCTATTTGATCTAAGTTCTGCTTTTAATTGGTGCTTCTTATTCTGCAGAATCTAATCTAATTTCTTCAGGAGCTATATTCATAGCTGGTAAAACAAGGACCCAGTGTTAAGGAAGAAAAGATTTTTCTGGGACATAAACTTGACCTCTAGATCACAACGTACCTGGGGTTTTCTTTTTGTCTGTCTGTCTTTCTTTCTTTCTTTCTCTCTTTCTTTTTCCCCATTAAGATCTTGTTTCTCACTCAGTAACATATCAGTCTACTTGCCTTGAATCTCCCCACACCCTTGCTCTGGAGATGTCAGGTACATAGTCTCAGTGGCACATGTCTCCCTGGGGAGACTGTACCTTTTCATGCCCTGCTCTATGAACACACTCTTTCTGACTTCCCACTCCCTCCCCTCCACCTGGCTAACTCCTGCTAGTCTCTCAAAACTCCATCACCACCTCCAGAATCCCTCCCCGGAGAGCATCTTGGAGGTCAGGTATACTTCCTGGCAGTTTCCCCACTATCCTATGCCTACTACTTGTATTACAACCCCTCTCACCTTGGACTGTTGTTGCCTGAATCTCCAATGGCACTGTGAATTCATTGAGGCAAACACAATTTCATTTACTTTGTACCCTTGGAGCCTGACACCATTCCTGGCACAAAGCAGATATTTAAAAAAAAAAAAAATGCTAGTGAGTAACTGTCACATTTATAAATCCACTGCTTAAATACAGATTGCTTTTGGGTTTTAAGGGAGCCAAGGTATGACCTTTTTAGAAATAGGTCAAATGTGATGTTTACAGTGATACACAAGGAGGGGTTCCATTATGATAATTAGGATGCATATCTTAGGCCTATTCTTTGCTTTTATTTTAGTTTTTCATGGCAGACAGATTTTCAGTACAAAGGAAAACACCATGAAGAACAGAGTTGATTTTAAGCATTTAGAAGGCAGAAACAGACTGATTGTGGGTCACACCAATGCACATGCTTTTAGAACGTACACCAACCACAGAGTGCAAACATTGAGCCATTGTAGAAATCTACCATATCTATATTTATTTATATAGCTACAGATGGGTATATAGATAGTATAGCTTATTGTTGCATATAATAATCCAGAGGAATTCGATTTAGTTTCAACATTGACACCAGTGACAAAAATTAGCAAACTCCATGAACTGGAGCCATTTTTATATGATTCCTGATAACTATAATCACTTATTTGTTTGAATTGAGTTCTCACATTTTATTACGCTTATTGCTCCCTTCTAGAGTGTGAAGTTAGGTTTCAAAGCCCTCGTTAAGCTCCAATACATTTATTATTTTTGTTTCTTTGATTCCCTACTGACTATTCTCTTTTTTCACCCTTTCGAGTATAGAGCTAGCTCACCCATGGAAAGAGGGTCAAAAGAGGAGGACTGAATGCAGATAGAAGAGAGATAGAAAGTTACCACACCATTCTTTCTAAAAGCAGGAAAGTAAAAGTAGAAAAGGATAGAGTGTGCATATATGTGTGTGTGTGTGTGTGTGTGTGTGTGTGTACAGAAGAAAGAAGAAAATCCAAGATCTGGAAGCCCAGATCCCCCTCCCTCTTCCTCTCTGGCCTTGGAGTTTCTATCTGAAATACACCTGGCATTCACTTCTTATACACTGAGCCTCCTGACCTTGGCTGGTACCCAGGTTTAAACTGTATCCACGGGATCCAAATAGCTAATTTGGAGTTGGGGAGAAGGGGGAAGGCAGGTAGGAATTAAGGAATAGGAATGAAAAAAATACTCAAAACTGCAAAAATTAAATTTCCTGCCAGGTGGCTTCCAAATCATCCAGCAGCTTGATTCAAGACTTTGAAGTTGTGAGCCAACAGTTCCAGATCTGTAATATTTATCCTGCAGTCTCCAAAAACAAAAGTTGACTGTGTTCCTTGAAGTCAATCTCACCAGCATTTCGGGATGACAGATGGAGAGGTTGGACAAGAGTTACCCAATGACCTGAAACTCCTCCACTGTTCAGGAAGGACTTATTTTGCCTCAGCCTCTCTCTCTATAGTTAGATATAGATATAGATATAGATGATATAGATATAGATATAGTTATAGATATACAGATAGATATGATACATGTATGTCCTTTTAACTTTACTCAATTGCCACCATCAATTCCTATTCCCTAACCTAATCACCTGCTGCATTATTCATCAATTTGTCAGGTATGTCAAGAACATACCCTGAAACAGTAACAGCTAACTAAACTCTCTAGCCTGACTTCCTTTAAGCCACTAATATACATGAACTAAGCAAAAAAAAAAAAAAAAGAAAAGAAAAAGAAAAAGAAAAAAAAAGTCGTGGAGCCAATTTTATGGATGAGGCAAGACCTCACTCAAATATGACTGATCTAGGACAGACCTTTGGAGAGGAGAAATGGGTGATGCATAAATGAAAACTTCTGAGGCTAAAACATACTCAGGAAGAGAGAACTCTCCGAGCTCAACCTTGGTAGATGCTTGTCACTTACCTTTCTTTCTCCCAGTCACCCAACCTTCTTTGCCCCTCCAAATCAGATTCCTCTTTTAGGATTCCATGACTGTTGCTGCCATCACAATCATTCAACAAATATTTGTGGAGAACTTGCCATGTGCCAGGCCCTGTCCCAGACTTGAATTAAACAAAGTCCTTACCCTGTTGAATCTTATACCCTAATGGAAAAGTTAGATGATAAATAAAAAAGTAAATAAATAGATGATGATCCATGCTATATTAGATGGTGATCTGTGTTGTGTTACATGGTGACCTGTGCTGTGTTAGATGGTGATTCCTGTGTGTAAGACGGTAATCACTGCTGTATTAGATGATGATCACTGTTGTGTTAGATGGTGATCCTTGTTGTGTTAGGTGATGATGTATACTATGTTAGATATTGATCTCTGCTGTGCTAGAAGGTGATCCATGCTGAGCTAGATTGTCATCCCTGCTGTGTTAGATGGTGATTCGCTGTTGTGTTAGCAGGTGATCCCTGTTATGTTAGATGAGGATCCCTGCTGTTTTAGATGGGGGTCACTGCTGTGTTAAATGGGGATCCCTGCTGTTTTAGATTTTGGTCCTGTTGTGTTAAATGGTGACTCTGTTGTGTAAGATATGATCTATATTGTGTTAGGTGGTGATTTCTGCTATGTTTGATGGCTATGAGTGTATGCATTCTTGCTATGAATAAAAGTAAAAGCACAATTTTCAGACCAAAGAGATCAGGGTATATTGTTGTTAGTTGTTGTGTGGTCAGAGACCTGGAAGAGATGCAAGGAACAAAAAGAAGCTATATGGGGGAAGAACATGCCAGCAGAACATAGCCAAGGTCCTGTGGTAGGAGAAAAAAGACCAACTAAGCATATTGTTTGGGCCATGAAAGGGGTAGGAAATGAGAGAGAAAGAGATATGTAGAGAGAACAGGAAGCTGCATGATGGAGAGCTTTAGGACACCTTTGGCTTTAACTCTGTGTGAGATGGGAGCCATTGGAGAATTTGGGGCAAACTCTAACATGATCTGCCTTCTGTCCGACTGAGATACTATGTTGAGAATAGACTATTTAAGGGGAAGGGATGCAGCAGTAGACAGGAGATACTTTTCCTCTGTCCAGGAAAGAGATAATGGTGGCTTGGACCAGAGTGATGATGGTGGAGGTTGAATTCTGGATGTACTTTGAAGGTAGAATCAGCTGATATAATTGTTAATGGATTGGATGTGAAGAATAAGGGAAAATGCGATGTCAGGAATGACTTCTTAGTTTCTGGCTTCAACTACTGGAAAGAGGGACTCTCAGTCCTCCTCTGTGCCTCATGTACTTTTGTTAATATCAATATTATTAAACTCTAGTAACAATGGTACATGTATATATCTCTCCCACCAGATTCTCTGTCTTTTAATTTTCAGGTCTTACTATGCTGTACCTTTAATGAAAGTTATGAACTCTTGCCAGTGAGGGGTAAACACACAAACAAATCATACAAACATTTGCATTCAATGTCAAAGTTTATTTGTTTCCTGAAGTTCATCCATGGGTTCCCTGAGTAGCTCATGGATCCAAAATTTTAAAATGCAGATGCTAGATTTATTTATTCTCTTAATAAATTATTATCAAGCACCTAGGACTTTGAAGACTTTGAGGATGTGTTGTGACCACATCCTAGAATATCTTCTCATAGAGATAGCAGTCTGATGTGGGAAATAGATGAGATGTTAGTAAGCAAATAAACAAGTAAATAATTATAACTTGTGAAAAAAGCTATGGAGAAAAAACAAAGCAGGGTGACCTACTCTGCTATTACAGGGTATAATGGGATAGGGCCCACTCAGGAAGCAGAGTCATCCAGGCATCATAATCAGAGTGGGTTTAATACAAGAAGTAGGTTGTACCCATGATGGAAATAAAAGAGTTATGAGAGCTGTCAGAGATTAGGAACACAGGAAATCCTCTGCCATCCCCAGGGCTGGAGGGCAGTGAAAAGAGGTGATGCTAGCAGAGCCCAGAAACTGATACTGCCTGGAAGCTAAAGTCATAGAAGAATCATTGCTCCATGGAAGTAAGAACTGGAAGTGAGGGCCAATCTATTGGAGATGCCAACTGAGATAAAGCAAGAGAGAGAAAAAATACCCTGGCTTCTCTCCACCTTCCAGTATGCTACTAGTGCCTCTCATTGACCAAATCTAGCCAGAGCCCATTCCCTGTGATTCAGAGTGGAATGGAAATGAGCAGGGAGAAATCAGTTGGGTGGCTGATATAGGAAGACCTATTCAGAAAGAGTGGTAAACTACAACTACTCTGAAAAACTGAAATTTAAGCTTAAACTAGTGAAATGAGATGACCATCAAGGGAGACATGGAAAAAGAGCATTTCCGGCAAAGAGAATGGAAGTTCCTGAAGTGTTAAAGAGCCCACCTTTGCGGGGGGGGGGCGGGTAGCAGGGCTTCATCCAAAGCCAGTCTGGCTGTTCCTGACTATCACATTCTTTAAATAATCAGAGTAGGACATTAAACACATGGCCCTTCCACAGCCATGTGCCAAGTGGCACACTGCAATGGAAGCAAGCCTCAGACAAGATTTCACCAGCTGTTCAAATGTTTATTAGTGAGCGCATAGAAAGAGAGCCATACAACCTGCTCTGGTCTTCAGGGCACCCCACAATACCTTGTCTGAAATGTGAATCCTGAGGTAGAAGCAACAATATCCTGACAGGTACATCCATTAAGTAGAGGAACCCAAAGCCAAAAGGAGGTCTAGACCAAGGACGTCATTCAGAAAGTTCTGAGGTATCGTGTCTGCCATATTTTATTTATGCAAAGATGGAGGTGTTAGACAAACTTTCAGCCCCTCATATATCCAAAACATCACTTATTTCATCAATGAAAAATTATTTTTAACATTAATTATGCTAATTAATATGCCTTCTAATACAGATTTAAAAATTTATATTTAAAGCACTTGCTGAGGCCATTTCTGGAGCATGGATTCTTTATTAGGGTGATTTCAATATCACCTAACTTCTCCCTGGAGCACAGATAGAAGGCAATCTGCACACTCAGTTAAGAGGCACATCACACTGTTTCTACAGAAATACAGTGAGGTTAATTACAGACAGTGCAACCAAGGGAATGAGAGGTGCCCAGCATGGCCAGGGTTTTGCTAGTGAAGAAGGGAGCAGAGTGAGATGAAGCTGCCAAGGTGGGAAGTGGCTAGATACCACAGGTCATCTTAGAGAGTTTGCATGTAACCCAAACTGCCTTGAAGGACTTTCAGCAGGGAGGTAACATAATCTGATTTGGTCTTTAAGTGTTCTTGCTGGATGCTTTGTGAAGAATAGATTATAGAGGAGGGAGAGTAAAGCCAGGAAATTCTAGGAGCTCACATGGAGGTGATGGCATCAATCCAGCCCAATGGAAGTTCAGGTGGAGAGTAATGGAGAGGATGAGCCATAGTTTGGAGTTGGAAACACAGGGATGGTGACTGGATGAGAGTGTGGGTTGGTAGCAAGGGAGAGTTTGGAATCAAGGATGACCCTCTGGTTTGGACCAATGTCCCTAGCTGTGGTATGGCAGATTTTAGCAAGATAGAGGAGACTAAGAGAGAAAAAGATTTGGTGGTAGAGCAAAAAAAAGGAGGTAGAAGAAATGTCCCACTGAACACTTAAAAACAAGGAACATGAGCTTATCTTATTTATCTGTCTGTTTAGCAGCATGGCCTTGGTGGATGCCCAGAACATATATATATATATATATATATATATATATATATATATATATACACACACACACACACACACACACACAAGTACTCCGATTCCACATGGTGGCCCAAACCATCAAAGATGGGATAAGCCAACAACATAAGGTAGTTTAGACAGAAACAATCTTCCTTTAAGTGGTGAGGGCTTGGGCTTCATTTCGCAGGGTGACACCATTAAGGAATTAAAATCACATGAACTCAAAGTGATCAAGTTTGGAGTCTGGATAAGAAGATGTATCCCATGAATTCTCATGTCTCTGAAATGGCCTTCCTTTCTTCTTCAAGGGTCCATAAATGTGCCCACTCTTTGCAAATCTGATAGACGACACCATTGCAAGTGTTACTATCCCTTCAGGTAGAGATGGCTATGGTTTCCTCATCTGTAAAATAAGGGGGTTATTCTGGATGACCACAAAGACTTGAAAGTCTCCTTCCAGATCCATCTTATTTTCTATGGTGATTTGCAAATGCCTTTGAGAGAGCCAGCAACATAGCAACATCAGCTATGAGGACCTCTCTGACTTGGCTTCATGAAATAGAGTGAATAGCACCAAACCTCTAAATTTAACAGAAGTCAGAGAGAAGCAGAAAGAGATCTTTAGCTATGTATCTTTTCCAAAGAAGTAGGAAAGTCTTCTTCTTGCTATAATTTGGAAAAATATTCTTCTCTTTTTTCCTGTATTTCTTCATATCACACAAATGAAAATAAAAATAGTACTCCATGATTTACATAATTTTAGAAGCACAGTAAGAGCTTCAGGAAAGAAAAGCCTACTAATAACATCAAAAGTAAATTAAAATTAAAAAATTACTCATGCTATGTCTCATAACTTAACAGATTCCCCAGAGCTATTCACATATTAAATTATATATGGTACCTTTTACCTGAGCCGGGAAACAAGTACAGACCATTACCAAAAGGAAAACTTGACTGTGAGCATATTATACATATTCATGAAGTCCAAATATTTATATGTTATTGTACTGCACCCACTAAATCACTAATCTATCCATAGTGAAAATTGTGTCCAACTTGGCCCCGAGCCTCTTGGTAGCTAATATAAAACAAAACACAGAATCAGCTATAAAATACCCAATATGGAAAAGAAAGAGGCATACTATTTTGGAAGAACAACAATAAAACACGTCCTTTATATAGCATGAGGATGAAAGGAGCAGTGAATATTCCACAGAAACCCTCCCAAAGTATAGGCTTTGACCCTCCATATGGCTGAATTCTTCACTGAAAGTCAACAGCATCATGTTAAAACACAATTTAGAGGTGTTATACATAAACAATGAATCATGGAACACTACATCAAAAACTAATGATGTACTGTATGGTGACTAACATAACATAATAAAAAAATAATAAATTTTAAAAAACACATAATTCAGCAAAAGGCCAGGGCAAAACAGACCTTGGATGATGCTGCTGCACCCAAAGATAAAGACAAAAGATCTAAAATACACTGTCTAATTTGAGGGCTCTGATCCCCAGGTGACTTGAAATGTGACTGGTTTGAACTGAGATGGGTATAAGCCTTAAATACACACCAGATTCCAAAGACTTTCTATGACCGAAAAAGGGAAAATGATTTCTTTAATAATTTTTATGTGATAATAAATAATATTTTGGATATATTGGGTTAAATAAAATATATTACTAAAATTAATTTCACTGACTGTTTATTTTAATGTTTAAGAAAACATGGCTACTGGAATATTTAAAATCATATATATGGCTCCTATTTGTATCTTATGTTACATTACCTTTGGACAATGTTGCCCTAGAGGGATGATCCTGACCTTTCACCTTGGATGTGATCCTTTCTTTCCCTGCCCATCATTCTCCTCATCTATAAACTGAGGAATCGTATTACCCACCTCCAAGGGCTGAGTAGACTGGCTCATATAAAATGCCTAACATGGTGTCTGACATATTGTAGGGCTCAAGAAGGTATTCCTTCTCTACTTCTTAGCCTGGAACCATACTTTTGGGACTGACCTTGGGGAAATGGCAATATTCTGGCTCCTAAGACAGCCCAGCTAAAGGATCTGCCTGTGAGCTTCCATCTCTGAGGTTCTGGAACTGTTTTCTCTGTCTTAAAGAAGCACAGTACCCCATGATTTCAGTGTCTCAAGATAGATAACACTAACCCCTGTGGAATAGCCAGCATGATGACAGAGAGGGCCTGTTTATAGAAGAGAGGGGTCAAACACTACTCAAGGACTTTGTTTAAAATTCTTTTTGTAACCACACAGCTCTCTGTTTGGGTTTGCTGCTCTCATTAAATAAATATCTGGAGAGTCTTCAGGGATCATCCCAGATATGTGTGACTAGGGTTTTTAAGATAATGAACCACACTCTTAAGTCAAATTCAGTGGATTCCCCAGTTGGCTCTTAGGATATATGTAAGCACAGTCAGAAGGGGTCAGCAAGGGATGGTGATAAAGGTCTCCCTAACCAGGCCAAGAGTAAAGGACCCTTGTAAAGTCATGTGCAAGATCCCTGCTGACAGGCACCTTGCATTAATTTCTTATGGACAGTGTTTATGTCAGTGAGAAGGCACAGGGAAAAAAAAGACCAAGACATTATGATCTGAAAGAACAGAATTAAAGGGTGTGAGAACATCTTGTTAACTTGAAGTTTGCCCAAGACTCAGCTTCATGTTTTGAGTGAACATGTGCCAATTATTTATGATTAGCACAGAAGCATAAATTTGTGTTCTGTTTTAATTTAAAGTGTTTAAATCTAATTTAATTTGTTTTAATTTTAATACAGGACTATTGAATATCTAAGTTTGACTCTCAGTAAATCTAATAACTTTTTTTTAAATTTTTTATTTTTTATAAACATATATTTTTATCCCCAGGGGTACAGGTCTGTGAATCTCCACACTTCACAGCACTCACCAAAGCACATACCCTCCCCAATGTCCATAACCCTATCCCCCTTCTCCCAACCCCCCTCCCCCCAGCAACCCTCAGTTTGTTTTGTGAGATTAAGAGTCACTTATGGTTTGTCTCCCTCCCAATCCCATCTTCTTTCATTTATTCTTCTCCTACCCACTTAAGCCCCCATGTTGCATCACCACTTCCTCATATCAGGGAGATCATATGATAGTTGTCTTTCTCTGCTTGACTTATTTCGCTAAGCATGATACGCTCTAGTTCCATCCATGTTGTCGCAAAAGGCAAGATTTCATTTCTTTTGATGGCTGCATAGTATTCCATTGTGTATATATACCACATCTTCTTGATCCATTCATCTGTTGATGGACATCTAGGTTCTTTCCATAGTTTGGCTATTGTGGACATTGCTGCTATAAACATTCAGGTGCACGTGCCCCTTTGGATCACTACGTTTGTATCTTTAGGGTAAATACCCAGTAGTGCAATTGCTGGGTCATAAGGCAGTTCTATTTTCAACATTTTGAGGAACCTCCATGCTGTTTTCCAGAGTGGTTGCACCAGCTTGCATTCCCACCAACAGTGTAGGAGGGTTCCCTTTAAATCTAAGAACTTTTTTTTTAATTTTTATTTTTTTAATTTCTTCTCAGTGTTCTGGAATTCATTGTTGATGCCTCACACCGTTCTCCATGCAATACATGCCCTCCATAATACCCACCACCAGGCTAGATTTCAATTCAAACATTCCTGAAGGGAGACTCAGAGATAAGAGAGCTAGGAAAAAAATACATGGGATTAAAGTACTCTTCTTTTTAAATTAATGGACTTTTTCAAAGAGTAGTTTTAAGTTTATTAAAAAACTGAACAGAAAGTACTGAGTTCCCATATATTCCCTCCCTACCATGCATAGTTGCCCCTATTTTTGCTTTAATGTGGTACATCTAACAATAGTATTACATTATTATTAACTAAAAACCATTGTTTATCTTAGGGTTTACTCTTCATATTGTACATTCTACAGATTTAGACAAATGCATAAAGTTGTACAACCACCCGTACGATAGCATACAGAATATTTTCACTGCTCTAAAAATTGCCTGTGCTCCACATATTTACACTGTCTTCTCCCATACTCCCAGACCACTGAACTTTTTAATGTCCCTATGGTTTTGCCTTTTTTGGAAGGTTGTATAGGGAGAATCATATGGTAGGCAGGCTTTTCATACACTTAACCATGTGCATTTAAAGCTCCTTGAGGAGGACTCCTTTTTAAAACATTAAGAAAGGAGTGCCTTTCAAGAGAGGTGAGGAGAATAAGAACAGATAAAAGACAAATTTTAGGCTGAGCTATTGTTTCTGGCACCCAGTAGCTGAAGCACAAAGGACAAAGTCATTCTGGAGGAGCAAATCCCAAGATAAAAGGAGTAAAGCATGCATGAGGTGAAGGGCAGAGGCACAAATAAATACACACACCATGGGAGAGTAGTGCTGGGGGCCAAGGGGACCTTGAATTTGTCCACAAAGGCTAACTTGAAAATGAGGTGAAGTTTGGTCCATTTCCTCCCTGGTAGAGAATGCAACTCCGTGTTCCCACAAGAGGATAGACACAATTTCTTTTGAAGACAGGAATATGATATGACATCATTTAGATCTATTATTCAATTCCATTCCATATTACTCCATTGTTTTGTTTTGTTTTGTTTTGTTTGCAAATAAAGAGTTTTATTTCTTCCCTTTTAATTCCTTTCTTTTCTTCCTTTTATTTCTTTTTCTCGCATATTTCATTGTACAAGAAAATCCAGAGAGAATATACTCATAGAAATTAACATGGAGGACATTAGGAGTAGGAAAGGAAATGTGAATTGGGGGATATCAGAGTGGGAGACAACCCATGAGAGACTGTGGACACTGAGAAACAAACTGAGGGTTTGGAGGGGAGGGGGTGGAGGGTTAGGGAAACTTGGTGGGGGGTATTAAGGAGAGTACGTATTGCATGGAGCACTGGATGTGGTGCATAAGCAATGAATGCTGGAACACTGAAAAAATAAAATTAAAATTATAAATAAATAAAATAAAATAAAATATAGGACATCAAAAAAAAAGATATTGGCATGATAATTCTAAAATTTATATGAAAATACAAATGACCTCAATTACCTAAAACAGTGTTGAAAAAGAACAAAGTGGGATAATTTACACTACCTGACTGCAATACACACACACACACACATACACACACATACATATAGTTCTCAAGGCAGTGTGGTACTGATGCAAAGACAGACAAAAAGATCATTTAAAGAGAATAAAGATTCCAGAAGTATGTTGTTTTGTTCTTGTCTAGTTTAATTCCATTCCCAATCATTGCTTCAAAAGTATAACTTGACCCCACAATGGGTCAAACTGATTATTTTTCTGGGCAGTTTTTTTGTTCATTTCTATATTTTTTTAGAGCCACATATGCCAGCTCATTTCTTTAGGAGATCCTCACTATAATACAGGGGAATGTGTCTTTATATTTTTATTTAAATTAAATTAGCCAACATAAGACAGAAAATCTGTCTTAAAAAAAAAAAATCTCGAAGCCACAAACCTGAAACAAGAACATTTCTGGGGCAAAATGTAATTCAGAATTTTTTTGTATCAGAACTTTGATCAGGCCAATATCAATAGGAGTTATAAACAAAGGGGACCTCTGGGCTGGGAATTAGTGCAGCCTATAAGTAGGAAGAGCTATGGTCTTAAGGACAGGATACGTGTCCCACCATCAAAGGGATGTCTATCCTTGAAGATGGGAGCCCTCAGAGAAGCATCATCAGGTGAACAATGGCATCTTAATTCTTGTTTGGAATTTCCAGAATCACTCAGTGCAAGGTAAATGGAGGATTCAGGAATCTCACCTGACTGGTACACTGTCCAGGTTCCCAATCTCTACAGCAGCCTTTGATGCCCACGACCTCTGACACTCTGCATGGTCCTTGCCTCAGGGAGCCAGATACACTCAGATCTCTCTGAGCAGCACACTCAGGCAACCATGAACTGTATGGACAAAATGTTTTCCAATATTCAATGGTTTAGAGTAGAGTCAGGTTAGAGGGAAGAGGCAGACCATCACACTAAACATCACCAGGGAACTAAAATATCCTGGCAAAGTGAGAAAATAAAATTGATCAGGACTTACCTCAGGGAGAGGGTATATGAAGAAGGTATAGTAGGGAACCATGGAGCAAGGAGGTTAAGATCCGCTTTCCTCCCAGAATTAGGCATAAGCACCCTAATATCTGCTAAATAACGGAGATAAATCCACTTCCACTTACCTGCAGATCTTTCCTTTGTTAAGTGGACTGTGATAGTTTGGGGACAGAGTGGAATTACCAAGGACAACAGAAAAGGAGCTGAGGGTTCCCACCTGGGGTCGCTCCATCTCCCATCAATCAGTCTTCTCTTTTACATTAACTATGAACAAGAATTTGAAGGAATGCCAAAGTACCCAATCATTCATTTTCCTGGGATTCCTAAATGTCTGTGTGTCTCTGAGTGAAGTCAAGATGCATCTCTCTGAAAGGCCATGCCACTTCATGCAGGCCAGCAGCAACATGAAGTGAACAAATTTACTTTTTCTAGTTCCTCTGTTTGAAATTTTTCTCTTTCTTTCTTCCATAGCTGCCTGTCTAAACTCTACCTATCCTTTAAGATCCAACTTAAATGCATCTCCAGCAAGCCTTATCTGGAATTAATTCATCCCCTCCTTATACTCAGAATTACTTGCATAGAGAAACAATGAAAGTATTATGAGACTCTAAAATAAAGTACAGCATGATGATATCTCCCAAAGGTAAGTTCATAGACATCAGCAGTGCCTTTCTTTTTATGTTTATGTAAAAAGACATTTACGTTTATGTTATGTGGCCTGAGTACCACATGTCACATAGAGAAGGTAGTAAAGAAAAGCTTTTGTACTGTCATTGCTGTTGGTTGAGGGGCTACCTAGATTATCACCCATCCTCCAAACTCATTCTGCAGGGGAAAAGATCTCCATGATCTGCATCAGACTCTAAGAAACAAATGTGTGATATGAGGAGTTCGAAAGAAACTTGCCCAAGAGTATGCCTACCACTGGACCATAGAGTTGATTTGACTAGCATTTATCTTTCTTCTAGTAACAGCACTCTGGTCCCTTTGGGGACTCTCCTACCAACTCTTAATCCAAGTGGTTTCATACATGGCTAAATCTCTACCTCAGTAGTAGAAGTAGACACATAACCCAGACCTAGCCAGTATTTTATTCCCTTGGACAGAGTGTTCATTTCTGAGATGGCCACAAGACCCAAGCCAAATCAAGCAGATGAAATATGGGGTTTTTTGCTAGAACTCTTGGAGCAAAGGGGCCTTATTTCCATGGTTCCTAAACTCTGAAGTGGGAGTGTGGGTCTTCCAGTAGCCATTCTGTCACCTCATGGCTAAAGTCTGCCTCAGAGTAATCCCAACATGAGCAGGAGGAGAAAGCTGACATAGTATGGCCATTAGATGTAGCCAGATAAAATATAGGAAGCAATACAGGACATACCTGTACTAAAAAAATAATTGTTTGTTATTTCTCTGAAATTCAATTTCCCTGAGTGTTCCATATTTCTCTTTGCTAAATATGGCAAACCAAGCAATAGGAAGTTGTCACCAAGACCAGGTGACAATTTTTGGTTCTCTTCATTCATCTACATCCTTGAACTTCTCAACTCTTCTCTTCTCTCTTCTCAACTCTATTTAAACAAATTTGAGCTGGGTTTCTATCCACTTGCAACATAAAATTTCCTCCCTAATGTAGAAGTTCTGCTATTTCAATGACCAACAGTTCGCCTCTTCAAAAAAAAAAACAAATCCCTTAGGAAAGAGGCATAGCCAGAAAGATTAACAGCAGCAGCACAAGGACATTTAGCCAGCTGTTTGGGGCATGAAAGGTGCTCCAATTTGGTAATAATTTATTCCTGGAGGGAGCAGCAAATAAGTCAGGGACAAGGCTACTTAGACTAGGCTGGAAATACTTGGAGACCAAAGTCTGCACTGGACCAGGCTCAAAAGAAAACCTCTATCAGCAACATAGCCAGCTCCATGAATGCCTGCTTATGCTTTCCAAACAGCTCACCTGTAAAGACTGCACTTCTACCTGAACTTCCAGGCTATTTATAGGAAACAAGAGCAGATTCAAATCTCCAGCACAAACCCCAAGTGGTGGAAAGAAGCCAAAATGTTCTTGCAATCTGAGGGGGTAGGAAGAAGAAAGGGAGGGGAGAAAGAAGAAAGACTCCTTTTTAAACAGCCTCTGTCACTTGCCACCCCCACCTAGGGAAAGGACAAATGGAGGGCAGCCTGGGTGGGAGAGCAAACAGAAAAGTGTCTCTCTGGCACCTGGAAGCAAGCAATCTGATCCAAGAGCCCCAGAGACAGAGCTTGAGGACAAAGCTTTGTGGGGGTGGGGAGTGCAATGGCTTGCACAAATTCCAAAGCCTTCCCTGCCCTGCCTGCCCTGTCTCCAGGCGCCAGAGTGTCATGTCCCTGCAAACAAACAACATGGAGAAGGCTGCCAGGAGAAATGACAAGGGTGTTCGTGAGTTGAGGAGGATTCCACCAATCAGGTTGCGCAGGGCCATGGAAGATCTTCCTCTTCCTTACTTGGGTACATTAGCCAGAGCTTAATTCAGCAACTTCTGTGTGCCAGGGTATGGGAAAGGTGGTCATTTAAATTCACTTAACAATCATTTTCCTGGCTTTCCTGCAAAGCCTTTTGGAAAACTAAGTCAAAGCTGGTATCCTCATCCCTTTTTGCAGGATCTCACACAAAACTGAGTTGTGGATATTCTTAGAACACACAGGACATCAGCGACAAAGAAGAAAGTTCTCTGCATCTCTGTCATCACTTCCAGGGCAGGGCTGTCCTGTCTGCAGAAAGCATCTTGGAGTCTTCCAAGTCAACACTGAGAGACCCTTTTTTGGGGGGTGGGGGTAAAGATAGATAGATTTATCTATCTATCTATTTATTTATTTATTTACTTATTTATTTGACAGAGAGATCTCACAAGTAGGCAGAGAGGCAGGCAAAGGGGGAGGAGGAAGTAGGCTCCCTGTTGAGCAGAGAGCCCTATGCGGGGCTCTTTCCCAGGACCCTGAGATCATGACCTGAGCCAAAAGCAGAGGCTTAACTCACTGAGCCACCCAGGTACCCTGAGAGACTTTTTTCATGGCAATTCTCTACAATTAACTACAGCAGAATCAAGTTGTTGTTAATTGCTTTCAAAGACTAGAAGCTGTGCTGCTAGAGATGATTCTAAACCCCTGCAATCAATACAGAAGGCACTGAAGGCTTTTGTTGATAGGGTGTTTTATTCAAGTTGGGGCAAGTTCAGGAAATGTCACCATTTATTGTTGATTTTGGCCTTCTGTATGGTCTGTACTTGTGTAGTTCTTTGACTTCTCCTTCAAACTAGTAGTAACATTTGGCTGGTTCCCTTGCTAATTATTGAATTACAGAAAATCTTTGACATGCGTTCATTTCATAATGTCTAAGAGCTGTGGCTTTACCCTTTAGCAATGGTGTGGCTGAAGCGAAGCCCAGAATACAGTACACTTCAGTGTTCACAGATCCTTACCATCAGGGCAGATTTTCCTCAAAAAATTATGAAAAACAAAAGATTTGCTTCTGCATCATTACAGGGTTATTTCTGTGCCTCTGTCCTCATAAAGGGAATTCCACTTCCCAGGCTTCCCTTCCTCCTCCCATCCCCTCCCTGCCAACCTAGTCAAACAACCCTCTTCTCTACCCTGGCAAAATTAATTTTCTATACAAGCTGTAACTCATCCTTATTCAAGTGTAACTGAGAGGAGTAATATGTGTCCTCTCGTACAGAGCTCTTCTAACACGTTGCCTGGAAACAAAGCCTTAAGCTTAAAGGAAGAATTTCTACAAGTTACCATTTCTAGTACAAAATCTCAGACCATTTTTTGACAAAGAATGAAGGATTTTCAGAGGTCCTGAAATTAGGTTTTGTCACTCTATCCAAGTTCTCTCTGCCCCTTCCCCTGCCCCCCCCAAAAAAGTGTATTTTGAGTAATAACGCAGGAAATAGCCAGAGTAGGCTGTTATCTATGGAACAACTCTAAGCTCTAGAGAATAACTCTGAAGGACAGGGTCCTTGCTGTTAGAACAGTGTTATTTAAGGTATAGCAGTCTATCTTCAACAAGTAATCTAACAACAGACACAGGATATACACACTGCATACACATATAATAAAAAAGCTTACTATCATATATTGGGGCACTGTATTGAGTAGTGAGTGTGGAAAATAGGCAGAAGGCAGTACAAACTTTCTGCTGCTATCCCCTCTGAGAAGGAAGGTGCTGGGCTTTCAAAAGACCATGTTGCCTTTCCTACCCTGGGTCATTGGGATTTGTCATCTCCAGTGGCTATATTTGGCTTCAGAGTTTTTTGGTGGTTTTTTTTTTTTTTTTTTTTTTTTTTTTTTATTTGATAGAGATCACAAGTAGGCAGAGAGGCGGGCAGAGAGAGAGATCACAAGTAGGCAGAGAGGCGGGCAGAGAAAGAGAGCGGGAAGCAGACTCCCTGCTCAGCAGAGAGCCCGATGTGGGGCTTGATCCTAGGACCCTGAGATCATGATCTGAGCTGAAGGCAGAGGCTTTAACACACTGAGCCACCCAGGCGCCCCATGGCTTCAGAGTTTTGACACTAAATGCATGGAGGACAAGACAAGCAACATGCCCAAGAATGTGTGCAACTGGAAGGCTTGTTCCAATTAGCAAGCATGTTTGTCACAGGTGCTTCTCCTGATGTCACTCCCATAACTATGTGACCTGCCCACTCTCTTTGATCCAGGGTTGAATTGATGAGATAGGCTTTGGGCTGGGACCAGAAGCCCTCAGAGTTAAGTGGCATGGTGGATCAGACCTCCCACTAAGTTTACATGGGGGAAACTGTGTATGAAGAAACTCCCAGGGGTCTCAAGATATCTGGGGTCTTAGTTGTGATAAGCTATAGCCTACAAGAAGTTAGTCACCAATGGTTACCTGATCTGCCAAGGGCCATCTCTCCATCTGTTTCCTTCATCTCGCTGTAGACAAGCCTACCCCCTAACCCCAACATCCTAACCTTGTGCAGGGCAATCAGGCCACAAGAAAGAGCCAAGAGTTCCTTCATCTGGAAGTCTGCTTCTGCAACTCTGAAGTCCAAGTTCTAGGGATGACCTGCATTCCAGAATTCACCAGCCAATCCTTCAAAAGAACCTGTGACTAAATGCAGCCATGTGATTGGATCTTCACCTCTCCACTCTTTCTGCCTTCATACTTCATCTTCTAAACAT
The DNA here is from genome assembly GCF_011764305.1 of Mustela putorius furo. Lineage (NCBI taxonomy): Eukaryota > Metazoa > Chordata > Mammalia > Carnivora > Mustelidae > Mustela > Mustela putorius. The sequence goes on from NW_025421341.1 coordinate 21,602,533, forward strand.
GGACAGGGTTTGTTCCACACTTCTAGAGCTCATGTAATTGTGCAGTCATTTAAACTATATCACGTGAAGGGAATTGTGTCTCATTCCACCAGAGAGCAGAGAGCAGACCAACAGCTGATTGATAGGGCTGTTTTCAAAGCCAGAACTAGAACACAGAGTTGGAAGTATTAAGAAGCCTTTTCATCTGGGAACCTCTGTCTCTAGTTCCTACCCCGTTTACCTCACTTCCAAATGAAATAATTTAGAACGATGTATGTAAGAGTGCCTTGAAAATAATAATATAGAACATCTATCATGCATGGATCAAATGCTTTCCATGAATTGCCATAGTTACTTACCAAAGCTGAAGTTCAGAGATGTTCAGGAGTTTTCCCACAAACACACAGGTCTGTCAAAGTCTTAAGACCCTATTTTAATGCTGCACCAACACAATTCCAACCTATTTACTTGAGATGTTCATTTGTATGGCTGATCGAGTGTTCTCAGCTTTAGTCTTGGCCTCTCTCACTAAACATTTCCTTTTTTCTTTTACTTTTTTTTAAAGATTTTATTTATTTGAGAGAGAGAGAAAACATAAGCGTGGGGAGGTGCAGATGGAGAGACAAACCCCCTGCTGAGCAGAGAGCCCAATTCAGGGACTCAAGTCTCCATCCCCAGACCCTGGGATAATGATCTAAACCCAAGGCAGATTCTTAACTAACTGAGCCACCCAGGCACTGCTCTCACTAAACACTTCTTAATGAGATTAAAGACAACTCTTCAGTGTCTTCACACAAACTCCTTCATAGGCCTCTGAACTCCAGAAAAAACAATTGCCAACAAAGAGTGAATGACCAAACTATAAGGTGGGTGGCATTGTATGAGTCAAAACAAACAAGGCTCTTGCCCAAAGGGCATTTAGACTCCACTAGCTCTGATGCCTCGAGACTCACTTCCTTTATACACCACCCATTTTATAGAATGTGTCAGACTGCATAAATCCCACCAGTTCTGAGTCTTCATTTCCCAACCACGCTAGAACAGTGGGTGTTTAATTGTTATTTGTATTACTTCCTGTATGTCAGCATTTTGATAAATGTTTTCAAATACATCAGCTCACTTAATGCATTAGTATAAATGTGAAATATTAACCCCATTCCACTAATATAAAAACGGAGTCCAGCAGAGTTCAAATCTTAGGAATTCTAAATTCTTTATTAGAGCCACTAATCAGAGTGCAAAAGACAATGCAAAATCTGGTTTCTTTTCCACCAGAACTCGGCGGGGGGTCGGGGGTGACAACACATGTCTCAGTGGGTTACCAACCTATTTGACCTGAGTTCCCTTACGGGTTTAGAAGGAAGGTTCTACATTATTGTGGTTCCCTGAACAGGTTGCACAGCATTTCTCTCCTTCTCTAACAAGCTGATGTCACTTCTTTGGGTGATGCCTTGTGGTATATGATAGGGCTGTATCATATATCTTTTAAGTATCTATTATTTCACTACATTAGTCTTAGACTAAGAGGAATTTCAGGGCTCATTTAATAAAATAATAGCATGCATTGAATCTTTGTGGTCTGATAACACTTCATCATTTCTAAGCACTTTTACATGCATTAGAACATTTGATCTTCACCATTTTTAGAAATGGTTCCTACCAAAGATTTGTTTTTTAAAAGATATTATTTATTTATTTGAGAGAGAGAGAGAGAGCGTGCACAAGAATGGGGGGAAAGGTCAGAGGGAGAAGCAGACTCCCCGCTGAGCAGAAAGCCTGATGCAGGGATTGATCTTGGGACTTCAGGATCATGACTGGAACCAAAGCCAGTTGTTTAACTGACTGAGCCACCCAGGTGGCCCCCATCAAAGATTTTTGTTAGGATTCAATGGGAAAATGTACAAGCACCTAGCATTAAGCCTGGCAGATAATATATGTTTCATATATATCACCTGTTATTACTGTTAACACTGAAAGTAGTAGGCAGTGTGGTCCATTTCTTAACAATTCTCAGTGACCTTCAGAGGATGGAGAATCCAGAGCTGACTACTGTGGTCACTCCATTCATCTCATATTTGCTTATGTTGTTTGCTTGCTTCCAGATGATAGGTAAAACACTGCTGTTATTTGCCAGCATTCCCTAGTAAGACCTGTGCTGTATTAGAATGAGAAAGCTCTCTCCAACCCTGGAAATTAGGAAGGTCCATTGTTATCACAGTTGACAGATCTGAGAAGTGGATAATGGAACATTGGTCTATAAGCTTTGGAATCCTCATCCAGGAGTTTTATAGAGTTGAATCATAATAGAGAGTAGGGTTTTCTGCTGGAATGGACTCTCAGATGGGAACCAGGAGTTAAAGTTTTCATCTTCATGTACTGAGTCAATGAAGATTGAAATCAGGCTGTTAACTTTCCCTGCATGAGTTATTACCTCTTCAAAATCATCTGCTTCTGCTTCATTCACATACTTTATAAAGATCCAGTACATGAAGTTGGAACCATTTTAGGGGATATGGGCTTAAGATACTTATTCCCAGTCAGTTTAAATACTTAGCTAGTGACAGGGTGAACAAGATCATGGATTAACTTTGGTAGTTAAACCCAAAAGAACGTCAGGAATGTACTAGGATCACAGGCTTGGAAGTCCTGTGCTGCTAACATCCCTGGATAGTTGGGCATTGATAGGCAGTCTCTCCATCCTAAACACCACCAAGTCCAGTGGCTCCCAGTCTTTGAGGACCCAGAGTACATAGCAGTAGATTTTCCTCAGGGCTCTTCATCCTCCCATCCTCCTGATGGGATTCCAGGATGAACCCAACTTCAAAGTGGGTCATTTGAGTCCAGAATGGAGATGGTGGCTATTACAGAGCATTAGGACCCAATCCAAAATAAATGCATGGTGAGGTAATTACAGAGATGAGACTATTTACCCCAAGACTGTTTTCCTGTAGGTGTGGATGTGAGGTTACTTCTTCACCCCAGGAAGTCAGAGCTTTACTGTTCTTAAATCAAGATTGTTGCCAGGGAAACCCTGAGATAAAAGCCCAAAGCTAGTTAGGTGTTTGGAATTAGACATATATGCAGACTACAAGCAAGTGTTCCACTTCTCTAGGGAGCAGGAGCACTCAGAGGAAGAGCTACATGCTAATGTTTCTCTCTTCCCCACACAAACACATGCACGCATGTACATACCTCTTACCAAATCAAAGGAAATGTTAATATAAGAAACAAATACTGGCTTAAAGAACTTGGGGGAAGGAAGGGAGGACTGAGGCTAAAGGACATGGATGAGCCTAAAGAAGAACGTGGTCATTCTCCTGATTCACTATCAAGGGCCCCTCCTGCCAACTGTGACAGTGGAGGTGCAGTGAAGAGTGCGATTTTATGGATGGTGTTATGAGTAGAATTGCTCCCGCTCCCCAATTTCATGTGTAGAAGTCCTGACCTTCAATATGTCAGTAGGTGACCTCATTTGGAGATAGGGTCTTCATAGAGATAATCAAGTTAAAGTGAGGTCATTGGGGAGGACCCTAATTCAATATGGCCGTTGCCCTACTAAAAAGAGGAAATTTGGACATAGAAGCACATATAAAAGGAAGACAATGCCTGGGTCATGGAAAGAAGAGATATGGAAAAAATATGTCATCAACAAGCTAAAAAGAGAAGCTTGGAGCAGATTCTGCCCTCATGGACTGCAGAAGAAACCAGTCCTGCAGACACCTTGATCTTGGAATTCTGGCCTACAGAAACATGAGACAATTTTTGTTGTTTAAGCCACTCAGTCTTTGGTTATGGCAGCCAGAGCACAGATGGAACTAGAAGTATTTTCCTAGCTGGCAGAAGCCAAGGCTCCTGGGAATTTAAAACATGGACACTCTCTTTATTCTGGTCTGAGGCACAAGCTGAAAACACCAGAGCCTTTATTTGGTGAACAAGTTGTGAAGAATTGGTGCAGAAGGTTTCAAGACCTCCTCTTCAATTTCAATTTCATTCCTCAATTTGCACTTCTTTTAGCCAGGAACAAGTGAATAATGACATCCATACCATTGAAAGCACTTATTCTTTCACCATAGACCTGTCATATGTTCACCTCATATAGATGGTTGAACTTTATTTTCTGACCAACTATGAACTCCCAACCAAAGTTCTCAACACAATGAAATTTAGTGATTCTCTGACCCTATCCTCTCATGAGACAGGTGAGGAAACAGGGACCCAGACAACAGCATCACCTAGCACAAAAGCTACTCAGCTGGTTGAAAGATCCTGGCCAGATGTCTTAATAGGTTTAATTCTATTCACTACATTGGTTTTCCTTCATGGAAACAATTTTTAATGTGGGAAATCTAATGAAATTTCCTATTACTCCATATAGCATTTCCTTCATTTATATTTACGTAACCACCTCTTTGGTGGTTAAGGGAAAAGATAACGTCTTGCCCTAAATTGAGGAACTTTGAGATCATCTAACTCCTCTACAATATTTATATCAAGTGGTTTGTCAGTATCTGATTAAACATTTTCAAAGATGAGAAATTTGTTATTTCATTTCAAACAGCTCATATGATAAGAAACTCCCTAAAACTGAACCAAAAACATGCCAGTTTCTAAAAGGCAGGGACTTTTTTTTTTTTTTTCTTTTTTTAAGTCATCTAGTTTGAACTTATGCTGGGGCTTTTGTTTTGCCAAAATCTCTGTGACAATTACAATGGTGACATTGGTTCAGATGATACTTCCTTTCTCCTGGAGATCACACTTCAGCAGAACTCCCTCCAGGGTGGTGGGGCGTGGTGCCCAGATCAGAGGACAATAAAAATGCCCAGGATTTTGGATAGTAAGATTTAAAAAGGGTGACAATGAGTCGTGATTCCAATTTCAAAAGACTCCATAAAGCATCTGAGTTGAAAAGCCGGGATTCTTCTACAAAGAGAAACATAAACTTATTTGAAAGGGGCAAGTGAGGTGGCACTTAGGTCATAGTCCTGGCCTGCTCAGGTCAGTTCATCCTGCATGCTGGAAGCTGCCTCTGCTTCTGGCCACTAGCCCATGAGTGAGTGCCATAGCAGAAGAGGAAGTGCAAGGCAAGACAATGGATCAAACGATTGTCCATACATTGTGGGTACTATTCCTTCACATGCTTAACAAATAGCTATTGGTGGCCATGCATAGAAGAGGTCCTAAATGCTCCAAGGGTACCTTGCTGGAAGTCAGGACATCTGGATTTGAAGTCCCAGCTTTGAGAGCTTGGATGGATCAATGAATTTCCATGGACACTGTATTCCTCATTGGCATAAATGAAAAGGCCAAAGTTAGAAGGATAATTGTGCTCAAAGATCTCAGAATTCTGTAGGCTGCATGTCTAAAGATACCCACTTACACCCACTCCATCCTTTTCCCAGTGAGCAAAACTTCTGGTAGGTGAATTAGAGGAACTGGTTTGGAATAAAATAAAGTTCTTCACTAGGCAAAACTGACTTGGACTGTTACTATTAACAATAAATATCTGCCACCATATATTGAGTGATTACTAAAATGCGAAGCATGCTCATCTCATTTAAACCACTGAAGTTTCTTTGAAGTGGGTGGCAATCACCATCCAGTGAGAAAACCAGGGTTTAAAGGTGATAACTTTTCCACAATTACTAGCTGGTAAGTGTGGAACCAGAATTATCATCTAGACAGTGCGAATTCAAAGCCAAGTTGCTTACACTTAATGGAACACTTGTGCCATGTTGAAAAATTGTGAAGAATTGGTGCAGAAGGTTTCAAGACCTCCTCTTCAATTTCAATTTCATTCCTCAATTTGCACTTCTTTTAGCCAGGAACAAGTGAATAATGACATCCATACCATTGAAAGCACTTATTCTTTCACCATAGACCTGTCATATGTTCACCTCATATAGATGGTTGAACTTTATTTTCTGACCAACTATGAACTCCCAACCACAAAAGACCCCAAATAGCATTAACCAATTTTTAAAAAATCTTTTATACAAAGGGGCACCTACTTCTTACACTAAACCACATCTTCCTTTTTCATTGGTATATATCTTGGAGACCTAAGACAATTGCAACACATTTAGATCTGACCTAATGGTTTTAATGGGGAATTAATACTAACATTAATAAATTAGCAACAATAACAATTCATATTTATTAAGCATTTATGATATGCCACTCACTGTTCTAAGCACTTTCTATGTGTTTATTCATTTAATTCTCTCCAAAACCACATGAAGTTTTTGTTGAGTATCTTCCATATACCCTACCCCCTCCCCAATCCTCTCATGGGGAGTCCAGACCTAGGGTACTGTTAGGTAAAACATTGTAGAAACTCACTACAGAAAGAAAGGGAATGAATGAATGAATCAAGGAGAGAAGGAGGCAGGAGATGGAGAAAAATATTGTCATATTTCCTTCTATAAAAGTATTATCTTTAGTGTTTCTATCTAAAATGTAAGAGAGTGGCCATTTTTCCATACTCTTTCCAGCAGTGGATGCTATTGAACTCTAAAAACATTTTTTTTTTTCCCAAGCTAATGGAAAGTATCAAATTTTTTCCAGTCTAATGATTTGGCTTGCATTTTTCCATTATGAGTGAAGATGAGTTACTCATATCTTTTCCTGTAAATCAAGATGCTATATTCATTGTTGGAAATATCCCTGGCTCTTCAGAGGGTTGGTAGGTCCAACAGGCTGAGTGTTAGGTTGACAGGTCTTCTGTCATCCACAAGCACAGTGACAGTGGCCACACAATCCAGAATGAAAATGAATGTGGGCACCATGGTCACCTCCAAAAGCTCTCTCCAGTTTTGAAGTCACCAGACTTCACCAGACTTAGGGTGACCCCCTAACCTTTCTAAACCAGGAGCCCATCTGGTCTTTGTTGGTAACCCCAGCTGCATGTTCAGAGCATTTCAAACACCTTCAAATTCACTGGCACTTAATGTATCAAAAAGTAGGGCTCTCTCTGCTCTGAGCTACTTAATGATGCAGGGCTGTTTCCATGAGCACTTTTTGTTTAGCTGGGCATTTTTTAAACCTTCCCCTCCACCCTGCCTTCATTTTTTTTCCCCCTTTTCTTTTCTTGGAAGAAATTGATACTTTGCCAAAACTAAATGAAACTCTGGCTCCAAGTTCAACTCAGAATTTACTAGCTGATAAATTGGAAGTGGGGAGTGGGTTGTGAAGGTAGGAGGAGGCTGGTGAGGAGGAGAGAGGCTTTCATTTGGGAGCAAGTTCAAACTTGGAATCAAGAGCTATTAAAGTGTCTGATTTATGCTGAGTCATATGGAGGCAGAAGTCAGGGGATGATGCTGGCTACCTGCCAGCCACACGCGCTGCCCAGGTTGATGAACGAGCCTCCAAAGGAACTACAACAGGATTATAATTTCTCCAACATTTTAAATATATCATTAGAAGCCAAGTGCATGACTCTGAGCAAGCAATCAGCCTGGGCCTCTTGAGTTCATCTATCTGACTGGTGCCTGAGCATCTGTCTTTCTTAGACCCCAGACTCTCATTCAGTTCTTCCCTAAACTTCACTCACTATTACCCTTCTTCCTACCCTCCCTTCCTTCCTCCAGCAGAGTAGTCTCTCATTCAATAAGGGATAAGGTAGAGCCATGGAGAGGACCCCAAGCCTTGAACAGTTCTGAAAGCACAGACTTTCCTAAGAAGATAATAATCATGCTAATGATATTAAATTCATATAATATCCAAAGCAATCTTATAGAGTAGATAGTAATATCTATTGATAAAGAATCAAAGCACAGAGAACATAAGCAAGTTCTGGTAGGTAACAAAGCTAGTGGATGCAGAGCTGGGATTTGAACCTAGGATGTCAATGCTCTAGCACTACAGCTTCCGCCCCTCTTTCAAGCACCTCCATCTCAGCTCAGAAGTACTCACAGTACCCCAAATGGTATATTCTCCTTCCTGTTTCTGAGCCTTGGCACTTGCTGTTCTCAAGGCAGAAAAGGGCCAGCAAAGAGCAGATCACTCTAGGTTTTTTTCTTCCTTCCACATGATTTCCTTGCTCAGAATCTACATTAAAGATCATCCAAACATTCAGTCACTCCCTTTTTTCTCCCAACATTTTATTATGAAAAATGTCAAACATACAAAAAAGTTGACAAAATGGTACAGTGATTCCCCCTGTTCATACCCACCATCTAGATTCTACAATAAGGCTGTTTCATATGTGTTTCTTTCTCTCCAGACCTTTATCCATCTACCTGATACATTTGATTTTTTTTATTTGCTCCACAGCTAGCTGTAGACATTACAACATTATGCTTGTAAACTTTTATATGACCCCTTCTTTTTTACTTTACACAAAATAAGAATGTGTAATTGTAATTACACAAAATAAGAATTGTAACCACCAACTACCAAGTGTTTCCTCTGTCAGGCATGGTGGTCAGCAACTCCCATACATTTCATGATTTGATTCTGATAGTAATCCTATGAGGTAAAGTACAATGATCCCCTGATTTTACAGGTGAGAAAAACTGAAGCAAAGAGAACAAGGCCTACAGCTAATAGTTACTTCACACTTCCTATGGGTCGTGCATCATGCCAAGGGATTTCCATGAATTATCTCCTTTAATCCTTACAGCAAAGCTACAAGGTAAGCATTATAACAGATGAAGAGACTGACTGACATTTGGAGAGTCAGGTCCAGCAATGTAATAGACTTTGGGAGTCAGTTTGAATTGAGGAATATGACTCCATTTCCTCCCATTTGCCCTCATCCCTATTGTCATGTCTTTCATTATTGTATTTTAATTTTTTGCCTCCACTTATGTTTCCCATCAGACCATGGCTTCTCACAGGCAAGAGTCATGTTTTAGTATTCTTATTCCCACACCCCCAGTCAGATACAAGTAAGTACTTTATAAATGTTTCCTGAATGGATTCATAAACAATGAATAGTCATAACTGAAAGCTCTATGTCTTAGAATCAGTGTGGTAAAACAGTGCTAAGTTTATGACAATTCTAGAAAAAAAAAATGATGGGGAGCTTGAAAGCTAATGTCAGATGCCACTGCTGGTACCCTGGAGCTTTCTTTATACCAGTAAGACCTGCAACTCATCAAAGGCAGCCCACTTCATGCAGTATGGGTGACCTGAAGGATGAGTGGGTAGCCTGGGGGAGCCAAGTGGCCTTGGAGCTCAGGCTGGAGCATACACTTGTGCCCTTTGGTCCACAAGGCATTTTTATGTGTGTCTACATGGCAGACACCAGGCTAAAGTCTGGGGAGGGAACATATATAAAACACGCAAGGACCCACTCAAGAATCACACTCTAAACAGGCATAGAAAAGACAAGTACATTTTTCATGGAACCAAAGTTGTGATTGGGCACATCATGAGAAAAAGACAAACTTAGTTTTAAAAGATTTCCAAAGGGACACATCAGATTCTGGTGTTGGAGGAGACTCCACAATCACCTGGTCAAGAAATGTTGCCATGTTGGATGGGCACAATTATCAACAAGCAAGAACATGGCAGAACCGAGAGAGTGAGGGTGGGGAAATTTGTTCCATAATGGTCAAATTTCCAAGAAAATTGAAAATAGAGTCAGGAGGGCCACATTAGCCTATATAGCATGAGAAAAGAGACAACACTAAGGCCAAAGTCAATCATCATATATATGTATTACCAGACAAAGTAGTGCCATGATGTAGTGGTTACAAAAAACTCTCTCCCAGGTTGAAGCTCATGCAGGATGCTCATGGCAACAAGATGCCAAGGCTGTCCTAGCTGGTATTAAGATGCAATGAACGCACAGGGTGGGAGGATAAAAGCTTGGAGGAGCATATCAAATAGTATGTCTAAGTCACCAAGGATAGGCTATACCATGTTCAAAGTTCTTTAATTTGTATCATCTCCTTTGATCCCAATAACAATAGATAGAGAGTTGCTATTGGCCCCAGTTTGTCAAATGAGGAGACTGACACTAAGAAAGCTTGATGAATCACCAGGGTCACATGGCCTGGGAGAGGCAGAGCTGTTGACTCTAGACCCAGTGTCCTCGGTATGAAATCTCAGTAATGGGACAGGGAGATGGTGGTTTTAGAAATGAACATGTTATGTCACAGAGATAACAATTACTTTTTTTTTTTTTTTCCAAATCTGAGTGCTTTGCAATCAATCTAAGTGTTATTAACTGCCTTTACTGGGATGGTTGAGGGAAATTATCCAAGAATTTTGAAAAGTTAGTCAAACCTGAAATTGAGCAAAACTAGTCCCCCAAATGGAGTTTATTTAAGAGCATCTTCTGATACAACTTTGTGGTTATAAGGACAGTCTCTGGAACCAAACTGCCTGTGTTTGAATCCTAGTTTGCTGCTTACTGGCTGTGTGACCCTAGGTACATGACTTAACCTTTCTGTTCCTCAGTTTCCTTATTTGTATAATAAAGATAATAATGTAGTTGTTGTTAGTATTAAATATTTCATATATTTTAAAAACCTAGATTAGGGCCTGGTACATAACTGATAAGAGCAGCTTAATTTGTCATTTATATCCCATTTTACAACTTTTTGTTAGGTTTCACTATATTTCAAAGGATGGAGGAGAAAACAGGAGAAAAGGAGAAAACTTCTTCAATCACAGTAACTTCTTCTAAGGCACATCTCTAAAGACAAGGGAAACAAAGGAAAAAATAAAATATTGGGACTTCATCAAGATAAAAACCTTCTGCACAGCCAAGAAAACAGTCAACTAAACTAAAACGCAACCTATGGAATGGGAAAAGATATTCACAAATGACATTGTATATAAACGGCTGCTATCAAAGATCTATAAAGAATTTATTAAACTCAACACCCAAGAAACAAATAATCAAGTCAAAAAATGGGCAAAAGACATGAACAGACACTTCCCAAAGAAGACATACAAATGGCTAACAGACACATGAAAAAATGTTCAACATCACTAGCCATCAGGGAAATACAAATCAAAACCACCTTACACCAGTTAGAATGACCAAAATTAACAAGAGAGGGAACAAATGTCGGTGAAGATATGGAGAAAGGGGAACCCTCTTACACTGCTGGTGGGAATGCAAGCTGGTACAGCCACTCTGGAAAAGAGTATGGTGGTTCCTTAAGATGTTAAAAACAGAGCTACCCTAAGACCCAGCAATTGCACTACTTGGTATTTACCACAAAGATATAGATGTAGTAAAAAGAAGGAGCACCTGAATCCCAATGTTCATAGCAGCAATGTCCACAATAGCCAAACTGTGGAAGGAGCTGAGATGTCCTTTAATAGATGAATGGGTAAAGAAGATGTCATTCATGTATACAATGGAATATTACTCAGCGATCAGAAAGGATGAATACCCACTACTTGCAGCGACATAGATGGAACTGGAGGGGATTATACTAAGTGAAATAATTCAATCAGAGAAAGACAATTATTATATGGTTTTACTCATATGTGAAATATAAGGAATAGCATAGAGGACCATAGAAAAAAAAGGGAAAACTGAATGGGAAGAAATGAGAGAGGGAGACAAACCATAAGAAACTGTGGACTCTGGGAAAAAATTGAGGGTTGCAGAAGGGAGGTGTGAGGGAGGGCTTAGCCCAGTGATGGGTATTAAGGAGGGCAGGTGTTGCATGGCGCACAGGGTGTTACGCACAACTACTGAATCATCGAATGCTATATCCAAAACTAATGATGTACTCTCTGTTAGATAATTGAACTTAAAAAAAACTAGAAAGATTTCAAATGACCTTGAGGACCAGGGTTTATTATAAAGGCATGTGGCATAAAAGTCCAGGAAGCTCCACAGCTGCATGGCCAGGCCTCTGAGATATAGAAAATTATTCTTACCCTTCAAGCTATTGCAACCATAACTTGTTGTATGACCAAACAGTGTTAATCTGCTTGTCTCCAAGGGAAGAATCATTGATCCCCTGTTCCTTATTTTTTCCCATTTTCATGTTTCCTTCCTCTGCCAGTTGCAGCAGGTTGAGCAAATTCTACTTTTCAGGCTATTGTCTGTTCTCTGTCCTCTTTCTTATTTTTCTCCCCCACTCCTTCCTGTTCTTTTCTGCCCCCACCCCTTAGGCAACCACTCTCATTTGTGTCTAATATAGATCTTTTGGGTTGTATCTGTTCTTATGAAACAAGTACATTTTTTAAAAATGTGTGTATTTTTTATTTTAAAAAATGGTACTTAGTCATTTATCTTTCTTTTTTGACCTGTCACTGTCTATGAGATCATCCATGTTATTAAATGTTCATGCAGGCTGTTCATTCTGTGTTGCTTAGTTCTCCCTGATATATACCCACCATGTGTTGCCTATCTAATCTCCAATGATGGATTTCAGATTTCCGCCAACTTTCTGTCGCCACAAATAATGCTATAATGAACATCCTCAAGCACATCCCCTTATGGGCCTGTGTGAGATGTGTTTGGGAAATATACATAGGCTCATTTTAGTTTGACTAAGTTGTATCAGATTGTTCTGCAAAAAGGCTGCTCCTGGCAAAACTCCCAACACCAGTGCATAAGCCCACTCTAAACCACTGGCATTCTGCAGCTTTCTAAGTGAATGCATGACTTCTAGGTCATTCTCTATTTCCAGCATTCTGCTTCTTTCTTGTGCCCTCTACCTTTATTTCCCACCCAACCCTGCACTGCAACTAACCTGTCCTCAGTTGTTTTCCCTAATCTCTCAAACTCTTATTTTGGTTTCTTTACTCTTGGTTTCTATTACTTTCTGAAGCAATAGTGTGTCTTCTTGGCCTCTTTATCTTTCTATTTCACCTTCAATCACACTGATGGTCTTTTAGTCATCACTCAGTCTGGTGCACATCTGTGAGGTCCAGTTCTTCCCTCAGGCCACCTCCTATGACTGCCACTGATTCTGCCATTGGTCCAGTTGGATGTCTCCAGGGTGCTGAGGGTCACATGGTATAAACCCTGTTGATATCTAAGGAAGGGAATATCTGTTGCAGATTCTTTCTACAAAGAGAGTATCGATATAATGGGCATTCACAGTTTCAAGGAATGCCCAGCATATACACCAATTTGATATTTTACTAAATTAACCAAAATGTACCAATTTTTATACAAAATAGCTGTAATTATTCAGGTAGAACATCAATCTCAAGGGTTATTTTATATGTAGACATAGTGGAAAATAACCTCTGAGGTGCCCATTGTTTGTCATGGGTGCCTCTTTTCCTTCTCTTTATATTCTTTCCTCTAACCCACACACATGATATTAGAGAAATGTTGTCTAAATACAAAGCCCATGTTATTCTTGCTACCTGGAACATTTTTCCTTAACTTCCTTTGTCTTAACTAAAGCAACTCCCTTCTTGAGAAGAATTAAATGTCATGTCTCTAAGAAGATCTTTACTTACATCTCCTCTGGGATAAATTCTCCTACTGCATGTCCCCATCCTTTTCAATCACACACAACACACTCCATTACAGTTGAGTGTTGTTTTGCACTACAAAATATGAGCAACCTGAGAGCATGGTTTGCATCTGTCCTATTCACTGATGCTTTTTTTCTCCTTCAACAAAGTACTTTGCATTTGGTACGTGCTCAAAAAATATTTGGGCAATTTTGTTGAATGATAGAGTGGTGACATGTCCAGGAAACTGAGTTTAAGTCCCAGTTCAGTTGTGAGGTCAAATCATAGTTCCTGTATTATATCCCTCACAGAGTTTTTATATATTAACATGATTTTTTAAGTTGTAAATATGTCCAAGACATTGGTTGGGGAAAGATTATTCGACAACTTTATGTTTATTAAGAAAAATTTAAATGTCATTTATTTGAATAGGAGAGTAAAATAATATTCTGATCCTAACATAATTTCATAAAACAAAGATTATCACCAAAAGGGTATTAGAGATGGAAGGGACCCTGGAAATTGTCCTGTCTAGATACTTTGTTTCCCAGAAAGGCAAACAGCTGAGAATCTATGTGACTTGCCACACAGCTATATACCAAGAGGGCTAAGAAAAAGGGTCCTCTATTGCTGTCCCTTACATACCCTGAGGCATGTGCCCCTGTGGGAGGAAGCATTATCTAGCTGCACGTGGTCTCTGAATGCTTACAGAGGCCAAGTGGCCTCCTCTTTGGCTTTGGATTCCAGCTTCCCACAAGCCATTATTTCTTAGAATCATAGACTCATCAAATTTTCTAATTGTTTTTTTTTCTTGTCTCTGTGCCTCTCACTGACCCAGTTTTTCTCCCTGGCCCATGAAGGAGTAGCAGAAAGATTTTATAAACACACACACACACACACACACACACACACACACATGCATATATATACATATACATACGTACATATATTGAGTCAAGCTTTTGCATGCTTTGATCCAATAGGCACCTTCCTGCCCCCTTAGTCTCATTAGTTTGTTGTGGGGATATCTATGGTATTCAGACACTAGACCTCTAATTCCAAGTTGTTCCCCAACACACACATGGCTTCCTAGTAGGGAAAATTACAATATTTACATTTTTTTCTAGTTGCTAGAGGAATTAGAAGCAGTGGCAAAAAATAATCCTAATAAGGAATCCTTTGTCCCCAGCTGTTATAAAACAGGATTTTTCACAAGTATTTACTCTCCCTGCAGAACGAAGCATTGAAGTGCAAAAGTTCACCCCAAGCATGCCCACTGCTTTTCTTTAGACCTTCCAAGAGACACACAAGCCTCTTATTTTTCAGGGCCCATCTGGCTGTAAATCGCAATCGACTTTAATTTATGAAAACAAATGACACCAGGCTACTCCACGACATTTTGAAATGGGAGAATTAGGCAGGGGCAATAAAGCAAGAGTAAAATGAAAACACTCACTCAGACCCCATAGCTGCCCTGGCAATGTCCCAAGCCACACAAGGACCCTGAGTATCCCTATGCCAACAAATTTTGTTCTTGCAAAGTTAGAGTTATTTGATCATAAGACATAAAATTAACTCTTTGTCACAGAATATGGCAGGAAATTAAACACATTCAAGGCCTTTCCATGTGACTGGAATCACTGTTCCAACTGCTGAGAATTTATCAATGGTGATAACCACAGATAGAGAAAAAAAATGGGTCATCAACACTGGCTGATGATGTAGCTGATTATTTAATCCAGTCTCTCCAAGGGGCTAATGGAACTTATTTAGTTCCTGAGACTATTGTCCAAGATTTTAGATGCAGAACTCTGATAGAGTCAAGAGGGTGATTCATAGGCTTGCAGAAGGAATTGATGTGATTATGACCTCTTCCACATGCATCTTCATTTTCCAGAATTAAGGAGACATAATGTGAATATGCTGTTTTAATTTGAATACCAAAGGAAAGAAGTGAAGAAGGGCTTGACAACATATCTCTGACTCTGATAAGGCAGCTCACCTCTCTGGGTCTCCATTTCTCTGGATCTATAGGCTTGATACTTCTGAGTTTTTCAGACAAGAGTAGTAATGAAGGTAAGACACACATAAACACACAACAAGAATATTTGGAACTCTGAGAGACAATCAATTGGCTTTTAGCTTTAAAAACTATATTCATTTTAAAAGACTACATTTGGCATAAACACTTTAGATGGAGGCTGGCAGGGATGGGGGCCTATAGTCTACTACTCTAGGATCCACCCTATTGAGAAAAAAGATACAAGGTTCAGACTGTTTACTTGAAGAAGAATATACCCAATCACTCTGTAAAAGTAAGACTCAGAGAAAACTGTTGGACATAAACCTTAAGCTTAATGGGGCTTTCTATTCCACCCACCCAAATCCTGGACTTAAGACCCACCTCTTTGGAAAGCTAATCTATGTAGTTTGATCTGAATTTGCCTGCCTAGCTTACTTCAAGGACCACAGGCCTGCCTCCATGCTTCAGCACAGCTATAAGGCAGAGAAAGAATAGATGTCCTTCCTTTCCCATCCATACTGAGAGAACCTACACAGGGAAATTCACCACATGGAGTTAACACAAGGAGAAGACCCAAAACTATGAACCTGCAATTCCCCTGAGAGAACACAGAAACAATACCAAGTGTCAACTCTGTGTAACATTTAACAGTGTCACTCCACCCACTATTAAATGTCCTTTAGTGAAGTTCAGGCCCTCACCAGTCAGCTTAGTTACTCCTCTTCCTTTGGGGAGAAGAATTAGCAGTTGGTGGACATTTTTTCATGTGTCTGATAGCCATTTGTATGTCTTCATTGGAGAAGTGTCTGTTCATATCTTCTGCCCATTTTTTGATATGATTATCTGTTTTGTGTGTGTTGAGTTTGAGGAGTTCTTTATAGATCCTTGATATCAACCTTTTGTCTATACTGTCATTTGCAAATATCTTCTCCCATTCCGTGGGTTGCCTCTTTGTTTTGTTAACTCTTTCCTTTGCTGTGCAGAAGCTTTTGATCTTAATGAAGTCCCAAAAGTTTATTTTCGCTTTTGGTTCCTTTGCCTTTGGAGACATATCTTGAAAGAAGTTGCTGTGGCTGGTATCGAAGAGGTTACTGCCTATGTTCTCCTCTAGGATGCTGATGGATTCCTGTCTAGCCATCAGGGAGATTCAAATTAAAACCACATTGAGATACCACCTTACACCAGTTAGAATGGCCAAAATTAGCAAGACAGGAAACAACATGTGTTGGAGGGGATGTGGAGAAAGGGGAATCTTCTTACACCGTTGGTGGGAATGCAAGTTGGTACAGCCACTTTGGAAAACAGTGTGGAGATTCCTCAAGAATTTAAAAATAGAGCTTCCCTATGACCCTGAAATCGCACTACTGGGTATTTACCCCAAAGATACAGATGTAGTGAAAAGAAAGGCCATCTGTACCCCCAGTGTTTATAGCAGCAATGGCCACAGTCGCCAAACTGTGGAAAGAACCAAGATGCCCTTCAACGAACGAATGGATAAGGAAGATGTGGTCCATATACACTATGGAGTATTATGCCTCCATTAGAAAGGATGAATACCCAATTTTTGTAGCAATATGGATGGGACTGGAAGAGATTATGCTGAGTGAAATAAGTCAAGCAGAGAGAGTCAATTATCATATGGTTTCACTTATTTGTGGAGCATAACAAATAGCATGGAGGACAAGGGAAGATGGAGAGGAGAAGGGAGTTTAGGGAAATTGGAAGGAAAGGTGAACCATGAGAGACTATGGACTCTGAAAATCAATCTGAGAGTTTTAAAGGGGCTGGGTGTGGGAAATTGGGGGAACCAGGTGGTGGGTATTAAAAAGGACATGGATTGCATGGAGCACTGGGTATGGTGCAAAAACAATGAATACTGTTACACTGAAAAGAAATAAAAAATTAAAAAAAAAAGAATTAGAAGTTGGAGGGATAAGATTGGAAGCATTGTATTCCTTCTCAACAAGCCAAAGAACAAATGTGAAAAGAGGAATATAATTATCCTTTCTCCCATCTATCAGGAAGGACTTCCTGACCTAGGGGTATTGAACAAACAAAAACATAATCTGGAAAAAAAAAAAAAACCTTTAGGAAGACCTTCCCTTAGGAATTTTAAAGACCAGGAGAGAACCCAACCATTCTACTCTTGAGGAGAAACCATCCCAAGTGGCACAGAAATCTACATTCTTCTTCTTGAAATAGTTCCATCCTGGGAACTGCATTCATAGTGAGATATATCTGATTGATCCCACCCTGCCATCTTCCTGAATGGTCCTGAGGAATGGGCAAAAAAAATTATACCCTGCTTATAAAACCCAAGTTCTCTCTCTTATACGGGAAAGTGTAGTGATGATCTAAGGGACCTGTGACATGGAGCCCAAGAGTAGAGTTTTCACCATTAGGGAAAAGATAAAATGTTCCCTAGACTTTCCCAAGCCCAAAGGAGAAATATACAAGCTGTGAATCATTCACTTGAGGACAGCTGATGAAAGCTCAGAGGAACTGAGGGGGAGAATGAGCACAAGAAAAGATTTCCAGAGATAGAGAGAACAATTCTTCAGTGAGCCAGCTTAGAAAAAACAATTTAAGGAAGGCACATATTCAGCCTCTCTTTACCATATGTGTACTAACTCACTGTCATCCCGGAGCCAGCTGTGGCTGACTGAAAAACATTTTCCATCACAGATCTCTTGTGGTGAAAAAGAATAAAGTTGAAAATGGATGGCACCAGATTGTATCCATGATTTATCATTTTAGTCTTGTCACCAACAATAAAAGAGCCCTCTTCAGGGAGGCTAGAGCAAAGGAAAAGACAAATAAATATATCTGATATGAATGAGTTATTTGAGGTCAATCTGGAAAGTTTCTTTAGAGTATATTTAAAAAAATCAGAAAGAAATAATAATAATCCAGTGATCAGTCATGGCAAAGTTCAAGGATCAAGAATTTAATTTACTAAGCATGTAAAGCAGCACATTTTCAGGATGGAATCATACCTCAACAACTTAATATGGATAGAATCCCTTGGGTGGCATACCTTCTCCAGGGACAATTTTACCCATTACCCTGACTCTAAGAGCTATAGTCAGGTCAAATATGGAAGTCCTCTAATCTTATGACTGTTACATGTTTCTGTATTTTGTAGTATCTGGAAGCAGCTTTCTTTCATGATAGAACTTAGCACAAATTTTCTTTCAGTTTTTGCCTCTTTTCAGATTCTTTCCTTCCCTTTCTTGCTTCAGGAATTTTGTACTTGCTGACCCTATGCCTGGAATACTATTACTCCAACACTACCTGCCTTATTCCTTCTCATTCTTCTAGTCTTGGATGCAATGTTGCCTCCTCTAAAAAGTCTTCCCTTATGATCTCATCTAAAGTAAAGACAATCTCCTATTATTTTTCATCCCATTGTTCTATTTGTTTGCATTGTAGTAATTATCAAATTGTCACATTTTGGTAATCATCAGATTATCAAAGAGGAGTTCAAAGGGAGAATTAAAAAGTATTTTTAACTAAATTAAAAGCAAAATTTGTCATATGTCACTAAAGTAGTACTTAGGAAGAAATATATAGCACCAAATACTTGTATTAGAAAAATAAAATCCTTAATGCAATTGATGTAATGAGCACTGGGTGTTACATGCAACTGATGACTCACTGAACTCCACCTCTGAAACTAATAATACACTATATGTTAATTAATTGAATTTAGAAAAAAAAGTTTTAAAAAGAAAATAAAAATAAAATAAAATCTCAAATTAGTTTCTGCTGTCTCCACCTTAAGAAAATAGGAGAACAAACTAGATCCAAAGTAAATTGGATCCAAAGGAAATTATAAAATCAAAGCAGAAATCAACAAAATTGGAGAGAGTAAAATAATAGAAAAGTAAATAAACCAATGAAATAATATGCAGTTCTTTTAGAACATCAATAGAAATTAATCAACCTATAATCAGGTCAATCAGGAAAAATCAGAGAGGGACACAAATGACCAACATCAGGAATGAGAGATGACCTTACCACAGATTCTACAGATATGAAGAAGATAGTAGAATACTATATACAACCCCATGCCAGTAATTTGAGAATCTAAATGACATGGATACATTTCTTAAAAGACAAGCTACCAGAGCTTACTCAAAAAGTAGATCACATTAACATGAGTAGCCTAAAATCTAAGAAAGAAATAAAGAAATTGAATTTGTGGTTAAAATCTTCCCAAAACAAAACTTCAGGTTTAGCCTTCATTAGTGAATTATATTTTAGGCACAAATAACTATATAAACAATCTCAGAAAGGTTAAAAAAAAAAAAGGAGGGGGGGAATATCAGGGTCCTGAGTGACTCAATGGGTTAAACAACTGTCTTAGATGCAGGTCATGATCCCTGATCAGCGGGGAGTCTGTTTCTCCCTTTCTGCTCCTCCCCCAACTTAGGTTCTCTCTCTCTCTCAAATAAATAAATAAACTCTTTTTTAAAAAATAAAAATAATAATAATAAAGGGAAAATATTTTCCAATTCTTTTTATAAAGTCAGCATTACCCAGATACAAAAACCATACAAAGACATCATGGAAAGGAAAATTACAGACTAACATCCATCAGGAACATAAGTGAAAAACTAAGGTGTTAGCATATCAGGACAACTATATTTATAAAGAAAATGACACATGATAAAGTAAAAGTCAATGTTAGATTAACATTTCAAAATAAATTGATGTAATTTACTGTATTTACAAACTGAGACAAACAACGAAGATTACCCTAATAGATACAATAAAGCATTTGACAAAATCCAACATCCATTCCTGACCAAAAAATTAAAATAAAACACACACACACACACACACACACACACACACACACACACCTTTTAGCCAACTAGGAGTGGGAGGGAACTGCCTCAAACATATTTAACAGTGAAAGAATAAATGTGTTTGCTCTAAAATCAGGTATAAGAAAAAGATGACTATTCTCACTGTTTCCATTAAACATTGTATTGTAGGTTCTAAACAGGACAGTCAGGCAAGAACAAAATGTAAAAACCACATAGAAAGAAAAGTCAGAAGCAAGACTTTCTTTATTTATAGAGTACATGATTGCCTACATAGAAAATCATATAGAAAAAAAATCAATTGGATTTCTATATCTTAGCAATGGACCATTGGAAATTGATATTAAAAACAGTATTTTTGTAAAATAAATAAATAAAAGAAAGGGAAAAAAAGAGTATTTTTATAATAATACAAACATGAAATACTTACAGATAGTTCTGACAAAAGATATGAAAGTCTTTTGCCCTGAAACCTATTCTATAAAACTCCTAGAAGGCAACATAGGGGAAAAATGTTTGTGAACTTGGATTAGGCAAAGATTTCTCTGACACTACATCTAAAACACAATCCAAAAAAGGGAAAAATTTGTACATTGAATTTTTTAAAATTTTTTATTTTTTATAAACATATATTTTTATCCCCAGGGGTACAGGTCTGTGAATCACCAGGTTTACACACTTCACAGCACTCACCAAAGCACATACCCTCCCCAATGTCCATAATCCCACCCCCTTCTCCCAACCCCCCTCCCCCCAGCAACCCTCAGTTTGTTTTGTGAGATTAAGAGTCACTTATGGTTTGTCTCTCTCCCAATTCCATCTTGTTTCATTGATTCTTCTTCTACCCTCTGTACACTGAATTTAATAAAAATTTTTAAAATTCTGTTCTTCAAATGGCCTTGTGAAGATAATTAAAAGACAAAGAATAGCCTAGGAGGGAATATTGCAAACAATATATCTGATAAAGAAGTTGTATCCAGGAACACTCAAAATTCAATTAATAAGAAAGCAAAACATATAGGGAAAAATTGAAACAGACACTCACTCAAGAAAGTATATTTAGCTAGTAAGTGCATGAAAAGATGCTTAACATCTTTAGCTATTAGGGAAATTCAAATTAAAGAGCAATAAGATATCACACAGATTTATTGGAGTCATGAACATTTAATATGCTGGTTCATACAAGTGTTGCCAGGGATGTGGAGCAATTATAACTCTATTACTGTTAGGAAAGTTAAATGGCATAGCCACTTTGAAACACAGTTTCTTAAAAAGTTATATACACACTTATCATAAGACCCCCAATCCCACTCCAAGATGAAATAAAAACTATCTTCATACCAAACAAACAAACAAACAAACAAAAAAGCCTTATACATGGATGTCTTGATTTATAATTTTTTCAAACTGGAAATGGCCCAGTTGCCCTTCAAGAGGTGAATGGTTAAACAAGGTGTGGTGTATACTGCACGTATGAGGGTAACAAAAAGGAATTAGGGGCTTATATAATTGACATACAGATGAATCTTGAAGCAATTATGCTGAATGAAGGAACCCAGACTTTCCTCCTATAAAAGATGCAACAACCAGGCAGAATATCCAGTGTTCTTCCCCCACCAGCCAATGGGATTTAAAAATGATTACTTACTTGTTGAACATAAGGAATAACATGGAAGACATTAGGAGACAGAAAGGAAAAGTGAATTGGGGGGAAATCAGAGAGGGGAGACGAACCATGAGAGACTGTGGACTTTGAGAAACAAAGTGAGGGTTTTAGAAGGGGGGGGATGGGTGAGCCTGCTGGTGGGTATTAAGGAGGGCACATATTGCATGGAGCACTGGGTATGGTACATAAACAACAAATCTTGGAACACTGAAAAAATAAAAACAAAAATTAAAAAAAAAAAGAAGTGATCTTTGTTTATCAATATACCCATGGTATGAAACACTCAGAAAATGTCAGATCCATACTACTTGATTGTGCATTCAGACACTAGCTTGTTCCCTGGGCTGTGATTTGGGATCATTTCTCAGACAAATGACACTTCTTTGGACACCTACCCCATGCCCCCCACCCCGCCCCTGTACTGCCACTACCACAGTGTAGTTTCCAGAGCTGTGACCCAGAACCAAGAAGGTGTTAGACTCATGCCCCAGGCATCTCAGGCATTACACAACACAACCCTTGAAGAACAACTCTGATGCTTTAAGCTGGGAGTGGGGAAAATGTAACATCTAAAGATGGCCAATAAAATAGAAAAAGTCCCTCCCAGTACTTAGAATACTCCTGCCAAAAACGTCTAAAATCAAATTCTCCAGAAACATAGCCTGGTAACGTGATTCATTCAAGTCTCCCTTTTGTTGAGGATGTGAAGCATAGAAAACTGCTCTTCCCCAGAGTGAATACAAACATGGTTAGGTGCAACACAGGTGAAGCATGGGTTCACCTCCTTTGGGTATAGGTCTCTACTTTATGTTTCTGTCTTCTGCCTCCATTTTGACCTGTGGGTTCTTTCTTAAAAGCCTCTAAAACCAGTTTTGATTTCTAATTATATTTCTCAATCTCCCACTTAATTCAAAGATTCCATGGCTGGTTTTCATGTTAAATCCCCCAACTAAATTCATCCCAAGAGAATTTCATCTGTGGTCTGCCTTCATAGTCACCATCTCCCATCCTTATGAGGGTGACCCAGCTACCCAACAGCAGGCCTGAGACTCCCA
Source organism: Mustela putorius furo (assembly GCF_011764305.1). Lineage (NCBI taxonomy): Eukaryota > Metazoa > Chordata > Mammalia > Carnivora > Mustelidae > Mustela > Mustela putorius. The sequence continues at coordinate 21,625,477 of NW_025421341.1, forward strand.
TGACACTATACACACCCCTTCTCTGTTTTCCTGAGCTGCAGCAGTTGCACATCCTCTGGCATTATGAGAATCCCCAGAACCAACCTACTCTCAGGAATTCTCTCTACCTCTTCCAGATGAAGCTGCATGGAGAGTTACACATTCTCAAAAGGGTCATCACTGACAGGTCTTCTGTCCCCCAGGCTGAGTCTCTGATCTCTACTGTCCCCCTCTAATTCAACCCACTGGCATCACTGCTTGTGTGTGCTGAACTGGGAAGGGGAAGGTGAGCGTAGAAATTTCCAGGCCAGGAGCCATACGTCTGATCGAGGGGGAAAAGGACATGAATACAGCCTGCCAGGACCTCAGAGAGTTAACTAACCCCTGAGGAACAAGAAACTGCAGATAGTCCTATGATGTCTCCCTAATGCCAATTTGGCAGTTTGTTTTAGTGCCACCTTCTTACTGAGGAAGGAAGTGATTAGAAAGAGGTGAAGAAAAGAGAAAGAACAGAGGAAGTGGGGAGAGAATGCAAGATGCTGGCTTTCCTCTTCCTCCCTCCTCCTCTACCCCGCTGCTCCCCTTCCCTCTTCTTCTTCTCCTCCTCCCCCACCCACCTCCTCTCTCTTCTTTTTCTTTTTCTTCTTCTTCATCCCCTCCTCCTTTTTCTTCTTCCCTTCTTCTGCTCCTCCTCCTTATTCTTCTTTTTCTCCCTCTCCTCCTCCTCCTCTTTCTTTTCCTCCTCCTCCTCCTCCTCCTTCTTCTTCTTCTTCTTCTTCTTCTTCTTCTTCTTCTTCTTCTTCTTCTTCTTCTTCTTCTTCTTCTCTTCTTCTTCTCCTTCTCCTCCTTCTCCTTCTCCTCCTTCTCCTTCTTCTCCTGCCTTCCTGTGCTGTTCAGTTGAAAACCAAGAGTTCTGAGAAATTTTAGTCATGCCTCTCCAGCTTTGCCCATCACTGGACTCCTTCTGGGTTTTCACTGCCAAATATTTGAAAATTTCTGAAAGATTATTTTTTGTGGAAATATGGTCAAAGGTTTCAGGGAAATAGACAAGTTTCCAAGAAGCTGGACTCCAAGAAAAGGGTTCAGTGTGAGTGGAAAGGAATTTTTTAAACTAATCTGGTCCTAAGACCTCAGCTATATTCAGTAGTGATTAAGCAGTATTTAAGAATTATGGAGAAAGATGCCAAGGGGTATAAAAGTCTTTATTCTAAAGATGAAACAAAGAGATTAAATTTCTGAACTGTTGCTGGAAGACTACACTCTTTTAATACAACTGTTCTTCTATTTTTTTTCCTTTTTCTTCCTTTTTAAAATTTTCATTTTAGTAATGAGTAGGGCATGGAAATCCACTCCATTAACCTTCTAGAGAGAAGTGGCCAAGAAATCTCAATCATATGTCCAGGATTCTATTCACTTCTCAGTGACAGTGTAGCCCAAATGGAGGTTAACCTCTTAAGATGAACGCCAAGGATCCTGAAAACCCAAACAAAATGGCAAAGTAATGCACCACCAGTGTTCCCACCTCATTTTCTCCTTGTCCATCTATTCCTCTACTTGTATCTCTCTTCCCTAAATAAGCAGAGCCTCTACATTAGCATACAATAAGCACACCTACAAAGATGGACTTCATCACTTTTCCTCTAGTTATTTCACCTCCAGGAATATGATTTTTTCCTAACATGTAAGATTTCACTCTAGTATGTCCTTTGGGCCTGACATTCTAAATATCAAATACCCTATGTTCTAGGTCTTTTCATCCTTACTTGCTTTTGAAACTAAAAGTATGTAAGACTGAGCAAGATTCCTCAGTTAAGGCTTTCAGTGGCTTTCTAACTTTCTTACACCAAGCCCTCTAAAGAGTCCCTACAGAGGTAGGGACATAAAAGCGCAATTAGAAAAAGCTAGTGGACCTTCAGGAATGTTCAGGAGTCTCTATGACACTCAGACACAGAATGTCAGAGTTTGGGAGGAGTTCAAGAATTATAGCCCAACTTCTGCCAATTTCACCAGCTGTGGCATTAGTGAAGGATTGGACAGATCATTTGCATTCTCTGAGCTTTGTTAGTGACAGACCAGGCTGGGACCCCAGGTTTTCTAATGTCTTTCTTCTGTGAAGCATTTCTAATCATATTATCTTGCTGTTTGTTCACTCTTGAGTATAATGAGAAATAGAAGTTTTGTTTCCATCTGGGATGAGCAGGGCATCCTGTATTGAAAGTATTCTCAGATCTCACAGCATCAGCTGTGAAGAGTCAAGTTAGCTCCTGAGGCTGGCTAGAATATAGACCCCAAAGCAACCATGGAGTCCATCATCAACTCAGAAACCACCAAGGAGCAGCAAACTTCTTAGGAGAGATCAGCATTGACCATTAGTTCTCTTTCTCTAGGAAACTGTTTTCTCTTTCAAGGCCCCCAGCCCCAACACCCAGCCTCAGCTCTGGAAAAGTGAATCTTACTTAAAGAGCACTTGACCTTGCTGAATAAGGATTAGAGAGCTATTCATTTATCATGGAAAATTTCCTAAGCAAAAGGAATGCATTTATCTTAATTCTACCCTTATGTTTATATGATTCTTTTCCTGGGGACTTCTATACTTAATTGCTAAGAGAGAGAGAGGAAGAAAAGAAAATCCTCAAAGAACACACTTTATAGATCCCTGTACTCAGGTCATGCTGATAAACTAGGCTTGTGAGCAGAGCAATTTAGGTTTCTATTACCTCAAGAAACCGGGGTTGTGCGGTCAGACCATTTCCTGAGAGTGTTCTCCTTCCTTGAAGGCCCACCCATTCCCGCCCATTAGACTTGCCTTGAAGGTTGTCAGGGGGTTACCACTGCTCCTCAGGACTGGAGCTGAACCCTGGGAAAGGCAGATTGCAGAACTACTGAGGAAAAGACAAGAGAAAATGGGAGTTAACATAAACAACTGGAACTTAAATTATACAAAGAGCAAAAGTTGGCCAGAGAGAATTCTCAGTGCTGGAATATATTTTAAAGTCTCCATGAATAGCTTAAGATCTAGATCAAGACAAGGGCAGAAAAAAATAAAGATAAAGAGACTAAATTAGAGAGATACTTATTTGATTCATTTTCCCATCCATGACTATGTTGAGGTGCAGGCTAGAGAGAGACACTTGGTCATTTGTGCAAGGCAAATTGTCTGCAGGTTGTTTTCTCTCTGGTTCATTGTCATCCCTCTTCTTCGTCTTTGTTTCTCCCAGCCCCAAGCACCATAATACATTAACATCCTTGACATGTTTTGTGGCTTAGTCACTTACCAGCACTTTGCTTACCTCTTCAAGCTTAAACTTCTGATCTTTGAATTCAGAGACCTTCTGTCAACCTTATTTAGCCCACCCCAGCTTCTCTCTTTTGACCTGCCTACTCCTCAATCTTGCCCCTCAACCAGCTTGGCTCTCAAATCACCCAGAACTAGCTCCAGCCAGAGATAATGAGATAAGCCACACATACCATTTAAGCCCTCAAATTGTCTTAGCTCCATCTCCTCTTCTCTGGGGGGTTTAATGACCATACTAGCCCATATTTTATAAATGAAATCCCCATCATCTTCATGGGCAAGACTGCCTTTCTCAGGAATCAAGGCCCAGCCCTCTGGAATTCCCTAAGTCTTCCTTCTTCAAGAGCTTGCCAATAGGTAAGGATTTGAAAACAAAATTTTAAGCCAAGCCATGTATGCTTGAAAACTGATGTCACAGGTGACTGGACTGAGTGCTAACAGTAACAATGCCATTTCCAACTCCATAATGTCTTTCTATCCTCATAGCCATCCAGTGAAGGTGTATATGGGTTTTTGAGGTCCCAGTTAAAAAAGAACTTGTCTGAGGTGATGCTAGTAGCTTTTTATCTCATCTAGAGTAAAAGCCAATCTTAACATAGCATACAAGGACGTACATGATCTGTTCTGTGTCTTTCTCTCTGATCTTATTTTCCACCACTCTCTCAACTCTTCATTCACTTTTCTACTTTCTCCTAAAGTATAATTTTCAAAACTTTAAAACATTATTTTCATAAAAATATGCAACCAATGCATGTCAAATATTTTACTCAACTCATTAATTAGTGAGAGAACCTGTTAAGATTTGTTCCAAAGAAAATTTGAAGAACAGACATATATGTATGTATAGGTTGTCAGAAATGTTGATGTGAACTTGCTAATAGATGCAAAACTGGTTAATATCATATGAGAAAATGAAATACAACATTTACAGCAATACAACTGTATTGTAACTGTACATATTTCGTTAGGCTGACCAACAGAAAAAGAGAGGACTCAAATTATAAAAATCAAGAATGAAAGAAGAAACATCATAACCATTCTGACATAAATAAAAATATTTATAAAGGAGTCACTTATGGTTTGTCTCCCTCCCAATTCCATCTTGTTTCATTGATTCTTCTTCTACCCATAAGTGACTCTTAATCTCACAAAACAAACTGAGGGTTGCTGGGGGGAGGGGGGTTGGGAGAAGGGGGTGGGATTATGGACATTGGGGAGGGTATGTGCTTTGGTGAGTGCTGTGAAGTGTGTAAACCTGTACCCCTGGTGATAAAAATATATGTTTATAAAAAATAAAAAATTAAAAATAAAATAAAAATAAATAAAAAATTTAAAAATATATATTTATAAAGGATACTATGAACAACTGTATACCAACAAACTAGGTAACTTACACAAAATGGATAAAGTCCTAGAAAATGACAAATAAAGAAATTTAATCAAGAGATACGAAAAATGGAGATAGAGCTATAATAAGTAAAATAATTGAATTGGTTATTTTAAAACTTAACAGACATTCAAGAAAAATGAATAACAATCCTCAAAACACTTCCAAAAATGCAGTACAGAGTTCTTCTCAACTTGTTATTATGTAAGACCACTTTTACTTGATCCTCACACACAAAGACAAAAACATCACAAGAAAATAATATTGGAATAGACTAATCTCCCATATGTCTATGAATATAGACATGTGGAACTTAAGAAACAAAACAGATGAACACAGGGGAAGGAAAAAAAAAAAGAGGGAGAAAGAAGGAGGCAAGCCATAAAGGAGACTCTTAACTGTAGAAAACAGAGTTGCTGGAGAAGAGGTGGGCAGGGGAAGGGCTAAAGAGGTGATGGGTGTTAAGAAGGGCACTTTTTGAGGGGGAGACAAACCATGAGAGACTATGGATTCTGAGAAACAAACTGGGGGTTTTGGAGAGGACAGGGCTTGTGAGGGGTTGGGTGAACCTGGTGGTGGTTATTAAGGAGGGCACGTATTGTATGGAGTGCTGGGTGTGGTATATAAACAATGAATTTGGAACACACAAAAAAATTAAATTTAATTTAAAGAAGGGGCACTTTTTATGATGGGTATTGGATATTATATATAAGTGATGAATTGCTAAATTCTACGTCTGAAACTAATATTATACCATATGTTAACTAACTAGATTTGAAATAAAAATTTGAAACATTAAAAAAAATAATGAAAGGCTTAATGCTTTCACCATAAGATCAAGATCAAGAGAAGATCATCCATTCTTTTTTTTTTTCTTTCAGTGTTCCAATCAAAATTCCACCAGTATTTTTCAAAGAGCTGGAGCAAATAATCCTAAAAATTGTATGGAATCAGAAGAGACCCTGAATTGCTAAGGAAATGTTGAAAAGGAAAAACAAAACTGGGGGCATCATGTTACCTGATTTCAAGTTTTACTACAAAGTTGTGATCACCAAGACAGCATGGTGCTGGCATAAAAACAGACACATAGACCAGTGGAACGGAGTAGAGAGCCCAGATATGGACCCTCAACTCTATGGGCAAACAATCTTCGACAAATCAGGAAAAAATATACAGTAGAAAAAAGACAGTCTCTTCAATAAATGGTGCTGGGAAAATTGAACAGCTGTATGTAGAAGAATGAAACTCAACCATTCTCTCTCACCGTACACAAAGATAAACTCAAAATGGATAAAAGACCTCAACATGAGACAGGAATCCATCAGAATCATAGAGGAGAACATAGGCAGTAACCTCTTCGATATCAGCCACAGCAACTTCTTTCAAGATATGTCTCCAAAGGCAAAGGAAACAAAGTGAAAATGAACTTTTGGGACTTCATCAAGATCAAAAGCTTCTGCACAGCAAAGGAAACAGTTAACAAAACAAAGAGGCAACCCATGGAATGGGAGAAGATATTTGCAAATGACAGTACAGACAAAAGGTTGATATCCAGGATCTATAAAGAATTTCTCAAACTCAACACACAAAAACAGATAATCATGTCAAAAAATGGGCAGAAGATATGAACAGACACTTCTCCAATGAAGACATACAAATGGCTATCAGACACATAAAAAATGTTCACAAAATTCATTGTTTATGCACCACATCCAGTGCTCCATGCAATATGTGCCCTGCAAAATACCACCAGGCTCACCCCCCTAACCGCCCTTCTTTAACATTGTTAGGGGTCTAGCCAGGGAAATAAGGCAAGAAAACGAAATAAAAGTCATCCAGATAAGAAAGGAAAATTATCTACTTGCAAATGGCATGATTTTATACATAGAAACTCCTAAGGAATCCACTAAAACACTATGAAAACTGGTAAGTGATTTCAACAAAGTTACAAAATATAAAATCAATATAAAAAACCACTTGTACTTCTACATACTGGCAGTGAAAACTTTGAAAATTAAATTAACAATTTAATTCTATATATAATAATAAAATACTTAAGAATACATTTTATTTCATTATGTTCAGTTAGGATATTTTCATTTAAATTCAATCAGCCAGGGCGCCTGGGTGGCTCATGGGGTTAAGCCTCTGCCTTTGGCTCGGGTGATGATCTCAGGGTCCTGGGATCGAGCCCTGCATTGGGCTCTCTGCTCAGCAGGGAGCCTGCTTCCGTCTCTCTCTCTTCCTGCTGCGCTACTTGTGCTCTTTCTCTCTCTGTCAAATAAATAAATAAAATCTTTAAAAATAATAAAATAAAATAAATTCAATTAGCCAACATAAGATGTATAAGACATACACTGATGATTACAAATTGTCATTGAAAGAAAAGAGAGAACATCTAAGTAAGTGGACAGATATTTTGTGCTCAAGGATCAAATGACTTAACAGTGTTAAGATGATTTTACTCCCCAAATATAAAACTATCCCTATCAAGATATCAGCTGCCTTTTTTGTTTCTCCAGAAGTTGATGGAGCACTGGGTGTGGTGCATAAGCAATGAATCTTGGAACACTGGAAAAATAAAATAAAATTTTGAAAGAATTTTAAAAAAAGAAGTGGACAAGCAAATCTTAAAATTCCTGTAGACATTCCAGGGATTCAAAAGAGTTAAAGCAATCTTGAAAAGGAGGAACCAAGTTGAAGAACTCACTCCCCAATTTGAAAAATTATTACAAATCTATAGTAACCAAGAAAATGTGATGCAGGCATAAAGATAGACACATAGATTAATGAAATAGAATTGAGAGTCCATAAATAAATATACACATCAATTGATGTTCAACAAGGATGCAAAGATAATTCAAGGGGGAAAAACAGTCTCTAAAAAGTGGTGCAGGAACAACTGAACAACTGGATAAGAAACAAAACAGATAAACACGGAGGAAAAAAGGAGAAAGGCAAACCGGGAAACACTCTTAACTATAAAGAAAATTCTGATGGTTACCAGAGGGGATAAAGGAGGGAGGATGGGTTAAATAGATGATGGAAGTTAAGGAGGGCAATTGTGATGAGCACTGGATGCTATATGTAAGTGATGAATCACTAAACCCTACACTGGAAGCTAATATTACACTGTATGTTACCTAGCTAGAATTTAAATAAAAACTTGAAGGAAGAAGGGCACCTGGGTGGCTCAGCTGGTTAAGTGACTGCCTTTAGCTCAGGCCATGATCTCAGAGTCCCGAGGTTGAGTCCCACATCAGGCTCCCTACTCAGAGGGGAGTCTGCTTCTCTCTCTGACCCTCTCCTTTCTCATGCCCTCTCTCACTCTCTCTCACTCAAATAAATAAAATATTAAAAAAAAAACTTGGAGAAAAAAGAATTAATGTAGACCTTTACCACATAACATACACAAAATTAACTCAAAATGGATAATATACCTAAATGTAGGAGCTAAAACAGTAGAATTCTTTGGAGAAAACATAAAAGCAATTCATGGTCTTTGGTCAGGCAGCTGTGTCTTTGATACAATACCAAAAGCACAAGAAAAAAAGAAAAAATAGATTAATAGGACTTTAAATTAAAAACTATTTTTCTGCCAATAATACCATCAAGAAAGTGAAGACAATCCTCATAGTAGGAGAAAATAATTGTAAGTCATATATTTGATAAAAGACCTCTTCCCAGAATATATAAGGAATTCTTAAAATTTAACAGTAAAAGACAAGTTTAAAAATTGGCAAAGGTTTTAAATAGACATTGCTCCAAGAAAAATATAAAAATGGCCAGTAAGTGCATAAAATGATGTTCAACATCATTAGTCATTAGGGAATGCAAATTGAAACCACAAGAAATCACCTCATACCCACTAAAATGGCTATAATCAAAATGATGGATGATACCAAGTGTTGGCAAGGATGTGGAGAAATTGGAACCCTCACACACTGCTAGAGGAAATGTAAAATGGTGCAGCCACTTTGGAAAATAGTTTGACATTTCCTCAAAATACTAACCATGGTCCTGTCATAAGACCCAGCAATTCCACTCCTAGGTAGATACCCCAAAGAAATTAAAACATACATTCAGACAAAAACTGGACTTGACTGTTCATAAAAGCATTAGTCACACTATCCCAAAAGTAGAAATAACCCAAATGTCTATCAACTAATAAATAGAAAAACAAAATGTGATATTTCTATACAATTGAATAATATCTGGGAGTAAATAATGAAGTATTACCACATGCTATAACCCTTCAAATTATGCTAAGTGAAAGAATCTCATTCTAAAAGACCACATGGTGTATAATTATCTTCATATGAAATTTCTGGAATAGGAGAATCTATAATGATAGACAGTAGATTAGAGATTATATTGGGCTGGTATGGGGGAGAGGGATGATGGAGGGGATGATACAAGAAGAGAACCTACTAATGAGTATGGGGTTTTCTTTATGAGGTGGACAAAAATTAGATTGTAGCAATATTTGCATAACTGTGAATATACTGGGAGAACATTGATTTAAATGGGTGAACTGTATGTTATAAAAATTTTAACTCAGTAAAGCTGCTGAAAATGTATTACTTGGGGCCACCTTTCCTACAGGGTAGAATTCAGTCATATCTTTACCGGACAAAATTAATTATTTGCTTTAGAAAACAATCATTTGCATTCCTGTCAGTTTTCTACAAGTTTAATTCCATCTTAATGGAACTGTAAAGTAACTTAGGCAATCAAAATTCAGTCAAAGAGGAATATCTCAGCATAACCAGGTAAGCCCGAGAAAATACCCTCAGTGATGCCCAGCTGCCCTCTGAAAGGATACCCACTAATATCTTGCCCTTTTCCATATCTTGGACTATTTTTCTGTGACATGCCTTTGAAAATCTCCAGCATGTTCCTACCAAAAGCTGTTTCCCAGTTCTATGCTTCCTGCTTCAAGCTTTCTTCATATGTATTTTAACCTGTCTCATTTTCTCTCTTCATTCTCGTCTCTGTTCAACTATTTCTTTCTCAGAGAGAGAGCATCCCTAAAATTCATGTATTAGTTGCTATTGTTATTTAACAAATCATCCCCTAAAGCTCTGACTTTATACAACAAATATTCATCTTAAGTTTTTCTTGGTCAGGAATCCGGGATCAACTTATCTGGGTAGTTCTGGCTTAGCATCTCTTATTCACTTGCAGTCAGGATGTTGGCAGGGACTGCAGTCATCTGAAGGTTTGTCTGAGACTGGAGTACCAATTTTCTAGATGGTTCCTTACAAAGATGCTGGCCAGAGGCCTCAGTTCCCGGCCACCTGAGCTTCTTTAGCTGCTTGAGTGTCCTCACGACATGATGGCAAATTTCCCCCAGAGCAGACAATTCAACAAAAACAGGAGGAAGATGCAATGATTTCATTATCCAGCTTCCAAAGTCATACCCCATGACTTGCACTTCAGTCTATTACCTAGGGGCATGGGGAATTAGAATTTTCATTTTGAAGAGAGTATGAAAGAATTTATGGATCTATTTTAAAACACCAAGATGCATCCACACACAGACATCCTCTTATCAGGTACTCGATACTGTCTTATTTAATTTTTGTTTTCTTCATAGCATTTGATGACATTACTCATGTGGCAATTATTGACTTTCCCCTGTAATGTAAGACCTATGGAAACAGGAATTTTGTATTATCCCACACCAAATAACTCAGCACCTAGAATAGTACCAGGTATATAGTAGCTCAATGACTATTTTGTTTCCTAAATATACGAATGTATGGATGAGTTACAGGAATAAAACCAGGCTTAGGGTTATGATTCCTAACCTTGTACATTTCCTATTTTTTTTTAATTTTAGAAGAATTCTAAAGTTGGAATTTAACTCAAATAGTGAATGGGGAAGAGGGAAAAGAGGGGAGCCCTCCCAGTTCTCCATGAAATCCCTCCAATTAAAACCTCCTCCACTTTTCCATCTTTCCCAAATCCAAGACAAACATTGCTGACCAAAATTTAGGAAAGTCTTTCTCTGGTCCATACACACAAACAAGCCCCCACCCCATCTTTTAAGAATCAATGTGGGACTTGGGAATAAGGATGCATCTGTGGGCCCCACATTTTCTCCCCTACCTATAAAGAGTAAGTTGGGAAAGCACTGAAGCAAGCCTGGATCCCAGGGTTGAACACAAATATTACATCTAGGTTTGAGAGTAAGAGGTCTCAAGTATTACCTTGCATATCCATGTTTATTTGTTCAGGATTTAGCAGCATTTCTGAAGCCAAATGTTGAAGGTCCCTGGCTCTGGAGAATAAGGAAACCCACACACAGTTAAGAAGCTGATTGTAATGGGAAGTACACAAGATTGGGCGTGCTCCACTAATTTGCTGAAAGCCTTATTTTCCACAGTTGTAAAATGACAGGTGTGATTGCAGAGTGCATACATATTTCTTTTCGTGTTCTAATATTTTATGAAGTTCAGAGATGTCTTAAGATCCCTTGAATAGTCTTTGCCAGCTTATTACCAGGATCAGCATGGGATGTGTTTGCATTTCTCTCACTTGTCTAGCAGCTTCTAGAATCTAGAGAGCTGGGACCCCCCCCCAACACACACATGCATACACACATACACACACAAAAGGGAACAATTATGGCATCACACTGCATCCCAGCCTGTCATGTGCCCTACATCTGCCTCCCAATAAAGGAAGAAAGTGGGGGTGGGCCAGTGTAAGGGCAAGAAGAGTGGCAGTGGCTCAAATGTGGACATGGAAGTGTTATTTCAGAGATAATGGCGAGTTCACCAAATCTTGGCAGGTGTACATCTCACTAGTCCCCTTGGTGTCCCTTCAATAAAGCTTCTAAATCAAGACCAAAGGAACCCTGGTCCTCAGGGCAACACCAAACCTTAGGAGCTGCCTCATTAATCCCAGTATCCTGGCTGAAGGGATGGTGGTAAGGGTGGAATGGGGGTCAAAGAATTGATATTCACCCTTTAATTAATTTGCAGGGAGAAAAATATCTTAAAAATCTCCATCCGTATGTCTGCCTCTACTGAGTGGAAGAGCAGTGTCCTCAAAACAATAACAGTGATGATAAAGAGGAAAACAACAGCCACTCTGTTGAAGCCTTGGCTCCAGACAGATCCCTTCCCTGCAGAAGGAAAGGACATGGGACTGTCTCCCTCGGGAATGTCTGAGAAATAATACCCTGGTTAAAGATTTGGTTCCTAGGGTTACCACATTTCAATCAAAGGCTCTTTTAGCAGAGAGGAGGAGGAAGAATAAAAAAAGTTATTGAGAGGCAGAATGGGCAAAAAGGCAGAAAATGAGGATTTTTACTCTAGGCCTATGATACACACAGCTGGGAAACGTGAAGGAGTGTCAGGGCTGGGACAGGTCTCAGAGATGTAGTCCAATGCCCTTTTATTTCAGATGGAAAAATGTCAGAGGTTAAAGCCTCCTGTCACAGTCACATTGGTGAGAAGACTATATGAAGGTCAGGAGGCTATTGTTAGAACTGCAGACAGGACTGAAAAGATCTAAAGAACACAAGAGGCAAGCAAGAACATAAGTTGATGGCTTCCACTGATCTCTAGAAGCTGATCAATATTTAGTGACTGTTAGTGAGGATAAGATCTAGGGCATACCTGGATTAATGGTATGGGAGACCAGATGCATCAGTGGTTTCATTTGTTAAGACAAGAGACCCAGGAGAAGATATGAAACTGTGTTTCCTATTTGAAAGGGAAGTTCAATATCCAATAATCAGCCAGGCTCAGAGGTCAGGAGAAAGGTCGGGTCTGAGGGACAACAGCATGCAGATGATAATGGCAGTCATGGGAATGGAATCAGGGGTACTCTGTGAAAACAAATCTGTAGAAGAAGATCGAGAACATGGCACTGGTTCTTGAGAAGCAAGAAAGAAAAAAACCTTGGAGATGCCAGAGTGGTAGGGATGGGAAAGGGAGTAGGTATATGAAAGCCAAAAGTAGCTGACTCCAGCACCCAGGGATTGTGAACCCAAGTATACATAGCCAGGCTCCAGGAAATTCTGCTCTTTCCTGCTTATCTGTCCTTCCCTGGTCATGATGAGCCAGGAAGATCTCCAATGCCCTGAGGCTTCCTAGGCCTCCCAGTATGATGAAGTTGTACAAAGCCACAACCAACACAAAGTCATGGTTCCCAGATGTAACTCAGGGTGGATGCCTTTAGCATAAGCCTCCACTCAGAGATTCCCCTGAATGTTCTATTCACCCCATACACTGAAGGTCTAGTGTACAAATGTGTCTCTTCGGGCCAGGCAGACGGTGTATCAGCATTTATAAAATTGCAACCACCTGAACTGTATCCTGTTAGCTGACTCAGATGGGGGATTACAGAAAAGGTGAGAGGAAAGGGGAAGAAGAGAAACAGTAAGGAAGAGGAGAAAAAGAAGAGCAAAGAAAAATCAGTAAAAGCCAACATACAAATGGAAGTCTGTGCTATCAAAGACTTGATTTCTCTTTGAATTCTGCAAAGTGTCATTTCTAAATAGGCAACAACCTTCTACAACAATGGTGTGAATCAGGACCTCAAATGAGTTCCACAAATCGGTGAACTAGAAGTCAGAGGGTGTAAGAGAAAGAGCACAAGGGTAAGAGTCATGGGACTTAAGTTCTACATTTGGTCCTTCCAGCAGTGAGTTGAGGGTCTATCTCTCTTCAAGAAATGTTTTCCCAGCAAGTAGACAGTCAAGGTTCTATGGCAGGTCCCACAGCCAACAGTTACCCATAAGACATCATTCCTACTGAGAAGAAGCTCCTTGATGAAAACACAAGAACACGGTACTGTTAGGAATCAAAATAGGAAGAAAGGGTTTGAATCCTAGGAAAAGAGAAGAGGGTTTTGAAAGATGAACTTGATTTTTACAATATGCAGTTGCTGTAATATGTGTTATTATAACAGCAATTTCAGGAGGAGAGAAAGGATATAAACTTGTTAGAGAGCCCTAGCTCCACTTTCACTAAAGGATGGGTACATGAAGGAAGGATGTGGCAGATAAGGTTGGAGGCATGGAATGGACTCATGCTTGATCAGCTCAGGGTAAGGGAACCACTGAGGGTCTTCTGTTATTTATGAGATTACAACTTACATTTTGTCTCATTAAGATCAAGCCACCTTAGGTGACTTGTTGCTAACCCATGAAGTTGGAGATACAGAACCTGAAAAACTGTTCAGAAAGTGGTTTCAGCTACTTGTCTTCTATGAGCTCTGTTCATTCATCTACTTAAGGGAGGATGAGGGAAAGCTAGTATTGCAGGTCTCCAGTCTCTTCTAATGTTATACTTCTCACTTTAACTAGATGTAAGAGAAGTGGAAGATAACCAAGCAATTCTTAGGAGAGGTGGGTGACACATTGGATGAAGGGGCTAAAAGAGTCCTGGGAAAATTTGCCACTGATTGTATGTGTGTCTATGTTGTTATTTTTAAAGTAATTGAATGTTCCCCAAGATTATTCAGTAATTCAGTCTCATTTGATTAAAGGATAATTTATTATTTTTAGCATTCCTTAGGTAAAGAGCCATGTCTTATTTGTTTTTGACCTGGTCAATGTTTGGGGCTGAGTGGGAGCGTCATGCATGCCCCATGAATGAATGCATTAGAAAGTCCCAATACTAACTATCACAAAAACCAAGCATGAATTGCTCAAGTGCTTAGTACAGCAGAGTTTAAGATCAAATATCTAGCTCCTTCATGTTTCTTTTGGAAGGTTATTTTCCTGGTTTATCCCAACCCTTTTTTGCATTGGCGTCTCCAAGTTCTGGTTTCTCCAAAGCATTTTAAGAATGAGTAGCCATTCTTAATGCTAACTATTTAGTTTTTTTTTTTTAATGAAATTTTACACAAAATATGCAGACAAGCACAGAGGTATGCATTGATCTCAAGAAGTTGGGGATTTCCCAATGTATTACCCCCATTATTTTCCACTGTGTTCTCCCAGATGGGTTGGATGGGGCTCAGTATTCTTCATTTTAATCCATGTCCTGCCTGGCCAGGTCCCAGGAGCTGAGTCCAGTCTGGAACCTCAGATCTGTGGATTGTGGATTTCACCAGCATCCATTGAAATCATCTGCTTTGCCAGGGACCCATCCTCTTGATTTTAATTCAACAATCTTGCCTGTTTGGGCAGGACCTGCTCCCACCAAGCTTGGATGTAGTGGTGTGTTAGGGCAGGAGGAGGATTAAATTCTTCTCCATGTTACTTCTTGCCCACCCTGAAATAGTCAACTGGACTCTAACACTTGGTTTGGGAAAGAATTTTATCCTGAAGCCATCTGGCGAGACAGAGGAAATATCTTTTTATATTCTGCTCTTTTCAAGAGTACTGGGCCAAGATACATTCATATTTGTCTCACAAACAGGACATTACTGTGGCTTCTGGGGACACCTCACTGTAGGGCAGCGGGGTCAAGAGGAAAAGAGGATGGGAAAATAGGATGTTACTCTGCCTCTACCCATCACCATCTTGGAGATTTTTCCATAATACAACTTCTAAAGCTCATTCTTCCACATTGATAAATTTAGGGTGAGACCCACTAACCCACCTCTTATTAGTGAGGTTAAAACAAGAGAGGAGTAGTAAAAATTTGAGGACCACAGACATAGATATCCCTCATGATCAATAGAGTCCTTCATGAACAGGCCCTTGACTGAGTTTTATAGGTAGATTTGTTCATCTAGTTTATACTAGATGGACTCTGTGGTCCATCCAAATGATTCCTGTGCAGGTTTAACCCAACGTGTGCAACATATTCCTCCTGCATCTTGCTTTTTCAACTTTATCATGTCTACAGGACACACTATATTTCACTGTATAACTGCACATCAAATAAAAGTGAATTGGAGAAAAGTGACATCTAACCAAACTTTGAGTCCTTGGTCAGGGACATAAACTATAGAAAGAAAGAGTCTGGCTAAACAATTTTGTTTAACAACACAGAGTAAAATATGGTAGTACCAATAAAGAATTTGGGTAAACCTTTGGAGCCTCTTGTTCTGAGCCATTCACTTGTAATGAAGATAAATACCCATTAGTGAATCACTCCGGTGGTAAACAAGAGAAAAGGTAATGCCTTTGCTTTCACAGCATATGTATGGCCTCTCTGTTGGGACTAGTGGATGGAAGTTGCAATGGCCCAGGGTACAGTCCTGCCATCCTGAAGATGCTACAATGTCATCTCTATACACTCTTTTTAAAATTTATATCCGTTTACATATATAATCTTTTTTCTTTGCAGAAAGCTCATTTTGCTGTGAATCAAAACTAGTCAACTGGAGTGTCCACTGCATTATCAGTGAGGTATAAGAATGGTCCAGATTGGTATCTGATGTACAGGAAATGGGTAATGACCCTGAGTTGGATAGAATAGATTTGGTAGCCTGAGGCCCAGGAAACACAAGCATAATATGGATTTTTAATGTCTTTGGTACAGTTCCAAGCAAGTGTGTTTTTTTCCACTTTACATCCCAAACTCAGGTAATGAGGGAAAAGTTATTGTAACAGAGACAGAGTTGAAAACAATGAGGTCTGCCAGTCTGACCTCTCATTCTAATCACTTGCCAGACATTCATCCAGTCAAGCTGCTATAACACAGTAAAGAAAAGGTCTTAGAATGTCAAATAACTGGATCTAGTCCTGTCACTTCTCATTTTGCTTATGCCTGGCTGTATAACCCACAGCAGGTCACTTATCTCTGGAATTTTCCATCTATAGAGTTATATTGCAGCTAAGCGCTGACCTACCAGAAAGCAAGAGAGCAGATGTCAGCACCTCAGCACCCTGCTGTTGCATTTGGGTTGCTCAGCCCAAGGATGGTGACACATGCCTCTGTCCACAGAGCATAGATGTGTGGCTACCACTTCCTGCTGTGCCTCCAACCCTAGGCCCAGAAATAGTCTTTCTATTCTTTGGTGATTTTTTTTGTTTGTTTGTTTATTTGTTTGCATATGTTATTTTCTTTGTAGGTTATAAGGATGTGGGGTAAAAGAAGAAGGCTAGTGATCTAGGATCTCTGTGGGAACTGGATTTCAATTATGATTCCAAGCACTTGTTTACACCAGATAGGTGTGGTTAGGCACTGATGGATGAAGAATGGTGTGTCTGGCAAGGCAGGAGAGGATCCAAAGCAGAAAGAGGGTAAGAGGATGCCAAGCCCAAGAATGGATCCCCTAAGGGTTCTAAGACCCATGCAGAGGGGCCCAGACTTGCATAGATCCCTACAATTGGTAGCTGGCATAAGGAAGTAAATTTACAGGAGGCAGTTGGTTCTTTAGCCCAGGGACTTCCCTTTATGGCCTAGCAACCAAGGTCTTGCGGGTTCTCCAGGTGGGGGCATGAAGAGTTGCTGCCCAAGCATGGCTGGCAGACCCCCCCAGATTCTCAAGATTTTACCACTATCCCTGGTATGTTGGCTAGTCCCTGGTATGTTGCTTCACTTTTTCCCCACCCTCGGATTCCCAGAAAAGGGATGCCAGCCTGTCTGCTTTGTCTGGGACGATTCCACCGTGTTTCTGAAAAGTGCTGACCTTCAAGTAGAGGTCTCCAGTCCTCCCCCAGTTCCACCCAGCTACAGAAAGGACATTCATTCCCTTCCCGTACCTTGACAACAGAGAGCCCACTCACCTGCTTTTGCAGGAGGAATGCCATGCTGGCATAGTTCCCCCTCTCTCCTCTTCCACCTCCTCTCAAAGTTTACTCAACATAGGCTGGAGCACCCACCGAATTGAAACCATTCTATTCAGAAGTAAGGGGGATGGGTAACTTGTTTCTGAAACCTTGATCTTTCTGAAGATTTCCTCATGTGCTCTTACTGAGCCATGTCTAATTTTCCTGGTCTCCAGTTGTTCCTCTCAGTCACTATTTCTGCCCCCTTTGTTGGGTCCTTGGGACACAACAGTGTCTCCCAGGAACAGATGCACTGAGACACTGCTACTCCCAGCTCCACACATACCAGAAACCTCATGAAAGCTACCTGGAAAAGTAGTTGGCCTGTAATTACTCCTCAGGACACTGCCTAATTTCATTTACTATCTAAGAAATTTTTACATATGTAGAAAATGGTACCCAATTTTTGTTTTCAAAATTATGTAAAACCAAAAAGTACAAAAGAAGGTAAAATGTTCACCATTGAATAGCCTGTACCAATAGTAGGTAAAATTGTTCCTGACAGTTCTCAGTATATAGAGATAGGCATAATTTCACAAAAATGGGATCTTATTGCTTTTTAGATTTTTTAAATCAAAAGTACTGTTTGCTTGAAGGTAAATGAAGAAAAAGACTGTTAGGAAACTAAAGTAATTGTTGAATATCAGAAAAATGTTTCCTGACCACATGAGATCCTAATTCCTAGAAGAACACTCTTTGTTTGGGGTGGAGAGGCAGTGGGGAGGAGTGGCAAAGCTTTAAAATTTGGAAATCACTACTTTGTAAAATTCTTTTTGTTTTAGACACTGACTTTTCAGGCCAAAGCTTTCATTTTGCATGTGGTTTTTAAGCTATATTCTTCAGAAATAAAATCAAAAGTCACAAGTGTTTGAATTATTCTTTACACTCCTGCTTCAAAACTTTTGCATTATTCTTGCTATACAAATAGCACTAAAACTCGTCCTTGCACGGGCATATATATCCAGTGAGGGGGAAAGAATGGGAGAGATTCAGAAGATCTGCTCTCTGGAGAAAAACCATTTGAAGGAAGCTAGTGTGGTTTTCTGCTTAATTACTCTATTATTTTAATAACAGTGGTCTAACAACTATCTTTAGTCAGGTTTCTAGAAAATTAGTCTTCCCACTCAAATCTGCCCTATACCATGTGACTTAAAAAATTAACCCTGATCTTAATGGCATTTATGTATATATGAATGTTCTTATAAAATTGCCTGGAAAGGGTAGTAGGTAGGTATTAGAGTAAGTGTAGTGCTTAAAAAGCTATGGGCCATCTTTCAGTACAAGCGGTACTGAGCTCAAAACACCATGGCTACACAGGTCTTTCAAACTTTACTCACATCTCTTTCTTAACATTTCAGGAGGTTCAACAATATAGGTCTAAGTTGTGACTAGTATCCTGATCTTCTGTGCTTTAACATCCCAAACTCTCTGGCCTCTCATATTTTTTTTTTAATTTTTTATTTTTTATAAACATATATTTTTATCCCCAGGGGTACAGGTCTGTGAATCACCAGGCTTACACACTTCACAGCACTCACCAAAGCACATACCCTCCCCAATGTCCATAATCCCACCCCCTTCTCCCAACTTCCCTCCCCCCAGCAACCCTCAGTTTGTTTTGTGATATTAAGAGTCACTTATGGTTTGTCTCCCTCCCAATCCCATCCTGTTTTATCTATTCTTCTCCTACACACTTAAGCTCCCCTGTTGCATCACCACTTCCTCATATCAGGGAGATCATATGATAGTTGTCTTTCTCTGCTTGACTTATTTCGCTAAGCATGATACGCTCTAGTTCCATCCATGTTGTCGCAAATGGCAAGATTTCATTTCTTTTGATGGCTGCATAGTATTCCATTGTGTATATATACCACATCTTCTTGATCCATTCATCTGTTGATGGACATCTAGGTTCTTTCCATAGTTTGGCTATTGTGGACATTGCTGCTATAAACATTCGGGTGCACGTGCCCCTTTGGATCACTACGTTTGTATCTTTAGGGTAAATACCCAGTAGTGCAATTTCTGGGTCATAAGGCAGTTCTATTTTCAACATTTTGAGGAACCTCCATGCTGTTTTCCAGAGTGGCTGCACCAGCTTGCATTCCCACCAACAGTGTAGGAGGCTTCCCCTTTCTCCGCATCCTCGCCAGCATCTGTCATTTCCTGACTTGTTGATTTTAGCCATTCTGACTGGTGTGAGGTGATACCTCATTGTGGTTTTGATTTGTATTTCCCTGATGCCCAGTGATATGGCCTCTCACATTTTGCATGCTGGGGTAGAACTTCCTCTTTAACTCCTGCCATTTTGTCCCTCCATCTTGGCCTCTCAATCGTCAGTCTCTACCAGTGTGCTCAGGTGGTAACATAAAGCTGTGCTATAAGCAGCATCCTTTCTCTCTCAAGAATGTGCTTGTACTTTCTCTTAACCGTGGGGAAAAGATGAGCAAACAATATCCAATTGTTCTGTCATAGAAAGAGAAAAGCAGAGAGTCTGTGAACCCATTGTGCTACTGATCTTTGTCTAGTCACACTAGCTTTGTGGCTGAGCTCTTGGGAGAAGTGGTAATAGAAGGTGGGTGGCAGATTGTTTGAAACCTTATCATCTTTCTCTTGATTTCTCTGTTCCTGGAGGCAGAAAAGAGTGGGAAATTAAGTATGTGGCAGTGGTGCTACCTCATAATTAGTGCTTCCAAATATCAGAAAAAGCAGATTTTCCTAGCATTCACAAGCATGGAAAGGGTCTTTGTAACAGTTGTTTTTCTTAGACCAAGGCTTCTTTGCTAATGATTCTGAGTCTAGGGTGTGTGTGTGTGTGTGTGTCTGTGTGTGTGTGTGTGTGTTGTGAGGCCTTGGGTACAGAATGAATGGAGTAAAGAAAAGGAAGAGAACAATAAGAGGAAAAGTGTGCATCAGGTGCTTTTTAAAAAATCAATCAAACAAAAATAGCAAAGCTATGTCTGTGGACAGCTTTGCTGGCTGCGACCAGAGCTGAAAAGAAAAGGCTCTGCCTGCAGGGGCTGCATAACAACAGAGCTCTGATTGGCCAGACCTGTGCAAAGAATAAGCCCATAGCAGGGGCTCTGAGCAGCACTCACGCAGGCAGCTGAACTAGGGCAGGCCCAAGCAGGCTCTGCAAAGACATGCTCTGAATGATCCAGAGTACAGCTGTGGGCTAACAGCAGTTGTGAATCCTGATAGCATTGTGGTTGTTAGCCCAACATTTAACATTATGGCATACTGCCTCTACTTACTGCTCCTACCTCCCTGCCTCCCATGGCAGGGACTTGTGTCCTCACAGACCATAAACTATTCAAGACAGGGTCTCAGTAATGGAGAAATTGGCTATGGTGGAGCCTGGTTTCTAGTTCCCTATTAAGCATTAATTAGTGAGGACATCTATGATTAACAGAAGACTTACTATCTGCTAACTGTGGAATATACTTCACCCTATTAATCCATAAGCCCTCACAACAACTTAAGGAGATAGAAACAACTAA
Source organism: Mustela putorius furo (assembly GCF_011764305.1). Taxonomy (NCBI): domain Eukaryota; kingdom Metazoa; phylum Chordata; class Mammalia; order Carnivora; family Mustelidae; genus Mustela; species Mustela putorius. Next base: position 21,646,326 of record NW_025421341.1, read on the forward strand.
CCCATTTTCCAGATAAGAAAACTGACTTAGAGAGAGCCCCAGGAATACATAATCTGTAACTGTGTGAGGGACATGTGGATGCTCCAATATCTGCTGGTTGACAGTAGCTCAGGGGCAACAGGACAATTAAATTGCTTTATATGCAACAAGTCTTCTGACCAACTTTGGTCTGATATTAAAGTATTAGGATCAGCCAATAGTTCTTATTATTTAAAATAAAATATCAGGAGAAAAGATAGATAAATCTGAATATTTCCCAATGGGGAGTTCATATTAATAATTGATATGTGATAGAATCACAAATTAAATACTTGCAAGTAGTTTAAAATAAATAAACTGGGTCTATATGCCTAAAAAAACTTAATTTCAAAAACATTGTTGACTGAAAAGACCGGTCGTAAAACAATTCATGCAGTATGATATCATTCAGGGAAAAAATGTAAATATACAAACGAGTGTTATTTCTGATACATAAATTTGTAATAAGCTAATAAAAACAATGGCTGGAAGGATACAAATCAAACCCTCGACAGTGATAGCTGAAGAGAAAGAAAGGAGCCTCGAATAAGGAAGAAGAGCAAAGTTGTTTTCAACTTTAACTGTAAAGATAGTTTACACACACACACATACACACACATTTAGAAACTATTTAAGCTTAAGTGACAAGTAAATATTTTAAATATGAACAGCCAGATGTGTGGCTTTTCATATTATTCTCTTGACTTTTCTGAATTAAAAAAGAAAAATTGGAGATTCATCTTTCCTGGGAGCATCTTCATTTGTGCCACCCTGTTTGAGTGGGTCTAGAAATTAATCCTGGCTGTTGATCCTGGGAACACCCTGTAGGACCAGGAGTGATAGTAAGAGATGAAGATGTATGAAATTAAAAGAAAGCAGGGGCAGTTAGAGCCCTATAGTTCAGAGGGGAAAGGAACTTGCAGAGATCTTAAAGATGTTACTCCATGATGTCTAAACTCTTCTCCTTCCCTTTTTCTTCTCCGCCTGAAAACAGCCTTTACTAAACTCCTTCTCTAAACAGAGCTCCAGCCAATCTCAACCATCTCTATATGCTGATGTAATTGCTATATTTTTCTAAGTATTTCAAAGTAATGCATGCTTATCTGTGCAAACAGATCCTCATTCCTTGCACCCCATTTGCCTGCACTACTCAGAAAATGAGGGCAAATAGCATCTCAGGTGGAAAGAGAGTAGGGGAACGTTCCAAGCCCACCCTAACCCTGCAGTCCAGAGTGGAAGGGAAACTGTCAGTGTGCCCCCAAGGGGAGGATGGAAAGAAGAGCAAAACAGAAAAGGAGGGCAAAAGACTTACATGTCCTGATTTTCCCCTCCCAGGATGACTTCCCAGGCCAAAGGAGGCAAGGTGGAAATTTATGGGTAGGTATGAGGGGAACCGGAGAACATTTAGGGTAGGCACTCTTCCCCGAGCACAGCCTGGAGGAGCTCATGAGCATGTTGGCAGGGCCATACACAAAGCCACAGTCATGGTGGCCCACACAGTAGCTCAGCAGAAGAACATAGAAATGGCTGGATGGGCAAGCCTATAACAATGCTTTTCAAACTCCCAAAACACAGACCACTGGTGGTGAGCAGTGACCCCAAAACTTTATAAGTGCTCTAGGGAGAGGCCATGGAGTGCTGAGAAGGTCCTAGGTTAAGAAGAAGGTACCACATTGCCCTCCCAAAGGCTGCTTGAGACCAATGGTCATCAAACCAGAAGCCAAACCAGAGCAGCCACAACACAGTGGAGACTGGAAGGAGACCAGAGGATAGCATTTGACTCAAATCCCCCTTCTTTCCCCCTACCATGAAGTTGCTCTAGTGCCCCTTAACCTCCAAGAGCCATCTGGGAGGAGAAGAATGCCAAACAGCTCCAACTCTCTTTGGGATTAGTTATTTTACCCTAGAAACTGAGGAATCATTAAGTGAAAAGGTGTTTTTCCCCTAGCCAGTACTTTCGAGACTCAGATCAGTCACAGAATAATGGTAAAAGTCACATGAGCCACATTTTCTTTGTATATTTGAATGCACTGTGAATCAATTGGTACATGTGATTTATAGTTCAGTTTTGTCCTCAGTAGTGAGAATAAATATGAGATTATAATCAAGGGAGGCACATGGAAGGAAGACCTTTCTAGATCTCTGTAGAAACTTAAATTCTCCATGTTCATTCCATGACCTTTCTAAATATTTAATTCTTGTGAAAACATTAATTTTTGTTTGCTTTAACAAACAAAATTTAATTTTGTTTGGCTATGGTGGAAGGTATGGACTTTCAGTTTAGAATAGGGACTATGAAAAGTAGAAAAACTAAACAGAAATTTGTTTTTCATGTGTATATGCATACACATATCCACATGCAGAATCCACAAATGAACCAGATGGATGCTCTGGTACCAAGCTGCTAGGCAATTACCAGGACTATAGGATCAACAAAAATCCAAGTCCAAAATTCAGAAGGCAGTTAATGGACTTAGCATCCATCATCCCTGGCATCCCTATAATTCTTTGCTGAAATGAAATATAAAATAGGGCCTAAAGAAATTTGGCTCCAAGCAAATAAATTTTCCCTCACTTGCTTGGTCCCAGCAGCTCTCCATGGAAGTGACAGCGAGCCCACCCAGATAGGGTAAGTTTTGCAAATGCAAGCAGTCCTGCCAGTGGTGGGGGTGGAAATGAGGCTTCTTGGCTCCTTGCAGCAGGACAGAAAAAAAGGTGCACATTTAGCCCCGCCACATTCTCCCACCCGGGCAGTGGGAGCTCCAGGCAAGCAGATGAGTGCCTTTCTCTGTCCAGATCCATAAGCTGTCCCAAACTGAACTCTACTTAGCTCAACTCCTGCTGCCTGCCTGCTCCCTGCAGAGTGAGCCTGCCCCTTACTGGCTCAGCCTTCTCTGCCTTATTTGATTTAAATTACTTCTTTGAACTTTGGTCTCATTATTTTTGGACCATCATTTGGTCTGGGAGATTTTTTTTCCACGGTTCCTTCTGTTCTCCTTCCTTTCACTCTCTTGGATGGGCTTCCCGAGGTCTCTTTTTTGTTCCTTTTGGGTGATTTTTATTACGTTCATGTATCTTAATCTAAGTTGGGTGAAGCTCCAGGAGCATTGTCACCCTGTCCTCTTCTCTGGATGGTGCTTGTTTAGTTGTTTGGGGAGCTCTTCAATTTAAAGGGCTGAGGGAACTATTCTTTAGCATATGATGACCCAGACCATGGAATAGCCTTTTCTAGTTTGATGTGAGAAACCAGGTTCAACTGTCATCTAGTGCTGCCACAACTCACTCCCTGCTCTCAGTGACAAAACCATAGGCCTGGAGTTGCCCTTCAACAGTCAAAGATCCCATGGCACTATTTATCTCTTCCCTAAGAGCAAGAGTTTGCTATGGCATTTGAAATTGTTTGGGTGTTTTGAGCTGTAAGTAACAGAAAGCTGTACATCTCAACTGGCTTGAACAATTAAGAAAACAAGTTACTTTTCATAACAAAATTCCATGGGTAGGTAAGTTCCAGAGTTGGCTAATAGAGGGCTCCATGACATCAGCAAGGCCCAAGTTCTTACCATTCTTCTGGTCTAGCACCCTTGCTGTGTGAGTTGAGTTTGTCCTTGTGCTAACTAACTACTAGTTATAACGTAGCTACTACAGTCTTTTTCTTTTCTTTTCCTTTCTTTTCTTTAATATTCAGTTAGCCAACATATTAGTTAGCACATCATTTAGCACACAGTTTTAGGTGTAGGATTCAATGATTCATTATTTGCATATAACACCCAGTGCTTATTACAACACATGCTCTCCTTAATACCTATCACTCAGCTATACCATCTCTCCACCCCTTCCCTTCTGCAACCCTCAGTTCAGAGTCCCTCATGGTTTGTCTTCCTCTCTGATTTCTTCCCATCCAGTTTTCCCCCTCTTCCCTCTGCACTATTCCTTATGTTCCACATATAAGTGAAACCATATAATTGTCTTTCCTCTGCTTGACTTATTTCAATTAACATAATCCACTCCAGTTCCATCCATGTTGCTGCAAATGGAGGTATTCATCCTTTCATAATATTGTATATATGAACCACATATTCTTTATCCATTCATCTGCTGAAGGACATCACATCTCCTTCCACATTTGACTATTGTGGACATTGCTGCTATGGACATTGGGGTGCATGTGGCTCTTCTTTTCACTACATTCATATCTTCAGTGTAAATACCCAGTAGTGCAATTGCTGGATCTTAGGGTAGATCTATCTTTAATGTCTTGAGGAACTTCCATACTGCTTTCCAGAGTAGCTATACCTGCTTTCCTTCCCACCAATAGTGTAAGAGGGTTCCCCTTTCTCCACATCCTTGCCAACATCTGTTGTTTCCTGTCTTGTTAATTTTGGCCATTCAAGCTGTTGTAAGGTGGTATCTCATTGTGGTTTTGATTTGTATTTCCCTAATGGCCAGTGAGGTTGAACACTTTTTCATATGTCTGTTAGCCATTTGTATGTCCTCTTTGGAGGAGTGTCTGCCCATGTATTCAGCCCATTTCTTGGCTGGACTATTTGTTTTTTGGGTATTGAGTTTGAGAAGTTCTTTATAGATCTTAGATATCATCCCTTTATCTGTAATGTCACTTGCAAATATCTTCTTCCACTCTGTGGGTTGCCAGAAAAGACTGAATCTCCAGGGGAATGTTGGAAAAGAAAACCAAAGCTGGGATCATCATGATGCCTGACTTCAAGCTAGATTACAAAGCTGTGATCATCAAAACAGCATAGTATTGGCACAAAAACAGGCACACAGATCAATGGATCAAAATAACCCAGAAATGGACCTTCAACTATATGGTCAACTAATCTTCAACAAATCAGGAAAGAATATCCAATGGAAAAAAGATGGTCTCCTCAATAAATTGTGCTGGGAAAATTGGAAAACCACATGCTGAAGATGAAACTGAACCATTCTTTTACACCATAAAGAAAGATAAACTCAAAATGGATGAAAGACCTCAATGTGACACAGAAATCCACCAAAATCCTAGAGGACAGCATAGGCAGTAACCTCTTCGACATCAGCCACAACAATTTCTTTCAAGACAAGCTCTAAAGGCAAGGGAATCAAATGCAAAAATGAACTTTTGGGACTTCGTTAAGATAAAAAGCTTCTGCACAGCAAAGCAAACAGTCAACAAAATTAGCCACTGCAGTTTTACCCACAATGTCCAGCTAACTGAAAGCTTTTACAAGTTAATTTGTCTTTCAAGACCTTTATGGGGCACCTGGGTGGCACAGTGGGTTAAAGCCTCTGCCTTAGGCTCAATTACCATTCACATTTTAAAATGAAGAACCTCAGGGTGCCTGGGCAGCTCAGTTGGTTAAGTGTCTGACTCTTGATCTCAGCTCGAGTCTTGATATCAGTGTCATACAATTGAACCCCATGTGAGGGTCCACCCTGGTGTGGAGCCTACTTAAGAAAAAAATTTAAAAATTAAAAATTAAAAAATAAAAATTAAAATATATATAAAATGAGTAAACTGAGCCACAGATAAGTTAAGTGACATTCTGTAACCACATAGCTACTAAGGAACAAAGCTGTGACCTAACTCTATAGAATCCTTGACCCTAACCACTCTTTTTCCTGTCTCTTAATGAAATGGTAAGTCAAGGGATGCCTGGGTGGCTCAGTCAGTTAAGCAACCAACTGTCGATTTCGGCTCCAGTCAGGATTGTGGGAGAGAGAGAGATCAAGCTCCACTTTGGGCTCTGTGCTTGGACCGGAGTCTGCTTAAGATTCTCTCTCTCTCCCTCTGCCCCTCCTCCCACTTGTGCTCACACACTCTCTCTAAAATAAATAAATAAATCCTTAAAAAGAAAAATAAAGAAATGGCAAGTTAGTTAAAACAATGCTTACCTACCCATGACCAGAACAAGTTTAAATAAGATAACACAAGTCAAGCATTTACCCGAGTGACATAAGGTGTAACAAGTGCTCAATGAATACTAGGTAAAAATTCAACAGTCCCTTCAAGTGTGTACAGTTCAGCCTGGTGCAGGTTGAGAGAAGGAAAAAGCCCCTTACTGGTTCCCTTGGGCTAAGTCTCCTTCCCCTGTGCCACTCTTCTAGAACATAAACTAGATTTGATTTACTTCCAACTCACACCTTACACTTTAATTTTTAACAAACCAAGACGAAACTTTCAAAAATACAAGGTTATTTGATCTAAAGACTCAGCCTGTATCTCTACCTCACTGTAACCTTGGGATCTTTCCCTAGTCTTTCCCTGGACATAAGGAAATCCTACATTGCCATCAACCCATACTGGTTTTCATCCTCTTTTGGCAACTGTACAGTCCTATCTTTCAGTGTTTTCTCCTGAAAAAAATCAGGAGATATTTTAAATATAAAGAAAATCATATAGAACAACAAAAAATACACAGGCACAACCACAGATATTTTTGAAATGTTAATATCATGATAGATTTCAGGCTTTATAAAACTAAATAAGTAAACCACTAAAAATACAGCTGAAACCCCCTTTTCTCCTCCTTTCTCCCTTCTTTAAAGGTGTGTATCTCATTTGCACTTATTTCTGTGTTTTCAGTACATTTGTCTGAAAAAATATTTGCTATTATTTTGTGAGTGTGGTAATTTTAAAGGTAAATGGTGTCATACTGTAAATAAGATTCTGCAACTTGCTTTTTTTAAAGCCAACGTTTATTTTCACTCATTTTGTTTACGCTTCTGTTTCTTTTTTAAATCCTTATTTTTTTCTCCTTCCCTGCCTTTAGTTGTATTAACAAAGCTGTAGCAATTTTTTACCCCCCTCCTCTGTACCACCACCACAACCACCTTTTCCCCATGGGATTTCTGGTTTAGAGGTTCAATTGCATTTCCGCTAATCTAATCATTACTCGCAGATTTGTTTTTGTGTCTCTCTCTCTCTTTTTTTTTCTTTTTTTTTTTTTAGAGAGAGAAAGCAGGGAAGGGGAGGAGGGGCACAGGGAGAGAGAGAGAGAGAGAAACTCAAGCAGACTCTGCACTAATTAGGAAGCCCAACTCAGGGCTAGATCCCAGGATGCAGAGATCATGACCTGAGCTATAGTCAAGGGTTGGACACTTAACTGACTGAACCACTCAGGCACTCCAGTGACAGATTTTTAATACACATGCTCATACATTTTTCCTAGATCTTAATTTATTTATTATCTCTAGCATCCTCTTACATAAGCCAAGGATGTCAGTATGTTTAACTACTCAACACTTCCACCATCAACAATCTTTGGTGTTTATCATCTCAACTTCCAGCTCTCTCTCCTTTTTTATCACAAAATTTATGTTTCCACTGTCAATAATTCATACGCTTACTGAAATACTTTACAACTATTTTTTTCTTCCTTCTAATTCTTCCCTCTAATTTCACCTTTCTCCTTCCTGAACTATGCCAGGGGGTCTGTGAGCAGTAAATACTCATATTCTTTATGTAGCTGAATGTGTCCTTGTTTTTCCCTCACAATTGAATAATAAGCTGAGTATGAAATTCTAGACTGGCTTTTTTTTTTTTTCCCTCAGTGCTGTGAAGATATTAACTCATTTGTATTTGGGAGTCTTATGTGGCTGAAGATAATCCCTTTGTCAAGCTAATTTTTATTCCTTTGTAGCTAAGCAGTCTTTTCTTTCTGGTAGGTTTTAATATTTATTTTTTATCATTCACATTCCACAATTTTGCTACAGCATAAATACATGTAAGTTTATTTTTACTTGTTCTGTTTGTATTTTATGTGAAATTTTAACCTAAGGATTCAAGATTTCAACTCAGAGAATTTATATTATTGTCTGCATTTTTCCCCTAGACCTCCTAATCAGATGGATGCTGGAGGCCCTCAATCCATTTCCTATACCTCTTACCTGTCCATCACATGCTTATACGTCTATATGTATAATTTCTCTTTCTCTCTGTATTTTGTTTGTATCCCTGAGCTTTGTTTTCCCATTGTATTAGGGTTCTTCAGAGAGAAAAACAGAATCATAGATATTTGTATACATACATGTCTACCTGGGCCACAAATCTAAACACCTCTTACATGTCTACCTGGGCCACAAATCTAAACACCTCTCCCAGGTGTGCTTGGCTCTGCTCTGGGCTCCCTGTTTCCCTACCTGCCTTCCACCTTCTCCAAGCACACAGCTCAACTCTGTCCCATTCCAATGAAATACAAGCAATCATCAGAGATGATGAACAAAACCATGAAGTGTCACTTCATGGAAACATAAAGGCTGAGACCGAGAGGGAGACAAATGGACAGACAGACAGAGAACCACAAACAGATATAGAAATTTCTGATGAAAACAGGGTCTTTAATCATCACCACTCCTTTTGCAGTCAAGTCACCAGTAAGAAACAGATGACATACTCAAATGGGGTAATTCAGGAGAGTCTAATAAAAGGACTGCTTGCAAGGGTGTGGTCAGAGTGAAGGGGAATCATGAAGGAATAGTTTTCATGAAGTTTTCAAGATCAGCAAGAGCAGAAAGCTGACACCATCCCTAGGTCTAAAGAAGCCAAAAAATGGAAGTAATCAACAGAACTAACAGAAGATGGCCATAGCCAGAGAAGATGGTTGCCTAATAGGACTTAAGGTCTTTGATACAGACTCATGGTCCACTGCCAAGCCCTGACCAAGTAAGAAAAGAAACAAGGGGGCAAATACCACACACTCCTTCTTCTCCCACTCTCTAATGTCCTGTTGGTGCTCCTCAGGGGCCATACCCACCTGGAAGCCAGATTGCAGAGTGTTCCTATCACAGTCGTGAAAGGTCAGCCTCTCAGACCATACATGGAAAAGATCAAGCATGGATCTGGATGTGGCAAATAAAGACTGCCCCAAGACTATGTATTTCTCAACTCACTTCCATCTTAAAAAATACATAAATAAGTTATTTTCCTTTTTCAGTTCCTAGTCTTTAGCTACTGCCTTTTTGCTCTTCTAATTTCATGGGTCTTTTTTTTTTTTTTTTTTTTAGATTTTGTTTATTTATTTGACAGAGATCACAAGTAGGCAGAGAGGCAGGCAGAGAGAGAGGGGAGAAAACAGTCTCCCCGCTGAGCAGAAAGCCCAATGGGGGGGCTCGATCCCAGGACCCTGAGATCATAACCTGAGCTGAAGTCAGAGGCTTTAACCCACTGAGCCACCCAGGCGCCCCATGGGTCATTTCTTGAAGGAGTAGTCTGTCTATGATTAAATCTCATTCACTCCCTTTCATTCACACAACTTTGCAAACCCTGGAGTCTCTCTCCCAGGAGGACTGATTTCCTCAGTCCTCTGAGGAAACTCTAAGCCCAGTCCAAACATTTCAGTTCTTCCTAACTTCTTTGAGACATTCCCTTCCAAAAGCCCCCTCCTCTCTTGGTTTCTGAGAGAGCACTTTATCCCGGTTTTTCTCTTGGGCTACAGTGACAGGCTAGAGGAGGAGCAGCTCTCTGGACTGAAGAAACAACACCTAGAGAAGACCATAAGGCTCTGAGGAGTGAGGCCACCAATGGCTGGAGATGTTGTGGAAGGGTGAGGGTGAAGAACATGTTCTAGCAGGAGAAATAGCTTGTGGGATGACTGCTGCTTCTTGTTCATCATCAGTGGCTGTGCAGTTGGCCACGAAACTCGACAAAGTCAGTCTTCAGAGCGGGAAAAGCTGAAGTGAACTAGAAGGAAGGTAAGTTTCCATAGCCAAGACATAGAGAAAACTTGACAGAGGTATCTGTCTGAAAAAATACCTAAATCTCAGCCATCCATCAACACTCTGTCTACTTGATATGACCTCTACCCCCAGTCCACTTTTGGTTCCCTTCAGAGCCTTGGCTGGCAGCACCTAGCAGTGTCAGCTGACAGCAGTCGCCTTACAAGACAGCTGGACTATGGAACTCTAAGCAAACACAGGGCCAATAGCGGGTCCTATGCTGGCAAGAAGCACCCCTTTTGTTCCTCTGACAAGTGAGAAGAGAGAAACAGGGTGGAAGGAGAGGAGGTATTGAAGACTGAATGGGCAAGTGGAATTCAAAGTCCCTTTTTTTTTTTTTCTAAATTAAAGAGACATATTCTCTGCCAGAGCTTCTGGGCCTTGATACAGCAACAAGTCAAACACCAACATTCATCTCCTTGCAAATGGGATCCACCTCCCCACCTTGGAGCATACAGAATGCAGTTGAAATGCCCAATGGAAAAAGCTGAGTATGGCTGGGCAGATCAGCGCAGGCCTTTGCCTCTAGATCCCCTGAGGTTCCTCCCCAGGAGTGCTTGACAAATATGCATGGCTTCAAGGCGGTCCAAGGAATGCAGCTGTCTCAGCCATTCACTACCCAGGCTCAAAACCACCAGGCAGGAAGAGCAAACAGTGAAAATGGGGTAAGATCTGTCTCGGATGAGGTTTGGAAACAGGAGATACCCCTGACTGGGCAGGCGGAATTGATGTGGTCTGGCCTGGGGTAAGGGAATGGGCAGAATGACCTTCCTAGTTCTCGGCCAGCCTGGTGGGTCTATGAAAAGAGACATTTTATTCATTCTCGGGCTCTACCCAAGTGACTCTGAAATATTCCTAGACAGTTGCCAGGAGAGTCAATGGTGGGTAAAACAAAGTTTCAAGAGCCAAGAGTTCCAAGAGCCGTTCTCTTCATCTCCCCCTTCCATGTGTTTTCCTTTATGTTGGTTTAAGATTCTCCTTTTCTGACATACTGTAAGACCCCTAAGTTTTCTTGCCTCTTCCTGCAAAGCCCGTGATGGATTGCCTTAAGAAGAGAAATTACTGTTTGACCCAAGTTCATTTCTCTGGGTTACAATTTGTTCGCCACAGGCTATGGAGAGGATGAGCAGATGAGCTGTGGCAGGAATGACGAGGAGGAAAAAACCTGGAATCACGATTACTCATTTAGTCTTATTATTTGTATAATACTCTGATGCCCACTGAAGAGAAAGAGGGTTAGTTTAAAAGAAGAAGAAGAAGAAGAAGAAGAAGAAGAAGAAGAAGAAGAAGGAGGAGGAGAAGGAGAAGAAGAAGAAGGAGAAGGAGAAGAAGAAGAAGAGGAAGAGGAAGAGGAAAAAGAAAGAAAGAAAAAAAGAAAGAAAGAAAAAGAAAATGTAGACATATTGCCATCTTAGACTGAGAAAGTCAAAATTCTTACCTCAAAGAAAATTCCATCAAACAGAAAGGCTAAATGGCCCTCAGATCTGTTATCTACCTACATTTGCATACATTGGACCCCTGCTGAGACAGCTCTGTGCAGACAGATGGATACACTGGAGAGATAGTTGGAGTTACTCAGGTAGGGCAAGCCAGAGGGAGTAAATCAGGAAAGCTCTCCTACAGGACAAAACGTTGAGTATGGGCTTGTGAATGAGGGTAAAGTCCTAACAAGGAGAGGCAAAGTTAGTTCTCTGCAGGTTGTCCTGAACAGAAGACGGAAAACATGGAGGCTGAAGCATGCAGACCAGGACCGGGAAGAATTTGGCAGGAGCCAGAAAATAATGGGAAGTTGGGTATATGGTGAAATTGGGCTGGGGGGAATGAGGAGGTGGTGAGAGGCAGCCCTTAAAGCTCAGATTGAAGAGATTGGATTTAATAAAACGGGACATACACAGCCAAGTTGAAAATCCTCCAAATATCTGCGAAGGCATACATGAAGTTGTGGTCTCTCAAGGAGAACTGTGGGGACTCTGCTAATGCCTGAGGGTTTCCAGTGCAGGCAGATCAAGGTGAGAAAGAGAGACACTCTCTCATAAGAGCTCAGAATCAGGTGGAGGTGGTATTAGCAGCCAGCAAGTAAGGGCATGTACCTCTAACCAAGATTTTAAGAGAAATCTTCCTCATCCTAGTAAAGGAACAAAAGCCCCACTCTTTGGGTGGGGATGGATATAAAAAGGCTTGCTTTAACATCTGTGAATTACATCTGATACCTCAAACATGCAGGAAAGAACACTGGGAAGGAGGGCAGGAGAGGAACATCACTGCATGAATGTCCTTCATTGTGCTGGGCATCTAAGACCAAGAGCTGGCATGAGGGCTGGTCCTTGGCATTTGATGGCTGCCCTACACCCACAGCACAGACAAGATATGATGTGGAATGGGCTCTTTCAAAAGTTCATCTTCTCCAGGCTGCTTTAGTTCTACAAATGACTTTTGGGTGTCTGTGTCAAGCCAGTTTCTGTTATTGGGAAGCACTAGGATGGATGCTTCTGCCCTAGGAGAGACTCTTGCATTCTAACGTGCCAGCAGGAAACTAAACAAGTAAACATACAAATAAGATCATTTCAATTGATGCTAAATACTATGATGGAAATAAAATGTTTAGGCTGAGCAGATAAGGAAGTGGTGTGCTAGTGAGGAACATGCAGCAAAGGGGCTGGAGGCTGGGGTCCAGAGGCTTGTCCAAGGAGTCATTATTTGTGCTGAGGCTGAGGTAGCCATCAGGCACAACCAAGAGACCAAAGGCAGAACCTTCCTGGAAGACAGAGCAGGAAGTTCAAAGACCTTACCTGAGGCTGGGATTTATAAGAAGCAAATTAATAAGGGTCACTGCTAAGTGTTCATTGTTCAAAGAGTAAGGGAAGATGTCATACATATGAAAATGAAGAGTGAAATATCAAATGCTTCAATGGGACTTAACAGAAGTCAACAGATAAGAGAGAGACAAAGAGAAATGGACAGCTGGTGAGTAGCTTGTTTCCTGTGTGTGCACCTTCCCTAGTTAGTTACCTTGTGCTCATGGAACCTGCAAGAGTGTGATCACCAAGCTCACACCTGAGCGCTGCTCTAGGAGATTGACTTCCAAGACCCTGAGCAGAGGCTAAATACATCTCCAGGAAAGCAGTTCAGAGGTGCAGAGAGAAAAGCATGATGAGCCAACACCTGGGGCCTCCCTACTCTTCAGAGTGGTGATCACTGACCATGCTTTTAGGGCCTGTCTTTTCTGCAAGGTGGTTAGCGTTTCAGGGCACATAGCCACACTCAGTGCCTATCCACAATGTGACCCTTGTGGTCACAACCAAAAGCATGGAGATTTTCTTCATGCCCTTGACCTGTGTTAATATTTCAAATCCAGGAGATAGGGAGATGGCTGGCAGTAAACACTGGACTCACTTCTGAGATTTGTGGGCTCCAGTCCTGACTGTCCCACCAGCTCTCCATAATACTTTCTCTTGGTGCATTTTAGTGTACCATATCAAAGATCAGGAGCTGGTCTTTAAGGATTCTTCCAGCTCTGGCAGTCTCATAAAACATGCAAGGTTTATAATGGGAGCATTAACAACTACATCCAGCATCCAGTCAAATGGAGCCAGGAGATCAGATCCTTTGGTTAGGAAAATATTTGGCTGCAACTAATAGACATGTAAACAACAATAGCTTAAGTTAAAGGGGCTTATAATAGAGGTTGTAGTATTATAACACAGGCTGACTCCTGAGTAGGAAAGAAATAAAGTTGAGTCAGAGGGGACTGACTCTCAACTAATGTACTTGGGGGATCAGAGACGCTCAGTGTCTTCCACTTCCTAACAGTGGAGGAAGAGCAAAGGAAGACAAGGTGGTGTCAATGAGGAGTAAGTGGTTTCAATATCAAAAGGAAGGTTCTAGGAGATGAGAGGTCTCTGTGTGGTCTTGACAGGGGTTGCTGAGATCCAGTGAGGCTAGAGAGGGAACTAATGATCCTTTCTCAGCAGCCCCTAGTGTCACCACCTCCTAACGGCCCTTCCCCCCCCCCCTTTCTGCCTTACCAACATCTAGAACATTGAGAGAGAGAAGAGGTGGAAAGCAGTGAGAACATCGGAGCACATTCAGGAGTACAGGGTAACCTGCCTGCAGATGGCAGAGCTGAGAAGTGGAGACTGGTGGAACAGAAATTCAGCAGCTCTCAGGAGGCAGGGTTGGGTTGACAAAATTCCAAATGGTCTAGGTACCAGCAGTGAGGATCAGTAAGAATCTGCTCCACTGTCTGCAGGGATACCAAATAAGCAAATCCAGTTTCTCCCTTCCTGCCAAGGGCATCCCTGTGCTCCAAGGACCAGTCTCTTCCTGGCTCTAAGGAACTCTTTAGCTCCTGCCCCTCATGACTTGTCATGACTGCCATGTCACAACGGGACCATTTAACGTGATTGCCATGTCACAATGGATTTAAATGGTCATTCCTCCTATGAATGCCTTTTCTGCTTTCCCTCTTTTGAGATTTTAACTGTCACTGTCCCTGAAAATATTGAATGGCACCAATATCACAATTTTTAGCGATCTCTAAATAATGGCTTTACTTTCAGCAATAGAATATCGTCAAAATAGAATTATAGAGAATATAAATTTCATGAGGTCTCATAAGTCATTAGCTCCCTGGAACATAGGTATTGTAAGGGCTACATTTTCCTGTTTGTTCACTAGTGATTCTCAATGATAAGATCAAGACCTGGCACATAGTAGGTGCCTAAAACAATTTTTTTTTTTAATATGAGCAGCCATGTCAGAGAGCATTTGTGTGTCACTCCAGCATTATACTGCACAACATCCTTTTCTGCCAATAATCAATCATCCTGCCAGAGGTCAAGTTCTTTCGCTATCTCCTGCCTCAAGTGAAATTTCTATCCATCTGAAGTTAGGGATGATCTTTCTGGATCTTCATGGTCCCAATGTCCATGTACCTTACTACTCATAGAATTTGTCCTGATTCTCCTAGGACCTTACAGGTTCTCAGGAACCCAGCTTCCCTCCTGGACCTAGAAGACAGCCACTCTTGCTTTCTGGGGCTCAGAACAGCCAGCTCCTGACTTTTACTCCGGGCCCTTTCTCTCTGCCACTTGCTAGTGCTTTGCACAAAGGCTTTGACAATTTATTGAGTATTGAGGCAGAAAGGGGTCAAGGGGAAGAGGAAGCCAAGGGTCCCAGGTCTCCAGTGACAAGACAGTTTAGGAGGAAATGAAGTCCATGCAAATACCCATCATCTCCCCCGAGCACTCTGCTCCCCTTTTTACTCATGGAAACAAAGTGGATATGAGGTGAAACATCTGTTTTGCTTTGAGAAGACTTCATTTGTCTTTTCTCTTTCTCCTCAGTTTTAACCCTCTCTCTGCTACTCAGAGTCCAGCTGCATCTTCTACACATTTCCTCTCTCCCTGGGGACAACGAGGGCATAGTCTCCTTGAGGGTGATTAACCCACTTATAGATGATCTGGGATGACTTGTCTCTCCTCCTCCTTTGGCTACCATGAGTCTGAACTGAGCTCAGAGCATTACACAATGTCTGCCCACTTTATTATTCACCAACTACCTGCTTTTGAGAGTAAAGCACCTGACCAGCACCATGTTGCTCCTGGAGACCAGTGAGGAGCAGAACAAACACGGTCCTTTGGGAGTTTATATTCCATGGCAGGGAATATAAACAAAGGAGAAAACCAATAAATAAATAAGTCATCACAACTTGTGAAAAGTGCTTAAGAATACAACTAAAATGTAGTGGAAGGTTATAATGGGGGCAGAGTCCTGTAAGGTAAAGGAAGGCCATAAAAAGTCAGGAAGGTCATGCAAGTCTATTCTGTAGAGAAGACATTTAAATTAAAATATTGTAGAAGATACAAAGATGACTGTGGAAAGAAATCAGTGAGCAACTTCTTGCTAGACATGTCTCCAAAGGCAAGGGAACAAAAGCAAAAATGAATTATTGGGATTTCATCAAGATAAAAATCTTCACAACAAAGGAAACAGTTAAAAAACTAAAATACAACCTATGGAATGGGAGAAGATATTTGTAAAGGACATATCAGATAAAGAGCTAATATCCATGGTCTATAAAGAACATATCAAACTTAACACCCAAAAACTAAATAATCCATCAAGAAATGGGCAGAAGACATGAACAGATATTTCTCCAAAGAAGACATGCAAATGGCCAACAGAACATGGAAAAATGTTCCACATCACTTGGCATCAGGGAAATACAAATCAAAATCACAATGAGATACCACCTCATACTTGTCGGAATGGCTAAAATTAACAAGACAGGCAACAACAAATGTTGGCAAGGATGTGGAGAAAGGAGAACCCTCTTACATTTTTTGTGGGAATGCAACCTGGTACAGACACTCTAGAAAACAGTATGGAGGTTCCTCAAGACATTCATAAGAGCTACCCTAGGACCCAGCAATTGCACTACAGGATATTTACCCCAAAGATACAAATGTAGTGATCCAAAGGGGTTTCTGCATTCCAGTGTTCATAGCAGCAGTGTCCATAATAAAAAAAACTGTGGAAAGGCCCAAGATCATCACTGACAGATGAATGGATAAAGAATACACACACACACACACACACACACACACACTGGAATATTACTCAGCCATCAGAAAGGATGAGTACTTAACCATTTGCATTGATATGGTTGGAACTGGAAGGTATTATACTTAATGAAATAAGTCAGTGAAAGAAAGATAATTATCATATGGTTTCACTCATATTTGGAATATAAAAAACAGGGCAGATCATAGGGGAAGGGAGGGAAAACAGAATAGGAAGTCATCAAAGAGAGAAAAACCATGAGAGACTCTTGACATTGGAAAACAAACAGGATTGCTGGAGGGGAGCTGTGGGGGGGATGGGATAATTGAGTAATGGGCATTAAAGAGGGTGCATGATCTGATCAACACTGGGTGTTATAAGCAACTGATGAATTATTGAACACTGCATCTGAGACTAATGATGTATTATATGTTGGCTAATTGAATTTAAATTTTAAAAAAGAAGGAAAAAAAAAGAAACTAGTGAAGAGGATTTTAAGAAAAAAGAGTAATGACTTTGAAGGACATTAAAGAGCTTGGGTTATTCTAAGAATTGTATTAAAAAATAAAAATAAAAAGTACATTGACATAAAACTGGTACCTAGTGAGTGAGACAGAAGGCAGTGACACAATGAGCTCAGAAAGGCAGGCAGCCAGGACAGGAGCTTAAGTTTTATGCTAGGTGCCCTGAGAAGTCATTGAAGAGCTCTGAGGGAGGTCATGGTCAGCTTGAGGGAAACACCTAGGGTTGTCCTGGAGTGACTCAGAGATCCATCCTTGCCCCAGCAACAACCCCCACCTACATGCCCACTCCCAGCAACCATAGGGAGTTAAGATCATGCTTACTTATATCAGAGATTCTTTACTCTTCTGATAGAAGCAAAAAAGAGATACAGTTCAAATCAGTCCATTTGGCAAGCTGTAAGCAACTGGAAAATTTGGTCAATGGTCAACACTCAGCAAAAATGAGAATTTTGAATTATTATTAGAAGCTTCAATGATCCAGCCTCTCCCTGTCCCACATGACTGTGAATAATCTCAAATTTGTTATAGGACAGTACAGGGCTTCTTAGGCCAGAGCATGTTTGCCAGATATTTCTACTCTGGGTGGTTACGAAAAAAATTATAATAATAAAATAAAAAAATAAAGATATCTAATAACAGCCTAGACCTCTGGGGCCAGAGATTCATATTACACCCAGATGTGCAGAGAAAGTGTGGCTTCTTCATTTCTCTACAACTGATATGATCCTCCCCAGATGACCACATGTGCTGAGAAAAGAAAAAAGTAAATGGGTAATTTCAGTCAGGTGCAATAATTTAAACAATGCTTTTAGGTAAAATGCCCATGTTCTCAGAATTTGACTTTGTAAATCTCCTTCCCCTTCCTTTCCCAGTATGGTTTCTGGGCATAGGAATGAGGGTGGATTATTGTGTCCTCAAAGCAGTGGGAAGAGAAGAGTTTCTTAAATCCACATGGCACCCTCAGGATCCTTGTTGGCCATCATTGTTGAGAAGAACCCTTTAGGAAGACTGTTCTATCCTGGGAAATCTCCTGGCATTGGCTAGCAGAACTCATGACTCAAACTCTCTTTTCAGCCTCTCTCTTTCAGTCCAGGAGCCCTCCCTGGTTGGCCTGTCAGAACTCCTGCTGTTCTGTGGGTCATGCCAAGGGTCTAACTGAGACTTTTCTCGTTCTGGTCCATGCAACTTATTCCAGAACTACAAGGCTCTTTAGCCCTGTTCCAGAAATCCACTCCCATGGCCTCAGTGAGCTCCTTTTCATCCCCTTGGCCAACTTCTCATTCCCACGTGTAGGCTGGGATGTCTACAACCTCCTCATACCATACAGGTACCAAGACAGTTTGAGAGAACTAAATCTAGTCCTCTCTTTCCCAAATCACGGGGCACCAGCAATTTTACTTTGATGTTCATACCCCTAGGCTGGCGCTTTTCAAACAAGCCCCCCGCAAGAGTCAAGGGAGATGTTTCCCTGCTCTCAAACTCCTTTATCTCCAGATACTTCAGATGTTTACATCCTTTATTATTATTATGTTAAGTTAGTCACCATAGAGTACATCATTTGTTTTTGATGTACTGTTCCATGATTCACTGTTTGCTTAAAACACCCAGTGCTCCATGCAATATGTGCCCTCTTTAATACCCATCACAAGGCTCACCCATCCCCTCCCCTCTAAAAGCCTCAGTTTTATTCCCAGAGTCCATACTCTCTCATGGTTCATCTTCCTCTCTAATTCCCACCTCCCTTCATTTTTCCCTTTCTTCTCCTAATGTCCTCCATGCTATTCATTATGTTCCACATAATGAAATATATGATAATTGTCTTTATCTGTTTGACTTATTTCACTTAGCATAATCTCCTCCAGTTCCATCCATGTTGATGTTAGTGTTGGGTATTCATCCTTACTGATGGCTGAGTAATATTTCATTGTATATATGGAGCATATCTTCTTTATCCATTCATTGACTTAACCAAAGAAGTAAAGGATCTATACTCTAGAAACTATAGAACACTTATGAAGGAAATTGAAGAAGACATAAAAAGATGGAAAAACATTCCATGTTCATGTATCTGAAGAATAAACATTGTTAAAATGTCTGTGCTGCTCAGAGCAACCTATACTTTCAACGCTGTCCTGATCAAAATACCAATGGCATTTTTCAAAGTGCTGGAAAAACAGTCCTAAAATTTGTATGGAGCCAGAAAAGAACCTGAATCACCAAGGAAATGTTGAAAAAGAAAAACAAATCTGGGGGTAACACATTGCCTGATTTCAGGCTATATTACAAAGCTGGAATTACCAAGACAGCATGGTACTGGCACAGAAACAGACACATATCAATGGAACAAAATAGAAAGCCCAGATATGGGCTTATCTCTATGATTACATAGAGTTGAGATTACAGATGGCTAATCTTTCGACAAAGCAGGAAAAAATATCAATGGGAAAAAGAAAGTGTCTTCAATAAATGGCGCTGGGAAAATTGGGCAGCTATATACGGAAGAATGAAATTTGACCATTCTTTTACACGATACAAAAAGGTAAACTCTAAATGGATGAAAGACCTCAAAGTAAGATAGGAATCCATCAGAATCCTAGAAAACATAGGCACTAAACTTTTTGACATAAGGCATGGCAACTTCTTTCAAGACACATCTCCAAAGGCAAGGAAAACAAAAGCAAAAATGAACTTTGGGGACTTCATCAAGATCAAAAGCTTCTGCACAAAAAGGAAACAGTCAACAAAACAACCCATGGAATGGAAGAAGACATTTGCAAATGACAGTACAGAAAAAGGGCTGATATCCAAGATCTATCAAGAACTTCCCAAACTCTGCACCCAAAAAACAAATAGTCAAGTCAAAAAATGGACAGAAGACATGAACAGACACTTCTCCAAAGAAGACATACAATGGCTAACAGACACATGAAAAAATGTTCAACATTATTAGCCATCAGGGAAATTCAAATCAAAACCACAATGAAATATCACCTTATATCATTAGATATATGGCAAAAATCAACAAGACAAGAAACAGCAAATGTTGGAGAGGTTGTGGAGAATGCAAGTTGGTACAGTTGTTGGTGGGAATGCAAGTTGGTACAGCCACTTTGGATGTTTACATCCTTATTGCCACCCACCATCCCATCTCTAGCTCGGCACCTTCCTTCCCCTCTTTCTCTGCCTTCATTTCTGTTTTCCATAGTCCTTTGAATTGCAAATAAGGGTGGCCTTTGGGAGGGTCATTTTTCTAGGCTGTATACTACTTTTCCCCTTGTCATCTGTCTTAGGGAAAATAGAGGTTTCTTCAGTCAAAAAGACAAAGAGGCAACCCACGGAATGGGAGAAGATATTTGCAAATGACAGTACAGACAAAAGGTTGATATCCAGGATTTATAATGAACTCCTCAAGCTCAACACACACAAAACAGAAAAGCATATCAAAAACTGGGCAGAAGATATGAACAGACACTTCTCCAATGAAGACATACAAATGGCTATCAGACACATGAAAAAATGTTCATTATCACTAGCCATCAGGGAGATTCAAATTAAAACCACATTGAGATATCACCTTACACCAGTTAGAATGGCCAAAATTAGCAAGACAGGAAACCACATGTGTTGGACGGGATGTGGAGAAAGGGGAACCCTCTTCCACTGTTGGTGGGAAGGCAAGTTGGTACAGCCTCTTTGGAGAACAGTGTGGAGATTCCTCAAGAAATTAAAAATAAAACTTCCCTATAACCCTGCAATTGCACTCCTGGATATCTACCCCAAAGATACAGATATAGTGAAAAGAAGGGCCATCTGTACCCCAATGTTTATAGCAGCAATGGCCACGGTCACCAAACTGTGGAAAGAACCAAGATGCCCTTCAACAGATGAATGGATAAGGAAGATATGGCCCATATACACTATGGAGTATTTTGCCTCCATCAGAAAGGATGAATACCCAACTTTTGTAGCAACATGGACGGAACTGGAAGAGATTATGCTGAGTGAAATCAGTCAAGCAGAGAGAGTCAGTTATCATATGGTTTCACTTATTTATGGAGCATAACAAATAGCATGGAGGACATGGGGAGCTAGAGAGGAGAAGGGAGTTGGGGGAAATTGGAAGGGGAAGTGAACCATGAGAGACTATGGACTCTAAAAAATAATCTGAGGGTTTTGAAGGGGCAAGGGGTGGGAGGTCGGGGTACCAGGTCATGGGTATTATAGAGGGCATGGCTTGCATAGAGCACTGGGTGTGGTGAAAAAATAATGAATACTGTTATGCTGAAAATAAATAAAAAATAAATTTAAAAAAAATACAGGTTTCTTTACTTGTGTCCTCCTTTTTTTCAGCAGTTTGATCTTGATCCCTGAAGCATTTTCTTTTATGTGGCAACAATCTCTTTTTCTGTAGGTCCAAATATACTAAATTATGGAGTAAATTATGTTCTGTAAATACTGGTTCTAGGTCTTCAGTATTCATATAACCATTGACAAAATAGGAAAGATGTATGGTTGCCAAATAGCATAATGCTATAAACTAACAAATTTCAAAAAGACAGCATATTTGACAAATGCTGGACTGAAGGTTTGGGAGAGATGTGAAGAAAGAATAAACCGTAGGCCTGGCCCCCAGTATGCTAGACTAGCCCCCTAGTCTAAGCTAGACTAGAACAATGAATGCCTCAATGGTTTACTGCGACCAAAATATGGATACAATCTGAAAGGGCAGCACTGGGGGGTCTAATATCATTAAAAATGATATTTCCATGCACTAAGAAAAATAGTACCATTGTAAGGCTGAAGTAGCTATAAGTATGCTGATAACAGAGGATATCCAAAATATATGGCAAAATAAAAAACTAAGCTAAAGTGAAAAACAGCACATATCATTAGTTACCATTTGCTCACAAGAGGTCTCATCCTCCTTCACTTCTCCCACCTCCCCAGACATACTCTTTGTTTCTCTGTGTACATATTTGTATTGTCATGGAATAGCCCTGGAAGGATTCACTCATTGACACACCCACATATGCACACACATCAATTTGTACTTTTTTAAAACCACAGACATGCATTTATTCCTATTATTTTCTTATTCTTTATTTATTATTTCTATTAAAATCTAGATGATTAAAAAATGACCCATGGGTAGTAGACACGCAGAGAACAATTGAGTGTCCAAAGAAGTCAAGGATTTCAGACACCTCCACAGATTGAAGCATCAGCAAAGGCTTCACAGAGGAGGCTAGGGGTGCCTGAATTTGGCAAAAGTGCCCATGATAAGAAAATTTGGTGATCCAGCTGCACAATCAGGGGAGTCTTCAGGCCCAAGCTAAGAATCTGGCATTTGGGGGCTAGTAAATTCAGAGCCTTCAGCATCATTTTTGTTGTAAGGGCAAGACCCCAGATTCCAGGCAGGACCAGAAGCGGCTGGGCAGCACCTATGGTCTGCCCAGACAAACCAAGGCAAGGGGAAAAGAGTGTGGTTAGAAGTTCATGCTCAAAACTAAATCATTTATGAGACAATGTAATCAAATCCTACACTTTTCAGAATTACCACTGTTGGTCTGGGCTTTTATAAGAGTTCCAACCCTTTTTATTATTTTTCCAGCATTTTTTTTCCTCCTTTTGCTTTTGGTTTCACAACATACTTTGGCCTGCTCCCTGTTTCTTTGAGCCAGTTCATTGTTTCTCTGGAGACACTAAGAAGCAACTGCTCTCCGGACGTGAATTTTTCTCATGGGGTTTCCTCACTGATAACAAGTTGTCTCCCACTTCTGCAGGAAGGGGAGAAACACTATGCATTTGGGACCAGGAAGAGGTCCAGAATGCTGGAGCACTTCAGAGATCCACAGTGTCTCTGAGTGGCGGTACCTCATAGGTCATTCCTGGCCTACGGGCATCAGCCTTCTGTGCTGGACAGGGAACCCTTTGATTACCTATCTCGGGCCATAGGTAAGGAAGATGGGAGCCAGTGACTAAGCTAGCTTAGTAGTCAGATCTGGACTACTAAGTCTGGCAGTAGTCAGATCTGGACTGATGTCCTGCATCCAATACAAAGCAGCCATTCCCTGAGGCTTCCCATCCCTCCTTTCACTGGAGGCAGGAACTGGAGGCAGCCATTAAGTGGTCAGTGAGGTTTTTTTTATTATTTAAATTCAATTAGTCAACTTATAGTACATCATTAGTTTCAGAAGTAGTGTTTAATATTTTATCAGGTGCATATAATACCCAGTGCTCATCACTTCACATGAGTTTTAAAAAGAGAAGTCATGTGAGCTAAGCCATCTTCAGTCATTTACAGCTGACCTTCCAAGCAAGCTCACCCTTAATGACAGAGCAGATCATGGGGAAGGAGTTAAAACTGAAGTAGAATGAGTCTTCAGGATTATTTAGCTCAACCCTCCCCCCTTTTTTATTAACATATATTGCATTATTTGTTTCAGGGGTACAGGCCTGTGAAATCATCAGTCTCACATAATTCACAGCACTCACCATAGCATATAACCTCCACAATGTCCATCACCCAGCCACCATATCCCTCTCCCATACTCTCCTGCAGCCCCCCATTTGTTTCCTAAGATTAAGAGTCTCTTATTCAACCCCCTTATTTTACATTTAAGAAAACCCATTCCCAGGGCTAGCAGTGTAATGGCAAGGATCATTACTGGTGGGAACTGGTGAACTCACTTCCACATCATGGGATCAATTCATGGAAATGTGTCATTTTCAGACTTGAATGCTCAAGAAGGAGTGTCTTAAGACAGAGTCAGGGATTTCAGAAAATGTGAAAGTACTTACGTCTATTGGGAAGGAAGATGTAGAGGAAGTAGCTTTTCTGGTGACACACCACCCCAAAATTTAGTGGCTTAAAATAACAACGACACATCTTTTGTTTGTGAATATGAAATGTGGATAGGTCACCATGAGGACAGCTCATTTCTGTTCTACTGGACATCGGCTGAGATAGCTGGAAGGTTGGGGATCATCTGAAGGCTTATTTATTCTCATGTCTAGCTGTTGATGCCGGCAATCAACTAGACATCAGTTGGGGCTGGGACCAGAACTCTACATATATCCCCTTCGTGTGGCTTACTCGGAGCACAATGTCTAGGCTCCTGGGGTGAGTGTCTTGAGAGAGACCCAGGCATAAGTCAAACCATTCTGTATAACTTGGGCCTGAGAGTTAAGCAGCATAACATATACCATATTCTATCTTTCAAAGCATTCACACAGCCCGGCCCAGCATCAAAGGGAGGGCCTCCAACTTTTGATGAGAGGAATGCCAAATAATTTGCAGACACAGTATAAAACCACCATAGGAGGTCAGTTTTCAATTGACGTGATTTGGCGGTTCTTCCCAACTAATAACCAGGTAGGCCCTAGGTTAAGACGAAAATGTAGGGGATTCCTTGGGCCAACAGTAACCCCATAATGGAGGAATATCATTTTTAATTCTTCTGGCTTCTGGCATTCCTGAATCCTTCTGCTCAGCCTAGATTATGTAGCTTCGGACACAGCTGTCTCAAGAGTTAAAAAACAAAGAATGATCTCACTCCTGTTCCAGGTTCCTGAAGCTGCAAATTCAGTGAAGTCCATCAGAATATACCAGGTAGTTAGTGAGAGCATCACTGAGGGAGGAGCAGATCAGGTGACCACTCACTTTGAACAAAGAAAGATAGGGTTGGAATCCCAAGGATCTTAAGAGAGCAAAAGAGAACTCCAGAAAAATGGTCTCTTAATAATCAATAATCACACATTGACACACCCACACATGCACACGCATCAATTTGTACCTTTATAAAACCGGGTGGGCTTTGCCTTCTTTAGCTAGCCATTGGAGATTTTTGTCTCTCTGGTTTAATAAGGCAAGGTGCCCTCTGAAATTTTTAGGCAAAGTGTGACTAGAGAGGACCTAAGTGCTTCTTTCTCTTCATACCTTTGGTGGGCTTTGTAAAGGTCTAGATTTCCCACCAGCCTGCATGCTTCTCTGGGACTGTCTGCCTTTATTAGAACATGAAAATGTGACAGATCAACTTCTTAGTCCCCAGTCACACCACCAGAAAGAAAGAAGCTTTGGGACTCAGAGAGTTAAGCCACATGGAATGAATAAATTCTGACAAGTGAGGAGGTAGAGGCAAGTCACAGACTAGAAATGGTCTAAAAGGAGGAAAAGAGAAGAAAAAGAAGTACAAGAGCAGGTGAGTTAAACTAAAGGGGAAAAGTCACTAAAAAGGTATGGAAAGTTAGTATTAGGAAAACAGTTTAAAGGAGAAGGGGTGCTGAAACTGAACATGGATGACAAAAAATTTGCCTTTGGGTAGAGATGAGGAGTTTAATCCCCTACCTCTGAAAACCCACAGACCCACCCTGTGTGTACATTTGCCTTCTAAGGGCCTGATGCTTACTTAGATGGGGAGGAGTAGCAGGGGAGGAGTCCTGCTAACTGATAGGAATTCTATTCTCTCCCTCTCTCTGTCTCTACACACACACACACACACACACACACACAGCACACACACACACACACACACTACATTTTTTACTGTTATGTAATTAGCAGGCAAAAAACATGTCCTTTAAGTTTTCCTGATTCTGTCTCCTTAGACTGTTGAGGCCCATCTTCATCTTCCAGTAGACTCAGGGTCAGAGCCCTATGATAAATATAAAACCATAACTTAAGTCTTGGAATCCAATAGGACATTTGGGGCCATTGCCTGGATCCCCCATATAACTCCCCTAACAGGAAAGACTCCCTAGTCTCCTGGAGAATAGACCCCTACAGACGCTGTGCTCAGAGGACCTCTCTGAAGATTGATTGGAAATGGAGGACAAAACCAAGAAGTCCATCCATCAGATGTAAACCCTGAAATTCAAAAATGGTAGTGTTGGAGAAGGAAATGGAGAAAGACATGAGAGAAAGAGAGGGGGGTGAGGGAGGAGGGAGGGATAGAGAGAAAAAAGGAAAAGAAGGAGAGAGAAGTATACATGAACAAGCATGCGTGTGTGTGTGTGTGTGTGTGTGTGTGTGTGTACAGAAGGATGACAGAGAGAGAAAGAGGAAAAAAGTTGACATTTGAAAAGGCTTTCCTTATGTCGAGGCCACAGTAAATCAGACGATAATGAAATTCTGCACAGATTAAACACCGAACAGAAAACTTGGAAGAAAATGAGGAATTATATCACAAAACCTCAGTGTCATGTAAATCTCCCTGAACAGGGAAATCAAAATGTTAGCAACAATTACATTCTTCTTATAACAAAATTGGTTCCAAAAATGGAAAGAAAGGATGGAAACACTTTCTGCAAATGATTAAAAGGAAAGCAGGGACCGTGGGGGGCGCTGGGAAGGGAAGGAGGGTCTGGCAGCGATAAATATAGAACGATAATTTAAGAGACAGTAGGAAACGCTTTGTGTGTGTTAATTGGAAATGCATTCTAGAGGCTGCAGTGTGTTCACCATGAATGTCGTGACCTTGGGTTCCTTAAGGGAATGTGGGCTCCACCCTGTCCCCATGGTGAAGGGAAGAAGCAAGAAACCATGTCATTCAATGGATGAAAGAGTTTCCAGTTTATATGGTGGAAGGAACCATTTTGTTTTGTTTTGTTTTTGTTTTTCTGTTTCATTCTTTGGATTAAAGAGAAAAACACTGTGGGATTACAGCAAAGCCATCTTGTTTGCCAAGGAAAGAATCTCAGAGATGGGATAGTTTGAGAACAGCCTCACCCCGTGTTGAAGTGACAAGATGGATGCTCTTTGCTGCTCCTGGTCGCCAAAGATCCTGGTTAATCAAATGAGTGTTTGGCCAAGGGACAGGGAGATGTTGGGAACAGGCCTTGGGAAGAAGATTCCTCGTGCTTATCTGGGGCAGTTTCTCTTCCTCCGGGGACCTGCTGTTGGCAGTGACAACAGTTCCTGGCTCTGTGTCTCAGAACAAAGGAGAATGGGTGAGACTGGCTCTGGTGAAATGCAGAACTGAGGTCTGTTATGCATTTGGACTGAAACCCCTGGTTTTTGAATGAGCAGAATGGTAAAGGATAATCCTGCACTCAGTTTCTTTTTTTTTTTTTCCAGTGTTCCAAGATTCAGTGTTTATGCACCACACCCAGTGCTCTATGCAATACGTGCCCTCCTTAGTATCCACGACCAGGCTCACCTAAACTCCCATCCTCCTCCCCTCCAAAACCCTCAGTTTGTTTCTCAGAGTCTGCAGTCTCTCCTTGTTCATCTCCCCCTCTGATTTCCCCCAATTCACTTTTCTTTTCCTTTTCCTAATGTCATCCATGTCATTCCTTATGCTTCACAAGTAAGTAAAACCATATAATTGACTGTCTTTGCTTGACTTATTTCACTCAGCATAATCTCCTCCAGTCCCATCCATGCTGATACAAAAGTTGGGTATCCATCCTTCCTAATGGAGGCATAATACTCCATTATATTTATGGACCATGTCTTCTTTATCCATTCGTCTGTTGAAAGACATCTTGGCTCTTTCCACAGTTTGGCAACTGTGGCCATTGCTAGCATGAACACTGGGGTACAAATGGCCCTTCTTTTCACGAGATCTGTATCTTTGGGGTAAATACCCAGTAGTGCAATGGCAGGGTCATAGGGAAGTTCTCTTTTTAATTTCTTGAGGAATCTCCACACTGTTCTCCAAAGTGGATGCACCAACTTGCATTCCCACAAACAGTGTAAGAGGATTCCCCTTTCTCCACATCCAACACTTGTTGTTTACTTTCTTGTTAATTTTGGCTGTTCTAACTGGTGTAAGGTGGTATCTCAATTTGGTTTTGATTTGAATCTAACCCTTCACTCAATTTCTGCCAACTAACTTCTACTCTGTCACTTGTTTTTCAAATTGCCCCCTCCTTCTATCCCTTCACATGTATCTTGCAACACAACCAGGGCATTTAAGAGCTTAGGCCCCAACGATGTCCTGGGGCTACGGTGATGTCCAGATGCAAGGGTGGTACATGGGGAGCATAGCATAAACTTGATAAGTACTCAGGCTCCCAAGGCACCTAGACCCACCTAATCAGAATCCTGATGGGGTGAGCAGGAAATCTGCATTATTAACAAGCTCCTGGGTAAGTTTCAGGTGGCCAGCCCAACCCCAGTCTCCAGACAGACCCCAGGAGTCACTGAACACCAAACTTCTTACTTAGAACCATATAAACTGAGACTCAAAGGGGAAATCACTGTGAAAGGCCACATGCAGGGACTAGAACTCAAGCATGTCACGTCTTAGTACAGAACTTTGACACTAGCCCTGCAACTGCTTTAAAGAGTAAAACCTGACTCCTGTACACCAGTTAAGTCAGGAATGCCACACTTGTGATAACTGTGATGGTGGGGAGGATGACTATGGTGACGCCAAAATTAGCCAACACTTTTATGCATCTGACACTATATGACTTATTTAGTCCTCAAAACAATCCCATGTGATAGGCACAATAATTTGCACATTTTACAGCTTGGAGAATTGAGGCACAGAGGAGTTAGAGAATATTTGTGAGGCCACACAGCCAGAAGGAAGTGAGATCAGGATTCAAGTCCAGGACTGACAGAAGATGAATTATTAGCTTCCTCAACCCACTTCTGTGTTTTTGTCACACAAAACTTTCCCACTGTAAGTCACCTTTCTTGAGCTTTACTCCTTCCCTTATTACCCTCCCTCCCTACTCATAAGTATGAAAGAGGATGACAGAATTATCCTGGAGTTAGGGAGAAACACTCAACAGGAATCCTTTGCCAGGAGGGCCTTTGCAGAGTGGGGCCTGTAGGCCCGGCATACAGTCAATTATTGTCATGCCTTCTTTCCCCCACCCCCGGGTTCCTACAAAATTGAAACCAGGACTCAGATGAGGATCAAAGTAAGCATTAGCTTTGTTCCCCTGGCCCCAAATAGAGGGGTTCTGGTTTACTGTGTTGGAGGATGTGACTCAAACCTTCTTTGGTTCAGAAAGTTCTATTGGAAACTTCTTTTCTACCACCCTCTCCCACTGCCCCCCCCCAATACAGATACCAGAATCTATCAAGGAATAGTAAAGAAGGAAGAGCTAAATTCTTATCTAGTTACCATAAGAGGAAGGCCACCAAAAGCAGTGACTTTGGACATGATCTCACTAATCAATGAGTCATTCTCCCTCCTTGCTTTTCAGAAAGAGGGTGCAAGCAGTAGGTGAGGGCTATGGATGGAGGAGCCAGAAGTGTTCTTTTAATTCTTTTTCCTGCTGGAGGATGCAACAGAAGTTCCTTTTCCTCCACAAAAGTACAAAGAGCCAAGTAATGGGTGATGTTACTTTTCCCAAGCCTTGTCTCTGACATACTTCATGACGGTTTCTGTGTCCCAACTAACCCATACATGCAAAGGGTCTTCAAACTCTGTTTCCCCAGTGGAGCTGATTTGCACTGAGTCATTCATACTTTCTCCATTCTCTTTTGGAGGCCAAGGTAATCTTGAATCTTGGATAGAGTAAGCCCAGGCCTATCACCAAGGCATGCAAACAGTGCCATTGAGCACATATAGATCAGTTAATTTAATTCTGTCCATTGCTCCTGATTAAAATGAGAGTTTAGCACAAAGCATTAGCCCAATGTGACATGACATTATCTTGGCTTTTCTCACTTGCTCAAAATAATAGCAAGTACCCTTAAGTGAAAAGAGAAATAAAACAGGGAGATGATGGAAGCTCTTAGGGAACATTGAGAATCATCTCTGACACTTGAGACCAGAAATCAGTCCATGGAAGGCACTGCTGATCTCCAGGGATATCACATCTGCCTTCCCTGCAGTATGTCCAGCAGGAAGCTCTTAGCATATGACCCGCCTCCGCAGCCCCTTGGGAAATCTGGATCATGAGCATTTGGGATCATTTCATATTTCATAAATGGGCTTAACTCACACTCATGAGGTCAACTGGAAGGCCTACAGGATTTAATTATGCTGGAAAGGGAGGCAGCCAGAAACGCCTCACATGGACAGGAGAGAGGCAGCTGGGAGAGAACGAGAAAGCAAAAGAGAGATATGATGGGATATGAGTCATGCTACTCGGGATGAGGGGCTGAAACCATGTAGCACCCCAGGGAAACAAAACACCAGATCCTGAGCCAGATAGAGTCCAAAAGAGATTCTGGTCTCAAACCATTCCCAGGAAGGCTTTGAGAAGCTAGCTGGGTTTACACCACATTGATGAGTGCAGCCACAAAAGGGGTCAATAAGCCTGACACCTCTCTATATATATTCTTTGTTCTGAGCTCTGAGTCTATAGTATGAGGATGGCAGGTTTCACACAAAGTTGCCTCAACGAAAATTTTGATGGGACAAAGAATGTGAATCTGTGTGAAAGCCCAGAGGAGGAACACTGACAAATCACAGAGATTAAATTAATGAGGAAATGATGAGGACATAGATTCATGAAACAATGGAAGGGACACAGCGAGCGGCCAGCCCAACACAAGCCATTAAGACAAGCAAGAACTACAGGTGCCTGGGTGGCTCGGTTGGTTAAGTGCCTGTTTTCAGCCCAGGTCTTGATCCCAGGGTCCCAAGATCAACCCCACATCATGCTCCCTGCTCAGCAGAGAGTCTGCTTCTCTCTCTCTCCCTCTGCCACTCCCTTCTCCACTTATGCGCTTTCCATTTCTCTCAAATAAATAAATAAAATATTTTAAAAATA
Organism: Mustela putorius furo; assembly: GCF_011764305.1. Classification (NCBI taxonomy): domain Eukaryota; kingdom Metazoa; phylum Chordata; class Mammalia; order Carnivora; family Mustelidae; genus Mustela; species Mustela putorius. The sequence goes on from NW_025421341.1 coordinate 21,676,829, forward strand.
TATATTAAAAAAAAAAAAACAGGCAAGGACTGGGCTCCTGTCAACTGTGGTGGCAGAGGCTGCCTGTTTTCTCCAGCAACTAGTCTTTCTTCCTTAATAATAAAATTTTAGCTAAGCATATTACTACCCATAATAAAAACTAATTTTCCAGCCTCCATTGTGATGCATGGTCAAGGGACTAACTTCTCACTAGTAACATATAAATTCAAGTGTCATGAAGCAGCCCCTTGGAACCTTCCTTGGGAGACAGATGGCCTGCCCATTCTTTATCATCCCTTTCTCCATATGCTGCCCTAAATATGGATGGCACCATCTTGGGCCATGATGACAAGGGTCATATTCCAAGGATGGTGGAGTGATGAGCTCTCTGGAGTCTTGATCCCCAAGAATGTAATGGAGTAAGATTATCACACTGGCCCTAGAAGGCTTATCCTCAAATTTTGTGTTCAGTCTCTATACCAGACAGCCTACCTTGTAATGGGTGACTATATATTTAGGACCAGGTTTGGCTGCAAGTGACAAAAGTAAAATAAAATAACTCATGTAAATGGAGAAGCTGATTTCCTTATCACAGTAAGCAAGCTCCACTTCTTGTATTTCAGATCTTTTTTTCTCTTTCTCTAAAAATAAAGATCATTTCACGTATTAAAGTCGAATCTTTCCTCATAAGTAAATTATCCCACTTCAACTACACCTCTTCAATTGGAAGCCTCCTCTCATTCCTGTGTCTCTTCATTTTCCACTCAGTATCTACCCTCCCACCCCTTCCCAGATCCCTTTTGAGTTTGCGAGTGTGGAAGATTCCAGTCAGGGGCTAAAAGTGCCTTAAGTCAAAGCAAAGCTGCAGGAAGCCTATAGAATCAGCCAGATGACTTGAATGCAGGACCAGCAAGACAGCAGAGGGACAGCCTGGCTTCAAACCAGCTCAGTGCCCAGCTCCCTGGACACAACCCTCAAGGCAGGGCAGCCCCAACCAGAGAGAGAGAGAGCAGAAGCGGACTCCAGCACATGAAAGCCTCCACACCTGAGCAACATTGAAGGCCTAAGGCCAAAATGCAAGCCACCCCCAGCTGCTTCCCAACCCTGATGATTTGGGATCCCCTAATCCCCCATGTTTTTTCATTACCTAACCCAAAGACCTCCCGAGGCAAATAAAGTTCTCCGTGTAGGGTGAAGTTATTGAAGTGAAAAATAATAAACTTTCATGAGTGTGTTTCAATTTTCACTTGTGTTTATAGCCAAAGGTGTTTTTTATTTTAATAATCGCTGCTGGAGCAAGGGCAAGCCACATGCTGCTAACTTGTTAAAGAGATGGGGAGGGAGGAGAGAAAAAAAGAGAGTCTCTGAGGGTCTGTGATCAGCTGTAAATTTCTCAACTACTCTGTTCTAATTCTCCCAGTTTTGAAATCCCACCCTTAAAACCCTAATGATAGATAAAGAGATAAAATATTATCTGGACCACACTCTGTTGACAGTCTGCCCTGGGCTTATTTTAGCCACGACAAGAAACTTTAGTGTGTGTATGCCTGTGTTCATGTGTGCATGCGTGCGTGCGTGTGTGTGTGTGTTTTAAGAGTGAAACATCCATGTTCTATGGTGCCATTTCATAATGGACAGTGTGTAAAAGGGAAGGAATTTGGAGGAACCAGGCTCCTTCCAGTTGGACATCAACTTGACCGTTGTTTTCAGCTCACTTTTATCTGGCAGAGTTTCTGTTTGCTTTTAAATGTCAGAAAAGGTTAAGAAGCCTTTGAAATCTGCAAGACATTTCCTAGACTTCGGGGGTGGGGGGGTGCCCACTTTACAATGGCATAAATCAGTTACCCCTCTCCACTTTCAAAATTACATTTTAGAAGGGACATATCTGAGAAACTAAATCAAAGACAAAATGATTAAAGTAGATGTTCATTTGTGGGCCTGAAGGAGTGAACCTAGAACTATTTAGATGTTCTATTTCTCTCTTTCTCATCTGTCCTGACTCACATTTTTCCAAATCATGCAGATTCAAGAGAAAGTATCCTGACTCGGAGGCTCTAACATAACCTTTTCTTGGCCCTAACTCTGAACTTTGCTGCAGTAAAAGGTGTCTCAAGGCCCTAAGTGACCACAGAGCCTCCTCTAAGCCTAGAATTGGCTCCAGTTAGCATCATAGGTGTTTAATAAAGACACAAGGACTGAAATACTACTAGCTCTGCCAAGTTTCAGTAGTCTTTCCTGTGCAATGGGTGGCAACTTGCAGACCACCACCAAGGCACAGAGGAAACCTACTCTTTGCGGAGTTAACAACTAAATTTATGGTTTCAGGTGCTATTTTGATGTGCTTACACTTAATCCTGTCAAGAATCCTTCACTTTCCCCAAGGCAGGGACTAACTTCAGGGCTCACAGAGGACTGAAGCCCATTGGACCTGAGAACATCTGTCCATATGGGTGTCTGCAAAGATATCTTTTGTGTACCTGGTCACGAACGGCCATCAGTCCAAGAAGATTGCTACTGAGGGGTCCTGTGTTCCTACCACCTTCTAGTTCAGGCCCAGGGACTCCTCATGCTGCCATTTGTAGATATAGATCCCATTCTTCTGCCTGTGGACCTATACTGAGCCCTAAAAACATGAGTATGGCATTTTCTGCTGAGACTCACAGCAAAGACATTCCCAGCCTGAAATTCTGTCTCAGAAGGAGGATCTCTCCTTCTGGCACCCACCAAAGGCCAAAACCTCAAGACTTTCCTGCCCACTGCCTTCTCTACTTCTACCTAGGAGGATGTTTTCCAATGGTGGTTCTCCCAGGCATTTTGTATTATGTTTTGAGTCTTCTCCTCTCCATTTCCTTAAGGTCACAGGCTTTGTAACTCTATATGGTGATGGACGGTAAGTAGACACTGGTGATCATTTTGCAGTAAAAACAAATATTGAATCATTATGTTGTACACCTAAAACTAGTATAATGTTATGTGCCAATTATACCTCAATACTAAAAAAGACTAAAGCCAAAGATAGCTTTCTTTCTATTCTCTGACATGACGTTAGCCTTACCTTACCCTGAGAACATCCCACCAGGTTGAAAAGGGTATGTGTATGTGCATGTGTTTGCACATGTGCACATGCATGCACATACAAACATAAGTCCCTGGGAGGTGGGTGGAGTAAATATCAGAATTTAAAAGTCAGTTAATATTTTAGAACTCTTCTCCTATGTTTATAAATATTCAAAAAAGAGATGATGAACTTTTAATACCCCTAGCATTGACAGAATGATTTTAGAAAATTATCATTTTTAGCTCTTAGGAAACAATTATGTAATTCATCCGAGTTGCATACATGCTTTGTTTCTCTGAAATTGCCCCTGTGGAGTGATAACACACCCATGTGTTCAGTGACCTGGAGTCAGAACAGAGTTGAAAGGGACCCCTGACTTCCTCATACAAGCCCTAAGAGGACAGCATCAAAGATATGCGTCCAAAAGTAACCTCAGGAGGACTGCCCACAGGACTTCTCAGCCCTTTTCTGCAGAGGTCAGTCCACATCACCATCCCAGGAGTAGGAGGTCGTGTGCTCAGGCTGGGTGGTCAACATGGACAGCAGGAAGAGGGTGTGGTGGTGCTATGATACCAAGGAGTCACCAGTTTTCCAAACATCAAGTCCAGCCCCAAAGCAATAGAGCTAATCTTGCAACTTGGCACCCTGAAAGGGTAAGGCACGAGTCAGAGTAGCCTCACAAAGCCATGAGGTGCCAATTTCCACCTCATCCTGGAGTCATAATTCTCCAGGCCTCAGATCATTCAGGCAAAGTTTTTCTGCCAGCCCTGGGCCTCCTCCCACCTCCTTAATTCCAACACAACTCAGGGCTTCTGCCATAGCATGCCAGGGAGTACCCCCACAGTCATGGGCTGAGGGCTGCAGCCAGGTAATGTATATTTTACATCTCTGGGCAGAGCAAGGCTTTAAGTGTGTGAATATCATTTTTTAAAGCCAAGAAATTTCATAAACCACTGTCTTTTGTTTGGTATCTAGTGATTAAGAGTGCAACAGGACTCAAAACTATGTAAATTCAGCATTTCTTTGAAGATGAGTTGTATTTATTTATCCCAATAGCATCTACTATATTTAAAAATCGTAGTGCATAGATGTGCAAAGCTGACCATCTATTCAGTCTATGGCAATGTTTTATTCAAAATGCAGATCCCTGGACTCACCTCCCTATTTCCACCCCTCCCCCAGAAACTTGAGTTCAATGGATTTGAAAGTAGAGTCCTGACATCTGCATTTTAATCCCAACTGTGTTTTTTAAATGGTGGTCAGCCACTGACCACTCTTGAAAAATACTGTCTCTGGGGACCTATTTATATTATCTGTGGTGGCTTTTAATAATTTAGCTAAATATGGCTCTTGTTTTCAACCTTTTAATACTTCATAATAGTTTTGCTCATCATCTGTTCTTAATGTTTTCTGAGGTCTATGAAGGTAACCATGGGAAGTACTGGCTTGCTGGCTCAGTCATCAGACTGTGGAGGTGCAGAAAATAGATTTATAGTGTTTTGTGAGTGTCCATGAAAGCACATGATTTCCAATATCTCTGTCCTTCACTATAAAGGCTTTGAGCCTACAAAGCATGATCTCTAGCCCTGCAAAGAGAAATTGAAGGAGGTTTGTGTTACTTCTTATTGGCTTCATACCAATTTACAAGCTCAAGTTTGGCCAGAGCTATCCCCTTAATTGTGTGTCTTCCAAATCATACAATCTGGAGATCCATAATTGGACAGTTGATGTAGTACTAGAAGTTTAGCTGCCCTTCTACAATAAACATGGGGATGACCATGGCGTCACTGTTCTTGGTCTGGGCATAGCACTTGGCTCGTCCATCCAGGAGTTCAATTAGAGAATACGGATAGTTTCAGAATCCATTTTGTATAAAGGGAAAGAGATTTGCTCCTTTCAATAGTACCATGGAATTTCCGACCTGATTATTAAAAGCTCTGATGAGTCAAACCTAGGCTGGGTTCTTGGCTCTGCATAACTCCCACATTCCTTGAGTTTTGGATTCTTCCAGAATTCATCAAGTCTAAGTCATACATTGACTCTGGTTCCTATGTTATATTGGAGATGTGAGGACCTTAGCAAGAATCTGCTTCCCTGGACCAAGCTTCCATTTAACTCAGAAAAATGGAGCTCTTAATTTATATTTCCCTTGACAAACAGTGGTTTAACTTACAGGGCAAACCAGGCAAAGATGAGAGTGTGACTTTCTCACCTATGACGTTGGTCAAATCTGTTTGACTGTCCTTGGTTTCCCCATCTTCACAAAGAAGTCAGAATAGACCACTTCCAAATGAGACAGTTTTCAGGTCTGGAAGTTCCCAGCCCTCATGACTCCCTTCCCTGCCTTGCTCTCCCTTTCTTCTCAGCTTCCCCATGGGCCTCATACTCTCAGAGGAAAAAATGAGAACGAACAGTCTGCACTACATAGATAGAGTCTAGCTGTCATTTGAGTGACTGCCTCCTGAGTAGAAGTGGGATGTTTTTTACCTTTTAACAAGGACCCATGGGATTTCAGCATCAGTCCTACTGATAGCAGAAGGGAAGGGGACAGGGAAGAGGAGACTGCCCAAATACCATTAGGTCACCCCTCAGGTCCCAGTGTTCTGCTTTCACGAATAACATGGTCCTAGAAAAGTCTATTTCATAGAAGGGGGAAGGAATCATAGTTCAGAACCATTACAAGGTAAATAAGGAGAAAAAGACTGATGGGAACTATGGCAAGAGAAGGATTTGAGCCAAAAGGCTCTGTTTAGAATATGCAGGGGGAAAGAGGGGAAAACAGAGATAACCAGGAATGGCAGGTATGTATCCAGCAGGTTACCAGTCCTGGAAAACTTGGCTACATGACCACAGGTTTTCCTGCTGTCTCAAATTTCCTCTCAAGCAACCTCTAGGAGCTGCCATCATTGGTCTGTTGGTGGGGAAGGTTGAGCCAACTTACCTTCAACTAGGCTACACTTAGCAATTTCAGATCCTGGCAGACAGAAGTCAGAAAAGAATAGTGTAGCAGCTCTGACATTTTGAAAACAATAGCATTAACAGCTACCTTGGTGCCCATGACCAGAACCATTGTCATAGAGAGAAATGCATGAACTATAGTTCATCTCAAATTCCAAGAGGTCATCTGAGGCAAAACCCATCTCAAAATCCCACCAACTTCCATCTAATCTCTCCTTGAGAACCTCCAATAGCAGGAAACTCATTAATTTTGGGTGTACTTCATTGTTAGACAACAAAAATTATTTCCCTTGAGCTAAGGAAGAAGTTCCCTCTCTGTTACTTGGGCCCAGAGAGCCCAGCTCAGTCTTGTGAGGCCACACAGGGGAAAAATATATCTCCCTTCTCTGTGCCAGTTCCTCCCATTTCTGCAAGTATAGCAAAGTGTAAACTGCCATCTGCCAAGCCCATGTTCTTCAGGACTCTCCCACAATGAAATCTGAAGAACGCCAGCCATTGTAGAAGCAGCAGAAGATCCTCCCATGAAACTATGAGATTCGCCAGTGCTCTTCCATATGGAATGATCCTACCTCAGCCCTTCCCCTCTCCACATATGTTCTCCTAGGGTTTTTCAGCAACTTCTGTCCCCCTTTAAGGCCAAGTTTCCATTTTCATCTACATTTCATCTAGGTCAGAGAGAAACAGAGATTTGGTCTCTAGAACTAGCTACAAAGCAATCGTGTAAGCTTTGATAGCTAGGGAACTGAGATTACCTCATGGCCTTTGGCTAAGATCAAGTGTAGTATTTGTTCTTATCAGCTTAATAGCTGGGAATTGTCTTTTAAAAATCCTATTTTTGAGTGTTTAGGTTGTATAGGAGAGTTGAAAGAGATACTCTGCTTACTAACTAGCTAAAGACCTACTAAGGACCCACAAAGTAAGCCCTAGAGCCTAAGACAGGCCCTGGACAAGGCCAACATGCCAGGAATATGGGAATGACAAGAAGAGGACCTGAGTGTAACCCAAAGCTTCTCAACAATCAAGAATATAAAAAGTAGGGGAAAGGGAAGTTATCTTTCTGGTCATTCCCTTTATCTTCATATGTACTTTTTTCCCAGCCTCTTGCCACTGCGTGCAACAGGGACTGGCGTATTTAGGTGCTCCATAAATGTACGTTAAATAAATGAATCTTTCATCAAAACCTCGTCAATAGCTCTAGTTTTTTATAATTTAGTCACTTACATGACCAACATTTATTAAGCACCAATAGTGTTCTAGGCACTGTGTCAGACACTGAAGAGTTTATAAATAAATGGGACATGAGCTCAGAGCTAAAATCCTGGTAGGGTAGATGAAATATTTACCCAAGAAGCAGTAAGCACATAAGGATATGATCAAGATTAGATAGGGTGGATGCTAAACATAGGGAAATGTTATAAAGGGGTTTAGCAGAAAGGACTCACTTCAACTCATCTTACTCTGTTAAACTTGAAGCTTGATATACCCTCCTCAATTACAAGAACTGTCTGATTATTCAAACTAAAATCTTAGACATGACTTTGCAGTCAGAGCTGGAGGGAGAATTTTTCACGTGGAGGGTCCTTGTTTCTGGCTCCTTCTTCACTTCCTGGCAAGACCTCAGTTGGCACTCCTCTGGACGACCCACCCTATTGTAAACTTCTCCCTGGCAGCTCACCTTTTCCCTGGGCTTGCAACTGGGAATCTCATACCTGGACGCAGCCAAAAGATTTCAGGAAATGGTGCTTTGGAAACACATCTTTAAAATGAAAACAGATAAAGCAGCTAGCAGTGGAGCCAAGGAAAACTCTACTCTTTCTGAAAAGCAAGCAGTTTGTTGGCAGTAAAAACCTACCTGCTCTAAGCCACCACCACATCCTCTAATAAATGCACTGGCACACACAAAGACACATGTACACACAGACACTCAGTGAGTGGACTGCAGAATATGTCCTTGAAAACCTGAGAAACTCACTTCCGATGCACTTTGAAAGGACTTGTGGCTGCTAGAGCCTCTCCAACCCTTCAAAGCTCTAACGCACCAGGCCTGGGTCACACACTTCTTCTGGAGAAAGCTTTATGACTTCTTCCTCCACAATGCAGACAATTTAAACCAAGTTGAGTTGAATTTTTGTAAACATTTCTAAGTTAGATGTACTGTTCAGCAATTGTCACCTACAAACCCTGAGGACTGTGTTTCTAATGTAGTAAAAAGAGAAATAGAAGATGAGAGTAGAGACCATTTCATCTACTAGGGCAGCATTGGTAAGTTGACCCTTACCTTGTGGAAGGCAGCCACACCTTACCAGAAAATGCCATTTAAATAATAATCTCCTTGCATGGTTGTAATACATTCCAATTTATAAAGTGCTTCCACTTGGCCAATCCTCCCAACAGACTTGAGTAAATTGGTCAGGACAGTCATCCTTGCCTTGTGAAGATGAGGACACTGATGAGCAGATGATGAGTGTCTTGCTTGAGCACACACACGTGGGAAGGAAGCAGTCAACACACATTCTTGCACTGCATCCAGGGCCCTGTCCATCACCATGTGCATTTTGCTTCTGCAGGAGCTTGTGGCTGCTCATGATTTGAACATCAGATAATTCAACAACCTAGTAAAACCCATATTCTCAGAATATATCCTGCATGTAGCTGGGTTTCTTGGAATCCCACCTCCAAAAGTGAAAGCACACCAAATCACAAAATTAAATTACACATGTTGTTTTTTGTTTCTTTTTTCTTAAGATTTTATTTATTTATTTGAGAGAGAGAGAGAGTGAGCATGAGCAGGGAGGGACAGAAGACAACAGACACAGGGCTCCATCCTAGGACCCCAAGATCATGACCTGAGCTCAAACCAGACTGACAGAGCCACCCAAGCATCCCATTATTTGAGTTTCTTTAAAGAAACAGGACAAGGGTTTCCCACTGGAAATTCAGAGCACTCAGAGAACATCCTCTGAATCCTCTTTACACATCCATCCTCTCTCCAGTATCTGGCACTGCTACAGTGGCAACAGAAAAGAGCCTCTCTCTCCTCTCTCTCTCTATGCCTATTCTCTCATTTTCACAATCTCAGATTTACCCTCTGCATTTCTTGCTCTCTGTGTCTGACCCTCCAGGAGGGCACAGACTGGACATCCAAGCTGAGTGGGAGGCATTGACTAACTTGATAAGCCAGAATGACAGACATGACAACAGGGCCCAGTTCCAGGAGCATGTTGGCAGGAACACACCACATCACAGACACAGCTCTCCTACATACACATCACTGGGCCCAGCCTCATCTAACCCCAAAAATCAGACTCACCTTACAGGTGGGAAAGAAATCTGACATTTGCTGAGCTTTTAGCACACTAGAGTTATAGTCACTGTCAATACAAGAGACAAGATGCTGAAACTATCTCCCTATGGGAAGATGAGCAGAGACCCAAGTGCGAAAGCATGAGTATTTACTAAAAGGCAAATGTAGAAATACCCTCAGGGGAAGATGAGCCTCACATGAGGAAAAAAGGGATTAAACCCACAGTGTCCAAGCCCCAGGGAGCCACTGAAGCTGCTAAGAAGAACCCCAGTGACCCATGCCAGCAGGCCAAGAAGCAGAAGTTTGTACTTCTTTAGGATTAGTCCATGAATCCAGAGTTCCCCAGGCCCTTTGGGCACTGTCTGTGATTATCTGATTCTCAACGATGTTATAAGTTCTCTGAAGACAAATTCTAAAACACATTTATAACCTCAGTATCTGGTACAGTGCCTGGATTCTTAGAAAATAAGAAAGGAAATAAATAAAAGAAAGATGGGGGTAGGGGAAGAATGTCTCTAGTCATTATTATTTCAGCCCCATTAATAAAAATAGGAAAGCTTCTACCTTTCCATAAATGTAATCGTCTTTGGTTCCTGTGATTATGAAGCTATATTAAGATTGTCAGTGTCTTACAATGAGTTTTTAAAACTTGATCTGTCTTTACTGTAGAATAGATTTGGGAGTCAGTCTCAAGGGAATTATTTGGATTCATAGAGTGAGCCTTGACTGTGGGACTCTAGGAAAATCATGTGACTGGCTATAAACTTGAAGATACTGGATGCCTATTTAGGGATATTATTATCCAGAATATGATGAGTTATTAGGATGATGGTTTGCCTGTTTATAGTCAGATTCATTGTCAGCCCTGCTCTGTCCTGTTATATGTCACAGGGGGCTAACCCTTGCTTGCTACACTCCCAAACTCCATTCCAACTGACTTCTGATTAAGATTGGCCAATTTCTTTCCTGGGGGAAGGAAAAAACCCAGGTACTCCCCTCATTCCATGCTTTAGGAGCATCCCAACAGCAGCTTAGTCTTCTTCGGGGTCCCACTTTCACCAGGAAGGCTCTTCCTCTATAATTTTAGCTTTCAAACTTGAGTAATACCACCTCCCCTCCCCATCCCTCCAGCCTTAAAGGTAGTGGTGGTATCCTGTTGATCTAGGGCTTGCTTCACTCATATGCCCTTTTAGATATATTAACCCTACTTTGTACCAGTTTCCCATATTAAGGTTCCTCTCTTAACCTGTCTGGCATAGGTTATGTTTTCCTGGATGGACCTTGACCAATACAGCTACCATTTTATAAGAACTTTCTCAGCTCCTACTACTCTGCCAAGACCATAAGGAATTAAAAAACTATATATAAGTGCAATGACCAAGGGTCTTTGGGTTCAACCAACTTCCTTACCTAGATGATAACCTGGCTGGAGGGGCTCAGACAGTGGTGTGTCAGTAACTGTGTAACCAGTTCTCCAAGAGAGAAAATCCCTGATTTATAATGCTTGACACTTTCTGTGGCAAGTCTTCCCACCATGGCTTACTTAAGCCTCGAAAACATCATCACTAAATGTGGAGTTGGAAGGAAACACACAGTGATGGGTCATCTGGGTGGCTTAGTCGGTTAAGCATCTGCCTTCAGCTCAGGTCATGATCCCAGGGTCTTGCTCCCTGCTCAGCAGGGAGTCTGCTTCTCCCTCTCCCACCCACCCCCACTCATGCTTGCACTCTCTCTCTCTCTCTCTCTCTAATAAATAAAATCTGAAAGGAAGGAAGGAAGGAAGGAAAAGAAAGAAAGAAAGAAAGAAAGAAAAAGAAAGAAAGAAAGAAAGAAAGAAAGAAAGAAACACAGTGAGGTTGAAATGCTGCCAATTCACTAGACATCTGAGGAGCAACAACCATTTGCCCTGAAGAAGCTGAGGGAAAAGGGTATATAAGCAAGTGTGCAACTGCTCTAAGTGAAAGAGAGAAATTTGGGAGACTGCAGAGAGTGGAGAGAAGCCCAGGAATGGAGAAATAGCTGGAGAGTTGAAAATCGAATCAGGAAGAAATGTCAAATGGGAACTTAGGGAGTACGGCAGTAAGATTTGTGAGATATAGTATCTTCCAAGAGAGCTGTGGAATCAACAGGAAAAGACTCCTTGTCATTAATATGTTAGGGAGTTGGGATTATTTGGGAGGTGAATGAAAGAGCTGAGGGAGCTGCCCAAGAAGGACCCAACCACAGGGGGATTACAATGGATATCATAGAGAGGTGTTGTTACAAGGGGCCACAGTGTATCCATTCCAACAGCATCATTTAACAGATTAGGATACTAGAGCCAAGAGAGGCTACAGCCACTCAAGCAGATAGTGACAGAATCAAGACTAAATCTCAGCTTTCCTGATGAAACCATTCATTCTTTCACTCAATGAATATTGCTTGACAGTGGAAGCATTACAAGCATGCATTGCAGATGTGGTCCTTGCCTTCAAGGACCTTACTACTAGTATCAGAAAGAAGGATTATATAGCTTATCAGTTTGTAACTTCTTTTTCACGTAATAAGGTCTCTGAAGGAAAATATAGGACACTTGGAGAGACCTTGCATGAAGGCCTTATTTAGACGTAGGGGTAGAGGAAGCCATCTTTGAGGAGTTGACAGTGAGTGGAGACAGGAATGAAGAAGATGAAGCTATTAGGTAAATACCAGGAGAAAGAAGTTTCCTGGTAGAGCTACATTACATGCAGAGATTTGAGACCCCCAATAAATACCACTTATGTAACAGGTCTTATCTTTCATAGCCAGACAACCCCAAAATTTGTTGAAACCTATAAGCCTTGAGTTAGAAATAAGATAAAACTTTATCATAATGTAATATCTTAAATAAAGGTGCAAGTACAAGAGTATGGCTGGATTTTACCCTTATAATTTGGAATGAAAACTGGTAGGTGCCTTGAGCCTGGTCAGTGCCACCTAGAATGTTTAACCTCTCTCAATCACTATACTCCACAACCCCACATCCAAATGAAGCCCCTGCCCCTCTCTCTGAGGAAAGTAGTGGCAAAACAACATATTCTCCAGACCATGTCTTTGTAATTTTACCTGCTGAAACCCACTGGTGATGTCTCTGTGTTTTCCCTGACTGATTGAGGTAGATAACACTCTTGGAGCCCACAAGTTCCTGGAACAATGGCTCATTCCTCTCTCTACCTGCAGAGGTGAAAGCTGTGTCCAACCCTTTCTCTTGGGCTTTGGACTCCTGCCCCCAGACACTTGATCTTGATCTTCTGAGGTTGGGAGGTATTAAATCTCACATTGGTTTTCATGTTGAGTGGGTCCAACATATCAGACTTCTCAGTCAGTCGTTCCTTCATTTTACTTTCAAATATCAACTTCAGCCAAGTTTACCTTCAGAGTCTTTCATGACCCCTCCTGCCCTTAACTTGGGACAGAATGAACACCACCACCGCTACACCTCAGACAGACTTGCTACAAAAAATTTGGATCAACTTCATTTTCCTCTTCCACATATTTTGCGTGGAAGTAGCTGTAAGGAAAAACAAATAACCCACTTGTAAATGCTCTGGATTTCTTCCTGAAACACCATCTGGATAGCCTAATTCTATAATCCCATGGATAAGATTGTGACGTCTTTTGTGAGAAATGCCCGTTTCCAAAAGGCCAAAATTCCAGCCCACTAATATTTTATAACTTTTGACATGTTGCTTGAGTTCCTTCAGACTCAGTTTCTTTCCTTTGCAAAATGGGATAAATAATGCTGTCTGGTCTACTGGCAGCATAGGAACAATTCCTAAAATAATTTTGTGGATTTTAGAAGGAAAGATATCAGGGACATCCAAGTTTTTTGTGATTTTTTTCTTTATATTGAATTACTTTGACGGTAATCTCTGTGATCTCTGTCAAATAAATAAATAAAATCTTTTAAAAAAATTCAATTGAGGAAATCAGCAAAAGGTGCACACAAATCAGTGTGTTTCCTTTCCACGTATGGTATGGTTGTGCACTGTGTTGTCAAGGATAAGCACTTTTTTTTAAAAAAAGATTTTATTTATTTATTTGACAGACAGATATCACAAGCAGGCAGAGAGGCAGACAGAGAGAGGAGGAAGCAGGCTCCCTGCTGAGCAGAGAGCCCGATGTAGGGCTTGATCCCAGGACCCTGGGATCTCGACCTGAGCCGAAGGCAGGGGCTTTAACCCACTGAGCCACCCAGGCCCCCAAGGATAAGCACTTTTTATCAGCATTTTTTTAATGTGCTAATTCTCTTTTTCCTGAGGCTACTGGATGTAAAAGTCTGAAGAAAAGGGAGTTCCTGGTATCTCTGGAGAAGAGTTTATTTCCTTTCCCATGTTCCCCAAACCCACACGAGATCATTTGTCACTGAGAGGAAGTGCCTTCATGGAGAAGCACGGAGGACTGGAATCCTTTGGGATTGTGAGAGCCTTTTCAGGATTTCAGGAAATGGAGATTGTGTGAGACTCAAGGAGGACACACATCCATGTTAGAGAAGGCAAAGTTGGAGAACATGCCCCCAAAAGGAAGAGAGCAATGTGATGCCCTCACTACCTTGCTGTTCTGAAACCAGAAGACACTCATCCTACCCTCTGGGCATTCAATATTCCACTGACAGATTCCATTCTCTGGTTCAGTTAATCAAATGGTCCAGAAACCAGCCTTTCCCCAACCCAAATCAGTTGGACTTTCTGGTTTTCATGTGACAGGTATTGATTCAGAAGACCCCAATGGCTCCCTACTAAACCGCTGATTTTCATTAAACACCCTGCCCCAATACGGTTGGCACGTCCCAGAATTCTGTTCCCTTCTGTCCTTTCCATTTTCTTCACTGTAGGCCTCTCCTCCTTAAATAAACCCTCATTTGGGCTTAAGACCTTCCTGGAAGATGATTCTATAGTGCTCCTTTCTAGACCTTCCCAACCCTCTCTCTCTTATTCAAATGAGGGAATCACTAAAGGCCTCCTTGTCCTTGCCCCCCAGCAGACCCTCATAAATCCACAGTGAAGTTGGTTTTTTTTTTTTAATTAAAGCATCCAAATAATTAATGATCAACTCCATTTGTGCCATTGAAAACCCAAATGTCACACGGTTGAAAAGACCCAACCAAATAATTCAGTGTACCCTATAAAGCTTTAAAAAAAAAAAGCAAAGCCTAAGAGGCCTGCATGACTGGTTTCTGTGCTGTCTGAAAAGCTTGGTTGGGTTTTTGGGCACTTGATTGGATTCCAGGAATAATGTGCCCTGAGCACAAAGGGCTCTTTTGATGTGTCTGTGCCATGGCTCCTCCTTACCCTCCTCACTTTACCTGGGATACACATTCTCCTTGTCTCCCAAGTTGGAAAAAATAACCCATGGAGGAGAGGAAAAAACAGCAGAAGGAAACTCAAGCATGGGGGTGGGAGGAAACTGCAGTTCTTAGTCTGAATTTGGTTACTGAAGTCTGATTATTTCACATGGAAGAGAAGAAATGGGAGTTTAGGGGCCCCTGGATGGCTCAGTGGGTTAAACCTCTGCCTTAGGCTCAGGTCATGATCCCAGGGTCCTGGGATCAAGCCCTGCATTGGGTTGCCTGCTCAGTGGGGAGCCTGCTTCCTCCTCTCTCTCTCTCTCTCTGCCTGTGTCTCCACCTACTTGAGATTGAAATAAATAATATCTTAAAAAAAAAAAAAAAGAAAGAAATGGGAGTTTATACAATGTCTATAACCAGATACTGGAAAAGTGATAAAAAGATGTCTTTTTTTGAGTTGTGGTCCCTTGAACTATGTGGAATGAATGAATATCCCAGTGACAACCTACTACTTTCAAAGAATCAGAAGAACTACAGATTGTCAATCCTGGAAATCAACGGGATTTACACGCTTCATTCAGGCAGACAATCTCATAGTGAGTTCATCTTATGAACTTTTCATGGGTGCTAGAATATTCAAGAAAGATGGAAAGAAAAAAGACAGACCCCTCATGGCTAGAATGCCCTGAGAAAAGTGACAGAGCTAACTCAAAGCCAGTATTAAGCACTGGCCCTTGGAGACAAGGAGGGTGGTCAAGCCCCAGATATGGGGATGCCCAGACTGGCAGCCCAGGGCAGCAAGCTGGTGGTAGAAGTAGACTGCGTGAGGTCTTTCTGGCCTAACTTGAATAGGCTGTTTATCCTTCTCATCTTGTTTTCGTTATCTGCAAAAAAGATGAATTTTACTGGGTTAGCTCTGAGATTCTGTTTCAGAAATTTCTCAAACTAGCAACTTAAAAAGAAAATCTACTTAGTCGTTTTTAGTTTCAATAATATTCTATAAATGTCTATATAGGGATTGTATACATATAGACTCATTACATTTACTTTAAGCATTTGATATTTTTCAT
This sequence comes from Mustela putorius furo, assembly GCF_011764305.1. NCBI lineage: Eukaryota > Metazoa > Chordata > Mammalia > Carnivora > Mustelidae > Mustela > Mustela putorius. The sequence continues at coordinate 21,692,503 of NW_025421341.1, forward strand.
TAGTTTCAGAGGTAGAATTTAGTAATTCATTGGTTACATATAACACCCAGTGTGCATTACATCAAGGGCCCTCCTTAATGCCCATCACTCAATTATCCCTTCCCCCCAACCCACCTCCTCTCCATCAACACTTGGTTTATTTCCAAGTATTTGATATTTTATGCTATTATAAACGGTATGTATTTCTTGATTTTATTTCTTAATGATTAGTTGTTAATATATAGAAATACAATTGATTTTTGTGCATTGAATTTGGATACAGTAACCTCATCAAATCCTTTACTAATTCTACTGATTTATCAATACACTCTCTTGTCTTTTCTTCACCATAAGCTCTCCACTGGGGAGTTCACAAGGAAGATGTTTAACATACTTGTTAAATTTCCAGGATTGCAAGCAAAAGAAATGATTGGCTAAGTTAAATATAAAGAAGAATTTCTCTTAAGGTTATGGAATAGTTCTGTGAGTCTCTGGAAAAAATGAACTACCAGACCTCAGAAAAGAACAGGGCCCAGAATAGCATTAGGGAACAAATCAACTGCCTCTTCAGGATGCACTGTCAGGATGAACTCTGGACTTCTTTTTTCTCACTCCACTTATTCAAATTCCTCAGAGCAAATCTAGTGGTTGCTATTTAGATCCAACCATTTATCGCATTGCCAGTTGACTGACAGGTCCACCAAGACTAGGTGAACTTCTGGAGGAGTGGTACCCCACAGGAAACTCACCATGGTATCATTGAAGGGAGAATTGATGCTACAGGAAAACAACAAGTGGCCAACATAGGGTCCCTAAGTAGATCTTTTGCCACTCTCCCACCTTAGCAGGTATAAGATTAGCACTTAAATTTTGGGGATGACAATGGTGATGGAGAGAATTCCCAACTCAGACATCCCTATCTTCCCATCGAGCCATCAAAATCACTTAGGTTCAGCCAATGATCCATGTTACTCATTTATACATGAAAGTGAATCCTTGGCTGAGCTTGCTTCTCTGGGCTTCACTCAACTTCCTCTACTTACTTAGTATGTATTGTGCTGTCAAAATAGGTTTGATTAATAGCTGAATATGTATATGTTCTTTCTTTCTTTCTGGCCTCTATTCTGCCTCTTCCAAAGGTAGTATATTTATTTTGCTGTGGTTACTGTGGAATAGGAGACATAGGACTGACTGATACAATCAGTAACTACACTGAATTCTATCTGCTTATTGAACTGCTGACTCTGGGCTTGAGCACACTAAGTGTACAAAAGATGTCTGTGTGTTTCCTAGGTGTTTTTAATCCATAGGAAAAAATGGATGGAGGTCATGAGGATCAATTTTCTTAAGAACTGAACTCTAGCAAAAACGAAGTGAGGTTAAAAGTCTCTTATCTTTGCCATCACTCATCTCCACCTTTATTTATTGCTCTCTGCTTTTCATTAGTATGCAGACAACTGTAGCCATAGACATGTTCATCCACACTCCAACTACTGCCCTGATTTCAGTGCCAAGTTATGAAACTTAATCTAAACTTTAGAAGGGAAGCAAGAAAATGAAACTTTAAATTTCAGCTTACAGAGTCCCCCAGGATGATTCCAGGAATTGAGAAGGGGGAGGCCCTGGGAATCAGAAACCAAACTACCACCTCCACACTCCCCTAAGAGGACCTACGGATATTTGAAATAAAACTCACAAAATGCAGTTTTGACAACATCTAAACTACGAGAAAAATTGCGAGAGAACATATCCATCCCCTCCCCGCAACTGCTCCTAACTAATCCCAGACAGAAGGAGGTGTCTCTTATTCTTGAAGATCACTTGAAGGACATTTCACAATTTCCTTCAGTCACCTGTTTCAAAATATAAGAAATGGGTGCCAGGAAAATCTTCCTCATATTCAAACACCAGTTCTGCCTTCAATTCAGACCATTTGGATAATTAAAGTATAAAATTTCAGAACTGGAAGAGACTTTAAATACCATTTAGTCTAGAGGTTACAACTGGTGACCCAGGGATTGAGACATATTTTACTAGGGCCATGGAAAGTTTAATTTTTAAGTTTTTGAATTAGTTGCCAATACTTAGATATTGAGATATTTCCTTTTTAAAAATCCATATAATTACAGATCTAGAAAAGCCAGAAGATCTGGAAACACTGTGGACCTCAGTCCCATGGCAATGGTCAAGTTGAGAACTCCTCTTTAAACTGGTATCATTAGGCGAAAATAAATTAGGCCTTCAAGGAACCAACCAGACCTGCTTATCTTATTTACCCTAAATGACTAGCCCTAGTTGGCATTGTGACCCCTGATTTTTGCTGGTGAGAAAACAGAGACTCAGAAAAAAATGGTTTCACTGATGTATCCAGCTCTCAGCACTTCATGCCCCTAGCCCAGGGCTTTTCTCCTGTGGAGCACTGCTGGTCTATATACATGCTGACCTAAGGCAGCTAAAGATAAAAATTATAGATGACAGAGAGGTTTCATAATAAAGTCAAAACCTACTAGTAAATCATATGATAATCATTTTTCTCTGATTGACTTATTTTGCTTTGCATAATACTCTCTAGTTCCATCCATGCTGCTGCAAATGGCAAGATTACGTCCTTTTTGATGGCTGAGTAGTATTCCATTGAGTGTGTGAGTGTGTGTGTGTGTGTGGACACGTGTATCACATCTTTATCCATTCATCTTGATGGACATCTGGGCTCTTTCCATATTTTGGTTGTTGTGGACATTACTGCTATCAGCATTGGAACACAGGTGCTCCTTTAAATCACTATATTTGCATTTGGGGGGTAAATACCTAGTAGTGCAATTGCCTGGCTGTAGCATAGCTCTATTTCCAACTTTTTGAGAAACCTCCATACTGTTTTCCAGAGTGGCTGTACCAGTTCCTTTTAAACACAGATAATACATTCACCTGTGTAGACTATATTCTATGCTATAAAACGAGTGTCAGTAAGTTCAAAAGGACTGAAATCATGTGTATCATATCCTATGATCACAAGATAATGAATCAATAATAAAATATCTAGAAAATCTGATTATTTGAACATTAAATGGCAGATAATTAAATAATTTTGAGTCAAAATTGGAAAATACTTTGAACTGAATGATAAATAAAATACAACATGAATATTTAGAAGATGTAATAAAGTAGGGCTCAGAGGAAAAAACAGATTTAAGTGCAAAAAAAGAGAGGCCTGAAAACAATTACCTAATCTACTTTAGCAAGCTCTACCAAGAAGAGTAAAGTAAGTCCAAAATAGAAAGAATGAAATAAAGATAAGAATAGAAATCAATGAAAGTGAAAATTGCTTATAAAGAAAATGAAAAAGCCAAAAGCTGGAGACCCTCAACTCTACAGTCAACTAATCTTTGACAAAGCAGGAAAGAATGTCCAATGGAAAAAAGACAGCCTCTTCAATGAATGGTGCTGGGAAAATTGGACAGCCACATGCAGAAAAATGAAATTGGACCATTTCCTTACACCACACACAAAAATAGACTCAAAATGGATGAAGGACCTCAATGTGCGAGAGGAATCGATCAAAATCCTTCAGGAGAATACAGGCAGCAACCTTTTCGAACTCAGCTGCAGCAACATCTTCCTAGGAACAACGCCAAAGGCAAGGGAAGCAAGGGCAAAAATGAACTATTGGGATTTCATCAAGATCAAAAGCTTTTGCACAGCAAAGGAAACAGTTAACAAAATCAAAAGACAACTGACAGAATGGGAGAAGATATTTGCAAATGACATATTAGATAAAGGACTAGTGTCCAGAATCTATAAAGAACTTAGCAAACTCAACACCCAAAGAACAAATAATCCAATCAAGAAATGGGCAGAGGACATGAACAGACATTTCTGCAAAGAAGACATCCAGATGGCCAACAGACACATGAAAAAGTGCTTCATATCACTCGGCATCAGGGAAATACAAATCAAAACCACAATGAGATATCATCTCACACCAGTCAGAATGGCTAAAATCAACAAGTCAGGAAATGACAGATGCTGGCGAGGATGCGGAGAAAGGGGAAGCCTCCTACACTGTTGGTGGGAATGCAAGCTGGTGCAGCCACTCTGGAAAACAGCATGGAGGCTCCTCAAAATGTTGAAAATAGAACTGCCCTATGACCCAGCAATTGCACTACTGGGTATTTACCCTAAAGATACAAACGTAGTGATCCAAAGGGGCACGTGCACCCGAATGTTTATAGCAGCAATGTCCACAATAGCCAAACTATGGAAAGAACCTAGATGTCCATCAACAGATGAATGGATCAAGAAGATGTGGTATATATACACAATGGAATACTATGCAGCCATCAAAAGAAATGAAATCTTGCCATTTGCGACAACATGGATGGAACTAGAGCGTATCATGCTTAGCGAAATAAGTCAAGCAGAGAAAGACAACTATCATATGATCTCCCTGATATGAGGAAGTGGTGATGCAACAGGGGGGCTTAAGTGTGTAGGAGAAGAATAGATGAAATAGGATGGGATTGGGAGGGAGACAAACCATAAGTGACTCTTAGTCTCACAAAACAAACTGAGGGTTGCTGGGGGGAGGGGGTTTGGGAGAAGAGGGTGGGATTATGGACATTGGGGAGGGTATGTGCTTTGGTGAGTGCTGTGAAGTGTGTAAACCTGGTGATTCACAGACCTGTACCCCGGGGATAAAAAATATATGTTTATAAAAAATAAAAAATTAAAATTTAAAAAAATTGATAAGGAAATAAACAGAAATTATAAGTTGCCATATTTGGAACAGATTTAATATATTATCAAAACCTCCCCAAAATGTAAACAATAGACAAGGGGCAAAATACATGAGCAGACAATTCACAAAAGAAGGCATCTGAATGGTTCCTCATTCTATGAAATGCTGCTTGATCTCAGCAAGAATTAGGAAAATGTAAACTACAACTATATGAGGAAATGTTTCACTTATCAAATGGGCAAAAATTAGAAGTCTGACAGTATCAAATACTGGTGAGAAAACAAAGAACAACAGAAACTCTTCTAAACTTGTGGTGGATATGCAAATAGGTACAAGTACTTTAGAGGACAATTTGGCAGCATCTAAAGTTGACAATGCAGATACCTAATAAGCGGCAACCCCACTCCCTGGACACCCTGGGGAAGCTCGCACATGGGCATAGGAAACACGTGTAAGGATATTCATGCAAATATCACTTGTAGTAGAAAATGTTAGAAACAAATTAAATGTGTATCAAGCAGAGAATGGATAAAAAATACATTTTGATATATTTGTATATGGAATTCTAAACAGCAGTTAATATGAGAAAACTAGAGATATATGTTCAATATGAAAAATATCAAAAAGTTAAGCAAAGAAACCAAGTGGCGGAAGGATATACAAATGATGCCATTTACACAACACTCAAGACCTGCCTGGCGGGCTAAATTGGTTAAGCACAGATCATGATTTCCACTCCAGTCATGATCTCATGTTCTTAAGATTAAGCCTTATGTCTGCTACACGTTGGGCCCAGAGCCTGCTTAAGATTCTCTCTGCCTCTCTCTTTGTCCCTCCCCACCCTTAAATAAATAAATAAATAGATAGATAGATAGATAGATAGATAAATAAATGAACGGATCGATCTTATTAAAAAGTAACATTGGGTGGGGAGCCTGGGTGGCTCAGTGGGTTAAGCCTCTGTCTTCAGCTCAAGTCATGATCTCAGGGTCCTGGGATAGAGCCCACATAGGGCTCTCTGCTCATTGGGGAGCCTGCTTCTCCCCCTGTCTCTACCTGTCTCTCTGCCTGCTTGTGATCTCTCTCTGTCAAATAAATAAATAAAATCTTTAAATAAAAAAAAAATTCACACTGGGGGTGCCTGGTGGCTCACTCATTAAGGATCTGCCTTCAGCTCAGATCATGATTCCAGGGTCCTGGAATGGAGCATTGCAGAATCAGGCTCCCTGCTCAAAAGGAAGCCTGCTTCTCCTTCTCCCACTCCCCCTGCTTGTGTTTCCTCTCTCACCTTCTCTCTGTCAAATAAATAAATAAAATCTTTATAAAAAATTAAAAATAATATTCAATACATGAAAACAATGCTGTGTGATTTTAAGATTACACAGAGAGAGAGAGAGTAGATATGTAAAAGCAGCAATGGGAACGATAAATACCCAAAGCAAATACTGCTGTCTCTACTGACAAATAGAGGGATAGGATCAGGGATTCAAGCCTATTTGTAACATTTTCTTTTTCAGCCGCTTGGCGCATACAAGGGTATTCACTAGGGTATGCAGTGCACCTTTATGTATGTCTGAACTATTCCATAATTTTAAAAAATTAAGAAGGAACTGTATGGCTGCTTGGCAAAAGATTCAAACTTCAGTCATAATGAGGGAACAGACGCCCTTGCTGAATGTCCTCAACTGTTTTGACTTCTGGAGGGGCGGGCCGTGATTACAGCTGCGATTAGGTGACTCACCATAATTATGTTTTGTTGAAATTGAATTTATTGAAGCGTGAATCATTCTGCCCAAGTCCTACCTAATTGCTGCAACACCGCGGATGGGAAGGATGGCGGAGGAGTTTTCAGTAGAGGTCATTATAGAATGAATGTGCGCGCGCGTGTGTGTGTGCGTGTGCATACACGCCTGCACACACTCCCACAGCACTCACCCTGCAGAGAGCCTGCAGCGCTGCCTCCTCCTCTGTAATGATGTGAGGTTAGCAGGCAATGTCTACAGATTTCACTGGTTTCTTCTGCCTCCCACCCCTTACTCAAATTTATGAGCAACTCACTGTTCTGTGATTTGGCTCTCTGGGGGTCTCTGTGCCCCAGACCAGAACTCCAGGTGGGTGTTGTCTGTTTTCTCAAAGCTGTCAACTGGCAGATTTTATACCCATTCTCACAGCTCAGAATCACACCCCCACCCCTGCCCATTGCCCTGCCACACCACCACCACCACCACCCCGCCCACCACTGCCTGCTGCCTGGCGCAGCGGGGATCTTAGGGATACACCAGGAGCTGTGACCCTGCTGCAGAGCTATGATTTAAATCATCATGGATGCTCTGCGGAGGTAAACAGCAAACCCAGAATGTGGTGGGAACCCCTGGAGTCTCCCTCTCTCCAATCATGTGCAGGGAGTAGTGGGAATGGGGACCACTTTGGGTTCCTACGCACTGGGTCATCCATGGTCTCCCGCAAGCAGAAAGCTCAGAACTTTTCTCCTGACTCCTCCAACTGTGAAGACAGGGGGACTTCATTTCTTTTTTAATTTAATTTTTTTTCAGTGCTTCAAAATTCATTGTTTATGCACCACACCCAGTCTCCATGCAATAGCGCCCTCCATAATACCCACCACATGGCTCACCCAACAACCCACCCCCTTCCCCTCCAAAACCCTGTTTGTTTCTCAGTGTCCACAGTCTCTCATGGTTTGTCTCCCCCTCCAATTTCCCCCAACTCACTTCTCCTTTCCATCTCCCAATGTCTTCTGTGTTATTCCTTATGTTCCACAAATAAGTGAAACCATATGATAATTGACTCTCTCTGCTTGACTTATTTCACTCAGCATAATCTTTTCCAGTCCTGTCCATGTTGATACAAAAGTTGGGTATTGATCCTTTCTGATGGAAGCATAATACTCCATAGTATATATGGACCATATCTTCTTTATCCATTCATCCAGTGAAGGGCATCTGGTTCTTTCCACAGTTTGGTGACGGTGGCCATTGCTGCTATGAACACTGCGGTACAGATGGCCCTTCTTTTCACTACATCTGTATCTTTGGGATAAATACCCAGTAGTTCAATTGCAGGGTCATAGGGTAGCTCTATATTTAATTTCTTAAGGAATCTCCACATTGTTTCAGACCAATATCCCTGATGAATATGGATGCCAAGATTCTCAACAAGATTCTAGCTAATGGGATCCAACAGTACATTAAAAAGATTATCCACCATGACCAGGTGGTATTTATCCATGAGACGCAGGGTGGTTCAACATTCCCAGATCAATCAATGTGATAGAACAAATCAATAAGAGAAAAGAGAGCAATCACCTGATCCTCTCAATTGATGCAGAAAAAGTATTTGACAAGATACAGCATCTGTTCCTGATTAAAACGCTTCGAAGTATAGGGATAGAGGGAACATTCCTCAGCATCATAAAATCTATATGAAAAACCCATCCTCAATGGGGAAAAGCTGACGGCCTTTCCTTTGAGATCAGGAACACAACAAGGATGCTCACTTTCACCACTCTTGTTCAACATAGTATTAGAAGTCCTAGCAAGAGCAATCAGACATCAAAGAGAAATAAAAGGTATTCAAATTGGCAATGAAGCAGTCAAACTCTCTTCACAGATGACATGATACTTTATATGGAAAACCCAAAAGACTCCACCCCCAAACTACGAGAATTCATACAGCAATTCAGTAATGTGGCAGGATACAAAATCAATGTACAGAAATCGGTTGCTTTCTTATACACTAACAACAAAAATACAGAAAGGGATATTAGAGAATTGATTCCATTTACTATAGCACCAAGAACCATAAGATACCTGGGAGTAAACCTAGCCAAATAGGTAAAGGATCTGTACTCAAAGAACTACAGAACACTGATGAAAGAATTTGAAGAAGACACAAAAAGATGGAAGACCATTCCATGCTCATGGATCAGAAGAATAAACATTGTTGAAATGTCTATACTGCCTAGAGCAATCTATACTTTCAATGCCATTCTGATCAAAATTCCATCAGCATTTTTCAAAGAGCTGGAGCAAACAATCCTGAAATTTGTATGGATCCAGAAGAGACCCCAAAATGCTAAGGAAATGTTGAAAAAGAAAACAGAACTGGGGGCATCATGTTGCCTGATTTCAAGCTTTACTACAAAGCTGTGATCACCAAGACAGAATGGTACTGGCACAAAAACAGACACATAAACCAGTGGAACAGAGTAGACAGGCCAGATATAGACCCGCAACTCTGTGGTCAAATAAACTTCAACAAAGCAGGAAAAAATATACAATGGAAAGAAGACAGTCTCTTCAATAAATGGTGCTGGGAAAATTGGACAGCTACATGTAGAAGAATGAAACTCAACCATTCTCTTATGCCATTCATAAAGATAAACTTGAAATGGTTAAAAGACCTCAACATTAGACAGGAATACATCAGAATCCTGGAGGAGAACATAGGCAGTAACCTCTTCAACATTGACCACAGCAACTTCTTTCAAGATATGACTCCAAAGGCAAAGGAAACAAAAGTGAAAATGAACCTTTGGGACTTCATCAAGATCAAAAGCTTCCTCACAGCAAAGGAAACAGTCAACAAAACAAAGAGGTAACCCACAGAATAGGAGAAGATTTTCGTAAATGACAGTACAGACAAAGGTCTGATATCCAAGATCTATAAAGAACTCCTCAAACTCAACACACATGAAACAGATAAACATGTCAAAAAATGGACAGAAGACATGAACAGACACTTCTCCAAAGAAGACATACAAATGGCTAACAGACACATGAAAAAATGTTCATCATCATTAGCCATCAGGGAGAGTCAAATCAAAACCACATTGAGATATCACCTCACACCAGTTAGAATGGCCAAAATTAACAAGACAGTAAACAACATGTGTTGGAAAGGATGTGGAGAAAGAGGAACCCTCTTACACTATCAGTGGGAATGCAAGTTGGTGCAGCCTCCATGCCATTCTTAAACACAGTAGTGAAACTGGCATTTCAAAAATCTATTGGCTTATTTTTTTTTAATCTTTAATTTCCACTTATTAGAGTCAACTCTTGAAAAATAAGTCCTCCAGGGACAAGATAATATTTTAAACCCAGCTTGACAAGCTCTTGGGAGAACTGACTGAGTGGTAACAGACACAAGGACCTCTGGGTGTAGACTCATAGTAGACATTTAAAGAATTGAAGAGGCCATAAGGAGTGGAGACCCAGTCAGAGACAGGTTCCCCCACATCCTCACTTCCGATTTGTCCCAGAAACAAGTCTATGCTCTTGTCCTTTTCCATCTGGTTTGTTGCCTCTGAAACACTGCAGACTCAGAGCTGGCAGATGAGCTGCAACTCCAGAGATCCATGCAGATGTGAATGTCATAGTGTCAAGTGCTTGTGATCCAGATCATTTTACAGACAAGGTAATTGAGACTTCACTGACTACATGACTTGTCTCTAGTTACATGATGAGACAGTATCAGGACCAGTAGTAAAACTCAGAAATAGGTTCTGAGAGAATTAACAGCCTTGAGCAGCTAAAGGAAAGATCATAGGTCCAGTCTTCTGACTTTCTGTGTTTTAAAGGTCCATTTTTGCTCAGTAGTGACACAGAAATATCCTTCCCACAAAATCATAGAAGTGTTGCATGCAGAAACATGGAGTGTGTGGTCACAAACTCCACATTCCATGTCCAGCTCTGAGACTCGTGACTTGCGCTATTTTGGGCAAGTCCTTTCAATTCAAACCTCAGCTTCCTCAACAGTCAATTGAAAAAACACCATAAAACCTTTTTCATTCACGTGTTTTGAGCATGAGATAAAATACCACATTTGAAAGCACCCCTCACAGTACCTGGTCCTAGCACATATTCATCAAGTTGTATGGGCTTTAAGAATGTTTTCTCATTTCATTTTGATCACAGGAGGAAAATTTGGGACCCTTGGGGGACTTAGTTTGATCTTTCACCCCAGATGGATTATCATATTCTTGCCTTCTTTCTTAATTCACAACACTTATAATTGTGTCTTCTATTCCTGTGACCTTTGCTTTTCCCAATCTCTTAGTTTGATATCATTCTCTAGCCTAACAAATGTATTAGCAAGTTTATCATCCAGAATGCAAGTGATGGTAACAGTCACTTCTGCCTCTGAGTTTTCTGGAAGCCCACTGATCATACCCCAGCTTCGTCCTCTCCCAGGTGGACCCTTGTTCATTGGAAAGCAATATGTGCAGTCAGCTGTGCAGCCATTCCTACATCTACCTGAGATCTGAGTCCTGTTTTTCATATACTATCAGTTAAAATTCTTGCTGTCCTGGTACTCACTTTTTTTAAAATTTAAATTCAATTAGCCAACAACATATAGTACATAATTAGTCTTAGATGTAGTGTTCAGCAATTAATCGGTTGTGTATAAAACCCAGTGCTCATCACATCTCATGCCCTCCTTAATGCCCATTACCCAATTACCCCATCTCTCCACTCACCTCACCTCCAGAAACCCTTGGTTTGTTTCCTAGAGTTAAGAGTCTCTCATGGTTTCTCTCTCTCTCTCTCTCTCTCTCTCTCTCTCTCATGACTTCCCATTCGGTTTTCCCTCCCTTCTCCCATGATCCCCTGTGCTGTTTCCTATATTCCACAAATGAGTGAAACCATATTATAATTGTCTTTCTCTCATTGACTTATTTCATTCACCATAATACCCTCTAGGTCCATCCATGTTGATGCAAATTGTAGATATTCATCCTTCCTGATGGCTGACTAATATTCCATCTTCTTTGTCCATCCATCTGTCAATGGATGTGCAGGCTCTTTCCACAGGTTAGCTATTATAGACATTGCTGCTGTGAACATTGGGATGCAGATGCCCCTTCAGATTACTACATTCATATTTTTATGGATAAATACCCAGTAGTGTGATTGCTGGATTGTAAGGTAGCTCTATTTTCAACTTTTTGAGGGAACTTTATACTGTTTTTCAGAGTGTACCAGGTTGCATCACCAACAACAGTATAGGAGGATTCCCCTTTTTCTGCATCTTTGCCAACATTTGTTGTTTCCTGTCTTGTTAATTTTAGTCATTCTGACTGGCGGAAGGTGGTATCTCATTGTGGTTTTGATTTGTATTTCTCTGATGCCAAGGGATGTGGAGCATTTTTTCATATGTTTTTTGGCCATTTATATGTCTTCTGGTGCTCACTTCTTGATAGTTATTCCATCTTAACCAACAAATGACTTTCTAACTCTCCTATCCTTTCTCTGATACCCTTTGATTTCTCTGGCTCCTCTTCTTAACTTCACCGATTACCCACAGCATTACTCAGGTTCAGTGCATATCCCTCTGCTTTAATTTCTGTAACTAGGATGATGGCAACCTTACTCCTTTTCCCTCTTTGAAGAGGAACTTAAGCATAAAATGGCATCTCAAGGATGAATTCAATCAAGGAATTCTATCAAGTCTTATTTAAGTAGTTATTTTAAAGTGATGACTGAGTCTTCTAACCTGTAAAGCTTAGAGCTGCATATTAACAACACAGAAATATCATCAAATGCTCTCTCTATATAAAAGATTTTATGGTAATCCACAAACTTGGGGGGTGATAAAAGTCTAATATGAATGCTTTGTCACCACTATTAAAATTTAAAAAAGCATAATTTCATGTCTCCATAAAAAGATAAAGGAAATCCCAAGGAACAGAATGGAATAAGAATCTAAAGGAAATAAAAAGTCAGGAATGGAGATAAGCATCAAAATTCAACTCACTGGGATTTTATCTGTACCTTGTACTGTACTATGTTCTTCTCTTAGAAAGTGAAATAAGGATTTAGGACAAGCTTCATCTATTTATATTATTTATATTACAAGAGTTTTTAAACAAACACAAGAATGCATACGACTCCAAAACAAATATGCACTAATGATACTTCAAGATACCATCTCTGCATATCATCATCACCGTATCCCCTTTCTCGTTCTCTAGCATTGACACCTCAGTCTACCCTATAGCAGGTTTGTCACTTGGAAGCATCTTCTCTCTCCTTCACCCCCTACTCCATATCTACTCCCTCTTTCTAAACACTGCCAATACCATAGTGTGTAGCCAGACATGATCATAGTAGATTCTGACGTGATTGGCGTGTTGTTGCCATACAACAAGTTTAACCTAAGATAATCCAACCCACTGCCATAAAGAAATAGTCAGTTCCTGTCCCTACTTTTCATCATTAAAATTGGTCTAAACAAATTAGATTGTTGAAACGCTTTGTTCCCAACTTCTTGCCAAAGGACATGTAGACTCAGCAGTTTTCTTGGACTTCAACTTCCCCCTAGCTCCATAGTTCTTACCCTCTTTTCCATGCCTTTACCACCAGTTACCTGATGAAGACTCCACTATCTTTGTGCCCCCTTCCTCCTTGCTTATCACCTTCTGTAATCTAGCATATTTAGATTTAGATCCAGAGAAACTGCACCACATATTCACCACTTATGGGTCTCACCTCAAACCAACCAATAGTCATTAATATGTTACTGCATGCAAACAGGAGACAAGGTACAGGCTTTAAATCTAAATATTTAAGACACGGATTCTTGGTCAATACAAAATCTCTTTACCTCATGAGGACAGGCAATTGAGCAAACATGGGATGAGAGGAGAGAGCTTGAGGAAGTTTGGGTCCATATTTTGGGGAAAAGAGTGCTGAAACTATCACTAGGCTATCTATGAATTTATAGTTATCTGTATCAGAGACTTATGTTCCAGAAGACTAGGCATGATATCTGTGTACCTATCAACATGTGTATGCAGACAAGCACTCCAGGGAGACAGGGAATTAGGCAGCCGGCTGAATTTACTGAGACATCTTGAACTATTTTTTTGAATGTTTGTATTTGGCAAATAAATGCACTATCCCCAAGCACCTTTCCCCTCATTTAAAACCCATGTGTACTGGAGAGGAAATTTAATCCTTATGTTCCTGATTCACTTACACTTAACCCATCAAAATCCAGTATGGTGAGAACTGTTAGATGTCCATGAGCCTTCTGAACCTTGTGTAATAAACCACTTGGAGCTGTCTTTTCTTTGAATCTCAGAAACCACAGTGAGGAACTATTTTCAGTGGCTTTAGTTGGGGGAGAAGATGGGATTTTGATTTTGCCCTCAGATTTCACCACAACCAAAAAATTCTAACTTTGGCCAAACACACTGCCACACCTTATATTTAGTTCTTGCCAACAACCTGAAATCCAGAGACACCATTTTGTGAAAAATCAATGAAAACGGACTGAGATCCAGTTCCAACTATGTGCTAAGCACCCTGTGGATCTCTGGCACTGGATCCAAATGTCCTCACCAGTGGCTAACCTCACCCTCCTCTGGATCTCTGAGTGGTTTTGTTTCCCTCTGCTCCAGGCTAAATGTATAGGACATACTGTTCATTTGCAAAGAGTAGTGGAAAACAATGGAAAAGAGGAAATTTAAGGAAATAGAATCCTGTAAAGGCAAATAGAGCATAATAACATATACACTGAGGGCATGGATTATGGGGACATTTACAGAATATAACCAAAATTCACACAGTCCATATATTCACCCAGAGTTCTATCTCTAGATGACTTCAAGTCTCACATGGAAATTAAGATCTCTTCCAGCCAACTCATTTACCTACCTCAGTCAGCAGTCGATGAAAGAAGAGTCATGGCTAATATGCAAGCAATTATTATCCAAATTTGGCTTTCAATTTTTCTGTAATCATCATAGGCAAATTCAAACATATAATCCCTATTTTGCCTGGCCCTGAATCTCACCAATATGTGGGAGACTGAAACAGAGAATTATTTGTTTCTAGCTGACCTGCCCTGGGTTTCTTGCCCAACTGGTTACATGGTAGGGAAAGAAGCCAGGTGGTCCCAACCTGGTCACAGATACCCTGTTCACAGGTAATCAGAAGGGAGTTGTTCTATTGCAGTGCAAGTCAGGCCTTAGAATTTCCTGACTCGTGCCTACCACATTTCCAACCTGGTGTTTCATTAAGATCTGAGTGCTCATAAACATCATTCCTGGAGCTCACCTTTCTCCCATGCCCCTCACAGCACAGTGTGCCTTTCCCTTGAGTCTCACAACTCACAACATATGGAGGAGAAAAGAAGGGCATAATGGTGTTTTCTCCCTTTCTATTGAGATCACAGTGTTATTTATGCCCCTTCATTTGATGCAGAACCCTACTCTGGGTTACCTAGCTATTAAACATTCACTAATTTCAAAACTCATGCAAGGACAATTTCCAATGGAACAGTGGTTTTTATTGTTTCTCCCTGGTCTCTCAGCAACTTGGTGCCACCAAAAGAGAAAGGCCTGAGGTTTCTCATGTCAGTTCAGCCCCAAAATGGGAGAGAGGAGAAGGGAGCTGAGAGAAATTGGAAGGGGAGATGAACCATGAGAGACTATGGACTCTAAAAAACAACCTGAGGGTTTTGAGGGGGCGGGGTGAGGGTGGGAGGTTGGGGGAACCAGGTAGTGGGTATTAGGGAGGGCACATATTGCATGGAGCACTGGGTGTGGTGCAAAAACAATGAATACTGTTATGCTGAAAAGAAATAAAAAATACATATATTTTAAAATTCAGAGAAAGAAATAAAAATTAGAGCAAAGGAGATTTCTGAGTTGGAAGGGACTACCTATCTGACTAGAATAAAAAGGGGAGGATGCAGTGAGGCCAAGTACATGACTTCCCACCACAGTGTCCCTGGCAGGCGATATTCAGTCCAAACTGCATCCAGCCAAAGCAGCTGCCCGAGGAGAGACACTTAAGGCTTTGAAATCAGATTGACCTGGATTCAAGTCACAGCTCTGCCTTTTACTACCTGTGTTACTCACTTTATGAACATTAAAATGATAGTACTTTCTTCATAGGGTTATCATGAAGATTGAATGGTCTACATATTTAAAGTGTCCTATGGAGAGTTGACATGGAGGAGAAGGGAATGAGATGGTAGCCATAAATTTTTCAGCTCATACACCTTGCTATTTTTCCAGGAATTTTCTTTTTTTTTTTTTTTAATTTAAATTCAATTAGCCAACCTGTAGTATGTCATTAGTTTCAGATGTATTGTTCAATGATTCATCAGTTGCATATAACACCAGTGCTCATCACATCGTGTACCTTCCTTAATGCCCATCACCCAGTTACCTCATCCCCGTACCCACCTCCCCTTCTACAACCCTCAGTTTGTTTCTCAGAGTCAAGAGTCTCTCATGGTTTGTCTCCCAGGAATTTTCGTTGATTTCCCTTTCAAGTTAAAGATCGAAAGGTACTGTTAAAATTCAAACATGTTGCTTAGAAGAGGTAACAGTCATCTTTTTCAGTGATTGTCATCTTGATATATATTAGTAGTCAGACTAAATTTCTGATGCTATAAGGGTGTGAGATAGGTAAATTTTAATGTCTAGAATGAAAGGGGAAAATATTGGAACATGGTATGCTTGTGTTTAGACAAATGAAAATATATTAAATTTTTAAGGGTTTATTAGGGCAAAAATCAGTTCTAATTGGGCAACCAGAAATGGTTGGGAGAACTTCACCAACAGGAGCTAAGGAAAAGATTTTTATAGAAGAAACACAGAAGCAAAGTAAGGAAATTATTTGATTGTCTATAATTTATGCATTATTTGGGAAAGCCTTGTTTGTTGTTTATGATTGTTTATCCTTGTGTTTCAATTTCTCAGACATTACTGGCTTAGGTTTTGCTTTGCTTACATAGGCTACTAAGGTATTAAAGCCACTTCAGTCTATGGCCTCCCTGTTTAATTAATTTAACACTGGGAAAGCAAATCTAAGTGGGCACTAATTTTTGAGATTCCAGGATATAAGGCTGCCAAAAGCAAGAGGGGACCTAGAGCAAAGGAAAATGGCAGAAGGAATAAGAAACTCTGCATAAGGAGAAATTTCAGTTTTGCCCCAAAGCCCAGGGTCAAATCCTGCCACCATAATTTTTTTTTAATTTTTGTAAAATTTTTCTATTTATTTTCAGCATAACAGTATTCATTATTTTTGCACCACACCCAGTACTCCATGCAATCCGTGCCCTCTCTAATATCCACCACCTGGCCCCCCCAACCTCCCACACCCCTGCCACTTCAAACCCCTCAGATTGTTTTTCAGAGTCCATAGTCTCTCATGGTTCACCTCCCCTTCCAATTTCCGCTAACTCCCTTCTCCTCTCTAACTCCCCTTGCCACCATAATTTATGTTTATATCACTACTATACCACTGTGCTGAGGCTGCAGTTGTCTTCTTATGCAACTCGACTGGATTCTAGTTTCCTCATCAGGTCTCTTGCAGCAATGTACATAGTAAGAGTAGAATAAATGTAGTGGATGATCCAAGACCCCAAAAGGTGTTCTAGACATCCATGGATCAATAGACAACATCCCCATCCCTTCTCAAGCAAGGTCTTCATATTATTCTTTCTTGACAAATGTAGAGCAGTAACATCCCTGCTCAGAAACCCTAGGCCAGTCACAGAATATAAAATATTGGTTGAATTTCACCACCTAAATTATGCACATTGTTACACACACCTGCCTCTTCAAGAAGGAGATAGGAGTCCATGTGTTCTAACAGCACAGGGAAATTAAAGGGTTTGACTAAGTGGTAACTTAGTGATTGCTTTCTGGAACCCAATAACTTTGCAGACCACATCAAAGCTCCTCTCCTACTGGGCCAGAAGTTTTCTATCCACAGGCACGTTGGTTTTATGAGAAAGATTATTTGATGGAAGACCCACACATTTCATAATGGTCTTCAGTTTCGTGAAGAATTGCTTTACAGAAGATGGTATCAAGCTATTCTTCACATCTGCTGAGGACAAAGGAGTATTCCTTTTTTTTTTTTTTTTTTTTGCTTAATTTTTTAAATTTATTTTTTATTTTCAGCATAACAGTATTCATTATTTTTGCACCACACCCAGTGCTCCATGCAATCCATGCCCTCTATAATACCCACCACCTGGTACCCCGACTTCCCACCCCCCACCCCTTCAAAACTCTCAGATTGTTTTTCAGAGTCCATAGTCTCTCATGGTTCACCTCCCCTTCCAATTTCCCCCAACTCCCTTCTCCTCTCTAACTCCCCATGTCCTCCATGCTATTTGTTATGCTCCACAAATAAGTGAAACCATATGATAACTGACTCTCTCTGCTTGACTTATTTCACTCAGCATAATCTCTTCCAGTCCTGTCCATGTTGCTACAAAAGTTAGGTATTCATCCTTTCTGATGGAGGCATAATACTCCCTAGTGTATATGGACCACATCTTCCTTATCCATTCGTCTGTTGAAGGGCATCTTGGTTCTTTCCATAGTTTGGCGACCATGGCCATTGCTGCTATAAACATTGGGGTACAGATGGCCCTTCTTTTCACTACATCTGTATCTTTGGGGTAAATACCCAGTAGTGCAATGGCAGGGTCATAGGTAAGTTCTATTTCTAATTTCTTGAGGAATTTCCACACTGTTCTCCAAAGAGGCTGCACCAACTTGCATTCCCACCAACAGTGGAAGAGGGTTCCCCTTTCTCCACATCCTCTCCAACACATGTTGTTTCCTGTCTTGCTAATTTTGGCCATTCTAACTGGTGTAAGGTGATATCTCAATGTAGTTTTAATTTGAATCTCCATGACGGCTAGTGATGATGAACATTTTTTCATGTGTCTGATAGCCATTTGTATGTCTTTATTGGAGAAGTGTCTGTCCATATCTTCTGCCCATTTTTGATATGATTGTCTGTTTTGTGTGTGTTGAGTTTGAGGAGTTCATTATAGATCCTGGATATCAGCCTTTTATCTGTACTGTCATTTGCAAATATCTTCTCCCATTCTGTGGGTTGCCTCTTTGTTTTCTTGACTGTTTCCTTGGCTGTGCAGAAGCTTTTGATTTTGATGAAGTCCCAAAAGTTCATCTTTGCTTTTGTTTCCTTTGCCTTTGGACAAAAGGAGTATTCTGAGACTGACTACAGAAATGAACCTATTTTAAATGGCCAGCATAAAGCTCTGGAAAAGAGGAATAGTGTGCTGACATGGATTTTAGTTGTATGTTTTTCTTTCTTCTTTCTTATAAGACCTGATCTTCTGTGAGATTGAAGACTAGGGGAAGGAAATTCTTCATCTAGTCCTCCTAAAAAGAATGCTGATTTGAAAAAGGTTTTCCTTAGAGTATAGTAAGGTTATTGGATTAAACAGTGGGCATGAGGGCTGCAAGAAAATATTGAAACTTGGACCATATTGGTGTCTCAAAGACTCAAAAGATCTC
The DNA here is from genome assembly GCF_011764305.1 of Mustela putorius furo. NCBI lineage: Eukaryota > Metazoa > Chordata > Mammalia > Carnivora > Mustelidae > Mustela > Mustela putorius. Next base: position 21,711,534 of record NW_025421341.1, read on the forward strand.
TTGACCAAAATTATTTCTTTATTTCCTTTTGACTTACAGGTATCAAAGGAGAAATTTGATTTATTTGAAACATAGACAGGTTTCAACTGACCACTGATATTGCATTATGTCAAAGCCTGACTACTGTTCTAAGGTGAGCTAATGATTTACCATTCACCCATGCTGCATTCCATTTTCTACCATCTATGCCCTGTCCACTGACAGGATATTAAAAATAGGGGTGTGAAGCAATGTCACCAAAATGGTAGAATAAGAACATCCCAAAAAATCCCTTCCTTAAAATCAGCCCCCAAAATTGTTGCAAAAAACTGTCAGAATCAAAATTTTTCAGAACTTTGGAAATTAATCACAAGCTTGGAACAACCCAGTAACTTATTCAAGAAAAACAACTGAATCTCAGTAAGAGCAACAACTCTTAGCCTAGTCTCATCCCCACTCCCCAGCTTAGTGGGAGCCTTGAGAAATACCCTGCATTCCTGGTACCTGACAGGGCAGAATGAAGTTGAAACACTCTCAGAGACTCATTCCCAAAGAATAATAATTATTTGACCTTCTCTTGGTTCTCTGGTAGACCACACTCAAGAAACTACATTTCACTCAAAAGTCTCTTCACCTGCCTTATAACTTGCATAATAATGAAAGCCTTTAGGGGTAGAGCCATTTGTAGAAATCATTTAACAGCTAGTGTTTTAATATGGGCACTGCCAGAGACATGGGAGAAAACAATAGGCTAACCAAAATGCTTAGAAGAATCTAGACAGTGAGTTGTCTACAGGTCCTTGGCAAATCTAGAAGATAACACACTATGCACATAGTTACACACAGTCTCACGAAAGACCTGAGTTGGCCCTGGCTGACACTGAGGCTCTGTACAAGCAGGAAATCAGTGAAAATGACCCAAATATCCATCAGTTATTGTATAGACAGATAGATGTGATATATCCATACGATGGAATATTGTTCATTCATAAAAAAGGAATGAATTAGTGATACATACTATAAAATGGATGACCTTGAAACTATTATGCTGAGTGAAAGAAGAAAAACACAAAAGGTCATATATTGTATGATTCCATTCATACAAAGAACAGTCCAGAATAGACAAATCCATAGAGACAGAAAATTGAATTAGGTGCCAGGGGCTGGGGTAAGGAGATAACTGACAGCTCCTGGGTGTGGGTTTCTTTTTGAGATGATGGAAATGAAATGTTCTGGAATTGGATAATGATTATGATTGTACAACCTTGTGAATATACTAAAAACCACTCAATTATATGCTTTAAAATGATGAGTTCTATGTTATATGAAATTTTATGTGAATTATATCTGTGTTTTTAATGTGAATGTGAGAGAGATTGGGGTATTTCTTCTCCCTTCTTCTACCTTTCAGTTAGGCCTCTCTGGCACCAGGCATGTTCTTTGTCTAAATTTCCCACTGGGCAATCCTTCCTCCAGGGCTCCAAGTCACACCAGGCACCAAGAACATTATTTCTTCTCTGTGCTCCTTGATACAAAAGTAGTAATGGTTTCCCACTCTTGACATTCTGGACTGGGTGCCCCAAATTCTGTGTTTCCTTAACTTTTCTGACACTACCAGAAGACAGACCATCTCCATGACTTATGTTTTCTTGGTGGGACTTGACTAATGCACAGGTGTTGCTAACTGACAATGAAGCGATGTTCTTTGAAGCTCTGATATGCTGGAATGTGCTCCAGTAGAGGGTGGATAAGACAACAGGATAAAGAATGCAGAGGTTTTCCAATGTTCTATGCTCAGCCCCATAGTCATCCCTGTCTCTACCATCTTGGGAAATCTGACCTCCCACAATGTCTTCAGCTGTCACCTCAGTTTGGAATTTGTCTCTAATTTGATTCCTGACTTTTAAACTAACCTTTCTAATGGTACCATGAATGTTTCTTCATGAATGTCTTTTAGATCTCTCAAGTCAGTATGCACACTTGCCAATTTCATCCACCCTTTTACTCCAATTAGACACACTATCTTCAAGTCCACCTTTTCTCATTGACCTCTAAACATTGATTCTCTAAACGGACCTGAAATCCCACTTACATTTTAGACATACTTAGGAGTACTAGGTCTTCAGTTCCCCTGAGTTCATCACTTTATATTCCTACTTCCAAATATCCTCTCTAGGACCAGTTTCTTCTTTGTAGGACATTCTCCTACTATCTGCAATGCCATGATCACTCTCAAGAAACTTAGCATTGATGCCATAATACTATGTAATATATAAGAAATACTCAAATTTTCCCAAATATCCTGACAATGTATTTAATATTTAATTATTTTTAATCAAAAGTCAAATCTAATAAAATAGATTATAGTTATTTGTCGTGTCCTTTTTATTCTTTGTGAACAACTCCTCCACTTTTTTTTTTTCTTATCTTTCACTGAGAGTGAATTTTTGCAACACCCAAAGTCCCACAGACTTGGACTTTCCTGATTGTTTTCTCATGTTTAAATTCTGAATAGACATATTGGGCAAGGATATAGTGTAAATGGCATTGGGTCTTTTTTTGTGCATCACATCAGGAAGCAATAATGTCAGATTATCCCATTACGGTTAATGCTATTTGATTACTGGTCAAGAGATGTCTAACAGATTTATTTCAAAGTAGAAATAACTTTTTTTTAAATTAGTAAATAACTTGTGAGGCTAAACTTTAAAATGGTAAGAATATCTTGTTATTCAAGAATCTTTCACCAAAAAATTTTAGAATCCATTGCTGATACTTGCCTGAATTAATCATTACCTCAATGGTGACAAAATGGTCATTTTCTGTCATTGCTTCTACATTCCCTTACCATTCTTCTGTAAAGAACCCCTTTTCACTCTCTCATCTCCTTTAGTCTTGTGTGTTTGCTTGTTTTTAAATATCATTTTTAATTCAGCGTAATAAAATACATTATTAGCATTGTTCTTGGGATACTCAATGCTTCCCTAATTTAGCCAGTGGGAAGTTCTTCAAGCTAGCTCCTGTGTTCACTTGTGCTCCAGGGAAAGGTGGATAAGTTTTTGGTTTTTTAACACTCTCTTGCTTTCAGGAACAGTAAGATACTCCAGATTGAACTTGTACTTTTCTTTCCTGATACCCATTCAACAGAACTAAGAAATATGTTTTGAAATCATGAGTCATTCTGATACTTTCAAATCCAACACCGAGAGCTCGTCACCTCCTCCTGTCCCACATTTGTAGCTCCCTTCTCTCATGATAAAACCTGGTTCCTAACAACACCTGGTGTTAACTCATTTGCTCTATCCTGTAATTCTCACAAAGTAGTATGGGAACTGTGATGCCAGTATCACAACCAACAGCACACCTACCAAGTAAAGCCCAAATTTCTTTACAATTCTTTTTCACCTTTAGACTGTATCCCACTAGGCATGTGGCCAGTTTTGTGTTCAATTAGTTAGGATGAGCCTTTCTTTCCGTAGGGGTCTGCTATCAACTGGTTGTACAGTAGGGTTCATTTGTTTCGTTTTGTCCAAATTAGGGGACTGGGCTCTTGTTTATTAAACTTTATTTTCAAATATACATACTGTTATGATGGTTTAAAAGTAAAAACTATATGAGAAGGCAAACTCAGAAAAGTGTCACTATTTCCTCATCCCTCTACCTTTTTCTCATTCTTACCCTACATTTGTCATGGAGGCAACTATTTCATTAACTTCTGGTTTACGCTTCCCAAGTTTCTTTTCACAAAAACATGTGTGTGTTTTTCTTTCCTATGTCCTCTTTTTCACTTTGTAGTTTTTATTTCAAATCTATCTTAGAAATCTATCTGAATAATTAATAGAGATCTTCCCCCATTCTTTTTGTAGTCAAATAGTTACTCCAATGTGTGGATGTACCACAGTTTATTTAACCATTATTTTCTGTATTGGCATGCAGGTTGTTTCTGTGATCACAGTTTGATGAATAATTTTGTGCATATGCTTTTTGCTTGCTTATTTGTTTTGGAGGGTCAGCTTCAGGGCAAAGTTCTGGAGGATCAGATTGCTGTCAAAGGGTAAATGTTGCACAGAGAATATTTTAGCTAGCCAGAACTTCTTCCCAATGGATTATATCAGCAATGTACGTACTTGGCTTATAGGTTAAATAGTTCCCCCTTAAAAATTCATATACTGAAGCCCTAATCGCCAGTACCTTAGAATGTGACTATATTTAGAGACAGGGCCTTTAAAGAGGTGTGTAAGTAAAAATAAGGCCAGTAAGGTGACCCCTCATCCAATCTGATTGGTGTCATAGAAGAGGAAATTTGGACCCACAGAATTATACCAGGGATGTGCTTGCTCAGAGGAAAGGCCATGTGAGGACACAGTGAGAAGGCAGCCATCTGCAAGCCAAGGACAGAGACCTCAGAAGAAACCAAACCTGCCAACAACTTGATCTTGGATTTCTAGCCTTCAGAATGGTGAGAAAATACACTTCTGTGTGTCAGTCACCCAGTCTGCGGTAGTTTTTAATGGCAGCCCCAGCATACAACACAGACTGTTTCTCCACTGCCTCGCCAGCCATGGATGGTCCAACTTGTGAGTTTTTTCATTTTGATCTGTGAAAAAAAGTACAGTTTTAATCAGCATTATTTTATTCTGAGTGCAGTTGAGCATCCTTTCATGTGTTTGAAGATCATTTTCTTATTTTTGCAGAAAGGGGTGATTTGGGGTTTTTTTTTCTCAATTTTTAAAAACATTTTAGACATTATGGAGATAGTCATTTATTTCTGATACATCATGTTGCAAACATTTTCTTCCAGTGATCCACTTTTCTTTTGATTTTTCTTACTTTTTGCCATGCAATTTTTTCTTACTTTTATGTAGTAGAAATTACTGACCTCTTTTTTTTTTTTTTGCATGTGGATTTTGAGTCACATTTAGAAAGCTTTTTTCCTACATTCATGTTACAAAACCATTCAACTGTGCTTTCTTCCAGTACTGGTGTGATTGTTTATTTTGTATTTTTTTAAGATTTTATTTATTTATTTGAGAGTGAGTGAGTGAGACAGAGCATGAGTGGGGAGGAGAGGGAGAAGCATGTTCCCCACTAGCAGGGAGCCCAATGTGGAGCTCAATTCCAGGACCCTGGGATCATGACCTGAGCCTAAGGCAGACACTTAACAAACTCAGCCACCCAGGTGCCCCTTACTTTGTATTTTTTACATTGAGATTTCTCATCCCTTTAGTTTATGACACATGGCATAAGGTGTCGATCCAGTTTTATCTTTTCTCCAATGGCTACCCAGCTGTTCCACCATCATTAATTTAAAAGTCCACCTTTTCTCGTTATTTGAAATGCCAACTTTACCAAATAATACATTTTGGGGCATACTTGAATCCATTTCTGGACTTCCTTTTTGGTTTCTTTGGTCTCTCTGTTCATATACCCACACTTCCCTGTATTAACCAACAACCTGTTGGAATATGTTTTACTAACAGGTAAGATCATTTTCCCTCATTGCTTCCTCCTCCTCCCTTCCCAAAGTTTCCTAACTCTTGTGTGTTTATTTTTTTTTTTTAAGATTTTATTTATTCACCCGACAGAGATCACAAGTAAGCGAAGAAGCAGGCAGAGAGAGAGAGAGAGGAGGAAGCAGGCTCCCTGCTGAGCAGAGAGCCCAACACGGGGCTCGGTCCCAGGACCCTGGGATCATGACCCAAGCTGAAGGCAGAGGCTTTAACCCGCTGAGCCACCCAGGTGCCCGTTGTGTGTTTATTTTTTGACATGACTTTAGAATTAATTTAACTATTTCAGAAAAAAAATCTTGTTGGCATTTTTCTTGCAATTGGGTTAAATTTATATACTAACTTGAGAAGAACTAACATCTGAATGATGTTGAGTAGTTCTCTCCAAGAACAATGGATGCTTTTTTAGTTGTTCAAGTCTACTTTCATGTCTTCAGGAGCATCTTAAAATTTCCTTGTTTTGATTTTACTTTTTTTTTTTTCCTTTCCTTTTGAGCACAATTGACACCTGATGCTACATTAGATTCAGGTAAATAACACAGTAATTCAACATCTCTATACATGTGTTGTGCTTCCCAAAAGTGTAGCTGCCACCTGTCCCTAGACAACACTATCACGCTACCACTGACAATATGCCCTGTGATGGACATTTCATCCCCATGAACTATTCATTCTATGACTGGAAGCCCAATCTCCCACTCCCCTTCAGCCATTTTACCTATCCCCTCAACCCCAAGAAGATATATGTATATATGTGTATATGTGTATGCACACGTGCGTGCGCATGCACGCATGTGCACACACACACACACACACACACACACTGGAATATTACTTGGCCATAAAAAAGGATGAGACCTAGACATTTGCAACAACACAGGTGGACCTAGAAAGTATAATGCTAAGTGAAATAAGTCAGACTGAGAAAGACAAATACTATATAATTTTACTTATATGTGGAATCTAAAATACATATTTAAGATTCACCTTATTGTTGCAACTACAAACAAGTTTTTCCTCTTATGTTGTATCCTATAATTAGCTATATATATATACATATGAAGGTAATGGATTTTCATGTCAATTTTATATCTTACTATCTTACTAAATTCCTTATTTAATTTCCATTTGTTTAATCACTAATTCTTGGGTTTTCAAGATTCACTATCATTTCACCTACATACATAGTTTTTCTTCTTGAATTTGTATACCTTTATCTAATGGCATTGATCAACAGCTCCAATACAGTGTTAAATAGTAATAGAGAGAGGGGACATCTTTACCTTATTTCTAGTCTTGGTCAACATTTCATGCTTCCCAATTAAATAAGGTGCTAAGTTTAGGACATATACATACATATATACACAAATTATATGGTGTGTCTATGTATGTGTCCATATATAAAATTGTGTAAAGAAAGTATCCATTAATTCCCATGTTATTGAGTGCCTTTTTCAGGACTGGGTTTTAAATGTTGAAAATCTTTCAGCACCCATGGAGATAATATGATTTTTCATATTTGTATTTTTCAAACAACCAGAATTTGATTCATTTGTTAGCTCTACTTTTTTTTACTCTTTTCTCCCACATTATTTTCTCCTTAAATCTATTAATAAGGTAAATTATATTAATAGATTTCTTCATATTGAAACTCCTTGCACTCCTGAAATTTAGTATTGATGTTTTATTTTATTATGATGGTTTGAGATTCTTTTTGCTAAAATTTTACTCAATTTTTGTATCTGTATTTATAAAGCAAATTAGTCTATAGTTTTCTCTAAGCTACACTATTGTTATTATTATTACTGCTATTATTAATCTTTATTAGGTCTAGATACCAATGTTAAACTTACTTCTTAAAAAGAATTTGGAAGTTCTCCTTCATTTTCTACACTTTGAAACAATTTGTGGAACAATTTACAGAGCATGAATATTATCTAATCTTTGAAGGTTTGTAGAATTCTCCTGTGCAAACATCTGGCTCTGGTGTTTCAATATAATCATTTGATAACTTTCTCCATCTTTTTTCCACTCCAGAGAGCTGTCTGTCTGAGCTTTCTATATCAAAATGGGGTCTGTTTTCATAAGTTACATTTTTATAGAGAATAATCAATTTCATAGTTTCTGAATGTATTTGCAAAGTTTTGCCAAGTCATCTACTTACGATTTATTTTCATTGTTACAATGGTTGTTTCCTCTAGTGAAACAACCTTATTTTATGTGTTTGTGCTTTCCTTCTTTTCTTGATGGGTTGGCTATTGGTGTGTCTATTCACATTTTTCCCCCAAACAACCAGAATTTTGATTCATTTGTTAGCTCTACTTTTTTTTACTCTTTTCTTCCACATTATTTTCTTCTGTTATCTTTATTATTCCCTTCCTTGTGCTTTCTTTTTCTTTTGATTTTTCTTTATTTTAGTTAGAAATTAAATACTTTTTTTACCAATTTAAGTATTTAAGACTACATTTTTCCCTCAGATTATTCCTTTTATGGTGTCTCACCAATTCAGATGTGCATATTTTTCAATCTAATTTTTTGTTTTTTTAATTCTGTAATTTTTGTTCACAAATAGTAGGAACTGAATAGTTGTTTAATATTCATTATTATTGTTCAAATTCCAGGTAGAAGGACCTTTTTAAATTTTGTTATTTATTTCCACTTTGTGGCACTTACTGGGACTTTCTTTGTGACCCATCATGTGGACCATTTTTGTGAACACCATGCTAATGCTTTCAGAAGAGAGAACATTCTCTATATCACCAAGGCTTGAGATTTGCTATATAGCCTATGCTCACCGTATTAATTATGTCAATTAGCTCTTTATACCCTATTTATTTTACTGTTTCTATTTTTCTGGAATATCTTTGTTAATCCCTTGATGCTTAGCCTTTCTGGGCCACTTTGTTTTAAGTGTGTCTTATATATCTCATAGAATTAAGGTTTTTGTGAGTCAATTATAACATATTTACTGGGATATTTTGCAATTTATTAATAAGCTTACTAATAAATTATGATATCACTGATATAATTTATTAATATGACTGATGTATTTGGTCTCAACTCACATTTTGTGTAAAACTGTCTGTACATATTTCCTTTTTCTCCATGTGGTTTGTTTTCTGGACCCATTTTATATTTTTTTGGTGTTTAGGGAGGTTCGTATTTTCATTGCAGTGGTTAGCTTTTCACCAAGACCTATCATAATGCCTTTAATCCATGTGTTCTTATGTAGCCTCTACTTATTGGTCTTTCTTCTTTAAGTAATATCCTTCACTCTCACCCCTTATCTATGCAACAATGTATTGGCTCAGCTCAGAATATTTAATAGTTATACTCTCCTTCCACTCTTGCCCCATCCTTGTGTAGCTACAGATTTACACCAAAATATACCTGATGCTCAATCTCAGTCCACTTGCCGAAGTTTCCTGGTCCTGTTCCCATTTTGATTGAATAATGTTCACCCTCTAGTAGATCCCTTTTAGAACAATATCCAGTGATCTCTGAGCTCTTGTATATAGAACACTGCTTGTCGCAGTCTTCATCCTTGGAGATGAGCTCATCTAGAGAGAAAATATTCCTACTGTACTTTCTTTAGTTTCTTGAAAATGCAACTCCATTGTTGTCTTATTTTATATGAGAAATCTGCTATTTACCTGATCTTCTTTCCTATGTAAGGGATTTGGTCTTTTTTTGCCTGGAGTCCTAGAGGATTTTTTTCTTTAAGTAAGTCTGATGGTTTCCTGGTATATGTCTTAGTCTCCACCATTCCAGGTTAATTTTTCTAGGAGCACAGTGGGGCCTTTAAACATGCGGATTCAAGTCTTCTTTTAACTTTGTAAATTTGTCTTAGCTCACAGTGTGAAATAGTTGTTTTCCATTGAAATGTATTTCCTATGCAGACTCTTCTGGGCCTGTCTTCAACCAATTATATCCTCCGTGTTCTTTTTTGCTTCATTCCTTGTTTGTCATCCCCTTGCAGACTCTCCTCAGTCTCTCTTAGATTTTCAGTGACATCTATAGTCCCACGATTACCTTAACTTAGCTTTTAAGATGATTTTGGGTTTTCCTCCATTTCTTTCCTGAATTCATTCAACTCTCACCTCACATGTTCCCCGAGTTTTTGTCTATGTCTCTTCTAAACCTTGAAACTTTTGATTTAAGATGTCAGCTTGATATTTCCAGATTTCTTATTTTAGGATATTTAATGGAGTTTGGGTCTTACATCAAAGTTTTCTTCTGTTTTGTGTTTGATTGATAGGAGCATTTGCATCTGCTGAAATGTTTGGATGCTTATATTTTGTTTCCTTATTAGCCTTGTATTGGTGTTGTTTGAGATTGTCTATTCATTCTTAAGAGTTCATATATGGTTATATGTAACCACCTTTATGGTGTTTGGGTCACTGACAATGTTTCTTAGTTCAAGAGCACCCTCTTCTGTTGGTACTGAAAAGTGTAGATTCTTTAATTAATGCACTTTCTAGGAGGAGGGATTAGTGTATCTCCTGATTTTTGAGGTTCTCTTTTGTTTAGCAGAATACCCTCACTTCCTTATTTCCCTTCACTAACAAGCTTCCGAAAGTACCCCTGCCCAGAAGCCTCCTCTCCTCCAGAAGTGATTCCTTTCCCACACTGCCAACCCTTGTCTCATGAAATGCCGAGGTCTTCCTTTCAATTCCCCATCTACCCATCTCAGAGTTGTTGTCATTAGTTTTCATTCAAGTGCAAACTTCTTTCTTGAGGTCATTTTATCTGTGGTTCTGGTACACCAAAGCCCCCAGACCCCTCTCTTTTTTACCGTATTTTATTTACCTGGTTCTTTGTTCCCAGTGATGTGGTCTGCAATTGACAGTGTTGGACCTGGGTGGGAGCTTACTCTGACTAGAATGTAATTTGAAGTTGGGAATTCTCTCTCCTTCTTATGAGGGTGTGTGTGTCTGTCTGTCTGTCTGTCTGTATTTGAGAGGGACAGACAGGCAAATAGAGAAAGAATCTGGAAATCTTTATTGACTCAGGGAATTCTTAAAACTGTTTTGACCACAAGAAAACTAACTTTTAGGATTACTAATAAAGCCTTATTAAAATCAAGTACTTTGGCTTCTGAGCCAGTTTAACCACTAATGCTCTATATGGCCTTGGACAAATCATTTAAATCTGGATGCCAGTTTTCTTTTAGTGAAAGAATATCTGCAGGCATCTTTCTATTGATATTCAATGAACTTTAGACTCCATTCCTCATGCCATCTTTGGCTCCCCTTTCCATATTATGCATGCAAATGAAATTAACTTGTATCTTACAACTCAGTCCTTAACATCACAAAGAAAACTATTGGGTGTAAACTAAGTCTTGACAAAAAAAATAAGTATAAATTTGTTTCCCTGGCTGGTTTAAAAAGAACTGAGATCTCTGTTCATTCAATTTGCAGCCCTCTCAGGGTGAGGGTTTAGCTGGGAGCTGCCACGTGTCTGCTCTGGGGTTCTTTAACAAGGTCAGGATGTTCCCTCTCAAGCACACACAGTCCTCACCAAGTCCAAGCAGAAGCCACAACCACCTCTTCTCCATGCTCCTCTAGGCTCAGGCTTCTGCCTTTAAGCCAGACCCTATCTCCACTCCTACAGGAGAACATAATTTTAAATAAACCAAAATACAGAAAGCACAGAGAATTGCAAGGGCCAATGTGAAAACATACTGCATCACCATAGCCACTCCTGCTCGATAATACAAATTTATGTAGTGTTCTCAGTTTTCATATGGCTACAATAATAATATATATCCCCCAGTCATGGGAGCCCAAGAGACAACATCACAGGTGATTCATCCCGGAAGGGCCCTCCAGGTCACCCTGGCAATGCCCTTGCCTCCCACCAAAAAGGCCCTCACCTATTATAAACAGATGCAAGTATCGAATGGGTAAAGAGATCCTCCTATTTTTAAGCTGTCAGAGTCAAATGTTGAGTCTGCCCCTTCAGTCATCTGCTCACGGGTTTCCAACACTTTGACATTCAGGAAGCCAAGCAGAAATAGACTTCCTTTAACAGCATCTAATCTCCAACTCTATTCATTCCAAAACTATACGCACTGTCATTTGTAGGCTTTCTATCTCTGCATCTGTGTCTAGGGCACCGGCCACAATGGTGACAACAATAGCAGGTCAGCACAAACATACACACGTGCATGTGCATGCACAAGCACACATGGGTACACACCTGACACACACAAAGACATGAACATACATGTGAACCCATGTAGTTAGTTATGTCAGAGAAAAAGGGAAGATATGTTGAACTGAAACATCCTTAGGCAAAAGACTGAGAAACCAGAAGCCAGAAAGAATAGACTTGTAGCCCCCAGAGCACCTCAAAAGATCACAGAGCTTCCTCATCTACTCCAACTGTTTTTACCAATTCTTTCCAGAGGTCAGGAAGTCTCTTTTCAGAGTCTCAGTCAGCCTTCTGTCAGACTCTCTCTGGCCAAGCTCTTTGAATAAGAAAACAGAACATTCAGACAGGAATCTGACCCTTATTCTGGTGCTTAGAATCCTTCACTGGCTTCTCATTTCTAAGGTCAGCTAAGCTAAGACATGTCAGCACACAGCTACTTTACCAAGGGGACTGTGCCAAGTGTGATGAGAAGTTAGAGGAGGAACTCAGGGGATGGAGAAATTCCTTCCAGCTAGAGACAGAGGGCAAACTCCACTGAGAGGGTGATGGGGTTTTTTGTTTTATGTTTTTTGTTTTTAAATTTTTTTTTAATTTTTTTCATTTGAGAGATTGAGAGAGAGCACACAAGCGAGAACAGGATCAGGGGTAAGGGGGAGGGGCAGAGAGAGAGAGTGAGAGAGAGAAGCAGACTCCCCGCTGAACAGGGAGCCTGGGACTCAATCCCAGGACCCCAGGATTATGACCTGAGCCAAAGGCGGACAGTTAACCATTTGAGCCACTCAGGTGCCCTGAGAAGGTAATGGCTTACCAAGTACTGACAAAGAGATATAAAAACCACTGGAATCAACTTCTAGAAAATTCCTAAGAAGCATGCCTGGAAAACAGTGAATGGTTAAATTGGGCTACAATGAAGCTTGCATCTGGGAGGGAACAGGAGGTATTCACTGTCAGAGAGGTGGGTTAGGGTCATGTCAGGGAGCATCTGGAATGTCTCTTTTCTAAGGACATTTCCTAAGACTTCTTGTGATCTATTTGGCCTCAGATCTCCCCTGATGTCTCCAAGTTTGATATCCAGAGTAGTCATCATATACCACAAGCTTCATAATATTGATACATCGAATTTTGTAGCTTTTAGAATATACTTTTTTGAATTAGAAGACAAAAATAACAAAAGAAAAAAAAAGAAAAAGATTCATCTTTGGCAGTTTGGCTGGTTTGGCTGATGTGTCTTATCTAACCTTGGGTTAGTTATTCCATAAGCATCATGTGGTCCAATGTGTTTTCCAGCCCTAAAGAAATAGAGCTAACACAGTTGAAGATAGCCATGTTCATTTCCACGTGGGGTTAGAAGAGCAGGAAGGTGCCTATGGAAAGAGAAATAATATAGGCGGGGTAAAACACTGCAAGTCAGTGTGCAAATGGCCACCTTGTAGAAGTAGTTAAGCCCACTCATGAACTTAGAAATAGTTTGAGTTAAAACTAGAATCAGTGGGGCACCTGGGTAGCTTGGTCTTTAAGCATCTGCCTTCAGCTCAGATCATGATCCCAGAGTCCTGGGATCAAGCGGAGCTCCCTGCTCAGCAGGAAGCCTGCTTCTCCCTCTTCCACTCCCCCTGCTTGTGTTCCCTCTCCCACTGTGTCTCTTTCTCTATCAAATAAATAAATTTTAAAAACTTAAAAGAAAAAAAACAGACTTAGTTGGAAATGAGTAGGAGATCTAGCATTACATAATAGCCAACATCACCAACTCAAGTGACAGGGAGAAAATGGAACAATCAGGGCTCAAATCCATGTCTAACTGTGCAAACTGAGCAGGTTATCTGTCCAAGGCTCTGCATGGTTTTCTGTGAAATGGAGATACCAAGAGTAGGTACTTTAGAGTACTTTGAGGATTACATGTGGTAATAGACACAGAGCTCTTAACATCATCCCTGGCACATAAATAGGGCTCAATCAATATTCAATGACTGTTGTTAAGCAAATAAATATTCAATAAATATTAGTAAGGAAAAAAGGAACCACCAAAATACAGTCAACTGATACTTGACACAGGAGCAAAAACAATTCAATAAATCAAAGTTAGTATCTTCAACAAATGATGTTAGAACAACTGGATACCCATGCAGAAAAATGAATCTAAACACAGATTTTTACAGCCTTCACAAAATAAATAAATAAATAACTAAAAATGAATCATAGAACTAAATGCAAAATGGAAAACCATAAAATTCCTAAAAGGTAACATAGGAAAGAAGCCTAATGACTTTGGGATGGGGGTGCCTTTTTAGACACAGCACAGAAAGGCACAATCCAGGAAAGAAATAACTGATAAACTGAACTTTACTAGAATTAAAAATATCTGCTCTGCAAAACACAACATCAAGAGAATTAGAAGACAAGCCACACACCTGAAAAACATGTTTGCAAAAGACATACCTGATAAAAGATTGTTCTCCAAAATATGCAAAGAACTCTTAAACCTCAACAATAAGAAAGCAAACAAACTGGTTTTTCAAATGAGCCAAGGACTTTAACAGACACCTAGTCTGTTATATATACAGATGGTAAATAAGCATATGAAAAGACACTCTATATCTTATGTCATCTGGGACATGCAAATTAAAACTACAATGAGAAACTATTACATACCTAATTAGAATGGCTGGAACATAGACTGACAGCACCAAATGCTGACGAAGATATGGGGCAACAGGAATCCTCATCATTGCTGGTGAGAATGCAAAATGGTACAGCCACTTTGCAATATAGCGTGGCTGTCTAAATGTACTCTTATACATTCCAGCAGTCACACTCCTTGATATTCACCCAGGGAGGTGGAAACTTGTGTCCACACAAAAGACTGCACACAGATGTTTATAGCACCTTTGTTCATAATTGCCAGAACTCAAAAGAAACAAGGATGGCCTTCAGTAGGTAAATGGATAAATGAACTGTGGTACCTCCAGACAATGGAATATTATTCTGTCTTAAAAGAAATGAGCTATCAGGCCATGAAAAGGATGCATGGAGGCAATTTAAATGCATATTACTATGTGAAAGAAGCCAATATGAAAAAGCTCCATACTGTATGTATATATGTACCTCCAAAATACATATGACATTCTAGAAAAGGCAAAACTATAGAAACAATAAAAAGATCTGCATTTGTTAGGGGTGGGGGAGGGGCATGAATAAACAGAGCACAAAGGATTTTTAGGGCAGTGAAAGTTCTTTGTAAGATATTATAATGGTGGATACATGTTGTTATACTTTTGTCCGAATGCACAATATCAACACTGAACCCAAAGCTGAACTATGGACTTTGGGTGATTTGAGTGTCAATGTAGGTTCATCCTCAGTAAAGAAATGTGCCTTTCCAGTAAGTGGTATTGACAAGGGGGAGGCTCTGCATGTGTGGGGACAGGGAGTCTGTGGAGAATTTCTATGCCTACCTCTCAATTTTTCTATAAGCCTAAAACAACTCTAAAAAAATCAGTGTGTATCAATAGAGAGATAAAGAAGATGTGAGACAGATATATATGTGTGTATAATGGAATTACTCAGCCGCAAAAATAATGAGAATTTTGTTATTTGTGATAACATGCATGGAACTAGAGGGTATTATGCTAAGTGAAATAAGTGAGACAGAGAAAGACAAACTGTATGATTTCCCTGGTGTGTGGAATCTAAAAAACAAGGCAAATGAACACACTAACAAACACAGAAACAGAATCATAAATGCAGAGAACAAACTGATTGCCAGACAGGAAGGAGATGGGTAAGGGAGGTGGATAAAAAAAAAAAAGTGAAGAGGTTGAAGAGGTAAAAACTTTCAGTTATAAAGGAAGTGAGTCATGGGGACAATGAATAATACTGTAAGACTGTGCTATGGTGACGGATGGTGACTACATTCATGGTGAGCAGAGTGATGTGTAGCCTTGTCAAACCATCATGTTGAATACCTGGCACTAACATAACACTGTATATCGACTATACATCAATAAAAAGTCTTAATGTAAAAAAAAAAATAAAAAATAACATGCTGAAAATATAGAGACAAAAGAAAAAGAAAACATATAGATATTATTCTGCATGGCTCATTTTTCTGATCTGGGTAAGGATAGCTGTTTAGAAAAGAAGAAAAGGGGGCACCTGGGTGGCTCAGCCTGTTAAGTGTCTGCCTTCGGCTCAGGTCATGATCCTGGGGTCCTGGGATGGAGTCCTACATGGAGCTCCCAGCTCAGCAGGGAGTCTACTTGTCCCTCTCCTTCTGCTCATCCTCCCCCCCTACTCATGCTCTCTCTCCCTCTCTCTCTGTGTCTCTCAAATTCATAAGTAAAATCTTGAAAGAAAGAAAGAAAGAGAGAGAGAGAGAAAGAAATAGAAAGCAAGAAAGAAGAAAGAAAGAAAGAAAAGTGAAACCCATGAAAACAATGAAATATCCTTAAGTTGGTGGAATTGGAGAAGACAGGGGTGGGGCCAAAGGAAAGACTTCTGTATCATGGTCCAGACTCTGACATGACATTTCTCCAATCATCGGGTTTTTTTAACTTTAGAACTGCCACATTGATTGAACTGGCTGGCCTCTGATATCCTTTAGTTCTCTGACTTCCTCTGAGATCATGACAACGGGGGCTAACCATGTCTAAAGACCCTTGAAAACCAATGTTAAGTGATTCTAAAGGAAAAGTTTGGTTACAGCCCTACAGTTGAGGCAGGAAACTGAACTAGAGACTGAACTAGATCCAGATAGACATTCTTTCCAGGCCAAGATTCAATGCTTCTGGAGGGATTGAGGTTATGTTTCTTCTAAGAAGGTTGGGCACAGCACAAGCCTTCCATAGAGAGTAGAGAGTCTACCTCTAATGGGAATGACCACTTCTCACTCTTCCCCTATCTTCATCAGCCAAGTCAAATCACAGAGAATAAAATACCTTAAAACTGCCTCTCTCTTCCTCCTCACATTTCCAGAGATGCCCAGAAAGCAATATAATGTTCTTTCATGGATCTAGAAATTACGGTTCTCATCTTCTTCCCTAGGTGCACGGAAATCTGTTTGGAGCTCTTATCTTCAAAACCTTGCAAGGGATCCACAGTGGTGATTCACAACTGGGCTCAATGTGATTTAGTCTCATAAACTGAGAGATTGTCCAGGAGTAAATTGCACAGAGCCTTAGGCCTGATGCAGCCACCCCATACTTAAACCATCTGGTCTAATCCCCTTGGCTAACAGGCTCTCCTGCTCCAGGGAATGCAGGCAGGACTCCCTCCTGTGCAGGTCCCAACATTATCCATGATTTTAGTCTCATCCTAAAGAGACTTTGAGAGACCATCCTCTTAAACTACAGACATTTAGAGCCAATTTATCTCCCCTCATCCAGAGAAACAAAAGCCATCTCTGGCATTTAAAGAAAATATTCTCAAATAATATCACATCAACTGAAGCAAATCCCTTCTATCCACTGCCCTATCTGGGGCCTACCATCCCTGACTGGGGGGTCTTTCTGGAACCAGTGAGATGGATCCCCAGTACTTTGACTCAGAATCCCACCCTTGACCAAAGGCAGCAACCTGTGACCTGTATTTTCCAAACTTGGAGTTGACAAGAGAAACTGAGCTAAGTCCAGGTTACCCGTGGGAGCATATGAGGTAAGCCCAACCAGTGGCCTCCCCAAGGAGGAGGAGTTTAGAAGTTCCCTAGGAGGACTATCTGGTGGCTTCCCTGACTCCAATGCTCTTTTTAAAACCACTCAGCAAATGCTGGCAGTTTGGAGGGGTCATGTGGCTTCTCAGATCCCTAGTTTGGAGGGTTCATGTCTCATTTATACTTCCTGGAAAGTGTCAGGAGCTATTTCCAAATAGGCAACTGGTGGGGAAAGAGACATGTCAAGGGCAGCATGACCACAGTCTCTTAGCCTGAGACCTCATGAGGTATGCAGCACTAGGATGTCACTGGTGACAGGGGGGCTCTTGGGTGGCTCAGTGAGTTGAGCCTCTGACTTTCACTCAGGTCATGATCTTGGGGTCTTGTGATCCAGCTGCACATAGGACTCCTTGCTCAACAAGGAGTCTGCTTCTCCCTCTCCCTCTGCCTCCCCCCCCCCATTCATGCTTGCTCTCTCTCTCTGTCTCAAATAAATAAATAAAATCTTAAAAAAAAAAAAAAAAGGTGGTTCATCTGCCACTTCTTCTGGGCACAGGCTGAGGGAGCATCCAGCCTGCCGACTGTTGAAGCCTCTGGAGGAGCACACCTTCCAGGCAAGGTCTTCAGGAGTCCCTTCTCTTCATCGTGGTACCAGCTCCAAGTTTCCTTTCTGCCCAGCTTCATACAGACTTAATGATGAACCTTCCCTTCAAATGTAATGTGCTATTGTCTCTGGACTGTCTGAGAAGGAATCGAGATTTATAGAGCATGGTCAGCTAGGACGGACCAAGCCCAGGATGCCACCTGCAACAGCTGAATTCAGAGCTGTCACAAGGTCCAAAGATTCAATGGTCTACATGCCACTGAGGTGTAGGACCATAGCCAGGGAGAGTGTCTTAGTCCATTCAGGCTGCTGTAACAAATCACCACAGATGGGATGGCTTGTAAACAACCAGCAGGGATTTCTCAGAGTTCTGGAGACTCAAAGTCCAAGATCAAGATCCTGACATGGTCAGGTTCTGGTGAAGATTTTTCTCCAGGTTACAGACCACTGACTTCTTGTGGTGGCCTCACAGAGTAGAAGCAGCAAGGGAGCTCTCTGGGACCTATTTATGAAAGCAATAATCCCATTCATGATGGCTTCACCCTATGACCTAATCACCTCCCAAAGGCCCGACTTTATAATACAATCACATTGGGCATTAGGATTTCAACATATGAATTTTGAGGGACACAAACATTCATCATGGTAGGTGAATAATTAAAGATGGGGGATTGGGGCCCAATCTAGAGAATATAGTTACCAAGCACACCAAAGGGCAAACATTTTATTTACACAGATATTTAGCCCTTACAATAAATCTATGGAGCAAGAATTAGGACATGTCAGGAAACATGTTGAAATGGGTTAAGAAGTTTGCCCAAGGTCACAGCTAATGAGTGTCAGAGACTCAATCTGACCCCGGGATGGTATGTCCCAAAGTCTTCTCCTGACATCAGTAAAGCTGACTCTCAGGGACACCAAAGTGAGAAGGTGAGTTCTCAGGGTTCTGCAGCTTTCAGAGGGTGTATTCTATAAAGTCTAAAAGGAAGATCTGCATTGGATGGGAAAGTAGATTAGAGGTTCTCAGACAGGAATGATTTTACTGTTCTCTTCCCAAGGAGATGTTTAGCAACATTTGGGGACATTTCCAATTGTCACGGCTTGGGAGATCCTACTGGCAGCTAGTGCAGAAAGCCCAGATTTTCTGTTAAACATCTTGTTGTGCTCAGGAAAGCCCCTACAATACAGAATTATCTGGTCCAAAATGTCAGTAGTATGGAGGATAAGAAACTCTAAGCAAGGTGATCGTAGGTGTCTTCCAACTCCAGAACTAAATGAGGGTCCTTAATTTTCTTTCCCTCTAGCTGCATAGATGGAATTGAATTCTGTAATTTTGCATTTTTCAAGGCAAAGCCAGGGAGGGGACAAGAATACCATACCATATCATCAGACCCATTTAAACCCTGAGTTTCTGGCATGCCCAAGGCCCCAAAGAAATGTAAAAATATTCCCTCTACCTCCTAAAGACTTGGCCATTAAGTGCCCTCAGTGAATCTGCACCCCTGTGAAATCCAGGTAGGCAGAACTTCACAGGGGCTTCTTACGGGCAATAGGGGATTCTAGAAAAATCCAGAGGTGAGGGTGGAAAGGAGTAGAAACCCACCAGCTCAGTTCAATCCATCATTTCAATGAATGCCCAATTGGTACAAGCTAATTCTCTGGAAGGCTGATTTGCTGAAAGCAAATTCCCAGAAAGCCAGTTCTTAGAAAGATAAATTCGCCAAATTACCAATTCACTAATTTTTCCAAATTCACATGTTATGATACTTAATGGAAATGTTTATCCCCTGAATTCCAGTGTGGAATAGGGCAATCTCTTTGGCACATTATAATTTTTAAGTGGAAATTATTCCACTTAAAAATTATAATATTATTATGATTTCTTCTGAATGGTTTTGTTATGGAATTGAATTTTAAATTATGAATTAATGACATCTGAAATTCTGCTCTTTTTTTTTTTTGCTTGCTGTTTAAAGTTAACTTATTTTCATTTTAATTTAATTAAGATTTTACATTGACTTGCCAGCAATTTGTAGAAAGGTGCAAGAAGAAGAGGCACACCAAAACAGTGGAAGGACTTTGAAGATGACCAGGAGAGATTTGTCACACTAGTCATGCGTCAAAAACCAGGCCTATAGTCAAGGAAAAATCAATTCAGAAGCAGCAAAGCAATCATTTTGCATTTTAAAATTTGGCCACTAAAAACTGGAAATAATAAATCAAGGTAGATTCGCTATCTGCAAAATACTAAAAATGCAGGAAGATTGGCAAAAACCCAAATTGGCATTGAAAGGTATCTTTCTGGGGTGTCTGGGTGGCTCAGTTGGTTGAGCGTCTGATTCTTGATTTCTGCCCAGGTCATGATCTCATGGGTCACGGATTCTAGTCCGGCATCAGCCTCCATGCTCAGCAGGGAATGTGCCTGAGATTTTCTCTCTCCCTCTCCCTCTGTCCCTCCCACTCATGTGTTCTCTCACTCACTCTCTCATTTTCTCTCTTTCTAAATTAATAATAAATCCTTATCTTTTTTAATTATGTTAAGTTGGCCACCATACAGTACATCATTATTTTTTGATGTAGTGTTCAACAATTCATTAGTTGTATATAACACCCTGCGGTATTTACCCCAAAGATACAGATATAGTGAAAAATAAGAGGCACAGACACCCCCATGTTCATAGCAGCAATGTCCAGAGTAAGTAAATCTTTAATAAAATAATATAAAAATATCTTTTGAGTTGCTTAGCTGATTTGCCAAAAAGGGACAATGTTACTTATCATAAGACATGGTTTATTTCTGTATAGAACAGCTATAAAATCAAGACACTTGTTTTTCCTTATGTGTGGGGAATTTTTTTTAACCACTGCTAAATTCTATTATGCCACAGTGTTATTTTCCATTTCTCTAAACATCAAGCACTTTTCAGTGATGTTCATATATTCCTTAATTTTTGTACTCCTGGCAATTTGACACTTATATTTATTCTATTTATATTCAAAAGCACTCAAAAAGATTTAAAGCATTAAATTTAAATTTAAACTAAATCTTCAATATCAAAAAAATCCAAAATTTAATTTGAAATTAGGAAGCATGCAAGATGAATCAGTTTTAAACTAAATTAAACTAGAATTTATATTCCAAAGCATACAAAGAAAATCAAAAGTAGCCATTTAGTTAAAACAGTTACACATAAATGTTAGCATAAACTGAAAAGTTCCCATGTGAAATGCTAAAATAGCATTACTAATTATAAAATATGTTTCTTTATGTAGCATCATTTGTAGCAAAAATGAGACATTTATATTAATTTTAAGACATTCCCATTAAAATAGCTAAACATTCTAGTCAAATATTATACACTATCCAGTTTGGTAAATTTGGTACATTAGTCAATAGGTGAAATTGATCATTTGGAAAATTGTCCTTCTAATAATTTCTTTTCAGGGAATTTGACTCAGACTCAAGAATATGTAAAAGTGGGGAAAGGGAGTAAGTTTCAGGGTGAAGGCCTCAGGGTGCGGGGCAGGCTGTGATTTTTCTCTTCTCCTTAGAGGCTGCAATCTGCCTTGTGGGTGAGGGCCAGGGAGCTGAGTCACCCCAATAACTTGTACTCCTAGTGGACTGCAGTGCTGATGGCTACGCAATGATCCAGAGGCTTAAGACATGTTCCCATCTTGCAAAACAAGCCTCTTCCTTGTGAAGGAAACCTAATGCATTAATTATTCCAAACTACTAAGCTTCACTGATATAAGTGATCATTACTATGTAACCCACGTCTATATAGCCTAAAATTATTCTAGAACTTACCACTGCCCCACGCCAATAGTCCTGTTAGACAAAAATGTGATACCTTACCATAATTTCTTCTTTACTGGTGGGAAAGCTCCAGTTCTGAGAGACTAGGTAACCTATTCAAATTCACACCACTTATCAGTGGCAGATCTTAGAGGTTAATTATCCATGCTGCCCAAGTTGGTAGCCACTTTCCACACAATAAAGTGTCAGTTAATTGAAATTAAGAAAATTTATAAGTCACTTCCTTGGACTCACAAGCCATGTTTTGAGTGTTCGATACCCACAGGGGATAGAGGCTACCAAATTAGCAGGCTCAGATAAAGGGCACTTCTAACTCCATGGAAAGTTTTATAGAAGAGCACAAAATCTTTGCACTCCAGAGGCAGCAGAAGCATCACCTAGGAGCTTATTAGAAATGCAGAATCTGGGGTGCCTGGGTGGATCAGTGGGTTAAGCTTCTGCCTTCAGCTCAGGTCATGATCTCAGGGTCCTGGGATCAAGCCCAGCATCGGGCTCTCTGCTCAGCAGGGAGCCTGCTTCCCTCTCTCTCTCTTCCTGCCTCTCTGCCTACTTGTGATCTCTCTCTTTCTGTCAAATAAATAAGTAAAATCTTAAAAAAAAAAAAGAAAGAAAGAAAAGAAAAGGAAAGGAAAGAAAAGAAAGGAAGAAAGAAATGCAGAATCTCAGCCCCCATCCCAAACCTACAGAATCAGAAACAGCATTTTAGCAAGATTCCCCAAGAGATTTAGGTAAAGTTTGAGAAGCACTGACATAAATACCCCCACCTTCCACTTCATTTTGCTGATGAAAAAATGAAGTACATAGAGAAGAACTGACACAACCTTGTAAAATTGCCATTGTACAAGGTTGGGAGTGGAGCTGGGGCCAGGAGCCAAGACTCGGGCATCTGCCACTCAGCCCTTGAGTGGGCACTGGGCCGTGGAGAATGTGGTGGTGCCTGGCAATGGAACAGGGAAAAAGGTGCCAATGCCTCTGTTCCCACCACAGCAGGAAAGAGGGCAGAGGGCGATGATGTTGGCCCCAAGAGGGCAAGGGGAGGCTGGCAGATCTAAGAGGCCCTTGAATGGAGGACCCCTGTCCAAGATGGAAGGTGATACCACAGAGCTGTCAGGCTGAAGAGCAGGAGCTGGGGCCTGCTGACTGGCGAGGACTGCAGCCAAAGGAAAGCTGGTGATGCAGTTGTGTCTACAGCAGTGAGAGGAAAGGGAGTCTCCCTTCCCTGGCAGGGGGCTTACCCCTTACTCTGAAGGGCTAGCTTCCCAAGGGGCTGCCAAAAGTTTATCTCCAAGGTCCTCCCCATCCCCAGCAAAGACCCCAGGGCCACCCATTCCCCATCCTTCAGCCTCTTTCAGCACACCTGGAGGTGGTACCTGGTTAACCAGAGAGTCAGCCAGAAAAGTGTACAAGCCAAAACAAGAGATGGGCTCTGTGCTTTGAGCCTCTGGAGACAATGCCCCAAGTCACTGCAGCTTCCCTTGGGAAAACTCCTGGGCCTCGTCAGCAGAGTAGAGGGTTGTAGACTAGGATTCAGTCCTAGACTAGACTGGTTATATGACTCCAAAACAGCATTACGCAAGAGAAGTTTCTACAAAAATAGGAACGTTCTCTATCTGTGCTGTCCAACACTGAAGCCAGCAGGCACGCATAGCTGGAGAACATTTGCAATGTGACTGAGAAACCAAGTTTTTAATTTTAGTTCATTTCAATTTAAGTAGCTGCATGTGGCTAGTGGTTGCCATATTGAACCACACAGCTCTACACAAGTCTGTCCTCCTCTCTGGGCCTCAGCCTTCTCAGCTGTAAAATGGAAAAGCTGGACCAGGTGGGCTGATTTTGAATATGAACCACAACCAAGATGACAGAGCTATTTGTTTTCCCTTCGGTCAACATGCCACAGGCAGATAGTACTCACTTGTTCTTCTTTCCTGGGTTGATAGCCTCCCCACTGTGCCACCATGGTGATGAGGAAGAAGATGCCTTCAGGCAAATAAAAGCCCACATATTCTCCATCTCAACACTTTTTGTTAAGTTATCTTAAAAGGAAATTTAAAAAAAAAAAAAACATGTGACAAGTACTTTTTCCTTGGGTTATGTTAGATCTGAAGTGTTCAACCCACTGACTGACACAGAGTTTTAATACATATATAGTGGTTTTATTTTTTAGCTTATTTTATTTAAAGTCAATTAGTTAACATAACATATCACTAGTTTCATATGTAGAGTTCAGTTATTCATCCATTGCTAGGATGGATAACACCCAGGGCTTTGACAGTCCTCTATTGAGAGGTGAAAGTATCCCCTCCCCTTAGCTATGAGTGAATCTGAGACATCTGGGCTAGTAATGGCTAGCAAAAGGAAGGCTAGGTGATGTCTAAGGCTAGTTGTAAAGGGATGAAGTTCCACCTTCACTGGGGCACTCACTCTTGGAGCCCTGAGTCTCCATGTACGAATTCCCTCTGTATCACCAACATGACTAAAAGAAGACATTAGTCGATACCCCAGGTGACAGCCATCCCAGT
Organism: Mustela putorius furo; assembly: GCF_011764305.1. Lineage (NCBI taxonomy): Eukaryota > Metazoa > Chordata > Mammalia > Carnivora > Mustelidae > Mustela > Mustela putorius. Next base: position 21,735,763 of record NW_025421341.1, read on the forward strand.
CAAGGCACCAGATCTGGGAGTGAAGAGGTCATATTGGAAGTGAATCCCCCAGCCTGGCTTTTCCAATCTGCAGCCATCTGTGCCATCCCAGCTGAAGCCCGAGACATCATGGAGAAGGAAGAGTCATGCCCACTGTGCCCTCTCTGATTTCTCACTCTCAGAATTGAGAAAGCAAATCCTGTGTCACCATGTTTGACAGGTGGTTTGCTCTGAAGTAATAAGCAACAGAACAGGATGTAAGTAGGCGGGAACCCTGTCAGGTAATGTGTAGGTTCTCAAAAGGGGGGAACTCTTCAATGATCAGGTTCAAGCACAGGTCTTAGAACTGGGGTGCTCAGATTTGCACCCAGCTCTGTTCCTCAGTGATTCTAGAGGTGTGAGAAGATTCCTTAGCCTCTTTAGCTTTTCCCACCAAATATAATTCTGTTTGTGGCAATTAATAAAGGATGATGCTCAGGAAGACCCTTCAATGAATGCATCATGAGGAGAGGCAGGGGGTGTGTACGCAGTCAGGTTCCAATGCTAGTTACGTGGCCATGGACAAAGAGTGTATAAACTGTTTTCTCATGAGATCACCAAGATGCAGTCTGGACCTGGAAGATTAGAAATGATGTGAATTTAAGAGGTTAGAAAAGTATTTGAGCCAATAGCTCCATTCTGGTGTATGAATTTGCTTCCATTGCCTGTGAGGTAAAGCAGCTATTTAGAAGACAATAATGATATTGTAATAGAAAAGGAAGGAACACCCAGCCCAGAATGTACTGAAGGATGATGCCTTCAGGCTCTGGGGTCCTAGTGGTGGCCTGTGCCTTATTCTATCTCCCATCAAACTACCTGGCCCAGAAGCTGTCCTCTGAGTGCATCCCCTTCCTCTGAGTTCTCCCCTGAGCTAAGACCTTTATTAGAAAAGACCCTCTTTTTCTTCCACCTCTATCCCTAACATCATACCCCTCCCAAGTTGGAAGTTCTTCTTAATATCTGACTTCGGTGACCCATCCTTCTCTCTTGAACACACACACACCTCATCTTTCATCTCAGTTCCATCCTTATAGAAGCTGGAACGTCAATTTTTCAGACATGATGCACTTTCTCTCTGTTCAGTACTGGCCCCTTAGCTACTATTTCTCTTACCACATTTCAGCTGAGAAAATGCCATGCATGGCTGTTAAAGAGGAGAGACATTAACAGGTGTTTTCCAGAAGTGAGCACCAAGCATGTGGCCTCTGGGCTGCCCTGTGGAGCATCTGCAGCATTGCCCTCCTGAAGGTCCCCCTCCCCTCCTCTTTCAAAGATTGAAATCAACAGGCTCCATTAGCAAGAGCCAACAGTGGGGAGAGGGAGGGAACTTTATCTCTGGAATTCCATCTTCTCAGTGGTCCAGAAAATGTAGAAAGGGCAGGGCCTTCCATGGGTCCCTGGTACCTGACACGACCTGGCAGCCCATGTTCCTCCTCTGATTTCCCTGTCACCAAAAGCCTGACAAGTCTAAGAGCCAGTGTGAGGCTCTGGGTGCGATGGCAACAGGGAGAGGGGAGGAGGGCACTCTGGCCCTGGAAGGGGGGGTGAGCAGCCATTGCTCCTCACTGCCACTAGAGGGGAAGAGTGAGGGGAAGGGAAAAAAGATGGAAGACCATTCCATGCTCTTGGATATTGCCATCAGGAATACAGGGCAGAACAGGAGATGGTCAGCCAGGCCATTTTGCCATGTCTAATCTCTCAGGATGGAAAGAGTTTAAGTTAGAAGGAGGGGGGGTTGGCGTAAGACAGAGGGAAGGGCACTTGGGTGGCTTGGTTGGTTAAGCATTCGACTTTTAGTTTCAGCTCAGGTCATGATCTCAGGGTCCTGGGATTGAGCCCCAAGTCCAGCTCTGGGCTCAGTTCTGAGTCTGCTTGGAATTCTCTTCCTCTCCCTCTGCCCCTGCCCCCGTTCATTGTCTTTCTTTTTCTCTCCATCTATCTCTTCTCTTTCCTTCTTCACTCTCTCTCCCTTTCTCTGAAAGAAATAAATCCTAAAGAAACAATAAGATATATGGGAAGAACAGGGATGATGAGGCTGGTTTCATTCTCCTTCTGGCTTTGACTCGCTCTTGCCCTTACTTTTCTTTTTTTTTTTCTTTTTTTTTTTAAGATTTTATTTATTTATTCGACAGAGAGAGATCACAAGTAGGCAGAGAGGCAGGCAGAGAGAGAGAGGAGAAAGCAGGCTCCCCGACAAGGAGAAAGCCCAATGCGGGGCTCAATCCCAGGACCCCGGGACCATGACCTGAGCTGAAGGCAGAGGCTTTAACCCTCTGAGCCACCCAGGCACCCCTTGCCCTTACTTTTCTACTTAAAAGTTGGTCTTGCAAAGTGGAAACAGCCCAGCCTCTGGCCCCATAGACTCCAGCTTTGACACTGTCATCTTGAGTGTGGCATTTAACTTCTCTGGGCCCCACTTTTTCCATCTGTAAATGAAGTGATATAATATCAATAACGGTGGTGAGAATTTATCAAGGAAACCCAGATGAAGTGCTCTAGTGAAGTACTGGACTGGTTGAGATGCCCTCTAATTGTCAGTCCCCACTCTCTGTTCTGCCTCCCACCATCCACCTTTATGATAAAGAACAAACTCTCAGCCAAAAAGAAAGCAGAGAAAAGGCCATGAGCACAGGGGCAGGTTGCTGCAACACTTGTTCAAGGCATGTAATCATCATGAGGTCAACCTTAATAGCTTCTATTTATTTTGCACCTGTCCTTGAAGAGCTCTGTCACTCTCAGCCTCTGGATGAGATCAGTCACCTTTGTGACCAGCTGAGTGAGGACAGGAGAAGAAGCACATGCTATGCCTGGCTCAGGTTGGAGGGCTCAGCCCAGAAAGTGATCTGCCCAATGCTGTTCGGATAGAACAGAGATGGAACTGAAGCCAGCACATCATGGATCACTGTTCAGTAATGACCAAGGGTCTCACAGTGTTCTTCTGCCTCCAGAGAAAGAACAGGGTTGTGTCCACTCTTTTCCACTACCTTGGGCCATACCAAATATGATGATCCAGGGTTCCACAGGCCTTGCAAAAAATGTCTAGCTCTCAAAGCTCCATATAGCCAGTGAGTCACAGAGTTTTAGGGAGAATGTGCCCCAAGGCAGAAGCTCTCCAGGGATGCAATTTTCATCCACCCAAGAACTACTTCCCTCCAGCCTAGATGTTAGACAATGACATTCAAGTGGAATGCCCAAGTGCCTATAAAAGAATTATTACTAAGTAAGAGTGGATGATGATAATTAATTACCCCCCATTAAAGAGAAAGTCCCTACAGCAAAAGCATCAAAGGGAATGTTTTACTGAGTTGGCAATTTCTCTGGCTCTGGAACAAGATGACTCCTTAGTCTGCATCTTGAGTCTGTTCTTTTCTCTCATATTCTGACTTGAAGAATGTGCATTTTGACTTTGGAAAATTTCTTTTAATTCCCACCTTTCTCCTCATCCCTGATCCAGTAATCATTATTATTAAAACTTCACACCAGGGCCACAGACATATTTTATAACAATCCTTTGATGGATTAATTCACAGTTACTCTCCTTCTTTTCTAAAGTCTAATCAAAGAAAATGCACTTAGAGTGGAAAAAAAGTCTCCTGCCAGCCAACAGGGGAAGAACATAGAAAAGAGGCATCCAAAAGGATGATAACATCTATCTCCTCCTCCACAAATATGCTAATGGGGGAGGAGAGGACAGAGCAAGAAGGTATGCTATAATCCCAGAAGAATACAAGGGACCAATCCAGATTTCCTCCAAATCCTGTCCTATGTCTGACTCTATGGGGTATATATCCATGTCTCTTAGAAATATACTTACTTCATGATTCTTGGTCCAGAATCTGAATCAACTGTCCCATGACTAGTAAGAAAGTTCTCTGCCAAACTGTGGAAAGAACCAAGATGCCCTTCAATGGATGAATGGATAAAGAAGATGTGGTCCATATACACTAGGGAGTATTATGCCTCCATCAGAAAGGATGAATACCCAACTTTTGTAGCAACATGGACGGGACTGGAAGAGATTATGCTGAGTGAAATAAGTCAAGCAGAGAGAGTCAATTATCATATAGTTTCACTTATTTGTGGAGCATAACAAATAACATGGAGGACAAGGGGAGATGGAGAGGAGAAGGGAGTTGGGGGAAATTGGAAGGGGAGGTGAACCATGAGAGACTATGGACTCTGAAAAAGAATCTGAGAGTTTTGAAGGGGCAGGGGTGGGAGGTTGGGGGAACCAGGTGGTGGGTATTAGGGAGGGCACGGATTGCATGGAGCACTGGGTGTGGTGCAAAAACAATGAATACTGTTATGCTGAAAAGAAATTTTAAAAATTAAAAAAAAGAAAAAAAAAGAAAGTTCTCTGCCTACTGGATGAACTTGACAATGGAGAGAACATCCTGAGGATCTCATGTGACTTATTTGGGAAGGAATCTTCGAATACCCATGTATAGCAAAAAGAGTACAGAAGTTAGGGAGTCTGGGAGCTGAGAAGTCTCTGCACGTCCTGGCACTATCACCTGGAGGCTCTCTGTAAGTCAGGCTCTTTATCTATAAGAGCTAGAGAAGAATTCTTATCTAATGGGTTCTTGAGAAGTTGGAGGAGGTCCTTGATGTGGTCCGGTACCTAGCTCAGTTCCTAAGTATGTGCTTTCCATCATGTTATAGAATTGCCATCTTGGGAGGATGGAAGCAGGACCATGAAGGAGGTGAAATGCCACTGTACATGCCAGCTCCCAGAAGACTGTCTGGACCTTTATAAGTACATAGTAAACATTTGTTGACTGAATCAATGCAGTTAGATCCACTGGTTGTGCTTATGTAGCCAGAATGTTGGTAGATTCAGTAAGAGCTCTCTGGACATTGAGGAAGTTACTTTCCAATCATCAAGCTGCAGGGACCTCAGCAATCCAGAAATGTCCTTTTGGGATTGGTTAGTACTCAAGGCTCCCACAAAGGATGCTTGTGAAAACTTGTGGAGACTGTGCAAGACTAGGCAGAAACAGGCTTCCATCAGCCTATTCTGAAGAATAGCCGTTGCTTGCTAGAATACTTTTCCTGGAAACAATCAGCCTAACACAAACCTATTAGGATAATTATTGCTGGTGGTTGGCACAGGCCAACTCCTAATCTTGATGTCTTAACATAACAAAAATTAAATTCTTACTGACTAGAAATCCAAGGTGGCTTGGTAGAGTTTTCCTTCGACCAATGACTCAGCGAAATTGCTTTCAGCATATTGCTTTCCGAAGTTGCACCTGAAAAGGAAAAGGAGATGGAGATGGTACAGTGGTTCTTCACCACATTGGCCCAGAAGTAGCATACATCATTTCTGATGACAGTCATTGGATCCCTTCCCTCTAGCATATAATGCTTTAACTGGAGGGGCAAAAGGAGGCTTTTAGGCAAGATACTCAAAAACACAGGAGCCAGGGTCCAGACCTTGGGAAACATTTTCTACTTTGTTGATTACTCATCTTTTCTCCTCTCATTCTGATGAGTGAGTTTCAGAGGAGATTACTGAGGCAACTGTAGTGGTGTCTTTGTAGCTGGTTCCCTCCCCAATGACTCAATTGAGGGTAAAGGTCATGGAAAACCTGGCACTCTTGTCCTCTCACTCATCTCCTAGAGAAGATAGATCCTCCCTTTCTGGAATATATGAAGGCCACCAGTCACAATGTTAATTCTACCAGCAGTGGGGGCTGCTCCCCAAGAGTCTGACCGCCCAAGAGGTCTTAATAACTGTTTGGGGGGGGCAGCGCCTGCATGTGAACCCCAACTCCTCTGGACCAGCCAGCCCAGGACTCTCTGCAAGAAAGATTAAAGCTAGCCTGAGACTTATAGGGGAAGGGAACATATACACAGTTTGAGGCCCTGGAGGCTGAAAAGCTAGGCTTATATATTTCAGGCTACAGCTTTGCCAAGTGTTTTCCCCAAGCACAAGGCTATGGAAATTCTGAATTGTCCAGTCACTGGCTGTGGTCCAAGCCACACTTCCCTTTACCTTCCCAATGCTCCCCTAACCACCCCCAGTTCCCTGAATGCCTCTGGGAGTCCCAGAATTTTCCCCCAGCAAACACATTGACAGTCCTATAAAAACTGAATGCAAGGAGAAGAAAAGGAGAGACCAGGCTTATTAAACCACCCCCCCCCGCCACCACTGCGGCTAGCTGCGTGGATTCTTTTAAGTCCACTGTTGGATTTCTTTGAGGTCTCAGTACGTGCTGATTTGCATGGCTGGCTTAGCGGATAGGGGAAGGAGGTAAGACAAGCTTTGCACTGGATAAATAAAAAGCTCTTTGTTAATTAAGGAGCCACCGACAAGGCCATGGCCTATGTCAGACAGCCTACACAGAAGATTGGATTCTTCTGGAACTGAAAATAAGGAAACAGAGAAACTGCCCCCTCCACACTGCATAACTTTGTTCAAGGGCTGCTAAGTTATTCTCTGCTACTACATCAGCTGTGAGAGCCCTGCAAAACATGCTGGGGTTAAAATAGATCTCAAGCACCCCACCCCCAGCTTAGAAAGAAAAGGATGTGTTAAGTTATCTAAAACAGTTCATTTCCCATCTTCTCTCTGAAAATAAAACCTAAATCACAAATTTTTCTATACAGACTTTTTATGCTTTCCTGGTGTGTCCAAACAGACTAATCTGAATGCAGGATGTGAATAAACCACCCAAGTTGGCTTGAGAATGTTGAGTGGAAAAAGGAAGTCAGATGATTCACCCAATGTCTTGGACCCACAAGATCTTACAAATGGCTAGCCTTCCATAAGGGCAATTTCTGGCCTGACCTGCCAAAAGCTCTCTGCATGCCAAAGCTTAGACCAAGGACCTGGCACCTGGCAGCAATCTCCTCTCCATGCCCTCTCCCTTGCTGAGCCAGCCTCACGTGAGTTTCTGAAGCCAAGAGTCTAAGGTCAAACTTCCAGGCCTGCCTCTCGCATGGACAGGTCACAAAACCTGTGTTCAGTCCAAAGAAATTAAGAGGATTGAATGTGACCATGTATTGTGCCTCCTAAACACTAGGTGTTCAGTAAATCACACATAAATAATAGTGTGGTAAGATGACATTGTTGCTCTTCTCTTTATCTCCTCCAGCTCTTGCTTCACTTCCCTGGAAGAGAGCCAGTCTACTCCAAAGGGAACTGAGCCATTTCCAGGCAATATAAGTTGGGCTGATCAAACTTTTCCAAGAGATGTGAATAGGGCAGAAAGGAATACAACAGCGTGAAGTCACTACAAGCTCAAAGGAATCCCCTGACTTCCTAAGAGTTTACCTATCCTGGGCCTCTTTATACTTATTATAGGGGGCCACCCCTGCACTGACTCTTCCCTTCTGTGATCTCACTGGATCACTCCAGCAGCTCTGCTGCATATAGGGGCCCCGTGCCCTCACTGCCGCACTGCTTACAGGCTTTTCTCTAAAACTCAGCCACTCTTCCCACTATAAAAACCTCTTAGAGCCTCCCTAACCTCCAGATGGATCAGAGAGTCATTGGGAAGACACCATGCAACAAGCCTGGATTTGAATCTTGATTCAATCACTCATTAGTGATTACTTGCCACTAATCCTTAAGCATGGAGTTTTCACAACTGGGAACTGGAAACAATAATGTCTTCTACATGAGGATCCCAAGAGTGTTAGAACCTCATCAGAACACTACCCAACAACTCAGCCAGCAGTAACCACCTCCTTTAGTCAGAGTCAGCTGTGGGTTACTCGACTAGACAATTCTCATCTTTGCCTGTTGATGGTCAAAATAACACAGAAGTCTTTCATTCACAACTTACTGATGTCAAAGTTCAGAGAGATTATTTAATGTGTGCAGTTCACAGGAGGTGGGAGATCTGGGATTTAAATGCAAACCAATCTGACTTCCAAGTCTGCCCTCTCTTACACAACTTCACGCCTTTCTTAATTTGTCTCTCCAGTAGCCTACCCACCACACATTCTTCTTACCACCACCATTTCCTAGCAAGACACCCTGAGGGCCTTTGCTCTGAAGATTGCATGGCCACTCACCCATGTTCTAAAGAACAAGTGTGTTCAGCCCTCTCCAGGAGACAAAGAGCAGGAACCAAGAAGATGAAATTTAATAGCGATAAACATAAGGTTCCACATTTCCATTCAAACCAAAAGTTACATGAAGAGACTGTAGAGAAATTTGGCTCAGACTAGTCAAGGGAAGGTGGCTGTGACAGAGAGAGCAGCTGCCACTTACACTCCGGCTGTAGTTCAGCATGAGGTGTGTGGTATATGCTTTACTCCTGACCTCCCCACAATTTCACGTGAGCCATGAGATGAGACTTCTTTAGAAGCAAATGTCTCAGGGCTGTAGGGAAAAATACAAAATGTACCTCAGATAAGGTACTAGTCTTACCCAATGGCCACGCAGCTTAAGAGTGGTGCTTTTAATTCCCTGCCTCTTTAAAGAAGGTGCCTGACAAGAAAGAAAACATCTGAGAGGGTGAGTATCCAAGGAGGAACACAAATGCATCCATCAATGTGAGAAATATTTATTGATCACTTTATAAGTCAGACACTGTTGTATAAGCTGAGGAGACAGCCAAGTCTCTGCCCTATTGGAGGCCCCAAACATCCCCTTCTTATGTGTGGTTTCCAAGTTTGTAGCTTGGTCTGCAGGTCCCTAGCAGCTCCGCCTCTGACTTTCTCTGACCTCATCTCCCACCATTGTTTCCTCTCTGACAGTGCTCCCAGAACATATCTCTTCTTACCTTTCCTTGAAGACACCAAGATCTCAGGACTTTGCATTTATAGTTACCAAAGCCCTCCCCACCCCTTGCAATTTTAAGAGTCTGTTCTTTCATTCCAAACTTCGTCAAAGATTATGCTGTCTCTCAATTTTTTAAAATATTTTTCTTTTTTTTTTAACTTTCTTTCAATGGATTTATATCAATCTTCCTATTCTGGTTTAAACAGTTTTAGGTCACAGGGATTGTATTTAACAAGATTTGTTTGAGGGAATTGGATATTTACTCTAAGGGAATAATTATAATGACTTGTTTCTGTCACAGCTATAGCCCCAGTGCCTTGGGACAGTGCCTGGGACACCATGGGGCAGAATAAGTTGTGGGATGATTGAATATTGGAAGTAACAAGAACCAAAATACAAATGATTACAATGCCTATACTTTCTTTTGTTTTCCTTGTTGTGATTTCCTTAGATCTAAACCTATTTCCCTTTGATTTCAAGTTAGTTACTTGAGAGTAAATATTAATGGTACCAATATCTTGCCATTGGTTGATGGTTCTAACCACACTGAACACTGACTTATTAAAAAAGAAGAAGAAGAAGAAGAAGAAAGTAGTAGTAGTAGTAGTAGAAGGAGGAGGAGGAGGAGGAGGAAAAAAAGGTGGCTGTTCCAGCAGCCTTGACTCCTCCAGATGGGTTCTGCCTTTAAATTTTATGGTCCTGATGATGGTTTGGTTCCAAGAGAGGTCATCCCCTATCTGGTGACTTTTCTCCAGTTTATGGATATTTTATTAAAAGCTGTATCCGGTGGACCCTCCAAAATGTCCAGCAAAAATGTCTTCCATTAAAGGTAAGGAAATGAATAACAGCATTTGGGTCTCAGAGGAGTTATTATATGCAGAGCAGAAGCCAGCTGTTCTCCATCTTTTCTGAAGATGTATCAAGAGGAAACCACTGAAATCACAGTGGGCAAGATGTAAGTCGCACAGGTAGAAAAGCATGCTTAAGAAAAAGGATTATGAAATAATGGAAGAAGAAAAGTTGAAGGATTTCTTCCTCTAGAGAATTTGAAGTTGAATGAGGTCATGAATGCATCAGTCTGGGCTGATTTAGCCACAGGACACTTGGAGGACAGAACACATACTGTAAAGTGACCTAACTCTCCCAATGTGACTTTAGACACGAGAGGATTTCTATCAAAACATAAGGATCATTATGACTATGAAGATATGCTTTTGTCTTTTTTTTTTAATAACAAATTACGTATTTTACTTCAGGAAAAGGAGTCAAAGGTAGAGGAGGATCCTCAGTGGTTATGTCAATTTAGCACATAACCTTCAAAAGTTGATTTTTCTTAGACTCTTTATACCTACAAGCAAATGACCAAAGAAACTCCTAAATGAAACTCCTTGACATCTGCTAAAATTTCATTTTCTAAATATTAAAGATGTTTTACAGCTATCATCGTAAATGGGAAGTCAGTTTCACTGCACTCTGCTCCCTAAAGAAAGGGGGTTTGGGAGGACTAATCCTTTTAGTCAAATGTACAGCAATGCCAGATAGACATATATGATGTGGGAAGACAAAAATTGGTCTCAGAGTCAAGAGACATGTTATCTTCACTTTTCTGTACCTAAATTTTTTTGTATTAGACAAACCTTGTACTCTCAGTCCCTTGTTCTTCCCCTTTAATTGCAAAACCTGGGGGTTGCTATGTCTCTCTCTAAATGTATTATAAATATTAGATAGGATATCATAGTCCAAGTCCTGTTATATGGTAAGCTTTCAATATCAATATTATTTTCCAAAAATAGCAGCCAAAAAAATCATTTTTGCCTCTCTCTAACTGAAAAAAATGACACAAGTCCTTAACATCAGTCTTAACAAGTTCTCCCATTGGTGACTTATACAAAAAGAAGTTGGCTTTCCATTCCACCTCCAAACAAAACCTAAACTATTCAGACAGATTGTTCAAGTTCTCACCATGAGTGAAGCACCATACACTTTTCCTTGATAACATTATTTGGGGATACTGTGCAAAAACTCAGAGAAGATACTTGTGAGACCAAAAAGACTTAGTCCACGAACAATGTGTGTCCAACCTCCACAGAATCTTGATGTTCTCAGTGTGACACAAATAAACAGAGCCACCAGACTGGAAGTAGACCCTGAAGGGATGACAGGTAGCCCTAACCAATATAGATCATCGTCCATGACTTGAAGGGCTCCCCAAAGTTCTGGTACTCATAAGGCCCTGGGACCTTTTTGTCTGGGGACTACCAGGATAGCAGACTGAATTTCCAAATGGTTTGAAGACATGAGGAATCAGAATTATATTTTTGTTAATTTAGAGGAAATAAATGCAGTATTTCTTGCACACCTGAGTTTATGGGCTAAGAGCCATACCTGTAATCAAGAGCATACTCAAGAACACATGCTCATCCCTACACACAGGGGACCTGGGAATCTTGAGAGATGATGTGGAAAAGGTAAAGTTACGTCTGGAAGTCTGGAAAGGCTCCAAGGAGACAGAATTCTGAGAGATGTCCAATCAGAGAAGAAAGCGTTCAGAGAAGAGTGAATGGTGCATGAAGTAGGTCTCAGGCAGAAGAAATGAGGTGAGGGACATTAAACTAATCTCCAGATACTTGACCTATTTGGATGTAGCCATGAAGCAGATACTTGTGAAAAAAGTCTCATGCAGAGCCTCATACTTTGTCTCTCAACTGAGTCCTGGGAATTGAGTCTTTGCCTTTCCCCACTATTCTTTACCTTAACTTTGTGTTTTATGCACCTTCATTTCTTCTGTCAAGGATCAGTGCAGTTGGTGATATAGTTCACAGTAAGATATTAAATTATAGTGATATTCCAGAAAAAAATCAAGAAATGGATAAATAAATGCATCTGGAAATGATTCCATACATTAGAATATCAGTAAGAAACTAATTTGGCTGCATTGGGCTCCTAAAGGAGTCACCTGCATGACCTAGGAATCTTACCTACTCCTAGACTACTCTTTGTCAAAATTCTCTCCATTCAAATAACTTGGATTATTTGTTAAAACACAGATCCTTTCTTCTTACCTTAAATGTACTGAATCAGAACCTCCAAGACTAGAGGCCCAGCCTAAAAATTTTAAGCAAGCTTCCCAAGTAATCCTAATGCACAATAAACTTTGAGGAGGCTTACCTTCCAGGGCAGTGAACAATGTCTCTTTCCTGACCTTTAGCATCTTGACCATATATTTATTTGGTACATATTTCACAGCATATTTGATTGCATGTCTGTGTCATCCATGTGAACTTCGTAACAGACAAAGATAGTGAGAAAGGGGACAGGTGGGAGAACTAGAGGACCTTGAGAAGTTATTATAAAAACATCAGTATACCTTAAGGATGTTGGTGAAAATTTAATGAGTTTAATATATTACATGAAGTATCCAACACAAGTGTTAGCTTTATTCCTTGACTTGTATGGATACACTAGAATATGAGTTTTTTTAAAGATTTTATTTATTTATTTATTTGACAAGTAGGCAGAGAAACAGGCAGAGAAAGAGAGGGGGAAGCAGGTTCCCTGCCGAGCCAAGAGCCAGACATGGGGCTCGACCTCAGGACCATGGGATCATGACCTGAGCTGAAGGCAGAGGCTTCACTCACTGAGCTACCCAGGCACCCCTAGAAAATGAGTTCTTAAGGACAGGGACACTTCCCTATCTTGTTCATCCTTGCCATTCTGGAAATTTGAGTAAAGACTTGGTTCTTAGCCGATGTTTGCTGTATAGTCAGCTTCATGAGTGAATTCATGGTACTGACCTTATAGTCACAGTAATTGCTATGTGATGATGCTAGTTGCCCTGAAAATGACTTTTGAATGAATAATTGAATACATTAGTATCTGCTCATGATATGTGTTTCCTCTCTGCTTCGTCAATGCCAACAAAATTTTTTTTTAAATAAATGGGTACATACATAGAAGTATATATGTATTTTTTTTTCTAATTTTATTTTTTATTTTTTTTATAAACATATATTTTTATCCCCAGGGGTACAGGTCTGTGAATCACCAGGTTTACACACTTCACAGCACTCACCAAATCACATACCCTCCCCAATGTCCATAATCCCACCCCCTTCTCCCAAACCCCCTCCCCCCGGCAACCCTCAGTTTGTTTTGTGAGATTAAGAGTCACTTATGGTTTGTCTCCCTCCCAATCCCATCTTGTTTTATTTATTCTTCTTCTACCCACTTAAGCCTCCATGTTGCATCACCACTTCCTCATATCAGGGAGATCATATGATAGTTGTCTTTCTCTGCTTGACTTATTTCGCTAAGCATGATACGCTCTAGTTCCATCCATGTTGTTGCAAATGGCAAGATTTCATTTCTTTTGATGGCTGCATAGTATTCCATTGTGTATATATACCACATCTTCTTGATCCATTCATCTGTTGATGGACATCTAGGTTCTTTCCATAGTTTGGCTATTGTGGACATTGCTGCTATAAACATTCGGGTGCATGTGTCCCTTTGGATCACTACATTTGTATCTTTAGGGTAAATACCCAATAGTGCAATTTCTGGGTCATAGGGCAGTTCTATTTTCAACATTTTGAGGAACCTCCATGCTGTTTTCCAGAGTGGCTGCACCAGCTTGCATTCCCACCAACAGTGTAGGAGGGTTCCCCTTTCTCTGCAAAACACTCATAATGGACCACTCATCCTGCTCTAACTACCCCTCTGGTGTGAGTCAAAGCAAACCAAGAAATGTGGACACAGATCTCACACATTTTGTTGAAATTAATGAGCCAGAGAGGTCAGAAAGAGGAATTTGATTCTTATTGGAGATACAGAAAGCTGCTTGGAGAGGTCCAAGTGGTGTAAACTGCTCAGGTAAATGACTCTGGAATTCTGTTCTACCATATCCAGTTCTACGGTTTACCCCAAATCAAGAATGTAACAGAGGAGCTCTGGCAGCTGAAGGCAGGTGGCTGCCCCAGGAATGAAGAGGACAGACTTCTTTTCTGTTTGAATGCAAATACTGTCATCTGTAGAAAAAGGCAACTGGTGAGGAGAGGAAACCAAGCATATGGAGAAACCCAATGTACACATGTATATGAAGAAAGACACTGGCCTAAATACTGGAAATGACCCACCTGGTGGGGAGTGAAAAGCTGAAGTTATAGAGCCATGGAGAGCCAGAGAGGAAATAGAAAGAGCTTTCTTTGGGGAGGCTGTGAGGCAGGAAGTAATGCCTCTGTGGATGAATGAATGGGATCATTCAGAAGCCCTGTTTGGTCCCCTTCTGCTTCATAAAGGTACAACTGCTAAGGATATCCAGTGGGGGCTAGTCAATGCCAAAAATACTATTCAATTCAGACATGCTAGCAAAAAAGTAAACCAACTCAATAAAGAATCTGAGCCAAAACAGTTTTATGGATTTGGGTAGGCAATGCCAATACATGAAAGACTATATATTTTTCACTTTCTCATAGAGTTCCCAGGATCAGGGAGCCTTGGCTGGGGAGCTATGTTCAGATAAACCAGTTAGCTCAGAGAACTCACCCATAGTCCAGTGAAAAGAAAGCTCAACCATGAAAACTCTTGGTATCAAGTAGCAAGGTAGAAAGCTGTCAAAATAGTAAGAGGTTTTATATTTCAGGTTAAATCACCCTCTCTGTTATTTCTTCTCTGTCTGATTTTATTTTTTCTTTGGAAAAAACAATGAAAATTCATTCTTTTTTTAATTTATTTTTTATTTATTTTCAGCATGACAGTATTCATTATTTTTGCACCACACCTAGTGCTCCATGCAATATGTGCCCTCTATAATACCCACCTCCTGGTACCCCAACCTCCCACCCCCTGACCCTTCAAAACCCTCAGTTGTTTTTCAGAGTCCATAGTCTCTCATGGTTCACCTCCCCTTCCAATCCCCCAACTCCCTTCTCCTCTCTAACTCCCCATGTCCTCCATGCTATTTGTTATGCTCCACAAATAAGTGAAACCATATGATAATTGACTCTCTCTGCTTGACTTATTTCACTCAGCATATCTCTTCCAGTCCCGTCCATGTTGCTACAAAAGTTGGGTATTCATCCTTTCTGATGGAGGCGTAATACTCCCTAGTGTATATGGACCACATCTTCCTTATCCATTCCTCCGTTGAAGGGCATCTTGGTTCTTTCCACAGTTTGGTGACCGTGGCCATTGCTGCTATGTTTTTTGAACATCAAATGCTAAGGCACAGATCTGAGAAAATACATGCAAAGCCTATACAAAAAAACATTGCTGAGAGAAATTCAAGAAAAATAAGTGGCGCTATATACCTTGTTCATGGTTCAGAAGACTCAGTATTATCAAAATATCAATTCTTTCCCAAATTTGCCTATAGATTCAATGTGTTTCAAATCAAAATCCCAGCAG
Source organism: Mustela putorius furo (assembly GCF_011764305.1). Lineage (NCBI taxonomy): Eukaryota > Metazoa > Chordata > Mammalia > Carnivora > Mustelidae > Mustela > Mustela putorius. Next base: position 21,750,923 of record NW_025421341.1, read on the forward strand.
ACTATTCTGTAGAACTCAGCAAGTTTATTTTTTTTAAATTTATTATTATTATAATGGCAAGTTTATCTTGAAATTAATATGGAACTGTAAAAAAGAAAAAGAAAACAGAATTAGAGGTCCAAAACTACCTGACTTCAAGACTTACTATAAAGCTAAAGTAATCCATCCAGTATCATTTTAGCATAAAGATGGACTCATGGATCAATAAAACAGAAGAGAAGTTCACAAATAGACCCATATGTATGTGAACTGATTTCTGACAAGGTACAATATCAGTCTGGTAGAGAAAATATAATCTTTTCAATAAATGATGTTAAAACAGTTGGATACCCATATGTAAAAAAAAAAATCAACTTTGATTCATACTGTATGCCATACACAAAAAAATTAACTTAAAATGTATCATTGACCTTAATTTAAGTGTAGAATGATAAAACTTTTACAAGAAAATACAAAGAAAAAAATTGTGATAAATATTTAAATACAACACCAAAAGTGTGACCCATTAAAAAAATGTGATAAATTAGACTTCATCAAAATTTAAAAACTGTATACTTTGAAAGACACAATTAAGGGAATACAAAGACAAGTGATAGACTGGAAGCAAATATTTTCAAATCACTTACCTTGAGGTAAGCTGAAATTGTATCCAGACTCAATAGGGGACTCTCAAATTCATTAATAAAAATAAATATTGTAAATGGACAAAAGATTGGAAGACATTTCACCAAAAAAGATATACAAATGGAAAATAGGTGCAAGAAAAGATGCCAAGTTAATCATTAGTCTTTATGCAAATTAAAATGCTAACTAACTTAATGCCAATTAAAACCACAATAACATACTGTTATGCTCCCATTAGAATGGCTAAAATTCAAGACTGATCCTATCAAGTGTTGACAAGGATATAGAGCAACTGAAATCTCATACACTGCTAGTGGAAATATAAAATAGTGCAATCACTGTGGTAATCAATTTGGCAGTTTAAGAAATTAAACATATGATTCAGTCACTCTAACTCCACTCTTAGTTATTTACCAAAGATAAATTGAAGCATATATCTATATAAAGATTTGTATATAAGTGTTCATATTAGCTTTATTATAATAAGCAAAAACTCTAACAACTCAAACATCCATGAAAAGATGAATAGATAAACAAATCATATTATATCTACTCTGCTCAGCTATAAAAAACAAAATTTAAAAAAAAAAATGACAACAACAACAAAAACCTAAAGGTAGGCTATTGATATCCACATTATCATGAATGAACTAAAAAAAGAAAGCCTGAGTAAAAGAAGACAAACAACAAAGAGAACATACTCTAAATTTCCATTTATACAGCATTCTAGAAAGTGTAATTTTATCTATAGTAACGGAAGTAGCTCAGTGGCTTCCTAAGGATGAGGTAAATGTACAAAGGCACCAGCAGAAACTTTTGACGGTAAAGGAAATGTTGATAATCTTGATTGTGGTGATGGTTTCATGGGTGTATATGTTTGTCAAAACTTACCAACTTATAACTTTAAACACATGTAATTTGTTGAATGTCAATTATATCTCAATTTAAGAGAGAAAAATATATACAGAATAATTACCATGCCAACTTTCACAGAGCTAAGAAAAAAAAAAGAGTAGTTAACTATGAAAAGATGTATTATACAGAGTTCCAGGTGAAATACTTAGCACTCTGTTACACTTTGAGCACATAACCATGACAAAGAATTCTCAGATGCTCTGCTTCCTATTTTAGATTGTCCTTTATGCAGACACTGGACATATCTGCTATTCCATTTATATGTCCCTAACCCCTGTTAGTCCCTTTTCTGGCCCCAGTACACAGGAATGCTCAGGGCTCCACCTGGTGCCTGCCTTAATGTGAGATATCTATAGAAAGATGGAAAATACTGAAGGATATGCTCCCCTGGGTGTTGTGGGTTATTCCAGAAAGATGATGCTGCTAAGATGGCACACCAGCTGATAGATGTCTATTGTAAGTTGGTAGGAGGATTAACACCATCCCAGAAGTATGACTCTAAGAATATACCGGAAACAGCTGCTGGAACATGGGCTCAGACCTTGCAATGATAACAGACCAACAAATTCCAGCCAATACCCTGCAGCATCTACTGTTGGATAAACTTAGCACAATGGTGGCATTGCTTACTCATGTTGGTATTCTGGCCCATGGAAACATCCTAAGAATCTGGGCAGAGTTGTCTGTCGATTTAAATCCTGATGAACTGGAATGTGAGAGGAATGAAGGGACCCACACTCTTTTAGGATCTATACCCAGGAAGCCTGCACAATTTACGGTGACCTCCACATCCCTGAACCCAGAGCAGTCTACATCTATCCAACTATTTGCAACAGTCAATGTATCAGGCATTGCCTGGTGCCCGACACTGTTATCCAGTGTGAGAACTCAGCTCTTGCAGTGAAACTTAACCTTACATATTCATTCATTCATACAATAAATATCCATTAAGTTTCTACAATGGCAAAGCAGTGTGTTGCATACCGAGGTTACCAGGATGATGAAGACAAGCATTACCCTCATGGAGGTGAATTTCAAGAAGGGGAAATAGACATTAAATAACAGTATACAGTAGGTGATCTAATCATAATTGTGGCAAGAATGAAAGTTAAAGGTGGCATCAGAACCAATTCAGAGGAACCTGAGGAGTCTGAAGGATGGGGAAACTTTCTGGAGAAAGGGACATCAAAGCTGAGATCTCAAAAGTGAATAAGAGTTATCTGGGGGAATCAGAGGAGAGCATTCCAGGTTGTGGGAGAGGAGAGAGAGGCACAGGAATTTATGAGGAAGCCAGAGGAGCTGGAGCAGAGAAAGAGAGAGGTAGACAGAGGCCTCATAATGAAGGTCTTGTAGGCTGTGCGAAAGATTTGGGGAAAATGGAAAGCCATGGAAGGATTTGTATTTTACCATCTTTGTAGATTGCAAACTCCCTATAACATAGGGATTATATCAGTTCAACAGAAAGTAGCCTAGCCACCCAGAAAATTCCACCTGCAAGCAATTGATAATAATAAACATTTTTCAGGGTCTTCTAGGATGCTTACTTAAGATTAACTACTTTAAAATCTTGTCTAAAATGTCTGATTTCACCTTTATGTTTTTGTAATTGCATACCAGAGTTTTTTTTTTCTTTATTTAAATTCAAATTAGTTAACATGTAGTGTATTATTAGTTTCAGGGTAGAATTTAGTGATTCATCAGTTGCATATAACACTCAGTGCTCATTACATCATGTACCCTCCTTAATGCCCATCACCCAGTTACCCCATCCCCCAACGCTCCTCCCCTCCAGCAGCCCTGTTTGCTTCCTAGAGTTCACCGTCTCTTATGATTTGTCTCCCTCTCTGTATTCATTCCTTCCCTTCCCCTATGTTGATCTGTTTTGTTTCTTAAATTCCACATGTGAGTGAAATGATATGATCATTTTCTTTCTCTATCTGACTTATTTTGCTTAACGTAATACACTCTAACTCCATCCACATCTTGGGCACCTTTCACATTTTGACTGTTATGGACATTGCTGCTATAAAATTGGGGTGCATGCACCCCTTTGACTGATTCCACCTTCTAATTTCATTTGGTGTAGTAAATTAAACCTCAACAAATCTTTCTTTGCTGATTAAGTAGCTGGCAGAAGAAATCCAAGTCACTTACTATCTGGAAATTAGAGTGATAGAATCCCAGAGTTGGGGAAGAAAAAACTGATCCATTCCCGCACATCAAAAGAGGCTTGCCTAGGGTTGCACGGGGAAGAAGAAAAAACCAGGACAGAATCTGGGCATCTCAGGCCCTAACCCAAATGCTTATGACCCTGTGAGGTCCTTAAAGGCTGTGATCTGGTTTTGCTTTCTTTTTACTTATGACTCTTCAAAGGCAGAAAACAAAGTTACTAGAGAGTTCAAGATTGTTGGATCCCAGGTAACTCAGGTTGTTTTTAGAGATGTTTTAGGTAGAAGAGCTGAAGTGGCATTGGGGACAACAAAATTAAAACTGACTCTTCACCTGTTGGGGGCCAAACACAACTCCAGGTACTTACAAACACACTTTTTCCTCTCCCTAACCCCGTAAGTTAGAATTATTAGCCTTGTGTTACAGATGAGGAAACTGAGTTTTATAGAGGCTCACCCAAGCCCACAAAGATAGCAAGTGACTTGAAAAAGAAATCTGAAATTCTAACCCAGGTCAGTATGGCTCAAAAGCAGTATTCCCTCTATTATCTCGTGCAGACTTCCAGACTGACTGGGTTCCGTGCCCACACACTGATAGATGACCTTACCTTTCAGGGAACTTTACCACTGCCTAGGGTTGCCCTAAAATGCAGGACCCTCAAAAGCTTGCCACATTCCTGGGAGATACTGATCTCCAAAGGGCTCTTTGGGACCTTTAACCCCGGGGAATGTGACATTCAGCATCTGGAGTAAAATGGTCTGCAGGATGTTAGACCCAAAGCAAGACATGACAAAGACATGGAAAATCTCCCTACCAGCCTTTCCCTCAGAGGGGTTTGGTTCTTATTTTATTAGAACCTTCTTACCTGTCTAGAAACTTTTCCCTGCCCTACCACTAAAAGTGAACCTTCTGCAACACTCAGCTGGTCTCCTGTATGCTCAGGAAATAAAGTATTTCTGTCTTTGTCTCTGTCTGTCTCTAAGCTCTGTCATCTTTGGCTTCCCTAGAAGCAGTACAGGTCATGCTTAAATGTTTTTTCTTGAGAAGAAAGGGCAAGGGACAAAACATGTGTCATTCCCAGAGAGAAAATGAATCATGTGTCCTCTGATTACTTGGAAATATCTGATTTCTCTTTCCAAGAGAAAGGGTTACAACTGTGGTCCTTGGGTGGTTCAGAAAGGAACAAAATGTCTTTTTCTCCTTTATCTAAAGAATATGTCTCAGCACTTTTTTCCATTCAAGCATCAGAGTGAGAAGGTAATTGCCTTACCGTTCACCCTCCCAGGAACCTATAAGCAGCCTGGGACCAATACTCATGGTCTTATATCAAAAATATAACTTGGCTTTGGAACTAAGCTCCAAACCCAACCACCTAGTGATCAAAGCAAAGCCTTCCAACTTGAGTCCTTCTCCCATTACCTCCCACTCCAGGGTCCACAAAAATTGGAATACAGGTAGAAACTAAAAAGGGTCAAAAATCAATCATTAAGGATGAATTCCTGGAAGCAAAAGAAAAGGAAAAACAGTGTGCAATCACAGAAAAAACATTGGTTAAGGAGTAAGGCATGGTGGGATTTGTTTGTAGCTTTGGCCTCCACTATCCAGATGACAGTAGGCAAGATACTTCACCCTTCCAGGTCTTTGACTCTTCTCCCATGATATAAAAGTGCCTGGATTGACCTTTAAAGTTACTCTGCTAATGACATTGGCTATATCTATTGTCTTATAAGCTGGGAGATTGGAAGGGAAGAGAAAGATGCAGAAGAGCATAGGGAAGAAGGTGAAACTTCAGAATAAATAGAGTAACAAGAGAACCATGTTTGACACTCAGCACAAAGAAGAACACCTGGAAAACAGAGGCTAAGAAGATCATGCAAAAAGGAAAATATTTTGGAATCCGACAAATCAATCGTATTAGTCCAACTTGCAACTGGATAATACCCAAGACAACTTGTACGGATGCCCAAGGCTGGCAGAAGAGAGAGTAAAAAGAGAAGACAGAGCTGCCTCCCTGTCTTCCCACCTGCTATGGGTGGGAAGAGTCTGCTAGAGTCTATGGGCCCTAGAACTCCCACCTGCTAGAGTCTATGGGCCCTAGAACTCCCATCTCTCTACCAGGCAGATAGCGACACCCAGCTAGCTCAAAGGAAGTATCTACCCAAGTCTTGTGGCTGGCTAAGAAGATGTGCTTTCCTACGTAAATGTTAAGTACTGTGATTTGACTAAGGAGGCATGAGCCTGGCCTGAGACTTCTGAACAAGTGACTAGAAAGACCTTGCATTTAGTGTAAACTTAGAATGACAAAGCAGGGTGGAATGGTGGGTGGGGTGGGGAAAAGAGAAAGAGAGAATGGATGAATATAAATTACCTCTGGAGGTAATTGTTGACTGCTTGTGGGAATGTTGTGACTCAAGTTCAGAGGACAGAAAGGACAAGGAGACTCACACTCCCAGGCACAGAGTGGCCTTGCTAATTGGCCTTGAGCTGGCCCATCAGTGACTCTTTCTCTGCCTCAAGCTTGGTAAGGCTGACCATAACTTGCTACTGGAGGGAGATTTGGTGGGATTTATGAAATGAGCTAAGGGGCTGTTCTTGGCAAGCCAAAGCTATAAATGTATAATACTTTATCTCCTGCAGGGATGTTTTCAAGCAAAGAAAAGACGGGAAATGTCTACATCAAGTAAAAACCCCTGGTCAAGGAGAGTGGCCTCTCTCTGGAGCTACATCAAAGGGATGGTTCTGTCTGCTCCCTGTGGCCTCTGTGGATCCTGCCCTGGGAGTTCAAAAGTTTACTTGGAGCCAAAGAGAGAAGGAAGCACACCCACTGCCAGTGTTCTCCCAGGATTGTCAAGAGGAGGTTGTGCTGGGACTGCTGCAAACCACCATTGCCCCTCCCTAACTCCCTTTCCTCAACATTTCTTCACCCTCAGGATAAAATGTTAGTGCTTCAGTGGCACTGATGCATGATGAAGTCAAAATACTGGACCAATAGTCTGCAACTAAAGAGCTACAGGGCCTGCAGAATGTCATTTCCCCTCTCCAAGTTCATTTTCTTATAAAGTGAGAGGGTCGAAGCTGAATTAAAAGCATTCTTAGTGATTCTCTCCAGTGACCACAGTAAGGCAGAATTGGCTTTTCAAGTTCAGAAAAAAAAAAAAAAAGAAAGAAATTTCTTATGCAAGAGAATTCCATTTAGAATTTGATGCAAATCCCACTCCTTCTCTAAGTCACTTCTAACTGGCCATGTTCTGGTGAATGAGACCAGCTGGGATGCAACAGGAAACACAGACTAAATTCCTGAGGGCCAGCTGAGGAAGCTTGTCTCACCCTTGATGCCATCTTCTCAGAGTCTATAAGAACAGACAACCTGTTCTTAATTTTCTAGAGGATGTTGCAACTTCATCCCAGACATTATGTTCTTCCTTTCTCTCTCATCCTTAGGGACACGTCATTGAAAATAAAGTGCCTAAAGCCAAGGCTGCAAAAGCCCATACAGAAACTGTGTAAATTAGAAAAAGACAAGCCTATGCCAGAGCAAAAAGCTTAGGGAGTGTTGCACAGAAGGGATGTCATCTCTCATTTGACTTAGTTGGCTGGAGGCTCCCATACAATCTTGTAAAACCTGCATAACTATAGCTGAATAGCAACACTTGGCTTACAACATTTATTCAAAAATCTATATGTCAATAATAATGATACATTCCCATGTGTCACAAGTGAGGTTCCCCAACAAGCAGACTCAGAGCTAAATATCCCTATTCAGGGATACATGGCCAAGATCAACAACTACAGGGGAGGGAAGGGAACAGTATGGGGCAAAAGAACCACAATGCAATTGGAGCAAATTCTCAGCCCATCCTGTAGGGGTCTTGGCAGTTAAGATGGTCATTCTGAACTGTCTAGAATTTGGGCAAATTGGCTGGACCTTCGTATACACTGTGTAGACCAATCAGGGATGGGAGCTGTCCTTGGGAAAGGGGTATGACATTGGGGGAAAGGGCCCATAATGCAAGGACAAGTCTTGGGAAAGAACTCAGCTGCAAGCAATCAGCCAGGAACACTGGCAGCATCTAGGGGAATACAAACTTCATTTGTGATAGTTCTGGATGGCACAACACAGAATCCACTATCCTTTTTTAAATATTTCATAGTTTAACAAGCATGTCCCATTTGCTCTTCTGGATCCACTTTCTGCTTTTCTACATCTTGCTCTTTGCTCTGGGAGGCTGACCTGTATGAATTACATCAGTCGGCTCCCATGCCCTCTGACTCCCATTTGGGTTCAGCCAATAGAGCCCTGGCTGAAGATCAGAGGGAGGGAAGAGAGGGTGGTCAGTGCACTTGTTGCCCTGGCTCCATCTCTGCAAGGTCACATTGGATTGGACACCTCCTCCAACTGAAGGTTAGTGACTCCTATCCAAGACCCTCTCATGGACCATTGATTCTCTCCTTCCAGGTTCTGGCAACTACTCCCTCCCCTCACCTTTTTACCTTGGTGCTCTAGCAGGCATCCCTCACTCCACCACTCCATGGTTCTAATGCTGGGATAACTCCACCTGCGTGATTTCTCAACTCTGCCCACACTTTTGTAGAGTCCTTTCTTTACAAAGGGAACTCTCCCTGAATTACCCTAATTTGAGTGTACTTCTTCATTTGTTCCTTCTAGGACACTCCGGATACTTTCAGACATGTATTGTCTTGCCTCTTCCTTTCCACCTTCCTATGAATCAGTTGTGTTTGTCCCCACTTTAGAGATAAGAAAGTACAAACTCAGAAGAGTTGTATGATTCTTTCAAGCTCCCAAGTTAGTAAGATGGACCTTGTCTGTTGACTCAGATCCACCGTCTACATCAAGATTACACCTTAGTGCTTCTCTCTCAGATTATTCTCTTTTCCCACACAGCTCGGCGGGGGCAGGGGGGAGGGACGTGGTGGGGGGAACAGGAGAAGGAAGAACAGACATGGAAATTTGAGACCACAAAACATTCTAAAATTTAGCATGAGGATGCATTTCATTTTAGCACTCGGATTGAGAAAGAAAGAGAAAAGAGAGTCCTCTTTATGATTCTTGCCCTATCCAGTCTTCCAGTCTTCTGGAAAACTTCAGTTTCTTTTCTAAAGTACCTCTCTCAATTAGAAAATTAAGCTATTTCAAAATCCAGATCTGCCCCAATCAGCTGCTTGACCCTGGTCAGGTCATATGACCTTTGGGTCTTTGGTTTCTTCATCTGCGTAAAGGAAAATTGTTAACTATGTGAATCCCAAGCACCCTTCCATTCTGTGTTTCTATGAGCTCCTTGTTCTCTTTGCTTCTCTTATCCTAGAAACAGACAACAGTCATGTGGATAAGCTCTCATACTCACAATTGTTAGTCTCATCCCTGGGAAAAAGAAGAAGGAGCTCAGATGGTGCTATGCACAAAGACTCACTTGTTAGCCCTAGGACTCTTCAAAAGGTCTTGTCCAGACCCTTGCTTTTAGCCAGAATAACAGTTAAGCCCAAATGAGAAAGTGGAGATACCATTTCATTCTGCATTACTCCCAAAGTCCCTGTGTGTAGCAGATACCTAGATTCTCAGTCCCATCAAAGGTGGTGTCTCTGTTTTTCCTGACCAAAAGCGAATGGCTCTTCTCTGTACAAAATGTCTTTTGTCCTGTCTTGCTTGCACTGTCCCACATTATTGATGTATTGTTCAGTACAGGGATCAACTAGAAATGAGAAGTCCCACTGTGATGCTGCCACTACTGTGAGGAGCTCTCATTTATGGAACCACCAACTGCAAGAGAAGTAAATACTTGTTCCTCCCTTTCCATGTTCCTATTCCTAGATCTTGGAGTAGGAATTAGAGACACTGGGTTCTAGTACTAGTTCAATTCTTAATTTCAGCAAGTCACTTTCTTTCTCTAGACTTCACTGTATTATCTATTAAAATGATAGATGTGGGTAGCATCATCTTTTCTGGGTAGCATCATCTTTTATAGGTCTGTGGGTAGCATCATTATTCTAGGTCTGACTTTCCATGAACGTCTAGGGATAAAGAGGATTCAAGTAGGTTAATTTAGACAGATGGCATCTTAAGGTGGGTTCCCCCAGTAAACAAGATCTGAGTAGAAACTTACATTGGGAGATACAGTCCCAAGGCATCAAAAGTGAGGGAAAAGAGCACAACACAAGGAAGAATGAGAAGCAAAGTTGATGTATTATTGTCTTAGATGATTTTGACTGCTGTAACAAAACACCAGAGGCCAGGTAGTTTTTAAACAACAGAAATTTATTTCTCATATGTCTAGAAACTGGAAGTCCAAGATCAAGGTGTTTACATGGTCACCTTCTAAAGAAGAGCCTCTTCCTGGTTCATTGTTGGTGCCTTCTTATTGTGTTCTCACATTTTAGAAGGGACTAGGTATCTCTCTGGAGTCTCTTTATAAGGCAGTAATCCCATTAATTAAGGCCCTATCCTTATGAGTTAAGGGCCAACTCCCAAGGCCTAACTCCCAAAGGCTCAACTTCTTAATACCATCATCCTTGGGGTTAGAATTTCAACATATGAATTTGAGAGAGATACATTTAGACCATAGAAATTATCAACATAGCCACAGCTTTACCTGCTCCAGAGAAGTCCAAAGTGTCATTTGATCACACTGGACATTTCTGCATATGTTGTACAGAAAAGAAATAATAATAAGTCTTGGAAAGAAGAAAAAAGCAGGGATTTATCTGTAGACACCCTCTGTTTTTCTCTCTCCCATTGGTCAAATTTTACCCACTGGGATTTCTTTCTCCTGTTCTATGTCATATCACCTGGACACTTTTAAAAGCCACTGGGGAAGCCAGATCCTTCAACCGGAAGTGTGGCACTGCACCCACCCTTAAAGAGGTGGGAAGAACCAAGGAATTTGGCCTTCAGTCTCCTCTACCTGGAACCCGCTATTGTGGCAGAGGAAGGCAGCTAAGGGTTTGGGAGATTGTGAAGCTACAAGAAACTAAGGAAGCATAGATGCCATAGTTGGCACCAACAGGTAGAAATGGTTTTGATGGTGGGGCACCTGGGTGGCTCAGTGGGTTAAGCCACTGCCTTCAGCTCAGGTCATGATCTCGGGATCCTGGGATTGAGCCCCACATTGGGCTCTCTGCTCAGCGGGTAGCCTGCTTCCTCCTCTCTCTCTGCCTGCTTGTGATCTCTCTCTGTCAAATAAATAAATAAATTCTTAAAAAAAAAAAAAAAGAAATGGTTATGATGGAAAAGTGTACTAGAAGAGAGCTCAGGTGCCTTTATTCAACAAATGTCTTCCAAGAAATTTGATTGCAGAGGTGGGAAAAATTTTGCTGCCCACAAGGAACACTGTCTGTTAGGGAGATGGACTAAGACACTGGCAATGACAGCAAAGTGATCTGTCATTGTGAATGGTTACATTTGCTCTCCTCATGTTACATGGAAGGACATGAAGCCCAGGCCTGACCAAACTGACATGAGGAGTCTGGGTCAGAAGGAGGTCTACAAACCCAAGCTGTGAATTTCCAAGTCAGCACTTCATTGGTGGCCCCTCTCTCAAAGTCACAAAAGTGGTGTAGAGCAGGTTATGTTCTCAAACAAGAGGGGATGAAACAGGTCTAGTGGCATCAGGGCCTGGTTGAGCCACAGGACTCAACTGTTTAAAATCGCCTACAGATCAGAATGACATCCTGGGGACTGGGTCTGGGGTGGGTGTGCGGAGGAGGAGGGAATGTTAGGGAACTCTTTGTGAACACAACTCTTTACTAAAAGGAGCCAGGAGGAATCAGTTTAATTGAAGTTAAAGATATTTTAAGGAAGGTAAAAGCCTATCTGAAGGTTCAGCCAAGGGATTTAGTTCTGCCTTTGAAAATGAGAAGAGTTGAATAGGATCTGTATGGATGAGCTGATAAAATAGTCCTTTGAAGTGGACAGGGATCTTTTTATAGCCTCCGATTAACTTAGCCCGGGTGAGGGAAGAGAGCTCCTCTCATTTACAAGCATGGAAGGTGGTGAGCTGTCCCCCTCCAGTTGGATTTCTTCTGGCTTGGCCATGAAAACAGAGAAATTGGCCTGGTGTCCTTGTCTAGCTGAGAGAAGATAAATCTGGCAGTGTTTCACACAAGAGAGCATAGATGAATGGCCCAGGGAAAGTCCTAGAAGGCTGGTTAACAGACATCACAAAGAAAGGCACAGAGCACAGAATCAAAATCCCCACATTCTACCCCTAGTTCACACACCATCTAGCCCACTAAAAAGAATTAAGAAGTCAACAGTTACATGCAACTAATGAATCGTTGAACACTACATCAAAAACTAATGATGTACTGTATGTTAGCTAAGTGAACATATGAATAAAAAATTTAAAAATAACAAAAAATAAAATAAAAAACAAGTCAACAAAAATGCCAAGAAATTACAGCAATAAAAATTAGTGTCATGGATTATTTACTTTGTGCAACATGCTATACAGGCAATATTTCTTGATTCATCTTAACAACCCAGGAGGTAGGTATTATCTTTATTCCCATTCAATATTCGAGAAAAGAGAGGCTTACTTATAGATGAGCAAATTAAAGCACCTTGTTCAAGCTTAGTACATCACAGGCCAGAACCCAGATAGATAAAACTGCTAGATAATTATTCAGGTAGCATGAGGTTAGGTTACCTTTGGTTACAAACCTCACGCCATGGAACTCCACGCCCATTTTATTAGCACCCATTTCTCTTGGAGGAATAACTGTACAAGTTGGTCTAATCCCCCACTCCCCAAACAGTTCAGAATCTCCCTTTGGACATGGGAACATTCTGCCAAAAGCTTAAGATTCAGCTTTCCTCAGACTCCTGAGTCCATACCACAACCACCCTACACCCCCAGTGAAGAGGAAGAAGAAACTTGGAGACATGAACCACAGTGATAATAAACCTGCCTCCAAGAGTGAGCTGTTCTGTTGTTAGCTGGCTAAAAAGCTGATGATTGCTGCCCTTCATTCCTACGGAAAACTGAAATGGGAATTGGAGACCCAAAGTACAGTAGAATGTAACTTAACCTGACATGGAAGGCCTTTGCCAAGATTTTAGGCTTTCTAACACCCCAATCTGGTGCATGTTCCTATAAACACAATGAAAGTTTAATATCTGAAGCTATGAAGTAAAAAAAGGGAAAGAAGTCAGGAGACTTTGGGTTTAATCTCAGTTGCATCAAAATCCATGTAATGGCCTTCTAAAGGGGCTCTACCATCCTCTTGACTTCTAGCATCCTGTCTGGACAATGAGAGATTTCCACACAGTTCATCTCCGAGGTGTCTTCCTCAGCTCTTCCCATCTTGGGCGATATCCTCGCCTTACTAATCTCACAGGGGCTGCAGCAAGAGTGAAAATTGGTAGAAGTAGGATATGGGGAGAATAGACTCTTAAAAGGAAAGTCAATAATGTTTTATATCACACAAGTATAAAAGGACAGAGAGTCTTGGTCAGTCACGTACTCTTCCTAATCATCCTTGAGACATTATAAAAACAAATGGAATGCTTTGAAACTCCATAATAAAGAAACCTCTCCGGTCCTCTTTTTCGATGGGCAGGAGTTCAAAGTCCAGTAAATCCCGCCCCCCTCGCCAAGCTGATGCCTATGGGGTCTCCACTTCTGATCCCTCACCGACCTCTTTCCTTTTAAGGACAAACCCTGGTAATGGACTTTCAGGACACACTGGGGCTGAAAGAGATTAGGGAATTTTTTTTTTTTTTAAAGTTCTGAACATAGGGCATGTGCTAATTGGCCTGGGTCTAGCTATGAAATAAATTGCTGTCATCATTATTTTATTCTCTGAAGGAGACAACCTCAGGTTAGTATTTCAAAGAAGAATGAGTCACTGGAAAGGTTTAAAAGTACCTGCTAATTATTTCTTTAAAGAAAAACCTTAACTCTGGGAGAAAGGAGTGAGACACAGCATCAACTGGCCATTAAGATGAAAGAGCCAAGTTACCTGGGCTGCTTCGGGAGGCCCAGAAATAACAAGAGTGCCCCTGTATTTGCAGAGCATATTTCCCTGCAGAGGCTTTTCCACAGACATTATCTCACTGACCCTGAATTCCTGAGAGAGGAACAACCCACTGCTGGCTTTGTTATCCCTTTCTTTCTGCCTCGCTGTGATGTGAGGAGGCTGAGGGAAGACAGGTCAGTGCTGAGAAGGGATGGGGGTCTTTCAGTTGTTTGTGAGTCAGCATATGCACAGCTGCTTAGAATCCTTAGCCCCTGAGCTTGGAGATGTCTGGAGAGCCGCTGGAGATGAACCTTTTCCAGCGGCTCCCAAATAATGTTTGGGATTTATCCTAATAAAATTCTATGAATTTAAAACAGAAGACCAATTCTAAGGTAAATTCAGATTTTTAATACTTATTTAGTATCAAGCCAATCAACAAAAATAATGAGGTTCATTTGAGGAACACAAAACTTTGCAACCCGCATCTGGAGCTCAGTGACCACAGAGGATGACGTACATTATGGTTCACACTTCAAATTTTTTGGAAAAAAAAAAAATTCCTCTGTGCCAATGTTTTTAGGATCTTGAATGGCTCAAGAACTCAGTTAGGTTAGTCAGTGTTATGGTCAACAGAGACATTTCCAGACAGTTTGTCCAAGAGGAGAAGGAGATGAAGGCCACTATCCAGGGGAAGACAGAGGCTCAGTTTCAGAGAGGATTGCAATCGTATTTTTCATATCGGAGAGGCTAGGGAATGACAAGTTCTAGGAGGGCACAACCCTGTGCCCTTACCCAAAGGCTACATCCCAAGTGAACCTCTGATAGGGCTCTCACATGGTTGTTCAGTGATGAAGTATTGGATATTGAAACTCTGGGAGCTGGGACTAGGCCCTCTGGCCACATCTGGTCCCTGGGAAGTTGAACTTAAATTGGTCATGCAGGTCTGTCCAGTGGGTGTCTTCTGAAAGACTGCTAACCAAAGAATACAACCAAAAAGGGTAAGGAATAGAGGACACAATAGTGAACTTTTTAACCACCCTGCGAGCTAGGACTAAGACACAGATTTTGTTGCAAATACAAGAATTTTATTACAAGAATAAAGGACATTCCCACTTACCATGGTGTGAATGTTGGGGTCCCCCAAAACTCTTATGCTGGAAACCTAATACTTACGGTGATGGTAGTAGGGCCTTTGGGAGGTGATCAGAGTGATGAGGGTGGAGCCCTTGTGAATAAGATTAGCCTCTTGCAGAAGATGCCAGAGAGATCCTTTACCCTTTCCACCCTGTGAAAGTAAATGACAAGTCTGTGATTTGGAAAAGTGCCTTCACTCAACCACCCTGATCTTGGACTTCTAGCTTCCAAAACTGTGAGAAATGAGTTTGTGTGGCTGATAAACTACCCAGCATGTGGTATTTAGTTATAGCAGCCCAAACAGTCTGAGATACCAGTCCACACCTTGAGTGTGACAAAGCAATTCACATCCATTGCACTGGCCCTGGTTGTTTCTGATACCTCCTCTTCCCCAAGTTTATTTTCTTTTACTTTGGGTTTAGCCTTCCACTCTCCAGGCACCCATTCTTTCTCTTCTAGGTCTTAATTTCCCCCAAACATTGTATTCCTGATGAGCAAGCACATCATGAGACAGTGAAGTGGGTCCCCAATGGCGGTTGTCAGCATCAGTGCTGAGTAGCATCAGGACACATAGATTATTTTCAAGGGAAGCTTCTTCTCTAAAGACTACCTCACCCTCTTAGGGTTACATTTTAGTGCCAGCTGGTTCCTCCACTGGTGCAAAAGTCTAGTTCAAACACTTCAGCCAGTTTCATTTCTATGATGTCAACCTTCTCACAGGGTGGAGGCTGTAACTTCTGCTTATCTTCCCTCTCCAGAAGCTTAGGTAGGTAATGCTGTGTGACCCACAGAGGCAGTGACCTGGGATAAGTAACTTGAACCCAAGCGAAGAGCCTTTCCTCCCAGTCCTTCTTCCTTCGAGAAGCTCCCATATGTAAGTAATGATCACACAGTTTACTAGAAAATCTATGAGAGATCTTGATGAAACAGGAACCACTGGTTTCAATTTTCTGTGAAAGGACTCAGGTGCCAAAAGCTCCATCCCATGTATGGTTCTCTTATACTTAACTTCCTATCATTTCTTCCTTATCTTGTTACATCCCTGAGTTAAAAAGCTCCACGCCAGGGTCAGAATGTCTAAGTTCTAGTTCTGCCAATTAACAGCACATGTAGCCCTAAGCAGGATTCTTAATCAGCTTGTAAACTGAGGAAACTGGGTAGAGCTATGTACCTATCACCTCCATCTTCTGTCAACTTCCAAGTCCTCCACCCATGAACAGTCAGGACTAATACAGCACAGTATTAACAGCCGTTCTCAGGCCCTGGGGGCGGGGAGGAAGCCAAAGGAAACAAGTGGGATGTTCAACTAGTTTCAAACAGAAGATGCTTTTGGTTCACCCAGGCTGAGGATGAAAAGCATTCCAGAGAGCTGAGGCAGTGCTGGGACAAGGGTCCATGCTCCCTGAGGGCTCTGAGCAATGACGAAGAGGCATGAAAAAGACAGAGAGCCCCCCATTAGGGTCTGGCTCTCAAACCTGACCCAGTAGGAACTGGGAACAAGGGGAAAATAAAATGATTGCCCCTCAGGGAACATAACCGAAAGATCAATGCCCGCCCCCTCCCCAGACCACCTCCCAGCAGGAGAGGGAGTGAATGCAGGATGAAACAAGGGAACAAGTTGGCTTTTGATGAGATGAAAACCTGAGATGGAAACCTGAGATGGGTAGAAGCTGAAACTACCCCCTGATTTACGAATCTAGCAAAATCTAAGAGTGATCAAGGTCCAGGTAACAATGGTAAGCAACCTTTTCATTGTCTCTCTCTCTCTCTCTCTGCCTCACACACGCGCACGCATGCACACGCATGCACACACACACACACACACACACACCATTACCACCACCACCAACAACAACAATAACAAGAAGAACTATATAAACCCTTCAACTTCCTCCTGCCTGCAAATTCATCTGGGAAATGTTATAATAGAGAGCAACAACAACAACAAAAGGGGGTGTGTGTCTGGGTGGCTCAGTCAATTAAGTGACTGCCTTCTGCTCAGGTCATGATCCCAGGGTCTTGGGATGGAATCCCACATTGGGCTCCTTGCTCAGCAAGCATCCTGCTTCTCATTCTCCTTCTGCCTGCTGATCTCCCTGCTTGTGCTCATGTACTATCGCTAATAAAAATAAATAAAATCTTAAAAAAGAAAGAAAGGAAAAAAAAAAAAGATGTGGCATCCATGCTGTCTTTCTCATGAGTAAACAGATTCCACATGGCAAGGGGAAGGTCAAGGAGAAAGCAACTTTTGTGAGGACAAAATAGAAGGGAATAAGTGTGGACAACTTTTCATCTTACCAGAGGGACCAGCACTACAAGATGTGGTCTACTGGGTCCCAAGTGGAGGCCCATGCCTGGAAATTCCCTTGTCATGGCTATAAGCTCTCAGTGCTGCACACAGAGGAAGGAGTCCATGTTCTTCTGGTCCTGCAGGTTGGCTGTCACATTATGAGACTTCAATTCTACCTTTAGAGTCCAGGTCTCAGTATTTTTTTTTTCTGTAAAATGGAAAATAATGATCCTTTGGCCCAGCATATCTTAATGGAGATAAGATTCAGGAAATAATAGGGGAGAGAACTGAAGGGATTTTGTGGATCTGGGAATCAAGAAATTATGTCTGAACCAAGGTTTGAACCTATATGGAAGTTCTCAGAAGGGAAAGAGATGTTTAGGTCATGGAAATGGATAAAGGAGCAAGAAGAGTAAGTCCAGTAACACAATGGTTCTTTATTGGGCAGAGAAAAAGAGCCAGAAATGAAAATCAGAAAGGAAATGCTGAGAAGTAGTGGAGCCATAAAAACCTGAACAAAAGTGATCTGAGAAGATAATCGTTTGTGTCCACAGATTTCTTAAGAAGTTAAGCTTTGTTCTTCTTTTTTCCTTTATATCCCCAAAATCACTGTGGGGATCAAGCAACACACAGAAAATGACTATTAAAGGAGAGAATACATGTGACATTTGTTGTAAGCCTGGAGAGAACTGTAGGGCAAGTCCCTTTCTCCCTGGTTGTTTGCTGTGCAACACTGGACATCTAACACACCCTTTCTGTGCTGGCCTCAAATAGTATTTATCCAAATCCTTAGTGACTTAGGTCCAGAAGATGTGGGTTGTAAATCCAGCTACTCCTGGACAACTGACTCCAAAGGGAAAGGTGAGCCTCAAGTGGGAGTGGAACACACTGCCACCAAATAGCCAGAGTCTCCTCTCCCCAAAACCTGGTTTGCCTTAGAACAGAATGAGGATCTCAAAGTTCTTTTCAAAGGAACCACACTTGCTGCTTGAAATTCTTTTCATACTACCCAAAATAAATTTGCCTCCATAGCAAATACTTATGGAAAACCCCCAAGTGCAATCCATGGGCCAGGTCCTGAGAGGTTAAAAGAAGACAAGGACTAGAAGACCATTGAGGCCCTGAGACATGAGGCCCCATGTTCCACCTAGAAACAAAGGCAGACTCTTACAGTCAAACTGTGCTAAGTGTCTTCACAGAAATACAAACAAAATGCAATAGGAACCCAAGTGGTGGTCATTAATCTATACCCACAAGATCCAAAAAAACTATAGAGAGGAGGTACCATCTGGACTAGGTCCTGATGCTGAAATGGATTTTGATATTCAGAGAAGGCAGAATGTATTTCAAGCTGAGTTAACATGGCAGGCAAAGTTTTGGCAATAGGAAAGGTTTTCTGCTTTAAGAGTAAGTTGATGGTTTGGGACCTCAGTCTGTATTCATTGTCCTAAGTTAAGAAATTTTTTTAAGCAAGGGTGTGGTAAGATTGGTTTTGCTCTTTACACAGAGCTTTCTGGCCAGAATGAGGAGAGAGAATGGAAGGGTGGAGAACTGAGGGAGGAGACTTCTTGGAAAGTTGTTAGCAGAGTGCAGAAGAGGAACCGCCGATATAAGAATAAAGAAGCATTATGATAGCAAAGACTGAATGTTGTTTCAAGGTTTTCTAGAGTGTGCCAGTAAAGAACACAAAAGTATGGAACTGGGAAACTAAAGAGGAGATAAAATTACTTTTAGACAAGTTGAATCTGTCACACACAAATGGGTTAGCAAGAGAAAAGTTAGGAACCTGTGTTGGAGATGACTGCAGTGTAACCTTATGGAAGTTAGGTTCTGAAGGCCACACTCAAGGTCAATGTTGACCAGAGGCAAAATAACCACTGCAAGTCCCTCAGGGAAATGCAACATCTGAAACTGAGATCCAATCGCACTGTCAGTCCAGTAGGACCAGGGATTGTTCCAGAGGGGGAGGGGCCATTGGGCCACCAAGAGAAGTAGCAGGCTTACATTCTGGGGTCTGTTATAAGAGAAACACTAGAAGCCAATTTCCCATTACCAGGTCACTAAGTAGAATGGTGGCCAGAACAACCTGCATGAGCTAAATTGTTGCCTGTTCACCACGCAGTTGATGCTACGTTCAGGTGGGCATCATGGATCTGTTTGTGCAGTGAGGCAACTTCAAGCCATGGCTATGAAATGCCCATGTAGAGAGAAGAGATCAAGAAGTACTGAGGGCTAGGGATAGCACACGGGTGCGCTAAGGGCTGAGTAAAGGAATGTGATCAAAGGAGGAACAGACAAAGAAGATTCAAAAAAGGAGAATGGGGGTATTAAAAGTTGTGGAAGTCAAGGAATGACAAGGAAGAGGAGGACGTCAAGAAAGAGAGGGCCAGGGCACCTGGGTGGCTCTGTGGGTTAAAGCCTCTGCCTTCAGCTCAGGTCATGATCCCAGGGTCCTGGGATTGAGCCCCACATCAGGCTCTCTGCTCAGCGGGGACCCTGCTTCCCTTCCTCTCTCTGCCTGCCTCTCTACCTACTTGTGATCTCTGTGTCAAATAAATAAAATCTTTAAGAAAGAAAGAAAGAAAGAAAGAAAGAAAGAAAGAAAGAAAGAAAGGAAGAAAGGGCGGGCCTTCGGATGCTAAATTCCATAAAGAGAAGGGGGCTTCAAAGTCCTCTGATGAGATTGAGACTGCAGTGTTATCAAATATGTTAAAAATAGAAAGCTTCCATGAATGATAAAAATGGCAGCCAAGTTATAAATGTTGAAGGTAGGGGCAGTTAAGAAAGGTGGAGGATGAAGAAATGAAGGCAATGAGTTACATTCTTCCAAAATTTGATCATAGGAGGAAGGAGAAAAATTGAGGGGTTATGATGCAGAAGCAGGGATAAAGAAACAATTTTAAGTGAATGGGCTGGTTTATAAGAAAATCCCCAGTTATTTATCCATAGTAATAATAGCTAACACTTATTGAAGATTTACTGTGTGCATTGATGTAGTTAAACTTAGTTAACTCTTGAGACAAATACTCTTATCCACCAGAAGAAACTGAGGGGATGACAGCAAAGAAGTCAAGCAAATATCCCCAAATCCCATAGCTGTTAAGAGGTAGAGGCAGGATTGCAAATAACCAGTCTGGCTCTGAGACCCCACTTACTCTCCTATGTAGAGTAGGTGGAGGTTCTAGATGTCACTTCCCAGAGACCAAGCGTTGGTCTTTGTTCAGAAGCTTCCTATACTATAGTCTGCCCCTTTTGTTCCCAGGATTTTGAACACTGCTTTCACTCATTCCTAGGAGTTCACATATTGTATCTATGTAGAATTGTAGTGAAAATTCATGTGAATGACACATGGATCAATATCCCTGTCCTTCTGCTTGGACACCCTTGAGAGTCATCTAGGATGCTCATGCTACTATGTCCTGACTTCTTCCTCCCACGCTGAATACTAGGACTGCATACAGAGTCAGCTCCCTGGCCCTTGAACTCACAGCAGGTGAAAAGCCAGGAAGCAGAACAAGGAGAGAGTAAAAACAAGTCCTATCAATTATGACAGAGGTGAGCTGAGGGGTGACAGGAGGTAAGGGGTGCAGTTAGGGTACCTCTCCGTAGAATTTCCTTTGTCTATAACATGATACGAAATTACCAATCAGAACTGAGAAATACAGATGGCGTTGGATAAAGAACCTGTGCCAAAGGGTGAAGAAGAAGTCAGAGTTCCATCTTCGTGGCATTGCCATCTAATTGATACATTTTTTATTGAGCAAGTGCTATTGATCTTGACCATGCCAGGCAACAGGACCACACAGTTCTGTCAAAGAGGCTGTGCTAAGACATGTGAACAACTGAGAAGAATGGTGTGGTGTGAGTGTTGTGCTTCAAAGAAGATGGACTCACTGAGAGCTGAAATGGCCATGATCATGGTCAAGGTAAGACACAGTTCTGCAGCAAACTGTTCTAGGGGAAAGCTGAGGGTGCACATTCTGGGGGTACCTAGGAACATGGCAGGTGGACAGTGAAGGAACCTCCAGATGGAGTTGGTAAGAAGATAGCTCCACCAGAGTAGCATATGAATGAATTCTGCAAAGAAGTAGTTGATGAAGTGGAATTAAAAATGAGATGACTTTGGGGTGTAGCGTTAGAACAAGAAATAATCTTGAAAATGGTGGGGGTGAGGGAGTGAGGGTATTTTGTGCCAAGGCAATGGATAAAGAAGACTATCCAGAGTGATTCCATAGAACAGGACAAGATGGGGCCAGCACAGAGCACATTAGAAAAGTGGAGTGATATTATCTACTGTCTGATCTGGTTTAACCAGTTATAATACACTGACCTCTTGTGTCACAGTTTACAAACAACTTCAGAGTCATTTTCTTCCTGAATTTACTTTTCTTTAACTTTCTAAATCTTTTTAACTCTATTTTTTTTTTTCAAATAAAGAGAAAATCAGAGGATCCATGACTTTCCCAAGCTCCTTCAGCCAGTGAGTGGCTAACCTGCCTTCTGATCTCAGTTTCCTTTCCAAATGTCCTCCAGTGGCTTTCTTGACCTTGGACCAGTGAGAACACAAGAGTTTGTCCCTAGTTTCTCTCACATGCTCTCATGTCTGGGAGGTGTCAGCTGTCTAGATTATAGTTTTTTATTTACATACCCTGTACTCAAACACACAAAGCAAGAGTAATACATCAGTCCATATAGGCCAAGTGACATCCCCTTCCTTCTCCTTCAAATCTGGACTGTGCCATGGTGAGTGATTTGGAGAGGACCTGGAATCACCACACAGGGCCCTGGATCTCCATATGCTTCTACTTAAAGACAGAAGCTCTCAGCACAAGGGAACAGACTGGCTCAGAGAACCTACTGACTGCACCCTCTTCTAGGTGAATCAGACATGAGATAGGGTCTAGCTAGAGCATCTAATTACACAGGCCAGGTCAGACTCTGGAATCAAAGCTCCGCTCACTACCAAGCTACCAGCCTCCAAGGTGTCAGAGAAGACAGCCGCGGGCGAGGGGCAGGGGACCCACACTGGAACCGACTTCAGCAGTCCTTGGTCCCAGGAAAACCTGCTCTACAGACTGGGAAAAGTAATAAAGGGCTTTAATGGAGGTTTTATTATGGGCTGGGAGGCAAAACTTGGTTATCCAACTGGCAACCTGCTCTGAGAAACAAGCAGATTCCTTTCATGTGGCAACTCTGACATGCTGAGATCATGCCGAAGAACAGGGAGGCAGGGCTCTGAATTTCTGCAACTCAGCACAGCCTTTGTGGGAGATGCCCAGGCAGCTCAAAGCGGGGGCTGCTGAGCCAGACCTGTAGGCAGGCTGGGCAGGCGCAGGAGCAAGGCTTGACTGAGGTCCTCGGGCCAGCCCGTGGAGAAGCCCGCACCTCTCCTCATCATGCGTGAAAATAACATTGTCTACTGGCAGGGCTCAGGGCCCGGGACCTCCTCAGCTGCATATTTATTTTCTTTTCTTAAAAGAAAAAGTCCACTAATTCATAAGCGGCTGCCAATCACTTGGGAAACTCGTTACAAATCCAGATTATTGCTTCATACTATAACGACCTGGCTTTTGATAATCGGCCTGCTTTAGAGATGAATTCATTAGAGTATCTGGAGGAAGGTAAAACATATTATTTTGTTGTGGTAAAAAGGTACCTATCATAAAATTGACCATTTTAACCACTTTTAAGTGTACAGTGGCCTTAAGTACATTCACACCGAAACAATTATTTCTGAGAAAGAACCACTAGATGTCTAGCATTGGGCAGAACGATTCTTAGGGGAAAAAATCTGTTGTCACTGACGTACATTTGAGAGAACTATGCGTCAGCACTGTACTGTTCTCTAGTGGGTAAAGCTGTTTCTCACAGTGGTATAAGCTAACAGTTCTGAAACAGCTGGACCTATGTACCAGGGTTGAACAAATAAATGGACATCAAATATGAGGAGCCATGTTTCTCACTGTTGGGAGTGGGAGGTTACAGGTAAGGAAAGGGATGAACCGTGGGGTACTGGATTAGCCAGAGATAGCCATATGAACTCATGCTTAGCTTAATATAGATGCTGATGGGTATATGAAAATAATTATAGACATATATGTTAGTATACATATATGTATTTTCTTGATCTGGCCATTAAGAGGGCCTAGAAGCAATGACATTCTACTAGCAACAAGCATATCCAACACCCAGATCTTGGTTGCTAATACATTATACTACTAAAGGAACCAGGGATCTTGATTCTAGAGCTGGGGCAGAGAAAATATAAGATGAGCCTACAGCTTCTTTGGAGGGCCAGAAATTAAGGATGTGCTCAGAAAACAAAATAATAGGAGTATGTCAAAAAGAAGTAGGAACCAACAGAACTTCTAATGTCTAAAGCTGAAACAATTTGAGCAATAAAATAAGTAACATAGTATTAGATTATATAACCCAAAGTATAAAATAAATAAATAGACATGCATCTATATTGACAGAAGTAAAAGCTTGAATAAATAAATGGTAGAAGATAGGTAAGTTTCCCACTCAGAATACCAAATAATTTATGCAGACACTACCCTCTTAAGGAGTGAAGTGTAACCCTCTACCTCTTAGATGTAGGTAATCCTAGTGCCTTGCTTACAAAGAATACAGTATGGAGAGAAAATAAAAAGTAATTTTGCAATGGAAAAACCTGACCAACGTACCTAAGCCAGATGACCAAGATCAACATCATCAGTGAAAGGCAAGTTTATAACATATGCTCTTGATACAATATATTGAGAACGCACTGCACCAGAGCTCTGTAGACTTCTTTTCAGAAATATGCTCACATGCTATCTCTCTCTGAAATAAATAAATCTTTAAAATAATACTAATATTTCAGTATTGAAATATTGTGGCAAATGTGCCATCACAATGTAAGACATGAACAATAGGGAGACTGTTGGGTATATGAGAACTCTCTGTACTATCTTTGCTACTTTTTCGCTTTAAAAATATACTTAAAACAAAGTTTATGTAAAAACACACACACACACACACACACACACACACACATACGCCATACATATATTGATTTTATTTCCTAGGCATCTACTATGAGCTGGAGATCACGCCTCGTCTTAAAAAGCATACTCCAATAGATAAAAACAAAACAAAATATCCCCAGACAGCACCATACAAGAAAAAGGAAGGTGAATAAAGAAGTGACCTGCAAAACAAACACTCCAGTGGTTCAAGAGAGGAGTAATCACACCCACTGAAAAAGGATGAATATCAAGTTTACTTCCTCTCTGAGCCCCCGTGCTCCAGCCTCTCCAGTGAATCAAACAATTCCTTCATCATCTCTGTCCCTGGGTCTGTGTTAGAATGAATGAAACGTCATCTCTGTAGGGCATGTGGTCACATCCATAATTCCTTACCCCAGGTTCTAGATCAATGCAAGCCCTTCCCTACATTCCCAAAAGCAGTGAAGGCATTCTGAAGAGTCCCTACTTCTCAAATATATAAGTATGAGGTCATCTTTCAGGGTCTGAGGCCCCATCCTGGTCAATTCAGCAGATGAGGGTCCAGGACCCTTGATGCCATATTCAAAGATGTGAGTCCTTGAATGAGCCACTTAGTCTCATCCCATCCTTCAATTTATTCCTCCAACACATACTGAGCCTCTGCCCAGCTGCCAGTCTAGCATAATGGCCCAAGCCTGGGTTTTCCACTCAGATGTCCTGAGCGCAAATCTGGCCCAACTACCTACAAGGTACATGATCTCAGGGAGTGAGTAATCCATCCAGGCCACAGACTCCTAAGGTATAGAGGAAGAAAGGATTGAACGTACCTTATAGAGTTGAAGAGATTAAATGAACACCCAAAGGGCTTAGCATGGTATGTGGCACACACTCTATGCTTAATGAGAATTAGCTGCTATCATTATTAGGGGAAGGAATATAAAAGTAGACAAAGCCAATACAGTTGCTTGACTCATTAGAAAATGAAATCTAGTAGATTACATCCAGTGGCCACAAGTTGTTCCCCTAACCCAATCTCCTTTAGGCAATGGGAGGAGATTGGCAGAGAAAATGTGATCTGACTACGGAATAGCATTGTTCATGAATAATTTGGGTCATGTGTCAAGTGTGTCCTTACACAGCAAATTCTTTCCCTGCCAAAATCAGAATCAGGTAATATGACAAAGGAACAGTTGTAAAATATTTTCATGATAATGCTTAGCTAAATCATTATGGCAGTTACAGTTAATAAAGTAACATCATTTCTGCACTATATTGATAATTTAAAGGTGTTCGTGATGGAATACTGAAAACCAGGGCTATCATAAAAAAGTTAATACGTATCTCCACTAAACACACAGACACACACACACACACACACACACACACACACTCGTCAAGAAAACACTATCTTTTTTAGTAGTTAAGGGTTCCTTTCAGTTTGGTCCCCAATTGATGGAAAAAATACCCTTTGATTTCCAGCTCTAGCTAGCAAATCGAGTCTCCTACTGTCACCCTTCACCCAATCCATCCTCAAGAAAACAAAAACGAAAACCATTTGCTCTAAAAGTTGGATTTTCTCCACAGCTGGGGGTGTGGGGGGGTTCAGTGAGCCTCTGCTCCCCATTGTGTACCCTGCGACCGCTCCTCCCCTCTGTACCTGGCAGTATATCTGCATGAGCACCCTCCCACCAGTCTGTCCCCGTGCTGGATGGCAACAATTTATTACTGAGTTAAGCAGTAGCCTCTTGTTAATCAGATAAGGTTCCTACAAAACAGAAACTGCACAATTCACTTAGACTTTCAGTCCTATAACAATCTATTTCTTCAAGGATGCAGACTATCCCTTCTATACCCAGTGCATAGCACTTCAGAATGTAATAAAGAAAGAAATTTCATCTTTTTCCCCTTAGCTATGAACACTACTATCTAGTGCATAGGGAATCCTTAATAAATATGTATGAGGTGGTTGTTTCTTTGAATGAATCTCTTCTATTCCATTGCTTGGCTATTTTTATTTCAAAAATAATTACATGGTACTTACCGTGTACTCAACACTGTCCCCTGTGCTTTTACATATACGCACTCATTTAATCTTCACAATAATCCTGTGAAGCAAGTACTATTATTATATCCTTCTTACAGACAAGGAATCTGAGGTACAGAAAAGTTAACTGGCTTAAGGTCATTCACCAAGTGGTAGAGTTGGATTGGGAACCTGGAAGGTCTAGATTTAAAATGTGTGCTTCCAACCCTATGCTATGACTAACCTCTGTATTAGTCCACCCCTCCTCCTGGCCCCAGGGGGTGGGCTCAGCCTTGAGCAATCAGAGGACCACATCTCCCTATCAAAGTTACAGTCTGGGATGTGGACATGTAGTTCAAGCCAGGTCAGAGAGAGTCCCCCTCCTCCTCCTCCACCCCACCCAGGGTTCTGTCATTTGAAGCTGTATGTGAAGGTATTTGCCTTTGGAGGAATGGAACAGGAGAGACATGAATCCTGGAAGCACTGAAGAAGAAATCTATCTCTTGAAGGATAGAATAAAGCCCAAGGCTGGGGAAGTGGTGTGGAGATGTAAGCAGAAATGCAGAGGGAGATGACACCTTGCTTAAACGTATAGATCTAGGTGTGACTGAAACCCCTTCCACCCATGGGCTTTCTGTTACACCTCCCAGGATGTTCCCCACTTTGTAAAAACTTAAGCTTGTAGAGTTGGGTTTATGTTACTTTCAAATAAAACTGCTATTCATTTGTTGGGGGAGGGAGGTGGATGATTTAATAAAAAATGAATGCCTAAATGGCCCTGATTAATACAACTCAGCCATCCATTAAATAAATAGCAGTTGTGTCATGAGCTGTGACAAGCATGGGACTAGCAGTGGACACAAGAGCCCCCCATCACACAGAGAGGGAAGACAGACATTTAAAGGATGAACTGCAATGGGACAGCAAGCTCTATCAAGAGCCAAAACCACCCCAGGGCAGCTGCCATGTGGAGTCAGAAGCGCCTGGGACAAAGAGAGGGAGAGAAGCAGGGTCCAGATCATGCAGAGCAGGGAAGGCCATGTCAGAAATTCAGTCTGACCCTGAGATCAGTGGTAGGGGTGAAGGGGAGGGAGGAGTGTGGGCACTGGAAGGTTTTAATAGGAATGACATGTTCAGATTCGTACTCTCGACAACTCTGCCTGAAGCAGGGAGAACATATGGTCTCCGTAAAAAGTAACGGTGTCCTGACCTAATGTCACAGCAGAGGGGGCTAGAAATATCTAGGAAGTTAAGTTTAGGTCCCAGCAGCCCAGGGTAGCAAAGCCAGAAGAGAAATTAAAGATTTCTAGAGATCTATGGAGCCGCTTCCTTTATCCACAGAGAAGTACCTCGAAGGTACAGAGCAGCACCCTTCTTGAGGAGTTTAGCATACATCTGGGCAAATCCAGATCACGATGGATGGCTCCTCCGCCTGTCGTGAAACAAATAGTCCTTAAGATGAATGCACAAAGCAAATAAAAATTTGAAATAAAGATTTTTCTTTCCTGCTTGCAGTGGTTTGGGAGCTGTAAAAGCCACAGCTAATACGTTTGCCCCTCTTCCCCCGCTAGCATCAGTGAATTTAGTGCCTCATTTTCTCCAATAGATCATCCCTCCTCAGTATTTCTGGTCATTTTTACTGTCTTTCACATTAGCCTTGACCTCTAATTGAGGATTTTGACATTATGGTAAAAGAAGTCAGCCAGACATGAAAGGATGAATAGTGCCTCTAGGAGGCACCTGGAGCGGTCAAATTCAGAGACAGAAAGTAGGGTGGTGATTGCCCGGGGCTGTGGTAAGGGAGGGATGGCGAGTTACTGTTTGATGGGTTTAAAGTTTCAGTTTGCCATCATGTGAAAATGCCCTGGAGATGGAGAGTGGTGATGGTTGCACCAGGGGAAGCTACTTAATGCCAAAGAACCCCACACTGAAAAATAGCTACAATGGTAATTTTTATGTTACATATATCTTCCCACAATAAAAATAAATTTAAAAAATAAAATGTAATGTAATTGAGTACATGTTTGTTCCAAGAAGCGTTCATATTTCATTCCTTCTATTTTCCCATGTCTTTCTCCATAGAGTGATCCTGACACAGGGACCTGACTAACACATATCCTTACTTTATAAATGTTGATTAAGGACCCACTGTTGGCAGTTCCTTGTATATTCCTAACAACCACCCAGTGTGGTGATAATATTGGCCCTACTTTACAGATGAGCTTCAGAGATTTCCACTGAAGATCACAAAGCTTGTGCTAGATAAAGTAGCAGAGAAATTTCTTGTTAAAGAAACTGATTCAGGACTCATTTCTTCATTTAAGGACTGTAAAATTCATTCTGAGAGCCTTAAACCCATTACAACTAAATCATTTAAGAACCTTGTAGCAGAATGTGGGATTTCTTATGGGCAGTTCCTCAACATCCTGTTTCCACATCCATCTGTTCTCTCTTGTAGGAAATGACCAGAATAAATCACTGTTAACACACACTAACCCAACTCACCAAACCCCAGCCGAGACTCTGTTCTGGAATATCCCAACCCATTCCCAAAGGACTGTTACAAAGAAATGGACTAACTGCTCCAAACAGAATTAACATCGAGGGTTAAGTGAATTCTTTTTCATTTTTCTAAGTGTTCCATAATTAAAAGATGGATGGTTGTCTCCATGAGTATGTTTATGTTGAATGCCAATCTTCCTACACAGAACCCGACAATGCTCTAATAATAGCAACTACTCATGATTACCATGACCCATTTTCCCTTATCCAAAGGCTATCCATGTGTTCTTTCTTGAGGTAGGAGAAGTCTTAGAGAGTGTCCCATTCCATCTTTGTTTTTTCTACCCTTCCTGTTATCCTGATATCACTTCAGTCTTCACCCTACAAACACATAGCTCAAACCTGACAGACCACCAGGAGTCCCTTCCCTCCACAACCACTCCAGCCTCCTGGGCACAGGTCCAGGAGAGAGTGGGGCTGCCTGAGGTCTTGAAGGTGAACCCTAAAGGCAGATGATCCCTGGAGACCTTACAGAGTGACTCCCCAGACAGCCTGAGAACCAGTTGCCAAGGAGTCTCTCCTTAATCTGCAGCACCACCTTTTGAGAAGACGTTGTATTGGGGGATAATGTTGGGCAAGACCAAGGCTGGGAATTGGAGTTGCTAGCTTGCTGGGTGGATGGGGAGGTCTGTGAGGCATCCCTGCCACACTTCTGGCCTGGAGCAGAACTGCCTGACAGAGAGAGAATCCCAAGCAGGCTCCATGTCCAGCATGGAGCCCAACACAGGGCTCAATCTCACAACCCTGAGATCATGACCAAGAGCTGGCCACTTCACTGACTGAGCCACCCAGGTTTCCCCTAAAATCTCATTCTTTTTAAAAGCTCCTGTCTTCATGATCAAGCTTACCTAGATTGGAGAATAAATCCCAAGCTAGCTCTTGAACAGAACTAAATAATATTCTTCACAAAGACTTTTGTGTAGGAAAGCCAACTAGACAGAAGGAGAAGTGTGTCTAATTTTTAAGTGAGAAAATGAGAGGAAAGATAGAAAACGGTGTGATTGAACTTAACACTACAACACAGTGCACACAGCCAGCAGGTCAGGAACCTGGTTCCAATGACTATAGAAATGGTCACTTGACCTTAATAGCCAGGCCATTCAGCCTCCCCTGCAGAGACTGTCTTCCCAGGTTGTTCACTCAAACACCAAGGGACGTTTGCTTTCCATGCATGATCTGAATTAGCACTTTACCTCACTGTTCCTGAGTTGAAGTGACTTGTTCCTTCTCTTTATACCAAATGACTATTTTCTCTCTTGTTCTCAGAGCTAGACAGCCACTGCCCCACCTCTGGATCCATGCTCTGTCCTTCTGCCCTGTGCTATGGTCCCAGAAGGCTAGGCCTTGAAGATACCATTTTCAATAGGCACGTTTCAGATTCAGCCAGTGGAAGGTGCTGGTAGAAGATCAGAGGGCAGGAGGAAGAGAGATTAAGGACATTCTTCCCCACTACATCCCTGCCTCAGCCTGGTTCTGGGATTTTTCCTGCACCCCTCCCTTCTCACAGCTCCTACCAAGGAGCCCTCCTTCCTGAGCTATCTCTCACAGGGCTCCAGTGGCACCACACCCCATGCCTTGTCCCCTCAGTCCCACAGATGATGGCTGCTTCCTGCTGACAATTTTCTCTGGGGGCTTCAACATTCCTGTTCAATCCTTTAATAGCTGGTCCTCACTTTCTAAAGTAGTGCCTTCATCAGAGTCTCCACTGGAGCCATCTATGGTAAGTTCTGTTTCCTGTCTGCACCCCTCATGCTCAGGTCATACTCAGCTCCTTGCTGTGACACACATACGGCCACAGGATCCCTCCACATACTTTTCCATTTCCCTGTAACACTCGATTCCCAGATTCCTGCTTTGCCCAATTCCTTACCTCAGGGATACATTTCCTGACCACCCTCCATAAAATGGCAACCTCTCCTCATCCCCTTGCACCCATCACTCTATGTCTCCCTTACACTCCTCTGATTTTCTTCATATTTTTGTCATTTGTCATACTATATAGTGATCAATGTGTTGTTGTTGTTGTTTTTCCTTTCTCTTCCCCAACTGGAATGGAAGCTCATTTAGAGTTCATTGCTAACCTTAAACAGTGCCAGGAATATGGCAGGTACTCCATAAACATTTCTTGAATGAATAAATGCATTGTGTAGACACTGCTTGGCTCTCCGTCATAACTTCAGGCTGTGAACTCTGCATGTAGCTTTTCCCCATGAAGTGTTCCACACCATCTCGGGGAATAATTACTGCTGAGTCAAAGGTGCTTGGAATTGTACTCAGCAATACTGGATGCAGCATCAAGAGAAATCAAGTCAGAAAAAGAAAATAATCCCCAAATTCCAAAGACCAGCAGCATTTGGAATCTAGACAAGCTCCAGAACTAGGAGTAGGGTGCACGAGTGAGTCAAAGAGCCAAACTCAGAATGGATGAATTCATGAGGTGGGTCAGGGTTGGGTGGGACTGGGCTGGAAAGAACAGAAGGAGGAAAGGGTAAGTGCTGAGATAAAGGGGCCATGTCGCGTGGCCAAAGGTTTTGTCCTTGGAAAATGAAGAAGAAAATGCAAAGTCCTGTATCTTATTGTGTTAGGCTTCCTCTTTATGAAAACTTCCAGCTTCTCTATGTTACCTTGGCAACACCTTAAGCCCTTTATCTTCTGAAGCAGGAGTGATGGGACTTGGTGCCATCTCCTTCCCAAGGGTCTAAGGAACACTAAAGGGGAAAAAGTGAGCATCTCAAAATAAAGTCATGTTGGCCCTGAGAGATACATTAAGATTTCATGGATCAGAATCCAGCCCACCTTTAGAAAACACCATGGAATAATTCAGAGCCAGGGAGACCTGGACTCTTGGACCCACATAATCTGATCACACCCACATTGTGTCCCCCTGTACACTCCTCACCACTCCCCACTGCCCAGAGCCATGCTAGACCCCTGACAACTCTTGGCCTTTGCTTATTTCAGCCATTCTCACAGAAGAGTAGCGTTCCCTCATCATAGTCTCAGCTTGCATTTCCCTACTGACTAACAGTGTTGAACATCTTTTCATGTGCTTATTTGCCATCTGTTCATCTTCTTTGGTGATGTGCCTTTTCAAATTGTTTGCTCATTTTTAATTTTACTGACTTTTGAGAGTTCTTCACATATTCTGTAACAAGTCCTTTATCAGATAAGTAAGTGCAAATTTTCTCCCAGTCTCTGGCTTAACTTTTCATTCTCTTAACAGTCTTTCAAAGAGAGGTTCTAAATATTGATGATGTCTAACTTAGCAGTTGCCTCTTTTGTGGCCCATGCTTTGGTATCATAGCGATGCAATCCCCATCTAACCCAAAGTCACAAAGTCTTTCCTTTTCCTCCTGTGTTCTGGAATGTTTTCTGTTATCTACTTAACTACATTGTGATTACAGAACATACTTTGTATGATTTCGAGTCTTCTAAATCTGTTAAGGTTTGTTTTATAATGCAGGATATCTTGATGAAAATTCTGTGTGTCCCTGAAAAGAATGTATATCCTGTCACTATTAGGTGCCATGGGTTAAAGACCATTAGGCCCAGTCGGCTGATGGTGTAGTTCAGTTCCACATATTTACCAATTTTCTGTCTATTTGTTCTACCAATTGCTGAGAGAGGACTTCTAAATTCTTCAACTGTAATTGGGAAATTGTCTTTTTCTCTTTTCAATTCTATCTGCTTTTCTCCTTCATGTATCTCAGTGTTCTGTTGTTAGCAGCAAAACATTTAGAATTGGTAGGTCTTCCTTGTGAATTGACTCTTGTATCATTATAAAATGTATAAAGTCTTTCTTTGTGCCCATGGGTTTTGGTTTTGTTTTTGTTTTTGCTTTTTTCTGTGAAGTCTACTTTGTCTCATATTAGTAGAGTCACACCAGCTCTCCTCTGTGTGGTGTTTGCCTGACAGATCATTGCCCATCCTTTTACTTTTAACCAACACCTATCATCTGAAGGGAGTTTTTTACAACATAATTATTGACAGGCTTGGATTTAGATTTACCATTTTGTTCTTTGTTCTATTTTTCCTCTCTGGGTTTTGTTTCTCTATTTCTTCTTCTCTGCTTTTTCTGGGTTTATTTGAACATTTTTTACTATTCCATTATAATTTATCCACTGCATTTTTTTTTTTTACTGTATCTCTTTGAATAGGTTTTGTAGTGGTCGCTCTTGAAATGACTATATACATAATGAGCTTTTCCAATCTAGTTTGGTTTGATATTTTACCACTTTAAGTGGAATGCAGAAACTACCACTTGTTCCCTTCATCTCCCCTCTAGTCATAGCTGTCCTAGGTTATATCTACATACACTGAAAATTCCATCAGACAACGTTGTATTTTATTGTTTTTAATCATCAGACAAACTTCAAAGAACTCATTGGAGAAGGGTAGTCTATTAAATTTACTGAGATATTTATTAGCTCTGTTACTCTTCCTTGATTCTTGATGTTCCCAGTTTCCTCCTGGTATAACTTCTTTTGTGTCTGCAGACTTCCTCTGGCAATTCCCTTAGATCAGGTCTGCTGGTAACAGACTCTTTTCCCTTTCCTTCATCGGAGATTTTTTATTTTGCTCTCATCCCTGAAAATATTTTTACTGGATGTAGAATTCTAGATGAAGAGTTCCTGTCTTTCAGCACATGAAAAAATGTTCCAATTTTTTCTGGCTTCCGGGTTTCTAATGAGAAATCGGAGAAATTTGCAGTTACTGGAATCAGGTTTTCCTACAAGAAATGCACCATTTCTCTCTGGCTGCTTTCTAGATTTTTCTGTTTTATGTTTTCAGCAGTTTAATTATGACATATCTGAATGTGGTTCGCTTTGGATTTATCTGAGGTTTGAGGTTCACTGGGCTTTTTGAACCTGTAAGTTTCTGACTTTCATCAAATTTGGAAAGTTTTCAGACCACTTTTTTCTTATCCTTATACTTTTTCTCTTTTCTTTCTGGTGCACTGATGACCTTTTGTTATTGTCCCATAGGCCCTTGAGATCTGTTTTTAGTTTTTTTAATCTGTTCTCTCTGTGTCCTGATTAGATCTATCTTCATATTCTGACTCATTTCTGTCATCTCCATTCTACTATTAAACCCATCTAGTGAGGATTTATTTTTATCTCTGGATTAACAAATTTTCTTTATTTTCCTAAATTTCCTGGATTTTTTTTTTTACATCTTCTGTTTCTTCGCTGAGAATTTCTATCTTTTCACCCATTTCAAGAGTGCTCTCCCTTACTTGTTAGAGAATTTTTTAATAACTGCTCTAAAATTTTTGTCCACGTTAGTGAGACATTTACTCTGTTGCCTATCTTTCTCTGTATGGGTCAAGATTTTTCTGGTTCTTTCTGTGTGCCAAGTAATTTTGGATTTTATCCTAAACGTATTGAGCATTGTTTTCTGAGATTCTGGGTTGTATCTAAATCCTATAGAGAAAGCACTTAGGCCACAAGTTCTAATTAGCCTTATAAGGTCTGTGGTTCTGGTATTAGCTCAGCTTTCAGAGCTGTTGTAGTACTATTTGGATCAGTCTCACAGGTATACTACCCAGTGGTCACACTGGGATTTGGAGAGTGGTATATCCCATAGTTCAGGTCTCAAAATCTATATATGCTTTTTAGGGTCAAGCCCAGGGCGTTATACCAGAGCTCCATAAACCACATTAAGGGGTTTCCCTCTGGTTTCAGATTCCTGCAGGCTCCCATTGCTGCGGCTACCACAGTTTTGCTTGAGCTGGGATAATAGAAAATGAAGAAAAGACCAGAAGAAAAGAAAAACGAGGACTTCTACAGTCTCTCTAAATATTAGGAGTTTTCTTTCTTGCTTAAGTCAGAACTCAAGGACTTCTCCTGGACATTTTTGTCTGCACCCTCCTTCCTACTTGCAGATTTGAGGCTGATTGAAGTCAGGGAAATAACAGAGTGGGGGGAAAATAATAAACTCACTCCCAGTTCAGGGGTAATACAAATTCTAACCTTTTCCCCCAATCCATATGATACTATTTACTTTTCAGAATCCTCAAATAGCTGCCCCATGAATTTTGTCCAGGCTTTGGATTCACAGGTCAGAAACCAGAATCTTCTGCAACGTTTTCAAATGGAAGCGATACATGTGATCATTGATGTTTTTTCTCACATTTTTCTAATTAAACCATTTAAAATAATAAGACAGTGAAATGACTAAAACAGTTGCTTGACCTAGATTTATTCTTAAGAAGGATGAGTAGCTTTATGGTCTCTGTCTTCACAAACATTGACTCAAGATTATTGGATAAGGACTCTAGATAAGCTTTAAGGGGCACTTCAAGGATCTAACAAATGATGCAGTCACTACTGGTCTCTGTGAGTTTTTACTGGTTGAATAATGCATGGTGATCATGCACCTAGGCTCCAGTCTTCAAGAGGCAAGTCCAACCTGCCCTTGCGACACCAAAACCAACCTTAACTGGATATTAATGGTGCCACTGCATCTGCGTGATAGGAGTTATGTTACTCTTTCAGACTTTGAGTACTTCTATGGGCAGACATTGTACCAAATACTTCTCTCACTTTATCTACTTTAGTCCTCACCACAGCCAGAAAGGTAGGTATTATTAGTATCATTTGGAGTTGAGAAACCCAAGGCTCAGTAAGATTACAGCACTTGCCACGTTCCCAGAGCTACTAAGTGGTGAGACCCAATTTGAATCTTGTTCCAGTGACTTTATTCTTCCCCCATATTACATGCCCCCTTGAGGGGAGCATTTATATTTGATTACTCTCTGTAAATCCAAGGCTGTCCACCTAGCAGGACTCCATAAATGAATTCATTAATTTAATAATTTAATTTAATTCATTAATTTAATAATTTAATTAGCCTCTATCTTGTTGGGTTCTTTTACTTTTCTTCCAGTCTATTTCCATGTATTTTCCTTTCTCCTTCCCCTGTCTTCCAAAGGGACCCTGAACTCCTCAACAATCTGGCAAGCAACATCTGGTCACTTAAAAACACTGCAATGACTGACTAGATTTCCCAGTTCCTGTTCAGATGCAGAGCATGCTGGAGACACCATAAGCCCCATTTATGCTTTCCTCTGTGTCTTCCTGCCACAATCCGTGCTGGGCTCTGCAAACAGCCAGTACCCCCATAATATTGCCAGTTGTTCCAGTTCTTGGCCAAACCTTTCTTGTTCTTGGGTGCCTGCTCTTTTGTCCCACCTTTTCTACTTGCATTGGAGATCCACTCTCTAGGTTTCTATAAAAGGGATTCTTATATCTGATGAGAGATTTCCACTCTCTAGTTTCTATAAAAGGGATTCTTATATCTGGTGAGAGACTGGATGATGTGGCCTCCGAGGTTGTTTCCATGCTAACATTATGTCCCCTAGTGATTCCAGAAAGTTGCACTGCTGACTGTTGTCTCTTGGGAAGAACAAAGGGACAGGTGGCAAAGCTCCTGCTCTGTCGTCCAGGAAACACCAAGCAATATGCCTTATTTGACCTATGAGCCATCCGACCTTAGTAACATACCCTAGGAAGTAGCTCTCAGACATTAAGGTGATTAAGAATTATTTGAAGTGCTTGACAAAAATTCTGATTCCCTCTCCCAGTGAACACATTCTGAATCAGTAAGGGTGCTAGGGCACAAATTCTTCAATTTCCACAAGTGCTCACAGGCAGTTCTGATGCAGGTGGACCACAGCCTACATTAAGAAATTGTGCACCAAAGAAAACGTATTAGTGAGATATCTTATTTTATACAACACTTACACCAGCAAGCACTCAACATAAATGGGCTGATGGTAATTAATTCTGGAAAGAATGATTATTTTTTGCCTAAATCAAGAAACAGACTGTCCGTAGCAATAATAACAATAGCTGTGATTTGCTGGGGGCTTATTCTAACCCATCAACAATTCTACATTATCCATTTCATCCTGAAAACTCATCTGGACAAGGGCTACTATCTAAATTTTTAAAAAGACAAAACTGAAATTGGGGGTTAAAGCAGGCCACAGCCAGTATATGGCTAAGCCTGGACTTGAACATGGGTTTATGGGACCCCCAAAGACAATGCTCATTCTACACCACCACACTTCCTCCCTTCCTAGTAATTACCTTGGGGGAAAGGAAGAATGATTATGATGTATAAGCTCCGCATGGTATGAGCCTACCTCCCTTAAAATTAGAAAGAAATATGGTCGATCATAAAGGAAAACACCCTACAGTGAGCCCGGGAGAATTGGTGGACTCTTCCACTAAAAGTCTTTAAAGCGTAAAGAACTCGGTTGTTTAGCTTCATCCTCCTAAAGGCAGAGAAATGAAAAAGACGACACTCACCCCAAGTCTTTTCGGGCCAAGAATTTCATTAAATCTTGCCCTCCAGTAAATACCTGTCTCCATTCTAAAGGACTTGCTGTAGCCAGCTTCTCCAGCCTGTAGGTGCAAACATCTGGATGGCAGGTGTTTGATTTTGTAGGTGCCAGAGGACACACAGCTGAGCTGCACAGCTGAGGGGACAGGAGAGGAAATGTCGTGCATTGATGTAGCACCTTTCAACTCTCCCTGAGCCCCCTTCAACAGGGAAGTGATGGGGGTGGGGGGTGACCGGAGGGCCAGCAGCTGTGGAACAGCTGCACAGGGGAGCATTTAAGACTGACTAGGACAGGAAGTGAAACACAGAAGGGCAGTCAGTCTCAGGGAGGGTCTGAGGGAAGTGGAGGGGAACGGGGCTAAATCTTCCTGCCTGATGATGATGCTCTGGGGAGGGTCTGCTTAAGCTCAGAAACCAAGGACTTTGCTTCTAGTTTTTGGAGGGGAAGCGAAAGAAGGAAGTGGAAAGAGCTTTTCTGTTTGTTTTCATTAAAAAACAAAAAGAGTGGGTGCCTGGGTGCCTCAGTGGGTTAAGCATCTGCCTTCCACTCAGGTTGTGATCCCAGGGTCCCAGGATCAAGCTCCACATCAAGCTTCCTGCTCAGTAGGGGAGTCTGCTTCTCTTCTTCCCTCTGCAGCTCCCACCCTCCCCCGCCTGCTCATGCTCTCTCTCTTTCTCTCTCTCTCTCTCTCAATCACTCTCTCTCTCAAATAAATAAAATAAAATCAACAAAAAACAAAAAGAGTTACACAGGCAGCATGTGCTTCCTCCACCATTCCATGCCCTTCCCTGGAACTGGCTGTGGAGTTCAAAGAGCCCACCATCTCACAGGTACAAGGGCATCGTTTTCCTTCAATCCATTTGTACCTCATCTCAGGTCTCTTACCTACCAGGAGGAGCAAAACAAAACAAATCCACTCCCATTCTGGTAAGAGACTTCTCCCCAAAAGGGTGCCAACATTGGAGACAGCCCTCTGCTCATGGGTAATGGATCTCCCTGGTACTGGCTAAGATGTCCTTGTGCCAGCCTGAAGAGTCCAGTCCCTTCAGATCCAGAGCCACTGTGCCCCAAGTCCAGCCTCTCTAAGTCCCCCACACCACCATCCCCTCCAAAACCAGCCTCCTCTCCAGGCACCACCAGGACCCCCGCAACTCTGGAGGTGCCTACTGTCTGTCATGCTGCTCCCAAGATATTTGCCTTCTTCCTTTTTCCCTCCTCCTCTGGAACACCAAGAAAATAGACTGGTAGCTTTAAAAGACAGAGACTTTGATTTCCATGTCACTTCTACATTCCATCTTGCAAGAAAAGCACTTAATAAAATATAAAGCATGTATAGCCTTTTTATGTGCTAAGTACGTAAGCAGTAAAGCCACCAGCAAAGAAAAGAACAAAAAACAAACAAAGAAGAAGAAGAAGAAGAAAGGGAAAAAGAAAGAAAAAAAGAAAAGAAAAAGGAAAATCAAGTTCTGCTTCAAAAAATTAACCTGAACTAGATCAGATTTCAAACGACGAGTAACTAATTTGCATTGAGGCGCAGGGTTAAAAGTTTAAACCATCAAAAACAGATTTAAATACAGAGAACAAACAGTTGTCTGCCAGAGGAAGGGGGGCAGTGTCCGAGCATTAGTAAAAAAGATAAAGGGAGAGAGGGGTTAAACCATCAGTACAAACAGCAGTGGAGTTCAATTTGAAAAAAAAAAAAAAGTAAGTTGCTTTTCTAAAAATCTGAGTTGAGTGATGTTTTTACCTGGTACATATGTTCTCTATCAACTAGTAAAGTGCAAATGTGTCCTTAAAAAAATAAAAATAAAAATACTTCTCCAGCTGGGAGTAGGGGGGTCTACAAAAATTGCAAGTAGAACCATCAGATAGCTATGTAGTTTCAGTAATAAAAAATAAATCTTGTTTCTGTATCGCCATCCCTGATCTCCCTCCTATGTTTCTTACTCATATTTCTTGGCCCTTTGAAGGCAACATGGCACAATCCAAATCCTTTACTCTTCTCTTAAAACTATCCCCACTCCTATATTCTTTAACTTCATGGCAACATCTTTTCAGTCTTCCAAGCCTAAAACCCAAAAGTCAGCCTGTTTGGGGTGCCTAGGAGGCACAGTTGGTTAAGTGTCAGACTCTTGGTCTTTGTATGTATGTGTGTGTGTTATGTTAGTCACCATAAAATACATCATTAGTTTTTGATACAGTGTTCCAAGATTCATTGTTCATGTAAAACACCCAGTGTTCCATGCAGTACATGCCCTCCTTAATACCCACCACCAGGATCACCAGACTCTGTCTTGACTCAGGTCCATGTCCGTCTCTGCCCTCAGCACAGTGTCTGCTTAAGTTTTTCTCTCCCTCTGCCCTCCCATCTCTCTCTCTCTCTCAAGTAGACAGAGAAATCTTTTTAAAAAAAAAAAAAAGAAAAAAGAAAAAGTGAACTTGTGTGTTTCTTTCTGCATCAGACCCTAGTATCAAATTGGTCTCCAAGAAATTTTCACCCTTCTTTGTAAACACCTTTTCAATTTCATTTCTTCTCTGTCCTCAAGTCCACCGTAATGAGTTCATGTCCTCAATATTCTTACCTAGGCTTTTTTCTCACAGCCCAAGCTGCTCTCCTGTACTCCTTCCTCTTCTTTATCAAATCACCACTCTTTCCCACTGTTACTAGTCATCTTACTATAAGCCGTTCCTCCCAGGGCTCCCCCAATACCTATTAATCATGTAAGTCATAATCACCATGCTAATAATAGCTGGAATAAGTGGACAGAATAAGCTCAAGTGCCCCCATGGCTTTCAAGGTCCACACAACATGGTCCTAAGCCCACCCTTTCAATTTCACTTTCTGCCTCCTGCACACCAGAGTCCCTGTGTTACAACCCTCCAGACAGCCACAGTTCATCTAAAATACCTCTTTCTTTTCCCTGCTCCATGTCTTTACATGTGCATTTTCCTCTCCTTGGTATTCGCCACTCTCTTTTTCTTTGCCCAAACCACTCCTAAGTGTCTTTAAGGAATCAGTTGCAAGACCACCTCCCCAATGAACATCCCCCACTGACCTAAGCAAGTTTAGCGTCTTGTGTAGAACCCCCAAAAAGCTGCACTGAAATATAAAGAAACCAATAAAATCAAGGTGGATCTTCTGACTCCAGGCTATGAGTTCCTATGTATTCCTAGTAACTCTTAAGTGCACCTCATACACAGGAGACAACTCAGAATCTTTTCAATGAATCATGGATGCAACATTTTATCAAACCTCATTTTCTTCATATTGGAAGTGATCAAAGAGTACGTTCAGGTGGAAAGAGTGCCTAAACTTGAACTCCAGCTTCACTTGCCAGTTTTCTTATCTTGAGCAATTCATTTAACCTCTCCATGCCTGAGTTTCCCCATATTCAAAATGGGATGCTGCTGGCACAGACTTTCAGAGGCCATAGTGAGCATGAAGTGGGCACCACACATACAAGACTCTGAGAAGAATGTACAGCAAGCATCACACACCCAAAAAGAATGGTTACTATTATCGGCTTTCTAAAGATTGCTTAGGGGACTGTATTAGTAACATCATTTTCATATACACCCCTTGATTTTCAATGATTTGGAGGGTTTTTTTAAGATTTTATTTATTTATTTGACAGACAGAGATCACAACTAGGCAGAGAGGCAGGCAGAGAGAGAGAGGGGGAATGCAGGCTCCCTGTTGAGCAGAGAGCCCAATGCAGGGCTCCATCCCAGGACCCTGGGATCACAACCTGAGCCAAACACAGAGGCTTTAACCCACTGAGCCACCCAGGTGCCCCTGCTTTGGAGTTTAAAACTAAGCAATACCAAACGCAGCTTTCTAACTCATATTTATCAGCATTTCCAAACTGAGGTAGATATCATTTCTTCATGAAAACTTTCTTGCTAGCTTCTCTCTGGGACTTGCCTGACAAGGGTATAAACAACATGTCTATACCCTGCCTCTTTCCTCATTTTTTCCCTTTCTGTTCAATGGATTTGCCACAGCAGGATTTCACTTTGGATCTAAGAATTTCCTGGGGGGCATGCTTATGTCCTGTGTCCTGGGGCCCAGAGATTCCAACTCAGTAGATGAGAAGTGGTACCCCAGAATTGTATTTCTCCAGCACCCAAACTGATCCTGTTATAAGTGGAACATACCCATGCCCTTGAAAAATACTGCCCTATGAACACCCATCCAAGACCTAACAGAAAACAGAAAAGCCTGTCAGAAGATTCCAGAACAAAAGGAGGAGGTGGTGGCAGTTGCAACAGCTAGAGGCACGTATCTCTTTATCTGCCTTGTTGCCAAGCCCTCTGTCAGCACTCCATAAATAATAATCACCATGATAATAATAGCTGGAATGAGTGGACTGAAATTAAACATAAGAAAAATGGAGTCACAGCTGGAATGTGCAGTGGTATAATGACATGGGGGAGGGAAGTTCTGGCTCTGATTAAGGAGAGCCCCTCGGAGGCCTCATCACCTCACCAACCACAGAGCAAAAGCAAGCAGTCGTCCTGATGCTGATCCAGATGCAAGAATTCTCATACAGAATCATCCTCACGTGGTATCTGGGACTCCCTGGGTGACCTCCTTGAACCCAGACAGGACTGGTGTTCCTGGGGACCATATGAAACTAAACTTCTTCACTCCTGCATCAGAGATTACCATCCCACCCTGGAAGTCACCCAGTCTCTCCACCAATCTTCAGCTCCATTGCTCCCAATCTCTTGACCAATACTTAGGGTTCCACTAGGGGCAAGGCACTGGACCAGACACAGGGAGATCACAGAAGGAGACATTGTGGTGGTCTCCTCAGATGTACAGTATTTTTGTGGAGATGAGATCAAGGATGTGACTACTGAGAGCAGGTCTTCCCTTCTTGCTCCCCCAGTTCCACTCTCTACTTACATCCAGCTCTGAGGCCTTAGTCAACGATGTCTTAGGAAGGCATGAACAAAACTCCCATTCCCTCTGGCTTCCTTGGTTCCACTACTGGCAGCCGACAGTGGGAGAGATTGGAGGGAAGGAAGAACAAGAGGTCTAGATGTTTATTCCCCAGTCCCTCCCTTCCTGTCCAAGGGCTGGCAGTGCTTGAATATACCTACCTGAGGACACAACTGCCCTTTGGAGGCCTTTCCCAATAGCTATCATCGTACCAAGTCCCAGCAACTATCTTCTCCCCTGGGCCTTTCTTAGGTGTTTCTTTGATTTCCAGTTCCAGTGCTGACCATCCAGGGGATAAGAACCTTCCATTGTGCACCTTGCACCCACCAAACTGTCTCACATACAACCTGGAGCATCAGAACTATTCAACACATAATGGCTTTAATTAAATTGAATTGAGGTTCTCTGGTCATATGCATTGTCTATCTTTGTAAGAATGGGAAGAAATGAGCCTCCAACACATACAAGTCCTGAGGACATGCCCTAGGGAAACTGGTTCCCCTGCCCCTGATTTTAGGGAGGCAGAAATGAAGGCCTCTTTTATCACTAAGATGGACAGTTTCCTTTCTCACCCCCACTATCTTCTTTGCACTATGTTGAAGAGCAGAACATAATATGTAGGGAGGGAATATTTGTTTATGTTTCCCATAAAACCTCAAATTGGTAGAATAGACCTTGAACACAGCGGGTACTTGATTCATGTCTGTGGACTAAAGAAAAAGAATGTTAATTTTGTGGCCATCACAGTCCAGTCCAGGTCCCAATGGGAAACAGAAGGCACAACCAAATTGGGATCATTTGAGGTGGGTTTAATAAAAAGACTATTTAACAAAAATATGAGCAGAGTGTAGGGAAATAATGAGTAGTCATGCAGTACTCCAAGGCAAGCAACAATGGAGCACCATTATTATCCCTAGACTTGACAGGTTGACAAGGTAGCTGTTATCCAACCCAGAGAAAATTAGTGGAGAGGACCAACTGACAGGAGTTGTGGCCTTCAGTCTGGGGACATCCTTTGCTTGAAGGGATCCCAGAAAGAGGTCATTGACATCCATGAACCCCGAACAGTGATCCCCTACCCTCACCACCCTATCTGTGTCCAAAGAACCGTTTTTGCAAATAATGTGATTCATTTCTCATGTACTGAAAACCAGTATTGAATGATCTGTCACCATTATGTTTTCTCTCTTAAGTCCTGGTAGTTTCTTCACATCTCCTTAAGCATTCTGCAGACAAATTTTATGAAAGAGGAGAACAAGTTCCTATAATCAGAGTTCAGAAGGAACTTTAGAGTCCAAAGTTGCCTGGTCTGGTCTTCAATCCAATATTTACATGCCTCTAGATGGTCTCCCAATCTCTGTTGTTATGCCTATGTGATGAGGGACTCCATGCTTTTGATGTGCCCTCTCCATCTAGGCAAGTCTGACAAGGAAAGCTTCCTCCCTGATAACATGCATGTTTACTTTGTATGCAAAAGTCTCAATTTTCTTTCTGCCCTTTGGAAAGGTCCCTATGTACTATGTAAAGCAAGTCACGCTTCCTTTCATATGAGAGCCCAGATCCTGACAGGTCTCCACAGAGAAGTCATATCTCTGGTCTCCTCTCCACTTGACCCTATCACTTCGTTCTTATCCCTTTTAAAGTGTGTCTCTCAGAACGGAACACACCACTTCTAGAGTCGTGTTCCTCCCTTTTGACAGATATTGAAGATTAGGTCCTAAGAAATTAAGTAAGACTTCCCGAAAGTCACACATACAGGCACACAACATGTATGATCTTCTTGGGTCTACAGCTAGGACTGAGGGTGGCCACGGATGCCCCCTGGGAGGGCCTATCTCATCTCTTCCACCCCAACAGCAGCATCCATACCTCAATTGCCTCCTCTTTGTGGATGACACCAGGCAGGGAGGCAGGCAGTATATGTTGTATGCTCTCCCCTCCCCCTTTCCGACAAGGGGTGGCCATGGTGGGAGCCAGGAGAATTCTATTTACAGCCACTTCAGTTGCACAAGCAGGGGATCTGGACAGCCGGCTGGACTTATCCAGGATGTGAAGCTCTGGGAGATGCCAGATTGTTATCATTGTCAGATATAATTTCCTCCCACTGCCTCTACCCCTCCATCGGGCCCGTGGTGTCCATCTGTTTATGGAAACAACGAGGTCCTGGCTGGGTATTTTTAGACAGAGCCTTTGTTGGGCAGGAGCGACTTCCCACCAGAGCCCCACTTGTCAGCACTGTCCAGGTTCTCTTCTCCATTTATTTGTTGTAAAATCTCTAATAATATATAAAACCACAAAGCCGGGGGCTGAAGGTTCCTTGGAATGTGGTGGGTGCTGACCTTTCTCTCTACCTCCTCCTGCAAGGGTGGATTTTCCTGTTTTGACCCGCTTCTGCTTTTGTTGTGTTTTGGGGTGTTTTTTTTTTTTTAATTTTTTGGTTCTTTTT
Organism: Mustela putorius furo; assembly: GCF_011764305.1. NCBI lineage: Eukaryota > Metazoa > Chordata > Mammalia > Carnivora > Mustelidae > Mustela > Mustela putorius. The sequence continues at coordinate 21,795,345 of NW_025421341.1, forward strand.
CTTCTCCTGTCATTATTTTGAAAAAGAATAACGTGCAGCAATTCCCACCCCCATTGAAAAATGAGCTTTATTTGAGGACTTCCTGAGGGATAGGAAATTGCTCGGCATGCTTCTGACAGCTGAGTCTGCGGAGGAGAGGAAATAACATGAGGGTCAAGGGGAATGAACAGTATTTCAGTGTTAGCACGATTGAGTCAATGATAGGCTATTAGTGACCATCGAACCTAATCATTGTTTTACAGATAAGGAAATTAAGGGACCCCAAAGGGAGTCATAAGTGGCAGTCTAGCAGCTGTGCTTCAAAACATGAGTGTCACCCATCACCTGGCACAAGAAGGTTGGGGGCAGAGGCAAATGAGAGCAGCCTCTTTGGGGAGAAGCAGCTTTAGGAGGGAGAGGTGATGAGCAGGAGAAGAAAAGTCTAGCAACACTTAAAGATAACACATATCCCCGTGCTTTAGAAATCAACTGGGTGCAAACTGAGACACAGTAACAGTGGTTTAAGTGGAACTCCTTCAGATTCTGAACCATATTACTAACCAAATAGCTTTGGGGGCACTGAGCTTAAATTTGCTAATGCAAACAAACCCCAGTGCATGCTGGGTTCCAAACTTAAACTATGTGTGTCAAGTTTAAGCTATTTAAATTGTGGAAAACTTGACTTCCATCAGATCCATGTAAAAGGATGGTCAGGGGAAAAGCAATGGAGATGAAACTGGCCTTGGGAGGACCTGATTCCAGCTCCAGCCCCTCCACTAACTCCCAGCAGCACATGCTGGGGTAGGTGGTGATCTCAGCCCTTGGGGCCTCAGTTTCCTTATCTGGAAAACGCTAGACAAGCTTTTAAAATTTTTTCAAGCTCCTCTTCTTTTAAAAAATTTCCTAGTCTTATCTGAGAACCAACAGTATGTAGGAGTTGGAGTCTAGATCCCTCAAGTGGCACTTACATTGTCTGGTTTTCTAATACATATTGGAATAAAAATCAAACCGGAACATGGAATAGCAGATAAAAATGCACAGATAAAAATAGCAGATAAAAAAGACCCTGGATTAGAAACCTGGTTCCACCACACACCCTTTCTGTGGCCCTGGTGAAGATCTAACCTCACAGTGCCTTGATTTCTTCATTACAAATGGAGACCTACTACTACCTATCTCATGAGATAGTTCTGAGAATTTTTTTTTAAAGATTTCATTTATTTATTTAACAGACAGAGATCACAAGTAGGCAGAGAGGCAGGCAGAGAGAGAGAGAGGAGGAAGCAGGCTCCCTGCTGAGCAGAGAGCCGGATGCGGGACTCGATCCCAGGACCCTGAGATCATGACCTGAGCCAAAGGCAGAGGCTTAACCCACTGAGCCACCCAGGTGCCCAATAGTTCTGAGAATTTAATGAGTTGATATGTCCAGAGCCTGTCATAGAGCAAGCAAAGCATGCTGTTACAATATTCATCTGAGACCATCTAAAATAAAATAACCTTGTATACCACCAAACTTCTGAAAACAACGAACCTGAGGGTGAGTTCTAACTCGTTACAGAGAGAAGGAAGGAAGATGAACAAGTAGGGAGTACGAAGAGTTGAGGTGGGATTGGTTTTTATTGTGATCTCCCAGGAAGTACTAGCCCTACTGCACATGGAGGTTCTGGGAAGGGGAGAATCAGCTCCCAGAGTTCTCCACTGGTCAGGCCCAGCATGCACCGCTGCACGTCTTAGAAGGCCTGCTTGTTCATGCTGGACAACTGGACACTGGGCCTGAGGGCAGCATGCCTTTACGGCTCCAAGAGAAATAGGAAGAAAGGGCTCACCGGGGAATCAACATGGGGGCTCCACAGCTAGCTCTGGAACTATGAATATGTAGCCACAAACTATCATTTCCTCTCTTGAGCACCAGTTTGTCGTTCATACACCAATGAGGGGGACGAGGTGAAAATATCTCTGAGGTTTCTACCACCTCACGCAGTACATCTCTAGGACGAGGTCAAGTTATGGGCAAGTTCGCCCACCTTCCTCTGAAGGATTACTGGGGCATTTTGAACAAGCCAAGGAAGCTGAACCACATGAAGGAAGAGCAGAAGCCCTTCTGCTTTGATCCAGGTCCTTGTCTTGTGATCAGAACTAGGGATGAGGCACCTGTTCTGTGGCCCTTTCCGAGAGGACAACAGGGAGAATAGTAACCATTCCCCCTGGAAATGCTACCAAATGGACCCAACCTGCTAGTTGCCCACCCTACATGCACATTCTCATAGAGTAAAAGTGCTTATTAAAATGCAGATTCTTGGGCCGGCTTGGAACGCACCAAATCAGAATTTCTAATGACGGGACCAGGGTATCTGTATTTCAACAACTTCCTGCAGGCAATCCTGATATAGAGTCCTATTTAAGATCTCTAGTTGCAAAGAATACCAAAGCCTATTGCCATCCTTCTCTCCGCTGGAAGGTACAGACAGCTGGGTGAGTATGACTTGGCCTTCCATTACCCAGCTTCAGAGCCTGCTCCATCATGGCAACTTATATATGCTGTGGGCCAAACAGAGACCAATATAACCTATGTGTCCCCTTCAGGGGTATTTAGTGCATAGACAGAGATGAGGGAGTGGAGAGGGATGAAGAGACAGACCTCAGATGAGCAATTAAAATACAACTGGATCTGAGAGATATAATAAGAAGTGGGCAAATATGAGCCACTATGGAAAGCATTGTTGTAAGGAGTATGGCCTTTGGAAACACAGAGAGCAGAGTTTGAATCCCCTTTCTACCTCTTATCAACTGTGGATTCCTGTGGGCCTCACTTTCCTATTTCATAAAGGGGATGGAATGCTCAGAGACTCATGAAAATCACATGATTGCATCTGGCACAGAATAGATATTTGGTGACCTCCAACCCTTTCCTTCTCGCCCCTGCACTTTACTAATGACCCTCTGTCCACCAGGATGCCACAGAGACAAAAAGGATCGCTTATCAGGAGCTATTGTTAACTCCAGTTGTCAGAGATAATAACATATTCATCTAGTTGTCTGAGAAAAGAGTTTGTTTCATTTCCCATTGTTAAGCTGAAAATAAGACTGTCCTCTGGGGATCTTGAGGGCTATTTGTTCTGGCTCTTCAGAGAGCCCTGGACCCCTGGGAGTGGCACGTCCTGGAAACAGAATACCTTGCCTTCCCAGTGGGAGTGTGGTCCTCCAGGCCGCTCCTCCCCAACAGATGAGTCCAGCATGGTCTGGGAGAGAGCCAGCATCTCCTCTCTTGGGGACATGTCAGCCCAAGATGCCAGGACAAACCGCCTTGTTGTTTGTTTGTTCTCTGTCAACCGAGTCTATACCGTTTACAAAGTGCTTTCCCACACATGGCTGACCCCACGATGATGTCAACTTGTTGGTGGTGGTAACATCTCGATGACTCTCTCCCTCACCTCCTCCAAATCTTTGCTCAAAATCATGTTGTCAGTGAGGCCTACCCTGACCACCCTATAAAAAGTGCAACCTATGTACATCCCAGCTCCCCCACCTTCCTTAACCCACTCTACTCTTTAGAAGTTACTTTTCACATATGTAACATGAGAATGTACCCTACAGACCAACTCAGTTGGCCAAGAGCCTCAGCTGCTCTGACCTGATACCTAGCATTGCGTTTGAGCTGAGACCCACCTTCCAAAGGCTGTCCCCAGCAAGTGACTGGGTACATCCACAAAACTGGGATTCCTCACGTCCAGCTCAGTCCTGAAGTCTCCCTGATGGCCTTGCCAACCCGAGAAGCCTTCAGCCAGACTCGTACCTCTCCTCACCCAGGGTCAGACTTGCATGGTGGTCCAATGGTTCACGTTTCTCCACAGCCCCCTACTTTCCCTCCCACAAGCATCTCCACTGAGTAACACTCTTTAGCTAATTTAGCTAATTTCTCTACCAGTATGCTAAGACCTTTGCTTATGGTATTTATCTTGTTTTTTGTCTCCACCCATAAGAAGGCAGGATTTTTTTGAACTCTTGTGTTCACTGATGTACCTAGGCTCCTAGAAGGTGACCCTACGTGATTAATTTAAAAACAATGTCCGTTTTACAAATAGGAAAATGAGGTTCAGAGAGGTGAAGTGACTTTGGCAAAAGGCTCATCCAGTAAGTGGTGAAAGTGGACTTAACACCAGCCTTCTGACGTACAAACCCTGATCTGTCCACTCTGATCTGTCTTCCGTCTTCCCTCCCTACTCCATCTTCCCTTCCTTTCCACTCACCCATCAGAGACTACATTCCTCCGTTTCTCTACTTCTGGGTCCTTCTCTTTGTTCTTCATGATGTTGTTTGCCTCTCATGTGCTCAGTCTTCATAGTGTGTGTGTGGTATGTGGGTATGTGGTGTGTATGTGAATGTGTGTGTGTGTGTGTGATATGTGCGTATATGTGTGGGGTGTGTGTGGTATGTATACTGTGTATCTGTGTATGGTATGTGTACGTGGTTATCTGTAAGTGGTGTGTATGTGTGTGCATGGTGTCTGTGTGTGGTATGTATATGCATGGTGACTGTGTATAGTGTGTGTATATGCATAGCACTGTGTGTGTGTGCAGTGTCTATCTGTGGTATGTGTGTGTATGTGTTTGTGTATGGCATGTGTGTGCATGTGTATGTGTGTGTGTGTGGTATCTGTGTGTGGTATGTGTATATAAGTAGTGTGTGTGTGTATAGTGTCTGTGTGTGGTATGTGTATGCGGTATCTGTAAGTGGTGTGTGTGTGGTGTCTGTGTATGGTATGTGTGCATGTGGTATCTGTGGGTAGCATGTGTGTGTGGTGTGTGTATATATGTAGTATTGTGTGTGTGTGTGTAGTGTTTATCTGTGGTATGTGTGCATGTGTGTGTGGTATGTGCATGTGGTGTGTGTATATATGTAATGTGTGCGTATAGTGTCTGTGGGTGGTATGTGCATGTGGTGCATGTATATATGTAGTGTGTGTGGTGTCTGTGGGTGGTATGTGTGTGCATGTGTGTGTGGTATGGGTGTCTGCATGGTGGCTGAGGTCCCTGTTGCGTCAGTGTTGCTCAGGATTGTGGGGTCAGAGGCCAGGGAAAGGCTGATGGGACACAGGGGGAACCACGCAGTTGTAGGGCTAGGAAAGATGCCAGGAAGAGTGGAAGGACTGCTCAGGGAGGTGACAAAAGCAATGACAGAGACATGCGCCCAGATGATAGACAAATGTTCAGGCAGGAGTGGGATGACAGGCCCCACCCTGCTCCACACCAGCCTGGGGACTTTGGCTGGGTCCCTGAATTGTCTTCACTTTAGGAATTCCAGGCCAGTGCTCTTCACAGTAATAAAGACCAAATGAAATGGTGGTGGGAAAGTGCTTGGGGAGTTAAGCATCCTTAAGGAAGGACAGGTAGATGCAGGTGACAGAAAATTCACAGCCAGGTCTAGGCTGTCTCGCACTCCACATTGACCCCAGATGCTGCCACCCATTGAGTGGTTGGAAAGAGGAAATACTTCCGGCCTGTGAAATTGGGTCAACCACAAAGAACTGCCTGACAGCAAGGGCTACAGAGGTGATGGAACAGGTGCCTGGGGAAAAGCCGGGGGTGTCGCCTTCCTGGAGCATGGGATCAATTTCCATGTCCCAGTGTGATTTACACAAGGTCATGAGGGCACACCTGGGAAGGGAGAGGCATTAAAGTCATGAAGACAGCAGATGGTGGACAGAGCCCAGGACAGAGGCACAGAGGGCCTGATGCTGCCTGAAGGGAGAGGCTGGGTACCAGCACAGGGCCATGAGTGCCATGAGTGGAGAAGGCAGTGGCCCTGCCCAGAGCCCTCCCATCCAGGAGACTCTGGCTCCCAGGCCCTAAGGAGGGATAAGCAGAAGATTGTGGGGAGCTTGTGTCCTGCTTATGCTTCTGCAATCACAGAGGGAAATAAAATACAAAGTTCAGTGAGGGTTTCACATCCTGCCCGACCCAGCACCTGTCAAAGTCACAGCACACGTTCTAAAGGGCTTACAGCCACCAGGGAGCAGAAATCTTCTGATTCAGCAGAGAATGTTCTTTCTGGGCCTCAAGGAATTCTCCAGGAAACTTTCCCTGATTTACGGCATGACTTAGGGTCTCCCACCGGCTCCGAGGCTGGAGAATGGGCAGTCAGGAAGATGGACTGTGAACTCGGCCACTGCCTTGTTGAGGGGTGAGGAACATGGACCAATCACTCCGAAAGGAGGCGTAAGAAAGGGGCACCAGGAGGGCTATGCTGCCCAGGCCCCTGTGGAGGTGCAGGTGCCCATCCCAATCACCCCAAGCACCTGCACCCACTGGTCCTCGCAACCTGTGTGCAGCAGAGTTCTCAACCAATGGACCCCCCTTACTGCCATTGTGAGCTTCCGCTCCCTCAGGGGCGGGGAGGGGAGGGCTGCTAAGGCAGGGATGGGATGGGATGGAGTCTGAGGTTGGTACAGGGGGAACAAGCAAGCCGGGGGCGGGGAGGCAGGGGACCCAAGCCTACCTATAACGCCGTGTCACTTGGAACGAGTCATTTCCTCTTTCTGAGTATGGTCTTAGCCCTTTATTGCTCTGAGTCTCATTTTCCTCACATATACAATGGGGGAAAAGAGATAGTTTGGGGTGTCTCCTGCAGCTCAGACATTCGGGGGATCCCGTTCACACAGCCAGGTAAAAGGAGGGGTAGCATGCCAGCTTTCCCTGGTAGAAGGAGTACAAGATCGCAGGAAACCTGGAGGCCTGCTGGGGCTCTGCCAACAGCCCCCGTGAGACTTTCCAGGGGCCCCAATTCCTTCTTTTAACCAACAAGGTCATGAGGCTCATGCCAGGCCCTTCAGGCCAGCGTTCAGTGGCATCCCCTCACCCCCGCCTAGAGTGTGGCCCCACGCAGCCCAGATACCACTGCAGTTCTGCACATTATCTTATCTGGTGGCCTCATGTCTTTGTCCATTCTTGGCTCCACTGTCGAATGGGGATGAGATATCCAGGAATCAGACAAGACAAACCCTGCCTGTCCCTTCCCTACTCACTTCATGCTCTCCCTGCCCAGGGTCCACTCTGAGGGGACATGACAGAAAATAGATGACAGAAAATAGATGAAAAATTCTTTCTCCGGCTTTACCACTCACAAGCATGCTCCCTGCAGGGACCTCAGGAGAGCGTCAAAGCCTCTTTCTCCTTCTGTCTGTCTTCTCTGAGGGCACGAATAGAATATGTAACTCTGTGGCTTTGAGGGGAGTGCATGGTTCGGGAAATGGCATAGAGAACTCGGTGAAGAGTGTGGCAATGCTCGTCTTCCTGGAGATTAATCCAAGCAGTCATTGATGAGGACCAGAGAGGAAGTCCCAGCAGGTTCATGCACTCTGCAAGGCACCGCCAGGCCTGGCCTCGCGCCCACACTTCCTGGATGTCAGCCAGGCCATCCCAGCCAGACCAAGGCCAGAAAAAGGACGGCAGTGGAGCCCCATCGATCTTGAGCCTGGGGAAATTTTATTCTGCTGAGCCATAGACTCATGGAATTCCAGGAGTCCTTCGAACTCGCTCTTGCTCAGAAACCTCCTCCCCACAGTTTTCCAGTCTGCTGGTCCTTTGGCCTCTGCTTGGCCACTTCCATTGACAGGGTGCTCACAACTTTACAGGACAGTCCATTTCATGGTGGGACAGCCCTGGATGATAACACAGAGCTTTATAGAATAAAAGGTCTGCCTAAACACTACCTCCCTCCCACCTCCTTTAGCTCCATGACTTGGGACCTGGGATACCCCTTCTCTGCCATCTTCCTCAGTGCCTCTGTGGGGGAAAAGTACAAAGACAGAGAACAACTAGGAGAACCTGCGGACGCCTGTGGCTCTGGCATTCTAACTTTGCAAAATGGTAAAGAAACACAGAAAGAAAAATTTCTTTAACCTCAAAAGTGGGCATAGCCCCCAAGCCCAAGCTCTTCTTGCCCTCCTGTCCCTGTCTGGTTTTTGCCCTCCCACTCCACTCAGAGAAAGTCATCTGGGAAGTAGAGTAATAGAGGAAAGCCATGACCAAGACAGAACCAAATTCTGGGCTCTGGTCGCCTCAAAAACCACAAATGAACTAAATAACCATGTGACCTTCATAAAATTAATGTTCCTTCTCTGGAACTCTTTGACTCACACACCCAGTGACCAATCACAGGTTTGGACTCTGGATCACCTGTCCATTAGAGCCTCTTACCTTCTCATTGGGAGGGGATGAGAATCCTGGAGTTCCTTCCTGGAAATTCAGAGCTGTCCTGTCTCTGCCATCGCATCTAGATGAGGTCTGGGGGTTGGGGATGGTCTCAGATCTCTCTGAGAAGGTCTCCACGCTTCCAAAGAGCAAAACTGGGTCTTGGGTGACCTCCCAGGGTCCCTGAACTGTGAAACAAGTAGCGAATGGGACAGGCGGCATGCTACCAGGAGGGCTCAGAAGAAGGACAGCCTCTATAGGTGTCTTAGAGACCCGCTGGGGTGCATTGTCAGCTTGTGTGGGTCAACATATGCCATGGTAAAGCGGACAGCAGGGATTGGCAAATCCAAAGCCCCATAGTGACCCGGAAGCCAGCATGACCACAGCGCCATGCTCTGTCATCAAGATGCTGCGAGGGCCCGTTTTGCCGGATGGCGGTTTTATTTGCAGATCCTGGATCCTGCTGGGCCCTCCTCCACCTTCCTGAGCTGGGAGTGTGAAAATGACTCAGCCCAAGGCAATCTTTCCATCAAAGCAAACTAAACTAAATCTGATGGAGTTATCACCATCCCAGCTCAATTCTGCAGGTCTTCCAGACACTCCTAACCTTCATCACGAGGTACATTGAGGGACCCCTGCCTTCTTTGAGGTCTCGTCTAAGAAGGGGGAGCAACTGGTCCCACATGAGCACATGGACACCTTCCTGGAAGTACATCAGGAGTTCTGAAAGAGCTTCCTGGCAGAAACTATCTTCCTTGCTGCCCTGTCACCATGGAATAAACAGTCTTCTCTTCCATTTGTAAATGCAATTCAGGAAACTACCCCTGCCCACATGCTCAGTCCTGTGTCTGGGCCCTATGTCTGACTCCACTGCCCTGTCTACTTCCATGACTGATCAAAGTCAAGGTGATGGCACATGACCCAAGACAAGCCAGAGAGACTCAGGACAATAACTTCTGAGTAAAACTGTTGTTAAAATGCACTTGCCATTGGGGGTGCTCAGCTGACATTACCTAAGCTGGGAACTTTGTCTGATGTCTATTTTGCCACCTTAAAGAGGACTCTTCCTGAGGATAGAGCCACTGCATAAGAGAGCAAAGTGATAGAGAGAGGGAGAGAATCTCACCAACATTGTCTGGAGCCAACCATAGCTTAAATGGCTCTCCTTCTGAGTTTTAGATCTCTGGGTTAGAAGAGAAAGGGGCTGATACTGATCCCAGCATTCTTCCTGGCACCTCTATGCTTCTTCATTAAGTGTGAGAAAAGTGAGCCCTCCACTCTTCCTTCCCAATAGGGCATCACTAAGTAATCCACCAACACCAGCCCCCAACAGACTAGAGAAAAATCCTAAAAAGCAGGGACTATGGGACGACACAAAGAATGGATTTAAAGAATGAAACGCAGAATTTTGGAGTCTGGCAGATTTCTCTTGCTATGAAACCATTGACAAGTTACGCTGTGCTTTGAGGAGGATACCTTTTGTTTCACAATACAAATAATTCATGGATCTACAATTATAAAAAATTTTAACTTAATACAAAAAAAAAAAAAAGATTAAGTCCTGAAAGCCCACCTCATTTTATCATCTCAATCCTACTTCCTTTCCTAGAGGTAACTTTGGTGCATATCCTTCTAGACATTTTTCTTTTTATTTGCTTAAGTGTGCACAGGCACATGCACACACACACACACAGCTAGTTTTATTCTTTTTTACATAAATGATGTAGCAGAAACCATATCACAGTATGTATTCACCACATTGTTACTTAATCCTGGGCATATAGTAGAAAATGTTTCCTAGCTTCCCTTGCAATTAGGTTGGGAACATGCAACTGAGTTATAGCCAGTGAGAGTGTGGGCAGAAGTCATATGTCACTTCTGGTCCAAAGCAATTATGTCAACAATGCCTTCTCCTTGTTGCCTCTTTTTCATCCCCATAGCCAGAGGTAAAGAATTCTGAAATGATGGAATTACAAGATGGTGGCAACATGGCTTCCAGGTCCCCACTTGGAAGAAAGCCACATCAGAGAGCCAACAGACCCACACTGGAATGGGACATGAGTAAGAAATAAGCCTTGGTAGTGGTACGTCTCTCAGATTTGATATTTATATGTTACTGGAGAAGAGCCTAGACTATCCTGACTAATACAAATAAAATCATACTCTTCCTATTTTTCTGCATTTTTTTCATCTTAACAGTATGTACTTTCACATCATATATCCTCTCTTCATCGGGATAACATAGAACTGTTGTGAGGGGATTGAGAGCACCCCACATAAATTCTCTCAAATTCAAGTAACCCTTTTTCCTCTCCCGCATGCCCTCCTTGTAGCAGCAACTAATGCTCTGAAGGACACCTGAAACATTGGGGTTTTCTTATTCCTCTTGGGGAAAACAGAGTAGGTTCTCTGCTTTGAAATGCTCTAAGAAGACATCCTCATCCCCATCCCATCTCTTACGCTGAACCATAAACTCCATCATTAGCCATATATTCCTTTGGGCCTGGAGGCTTTAAGATTTCCTGCAAATACTTTAGGAACGATAACATGCTAAACCTCAACTACTTAAGTGGGGATTCGTGGTCCACATTGAGAACTTGATCGTAACGGGGTGTGGGGTGAGTAACAAGGACACCCAGATAAGAAAAAGGTGAAAGAAGAACACAAAGTTCTTTGATTCTTCACAGTTCTGTTTTATAAAAAAAAAAAAAAAAAAAAAAAAAGCACATTTTTTCCAGGAGCGCTCTAGTGTTTGTTACAGTGTGTTTTTTCTAATTCTTGGAAAAGTGGTCACCCACGTAGGGAATCCCTGACAACACTCCATTAGCTGGAGTGTCCAAGTAACCAGAAGGCCCCAGGAATATTCAGTTGGGAAGCACAATGATGATGAATCCTGTCCATATTGTTTATGATTTAACAACTGGTTTATTATGTAGGATGTTCTGGGTCACTCCTGGGAAACTATTTAAACAAATAATCTGCAGTTAAATGATCTAATAGAACAAGTGTTGTCAGGTTCTTGGAAGAGAAGCATGATCTAAAGCTATTCATAGATTCTTAGAATTGGAAGGTACTCTCAATATCTCCTTATAAGATTCCTTTTTCTAGTAGTGAGTAAACTGGGACCTAGAGAAGTTAAGGAACTTGCCCAAGATCAAAATTTGCATTCTTCACCCATATCCTGACCACGAAAGGGCTGATGTCACTTTCACCGCATTGACATGCCTCTGGTATTATGGAAAGAACACTGGAATGTGAGCCATAAGACCTGTTCCTAGTGCGGGTTCTGCCACTCAGTAGTGTGTGACCTTGAGCAATGGGCTTAAAATTTCTGAACCAGATCCACCATAAAGGTCTTAGGAGCCTGCCAGTTATATGACTCCTTTTATGCAGTCATTCCCTGCAAAAATTGCTATAACTTGTGCTTCGAGTTGAGCTAAACCACCTAGAGTGGTCAAAGGCAACCACAACCACACATCAGTTGATTTGGGGTAAGACCACTGATGTCAGAGATGAAACAGTATGAAATCTACCCAGGAACCACACAGGTGCTGGCAGCTCCCTTTTGAGATGCTTAAATGCTAGGCAATGTAAACTCACTTGGATATCCATCCAGCATCTCTCACCCCTTTCTCCTTCCTAGGAAGCTCTGGGTTTGTTCAAGTGTCTGCTCTTGCCAATTATTCTGTGTGCCCTCAGATGTGGGTTCTAACTCCACTACTTCAATCATGGCAGTCTCATGTCCCTGACCAGAGTTTGGCTCAAGTAATCAGGTTTAAGCCACTCAGCACACAGCATTCCTATAACAATTATTATTTGCCCAGAAATGGGCACATGACTTAAGTAGAACAACCAGGTAGAAGGAAAGGACTTTCATTCCATGCTGGGGAAGGATTTTTATTCCGTGTTTTCCCTGTCTGCCTGAATGTGAAATAAGAGAGCTTGCTGCCCCCGCTGCTATGGGCAGCCATCTTAAAACCAGGACAGAAGGTGGCCTGAGCCAAGACCAATCCTTAGAAGGGGGAAAAAAAAAAACTGAGCAAATTACAAAGAAATGCTCTAATAAGCATCCCTTGCTTAGAGTCCATACCACCACTAGATCTTCTCTGTGTGAGATTTTAAGTGTCTCTATCATTTAAAGAAGTATGAGGCTCTGTTTCTTGCAGTTGGAAACATTCTAACCAATAGACAAGGTCAATACATATGGAAGAAGACAAGTTCCTAGAAATCATGGTGTATCCCAAATAAGGTCAAGAGATTGCTCTAGTGCCATAACTCTTGGTCCTAGAAGCACCAGGTTCCACACACCATGCTGCTGAGAGGTAACATTCCAAACTACTCTACATTCCTTATTCCTTGACATCTCTGAAATAAACCCCAAGAACTGAAATTTGAACTAGTGTGTCTGTTCTTATAACCTCTGAGGACTTCGGCCAACATACTCTGTAGTCCACAGTTTCCAAATATAAACCAAGTTGATACAATTTATCTAGCTGACCTTCATTGTCCACCTAATAGACCAATTGACCATTTCCAAAACCCCATCTATTTCCCTTCTGCTCATCCCCTCTCTGCCTCCCCTGAACTTTTCAACCATGAGTGGGGTCAGGTTTGGAGGGAAGGGGTGAAATGAAAAGTAGAGGCACTAGAGCCATCATCTGAAAAGATACGGTTATGCTCTATGGATGGTCAGAGCCTCTAAGAGGAAACAAAATTCGTTCAGATGGGAGGACACCACCCTTCTGCCTCTAACCCAGTGCCTGGCAACCCCTTGCTGGATGGGCCAGGGCCTCCAGTCCTTACTGTGAACCCTCAGTCTGTCCTTTTGGCCTTTGGAACTCCATGCGTTTCATTCCTGGGCCCCAAAATGGTGCTGGAATGTTACAAGTCACTTCCACTTCTTCCCTGAGAATGCAGTCTTCCAGGCACAGACTAGGCCAGATGCTGAGAATGGACCCCCTGAGTGGGAAGGGTACATCAAATCATACTGTATGCAACTCCTGTTTTCCTCACCCCTCACTAAACACTTCAGCCAGGGGTCCCCGAGTAATAGTGAATACAGAAGCCACACTTGTAGGGAATAAGAGAGCCAGCAAAATTGCATAGTAGAAACTGGGGGACTCTATGAATCTCCTCCCCTTCAGCAAGGATCCGTGAGGCAGTCATTTTTCTTCGACCCCCAGAGCTGCATCCCCAAATATGTTTCTATTCCCTCAAGACTAGATATAACAGCATTCAGACATTTCATATGAGAAACAAGGTTGGAATGAAGAACCCCAGAGGTCCCTTTAGACCACATATTCTTGGTTACAACCTCTCCTAGAAAGGAATTCATGACACTCCTAGAATTGAAGACTGGAGCCAACAAGCTTCTCTCTCACATCGTTGTCTTCCCCTGTTCCATGGAGCTCCACAGGTCTGCCAGGCTTTGCCCACAACCAGAGGAGGGGTGTGGATGTGTAAATGAAGTATAAGCAACTGTCTCATTTTCCTATGTGAATAGAATGGAAAAATGATCTGTTTCTCTCTCACTCTCTTTCTGCCTCCAGGGAGCATGAGAAGGGGTGACATCCAACCCAGGTCTTCCCTCTATATTCTACCCCCCCAATCCCAGACATTTGTGGGGCCTCTTGCTGCAGGTCCCCCAGTGGGGAAAGACAACTCTGCCCTTCAGACCTTATCCCCACCTGCAGAGTGCAGTCTCCCCCAGCACAGGGGTGGGCTGTGTTTCACACAGTGCCTTCCTGCCCCCTGAGCATCTGTGGGTATTCGCACCAGACCTCAGCTGTGGGTCACAGCAGACCCCGCATACACCCAACGGGCTGTGTAGGTTCCCAGGCTCAGGATCCACTCCTGCCAGCTCCACCTGGCTCCTGATCAGCCTTGGAATGCATGAGCAGGTGAGGGGCATCTGCTCCTCTTCCCATTATACACTTGCTTGTCTCTCTTTTCTGCTTAGCAGACTAAAGTTCAAGTCAGGTTCAGGGAAAGGGCTTGCTAATGTGGTTCAGATTTCAAATTCAGAAGGAGCTGAGAGGCAATTTCTGGTCCTCTGTTTAAAGGTGTCCTAGAGGATATTTTTCTCATTTTTCTGGCAATCATGTGCTGAGCACCTAATCCACGCCAGGCTCTGTGTCCTGGGCCAGGGGATACCAGGATCGGTCCCTTGAAGCCTAGAGCAAGGGGACAGACAAACTGATGGTGACAAAACTACTGAGCACAGTGTGGGCACAGGGTTGTGATCTCTGAGAGAGGTGACCACAGTGAAGAAAGGGTGCAGAGGCATGTGCCATTCTAAGGTAGGGTACTTGGGACGGAATACCCACTCCCATCTGGAAGCAGAGCCAACTTGATTTCTAAAAGGATCTACCACCTCACCCTGAACAGGATCAAGCTTCATCTCTTTTTTTTTTTTAATGTTTCTAACTTTATTTATTTATTTATTTATTTATTTATTTATTTGACAGACAGAGATCACAAGTAGGCAGAGAGGCAGGCAGAGAGAGAAGGGGAAGCAGGCTACTTGCTGAGCAGAGAGCCCGATGCGGGGCTTGATCCCAGGACCCTGAGATCATGACCTGAGCTGGATGCAGAGGCTTTAACCCACTGAGCCACCCAGGCACCCCAAGCTTCATCTCTTGTCTCTGTGAAGTCTCTGGAGGTACGCAGGACACAAGACCCGAGCGAACCCACACAGCAGCCCAGCAATATTGTCTTTATTCTTTTATTCAGTCCGTCAACAAATGAATACCAATGACATGCCCACTACATACTGGGCTTGGCAATTATGCATTTTATTGACCTGACTACCCCTCCACCAGACTGCAGTTTAATGAGAGTAAGAGATCAGGTTCGACTTGCTCGTTTCTATATCCCCAACACCAGCCCAGTGCTCAGCACACACAGGTTTTCAGTAAATGTTTGTTGAATGAATGAGCAAAATAAATGCCGCCACTATGGAGTATTAAGGTTTTGTCAGTAAAACTGTAGCCAGGAGTTGTCTCTGCTTTTCTTCTACCTTCCCCCAAGCATTACAATATCCATCCCAAAATCCACGCCCAGGGTAGGCATGGCTAGGAAAAGTGGCAGAGAATGTTTTTAACTGGAAATTTCCTAAGGGAGAAAAAAAAAATACCAACACAGTACCTACCTCATCCTCTTTCTTCTTACTGGAATCCCCTCCTTCTGTGCCTCGGGCCCAGACTAGGGCTAGTTTTCACCAATCCTTGCCAAATTATAAAAAAGTTTGGTGACACATGTATAGGTAAGGACTTAGCTCACTAAGGAGCATTTGTGTCTAGGTAGAGGGCTCTGAAATGTAACAGTTCAGCCAAGCATTAGCTGAGATCGAGCCAGTGAAGCTACTACCCCCAGGACCAGAAAATCAAAGATAAAGAAAACATCTTTCCAAGGACAAAAGAAGTTACATAAAAATAAAAAGTCAAATGTTGTGAGTCTAAGAGCCCTACAAAAGGATGTTGAAGGTTCAGAAGCAGGAATGGTGGAAGAATCCAGGATTTTCGCAGCCAAAGCAGCACTGAGATAGATCTTGCTGTTTGTATAGGCATAGATGGGGTGGGCAAAGCTTTCTAAGTGGAGGAAAGAACTTGAAGAAAGATGGAGAGATGTCTGGTCAGTTTTTCCCTTTCTGGTTGATGTCAGAATACACAGAAGGGACCAGGACACAATGTCAAAAATAATAGCAATGCTAGCTAGTGTTTCTTGAGTTCTCACTCTATAGTGAGTACTCTGTATGTAATCCTCATGACTGGGGAAATAGAGAATATCACTTGTCCCTTTTGACAGACGGAAGACACAGAGGCGTGGGGTAGTTAAATGGCTTGCCCAAGCTTGCATCTTTTTTAAGTGGCGAGGCTAGAATTTAAATGCAGGTCATCGGAACTGCCGAATCATATCGCAAATAAATTACTGTTTTAGACTGTTTCTCAAATTATGTCCCAGGAAATGCTGATCTTGTGAAATGACAGCTCCTCCACACCCCTCCACTCACCCATCACCCAAAAAAATAACTTTTAGGAAACCATCTATACTATCCCGTCCACCCTCTGGGAGAAGAATGATGCAAAATTATTTATTGAACAATTTCTGGTAACTCCTATTGTAAAGAGACAGGCTTCACTTGGTCTAACCCAGTGTTTTCCAAATGCATTTCACCAGAAAACTCTGCAATCATGAAGCACTTATTGATAACCTAAGGCCCAGTGAGCCCCAGAAAACTTGGGAAACCCTACCTCAGGATGTTATTCCTCTCCTCTCTCTTCCTTCCTTGTAGCTCTAAGTCCTCGGAGAAATAATAATAGCTTCTCTTCATTTCACTCTAGGGTTTTCCCAAGTACTTTAACAAATATCATCTCATCTCATAATATTTGAAGCTTTCAAACTATCTTTCTAATTTCCTTCTTTTTTCTTCTTGGAAGCAGAACCCCACACGATTACATTTATGTAGGTGTATCTCAGAAAGTTAACACCCCGTCTATCTTTTATTTAGATCAGAAGGGTGAAATATTCTACTACTTAAAAAAAAAAAAAAGAGAGACAGAGAAATCCTTTTCTTCTAACAGATTTTATCAGTTTCTCGGAATTACTTAAAATGCGCTTATAATAGTAAATGTCAAAGATTAACACTTCTCAACTCCCTTAAGAGGTCTCCTGCCAGGCATTTATTCTGATACCAACTACTTTTTGTTAAGGATTACTTTACAAAGAACACAGTTAATTTAAAGTAAAACATTTTAAAAGAAAACGAGAGTTGTTGTTTTTTTTTTTTTTTTTTTTTTTTTTAATAGAGCATCTTAGTAGCTAAAGGACTTCCCCTTCCCAGAAATATTCACATTCAAAAGCAGAGTTTGGCTTAACTCAAAGGAAGGGCTCTATGATGTGATTTTCAGGCTGCAGGAGGAATATCTGGGGAGGTGAAGGGTGTTATTTTTAGCCCTCAAATCACCCCACCTAAACAATTGCATCTCTATCTCTCGGGTTTGTTGGGTTCTTTCTACTCCTATCTCCTGAATTCCTGGACTGCATGGACATTGAAATTCAAACTGGTGTGAATCCTGGCTCCATCCTAACGCATCAGATAGTGTTTCTTAAACTACTTCTATCTCAGCTTCTTTATCCCTAATTATAAAATAACACTGTTTAATAACACTGTGTTGTTGTGAGAACAGAACTGGGACAGATGCAAAGTACCTAGCACCCTACCTGACACTTAGCATGCATCCGGAGGTGCAAGGCTGCAGATCTCCCCTTGCCTTGCAAACTGCAGGCAAGAAAGGCAGTTGGGAGCCAAGTGGCGCCTCAGTGGCCCAGAGCGTGGACTTCGAGATGTCTACTTCACATGGAATCGTGAGTGAAGGTTTGTCTTCTCTCCACCTGGCAACCCAAGAGGAGACTAAAGAAGACCACTGGCTCCCCGCCCAGCCGCATTTCTCTAGCACTGAATCCCATTCATTCCACAATGGCAGCCATCGTTCTAGGGTGCCTGGCCATTGGTAAGGGCGGCTCGGGGGGGGGGGGTCTTCACTGTTTCTCTTCCTTTGCAGCTGTGGCCAGAAAATCACCCAGGAGAGTGAGGCACAGGGAGAGGCTTAGGAGACTGGGATGGGACAGGGGCCAAAAAAACAAGCCTATTCTCTGCCAAATGCCAAGTTTAGTAGCTTGGGGGAAAAAAAAATAGTCCTGGGCGCCTGGGTGGCTCAGTGGTTAAGCCGCTGCCTTCGGCTCAGGTCATGATCTCAGGGTCCTGGGATCGAGTCCCGCATCGGGCTCTCTGCTCGGCAGGGAGCCTGCTTCCCTCTCTCTCTCTCTCTGCCTGCCTCTCCGTCTACTTGTGATTTCTCTCTGTCAAATTTCTCTCTGTCAAATAAATAAATAAAATCTTAAAAAAAAAAAAAAAGTCCTAACCCCCAAGGTTCAAGGTCACCATCCAGAAATGGAAAACCATCCCCAATAAATTGTTGCCCACCGCATCATCTCTGGATTTCAAAAGAAGCTAAGTTCAGCCTTTATTCCTCCCTTTCACTGCCCCCAAGTTTATGCCTTAAAATGGTAGAAGACTTGGAGACCCAAACTGTGGCTGTGAATGCTCAGGAAGGGCGAATGGGCTTGCCCTCTTCACAGCTCTTCAACAGCTTCACCCTAAGGCCACAGCTATTTAGTTCCCCTTGATTTCCAGAGGCTGGGCTCCGTGGACAAAGCCAGCAGATCAGTGAGCCCTTGCCTCTACAGTGACTCCTCCAACCTCTACTTTACACCCCCCAGCCTAAGAGAGAAGCCCTCTTCCCCTCCCTGTGTTCCTCCAGAAGTCCCAAGGGTGGTCTCAGGTGTCACCGGCAACCAAAGCTCCTGTCTGCCCTGCAGGGCTTAGCACAGTCCCCAAGCCCCGTCACCCCAGCCCCCCCGACCAGAAAGCTGAAAGGCCTGGCGTTGCTGACGTGAGGATAATGGGTCTGGCGGGCTGAAAGCATTCCAGTCTCCCACATTCAGTAGGAAGGGGTGTGTGGTGGGGAGGAAAGGTCGAAGATGCTGATGGTTTACGTTTTCCCAAGCCAGCATTCCTCACAAACAGCTGTGTTTATACAAAAGCAGGAGACAGAGAGGGAGAGAAAGGACAGTGTCCTGGGGATGACATCACTCTGTCTTGTCTGCTTCAGCTCCAACCAGGGGAGCAGGACGAGGTGGGCGGCGAAAACTACAGCAGGCTGGCGCTGGGGTGTTCGCATGTGCATGTGTTTATTAGATATATAATTTTCCGACTCTCCAAACTGCTCCCTCCCCTCTCCTCCTCCCAGAGCGACTGAATACATTGTGCAGAACACCAGTTTCCCTACAACAGCGTCCTCCAAGGAAGGCTAGATTTGGGGGCTCGTGTTCACTCCTAATCTCTTTAACAACCCCCACCCCACCACCCAGTGAAGAAAAGCCTGACAGGAGGCAGAGCCATTAAAGTGAATTAAAATGCATCCAAGAAGAGATTAGCCCCCAAAGCCATTCCCATATCAGACAAAGGCCCCTTTCATGCAGACTCCAGCCACTTGGAGCCCTGGAAGCAGAGATTAGGGAACAAATTCTCAGAACCCAGAAGCACTGGCTCCTCGGACACAGGCCAACACAACCTACTCTGGCTCGACCTTAACAACTCAGCTTCTGCTGAAGCTGCGCCCAACTTCTTCATGCTAAGGGAAGGGGCTCCACTGGAGAAAATGTATCCCCTCCACTGAGGCAGTCTGGCCCTAACACAATCATAGGCACAAGACCCTCACCCATTCTTGCACCTTGCCGGAGGACATAATGCTTATCCCAGCCTCCCGTCTCAGTGTTTCAGGGAGGATGGCCTTCCACCAGGAGTCTGGACACGGTCCCTTCTGAGCCCTATCGCCTCATCTGCAGTGGTCTTTGCTGAGCATCTGTTTGGTGCGGGCTAAGCAGGACATGGTGTAGATACAAAGCGATGGCCAGAACAGGATCCCTGCGGTTGAGGCACCTATTACTATATGTCCGAGGAAGACAGATGTGTTAAGAGTGAGTGCATTACCTATTACGTGCACCTAATAGAGGCTGCCCAGAATGATGCAAGAAGGGCACCAAACATGGTTGATTCTCCGCCTGGAAGACTCAGGACAATTTCATAATAAAAGTGACACATGAGCCAAGTCTTGAAAGAGGAGTACACGTTCACTAGGTAAGAGCTTGGGCTGGAGATGGAGGAGGGAGGTGGAGGAAGAATATTGCAGGCAAAGTGTCCAGCATGACCAAGGGTAGTGAGCTCGCCAGAGCACGTTGCCCTGAGTAGCTTCCAAGGTTCTTCCCTAGAGGAGCAGAGCATCTGAGGAGCCTCAGATCTGAGGGGCCACGTTACAGGTGGCCTTTGTGCCCATCTGAGGAGTTGGAAGAGATGTCATCTTCAAACTTCAGAGCTGCTGGGGGATTTTAAGCAAGGGACAGTCCATACTCAGCCATGCATTTTAGACATCACTCTGGGAGATGGCCAAGGTCAGATGCAGGGAGAACAGGTGGAAAATTACTTTAAGAACCCACAGGAAGAGTCGGTGAGATTTGATGGGTGGTGGTGACAACACAGGGGTTGGTGAGAAGGAACACGTGTATGAGACATACTGAAGAGAGAAAAACAGAAGTAAAGGGCCTTCATCCAATAGGAAGATTCAGGGAAATGGAGGAATCTAGAATGACTCCAAGACCTGGTGGCTGGAAGATGCAGTGTCAGTCTCTAAAACAAGGGTTGCAGGGGAAGAAGGCTATTGGGACGAAGGCACTTGTCCCCTCTTGAGCACCAGCTCCAGCCTCTCGGCTTCAGCAGCCGGCTCTGGGCAAGGACCACAGCTCAGCGCTGGTGCAGTGTGGCTCCACTTGGGCCTGGACACTTTCCCTGGGGAGTCTCACACTTCTCTGGCCTCCAGTGGCATATAGAGCTCCGGCTTCTGACGGGACCGCTGGCCACTCACATGTGTCCAACCCAGAAGCACAGGAGAAGTCATGCCCACTGGGCACCCAGTAGGCAATCGGGATGATGAGAAATGTTTCCCCTTCTCAGAAGGTGCCACAGGCTGGGTCACCCTGTTGCCCATGGCAAGCTTGGCAATCTGTCTTTGTACTGGATCTCCCTCTATCTCCTGTTTCATTCTCCATTTCCCTTACTCCTCTTTGGAGTCCTAGGTAAACTATTCACACATGAGATGGGTAATTTTATCTGTCAGCTTGGCTGGACTACAGTGCCCAGTGGTGAAACATTCTAGGTGTTTTAGTGAGGGTGTTTTGAGATGAGATTAACATTTGAATCAGTGGATTTTGAGTACAGTGCAAAATGCAGGTTAGCCTCACCTAATCAGTTGAAGGGCTGCGTCAGGTAAGGGGCTGTCCTCTCCCAAACAAGAGGGAATTCTGTCAGCAGATGGCCTTCAGCTTCATACTGCAACATCAGCTCTTCCTGGGTCTCCAGGTTGCAGTTTGCCCTGAGATTTTAGACTTACCAGCCTCTATAATATCATGTGCCAGTTCTCTAAAATAAATCTCTTTGTATGTAAATATACATTCTTTTTGTTCTATTTCTCTGGAGAACCCTCACTAGCACAATATATAAGTCTCTATCTTGGGGTCTGCTTTCTGGGGAACCCAGCTTAGAGGAATGATGTTGATCTGGGGTTATAAGAAGATGGAAATGAATATTCAACAGGGGATACTCACAAAAGGAATGTCAATTTAGGAGTCACCCATCTGCAAATGACACTTGAAGCAAGAAGGGTGAATAGAGGGAAAGAAAGATGACACAGGTCCTTCACAGACCAAAAATCATTAGGTTAGATCCCTTGTCTTCACCAAAAATAAATGAACTCAATTGCTTCGTACAAATTTACTCAAATGTTTTAAGGGACAAAAAGGGAAATCTCATTAAAATAGATAAAAATATCACTGTGACCATAAAGGATGAGTGTCACCAGGAGAATCACAATTTCAACTTGAGATGTTTAAAAACAATTGCACAAAATCTTTCACCCACTCTTCCATATGAAGTGCCATTTTCTGCAGCCCCCAGTGACAGTGGTCACTACAGTGTGCTAGAGTATAAGTTTCTATCCCTTTTCCATACTAACCACCTCCTTCAGGCACCCAAAGCAGGTGGATGGCATGGTTTTATCTTCTAGAATAGAATTATTTTTTTCTTTTAGAGCAACCCCTTCTCCAAGTCTCCTTAATGGCCACATCCCTCACCCTGGCCCCATGGTGTCCTGGCATAGACTGGGGTGGGAATGGCGACACTGAAGTTCTTGCCCTGACTCCAATCACTGATTCATCCCACATGTCACTTCCCTTCTCTGGCCTCAGTCCTGTCATGCAGAAATGGGAGAGTAGAGCCAGGCAGGTATCCCTTAAGATCCCTTTTATATTGCGCATCTTGGCTTTCTTTCTTTCTTTTTTTTTTTTTAAGATTTTATTTATTCATGGGTGCCTGGGTGGCTCAGTGGGTTAAGCCTCTGCCTTCAGCTCAGGTCATGATCTTGGGGTCCTGGGATCGAGCCCCACATCAGGCTCTCTGCTCAGCAGGGAGCCTGCTTCTCCCTCTCTCTCTGCCTGCCTCTCTGTCTAATTGTCATCTCTCTCTCTCTCTCTCTCTCTGTTAAATAAATAAATAAAATCTTTTTTAAGATCTTTAAATCTTTTTAAAAAAGATTTTATTTATTCATTTATTTGAGAGAGAAAGAGAGGGAGAGCAGGGGGAGGGGCAAAGGGAGAGAAAAAGAGAGAATCAGAAGCCAACTCCACGCTGAGCCCAGAGCCCAGTGTGAGGCTTGACAAAAGATCCCTGAGATCATGACCTGAGCTGAAACCTAGAGTCAGATGCTTAACTGACTGAGCCCCCCAGGTCTAGAATCCTGGCTTTCTAAGATGTCACGTGCTTACTCCCAGCACGTCACTCCCCTTTAGAGAAGGTGACTCCCCTGATGCTCTCCTCTTTAGCATTGGCTCTCAGGCCATTTTATTGGGGGACCAACCTGTGTTCAGCTCAACACACCACACACACCACAAGCATACACTCACCACACACACACACACACACACAGAGCACAAAGTTCTGTGTTCACTGCTTTATGGTCTGTGTCCACTCCAGTAGCCCTGCCTCCATAAGGCCTCACTTCCTCTGTCTTAATTTTCATCTGCACAGCAAAATTCTAGGGGAGGTTGCAGATGTAAAAACTTTGGCACAACCAAAGGGCAACAAGGATGCCAATGAATATTTAATAAAACCTTCCCCCAACCTACCCTTTCAAAAAATGGAAAGGCTATTTGTCTTTCATCGTTGACTTAGCTACTTCATCAGCCATCAGGGAAAACCCTTTTCTTATTTAGATCTTAGAGGAATCTTGACTCACTTTCATCTTTTAATTGTTTGTACTTATTTTAACATCTGTGCACATTCTGGAGCCTCCAACAGTTTTATGTTGCTTATGTGCTACAAAACACCGAGAACGCACATTTGCAGGCCAAGAATCTCACTGGTAATGTTCAGAGGGGAAGGAGGCTGCTGGCCTCTGCTGGCCCCATCTGAAAGACAGAGCTCACCTATCCTAGGGTTTCTCTCTCTGTCTCCTGTTTGTTTCCTTCATAAAACTTTTTGCAAATATATACATTCACACTTTTGTTTTATTACCCCGCTAGACTGCAAGACCCCCTGCAGAAGGGCGCCCTTTGAGACGCTGCACCCACAGCTCTGGTACAACATGCAGCATCAAATCGATGCCCAGCAAATGCTTCATGGATGTCCGTTCGTGAAGGGGCTGGGCCAAAAATGCAAGACATTACACTTACAACAGAATTAACAACCCCCGAGCTTCAGCTGTTCTCTCCCTTGCAGTCTGAAAAAATTAAAACAGGCTGAAAAACATCCAAGTTACGAGGGCCATGAGGCCCTGGAACAAGTTGAAATGGAAGGAAAAGCCCTGGACTGAGAACCAAGAAGTCTGAGTTCAAATACCAGCTGTTTCTTTATCAATATATGACCTTGGGCAAGTAGCTTATTCTCTCTGTCTCTCATTCCTATAAAAAGAGGAAATTACACCTGATCACTATTTTTTTTCAAGGCTTTAGGACTTCATATTTTTTATAACAGGTTAAAGTAGCATTTCATTAGCATACAATATTGTCTGAGTTCAAATATATGATATTTATTTGATTGTTTACAAGAACAATGGGACTGATGAGGCTGATTCAATGAATTCAAAAAAATATCAGATCCAGAGCTATGGAGAAAAGCTGACACTTTCTGTTAAGTATAATTACACCATCTCAAAATTCAGATTCACTCAGATAAATGGTTTAAAAATGGTGACTCCTTAGATAACTATGTTTACAAACATGTTTGCAAACCATGATTTACAAACATGTGTCTAAGAGAGTCCCTTGAAAAGGCAGAGGCTGGTTAGCTGGTCAACTACATTTCTCAGAGTCCCTCACAGTTAAAGGGGCCACATAATATATTTCCAGCCAATAGCATAGGAGTGGAAAGATGGGCAGAGCCCCTCCGTCACACACCTCTGACACACAATTCTCTATGTTTTTTGCTCTTGTGCTTGCTCAAAAAACAGGGACCCAGACAACCTGGAAGTCCCAGATGAGATATTGTGGAGCCACAAGATGGAAGGAGCCTGGGTCTCCACACCTCTGCTTGAAGGAGAGCTGGCCAGCATTCAGAAACACCCGTTAGGCTATATTCTTCTAGTGTACTTGATCCATTATGTAATTTTTTAGAGCAACTAGCACTCCCTAATTACCTGTCAACACAACTTAACTTTTTAGGGCTCTCAAATGCACCTCAAAATGCAATCTATGATACGTGTTGTTTTCATTGGAGCTTTTGAAATAGTTTTTATATTTTCCAGAATGAAATGTGAATAAAATAAATGTGATACCCCTGAAACTCCTTTATGAGGCCCCAAGTCTTTATAAAATATATCTGAAAATCACTAGGCCAGCACTAGATGCTTTCAAAGATCCTTTCTGGAGCCAACATATTATTGTTGAGTTGTACTGGTCTTCATAAAGAGAAAATAAACTCCTTTTGCCTCTGAAATAAAATAGCATCTAAGAAACGCCATGGGATACCCATGGTATTTCTAACTTAATTGTTGCATATTTGGCAGGGGGAGGTTCTTCTTTAGAGGACTTTTGTTCCAGGATCTTATTTCTTTTAGATGAAGTAACAGTCTTGCTAAAAATGTTCTGAACATTCTGTCAAGCAATGACATAAGTTGTCTGGGAGGTCCTTCAAAGCAAAGTCAAAATTAGAGCAATTTTTTCATGGGTTCTATTTATATGCAAACGCATTAATAAATGGCACTTTGATAAATCTCACAATTACTAACCAGAACAAAAACAAGCAAGGCCATTTTCTTCTGCTGTGGTCTTCTTTAGGAACCATGATCCTCAGAAGCCAAAGGATGACCATAATGACCTCTACAAAGTGCAGTCACCATAGTAAATGAATGACAGTCCAAGGAACAGATCAGAAATTCCCCAAGCCACAAGGAAACCCAGCCTTCACCTGCAGGCAGGACTACCCCAAGAACTTTTTCTAGGCACATAGGAGGGCCAGTCTCTGGAGGAGACAAAGAGAAAATAGCAATGTGGAAAACCTTGACATTTCCCAGATTCTAAATTTATCTTAACTTAGTAATGTTCACCTCTGGGGACAGGAGTATGCTATCAATCTTCAGGGAGTTTAAGACCTCAAAGAGCCAAATATCATCACTGCCTGCCAAGTTTGAGAGCCTTGAAGAGAGGTTCTAGCTAAAAGGATAAGGAAGAGATTCACTTTGGATCTAGGCATCCCCAAGTTTGAATGCAATGCTTCACATGCTGCCATGTGACCTTAGTGAAGTTATGTAACAATCCTGAGCCAGCCAGCAGATTCTAGTGTGAAAATGGCAACTAGAGAGGATCTCAGGGTCCAGTCTTATCCAGCCACTCTAGCACCCAGCTCTGACCCAGCTCTGACCTGAGACTTCATGCCCAGCTACAAGCCTCTGATCCCCACTCAGCTTCACTTTGTCCCATGGTTCTAAGGCACCCTGCTAAATGCTGAACCTTCCAGAAGGGGAGGGTGCTCTGTCCCTGCAAACCAGAGGTTCCAAAGCCACTGCATCCTTGCCCAAGTTGTGTGGTAGAAGAGGAGAGGTTGTTTTCCTTTTATTTTCTTTTTTTCTCTTTTTTTTTCTCTTTTCTTTTTCTTTTCTTTCTTTCTTTTTTTTTTCTTTTCTTTCTTTTTGTTTTTCTCTTGCAAAACACTTGAGAAGCTTGGGGAAAAGAATCCCTGTGAGCCCCTGCAAAGATGTAACTTGATGCGGCCTCCCAGCTTAGCCAGACCTGCCAGTGTCAAGCTGGAGACCACAAAGAGAAAGAGTTTCCGCACAAAGGAGGCATGGGTCTCTGGGTATAGATGATCCAAGGGTGAACCAAAATAAACTTGTCATAATCTGAATGCTGGAACAGGCAAAACTACCTCCCAGTACAGAAGGCCTCTCACCTCCTAGACCAGACTGGAGGTTGGTGCTTGGAGAAAGAGTATAAAATGGCTCATATCCACTCTCCATCGCATGGATATGGCCTTTGCCAAAATGCCAGACAGCAATGTGGGATGGTCAACAGGTTGATTTTCTATCTGGCCTGCCTTATCCATCCTATTTCATCATGCCTAAGTCCCAAAGTCTGACAATAGAAAAAAGTAACTTACTGCACTCTCCTTCCAGAGGGATTATATCCCTATTCTATTTCTGAGGATAATCCTCATACCAGACTCTTTCTTTTCTCTCCAGACTTAAGAGCCCCACCTGCCCCTAAGCCTCAGTTGCTTGCCCAGCCAAAAGAGTCTCTGCTGCTACTACTGCCCCTCCCCCATCTTTAAAAACTGCCAGCTGACTCAGCGTCTCCACAGAGCAGGAGCTGGGTACCCACTGACCTCCAGCACACCTGCTCTGAGGTGAAAGTTCTGGTGGTTTCAGAGCCTCAGCCACTCTAGCACCCAGCTCTGACCCAGCTGGATTCATGGAGCTTCTGCCTTTCCCAGCAGCTGCCAAAATGGGTCAACTCTGAATCATGAGAGGCAAACAGTACAAGGATCTAGCTGATAAATTCTTCTCACTACTCTCCAGAGTCGAGTGTCCAAAGGACTGTTCCAAGATATTCCAACATTATTCCTTCCAGTCGCTCCAGAGGGATTTCCCATTTACCCAGATGACTTGCCATGTGTCTTCTTGGAAGGCTGTGGCCAACTCCATAAAGTACCACTTTTGATTTTTCTTTCCCTCCTTCTGTGCCTCCCTTCTGTATCCCTCACTCTTGCTGCCCTCAGATTGTACTCTCCAAAAAAAAAAAAAAAAAAAAAAAAGATTAGCATGTTGGCCTCAGGCTCTGTGTGCTAAAGAATGTAGCCTAAAACAGCGTTCATTATCCTTACTCTCTCCCCAGCTGGAGGTATTAATTTAGACAAGCCACCCTCACTCTCACCCACTTAGCTCTTCTAGCCCCTCCCTCTCCCAACCATGTACCTCCCAAAAGGAAGTAGTGTAGTATACCTTTCCAATGGTAATACCAATGACTTATATTCACTTTTCTTTTTCACTTCATGTGTTTTTTTAGTTTTATACCTTGAACTTGTGGTTTTAGGATGCCCTTAGTCAATTTATCAAAAATAAGCTATAAATCCATGTCCATGCTTTCCCCAGGATCTAGAAAGAAAGAAAATCCTATTCATTTGTGCAGCAAAGAAGACCCACAGCAACAGTTTCTAATGTCAGAGTTCACCCTAGAGTAGCATTTCCCAAAGTCCAATCTACAGAACACTGGTTGGGTGGGATATTAAAAGTAGATGGTTTATTCTCAAATATGCTTAGGTGCCTGAGGGTTAAATAAAATGGAATTGTCTCCCTGGCCCTATAGGGTATATGAGGGTTTACTATAGTATTGCATGGTGTTCCTTTCCAGGAAACGAGTTTGTGGCATTTTCGGAATTTACTGGAACACACCCTTTTCTTCCTGAGCATTTCATAGGATTGATGCTACACGAAATGCTCAGTTCCTATGCTTACAGATGTGGCAGAAATTGTAGATGAACCAGCTCCTGGGAAGAAGTCTCTCCAGTGACAGGATCTTTGGGTCCCTGCTGAAAAATACCACGGCTATCTAGATTCAGTCTTATTCTACTATCTAGAGACCTATAGAACTAAGAAAAGACAAGATTAACCACCCAGAACTAATTCTAGGCAAAGCGTACTTCCTTCTTCCTATTCTCCATCCACAGAATGATTTGTATTCATGATTCAACAACTTCTTTTCCACATAAGGCTAAAGCTATTCCCCCCACTCCACTTATAACCACCGTCAACCTGACTCTTCAAATCCCAACAGAAAGAAGAAACCAAGGTACAACTCATCTTCCAAACCTGCCTATCGCCACACATGCCCCCACCCTGACTCACTCAAGTGAGGACAGCAGTTACCAAGGGTTCAAGGCATCGTGTGTTCCTCCCCACCCAGGAGTGCTCTCTAAAGTCACTTTTCAGTTTTGAGGTACTGAAGTGCAACCAGAAAGTTTGCTGCGGTCAGTCCTGGGGGCTCAAGCTGCCATCACTACATAAAATCTTCGGAGTGAAGGCTTCAATAAGCAAAGCAGACTAATGCCTACTGTCCCTCTGGTAATAAGCAGCGGAAACAAGCTTCTGGGGAAAGCCAGTGTCCCACATAAATCCACATGTTAGCAGGTCTGCCTGCTGGAGCAGCAGAGCCGTGCAAGGGGCAGGCAGCATGGTGGGGCTGGGACGGATCATGGAGCTGGGAATGGTCTGCGGAAGCCACCTAAACCAGCTTCTTCATTTTGCTCAGGGGAGACAGAAGTCTGGACAAGTAAACTTGCTTGCCCAAGGCCACAGCATGCGTTAGTGTTGAGCTAGTAGGAAAACTCCAGGTTAATCTTCCCAGAGCAAAATCGGGGGGCAGCTCAGCCAAGCTTTTTTGCATAAAAGCCTCTCTCTGGGTCTTGAAGACATTAATGTGTGCCTTGCATGGAAGATATCAACAATGGTGTGAGAATTGGAAAGCAGAGATTATTCTGAATCTCTGTGCCTCTGTTTCCTCCTCTCTAAAGGCACAGCATGGAAATGGGAACATGGTACTAACATGCTTGGGAGGAATTTTGAAAGGCAATCTGTGTTCTAGATTCTCCCATCAAGAAAGGTAACTAAACCTGATTTAACAGTTTAATTAGAGGGACTCACTGTTAGAGTACAGAACAAAGAAGAGTAAAGGAAAAAAATAAAAAGAACTGTGAGCTAAATTCCTCCCTGGTCTAACTAAGCAAAACACCCCTCCCCTCAACACTGGGAGACCTATAAAGCCTCCTTCTGGGCAGCAAAGATCCTTGCCCAAAGAGAAGGAAGAGCCTCTATTTTACAGCCTTTATATTTTAGTATAAATTCTCACTTAGCCATGCAGGGCATGGGGAAGACAGCACCATGAGTACAACCCAAGCCCCAGCTAATGGGACAGTTCTGCAGGGTCTCAAGGAGCCCCTCAGATTCCAGCAATCTGGAAACCCTGCCCTGTCTTCTGGCAGCTCTCCAAGGCCAGACACATGGGCTCTGCATGCAATGTTCCACAAACAAGTCATGTGTGAAGGGGGATCCTGAGCCAACGTAACCAAGAGCACCCCATGAAGAAGTATTCCAGAAGAATCCTTCTCAATGGTTAGCTCTTATTTCCTATCCTCCTGCGGGCCTGGCATTTAGATGCGTCTCTCATCTCCGGCTCTCAGGAAAAATACACCAGAAAAAAAAGAAAAAAAATGCTCCCTGCCAATCCAGCATCCTCTCTGCTCAGTCCCCAGACTGTGTGAAGCACGAGACACACTGTGTCACTCTGAGAAAGCCCCCCCCCAACTCAGGACCTCACACCCTCTGCCTGTGTGACCAGGGGAAACCAAGGGCACCTTTGCCTAGTGTGCCTGCCGGCTCTGTGACTCGGGGACTCTATGAATTGATGGCAAATAAAACAGGGCAGACTAACATCTCCCAGAGTGCCTCCTCAGCTAAAACCTATGCACACTCTCAAACACAGCAAACAGTCCCTCTGCAAGGATCTTGCAAGGATCAGAAAAATGTGACTCTGCAAAGCCTACATACATACATCTATGATAACCTACCAATTGTGTGATGGCCCCTTGTCCCCCATGCCCCGGTCCAGAAAAAAGCCCAGAAGAACAAGTCTCCCCCTGACCTCTCCAACCCTGAGCCGAATGTTTCTTTGTCAAGATTGTCCAAAAAAGGGAAGAATTGAGCATGTGGGATAGATTGGTGGGGATGCCAGAAAGTGATCCAGACAGGGCAGAGACTCGGTTGCTTCACCTTCTTCCAGAGAGCAGGGACAGATGACCTCAAATTTCATCCCTCCTCTCTAAGGCCCCCAAATTCTTTTTGCCCCACCTGAGCACTCTATTCCACCCACAAACTGGTAGATCATCGTCCTTCAACCAAGCCTTCTCGCCAATCCCTGGGCCTTATTTGTGCTATAGGGAAGGGAAGCTGGCCAGAGCTGGTGGGAGCAAGATGTCTCTCCTGATTTGCAAAATCTGGGATCCAAGACCTCAGCCAACCTAAGCATGGAAACTTAGAAAAAGAAGACTCAGATGCGGGGCTATGATTCAGCTTCCAGGATCAAGATAGTCTTCCTCAGGGAGAAACCCTCTCTGCAGGTACTAGGTCAGAGTGGTGATCCAAGGAAAGAAAATCCAAAACTGTACGAGATTCCCAGCATACTTCCTGGAAGCCTTCTAGAACATACTGTGTATTTCTGTTGGGTAATGTCACAATGGAGACAAGTTGTCATGTACTACACATACTTCCAGTGCAATTCATCACCCCTTGGATCCAAGAGGCTGAATGGAACCATAATTTATACCCTCTGAAGGCCTGGAGACCTGTGGTTGGTTCCAAAAGAGATACCTAACCCCAGAAAATCTCCCAGGACAGACCATCTACCCAGGCTAATTCTTAAGAAGAAAAATCACAAACCAGAGTTTCTTAGGGCTGAAGACAACCCAGAAACTGCCTAGATTCTCTCTTAGGGTCCCCCAACAAGAGCCACAACTAAAAGATCCCCAGGAAGTTAAACGATACTTAATTTGAAATGCCTAAGAGATTGGTAACTCAGGCTAATTAGCCCTGGGGGAAGCTTTACACAAAATCCCTACACTTCTATGGCCACCAAAACCTACTTTCTCATATCCTCCAAAGCCCTTCTTAGTTCCCTAATGTCCAAGGAATTAATTCTAAATTTCTGGCACTTGATTGAAAGACCTCTAGGACCTATACCCAGTCTACAGTTTGAAACTGAGTTCTCTTTGAGCCTATTCATGCATCCCGTGCCCAGGCCATACCAGTCTGATCATTAGTCCCCAAGTACACTCTATACTTGGGCCCATGCTCTTCTCCTCACCTGCTACACAAGCAGCAACACTCCCACCACCCATCTGCTCTGCTCTTTTCTAAGCAGTCAGCTCAATTGTCCTGTGTTCCATAAAGCATTCCACTCTAAGTCTGAATTCACAGTTCCTACTTTGTATTTCTATGGAGGAAACACCAACTTTGAGTGAGTCAGGGCAGCAGCTCATTCATCAATTTCTTCATACATATCTACTGAGCCTCTAGAGTATGCTAAGCCTCCCAGCACTTTGCTAAGAACTGTCACTCTACAAAACTGAATAAGACACTGTTGGATCTTTGGGCAGCTTATGGTCTAACAGGAGAGTTAAAGGAGAAAACGCAGATTACACCATAACATGACCACTCTGGGGGCATGCAGATATCGTGTGGGGATAGAACAGACACGGGCCAGCTGAAGCACATGCTCAACAAATAAAATTTGTTCAGACCCAAGTGCCACTGAAGAAATCACAGAGACCACTAGAAAGGGTCTTGGGAATTATGTGTGGAAGGAACCACACTAGTTAGAGATAAACCCAATAGAAATGGTGATTCCTTTTCTATTCCTCCCCCCAGGGAGATCTTGGGGGTGCTCATGGTATCTCCATTCACAAGCCTTCCTGGATGAAATTGATGGGGCTTCCTCAGGGTGTAGGGGGAAACCATCAATGTAAATTAAGGACCTACTTCCCCAAGTTCAACTCAACTCAATTACATTCCACAAACATTTCCAGGATCCTACTAAGAGGCCCTGTGAAATCATTCCTTCATGAAACCAAGCTCAAACATTGAAGATGGGCCTCAATACCAAAAAGCCATAGTTATTCCCAGACAGGCTAGGAATCCTGTTCCTAGAAACTTCTTTAGCCCAGTGCCCATGACTTTCTGAGTCTCAGTTTCCCACACAAGACTATTAACTCTGAGAAGGCAGAGACTGCATTAGCCTGATTCATTGACTTTCACATTTTCAACCTTAGAACTCCAAGTTTAAATGAACTCTTACTTGGAAGCATGACTGAGTAAAATGGAGCAAGGAGAGCTTGTACCAGTGTCCTGGGGCTGCTAGAATGAATCTCCAAAAACCTTTTTGGCTTACAACAACATAATTGCATTATTTTACAGCTACCAAAGGTAGAAGTCCAACACAGATCTCTCTGGGCTAAGATCAAGGTGTCAAGGTAACTGTGTTGCTTCCTGGAGGCTCTGGGGGAGAGTCCTTTTCCTTGCTTTTTCCAGCTTTCACAGGTGATACATGTGGCCCCCTTTCTCAGTCTGCACAGCCAGCATCATTGAAGCTCTTGAGTGTTTCCTCCAAAAGGACATATTCTTCTCTGACCCTCCTCTTCTGATTCTCTCTTCCACTTGTAAGGACCCTTGTGATTACACTGGTCCCACTCAGATAATCCAGATTGTTCTCCCTATTTTAAGGTCAGCCAATGAATTACCCAAATTCCATCTACAACTTTAATTCCCCTTTGCCATATAACACAAACTATCCATGGGTTCCAGAGATTTGGTGTGGGCATCTTTGGGGGGGGGCATTATTTTCCCCTCTCACAGAGCCCAATCCACCCCCAGCCAAGAGTACAGATTATAATACAACTGGGATTACCATTACGAAGGATTAAGTCAGCTGTGTGTAGCCTCTGCAGGGGTCAAAACTGGCTCTTCAGCCCACCACGCACAATGACACACAGCTCCCAGCTGCCTCTTGCTGGCAGGAGTGTGAGGAGAGAAGGGTGGAAGAACCTAAAGGGGACCAGAAAGGAGATCTGTGATAGAATGACACCTGCAGAGAAGAAAGGTCTGTGGGAGAAAGCACATTTCAGAAGTGACCTCTTCATCCCGACAGTTGCTTTCTTATCACATTAGGCTGTTTGAAGGCAGGATCTGTGTTGTATTCACTTCTGGGTCCCTTTTCTTTCACTGGCCAAAGCATCAAGCTTGTATCACAGCAGGCAGGCCAGAGTCATCATAGAACCAGCCCCTTCGGGGGGCAGCCCTCAACCAACAACAGACTAGAGCTAATGGGTAAGCAGGCCAGCTTCTTTGCCCTTCTTTGTCCTCTGTCCTTTATCCCTCTTTGTCATCTGAAGGCATGGTCTACACTGTCGTCCAGGTCTACACATCTACATGAAATTGACTGGGTCCAGTTGCCTGCAGCAGTAACCTACTGATGAACGCAACTAGGTGACCAGCCTCTCCCAGTTTTCCTGAGACTTTCTCTGTTTAGCCTGGGAAGTCCCATGCCCCAGGGACCACCTCAGTCCCTGGCAAAGAGGATGGTTGGTCACCCAAAACCCAACCTACTCACTAACACAGCTTTCTTCTTTGCCTTCCCCAATTCGTTTTCACACTCCCCCTTGGTGCTTCCAGGTCTCACCTTCCAAATAAAGGACTTCTGCCAAAATCCTTACCTCAGGCCCTGCTTCTGGGAACAGTCAAGCCAAGAAAGGCCCACAAACTAACGAGCAGGGCTGGTGTACTGTGACCACGCATGTCAGGCACCCCCAAACCCCAGGGGGCGCCATCACATAGACTGTGATGAAAATAATCTCCCTGGCAGAGTGCATTTTGGAGGCCCTTACAACAGCTGGTATCTCTGGCTGGACCCCCTGTCAGGTTGTTCTAGGATGAAATTCTCTTTTGCCCCATCTCCCACCACACGGGAAAGAAGAGACACATATTACCACAGGAAATCTTCCCATAAAGACAGAGCAGTTTTAATCCTCCCCTGCCCTTATCCCCCTCACCCCAGCCCTGCCCTGCCCTTTTCCAGATGTTCCCATTTAGTCATGGTGGGAGCCGAGCTGCAGACGAACAGCATGACTGGGCCTGAACACCCTTCACCATCGATTGAGCTGTGGCAGCTGGGCTTGCCCCCAGATGGGGAGAGCTCTGTGCAGACGGTGATTATGTCTGGGAACAGAGAGCCTTGGGGACTGGCAGGCATGGCTGGTGTCTCTTCCATTCCCACTGCTCTTCAATTAGCAGCCCTGAAAATGAAGAAGGGCTCTCTGAGCCCTGACATGCCTCCCACAGACACCGGCTTGGCCTCACCTGGGGAGACAGCTTGCCCCCAGGGATGGAAAGCAACTCTAGCAGTGGACATCTGGATCCCCCTAATGAGGCCAGCCCAGGATGGGAGCTCAGCTAATTACTCAAATAGGCCGTGATGTCTGGATTCCAGCTGCCACGTCTAGCAGCCTTGTTCAGATGTCTTGAGTTTACTGTAAGGTTGGGACTGAGAGACCCTTAGGAATAGGGGATGTTAGCTGGGGCTCATGCTGAAGCAATTAAGGGGACATTTGTTGTAGGTGAAGAATGGTGGGACAGTAAAATAAAAATATCACAACTTGCTGACATCTTACCAGGAAATCCATAGTCCCCAGCCAAGATGGGCCATTCCAGAAACACAGAGCGTGTGGTGTATGATTAAAGAGAAAGGGAGGGGAGACTAGGAAATGTCCTTGGGCCTGAACTGGGACCCTGGGTCCTCCAGATGAGAATTGGCCAGATCATGTCTCATCTCATGCAGCCTGAAAAACAAGGAATCTGCTTATCTGCCCTGCATCCAGACCAGATTACATTGAAGCCCATGAAGGTTAAGCTCAGGGCTCTCGCTTCTAAGGCCAGTTTCAAGGTCCTGGAAAGAGTCCTAGAGATGGTTTAAATGGTAGAGTTTCATTTTTTTTCTTTTTCTTCTGAGCAAAATTTGCAAAAGAAGGATATATGAATCCTAATCAATTAAGAGCACTGTTTCTTTCCATTCTGACTTTCCCACAGCCACACATCCTCTAATGGCAGGTGGTATTGGTATGGGGGGATTTAGCTAAAAGAGTTGATTTAGGGTAAATTTAGTTTGGATTTAGTGGGATAGTTTTATGTAGTTCACAGTTTCTTCTCTTCAGCTGTCCTGTTGTAGAATGGCTTCCAGAAACACTTCTATTTACATACTCGACTGACTCACCCAGTGTCATGGCATACAGGTGCCAGGCCAGAGAGCCTATGATGACATAAATGTATCTTATGGCATTAGAAATGGAAGTATTTGCATAATATAGAAGAATTCAGATTTGAAATATAAGGAGCCAGAAGCCAGGCTGTAGAAAATT
The DNA here is from genome assembly GCF_011764305.1 of Mustela putorius furo. Taxonomy (NCBI): domain Eukaryota; kingdom Metazoa; phylum Chordata; class Mammalia; order Carnivora; family Mustelidae; genus Mustela; species Mustela putorius. The sequence continues at coordinate 21,830,631 of NW_025421341.1, forward strand.
ATTCTATCATCAAAAGCATAGAATTATACATGGAAAATCCAGTTCTCATTAGTCCCTAAGCAAAATGGAAGAGTTGTTCTTACCAGGAGTGCTCTTAATAATTCCACATTCACAATTATAAACATCTTATGCAGTAAGGATTAGTTTTCATAGATTTCCACAAGAAATCAAGAGATTACTCTGACATCAGTAAGTGAATTACACCAATTTTTTGGTGGTTCCAAAAGCACCAATTCATCAACAGAGATAAATTTGAAATAGGAGTAAGGACTAGACTCTTGGATTGTTAGGTTGTTCAATTTTAAAGGAGAAAAAAATTATATAAAAAAAGAGTTTAATCTCTTGCTAATTGTCTTGGCACTAAAAAAATAACAAAACTCACAAGATGCTACTACAAAAATACCATGAAAGGGAAATTGGTTAATGAGCACAATCAATTCAAGAGGCATTGAAAATTAGTCACTGCTCGAAAAAACTTGATCAATACCAAAAACAAGAACAAAACAACAACGCAATTGAAAAATGGGCAGAATACTTGAATAGACATGTCTCCAAAAAAAGATAATACAGATGGCAAATAAGCACATGAAAAGATGCTCGATATCACTCATTAGAGAAATACAAATCCAAACCATGCTGAGACATCACCTCATTCCCACAGAATGGCTACTATCAAATAAGTAAATAAATAATACATATCATCAAGGATGTGGAAAAACTGGAAATGCTATAACTGCTGTGAAAAAAAATCAGATTACAAACGGAGGTTTCTCAAAAAATTTAAAATAAATTAACATATTATCTAGCAATTCCACTCCCAGGTATATGCACAAAAGAACTGAAAGCAGGGTCTCAAAGAGATATTTGGACACCCACATTTATAGCAGCTTTATTCACAATAGCCAATGGGTAGATGCAACCCAACTGCCTGCCAGTGGGTGAATAAGTGAACAAAAGGTGGTCTCTACATACAATGGAATATCTTTCAGCCTTAGAAGGGGAAAGAAATTCTGACACATCCTACAACATACATGAAACTTGAGGATATTATATTAAGTGAAATAAGCCAGTCACAAAAATACACACTGTATGATTTCACTTACATAAGGTACCAGGAATACTCAGATTCATAAAGACAGAAAGTAGAATGATGGTTACCAGGGGCTGAGAGGAAGGGGAAAGGGGAGTTGTAATTTAATGGATATAGAGTTTCAGTTTTGCAAGCTGAAAAATGTTCTGAAATTGGTTGCACAATAAGGTGATTGTACTTATCACTATTGAATGGTACACTTAAAAAATGGCTAAGATGGTAAGTTTTATGTTGTGTGTATTTTATCACAAGTAGAATTTTTAAATTTCAACAAAGAAAGAAAACTTGTAATGCCTTAAATCTTATAGCTCATGTAAGAGAGAGAAGTGACTGGCATGTTCCCACATTTAGGATTTAAAAACCCTAAAAATCACATGACATCACCAATAATAAATTATAAAACAGACAAAATGTACAAATGATCAATAAATAAAAAGCTATTATAATCAACACAAAAAAGCCCAAGTTATCTTTGTATTCTTGTTGTAGAGAATATTACCATGGGTAATATGAGCCTGGGTGGCTCAGTCAGTTAAGCGTCCGACTCTTGATCTTAGCTCAGGTCTTGATCTCAAGGTTGAGTTCAAGGCCTGTGTTGGGCTCCACACTGGGCATGGAGCCCATTAAAAAAAGAAAGAAAGAAAGAGAAAAGAAAATATTACCAAATTATAACATATTTTAGAAAAACAATGGAAAAGTATGCATTCAACAATGTAGAAAAAAGCATCATGGCATGGGCAGTCTGATAATTAATAAAGTTATAAATTTTTTTTTCTGGATACCATGGTATTTGTGGTATTCTGTAAGCATTTTTGAATTTGCAGTGTGTTTTGATTTCTTTCTCATTCTAAGTAAATGTTCACTTGTGTACGGAATTTTGTATTATTTTCCTCAAAGCATGCTCCCCAAATTGTGCAAGCATAAGACCCCATAGAATCTGTATATGCCCTTCCTTATGCCCATCCCTTAACACAACAGTACTCTTGGGGAAACTTGAGATTAGGTCCCTACTGGGAACAACATGGCTCTGTCACTCTGTCTGCATGATCTTGAGCTTCTCCTGTCACAGCCTGAGCCTCAGTTCTCTATCTTAAAATGGGGGAAAATTCCTTGACATTCCCTACTTCCCAAAGTGAGACTCAGATCTACAAGAAATCACCATAAAACCAAAAGTACCCTAGAAATGGTCCTGAAAGAAAGAATGAACCAGTGTTTCTCCAAGGGTATACTTCATTTATCTGAATTTTTTCAAGGTGCTTTGTCCCATTGGACTTCCCATCTATGTTTGGGAGTAACGCTTGACATGGGATGGCAAAGGCCACAGGAGAATAACTGAATACAAGGAAAATGTGAAGGGAATCCAGGCTTACTTGGATCCATTGAATGAAGAGATACCCATTTGGGATCTATGACAGGAAAGTTGGTGGCATACTTGTCTAGAGAAGCATCCAAAGAAGATCTAATTAAAACTAATTAAGCCAAAACACAACTCTCCAAGATGTCAAAGCAGTAGAACATGGACCCAGTAATAGGTTTCAGGGCTCTAGTGTATGTAATATAAGACAATGACCCTCGGAATAAAAGGAAAAAGTAGAGGGAAATTCATTCCTTCAAGACCATTAGACTGGATATAGGAAATAAGAACAAAAGTTGAATAAGGGTGATTCTTAGATTTTAGGCTCAGGCAACAAGATTGAGGGAAATGCTATTTACTGAGATCAAGAAGGCTGAGGAAGAAACAAGGTGGAGAGGACACAGAGTTCCTTTCTCTACAAGTTAAAGTTGAAAAATTTATAAGACATTCAGATAGAGATGCCAAGTAGGCTGTCAGTTATATAAATCCGGAGCTCAGAGAAAAAGTCTAGTGTCAGATTATAAGTTTGGGAGTTATCAGTATAATGATGGCAATTAAATCATGAGAATGGATTAGATCATCTGAGAAAGGACAAAAGAGGGGATGGAGGGGAGGAGAAACTAGAATGAAAGAACCGAAGCATTTAGATGTCAAGTGAAGGGCACGGGGGCGGTTCAGTTAAGAGTCTGCCTTTGGATCAGGTCATAATACTGGGGTTCTGGGATCAAGCCCCTTATCCGGCTCCCTGCTCAGTGGGGAGCTTTCTTCTCCCTTTCCCTCTTCCCCTCCCCATGTTTGTGCTCTCGCTCTCTCTCTCTCTCTCTCTCTGTCAAATAAATAAATAAGTAAATCTTAGATGTCAAGTGAAGAAGCCAATAAAGCAGAAGTGGCTGAGAAGACAGGAGAAGAACCAGGAAAGAGCATGCCATCTTTGAATCTAGGAGAAGAAAATGATTAAGAAAGAAGAAAGTGCTCCACTATGCCTAATGCTACTGAGATATAAATCTAATTTACTGCCTTTCTGTTATCAGATGACCTATGGGACTACTGTCCAACAATATCGTCTGACCTCCTGGTCAGGGTCAAAGGAAGTTCTCCCAGTGTTGGCAGGGAAGTTGGTCAGGAAGGTTTTTCTGACTCCAGCTGAATAGGAAGTCGCAGAGCTGTCCAGAGAGTGGACAGCACAGATGCATTTATCCTCAGGTAGACAAGAGACCAGTCAAGTTTTAGCAAAGACAGATCTGCCCTAGAGTGGCTCTCAGTGTCAGTTAAGAGGGCCAGGAAGTGCCATCCAGGAACCCAACATCCATCATCAGCTGGTCTCAAGCAGAGAAAGTCCACTCAGATCAGTAATTAGAGAAATGAACAAAAATTCAGTGGCCAGGGACTTTCCTTTTACATTCTCTTCCTGCTGGCTAAAAAGACCAACACCACATCCACAAATTTTTGCACACGCCCCCCACTGTCATCAACAAAAGGGGAATTACTCCATCCATGTTGCACCAACTCACACCAGCTCAGAATGCTGATTGTGGGCAACTCTTCCCACTCACGTTTCATGTTGGTAGCTTGAAATCAGCTATGGTGGGAATATTTGTCCCACAGAAATCACCAAATATTACTAATTAGGGCTTTCCCCATCATTCCCGGAGAGCCTATTGTTAAATATTTCCAGCACACTGGCCAAGAGTGTTCTGCAAGATAACATTGCACGCCAAGAAAGAAAAAAAGTTCAAGTCAAAGAGTTTAGGCGAAACATGTCCTGCCTCTCTTGGAGATTTGTGTGCACATTAGAACATTACAGTGTTTCTCTAAAGAAATCTCTTCAACTTTTTTTTTTAATAACAAAGAGTTTTCCAAACATATTAACCTGTAGAATCCTTTTTTGGAGAGTGTGTATTACTGTCATCCAAAGTTCATGCTGCTTTGGATTTTTCTTTTTAAATAAAACTAAGTTGTTAGCATTGACATGGAGATAGAAATTGGCCATAATACTTCTGCTGTTCGTTCCCATGGCTATTTTGAGAGGTGTGTAGATGATGAATGTTTGTAGCCAATTCTTGTGACTGCTGAAAGACACTTATTATTTATGACCTGAGTTCTGGGTGGTGATTGCTGTCATTAATAATCATAGGATAGCCCCAAGGCTGGGGAGACGGCAGCTCTGGAGTCTCTCCACTTAGCCTGACATTCCTGTGATACAGGAGTTAGGGCTGTAAAGCTCAGAGCACTTACTTAGTACCAGCACAGGGAGTGCTAGATTTCAAATTCTGGCCTCCATCAAGAGCAGGCTCTTGGGGGCCCAGGACGGGGGTCTCACTCTAAATGTGGAAATCACCACAGGCTAATAGATTGAAGCAGGGAGCTCCTGGGGACTTGGGGGAACAGAACAACTGTGTTCATTAAGAGAGCCAGGAAGCAGCCGTGGGGGTCTTGTCTATTGACAACTTGGCAGGACACAAAGTATTTTACCAAAAGGAATCTCACAGCTGGAAGGAGCAGGTGCGGGCAGGGCTGAGCCAGTGCAAATGTTGGAGAGAGATTAAGGCAGGAAGGAAATTGGATTTTCCCAGGTTCCACAGGGGAGGAGTGCACTAGGAGGAGAAAAGTGGTGAGAGAAAGAGAGAGGAAGACTGAAATGGATTTAAGACTTGAAATAAATATTCTTAACCAGTGAAGGGGTTGTCGTTTTGCATTTTAACAATTTAACAGGCAAAAAGCCTCAGCATTGACTGAATCCATGCCTTGGACAGAAAGGGGAGATTATCAGTGACTAAAAAGGAAAAGCTATAACTAAACAGACAATTTTCACAACCTCCATTCCCCCAGGAGCAGGACCTGGTGCCAGGAAAAATACTTCTGTCTGCTTACCCTCCAGTGTTCCCATCCCTGGACAACGGGACTTATTCCCAGCACTAGCCCTGCAACTCTGGATTGATGACTAGCAAATGACAGTTTGTCTCCTGGGGTGCAAAGAAGAAGGCCAGTACCAGCAATGGACAAGCAACAAGGCTTCCCTTCCAGACAAGGGTAAAGTGGAAGCTGGCCACATTTCCAGAAAGTTGTGGGCTTCTGCCCCTAATCACATTAGGTTCAACTTGGGGCCATGTTCCCTCCTCCACTTCCTCTTACTCCAACTGTTTGAAGTGGTGTTTTACTTCTCAAGATTTGATTCGCAAAACAAAATAAAATGAAACCACACATATAAACAAACAAACAAACATGAGAAGTTCAACCAGATGTAATAGCACCATAAATCATATTTTAAAAACCAATGCAAGGTCATGAGATGTCAACAACAACAACAAAAAACAAACCTGTATTCATTCCCAAAAAGACAGAGCACCTCATTCCCACACTCACAGGTTGCACTGTGGCTAACACAGCCCTCACTGGGAAGTACAGAGGAGCCTGGGTCATCCTTTACCTAAGGGACATTAGACCCTTCGGATACATCACTATGCAAGACTTTCAGAAGAGGGTGAATGTGCTTGCATTCAAGAACAATGGCAATTACATTGGAGAATTCTTGTTCTTATTCATATTCAATCTTTATTTTTTATTGTGTATGTTAGTCACCATACAGTACATCACTAGTTTTTGATGTAGTGCTCCAAGATTCTTGTTTACATATAACACCAGTGCTCCATGCAATACGTGCCCTCCTTAATATTCACCATCAGGCTCAATCTTTAAACAGTGACTGACATTCTACAAAGTCAGTATCATTTTATTTGTATTTAGTTCTTAAAATAATCCCAGGAGTCAGGTGATATTCTGATCCTTGTTTTCCAGCTAAGAAACTGAGGCTCAGAGAGCTCGAGACAAGCCCAGTTCAGGTCACACAGCTGGTAAGCAGATCTGTGTGACTCTAAATCTCTTGCTCCTTCCTCCACCCCTCGCCATAATCCTCTGGAAGCAGGGATCTGAACACAGAAGTGTGGGCAGGCGACTGCTTCATTGAAGAATGAGGAGGCGGTCTCCTTTCCCACCGCCCCTCATGTTGGTTCTTGGTGCCCAGCAGACCCCCAGCTGCACCAGTCCCTCTTCTCTGCATAGACAATGTAACCTCAACTCCCAAACCAGCTTTAAAGAACAGATTGCTGAATTTGCTGGAGAGACTTGAAATTGCAACAAATACTCAGCCTTGTCCTTCCCAGCACTCCTGCCAGAGAGCACAGGGTTCTTTAGCCTGAAAGGTGGAAGAAAAATTACTGGAAGGATCAAGGAGAGCATACCCAGCAATTATGTGTTGAGCTGAATATTCCCCCAAACAAGTCCGCTGAACATATCACATCAAATAACTTGTTCTCTTAGGCATCCGGCCAATTTTTACACCTTTCTAATTTTTGTCTGGTATCTCCTCAGTCAGGACCCGAATGTGGCTCAGCAGCCCAATCAGAAAAGACATACATTCACATTCACCTGGGAGACCTGAGAGAGGGCCACATGTAGCCTTTGCCTCTTAGATCTCTCTTGATGCTGCCCTACTCCTCCTGAGCCAGTTCCTGCATCCAGCCACTCCCTCAACCCAGAATCTTCAGTTGTTCCTCACTGACTCTAGAATTAACTCCAAATTTATCTGCAAGGCATTTCACAACTCCATACCATCCAAACACTACTCATGCATACATATACTGAATAGATGGATGGATGGATGAATGGATGGATGGATGGATGGATGGATGGATGGATGGATTGATGAAGGGACAAATGGATCTAATACTCAGTTTCCAATTAGAACACTTCCTCTGCATCAGTGGGGAAGCAACAGTCTTCTGCGTCGGGGACAAACAAATAAGCTTATCCCTTTTTCCTGCATATCCCTTCCCCAAAGCAATACACCCTTATCACTATTGACATATAAGTCTCTATTGTTTTTATGGCTCATAATCCAACCCACCAGCCTAGAGGGGTCAGAGGATGGGCCACATCTTAAGATGTGGACTATTCTGAAGCCCCAGGTTCTAAGACTTCTAGAATTATGGACAATGTTGACTGAAGTAACTTCCTTCTAACATCTCCATTTCCTGGTTTGTGAAATTGAGGCCTTTAGATACAGATTAGATTTGGGAACTCAAAAGCCCCTCTTTGTTTGGGAATATGCAATATTCCCCAATTTCTCAGACATCAGACATTTCGGGAATGCAGCTACTGAAAGATACTTAGAAAATCCCCCAAAGTATTTGCAAATGCAGTGTTCTTGAATGTAGCCTACAGATCATGACCCCTGCTGAAGGTTACGTGAGAGGATGAGGAAATGCAAACCATGCAACTACTAAAAGGGTTCCCAAGGGTGTCCAGGTAGGTAGTCAAGGTCAAGATCACCTCTGCTACCTACTACTGCTCCTGCGGCTGAGGCCATGAATGGAAGCGATCTCAGCAACCAGAGAGACCCAGTCTTTCATCACTTCCCCTTGCCTTCCTTGACCCTTGGTATCTCTGGGACATAGCACACATTCTCGTCCAAGGTCAAATTAACCTAACATTTCTTTTTTGTCATTTTTAATCTCTTTAGTCATTCTAATGAAGACCTCTGGGGCCTATTACTGCTCCCTAGTGAGCAGGAACTGGATTTTTATTTCTTGTGAATTGTGGGTAAGAGCTCTATTTGTTATTACATTTTATGAGCACACACTCCTTCCCAGATGATAGTTGCTTAATGGACAAGGGTTAAGAAGTAAGTGATTCTACAGATGCTCCTTTGCTTGCTCTTCAAACTTCTCCTCACCCACCCTCTGCCCTATAATGCTTCCATCTGTGAAATAAGAAGGACTCTCACATGACCTCTCAATCATCCTGAACTCAAAGGCAGCCTGTTCCCAGGCACAGTCCAGCTCTTCCCTAACAGACACATGAACACTGACCAAAAACAGAAAACTACACCCTGGATCTAATGGAAGCTGGCCTAGAGGCTCCATGGGGCCAAGGATAGGGCATGGTGGGAAAGGTTAGGAAGCATAAGTCTGTATTCCATTAGGGCCTGTTTCGTGATTCCATGAGGCCTCAGATAAGTCCTGTCCCTCTCTAGGCCTGCTTTCCTAGGGTAAAGGAGGAAGAACTGACTTATTCCCACTATCAATGAAAATTATAAAACACCTCTGAAAAACCTTCTTCCAGGAAATGAGAAAGAACATATGTAGAAAGGCATACAGAAGATCAAATTAAATGGAAAACACTGTGTTTGTGGGAAGATATCCATTGTCTCACCTTGATCTGCAAATTTAATGCAATCACCACTTTCAGGAAACTTGGCAAGGTGATTCTAAAGTTGATATGGAAGGACAAGTGCATAAGAACAACAGAGAAAATATTGAGTAAATGAAAGCAAATCACACAAGAGGAAATTCTCCCCACTGGATAAAATAAGGATAGCCCTTGTCATTTTTAAAATGCAGTATTGGCTCAGGAATAAATGAATAGAGCAGTACAACAGAAGAGAAAACCTACAAATCAACTGTATGGTAGAAAGAAGAATGGACTTCCAAAGATACCTCTCCCTCCCACACCATGTCTTTATCCCCAGAGCACGTGACTATGTTGTATTAATTGGTATATTCATTTGCTAGAGCTGCCATGACGAAGCATCACAGACTAGGTGGCTTAAACAACAGAAACTTATGTCCTCACAGTTCTGGAGGCTGAAAGTTCAAGGTCAAATGCCAGCAAAGTTGATCTGCCCTGAGGTCTCTCTCTTTGGTCTACAGATGGTCACACCACTACTGCTTTTTACATTGTTTTTTCTTCCATATTCATGTGTCCTTCATGTCTCTTTGCATGTCCAAGTGGCCCCCTATAGACACCAGGCAGATTATATTAGGGCCCACCCCAGCAACCTCATTTAACCTTAATTACTCTCTAAAGACTCCATCTCCAGATACAATCATGTTCTGAAGTATTGAAGGTTGGAGCATCAACATATAAATTATGGGGAGATAAGATTCAGCCCCCAACACATGGAAGAGGGACATTTGTGTTGCAAATGAGATAAATCAGCTGACCCTGAAAGAAGTGAGGAGATTATCCTGGATTATCTGGGTAGGCCCACTGTAATTACAAGAGTGCCTAAAAGTGAAAGAGTGTCATGAGAGTCAGTTTCATGGTATCCAGTAAGAGAAAGACTTTACTGGCCATTGTTGACTTGATAACGGTAGGAGCCACTGATCAAGGAATGTGACCAGCTGGAAAGGGTATGGGAACAACTTCTCCCTAGAACCTCCAGATGGAATGCTGCCCTGCCAATACCTTGACTTTAGCCCCAAGAAAGCATTATAGATACTGATCTCTAGAATCAGGAGATACTAAATGTGTATTGTGTTAAGCCACGAAGATTGTGTAATTTGTCACAACAGCAAGAGGAAACTAATACATCATGTATATGAAGAAAGTAAGACATGATAAAAGCATCATTTCAAATAGCTGGAAGAGGATAGATAATTAGCTCATCATCTGGTCAAAAAAATAAATAAAATATGATTTCTATGACATGTCATTCACAAGAATAAAATCCAGATGTATTACAAACCTTAACAATATGCACATGAGAGTACTGGAAGAAAATACAGGAGGATGTGTTTATGACTTGGAAGTAGGGAAGGGAAAATAAACAACAAAAATTAATAAAGTTTACAATATTAAAATATAAAACATTTGTTGCAAAAACACTATAAACAAAGTCAAAAGACAAGCAAAAAATGAGAGAAACATATTTCCAACATACATATTCTTTGAATTTTGTTGTCGTTTTTTCTTCTTGTCAGTGAGCCTGGATTACTTCACTAACTGAAAACAAAAAAGGAAAAAGAGGTGGAAAGAATCTTCTCTACTATCCTCTTCTTCCCAGGAATGGGATTGAAATAAATGAAGAACCTCCCTGAAAGCAAATTCACCATGGGAACACAGGACTCTGTTTCACTGAAATAAAAAATAATTATGATTTCTTAGGGCATTCCCTCCTTCCCCACCATGTGTCTTCACCACCTTCTCTGATTCCTCTTCCCTTCACAACCTATCGTGTGAGCTAAGCTCTGCCAGTATTCTTTAGGAAGACTGCTGAAAGTCTAACCAATCTAGGACTGTGGCTGGAACTGGCTATTTAGTTCTTCTTTCTCCCTTCCTCCTGGGCACACAACTAGACTATAATCCCCTAACTTTTCACTGGCAGGTAGATGTGCCCCCTGTGTTCTAACCAGTGGACTGGGGGCCCAGGTGTCACTTCCAGGCTGGGTGTATGAGAACCTCACATACTCCGTGGTCTTTCTTCTCTTGCTGGCTGGATACAGATGAGTATGCAAACTTGATGCCATGTAAAGGAAGACACTTTGGTCCCTGAATCACTCAGGGACCAGGAAGAGAATCACCCAGGGATCAGAAATACCTGTATTGGACTTATGAGAGCTAGAAAAAAATTATATTGTATTTAAGCTAAAAAACACTTTTGAGTTTGTGTTTGTTTCAGTATCTGGTGTTACATTAACTAACTCAGAATCCAACCTGACTTCTTTTGGCAAATATCTTAGTATGGCATCTCCTCAATGGCTCAAGTGAGCCTAACAATTGTTTGGATTAAATTACCTCTGGTAGTGGACACCTGGGTGGCTCAGTTGGTTAAGTAGCTGCCTTCAGCTCAGGTCAAGATCCTGGAGTCCTAGGATCAAGTCCCACATCAGGATTCCTGCTCAGAGGGGAGTCTGCTTCTCACTCAAACTCTCCCCCTTCTTGCGCTTTCTCTCGCTCTCAAATAAATAAAATCTTTTTTTTTTTTTTTAATTTACCTCTGGAAAAATCAGACCAGTTGTTTTGACTCATGACTGGGCCTGATTTACTCCAATACCCTCTTGGAGATGCTTGGTTTCCAGTTATCAGTGGCACCAACAATGCAGAAAGAGCAAAAAAGATGACTTTTGTCTTCCTCCACCCAACACCCTTGCCCTCCCTACCTCTTGTTACACCCAGATAAGAAGCAAACATGCCCCTGCTTCCTGCTGGCATTCAGTAGACCTCTTACCCAGAACTATGAACTGGAGATAGGAGGACCCCATGTTTTGTCTCCTGTATCACGATGTCATAGTTTGACCAGCCACATACTAGACACCACCTCCACTCTAAGAAAGTTTGGGTAAGCCACAGAAGTGAATTCCCTACTGCTGTTCTCTTACACCCCTTCCAAGTGGCCACTCTATTCACCTACTCTCTCTGATCCAGCTTCTACACCAGAACAAAGGCACAAATCTTGGAGAGAGGGGCTGTTAGAAGAAGGGAAGCTTCTTAAAGACCAGGCTTTGCTCATCTGTGTGTTCTCCATTCTGAGGCACATAGCTCAGAGGATACAAATATGGACTTGCATCTGATTATCCCTTCAGAGGATTTATATTTGCATCTATTCCCTTTGCCTTACACATGACAGACATTCAGTGAGCCTAGGGGGACTGGACCAGAATGGAATTGGATTGGGAGCCAGCTGCCAGCTGAAAGGTTGCCTCTTCTGAGAAGGCTTCTCCTATTACCCTGGGAAGATCTGGTTTTTATTGCCCCCTCTGCATTTCCACAGCTCTTATGTGATACTTCTGTGTAGCCCTTGCCATGTAAAATTGCATTTGCTCTGCCTCTGTACCTGCCTTCCCGATATACTATGAACTCCCCAAATACAAAATATCTATGCCTTGTTCATTTTTGTGTCTGCAGGCCTAGGAAAGAGTAAGTATTCCAAAGATGAGTAAATAAATGAGTGAACAAACACTGGCTGAGGAAACAAACTTTCCACAAAAAACTAATGCTAAGCTCAAGTTCACTGCCCTAACCAAACAGTCCCTTCCACTGTTCTACAGATTTGGTCCTTAGAATGGTTTTCCTTCTGGTTGGCCAAAGTCTTTCTCCTGAAAAACCTCTCTGTGGGTTCTAGTTGTACCCACTGGAAAAGACACCTCTGAAATATTCCTAACTCCTAGCAGAGATTCTAGAAGATGCCAAGATACAGTGCCCTGGGCCATCTCCAATCTGTCACTTCCGATAAGTATGATACACAGACAGGGAGTTCATTTCCTTGTCTCCAGCTAGGATTCTCAAATGTACACCCTATTCCTTTCTGGAGAACATCCACAGGAAAGCAACCCAGCCCATTTCTCTGTTTGTCCTGGTGCTCAGTTCTAATTCAAATCCTTTTCATTGCAATCTCTGTTACTTCCCTCAGTGAAGAAAGAGTACTTTTGGTCCCTACACTACACAAAGTAACCAATTCCTCTCTTTTCCTCCTCCCCCACCACATGACTCTGGCAACCCAGTCTTCTCTTTTATGAGCTTATTCAGAGGTTCTGAGTGAACAAAGGCTTTCCTTAAGCCCCCTTAGTGCCACATGTGGGTGAGCCCACAGCCTCCCAAGGGCCAAAGCATACAGGAAGCAGAGACTCTGTGCCTAGTGCCAGCACCTCCCAAGACATATCCCAAGGCCCCTATGCCCACCATGTCCCCACTTGGACAGCCACGTATGGGAGCATCACCTCAGCAGGGGATGGAAGGACATGAGAACTATCAGGTCCCTCCTGGCAGACCTATTGTGGACTCTAACCCTCCCCTGCTGACCAGCCCTGAGGAGCACTGGCCCCCATGCAGTGAGCTTAATTACTTTGCAAGAGGACATTTGTAACTGGACTTCCTCTTTGTTGCAGAGAAAGCTGGGAGTGGGCAAAAGAACAAAGGCAGGTCTTTGCAGAACACAAGTGAGGGAGAGCCCATGCTGGGAATCTGGGTCTGGGCCCATGAACAAGGGAGCTGAGGGCATGAGGACTTGGGAAGCATGAGGATAGGGCTCAAAAGGAGCTAAACCCCCACCTGAATGCTCGGGCTGCCCTGTCACTGGGCTTCCACAAGATTTAGCCATATCTGAACTAATTCATGGAACCAGAAAGGGACAAAATGCCTTGAGGTTGTCTCTCTCCTCTTCCCCTGATCCTGGAAAGCCATTCTCTTAAAACAGGTTCTCTTTCTGTTTGGGCAGAAGACAGGGAGTCACAGGGAGTGCAAAATTTGTGTTGTGCCCCTGATCAAGGGCCTGAAATATCGCTGTTAAACTATTTGTCATGATATCTAATCTAAATTCCTCCAGCTACTCAATGCTGAGTCTGCAGAGACTCAAAAACGCTAGTGGGGCATCCTTTAATGTATATAATGGGATCAATGGTTCTTCACCCCCTGATTCTCCCTCCTTACTTGTCTGGAGGAAAATTCCCTTGGCATAATAATTCTCTGAGCAATTCTCAGCACCAGTATTAACAAAGGAAATGTCTGTGTGTGATCAGTATTCCACAGTGAGAAATCTGACCTAACATAACCTGCTTCTACAGAAGACCAAAGGGTTCCTCTGGCTGGCAGTGACCAAGACAGGTGGGGAGAGAGGCAGAGAGAAGACCCAGAACTAATTGGGGAAGAGGAAAGGTGAGGAGACAGCATAAAGGAACTCCAAGGTGCCCGTCCGAAATTAGAATCTATAGGCTGAAAACAACTCCATAGAACAGGTTACCTTTGCTGCTTACCTCGATTCCTTCACTCTGTGTGTTTGTGTCCACCTGAAAGTATATGCTTCCTCTGATGAATTTAGCTGCTCTCCTTTCTGCAAGCTACAGTGTATGCACATGGGAATCACCTTCCAGTATATGTCAAGGTCATTTCCAAATCATCCTTTGACATTCTTTTCTCCAGAATGGCTCTTTCCCCCCTTTCTCTTCCCTCAGAAATTTGAAAGAAGGGAGAGGAAAGGAAATTCATGAATTGAATGTATAACACAAAAGAGGCAATGAGGGAAATACTTTCCATCCATATTTTCATTTTACCCTCCTAGCTAGCTGCAAAGGTGAATGTAAATTTATCATGAAAAGAGGATAACCTTTCTCAGATAAGGAAACTGAGGCTGGAGAAATGAATTGAGTGGCCCTGGATCACTAAACTGTTAAGAGCCACTCATCAGGTTGAGCCCTGGATCTGTCAGACTCCAAGAATGGGATCTTCATGGCCCTTCCATCAGCTCTGAGTCTCTGTTACTAACCCTGACCCACTTGCATGCCCCCATATCCCATTAGCACTGCTGTTGCTTCAAGCACCTGACCTAGATCTGAACACAGAGAGAAAACCGCATCATGTAGCCAAGTTGGAAGGCAGCAGATAACCCCTAGGTCTGGGTCAGACTCATGCATGACCCTGTGGAAGTAGAAGCTTCTAGGAGAAGATGAATATCTGAATACAATTATTATCCATGGCACACAAGGCTCAAGGGCAGGAAAGGGTTCTTACTCGCCTTAGCTAAGCTTTTCTAGAAATCACAATGTGCAGCACTCAAGGCCCAGCTTCTGTAATTACCAAAGTGGTGTCAGGAAGATGGATTTCTCAAATGTGGTGAATTCTCAAATCTGTTTTCCTTTTTATTTTATTATTTATTATTTTATATATATATTATTTTATATTTCATTTATTTGAGAGAGAGAGTGAGCACATACAAGCAAAGTTGTAGGGAGGAGCAGAGAGGGAGGGAGAGGGACAGACTCTGCACTGAGCACAAGAGCCCAATGTAGGGCTCGATCCCAGAACCCTGAGATCATGACTGAGCTGAAACTAAGAGTTAAACTCTTAAACTACTGAGCCACCCACATGCCTCTCTGTTTTCCTCTTTAAGCCTGACTGTGAATCCTAGAAAGATCTCTGAATACAAGAAACACAACAGAGGCAACCACCAAGCTATAGAATCACAGAATATCATGGCTGGACAAAACCTCAGAGTTCATCTAACCAGACCCCCTTATTACACCTCTGGAAAACCACCTGTACCAAGTCTTTCTCCACTTGGCCAACGACAGACGGTTAACTCAACATTGAGACCCCCAAACTGCCATCCAACCTTCTTACCACTTCCCCATGTATCCCAGTTCAAGTGATGTATTTAGGTGTCCTTCCAGCTTGGGGGTGCCATGGAGGCAGCAGAAGGCACTGTTATAGGAAACCACGAGAAAGGACAAGCACTCGCCCCTCTAAGAAGTCTGTGCCTGCCTCTTCCTATTACTGTCAGGCTTTCTTCCACATCAACACCTCCTCTTCCATGTGACCCAGGCAGAAATGATTTCTGTCCCCTTCCAGGACACTGACATCATAAATGCACAGCCTAAGCTCATATTTTGCTTAATTGTTTCTCATCTCAGCCAAAGGAGACAAAGAATATTCGGTGTGCTAGGGCCGTAGGGCTCAAAATGGCAGAGGGGTGAATTCAAGGATAGAGTTGGACTCTTGTCGTAATATGGGTAAGGCCAAGGTCTCTATCCAAGGCTCTAGGAAAATGCAGAACCATGGAGGAGAAGCCACCAAACTATAAGGAGTCTGTTTCTCTGTCTTCAGCCAAAGCCGTATGACTAACTTATAAGAGTTCTTTGACTATATGCTCACTCTGGCTTCAGTTTCTTTTTTTGTTTGTTTGTTTTTATCTCAAGAAGAAAAGGAACCAGAAGTTTATCTGGGAAAAGACTCTCTGAACCCACCTAGGGAAGGCTTAGACCACTTCACCAGACTGCCCTTTGCCTAGGAGACATTCCTGAAGCCTGACAACCAAGAGGAGCCTCCGAGCCCAGGGAGGAAGATGATCCTCCTGGTTCTGAGGGTGTCAGAGCCTGCAAGTTTGTCTGCTGTCCACTGGCTTCCATGTCAGGTTATAAAACCGCTGGCCAACCCACAGTTTCCCTAAACATGCTCAAAGATTATCTTACCATGGAGGGTTTTATCTGACACAGAGATCTTGCTGCGTTGCTCAGGAAAATATCCTAACAGCCACAAAAAGGTAAATCGAGACGCCAAATTCACGCCAGCCGGGGCCAGTAGCAACATGGCCTTTTGCCTGGCAGTTCTAGGACAGTTCGCAAATGTAAACACCTCTGCTCTTCCTCTTGTTTCCTCCCCCCTTCTCTTTTTGTTTTCTTTCCTAAGGATTAAGAGATTTCATTTTCATTGTTCCATAGAAGGAATGGGAGGTCTTTCTGAGCCAATGCCAAGCACTGTGTGTTCCTTATGGTTTGGTTTGGAAATAACTTGAAACTCTCTGTCCCTTACCCGCCAACCATCCCACACCGTACCTACCCCCAGTCCCTCGGAGCCCTCCTATCAGAATCTCGTGAAGCTGCTCCAAAAGAAGCAAGCCTTTCTCCAACCTTCCCCAACCATGTAGAAGCCAGGGAAGGCCAGTGGAAACACTGCCACCCTATCTGAGACAGGAGTGCAGGCTGGTAAGGAAGAGGAGCCCGAGAAGGGGAGAGAGCTCTGTTAACAGTCTATCTGGAAGTCCTGATGTCTCCACGCATGGATGAGACAGGGGCAGGGTCCCGGGCTAAGGATGACTACAGGCCTTAGACAGTCCCTCTCCTCTCTTGGGTCACTGGTTTCTAGTAAGCTCTTGGAAGAAGCAAAGGTAGATATCGAGAGATGGGGCAGAGGGAGGAAGAGGAGCAGGGTCCTGCCCACTATATGCTCTAGTCATTCTCCATTTGCATGCTCTCATGCCACCCCACAACAGGTCCACTCTCCTTTCAGTCTTGGGCCCTGGAACCCCTGGAAACACTGTATCCATTGTCTTCCAGCACCCAGATGGGTTCAACCAAGCAGTATTCCAGGAGGCTCCTGGATAGTGGAAGAGCAGTGGTCCCTTCTGGATCTAAATTTTGACATATTCCTCCACTACTCCAATCATTCCCCGCCCCACCCCCAATCCCCCAGAGAGCCCAGCCTCCATGAGTCCAACCCTCTCCAAGACTGGAAATACTGCTTCCTTCTGTTCATACCTTAGAATGGTCACCGCTTCCTGCTGTTGCTGGTCTCTGGGTGCTTGTGTGCCCCTTAACATACCCCCACACTTTGTAAGCCACCCCCTCACTGAAGTCTTTTTTGAACCACCCAAGCTGAACGCTGTTTCTTGCCAGGACCCTGATTCCTGCATCTGGTATGTTCAAGGCAAGTGTGGAGGGTGAAAAGGAAAAGAAGGGAACTGTCAACTCTGAAGAGGTCGTGTGTGGTCCCCGGGGCCACCTGGGGACTTGTTACTATTGCAAATTTTGGGGGCCCTACTGCAGACCTAGTGACTCAGAAACTCCAGAAGCGGGTCCTGCAATCTTCATTGTTATCAAAAGGTTATCTCAGCAACCTAGTTTAATACCTCCATCCTGGCAGTCACCTCAGAGACAGTCACCTCTGACACACAGGAAACATGGAAGCACACTGCTGTGACCCTTGGGAGCCAGTGACAGGAGTCTTCCTCTTCTCTCTCTCGCTCTTTCTCTCTCTCTCTGTTCTCCCTATCCCCTATCCTATCGCGAGGGGAGGAGATGAGGAGGCAGACCATCCAGATTGTCCACAGTCATGAAAACTGGGTTCCTGCCCCACTTGGTCATCCTAAGATGACTTTGTAGGGGACTTTAACCACTTGGGTGGTGGCTTGGGTTAAAGAGGTCCCTATGAGAGGACAGCCCTTTGCTGTACTGTGCAAAGGGGACAGAAGCTTTCTGCTGCCGTCAGGAGCTGGTGCTCAACATGCCTGTTACTCTCTCAGATTCTTTGCACGTAAACGCAGTCCAGACGCTTTGTTCTCAAATGCATGAATCCACAGCACGTTGGCTGCAGATACTGTCTAACTGCTTTCTTCCAGCGGTGCCCAGCTGTGTCACATGGACTGAAACACTGTGCTTTTTCATCATCAGGAAAGTTTTCTTCCACTCTCTCTGCTCACATGTGGCCCATTCTGATCCTCCGTATGCCAGCTGCTCAGGAACTCATTCACATTGGCAATGGAAACACTCGGGCTCTGGGGGAAAGACAGACCTCGCCTGGAATCTGACTACCCATTGTGCCAGCTGTGTGCCCACAACCAGCTCCTTCATTTGGCATTCGTCTCCTTCATCTATAAAAGGGGAGTGATAATCTCTGTCTCTCAGGGTGGGGTACGGACTCACTGAGATGACATGCGTGCAATGCTTTCGCATAAGAGGTGGCCCGTACTCAGGGTGGATAAAAACTTGGTTTCTCAACTCCTACTCCTGGGAGGCTATGAGCCTGTGTTTTCTATGGTGAGCAGAGCAGAACCTGGAGTCAGACGGCCTGTGTTTGTCCCAGCCCCGCCACTTATTCTCTGTGTGTT
The DNA here is from genome assembly GCF_011764305.1 of Mustela putorius furo. NCBI lineage: Eukaryota > Metazoa > Chordata > Mammalia > Carnivora > Mustelidae > Mustela > Mustela putorius. The sequence goes on from NW_025421341.1 coordinate 21,849,228, forward strand.
TGGGGGCAATTTATTTAACCTCTGTGTACCTCGGTTTCCTCAACCACAAAATGAGGATGATAATAGTACCTACCTGACTGGATGATTTAACTCAGAGCATACATAAAACCTAGCACTTCTGTCTGCTCCGGATGCCAGCAGCTCTTATTCATTACAAATAACATTACTATTATACATTCCAAGTGAAAGACTGAGAATCAAAGCTATCAGGGAGGGGTCAACAAACAGGGACAATGGGACAAAATATTTGAAATTAGGACCACATTCATGTGCCTCTTTGCATCTTGCTCATCCCCAGTGTCAGGGGTAGGGAGAATGGTGGAGTTTAATACACCTCTCCAATAAGAGTTTAGGAAGACAGAAGCAAGGAGATCATCAGAGAGGGTGTGAAGAGTCTGAGAGTAGGAGGAAAATGGCCCAATGGGGCTGGTGGTAAAAGAAATAGCAAAGCTGAGCCAGACCCAAGGACTAGGTCTTTGAAAGGTCCTTGCCACAAAGTACTTCTCATGGGCGAGTTTTTCCATTGCCTGGAGAAGAACCAGTCTGTTTTCCATCCCCGCGTCTCTGCAGAATCCTCCACCACTACCCACTTTGTCCACACCCTTCCCTACCCTGTAAAGCTGTTCCTTCTTTTTTCTCCTTCCAATCCTGCAGGACTCCACTCCATTCCCACTTCCTCTGGGCCACTCCCTGGTGGATCCATCCCTCTCCTACCTCCTCCACCGCTGGAGACCCCCATGTGGGCTGTGGTCAACTCCATGCTACTTAGCACAGATTTGTCTGCATTCCTAGCCAGTATGCTGTGATTTCACACATGCAAGTCTTTTTCCCCAAACCAGTCATAGGCTTCTCCATGAGGGGAAGGACCACATCTTCCACTGCTCCCAGGCCCAACGCTCTGAAAGAAATTAGACCGAAAGGAAGCATAAAGGGTACGTTGAAAAGCTTTGAACAGCAAGGGACTTGCACCAAATCTTTCTACCCAGACTTCAGTGATTCTCGCCCCTGCATGCTTCCTTGTTCACAGGGCCCTGAGACAAATGAAAACATAAAGGAAAAATGGCAGAGTGTTCTTTCTCTATCTTGGTGATTCACTGTCCTTGTATTGGCCTGAATCTTAATCCTACCCCCACAAAGCCCACGATTTCCCACTCCCCAAGATAACTCCAGTGCTCTGCTGCTCTCCTTCCTCCACCAACAGAACAGCAGTGGACAGAGATGTCAACCGAAGGGACTCTGCTACTTGGTTCCCCTCCATATGAGATGACAGAATTGAAATATGGATCCAAGGTTGAAATATGGATCCAAAATATATATCTATAGGAATTAATAGACGATTCTAATTTTAAAATTTAAAAATTAAGTGCAGAAGCATGGCATGGTGAGAGTTGACTGCAACTTCAATATAAAATAATAAATATTATTAAGAAAATTAAAGCAACCTGGATACATCAATAAATACCTGATGTTCAAAACATTGGTGGTGATATTTCTGGTCTACTAAATGTATTAGTCAGACCAGAACTAGAACATCTGGGACTTTGTTTGTAGGGAAGGTACAGACCAGAGCCAGGGAAAGACAAGTTCAAAAAAAGCATTTATAAACCAAACCACAAGAATAATGCTGGAAGGAACTGAAAGCATTCAGCCTGGAGGGGGAAAAAAAGGTCTCCTAGGGATATGATCCCTATCTTCAAATATTTGAAAAGTATTCATGTCAGAAAGAAACTACATATTCTATTACTCCAGAATAAGGGGAAGCAGATCTCAATATGAGAAGTTCCTTTAGTGCTCTGAAAAGTATAATGGACTCCTTTGTGAGGTGGTGAGACCCCCACCACTGGAGATATTAAGGAGACATGGCTCCTTGCAGAAGCCTGTTGCTTTCTAAGTCTGAAATCTTTAGCTGAGTCCACCCTCCCCATTGAAATCATACCTATCATTCCAGAAGGGTTCCTATCTCCCTCACTGACACCTCCCTGTCTGGCCACACACCACAGCCACTGTGATCCCTTGTTGCCACTTCAAAGACCTTCATGCATCCTTTACATGGTCTATTCTCCTTCAGTTTGTGTCCACTGCCTTTCTGATGTCCTTTATGTGCCCTTTATGTGCTCCTCAAGGACAGAGAACGCTGCATCTTGCATCCCAGCATTAGGGTGTTCCCAAATCTGTTCAATTGTTTCAACCAAATGACTAGTACTCTCGAAGCTTCTCAACCATCAGCACCCCCTCCATTTTCTCTAACCTGGAGGAGTATCAGAATCACTGGGGACTCACTGAGACCTACAGAATTGGAACTTTCAGAAATGGGGCCTTGGAATCCACATAGTTTTAAAGGGGCTCAGGTGATTGTGAGGAGTGGTTGGGTGTAGGCACCACTGCTCTTGGAGATATAGAAAGCATTTCCTCTGGCCTTGGACTCTTCCCCAGATGACTCAACTCATCCAAGACCATGTTGATAAATCCCCCATTGTGCTATGGCACCCATGCTCCAGTCTCCTGTCCCTTGTCTTTCCCCCGTCTGCCTGGTCCTCTAAACGTACTTCTGTCACTCCCACCTTCTGCTTCCCTTCCATGCCATGAACTTGCACATCACAGCCCCAGCTCCCTTCTGAATGGATCCCCACATCAATGCAGTCTCTGGCTTGGCCTTCCTAACCAGCATGCTTTGCCAACAATGACCTGTGGGGAGCTACAGAAAATGTCTTAGTTTATTTGCTATTTCAGGGGAGTTCACCCATGTATTTGCTCCAAGATAAACACTCAAGAATATGACTGATTAGGTAGAATGTACCTAAAAATCTATTTGTGCTCTGTCTCTTATCTTGCAATAGATTCTTAAATGGGGGAGGGGGGAGATTCTCATTTAAAGAAATTTAGTGCCTTTGAAAGCATGAGCGGGGTTTCAAAAAGATGTACTCTTCCTAAATGAGATCTCCCATTCAAAGAGCCAGTGGCCTTTATCCCTACCTGTTTGTGACATTTGATGTGCCTAATATCTAGACTAGCAGGGCTGGAAGGGACCTTCAGTGACATCTTATCCAAGGACTCAGAGAGTCACCTAAAGTTCTTAGAATACAAACCAAGCACTTAAAACTTTCCTTATAATTTTATTGTCGGAGGCCACACCTTTGTCTTGTCCACCAGGAGATGGAAACAGTGGATGCTGTTCTCAGACCGTGTTAACCCTTCACACATTCGTTTTCCATTCCAGGGACTCGGCCACAGGGTACTGATTCCCTGTGGCAAGTTTCTCAACAGCAGCACTACCAATATTGTTGGCCCAGTGTTCTTTGTTGTAGGGGGCTGTCCCAGCCACTACAGCCACTTGGCAGCATCTCTGAACTCTGCTCACCAGAGGCCACCAGCAGTCCTCCCTAGTCCTTTGAGGGGAGAACAGAATAGTCCCCAGAAAGAATGTTCCAGACAGTTCTATCCTCTAGGAGCCCACCATCCAGATAGGACATCGGCGTCTCCACCAGTACTTGCCAAACCCCAAGATAAGCTCTATCACAGGAAAGAGAGAGGTCCAACCCTGCCTAGAGAGGCAGAAGAGCCTTCACAATTTTCAGAAAAGTCTTCATGGTGAGGTGACTCTGGGGGAAAGTCTTAAAAAATAAGAAGGCCTTTCCAGAGGAAGCGTATTTCAGCTGAAAGAAATAAGCTTGCACCCAAGGCATGGAATTGCGTGCTGTATTCCTTGAAGAGAACTGTTCAGAGGAGCTGGAGCTGATGGGCCCTGGTAAGAAGGGACAAAGAAAGATAGAACAACTGAACCAGAACTTTCAGAAGCTCCAGGTTGAGATCCCTGGATGGTGTTGTCTTTTCTGACAGCCCAGCCAGTGCTGGAATTCAATGACGGTGACGGCCATGGCCCAAACCCAAGATCTTGCATCCAGGTGTGTCTGGGTGGGGAGGTTACATGCCAATAAAGGCTGGGCTTACTCTGACAGAAGGCACTCAACGTTCTGCCAAAAAAGAGAAGCTCCCTGTCAGTAGCCATTGCTTCTGGCCTTCCCAGAATCCCAGTAGCCCTCGCTACCAAACTGGCGTGCCCTCCCTCCCAGCCTCTTCTGCTAGCCTTGAGGGATGGCTTTTGTGGCCCTTCCCCTCATCATCCTTCCTCCCCTGGTCTCCCCACACGTGACAGAATCAGAGCGAAATACTTTCATATCTGTGGGGGTACATTTTCTCCCAGTACTTTGTCTCCATCTTGTCGCTGCTGCTCACTTGGACCCTGGCCGATGCATGCACTGTTGGGGAGAGCAGGGGATGGAGAAAATGACCTCTGGAAGACCCCTCCAGCTGACATATCTGATTCTATATCACTGAGGAAACTGAAGAAAGGAAAATGTTTATTAAAATCAGTGAGACCTAACAAGGGGGTGGAGACGGGGGAGCGCCTGAATTCCAGCATTCTCCCCACGGAGAGAGGGTGGAAAAACCCAGGCCTTCCAGCCTGGACATCATCAGATCCCAGCTTCCCCAGAGTCAGAAATCAGTGGAAATGTATATATATTTTAATACACCCTCATTACCAATAAAAACAGTGTTACATCAATACAGGGGTTGGTTGAATTGCGTCCCAACTTCGCTAAACGGGGAACGCATCGAAACGCCTGTAATAATATCATGCAAGGCGGTCCCTTTGCCAAAACGTCCATGGAGGGGAATTCATACTGCCAGAGAAAATCTGTTCTTCATCAGGGCTTCAATATTTGAGGAAGCCGGGGACATTTTTCCACAATTGAAGCAAATTGCTAGCTGCCAATACTATGATTTAATTCCCTCTTTTTTTTCCCCTCATTTGAAACAATTATCATGAGGGATTGGTGGGCCATGAAGTCCCTGTGCATAACCCCACCTCAGACCCACATGGACGGAAGGAATGTGCCCAGGGAGAGCAGGAAGAGAGGGAGGGTGGTGTCCAAGGGAGGTGAAGAAGAAAGGAATGAAAGGAGCCAAGGAGAAGTGGCGGTAGGGAATAAGGGGGAAATGGAGGCACTGAATGAGGAGAAGGAGAGAGTACAAGGAAAGCAGAAAAATGAGTTAGGGAAGGACAGAGGAGAACGAGAACGATGTGGGCGAGGGGAGGGGAGGAGGGGAAAAATCCCAGCCGGAGAACAGAGAATGCCAAAGTCAGAAAGGAAAGACTCAGAGATGGCCCCGCTCGGTTTCCTCTCAGGGGCGAAATGTTTGCCCAAGGCCACGGAGCTCAGAGGGAGAACCAAGCGCTCCTGACTCCTCCAATGCTGACTCCTTGGCAGCAGGCAGAGAGCAAGGCGAAGAGAGGGGAATTAAGAAGAAAAAGATGAGAGCTTGTATGTGTGTGTGTGGTTAACTAGTTTTCAATCCTGTCATTATTTAATAGTATTATGTCAATGTTGATTTATTTTGATAGCGGCTCTGGGGTTGTGTAAGATATTAATATTAAAGGAAGCTGAGTCAGAGATCTCCAAGACCTTTCTGTATTACTTTTTGTAATTCCAGTAAAACTCTTATAAAAACAAAACAACAACAACAACAACAAAAACAAACAAACCTTCATCATTATTTCAAAGGCCAGGTTTGAATTTAGAAGGGGCAGTAAGTCCCTGGGTCCTAATCTCTGGACTCTGGTCAATGGCTCACCTCTCTCGTCTTCCCTCCTTCATCTCCTTCCCATACAAGCAGACACAAGTGGATGCTCTAGGTTGTTTGCCCAAGCTCCGGCCCTGGCCCCTCGATCCTGCAAATAGCCTCTCCTTTGCCACCTCCAGGGCCTAGGACTGTGCACACCGGCTATGCCATCTACCCCAGGAAGACAGACCCAGGGAAAGCTCAGGGCTTTTTGAGCAGGAAATTTCACAGTCTCAGATGCAGGAAACATGGCCTAGAAGCAGGTGTGAACCACAGGCTCCAGGGAGGCCCATTGTTGGCATCAATGTCTGAGAAGGCGCATGGGAAGAGAACTTTGAGGTTAAGGATGCCTTACCAGCTTTCTCTGTCTCCATGAAGACAGTGACCACACTCACTGTAAGGAGGCAGGTCCTGTACATTCAGATCCTGATCAAACACCCCACACCCCTCACCTCCCATCCCCTTTCAGGAAGCATCCCCAGATTCACTCCATCCCCAGACACAGGGATGCATGCTTTTCTCGATTCCACATCACCTACCTGAACTCCTAGTAATTCTCTGATTACAATTCTTTGTGTTCAACCTGTGTCTCCTCCACTAGACTGAGAATTTCTCAGAGGCAAGGACTGTGTCTCATGCACCCCCCACACTCCCAGCCCCAAGTACGGCACATAGATAGGCATTATTCATGGATGATTACATTGCTCTGTCTTCCAGAGAACAGAGCAGAGAGGTTAGGAGATTATGTTGCTTGGAATCACGCAATTCAGAGTTCAAATCTGACTCACACATTTCATTGCTATGTGACCGTGAAAAAGTTACTTAATCTCTAAGGCTTAGCTTCCTCGTCTGAGTTGTTGTCAGAATTAAATGAGGCAATGCTGTTGAAGCACTTGGCAGAGCCCCCAGTATTCAGCAAGCACACCATAAATGTGATGAACGGTAAGATCAGGTTGCCAGGATCATGGGCTGGTCCGTGGATGGCTGGTTTGCTCACACCTCAATAGCTGTCTCAGTTATCTCTAAGTACAGGGAGAGCCAAAGCAAAAGATAGAGGCAGCCCTGAAAGAAATCACCCCGGGTGCCTCCCAACCCCAGCAGCCAGGTCAGCAGCCTTGCTCTGTAAACTCAGGCCAGCAGGATGCCGCAGCACTCCCAGCCCACTGCTGACTGATGGAGCCCCAGACACTTTCCAGAGAGCTGACACTCTATCATCTCCAGCTCAAGCCATCATATTTCAGGGTGGCTGGTGACAATGCTGAGACACATCGGGAGCTGACAAACCAGAAAAGACTGTTTTCAAGAGATCAACACATCAACACCTGTTAGTAAAAACTAACTAATTCCAGCAGCCCGGGAATGCCAAGAAAGAAAAAGACATGAAAGATGGATCCCTGGATGGTAGTAACAGAGACTGAGGTCTCAGAGCAGATGGCCCTGTGTGGCCACAAGTCTGGTGTGTTGGGATAGGGCAGCAGTCCCCAAGGGGGTCCAGGAACAAGGTCAAGAGGAAAGTGTAGCAACTCAAAGCTACACCAAATCAATTCCAACTGCAATTAAAATGACAAAAAGCAGAAGGAATAAGAAAGTAAAGGGTAAAAATCCAATCAAACCCCACATTAAAAAAAAAGTTTGTTAGAGAATTAAAATGTAAGCAAATTCAATTTAGATAGAAGAATTTCACTGGATAAAGGGCATTTCTGAAATACAAAGTCAAACATTTAACAGATGTAACTAACTGTAGACATTTAGGGTCTAGTTCTGGAGCAATAAAGCAGCAGTGTTCTGGAAAAGTCTGTCTTTCTCATTATCCTGCCAACGCCACCAGTGAAACCCTGCTCTGCAGCGTTTGTAGGTTTCCACGGTGTGAACATTTGGAGGGAGGGACAGGGGGAGAGGGGAAAGAGAGAACCCCATGCAGGCTCCACACCCAGCACAGAGCCCAACTCAGGGCTCAGTCTCACCCCCTGAGATCCTGACCTGAGCCGAAACCAAGAGTCAGATATTTCACCAATGGAGCCACCTAGGCACCCCTGGACGCACTTTTTTAAAATAAGTTGTTTGTCTTGTTATAACTGAGTTCTGGGAGTTCTTTGAGTGTTCTGGGTACTAGTCTCTTGGCAAACATTTTCTCCCATAATATAATCTGCCTTCTTACTTTCTTAATAGTATCTTGCGATGAACAGAAATTTGTTTTTTAATTTTGATGAGTTAAATTTATCCATTTTTTTGTTGTTATTAACTTTGTGGTCTGCTTAAGAAATCTTAGCTTACCCCACGATAACAAAGGTATTCTCCTATGTTGCCTGCTAGAAACTTATTGTTTTAGCTTCCGCATTTAAATATATGCCCATTTCAAGTTAGTTTTTGTTTTTGGTATGAAGTAGTCTCTCTTTTAAATCCCATATGTTTCTATTCAGTTGTTCCATTATCACTCACTGAAAAGAAGACCTTCCCTTTCCCACTGAGCTGCTTTGGTGCCTTTGTTGAAAAACAAGTGACTCTGTACACGTGGGTCTAGAATCTACAGCTTTCCAAACTGGTCTGCCTGCCCAGGCACCTGAAACTTCATCATTAGAGATAATTATCTTTGTAATTTGCATGATCCAAGTCCTTAAAATCCCAAATATCTGTCTGTGAAACACCAAATTGAGCTCTGTTCTCAATTTATACCTTGGGGTCCTGGCTTTCATTAAGTGCCAGACAGTAAAAATGCCCTGGGCCTGAAGTCAGAAGATCCGGGTTACAGACAGTTCCAATCCAGCAAACTTCCACTGAAGGCCTTCTCTTTGCCAGGCAGGGTGCTTGGTTGTGCTGGGGTAAGGGAAGGGGAATGGGAAAGTCTGAGAAACACTTTCCCTGTCCTGAAGGCCTTCATAGCTGGGCTGCGGCTCAAATGGTCTGAGACCACCTCCACTGACCCCAAGCCCTACAAAGAACCCTAGAACCCAGAGTGGAGAATTTGGGAGATTTTCCATTCCACTGGTAGTTTCAGAAATTTTAAGATGTCCTAGTCAGCTCCCTACTGGTTCTCAAGAGCCCTAAATTTCTCCACTGTTGAAGAAAAATTAAAATGGCCTCATTCATACACAGTGCTTAGCTCTGAACTTGACATCTAGTAAGTGCTTAATAAACAAGCTGTTATTGTGATGATAGTGATGGTGGTGGTGGTGGTGGTGGTAGTGGTGGTGGTGGTGTTAATTCCTCCCAGGGCTGTGATAAAAATAAAGTTGTAAGGACACAAAATCTCAGGGTTGAAGGAAACTTCCTACTGGAGATCAGTGTTTAATTATCCAAGTGGCCTAGATATCTCAGGTAAAAATACAAATTCCCAGGAGTCAGCCCAATATTCCCTTCTTTTTCCACTGGGTGAGGCCTGGGAACCTGTATTTGGAACAAAAATCTCCGGATATTCTATGATCAGCTAAGTGTAGAGACCACTGACCTCTGGCACAACCAAAGAAAGGTGGGGTTGGGAGGATGCCTACTTTTCTTAGAATGGTGTTATTATACAAATGTAGTTGGTTAAGCAGGCAAAATTGCTATAGTCATCAAATACTTTCCAGAGAAACAGCTACCACCAGGCAAATGCAGGGAAGGAAAGGACAGGAGATAGGAGGAGGCTGGAAAGGAAGATGGGTGGGTGCCAGGAACACATTTCAACGATTTCACAATTTTACCTGGGGCCAGGCCCTGCTTAAGACCCAAAACCAATTTGTATCAACTTAGTGATGGATGAAACCAACAGGTCTGGTAGCCAATTCAAACTCTAATATGAAAAAATAAATAAATAAATTGGAGCCAAAAACTAATTGAGTGCAAGATAAGACAAGCTGATATTGCAAACTCCTTGAGAAATGATTTTAAGGCACAGTAGCAAATTTCCAATTATGACTGAAGTATGGTGACCCAGCAGGACTGCTGAGAGTCAGGGCACCTCCAGAGTTGTGCAAATCTGGCAGATGACAGGCCAAAGTAAATTGATTTCAAGATGGAACAAAGCAGGGAGGGGTTGGGACTGGTTTGGTCGGCAATAAAATTTTCCATGGGTCACTCAGATTTCTTCTTTTTTTCTGAATTTCAGGTGCTTAAGCAGATGGCTAGAGCACAGGAAGAGAGGAATAAAGGATCTGGCTGAGAAGAACAAAGTGGAAGTCCTGTAGGTCACGACTGAGACCGGGAAGCAGAATGATCCCACCCCCAAAATCTCCTGAGGACACTCACAAGCATACAGCCTCATGGTACAAGAGGAGAAGGCCTGGGCTGGGATGCAAGAGGTCTTGCTTTAGCCAATAACAACCAGAATGACCTTGGGTGATCCAATTCCATTCCCTTGGCCTCAGTCTACACATTGTCACTGGTCACTAGTCACTAGATCCTACAGCCATGACCCCTAAGGTCCCTGGAATACTGGATGGCTATTTCTGGTTCATTAAGCCTTACTTAGAGAATAGGGAGCCCACTATGGTCACCAAAAATTGCTTACCGGTGAAACTTCTCCCACTTTTCCTCATATCCACTTGTGCTTCTCAGGGTGAGTGGCTGAGGCCACAGTGCGCTCAGTGGTATGGAACTGGGGAAGCGGGGGCTCGTGAGTCTCCTCTCCAACTGCAAACCCCACCAGACCTGAGTAGGAGATGGCCTTAGAAGCACTGCTGAGGTCTCTTCTAACACTTCTCCCACCCAATCTCATCCCCAGTTCCCATCATCACCTTTTCATCTGGGCTGGGGACCTGGAGACTTGTCCACCGAGGGCACTCACTCATGCTGTGGAAAAAAAGAGAGTTAAGAAAAGCCAAAGGGAGCACTGCCCTCCAAGTCCAGAAAACCAGTAGTATAAAGCATATTTCCTCTCACTGTCATAAGCTAACTCTGGAATGGCAAGTCCACAGTCAAAGAGAAACAGAATATTTGGCAGATAAGCTCCAACTCTGATCTCTTGGTATTCACATTAAGGAGACTTATCTTTAAGAGACAAATATGGCACTAATATTCGCTCTTTCTCTTACACATACACACACACACACACACACACACACACACACACTGTTGACACTGCTGACACCACTGTTGACAGAAGTTGGGGAAGAAGTTGATATTTTTCCCTTTGTTTTCCTTGCCTTACTTTAATTATTTCATGGTGAAGTGATATATATGTCTTAAAGAATCTTATTCCTGACAAGCCTGCCCAGATGACGTCCTAAACCATATCACCTGATGAAAAATGGCAAGACTGACTTGTTCAGTTGAATCCCTGGAAATGGTGCAATCTCCTGATCTGTCCTTCTTATAGAAAATATGCCACCATCTTGAGGGTTGCAGTGGAAGTTCAAATGCAGCCCAGTCATTGTGACTGGGATCGTGATGATGTGTATGATCAGTTGAAACCAGCATTTCAGGAGAACCACCCTTGAGGCACCCTTTCATCCTTGGAAACATTCCTGCCTTGCCTTGGGTCAAGCTCACTGCCTTCTTGGTTGGGACAAAGAGCAGGGCAGGGCAGTTCCACACTTGGAGACTCAGGGCCCGCTATCGGCAGATTACCCATCTGACGACTCACTTAAGGAGACCTGAAGTCTTTCTCTCCCTATTTCCAGTGCCTGGCACAATTATTTGTGCACATCAATGCAACAGAATTTCAGAAGACATTAGGACATAGTCAAATTCAACCTGCACGAATAGACACAAAGACAGCCAGGCTAAGAATAGATTTCTAACAGAGTCACCTAGTGCTTTGTCCCTTTCTTAAGAACAGAGTTTGGGCATTTTCCCTTGTTTCTAATTTGAACCTTCTGGCTATTTTATGAGCCTACTTTCTTCTTTTAAGGGAAGAAAGAGGGCTCCCTAGCACAGAGAAGACCCCACCCAAATTCTTTTTTTTTTTTATTGTATTTATTTTTTTCCTTTAGAGATGGGTGGTGGTGAGGGACAAAGGGAGAGGGAGACAGAAAATTCCAAGCAGGCTCCATGCCCAGCACAGAGCCCAATTCAGAGCTCAATCTCAAAACCTTGAGATCATGACTGGAGCTAAAATCAAAAGTCGGATGCTTAGCTGACAGAGCCACCCAGGCACACCACACATTCTTAACATCAAAACAATTCATAGCCTGGAAAGAGATACAGAATTCCTCAGACTATATTGCCTGTAACTTGTAAGATGTCTGTTGGCCTAATCTTGTAAACTTACTTATTTTCCCATATTTTGAGAAAGAAGTCTTCCAAATCCCTTTTTATAGTCATAGCCACATTTGATATATTCCTGAGGTCTCAAAACCTCAAATCCACTATTGTTGGTAATGAACACAGAGGTTCCTCTACCAATAGAAGGGTCTATACAAGCCAGTTCTATAAGGCACACACTCTTATCAAGAAAGGACAGGACTTACCACACACCAAGTGTGAGCACTGTGCATTTGAAATATTTCCCAATTTTTCAGATAAGAATTCAACCAGTTAACTTCATTCCACAGCCAATATCCTTCATGCAGTAACAACCAAATGGCCATATGGGAATCTAAATTGCTGGAGCTTGGTGCTTCACCACGTGGCTGAAGACTGTGCAGGCACACAAGAAATTTTTCCATCCTAGACTTCCTGGAAATGCCAAAATCTGTTTTGTCCTCATCTTAAGTGAACTGAATTATAAGTTGGAAATAACTCAGTTCCTTGAAAAAGGAGGTGTGCTAGGTACATTCCATCCCCAGATCAAATTAAATAGTTTACTCCAAAGTGATCTTCCCCGCACACCGAGGCTCATCTGAGTTTCCCTACAGTAAGCACAGACTTCGCTCAGTGGGAAAGTCTCCCTTTCGCAACCCCCAAACCCTCCTCTGAATCGTGTCCATTTCCCCTGCTGATTTTGTTCACTCTTAATATGGACAAATTGTTAAATGGGTATTCTCTTTTATTTCTCCTGTTTCCTCCCCTCGCCACACCCATACTCTACCTCTTTGCAAGCCATGAAGGAGAAAATGAATCTCAAGAGCCAGAGAAACTAGGTAGTCTAGAGAAAGTTCTTTGGACTTTGGAGGGTATGCCCAGCCCTAGGATAGCTGGAGAAGAGTTTCACAGAGTAAGAGTCACACATGGCTAGAACTGTGTGGTGAGTGGGCTTCACCCACCTGCACCCTTGGTTTCTGTCTCCTAAGCTACCATGAGAGGGAAGAAGCCCTCTCCCACCCTCTTTAAAAACCAGGCCTTCTCAGAGGCTGGTCACTGATAGGTGCTGTGGAGAGTGGAATAGGGATGTGGGAGCTCCCTGTACCATGTTTGATGGGCTCCATCATCATGGTCCTTTGGGTAGTTTTAAAATCTGTTTTCAGGGGCACCTGAGTGGCTCAGTGGGTTAAGCCTTTGCCTTCCGCTCAGGTCATGATCCTGGGGTCTTGGGATCAAGCCCCGCATCAGGCTTTCTGCTCAGCAGGGAGCCTGCTTCCCCTCTCTCTCTGCCTGCCTCTCTACCTACTTGTGATCTCTCTCTGTGTCAAATAAATAAATAAAATCTTTAAAATCTGTTTTCAAGTATTTTTCCAACTTACCCATTTCCAAGATTGTATATGTCAACAATAAGGATATCATTACATTCAACAGATCATGTATATGTCATTTGATCGCCTAGCATCTAAGATCTTCCCTGCTGGAGTATGAAGAGTCTGAAGAATGAGACTGTGAGCTTTAATGTCTGTTCTGCAGATCTTAGCTTAGAGACTGGCACATATCAGGTGCTTAATAGAGATAGTTAAGTGAATAAATAAAACAATAAATGAAGTCTCAACCTAGACCCAGCATTAACTAGGCAGACCTTGGGCAAGGAAGGGAGACAGGGAGGGAGGAAGGGGGAGAAGGAAGGAAAAAATAGAGGGGGAAGGGGAGGAAAGTAGCAGCATAATGTACAGCACCAGTTCTCCAGAAAAATAAGATTTTCCTGCCTAAAATAATTGAAGAACAAGGAAATTCGATTTATATAGTTCCCTCCACTGGAAGACAAATCAGATGAGTGAAACTGAGTTTCACAGGCAAAAAAGAATGTGTGTATGCATGTGTTGAGGGGGTAGAGGGGAGGAGAAGGAAGGTAAAGACACATAGTCTACTGCCAAAGAGAAAAGGGTTACAGGCCTGATTCTGCCAGGTTAGCCGTCCCTATTCATCAAACTCACTTAATTGCTGTAGTCTGGACTCCCTTTTGCCTGAGTAAACAAAACCTAAAAGATTTTTCGAGTTTATGCCCTTGTTTTCTTAGCTCTTCTGAATGTGCTGTCAGCCAAAGGCACTGGCCGCACCCCTCTCTTTCAACACACTCCAGGGGTTTGCTCTGTTTATCAAGCAAACAACTGGATTGCAGCAAAGACTATCTCCAGCTTCGGGGAAGCTGCTCTGTTGGCTAGCTAACCTGTTTGAGGAGCTGACAAAATCAATTTTCTCTGTTGAAATCCTCAGAAGCCATACAGGGTCCTCCAGGCTCCTTACTCTGCACCTTCTTGGATAATCAATCCATCCCCTCCCCAGGTGAAGGCTGAGACTGATGAGACCCCCTTCCCAGTTTTTGTGTTGGCCTCCTGGCTGTCATGGCCACGTTGTCAACTTAATTCCATTGCTAGATCATGAAAGTTTTAGCTACATGTTGATGGCAGCCCCATCCATTTGACTTGCACTTCTTAGATTACATGCTGAGTAAAAGGCATTTCTTTTAAATATCTAGAAACCCACCAAATGTTGCAAAAGCATGCATTCATGTGCATGTGCACAAACACATACACACACACAAATACAACCTGAAAAATCTCATTTCTCACAGGATTCTGAAGCCTTGCTTCTCCCAAAGCAGCCCTTATGCACTGCACAAGGCTTATGCTTCCACGCCCTAGAAACCTCTTTGAAATAAGCTGTTTTGAAAATTGAGCAAGTCAGAAAGATGGCGGTAGGGAGGAAGGTCACCTTGTGTAGATTAAAAGGAGTGTTCCAGTTAAATGCCTACATGTTTTGCCATCGTCTAGATTGATTGTGACATTCCAGTAACACAAATATATTTATCTTAGAGTTCTATGTAATGTATACATAAATCTTACATATTTGTTCAACATTTACTGCCATTATTTATAACGGTCTATGAGCACTGCAGATGTTAGGTTGATGCTGTTTTACATCAAAAACTTAGTCTACAAGGTAAAAACCCAACTCTGAGCAATGACTCCAAACACAGAGGTTTCCAAATCCAACTACACATTAGATTCATAAGGAAAAAACTTTTTTTAATATTGATTGCAGGTCCCACCCCTGAATTTCTGAATCTGGATCTTGGGGAGGGAGTCTTAGACTCCTTGCTTTTAACCACATTCCTCAGTGATCTTTATCAGTCACCTCAGCAGGGCAGGACTCAACAGTCTAGCAAATGTAGCTGCAATTATTAACAGAGTCTTCCAGATGGAACAGCCTCTGCTGACACCCAGATCTCTCTGAAGTCCGTACTCCCCAGGACCTGTGAGAATGAGATGAGGGAAATCCTGCATCCCTGGGGCATGGTAGAGACCTCAGAGAAGGAATTTCTTGAGTGAAGACCCTGAAAGATCATGGTGGAGATCAGCTCGCTCTGCTTCTTTCAACAGTGTCAATCTCATCCCCTACATCACCCTTCTCAAATTGTCCATCTATCTGCAGGTTTCCTGTGGACATGAGGGAAAAAATGAAATCCTGAAAGATCACTCAGAATTGCTCCAGAGACCTACCCCCCCAAACATTTCTGAAATGACCTTTTCTGCTGCTTGCTCCAATTCAACATTTACCAAGGCTGTAGTTTTTCACTTTTTCTCCATCCCCCAAAAAGATGTTGCTCAAGCTAGTGCCATAAGCAGTGAGGACAATCATTAACCTAATATAAGCCTCATCTCACTTCATTTTGCATCAGAAAACTCGAGAAAAGCCCAGAGGCCAAATTACCTCCTCCTTGCACCCTTTATATTCCCCTATTTCTGGACATTCAAAGATGCGAGGGATTCTGGAATCCTTCCAGCTCTCACTTCTTTATCTTCTACTCTGGCAACATTCATCTCTTGTTCTCTGCCTTGCTTTTTTCTGCAGTTCCCTTTATACACTGTACAGACCACCAAAAAAATGCTAAAATTCTATCCCTTAGCAAAGCAGAAACTGCTCAGTAGTGATGTTAACCTCAAGTTGGGCTTTCAGATCCTCTCCTCTTTGAACCTCTTTCAGAATCTGTCAATCCAAGGACACACACTCTTGTCTCTAAGTTCTTTATAGCTATGGTTCATCACCATCCACAAGGTCACTGACTGCCCTTCCCCATGACCTACAGCTGTATTTGTTTGCAGCCTTAAATAGTACTGGCTTCTCCTTCTAAACAACTGCCTCCCTGCCCCACCTCCCACCCACCATTCCTCATCCTTCAGCCCTGGGTCAGCCAGTGGTAAGTCAAGGGCAAGTACAAAACAAATTTGCAGTTCTCCTTCCTGCCCCAGATCTTTCTTAGTGCTAATTTTTTCCAGCTTTTTCCTTAATGCTCAATATTTGTATCTGGGATTCCTGTCTCCAGATGTATTAGTTTGTGTGTTTCCAGGCTGGACTTTATGCCCCTTGTCTCTTCCCTAGAAGAAAGGATCTTTAAATCTAGAAAGTTCCATTCTGGAATCTTTCCTATTGTCCACCAGAAGCTCCTATTCCAGAATCCACACATGGCTTGGAGAAGAGGTTGGGCAAGGGTGAAGCTTGTTCAGGCTGTAAATATCCAGCCAGTCCATCCCACAACACACACCAATATTGGCAACCAACATCGTGGCAGCTACCACCCCTCCCTCTGACCCTCATTTGAGCAGAGAACTGGCCACAGCACCTCCCAAAATAATCTGCACACAACTTAAATTGAAATTTACAAGGAGTCCTATCACATTTTTTCCTAAAATTCTAAATCCATAACATCTAAAGAACTCCTTTTATCCAGTTATTGAGTAATTCTGTGGATGGAAAAAAATGGAAAAGAAGACAAACCCATCCTTCATCCACCCATTAAGGTTTTCATGTTTTGCTCTTTCTTTTCTACCAGCCAGACCTTTGCACTTTGCCCATTGTCATACCAGTTTGACAAGTGCTCTGGTGCATATAGAAGTGATTAAGTTTGATTAGAGCTCCAAATATTCACCATGCTCTTGAAAATCAATTATGCCTCCCTTCCAGGGTCTTGGTGCTAAATGTATTGATCCATTAGGTGTTCTCTAAAATATGGCACTCAAGGTGAGTCCTGTGGGTCTGGAGGTCTGTGAAAAGGTAGTTCAACTTCACTAAGTACCTGGCTCCCTCATGTGACACCCAGGGGGCTCCTAGTTCTTTTATACTAAGCTAAATCTGAATCCCTTGAGCTAATAAAAAGAAATCCAGCCATAGAGTAGTTTTGGGAGAAAGAAGCACAATGAATCCAGTCACTACAATGTCACAGATTCTGAAAGTTGGGAAATTTCTGCTCTCTGGAATGTCAGTGGGCCAAAGTGACAAACTAATTGTTCTTTTCCATCTGGGTAGTTGGCATCATGTGGACATAACTGGTATCTGATTCTACTGCCTTGACAAATACTGAAACTATGCAGACCAAATTTTATTACAACAGCCTCAAAGGGCTGTCCATTTATATCATGCTGAATTTTGCTGCATCAAAGATTTTGCAAAAGAAGAGGCCACCTGCTTAGAATTCTTGTTCCTGCCTGGAGAGTTAGAAGAGAGCAGTAAGGGTCCCCCGAAGCCAACTGTCACATGAAGACCTCCAGTGCCCGCAGTGGCATAGCACATGCTAGCTGGCACCTTCCAGCTGGAAGAGAAAGACAGAAAGATATATGGAGAAAAAGAGACACAGAGTGATTGAACCCAAGCCACTCAGACCCCAGGCTCAATTGTCACACCCTAGTTACCCTAGAACAGAGTTTAACAGGCCATTCCCTGATCCAGAAAGTATCTCAAGAATTCTGGTCTAAATTCCATGGTCTATTTAATTTCTCTCTGCTTATCCAGAATTCCCAAACTCATTCCAAGCTGGAACTCTGGATTCTGGGCCTGTGTGAGGCTTGGTGACCTGTGGGCACCTCTGATCTTGGGTCACCCCCACCTTCTAGTTTGGATCCTAAATCTTAAGTGTCTCTTCCAACTTGACAGGTTTCTACCTTGCCCTCAAGACTCACTATAAAAACCCAAACTGCCCGGGGCTCCCAGAAGTGAGCTGGCCTTGGTTCAGTGACCTGGAACTAGATATTTTTATGAAGGGCTAAGTTGTGTCATACCTTTCCTGAATTCCAGTCCAAATTTTGTTTTTAGAAGCTCACTAACAAAGAATACACAGCTGGAGAAAGTTATCTCCTTTCTCTTTGTTTTCTAACCTCCAAATTAAAAACTAGAAGTCACATTTCCAATAAGGTATCCTGGCCTCTTGTAGATGTTCAGAAACCTGGGTTTCACTCCAGGTTCTGGCACTAACCTATTTGGTGACCTTGGGAAAATCCCTTGACCTCTCTGAGATCAAGTATTCTCTTTAGCTTCTATATGTTCCTGTGAGATCTAAGAAGTCACAGCCTTGCCAACCTAACCACCCACCTGGCTTAAAATCATGACTATAATTTGGTTATTCAGGTAACCCCTGTGAAGGTGAATTTAGGTGTCAATTTAAAGGGCATTTTTGTTCCACATATAAGTGAAACCATGTGATAATTGTCTTTCTCTGCTTGACTTATTGATTATATAGCATAATCCCCTCCATTTCCATCCATGTTGATGCAAATTCATCCTTTCTAATGGCTGAGTAATATCTCATTATATATATGGACCACATCTTCTTTATCCATTCATCTCTGGAACATAAGGAATAGAACGGAAGGCATTAGGAGAAGGAAGGGGAAAATGAAGGAGGAGAAATCAGAGGGGGAGATGAGCCATGAGAAACTATGGACTCCAAGAAACAAACATGGTTGCAGAGGGAAGGAGGGTGGGGGAATGGGTTAGCCCCATGGTGGGTATTAAGGAGGGCAGGAATTACTGTATGATGACTAACATAACATAATAATAAATAAATAAATAAATTGCATTTTTTATGAGATTTGCTTTTAAATCAGTACACTTTGAGTTAGAAGCTCCTCCTCTGTAATATGAATGGGCCTCATCCCAACAGTTGAACCTGAATAGAATGAAAAGAGCTGTCTCGGAGTGATACAGAAATCTCCAGCAGACTGCCTTCAGACTTCATCTGCACCATCAGCTCTTTCTCGATCTCCAGCCAGCCAACACTGCAGACTTTGAACTTGCCAGCCTCCATAATTGCATGAGCCAATACCTTATAATAAATCTCTCTGTATATACAGGCTCATCTGATTGGTTCTGTTTCTCTGAAGAACCCGTACTGACACAGCTGCCAAGGACTGAGCATCTGCATGTACTGAGCCCCATGGCCATCTCTGAAACATAGGGTTCTGCTACCAAGGAGTATGCAACCTAGTTGGAAAGATAAGACAAACTTGGAGGAAATAAGGCAGAACAATATACACAAGTGGCAGAGAGTGTGGGCCAGTTGCTGGTGCTATGGCTCAGAAGAGGATTCAGAAGAAACTCTGAGGAGGAGATGACACTTGTACTGGGCCTCTAGGACAGCTGGAATGTCTCAAGGGGAAGAGAAAAGGAGGGATGGCCCAAAAGTGGAGATGTGTATGGTTCCTCTCCTGCCCCTGGTTTCCTGCCTTCATGAATGCCATCACCGTCTCCATAGGTGCCCAGATCACGTGGGCCTTGGTCTTGTCTCCACCCAAGCACTCCAGCCTCCACTCCTTTCCCCCACAGTCAAGCATCTACCTTTAGAGGCTAAATACTGAGAAATGTTCCCCTGTTGTCAAGCCCCACAGCTGCCTTTCTAGTCCAGGCCGCCATTTTTGTTCCCTTGAGCCACCGGTATACCCCTTATATGCTCACCCTTTCTTTAATCTTGCCTCTCCAACTCTTTGCTCCCCACAAAGCAGAGTGATCCCTCAAAAGTGAACATTGGGGGCGCCTGGGTGGCTCAGTGGGTTAAGCCTCTACTTTCAGCTCAGGTCATGATCTTGGGGTCCTGGGATCGAGCCCCGTGTTGGGCTCTTTGCTCAGCGGGGAGCCTGCTTCCCCCTCTCTCTCTGCCTTCCTCTGTGCCTACTTGTGATCTCTGTCTGCCAAATAAATAAATAAAATATTTTTAAAAATAAAAAAATTTTAAAAAGTGAACATTGGATCATTCTCTTTACTTAAAATTCTTCAGCAGCTCTTCATTTCCTATAGAATAAAATGCAAATTTAGTATGGCTCCATCATGTTGTACTCTAGCCTTTGCTATGTCTCCATCCCCATCACTTGCTGCTCACATCTTTTACTACTAAAAGCTCTCAGGTCCTCAGAAATGCCATCTTTCCCATCTCCAGACCCTTGCACATGCTACACCTTCTACTCAGAACCCTTTTCCTCTTTCTTTAGCTACTTGCCACTTTTCTTTGGGTCTCAGTTCTTCTATTTTCTAGGAGGAAACCCCCCAACTTCTGCAGATTTGTTTGGGTGTTTCCCCAGCTATGCCCTCTACTCCCTCTCTCCAAGAACTTACCATGAGGGCCAACTGATAAATTTCCTATCTTCCCAACTGGAACTTAAACTTGAGAGACATGTCCAACTCCCAACCCCCCAAATTCCCCCCAAATACTAAAGTACACATGCTAGAAACTCACATGTTTTAAGTATGCTAGGTTTGTCCTGTGCCCCCCAATACAGCAATAACAAGACAAGCCTGCCTTCACAGTGCTCACATGCCAAAAATTACCAAAAAGTAGATAATGTATAAATGCAGTTAGAGTTGTGAATACAGCCATAAAGGAAATAACTAGAAGGTTGTCCTAGGCCATATTGGAGGAGCTTGAACTAGAACACCTACTTTAGACACCAAGTGGTAGAGAAGGTCACTCTGACCTTGAGCAAGGATCAGAAGAATCAAAAACGGCCAGTCATGCAAAGACCAGGGAAGTGAGATCTTGAGGCAGGAGAAAGCTGGGTATATTCTAGGAATGTCAGAAGATTGGGATGGCAACAGAGAAGAAAAAGAACATATTCTTCATGCTATTAACCCCACTATTAAACCCCACTATTAAAGCCCAGAGGCTCAGACTGCAGCCACTTTATCGCCTGTGAGATGAGTCACACAAAGAGGTGGTTTAGTTCCCTCCAGTGGGAAAGGCCCTCAGTAATAGAGGAGCCCCATACAGCATTGCCTTTTCTACAAAACATTTCAAAGTCCTAAGGCCCTGGCTTACAAGCTCAAATTCCAATGCACTGAAGTGAAACTTGTCTTATTTAAAATGTTCCATATGCTAAAATCAATTAATAACTAGTAAAGAAAGAGGAATGAGATTGTTAGTGGTCCCTTTTTTCCTTGATGGGGAAAGAAGAGGATGGGCAGAAGATAAGACTTCTGGTGTCCTTCCAACCATCACATCAGGATTATCTCTTTGAGAAGTTGGGCTCTGAAGGTATCACTGGGATGAGCAGACCTCTTTCTAAGGATTAAGAGTAGGGACTTCCCTTATGGGCATGACATTTCCCAGCCACACCCACTTTATTCCAAGGTTGCTAATGCACACTAGATCTGGAATGTGACCTGACATCTTCTCCTGGGCTGGTTCCACCCTTTCCATGCCCCAGAACAATACCCATGATAGACTGAGTAACTGTGGATAATAACAAGGACACTGGAGCCAAGAACTATTTACATATCCTTCTGGACAACCTGTTCTCTTAACCCACTATCAGAATCAGAGCTCCCTCCCTACATTCGTCTGCTCCTTCAGCCCTCGGAGAGGGTACACATTCCTAGCTTAGGCAATGCATTCTTGCTGTCCTGACACATACTACCAGAGTAGGCCAGGCAGGTCATTGAGAGAGCCAAGCTACCCACCCAACACTTGACTTTGGCCAAGGGCATCAAGCCAGGCCATGGTATCATAGCCGCTAAGGTCCCTTGATAAGCCACATTAACTCAACTCTTAAAATTGTTCATGGTATTGTTGATGGAGTTCACGAAGATTACATCAGACTGTATCCCTCCAAAGCCCAGATTGAATGGTGTCTGGTGGTTAATTAGGACAAGTCTGGTAGTTAACTCTTCCCTCACTATGGAGGCAGCTGCTAGATCCAGATCTGGGGTGGGTTTCAGTAGGGACAATATTTTTGATTGTAGGATGCACCATAACATAATGGAAACTTCTGGGTATGCATAGATGTCTACAAAAGCTCTTAGATCCAAATCCATCACTATGAAACCACCACTGACTTTGGATTATTTTGGACAAATGTTCAATATCAATGCCTTCCATGAATAGGTTTCATTCATTCATTCATTCATAAATTGTATTTAGCAGTTCCTGCATGTCATTAGCTGTGCTAGATATGTGGGTAATGAGATAAATAGGACATGTTCCCATCTTTCAGGGATCTCCATAAACTGTGATATATTTATTTACTTTTATTTATAGAATAATAAATACATTTATTTCTCTTGAGAAGGTAGCTGAAATACCTCTACATGAAACTTCCAAAGCTACAAAAACTACCAAAAACGTCATCATGAACTATAATGAGCACCCCATCTACAGGGACAGTGATGCTGCTGCCTGCCAGCCACCCACCACACATGGGTATCTGAATCCTTCCAGCTGCCTTAGAGACCTGGGTCATTACTTTCTTTGGGCCAATAATTCTGTCTCTGAGGCTGTATTAGTCATGCTAATGCTTTTTTCTTTTCCACAAGGCCTCATGTGTCATAGACGATTAATAGTTAACAAACAGAATGAAATAGAGCTGCAATCTCTACAGCAAAGAAGGCATTCCCCTTTTTTGGTGATTACTAATGTAACATTAATATTAATAATGACATTTGAATGCTTGCTTAGTCCCAGGAAAGTTCTAAATGTTTTCTGTAATTATATCATTGAATCCTAACAGTGTTACCAAGAGGTAAACACTATCGTTCCCCTATTTTCAACGTGACTTTGTAGAAGCAACACCAGAGGCTAAGATTGACTTATGTACTTGATTCCCTGAAAGGATTTCCAGGGGTTCCAGCTGAGATCTGCTGACCTGGTTCAGGCTTCTCACTTGATGAAGCCCATTCATTCAGGCTTTATCACTGCCAGTCAGTGGCTACAGTGCTCTTCCAAGTGGTGGTCACAAACCCACAGGTTCCAAATTATGAGGTTATTTAGTCATTCAAGGAATACCTATTCTAAATTTCCATGTGATGAGAATTCAGTGATAAAACAAACACAGTCTCTGTCTTCAGGAGGCTTTCAATCTGGGAAAGTAGATAAAAGATAGAAAAGCAAGAGCAGGCCTTGAACTGACTGGACTTCCTGGCACCAGCCTAGAAACCAGTCTGAACCTGGCCCTTCAGCTCCCCTACTTCGAGCTCCCACAACTGGACTCTTGTGCTCCAGGCCCTTAGTATGGCTCACACCTTGGAACTGTGCCTTCCTATGTCTCAGAACCCTACCCTATGATCAACCTCACTCCACCAGCACCCATGTCATCAGCATCATGGGCAAGACAATGCCAAAAATCTACTTTATGCCTCTTAATGGAACTAAAGACAGAGAGAAAGCATCCAAAGAAAGTCGTTGGACAGACTGCCTCATGACTTCAGGAATTGGAAATCAGAAGACATCCATAGCTACTGAGATGAGCACTTCACTTGTATTGTGGCAGGAGAAGTCACTTGACCAGCATCTTTTTCTTCATTATGACGTGTCTGTGAACTACAGCCTGGACTCCACCATCTTCTTCATTGACATCATTGTGGCCCATGAACCTGATGGCCTCCTGGTCATTGTTACTGCCACCTTGCTAATGACAGAAAAGTGGATGGCCAAAAAGAACTTCCCAGTG
This sequence comes from Mustela putorius furo, assembly GCF_011764305.1. NCBI lineage: Eukaryota > Metazoa > Chordata > Mammalia > Carnivora > Mustelidae > Mustela > Mustela putorius. The sequence goes on from NW_025421341.1 coordinate 21,872,777, forward strand.
AAGAACCTGGATGAGGTGGAGACCCTCATTCCACTTCTATCATTTGCTCTAAAAAAACTGACACTGAGACTCACAATGGGCCCCACATGCAGTTTGACACTCAGATCTACATGGCTGACACACATGAAGAAGAGACAAACCAACTCTCTGGCTGAAGCTCTGGAATCTGGGCCTCCTTATTTAAGATAATAACACTGGATAAGCAAGTTGGGTTCAGCAAGGATAGGAAAATATTCCCATCATCAAGAAAGTTTTGCTTGGAGATGCCTCAGAAATTGCCCTTGGACGTTCTCAGAGGTCACTGTGGGGTGCTTGGGTAGAAATTAGGAAATAAAACTGCAAAAAGCCTGTAATCTCTTTTGATTCTACCAACAAATTTCAGCTCCTCATATATGAGAGTGATGGCTCCAGTGATAAATGCCCCCCTGCGATGGTGAAACCTTCTCTCTACGAAGGCCTCAGAGAGCATAGCATCATCACTATCAATGTCCTAGATTCACCCCTGGACAAAGGCACAGCTGAGGTCTTCCTCACAGTGTATACGGAGCTAGATGGCCTAGGAGAGACACATCTTTGTCTTCTACCTCCTCTACCTTCCAGCAAACAAGTTATCAGAAACCTACTCAGTTGACAGATACCATGATCTTTCCCACCTCCAACTTCTGCTTTGTACACTCTTGTCAACAAAAAATACATCCCCTTCAGTCTGTGCACTGTGCCTGATGCACTCAGTGAATGCCAAAGTGCTGGTATCAAGATCATTATAACTACAGGTAACTGTCCTTCATAGCCAAAACACTCCCAAGGGTGTGTAGGTACCATTTCAGCCAACAGTAGGATGGTAGAAGATATCAAAAAATGCCCATTGCTCATGGGGAGCAAGTTAGCGAATAGGCTGCTAAGGCCACTGTAGTGGCCAGTATGGAACCAAAGGACATAAATAATGAGCACCTGTATGAGTTCTTAACCAACCACTTTGGGGATCATCTTTGCAAACACTGACCATTGTGTTAGGCTTTGAGAGATCAGACACAGTTGTTGCCATGACCAATGAGGTGGTGAATGATTTTCCAGTCTAAAGAAGGCAGATATTGGGATTGTCATGGAGGTGGCAGGTTCTGATGCTGCCAAAAAATAGGTCACACCATCTTACTGAATGACAATGACATCTCCTCCCCTAGTCACAGAGTGGAGGAAGGCTGCCTAATCTTTGATAACCTGAAGATCATTGCTTTTACCCTGGCCTAGAACACTGCTGAACTTTGCCCCCATTTTTAATTTAACTTTAATTAATTAACATAAAGTGTATTATCCGTTTGGGAAGTAGAATTCAGTGATTCATCAGTTACATATAACACCCAGTGCTCATTACATCAAGTGCCCTTTTTAATGCCCATCACCCAGTGACCCCATCCCCCTGCCCTCCAGCAACCCTGTTTCCTATAGTTAAGTCTCTTATAGTTTGTCTCCATCTCTGATTTCATCTGCCCTTTTTAATTTATATTACTGCTGAGTTTTCCCTGCCCACCAGCATCATTACTATCTTGTCCATCAATTTGGACAAAGACATAATTCCCTCATCACTTTATCTTACGAAAAAGCTGAAAATGATATTATGAACCAGAAGCCTCACCATAGGCAAATGGAGGGGCTGGTGAACAAGCCAGCTGCCATATACTGCTGCCCACACACTGGCCTCATGCAAGGCTCTGGAGCTTTGGTAGTTCATGTCACTATGTATGCAGGGGGAGATTTAGACCCAGTACTCTCATTAACTCTGGGACAATGAGAAAGGACAGCATGAATGACTGGGAAGACAACTATGCACAAGAATGGGAGAGGTATCAGAGAAAATACCTGGCATGAACAGGCTACACAGCTGCTCTCATTGGCATTATTAAGGTCCAGCACAGAGTACATCTGATCATGAAGAAGATCCAGAGTAATTTCATCTTCTAGAAAGATCTTTCCAGAAATAAAGCCATCAAGGCAGGGATTGCTTCCTGATTTGTCATAGCATTATTCCTTTCCTATGGCCTTAAAAGTACTACAGTTCTGAATTTCACTGTGTTCCTGGCACAGGGTTGGTCTGAGGATAGGCCACTTGCCATTCTTCTTCGGATGTATAATCACGTTTGAAAACTTTTCATCAGACTTTACTGTGGAAGCTGTTAGGATAATATATCACTAAGACATCCTTTTCCCCATGTCTCCCAATTTCACACTGGTGATCTCTTCAGATCTCTTGTGCTATGATCACAGCATCAAAATCCACACTAGAGAACAACAAAAATTACATGAAAGACATTCGATGGATGTTTTGTACTTTACAGCTGAGATCTGACTGTTCATGCATGACTTTCATCTCTACCACTATCTCCTGTTATCAAACATGATAATGTCAAGGTGATGCTGTAGGGAACAAAAACACATTTTCATGTACACAGGTTTCCATGGTAATAAATAGTCTTGTATAACCCAGATGTGAGCTGGGCTTTCCCTGCTCTTAAGCTCTAAATAGGATTCCCCAAATCTCCATTCTGCAAACTGTTGAAGATCCAATGCCCTCCCCAATATCTCTGTGAATTTCTGAGGAAACTTTCTTCAAAAATTCAGCTCCAGGTTTGCAGGAAATGGAGGTGGAGGCAGGGTCACATCATAAGAACATGGGCTTCCACATTCATTACTCTCAGATATTGCCAGCATGCTTTCCCTGCACGTCACCCTTCACCCCCACCCCTCGCTGTCTCACTAGACCATTTTTGTATTATCTACTCCCATTCACCTCCTCTCCTGCCTCCCAGATTGCCCTTGACCCCTACCACTAGAACACCAATTTGGCTTCCCCCGACTCATACTCTAAAACTGAGCTCCAAGTGTACTTTGCATATCCTAACTCAAGGGGCTCAACTGAACAAAAAGGTCTTTCAGTTACCAGGAAGCCATTATGGTTTGAAAGAGTAATATCTATTTCTTGTAAAACATTTGCAAAGCACTTTCCAGCACTGACATTTTGCCAATCCTGTTTCACAATTTTGACTTGCGTTTATTCATGTAGAACACATATTATATTGACAGGCGCGGAGACAACTCATTTTAAAGTAAAAGACATTTTCTAAAACAAATAAAGATAGAAAATATTAAGTGACATAAGAAAGAAAGAAAGAACGAAAGAACGAGACTATCAGTAACTGACCTCTCACATCCCTTCTTAATTCCAATTTTCCATGATTCTGGGTCATGTACCGTGATGCCCAGTTAAAGGAATAAAAGAGGTTTCAAGGAGCAGGTGCATCTGGGCCAGACCTAAAGAAGATATAGTGTCAAGATAAGGGATCCAATGTTTAGAGAAAAAAATTAACTGATTCCATTTTCCTTTGAATGAATCAGAAGTCTTTACCCAAAAAATCAGTATTGGGACTTTGACATTTCTGGGACATTCTCATTTATCTCTTAGGTTTTATTACTTGTAAAATGAGGAGATACCACTGCCTCTATTTCCATATTTATTTCCTTTAAGGAACATTTCTTGGGCGCCTTCTATGTTTTGGGCTGTGCACCAGGCACTGAAAATACAAAGATGCAGCCCCCAGAGGAAGGAATTCAAGTCAAATGGGAGAACAGAAAGACAACAAATGTAACTCAGGTTCAGACCTTCCACCCCCGCAATCCTGACAGTCTCTAGTTTCTTTCACTCAAATTTAGGCACAATACCCAGGGTCCCGCCCCCAAGTTCATTCCCACCTGCCATTTTGATGATTTTAATAATTTGCAATAAACCTTCAAAGGGAATCAGGATCACTTCCTTCCCTTCACTCCCACAGTCTCTCCCATCCCCTGGCTTCCCCCTTCCCCCTTTTTCCTTTATTCTATCCTCACCCCCCTCTCAACAACAATACAAATTTTCTTCCTTGCCCTACGCATGTGGTTCCAAAGTCATCTTTTGCTACTTGAACACAGCCTTGGGTGTCACCCTCCACCCATAGTGACTCAAAATATTTCTTCCAAAAAAAACAGGCCCCTTCAAAGGGGGTCTCCATCTATGCTCAGAAAACATAGCCATGCTCAGACTAGGGTGGGTCTTGTCCAGTACAAGGCAGAAGAGGCAGCCTGTGTGGGAAAAACTAAAGCGAATTCTGGTTGATAAAACATTATTTCTAATTCTCAGGAAGACCTTTCCAGAAATGTAGGGAGTTGACCCACATACTCGCCAATGTTTGGGTTATGTTTCAACCTTGCTTGAACACTATGAATGCACACAGTGCCAACTCCCATGTGCTTTGAGGAGGGCTGGGTACATTACGCTTCTCTGGTTTTGTTTTTGGGTCCTTTCCCCATGTGTCTGCAGTGTTTCTTCCATTAAAACCAGGACTTTTCCTCCCTCTGAGCTTCCACACAAACTCTGGCCCAAGCCAATACTCCCAAGGGATGCTAAATCCACTTTTGGAGTCAAAAAATAGGGATAATTTATTCAAAAAAACATGCCAATAACTCTACAAAGAACTTTTACAGGTGGTATCATTTTGCTCCAGATTTCCAGACAGGAAGGAGTTATTTTGCTCACTCATGGCATAGCAATGACAGGTTGTTCTCCAGACATTTCTGTGATGGAAAGAAAGGCAAGTCTAGAGCATGAAATAGGGCCCGAGAGCCCCTGCAGCCTGGTGTGGGAATTTCTGCTTATTCACCTCTGAGTTCCCTCTTTTATCTAGGTCCTTCTTATGTGCAGAAATCACATCTCAAATCAGGATTCCAGATGCAGTCTCCCAGCAGACATGATGTTCTTATTAAGGCAGCTTGGAGAGAAGATTTCAGAAAGACATGATCACTGTCCTCAAATAGTTAAAGGCATGTCACATAGAAGAGGCATTATATTTACCCAGCTTGGTGACAGAGAGGAATGGAGATAGTAGAAGCCACTAGAAGGCAAACACATCTTCATTATGGAAAAGGGGGCTTTAGACCAACATAGAATTGAGCTATTTCAAACATCTGAAGTTACAAACTCCCCCAGATTCCCCAATATCCAATTTATTTGTAGCACTGACTAGCATGTGGTGTGAGGATGTCCTGGGGAAATAACTTGAACTTGAACCATGGCCAAACTGGGGTTTCAGACATAGAAAGGGACATGGTGAATTTGGGGTGTGTGAGCAAAACTTGATAAGAGAAGCCAGACTTCAAAGGGAGAAACAAAGCAGAATCTGCAAGGAGGAGGCAGAAAAACATCAAAGTGTGGGGTCTGAACTTCAGGAGTGATAGTGGGGACTTCGGGAAGAGTCAGACGGCAGCCTTGCTTTAATCGTGCCAGCCCCAGGCACCATGGTGACATGTGCATCAAGATAACCATGGTATCTAAGGACTCAAGCAATTTTTCAGAGGGAACCACAAAGTAGACAACCAAGACAAGGAAACCATTTCTGTCTTGGCAAAGAAAAAACTCTTAGGTAGCTTGGAACAGTAAGGTATCAGTCAGTAGCCTGGGGAAAAGTCCGGAAAGGCCTTACCACAGGCTACAGACCAAGTGCAGCCTCAGAGACAGAAACTGGGACAGAGGCTGGGACAGAGCTGTAGGAACATCAGAATTATTGGCCCAGAGAGAGTAATGGCCCAGGTCTCCAAGGCAGCTAGAAGGATTCAGACACCCATGTAAGGCAGCTCGTGTAGACTGCCAGAGACAGGATGGTTCTTCTCATGACCGTCATTACACAAGGACCAAAACTTTGCAGCTACATAGATGGAGAACATCCAACTATTGAATTTTATGTCTGCATTCTTTTTTTTTTAATTCAATTTACTTAACATATAGTGTATTATTAGTTTCAGGGGTAGAATTTAGTGATTCATCAGGGCATATAACACCCAGTGCTCATTACATCAAGTGCCCTCCTTACTTCCCATCACACAGTTACCCCATTCCCCCACCCACCTCCCCTCCAGCAACTCTCAGTTTGTTTCTTATAGTTAAGGGTATCTTACGGTTTACCTCCCTCTCTGTTTTCATCTTGTTTTATTTTTCCTTCCCTTCACCTATGTTCTTCTGTTTTGTTTCTTAAATTCCATATATGAGTGAAATCATATGGTATTTGTCTTTCTCTGATTGACTTGTTTTGCTTAGCATAATGCCCTCTAGTTCTATCCACATTATTGCAAATGGCAAGAGTTCATTCTTTTTGATGGCCAAGTAATATTCCCCTATGTATATACACACCGCATCTTCTTTATCCATTCATCTGTCAATGAACATCTGGGATTTCTCATCTTCTTTTATATTTCTATAAGGTCAGAGTTATATATATAATTTGCTTAAAGTAAAATCTACCCTTTTAAGTGTATAATTTAATAAATTTTCACAAGTGCATACAATGTAAAATCACTCCCACAATCAAGATACAGAACATTTCCATCACCCCAAAATGTGCCCTCATGACTTTTTGTAGTCAATACCTTTTTATAGTCATACGCCAGCTTCTAGCAACCATCAACCTGTTTTGTTCTTTCATTTGGTTTTGTTTTTAATATATACAACTGACCCTTGACCAATGAGAGGGTTAAGGACCCTGACTCCCACACAGTCAAAAATCCATATATAACTTTGCCCAAAACTTAGCTACTAGTAGCCTGCTGTTGACTGGGAACCTTAGCAATAACATAAATGTTTGATTAACACAAATTTTTTATGTTTATGTACTACATACTGCATTCTTACAATAAAAGAATTTAGGGAAAAGAAAATGGTATTAGGAAAAGGGCTGATATCCAAGATCTATAAAGAAATCCTCATGGGCGCCTGGGTGGCTCAGTGGGTTAAGCCGCTGCCTTCGGCTCAGGTCATGATCTCAGGGTCCTGGGATCGAGTCCCGCATCGGGCTCTCTGCTCAGCAGGGAGCCTGCTTCCCTCTTTCTCTCTCTCTGGCTGCCTCTCTGTCTACTTGTGATTTCTCTCTGTCAAATTAATAAATAAAATCTTAAAAAAAAAAAAAAAAAAAAAAAAAAAAAAAAAAAAAAAAAAAAAAAGCTTAAAAAAATAAAAAATAAAAAAAAAAAAGAAATCCTCAAACTCAACACTCAAAAATGGATAATCATGTCAAAAAATGGGCAGAAGATATGAAAAGACACTTCTCCAATGAAGATAAACAAATGACTAACAGACACATGAAAAAAATATTCATCACCATTAGCCATCAGGGAGATTCAAATTAAAACCAAACAAACTGAGGGTTGCTGGGGGGAGGGGGGTTGGGAGAAGGGGGGTGGGGTTATGGACATTGGGGAGGGTATGTGCTTTGGTGAGTGCTGTGAAGTGTGTAAACCTGGCAATTCACAGACCTGTACCCCTGGGGATAAAAATATATGTTTATAAAAAATAAAAAATATTAAAAAAAAAACCACATTGAGATACCACCTTATACCAGTTAGAATGGCCAAAATTAATAAAACAAGAAACAAGTGTTGGAGAGGTGTGGAGAAGGGGGAACCCTCTTACACTGTTGGTGGAAATGCAAGTTGGTGCAGCCACTTTGGAAAACAGTGTGGAGATTCTTCAAGAAATTAAAAATAGAGCTACCCTATGACCTTGCAATTGCACTACTGGGTATTTAACCCAAAGATACAGATGTAGTGAAAAGAAGAGCCATCTCTGCCCAGTGTTCATAGCAGCAATGGCCACAATCATCAAACAATGTAAAGAGCCAAGATGTCCTTCAACAGATGAATGGATAAAGAAGATATAGTCCATATATACAATGGAATATTATAACCTTCATCAGAAAGGATGAATACCCAACTTTTGTATAAACAGGGACAGGACTGGAGGAGATTATGCTGAGTGAAATAAGTCAAGCAGAGAGAGCCAATTATCATATGGTTTCACTTACTTGTGGAGCATAAGGAATAACATGGAGGACACTAGGAGAAGGAGAGGAAAAGTGAATTGGGGGAAATTGGAGGGGAAGACAAACAAAGAGAGACTATGGACTCCAAGAAACAAGCTGAGGGTTTGGGAAGGGAGGGGAGTGGGGAGATAGATGAACTGGGTGGTGGGTATTAAGGAGGGCATGTATTGCATGGAGCACAGGGTGTGATATGTAAACAATGAATCTTGAAACACTGAAAAAATAAAATTAAATTTAAAAAAAAAAAGAAAATCATTAGATTTCTAGAGGTGCCTAGGTGGCTCAATCAGTTAAGCAACCCACTCCTAATTTTGGCTCAGGTCATGATCTCAGGGTCATGGGATGAGGCCTGTATTGGGCTCCATCCTGGGTGTGGAGCCTCCTTAAGATTCTCTCTCTCTCCCCCTCCCTCTCTCTCTTAAGAAGTTCCTCTTATATGACATTCTGGAAGAAGCAACAAATAATATATTTGAGTGGATCCATGTAACTGAAGATTTTTTCCCCCCAGTAAATGCAAAGAAGAGAAGAGAAGAGAAGAGGATTATGGGGTGCCTAGGTGGCTCCATTGGTTAAGCATCTGCCTTTAGCTCATAATCCCAGGGTCTTGGGATGGAGTCCCACATCAGGTTCCCTGCTTACTGGCGAGACTGCTTCTCCTTTTTCTTCTGTTGCTCCCTCTGCTTGTGCTCTCTTGCTCTCTCTCTCTCTCTCTGTCAAATAAATAATAAAATAAAAGATTTTTTAAAAAGAAAAATAAAATCGTAAGAAAAAAATATTGACACTAACACACTGCATTTACTGGGGGGAAAAAATCTTCAGTTACATGGATCCACTCAAATATATTATTTGTTGCTTCTTCCAGAATGTCATATAAGAGGAACTGTAAACTTACACAGCCTTATGAGTCTGGTTTCTGTATATAAGGCATTGAAATTGATCCATGGTCCATGATGTTGCACATTTCAGCCCTGGGTCCTGGTTTCCTAGTAGTAGAGCTCCAGGTACAGGTACACCATGGTTTATCATCTACCAGTTGACAGACTGTTGGTGATGTTTCAGTAGTTTCTAGTATTTTTTTTTTTTAAAGATTTTATTTATTTATCTGACAGAGATCACAAGTAGGCAGAGAGGCAGGCAGAGAGAGAGAGGAGGAAGCAGGCTCCCTGCTGAGCAGAGAGCCCGATGCGGGACTCGATCCCAGGACCCTGAGATCATGACCTGAGCCGAAGGCAGCGGCTTAACCCACTGAGCCACCCAGGCGCCCAGTAGTTTCTAGTTTTTGATGACTACAAATGAAGCATTTGCATCCAGCCTTTAGTGTGGACATATGTTGTCATTGGGTAAATAGCTAAGAGTGAATTGCTGGACCCAACACTAACTATATGTTTAACTTCTTAAGAAACCATCAAACTATTTTCCAAAATTGCTGGACACTTTGGCATCCCCACTGTCTCTAACTCTTATTGGGCAGGACCTTATTTAAACTCATCAAATCTCAGGCTGAAAATACTGATATTCTATGTCTGCTGGTTCAATATCTAGGAAGTCAGACATGTCCTGAAGAAGTGGAAGAAACAGAATTTGCAGTTTCTGGGAAAGGGACTTTTGTGACAATGTGGGTATCCTGCAGGGGCTAGGTAACCACTTGTCATGGATGCAGAGGAGGGCTAGATGACCTCACCTTCCAGCACCCTCCCCACTCTGCTTTCTGTGAGACCATGAAATGACTGTCACCCTGGCAAGCGTTCTCAGACACCACTCACCATTTCTTACCACTTGGCTCACAGGCAAACATGCATTTTGATGTTTGACATCTTTATCAGTTTGACTGATGTATTTTCCTGAGTTGATATCTTTTATGCAATCAATTGGATCTCTTGGCAGTTTTTGCAAAAGAGGTAATAAATTAATGGACCACCCACCTTCTGTTTCGGGTTCATCTGCTGACCTGTTTGAGACTGTAGATACCTCATTCAGCCTCTGTATGCTTTAGCTTCCCCATCTCTGCCTGACAGCACCTAGTGCTGAGAATTCTGTGGAGCACACTGAGAATAGGAATGGCTGAGAAATGGTGTTAGTATTTATGACTAGAAATACTGCTTTTACTCCGTCCTCTTTACTGTGAGTTTTGGAGTCCAACAAGCCTGAATCTGGATCCTGACTGTGTGACAAGCTGTGTGATCCTGAGCCAGTCACTTAACCTCTTTGAGTCTTGGTAAAATGAACATATTCTTCAGATGATTAGTTAATGTAGGCAAAGCACCTTGCATATTATCTGGTAGAGTCACCTTCTGGGAAACATGATTCTCGTATTTACTGTCACTGAATCTACTCTCTCGATTACCATTACCTAAGGGCACTGTGGTCATCTCAAGTTAATGTAGTGGGAAACCTGGGGCCGGGACATAGTACTAGCTACAGAGTGGAATGTGGAGATGGCAGGAAGGGCTGGATGGGTAGTGACTGAGGTGACTCAGAAGTGACCCATCTGCAAGCACTGAGGAGCTGCCTCCTTGTGGTAAAGCTCCCCTGTTTCTGGGTTTGGAACCATTTTCTATCACTGTCTATGAGCTCTTGGCTTGTGATATCTTTCTGTTTAATGGCTTGCATTTCTGTGTCTCCCAAGGCTCTTGACTCCTCCCAGCCATACTGGGCCTACAGGAGCAGAATTACCCCCAAATTACTTGAAAGGACCGCAGGACCACAAGTATTAAGCAGAAGGGTGGCCAAACAGCTCTGAAATGTTTTTCTTCTATAACCAAGGTAGTGGGTGGATCTGAATGGACCCTGACAATCAGTCTTGGCCAGAGAAATCAGAAACTTGTAATACCTGTGAACTTTGTTTTTAAAGGGATTTCCCTAAACCAGGCCATTGTCATCTCCAAGAACATGGGAATAATGAAGGGAATATGTCCTTCACCTTGAGAAATGTCTGTAAACACTTCTCAAAACCAACTCAGCTGACTTCTCACCTCCCATCTCCACCCAGGTTCCTCCTGTGTATGTCACCCCTCATCCCAACCAACCTACCTCCTTAGCTTGGGGAGGCAAATTAATCCCTTCCCTCTCCCAGCCATGTAGTAAACCAGGACAATGGGTTCCAGCCAAGAACTGTGCAATGAAGGAGCCAAGAGCTGGGTGGGCAGTGGTCACCCCTCTTCCCCAGTCCTGACCTATCCTGGATCTAGGGGAGGATGGGAGAGCGGGAGTCTGCACAGAGCACCACGGGGAGAGAACACTTGACTTGGAGGGAGAGCGCACCATGTAGATCCCGGAATTTCTGAGTCATGCAAATTTGGGCAAGTGACAACTTCTCCTAGACTCCGTGTTCAGATTCTGAGCCTATAAAATGGGGGTGACAACACTGCTCTTGCAAGATTATTTTTGGGGATTTGAGATTACACATATACAGCATCTGGCACATAGTAGGCACTTATTAAACCATAGATACTCTTGTTATTGTTGTCTTTCTTCTTAAGACAATTATTTCGAAATTCTAGTACCGATTCTCAGCAGGTCCTCCGATGTATGAATGGGAAGGAGGGGAAGGAGCAGGTTCATGAGCATAGGCTCTCCCGTCTCCGTTACTTGTGGCCTGAATAGGGGCATAAACAGGTTCTTTGTTTTTCATCAACTCAAGCCTTGGAGGGAAATCTTAGAGTGATGGAGGAGCTGAAAATGAAATCGTTCAAATGTCACTTTTCAGCTACTTAGCTTTAGAAACATCTTCTGAAAGGGGGAGTTAATTTAGATGGCTGCCTTTTTTTTATTCATTATCAATTTGGGGTTCTAGACATCATTTCTCTGGGCTCTCCAAATGCTCCCTCACCCTCCCACGCCCACACCAAACCATGGAAAATCCAGAGTTGGCCTTGGACAGCGTGTTCTGCCTCCTCGCAGGTGATACCTATTTTGGGGACAAACAGAGGGGTCTGGTTTCCAAGGCTGTGGAACTGGAAGCCAATCCACTTGCTAAAAAGATTGGAAACAGCGTCTCAGCAGCTTACAGCTAAGCATGAAGGCCTCAGCCCCCAGGGAAGCTCTCACATTACAAAACTTGACAGAAACCACTTGGAGAGACAAGACCCAGATCACTTTGTCCCTGCTGCAGGAATCTGGGTGGGAGACAGAATTGTGACCGGATCCTGGCCCCAAATGCCATCCCAGCCATGCAAGCTAGCTCAGCAAAATGGACTGCTTCTCCCAAGTCAGCCACCTCAGCCTTTCCGATCTCCCCACTCTGTCTTTATGTCCACTCATTACGCAACAGTGTGGGACCAGGACTGCTGGAGGGGCAAGATCTATTCTCACCAACCCGGAAACCCCACACCAGCATTCCTGTTTTCAGTATGATACCTCTGCCTGCTCTGGAGAATATGCTTAACCAAGCCAGAAACCAAAAATGCCCCATTCTAGGCCTTGAGATTTCACCCGCCAAAAACATGTCTTTCTAAACTGTCCAGGAGATTCCAGATCTCAGAACAGAAGTATCTCACGGCTCCTGGCTCTACATGCTGACTCATTTCTCATGGACAAGTTAAACCCCTTTTGGGATACAGAACTAAGCTACAGGTGCCCCAAACCCTGTTCCAAAAGCCCTCCAGGAGGGGGGTGCTCAGACAGAGCCAGAAGAAGTGGAGGCGGGTGGCAGGGCTGGGAAGGCGCCAGAGGATGGGAAATGAGCTTCTGCCCCACGGTCAGTTTCCAAGAGCGGTTCCTTCCAGCCAGACTGATTGGGACGCATACAGCTGTCTCCCTGGTGGGGTTTCAGTGTGTTTCCTCTCCAAAACTGCAGCTGGAAAGGACAGTTGTGCACAAATGAAAACAGGACTACAAATCCCTTTTCAGCTTCCTTTCAACACAAACGAAGTAAAAATGCGGTCAGTGAAAAATAGGAGAGAATAACATCCTGGTGAATTAGTACTTCAGCATAAGATTAATTGGAAAAATTGCTTAAGAACTAATTGTTTCTGTTTTGCATCTCTAGAATCCTGGGAAGCTAATCTAGTCTAAAGAGGAGGAAAGATAGGGACTTCGAGATTCTGATGGAAGTGTCAGCTGACCTCTATTTATGTCTGTGTTCATTGTCTCAATTCCATTTAAATTATTGTGATTTCTTTATTAAAGAAGCAATCTCAGTTTGTTGGAGCAAAAAATCAAAATTCAGTTAACTAGAAAAGCTTTTTTAAGTCCCCCTTCATTTCTTTCCCATCCCATATGATGTACATAAGTGCCAGATTTTTTCTATGCTCTTATTAAGGTTTCATTTTTATAAAAGTGGAAACACACATATTTTGTAATTCTTTATCCTCTCAATTTTATCAATATGTAACCTCTAACCCAGGTTACCATTCTTTTTAATGTATTTATTTGTGAGAGAGAGAGTGAGTGAGTGAAAGAGAAAGCACAAGCTGGGAGGAGAGGCAGAGGGAGAGGCAGGAGAAGCAGACTCCCCACCGAACAGGGACCCAGATGTGGAGCTCAATCCCAGGACCCTAGGACAGGACCTGAGCCGAAGGCAGATGCTTAACAAACTGAGACACACAGGCACCCCAGGTCACCATTTTAAATAGCTCTGTATCATAGCCTCATATTCCATAGTCTACTCAACAAATCCTTATTATTGAATATTTACAGTCTTTCCAATTTTTTGTTAATAAACGTTATAATTAAACCCCCCATCTTGCATATATAGCTATATGAATTTGCCTGGTTGTTTAATATATTCCTAGATGTTACATTACCATGTAATATTTTGTTTATTTTTGATACATATGCCAAATTGTCTTCCAGCACGGTTGAATCCAGTTATATTCGCATTGAGTCATGAGTCATGAGTGCTCACCCCCTCCACACACACACTGTCACTATTATGAGTATTGTCATTCTTTTCTTTATTTCTTAGCCATGTCCAAGTTTACTTGATAACTGCTTTCATTTGCTTTGATGAGCATATCATGAATATTTTGTCTTTTCTTTTGATTACATTTGTGAGATCAGATCAACCTTGGTCATTGTCTATTAATAGGGGGAAAAAGAGAGAGAGAGAGAAAGAGTACGGAGGAGACAAAGGAAAGTCCAATCAGGTAAAAGAGCAAGAACTGGATGTAACATGGAAAGACCAAAAATCTTCCCAGGAAAGAGGCAGTGGAAGGGACATGATGCAGACAATTTCCTGGGTCTTTGCCAGTTGGCACCAGTTGGCACCTGAGACAGAGAACTCTCTCGGTGCCATTCAAAATGGTAGGACACCTTGTGCCACTGTTTAGTTTCTTCACAACCATTTTTAAGTTGATTCAAGTGAGTGTGTATCCAACTCACAGATAGTGCACATTTGAGCAGAGTTGCATTTGCTTGGTCTGCAGAAGACCACTGCACAACAAAAAAGTGAGGCATTCTCAGAGGAATGGAACTGGCTGGGTTGCCTCCCAGTATGGACTCCCCAAGCCATTCTGTTCATTAGCAACCCTGTCAACAGCACCACTACCAACCCCTAACCCCAAAATACCAGAGACTCGTTGGAACACAAGTGAGAGAAATGATGACATTTTCCAAGTGCTTCTCCTGTGCTTATGACTTCCTTTCCTTTATGTTCCACACACATCATCTCTTTAATTCTCTCAATTTGAGGTACATGTCATGGTTTTTCCCTCTCTCTGTGGAGGTGGAAAGGACAAGTTGAAGCACAAACCATGGCAACAAAGCCAGAACTTGAGTCCAGATGCTCTAATTTCCAGCTTAGGCCCTTTCCACTCCCATGGCCTGGTAGGGCTTGCAGGAACGCTCCCCACTTCTAGTTCAGTTTGAGGGGAGCCTCAGATGAGAGCCCAAAGATAGCCAAACCTCTTGTTGTTGCACCAGATAAGAAAGGAAACAGTAGTCAGGCAACAATGCCCAAAGTCCCTTTCAAGTTCTGGACACAGGGCAAGGTATCACTCTTCATAGAGGAGTGGACTCCAGTGCCTTCAGGACTGAGAGGTGTTAAGAAATCAACCCCTTTTAGACAAGCTACATGTAAATGAATGACACCTATTCTGTTTCTCCCTGGAAAAGCTCCTACCAGACCCATGTGGCTTAGTCTGAGCTGCTTAGAAATCACAGGGATCACGCAGGGACACAGGATATGAATGCAAGACACCAATCATGTGTCTTCCTCCTCTCCGTGGCAGCTTTCCTCCAGGAGGCGGAGAAGATCATGGCCACCAGATGTTGCTGAGGGAACAAAAGTTGGCGCCTGGGCTTTGCCAGAAGCCTACCCCCCCATCCTGCCACAACCATGGGGCTCCCTCCAACGATCATCATGGGGCTTACATCGGAGAAGCTTCTCCAGCCTTTCCAAATGCTCATCTGCCTGGGCACCAAGGCTCAGACGAGGCACCACAGGGAGACCAGATCATCTGGTGTTAAGTATTTGTCAAGACCAAGTTGAGTCTGGTAGGCTGGTTTGAGGGTTGCTGTCAGGAACATCAAAGCAATGAAAATATTAAACAAATAAGCTACTTTAAGATATCCTCCAAGGTTGGGGGACCTCTTATAAGCAAAGGCTGGTAGAATTCTGTCATCCCTCCCCCTGTCACCAACCCCCATACTTTGCTGGATTCTCTGCAGAGAATCCAAAACTTTTCACCTAAATTAGATCTTCTACTGATGGAGCTTCAAAGCACTCCATCTCCTGGTCTCTCCCGGCCTCTCCCACCTTCTTCAATGTCTTTTAAAGGACCCTAAATCTACCCCTTTGGACCCCCTCTAAAGACAAATGCCATACAACTCCATTCTCCAGCTTTCCAGTCCTTTCTCAGACCATCCCACGTAGCAGAGTCCTCCAGCGTCCTATTTCCTAAGATGCTTGAATCATACCAAATCCCTGACTCCAGGGAAGCTTCTTTTGTCCCACACACCCACACTAGTGGCCATCATCACCTTGCACTCAGGCTTGCATTCCAGGGCAGGCGTTGACCACAAATGCCCCAAAGCACATCTGCTAATCCACACATTCACACGTCACATTGCAGGAACGCAATTACCTTGTGACTGAAATCAACCTCAGAAAACTTGCTTTCCATGCCTTCAGTGCATTCTCTCTTCCTCGCTCGCCGGACTGCCTCATTCCAGCAGACACCGAGAGCTTCTGGTTGTTAAGAACTCATAGGTCCCCCTCAGATCCCCAAAACAACTAGATGAGTTAGATAGCATGATCCTCATTTTACAGGGGGAGGGACCAGGGTTCAGAAAGATGGAGTGATTTGCTCAGATTCACACAACTGGCTGGAGCCTGTCTACTGAGATTCGAACTCCGATCCATTGAAAGGACAACGCATGCTCTAACAACAGCCTGCCACATGAGAGACCTCCGCCAGGTCACACTGTTGTTTAGTGGGGCTAGAAAAATAGAACTAAGAGGAAGATCGAGGCTTAAGGAAGGGAGTAGCAGGGATAAGCAAAGAAGGTAGCCTGTTGTCAAGGCAAATAAGTGAACTTTTATAGGCATTTGACTATGGCAGTTTTTAAGCAGAAAAGCAAAAGTAGGCAGAGGAAGAAAAAATATGTAAATAGAAGAAAAATCTCTGAAAATCATTATGTCTAGGCTCCTGCCTCCAGAAAAGACTTCTCTTAAGCCACACAGACCAGGTGGAATCATTTCTCAGGAATATAAGATCTCTATGCCTATATGGTATGAAATCTCAAGCAAATGTAACCTGAGCCTTCCCCAGAAAGCCCCCCTCCCGTGCCACGCCCTGTCTTCAGCTGCCCCGGGACAACCAGGCTGCTGCAATGGCTTGGGGTTCAGCCGTGGTTTGAAGCAGCTCAACACTCCCGCTTGATTCTCAGCCTTGATACGGTTCATGAGAAAGCCCAGACTTCCCCATATCAGGCCCGAAGGGCAGGATGAATTCTGCAAGACCTCCCACCCAAACCAGCATCAGAACTAAGATCCCATGCCTGTGTTGCCTGGGCTGTCCCCAGCAGGGGCACAATGGGATCTCTGGGCACAGATTTTCATGGTGACTCCCAGGAACCAAGACCCTTATGGATGGGAAGCCAGACTCCCAGTCCCATTGGCCAACCCAGCACTCTCTTCCCTCATTGGGTTCAACAAGACACCACCATCACGAGTCAGGAGAACAGGGTTCTTATTCCAGGTTAATGACCAACCAGCTGTGGAGCCTTGACAAGTCTCTGACCTCTGACAGGATCAGACCCGTCATCTCAAGACTCTCAAAAGACTGAGCTTCCAACCCATCATAGTGAAGATTTGATCCAATGCCCTCATTTCCCTGGTGGGCAAGACAAACCTTGAGGCTGGAAGTGACTTTGCCAAGACAGTGGAGTTGACCAGAGTCACACAAGACTTTAGGAGAGGAGCAGAGGCACTTTCACACCTCTCACTTGGAAGACAAATACCCCCACAAAAAAGGGGATGGCCCCTGGGAGGTGGAGGGTGGAGGACTGAATTTCAGGGATCCTATAGAAGAATAGAATGAGCACTGGACCAGTGGTTAGAAGACCCATGTCCCCACTTGCCTCTGTCTCTTACCAGGTGAGCCACCTTGCCCTGTCCCTCCACCTCTTCTTGGCACTCAGTTCTCATTTATAAAATGAAGCCCCCTATGCACGGCTCATACCTGCTATGAGAGGTAGATGAGACGTGTGTCTCGAAAACCATAAAGGTCTATATGGGCACAAGTGACTTCTGCTTGTCTACACAGCCACCTTTAGGATTTGGGTTTTGGACCAGGAAACAGACAGAGACAAGGGTGAGCTATGCTGTCTGAGCAGATCTACGGCCAGGGGCTCTCTCAGCAAAGGGGTCCCAGAGCACAAGCCTAAATCCATGTCATTAGAGTAGGACTCAGGTTGTGTGTGTCTAAGCAGCTTTGGTTGGAAAAGATTAGGAGGCCAGTAGAGCGAGAAGAAAATTTGATGAGACAGCAGAATCCTGCCCACAGTACCACACTGCCCTCTTCAGGTCAGCAAGGAGAAGGCACCCCGCGGGGCCTGGTCTGGCAAAGTCAGAACCCCCAGGGTCATTGGATCCATTCCTCTGCCTGAGAGCAGAGCAATCAATCCCTCTGCAAGCTGAAACGGGGTTGGGGGACAGTCCTCACTCCCAGCAAATCTGTTCTGCCTAGCCCAAATCTTCCTCCTGTCTTGATGCTCCCCACTCTCCAACCTGCCTTCTGAGGAGCCTGCAGGCAGCCTTAGCATCTCTCTCGCTCAAGTTGGGACTTCGATGGTTCTGGAAACAGAGTAGCAGCCCCAGCTTCCACCCCACTCACTGTATCCTCTTTGCCCCAGAACAGGGTGGTTTCTCCATATTCTGGGCATCTTCCTGTCCTTGGGGAAAACCCCCTGAGCCGAGGGAATCGTGACTTGCCTAAATAAAGGGACAAGCCAAGGCCCTGCAGTTTTTGAGAACGAACCAGAAATTCTGTGACTCAAAGAACCTCCGGCACAGAAACCACAACTGCTCCTCGATTTGGAAGGTGGCATCCGGAGCCCAGAGCCTGCCCCCTGGGCCCATGAGAATGTCCTTCTTCAGTGGCCCTGGCTGGGCCAGACCTTCCCCCACCCCCACCCCATTTGCTGTCCTTTCTCAGCTGGTATAGTTCAGAGCCCAGCCCTCTGCAGCTGGCTGACCAGCCTCCAGGCGTGGGCTCGGGCCACGCTCCTGTGTCCCCCTGTGCAGACCCGGGCAGCCGCTGCAGCCGGCCCCGCCATGTGACAGCAGTGATTCACACCCGCAGACGCCCAAACCAGCTTCTCCATTCTTCCTCTCCAGGATATCACAAAAGGCACAGTCTCGGCTGTTCAGGCTGGAAAGCCTTCAGGACAGAGCTGCATTGTTCCCAGGGTCAGGAGGGGCTAGAGGCTGAAGGGAATTAAGAAGACAGGGAGCCCAGGCACAGGGTGGCTTTCTAGGCAGCAAGCATATCCCTCGTGCAGGCCAAGCCCACTTCCTGTCCTGGCTCAGATTCTGGGGCTCGAGTTTACATCTCCTCCTTTAGAGCTGATATCAGGTTGGATCGTGGGTTTTTCTTATTTTCCACTCTCTGCACATGTGCATTTCTTCGAAAAATACACATGTATTGTTTCTTTGGTCCTTTAGGAGAGGAGTAGAGGCACTTTCACAACTCTCACTTAGAAGACAAATACCCCCACAAAAAAGGGGACATCTTTTTTTTTTTTTTTTTTTTTTGAGACAATACCATAAACGTGGGGCCTGGCAACCTTTGCCTTTGGGGCATGCTTTATCTTTTCTCTTCTGCTCCCTATCTCTAACTAAACAGGGTCCCAGCAGGTGGATCAGGTCTTTCAAGGATCTGGGAAATTATTAGTCCAGTCCTTCTGATTCTCAGATTAAGAAAATCTTCAATTCTGGGTGGTTAAAAATAAGTTCCTAATAAATAAATATTTGGAACTGAAAGGGCTTCTGGAGGCTACAGGGTCCCATTCTGATCACTGGGGAGGTGGACCTTCCTCTAGCCCGTGGCAGGCTAGTCGGTCCGCCCCACTTCTAAGCAGCTCCAACTCATCAGGAAGTGTTTTTGAATATCAAGCCAAAAAATCTGCCTTCCCTGCCCCACCCCCGTGGTAGACTGGAAAATGGACCACCATTCATTCCACTCCTCCTCATTCCCACACTGTTTGCATGTGACTTTACAGGACAGATCTATGACTTGCTTTGACCAACAGAAAGCAACCAAGGTAGTATCATGCCATTTTGGAGTCTAGGCTTCAAGCGTCTTGCATCTTTTCACGCTCTTGGAACCCCGTCACTGCCATGAGAACAAGATCAGGGTCGCCTGGATGAGGACGAACAAAAACAGACACAAAAGCTGAGTCATACCAGCTTGAACGCCCCAAGAGCAGCCAGGCCTCAGCCGGTCTGCCAGCCGACCACAGATGCACCAGTGAGCCCCGGCTGAGGTCCGCCCAACTGGCCCCGATCGGCAGAACTGCCCTTCTGAGCCCAGCCCAAATTGCATGCCCTCTGAATTATGAGCTGAAGAAATGGTTGTTTTCTAAGTCACTAAGATTTGGGATGCTTTGCTATGCGGAAAATGTAAGCTGATGTACCCCTAATAACCCCCCGGAACCATACCAAAAAATCGATTCCTTGTCTGGGGCGGAGGGGTGGTATACAGGGCTTTAAAGATTGAAATAGCTGATTCTCATTGACTCTACACTCCAAAATGGCTTTGGGGGGCGGTGCCACCCTCCAAACCCTGCCTTAGAGGGAAAGCACAGCCCAGGCATCTTCCCCCTCCCCCCACCCCCAACACCAGCCCCTGGAGCTGCAACAGAGTCTCCTTTACCCTCCATGTCTGCATCCATCAGTAGTGTCCTGTCCACTCAGGAACCCCAAAAGCCCCAGTGCTCAAATATTCTAGTCTTTCTTGTATATTCTATGATCAATTAAGAAAAAACTGAAAGATTGAGGCAAAGAAGGCGCTAAAAGTTCAATGAAAATACTTAAGTCAATTAGGCTTCTTAAAGCCACTTCTGACCCAAATCTAAACTGCCAAAAGCCCTCCAAACCAATGTCCTTGGTAGGTTTCCAGTGGAGCCTTGGCTCCCTGGGCCGCAATAGTGGGGAGGTGGTCAGAGGCTGCTGGCTTCCAGAATTTGCCATGTGGAGCCAACAACAAATGCACTGAACTTGGTCTTGGGGTCTAATGGGGAAGGTCACCATCCCCACCACAGGAGACAGATCCAGCCAACGGCAGCCCCCATTCTTAACCAGACACAGAGGGAAGTGGCATTGTGGGAAACAGCGGCCATCTGTGGATCCTCTGGCTGAAAACTTCGCTGCAAAGTTGGCCAGTTCCAAACGAGCCCTTGCAGCTTGGCTTCCTGTTTTCCATTTGCACTCCCCATGTGTCACGGCACAATTATTCTGGGAGACGTTCTCAAAATGGACGTGGTCTCCAATTTTCTTTCCCTAATAACAGTGCGGGAAATAGGGGTGAGGGAAGCAGAGAAAGAGAGAGAGAAACCCCAAACCTCAGAAAAGGATGAAAACACTCCTAAACTCTATTTTGAAAATGAGAAAGTCACAGTACACAGCCCTCTACTCATTCAATCCAGTCCCCTGCTCTGGCCAGGCTACGAGTGAGGACACAAAGATTTGGGGAAGTAAGGCAGGTGAACCCTACTTTCATGGCACATGAAATGAATCAGTCCTGGAGGCGGAGAGAGGTACAGCACAGGGAACAAAGTCAATGCTATCGTAATGACCTTGTGGGGTGACTGTGCTTACCACAGGGAGCATGGAGTGACATATAAAATTGTTGATCCACTATGTTGGATACCTGAACTTAACAGAACATTGTGTATTAATTACACTTCAATTTAAAAAAAAAAAATTTTTTTTTTTGAAATATCCTTCCCTGAGATCCTAAATCTCATCAGCGTAGCATCGATGACAACAGCAGCAAGTGGCTGGTGGCAAGCTCCTAGGAAGATGGCGGCCACTAGCAGTTGTTCTTCAGCCTCCGAAAGGACACGGAAAGTGGCTCAGAGCAGAACAAAGAAACGGCAGCTCTCTTGCAACTCTTGCTCTCTTCCGTCAGACAAATGCACCAGTTCCCAAATCCATTCTTCCTCATGGCCGTGAAAACAGTCTGAAGTCTAGAGCATGCATATTTTAAAAGTCTTGGAGCGGACTTGCTTGTGGATTTTAGATTAAAAGGTTAGAATATGTGAGTGTGAATGTGTCGTGTGCCTCAGTTTACCTGTTTTTTTATCCATGCGCATACAGATACACACTTGTTTTTGTGAGAGCTGCTGCCCATGAGTGAGGGTTTACATAAATAACGCTGAAAGTCAGTGCAGATGTCTGTGTAAGCCCATGCATTTGTGCACTTGTTGGCCGGTACGTGCATGAAATTGTGCATGTGTGCGTGTGTGTTCTCCGCACATACTTCACCCCAACATGTCTTCAGGACTGAGTTTGAGGTGCCTGTACCTGCCAGTGGACGCCGGCGTCTGAGAGGTGTGTCTGTATGTGCACGTGTCCTTCGCACACGTGAGGCCCCGTGCCCGCCCCATCTCCTCCTTCCTTCCCATGAGCCTGCAACAACTTTTGTTCACCTCCCTTTGGGATCTGCCAGCTAATGGCAGGGGTCCCTCTCCTGGGAAACAACACTCCTCCCCTGCTCATTTGTGTCTCATCAGAGGGCTCCAGGCTCCAGCCCTTAAATGGCAGCCCACGATTGCAACGGACGACTTTCTTAATTGCCCGTGATGCTTGCGGGCACAGTGCAAACACCGCAGTAGCTACTAGGCAGCGTGAGCTCAAGAAGACTGCATTTTGCGCCTGTGTGAATTGAGTGTTCCTGGGAGCTGCGAGGCCAAAGCGGGTTGGAGCCACCGAGAGGCTGTTATTATGGCCTGGCACAGGCCCACTGGAAGCTTCTGGGGACCCTGAGGCGATTTCACCACACTCTCCATCGGCAACACCCCTAGAATTTCCAAACCAGGACACCACCCCTGCCCTGGCTGCCTCCTCCCCCATCCCCCATCCCCTAGTCCCGCTTTCTCTTTCTCTTTCTCTGTCTTGTTCTTTCTCCCACTTTCCTTCTCTGTGTCTCTCCTCTACCCCTTTGCTCAGTTTGTCCCTCTCTCTTCTCCCCCTCTGTCCTCTCCACCCATCCTTAGCTCACAACAGCACACTTAAAGCTGGAGAGTGGCCTGAGAATCAGGCCCTCAACGGCCTGGCTCCCGCTCCCAGTCTCTCCCCCCAGGTCCTCATCCAGCCCATTCCTTCCAAGCTATGGGTGCCCAGGGGGGATTTGTTCTTTATATTTATCTCCAGGGCTTTGGAGAGACCAGGGTGGCCTCTCGCCCCTAGCAAAGGGGCGGTCTTGTTTCCCTATTTCCATCTGTTCACCCCCTCCTAGGTGCCTGAGATAGCCGTGCCCAGCTCCTTGATTTTGGCTTCAGTGGCTTTCACTCACATGAGGGGAAGTGAGGATCCAGAAACAGGGAGAGGACACAGAGAGCCCCAGCAGGACAGAGGTAGGGCCACATTGCCTGAACCCCAGGCTCTTGGGTCCATAACTTAAGGCACAAAACTTCTCCCTAGGCACAGGTTGAAGAGAGATTTAAAGAATTTTGAAGCAATGACAGCAGACCACCTGATTTCCTCCTGAAATCTGGGAGAAAAGGTTTGGGGAAGAGCGGGAAGATTCTGTTTTATAAAGGGCTCAAAGTACCCCCAACCAAACAGTTCTTCAGAACATTTTGCTTGGTTCCATAAATGTTTATAACTCAGTGAATGAATGAATGAATGAACAGACTACTAGATTCTCCTCCCCAGGGATGCCAGGAGATTTCAATAATGCTAAATCTAGATCTCTCCTCCAAGCACAGATGTGCAAGGCAACATCAGCAAGGCTTTCCAACAAAAGGAGACAGCAACCCTTGGGTCAGTACCCTCCCGTGGCTGCACTCCAGATTCCTTGGCTATGAAATGAGCCTCCTGTGAGAGTCTCAACTGATCTTACCACCAATAAGGTTGGGGACGAGGAAGCTGAAGCATCTGGAGAAAGGAGTTGCAGATTCTTTCATGGTTTTGACGCCATGCGCCCAGCACCCTCTCTGGTCCCCATCCCACCAGGATCCCTGGACACCCACCTTGTGGCCCTTACACAGACTCCTCAGCACCACTGAAAGGACATAGAACCAGAAATGTGGATGCTAGCCATATTACCCTCCCCATTTTGCCCACCTTGCCAGGTATAGGGCACAAATCGCACTAAATGGTGAGGAAGTATGAGAGTTTGGGTCCCCTACTCTAGTCGAGATGTAACTCTCACTTTCTCATCCCTTGGCGGGATTAAACTAAAGTCTCCTCCATGTGTCTTTGCCTGAAAGAGTTTGTTTGACCCCCTCCCCTCCGCTGTCCTGCACGTCCCACCCCCTCTCAAGGTTCTCCCAGAAGTCCTTCATTAACAAATCACCTATACACTAATCCTCAGCTCTGGTCTGCTTCTGGAAAGCTGATCTTAGACAACAGGTACTCCAACAAAAATGCTTTCAGTTGGGGTGTGTAGGCAAGAAAAGCCATAGAAATTTCCCGTCCATCTAAAGAGAATGGCCACTTTCCAGATGTTTGTTCCTAGAGGGAATGGAAGCCATGCAGCAACATACCCTGATTTTTTTTTTTAATTCTTAAAGGAATTCATGGTTTTCATGAGATCTCTTGATTTTTAAGTGTGAGAAACATCTGAGAGCATGTTTAAAGCCCTGCTCACAAACAAAACAAATACACAGACTGTATTCAACATTCTGGCAACCAGATGCCGATATGTGATCTTCTGGTTCAAAGACTCCAGTTAGGAAATGATTGAGAATGACTTCTCTATTCAACTAAGATGGTATCCAACCCCAAATCACCATGCACTCAAAAAAGCATGAAAATAGGACCCATAATGAAAAGATCAACCATTCTGTGAAAACCAACCTGGAATTGACACGTGGTAGAATTTACAGCCAAGGAAATTGAAACAGTTATAAGAGCTGTGTCCTACATACCCAAAAAGTTTAGCAGAAATATGCAGCATATCTTAAAAGACGCAAATCAAACTTCTAAAAATGAAAACTAAAATGTCTAAGATGAAAAATACACGTGTTAGAATGAATGGGAAATCAGGCTTTGCAGAAGGAAAGATTAGTAAAGTTGAAGGCATAGCAATAGGAACTATCCAGGACACAGAGAGAGAAAAGATAATTTGGGGGAGAGGGGAGGAACCCAGAGCATCAGGGATCTAGGGGATGACTTTGAGCTGCCTAATACATGTATAATTGGAGTAATTGAATGAGGAGACAGAGAAGACAGAAGAAATATTTAAGAAATACTGACAAAAAATTCTCCCAGTTTAATGAAAACCATATATCAACAAAGGAATGAATGCCAGGCAAGAGAAATATGAAGAAAATCACACCGTATAATTAAATTGCTCAAAACCAGTGATAAGTAAAGAGATCCTCTTAAAAGTAGTCAGAGGAAAAAGATAGATTACAAGGGAACAAAGATCAATATCTGAGTAGATGTCTCATCCCAAACAGTTCATCTGAGAAGGGCACTAAAACCACATCTTTAAAGGAGGGAAAGAAGAAACTGGAATTCTACACCCAGTGAAAATCTTTCTTTTAAAAAGGTGAAATAAAGATGTTTTCAGACATGAGAAACTGGAATAATCCATCAGCAGCAGACTCAGACTAAAAGAAATGTTAAAGTCCATCAGATAGGAGGAAAATGAAGCCAGATGGAAAATGAATCTCATAAGGGAATGAAAAGCACCAGAAATAGTACTTTGCAGCATATTAAAAAAAAAAAAAAAAAAAACTGAGGGTACCTGGGTTGCTCAGTCAGTTACATGTCTACTTTGGCTCAGGTCATGATCCCAGGGTCCTGGGATTGAGACCCGAGTCAGGCTCCCTGCTCAGTGGGGAATCTGCTTGTTGATTCTCTCTTTCCTTCTCCCTCTGCCCCTCCCTTCCCACTCATGCTCTCTCTCTCTCTCTCTCTCTCTCTCTCTCTCTCTCCTTCTCCCTCCCTCTCAAATAAATAAATAAAATGTTTTTCAAAAATAAAATAAATTAACTCAAAACAAATCAGAGACCTAAATGTAAAACTGTAAAATCATGTATAGAGAGAATATCAAGGAAAAGTTTTATGATTTCGTAAATACAGTACCAAAAGTACAGGTGATAAAAGAACAAATTGTTTAACTGGTCTTTGTCAAAATTAAAAACATCTGCTCTTCAAAACGAGAATGAAAAGGTCAGCCACACACTAAATATTTATGAGTCATAAGGCTGATAAAAAGGATTTCAATACAGATTTATGTAGAGAACTCTCAAAACTCAATAATAAGAAAATGAGCAACCAGTAAATAAGACAACCAAAAGACTTGAATAATGGACACTTCCCCAGGAGAAGAGACACAGGCGACAAATAAGCACATGAAAAAGAAGGTCAGCATCCTTACTCACTAGGGGAGTGCAAATTAAAACCCTAAGCACATACCACTTGTGAAGCTAATTAAACAAGGAGGCCATTAGACTGAGGTGGCCCTAATGCTCTGGTGTCTATATAAACAAATCAAACTTACAGGAGGCCTGTAAATGCCTCCAGGTTACAAAATCAAAAACCCCAAGGACAGCCAATCACCAACAGCCAACTAGCCTTTCAGTCAATTGATTGGTCAATCAATAATCTCCCTACTTTGCTTCTGCATTTTCTCTATAAAATCTCTCCCTGAGCTCCTCCTGCTCCCGGAGCCCTCCTAACCACTTCCAGCTTGGTGCTACCCAGGCTCAAATCAGTGTTTGCTCAGACAAACTCTTAAAGTTTGTAATGTGCCCCAGTGTATTTTTTTAACACCCTAAACAACTATTAGAATGGCTAACATTTTTATATAATTTTTTATTATGTTATGTTAGTCACCATACAGTCCATCATTAGTTTTTGATGCAATGTTCCATGATTCAGTTTGCATATAACACCAGTGCTCCATGCAATATGTGCCCTCCTTGATACCCATTACTGGGCTAAACCATTCCCCATCCCCCTCCCCTCTAAAACCTTCAGTTTGATTCTTGGAGTCTATAATCTCTCATGCTTCATCTACCCCTCTGATTTCACCCCCCCTTCATTTTTCCTTTCCTTCTCCTAAAGTCCTCCATGCTATTCCTTATGTTCCACAAATAAGTGAAACCATACAATAATTGTCTTTCTCTGTTTGACTCATTTCACACAGCATACTCTC
This sequence comes from Mustela putorius furo, assembly GCF_011764305.1. NCBI lineage: Eukaryota > Metazoa > Chordata > Mammalia > Carnivora > Mustelidae > Mustela > Mustela putorius. The sequence continues at coordinate 21,899,451 of NW_025421341.1, forward strand.
CTCCAGTCCTATCCATGTTGATGCAAAAGTTGGGTATTCATCCTTTCTGATGGCTGAGTAATATTCCATTGTATATATGGACCACATCTTTATCCATTCTATTGAAGGGCATCTCAGCTCTTTCCACAGTTTGGCTATTGTGGACATGCTGCTATGAACACTGGGGTGCATACAGCCCTTTTTTCACTACATCTGTATCTTTGGGGTAAATACCCAGTAGTGCAATTGCTGGATCATAGAGTAGCTCTATTTTTAATCTATTGAGGAACCCACACACTGCTTTTACAAGGTGGCTGCACCAGCTTGCATTCCCACCAACAGTGTAAGAGGGTTCCCTTTTCTCCACAAACTCTGCAACATCTGTTTTTTCTTGTCTTGTCAATTTTTGCCAGAATGGCTAAATTTAAGAGATTGACTCTATCAAGTTTTGGTGAGGAGGTGGAGGAACTGGAACTTCCCTAAACTGCCAGTAGGATTTTAAAATAGGACAAGCACTTTGGAAAGCAGTTTGGCAATTTCTTAAAAAATTAAATACACACCTACTGTATGACCTACTCTACCGTATGACTTACCCTAGAGAAATAAAAGCATATGTTCATACAAAGACCTGTACATGGATTTTCATAGCAGCTTTATTTGAAACAGCCAGAAACTTGAAACAACCCTTCAACAAGTGAATGAATAAACCATGGTATGTCTATACAGTGGTCCATTACACCACAGTTACAAGGAGTGAACTACTGCTATGCACTAGGACACAGAGGAATCCCAAAATAAGTACACCGGTGAAAGAGTACAGACAAGATGATCTGATCTAAAACAGATTTTCCATTTGTAGAAAATTCTAGGAAATTCAAACCAACCTGTGGAGATATGAATCAAATCAGTGATCTTATGGGGAGAGAAGCAAAATACGACCCTGAAGGGCCACAAAGAAACTTTGGGGGATTATGGACATGTTCATAACTTGATTGTGGTGGTGGTTTCACAGGCATATACATACGTTGACACTTGCCAGATTGTATGTCTTGAATACATGTGGTTCTGGTGTGTCCGTTGTACTTCCATAAATCTGTTTTTAAGAACAGGGTCTAGCAGTTGATGAGTGCCCAATAAATAGTTGTTAAATTAAAAAGAAAATTAATGGTTACAAAGAGGAAAATGTCCCCGACCTGGGCATCTTGGTGGGGGCCAGGGGCAGGGGGCTCCACTGCCCATAGGATTTGGGACACTTGGCCCCCCATAGAGGTCCAGCCCCATGGTGGTCCCAGGGTCCATTCATTCCCTCTCCACGTGCCTCCACAGGGATTGAGTTGACAATACATTTACTCCAAGGTCATGTTGTTAATATCCATGGGGAAATGAGAATGGATACAAATCTCCACCAGGGACCAGAGCTGCCTCAGATCTTTATTTTACATAATCCATATAAAAGTTTGCCTTTTATCCAGGCAGAATACCTGACTTAAGCTAAAATAAAAGAGTTTACCCTCTACCCTAGAACCATAAATGCAGTATAGGCCAAAAGATCCATGAGCAGGCCATTTGTTTGTAACTACTCTGCACCATGGTCTTCCTGGTGTTTACTAAAAACCTAATAAAGATTTTTCAATATGTTTCTATGAAACTGCCTTTTACTCTGGATAGGAATTCTCAAATGACCACCGAAGGGTCTAATTTATGACCCCTGAGCCCACAGCTACCTCATTTATGTTCATTTATATTTAAAACAGTTCTTACTCATTGACATGTGTTTCTTATCTCACAAGGATTTTCATAGCGCCCCGTGGGAGTCAGGGGAGCAGACACATGATCCCCTCCTCACAGATGAGAAACCCCAGGCATGAATGTGAAGAGATGTGCTCCATATGACACAGCAGTGAAGCCACGGCTCACAGGCCACATGACTACCCACACGGTCTCCGCCGACGTGGGGAGAAGGAAGCACCGTCGCCAGTCAGGGCCTCTCAGAGACCGTGACCTTCCCCAGCTCTCTGGGGTCAGAAGGAGCTGTGCCGTGAGGTCATCCATGGGAGCCCCACTGCCCTAGTGTCCCAAGTCCTATCTGCCACAAAGACTCACCCTCCTGCCTTTACTCATTCATCAGCTGGGAAAGGATATGAATCTGATTACTGAAGGGGCCGGAAGAATCCATGGGACTGGAAGCCAAAGCGGATGCCTTTTGTCCAACTCAGCTCTGTCCCTAGAGCCAGCAGGCAGTTTAAATAGATCTCAGACAGCAACTGTGCTGGGAACCCAAGGTCAGAGAAGAACACATAGCTCCTACATTCCACCACCACGAGACCCACTGCATGGGGCCAGGATCTCAGATGCAGAAAGTAGGATGGGTAGGGCTTCTCCAAGGAGAAAAGCAGGAGAATGCAGAGCTGGTCTTGCAGCATAAGCCCGGGGAACCTCTGGTCCAGCCTGACATTCCTGTTTGACCACAAGCCCCAGAGGTCCATTAAAAGTTCAAAGGACAGCACATGAGGTTCCCGACCCCTTATCTCCAAATGGCTTTACAATCAACCAGCCATACAGCTGCAGGGATCTGCCACTGGAGATGGGGAAGCAACTCGAGATGCTGGTAGAGAAGATCACCAACCAGTAGGTCAGAGAAACCTACTTTCAGATCCAACTCTCCAATTTCTTAGCTGTGCGACCTCAGGCAGGTTACTTCGCCTCTCTGAGCCTCAAATTCCTCAGAGAACAGGCATGATGGAAGTGCCTACCTCATTGGGTTGCCATGAGGATGAAATGGATTAATGCACAGAAAGAGTTTAGTGAAACGCAGGGTACACAGGAAGTGTTATTGTTATAATTCTGCTTGGAGACAGAGGAAAGGAAGGGGACACTGTGGCCTACTCGAGGTTTGCTGGATGGGTCCCTGTGGACGAGGGGGGTAAAACAGGGCAAAGGGAGCCAAGACAGAGCACACAGATGCTAAAAGTGGGCACAGGAGGCTACCAGATCCTCCACATCCTTCTGTCATCTAATTATTGTTCTCACTTGGCAGATGACAAAATGAGACTCAGGGGGCTGCATGGTAAGACACCCCCAGCCAGCAGCTCCAGTTCCACCATGAGCCCCGATTCTGTGGTCTGTCCTTCACTCTTTATCGAGACTGGGTCCCTTCCCATCTCGAGAGCCACTGGGGACAGGATGTGCCTTTCAGCAAGCCTCTTCCAGCACCATGCAGAGAACAGCTGACCTGCTTGGCATCATCCTGCCTCCCCGCTGTGGCTGCACCATTATCCTCTGATGCCTGTCACCCTCCCCGAGCAGAGCCCCCCAAACCCAGCCCAGCAGCCCACCTGCCCTGCATTAGAAGCTCAGGACACAGACCTTCCGGCCTTCCTCCCACTTACTGTGTCACAAGCCAGGCCCAGGCAGCTCGGTGCTAAATCAGTACTTGGGGAGGGGAGTGTGGAAAGGTGCACGGGAATAAATCACTCGGGCCCTACTCAGGGGGAGATCACGCACCAACCAAGTCACAAGGTTGGCTGCAACAAGTGTCTTAGAGGCAGAGGCACAGATAAAAGGTGCTGGGAGTTCTAAGAAGGGAAGAGAGCCTTCCAGCTGGAGGGCAGGGAGCAGGCATTTGACCCAGGTGGCATTTCTGTGCCCCAGACAGCCAAATCCGTGGGGATTTAGCTCCTGACTTTCCCTGATGAAATGTGGGAACAGCTGATGGAGGCAGCTGGTAGCACTTCTCTGGAGACCTTGAAGGGGAGCCAGAGCCAAAATATGTCCTCAGCTTTGGACTTCCCATGCCTACACACACACACACACACACACACACACACACACACCTGAGAGTTCCCCAAAAGAGACTGGCTGGATTTGAATGCAGAAGGGGTCTCACTCAGGGCCCACGGGGGGACTTCAGAGCCCAAGTGACTGAGAGAGAGCTCTGAGATCTCACCCCTCTGCCCTCAACTTGCTGCGAGTCCGTTGGCTCTGGAGGACCCCTCATGGACCTCACTGGGGAACCCCTCATGGACCACAGCCATTCAACAAGCAGGAATGGTGTCCCTTTACTCCCAGCCCTGGCGTAAGTGCTGGAAACTCATTCAAAAGGTAGGAAGGGTTGGGATATACAGGACTAGATGGGAAGCTCACACCTCACCTGTCCCGAACACCTCCAGGCTTCTCTGATCCTCTTTCTTTCTTGACTTTGTTCTTTTATCCATTTACTTAACAAATGTTTGTTGAGCCCAAGTTCTCCGAGAGGCCCATGGTCTCTCCCTCCTTTCAAAGTTTGCTTTCTTAGGAAGAGTGCATCTCGAATTCAGGCAGGGTCACCCTCTGTCACAGAAACATGACACGGTTGTTAAGGACTTCCAACGCTTCCTATCATTCCCATCCCAAACTGCATCAGAACCTCAGCCGTAAATCTGGGATGCAAGCACAAGTCATGGTGCCTCCAAGTCCAGCTCTTGTGTGTGCAACCAATGCACATGTGTGGGGTCTCTGAACTCAGAAGCACCCCGTGGTGGCTTTGCGACTCTGCTGTCACCGTCTTGAAGTCCTTAGTATTTCTATGTTTGTGTTCTATAGGTGAAGCCCAGTGGGACACAGACATGCTGTGAGCAGAGCAGAGACGAGCATCAGCTTGCCCACCGTCTGCAGTCAGCATTTGCCATTCCTGTGAGCAGAGTTCCAGTGGGCTCGTGGTGCGTGGCAGTTCCGCACGACTCAAAGCAAGTACAAGATAAGTGCGTCGTGCTTGTGGTCAAAGCCACGTGGGAGCTGACCATCTCAAGAAGCTACATTGCCCATTCAAACCAAAGGTGGTTTGAACTCAGAAAGAAGGAAAGAACTTCTAGGAAACACGCACAACCATGGGAAGGGGAAAAGAGAGCAATGCATGGATCTTATCCCTTTCGGATCTTTGATTCCCAGTCAGGAAGGTAGAAAGAGCTACAGAATGTGCACTCATCGAGAGACAAATTGAAACTGTAGAGCTGGGATGCCTGGGTGGCTCCGTCGGGTAAGTGTCTGCCTGCAGCTCAGGTCAGGGTCCCAGGGTCCTGGGATGGAGTCCTGCGGTGGGCTCCCTGAATCTGCTTCTCCCTCTGCCCCCACACTGCTTGTGCTCTCTCTCAAATAAATAAATAAAATCTTTTAAAAAAAAAAAGGGGGGGGGCGTTCATTAGAACTGTAACTTAAAAAAAAAAGTGGAGTTTGTTTTGTGAGAGTTCCCACTTCTCATATGTGAACTATGATATGCGATTATGTCATCCCAGTGGTCCTGCTAGTTAAATGCTCCTCTATTTTTTCTTTTTTTTTTTTTAAAGATTTTTATTTATTTATTTGACAGAGAGAAATCACAAGTAGATGGAGAGGCAGGCAGAGAGAGAGAGAGGGAAACAGGCTCTCCGCTGAGCAGAGAGCCCGATGCGGACCTCGATTCCAGGACCCTGAGATCATGACCTGAGCCGAAGGCAGCGGCCTAACCCACTGAGCCACCCAGGCACCCAATGCTCCTCTATTTTTTCATCTAAAACTGGCATTGCATAAAATAACAATAAAAATTTATGCCTATCGCTTGATTTCTAAATTTCCATTTACTTAGAACTACATTAAACAGCGAATTAAAAACACCTTGACAGACCAGGCAGGAAAAGAAAAAAGTTTCATGTTTTAGGAGCTCTAAAGGCACTTTTCCCCTTGCTGTTGGAATAAGGGGCCCATTTTCTCATCTTGCACTGGGGTCTGCGAATTCTGCAGCCAGCCCTGTGGATACCTGCTCATATGCATAGCAGATGAATATTGGAGAACAGTCGGCTGGGTCACGGGGAAGCCGGGGTCCGAAGCCACAGTGTGCCCGGCTGGCCCTCACAGCTCGTGCCAGCTCTCGACTGTCGGCAAGCATCTCCCTCGAGTCTGCAGTCAAGACATCAAATCATAACTTGAAATCTGCCACGGCGGGAGTATTTACACCCCAGAAGGGATCTCACACTACAGATCAGGCCTTTCTTCCAGACAGCTACTGTTAAACAGAGGCTCGCTCTCTCCTCGGGACACCAAAAACCAGGCGGGTGTGATTATTCAAGGTCCCATTGTTCCCAATCAGAGACCTGTCAGATTTGGTTTCCAAGGTCTTAATGTGGAAAAGGGTGGTCCCCGAGAGGCTATTGAAAACCAAAGGCTAGCAGCCCAGCAGATCCCCGTGCAGGCGATGATCAGGCTCTCCCTGGATAATGCAGGGGTTAACTGCAGGGAGTGTGTCCTCCCCACGTTGTCCTGTCACCAGGCAGGAAGTGTAACCTTTGCTTACAAATGCTCACTCCAGAACATGCCTCCCGGCCCATAATTGCTTTCAGAACATGCTGTTTCCACTTAGGGAAACCTGAGCTTCCTTCCAAATGGCACCGGGCATGACCTGAAATTGCATGTTTGCCTTCCGAAATGGATGCCCCAGTCAAGCTTTGGCCCTGGAGTCCCCGAAGCCTGGGATGCAGGAGGCTCTGGCCGGAGCTCACTGAAGCATGGACAGCCATGGCACCTGGTGAAGCCCAGCCGGATGTCAGGCTCCCACAGCTTCCGCCACAATGCAGAAGCTGGCACTGGTCCCTTCTCTACTGGTGCCAGGACCCACCCAGGGCCCAGCGCTGCAGCTTGGGCCACCATGGGTTCCTCAGTACCCCCAGACTGCCTAAAGTCTCCATTCATTAATGCACAGCACACTTGCCAATTACCCACCTCGTGGCAGGCACTGAAGACACAAGCCTGAATGAAGTGTTTAGCAAAACAGATGTGGAGGCAAGACCTTATCATTTAAAGGAGACTCTGATGTGCTCCTGGAGAGAAGAAGGAAAAAGAAAGTGATTATGTCTGGCCTGGCAGGGAAGGACAGGGTCTAGGGTGTGTGATGGAGGCCATGATTCTCCATCTTGGCACTGAAGAATGAGTAGACTCGAATGCTTTATGGTTTCCAAGTACTTGCGCAAGCATCAGTTCACTTGAGTCTAAGAACCATGATATCATAGAGTAAGAAAAACAGTGTTAGCTCCACTTTCAAGAGGTGGATTAGGGTCAAGGTGATTTGACCATGATCATGTAATTAGAAAAGGAAGAAAACAGCTGAATATCAAAGAGATGAGAGAAGAGGTAAGACCTTAGCATCTTCCATCCAACAGGAGGAGAAGCTTATCTTAGAAACTGAAGTGGGAGAGGGCTGGTTCTTGTTTCCCCAGATCCTGATACAAGGGTGTCCTCCATCTTCTTCCTACTGGGAGATACTCTTTCTGACCTCTGTGTCCCTCTGGTTTCTCTCTTCTCCACAAATGCTCACCCAACATCTGGCCACCCGCAGCCCCTGATTCCTGAGCCCCTTAACTCCAGTTGCCCCCCTCTGCCCCACCTGGTCTCCTGACCCACCCACCCCCCACTCGCCATCACCAGTGTGTGCTGGCCAGTGAGGTGTGTGGAGCTTGCTCCTGGAAAGAGAATCTGGAGGCTCCTGGGCATAATCCCTGCAGCTTCATTGGCTCCAGCCATAAGTATGCCCCATCCCTCCAGCTGCAAAGAACCACGTGGAGAACCTGGGAAATACTGGAGTCCTGGACCCCACCTCTGATGGCTCTGGTTTAGTGTCTGTAGTAGGGCTGGGAAGTATGACTTCTGAAGTTCCCAAGTGAAAAATGAAAAGCAGACACAGGTGCTTTTTCTTCTATCTGTACAGTTTAATCTCAGCAATACTTGGAAATACAAGGATATTCATGGTAGTATTTTGCGTTTTCATTAATATCAAAGGGGGGGTGAAAAACTTTAAAGCTCTCCAAATAATCTGACGTACCCAGATTTGGGATGAGTCTTCAAGGCCCTTGGGAGTCATTTCACTGGCCACCTCTGGTCTTCAAGAAGTGCCTTTTAGTCTAGCCTCTGAGAGCATGGCCCACTTCCCATCCAGGTCACTGGGGAGGCAGTGGTGATGGCCTCCCTCCCACCTGTCCCCATGGTCTCACCTCCCTCCCTGACAGATGGCCCTCCCAACTGCCTCCCTCTTTGTTGACTCCAACAAAGAGATATTTTCCCTTTGTATTGGAAGAGGACAGGCCCTTGCAGAGTTGAAGGTGTAGGGGTGACGATAAATTTTTTGGATGGAAAAAATAGAGCTTTGAAGTGAACTTACGGTGATACAGGAGTGAGTTGGGGGGCAGAGATGCATAGGACAAGGGGGTCAGGGATTCTCCTGACACAGCCACACTGAGAAGAGACAAGAGGCATTCGTGTGCTTGGGCTGAGGCTACAAATCTAAAATCAAGGAGTTGGCTTGGTTGGTCCCTTCTGAGAGCTGTGAGGGAAGAATCTGGCTTACAGATGGTCATCCTCACATCATCTTTCCTCCTCTGTACTCCAATTTTTATAAAGACACCAATGATATTGGCTTAGGACCTACCCTAATGACCTCACCATAAGTTCCTCACCTCTGAAAAGACCCTGTCTCCACATGAGGTCATACTCTGAGGTTCCAGGGGCAAAGACTTCAGCATATTAATTTGGGGGAGACACAAGTCAACCCATGAAAGTGACCTAAAATTTCATCTGTTTTCACACCATGCGATGCCCCAGCCCCTCTGCCTGTTTCACAGAAAGGCAAACCGAGGCGAGGCGCAGCAGGCCGCCCATCCACCAGAACTGCCATGACTCGTTGGAAGGAGCCAGAAGTTGACCCAGCAACAGGACTCCCAGCCCAGAGCGGTCACCACAGGTTCCTGTGAAGCCAGAAAGCAGAGGTCTCAGAACTGGAATCTAAGTCCATCCAATACCGTGTGGTTTGCTCAGAGAGCCTTTTATTTACTTTAAAATATAGACATATAGAGAGCTGCGTGCCCTCCAACACATGTGAAACAACCTCTATTCAGATGATCTACAAAACCCCAAATTGTTCCTATTAGGTTCCCAGGAGCCTCTCAGTGAGCGCAGCTGGACCTCAAACCCCACTGCGTGAACAAGCACTAGCTAGTCATTCCGGTCACTGTGGAGTCTGAAAATCCCTCACATGACCCCGTCCCTGCCCAGCGCCCCCGCCCCTCACCACATCATCAGAGTTCACTAAGTCCGTCCTTAGTTCAGATTAAAAAAAGAATGTTTTTCCCTTTTTTCTAACGTCCTCAATGTCATCGTGTGGATGACAAGGGGCAATGGTGTCCCAGGCCTCCCAAAGGGTGATCTGACAATTTCGGGGGAAGGGATGTAGACTGGACCTGGCGAGAACTTCCCGATACCCACGGCCCAGCTCAGACAGCTCTGGTCAGCCTCCAAGCCAGAGCTCAGTGGACCCTGACTGTGGCCATCCGTGCTGGGAGATTATTCTGAGGCTGGATCCAGTTCTCTCTGCGGCTCAGCTGAGTCCCTAAATCATGAGCTCAGCCTCCCGTGGGTTCCACATGTGAGTGTAAAGGCATTCAAACGTGTACGGGGAGAACCGATCCGTTTTTCCAAGGAAGCATGACCTCTCAGGGATGCTCCCCACCAATTGCTATCATGCCCAGTCCATTGTGAGGAGCTTCTGGGGGATGGCACAGGGTTTGGCCAGCACATAAGGATGTTCTGGGGTTCACAGAGTCAGACAGAATAAACTGACTCTTGGACCGCAGTGTGTCCATCATGTATCTGCCTGTTTTCTCCCTAGTCTCGGATCCATGCAGCACTGCAGAGAACCACACAACCCAGGCTCCCTTTCCTCTGATGTGGGGACACAATGGGAGGCTAAGAGCAGAAAGACCACACTCTTTCTGCCCTCTCTTTCTGCTTTGAGCAGCATCTCAAGCAGTGGCCGCTCCCCTACCCCCACAGGCTGCCCGTAGTCTCAGCCTCCGCCAGGTGGTCCCCATCCTGGACACCAATAACACCACCCCCCCCCCTTATCCCTCCAGCCCCAAAGGAGTTTGGATCTTCCTGATATGATAAATTCCTATTTGCCGTCTCAGCCCTGCCATCTCTGTATTCGACTCTCTGCACAGAAAATATTCCACATGGCTTCTGTTTTCTGTCTGGACCCTGACTAATACTGCGAATGACAGAGATCCAGTTAAAACCTGGCAGGAAAAAGGAAGGACGTGTTGCCTCGCAGAAGGCGACTGCGGGCAGGACAGGGAAGCAGCTGGGTGTGAGGAGCAGCCGGACCCGGAATTCTCTGCTTGCTCGTGTCTACTTCTCTCGGCAGGCCAGCTTCCTTCCCCCAGACAGGTGTCCTCCACGCTCTTAGGCAATGGCCCCCCACAGCTCCCGGACACTCGTGCAGGTCCAACGCCAGGAGGAAATAACTGTTGTTCCTTCAGTTCTGATTAAAAAGCCAGCAGGTGAAGACGAGCTGCAGACACGTGCCCACCTCCGTGGCCGAGACGCCGGGAGCTGGCAGGCAGAGCCCACTAGAATCACGTGAAGGGGGCCCCCCTTCAGTTATCAGGCTTGTTAGGGGGCTCAGTCCCAAGGCAGAGAGAGCAGGGGAAAGGGTGGTTTGGCAGGAGGAAAGGGCAGCAAATGCAAGCAGAGCCTCATTGCCTGTCGCGGCTTCCAGAAAGGCCGCGGCCCTGACGTTCCTGTGGGCAGTCACTGCTCCTGACCCCATCTCATCAGGCAGAGGAAGGGAGAAGAACCGATCTGTTGGACCCCTCCCCTCTGCCGTCTATCCTAGGTCAAATTGTCCATACGAGGCATTAACGCTCCCCCCGCCCATACTTCTCGGTTATGGCAACACTTGGCATCTTGAAGGAACCCCCTCTCCATCAGAAACCAGGATGGGGGCAGGGGGCAGGAATGAGGGCCTCTGTGCACCAGGTCAGGTCAGGCCCACCATGGCGGGGGCAACGCAAGCCATGCTGTGGCCCAGATTCATCCTGGGGGAGGACAGCCCTGGCAGGAGCCATCACCATGGCAACAACAGATGCATCTCCCTAAGCAAGGGGTGAGGACCCAGGAGAAAGAAAAGGCCGCGCATGTCAGAGATGATGCGGACATTGCTGTGATGGGAGTGAGGGGACCAGGGCCTGGAAGAAGGAATCACTGTCCCAAAAGGAAGGGGTCCTATGGGGACAGAACCGGAGCTTCAGGACTGGGCGCCGCCAAGTTGAACAAGAGGTTGAGCTGACAAAGGCTATCCCTGTGGCTTACACAGCAGGGGCACACAAAGACATGCGGGGAACAGCAAGAGACACTTAGAGTCAGGCTTTCTGGAGCTCTGCTGTGTTCTCTCACGTCTCCTTTCCCTTTTCCGGGCACCCGCTCGTACCGGATACCATTTCGGGGGCTACTACATGGTCTGTGCTCACACTCACATGCCCTGAATGCAAGCACTCCTCACAGCCTCTACGCTGGCCAGCCCCGGTCCTCCCCACCCTGGGGCTCCCAGGCTCGGCTCCTAATGAGTTGGCCTGCTTCTCTAGCCTTCCTTTGCTTCAGGCTCTTCCACACGCAGCAGCAAGACAGCCCTTATAAAACCCAAATCAGATATGATTTCTTCTTTCCCCTTCTTCAAGCCCCTCAAGGCTTCCTTCCCCTCACACTTTGGACAAAAGCCATACTCGTCTGTTCTTAGAAGCTCTGGCATCTAGACCTCTAGCTTCCTACCCTCCGCTCTCCCCTCACATACCAGTCTCAGCCACACCGGCCGTTTTGCTGTTCCTGGACCTCAGCCTACGTGCTATTACCACAGGGCCTTTGTTTTTGCTGTTTCTCTCCATGAACCCCAATTCCCCTGGATATCAGCATGGCCCATGCCCTCCCTTCTTTCAGGTCTCCGCACTGAGTCACACTCTCAGAAAGTCCCCCAGTCCATCACCCAAGCCACAATAGCACTTCCATTTCACATCCTACCCCCTTCAATTGTTTTCTATTCCTCATGTATTTACCATGCACTGACATCCCTCTGTGTGTGTGTGTGTGGGTGGGTGGGTGTCCCTCTTCTCCTTCTCCATTGGAATGCATGCCCCATGCACTTAGGGGCTGGTTCCCTGACACAGCTAAAACAATGCCTGGCATGAGAGATGCTCAATAAATATTTGCCTAATGAGCAGATTAGTCTGGTTCAGGATAGATGGACCCCCTGTGGCAAAATGATGCTCAAGAGGTGTGAGAACATGTGATCGTCACGAATGCCTTGGGCTGCATTCTGCAGCCACAATGGTCTGGGAAGCCGCAGAGGCCCGCAGCAGCTGGGACTGACCCCACCTGCTCTCTCCAGAGCAGGGCAAGGAAGATGGCAGGCCAGGATCAGAGGCCAGGCTACCTGTGGTAGGGGGCAGGTCAAGGTGGGCGCCAGGGGGAACACGGTGCCATCCCTCAGGGCCCATGCTTACAACAGTCTATTGTCTGTTCAAAAACATTTGTCTTGGAATGTCAGGGGAAAGGGGAGACGGGCTCAGCTCCCCCTGCAGTACAGCCTAGGAAATGGAGTCTCAGAGAAAGCAAATGACTTTTTCCAACCTGACACAATAAGTGGGTAGCCAAGCCCACTGTGGCAGACACTCTTGGCCTCTCCATGGTGTGAAGGATTTGGTCCTAGGAACATACCTTCCTTCAGACAAAGACCCTGAGAAACCTTCCCACCACTCGTGGCTAAGGGGAAATTCAGCCCTTAAAGAAGTTCGTTGATGTGACAATCCCTGGGTGTTGCATTCAACTAATGAATCATTGAACATTATATCGAGAATAATGATGTACTATATCTTGGGTAACTAAATTTAAATTTAAAAAAAAAGAAAAAGGAAAGATGCTTCATTGTATTTAAAGTTAAAGCAGTAGAGTGATTTGTCAGGAGACAGAGGATTTTCTTACTCATTAAAAAAAAAAATAGGTTTTGCAAACATCATGAGGCTTGGGAAGACACTTACATGATTCCCACTGCTTTCTGAGTGCCAACCAGGGGCTGTGCACCTGGCCGGCTCTCATTAATCAGGGCTGACCTAACCGGGTAAGGAGAAGGGAGAGTTATTCCTCTGGAGGAAAGGGGCCTGGCAACAAGGTTGGTATTATCTCCATTTGGAGTCCTTCTTTTGTATCCATACGGGGGGAAGATGCCTGTCCATACAGGAGGCAGTTGAGATTGGTCATGGCAGTATTAGGATGAGAAACCAAGGAATGTCCCTGATTCAAATAATTCAGTCATGGATTAAAACAGGACAACGTACACTACTCACCATTCACGAGGCCTTTCTTGATTTAGAGAGTAAGACAAGCTGCTGTGAAGCCTGGGAGTTATTCATACCCTTGTAGAGCTGGACTGAAGTGGGCACACCACAAGAAATGCCCCCACAAAGGCTTTAATTATGAAATTGCCGACATTTTCCCACTGCCAATCGTATGAGGGAGAACGCTACCTTCTTGCTCCTAACGGTTGGCCTCTTTGCAAACTTGCTTCTTAAGACTTCATTTGACTAAAAAATGGTTTCAATAAAGAGATCTGCTCGCTCCCTGATCCCCACCTGCGGGCATCAGGTCTGTGTGATGAGAGGCCACCACTGCCCCAGGTCCCAAGAGCAGCCCACTTCTCTGAGGACATGAACACATTTCTGATAAGTGGAGTCAGCAAATCCAAATACACAGTCAGACAGTGAATGTCCCAGCAGAAGCTGAAGACTGCACCACCCCCAGAGCCAGGCCTCATGGACCCCGCTCAAAGGCCCTAACCGGCTCTTCCTCTGGCCTCGATGCCCTCCACAGGGCAAGGACTTGGGGGGCAAAGGGAATATGCCAGCCCAAAGCTCAGCTCTCCTTTGCACATCAGGCTGTGGGCACCTGCGTGGGCCGCTGCCCGGGGGTCCTCCTACCAAGACCAGACCAACCCCCTCTCCTGGCACACACATACCTGGCTTGAGGGGTGACCCAGCTGGGCTGCAGGGTGTGCTGTCACCACCTGCATGCACACAGGATCTCCAGGTTCAGGGGACAGACGGGGGAAGGGAGAGCCGAGGGGTGGGGATGGTAGGTAGGGACCAAGGACAGTTCTCCCTGCTGTGATTTACTGCCATCTTCCAGGTTGTTAAAAAGGAGTTTTGGGTCAAGGAAGGAGGAAAGAACACACAATCTGGAGCTGTTTATAACTGTTGAAAACTTAGCCATATACTAGATGGACCTCCCTCCCACCCTGGAACCCAGTGATCGTAGGGCTGGGTCTGGATGGGAAGTCACTTCTCCCCATCAAGGCCTCGGGGGCCGCTGCTCAGGGATACTAAGCCTGCCAAGGGGCTTGTGGGGGCTGGGGTTGGATTCCCCAAATCCCAGAGCAGCAACCCCTTTTCCACAGGATTCACCCCAGCAGGGGCTTCCCCGAATTCGAGCTTCCAGCATTCCTCTGTCAGAAGGAAGAAGAGCTTCCTAGGGATACCGTGAGTTGCCGACATCACTGAGCTTACTGTAGCTGTTCCCAAAGGTGGGGGAAGGGGGGTGGAGAGGAGACTGGATCAAGGAACTTGTGTGGGGAGAAGGGAGGATATCTATAGGGACTGAAGGAAGGCCCAGAGAGGTTACTTTCTTTAGGAGCATGATTCTCTGCAAGGCTTGCAAGACTTTCGAGAGATAGGGAAAGAAGCAGAGATGGTCCTGGTTTTCCTGAACCTTGGGGCCAGTGCCTGAGGGCATGGGGTTTAGCTCCATGTCAGGTGGCAGCAGAGGCAGCTGGGTCCAGGGGAGTCCTCAGAGCCCTAGAGACAGACAAGGAGGCATGGCCATCCTGTCACGGACAGCACACACGGCCGGTTTGGAGGACCCCTCGAAAATGCCTTTGTTTTAGCTTCTTTAAAAATTGTAAAGCAAAAATCAGTACAGAAAAATGAATATGGGACACCTGGGTGGCTCAGTCAGTGTCTGCCTTTGACCCAGGTCATGATCCCAGAATCCTGAGATTGAGTCCCGCCTGCATCGGGCTCCTTACTCAGCAGAAAGCCTCTTCTCCCTCTCCCTCTGTCTGCAGCTCCCCCTGCATGTTCTTGTTCTCTCTATCAAATAAATAAATAAAATCTTAAAAAAAGAATAAGAAGAAGAAGTAGAAGAAGGAATATGTAATCATGAATTTAGCCTGACTTGTGTTTGTCTTTATACCAGTGCTGTCATATGACGTTGAACAGTTTTCTAGAGATGAAGGGGCCCACAAGGGCGAGGTGCCTCAGACCCATAGAAATCAGACTGAGTCCGCCAACAGCAAGAGGTCCTGATGGGGCTGCAGTCCCTTGGGGAGACACGGCCCCAGTCCTCAGACTGTCAGCGTCAGTCAGCTCCGCCGAAACTGGGAGTGGAGCAGCGGAGGATGGAAGGTGGGGATAGAAAGTACTTGGCAGCGGGCAGACCCCAGCGGGCAACGCCAATTACTGGGAATTATTGGCGATGGCCAAGTCCACTGGATCCCAGAGATGGCTGCCTCAGCTGCTTACGACCCTAGGCTCGCAAGGACAAATCTAGGTGCCAATCCCTACTTTACATCTCACCAAAGGTGTGACTGTGGGCGAGAACCTGCGTTTCTCAAGCTGTCGAATGCAAATTATGCATTTGCTCAGAGAGGAGCGCAAAGCCCCACACATGGTTGCTGCTCCTGGATGCTGACGTTTTCCCGGTAAGATAAGGGCAGGTGCCCGCAGGGTAACTGAGAGGTTACCCAAAATATCTCTCCACCAGCACCCCCTTTCTCATATCTTCAAATCGGCCATTCAAAGTCGTCTCGTTTGTGAACATGTAGACAATCTCTAGGGCCAAGTAAGAGAGTTGGCTTAGAGGGAAGAACAAGCAATGACGGAGTGGGGCGGGCATGGCACCCACAAGGCGGGAAAAGCACAGCATGAGGTGTATTAAATTAACACATTGTACGCCTTAAACTAACACATTGCTGCATGTCCACTGTATCTCAATGTTTTAAAAGTGCTTTTAAAAGCGCTTGTGTTTTAAAAACACAAGTAAGGGTTGCTGGAATAATCTAGACAGATTCCCAGCCCAGGACAGGAGCAGAAAGAGAAGGAAAGAGCCGAGAGCCCGCTCAGGGAGACAATGTGTGAAAGTGTCCCCTCCAGCAAGCTGGGGGGCCGTAATCCTGCGCGCTCTTCCTGATAGCTGGGTTCCTGTCCCTATTTGCCCTACGGAGGGCATTTCATCCACCACCCCCACCTCCAGGCAAGACTCCTAAGAAACCCCAGGGATACCAGGAGACCTTAGTCTTGCTGTTACAGTCTCTGGGGAACAGGGACTTTGCAACCCCTTCTTCTCTGCCTGAACATTTTAGACAAATTACAGATATGTCCCAGAAATGCTGTCAGAGCCACATAACTTTCTGGGACTCTGAAAATCCCACATTGGCCTCTGTCCCCCTAGTTCTTTCCAGCCACTCCCCAATCATCTGATTCGTACCGCAGCATTCCCACCTACAGAAGAACCTCTTAGCAGGAAATTAACTGACAGACCACTTTTCAAACCTTTTTTTTTTAAAAGGCTGATTTTTTTTTTTTTTCCTTTTTACATTAGGGTAAAAAAAGAAAAGAAAAAATCAGCTGTGTCCAGACCAACAACCTGTCTTTCTTTAAAAAAACAAACAAACAAAAAAATTACTTTCTTGGACTAAAATCAACCCAATGTTTTGTTTTTAATTTCCCAAACCAAACAACATGTGCGGATCTAGGATCTAAGTTTCATATCCTTCTCTCCACCAGCTCATCCCTGACGCAGAACACAAGGAAAACCAAACAAACAGGAGGGAAGGGTGGGCAGAAGAAGGCTCATTCCTTCCGGGCCAGCTGCCTGATTTCCATCAGGCCAAGTCTGAGATTTCTGTGGTCCATCCATGGTTGGTTAGGATTTGGAGAATGACAAAGCTACACGGGCATCTGCAGAAGCTAAAAACTTCTGATGGTTGCCCCAAATCATTTCAAAGAAAAATCCCACCATGAGGTTAAAGCAGCCATGAGCTAGCATCATGGCTGTGTGCAAAGAACCTTCATGCAAAAAAATCCCAGCCTTAGAAATCAGCAAATCGGTTTGAAAAGTTAAAGCACCTAGACCAGCAGATAGGCAGGGCAAGACCCTCATCTAGGGGTGCAATCAATGGGTCCAGGTCCCCTGCCCTGAACTGTTTCCTTTACATTCCTTTCTTCCATCACCCCAGCTGAGATCCCGAGCATCCAAGGGGAAAGTTCCAGGTCTTGCTGTGCAAGCATTTGAATGATCAGAAATGAACAGAACCGGTCTGGCTCTCCCACCCACCGTCTCCCACCCCACGATGGCTAAATGAACTCAGCTGAAAATTTCCAAAAGTATTCCACTTTGGGGCCAAGCCCAGAGATGGAAACTTTTAGCCTGGGAAGGGAATTTAGCAGGAAGCAGAGCAAGTGAAAACAGAAGGGCTGAACAAGGAGGTAATGAGAAGGGCATCTCTGTCTCTGTGCAGGCAGCCCGTGGAGCCGGGCACCATGCTTGGTCCACCCTGCGACTGTCTCCCGAATGGGGCATCCAGCCACTGAGTTACCGTCGTGGGAATGGGGCACTGGCAGGCAGGCACTGGCCTCCTTTCCCTAGGGCCTGTATAAGGAGGAGTCTCTAGTCTTTGTCCTCTGTACCTGGACAACTCACCAGAGCTAGCCCTGTGAGCTCTGAGCTGGGCTTGATCTGGGGGCTGACCACTCCTGACCAAGTGTAGAGGTCACTGGAGGCTGCACGAGAGGGTGGCTGTGGGGTCTACATGGCCTCTCGCTGGCCCCAGAGGAGTCTCTCAAATGACCAAAAAGTCTTGAAGGCAAGAAGCCCTTATCTAATGGGGAAGATGGAGATAGGAGGGCAATCTATCATTCCTAGGGCCCCCGAACTTCCCATTCCCATCCCTAAGTAGGTTTAGGCATCTCCCCACCACAAAAACCCTTCTCTGAAGGTGAGAGCCCAACACCACCTACCTGGTCGAGTTTAAAGCAGGAAAGTAAGTGAAGCTCTGGGCCAGGTCCTGTCACTCAGAACTTTACCACTGACCTTTTGAATGAAAGCCCCTCAAAGGTATGGCACCACCTGGCTCTGCACCCCTAGTGTCCGGCACGTTACCAGGCATACAGTGGTGCCTCATTAATACTAGATGAATATGCAGTCACACACACACTCCAAGTGGAGAGCTAGGGGAATCTGGAGGGACACACACATACACACACACACACACACACACACACATCACCAGACGCCAGGCTCCTGGTTCCCCAAAGGCGTAGGAGACACTGCATCTCTGTGAAAAAGAGGCTGCACCCTACAAAAGCCATACAGCCCGGGGAACTGAGGGATCCCCCAGAGAGGCTGGGCCAGGGGAGCAGTTTAAAGCAAGAAGGCAGGCCAGTGAAGAATTCACAGTCACGGCCAGTTCCAGAAGCCAGGCTGGAGTCAGGAGCCCCCACTTCCAGGCACACTCTGATTTGCATCACATGGGCAAGCTTAGAAATACCCCAGTGGGAGAGTCCTCCCTCTCCTGGGATCACTGCAGACATACAACCCATTCTGTGGTCAGGAAGCGGCAGCATGAGCACAAGGCTTGTTGGCATCTGTATGGCTGGCAGACACAAGTATGATCTCCATTTTACATATATGGAAACTGAGGCACCCAAGTTCAGTCACTTACCCAAGTTCACAGAGCTACTGAGTAGCAGTTTGGATTGAAGCCTACCCCACCCCTTTGGCCCCAGAGTTTAGGCCCCTCAATACCGCACTCTCCTCCCTTAAGAGGAAGAGAGCTTAGTTTGACTCCAATTAGATGAATTCCATTGGGTGTCATTGCTTTAGCCCAGGAGGGCATCCTGGAGCAGGCAGGCTCTGAGGAATCCTGAGAAAGCAGAGGCAGGCGCACTAAGGAACTCGGGAAGGAACGGGCTTCCCAGAGCACGACTTATGGAGACAATGGCAAAATGGGGATCAGGCAGCCCATGACCACCTTTGGTGTGAGAGGTAACAAACACTTGGACATCTGCCAAATATCACCTAAAAGCTTGTCCTGGTGCCTGGAATTGTCCCTCTTAAAAACAAAAAGAAAAAGAAATTGGCATTCCTTTAGTGGCATCCTGGGGTCTTAGAAGAGAGGTTGGCCATTCCAGTCCACAGATCTTCAAAGGGGTCAGCTGCCCTGACAAGACCCCCAGAGGCCACACACTCTGGCCCCGACCTTCCTGTCCTGTGTCACATGTTCCATCTCTCCCACTGGCCGCCCAGATAATCCCCTGTGCCTCCACCTCATGCTCCCCAGCCTTACTCGTCTCTCCCATCAGCCTAAGCCTGCAAAGCCCAGCTCACGTGTCGCCATCCTGCTTCAGGCAGACTTTCTTTCTTTCTTTCTTTTAAATTTAATTTCTTTTCAGTGTAACAGAATTCATTGTGTATGCACCACACCCAGTGCTCCGTGAAGTTCGTGCCCTCCATCATACCCACCACCAGGCTCCCCCAACCTCCCACTCCCCGCCCCTTCAAAACCCTCAGATTGGGGGCGCCTGGGTTAGGCCTGGCTCAGTGGCTTAAGCCTCTGCCTTTGGCTCTGGTCATGATCTCAGGGTCCTGGGATCAAGCCCCACATCAGGGTCTCTGCTCAGCAGGGACCCTGCTTCCCCACCCTTCTCTCTCTGTCTCTGCCTGCTGCTCTGCCTACTTGTGATCTCTGTCTGTCAAATAGGAATCCATCAAAATCCTTGAGGAGAACACAAGCAGCAACCTCTTCGACCTCAACCGCAGCAACATCTTCCTAGGAACATCGACAAAGGCAAGGGAAGCAAGGGCAAAAATGAACTATTGGGATTTCATCAAGATCAAAAGCTTTTGCACAGCAAAGGAAACAGTTAACAAAACCAAAAGACAACTGACAGAATGGCAGAAGATATTTGCAAACGACATATCAGATAAAGGACTAGTATCCAAAATCTATAAAGAACTTAGCAAACTCAACACCCAAAGAACAAATAATCCAATCAAGAAATGGGCAGAGGACATGAACAGACATTTCTGCAAAGAAGACATCCAGATGGCCAACAGACACATGAAAAAGTGCTCCATATCACTTGGCATCAGGGAAATACAAATCAAAACCACAATGAGATATCACCTCACACCAGTCAGAATGGCTAAAATCAACAAGTCAGGAAATCACAGATGCTGGCGAGGATGCAGAGAAAGGGGAACCCTCCTACACTGTTGGTGGGAATGCAAGCTGGTGCAGCCACTCTGGAAAACAGCATGGAGGTTCCTCAAAATGTTGAAAATAGAACTGCCCTATGACCCAGCAATTGTACTACTGGGTATTTACCCTAAAGATACAAACGTAGTGATCCAAAGGGGCACGTGTACCCGAATGTTTATAGCAGCAATGTCCACAATAGCCAAACTATGGAAAGAACCTAGATGTCCATCAACAGATGAATGGATCAAGAAGATGTGGTATATATACACAATGGAATACTATGCAGCCATCAAAAGATGTGAAATCTTGCCATTTGCGACAACATGGATGGAACTAGAGCGTATCATGCTTAGCGAAATAAGTCAAGCAGAGAAAGACAACTATCATATGATCTCCCTGATATGAGGAAGTGGTGATGCAACATGGGGGCTTAAGTGGGTAGGAGAAGAATCAATGAAACAAGATGGGATTGGGAGGGAGACAAACCATAAGTGACTCAATCTTACAAAACAAACTGAGGGTTTCTGGGGGGAGGGGGGTTGGGAGAAGGGGGCGTGGGGTTATGGACATTGGGGAGGGTATGTGCTTTGGTGAGTGCTGATTCACAGACCTGTACCCCTGGGGATAAAAATACATGTTTATAAAAAATAAAAAATTTTTTAAAAATCTTAAAAATAAATATAAATAAATAAATAAAAACACCATGACTATAAATGTGAAGAAAAGGGACAGAATTTAAGTTTTAACAAAAAAAAAACCCTCAGATTGTTTTTCAGAGTCCACAGTCTCTCATGGTTTGTCTCCCTCTCCAATTTCCCTCAACTGCCCCCCAGAACTCAGCTCTCAGGCTAGAACAACTCCCTAAAGGGATGCACTCTAGTCACTATGTATCCATCCCCTGCCCCAAAGCCCCTCCAGGAGGACTCATCCACCTCCGTGCCCCCCACAGAGTGGGAGCACCCCTGTGTGGCCCCTCTCAGAAGGTCCCAACAGGCAAATCTATTATTATCAGTGATGTATGCATTTTTATTTCTGACTTTTTGACTGTGGTAGAATATACAAAACATAAAACTGACCATTTTAACCGTGTGTAAGCGAACCGTGGGCATCAAGTACCTTCACTCTGTCATGCCACCATGACCACGATGCATCTCCAGAACATTCTCATCATCCCAAATTAAAACTCTCTACACATTAAACAACAAACCCCACACCCTAGCCCCCAAGCCCCCAGTAACCACCATTCTACTTTCTGTCTATGGATTTGACTACTCCAGGGACCTCCTAGAAATGGGACCACACACTACGTCCGGTTATGCCTGGCTCGCCTCTCTAGCCAAATGTCTTCAAGGTTCCTCTGTATTGTAGCCTGTGTCAAAATTTCACTCTTTTTCGGGCTGAATAATTTTCTGTTCTTATGGAATATTACATGAATATTGTTCCATGTAATACTTACAAATATTACCTATCAAAGATACCATTTCACCTCTCCACTGACAACCCATGTTTTGCTCCCACTTCTGGATATGGTGAGCATGGGTGTGCACATAGAAGGGTGACTTTGGAGGTGGATGAGAAAGGGCTCTGGGTCAGGGAGCCCAGCCTGGGAGAGGAGCCCTGAACCTGGGGGCTGGGGAGAAGCCACGCCTGGAAGCCTCCCTTTGCCGGCCAGGAGGAAGGGGCTGGGAGCACAGCACAGGTCGGACAGAGACAAGGGAGAAAACATGCCCTGCCCACTCCTGCTGGGTCTGTGCTCACTGCCCAACACACACCCTCTCCCCAACCCTCAGGGGAGCCTCCGACACAAGTACTGGCAACTCCCCCATTTACAGGACAGAAAAACATGGCACAGAGAGGGGTGAAGTGCTCTGCCCTCATCACCAGCACACAGGAGGCAGAGTCAGGATTAGAACCTGGAAATTCTGGCTTTGGGTCTGTGCTGGAGATCCAGACAGAAACCTCTCCCTACCTTGATAGGCCTCAACATCTCCCCCGGAGAGGAAGAGGAGCTGGAGTCCAGACATCTGGGAGAATCTGATGGGAAGATGTCTAGCCCACCGGGGCAGAGGCCTTGGACTTCAGAAGATGAAGGTTCCAAGAGGGGGCCCAAGGCGGGGGGTTGGCGGGTTAGTCTAGAGGAACAAGGATGTAATCCTGAGGCCAACAGGACTCCTGGATAGGGAGCCCTCTTGGCAGCCTAGGCTTCCGTAGGCCCCACTTGCCTTGGGAACCACAAAGCCAAAATGTAAAGGAATCTATTTTCTAAGGAAAACACATACTTATACATTCTGAGTAATTTCCCGTGGAACTAGGGAAAAACAAACACGACACCCCAAATGGTTTTTTGCTTACAAATGGTTTCAAGTAAAGAGAAGTGGCAGAAGAAAATACAGGGTCAGGGGAAACTCTGTGCTGGCTCCAAACCTCAGAAACAGCCTGGAGGCTTGAGGGGCTGGAGGGGTGAGGAGGGATGAGGAGGGCTAGGGAGGGATAGAGAGGGACGGGGTGGTGAGAAGAGAGGAAAAGAGATGAGGAGGGATGGGGAGGGATGAAGAGGGCTGAGGAGGGTTGGGGAGGGTGGGGGAGGGGATGAGAAGGGCTGGGGAAGGATGAGGAAGGATGAAGAAGACTGGAAGTGATGAGGAGGGCTGGGGAGTGATGGGGAGGGTTGAGGAGGGCTGAGGAGGGAAAGGAGAAATGGGGAGGCTGGGGGCGTCGAGAGACAGGGAGGGGTGAGTAGGGGTCGAGAGTGTTGAGGAGGAATGGGGAGTGATGGGAAGGGGTGGGGAGGGCTGGGGGTGCTGGGGTGCTGGGGAGGGCTGAAGAAGACTGGGAATGATGGGGAGGGGTGAAGAGGGCTGGGGAGAGATGGGGAGGAAGAGAGAAGAATAAGAAGGGAGGAGGAGGTGTGGAGAGGGCTGGGAAGGACTGGGGATGGGTGAGGAGGGATGAGGGGGGATGGGGAAGGACAAGAAGGGCTGGGAAAGGCTGAGGAGGGTTGGAGAAGGCTGGAGAGAAATGGGGAGCAATGAGGAGTGGTGGAAAGGGATGAGGAAGGATGGGGGGGGGGGGTGAGGACAGCCAGACACGGGGCTGAGGCGCCCAGACCCAGAGGCCTGCTGGCTCCTCTTCTAGGAGCTCCTCATCCACTCTGGGAGGACTCAAGTGTTGCATGTCCCACATGGAAGGGGATTCGGCAGCTAGAGGGGAGATCGTGGAGCCACAGAGCACAAGTTCAGACTAGGTTCAAGAGCCCAGTGCAGTGGGCACCAATAGTGGTGCAGCAAGGTAAAGGAGAAAGCTATGTCACATGGCCATAGACTGGATGGTCTGGGAAAAACAGGCTAGAGTAGGCCTGGGGGCCAAGGAAGGACAGCTACATGGGAGGCTTCAGAGGACAAGCATCACTCCAAGAAAGCTATGAAGAAGGACACGAATAGGGAGAGGACAGTGTAATGGTGGACAAGCATTTTGTTTTCCCAGGCCTAAGGGTACAATGCCAAGGGCAGAGACCCATCCGTCCTCTGCTCTTGGCCAGCTCTCTCCCCCAGGACCCACCAGAAGGTGCTGGAGACAGTGGGCTCCACAGCAAGAAAACCTGATGGAGACCCAGACCTCCTTCCGAGGCTACCCGCCCTTGACCAAGTCACTTTGCCACCCTGAGCCTCAGCTTCCTCGTCTATAAAACCAGAAATTGCCTCGGGTTAGCCATTTGTGATATTTTAGAGTCAAATCCTGGCTTCCTCCCAAAATGAACCTTACCCTAAACCCCAACCAGAAACAGAAAAGGCAGGACCATGAATCAGACCAGAGGCCTAGCAGGGCTAGCTCTTCCATCCGTCCACATAGTCCCCTCCACCAAACCAGAAACAACACAGAACACGATTTGAAACTCTCTTCACCCTTCTCCACAGAGCCCAGAAAGGATACAACTTCTCATGGCTCAATCTGGGTCTCCTCTTCCTTCTTATGTTTTCCTAAATGTCTCAACCACCATCAAAATGCTGTCAACTTCCAAATTTTAACTTCAAGTCAAAACAACGGCTACCCAACATCTACTCCTGGACCTCTGTATTAGTTGTCTATTTCTGTTTTATCTCACACAGTTTCTGCTGGAAGGTTCTGGCTCACAGTCTCTCATGAAGCAGAAGGCAAGAGGTCGGCTGGGGCTTCTGTCCTCTGAAGCCTTGAGTGGAGCTGGGGGATCCATTTCCAATATGGCGCACCCAAACAACTGTTGGCTAGAGGCCTCCGCTCCTTACCACCTAGACCTCAACAAGATGGTCACAACTTGCCCCTCAGCGAGGGACTCCAGGGAGAATAACAAGATGGAAGCTCCAACGCTTGTTATGACCTAGTCTTGGAAGTCAGAGAACATCACAGTATTCTGTTTATTGTAAACAGGTTACTAAATCTGGCCCAGATTTAGTTGAGGGTGTTCCGGTGGCTTGCTCAGTGGGCACCTGTTGCTCTAATAGGCACCAGGAGGGTGGGATCAGGTTTGGGGAAGGAGGAGTTCACACAAGTCTGGTTTGGGATGGTGTAGTGGTTTTAAAGAGGTCCACAAATCCTCTGATAGTCCTTTCTTCAAGTGTTGGAGCTGGATGCCCCTTAGAACACACTCCTCAGTCTGTGTTACTTAACCAAGTCTTTTCTTCCCCTTGACACTAAGCTCCATGCAGGCAGGACCACACCTGCCTTTCCTTGCCACTGTTTAAAAGACTCCTGAGCCAGTGCCCTGCACAGGGTCAGTTTTCAGTGTTTGTAGAATCAGCACCTGAAATGTTCTCTCAGGTACTTGTGGCCAAGGTTCTAAGATGCAGCAACTAGCTGACAAAAAAGGTCTGCCCTCCACAGCTTCCTCCATCCTTCCTCACCCACCCAGAAGGGGCTGACTCGTCAAGTCACCCCCTGAGCGGGACCACCCCTCACATCCTGCAGCCTGTGTAAGTGTAAACAGAAACTGGACCCCTTTGTGGGAACACTGGGGAGGGGGCCTGCCTGCCTTGCTCTGGGGCTGGCTGGGGCTCTCCTGTCCTCTAAGGAAGTGATAGATGGATTTCACCCATGGCTTCCCCATGCCTGGGAAAGGCACACATTTGCCTGTCTTGCTCAGGGCCGAAGATCCTGGTGGTCCAAATCCCTGGCCCTCTCTTCAATTATTTTCCCTGAAATTGGGGTCAACCTTCAATATTCTCACTGATTTCTCCCCCAGTTATAGGCCTCAATTTGTTCCCTACAGTGGGATGACCCAAATATTCCCTAAGATACCCCTCACAAGCATTTCTAGGACCCCCGAGTAGATTTGGAAGAGACTTTTAGCTCTTTCCCTAAAATATAATGTTCTTTCACATATATCCCTGCCCTCAAGTTACTTAGTCATTCAACAACCCTTCTATTTATTTTCTTTTTTTGAGAACCTAATCAGTACTTGCCTCTATTTTATATGCTGAGGTTGAAGCAATGAACAAAACAGACAGCAACACCTGCCTTCCGGAGTTTGTGTTCTAGTGAAAGCCCCGCAGAGACAAAGCCAAAGTCCAGAGATTTCCTCTGCCTGAGTCAACTTCTCTAGTGCCGCCATCTTGAATAGCAGAGCATCTTGAGGATTACTGTCTCCTTTCAAGTTCAGTTCATGTTTCAGCTGTAGCTCTCCATGGCTTCCCTTCCAGAAAGGGGCAACTGTGCCCTCTTGGGCTTCTCTAATATCTCCAACATTTTTCCTTCCTCCTTTCCTTCCCCTCCCCTTTCCCTCGATCAGATTCACTAGTCAGCACTTTTAGCCCAGAGGAACATCTGTCTATCCCCTCTTCAGTAACTCACCCCCTTTTGTTTTGTTTCATCAGCATGGCTAGGCTTCGCCGCCCTCCATGAGGATTTTCTCCTCCCTAGAGGCTGCTTCTGGAGTCCACAATGACAGGGAAGCTGAGCATTTCCCAGTCGGTTGCCAGCCCTCAGCCGAGCTTGGCCTGGGGCCTGGGCAAGCATCTCAGGAGACGAAAATCAACTTTCCTGGACCCAGCTCCTGGTTTTCCAGTGAGAGCCCACAGTCCCCACAAGCTGCTGGCATACCCTCTGGAAGGACATATGGGATGGTAAACAGGACTGTGTATGTCCCCACAGCCTGCAGGCTCCACAGGGCAAAGCCTGGCCCTTTCCATAGGAGTAAATCTACACACAGGCTTTATCTCTGGTTCCCATGTGAACATTGTATGTGCCTAGCCCCAGACTGAGGTATGGCCTTTGGGACCCCTGAATCCCAGCGCAGGTGAAGGACTCCTGACCACTCCAAGTTTGTGACAAGGTCTGGGAACTACAGTGTCACATATGATGATGCCATGCTCCATGAGCTCTACCCTCTCCAGCAGTGAACCATTCCGTAAGTCCTGACCCTCAGGATCATAGGGCCCTGGCATGGACAAGAAGATGCTACACGTTCCCCTGCTTTCCCTCTCATGCACACAAAAAGAGAGCCATCCACACTCATGGACCAGGCAGATGCCAACTTCCAGATGAGTGAACAGGCTCAGCAGAGTCTGGACTCTCTCAGGCCCCTGCATGATGTTCGAGGCCCTGCAGATCTAGTTTTGGCCCATCATCAGCATCTTTCCACCCTCTGCCAAGGCTGAGACTCCATTTGGGTAGAGAGAATAGGCTGGGCAGAGAAGGGAGACTCTCCCTGGCAGTCACAAGGATGGCCTGCAAATGAGCAAGTTAGAACAGGACAAACAAGGGCTACAGAAATCTGCGTGGACCTCTGATGCTGGGGTGGCCAACCTGACCCCTCAGAACGGAGGTTGGGGGAGGGTGGCATCTTTTCTCACCAAGTGTCTCCTGCCCCATTTAGAAGAGTTTCCAACAAGGGAACATGGGCAAACTGAGGGTGACCCAGAAATGGAAGCTCAGGAGAAAACAGTGGCTTTAGGAGACCACTTGCATTGAGAGGAGAAAGTCGGGGCAGGGGTAAGACAGAGAGGTTACATTGACCTTGGGAACCCAGTAAGACTCTGAGTTGAAGCCGTCAGGGCAGAAGTCACAAGGAAATGATGACAGTTAGAGCGTGGGAGATGTTTCCCAAGGAGGGAGAGTGGGATTCAAGAGTCACGGATAAGCAGACATCATCTTCCCTGGAGATCAGTGCGAAAGAGGATACCATCCAGATGGAGTACGGCAACTCCAGCTTCCAGACCCCAGATAGGGGGCAGGGATGGTATGTGATTCTGAAAGTCCAATTTTCCCGGAGCAGAGAAAGTCCCACAGTGAAAATGCCAGAAAGGGGTGAAGACTGGCTCAGGAGAAGAGGGGGTCCAACCGGCCTCTTTGCTTTCACCCATATAGCCTAGGTCTTGAGCCTTGACAACCCCCAACCCCCAGCAGATATGTCCGATGGCACCTCCCAGAATAGGAGCCATTACAGAAAGAGCAGAGGAAGGGGGAAGGATCTGGAAACATGGCTCTGAATGACCTCCATCGTCCATAACAAGGAGGGGCGGAACAAGATCACATTCTTCTGGCCTCCCCATGCATATTTCAACCAGGATGCTTTACTTTCCTCATTTTATTTCTTCTAGTGGGGTTCCATTTGCACTTCCATTTGAAGAAAAGGTAGCCCAGCTAATGAGAATCTCTAGACCCAACATTGGCCAAGGACCCTTCCAGCTCTGCTGTGTGCCGTCTCCCCTCTGCTGCCCTCTCCCAAGCATGCTCAGGTCCTGGGAGTAAAAGCTGATGAGCCCAGCTCCTCCAGGGTCAGAGCTGGCTAGCCCTCCCCTGATATCCTCATTCACCATCTCTGAGTGTGGGTGCCACTCCCGCATGTCAACAGCAGAGTCATTCCCGTAGGGAGGTATGCTGCCAGCCTGGCAGGTCTTTCGAGACACCCTGGAGAGACATTAGCCACTGAGGCTCCTGGGAACACAACGGGAAGCCCTTGGCACAATCCTGGAGCAGAGTTTAGCCTGCTCTCCTCTGATCACGAGCCCCAGCTGGTCCCCAGTCACTTTTCTTTGGACTGTCAAAGTGAAAGACTTGGGTTATCAACGTTTCCACCGTGAGCACAGATACTCTAATCCCACTAGATACTCCATGGAAGGAGGTTTCTCTGGGCAAATAATTCTCGGAAATGCTACCACAATACCAGCTCTTTTGGATCTCCCTGTCCCCCTGGGCATACAGACTAAACTTCGAAGATGCTCGGGGAGGAGGGGTGATGTTTAGCTTCAGGTGACGTTTGGTACGGCTTCCCTGCCTGGGTTATGTTCTGAAAGCTATATCTCAAACACTTTGAAAAGGGCACCCCCATAGCCCCCACTTATAAAGGAGGAAACAGAGGCACGGGTTTTTGGGTACTGAATGGCAGTGCTGGGATTTATTTAGATCAGACAGTCTGGCTCTGGAGTGGGGACTCCTAGCCTTCACTCCACAGCACTCAAGCAAGCTCCTGGGGTGGGGGGGGGGTAGCAGACTGTAAAGGGGGACCCATGGGACCGGTGCATTGCCTCGGGGGTCAGCTCTCTGTCCCCCAGACCAGAGGGATGGGGCCATCAGGTAGACGTGAGCATTCTAGACCCCACCTTCCGGGGTTCCCATCTGCCTGCTCCTAAGCTGTGGGTCCTGATAGCAGGTGGTCTGGGCTGCAGCCAGGGTGGGGGAGCAGGGTGTCAGAGGCTGGAGGGGCAGGCACATGAGTGTTTGGGGGGAAAACATTTCTTGAGGAGAATGAGCAACGTGGACACCCGTCCCTCCTCTAATTCTGGCCCCCTTCTCTCTTTTCTAAGTCTCAGATCGCAGAAGCCCGCCCCCTAGGCAGGTGGCAGAGACGCTCCAGGCTCCAGCTCCAGCTTCTTCCCCACCCCAAGCTGGTGACCTGTTTCCTCTGTGAGGATTCCTCCCTCCCTAGGCAAGGCCCCTGGCACCCTCCAGTTGTGGATCAAAACACACATGCACAGGAGGTCACCTTCCTCTTCCCTCCCAGAGCACTATGTTCAGTTAAGACACTCGTCTCCCCAGTAATGGTGGCGCTCCCCCTTTTTGAATCCCTCTCCGTCCCTCAGTGTCTCTATCTCTCAGTGTCTCTGTCTCTCCATCCCTCCTTCAAATTCAGTGGGGTCTTCTCATGGTGAGCCAAGTCTCTAACTGGTCTCAGAGGTCCTCCTGTCCTGTCCTCATTGCTCAAGCTGTATTCCAGGATGCTAACAGGCATTTTGTGACAAGTGTCCCAGGTCCAAGCCCAACATTTGGGAGGCTGTGGACCGAGGTGAGCAGAGCAGAGCCATGCAGTGATTGTGCTCATGGACTGGGCAGACAGATGGGGATGGCTGCCCAGCATGGGGATCCTGATGTCCCCGTTCTGTACCCCTGTGGGGTTAGTCTTGTCAAATGCAAATGGTGGCCAGGCACCTACCTTGTAATTTTGTCCTGTTTGTCACGCACAGTAAGTTGCAGAGGAAGTCACTTGGCCCAGAGCACTTATTAGCTCTTATTGTCCTTTTGATCTGAGCCAAGGGCAGGCCTCCAGGCCCCCCAAAAAAACAACAGTACCATCAGCAGACAGTCCCTCCTTTGTGGTCTGGCCCAAAGACAGTGAGGAGCAGTGAACTCTGAGCAGGTGAGAGAGGAGTGCCACCCCATCACCAGGCCAAGGGGACACACTCCAGGACAGAGCCTTCGCCAGCCCAGTTTACAGATGAGGAAACTGAGGGAAAGAACCAAGGCTTCTCGTTAGCTGTGCTCTGTGCCCCAAGCCCAGTTGAGGCTTCAGCAAGACAGCACTGAGTTTAGCAGAAATCCCCCAGGACATCGGGGGTGGGGGACTGGGCAAGGAGGCAGGAGACATTGGGAGACATGCCCTCCACCAACCCGACCCCCAATGGATCTCTGCCCGGGTACCAGGCCTCCTCGCTGACCAGGCCTGCGACTTCCCCCACTCTGGGTTTTTCTCAATTCTGCCTCTCCCCTCTTCCTCCCCCTGGAAAGCCCTCTTAGGCAGGCCTCTCCCAAGCCTCTGTTCACAAAATTATAAGCTTCCTTTGTCCCCAGCCTCTTCTGGTTATAATACTCGTGGGCTCGCCTGAGCTTTCAGGGGCATGGAAAATGTGACTTCACTCCTCAAGGATTTTCTGCTTTAACAAAATGGCATTGGGGAAAGAAAAAGAAAAAGAATGCCTCTGTCCATCCTTGACGGAAGAGGCACCAGGGCTTCTGCCACCCAGTCCAGAGCTAGGAGCAGAAGCCCCAGAGGGTCCGGCAGAGACGGACAGGGGACCCCTCCTGTCCCCACAGGCTGGGAGGGCTATGAGGGGAGCAGAGAGGGAAATGCTCTCTGGAGAGACATGTAGAAGGCAGGAAATGCACACATCCTTCCTTGCCATGCCCTGATCTGACTAATCGATGATTTCTGCACTTAGGGATTCTTTCCGCCAGTCCACTTCCTTGCTCCAGATGCTTGGAGTGGAGGGCTCTGGGCTCCGGCCACCCAGGTCAGAGTCCTGGCTCGGCCCCTTGCTAGCTCCTTTACTTTCGGTAATGGACTTCACCTGTCCTCGCCTCAGTATTCCCATCTGTAAAGTGGAGACAATACAGCCCATTACCTGCACTAATGAGAGAATATGCCCAAAGGGCTCAGAAACAAGCCCAGCAGATTGCAAGCACTCCGTGACCCATGCCTCTGCTCTCATCATTCACCCCTGCACCTTTCCCAAGAAGACCAGCTTGCCGATGTTGGACCTCGGGGAATGATCTCCAGGCACCTGCTGCCTGCAGACTCCAGCCTGGCCTCTCGCCGCGGAGCCCACGCGGTGGGCAAAGCGGAGGCATTGAGAGGTAGGCTGGCCGCTAAGGATAAGAACCCAGGGAGCATTTGCTGTGCACTCTTCCTCAGCGAGCTCACCTCTTAAAGAACTCAAGTCCCCAGGAAATCAAATACGTTAAAATAAAAGGCCAGAAATAATACTGATACTCGTGTTGATGTTACTGTTCCCACTTTACAGATGAGATCCAGAGACACAGCCGTCAAATGATCCAGGAAGGGTGACCCCGCCGCCTTAGCTCTTCCCTCTTCATTTTTCTCTGCTGCATTAAGGGGCACTTGAGTGGAAAATCCCAGCGCTTCTGGGAACTGGTGGTGGGGACCCCACCCTGCAAATGCGTAGAGAAGCACCGTCCAGGGGCACGAGCACCTTTGCACAGGCCTTACAAACTCTGGTTATTTTGAAAGAAAACTTTTGTTGCAATGAAAATTGAGATTTTCTTTTTTAAAAAAAGCAATTAAAGCATGGCTTTTGGTAGCAGAAAATAAAACCTCTCCATTTCTCTCCACTTAGCCCCCACCTCCACCCAGTGGCCTGGAATTTTCCATTCTTTTAAGGAAACAGAAATGTCTAGAGCTGACCCAGCGGTGCTGAGGGACAAAGGAACACAGACTGTCAAAATGGAAAGACCCCTCATTAGACAGATGAGAAAATTGATGACAAGAACGACCCGCCCAGGGTCAGGCACTTGAGCACATACTTGGGCACACGCGCGTATGTAGACACGCGGGCGGTGCACACTCGGGCTCTGGTGCCGCACAACGCAAACGTGCCCT
This sequence comes from Mustela putorius furo, assembly GCF_011764305.1. NCBI lineage: Eukaryota > Metazoa > Chordata > Mammalia > Carnivora > Mustelidae > Mustela > Mustela putorius. The sequence goes on from NW_025421341.1 coordinate 21,931,151, forward strand.
CCCGCACGTACACAGGCGAGCCGAAGCGCCCTCTTCTTGAGCCCACCCCTCACCCTCCCGGGAACGCGCTCTGCTCACCTGTGGGTAAAGACTGCCCCCTGGTGGTCACCGTAGTCATTACAACCTGCGGGCCGGCATCTTGAGCTCTTACTAGGTCCTCCTTCCGAAGTAAACCCAAGACTGCTCTGGGAACTTGATTTTCACCAGTGTGGTCAGGAGTCTTAGGACCAGGGAAGGAGTGAAGCAGAGACTTGGTGTTTCATGTCAGGTGTCCGGGAGGCCGACGCTGAGGTGGAGATGGGCAAGCAGGAAGTTTATGGGGGAGCCTTCTAGAGACCAACACGCATGCTGGAGAAGGGCCCAAGCAGGGCCCAGCTTTGGCAGTCCCCCGAAGGCCTCCGCTGACCCTACAGGGGCTCTGACGTTGGGACAGCCCTTCATCCAGACTCAACAGATTTAGCAAATAAAAAAAAATAGAGCATGCTCAGTTAAACTGGAATTTCAGATAAAGGGTGAACAATTTGTTAATAGATGCAAGATGAAGGTGTCTGGGCGAGAGGGTGCAAGTTGGGGGCGGGAGGAAAATGCATGTGTTACCCAGAGAGACGGGACAAACAGGGAGTGGACTGCGGATAATGGGAGCCGTGTTTCTCCCTATTGGGGTTGGGACTAGGAAATCTAGCAAGGGAGGAGGCAGGGAAAGTAGATATGTTGGTGCGAACCCGGCTGCCAATTGAAGGTGATGTAAGAATAAATACAAATATAAACGTGTGGCTATACATATAATGTCTGAATATAGACCTGTGTACATAGGCGCATACATAGTTCGAATGTTATTGACTATTTCCATATGGAAAAGGCTGGAAAACGGACAGCTGCATTTCCCGGGTTCCCATACACCTGGAATTTTAAATATGATTGGTACTCTGTCAATCAGATAGATGCACTCGGGTTTTTGAAAGCAGGGGTGGGGCTGTTACTGCTGTGCAGCTTTCTGTGCACAGGATTAACACAAAGGGGAGGGGGTCCAGCGACAAACTTCAGGAGTACCGAGGGAGTGCTGGATGCAGCTAATCCGCGACTGATGGGTTCAGAGCAGCTCCCGGTGGTTCTAGAGCTAGTGGTGGCTTCCCCCATCTAGACAGTTTTCTCCCCTTAGGAACAGGAGCTGGCTAGTGTGGTTCTGGAGATGAGTGTGGCCCCCTGAGTGTGGGCATCACAGAACCCTGGCAGTGGTTGGGGAGCGGTTCTTGAAATTTTAACCTAAAGTCTGTTTTTTCCTCCTCTCCATATATGCTGAAATTCGTTTAGAAAATTCCCTCCCACTCAAGCTTATCTAGAGTGGCTTTTGTCCTGTGCAGAACCCTGACCATACAGCTGTGTTCATGTCAACCCTGACGTTGACTTTCAGCTTTAGAGTCAGCCTATGAAGGAGAACCCAGAAATGGACCCTCAATTCTATGGTCAACTCATCTTCAACAAAGCAGAAGAGAATATTCAATGGAAAAAACGGAAAATTGGACCGCCACATACAGAAGAATGAAACTGGACCATTTTCTTACACCATACCCAAAAATGGAAGAAAGACCTAAATGTGAGACAAGAATCAATCAAAATCTTAGAGGAGAACACACACAGGCAACAACCTCTGTGATCTCAGCCACAGTAACTTCTGGTTAGACACATCTTCAAAGGCAAGGGAAACAAAGACAAAAATGATCTGTTGGGACTTCATTCGGATAAAAATCTTTTGCACCACAAAGGAAACGGTCAACAAAACCAAAAGGCAACAGATAGAATGGGAGAGGATATTTGCAAATGTCTTGTCTGATAAAGGGCTGGTATCCAAAATCTATAAAGAATTTGTCAAACTCAACACCCGAGGAACAAATAATCCAATCAAGAAATGGGCAGAAGACATGTCTTCAAAGAAGACATACAAATGGCCAACAGATACATGAAAAAATGCTCAACATCTCTTGGCATCAGGGAAATACAGACCAAAACACAGTGAGATACCAGCTCATACCAATCGGAATGGCTAAAATTAACAAGTCAGAAGCGACAGGTGTTGGGGAGGATGTGGAGGAAGGAGAACCCTCCTACACTGTTGGTGGGAATGCAAGCTGGTGCAGCCACTCTGGAAAAGAGTATGAAGTTTCCTCAAGAAGTTGAAAATAGAGCTACCTTACAACCCAGCAATTGCACTACTGGGTATTTACTCCAAAGATACAAATGTAGTGATCCGAAGGGCTACCTGCACCCCAATGTTTATAGCAGCCACAAATAGCAGTATTGGTGGAATGCTTTTCCACAAAGTATTGTGGAAAGCCAAAGTATTGGAAAGTCAATACTTTGGCTTTCCACAATAGCCAGACTGTGGAAAGACCCCAGATGTCCATCAACAGATGAATGGATAGAGAAGATGGTGTGTGTGTGTGTGTGTGTGTGCGCGCGTGCGCGTGCGCGCGTGTGTAATGGAATACTATGCAGCCATCAAAAGTGATACCCTGCCATTTGCAACAATGTGGGTGGAACTAGAGGATATGCTAAGTAAAATAAGCCAGTCAGAGAAAGACAATTATCATATGAATTCACTCATATGTGGAATTTAAGAAACAACAGAGGAGCATAGGGGAAGGAAGGGAAAAAGAAAACAAGACCAAATCAGAGATGGAGACAAACCATGAGAGACTCTTAACCATAGGAAACAAATAGCGCTGCTGGAGGGGAGGTGGGTTGGGGGGATGGGGTCACTGGGTGATGGGCATTAAGGAGGGCACGTGATGTGATGAGCACTGAGTGTTATATGCAACTGATGAATCACTGACCTCTACATCTGAAACTAATAACATACTATATGTTAATTAATTGAATGTAAATAAAATAATTGAATGTAAATAAAATAAAATTAAAGTTTTTTAAAATTAAATAAATAAATAAGAATCAGCCTCTGAAGTAATCACTGAAGAAAATAGGAAGACTACAAACTTGGGGATACACAAAGGACAAAGACTGCTACTTATTAGCCAAAATTAACTATTTCGTTTTCCTCTTCTTTCTGGGCAGCTAAGCAGAATACATCTCCCAAAATCCCTTGCAAAAAAAAAAAAAGTGTACCTCAGTCTGAGCTGCAGCGAATGGGGTGTGAGGGACGTGACATGTGCCTGGCCCAGAGACATGGCCCGCTTCCTCTTGTCCGTGCTCATTATTCTTTCCTGCTGGCTGACAAACAGATTATCACCTTGGACACCCCCATGATTCGTGATTGAATTCTTCAAGCTTCCATCAGCCTAAATCAACGAATGAACTGCCAACCTAGTCACCGACCAGTGCTGCACTGGGAGCCGGAAGTAAACTTCCACTGTGTTCAAGACGTATTTGTCTCCTCATCTAGTTGTAAACAAACTCATATAGTCAGTAAAAGCACATGTGAAAAAAAATAAATGTGCGAGGGGAAACAATTGGTGAGGGAAATGGACCCAAATATCCTCAACTTACAAAATGAGGGAGTCAAGATGTATTTTTATAATTTATGTAACAAGAAATAAAGACGCATCTTCTAGAAAGTTCCAAAATAGACAAAAGATGGACTACAGGTAGTGATATTGGTAAGAGGTGGAAAGCAAAGGGAGGGGATTATATGAGTTAGCTGTCAGTGTATCCTTGCGGAAAATGACTGCATAATCTCTGAAACAATCATCAAGAAACAGGAGCATATTATAGAAGAGGGAACCACAAACAAAACTTCATTTTTTTATTATGTTCTGTTAGCCACTGTATAGTACATCATTAGTTTTTGAGGTAGTGTTCCATGATTCATTAGTTGCGTATAACACCCAGTGCTCATCACAACAAGTACGTCTTTAGTACCCATGACCCTGTTACCCCATACCCCTGCCCCCTCCCCTCTGAAACCCTCAGTTTGTTTCCCAGGGTCCATAGTCTCTCATGATTCATCTCCCTCTCTGATTTTTCCCCCTTCAGATTTCCCTCCCTTCCCCTATGGTCTATTCCTTATGTTCCACATATAAGTGAAACCATATGATAGTTGTCTTTCTCTGCTTGCCATACTTCACTTAACATAATCCCCTCCAGTTCTATCCATGCTGATGTAAATGATAGGTATTCATCCTTGCCGATGGCTGAGTAATATTCCATTGTATATATGGACCATATCTTCTTTATCCATTCCTCTGCTGAAGGGCATCATAAACGTGAAGTTCCCTCTGGATAATGGGCCTGAGATAAGGAAGAGTGGGGCAGGGCTCACAGGTCAGCTTCACAGGTGTGTGGACCCTACCATTGGGCTCGTTCTCATGTTCTGCTATCAAGGTCATGAATTCTTGATGGTTTGCCTTTGAACTCGAGTTTCATAACTCAAGCCCAGTAGCCTAGGGAGAATACCCATGAGCAGAGAAGATGCAGCAATAAGCTTATCCATGAGTCTTTACTGCCCAGACACACACAGCCATTGGCAACACCCAGTGAGCCCAGAATCCAGTGGCTGTGTTCTGCGCTGGAATTCAGCAGGATTCAGAGTGAGTACGAGGCGAGCATGACATATGTATGACTGGGTAAGCTGGGGGCCTGACAGCCCTGGGAGGCCACGCCTTCCTTTTGAACCAGAACTTGCTTTGAACCCAGACAAATGGAAACCTTGTTCTAAGAAACACACACAACCGAGGAACTGATCGCATTCTTCCTCATTCGTGTTACTCCCCCGTATGAGCCAACCATTCATGTGGGAAATGATGCTACAGAAGGAGAGAGGCGAGCCCATCGAAAGCATTCTTCATGTCTGCTACTGTGTTTTCTATTTCGAGCCTTTCCATTTGATTTTTTCTATAGTTCCCACCTCACTTTTGAAATCACCATCTGTTCATCTAGGCAACAAGCTGGAAGGATCTCAAAAACGTATTGCTTAAGTGAAAGTAGCCAAACTCAAAAGGCCACTTACTTTAAGATTCCATTTACATAGCCTCGAAGAGGCAAAACTCTAACGACAGGAAATAGATCCGTGGTTGCCACGTCCTGGGGGTGACAGAAGGGATTGACCTGAAGAGGAGCAAGGACCTTTGGAGGCTGGTGTGGTGGTGTTGGAAATACTATGTATTTTTATTACAAAAAGGTGGAGGTTAATGAAAATTCATAGACCTGTCAATCTACTATAGTGAATTTTGTTATATACAAATTATATATCAATAAACCTTATTTTTTCTTAAAAAATACAATGAATTTCCTGCCATCACACTCATTCCAGGAGAGCTAACTTCTAAGAAGGTGTCCATATAAAGTGTCAGTGGGGATGGAAAGCAATGGGGCAGTCTCTAGCTCTATTGGTAGGAGTATAGATTCCTATGAGAACTTTGGAAAATTCTTTAATAATATCCACTGAAGTTGAATAAATGCATACCCCATGACCCTGTCCTTCTATTACTAGGTTTATGCCCAAAAGAGATTCATAAGAATGAACCCCAGATATTTAACCCAAAGATACAAATGTAGTGATCCCAAGGGGCAACTGCACCCCAATGGCTGAAGAAATGATGTCCACAATAGCCAAACTATGGAAAGACCCCAATGTCCTTTGACAGATGAGTAGATAAAGAAGATGTGGTTTGTATATCCAATGGAATACTACTCGGCCGTCAAAAGGAATGAACTCTTGCCATTTGCAGCAACGTGGATGGAACTAGAAGGTATTGTGCTAAGCTAAATAAGTCAATCAGAGAAAGACAAATACTGTATGATTTCACTCATGTGTGGAATTTAAGAAACAAAACAGAGGATCACAGGGGAAGAAAGGGGAAAAAAAAAAAACAAGATGAAATCAGGGAGGGAGATAGACCATAAGACACTCTTAGCTGGACATGGGGAGATGGAGAGGAGAAGGGAGTTGAGGGAAATTGGAAGGGGAGGTGAACCATGAGAGACTATGGACTCTGAAAAACAACCTGAGGGTTTTGAAGGGGTCGGGGGTGGGAGGTTGGGGGAGCCAGGGGTGGGTATTAAGGAGGGCACGAATTGCATGGAGCACTGGGTGTGGTGCAAAAACAATGAATATTGTTACGCTGAAAAGAAATTTTTAAAAAAGAGAGACTCTTAGTTATAGGGAACAAACTGAGGGTTATGGAGGGGAGGGGTGTAGGGGGATGGGGTATCTGGGTGATGGGCATTAAGGAGGGCACGTCATGTAATGAGCTCTGGGTGTTATATAAGACTGATGAATCACTGACCACTACCTCTGAAACTAATAATACATTATATGTTAATTAATACAATTTAAATTTTAAAAATAATTTCTAAAAAAAAAGAATGAACCCCAAGGGAGAAGTACAAAAACGCTCACAGAGCTTTACTTGTAGTAGCCAAAGATGGAAACAGCACCATGTGATTGATAATTAATTGTGCTCAACATTTATATACGCGTGTGTTTTGCACACTTTTTTTAACGCATTTTGTGGGGTTTTATACTTTATAAAAACATACTCCATAGCAAAGTGGACACGGCCTTCCATACCCGGCCCCACCCACCTCCACAGCCTAATCTCACCATTTTCAGGCAACGCCTGCCCCAGACATACTCATGCACCAAGTGCTCATGCCCCATATAAATACACCACAGCCTCTCTGCCTCCATGCATTCGCTCACTCTGTTCCCACTGCCTGGATATTCTTCCATGTGTCTGATTTTGACACTTTTCATCTGCATGGAAATCGCCAACTTATATTCCAAACCCAAGCCAGATATTACCTCTTCCCAGGAGCCATCTTTGAACTTGCACTTCATACAACCTCTCCCCACGAGGCTGAACTGGGCACCTGTCCTGTAATTTCTCCTAACACCCTATGCTTTAGGTCTGGGTTTATCAAGCCCCACACTGTGGACATTTGGGTTGAATAATTTGTGTTCTCAGGGTCTGTCCTGAGTATTTTAAGTTGTTTTTTGTTTTGTTTTGTTTTGTTTGTTTGTTTGTTTAGCATCCCTGGCCTCTGCCCACTAGACCCCAGGAGGATTCCACCCTCTGCTATGACCGATGTCACCTGGATGGGCAAGACCACCACTGGCTGAGAACCTAGGGATTCAGAGAAGCAGTCAATAACGTCCTCTTTCCACACCTGAATTCAGAAACAACTGACTGACCTGAAGTGGGGAAGAGAAAGGTCAAAACATTAGTGACAGAACTGATGGGACAAGGCGACTTTTAGAGCAGGGGCCACACTAACTTGCTTCTGTGTCACTCATAAAGTGAGACCCTCCCATACCAGGGATGAGCAGCTTGGGACAACCCCAGGGCTCCCGCAAAGGCCAGGCCCCCAGCCACGTGGCAGAGGAGACTGGAATGCAACCATTCTAGGAGCAGGCTGCCTCTGAGGGGGCAGAGAGAAGTGCAGGGAGCTCCATCTCTCCTCCCAAACTCCCCAACCCAAGAAGGGTGAGGAGAGAGGCCAAGGCATTAGGCAGAAACCCCTCCGGAGAAGAAGAGGTTATGCCCCTAATATTGTGTCCCTCCACCCTGGACATGGCTGCGTGCCGCTCAGCTGGCCTCTCCATGGGTCCCGCAGGGATGGTGGAGGGCATGGTCCAGCCTGCTCCTCTCTGGGCCCCCGGTGCCCTGCACAGGGTCCGGCTGGCCCGGAGAGCTCAGTACAGTCCTTCCCACAGCTGCTGCTCTGAGGTGCCTGGAGCCCTTAGAGCCCCACGTTCCTCCGGAGAAAACCACTCACAACAATGAAACATGAAAGCCGCCACCGTCTGACACGCACCCTGCTCCTGGATATCTCCCACAAAGGGAGCCCCAGGCCCAGGAGGAACTCAAAATGTGTTTCAACTGTGATGAACTGTGGGCTGGCTGGGGGCTGCCCTTCCTCGGGTCGTCTAGCCTTGTCGTTGTAGAACCATGGCATGGCCATAAGGGGGCGACATCCCCTTTCCTAAGCCTCTACAGCCCCGGTTCCCCAAACCAATGCTTTCCCCAGGTCCAAGGACGTTGGAATGAGGCAGCTTGCCCATTTCCCTCTTCTAAAGGAGGAAGGGAATTCTGGGCCATGTAATTGGCCTCGTGGCCACAGCTGGATGTCCAGTAGACTCAGACTCTAACCATGATGTCCTTGGACAGGAGCTGTCTCTCTGTGGCTTTTCTTTCCCTCCTCCCCTACATTCCCGGAGGTTCTCTCCCATTAAGCCCTGGAACATCCCCAGCCCCACTAGAGGCAGGGAAGGTGACCCCTCTAGTGTGGTCTCGGGGATCTCCCAGCTCTGGCCTCATGTCAACCCTCTGTCTTCTCACCACCACCACCACCCCCAGCACCCTTGTCCACAGTGTCACTGCTGTCCGTTCTGCCACCCATGGTCAGGCCCTGGAGTCTCCCCAGAAGCATCTCACAGACAACATCTGCCTTCTCGGTCTCCTGAGGACCATCCTAGGTCTTTCAGTCCCTGAACCTTTGGACCAGCCAGGCTTCATGAGGCCAAGTGACCTATGGAAAGTCCCTTCCCCTCTCTGAGCTCAGCTATCCTGCTCACAAAGGGCACAGTGAGATGAGTGGTAACCAGATCTCATGAGCCCCCAGTCTTCCTCTCCCTAAGGCCCATCCCTGGCTGTCTTCTTCCCTCCCTCCTGTCTGGCTCTTCTCTGGTCTCACAAGGACTTCCGACTTCTTGGGACGCTGCCCTCAGGAGGCTCCGGCCTCTACTCCACCTGTACTTTCCTAGCTGAGTCTTTGGGAGCAGACAGATGTGAGTTCGAATCATTAGATGGGCTCTTATGAATTGTTACTTCTCTGAGCCTTGCTTTGTTCATCTGTGGAATGGGGGTGATAATGACCACCTTGTTGAGTTCACAGAACATGAGATCCTATGTCTCTCACACATCGCAGGCAGTCAGTAGATGTGACGGCCCTCCCAGAATTCCAAGCTGGACACCCTGCATGAAGGATTCCTTTGGCATGACTGCCCTCTGTTACAGACAAGGAAACTGAGGCATAGAGAGGTCAAATGCTTGGCCTGGAGTCAGGGACTAGGAAACCGCCAAGCACACTGGAGGGATGGCCCACCACGCACTCCGCTGCCATGTTCCATGTGCAGACCGCTGGAAACGTCTCACCTTTGTTTTTCAGCTGGGGTATCAGAACATCAGTCCTGTTTCTACAGAGGCGCCCCTGTCACTCCTTTCGGGGGGGGGAGAGGGCCTGTTCATTTATTTATTTTCATATTTGGTCACATTCGGCTTCTCTTTCATAAAGACCTGGGGCCGTCTGGTGAGCTTAGTGGCCTGGGAGTCTTCGAGAGGAACGTGGAAGTTCACGCTCACTCTCACGGGCGTCACTGACCTTGAAGAGGAGGGAGGGAGGTAAATGACCACATGACCACATCCAGGGACTTCAGATGCTTGCCTTCCTGGTTCCTAGACCCCAGGCCCTGTGAACGGGAAGCTGCTGGAAGGCCGGACCCTGCAGAAATGAGCTCCCATGGGGGCAGAGGCACAGCGGCGAGCAGAACAGAATCTGCAGAGCATCCGGTCACCCCAAGGGGCAAGTGGGACCAGCTGCGTTGCGTGCCTTGAGAGACCCTCACCTGCCCCCCCGCGAGAGGAGGGACAAAAGCAGGCTGGCTGCTGGGGAACGGGCAGATGGGGCTTGTGGAACCGGGGGATTAGAACACGGAGCTGGGTTGTGCAGGGCTGCAAGAAGGCACCCAGACCCATCAACTGGCCCAGAGGCCCAAGTTAGAGACGCAGACACGCAGTTTTGAGAGGGGAATTCTCTTGGCCAGCCCCAGTGTACCCAAATCTCTTGGCTGCTAGTCCAGTGCCCCTCCACGGAGCCATCCCCTGGTCAGGGCCTCAGTGACTCCTGATGCTGCCAGCTGCCTGCAGGGTCTCTGGCCCTGTCCCCAAGCAGGTCATGGAGGGGCTCTGGAACAGCTCCAGTCAGCCAGGAAGGAGGATTGGTGATGGAAACAGAGGCCTCCAGGTCTCTGTCCCTTCCACTCCCCCGGAGCTTTTAATAAACACCTGCCTCGAAGTGCCCAACGACTGGCTTCCAGCTCTAAGTAAACGGGCCTCTCAGGACTTTGGAAGTTGGATCTACCCGGGGTGCACAGACACCTCTTCCAGGAGTGCCTGCAGTTCCCCCTGTTGGCCACTCGGGGGGAGCCTTGGGCCTGGGACGGCACTGGGAAGCTGGCCAGCTGTGGTGTGGCCCTAAGGCTGGAGGAGAAAAGCTTAGATACCAGAATAGCAGCCCCGTCTGGACTTCCAAAGCCGTCCCACAGCACACCCTCAACCCATGCCTAGTTCCCTCCTGTTCCCTGAGGTCCCTGGTCCATCCCATCCTAAAGGACCACAGCCAGGAGCTGCAGCTTGTCTACGAGTGACCATAGGGAAGGTGGCCTAGGGGACAGAGATGGAGCAATGAGATGCAAAGTGAGGGGACAGTACCCAGGGAAGAAAACAGGAGAAAAAGCAGCTAGGAAGGGGTAGGGAAGGCGAGAAAGGCAGGAGGGGAGGGAGGGCCCCCTCGGGAGGAAACCTTGAGCTGAACGTCTTCCCTGGGCCTCCTCCGTGGGGCTGGCCCTGCAGGGCCCAGACACCCCCTCTGCATCTGCCTGGAGCCCGGTCTGCCCTCCGCAACACCAATCCAGGGCTTGGGTTATCAGCACCCCAGGGAGCAGGACATCCGGGAGGAAGGGCTGGGAGAGAGCTGTAATGTCACACCAGGCACACACAAAGGCGGCCAGCTGTCACCTGATTTTCACCTCCCTTATCTCCCCTACTTGGGGTAGAGTCTGGCAGTTCTAGTGATCTGAAGGAGCTTCATTCAGAAAAGGCCTCTCCCTCCCCAGCTCACACCTGCTGATACCACAGCAGAGCAGTGAGGCATCAGACGGCTCCTTCAGCAGGGCTAACCCCAGGGGGCTTCCAATTTCCAGGGCAAGTCACCCCCTTTCCGAGTCCAGGCCCTGAACGCAGGCTGAGCACCTGAGAGCAGAGAGCAACGCTGGAGAAGAGACATGAATCGCGGTGGGGAGAGGTCAGGGTTCTTGAAAGAGCTGTCCACACTGGCTGTCTCTCGCTACCTCCTGTTCGCTCACAGAGTCACCGATTCTAGAAATACCATGAGCTGTTTGGAGCCAGACACTGTGCTAAGTCACTTCCTCAACCCCATGCTCTGCTGTCTGTCCCCAGAGGAGGAAGCCAGGATGACCTCTTCGTGCTCACTTCAGTGACCTTCTCCCAGGGCTTTTGACGCAATCTTGGGCGGGGGTTGGGGGGGCAGCTGGATTGTCTGTCGATTGTCCATTTCTTCCACAAAACTCTTACCCCTTGCCTATGGAGACACGAGCTCTTCCTCCCCTTCTAGAGCTCCGGTCTTCTTCACAGGGCCATCTTCCTCTACCTCCTCCCTACAACCTCACATGCCCTGGTCCCATTCACAACCCTCCCCATCCCTATAATGCCTTTAGAACAGGATGAATCTCTACCCACAGGCGCACAACAATCCTTCCGTGATTCAGCTCAATTTCTCGGTCACCCAGCCCTCTGGACAGACATAGTGAGGAATTTCAGCAGCCGGGGACCTGAGCCTTAGGGAGCATTGCAGCATCCTCTGGGAGGCATGGCCCTGGGTAGGCCACTCTCTGCAGTTTCTGGACCATACCCCAAAACAAGGACCCCTGGTCCTTGTCCTCTGTACTGAGACCCAGGACCATCCTTCCCCTGTGTCCTGTCACCTCTCAGGAGGTAAAGTTGAGATGCTCCTACAGCCATCTGCCACCCCAGAGCCCACCTGGAGTTGGATCCTGGCCTCTGGGCCACCCTGCAGCATCCTGGGGAGGAAGCGATCAAGGTACCCCAACGCACAGACATGGCTGCTGGGGGGCACCCCCAGAGGCGAGGTCCTTCCCCTGAAAGAGGGTGACCGCTGACCTGCGCGACTATGCCATGTGATATCACTGACTCCAGGATCCTGACCCCTCACTCCTAAATGCCCAGTGACTCTTTCCACCTGAAGTCCCACAGCACTCCAGAGTCTTCAACTTCTGCTCAACACATGCACCTCCAGAGTCTTCAACTTCTGCTCAAACCCATGCCTCTCAACTCGGCGTGCTGTCGCCAGGCCCAGTCCTTCTCCACAGGCCTTCCATCACCTCTGCGTTGGGTCAGGGATGAAGCTCTTCCATGTCTGCCTGCTGAGCATGGTCTGAGTGAGGCCACAGAAGGAAGCACGGCGCGGACACTCCCCTCAGAGTGTCCCCACAGAGCGGTTCTCCCTCCCACAGCTGCAAGTGCATGAGTCAAAAACTAACAGTGACTCCCAGCACCCACTCTCCTCTTCTTGCTTTAGTAAGAAGTCCCCAGACGTATGGCCAGGCTCTTGTCCACACAGCATAAAAATAACATTTCCCAGTAGCTAGTTGAGGCCATATGGTAGTTTGAGTCCTTGCCTTCTGAGCAGAAACAATATATACAATGGAAGCAGTGTATTGTGTCCTTAAAGAGATAGGCATGATCTTTTCTTCCCACCTTTCCTTTCCACCACCTGGAATGCAGTTGCAATGGCTGGAGCATCAGCCTTTCTGGCCACATATTGAGGATGGCCGAGCGACAAAACTAAGTTCCTAAGCAACTTCATACGCAGAGCTCTGATAGAAGCTAGAGCCTTTACTTGAGAGAGAAAGAAACTAGGTACCTATCACATTTATCTCGAGCACTTTCCAGCTATGAGATCTCGAGCAAACTACTGAATCTTCCAAGCTTTAGTTTCCCTAGCTGTATTACCTATTTCCTGGGGTCGTTTTATAAATAAATGAGGTAACATCAGAACATCGTCTAACGTATAGCTGGGCTGAGCTGCAAGAGAGATTGAAACAGAGAGCCCAGGCATCTTGGCCAAATACTAATCTAACCCCACCACTCCCCTGATACGCACTTTTCAAGAAGTCTTAAGGACTTAATAGTCTGAGGGGGTCTGAGGTCAAATAAGCAGATAATAAACACAGCTCACATTTATCAAGCACTTACTATTTGCCAAGTGCTGCTCAAAATGTCTGTACAGGCAGAGATTCTCAATTGCTACAACAACCTGAGTCAGAGACAACCATTACCTTCCTACACTGATAGCAAGGTCGAACAACTCAGGGTGTTCGGGGTGCTCAGGGTCATACAGCTAATAAGAATGGAGTAGCATTTGAACCCAGAGCCCACAGTCTGTGCGTTTAACCACTTTTCTCTCTGGCCTGCAATTGAGTGTGAAATTAACACTATAATACACACTGCCCAGGGGAGGCACCCAAGGTTCAAGCATGCTATGCCCCTCCTGCCCCTGGACCTTAGCACGTGCTGTTCCCTCCACCCGAAATACCCTTTCTCTCCTTTCTGCCCAATCAACTCCTGTTCCCTCTGTGGACCCTAACATTTGGATAGAGTCACATCCTCGAGGACACCTCTGCTCTCCCCAGGCCATCAGAATCTGCTTAGAAACTCTTTCCACACCGTGCACTGTCCTCCAGGGCACTTATCATATTGTAATTACATACTAGCTGCTTCTTTATGTTGTCCCCACTCCCCCTCCCCGCTGTCATGAAACCCAGAATGCTGCAAGAGAAACAAACACACCAGTAGTGCTCAGGGCCCAGTACAATGCCTGCACCTAGTAGGTATTCGAGGGCTAGTACAATGCCTGCACCTAGCAAGTACTTAGGCCTAGTATAATGCCTGCACCTAGTAGGTGCTCAGGGCCCAGTACAATGCCTGCACCTAGTAGGTACTCAGGGCCTAGCACAATGCCTGCACCTAGTAGGTACTCAGGGCCTAGCACAATGCCTGCACCTAGTAGGTACTCAGGGCCTAGTACAATGCCTGCACCTAGCAAGTACTCAGGCCTAGTATAATGCCTGCACCTAGTAGGTACTCAGGGCCCAGTACAATGCCTGCACCTAGTAGGTACTCAGGGCCTAGTACAGTGCCTGTACCTAGTAGGTACTCAGGGCTAGCACAATGCACCTAGTAGGTACTCAGTACATCTCAGGCTTATTCACGGGCTAATCGATTTATCCCAAGGGAACCCCAAGGTCTCCACCAGCTCTAGGGGGTGTCTTTTCTCCGTCTCTCCCTGGTGGTCTCCTGCCCTCCTCCAGGACCCCTGGCCCACACAGGCTCTGTTCCTGAAGTCCCCAACCAGTCTGAGTCCCATGAGGAAGGGGTGGTGGTTTGGCAGGTCAGGTCCGCTCATGCAGGATAAGAGCCAGGGTAGGGGGACAGAGTCTGTGACCCTGTGTACCACCCCCGACCCCTGGTTTCCCAGGACCAACCCAGAAGTCAGGGAATGGGAAGGGGCTGAGAAGAGGGGTCCGGAACCTAGACATCCTGTCTTGATGGCCAGAGATGATCTTTAAACCCCCAGAAAAGCTGGAGCCACAGAGGCGGCAGTACCACCCCCGCCCCGAGCCTGTGGTCAGGAGTCAGGAGCCAGCTAGATCAATATCATTAGGGAGGCGTTCAGCCATGAGTCTGTTCTGCTGCCAAGTCCCCCCAGAGGCCTGAGAGATGATGGGGAGGAGGCAAGAGGCACAAGAGGAGGAGCAAGGCTGCATATTCCTTAAGGCCCCAGAGCCCAGCTGTAGACGGAGGGGGGGGTGTCCTACCTGCACACACCCCCCACCTGAGGTTGGCATTCTCCCATTTTACAGATGAGGAAACTAGGGCCCAGAAAGGACAATGCTCTCCTGAGGCCCTGGCAAAGCCAGAGCCAAATCAGCTGTGCCTGGTTCAGAGGCCAGCTCTCCCAAGGCAGGTCAGAGCGGAAGAAGCTCATCTCTGGTCCAAGGGCCTGGCTGCATGGGCACTTCCGGCTCAGGCTGGAAGAGGGGCCTTTCCTAGGTTGTGCCTGCAGCCACACCTGGGATAGATGCAGTCATCACTCCTGCATCTGCAAGGTCAGGGGCTCACTGGTCCCAGGGCACACTTTGTAGTAGCTCCCCTCCACTCTGTGCTCTCTGCGGCACTCCCCTAGGAGGTGTGAAGCCCAGAGAGTGTGGGCTCCCTTGTCTGCAAGAGGCCACAGGACATGGCACAGCCATCCTCTTGGCCTCCCCACGCCTCTGTGTCTCCAAGCTGAGCTGTCCCAGTCCTTGGGCTCCTCGTGGCTGCAGCCCACTGGCCCTTTTCCACCCACTCCTTGCCCATGTCCTGCGTCATGCTTGCCCATGTCCTGCGTCCACTCTGCACCAGGCCCCTGGCCTGACCTGCAGAACCCAAGGGGCATGGGGCTGCTCTCTCTCTCCTCTGACTGCACCGCTCTGCTGATTAGCACAGCCAGAGGTCAGCTCACTGCGGGAGTAGCCCTGTCCCATTGCCGGCTTGTAACCCTGGGACTGAGTCTCCACGCCAGACTGCTGGCAGCAAGAAGGTAGCAAAAGAGATGCCTACGTGGGGACTCAGTACATCCCAGTGGGCTAGGTCTCGTGTGTGTGTGTGTGTGTGTGTGTGTGTGTGTGTGTCTGCACGCACACAGGTGCATTTGTAGTATTCCTGCTGCCATTGTTTAGAAGCAGCTGTCGCCTTCCCATACTTTGGCTTGCTTAGAAATTGCTGAGACTAATCATTAGTCATTTTTGCCAGGGAATGAGGAAAATCCAAGTCTTTAAAAGAGGAAGGCAGAATTTAACCCCCAGGAGGGGGGTAAATCCAGCCCCACTGGAACTGGATTTCCCAGATCCTACGCTTCTACTCACATCTCGAGGGCCTGGGCATGGCCGCAGGGGACAAAGACAGCTTCTCTTTCCTCAAAGAGCTCTGGCTCAGGAGGGTTGGGGCTAGGAACCCCTCTAGATGCAGGAGGAGGGACATCGGGCTCAGCCCCTAGAGGGGACAAGGGAGGCACATGGGGAAGGAGGCCATGGGGACGCCCAAGCCCATCCAGAGGGGATTTCGTCCTCCCCTGCCCCTCCTCCAGACTGTTCACCAGTGCGCGTGCTTCTGTGGACACATGCCCCTGCCGTGGAGGATTCCATTTGCACAACGGTCTTCCACACTGGTTCCGGCCAGAGTCCCCGTCGGAGGGGTAGAAGATTCCAGTGCCCCCGCAGGACTTCAGACTCACTCAGAACCTCAGGGGGTGACCCACCCAGGCTTCAGCACTTGTCAGCCAAGTTTGAGACCAAGTGAGAGACAACTCCTCTTTGGCCCCCAACCCCAACCCTCTGCCCCGCCTGCCCTCCTGCTGCTGTTCCTGCCTCTTCCAAGGGCAGCCTCTCCAAACACTGCCCACAGTCCAAACGCCTGCCCACAACAGAGCCTGCTCAGCGCCAGGCCCCGCCCCAGCCTAGCTCCCGCCCCGCCTAGGTCCGCCGACACTCCCTGGTCCGCCAGCTGGTAGGGCCTACGACTCCTCCTGTCCAGTGGAGGCTCAGACAAGAGCCGTCACGGTCCTCATCGTTCAGGCAGGGCGGAGGCGAGCCCTGAAGGGCATTTGAGTCCCACCGGGCTGCTCACGCTTCAGCACACATGCAAGTCTCCTGGGGGTCTCCTGAGTGTCTGGTCTGCAGGCCTCTGCCTTTCCTATAAGCTCTGGGCAATGCCAACGTTGATAGCGCAGGGTCCGCACTCATAGGAAATGGAGGGTCTTCTGTGTAATAAGGTGTGTCGGGACTCAAGTCCCTGCCTCAGAGCCCTCCAGCAGCAGCCTGCTCTCTCCCTCCTCCTCCTCTTCCCGGCACCCTGGGAGCACAGATGCACCCCCTACCCGTCACCTCCCTGGTGGGACCCCTCAAAGCCAGGCCTCAGAGCCCAGCCATAGGTCCCAGCCTGCCATCTCCTCAGTCTCTCTCATCCACTAGCCCAGGCCCAGCTCGAGGTAGCTACATCCATCCACACCTGGGTGGCACTAGAGGGTGATCTCCTGCTCACACACCTGGAGTCCCGGTCCACTCTGTGGGAAGCTGGCCAGCCTGCCCAGTCCCCAGGCCCCCCATCTGGCCAGTTCCCCCCGTTGGGTCTTCTGCCTGCCTCTCACTCATCAGAGTCTGTCCTTCCCTCGTAAACAAAATCCTAAGGGCCAAGGAAGGGGTATGAGCTAGGAAACACATGGGCTTTCAGGGTTCACAGTCTGCTTGGCTGATTACCAGCCTTAGGATTTCGAGCAATCTCCCCACGTCTTTGAAGCTCGGTTTCTTTCAAAGATGGCCTTCCTCCTCCCAGGAGCACGTGTGTGACAAAACACACAGACACACTCGGCATGGCCTCCAGAACTTAGCGGGATTGTTCAATGCCAGCTGTCACCAGTGGTGACAAGTTCCAGTTCCACCTGTTAGAAGCTAGGTGACTTCTCACAGACTCAGTTTCCTTCTTTGTCGCCTCAACGTAACGACACCCTCTTTCGCCGTGGTCCAGAAGGCTCCAGAGGCTGTCCAGAGAACCAGCTCTGCATACACTGGTTGTTTCCGAGCTGGTCCTATGACCCAAACAAGGCCCATCAGAGTTAAAGAGCACTTGCCCTAGCATTTAATATTTGCACAAAATACTGGGGAAAAGAGCTCCCTGCGGGGGCTGCCGCGCTGGTTGGATATGAGCTGGGAGCGCCTCGTGGCCCAACGCTGGGGCACAGCCTGCCTGAATGGGAACCCAGCCCAGAGCTGAGGGATGGAGACCAATTCTGGCTCCAACGTTGGAGCTGTCGGGATCCGCTGGGCCTCGAGAGCCAATAGAGTGCTTTTTTTTTTTTTTTTTCTTAAACCAGTTTGAGTTTCGCTCCTCGCTAAAAGAGTCCAGATGAAACTTTCATGGCAATGAGAACGGAGACCTGGACGGCGGGAAAGCCACTGGGAGAATGATGGGGGAGCCGTATGCGAGAGGCACCCCCTGAAGCCCACCGCACATCCGGAGCCTGGAGGGGGCACCTTTGTGCTCACCGCTGAGCCCTGGGCAGACCCCTTCCCAAAGAACACAGCTAGAGAAAGACACAGATTTTTCTTTCGCTTTATCATGAATAAAGCCATACAATGGGCACAAGGAGACAAAGCAGCTGTACAGGAGCGGGCGGGCAAGGGCTTCGATACATTCATATCCAGGGAAGTAGCGCAGATTGGGGTTTACACAGGTGGCAGAGGCTATAGGCACGATGATACAAAATAGAAAGGATATTTCCATCTATATAAATACACAGCCAGGGGGTCGGGAGGAGGCTGGGTTCTTCTGTCTCTCCTGCAGGGGCCGGGGAGGCCGGGAGGCGGAGGCAAAGAATCTCTTACATTTGTTCTGGACGGCATGACAGAGGGAGGAGAGAAAATGGGGGAACACGGCGTGTGAACACCGATGTGCTCACTCTCACACACAAACCAAACACGGCCACCCAGGAGAGTCTCCACCTGTTTAACACTGATCAGAAACCGAACTTGGGACATCCGTCGGCAAAGACCCCACTGCCAGGAAGAGGCCAGGTGTGGGACGTACATGGAAGTCCTCCAACAGTCTGGACATCGGAGGACAGAGAAGTCAGGAAGGAGCCCATCTGCCAGAGCCCCACCCAGGGGAGCGAGTCATCCCCAACAACAATACTGCGGTTCCTCCCAGCAAGGGCCCTCCTGATTCTTTTCACGGCTGGGTGATATTGAACTGGATGTCCTATTGCCCACCCACTCCCTTTGACGGTAACCCCACGTTTCCTAAAGAGATCAGCAAAGTATGCACCGTATACCCCTCACGCACACGCACGCGCGCACGCGCACACACCTACATCTAGCCTTACACTGGCCAGGAGCTCCAGTCTCCAGGTCCTGGGGCCTGGACCTGGATGAGGCATGGATCTTGGCCTCTGCCTCCAACTTCTCCAAGGACCCTGAGCATGGGGAGATGTAGGGGCTGGAGGGAGCCCCCGGACAGGGCATGGACCTACTTGACCTTCCCAGGGCCTAAAGTTGAGAAGCTCCAAAGAAGCGCGGTAGACCCGGGAGGGCAGGTTGGCGGACAAATGTCCAGGGCATAGATGTTCTGCTTCTAGACGCCTCCACACACCTTGTGTGGCAGGAGGAGCCTGCCCGACCTGGACTGGGGCACATCGGAGTATCCTCCCACTCCTCCTGAGCCCCCTTTATAAGGATCACACTTGTCCAGCTGGCTGTGGCTTCTTCTGGCCACCAGGCCCCACTGTTCCTGTCCTGCCAGTCTCTGATACACAGAGGGATTCCTCAAAACCCAAGGGAGAAGGGGTCCACGAGTTTTCAGAGCTGCTAGGAGAGATTCCGATGAAGAGGGCGATCAGAAGGCCCATCCTAAACCTCGGACACAGTGTACATGGCCCTCAAGCAGCTGACTAGGTAAGGAAGCCAGGACACCAAGACTGCTGGGCAGGGGCATTTCAGGAACCACTGGAGGTGGACCCAACAGCTCCCTTCCTTCCTCTCCCCCTCTGGGGTCACCTCTCCATTGTTCCCGTGCTCTGCCCTCTCCTCCTGGTCTACCGGCATGAACTCCCCTGTACCTCGTTGACTGTCTCTCACCGAATCAGACAGATGTCACTTCCCTGCCCTCTTCCCTCCAGACACCGCTCAGGCCAGCCCCAGGCCCCAGGCCGACCTCAGACGCCTGGCTGGAGCACAGGGGGGGCCATGAGCCTGCCTGGCATCTGCACCCCGCCCTGTAACCTGACCCTGCCTCTCCCGTTCCTCCTTGCCAACCTCCCCCGGACCCTGGCCCTGCCAGCCTGTTTTCAAGACCAGACAGCACTCTCCTGGCTGACAGACAGATTCAACAGTAACAGCAAAAAGGGGTGCGGGGGAGGGAGGAGAGAAAAGGTTAGACATTTACACAATAATAACAATAATGATTAAAAGTGCTTTCTCTTAAAGGAAATCTTTGGCAAGAATATACTGCGGTGCTGTGTGTGTGTGTGTATATGTGTGTGTGTGTGTGTGTGTGTGTGCCCGTGCGCACGCAGGGGTGCACAGACCTAACCTGTGAGACATGAGAGGGCCACAGTGTCCTCCCAACCAGTGTCTGACCCCAAAGTGGGGCCACTTGGAGACTGGGGTACCCTTCCCCAGCATTCTTCTGGAAACCCACTCCTTCCAGAGGGATGCGAGGGAGTGAGTGAGGAGTTGAGCTGCTCAGCTTCCCAGGATGCCCTGGTCCCTCCCAGGGTCACACTGGGCTCAGGCCTGAGCGGGGCAGGCTGGCCGTGCCTGGGAGGCAGGGGCTGCCGGTGGGCGGTAGGAAAGCGTGTGTGAAGGCCCAGGGCTGGCTGCTGAAGGGTCTGCCGCTCCGCCAGGCCCCGAGTGAGGAGAGGCCATCCAGACCAGGAGGGGCAAGCGCCCAGGGCCACGTCCAGCGGGAGATGTAAGATATTTACAGAGGAAGTGGGGAGGAAATATCTCCCATCTGGGGAGAGAGTTGGGGTGGGTGGGAAGGAGAAGGGGAGGATTTCTGGGTATCCGGCTTGAATGCCCCAGAAGGAAGAGCGCTTTGGAGGAACCTTGGTCACCAAGTACAAGGCTGCAACCTTTAGGAAGCGGGGGCCTGCTCCCCACCATCAGACACTCTCCTTTCCAACTCCCTGAAAACAGAACGTCCACACAGATACAGCTTCTTGGAGGAGAAAAAAATGCAAAAGACACACACGTCCCCATCCACCACACACACCCTTGTCCCGGCAGTCCCACAGGGAGGAGGGCAGCCCCCCCCCCCCGCCCTCTCTGGGAGCTGACTGTTGTGCCCCGGGCTTGCCAGAAAATAAGGGGACCAAGGGAATGGGGCAGGTGCCACCACTGAGCCCCTGCTTCCTCCAAGAATAAAGGGCCCCTACATCTCAGACTTCACTTAGACATGAAAAAGGGATGGGAATTGGTTTACGCCCCGGGAGGCAATAAAGCAATATGGGAAAACAATAAATACTTCTCGTC
Organism: Mustela putorius furo; assembly: GCF_011764305.1. Classification (NCBI taxonomy): domain Eukaryota; kingdom Metazoa; phylum Chordata; class Mammalia; order Carnivora; family Mustelidae; genus Mustela; species Mustela putorius. The sequence continues at coordinate 21,952,050 of NW_025421341.1, forward strand.
AATTTACCTATTCTTTTTTTTTTAACCTTTTCTTATATTTTATTAGCTTACAGATTCTGTCAGTATGTCCCACATATATATTATATATATTTATATATCAGTACAATGCCTCTCTCTAAGGGACCCCATAGGCTTAAGAAGCCCCCCAAGAATGGAGTCCTGGTGAATTTTCCATTCCAGCTTAGAGTCCTTGGGTGGTGGTATGAGGGGTCCCCAACTGCCCAGTTGGCCTCTTGGCCCTCTGACCTCAATGCATCCCTTGGCCCCTCTGTTCCGTGGGCAGCTTGGTTCTGCCAGGGAAACCAAGGCAGGAGGGGGGACAGCAAGGCTTTGGCATGGGAGGCAGGCCATGTGGGATGCACAGACAGCAGCAACAAGAAATCTGCTAAGGACATCCCAGGCAGTCCGGTAGAAATCAGGCCCCAAAACACTCACAGAGGGACCCACGAGCCCTTCGGGGGCCTTTTCTGGGGATTGCTGGGCAGGGCTTCTGAAAGCAAGTTCCCCAGGACAAGCTCCAACTTGAGGACCCTGAAGGACAGGGCAGGGCAGGGCAGGAAGGCTCAATCCCCCACACCCAGAAGGGCAACAAGCAGATAAGGAAATGAGGAAAGGCTGGTCTGGGGCACAAAACCCAAGAACGGGCTGAGGGCTCAGGGCAGTGGGAGCGACCTGCCCAGGCTGCTGAGGGACCACACATGTCCAATCTGTCCAATCCGCTGAGCTCCGAGGCCGAGGCCGCCCCTCCTGGTGGCTCTCTTCCCCAAAACTACGCACATGTGTGTCTTCACCTCCCTCCAAAACCAATATTCTGGCCTCCCCTGCCCCGCCGGGGTCTTTGTTGAGAAGCGGCTGACAACACCCAGGGCCGCGAGAGCGCAGGTAAAGGGACCCACAGTCTGTGACCCAGAATCCTGGGGAACGGGGCTTATGTCCCCTCGGGCTGCCCTGTCACCCCCTGCTGTCACCTTTTCTGGACAGGAGGCACATGTGTATGCAAACACACGGGCACAGACAAGGCTAGGTGATACGACCCTGGCTAAGAGGCACGTGGAAGTCAGTGTGTGGGGACAAGGGTGTGGTCCCACGACACACCCTCTACACACACCCGCACACTGCACGGCGGAGGCACAGTCCCGAGACCCTGCAGTACCCCAGGACTCAGAAACTTTCAAAGGCAAAAGTTCGGCCACTTGATGTTCCGTGCTGGCTCTATTTGGTTCACCCATCTACCCCAGAGGCGGCCAGAAAAGGATGCTCTCAATCTGATTTCTCCTTGCCAAGCAGTAGGGTTAGGGAGACAGAGCTTTTCCATCTACTCCCAAATGACAGATCCCCAAGGAGCTGGTCGGTCTCCTCTGAGGAGCCCCATCCTCTCAGAGGGGTGGGGGGAGTCAGGTGGACCTGGTGGGCAGTGGAGGCTTTGGGGGCTCCACAGTATCCATCTACCCAGGGGAATCCGAGTTATTCTCCTCCATCTTTTTCTTTCTCTCTCTCTCTCTCTTTCTCTCTCCCCCTTCCCCTCTGCAATTCACTTCCCCCTCCCCACGTTGCACTTTCTTCTCTCCTTCTCCAAAATTGGCCCAAAGTCCTCCTTCTGGATTCAAGGGTGGTCAGGATTCATGGGTCCCCTCCCCACATGCCCCATCCCCACTGCCCTGGCCCTGGGCGAGGGGTGGCGTTCATCTCTTCTGGCCGGCATTCAGCATGACCTTGGAGACGAAGTTGACAATGGCAGAGGCGGGCTGGTTGGGGTCAAGCTCAGCGAAGAGGTGGCAGGCGTTGTCGGTGGTGCTGCCCTGCTTCCGGGCCACGAAGCCGAAGAGTCTGTGGGGGGTGGCAGGAGCAGGAGAGGGGGTGACAGGCGTGAGGGGAGGGTTGGGGGGTGGGGGACGCCCGAGACCTGGGAGAGCTGCCGGTGTGAGCAGGCCCACCCTCAGCTCGAAGCCCTTCCCCGGTCTTCCTACCTCCCCCTGCCCACAGGGACGGGAGAGAATCCTCCCTCTGGTCCAGCCCCAGAAAGCCAGGTCCCAGGGATGAGAGTGTCCCTGGTTTCGGGGTAGGCAGTCACTCCCCTTTGAGGAGCAATGGGGGAGGAGGAGCTGGAAGCAAATGAGGAGACTGGACAGCAAGAGGTGGGAAGACCAAAAATAAAACGGGGACATTCCTAGGCAGGCTTCTCGCGGCACTTCCCAGCCCCACCCGGCCCAGCCTGTTCTCGCACACAACACAGAAGCACGTGAAGGAAACACGGACGGCCCATCACAGTGCTTGGCCTCCTCAGACACAAGGAGAGGATCAGGAAGACAAAGGGATAAGGGGTTGCCACCCCCCTCACACTCACTCACACACACACACACACACACACACACACACACACTTCTCCTCGGCTCGAGAGAATGGGAGGGGATGGGGGACCCCACACCTGTTCCTCCCCACCCCCACTCCCTGCACCAGAGTGACCTGGCATTCTCTCTGCAAAACAGAGTTAAAAATATGAGCAGAGAACAGAATGTGAGCCCGGGTCCCCTCCCCGTCGGCACATTGCTAATTAGAGCGAGATGGGGAAATCGGACAGCTGGAGATTCCGATGGAAACCCCTCTCCCCAGGACTGGACCACAACAGCTAAAATTAGCAAAGTTGGGTCCTGCCTGCCACCACCCGCACGCATAAAACACACACACACACACACACACACACACACACACGCACACGGACGTAGGACTTCCTACAGCTTTGCTGTCCCCACCTTTGTTTCAGGAGCCTGGAGCAGCTAGGGCCCGAAGTCCGGGATAATGACCTGCCCAAGTGCAGGGGATGCCCGGGTCCATGGCCCAAGCGCCAGCACCTCCCTTCCAGGCCGCTCAGGCTCCTTGGTGCCCAGGAGGGCAGTAAGGGCGGAGGGAGGGAGTGGCTCCGAGCCACCGCAGGACCTCGAGCCAAGCCTGGCCGCCTGGTTCTGCCAGGGTGGGGAGCCAGCCAACCTCACCAGCCTAAACATGGCCCGCCTGCCCTCCCTGCTGTTTATTTTTCCCCCCCCCCCCCCCCCCCCCCCCCGCCAGTTCAATGACTGCCAGGTCCTTTCTCTGCTGGGGGGAATGGATCCAGGCAGGAAACCTCAGCCCCAGGGCAGGGAGGAGCACTTGCAGGAACCTGAGAACACACCTCCCGAAATCTGGGGCCTCAGGCGCCTGGCACACCTACCCTCCCCCCCCCCCCCCAGTGCTGTCCCCTGACTGAGCCAGGCTCTCCTGGGCCTCTGCCCTGCAGAGCAAGGTCGCGTCAGCAGGAAGCTCAGCACAAACCCAGCTCCAGAATGAGGAGAACAACTTCCGGGCTTGGGAGCAGCCCACTTCTGTCCCCCACCCATCATCTCCCCATCACAGGGCCGGGTGGTGACCAAGGATGAACTCCTTCAGACACAGAGCTTGGGCCTGCTTGCTTGGGTCAGGGACTTGGGAGACCCTAACGGTCCTGGGAACTCAGAGAAGCCTAAAGCAGGTGTGAGGCGTGCTTTGAGACGGCTGGACACCTGGGCCCTCCTTTCAGCCGGGCCGCCCATTCTTTACATGGCCTCGGGCACGGCGAGGTCCCCTCCATCCCACACAGCCCCTCTGCATGCTCCCAAGGGCGTTCATGGAGCTTTCCACTGTCCAGCAAGATTCCCTGCAGACTACAGGATTCACAGAGGCTCAACCAAAGAGTGAGAATGGGAATCAAGGAAGCCAGGATTTGGGCAGAAAGACCATTCAAACCACCCCCTGCCCGGTGGCCACAGCCTCCAATATGTTTCCAGCTCCCTGTCCACTTCCCCAGCTCCCTGACAGTCTGGTCCTAGGAGAGGCAAGGTGACAAGACTAGCCCCAGCCTCAAGAAAGGAGAAGGCAAAAGTCCTCGCTGCTTGGCCAAGCTTTTCTCCCAAGTGACTGACCCCGGCACAAAGGCCTCTGTTACCCTTCACCTACCCCTGGCCCCAGATTCTAGGCCTCCCCCTGAAGCAGCCCGCTGGGGCAGGGGAGAAGACACTTACTTAGCGGGGACACCTCCCTCTGTTTTCATCCACCTGTGGAAAGAAACACACCATCGCATAAAACACTACACCTTTTCACCCCCTAGAACCCAGCCCCTCACATGACCAGGCCTCCTGGGGGAAGGCAAGGGAGACCCCATTCCAGGTGGATGGAGGCCTCCAAAAATCAAGCAGGGGGAGGCACTGAGGGTGAAGAGAACACCGCAGCCTGTCTCCCAAGGAGCTCTCTGGTGTGCAGAGGAGCAGCAGATTCAAGGTCAAGGATATGGCAGAGGGCATGGAAGCAAGTATCTGAGTCCCTGGGAGGGTCTCCAAATGTGTGCTGGGAAAAACTCAGATAGCTACTCAACACAATTACTCACAGTCTCACAGACACAGGCAGACCTTCAAGTTGAACCAAGAATATTCACCCACAGCCACACGTGCACACACTTGCACACACGGAGACTCCAGTGTTCTAAAAGTGTGCAGAAGGGAAGGTGTCTGCAAAAGACTTACTTTCTCTCCTGAGGATCCAGGTCACAGAAGGTGACAGTGTTGAGTGGGTAGTGTCGCCTGAAGAAGAGCCTGAGGTACAGATACCAGGTAAACAGAGAATGAGCGTGGAAGTGACCACTCTCTTCCAACCTCCCCTTGCAGGTCAGGCCACCACGTGTAGCTGTCACGGACTGACCTCCACCTTATATACAAGATGGCCTGGGCCACTCATAGAAGCGATGCCCAGGGACAAACAGACGTGTCACTGAAACATGTCCCAAGTGCTAGTAAGTGGGAAAAGAAGGAAGAAATTGGTATTGAAGAAGGAGAAAAATGAGCAGACCCTGGAGGAGGAAGGAAAGAAGTAGGAGGGAGAGTCTGAGAGGAAAGCCTCTGCTCTAGAAAACAGGCACTTTTGTCAGTTGTATTTATGGCTGTGTGCTCAATCCAGGCACAACTGTAGTAGGAAAGATGCAAGGAAGGAAGGATGGATGCATGGAAGGAAGGATGGATGGACGGACAGAAGGAAGAATGGATGGATGGATGGATGGATGGATGGAAGGTAGGTGGGTGGATGGATGGACAGACAGAAGGAAGAATGGATGGACGGATGGATGGAACGGTGGGTGGGTGGATGGATGGATGGACAGAAGGAAGGAAGGATGGATGCATGTATGGATAGAGATAGAAATGGACGGTGGGATAAATGGGTGGGAGAGGATAAATGGAGGATGAATGGATGCAGGAATGAGCAAATCAACTGGTGAGTGGATGAGTAACCGGACGGATGGGTGCGTGGGTGGTGGATGGGTGCGTGGGTGGTAGATGGGTGCGTGGGTGGGTAGAAGAGTGGATAGGTGGCTGGATGAGCGAGCAGGTGGATGGATGGATGCATGGATGGGTAGGCGGATAGGTGGGTGGGCGAACAGGTGAGTACAAGGAACAAAGGGTAAGCGGGTGGTTAAGTAGATGGATAGACGGTCACCGGGAGAGAGCCCGACATGGAAGCAAGTAGAAGAGGCTTACTTTCTCTGGTTGTCAGTCAGTGTGATTCCCTGGGCAGAAACTTTGAAGTGAACGATGGTGGCAGCTGGTGTGGGGTCAGCAGCCAGCGTCTCAGAAGTGGCTTTGGAGATGGCCTGTGGCCCAGTGAGCGACTCCATGTCCACGGAGTTGACGAAGAGCACATTGCAGGCTGGAATAAGCCCGCCCAGAGAGGAGTCAGTGGGGCCGCAATGGGGTGGCAGGGGTGGTGGGGGGGTGGATGACACACCACGTCAGCTCTTTGGGGAGAAGGAGTGGATGAATTCTAGGCCAGCCCCCCAGCCAGGCATCTGCACAGACATGTGGACTGCCTGGCGGTACTCGGGTCTGCAGGGAGGCACAGGGCAGGCCAGAGGAGAGGGGAGGAGCCCGCGCGGGGACCCAGGCTGGGGCGGCCACTCACCTGCCCCTTGCTTCAGCAGATCAGTGGTGGAGTTGGCAGAGCCCGAGCTAGCTTTCGACTCATCTGTGGGGTCTGAAACAAAAGTTTAATTCAGCCGGTAATTAAAACTCGAGAGCTGGAAAGCAGCACACGTCTGGTTGAGCCTCAGGCAAGCTCTGCAAATACTTTGTGCAATGGATACCACTTTTCATAACAGGCCCTGGCAGGTGGCACGTGCATGTCCAGTCGGAACATTCCAACAGTGACGGCAAGTGTGCCGCACGCGGGGGGAGCGCTCTGGAGTCCAACAGTGTGGGGTTCAGACTCTCGCCCCAGCATCTGCCAAGGAGCTATAACACGGAGATGCAATTGTACCCATTTTGCTGGGTTTTTGAGATGTTCCATGCACAGGGGGAGCCCAGTGCTTGGCATAAAGCAGGTCTTTGAGTGGCAATGGATGTCGCTCTTGTCATTGCCCGTGGGTGTGTCTTTGTGTAGCTCCATGAGGGCCCTAAGCCATCAAGCCCTTAATGCGACAAAACTATAATTTCAATATTAATAAGAACTGAGTATTGTCGGTTCTTATTGACACGCCAGACTCTGGTGTGCAGGCTTACGAAAACCCAGATGGCCAAGCCCCACCCCCAAGTTCCTGAGTAGGTGAGGCCTGAGAGTATTTGCATCCAAGTTCCCAAGATGGCCAACCCTGTGGTTCTGGAAACCAGACTTTGCAAAGCGCTGTTTTCTACAATGTAAATATCAAACAGTTTTATAATTGCTCCACTACTTTCATAAGTTTCATAGAACCATAATTTAGTTGGTGCCCAAAATGTGGGGTTAATAATGCTACTTAAGTTGTATTTGAACCTTTAAACCAATAATGTTGGTCAATTATCATTAATAATTCAATGAATTGAGTTGGATACATTGAAAATATCAAATAATACTGGGGGTTGTGTGTGTGGGCATAACCGCAGGAGCTCCAAGAGAAACTGGAAGAAATTCCCAGAGACACTCCTGAATATCCTAGTTTTGAACAGAGGATGGGGAGAAGGGACCCAGTCTCTAGTTCCTAGACCTCGAGGTCAAGGCCAAGCACAGTCCCCCACGCTTGGCCTTTGTATGTGGGGCCGGGTGGCAGAACCCTATCCAGTGTCTGTCCTGGATGTCTGTCTGCCCTCCTCCAAAGCTGAAACACTTCTCTGACAAGGGCTAAACTCTCCTTCGCTGGGCCCATGGTCCCACTCAGATTCTCACCTATAAATTCCAAGGCTCTCAGGTTCCATTTATACTTCCCACAACCAACAAGCCTTGCTCTTCCCATCAGTTCCGCAACCCCTCAGTCAGAGAACACCCTTACAGCCAAGCCGACCGGAAACTCCAAGGACATCTTGGCCCCATTTCCTTCCCACGCCAGGCAGAGCCTGGCCACCTCTTCCTCCGAGTGCACTCCCTCCTCTTCACTCATGCCAACCTCCAACCCCCAGGGAACGTCCCCCACCACATAAATCCTCCTTCCCCTCCCCCTCCCCTCAGCCCCATCCACCAGTGCCCATCTCAGCCTCTATACATGGTCCTCCCCATGACTGTTTCCTAGTTCAAGTGCCTCCCCTGGGTTGTATTTTGAAGATTTGTGAAAGAATTCCTTAAAGCCACCAGAGAATTTTCCAGAACAATCTGGCAAGTCAATTATGTGTGTTCCTGGAGTTAAGTTTTTTTAAGAGCTTTTCCTTCTTTTGTATTGGGTGGGGGTGGGGGGAAGGAGAGAAGTTTTGAATTTCCCCAGACTGGCAAAATGACCCATGTCCTCCAACCCTGGCCTGTGTTCTGGAGCAGCTGGCAGAGCGGACACAAGAAGGAGGCCAGCTCGGAGATGTACTTGGAGAGCAAGGAGTCTCACGTTCCTACCTCGGTTTGGAATGACCAGCTTACAGGGAAGAGCCAGTGGGATGATGGAATGCTGGTAGACGAGGGCAGAGAGAGACCCTGTGGGAGGAGACAGCACGTCAGGACCGGTGTCCCTGAGAGCGGGCCAGGGCGCTGAGGAGCCGAGACACTCCACCCCATTATCCATAATCTCTGGCTTCTTTATCACCTCTCCCTTAGCCCAACAATGAAGCTGAAAACCCACCCCCTTCTTGTTAGCAAGATCTAAGGGAGAAGGTTCCAGAGGTTCCCTCTAGCTGCCACAAAGGTCCTTTCCAGAAAATTCCTCCCAACATCTCTCTTCAGTCCTTCCGGCTGCTGGGGCCCCTCTCAGGGCAGTGCAGCAGAGGTAGCAGAGAATCGTGGGATGAAATCCCAGCTCAGTCACTTATCAGCTCTGTGTTCCTTGGGTAAGTCTGGCTTCTGTGAACCTCATGTGGGAAATGGGGCCATAACACTTCCCAGGCAGAACTGTGAGGAGACCAGAGGTAATAAAAGGTTCCCAGACGGTGACTTTCACATCGTAGGGGGCTGTCTGTGGTTGTTAATTCAAATTCCAATGATCAAGCTTTTCAGGCAGTGGGACAAATACGAAAAGGCCTGTGGCTAAGCGAAGCAGCCACGGTACAGAGGACGAGGGCCACTGGTCCCTGCACCCATGACAAGGGGGACCAGGGACCACCTGCGATTCTGCGGGCAGGCTGTGGAAGTGGGGGACAGCTTACCAAAGTTTGGCTCATTGGGGCACCCCTTGAGCTTGACTCCTCTGGGGCCGGTCTCGATCAGGAAATGTCTCACCAGCTCGTGGGTCATGTCCCCTGGGATGAGAAGAGAGGAGGATAGAGCACGTTTCGTGGCACCCTCCCTCCGCCTGCCAGTGGCACTCCATCACTTCTCCCCACTGCGGCTCTGGGAGGGGAGCAAGGCTGGGATGGGCAGTATGGCCGGAACCCCAGAATGGAGAGACCACCACTCAGGCAAATACAACCACAGGGTCCCCATAATCCTGCTTCCCTGTGCTCTGACCCCAGCCATCACCAGGCCCAGGACTTGCCCTCCTCAAGAGTCTGACTCAGCAGGGACCAGGCCCCTGCTGCTCTTGGGGTCCTCAGGCACCTCAGTCTCTGAGGACACAGCACTGACGACCATGTTGTCCAGAAGCCCTGTTCGAGGAGGGGGAGCTACCTTTTTTATTCTGCTGCATGATGGTCGGAGGGGGAGAAGACACCTTCATGGCCAGCCCATAGGCCCCTCGGAAGGAGTGGCTGTCGCGGATGATGAAGGCCCCTGGCTCCTGGTCCTTGAGGAGTGCGATGGCTGGGAGGGAGAAGAGAGGAGAGAAGTGGGGGGGAGGACAGAGATGGCCGTGATCTTAGCTGTGACTCGAGGCCTATCGAACCTCATTCTTTAGAACCGAAGGTTCAGAAGGGTCCTCCTCTGCTACAGGAGACAAGTGTCTTCTATGAAAAGCCAGGTAGTAGATATTCTGGGCTTAGCAGGCAGTGCAGCCCCTGCTGTAAGCACAGGGCCACCACGGCCGCCTGACGGCAGCCACACACAATACAGAAGCCAGTTGACACGGTGCATTCCCCTCAACTACAGTTAAACCAACAGGCAACAGTTCGGTTCGAACCTGTCGCCAACACCTGCCTGCCTGGGGCGCCTGAAGTGGGCCTCATCCCCAGCCCCACTATCCCAAGTTTGCTCTTTCTGTAAAACGTGCACAAATCTTCCACTTTGTGTAGACATGGGGCCGAGATCTGCTATTACGTTAGCTGGCCTTTTACTTTACTTGGAAAACCCAGACTTTGCTGATTTTAAAGATCCTTCATGGGTCTACAAACCCTGCTTCTGCACCACCCCCACGCTTCACCGTGGAGAGGTGCCTCTTACTGTCTGACCTGTGACTGCCACGTGTGACAAAAAGGAGGAAGTCTGCTTGTGTTCCGTGCCCAAGGAAGACACGGTGGGCGGCAGGTAGCAGTGACCTCCGATGGACCACAGGACCCTCGTGCCACCTGGGACTCACCCTGCTCTCTGGAGATCTCAGGCTTGTACCAATACTTGGAAGTGTCCTGAACAAACTTCACTTTAGCCCGTGTCTCAGGGCTGTTGTCTACAAGAGGAAGAGAGAGAAACAGCGTTAGGGGTTGAACTGTAGCCCCTAAGAAGATCTGTTGGAGCTCTAAGTCTGGGCACCTGTGAATATGACCTTATTTGGAAATAGGGTCTCTGCAGATGTCATTAAGGTAAGGTGAGGTCGTGCTGGGTGAAAGGGGCCCCAATGCCATAGGACTTATGTCCTTATCAGAAGAGGGGAAGACACAGAGACACGTGGGGAGGGTCATGGAGACGGAGGCAAAGACCAAAGGGTGTATCTATAAGCCAAGGGACACCGAGGATTGCCAGCCACCATGAGAAGCTAAGAGGAGTCCTGGTGCAGAATCTCCCTCGAGCCTCCAGAAGGAACCAAACCTTCGAAAACCTTGACTTCGGACTTCTAGCCTCCAGCCCGGGAAGGATTAAATTCTGTCGTCTCAAGTGACCACGTGTGTGGCACTTGGTCACGGTGGTCACAGAAAACTAGCACAGGAAGGCGGTGTCCTCGCTGCTGGAGGGGACCCTGAGCAGCCTGCCCATCCTTCCCCTCTCTGGCCAACTGTCACGCATCATGAAGCTGCTCTCCTGTCCAAGAGCCTGGCACTGCATTCTCCCCGAGCTGAGGAAAGGCCTCCTCCACTCCATCCCCTCCTTTCTCCAGAAGATTTGGACTAAACCCTTCCTGCAGCTTCTCTCCCACAGGGTAAGGCACCCCACCTTTTGGCCTCTCTCTCCACAAGATGGACTTCCCAATTGTGTCATAACCACCGCAAAGATGAGGGAAGAAAGAGACATTCCCATGGCTTCTTCCCCAGCACCCCTCACGCCCTATATGGAGAGCCCGTGTTCTGCATCACAAACAAATTCAGCCCTGCCCTGGAACAGAGGAGGATCTGCCCTGGAACAGAGGAGGGGGTGGCCTAGAGGCTATCTACTATGCATCATATACCTACCCCACTTTTCTGGCAAATGACCCTCACTCAGACCCTCCACAGACCAGAGACGCTTTATGGAGCATTTAGATTCTGTAAGATGCTCAGAGAGCATCGAGTCTGACCACTTAACTTTACAAATGAGAGAAGTGAGGATCAGAGAGGGAGAGGGACCTGCCCAGATCACACAGCTGGTTCTTGGAAAGGCTCCTGTAAGTCCTTCCCAGGAAAGGAAACACAGCCGCCAATGCGTGGTCCTCACTCTCCAAGCTCCTCCTTCATGTTTTGGCACCAAAGAAATAAACGGGGGGCTGGAGGAAGAGGGAGAAAGGAAGATTCCAATTGCATATGTGTTTTTGCTCTCCTTTCTTGGAAGAGAAGCTGGGACAGAGGGAGCCTGGGCTGATGATGCTGGGAAGCTGATGGTGAGGACCGAGCCACGAGTTAGACTGTGTGTCCAATGCTCAGTTCATTTCGACTTGTCAGTTACACTGTGCTCGACCCCTGGGACCAGCCTCCGGAGGACAGCAAGGGGGTAGGACAGCTCCCTTTCCTGGCAGCTGTGCGTGGAGGGGGGGGGGGTGCTCTGGGCTAGGCATCTGGGCCACAAGGGCTGCCTGCTGCCTCTCTCTCTCTCTGCTCAGAAGGCCCAGGCCCCCACTGCTGCTGGGGCCTAATGAGCTGTCAGAGGCGGCTGGAGCCCCATGTGCCTTCCTGTGTTGACTCCAATGGCTATTTTAAGCAGGGAAGATGGTGGGAAACAGGAAATGTCCTAACTACTAGAAGTTTTCCATCCTCCAAGAAGAGGGGCTGGGAACCAGATGTCCCTGGTGGGCAGCAGGAAGCAGGGGTGTGCAAGGTCCTTGTAGGTGTCCCGAGTTGGCAGGCTCAGGGCAGGACCCAGGAGAGTCACACTGAGCATCAAGGCAGCTGGGCCCCACCCTGGGCTGCCGGAAACTGTCTAAATCATCCTCGAATGCCCCAGAACCCCGGGGCCGCTCTGCAACAGTCATGTTCCAGGACTGCCTGAGAGCTGCAGATCAGCTGAGGCCTCGACCTTTGTGTTTTAATAATGAGCCCTCTCCACAGAGGAGAAAAATGCCTAGTTCTGATGATGAGTGAAGAATTCAGTGTGTGAACACACATGGGCTTCTGCAAAGCCGGGCCGGTAGGAAACAGACTCAAGCAAAAGTGCCCAACCTCTGGCCTCGGCCCACAGGGCAGCTAGCTTCTTGATCCGTTATTAGTGACATGCACACAGGGGGATCAAAAGGTGGGGACAGAGTGCCGTGAGTGGCCAAACGTAGGAGGTCCACGTTGGGAAGGCAGATTTTCAAGGGAAGGCTAAATCACAAGTATGGAAACATGATCATTCAACTCCAATCACGCTTTAAGGGCACAAACTTTAGGGTATGTGGGCCCAGATCAGAAATCATTTGTCAAGTGTGTAACCCTGGATGAATGACTGAGCCTCCCTAAGCCTCGGTTTGCTTCTACATAAAATGGGGGTTGTAAAGGGGGTCACCTGGATGGCTCAGTGGGTTAAGCATCTGCCTTCGGCTCAGGTCATGATCTCAGGGTCATGAGATTGGGACCCGCATTGGGCTGTGATCAGCAGGAAGCCTGCTTCTCCCTCTCCCTCTGTCCCTTCCCTGCTTGTATTCTCTCTCTCTTAAACAAATAGTAAAAAATTTATAAAATAAAATTTAAAAATAAAATAAAATAAAACAAGGGCAAGAATACCTACTGTGCCATGCAGCCGTGAAGACTAAGGAGCCCATGAGTGGCTCAGAGCCTGGCACACAGCACGTGCTCAACAGGTGGCAGAAGCCAGGTTGGGGGAAAGGATCATCATTCACAGTAAGGTCACCATTATTACTCTCCTCCTCATCATCCTCGTGGGCACCCACATCCTCATCACGGAATCCGCACCCAGCACACTTACTCTGAGGACACCTCCAACTCCCACTGTACAGACAAGGAGACTGAGCCCCAGAAATCAGTGATCTGCTCAAGGTCATATGCCCAAAAGACAGAGGTGGAGACAGATACCTGAACCGGCAGACGACCCGTCACAGTCGAGGCAGGGGCGGCAGGAGGGGCTCACCTGGCATGGAGTACTTGGAGAAGTCGGGCAGCGTGTGGGAGAAAGAGACAGTACTGCCCCTGCTGGGACTGGACATGCCGCTGGCCACAGGTGAGGAGGACACCTTCCCGTTGACGGTGGCATAGTTGGGGAGGCTGCCCGCACGGTCTCCCACGGACATCCTCCGCTTCTCCGGCAAGGCTGGTGTGGGGCTCCCTTGACGGAAGGCTGCTGAATCCGGCGACGGGGAGGTGGCAGGGCTGCTCAGGCCCGGATAGTAGGCAGGGGACACGGGGAAGGAGGGTGTGGAGGGCGCCTGGTAGCCAGAGGCACTGCTCTGCCGGGACAGTGTGGGTCTTGGGTCCTCGGGAGTGGAGTGACCACCATAGGCGACGTGCCGGTCCAGGCTAGGGCTGCCGGGAACCACAGATCCAGACCCTCCCATGTGCCGGCCCATGCTGGGGCTTCCCGGGCTGGCTATCATGTTGCCATGGAGACCAGGAGCCAGGCTGCTTTGGTGGGCCCCGGGGTGCCGGCCCAGACTGGGGCTTCCCGGAGTTGTGGCCACACCACCATGGAGGCCAGGAACCTGGTGGGCCCCAGGATGCCGGCCCAGGCTGGGGCTTCCCGGAGTGGTTGCTGCACTACCCTGGGGGCTGGAGACGGTGCTGCCATGCAAACCAGTTCCTGCTGGACCCATCACCTGGCGGTGGCTCAGACTGGGGCTACCAGGGGCAGCCAGGCTGGGGTTGATGGCCCGGCGGCCAAAGCCAGGACTGGGGGGGGTGTTGGTGCCCACTGTCCTGTGGCTTGCTTGAGGGCTCCCAGGCACCGTGTGGACGCCGGCCACAGTGAACTGAGACCGCGCCTGGCCTTCCGGGGAGCCAAACTGCTGAAGGGAGTAGTCAGGGCCGCCGTAGCTGCTGCCCGCAGGCGGGAGAGGAGAAGAGCTCTGGTAGTTTCTCTGAGCCGAAGGGCTGGGCTGGCCCAGGCTGCCGGGACGAAAGCCTGAATCCAGCAGAGTCTGGGTGGGTGTCCGGGGGCCCTGGTCACTGCTTTCCCCGGACGGGAAACTCCCCACCGAAGTGCTAGAGAGAGAGGAGGCCGAGTGAGATGTCAAGGTGAAAGACAAGCTCTCCGTGAGCACGCAGCCCACCCTCCCACCACCAGCAACAATAAGAGTTCCACTGGCATGTGTGCCAAAACATCATGACTTTTGCACATCACCCCATGGAAGCAGCAGCAGAAGAGACGGAGGCTCAGAGAGGTGAAGCACTGAGCTCATGATCACACAGTAAAAAACCAGGCTTCCGGCTCAACTGCATCTGATTTCAAAGCCCGTGTTTCCCCCACTGCTCCTGTTGGCTCCTAAATAGCAAGTCAAAATGAGGGGGTCTCCCTAGGGACACTGAAGATAGCTCTCTTCATGTCACCTCCAATAGCACCAAAACTGAACACCAGGGAGGGGTCGACCCATCTCGCTCCTGTTCCTGCTGGGAGCATCTCCACCTGGACTCACTTTTCCCAGAAAACTATGATCGTCTTTGGACACAGAGAGCGCTGGAATCGGGCTTTCATTCCTGGTTAGCTCCAAAAGGCAAAGACAACAAGTCTCCCAGAAGGAGATTTCAGCTTATTGTAAGGTCTGCTTTCCAGCTGTTGGATCTGGCCCCTAATTCAACAAGCTGCCTTGCATGGTAATGAGACTCCTATGGTTAGCAGTATTTAAGCAGAAGCTGACCTGCTTCTTGACCTGAATGTTTTGTGTGTGTGTGGGGGGGGGGTCTTCTCTATTGGGAGGTTAGATTAGATGAGCTCAGAGGTTGCTCCCCATTCTAAGATTTCAATAAAATTCATTTCAGAGGGGGCTGGCCCTGGGGGAATGGCCACAATCATAGATTCTCCTCTGAAGTTTTGTGCAACTATCTGTACAGCAGGGCAATGCAGCGGCCACCAGCTGGGAAACCTAGGTTCTGAAAAACCTGGTTAACTTTTCTCACATGGCAAAAAAGGGGGCTGAGTTAGATAACCCTGATTCCTTCCAGACCCAAAGTCCTACCCCTTGATGATATGGTAGGAGAGGCAAAGGTTGACAGGGACCCTGTCTGAGCTGTGGCTGCAGGGTGGTAGCAGGCGAGGTCTGCAGCAGGAGCCCCTGGACAGGGACCAGGGGTGGGGGGGCAGTCCTTACACAAGACGATGGGTCGAAGTCTGGAGCTACAGACTGGAAGGAGTCTTGAGGCCAGGATGGATAAGCTCAGGTCCCCGGGGGGGACCTGGGGTGGTGGGTCAGGCAAGAGCCAAGGGCAAGAAGCAGGTCACGGGCCAGGCCAAGAAAAAGTCTACCTCGAATCCCAGAAGGAGCTAGAGTGGAATGCCATTCCTGGGACGGAATAACACGGACTCTGAGGAACGGAAGGATGTGTCAAGCTGAGAGGGGCGGGGTAAGAGCCAGTGACATGGAGTTCTGGAAGACTAACCCCACGGCAGAACCGCCAGCTTCCTGAGCCCTGAAAAGAGCCAACTCTACAGCAGGAGGAATCTGAGTGAGAACCAGTGAAGACATCCTAATATCAGGGCGCCCTGAACAGGAGCCATGGTGGCTGGCCAGGTTAGGAAAATCCCCTTAAAGGAAGAATTCACCTTCTGCCCAGAAGCAGACTTGCCAAAGAAATGGAGCCGTCTGCCCTGGGCAGAGGTTGGAGAGGGGGCGAGATGGACCAGGGTGCTTGCTCGGCTTGAGGTTCTCAATTCTCAGAACACAGGAGAACATAGCCTCTGCACCCCCCGGGCCACTCCCACCCTAACCTGGAGGGGCACGCTGCACCGGGCCAAGGGAGGGCGTAGGGCACACAGCAAACTCAGCACTGGGCCTGGCCTGTGATAACAGGAGGGGATGGCTGGAGAGTTTCTGGGCCCCATGGAAGGCCAAGGCAGGAAAGGGGGTGGACACGCAGAGGGATGCCTAGCAGTCTCCCCTCCTGGAGGAGAGCTCTGGTCGGGGCAGGCGAGCCCAGTCAGCAGCCCCAAGCCTGGCACCCTATGGCAGGGCTGATCTTGAGCTCCCTCTCCCATGTCAGATCCCGTTCTCCCTGTCACAAAGCCTCCAGCCCCCTCCCCCTGCAGTCCACACATGGGGGCCTCCCACTTCACAGCCCTTCCCGGCCTGATTCCAGGCTCTCCTCTCTGTCTGACCCACTGAGAATGCCAGCTGTCCAGCCACCTTCCCACCTGCAAGTGCATGCCCTCAGCCCCACGCATCAATACATCCACACCCCAGCCCTCTGCCCTGGCTGCGCTGTTCCTTCTAGAATGCCCGTTCCCTCCTCCTCCTCCACCTTTCCACAACTGCTCATCCTTCTGGCCTCACCACCAATACCTCCAGCCCCCCAGAAACCCTCTCTGCATCCCTAGCCAGAAATAGCGGCCCCTCGCTGGGAGCTCCAAACCCTTATATGTCTGCTCTGGGCACATCTATCACCCTGGGACAGGCAGGCACAGAGACGCAGGCCCAGGCGAGAGGAGAGACGGGGGCTCTAGAACCAGACGCCTTTGGTCCGAATCCTATTTCTGCTACTGTGTAGCTGCAGGACCTTGAGCAAGCTAGGTGGCTTCCCTATTGCCTCAGTTTCCTCTTCTAAAAAATGGGATCATAAGAGTACTTACTGCTCAGGATTGCTGAGAGGACTAAATAAAATAACCAGATAAAGCATTTAGCAAAGTGCCTGGCACACCAGAAGCACTTGCTACAGAGTGATTGCTGTTGGCTAGGTTTTGAACTTGTGGGAAGGACTGGTGCCCCACGATGGCCCTCACTCCTTCCAGCACAGTTCCGGACAGTGGGATCAGATTCAGTCTGGGAATTATAGTTCATCCACGCTCATGCTCCCCGTGGGCTTTGGCACCCAAGGTGCTCTCTTGATGCACCCCTGCTTCCAAGGTACAGCTATCTGGATATGATTTCTGCCCAACCATGCTCTAGGCAGATCCAGGCCTGGGTCCTCCTTCCCTGCTTACCTGTCAGCGCTGAGGATGGGGCTGCTGGTGGAGAGGGGGCTGGGGGAGACAAAGGAGCCTCCCAGGGTCCCGTTTCTCAGGGGCGTCTCATGGCCATAGGCCTGGGCAGCTGGGGCGCTAAAGCTCTTGGGCTCGGGGTCCTGAGCTCGGGGTCCAGCCACTGCTGTCCTCACCACCGACTCCACATAGCTCCGGGGCTCTGGAAGGGGGCAGAAGAGAGACTGAGATCCACGGGGGCAGAGTGCAGACCCCTCCCAACCTGCCAGGGAATTCTCCAGCCTGTGGGGACAGCCCCCAAAAAGACAGCCAAGCATGCAAAGGGCACTTTTGGGGTTCTATCAGCCGGCCCATGCCTACCCAACTTCTCGGTATCGTGGAGACGCTGTAAGAGCCCCCACAGAACCCCACAGAAGCTTCCCAGAAATGGACTCCAACTTTGCCTCTGAACACAGTTATCATGGAATCTTCCCTCCTATAGTTAAGCGCCCCTTTAGCTGCTTCCTCCCTCCTAGGTGCCCCCTGGCATGGCTGGAGTCTGCTCCGGCCCAGCCTTGCCCATGTTCAGAACAGTGCCAGGCTTCCCGTGGGCTCCACCCACGCCCAGAATCCAGAAACAGGCTTGCTGGCCTAGCAACAGGCCTATGCCGGGGAGACACGCCCAGTCCCTTCCACGCCAAGACACACCCACCCACCGTGCCTGACACACTTAGCATTCCTCTAGATACTGACATCATTATCCCTGCCTGGTGTTTAGAAGAACCTAAGATCTGGGGAGTTGGGGGACAGGGGCCAGAATGGGCATTCTACAGGTGAGGACATGTGACATCTGGAGGCAGACCGGGAGATCTGATTCACAGCCAGGATCTGCCTGACCCTCCTCCCAGATCTGTGGAGCCAGGCCTGAAAGGCACTCAGGGTGACACAGTGAGAAGCAGCAGGACACTCCTGGCTTCTCCTGGGACATGATCAGGGATAGAAGATGTTCCCATCACCTCCAAATCCGGCCCTGCCCTGTCTCCCCCAAGTAGGACGTGATCGGAGCACAGCTCATGCACTGACCCCAATCAGGGCATCTGCTGAAACCAGCCCGAGAAAGAGAAGAAGCAGAGGGTTTGTGCTGCCCTGGGCAGGGCACGTGGGGGCAGGGAGAGACGTCAGCAAAGGGACAAACAAGCATGGCGTGAGGCAGAGCCAGCCAGCTCCGTGCCCGAAACTGGTGTCCATATAGGCGGAACTCAGCCTCGCAAGAGGCCTCCTCCAAAGTCTCCTCAACCAGCCGGGGGCCACCCACTCCCCTCCCAGGAGCCTCAGACCGCTTTCCCTCCAAAGGCCTGGATTCTGTGCTGCCCGCATCTGAGGGTTGGAGCCTGGAGGCACTGCAGAGGCCCTCTGGCCCGGTGCAGGCACACATTTTGTTTTGTAAAAGATTCCACAGTAAATATTTCAGGCCATTTAGAAAACGGTCACTGGAGCAGCTAGCTAGTCAAGTCTGCTTTTTCAGCAATCACTCGTAAACAAAAAAGCGGGGCCGTGTTACAATAAAACTTTCTTTACAAAAACAGGCAGGGAAAAAAAAAAGGCAGGAGGCCAGAGTTGGCCACAGTTGGCTAACCCCTGACCTCACCCCTCTTCTCGGCCCAGAGAGGTAGAGAGATCTGCCTCAGAACACACAGCAAATCAGTGGCCACCATCTCCTGACCCTCAACGCTGGCTCCTGGTGGCCTAGAAAGGGCCCCAGCATCCTGGGGATGCCGAGAACTGGCAGCCACCCAGTCTGCCAGCATGTCGGCCTCGACTATTAATAATGATAAAAATAGCAAACAATTACACGAGGAAAGTAGGAGAACGTCAGTAATTGGAGAATGTAAGCAGCTCACCCCATCACACAGCACCAAGGGGCAGAGTTGGCCCAGGAAAGCAGGCAATCTGGCCCAGAGCCTGCCCCCTCACCCACAGCACATACGCCAGCCAGCTAAACATCAGGGAGCCAGATTCGTCTTGGGGGACCAGCTGCATCCTTGCCATGCAACAAGGACCCCATAGAAACATTAGTGGAGACACGATGCCAGGGCCGACCGTCCCCTCCCACACCTCACCCTTCTGGGTCACTTCCTGAATACTCCTCCTACCCTTCCAGGCTCCAGGCTTCACCCCCGTGCCTGCAACACTTGCCACCCCACTCCCACAGGGAGATAGTGAGGGCTCCATCTGCTCCCCGGCCACCCCAGGCCAATTGCTGATCTCTATTCGCTGTGCCCCACACACCCCCGGGGCACACAGCGAGCCCCCGATAGGCGTCTACCCTACAAGCTAGCAGACGCCTGACTTTCACCCTCCAGCTCCCCCCACCCCATGCAGAGATGCATCAGAACTAGGACCCAAGAGGCACACGTTCACTTTTCTCATCCCCTGGAATTCATGCTGACCCCAGAAGTTCAAGCTACAGCCCCCGTGAGTGATTCCTGAAGTCTGTGCCAGCCAGTTCTGCGCCCCTGGAGGCCGCTACTGACCGCATCACCCAGACCCTCAGGTCCCAGGGTCCCAGAAGGCTTTGGCCTTCAGCCTGTGAAAGAGACTGGCAGGAGATGGGAGACAGAGTGAGGAGCAAAGGTCAAGGTGCCAGCGCCTGCCTCCCTCTACCCAAGACCACAGCTCCGGTCAGGGTTCCTCTCCGCCAGCTCTCTGCTTTCCCTGAGGTCTGGTGTGGGAATGGCTCCCTCTTCCTGCTCGAGATCACCCGGGGGTGTTCACCATCCATCACTGCTTTACCCAGACCTTTTAAATAGTCCATGAACCTCTCTGTTGTCCCATAGAATGAGCCATCCATTTCCTACCACGACCTGGGCCCATACACTGGGTAAACAATACACATTAGCCTATACCCCACCTGTAAAAACAAACAAACAACAACAACAACAAAATATATCCCTTCCACCAGCAGAAAAACAGATAAAACAGGCCTCACCACCCTGTCGCCTCGTCAGAACAGAGCCACAGCAGGGACCCGTGGACACTGATTCCAATCCCACCTGCTTGCCGGTACCCAAGGCTATGTCTCCACTCACCGCTCCTGGCCTGAACGTGACAGCCTGAGCTCCAGGCCGGGGGCCTGCACATAGTTGGCACAGGGTGGCGGTGGGATGGCGGATCAGAAATTCTGGGCTGTCAGGAAGCCCAGTGTGGTCACATTCGTGAGGCATCCGTGTCATCGTCCCTTCCCCACGGCCACCGGATTGTAAACCACAGAAGCCAGACGAGAGTTCTGCCTGAACTCAGGGAACAGGATCGCTTCCCCAGGGAGAAGCAGCATCTGCCTTCCTTCCACACGGCAGGAAACAGTCCTCAGGCTCAGAGGCCAACCAGCCCCAGGGCTCCACTCCCAGGCTTGCAGGATTTCAGCGACCCAGCCCACCCGGTCCTGTCCTCACCTGTTCCCCACCCTTCCCCGGTCCTGACACACCACCATCCTCGTCTCTGCTCGGCTAGTCCGCTACCATCTGTCACCCCTTCCTGGCCTGCCAGGCCCACCCAGGGGACAGAAAGGAACCAAGTCCTCTGTTTCTCATGAGCCCAGAGCAGGACGGACCTTCGGGAAGTTACTTCCTTTCTGGAGTCCATCTCCAGAACTGTTCAAGACCAATCTTTAGGGCCAAAAACAGTTTCCCCAGTTTCAGACTCAGTTATATTGAAAACACCTCCTTTTTCTGCTTATTCTTTGGCTTTTTCTCTCTTCCCAACCACAGGATCCCCCTTCTTTCAACTCCTGGAGGGGGTGACCTGAGCCAGGCTGCTGAAACTTGCTGGGACTCAGTTTCCTCATCTGTACAAGGGGAATGAGACTACTCACCTGCGCAGCCAGGATCAAGTAACAGAGATGGGGAAGCTCCCTCTCGTTCTTTCCTGCTTCACCCCACACCAGCATTTCTAAGCAGCCCTCCCGGCGCCTGCCTCTGTCCTGGCCACACCCGCTCCTGTGTCCCTCCACCCTTCTCTCCCACCCCCTCCTGCTACTTTCCTCCTCTCGTCCAGTCCTGGGGCAGCTGCACCCAAAGGAGATGGGAAGAGTAGGAGAGGTAGGGCCCAAGGGTGCTTCACATGGAACATTCCAGAACTCAGACTTACTCTAAGTGGCTGTTGGCTGCTGAGAGCAGAAGGAAGCAGAAGAGTGACTTGGCCCCACCAGGCCCAGGGCGCGGTCAGCTCTTCACCCCTACCCCGAGGTGCATTTCCTGCCACTGCACACCCACCCCCAAGGGTCTAGTCACCTGGTCATCCGTACAGAATCTAACCAAAAGAAGCCTCCACACCTTCTTTCCCTGTTTCATCTGGGAAGATATTCTTGATGCTGACCTCATGTCTTTACTGCTGCAGGCTTTCTTCCTCTCCTTCCTTCATAGAGGAGAGTGCCCAGTCCCCAGGCCCACTATTTAGAGGTTGTGCCCAGCACAGTCACATGGAAAAGGGGGCAGCCTCCACAGATCTGGCATTCGCTCTCAGCCGTGCCCCTGACTGACCGTGTTAGGCCTTAGACAAGACATTTAACAGCCCTAAACATCATCTCCTCATTGGTAAAATGGGGTTCCTACCACTTTCTTTTGGATGCATCTGTGATTGCTAAACAAGATGATGTGACGATGGTCCTACATGGTCCTACTCCTGCCTGCTGAACCTCATCCGGACCACATTCCCCCTTGCTCCATCTGCTAGCTCCCTCTTACTCTCAGCCTCACTGATTATATTATTCCTGGGGGGGGAAATGCAATCCTCTCCAACCCCAGGGCCTTCGTACATGCTTTTCCTCCAAATGGAATGCTCTTCTCACCTGCCAGTTTCACCAAGTTAAAGTCACTCACCCTCACATCTTACTTCTTCAGCCAAAGTCAGGTTCTTGGCTAGAAAGTCTCCTAAACTATATCCCTTCCCTTTGGAGCACTCTCTCAATATGTAATTCCAAGTAATTTAATTCTGGCTTCTGCTCCTGCCTATGCTCCATGAGATGAGGAATCACAGTCCTGCTTATCACTACATTCCCGGAGCCAGGCCCAGGGCACAGGTAGGCACATAAAATACTGAATAAATGAATCAGTGAATGAGACAATGAATGCATGACAAACATTAAGTACAGTGCCTTGACCAGAGCAGATTCCCTTAAAGTCTGCTCTTCCTCTGGCTAGGTAATCCTGCCTCTGATCATTTTTCCTCACAGGCATCTTTTTCTGAATTTCTCATCAAAGTCTCAGCAGGGAAATCAAGCCACACTTCAGAGGGTCAGCAAAGAATGTGCTTTAGTCTGACCCGGGAGGTGGTACATGAGTCAGGAAAAATGGAACAGGCTGCCCACAGCCTTGCTGCCTGCCCCTCTCCTGCCCCACCCCCCAGGCCGCAACAGCAATTCCAACCCCACGCTGGAATCCCAGGGCACGGTGCCTGGAAGCAGGAGGAGGGCCTTGAAATAGCCCCTGGATGAGGAGGAGACAGAGAAGAGTAGGTCCAGTCTGGGTCCTGCTGTCTCCTCACTGTGGCCTGGGGCAGAAGCCCCAGACTCCCAACCCCACAACACAGGCCTCAGCCCCCCATCCGTGAAAATGATGGGTATAGCTGAGGAGATCTGCAAGAACCTTCCCCTCCAAACTCTGTGGCTCCAGGACACAGGGAAGAGGGCCGGAGGCCTCGGGGCCCTGAAGGCTGAGAGGCATCTGTGAGGCAAAATGGGCAGGTCTCAGTTCATAACTGCTAATACTCACTTCTCTGAAGCATCGTCCCCAAGGGGAAAACACAGCATCCAGGGCCTGTCAGCTCCTGGGATAATCTCCCCTCAGACCCTCCCACTAAGAGTGTTTGTGGGTAAAGAAAGAAAGAGAGAGAGAGAGAAAGGCTGATAGAACCTTTAAGGAAACCAGGCTGCAGAGAACCAGGACCCAGGTGGGAGGTCAAAACATCTAACACGTCAGAGCTGGAAGGGACCTCAGCCTCCCCGCCCCGATCCAAGGCCCCCTAGTGAAGGAGAGGAGGACACAGATGCCCAGAGCCACACACAGAAGGCCTAGGCTGGCACCCTCTTCATTTCACCTCATGCTCTGACTTGTCATTTGAATTCTGTCCCTAATAAGTTAAAGGCCTCCAACCCAATCAAGTCCCCTCTCTGCTTACGTCCCATTCCCTGCTTCACGTACAACACAGAATTCATCTAAATCGAGGGTTAAGCTGAGCCACAAGCATGCGAACTCCAGGAAACTATCAAAATTATGTGCATGGGTGTCCCGACTCACTCATGTGGGAGTGGACCCATCGCTGTTCTGAGAACCCCAGTGGCATCCAAGCTCCCAGAAGGACAGACTTCCTACCATCTGTGTTGATAAGCCCCAAGCACGGGCTTCAAGCAGCCTACTCTCGGCTAAGACTGCTGAGAAGGCCTGCTTTGAGTGACACATATGGAGTGCCCCCAGGCAGCAGAAGAACATGCATCCCTTCGCCCATCGAGGGGGCTGGCAGCACCCCCAGGCAAGCTAGCGGGGGTGCGGCTGAGGTGGGGGTCGACACCAGATGGCACCGCCCTGGCGCCTGGAGCTGGCTATGCCTGAACCCCAACCCAGCTTGCCTGTCAGAACTCAGGCAACATCCAGGGTGAGTGACAGCTCATCAAGGGGTGGGGGTAGGGGGGACAATAGGATATGTGCCCAGTCATCTGAGACCTGTCAGGAAAGAGAGCTACACCTGAGCCAGCCCGGGCAAGCTACTCAAGAATGGCCATTCCCAGACCCAGAGAGCAGGAAGCGGCCACACAGCAAAGCCACACTTACCTTTGGGAAGCTCGGTCACCACCTTCCCCTCATCCTCCTCTGAAGGAAGATGAGAGGAGAGGTAGGAGGAAGGAGAGGCAGGAAAGAGAGGCAGGTGAGGAGGAGAGGAAAAGCAGAAAGGAGAGAGAGAGATCGATTAACAGAGATTATTTCCTGAAAGACAATCCGCTGAGAAAAAAGAGGCAGGAAAGCAGGGGTGAGACCGGGGCAGAGGAGCCCAGGGTAAGAGGTGAGGTCCACCCTGACACGGCCCTGCGGGCTCAGGACACATAGCTCAGGACACATACGGCCCCCACTCCCAGCCCGTATGCCTGGGGCTTGCATCTCAAGCAGAAGTGTGCTGGCTGGTGAGAGGAAGCCCCAGGCCCCTTGTGCTCCCCGGTGACTCAGTGTCTGCGGCCATGCAGACACCTCCCAAGGGGGAGGCTGTGCCGGCCGTGTGTCCATGTGGGTCACACATGCGTGTCATTGCCCTCCTACCTGGCTGGATCAGTCTTCTGGCGACTAAGGAAGAAAAGCAAAGTTGGCCCCAAGAGCCCCAGCCCAGCCCTAAAACCAGAGACGACCTTCTGGTCTCAGCCTGTTCAAAATGGCCACTCAGGGACCAGCGCCCTCTACTCTCCCCTTGCCCACAGGGAGGAGGGGAGCTGGGGGATGTGGTGAGGAAGTGGGAGGTGGGAACTGGGGTGTGTGTGCACGCGCACAGGTGTGTGTGTGTGTGTGTGTGTGTGTGTGTGTGTGTGTACGGGGGGATAGAGCCAGGCTTCTGGCAGGGAGCTAACCAACTCCAAGGAAACTGAGGCCAAGCGTCCAAATCCCCAAGTCAGAGCCCCTTTGGAGCGGCACTGACCCTACCTGTCCATGGGCACGAGGTTGCAGAGGGACCTATCCCCCTCAACCCCTGCAGAGAGCCCCCGTCCTCAGGACTGACCGCACTGTGGGCACAAAGCCAGGCTTTCTTGTTTCCAGAGGGTCCTGAGGACCCATCATCTCTGGGCATTTTTTGATGAGATCCCGAGGCTCGGCCCCGGACCACAGGGGTCCTCCAACCCCTACTCCTCCCTCTGGCCTCCCGACCGCCTCCCTTCCAGCTGGAGTCACTCACCACCTGTAGGGTGCAACAGGATGTCTGCTGGGTTGTGGGGTTTCAGGCCGAGAGCAGACAGGGGTGTCTTAGCCAGACCTGGAGGGGAGCGCACTGTGCCAAGAAGAAGAGAGGAGACACGGGGAGTGAGCCTGGTGATGAGGGAGGAGTGGGGAGAGGAAAAGGGGGGGCAGGAACGGGGACCCCCTTGAGTGAGGACATGTCGGTGAGGGCAGGGCGGCAGGAAGGAGGGCAGAGGAGCCGGCCCCAGTCCCAGCGGTTCCTCCCTTGCTCCCACGGCCCTTTCCTGTTTCCGTGTTTCTCCACAGCTCCACCGGTAGAGTGAAAAAGTCAGCAAATGCCCCTCAAGTCGGCCCTGGCCCTCAACCTTGAGCAAATAACTTTTATCCTGGGGCCCCCAGGGGCATCACTGCGGTCCCCTTACGTCGCCATAGCTCACAACATACACACGGCTTTCCTTGGCTATCTCTGACTTCCTCCGGATTATATTCTCTCTTCCCTCATCCTTTCGCTCCCCCAACACACACACAAGTCCTTCCACACTGTGCACTTGGGTGGGCTTAGAGAACAAAAGGAAATGGGAAAACAAGAAGGCACATCCTGTAAAGGACGGAGGGAGTAAGGGATCACGGGGGGAGCCATGCCAACCCTCAGACCCCTGGGCAGCCCTCGGCTGGAGGTCTTTGACCCCCAGCCGACCATGCCACTTGTAAACCCCAGGAAGAGAGAATTTCTCAGTGTGGGGCTCTCTGTACCCCCAAAACCTCGGTGTTCCTCTGGCAAGAGCACCAACTCCCTGCGCAAACCCCAGGGCCCTTCCAAGCTGCCTGGCTGGGCTAGAGGTGTCATGGAACACGCAAGGTCAGAAAGGGCCGTCAGCCTTGTCCCACCAGCCAAGGACGTGCTGAATGGCACTCCAAGCTGAATGGTAGGGTGGTTGGTATGCCCAGTCACACGATTTCTCGGGGGCAGCTGCCATGTCTCCTATCACGGCTGCTGGGAGCATGCAGAGGCCACCGGCCCTGAGGACAGGCAGCCACACAGGTTAGCCAGAGCCCAAGCCTGCCTGCCACACACTAATGGCCCCAACAAATGAGCTATAGCCCTCGGGTGCCTGGTCCCCACACGGCAGCCCCAGGACCCTCCTGGACCCCTCCTCCTTTCCCCAAAAGACAGAGAGACCCACTGGAAACAAAAAGCTACAGTCTCTCACTATAAGCAACATACATAGCTTCTCTGTGCACATGTGGGTGTATACACAGGTACACACAGAAATAGTGAGAAATCAGAGGGCCCTGGATGGGGCAGACTGTGTCCGCACACCGTCCTCAGATGTCCAGTGGACATAACACAGCAGAGGGGACAAATGTGTACAAATGCAAACATCCCAGTAAAAAGGTAAGGCTAAGCTTGCATGTCTCTATCCCTCCCTCTCCTTACACACACACACACACACACACACACACCACACAAAGATTCAATTTCTGCCCCCCTGCCCATTACTAAAAATGGCGTCTTGCAATAGACCTTATTAATGTTTGTTAAATGAATGAATAAATCTGAATGTAATTAACCATGGAGGAATGAGCCCAGCCTCAGAGACCACAGTCCCTTGAACACCCATGGAGCATCTCCAGCCCACAGGCCAGCATGTGTTGGTAAAGGAGGTGCTGCAGAGGCACAGGGCGACCACTGAGACAAGACGAAGAGGACGTGAGGCAGGGGGAGGTTTCTCTTGGTTCCACCTCCAGCTCCTCCAGCTCCCTAGTCGCTCGTGCCCCCGTCCCCTGGCATCGGGCTCTTCTGCTGAAACAGACGAGTGGGCGGCCCCGAAGCCAGGCAAGGTTTTTGCTTCCCGAGAGAGGAATTCCTTGCATTTCTCCGCCCCTGTCCTCTCTCCCAACCCTGTGCACTGATGAAACCTCTGACTTATTCTCCCCGCTAGGGCAGCAGGGCCGGCCAGGGCAGCGAGTGAAGAACAGGAACAGACACATATGACAAAACCTAAGCCTGACTCTGCCCGGATGGCTTCCATCCCACATGGGGTGATGCCCAAGATCCTGGCTGATTGGACCAACAGTGAATCCGAGCATGCGGGAGGGTGGCGGGTTAAGACCACCCTCAGGAGGGAGAGCGATTCCAGGGAGTCACAAAAGGCCACGGAGCTGCCTCTTGGGTAGCCCACCCTGGGCGCACACTGTCTGAGATGGCAGGCAGGATGGTGACGGCTGTACAGCCAATCAGAATTGAGATCCGCTCCAGGTGTAACACATACCAGGTCTCAAACACTTGGTAGGAAACACGAATGCGATGTATCTCTTTATATTGATTCCATGTTGAAATTATAATATAATAGATCTTTCGAATTCCGTAAAACATCTTAAAAGTAATTTCACCAGCCTCTTTTCACATTAAAAAAATTTTTTAAAGATAGAGCACTGGGCGTTAGAGGCGACTGATGAATCATTGAACATGACATCTGAAATTAATGATGAGGTACGATGTGTTGGCTGATTGAATCTCAATAAAAATTTTTAAAAGTTTGTAAGATATCTCATTAATATTTTTATCTTGATCTATCTGTTGAAATGATAATGTTTTAGACGGTTGGGGTTAAACAAAAAAATATTACGGTTTACTTCTCCAGTTTTCTATGATGTTTTTCAATGCAGCCACTAGAAAATGCTCCATCGCAAATGTGACTTGGGCTGGATCTCCACTGGGCCACGCTACCCTGGGGAGGGTCATGGCTTCCACTCCCAGCTTTGGCTTCCTGCGTGCCCCAGACAGCAGCCCATACAAGCCCTCGGGAGAATATACATACTGCCAGCTCTGGTCTCCGTCCTCACCCTCCACCCTCCCTGGTCTCTCCTTCCTTGGTTGCCCCAGGCCTGCCACGGGGACCCTGAGTCCTTCTCAGGCACGTTCCATCGCTGTCATTCCACGGCTACCCCACTTCCAACTTCTCCATCTCGTCTACCATAAGGTACACAACCCCAGCCCTGCACACATCCAGATCTTCTCTTTGGATGGAAAGGCCTCTGTCCATCAAGGCTTTGCCTCTCCCATGAGTCCATCACGGGCTAGAGACTGAATATTCCTGCCCGGACACTGAGGATAGATGATCTGGGGACTCCTTTCTTCCCCTGATGAAAACTTAGTAGGCTGCGTGAAATGGAAGAGGTGCCCGGATGTAGATAGAAATGGGGCTCAAGGGGTACAGAAGATCAGAGATACACAGCAGGTCACCGAGAGTCACTTTAGGATGGGAGGGTGGAGTTTTGCACACAAGATGCAAAACCTCTCAATGATTAGGAAAATTCTAGACTTTGGGAGGCCAGAGACCCCGCAGAAGGTCAGTAGGATCCCGATGTGGGGGGTGGCTACAGCACACCCACATGTGTGTGTGTGGACAGTGGAAGGAAGAGGAGTCGGACAGGGATGCTGAACTGAAACGAGCCATCTAGACCCAGAGCGACAGATCTCAGCCCTGCCCTCCGTCAGCATCTCCCCACAAACCCAAGGTGCTTACTCGGGCCGGGGCTGAGAGAGAGCCTTGTGGGGACCCAGGGAAGACAGGCTTAGTGAGGAGCTCTTACCCCCACTGGACGGTGGGCTGGTCGGGGAGGTTCCCTCCATCTCCTCAAAGGCCTCCTTGTAGCTGTGCAGATGGGGCTGCGGGAGAAGAAGAGGGGAGGTGGAAGGGGAGGCCCACTGGTAGCTGTGACTCTGAAGAGCACGGTTTACCAGGTAACAAGCCCACATGTCCCCTTGCCAGCCCTACCAACCACCCCTCCTCGAGGAACCACAATGTTTAAAGGGAGATCCTGGCCATTCATGGCCCACCCCCCAACCCCAACTCCTTTGTCACTGAGAGAACCAGAAGTTCTATTTGCAAAGCCATGATCCAGCACGGGTGGAAATCAGGAACACTTGCCTTGGAAATATTCCGCAACAGGGCCAAAGAGAATGGGGCTGGGGGTGGGGGACTCGGGTCCTGCCAGAAGGCAGCAGAGAAAAGATGTCCAAAAGCCATTTTTAGCCAGAATGACTCGCTAGCCTGGATTTTATGGGACATGGGTCACTCATATCAGAATCTTCCAGCATGGATGTTTAAAACGCCTATTCCTAGGCCCTGCCCCAGATCTAATATGCTGGGATCTCTGGAGGTGGACTTGGGAATTAACATTTTTCTCAAGCTCCCTGGTGGTCTTTGAAGTGTGAGAGCTACTGCCTCCCATGACAGACTGCCTCCCATGACAGACAGACATTTTGGCATTGAAATTAGATCTCCCAAGGAAACCCACACCTAGAAAGAATTCAAAACCACTCTTGTCAGTCTATAGGGCCTGGCTGGGAGCTTAGAGACTGTGGTCATCTGTGTCGTACCCTTACCATCCTACTAAACAGCACTCTTTAGGAATCAAGGAGGGAACTTTGATCTCAGTGTTAATCTAAAAAAGAGGGAGCATATAAGCTATTTAGGGAGGAAATGCCAGATTCCATGTGCCAGAGAAGAGACAGGGGTGAGGACTGAGTTTCCTGATAGGGCAGGGCCACGCAGGTGACACTGTGACTCCTAGACCATTGAGGCGGGCTCCACTCCTCTCTCTCTGGCCACAGGATGCAGCCCAAGGACTCACCTCTTTGGGTCGCCCTCCAGGATTGAGGGCGATGGTGAGAGCCAGCTCAGGGGAGACACACTGGACAGGGGAACGAACCCCAGGGCTACGGGGGGATGCGGGTTCTGGAGACTGGTTCTCATACTGTCCATCGCTGGCTGCCCGCCTCCGGAGAGGGGCGGGAGGCTCTGCAGGCTGCTTCTCCCGAGCCTGCACCCCTGGGAGGAATGCGGGGCAGAGAGGGCAATGAGCATTGTAGACGAGAAAGGATCGATCAGGCCCAGTTCCCCAGAGGAGGAGGTGTGTCTCAGCCAGGGTCCACACTGGAGCTGGGCCTGTCTCACCTCCGGACTCCCCACTGCCTCCCTCTGCCCACACCCCAGGCTTCCTCTGCAGGGTGGGGGATCCACTGAGGTGGGGCTGGCCTTCCCCAGGATTCTCCGCCCTGCACAGGATTGGGGCCCAAAGCACAAAGGGCTGATACGAGAAACAGATGTCAATGCCTTTCAAACCCTGGAGGCCGAGGGCCAGGGCTTCCAGGCAAGTGAGGGAAGATGGGGAGAGGAGAGACCATCTCCAAGGTGACTGCATCAACCAACAAGCAACATCGGGCCCGCGGGGAAGAACTTGGGAGAGAGCAAATCATGCATCATCTCGCAGATGGCGCTCCCGAGAAGAAACAAAGAAATGACTAAGCCTTGTCATGAAGTCCCCAGCCCCAGCTAGACCCTAGAATATTGCTGGCCTTCTCTGGGGTTCCCCAGCCTTCCTCCCGTGCACCTCTGACAACCTTTACCAACCGCCTTTATGTTGGCCTCTCGTCTACACTCCCCTCGTTGCGCCCCAAAGATGGTCCAGCTTCCCGCCCCGCCCCTCCCCTCCCCTTGGAGCATCAGGCCAAGGGCCTGAAGTCATGCGCTCCATCTGCCTTTCTGCATTCCCTTCCATTCCCCAGGCTGTTAGCCTCGCCCGCCTTCCTTCCTACTCTGTCTCCCCGCAGCTGGGCTGAGCCTCTCTGAGCTGGCTCCAGAATCCTAGAAAACGTACTCCCCACGGCCCAGAAGCCAAGATAGGCTTCTTGTCTTCGGGATTTTGTGTGAGGACATCCGCAGCTCTGCCTTCACCACACCCTGCAGGAGTAGGTTAAGTGAGGGGAAGTTCTGGGCTGCACCAGAAGGCACGTGGGACCCTGGCTGTGCCGGCCTTGTGGCCGACACATCGGGACGCCCTGTCCCGTAGCACTCTGTGCACACACACACACACCTGCATGCACGCACACACACACCACCGGTCCCCCCAGGATGTGCCTGTGAGGCCTGCTCCAGACTGAATCACCTGCCCTCCATGGTGGGGTCTGCGTGTCCCCTGCTCTGGGTCCTGGCACAGCCGCTAAGGCTGCCATGAAAATCCCAGGCTGGGAAGCCTTCTGACCTGTCATGAACAGCAGGCTGCCGACGCCAGACTAGGGGAGGACACACACTCACTCACGCGCACACACACGCACACACAGTCCCTCGGAGACACGCACTCATCCGATCACATAGCTGGGGGCCCCATCCGGATGGCAGCAGGACTGGTGTATGGGGGAGCATGGGGGGAGGTTTCAAGCCTCCTCTTGGGACTCTACAACTCAGGACAGCCTGCCTGCTATCTCAACCAAGAGAAAAGAGCCCTGGAAGGGACAGTGAACCAGACTCACAAACCGCTTGACTTAAAGCAAATAAGCCCTCCTCTTAAAATGCCCTGATTTTCCAAATAGAAAAATGGGAGGTTACCCAGTCCTAACAATGGTCTGTTAGGACCAGGATAGGACCATCAAGCCAGATTAAAGACGCAGCAGGCTCTCCCAGGGCTGGGCAGCTCCTGAGACCCCAGGCCACAGCCACCCCAGGGTCCCAGCCATCAGAGAAGAGGCTGCCCTGAGCACCATGCCATGTTTGCAGGATCTTCCTGCCTGCGCCCCACTTTTCCCACCTCCACCGAGTCCCTGCCTCCTGGGCGGCCTGGTCCAGAGCTGCCGCGTGTTTCATTCCTGGCAAAAACATTAGAAAGAAACAGACATAACCATTGATTTTCTAATAATAATTGTGACAAAGGAGGCCCATTTGGGAAAGGCTCTAGGGGTTTGGAGCTAAGTTCAGCTCCAAGGTTAAAAGAAATGCATTAGGGCTGGTTTCAGTTCCGGCTCACCCAGCCCAGCAGCCTCTTTCTGGCAGATCCCTGTGCCTTTGCAAGGGGTGGCTGGGTTCCCTGGTTGGGGATCTGATGTCTGCCCTTGAAAAGTGGGTCTGTTTCCATTCGAGGCCCTAAATCTCCCCGAGGGACAGAGAAAACGCTCTCCAGTTTGCCCAGAAGCACCCTCCAGTCAGGTGCTGAGCTGAGAAGGGGCCAGACTGCCCGAGAGGGGCTTCTCAACAGCAGAGGAAGCGAGATCCTGGTATAGTCAGCTATCTGAGAACAACCACACCTCCTCAAGTCCCGTGGCGGGGGGAGAGATAGACCGGGTGACCCCCAAAGAGCTGGACTCTGCAGAAGGGAAAGACCCCACATTCCACTCCCACGGAGATGGCCGCTCTCCCTGCAGCGTGCCCCATGGCACCCGTGGCCAGTCAGAGCCTCTCACATTCTCTGAACACAGTATCTCACTGTTGTTCCCTTTGGCAGGCCCAGATATGCCCCAGAGCGCTGGAGAGCCATGTCCCCTCTCTCTTGTCCTTCTCTACAGGAGGGGAGACAGGGCATGGCAGCGGGGAGGGAAGAGAGTCCTATTGTTCCTCAGCCAAGCTGGGACGGCTGGACACAAGCTAACAGCCAGTGTCACAGAGACAACACCCCTCCCTCATGTCCCAGAGACTGACCGATGCTAAAAATAGGTTTAGTCCCTGCCACACACCTCCACACCACCACCCTCAACCCCAGGACTTTCTCGGTCACTTGGCCTGGTTCCCTGTCTCTGTCGAGGCCTCTGTGTCCATGTGCTCCACTCCCTACACGCATGCGTGTGCGCGCGCACACACACACACACACACACTGACCTCTGGGGGCTGCAGCCCTAGCACACACCCAAACACCCACTTTGGCAAAGCACAGGTGCCCCGAGTCCCATAGACAAACGCCTGGAGTCAGGTTTCATCACACGCCGCCCCTATCCCCCCGCTGGCCCCCAGACTGGTCACGGCCACCCCCGCAGACCCAGCTCTTCTTTCCAGCCTTCCGAATTCCAAAAGCCTGGATTCCTCAGCTCCAGGCGACGGGGCTGGGTGTCCAACAGCATGCCTGGGGCTCCGAAAGCCAGGGTCTCCGGGAGGCCACCTGCCGGGCCAGGGCACCAGAAAGCCACACGGCAGCGATCACACTAGCAGCCCCAGGGCAAGCCAAGCCAGCTCCCCTCGGGACAGGCCCACTGTCCCAGATCTGCCCCCAACGCCCAGGTCCGACTGAACACTGCGCTCCCCACCACTGGGCCGAGAAGGGGTGAAGGGAAGGGAGAGGAGGCGGACAGGGGGCATTCTGCTAGAGCCATCTCCCCTTTTTCCATGGACTGGGAAGAGGAGGGTCTAGGCAAACACCAGATACTGCCCTTAGGAGTCAAAAATCCCCACTACCCCTACACCTTTTCCTGGAAGTGCTCAAGGCCATGACCTGGGGGGAACCTGAGCACGGCCTATCTCTCCCCTAGGCCTCCAGGCTTGGAGGGGCAGGGAAAATGATGGGGCAACTCCCTCCCAGAGCTAACAGCCTATGGGCAGATGCTAGTGGGCATCACCCTCCATGCGGGCATATTGGGGCACGTCAAGCCATCATGCAAAATATACATGGTAGGCTATGATGACTCCCTTTTCCATGGTAGGAAATGGAGCTCTGAGTAACTACGAGACTTGCCCAGGGTCACAGAGGTGGTCACTGGCAGAGCCCGGACCACACCCAGGGCTTCTGACTCTTGGACATGGGTCCTGGGATCAGAGATTCGGGATGAGGTCAGAGGGGGAGCCGTGTCCCCAGAGGACCATGCTCAAGAGTAGACAGAACAGCAGGTGCCAGGGCGCCACTCTTTGTCGTGAGCCTGGTGACCCATGCAAAGCACAGCCTGGCTCCTGCTGAGACCCTGGCCCAGCAGCCTGGGTCATCTGGCCAGGGTGGCCAGAGGGCTGGGCTGTCCCCGCCCTCACCGAGCACACTTACTACAAAGGCATGTGTGTCCGTGGGGAGCCTGAAAGTTCATCTAGTCACCCCAGACCCTGTTCCTAGCAAGTAAGGCCAAAGCCAAAAGCATCAGGCCTGTGTCCATGCAGAAGTGGGAGCACTCGCTCATGCAGAAAGAAGGGGGAGAGAGTCTTGAGAGAGGCAGGAGGGAGAAGTAGGCTGTGGCGGGGGTGGGGGGGTGTAAGGAAGCGGGGGCAGGGGGCGGGGCAAAGAGAATGGGAAGAGACGGAGAGAAGAGGACAGAAGGAGGAGGAAGAAAGGCAAGGGGGATGGGAAAAATGACCCAGGATGAGAGCGGGCAAAGGTTAGAAGAAGTCCATGAGAAAGAAGGGAAGAGAAGCTGAGAGCTACAGTGAGGGCCAGAGACTGGTAAGGGGGAAGGGGTGGAGGGGAACCAACCGGAGAGGGAGGAAGATCGGAGCCGGTGGAGAGGACGCAGCTGGAAGCCGGTGTGTCCCATGCCCTGCAGCTTGGCGTTGTATGCTGCCCACCCCGACCCCAGGGAGCCGGCAGGGAGGGAGGCAAGCGGGAAGAGAAGGCGGGGGGCAGGGAGGGGATGACACCAGGCAAGGGAGGCACCACGCCCACGGCACAGAGGACAGATGGACACAGAACACACGGAGAACGCAAGGGACGAGGCATTAAACAAGACGAAACAAAACAGAAACAAAGAGAAAATCAAGATTAGTTGGTGTTCTGAGTCTGGGATCTGGCCACACGCTTGGAGGGAGGTGGGAGGGTGTGAGACAAGAAGAGAGGGTGAATCCGGGGTC
This sequence comes from Mustela putorius furo, assembly GCF_011764305.1. Lineage (NCBI taxonomy): Eukaryota > Metazoa > Chordata > Mammalia > Carnivora > Mustelidae > Mustela > Mustela putorius. The sequence goes on from NW_025421341.1 coordinate 21,986,548, forward strand.
TTGCTTCCCCAGTGGGCAGGTGGACCTCCTGCTGTCCCTCAGGATGCCACATCTCTCACTTTTCTAACCCCAGCAAGGGGCAAGCAGGTGCTGGCCCGGGACCAGGCGAGCAATCCTACTGTCCCACAACTCACCTGTCCTCACAGTCAGCACGGCCCCATCCTGGGACCTCTGTCCTCTCGTGGTCACCTGCCTCCTCTGGACCCAGCAGTGACCCTACCAGCCTGAGCCCAAGGGCCACAGTCCCTAGCATCCTAGCATCCCCCTGCCCTTCATCCTTCCCTCACCCCCACCTCTGTAACCCTCTTCCCTGGAGTCCCTTCCACTCCTACTCCTGCCCAAGGCTGCTGGGCACCACCAGAAAGTCCTTAAAATGAGCCCATCTTAATGCACTATGAAGACCTGCTACACCCTCCTTTTATCCGCATTCACTGACTCCCTGTTCCCACGGGGGCTGCACAGGAAACCCTGCTCCCTCCCCAACACACCGCCTCACAAGCTAATCCACACCAGCTTCTTGGCCACTTCCCTCTCATGCCTCCAACTGCCAAATGCAAGAGGCTCTGGGACTCAGCCCTGGGACCTCTGCTGCACGTGTGTTCCCCCCAGGTGCAACCACACGTGTCACACTTCACATGACACCATACACTGGCAACCTTATGTCCCGGTATCACGATGCCCACATTTCTAAGTTCCAACCTCTCCCCATGGCAGCTTCGAGGGTATCTCCCAACTATCATGGCCAAAATCACACTGCCGACGTTTCCTCCAAGTCTGCTCTTCCCACATCCTTACCCATCTCAGCAAGGAGCAACTCCATCCTTAAGTTGCTCGGGTCCAAAACCCTAGAGCTGTCCTTGACTTTTCTCATTCATTTCCCACGTCTAGCCTTGATGGCTCCACCTCCCAGACTGTCTACAGCCTAAGCACTTCTCACCATTTCCACAGCAGCTGCCTCACCATCTACCTCCCTTCCATCCTGGCCACACCGATTCTTTTAGAACAAGTCAGATGACATCACTGCTGTGCGCACAGCACACAGAGTAAAAGCCCAAGCTCTTAGAATCACCTATAAGGCCCCCTACAAGCTGGCATCCAGGCCCATTACCTCTTCGACTTCAAGCCCTACTCCACACCTCACATCAGGTACACCTCAACCTCAGGGCCTTTGCATTTGCTGTTCCATCTGTACATCCCCTCACTGCCAGGGCAGCCTTCCCTGATCCTATGTCAAGTGCAACCACCTACCCACTCTCAACTCCTGACACTTTCCTGCTTCGTTTTATCTCTGTGCCACTTACCACCATCTGGCAGATTATATATGTATTCGCTTATGTGTTTATTGTCCACCTCCCTCATGAAGGCAAGGGTTTTTACCTCTTTTGTTTACCACCATCTTTCCAGACCCTAGACTAACACAGACGAGGAATGCACGCTGAATGAATGACTGAATGGACCTGGATGTAATCTCCTCTTTCCATGATGAAATGTAAAAGTTGGGTTCTCAATTCGAGGTCCCAAAGCTTGACACATATATTTCCCTATATCTGTATTCATCCTTCACTCTTACTCCACAAGAAGGTATCTCACCTCCTCATTGAGCCTTAATCATCCCCCTGGGCTCCTAGGCCTATATCCCCTCGTCCTTCCTTATTGGTCTTATTCTAGCAACTTCTTTCTTTCTCTTCCATCTTTTTCTTCTTTCTATTCCCTCCATATTCAACTTCTGCTTCTCCTCTAAAATCATTCTCATGGCTTCTATATTTAGAGGGGGGGGGGAAATAGGCTCTTCATATCAGCCTGCATTCTTCAGCTACCATCCTCTTTGCTTTTATCATACAACCACTCAAAAGAACAGTGGTCATCCTGGCTGCACTGCCTCTCTGCACTCACCCCTCAATCCTGCCATCTGCTTTCTACCACTACTGCTCTACTGAAAATATGTCTTTGAAAATCCCTGGGGCCACCTAACTGGAAAGCCCAGTGAATTCAGTCCTCCTCCTCATGATCTCTCCAGTGACACTGTGAACCCCCCACCCCCGCTCCTAGAAATCCTTTTCTGTCTTGACTTCTGTGGTGACCCACTGTCCCTGTCTTCTCTCACTGTCCTGAACGTTTCTTCTCAGCCCCCTTCCCCTCCATTCCTCTCATAGCCATTTCATCCTAAGTTCTTTTCTCTCCATGCCCTCTGACATAGAGAGTTCATTCATGGCCAGTGCTTTAACCCATGTCTTTTGAGGATGACTCCAAATTCTATAGTTTTTTTCTATTTTTTCAGGCTCCAATTCCAGATGTTTAGCTGCTTACCATACATGTCTATGTACAGGCTCTACTGTCACCTCAAACTCAAAATAAGGAACACTGATGTCTTCATCTTATATGAAATCTGTTCCTCCTAACTCCTGGCTTATTAATGGAACTAGCATTCTGTTCCTATTCATGGAGCCTCAGAATCCTCTTTGATGTCTTCCTCTCCTTCACCCCTACACCCAATCAGTTTGTAAGTACATTGGCTCTACTCTTATAGTATCCTTGGCACCCATCTCTTCTTTTTCATCTCCATGGTCAGCACCCTAATACAATTGCCTGACCCAGTCTACTTAATAAACAATGACATCTCCCAACTCAGAGTTTCTCCTATTTTGCATTCTTCCTGCCCAGATCCACCAGATACATCTTCCTAAATTATAGCTCTGATCATGGCATACTCCCAACTAAAACATGGCCACAGCTTCCTACATTGCCACTAGATAAGATTCAAGCTCTTTAGTCTGGTATTTTAAGACCAACCAGAGGCAGGTCCCAGGCTACCTTCCTTGACTCTCTCTCACTGCCAATATGCTCTCAATCTACTATATTCGTCAAACACTTATGCTTTCCTGTATTCTTCAAGAACCCTGTCTCTCCCATGACCCCATCCACTTCCAAACTCCTATTCTTCTCCCAAGGCTCTTATTTAAAATTCATACTCAAAATGCTCCTCAATCTCTTCCACTGATACTGATCTTTCCTTTTTCTTCACTCCTTGCAGAACTTTCTCCATATCTCACTATTGGGAATGACTTCATTTTAAAGTTCAAGTTCTTTCTCCCCTTACTAAACTCTAGACTCCTTAAAGATAAGATGCACATCTGATCACCAACATGCATAGAAATCTCTACCTCTAGAGACATCTGAGATCAGTCCAGTCACAGACTCAGGATCATAAGATAACATGGACTCAACGACTCTGGCTCCTATTTCTTTTTCTTGTCTTATTGCACTGGCTAAGATAGCCAATACAATGTTAAGTGATAGTGGTGATAACAGGCATACTTATTTTGTCCCTGGTGTACCAGGAATGCTTCTAATGTTTCACAAGAAAGTGTGACATACGCTACAGATTCCTGGTACCTACTGTTTATCAAGTTAAGAAAACTACCCCTATATTCTCTGAGATCCAAGCTGAAATAAGAGATAAGGAGTCATTGGATCAAAATGGAATGAGCCAGGGATCTAGTATTGAGGTATGGAGGAGGTACTGAGCCAAAGAAGAAAAGGCAGACCTGCAGGAGAAAAGCCAGGAGAAACCAGATCCAGTTCATGGCCATTAAGGGGTTCTCCCTCAGATCTGAGCTTCCTGGGTTACATGCTGAAGCTTATGTTCAAGCTTCTTGCAGAAGAACATAGAAGCAGCAGGAAGAAGTGGTACTGGCCTGTTGCCTGACTCCCAGGTTGTTGTACACAATGATCCTGCCTTTGCACCTCTGCTTACACAAGTACTGCAGACACTCTGCAGGGTTACTGAGGAATTTGTGCAAACAGGACCTGCTGACCTAAGAAATACTTTCATGACAGAGCACGGACCAAAGAGGCCCCTTTATAGCCCTGGGGACCAAATATATCTGTCCCCTCTCTACATCTAATCCTTTCTCCTGACTGATTCACTCACAGTTGGGGGAGAAGATGATAGCAGGATTGGGGACAGAGACATTGTACCAACATCTTTCCCTCCCTATGACTCCTTGGCAGCCAAAGCCTGAGCAACTAAGGATATGGAAGTTGACAGTCAAGACTTCAGAAGTTGGTAGGAGAGGAAAGACTGAGGGGAGATACACATTAAGATGGGCATCCTTCTGGAGCTATTAAGATACGGCTTCCTTTACAGCAAGCTCCAGGAGAGCTATACAGAAGGATTTTCTGGTAGGGAGAGCAAATTCACTCTGCTTCCTCAGAGAATCTGTCCATCATTAGGTTAGAGTGTTACTATTCCCCAGGCTACCTCAACTCTATAAAGTAGTAAGAGGTCCCCATTCCTCTCCCTTGAATAAAACCTCTGACAAAGAAGCCAAGGGTCCTTCTCTCAGGAGCTCAGAGGTGGGAAAAAGCAGAAGATGGCAGCCCCATGTGGACCACACCACAAAGCCTTTCACCTCTAGAATTAGAGAGCTACTCATCCTGTGTTTTGACATTCAGTTAAAAGCAATGATGTGCTTCTGGACCAGCTCTCCAGGCGAGGTGAAACCCTGATGGCCAATTTCCATGCCATAAATATTTTCATCAGAGCCAATCTGAAGTTACTGAGAGTGGAACTAGGGACCATGCTCTGCTCCAAAGTATAGCAGAACATCCCTGCCCCCACACCAGGTCCTGGACCCAGCCCAATAGCCAGCCAGCCTGCCCTTAGCTGCTTCCCCAAAGCCAAAGTCCAACCTCAGGGAGGGGTCTCCCTCTCACCCTGCAGCTGATATGATGACTCAGCTTCCCTACATTTAGGGGAAGGGGTGGAGGGCAGAGTCAGCTGCCCAGGCCCCTCTTCTCCTGTCCACTGAGGGGCTTGGCAAAAAGTCCCCTAGCCCCCATCTCTAGCCCACCTCTGCCTGGCCTGACCTCCACAGTTAAACAAACCCACAGGATTTCCCACTGAGTGTGGCTGCCCCCATGGAATGGTCATGGCCTTAGGCCAGCAAGAAAGTAGAGAGCCCTTCCCACCCCTCCCAGCGTGGCCCTGCAACACTCTGCCATTTCTTGTCTAGATCTCCCCAGTAAGCTCTCTGGTTGCCCCATCCCCTCTCCTACCTCCAGAAATGAAGCCCATTCTCCAGTAGGAAATGGAGCTATGTTTCTCAGCACCTGCTGCTCATACACAGACATCCAAAAGCAAGCACTAACAGGAAAGTTGAACAAGGGGAACCTTGGCCTCCCCACCAAAATGAGACATACCTGGAGGGGACCCACCAGAGGATGAGCACTCAGATAGAGCCCTGGCCTTAAGGACACCCTCCTTTCTCTGTTATGCCTCTGGGAGGGCCCAAGGGGGAAACTGAGTCTATAGAAGCCTCCCTCCCTCCAGGCTTCTCCATACCTTCCCCCAGGAACTGAAGCCTGAGGACAGCAGGCAGTTGCAGAGAGCTTCTTCTCTCTGCCTAGAAAATCTGCACTCCAGCCCCAAAGTTACCACTTCTAAACTTTCCCTGATTGCTCCAGTTGGTAAGCCTTGCTTTCCCTCCAGCTCCAGGGCTTTGGTCCCCACCCCTGTCATAGTACAGCTTACAATCCTGTGTACCTGTCCCTTTACTATAAGACACTGATCTTTGAATCTCATGCCTGCCTTGGAGCCTAATGGACGAGGAATGCCGGGAGGGATGGCTAGCACGTGACAGCCTCTTCCCCAGTCAAAGCAGCACCTGCCATGGGGTGAAGGCTACTCTTGTACCTCCCCCAGCAAGATTATCCAAGACCAAAGAGGGCGGGCATGGAGGGAGTAGGAAAGGAGTCCCGGGGCTGGTGGTCCCCACGGCTCTTACCTGCTACCCGGTGGGCTACCAGCCCCTCCAGGTTCAGTGGCTCCTCGTCTGGAGTGCGGGATGGGTCTGAAGTTGCCTCCTTTGGTGGGAACTGAGGCTGAGCGGGGAGGCCAGAGAGAGAGGCTGGGGGCTGCTGAGGCCCTGGAGGGCTCTGGGTGGTTGGAAGGAAGGTGGACGAGGAGGAGGAGGCTGGGCTTTTCGGACGGAAGCTCTGGCTGGACCCAGCAGGACATGGTTGATAATCGTAAGGTGAGTATGGCCTGCCAGAAGGGAAGGACTCCAGGGCCAGGGAGGACCGTGGGGCCGGCTCAGGGGTTCCCAAGGAAGGCCCACTGGGGATGTAGCCAGACCTGGACTGGGTCAGGGGATGGGGCTGGCAGGGGGAGCCAGCGAGAGGCTGGGAGGATAGTGGGGAAACCCCTGGCCAGGCCCCCGGCACGCTCTGGGACTTGTGCAGGGGGGCGGCTGCCGCGGCGGGCTCCAAATCCAGCATCAGCATGTTCAGTGCTTCGATGGACTGCTCGATCTCCTGCTGGGAGGCTGCCCTTGGGAACTCAGGGAGGCCGGGGGTGGGGGTCTCTGCCAGTGGCTGAGGGCTGGGCCTGCTGTGCCCGAGACTCTCCAGGTGGGCTCTCTCCTGCTGGCGAGGAGGGGGACGAGGCTGCTGCTGCTGTTGCTGCTGCTGCTGTTGCTGCTGCTGCTGCTGCTGCCAGGAATTCAGACCCCTCTGCACAGCCTCCCGGCTGCTGCCACTGCGGGCCGGAGCTGGGGGCAGCTGGGGCTCGCTCTCCGGAAAGGACTGGGAGCGGAACATACCGCTGGGGTCAAGGCCATAGTGGGAGGTGGTTACTGGCTGTGGCCAGGCTGGGTGGGGCCCCTCCCGCTGGTAGCCAGCTAAACCCTCCTGTGCTGAGTAGGAGGGCCGCACAGGGGCAGGGTGGCTGACATGGGCAGGCGCCACCCGGCTGGCGGACTCATAGGGGTAGCCCCCGCCATTGACCATCGGTTCCGCTGGGTAAGACTTGTCCAGACCGTTGGTCAGTGAGGACAGGGCCTCTGGGTAGCCCCCCTCACTGGTGTTGGTGACCCCGTCCAGGGAGGACAGTGTGCCCATGCTGCCCACGCTGTGCCCGTCCTGGTTGGGCAACTCATCATCCAGGATGTCTGTCTCCCGCTCGGATGCCAAGGCCCCGCCGTTGACATGAACCTGGGCTGGGACGATGTGGCGGCCGGCGGCGGGTGCAGCCGGGCCCCCCGCGGGGCGGGACCGGAGATGCTGCGTGTGGTACATGGGCGCTGGCTTCTCTCTCTCGACGCCGAAGCCACTGAGCAGGCGGTCCAGCTCGCGCTTCTCCTCAGGACTCAGGGCAGCGGGGGCGCTGGTGGGGCCGGGGGCCGGCTCATCGGTCTTGTCTGTCTTGGTGGAGGCTGTGGAGTTGCCTGAGTCGCTGCTCACGGAGAGGGTGTGCTCCACGTGGTTGGGGGTAGCCGACAGGGCAGGGCGCACGGCGTTGACGGCCCCAGTGCTGCCATGCAGGGAGTCCTTCTTCTTCACCTTGGCGTACAGGCTCCCATCCAGAGGCCCCTGAGTGTGTCCCACCACTTCTGCAAGACAGCCGGAGGACAAACGACAGGTGTCAGTGAAAGGCTGGCACACCCTCTCATCTCCCCAAGGGAGGGAGGGAGGAGCTGCCGTTCCCCGAGTCCTAAAATCTCCTTGCACCACTCAAGACAGAGCTGAGGTCAGGGATGTGAGGGACAAGGACAAAAGGACCCCTACCCAGGCTGTGGGGCCGTAACACACAGTTCCAGGGCTGTGAAGCCAAAGTGGGCGGGGAGGGGGAGCCTGGGAGCAAGGGGCCCCAGTCCAAAGCATGGCCGTGGCATTTCACCAGCCTCCCAAGGACCCGAAAGTACTGGGTCAAGATGGGGTTCTGCAAAGCCAGCAGTCCCCGCATCAGAGGCGACGCGCCTTCACTCAGAGTGCTGGGCTCCTGGGATTCTGGAAAGAGGATCCAGAGAGCAAGAGGGCAGGGGAAGCATTTTAGGGATCCAGAACACAAAAGGAGATGTTCTCCTCAAGGAGGGGTGTCCCCTGTGTCATTCTGTCTGGCGACCCCATGAGCAATACTTTCTCTGAAAGGAAATAGTGAGTGCTGGGTGGCTCAGGGCCAGAGGGCTGACTCAGGAACGAAGAACGTCCCCACCCAGAGGGACTCAGTGATTTCACACCCTGTACAGTCAGCAGCCCAGCTTCCAGCCCCGACACACACACACACACACACACACACACACACCCCTCCCCTCCCTTCACTCCAAGGCAGGCCCTCAGTTGGCAAGAAAAGAAAGTCCTAATAGGGCAAAGTCCAGCCAGACACCAAGAGTCACACACACACACCATCCACACACAGGAAAACCAGACACAAAGACGTCCCGAGACACACACGCCAGCTGGTAATCACCCAAGTCAAACACCCACAATTCACCCAAACTGAACCCCTTGTGCACTCTCGGGGTACGCTCGATAGGTGTCCCTGAGGCACTTTACACAAACTTCATTTCCAGTCCCACAAGTCAGGGAGTATCATGCCTCCTTCAGGAACAGGAGAAAGTGAGAGTCACAGAAGTGAAGCCATTTATCTACAGACATACGGTATCTGGTAAAGCTCTGATTTAAAATCAGAACTAATTTAAGATTTAATTAAAACAAAACTAAATTAAAGGCAAAACTAATTTAAAATCAGAACTTCAAAAATCATCCCATTTTTATTATTTCACACCATCCGTCATATAACACACACGCAGAGTAAATGAAACATGTAAAAGGCAGCAATACCCCAAAATAAATACTTAAATCTAAAGCCACAATCATTTCAGAAAATACAAGCGCCTACCATGCCCAAGGATCAGCCCTCAGGCCAGAAGTGGCAGCCTCTAAAAATAAACACTCGTACAGAAGCCCACAGCCAAAAACAAGGGATCAGACGACCACAAAACAGGAACATCGTGATCAACAGACACACACACAAACCACAGGCCGACCAAATGACGTCACCGGGAGCAAGCGCAGCGGTGCCCAACGAGGCACAGCGTCCACGCACATGCTGGATGCTCTCTGCCCATTCACCTAACTCTCCAGACCCATCTCTCTGTCCCCTGTTTTCCCCAGGGCTTTGGGACCTTGGCCAGCAGCAGGTCCCAAGGGACACTGGGCCAGAGTGTGGCCACAGCCCCAGACTTCAGGGGATGGGGCTTGTTGGGATCGGGAATGGGTCTGAATCTGGCCCTTATGCTGGGGCTCCTAAGGGCTGCTGAGATCAACTGGCCTGTCCTCACCTCTGAAGGTGTCAAAGCTACTGAAGGAGAGAGGCTGCCTGCATGCCGGGTTCTTCCAAAGAGCTGGGCTCCTGCCACACAAAGAAAGAGACCCCAGCTAACGGCTTCCATGGGGGGAAGCGTCGAAGACAAGAGCTCTGCTCCACTCAGATTTCTTGGGGTGGTTCCCAGGAAGGGGGGGCCCCTTAGACCAGTCAGTGGTAGGCCGAAGAGCTGTCCTTCCTTCCCACTGTGCCTGGAAAGTGGCTGGCCCCAGAAAAGGAGGCTCACACTGCGAAGCCAGCAAGCTCCTCCAGCCGCGGCAACCCCTAACCTCCCAAGTTCATGCTCCTGTGGTCTGGGAAGTGGAGGCAACAACAGCAAAGCAAAGGATAGAGTGTCCAGCTCCCCATTTACACTTGGGGGGAATGAGAACCACTGGGTACAAACCAGGGTAAACCAAAAACTATTGTTTCCTTCAGGGAGAAAGGAGACCCACTCCCGCATCTCACTTGGGTTCATAAAAGAAGAGCTTTTGGCAAGAGAGCTATGAAAGCATCCCCTGAGGGAGACAGGGAGGAAGAATTCACACTGACTACCAGTACCTGATATCTTGCCCCTTTGGGCCCCTTCATTGATTGCAACAACATCAATATTAAACCTATTCTGCCGTGTAATTAACCCCCACACGGACCACTCTTTGCAGCAACATCGGAAATAGTAACTGCCAGGCCACTGAGGCTGAGTTAGAAAATCGAAGAAGTGCAGATTGTTTAACTAAATCTTTTCCACACGATATGAATGGAAATGTCTATTGCTGTCCTCCAAGAAGGAGCCGGCTGCTCCTGACCACCGAGCGCCTGCCCCACACTCCAGGCTGTCCTACACCTTCACTGGTCTCCGTCTCCCCATCAAGAGGAGGCTGTGAGGACAGCCAGGCCCGTCCCGGGTCTGTCTAGCCCCCAGGAAGGCTCCGCTGAAAGCCCAGTGTGTTGGCGTGATCCCGGCATGGCAGGTAGCCCTGTTCCCCCCGTCAAGAGATGAGCGCCGCCCCCCTCAGCCCCCCACACCGGTACACACATGCTCGTCCTTCCCTTCTGCCCGCCACTGCGGCCACATTAAGTGCTACTTAGCAGGACCACAAGAAGCCGGAACACAATGTCGGTTTCACTCTGTTAAGGCAGGAAGAGCAAGAGAGAGAGGCAGGCAGAACAAGGAAAGAAAGAGCCAGAGGAGATGGTGGGGGAAGATGGCTTTGGGGCTCTCAAGCTGGGGGGGAGGTCACGAGATCCGACTCAGTCCCAACAGCCTCTGGGGGCACAGCCAGCTCAGGCAAATCCTCTCAGGTGAGAAGGCATTGGACACCCAGTGTGGCAGGGAGCGGGGACAGAGGAGGAACCTGCCAGACCAGGGCCATCGGTAGCGGCACAGGTCACCACGGAGGAGAAGGACAGACAGCTGGGTAACACAGGTTGCAGGCAGCCCAGAGTGGGGAGCTCCCAGCCCTGCAGGTCGGCCAGCCTTGTGGGCCATCTCCCTGGCTGCTTCTCTAGGGAAGCCGAGACGCCCACAGTCCCTTTAAGGCCCCATTTGCTTTGTCTGAATATGTCTCCTGGCTCCCCCGGCAGCTGCCCAAGCCCCAGCCCCACCCTCGACATCGAGCTTGATTGCACCAAGGGGCCCTTCTTCCACGGCGGCCGTAATCCAGATGTGCGAGTCATACTTTTGGAAAGCTCTGAGGAAAATCCCCAGCTGACTTGGACATGGACCTACTCCTAGGCTCCCTCCAGCAAGCCACAGAGGTGTGTGTGGTGCTAGAAGCCCAGTACAGGCCAGGAGGCAGGGAAAGAGAGACATGTACTGCCTGCATGCTGCAAAGAGAACGGAAGGACTATGGGAGGCAAAGGTGACCCGGGTTTAGGACAGTTGTTTTCCAACTTCGAGGTTCATAAGAATCTGCTCCAGAGATTCCTGAAAATGGAGATGCTGGGGTCCCGCCCCCAAAGACTCACTCATAGGCCTGGGGCGAGGCCAAAAAAGCAGTATTTTAACTCTCCCAAGGCTCTGGGGCTCACACAAGTGGACGATATCTTGAGAAACGCTGACCCCAAAAGTCAGCCCTTTGGATCTGAAAAGAAGGATCCCCACTTCTCTTACTAACGTCTAGCGGAGAAAGTCTGCTTATTTGGTGGTCAGGAGAGATGGCCCAACCATGGAAAATAAAAGGCTCGAACCTCGTCGGCTCTAAGAAAGAAGGTTCCTCTGGTGGTCAGCAAGCAGCGACCCCACCTCGTCCGACCAGCAGGCTGGTTTTGAATAGTGAGTGACTTACTAAGTTTTCAGGCTGGGGCCCTTCAGGATAAAAATCCCTTTGGGTCCATGTCCAGCTGAATAGCAATACATTAAAATATACTACCCAGAGCAGAGTGACCAACCAATGCGGAGAAAAATCAAAGCATGCCAGTAGGAAGAGGCAACATGCCCACCCTGGATACCGGTAGTTTGGAGGTAGACCTGGGCCCGGCACACCCAAAGGGAATCTCAGATCCTTCAACAGGGAGTGGAGCATCAAAGGCCATGAGCAAACGTCTAGGAAGTAGGTGGCCTTTGACAAGGGCTGAGGCTTGGCCAAGAAGAAGCAAGGTCTGGACATGTGAACTGGAAATTTCATCACAGACTCTCCCTCAGCCATGGAGGGAGCCAGGTGGGGCTACTGAGGGGCAGCATGTGGGAGCCAGAGGATGGGGCTGGGTACCAGGGAGGCCCCAGGGATGTGGTTCTGGAGAAAAGCCAGAGAGGAGAAGCGCCCCTTCAACCCCACCGTTGTGCCAGATACAACCGTTACTCAGAAGGACGGTCCCCATCTTAATGTCAAGTCGCTTGCCTCTGCCACTTAACCACACAGAGCCTGGCTTCCAAGCTTGGGGGGTGAAGATTCAGATGCTTACCTGCAGGTTTGCTGAGTGACAGGACTCAGGAGCTAAGTACCTGAAACTAGGCATGGCACATCCTGGCATGCTATGTTCTCCTCTTTCCCTCCTGTTTCGCATGTTTTAACAGCTCCTATCACCCACCCAGTAAAGCCCACACCACCCCTCCACTGCTGGACAAGCCATACCTCCTATCATCTGGCCCCCCATTTGCCTTTTGAAGCCTCCCCTTCGCTGTCCCCAATACCCCCAACACCCTTCACTCCTCTTACTATTCCTATGCTTTTCCTACTCTGGGCTTCCCATCTGTTGTTCCCTCTCCTAAAAAATCCTTCTTCGTGTTTCCCCCCACAACTCTCAAACTCCCTGGAAAACCCCTTTCTCCTCCTTCAGGTTCAGCCTGAACTTCTTTGGGAAGCATCCCTCAACCTAACCCTTTCCACAGCCCTCCAGACTGAGCTTAACCTCTTCTGAGTTTCTGTCGCCCTGGGCAGACAACTCCTGGAACGCAAATCACCCGGAGGCTGGTCATGACTGCCATCCGTATTTGTCCTCCCGCTAAGTGGGGGCTCCTTGAGAAAGAGCCTTTGTCCCCCCCCCCGCCCGCCACCCTGCCAGTGCCTGGTTCCCAGACGGTACCCTTCACAATATGGTCTATGCCAACAGTGCCTCTTAGAGCTTAATGCCTAACCCACACGGCTTACAGCACCGTTCTGCAGAACGCAGGGCCTGGCACACATCGCATGTTTCATAAATGCTTCTTGAATCACATTAAATAGTCCAAGAATTTATATATAGTCCTGTCGGCCCCTGAGGTACCATCCAGAGACGTGACAAATCAGAGGTTCAAGGTGGACCCAAGCTTCTCCCGAAGGAAAAAGACAAGCCCTGCAGCCAAAACATCATGAGAGAGAGGCATCTACACAGCTGGTGGCCCAGGTAAGGCACAGCGGAGGTCCTGAACCAGAGCCCACCCCAGGGAGTCCCTCAGACAACTTGGAGCCATACTCCAGGCGGGCGGATGTTAACTTCCATAGCTAAGGACACTTTGGGATATCTGATGAAAGTCCTGACTAATTGCCCTCAAAATGCATAAACACAAATTGTGCACATAATTGCTGGGGTCCTCAAAGACCACCTATGGATCTTCAATGTCGACGTATGAATCTACAGGTGCTGCCTCTTGGACTCCTTCTCTGTTGCCTGGGATTCCATGCAGAATGCCAGGCTGCCTCTGAGAGGAATAGAAGAACACACAAAAAAGGACGATCTTCCAGCTGGAGGAGCGCAGGTGGGGCCCAGCCCAGAGGAGCCCACTGAGTCGCAGCCCGCCCTAGGGAGGGGAGTGTGAGGCGGGGATGAGGATGGACAGCTCAGACATGATCTGGGGTCCTCTTGACACGCCATGGCAACAGTGGCGGGGATCTCCTGTAACCCTGTCTGTGACAGTCTTGGCCCCAACCCATGCCAACCTCCCATCCCACAGCAGCCGGAGACTAAAGCAGTCCTTTGTTCCTCCCAGCTGCAGAGAGATCTGGAACATCTCCAAATGGGAATGGGCTCCATTGGGGATTCTGAAGGTCAGCAGAATTCGAGGTGAAGGGAAGTCCCCAAGTCTCTGAAGGGAAAGCACACAGCCTCTGGGATGGAGAGCAGGCAACAGGTGCAGCCCAGGAGACCTAATAAGGTTCACACTGGGAGGTGCCCACTCATGGGCATGGGGCCTCAGGCCCTGTGGGCAGAGACAGATGAGGCCAGGCATAGCCAACAGACACCTGTCTATCTTCCTGCTTGAGAGCACTCAGAGGGAACCCCCTGCCTTCTCAGAGTCCAAGTGACCACTCTAGAGTCCCCCACAAACTTGCCTCTGTCGACTTGGGGGTGGGGCGGAGGAGCACAGGAAAGAGAGAAGGTCCAATGGCCAAATGGGGCCCTGGTCTAAATGTCAGCCGGAGGGCCCCAGGACGGAGAAAGCCAGCATGCAAACAGAAATGGGAACTAGAGCCCCTCCCACAGGCTGCTCCTGTCTCCCGCTGCTCCAGGAAGTCAGCCAAGCCAAGACGGCTTTCTAAATCCATGGAGATTTCAGCTGAAGGGTCTCAGGGGATCAGTTAATCCACTGCCCACCCCTCATATTACAGAAGGACAGTGCCACTCAGCAGGCCCAGGGGATCCCCACACCAAGGTCACCCAGCACGGACAAGTTCAGTGCTTTCTCCTAATGGCCTTCAAGGTGAAGATGGCTGGAGTCTGGGGAGGGCGGGGCGGGAGGGAAGGCCTCCAACCATGGCCATAGAGCAAAGAACGGCCCAATATAATCCATGGGGCTTCATCAAGGGCTGATGACGGATGTGTCCCCAGGCCTTCCTCAGGAAGGACCCACAGTGCTTTCACAGATACCATCTGATTTGAATTCCTCCAGAGAGAGGGAGCAGAGACAGAAAACTCAATTCTGACCTTTATTTCAGACCCAAGGGACCAGGACCTGGAGTGACCTGCCCAGGTCACAGGACGACCCACGCCCTGTGGGGCAAATGTGAACTTGCAAGACCAGCCTCCTGACTCCGGCCTGGCCTTCAGCTCCCACGCCAGACACTATAAGCAGGGCCTGGCACTCCCACTCCGCGCCCGCAGCTTATCCGGGCACCAGATATCACAGGCGCTCGGGACAGTAAAAATAGTGCCCGAGTCCACAACAACCAAAGTCCTTCTCTGCCAGGCCAGGGTGCCCGCCCGGACACTCGGGGATCCCTGGCCAGGAGGATGATCGAGCCACTCTAAGCCCTGCCAAAGTTAGGGCAAAGTCAGGAATGGGAGCCCGCGGGTGGCCCGCAGAGGAATGGTCAGCACTGGGGGGACCACAAAGGTCAGACCACAGAACGGGAGGGGGGGTGTCCTGGACACACATTCCACTAGGGGTGTCTCAGGGGCTCGCCAGGCTGCCACCACATTTCCTTCACCCACCACCCCATCTTCATCCTCCATGAGTCATTACTCCCAAAGACTGAGGCCAGCTCAGACACACTGCCTCCCACAGACTTAGCCACCCCCCCAGACCTGAGGTAGCAGCTCTTCCCTGTCCCAGGGCAGCGGAACCAGGAGGGAGGTAGCCAGGTCCACCCCCACCCACCTCCAAAGGCGCTGGCATGGGCCACGACCCCATGCAACCCCCACACACTTCCCAGGTCCAGGTCCACCGCAGATCCCGGTGCATAAGCCCAGCAGCCTCACAGCCCCAGGTCCAGTGGAGAGCCACCCAAGGACCCACACAAATGCCTAGCAGACACTCACCCTCTGGACAGAGAGGCAGAAAGGGGAGGAGGAACTGCTGCTCTGATTTGATCTCTGCTCCTTGTGCCTCAAGTTTCAAATAATTCCTCCATGGCTGCAGCCCCAAGGCTGGCTGTGTCCTGCTCAGGCTCCTGCAGACTGTCAGAGGTGGGAGGAGCCCGTGCCGCCTGCCTGCCCAGTCTGCACGCACCACCCCTCCCTCTGCTCACTCCCTCCCTCACTCTCCCCCTCTTGGCCAGCTCAGCCCGCCTCCCTCTGGCTTGTAGGAAGCCAGTGGGATAAAACTCTGTCTGTAATTTCAGCCAGCTGGGTCCCCAGGGTTTCACTTATCATCCTGTAGCTATGCAGCTCTTGAATGACATCACAGTGGCTTCCCAAGCCCTCCACACGGAGTGAGGAGCCCCGGCCAGCCCAGCAACTGCCCCAGCACAGCCAGGCCCAGCCTGCCCCCGTCCCAAACCCATCACAGCCCCTGGTGCCCAGGGCAGTGGGAAGAAAGAAGAAAGGGCCGGGGAGCGGAGCAGTCGGGATGCTCGCCGGAGAGAGGGAAGGGCCAGGGTTCCTACGAGGGTACTGAGATTTATTTCCTCAAATTTTTCCACATTTTTTTTCCATTCTCAGCAAATGAAAGGCAGAACAGATGACAACAATTTTCCAGCTGCTGAACAATAAGGTGGAAATCTTTTTTTCCCCTCCCTCTCCCCCTCCTTCCCCCACACCCCCACCACGGGGTAGAGTCTCGGAGCCAGGACACTTCCTTGGCTCAAAAAAGGGCAAGAAAAAAGAAAACCCACAAGCCCCTGTACTTCCCAGAGGTGACAAGAGGCCTGAGGAAAGGTACCGAGCTGTCACCCAGGCAGTTCTGGGGGGGAAGCAGGAGCCTCAAAGTTACATTCTCAGGGCAAAGCTTTGGATTCTGGCCCAGCAACCTTGACAATTCTTGAGGCCTGACTCTGGGAAGGCCAAATGGGACTCTGGCCCAGGACATCAATCTACCAGGCCCCCTAAGATGCCTCCAACTGACCAGCCGTCAGTACTCAATTTGTTCCAATCTATAAAGACCAGGAATGGCAGAGAGGATAACTTCTCAGAGTGTCAGTGACCTCCACCTTCATCCCCAAGCACCCAGACCTGAAGCAGGTGCGTCTGCCAAAGCCATGAGAGCTGCCCCAAGTCCCCACCATGATCTGGCATGCCCTAAGAAGTGCCAGAAGTCTCTGGGAGCAGGACACCAGACCGTAACTCTTAGGCGCGTGATGTTAGTACCTTATTTTCACGTCATATGAATGTCCCACGCCAACTCCCAGAGTGGGTGAGACATGGCCTGGCATCTGCAGCCAGCCCCAGGGGCACTTCAGGGCCTGCTGTCTCCTCAAGGACCTCAGTTAGTTTGCAACCCCAAAGTGCTTCTGCAGCAACCCAACCCCAGTGCCCAGACCCTCCACAGCCAGGCCTGGGCACTGCAGGTTCAGCAAGGAGAAGCATGCCAGGTCCAGACCCTCGGCTCCTCCCTCTCCTGAGCTGACACCTCAACCCCGGCCCCTTCCCTGGCACCCACTCTCTCACTGCTCTTTTCTGAGAGTAAAGAAGAAAATAAGAGGAAGAACAAGTATGGCACTGAATGTCCTGTCTTAACCACATCTTTAGGGACGAGATGGGCAAGCACCCCCCACCCCCACCCAGTATCACAGACCTCACAGGAGTCATTAAGAAGGGGGAAAGGAGGGGCACCTGGATGGCTCAGTGGGTTAAAGCCTCTGCCCTCGGCTCAGGTCATGATCCCAGAGTCCTGGGATCGAGCCCTGCATCGGGCTCTCTGCTCAGCAGGGAGCCTGTTTCCCCCTCTCTCTCTGCCTGCCTTTCTGCCTACTTATGATCGCTGTCAAATAAATAAATAAAATCTTAAAAAAAAAAAAAAAAAAAAGAATAGGGAGGGGAGAAATGGATTTCCAGAACTGGGGACAGGAGGACTTCCGATCTTCCCAGCGCCAGGATGTTGGGAGATCACAATCCAGACAAACTCCTACGATTTTCCTCCTACCTCTTCAAAGCCTCCCGGAACTAACCCACGAACCCCAGTTCACCCAGTTCCCACCGAACCTCTTGTTTATCTGTACCTGCGAATCCCAACAACATTGTTTTTATAAAATTTTGTCATTTAAAAGAAAATTAAAAATACAATAAAATTTCGTGATTTTTAAAATAAACTTCAGTTCAAGTCGTTCTAAGCATCCGTATATCCATATACACCAACCAGGGTAAAGTCTATACTTTTTTTCCCACTATGCATTAAAATAAATGCACCTAAAATCCTTTTACATGTAACTGTCAACCTGGCCAACATACTTTGGAAACACCACCACACCGCTGTCCTTGGAAGCAACAACCGCAACAACCCCGTCCTATGGCTTTCTGCTCCCGTCCTGGGATTGGCTGCACCAGAAGCCAATTCAGAGACTCTTACAAAAACCCTGACCTCCCTGGCCCCACCCAAGACCTTCAGAAGCAGAACTGTGAGAGGTGGAGCCTGGGAAATCTGAATCATAAAACACTCCCCAGCTGAGAACGCAAGGCACCCAGGTTTGGGGGAAACTGATGCTAGATGTGCTTAACTATTTTCAGTTGTGGGGAATCTTACTATTGCCCCAAAATACCCATTTCATCTTTCGATGCTGTAACAAGTAGATTTCAGCACCCTATTTTTTTTTTTCCACTAACTGGCTGTATGGTGCCCCATGGGATGGCTCAGACAAGCCAAATTTCTGCCACATGAGAGCTCTTTAGATACTAAACGTGGTGTGCACGTCCCCCCCAAGTCTCTCCTGGACCCAACCTGGAGTCCTTGAGCCCACCACACCATACCCTCCCTTTGCTTCTCTTTCTTACCTGAGCCCTTACTTCCAGCAGATTTTATCCCTCTGAAGCAAGGGACCCACAAACAACAAATTTGGCTCTTGGACTGGTAAGGAGCCCCATAAGCCTATCACCTCCACTTTCTGGACACCATACCTTTAATAATGAGGCCTAATGTTTATACCCAGCCCTACTTGCTCACATCACTTTAGCACCTGTCAGGGACACAGTGGCTAAGAACACAGGCTTAGGCTGTCAAGCAGACACCGCTTTGAATCCAGACACTACCACTTACTAGCTTAGTGCAACCCTGGGCCAATTCCTTAATTTTTCTGAGCTTTAGTTTCTTTATCTGCAAAATGGGTACATTAATATTTTTATCTCAGACGGTACTGCAAAGACTGATAAAACGCAGATAAAGCATGGAAAGATGCTCTAAATGAGGCAGCCACATATATACAACTATGCCCACGACCTCTGTTTCCCCCTCCTCGTTCCCGAGCCCAGCTCCACCCTGAGCTGCACGATGGTGACCCTGTCACCCTGGGATACAGATGCTTCAACTTCTGGGCGTATCATTTGCCTCACCCTTTCCCTTTTCGAAAATCACAGCATCAGATGAAACAGCCCAGACTCTGAGAACATGATGCTTCTCACCTAATAAATACAGCATCAGATGAAACAGCCCAGACTCTGAGAACATGATGCTTCTCACCTAATAAATACCAAGACTTTCCAGCTTGGTCACTGCTAAGAGCAGGCCAGATAAATGCTACCGCCTCTCCCACCTCCAGGGATGGCTTCCGCCTAGGACCATAGCGGGGGTAGGGGCACGGGGGTCCTGTACACAAGTAGGAAAGTACTGGGCACGGGGTGTGGTAGATCTGGTTTGAAAAAGGATATATGCAATTTAACCACTTTCTATTTGAGAAGAAGAAAAAAAATTTTTTCTCAAATACCTAGGGCGAAAATCTTTCTACATGGGAGATGCGTGAGGCTAAGCTTGAGAGGTGAAAATATTGTTCACTCTTCCCAGGTGGCTGGATAGGCCCTGTCCCCTGGGATAGCCCTGGGCAGGGCAGTTTCATGAAATGTAAGATCTAGAGCAGGGATATAACCTGGTGACCTTCTGGAGCCCCTCAGGCTCAGTAGTACTGGAGCCCCAGATTTGCCACACAAGGCCCAGCTGTGGACTGCTGGCCCAGGCTGATCCCTATAGTCTCAGCATGATCAACCCAGAGGACATCCGGAGTTCATCAAGCCCCCACCACACACACCCCAATGTGGCCAAGACTCAGGGTGGAGAAGTTTCCAAGCCCTGCGTATTGGGTCAGGACTGGAATAGAGACTAACCACCCAGGAGCAAAATGGCGGAGTGTTTTGGTTTTCAAGCAGCGGACCCTGGAACAGAAAGAGGAAGCGGGATAAGACAAAAGGGCTTGGCTTTCTCACCCTACACACAGGAGAGCTAAGAACCCAGAGGCAAAGGGCTGAGGGAACAGGGAGGCCAGCGGTCCTCCCCCAAGGTGATGTGTCCCCCCAGAGAACGAGGAACGATGTCTGGAAATATTTGGAGCTGTCTCATCTAGAAGAAATGCTATCGGCATCTGGTGGGTGGAGATGTTTCTAAACATCTTACAACACAGAGGGCGGGGCCTGGCAACAAGCAACGACCCAGTCTGAGTTCAAGTGTGCCACCTGAGGTGTCGTGAGCCAGCCTGAGGGCAGAGGGAGTCTGGGGCGGGAGAGACAGAACTTGGCACTGTGACTCAGGAGTCCCAGTTTCCGGTCTCCGCTGCGCCACTAACGAACCACTTGACCTTGGGTAAGTCATTTCCTTTTCCTGGTCCTCGGTCTCCAAAACGGTAGGGATGGCGAGAGAAGAACAAGACGAGCTCTGAACTCTAAAATAGCTGGTTCTACGCAGAACCACCGGAGGAGAAAAGCAAGGGTGTGCCGGGTGTTAAGGTGTTGAGTAAATGTCAGGTGGGCAAAGGGGAGCACGTGGAGACGCCGCTCCCCGGCAGGGTGGGATGCTGTGTGTGGGACCTCCTTGGGACCTCCTCCCACCTTCCAGCCCACGGGAGAGGGGAGGCAGGGCTCACCAGAAGCTTGGGGAGATGAAGAAAGGGCAGGTTCTGGGCATCCCTCCCATGGCCTGGGCCTTCCAGGGTCTCCAATTGTCCCCCAACCCAGGGCCCAGCTCAGAAGAGCATTCCCCAAGAAGGGGGCAAGGGCCAGTGTGCCAGAGGATCGCTCAGGAAGGGGACTGTCAACTTCCAGGCAAATTTCCGGGTGGGACAAAGGTCGGGGGCATACCCACACACCTCCTCCTATCTCTCCCCACTCACCGCCTCCCGAGGCTCGGCTGCCAACTGGAAAAGGATGGAGGGAAATGGAGAGAGGACTGTGGAGCTTGACCCAGGAAGGGCCCAGGAAGAACGGGAGCCTGTCCCAGAATGGGGACAGCAGGTTCTATACTGTGGGTCTGCCCTTCGACGAACCCTCTCACGTTTGCTTCCACAAGTGCCTTTCAAGGGCAATACCATCATGCCCATCTTCCTGATAAAGAGACTAAGTCCTGGACGTCGCAGCTTGCTTCAGAGCACACGGCCAGTCTGACTCGGACGTTCAGGCTCTTTCTGCTTCCCAGAGAGGAAGAAGGAAGGAGCATGAGGGGCAAAGGGTCAGAGCCGGAGCTGGTGGAATCCAGCAGAAAGAAGGGAGTGACGAGTGGCAACCAACCACGGTGCTGGCTCAGAACTCGCCCAAAACAGGTGGTCCCCTGGGGCCGCTGTTCCCATCTAGGTGGTCCCCGAGGGCTTTTATGCACATATCCTAATGATGCTTCCAGGGCTCCAAGCATGTCTGGCAACTTGTAGGGAGCTGCTATAGGGCTGGTTCAAAACTCATGCAAAGGAACCCATCTCTGCACTTAGGGGTCGATCCCCATTCCTGACCCCAAACAGGCCCATTAGGTACCACACATAACTACCAGTTATTGGACTGGCCATGCAGTTTGATAACTGGAGTCTCCATCAAACACCGCACACTGTGGGGTGTGCAGGGGGGTAGAGGTCCGTGTGGGTCTATGAATGGGTGGTGGGTGTCTGTCAAGTGGGGGATCTTTGGGGTTCTCTGCACAGGTGGTGAGTATAGGCAGAGGGGTCCATGTGGTTCTATACCTGAATGGGTATGGGTATGAATGGCAAATCTGATGGAGTCTCTGCTTCCTTTCCCAAATGGGCCCATCCATGTGCGTCAGTATAAGGAGGCTCACATGGGCATCTCCATGGGGGTCTGCTAGGCAACACACATGAGCTCACGCACCTGACCCAGCATGGGCCAGAATCTGGCCATCCCCGCTGCAGAGGGACCAGCTAGAAGTGACCCTCCTGACCCACAGAAGCTACAGAACCAGGGGGTACAGGCCCAGACAGGACCCAGAAGCCAGGGCACTGCCCCCAGGCTTCTTTCTCTCCTTGTGTCACATGAAGAGCGCCTGCCTGGTTCTGGAAGGTTTGCAAGCAATGGTCAGACAGAGGGAGTGGGGGCAGGGAGGCAGGAAGGGAGAAGAAAAGATCTGAGCAGCTTTGAGCTTTCATATCAAAATCTGATCTCACTGCCCCTAGAGAAGGAGGAGGACAAACATCAAAGAACACTTTGCTGCTCGACAATTTTTAAAGCTATCAGAGCAGCCCAAGGCAGTCTCTGACAAGCATCAGGGCATTGACAAGCCATAAGGATGTGAAGGGTTGGTTGGTCCAGGATAAGCAAGGAAGTCGGAGCTCCTGAAGCCCACCCACTACAGCTCCTGAGCTGCTTCCCAGAAGAGGGATTCCCACTGTGGCCTGTATAAAGCCCCCCAAGGTCAGACGGGCCCTGGCCCTGGAGGGTAGGGGAGAGACCCCAGCAGGGCTACCACTGGAGGCAGGAGGACCCACATCCCTGCCAGAGAGCCCTGCGCTAGCAAGTAAGGCTTGAGCACAGAAAGGGAGGGGCAGGAGAAAAGGACGCTTGGGGCAAGACTCCAGAGTCCCCTTTGCACACAGAACCTTGCTGGGGCTTTGTCGGAACGCTCTAGAATTTGCCTTGTTCCCCCACGTCCATGCACCATGGTCACTCATCCCATTTAGACAGATGTGTGGGGTGGAAGGAGCCTCAAAAAAAAAAAAAAAAATCCAGTCCTGCCACCAGTTCTCGTTTCTCATGACCCTCCAAGGCAAGACAGTTCTCCAGGATGTCGGATCTCTCCATCCGGTCTGCTGCAGCCAAATCCCACTCAGTCAGTCCTCATATCCCTAACTGGCCACCACACAATGAACAGACCTAGAAAAAGGCTGTCTGGTAGCAACAGCAGTTGCCTGGGAGTCAGGGGGCAGAGTACTAAGGAGTGCTCTTAAATGGGCCTCAGTGTACTCCTCTGTGCAATGGGAGAGCACAACCAGGTGACCCCTGAACTCCTGGTCAACACCAGATGCTCAAAGATCCACCTCCGAGAAGAGGCTCAGCCAGGCACGGAGCCTGGTTCTCCTCTCCTGCTTACTCCAGCCTGGGGGGCTCCAGGCTCCAGGCTCCAGGCTCATCTGAGGTTCTTCCTGCGGCAGCCCCAGGGCCCCCCGGGGGCTAGAACAGAAATAGTGCCTTACAGGAAATCTGGAAGTATACGCCAGGCTGCAGAGCTCATGAGGACCATGCTAGGCAGTAAAGAGGTTGATTTATTTTCATCAGTGAAATGCCGAAACCCAATCCCCAGAGCAAGCTGACCCAGCAGACGGCAGCAGCGGGGAGCGCCCCACCAGGGAGCAGAATTAGCCGGATTGCAGCCTGCCAGGTCTCACCGCAGGGGCTGATGAGGGGAGGGACAAGGGGGGCGGGCAGCTTAGACCTGTGGCTCCAGGTCCCTCAGGAGGGCCTCCTCCGAGCCTGCTGCTGGCAGGCGGGGGTCTCCGGGATGCAGGTGCAGCAGCCGGAAGAGTTGGGCAGGCAAACTTTCCATTTTAACTCTTGTTTTCAGGAGCCCCAAACCCCAGGCTGTGAGGTCCACATGCCTACTTGTGGGGGGCAGGGGGCAGGGGCCAGAGCTCTTCAGACCCCTGCCCCTGCGAAGCCATGGTGAGAAATGAATGGTGGGCATCAGAATCCCAGCTCTATACCTAAATGGCTGTGCAAACACTTGCAGGTTACTTAACCTCTCTGTGCCTGTTTCCTCACCTGTGAAATAGGAACAAGACTACTCAGCTCACAGTAGGGTCCTGAGGAGTAAAGGGAATAATGGGCACCTCACAGTGTCCCACATACGGAGGGTACATATAGAAGGCAGAGGGGGCTTTTCCTCCTAGTCCCTAACCAAGTCGCTGGTGGGGAGTGTCAATCACTAGAACCCTTACAGAGGCCACTTTGACACTATCAGAATGATATATATTCTTCACCCCATAATCACATTTCTACAAATTCCACTTCCACAGATAGAGTTGCACAAGCAAAAATGGTGACGTACAAGGTTATTCTCTGCAGCATATTTGAAAATGATGAAAGAATAGAAATAAATGTCCACATTACTTAAATACAGTGAAATAAAATACCAGTTAAATAAAACATAGAACACCCGTGCACTGATGCATCTGAAGGGGGTAAAACGGCTCTTTATAAGCTATTATGGAAGGATACCTATGCCACACCCTTAGATGAAAAAGTTCAAGATATGAGCCAAATCCTCGCAATGGCTACCAGACCCCGCAGTGACCTGGTCCCATTACCTCTGACCTCACTGCTTACAGTCTTCACTGCAGTGACACTGGACCCCTCGTGCTTCCCAAGCCTATGTTTTGGGAAAGCTGCTGCCTCAGGACCTTTGCACTTGCTGCCCTTCTGCTGCTGTAATGCTCTTCCTCAGATATTTTCTTGGCTGACTCTCTCACCTCCTTCAAGTCGTTGTTCAGATATCTCCTCCTCAGTGAGGGCTCGGCTGATCAGCGTTTTTAAAATTTTCAACTTACCCTCAACTCCCCCCAATCACACTTACTCCACTCTATTTTCTCCCAGAGTATTCATCGCCTTCCAGCAAGCTCTGTCGTTTACTCATAATGTCTTTAAAAAACTTTTTCAGGGGCACCTGGGTGGCTCAGTGGGTTAAGCTTCTGCCTTCGGCTCAGGTCATGATCCCAGAGTCCTGGGATCGAGTCCCACATCGGGCTCTCTGCTTGGGAGGGAGCCTGCTTCCTCCTCTCTCTCTCTCTCTCTCTCTCTCTCTCTGCCTACTTGTGATCTCTCTGTCAAATAAATAAGTAAAATATTTAAAAAATAATAATAATAAATAAAAATAAATAAAAAAACTTTTTCATTGCCTCTCTTCTCCCACTAGAATAGAATCAGACAAGGGCAAGGATCTTTGTTCACTCACTCATTGCTGTATCCTCAGTACCTAGAATAGTGACTGACACATTGTAGGCCTTTGGTGACTATTTGTTGACCAAGTAAATGTTACTAAGGCTAGTCCATGTACCAAAGAAAAAATGCGATTTTTTTTCTTTTTTCCTTCTTTGTCAGTGGAGCGGATTCAAGGTTACCCTTACCATCATGTTATTCTCACGCTCCTGTACTCTGTTTTCTCCAAAAAGAAGAGAAAGAAGAAACATTACGGCTGTGCCAGCAGTCACCATAACCCATAGCCTGGACATTGTGGAGGACTGGTACCGGGGTGGGGGGCAGGGTCCATGGAGGGGAAGACCCTGGAAAGACCCTGGGAGCTAGGGCCAGCTCTACCCCCAGCTATCATTGTGGCCTCCACAAGTCCCCCAACCCCAGAGCAGAGGGAGAAGCTCCCCCATGGGAATGTGGCCGGTGTTTGGAGGGAAAAGGTTTGGACACCTGCTCCATGTGGTAGGAAGAACCCTGGACATGCAGTCAGAGGCCAAGGTTCAAAGTCCAGTTCCATAACCACGATCATCCAAAAATGAACTGACTTGCACTCTGGGAAACATTTTATAAAGTAGCCCCCAAGGTCAGGTCATGGTATCAGTAACAACAAACATGAACCGCTGACTTAGTATGCATAGACGCAGACACAGGCACCTGTAGGTGACCTCATGTAATTCTCAGCCCCAGAACGACAGGTGCCATCCTTGTCCTTACTTACAGGTGAGAACACTGAGGCTCAGAAAGTTCAACAAAAGGCAAGAGGGACTCACCCACTGCGGGATTCTGTGTTTTTTGTGTGTGTGATTTTGTCCTGTCTTTTCTCTGACTCTCCTGGTTCGCCCACCCCCCCCCGGACCCCAGTATAAGCCCCCCCGCCCCCGGGCACTCCCCTCACCCTCACCTCTACCCACTCCAGTATCCCACCTGCCCACCCCAGGACGACAGAAGTGGTGAGAGTGAGGTCAGTCTGAATCCACCGCTCCTCTTTCCCTCCGCTAGCTAGGCTTGGAGCAAGGTTGTTTTTCCATTTCTAGATTGGAAAACAATTCTGCTTTCCATGCCACACCCCCTCCCAGACTCGGTACAAACGCAGCCCCTCTGCAGAGTGCCACCATCCCCAGAAGATGCTTCTCTCCTGAGAAGCCGTGGCCCCTGGCCACGGGGCACAGTGGCTGGTGCCACAACCCCTCCTGCCCTTATCGGCAGGCACGACTTTCTACAGCGTCTCCAGCACTAGGAGCCAGTGCAGGGCCCACCACCTAGGAGGCGATCGGTAAGGATTTGGGGGGAAGAAAGGACACAGCAAAGGAAGGGAGAGAAGGAAGAAGGGAAAGAGGCCCAAAGGGATGATGGGTGAAAAGCAGCCACCTTTGGGGGAAAAACAAGATCTGATTAGTGGAAGCATCAGTGTCTTTCCTTGCACGTGGTTAGAGTCAGTATCTTGGGGTCTTGTGGGCTCTAGCTACTTTACACTTGTCTACAGGTCCAGCGGGAGGGGGAGAGGGGCGGAGAGTGCCCTCCTCCTGCCCTGCCTAGAGCTCGATATCTGAGCCCGGCAGGAGGGCCGACATGCAGTCCAGGCCACTGGCCAGGAGCTCTGGTCTGCTCTGAGTGCAGCTCCGGCCTTCCAACCTCCACCTGATGGCAGAGATTACAGAGGACCAAAGGCACATTCACTCTGGTGGGTATTGGTTTACTGAATGTTCCATGGGCAGACACTACTCTCCCGGCCTGCCAGCTGCCTCGCAGAGAGCCAGCGCAGCATCTGAGGGCATTGGACAAGCCCCGCCTCACCCCGCTAAGCAGGTGGCTGGCAGATGCTGGGTCAGTGGTGCCATCTTCTCTGCCCACAAGGTCAGGCCGACCTTGCATATGGACTCCCCCCACTTGGGGTATGAGAAGGCACCAGATCCTCCTTAGAAAGCCATTTCCTCCCTGCCTCTGTTACTATGTCTGTGCAGGCCATCCCACACAGAGACCCATCTCCCTTGCTTCTTGGCATCTCTGCCCAAGGATGCCAAGAGGACAAGGATCCAACCTCCCCACCACAGTTGATCCACTCTCTCAAAGCCAGGAAGTTCTACCAGATGGATAACTCAAACCCTTCCTGCTGCAGACTAAACCCTGGGTCCAAAGGACAAGACAGAACAGTGACAGATTTCTGCAGCAGCTGTGAATTTCTTCCTTTCTGCCCATCCCTGTCGCCCCAGCCCCTGAAGTCACATGCCAGAAGGGCTGCCCTCTCCAGGTTAGAATTTCCCAACAAGAATCATTCTGGCACCCAACACCAGCTTCTTGGTCAGATGATCACCCCTTAAAGCCCTTTGCTCAGAGGTGGCAAAGGCATCACTGTGGGCCCCCGAGAACCTCCTCGTGAGTTATTTGGGACCACCTGTGACCTTGCACGCCTCTCTTCCTGCTTCTACTCATGTCTCACCCGAAAGGTCAGAAGGCAGGAAGGCCAAAACCTATGAAAGTATGTCAGGGGCAAATATACACCACAGGCCACACGTGTCCTTCCAGAGTGGACACAGGGGCTGTGTTCCCCTGCTGCCCAGCTGCCTCACTCCCAACACAAAGGGGTCACTTTCTGGAGGAGGCACTACCCTCCCTCCTCCTGCCTGGCCTCAGGGAGATGAAGGCACATGGGGACATGGGGGGGCTGAGCCCCTGCCACCCAGGGGTCCGAGACGTGGCCTCCCTCTCCGTGTCATAGGTAGCTTCTCTAGGCCAGCTGAAGCACCGGCTCTAGGGCTGGAAGGAGATCAGACCCAGCAGCCGAAAGCATTTCGGGCTGTAGATAAATTATCTTTTCGATCTAGATCATTAAACGATAGGAAGCCAAATCAATCCCTGACTCTGGGCCCAGGGCCCCCATGCTGGAATCCTGCCTCCATCATCTACACGGGACACTATCTTGGATAGAGCCCCTCAATCTCTCTCAACCTCTCTCCTGGCTCAGGCCCAAAGTCTGGAGGATGA
Organism: Mustela putorius furo; assembly: GCF_011764305.1. Classification (NCBI taxonomy): domain Eukaryota; kingdom Metazoa; phylum Chordata; class Mammalia; order Carnivora; family Mustelidae; genus Mustela; species Mustela putorius. The sequence goes on from NW_025421341.1 coordinate 22,014,125, forward strand.
GAGGCAGGTGAGGGGACAGACAAAGGGGCTGTCTTGGCCAACTGCGTCCCAGGCTTGGCTGAGGCCAAGAGCACGCAGGCCAGCCGGGGGCCCTCTCAGATGCTGTTCGAGAGGGCCACGTGTTGGGCTGAACCGACTTCTCTGCTACTACCTGTTTTGTCGTCTATAAGGTGGGACCCCGCATTGCTACCCAATGTTAACCTGGAAGTATCGGAATCTCAGCTGTGATAGAGGCCCCAGGAAGACGAACGCCCCATGCCCGGATGGAAGGCAGGTAATCGGCACACAAGCAATGCAGAGAAACACCGCTGGCATCACGAGCGGGAAGACACGACACCCCACAGAACGGGAGAAAACACCCGCAAATCACTTACTGATGAGGGACCTGTTTTCAGAATAAAGAACTTACAACTCAATAGCAAACAGAAAAAAAAAAAAAAAAAAAAAAAAAAAAATTTTGTTTTTTTAGTATGCAAAGGTTGTGAATAGAAATTTCTCTAAAAATGGATCTCTAGTGCTCAGTTACCACATGAAAAGATGCTCAATATCACGAATCCTGAGGGAAATGCAAACCCAGACCACAGTGAGATCCTCACTGCGCCTCACGCCCGCCGGGACGACTTGGGTCCCGAAGGCAGGAGGCCAGGAGGACACGGATATACGGGAATCCTCAAGGGAAGGGACACGGTGCGGCCACCTCAGGAAACAGTCCGGCAGGTCCTCAAATGAGTAAACATATCGCGACCCTATGGCCCAGTAATTCCACCCTTAGATTATCTACCCAAGAGAAACCAAAACCTGGAGTCCATGCGAACACCAGTCCACAAACGTCCACTGCAGCTTTCTTTAAAATATCTAAAAAGTGGACACACAAAAAACGTTCGTTGACTGAGGTACGTAGGCCCAAAATGTGGTGTGGCCGGCAATGGGGGATTACTCAGCAATCTCAAAGCCCAGCACTGACCCACGCTCCAGCAGGGAGGCGCCCTGAAAGGACCATGCCTAGTGACAGAAGCCGCGTGCGGGATAATTCCATTTACAGGAAATCTGCAGGACATTCCAATCTGTCAGGACGGAAGGGAGACGAGGCTGGGGGTGGGGCCAAGAAATGAGCGGGGAGATGGCTGCTGATGTGGGAGGGGGAGGGGATGCCCATGGCAGGGGTGGGGGGACCGAGGGGAGGGGATGCCCATGGCAGGGGGCGGCTGCCGATGGTGCAGGAGCGCAAAGGTTCCACAGTTATAGGTTATGGTGATGGTTGTACAACCCCAAATTTAGTAAAACCCACTGAATCGTGCACTTTAAAACAGGTATAGTGCCAGTATTAAGATATATCAATGAATACAATTTTATTATGTGATATTGGGAATATGTGGTATCAGCTGTTATTATTTTTTTTTTTTAAGAGAGAGCAGGCCGAAAACTGTTCTGCGGCTCTAAACTACGTCACACATATCCACGTCAAGGAGGAAAAGGATCAGGAAGGGGGAGAGGCTAAGAGGAATTTTACAGAGTCTTGTTTTGCTGCTGGAGGCTTTTCCCATGATCCCAGGGAGCCTTGCGGAGCACAGAGCAGGGGGGAGGCAGAGCCTGGCTCAGGCCCAAAGTCTGGAGGGTGAGAGGCAGGTGAGGGGACAAACAAAAGGGCTGCCTTGGCCAACTGCATCCCAGGCTTGGCTGAGGCCAAGAGCACGCAGGCCGGCCGGGGGCCCTCTCAGATGCTGTCTGAGAGGGCCACCTGTTGGGCTGAACCGACTTCAGCAGGAGGTGGCTGCAAGGAGCAAGGGACACGTGGGCCCAGAAGGGTTGTGACAGTCTGCCTGAGCAGCAGTCCCCCGCCTGAAGGAGACACGGAAGGAGTCACTTATGGAGAGCTCAAGGAGGGCCCCCAAAACACCCACAACAGTGCTGCAGGAGAGACATAGTCAGCATCTTTGACACTTCCAGAATCTTCCATTGGCAAAGAGCTCAGAAGTGGTCATCCACATCCATATCCACACACAGAGTGTTCCCAGTGGGCAGGAATCCCCTCCTGATTCCCACCCTCATTCCCTCAAGTCAGGAAAACCTAGTGAGCTGCCTCCCCCACACACACATATACACACACCACCAGTGCCCAGCAGGAGCTGAAAAGGGGGGGAAAGAATGGGCTGACTGAAGTGCCAAGTCCACTGGCACTGGGCGCACTGTCAATGGACCAGAGGGTGGCCCCAACAGGCATGGGACTTGCCCTGGTATCAGGCAGGTGCAGGGACAGCACAGGACAGATTTAAGGTCAGTGGTAGACAGAGAAAGGGTCTTGATAACACCACCCTACAAGTTCTGCCTAGCAGTCACGAGACAGTAGAGCCTCCTGGTGAGGTGTAACCAGGAGAACGTGGAGTTGAGGGTGCTGGGCTCCAGGCAGGGACTAAGGCTCCCTATCATCTAATCACTGGCACTGGCCTCATTATCATCTTTAGGGCTTTAGCTGAATCCCCCCTTTGGAATCCATCCTCCTCAGTCCACTGATAAGGAAACTGAGAACCAGAGAGGAGAAATAAATTTTCCAAGGTCACCCAGCAAGGTGATGTCAGAGGCAAATCTCCTGACTCCCAAGAGTGGGTATCCGGAAAAGGGGCAGCTATAGATGGCTCCCAGAGAGAAGAGGGTCCAGAAGGATGTGGACTCCTTCTGAAAAAGAAAGGGCTCATATACATTCAAATAACCTCTCTCCTTCTCTCCTCTAGCACTTCAGTAATAATGATGATGATCACAATGACGATGACGATGATGGACACAAATTACCATGAGCATCGTACATACTGGGCACTCTGGATTTCACCTTCCACGTGCATTACCTCTTTGAATTTTAACATCAATCCCATGAGAAAAGTACTGCTATTTGTACCCATTTTATAGATAGAACAGTTGGGTCTCAGAGAGGCAAAGTGTCTTGACTAAGGAACATGGTTATCAACAACAGGGCTCGGCACCAGATCTTCTGACTCTGGATCCCACAGACTTCATCCCTGCCATAGATCTTAATCTGTTCCACATTACTTCTACTTTCTGTCTTCCAGGCACCATTTCTCTGCTCTCTTTGAAGCGTGACTTGCTTTGGCCAGTGAAATGTCACCAGAAGGAATGTGTGTCATGTCCAGGCAGAAACAGTGCACACATCACAGCATCCACTCCCCACAGCGGCAGCAGTGGTGGAAACAGCTATGGGTCGAAGCCACCGCCAGCCCGTCAGAGTAAATACGATGATTGCAGACCCCTTACCGACCCCACTGGACAGGCAGCATGGGCAAGAAATAAATATATATTTTTGTTTGCTTGTTTTTGTTTTTGTTTGGAGTAAGAATTTGGGGCTGTTTGTTACCCAGCAAACCAAGCCTCTCCTGACGCCTACAACTACCACTGAGCACACCGTACCCCACCGCCGCCCACCGCCGCCCACCGCCGCTGCAAGCTCAAAAGATGGGAAGGTCTGAGAGGGAAAATCAGTCGGTCCATCTTAACGCCTCCCAACTCACAGAAAGAAACAATGATTAAGCTCAAAGAAACAGAAAGAACCACTCCCCCAGTCTCCTCATGTTATAGGAAATAAAGGCGCTCTAAAGAAAAGGAGTTACCAAGGGCACCCAGAACACACATCTCCAAGCCAATGTCTGTCTAGGCCTGTCTGTCTCTCTCTGCACGTCTCTTGGCTGCTTCTCCTTCTCACTCTCTGACTGTTTGCTGTGTCTCTCCCCTTCCCTCTTTCTTCTCTCTCAAAAAAAATAAAATAAGAATCAGACAATTCTTAGACAAGCCCAGCTCAGGAGCAGTCCCCGCAGACCAGGGGCCCCTGGCTGCCATCATGAAGGCTTTTCCCCAGCTCAGACAACAGACCTTGAGGAGGCGCTGGGTGTCTCACAGAACTAGAAGCTCGCCCCTGAGGAAGGGAAAGCCTCTCCTCACAGATCCTCCAAGGGCTGAGAAGCTTGGGCACAAAACCACACCCCCTTGTCACCAGTCCCTGGCTCTTGGGGGCCTTCCCACAGGGAAACAAAAGAGGGCCTGATGGGCACCACACTTAAGAAACCCAGAAAGGGATGGTTCCTGGTCACCCTTGCCATCTGTAGCCAGGCCCGGAGGCTTGTCCTGGTCTCCATTTTTTCTTTTTGGCCCTGAGCTGTCCACTGCTGTGCCCAGCACGCACCCCTCTTCCCCAATACCCATTTAAGTTATGAGAGACCTCGAACAACTCAGTGTCTGAGGAGATGAGGGGACAGGAGAAGTGAATGGGGGGGGGGGGACAGTGAGCAACTCACGCCTGGCCCAGCCTCTGGGCTGCTCGGAGGTGGAAGGCAGCCCACAGCTCTTGGTATGGAACTCGCTTCCGAGAAGGCTCACCCTGGAACACTCTGGAGGAATTTGGAGGCTGCTCTGTGCAGCATAGGCAAAAAACACAGCCCCGCTCCCACCCACAGGGAGCTGGGATCTGGGCACGGGGCTTCAGAACTCGGGCCAAACAGCTAATGGGGTTCCTGGAGGCTGTGAAATGTGGTGTCAGCCAGAGCGCTGAGCTGGCAGGCTCAGACCAAACCAGAGAAAGACAGAGACAGCGTGCAAGGAGGAGGCTGGTGGGGGGCCAGATCGCTTGTCCCCCCATCCGCCCTGGACCTTCTCTTCCCCCCCACCCCACGCCTCCCCACTCAGGACCAAGGCTCCAGGCATCCGACTACAGGCAACCCAGAAAACTCCTTTCTCAGTGTCATGGGCTGACGTGTTCCCCCAACCCAAGCTCCCCCCCACCAAGCCCTCAGAAGGGGGCTATATTTGGAAATAGGGCCTCTAAAGAGGTAATTAAGTTAAAACACAGTCACATGAGCGGGCACTGTCCTTATAAAGGGATCAGGACACACACACACACACACAGGGAGGACCAAGTGAAGACGCAGGGAGAAGACCGCCATTTACAAGCGCCAAAGGGACCATTGCTGCTGACGCTTTGCTCCCAGATTTCCGACTTCCAGAACTGGGGGAAAATACATGTCTGTTCTTGGAGCCCACAGCAGATTTTGTCGTGATGGCTCAAGCAGCCTCAGACACCAGCCTGCGGGGTTCCCAGGACAGCACTCCTCCCGAAGTAAGGAGTTCTGGAGAGGGCAGGTGCTCCCCTGCTCCCCAGCCACAGGTCCCAAGGCCCAGGCCCTCCTCTAGTCAGAAGGTTCTTGATATTGAGCTTCCATCTTTTATCACTTCCCCTTCCTTCTGGCCTGAGTATAGGGAGCCGTACGTGTCCCCGAGCATCCATGGTCCCAGCAGCCTTGGTCCACCACACACAGGCAATACTCCCTTTTCCCTCTATTTCTGGTTTAGTTTCTGGACTCGTCCGACATGAAACAGCCTGCCCCATGTGGCGGTGAGCTCTCTGCCATCCAAAGGTGTGAGACCTCAGAAAAGCATCCACAAGGATCACCCAAATTAGGGGGTTTGGGGAGCTAAATACGCTGAGCTCCAAAAGAGGTGGGGAGAGGCCAGAGTCAGAGCCCTGGATGCAATAGCAACCCCATGCCCTATGTCATGACCTCCTCCCCCCAGCACGACCACCTTCTTCACACATTGGTGTGGCCACTGGCACAGTGGGGTCAGTATGACAAGGGAGGAGCTGAGGTCATGCATAGTGGGGCTCCATGCAGGAGGGTTTCCTCTCCCTCTGGCAGGTCCCCGGACTCTCGAGCCTCAGGACCCTCGCTGTGACAGTAGGGCGTCAGACAGGCTCCGTGACCAGCCCAGACCACCCCAGAGAACAGAAGTCCTGTGGACTTTCTTCCCTCACTTTGCTGCTGAGACCGATCAGGGATATCCTGGGGGAGTGGGAACTTGATCTGGGAATGGGGGGCTGAGGGAGACGGGTGCGGTCATCAAGGAAGGGGTTAAACACACAGTAGCACAGACAGCGAAGTCAGGGGTTTCCTGCAGGAGCAGGAGGAACAGGGGGTAGAGGGCTGATGGCGCTCGCTGCAGGGAGGGGGCGAGGAGCAGCCAGGCCAGAGATCATCTCTCTCTGTTCCCCAGTGCCTGGCTCAGCGCCCCCAGCCTTCCCCTCGGAATCACCAGGCAGCCTCCAGAGGGACTGGCCTGGCCTTTCCCATCCCCTCCCTTACCGGGCCTGAAATAGAGGCGTGCCATTTCCAGAAATGGCCTCACCTCACCTCAGACACCCGCCCTATTTTGAGAGGCCATCCCCTCACCAGGGCATCTCGGTGTAAGCATCCCCACACCCTCCTGGGGCGGGGGGGTGGGGGGAGTGGGGGGGCATGTCGGGACATCAAGGGATGCGCCTCAGCTGTTCCCTGCACTGAAGCCCAGCTAAGCACCTGCCACAGGGCCAGCCTGGTGGTCTCTGGGCTGCTGCGCCCGAGGTATTACGACGTCCAACCCCTCCCCCACCCTGAGACTTGAGACAGGGCTCCTCTGGTCCATCCCGTGGTGGGAGGTGGGCACGGAAGGGGCAGATTCATCCAAGATCAGTGGCACCCGGGTGTGTCATGGGAGCCGGTACCCGGAATACAGGCATCTGCGGTTACCGAAATCGTGTGGGGGTTAGCACTGGTATTCCACACCCAGATTTGCTCTTTCCTGGCGAGGTGACTTTACACAGTTTACTGAACCCTATTGTGCCTCAGTTTCCCTACCCAGGCATGGTAACAATGCCCACCTCACAGGTGAAACAGTGACTTGCAAGGGATTGGCACTGTGGCTGGCGCGGAGCAAAGCCAGAGCAGCCTCCCAAGGCCAACGGGCCTCCCCCTTAGCTTTGTCTGCAAACGTCTGAGATGCTGGCCACGGTCACTACTGACAGGTCAGAGACTTCTGAGGAGCCACAACAGCTGCCGCCACAGCTCCTACCCCCGCAGAAGGTGCTCAAAATGATCTGTCAACTGAATCTCCCGTTCACAGCAGAGCAAACCGAGGCCCTGAGAGGACGGTATCTTGTCAGAGGATCTGAACCCGGGCGGTTTGACTCCAGAGGCCACATTCTGGACCCCAACACTAAACCGCCTTCCATGAAAATTGCTGCATTAAGCCAAGGACACCCCATGTCTGCAGAAGAGGAAATTAAGACCACAGGAAGGCTAAGTCAGGCCTTCAGTGGTAGGGGGCAGGATCCAGGACCTGAACCACACCCAGGCCAGCACGCCCTCTCCACCACTCTACTACAGCATCTCAGGCTTCGCCTACCTTTGCCCGTCTGTGACATCCTCAGGGAGCAGAGAGACCCCCCACCCCCGCCAGAGCCCATTCCCCTAGCCCTAGGGCCACTCCAGGGAGCTCCCTGGCACCTTGAGGCTCCAGCTGGAGTCATCTCTCTGGCACCCCAGAGTCTTGGAGGTTAGGCACCCTTCCCCTAACTAGTACCTAGGGAAACTGAGGCATAGGACTTGCCCACAACTAAGGAGAGAAGCCCAGACCTCCTATTTCCCTCTCCAGACCGAGAAAATTCACCAGAAAAAAGAGCTTTTCTCTCTGAGCCCCAGAACCTAGAACCTTCCAGAAGTGCCTCCAGCCAGGAAGAAAAGCAGGACTGGAATAATGGTCACTGCTCCCACCCCACAGCTGGCTTTCCTGTCCCTGTGGGGGAATGCGGCCTAGCAGCGGACAGGCAGGCTCGGTCCCGGGGACCACCCCAACCACGGAGCTCCCAGCCCAGGCCAACCACAGCAGGGCCAGGCCAGGTCACGGAAGAGGACAGTAGAGCCTCCGTCTGCTTCCCCTGCCTGCCCTTCCCACCCTTCAGGCACGGGTCCAGCTTCTCAGCCTCCACACAGCAGCCCCTCTGTCCCTGCAGGATGAGCTGACCTTTCACTGGCCAGAAAGTCCCACGGGTTCCATCCCCCTGCCTGAGGGAGCGGATGAGGAGAGAGGAGGGAGGCAAGGGGCAGAGAAGAGCCCAGGGCTCACACAGCCGCTCCTTCCTCCCCCGTCCTGCCTGTCATGGCTGCGCTCTCCCTCTGCCCTGCCGTCTGCCCCTTGCCTTTGCTCAGGGCAGCGGGCCTGCCCCAGCCTCTCTTTTCCCCTTAACTATCTTACCTTTTGCTTGCCTGGCACTTTATGGTTTACAGAATGTTTTGACATTTACCATTGTACGGAATCCACAGAAGGGAGAGACGATGGGGACACACCGAAAATACCTTGAAATTGCCAAGTGCTCTTGTTAAAAATGCAAACATCCCCAGGATGATGAACAATTAGGCTGGCAGCCACTGGTGGCTCAGAACTAATTCATTTCATCCTCTGCCTTCTCCCCCAGGCACTCAGCACAGCAGAGGGAGGGCCGGGATGACAGGGGGAGGAGCGCTGGGGGAGGTGCCTCCGCAGAGTGGGGTATCTGAGCCCCTAGAGGACAGGGAGGAAGATGGGGAGGGCGGGGACTAAGGTAGACTTGAGGACAAGCCATTCACTTTGCAGTGCTGCCTGCCTGTAAACAGCATGCTCTCATCTAGGCCTAAATCCTAGCCCAACCACAGCCCATGGCCCACTCACTTAGAAATCCATCACTCATTCTGGTAGCTCAAAGGTCAGAGAATCTTTTTTCAAGAAAAGGCCTAGAAGACTTGCAGAGTAGAGTCAACAAACCCAAAACCCTGGAGAAGAAGGTGGAAGGAGGCGGGGAGGTGGAGAAGATCGGGAGAAGGGGGCAGCCAGTAGGCCTGGCTGTCCCTAACCCAGCTCTGCCCCAGGGCCCAGAGTCCCCAGGATGGCACACCCCCACCCACCCTAGGACCAGCTGCAGCCCGGAGCCTGGGAGCTGGAGTCCTTGAAAGGACATATCCTGGGCCGTGGGGTTAAATCAGAAGACCCTTCCTTCAAGGGGGCGTCTCAGTTATCCCCAGCTGAAACCCAGGGGATGGGCCGAGAGTCCAAGGTTCTTTCCAGCTCCCGCATGCTGCAGTCCCAGGACCAAATCAGAAAAGCGAGTCTATGCCAAACCCCAACCAGGCGTCTCCAGGGCTCCTGGGCCCCAGGCACGCTCACTTTTGGAGCCCCGCCCCTCCACCCACATTCAAATGAACCACACAAACATATACAACCCACAGCTAACCGTCAAAGACTGAACTGAGTCGCTGCTGCCCACTTGACATAATGCTAGGTTTTGTAGCTAAATTAAACACGCATTAATTTCGACTGCGGCTTACTTTTCAGATTTTGGAGCCTATCGGTTTCCAGCTTTCAAACATTTTTGTTGGCTATTGATGAAAGCTTGCAGGCCCTACATGCTGGGTCCAATTCCTAGTGCTCCGACCCAGGGGGAGTCAGACCGCAAGCCTGGAGACATCTAAGAGCAGGTTTCAAAGACATCTAACAAAGTGCTGCATTTGCTGCACAAGAATTCTATCGAGCTCCACTCAAGACCACCTCCTCCAAGGAGTCCTCCCAGGCCACTCCAGGGCCATGCCAGCTCTTGAGAATCCCTCCCCTGCCAGTGTCAGAGTCCAGGCCATTTGTTCCTTAGTGGTTGTTCACCTGCATTCTTCAGCTCTGTCTTCATTGTTTCACACATTCCTGTTTTGTCTTATCTGTTTTGTCTTATCGGCCCCCACGGGACTGGGAGCTCTCGGAGATGCCCTGGACCTCACCTCTGCCTCCCGTCTGAACCTGGTACAGAGCCACGGCCCACCAGCGGCACCAAGACCACAGGAGCAGGACAGTGCCGCGGGGAGGGGAGCTGGAAGTCTGGGTGCCACCTACCCTCCATGCCGTCCTCTCGATGCCCATCGAAGTTGTCATAGGAATCCCAGCGGATGAGGGGGTCAGAGGTGTTATAGTCCACGGACACACTCGGCCCATTCTCCAGGTGTTCCATGCCTGAAGGAAGGGGGAAGGAGTGCAGTGAAGAGAAAGGAAAAAAAAAAAAAAAAAAAGGATCAGCAGCTGGAAAAACAGAGGCAGCCAGCAGCTCTCCCAGGGCTGCTCCCTGAGGGGCTTCTCCTATTCCTGACCACGGTGGGGTGCGGCCAGTGGCACAAAGTGGGCAGAGAACCCAGGGCTCTGGCTCCTTGCATTCTTCTTTTGTTTTATTTTGTTTTAAGATAGAGGGCAGAGCAGAGGGAGAAGGAGAGAGAGACCCCCAAGCAGGCTCCACGCCCAGCATAGAGCCCAACACGAGACTCGATCCCACGACCCTGGGATCATAACCTGAGCTAAAATCAAGAGTCAGACACTCAACTGACTGAGCCACCTAAGCACCCCTGGTTCCTTGCATTCCTGAAAAGGCTCATACCCGGTTATAGAGGTAAATCAAGGCAGGACACTGAGGAATGAAGACCCACCCCAAGGAGAAAGCTGGGGGGCCCTCTGGCTAGGTGTCTGCCTCTTCCTTTGTGTGTCCCAGAGGCCCTTGTGGCAGTGCCAGGAGACCAGAAAGGCTACCCCTGGAGTCAGGGGGAGTGTAGAAGAGGTTGGTGATGAGCGGCATGGGGTCAGGACAGCAGGGAAGCCATGGCCATGACACTGAGAGGATACAAGGTCATCTGAGCCATCCCCCTGCCTCCCACTTAAGGTGTTCCCGGCTCCAGGCAGAAATCTGAGGGGAAAAGCAGTCTCTCCTATGTACTCATAGAAAGATGAAGACCACATGAGCCACAAGCCTCGCCTCCTGGGGCAAGTCCCCTTCCTGACCTGGCAGGCCTTCCTTGAATCTTCCCAGAGTCCCTCCGCCTGTAGCCTAACTTCATCTCGTCTCATTCTGTTCTCAAATAGGATAGAGAACAACTGGTCTCCACATACAACAAGTTTAAAGGCTTCACCACTATTATTAAACCAGGCTTCTCATCTTCAGGTTGAATCACTTCAGTTTTCATAAATACTACTCATGCAGCTAGTACCCCTGAATGTGCCTTCAGCCCCTCCTTCCATCTGCCACAGCCCTCAGTCTCGGAATATAATGGGATGGTGACCTAATGGGACCAGAACAGTATACGCAGCCCAGCCCCTCTTGGTTGGCTCTTTTATTTTTATTATCCAAAGATTAAGTCACTGGTTCATGTTTAGCTGGGGGTCCACTATGATACCCAGATCCTTTACTGTTGGCCTGCCTCCCATTCACAGGCAACTTGATAATTGTAGAGCACATGAGTGGGAGAACTGTGGAAGTAGGGAGAGGACAGATTAGGATAGAGACAACGGGGTAGAAAAATGAACTCTAATAAGCTTATACCTTGAATTTTCTCTGGTCCATAAGAAAATACAAATTCTACTTTGCCATATTCTGGAAATCGATCATCTGAAAAGGGGGAAGGAAAAACAAAAATGAGCAATTAATTCCCAAAAAGGACTCCAACTTTAATCTTTCTAGAGAGATTAAATAATATGCACATATATGGTTAATAATACTATAATACTATATACACATATATATAAAAAATATATAGATAAATAGATAATGAAATAGGCCTCTTGCCCACCTTTGGCCCCAGTCTTACTTGCCTGAGATAACCATTCCCATTTCTATTTCTTGTTCTACAAGCTGTTACCTTAAGACTCTAAATAACCACTATTTTTATGCCACCATTTCCTGATACACCAATTTCAAGTAATCTCCCTTGATTTACCACTAGGAAGATAATGAACTTGGCGCATTATTTCACTCCCATCTCCCTTATTAATTCTAATAGTAGTGGGAGTAGTATTTATTCTGATTGCCTTCGAAACTTTAAATACTACAGCTAAGCCTCTATTTCTTGAGCTATTGTCCATGGTGTCCGCTGACTCCCTTGTGTAAGAGGAGAAAGTTTGCGCCCCCACTTTCCCTGCCTCTACGGACTCCACCTTGATGTTGTCTGCTGTCCCTTTATGTTTCCCTGTTAAGACTGATAACGCTAACATTCCGCTCTGTAATTATGATGGCATCTTCTGTTTCTGCCCTCCCGGCTCCTGTACAGAGGAAACTCATCACAGAAGCATTCTTCTACTGCAAGAACCAGACTACATTGTGGGGGGGGGGGTTGGGGGGGGTCAGGCTCCTCTCAGGTCCCTTCCCCCACCCTCCAAGCCCCAGCTCTATTCTCTGCTCTTGGCCTAAGTGCAGTCTGGACAAAGATTCTACCATCCACCACTTGTGGGAAGAGAAATTCCAGGAGGGATGGTGACCGCCTGTCATCCCTGTGCATGTCTCTATCACTGTATGCACCACTTCATAGTACCCCAATTGTGTGTCTCTTTCTCCCACGGAACTGCGAGCTCCCTGAGGGTAGGGCCTGACTTCTTTCTCTTTGTAATCCCAGGGTCTAGCACATGCCTGGCACATATAGACCCCCAGGTATTTCTTGGAGGATGGATGGATGGATTTGGATGGATAGGTGGATTGATGAGTGGGTGGGCGGATGGACAGATTTAGATGGGTAGGCGGATAGATGGACAGATGAATGGGTGAGTGGATGGATTTAGAAGAGTGGATGGATGGATTTGGAGTGGATGGGTGGATGCATTTGGATGAGTGGATGGATGGATGGGTGAGTGGATGAGTTAATGGGTGAATGGATATGGATATTGTCCCAAGTTTCAATGTGATACAGACAAAACCTTAAATAGATAAAGAAGTAAAGGAAGACACCTCCCTAACCACCTCTCCCTCCCTCAGGAAATGGTTCCCTCTTCACTGCTGCCGTAGTTCTTCCATTATCACTCTTCTACCTTATGGCATTATTCCCTGCTGGGTCTATGTCTCTATTCAGTGAGCTCACCTTTGAAGGCATCATCAAGGTCTTCCTTCCCAAAGACAACCCCCAGATCATGGATGGCACAGGTGTGGAACTGCACACGGAAGATGACATCGCGGGCTGGGCTCCGGAACTTCTTGTGGTAGCACTTCAGCTGGTGGGAAGGAGAGCAGAGCCCATCAGGGGCCCGAGGAGGGGAAATCAGATCTCAGGGAGCTCCTTATTAGCTCCATGACTAAGACCCCAGGGCTCCCCCAAGCCTAATGAGGGAGAGGTCACCAATACCATATAGAATCTTAAAGCTATCTGGGGAAACTTCCACAAAACAGAATGTTGGAGGCCAATCTTGTCCTTTGGGGACAACACTGTCCTCCCAAGAAGTTCCTGCACACAGAATGGAAAAAGAAGGAGCGAATTTAAATTGCAGAAGGAAAGACTAAAGTTAGAGTTGAGGAAGTCCTGTCACCACAGGAAGCAAGAAGGTAACAGCTCACACAGAGAGATATTTCCCTGGAGATATTCTAGAACAAGAGATAAGCACAGGAGAAGGGATATTCAGCTCTGAGGCAGGGGAAGGCCTTGCAGGAGCCCTGAGGACCTATGGCCCCACCTATGGCTGGTGTGACAAGAGTGACAATCCTGTTAGGAGGGGAGCAGGAAGATGGAAGAAAGGAGAAACAATAAACAGGGAGGAGGGAGCTTGAGACAGAGGGGCAGGCTCACCAAGATGTCTCCCTTCAAGAGCAGCCCAGGCTCGATGGTGATGCAGATGCTGGTCTGGCTGTCTCCTTGGACATTACTGGGGGAGAGGGGAGCGGAGAGAAAGAGAGCTGCTGAGGGGGGCAGGCCTTGCGTTTATTCCCTGCTCCCCCTGCCAGAGGGCTCCTGGGAAGGCTTGCTGCCTCTGTCTCTCTGCCAGATGAGATCCTCCCAGAAGTCCTGGCCCCATCTCCCCACACTCTTGTCCCTGGGCCTGGGCCTCAGGCACTGGCCTTGAGCATCCTCGGCCTCTCATTCCCGCGGAATACCTACTAGATGCCAGATGTGTAGACAGGCTGCATGGCCTGGTAGATCCGGAGAAAGGGCCGACACCCTGTAAGGGAGGGTGGTGTTAGCGGGCATGGTGTGGGGGCAGGGGGAGTTGGGGAAGGAAGGAAAGGCTGGGGAGAGCAGAAGTAGGAAGGAGAAATGAAAAGAGAAAGGAGGAGGGGGCGCCTGGGTGGCTCAGTGGGTTAAAGCCTCTGCCTTCAGCTCGGGTCATGATCCCAGGGTCCTGGGATCGAGCCCCACATTGGGCTCTCTGCTCAGCGGGGAGCCTGCTTCCTCCCCTCTCTCTCTCTGCCTGCTTCTCTGTCTACTTGTGATCTCTGTCTGTCAAATAAATGAACAAAATCTTAAAAAAAGAGAGAGAGAGAGAAAGGAGGAAGAAATACTAGCTTTTCATCTGGGAGGCATTTCTGAGTTTAGAAAAACCATGGCCACATCCAACTTCCCACACCAGCCGGCACCGCCAGAGTCAATCCCATGAAGCGACCCGGAGCTCGGAGAAGGCTCAGGAGATGGTGCGGTCCAGACTCCCACCCAAGCCCACGTTTTTATGCCTTAAGGCTGCCTCTTGAGAAAAGAAGGTGGGAGCCGGGAGGGGAGGGAAGCCAGAGGGCTCGGGCAGGTACCTCCTTTAGACTCAAAGTTGGGGATGCCGTGCATGATCACGTGGTGCAGAAACAAGGGCTTGTTGTTCATTTTGATGGAGCCAGAGAGCAGGCCACTGAAGTAGTGCACGTACCTGGGGGCAGGGAGAGAGAGGCAGCGTCCGCCTGGAGCCTTGTCCTAGAGCAGGGCCATCCTCGTCTCTCTTCTGGCCCTGCCCAGCCCACCCACCCCCCACTCTCCTAGGTCACCTGGAAGCTGGGGTCTGCGCCCCAGCACAGTCCTTCCTAGCTGCCTGGAGTCCCAGGTAGGGAGGAAAGGCAGGAACTGCTCAACTAGGAGCTGCATCAAACCCATAGGACTGCTGGGGGGGTTCTCTGGCGCCCCCTGGTGGTCACCATGAGCATCTCGTTCCAGCTTCACTCCCAGCCCAAAAACCTCCTGCTGGACCAAAATTCCTCCCACACATCCCTGACATCCCTCACATCATTAAGCTGCACACGGCGGGCTGACCAACCATCAGACATCTCTAATACTCTCACACAAAGCTTAAACCAAACTTACATTTACACCCAATGCCCCTGTTCTGCCCTGACAGACCCACCAGCCACATGACAGTCCAGCAAACAGTAAGAGCTTAATAATTACAGTCCCTATTTTACATCGCACTGAAGTGTATGAAATCTCCCTCTATATATGGTATTGAAAGACATTTAACTTCCACTAAGCATTCCTATCTATCCCTAGGGTCAAGACTCCCCAATACTTTCTGGATCTTACTGGAAGAATGCAAGAATTAACGCATCTCTATTCCTTCTAGAAGAGAGGGGAAATGGGGTCCAGAAAGAGTTGCTGACCCTTAGCAAGAACACACAAAATTGGGGTGGGCAGGGAGAGAGGAAAAACCGTCTGAATTTCAGTGCACCTGCCAGAAAGAAAGGTCGGTCCTTCTGCTGGGGCTTGGTTGAGGCGTCCTCCTTGTCTGAATGGCCAGAGGACGTGAGCTGGGTCAGCCCGACCAATCAGAACTAATCCTAAGACTCCGCGAGGGGCAAGGGGGCTCTCTGAGGCTGGTGGAACCAGAACCCCCATGACCATGACAACGGCCCCCTCCTGTCTCTCGGCTCCTTGACCCACCAGGCCTACAGGCCTCTGTCCCTGGGCCTGGGTGGGGCCGCCTCGCACTCCCCAAGCCAGATAATCTGATGGGCACCATCAGTTCCTATTCAGCCCCTGCCCAGCCCCCAGCCCCGTTACTCAAACCGGAAATCTGGAATGGCGGTTCCTATCAGATCTCCAGCCCGTGCCAACAGGATGTGTCTGTGTGCTGGGGACAATGAGTCTGGGGTGGGGTGACAATGAATGGGGGAGTTGCAGGCAAAGCCCCTCCCCACTCCTCTCCTCCAACTGATCCATTCCCTATAAATGACACTACCCAGAAGGCGGGAAAGTGGCAACAAATACGCACTGAAGCCAACAGCCGCACTTTCACACGGGCCCAGACAGAACTGCCCGCCCATAAGCAGATGCGCTTGCAGATACAAGCTGCCAGGCAGACAGATAATGTAGATGCCCCCGCCCCCCGCCATGTGCAGTGTGAGCGGGTGCGGCATACTGTGGACTCGCCAGACACTCCTACTGCTGAGAGGGGACACAGAGCCCAGTCCCCAGGCTTTCAACTACAGGGACATGGCTGCTCCACCCACTTCCTCCAAGCTACATGGTGCCGTTGCTCCTTCATGGCAAGACTCGTGACCAAGGCCACCAGTCTTATGTGGCAAGTGGGTACTTGAACGACAGCATCTTTCCTCCCTGGGAAAGACTCTCTTCGATCCACAGCAGCTACGTCTGGCAGCCCAGCCAGAATTTTCTGCATGTGGACATCCGGTTTCTGATGGCTGATCCGGAGACCGGGTCTGGGGACTCACTTCTGCTTGGACTCCCCGCTACAATGTCAGACACAGTCACTGGCAGAGCCAGCAGCCTTCTAACAAGGCAAGCAAGGTGGGGTGATGGGGGATAAGACGGGGAACCCCAGCAGGGAGAGGCCAGGGGCTCCTGCTGGCCCCGTCAGCATTCAGAGGGGCTAGAAAAGCCAGGGGGATGCTTTGGCCCCAGGCCAGCCTGCTTGCTCTTCCCTCTTGCGTTGTTACAGCAGACCTGCCCCCGGATGCTTCCTTCCTCCCCTCAGAACTCGCCCACCCCACGCGTCACTTTCTCCCCAAGTTCAACCCCTGTGCCCACCGCATCGCTCTCAAAGCCATCATGTTCTCATGACCTGAAAGTATATTGATGGCTCGTGTCCTGCTGAAACAGCCAGCACAGCTGCAGCGCATGGAGCAGTGTGGCCCATCATGGACACGGATGGGTGGCGGGCCCCCCTCTCTGGCTACACAGTGGCTGGACCCCATTCCCCATCTCCAGTTCTCCCCTCTGGGCCTGGGCTTCTGCCTCGCCCTCACCAGCAGCCTCCCCACAGCCCACTAGCCCTGACTCTACCTGTGCTCACCTGTGGACCAGCCACCATCATTACACGGCGCGTTATCCACAGAGCAGAATCCAGCCCTCAGGACTGGGGGTGGCATGAGACCAGGGGGAACCCGGCCTGGCCTGACTTACAGGCCCCTGAGTACCTCCCAGCTCTGCGCCTACTCGCTACGGATCCTGGCCATGTTGAGTCCCCTCCCTAGGCTCAGGCTTCTCATCTGTAAAATAGGGATATGCCCTGGATGGTCAAACGGTAGCTCATCATTACTCAGGTTTGGCCTCAAAGCCACCAGCTCTGACCGGTGTTCCTTGATCCCCTTCACTAAATAGCCCCAACCTCCTCCATCAGGTCTAACCCACTCCATCCTCTTCCTCTCCTAGCACCAGCCATTACTGAAATGGTCCTGTCGGTCTACCTACAGTGCGAGGTCCATCCTTCCCAATGGGATATCAGTTCACTGAGGGCAAAGCACTTTGTCCTGTTCAACTAGATGTCTCCAGCACTTAGAAAGCAGCAGAGAACCTAAACCTTGTCTGGTGGATGAATGAACCATCTCTGCCTTACTTTCTGCCTAGGCTGCCACGGACTCCAACGAGACCACGTGCTTGAGAGGCCCTGGGTAAATTTTTAAAGCTCTTCCAGCAGAAGATGACCTGTATGGTAAGAATCTCTGACCTCTCCAGGGCAGGTGGCTAGGACATCTGCCTCCTGTAGGCTCATCGAAGCCCAGAAGCAAGAATAGCACCGCCTTCTTATACAAGCTGCCTTCTGGCACCCAGACCAATGTGTCCCCCATCAATGGCCCCATTGCTCTCCAGCACTGGCCTCAGGAGTCAATGGCCATGCCCACCTGTGGGTGCACACAGCTGCCCCTGGGCTCACCCGTGTCCCTGAGCTCACACCACTCCAGGATAGCACCTGAATATACACATTCGGTACATGACCCCCCGCCCCCGAGGCATGGTTATTCCAACCCCAGCCTGGATAGCAAGCTCACACACACACACACACACACACACACACACGTAGGCACTGGCTGTGAACCCTGGAGACCCACCTTCTCTGGGATGGCTGGCCAATGGGCACAATCTTATCCTCATAGAACCGCTTCATGGCAAACCGGTCCAGGGCCTGATCAGCGCTGCGGGGAGAGACAGGTGCTCAGAGGAGCCAACTCCTATGGCCGACAGCCCCTTGCCTCCCCAACCCTGCTCTCCCAGACCTATAGAGCCCTCCAGCCACCCTATACTGAGCAGCATTCAGGAAAAGGGTGCCCCAGCATCTCTCTATCCTGTATGCTGCAGGCCTCAGCATGCGGGCTTTGGAGCCAGACAGCCTGGGTTCCCATAGCAAGTCTGCCACTTACTCCTCAGCCCTGTGTCCTGAATCAGGTTATTTAACCTTTCTGAACCTGACTGCCCTTCCTGTCAAATGCGAGTGACCAGTGTCTTCTTGAAGCTTGTTATGGCGATTAAGTGAAATAACATCGACAAAGAACTCGATACACAGGGGCACACAGTGGGTACACAGGAAACGTTCACTATGAAGGGAACATTAGACTGGGTTGAGTTTCTTAAAGTCACAAAACTACCATCTAAGCCTCCATAGAACATTTTATCTATCTGCAAAGAGATCATAAAAAAAAAAAAAGACAGATGATGTAGCCCCTCTGTTCCTAACTCCCCAAGGACATCCCATCCTAAACCCCAAAGTCCTTATTGAGGCCCACAAGGATAAGATCACTTCTAGATGGTTCTGCCAGACCCAGATCTGAGCCAGCATTTCTTTCTGACTCCCTCACCAGCTCACTTGGGAAAACAGAAGGCCTTTTGCCAAGGAAAAGTGGCCCCGACATGGTGGTGGGATGGGGTGTCCAGAGATGGGCCTGCCTCCCAAAGCTGCTCCCACCAGTGCTCCCAGTAGAGGGAGGAACTTTCCCTTCTCCTGCCCCCCCAGTACGCACAGCCACCTGCCTCAGAGCTGTAGACTTCGTTCTGTGGGCTCCTCCACCCCATCCCCAGCACCTGTGAACTCCAAGGAAGGGAGAGGCCAAGGAAGGATGGGCAGAGGGGGTTCCCACTGACAATATGCAAAGAACGGGGGGCTCTTACCTGGCAGAAATGTTGCTGTAGTGCATGTAAGCCGCAATAACAACGCCTATCCTGCCTCGGTTTCCCTAAAAGAACCCCAAACACAAAGTCTTTATTTGTAAGTCAGCCCTCCTGCCCCAGAGCCCATCCAGAAGCCTGGAGAAAAGGGGGGCAGTGGCTGGAGAGAGGGGTGTGGTTCTAAGGGAGAAGTGGATGGAGGAGGGAAAGCAGGTCAAGCTGAGACTCAAAGAGAAGAAATACAGCCGGTCATCTACTACCCTTGAGGGCCCCACAAGCTCATTTCTTGGGGGTGCCCCCTGGGACAGAAGCTACTATCTCCTAGAAAGGAGAAAACACACAGACTTGCACGCTCACACAGTCCAATGATACAGTCAGGCACACACACTCATCCAAGGCCACATCCACGCATGTGCACATGTATGACCACATAGGCACATGTGTACACATGCACACACGTGCACACGCACACCCGGCGTACCCCCTACTCTGACCTTATTGTGTAGAACAACGACGTTGTGAGGGTCTGCGTTGAGCCAAGTGTCCATGGCCTTGCAGACACTGCAGATCTTCTCCAGGGCAGGGGTGTGAAGGTCAGGCCAGCCAAATTCCAGTACCTACAGTCCAAGCCATGAGTGAGAAGGGATGGAAGTCCCAAAGAGTGGACCAGAGCTAAGGGGAGGGGGCACATACCCCATACCCAGGGGCCACAACAGCAGCCACCCACCTTGCTTCCTGCCCTGCCCATCAGCCGAGAGGGCAGGCGAGGGTGCGGATGCAGGGGACACCCACCCAGGACCAGAGACCCAGGGCCCGAGTCTCAGCTCTCACATTGCCTCGCACTAGGGCCTCTGGCAAATCATGGCCTCTGTCCTGGCCTCAGTTTCCCCATATGTGTTGTAAAGCCAATGACTGCAAGATCCCTTCCACGTGATTCTGACTCCAAAATGTGCTGGGGCCCCCCAGTACTTCCCCCAAACTCTCCTCCCACAGACAACCCCAAGGTCTGGCTCAGGGACAAAGAGGAGAAGTCAAGGGCCCCCAGCCGGTGACACCTCTTTTCCAGGACCGGACACACAAACCATGGGTTTTCCAGGCCAGCCAAGAGAAGCCTGAAGGGGACAGAGGGCAGAACTGAACAGCAGCCTTCAGGCTCCTCGAAACTTTTAACTCACACGTCATTAAACGGAGAGAGAATTCTTGCTCAGAAGAGCCAAGAGAGCACATCTCATCTAGCCTGTCCACTATCAGAGGTGCAAACTGAGGCCCAGAGAACTGTCACCTGCCCAGGATCACAAAGTAAATGGGCGCCAGAATCCGGGAGCCCAAGCACATCTGTGCAAAGCCCTGCGCTCAGCCTGCTGAGCCAGTAAGTGAAAATGGGCCGAAGGCAATTCCCAGCCAGTTTAAATGCAAAATGCATTTCAATATGGCTAGAAATTCCATAGCTCCAGCCTCACCCCAGAAATACTCTGTGCACCCCAGGGGGCCAGAGCTGGGTAGGAAATCGCTGCATCCAGCTTGGCTCTCAGCAATTTGTATTACAAACACAACAAACACAGTCTTTTCCTTGTTCGAAAGAGAAGATGACACAGACTCGGAATAGGAATAGGATCGGCAGAAGGGTCTCAGCACTTCCCCCCAGATTCTAAAGCGGGAACCACAGGGAGACAGAGCCCGTCTATTCTCCTTCTCTTCCAGGCAATGGGAAGCCCCCACCCCGGATCGGCATCAGCTCACCTTGGCGTGGAGCTTTGTGATGTCCGGCCTCCGCTCAGAGAGGTTGAAAAGCTGGGAGGAAAAGGAAGAGATTGTGAGATAGTGTCCGCTGTCTTCTGTCTCTCTGTCTCTTTCTCTCCTCCCCCCGCATGCTGCCCTCAGTGAAAATCCTACCCGTGCAAGAGCTTGCAATGGCATCCCATCAGACACACCCACACACACAAACACACACACACACACATACACACACACACACACGCTGATCGACAAGAGCTCTACAGGTTCTCAGGGTAAAGAGGGGGAGAGGGAAGTATATAGACACAGCCACTCCACTCAGGGAGCAGACAGACACCCAGAACTGAAGACAAGAAGAGGACCGACGCAGCCTGTCTCGGGTCCCACATGCCCCCTGCAAGGTGAGTGTCTTCATACCCCGAACGGGAGTCCGGGAGGGTTAACTGACAAGTATTTGGCCATCTCTGGTTTCCACTTCCCACGTCAATCTCAGAACCTCATCACCCAAAAATGCAACAGTTGTGCAGCGGGACACCCTCCCTCAGAGGGGGAAAATCGCCCCGAGTGGGCCCTCTCTGACCCTCAACACCCCTCTCCCCGCAGATGCCCTCCAACACCTCACCATGTCCCACAGGATTCCCCCCAGTCCCTGGAATTCCCTTTTCCACCTCCAAAGGAGGGGCACAGAATTGCCGTCTTCCTGGGGAGAAAAAAGGACCCACAGCCTGCTGTGGGTAAGACAAAGGGAGGGCAGCACAGCACAGAGACCCACAGGATCCTGGACTCCTGACTGGGAACAATCTCAGAGGGCTACCAGGCCATTCTTGGACCCCACAAGGGCTCACACTTTAGCACATTAACCAGAGGTCCCACTCCAGTGTCCCCAGTTGGCCAGCTCACGCTGAGGCCTTTACATCTAGCAGAGGGCTTAATCCTCTCAACCACCACAAGAGGTGGGTGGTGTAATTAGACCCATTTTACAGATGCACAAACTAAGGTTTTGTGAGGCAAAGTGCATCAGAGCAGAGCCTACATTCAAACCCAGGACTCTTCCAATGTCTGAATCAGAGTCCTCAACAATGCCCACCACGGCTAGCGGACAGACCTCTGTGGGTTCAGCAGCATCCCACAAAGATTCATATCCACCTGAAACTTCACAATGTGACCTTATTAGGAAATAGAGCCTTTACTGATGTAAGTACTTAAGGATCTCAAGATGAGGTCATCCTGGATTTAGGGCAGGCCCGGGATCCGATGCCTGGTGTCCTTATAAGATGAGATGAGGAGGCACAGAGAGAGCCAGGAAAGAAGGCAGGCCGTGTGTGGACAGAGGCAGAGTGATGGGAGTGATAGAGCTACCAGTCAAGGTCACCGAGGATTGCTGGGAAGCACCAGAGCCCAGGAAGGGGCATGGCCCTCCCAACATCTTTATGTGGACTTCTAGCTTCCAGAACTGTGAAAAAATTAATCCTATCATTTATAGACCAGCCAGCTATGGTCATGTGTAATGTGTCAGCCCTAGAACCGAATATGGCCTCCCACTGCCTGCCTCGGCTCACATCGCATTGAGCCTGCCCCGTCCCATCTGTGGGTCCAGCCCAACCCCACAGGTGCTTCCCTGTAAAGTGGAACCGAGCCCTCCTCTGGGCCTGATCCCTCAAGCCAGCCCTCTGACATCAGAGAACACCACTGGCCCCCTCATCCACGTCCATGCGGCACTCCTCCTGGGCCAGGCCCTGCCCCAGTGCCAGCCACATGAGGTCCCCACAAGATGCCCGTGCCACAACTCTGCCCTCAGACCTCAGCTCTGTCACTTTCCAACGCTGTCACCTGAGGCAGACCCCCCTACCCCCACTGCGCTCCAGCTAAACCTGATTTCTAGAGCTAGCTCGAGGTTAAATATGTGGACAGCAGTTAGAACAGGGCCCGCCTCAGAGGGAATGCTCGATAACATGAACTCAGTGCACACACACACACACATGCACAGACACACACAGAGGCGTGCATGCACACAGGACTCGGGTCCAGGTGCCACATTCCAGCTGTGACACACGCCTCCCAGCAAAGTGAGGCCGGAGAGTGAGTGGAGATTCAGGCCACAAGCAAGGCACATAAATCACGGGAAGGAGAGGGAGTTGGCCCTGGGGACACCTGAAGCAAGGGGGTGGCGAGCAGAAGGGACGGGGGCACTGGGCCCCTCCTTACCAGGTAGCTGCCGCCATGCTTGGACTTGAGCATCTGGGCCACCTCTCGGAGGTTGCTCCGGAAGTTCTCCTCGTTGGCCGTGCTGGGGAAGGAGACGGCGATGATCCTCTCGGTGACGTACACTAGGTCCAGCTCACAGCTGTCCTCCGTGGCCCGGCTCACGCTCATGTTTCTAGAGAGACAGGGGGCAGAAGGGGGTCCAGTCCAGGTCGGGACCCAGCTCCGCAGGGCAAGGTTAAGGTAGCTGTAGTCCCTGCACACCACGTGGGGCCCCCAATCCCATCCCAGGAGACTTTGATCTCCCCTGACCCAGAGCCAAGCCTGGGGCCTCCCCTGGCCAGGCCCGTGCAGTCAGCAAGGCCAGCCTGGGAGCCTGGGTGCACCCGGCCGGGGGCTGGCAGGATCTCGGGCCATTTCTGTCATGACAATAGTCCTAAATGCCCATCCACCCTGGCGGCGCTGCCTTCAACCTGTGAACCCAGAGGTCAGGGCCAGGACAGGAGGTAGCCAAGAGTACAGCTCAGCCTCCCGACACACCGTGGCCACCTGGTCTGGCAGCCATCTCTCGAAGCATCCCGGGACAGATCTTGAAGAGGAAGGAGAGCCTGAGCTGGGTGCTCTCTAGCATCCCAGGGCTGAGTAGCAGGCTGCCCTCCCCTTGCTCCCAAGCTATACAGAGGGTGGGGAGTCTTCTTGGGGGAAAGAGCAGCTCAGGTGACATTCTCACCTGGGCTCCAGGCAAGCCAGACCACAGTGCCCATTCCAGCCCTCCCCAGAGGCAGGCCAGTCCCCGCCCTTTGTTCCTCGGCTGTCCCTCACGTCTGGCAGCTCCCACCACCTGCCTAGGCTATTTCTTGGCAGTGGCCTCTGTGATCTTGAAGGACCCAGGGAGCAGAGGGCACTGAGTCTTTGCTGCTTTCCCACCCCTACACTTTTCTACCCTATCCCCAACCCCCTACTGTCTCACTTGCCCTCTCTATCCAATGTGGGCCACACTCATATTTCCTTTTGGGAATCTTCCACTACGGCAGTGTAAAGGAAAGACTGGGGGAGCATCGAAGAAATGCCAGCAGGATATTTCAAGGAACAAGACAGCACTGGCAGAATCCAGATGTCCATCAGGATCAACTCTGAGTCCAAGCGTGTATCGAGGGCTTGGAGCTAGGGGAGCCAAGGGTGATGTATGACTTCTCCATGGTAGCAAGGAGAGGAGCCAAGTGGCAGAGGTGCCAGTGGGCTGTGGCAAGGAGCCCAGTTTGAATTTGACCTCTGAGCCCCCACCATCCTTTGTCCCTAAGATAAGGTTCTCACTGCAGCCTTGGGGGGGGGGGGGTGGAGCGGGGATATGTCCAAGGCAGAACAGCACCACCGCCTGGACAATTCCAGCATCGCACCCTGCACCCACCCACCCCAAGGTGGTTCTCGGGGCAAGGGAAGAAGGGGATCCTCTAAAAGGCCCCCCTGTCTGTGGGCCGCCGGGCCACAACCGGCTGAGGGCTTTAGCTACACATCAGCCCTCTCTGGCTGGGGCTCCATTTCTCCAGGGCCAGATTCTCAGTCATCTCGGGAGCCTCAGGAGTGGAGGGGAGGCAGAAAGGGAAAAGCCTGAGCCAGAAAACCACAGAACCCGGACACAAGGAAAAGAGATTCTGGATCAGCAAGACCCCGAGTCTTCATGCATCCCCTCCCCCAGCCCCTGCCAGCCAGCCAGCCAGCCAGAGAACTTTCCTTTTAGAAATAGCCCTCCAACACCAAAAACCCCTGCCCACAAAAAGGACCTAGACCTAGCACAGGCCTTGACGCCTGCCAGTCCCGAAGGCACACCCAGGTCTTGCCTCTTGGTAGCTGCGTGACCTTTAACAAGTCACCTCACCTCCCTGAGACTCAGTTTCTTCATCTGCGGAACGGAAACAAAACACTTACCTTGCAAGATTGTTGCAAGGACTAGATGAGATCGTGCAGGGACCATAAAGAATCCAGCTCAAGGCCTGGCTTCAAGCTAAAACTCAAAACATGAGCATTTCCAAATGGGCAGCTACTGGCATCCTCTCCCTGTGGCTGGCATGTCTCCCACACCCCCTACCTGTGGCTTTATGACTTCGGTCACAGAAACCCAAAGGCATGACTTGCTGGAAACACCCACAGTGACCTCACTGCGGCACCCCCACCCCTGGCCCCCCACAGGCCAGGCATACCTGATGGGCTGAGGATGGGGCTGGACGCTCAGGGTGACTCTGGCAGAGCCCTGGGACAGAGAAAAGAGAAGTGGCATTACAGAGGGGCCCGGCAGAGGGCCGGCCACGGGAGCAGTCAGGGCTATGGACAAACACAGATTCCCTTCTCCTCTCTGCCAACATTCCAGCCCAGGCACCCTAACACCCAGGCAACACAGCGACCCAGAGCCAAAAGCCATCAGCGCCATTTCCTCGGGGGTGTGCACACAAGCCCTCAGAGGGCTCAGCTTCCCCCTCCCTGGGAAAGGAAGAAATCCCAAACGCTGAGCACAGTCTGGGCTGGTGCCATCTGCACGGAGTCCACACTCACAAAAAAACAGTCACTAAGCAGATGGAAACACAGTTCGTCTTGAGTCCCTGGACAGCGTCATAGCAAGTCCGGGGGGAAAAGATGGACCACAAGCCTCAAAGAAGGAACATCTGGTCCAGCAGCCCTCCGCCTGGCTCTGAGCCTTTGTTGGCGACCACCATCCCCCCACATTCCTCCCCCCAAGGTGCTGCCGCTGGTGTGGGGTCCAGAGTAGCTGGAGGAGGTGTGTACCAGCCGAGGCCAGTGTGAGGCAGCAAATCACACTTTAAGGACCCGCTGCCCATTGTCTGTCACCTCCTCAGCTGCTCCCATCCCCAAGGTGGTTCCCTGGCACAAAATTAGGCAAACGGACCCACACTGGGGTCCCAAACAACCCAGGACAACCCAATGGTGCAGGGAGGAAAGCTCAGGGCTGGGGCCCCGCAGCACCCCGCCGGGCCATCTTGTGCTGCTTGACGCTCTAAGCTTCCAGAATGTCCCACAGAAAATGAGGCAGTCCTTACCGAGCGGTTTGACGATGAAAAGGACGTAGGCATATGGGTTACTTATGCAGTGTTACTGTTCTTACATCTGACCCAATTAAAGGGTTAGAGATACAACCATTATTCACCTCTACAGAAAATCAAGGCCTGCATCGCCTCTGCCGCAAGCTGCCGCCCACCCCAATAGCCACCTCACCTGATGCCCAAAGGCCAGTTTCTAGCTCCCAGGCCCGGCCAGAGCCCTCAGAGCCCACTGGCATCTTCCAAACCTCCCCGTGCCTCCCAGCCTCTCCCAACCTCCAAGCTGCAACCACCTCTTGAAGGAACAGGACCACAGTCTGCCGGGAAGAGGGGAAACTGAAGCAGCGACTCACCGCCCCGCCCCAAGTCCCCGGGGAAGTCGACAACTGGCAGGATTCGCCCTCAGTCTCTGGGTTTGACGGCGGGGGCCCGGAGCAGAGAAGCGCCTTCCAGCCTCTGCCAGGGCCCTGCGGCACCTACCAGGCAGGGGTGCATGGTAGGCTCGAAGGCCTGCCTCTCGGCTGGGCCCAAAATCAGGGCAGCCCCGCAAATGGGAGGGCTCTCCATCCAGCCCCCAGAGAAGGCTGCAACCAGAGCCCCCTCTGTGCGGGCTACAGCTGCCCCACCACTGCTCAGCCTCTGTGACAGCAGCGGGAGGAACAGAGAGCCAAATGGAACTGTCGGCGTGGGAAGTTTCTGTCTCCACAACCCCCTGGCCCTGACGACTTGGGTTTACATGAGTCAGGCATGAGGGCGCGAGTAGAGGGTGGTAAGGAGGGATCGTGTTTGGTTTTCAAGCCCCAAACCGGGCTGTTACAAGACGACCTACCCAGAGGAACATAAGAGACCCGACACTCCATCCGTCTTGATCTCACTGGTCCCTGATTAGGAGTCGCTGAACCTCCCCAGGCCCCAGGCCCTGCTCCAGGCCCCAGGGATTCCTGCTATAAATAGCCCCTCATGTCTCATCTGCTGCCGACCCACAGCTACGCTTGGGGGACTCAAACACTGGAAGCCACAGCAGTAGCTGAGGCTCAAGGTGTGACTTGGGCCACAGGTCCCTACCCACGGAGCTGTGGGGAGACAATGCGATATTGAGACTGGCTTGGCGTGGGGACTGGGGAGCCAAGGGGTGCCAGGAGCCTCCCGGGACCCGGGGTGAAAAGGAAGAATGGGGCAGGAGAGCTGGATCCCGTTTCTCCACCCCCCCTCCCAACGTTACAACACTCCACATTCCTCAGCTTCCCCACCCCAAAAAAGTCAGGAAAGATAAATAAAAACTTGGCCCCAACAGAGTCTGGCCATGCCGCCTCCAGAGGTGATAAGACAAAGTCCAAGCCTCTGTGCTCCCCCAGGCTGGCCAGGGCAGGAGAGGCAGGGGAGGGATCTGCCGTGGGCCATGACCCCACCAGATGACAGGGATGGGAACAGCTGGATGGTCATCCCCTGTTGAATCACTGGGCTGTCCTCTCACTGACGGGGCTTCCTGTTTTCCGCAGAGTTTGGGGACATGTGACACTTGCTGGCAGAAAGCAGACAGAGACGGGTGACAAGTCTGAGTCCAGTGGACATGGAGACTCACACGCCATTGCGGGGCTAGGGGGTGCGAGCCAGCACGGCCTAATGCTCCAAAACGCACAGGTGACCTCACACAGGTAGCCAGAGACAGGCCCCCCACTGCTGCATACCTCCCCATGCAGGCTCTTTCTGGCAGGCTGGGAGTGAGTAGGACACACAAGTCATCTCTGCTACCCATCACAGTGCTTGAGCCCTCCTCCTGAGAGCCCTCACTGGGTGCCATCCACTATGTGCCCGGCAACATACAAGGCACATACGGGGACCAGGTGAAGTCCCTGACCTCAGAGAACTTCTATTCCATGAAGGAAGACACTCTTATGAACCAACCCATCTGTAAAATGGGTACAGCCCAGCGCTCATGGGATTTCACGAGATCTACCTGTTCCACCTAAAGCTTCCAAGGAAAACTACCAGACGGCTTTACAAAGAGTCCTACAAAGATTTTATTTTAAAAAGAAAAGTAAATTCTCTGTCCTCGGGTATCTCATTCTTCTCCTGTCTGGGGCTGTCCGAACCCTTTGGCCCCCCAGGCGTCCACTTCCTCCCGGCCCCTCCCAAGACCGAGATCAATAAGACAACTTCAATTCAACTCCCTAGGCACCAAGAACTCTCTCCCTGTAAAGACCCAGATCATGGTCGCTGTCTCAGGGAGAGAACAGCATGAAAGGAAACTCCACCCCATCCCCCCCTACCCCTGCCAAAATAGTGGTCTTGCTTTTCTTACTCTCGGGAAGTTCCTCCTGGTGTCTCACCCCCACCCCTCCTCCTGCAGATCCAACCAACTCTTTTTGCCTCGGTCCTCTTTGCCGACCACCACTCAGACACTCCTGAGCAGCTCAAGGTCTGCGGCCCTAGGTTCCAATCCTGCCTTCTCCACTGTACAGCAAGGAGCGGGAACCTCAGGACTTGGGTGGGGTCGGTTTAGAGCAAAATCAACTGTGTGGGAAGAGTCCTGCCTGCCTTTGAGGTCCACAGACCAAACACAACAGCTCGGGACCAAAAGAAAAGGCGTTTCCTGAGCCCCAGTCCCTAGGGGGCCCAGTTGGGAGGAGGGTCTTTATGAAACACCAGGGGCCACGTCAGGCAGCCAGAAACTGGTGCCCAATCTATGTCAGGGGCCCATCCCCATTCCTACCTTTCCTCTGGGGGCTATGGCCACCCCCTCCACCCCCGCCAGCCCCTCCAGCCACACCCCTTCCTCTCTCCTTCCTGCCCACCAGCCTGGATTTTTCCAAAACAAAGTGCGACACAGCACACTGTCCACAAACCTCTCTAACACACCAGCCCTGCTAGAGGAAAACAGCCATTCCCGCCTGTGAGTCCTGGGCCATGGGCCAGAGCCAGGAAAACAGCTCAACAAACAGGCACACAAGCATGCCAGGAGGCCCAGGGTTGCAACGGCTCAGCCTCTGAAACCGGTCTCCTCACACGGGCCAGACTGCAGGGGGGCCCTAGGCTGGGCGGGTGTGGACTAATGACCCCAGGAGCACCCAACCTGGGACAGGTGTCTGGGAACTTCAAAAGTGAGGTCTTGCCTCCTCTGCAGTACACAGGCCATTCTAGAATCTGCTCCCTTCACTAGACTGGCTAAACTAAGATTCATGTTGTCCCCCACCCCACATCCAGACAGGACACAACCCTTACCTACCGTGGCACACCCAGACACACACACACCCTCATCCCAAATCAACAAAATTTTCTTCTAAAATAACGTCCTGTCCCAAATAAAGGGCCACTTCTTTCTTCCCCAGGACCAAGGTCATACCCACCATGGCGTCAAAAAGTCCTTCATGATGTCTATCTTCCCTCTCTCTTGCTATAGCTTTCCCCGACCAGCTACGTCTGGCCCAGGCTGGAGTTGTGGGAAACAGCAGCATTAGGACTTGGCTTTTAAATGTGCTCAGACTACTGTAAAAGGTTTGGTTCACACAGCGTCCCCGGGTCAAGGGTTCGGAGAGCCGGTAACACCAGATCCAAGCAGAAGACCCAGAAAGGGATGCAGAAGGCCCTCACCAAGTCACTGAGCCCTTTCAAGTCTCTATTTTCCCATCTAACAACTAAGACCAGAGCATGTGCCATTGGGGGGGGGGGGGCAGGAGGGATAAATAAATATATAAATAAAAACCCAGTCCACCTCCTGGCCCTTAGTCAAAAGAATAGTAATAAGAATGGCTAATATTTATTGAGCACATATTATATGTTCTATGTGCATTAAGTTTGTTCGTCCTCAGTAGCAGGTACACACAAAAATTAATTTCTGACCCACACCCCAGCCCCCGAAATATCACAGACTTGGACCAGAGTCCCTCCCGACACTTGCACTCTGAGCCCAGGGGACCCATGCATACCTTGAACAGAGCTTTCCCCACTAATTTAGGAGGCATGCTCCCACTCCGGACAGGCTATGCAGCTGGGGAACGCCTTGGCCTCGCAGGGCGGGCCCCAGGGCAATGCGACAGTGGCAGGCTCCCCACAGAAGTGTGGCTGCCTACGGGAGCTGTCTCCTGCGGCCCCAGCACCTCCCTCCGGGGCCCTCCCCACCATGGGTCAGGCAGCTGTCAGATGATAGGGCCTCATGCCATCAACAGCTCCCCCCGTGCCAACCACCAAAACCACTCCCTGTTCCTCTGCAGAGCAGGGCGGGCAAGGATGGAGAGGCCAACAGAGGGGCAAACTGTCAGAGGAGGGTGGGGAAGAAAGAGCAAGGCCCAGCGCTGGGGGGTGTCTCCCCCAGGGATGTGAGGACAAGCCCAGACACAAGCATTGCTCAAAGTAGGGTCCTGAAAGAGCCCCTTCTGCCCTTCCCTGGGGTCTTTCCATTGTAGGAATCTGCCCCTTGACCTCTACCAAAAATGCATGGCAAGAGGAGCCCAGAGGGCTCAGCTGGCTTGGCCCACCTTCCAGGCTGCTCCTGAATCGAAGGCATTGAAATCACACAGAAGACTCTGACATTTTCAAAGGCTCCGTTCTCCCAAGAAGCCAAGCCTGCAAGACCCCAAGGTCTGATGACCCTGAGAGCCCACAAGTTCTTCTGCACCTTGGCCCTTAGTCCTTGGTCTTACCTTGGTGACTGCTCACCACCACGCCAGGCCTCCAAGAGTTCTCCCTCTCTGCCTTCCCCGCCACCCACCCAGCAGCACAAAGGTCTGGCAAAGCGGTGGGCAAATGAGCTCCAGAGCCAGCCAAGCTGGAAACCAAAGCCAGACGGAGGCCCAGTGCAGAAGTACATGGGGCCTGTTCACCATCCCAGCCCCTCCTCCCCTGCTCGGCCACGGAGCTGAGTGACTCCAGCCCGCCCTTCTGGAAAGGAGGCAAGGGATGTTCCACCAAATGGGACAGGTACGGGACCTTCTCCCCTACCCCATCCCCACACTTACGTCTTCCTCAAGACTTTTCCGTGTGTTTCCACCCCGGAAAGCTCCTTCTCCCTGGAGACAGAGAAAAGGCAATCAGAACAAGGAGTCAAGGAAAGTATTCAAAAGGCACCGTGGTTTCTGACCTCCTGGGTCTGGCAGGGGTGGGAGGGTGAGGGGCTGGCAGAAGGGCCTCGGAGGAACTTAGCTGTTTCTTTAGCATTTTTTAAAAAGATTTTATTTATTTGACAGAGAGAGACACAGCAAGAGAGGGAACTCAAGCGGGGGCAGTGGGAGAGGGAGAAGCAGGCTTCCTACTGAGCAGGGAGCCTGATGTGGGGCTCGATCCCAGGACCTTGGGATCATGACCTAAGCGGAAAGCAGACACTTAAGAACTGAATCACCCAGGTGCCCCTGTTTAGCATTTCTTTGTCCACTAAAAGCCCCTCAGAGCTAACCAACCCTCTTCCCTGTGTCTCCTGACCACTCTCCCGGGAGATCTTCCTGTTCCCATTCTGCACGTGAGAACACTGAGGCACACACAAGCCCAGGACTTGCCAACAGTCGCACAATTAGAAGCTTGGCAGAGGCAGGATCTGAACGCAAGCCCTCTGACCGGAAGCCCACTACTGAGCCCGGGCCAAGGCCAGGAGATGTCCCTTGGCTGCCAGCCTCAGCTTCTCCACTGCAGGACCCGCCCACTCTCTTCCCTTCCTCCGCCACGCAGCCTGGAGGAAACGGGGAAACTGCCTGTCTTTCTGCTAAGTCAGAAAGATCTGTTTGGAAACATCTGCCCGGCTTTCTTGCACTCTGCATATTTGATAAAGAAACCCACATTAAACCACGGGCCTCTCCCACCTGCCTACTTCCCTAGCAATCCATTTCCGAACACATGAGTGAGGTCACGTGCCTGGCTCCCAACGTGACCCACATCCTCATCACTCTCCCCCAAGTTCCTCAAATCGACTTCAAAAGGGTATCCCCAGACATCTGTGTTCACCTTCCCCCCATATCGCTCTTCTGCCTTTGGGCCTCCCCACGGTGGCCCAGGGTGTTCCCCGCCACCCAGCCCACCTGCTGTCACTCACCGTGTCGGCTACATTCTTCGGGGCACTCTCAGTGTTGATGGGCTGTGAACACAGGGAGAAACCAGTGTGAGGCCTCAGGGTGAAGAGCCACGGATTGGCTCTCTCCCCAGGGCTGGTGGCCGCATGGGCAGAATGCCTCCTGAAGCCGGCCCCATGGCATCAGCCCAAGGCTCAGACTTAACCTGGCTCACCCCAAGCTTGGGAGGCAGTTGGGAAAATGAAAAACAATCTTACTGGTACTAGAACCACCCAGCTCGGCAAACCTCACCAAGGCCTCTGACTCAGTGCTGACCCCTCAAAAAGGAACCCAGAGCAGGTAAAAGTCACACCTGTACCTCTGGGCCAGACACCTTCACCCACACCGGCTCATTTATTCACGACAAGAACCCAGGGGGGTAGGTCCCATGAGCTCCCCTGAGCCCCACTTCACAGAAGAGGAGGTTAAAGGAGTGGTAAAGTCATCAACTACTCCTGGTAACAATAGGATTTATACCCCATCCTGGGACTTCAGGCTCTTGGTGTGAAATCACCACAGCCCAGGACAAGGTCTGCCAGAGTCTTAACTTCTGTGGGCTTCCAAGGCCCCCCACCATAAGCCCTGGCCACTTGCAGACCCCAGTGCCCCAGAGCTTGGCCCCATCCAGACCTGTCCCCTAGATCCCCTTGCTTATTCGCCATCCAGCCCTTTGCTTGTGGGACGGCTCCCCTGCCCATGCTCTTTTCCGACGAGCTGTCGTCTCCCCCACAAGGCCATTCTTGGACACCCAGCAAGAAGGACTTCCTCCCATCTTGGGACTCCAGTAAGCCTGCCCTCTGGGCGACGTATCTGGTCCTTAGGGTACAAATACTCTCATCGCGGCAATACGTCTCGTTCCCCAATACGGTTTGGTGAGTCTTATCCCACCTGCCTAAACAGATTCAAAGCAGCACTGTAGGAAGTTCCACGGTCATGTCCAGGGACTGGGGTGGATGTGTAGAGGCCACCAATAACCCCTGTGGACTGAGCCTGTCCCACGAGCCAGTGCCACCCCTTCCCAGCCAGGACCAACAGACGTGCTTTCTACTAATGGCATCCTGAGAAGCGGCCTCCTTGGACTCTCCCGTAACGGGAGAGAAACTTCCCCACTCCAGGTCCACTTCGTGCCTCCAGTCTCTGGGGCTCCATTACCAACCCAGTGAAGTGGTTCCAGGGTCCCCTGAGTCACACAGAAGGACAAGAGCTTGACCGTGAAGGTGAGGAAGCAAAGCCTTTGCCAAGATGAACAGGGACCAGCTCAGGAGCTGGTGACTCCGAATAGAAATGCCCACCCTAACCCCATTCCTGGTGAGCCCCTCACCCCTGAAGAAGACAGGGTAATGGACAGAAGGGCCTCTGAAAGGCTTTGCCATCAGGAAGGACAGCAGGGCCAAGATGGGCATGGAGGAAAAGAGCCAGTGGAGGTCAAGGTAGCAGTACTCTTTCAGGAAACAGCCTGGACTCCTTTCCCCCCAAAGCCTGGAGGATGGAGAGCTGAGGTCAAAACTGCTTTCCAAGGCAGCTTAGATAGTGGAGGAAGACAAAACCCGAGAACAGAGCAGGAGATGGGAAGGCAAGTCAGTGGGGCCCTCCCAACCCCCAGGTCAGCCCACCTGGAGCCTGAGGATGGCTCCGGAGAGGAAAAGATGCCACATTCCACCCTCTTGGAAGACCCCAGTCCTCCCCCAAGCCCCTCCTAGCCCCCATTCCCAAGCCACAGGCCACCGGGCAGGGACCTCTGACCCTAGGCTCGTGTCTTCTCTGGGCGGCTCTGGCCTCCAGGTGAGGAGGAGAACCAGGAGAGCAGATCCCAGGGGCCTTCTACATGCAGATTCTACACCGTAGGACTGTGATTTGAATCCAGATCTCTCAACCCCAAACCCCTCTCTCTTCACCAGCCTGCCTAGATGGGGGCAGTCAGAAAGGACAGAAGTGGGGTGGGAGGGAGAAAGCAGAGACAAAGCACTGCCCCAGGCCCACGACAGGCCCTGTGCCCCAGGCCCACGACAGGCCCTGAAGAGCCTCTCATCCTGCTCTGGGTGAAGCCTCCTAAGAGGCCCGGACTCTGGGCAGAACAGAACGTGAGCCAGCAGCCCCGAACAGCCCTCAGAATCACCTGGAGGGCTGTGGACACACAGGGGACGGGCCCTGCCAGGAGGGTCTAACCGAGTGGGACCTAAGAACATGCCTTTCTCAAAGGTTTCCAGACCTGGGAATGACACTTAGAAAACCACGGGTCTAAGCGAACAGCGTTAGCCGTAACGTCCGGGGCCGAGTCCTAACTCACTCTGATTCCTGTCCTGTGTGACCCCAGGCAGGTCACTTTGTCCTCGGGGCCCCTCACCAGGCCTGCAGGGTGCTGTTTTGTGAGCACCAAATGGGACGGAACACATGAAGCGCTTAGAGCGGGGCCTGTCCTTAGGAAGCTCTCATTAATGTCAGCTGTCATTTCTCACCCACACCCTGCTACACGCTCCAGAGGCCCAGGCCGCCCCACCTTGACCCTCCTGCTCTGTCCGCCCCTCCCCAGTCTGGCACGACGCAAACCGGGGAGACAGGAGCCAATATTAGAAAACACAGGCCTCAGCCCAGCTGGAGAAACTTCCCTCCCAGCCAGCAGCCTTTGAACAGCAGCTCCCCTGCCCTCACCCCTTCCCTAGGCCAGCCCACAGATGCCTGCAACTTACTGGTCAAGGTGCTCCCTGGAAAGGCAAACATTTCCAAAAGCCCATCCAGAGTGACACGCCCCGTGTCCCCCCCCCCCCCCCCGCAGCGTTTGCAGACAAGGCCCAGCATGCTGGCTGAGCTCCCCACCCCTCTCCTCCCGCCCAGTCCTCCCAGGATGGAAGCCCTCCCTGCTTCCCTGCTTCCCAGCCACCGCCAGCTCTGGGGCTACTGGGAATGAAAAGGGCAAGAGGCAGGTTGCATGAGGGCAGGCTCTCCCCCGACGCTGCCCCCACCTTGCCCCAGACCCCCAGCGATGCTGTAGGGAAGCTTCCAGAACACCCGAGCTGTGGGTCCAAAGCCAGAGCCAACCGTCAGAGAGCCCCTCTTGGCCTGGGCTGTTACCCACCTTGGACACAACCACGCAAACATGTCCTTTGTCCCCGTGGCACGGTTTATTTTTCTCCTTAGAACTCCTCACTCTCTGGCACACGATGTATTTTGCTTCCTGATCTCACTTAGGGTCTTCCTTCCCTGCTAGCACGTAAGTGCCCACAGCCTCCAGAGCCTAGAACTCAGCCTCGCACACTGCAGGCACTCAGCAAATACCAGCTGAGTGAGCCGACCAGGAGAGCCCCTCACTCTCTTCCCCAACCCCCTGACCTCGCTCACCGCTGACCACGCAGCACCCCCGGCCCTTCTGGAGCAAAGGTCTCTAAGTTCCATCTTTGCTTGGATCTGGGCCAGGACACAGCCCATCCTTGCATACCACTCCTCAGAACACCGGCTCTGGGAAGAGCCATCTCCTCCCTCCCTGTTTCACAGATGCGGAAACTGAGGTACAGAGAGGCACGACGCCCCACCTCTCACAGTGGGGTCTGTGGCCAGACTGGGGTTGGCACCCAGGTAAAGGAGAGCCCCCTGCTGAGCTCACCTTCTGCCCCTCGCCTCCGTGCCTCGTCTGCTGGCCCGGTTAGCGGAATGCCTCCCTGCGGGCACTCCTCTTCCCTCCCCCTTAGGCTCGGCTGCAGAAGGATATGGCCCATGGAACCCAGACAGAGACAGCACCCCCACATCTAGACCAGGACACCTAAGCCCAGGACAAAGTCTTTGGCTTTTTTTTTTTTTTAAGATTTTATGTACTTATTTGTGAGACAGCAAGAGGGAGAAAGCCAAGGAGCAGGCAGAGGGAGAGGGAGAAGCAGACTCCCCGCAGAGCAGGGAGCCAGAGATGAGGCTCGATCCCAGGACCCTGAGACCATGACCTGAGCTGAAGGCAGACTCTTACTCAACTGAGCCACCCAGGCATCCCAACAAAACCTCATTCTTCAGGACCCCAGGCCTTCCAAAGCTGAGGGCAGCCAACGCACAGCCCCACCAGGGGTCTTCCAGAATACTCTTGGCCCCCAGGCAGGACAACTCCAAGCAGGAGGCAGGGTTTGGACCTGGTGTCCCTTGATGGCCACACCTTGTGCTTCCCAGTTCACTCTGCTCTAGGGTCTCAAAACCAGGGACTGGGGTGAGGAGCTTCGGGCAGGAAAGTTCAGGAGGCGTTCACTCTCAGTTTGCTGGACGTGCATCCACACAACGCTGACAGCCAGGCCCCCTCAAGTGTCCCACCCTGCGTGCCTCCCCTGCCTGGCCTCTTCCTGCCCAGCTTTGGGGGTGGGGGGGGTACCTTTTCGTAACAGCAATGTGCTAACAATCACAGTTCCCAAAGTGCTAATGATCTGGGTACAATACCAAGTTCTTTACTTCCACGATCATAGGTCCTCGGAACCGCCCAGGGGAGGTAAGCATGACCCCACTTTGCAGTT
Organism: Mustela putorius furo; assembly: GCF_011764305.1. Lineage (NCBI taxonomy): Eukaryota > Metazoa > Chordata > Mammalia > Carnivora > Mustelidae > Mustela > Mustela putorius. The sequence continues at coordinate 22,050,565 of NW_025421341.1, forward strand.
GAGATGAAAGGCCCAAGAGGTTCAGTAACTTGCCCAACATTGCACAGCTGGTCTTTGACCTGGCCTCGCTCCATACTGGGTTCATTCTCCTCTCCCTGACGAAGACCCTCACTCACTAAAAGTTCCTCTCGGTCAACAGCCCTCCCATCGGGAGCAAGCGCTCTGTGACTTGGAGTGGAACCTTCTCGGGTCCTCGGGAGGAAGAGACTCCTTCAGTCCACTGCCATAGGAAGAGGAGGAAGTGGACGGCAGTAGGAGACACTGAGATCAGACATCAGCGAGAACTTCCTGAATGTGAGGGGTTGTGAACCACAGGGCGGATAAGGGAAACTGCACATCCTTTGCTTAAGTTTTTTTTTTTTTTTTTTTCCAAAAAAAGACATGCACGCCCCCTCCATGCATGCATACCCACCCCTAACCGTGTGGGCTCAAGGGGCTGGGTGGCTGGGAAGATGCCCAGAGGTTCGTGCATATGACACGTTGGTGGCCTTCAGGGAGGGTGGGCTGGGAAAAAATGTATCTGTGGGCTGCTGCTGTGGAGGACGGAAAAGGCAAGGGCCATGGCGGGGGGAGGGGTAGATGCCCAAGCCCAGGCTAGGGGGAGGGGTCTGGCGCAGAATGCGACTCGGCCTCCGGAGGAACATTCTGTCCAGAAATTCCTCACACCCTCCTCCCTTCCACCCCTCCCGTCCTCCCCAATCTTGCCCCCTGGGAGGCCTGGAATCCAGGCAGTTTTTCAGGCCAAAAAAGACCCCATGACATCACATCTCCTGCCAAGGCAACCCACTGTGAGCTCACAGGCGGCGCTGCCCGTCAGGACGGGAAGGGAGCCAGTGGGAGCCAGCAGGTAGGGCTGCGGGGGGCTGGAGCGTCCTCAGCCTGGGGACCCACAGCAGGTTATCCGAGGCTCACTTGCTCCACAAATAGAACCCTAAGCAGATGAAGGGAGGGACTGGAAGCAAAAGGGAAGAGCAGGGATGCACCATTTACTGGGCACTTAGAGGGGGCATGGCAAGGCTGGCACCTGACAGACCCCCCCAGTCCGCCCAGCGGGAGCGGGACCACAAGGATAAAACATCCCAACATCCCGCAGCAGCTGGGGCCTCTCATGGAGCTCTTCGAACCCCTTTGAGCAGATGCAGAAACCAAGTGTCCAGGTCTGCACCTCCAAGCCTGTGTCTGCCCCCTGCTTACCACCCACCCCCTGCCCCGTATTAATTACCACCATCCTGGGAAAGGGGGGAGCTCCTGGGGGTGGGCCTCGACACTGAGGGCGGGGGGCTGGAGAGAGGGTGCGGAACTGGTAGGGCTAGGCCCTGCCAGGCTGGGAAGGAGGCCGATGGCCTGGTTCCCCATGAAGTCCCTTCAGGGGCTCCATCCTCTCCTGGGCAGGCCTAGGCCACCAGAGAAAAAGAACAGGCAGGGTGTGATGGAATGAAATGTGATGCCTGATTTTCCCTGCCCCCCACCCAGGGAGGGGCCTGGGCAAGCCCACTCCTGTCCTCAGGCCGGCCCCAGCTCACCCGGAGGGACCCGGCCCAGGGTTCCTGGCAGAGAAAGGGCAACAGCAGGGGCGGCATGCGCTCACTCGGCCAGGTCACGGGGGAGTACTCCTCCACCCCTCCTTCCCCGCATCGGATGCTGTTTTCCCCTCAGCCAGGGCCCTGGGGGTCCAGGCGTCCCCAGGCCCTTCCTCTGTGCCCCTCTGGCCACCATTGGCCATGCTCTCTCTCTACTCCAGCTGAGCACCCGTGCCCAGCACTCCTCCCACAGCCCCTCCCCACCGAGCCACACCCCACAGCTGGCAGCAGACTCTCAGATCCCGCTCTGGGTCGCTTCCCCACTCAAGGACCCATCCTGGCCCTACTGCTTGGCTCATCAAGTTCAAGTTCCCCTGCCTGGCTTGCGGACTCCTCCCTTATCTGGCCCTTCCCCACACATGCCATGTTTGCTGTTTCCATTCCTGCACTCATCCCAGCCAGGGCCACCAACCAAAATGACACAGAACTCCCTGGTCCCCACTAGCCCCCCAGCAAGGGCAGACGGGCCAAAAATATTTACCCTGGATTTGCCCCGGCTCCCAACAGGCTCAGTAACTCATACCAGGGCCCTGCCCCCTCTCTGTTTCAGCTCTCCCTCCTCCTCCCCTCCTCTCTTCCATTTGCTCAAACCTTAAACTAGACCTGGAACAAGAGACAGACTTCCTCAACTACCACAGCACAGACTGATTGCTTCCTTCCCAGGCCCCCAAGGCCACCTTTGGTCAGAAGCCCCCATACAGGCACTAATTGTTTTCCATCTGACACTCCTCTCTTTCTCCCCCACTGAACAAGGCTCTCAAAGGCTTCTCTTCACCTGACTTGGGTCTCTCCTAATGGAGATCCCCAGATGGTGGTCAGCACATTCATGGATGCCTTGACCTCCAGGAACCATGTCCTTTCACAGCCCGGTCTACGGGCGGGACTTCCACCAGTCCCCCCAAAGAGAAGGAACTCGCCAGGAACACTCGCCTTATACCGAGTACGTGTCGGTGAGTATGGGTTCCAGCAACAGACAGCGACTCCCCGCCCCACGACAGGAGAAAGCTCTTCTTTACATCTAAGTCTCCTCCTCTTTGTAAGAACCTCCACTTACCAGGTTCTACTCCAGGGAGCAACAGCAAATCTCCCCTTGCCCACTTTCTCACTCCCATTCTGCATCTGCTCCCTATTTCCCCTCTCCAAACCGCATAGCCCTGTTGCACAAATGCAGATCTTCAGCTTCCCTCGCCACTCTGAGAATCTTCTTTGGAACGTAATGCCCAGTTTTCTCTCTCCTTTGAAAACCAAGACTCTATCGGGCTCATCTCTCCTAACATTGCTCCGTTTTCTAGAATCCTCCCAAGATGGCCTCTCGTGACATTTGTGGCGAGAAGATGAAATATCATCAGAGCCTAGAGTTCAAACCAAGAAGATGAAATATCATCAGAGCCTAGAGTTCAATGACTGCTAGTCATTCTCCTTAATGGAGGGCAAGATGGCATCGTCGAGGCTGAGGGCTCTGCCCACTTGTCCAGAACATCACATCCTCCTCCTCGTCCGTGAGGCACCGTGGTGCCTTCTTGCCTCACATCTGGCACTTGAGAACCTTGGGAAAGTCATCTCAAAATCTGAAGACCACCACCTTACACCCAGGAGGATGGCTGCTCGCAAGAAAACAGCATTATTCACAACACCTAAAACCCAGAAGTAGCTCAAATGTCCACTCACAGATGAACAGGTAAGTAAATTGTGGCACAGACAGACAACGGAATATTATTCAGCCTTGGAAAGGAAGGACATTCTGATACACATCACAACACAGGAAGGCTTGAGGACATCAGTGCTAAGTGAAATAAGCCCTTCACAAAAGGACACATATGAGTTCACTCACTTGAGGTACTTAAGTGGCCAAATTCATAGAGATACAAAGAGAATGGTGGTAAGCAGGGATTAGGGAAGGGGAGGGCAGAGTTCTTGCTAAATGGGTAGACTTGTCTCTCTCCGCCTGCCTCTCTGCCTACTTGTGATCTCTGTCTGTCGAATAAATAAATAAAATCTTTAAAAAAAAAAGATATTAAATGGGTAGACTTTTGTTGAGCAAGATGACAAGAGTTCTGGAGATGGATGGGTGACATTTGCACAAGGGCAGGAACGAACTTAATACCATGACTATACACTTGAAAACAGTTAAGGTAATTAATTCTATGTTCTAGTATTTACCACAATAAAAAAAAATCTAAAGTCAAAAGAATTTTTCAGAGCCTCCTTTTCACCTGAAACAGAGCAGGACTAGAGCAAATGGTGTGTAAAGTCCTCTCATTCCTATGGCTCTACGCCAACCCCAACCCCACCCGCCTCCTAGAAGCCGCACTGTGGCAGAAAGGAACTTTGCAGCCCCAGCATTGACACAGCAGTAGGCACAAGGCAGCTGCTCAGGAAATGTTTGTGGGCAGGACAGACGGACAGAAAGATGAAGAGACAGACGTTCCTCTAAATCCCAGGCCCTGAGCTCGCTAGGTGCACTTGTGGTTGGCGCTGTTACAAAATCCCAATCCGTGAAACTGATATGACATTGTGTATCAACTCTACTTTAAACAAATGGAGGGAGAGAGGGAAGGAGAAAGGAAAGGAAAGGAAAAGAAATCCCAGAAAAGTCCACCTGGCTGTCATCAGTATTTATATCAGCAGCAAGCATCCAGGAGGTTCTGGGGAGAAAGCAGAACCAGGAATCTAAAAGCCTCTTCCTGACCCAGCACCCCATTACCCAACCCCCCAACTCCCGTGGGACCATGAACAGGTGACCTCGTCTTTCTGAGCCCCACATTGTTCCTCGGCCTACCCAGGTAGCTCTGACAACATGCCCCGACTTCCACAGAATCCACCGTGGGGTCCCCGTGGCCTGATGTCCCGGGAAGGGCTTTGAGAACCACAGGTGTCGTGCAAGTGAATGGCGTCTGCCATGATTGATGGTCAAGCAGGCGGACGGCAGTGCTGGGCCACTGAGTCAAAATCCCACACCCCCTTCAAATAGCTCTGTGGCCCCCTCAGTTCCTCATCTGTAACACTGGGATAATCCCACAGCATCTCTCTTGTTGTGTTGTCATGAAGAATAAATGAGTTTATTTTTGCAAAGCTTTCAGAACAATGTCTGGCAGAAAGTTCCATATAGGGTGACCATCTCACCATTGCTCTGATGGCTATTACGGGAGAATCCAGCCTGGCATTCCCACTGTCCCATTCATCTCTTCCCTCCTGTCCCAACAGACTCCCCACCCCACCTTCAATTCATTCTGAGCACCTGCTAAGGGGCTGCTCTGGGTGAGGTGAGGCATTGCACTCCCATCTGTCCCCAGCGCACGTCTCCTGGGTGCCAGGCTCTGTGTGCAGGAGGGCCCACCATCCGGCCAACCTTGGCGGCCACTCCACTTGGCTATCACCCTCGGGAAATTCCTTTTGACTCTTTATTTTTCAGAAGTGGAGAAAAGCTGCTTCAGCAATTTCCAAGGATCAGGAGTGTCCGTGCCAAACAAGCCCTCTCACCTCTCCATCCTGCCCCCACCAGGGGACCCCACAGGAGGGAGGTGACCCTAGGACCCTCTACCCAAGGCCTTGGGCAACATCTGTTGAGTAAGATGAAAACACGGGTTGAAGATTAAGCCACTTTGCCCCAGCTGGCCTGGCACAGGCTGGAGAATGTATCCAGCAGACCCACAGCAGGCAGAAATCCTGTGCCCAGGACAAGGGCTCCTGATCTGAGTGGGGTAAGATCGAAGCGAGACAGGTGAGATGGCCAGAGGGAGATCTGTGCCCTCTCTGAGACCTGGAGAAACCACAGCAGACACACACGCTGCGAGGCACGAGGGAAGGGGGCAGGGAGACCACAGACCAGCTCTGCCAGGGCTGCAGGGGAGGCAGCAAATGGAAAAGGAAGGAAAAATACAACCCGCCCTTTCCTCCCTCTTGTGAACCTGCTCAAAGCACTTGCCTAGCCTGCCTTGAGGAAACAGGTGCTGAGTGCTCTCTGGGGGAAGCCAAACTTTCTCCCGGTTTCCCCTGGGCCACTTTCCCACTCCCTGGGACGACAGCAGAGCGTCCTTCTGGAGCCCAGCACCCTTCCCCAGGAACAGAGAGACCCCTGCCCACGGGCAAGCCAGGGAACAGCAGCCCTACTTGCTGAGCCCCTACCCGCACAGGGCATCCAGCTGAAGCCTTTCTTCCAGCCACTCGGTGAATGCGCGCTGAGTCGGTGAACACCTACTACGTGGCGGGTGGTGGGGATACAGCAGTGAACTTGATAGATATGAATCCCTTGTCCACACAGGCTGCTGTGCTGGGAGGAGGGGAGCCCTAGAAGTGAGATGCACCATGTCCCCAGTGGTGAGACGGTGGAGGGACTAGGAAAGCAGGCACGGGAGACGGAGTTGCTGGGGAGAAGGGACATCTCCCACATGTGTGAACACCTGAGGGAGGGAAAGAGCCTCGAGGGGGACTTGGGGGTAGAGCCTCCCAGCCAGAAGGCACACGAGGGACAACAGTCCAGGAGCAGGATCGTGCCTGCTGTGTTCAAGAGCAAGAAAACCAGGTATCTAACGCAGAGTGAGGGAAGGAGAGAGTTTCTAGAAGGAGATGTCAGAGAGGAAAGCCATCCTGCAGGGTTGTACATGCCAATGCAAGATGCTGGACTTTTACCCCAAATCAGGTGGGCAGCTCCTGGAGGGCCCTGAATACAGATTAATTAAATACACTCATGGGGCTCCTGGGTGGCTCAGTAGGGTAAGCGTCTGCCTTCGGCTCAGATCATGATCCCAGAGTCCTGGGACTGAGCCCCGCATTAGGCTCCCTGCTCGGCGGGGGGCTTTTTTCTCCCTCTCCAGAGCCGCCGCCTCCCTACTTGTTGTGTGCTTTCATGTGCACACTCTCTCAAATAAATAAAATCCTTAAAAAAAAAAAATTCACTCGTTTGCTCCTTTTATTCTCCCTAAAAACCCTACAGGGCAGCGGCTATTACCAACTCCCAATCTGTAGAGGGGAAACTGAGGTCCAGAGAGGTTAAGCATTGTGTCCAAGGTCACAGAGCGGAGACTGAGAAGCCAGGATCCAAAGGGAAGGAGTCTAACCCCCTCACACTCTTGACCATGCCGGGGCGGGGTGCGGGGTGGGGGGAGCCTCAGGGAGCACAATCTGGTACGTCAACCACTCCATCACCACGTGGCCGACCCAGCCTCCTGGAATGTTAGAGCCCCCCTCCTCACAGGTGGGACAGGACACAGGGATGGAAGAACCTTCTGGTATCTAACTGCAATCCTTCTGGCCCGAATGCCAACCTCTTCCCTTTTGTTCCAACCCCTGACCCTTCCTCACACAAACAAGCTCTGAGTGGCCAGGAATCTGGCTTCTGCCTGCAGATCCCTAAGCCCCAGACCCCCCAGCTACCCTGAACCAGCCAAGGACATTCTGTTCTCAGGGGCGAGGTGGCAGTTGAGTGGAAATGATGAGACTTATACTCCCTGCTTCCTCCATCCCCTCCCCATCCACCCGCTACGGTGACCCTCTACAACCCCAGAGCGACTTCTTGCTGGTGGTTGCAAACCAGGCCTTGCACTGGCCTCCCCCTACCCCCCCTACCCCCTGCTGTTGTCAGATGACCTGTGACCAGGCTCTGTGCGAAGAACACTCCACATCTGGAGAGGCATGGCTGGGCAGAGCTGAGGCCCAGAAGGGTCTGAGCCCCATGAGACCGGGGAGGCAGGGCCTCCGAGAGGAAGAGAAATAGCATGGCGGGGCCCGGCCAGGGCTGCAGAGAACAGGCACCCGGCCATGGGCCCGAGGCGGCCAGGGCTGCAGAGGACACGGACGCGGCCATGGGCCCGAAGCGTCTGAGCGTCCGAGACCCGAGCGTAGAGTCCCCCTACAAACCTTACTTCACCCCATCCATGACCCTCCATGGAGGGGACACTTCCAGCACCAAGAAGGCCTTGGGAGCATCGGGAGCAAGCACTCCCCTTGACAGGAAGGGAAGCTGGGGTCCAGAAAGAGGATGGGCTCGACCACTGTCACTGAGTAAGTGGGTGTCCGAGGGAAAGGAGGGACCAGGGGTCCTGACAGTGTCCAGGCTGAGTGGACGCACAGACGCCTGAAAGTGCCAGGACACCCTGGCCCCCTCCCCAACGGCCACCCACACTGGTGTCACCAGAGGCTCCTCTGTATCAATAAACAGGATTGTGTCCATAGGGGCCCTCTGTCCTGTGTGCCCCCCACACACACACGCAAACACACATACATGCAGAGCCCTCCGCTCCAGCCTTAGGGCCCTGCCTACCTCCAGCACCGGGCTGGGGAGAAGGGGCGCTGGGGACGCCTGAGAGCAACGGGAGGAGAAGCTCCCAGTGTTCCAGATCAGCCCAGCTGGGATCCGTCTGGAACGAGCCCCTTTCCCCACAGCCCACAACTCATAGGAGACCCGTCCCTGTCCACACTCTTCTGGAAGACTGACAGGGGAGGCTGGGCTGGGAGACACGGAGACAGAACAGAAAAGCAGAGTCAGCCAAGGAGCTTGGAGGCGGATTGGGCCACCTGAATGCGAGCCACTGCCCAGGCGGGGGAGCTCTGTGGGTCAGGTCATCCACTCTCCTCCCTCCGGCTGAAGGGTACCTGACCCGAGACCCGGCAGGTAGAAGAAGGTGCCGTCCCCTGGTCCCAGAAGCCCCAGAACAACAGGCACCTGGCCTGGCCCAGAGGCATGCGAGATGCCCTTTTATGGGTTTTTCCAAGGACTTTGGTCTCAAATGGAACTAAGAGGGCCTGCATCTCGTCAGAAGGGACCTCATGACTCATTTCCTCCCAGTCCAGCTTCGGTCTGGGGAAGTGTCCCCCTCCTCCTCCTTACCTAATGGCCCAGAACCCTCTGGGGCCAGCAGCATGCTTAGGCCTAAAGGCAGCTGTAACAGAGGAGCTGAAGAAAGAGGGGAGAGAGCCCAGCAGGGTAGGGAAGGGACTGTCACTCACCACCAGTTCACGGCTGGATGGAGGGATGCAGGGGGCAGCCACCTGTGGGAGGAACAGAGAAAGGGCAAGGTTAGTATCTTTCATCCACACAGAAAACCAGGGCCTCCTGAGGCCATTCCACGGCCCCACCTCCATGCCAGACACCCCTTCCCTCAGCTTAACACACTGACCATCTCCGGCTTGAGAGGTCACTAGAAGATGCTGCGGCCACGTGGTAGGTCCCTCAGGCAATCACACTGGGGAGACAGGGAGTGGCAGAAGGCAAAAATGAAATGGAATCATGATTTTTTTTTTCAATATTTTATTTATTTATTTCAGCAAGAGCGAGCGTGCGTGTGCACGTTCAGGGTGGGGAGGGGCAGGAGAGGGAGAGATTCTCAAGCAGACTCCGCGCTAAGTGCAGAGCCCGATGTGGGACTCGATCTCACAACCCCGAGATCATGACCTGTGCTGAAACCAAGAGTCGGAAGCTTAAAATGACAGAGCCTTCCAAACGCCCCGTATATCATACAATTTTTAAATTCTGTAGAAAAATAGGCAGAACACTGGAGGTCAGTGCACCAGGATTTTTAGTAGCAGTGGGTTCAGGTCATAAGAAGAAGGTTTTTTTTTTTTTTCTTTGCTCTATGTTCTAAATGTTCTACAATATACGAAGGTTTGTTTTATATTTTTTAAAAACATGTTTAAGAGCTTTAAGAAAGGAGGTTCTCCCCAATGCCAAGGCATCTCACCCAAAGCTGCAGACAGAGTCTGGGGTCCCCACAGCTTGAGGGAAGCAGGTTGGTGAAAGGCCCTGCCAGTTCTTCTGAAGAAAGCCTTGAGGGGTGAGAGCACCCTTTATGGGCGAGATTTTATTCTTAACACCATCCTCATCTTCCTCTCAGATGGAGGGTGGGGACCGGCACGTGGGCCTCCAGACAGACGGAGGGGAGAGGGAGGGCTGCATTGCCCCCTCCCCTGAGATAACACCTCCATCCTGGCCAGGCAGCCAAACCACTACCCTGACAATTAGCAGGGCCCTTTATCAGAGACTCAGTGTGTTCTTTTTTTCTAGCTGGGACACGTTTTTCTTGGAGCTCATACCTTAATCTTGGCTCCAATTCCCAACCCAAGGGGCCCACAGAGGGGACTGGGGGGAGGCTCTCCCTCAGGCATAAGTGGGTCTGGGCACAAGCCCCTGATTGCCAAAGACGGGGCTGCTGCCTCTTCAAACAGTAGGCAACCCCAGCTCCGGCCACCAGCTCAGCGGAGCGGCGATGGTGACAGCCTCCAGGCTCGGCTAGAGCTGGCTCCCCACAAGAAGCCACCCTCAGCCGGGCCCCCCTCTGCCTGACCCAGCTCTGTCCTCCATCCAGCCCGAGGGATCCCCAGGCTTGACACACCAGCCCAGAAGGGGCAAGGCTCATGTGACAGTGTGCCCTGAGCTCTAGAAGAGGCGGAGAAGCTGGGAGTTCAGCATCCCAGGGTTCTCGACCCAGTCCAGCTACAGACTTCCTGCCCAACTCATTCTCCAGCAAAGAAGCCTGAGCTGAGTCTCCATGTCTATCGCCCTGTGCTCACCGTTACCCCGAGACTGAGAGACTCACATGTGGGGCCAAAGGAAAGGAACAATTGCTACGCTCATTAGATACGGACTGTAGGAGTGACAGGCATTATTATCAATGCTTGACCCATATTAACTCATTTGATCTTTTCAAACATCCAATAAGGTAGGTACTAGTCCATCTTTGGCTAAGGATACACAAGAGGTTACACAACTCGCCCAAGGTCACAGAGCTGATAAGCGGTGAAGATTTAGTCTGAGTCCCAAAATGAAATATGAAGGGAAACTCTTCCCCTGTGTTCAAGAGAAAGAGGAAACAGGGGGCCAAATGCTCTCCCAAGTTCAGGGTTCTTGATACACACAAGCATGGAGCCATCAGTGAGTGTTTTAGAAGTTTCTGGGGGAGACAGAGTCCAGGGCGGGGTGGAGGATCCCAGGAGAACAGACTGGGAAGGAAGGAAAGGTCCCAGAGGTGGCTGTGGCTGGCGGGCCAGACAAGGTCTCAGTCATGGGGGACACAACTGCCCCCCCGGCACCTGTGGGGCAGGAGTTCTGCATCCAACCATGGCCTCTTCCCGTGCCCTACTGCCCCTAACCCCATTCACAGGTTGTAGGTTTCAACCTCATGGGGCCAGGTTCCCAGTGTCTCCTCTCCCACCACTCTGTCATGTAGGGGTCCCTCGGGCACTGGGTGGGAGCCAGTGCAGAGCACTCTGCTCTGCTCCTTCCTCCGGAGCTGGAGCTGGAGCTGGAGCTGGCGCTGGCGCTGGGGCTCGGGTGAGGCTGGGAACCTGCAGGAGGGACGCTACGGGCTCCGGCCTCAGCCTCCAGACCTGAGCAAGTCCTGTCCATAGCCATTGTCTCCCACGCCGTTACATGAGGGGTTTCTAGTCTCCCTTCTGGGTCTGGGGACTTAGGGAGTCAGGGGAGGTTACAGATCCATTTAAAGTGGGGATGGAACGGACAGTGTCCTCTGAAACAGGGGGAGGGCCTCTCTCCCAGAACCACCTTAAGGCAGTGGTGGAAAGAAGGAGGGTCCAGGTGTCCCGACCCCAGGTCCCTTTCCTGTTTCCCCTGAGGCAGCACCACCCCTAAGGACTGAGCTCTGCAGCAAAGCGGTGGACCCCCAGCTGGAAGGCCTGATGTCCGGGTGCCCCTCGTGGTCTTCTGCCCCCCAGCATCTCCTCCACCCGCCACCCACAGCTATGCATTCCAGGCCAGCCGGCCAGCCAGCCCACTAACTTTGTTGTGTGTTTCAGTGTTTCTTGTCTCTCTCTCTCTCTCTCTTTTTTTTTTTTTTTTTTTGTAAGCAGAGAAATGTTTCCTTAAAAGGCTCTCTCCTTCCCTCCGGCACCCTGGCCCCTGGCCACCCTCTCAGGAGCCTGGAATGTGCCAGGGAGAGCCAGGGCCCCCTGCCACTCTGTGGCCTGTGCCCTCCGGCCCCACACCCCTGGTGTCAGCGGTGACCACGCCCTCTGCCCTGTAGGGACCTGAGCTAGGAATCCTCTCTCTGCAGAGGGGGCAGACTCTGGGACATCCACAGGAGCTCGGGGTCCCAGCCATGTCATCGTCTCGCTTCCCAGCCACTGGCAGGGATTCCTGGGCTTTGGCCCAGGAGGTCAGCCTTAGGTAAGCCTCCTCCCCCAGTACAGCTCCAAAAACCCAGCTACACACTGGAGGCTGAGCAGGCCTGATGCTCAGTCTGTCCACTCAGAAAAACGTACCAATAAAACTAGCAACAGCCACAGTTACGTACATCACACTTACTATAGGCCCGTCTGCATGAACTCCCTCATTCTGCTCCTACAACAACCTTCAACATCCCATTTTACGGACCAGGAGCCTGAGACGTGGACAAGTCAAGAAGCTAGCCGATAGGGAAGACGGGCTGTGAACCCAGCAGGGAGGCTCCAGGCAGAGATGCGCTCCTGCGCTCTGGGGCACGTGGTGCTTCCGTACACACTAATGTCCGGACAGCTGTGTCCAACAACAGCAACAGCCCCTGGAACGTGGCTTTCTGTCTGCTCCTAGCCTAAGCTCTCAAAATGTTTGGGGTAGAGACTCCTTCTCCCCATTTCACAGATGAAGAAAGTAAGGCATAGAAAAGGTAACAATTCATCCAAGGCCACGGCAGAGGCGCAGTCTGGCTCGGATCCTGCAAGGTAGAGAGCTGGGGGCACTGCTGGGCGTGACTTGCCAGGCCCAGACCACAGCTAATGCCTGGCATTCTTCAGTCCCCTACCCACTAATACCTTCTGAATTTCGAAGGTCCCTGGATGCGATTCCAACAACAGGACACACCCGTGGAGACACCCCCGGGGGTCAAACGCACCAGACAGCAGCCCTCCAGGCCAGGGCTCCCTGTGTGATCTGGGCTCTGCCCTCCTCTCCACCAGTACTCTGTGTCCATCCCCCTTACCCAGGACCTAAAGCCACACATCGGAGTGACTCTTCTCAGTCCTTCAAGCACACCTAGCTGTGGGCCTCCTCGGGACCTCTGCATATGCTGTTGCCTCCACCTGGAACACTCTCAGCCCAGCCGTCTGCATTAGCTGTGTCCTTCCCAGACTTCTGGCTTTGGGTTCAATGCCGCCACTGCCGAGAGGTCCTCCCTGCTTCCCTTAAGTCACACGCATGCACACACCCACACACAGACACTGTTTCTCCAGCCCTCTTATCTCTATCTTCACAGCCCTAATTGCAATTTGCAATTAAACAGGTGTCAATTTCCTTGTCTGTAACCTGGTTCCCCTGTGAGAGAACAAGTGTCCTGAGGGCAGAGAATACATCTCATTCATCGCACTGGACCCAACACATACTGGCTGCACACAAAGCACTTGCAGAAGGATGTAGGACACTCAGGCCCCAGGAAGGAAGACACCTGCAGCCACCAGTGGCCAAAGTCACCACCATCACTGAGCACATCCTATGCGCCAAGTGCTGGGGCCAGTCCTGCCACATGCTTGTCCCTCTGCGCCCTTCCAATCCTGCAGAGTCAGCAACATTGTTCCCATTCTACAGATGAGAAAAATAGAGGCTCGACGAGATTGTGCCACTCGTCCCAGGTCAGTCAGCTGGGAAAGGGCTCACTGCAGGTGAAATCTTGGTCTGGGAGCTCCAGGCACTGTTCTTGGCAGAGCAAGAGAAAACCCAGGCATGTACCTGTCACGGCCCTCCCGTCACCTCACTAGCACGCAAGCAGCAGGACCTGGTCCCCAACTAGGTGACACTCCATCCCTGGGGCCTCAAGCTGTTGGCCCTGGTTACATAAAACCCTGGGCTCCTAAACTTGCCCAGCCCTCCTGAGAAGCTCCCCACATCCGCCTGGCCCTGGGGCCAGACAGGACCACCTTGCCCCAGCCAAAACTGAGAACCACTCAAGCCTCTAACTCTAGCTTCATAAGATCAGAGCAGAAGGTTTTTTGGTTTTTGTTTTGTTTTGTTTTGTTTTGTTTCCCCTATCTCTAGCTAGTCCTCTCTAATCTTATTGTAGTAAGATGCACACAACATAAAATTTACCATTTTACCTATTTCTAAGAGAACGTTTCAACAGCAGGTAAGTGCATATTCACACTGCTGTACAAGCATCACTCCTCCCCACTTCCAGAACCTCGTCACCTTCCCAAACAAGAAATCCCACATCCTTTAAATAAGAGCCCCATCCCCCTTCCCTTCCAGCCCCTGGGGATCTCTCAGCTCCTGTGTTTCTGAATTTATGTGTTCTAGGCGCCTCACATAAGAGGAATCACACAGCACTTTGAATCTGGCTGATCTCACTTCATGTCCTGGGCTGAGTTCCATCCCCCCAAATTCACACGTTGCAGTCCTAATTCCCAGGACCTCGGAACGTGACTGCATGGAGCGAAAGAGGTGATGAAGCTACAACAAGGCCATCAGCAGGACCTAATCCAGCCCGACCCGGTGTCCTTATTGGAAGAGATTAGGACCCACAGAGAGTCACCAGGGGAACGTGCAAAAGGCAAGGGCCATGAGTGGACACAAGGATGGGCCTCAGAGGGAATCAAAAGTGCCCACACCTGGACCTCAGAGCTCCCGCCTCCAGAACTGGCTGAGGAGGAGTTTGCTATGCGAGCCATCTAATGTCCAACATGTTGTTAAAGCAGCCCCAGCAATTGTCACACCCGGCATCCATCCTCATGATTCATTCAGGTCACTGCAGGCATCAGAGGTGCCCTCCTTTTCAGGGCTGCATACTAGTCCACTGGGCAAGCACCGCACACTGTATTTACACACCTGTCCTCGACGGACATGCAGGCTGTTCCCGCGGACACCGCCTCCACGCCCTTGCCCCCACAACTCCAGGCCCCCATCTCAGTCGATACACAAAGGTACACAGGAAGGAAGGAGCAGAGCACCTATGTGTGTCACTGACCTGGGTGCTTTACATACATTTTATATAGTCTTCATGACAGGTCTTTGTGGTACGTGGGTTCAGAGAAGTCAAGTAACGGCCCAAAGTCAAACAGCTCAGAGTAGGAGGAATGGCAGACGCAGAAGAAGGCAGAAAAAGATGCTCACTGTGTACCAGGCACTCTGTGTTATCCCTTCTACTGCCTGGGACCTTCTGGAGGAGAGACGAGTGCCCTCATCTCACAGGATCTCAAGCCATCTTCTCAGCAATCCTGTGAGATCCAAGATGGCATGGCCACTAATTGACACAGACCAGGGTCTGCCTGATTCCAATGCCACCTGGCCCCACGCGCCACACTCTCTCCACAGCCAGATGGGGGCACCCGGGGCTGTGAGAGCAGAAGGCACTCAGGGGTCCCAGGTGGGGTCCACAGAGGAGGGGACACTTACGCCAGGCCTTCAGGACATATTGCTTCTGTCTACTGGGCATCTCACCTAGGACCATTCCAAGAGCCCCGAGGGTGGTAAGGCCTGGTCCAGAGCCCAGGGCTCACCGAGCATGTGGATGGGATTTTAAAAGGTAAAGATGAGGAAAGGGCATTTTGGGTGGAAATGGTCACATGAACAAGGCAGGGAGGAAAAAGCCACTACAAGTCCCCTTTGGTGGGACATGGGATGGGGGAAGGGGAAGAGGAAGGACACACTGAAGAGGACAAAGGGAAGGAGGACTGGCTGCAAACTCTCTTTCCGGGCTGGACCACAGGCAACTCGGAGGGCCCAGCCGAGAAGTTAAGACTTTCAGACGCTGGTACTGGGGAGCCACCAAAGGTGCCTGAGGAGGATAGGGAGCAGAGAGAAGTAAAGAGTGAAGCTTAAGGCAGACAGAAGATATGTAATGATACTAATAATAATGGGGGGGGAGGGGAGCCCAAAGCCCACAGATAAGGGGCCACTGGGCACCCTAAAACCCAGAGGTCATCATCTCCACCCTATCAAAACACACATTTGGACAGACCCCGACCTCCAGCCTTGCCCTCTCTTCCCCCAGCCACAGCACGGGAGGACAGCACTGCCCCGACTTCTTCCCTCCCTGCCCTGCGAGGAGGAGCAAGTGGACCCACCCCACAGGGCTTCTGCTTACCCTCTGGGCCCCACCTGGGAAACCCGTGACCAGCATGTTGCCACCTCTGAGCCCTCGTCACTGAGGCGACACCACAGAGGTCAAGAAGAACAGAGACCACAATCCCCAGAGGATCTAGACTCCATGCCACATCACTGAGGAAAGAACCAGAAGACCCCATAGCCCGTGGACAGCCCGGCACCTCAGGTTTCATGGGACGAGTCTGCCGAGCTCCAGAAGGAAGACCATAGCTGGGCCCCATGAGCCGGGCCAGGCAGGCGGGCAGGCCCATCAAGTGGACAGAAGGATGGCTTAGAAGCCCGGTGGGATACCAGTGTGCCCTGAGTGTCCACAGCAGGCAGCTACAGAATGCCTCAGCCGGGGTCGGGGTAGCAAGGACAAGACCAGGGCTGAGAAAGGCAGAGCCCCAACCTGGTTCAGGGCCTCAAGACACCGGCCTCCCTTTCCAAGGCCCAGGCCCTGGGCCAGGGGCTACTAAAGAGAAGATGGCTACCACCCTGGTTCCATTTCCTCCCAGGCCTATGCCCCCCCTCCAGGCCGCCTGTCCTCACCAGAGCGTGCTCCCAGCCTGCCCGGCTCTTTCCTTCCCTTATATAGAGTTCTGCTCACGATCAGGAAAGGAAGCGCATCCAGTTCCTGGAGGCAAGAAGGGGCCTGTTCCTAGGGACACCTCGAGCTGAGGGGGGCAGGGCATGTTCCAGCCGAGAGTCCCCTCCAGAGGCAGGGACCAGGCCTTTTCCCAAACCCAGCACAGACTCCAACTCCAACAAGAAACAGAGGAGAGTCCCAGTGAGGCAACTCTGGGCAATGCCCCCGGGACTCCTGCCCACACTGTCTGCATAAACCCTCCTGGGCCACAGGCCTCTTGAACTGATGGCCCGGTCAACCTGTTCTCCACGCTCCGGCAGTAGCCCCTTCTCCCTGGTCCTCCCTCTTGTCTCAGGACCTTCTCCTCAGGCCCCACGCACCAGCCACCCAGCCCATTGCCAACCTCTAGGTCTGGTAACACGTTCAAGAAAGGGACCTCCAGAGAGAGACGTTTCTCTGCAGCCAAACTCCAGCCATATTCGCACGCAGCAGCCGAACCTGCACTGCCCAGCCCTCCGCAAGGCGGGGAGCCGGAAGGGCTCCTCCTGTGCCCGGCCAAGAGGAGCACCCCCAGGAAAGGGGGCATGCAGTGGACCTAGTGGGACACAGGCTCTGGTCCCCCGCAGAGCCCTCTCAAAGGATGGCATGAGTTGGCCCAGGCTGGAGGCCCAGCTGGTGGCAGGGCATTTTCTCTGGTAAGGGGAAGCTGTGCCTCCCCTTAAACCCAAGCCGAGACACCAGACACTCACAGGAGTGACTGCGGGAGGCCTGACTGTAGTGACTCCAGGAGGCCTGAGCTTGCAACCAGGCCAGTCTTCTTCTGATGAAACCCCCACGATCAGGAGAAACAGAGAAATTGAGTTCAGGGAAACCTCTAGTGTTTGCCAGGCCCTGGGAGCCCAAGAGAGGAAGCCAGCGGTCGCAGAGGGGCTGGGCAATGGCCCACAGGTGAGGTGGGTCACGTGGGGCCGCAGGAAAGCACCAGCAGGGGTAAGAAGGCACAGCTGGGCCCTGGGCTTAACACTGGTCAGCATCCTGGGCCACAGCCCTACTGCCCCCCAACAACCAAATGCCTCCACCTCACTCCCCTACCGCTGGCCACCCAAGGTTCTGAAGCCAGAAACCTGACCGCCTGCCCTAACTCCTCCTTCCCCTCCCTCCCAGGTGGGAGGACTGTTCTTCTGCCCCAATACCTCTTCGGCTGCCCGGGCCCGCCACACTGAGATGACTACAAGAACCTACAAGAACCTCCTCACTCAGGTCTCTGCCTCGGGTCCTACCCCTCTAACCTATCCTCCACTCAGCAGCCAGGGAACTCTTTCTAAAATGCACATCTAGTCCTGTCACTCCCCTGCCGAAAGTCCTTCCCAGCTCCATGGGATGGAGTCCAAATGCCCTAATATGGTCCTTGCGGCCCTGCGGGACCTGGCCGGGTCTCCCTGTTTCAGGCCCCATTCCCCACCTCTCGGCCTCAAAGCCCTTGCTCCAGCCAGGGACACCTCCTTTCAGGTCCAATTCCGTTCCACGTACTGCACTCTGAGCCCATTTCCCAGATGAGGCTCAGAGAGGTCACACACTTGGCCCAAGGTCGCAAGCCTCAGCGGTGCTCAGCCCCATGCCACCCGGACCTTTCCGAGGCCCAGCAAGGCTTTCCCGCAGGGCATGGCTTCTGAGGCGGGTGGGGCAGGAGAACAGAGAGGAGACCTGCCAGCGAGGCCCGAGGCCCGCAGGGCAAAATGGAAGAAGAGGGTCAAAGGGGGCGCTTTGTGCAAGGCATGGAAGGCTGAACTGACACCCATGGCCAGCGGCTTAGGACAAGCCCAATGCCTGCAGGGCCAGTAAGAGAGGGCGCAGGCGAGGCACGGGGTTGGAGGCCAAACATCCAGGCCAAAATAGTCAGCGGCTGCCGAAGTGAGACCAGCGCTGAGCCAGGGCCGGGTGCAGAAAAGAGAGGCTAGTGGGGGATGGAAGAAGCTGGAGAAGCCGGACACCACCAAGGGGCCAGCCTGGAGGCCTCGGAGCAAGCAGTGTCCGTGCTATACAAGTGGAAGTGTCCACGCGCAGTTAGAAATGGAGATTTAGAACTGCCTTCTCCTGAGACCCAAAGCCCGGGAAAAACCCCAGCCCTTCTTCCCCGCCTGGAGAGGGGCCATTTGTTCCGAAGCAGGGGGTGGTGTGACAGGGCCTGCAGCACAGAAAACACAGCTTCTAGGAAGTTCCTCGAAGAATCTGGTCAAGGAAAGGGCTGTGGTCTGTGGTCAACGTTTCGGTGGAACTGGGGGGTTGGGGGGGGCAGTGGGGGACAGGCATGGGAAGCAAGACCCTGCATTCACCCAACAGCACTAAATTAGTCCCCTCCCTCGGTGCCAGGTTCCCAGCAAGGGAGACAGAGATGAATAAGAATGGCCTGGCCCCGGAGGGGAACTTGGGGCCCACATGTAAACCGGGAATTATAAAAGAACCCAGTAACTGCTATAATGAAGGTATGAAGAGGGCTATTATCTCACTGGGATTCAAATCCATCTGTTTTTCCAGAAATTACGCCCAGAGGGAGACTGCCCACCCAACCCCCCTCTCTCCCCACTGAGGGTTTCTGTCCCTAGAGGAGAACTTGAAGGGACAAAGTCTTTGACCCTAAACTGTGCCAGAAGAGTAAGGCAGGAAGGACGCATGGGAAAAAGAGCTAAGAGCAAGGGGGAAGCCCAAGGAGTCAAGAGGTCTCAGAACTGCAGCAAGGCGCACCAGCAGTCTTGTAACGTGGCAAAGGAGGCTGAGGGAGGGCTGGGGTGGGGAGCCGCTGGGACTCAGCCAGGCCACCAAATGGAGAATTCTGAGGCTGGGGGCCACCCTCAAACCCACGCCAACACAAGACGGTCCCTCTGCCTTCTTAAACCAGACCAGAGTCAGCTCGCAGGCCAGGTCCAGGGCCTGCCGGCCTCTCTCTCTCCCTTCCACCTCTGCAAAGGGCAGGGCTTTCCACCCTGTTTCCTAATCTTAAAGGTGCTACAGGTTGCCGAGGGTACCACCCACTGGATAACAGCTTTTGAGTGGGAAAAATGATACCCCAAATGGGCATTTCAATTGCAAGATGCATGCTAATTTCAGCAATACTCAAATGTAAAAAAAAAAAAGAGAGTCCTTCAGGCTCCCCAAACTGCCCTATGCTGCTGACAATCAGGAAGTCTCTCCCAGCATCTACCTACTTCCTTTTTTAAAATTTGAAGGACGCCCAAAGAAAGAACAAAGTGAAAAGGAAACCCAAGTCCATGCTACCAGGAGAAAATTGTGTATATTCTCAAAGGCCATCTGTGGACCCCTGGACCCCTGCAGGTCATTCTGTCCCATCGCCTGAGAGCAGACAGCTTTGACTCTAAGCCAAAACCAGGAGCTGGGAGCAGTTCTGTTCTGCAAAATCACACCTAACACCTTCTCTCTGTGGATCCCTCCTTCCAAATTCCTCAACACATCGAGAGACTGTGAATTTCCAACCAAAGGGCAAGAGCTGGGACCCAAGCAGCAATGGGCTGGGAGCCAGGTGTGGCTTCCAAGTTCATGTTGCCACAGACCGCCACTTTCCACTACTTCCCAAGGCAGTCTCCTCGTCTGGAAAATGGAGAGAAGGAGACCTATGTGGTAGGGTGCAACTAAATAACGTTGACTGAATTGACACAATTAAAAACTCCCAGAACCCAGCCCATGCTTAGCACATGGGAATCCCCTCCATTTGGCGGCCACCAACATGGTGCCCCCCATGTCTTCATGTCCAGGGTCATAAGCTGCACGGCATGGGCCATGCGCAGGGGTCCCGTTCTAAAGGCTGCATGTATCTCAGCTCATCAAATCATCATATCTGGGGCACCTGGGTGGCTCAGTCATTTGGGTATCCAACTCTTGGTTTGGGCTCAGGTCATGATCTCGGGGTCCTGGGATCAAGCCCTGTGTTGGGCTCTGCACTCAAAGTCTGCTGGAGACTCTCTCCCTCTGCTTCTCCCCCTGCTCGTGTTCGCTCTTTCTCTCTCAAATAAAAATCCTTAAAAAGGAAAATGTTAAAAGAAAAAAGTCATCACTTCAGCCCTGGGAGGTAGGCTCTGTTCTTAAGCCCACTTGGCGGAAGAAGAATGGAGGAACTATAACAGGTGAGAAGAGGTAGTTGATTGACAAGGTCCCATCCACTGAGCCATCAGACCTTGGGACCCTATAATACAATGGAAAAGATTCCCATAAATATTAAAAAAAAAAAAAAAATCCTCCTCAGCTTCACTGGCCTCAGCTTCAGTGATCTGAAAAGGCACTCACACAGGAAAGTCCTGGGCCCCAGACGGCAGCTCCAGGAGGAGTTAGCAGGTCAGTTGTGCACAATTAACCCAGAGCAGGGACTGGTGTTCTGGAACCCCATCTGGTCTGATGGGTCACACCAGGAGCCCCGGAAGCCAGAGTCCCAAGGGCAGGGCGGCCCAGCCCCATATTGCTCCTTTAAATCCATCTGCGGTGAGGCACAGGAAGCCCCCCTCTCTCTCGCAATTAGCCGGCAGCAGAGACTTGAAGCGAAGCCAGCACTGAAGGCCAGCGGAGGCCTGGCTGTCACCGGCATTGTTCGGCTAGATCTGACGCATATCCACCTCCCCGCAATGTTTCCTTGTTCTCCGGGGAAACCTCGGAGATGCACGCCTCTGAAACCAGGTCTGCAGGGAAGGGGTTGCTGAAGGGAGGGGCAGCGGAAGACCCAACTCTAGCTGGCTCAGAAAGCATAGGCAGATTTTAAACAGATGGGGGAAAGGGCTCATATGCGCCACAGACCCGGGGACCCAGAGACACTGCTGAGGTGCAGACGCACAGTTCACACACCCCAAGGCACACACACAGCGCAGACACAGCCCACAGAACCCCTGCCAGCTCCAGATGCAAAGTCACTCCCCAGGGTTGCCAGCCCCACCCTGAGCAGAGCCTGCACTGACTGCTGCCCAGAAGCCTCACCCCCACACCCAGGGGAGGGGGGACGCGGGGGACACGGTCCCGGAGCACAGCTGATCTCAGGAAGCTAGGGCAGGGAATGATCTGTGGGTGCAGACTGGAGGAGGGGAGAGCGGGAAGCAGCAGAGGGGGGGCGGGGGCGGGGGGTCGAGGGTGAATGCTCACCCAGATCTCAAGGTGTACCCAGGAGCCAGCCTATCCACCTAGCAGGGCCAGCAGCAAATTCCCCTTGCTCTCTGCCCCCTCCTCGCAACCCGCCCACCCTCCTGGAAAAGCAGGTGAGGGCCAAGGCTCACTGATGGAAGCTGGGGAAGAGATGTCAGAAAGAGGAGGGCTAGTGTACCAGCTGTGAGGCAGAGCTGATAGGAGAACAACTATCCTGGAAAACGTGGAATACAGGCTTGGGAGCAGAAGTTTTAGGGGTGGAGGTGGGGAGGAGTCGCAAAACAGAGTTTAGGGCTTGATGTACCACCGAATTCTCAGACCCTCTTGAACGTACTGGGTATTACAGACCGAGTCCTCTCAACGGCACGTACAACAGCCAAATCTCCCTTCTCCATGTGGGTCAAGAAGCTCCGGGAGAGGAAGTTAAGTTGCCCAAGGTCACACAGCAAGGAGCAATGGAGCCAGGACTCAAACCCGGGATAGCCAGACCGCAAAATCTATACCCCTTCGGGCACACCAAGTCACCCGCGTGCTTCGCCGACAAGATGGGGCAGCTGTGCGGCCTGGAGGGCGTGGCGGGATGGCAGGGAGGAAGGGCTAAGGCAGAGGGGCGCAGAGAGGCAAAGGGGGTATGGGGGTGGGCATGCCGGCCTGGACCCCCAGCATCTAAGGCACTCAGGCTGTCGTGACTCAGTGGCTGGGCCTCCGGGGAGCATTTCCGGAGCCCCAGACAGCTGGGCAGCCTCGGAGCCACCTGCCCAGCGCAGACACTGGACCATTACTCACAAGTGCTGGTTACTCACTCTTCTCGGCACCCTGCCCCCTAGCACATCACTCACTCCCACTCTGCCCCCTGAGAGTGGCCAAGAGGAGCCAGCAGATCGGGCTGATTCCCACCCTCGCTCTGCTAGCCTCGATCCTGCCAGCGCAGCCCCACCTGAGTCACTGGGACGGAGCCCCACAGACTCTGGCCCACTCACCCCGGACAGCTGTTACCCTCCACTCTGTTCCAGGAAACAGAGCTGCCCAGAGGACTGCTCACTGGGCAAAGAACCTTCCAATCCCAGGGTTGGAAGGGACCTTCCCAGCATCTTAGCTGGCTTCCCAGCAGATGCCTGAAGACCTTCCAGGACCCCCACATCCACGCTAGATGGCTCCTCCATCAGCCCCAAGAACAAGAGCCTCTCTGTTCAGAAAGATCCGCAGCCTTGCAGAATTTCAGCACTGGTTAGAGAAATGGAGGGCCCTCCTAAGGCCAACCTCTCATCTTACAAATGAAGAAACCGAATCCCAGAGAGGGGACATGATTTGCCCAAGGTCGCACAGTGCCAAAGAGGGACTGGAAGCTGGCCGTCTGGCTCCCCTGCCACCAGTCCCTCCACTCACAGCAAGTCCTTTCAGCCCACAGGGAGTCCGTTGGGCCGGCCCTTGCAGCCTACCCCAGCAGCCCACCCTCACGCCCTCCTGTTGCAAAGCAGCTGCACATAGGGGAGCTGAATTTGGCCTGGGGAGAGCTGGACCACTGGACTCGGGAGAGCTGAAGCCCAGATGAGAGGAGAAGGAAAGAGCTGCCGTAAATCTGTGCTTTGTGGGGAGCAATCACTTTCTAACAGTGACGGAGCATCAGGAACATCTACCCGGCAGACGGGAGATAGACCACAGGCCTTCAGGAGGCCATGGAGCTAGAAGGCCAGGCCCTCTGGCAGGACAAGATGGGAGGAATTCCTGGGGTCCCAGCTGGGGACTTGGGAGAGTCCTGGCCTCCTCTCTGCTCACCTCTCCTCCCCCTGCCCCTTGCCCCGGCTCACCCCTGCTCTCCCAGGGCTCCAGCCTGGAATCCAGGCTGGCCGCGGCCTCGGCTCCCACGCCCAGCTCAGCCCAGCTGGCCACATCAGACACAACCCCATGTGTGGGGTTGGAGGCAGCTCACGGGGGACGAGGAGCCTGGTCCTCTCAAGGAGTCTCGTCTCTCCTAGACTTTCCCACCCACTTGGGGCACTCATCCCTGAGAGGCCCCTGCCTGCCTCCCTCCTTCTGCACCACAAACAACAATAGTAGTAAGAGTAACCAAGGTTCACAGAGCATGGCCCTGTGTGCTGGCCATGGCTCTATTTATTTCCCACTTTCGACAGATGAGTAAACTAAAATACCGACAGGTTGGGGTCAAGACCAAAACCCAGATGGCATGGCCACGGCCTCTGATCTTGACACCCCCTGCCCCCGCCCCGGCCTCTGGCCCCATCGTGCCCCGTAAGAGGACCTCACTCCAAGTTCAAGCTCCCAAAACCCCTGCTTCCTCATCCACGTACCGCCACAGACCTCCTGCAGCCACGTCGGCCTCAGTGACCCTTCAGCAGTCCTCAGGCTCTGGACAGGCAGCCCCCGCGCAGACATTGTACCAGGCCACATACGGTCAGGCCAGGCACCCTTGGCCTCCGAGCAGGCAGGCTCCTCCACCCTGACTTGGGGACACTCCTGTCTGTTTGTTCGTTCAACAAAGAGTGAGGGCCCGCCGTGCGCCAGGCAGATGGCGGAAGACGCCCCCAAAAGGAGCGTCCCGATTCCTTACAGACACGAGCTGCCCGCGTTCTGCCCTCACTCCTGCCCGCTGTGATCCATCCATGCCAGTCTTGTGTGGGAAGCCTTGCCAGCAACGGCTCTCTTTTGGCCTGAAAGATCTCCCAGGAAGGAGATCCCAGGGCCTCCTCAGCCACCTGATCCAGGAGAGGAGGGCAGCCCGTGGGAAGGACCCGGGAGAGATGCAGCAAAGTGGGAGAGGCTTTCCCAACTTGGGGCTGAGAAATTCACACAGCAGACTCCAAGGGCACTGGCTCATGGGCTGTGCCCAGATCTCCCTGGCCACTACAGCCTTCACAGCAGCCGAAATCATCATCCTAAATAACAGTCTCATCACATTTTCCCCACATGAAAGCCCTCTGCTGCTCCCTCGTTCACCTGACCCAGAAATCCCTCCATGGCGGGGCCCCAGGCAACACCGGCAGGCTCGCCCAAAGCCAGCCTTTCTCACACACACACTTCCGGTGGGTCTAGTCTGTGCCAGGCCCTGAGCGGGGCACTTCACAGAGACGATCTCATTTCCTCCCAGTCATAGCTCTATGAGGCTGGATATCAGCCCCATTTGACAGATGCAGACATTGAGGTTCAGCCCAAGGTCACCCAGCTAGCAAACAGCGGAGCCAGGAGGGACAGCACGTTCTGTTTGACTCTAACACAGGGCTGGGGCCATTATTTCATCCATCGTGACATGTGTGCCACTGTGCCTTCAGGCATGCCGTCCCCCTGTGCCTGAAGAAGTCTTTGTCCCTTTTGCTCCCCGTGGAACTCCTCCTCAAACTTCAAAACCCACCTCCAGGAGTGCTTCTTCTCCAAAGTTCTGCTAACCCCACCAGCTCGTGTACACTGCTTCCTTCTTCAGTTCCCCTCTGCATTTGGTAGAAACCTTCCATCTACTCCTCTTCGTCTCCTTCTAGACGGTGTCCCCCTGGTCTTTCCAGCCCCATACCCCCGGCACCTTACCTGGCAAAGGGTTGGTGCCCCAGAAAGTCTTGGAAGTGAATAATCAGGGCCCTCATGTACCAGGCCAGACTCAGCCACCATCACACGGCCACCACTGTGGGTCCCCAGGCACGGCCTCCACCCAAGAAGCCCCACCCCCAGTCACAGGCAGGGCCCCCCATCACCACCTAACACCCTGCTCGTGTCCCTCGGTGGGAGCTTCTCCCTGTGCCCAGCTGCCTGCCCCTCTCTACCCAACCAGCTTGGCTGTTTCTGGGAGTCTCAGCTGGTGATTAGGGCCCTAATCAGCAGGACTTCCTGCCAGCAATTGCCAGAGGTGGGGGCAGGGCAGGAGGGAAGCAAGGTCAATCCAAGGTGAAGTTCTCGCAGCCTGGGACCAGGAAGATTCAGTCAGGGAGATGGAATCACAGATTCTTCCAGCCCCTGCACCCCCCAGCCTTTCACTGACAGGTGAGGACATCAGGCCGGGCAAAGGAAGGGACTCTGATTCCAGAGTGTAGGAACACAGCAAGAGCACTGCTCTCCCCCATGCTCTGGGCCTTTCTTATGCTCCCTTTGAGACCTCTGTCCGCCCCTCGACCCTGACCCCAGCACCAAGCCCAGGGCCAACCCCAAAGACTGCTCCCCAGAAAAGGTTGTTGTAGACCAGTGAATTGCTCAGGTCTGGTCAAGGTCAAGAGCCAAAGGCAAGCCCCTCCTCTAGATGAGCAATGGCCTAGAAATGGAGCAGAGGTGAGCAGGGGCTGGGGAGGGGAAGCGAGAAAGGGCTGGGCTGAGCTCAGAAACCCTCCCCAGCTGTCATCATCATCAACCCAAACCCATTCTTTCTCCAAAAAAAGCTTAATGCCTTCTGCAGCTGCAACTGGGCGGGTCAGGGGTCCGGAAATAGAGCTCACCCCCGACCTGGAGCGACCCCAGCCTCCCTGGGTGGGAACCAGGGGTAGGTGGAAAGGCCGTTGGGGGCTGACCCCTGCTAATGAGGGACGTCAGAGGCACCAGAAGTGGAGGACCCCAGAAAGGACAGAGGTCTGGGATGAGGCAGGAGTGTGGCCAGGACCCGCCCCTACCACGGGTTCATCGCTCAGAGCCTTGCGCATGCAGGAAGGGTTGGCCATGGTTCTCCCCCACCTCCCACCAACAAGGGACTGAACTTAAAGTTGCAGCAAGAGGGATGCAGGTTAGACTTCAGAGATACCCAGAGCTATTTAGAGATCCCACTTTAAAATACAGACACCATCCCTATGGGTATAGCCCAGGATCAAGAGTAGCCTGCCTGGAGGCGGGGCCAGCCACGTCTTTGCCAGGCGTGGGAGTCTCTGATTCAGTGACTCTCTTCAAGGAATGGGATAGGATCCAAGGAAGGGAGCTTGGACGGGTTTATAATAATGCATCTTGTTTACACTGATGGCCGCTTTCTCAGAGTCCTTCATAAACACAGCTCTGCATCGGCTCCCCTGGGCAGACAAGGCCTTGGGAGGTCCCCTTAGCTCCCTGCCTTTCCCCATTCACAGAAGGGGGAAGGAGAGAGACATATGTGGGGGTGTGGGGAGAGTCTCCTCTCTGGGCTCTGATGTTGGGTCTCCTAGAGGGAAATTGATGCCACTGTCTCCACCCTCTGGTCCCATAATCCTCCCGTCTTAGGGATGCAACCACCACAAGAGAGAGAAAGGAGTCCACGCAGAATTGGGCTCCGGGAGAAACACCAGTACCACTGCCATGACCCGTAAAATAACTACAATTACTAACATTCATCAATCCCTTACTATGTGCCAGGCGCTGCTCAAAGTGTTTCAAATAAACTAACTCATTCTATACTCACAACCATGCCCCAAAACAGGTGCAAAACTCTGCTTTCCAGATGAGGAAACCGAAGCTCAGAGAGGTTCCGCTGCTTGCCAAAGCCACACAGCTAATAAACAGGGTCGGCCTGAGTTAAGCCCCAGCAGTCTGGCCTTCAGAGTTACGTTTTCTGCCTCGCTCTAGACCTCTTGGCCAACACAGCCCTGTTTCCAGGCCCAGTCTAAATCCCTCACTCCTCCGCCCCTCCTCAGGCGGTCAGTTAGCGCTGAGCACCCTTGGACAGGCACACGGCATGGACCACCAGGGAGGCAAAAGGCACGGGCTTGCCCTCAAGGAGCTTGGAATCCAGTTAGAAGATCTCAGCAAGTTTGCAAGGAAAACTGAGGGGTCCCATATTCTCTGTTGGAGAAGGCCTAGGAGGCCAGTTTCTGGGGAAACTGGACCTCAAACTGGGACTCCCCTTCACCATGGTGGCAGGACAGAACTCTAGTCTGTCACCTCACTCCTTGCTCATTGGCTCACTGGGACCACACCCTCCCAGCCCGCTCCCTCCTGCTTCCCAGAACACTCAGGCCTGAGCTACAAGCCTCCAGCCCTAAAAAGGCAGGGACTACAGAGCCAAGACTAGCCCTGGAGGAGGCAGCACCAGGGACTGGCTCGGGCCCCCCAACCCCCCACCACCCCACCCCATCAAGCTCCAACTCTGCAGAGACCGACCATCTCTCTGAGGGAAACCAAGGTGTGAACAAGTAGGAAAGATGGCCAAGGTCACCAACCTGAGTGGAGGCAAGCAAGGGACCCAGCTGTGCCTCCTGCCACCTCTGTCTTGGGAAAGTGCTGAAGGCAATCTGAGCACAGGAAGGAGAGGAGGGCCAAGTGTGACCTTGCATAATGGAGCAGAGCACCCAGGGAGGTGGGCACGGCCCGCAAGGCTGGCAGCCCAGCCACCTGGCTACTCCCGTTCCAGCTCGCTGGTGCCCACACCTCTGCGTGCCTAATGGCTTTGAAAGCTAAGAGCCAGGGCTATGGGAATACAGCTCTGGAGACAATGGTCCCTCCAGTATCCCAAAACCTCTCCCTCCCTCCCCCGGCATCGTGCCCACTGGCTGTTTTTCAGAGTCCAGTAACGGAGAGGGCTTTCCTCTCCCTCAGACAAACCTCAGCTCCCCTTTCTGGGCAGAGACTCGTGGCCCCAGAAATAAGCCAAGAAGCCAGAACCGCCCGCTGCTGAGAGCTTTTGCCATCCATGCCAGCTCTAACCCTGACTCGTCCAGACTCAAGGGCACACTCAGCATCTCACCTTCCCGCACCTCTAGGTCCCTGTTGGACCAGAGGAGAGCGTGTCCTCCTGAAGCAGCCTCATCTAGTCCCGACCGGAGACACAGGACTCCAGTTCGACACAGAGAAGGACTTCATCCTCAGATGAAGCCAGGACTGAGAGGAGGCAGGAGGATAACCAGGGCAACTCAGGCCCTACTCCTTCACTCTCCCCACCAAGGAGAAAAGGAGTCCCAGAGACCGAGGGGAGATGCAGGCTGGGACAGAAAGGACCGAGCCCAGGCGGGTCCTGAGCCCAGCCTAGAAGCCCACATTTGACATCATGAAAAGCCCCAGCCTCCCAGGGTGTGGATTTCAGAAACCTCGAACCTCAACCCCACCCTGCCTTTCCGCCCACTGCCTGGTGCCCACCCCAGAGGGAAACAGGTCTGGAGAGGTGGCAGGGAGGGAGGGAGCAAGGGGACCCACTCCCCCACACTCCTCCCTTGCAACCCCATCGCGACTCACACATACCACTTCAAGCTGCCCAGACAACCCTGTGTTAGGTCACGAATTTGGAAACTGAGGCTCAAGCAAGGGCCAGCCCTGGGACTTTCTGCATCTCAGAACTTGACACTGTTCCTCTGCCTACTACCTCCAGGCAGCCTGGGGAGGCCCCTTCCCATGGTGGGGGGTAGTGGGACTATGGTAGAAGACAACAAAATGGCAGGGGCTTGAGCTGTCAAACTTCAAGCACACCCCAGCCCCTAATCCTCCCGCACGGGCCACCAGTTAGCCCCCTCAGCAGGGAGCACGGGCTCTAACTGAAGGTGGGCAGGGGGCAAGGTCGCCCCCTCCATTCCACACCACGTCACACAGCCCACAGATCTGTGCTGGCCCTCGTCGGGTTAACCAGCAGGGCAAGGCTCAGAGTGAGACAGGAAGAATCGGAAGAAACTCAGAATCTTTGCAGGAAGCAGCTGGGGCAGACCTGGTAGGAGAGTGTGCAGTGGGTGCGAGCAGAGAGCACCAGGCTCTCTGTTCCCCAAACACCGGCAGGGAGGAGGAGGCAGTGCCCACACCCCAGGCTGGAGGCCACCGCCTTCCTGCTTCCCCGTTCTGGCTGTCAGAGAATTCCTGACTCCAAGAATCCCAGGACCTCAGCATCCCAAGAGACCATCAGGGTCATCTCTCCTAACCGCATCCCAGCTCAGGAATCCTTCCATGCTGTTTTCCAGCCTCTGTCTGAACTCCCCCCTAGACGGGAAGCTCACTACCTTACAAGGACCCCATTCTCCTGGGCTGGCCAGCCAGGCTAGTTAAGAACCCCTCTGTTAAACCCGAGCCAAGCTTCCCTCACCCAACAAAAATCCATTCTCCCTTTTCGCTTCCTGTTCCAACCTCAGTATAAACATGTCACTGAGAAGTCCCAAACTCCAGGTCTTCTGCTATAACCCGTCAGAGATGAGAAGATGGTCACCCAACAGCAAGGTCAGCTCTGAACTCACCCACACCGCAGCCAGCACCCGCCACCCACCCAGCTACCAGCTCCCGGGTGTATACGATCCTGGAGGCAGCCACCCCGTCAGAGACTCTAAGCTGGGGCTCTGAGCAAGGTGAGGTATGGAGAGCACTGGGAGAGTGATAGGGAAGGAGAGGCAGGTGTCTGGAAGCAGAGGGTCCCATGCTGCCTCCTCCACCACCTGAAAATTCTCATTTCCAGATCAAAGACCTGGCTCCCAGCTCGGAGGGTGGGGTGGAGGGGTCCTACAGACTGGCAGAGACCTTCACCACCCTGGGATCCCAGCACTGTTCCATGGAGAGCTCTTCCTGCCAGCTCCCCACCACAGCCCTGGGCCAGGGGTCGGACAGGGGGGCACTCAGCTGTAGCAAGCTCTGAGATCCTGGGGGAGAGCGAGGGTGGGGAAGACAGGAGAAGCGGCCAACTGGCAGGACTAGAAGCAACTTAAGGCCAAGTCTGAGCCACAATGGTCCCCACCCCACCCGGCAGCTCCAGGAAGGGGCCCAGCAGAGACTCAAGGAAAGAGAGTGCTCCCCACGCCCTCCTGACCCCCCTGCTTTCCCTCTGCCACATGGAAGAAGTTCTGCAACTTCCAGAAGAGAAACCCCTGGTTTCCAGGTCCTCCTCTGAGCCTCATCCCACAGTGGCTTGTCTAGCCCTCCCCTACCCAGCTCCCATCCTGTCCGCTAACCCCATCCCACCGCGCAGCAGGCTTCTCCTGGTCTCCCCTAGGTCCCCCTCCCCACCCGGCTTTCTCTTCTCCGATAGTGGCCTCAGCCTAAGAACATCTGGTCCTGAATTGGGGAGGGGGGTGTGCCAGATACTGAGGTTAGGTTGGCAGAGCCTCTCCCGCTTGGGAAGGGGTGGCAGGCAGGGCACCAGAGGGTCAGAGGAGGAGATGGGGGGGTGGGAGGAGAGGAAAGGGGGGTAGAAGGCAGCTGTGTGTGTCTGTTCATTAACTACCTGGATTAGCCATTTCTGCCCGGAGGGGTGAGGAGGGGCTAAGAGCTCCTGGCTGGGGGAGGGCAGCAGCGGGCACGCATGCCAGGCTGGGCCCGCATGCCCAGGGACCCAAGCCGAGGGCAGTGCAGCAGGGAAACCCTTCCAGGCCTGCCTAACCCTCCCGTGCAGCTGTGGCCCGCCCTCTGGGAGATGAGAGGTGGGAGCCAGGAGAGCCCCAAGGAGGAGTACAGGGCCCAGCAGCAGCTCCAGTGGGAGGCAGGGAAAAAATGCCCAGGCTCACGTCTCTCATAGCCCTCTCTGAGGCAGCCCCAGGAAGGCCAGTGGGTAGGGGAAGAGACTAATACTTCAAGCCTCCCCCTCTTTTGCCCTGCTGACCTCAGTCTCGAGCAGCCCCTGACACCCACAACTTCCCCAGCAAACCAAACTCCTGCGGATGGGCTCAGAGCAGGGACAACCACACCCCAGACATCCTTGCCAGAACCAGACCCCGAAGGCAGGGAACTGACAGGTTGGCCTCCAGGGTATAGACCAGCCCCAGGGCATGTGACCGGGTGGGCTGACCTCCCCCTCCCCTAATTTATAGGATCGGGGGTCCTGACAGCATCAGTAGGACAGGCCAACATGCGTGTGTGTGTGCGTGCACGCGCGCGCGCGCGCGCGCGCGCGCGCGCACACACACACACACACACACACACACACGCCACACTCACCTTTCCAACAGAAGGGCCACCGGGTGGGGTGGGTGTCAGGTCTCACGGGACAGAGCAGTGGGCAATGACGGGGCAGCAGCTGTGGCAGGCCAGAAGCTGGTTGCCGAGAGGAGGGCGTGAGTGAGCCTTGTGTTTAGGCAGGAGCGGGCAGGGGAGCGGAGCTGGTCCCAGGGCCACTGCTGGGAGCAACTGAGCCTGGGCGCTGCTGGCCTGGCTCCCTCCCCCGGCGAGGCGGGCGGGCAAGCGCACCGCCTTCTTCCCCTCCTTCCCGGAGCCGGCCAGCAGCCTGCCCGCCGCCGCCTCCTTTAACCCCTGAAGCGCTTGGCTCCCGGCTCCCAGCTCCGGGCTACCCGCTTCCAGCTCCATGGCTGGGCAGCAGGCACATGACTGGGGCCCTGGGGCCCAGAAGTTCGGACTCCCCTCCTTCAGCCACCAGCCCAGCAGTTTCCCCCGGACCTGTAGGGAGGCATCAAAGGGCCTGGGGACACAGGTGGGGAAAGGGGACAGGTGGCCAAGAAGTCTGGGACACCAGGGAAAAACACAGCTGCAGAGAAATGGCCACAGTGCTGCCGGCTGGAAAAGGATATTTGGTCAGATGGTAATGACAATGATAATCACAAGAGGAGCAACTCCCAGTTTCTGTAGCGTACCCTGCTCTCTGCCAATCCCCACTCATTTGGTGGCAGGAGACCCAGAATCTCACTTTTGAACCCATTTTTCTGAAACACTCCCTGCTTTCTTCTCTTGGCTGAGTTCAAGCTTTTGTGACTGTATTTTTATTTTCATTTTTTTTAAGATTTTTATTTATTTATTTGACAGAGATTACAAGTAGACAGAGAGGCAGGCAGGTTGGGGGGGAGTAGGCTTCCTGCTGAGCAGAAAACCCTGTGACTGTATTCTTAAAAGTGATGTGAAGTGGGGGCTCCTTGGAGGCTCAGTTGGTTAAGCGTCTGCCTTGGGCTCAGATCATGATCCCAGGGTCCTGGGATCGAGCCCCAAACTCTTTTCTCCATCCAGCTAGTTCTCTAGAGCACATGCGCGCGCTCTCTCTCTCTCTCTCTCTCCCTGTCATTCTCGCTATCTCCATTGCTATCTCTCTTGAATAAAAAAATATTTTTTTAAAAAAAGTGATGTGAACTCTAGTTAAAGAGACACATGCTTCAGCTCTCTTTGAAACGCATCAAACAATACCATGGACTGATGGATGGAGAGAGAAACAGAAATGTGATAAAGCAAATACACCAAAGAATTCATCACAGACTCTAGGGAGTTTGCCATAATCTTTTCAGCTTTTCTATACGCGCGAATATCAGCGGAAACAAGATCTGAAAGTCTGAAGCACCATAGAACTAAGAGTGAGGAAGGGAAAAGCCATTCGCTGAACACCTGTCGCACTCCAGACTCTGAAAGAATATTCTCTCTCACTTCATCTATGAATCTCCTTCATCCCAGCTGAAGAAAGCCATCTTGGAGTGGTTAGGTGACTTGTCCAAGACCACACAGGACGGTGCTGAGTGGAAACTCAGCCTTGGACAAGCTCGCTCCAGAGCCAAGCTCCCCACCACTCAGTCCTCCAGAGGTGGAAAGGCCCTTCTCTTCCCCATCTAGGCCGCCTTTGTGGGAGGTCCTGGGCCAGCAACCTGCCTCTCAGAGCCTCAGTTCCCCTGCTGTCTGAAGAGTTTGAATCCAAAGTTCCTCAGGATATCTTCCAGTTCGAACACTCTGACTTCACTAATTCAGCCAAACCCTTCCCCAGATTTCAGTTCTTCAAAGAGTAAAGTGACAGGGAAGGCCAGAGAAGGGACAAACAGCCTCAGGAAAGATCTAGGGGCATCTGGGGCCACCAATGGTCAAAGCTTCGGATGGCTTTCTCCCTCCCCACCCCACCTCCCTGGTTTTGGTGATAGTGAGATCCTTCAGGATTCAGGGAAGGGGGCACCTTCCTGTGGACCCTGTATGGGCAGGGTAGAGACAGAGCCTAATTGTGCCCTCCCTATCCCGGCCTTCAGGACAAGATGACTTCACCCCTTCCTAGGTGGAGAGTCTGGGTTCCCAGGGCCCCAGATGCCAGCATCTCAGAACCTACCAGCCTTGCAGGTGGCCTTGGTGTGTGAGAGTGATGGTGCCGGCAGGGACAGAGATGGAAGAGACGTGCCCCGCTGAATGTCTGTGTCTCTGAGCCTGACAACTACCCAGCCCAGCTCCCTGCCCAGCCCTCCCTGGCCCCAGTTCTGGGGCAAAGGTGAATCCTGAGAGCCTTGTCCTACTAACCCCTGCACCCCTGCAGACCAAGGGTGGCCCGGGGGCTTGGGACAGTCCTGGTCAGGTGAGGAAAGTGAGAGATTCCACCTAAGAATGTTGACTCTGGATTCCCCCGGCCTCAGGGCCCCATAGGCCAGTCCCAATTGGGACTCGCCTAGAGGTGGATGAGGAGTCAGCCATGAAAGTGGCAGCCCCTCCCTGAGTCTTGGGCCACAGAGTAGCCCCCCAGCCTCATGTGCAGGACTGCACACTGGCTCCAGGGCCATCCTCCCCATCTCCTCATTCCAAGCCACACCCCCTGTCACCCTGATCAATACGAAACTGTCCCGGGCCCTCCACTGCCTACCAGATCCAGTCCCAGCTCTGCAGAAGGATGCCCTGTGACATAGCCCCAACTCTGAGCTTTTTGAAGGCACAATTCCCTCTCTTCTCTATCATTCATCAGGCCTCAACTCAAAAGCCACATCCTCCCTGGGTCCTTCTGCATCTGCACCATTTGGTAGGTACTGTCCCTTTCTCTGGACCCTCAAGGCCCTTGCTCAAACATTGACACCAGGACACTCACTTGTTAGGAGCACTTCTAGATCTCCCAGTGAGATCTAGATCCCAAGATTTATGCATCATTCCCTTCCGCTATCCTAGCGCACCCAATGCCCAGCACAAGGTGGGCACACAGACTCTCAACGAATGCAGGTTGAATAACTGAATAGTGAAGAGATGGATGGATGGATGGATGAATGGATGGATGGACAGATGATGGATGGATGGATGGGTGGACATATGGATGGACGGATGATGGATGGACAGATGATGGATGGATGAATGGATGATGGACGGATGGATGGACAGACGGATGAATGATGGATGACTGGTTACAAACAGAAGGAAAGAGCACTTTTAAATGCCTGATTCTGCCCAAGACTGTACCAAGACGATAAAAGACAACTTTTATCTTCAAGGCTGTATAAAAAACTGACCATCAGAAAAATTGACCACGTTAAGACATGAGGTTCATGTACCTGATTTCCCAGGCACACACCCTCCACAGGAGATTGGGGAGTGGGGTGGGTGTCTAAGAGATGCTGTCCTCAGCTCCTTGCAAGGAGCCACTGGAAGGGACGCGCTCCAACTTCCACCCCAACACTACCCCCTCTCTCCCAGCCCTCCTGCTCCAGCACCAATCCAGCAAGTCTCTAGAAACCACACAGACAGGAAATCAAGGAGCTAGAGGATTTCAAAGCAAAAGAGTAGCCTTCCCCTTGATTTCCAAGAGCTGTCCCATAGCCGATCATCCCCCGGAACCCCTCCCTGACACCCCGGGGTTTCCCCAGTGTCAGTCCCAGCCTCTCACATGCCTGCACACACGCACGTGCACACACACACACATGCTCACATCCAGAGTGAGAGCTGCTTTCTACAGAACGCTGCTTAGCCCCCTTTCCCTCCCCTCCTCACCGCCCTCCTCCAAAGGAGGCAAGGGATTCCCAGGGTTTCCCATCTCCCATTCCACCCTCCCCTCCCCGCCTCCTAAGCCAGCCCATGCCCCTCTCCCTCCTCCCGCCCTCCCTCCCTCCCACCCCTAGTGCAGGACTGCACATCTGGTTCCAGTTGTGGTTGGTCCGTTCAGGGGTAGGCCTGGGGGTTTCTCATAAAACTGAATAATACCAGTGTTGGAGCCTGTGGAGCTGGGGGAAGGGAGAGCAGGAGGCTGAAGGGGCGGGAGGGAGAGAAGCGGGCAGCAAGAAGGCAGAGAAAGACACAGAGCCCAGAAAGGAGCAGGGCCGCGCCTGGCATCTAGCAAAGATTCAATGGGTGCTTGTTGAGGGGCGATAGAAGCCAGAGAGACAGAGGGCAGGAAAGCCAGGAGGAGAGAGAGCAGGACAAAGAGAGGGTCAGAAACAGAGACCTAGAAGGAGGAAAGAGACGAAGCTGGGGGTGGTGGGACAGCGCCACTGGGCCACAGAGCAGCCATTGAGAAGAACAGAGAAAATGAATCGTGTCTGTCGGGGCCAGGTGCTGAGTTAGGCACTTCCAGTGGAACAGGAGGGGATGTGACAGAAAGGAGGACAAAGGGACACACAGAGACACAAAAGAAAGGGCAAAGATAAAGTCAAGGGAAAGACTGACTGCCTAAGAATGTCGACTCTGGATTCCCCCGGCCTCAGGGCCCCATGGGCCAGCACAGAGCAGTTCCCGGGTTTTCTCTTATTCTGTTTGCGTCAGGATTTGAAAGCCCAGCCTGCACCAAACCTTTCCCATGTGTTTTTCCATTAAAAACCCAAGAGATGTCTCTAATTCTTATCCCAGTCTTAGAGACCGGCTCAGAGCAATTAAGAAATTTACCTAAAACCACAGGGCAGCTGATAACACGGTATCTGAACCCAGGTCTTGCCACTCAAGGCTGTTTCGCCAACCGACACAACTGAGAATTCCGGGTCCCTGGCACTCCCTCTGGAGGCCATTGCGTCATGTAACCCCCACTCTTGTGGGGCCGGATCCCTGGGGCCTTCTCACCCTGAGCAGGGCAGAGAGTAGACCACCACCGTCCAGCAGGCAAGGACTGGCTTCCCAATCTTCCTAGGAGGTGCTGGAGCTATCCTGTCTAGCGCCCTTGGCCCCCACCCTCGTCCTCCCTCTCCATGGCAGGGAAGGCAGTGCCACAGGCCCAGGTCCCAAGGGGAGAGGCCCTGGGCCTCAGGATCCTGCTTGGCCCACACCACAGCTGACTGGGAGCCAGGCCCTGGGTAACACCCTAGGCATTTGGTCAATGTCTATGCCTTGGGTTCCCCTCTCCCCCTTCAGACGACCGTCTCCCTACCAACACCCCAGCTAGAGAGGAGTTGGGCTTTCTCCCAGGATCCTTCATCTCAGGGCTAACTCCTGGGAACCACCCCCCCCCAACTCAGCTGGCCCTCCCTCTCCCCCAGAGCTGGCTTCAAAAGCCACACCCTCACCCTGCTGCCCCAAAGAGCCCCTCTCCCTTCCTTCCTGATGCTGGGTTCCACAGCCCAGGTCTCTTTTCTATTTGTCATCCTCAAGACTCAGGCCAGGGACACCTGGGTGGCTCAGTCAGTTAAGCCACTGTCTTCGGCTCAGGTCATGATCCCAGGGCCCTGGGATCGAGTCCCACATCGGGCTCCTTGCTCAGCAGGGAGCCTCCTTCTCTCTCTGACTCTGCCTGCCTCTCTGCCTGCTTGGGCTTGCTCGCATGCGCGCTCTCTCTTCTCTCTCTCTCTCTCTCTGACAAATAAATAAATAAAATCTTAAAAAAAAAAACTCAGGCAAGAAAGACTGAGGCAACAGCAAGGGGCACCCCCTCCTCACCCCTGTCCACCCCATTTGCATCTAATTTGCATGCATTCCCAGCATCTTGCCAAGTGCAGAGCCTCAGCCCAGTGCCACACTCTCCCCCCCACCCCAGGGAGGGAGGCACACTCTGCCTTGTGCATTCGGATTTCCTACTCTCAGGTTTGTGCCCAGGGTCTGAGAGCAAAGGATCAATAAGGCAGGAGAAGCCTGAAAGAAATGGTCTGCCAAAAACTTGTGCCTAAGACACATGCTGGCAGCCCCTCCCTCCTGAGCCTGCCTCAGTTTCCAGCCAGGAAAGGCCCTTGGATCTAGCCCCAAGGCCTCAGACTGGGAGTCAGGGTCTTGAGTTCCAGCCCTGTCCAGCCACCGATGCCCTGGTGACCAGATGACACTCTTGGTCCCTCTTGGCTTCCATCCCCTCATCTGACAACCTCTAAGATCCCTTGGAAGATTCCCAGAACACATTTTTAGGCAGACATTGGTCCTTGGCAGAAAGTCCCTGCTGTGCCAGTTCATTGCCCACAAATCCCTGTCTCCCCTGAGAAACCCGATTTTAAAGCTGTAAGAGCTCTGGGCTTTAATCGCCTCTGGGACAGAACTGCTCTCAAGCCTACACCAGCAATGATCACCGGCTTCATCCCAGATACTTCTCCTCATAGAACCCACAGCTCTCCCTCGCACAGCACACCCACCACCCTAACCCCACTATTACAAGGCCCCTAGCCTGGACAGGATAGTCGGGGATCCCCCACACCTGAAGTTATCTGGATTTCAGGAAGGTGTTGGCAGGAGCTGTGATGAAATGCTTGGAGACGAGATAGAGAGCCGAGCAGATTCCTAACCAGCAAGGCAAGGGGTGTTGATTAATAGATCAATGTCAACTTCCTGACTTGCCAAAGGGCTCTGTCCTCTGCCCTGGCTTGTCCAACATACTTATCAGTAACTTAGATGAAGACTTAGAACAGAGGCTTACCAAGTACACAAAGGTAAAAACGCAAAAAAGGAAGAGCTAAGGCGCTCTTGAACCAAAATGCAAAACTGACTTTATAAACAGGCCAGAATTAGTAAGGGAACGTTTCTCTTGGGGTCAAGTCCTAAACTAAGGTTCCAAAAGTCATAAAAACCCTGAATTAATAATAGTTCGTGCAATAACAAAAACAAAATAGTTCATGAAAGGAAAGGCCTAAGATTTAATGAAAACAGAAATTCAGTTCAGTTCTCAGTAGGCTATGGCTGCCACCAACAGGCACGTGGTCTTTGGGTTGCATTAAGAGAGGTATAGAATATAGACCAAGGGAGATGAAAGTTCTACTCTCCTCCATGACTCTCAGACACCACCAGAAGTGTCAGGTATTATTGAATCAAAGTACAAGAAAGGTTAAAGAAATTGGGCCAATTTTTCTTTCAAATCATTAAAAAAAAAAAAAAAAAAAAAAAAAAAGAGGACACAACACACATCGTCAAGTATTTGAAAAATGTCTTGGAGAAAGTGAGCCAGGACAAACTCTATTGCCCACATCCACCTCCTTTGCCTTTCTGCCCCTTCATCTATGAATTCCCTGAAGCCTGGGACCATTTCCCATTCATTTCTGAATGTCCAAAGGGCAGAATCAGTCAGGGGCTGAGCAGCTGCGAAGGACGAAACAGCATCCTGACCAGGCCTGTGGGCACTGATTAGTAGGGAGCGTGCTGGCCCCGGCACTAGAGCTGAGCTTCCGCCAAGCTGGCTGCTGCTGAAGCCAGAGGAGGCCAGGAGCCGGGCTGGTGGCTGAACGTCTGGCTGGCACACACTGTCCCAGGCCGGCTCTCATGCTGGCCAGCCGGCCTCCCACCCCCCAAGACTCACCCCTCACCACCGTTCTGTGGGGACTGGCCCCAAATGGGCAGCCTAGCCCGACGTGGGGAGCTGCCCCGTGGCCCAGGTCCTGCCATCACGGGATTGGTCCTGTCTCCCATCACCTGCATGGCTTTCCAGCTCATTTTATGTGCATGGACTTTCTCTCCCTCACCCCCTAACCGACCCTCCTCTCATCATCCCTCCTCCTTAACATTGATCCTCATGCCTCCAGGGCTCTTAGGGCTGCTTCTTACTCTCTGCTCCCTGGCTGTAGGCTGCTAACAATGGCAGCCCTTGCCCTGCTCCCACCTCCTCCCCCATTTTTTCTTATTTATGTTGTGCTTTCAGGGCTGGAGAGCTGGAGACTCTCTCCTGAGGACTTAGCCTTGCCCCCCACCAGATAATGATCTCTCCGCTCCATTTTGAAATGCTCCACTTTGAAATGCGGTGCTGTCCCTCTAGGAGTTTGAGAGCCAGGAAAACCAGGCCCTAGCCTTCTGAGGCCCAGGGCTAGAGGGGAAAGTGTCTAGGCTTTGGTGCTGCATGGACCATCTCTGAAGCCTGTCTCCCCCCCACCCCTGTCCCCGAAGACTGTGTGACCTCAGGCAAGTTACTAACCCCTCTGAGATGAGCGCAGAGTCTGACCCAGAGTGGCTCTCCCTATACCCAAGCTCCTGCCACCCTCTCCTCCTTCAGAGATGCCATCACCATCCGGACCCTGGAGTCGGGATTCATCTCTCCTTCCTGTGTGTCTCTTAGGACCTGTTTCATAAATACATTTACTAAGAGTTTTCCATGTGCCAGACACTATTCCTAGAGCTTTGCGGTTAATAACTTCGATCGTCCTAACAACCCTATGGGTATTGACCACCGTTAACCCCATTTTCTAGGTAAGGAATGACGCTCAGAGACATCAACTGTGATTGCCACTGCTCTCCTCCCTGAAGCCGCGTGTGAGGGGGCCTCGGGCCCGTCACCTTCCGGTGTCCGACAGATGCTCGCTCGCAGCCTCTCCTCTCCCACACCAGGCCCTCGGAGTTTACCCCACGCCCTGCTGAGGCTGGAAGGTTCCATTGAGAGGCAGCCTGCTTCCTGTGCCTCTAGTTTCTGCTGCAGAGCGCAAGTCCCTTCAAAGCTTTATTCAGAAATCTCTCTCTCTCTCTCTCTCTCTGTGTGTCTCACACACACACACACACACACACACACACACACAACAGCTCACAATCTCCCCCAAGTCCTCACTTCACAGGATAGACATTCCCAGCTCTGCTGCGGTTTCTGGCTCTTTCCACCCTCCAGGTGCTTGCCTATTTCCCCGCCTCTGACCCCATCCCGGCTGGCCTTCCTCTGTGCCTCCGTTCGCCCGTTCATTCAACAAACACTCCTGAGTGCCTGCGGGGAGGGGGGCCCAGGGCCAGCACTGAGGGCAGATCCAGGGGAAAGCCAAGACAGGGCACCTTCCCTCAGGAGTCCTTGGTCTAGAGGAGGGGACACCACCCAAAAGAAGCCTCAACACTTCACACCAACAGTGCTGAGCCGTGCGAGGGGAAGAGGAGAAAGCCCAAGGGAGGGGTGGCATGGATCCTGACAGCTCGTGTACACCGGACATGCTCCAGACCCCGATATAAAGCCCCCACATGCCTCATTAGCCTGTTCCCTCCTCACCATGGCCCTGGGAGATGTCCTTCTAACCCCACTTTGAACAGTGGGGGGAGCTCAGACACAAGTGGCCAAGTCACTTGCCCAAAACCAGTGAGACAACAGCTAAGCAGCGGTGGCCACAGCAACAGGCCTGAGCCCCAACTCTGCTCTCAAGCACCCGGACCCCCTTATCACCAAGAGGTTAGGACTCAGTTCCCAAACACCAACACCCCCCACACACGCGCAGCAGCAGCGGGCCATGCAGAAGGTAGCAGGCCTGCCCTGGTGGGACCCGGACCCCTCACTGTGCTTTTCACCCATCTACCCCTCAAGCAGCATCAGCTTCACCAAGATGGTAGTCACCCCAACCCTGGACTCCCCGCTTATTCTCACCTTGCTGTCACCTTCAGACAGCTGACCTTTTCACTCTGGTTGGCTTCAGGATGGCTGGGGACAGCTCCTCCCACCAGGGCTTGCTTGAAACATGGCTCCTAGTGTCACCAAGGGGACCAGGGAAGGGTCGAGAAGGGCTCCAAACTCTGGGACACAATCATCCCAGGCTCTCCCCAGGGCCACCCAAGTGAGGCTCACAGCTATGGTAAGAATTTAGAGTTGACGCATCCAACCCTCACATTGTAGTTAGATGCAAAGTGAAGCCCAGAAAGGCTAAGTAGGGAGTCCCAAAGTCACCACGGAGAGGAACTCAATGGCGTCAACCCAAGAACCATGTGGCCGGTGCAGGCCCCTATATCACAGCAGCCTCCAGGAGAGCCAGTCCTGGCCTTGACAGAGAGGGATCCAGTTAATCCTGAAGAAGACAAGAGAGGCCCGGGTCCCTGGGCTGGTGAGGGGCCCACAGGACCAGCTAAAGGATTCTTGGGCTCCAGGTGCAGCCCAGGTCTACTCTCCCCCAATGACCAGAACGGAGGCTGGGGCAGGAAGAGTAAGCAGGGCAAGGGACATCAGCTGGAGCCCCTCCCTCTGGGGGCTCCTCCCCGGGGACCCCCATGGGTGACTGTTTTCCTAGGAACATTGTGTTCAAGCTGTGAGTCTTGGCCCAAGCACCCTACCCTGGCAGATCTCCAGCTGCCTGTTTAATAATGTACAGCCGATCGGCCAGTAACAGCAGGTTCCAAAAAAAATTTTTTTTATGGTTGTTTTTGTTGTTGATTTTTTTTCTTTTCCTTCCAGGTTAGTTGGTGATGGTTATGAGGAACAAGTGTCCCCTGGCTGGGGTCCAAGGCAACCACCGCCTGCCCAGGCTAAGGGATCCTGGCAGATCCCACCTGCCTCTGCCCACCCCTCCCACCGTGCCCAGGCGCCAAAGTGCCCACACCCGCCTCCGCGGTCCTGCTGACACCCTGGGCCTGCTTCCCAGGGGCGGGCAGCTGTCCGGGCACCTGGGAGGTCCAGAGAGGCCCAGTAGGGCCGAGGGAGAGGATGTGGGATGTGCTGGCGGGGGCAGAGGAAGGGCAGGTGGGGGCTCAACACTAAATGGGCCCAGCGCTTCCTAGGAATTCCGCCCCATCTGGCTGCAGTCAGGAACGGAAGGTGGAGCCGGGGTTAGCCCAACCAGGTGCGAGGACCTAAGTCCAGAGCCAGACGGCCAGCTCTCCTGGGAAGGACTGGGAGAAGGGGTGAGGATTTGGGGCCCTGCCCTCCTTCGGGCGACTCATCTCCATCTGAGAGAGAATCTGCAGCAGAATCAAGGGAGCTGGAAAATAGAAGCCTCACGGGAGGGGAGTTAGGACAGAGAATGGAACTTTCAGTCCTGTAAGAACAGATCCAGTATTGCAAAGATTGCTCCTGAGCTACGTGCAGCGCCAGGCCCAGGTGAAAAGGCCGGCCAGATGCCCCTTGCCTATCCGGCTTGGCACCCCAGAAATGGGAGTGAGGCAGGGCAGAGGGTGGGAAGAGGTGCCAGGAGCCAGGGACTGGGTCCTCACAGCTCCACAGAGCTCCCTGATGACCCCAGGGCCAGTCTGTGTCCTCTCTGGGCCTCCATCTTACTGCTATGCCAGGATGAGCTGGGGGTCCCAACACAGAGGGACTGCCAAGCCCAGATGCAAGGCAGATGGAGGAGTCCAGGATCGTGATGAAGAGGGAGATGCATTAGCACCTATCAAACTCTCAGGATGGTCCAGGCCCTGTATGTTTCCCTCTGTCATTAATTCTGCTGGGCAGGTGCTATTACTCCGACCCCTAAACAGAGGCGGACACCGAGGCTTGGAGCGGGGGAGGACCCATTTACCCACAGAGGGAAGGTGGGCGTGACAGAGGCTCAATGTGCACACCAGCCGGCTGGCCTTGGAGATTCTGACCAAGGGGAGCAGCCCAGCCCCCAAGCACCAAGCACCCCAGCAACCCCTCCTCTCCGCTCTGCACATCCAACTGCCACCCCCCAGCCTCTGTGTTGCCCTGGTGGGTTCCGCAGCCCCCCTTCTGTCCTTTCCCTCCCTCCAGCTCATTAGGCCCCCTTGGGGCTTCCTGCTTCCCCCAGGGCAGAGGCATATGCAGCCACACAGCCCTGCACACTCACACACTCATACACACACACACTCACACATGTATGCACAGGGATCCATGCACTACACACAAGCATGTGTGCTTACACACACACACACACACACACACACACACAAGCACACCTGTGAGCCCCAGCCACGGGTGGCCTGGCATAGACCCCTGCAGACTGTCTGGGCAGGCCGAACCGGACAGACGGCTGCCATGCCCCCAGGGTGGTTATCCCAAAGGCGAGAAGGCCGGTGGCTAAGAATACTGCGGCGCATTCCAGGCCTGAGATAAGCGGCCCCAAGCATCCTCGGCACGTTCTGGCCTCGCTGTCTCACCCCCGTGGATTCCACCCACCCGCAGCCCCGTCCCGGAAGGGCCCCAGCAGCCGGCGCCGCCAGTGCACACACCTTGGCTGAGGGCTGGCCGCCCTCCCCTCGCCAGGGACCCCAGGCACATGGCAGGTCTCGGTCTCCCCAATGAAGACACGCACGCAGGGAAGGAGGGGACATATGTGTCCATCCTGAGATGTGGGCTAACCTACAGGGCCAGCAAGCACACCCCCCCACACACACCCCTTGCTCGTTACACACCAGCCAGAACCTCATCACATCTGCGTTCACCCCCGCTCCGCAACATCACCGTATCCTGCAGGGGAAGGGACCGAGGTCGACAGAGACCCCACTGCTAAGAAGGAAGAGACCCTGAAATTGAACCAAGGTCTTTCAGCTCCTAAGACAGGGCTCTTCCCAGGACCTCAACCCATCCCCCTTCCC
Source organism: Mustela putorius furo (assembly GCF_011764305.1). Classification (NCBI taxonomy): domain Eukaryota; kingdom Metazoa; phylum Chordata; class Mammalia; order Carnivora; family Mustelidae; genus Mustela; species Mustela putorius. The sequence goes on from NW_025421341.1 coordinate 22,093,994, forward strand.
AGCTGACTCTAAAATTACATCTTTCCAGGGCCACCATGCAGATCAGCGACATCCTTGAGGAAAAGACTCGTGTTCCTTACAGGCTTAGGAGGGGACTCTCAGTCACACACACACACGCAGGCAATACCTCCACAGAAGGGTCAGGTGTTCTGGGGCACCTGCAGCTGCCTTGAGGAGTCAGGATTTTCCTAGGGGCAAGGGACAGAAGACTATGAGCTCCCAAATCCCCAAGTCCCCGAGGGTTTGGGAAGAAATGGAGTGAAGACAGAGAAAGGGGCTCCCCCACCTATGGAGCCAAAAGGGAAAGTCCTTTGGATTTTAGGGCCAGAGGATCAGGACAAAGGGCCGGGCCTTGGTGAACAAGGCAGGATCCTGAGGGTGACAGGAACATATGGAGTCCTCAGGGGCCCAGAAGGGACACAGAGAGGACAGACAGGAAAGAGAAAGAACAAAGCTAAGGAACCTGAGGTCCCTAAAGGAAAAAGGCAACAGGGAAAAATAAGAGATGTGGTTACGAAAGTTCTGGTGTACCTTGGTGATCCCGGGCAGCCCACACTTCTGTCTTTTTCTCACCTCATAGCCCAACCCTGTTCCAGGGCAGCAGTTCTAAAGTCTGTGTGTGTGGAAACACACACACACACACACAAACACACACACCCTTACATCTCAAGTGTCTCTCTGGGTAACCCAGTTAATGAGGTCAAGAGCTGTTCTGGACACTTCTCATACGAGAACAGTGGGGCCCAGAGAGGGGCTGTGGCTTCCCGAAGGCGCCAAGTTTCCTTTTTGCTGGGTTGGGGGAGCCAAGAAGAGGACCCTAGAATCAGGAGTCAGCCCTGCTAAGGAACAGAGCTGAGGCCAGAGGCCTCAGAAGCAAAGGGAGACCGGAAGGAAGCTGGCCCCGGGGACTCTGGGGCGTGACTTTCCCAGCCCCAAGGAGATGGGATCAGGGAGGATCAGAGCAGCATCCAAGCTTGGCACCAGCTGACCTTGGCTGGCGATGAAGGCAGAGGGCACAGAGGCGAAGGAGGTAGGGTCACAGTAGGGAGTGAGGCTGAAAGAGGGGGTGTGTCCCCATGAAGACTTGGCCACCCCCAGCCACTGGCTTGGTAAGGCAGCTGTGCTTCCCAGAGCTGTGTGACCCCACAGCTGGCGTTGCCTGCTGAGCACCCCATCCCTCCCACTCTGAGCAAGCCAGGCAGCCTTACATGGACATCTCAGGGACACAGGCGTGTGAGCTCCCCCTCCCCCCCCAGCTTCACCCTGGGGTGCTGCGCTTTCTCCACCGTCTCTCCTTCCAGAGCCCCCCTCTTTCCTGGGGACAGGGCAGCAGACCTGCAGGCCAAGGCCAAAGAGGGGAAGCTGAGATGGGGGGGGGGGGGATATTGGGCTGTGGATTTCACACCAGGGCTACAAACTGAGGAATGAGGACCCATCGGAAAAGGGATCACAGATGCTCTGCTGATTGGTGAAGGGGCAGAGCCAAGAATATATGTAGACACATGATTATTCCAGAAACAGGCAAGAGCAGGGTTTGCACATTCATTTGCCTGATGCAAGCAAACCAACCGAAAAACAAGACATTTTTGAGATAATCAGGGAAAATTGAACATGCACTAGGTTTTAGCTGCTCCTAGGAAATTGTTATTAATTATGTTGACTATAATAATGGTATTATGGTAATGTTAAAATTAAAAGTCCTTATCTGTTAATGATACACAGTGAAGTATTTACAGTGGAATGATATAATGTCTGGGATTTGCTTTAAAAACACTCCAGCAAAAAAAAAAGGGGGGGGGCGGGGGAGGGGGCAGATGAGACGAAAACAAGGAGAGTTCACAGTTGTGGAGCACGGGTGCAAAGGAGTGCATCATGCAGATGTTTTAAATCTCCCACAATAACGAACTGACAAACACACGCACACACGCATGCACGTACACACGCACAGCAGGGGAAGGGGACTCATCTGATCCGTGTTCCCCAAAGTGTGGTATTCAGATGATTTTAGCTGGAAACGTGGCTCAACAATTTTCTTTTAATATTTTTGCATATTGAAAGAAATTAAAAATATGCAATTGTAGAGTAAGCCTACACTTTTTTTTTTTTTTAGAGTTTATTTATTTAATTGGGAGAGAAAGAGAACGAGAGGGAGAGGGAAAGAGAATCTGAAGCAGGCTCCCCACTGAGCACAGCACAACCCAGGTCTCCATCCCACGACCCTGAGATCATCACCTAAGCTGAAACCAAGAGTCAAGTACTTAACTGACAGAGCCACCCAGATGCCCCAGAGTAAGCCTAAACATTCTATCACTTAAATGAGCAAAAGGTTATAAAAGCCAAGTCTTTTTTTTTTTTTTTTTTTAATGCCATAATAGTGTAGGCTGGTGAGAACGGAAACCTTCGAATGGCAAAGGAAATGCACCCGGGCACAGCTGGGAAAGCACCAAGCCCACCCAAACTCCCCATCGCCAGGGAAGCCACACAGAGTCCCGCGGCGGAGTCACTCCTCCCTTGCCGACATCCTGGACAAGCAGGTGTGCCAGCATGGCCAAGACACCACCGCAGAGGCTGCACCAGGTGATGCCCGTGAGCCGCTGGAGTGCAGGGACCGAAGTGGGGAACAGTGGCTGCTGTCTACCAAGGGCAACCCCCTGGCTCTGTACTTGCACCATCTCCCGTCCCTGATCCCCACACAGCCCTCCAAGGTAGACAACATCATACCCATTTCACAGATGGGGAAAGTGTGACTCAGAGAAGAGGGGACTTTCTCAGGGTCCCAAGGCCAGTATATGGCAGAGTCAGGATTTGAGCTCCCATCTCTCTGACACCCAGGCTTGAAGCTGAACCAAGAAGGCAGCCAGGTAACCAGGCCATCCGGAGCCTAAGGTCCAGCACGGATCTATAGTGTTAAAAGAGTTGGGAAGGAAGACAAGAAGAACAGGCGCTATGGGAGGGAAAGAAGGGAGAGGCGGGCCTGTAGGCCCCGGACTGCACCATCGGCTTGAGTGTCCACAGAGTTGCTACCCAAAAGTGGCAGACAGGAAAGGGACTGCAGCAAGCTGAAGGAAGGTCAGACAGCTGGGGGCACTGGAAGGTAGAGATGGAAGGCTGGGAGCCTTGGTCAACGTTTCAAAACGCACTTCTGAGCTTCGGGCTAGAATTACACCAACTCAGCACGGGAACATAGGTCATTCCGTGCCTCCTGGAAGTCAGTACCCAAAATGTGTTTGACTAACAAAAATGGAGAAATGCATGTAATTTCTCCAAATGTGAGGTTCAGGGGGGAAATAGAAATAAAAGAATCCTTTCATGGTGCACCAGAACCTGGACCACACCCGAGGACAAATGGGTTAAGGTGGTGCCCTTGGCAAGTCTATCTGCCTCCCCAAGGTTCGAACTTGGCAAAGCTAGAAAACAGGGAAAGGAATGCTTGAGGGACACAAAGCTTCTATAAAGCCCTGGGCACCCAGAAGATCCCCATCCATCTTTCTGGCCAGCAGAGATGCCCCAGGGGTGCCCAGACTGCTAAGCAAGTCTCGCTCCATTCTTGTATCTGCTCTCGGGGCTGGAGCCCGGAGCCTGGCTTGGAGGAGCTGCCTAATGCTAGCTGTAGGGAGGGGGTCGCGTGTTATCAGCAACACAGGGGTCTGGCTCCATTCATTCCCTGAGTGAGGCTGGGCAAGCAGCTTGATCTCTGTCCTGTTTCTCCGGGCCTTCCCACCTTCCCCTGCCCGTCCAGCCACGACTGGAATAATAATAGCAATAATGAGTTCCTCGTGAGGCTGTTTGGAGAATTCACTGTCATGATCCATGTAATGTGCTTAGTGCGGAACCTGGTGTCTAATTGCTTGATCATTGATAACCACGGCGATTATCCTTAACTATCCTGTCTGAGAGCCACAGTGGGGCCCTTTGGCCCTCAAGGCCCCAAGGAGCCTGGACCAGAGGAAGCCTTAGGGTGGGCAGCAGCCCACAGGACAAAGGAGGCTGAGAGGGGAGAGCAGCCCAACCCCATCCTCTCCAGGAATGCGGCTGGCGGCTGGGAGGGCGGGGGGCGAGGGGAGATGCCTCGACGCTGAGGTCAGGCCCTATTAGGAGCTGGCAGAGTGTTTATCATCCTCACGTGTGGGGGGAGAGGGGGGTGGTGGAGATCGGAGAGGGGGAGGAGGAGAAGCAGCTGCTGGGAGGAGCGGGAGGACTCCCGAGCGAGAGAAAACTATGCCTTTGCTGGTGTCCTGGGAGACCCCCGACCCTGGGCCCCTCCGCTAACTCACTCCGCAAGTGGGGGGCAGGAGGAGAGCCGGGTGCACACAGAGGTGGCCCCCACTCACTGCCTCAGCTAGGAACAGGACACCCACCTCACCGCGGGCCCCATTCCCAAAGATCCTCAAAACAACCCAGCAAGCTAGACCTCATCATCCTCATCGGACAGTCAAGGAAACTAAGGTTGGGGCTGGTCAGGCTCACTGCCCAAGGACGCTCACTGACACCAGTCCCCAACTCCTAGGTCTCCTCCGTACCCCAGAGGCCTCTCATGGGAGTGGCTGCCTGGGAGGGGGGCAGGGGAGTGTCAGTGTGAGAAAGGCTATGGTCTTAAGGAGGCTTGGTTGGCCTGCACTGGTTTTCCAGGTCAGTGCAAGGCTGGCTGAGATGCACTGTCCTACAGACACACTGGCTGCCAGGTCAGGACAGCTCAGCCCTCCCCTGGCCAAATACAACCACTTCTATTCCTGACATTCCAATCAAGGGGCCCCAGCTGCTCCTTCGGTCCCCTGGTGCCCCTTTCCTGGCTCCCCACCCCCAGAAGACAGCCCCTCCGGAATGAACCCAACTCACTCCAACTACCATTTCAACCTGTCTCTTCCTAGACTGTCCTCCACCAAGACCAGGAATTTTTTCTGGGTCCCCTCAGTGATTGGGGTCATACCCACTCCTCTAGTGGAGCTAGAACCACCCTGGGCCTCAGTTTTCTCTTATGGAAAGAAGGAGGACAAGTGACCCAAGGCCCTAACAGGGTATTTCTTCCTCTCTCTCTCACTCCCTCTCTCTCTCACACACACACACACACACACACACACACACACACACACACACCCCTCATAGCCACAACTCCTGCCTGTGCTCTGTGACTAGCCCACTTTGATGACTCCGATTACTGTCTCCCATAGTGATCAGTCACCAGACAGACTATGGCTGCCAACGTCTCCTCTCCCAGAAGGGAAGGCTCGTGTGTCCCCAGAAGACTGGCCACACGTCCCAGAAGGCAGCAGAAGCCAAGCCTTGTGGAGGGCATGTTCCCACTAAGGCTTCTGAGGAGATATTCAAAAGCCTTCCTCTGATCCCCCCCGAGTCCTCTGAGAACAAAAATGACTCTTGCATTTTACAGAGGAAAGGAGGGATCTACTCAAATCTCACAGAGGGCAAGAGTCAAAGATCAAATTAGCAGACTAACAGGCCCAGACCAGAAGCGCAGACTTCCATCCCAGATCAGCCTGGTGGGGCCCCCGTATTCTCTATCCCTCTACCTACCCTGACAAATGAGAAGCTAAGTGACTATCGTGCTTCCTGCAGAATGGGTGGATGTGATGTCCGTCTGCATCAACTTGTCTCAGCCACAGTACCCAGTGATTTAACCAAACAAAATCCGGACGTTGTCTGAGGACATCTACATCTACAATCATTTGAACTTGAGTAAAGGAAATCGCTCTCCAACATGAGGACAGGCCTCCTCCTAACAACTGAAGGTGCAAAGAGCAAAAACTAAGGCTTCCCGGAGAAGAAATTCTGCCTCCAGGCAGCAACACCAGCTTCTATCTGATTGGCTAGACCACCGGCCTGCCCTAGAGATCCCACACCAGCCAGTCCCCGCTGCCGCGTGAGCCACTGCCTTCAAATAAAGTCTCATAATACACACGGGCATAGCTCAGAGACGATGCACAAGTTCAATTCTAGACTACCATTCTAGAGCCAACTGCCCCAGTAAAGCCCGTCAGATGACTTTTTTGGTTTCCCAGTGCATATCAAAGGTAAAAGTTATGTTTACACTAGACTATAATCTAATAAGTGTGCAAAGGCATTATGTCTAAAACTTTACACAATTTAAAAAATACTTAATGGCTAAAAAAAGCTAATCATCACTGGAGCTTTCAGCAAGTCACCTTTCCGCCCTGTGCAGGGTCTTGCCTCCGTGCTGATGGCAGCTGACCTATCCGAGCAGGGGCTGCCAAAGGCTGGCAACTTCGCAAAATAAGACAATAACCTTAGCCACGGCATGGACTCCTCCTTTCATAGACCATTCCTCTGACACTGTCTGAGAGCATCTACCCACAGCATGACTTCTTTTATCACTGGAGCCAATCCTCTCAAACCTGCCTCTGCTTTGTCCACTAAGTGTGTGCACGATTCTGAATCCTCTATGGCCTTTCCAACATCCCCACAGCATCTTCACCGGGAACAGACACCCTCTCGAGAAACCGCTTTGTTTGTTCGTCCACAAGAAGCAACTCCCCGCCCACTCAAGTTTGATCACAAGCTGGCAGCCAGGCCCGCACATCTTCAGGCTCCTTGGCGAACTCTAGTTCTCCTGCCATTTCCACCACGTCTGCGGCTACTTTCCCCACTGAAGTTTTAAACCTCCAGTAGGTGGGGGGGGGGGGGTGTGAAAAAGGCAATCCCGGCAAAGCACACTATAAAGAGATATGTCTGTGTGTACCTCCTACTGGTCGCTTCTGGGAAGAACCCTGGATGCAAATAAGATGTCAAAAAACGTGACTCCTACCAACGTAAACTCCCAATGGCCGTGGCAGGGTCAATTCGACCAAATGATGATGATGATGATAATAATAATAATAATAGCATTGGGTTACAACTTTTTTTTCAAAAGTGAATATCCAGGTACCATACTGACATAAATAAATAACTGAATAAAACAATAAGGGCTCATAGACAGTGGGCTGAATAGGGACAGTACAATGTGAAAGAACAGTCGAATTCTATCTATCCATGTAGAAGGAGTGATGCAAACATAGACTCAAATAAACTCAAACTAAGAGACAGTCTAACAAATATCTGACACGTATTCTTCAAAAGTGTCCAAGTCATGAGAGACAGAGAGGGATTGCCGAACTGTCCCGGCTGGGTAGAGGCAAAGCCGGCAGACTGCTAAATGCAATATGGGATTCTGACGTGGGTCTGGGATCCGGAAAGGGGCGGTGCTGGAAAACCCAGCGAACTCTGCTAAGATCTGTGGATTAGTAACAGCATCCCATCAGTGTTAATTTCCTGGTTTCGATCATTACACAACAGATCTGTAAAGCTGTCAACATTTGGGGAAGCTGAATGAAGGGCATATGGGAACTCTGAACTATTTTGGCAAACCTTCCGTGAGTTTAAAATCATTTCCAAAAAAAAAAAATTTTTAAGTGAGTTCTAAAGAAGACACAGATTAAGGGTCAGAATGAGAGCCGGAGGGCAGTTAAAGAATTAGGTCTTTGGGAGGAAAGAGGGATTCGATGTGGGAAGTCCCCAGATGCCTCCACGAATCAGAGGAGGGATGCTCAGATGAGAGAAGGAAGAAGGCAGGCTGCTCAGGGTGCATACAGCACAGCACACAGATCTGGCCTCTGGATAAGGAGACACAGAGTATATGGGCCTCCCAGCTCTGGGACCCTCACCTAGAGAGAGCCAGACCTGGCTAACGACCATGACACCACCACCACCACCATAGATGTCACGGGTCACAGGCCACTAAGCACCAGGAGCTGAAAGCACGCTCCATATTGACTAATTTCACCTCATTATAATCCTGCAGGAAGGTCTTTATGACCTCAGTTTATAGATGAGGAAACTGAGAATCTGCAGTAAATGACCCCAAGTCACTCCACTATAAACAAGGGAAGCAGGGAATAAATCCAGCTCAGACTCCCAAGCTCCCAAACCTCAAAAACAAGAGAGACCTTGACTACCCCCAGTCCATCTTTCCTCTGCACAGCACAAGATGGCTGCTAAGAGCTTACCATCTCACCAGACATCCTGGTCTGGGGGGACCATACTCATTGTCTTCCCTGAAGATTAAAGCTGGCTTGGTCATACAGAATTCCCTCCACCCAACCCGGCAGCCTCTGTCTGGGACCCCACTCCCAAGGCAGTGACAATGACACAAAGTGCTGGGATTCATGACAGCTCTGAGCACTGTCTATGCATTCACTCATTTAACCCTTATGTGACAAGGCAGGGACAGATCAGAAGCCCATCACAAAGAGCGTGTTGAAGAAGAAAACTCAGAAACGGATCTACCGTGTACAGGTCAGACTCTCTCCTCGAGGCTCTCTGTAAGTCTGGATTCTATTTCTGGGCCCCAGTCCCACCACCTTCCCAGCTGGGTGAGCAGGAGGCTCAACCATCCCAGCCTGTCTCCTCCTCTGGGTCCTAGGGGATTACCGTAATGCCTACCTTTTCGTGTTATTGTGAGGATTAGATGAAATGGCTCCTGTCCATGCCAGGATAGGGGATCTTTGTAAGCCAGGCACTCGTGGTGGAATTCAAGCCAGTGTGCTCTTCCTAGCGCAGGAGAGGGCATTGGAGCCTTTCTGCTGTTCCTCCAATCACGTATGACCCACGAGTGACCTTCCTCCCCGGCTTCCTTCAGCAGAACCCAGTTTGAACCCAGACACCTCTGGACACCCTCGCTTGGGTGCCCAGGCCCAGCAGGTGGAAGCCGGCCAGGGGGTTAATCTGTGACTCACTCCGAGCGTTCTTCTGCCTCAGGACATACATACCCCTCTCTTCCTAATGACCCCCCACGAACATCCCAGCCTGCTTGCCAGCTACAGGGTACAAATGACCAAGTCACTCACCAGCCAGAGGCCAGAACCCTCAGAGAAGAGGGGGTAGGGCCTCAGAGGTCCTCAGAGGCAGGGCAAAGCAGGGCACAGGAAAAAGGAGCCAGGAGGTGACCCCAGGCAGAGGAACCAATGTGGGGGAGGGGGAGGGAGTGTGGGCCATTGTCATTGTGGCGGAGCTGGCCAGACCTGCAAGCTGGTAGATTTCTGGGGCACTTGGCTGTCTGTTATCTTTGGGTCTCAGAATAACAGAATAAAATATGAGTTTCCATGTATTGAGAAAGAGCCTATCTCATGCCAGGATCTTACCAAATCCATTTTCTCTAATCCTCACATCAACCTTGCAAGGTTGGCTGATATCAATGTCACCAGTTCTATATAGATGAGGAAGGCAGATTTCGGAGGTTGAGAGACTTGTCTGATATGACACAGCTCACATAAATGGCAGAGTCAAGATCTACCTGACCCCAAGGCCAGAGGAGCTCCAACTCCCCAGCGTACCCTCTTGGGACAGGCAGGCTCTGGAAACTGCTCGAGGGCAGTGGCCCGGGAGGCTCAGAAGTTTAAGACAGTCTTGGCCGCTAGGGAGAGCCATGCAGGAAAGAATGCTGGGTTCTGGGAAGGCAGCTCAGGACCCCAGGAGGGAGGGGCTCACCGTGCCCCAGGAGGGGGGAGCCCACTTCTCCCTTACCCTCTCTGCCTAGCCGGCTCCAGCAGAAACTGTAAACCCTCACGCTAAAAGCTGGAAGCAGTGGAGGAGACTGGTATGGACCAGGGATCTAGGAGTCACCCTGTTCCCTCCCGCAGCACGGACAAGCTTCCCCATCTGCGCCACACCACGGACCCCAGGCCTCATCAGATCTCTCACACTTTCAGTGGGAAACTGCTGGCCTCTGTTCCCTCCCACATATTTTACCACACGTCCTGTCTCAACAGGACCCCAGGGTTTCCCTCTCCCTTCCCCCTCTCTGGCTCCAAGTCTCCAACTCCCATTCGCCCCCTCTCCCTGCTCTGGGCTCGCACCCTCCCCCTTTCAAAGTCCTCTGTTCCCTCAGAGGCAGCAATCCCCTATGGGATGTTTACACAGCCCCAGAGTCAGAAACACTGCAAACTATGAGACCTTTGGGGAGCCACATTCCAGGAAAATGAGAAGCTCAGTGTCACTTTCTTTCCCCCCCCCCCCGCCCCCCCAAGCCCTCCCCGCCTCGCCCCCTCCCCGCCGGGGTGTGTATGTGTGTGCGTGCATACTCACTGCGAGGACACATGCCCCAAGCTCACTTATTAACTCCTGAAGGTCCTGCATGCTATTACCTCAGAGAGAACTTTAGGAAGATGGGGCAGGGGTGAGCAGGGAAATAAAAATGTACAACTTCTTGCAAATTTTTATAACACAACAAGGAAACAACTTCCCATCCAAGACCTACGTTATCCTTGACCCATAACCCAGGGGGGAAGTGGAAGCCAGGAGAACACAGAGCCCGGAGGAACCAGTGGCTTCCTGGGGAACGTAAGCCCGGGAAAGCTGAGGAGTATCCAGGGCAAACACGGGTTACTTGGGTGCTGTCAGGGAACCCCACCATCAGAATCTTTGGGGACATTACGTAGTACTACGTATCCCTGGACCTGAGTCCAGGCTCACTGAACCAAAGCCGAGGGTGGCAGGAACATGCTTAACGGGCTCACCAGGTGATGTGGGACCCACTGACAGGTGATGTGAGGAAAGAGCGACCCATGGCTCCTCCCCCTTAGTAATCGGAAAACGGGCCTCCACAGCAGGTGGTAGAGGCCAAAAGCAGAATGGGGTGGGCCCCGCTGCAGGGAACAGTCATCAGGCTTGGGAGCCCCAGCTTCCCAGAGTTTGACCTCGGTGTTCTCATTCAACAGCGCATCCAACAACATCTGCTTTAGGTGTGCTTTCTCAAGGACGAAAGGAGTCAAGTGAGACATAGCCGCCACGCAGAGGACACTCAAGAAACAGTGGCCACAGAGTGACTGAAATGAAGAATCCCGTAAAACTAAGAGGAAAAAAGTAGGGTCCTTGAAAAAGCCAACAAAGTTGACAAGCATTTAGATAGCCCGACCAAGAACAAAAGAGAGAAGACCCAAAGTACTAGAATCAGAAATGGAACAGATGTTCCTGCCGACCTCATGGAAATAAAAAGAATCGTGAAGGAAGACTACAATCATATGCCAATAAATTAGATAGCCAAGAGGAAATGGACAAATTCCTAAAAAGACACAAATGTCCTGAGGCGCCTGTGTAGCTCAGTCGGTTAAGCGTCTGATTCTTTATTTTTTTTTAAAGATTTTATTTATTTATTTGACAGACAGAGATCACAAGTAGGCAGAGAGGCGGGCAGAAAGAGAGAGGCAGAAGCAGGCTCTCTGCAGCCCGATGCGGGGCTCGATCCCAGGACCCTGGGATCATGACCTGAGCCGAAGGCAGAGGCTTTAACCCACTGAGCCACCCAGGCGCCCAAGCGTCTGATTCTTAATCTCAGTTCAGGTCATGATCTTGGGGTCATGAGATGGAGACCCACATTGGCTCCACGCTCAGCATGGAGTCTGCTTCGGATTCTCTCTCCCTCTCCCTTTGCTCTTCCCTCTCTCTCTCTTTCATATATAAATAAATAAAATCATATTTAGAAAAGATACAGACTTCCAAAACTGACTGAAGAGGAAACAGAAAACCCGAAGAGACCCCTAACAAGTAAAGAGATTGATCTCACAATCAAAAAACTGCCCACAAAAAAAAAAAGAAGAAGAAGCTCAGACTCAAACTGTTTCACATGTGAATTCTACCAAACATTTAAAGAAGAATCAATATTAATTCTTCCCAAACTCTTCCAAAAGTTGGAAAAGGGGCAAACACTCTCCAACTCATTCTGTGAGGCCAGTATTACCTTGATGCCAAAATCAGACAAAGACGTTATAAGAGAAAGAAAACTAAAAACCAGTATCTGTTATGAACAAAGACACAAAAACCTTCAACTACACACTAAAAAATAAAGCCAGCTACATTTAATAATAATTACACACCATGACCAAATGGGATTTGCCCCAGGAATGCAGGGCTATTTTCACACCTAAAAATCAACTAGAGTAATCCTATTCCATAATTAAATTCCTTAATACAATCCATATCAAAGGAATAGAAAAAACAAAACCACTGATCACCCCAATAGATGCAGAAAAAGATTTTGACAAAATCCAGTAATATCTCCTGATTTATAAAAAAAAAAAAAAAATACTCAATGAACTAAAAATAGAAGGAAATGCCCCTAACAAAGGGTATCACAAAAAAAACACAAAAAACCCACAGCCAACATCATGCTTAACGGTGAATAAAGCCAAGAATGAGATTAAGATTTCTGCTCTTGCTACTTCTGATCAACACGGTATGGGAGGTTCTAGACAGCAAACTGGGGGGATGAAGGGTATAAGAAATCAAAAACATCCAGGATAGGGGCACCTGGGTGGCTCAGTGGGTTAAAGCCTCTGCCTTTGGCTCAGGTCATGGTCCCAGGGTCCTGGGATCGAGCCCCACATCAGGCTCTCTGCTCAGCGGGGAGCCTGCTTCCTCCTCTCTCTCTGCCTGCCTCTCTGCCTACTTGTGATATCTGTCTGTCAAATAAATAAATAAAATCTTAAAAAAAAAAAAAATCCAGGATGGAAAGGAAGGAGTGAAACCACCTCTATCCACAGATTACATGACCTAATATATTGAAAATCCTAAATAATTCACTTAAAAACTATTAGAACTCCCCTGAAGCAAATAATGCATCATATTTTTTTTATTTTTTTATTAACATATAATGTATTATTAGCCCCAGGGGTCGCCAGGTTTACACACTTCACAGCACTCACCATAGCACATACCCTCCCCAGTGTCCATAACCCAACCACCCTTTCCCTAGCCCTCTCCCCCCAGCAACCCTCAGTTAATGCATCATATGTTAATAAAAATAAATAAATAAAATAAAAAATAAAAACTATTAGAACTAATGAATTCATCAGGTTGCAGGATAAATCTCCAATGTTCAAAAATCTGTATTTCTACACACTATGCATGTATTTCTATACAGCCATCTGAAAATGAAATTAAGAAAACAATTCCCTTTAAAGAAATTCCATTTCTTCCATTGAAAAGAATAAAATACTTGGGAATACATTTTACAAAACATACTCTGAAAACTACAAAACCGTGTTGAAAGAAATTAAAGAAGTTCTAAATAAATGGAAAGACATCCCACGCTCCTGGCTCGGAAGACTCAATAGCGTTAAAATAATAATACTCCCCAGATGGATAGATTAAATTCAATGCAATCCCTATTAGAATCCCAGCAGGTTGCTTTGCAGAAATTGATAGGCTGATCCTAAAACTCAGGGACCCAGAACAGCCCAAGCAATCTTCAAAAAGAAGACTCACACTTCCCAATTTTAATACTTACTACAAAGCAACAGTAATCAGAATAGTGTGCTACTAGCATAAGGATAGCCATATGTATCAATGAAATAGAATCAAATCCAGAAATAAACCCATACACCCAAAGTCAATTGATTTTTTGACAGGGTTGCCAAGATCATTCAGTGGGGAAAGAACAGCCTTTTCAACAAATGGTTTTGGGACGACTGGTTAGCCACATACAAAGGAATGCAGTTGGGCGCTTACCTCATACCCTATATAAAAATTAACTCGGGGTGTCTGGGTGGCTCAGTGGGTTAAGTGTCTGCCTTTGGCTCGTGTCATGATCTCAGAGTCCTAGGATCAAGCCTCACATCTGGCTCCCTGAGCAGCAAGGAGCCTGCTTCTCCATCTCCCTCACCACCCCTGTCTACCCCACACAACTTTTAGCTCACGCACTCACCCATGATCTCTCGCTCTCTCTCTCTAATAAATAAATAAAATATTTTTTAAAAATAACTCACAATGGATGAAAGACCTAACTGCAAGAGCCAACACTATTAAACTTTTCGATGAAAACTTAGGGTCAAATCTTCATGACCTTGGATTTGGCAATGAATTTTATATATATAAAATGACTTTTGCTTTTGGTGTCATACCTAAGAATTCATTGCCAAATCCAAGGTCATGAAGATTATATATATTTGCATATATATATATATATATATATGAACACACTGTATCAAAATTTTGCACTTTTGTGCTACAAAGTGAAAGGAACAACCCACAGAATAGGAAAAAAATACCTCAAATCAAATCTGGTAAGGGACCTGTATCATGAACATAAAAACAAAAGTTACAACTCAATTAATAGAGACAACCCAATTTTTTAAGTGGGCAAAGAATCTGAATAGACATTTCTCCAAAGATACACTAATGACTAATAAACGCATGAGAAGATGCTCAGCATCACTAGTCATCAGGGAAATCAAAGCAAAACCACGATGAGAGGTCACTTCCTATCCACTAGGATGGCTAGAATCAAAAAGTCAGATAAGCTGCGACGAGGAAGGGGAGAAATGATAACCTTCCCCCATTGCTGGTGAGGATGTAAGATGGTGCAGCTATGTCATGGGCTGGACTGTGTCCCTCTAAAAAGATATATTGAGGTCCCAATCCCCAGCATCTGAGAGCATGACCTTATGCGGAAGTAGGTTCTTTACAGAGATAATCAAGTTAGAGTGAGCTTCTTGTTGTGAGCCCTAATCCAACATGCCTGGTTACTGGAGACGAGATGAGAAGACAGAAGTACCACTGATTGCCAGCAAACCCCCAGACACTAGGGAGAGGCAAGAAAGGATCTCCTCTACACCTGTTAGAGGAGCGTGGCCCTGCCAACACCTTGATTTTGGACTTCCAGCCCCCAGAAATGTCAGACCATAAATTCCTGTTGTTTAAAGTCACGAGTTTGTAATACTTTGTTACAGCAGACGTAGAAAACTAATAGAAGCTACTTTCAAAAACAATCTAGCAGTTCCTCCAAAAGTTAAGCAGAATTACCCTACAACCCTGCAATTCCACTCCTAGGCACATACAACTGGCCCTTGAACAAGGGGGTTAGGGGCACCAACAGTCTGAGCAGTGAAAATCCCCATTTAACTTTTGACTCCCCCAAAACTTAACTACTAATAACCAACTGTTGACTGAGAAACCTCACCGATAACATCAAGTCAGTTAACACATTTTTTTCATTGAAATTGACACATATATTCCATACTATAGTCTTATAATAAAGTAAGCTAGAGGAAAGAAAATGTTAACAAAAACCTCATAAGGAAGAGAAAATACATTTACCATCCTATAAAAATCTGTGTATAAAGTGGGCCTGTGCAGTTCATACCTGTGTTTTTCGAGGCATCCAGGAGAAATGAAAATATACAGTCACAGAAAGACTTGGACATGAATATTCATGACAGCGTTATTCATGATAATCGAAGATGGAAACAACCCAAATGTACACCCATTGATGCATGGGTAAACAAAATGTGGTAGACTCTCGTGATAGAATATTATTCAGCTACGAAAAGGATGTGTCTTTAAAACATTACGCTAAGCGAAAGAAGCCAATCACAAAAGCCATACATTTCTATTATTCTATTCATATGAAATCTCTAGAACAGGGAAATATGTTGGGACGGAAAGTAAATCACTGGTTGCCCAGAACTGGGGCAGAGGTGGGGGGAAAGAATGGAAGGACTGAGTAGCAATAGCTATCGAGTACAGGTTTCTTTTCAAGGGGACAAAAAGATTCTGACACGGATGGTCAGTGCCAGACCAAGAGAGAAATGATGGAGACGGGTCTTCGGAAACTGTAGACCAGTGGTTCTCAAATTTGGCTTCCAAGGGGACTTACCTGGCAAGGTTTTCATTAAATCAACTTTATCAAGAGAGAAAAAATACAATAAATGCAACCCTTTTAAGGATATAGTCCAAGGAGTTGGACAGATGTATACATCTGCATAACTATCACCACCATCAAGATAAAGAACATTTCTATCACCCAAAAAATTTCCCACACACGCTCTGGCAAGCTTCCCACCACCCCCAGTTCCAGAAAACTACTAATCAACTTTTTTGCCATCATGGCTTCCGACTTTCAAGAACTTCAGAAAAATGGAATCACCTAGCATGCGCTTCTGTGTCTGGCTTCCTTCCCTCAGCAGTATCATCAACATTCACTCACAACGCCATGTGCAACAACTGTTCATTGCTTTTCGTCGCTTGGTCATTTTCCACTAGCCCACAATATCACATGATTCTCCACTCATTTGTTGTTGAATATTTGTTTTTTTCCAGTTTGGGGTTATTGTGCATAAAGCTGCTATGAATATTCATGTATTTTGTGGGCATGTTTCCATTTCTCTCTGGTAAATACCTCGGAATGGCTTTGCTGGGTCAGGCAGCAAGTGTGTGTGTAACTTCATAAGGAATGGTCAAACTGCTTTCTGGAATGGTCGTACCATTTTACATTCCCAGTGCTGGTTGCCACTTTAAAAATTCCCAAAGCCTGATCTTGCCCCAAAGCAACTAAATTCAAACTCTTACCGCCCTAAGTGACTCTCCTGTATAGATAAAGTCTTTGGGACCACTGCTATAATCTCAGGAGCCCTGGGGCAAGCAAACAAGCAAAAGACACATCATATTTGCCTGCACCATTTCCTCGTGCCTTCTTGATAATGGACAGAAAAGAAGAAACACATAAGCCAGTATCTTGCCAAGTCCACACTTTGCCCTGTGTTGGTCACTCAGATTTTCCCCACCTTCCAGGAGTTAGAAGGCAGGAAGAATATAAAATAATAAATATTGGCAACTTTTTCACCACTTGATCTAGAACGTGGCATATAGTTGGGTCATCACTCTCAGTGCTCCCGAGAGCCCTGCGAGATAGGTCCTACTCTCATCCCCGTCCTAGGAGGGAACTGGAGCACAGAGAGGTTAAGGAACTTACCCAAGGTCACACAACCAATTAGGGATGCACTCAGGATTTAAACGCAATACTCTGCCTTCAAGGCCAAAGAACAACGGATGGGTCCTGGGGCTGTGAGCCTCCCCCAGTCCAGCTATAACCCGGAGCAGGAGAGTACCCCAAGCCTCCAGCACAACCACGAAGGAAACATAAGCAGGTGTGTTTATGAGAGAGCGGGAAAGGTGGTGTGTCGTAAGACTGAAAGGCGGGAATTCATTATAGGATTTCCTTTCCTTTCAAGCTTCAAGGATGAGATTTAAACACTCTGGTACAGGAGAGGAGACCAAGTAATTGCTGGTGCTTGGGACAGGGAAGAGCCAGGGTCTGGGAAGCGGGAAGGAGAAAGAGAAAGAGAAACAGGAGGTGAGTAGAAGCCGCCTGGAGGCTGAGGCGGGGACAGTTTGCCTGCCCAGCAGTCGCCTGGTACCTTCCTTTCATTCATATCTGACCTGGAATGAGCATTCTGCTGGACAGAGCAGCATTTTTCATCTGGGATGAAAATTTTAAACAAGGGCAAATCAAGAGCAAGAAAAACATTTCTCAAAAACATATTAGGGCTTAGGGAAACGGTGTGGGCTACGTGGGTACCCCGCAGATCATCTTTGCAACTTTTCCGTAAATCTAAGACAACTCTAAATTTACAAGTTCCCTTTAAAATAATAGGAAAACAGATGAGAATTAGCTAGTTTGATAAAATGCACCTGGAGGTTGTGGAATCCTAGAGCAGGGGAGCGAGAAGAAACACAAAACGGACGAAAATCTGCCGTGTATATATACACACTGTGCGTATGCTGGAATAAAAGTGGAAGACAAATCCTGGACCATCCATTTTAACCCTCAACAGGAGCGAAGCAACTGGGGACAGATAAAGACCCCATGAGACAGACGGATGGGGACTAAGGAGGCTCGGATCTGCCTCCTTCAAGGGATTCGCAGTCAGGAACTGGAGGGTGGCATTTCCATCCACTGGGGTGACTCTCCAGTGCCCAAACCAGCCCTCTCTCTGTCTGTTTCACTCTCTTCCCTTCTCACTTGCTCCCCACCCATGGATTAGGGCAGTGCCAGAATCGCATAGAAAGCCTCTGGCCCTTAGCCAAGTCGGCTACCCTCTCCAGGCCCCAGTCTTGGATCTATAAAATGGGGCTGCCATGAGCCCAGCCCACCTCACAGAACCGAGAAAGTGAATGAAGATGTTTGTGTATTACAAATTTCTGTGTCGACAGAGATGATTAAAAGTTCCTAGTCACGTCTGTTCAAAATAGCCCCGTCGGTGGCGCCGTCGGTTGAGCATCTGATGCTTAGTTTCAGCCCAGCTCATGATCTCAGGGTCGTGGGATCGAGCCCCATGTCAGGCTCTACACTCAACATGGAGTCTGCTTAAGACTCCCTCTCCCTTTCCTTCAGCCCCTCCCCCCTCCATGCTCTTTCTCTCTCTCTAAAACAAATAAATCATTTTTTTAAAAAAAGAGTAAATGTACTGTATGATTCAATTTATAAGAAGTTCAAAAAGAGGCAAAACTAATCTGCGATGGCAGAAGTAAAACTAGAAATTTCCTTTAGGGGATACTGTCTTGGAGGGGTGCAAAAGGGCACTTCCGGGAGCTGGAAATGTTCTAGATACTGATCTAGTTCATATACAGGTACCAACTTACTGACGTGTGTACTTGACGGTACGTGAGTTATACTCCCGCTAGAAAATGTAAATGACTAAACGTATATGGAGCGTGAATCTCCGTCAGAAGGTCAGAGGGCTATTTGGAAGGATATTACGAAATGATTTTGCTGCTCCTTCTCTCCCGCTCTCAAGCCCTCCCTCATCCCCACTCCTCTGCCTCTCTCTAAATAGGAACCTCTTGTTCCTCAACATTCCTTTATTCCACTCCTTTACTCCTTCATCGGACCCCTACTATGAGTCAGGGACTATTCTGGAAGCTGAGGGTACAGGCTAGCTCTCAGCCCTCCTTTGCGCAATTAAACAGGTACTTCATATCTACTCAGGGGCCCCTGCTCAGTAGCAAGGAGCATTTCTCTCAAGCAGGTCCCAGTGGCAAGAACTGGGCACTGAATACCTGAGATCCCTTCCAGTCTTCACCTGTGGTTCAAGAAAGGAGAAAGGCGCCTACTGTGTGCTGGTGTGCATTTGTTTCTCTACAACACAGGTCACAGAGCTGGAAGGCAGCAGGGGTAGAGGGACAGGTTTGATTCCTACCTCTCTGCCCTTCCCAACACTGCCAAGGACCACCCTCCCAGGAGCCAGGTCAACCTGGCCCTCTCTCTGAGCATCCGTGAAGTCGGCCTCCAAGGTGGCCCCTCCATTGATTCCTGCCTCCAAGTAATCATGTCTTTACATAGGTCCCTCCCATAGTCAATGACAATGACCTAGACAACAAACAGGATTCTGTAAACATAACTGTATTTGTCTTCCAAGGAGAGGACAAAAAGACATTGTGGCCAGCACGTTGCTCTCTCTTGAACCACCCACTTTAAGGAAGCCAGCCACCATGTTGTAAGGACACTCAAGCAGCCCCATGGAGAGCGCCATGGGGCAAGAAACTAGGACCTCCTGCTAACAGTCCACGTCAACTTGATAGCCACATGAATGAACCACTTGGAAGCAGCTCCTCCAGCACCAGTCAGGCCTTCAGATGACCACAGTCCCAGCTGACGTCTTGACTGTTGCCCCACGAGACATCCCCAGCCAGAACCAGCCAGCCAAGTCACTCCCAAATTTCTCACCCATGGAAACTGCATGGGATACTAAATGCTTGTGGCTGCTTTCCACTACTAACTTTGGGGGGAGATTGTTACATCCTATTGCTGTGTAAATAATACAGCCCCTCTCAGATCAGATCGTGGTTCATGTTGCAAGAACAGTCCGGAAGGTGGCATGTTAAGGCATCCAGAACTACCCACTCTCCAGAGGGGTGACCAGTGCAGGCTGAGTTTGAGAGGACAGGAGAGAACACACATATGCAAGAAATCCCCAGCATGTGGGAAAAAAGCTGTGAAATAAGAAATCAAGCAAAGCAGAAAACTTGGCACCTTCTTCCCTAGAAATTTCTCACACACTCCATCTATCTCGGTAAATGGAACCACGTGCACCCAGTGACTCTAGCCAAAAACCTGGGAGTCATCCCTGGACCCATTCTCTCTCACACACCCAACATCTCATTCATCAGCCAAGTTCTGGGCTCTACCTCAGAATGTATCCCAGATCTGGCCCCTTTTCACTGCCTTTCCGACAAGCACCATGGACTAAGCCACCAGCCTCCCCGACCTGGACTATGTCAGCAACCTGCTGGCCCATCTCCCTAGCCTACCCTGTGCCTGCTCAAGTCCAGAGCAGCCTTCTCAAAACAGAGATCCGATCATGTCCTATGTGCTCCAAATGCTCCAGGGCACACTATTCTCCAGTGAGGTGACCTTCTTTCAAGCATTTGATAAGCTCATCTCACCTCGGAGCCTTTGCACTTGCTCTTCCAACTTCCAGGTCACCAAGGAACATCAACATTTGAGTCTCACCTCATGTGATCCTTCCTCTGAAAAGTCTTCCTGGGTCTCGTTAGCCTAATCACTCTCTAACACACTGCTTTAGTTCATTTCCTTCATAGCATGTTTATCATACTTATTGTCTGTCTCCCCCAGGAGAATGTCAATCCCATGAGGGCAAATGCCTTATCTGTCTTATATACCCAGAACACTGCCTGGCCCTTGGAAAGAGCTCAGCAAGCATTTGTGTAATGAGCCCTGTCTAGAGGTAAGGGGATAGATGAGATGACCTCCAAGTTGATCTGGTTATAAAATCCAGAGGACAGAGCTCTGCTGTGTGCGCTGGGGCTCCCACCGCCCTTCCCAGCAGGAGGAAAAGGCAGGGCAGTAGTAAGATCTGTGGTTTTAGGGGAAAGACTTGCCAGCTGGGTGGAGTGCACGCCACCAGTGCATCCCATTTCCTATAGAGGAAAATCCTCTAAAAGGCTCTTTCTGTCTGTCTGGCCATGCCCTGCCAGTCCACCTCTACCCTCTGGGCTGTCCTCCAGGGCTAGGCAGAGCAGAATTTTGCTACAACCAACAGCCTGGGAGATTCTGAGTCCCCAGCATTTCCAAGAATTGCCAGGCAGGTTATGCCCCCAGAAATCATTTCTGGCACCCCTCTGGCATCTCAGCCTCCATTCAGCCAGACTCAGACCCTTCACTGCCAGTGTGTTCATTCCCTCATCCTGTCTAAAGGCATCTGCTGCGGCAAGAGACAGAAAGCCAAGGGGGAGGGGCAGAGAAAGATTAAGGAACATCAGCAAGATGGGATCTTTAGAAGGAAGCACCAAGGCCCAGGGACAAAGATGGTGAGGAGTTACACCAGGAGACCTTGGGAAAGTCATTCACCCTTTGGGTGCCTCAGTTTCCTTATTCATAAAACAATGGGATCTTTTAGCCTGTTTTACGCCATAATGGATTAAAAGAATAAAGTCAGATAATGCACTGAAGTGCCTTCTAAAGCCCAAAGCGCTGTACAAACATTCATTGTTATTAAGAGAAGCAGGTGCAGAAGGGAAGAGAGAAAGGGAGTAGACAGGGGAGGAGCGAGAAGGCGCAGCCTCTGGGGTTAAAGGGTGGAGAAGCTCTGCTCTGGATGAACAGAACAGGGAGGCAGATGGAGGGAGAAGCAGAAACTCACTGCCCGCCCCCACCACGGGAGACAAGGCTGCGAGAACCAGAAAAGCAGAAGGCGATGGGAGGGGCAGCTCTCCAGGTGTGCCCATTGTGAGCCAGGCCCTGTGCACTTCTGCTAGGAGGGCACTCCTACCTGGAGTTTACCGATGGGGAGACGGCCCCAGCAAAACCAAGGATTTTGCTTGAGCAAGGTCTCCAGGGAGGAAATGGATTACCTCGCAGATCTGTCCGCTCCATGAGCACCCTTCTCTAAAATAATCCTTGGCGCTTGGAGTGACCGGTTGATGATAATGACCAGTTACTCCATTCTGGAGCACCTACCTTACGTCAGGCACTGTCCTGGGCACTTTCACACCCATTATCCCATTTCATCCTCATAATAACCTCTTCTTATTCCCGTCCCCTCGAGGATGAAACAGGCTCACAGAGGTTGCATGACTGGCCCAAGGTCATTCGGCAAATAAAGAAGCAAAGGATGAGATGAACCAGATACTGAGTCTCCACTGCCCCCTGCATGCTTTTGAAACTTCCTCCCTCCTCCTTCCATTCACTGAACTCCTTCCAGAAAGATCTGGGGTGAACAGCAAAGGTGGACTGCAAGGGCAGGGGAAGATGAGCCATCATGGCGGGCGGCGCAGATGGACAGGTAAGGCCCGGCATTTCCACCTCCAGAAAGCTGGCCCATGTGACAGAACAGCCGCCCTCCCAGATAAGCCATCACAACGCAGCACTCTAAGAAGCCTGCTCCTGACCCATCACCCCTCTGTCCAGGCCTGAGAGGATGCAGCAGGGCTCCAAGCCAGCCAGGCCAACCCTCTAGCCTTCTTGCCTCAGTTTCCTTCTCTCACCTAGGCCAGCCTTGAAACACCAATGGGGAAACTGAGGACCAAAGTGCCACCTGGCCAATAATAAGAGTGAGATGATCTTGCGAGAGGTTCTGTGCCCGGGGAAAGCCTGACCTCCGACCTCATCCCCACTTCCCCACCTATCCTGTTTTCCCGCCACTGGCCTCCTTTGGCTGTGGCCTCCATCCCAAGTTTTTCCAGACTGCCTGAATTGGGCCAACCAGGGCTCTGTGCCGCCCAGGGGATAAATGAAATGCATCCCCCTCCTCCTTCATTCCCTGAACCAGCGCCCCCTCCCCCAACTAAGGGAAATACTTTCAAGTCCCCTCCCTTGGAGCTTGGTCCCTGCCAGGCACCTTCAGGAGCTGCTCAGACCCCGCACGGCGGCCCCCCACCCTGGGCCTCGCCTTCACCTTGACCCGAGCCTGCTCCCGGCCCGAAGCTTTGCATAAACAAAGAGCAGGGCAGGGGGACGACCCGGGCACCGCCCCCGGCCCGCCGGCTCCCCCTGCTCCCGTCCCGGACCCGAGCCAGTCCCGTCCCCGAGCCCCCCCGGCCGAGCCTGCCGGCCCGCGGCCGCTTACCTTGGCCTGGCATTTCCGATGACAGGAGAAGCTGCAGACTGCGAGAGGGCGAGACACAGAAAGAAAGTTTAGCCGCGAGGTATGAAATGGAAACTCGGGCGAAATCTCCTCCCACCCCCGCCCGCACTCCGCTCTCGGGAGGGAAGGAGGGAAGGAGGGAAGGAGGAACGGAGGGAGGAGGGGGCGGAGGGGGGCGACTGCCGCAGCTCCCCGGAGCCTGCGGGGCGGGAACGCCCGGGACTGCGGACCCGCGGGCCGCGGAGGCGCCGAGCCCCCATTGCCAGAGCCCCCGGGGGGGGGGGGGGCGTGTGCGGGGAGGGGGGAGGGGCAGGGGGAGGGGGGGGGGGGGGGGGAACCTACTCCCCTGCTGGATCTGTGCCAGGGGCAGAGGTGGCCGGGACCCAGGCCCAGTGGCAGCCGCGCCAAGGAATAGGGCTTGCGGTGGGGTGGGGGTTCTCCCATTACATACACACCAGGCAGGCAGGCAGCCGGCAGCCCAGGAACCCGGATCGTTGACTCTCCCCCAGAGAGAGACGCACACACCCAATTTACGGTCCAGGAGAACCTGGGTGCACACACACATGCACACTCACACTCACCAATAACCACTACCCCCTGCACCCGGCCAGACATCTACACATACACATATATATACACACATAGCCTCACACACACTCGCACTCATACTCATGCCCCAGGGAAACCTCTGACTCAGGGGCACCAGCACACACACTTTCACAGGACACCCCCAGCATACAGCGCGACACAGGCATTGGACACGGACACACGTATAGATGAGCCTTACGCAGGCTCACAAACTCCTTGTGCATCATTTGAAACACACACACACACACACACACACACACACACACACAGCAGACTTAACTCTGCCCTCCCACCACCAGAAGCTGGAATCAAATTTCCTATGGGGTTCCCTCAGTCTGGAATGTCCCAGCCCTGCCTGCCCCACCCCCAGGGCCCTCCCTGGGGTTTGGTGGTTCCCCTCCCACCAGGTCTCACTGATGGGGTGAGGGGTCTCCTGAGCTGAGCTTCTGCACTGACTTGACCTTGTTAGCTGCTGAGATGGGGCGGGGGGGTGGGGGTAGGAGTCAGGGAGGCTGGGGAGAGCAGCCCCAACCCCAAATCTTTGGCAAGCACAGCCCTGGGCCACAGCCCGCTGCCATGGCCTCTTGGATCTACAGTTCGTCCAACCCCTCTCTGGCTTTGAGCCAACCTGATTCTCAGCAGAATGCAAAAGGGGGAGACTGAGGCATAGATGAAGGCCCAGAGCTGCCAAAAGAGGGCTGTCCATACTAAGGCTTCTAATTGGTCTGTAGGAGTGGAAGTCTAGGATGTGACCTTGGCCACTGGCCCTGCCTGGGACCTTGTTCTCCCAGAACCTAGTCCTGGCCCCAACTCAGGCCTGTGACTCAGCTGTTGCTGAGCAAGCCTTTCCAAACCCCACCAGCCACCCAGGCCAGCTCGGGAACTTCTGCACCCCTGACCACACCAGGACATACCCACCCCTGGCCACCCAAATCAAATCATGCCCATCTGTCTAGCCTTTCTGCTTCTCTCTTGCCTTACCCCACCCCACCCCTACTACCCCAGGATGGCAATTCCCCTCCAGACACCCCAGCCCCACCCCCATGCCTTCTCTCCTGGCCTTGGAATGTGGAATTGAGAAAGCCTCAGGCCATGTGGCTTGGGCTGGCCCTTCCAACCAGGCAGGCGCCCCACTGGGCCACTACCTCCAAACTGAAGGACCTTTCCCCTTCCTCTGCTGATCAAATCCCAACCCTCCTGGAATAAGTCCTGGGCCCCTCCTCTGTTCCCTACCTCCTCACAGCTATCACCACACAGAGCACATTTCCCCCACCGCCTTGGTCCCTATAACTGTGGGCTCCTTCAGAGGAAGGACCTGTCTCTCTCTCTTTCTCTCACTACACAATACCTGGTACACAGTAGAAGCTTAATAAATGATTAAGGAGTTGGACCTGACTGAAGATCTCCCCTGGAGTTTATGTGTTCCCCCATTTAATCATTCCCACCCCACTCTCGGCTTTCCCTTGAGCCATACCCTGCCTGCCCCCAACATTTCATGATCCATCACAAAAGCATTTCCTAAGTGTCCACTCTGGGCCTACTGACCCCAGTCAAGATACCAATAGCACAATGACCTCTGGGACTCCAACTTCAAGTATCTGACAGTTGATAGAATGCGCCAAACCCTTTCCTACCTCAGGGCCTTTGCACTTGCTGTTCTGGCTGCCTGGACCATTCTTTTTCACCCCAGCTGTCTGTCCATTGCTCACCAAGCCAAATCCTTCTTCTCCTTCTAGAATCCACTGAAAGCCATCCATCTCCCCCAAGAGCCTTTTCCTAACCACCAAATGACATTAGGCACCTCCAATATTCTTTCTCGGCAAGACCCTGATAATTTCCTTCTTAATACAGTTCACAGTCTGAAGTCAACATGGGTAACTACTGCTCGCTTATGAATAAGTCTGCCTCCCTACACTAGACCTATGAGGGCAGGGAGCATGCCTGTCTCATTCACACCAAATCCCCAGTAGCTAGAACACTTTCTGATCCAGCCCCTGGGATGCACAGCTGAATGCAGCATCTTTGTGGAAATGGCAAGAAGGTGCCCTTTCTCCAGGCAGACCCAACTCTGTACCTGGGTGCATGGTCTGGAGAGCAAAGCGTGGCTGCTTCCAGCGCTCTCTCGGGTAGGTGCCCTTGGCAGTGAACAGCCTGCTTGACCGTCCGGGGCAGCCCCGCCTGTTGCACAGTGGGCAGACACTCAACAAATGCCCTTGGGTGGAGGGCAGATGGAGAGATCATTGGGCAACTGCAGTACAGTGAGCCGAGGGCTCCGTGAGTGCTGGAATGCAGAGGGTGCCCTTGAGAGCTCTCCAGTGGGGAGCAAAGGAAGACCTTCCCCAGGCCCCAGCCCGGAACACAAAAGCTCCTCAAACTCCACTCAAGTGGCAGGTTCCCAGCAGCTCTGCCGGTGGATTTGTACACCTTAGGAGCACCCATGCCCACCCCCAGAGAGGCCCTCTTGGACTAAGCGCCCTCCAGGAATGGTGCCCCCTAGTCTGGCCACCCTTCTCCGGTCTCCCCCAGGGGGCAGTATTTCCTACTCTAACTGGCAGTTCCCCTGCTGTCACATGGAATTTGGGCATGCCACTTTCTGCTGGCTTCCCACTTTCCAGATCCATGGCACATTCAAATGTGCTCCAGGAAGGGAAACTGCGGCAGCCAGTGTTTTCTGCCTCCTGGAGGCACGCCTTCCTGTCATCCTCTCCCACAGTGAACAGCGCTGGCTTATGTACCCCGCTGAATATTGTAGAAACACTGGCATGTGACTCCTGCGGCTCTGTCATCAAAGGCATGGTGGCTTCAGCCCTGGTGTCTCCAATCACTGTCTCTGGGGGAAGCCAGGTACCACCCAGGATGTGTGAGGACCCCCAAGCGATGCTATAGAGAGGCCCACATGATGAACAGCTCGGGTCCCCCACCACCAGTCAGTGCCAACTCGGCAGGCGCATGACCAAACCACCTTGCAAGCAGACCCTCCGGTCCCCGTCAGGCCCTCCGATGACTATGACCCCAGCTGACATCCTGACTACATTTGCGAGAGGTCCAGACCAACCCATGAAGCCACACATGAAACCCTGACCTTCAGAAACCATGTGAGATCATAATTTCATATCTGTGGCAAATTGCTAAGTTTGGGGACAAATTTGTTGTGTGGCTCCAGATAACCAACACAAAGACCAGAGCCCAGGACCCCTCAGAAAGCAAGAGGCTAAAGGCTGATACTGGACACTGAGGCCAGAAGGCATCTCCCCAGTCCTTCCTTGCACACCAGGAACAGGCATGTTCATCTCTGAAATTCTTTCTTCCCTTCCCTTCCCCCTACCAAGAATTAGTCATCATATCCCAGAAAGTAACTCCAAAGAGACTGTCCAATCTCCCTACCTCCTGCCAGTTCAGACCAATTAATCTTCCCTGGGTCCTGTCTCTCCTCCAGCCTTCCCCGCCCCCTTTAATCCACAGAGCCACAGGCCATTCTCAAGTGCAAACTGACCACATTGCACTCCTGCTTAGAACGGTCTTGTCCAGCCCCTCAGCACACTTATAACGCCCTTGCCGCCTCTTCCAGCCACTGCCCCAAAAGAGATCTGCCATCCTGAACTCCCCCAAAGGACACTGAATCTAGTATGTCTGAAATGGGGAACTCATATACATCCTCCAAGACCCGTTTCAAAAATGTCCCTCCCTGAATAATCAGGCACTCAAAGATGATCCCTCCCTCCTCTCTGCTCCCAGTGAGGTCCTGTTCAACCTGGCAGTTTTGTGTCCTGCCCCTCCTCCTGGCACAAGGTCTGACATACAGATGGGGCTCAACAAATGTGATGTAAATTTAAAAACTGGAAGAATTCTTCCCAGCCTAAACCACTGGGACCGATGCTGATGTTCTGGGGCAATGGAAGAGCCACAGGAGAGGGTGAATGAGCCCCACTTTTCCGCTCCAGCCCCTGCTGGGAGAGGGCCAGTGTGGACCATGGCCAGTGCTTTCTGAGTGTCTCAGGACACACACCACCCATGATCCAGCCTGGTCCAGCTCTCCATGTACCCGCTTTCCTATCTGGCTGCATGGAGACTGGCTCTCAGCCCAGATGTTGGTCATGCTCTGTGACCTGGGACCAGTAAGCCACTCTGAATCTCTATGTTCTCCTTATCTGTAAAATGGGGGCAATAGGAGCATCTTTCCCAGGGATGTTGTGAGAATTGACGGACTTCGTGTGTGTGGCTGGCCCCGAGGATGCTCTGTGGAAGGTTGTAGCTGGTATCAGCATTGGAGAGCCCCTGTCTCCTAATCAGGACACCGGGTTCTAGTCCTGAGGACCATCTTACAGCTGTGTGACCCGAAGCAAGTACCTCCCACTCTCTGGTCCCCACCACACCCTGCTGACTCAAACTCGTTAGTTAGCCTACATTAGCCCTGAAAGTCCCCAAGCTGCTGAGCCCTAGAACAGAGGATCCTCAAGCCATCTCCCCGCTGCGAGAGCCTGGGGCAACCCACTGGTCTTTCCACCAGTCACCACTTGTCTCTTCCTCCCTCCGACAATGGAATCGTGAGCAAGCCTGGGTTCCGACCCCGAACTCATCCCAGACTCTATGAAACACCGAGCCTGCGGTGGACAGGGAGGCCCACTCTGCAAAGTACCCCTCCTCATTGTGGGGAAACTAGGGCAAGAAAACGCCGCCTTCCCATCCTGCTGGGCTTCGCACTTGAGTCCTCCCCAGACACACATCCCAGGACCCACCCAACCTTGGTCCCCTGGCTCCCGCAGAAGGCTGGCCTCGTAAGCCAATGACTCCACAAGATGAAGCCCCCTGGGGAGGGATCCTGTCAAACCAAAGCTTGGTAGAGCCCCAGGAGCCTCATCTCTGCCCATGGGTGTCAGTATGCACCCCCATCCCCGCCCAGCAGGGCCCAGCCAGTGGCAGGGCTGAGAGCCTCAGAGTGTGGAGGGGTCCACAGGTTACCTGCTGGGATGGAAAACCGCACCCCCCCCAACCCCATTCTGAGCCGGCTCCTGCCTCGCAGGGCTGCTGGGACTCTGTCCTGAGGTGGCTTCCTGCCCTCCCGGGAACACAGGAAGCCAACATTGTTGGGATCTAAATGGCCTTTTCCTCCCAGCCTCAGCTCGGAAAATGAGCACATAGCCTCGGTGTGCACCTGACCCCAGCAGGAACTGCCCACACCCCCAGTGGGCCTCAACTCTTTTCTCCAGCTGGCAGAGAGACTGGCCCAACCACCCACCTGCGTGCACAGCCTCACAGCCTTTCCCTGCCCCACTTATCTCCACAGCCTGGCCTGGAGGTGTGTGACGGTTTCTATGATGTGTCAGCTCAGGTAGGCTATCTATCATACCGAGATAGTTGTTCAGCATGATCCTAGATGTTTCTGGGTAGGGGCTTTTATGGATAAGATTAACATTTAAATCAGCAGACGTTGAGTAAAGCACATTAACCTCCATGATGTGGATGGGCCTCGTCCAATTAGTCGAAGGCCTGAATAAAACAAAGACTGATTTCCCCAAGCAAGAAGGGACTCTGCCAGCTGACTGGTTTTGAATCTGAAGTGCAACTCTTCCCTGGGTGTCTAGCCTGACCACAGATTTTGGATTTGCCAAGTCCCCATAATTGCATGAGCCAATTCCTTAAAATAGATTATCTATCTATCCATCCATCCATACATCCTGTTGGTTCTGTTTCTCTGGGGTACCCCAAGTAATACAAGGTATCTCAGGGCATGGCCAGGGGTGTGGGTGCCGTGTGGCTCTGAAGTTCAAGCAAGAAGAAACCTTGATGTTCCCATCCAGTAGTTTTCAAACTTTTATGCAGATGGAATATTACGGGGAACCTCGTTGATCTTGGTCAACATTGACTAAATGCTTGATCTGAGCTCTTTATGTGTACATATTATCTCATTTAATTCCCGAAGTAACCTGAGGAGGGAGGTGTGTTATGTGTCTCATTTGAAAGGAGAGGTGAGGGCACCTGGGTGGCTCAGTGGATTAAGCCGCTGCCTTCGGCTCAGGTCATGATCTCAGGGTCCTGGGATCGAGTCCCGCATCGGGCTCTCTGCTCAGCGGGGAGTCTGCTTCCTCCTCTCTCTCTCTCTGCCTGCCTCTCTGCCTACTTGTAATCTCTCTCTCTCTGTCAAATAAATAAATAAATAAATCTAAAAAAAAAAAAATGAAAGGAGAGGTGACTGAGGCTCATACGGGTGACACAGGCTGCTCGAGTTCTTACTGGTAAGGGGCAGAGCTGGGATACGAATCCAGGACATTTGGGCTAAGCGCAAGACCACCATCCATTCTGCCTCCCAATATGTCTAACCTCTAAAACCAGAGCTGTTCTGATTAAAGTGTACAGGAGTTCCAGAACCCCAGCCCTTCAAGCCTTCCCCCTTAGTTTTCCCCATTTCCTACCTTCTCAGACCCCTAAATCGTGTCCAGAAAAACCTTACAGGTCTGTTGGATGAGTTTAGAGCCTCTGATCTAGTCCAATCTGTCCTTTAGAGAAATGGGAAAGCTAGGCCCAGAGAGGTTAAGTTTCTCACCCAAGCTCACACAGCCGGGCCATGGCAAGCCAGGACTAGAACCCATGGGTCTTCCCACCTTACCAGGCTGCCTCTAATGACCCCCAAAGAGGTCCTCAGGCAGAGGGTAGAAGCTGGAGTCCCCAGTGAAGTAACAAGAGGACAAAGAGCTCCCTGCAACAGGTTTCCCCACATCCAGCCGGTAAGGGCTTCTGGGTAGGTTTGTCCCATTGCCTAATAATTTGCCTAATTATCTTTCCCAAGTGCATCCCCCTTGGGGGAAACAGCAGACGACTTCCCCGATCTTCCAGGTCAATCAGAGGCATTGAGAAGAGAAGTAATCTAAGCTTTGCCCCCCCCAATCCAGGCCTAGATGGCAGCCCTTGGGCTCTTAAGCTGGCATTGTGGTCTCTTCCCTTGGGCTTCAGCCTAGCAGGAGGCCAGAGCCCTTTGGCAAGGCTGTAGCCTCCCTAGAGCACTGCCGCAAGCATCTGTGAGAAACCCGTTGTTTGAACGGAGGAACTCCTACACATCCGTCAAGACTCAGCCTACATCTGCCTTACCTAATGAACCCTGGTAGGAAAATCTCTGCTAAGTCAGAGAGGACCTTTCACACACACCTCTCTGTCAGTTTTGCTGCCATTTTCTGTGATTGTCGGGTGGCCTGTCTGCCTCTCAGGTCAGGGGCTGGGTCTTGGCTCCAGTACCTGGCTCCGCATCAGGCCCAGAGGGTGCACAGTTCACGATCAGCAGATGGACACACGTGTGTTTGCAGCAGGTAAAGCGGCCACCTCCACTGGGACAGTTAGCAGGCCTTCACAGACTCCAACCAGGGAGATTTCCAGATCTCCCCTTCCCCCATATGGCCCTCAGTGCCATTCTTGTCCAGCCCACTCTCTCTAGCTGAGGAAACGGAGTCCTGAGCGGTGACATAACTCACCTGAGGTCACGCAGCCTGTGAGTGGCAGGGCCACAAATAGAGCCCAAACCCCTAACAGAGGCCCGGGCCTCCTCTCCTGCCATTGTCTCATCCGTCCGTCTCCCCCAACACGGACACTTAGTCCCTAACGCCAGCATTCGTGTTACAGCCACACACAGAACCTCCGTGTTCCTCACAGTCACCACCTGCCCAGGGACCCGGGACAGGGTTTATTATTAACCCCACAGCACACAGGAGGAAGCGGGCTCAGCGAAGGAGAAGACTGGCAGCCGTCTCACAGTGACCTCTTGGCCTGTTTATCAGTCACACTTACGCCCGAATGTCCTGCCACCTTAGTTCAGGCAGACAAGCGCCCCAGTTTCTCTAGTTCTAGGAAATTGTCCTCACTGCCCCTGCCTGCAGGACTTCCCTCGGTGCCACAAGCCCCGTGGAGACTGAATTGACAGCCTCGATGTTCCAGACACTCTGCCCCTCATCACCCCCAGCCACGAATCCAGAGGGTTCTGTAACCCCAGACTTGAAGCCCCAGAAAAGGAACCAGAGCACAGCAAACCCTGGGCTTGGCAAACAAAACATGACCTGGATTTTAGTCCACAATCACCCCCTTCACCAGGGAGCAACAATGCATACCTTGTGGCCCTGGATGGATGGATGGATGGATGGATAAGAGCATCTATCCAGCTTGTGCCACCTCCCGGTTTCAAAGCACAGAGAGTCGGCTCATTGCTGCGTCGCCCACCAGTTAGTTCAGTGACCCCAACACTGACCTCAGGCCAGGTGACACTGACGGTCTTGCTGAAAAGCCACACCGTAGCCTGTAGAGCTGGGAGTCTTCAATCCTCCCTTGCTGGGCCCCAGACCCCAGCCCTTCCATGGCCCAGTGCTGACACCTGGTGGTGCCTTTGGACTTTAGTCCTGGCTTGCTTTCCACTTCTCAGTAACTCATTCAGAGCTGCCAAACCAGCCCAGCAGCCCACTGGCCATTTGCCCTCCACTCTGGTTCACACCAGCAGGGCCAGGCTCCCAACCAGGTAAAACCCGCGTCTCACCTCGGGAGCCTTCCAGTCCCACGGGTCACATCCCCTCTTCAACCCAGGCCCTCAAGCCAGGACCACAGACCACAGACCCAGGGGAACCCAGGACCACAGACCATCACAGAAAATTCAGCCACAGATGTGTGCCCAAGGTCACAGTGAGTGCCGGACTTCCTTCTTCCCCACCCCTGTGCTGCCTCCTATCAGAGAAGTGCCAGCGGTCGCTGGGGTGAAGGGAAGGCACGCTGGGGGAGGAAGGAAGAATCTGGGGGGGACGCTCACGGGTGAACTTCAGCAGGTTCAGGGGGCGGGGTCACGTGGGGCAGTGACGCTAGGAAAATGCAAAGCCCCGCCTCCAGCAATTCTGGCCTGACTCCTCCCACCTCCCCACGCTGACCCACCACCCGTCCTAGTGGGACCTCTGGGGAGGAGGGTGACACTATGCGGCGAATTTGGGTACTGCAGAAGGCCTTGTTGGCCGCTTAAATCCCATCTGGGTATCCCAGCTCTTCAGCGAAGGACCATTAACCTCTAACCCTTTGCCGAGAGCGGGACGTGCCTAGAATGTCCTGCACATGTACATTCGCACACACTCACACGCTCCTATCCACCCACTCCCCACTCCATTGTGCCGCTGAAACTCCTTGTCTAGGAAGACTTCCCACCCCCAGGGAGCGCACCCCGACAGCCCCACTCAGACCCAGCCAGCTGTGTGCCTTGGCAAGAGTCTTAGGGACTGATCCCCAGCTTCTTCCTCTGTAAATCGAGGGTGACACAGGCACCACCCCTGCCCCACGCTGTGAGCACCACAGGAGAGCCTTGTGAGCGCTGTGATACAAAAGGCTTTGATAATTACTCTGCTTCCCAGCCCCACTAAGACTTGGGGGTGGGGAGGAGGACGTGGAGGGGAAAGACCAGGTGGAGCCACGCGAGTCAAGGCCCAGGGCGAGAACAAGATTGGCCCCTTCGGCATGTTTGACACACTTGGTTTATGCAAGAGCCGAGCAGGGTGCAGCTGGGCTGAGTGTGGACTTGGGGGACAGGAGTAGACGGGTCAGAGAGCTGGCAAGGGGTGGATGCCGGCAGGCCTCACAGTGAAGGAAGGGGACAGGGCTCTGGCTTGGGGGCCGGGGAGGCTCCCAAGGCTGAACCCAGGGACAGACAGAACTAGGTCTGCATAGAGTCCGGCTGGGAGAGGGTGAGGAGCGGTGGGTTGGAGAGGATGGGTCAGGAGGCAAAGGGGCTGCAGTCAGCCCTCCGGGTGAGAGGTGTGACAGCCGGAATTGGCAGCAGAGAAGCTCAAACTAAATTGGGAGGCCCTGCCAATGGAGAAGGGGAGGAAGGCATCTGGCAGGGCAACTGGATGAGTGATGACATCAGGCACCGCGATCAGGCGCAGGGGCCTCCCATTGATTTTACACTGATTTTACGGTGCGATCTGGGGCAAGACACTGATTTCTCTGACAAGAGTGGCAGCCAGACCCCAGGCTGGGTCAGAAGCCCATGAGACTGAAAAAGCCCAGCAGCCACCAACCCCACCCCGGTCTGAGCTGGGGCCTCTTAAACTCTTAAACTCACCCCTAAATTTGGTGCCCTTCCCAGTGCCAGGCATACGCCACCCACACACCTTCCACACACCCCATCCCCGTGCCAATCACGGGACCTCCACGGGTCATCCACGTGCTCGCCGCACAACACCCACACATCCCCACACCCCACGTGCGTGCCAGCTACACGACACCCACAGGCTGGCCGCACCCCACTCACACCCCCTCCACACGCCGTCCACACGCTCACTACGTGCCAACCACACACCACACACCACTGGGCGTATACCTGCCACAGGCCCCAGCATCCACGCATAGGCCATATGCCATCTCCATGCCACCCATCACTGCCACGTACCACAAACGCCCACAAGCTCGTCATCTGGTGTGCTCAGATGCTCAGATGCTCAGCAACCACCCCCCACGCCCCCCTGGCCAGGACCCCAAGGACATCCGCCCAGGTCCCAGGCCACCTCATTCCCCCAACGACCCACTTCCCGTCCCCCGTAGCCTGCCCAGCTGCTCACCTTTGCAAGTGCAACCCTCGCGGGTGATGACCTGACGGCAGATGCCACAGGGTTTCACCTTCTTGAAGGTCTTCACCTTGAAGTGGTGAGTCTTGGGGGCCTCCAGATCCTCTGGCTGTGGGGGGAGAGGCACAGTGATCAGGCCTGGGCACAAGGCCGGGAAAGGAGCCGGGGGAACTCGGGGATAAGTGGGCCAGGACTGGGGAAAACAAGAGGTGAGAGAGCCCCTTCAGGGGTGACAGGCCTGAGCCTATTTCTGGGAGGAGATGCCCCAGGAAAGAGAGCTGAACAGGACCCAAACCCAAACACCGAGGTGGGCGGCATACGGGGACACTGATTTCACATGACTTACTCAATACAATTTCACACACGTACGCCATGTCACCACACTCCAGAAGACTCTCTCATAGCCGTCCCAGTCAATAGCCCCCTTAGGTAAATACTATTGTGACTTTTTTAAAAAGATCTTATTTATGTATTTATTTGTGTGTGAGAGCGGGAGGAGAGCAGAGAGGGGGAATGGGGAGAATCCCAAGTAGACTCTGAGATCATGATCCGGGTCAAAATCAAAAGTTAGATGCGGGGCTCCTGGGTGGCTCAGTGGTTTAATCATCTGCTCTTGGCTCAGGTTATGGTCTGGGATCAAGCCCCACCACCGGGCTCCCTGCTCGGTGGAGAGTCAGCTTCTCCCTTTGTGCACGTGGTCTCTCTCTCTCTCAAATAAATAAAATCTCTTAACAACAACAAAAAAAACAAACAAAAAAAAAGAGCCAGCTATTTAACCAACAGAGCCACCCAGGCACCCTGATACTATTGTGATTTCTATGGGCAAACACTCGTCTTGCCGGAGTTTGAAACTTCACTGCGTCGTGAACTTCATTCCTGTGTCTGGCGTCTGGAGCTCGGGGTTCATCTGTGGGATTCAGCCACATGGCTCACTGCTGTGTGGTAGCCCACGTGTGAGAGTTGCTGCTTCCTTTACCCATTCTACTGGCGATGGTCCTTAGCCTCTTTACCCACGGAATGCCACGACCCCCCCTGCTCTCTCTTACCCTCCTGCTACCACCTGGGGCCCCAGCCCAGAAGCCTCTGCCGTCTTTATTTTTATTTGCAGTTCTTTGCATTATGAAAATATTGGTCTGGGGGCACGTGGGTGGCTCAGTGGGTTAAAGCCTCTGCCTTCAGCTCAGGTCATGATCCCGGGGTTCTGGGATCGAGCCCCACATCGGGCTCTCTGCTCAGCAGGGAGCCTGCTTCCCCCTCTCTCTCTGCCTGCCTCTCGGCCTACTTGTGATCTGTGTCTGTCAAATGAATAAATAAAATCTTAAAAAAAGAATAAAAGAAAGAGAAAGAAAATATTGCTCTGTTAATTCTTCTTTTTTTTTTTTTTGAAGATTTTATTTATTCATTTGACAGACAGATCACAAGTAGGCCGAGAGAGAGGAGGAAGCAGGCTCCCTGCTGAGCAGAGAGCCCAATGCGATGCGGAGCTCAATCCCAGGACCTCAAGATCATGACCTGAGCTGAAGGCAGAGGCTTTAACCCACTGAGCCACACAGGCGTTCTGGTTAAATCTCCTTTTTAAAACTAGCCCAACCACACACATGAGATGAGAGGTGGGCAGGTGGTCCAAGACTTCTCTGGGTCTGACCGGCTGTAAGCCCCTGCTGCAGTCACTGCCCACCGCTACCACGGCCTCAGTTTCCTACTCTAGACAGCGCAAGGTTGGACCCCACACCCTCAAGCCCCAATAGTTTGTCTTTTGTAACCAGGTACAGGAACGCACTCTAAACCGCAAAGCCCTGCACCACCGGGGCTTAGACCCCCTACCTCCTTCTGCGGCCCTCAGCCCAGGCATGGGCTGGGGGAGCTTCCCGTTCAGGAAGACATCCCTGCTCACAGCACCATGCCTCTTCAGGGGACCCCACCGTGGTGTCCAACCGGATTCATTTCCCAGCTTCAGCAGCAGGGGCCAGCAGAGCACAGACCTTGGCAGCTCCATCGCTCTCTCCCTCTCCGGGGCCCAGAGCGTCCTGACTCCCATCTACACGCATAGCCACACACAGAGACACAGCTGATGACAGACCCTGCAGTTCCCGGGGAGGGAGTGTTCTTCTCTGCCAAGTCTCCCTCCCCATACCCTGCGCCATTGCCTCTGGGCTGGGGCTGGAGGGGGCGACTTGTGTGTTCAGAGGAGGGAGGGAGGCAGCCTCCCGCAAACCCAGTATGTCCAGAATCCTCTTGGAAGACACTGACTGCAGTGGGGAGTCCCAGGGAAGAGAGAAGCTGAGCCACGAGCGAAAAACCGACAGAATGAG
Source organism: Mustela putorius furo (assembly GCF_011764305.1). Taxonomy (NCBI): domain Eukaryota; kingdom Metazoa; phylum Chordata; class Mammalia; order Carnivora; family Mustelidae; genus Mustela; species Mustela putorius. The sequence continues at coordinate 22,130,354 of NW_025421341.1, forward strand.
AGAGACAGAAAGCCAGAGAAACAAAGAGGCAATGAGATAGAAAGGGAGACAGACAGACAGACAGAAAGAATCAGAGAGACACAGATAAAGAGAGAGAGGAACAGAGAAGGATGTAGAAAAGCAACAGAAAGTCAAAGAGGAAGGAAAGAAGACCCAGATAAGGCAGAGGCAAAGAAAGGCAGAGACGAACCAGCACACACAGAGAATAAGAGAAATTAGACAGAAACACACGGAGACTATAAAGGGAACCGGAGAATCAAAGAAGCAGACAGACAAAAGGACACAGGCGCCAGCTTGAATGGGCCCCCAAAGGCTTTTAAACCTGGGCAGATTTGAGCATCACAATATGGAATGGTAATAGTGCTTAAATGAGTCCAGGCCCATATGGGAAATAAGTGAAAAAGCTCAAAGTTGATGAGAAACAGAAGATTCACATATCTCAAAGACCCTCACCACGCCACGGCTCTAAATTACAAAGGGGTAAAAAGTAACTTTGCCTGGCAGACTCCTCGTTAATCAAGGGATCAAAGCGAACATGACCAGTAACGGGGTGAATGGAAATCGTGCCCCGCAGAGGGGAAGCTTGGAGAACAGGACCCTACGTCTGCCATGTCCCTGCCTAAGGGACAAGTGGAATGTAATCATGAGGAAACATCAGACCGACCCAAATCGAGGCACAGTCTACCAATTAAATGGCTTGTGATCATCTGAAGTGACAAGGTCACAGAAGTCAAGGCAAGTCTGAGATTTCCAGACTGATGAGAAAGACCGCTGGAGTCTGAGGAGATACGGTCTCCCATCCAAGTACTAACCAGGCCCGACCCTGCTTAGCTTCCGAGATCAGACGAGATCGGGCGCGTTCAGGGTGGTATGGCCGTAGACTGAGGAGATACGGCGGTCAAAGGCAGGGGCTGGCTGGCACTGGGTTCTTCCCCCAGCCCGTAAAGGACATCAGCAACTCGCCCGCAAACAGCTCGGGAAAACAAGTTCTTTGCACTATATTTGCAACGTTTCTGAAGTTGGAGATGGGCTCAAAATTCAAAGAGAAGACAAGCAGACAGAGATGACAGGGAGGCAGCCCCAGCAGAGACAAAGCCCAGGACAGACAGAGGTAGAGGGAGCGGTGGGCGGTGGAGTTGGGAGCCTGGCACTGCCCCCTGGTGGCTAAACCAGGCAACAGAGCCTGGGACCTGCAGGTCTGGAGTGTTGGGTCCTAGGAGCTATACTTCCACCTTCCGCAGAGGGTGGGGGCAGGGTGGCAGCAGGGGCAGGGCTGGGCACTGTCCTGCACTAGACCTCACTCAGTGTCCCCCAGCCCATCGGGAGACACAGGTGAGCCCCCACCATTCTGAAGTCTCACCTCCCCTGTTTGCCCGGCTTGGCCCTGCCTGGCAGCCTTCCAAATAATCTTGGTCTTAGACATTCCAGGGAGGGGGCTGGGCCTAAAGTCAACGGCAGCAGCCCAGCCCTGGGCTGGGGGGAGGTGCAGGAAAGGGACTTGGGGTTCCGTTTAAGGCCTGTGTAAGGAGGCAGGCAGGAAGCCCTATAATCCAAACTTCTCAGGCCTACTCCAGCCACCCCCCAAGCCTGCCTCTCCCAATCCGTGGAGTCAAGCGGAACTCCCCATTCCAGCTGAGCCCCTGGACCTCTCTGTCTATACCCCAAATCCAGCTCTTCGCCCCCAAAGCCCACAGAAGGAGGCCTTCTCCCCAAAGTATAGATGAACAGTGGAATCCCCCAAAAGAGGCTCCTGGCAGCCCAATGAACAGATGGGAAGCAGGCAGAAACTTCCAGGCTGACAAGCAAACGCCCAGACTTCTCCCCTGGGACCTCCTGCCCAAACTCATAAATGTTGAGTTTACAAACTCTCCACACACGGGCGTGGAGAACAGGAACAGGGTCTCAGAAGCATTCTCCACCCTCACTCATCTAAGCAGCCTGTAGGCCAAGGCCAAGCCCACTCCTGCCCCTCCCCCCACCTCATTCTGGCTCTCTTGCTGAAGGAACTCTGGGATGGGAGTCTAGAGGACTTCAGTGGCCTTCTCTGGGCCTCACAGACCCCAAAGGAAAATGATGGGTTTGGACAAGATAGTCTGGGTATAGAAAGAGCAGGGGAAACATTAGGCCACTTTGACACAAGGGGCTGCAGGAATTGGGGTGGGACATGCTCATGGTTACAGAGAGGGGAGCCTCCTGGGATTTTAGCCCTCCACGAGAGGCTGGGGAGTGAGATGGGAGGGAGGAGGCCACCTCCAGGCAACTGGCCCCAGGCTGTGACCTCCTCGGGCAACATTAGCTTGTCCTGCTATAAGACAGGGTGTCTGGCAAAGTCATCGAAAGAGTCACTTACAGAGCTTAAGGTACCAGTCTGCTGGAGGAGAAAGTCTAGGGTGGGTGAGTCTTAGATCTTCCAGTATCTGAAGGGACTGTCCTTGTAAGCGGACACCAGACATGATCTATGAAGTATTCAAGGCAAAGCAAAACTCAGGGCGCAGGAGCCACGAGGACGTGTGGTTCAATGCAAGGGGGTACAAGAGCATCCCAACGACCAACCTGAGGTTAAAATCCTAGCGAAGAAGAAACTGAGGTGTCTGATACCCACATGGCCCTCACCCAGGGTTACTCTGCAGACGCGGGTAGAGGACGGGAACGAGCCCACAAAGGCAAAGCTCTGCTCAGGGGTAGCCACTGGTTATGTTTTCCTGACAAGTGGCAGCCAGCCTCCCAAAGCACTCCCCGACCCGTCTTAGCTGGATTAGCTCCTAGAGGACCTGGGGGATCCTGGCGGGCAAAGGAGGCACAGCCATGGCAGGACCTGCCTCCCTCAAGAGCCAAAGCCCAGAGAAGGGAAGGGGTCCTAGCCAGGAACTCATTCCTCCCCACCCTCCAAGCCCAGAGCCGGAGTCTGTGATAAGCACCCCCACCCAGCATCCAAGGGCTTTCCGGGGCCTCAGGGGGATCCTGTCCTTCCCACCCTCCATTCAGCCAAGCCAGACTGCCAGACAGTTCCATCCAGAGGGGCGTGGCACATCTGGCTAGAACAGCTTTGGCGGGAGTCCTGGGCCCTGGGGTGGGAAAGGCTGTTTGTCGGTTCCTCCCTGCCCTATGGGGGCAGAGTGTGGTGGGGGTGTTGAGTGAAAGGGGACTCACAGCCCTAGAGGTCCTTCAGCTCAGGCCTCGGGCCACCTCCGCAAGGAGCTCCCCCAGCCCTACCCCCACTAGGAGCCCCCAGATGATGTGGCCAGAGGGCAGACGTCTGCAGGCCAGTGAGCCTGGGGGAAGAAAGTCACCAAAAAGCAGGCGCTTGGTCGGTGCTATCCCCGCCTCCTGGCCATCCACCCCTCCCTGCCTTGTCTTCTTGGGTGGGGACACAAGGACGTGATTGGCATCAGCTGTCAATTCTGTGGGGAAGACTCGGACCCCCCAAGAAGCCGCAGGCTGGCATCTGGGAGACCCCAGTCACTTCAAGTGCAAGCTACCTCCAGACCTACCTCCCCTCACATACACACCAAAGTTCCTTAAACCGCCCCCCCCCCACCACCACCACCAATCTGCTAGCCAGCTAAGGGCCTGCCGGTGTTCTTGGTCGCCCGGGTGGAAAACTCTGAGTCACCCCCAACTCCTCCCAGCCCTCCACCCTCCAATCCAACTAGCTGCCAGACTCTGAATTTTGCTTCCCGAACACTCTCAGCCTTCTTGTGCTTTTTGATTCCGGGATGTCTGCCCTGTGGAAGGCCGGGTCACTTTGTCCACAGCCACTGCCACAGTCTCCTGGGCCGCCGACCCCGAGGCCCTCCTCCCCACACAGCATCTATGCAGCCTCCAAAGAGCACAGCTCTGTGGGATCACCGACACCCCCACTTACCCGAAGGCCTTCCATGGCTACACAGGTACTCAAGACGAAATGTGCCCTCCCTCAAGCCCGCAGGGGAAGCAGCCTCCGTCCATACCCAGCCCCGGCAACCCTGGCATCTCAAACCCCACACCCTGCTCCCCAGCTCCCCACCCTGTGTCCACCTCTGAGTCTCTGCCCTGCTGTTCCCCCTTCCCAGAATGTTCATCCTCCCTCTCAGCCTGCCAAGCCTCTCTAGGTCCTTGGGGGTCCACCCTCAAGCCCCATGCCCCCAGGGAGATCCTCCCAGATCCTCTCCCCCTGTGCTACACTGCACACGGGATTCAGAGTCTCCACCCCTGCCTTCTTTCTCATTTTGAAGGGTTTGAAAGCGCTGGAAAGGATGAGCATGCATATTCCGATCACCGTGATTCACCGTTTGCTCATGTTGTGCCTCTCCTGCCTGCGTGGTTTCTCCCGCCTCAGCCCCTACAGCAAGCCCGCCGTGAGGGTCACATGCAGGAAACCCCCTGTCAAGGGTACTGTTCTCAAAGATTCTGTTCATATTCGAATTCCCGCTTTTGCCCCATTAGCGTCCATCACAGCTGGGTCTTTGGTTTGGGTCTGCTCTGGGACTCAGCATCCATCAGGACCCTGCACCACGTCTCCTTGCTGGGTTTCCTTCAGCTTTCATCTAGACCGCTACGCCACCTTTTGATTTCCCTTTTGTGAGGACTCCGGGCTGTTTTGCAGGAGGTCCCTCCTTTTGGATGTGTCTGCTTACTTCCACGGGGAATCCTCCCCGGGGAATCCGTTCAAGCTGAGCAACTCCCCACCCCCACCTCACCCTCAGGCACCCCCTCCTCTCCTGGTCCCACTTTGCTGGTGCCCCATTGGAGCCCTCTATGCACCTGACTGTCCCCGCTCCTCCCCTGTTAGCCAGGTGGCCCCATGCAAGTGGATTAACCCCGTCTGCCTCACTTTACTAATAAGTAAAATGGGCTGATGATAGTTGCCTCCCACAGGTTGTTCTGAGACAATGCCTGGCACCTGGTAAGCAAACCCCGAGGCATGGGTTATGTTTCATGTCATCTGTCACTCATGTGTGCACTAGGGAGCCCGTGTCTGCCGGAACTTCTGTTCCATGTCTCCGTGACCTGGAAGAATGCGATCCCTAAACGACTTCTGAAGGAGCGAACTGAATGGATTTGCTGCCTGGCCTCAGTTACCCCGTGTGTAATCATACAACACGCCCACCGGCCTGCCCTCAGGGAAAGGACACGGGTCACCCCCCTCACCAGCCACAGATGCCAGGCTGAGATGAAAGCTCTTTGACTCTCAGCAGCCCTGCTTCTCCACGGAGGGAGGAGGGCAGGAGGCCCTCACTGACTGAGCTCCTCCCCTGTGACAGAGGGGCACACGGAGGCTTGGGAGCCCAGCACTCAGCACCAGAGTCAGTCTCCGGAGCTGGATCACCTCTCCCCTGTTTGCCTCACGGCCTTGCTCAGCAACCTCACAAACACCATCCCCACATGCCTGAGCAGCCAGTCCCGGGTCCTTTCTTGTGCCCTAAAGTGAGTGGTCTCCTGGGGTAGGTGGCAGGGCTCAGACATGCGATGGGCTGATCCCCAGGCATGCGCTGGTGCTACAGCAAGAGGCTGCCACAGGTTCCCTCACCGACCCCTCATGTGACGAGGAGCCTGAGGAACCTGCTCTGGACACACGGGAAGGGCAAGGTGGAACAGAGGTTCAAATCCAAGCCTCTCAGAGGCAGGGTCCCAAGTCCCTAGCACCGCACTCCCATGTCTCTGACAATGGGCCAGAAGCCCCAACAGTTCTGTCCTCAGTGTCCCTCTGCCCAAATACCTCCTGGCAGTTTCCCCAGTCCCGTCCACCCACAGTTATCCTTACCTGCTGCACCTGGACTTCTAAGCTCTCAGCTTCACCCCTACATTGAAGTTCACCTTCCGCAATACCTCCCCCTCCTCCAGTCCAGGTGAGGTCCCCCTTACCTACCCCCGCAGCTTCCCTCTTGGCAACACCCACCTTATTGTAATCTTTAGTCCAAGATCTGAAGCTTCTTGAAGAAAGTAGGCACCCATAACCACCCGTACGATGGACAGACCGGCGGTGGGGGTGCCCACGCGGCCCAGTGACTGGATGGTTTCTCTGTTGCACACAACGCTTTCCCGACACCGGCTGCTACCCCCAACCCCCACACCCCCAACCCAGAGCGCCAGCCCCTACCCTTCTCTGTCTAGGAACACTGAACCCAGAAGCCATGTGGGCCTTGGGCGGGCTCCTTCCCCTTTGTGGGTGCCCTTCACCGTGGCTGGAAACTGGAACTGTCGTCCCGGCCCTTCAGGACGTATAGAATCACACTGAGCTTCAAACGAAACTGTTGAAGTCAAGTAACTGTACCCAAGGAAGGCACAGAGAGGCAAAGTAGCTCACCTGGGCACCCAGCTAACACGTGGTATCCAGGCAGGCTGGCCCCAGAGGCCATGCTCAGACCTTCGTGCCCGCTGCCAGCAGGAGAAGGCCCTGACTGTTCTCCGCCTTCTCATCCTTCTCCTGATTCTCCTGGCCCCACTCACACGCACCCCACCCACCCTGCCCAGGAGGATTCCCAGAATGGAAAGCCCTTGATGGGGGACCAGGAGAACCCCGCTCTCCTTCTGCTCTAGCTTGCCAAGGGCTCTGAACACAGGCCAACAGACAGTAAGAGCTAACATTTCTTGAGCCCTGACTGTGTGAAAGCCGCTATTCTAAATGTAGGCACCCATTCGCTCATTTAAAACCCAACGACCCTCTAGACAGGTGGGGAAACCAAGGCACACGAACATGAAGCTACTTGCCTAAGGTCTTGCAGCTAGCAAGTAGCAGGCTGGGATCAAAGCCAGCCCACTGCCCTTCCTCTGACCACTGCAGAGAAACAGTGAGGTACTTGTCCCTGACTTCATGCCTCAGACGTCATTCTGGAAAGCTTTGCAAAAGGACGGTTTTCTTTCAGACCCCAGTCAGTCTTGTGTAGCCCAGCCTAGGTTCCAAGCCCCACTTATCAGGAGGCCCGGAAGGCGGGGGACGGGGGCGGCACGGTCCTCAGAAGTGGACAACACTCCAGAAACAGCGGGTTCAGAACCAAGAGTTCAAACTGGGGGTCTCTGTGGCAGAAAACACACACCGAGAATCTGTGGGCTCGTGAGGATTCTTGATCCTTCTGAACCAAACCGCGCGCTTAGCTCTGGGAAGAACACCAGCTCCAGAAAAGAGAACGCTCATTGTCTGCAGCTGGAAAGGGCCTCTGAGAATACTTTCTCCGCATCTGTGAGGTCCAGAAAAGTCGAGTGACCAGCCAGAGGCCACGGGGCTTGCTCAAGGCAGGGGCTTGCCCTCCCCCGACCACCCGGGGCCCTCTGTGGACTCCTTCAGCCCCAGCACCTCAATACACACCTTCCCAGTTCCAGAGAGGAGAGCAAGCCCTTCTGGAAGGGTCAAGACCTGCAGCTCCAACCCCATCAGCACAAGCCCAAAAAGCCTCAGTGAATGGGCATGTAATTATTTTCTAAATAAACCCTCCCTGAATATGTAATAACAGGAGCATCTGATGAGAAAATCAAGTTATGCATAACATGTAGCCTCGCTCCTCCACTAATAAATGATTTTTATTCCTTGAGCTCATGAAAACCGTGCACCACAGATACACTGCTGCCCAGAGAAAGCACCTGTCCTCATCTCCGTCCGCATAGACAAGCATGCACATACATGAGGGCACAAGACCTATCTCTTTCATTCCATGCCTCAGTTTACCTCCCTGAGGCGGAAGACCCAGCTAGTTGTTGGCCTCAGGATAGCTGGGCGGTCCCAGGGTGGTCACAAGCCTCAGAGGTGGGGCCCCATCGCACCACAGCCCTCCCAGGGAGATCTTCTCACACAGCAGACAGGGGTTCAGAGCATCCCACGAGGCAGGTAGGAGGTTTTGGAGTGGGGGGAGGATGAGCATCTACTGAGCACCTACTGTGTGCCTGGACACTCGATCTTTCGACATACATTATCTCTGTGCTCATCCCAGTCATGCAAGGTGTGCTTTATTATTCCCACTTCACAGACCAGGAAACGGAGTCTCACGAAGGAAACTGTTTTACCCAAGGCCCATCTGGTAAATACTGGAACTAAGATTTTAAGCTAGCCTCATCTGGTGTCAGAGTCTGCACACTTCCTGCCACCAGCTGCCCCTTGGCGAGGTCTCCAGGGCCTCTGTGCTCCCTCTCCTCACCGGGCCATCTACCCCTCCATTGCCTGCCACAAACATACACCCAAGTCCCACCAGGAAGAGAGGAAGGTTGCTGGTAGAGCTGTGGGGGGCGGGAGGGGAGCCACTGTGAGGGAAGGGGCGCCAAGAGTTCTGACACGGCCAGAACTGTGCCTTGTCCACCCCACACTTCCCCAGACTCCAGCCCCCCGGCAATGGCCATCCCCTCTGCCCAGCCCACTCTCACTGGCTCTCCCTGTTCCCACAGACGAGCACCCACTGGGCTGGCCCACAGGGCCGGGAAGGGCAGAGCTGGGAAGGGACCAGGAGAGAGGGCAGGAAAAGGGCTCAGAGGCCCCAAAGTGGCAGTATCCACTCCTGCCTTTGGTCACCATCACCTTCTCCCAGCTCTCAGAAAGGGCAGGAAGGTCCACAGGGCACTGCTGCCTACCTCTCAGCAACTGCCCTTCACTACCCTCATTTCACCCGCGGGGAAACTGAGGCCTGCCCAGGTGAAGTACTTCTCCCACGACCTCTGAGCAGAAGTGGCCCTTCCTCCATCCACAGCAGCCTGTCACCCCTGGAAACCTAACAGCCATGTGGGCCACTGCAGGGCTCCCCTGCTCCCCACCTCAATCCTCAGCCCTGTAGGCAGGCCTTCCAGAGCTGGTCCTAGGAGCTGGAAGGGCCTAGAGTGATGAACTTGGCCAAGGCTCCCATTCTACAGATGTTAACACCAGCCCAGAAAAATCACTGGTGTAGCCTCTGTGCAGGGCGTTCCAGGCTCTCTCCATCGACTGTTCTAACCCACCCCTGCACCCGAGCTCCACCCAAACCCCCCTATTCCAGCCCCCTCTCCACCCTTCCCCTCTCTGCCCCAAGGACACCTGGCTGCCCCCATCTGATCTCCCACAGCTGTCCCCAGCCTGGGCATGCCTGGGGACTGGCCGGAACAGGGAAAGGGGCAGGAAAGGCCACATCTGGATCCTGGGCCCAAAGCCCCCTCCCTCTGCAACCAGCCATCAGTCTCATGGAGACCCACATGAACCTCAGCCAGGGATGACTTCCTCGCCCTCCTGACCCCGTGCATGCCTTCACCCCTCTGAGGAAGGGGGGGGGGGGTGTCTCCTGCCCCTCCCCCCACCCCTCCCATGGCAGTCAGGACTCTCTCAGCCCCCCTCCCTCCCAGGAGACTTTTAACCTCATCATGTGGCCCTCCAACCCTGTCTGCCCACCATCCGGCACCCTCACCCCAACACACACCTCCCTAAGTGGGGAGAAGTGGGGGACACAACAAGGGAGAGGCAGGAGGGGAGAGAGGCAGGAGGGTCTTGGTAAGGATGGGAGGCCTAGAAAGGAAGCGGCAGCAGCGGGTAGAAGCTGACAGTGAGTCTAGAAGGGATAAAAGTGATGGGATCCGAGCAGAACTCTCCACAGCCAGGCTTCCTCAGGCTTCATTCGTTAGGTCAGTGTCTCCCATTCCCTAGGCCCCCAGCGTGGCCACCTCCTCTGGCCTGGGCTGAGCCCCCCCGAGGGCGTAGAGTGTTTTCCCCACAGTGTGGCAGGGTGCGGGGGCGGCCAAGGAGAGGTTCCAAAAAGAAACAAACTTCTGGATGGCTTCCTTCTACGACAGCTCCCGGACTCAAGAGAGGGGCTGAGGGGGTATGTCCTAACCAGTGGAACCAGGGCCGAGGTCTCTGCTGATGGGGAAGGACCCCGGCTGAGGGCCCGCTCTAGTCTGTCTGTCCTTCTGTCAGTCCGCAAGAGGCAGAGAGGCCCTCCACCTTCACTACCAACACTCCCCCACGCTGGCTCTCAGCCTCAGCCTAAGATGGAAGGTGTGTGGGTGGGGGGAGACCCACGACCTCCCAACTGGAACAGCCGGACCTACCCAGAGCATGCAGGACAGACAGATCCACGTCATCTTCGGCGGGTGCCGTCCCTCGGGCCCAGCCTGGAGCCTGCTCACGGCCCCCCTGAGCTCACCGCCCCCGCGGAGCAGGCAGAAGGCAGCTCTGAGACGGAGTCTGCCGCTACTCCAGCCAGCATCTGCTGGGCCTCTCACCCTGCCTGCTCCAGCTCACCCTCCCTCCTTGCCTCCTCCCCCCACTCCACCCCCTCGTCGCAGCCTCCTGTCTCCTCCCTCCTCCCAGGCTCTGCTGCTGGTGGCTTGGGGGTCAGAAGCCCTGCTTTGTAGGGGGGCGGAGGGGGGGTGGTGAAGGAGACAAGACAAGGCAAAGGGACAGCTACTGGAGACAGCTCCCCGCCAGGCCATCACCATCCTGTCCACCCTGCGCCCCCACCCCCACCTCACACACACACACACACACACACACACACACACACACACACACACACACGCGGCCCTATGAGCCACCAGGGCTCCTGCCTTCTGATCTGAGGCTGGCGGTCCTCACTGCAGAGCCCCCCTCCCTGTCCCCAGGCCCCTGATGAACAGACAGACACAATCTGTACATCCTGGGGTTCCCCGGCCCCATCCCATCTCTTGAGAACAGATGCAGGCCCTCCTGCCCTCCAGACCTAAAGTCTGAAGTCCCAGTTCCCCTGCCCTGGGAACACACTCAGCAACAGGCCCTAACGCAAGAAAAACCAGGCCCAAGACTGTGGGAGAATGGCCCTACCCCCAGGCTGTGGATTTCATTCCAATTTTTTTCCTACTTTTTTTTTCCCCCCTTCTTTCTTTCTTTTCTCCAAACATCTGTCCCAGCCCTTCCTGCCCTTCCTAAAGGGAGCCCCGCTCCGGGCTCCTGCAAGAGTCTGTTTTTCTTGACTGTAGCCTGGGCCAACATTTGGTTTGCATTTCCCCACTTCCTCCCCCACCCCCCCTGCTCCCCCTCCCTGGGCCCAGTTTTCACCTCCCACCATTTTGCCTGCTTCTCCCCCACGGGGTTCCCCTTCCCCTCCAGCCCTCCCCTCCCCTCACTCCCACCTTAGCTCAGGGGTGAGAGTTTGGGGTCCAGAGAGGGGTAAAAAGTAGGGTACGGAATAGAAATGTATTCCCGGGGAGCACTGCAAGGGAATGCAGCAAAATCGGCTCCAGCCCCTGTTGTCTTGATCCCCCCCACCCCCACCCCCACCTTCCCCCCAAAGACTTTCCTCTTTGAGCTCTGGCCAAGGCTGGACCAAGTGAGGGTGGGTGGGGCTGGTGAATCACCCATTCTGCTTTTTCCCTCTCCTTCCAGGGGAGGGAAAGAGGACTCAGCCCCACCCCCTTCTGCAGACACATACACCAGGACACACAGTCCAACTCACATAAACACGCAGAGCACCGAGGACAGGGCCCCACCTAGACTAGGCACTCTGAGACCACTTTTCTAGATTGAGTCATCTGGCAAGGAAGTCCCCTCGATTGGCTCCCCTGCACATACACGAGTGTGCCATGCGTGCCCCTGGCATGCACAAAGCCTTCTGTATCCCCTGACTCTCTCCCCCACTTCACCCAAACACATGCCCTTGCCACCCTCTGTCAACACCATGGCACAACCCAAGGGTTCGGTCCCTACAACTGGCCTCTCCCCTCAGCCAGACCTGTCCAGCCAGGTGTATGGGCTCCCAGTCCAACTGAGACATTTACCTGCCTAACTCCAGAAAGAGAGGGATCCCTTCACACTTCATCCAGGGGAAGGCTACCATGTGCAGAAATGCAGGTTGTGCACTGCACAAGGGACTGACACTCTATCTTTTGGGGATTCTGAGAAGTCAGGGGAGGACACCGAAGCAAGGTGTCTGATTCTGGTCCTTGCTAGAGCAGATGCCTGAGTTCAGAGTCTTTGTTCTTGACAAGGAGACAGAGTGAGGAATCAGGGAAGGAACCCCTTCTCCAAGTCTCTCCAGGTCCTTCTGCAGAACTACAGAGCTGCAAGTGAGCTCCCTACCAGGCCTGCTGGGGCTCACTGATGGTTTGGCCGACACTGAGCGCACCAGATTTCCACGCATAGCTGGTCCTGTGACCACCGCTGGGGGCGTCCTCAGACAGACACCCCCAAGAACCTTCCCACCCTCCACAGACTGGAGCCAAGGGCAAGCAAGAAGGACCAGCTTTCAGGAGGCCCTTCAGAGCCCAGCCCCAGCCACCAGCCCTTCCAGCCTTCCCACAGCTCAGAGGGCCCAGCCAGCTACATCCTGACATCCCAGCACCCTGGTCCACCCGTACCCCCTGCCTGCTCCCACCACCCTTTGCTGCTGGCATCGCTAGACACGCCTCCCGGCAGCTATCTCAGAAGTTCTGAGAAATCACCTTGCAGCTTCCCAGAAATGCCGGAAAACAAGCCTGAAGACCGAGTCACAGTGACACCAGCTTGTCGGGTCTCCCACAAAGCCCAAAGCAGCCCCGCAGACCTCAAGCCAGCTCTTCCCCAATCCCCTTAGGCTGCAGAGGACCCTCATGCTGGGGGTCCCCCTGGAAGGACCCTCTCCCAGAATGTCCCCATCCCTCTTTTCCAAGCCTGCAGGGGTCTCTCTTGGATCTGAACCTCTTGCCGTAAGGAAGTCGTTCCTGCTACCTAACCACCCTGTTGAATGTTACATTCTGTCACCTGAGGCATCTCTAACTCCGTAATGACCCCATTTCTGGTTTATCACCCACTCTTCATCCTTCACAGCCTGGTGTCCCCTCCCCACACACACACAAGGGGAGCATTCCTTGGCCAAGGACATGCCCTGTGTCTTATGTCCCCAAAGCCTGGCATACTGCAGGTACCAGACGCGGCTGAAGAATGAATGAGTCGCTCTATCAGTCAGTGGGTCCTAAGCTATTTTCCTCCCATTAGCATCTACTGTCTGCTTCCTAAACCTTGCTTCTCTCCCCCTCTGACCCCCTTGGACGGGCCTCGGGCAGTCCTGCCTGTGCATGTTTGCACACAACTGTGACACCCACCCAGCTTCAGCACCGTCTCTTCCTGCCACCCCCTGGCTTCTGGGCTCTCTCAGGCCAAGGACTCACAGGGGGGCCAGATAATACTGCTCAGCCTGGGATTCTCCACCTTGGGCTTGGACCAGGGTCTTGTCTGCAGCAGACCTCAGGGACATGCCAGTGGGTTGGCCGGATTTTCTGGGCTGGGATCCCAGAAGCCTCAGAACCCGCCTCCACCCTGTGCCCTGCCACCCCCACTGCCTCCCCACTGTCGTTGCCAGGTTTGAGTTCCACTCTGCTCCGCCATCTACACGCAGAACCCTACCTGCTAGATGCCCTCCAGATCCAGACCCAGCAGCCAGCAGTAGCCGCTCTGCAGGCTCTGGGGCTGTCGTGTGGTCACAGGGGGACTGAGCTGGCACAGAGGGATGGATGAGCGAGGGCGGGAATGAAGCTCAGGGTCTTTGTGACACCCCTGACGTTTCCTCACCTGCGGAATGACCAAGCTGATGGCCTCTGGGCCCCTGCCAGGTTCACTTTTTGTGATGGCCCCAAGTTCCCAGGCTGAGGCCCCAGGTCCCTCCAGTCCACTCTTCCTATCCCTCGACACTCATCCATCAGAAAGTTCTTCCTGTCATCCAGCCCATCTCCTGCGGTGGTAAAGAGCCTTGTCTCTGTCACCACTAGCACAGAAGCTGAAGGTCAAGAACATGGGAGGTGGAAAGAGTCTCAGGCTCAGCCAGCAGTCACAGTCAGGGCGATGAGGAAGGTGATGGTCAGAGCCTTCAGGGGCCCGACACAAGTTAAATGGGAGGAGTGGGCAAGGAAGGGGTCTCTGGGGATCTCAAGAGGGCAGCCCCAGCTAAAGAGGACATGGACTCCTCAGTGACAGCAGCCACTGTGGCATCAGGGACATCTGACAAAAGACCACCAGATCCTTTAATCTGTCAAAAGGTCCCAAATCTAAATTATCATATAAAATCTTTCATACAAGATATGCACAAAAAACCCAAATTTTGAAATGTTGGCTTAAAAAAAAATTCTGCTTGCCGAATTAAACATGTCCACTGGGAGAGTCTGGCCTTTGGGGTGCAGCTTATCTGACCCAGCCCCCTCATCAAACAGACGGCAACACAGCAGAGGAGGGAGGTCACAGAACTGGTCGGGAACACAGTCCCAATCTCATGGTTCCTAGGCCCTGCACATCTCCCCAGTGGCCTGCCATGCAGCCCCTGTGAGCCCGGAGTCATGCTTCCAGCTTCCTGCCAAACCTGCCGCCCACTGCCCTCCACGCAGGGGCTGCTCACACCACAGCTTTCCTCCCAGTCGGTCCCAGATGCCTCCTGTCAAATAGGTGGGGGCACTGCTGGCTCTGGGGTTCCTCTCCAATGCCCGGCTACGGAGTCTGACAGCCAGGGACACGCAGGACATCGACACCCAGCACTCGGCCACTCTATACCCTTTGGTCCCTTAGACAGTACTGCTCTACCCCTTGCCTCAGGAGAGATCAATCCTAATTATTCAGGCACTTCATTGTAGCATCCGGTGAAGGCTCCGACCAGCTCTCATTTTACAGATGCAGAAGCTGAGGTACAGAGAGGTTCGGCAAGCCGCTCAGAGTCACACAGCTAGGGTGGGTGACTGACTCAACATTCTCGTGGGGGACTGAGAATGTTTCTGCTGCTCCTATCACCACAATATAGCCCCCCAGGGACGAGGCGTTGGGGTCTGCTGGGGCGGTGATGTGTTAGCTCTCCTCCCACTGCTGATCCAAGGGCTGGCGCTGCAGCTCCGCAGCTAGGGTCCATTACCCAGGCCCAGGTCTGGCTTGGGTGGAAGGTGTCAGGGGAAGAAAGAGGGAAGCCCGGGACAGGGTTTGGGGTAAGACTGACCGGCTTCTTCATGGCTCCCGAAGAGCCTACAAGAAGAGAAAAGCCTCAGACTGGCAACCTCTAAGGGCCTAAAGTCTGGGTGAGCACGGGGTCTGGCCTGCGCTGCCAGAGAGCCTCCTTTCCAGTAAGCTAGGCCTCCTCGCCCTGCTTCCCAGCCCCATACACACTCGGCTTTTGAGTTCTACGGTGCTAGAATCCTAGCATGCCTCCACGTACCACTGCACAGGGTGCCAGGGGTCAGTGGGGGCTGAAGTCCCACCTACACTCCATTCGCCAAGCTGGGCCTGGGACAGACACATCAGCCCGTAGCCTGAGGCATCCATCCCAAAGCTTACCGAGGCACCCGCTGGGCTGGGGAGATCTTGCCCCTTGCCCCCATGCCCACCACCCCTCTAGTAAGAGCTGGAGGTCATCCCCTTGCATTCCAAAAATCAGGTTGCTCCCTGAAACAGAAGGTGAGGTTCCAACTGGGCCCTGCCTGGGCCTCATGTTCCCTAGCAGTCACAGGAAGGAGCATCACTCACATCCCCTTCCCCTAACCTCTCCTCCATCAGCGCCCTAGGTGGGGACAGAGTCTGGGCCCAATCCCAACAATTTTTAATAAAATCATTCCCAGGGCTCTAGTGGGTCATCTTGATCTTTCCCCCCAGCTCTAATTTCCGCATGACTTTGGCCCTCAGAGGTTGACCGGAGGCGAGGGGGCAGCTGCTCATCCACCCCCTCACCCCCAGTGCCCCGCTCAGACCCTGGCCCAGGAGGAGTTTGGGTCACCCTCCGAATGAGGACTGAGTTTGCACCCTCTGCAAAAGAGGACTGGGGGGATTGCTAAGCACCCCGGGGTCCAACTGACCTGGTCCTGGCTGGCCATTTCCCGTTGTAGGCTGCCTTTTCCCAAATGGGAAAACCCGACTCCGCAGCATGTGAACTCAGAGCCCGCTGGACCGTGGATGGGGCTCCGGCCCCGTGCTCCACAGCTGCAGCGCCTGCCTCCCAGCCAATCACTGGGGACAGTGCATTTTGCTAGAAGATTTCAAAGCACACTTTGGGTGACTGGGGTGGAAGCCTGCTGGCACCTTTCCCCACTGCGGAGTGACAGAGAGGGAAACTGAGGCCCAGGGGCAGCACCTGGGAGGAGGAGCTGAACGTTCAATCCCATACGATGGAGAGAGTGGATACCAGGAGAAATCCCTCCATCCCCACATACCCCAGTCCCAGCCTGTCTGGAGGTCTACAAGGAAGGAGACCTGTGCTGGAAAGGCACAGTAATCATCAAGATAACATCCCTAATTTTTATTGAACACCTACTATGGAATAGGTACTTTGGTAAACATCTTAAATGTATTGCCTCGTTTAATCCTCACAACAACCCAGTGGGGAAGACAGTTTCATTATCTCCATTTGACACGTGTGAAAATGAAGATACAGCCAGATTCAGCGACTTGCCCAAGGTCCACAGCTAGTAAATGCGAGAGCCAGAATCCAAAGCCAGGCAGACAGGCTCTGGATCCAGCACTCTGAATCAGAAAACTGTACTGAGCCCCTCTCCCCCAGTGTGACAGTGACCCTGCGGGTTCCCCAAAAAAATGCACAACGGATAAAACCAGTTCCCTGTTCAGGAACCCTAGCCCCCAAAATCCTTCCCCTCACTGGAGGGGAAGCATCTAAGGGCTAATGGTCATGGTCTTGGGGTTGTGTCTGCCCCTCCAGGGGAGAATTTAAGGTTACCCACAGATTTTCCAGTTCCCTACTCTGCGGGCTAGCTATGACCCCACCTCCACCCTCTCCCCAACCTCCCCCCTTAAACACACACACACACACACACATACACACAAGCAAACACACCCTGAAGGCACCATCAAGGAACTTCTCTGGGGCATCCCTGTGAAAGACAGAGAGACATCCCCCAGGACACGCCCACCCACAGACCCATAGCACTGTGGTCTGGTCCCCAAGACCCCTCCACACTCCTCCCCAGCTACTGCCTCCTGCCCTCGTCCTCTCCCTGCCCAGTTCCCTGGTTCCTCCACCCTCTGGGAAATTCCTCTTGAGACCACCAGCCCCTTCAGCCCCCACTTCCATCTCACTGCGCTATTCCCCAGCCTCAACTCTGGGTCCTCTTAGTCCAGGAATTCGTCCTCCCTTCCCACAGAAACTTGGGATGCTGAAAACGCTTAGAAACACTCCTTTGTGCCCAGATCCCCATAGACTTCAGACTTCAGTACTATCCTTCCGACTTCTGACCCAAACTCCAGATGCGCGGGGGAGGGGCAGCCACTCCTCCCTCATGCATCCGCGGGAGTCCCCAGACTCTGATGAAAGCCAGGCTGACGAGGGTCAAGACGGCGTGTCCCTGATGGTAGGAGGGCCACACATCGGCCGCAGAGGAGACCACGGACTGGGGAGTGCCGGGGGGAGGGGGGCGCGGGGGTGGGGGCGGGGGTTGGGGAGGACAGGTCCCAGGAGAGGCGGAGGGCTTTTACCTGGCTGCGGAGGCAGAAGCGCAGGGGTAGCAGGCAGGTGAAGAAGTACTTGCCCCATCGGATCACGCAGGAGAAGCACCAGCTCAGCCGAGTCATGGTGACCCCAGGGTGGGCGCCTCTGGCGGGCGCAAGGGTCTGGGGCGAGGACCGGCCGCTCCGGGCGCTTGAGTTGGAGTGGGAAGAGGAGGAAGGCGAGAGCCCGGCCCCGGGGGGGGGGGGGGTGTCCGGGAGCCCCAGCCCCGCGGGAGCAGCCCGAGTGTCCGGCCCCCTACTAGCCGGAGGAGCCGTCCCGACGGGGCTCCATCTCCCGGAAAGCCCCTGTGGGAGGCGCGGGCCGCTGCTGGGCTCTTCCCCCCTCCGGGACTTGGTCCTGCGGTTCCCTCTGACCCGCCTGCTTCACGGGCGGGCTGAGGGGCGGGCACGAGCACCCCGGCAACTTGGGCGGCCGGCGGGGCGGTGCAGGAGAGGCGGGTCCGGACCGGGCCGAGGCGGTGCCAGGCGCCAGGAGTCCACCTGCGAGCAGGGTGCGGCGGCGCTGGGAGCCTGGGCGGCGGCAGCATTGCGCTCCAAGCTGCAGTGAGTGTGTGAGCGAGCGTGCGTGCGTGCGTGGATTCCCTCCAGACCTCTCTCCAATCCCATATTGCTCCCCAGAGCATAATGTGATTAACTTCCAGGGACGCCACCGGCTTCCAGGACCGGCAGAACATCCATGAGCTGGGGCGTGCACATGGGGGACGCTAAGCACAGCCTAAGCCAGCTGTCCCCACTCACCACCACCCTCTGATCCTGGCCACTCTCAGCCTCCTCTGCCTGAGCTCTCTCCAGCCAAGTCAGAGAGTGAGTGTGCTCTGAGCATCCAGAACCCACCCAGACTGGAAGAGACCCTGCCTCCGGGGCTGAACCAGCTCGCCTGGATGAGAGCGGAGCTATGGCTGAACCTTCTGCTCAGGGTTCAGGCGCACCACTGGGGGTTTTTACTTTCTGTCCTGCCCCATGCCTGCCCCCGGAGCGGGGGACCCTTCTAGGCCCCTGCCGTCCTCAGATGTGAGCTGAGGACTGCTCCTCTTGGAATCTTGTCTGAGGTGACCATCCTGTGCCCCTGGAACTAGGGAGAGGGAAAAAAAGAGAAGTGAGAAGGAGGTGCAAGACACAGGAGGGAAGGAAAGAGATACAGCCACAGAGACACAAGAGCGGAGACAGACAGACCAGAGGGCCAGAAAACAGAGAGGTGGACCGGCAGCCATGAGCTTTGTTCCCAGCCCACTACTGCAGAGAAAAAGGGAGGGCAGCCAGCCAGCCAGCCAAGCCCGGAAAGAAAAAGGCCAGGGGGTGTGGCATGCTAGCAGAGCCCTATAAGGGCCTCCACAGCAACAAGCCACCAGAGCAGGGAGCTAGGGACCCCTCCCGCAGGGCCCACGGCCTGCACTGCCCAGCCAGGCTTCCTTGGGACCATCTGGGGCCTTTTTCTTGGCAATGCCTTCTCCCTGCCCCCTTCCCCACACCCCTGTCCCAAGCTCTCCCCTACTCCAGCAGACTTCTCAGACCCCTGCCCCCTCCCCACTTCAGATCCCCCCCAGGAGACAGGCAGTGGGCGGGCAGCGCTTCAGGGGGGACGGGTAGAAACACAGTGAAAGAGAAGGAAGAGGTCCCCTCCGGTATGTGGCTAGAGAGGGGGTAAGACAGACAGGAGGGTTCTCAGTCCCTCACAATCCCCCAAGCAAGGGGCCCAACATCACCCTCCCTCCAACAGACATGCACAGGGGCCTTCCTCCTCCCTGGAAGTCAGGCAATCTCCACAACCTCCCTCCCCAACAAGGCACCAGAGGAAATGGATAAGACTTGAGACCTGAGGAAACCGGGCTTAATCCATAGTGAGTGGAACAAAGTTTAATCGAAAGGAATCACTTGTTGAATTTTTTAAATAGGAGGAAGTCCTTCAGATAGGATTGGGTGAAGTGTGGCTCTGCTCGGCCAAAGAGAGGAGGACCAGATGACTTTTTCTTCCTAGCATCCTGAAGTCTTCCCAGCACTTAGGGCACAAAGGCACTCATCAAACACAGAAAGAAAAGGGGGAGGGGGTATAGGAATAAAGAGAAGAAAGCAGTGGCTAGACCCACTGCAAGCTTCAGGATCGACTTCAGGATCCCAGCAAGGAGATCCTGAAGAGAAAGGCTCAGAAGGACAGAGCCCCTCACTTCAGCCACTGCCCAGCAGGAGGTGTCCTTAAACTAAGGACCCTCCAGAGAGGAAAAGAAGAGTGTGCAGCTGACAAGGACATGAAGTCAGGTCCATCACTGCCTGGAGCTGGTCCCCAGCGCACCCCTCCCAGCCTCCCGCCTAGCTTCATGCCCCATGTCTCAATTCCTGAAGATCCACGTAACCGTGTCCCCAACATGCACTGCTGTGACAACACCCAGAAATGTGCCTCCCCCTGCCCCCTGGGAATTTGATGCTTTGTGGCAAATCACAAGTCCTCTGTTCCGTGTTCACCACCAGAGGAGGTCAGAATCCTGAGAGTAACAGCTGCAGGATCCCCAGAACCACCTGAAAGTTTTCAGCAAGAACCCCTTCACGTCCTCTCCCACCAAAACTTTTGTGGGTTGGTGGGGGAAGGTGAGGAAGAGCCAAATCCCAAAAGGTGTCTCAATATCAATCCCCTTTTCCTGCAAAGTACTCAAAGCACCAGAAATTGCCTCCAGCTCCCCGTCAGGGTTTAGTACATCTTTTCTCCCTCTCCTTCTTCTTCCACGCCCCTGAGCATCAGGGACAGAGATGCAAGGCTCCACAGAATGGACCAGACATGGATGATCAGACCCAGGGGACCACATATTAGAGTCAACGGATGGAGTGAGTGAGGGGTCGGGATGAGGCTGTGGGGAAGGGGGGTTGGTCCATCAGAGGACCTCACATCAGACCCCCAACCTTTACAGTGCCCACGTGGGTGCCAGGCGAGAGCCCCCCGACTCCCTACTCTCCTTTCCCACTGGAACCTTTGAAAAGCTGAGCACCATCCTCAGAGGGTTAACCAAACCTTCAATGACTGCTTCCACCTCCCGCCCCCCCAACCAATTTGACATGGCCCTGTTCACGCCTCCATGGTCCCTGGGCCTGGCTCCCCGCACTGCCGCCCTCTGGGACCGCTTCTGTTCCTCTCTCTTCCTCTCTCCTCAGCTAGAGTCTACCCTGACAAGCTAGGCTGTGCTGCAGGACTTGCCAGGGCTCAAGGGAGAAGGAATTTCTTCTCCTCCACAGCCCACTCTTGTTCATGGAGCCCAGAGACCCGGATGCTGACTGCAGGCCAGGGAGGAAACCCCTGGAGACCAGGTGAGATGGAGGCATAGACAGGGGGCATACACGGGGCCACTCTGGGCTTTTCTCCCCAAGTTTTCCCTGGGTCAGAGTTTTCCGTTGAGTGTCAGAAGGGGAAACTTCCCAGAGGCTGCCAGCAAAGGTGTCAGAGAAATAAGAGAGCAGGTCACAGCCACGAGACCCCTAGGGACAAGCCTTGGGAGGAGGGCCCACCCACTCAGGGGAGGCACAGAGCCTTCTCTGTCCCAGGCCCCCAGGGTCACGGTGCCCCCCGCTGGTTTTGTCTGCAGGGGGACAAAGGCGGCTCCTGTCTGGGGAGAATGGCTTGGGCATCTGATCAGAGGCTCCAGGTCTTCTTTTCACACCCAGAGAGAGATGCACAGAGGCCGCTCCCCAAGGACCTCCCAGCCTTTCTCCCGCATCAGATGGGGACAGCTCTGCAGGCCTGGCTTCCTCGCTACCAACTCCTTTCAGCACCTCCCAGCCACAACGAGTCCTCCCGTGGCCTCCAGGGGGCTCTGGCTGGGGTCTCACCGCCCAGGCCGCTTCCACAGAACCCATCACCATGCGGAGACAGACTTCACAGGCTGCTCCCATCATTTCGCTGCCCAACCATCTACAAGGTTCAGAACTCAAACAATTGTCCCTCCACAAAACAGTATAGGGGTCCCTGCAGGGCTGGGGTCCCATCTCATGTGGGCTCCAATGTCATCTCCTCGGAGAGCCCCATTAAGTCCTTGCACACTGTTCCAGCATCCGTCTGGGGGGCCACCAGCATCTCTTCACAGCGCTCAGCATCTCTTGTTGACAGATTCGCTCACTCCCTATCCTACCCCTTCCCCACCAGAATGCCAGCTTCCTGAAGAGCCGACCCGCCTCTCCACTGTACCCCTGGCGTGTGGTATGGTGCCCAGTGTGTGGCTGATGGACACACATTACATGGTAGATTGGTTGGTTGATTGAATGAGAAGGAAGGAAGGAAAGAAGAAAGGAAGACCACTCCTGCTTCCAAGTGCACCAGTCAGTCAGGTCCCCCAGCCCTGGATTATGGGCCAGTGCAGAATGTGGCTTTCAGGCTCTGGCGGCTCTGGCAGCCAGTACAGTGAAGTCTTGATCCAACTCCTCTCCATTCGCCCCTAGCTAGGGGCCCCATGTTCCTACTCCAAAACAGCTCCCCAATATCCAGTCCTGATTCCAGTTCAACTCCAAGGAGACCCCACATCTTCTCCTGCCCCCACCCCAACACACACTCATTTACCCATGAGGCGCGGAGAGGTAACGTGACTTGCCAGGGTCACTCAGCTAGAAAGCAGCACTGCCGGAACTGGATGCAGGGCCCCCATGCTTGGTCCATTGCTTTGCAGAGCAGAGGAGAGGAGGCAATGAAGGGGGCAGGGAGGAGGAAAGGCAGGAAAGGCTTCTCCTCTTAGAGATAGCCCAAAGAGGTGAGTCCCTAAGTTCTCTTTCTCCCTTTCTCTGACCCCAACAGGCAGGAAGTTCCTCCTGATACCTAACCTGCATTTCCCACTCTCTAATGCCAAAACTAGACTGCTTTGCCCGGGGAGGGAGAACAACTTGGTCACTCTCCTCTGTACAATGAATGCCTTCAGGCGCTGGCAGCTCATTATTCAAGCCCCCATCCCCACCCCACCCCCACCCCTCTCTATTCTGCAGGATGAGAATCCTGGGTCCTCTGGGCCCCTTTCCAAACGACTTCCATCACCACCCAGCGGCTGACATGAAAAACGGTGGAGGGGGGAGGGGTGGGGACAGATCTGGAGGGATGGTGAGGATCGATCCATTGGGAAGCCCAAGGCCTCATCTCCCTTCCAGGGAAGGCAAGAGCATCTGGGGGTGGAGAAGTAAGAACAGGGGCACTGGGGTCATCCTGGTCATCCCTCCGCCCCTGGGATGCTGGTTGCAGGGCCCCCCATGGAAACTGCAGACCAGTAGCTGGGCAGCTGGGTCTGAGCCCAGGCTCCTGCATGAGATTAAAGCAGGGACTGTCTAATTGATTCTGATGGAACTGGGAGAGGGAGGAAGATGAATGGAGAGTGGGGAGGAGGGGCAGGGAAGAGGGGAGAAGGGAGGGGGGAAGGGAAGGGAGGTGGACCGCGAAGGGCCCAGGCTGGGAAGCCCAGTGGCATCAGAACTAGAGAATTCAATTACCATTCCCCTCCACCCCCTCCCACCGCCACCCGGCCCCCTCCCCTTCCTGGGAAACCAGCCCGCTGACTAGTCTGCCCCCAAAACTGGACAGAGAGTGGGGGATGAGTGTGGAGGACAGAGGAGAGGAGCCGGATTAAAGTCCCCCAGTCCCAGAACCAAGATGACACAGAAAGGCAACGACAGTGGCAGTGACTGGCAGACAGCTAGAGACATCCGGAGACCAAACGAGGCAGATACAGACAGATAAGCAGATCTCCATCTGCCCCCTCTTCGCCCAACAAGCTCCCTCCCATCCCACTCCTATCACACCGCACCATCCTCCCCGCAGTCCCCTGCCTTGGGCTCCTCTCCTTGGCCCACCCCAGACAAAGGGTGAGGAAATGGGAGGGAGTCCGGGAAAAGAGATCCCAGAACTCTCGGTTTCCCCACCCGGCCCAGGGCCCTCCGCCTGTGCCCTACAGCACTCCGGGGAAGTGGGAGAAGGAAGTAGGGCCAGGAGGAGCCAGGAGCCCAGTCACTGAGACGGATCCCAGATGGACCCGAAGACTGAGCCGCAGGTAGGAGGGAAAACAGAGCCTCCAAGACAGACAAGCAGGGACAGGGAAGGCACTGGGGCTGAGACTGTCAAAGACAGGACGTGAGAGGAAGCCCGTGAGTAGAGAGAAGGATGACGCAAGCAAAATGGGAAGGCAGGAGGCCGGCCCCAGGACAAGGAGACAGGGAGGAAGGTGCCAGAAGGAATGGCTCCTCTGTGCCCCTTGCCTGGATCCCACATCCTCCCGGGACCCACAGACTTCCTTCTGCTCCCCTGACCTGAAATGTACAACAGGGCTCCCTCTTCCCGCTTCC
Source organism: Mustela putorius furo (assembly GCF_011764305.1). NCBI lineage: Eukaryota > Metazoa > Chordata > Mammalia > Carnivora > Mustelidae > Mustela > Mustela putorius. The sequence continues at coordinate 22,154,010 of NW_025421341.1, forward strand.
CAAAGGGTCCCACAGCCCCTCTGTGATGCCCTCAGTCTCGACTTCTGGCATGTTCTAGTCTCATTCTGTCTGGTAGCTTCAGGGCAGAGCAGAGCAGGCCTTGACCCCAGGCAGACCAGAGAAGAGGAAGTTACTGATGCAGCCCCACGAGTGTCTGAGCCAAGTCACAAGGCCGTGGGGGGTAAGGAGTCAGGCCCAAAGACAGAAGGCAACATCCCAGACAAGGCTGGGGCACAGCCCCTCCAGGAGCCCAGCACCATCTGTGGAAGGGGTACTGCTACCTTTGCCTTTCTCCCCTCCCAGGGCCGTTGAGAGTGTGCCAGGAGAGAGCTTATGGGAAGCATCACCTCCCAAAGGAAAGGATACAGGTTCAAAGCCAGAAGAGACCAGGGTCCAAATCCCTACCCTGACATTTAACCAGCTGTATGACCTGGAAGAGATTAGTTCCCTGTTCTGAGCCCGTTTCCCCTTCTGCAAAATGGAGCCAAGGACCCTAACCTCATGTGTAATTGTCAGAATAGAATTAAATGTGAAAATGCCTGGCCCCAGACCTGAGTCATCAAGGCACCCTGGGGAGCTACTGAGCAAATATCTCAGAACCTGGGGCAGGGGGGTAAGGGGGGGGGGGCACCCTGGGGCAACTCTAAAAGCAAGTTCACCCACCCCCACCAGACAGACGCTCCCCACCAGAACCTTCGGCAAGAGTACCCTGTCTGGAACACACAGTTCACACCACCATCTGGGGAATGGACACCCAAGAAAGAGGAGCCAGGAGTCCTAGCCGGATGAGCCAAAACGGCATTGTTATGCGATGTTGGAAGCAGGCCAGAGGAGAGAGAGAATGGGGGCACATGAGCCCAGAAGAAGCCGGAACTCAAGAAGAAAGAGGGATTGAGGGAAGCCTCTCAGGCAAAGAAAACAGAAGGAAAAAGCCAAACGGTGAGTTCCTGAGCTCCCCACCCACCCTGAGAATAAACACGAGGAAATGGATCTGGACTAAAGCAGGAGAGACTCAAGTTAGACAACAGGCAGAACTTCCAATGACACACCACACTTACAGAGAGGCCCCTATTTTCACCCCATTCCTTCCCCTACTCTCCTTTAAACCTCAAGTGACGTTTGAGTCTTCAGCTTTCCATTACTCAGCCTAAAACCTCAGTATTGGGAATCCCTGTTCTCCTCAGCAGGAAAATAGGCCAGCCTTGTTTCCCTGATCGCCACATCTCCAGACTCACTCAGCCCAGCACTCTCCGTACGGATTCCCTGGCAGAAGCCATTACTCAGTCCTACCATCCATGGCCATCTCGGATGCCTGGAGTAGGGGACCACTTCCCACACAGACATCTACTCCTAACCCCTCAGGCCTCACCCGGACCACTCAGACCTGGCTCTGTCTAGATCAGTTGTCCCCTTCCTTACGTTTTCTCTCTGGGAGGCAGCGGGAAAGGTCCAGAGGCTGAGGGTGGGAGCAGGGAACACGGGAGTTGTGAAACAACTTTGGGGGCAGGGGGACCCCTCACAGGGAAAGGCTGATGGAACCCCATTATTGTTCCTGAAAGCTTGGACTGGGTTGGAAAGGAAGCAAAAACAGGCCTGGAAATAGGAGCGTATACAACAGACACACACATACATAAAACATAGGCCCGACAGGACAAAGTGAGGGTCCCGGAGAGTCGGAGCCAGGCCTGGGACCCAGCAGACAAGGAGTGGGGGACCAAGGCAGGAAAGAATGAAGGGGGTAGAGCTGAATGGCCCCCCAGAAAGAGAAAAGTAGGTGCCAAAGGAACTTTCTGACCATTTTGGACCCGAAAATGACATACCAGCCTGATGCAGAATGTGCAAATGAGCTTGCCCACCGGGAATTTTTTATCTATGCTTGGCTGTCATGAGATGTCCGTGTGGGGGTGTCGTGTGGAGGTAAAGAACCAGCCCCAGCACCCCCAGCCCCTCACCTCCCTGCTGGGGGCCCGTCTCTCCCTCAACCCTTGGGCTCCAGAGAGAGGGCCTCCTGGGGCCTCTCTGGACCCCGCCTCTGACCCTTGGGTCTCTTTCTAGGCCCCCAAAGCTTCCCCTATCTCTGCCCCTCACACCCTAAACTTCCTCCTTCAGCAAGGGGCTTGTCTCCTAGCCCACAGAAGGGGGATTCTGCCTCCCACAGAGAGAAGCTTTCTGTGGATAAAAAGAGGAAAGATGGACGCAAAAGGGAAATGAATTTATCAACACTCATGGGACAGACAGGCAGCGAGGCCCACTGGGATCTCCCTAGTCAGCCCTCTGCCTCCCCGGAGAGCTCCTCCAGCCCAGGCCCACGGAGGGGGGGGGGGGTGTCCCTTCTGGCTTAAAGTTCTTCTGAAAGGGAGACCCCACAGCTTGCGCGGATCCTCCTGTTTCTCTGGCATCCCCGCCCCGTTGGCTGCTCCCGACTTTCAAGCTGGCTTCACACACAGGAAGACAGGAGACCCTGCCCCCAGGTCTCCCGAAAGAAAGACTGTGTCTTCCAGTCCTCCTGACCAGCCACACGGCCTCTCTGTCTACCAATTGTGGCTTTTTGGTTTTTTTCTTTTTTAAAGATTTTATGTTTAAGTAATTTCTACACCCAGCGTGGGGCTCGAACTCACAACCCTGAGATCAAGAGTCGGAGGCTCTACCAACTAAGTCATCCAGGCGCCCCACACCCACCCGCACTTTGCTCTCCTGCAGGCCAACAGCGGCTGAAGCTCCGAGAAGCCAAGAAGAGAGTACTTCTGGTGACGTGGGCCAATAGAATACACACGCTCACTTGTGCTCCCTCTTGAAACTCCTCTAAAACAACCACAAAAAAAATTTTTTCTTTTTTCTTTTTTTTTAAATTAAAGCAAAAGGCCGGAAGGACAAATAAAACAAACGAGAAAGGAGAAGACGCAGCACAACACCCCCCCCCCCCCCCCCCCGGCCAGCAGCGGGACAGCAAACCCCATCTGTTCCAGTCGTGCCCTGCCCAGGGCTCCAGTCGGGGGCACCCCCTCCCCCAACCCAGAGGGGCTCATTCCTGGCCCAGGAGGGGCCTCGGGACTCCTCCAGCCTCCCAGCCCAGTCGCTTGGATCTCTGGTTAAATATTTTGATGATCACCCTTGACAACAGTATCAAAATTCTGGGAGCTGGAGGACAGAGGGATGAGCAGGATCTGTGAGCCCGAGAGAGAGCTGCACCCTGAACTGGCCAGAAAAACCAAAGCCGGGAGGCCACCAGAGCCTCGGGCACAGGACCCTCCAAACGCTCTGAGCTGGTGAAGGCAGATACCTTTGGGACTGGGGGCGAATATGAACTTAAATTAGAAGATAGGTAGGACATTGGAGAAGCGGTTGGTTTCCAGATCCTCTCTCTGACCCCACCTTCCCCCAGTGGAAGGCAGGAGGTTTAGAACCTGGAGAGGATAAAACAGCGGGCCCTGGCCTGGGGGCCGTGAGGCACAGCTGTGGGTGTGAGTACTGGTGGGAAAAGGGGAGTTAAGTGTTTGCAGAGCATGAGGTAGCCAGACCTGGACCTGACAAGCCCGGAAGGAGGAACCCAGATACAGACAGAAGGCTCCCCAGTGCAGCCACCCAGCCAGGTACCCAAAAGCCAGGCACTTGTGGGTCCATTCCCACCCTCAGAGCAAAGCATCCACCCATTAGGTTCCCGTTTGAAATACAAGGCGAGAACCCAGGCTGCAGGGAAAGCTTACAAGGGAAGAACTAGAGACACAGAGCCACTTGGAGCCACTTGGAGGAAACAGGTGGGGCGCAGGGAGAAGAACACTTCAGATCAAGTTATTGGCATTCACAGAGGCCAGAGAAGAAGGTACATCTATGAAACAAGAACAGGAGGCAAAAAACAAAGAATAAAAAGAATATTCAGAAAACAAAGCAAAAAGCTCTTGGGAATTAACTGAAAAGTCCAGAGCCCAGACTGAGGCCCTCACTAGGCACTGGCCCATACCTGCCCCTTCCCCACTCTGCACACGCAGGCAGCCGGCCAGGCTCTCCTCTCCAAGAAGCTCTGCACCCCCCTCAGAGCCCCAGAGTCCATGATGGGAGTGGTCTGGAGACCAGATGAAATGAAGACTCAGACCCAGGGAGGAACCCAAGAGGCCAGGAAGAGACAAGGGTCTCCAAGGGCTGGAGAGGGCCAGAGGCCACCCACTTGGGTTCAAGCCCGGGCCCCTGACACTTACCAGCGAGGAATTCCGGGTGGATCCCAGCACTCAGTGCACGTCCCTCTGCCCACGTGTCACCCACCAGCACCGGAAAGTCTCTCCCAGATGTCGCTGGGGCCCATGGCCCTCCAACCAGTCTTCTGGCTGCAGCAGGGTGGTGGGGAGGCCCCGGAGCCCTGGCAGAATATGTCCCCCAAGGAGACGATGAGGGACCTGCAGGGTGGACCCTGCCTTCACCCCAGACTGTTCTGAAAGCACCCCAAGCATGGGTCCATTTTTAGCCAGTCCCCAGCGGGTGGCCAGCCACCCAGAGTTATTCTCGGCTGTGGGGACATTAGGCTAGCCAGGGTAAAGGGGAGCCAGGGCTGAGGCTGTGGGAATGGCACGCCTGGGAGGAGACACCCGTGGCCTGAGGGAGGGACTGAAGAGCAGAGCCCAGGGCAGGAGTCAGGGCCAGAGAGGGCTGAGCTGGGGGCAGAAGTCCAGAAAAGCACAGGAGACTGGGAAGGCAGTAGGTGACAGGCCTCCCTGGAGCTGCCATCCAGGGACGGAGAGTGGGGTCTGCCTTGTTCTCCTTGGGGACAGGGGGCTGTGCCAAAGGAGGCAGAGGCCAGGCTGAGAGCGAGGGATGGGCATGGGGATGGGCATGGACCGAGTGAGCTAGGAGGACAGAGAAGGGGCAGGACAGGGAGCGAGAGACAGACAAAGAGACGAATGACAAGAGAAACAGAGAGCTGGGTAGAGGTTGGGACGGGGAGGACAGCACGGGTTCCTGGGGACAGTCTTGTCCTCAGGCCACACACCCTCTCAAAAGCACCCAATCTCCTTCCACCCACCAGGGCCTCTCAGCCTTGGAGGAGAGGCCCCAAGACTGCTCGGCATCCCTGATTCAAGATTCCGCCCTACACCCACGTTACATATAAAAGTCACCAAGCTCAGACATGGACTGGAACGCATGCACGCACACACACACACACAGGTACCCACGCACACGTGCAGCCTCCTGGGAAGTGATGGGACAATGGAGAGGGGCGAGAGGGGTGTCCCTTTGTCCCCCCTGCCCAGCCTTGGAAGCTCAAATCCACATAAAAAGCTTCACAAAGGGCCTCTGGCTCCCAGAAGGGGAGAAAATTGGGGGAAGCAGGAGGGAAGGGGAGACCCCAGAGCTGGAAATGCCCATCAGTGGGTCTGGGAAGCAAAATGAGGGCTGTTCTCATAGCCACAAGAGGCCACAGAAGAGCTTGCTGGGGAGGGGGCATTGGCTCAAGGGGCAGGGAGAAAGCTAGGGCTCAAAGTGGCTTCCTGGAGGAGGCAGTCAGAAGTACTAACCTGCTGAAGACATTGAGAGAGAGGTAGCCGGGCTTCCTTGCCCAGCTTAAGTGAGGGGGCAATAAGCCTAAGCCTACCCTATCCCCAGAGAAGGGGGCAGGACCGCAGACCACCCCATCTCCCTCCCCCTTCCCTAGGCTGCCTTGGGTCTAGCTGGAGAAGGGTGGATACCTTCTTCAGGGCTGAAGGCCAAACCTGCATGGGGGTGAGGGGTCCCAGGAGAAGGACTGATCAGTCAAGCAAGATCATAGCTTCTTGACCCAAAGAGGCCAGAGGAAACAAGCTGAACCTTTTCCTTTGCTCCTACTGCACACCCCAAACCCGTCCTACTGGGGGCGGGGAGGAGCTGTCCTACTCAGAAGAACAGGTAAGAAGCAGGAGAGAGGCCATGTGCACAAGAGGTCTTAAGGTTCCTGGCTCATGTCCTGACTACACTAACAGCAGCGGGGCCATTGACAAGTCACCTCCCAGGGCCTCAACTTCCCCATCTCTGAAAGAGGCTAATGGTGCCGGCTCACATCTTTCCAGGGTTGTTGGGAGCATCACGTGAGGCTGTCTTTAAGAGCATTGATTATCATGATCACCCAGTGACCTCTGACCTGCCAGACAAGTCAGAGGTCCCAAGCCCAGGGCTCCCCTTCATTCCTACTCCTGCTTTCTTCTTTCCGAAAGCAGTTCCCAGGGGAGGCTTCTGGCAGCGAGGGAAGGGGTCAACCAGATGATCCCAAAGCCTCCTTCCAGGGGAAGGACACTGATGTTTACTGGGGACCTCCTGTGTGCTAGGAGCTTGACGCACATCAGCCGCCCCAATCTCCTGGCTAACCCTGTGAAGCGAGTGCCATCATTCCCATTTCCCAGATGAGGAAACTGAGCTCACAAAGTTATGAGGGACAGAGCCCAGACTGGTGACAAGAGGAGCCCATGCCCTGGGCTCATGCTTTTCTACCACAAACCCTCCCTCATTTCCTCATTGTAGTGTTCTACGCTCCCCTGTCCCTGCCCCTCACCCAATCCCTATACCCAGAGCAGAGCTCCCAGAACCGCCCCTCCCCCAACACCCATCCGCAGCTGACCTCAGGATTCAGGACTGCAGCGGGTGACCAAGGAGCGACAGGAGATGCCAACAAGAACAGAGTGTGGACAGGCTGGACCAGCCTGCCCACTGTGTCCCAGGGCTTGGCACAGACTGTGCGGCCAGCCCTGCAGAACAGCCAGGCGAGGTGGGCTCTGTGCGCCCATTCTCACGGGAGAGGAAGTGAAGGCTCAGGGGCACCAAGCAGCTTTTCCAGGGCACCCTGCTAAAAATCGGTAAGCAAGGATTCGCCCAGCTGCCTGACCCCCATCTCTGCTCCCATCCAGGCTCCCGGGGCTACAGGGCTTCCTGTCTGGACTGCAGCCTTGGAAAAGGCAGTGTGGAGTCCTGCAGGGAGCCCAGGGGTCTTGCCTCAGAATGCAGAAGAACCAGCGAAGAACCCCCCACCCCCACCCCAGGGCTACCTCCACCCTGCTCACCCCCTGCTGTCTTTGTGCAATTCCATTAAGAGGCAAAGGAATAAATTAGCCCTGCTTAGCATATTGAGTGGCTGGGGTTCAAGAGGCCGTCTGGGTGGCTCGGGCATCTCAATGCAGTCTGCCGGCAGCTGCAAAGGCAGAGAGCCCACGGGGTAGGGTGGGGGGTATGGGGGGGGGCAGTCTGGCCAAGCTGGGCCTGCTCCGACCTCCTACAGATGGCCTCAGCTCAGTGCCCAGCTCGCTCCTGCTCCAACTTCATTCCCCTAATGGTGTCGCAGCTTGGCACACACTCTCCGCACCCGTGCCCCCTGCTCAGGCCAGCCCAGCCAGCCCCAAGCCAGCCCCTGAGGACACCCAAGGGTAGTGTCAGAGCTGGCGCTCTCCACACCCCTGCCCCCTGCTCTGACTAGCCACAGGCCGGCCCCAGCCAGCCACCCCACCTCCCCACCCCAGCCCCAGGACACCCATGGGTAGTGTCAGGCCTGGTGTCAGGCTGCCCATCCTCCCCAAGATGAACTTTGGGATGGATGGCTCTGTTGGGGGGAGGGGCGGGGAGAAGAGAACAGCACAACACAGAGTCTGGAATGCCCCCCACCCCAGGGTAGGCTCTCACAGGCCTGAGGTGCCCATGCCTCCGTTCCCTCCTCAGCACCGAGACACCCCCAAGCACAAAGGAAAGATGGGGAGGGGAACCAGAGGGTCATACCAAAGGCCAGCGGGGTCATCCCTCTGCCCTCAGAGAAGGGCATCCATTTCCTGTGACTAGGACAAGTAACTCAACAGCCAGAATCCAGCCTGAGGCCAGACTCAGCAGGCCCAGGCCTGGGAGGAAGCAAGACAGCCTGGGCCCCAGTCTGCTGCCTCCTGCCACACCTACGGGTCCTTCCCCTCCACCCCTCTCAACAGCCGCCCCAGATCCCCCAGGACCAAAGGCCTTTCCTCCTCCTGGTCTCCAGGCCCTGTGGCAGCCACAGGAATGCACCTTTCAGTCGTCCTGCCAGAGGGAGCAGGACCGGCCAAGGCCCCAAGGCCCCAGCTGAGCACTCTGAAATCACTACTGGTGCTCGCTCACCGCTCACCAGGGCCAAGCCGCCAGAGGAGGCCGCCGTTCTTGGAGGGCTAGGGCAGCTCTGTCAGCCTTGTTCTTGACAGACCCAAGACTTCCGGCCAACCTGGGTTCATGGATCCCCTGTCAGCCTGGCTCCGGCGTGCACCGAGGGCGAGGACACTTCCGTCCCACCGGGCTCACTCGGGCTCCCCTTCACTCAGGCTCGGACTTGCGCGGCCATCTGAAGGCTCTCCCAGCCTTCCGTGGCTCCTTCCTTTCGCTCAGCCATTTCCCCTAATAAAATCTTCACACCTTTACTGACATCTTGTTTCCCGGAGGACCCAGACTCACACAACCACTCAGTAGCCATAACAGCAACAACAGCTACCCTTCGTTAAGGGACAGCAACAAGCCCCAAACTGTTCTAAGTGCTTCTGAGGCAGCAGAGGGTATCGAGGCACAGAGAGGTTATATAACGTGCTCAGCGATGCACAGCCCTGAAGTGGCAAAGCCCAAAGCTGACAACAGTTTCGCCCCAAAGTCCCCTGGGTCACCACCTACCACCTCACACTGCGTCCCCTAGGAAAGAGGTGCCAGCCCTCCTGTTTTCTGCCTTCCGGGGAAAAAAAGAGGGTAGAAAAGGGAACCGCGACTCCTGAGAAGTGGGCAAGACAGACACGCGGAGAGAGAAAGAAGGCACAATGGCTCCCCCCAAAGGGTCCTGATTCCCACAAGAGAGAGCACCTTCTCTCCCCAGGGCGAGGACGAGGCCTGGGGACCACAGGGAGCAAAAGAGGAAGGAGAAGGTGGCTCTGGAGCCTTTTCCAACCCCGTTCATTTCTTGCCATCCTTGCCCCCCTGTCCCAAAGCACCCCCCTTGGGCATGTGACTGGGGTGTGCCCGAGGTGTCAGCCAAGGGACTCCTGGCAGCACCCAGTCCCTGCAATCTCCATCTCTCCCCACCCCCGCCATTCCTCGCCCTCCATCCCTTCCCGGGCAGAGCCGGCAGGCCTAGCCCGGCCAGGTCTCAGGGTCCCAACAAAGCCAGGCCTGTCCCCTGCCCGGCTCTGTGGGAGTGATGTCTGGGCTGGGCAGAAGGTAAAAGTGAGCCAAAGGGACATGGCCAAGAGCCAGCTGTATGCCCTCCAGGTGAGTTCCCAGCTTAACCCCTGGCCTGCCAGACCAGAGTTCTCGAAGCTATTAGGGGATGAAGGGGTTGGCAGAGGTGAACTCAGGGATAAAGAAGGGGAACCAGCTTCCAAGGGCACCCGTCTACACACACACATGCATGCACGCATACACACACACACACACACACACACACAGGTGCACACACGCAGATCCCCATCTGGTTCAGCCACAGGGGAAAGACCCATCACCGGCTCCAGGCATCCCGCACCCACCTCTCATCCATCTCCCACACTGTGCCGGAGATATTTTAAAACACAGACTCCACCCGCTCCCTACACACAGACCGCTAAACCTTCCAGGGGCTTTTTATGACCCACATTAAGTCTGAAGTCCAAACTCTTTAGCTTGGCATTCAAGGCCCTGCCCTCACTGACCTACCTCTTTTCCAGCTTCTGATGCAGCCTCTCCCTTCCCACCCTATGCTCCAGCTCCCTGAGGGTACCACACACTTTCATGCCCCTGAGCCTTCCTCCCCTCTCTGTCAGTGAGAGAGAGGTCCTACTCACCCTGTAGGACCCAGGTCAACATGTCACCTCCTCTGGGAGGGCTTTCTAGACTGCCCCAGGCAAACTAGGCCACCCCTGCTCTAAACCAGGGGGCAGCTTATTCAGGCCTTCCAGTACATCTTCCCCCTGCCCCCCAACCTGGGCCTCTAAACGGAGGGTGAGGTCTTACTGGGGAAGACTAGTGTGTGTCCTCAGGACTTGGCAGCAGGCAGGTGAGTGGCAGAGAAGAAAGGCAATGGGCACGAGGACGAAGGCTGGGCAGGTCACAGGGTCTTAATCCCTTCCACTCGCTCCAAGCCTCGAAAAGGCCACCATCAGTGGACTGCTGACAATGGCTGAACTTGACCCCGGTGGTCCCATCCTCAGTCCCATCCCCTCCCCACACCCATGCCCATCCAGGGGGTGCCCAGAGGAGCTCAGGCCCAGGGAGAGCCCCAAGGTGGAGCAGGGGTCTCAGCTTCCCAAGCAGGACAGCCCACCCAGCACAGCAGGCCACACCTGCCCACGGCCAGACCCTGTGCCCAGCCTCCCCCTGGGTTCTCTCGCCTCTCTGGGGTCTCTGTCTGTCCCAGTCTCACATGCAGCCGTCCTTCCGCTGGGCAACCCTTATTGAGCCCACCCTCTGCTACGTACCTAGGATACCAAGCTCTCAAGAACTGGACTCTGGTCTAAAAACACTGGCTCCGGGGCACCTGGGAGGCTCAGTAGGTTAAATCTCTGCCTTCGGCTTGGGTCCTGATCTCAGGGTCCTGGGAGCGAGCCCCGAATTGGGAATCTCTGCTCAGCAGGGAGCCTGCGTCCCCTCTCTCTCTCTGCCTGCCTCTCTGCTTACTTGTAATCTCTCTGTCAAATAAATAAATAAAATCTTTTAAAAATAAAATAAAATATTTAACAAAATATAAAAAATAAATAAAAACACTGGCTCCTTGGGACACCAGGGTGGCTCGGTCGGTTGGGCGTCTGCTCTCAGCTCAGGTCATGATCCCAGGGCCCCCGATAGAGTCCTGCATCCGGCGCCCTGCTCAGTGGGGAAACTGTTTCTCCCTCTGCTTGTGTTCTTTCTCTCTGACAAATCAATAAATAGAATTTTTAAAAATAAATAAAATAAAAAAATAAAAAGCCCTGGCTCCCCGATTTCCTGGGGAAACAGAGAGCTTTGTGACGAGGTATCACCAGAAGTACCCTACCGCTCTCATAACCTAAGTCAGGAAGAAACAGTAAGGCCGAAGTCCTCCATCCCTTATCCCAGGGTGGGTTTGGAGACCCAGCCTCTGCTCGGGGGCCCTAGGACTTTTCAGGCTGGGAGAGAGAGGGGCTGGCTCAAAATGTCAGGGCTGTTGTGTCCAGTGGGGAGGGGGTCAGCTTAGGGACCAGAGCTAGGACAGTCAGCAGGGGGACCGAACCCTGGACATTGTCTATGTTCCCTTTGCTCCCCACCACTTGGCTTTTCTGCAGACAGCAGCCTCTGCTTCCCACCCACAGGTTGCTGCCCCTCCAGGGGCTGCTGTAGCTTGCCTGCCCTTGGCACCACACTCAGTCCTGGTGCCAGGGGCCCTTGGCAAGTTCATACATCAAACAGGGAGGCAGTGACTGGCTTCCTGCCCTTTGGGAAGGAGGGACGGTTGGAGGCATGGCCCATCCTCGGCTTCATACCCTCCTGACCCACCAGGGACCCAGACCTGCCCCTAGACAGTAGGTAAGTCCAGAGATGTGGTCAGCGGACTTCCACCCACCCCTACTCCAGTGCAGGCCTCCAGAGCTTCTTCCCCATTCTCCTCCTACCTGAGCCTCATCTTGAGACGGGGACATATTAGGGTGCTGGAGAATCTCCCCTTCCCCAAAATGCCTGAAGTGCTCCCTTTGTAGAATGATGCCTCTGATTCTTGGGATGCTGGGGTCTTCCAGAGACACTCATCAAAACAGAGGAATGAATCAGCCCGCCAGAAAGCACAACCAAAAGACAGGCACAAAAATGTTCACAGCTGGGGCACCTGGGTGGCTCAGTGGGTTAAGCCTTTGCCTTCGGCTGGGGTCATGATCTCAGGGTCCTGGGCTCTCTGCTCAGCAGGAAGCCTGCTTCCCCCTCTCTCTCTGCCTACTTGTGACCTCTCTCTCTGTCAAATAAATAAATAAAATCTTAAAAAAATAAATGTTCACAGCAGAGCTGTTTACAATAGCCCCAAACCAGAAACACCCCCAAAGGCCTGTCAGTAGCAGAACTGATAAATAAATTGTGTCTCTTCACCTGGTGGAATGGTGTCTGACAATGAGAAGGAACACCTCCAAGCAGGTGTAAGACGAAGGATGAAATTCACAACCCTAATGTTGAGCAAAAGAAATCAGGCACGAGGGGCGCCTGGGTGGCTCAGTGGGCTAAGCCTCTGCCTTCAGCTCGGGTCATGGTCTCAGGGTCCTGGGATAGAGCCCTGCATCTGGCTCTCTGCTCAGCAGGGAGCCTGCTTCTTCCTCTCTCTGACTGCCTCTCTGCCTACTTGTGATCTCTCCTCTGTCAAATAAATAAAATCTTTAAAAAAAAAAGAAGAAGAAGAAGAAAGAAATCAGGCACGAAATAACCCAGAGGACATGCTCCATTTATAAGAAGCTCCACAACAGGCAAATCGGTGTTGTTAGAAGTCAGGATAGCCAAGAAGCCTTAGAGGGGGATTAGTCACTGGCAGGGGGCATGGGGAAAGGCTTCCAGATGTAACAACCCATTGCTGGCTGAGCACTGGGTCATGGGCACATGGGCATGTTTGGTCTGGGAAAATTCATGTGCTTTTCTGTATTTATGAAACACTTCATATTGATAAAATACTAAACTGAAATGGAGAAGTGCCTGATGAAGGCTTAGCAGCTGCACTGAAAATAAAGGGGTCAGGTTCATACACATCTCTGCCTCGCACCCACCCATTCCCAGCCCCTCTCCACCTCCTGTCCTTGTCCTTTCTCTCCTGACTCAGGCTTGGCCTCACTCCCCTAAGCCCTCCCTGTGGCCAGCCGCCTAACCTAAACCGCCACCCTCTCACCAAGATGACTGCAACCGCCTACTCCAGGCAGGTCTCCTGGCTTTGCGCCTCACTGTTTCCAATCCATATCCACAGTGCATGGAGTGCAGGGTTCATGGAAAGCCAGGAGCAGCCAGAGAAAGTCTCTGTCAAATCCTATAAGGGCTCATACCTCTTCATCTCAGGACCTTCAACTGCGCTGTTCCCACCCTTTGGGATGCTTCTCTTCCCTACCTTCTGCTTGCACTTGGTCTCCTCGCTTAAACACCACTTTCTCCACCTTCCCAGTGGAGATCTGACCCCTCCACTGGCTCCCATGACACCCTTACTTCTCTCCCATGGCACTGTTTCCAGTACCGCATTTAGTCGCCAACTATTTGTTTCCGCTCTATTCTGTCTGTCCCGCCGGACTGACACCATCTCTGAAGGCAAGAACAGGGACTGTCTGCTTTCCTGCTCCATCCCCAGCTCCTAGCTCAATGCCTGGCTTCTTAGAGCAAGTGCTTAAAAATGCATGTTGACTAAAGGACTTAATTGTTCCCACTACCAAAAAAAAAAAAAAAAAAAAAAAAAAAAACACAAAAAAACGATGTGACTTGTAAATGTGGCAGCTGAGATTCCAGCAGTAATCACATGGCAAAGTATAAATGTATTATAACAATGCCTTGTACACTTTTGGCTTATACAGTATCACATGTCAAATGTATCTCAATAAAAGTAAATTTGGGGGGCACCTCCGTGGCTCAGTTGGTTGAGCTGCTGCCTTCAGCTCAGGTCATGGTCCAAGGGTCCTGGGATTGAGCCCCGCATGAGGCTCCCTGCTCAGCGGGAAGCCTACTTCTCCTTCTCCTTCTCCCACTCCCCCTGCTTGTGCTCCCTCTCTGTGTCTCTACCTGTCAAATAAATAAATAAAATCTTTAAAAATAAATAAATAAATTTTTAAAGGTACATTAACCTACAATGAAATAAACTCAGTTAAAAGCTAAGGTAATAAATACTCCCTCAAACTGCCCCCAGAAAAATTCTAGTTGAACACATAAATGGCCAGGCCTTGGCAGACAGCCTTTGGAAAAGGCCAGGTTGCCTCTGGAAACAAAACTTCCACTTGTTGGGGGTCAGGACACCTGGGTCATGGTCCTCACTCTGCCACTCACTTGTTTTGTGGCCTTGGGCAAGTCATTTCTCTCTGGGTTCAGTGTCCTCATTGTGAAATGCAGGCATGAGATGCAGCGGGGTAGGCTTGAAGAGGTATATGACATTTGTGTGTGTGTGTGTGTTCACATACCCGTGCACATTTCCTTAGCAAGAACATCCATAGCTTTCGTCAGATTCTTAAAGGGATCTATGACTGCAAACAGTTCAGAACCACTAATCAAGATCCTTTTCGCCTTTGGGGGGGGGGTGTCTATGATCATAGATAACTAGAGAGAAACAGGAAGTAATTCAACCCATAGCAGAGGGGGTTCAAGAACTTCCATCAGGGGTGTAGGACCCCACAATAGGAACACAAGGGAGGCTGCAGGACATGACCTCCTGGGGAAATCCTAAACTCAACGGGGCTCCTAGGCAATTGGGGAGAAGCCACAGCAAATGACCCCGGGGGGCTGGTTTTTCAAGACAGAAGGCAGAAGGAGCCCAAAGTCTCCTCCTCTTGGCTCCTGCCACCAGCGGACAAGCACCCACTTGTCTCGGGCTACGGCAGAAAGCGAGGAGGCGAGGCTGGCACCTGGAGATGCCCTCCAGGCCCCTTGGCACCCAGGTCAGAGAAGGCTTGGCGGGAATGCTCAGGAGGGGTGCCAAACCCCACCTTCCCTTCTCCCAAGGTCGGCTGGCTGATGTGTAGAACCAAAGAGAGCTCAGGACGTAGGGCGATCATGCGCCCCTGAGGGGGCCACCTGAGGGGTGAAGAGCCTATACTTCCAAGCCCCAAAACCCCAGAGCTGGGGCTCTGAGGCCAGGGAGGCAAAGTGCGCAGGTCTCCCCAGAGCAGGCATGAGCAGGCCACAAATTGGGGATGGAGGGGGAGAGCAGCGTGGGCCACAGAGCCTGGGAGGATCAAGCAGGCCGCCAGAGAGAAGAAGGCAGTGTGCTCTGAGCAGAGGACAGCCTGCTTCAGGGACTAAGCTGGGGCAGCCCTGTTGGGGAGGGGGGGCAAGAGGGCAATGTGACCTGGATGGGAGGGGGCTGCCCCGAGGTGGGCGGAGCGGGCTGTGGGCGGAGGAAGCCATAGGAGCCTACGGCCTGAGAAGAGAAGCTTAGCAGTCCTGTTGGAGGAGAACAGGGGAACACGCTTAGTGGCAGCAACGGTGACATGTCGGTGGCACAATGTCAGTGAGAGTGCCCTGGCTAGGATCCCAGAGGCCGAGTAACTTCTAAGCCCTGACTCCTGAGGGGAGCTGAGAGCCCAAGAGATGTTTATCTGCCACAAGAACGTGGTAAACGCCTCCTCCTCCAACCGAGCCAGGCCAGGGAGCGAGAGGCTGAGAGGCCGCCTGGCTGTTCTGTCCTGGGTCTCCTGAGACCTGCGGTATAAAGGGGGAGGGGGTGCGCTGGTGAGGGGAGAGAGCAGCCAGGGGCAGCGTCCCCCACTGGAGCCAGGGCCAGGAGAGTAGCACGCACCACAGGCCAGGCCAGGGCTGGGATGGGGTTTCATCCCGCAGACGAAGGAGGGAGTGAGTCATGGGCGAGCGCCAGGCCCTCTCAAGAGGCCGCTCAGAAACCAGCTCATCCGAATGCAGACAGACACTTGTCCCCATCCCTGTCCCTGTGGCTCTCACACACCCACGCACTCACTCCTCTTCCCACTCCTCCCTTCTCCTTGATCACCCACATCCACTGCCTCTGGCTTCTTCCTCAGGAGGGATGCCAAACCCGACTACCTGTCCCTGTCCCTGCCTAGTGGCCCACCTGGTCCCTAGTCCACAGCCACCCGCATCACAAGTGCAGAGGTAGGGAGACAGAGAAAGCCAAGTGAAGAAAGGTCTGAGATAGGAACAGATGAGGTAGGGAGACTGTGAACTCACGTCTGCCTGAAACCTCCAAGGACAGAGCGGGTTCTTGAGGCTCTGGGTCAGAGGAGAAGTCCTGATGACCTCTCGAAGGGCCTGACCTGAGGGTGTTGGGCCAGGTCACTTTCACTCTCCAGACTCTCTGGCCCCCTTTGTGAGGACTGAGAAGCCATAGTCTGGGATACCCAGCTGACCCCCAGAGGCCTCACCCTACCCTGGGGCACTAAGCTAATTCAGGCTCCCATCCTAATCACACCTGCACCACCACCACAAGGTCGGGACAAGTACTCTGCCCCACTGGTACACGGTGTTGCCCGAACTCCGTGTGCCTCAGGTGGTAGGATGTAAGACCCCAGCATAATCCAAACCCAGAGCAGCAAAACAAATCTGAGGAGGCTGGAAACTTCCCAGCCCCAGGCCGGCAGGTAAGTTGGGATTAAGCAGGTAGCCTAGAGCAAAGTTACCTAGTCCTACCTAGTGACCCCAAATGTCTCCTTGTCCTCCACTTCCTCCTTGGAGAAATCTAGTGCCCACATATAGTGGTTCCCCGGCAGACAGAACAAACGCCCACCTCCCAGCCTGGGCCAATCCCTAACCCTCTGGGTCTGCTGCCCATTCGCAAGGTGCCCAGACTTACCGGAAACAGAGAAAGGGGGGCTGGTGTCGGAGGGGGGGTCCAGCTCCCCAGATCATCTTTAGGTCAGTCCTTGCTCTGGTAGGGCTTTCCCGGGTTCAGAAGGCCCCTCCCTCCTGCCTATAGAGGTGGGCGACAACCGCCACAGCTACCCCTGGGACCCACGGTCAACTCTGGACCAGCTCAGGGGAAATAAATTCTTTCAGAGCCTTTCTCCAGCATTCCCAGCCCGGCCCTAAAACTGACCTGAACCATTTGCCCTTTTAAGTGACGGTCCTACATTCGTCTCTTCCAAGGACACGAGAGACTCAGGAGGGATCTCGGCTCAGCTCGGGCCTCCTCACCCGGTAGCGGCCCGACCCGCGCCTCCACCCCCTCCACGCCCCGGGGCCATGGGCCCCGGCTTCGGGCTGACGGGCGCTTGCCCGGCGCGGCTCCCTACCTGTCTCAGGTAAGCCGGGCTCTGCCTGGCCACCGCCACCCGCTCCCCCCCGCCGCCCCGCGGCGTCCTACCTGAAGCGGCAGCCGCCCGCTTTCGGCGCGCCCGGAGGCCCCGGGCTCCAGCGCTCGACCCGCGCCGAGGCCGGGGGGCTCCCCGGGGGCTGGGGGCCGCAGGGGGGCCCGGGCTCCAGCGCCTCGCAGCACACCAGGCTCACGGTGCAGCCCATCCGGCCGGGCGCCCGGCGGGCCGGGGGCGGGGACGCGGGCGCGGGGCGGGGAGCTGGGAGGGGGGGTGTGTGGGGAGCCGGCCCCCCCCCCGGCCCTGGCCAGCGCGCGGCCGGGGGGCGCCCCGCACGTCGGAGGGGGTAAGCGGCGAGGCCCCCCGCGCGGCCGCGCCGGGAGCGTCCTGGACCCGCGCCGCCAGCCAGCCGGGGAGTGCGGGCCGGGCGAGGGGCCGGGACGCGGGCGCCGGGGCGCAGCCGGGGGCGGAGGAAGCCCGAGGGGCGCGGGGAGGGGCGGGGGCGGCGGCGGCGGGGGCTCGCAGCCCGGGGCGGCGACCCGCAGAGTCTGGGAGCGCGAGAAAAAGATCGACGGCGCGACGGGGGAGGCAGGAAGCAGATAAGAAGAGAGAGCGAGGAAGAGACCGCGGACGCGGGGACCCGGGGGACGGGGGCGGGGGGCTGGGGAACGAGGCCTCTGCGCGGGGACACCAAGTCCCAGAGAGGCACAGACGCGCAGGAAGGGGCGGCGGGAGGGCAGAGCCGGGCTCGGCCACTGCGTGTGCCACTGTTTACAGGCGGTCGCTGAGGTCTGGAAAACCGGAGTCTGCGAGAGAACCTGCTCCTCTGTTCTCAGCCCCCAGGACCCGCCCTCGGGGCACCCCAGCCTAGAAAAACGGGGACCGGGAGGTGGAAAGACCCCAGCCTCAAGGAGGCGGAGCCCAGCCAGGGTGGAAGGGCCACGGCCCCAGGGACACCCAGCTGGCCGGGTCCTGGATCCAAGCCTTCGCAGTGGTTTCACTTCCATTCTTGGGGGAGAGGGGGCGGGTCGGGCAGTATGGCACTGGGGACCCGGAGACTAAGGTGGGGAGGGGGACAGGGCGATGGGGAGGACAGGGTCCCCACCTGCACCAGACTTCTACCGAGAGACTGAAGCCTGGCAGAGGAGCCGGAGGAAGGGCAATCCCAGCCTCTTGGTGCCGCCTGGTGGGGACAAGGAAGAAAGACAAGAGCAAGTGACCGTGGTAACAAGGGGAAGGTAACAAGGGAACTTGCAGGGGGGCAATTGCTGCTGTCCCTCAGAGTGAGCTGGTGTGTGGCCAAGGAGTGACTCTAGCACGGGGTCTGCCTGAAGGGTACCACCCGCCAGTTCACCCATTCTGCCCTGGCACCCTGGGCCCTGCCTCTCCCCCCTCTCCCCCCACCCACCATGTTCTGTGCTCCTCCTGCTCTGAGCAGGGTTTCCCCCTCCAGAGTGCTGGGCTGGGCCTGAGTCACTTCCCGGGCAGCATTCCGGGAAAGGAGGTGCAGGACCTGCAGTCACAAGGGACAGGCTCAGTCTGCAGTGCCGGCTCTCCAGGCCTTCCCAGGTGAGGAGCTGGGAGGGAGTCTGGGGGAGGCTGGAGAAAGGGGGCAATACCAGGGGTGGGGCGTGGGGCAGAGGCTCCTGGACAGAGAAGAGGGAGCTGAGGAGGCCCATCTAAGTGCTCATGGATTGTGTAGAGTGGACCAGAAGGGGACACAGAGACCCTCAGTCTGCCCTTGGGTCTACAGGTGGGGAAACTGATGCCCAGGAAAAGCAAAAGGTCACACAGTGAGTTAGTAGCAGGATCAGGATGGAGACCCAGGTCTCTTAACTCCCAGCTCAGTGTCTCCTGAACACCATCCTCATGCAGCCTCCCTCATTTACCTTTTTTTCTCACTCCCTCCCCCTCCACTGTGTCCCCTGCTTCTTCCTTCCCACCCACCCCTGGGTTCCAGCAACTTCAGCCTGGGAGGCAGGGCATGTGGGTTTCCCATGCCCGGCCTTTCCTCCAGGTTACATCAGGATAAGCCACCGGACCCCAGCAGCCCCAGGGTTCCTCTCTGAGCCCCAGGACCCACTGAGGGAACAACAGGCTGCAGTTCCCCTGGGAGAGGACCACGGGATTAAAACCAGCTGCCCTGCTCCCACACATACCCTGTGGGTTATATTCTGGCACAGCCCCAGCTCTAGGGTCTCATTTTACTTCTAACTCCCTTTCCTCAAAGAACACACATTTTCCACTCAGCTGGGGGCCCGGAAAGGATGAATGTGTGTCTCAAGGCAGATGACTGCTCCAACAAGCTCCCTGTGGGGAACAGGAGTGACTCTCCCTCAGCCCAGTGTCCTCACGCAGGAGCATGAACGGGGCTGCTCATGCCAAGTCGCCCCGTGTGAGGGCACACAGTCCAGAGTTCGAACTCAACTCTAGCTTCTCAGCTTAGAGCTTTGTGATATCGGATCAAAGACTTCTCTGTCTGTCTGAGCCCCCCTTTCATCTTGTATCGAATGGAGTTACAGACCTCCTAGATTATTATGGGGACTGAGTAAGACAACGATGTCAGGCATGGAGCATGGCGCCTGATACCCAGGAACTACCCCCATTCATGGGGGCCACACGATCACGTTCCCACGCCAGCCTACAAGGAAGAGCTGGAGTGTTTCTCCTACCTGTGAACTCACTGTGTGTCCCTAGATATATCCCATTTCTGGTCCAGGCTGTGATTCCTCCCCTGGGTAAGGAGCCATCCAGGAAGGGGCTCCTTTCCGGGTTGATCTCCCAGAACCACGAGGAATCCCATCATTCTGAAATCCTCATGGCAGAGGAGGGGGCCGTCCTCACCAGAAACCTGAAAGGTGAGTGCATCTGGAGAAATTTTCTGGGCTTGAGTTGGGGGAGAAGGGAGGGGTCTTGGGAGCCCCTCTGTCAGAGCCCCCCCGACCCGGAGCCTGATGTCCACCATCCTCCCGCCCCCACCCCCTCCAGCTGCTGTCTCGGCCATCCTCCAGGGCTACGGGGGCCCGCAGCGGCCAGTGACAGATGCCAGTGCTGAGCTGCACACACTCTGTGGCTGCCTGGAGCTGCTCCTGCAGGTGACCCCCTCCCTGCCCCCCTCCCACCCCCTCTCTCTGGGCCCAGATAGCCAGGAGGGTTTTCCCAGATACTGAGGAAGAGCCACTGACTAGTTTCAGCCCACTCAGAGTCAGCAAGCCCTTCTTGACATCTGACCTCACTCTTGGGGGTTGACACCATAGCCTCGGAAGTAAGTGGGGGCCCAGCTGGGGCCAGGTGGGGACGGGTGGGGCAGGGCGGTCACCCAGCTCTGAGGACTGAAGTTTCAGAGGCAAAATATCCTTGGGCTGGCCTTCCTGCTGCTGGCCGTTTTACTTAGTACTTACCATGGGCCAGGCTAAGCCTTCCTCCTGTCCCACCTTATTACATTCTCATTCTAGCCCCTTGAGGTGCCTGATGACCCTGCCACCCCCACGGATGCACACACACTCACAGCCTGTGTGTGTCTCTGTGTGTGATGCACATGTGGTGTGAGTGTACATATATGTAGGCATGAGGTGTGTCTGGTGCATGTGTCGATCTCCTGCCGGTCTACCCCTCATCTGCTACACTCCAGTCACGTTGGACTCCTTGATCTTCCTCAAGCATGCCAGGAACTCACCCACCTCAGGGCCTTTGCACTTGCGATGCCCTCTGCCTAGACTGCTCGTTCCTCAGAAATGTGGATGGCACAACTCATTTCCTTCAGATCTGGGCTTGAGTCACAGTTCCTTAGTGAAGTTCTCTCTAGTTTCTCTAATCCAAATTTTTTCAGATTTGGGAGAAGGGGGAGAAGAGCACAAGCAGGGGAGCGGTGGCAGAGGAAGAGGCAGCAGAGGGAGAGGGGAGAACTGATCAGGGAACCTCACATGGGGCTCCATCCCAGGACCCCGTGATCATGACCTCAGCGGAAGGCAGATGCTTAACCGACTGAGCGACCCAGGGACCCCTCAAATCCAAATTTTTAACATACGCACACATACCCTAAACCACAGACACTCAGGCATACACTCCACACATACACATGACACACTCACAGACATCACACACCACACATACATACATGTGTGCGCACACCACATACTTTCAGGTCCCCTTCCCTCCTTTATTTTTCTCCTTAGTAGTCAGTACTGCCATAACATATGTTTTACTTATTCGATTTGTTCATTGTCTGTCTCTACTACCAAGGGTAAGCCCATGCGGGCAGCTTGTCCACTGCTGAATTCCCAGGGCACAGAACGAAGCCCGGCACAAAATAAGTGCTCCACAAGTGTTACTGGAGTGCATGACTAGAATACCAAAGGCTCAGAGAGGTCCAGCACCTTGCTCGAGGTCACACAGCCAGTAAGGGCCAAGCCAGGTCTGCCCACAGTAGCCCTGTCCTCTCTCTGTATGCTGGGATACAAGGTGGGTGCGGGGCGGGGGGGGAAACATTTCTATGCTTTCCTGTCCCTCATCCCACTACCAGTTTGACCAGAAAGAGCAGAAGAGCTTCCTGAGGCCTCGGAAGGATTACTGGGACTTCCTCTGCGCCACCCTGTGGCGACAGCGGGGTAGCACGGAGCCGGCCCGCTTCATCCTCGCCCAGGACAAGGTATCCAGGGCCAGGTGGCCCTGCCACCGGGCCCTTGACAGGGATGACCTCCAGGGGCCCCCTTCCCACCCATCTCTGCTCCGCTGACCACAGACTGCTCACCTGGTCCTCAGGTCTCGTTAGCCCCACCCTCAGTATCCCTGCAACCACGTCTCTGCTCCCCAGACAGTACAAGCTCCCGGCTGGCCTCTGTGCTGGCTGAGTTCCCTTCCTTCTCCTAGCAGAGGGCCGTCCACCCCGCCCCCCACCACTATTCACTCGCTGTGCACTCTGTAGTCAAAGACACCTCTGGCAAAAGGCCGTGCCTTCATCCGCTTCTGCCTGGCCCAGGGACAGCTGGCCGAGTCCCTGCAGCTCTGCCTCCTGAACCCAGAGGTCACCAGGTAGGGCTCGCGGCACATGCTCCTCCTGACTCCCCCTAAGCCCACTGTCCTCCCCGTGAAACGTGCCCCTCCCCCGCCCACTGCCGCACCCGGATGGATGTGTTAATGTCAAGGACAACTAAAACGAGAGCCATGAAGGAAAAGTAATGAAGAAAGGGCAAATGGAGGGGGTGGTTGGAACACAAGAGTCCCAGGAGCACCATGATACTCAAGCCACCTGCTCCCCGAGGGCCTCAACCCAACCGTGGGAATCATGCCATGTGGTGGACAGCAGATTCTCGGGGGTCCAGGGGGCAGCAATAGTACCAAAGCCAAAGGCCAAAGGCGCTGGTCGCCATTACCACAGGGACTGGTATGGCCCCCGGAGCCCCCTGGTGTGCCCCGAGCTCCGGGAAGACCTCCTGGACTCTCTCTATGCTCTCAATGGGGTGGCCTTCGACCTGGACCTGCAGTGGCCGAACCTGGATGAAGCTTGGCCCATGTTCTCAGAGTGAGTGGGGGGGAGGGAGGCCCCCTCTTTCTAGGGTCTTACTGCTGGTTGACCACCACCCACCCCAAGCAAGCTCCAAACTCGGCCTGCTAGCCTTCCCTTCTTGTTGTCTGAGCCCCTGATTTCCCCCTCCCCAGCCTTCTGTTTTCCTGGGGTAAGCCCTTCATGTCCCGTGAGGCTGCGCACAGTACACACTCTTAAGGAGCCGCTGGATTGCGGGGGGGGGGGGGGGGTTGGTCAGAAGGATGAGCCCCGGGGGGACGTGAGGATGAGTGGTGGGTGGGGCACAGGCAGGGATAGAGAGAGCCGAGCTGAGCCGGAGTTGGCCATGAGGGCGGGAGGGGTGCTGCGGTGCCCGGGTGGTTCGACTGCTACCAGAGAGAGGCCCCCGGCCTCCCCCGCCCCGCCCTTTCTCCACAGGTCCTGTCACTCCAGTCCCAGACGGACCCAGGGAAGAAGACCCAAAAAGACCAAAGATTCCCCAAAGCAGGTGCCTCTGCCCAACTTCATTCCAAATCGCCTGCTCTACATCTCTGTTGGGCCTCCCAGGATGAGCAGTAACCAAGCAGATAGACAGACAGATATCAAGGAGAGAAGGAGACCGTTGGCACCATCCGTGGGAGGCAGGGGACCCAGGGTCGGGGGAAGCGCTCTGCTAGATAACTAGAAGTAAGTAGGAAGGCCTCCGTCGAACAATGGGCAAACTTCTCAGTTCAGTTTGCCAAGGGAGCAACTGAAGAGCCAGGTTTCTGGGTTCAAATCCTACCTCTGCCGCTAATAACCAAGGTCTTTGGCAAAGTATTTGTCTTGCCTTGAAGGTGATTGTGAGGGAGCGTTGAGACAGTTGAGACAGACCATGTGTAGCCCAGAGCAATGTTCAGGAAGTGGTGGCTTGTGGCTATTGTCATTCCCCAGTCTTGCTCTGCAACCCCTCAGCTTCCAGGCACCAGGTACAGATACCACGAGGACTCAGCCTTTGGCCAGAAGGGGGAACCTCTCATAACACAGCCCATTAAGTGAGGTGATGCAGACATGTGCAGAAGAACACGGGAGCACACAGAAGGCTGCTTGAGAGAGGGGACTCTTGGCCGCTGTGGGTCTCTAAGATTTCACCACAACCCTATGGGGCAGGTGTTATTACTCCCATTTCACAGGCAAGAAAACTGAAACACAGAGAAGTTCAGGGGGCAGGAAGGAGGAGAGGAGAGGGTGGGAAGAACTCGCAGGTCAGGGTGGGGAGGAAAGGAAAGAACACTGAGAGGCATCACTGCTCCCTGACCAGACGGGAACTCAGCCCCCGGATCCACCTGGGGTGCTGGTAACTGGGGGTGATTTGGGGGGCTTCTCTGCAGATCCCAGCCACATATGGAGACCCCACAGGAGCCCAGCCAGAAGAGCCACACACTAGCCAAGCTGGTCTGCAAGCTGCGCCCAGGGAAGATGGGTTAGCTGGACTTCCCGGGGCCTGGCAACCCAAGCATCTTCTTCCCTTCGTGGAAAAGGAGAGAGAAGATCCCAAGAGCCTCGGGCCCCCACGGAGCACGTGGGAACCGGAGGGGAAGGAGCTTCAGCAAGCCCAGGAGAAGGGAGCCCCAAGAACTGGGGTCTGCCTGGAGAATTCAACCTCCAGTAGCCAGGGACAGGGGGAAGGGACCAACAGAGCTCCGAAGGAGGTGATAGGGACAGAGGCTGAGGGAAGAGGGGTTCTGCCCGGTGCAGAGGGGACCCACAAAGGGGAAACAGAGTGGGGTCATGTCCACAGGCTGCTGGCCTCCAGCCCCACAGGGACAATAGAGGACACAATGTCAGGGAGCTGGCAGAAGTGGAAGGCATCTAGCATTGGGGGGATGCCTGGGGTCCTACCGGACCTGGGAACAAAGGAAAACTCCACCCCAGAGAGACAGCAAGAGGAAAGGGGAGTGACCAGTGTGACCAGGAGGAAGGAGCCGGCAGAAGTGGCCTTGCAGGATGTGGTCAAGGTGAGAGCTGCTGAGCGCTGTACCTGCCTTTTCTCCTCCCCCAACCCAGCCCCCCAGGTGGGAGTCATCAGTGCTGATGGGGAGGGGCATCCTGTGCGGATCAATTCTGATTGGTCCGCACAGGATGATTATTCTTCGAGGGGGTCTTCTTGCTGTGAGCTCTCGCCAGGGCCACTTCATTCATCAGTCCTAGGTGCCTGGCCCCTTGCGGGCATTTGAGTCTGAGACCCCTCCCCAGCAGCTCTCCGCCGGGACAGCCGCCTAGCGGCCCTCGTTGTATTTGCTTCTCCCGGAGATCACCAAGACTGAGTTCAAGCTTTCCTTCGGCCTCCTCTCTAGCCGGGCGGGGTCTTCATGCCCCTTGACTTCTGTAACTCTCATCCCTCAGCCAAGGAAGAAATGGCCCCAGGCTCACCCAGGGGCAGAGCCTGGCGTCTCAGCTCCGGTGCTGTGCCCAGTTCCCCCCCTCCACCCAAGGGCTGTCTCGTCCGGCCTGGGGTCTCCGGAGATGTCGTGAGGTCAGACCCGGAGCTGGCATCAGACCCTCCTCCCTCAGCCTCCTTCCCCTTCCTTTACTTCCCACCCCCAAGAGCCTGAGACGTGAGCTCCGGAAGACCAAGGAGCAGGCCCGGCACCAGGAGCAGCTGCTGAAGGAGCAGGAAGGGGAGCTGAAGACACTGCAGGAGCAGTTCAGCAGGTAACCTTGGCAACTGTGGGCGCAAACAGGCCTGGCCCGGAGGTCCGCAGGACCGGCGGCTCTCCCTGGCTCCTGCTCGCCCCCTCGTGGTCACTTTGGGAAGCGCCTTCTGAGTGGCTCTCGCGCGGGGCACAGGCTCAGGAGGGCGAGGTTTGCGGGGCATAACTCCTGGGGCTCCTTGGGGAGCTCCCACTGGCCCCCAGCCCTGCCGGCCCCTCCCTCGCTGGCCTCCCCGAGAGCCTGCAGGAGAGGTGAATGCCTCCTGCCCCTCCCTCCCCTCCCACGCTCCCCTCTGCCCCTCTGCTGCCACTCCGCTCTTTTCAAGCCAGTCTCCTTCCCTGCTCTCCATCTTCCCTCCATACCCTCCTCTCATTTTCCTGCTCCCTGTTCCAGCCTCTCCTTCACCCTCGTGAGTCACAATCGTCATCATAACTAGCACGTACCGAGCACTTACTAGGTCCCTGGCACTGTTCTAGGCGTTCCCTCCTAACGTATGAAGTAGGTTCTCTAAGAATCCCCATTTTATAGATAGGGCAACTGAGTCTCAAAGGTGCTGCACAATTCACCCAATGTCACCAGTTAGTAGAGGAGCTGAGGTCCACACCCCAACAGCCGACTGCAGCACCGGACGGCTTACACACGGACCCTCAGGCCCTGTTTTGAGTGCCTGTGTTTATTTCAGTCCCCCCGCCTCTCCCGCTCGGCCCCCTCTCACCATCCAGCTTCTCCCACTTTCCGTCATGCTATTAACCTCAAGAGCCCAGAGCACACTCTCTCCATGTCTGAGTTTCTCTTTCAGAATTTTAAAAATATTTCCACCATGCAAAGGTCTTCCTGGGTCTGACTCAGTCTCTGTGTCTGTCTCCTGTGGTCTCCGTGTGCCTCCGTGTGCCCACCCAGCTCTGTCTCTCACGTGTGGCCGACACCCACCTTGGGAGGTGCCAGCCCAAACCCCATTGGAGCCTGGGTAGTTGTGCTTCAGACTGAATCACGGGCCGCTTGACAGACTCTCTGCTTAAAAGGCTGAGAGAGGCTGCGGGCCCAAAAACCAACCCCAAAAGGCACCCCTCCCTGGGCTTCTCCCGCCGAATGCTTGGCTGAGCTTGGCAGTTTGGTCAGGAAAGATTCCTGTGACCCAGGCCCTAGGCGAACCCAGGGGCCTTGCCCACCCAGAAGCCTTCTCTGGGAATCACGATGGGCTGGAGGGAGCCGCTGGGAGATCCCAAAGAGACCACCAGGCCCAGGCTGCTCCCTCAGCTGGGGGAGCCCCTGTCTCATAGCCCACTATCCTGCCACCTGTTATCCTAGCCATTATCCCACAGACACTCAGATTGCCTACTCGGTGCCAGCCCTGTTGTAGCATATCAGAAATCCTCTTGCAGACAACACAGACCAAATCCCTGTTCCTGGGGAACGTCCCTTCTAGTCGGGGAAAGCCAATGGTAAACACGATAAGCAAGTTAATTGCATCGTGTCAGATGCGACAAGTCCTAAGAAGGAAGAAAGTCAAGCAGAGAAAGGAGGTGGGAGTGTCAAGGGGTATAGGTTAAATATGGCAGCATGGCCAGGGAGGGCCTCCGTGAAAAAGTGATGCTTGATCGAAGACCTGAAGGAAGTGAGGAATAAGCCATGTGCATATGTGGTAGAAGAACGTTCCAGGCAGTGGAACAGCAAGAGCAAGAGCCCTGGGGTAGGAATGGCCGTAGCAGGTCATCAGAACATCACAGAGGCCCAGTGGAGTGAAGGAGGGAGAGGAGGGAGGGGCAAGTCAGTCAGGTAACAGGAGACCCTCACAGGTCATCCAGAGGACCTTCGCTTGCACTCAGAGTGAGACAGGAACCGCTGAGAGTCCTGAGTAGAGAAGGGACAAGAATTGACTTTTGGCTTTAATGTTAAGTATGTTTGCTTTTTTTTTTTTTTTTTAAACAGTTCAGTGGGGTTTTGTGTATTCATAAAATTGTGCCTCGATCACCATGGTTTAGGACATTTTCATCACCGCAAAGAGAAATCCCGTACCATGAGCAGTCACTGCCATTTTCTCCCAACCTGCCAGCTCTAGGCAAGCATTCATCTGTCCCCATAGACCTGCCTATTCCAGACTGATCTGTGCTCTCAGGGGCTGGAGGCTGCTGCTCCGTGGGGCTAAGCTGTAAGGAAGCAAGAGCGCTGATGAAGAAGGGGAGCACGGTGAAACCCCCGGATGTTCTTTGGCAATGGAGGTGCAGAGAAGCTGCAGGATTCTGGAGCCACAGTGAGGCCTGGCTTCCTGGTGGGAGAGAGAAAGACAGGCATCAGGAATGATTCTTGTTTTCCGGCCTGAGGAGCTCGAAGTCCAGAGTCCCCGCTGACAGTTTGCCCTAGCAGGGCGGGCTTGTAGGGGGAAAGTCAGGAGCTGGGACGAGAGCATGTAAATTTGAGACGCCAGTCGGACGGGCAAGTGGAGCCGCTGGGCAGCACGGAGGGTGTAGAGCTCAGGGGAGAGGCATGGGCTGGGGATCTGCTGGAAAGTCGTAAGAACTCGGGCAGCAGGAACAGAAGCTCCTGCCACTAGGAGGACGGAGGATGTGCTCCCCTGCCGCCTGGGGTCCAGGGAGCTTGGGAGGAATGTCACACTCCGGGGGCTGTGGGCACCAAGCTGGGATGGGCTGTCTCACCACCGCCAGACAGAAGTGCCGTGGGGCCCACTGAGTCAGCCAGCAATAGTGTTGTCCCTCTACTGAGGCCGTGAGCGGGGTGACAGCAGTGAGCAGAATAGGCGGGGTTTGGGGCCGGGGAGACAGATGATAATTCAACAAATGGAAATGGGATGTCAGCTAATCATGGGGGCTGTGGGAAAACATCAGTCCAGGAATAGGGATAGAGACAGGAGTGCTCCTGAAGGGGGCCCGCGGATGCAAAGTCCCTGTGGGGCTGGAGCAGAGGGACACTCTCATGTGCTCTGGAAGGCTGGAGGAGAGTCTTGAGCGGGAAGTGGGGAGTCGCCAGGGCTTCAGGATTGATCTGTCTGTGATGTGGAGAATAGACTAAAGGTGGGCAGGGGTGCGGCCCCCGGGTGCAGAGCCCCAGGCTAGACACACAGGGGAGACACAGCCGACCAGCCAAGCACCAGACCCCAGCAGACCAACCAGGGGCCAAGAAAATACACTTGGAACTGAGCTATGGTGCATGCGATAACCGCTTCCCGGCTAACCACTTTCCCGGGAAGGAAACTGGCCTTCCCTGTTTGGCCTCCAGTCCCTGATTTGCAAAAGGAGATGGTGCTCGAGTTCCTCCTACAGCTCTGATGCTCTCTGAGACCATCCTGCCAAGCAGGTGGGTTTCCTCTGTCCCTGGGTAATACCTCAAAGCAAAAGTGATTAGATCAGGTGTGAGTGGAAGAGGTCCTCAGATAGGGAATTAGGCAAACATCACACTTCTCCTCCTCTCGCTCCCCAGTGAGCTTCTCTGGGGCACACCAGGGGCTTATAACCCATCCCTTGCTCCCAGCCACTGCCCACTCCACTCTGGTGCTATAAACCACTGGTGACCAGGGCCCTGCCTGGATAAAAGTGTGGGGAGGCAGAAAGAGTTGATGGCCTGATAGGTCTGCCTCCAGATTTCTGCTCCCTCCACTTACCAAACCTTGTGGCCCTCAGCAGTGTGATTTCCTCTCTGAAGCTCTATTTTCTTTCCTGTAAAATGACAACAGTCTTACCTGTCCACACAGTATAATGTCCCTTGCAGAAGCGTTTGTGAAAATTGAATGAAGCCAGGCTATAAAACACTGAGCTCAGGGTCTAGCATGTAGTAGGTGTTCAATAGACTTGAATTCCTCCGTGTCCCCTCCTGCACCAGGAGTGTCTGTCAACCCCCACTTGAAATACTTCAGTGGATTTCCATTGCACTGAGGTCGAAGCCCCCTCCTCTCGGGGCCAGCGAAGCAGAGATCAGGCCCTGTCTCCTTCCCACCTCATCTCTTGCCCACCCCCACCTCCTACCATTCATGAAATTCCAGCTTCCCTTGTCTTCTTTCAGTTCCTCAAAGAAGACAAGCTCTTGCCAACTTGCGGACCTTTGCATGTGCCTTTCACTGGCTCTACATGGCTGAATTCTCATCTTTTGGATCTGCTCAAAGGTCACCTCATCTTGGGAGCCTTTCCCAAGCACCCTCTCAAGTCTGTCCCCACCTCTCCTATATGCCGGTCATACCCTTAGCTTCACCGTGTCACTGGCCTGTCACTTGCTTTGACCACTGCCCCAGACACACTCTAAGCTCCACCAAGAGCCATAGGCACTGCTCCTATGCCCCCTCTAACAGCCCCTGGCACACAGGAGGTGCTTAATAAATGTTCCCTCCCACCTCAAAGACACACTGTAACGCATGCAAGTAAACTAGCTCGACAAAACGAAACGCCAGTACTAAGTAAGGATACTGGAGACCAGAATGTTCATTAAAAGTCCAAACACGGCCCTGAGCACAAGAACAGCCTTCCTTAGGCTGGAGGGACTGGAGGGTCTGCTGGAATTTCCATGGGTATCTGTAGTCGATTTGATCTCACAGCCCACCCGGCTTTCTTTCTGAGGCCTGCTACTCAGCAGTGTTGTAAAAATTCATAATTCAGTTCATTGTGAAGCCTCTAGCAAAGCTTCAAACACACTGAAGCCCAGGGTGGCGCCACGCACAGACAGACACACACACACACACACATCTGAGGTCACAGGATGTGTGGACCCGCCTTTGCAACACCCTCCTATCTGAGCGATGGAGGGAAGGGCTGGGACCTTCTTACTTCCAGTCCAGCACATTTCTTGGAAGAAATCTTCTAGGAAGCCACCAAAGACAAAAGGAAGAGGCCAGAACAGAGCTTAGGCAATGCCAGCTCAAACTGAAACAAAAATTTATGAAAGCCATATGTTTCATATTGCCTTTTTTAATTGAAAAGACAATGTACCATAATTTTTCAAAATATTTTAATAGCTAAAAATCACCCCAAGTCCTCTACCACTAATCCCCCCCCAACCCAATGATTGTTCTCAGCTAGGCACAGCCCAACCAGCCTGGGGCCCCAGACACCAACAGTGTCCATTTGGTGTGTGTGGTATGGTGTGTTGTGTGTGTGTGAGCATGTGTGGCACAGGAGGGTGTGGGGATGTGGAGAATGTGTGTCTATGTGAGTGTGTGTGTGGTGTGGTGTAAATGTGTATATGTGCAGTGTGTATGGTGTGTGTGTGGCCCACGGTATGCGTGTGTTCTGTCATACGCATGTGGTATGTGTGTGTTATGTGGTATAGATGTGTTGTGTTGTGAGTGTGTTGTGTGTATCTATGATGTGTTGTCCCATGTGTGTGAGTGTGCTACCAGCATGTAGTATGTGATATGTGTGTTATATGGTGTGTGTGATATGTGTAGTATGTGTGGTGTATTGTGACTTGTGTGGTGTGTGTTGTGTGGCATAGTGTTCATGTTGGGATTGTACACAGTGTATGTGGTATGTGGTGTGTGTGTGTATGTGCAGTGTGGCACAGGGGGATTGTGAGAGGCGGGAGTACATGTGTAGTGTGTGTATATACATGAGCGTGTGTGTGGTTGACATGTGTACATGTGTGAGGCATGTACAGTGTGTGTGCACACCTCAGCTGTGGGAGGCACCACCAGCTTCCCCCAAGAGCTCCCCAGCAGGCAGAGGCCTGGCCTACCTCAGGCACAAACGCAGAGAACTGAGTCCTCCTTCTGTGCCCAGGTGTCAGGAGGAGAGGGACCAGCTGCAGACAGAGCTTGAACAGAAGCAGCAGGAGGCTGAGAGGAGGAATGCCATGTATGAGGAGGAGCTCGGAGGGCAGCAGGACCTGGTCCGCGCCATGAAGAGGAGGGTGCTGGAGCTGATTCAGTAAGGGCGGACACGGTGGGGCTGGGGTGTGGAAGGGGGGATGGCCTGGGATGTGGAGACTGGGGAATGAAAATTCTGAACCTTCTCTGTATGCTAACTCATCTTTTGGCCACCCCAGCTGTTCTCCTCATTTTATAGATGAGAAAACTAAAGGTCAGAGAGGCAGACTTGGCCACCAAGGACACACAGCATATAAATTACAGAGAGTCCTCTGGCTCTAAGGGACACCACCACTCCAATGCACCCGCACATACACACACCTACAAAGTTAGGGGAAAGGAAAGGAGCCCACGGATAGAGAAGGAATTGAGAGAAAGGGGAGGTTAACTAAGAGCAAAGCATATATCCTGTGCCTGACTGCCTGCTGGGCTTCCATACACCAGGCCTGTGGGCCATCCTGGGTCATCTGTCCTAGGTTCCAGAGGCTGGGCTCACCAGGATCAATTCCAAACCACTAACACACTGGGGGATGGAGGAGTTGTGGAAAGCCTGGTTTCTGCCTTTCAGGCCAGTGGGGAGCTAATGTTATACTTTGACCCAGTTCAGGAAGCAGGGTACCACTGGACTCAGCTTCCATTAGAATCGGAAGGTCATGGAGGGATCATCTAGGGCTAAATCCTCTGGCACAAAATCCAAGTGATACTAAAGATGAGAGAAGGCAGAGGTCAACCTGGAAAGAACAAACCAAGAATTTAAGGAGTGATCTTCAAGGAGCTGTCAACTTAGAGAAAGGGGGACATACAATGTTAGCTTTATAGCTCACAAAACAATTTGAGGTAGCCAACAATAAAAGACATATATACACACACAGACACACACACACACACACACACACATACATATGCACACACACATATATACACATATATATAATTATTATATATAATATATATGATTGTTAAAGAAAAATAGATGAAATCAAAGAGAAAAAAATATATACTCCCAAGATATTAGGATTAGTGTTAGGGTTGAAATTTAACTCTGAGCATCTTGGCAGCAGAATATAAAATGGAAACACAGAAAGTTGACTAAACGTCACTAGGCATTCCAAGGAAATACGCCAGTGCATCAGGAGGGAAAAATGCTTTTCCTCATGTTAAAGAAACTCATCCCAAGATCCCAGGCTACACAGTATAATGTCCCTTGCAGAAGCGTTATGGAAAATCTGGCCCTAAGCCAAAAGAGGCAGTGGAAAGCCCTAGACACTGACTTCTGCATCAAGATGGTGATGATGACACCATGGTGATGATGGTGAAGATGACACAATGCATCACATATTTTCCATCCTGAGATCTCACTTGAATGATCAGAAAGAAAGAAAGAAAGAGAGAGAGAGAAAGAAAGAAAGCAAGAAAACTTGTAACAGAAAGGTAGAGGAGCCAACAACAGAGAAGAGACTTCAGCTACTTTCCAGAAACTGGAAAATGGATGAAAAAGTAGATACTGGATTTATCCCAAGTTAGAACTTCAGGGCCCAGAAACACCAGGGACGTAGATGGCAGAAATGACATGGGTGACAGAAATCAGGAAAAAATAACTGATAAAGTCATTAGAAAGAGCAGTGTACCCTGCTTTCTGCCTGCCTCCCTGACTGCAGAATGTCAACACTGAGGGTTCTATCTCCCAGGCAAATAATTAAAATGCCCTTCTTTTTAAAAAAGTTTGATGCCGCCAAATGAAAGGGCAGTGTGTTCTGACATTCGATAGTCCATGGGGCAAGTAGCTCCCTGCCCAGTCCTTTCTAAAGGGAAGCCATAAACCAACCAACCGCCCTGTCCACTACTTGAGGCTCCAGCAGCTTGAACATGAAATGGTAACCAGATCCCCAGATGTTTGAAAAGAATCTAGAACATAAAGGGGGGAGACAAAGATAAGCAAACCAAAAAAAATCATCTCCCATGAAACACAGTGCTGTGGAAAGTGACCATCCAAAGGTGAGAAATGTTCTTGGAAATTAAAAATATCTCTCAATTTTTTTTTTAATTCATAAGGACTGGAAAAGAAAAAGGAGGCAGTCCCTCAGGGCATAGCTTACAGGGCATGAAGAGATGGAATACATGAGAGAAACAATTGCAAACATAAAGAATCAATCCAGGAGTTTCACTGTCTTCTCCAACTGACAATAATTCCAAAGAAAGACAAAATAAAATCAAGGATATTATCAGATAAAAAGCTGAGAGACTTTCCCAGCTCTTGGGGTCACAGGTCTCCAGATGTAGAAGATGTCACTGAGTAATCAGCACAACAATTGAAAGGAAGGGAAATGCATGTTGAGATACAGTGTGTGAAATCTAAGTGAAATAAAGATGAGGGCAATATACTCAGACACATCACTTATAAAAGAAGTAGGACACAGAAAAACATGTTAGGGGTCAATGGCACCTGGGTAGCTCGGTAGGTCAAGCAGCTCTTCATCTTGGCTCAGGTCTTGATCTCAGGGTCGAGGTCAAGCCCTGCATTAGGTTCCACACTACATGTGAAGTCTACTTAAAAAATAATAATCATCAATGTAGTCATACTTTCAAGTTCTGAGGAAAGATAGCTTTTGCCCTGGAATTCTAGGTCCGGCCAAACTATGAAGCCAGTAGGGAAGGTGATGCAGGAAAGACATTTTTCAGAAAGACAGGTCACAGAAAATGCACCTCCCACACAGCCTTTCCTGGGAAGTTAATTAAGGATGTACTTCAGAAAAACAAGGAAGTAAGCCAAGAAAGGAGAAGATGTGGGATTTAGGGAACAGTCGTGGTAGCCCAGGAGAGAAGAAAAGGGAATCCCCAAGATGACAAGAGGACAGCAAGCCCAGGGAACAGTCAGTACAGACTTCAGCAGAAGTATTGAGGACCCAGGAGGAAAGTCTCTGGGGAGAAAGAGAATCAACAGAATAACTGATATGATGAACAATTTGTTGGGGGGAGGGAATAATTTGGTTATGTGAAAGGTATGTCATGCAAGGAGCAAAGGAAGGCAATTGCAAAGTCCTGGAAAAACAGAAAACTTCCAAGAAAGGAAATGTGTAGAACACATCTTAGCTGTCCTTGAAGCAATATATTTATATGTTGTCTAATACAGTAAATACTATTTATTGATTTTTTTAAATGTTGGAATTAACCTAAAGACCAAGCACAGAAAACAACTGCAATTACAGAACAAATGTCCATTAGCACTTAAACAATATTACATATAGAATAGAATCCAACAGAATTTCTGTGAGGATGGAAATGTTTGCTATCTGCCCTGTCGAATATGGTAGCTACCACTCATGTGTAGCAACTGAGTACTCCACATGGGTTTTGTGGGACTGAAGAACTGAAGTTCTACTTGTGGTTCATTTTAGTCAAATTAAATATAGATTAAAGTAGCCACATGGGCCTAGTGGCTACCATATTGGATGTTGAAGGAAAAGATGAGTAGGAGAGGAGAAGAGGAGGCCCCCCGAAGAGGAAGGGATGCTGGCATCATCATATTACAGAATGGCAGTCCGGATGCTATCTGTGCTTCATAGGATGAGTGAGAAATAAATGTGTGAGCATATTCTGGAAAACTACAATCGTGAGAGAGGACCCAGAAATGGGATATTCTGGAGAGGAAGGAGATGGAGTCAGTGGGGATGGTACTAACTAAGCTAACCCCCTGACATCAAGGTAAGGTGTTCTCTCTTGATGTGTCAAAGAGAGAGGATATGAGCACATTACTTAAGTGTGAAAGTAACATCAAGGAGAAAAAGCTAAAAGTATAAGAAGTGGTTTGTCACTGAGATCAGAAGGAGTAGGGAGGGTGTCTGTTTCCTTCTGGTATAAGTTCTTCTGTACTATTGAATTTTATGAATCATTTTGATTAAAAAAAATATTTTTTTTCTGAAGAGGAAAACAGAGGGGGAGGGGCAGAGGGAAAGAGAAAAAGAATCTGAAGCAGGCTCCACACCCTGCTCAGAGCTGGGGGCGGGGCTCAATCTTGCAAAACCCTGAGACCGTGACCTGAGCCAAGAGTGGGAGCTTAACCTACTGATGAACACAGGTGCCCCCTAAACATCCTTTAAAAAAAAAACAGGGGGTGCCTGTGTGGCTCAGTGGGTTAAAGCCTCTGCCTTTGGCTCAGGTCATGATCCCAGGGTTCTGGGATCGAGTCCCTCATCAGGCTCTCTGCTCAGCGGGGAGCCTGCTTCCTCCTCTCTCTCTGCCTGCTTCTCTGCCTACCTGTAATCTCAGTCAAATAAATAAATTAAATCTTTAAAAAAAAAAAAAAACAGTGAGGATAGTTTTGCGGGAGTGTAGCATACGTAACCAGAAGGATTTGTATCAAGTGCCAAATGAAAGCTAGGAGCATTATAAGAAACTGCTGGGGTCTCCTTGGAGGAGGTGGGCTATGAAGGCTATGTGGGGCTAGGGGGACCCGGGTGTCACCATCTGTCTTCCCAAAGACTACAGACTCCCTCATCTCTTGTGTGTGTGTGTCTTTCATGGTCTCTTCATTTCTGTCTTTCTCTATCACTGTCTCTTTCTGTCGCTCTGTCTTTCTCTGTATTTGTCTCTCCCTCTCTGTGTGTGTCCCTGACTGTCTCTGCATCTTGTTCTCTTGGTCTTTCCCTCTCTCTCTACATTTATCTCACCATCTACCTCTCTTTATCTCCCTCTCCATCTCCCTAACCTCCTTTCTCTCTGACCGTCTCTCTTTCTGTCCCTTTGTGTCTCCCTCTCATTTTCTATGTCTCTTTCTGCTTTGCTGTCTCTCTCTCTCTTTTTCCCTTTGTATGTGTCTCTGGATGACTCTCTCTCCCTCTCTATCTCTTCTTGGTCTCCATATTTCTCTTTCTCCCCGTCTTGGTCTCTCCATCTTCCCATCGCTTTGTGTGTCCCCCACTCCCCAACCCGCCCGTCAGAGAGAAGGATGACCTGTGGCAGAAAGCCCAGCAGCTGTCTTCCATGGCCCCCGGATGCTGTGTGGACTGCAGCAAGATCTTTGGCCGGCTGTCTCGGCGATACCCGTGCAGGTAACTGAGAGGGCACAGAAGTCTTGCTCCGGGACAAGTGCTATTTCCACCAGCCCACAGTACTCTGCCCCTGCTCAGAAGGGAGGGACCCAGGAACTGGGGGTTTATGAAAACCACTTAATGTTGGCCACTCACTTTACACAACAGTTAGGGTGGACATGAACCAGAACAGTGGGAAGAGGTCAGATAAGCAACAGTGTCTGGAAGATGGGACTGTGCAATCCTTCCGAGAAGAGACAGATGAACAGGCTTCTGGTCTGGGAGGAGATCTGAACAGAGGAAGCTACTCCCCTCACCTTCTTCTGGGAACAGGGTGGCAGGACTAACCATGGGAGGGGGCGAGCAGGAGACCCTGTCGTTTGGATTTAAAGGACTCTGGAGGGGGTGGAGCATTGAGACACCTTTTAGGAAAGGGCAGGCCTCCTTGGACAGACCCAGGGCTGCTCTGCTGGGAGCTAGGAGCAAACACCCAGGAGCCCCCCACTCTTCCTTCCTCTGCTCCAGGCTCTGCGGAGGCCTGGTTTGCCATGCCTGCTCTGTAGATTACAAGAAGAGAGAACGCCGCTGCCCTCCCTGCTCTGAGAAGGGAGAAGCTCAATCCAGCTGACCGGCTCACCCAGGACGGGCCACCCACCCCACTCCGGTCACCTCCCTCCCCTCCACCCTTTCCATTCCTCTTGTCTGACCAGTCCTGCCTTCTAGAAGGTGATGACCTAAGACAGACAGCCCTTGTGCGCACCTGAGAGCGGAAGCAGCCGGCTGGCCGGCAGGAGGCGGGAGTGAGGAGGCCTGCTGGAGCCCTGCACCCCCCACCCACGAGCGGGGCGGCTTGACAAAGCCCACAGCTGTCCGTGCTTCTCCCGTCCGCGAGGGCGCCAGCCATCCGCCTCCCTGAAGGCCTTCCATGCTCAGAACATCCTGGACCGAGAAGAAGACGCCTGGGCCCTGACGTGTCTGGGCAGCCCACCTCGCCAGCCACTGCTCACCTCACGCAGCAGTGTCCTGTCTGGAGTTGGCTTTGAAGGTCTGCTTTGGCAAGGTTTCCTTTTTTACAGCTTTCTTGAGGTCCTATGGACGTTGAACACACTTCACACACATTGCACAACTGGATGGGTTTTGACTTTAATATCCACCCATGAAACCATCACCATATTCACACTCAGGAGCACATCCATCAGCCCCAGACCTTCTTCATGTCCTTTGTAAGCTCTCCTTCCCAATCTCGCCCTCCCACTCCCAAGGCAAACCCTTACCTACTTTCTACCATTAGACACTGGTTTTCCGGAATTTTATATAAACGGAATGTGGCATGCATTCTCTATGGTCTGCCTTCTTTCACTCGGCGTCCTTATTTTGGGGTTTTTCCGTAGTCCCTGTTTACTGTTAAGTAGAACTCCACTGCATGGAGAGACCACAATTTTGTTGACATGTTCAGCTGTTGCCAGATATTTGGATTGTTTCCAGTTTGAGGCTGTTACACATACATTTCCTGCGATCAGCTGCATACAAATCTTTGTACAGACATCAGTTTTTATTTCTCTTGGGGAAACACCCAGCACTGATATGGCCACGTCCATATCATTGATATGGTATATGTTTAACTTTTAACAGTTGTTGTTAAAAACTGAGTTGTTTCCCAAAGAAGCTGCGCATCGTCCCTTCCCACCAGCGGGCGCTGGGAGTCCCAGATGCTCCCCGGAGCCGGGACACAGGGCTTGCATGGGCCTCCCTCGGTCTTCTTTCCTCCCAACCACTGTGGTCAGTCCCAAATGGGGAGTGCCTGGATGGAGGGGCAGAGACCAGGTGACTCTCTTTGCACAGTACTCAGTCAGCTACATTTTTTTTTTAAGATTTTATTTATTTATTTGACAGAGATCACAAGTAGGCAGAGAGGCAGGCAGAGAGAGAGGAAGGGAAGCAGGCTCCCTGCTGAGCAGAGTCTCCCCCCCCCCATACGGGGCTCCATCCCAGGACCCTAGAATCATGACTTGAGCCGAAAGCAGAGGCTTTAACCCACTGAGCCACCCAGGCACCTCAGAGAGCTACATTTTAATAAAGAGGGTTGACAAGGGCTTGTGTAGTTCCACAGTACAAGGTCATATCCCTGACTGCCTGAGAATTCTTCAGTAAATTCCATGTTAATACCATTTCAGAGGAAGCGTGGGCCCCACTCTCCATCAAGGGGATTAGCTGCCCTATCTGAGCTCCAGGGCAGACTCTGTGGCCCCAAGCAGCCCTGCATGCTCTTATCCCCATCCCCTCTGCCTCACACAGGCAGTCAGAGCTTCTGCAAGGGTTGGGCAACCCTGTGGCTCTGGCCAGTGCCTGTGCACCGCCTTTTGGGGTCAAGGCCACTCAGAGTTGCCTCCCATTACCATTGCATGGAGCAAGAGTTTTGCAATAGCAGTTCCTGCCCTGGAGAGCTGGTGAGAACTTCTCCTTAGTAAAGCCTGCAACAAGGTGAGGGGCAGGGAACGGAGGGAGTGGAGGGGGACAGGACCAGGGCTCTGGAGCAATTAGGGCAACAGAGGAACGGAGGGGCAGAGAGGGAGCGGAGGGGGACAGGACCAGAGCTCTAGAGCAATCAGGGCAACAGAATCAGCCCTACCCAAAGGGGCAGCAGTCCCTTCCCGCAAGTCTGATTTGCTCAGAAATTTGTATTAGGGCAAAGTTCATATTCTAGTGGAAGACATTATGTTTTAGTGGAACTCCAGTGTCGAGTTCATGTCTGCCTTAAGACAGAGGGAGAGGAGAGACCTGGCAGAAACCTATGTTCAAAGAGGAGGCAAAGAGTTCTGCTCCTGGACCAGAACTCATCTGAAGGAAATCGGGGGCTGGGAATGGGGAAAACGGACCTTCTCCCCATTTGGGGAGGGATGGAAGGACAGTGCCGAGGTCCAGCCTCTAGCTCCGCACTGTCCCCACCCCAAAGAGTCCCCGCCAAGTCCAAGGAAGAGTGCAAAAGCTCCACAGACATTAGAGGACTGGGGACCCCTGGCAGAAGCTTCCACAGTCACCATAGCCACCCCTGGTGCTGCATGGGGATGTGCATGGAACATAGGAGTGACTCCAGAGCACATGTCTAGCCCAGCAGCACCCAGAAGAGCACCTGGGGGGCACTTGCAACAGACTCCCTCAAATTCCTGGGAGAATTTATGGGGGGGGGGCGGTGAAGCTTGCATGAGTGCAGAGACTGTCAGCCAGCGTGATTGTGGTCACAGCGCTTGATGGGACCTCGCTGTTACCAGGCTGGAAAACTTGGACAAGGTCATTATTTCTTGAAACCAGATGTCACTCAGATCCTCCAATGTACACGAGTTCCCCAACTTTGTCAAATCATTCCATGCTCGACAGAATGCTATGAAGCCCCCAGGACATGCCAGAAAACACTGTGGTTGGTTTGGGGATTCAGAGATTTTTATCATAGATTAGTCCTATTTATGTATAATATTTATATATTTTTCTATATTGTGTACCATCGATTTATATATTATTTTTATGTGTTTTTATGTATTACATATAAAAGATATAAAATCCCTACTTTTATTTTTTTTTTTAAATCCCTACTTTTAAGAACGTCACAGTGGGGAGGCAGGAGCAGCAGAGATGATTACCAATCCCATAACTGAAGCCATGATAGAGATATGCCCCGGGGGAGTGGGGCTGTGCAGACCGCACAGAGAGAGGGCTGCATGGCTCAGGGGCGGTCTTGACCAGGCGGAATCTTAAAGGAAAAAGAAGAGTTGGCCAGACCAAGAGTGTAGGAACGAGCATGCCAGGCTCTGCGGGGAACCACAGGGCTCTTTGGGAGCCACCCCTGGTTCTCTGTGGTTGGAGTTGAGGAGTCCCGGAGGTGTGGCCTGGAACGAGGCCAGGTAGGTACAGAAGGTCCCATGCGGAGGCTCTACCTGAGGGCAGTGCAGGTCCTTGAAGGGTTTGTAAAGGAAAAGAGCCTGATCAAATTCACGCTTCGGGAAGATTGTTCTGAGAGCAGAGTGGAGGATGGTTTGGGGTAGAAAGACTTGAGGCAGAGATTATTTCGACTCGCTCTCTGCCCTCCGCGCCCCTCCCCCCACCCCGCAACTGCGCATGCTCGCTGGCGCGCGCACCGCTCTCTCTCAAATAAAAAATCTTTCAATACAGACACATTTAATCCACATGACAACACTATGCAGTAGGTGCTTCAGTAGCCCCATTTTACAGATGATGAAACTGAGGCCCGTGAGACTGAGTAACTCGCCCAAGGTCTGCAGTCCAGCTCTGAAATCCACAGCTCTCCCCCCTGTATTGCTTTAGTTCAGGCAAGAGAGAATAAAGTGTTGCCTAACACTGTCCTTGAAGATGGCAAGGGGCAGATAATCAAGAGAGATGCTAAGAGATAGCCTCCTGTGAGGGGCCTGCCAGGGCCAGACTGTTTCCTGTAGGCTAGTAGCCCAGCTAGGAGGGTGGGGTCAGAATTCCCAGAGACAAGCTTTCTACCTGCTGCACCTTGTGGACCTACTTGCAGCACCTGTGGGACCTCAGGGGAGACGTTGAGAGGCTGCACGAGGCTCAGGCTGCACAAGGAGTTTGAGCTGCAAAGAGAAGTTTGGAGGGAAGCCGGGCACTGAAGGTGGGGGAGACCCCAGCACTTATGGGGTGGGGGCTGAAGCCTGGGGAGCAGATGGGCTGGCCTGGTGAGGGCAGGGAAAGAAGAGGACCTGCATTGGTCCTCTCCTCTGGAGAACATCCAGGGAACATCCAGATTTGAGGGATGAATGGAGAACTACAGCCACAAAATGAGACCAAGGTTCAGGAGAAATAGGAAGAGAATGAGGTCAGTGGGATTAAATACTGCAGAGGTCAAATGAGACTTGAACAATAACCATTTCCCCATAAATACAGTTACGAGGCATACAGCAGGCTGGGAGAAAACATTTTAACATAATTGACAAATGTGAGATAGTATGAGTAGATAGGGTAACTAACAGACCCTTTTATGAATTGCCAGTGGGAGAATAAATTGATAGGGTCTTTTCTTTTTTTCTTTTTAAATTTTTTTTTAATTTCAAGATTTTATTATTTATTTGTTAGAGGGAGAGACAGAGAGAGAGCACAAGCAGGGGGAGTGGGAGAGGGAGAAGCAGGCTCCCCGCCGAGCAGAGAGCCCAAGGCAGGCAGGGCTTGATCCCAGGACCCTGGGATCATGACCTGAGCCGAAGGTAGATGCTTAACCACTGAGCCACCCAGGTGCCCCGATACAGTCTTTTCGTATGGAAGCATAGTGGATACATAATGTTATATTAATTTCAGGTATATAACACAGTGACTGGACAGTTCTGTACATTATGCCACCACAATACATGTAGTCACCATTAGCAGATACAGCCTTATCAAAATTTAAAGAGGCACCGATATGACCCAGCAAAATTACACTTAAGCCACACAAACCATCATACAAATTCCCAGAGACGTACATCCAAAGATGCTCGTAGCAAGACTTAAATATTCATCCACAAGGCAATTATCGGATCAATCATGATACATCCGCCCCGTGGACTAGTATGTTGTCAGGGAAAAAAGAAAGGTGGACCTCTGTGCAGCCCATAACAGCGTGGTGAAGTGCAGAATGATATCATCAGTTCCATATCATTTGTTTTAAGAAGAAGAAGAAGGAAAGCATGTCCATACATGCATGTGTGGAAAAGTCTGGAAAGATGGACATAAGATCTGTGTGTGAATCTAAAGACTTAAAGGAGTCCTTCCAGTTCGACTTCAGGTCCTTTGGTGGTTCCTCTATTCTTTACAGTATGTGGGCTTTGTTGTTATAACCGTAAAACCGCTTTATTTAAGAAATGGGCGTGCTTGCTTCAGCAGCAGATATATTTAAGAAAGGGGCTTTTTGGACGTCGTGGCCTGAGGTTGTTGGTAGTGTTGGCAAGAGCTGTTTCAGCAGAGGGACGGGAAGGGAGCTAGCAGCAGTGGGCTGAGCAGTGAAGGAGAGGAGGCGAGGGGGAAGTAGCCACTTTCTCTAGAAGTCCACCGTGAGCAGAGCGCTGGGGGCACAGTAGCTGGAGGGGTCCTACGACAGAGGGCGAGTGACAGAGACATGAGCAAACTCAGGGAACGAGATGGCGGATGGGGCAGAAGGGCCAGGAGACAGACCCCTCAAGGACGCGAGAGGCAGGGTGTCCCACAGCCGGGGCAGGAATTCACCAGAAAGAGAAGAAGGGATGCTTCTCACGCTGACCCTAGAAGGAAGGAAGAAAGTGTGTAACAAGTGCAGGCAAGTCTGTTCACCAGGGGCTGGGGTTGCCTGCATCTTCCTTGTAAAGAAGGATGTGCAGGTTGGAAACGCTCAGAGATAGCCTGAGCAGGCTCAGTCTCTTCTCAGCCTGGCAGGCTCCTCCAGAAAGCCTCAGACAGGTAGGTGTGAAAATCCCCAGTGCTCACCACAAAATCTCCAGGCAGATCTTTGGCCTGGAGTCAGAGTCCTAGGACCAACCTCATTGCTTCTCTGAGGGGACGCCTCCCCGGTGGGCCTCCTGGAATTCACCCTGCTGACCCCAGGTCAGACGTTTCCCTCTAAAGCTGCTTCACTTTTTTTCCGGCCAAACAGTGCTGACTGCTCCCAAGCCCCTAGCCCCGGAGGAAATCAGGAGCCACTCATACGACGACAGCAACTGTCGTGGCAAATAGCAGGTAAGTGAGCTGTTCCAAGCGAGGGCCGTCAGGGACTCGTGTCTGGTGGAATTTCACTCTCCTCTCTGAGTCCCCTGAGAACTGATGGGTTGGACTGCAGAAGCAGGAACATAGAGCTAAAGAGAAAGATATCTTCACCTGGACAGTGTGGCCCAAAAGAACTTTCTGCAGTCCCGGGGGTGTTCTATATCAGCACTGTCCAATATGGTAGCCACTTGTCACGTGCGAGCCTTGAACCCTTGAAAGGCGGCCAGTATGACCGAAGAACTACATTTTTCGTTCTCTTTCAA
Source organism: Mustela putorius furo (assembly GCF_011764305.1). NCBI lineage: Eukaryota > Metazoa > Chordata > Mammalia > Carnivora > Mustelidae > Mustela > Mustela putorius. The sequence goes on from NW_025421341.1 coordinate 22,196,900, forward strand.
CTCAGTTTCAGTAGCTATGTATATCCAGTGGCTCTCGTGCTGGACAATACAGATCTAGAACGATCGCTTCATTTTCCAGTAGACTGCATCAAGGCCCAGCGAGAATTGACTCGTCCAAGCTCATCTTGACCACCAGCAACGGCATCAGCCCATTCTACTCACCCCACCATCCACGTGCAGGTGCCAGACCAACCTAATGAATATCAAGAAGCGGGCCAGTGGGGGGGCGGGGGCGGGGGGGGGCAGATGTCAGATCTGGGCTCCTCTTTCTACACCTTTTCATTCCGTTGTCTGGGACTGAAAGGTTCCTAACCAAGCTCGGAAAGCTGAAACTAGGCTCCAGCCCCTTGTTACAGTGGACAGAATACAGAGTTTGAGGTCAGGTAACAACATTTCTTAAAAACTGTTTAAACGCCAGTTCCCTGTGTCACTCTGATGAGGTTGCTTAACTCCCAGAGTCTGGTTTCCTCATTCAGAAAGTGCACACTTCACGCCTTTGTTATGAGGATTAAATATGTACCAATTCTTTTTGTTCAAGATTGTATTTTTTTTTTAAGATTTTTTTTTAATTTGACAGACAGAGATCACAAGTAGGCAGAGAGGCAGGCAGAGACAGAGAGAGTGGGAAGCAGGCTCCCCGCTGAGCAGAAAGCCCCATGTGGGGCTCCATCCCAGGACCATGGGATCATGACCTAAGCCGAAGGCAGAGGCTTTAACCCACTGAGCCACCCAGGCACCCCATCAAGATCGTATTTTTAACTGATCTCTATACCCAGGGTGGGGCTCTAGACCCCAAGATCAAGAGTTGTTGCATGTTCCCCTGACTGAGCCAGCCAAGTGCCCCTCAGTGCACAAGTTCCGAAAAGCACTTTTCCCAGAAGCTGGACCTTAGCAGGGACCCAACACTGTAGCTCACATGACTCTTGTTATCCAGGCCAGAGCCGATGGGGCTGTACATCAAAGTCTGCCCGGGAAGCAGACCCACTGCTTTTCCTTCCCTGGGGGGGTGGTGTGTGTAGTGGGACAGACAGTCACGGCACTAGTTGATAAACTGTTCCAGAGACGAAGATCGCCCTAACAAACGCTAATATCAGGCTTGCTGTATGTCTTAAGTGCTTTATGGGTAATCCCTCGTTTGAGTCTCAGCACAGCCCAGTGGGTTAGATGCTATCACTGGCCTCATTTTACAGATGAGTAAACCAAGACTCGGAAAGGGAAAGTCACTGGCCCCGAGTTGCTGGGCTCACTCAGTCTCTAACCACTGCTTTCCTGTGCCTCTCTCCGTGTATAACAAGCCTCTGCCTGGTTTTAGCATCACCGGGCCAGGAGTCACTGCATTCTTCTCCAGCATGGGAAAGAGAGAAGTGACAAAGAATGTTTGCTAAACAGTTGGACTTGAAGGTTCTTTCCTAGGGGTAAGCAAGTTTGTTGCAGGCTTCGAGCTCTCCATGGGTCCTGGGATGCAGGGGTCAAGGGGCATAGTGGAGGGTCTAGAGGCATGGTTTGCTGGAGGGAGAGGGAGCTTGGGAGGGAGCCGTGAATCAGTGTTCACTGTTCTGCCTGTATTTATCCTTTCCACGGTAATTAATAACAAATGTACATTCTCAGTGTCACTCAACTCTGCTTTCGAAAATGTGTTTGGACTTGGATAAGATGTGAATTTTTACCAAAAGCCTTTCTTTCCAAATGAGATGGTCTTGGCTCCAAAAGTGGCCAGCCATACACACCCAATCCCAAGTGTACAGGCCAAGAAAGGGCTCTGGGAGTGCATGGGGTGGGGACAGGAGACATTAGGTCCAGGATCACCAGAAGCCCAAGTTCCATCTCTCTCATCTTCATGAGCTGCTCTCCTTTGAGATGGGAGAACTGTTCAAAAGCAGGACGGCGGGGGGGCTCCCAAGCAGGGGGCAGCCCGAGGCAGTTAGGGTATGGGGACAGTCAGACCAGGCTGCTGAAAGAGCCAGGGTCTGCTGAGACCAGGGCAAAGATGAGAGAAATCCATGCCGTCCTGGTTAAACCGCTGCCTTGGCATGGGCCTCCGTTTGCTCCTCTGTGAAATGGAAAGATTGGCTAGAAAACACCACAGGTCCCTTACCGATATGAAACTCTACCAGGTCAGAAAATAACTCGCCATCCAAGAGCTGACCTGAGAATTAATTATTCAAGTTATCAAAAGCATCCAGCAGCCTGAGGACTCCACCCTCGAGTTGAGCAATGTAATCCACCGCTCACTTCCTCCACTCTCTTCTCACCACCCCGCCCTGTCAGTCAGACACATCTGCCCTCCTGGACGGGTCCCACAGGTGAAAGGCCCAGGCTCCTGGTAAGTCTTGGAACACCCACCCTTCTCACCTTCCAGAATGTCTCTATTCTCTGACCCCCTTGACACCCAGCCCCCAATGACCCCAGACATCTCTCCCCACCACGGGGTGGGCTTCTTTCCTCTTAAGACCTCCCTAGATCCCCAAAGGGAGAGCTCCTGCCCCTCTTCCTTACTCCTCTCTCCAACAACCACTTAGGGCAACTCTCTGCCCAGCCCCTTCCCTTCCTGACTCAGCCAGCTCCCCTGCTTTGACTAGGATGGGGTCCAAGGAAGGGCCAGACATCATCCAGGCCCCCTTCCCCTATATTAAATGCGAATATTGTGGATTATATTTATAGAGAGAAAGCATGCTAGAATTGTATTAAAATTCCTGAATTTTCTATTGTGATTGAAAAGATTGCCTTCAATGTTTGGGATCTTGTACGTCTCCGTTGTTTAGCATTTTTATAAAATGAATTAGAATCATCCCATCCATGGAGTTTCTGAATGACCGTGAGTCATTAGGGTCCTGCCATTTCACTCAATGAGGGAATCTCCCGCTTGTTCACCGAGAACATGACCAGGAGGTCGGTGGGAGTCAGCCAGTTTAAGGGTGTTTTGTTTATCATTCTTGCAAGAACTATTTCTTTCGTTCTGGCCCTATTGAATAGATAAGAAAACAATGTACAAAATAGCAAACAATAGGAGTAAACTGTATGCAGTCTGACTTCATGAGATCTTGAAAACTTAACTTACAAATATATTTCAAAAATATTTAATATAGGAGGTATGACTTTTTTTTTTTTTTTAATAAAGCAAGTCTGTAGATTCTAAGTTGATCCACACCTACATGGAATCCGGGCTGTAGCATTTGTAGGCTCTGTGACCATGGGCTGACGTCTGAGCTCCTCTGTGCCTGTCTTCTCATCTGTAGTCAGGACTGATCATATCTATCTCTAACACTCCAGGGAGGTCATGTACCTCCGAGGCAAAAAGCAGACCTCAGACAGGTCAACTCCCTTCCCTTAGTTTCTCCCTTTGACTGTCAACACATCCTTTCTAGAGACTGGTAAGCTGAAAAACCCACAAGCATCCACAAAGCATTGTCTCCCCAGTGGCTGGAGGTCACTGCCCTGTCCTGTTTCTCTTGCCTGCTTCTTCTTGTCCTGTTTCTCTTGTCAGAATTCTGACAGGAATTCTCCACCTCCTGTCCTGACTTTCAGGGTCTCCCTCTGGACCCTCAAGCAGATCTTCCATGTCTGGGAGTGGGAGCTCCCCTGTGTATCTCCAGCCCCTCCCCCATACAGTTGAGCACTGGCTTATTTAGAATGAGGACTTACCAGTGAAGTATGCTTGGCTGCTGTTGTCTCCTGTTAGGGCAGTTTCTCCTTCTGCCCTGGCCCTGCCTTCTCACGGTCAGTGTTCCTAAATACGGGCCTGTCCTCTATGGGCACAAGCTCTCTGTCCCATTATGCTCTGCTAAAAGTGGGCCTTCTCTAGGTCATTTCTTCCCTTGAGAGCATCTCTGATCATCTGTTCCCAGAGGTGACCCATTCTTGACCTTGTGATTTCATTGGACAGAACCCTGGGATAAACAACCTCTTGACCGTGGGATGGCAGAACTAGTGACTTGTCACAGGTCTCGCGAAAAACACTGGCTAAGTTGTATGGTGGCCTTTCCCATTATTACTTTATCTCCCTGGCTAGACATTCCCCAAATGCATCAGATCTTTCTAGGTTCACAGAGTCTGCTCTATGCTCTCCATGGGCTTAGAAGCTGATTTAACTGGCCACAATCACCTAGACTAAGAATTCCGTCCCTCCAGGGGAAAGGGCATTGCTTTTCCAGTTTCTCCTAACCCTATTCGGCTTTCTTCTTTGCTATATATGATTGAGAGTGACAGACCTCCCTCTGCTAAAGAGAAAAGCTTTTGGAGAGTTTCATTGTTGATGTGGTTGTTTTACTATCTGTGTTTGCTTCTCAAAGGTGTCCCCCTTTGGTTAATTTTTTTCTAATTGAGATGGAATTCGCACTCTGTAAAAGTCACCCATTCACAGGGTACAACTAGTGGTTCCTAGTATTCGCGTGAAGCTATACAATCCTTCCACTGTCTAATTCCTGAACACTTTCATCAGCCTGGAAGGAAACCCCTCCCTCCAGCACCTGGCAACCCAGATCTACTTTCTGTCTCTACTGATTTGCCTCTCCTGTACATTTCACATACATGGACTTGTACAGTATGAAGCCTTTTATGTCTGGCTTTTTTTTTTTTTTTTTGGCCTGGAATAATGTTTTCATGGTTCATCCACGTCGCAGCAGATGTCAATTCTTTATTCCTGTCGTTGGTTGGACAACAGCCTATGGTCTGTGTGCACCTCCATTAATTTCTCCATTTATCGGTTGATGTACATTTGAATTGTTCCCACTGTTCGGCTGTCACGCTGCTGTGAACATTTGTGTACAAGTTTTTGTGGGGACATAGGTTTTCCATTCTCCTGGGCACGTATCTAGAAGTGAAATTGCTGGGTCATTGGTAACTATGTTCGACGTTTTGAACAACTGCCAAACTGTTCAAAGCAGCCGCTCCACGGGCGCATCTCCACGAGTAATATAAGAAGGGTCCCATCCCCCACATCCTCATCAACAGCGTTACTGTCCCTCTTGTTTTATAATGATGATCCTATTGAGTATTGAAGTTATTCTGGAGCCTTAGTACTTCGTGTTTTTCTCTTTAACGCTGGTTCCGTTTTGAGATGGGTTACCTCCTTGCATGTGGTCCCAGGACTGTCATACCTTGTCATAAAGAAATGGCACAGTACTGATGCATCTTATGGTTCACAAGGAACTCACTTGGGAGCTGGTTTACTTTCATTTACATCCTCTTTGAAAACTGGGTAAAATTTCAGAGTGACTACAGCTTCCCCTGAAAGCAGGCTTTGGGCTATCCCCAAAACAAGGGCCGAGCCAACAGAAGCGGGTTTACCTGGACTTCGTCTGGGGGTGCTGAGGAGTGAGGGATAGATGAAGGTACTCACTGGCATGACAGAAAGTGTCCCCACCAGAATGGAAAAGCCACCAAAACAAGGATAGTGTGTCTCCACCCGTCTGCACCTCCTGATATGGCACAGGTGCCACTGCCTGCACCTGTCTCGACCTGTCTTTTCTGCCTCTCCCACTGCTTCGAGCACTCTGGATTTCTCTGCTCACCTCCACGTGGCAGTCCACGGCTGTGACAGTCTGTCACATTTCACCCACTTAGAGAATCAATCAGCCACCTGCTTGGGATTTTTAATATACTTTTTTCAGACTGCACAAATATTCCCACAGCAGGTCTCCTGCATCCGGAAAGAAAAATGCAGGGCTGTAAATAAGCTTTCTTCTAGGTCCAGTATCCTGCAGCTGTATTGCTGTTACCACTAAATCTATTTTCCCACAAACTTCTTTTAATGACTTCCCAAAAGTGGGACAGAGGGGCTCCTCCCTCAGCTTTCTAGTCAAACCTCTATCTTTCTCTAGCAGTCAAACCCTGCTTCATCTCCCACATCAAGAACTGAATGGCACCTCCTATTTCTGACATTAAATCCAGCTTCATTAGCCAGAGAGGCTCACCACTGAAGAATCTGAGACATGTTCTGTAGGGATTGGGATTTAAACAATGTTTTGGGTGATGGTGATGTCATGGAGAGAGCTCAGAACCTCTTTGGCTTTGAGGGAACTACAGGTTTTGTGCAACGTGCCATTTATCACAAAATGTGGCTCATAACGTAGAGCCACAACTATTTCCTAATGTGAAGGTTCCGTGTAATATACAAGCCAAGGCAAAGAATCCTGTCCGAGATTCATGGGCAAATAGGCTAGAATCTGGGGAGAGAGTATCATGCAGTAACTCCCATCTCTCTTCTCTAGGCCAGGACTTAAGTTTGCCTCCAATATGGAAGACGTGGACTGGGAGGCTTACGGCTTGGAAGATCTCTTTGGTGAAAATTACAGTTACAGCACAGACCTGCCCTTCATTCCAGAAGGCTCTGCCCCATGCAGGCCAGAATCTCTGGAAATCAACAAGTATGCAGTGGTGGTCATCTACGCCCTGGTCTTCGTGCTGAGCCTGCTGGGAAACTCCCTAGTGATACTGGTTGTCCTATACAGTCGGCTCAGCCAGTCTGTCACTGACGTCTACCTGCTGAACTTGGCCATAGCCGACCTGCTCTTCGCCCTGACCTTGCCTATCTGGGCTGCCTCCAAGGCAAAGGGCTGGATCTTTGGCACACCCCTGTGCAAGGTGGTCTCGCTCCTGAAGGAAGTCAATTTCTACAGTGGTATCCTACTGCTGGCCTGCATCAGCATGGACCGCTACCTGGCCATTGTCCATGCCACACGCACACTGACCCAGAAGCGGCACTGGGTCAAGTTCATATGCTTAGGCATCTGGGCGCTGTCCCTGATCCTGTCCCTGCCCATCTTCATCTTCCGCAGGGCCATCAATCCCCCCTACTCCAGCCCGGTCTGCTACGAGGACATGGGCGCCAATACCACGAGACTGCGGATAGTGATGCGGGCCCTGCCCCAGACCTTCGGCTTCCTCATGCCCTTGGCGGTCATGCTGTTCTGCTATGGACTCACCCTGCGTACGCTGTTCCAGGCCCACATGGGGCAGAAGCACCGGGCCATGCGGGTCATCTTCGCCGTCGTGCTCGTCTTCCTGCTCTGCTGGCTGCCCTACAACCTGGTCCTGGTCGCAGACACCCTCATGAGGCTCCGGGTGATTGAGGAGACGTGCGAGCGCCGCAACGACATCGGCCGGGCCCTGGACGCCACCGAGATTCTGGGCTTCCTCCACAGCTGCCTCAATCCCTTCATCTACGCCTTCATCGGCCAGAAGTTTCGCCACGGACTCCTCAAGATCATGGCCTTCCACGGGCTCATCAGCAAGGAGTATTTGTCCAAGGACGGCAGGCCTTCCTTTGTTGGCTCTTCTTCAGCAAACACTTCTACCACCTTCTGAGCCCCTGGGCCCTGCTGGAGCACCTCGGGGCACCTCCCGCGCCGTCGGCATCCATCCTGAGCCTCATGTCCACTGGTTGTTTCCAGTCTCTGTGTCAAAGCAGCTCCTGGCTGTGGTTACAGGAAGCTACTGGGGCCACGTCCTTTTCAGGCCCATTGGACGGTTTAGAAAGCCTGCCCTCGTTCCCCACGCCTCCCTATACTTCCTATGCCAGCTGCTAGAGCTCAGTCCACCCTAGCACTGAGCTCAAGCACTCTGGTGTCTGGGGCAGTTAAAGACATTCGAAAGGCATCCTTTCAGGTGACGACAGAAAGTTCCTACCACGGGGAGCCATTAGTGGCAAACAGCAGTCGTTGCTTTCCTGACTCTCCCTTTCTTGCTTGCTGGCAAAGCCCACCTCCCTTGAGGGAGGCCGAGAAGGACAGACACTCACTCTCCCAGACTCCCTTAGCTAGGAGAGGCCCTGTCATCCACTTCTGACTAGTAAGGTTTCAGGGCAATAGTGTGCTGGTGAAAAGAAGTCTGGGTTTGTAGCATTTACCAAGTTGCCTGCATCAGCATGTTCCCACCAGGGCGATGTCAAAGGTTTTCATGTGTTTAGCAACTAGCTCACAAAAATTTAGGAAATGAATGGGCTGCTTTCACAAGCAGGTACAAACTGGCTTCAGGACACCAATGCCTAAGAGGAAGTCTGCTGGGTCCAGGGACTCCTGGGAAGTATTCCTGATTTAAAAAGAGAGAGAGGCACACACACCCACATGTCCTTGGTTCTTGCCTTTATGGTTCTTCCCAATATGGTTGTGGGATATGATGTGACAAAGAGGCAAAAATTGTGCTCAACACACTTGGGCAGATGGAGTGGATGAGAACAAAGAGCCCAGAAGGAGACCCAAGCATAAATGGTCAATGATTTTCAACAAGGGTTCCCAAGACTATTCAATGGGAGAAAGGATAGTTATTCAACACATGGTGCTGGGCAAACCAGTTATCCACATGCACAGGAATGAACCTAGTCCCTTTCCTCATACCATATACAAAAGTTAACTCAAAATGGATCATAACCTACACAGGAAAGCTTCAACTACTAAGTGTTTATTAGAAACGTAGAAGAAAAGTTTTATAACATTGGATTTGGCAGTGATTCCTTGGATATGACACCAAAAGCACGGGCAAGTAATGAATAAATAGATAATTGGATTTCCCCAATGTTAAAAACTTTGTACATCAAAGGACACGATCAAGAGAGTGGAAAGGAAAATCATAGGATGGGAGAAAATATTTTTGAATCAAATTTTATACAGTTTACTCTCCACGATACACAAATAATTCTTACAATTCAACATCAATGACAACAACAACAAAGACAGATAATAACAAGTGTCAGCAACGATATGGAAAAAGTGGTGGGACGCTTGTGCACCGTTGGTGGAAAAGTAAAGTGGTGCAGCTGCCATGGAAAACAGCACCTCAAAAGATGAAACAGAACTACTGTATGATCTAGCATTTCCATGTCTAAGTGTACACTGAAAGCAGTGAACTGAGAGCAGAGACTCAAACAGTACACTAATGTTCATGGCAGCATCATTCACAGTTGCCAAAAAGTGACAATCACGCAATGTCAATCAGTGGATGATGGACAAAAAAAATGTGGGGTATACATGCGATGGAATATGGTTCAGTCTTAAAAATGAATGAGTCTCTGGGATATGCTACAACAGGGATGAACCCCGAAAACATGATATGAAGTAGAAGAAGCGGGGCAAAAATAGTGTATGATTCCACTTTTTAGAAGTACCTACAATAGTCAAGCTCATAGAGACAAGAAGTCCAACAGTGGTTACCAGGTCCAGGCAGAGGAGAAAGTAAGAAGTAGTTGTTTAATGGGTACACAGTTCAGTTGGGGGCGATGAAAAGTTTCCTGAGATGGATAGTGGTGATAGGGGTAGGACAGTAGGAATGTGCTTAATCCCACTAAACAGGACACTTAAAACTGGTATAAAAAAAAATGGTCAATTTTATGTTGTGTGTATCTTACTGGAAAGGAAAAAAAAACAACTAGTTCCCAAACGACAAATTTCAGCAATTGAACCATTTGTGGAACCATCTACCTGTAACTTCTTGTTCGAGTAGATAATTAAATGTCTTTTTTTCTTTGTACAAGCCACTTAGAGTTGTGTATTTCATTACTTGTGATCAAAAGCATCTGAACTGCTACAGGCAAGGGTGGGCAGAGGTCCTGAATGTAGATTTATTTACAATAATTAAATCCCTTCTCTGCTTATTGGGTGCACAGAGAGAGACAAGGATTGAAATCGAGAGAGAACCCAGCCTTTCTACTTCCTTCACCCCTAGCCCAAATCTGTGGCCGCTGGACATGTGTTATAGAAGGAGATGTGTCCCAGGATCACAAAGTGTTTCTTGTGTCTTTGGGTCAAACCAGAGTCCTGAGTACCAAGGGTCAGTGTGTTTTACCAAATCAGCAGGATTGGGGAGCAGGAAGCCAGACAGCTCTGCTGAGCTCAACCAGCCACCCCTACTTTGAGTCTCCACTCTCTTCTCTCTCCCACTCAAAACACACTCACACACACACACACACCCGACATGCAGGACCATCAAAAGCACACCTTGCAGAATAGGGACATGGTATCCAGGCAAAACCAAGGATCTGCCTTGGTTGGGCAGTATTTCCTGAAGACCTGCCTTCCCAGAGCCCTGGGACATGGCAGAGCCTTACCCTGGCAGAGCTCCCGTTCACAGGCCTTGTCCCTGCGGGGGCTTTGGCAGGAGGGGTTTGGGCTCGGAGCAGCCCCCTAAGGAAGTAGGACGGCAAGGGGAGTTCGACGGCTCCCTGGTGAAGTCCCCAAACTTCACCAGGCTCCGATCCCCTTCCTGTTAACAATTCTCCAACCACTAAATCAAAGAGACAGCAGCTGTGGCTCTGACCAAAGACCTCTCCAGGGAGGCAGGAGCAAACCTCTGAGCTGGGGTGCTCAAGGGACAGGTAACTACCAGTCCTGACTCATGAAAGTGCAAACAGGATTAATCCAGCCCTAATAATCCCTTGTCTCGAGCTCATTGTTTGCCAGGCACTGTGTTAAGCTCAGGTTCAAGCTTGACTGAGCTGCTCTGGCCAAGCCTTCCAAACAGCTTCTGATTCAGCAGGCCAACGTGTGTTAACTGGAGGGAACACCCCAGTTGCCAGAGGGACTGGAGGTGTTCTGACCTGGCAGGGCTGATGGGCCAGATGGCTCTCTGAGATCACTGTCAGTGGGAAGAGGCCAGACCAAGTGTCGCTGTGGTTCTGGGGCTCTGCTCTTTGCTCCTCTAACAAGGGCTAGAGGAAGCATGTTTCTCGAGGGAAATGAGGAGATAAAATAAGCCTAGGAGCTGCACTTGTGTAAACTGTTACTCTCTATCTCTCTTCCTCCCTCCCTCCCTTCTTCTCCCACATAAAGACAGTTTTGGCACCAAAAAACCTACCAACCAAGACATCACTGGGAGGAGGCAAATCCAAGGTCTGTCTTCGAGTTGTTGCTTTCCTTCTTCCCTCTGATGTTTCCAGGCCTAAGTCCCATATTCAGGGCCCAGCTCTGTTCTGCCTAGATCTGCCTTCTCAGTCTGAGCCTGCCCCTCTGGCTTCTGAGCTACCTCCCCACATTACATGAACCCCCCGTCTTGTTGCTCCGTTTCCCCAGTTTATGACATCTTCCTTGACGCAGTCCCTCCTCAGTGCAGGAATGGGCTCCCTTTGCTCACGAAATCGGGTTAGCCCCAGTGTCTCCTGGGTGACAGGAAGACGTACCCCCCAGGAGGGGCATGTCACGTTGACGTTCATCCCATGTTGACCGATGTGGAAAATGGCCACCCTGCCCTGGCAGAGCCAGAGGAGACCTAGAGCATCCCTCCACCCCCCGCGGGGGGCTAACCCTTGCAATATGCAAGTGGGGAAACTAAGGCCTAGGCAAGCAGCTCAATCAAGATCTCATGGCTGGGTAAGAGTAGAGCTGGATTAAAAATGCCTAGTGCGGTTCATATTTCTAGATATTTAGCTTTTCTAGTGGTGACCCCTCAGGCACCTTACAAATAGAGGGAAAAATACGTAAATGAACTTCCCAGAGTGTTCCACTCATATGGGTAGGGCTGGGCCACTTCTTCAGCGCCTACACTCATCTGACAGAGTCAAGAGGCAACTGAGGCTTGGGGCCCAGGTTGGGAGCAGCTCAGATGGGGTTACCCTATTCTGAGCTGGTAGGTAAGACGGTTAAAGAGACCGTTGGATGGGGTTCCTGGGTGGCTCAGTCAGTTGAGTGTCTGACTCCAGATTTCAGCTCAAGTCATGCTCTCGGGGACGTGGTATCGAGCCCCACAACAGGCTCCACGCTCTCCCTCTCACTTCTACCCACCCCTCCCCACCACCGTTCACACAGCCACATATGTGTGCACTCTCTCTCTAAAAGAAAAGAGACAGATAGAGCCCAACACAAAATTCAGAGACAGATAAAACAAGCCTCTGTCGAGGACACGTGCTCTATCACGCAGGGCTCCACTGGAAAGCAGGACCACTCGGGGGAGAGATTCATTATCGGGATTTGACTGCACGCAATTGTGGGAGCTGGCAAAATGGTCTAGGTTGGGCAGTTATCTTTGCTTCTGGTGCTAGGACCTGAAAATGGCAGGCCAGAGAGAGCCAAGAAGGAAAGATCCCATGAAGCAGACAACAGGGAGGGCGAGCTGGGACCTGCCAGGACAGACTGAAACCTGCGCCAGTCTCTTGTGGACTACAAGAGATGTTTGTTTCCCTATGTGGGTATTTCTATAGGGTAGATTTCTAGAAGGATATTTCCTGAATCAGAAGGTTTGGGCACTAGAATAGATCTGATCAAATCGGCCTGCGAGAGATGCTGACGCCTCCATCGTGAAGGTCAGAAGATGTGTGGCTCAGGTTAAGGACCGCAGAGACCAGCATCTGGTGCTTGCCACTGACCTTCCAGAGCATAAAAAAGGATGCAGCCTCTGCCCCCCTTTCCAGCTTCCAAAGCTCACACAACAGTCTCTTCTGGTCGATGTTAACACGAAACTAGGTGAGAAAGGGAGGGAATTTGATGAAACATGATTCCAGCTTAAGTGAACTGACTCATTGCAAATCTTTCATACAAACTTTAGGTGCGGACTCTAAAGAGAAAGAATGATCACCACCAGTGTTTGGATAATGTTTACATAAACTTTCAGTCTATCAGGGAGGAATGCTTTGGGGCTTTTGATAATACCGGGAATATTCTTCCTTTACCTAGATTTGGTTACCTGGGATTCATTGTATTATTATTCTTACAGCTGTAGTCATTAGTTTTCTTCAACCTGTGGTTTGTGTCCTATTCACCATAAAAATGCTTTTGATTATTAAAATAAAGGGGAAAATATGAAGAGAGTTATCAGAAGAACAAAGGGACAACTCTGGTCATTTGGAGGGGCCACAGCAGGGAGCCCAGTGGAAACTGCTACATCCTATAGTTTTGGGGTCAGAATCCACCATATTATTATTAGACCATATTACCACCCAAACTTGTAGCAGAGTAAATAGATACAACCATGAAAGAAGGCAATTTGATCAGATCTATTCTAGTGCCCAAACCTTCTGATTCAGGAAATATCCTTCTAGAAATCTACCCTATAGAAATACCCACATAGGGAAACAAACATCAATACAGAATATTCATCACAGCCTCATTTCTAAAACTCAAAGCTTAGAAACAACCTGAATGTTCAACAACAGGGAAAGAGTCCAATAAACTGTGAAGGTGCATCCAGGCCACAGAATACATTGGACGTGTGTGTGTAAACACAAGGCAAAAACGTGGTGGTAAGTGGGAAAAGGCAGAACAGAACATCACATATCGTATGATTCCACTGACATAAAATGTCTAAAAAAGGCAAATCTACGGAGACAGAGAGCTGGGGTGTGGTAGGGTTGGGGAGAGGAGCCGGGAATGATTAGAGATGGGCACCAGACCTCTTTTAGGGGTAATGGAAATATTCTACATCTGGATTATGGTAATAGTTGTACAACTCCATGAAACTGCTAAAAAGTCATGGTACGGTGTGCTTAAAGCAGGTGAATTTTATAGTCGGTAAATTGTAGTCAATAAAGCTGTTTTAAAAATCCTTATGGAGGGCACATATTGCATGGAACACTCGGTATGGTACATAAACAATGAATTCTGGTACAGTGAAAAAAATTTTTTAAATAAAAAAAATCCTTAAAATATAATGAGGTAGTGATACGACAGGACATGGAAAGATCTTGAAGAAATAATGCTGGATGAAAAAGGAAAGTAGAACAGTGGGTGTAGTCAATGGCTTATCCATGTGTGTAGAAACACATTATAAGCATGTTTATAAATGTTCATCTGGAAGAAGATATACGAAGTTGCTGAAAGGAGTTATAGTTAAAGAGAAGTGGAGGGTGGGCTGATATGCACGATTAATGCCTACAGTTTTGCATTGTTTCAGTGAATTTGATTGGGGCAGGATTTTCTAAAAAATGCAAGAACCCAGGCTTGACTGTCCATGCAGGGGGCAGGGCACGCCAGGCAGCGAGATACCGTTCTCCTTACAGACAAAGGGGCTAGGCTTTGTGAATTTGTTTCTAGGCTTTTATTCTTTCTCAGTAAACAGTCTTTTTTTTTTTTTTTTAACTTCATTTCTGGTAAAGTTGCTTTTGCAAAACGTCACCTTAGTCTCAAATGAGTTAAGCACCGAGGGGCCAGACAAGAACTAGAGGGCACTAACGGCCGTGAAGCCGTGTTTCTAAAAATATGCCATGTGTAGAATGGGCCCCTTGCTTCAAACGTGGCTTTACGGACAACCCCTGAATGGGTCGGAACCCTGGCAGAACCAGATGGCTGACCGGAGCTGGGCCAAGAGAGAGCATTTCACCAGACTCGTGAGGGTTTAATAAAGAGTGGAAAGAATTTGGGGAAAGGAGTGTCCAGTGGTGCAGTAGCCCAAGATCAGAAAGAGCTAAGAGCTGTTGCTGCCACTAGGCCTGAGAGGTGAGGCAAGGGAGCCATTCTGGGAGCCCAGGGAGGAAGCTGTATGATAAGGGCTCCCTGCCAGGATCCAATCCCAGCAACTAGCAGGGACAGAGCTGGGGGAATAAATGCCCTTCTTGAAGCTTCTGCCCATCCATCTCCTGCAAGGGTTCCCATTGACTGGACTCAGAATCCAGAGGACAGGGGAATCCATTGAGATAGTCCGTATTGCTCAGGTTCCCAGGGCATAGAGCAGGATAAGATAGGTGGAGGGTGGACCTAGAGCACAGTTGGAAGATATCCAGCTCACCATCCCAGCTTAAGGTGAACGTAAGGGTGAGGGTCCCATTGCTGCTGAATCAGAGTACCTGAGAGTGGGTCCTGGGAATCTGGAGTCCCTGATGAGTCTGATCAAGACTCAAGTTTAAAACCCACTCACCCAGAAGAAATGCAGCCCTCTTCTGACCATTCCACCTGCCCAAAGTGGAACAGACATGGAGATGGGGAGGGGACGTGGGGAGGAACGGAGATCCGATCCCAACTCACGGCCCCTCCCCCAGCAGCTTCAGAGACATTCACAAGTCACCTTCCCGGAGAAGACAGACATGCAACTGATTTCTCAACAGAGCCTTGCAAATTCTGATGTCAGACATGTTCCCCTGACCAAAAGCATCAGGGTCAGCTTCCTATCAAAGCTGGCTCTGTGCCAAACCAATTCAGAGATGGAGTCAAACTTCAAGGTCCATGAGGTGACCTGTCCCATGTTCTCAAATCCACTGTGGTAATAAGAACAGCTAGCATTTCTAGAGGACTTTCTTGAATGGCCAGCATTATGCTAAGGGATTGACTACACTAGACTGCACAGCTGCCTACGGCATTTTGGACAATTCTGCTGCCCCGTAAGTATATACTTGAGTTTAACTCAATGGCCAAAATGCAGAGCATGACTCCCAAAGAGCTTCTGAAAGGCTGAGTCTCAATGTCATAGTAGCTCCCAGGAACCAGGGTCAGGGTTGCACAAAAACTCTGTGTTTATGGGAAGACCCTGCTAACTCAGCTTAGGACATATACATATAAGAATGTTATTCACACCATACTCTATGCAAATGGCACCACTTAGGCCAAGTAGTGTCCAATCTGCCCATCTGCGAGTGGGGGTCCTGAACTGCCCTACCTAGATCTAGTCTGTTTGGGTGGAAGGGAGCTCAACATAGCCCCTTCTAGACCAAACTCTCCTTTTGACAGGTGAGTGACTCAAGACCAAGAGCAGGTGGATACTCGCCAAAGGTTTTGAATTGCAAGTGACAGAAGCAATGCTGGACTCTGGTCTCCAGGTCCCTCATCCTTTGCCATCTTCACTCTTATCAGGAAGACTCCTGCCAAGTTGCTGGGGAACCTAATTTCCATAGGACTGACAGCAAGATCCACGAGAACATGCCCCTGACCTTTTTCTTCTAGTACCTATAGGTAAAGATCCAAGGGGAAGGAAAACCCAAAACTAAAGACTTAAAAGGCAGTCCTAAACTTACTTCTTCATTTGTTTGCCTCTGTCATGAGAGGCAGGTAGACATTTGGAGCTGGTTTAGATGGTAGATTTAATTATTTCTGGATCTGGCCCCAGGGCCTATCACCTATAAGTAAGTAGGTTTAGCTTAGGTAGTAAGCCCTAGAACCACATCCCTACATGCACATCCCAACTCTAGTTAAACTCCTGTGCCTCAGTTTCCTCTTCTGTAAAATGGACTAGTTACAGAACCAGCCTCATAAGGTAGTGTTAAGGATTAGATTAGTTAGTGAACACATATAAATCATGAAGCTCAGCAAACGAGCAAAGGGAGAAAAGAGATAGAGGGAGACAAACCAAGGAACAGATTCCTAATTCCAGAGAACAAACTGATGGTTACCAGAGGGGAGGGGCGTGGGGTGGATGAGTGAAACAGGTGATGGGGGTTAAGGATTGCACCCATCATGATGAATGATGAATGGAATTGCAGAATCACTATATCGTACACCAGAAACTAATACAGCACTGTATGTTAACTAACCGGAATTGAAATTTTAAAAATTTTTAAAAAGCACTTAGTTTAGTAATGGAGTGTGGTAAGTGCTCAGTAGATTTAGCTATTAAGTTTTCTTTAAATATTTAATGTTGCTTCAACTTCACAGATGTAGTAATTTGGGCTAAACTTTATGCACAGCCACACTGATATGAAGTTTAAATGAGCTCCCAGCTATGGTGTCAGTATAAAATGAACACAGCAACCATCAACTTGTCTGTCGTATAAAAATGGTGACATTTTGAAAATATGTCTTGCAACCCAATGTGTTCTGTTTTTAGCCATTCATTTTCTTTATCTGCTAATAAGTGAGATTAGGCAGTTTTTATCTAAGCACTCAGAACCCCGTTAACTTTCAGAAGACTAGTCCTAAATCACACACCCTTCTGGGGGCTGACACTCACAGGGCTCTGATGAACAGTGGAGACCATGCTGCCATTGGAAGAAGCCAGTGTGGTGGGTTCCCTTTCTCCATCATATGCCTGAATCTTGCAAAAAAAAAAAACTCACATGTGGTAGAGGGAGACTAATCAGCTGTTCTGTTCATTCATTTAAAATTGATCCATCAGTGTTTTAGACCTCACTCTTCCCCTGACTCTAAAGAAAAAAAGTTAACTAGGCTCAGTGTCTACCTCCAAGACCTTATGGTCTAATGGAGAAATGCAGGAAGCCAATTAACACAACACAAATTCAATAAGCATTCAAGTCAAGATGTGTAATGGTTTCATGGGAACACGTGGAGGGACTCATAACTCAATGTAGGGAGGTTTTCAAAACTGTCTAGCCTATGAGCTAACTTTTAAGCGATGAATAAATTTAACAGTTGAAGATGAAGGGGGAAAAATCTCAGTGATGAGAGTTTAGAGACTCCTTTGAGGGTAGCATCCAAGCATCCCTTCTCCCAGCTATGTGTGTTCTACCAGAAGCTGCCTCCATGGCCAAAGCTGGGCCAACCACAGTTGCTTTTCTGGAAATGGAAGTCTGGGATATTACCTGAGATTTTCAACTGATTTGAGGTGATGTAAACTTGTACAGTAGCTGTGGTCAGAAAGAAGTAGAGAAAGCTGATGTGCCTGGAAAGAGGAGTGAAACAGACCTGATAAATGAAGTAGAGAGGAAAAAATCAGTAGTCCCCAAAGAGAGAGAGCCCAGAAAAGAGCTACCTTTCTGTTCCTTGTTCTGGTCCCTCTTGGAATCTCCTGACCCTTGGTGTCCATCAGATGACCCTTGGATATTTACACTAAATTTCTTTTACGCTTCAGTCTCTTTAAAGCAGATTTCTATTACTTACAAACAAAGAAATCTAGACTAAGACAGACATCATGATGTATTAGGGGAAATTTAAGGGAAACAGTCTGGCCAAAGCAAATGTCAAAACAGATGTGGGATAAGATAAATAAGACCAGGCCATCAGGCAAAGCCAAACCTCAGGGGGCCTTGAATGCTATGCCAAAATGTTGGAACTTTATCCCACAGGCAACAGGAGATCTGGAAAAGCTTTCAGCAGATGAATATGCAAAAGGATCATTCCCTGAGTGGTGTGTGAATGGACCATGAGGGCTAGAGATTCAGGCAGGAGTCTAGTCAGGAGGCTATAGCAGAAATGGTGAGAGTCTGAGCAAAGTAATGACAACGGGAGTGGAGTTTGAAAGTTCTTTAAGAGCAAGACAACAGGGCTTAGCTAGCCATTGGGGATAGTGATGGGGCAGTGAGAAAGAAGGAGTGGGTCAAAGAGATTTCTTCCACCCATAGCTTGGACAAACAACTTGAAGAAAGCAGGTTTTGGAGAGAAGATATTGGCTTTCATTTTGGATTTATGGTGACATCAAAGTAGATACACTTTGGAAAATTTAGCTCAGGAAGCCCAGGAGAAATGGCTAGCTTAGAGACACATTTTTAAAGATCATTTTCACAGAGGTGGCAGATCATTAAAGCCACAGGGGTAGATAACACCCAGAGGAAGCTGGTAATAGAGAAAAGGCAGGAAAGGGGGGACAATGGAATCTGGAAGAACACCAGTGCTTAAGAGTCTGGGAGAGGAAGAGGAGCCCTCCAAAGAGACTGAAAAGAAGACAAATATACAAGAGGAAATCAGGAGCATAGGGAAAATAAAGTTTTAAGAAGGAGGAAGTGAGGCATATGGAGAAATAGCTCTCCTATTCTACTGGTAGGACTGAAAATCTGACCACCATTTTCTTCTTGAGCTTTCTTTGCCTACAACCTGTATAAGGACATCTAATAAGCAAGGTATGATCTGGCACCTCAAGGAAACTCACTGGGACCCTCTTCCCATCTGTCCCTTTGAGGATCCTTGGTTTTTTTGTCAAGCTGGCCTTCATCCGTCTGCCAATTCCAGCCTGGCCACCCAAAAGAATAGGGCCAACTTCCCTGAGCGAGTGTGTTGCTTGGGCTAACAAAATCTCCCAATGTTTTTCCTTTTCTCTTCCAGCCCCATCTCCCTAACACTTAGGTGAGAATCCATGGGCCAGAGTCCATAGTCTTAACCACAGTGCCTACTCCCATTGTTCCCAGTTCTGACTCATTACCCTTTGCAGGCCCATGGACTTTAGTCTTGTCCCGTAAAATGAGTTAATTTCTTAAAAGACCTTTGACCTCTCATTCCTTTCAGGTGTGCCCTGACTTACATGAATCCCCAGAGTGGCCCAGTTCAGGTTCCAACTGAGACTCTGCTAAATGTCCCTTGTCTCCCATCATGGACTTGTAGTGTCCCTTGAGCCGTGAGACTCAGATCCCAGCTGCAAAGTGAAGCAGAGAAATAGAACCATAGTTGGCAGGGATGTGGAGGGGTTTCAAGGGAGGGTTATTATAAGAAAGGAGCTTGTATGCTAATGGGAATGATTCGGAAGAAGAGAAAAAAATGGTTGTTGTAGAAACATGAAGCTGGACCATTGATCCTCTTTCCAAGTCCTGTCCTTTCATCTCAGAGCTGCCCAATGCCTACAAAAGTGGTTTATCCCAACTTTCCTATTAGTCCCTTGCCCATGTGACATCATGCAGGAAGCACTGCCATGAAAGTTAGAAGGTCTGGGGATATTTGCCAGTTTTTCTGCTGAGTCATCCTCCCAAGACTCTCTACTATGGTAACACTGTCTGTCATATGTCAAGGCCTTGGTCTGTTCCAAGAGTCTGGCATATATAACCTTGAAGCTTGATAATCATCTAATGTTACCATCCCTTCAAGGAGACAGAGAAGTTAAGTTCAGAGAAGTTAAGTTACATGCTCAAGATCGTAGAAGTCATGATGGACAAAGACCCAGCCGGACTCAGATCCCCAGCATGGTTCTCGCTCTACCGCAGGGTTTCTCTACTACCATGAGCTGTTGAGAGCTCAGACTCTGAAAGCCTTAGTCCTTGATTTAATCTCCAGTTTTGCCACAACTGCCGCTCTGTTGCCTTGAGCAAGGTATTTAATCCCCTTGGCTCTTATTTCCCTCATCTGAAAAATGGGCATAATAGTAATTCCTACCACAAAGTCTCAGCGAGCATTAAATGAAATCATGAATGTAAGAAGTGTCTTTCACAGTATCTGTCACAGATGAGGTTTTCAATTAGCAGACACGTCTGTTAGTGACAGATTAAGCTGACATGTCAAATGGCGGTGTGCAAGCTTTCTCATGACCTTGAGAAGTCAATCTCTGTACTTCATGGCTCAGAAAAGGAGAGTCTTCTGTGTGAGGGAATGATTCCAATCATTCTTGTTCTAGGCTTAGTGACTGAAAGAAAACTCTTTCCCTCACCCAGGGATATTTGTCCTTTTTCCAGAGAGCCTGCCTACCCCAGATAATGAATTGCCAACAGATGACAAAAGAAGGTATTGGAAGGGAAGGAGGAAGAAAGGAGGAAGGAGGGGAGAGCAGGAGAAAGAAGGGAGGACTCTGTGGAACCCCTCACGTTAGGCCTGGTCAGCAGCTTCCTGGAAAGCACAAAGAAGTGGCCTTCTGTGATATACCTAATCACTAATGATCATGATCTGAGCAAAGATAAAAAAAATTTTATCAAGTCATAGAACTCTACATCTGCACAAATAACGGATGCATTTGTATATCTCAGTAGACTCTCAGATTTAGATCACCTCCTGGAACTGGAAGGGAGCTTACCTAATCAGACCTCATTTCAATAAAGAGGAAACTGAGTTTCAGAAGGTTTTAGTGAATATTCAAAGTCACATAGCTGCTAAGTCTTTATTTTCTTTTCTTTTCTTTCTCTTTTATTTAATTAGAAACATCCCCCCCCCCCCCATATCTTCAGATTGAACTTGTGGTACGTTAGGACATCCAGATAGACCTCTCTGCTCTGGCCACCATGACACTATAGGAAATTTCATGAACCCTTCACACATTCTCCTTTCATTCATAAGTTTCCTTTGTCCGCTCAGTTTCATGTGTACTATGCATGTCCTCACCTCAAGGATCAAACACAAAGCTGGGTGCATAGTAAGCATTTGATATGTAGTTAACTGGTTATTGGATTCTTACTCATTAATGTATGTTTTCTAAAACCCGTTGGCCAATGTGCACAGGGGATAGCACATGCTAAGTATCATCAGGGTCCCAGCCAAGAGGAGTGTACAGGACACTGACCAAGT
This sequence comes from Mustela putorius furo, assembly GCF_011764305.1. NCBI lineage: Eukaryota > Metazoa > Chordata > Mammalia > Carnivora > Mustelidae > Mustela > Mustela putorius. The sequence continues at coordinate 22,217,896 of NW_025421341.1, forward strand.
GGGGAACGCAGCACCGCATGCTTGTTCTCCCTCCACCCCTCCACCCTCCACACTTTCAGAGCTGGACCACAGCCAGCTATTTCAGGAAGACAGCCTTGTTTACAACATGGGAAACAAGAGAGGTACGGATGTGGCCTCATCTTTCTGTTGGGCAATACAACTTCTTCCCATGTCGGAAGTGACTGGATTTCTTCAGAAGCACCTTCCTACTTACCTTCTCTATCTTATTTCTCCCACCCACCCCCCAATCTGAACCTGGCTAAAAGAAGAGGGTGATAATTCTGGGATAATGTGATATCGTTCACCTCCAACACATGCATACACATTCACACTGAGTTAACTAGAAATCTGATCAGTGTGTTTTCCAGGTTTACATTTAAGATGTATTGGCTATGGTGAGTGCTGTGAAGTGTGTAAGACTGACAATTCACAGACGTGTACCCCTGGGGCTAATAATACATTATTTGTTTTAAAAATAATAAAAATTTTTTAAAAAAAAAAAGAAAACTTATAAAAAATAGATGTAATGGGAAGAAGTTTTAGCAATGCTTATCTTAATGGAAAGGAAATAAAGAATAGGAAGGGAAACTTTGTTTTTATTTTGCGTGTTATTTGAATTTTTACTGATACCCTATCATCATGATGGTGGACTGAGGGGCATGAAAAAACAGCACTCACACACACTCACACACACAGACACACACACACACATTCTACATAGAAATATGGTAATTTACAAGTATTTTTAAGTTTTTAAATAAATGCCTGAGATCAAAAGCAAAAGGTGAGAGAGAGAGAAATCTAAGGGCCAGATGGGAAAGGAACTTAGAAATGTTTGGACTTCTCAGGAACCAGTTAAATCCAGAGGAACCCAGAAGGATGCTAGAACTGATTATGTACCTCAAGGATGGGAATGGTAAAGCAACAGGTCTACAGACCCCACACATAGCAGGGAACTGGAACAGGTTTCCCAGCAAAAGGCTAAGAACTAGGAAAAGAGTTGGCCCACCCTTGTCTCGAGATAGAACACCAGGTAGTTCTGAGTCATGACTCAAAGGTGACCTGCCTGCCCTAGGCCATAGGGGATAGGGAACCACCTGGGAGACAGTCCCAAATCCCAAGCCTGAGTAGCAAATGGTGAGGACACAAACCTGCCCTTGAAAATGGTATGGAGGGACGCCTGGGTGGCTCAGTTGGTTGGACGACTGCCTTCGGCTCAGGTCATGATCCCAGAGTCCCGGGATCGAGCCCCGCATCGGGCTCCCAGCTCCATGGGGAGTCTGCTTCTCCCTCTGACCTTCTCCTCGCTCGTGCTCTCTCTCACTGTCTCTCTCTCTCAAATAAATAAATAAAATCTTTTAAAAAAATAATAAAATAAAATGGTATGGAAACCCAAGACCAAGAAACAATAACAATTACAAAAAGTGCTCTGAACTATGAGACCCAATAGAGCTCCAGCAAGGAGAGCCATGACACTGTCCCTGTGTAGACTTCTTCATAACCTAAAATATATGCAAGACTCCCATGTGGAAAAAAAATTTTTTTCTTCAACAGGTGAGTTCACAATCAAAGAACTCCAAAGAATTACAAAGAACTAATACCACTACAAACAATAGTCCTCCAACATAACAAATGGGAGAATTTACACCTGAGGAACTGAATATAACAGAATGATACAACTGTGCCCTTAAAATAAGTATGTGTGTGTATATATATATATATATATATATTTTTTTTTTTTAGGGGCACCTGGGTGGCTCAGTGGGTTAAGCCTCTGCCTTCGGCTCAGGTCATGATCTCAGGGTCCTGGGATAGAGCCCCACATCCATCAGGATCTCTGCTCAGCAGGGAGCCTGCTGCCCCCCCAACCCCACCCTCTGCCTACTTGTGATCTCTCTCTCTGTGTCAAATAAATAAGTAAAATTTTAAAAAAGTATATATATATATTTAAATCCAGGGGAATTTTATCTAAAAAAAAAAATGGAAGATTGAAAGAATGTTTTTATCTCTGCTCCCCCTCAAAAATCCACTAAAATGACACTAAAAAGTTTTTTTAAGATTTTATTTATTTATTTATTTAATATATATAGAGAGAGAGAACAAGAGAGAGCAGGCACTAGACGGGGGGATGGCACAGGGAGAGCAGGGCTCCAGGGCTTAAGCCCAGGACTCTGGGATCATGCATGATCTTAGCGAAGTCACTTAACCAGCTGAGCCACCCAGGCACCCCAACACTAAAAGGATTTTTAAGGCATAGCCCACAATGTACAAGGGCAGAGAAAATGTAAGAGTTTTTTTTAATAGAAATCAGAAAGTAGATGTTATTGGACCAGGAGAAAAGACATAGAGACAATGAAGCAAGCCAAAGAAATCTTCACAAAAACCATAATATCCTCAGAAATATAAGAGGAAGTATTGCAACCATGAGGTAAGAAAGGGATGTTATAACAGAGAACCTTGGGGAAGAGAAAAAAAGCCTACTAGAAATTCAAAATATGATATAAAAAATGTTACATTCCAATTAACAGGTTGGACAATAAAGTTAAGAGTAACTTCATGTGAAGTGGAAAGATGAAGATACTGAAAAACAGACAAAGAGTGATAACAAAAATTGAGTTAGAGAATCAGCCTTGGGAAGTTCAACACCCAAGTAAATGGAATCCTAGAAAGAAGAAAATAGAGAAAATGAAGGGTAGAAAATTATCAAATAAATAATACCAGAAAATTTCACAGAACCTGAGTTTCCAGATTAAAAGGATTCACCAGCAAAATGAATGAGAAAAGAGCCCCCACCAAGGCACATCATTGTGCATTTCTAAAACTAAGAGGATAAAGAGAATATCCTAAAAGTTTATCTTTTTTAAGTAATCTCCACACCCAGCATGGGGTTAGAACTCACAACCCTGAGAGCAGGAGTCACATACTCTACCGACTGAGCCAGCTAGGAGCCCCCTAAAAGTTTCTAGGAGTCAGTCTCATACAACAGATCAAGAATTAGAATAGCATCAACAGTCTCAAAGCAACCCTAGAAGCTAGAAGAAATTAAGAGACAGAAAAATTCTGAAGGAAAATTAATTCCAACCTAGAATTCAATACTCAGCCAAAATACCAATCAAGTGTAAGAGTAGAATAAAAGCTTTTGGGGGCAGCACCTGGGTGGCTCAGTCAGTTAACCATATGCTTTTGGCTCAGGTCATGATCTCAGGGTCCTGGGGTCGAGTCCCACGTCTGACTCCCTGCTCAGCAAGGAGTCTGCTTCTCCCTCTCCCTCTGCACCCCCACTCCAGTTTGTTCTCGCTCCTCCTCCCTCTCTCTCTCCCCCAAATAAATAAATAAATAGATGAGATCTTTTTCTTTTTAAAGCTTTTTTTGAAATTCAAGGTCTCCAAAGTTACTTTTCATATATCCTTCCTTACCAAAGTCTAGTAATCTAGTAAAATAAAGGATAAACCAAAATATTTCTTTTTATTGATGACATTTATATAGTACCTATTGTATGCTAGGCATTCTTCTAAATGTCATAGGTGTGTATGTGTGCTTATTTAATTTAATCTCCATAGGAAATAGCTGAACATTGTTATTATCCACATTTTATAAAGTAGTAAAGGGAAGCTCAGTAATCTGCCTTTGGTCACAAAGCCTGTAAGCACTTAAAGAAAGAGGAAGATTTAACACCCATTCACGGGAGGAACCTCGTCAGCCTGATAAAGGTTAGCCATAAGGTTTACCTCAGGACTTAATAAAGACTGAATGCTTACTCCAAAGACTGGAAACAGGACAAGGATGTTCACTTTCACAACTTCTTTTCAGTATTGTACTAGAGGGTACCTGGAGGTACTGGAGATACTAGAGCCAACGAATTAAGGCAGTAAGTAAATAAATAAATAAATAAAAGACATTTTAAAAAGTAAAAAACACAACTGTCTTTATTCCCAGATGACATGATTATCTACGTATAAAACCCAAAAGGATCTTTAGAAATAAAACCACTAGAACTAATAAGAGAATTTCCTGAGCTCCTGGAATACAAGATCAATACATAGAACTCAATTATACTTCTATACACTGGCAAAAAAAACCAAAACAAACAAACAAACAACAACAAAAACCACAACCAAACCTGAAAAAAAACTTTAAATACTATTTATAATAACATCCAAATAACTACAAAATACTTAGGGATAAATTTAAGAACATGTACAAGATCTGTGTACTGAAAACTACAAAACATTGCCTAGATAAATTAGAGATGAGAAAAAGTGGATAAAGATACCATGCTATGGATTGGAAAACTCGATATTGTTCAGATATCAGCTTTCTCCAAATTGATCTGCAGATTCAACATAAACCAAATTAAAATCCAAGTAGGATAATATAGAAATTGGCTATCTGATTCTAAAATTAATCTGGTAATGTAGTTAAAGCAATTTAGAAAAAAAAAAAAAGCATAGGTCTGAAGAGTAACCTGTCTGGGTTGAAAACAGGACTATGAAGGCTCTAGAGAGAGGTGTCCAAGAAAGAAAAAAAATACATATAGACTATCTGATGAATGTGAAGGTATTCAGGGAGACATTTGAGAATGATGTAAATGATGTAATAAAAAGTAATGATGAAAATCCTATTGTTGGGCGCCTGGGTGGCTCAGTGGGTTAAGCCGCTGCCTTCGGCTCAGGTCACGATCTCAGGGTCCTGGGATCGAGTCCCATGTCAAGGGCTCTCTGCTCAGCAGGGAGCCTGCTTCCCTCTCTCTCTCTCTGCCTGCCTCTCTCTCCATCTACTTGTGATCTCTCTCTGTCAAATAAATAAATAAAATCTTTAAAAAAAAAAAAATCCTATTGTTAATTCCAGGGAAGACAGAACTTATACAACGAAAGGAAATGCAAACATTGTATCCAACTGTGAATTATTTCTTATATAGTCATTATAACAAAAACATTGAATGTTGATTTAACCAAAAAACATAGTTATCTGTCCTGGGAGAATGGGAGGGGCAGTATTTGCTTGAACAGGAGTAATTGCCCGAGAGAGTTTGAAAAAGTGTTAAATCCTCAGAAGCTAAAGGAGAAAGTCAATAAATGATATCTAAAACTGGAAGAAAAAAATCAAAAGCCAGCTGAATAAGCATATTTAGAAATATGTACACCACTATTAAATGAAACAACTATCAGAGTTGAAAGTTGTTTCCTTCTCTGCAGGGAGTGTGGCAAGAGGGTTGCTGCTGATGTTCACTATAAGCTTAATAAAACTATTTCACTTTTTTAAACAATGTACATGAAATATTTTGATTAAAAAACTAATTTAAGAAAGTCTGAAAAAATTCTGTTTCTTTCATACATTTTTAATTCTTAAGTTCATGTTTACTCTCAAGGCTGGAAAAAGGATCTTGAGTTTAAAAACAGAGTCCCAGGATACATAAAAGCAACTGTGGTGAGAACATAACCATTAGCCACGTGTGGCTTTCTAGAAGGACCAAACCCAGAGATCTTTGGCCACTCCATCTTCCGCATGGAAACAGCAAAGTCTGTCATCCATCATGATTTTTCAGTTAGTGGTCATCTCAGAGAAGACACATCTCAGGAAAGACCCTTAGACCAAAGAGGAGGTAGTTATTTCATTTCCTCTGAAATTCCCTAGTTCAAATTCAAGTTGCAGGGAAACCCCTATGGAATAAAACCTGGACTCTCAGTTAATCTTTTTTGCTGGAACCAGTAAAAACAGGCCACTGGACTGGGCAAAGGATGGTGAGGGGCCACGGTTTGTCAGACGGATAACTAGTGTAGGAGAAAATAGTATATTTCAACATAATTACATGGAGTCTAGAAAATGTTAACCTAGCCTACAAAAAAATTTTCTTTTTTTAAAAACATTATATAATTTATTTTTTTAAGCTCGTTCACTCATTCATTCATTTTTAGTATTCTCTACACCCAAGGTGGGGCTCAAACTCACCACCCTGAGATCAAGAGTCACATACTCTTTCCAGCAAGCTAGCCAGGTGCCCCCAAATCAAATTTTCAAAACTTACGAACAGCAAGCACCAAACAGAACATACATTCACATCCCAATCCTTGTCCCTGACTCTATCATTGAGGTTCCCCACATCCTTAACCTAGTCCTATCCCTGGCTCACTACCATCTCTGACACCCCAGTTCCCTGCCAAGATGCATCCCATCCCTGATCCCAACCTCACCCTGGACACCGATCCCCTCTCTGAGATGAACCATCTCCTTGACCTTGCCCTATCTAGTAGTTGAAACACTTGCTTTTGATATTTCAGGACTCCCTGTTATTTCAGCACCCACATCCCGACATTGTTACAGATCTGAAACCCAATCATTTATGTATTGAGCTCTACTGGAGAATTACACATTGCACTGAAACTCTAATGGAACAATGTTGCCTTTGTTCAAAGAGAGTTCTGACTACAGTTGACCCTTAAACAACAGAAAGTTAGGGACATGGACCCCACCACACCATCGAAAATCTGTATGTATACTCTTGACTCCCCAAAAACTTAAGTGTTAACAGCTTCCTGTTGACCAGAATCCTTACCAATAACATACATAGATGAACACATATTTTGTATGTTCTATATACTATATTCTTACAATAGAGTGACCTGGAGAAAATCATGAAGGGGCACTTGACTCACTCAGTCAGTGGGCCATGCCATGGGTCTTGGGGTCGGGAGTGCAAGCCCCATGTTGGAGGAGTAGATTGCCTTTAAAGTTTTTAAAAATCAGGATGAAACTAGGTTTATACTACTGTATTTATTTTAAAAATCCACATTATCAGTGGACCCACACAATTTGTTTGAGAATCAACTATATATCCCTCCCTGTTTAAAACAATTCCAAATTGTTTTATTGGTGTTCGATTCTCATTTCCCAGGTTACTAGTGAGGCCAAGCATCTTTTCAGATGTATTTGAGTCATTTGTGTTTCCCCAGACCCAATATGGATCCTTATTCACTTACTGAAGCCCCTGACAGAGTCATCTTTGGGACAGCAGAAGGTGGAGGACGATGGGCATTTAAGCTCGCAGTTGAGAGGTGGAAGGAAATTAGGGGAAGGAGGAAAAGAAAGGAAGATTCCAAGACCCATTTGCCAGCCTTCCTCCCTGGACTTCTGCATTCTTCCAGCTTCTTTCCTGAATCAGACCTACCTCTTAGGGCTTGAGCCCTAACTCCTTTCTCATCAAACCACTTGGAGACCCTTGGCTGGACAGCCAAGGTACCACCATCCTGGTGCCCAGAAAAGCACCTTAGACAATGTTCCCCAGAAAATGGTGACTCTACCAGTGATGTCTTTTTGCTCCAGCCACTAACTGGACTACAACAGTAGCCCCTAACATTCACTCCAGTTCTGACATCTCTCCCAGAGACCCACCACACTCACACACTCATGCCGTTCCTACATCTCATCCATACTTGGTCCCAACCCCATTGCGCCTCCCTGAATCTCACTGACCCCAGCCCCAGCTTCTCCCTATTCTGGATCTCCCTCTATTCCCGATACCCATCCTTTTCTGACCTGTCCCAAGCTGCCACCACATCTTCGGCTCCCGGCCACATCACATCCAACTCTAACCTCATCCCTGGATCTACTCTCAACCTTGATCTAAAGCTCATCTCTGAACTTCTCTCCATCTCCAACCTCAAACCAAAGGAAGCTTTTCCTTATGTTTTCTCCCAAGAGTTTTATAGATTCAGCTTTTATCATTAGGTATTTGACTCATATTGAATTAACTTTTGTATATGGTATGAGGAAAGGGACTAGGTTCATTCCTGTGCCTGTGGATAACTGGTTTGCCCAGCACCATGTGTTGAATAACTATCCTTTCTCCCACTGAATATTCTTGGGAACCCTTGTTGAAAATCATTGACCATTTATGCTTGGGTCTCCTTCTGGGCTCTTTGTTCTCATCCACTCCATCTGCCCAAGTGTGTTGAGCACAATTTTTGCCTCTTTGTCACATCATATCCCACAACCATATTCAAAGGCAAGAACCAAGGACATGTGGGTGTGTGGGAGTCCCTGGACCCAGCAGACTTCCTCTTAAGCAATGGTGTCCTGAAGCCAGTTTGTACCTGCTTGTGAAAGCAGCCCATTCATTTCCTAAATTTTTGTGAGCTAGTTGCTAAACACGTGAAAACCTTTGACATCGCCCTGGTGGGAACATGCTGATGCAGGCAACTTGGTAAATGCTACAAACCCTGACTTCTTTTCACCAGCACACTATTGCCCTGAAATCTTACTAGTCAGAAGTGGATGACAGGGCCTCTCCTAGCTAAGGGAGTCTGGGAAAGTGAGTGTCTGTCCTTCTCGGCCTCCCTCAAGGGAGGTGGGCTTTGCCAGCAAGCAAGAAAGGGAGAGTCAGGAAAGCAACGACTGCTGTTTGCCACTAATGGCTCCTCGTGGTAGGAACTTTCTGTCGTCACCTGAAAGGATGCCTTTCGAATGTCTTTAACTGCCCCAGACACCAGAGTGCTTGAGCTCAGTGCTAGGGTGGACTGAGCTCTAGCAGCTGGCATAGGAAGTATAGGGAGGCGTGGGGAACGAGGGCAGGCTTTCTAAACCGTCCAATGGGCCTGAAAAGGACGTGGCCCCAGTAGCTTCCTGTAACCACGACCGGGAGCTGCTTTGACACAGAGACTGGAAACAACCAGTGGACATGAGGCTCGGGATGGATGCCGACGGCACGGGAGGTGCCCCGAGGCGCTCCAGCAGGGCCCAGGGGCTCAGAAGGTGGTAGAAGTGTTTGCTGAAGAAGAGCCAACAAAGGAAGGCCTGCCGTCCTTGGACAAATACTCCTTGCTGATGAGCCCGTGGAAGGCCATGATCTTGAGGAGTCCGTGGCGAAACTTCTGGCCGATGAAGGCGTAGATGAAGGGATTGAGGCAGCTGTGGAGGAAGCCCAGAATCTCGGTGGCGTCCAGGGCCCGGCCGATGTCGTTGCGGCGCTCGCACGTCTCCTCAATCACCCGGAGCCTCATGAGGGTGTCTGCGACCAGGACCAGGTTGTAGGGCAGCCAGCAGAGCAGGAAGACGAGCACGACGGCGAAGATGACCCGCATGGCCCGGTGCTTCTGCCCCATGTGGGCCTGGAACAGCGTACGCAGGGTGAGTCCATAGCAGAACAGCATGACCGCCAAGGGCACGAGGAAGCCGAAGGTCTGGGGCAGGGCCCGCATCACTACCCGCAATCTCGTGGTATTGGCGCCCATGTCCTCATAGCAGACCGGGCTGGAGTAGGGGGGATTGATGGCCCTGCGGAAGATGAAGATGGGCAGGGACAGGATCAGGGACAGCGCCCAGATGCCTAAGCATATGAACTTGACCCAGTGCCGCTTCTGGGTCAGTGTGCGTGTGGCATGGACGATGGCCAGGTAGCGGTCCATGCTGATGCAGGCCAGCAGTAGGATACCACTGTAGAAGTTGACTTCCTTCAGGAGCGAGACCACCTTGCACAGGGGTGTGCCAAAGATCCAGCCTTTCGCCTTGGAGGCAGCCCAGATAGGCAAGGTCAGGGCAAAGAGCAGGTCGGCTATGGCCAAGTTCAGCAGGTAGACGTCAGTGACTGAGCGGCTGAGCCGACTGTATAGGACAACCAGTATCACTAGGGAGTTTCCCAGCAGGCTCAGCACGAAGACCAGGGCGTAGATGACCACCACTGCATACTTGTTGAGTGACTCAGTGTCTATCCTACAAGGACCATATATTTCTGTGGGTGGTGTGCCACTGAAATTTCCAAATTCATCGTAATACCATTCATCGGTGTCATTCCATAGATTTTCCATTGAGAAAATCATGGATCAATCTAGTCGAAAGATTCAAGAGAAAGAAATGTGATTTAGTAACTCAGATTGAAATCACTTATCAAGGATGTGAGAATAGTTATCAGAATAGCTTTGGGGACGCCTGGGTGGCTCAGTTGGTTAAGCAGCTGCCTTCGGCTCGGGTCGTGATCCCAGCGTCCTGGGATCGAGTCCCATATCGGGCTCCTTGCTCTGCGGGGAGCCTGCTTCTCCATCTGACTCTGCCTTCCACTCTGTCTGCCTGTGCTCGCTCTCGCTCGCTCTCTCTGACAAATAAATAAAATCTTTAAAAAAAAAAAAAAAGAATAGCTTTGCTTCTCTGTTGGTTTGGCAACAGGAGAAGCCCTTCCCTCTCCTCTATTTTGAACTTCTTTTGAGGTCGATTTCATAGCATCGTCATTAGAGAGGAGTCCCCATCCTTGTTCCCCCTAAACATCCACAGAACCATCAGCAGTGTTCAAATATTTTTCCAAATTGTGAAAGGTTTTGCTGAAGCAAAATCACACCGAAAGACCAACGTGTAAATCCTGCTGGGAAGGAAGGGGTGCTGCCATTTCCACCCACATAGCTGCTAAGGTGGGGCCCCCAGAACTCCCAAGATCTCCAGAAAACAGTCTGAAGACCTTTGGAAGGTTACCAATCCTGGGTAGGATCCAGTCCTCACTCTATGCTGATTTATCAATAATAAGCTGCGTGACCTTAGGGGGTTGTTTTACCTTTACAGATTTCTGCTTTCTCCTCTGCCACTGGAGGGAGACAGAGTATATGACCCCTGAGTCCCCTGCAGGCCTGAGGTTCTCTGAGTTCATTCCGATACAGACATTCTAGTATGTTCTCTGCCTGCTGATACTGCATTTTTCCAGAAGACAGCATTTGAGGGCAAAGCAATAAACATTAGACTGGGAAAATGCAAGCCTCTTCCCCCCCCGAAAAAGGGAGAGGCGTGAAAGGAGGAAGTGACAAGACTGTAGCCCCCCCTTGTTACCAACCACAGCCCCCTATGAGATCGGAATTGAATAGGTGGTCACAAGGGAGGAAGCAGAAAGCCAAGAGTCTTCAGGTCCCAGAGAAATGGATGCATTTTCTTTTGTCTTTTTTTTTTAAGGTTTTTATTTATTTATTTGACAGAGATTACAAGTCAGCAGAGAGGCAGGCAGAGAGAGAGAGGAGGAAGCAGTCTCCCCACTGAGCAGAGAGCCCAATGCGGGGCTCGATCCCAGGACCCTGGGATCATGACCTGCGCCAAAGGCAGGGGCTTTAACCCACTGAGCCACCCAGGAGCCCCATGGATGCATTTTCTAAAACACAGTCAAACCAAGTCTCCCTCCCCAAAGAAAGTCCTGGCAACAGAGGTGGCTTCCTACCTGAAGCACCCGCCAGGTGTGTCCAACTGTAGAAGGCTGGAGCTCAGAGACCAGAGGGATTTAACAGTCAGAGGAAACTTGATGAATAAAGGGAAATAGAGAAGCTTCGTCACAGCACACCTCCTCTCTGAGCCCCGCCCATGTCCGTATTTGGAGGACAGAGTGAAGTCAAGGCACCGCGGGGCTTCGGAGACTCCCAGCACCCAGATGTCCAAGCAGGGCTACCAGACATGAAGATGGAGTTAAGGGTCCACTATCTGAGTTCTCCACATGGATAACTACTTTTGTTTTCTTCTTCTTGCATTCGTGTCCACTTGTTTATCCCTTAAATTCCCTTGATCACCTTTGAAAGCTTCTGACTTGCTTGGACATGAATAAAGGGGAGAGGATTTTACTCTTGACAGTAGATACTTCAGAAGAAGTTCTGGTAGGAGACCCCCCTACTTAGGAGGGACTAGGGGCCCGCCACACCCCACACGTTATTGTGGGAAGGAAGTGGAGGGCTGTCCTTGAGCTGCGTTTGGACAACAAGCACACAATTTTTCCTTCTCCTACAGGCTTCCTTGGGGTGGCCCCCGGGAGTGCTGGAGACAGTCATGAAGATCAGAGGGAGAAGTAAACCGCCACCCACCCACCCACCCCAACACATCAACACAACCATTCTCAACTACTGGTTGATTAGAATGGCCTGAGGCTGGGGGCAGGGACCCCAGGGAGACCACTGGAGCTGGGCCAATCTGTGACCAGAGGAGTTGGGGTGAAGCTCATCTTGCTCCTCTCCCAGAATGAAGGACGTCTTCTAGGAACCTGGCTCAGCTGTTCCCAGCAGTTAACGTGTGTCCCCTGGCTTTACTCCTCTGGTACAGTAACCACGTCTCTGTTACAACACGAACCCTACATTATAATGACACACTTATAAGTCAACCTTCCCCGCCAGCCCATGAGCTTCTAAAGAATAGAGACCCTCTCTCCTCCACCTTCCAATCCTCTGCCAGGGAACAGAGTAGGTGCTCAATCCATCGTTGTAGAAGAAACATCAGACAGACCTGCCATGATTCATGGATCAGGTCACCATCCTGATTCAGAGTGTCTGTTGCTTTTGCCCACACAGTCATAGATGAGGTGTGCCTGAAAGTTTCACTTCCACACTGCCAGGCCAGTCTGCCTGGCATCGTTCTTCTCCAACCATCCTCTAGAGTTTAAATTTAGCATCGATCTGTTCCAGTATAAAGTCTGCCCCTACCATGAATGCCCATTAATCATGCCCTCCCCACAACCCCATGCATAAATTCTGCCACTGACAAGCGTGTTTTCTAAGCTAAGTCATGCTCTCCCCCTGGGTTCTCTTCTCATTCATACAAAGTTGCAGGAAGCATCAGGAGACGATTGCCCTGAGGCCACCCACGCTTTGCTTTTACTGGTGTTGGACTATTGTGTTCTGATGCCTAGACCAGAAAGGACTTGAAGTGGGGAGTCCCTGAAGGGAATGGACATTCCCTTATTAATCATCTAGGGGAAAAGTAATTCTGGGGCGGCAAACAGTGACTGGTAACACAGGAGAGAATAGATGGTGGGGTTTGGCTGCCAAATGCCTAGGAATATGCTAGTGTAAGCAGAGACCATGGAGAAAGAGAGTGTCTACCATCAGGAGGTGGTAGTCGCCGGGCAGGAGGACATCCTTGCAAGGGACCCAAGGAGACAGACCAGGGCAGGAGCTGCTCTAGCTAGTATTTTAATTCCCTCTTTGTCTATAACATCCTTCTGCTTTTCTTAAGCCCTGACTTCAGTCAGTCCAACATTCCAGCCTAATCCAAAGGAGGACTGAGGTAGGAGGGAAGGGTCTGGTCCGCCCTCCGGCCCAGGGAGTAAAGGAGAAGCAGTCCCTCTCGGTGGTTGTGGAGGCAGCCACGGTGGTAGCTTAGGTCTCCAGTGGGAAGGTGATCTGGAGGAGAAGAGTTAAAAGGACTCTCCTCTTCGTGGAAGGAGAGAAAGGCAAGAGCATTTCACGGGAGGGAAAAGGCATGAGCTTGGAAGAAAATGTTACCCACTTGAAAATGTTCCAGCAAGTCCGCCCACCCGACAGATCCTCCGTACCACATCTTCCCACTTAGAACTGCTCCCTCTTTAACAGATCTGTGATGTTCCTAGCAGGAAAGCATGTTTCTATTCTGTGCGGAACATCCAGTGCCATCAAGATTGTTATGACATGTGTCGCCTGAATGCCAGTCCTCTGGCAAAATGCGGAGGCCCCTTCTTGCCACTCTGATTAGAAAATGGAAGCTTCATATGCAAGAACGTGTGAGCGGCACAACATGGCTGGACGTGTATCTATCCTGTCCCTCTGTCAGCTTTGATGTCCACGTTGGCCTCCCTTCACGGTCCTGCAGAAGAGTCTGCTTGGACCTGGGGGAGGAGGAGGAGAAGATTCACCCCCTCCCCCATGATCACTCGCATTACCATAGTGACAGGTGCAAGGTAAATATGTGACCTAAGATGGTCCCCGCAGAGCCAAGGTTGGGACGGCTGTTTGGCGACAACGGAAAAGCCAAGATGGCGTCTTAGTTACAGCTGGAAGCCATCTTGGTGCATCAGTGGCAAACCAGACCAGGAGTCAAAACTAACACACAGAGGAAGGCAGAACTGGGAGAATCACCGAGAAACAGAGCCAGAGTCCTGAACAAACCAGAGGCAAACCTCCCTAAGTCCTTTTCAGTTCTTCACTGTTAAGACCAGTTTAGGCCGAGTTTTCTGTCACTGGCAACCAAAACTGTGACCCACTGAAAGAGTTCTAGAAAACAAGTGGTCCAGGATGAGATGTCAGCGCCTCATGGGGTCCGGGCTGTGAGAGTCAGGGTGAGCAAGGACTTAACAGGTATGATCTAGGCAGGTGCAGACCTCCGAGGCCTAACAGAAATCAAAGAGGAACCTCGAAAAGTAAGCACCTAAAAACCAGTCTGAGAACCCACTCCCAAATGAACTCAGACATCTTCATCAAAGACCCATAGATCTCGGCTTTGGAGTCAGACAGATGGTGCTTCATATACGGGACCTTCCTTTATTGGTTTATGATCTTGGATAAGTTTCTTTTTTTTTAAGATTTTATTTATTTATTTGACAGAGATCACAAGTAGGCTGAGAGGCAGGCAGAGACAGAGAGGAAGGGAAGCAGGCTCCCTGCTGAGCAGAGAGCCCGATGAGGAGCTCGATCCCAGGACCCTGGGACCATGACTTGAGCCGAAGGCAGAGGCTTTAACTCACTGAGCCACCCAGGCACTCCCTTGGGTAAGTTTCTTAATGTGCATCAAAATATCTTTATTCTTGGAATTAAAATTAAGATTTAAAAAGACTAAAAAAAAAAAATCCTTATCCATAAAACTTGGGATCAGGATCCTGGCTTCATGGTGCTGTGTGATGATGAAGGGGTAGAGTGCGGGTCCTGGAACCCGACCACCACGCCGCAGATCCCAGCCCTGTCCCTGGTCAGCCGTGGTGCCCTTCCAAGGCTCAGTGCCATCACGTTCTCATCTGTAAAATGGGAAGAAAGGTAGTGCCTAGCTCATAGAACTGACATGAGGATCAATGAAATGAGCTAATACATGTAAGGGACTTAGCACAGTATCTGGCAGATAATAAAGGTTCATTCACCTTTTGCTGACCTGATACACATACGCACCCCTCACCCACGGTCCTGTTGGGAGAATATGCATCGAACATACTGAACAGTGCAGACCCTCTGACCCTGAAACCCCACCTAATGTGAGGAATGGAAGGGAAGGTGGCAAGGAAGACAAAGCTCATCACAGGCTTGTTTATATAACACAGGTTCATAATGACTGCAGTACGCTTCCAAAACTTTTATACAAATTACAGTAGATCTATAAAATGGAACACCGTGTGTCCATTAAACTCAACACGGAGAGCTACAATTAATGTTACAGAAAGGTACCTATAATAGGATGTCAAGGGCAAATGCGGGTTAGCAAAGAGAACGTACAGCAGGATAACACTTTGTAATAAATGTGTGTAGGCACACGGGAAAAATAGGAAAGAAAGTCAAAACGTTAACAGCAGTTATCTTTGGGTGGGGGGCTTATAGAGAGTGGCTTTCTTGTTTGTACCTTTTGATGTTGCCCAATTTCTCAAATAAGCATGACTTTGGCAATTTTTAAAAAATACGTAGCCATTTTCACCATAAATAAATAAATAAACAAATAAATGGAACCCGGTAAATGGACCCTCTCATGGTCCTTTCCCCCCCTTCCACTCCAATTTGCCCGTCCGGCTGGGCTCATGAGCAGACACCCAGGATGTTGAGTCTCCTGTCCACTGAGCTCCCAACTCCTCCAGCCCCAAATGCCCTGCGTCCTCCTTCCCCTCCCTTCCTGTGTCACCCGCCCAGGTTCTCCACTGTGCTGGTTTCCAGATTGTGTTACTGAATCATTTTTAGGAGTCTTTCCCTCCTACTGGGCTGGGAACAGGCAAGACTCTGGGACAGAGTAGTGATTCATACACCATCCCTTCGTTCCTTGCCCCTCCTTAAAGACAGGAACTATAAAGGAGTCTATTTTGCATTCCTGGTGTCCCGCAAAGTGTGTGACACATATGAGTAGATGCCAAACAGGAAGTGGGTGGATAACCAGCGCAGCCACATGGAGTCCTACGCTCAGAGGAGCCCTGAGCTGGGGGCAGAATGCTCTGCGGTCCGCTGCCTTGAACTTCTTAATAACTTCATCTTGGAACTGGTGTCTTCTGAGTGAAGTCTGGTGCAACAGGGGAGCGCGACAGGGGTTGGAACTCAGCTCACACGCAGTCCCACCCTTACTGCCTCTTTGGGCTCAGCCTCCCACTCCCCCACCCCACAGGGGCCCTATGCCTCTGGGAGCACAGCCTTAAATAGCAAATAAAAAAGATGGAGTCCATTAGAGACTATCCTTAAGGGGCACCTGGGTGGCTCCGTCACTTTAGTAAGGCCAGGTCTTGATCTCAGGGTTATGAGTTCAAGTCCCGCACTGGGGTGACACGTGGAGCTTACTTAAAAACGAAACAAAACAACAGAGTCCAGTTAAGAGAATGATCATAGAAGAAAGAAACAAGCTTTTCTCCTGCTTTTGGAATGAGGGGTCCCACGCTCTTATTTTGCACTGGGTGCTGCAGCCAGCCCTGGCACCAAGTAAATATTGGTTGAATATTTGAAATAAATGAACGAAATAGTGGAGGGGAATGAAGAGGCAGATTAGAATCTTCATCTTACCTCACTAAATGGCCCCTCTGTCCTTCCAGGAGCTCGGGCCACTTTGTTGACTCATCGTCGACACCTGTATGTCTCTTACACTCAACATTCAATCTACCAGAAAGTTCTGTCAGCTCTACCAAAATGCATTCCAGTTCCTATTTTCTCATCACCCCTACAACTGATGCTCTGACCCCCATGCCCTTCCCTTCTCACCTAGACTCCTGAAGTGACCTCCCAGTCCTCCTGCTCTTCTATTCCCTTCTTTTGAAAAAAGCCAAAATCCTTTAAGTCCTGCCCCATCACTCCCCACCCCCACCCTGATCCTGCCTCACCATCCCTGGTTATTAGTGGGCTGGGTGGTTCACACAGCAGGGAGTTACTGTCTTTCAGTCCTGGAGGCTGGATATCCAGGACAATGGTGTCAGCAGGGCTGGTTCCTCCTGAGGGCTGCAAGGGAAAATCTGTTCCAGGCTTCTGTCCTAGCGCCCGCTGCTTTGCTGGCCATCTTTGGCCTGTCTCTGCCTGTAGGCACATCAGCCCAATCTCTGCCCTCATCGCCACATGACACTCTCTCCTTGGACGTCAGTGTCTGTGTCCAAATTCCCCCTTTTTAGAAGGACACTAGTCATGTTGGATTCTGGCGCCCTCTGGTGGCCTCATCCTGACTACTATCATCTGTGGCAACCCTATTTCTAAGGTCCCATTCTGACATACTGAGGACTCTAACATATGAATGGGGGGGAGGGGACATAATCCAGCCCATAGCATCTTCTAACTGTATCCTCCTCCTTCCCCCACTTGGAGCTCTGGTCCAGCTGTATTAACCAGGCTCCTGCCTTAGAGCATTACTTCCAATGCCCACTCTTCTCTGAATGCTCTCCTACAGACCTCCCACAGGTAACTTCCCCATGTCCTCTGAGAATTTGTTCAAATGCTACCTTCTCGCTTAGGCCCACTCTGTGCACCTATTCACAATTCCACCTCCCCTAGCATTCCTGATGTCCCTGGCTATGCTGTTTCCCAAACATTTTTCTCCTCTCACAGCACTTACTACTTCTAGCATCCTCTGTAATCTGCGTATGTATTACATATACTACCATTAACGTCTCTAGACTATAAGCTTGGGGAAGGCAGAAATCCTTACCTATCTAGATCACTGTATCCCAAGTGCTAGGAGACAGCTTGGTGATTAGGATGGGATAGAGTGGTGGAAGAAAGAAAACCAAAAGAGAAAGGGGGGGAAGGATGGATTCCATTTCTAGAGGCTAGGAGACCCCCAAGTAACTTGCCCTCTGTTTCTCTCACCTCCAACCACTGGGATAGAGCACTGAAGGGAAAACTGATTCCACCGTGGCTGTGAGAAATGACTTAGCAAAGCCTGAGACCCTTAGCTATACTGACAACACCTGAATCAAGAAAGGGTTCCGATGCTGGGGGGTTGGGGGGTTGGGGGGGTGGTTGGTTTACACGGGGTGGGGGGGGGCAGTGGCTGCGGTTGCAAGATCAGCCCAGGAGAGGGCAGCATTCCCCTCCTAGCAGAACAAATGACAGTGGGGACCCAAAATGAAATCATCTCACTGAAAATACCCTCGACCCCAAAGAAGCTGAGTCAGGCAGCCAACATCTAGAACCCAACATCATCCTTGAAGGTCTGCAAATCCTTTCACATGCATTCATTCACCCCTCAAAAGTCCTCCCAGAGGAGAGTTTAGCGGTTGGCAAGAGTGTGAGCACAGTTGAAGTTGATCGCCCCTTGTGCTCATAGGCCACCCGATTTCTCTCCGGCTTCTAGCACTTCAGAGTCCTGTCCCTGTGGTCTTCCCCCTCCCCCCCCACAAAGACCCTTCCACCAGACCAGTGGTTCTCGGTCTCTCGGTGTGAGCCCGCACATTCAAATACAGCACACCGGGATGCTCTTGGCAAAACAATTCAAAGGTATATTTCAAAGAACTGGAAATCTCCTCACTGTTTTCTCAGAGCTCACTTTTTGGTGCCAGATCCGCATCTTAGGCAGTTCAGGCTGCTGTCACAAAACAGCGTAGCCTTGCTGGTAGGTGGACATCAAGGTGCCCAGCACCAAAGGCCCAGCTTCCTGGCCAGCAGACAGCTGCCTTCTCACAGTGTCTGCGCAGAGGTGACAGAGAAAGGGCTCTGGTCTCTCCCTCTCTGCCTAAGGACTCAAAGCCCATCACAGAGGCCTCACCCCATAACTTCAGCTAAACCTAGTTGCCTCCCAAAGGCCCCACCTCCAAATACCATGAAATTGGGGGTTAGGGCTTCACCATAGGAATTTTGAGGAGACACAATGTAGTCCATAGCAAGTTCCACGGCACACTCTAAGGAGGATGATTTCCTATCCTGATCACGCTCTCTTACATATTCATGAAGCAAGGTTCTAGCAAGTTCTAATGAAGTTCCAACCGGCTTTAACGTGGGCTTGCTTATTTTCTTACATACCACCAACTGCAGCGAGCTCCACCCTGTGCGGCCCAGCCAGCATGCCCGACGTTCTGTCTGACAGACACGGCTGCCAAAATAGTGTCCTTGGTTGTGGTAAAAAATAAACTACGCAAATGGTGCCTGGGGGTGGAGGGGTTGAAGACGGGAACTGGGCAGATGGGAGACAGGTGGGAAAAGACTTTTCATTGATCATTTTTAATTTTTTTTTTTTTTGAAGCATATGGGGGCGCTTGGGTGGCTCAGTCAGTTAAGCTTTCAGCTCAGGTCATGGTCTTGAGTCCTGGGGTTGAGCCCCAAGTCCGGCTCCCTGATCAGCAAGGAGCCTGCTTCTCCCTCTCCCACTCCCCCTGCTCATGCATTCTCTTTCTTGCTTGCTCTCGATTTCTCTCTCTCTCTTAAATGAATAAATAAAATCTTTTTTTTTTAAAGAAATATGTGAAGTGGTTTCCGTTGAAATTTTTAAATGTATAAAATGTAATCTTAGCCTGTTAAGAACTAGGAACTTGAACTTGGGGATGACGAGTAGGAGGTGCTGCTGGGAGTCTTCCTTGAAGCTCTCGCGTCTGGAATTGTCCATCTCCTAGCTGCTCTGTGTCAGCCACCACCCAGAGAGATGAAGAGGCCTTCAGCCAATTCCACAAGTCGTCTTTCTGGGCCTGGGCTTAGGGAACTGTCCCTCTTAGTTCCCTGCATTCCAGGCCCTTGATTCCGAATCAGCTCACCTGGACCCTCTTGGTCCTTGTCTCTTTCCTGTCAGTAGTCTGTCTAGATGCCTGGATTCTCAGGCCCCCAACTGTAACCCAGGGTATGCTGGTATCTCCTCATTTCTCACCTGGCCCTCTCCGCCTGTATTGTTTCTAGATACAACTCCAAATAGCTCCACAGATACAGTCCCACTTCATCTCACCCCAGCAGCAAATTCTCATTCCGTCACCGACTACTGAAACCTGCCCGCCCGGCGAACACTCCCATTTTCTATCACTTAAGATAAGGTCCTCGATTTATACTTGAATATACATATATCCAGCTTCCTCCTGAAATCATCACCCCTGCTCCCAAGCCTGCAGACCCAAAGAGTTTGTTCAGCCACATGGAGCTGATCTCTTTGTCTGTTGTTCATTTAAATTTAGACTTGGTTTTTAACGTTTAAAAATTTAGACTCATTCACATTAAAAAACCATCAAAGTTTCTATGCTGTCCTCTAAAATTTGGGAAGTATGGCAATACTGAGCCCATGGCAAAAATCAGCTGACACTGGTACAGGAGAGAGATCCTAGAAACAGAATCACACTCATGCCATCATCTGATTTTTCAACAGAAGAGTCAAAGCAGTCAGACGGGGAAAGGAAATTTTTAGCAAACAGACTATTGCTGGGATAGTGAGGTATGGGAAAAATATGAACCTTGACCCCTACATCATACACAAACATTATATTGAGATGAATCACCAGCCTAAACCTAAAAGCTAAAACTGTGAAGTTTCTAGAAGAAAACATGAATGAATACCTCCATGACTCAAAGCCAAGCAAAAAGCTTCTTCCGCAACTCAAAGAAGGCAATAACCATTTAAAAATGTCTTTGCTAAATTAAATTTCATCAAAATCAAAAAATTTCTGCTCATCCAAAAGACACCATTAAGAAAAAGGTTAGACAAACCACTGTCTGGAAGAAAACAATTGTGAAACATATATCTGATAAAGGGCTGGTCTCCAGGATATATCAAGAAATCGAATTATAATAAAAAGAGCAAAAGACTACTCAAAAAAAAAAAATGGGCAAAAGATCTGAACAGGCAGGGGGCACCAGGATGGCTCAGTCGGTTGAGTGTCTGACTCTTGGTTTTCAGCTCAGGTCCTGATCCCAGGGAGGTGAGATCGAGCCCCATGTCAGGCTCTGTGCTCAGCACAGAGTCTGCTCGAACTTCTCCCTCTCCCTCTGCCCCTCCTCCCTGTCTCAAATAAATAAATAATAAAATCTCTTTAAAAAAAAAAAAAAAAAAGAATTGAACAGGCCTTCACAAAAGAAGAGATACAAATGAGCAATATGTCCGTGAAGGACACAAAGGCTACGAAGCAGTGGGAGTGTCCTACATCGTTGGTGGCGGGTATAAAAGGATATAACCCCTCAGTAAAAAGGTCTGGCAGTTCCTTCTAAAACTAAACGCACTTCTGCCCTCTAACCCAGCAATTCTGCTCCTAGAAATATATCCAGGAGAAACGCAAATATGCACTCACAAAAATATTTATACAAAATATTAATAGCTTATTCATAAGAGCCAAAGACTAGAAACAGCCCAGTTGTCCCCACACAGAGGATGGCTGAACAAACTGGTCTGTTCACACGGTGGAACACAGTGGAAGATTGTCCATGACTTAGAGGGATGAACCCTCAACAACACTCAACAACACGGATGAATGTTTAAAACTTCAAGCTGAGGGAAAGTACACGCTGTGACGAGTCTGCTTTCATGAGGTTCCTGAACAGGCAAAGCTAATCTATGGGAGAAAATAATCCGGTAGGGCCTTATTCTCTTCTCGTTGCTGAGGCCACTGTGCCCTTGTCAAGTCTCTGGCCTCCCTGAGACTGAGCTCTGTGCCTTCCATGATGCTGTAGGGTTCTGATGGAGAGATATTTGAAGTTGATGTTGAAATTGCCAGCCAGTCTGTGACTATCACGACCACATTGGGAGATTTGGGAATGGATGAGGGAGGGGACGATGACCCAGCTCCCCTACCAAATGTTGACACAACAATATGAAAAACAGTCATGGAGTGAGTGGTTTATGCCCCCTGAGAAGGATGACAATAAAGCAAAGCGAATAGATGATATCCCTGTTTGGGACCAAGAATTTCTGGAAGCTGATCAAGATGGCAAACTACTTAGACGTCCAAGGTTTCCTTGATGTTACACGCAAGAGGGTGGCCCGTACCATAAAGGGAGAGACTCCTGAGGGGGTCTCAAGACCTCCCATATCCAAAATGACATTTCCAGGAGGCAGCCCAGGTATGCAAAGAGAAGCAGCAGTGTAATAAATGAAATGTCGTGTCTGGCCCTATAGCGCTCTAAGGATTGTTCCAAAGACTAGTTGCGCTTCTCTGTTTATAATTGTTGGTATTAGACCAACAGTAGACACATGCAGCAGATCAGTGGTTTGGGCAGAATATTGTCTTCCTTGCAGGTGTGGGTTGAGTACAGATTCCGAACGTATGGCTCTGTTTGCTCCAGGATGATCTAAAGTCTCTTTTTTCTTTGCTCCAAATAAATCTGAACTGTGGGTTCTCTCTAGAAGGTGGTATTTGGTGCTTTCCCTCTCTTTGTAGAGTGATTTCTGCCTATTGTTTCGTTAACTTTAGTGACCTGATGAAAGGTGGCATTGTATATAAAACAAGCTGCAAAATAGGAAAAAAAAAAAGGGAAAGAAAAGAAAGAAAATCAGAGCAGTGGCTGCCTCAGGAGGGACAGAAGCAGAGACAAACAGGAGGGACTCCAGGGGACCTTTAGGGATAGTGGTGATGTTTTCTGTGTTGATGGAGGTTTGGATGATACAGGAGCACATACTTGCCAAAACTCAGTGAATATACACTATGGATTTGTGTGTTTTGTTGCCTATGAATTTTACTCAGAGGAAAAACTATAAATACTGATCTTGAATTCATGCTCTACAACCTGATATATTCAGAAAGAAGTGCACGGCTGTCTGCAATTTCCTTTGAAACTCATCAAGAAAGCAAAATGGATTAATGGATACAGGGATGGCTAGATGCATAGATACAAGGAGAGGGCAAGCCAAATGTTAATGGTAGATTCTCAGTCGTAGGTATATAGGCATACCCTGTAAAGTTCTTTCAACTTTGCTGCATGTTTGAAAATTTTCACAATAAAATGTCATGGACGGGGTCAGCTGGCCCTTGGTCTCAGCACTCTTTTAAGCAGGGTGCACACTGTCCAGTTTGCCACACTTCCTATCCTACCTTCTTGCCCCAAGCCTACCCTGCTTCACTCGTTTACATTTCCTGCACCCCCTGGTGGTCTGAGACACATACCCCATATCCTAATGGTTGTTAAAGAAATCTCTGAAAGAGGTAGAATTAGCATTGCACCAATCCCTCCACTTACCAGTTTTGTCATCGTGGGCAAATTAATTCACCTCTGAGCCTTGATTTTCTTGTCTGTAGGATAAAGTGAACTGGTGAATGCAAAGTCTCCAGCACACAGTGGGCACCACATCCATGATGACTATTATTACACACTCCAGTATACTGACATTGTAAATGTAAACAGATAGAGGAGTGTTTGATTTTCACAGTGAGAAACTCTCTAGAGTTTACACGCAGGGGAAAGAATGGGAATACTTCTTGCTGGAAACTGCCCTATGTGCTTTCACTAAATTTCCTCTTGCGCAAGAAAAGCAAATGCCACCTGTACCTGTGAGCTAAGCACAGTCTCTGAAATGGAGAATTCAGTGGGATGGTTGCAATAAGAAACATATATTTGAGTCACCAGGGTGGCAAAGAAAGCTTCACAGAAGAAGGAACACTTGAGTTGTGTCTTACAGGATGGATAGGAGTTTTCCAGGTCAACCTGGGGAAGGAGGGCTGTCCAGGAAGAAAGAACAACATCGGCAAAGGCATTGAGCACAGAAAAAGCAATGGGGTGGGGAGCCTGGGTGGCTCAGTTGGTTAAGGGTCCAACTCTTGATACTGGCTCAGATCGTGATTTCAATGTCCTGAGATCAAGCCCCAAGTCAGGCTCCACATATAGCAGGGAGTCTGCTTGAGATTCTTTCTCTAACTCTTTCCCTCCCCTAGCTCTCTCTCTTGCTGTCTCTCAAATAAATAAATCTTTAAAAAAAAAAAAAAAAGTAAAGAAATGGGATCCTCAAAATTGACAAACAGTTTTTACTAGTAGAGCCCAGGAATGGCAGGAGATAAAACTGGAGAGGGAGGTAGTGGCTAAATCATGGCCCATTTGCTTGCAGCTGGTTTGGGTTTTGTGCTGCTGATTAAGAGCTATGGGCCCATTTTAGGAAGCTACTTCTACAGCAGAGGAGGGCTAGACTGACGACAGAGCACCCCAAGGCAGGGAAAACAGCTTGGTTCCAGCGCCACCCACTGCTCCCCAGAACTGATTGGGATCATTGTGAAGCCAATGGATTCCAGGGCCCACACCAGCCGTATTGAATCAGAGTGTAGGAGCAAGGCCTGGGAATCCAGATAATGAACAATCACCCCAGGTTTCTAACAAGCTTAGAAAACAATGAGTCCAGGAGATGGTGTCCACAGTCCTCCAAAAGGAGATTAAGGCCAGAACTGAGGCACTGGGGAAAGAGGAGATGAGGCATATTACATACAGTGTGGTTGATCTTAAATAATGTGGCGAGCGTTTGCATGTGGGGGTGGTGACTTCCGGGCATGACTGTGCAGACTATTATACCGTTTAACGAGATAGGGAATGCTGAGAAAGGTCAAGTTGAGAGAGAGGAGATAATGACTTCTGCTTAACCAGATGAATCACTATCTCGATAGCCAGCACTGTCCGGGGAGTGGTGAGCTCCAGCCCTCGAAGGTCACCCAAGGAGAGACGATGACGTGAGAAGGAGAAGAACAGTAGCTCCCAAGTGCACTCATGTTCTCTTGCATTTCTCGCACAAATCCGTTGCTTGGATGTCTCACATTTTCCAACCATGTTAAACAGGAATCAGGACAATAAATTACAGGCATAAAGTTTGAAAATAGACAAGCAGAAAAAGTAAACATTCCCTGAGTCTTCAAAACGCAGATGCCTGACAGATTCAGGCCTCATCCTGCCTCTGGACTTAAGCCAGGGACAGAGCTCCTGGGTGACCTGGCAGGCCCTGGACGATACCCCATCTCTCATTAGCCTTTGATGCTGTTTACCGAATCAACACTCCTGCACAGGTGACCCTCCTCAGACAACAGAGACGGCATAAAGGGCATACTAACTGCCAGAAAACTGGGATCAGAAGAAGAGGGAAGTGGGCCGCCTAACCTCTCAGAGCCTCTTTATGTTCTCGGATAAGGATGACAGCAAGTGCTTTAAGGAACAAATGAGGAAACACGCATTAAGACCTGTCAAAAAGTCTGCTCACGGCTCTAAGGAGTCATAGAAACCCACTCCCACCAGCTCAAGTTGAAGGAGACTTTATGGAAATGAGACAACAGGCAATCTCACCAGTTTGCAAGAGCAGGAAATGAAGTAGAGTTTGTCATTCAGGCATCGGAGCTGAAAGCCTGACATGACTCCCTACCGCAGCATTCTCTCTGGGGACATATGGCCTCCTGTCTCTGCTTCGCTCTGCCTGGCCATGTGTTCCCACATGGCAGACATGGCACTCGTCTAACCCACATCCATTCTTCCTCACTCCAAGGAGCTCAGCTTGAAGAACAGGGTCGAAGGCAACTGTTTGCTGTTTGCTGTTCACGTTCCCAGCCTCCTTTCCACCTAGCAGTGGCCTCCTGTGTGGTTCTGGCAGATGCTTAAGGGGAAGACTTAAGAAGCAATGGGAACCTAGCTAGGAAAGCTCTTGCTTTTCCTGACAAAAGGGAAAGATGCTGCTGGGTGCTACCTCTTCCTTTTTCTTCCTTTTGCTTGTGGGAGCCAGAGCTACAGCAGCCATCACGGGACCATGAAGAGAAAGTCAGAAGAATCACAAAGAGCTGGTTCACCCTCGGACTGCAATGAACCCTGGAACCAACACGAACGGATAGTATGTGTAGAATAACAACAAAAATCCCGCAATGTGTTTAAACTCTTACGAGTTTGGTTCTTGTTACTCGCAGCTGAAGGCACTCTTGACTGATTGAGTGATTCAACTATCATCTAATTTGGGATTTTCCAAATTTCAATCATCCTCAGATCGTCTGCTGCATTTGTCCTGTGTCCACTCAAGTGCTATGTTTTTCTTTAAGTTGACTAATTTGTATCATAATAAGTTAAATACCCACTTTAGCCTTGTGGCTCTCTTGTGTGAGTTTGCGGTCTTTCTAATACCTGTTCAAATAAATATGTAATGATTAAAATTAGGGGTGACTGAGTGGCTCAGTGGGTTAAAGCCTCTGCCTTTGGCTCAGGTCATGATCCCAGGGTCCTGGGATCAAGCTCCGCCTGGGGCTCTCTGCTCGGCGGGGAGCCTGCTTCCTCCTCTCTCTCTGCCTGCCTCTCTGCCTACTTGTGATCTCTGTCAAATAAATAAATAAGATCTTTAAAAAATAAATTAATTAAATTAAAACAGGTTTCCAAGTTGGTAAACATATCCACCCACCACAAGGGTGGTGCACCCCAACTCCACCAAGAAGTCCCTGCCTCAGAACCCTTTCAGACCTTGCCTGTCCACCTGGCTGTTCATTTGCATCCTTTTTTTTTTTTTTAAAGATTTTATTTATTTATCTGACAGATATCACAAGGAGGCAGAGAGGCAGGCGGGGCGGGGGGCGGGCAGGCTCCCTGCTGAGCAGCGAGCCTGATGCAGGGCTTGATCCCAGGACCCTGGGATCATGACCCAAGCCAAAGGCAGAGGCTTAACCCACTGAGCCACCCAGGCGCCCCCATTTGCATCCTTTATAATGAACTGGTAAATGTAAGTAAGGATAATAATAATTTTTTTTATTTTTAATTAAATTAAATTAACACTGATTCACCACAGGCCACCTCAAATCATCTCATTTTTACCAGTGGAACACTTCACAAAAGCAAAACCAGCTCTGTCTCTGCGTCTGTCTCTGACATTCCTGTTCCAGATTCCCAGGAGGGAACGCTAGTGGTAAGAGTCTTCTCCCAAGCCGCGTGGCACATAACGCCATACATACCTCAAGGACTTCAGGGGAGATGGGGATAAGAGGCAGGTTTATCATAGCCTTATAAAAGATGAAGAAGAAGGAGGAGGAGGAGGAGGAGGAGGAGGAGGAGAGGGAGGAGGAGGAAGAAGGAAATGGGGGGAGAAGAAGAAGAAGAGGAGGAGGAGGGGAATGAGTTGAAGAAGAAGAAGGAGGAAGAGGAGAAGGGGAAGAAAAGGGGAAGAAGAAGGAGGAAAAGGGAAAGGGGAAAAGGAGGAAGGAGAAGTTCTCATTGCAAAACTAGGATTTCTGTGGACCTGAAAATAAAAGAATTAGGGAATATTGGTCAGTCCTTTTCTCTCTTTTTTTAAAAAGATTTTATTTATTTATTTGACAGTCAGAGATCACAAGTAGGCAGAGAGGCAGGCAGAGAGAGAGGAGGAAGCAGGCTCCCCGCTGAGCAGAGAGCCCGATGCGGGGCTTGATCCCAGGACCCTGAGATCATGACCTGAGCTGAAGGCAGAGGCTTTAAACCACTGAGCCACCCAGGCACCCAGGTTAGTCCCTTTCCTGTGCCTGTGCAGAGCAAGCTACATGGCCAAGGAAGAATTAGGATCACCAGGCTAGCTGGTGCTGCTGGTCCAGCGGAAGCAGGAAGCTCCTTCACAGGTTCCTGAAGACTTTGCTATGTCTACCTCTCAACATCGTCAATCTAGCATTCAATCTGTTGTGAAGCAACATTTCAAGACAGTAAAAGAAAGATGGGTTATTCAATATATGGTGTTAGGATAGCTGCAAATTTACTGGGGGAAAATTAAGTTATATTCCCAATTCACTCCACTCCCATATACATATACACAAAATTCAGATGGATTAAAGATTTAAATATGAAATAATTAAACCACAACTAATGATACAATAGACTATCATGTAGCACCTAGAAAAGGCAGAGGTCAATCTATTTGTACTAACAAGGAAATACTATTCAATATAAGAGCAGGTTACAAATAACATATATAGAATGATACTATTTATGTCAAATATGTGTATAAATCTCCATATGAGTATATGAATATAAATGTATTAAAGGATGTTGAGAGGAAAAAATCTTAATCAGATGACTATGATTACTTCTAAGAAAGTGACAAGAATGAAATAAATAATGAAAAATAAATAAATAAAATAAGAAAGTGACTAGAATATAATCAGATATTTTCCATCTAATTTTTAAAAAAGCAGAAAAGGATAAAATTTGAATGAAAACATTAAACTACAAAGTAATAGAGAAAAATAGAATTTTTTTAATAATTCTGATGTGTAATCAGCTTTCTTGGGAGTATGTCAGTGACATAAAAAATAAGTTAAATGAAATAAAATAAAATAAAATGAAGGGGCACCTGATTGGCTTAGTCAGTAACGTATGCGACTCTTGATCTCAGGGTCATGAGTTCAATCTCCACACTGAGCATGGAGCCTACTTAAAAAATCTTTTTTTTAATTTAAAAATAAAATGAAAAGAAAGATTGAGAAACTTGACATGAAAATGTGAAACCTCTATATCGCAAATCAAATCAATGGCATAACTAAAAGATAAATAACAAAATGGAAAAAATATTTGCAACACGATGGAGAAAGAGGAATATTATTAAACTACGGATTATTTAGAAATAAATAAGAACATTACAAACCCAATAAAAAAAATGAGTAAAAGGCATTAAGAAGCACTCCATAAAAGACATGCAACTGTCCAAAACTCATGTTCAAGATGTTCCGCCTCGCTAACAATTACAGATAAGCCAATTAAAATAAGATGTCATTTTTCACTTATATAAACAAAATTTAAGACTTATAAACCAGTTGTTAGCAAGAGTGTCGGAAAACAGGCACCCTTACCTTCTGTGAATGAAAGCTCAGATTGGCAGAGCCTTCCGGAGACCAATTTAGAGACGGGCATCAAAATTTTAAATGTGTACACGTGTTTCCCTGTTCTAGAAATTTATTTTAAGAAAAAAATGGTGCAGGGATGCAAAATAGTATGAACAAGAATGGTCATTGTATTGAAAAATTAGAAACAACCTAAATGCTAATCAAAGCGTTTTTGTTAAATAAAGACATGAGACTCAGAGGTGTTATGGAGACCAGAGACCAGGCAGGTGTTAAGAAAGATAAGGACGATCTTTACATAATGACACAAAGGATAAAATGTGAAAGTGAGAGAACCAGCTCACACAATTCCATATATTGTCTTTTGTTTAATATGTAATCCACTGGCAAGGTAATTGCTCACCATTAACAATGGTTATCTCTGTGGGGTAGAATTTCAAGGGAAATTTTCTGTATTATTTAAAATTTTTTATAAGGAACACATGTTACATGTATGATAACTAAAGTCAATAGGGATTTCATTTCAAAACATTTAAAGAAAAATATGTTATATATGCTCTCCTATGAAGGGTTTGTGCATGTACTCTGCCATTCAACAATATTATTAGTTTGTTATGTGAAATGTGGTATCTCGGTGGATGCAGAAAACCATGAATGCTGAGTTCCGAGGACCTCCCTCTACTTGCTGACACCAGACCAACACATCACAGAGCCCACCCCCACACCTTCCTCCTTTACTCCTGCCATAGTAGTGCTGCTATCCCTTGGCCACCCCAAAGCCAATTTTGTGCTTTAGAATCCATCTCCCTGCTGCTTTCTTGAAGTCTCACGTTACTAGTTATCATCTTCACTTTCTTTATCTTCAAGTTCTCCTTTCTTGAAGCCTACTTGTCGGCAATGAGAACTGCTCAAGGTTCTTCTATACTAATGAAAAGAAAGAAAGAGGTTAGGGAGGAAGGAAGCAAAGAAATTCTAGATAGAATTATTGGGGATGAGAAAGGAGGAAGGGAACAGGAGGAGAGAAGAGAAGAAGAGGCTCCTTGGGCAGATTTCCCATTCTTAACATTCTTAAAGAACAACGCTAGCCTGACTATACTAAAAACATGATAGGCAAAAAAGGTGCTCTCTCTCCAGCTGACCAAGAAAGCCACCCAGTACCTTGTACCACAGCACCTGCCTTGGGTTGCCCACTCATGATATTAGAACCTGGATGATCTCAATAGTAGATTCATCTCCCTACAGTTATCACTTAATCTCTCCCCACATGGCCAGACTTCTAGAAAGAACTGTCTGCTTGCCCTCCCCTTCCTCACCTCCTGAACATTCCTTAGCCCATGGAGTTGGCTGCTGAGTCCCACCACTCCACCAAAACCAGTTCTTCCACGGATGCTTCAGTCCTGCCTCACCTTCTGAGCAGCACTCAGCACCACACTCTTGTGTCTATCCTTGCTTGGTAGGCTTTGCCAGTATTTCTTCTCCAGCCTGAATTTTCAGTTTGGGGGCTCCCAGCACCCAGTCCTGAAATCTTTGCCTCCCTCTATCCTCTTTCCTAGGCAGTTCCATCCAAATCAGCATGCTGGTCACTGTACAAACACCAGACACCTCTATGAGATACTGGCCTAGTCACTATCTCCACTAGGATGTCTCACAGATCTCATTCATTCATTCAATCATTCATTCATTCATTCATTCATTGTCTCAAGCACCTGCTATGTGTCATGAACTACCCTAGGTACTGGATAAAGAGTGAAGAACAGAATAGGCATGGCTCATGCCCTTGAGCAGCTTACCTTGTCCAAAACTGAACTCAAGATCTTACCTGAACAAACATGTTCCTCCATGTTCTCTAGTTTTGTAAATGGCAATATCACCACCCATTCGCTCAAGCCAGAAATCTGAACATTATAGATGACACTTTGCGTTCCCTTATCCTTCCTGTGGCAGACACACTCTAAGGTGTTATGCTTTTGTATACTCCCTCCCCTTGAGGTAGAACCTGTGACTTGCTTCTAATCAGTAGAATATGACCAAGGATGTCAGTTCCTTGTTTAGGTTTTCTTACTTTGCAAGGGTGAGAGGATACCAGGCCCAGGATTATGTTATGTAAGAGTCCATCCTGCAGGTTGAAGTGAGAGAGACTCCCGTGCTAGCTTTAAAGAAGTAAGCTGTCATATTTGTCAAGGAACTGTGGGGGATCCCCTGACAGCCAGAAAGAAAACCAAGACCTCAGTGCTACAGATTGCAAGGACCTGAGGTTGCTGGGAAGGGAATATTCTCCCTGCTGATCCTCCAGTGAGACCACAGCCAGCCCCAGTCATTACCTAACTGAAGTCTGGTAAACGCCTGAGCAGAAGACCCAGTCCTCTGCGCCTGGACTCCTGACCCATGGAAACCATGAGATAATACATGAGTCTTGCTCAGTTGCTAAGTTTGTGGTGATTTGTTGCTCAGCAGGGAAAACTAATGCAGCATCTCTCAATCCAGCACCAGGACTTTTGGATTTCTTCACTGAAATCGTTCTCGAAAACATTGAATTCTCTTCATCTCCACTACTCCACCCAGAGCAAACTGTCATCATCTCATAGCAGACGAAGAGAAGAGCCTCCTGACCTCCCCTGCCACATTTGCCCCTCCTCTCAGAACTGGGCCAAGGCATGAGAGCACCCTCGCAAGCCAATAACTTGGCATTCCTTCAGCTCAGCATTTATTCAGCAGACATGAGGAGAAATTGTCTATTAATAAAAGCGGTATGTATTTCAACTTAGGCCAAAATGGGAAGTTCAGATTTATGTGATTTTTTCCACAGCAGATAAGTTTTTGGGAGCCACGTTAAACCACATAAAATTTAAATAAAATAAATCACTAATTTCCTGTAAATAGCACAACCCATTACATTATTCATATTCTGACTTTCAGCTGACTGTCCTTAATGATAGTTCTTGGCTGACTCATCTCAGGTTTGGAGACCCAGCTCGCATGCGTCTACCACAAGTTTTTAATTTTGAAGAACACTTTATCTCTTTTTCCTTTTGTTGTTGTGCTCTAGTGTCACATCTAAGTACCCATTGTCAAATCCAAGGTGATGAAGATTTGCCTCCATGTTTTTTTCTAACAGTTTTATAGTTTGAGCATTTATATTTAGGTTGTTGATCCATATTGAATTAACTTTGGTATCAGGAATGAGGTAAGGGTACTACTTCACTCTTGCATGTGGTTAACCAATTGTTCCAGCACAATTTGTTTAAAGAGAGACTCTCCTTCCCCCAGCAAATGGCCTTGACTGCTCTTGTCAAAAACCAACTGGCCATAAAAGTTGGGTTTATTGCTTGGACTCTCCGTTCTATTTCCTTGGTCTACATATGTCTGTCTTGATGCCAGTACCATGCTGGTTTTATTGTTTTAGTTTTGTAGTAAGTTTTGAAATCAAGACATGTGAGTCTTCCGATTTTGTTTCTCTTTTTTAAATGCTGTCTTGAGGGGCATCTGGGTGGCTCAGTCATTAGGTGTCTGCCTTTAGCTCAGGTCATGATCCCAGGGTTCTGGGATCGAGCCCCACATCGGGCTACCTGCTGAGCAGGAAGCCTGCTACTCCCTCTCCCATTCCCCCTGCTTGTGTTCTCTTTTTCATCTTCTCTCTCTCTCTGTCAAATAAGTAAATAAATAAATTTTTTTTTAATGTTTTGGTTGTCTGGGGCCCCCTTGTAATTCCCTATAAACTTGAAGACTGACTTTTTGGCCAAAAAAATTTTTTTTAAATAGCCACTAGAATTGTGAGAGGGAGTGCATTGAACCTCTAGATTGCTATGGGGATTACTGCCATCTTAATAATATTCAGTCTTTCAATCCATGCATGGAATGTTTTCATTAATTTAAATCTTCAATTTCTTTTAGCAATGTTTTGTATTTTTTAGTGTCTGAGTCTTTCATCTCCTTGGTTATTTTTATGCTTAGATAATTTATTATTTTAGAAGCTATTGTAAATGGAATTGTTTTCTTCATTCCTTTTTTAGATTGTTCATTGCTGGTATATAGAAACACAACTGACTTTTGTAAATTGATTCTGTACTCTAAACACTGCTGAATTCATTTATTAGCTCTAGCTGTGTGTGTGTGTGTGTGTGTGCACGCACGTGCGCACGCGCACACATGTACACATGTGCATGTTCTATAGGATTTTCTTTATATAGAACCATGTTGTGCATATAGAGCTCCTTTAATTCTTTATTTCTAATTTCGATGTCTTTTGTTTCTGTTGTCTGATTGCCATGGCTACGGCATCCAGTACAATGTTGAATAGCAAGACATCTTTGTCTTGTTCCCAATCTGAGGCGGAAAGGTTTCAATTTTTCACCATCAAGGATATTATTAGTTGTGGGTTTTTTTCATAAATGTCCATTACTATGTTAAGGAAACTCCCTTTTGTTCCTAGTTTTCTGAGTACTTTTATCATGAAAAGGCCCTGAATTTTCTCAAATGCCTTTTCTGCATCTATTGGGATGTACTTTTTTCTTTTCCTTCATTCTGCTAATGTGGTTATTACATTGATTGATCTTATGTTGAACTGCTGCTGTATTTATGGGATAAATCTCACTGGTATATAATCCTCATGGTATATAATCCTTTCAGTGTCATGGTATATGATCCTTTCAGTGTGCTGTTGGATTTGGTTGGCTACTATTTTGTTGAGGATCTTTGTATCTATATTAATAAAAGATATCACTCTACCGTGGCATGTTGGTATGGGTTTGGTATCAGGGAAATGCTGGCTTCATAGAATGTGTAGGAAGTTTTCCTTCCTCTTCTGTTTCTTGGAAGAGCTTAAGTAGGGTTGGTATTAATTCTTTAAATCCTTCTTTTAAAAGATGTTTCTTTCAGAGGGGAGGTGGGGGGATTGGGTGAAATAGATGAAGGGGATTAAGAGATACAGACTTCCAGTTACAAAATAAATAAGTCACATAGATGACAAAGTCCAGCATAAGGAATATAGTCACTAAGATTTTAATGACATTGTT
Organism: Mustela putorius furo; assembly: GCF_011764305.1. NCBI lineage: Eukaryota > Metazoa > Chordata > Mammalia > Carnivora > Mustelidae > Mustela > Mustela putorius. Next base: position 22,251,460 of record NW_025421341.1, read on the forward strand.
TGGTGACAGATGGTAATTACACTTACTGTGGTGAGCATAGAGTAATTGTTGAATCATTATATTGTACACTCTTTTTTTTTAAGATTTTATTTTTTTATTTGTCAGAGAGAGAGAAAGCACAAGCAGACAAAGTGTCAGGCAGAGGCAGAGAGAGGAACAGACTCCCCCCGAGCAAGGAGCCCGATGCGGGACTCAATCCTAGGACCCTGGGACCATGACCTGAGCCAAAGACAGCGGCTTAACCGACTGAGCCACCCAGGCATCCCTATATTGAACACTTGAAACTAATGACAAAACTGTATGTAAATTATACCTCAATCAATCCAACAAATGAATGAATGAATGAATGTCTTTTCTTTCTTGGGAGATGTTTTGTTTTGTTTTGTTCTGTTCTGTTCTGTTCTAAGTCGGCTCCGGGCTGGGCTTCACAACCTTGAGATCAAGACCCAAGCTGAGATCAAGAGTTGGTTGCTTAACCAATTGAGCCGCTCAGGCAACCGAGGAGATTTTTTATTACTAATTCAATCTTTACTTGTTACAGGTCTATTGATATTTTCTACTGGTTCTTGAGTAAGTTTTGGTAATTTGCATGTCTCTATGAATTGTTCATTTCATCTACATTATGTAATTTGTTGGCATATAATTATTTACAATAATCTCCCAAATCTTTTAACTTTCTGTATGGTCCCCAGTTTCATTTCTGATTTTAGTAATTTCCATCCTCTCTCTTTCTTTTCTTAGTTAAGCAAAAAAGTTTGTCAATTTTATTCTCTTTTCAAAGAAAAGAATTTTTCTTTTGGTTTCATTGTTTTTCTTTATTGTCTTTATTCTCTATGCTCCAATTTTTTAAAAAGACTTATTTATTTTAGAGAGAGTTGGGGGGGACAGAGAAGCAGGCAAGAGTCTCAAGCAGATTCTGCACTGAGCACAGAGCCCAGTGCAGAGCTCCATCCCATGACGCTGAGATCATGACCTGAGCTAAAACCAAGAGTCATATTCCCGACCGACCGCCACCCAGGTGCCCCTATGGCCCAGTATTTATCATTTCCTTTCCTTTTTCCAGCTTTAAGCGTAGTTTGCTATTCTTTTTCTAGTTCCTTAAGGTGTAAAGTTAGTGTGTTGATTTGATATCTTCTTTCTTTTTTTAATGTAGGCACTTGCAATTATAAATTTACCTCTGAGCACTGCTTTCACTACATTCCATCGGGATTTGATATATTGATATATTTGTTTGATATATTGTTTTTGTTTTTATCCACCTCAAAATATTTTCTAATTTCCCTAGTGATTTCTTCTTTGATGTATAGGTTGTTAAAGAGTGTGTTGTTCAATTTCTGTTCATTTGAGAATTTTCCAGTTTTCCATCTGATATTGATTTCTAGTTTAATTCTTTAGTGGATGGAGAAAATATTTTATACGATTTTGATGTTTTAAAATGTATTTTAAGATTTTTCTATGGCCTAACATATGGTCTATCCTGGAGAATGTGCTATGTACAGTTGAGAAGAATGTATATTCTCATGTTGTAGAGTGGGGTGTTCTGTATATGTGTGTCAAATATAGAAGTCCTCAAGTCTTCTATTTTCCTGTTGATCTTCTGTTTAGATGTTCAATCCATTATTGAAAGTGGCATACTAAAGTCCAACTCTAACTATTACTATAGACAGTCTATTTCTTTCTTCAATTCTGTCAGGATTTGCTTCAGATACTGGTGGGGGGGTCTGTTGTTTGGTGTATATATGTTTATAATTGTTCTATTTTCTTTATGAATTGACCCTTTTATCTTATGCAATGTCCTTCTTTGTCTCTCGTAACAACTTTTAACTTAAAATCTACTTTTCTGATACCAGTATAACTACCCAGCTCTCTTTTGGTTAGTATTCACACAGAATATATTTTTCTATTCTTTCACTTTCAGCCTATTTATGTATCCGGATCCAAAACAAGTCTCTTAAAAAATAAAATAAAATAAAACGAGTCTCTTGTAAGCAACATCTGGTTAGATCATACTTTTTTATTCATTTTGCCAATCTATGTCTTTTAACAAAGTTAATTTACTCTATTTATATTCTAAATGATTACTGGTAATGGAGTACTTACTTGTACTATGTGCTATTTGTCTCCTCTACATCGTATATCTTTTTTGTTCTTTATTTCCTCCAACACTGCCTACTTTTGTTTGACTGATTTTTCTGGTGTGCAATTTTGATTCCTTCTTCATTTCCTTTTCCATACATTTTTTCATTTATTACCTTGATGGTTACGATGGATTACAACTGACATCCTAAATTTATTTTTTTTTTAAAGATATGTTTACTTATTTGAGAGAGAGTGACATGAGGGGGAGGAGCAGAGGAAGAGGGAGAGGGAATCCCAAGCAGACTCTGATGACTGCTGATCCCGATACAGGGCTCAATCCCACTACCATGAGATCATGACCTGAGCCAAAACCAAGAATTGGTCACTTAACCCACTGCACCACTCAGGCACCCCCTAATTTATTTTTAAAATCTAGTTTGAGGGGCACCTGGGTGGCTCAGGCAGTTACGCATCCAACTCTTGATTTCAGCTCAGGTCATGACGTCAGGAACCAGAGATTGGGCCCCATAGGAGGCTCCATGCTGGGCTTGGAGCCTGCTTAAGACTCTCTCTCTCCCTCTCCATCTGCCCCTCTCCACTTCTCTCTCTAAAAAGTTAACTAATTAATTAATTAATTAAAATCTAGTTTGAATTGATATTGACTTACTTCAATGACATACATTTACTCTGCTTCCATCCAGCTCTATCTCCTCTTTATCATTTTCACAAGTCACGTCTTTATATACTGTGTGCCCATTAACATAGATTTAAAATTATTATTTTCTGCATTTGGCTTTTAAATAATATAGGAAATAAAAAGAGAAGTTACATTCAAAATACAATAATATTAGCTTTATAAAGTTTATCTAAGTGGTTACCTTTACTAATAATCTTAATTTTTTCCTAATACTTCAAGTTACCATCTAGGGTCCCTTTGTTTCAGCCTAAAGGGCTCTTGTTACCATTTCTTGTATGGAAGTTCTGCCGGCAACGAATTCCATTAGTTTTCGTTTATCTGGGAATGTCTTAATTTCTCCTTCACTTTTTTTTTTAAAGATTTTATTTATTTATTTGACAGAGAGAGATCACAAGTAGGCAGAGAGGCAGGCAGAGAGAGAGAGGAGGAAGCAGGCTCCCTGCTGAGCAGAGAGCCCGATGCGGGACTCGATCCCAGGACCCTGAGATCATGACCTGAGCCGAAGGCAGCGGCTTAACCCACTGAGCCACCCAGGCACCCCTCTCCTTCACTTTTTAAGGACAGTTTTGGTGGATATGGAATTCTTGATTGATGGGGTTTTTTTCTTTTAGCACCTTAAAGATTTCTTTCCACTGCCTTCTGACCTCTGTTTTCCGATGAGAAATCAGCATTAAATCTAATCAAAGATCCCTCATAAATGACAAGCCACTTCTCTCTTGCTACTTTCAAGATTTTTCTGTCTTTAGCTTTCAACAGTTTAGTTATAACATATAATAGTGTGGATCTCTGTGTTTATCCTTCTTTGAGTTCTTGGAGCTTACTGGCTGCTGTATATTCATGACATTCAACAAATTTTAAAGTTCGTCACCATTATTTCTTCAAATATTTTTGCCCATTTCTCTCTTTTCCTTCTGGGATTTCCATAATGTGTATGCTGATATTGTTGATGTTGTCCCATATGTCCCTTAGGCTGCATTCACTATTCTTCATTTCTCTTTGCTTTCTGCTCCTCAAATTAGGTAATTTTAATGTGCCCCATCTTCAAGTTTGCTGATTCTTCCTTTTGCCTACTCAAATCTTCTGATAAGGTACTCTTTTGCTTTTTAGGTCCAGAATTTCTTTTTGGCTCCTATTTATAATTTTTATCTCTTTATTGATATTATATATGTATTCATACATCATTCTCCTGATTTTCTTTAGTTTTTTTTTTCCCATGGCTTCCTTCATCTTTTTTAATATATTTAAGACAGTTATTTAAGTACTTTTCTAGTAAGTCTAATATCTGGGTTTCCTCAGGGATGGTTCCTATCAATTTCTCCTTCTTCTTTACTGTGAATAGGCCATACTTTGTTGTTTCTTTGTATACCGTGCAATTTTATGTGAGAATTGGGCATTTTGAATGTTAAAGTGGTAACTGTGGAAATCAGATCCTCCCACATATAGGGATTGTTGTTATTGTGTGATTAAAGTTGCAGTCATCTGTTTATTTAGTACCTTTCCCAAACCAATTTTGCAGACTATATTCTTTGTTGTGTGTAGTCACTGAAGCCTCATTTTATTACCTCTGTAGTCAGCCAGTGACCTGACAGGGATTTCCTTGAATGCCTGGATCCAAAAAGGAAAAGAATAGAAAGGAAAAGAAAAGAAAGAAAAAGGGTGTTCTGTATATTTAAAACTTAACTGACACGACTGGGGAAGTCACTTCTGCATTGAAACAATGACCAGCCTCTGTAAGTACCCATTAGCAAACTGCCAAGCAGATCAAACCACAAAACCCTGATTTTTTTTGGAGGACAAGTTCCCTATTGCCTACACTTGAATCAGCAAGTCACGTCAGTGATGTAGAATGACATCCAAATAACTACTTGCTGTGGGAATGAGGGATGGTAGCTGCTACATAAAACACTGAGACTCACCAAAAGTCACCAGCATCTTTCTTCATCAAGCATTTCCCTAGATGCTACAAGTGTTTAACTAGACTCCAAAGTTCCAAATAATCTACTCTGACAAGCTCTTGCCAGCTCAGTAATGTTTCGATGAAGGGACCAATTCCTGGAGCTTCATTATTTTCCATGTTATCACTATGTTATCCATGTATATCTATGTTATCACTATGTTTCACTATTTTCTATGTTATCACTCTCTATCCCATATTAGTCTTGGTACCACAAAAAATAGATGGGAGACTTAAGAGGAGGGGCTATTTACAAAGTGTGGATGTGGGATGCCTGGGTGGGCCACTAGGTTAAGTGGCTGCCTTTGGCTCAAATCATGATCCTGGGGTCTTGGGATTGAGCCCTGCATTGGGCTCCCTGCTCAGTGGGAAGCTGCGTCCCCCCTCTCTCACTGCTCCTATTCACCATGCTCATCCTCTCTCTCTCTCTCTCTCTCTCAAATAAATAAAATCTTTAAAAAAAATTTTTTTAATGTATAGGAACCATAAGAGAGAGTGAAATAAGCCAGGACTAACAGCAGCCAAGTCGATATCACCTCTAGGCCCTAAGCTTTGAGGAATAGGGATGGTTACCAGGCACCAAAGGAAGGGAAGAGTTGGGCTGAGGTTGTCACGTTGAGAGGAACTGTGACATTTGGTTGAGGGACAGAGTCAGCCTGAGGGAACCTCACAAAGAGGAGGATACAAGGGATTAAATACCCTAATCTCTCTTTCTGTATCTCTCTCTTCTCTTCATCTCTCCTTCCTCCTCCTGTTGGGCCTTCCTATTAGCCCACAAAGCCCAAGTGTAAAGGGGCCCAGATGATGTTAGAGTGGAGAAGGTTGAAGAGTAGATCCAGAGGACTAAATGGAAGACAGCCATACAGCCCCTGAGCCCCAGGATGAGCTCCTGCCTCTCTCTTCAAGACCAAAGAAACAAATGTCTGACTGTTTTAGAACAGTCAATTTTGGGGCTCCTGGGTGGCTCAGTCATTAAGCATCTGCCTTAGGCTCAGGGCATGATCCCAGGGTCCTGGGATCAAGCCCCACATTGGGCTCCCTGCTCAGAGGGTAGTCTGCTTCTCCCTCTCTCACTCTCCCTGCTTGTGTTCCCTCTCTGTCTCTCTCTCTGTGTCAAATAAATAAATAAAATCTTAAAAAAAAAAAAAAGGCCAGTCAATTTCCCTACTTTGGCCATCAGGATTCAACAGGATGAAGCTGTTGTCATCGTTTTTAATGGAGTGTTAGATCCAGTTTTTTAATGCATTGATTTTTTTTAAAGATTTTTTATTTATTTATTTGACAGAGATCACAAGTAGGCAGAGAGGCAGGCAGAGAGAGAGAGAGAGAAAGAGAGAGAGAGGAGGAAGCAGGCTCCCTGCCGAGCAGAGAGCCCGATGTGGGACTCGATCCCAGGACCCTGAGATCATGACCTGAGCCAAAGGCAGCGGCTTAACCCACTGAGCCACCCAGGCACCCGATGCTTTGATTTTTTTTAATTCAAGATACAGAACTATTTTTTTTAATTCAAGATACTATTTCAGCACCAGATACCAATATTGCATAGTGATCAAAAAGCACGACAGTTGAAGCCTAAATCTCAGCTCAGTGACCAGCCGCACATATGATTTTAGATACATTCTTCAGCCTCTCAGCATCTGTTTCATCATTTACAGAATGAACTACTAGGAGCATCTACTTCCTAGAGTTGTCCCAGGGATTTAATGAGATAATACATGTAAAGCTCTTCAAACAGTGCATAAAACAGAATAAATCCTCAACTGCAATAAATGTTAGCTCTTACTGTGTCTTCAGCTATCATTTTCTCGGCACATCAGCCCTCCAGCTCTACCCCACAATTACTGGTCTGCTTTCACTCTCTGCAAGATACTGTGTTCTCTCGCCTCTAGGCCTTCATACATCCCTCTCTTTCTGCCTAGCTAATTCTTCTTTTTAAAACAATGAGATGTTTGTTCATATCCACCCACTTCAAAGGCTGACAATACCAAGTGCAAGCAAGGACAGGGAGCAATTTATACTTCTACTACCAGTAGAAGTATAAATCAGTACAAATACTTTGGAAAGCAACTGGACAACATCCAGCAAAATTGAAGATGTCTGTAGCCCACAAAATAGCAGTTACATTCTGAGGAACATGCCAGAAAGAAATCTTCACATCTATATATAGGAAATAGGTACAAGAATGTTCAAAGAAGCATTGCTCGCGATAGCAGAATTACTGGAAGGAACTGGTGTTCTTCAATAGGAGAATGGAAGAAATACCTTTAAAATCATAATGTATAATGGCACATTGTAATGCTCTATCACAGTTAAAATACCTATACTTAACAACATAAGTAAATCTCAAAAGTACATTGTTGACTAAAAGAAATAATTTTCAAAAGAGATATACAGTATGACTATTAACAAAAGCTTAAAATCATGCAAAATATGCTATACATTATTTATGGATACATACATATGCAATGAAAGCGTAAAAACATGCATGAGAAGAATAAACACCAAATGCAGGATGATGGTTATGTTTATGGAGTGGGGAAGGAAGGGAAGAAAGGAATGGAATCCAGTGGGAATCACAGGAAGTTTCAACTATAGTTCTTTTTTTAAAAGCTCTGAAGAAGGTTTAATTATAATAACATATTATAATTAAGATTCAAGAAAAGTGGGTGGTAGTACAAAGATGTATCACCTATTAGTCATAAATTTAAATAAACCAAAAGCGATAAAGAGATAAAGAAAATGGAAGAAAATCCATATCAAAAGTCTTTGGGGGACGCCTGGGTGGCTCAGTGGGTTAAGCCTCTGCCTTTGGCTCAGGTCATGATCCCAGGGTCCTGGGATCGAGCCCCCGCATCGAGCTCTCTGCTCAGCAGGGAGCCTGCTTACTCCTCTCTCTCTGCCTGCCTCTCTGCCTACCTGTGATCTCTGTCTGTCAAATAAATAAAATATTTTTTTAAAGTCTTTGGCATTCTAAGTGCACCAGCAATCAAGGGATTACCCCTTTCCCACCGCCATCCACCCCACTTCCACCTCTTCCTCTACTACCACCACTGAAGATTCATTTTCTATAGACTCTAACCCAGTGGAAGCCAGTGGGAAGGCACATGGTTAATAATGAGATTAAGGGGAAGTCAGCTGGGACTCAAAGCATTCTTCCCCATTCCCACACACTCTGGGAATGTTCACGGTCAAATTTATAACCCCCAACACAGCTGGAGGCTCCTTCTCTGGTGAAAAGACCTTCCAATATTAACTTTGTGGGCCTCCAGTGAAGTCTGGCACACCTTTGGTGCACCTTATAATGAAACCCATTAATCTAGGGCTTCTCACAATATGTGCATTTAAATTACCCGGTGATCTTGATAAAATGCAGATTCTAGAGGCTCTGGGTGGCTCAGTCGGTTAAGTGTCTGCCTTAGGCTCAGATCATGATACCAGGGTCCTGCATTCTAGTACCATATCAGGCTCCCTGCCCAGCACAAGAGCCTGTTTCCCCCTCTCCCACTCTCTCTGCCTGTGTGCTCTCTCTCTCCCCTCTCCGTCAAATAAATAAATAAAATCTTTTTAAAAATGCAGATTCTAAATCTGTAGTTTTTAATGGGGACTTAAATTTTGCATTTCCAAAAAGTTCCCAGATGAAGCCAATGCTGGTGGTCCCTTCTGAGTAGCAAGGCGTTAGTGAACTTATCTTGCCCACATACTGAGTCTCCCTTTCGCTTCTTAAGAGTCTCATTCTTAAATATAAACAGACTGCTAGAGTATCCAGACTTTAGAGGATAGCCATTAGCATAAAACAAAGAGATTTAAATAAATGAGCATTAAAAATTACCCAAAGAAACATATTAAAGCAGAGAGCAGAAACAAACACACTATAACAGCTCAGAGAAATAGAAGATATTCCTGTCCATAAAACAAAGATAGAATAATATGAGGTTGGGTCAGTCATTAAAAAGGTCTTAGGAGGGTGCCTGGGTGGCTCAGTGGGTTAAGCCGCTGCCTTCGGCTCAGGTCACGATCTCAGGGTCCTGGGATCAAGTCCCATATCGGGCTCTCTGCTCAGCAGGGAGCCTGCTTCCCTCTCTCTCTCTCTGCCTGCCTCTCTCTCCATCTACTTGTGATCTCTCTCTGTCAAATAAATAAATAAAATCTTTAAAAAAAAAAAAAGGTCTTAGGAATTAAAGACAAAAAAGCTGAAACTTAAAATGGCTGAAGATAACGACAAGGAAAGAAATATCTCAGAAAAACAGGACAACAAAAACCAACAAACACTGGGTAGAGAGTTTCTGTTTTGCAGGATGAAATAAGTGGTTATACAACAATGTTAACATTCTTAACGCTACTGAATAGTAAACTTAAAAATGGCCAAGACAACAAATTTTGTGTTATGTATATTTTACCACAACTAAAAATAAAAATCAGGGGCACCCCACTGCCTCAGTCAGAAGAACGTGTAATTCTTAATCTTGGGGTCATGAGTTCAAGGCCCACATGGGATGTAGAGATTACTTAAATAAATACAACTTAATAAATCAAGCAAACAAACAAAAACCAAGAATAGGAAATAGAAGAGAAAATTAAAGAATCAATCCAAAAATGGAACTTCTAAATAAAAGACATTCCAGAAAGAGAACTAAAAATATAGAGAAAAAATTATCAAAAAATAATGAAAGAAAATTTCCTCCCAACCTGAAGTACACGAGTTTCCAGTTTGAATGAGTGGTCAGCACAAAATTCACAGCAAAACACATCATTATAAAATTTCCATCCAGTAGCCTAAAGAGAAAATTCTAATGCTTCCAGATATGGAGATACAACATACAAAGGATCAGGAATAGGAATAGGAATCAGACTTTTTAAATAGCACCCCTGGATGATTGAAGAAAATGGAGTAATACTTTCAAAATTATGAGGACAAAATTATTTTCAATTTGAAATCAATAACCACCTGTTAAAAAACAAAATTTAGGGGTGCTTGAGTGGCTCAGTCAGTTGAATGTCTGCCTACAGCTCAGGTCATGATCTCAGGGTCCTGGGTCTCGAGCCCCACATAAGACTCCTTGCTCAGTGGGGAGTCTGCTTCTCCTTCTCCCTCTGCCCTTCCCTCCAGCTCATCTGCACACCCTCTTTCTCTCTCTCAAATAAATAAATATTTTTTTTAAAAAAATGTAACCAAGTTAAGTTAATTTGAAGATCTAACTGGCTTTATTAAATGACTCATGAATCAGGTAACATCCCATCCAGTAGAGGGGAGTTCTGAAGGGCTACAGAAAAGTAAAAGTTTTTTGTTTGCTTTTTTAAGTAGGTTCCATGTCCAACGTGGGGCTTCAACTCATGGCCTTGAGATCAAGAGTCACATGATCTATACACTGAGCCAGCCAGGCAACCCAGGAAAGGTTTATAAAAGCAGGACACGGAAGTCAAAGAGAAAAAAATGGTTATTTCAGGTGATGTCACCTTCACTTGGGGATAAAGGGGTCTTAGTAGAGGATTAATTCATCTTCCTTTGGGGGATGGAGAGGGCCCATGAGATTGATAACCTTACTGGTGCTGACAAGAAAATTTCTGACTAATGGTTAAGACACCATTTCTGGAGGAGGCTGAAGGTATAATTTGATTAAGTATTAAGCCGAAGGTTGGTGAGTTGGCCTAAGCAACACCATTTTCAGTTTCTTTTTAACACAGTCCATCTATAGTCCAAGTGTTAGAATAAAGACATTTTCATATATGAGGGCACATGGCTAGCTCAGTCGGTAGAGCATGTGACCCTTGATCTCAGGGTCCTGAGTTAGAGCCACACTTTGGGTGTAGAGATTACTTTAAGGGGGGGGGTATTTTCAAATATGCAGATTCCACTAACACATCCATTAAGTCTCTTCCTTAGGAAGTTACTAGAGAAGATACTTTAGTAAAACAAGGAAGTAAACCAAGAAGGGAAGCCCCTGGATCCAGGAAGTGGGCAAAATGGCCCAGAAAAGCAGTAAGGAAAATCCCCAAAAGACAACTGTACAGCAAGTCTAGGGAGCAGTCAATCCAGATTGAAACAAGAGAAAGGAGGGATCTGGGACAAAGACTCCAGAGAAAAAGTGCAATTTATGTATTTGAATATATGGAAAATATTGCTAGACTTTGACCGGGTCTTAGAGCACTTGGGAGAGGGGATGGGCAGGCAACTGTAGATAATACAGAAAATCTACAAGTAAGAGAGAAAAAAGGCAATAATTAAGTCTAAAAAAATAAAGGGTTGTGTAAGTTAGTTGGCATGGTTGTAACGCACTTTGGGGCTTACTGGTAAGCAGCATTTGCACATGCGATAATTTAAATGCTGATTATTGGTTTCACCAAAAACCTTACGTAACTGCAGGAAGTCAACAGGTAATGCTTAAAATTAACAAATCGAGAATTAATATTACAAGCATTTGCTTCCATATATAGATCAAATCAGGAAGAACAGGTAAGAATTGAAGATACTGCCTTTACAAAGTAGGCCAGTGAACTGCTTTTTTCATTACAAGACATTTAGCTTATTTTTGCACGGGGTATGTGCATTATTTTAGTTCAATAAACATTAATCCTAAAATATTAGCATGTAAGAATCTGTTTTAAAGAGCTATCTGGGGGGGCACCTGGGTGGCTCAGTGGGTTAAGCCGCTGCCTTCGGCTCAGGTCATGATCTCAGGGTTCTGGGATCGAGTCCCGCATCGGGCTCTCTGCTCGGCAGGGAGCCTGCTTCCCTCTCTCTCTCTCTCTGCCTACCTCTCCATCTACTTGTGATTTCTCTCTGTCAAATAAAAAAATAAAATCTTTAAAAAAAAAGAGCTATCTGGGCCTTGATGACAGGGGCTAGTTTTTCTTCATGTTTTGGATTCTCCCACTCCCGCCTCAAGAGTAAATAGCAGAAAATAAATCAATGCACGCAGAAGAAACTCCGCTAAGTTTATTAGATTCTGCCTGGAGGGAAAATACGAAACAAGGTTCACAAGGTGCGGACTCCGCACCTTCAGGTATGAAGGTATGTCTCTGGCAGAGGTACTGAAAAGCAAGGGTACCAAAGACAGAAATCAAATCATGTTCGTCGCACCCAGAGGCAACTCCCCAGGCACAGAGTGGAGGCATGACGAACCCAGGGAGGCCTATTCACCTAGGTGACTTACTGCTTTCCTGCGTTGCTCCTTTAACTATTTGTAGTTCTATAACTGAGAGTGGTTTTGTTTCCTTTACCAGACTATAAGCTCCACGAGGGCAGGATGTCGTCAGTATCATTCTCCACTGCACTCCCAGCACAGAGCATGAGCCCGCTAAATATTTGTTGGAGAAATGAATTCGTGATGGTACCGCTAGACAGCTATCAGTGTGGCATGAGTAAGGGGCACACGGACAAGCTGAGAGCCAAGGAGCCGGCTGGGAGAGGACAAGGGCGGGCTTCTCGCAGCGTCTCTGAAATGACACGACCGGAAGGGTGGAGCTTGACCTCTGCGACAAGCGGGAGGGAGGGGCTGGACAGTGAGGCAGGCATCGGAGAATGACAGCCAACAAGGAGACAAACTTGCAGGAGAGGGGCCTGAGGGGTGGAGGGGCTCTGCGAGAAAGTGAAATGGACCCAGGGTAGGGGTGGGGGTCGCGCATGCGCCAGCCCAGCCTCCCCGACGCCCCTGCGTGCGCGTGCACGAGGGGTCGAAGCGGAAATGGCGCCGCGGGGCCGCGCGTCCGGGCAGCGAGCGGAAGTGGGTGTGAGAGCGGAAGTGGCCGGCTGGAGCCGGGGGCTGGGCGGGGACCGGGCTTGTCGGTGAGGCGGCAGCGGCGGCGGCGGCGGCGGCTCGGCAGGCGGGTTCAGGCTTCGGGGGCCAGGTCGGTCGGGTGGGTGGGTGTCTCCACAGCGAGTGCGTGCGAGGGCGAGCGCGCGTCTTCCCCTTCTCCCCCCACCCTGGTCCCTCTTCCCTTTCCCCTGACCTCCTACCCCACCCAACCCCCCTCTTTCACGGGGCAGCAGGGCCGCTCCCTCAAGTCCTTTCCTCCCTTACCCACCCTCACCCTCCCTTGTTTCTCCTTCCCCTGCCCGGGGCAGCCGCCGCCATGATCCTGCTGGAGGTGAACAACCGCATCATCGAGGAGACGCTCGCGCTCAAGTTCGAGAACGCGGCCGCCGGGTGAGCGCGCGCTTGGGGCCGGTGGGTGGCGGGGGAGGCAGAGTTGACCCCCGCTGGTCCTCAGTGTCGTTCAGTCCTCCAGACTTGAAGGGATGAGGTGGGAGACCTGGCCGGGTGTGGGGACGGACCCGGCCGGGTAAACGTGGGAGGCTACTGGGCGCGGTGGGGTGAGGGGCAGAGATGCGTGGGGAGAGGCTCGGAGGAAGGATGCGGAAGCGGCGAGTGGACCGGAGCGCGCGTGCCAAAGGGCAGGAGACCTGTGGGACGTGAGGGCAGCTGAGGCCGGAACTCCAGGAGGATCCCATTGCCTTCTGGAGGGAGCAGAGGATCCCTTCCCTCTGTATTCCCCGTCATTGTTCTGAACCCCAAGAAAGCCTGTTTGGGATTGGGTTGGAAGGAGTTTTCAGGAATTTCCAGGACCAGAGGAGGGAAGTAGATGCAGGCCCAGATCCCCACCAGCCTTCTCCCTCTCCAGCCCCACCCCCACCTCTTCATCTAAAGATGCTGGAGGCTAGACTGAAAGCACACCCAGTCTTGCAGCTCGGAAAAACGCGACTGGTCTGGTTTCCCTTCCCCGAAACCTGCTGTAAGACACTCTGGCCATTTTGTTAGTATATTTCTCAAGCAAAGCTAAGTCTCCCCATCCACACCCTTCCTTATCTCTCTCCTGAGGTTATAATTCTTTCTCCACCCTTTTATCTTTTAAACTCTTATACAAGACCCCTGGTCTGTGATTTTTAATGTGGTAATCCTGGCCCAGGTACACATTTACAAGCATCCAAAGTCTATAAAGTTCTCAGATAACCTTTATTTACCATTGCCCTTTTTAAAGGTAGGTTAGCACATATTTCCAAGGCTGCCTTCTCTGTGAAACACAAGAATCGGTAGAAAACAACCTCCTACCCCAAAGCTGCTTTGCTTTTCTGATATTTAAAATGTGAGCCAGGGACCTGGTTTTAGCTTCTAATTTTTGGTGACCTGTAGCCAGTCCCTTTGCCTCGTTTCTCCATTGCGAGGCTGGGGCTTTGCCTCTTGGTTGCACAGCTTAGGAAATGAATGCAAACTTTCTGGTGAACTGGGAACTAGTCATAGGAAAGTCACTGCTTGGAGATCTACAGAGGGGAAAGGATTGGTGCAGGGGAACTTCTAAGTGCTCATAATGAACTTGTGGTTTGGAGGCATTAAATAAAAATACTTCTAACCTACTGCCTGAATTGAACATATTTTGTCTCCGATCTCTTTTATAAGGACACAGATGTTAATCTGTAAAGTAAAGCATGGTTTTCGTTGAAGTAAGGCTTACAAGAAGCCTGTTTCCTGCTTGCAGTTGCTTATATTTTAAGCTAACTTACTTCTTCAGTCTCACTTACCAGTCCCTTTGCTTTTTAAATGTGTGAGTGAATCAGCTCAGAGTCTTATTTTGGGTGCTTGCTGGGTACTTTTTTTTGAGCAGTGTAGCATAGAGGAGGAAGTTAAATTAACTTCTGCATTTTCATAGCTGAACCTGTTAAGTGCCTTCTCGAGTCCAGACTAGCAAAGAATGAGACCTGGGTGGTTATAAGCTGATCTACAAGATAAATGTCTGTTCATTTTCAAGTAGAAGCATGCCTTGTAGTGTAGAAGTATATTCATATCTATTTGTGATTCCAAATAAAGCCCATCATCCGGAACAACAGCTCTTTAACTTTTAGAAAATTAAATCTTACAAAGTACTGTTTCAGAGGAATTAAAATAAGCACTCAAGTCTGGAAGCGTAAGTTAGAACTTCTAGGACATTTCTTAACAAATATATGTTACAGCAATGTTGGTTATTGGGCAGGGCAGCAAGTTTCGGCTTTTACTGTGGCTGTCTTCCCTTTGAAGTGTGACTTTAAGTAAGGGGACTCAAAACATACTCTGCTGAAAAGCTCTCTGAAAATCTTTGAAGAGACCCTGATAGCAGGCCTGGAGGTAGGTGGGATTGCAGATCCCACCCATCAGAAACTGGCTTCTAGGCCTGCTGTGAGTTTCCAGGCATACAACGTGAGGCAGCAGTGAAGTAGTTAACGGATTTATTGAGGCACATGCCTACTACACTAAAACTTCCAGCAAAAAATGACTAGTGTGATAATCACAAACATTTATAGGATTCTACCAGTGCTCAGCACCAAGCAGAAACAGCGAAAGGAAGCCCTTCTGAGAGAGTCTATTGGCAAAAGTTACAGAGGAGCTAAAGGGTGAGGTGTGTGCCAGCCGAGATGGCAGAGAGACATTAATGAAGGGGAGTAGCTTGGAGGAGAAATCCTGGGAATTGGAAAGGCTTTGCCAGTGCGCGAACCTGCGGGGAGAGGGCAGCTGCCCCGGACTTTACGCTTCTCAGAGCAAACCTGTTGGGGGAAATCACGGTTCTGAGCAGCCTCTTCCAGAGTAAATCTCATAGCTCTGTGGTGTCCAGTATAATAGCCAGTGGCTACATGTAGCTAGTTAAGTTTAAAGAAGAAAGTAAAATAAAACTAAAATCCAGTTCCTCACACCAGGCACGATTCTAGTGCTCAGTTGCCACATGTTTCTGGTAGTGGCTATATTTGGACAGGACACATGTAGATCATTTGCATTATTGCAGAAAGTTCTGTTGAACAGCACTAGCACTGTTGCAGCTACTGAAAATGCAAGCGTGAGATAGTTTTAAAAATAGTTTTGTGGTATATGCTTCAGAATACAGTTGCAATAATTTTCCTCCTGAGGGTTTTTTGTTTTTTTAAATGACACCTCAGACCATCCTGCTGAATCCTCTTGTCTGTGACATCCTACTAAGAGTCTAAACTTCTTTTGGGTAAACAGTTATCAAAACTGTTGAACATTTAGGCATGATCACCTTTTAATTTGGAGGCAGTTCGGACAAAGCCTAAGATTCATTCCCAACAAATTGCTTTTTATTGTTTTCCTACCACACTCCTGGGAAAATGGCTTATTGGAACGGTTCATATATCATCACAAAATGGTAATTATTGGTAAATTGTCTCATTAACAGCCTACATGCTAAGAGAATATGCTGATTAAGAAGCTGCGCTCGGCACTACCAATAAACTCGCACAGGTCTTGTCAACAGCATTGCCTTTTCATTTAGGAATTCTTACCCAGATGCCCAATTAAGACAGATGTAATCGGGCAAATTAATTTAATTTTTTTGTTACTGTGTACACTACAAGAACCTCAGCCTTAGAAGGTAGCCCATGAACTTAGAGCCTGGAGTCCAGAATTGAGGAAATGCTGTCACATGCGAATTGCTGTTGCTTTTAAGTGCATGCTGGCTTCTTGCCACAGCTCTGCATGTTGTGGGGGCTCTGTGGTTATGTGAGGGGGAGTGAAGCTCAGTAAGCAAGAGGTGCCAGTTGGGGTGGGCAAGGACTGTGGGAGGAGAAATTTGAGAAAGGAATAAATTAAATCTTGCTGATACCTTGTTCTCATTCCTAAATATGCTGCATGTGTCCTCAGGGAGACTGGTTTGAAGTGATTTGGAATTGGGACATTGTTCAAGAAGCATCTAGAAGAAATGGAACGGTCTGGTTGGTCTTTGTACAGGTAGTTACAGTTGTATAGGCTGTCTGCCTTCTGACCTTGGCACCACTTTGTGCGTGAAGCCCCAGAGCTACACTCCACGAAACGGATGACTCCTTAAGGGCAGGGCCTATCACTTTGGTCATCTTTCTTTCCCAGCATCCTCATGTGTATATGGTTAGCTCAGGAACTAATTTCTTGAAGGAATGGATGAAGCCAGGTGGAATGAATCTTAATTTCTTTAGGTGCTTAATTTATCACTATTCTGATATTGCATGAATCAGCTTTTTAAAAAATCACTTTTTTTTTTTTTACAAGAGATTTTATTTATTTATTTGACAGAAAGATCACAGGTAGGCAGAGAGGCAGGCAGAGAGAGAGGAGTAAGCAGGCTCCCTGCTGAACAGAGAGTGTGATGTAGAGGCTCGATCCCAGGACTCTGGGATCATGACCTGAGCCGAAGGCAGAGGCTTTAACCCACTGAGCCACCCAGGCGCCCCATGAATTAGCTTTTAGATCATCTTTGTTCTCCATAGTTTGAGTCTGGCTTAGCAGAGAGTAGGGACCACATTTTTTAGTCTTTGCTCGAATAGGTTGATGGGAGCCCTATAGGGGAATTAACCGCAGAGTGATCAAAAACTTTTGGTGAGATAGCAGAATTCAGTAATTTTTCATTCAGCTCATAGAAGGAGAAAATAGAAGAGGCACGTAAGTTCCCAAATGGGGAATTGGATGCATTCAGGAGTAAAAACTCCGAAATCCTTAATGAGAAAAGAGGATTGGAAAATACAGTTGTCAGGAGTTCTTTATTGATTGGTGACATTCTAGAAACTTCCTTGGGAAAAGAAGAGAAGAAAAATTTTCCTAACGATTTTAAGAATAACTTTCAAAACCCATCTGAGTAAATTGAATATATTTTAGTGTTCCATGCTATACAGTCAGTAACCCTGAGGACTTATCTAGCTGGTTTGTTCTAGGATTCTGGACATTACAGCACTGATACTCATGGGGTTCTCCTTGTAGTGCTGACCAGTTCCTGATTCTGGGAGTTAGCATAATCGCACAACTTCTCCCAGCTGTGACTTCAAAGTCTGGTGTTTTCTGACTCCACCTAAAAGAAAAACTAATTCATCAATCACTGTCTGTGATATTAGACACTGTGCTCTAAGCTTTAATAACATAACTTCATTTGATTTCTGAATGTGCCTATGTGACAGCAGTTCCCATTTACAGTTGAGAAAACAAGGGCTTTGGGGAGCTATGGAGAGAGTAGACGTAATGCATTAAGCACTGTGCGGATACCCTTCACTGATGACTTCTAACCTTACGATGGGTCACACACAGAACATGGTATTTGTGTGGCACATTTGAGTGAATAGTCTAGCCTAGAGATCCTGCTATTGGACTGCCCTGAGAGCTGTGAGGATCATTATCTCAGCCTGTCTGTAACTTAGTCACAAGACACTGGTTGGGAAACTGTCCTGTAAACATGTCATCTCAATTAGTCTTCACAACAACATTTTAATCTTCATTTTCTAGAAAAGGAACCTGAGGCTCAGCAGTATCTGAGCAACATTGAGTGTGGTTTATAGCCAGTAAGTGACAGGACTTGAGCTGAATAGTCAACTCTGAAGAACTTGATTTTGTGCTTAAACTCATTCCCAGCATCTGAAACTTTAGCAGATGGTAAAATAACAACAACAAAAAATACTTAATCCATTTATCTTTTCGTATTGTTAAAGTGGTACACTTTCCCCTGGCCCAGTCTTATTCCCCTCTAGCTCCAGGGTTTTAAAGTAAGTAACAAACACCTGGTCTTGGAATTGACACATCCTGTTTGGTATATTTCACTCTTGATCTGGTCTCTTTGTTGGGCACAGAGTTTGTAACTCCTACCTGATCTCCAGAAGACTCCTTTGGCCAAATGCATTCCTCTACAGCCTGTCTTCTCTATAACCTACTGTGCAGCCATACAACGTAAACTAAAGTATTAATGGTGGTGATTTGACAAATATTCCCAAGTCAGGCAACAAACCTTTTAGTATAGCTCTTCCTAAGCATCTTCTCCCAATGGGGATTTGTCCTTAGAGAACTTGACAACCTAGAGAAATTCAGAATTTCAGTTAAAATGTTTATAGATTGGGAGGGATGGGGCTGGGTATCTCAGTTGGTTAAGCATCCAGCTCTTGATCTTCACTCAGTTGTGACCTCAAGGTCATGCATTTAGGCTCTGCATTGGACTTCACGTTGGGCATGGAGCCTACTTTTAAAAATTTTTTTCTTTCAATGTTAACAGCTTAGAACCCTAAGGCTTTTTTATTTATACCTAATTTTTCTCCATCTTTGATGGAGTAGGAGAATGAAGAGCTCACTCCTTCCTTGGCTGAGTTAAAGCCTAAGGATTAAAAAAAAAAAAAAAAAGAAAACCCAAAACCCAGCCACCTACTAAGTGACGCCATGTGGACTTTCACAAGCCTCCACCCTGACGTTTTGGCATAGCCATCCTTCCCAGGGGAAACAGACTTCGGTGCTTCCTGCCATTGTGCAGCCTCTTCATGGTTCGTGCAAGTGAGCCTTAGATGAATGTTTATTCTGCTTCTTGCTTTGCTCTTGCTTTTTAGAGGTTGAGGAATTGTGGTTGGCCATTCATTGTCTTTGTCTCCTGGCTGTAGTTTCAGACAAAAGGTCAGAAGCAATGAAAGGTTTCATGTCGCTCTTTTCATTATATTCTGAACTCACTGATTCTCCATAAACCCATTCAGTGCTTTGATTCTTAGAGTCTCCCGGACTGATTTTCCTAAACCATGCACGGATGGCTGTGCAGGAGTAGAGTGGAATCTGTATGTGACTTGTATCCGTTGATTTTTCAGCAGGGCTAGCACTTCATAAAAACCAGTTTCCTGGAAGAGTAACTGTGTAGCATCTGCAGCACTTTTTAACATGCATACACCACCCTGTGTATTCCATTATTTCCCAGCAACCCGAGAGGGTGGCTCAGTTGTGGTTCCCTTTACAGGTAAGGGAGCGGAGGTAGTATAAAAAAGATGTACTTGATGGTGAGGTCTTGAGCAAATTAGGCAAGGATAAATGTGGAAATGTGTGTGTCTTGTTTGTTGGTCCATAAAACAAAGTGGAATCATTGGAGTCCTAGGTCATTAGAGATAAAACCGTGGAGTCTTATTTTGTTTCCTACCATTGGGCTTTGAGGAGAAGTGGGGAAATCCCATAACGTTGCTTTCATGGGAGGTTAATTGACCATTATTGTTTATAGCTAGGATGTATGTCATGCCTTCTAGGTAATAACTCAGCAGCATTTATCAAGTGGAAGTTTCTGTACCAGGCTGAGCTGGGCGCTGCACAGAAAGTATCAGGCCATCGGTGTTGCCTTCCAGGATGAGTAGTTTGTATCTGTTCTCTTGCTTTATCTTTAGCAGTTCAGTGAGGTTGTATTCTCCAATTTTATAGATGAATTAAGATGTGAGAAATTCAGGCGTGCAGGTGTTAATTGGTCTGAAAACATGGTCATGATGAAAAGCTAAAGCTGGAACCTTGGTGTCTTGACTGTCCCCAGCGATTTTGCAGTGTTATTTTGTGCTCCGCTTTCTATGTAAGTGCAGTGCAGGAATTTCAAAACAAAACTAGGGTAGAACCAGTCCGAGAGGGCTTCATGAAGGAGAGTGGTGAGAACTTTGGTGACGTTAAGGGAGAGGGAAAGACGTGTAGGAAGAGTTACAGATTGTCTTTGAAATGGTATAGAACTTCCTGTTTTGTTTTATTGCCTGGAATTATCCCTTCTTTAGTGGATTAAAACCATTCTGCATTCTGTTTAGCAGAATGTACTACCTCCATGTCCGTCACTACTGTCCTGTGAGAGAGACATTGATCAAAAGATGGCATTTTATAGTTCACATATGCAGACATACATATCATAGTCTTAAGGAATTCTGAACTAAGCACCAGCTATAGCAGAGATTTGACAGCAGCTAGAAAACAAAAACTGTCTGTCCTGCAGCTTTTCTGTGTCCTCTTAAGGAAGCCCAAAGGTTCAGGTACATGAGAAAATGAGTTGCAGTCTCAGGTCAGCAGTAAGCATAAGACTGGTCCTGAATGCTCCAATCTGGAACAGAGCTCAGGAGTCTGCAAGTCCCCTTGGGGGCAAGCAGCAGTACAGCTATCTTTATTGATGGACTGTTCTTTTGTTTTGCAGTAACAAGCCAGAAGCAGTAGAAGTAACATTTGCAGGTAAGTGTCCTTACTTCATCCCTTTTAAGGCACAATATAAAAATAGAAAACTCATTCCTAAAATACATTTGGAGATTTGGATTACTGTCCCTTGATTGTCAAGTCTTCTCAAGGTCTTTGTTTTAGATGATCATTTTGTGGATTTATGGAGCTATGTGAAGTTACTTGCTGATATCTTAAAAGTTGGGGCTTAATGTTGTGTTATAAACTTCAGTTTAACTTGGAAATATTAAATTACTGCCTTCAAGTAGCCTTCATCTCAATTTGCCTAGCACTAGAGTAGTGGGGAAACATGGATAATACTAGAGGCCTGTTCAACAAGTCAGAGAGAGGTTACTGTTTTCTAGTCCCTATAAAAAATTAGCTGTTGATACTACTCACTTGCTTTGTGGACTTTAAGGAGTTAAACAATCACCCTCTGTAAAGTGAGGGTACCTGACTAGATTTTGGAAAACTTTTTGCAGCTCTGAAGTGCTGTGATTGGAGACCAGGCACCATCCTTGTCCCCTCCCACTAACCAGCAATGCCAGATCTCCCTAAAGCGATGGCCCTCAGCACCTGGTTTCAGGAACTACCCAGGGTTAAGTCCTCTCTGTACTGCAGGAAGATAGAAGCCAAAGAGAGGGGGGCCTGGATATAAATTAGAAGAAACTTAAGAAATAACCAAATGCAATGTGGGGGCCTTGTTTGGATCTAATTCAAATAACATGACAGTATTTTAAAACTTTTTTTTTTTTTTTTTTTTTGAGGCAGAATATTTGAACACTAGACTGGATATTTGACATTAAGAAGCTATTCTTAAATGTTTAGTCATGGCAGTGGTATTGTAGCTGTGTTGGTGTTTTTGTTGTTTTTTTTTTTTTTTTTTAATTCTTCCTTATCATCTGGAGATGCATTCTGAAATATTTATGGATGAAATGATGTGATGTCTCAGATTTACTTTAGAATAAATCATTGGGGGGGGACATCTAAATGAAAGATTGGCCATGTGTTGATAATTGTTGAAGTCATATGGAGCAGGCTAGGAGTCTATTCTATGTTCTATTATAGCTTCTTTAAAATATATCACAACAAAAGCTTTTTAAAAATATATATATATATATATTTTCAGCACCAAGCTGTAACAAAGGTAAGAATAGCTTTGTAATTTTAGAAGAGAACAAAGAGATCAGTACTTGACAGTTCTGTCCCAGTGTTTTTGCTGACTTTCTGTATGGATTTAAACATACACCTGCTTCCAAGGAAGACCTCCTTGTGGCCTGTAAGAAGGTAGGCAGTCACCTTGAGATCTAATCTCCCATTTCCAAGTTAAGCAGGTTTTTTTACATTCCCTCATAGATTTCGATGGAGTCCTCTATCATATTTCAAATCCTAATGGAGATAAAACAAAAGTGATGGTCAGTATTTCTTTGAAATTCTACAAGGAACTTCAGGCACATGGTGCTGATGAGGTATGTTCCATGTCATTTTCCTTGGGTCTCTTGTTTCCTCTTCACCTTACTGGCAGCTTGCCACTCCTAGAAGGTCTGTGGCAGTGACCACTCTGGACGGCTTGCTCACCTAACCAGGGACTCTCGACCCATATTACAGAGAAGGGTGTTTTTCAGAAAAAGCTTTGACTCTTTGCTTGTTGTTTATTACTCTAGAAAAATAAAGATGTTCCCTAACCAATGAAACCCAAAACAACTTTAGTTCCCAAAATATGCACCAAACAATACGTTCTTAGACCAGTAAAAAAAAAATAGCTGTCACAGGGCACCTGGGGGGCTTAGTTGGTTAAGCATCCACCTCTTGATCTCAGCTCAGGTCTTGATCTCAGGGTCATGAGTTCAAGCCCCACATTGGGCTCCACGTTGTGTAGCCTACTTTAAAAATAGCTATCTTGGGCGCCTGGGTGGCTCAGTTGGTAAAGCAACTGCCTTCGGCCCAGGTCATGATTCCAGGATCCTGGGATTGAGCCTGCTTCTCCCTCTGCTGCCACTCCCCTTGCTTGTGCTCTCTCTTTCTCTGTCAAATAAATAAATAAAATCTTTTAAAAAAAAAAAAAAAGCTGTCTCAAGACTGAGATGGGTTCCATTCTATTTCTGTAATATTGTGAAGTAGGTATATAGCTCTGGCCTTTAAAGTTTATGGTCTTAATTTCTCATTCTGGAAATTTAGGTACAAATCTACCCTTTAAATTTTTTGATTTAAACTTCCTTAGAGCTGGCTGCTTCAAGTTTCTCTTCTTCCTTATAACTACCATAGGGGAGATAAGAAAGGTTGTCCATGCATTTTGAAATTCTTGGTGGCCATGCCTTGTTTCACTAGCTTCTTTCTATAGCTTAAGTAGCAGGTTTGGTTCCTGTTGAACTGTATTTGCTCTGGGGAGAGCCATTTATGGAAGAAAGAAAATGCTGTTACACCAGTGTGCATACGTTGTGGTTGGGTCTCAAAGCAGGAAGTATGACTCAGTTCCTGAATCAGTTTTCAGATATCTTTTAGTTTTAACAAGCTAGGTTCTCCTTAATCTGGTGAATGAAGATATGGTCATTTCTATTTTTTTTCTGATTAAGAGCTTTTGAAATAGTTAAAATTTATGCAAGAAAAGGCTGTTTGAGAAAAAAGATCAAAATCTATCTCAGTAATATTTTGGTATAAAAACTAAAATTGATATTAAACAACTGTGATCCCAAGGCCAAAAGCAGTCATTTCTTTTAGTTATTCCTATGCAGTTGATCTGTCCCAGAAATTCAGGGGAAGAGCCAAAACCTTTTCTGAATTGCCTATTCAAGGGAAGAGGAAGAGTCTAGAGAATTTGTATTCGGGGTGATTTTACCTGAAAGAAAAGATTCTGGAGGAAGACCCAGTCTCATAAAACATAAGGATCATTCTAGAAAAGTAGCCAACTCCTCTCTTTACCAGATTAAAACCAAAAGGGAACAAGTGACTATTATAAAGTGGCCCCACTTCTGATTTACCATAAAATGACAACCTGAAAAGAATTGTTAAAGCTTTGAACAGACAACTCAAAATTGTGTAATCGTTCTCCGCAAATAGTCCTCTCTTTTTAAGATGCAGGCCCAATGATAGTAATCTTTGGAAGGGAAAGAAAGCGTTAGAGATCGATTTCTTAAATCTCCTTTCCAGTCTGTGCCTTCTGCACTCTGGAACTCCCCAACACAGTGCTATTCTGGTAGCTCCCACAGGGTCAGAGAACCAACCCCACCCGCCCACGTAGGTGGAACAAGTAACACTCAGAGCTTTGGAGCAGAGTGCCTGGTGCATGGCTCTCTGGGTTGGTTAAACAGTGACCAGCCTGCGATAACCAGAGGAAACTTGCTGCTTTGCCCAGGCCCTTTTTCAAGGCAGAAAGCCTCTGCTGCTAGGGCGGGAAGGTCTGATGGTGAGGACCGATGGGCTCCACCCATCTCCTGGTGTCAGATTGGAAGAGGGGGCACTCGGTGGAAAATGAATCATGGTTAAAAGTGCAGGTGAAATCAACAGGGAAGCATTGGCTGGTTTTGCAAAGTGGAAGGAGCAGAGGAGTGAAACGGTGTAAGTTTGGCTCTTAGATCTCAGAATATTAAGCTTGGAGTTAAACTAACTCTTCAGAGCTATATTTTTTTCTCCCACAATCTAATTTCCCCTTCCTCCAAGTACCCACAGTCCACCCGGTGCAGTACTGTAGTTCAGAGACCACATGCTAGTTCAAATTCTGCTGGAATGTGCCCATTATTCTTCCCGCCACCTCAGAACTTTAGAAGTGGTATGTAGGACACCTGAAGGTGAGATCTCTCTGTGCCACCAACAAACTCTGTGACCTTAACCTCTCCCTTTAGTTCCTCTTCTGTAAAAGAGACAACCCTATAGCGGCATTATGGTCACCAGATCGGAACTGCGGGTGACATTACTTGTTGTTTGCCTGTATATGAACCAGTGTGCCCACACAGTCAGAACTGAGGCCTGTTCTCTTTCCATCGTATGATATATAGATAGAGAATTTCTTCCCACTGTAGGAAAGTGGTGACATAAATGTGTGGAATATTAAAGAGTATTTAAGAACAGGAAGCAAAGAACTTCCCTGCGTGATAATTTTTTCAAATAGGCCATACGTGGTTTGCTGCTGCATATTTATTTATTTATTTATTTATTTATTTATTTTTGAATACCTAGAGGGTGCGTTGAAAGTAAGATTAGAAGAAAACCTCAGAATTCACTTGGCTCTGTTTACTCCCAATCCCCATACGCAGGCATGAGTGGGCTCAGGGCCTGCTCGCATGGGGCTCCCCTCTCGGCTGCCTACACTTGGCGCTGCTTTTCTCTGGCTGATGGAGTCCTGTAAAACCTGCATGTGTAACTCCTACAATTAAAACAAAAGTTCATGCTTTTGTTCACTTTTAATTTGGTAACTTGTCATTGATGAAGTATCCTTTTTTTTTTTGGTATCCTAGAAAATTACAGAGGATCGTGAGTATGTTTGTGGTGAGGTAGTGTTGAGAAATTGACTAAGTATCTACAGACAAAGCTCGGTAGCCTGTTGTACTGCTGTCACATATATTGGCCTCTGTTTTCCCTTGTAGAATAGCAACGACACCTTCCCTCCCTAAGTGTGTTTTCAGTGAGGGTTAAGAATAAACCATGTCTGTTTTGCCTCTTAAACATATAAATACTACTAAATACCAAAAATGTGACTAAGTTCTGACGGCTCTAATGTTTACGTTTTTCTATCCTCAGATAGCTGCTTTTTTACTGCTTACCATAGCCTGTATAACATTTAAATCTGAACTGGTCCTTCCAGAAGGTTTTTGTTTCTCAAACTGTCAGCCTAGGAGCAGTTTGTACCAGGTGAAGCAGTCACTCTGACAGAGAAACAGGAAGGTGTATAAAGGGCTCTTGTTTTATCATTTACTCCCCAAAGCTGGAGAGGAGCCAGTAGCAAGTATTTCAGGGTATAGGCAGGCATTTAGAGAGTACAGCCTTCTGTGGACCAACCAATATAAATAAATGGCTATGTGGTTCAGTGATCTCTTGTCTTTTGTCATAAAACCGATGAGCTAAATAATTTTAAGGCTTTCAAGATAAGCAGGCTGACTGGAATCTGTTCCCAGCAATTCTGCCTTTATCTCTTTACTCATCTGGGTTACTGGTTCGGCCTGTACTTGGTTGATAACTAACATAATCTATTCTCACTTGGGTTTGGCATCCTTTTGCATTCTTGAAAACAAAAGTGATTGTGTGTGATACATGGTCGGGAGGAGAATGGAGAACGTAAAACAGGTGTGACCAACTCCTAAAAGTTGAAAGATGAGCCTGGATTGAGAAACAGATACTAGATTAACCTTCTGGATTTTTTTTATTTTAACAAGGTTTTGGTTTTTCTGTTTTGTTTCTAAGATTTTATTTATTTATTTGAAAGCGAGAGAAAGAGCATGAGTAGGAGGGAGAGGGAGAAACAGGACCCCCCCCCCCCAGCTGAACAGGGAGCCTGGTGAGGGGCTCGATCCTAGGACCCTGAGATCGTGAACTGAGCTGAAGGCAGGTGCTTAACCAGCTGAGCCACCCAAGTGCCCCTAACCTTTTGGATTTAATCTTCACTCCGTGAGTGACTGGCTTGGTAGCTCAGATATATCTGCTTCCCCTTATATATCCAGTGTCCCATCCACCAAATGAAAAATTCTGATTTAGAAGGAGCTTGGCAAATATAGTGCTTTAAAAATAATGACATTATCATGACATTTGGATTAACATTTGTTTTTGTATTTTCTAGTTATTAAAGAGGGTGTACGGGAGCTTCTTGGTAAATCCCGAATCAGGTATGTAGTAATGCAACTAACTGTGGGGTGACATGGATAGAGATCTGTCCTGTTTGTACTCTGCTTTTTTTTAACCAAAGCATTTCATTTAAATACTGTGCATTCTACAAATATTTCTGCCTGAGCCCAGTTCGCACTTCAACTCTCTCCGTAAAAATAGCTTGTAAGGGACTTTGCTTTGTCCAGTAATGGTACGTAGTGTGGTTTGCAAAACTGATGTGGGTCATTTTTAGTGTTTATGTGGTGGAGCCAAGTGACTTAGAACCAGTGGGCCCCTTTTGTTTGCTCATGGTGATTAAATGCCTTTGAGACTGAGCAAACATTGGTTTTTACCCCAGCCCCTAATAACACCATTTTCTGTACTCTGCACTTTTGGAGAAGGAAACATAACTGTTCTCACATTTTCCAGAAACAGAAATTTCAGTCCCTCCTTTTAATCTATTCTTTTTAATAAAGAATAAATAGCCTCTTCACAGCCAGAGGAATTGAAAAGCACCATGGCCTTCCTTGATTACAACAGCTATGTTCCTGCTGTTTTACAGGAAATTTAAAGCAGAAAAACTGAACAGTATTTTCATCCTCGTGAATAAGTGCTGGGCTCAGATTCTGCATTTAGCTGGGCCCCCTGATGAGGACCAAGTAGTTAAGTTCTTTTGAACATATTACTCACATTTTGTTCCTGTGGTACTTCGATTAGCAAATTGTTCTAAGGAGAGTTCATCTGTCTATTCACAGCTGTTATTTTCACTAGCTTATTTCCTTCCCCAGCCTCTGTGTGGTTTTTGTTTGCTTATTTTCATTTTTATAATGTGACATGCCTCACCAGTCCCAATAAAAGACCCTCCCCGGTCAGTCCCAATAGAAGACCTTCCCAGTCTTCTGTATGCTGTGGAAACAAAATACCAAATACAGAATGATATCTTTGGGATATAACTTGTTACTAGGGATACTGTGGGTGGGAGCATTGACTACAGTCCATAAGGAATACTGGAATGTTTTCATCCCCAAATAGATGGTAGAAATATATCAAGAAATAAAAACAAAAAAAACCAAACAAACAAAATAACACTGTAGGCTTTAAGGGGATTCAAGGAATTTTAGAGAGAGAAGAAGAAAGAAAGGAAGACAGAAGCAGAACTAGACTAGAAAAAATCGTGTTGGAACTCATGGGCATGCTTGACATAGCTCAGATCCTACAGTCTCCCAGAACCACTGGAGTGTAACACAGAACTAATGTTTCTGTCCCTGAGCCTTTTCTTCTGCTTCCTGCTAAAAGCGCAGGCCATTGCGAGATTGCAGACCTTGTGTTCATACAAGTGCAAAGTATAAATACATGTGAAAGTGATGTGTCTCCTCTTTTTCTGTGGGTTTATATAGGCAAGTTTGGGAGTCTTACCAGGCTCTACTAGATTTTTCCTTTTAATCTGTCCTCAGTATGTTCCTTTTCATCATATGAAAGCCTTACTTAGAGTCTGACTTGAGCTGTAGTTTTGTTTTATTTGGCTTCTTAAAACGAACAAAGCTCAACTTCATATATTTTCATTTTCTATCTAATTTTTAATCCTGTAGTCTGCTTCTCTGGTTTTCAGGTACCCAAAATGGAGTGATGATTGATATTACTTAATATTAGAGTGCCAGAAATATGCTCAGCACAATCTAGAACAGAGATTTAGATAGCCCATGTTCTCAGTGAAGCTCGATCCAACAAAAAACATACCTCCAGAATGCACTTGGGGAAAAAATTAAATAGTGACAAAGTATAAATGTTCAGGTACTCCATACGGTTCTGGTAAAATTATTCCCAGCAGTTACCTAGAATATGAAATGACCCTCAGTGTTGTACAGATACTCTTGCAAAGCCACCTGCAGGCTTTTTGCCTTGTATTAATTGTTTGATTAGCTAATTAGTTTCCCCAGCCATGTTTGCTGGAACTCCTACTTGACATGCTGTAAAGAGGGAGAATATAGGCAGTGGTCAGCAGACTTGGCTTTGGGTCCCATTTATTGATGACCTACTGTGTTCTGGGTACTTTAAAATACTTACGCGCTCTAAATATTCCCAAGGGCCTCCCTGGTATAGCCACCCTTTTTATTGTTATTTTTTTTTTTAAAGGTTTTCTTTATTTATTTGAGAGAGAGAACAAGAGATAGCATGAGAGGGGAGAAGGTCAGAGGGAGAATCAGACTCCCCATGGAGCTGGGAGCCTGACGTGGGACTCAATCCTGGGACTCTGAGCCCAAGGCAGTCACTTACCCAGCTGAGCCACCCAAGCGCCCTAGCCCCCCTTTTTAAATAGATGTAGGAATTATAGAGGTTAGGTAGTTTGTCCAAGGTCTTGAAGTGGCAAGACCCAGGATTTGGACCCAGTTCTGTTCAGTTCCAAATAGAGTTGCCTGTACCTCTGTATCATGCTGCATTTAGCATGGCACTCTGCTCCTTTGAACTTGTTTTCCCTTTAAAACGAGAACAACTGTATCAGGCCTGCCTACTTCAAAGAATTCTTACAGAGATCAAATGAAGTAAAATATTTTAAAACACTGTGAAATTTTGGGGGGTGCCTGGGTGGCTCAGTTATTAAGCGTCTGCCTTCGGCTCAGGCCATGATCCCAGACTGGGATCGAGCCCCACATCAGGCTCCCTGCTCAGTGGGGAGCCTGCTTATCCCTCTCCCACTCCCCCTGCTTGTGTTCACTTTCTCTCTGTGTCTCTCTCTGTCAAATAAATAAAACTAAAAAAAAAAAAAAAAAAAACCTGAAATTTTGATAGTATGTAGATATGAAAGCTTTTGGGGCAGTATATACATACACACACACACATTTAAATTTGTCCATACTTCACCACAAAAGGTTTACGATGGTATGTAAAGGATTTTTTGTTTTGTTTTGTTTTTTGTTTTAATTAAAAGCTACCCAGGGGGGTGCCTGGGTGGCTCAGCAGGTTGGGCCTCTGCCTTTGGCTTGGGTCATGACCCTAAGATCATGCAAGATCGAGTCCCACATCCCCACGTCAGACTCTCTCCTCAGCGGGGAGCCTGCTTCCCCCTCTCTCTCTCAGCCTTCCTCTCTGCCTACTTGTGATTTCTCTCTCTGTCAAATAAATAAAATCTTTTAAAAAATAAAATAAAATATCTTAGTAAAGAAAAATAAAGCTACCCAGCTGTTGACTTTGTGTTAGCACTTGGCAGTTAAACCGTCAGAGAAAAATACATAACTCCTATTATTATAGCTTGATAGCATACACAGGTGCCCCCTTCATTCCTGTGTCTGGAACACTAAATTTCTACTCAAAGTTCTGAATTATGGCTGCTGCTTATTCCTTATTTGTAATCAGTCATCTTTGATATTGATTCAAATTTTTGCATAGCATTTGTTAATTAGATGTATATATTTACGGTGGTTATACAAGAATTAAAGTTTTATCTTAACCTTGAGAGTGGACAGCAATCTACCTGGGTTAAAAGTACAGAGACTGAAACAAGATAAAATGTCATTAGAACCTGAAAAGTTTTTTGGTTTCGTTTTAAATATAACCACTTGTGGGTTTTTTTCCCCTCTCTAGGATACAATGTCTCTTTGCTATATGACCTTGAAAACCTGCCGGCATCCAAGGATTCCATTGTGCATCAGGCTGGCATGTTGAAACGAAATTGTTTTGCCTCTGTCTTTGAGAAATATTTCCAATTCCAAGAAGAGGGCAAGGAAGGCGAGAACAGGGCAGTTATCCATTATAGGGATGATGAGACCATGTGAGTATAGAACCTGGTCCCAAAGCCGGGTTTGGGACCAGGCTTACATGCTGTCACTGAAAGATACACATTAGGTCAGACCTTAAGCTCTACTGTGTGAATCCCCCTAACATGTCTTTCTCATAAAGTTCTTTAAGCCAGGTTGTAGATGACAGGGGAAAAAAGGGGGCCATTTTCTGCTCTTCTCCACAGATACCAGTAGTTGGCAGAAGATGAAAGTGCTTTCCTTTAAGACACCACGATTGAAGGTCCCCTTTAGTCATATAGCCTGAGTGACAGGGAGAGGGGACCATGTGTTTTCTGTGTTTGCAACTCTTGGATCATCTACATAGTAGGACTCTCCTAGTATATAAAGAAAGAAATGTTTTAAAGTGAAGATTCTGGAGTAACCCCAGATTCCATGTCCCACCACACAGACACGTCAGTACCAGCTCCTCAGGGTGATGGTCCTCTCCTGCCTCTCTGGGCGGGCATGTGTTACACTGACTCTGTTGGTCAGACATACTGAGTCTCCCTTGGCACACCTTGTTTTATGAACTAAGTGATTTAGGACTTACCGCCTCCTTCACTTGGAAATCAAGTTCTTGACAAAATCTCTTGCTGATTCTTCTTATCTCATGGGTTTTGTTCCCCTCAGGTACGTTGAATCTAAAAAGGACAGAGTCACAGTAGTCTTCAGCACAGTGTTTAAGGATGACGACGATGTGGTCATTGGAAAAGTGTTTATGCAGGTATGCAGCGGATGTCTTGTGGTGGGGCGGAGGGAGCACGGTGGCGTGCTGGTTTACACCTGGGCACGGAAAGCACACCGTGAGCATAGGAGAGAACGGGCCGCTCAGAGGGCGCTGACACTTGTCAGAGATTTCGTCAGATAGCCTCCACAGAACTCACTGCGTGTCGTTTTTCCCTAGTGCCTTTTGCCTTTTTAGCACTGGACTGGAGAGTGAATTGAGGATTAAACATACTAACAGTATGACTGAGTTTTAAGCACCCTTGCTGCCATAGGGTCTTCATTTTAAAGCTTAGTCATGTTTCCTACCTTCTTGTGTTTACTGCAGTTTCTGGCAAGGTCCGTTCTTGGCTTGGTTTAGTTCTTCTCAGAACTGAGTCTCTAGATTCCTGAGCAGCAGGTAGTGTATCAGTAGGGCAGAGTCGGGGGGCAGACAGGGAGGCAGATTGGCCAGGGTTTGTCCAAGGTCACCGCAGAGCGCCTCCCTCAGAAGGAGCTCACCTGCCAAGGAGAGGAATGGGGCTGAGAGGGACATTTGGTAATTGGATTTCTGGTACAGTTGGACTCTAGTCTGATACAATACCCCACTGTGGCTTTGTCCTGCTGTCTGCTAACCAGCTGCTCGCTCTGAGATAGGAGAGCTCATCGGTGAAATGATATATTCAGGCTGATTTCTTCCAGGATAGCTCAGCATTCAGTAGCTAGTACGGCGGTTAGATTGTCAAACACCTTTTGTACATTCATCCTGTTCCTTGGCAGTGTGAGGAGATTTAAGAATTCTGAGACAGACTCTTTTTATTTTATGGGCTATTTTATGGGTATCCTCTCTAAGCGGCTAGGGACATACTCAAAAGTAAGAGCCTCAATTTCATCCATCTCTGGTGGCTTTTTGTGTTTAGTTTAATCAGAAACTCTAATTTTGCAGTCACTATGCAGAAAAAATTGGAATATTGACACTTTCAGCATTTGAGAGCACTAAACTTTGACACAGAGAGAGAGAGAAAGAGAGTGTGTGTGTGTGTGTACATACACACAGATGTATAGACCTATATCTTAGGTCCTAAATGTAAGCCTCCAGACAGGCATTTCATCTGTTTTTAGGTGTAATTGACAAGGGAATTAAATGCAGTAGCTTAGAAATTGGGCTGAATCCAGACTGACAAACTAATTTTAAAAGCTATGAAGTATATATTTAGATTTGGCTGGTTTTTTACCAGTCTTGTTCCATTTTATTCCCAACGACATCTTAACTTATTTTTATGCTTTAAACAGACCTTATCTTGGAGAGCTTACAGGAGATTTGTTCCTTAGGAGAATTTTGTGTTTTTTTGCTTGTGAATTTAAACTTCTCCCTCAAAGTACATGTGATAGGACACTGGTCTCAAAGGGAAGAGGGAGTCTCTGCATTTTTGCACTACCAGTATCTCTAGTTAGTGACTGGACTGGCACCGGGCAGCCCCATCTGGTGTCCAGGAATGTGGAAAGCCTATGCTTGGGAAGCCATCTGCCTTTCTTCCATCTCCACAGAGTCAGAGGCTGGGACAGTTTATTTGAAATGACCTTAGAAACCTGGGCTTATTTTGCTGGATTTTGCTCCAAAATAAATTATCTGAGAATTTTCCTGGACATTGTTACTTTAAATTCCCACAACAGCGGGTGCCTAGCGCAGAATGCTGTGACTCTGGGATGGCTGTTTGAAGTTCCTCCTGATAACTGACCTGCTTGCTGTGGGCCTTTGTGAGTCTCCCCCCTACCAGTGTGGACCTCCAACCTGGTTCAGAACATGATTGCTGTTTTTGTCCGTCAGCAGGCCAACTCTGACCGTTGCTGTCCTGCCTTTAAGAAGAAGACAGGAGCTTCCATTCCCCACTCACATGGATATTCTAGTGTTTGCCTTTGGTGCACTATCTTCATTGGCATGCAAGCTGAGCACTAGAGAAAGTCTGGTAGATATCATGTCACTGCTCATTCTGTGGCAAGCACAAGAACAGTACAGTTTTGGAGATTAGCGTATGGTGAACTAGAATATTTTTCATATTTTTAGATCTTAACGTCAGCCCCCATAACCAAGAAAAGTTAAACATAGTCCACTGGTTTCTGTATGTTGGGGGACAAGACACAAGCTGTCTGCCTTCTAGGCAGGTGTGAAGGTAGGATGTTGAGGACCCTGTCTACCTGGATGCCTGTGTGGTCATAGCTGCAGGATATTTTCCTGAATTGGGAGCACGGAGTCCAAGGAACTCTAGTAGATATTGCCAGACCCTCCACAGAAGTTGTGCCCTTTTGCCTCCCGCCTTCAATACATGAGAGTGCTCGATTTCCAGAGTATGTTGACAGACATTCAGATTTCTGCCAGTCTGATGGATTAAAAATGATATTTATATACTCTTGGGAATGAGGTCCCAAAATCTTTTCTTAATGTTGAAGGCTATTTATTTTTCTTCCCTTTGAGATGTCTCTATCCTTACCTATTTTTCTGTTGGGTTACTGATCTTCTCTATTTCTTTATATACTAGAGAGAATAGCCTTTTATCTATGTAGGAGTTGCAGATATTTTTTCCAGTTTGTCACTAGAGTTTGTGGGGGTGGTTTGCCCTCAACGCAGAAGTTTATTTTCACAAAGTTCAGTCCATCCCTTCTGTGGCTCCTAGATTTTGAGTCATGGTTAGAAATGCCTTCCCTACTCCAGAATTTTAAATAAATATACCTGTATCATTTCTTAGTATTTTTATAGTTTCATATTTTACACCTAATCTTTTGAAAGATGGTTCCATCATTTTTTTCTGAATGGCTACCCCCTGGTCTCAATAGTCATTGTTTCAAGGCTTGTGTTTATACTACCAATTGAAGGTGCTACCTTTATCATATACTCCATTTTTGTATATATTTGGATATATGCTGTATTTGCTATCATAAATTGTGCTTTGATGGAAGAGAGAAATAGTATTGTGGTACTCAAAAGACATCCTAGTTGGAGGAAAAAGAAAGGCATCATTGCTGACAGATACAGGACAAAGACCCTAACAAGAAAGGAGAGCTATTTGTGTGGGTTGGTTGATTGTTTCTGAAGTATTATTTAAGAGAACGCAGCAAGAAGAAACAAAGACGGGAGCGAGCCCCAAATCAGAAGTGCATTGTTAACCAGATATAACGTGTGGTTTTCTGCACACAGAACCCAAGGAATCCGTGCTAATAAGTCACCATGGGTTTACACGCACCCCATCTGGGTTTGAATGCCAACAGGCACCAGTGATTTGGAGTCTTCAAGAAACTTAATAAACACAAGAAAATGCTGGCAGTTATTATCTGTCTATTTTCTCCCCATCCCCCAGGGGAGGGGCGCTAAAGAGTGAAAAAAGAAGTGAGAAAACCTCCCAACCCTTTGCAGAATGAAAAGTAATGTTTTCTAGAGATGGGTAATCTCAGAAGCTTTGCTTTAGGAATTTCCATTTTAAATGATCTTGACTCTTTCTCTGCCTCTCCAAATATTTTTCATTTGAGGAACAAATTTAAGAGGGAGCTAATAACCTAATCTGGCTGTGGTAGTTATCTTCCACCAAGCTCTAGAAGCCAGGCAGTGCCGGCTCAGGAGGCAGCATAGGGAAACAGGCAAGATCCCAGACTGGGCATTAGAATTCCTCAGATGTTACCCTTCTTTTGCTGCTAATTTGTTGAGGGCTTGCTGCCCTGTGCACTTTCTTCCTGCCTACAGGTGGAAGGGTAGTCCCTGTCCCTTCCTTTACAATGCAACAGCACTAAGTCAGCGAGGCTAGAAAGCGCTTGCTTTCATTCAGCAAGCCGTGTGCTAGCCGGCCTCTTTGAAAGAGAAGTAATGGATACAGAGTAATAAAGGAGGATCCTTGGCATGTAGAGCTTACAACCTGGTAGGGAAGCCAGACTGTTAGTGAATAATAAAGTGCCAAAGTAGAGACTTAGAAGACATGGGAAATGCTGACGAGACAGCAGCCAGCTGCCCGAGTATGCTGGAGATGGCAGGATAGAGGAGGTCATAGCTGAGCAGCAGCAGAGGAGCATCACAGACTGAACAGCCATGGAAGCTGGTTTTTGGTCCTCCTGACACTCCGAGGCTTTACCTAGCCCTCGGTTCCATCCTTCTGCTATCATTCAGTGAATTTGGATCACCCTGTTCTGCCAGCATTGCTGGAAAATCTAGTTCTGTTTTTGCACATCTGGGTTGAGACAGGGATGCCTTGTATCACTTTGGTATGTACACGGGAATGTATGTGTTAGAAAAGCCTGTGGTTTGAAGATTAAAACATGTGAGGAATGACCTGGTTTTTACATCCTCATTTTCCTGTCCTTTGAAGAGGGTGGGGACATTGTCTTAGGGATGATTTGCTCTTAGGCAGAGTGGTGGTGATTGAATTCATCCAAGACCAGAATTAACGGTCAGGCTTTAATTTCTCATGTTACATAGGCGCCTTCTCTCAGGGATGAACCCTAAAACAACTCTGCTTCTTTAACTCCATTGTCTTCTGCCCCCAAGAAGGGCTTACATTTAGTCTGAAGTTCCATTTGGTGGATTCTAAACAGTAATGGTCTAAGAAACCTCAGCAAAACAGGACTTAGGTGAAGGTCCAGAGCCCCGAAAAGGCCTGGTTTCAAGAAAGAGGAAGAAGCAGAGATGGGGCGGAAGGGGCGGTGGGGGTGGGTGAGAAATGGGCCAGCTCCTAACGGGCTTTCAGGCAAAGAGGAAGAGAGTTAAGATTTTATCTTGAGTCTTAAGCAAGCTAGAGCCTGGGTTCCATAGCACCCTGAGATTTTAAAGATTTCCTGATAAATACAGCCTCTCCACATGAAATCAAAAGAACCAAATCAGCAGTAGTCCTTAATCTCAATGTAAGCTGGTTCTCTCCTGCTTTGCAGTTTGTTGTCTGTTTAGTCTCAGATGGACTTTTATTGCCTCTTTAATTGCCTCTGTCCTTGCAAAGCAAGAGAAAGGAAAGGGGATTAAGAACGTTCTCATCAGAGGCGCCTGGGTGGCTCAGGCTGTTGAGTGTCTGCCTTCAGCTCCTTCAGGATCCCAGGGTCCTGGGATGGAGCCCCACATCTGGCTCCCTGCTTGGTGGGGAGTCTGCTTCTCCCTGTCCCTCTGCTCCTCCCCACTCTCTCTCTTTCTCTCCTTCCCCCTCCCTCCCTTCCTCCCTCTCTTTGTCTCAAGTAAATAAATAAAATCTTAAAAAAAATTTTTTTTAAAAATGCTCTCATCACATTTTGAAGATCAGCTTTGTTAAGGACTCCGTGGTCTCTGCTTTTTGAGTCCAGATCGTGTGGGTAGCAGGTGGCACTGTCCTACATCGTGCCAGGTGTTTCTTAGCTGTCTGCCACTCTGGAGTGCTACAGAGGGCACACCCCATGGGGCCAGCCTTGTAGTGGAAGCTGCTGTTCTCCTTACGTCAGATTCTTTCCTGCTTGCTTTGTTCAGGAGTTCAAAGAAGGCCGCAGAGCCAGTCACACAGCCCCGCAGGTCCTCTTCAGCCACAGGGAACCGCCTTTGGAGCTGAAGGACACCGATGCTGCCGTGGGCGACAACATTGGCTACATTACCTTCGGTGAGCGGCATGGGGGGTGCCTTCCTGCTGCAGGAGGCCTGAACAGGGACAGGGCTTTGTTAAAATGGGGAAGGGGCAAAAGCAGGCATACCAGATCATTCTGTGCCAGTGCGTTAACTGTGGGAAGGAGTGCCATAGTCCTCTTTTTTATTCCCCTGTTTTTCTTAAATGCTGGGAGAAAAAAAAATCTAGCCCCTGGTGTCAGGTGTTAAGACTTGGGACCACAAAGCAGCTGGGTGGGAGGGAGTTCTCTGGCATTTGGCGTTTCTTGGTTTTTTGCTTCCTGAGCCAGCGCTCCAGCCATGATTCACTTATTCCACTGAAGAAATTCAAATCTTCCCTTATGGTTGTTCCAGACCAGTGAGCTGGCTCGGGATTATAGCTGACAGTTTGAAATAACCGCTTGTTCACACTTGGCACCGGATGCCACTGAGATGTTGCCTTTTGTGAGATTGAAGTCCCCTCACTCCTGATGGTGCACCTGTTGATTGGTGATGAGCCCGCCAGTTTACCATGTTTCCTAAAATCCGAGCTACACATTTTCTGTCGTGTGACGTCTTTGAGGTTGGAATACAGCTTACAGTTCGCATATGCCCCACGCTTTAGTTGGTAGCCTTTCTCTCTGTGGTGCATATAAATGGTCCGGTCGTTGGCATCTTAGATCCTAGGCCACATAGTTACCTCTGGTTCTGGTGTTTGTTTCTTCTCAGGGCAAATGGACACCGGGGTCCCACCCTTTCTTCTGAGGTATTCCTTTTCATGTTAGCAAAGCCACCTACCTGGAGGATTTTACTGTTGCCAAGACCACTGAGTAGAGTAGGTGCAGGAGATGGGGAGGATTGCAGAAAGCTGAAAGGAGGGGTGAAGAGGGCAGAGTGGCTGCAGGGGGCTTCAGTGCATGGTGCCCTGGGAGGGGTTTTTCTCATGCCCGGCCAGAGCAGCTCCTGCTGCCTATTCTCATCAGGAAAGTTGAGGTCCTTGGAGCTTACAGTGTTTAGTGTTCACAAGACCACTGAATCTTCTGGAACCAAGTGCCTCTGAAGGCCAAGTCACCATGGATGGAGGATAAGCAGGCTGTTTCCTCATGCTGATGTCAAAGATAAGGTGTTTTCTCCAAAGTCACCCCCACCCTCCCAGCCAGTGGTTCCACCTCCTCAAGAGACCATGACCTAGAGTGATGCCGGCACTAAGCCTTTTCTCAGGGGAGCCCTGGTTTTCTGCCATCACCTCCTCCATTTTCCTTGACATAGCCTCCATTTGCACTCACTGGGACCCGCCTTGTTGTAGTACTTATCCCTTCCTTGCTGGAGGAGAACACCTTGTCAGAGCCTGGGCTTAGTGAAACAAGTGCATTCTCCTCAGGCAGGGAGAGATCGGAGCTGACTGTAGGCTCTGATCTTACCGCCCTTTGGCCTTGATGTTACCCTGACGTCTTATCTGTGTCCCTGCCCGCAGTGCTGTTCCCTCGCCACACCAACGCCAGTGCTCGAGACAACACCATCAACCTGATCCACACGTTCCGGGACTATCTGCACTACCACATCAAGTGCTCTAAGGTGAGGCGGCACCTCGGGCCTGTGCTCCAGGTCATTCTCCACCGGAGTTAATGGCTAAAAAGTCATTTCTGCGTGGGCTGCACCTGGCTGCCTCAGTCAGTAGGGCATGTGACACAATCATGATTACGGTTGTGAGTTTGAGCAGCATACTGCAGGTAGAGTTTACTTTTTAAAAAAAAAAGTCATTCCTATAGTCCAGGCTGTTGCTATGAACTCTAATGGTTCTGGAGACTTTAAGATACCATGGCCTTCCTTCCATCTCTCCCCACTACCTCTCTGCACAGTAGAGAGATGAACATATGTCTCCAGAAAGGGTTGCCCTCCGGCTTCCCTGCATGGATCTTTGTCAGGCCCAGGGCATATGTTCCCCAACCTTCCTGAAAGCAGAGCTGTCTTTCTAGCACCTGACTGCTTCAGTACCCATTGTGTTTGCTCC
Source organism: Mustela putorius furo (assembly GCF_011764305.1). Taxonomy (NCBI): domain Eukaryota; kingdom Metazoa; phylum Chordata; class Mammalia; order Carnivora; family Mustelidae; genus Mustela; species Mustela putorius. The sequence goes on from NW_025421341.1 coordinate 22,289,949, forward strand.
CAGGCCTATATCCACACACGTATGCGGGCGAAAACATCTGACTTCCTCAAGGTGCTGAACCGTGCACGTCCAGATGCCGAGAAAAAAGAAATGAAAACAATCACGTGAGTAGGGCGGTCTCACAGGCAGGACCACCCTCCTTTCCCGATTGCACCAAGAGGAAAATAGTGGATGTGGGTGACCTGGCCCTCCAGGTGTCTGGTAGCTGCTGCCTACATGGGAAAGGCAGGCAGGGTCGGGCCTGGAGCCACCTGACTGACTGAAAATGGGATGGACAGGTTTTCAGTCCTGAGTGGGCCGGGATGGATTCCCTTGTTTCCACATCTTTGTGAGCTAGCAAAATGTCAGCTAGGGAAGACAAAAAGGGACCTTTTTACTGAGATGCACTATGTTCTCTTTGGGCCTGAGTTAAGAGGTCAGTCCTCAGGGTCTTCCTGGAAAAGGGAAGAGATTTGCTTACAGACATTTAGCTGAGTTAACGGGCCTGCAGCCACCCCCTATTTTTATCCCCTGCTCTGCTGCTTGGCAGGAAGTTGCATGGAGACAGAGTTATCTTTCTCAGGGATAGAAATGCTGAATAGCACTCCCATGTGTGGCTCCGTGCAGGAGAGGCCAGAGTGGCCTGGAGCCTAGGTAGGGATTAAGGTCTTCAAGCAAAATGTCAGGTTTGGATGCCCCTTCTGGTGAAATTTAGGCGATCCTGTTCTCAAGGAATAAGTGCTTATCTGCCAGCTTCTGTGCCCATTAAACTCAGGTCTTGAGGTGAACTAAGCTTCTGCCCACCCCTCCCAACCAGCATATTTGCCAACACCAACTCCTTTCAGGGATGACCTTTGGCAGGTATGGTGTGCACAGGGCTCCGAGTTCTCCCCTAGCACATGAGGCCTCTCCTGCCAAGCTAGTTTCTGCTGCCACTTGACAGGATAAGAGAGGCGCCTGACTCTTGGTACCGGAGCTGAGGGTTTTCAGTCTCGGGAACATCAGAGCAGTGAAAGTCACTCCCAATTTCCTTGGGTAGAGGCTTATAAAAGCAGTGGAAGTCATTCCCGATTTCCTCGGGCAAAGGCTTTAGAGGCTAGGTAGTAACTCTCTGTAGCTCCTGCCCAGAGCCTCAGGAGGGGTGTTCAGGCTGTAGTTGGGTCTTCTGCTTCCAGAGAGGTGTCCAGAAGCCATGGTGGCGAATTCACAGCGTCACCCCTTCTACTCCGCAGCTCTGTGGCAAGGCCAGACATGGGCAAAACCAACACTGTGGGGAGGGCATATGTCCTGGGACACAAACGCTGTTTCCACCTCTTCTATAACCTGGCCTCCCTCCTGGAGTTTCCAAGGTCCCCTGCCCCTCTGGCTTTCCATGGAACCGCTCTTGTCACTTTGGTGACCTCAAGCGTAAGGCAGCCAATGCTGTGCTGTTTCCAGGGCCAGTGGAGAGACTGGCTGGGAGGTGAACGGGCAGCTGGGCACAGCAGAAGGAAGCCTGACCCGTCAGCCCGTCACACACCAAATAGGAAGGCTGGCCTCGTAAATAGGCCATAAGGGCCTGCCTGTGTCATCCTTAGCCCTGTAACTTCTCGTCTGTTCAGAAGAGCCCACCAAGGCAGCCACCACCCAGTGTCTCCCCACAAGGGTTCTCCCCTGTCCTGGTAAGGAACTGGGGAAGGGTAGATCCTTAAATTGTCCGTAAACCACCTTCCTGGGGCTTAAAAAGAGCAGCTCTGCCTTTTTCTGTTCTGTGACCTCTCTTTAGCAGAGATGGGCCCCAGAAAGGAGGAGGGGGAGGCGAACAACCATATCCAAGCTGAAAACCAGGTTGTGTTACTAAGGATGAGTAGGAGAAGCCAGGACCCCCACCCCCCACTCCCGGCAGCAGAAACGGGCTGCATGGAGTAGGATGGTTTCCTGGCTTGGTGCCCTCTGCCGGAATCGAACACTCAGGAGCTTTGCCTGGCGGGATGGGGCTGTGGGGGAAACACTACAGTTTCAGTCTGGGCTGGGTGAGACATTCAGGATAGGAAAATTTAGCCCCCAATCTTTGCCCCAGTTTCCCATAGTTCTCAGCCCCAGCTTCCAGGCTGCTTTACCAAACGACCTCTGTCTTCAGGAGCTAGCCTGTTCCCAAAGCTGGCCCTTCCAGAGTAATACTGGATGGGACAAAGGCCAAGATTCAGGAGCCTAAAGTCAGGCGAGTGTTCTGTAACCAAGTGTGTGGTCACTGCAAGGCAACACACAGCTCCTGTACTTGGAAGTTTCGAGCATCCTGATCCTTGGGGACAGATTGAAGGAGCTGCTCTCTGTGAGCCTGAAGGGGTGTAAGCTGTGTAAGAGAGGCCCTGAGCTCTCGGCCTGGAAGAGGGTTGAGTCCTGACTGAAGTTCGAGTAGGTCTAGGCCATCCAGACACCATGGGCCAGGGACTGTCCTGTCTAGCTTGGTACATTGAATGTCCTTGCGGGCTTGGCACAGGTGCTCCCTGGTGTCCCCAAAGTGTTCAGCAGGAGGAAAGCTGATGAAGTCTCTCTGGGAGCTGGGGCTTATTCCAGGCCTAGAGTTCCCACAGCCTCTAAGGAACTTACTCACCTATGTCTGGTGTCCCTGGGATCACATCCCCAGTCCAGGAGTGTGGGGCGGCAGGACAGGTGAGCCAGAAACTGGCCTTCACACTTCTCTCTGCTTTTGAAGGGGGAAGACGTTTTCATCCCGCTAACTCTCGGGAACAGGAAGAGGAGGCGGCTGGCAGCTGAAGGCGGGAACACTTGCTGCTGGATAATCGTAGCTTCTCAACGTTGCCCCTCTTCAGGTTCTTACGGGATTCTCCGTTTTGGTTCCATTTTTGTACACGTTTGGAAAATAATCTGCAGAAACGAGCTGTGCTTGCAAGGACTTCATAGTTCTCAAGAATTAAAAAAAGAAAAAAAGGATTTCCACTTGATCAACTTAATTCCTTTTCTTTACCTTCCCTCCCTCACTCCCTTGCCTTCCTCCCCTTTTCCAAGCTGTTGCGCTTTGCAATATGTTACTGGTAATGAGTTGCAGGATAATGCAATCTTAACTTGTTTTCTCCTAAGTATTTGAGTTCAAAACTCCTGTATCTAAAGAAATACGGTTGGGGTCATTAATAAAGAAAATCTTTCTATCTTACATGAGAATTTGCTGGGTTTCTAGACTGAATCCAAAAGGGGGTGTGGTGGAGAGTACACATGGCTCTGCCCTTAAACTACAGACCCAAATCTGGGAAACCTTAGACCACAAGTCCCTCAACCACCCTTTAGAAGAGAGAGAGGATGGCTGGTTAGTGAGCTCTTGGTTGGCGGTTCTGAGTAAATGTGAACGTGCTTCCTGTAAAGCCTGCTTGTTACCAAGTCTGGCTGGCTGTGGCCGAGAAGCTTCTGGGACTGTGATAGTCACATAAGTGTTTTCTGGCTTTTTTTTTTTTAAGATTTTATTTATTTATTTGACAGAGACAGCAAGAGAGAGTACAAGCAGAGGGATTGAGAGGGGGAGAAGCAGGCTTCCCATTGAGCAGGGAGCCCAGCTCAGGGCTCAATCCCAGGATTTGAGGATCATGACCTGAGCTGAAGGCAGATACTTAAGGACTGAGCCCACCCAGGCTTCTCCTGGCTAATTCTTTAATTATGGATAATACACAGGATTTCCCACAATGAGTTCTGTGGCATGTGTTGTTCTGCAGGACATTGATGGGTGTTAGGGTGTGGGCCCAATGTAGACTAACTGGCCACCCTTTCTCTTCCCACACAGGATCCCATAAGACTGGCATTCCGCAAAATTTCCTTTGGAGAGATGCTTGCCTAACAGTACCATGCCTAGAAATGTATGCTGGCCCCTAGCTAGCAGGACAGTGATCCCCAAAATAAAATCGTTCAGAATATTCAGTAGAGAATGTTAGGAGCACTTGAAATGGTCTAAGGGCCATCCTGGCAGTTTTTAGCTTCTTGCTTTCCCTTTTAACTTGTCGCCATCTAGTGCAGTGTGTTTCAGACTGGTTTTAAGATTCATTCGTGAACTGTGAGCTGTCATGATATTTTTGTTTCCTGAACTGTTATGAGATGACTGTAGGTTCATAGGCAGCCGTGAAGAAATAATACAGAATTTCTGTGTGCCCTTCACCCAGCTCCCCCCAGTGGTAGCATCTCGAATGACTGTAGTGTGGTATCTCAGCCAGGACCCTGTCCACAGTCTGGCCTGTGTGTGTCTGTGTGTGTCGGGGGGAGGGGGGGGCGCTATGTATTTCTGTCACATGTGTAACTTCATCACTGTTTGTTTGTTTGTTTGTTTGTTTTTAAGATTTTATTTATTTATCAGAGAGAGAAGGGGAGAAAGCAAGCACAGGCAGACAGAATGGCAGGCAGAGGCAGAGGGAGAAGCAGGCTCCCTGCCGGGCAAGGAGCCCGATGTGGGACTCGATCCCAGGACGCTGGGATCATGACCTGAGCCGAAGGCAGCTGCTTAACCAACCGAGCCACCCAGGCGTCCCCATCACTGGGTTTTTTGTTTGTTTTTGTTTTTGTTTTTGTTTTGTTTGAAGATTTTATTTCTTTGAGGAGAGAAAGAGCAAACACAAGTGGTAGGAGGAGAGTAGCAGTCCCCCCACCCCCACCACAGAGATAAGAGCTCAGTGCAGAGCTCAATCCCAGGACCCTGAGATCATGACCTGAGCTGAAGACAGAGGCCTAACCAACTGGGCCACCTGATTCCCCAGCTTTTTTTTTTTTTAATGGACTAGTATAGATGAGAGTGTATCACATTTCTCAAGGGTAAGTATTGGTTTTGGAATGTGTTTTGGTTATGTACACATGTCTTGATTAGATTATAAAAAGCCCCCCCCCCTTTTACTCTGGGTCACAGTCAAGAAATCTGAAAGCTGTAGGTCATTCAGTCACCCAGTCATTTCAGACTCCACTGAAATGGGCTCTCAGCTGGGGACATAGCTCAGTCCCCATCCCAACAAACCTGTGCGCTGGGGAGGAGTGACCCCTTGTACCCCACTTCTGGTGGTGGCAGAGATGGAGAAAGCAGTGTTGGCCGCTGTGTCAGCCCTCTCCCACTACTTAGCAGTTGCCATCTCCACTCCCTTTGGTCTCATTGGAAGTGAAGACTCTTGAGTTCAAGCAAAGCTATCCACTCCTGGGATTGCTGAAAGCACTGTAGTGGCTCTGAGGGGCCCGTGTTGAACCTGGCTTAACCATAACAGGAAGGACCAGAGTGTCTTCTGGCCAGAGACCTTGGCCTCAGGGCTTCCTGAGGCCAAGGTCCTGGCTAGGCTTGTGCCCAGAGCCCTCCAGAGGCTCCCAAGGGCTTGTCTACTCTTGCCTAGGGGGGAGTGAAGAGTTGACAGTGGTCCCTGGAGGGCAGCCAGGATCCAGAAAGCCCTGGAACCACCTCCCTTCCACAGGTCCCATTAGCGAGTACCCCAGCCCCTGTACACCACTCCCGCCCAGCCCTATCTCAGCAAAGAGCTTCAAATAGGAGGCCCAGGAGGATTCCCTGGCAGGCCTGGGCCCCACAGTAGAGGCTCTGCAGGAGGAGAGGAGAATGGGGACCACAGAGGTCAGCCTGCAGCTAGAAAGGAGGGTCTGGAAACTATCTGCACCACAGCCCTCCTATGGGCCAAGGGGAGAAGGCTGGGGTTGAGTCCACGCTAGAGTTGGGTGAGAGAGCAGAGAAGGCCTGGATGGTCCAGTGAGGAGACAGGACCCAGGCTTCCTGGCCCCTGCTGCCTAAGCCACCCCCTTCGGACGTCATCCCACACACAGTGTTTAGACAAAGCAGTGAAGAAGAAACACAGACATCCTGGATCCCTTAGGGAGGAGGCCAGGGCTGGGAACAGAAGGAGGTCTGTTTATTCCTGGCAGTCCTACATCTGAGGGGCCGCACACCCACTTCTGTCCAGGCCCCAGGCTGAACTCTCCCAGAGCCTCTGACTTCTGCCCGACCAGATAGCGTGGGTCTGAGGGCCGGCTGCTGGAAGCCAGCGTCCTCTGGCCGCCAGCTTGCTGGAGGAGGGGTTTGAGGCTGGATGCTTTCCTCTTCCCACTTGCTGTCCTAACAGAAGTCCTGTCTCCCCGGTTCCCCCAATCCTCTGCAGGATGGGCAGAGCTAGACCCTTCGGGTCCACAGCCTTCAGCTCAGGTCTCCTCTCCCTGCCCTTCCTCACCGAGGGCACCGAAGTCCCCATCTCAGTCTACCTGCGCTCTTGAGCAGGGAAGTCTTTCCCCATGTCTCATCTCCAGCTTTCTTGCTGCAGTTGCTACCAGCTCCCTCACACTTCAATCTGCTTCTCTCTGGCACCCCAAGGCCTCACTTGATACAAGTGAAAATTGGAGCATCACACTTCTTGTCTCCCTAGCCTTGAACTTGCCCTTCTTCTCCTGTACCTACTCCACTCAGTGTCTCTGTGGAGCTGAAGTGCCCTTCTCCTCTTGCTTTTTGTGAGCTCTCGATCTGCCTCTCTCTACAGAGTTCTTAGAGGGGGCAGGTGGCTGGAGGGGAGCGACAGAGGGCAGGAATCCTAAAAATGTTAATAACAGCTGTCTGTGGGCCTAGTGTTTATCTAAGTCTTCACCACACATTAGCTTGGGGTTCGTCTCGCCATAGGTGAGCACAGTACAAGCCCCCTTCTACAGATGAGGAAACGAAGGCAAAAGAACTTGAGTAATTTTCCCAAGTTCACACAAAAGGGGGGAAAAAAAAGATCCCGCGATTCTAAGATTCATACCCAGGCTTTCTGCCTCCAACACTGGCTCACACCTCTTACTCATCACGGAGGCCTCCTGTTAAGTGTCAGGCTGTCAGGCACTGGGATATATAGAGTCACATGTTACTCTGTGATAGTCCCCAACACCCCAGAGAGGTGCTTTTACTTGTATTTTACACATGGGAAAATTGAGGCACAGGAGTAGCTTGTCCAAATGCCACACCTCCTAGCCCAGAGCCACTTTTACCTCCTATCCCAGAACTAGACTCAAAGCAGTTGAGAAAAGTATAGAATGACCCCAGATTCTAGAAGGAAGTTTGGCTTTATAAACCGGAAGGCCCACCAGGTGATAGGATGGAAGGATCCTCAAGCTCCAAACAGCCCCACCCCTGCCACCATCATACTGCTTTTCCCAATTAACTTAACGGAGCTGGGTGTGCTGTTGGCTGGTCCGCAACCCCAGGGGTTTATAACTCATCAAATGTAAATGTATTCGTTGGGGCAAGAAGCAGAAAGGAGTAGCTGAAACCCTGATTCCTCAAATTCTGATTCCTCGCTGACTGGATTGCATTTCTCAGATTAGCTAGGCGCGTGGCAGGTGACCGGGCTCCCCTGAGGTAAGGGATCTGCCACCTCAGTGGCAAGCTACAGCTGGTGGCTGGGGAGTGGGCACACAGGTACAGGAGAGGGGGAGGGCACTGGACAAAGACGGCCAGCCTCCTGACTCCTGCCGCCTAGCCAGTGCCAGGCTCCACCCCTGAGAGGCGGGGCCAGGCTGAGCCCCACCACCCCCAGCTCCAACCCTCCAGAGCCCAGGCTGGGGCAGAGCCTGGGCAGCAGAGAGCCTGGGGCCCTGCAGTACCCCCAGAGTGGAGGCACCATGCCCTCACCGGCCACAGGGACCACAGACCGCGCAGGAAGCCCTGCAGGCCCGCCTACAGCAACTCCCTGACCCCCAGGGGCAAGCCCAGGCTGGGCCAGCAACACCTGCCTTCCAAGAGCCATGTGAGTAGCTACGCCCTCCTCCCTGCCCCCCTCCACGCCCTCTGCCCCCACCAAGCACCCAACCTCACCTGGAGACCTCAGCCCCAGGTCCTGAAGAGGCCATTGCAGCCAGCCCAAGCCACCAGAGCCTCCACGGTGTGCAGGTCACGGGCCAGCACACCACACAAGGTGGCCCAGGTGCCAGCCCTGCCTTTCATGCTGCTCCTGGGGAGGAGGGGTGGGTCTCCCACCAGGGGAGTGCTGGGACCTCCAGCCCCGGACAAGAGTCCAGGTTTGAAGTCAGGGCCTCTGAGGTCTCATGGGGTTTAATAAAGTTTGTGGCGCAGGGACAAAGGGAACAGAAACTAAAGGGCTTGCTAGAGAGGGAAGGATGTCCTGGGTAGAGGGCTCAGCGTGAGGGGTGGGGGAAGTTGAGGAAGAGGAAATAAGCTGAGGAGAGGGGAGAGGGGCAGTAGCTTGGCAGGCCTTGGTGGGCCGGGGGGAGCTGGAGAGAGGACGGTCCTGAGCTCAGGGAGACATGGGTGCCCTCAGATCTGATGACTTGGGGGTGGGGGCAGGTAGAAATCCTTTCCTTATTGACTTTAATCCTAGCAACAGGCGCTGCTCTCCTGCCGAAAGTAGCAGGAGTTTCCCCCTGGGCCTGGACCCTTCCTCCTCCCCACATGTGGCCTTGGGGCCGGGGTGCCGGAAGAACCGAGGAAGGAAAGGACTGGGCCAGATCAGAGTCCCAGAACGGCCAGACCCTGCCGTCGGGCTCCTCCTGCCAGCTCCCGCAGGTGTGGGAGCTGTCCTCCTTGCGGCTGGCATCCTCCTCCTCCCGGGCGAGTCCTCTCTTCCTCCAGTTCCCAGGAAGGGCTCTGTTGCTAGTGTGCTGCAGATGAGTCAAGTTTATGGGCTGGAAGTCCTACCCAGAGGCTGCTCACTGAGCTGTAATCATTACGTACTGAGGGCCTGAGGGCCGGGTGGTGGGGGTAGGGGGTGGGTTAGGGGAACAAGGCAACCTGCTCATTGCTGCCTTCCGTGGCCGTGGCCTGTCACTGACTCAGGTGTTCAGCCAGCCCTGCCCTTGCCTCTGCCTCACTCACTCCTGCCCTGACCCCCCAATCCTTAGCAGCCTCCCCTCTCCCAGGGCTCCGGTGCCAACCAGGCTGGGAGCATCCGAGGACAGGGACCCCTCCTTCATCAGAGCACCCACCCCTAGCCCTGGCCCCAGCCCAACCTGAAGGAGGCTCTCAACTGATCAATGGCCAGAAGCCACGACACACCAGCCAGACCCTGTTCTCCCTTTTGGCCAATGTGGAGGCCTTGTCTTGTGGAGGCCGGGATGGACAAAATGCTCTGGGGCTTTGGGGCTGGGTGGGTCCACCCTTTAGTCTAAATGGAGGCCTTAAAACGGCTGCCCAGAGAGGGTGGGACAGGTAATAGCACTGGCCAACACGGGTAGAGCCTGGGGAGTTGGGGGAATACAGCTGCCCCTCAGCTCCAGCCCATGGCCAGCACGCTGGGCATACTTGTTGCTAGAGGGGACCTCTTAAGAGAAGCCCAGAATATGAATTTTTATGTAAATTTCAATAGGCAGTTATTTGGGGGGGAAAGTGTTCTCAGCAAACAAGATAAGGGCCCACTGTGCGCCCTCTGGACGACTGCCCAGCACCCCCTAATTCTGGCTGCCCATCTCTCATTCAGGCACGCTGGCTGCTGCTCCAGGCCTCCTCTGTCCCCAGGCCAAAGATGATCCCCAACAGCACCAGGGAGGCACCCAGCCCGGTTCCCACGGGGGCCCTGGGGCTCTCCCTGGCCCTGGCCATCCTCATCATCACCGCCAACCTGCTCCTGGCCTTGGGCATCGCCAGGGATCGGCACCTGCGCCGCCCGCCCGCTGGCTGCTTCTTCCTGAGCCTGCTGCTGGCCGGGCTGCTCACAGGGCTGGCGCTACCCGTGCTGCCCGGCCTCTGGAGCCAGAGCCGCCTAGGCTACTGGTCCTGTTTCTTCCTCTATCTGGCGCCCAATTTCTCCTTCCTGTCCCTGCTCGCCAACCTCCTGCTGGTGCACGGCGAGCGCTACATGGCAGTGCGGCAGCCCCTGCGGCCCCGCGGGAGCACATGGCTGGCCCTGCTCCTCACCTGGGCCGGGCCCCTGCTCTTCACCAGCCTGCCAGCCCTGGGGTGGAACCATTGGGCCCCCGGCACCAACTGCAGCTCCCAGGCTGTCTTCCCCGCCCCCTACCTCTACCTTGAAGTCTACGGGCTCCTGCTGCCCGCTGTGGGGGCCGCCGCCCTGCTCTCTGCCCGTGTGCTGGCCATGGCTCACCGCCAGCTGCAGGACATCCGGCGGCTGGAGCGGGCAGTGTGCCGTGGCGCGCCATCGGCCCTGGCCCAGGCCCTCACCTGGAGGCAAGCAAGGGCACAGGCCGGGGCCACGCTGCTCTTCGGGCTGTGCTGGGGGCCCTATGTGGCCACCCTGCTCCTCTCAGTCCTGGCCTTTGAGCAGCGCCTGCCGCTGGGGCCAGGAACTCTGTTGTCCCTCATCTCACTGGGTAGTGCCAGCGCAGCAGCCGTGCCCGTGGCCATGGGGCTGGGGGATCAGCGCTACACAGCCCCCTGGAGGACGGCCGCCCGCAGGTGCCTGCGCATGCTGCCCAGAAGGACCCCCCGCACTGGGCCTGGCCCCCGCACAGCCTACCGCACCAGTAGCCAAAGCAGCGTGAACCTTGACTTGAACTAGGGGAAGGGCCTCTGCTGGCTCCTACTCGAAGCATCTGTCCATCTCCGCCAGGAAGGCAGTCTCCTCTTGTCTCCCCGGCCCTGCATCAGAGGCCCTGCCCTTATCTGACCCTACCCTGACCTAATAAACTCTGGCCAGGTCACGGTTATCTCATTCTGCTTCTCCGAAAGGGGGTGGGGAGAGAACTAAAGTCAGATGTGCATCCACAGAGATCCGACTCCCTCAGCATCAACCATCAGGGAGAGCCAGCTGAGGGCTCTCAAAGCCTAGCAGATTCTGCGGGGCCCCTCACCCCGACATGCCCCTCCCTGGTTTCTCATATCCAGATGCCACAAAACCACACACACACAGTCTCTGGGAAGTATATTTTATTTACATTTTTAAAATCTGTAACTAGTATCTCTTCCTCCTTTCCACCCCCAGAGACTTGGGAAGGGAAAGAACGGGAACCTCAAGGACCTACTCCCCACATACAAACACACAGCCCCGTGATCACACCAGCAAATGAAGGTGAATGAGAAAGAGGCCTGACCCCCCACCCTGACTCTGAGGGACCCACAGGTCTGGGCGAGGGTGGGGGCGGGCGCAAGGGGTGGGTCTCTTAAGAGAAGGGACAAAGGGGGCAAGTCAGTTTGAAGGGGTTGGAAAGTAGTCCAAGGCCCCCGCCTCCTCCTCCCCCATACCCTACCGCCTCTGCTGGTGGGGTTCTCCCTTCACCCCTCAACACCAGAGCAGAGGCTGCAGCCATTAGCGGTCAGGTCTCTGGACACAAAATACTTTTGCTTTGTGGTCTCCTGATGTAGTCACCACCAGGGAGGCATCTCTGTGGACAAAAAGCACAGGTCAATGGGACTGAGGGCCCTGAGGCCTGGCCTCAAGCCCACCGCCCTGAGGCCCTCAGGGGCCCTGGTGCCTAGCACCGGGCTGCCGTGTCCACGTCAAGTGAACATGCTGGAAACCTGCACCCCATAGGGGGTCAGAAAAGAGCCACAGCATGGAGGAGATGGTCCCAGCCCCTCGGTGCCAGAACAGAGATGTGAGCGCCCACACAGGTCCCCAACCACCGGAAGCGACAACTCCCTCAGGCTTCCCTGCACTTCGGGCTCACAGGCTGCCAGCAGGCCTTGGGGCCCACCTTCTGTCTCTTAAGAAGTCCCTCCCACACCCCAAGGACCCTGAGGCCCCCCAGGGGCCCTTCCCATCCTCCAAATACTCAAAGAGACTCCAGCCCTTGCCAGATTCGTACTTGCTGAGGGCGAAGTCCAGGATCTCGGCCGTGTGGCCCCGGTAGTCTGTGAGCAGGCGGCCAGTGCGGGCGTCCCAGAGGCGCACGATGCCATCTAGGCTGCAAGTGTAAACCACGGCGGTGCCCGCCTCCCACAGCAGCTGCACAATGCCTGACTGCGCCGGTGCCAGGAGACAGAGTGGGCATCAGGGCCAGAGAAGTGGGGGGCCTGCCTCTGACTCTCAGGGAGGGAGGGGAAGGGTAGGGAGGGGGCGGGCCAGGGGGGGAACAGAGAGCAAGCCCTGCCAGGGCTCCAGGCTGCCCGTACCTGGTGCTGACACTGGTGCCTAAGGGTCTGTGTAGACAGGTCATAGATGGCCAAGGTCCCATCCAGGTAGCCAACAGCTGCCAGAGGCATCCTGGGCAGAGGAGAGGACCACTCAGACTAGCGGACAACCCTGGACTCCCATACCCTGCACTCCTCTCTGGTTCCCCAGCCCAGGCAGCCCTCGCCAAATCCTCCTCCCCAGCTGGCTTCCGCTTCAGGCCAAGGCCGTCCTCACACTCACACGCTGCAGAAACCCAAAGACTCCACAGAGTTGGACTCGCTCTCCTCCCCTTCTCCCACACTGGGCTGGGACGCCACGGTCTCAGGTCTGAAAACACCCACCACCTAGAATCCCCGGGAGAGAAGCTGAGGATGAGAGCAGGGCTGATGAAGGGGAGGAGAGGGGACCAGAAGAGTCCCGGAGTGGAGGTGGGGCGGGCATGGGAGGCAGCGGCTCGGCAGCCTGGCTCTGGGTTACACTCACCTTGCCGGTGGTGGCACTGACCAGCTTGGCCTGGCAGTCCACAGAGCCGGTGAGGATCAGGCTGCCATCCTGGTTGGTGGCGACACAGGTCAGAGGGCCCTGGTGACCCTCAGTCCCTAGGAAAGAGCAGACGATGAAGACAGGCTTCGTCGTGGCCCCCGTAGCCCACCCCAGGCCTTCCGCATAGAGACCCAGGGAACCCCGTCCCGCCCTGGAGACCTTTTAGTACGTGGATCGGGCTTCCCTGCTTCAGGTCCCAGATCCTGATGGTGCCATCTTCATAGCCGACCACAGCTCTCTTCCCTGAAGGCCCACAGGCACAGATGGAGGGGAGGACAGACAACGCTCTCAGACACACCCAGCAAGGGAACGGCAGGGAGGGTAAGGGAGCCGACACTGCCCCTGGGACTCGCAGAAAGTCAGGGCAGGAGAGGGGAAGCCGTCTGCTCTGGGGCCTGGGTCCATCTTCCAGACAGCAGACCTCAGAGCTGGCCGGCTCAGGCCAAGGAGGGAGCCCAAGACGCCACAGAAACCTGCAGCCCACCACCCAGCAGCCTGGCAGACAGCAAGGGGAGCAGCCCTCACCATCAGGGAGGACTCGGCCGCAGGTAGCTGGGCAGTTGGGGCCTTGGAAGGTCTTGCAGTCGCCATTTGGGACCTTCCACATCCAGGTGTTGCCGTCAGCTGTGCCAGCCAGGAGGACAGGTGCCCGAGGGTGCCACTCCATCCACTGGGCAGAGAGGAGGGGTCAGCAGGCAGGCCTTTCACCCCATTCCCCAAGGAGCCCTTCCATAAGCTCCACCCAAGCTGTCCTTGCTTCTGAGGGTGGCAGGGACTGGGCAAGAACAGAGCCAGACACCCGTGCTGCGCCTGGACAGCACACTGCCTTCAAGCCAGCGTGGTCTGGTAAAGGCGAGACTGGACCCCCCCACCCCCAGCTCTTGGCACCTACCAGGGCCCCACACAGCTCAACACCACTCTGAAGATCTCACCTCCAGATCTCCTGCTTCAAAGGACCAGACCTCCTCCTTGGTGTCCACCTGCCACACTTTCAAGAGGCCGCTCATGTCCCCTGTGGCCACGAGGGTAGAGTCGTGGCTGAAACCAGCACAAGTAACAGAGTCTTTATGGCCTGCAAAGGAAAGGAGGCAGAAAGAGAGAAGAACATCAGGACAATAGGACCCAGGTGTCTGGCCCCCTGAAAGGACCAGTTGGGAAGAGAAAGGTCGGTCCCACCATAACAGGGGCCTCAAGCTCACTGCCACTCCAGGAGTCAATACTCAGCCAATCCCCCCAGGTCTCCCTAGGGGTGGCGATGCTAGCCTTTCACTCAACCATGCCTAGCTAGCTCAGGCCTATGTCCTCCCCATTCTGTCTGCTCCATACCTCTGCGCAAAAAACCAGCTCCTCCTTTCTGTCTAAATAGCCTACGACCGCTGCTACCTCCTCCCAGACCTTCCCCAGACTCCTCGGGCCAATACTGGCTCCCTCCCCATGCCCAAGACAATCTAGGTTATTCTGTTCTGAAGTCCTTGGGTTCAGCACAGAGCTCGCCCCAAATGGGGACCAGTAAATGGTGCTGGATGCACAACCATTGCAGGCTAGCCCCCAAGACCTCCAAAGTAACGTAACTACACCTGCCCCCCTCACCTGCACACTCAAAGAGCAGCTCCCCATCACTGAGCCTCCATACGAAAGCCTTGTCATCTTCACCCCCAGTCACTGCCAAGGTGTTGGTCTTGGGGTCCAGGCTCACACAAAACACAGACGCTGTCCCAAGAGATATTCCATGAGTAAGCGGACAGGGTTCCCCCACCCCCCCACCCCGGGTTCTGTCCTTTGGGACCTTCAGGAAGCCGACCCCCTTCCACCCAAAGCAACATGTCTTTCCTCCTGGAAAAGAAGGGTGCATCCAAGTTCTAAGTTTCAAGCATCAAGTTGTTGGAGCAATCCCAGCCCACGCTTGCCAAGCTCCAAGTCCTTCCCCAGTGCTGCTGCCCTCACCGCCCCAGTCAGACAAGGAGTGTACACGTGCAGGCTTCCAGGTCTCAGCACAGGGTGTCACCAGGCTGAGCACGGAGTGAGGAAAGCAGCGTGTCACTTCCCTTATTAAGGGCTAATATTTGAGAGAATTATATAAAACACGTTCAAAAAGGTACAACTACCTCTAATTTACTACAAGGTAACCTTCTGAAAAGAAACTAAGACCCAGAAAGATTAATAAAGATCATAAATCGCTAAGGAACAAGAGGAGGCTTTGAAGCCAGCCGGCTCCAGTAGCCAAGCTCTCCCCAGGCCCTCACAGTGCGAGCTCCTCCAGGGCAAGGCCAGCCTCTGTTTTCCCAACTCCCTGTCCCTCCAAAGGCTCCCTACACAGCAGGAGTCTGATGTTCCAATGCCCACGTGCACTGAGTTGATGGCGGATCCCCTCAGAGACCTACCTGAGTGCAATGCAAAGGTGACTTCACTATCGTCCGGGCCCTCCATGCTGCCGACCACCCCTTCCTGGGGTTCTAGAACCCAGCCCTCCTCGTTGCCCTCTTCCTCTTCTTCTTCTTCCTCGAAGTCCACATCTTCCATCTCCTGGGCCAGATCATCTGCTTTGGGGAGAGGGTTAAGAGATGCGGCTGGGCAGACAGTAAGAAAGAGGGAAGGGGAGAAGTGGTGGGGAGGTCTGAGGCGCTGGGGTGTAACAAGAGGGTCGGCTGAGGTCAGAGAGGGAGAAGCAAGGGTAGAAGCGGCAGGGAGGCGGGGACACGGGGGACGGACAGGAGAGGTCTGAGGACCCGGGGTTGGCTAGAGACGGTGTGGGAAGGGAGGACCGAGGGGATGATGGGAAGGGGGTGTGTGAGGGGAAGGGCCAGAGGAGGCGTCAGGGGAACCCCCACCCCTGCCAGGCCTAAGAACTAAGTGTGGGGGCAGGGCAGGGGGGGGAAGGGCGAATTGGGTCGGTAGGAATGACCAGTGGGGAGAGGAAGGGAGGGGGGAGAAGCAGGGGTCAGAGGCCAGGGGTGAGCGCCTCCTGTCCCACGGCCCGAGGAGCGGCAGTTCTCACCTGGGTCCGGCGGACCAGGATCCAGTTCTACCACCTCGATAATCTCCTCATCACCATGGAAGCTCAGGGTCTCCAGTGGGGGGGTGTCAGCGGCGGCCCCGCTCTCGGATTCGGACTCCATGCGGCGCAAGCGGCCGATCCACTTCTCTGGGCCCAAACGCCTCCCAGAGTCAGCTCTGCGCGACGACGCGGAACTCGAGCCCCTCCTCCCGGGAGGAAGTAGGCGTAGGCAACTCCCCGGCAGAAAGAGCGACGGCCACTAGGCCAATAGTGAAGGGGGCTAACTGCCTGATCCACCAATCAGAGGTCAGAGTTGGGAGAAGGGGCCGGGACGTGGCGGGGAGAATCCAAACTCCGCCCGGCCTGACTCCGCCTCCAACAGGAGGGAAACAAGCGAGCGTGCGCGCCTCCGGGGTCTCCTGGGAAGAGTAGTTCTCCCAGGTCCCCTCGCAGGCTTCTGGGAGTTGTAGTTTCTGGTCTGTAGGCAGGACGGAAGGAGCGGGGGAGGCTCCTTACGCAAACTACAATTCCCGGCGGGGAGCGCGGCGAAAGGGGGTGGGATCTGAACATGGCGGCGGTGGTAGCTGCTACGGCGCTGAAGGGCCGGGGGGCGAGAAATGCCCGCGTCCTCCGGGGTAAGGAGAGGGACCCCGGGGAGGGCAGGACGGCAGGGGATCCCCTTTTTTTATACATCCCGACCAGCGATAGCAGGAGGTCGTGGCTGTCGATTCCTCCCTGCACCCCGCGCTGCAGGATCATAAAGAGTCTGGGGGCTAAAAGATGCTCTCTAGAGGTCACACAGTCCATCCCCCTGCCCTCAAGTTACGCGACACCTCTGGGGTCATGCTGCGAGAGGGAGCTCTGGGGAAGCCTTTTAGACTCCCGCGCTCCAGGTGTTTCACACTCACCGCAGTGCAGATGAAAGAGCCCTGGGCTTCTGGAGGCTTGGGTTCTAGCCCCGGATAATTAGCAGTTTGACCTTGGGCGAAGCAGCTCGTCTCTCGGGGCTTTAGTTTCCTCTTGTCTAAAATAAGGGGAGAAAGTAAGCTCCCAGTGCTAACATCCTGCAGTTTGAAAACCTTTCCTCGGATTTCCTTCATACGACTTATGTGAGCCCCACTGCAGTCCTTCACATCCTGTCGTCCGATCAGATGAAGAACAACGAAGCTCGCTCTCCTGGCACCAGGGTGATGAGCCCGCAGTGACGTGGAAGTGGCTTCCAGAGGTGCCACCTTGATGGCAATTTTCCCATTTCCCTTTGGATTCTCCCTGGCACTTGTAACTTCAAACTGCCGTCACTCCCCTTTCCTCCCCTGGGCTTTCTTCTCATCTTCTCTTACTGACCCTCCTTCTTTCGATCCACAGGAATTCTCTCAGGAGCCACAGCTAACAAGGCCTCCCAGAACAGGACCCGGGCACTGCAAAGCCACAGCTCCCCAGAGTGCAAGGAGGAGCCGGAGTCCCTTTCCCCTGAGCTGGAATACATTCCCAGAAAGAGGGGCAAGAACCCCATGAAAGCTGTGGGACTCGCCTGGTGAGTTTTAACTAAAACTCTTTGCCCACCAATGGGGAGTGGCGCAGGGGAGGGCGGGACCCAGAAATTTCTCCAAGTTTCAGCGGTGAGTTGAATCGAGGTTGTGGGGACAGAACTGCTTGGTTTGAGGACTGGAATCTCAGAGCAGGGGTGGAGGGGAGGTGGGAAAGTATGTGGAATTGGAGGCACAGTGGGTTTTGTAGTAAGCTGAGCTGATCTCATTTGAATTTGGGTCCCTGGCCGCCTTCTCTCTTTTGGGAGCTTGACCTGAAAGCCCATTGAGCTCTTTCATTGAAATCATTGAGATCATGTGAGATTATGTTAGTTGTATAAGTAGCATCTAGATGTTCAATATATCGTTATTTGACTCTGACCTTAATGTGTATTGTTGATTGATATTAAAGGAAAGAAGGAGAAAATTAACACTTTTTTCCACACCTGAGGTGTGCCAGTACTTTACAATGTAATGTTTTAGTTTTTTCTGAGATAAATATTACATCCCCTAAATCCAAAAGACAAAAAATTTTTTTTAAATTCCATCCCATTTCACAGAGGAGGGAACGAAGATTCAGAGGTGGGATTCCCACCAGGTCTCGTGACTCCATGCGCTCTACCCCACACCACAGTGTCAAGCAGGTAGCGGTGGTTACTCAGATGAAGAAGGGGGTCTGGGAAGGGATGTGTGTGGGGCGGTTACAGCAGAGAGAACCTTTGCCAGCACTTGGGAGAGGAAAGGAGTATGGGCCGTCTGGAGAACCTTGCATGGTCGGTGTGGCAGGATCGCAGGGCTCACGTCGAGGGGCATGAAACTGTAGGGGACAGGAGTGAAAAGGTGGGCAGAGGACCAACCATACTGGGCCTTTTGTGCTGTGCCAAAGAGTTTGGATTTGGCTGGGAAGTGGCGGAGAGCTGTTAGGGAGTTTAAAGCAGTGCGGTAGCCAGGATCTGATTTGCTTGGGGCCCTCCAGCAGCCAGTTGGAGGAGGCTGCCCAGAAATGAGAGGTATTGCAGTGTTCCTGCGACCGATGAAGCTGGAATGAGATTCCCCCAGCTCCTCTGGCTCAGGCTTGGCCCCTCCCCAAACCCCGTGCACATCTCCCCACCCCTAGGGCCATCGGCTTCCCCTGTGGTATCCTCCTCTTCATCCTCACCAAGCGGGAAGTGGACAAGGACCGTTTGAAGCAGATGAAGGCTCGGCAGAACATGCGGGCATCCAACACGGGCGAGTATGAGAGCCAGAGGTTCAGGGCCTTCTCCCAACACGCCCTGTCTCCTGAAGCTGGGTCAGGGGTGCAAGCCTGAGGAACACTGCAGCCCTCCCCTAGACTCTATTGACTGTGGCTTTCAAGACTGTGAAGTCCTTTGGGTTTGGCCAGGATTCCAGCCCTTGCCTGTGAGGGCCGCCAGAGGGCGCATGAAGCTCAGGCCGCTGCCAGCGCCTGCCCCGTTCTCCCCAGAAGCCAGCCAAAGGCAAATAAAGTCACAGAGTGTTTTGAGCGCCAAGGAACCAGGAGTGGGCTTGTGAATTCCTTGGGACGGGAGGGTTTGAGGGAGGGGTTGGTTACTTACTTGTGCTCCCTCTCACAGAAGCCCTCAGTGTTCCTGGCTGGCTGGTTGGGGAGACCACAGAGACTTAAATACAACAAGCCTAGGCTTGGGCTCTGGGGACCAAGCCTTCAGAGCTGCTGGCCAGGAGGGTGGGGCCCCCTGAGCCTCTAACAAAAAATAAAGAGAATTCAAAAAGGGCATTCCGAGTGGGGGCGGGTGGGGTGGGGGTAACTCCTCTTGGTCCAGTCCAAGAGACTGGGCCCTCTGGGCCTCAGTTTCCTTGTTTGTAACAGGGATTGGGCTAGTGATGTCTAAGACATGGGTTCTAAACTTGAACCTGTGGTTCATCGCCCCCCATCCCCACCTGTGAAATTGTGCGTATACATACAGCTTTGTGGGGAGGAGACTTCATAGCTCTCATGTGCTTTTATAAAGGGTCCATGATGCAGAAAAGGTCATGTGCCGCTGCTCCGACAGGTCCCTGCCAGACCCGATATTTCAAGGTTGAACCTTTACCAGTCTTTTGCATCCATCACCAAGAAGCAGTGGGGCAAAATGTACTTGGTTATCTTAGCAAAGGCAGAAGACGCCAAGCCGGAATGCAGAGGTTGGAAGTGGGTGCTTTGGGCAGAGCCAAACCAGCACTCCAAGAGCTCCCACCTTAAAGAAATCAGATCCAAATAGGGGTTTAACTTCTAAACATAAAACTTTATTACATTTCTAGTTATGTCCTTTTGCATGATATATTTAGGACCAAGTAGT
This sequence comes from Mustela putorius furo, assembly GCF_011764305.1. NCBI lineage: Eukaryota > Metazoa > Chordata > Mammalia > Carnivora > Mustelidae > Mustela > Mustela putorius. Next base: position 22,309,321 of record NW_025421341.1, read on the forward strand.
TAAGAGAAGTCCTACTTCAGGCTGATACTCTCAGGCTGATTTGGTTTCCACCCCCTCACCGAGTGACTCTTGTCCCCCTTCCCCATTTCAGCTTGAGGCACTTGATGTCATGAAGAAAGTGGCAGCTGGCTGGAGAGATAAGGCTCAGGTCTAAAATCCCTCAGCACAAACTGAGGGGAAGTCTCCTTTTGCTCAGGATCCTCCCCAGGTTATCGTAAGGAAAGAACACAGACATTGCCAGGGACACCACAGGAGGCTTTCATTTCCCTCAGACCAGGTGGAAGACGCAGAGCATTTCCCCTATCCCCACCTTGGCCTGTCTTCCTCCTCGTTACTTCCTGGCCACACTTACAGTCCACAAATCACCCCAGTGCCTGACTTTTGCTCTTCACTTTCTGCTCTGAGCAGCTTAGGCACAGGAAGCCAGAGGTCTCTCTGACCAGAGATCTCAGAAGCACCCAGGGAGGCCCCAGGCAGCTGCGAACAGGCCTGTCCTCTCCACCACCAGAAGCCCTGCGGAAGCCCAGGGGAGATGCTGCTCTGTGCTTGGCCCCTGTGCTTGACTTTGCTTACTCTCCCCTTCCTGCCCCGCTCCAAATAAACAGTATATGCCATTGAAAGAAGAGGGACTGAAGCGGGGGAAGACCATGGGCACAGATTCTTCTACTTTCATGAGCTCGAAGGCACCAAGGGTTGTCAAAGGAGTACTGGATAATGGCCTAGCAGTCCAGGAGGCTGGGGACAAAGTTCTCTGGCCTTCTGGGGCATTGAGGGAGGAAATAGCTCTAGTTACAGACCCTGGAAGCCTATGGCAGAGGTGGGAGGGGACACCTCATCATCTTGAAGTCACTTCTACTGCTCGTATTCCTTTTTGGCTAGAGAATAGGCTCTCCTAGTCCCTCCCTGCAACCCCAGCTGTTGAGAAGAGTTTGGTGCCATGTAGCAGGTGGAGGAAGAAGGCACATCTGTCTCGTGCTGTCTGGGTCTGCCAAAGGCAAGTTAGTCCCCAGTTCCTCCAGCCCATCAGGTACCTGTGCATCTCCCGCCAGAGAGGCCACCCGTCCCAGGACAGAAAAGAAACTGGGCATGTTACTGGAGGGAAAGGAAAGGGACGGATGTGAGGTCCAGACTCCAGTCACAGCCGCCTAGCCCTCGAGGGAAGGGAGAGCCCACGGAGGGGCGGAATGCGATGCTCCTTAATTGCGATCCCCAAGCAGCTGCAGCACAAAGGTGAAAATGTAAATGATGTCAGTGTAGATCTGCAGAGCGCCAGTGATGTAGTCCTCAGGGCTGATGGTGTGCTTCCGGTTCCCCAGGACCAGCTGCGTGTCATAAGCCAGGAACTGTAGGAACAGAGAAGGCACATGTGAGGACCCCGGGGCTCAGTGGCCAGAGGTCCTTTCTGGTTCTCGTTTCAGCTGTTCCCAGCAGATCTGTCCTGGGAGCCTCCGTGCTGCTTAGAGACACGCTAATGAACAGCACAGCACATAATGTCTACTCGCAAGGGGCCCACCATCTAGAAAGGGGAAGAGACCCACCCTCATCTGTGATATGGCTTCCTGGGTGTGCTCCCTAGCTGGTAGTGAACAAGAGGGGGCAGGAATGCCCAGAAAAGCAGTCCCCTCTTGACAGTGGAGAGAGGGATGGGTAGCTGTGGCCCGCCCCTGCCTCCAACGCAGCCTAAAATCATACTGTATCCTTCTGGTCACTCCCTGCCCAAGCCCCTCAGCTCCTCTCCTGAGAGGCAACAGGTCCTTACTCACCAATGTGAAGCAGATGGCCCCCAGAGCGGCATAGACCATGTGGAGCCAGTAAATCTGGGGAGAGGAAGCAGGGATGGTGTTAGAGATCTTAGCCAAGCACAAGCCCAGGCAGTTCCTCAGAACCGGCTTCTCCCCAACCCCTGACTTCTGGTACTTGAGTCGGGAGACCCAGGAAGGTAGCTACATGAAAGGACCAGTTCTGCCTTCTAGATCAAGGAAGAAATTAGGAGGAGTAACATATTTGGGGTGCCCGGCTGGCTCAGTCAGTGGAGCATGCAACTCTTGATCTCGGGGTTTTGAGTTCGAGCCCCACATAGAGTGTAGAGATTACTTTAAAAAAAAAAAAGAATAGTAACAAATTTGGACAGAGAAAACGGGCCATCCTTCAGTGCTTATATGATACCAGTCTCCAAAGTTAGGGTACAGAAGTGTCCCCTGTTCTGGGAAAAAGCAGGTGGTTGTGTTATCACTCCGGGAGGGGCAGAGCCAGGCAGACACTGGTTGAAGAGCCCTGTCACCTCTCCCCCAGTCCTAGTCCACACTTAATTGTGGTTCTTGCAGCCAGCCTGGGAAGGAAGCCCCCAGGAACACTAAGGAATGCCAGAATCCTGGAGCCCTCCAGCTGCCTGTTCACAGAAGGCCAGGGCCGGCCATGGTCCGGTAGGCAGGTGCCCTCCCAGCACTGTGCTCCCCTCCTCGCGGGCCCCTTCCATCCAAGCCCAGCTTCTTAGTCCTGGGCACCTCTCCCATCTCCCTTCTAGAACCTAACCTCAGCTGTCAGACACATCTCACCCACTACTTCCCATGGGAATTCTGCTATGATGACCAGGGCTTCGGGTTCTAAGTCTCCCAGGGCCTTCTAACTCCAGATAGAGCTTACCCTAACCCAAAGGATGGTGCTCTGGTGTTGGTCCCTTTGCTAGCCAGTGGAGGGCTTCCAGAAGTCAGAGCCTGCCCAGAGGCCTGGGTGGGGCCTACTCCCAACACTTTATATGGAAAGTCTCCTCTGAGAGCTAGGTTCACTGAGCCCAGCTCTCCCAGGACACTCACATATTTGAAGGACAGCACAATGGCAGTAACAATCCCAGTCACCATCATCACAATTCCCAGGACACAGAAGAGGCCTGTGCACGAGGTGAAGTCCACCTGCCGAGAAGGGAGAAGGAGGCACCCATCAGATGAGTGTTACAACCAGCCGCCCAGCCAGACTGCCCCAGCTCCCCGACCACGAAACCCCAGTGCTGCCTCCTAGAAGGCTCCGCAGTAACCATGACATTCTAGGGACCTGCAAGGAGGAGTTTCGCAGGTGCAGATAGGTGGGGAAGGGGATCGGGGTCTCTGAGGGAAATCCCTGGTGTAGAGTGGTCTGGGCCGTGGCAGGCCTGCTGCAGGGCCAAGCCTGGAGGGCCAGGTTATATAAATAAAGGGGGTGTGGGGTGGCCAGGGAAGCCCCCCAACCCCATACCCTCACCTTGGTCTGAAAGCAGAAGATGGTGACTGAAATGGACACCACAGCAGTGATGATCATTGCAATGATCACGGCCTTGGTTTCATACACGCTGCGGGGGAAAAGGAGTGTGGAGAGGCCAGAGGCATAAGTCATGCAGGAATGACTTCAAAACTCTCACTTCAAGAGGGATCGTGCCCAGCATCCCCCCGCTCCACGCAGATGACTGCCAGCCCAGGGATGCCCCACTCCCCCATAATACTCCGCAAAAGTGTGGTGATTTGTCCTGAGTATACCTGGAAATGGTGCCCGTCATGAAGCCCATGGCAAGAGTCTGAGGGGAGGACAAAGACGAGAGTGGAACATGTAAGAAAGGCCGGCCCCTGGAGGCACGGCCATGGCAGACTGCCAGAGCTGGGGCCACGTGTGACCGAGTCCCAGGCAGCCAAGGGGAGACCGAGGCCGTGGGTCAGGTTAGGGTCGGAAGAGAGCACCAGGGACATCTTCCATGGTCATGTCTCCAGCCCTTCCTGGGACCCACCCTCCCTCACGCCCTTCGTGACTTACAAAGATGGTCAGCAGGATGATGTTCCATGGGAAACGGCGTCTGAAGGGAAAGAGACGTGATTAAGTGACTTGGGGACCACCAGGTGTCAGAGACTCCTTGAGCAGAAGGTAGTTCTTGGCTCAGGTGCTTGGAGAATGAGGCCTTGACCTGGGGGAGGGAGGCTGGCCTGGCCTTTGGTACCGGCGCAGGTGTTCTACGCAGGGACAACATGGGCCAGTGGGACAGACCCGGGTCCTTCTGCAGCTCATACACTGCCTGCTGGTGTGACTGTGAGGAAGTTACTCGGCCTCTCTGAGCACTGGGTTCTTCCTACTTGTGAAATGGTTAAAGCGTTACCTACCGTGCAGAGGTACCGTAAAAGCCGCAGCCACGTGACAGACTCAATCCCACACAGGCAAGGGACTTTGAACACACCTGCACCTCAGCTGTGCCCATCACCACTCAGCTGCTGTCAAGATTCCCATTCTCCCCCAAACATCTGTCCCCCCTGCTCCCCACTGTCCCTTCTCATCATCTATCTAGGACTCACCTGGGTCCCTGGCAGCAGGCGAGGGTCAGGTAGGTGGCCAGGAAGACAGCACTGGCAAGAAAGAGAAGAGGAAGTCGTCTCCAGGCCCGTTCACCCCCCCAGCCCCCTCCGTGCCCCACCTGGCAGCACTTAGCAGGCCAGCAGACTGGGGGCTCTCGGAAGCTGGGCGTCCACAGAACCATCTGGAAGTCTGAGGGGAGGCTACCCAGGACAGGATTACCCCAGCCAAGGCCCTGGAGATCCTCTGAGGTGCAGGGTTTAGGCAGGAAGGAGGCTGAAGGAGACTGTGGCAGAGAAGCTAAGAGAACTTGGGGCCAACAGTCCCCCACCCCTGCTCTCAGGAGCTCTGTGGTGCTGTCAGTCCTCACTGGGTCACTCCCACCCACCCACACTTCCCAGCACAGCTGGTAGTTTGAAGGGCCCCTCTCAGAACATATATTGATCCCTGCCCTGAAAGAAGCTGGTCCGAGGTACCCCCGCCATCTCCCTGCCCAGCCCCCCGCCCCCAGCACATGCACACACAGCAGAGGGGAGCAGAGACTCACTAGGACAGGTAGTAGACAAACAGGTTTCTCCTCACGAACTCACCAACCGGCTTCCTGTGGAGCAGGGGAGTAGAGGAGAGGAGTCACACAAGGCTTGGCTACCTCCTTCCCCAGGCCCTCGCAGCCACTGCATGCAAACTCCCCCTCGGGTCCATCTGAGCACAGGGTCCCCTCCAACCCTCACTCCCCGCAGGGGACCCAGTAGAACTGGGTGGAGTCCTCAGACTCACACGAAGGTGAAGATAGCGATGATGGCCACCGTGATAAGCAACTGGACGGAGATGATGGAGTAAACCTGGAACGCAAGCCAGGGGGTGTGGGGGGGGGGGGCAGCACGTGTCACACCATCCCCCCAGGAAGCAGCCAGCCCTCCCCCAGGAGCCCCAAAGACTGGCTCTGATGGTGGGGAAGGGGCTCTTTCTTAATTTTGAAGGATCTAGTCTTACTTCACTACCACCTGAGGGCCCTCCCCTGCTGCTGCCTGTCCTAAAGGCCACCCCAGAGTAAGGAGTCTGGCTCAGAGCCTACCCACACTCCCAACACTGACCCCGACCTCCAGCTGCTCCTTACTATCCCCTCACCTCTGCCCCCACCCCCACCTGCACATGTCCCGTGGCTAGCCTGGCTTCCCTTCTTCCCCCAACCCCCTGCACCCCGCCCCCCACTACCAGGCAGGCTCCTCCCAGCTCACACAGCACTCCCGTGCCCGCTCCTTTGCCCACCTAGAGTAGCGCATGCGCACATGGGGGCTGGGGAGTAGGAGGGTGACTGTTCTGGCTGCAAGCTGCTGCCAATCTCACAGGAGAAAGAAGTTTGGGGAGGGCAGGACACTTCGGCAGAACCCACCTAGGTTTTCCCAGATTGAATCTGTCCCTGGCCACAAGGTCAAAGAAGAGAGGAGTGAAAGGCAGGGAACATGGGTCAGAGGAGATGCCCCCCGCCCCCCCAACCCCCCGCCATGGCAGGGCAAAACTAGAAAGACATTGGAAGGCAGCAGCATATCTCCATTGGAATGAGTGCCCGGGGTTCACAGTGCCTGGCCACCTGCACCCCATTCCCCCAGCCCAAGGGGCCCAGGGACAGTGGCCTCCCAGCCCGTGTCTCACCTTTCGGATGAAGGTGTGTCGGACTTTCCTATCATCCCACTCTCCGGGCCCGAAGCTTTCACTCACTGCTCGCTCCTCCCCATCATAGCCCTGGCCTGGGCCTGGGGGGACAGATCACATGTGACCAACAGGGAAGTGGGACAAGTGGCCTCAATCCCGAAGCCCGCATGACATTATGTCAGAGTCTCTAGTATCTCCAGCCAAAAGACCAGTGCCATATACTCAGGAGCTCCTGACCCCAGCCAGGTTTTCTAGACACCCTCAAGGTGACCCAGTGCTGGCCTGGACACCACACAGAGCCATATGTCCCTGCCACGAGGGGCCTGAGGTATGAGCCCATCTGTCAGTGCACACTTATTTGTGTTGTTTTTTTTTAAGATTTTATTTATTTGACAGAGAGAGAGTTCACAAGCAGGCAGAGAGAGAGGCGGAAGCAGGTTCCCCACTGAGCAGAGAGCCCCATGCAGGGCTCGATCCCAGGACCCTGAGATCATGACCCAAACTGAAGGCAGAAGCTTAACCCTCTGAGTCACCTAGGCGCCCCAGGGCACACTCATTGAGGCCTCCCTGCATGAGGGTGTCTGGCCCACACCTGGGTGCTCTGTGGTGTGAACACCCATGGTCCCATGTCATCTGGGGGTCTCGACCTAGTGGGGAAGCCGGCAGGGACAGGCTCGGAGCCTCGGTGACAGGAGCTGGCAGCGGCAGGGCAGGAATGAAGAGAGGAAAGGCAGGTAGACACACGGAGTGTACGTGCGGAGGACGGGGAACAGAGTGGGGGTCGTGTCCTCCATCTGGCAAACATGAGCATTCAGGGATGCTAGGGGTCTGCATGCCCAGGACAGGGCGTGACCATGAATGTGACTGGCGTGTGAATATCCCCGCCGGAACATGTATGAACAAGTGCAGGCGGCTGAGGGCTGGCCGTGGCCCGGCATTCCAGAGACTGCGGGGCTCAGAATGTTCCTTCAGTTCTTCCCTGAGAACCGCTTTCAAAATCCGCACATGAGCCATTCACCAAAAGTCGCCACATCTAATCTCTCATTTTGGACCCAACAGAGCAGTTACCTGCCGTGACATATACCAAACATCCAAATGACTTCTAGACGTTTGCAAAACTCAGATGTTATCTTAACAGAGGAGGACCTGTTAGCACCAAGAATACTTTAAAAAAAAAAAAAAGTGCTTCCGGTTCCAAAGGCAATTCCTGAGGGAGGAGGAGTCTGGGCGCAGAGGGGCAGAGGGGACAACTGTCTAATTAGGAACAGTAACTAGTTACTTCATCCTGCCACTTTCTCATCTGATGTGTAAGTTCTGGTGTATGACTGTGGACTCAGTTTCCTTGCTGAATAAGGGGCTAGCAGGCATCTGGTGGGGGGGTGAGGTGCCGAGGGGGCAGGTGGGGGAGTTAACAAAGATGAGGAGACAGGAAGAGAGAACTAAAGAGGAAATGAAAAAAGGGATGAGACAGGAAGCTGAGAAGGAAGGAAAAGAGGTGTTCTGCGTGGGCCGGATGCTGCCCCGCCATCCCCTCCCCCCAGCTCCCTTCAGGGACTCACCGTAGTGCATGGGCATCGGGTGGACAGGCGGCATTGGCTGCGGGTAGCCAGCGGGGTGACCGTAGCCAGGCTGGGGGTAGGCTGGGTAGGCAGGGTAGCCACCAGGCAGGACGGATGGCTGCCCGTAGCCCCCCTGGGGCGGAGAGCCAGGGTACAGGGGGTTGCGGTCCTCATATGGAGGGGGGGCACTGGGGTGGGACATAGCTGCTCGAGGGCTGAGGGGAGACCCCAGCTGCTGGCACCTGAAATGGAGATGAGAAAAGCAATCAAGGGTGCCCAGAGCCGGCACACGGGGCCCCAATCCAGGCTGTCCCTGAGGAGAGGGGACCCTCATCTTCTCTCTCTTAATCATGTTCCCGGTGCATCACACTCTGCCCTCAGGCCATCCTCCTGATCCCCACAGTGCCGCTGGCCCCACCAGCTCAGCCCCAGCCCCTCTGCCTTCATGCCAGCTTTCTGGCCATGGCACTACTTCGGTTCCGTTTCAGGCCCCAGGAAAGCAGAAGGGGAGGTTTGTGCTGGAGCCCAGAGCAGTCACTGGGCCCCGGTGGTGTGAGGGGCGGGGCGGGGCGGGAACTCCCTGTGCTCAGCTAAGCAAAGCTTCCAGGGACCAGCCAAGCCTCTGGGTGAGTCACAGGGCCAGCTGGGACCCATTGCAGGGGTCAGCCCAGCCCCCAGGGCAGCTGGCAGGAGCTTAGGGCCTGAAAGGCAGAGCTGGGGAGGAGCCAAGGCTCCAAGTGGAGGGGGAGGGGTGTGGACAACAAGTGAACCCCAGGGCTGAGCCACCAGGCACCAAGCCGGAGGGCAGCCAGCCCACGGCCAGTGGCTGAGTCAGGGGAGGCCAGTGGCTGAGTCAGGGGACGCTGGAGAGGTCTAGGTGAGTGGGTGCGCTGGGCTGGCCACTGGGAGCTGGGAAACTGCAGAAAAGGGCAGGCCAGAGACAGGGCTTTCTGGTTACTTCGGGTAATAGCTGAGCACATCCGCTGAGGCACATCCGATAGGTCTATAGCAGCCTCTGGCTGTGTTGTGTGGGGAGTGGACAGTGTCTGCAGGCCCCGAACCCCCCTGGAGGGACAGACACATGTCTTGAACCCCGGGGCCTCTGGTATCCCCATGTTCCCCAGCAGGGGCCGTGGCTAGGGGGGAAGGAGAGCGCCCTGAGGAGTCTGCCACCAGACCTGGCCCATATCTTCTCTGTAGCAGGAAGACTCCCATAGCCAGGGGAAGGCTGAAGAACGCTGGGAGCCCCCAAAACAGCTCAAAGCGACCTCCAGGTTGTATGGCCCCAAATGCTCAGTTCAGATAAGAGAATCAAGACGCCTAACAGTGAAGGGACGTATAACTCCGAGGGTCCCAGAACTAGCAGAGGAAGGAAGGCACAAACAGCACCGAGGCCTTCAGGGGCCTGGGCATGCATGATCTGTGTTACACTGCATTCTCGGTCCTCTTAGGCCAGATAAATGTCCTCCAGGCCTGGTGTTCCCTCTGAGGTAGCAAAGCTGGGGCTGGAGAAAAGCTAAGGAGGAGGTCCCAGAAAGGCCCTACGTCCTTGGTAATGAGCCTTGACAGTGCCACAGCCTCCTCCTGCAGCATCTCCCAAGGGGCAGAACTTTAGGACCTCACAGGGAGGAAGCACCCCCGGATCCAGACAGGCAGACATCCCCAGAACTTCTGCTGGAAGGAAGAGGGAACTGGCTTCTCTTATTAGGGTACTCCACGGAGTCCAGGGATCCGAGAAAGGACTGTGCTACCTCTTCTCTCTTAGAAGTGGGATAGCTCAGAGGGGAGGTAGGGAGAGGCAGGGAGAAGGGATCGAGTAACAGGCCAGGCCTCTAAATGGGTTACTTTGAGGAAAGCTGTTCTCCATCCTCCCAGAGTAGACAGACCAGCACAACAAGAATGTGTCAGGTCAGAAATAAGAAAGACCTTTCCAGCAGTGAGGGTGCGACAGCACCTCCATGCCAGGCTTGTGGTGAAGGTCTACACAGTCGAGGAGAGTGACCTGACGAGATAAGGAGCCAAAGAGAACAGGAAAAGACCAAACACTGAGTGCTGCGAGTTTCAGAAACAGGGAACCGAACTGCTGTGGCAATGTTCTGGTCTCCTGTAAGGGTAGGGAAATTAGCACAGGTAGCTGTAATATGTAAATTATCACAGATCTTTCAAAAGGATGAAACACAAACTGGCTCTCATCCATAGGCAAGAGGCTCCTTCTCTCTACAGCCCCTTGCCTGCCCGTCTCCAGGAGCCCCTTCTAACTCCACCAAGAGAATGGCATCCTGTTTGTAGAGGTGTGAACAGGTCACCTTTGCAGTAGGGCTCTCTGTCTGTCATCATTACGGCCATCCCGGCCCCAGGTCGATGGGATGCCCAGCCATCTGGGTGGTGGTACACAGGTGAACAGGCTGAACGTGACCCAAGAGACCCTGGCAGGGAAGGCTCCATGGTTGGAAGCCCCAGTGAGGCTACCACAGGGATGTCACCGTGACCCGGCCCTGTCTGCTGCTCAGGGTCCACCTCTGTAAAAGGACATGTCACAGGCCAGGTGATCTGTGAGCTCCAGCTCCAGCAGACTGAACTCTCAGAGGCACCCAGCTCTGTGGAGCTTGCCCTTTGTCCAGCCAAGCAGCTGGTCCTCCCTCCTTCCTCTAAGCCGAGCCAGGCCAACAGGTCCCTTCCCAGACCACAGGGGCTGTGGCCGCAGAGTGCGGGGTGAATCACCAAGGGCAAGGTCAGTCTTGAAAGGGCCCCCCAGGAGACTCCAGCAGCCAGTTTCCACTCAGAAGGCTACTGACGCATAAGGACTCCCTTGCTCCTCCCTTGCCCCTCCCTCTGACTCTTCTGGTTTCAGAGGAATTCACCAGTAGACCAGCCTGCTGGGACATAGCAGGTCATAGTCCAGGTGTCCAAGGGCTCAGCCACCAGCCCACGCTTACCAGAGACTGGCACTGGACCATTTGACCCCACTATGCCTCGTTTTCTCCACCTGGAAAATGGGTTTAACACTATACTAGTACAGAACTGAACAACTACACATAAAGCACTTAGAGGGATACCTGACCCCCGATAAAAAGAGTAAATGGTGGCTGTTTTTAGTTATTATTTTATTAATCCTCATAGTAGTCCAGCAGGGTGGGTAATGTTATCCCATAGATGAAGAAAGGATTAAGTCACTGGCCCAAGGTTACTTAGCTAGGGTGAGATGAAGTCCACACCTGAGCTCAAGATGGACTCCAGAGGCCACACTCTAATCCCACAGCTGGACACCCTGTCCATCGAAGCCTCTTTTCACATCTCATGGCTCCCCATCTAAGACTCTAGCAATAACAGAAGGCTTACATGACAAGTAGACACCGAGCTGTTCAGCCTCCCTCTAAAATCCCCCCCCCAAATCCCAGTTCCCAAATAACCGCCAGGAGGTGAGGAGGGTGGTCAGAGATAGAGTCTTAACTGCCTGAGCTGAAAGCAAGTCCACTCATCAAAGACGAGCCAACCCCCTTGCTTTACCAACCGCACAGAAAGATAGAGTGACCCATCCATGGTCACAGTGCTAGGCGGGGGACTGGGACCACATCCCAGCTTTCTGAGTCCTGGGCACAGGAGACGGTGTTCAAACAAGTCAGGGAAGTAGCTAAGTTCAGCCTCACTCACCTCTGAGCAGGGCCGGGGTAGGGGGGTGGGGGGCTGCTGACTGCTGCCCAGCCTACATGAGGGGCCTGGCCACTTCCATGGCCTCGAGGCCTCTCCTAAGGACAAGGCTTGAAGCTGGCCTCCGCCTGGGTAGTAGGGACAGGGGGAAGTAGTCAGTGTTTGCTTTTGTAGCTATGACTAAGGGCAGGAGCTGGAGAACGTGGAGTCGAAAGGGAATGAGGGGAAAGGGAAGGGAGACAATCCAGAGACCAGAAACCAGCAATCGGGTCATTTGAGTTCCACCAGGAGCTAGTGGAGGAGCTCACGGTCTCCATGGGCTAAAAGGGAACTTTAAGGCTCCCCACTGGAAGCCTGACTTTTCCTAAAACACAGCAGGTACTCAGCTTCTCCTGAACACACTCCAGTAACTGGGAGCCAGATTGTTCCCTTGCCGGCAGCCTGAATCATTAGAACTTTCTTCCTCACCTTGCCTGTTACCAAGACATTCTAACTCTGCCCCATCCCTGCCATGTTACAGAGCTAAGTTTGCTCCTTCACCCTCAGGACCCCAATGCCCCCGCAGGAAGTTGCCAGAAGCTCTCCTTTCTCCTCCAGACGCAGCCATCCTAGCAGCAGAAGCGTGTGGGCTCCAATGCAGAACTCGCTGGCTGTCAGGGATTTCAGATACAGCCGTGGGGTGGAACAGCCCCTTCCCCTGGAGCCAGCTCAGTGTGGCCACCACAGCCCAGCCAGCTGAGGCCCAGCCTCAAGCTCCCCTGGGGGCCCCTGAAGGGTTAAAGCTCTGGAATCTGCACAGAAGGGTGGAACCAAGAGGGTGTGTGTGTGTGTGTGTGTGTGCTCGCAGAAAGGAGCAGCTGACTGGTCCCAGGCAGCCTGCCCTCCTCTCTGCCAGGAACGGATGCCCAGAGTCAGAATGGAAAGAATAGCTCAAAGTGTGCATCTCAGGAAACCCCACCCAGCAGACGTAGGAGCACAGTCCTTCCCTCCCATTTCCTTTAACTACCCCAACGCCCCCAGCTCTCCCCCAGCCCCAGGAACCGGCCCCCCACTCCCCTGCCCTGGTGCCAGCACAGAGCCACCAGGGCAGAGAAGTAAAAAGATACACCCAGAGGTGTCTGGGCAAGTCACCAGACTGCCTGCACGCGGACCAACAGGCCCAGAATCAACTTATCCTTCTGTCTGCTTGGCTTCTGGGAATAACAGCATGACGCGGAATAGATCTAAAAAGAGCTAGAGTACCTTTAGAAATCATCTGGTTGTCTGACACACCAGGAAACCCCAATACCAAGAAAGTTCCTGCCCAGCGCACAAAAGGCCCTGTGGGTCACAGGTTTGGAACTTCCATTCCCAGCCAGCCCTGCCCACTGTCTGAGAACCTAGAACAGATGTAAGCACACACACAGCTGAGGCGGAGCCAGGACAAGCCACCCGCCTTCGGTTCCGCCCCCCTCCTCTGTGCCTCCACCCTGCTCAGAAACAGATAAGACTGCCAACCCTCCACTTCCCTCCCGGCCTGGCCCGAGTCGCAAGCCCAGGGCAGCCTCTCCCATCTGAGCTGAGAGAGGTGGGGTGGGGAAGATGCCCTGGAGAGCAAAGGAGCCCCACAGCTCTGTCACCCTTCTTCACGGGGGTAGGGGGGGTGGGGGGGAGAATATAAGTGTGTCACCAGTGTGGGTAAGCTCAGTGACTCCAACCACGTCACTGGTCCCAAAGGCCTGGAAGTGCAGATAAGGAAGGAGGACTCAGAAACACTGTGCCTAGCCGCCTCCTCCCTTGCCTTTCATCTCCGGCTTTTCCTTGTGTCCTGAGATTAGGAGGGAGGAGAGGCAGATGTAATTAGCAACCCACGGTGGAGAGGGGACTAACCCTTCCCTCAGTGGGCAGGGCGGGCAGGAAGGAAGAGAGCCGCTTATAGCAGTGAGTATGGGTACCCGTCACTGGCTCCCAAGGCAGGCCTGAGCCTGACAACAGCCCTCTAAGGTGTGTTCTTATCCCCACTCTCCAGAGGAGAAAACTGAAATTCAGAGGAAAACAGATCTAGGGGCCCACAGCAGGCAAACATCAGAGATGTACTGGAACCCAGGCTAGACATCCGATTTTAGAGTCCAGGCCCTTTGCTTTTACACCTGCTTGGAACACGAGCCCCTCAGGCACCCCTATCAGCCACCTTCGTGCACAGACTCACACCCAGGATGGGCTGGTGTAATGAGGACCTTTCCCTTGGAGAGAGTCAGTCCACCACGCCAGAGCCGTGGGTTAGAAGGCAGGTACAGAGTTCTTGTCTGGCTCCTAACCCCTCTGTGAGTCTGGGTGGGTCACTCCCCATCCCTGGACTCTCTCTTCCCCACCATAAAACAGGTACACTGAGCCAAAAGATCGAGTCTGTTCCAACTCCAACAGCCTCTGCTTCTGAAGGAGCAACCCGACAGAGCACAGCAGGTCAGGGCAGACCGCCCTGCTTCCTAAAGAATCTACACCTGGGCTTACTCCCCATCTAGAACGGCTACAGAGGCAGAGACACATGGCATGTTCCAGGGATGGGAGTGGCCCTAACATCCTCCCTCCCAAACTGTCCCCATATTGCCCTCTGGAACCTTCGGCCAGCATTTCCAGGGCGCTCACTTACCCTGCAGCCGGCAGAGAAACAGTCTAACAGTGTAGACAAGAAAGACGACCAGGCAGGAGGGAGATCAGAGAACTGGGCTCCAGTTCTAAGCCTGCCACCAGGCAAGTGACCTCCCTTGGCCTCCTTTCCCCACCCCCCAACACCAGCCCCCATGGGGCAGCGGGGAGGGACCAGTTACCCAGAACCCTGGAGCTGACAGCTAAACTCATCCAGCCAGGCATTTCCCAGACTGCTCTAAAGAACACCCCGGAGATGTTACTGGATGAGCTCTGAAACAGAGAAGTCTGAAAAACAACCAGTACCCCTTTCAGAAATTCCCAAGGCACAACGGCGTATCCAGCCTCTGTGCAGTCCTGCAGGGGGCAAGAACTGTTCAGCTTTGTTGAACCCAGCTTCCCCCCGGACTTCCTTGAGCCTGAAACAGTTTTAATCAGGGCACACCTAATTAATATCCCGTGGGATCCTGACCGGTCCACCTTTGTTTTACAGAGACCCAACCCTGAGAATGATTCCTGTCCTAACCCTCGTATCTTAAAGCCCCTGTCCTCCTAGCCAGCCCTCGGAGCAGTCACGTGAAGTACAAGCGTGTCCCCTCACTCTGCGTCAAGTGGATCCTTCGGGATCCTTCCTCTCCCCCCCACCACCCGCCCCACAAGACAGCTGCTGTCATCTCCACAGTAGCCTTAACGCGAAGGGCTGGGCGACATCTTCAACCAGCACAGTACTAGGAGACTGGCGTCCCCTAACATCACCCTTATGGAATGGGAAAAATACCAGTCATTAAATACAAAGACTCATCCGTCCTCCTCCCTGACCAGTGTACTGAGGACTCTCAGCAGCCGGGACTGTGTCCTGTGGACTTCCGAACATCTCTACTTCCAAACAACACCGAGGTTTTGGTCTAGAAGACCAGACTCTTAGGGTTGGAGGATCCGGTCAAGGCCATCCCCTCCACAGCATTCCCAGCAGAATATTCAAGAAGGCCCATATCAGTGTTAACCATATTGTCAGCAGAGGCCTCCTTCCCAGAGAGCTGTCTGAGCGTGCCCACTCTGGCCCTCCCACTCCAGCCCTGTGAAGACACGAGCATGTGTTTCTTCTCTGGGGCTTCTGCTCTTTCTGAAGGAGCCAGGGTGAGAAGTTTGGGGGTGGATGTGCTCTGAGGAGGACAGCTTCCAGCCGAGGCCCCCGTCCCCAGGGAGGTGTTGTAGCTGAAGTGGCTGTTACCCCAGCTCCTGATATGACGCACTCCCCACACTTTCAGTGTACCCCATCATTACCTCTCTGACGTGCCCATTTTTACAAGTGAGGCCCTGAGGTCATGGCACCATAAGACAGAGGAAGTCAGTGCCCTCGACACTGTGGTCCCACCACTTGTTCTTAAGTTACAAACTGGCTCTCTGTTTGGGTCCCCAGCCTAGAGGGCCAGGGACAGCAACCAGGTGAAGAGAAAGTATGGCTGCCACTTTGCCCCAGACAAAGCAGACCCAAGGCAGCACCTGGCTTTCGCTGCCACCACTGGCCAGGCCAAAGGCACCAGCTTTGAAACCAAAGCTCACCAGTGAGATGAATATTTCAGAACCCCAGAGAACTGGACACCCGAGGGACCTGCCCTGACATCTGGCTCTGACCCTAGTTCCCAGGCCTTCCTTCACTTATCTCACATCCTAAGCTGGCATCAAGTAGAACCTCACCCCCCCCATACCACACCCAGGCCACAGTGGGGTGAGGGGGGATGGAGGACCCCCCCCCCCCAAGGACAGGAGCTGACGCAGGACCTCCGGATCAGGGCCAAGCCTCCCAACAGCCTTCCCCGGCTTGCCCTGCCACCGTCTGCTGGCTCCTTGTCCGGCTCCACTTGTTTTCCCCTTTCCCAGGCTCCAGTTGGGTTTTTATGCTGACCCAGAGAGGGCACGAGGCAGACAGCACTTCCTTGTTGCTTTCTCAACCCAGCCTCGGGACAGTGGCTGGAAGCAGGCGGGCCGAGGCAAAGTCACGGTAACAGGGGTGGCCACTTCTCCACGCTAGGGACAGTGGGCCGCTGGCTGCTCCCACCCCAAGAGCCAGGCCCCCTCCCCCCATTCCCATACTCAATTCACCTGGCTGCGCCGTGGCTGGCACCAGCCTCCCGGCCGCTCCCCTCCCCCTCCTGCCGGCCCAGGGCCCTGACAGCCCTCCTCCCGCGCGCAGCAGGCCACTCTGGGGGCTCGTATGGTGGACACACCCTGCGACACGCGCCATTAGGAGGGAGACATGACACCCTCTGACCCTGGCCCGCTCGCCCGGGCCCACAACCCCCTGCTCGCTCCCAACGCGAAACAGGCGCCCCTCGGCCGCCCGGACGCCGCGGGAAAGAGAAACTCCAAGGGCGAGGGCCACAGATTGTCATCCGGCGCCGCCTCCCCGGGCCGAGCACTCGGAGAAAGTTCGGGGCGTCACCCCCGCCCCGTCCCCGCCGGCCCGCGGTCTCCCACTCCCGCCGGCCCCGGCCCCCTGACTTGCCTGACCGCTCCGACGGTGCGCTCCCGGCCTCACTCCCGGCCTCCCTCCAGGCGCAGCTAGTCCAGCAAGGAGCGCGCGGGCCTGCCCTGGGCTGGGCGGGCCTGGGCTGGGCTGGGCTGGGCTGGGCTGGGCTGGGCTGGGCTGGGGTTCCGCGCCCCGCCCCGTCGCGTCGGCCCCCCGTGGGGCGGGGCCTCGGGATACCGCCAGGGGGCGCTGGGGGCTGCCCGGGGTCCCGCCCGCGTCTGGCGGCTCCGCGCGCGCCTCGGGAGGCCGGGACGACCGTCTAGGGTTCTCGGATATAAAGGCAATGCGTGATCATTGATGGAAACTTAGAAAACACCAACATACAGGAGGAAAATCTGTTCGCTACACGCCTCCCGACTTCCTGCGGAAAGCGCGTGTTTTTTACTTGTCTTTCCAGAGTGGGGCGCATTGTATGATGTTTTATCCATTGCTTTTATTTTACTTAACATTTTATCATGACCATTTTTCTTGTCACTAGATAATTCTTCAAAAGCATCATTTTAATGCCGCAAAGTATTCTATCACATAGCTGTGCTGATTTATTAAATTAATTTCCTACCGGAAGACACTTAAATTGTTTTCTATTTCTCATTATCAGACACAAATCTGTGCTGAACATCCTTGACAATTCTCTTCTTTTAAAACCGAACGCACTTCACAGGTTTAAAACGTCAAATGTCCAAACATAAAGATGGAACTTGGAATCTCTCTGTCCCTGAGAACTAGGACATTTCCTTCTTGAAGTTATTTCAACCTGGAAAGCAGGTGTTTTGGACTCAGAAATCCTGACTTGGGTTGTAGGTTACCAGTATTCGTGGCCCTGTCATCTCAGCCTGCCCAGCCCCTAATGCAAGGATGCCCTCCGAGTGCTATTTTGCAGAACAGGAAATGGGTTCTGGGAATTTCTGAAACATCGCCAGAGTGTGTATAGTTGCAAAGTCCATGTTTTTTTCCATTACGCCAAAGCTGCCGGTCGTTGAACAGCTTTATTTCAGGCGCTTATCTAGTGCTAATAGCCACAAATCAACACTACCGCTGGATGTCTTTCTCAGCCTCTAGGGCGCTAACTTCTTGAATGGCAGCAGTGGGACCCTTAGACTTGACAAAATGCAGCTAGAACCCCTCCTCATTCCAGAGCCATCTCTAAGCACTTAGCCTTCCATGATTCTCTCTGGTGGCCAGTCTAGCTTTGTCACAGACCAAGACTTGGGAAGGATTTAATCTGCGAGCCCATGAGTGAAAGCAGTGTGCCTATGAGTAAACATAGTAAGCAGGATTACCACTCAGATTGTATATTTCAAACCAATTAAAATAGAAATGTTTTTTCAAATTGCCTATTTGAAAGTTCCTATGTTTATTCGTATAGATACAATTTAAGTAGGAGTTACTTACGGGGACTGGTGGACATTTTGGCAGGCTAACCACCCCCTCCCCCAGCCACCCCAGCTCTCAATGTGAATTCAGATCTTAGAAGCCATAGACTTCATTTTAGGAAGTCCCCTCCCAACATGTGACCTTCCAAGCAAGAAGGTCACACTACTCTACCCTGGGAGTAGAATAGAGCCCCAGGTGAAAGGCACAGCCCCAGATGTCTGGACACCTCTTCGCATTCTCTACACTTAGGCCTCCTCTCCAGAAGGCGCCCTCCAGGGGATATAGCTCAGGGGTAGAGCATTTGACTGCAGAAGGCGCCCTCCACTTTCTGGAACTGCTAGGGCAGTCTCCAGGGAGATTCGTTTTCCAGCTAGCATTCACATCAGACTCATGGGAAAGCGGAATGTGGAGACACACACTGACAAAACTCCACACCAGCCTCACTGCATGCTTTCCTCTGAGCCCATTTTCGGATCACGGAATCACGATTATAAACCTAAAAGAATCCTAAAGGGAGCACCGGGCCCAGGGCATGCCATGGGCATTCAGCAAGTGATGTCTCCTTCTCTTGACCCCCTTTTATCCCTGGATAAAAGGGATAAAGGCCTAATTTATAAGACTCTTAGCAGATTACTGAGCCCCTGCTGTCCGTCAAGCGGACAGGAATTTCTGGTTCCAGAGATGACAAACTGAAGGACGCAGCCCAGTCCCTCCTCAAGAAACTCAGAGTCTCTCAGGAAGATTGTAAAAGAGTATATCGTTTTAGTTTTGATAGTTTGACAAGTGCCGGGATGAGGAAGGTTTCATTTGGGAACAGCATCTTAAGCAGGTGGTTTAGGACCCCTACATACCAGCAGTCTTGGGTTAAGCGGGTGGAGTGATAAGAAATGGGCCGGGGAGCCACCTGGGTGGCTCGGACAGTTAAGCACAGGACTCCTTTTTTTTTTTTTTTTTTATAATTTTTATTTATTTATTTGACAGAGAGAGAGATCACAAGTAGGCAGAGACGCAGGCAGAGAGAGGAGGAAGCAGGCTCCCCTCTGAGCAGAGAGCCCAACATGGGGCTCAATCTCAGGACCCTGAGATCATGACTTGAGCTGAAGGCAGAGGCTTAACCCTCTGAGCCACCCAGGCGCCCCAAGCACAGGACTCTTGATCTCAGCTCAGGTCTTGATCTCAGGGTCATGAGTTTAAGCCCCATGTTGGCATGGAGTCTGATTTAAAAAAAAAAAAGATGGGACTGAGCAAGGATGCAGGGGGTCAGAATTGAGATTTCACCTTTAGGACAATGGGAGGCCTGTGACTGTCAACAGGCATCTAGAAAAAAGTCGGGAAGGGGGTGGGAGTCATGATAGTGCCCTTGGAGTCAGGGTACAAGCTTTGACAAATAAAGACACAGAATGACCAGTTATATTTGAACTTCAGACAAACAACAAATAATTTTTTTGCCTAAGTATGTGTCATTGTCTCATATAATATTTGGGAACACACTAAAAAGTGTTCATTGCTTATCTGAAATGTACATTTAACTGGGCGTTTGGTATTCTTCTGGCAACCCTGCCCCAGGAGCAGAGTTGAGTAAAGTTGAGTCAAATCAGAGGCAGCAGGAGACGGAGTAGAAGAAACGAAAGGAATCAGGCTGATAGTTGTTTTAGGGTTGGGACAGCCTGAGCTTAGTGATTGGAGAGGGGAGGTTGACAGGAGTGGGCCCCTGGGGTGGTTTCCCTGGAGCCCGGGGGTGGGGTGGGGGGAACCAAGAGGGAGTGGGCCAGGAACTCAGCTTTCTCCGAAGCCAGCCCCAGGGCACCAGTAATCTGTCCTACAGATTTCTCCTACCAGGTGCCTGGTCACTTTGAGTTTATGCTTAATTCTCCTGAGAAAGGTCTTTTCATTTATCACTCACTTTATCCAAAAAGCGCCCTTTTGTTTTTCAGAGGTAAATATGGGGGTAAATATGCCTCCTTCTCACCACTGGAGGGTAAGGACAAAGTCATTCATCCCCAGCCTCAGACGGCCCTGTCCCATCATCTGTTGAGTTAAAGGGACTCTGTTGCACCAAGCCAGGGTGGGGGAGGGCATTAGAGCTCATGACCCGAAAATTAGTCTTATTACCTATAAACATCAGTGAGCACTTTCATAAAGAAATCAGGAGTAGAAAGAATAGTGGATTTGAACATCCCAGGAACAAGAGTTTTGTCCTACCTTTGTCCCTGAGTGGCTGTAGGCATGGGGCCCCATCTTTCCTTAGAAATGAGTCTAATCATACCATTCTTTCCTTCCTCCTACACTTTTGAAGCCTCAGATGAAGTCACCTACATGAAAAGTACTAAAAAAGGCTTGCATGTGGGTCTGTTGTTAGTGATCTTGCCAGTGAAGTGGAACTGGAAACAGGTTAGGTGAGAGAGCTCCCCCTTTCCTGGAGGTGTCGCCTTGTGACGTGGCCAGGGTACAGGGCCATGCTTTCCAGTCCTCCCTGACCGTCAGAATCACCGAAAGGCTTGTGAAAATATGTCCATTCCTCGGGGCATACCTCTTTCTGGAATCAGAAATGTGAATCAGAATCTTCAGGGGAGGCTGGAAGAAACACCCCCTACTGAATCTAATTCTCCACGGGCTTTGGTGCTAGACAGACCAGGACTCTTTTCAAATCCTGTTAGTGGTTGCGTGACGCCGGGGCCAGGTGTATTACTTAACCTCTGGGAGCCTTGTGTCCTTTTCTGTAGAAAGGGAGGTAATAATACAGGGTGTGAGGTTTAAAAATAGCAGTTTCCGAGTGCTTGGGGCCTAGCAAATATTGTCGGCTATTACGGTTGGTGGTGAGAGAGAAGCCCAGTGACTCAGTGATGAGTTCACACCCCTGATCTGCTGGCAGCGTGGTTGCATTTGGAAGGCTAAGCGGGACCAGAAGAGAGGAGTTTGCGGTGGCTAAGGTGTGCCCTCTCGCCCTGCCCACTGACGCCCGTGGACCTTGGCCTCCTCGGTCACCCTGACCTGCTAGGGGAATTCCCAGCTCTGCATACCTCTCCTGCACAGGAAGGCCCTCCCGTGTTTTACCTGCATTTGTCTAAACAGCGCCACACTCCACAAAGCCAACAGCTATTTCCTCTTCTCTTATTCCAGCCCAAGATAATAGCTGCCCTAGGACCTCTCATTGCCGGTAACTGTGTCCCCTTCGTAATCTCCGTGTCAGGCGCCCACACTCTGATCCCCATCGGTCTGCCCAGCTCAACAACCCCAACTGCGACAACTCTGTGACCACACCAGGATTGACAGCTTCTTTATCACATCTCCTTTGCCCTGTCCCTCCCCGTTTCACTTCCTTCTTAACCGGCCTCAAACTCTGATCCGCCATGGGAGTCCCCATACCCCTCCCCCCTCCCAGCCAGGTGGAGCTCAGCACGACACCCAGCTGAAAGGGAGAAGGAAAGCATGCAAGGTGCTGACAGATCTCACTGAGTTCATCAAGACTTGGGTTTTTCTCGGCATTCATCTTGACCTTCCCACCCTAGATAATTACTCCACACTTCCCCACCAATTTCTTCAAAGCTCCCAACTCCTCCACAGCCTCACTCTCAGGCTTAACCTTGCTTCCCTGTGTCACTGAGCGGGCTAAAGCTGTCAGAGAACTGCCACCAGGATCGCCGCCGAGCTCTCTCAAACTTCCGTGTGCAAACAAACGATGTGGGAATCTTATCTAAATGCAAATTTTACTTCCTGCGGTGGGGCCTGAGAATCTGCATTGCTAATGAGCTCCAGGTGAGGCTGCTGCCTGGTGACTTTCTCTCTTCCTCTTCTCTCTTCCTCGTGAGGTCAGAAGCTTCTCAAGCTTAATTTGACCAACGCTTAACTCCTAATCCCCATCCCCATCCCCACCCAGTCTGATTGAGGATTCTAGCATCCTCCCTCATCTCCATCAAGGATGCAAGATACACAGGTGGGGGGTAGAAGGAGCGATGTCAGAAGGCACTCCAGCCTTGCAGGTGCTGTCTGATAGAAACATGACTTAAGCAACATAAGTACTTTAACATTTTCGAGGAGGCCCATTTAAAAAGTAAAAATGGGGCATCTGGGTGGCTCAGTCAGTTAAGCGTCTGCCTTCAGCTCGGGTCATGATCCTGGAGTCCCAAAATCAAGCCCTGCATTGGACTCCCTGCTCAGTGAGGAGTCTGCTTCTCCCTCTGCCCCTCACCCTGCTTGTGTTCTCTCTCTCTTCCTCACTCTCTCTCTCAAATAAACACATAAAATCTTTTTTAAAAATAAAATAAATAAAATAAACAGGTACGATGAATTTTAATAATTTATTTCCTTAACCCAACATTTGTCTAAAAGTGCCATTTCAACATTTAACCAAATATAAAAGATTCTTGACAGGATTTCTTTTCATGCTAGGACTTCAACATCTGGTGTGTAGTTTACACTTACAGCACACCTCGATGTAGATGCTAAATTTTCATCAGAAATACTGACTCTTTATCTAGATTTTATAAAAAATGTATAGTTGACAATGTTGATTCACATACCCAGGTTGTTCCGAGCATATTTGAGGAACTGAAATCAGTGTTAATTTTTATATTTAACTTTAAATAAATTGAAATAAGATAAAAATTAAAATTCAGTTTCTCTGTTGCACTAGCCACAATTCAAGTGCTCGCTGGCCACATGTGGCTGGTGGCTACCGTATTGGACCACACACGGACGTATAGCAGTTAAGCTGGTCATCAACTGGAGGTAGATTCTGGGGGTCAAGGTCTATGCTGTAATTCATCTCAGCCCCCCCCCCGCCACACTTCTCCCTAGATGCCTGGCCTAGGACCTGAACTCAGTACTTTTTATGGAAATAAATTTATCCCCAAGTCAAAAATTGATGTCTAGGAACACACGCTTCGTTCCCAAATATGACCACTAGGGGGCAGGAGCTGGCTATCATCTCTTGGCAAGAAAAAGGAGATGGCTAACAATTTTCTACACAGGTGGAAGGTCATTGGGGCAGGGTTTTATTGCTTCTCATGACCCATTAGCGATTTCAATCGAGTCATACTGACATTTAAAAAAAAGAGACCAGAGGGGCTCCTGGGTGGCTTAGTGGGTTAAAACCTCTGCCTTTGGCTCAGATCATGATCCTAGAGTCCTGGGATCAAGTCCCACATCCGGCTCTCTGCTCCGCGGGGAGCCTGCTTCCCCCTCTCTGTCTGCCTGCCTCTCTGCCTACTTGTGATCTCTGTCTGTCAAATAAATAAATAAAATCTTAAAAAAAAGAAAGAAAGAAACCCAACTTGGCTAGACTTTATGGCCACCTCTTCTTTAAAGAAAAAAAAGAGAGAGAGACCAGAAAAAAATACAAACATAAGCTCTATTATTGTTATGTGTAACATTGTGTATGAGTCTTGTTTTAGGTTTATTTATTTTAGAGAGAGAGCATGCACAAGTGAAGGGAGGGGCAAAGGGAGAGGAAGAGGGTCCAAAGCAGGCTCCCTGCTGAGTGTGGAGCCGGCACTGGCACCGGGCTCCATCCCACAACCATGAGGTCATGACCCGAGCTAAAATCAAGGGTGGGATACATCACCAGCTGAGCCCCCCAAGCACCCTGTGTATGAGTCCTGATGTAAAATGTTCTTATTGTGAGTCATGGTCAAAAAAGTTTGAAAATCACCTGAATTTCCCATACTTACAGATAAAGAAACCAAACCCACATGCTAACCAGTATTGTAGGAAATGGGACTAGGAGAGCTCCTGATGCGGTCTCCTCTTTGATTTAGCTGTTGTAAATCCTCTGAAGTTAATTTGAAAGGAAGCTGAGCTCAGAGCAGCCGAATGGCATACCCGGGCTCTGGGCTAGGAGCTATAGAGCCAGGCCTCACGCCCAGTGCTTTCATACCGACTCAGCAAGGGTTGCTGGGGGGCTGCCGGGCCAACGGTGTGCTAAGGTCACCCACAAGGCGCAGACAGACAGGAGGGAAAAGCATAAACACAGCTCCTGCCCCCTGGGAGCTCGCAGTCCAATGGGCAAGACAGACATTAGCAACTAATCTCACACGTAAATATATCATTAGAAACAGTAATATCTGCTCTGAAGGAAAATGGACACGGGGTCCTAAAAGAGCAATGCATGGGACTGTGCTGAGCTTGGAGAGACCACGGCGGCTGCCTTGAGAGGACGGTATTGAAGAGCAGCCCGAGTCAGATGAGTCAGATGAGCTCTGTGTATGTGTGTGTGTGTGTGTGTGTGTGTGCAGAGATGTGTGGTGCGTGTGTGGATGTGTGTGGTGTTTGTGTGTGTGTGGATGTGTGTGGTGTTTGTGTGTGTATGGGCGTGTGTGGAGTTTGTGTGTATGTGTATGTGTGTGTGTGTAGTGTGTGGTGGGTATATGTGTATGTGGATGGTATGTGGTATGTGTGTGCAAATGTGGCTGTATGTGGTCCATATGTATATGTGTATGGTGTGGATGTATGTGGATGGTGTGTGAGGTGTGTGTGTGTGTGCACGTGGATATGGATGTGTATGGTGTCTGTGTATCATATGTGATGTATGGGTGTGTGTGCATGTGTGTGTGTGCGTGGATATGGATGTGTATGGCATGTGGTATGTGGTGTGGATGTGTGCGTGGATGGTGTGTGATATGTGTTTCTGTGTATCGTATGTGATGTATGGGCTGTGTATGGTGTGTGTGTGTGTGTGTGTGTGTGTGTGGTTGTGTGGCAGTGGCAGGCATGCTGCGATCATTCTCCACTGAAGGAGCAAGCTGTGTGGAGGCAGCAAAGGCTGCCCCAAGGCCGAAAGTGTCTGGAGTGCTGGGGAACTCGGAGGTGAGGTGAGCCCCGGGGCGCAGCCTGAGAGGAGACTGGGGAGCTGGTTGGGGCCAGACCTGCAGGACCTCTTGGGACTTGTGACAGATTTTGAATTTTACTTCAAAGGGTACCATTGAATGGTTTCTGAGCAGAGGAGAGACTTGATTTGGTTTTCGCTTTAAGAAGATGCCCTGGCTCTGCGTGGACAGTGGGCTGGGATGGGAGCATGAGGGCAGGGCGGCCAGTCAGGAGCTCTCTCGGCCTCGGAGGGAAGATGGCGGACTTCCACCCCCCACAGCCACCCCAAACCACATTTCTTCGGCCTCCCTTGGCTGGCTATCCTTCAAGTGCCCCCACAACTATCTCTGCCCTTCGCTGTGCTCAGAGCTGGCTTGGTTGGACACATCAGTGGGCCCTTTGTCCTCCAGCTTCAGTTGGGTTTGGTCACTGGAGGAGGGGAGTCAAGGAGCCTGAACTCTGGGTATTTGCCCTCCTTCTCCTTCCCGAAAGGTCTCCATGGACAGGCTCATCCTTCAACCAAAGACCAGGTGGTCCTGTCCACTCACCTCTTTCCCTTCAAGTTCTGCACCTGCTCCATGCCATCACCCATCGAGGCTAGAGGTGGTCCAGGGCCCCACTGTCATGGTCCTGGGGTATGGCCACTATCCCTTGGGCTCTCTGTACCCCGCCCATCGCCTTGTCATCAGTCCATAATGCTCCCCTCCAGTCCTCAGTTTGGGTGGGTCCTCCATTTCCTGGCCTACTCTGCCTCATCTGCCTTCTTGCCCCCACCCCCACCCCGCTGGCAACACAGCATCAGTGGGAGGAGCCTGGACATTGGGGTCAGATAAAACTGGGACCGAATTCTGGCTCTGTCCCTTACTAGCTGCGTGATGGGGTGCATCGCTTAGCCCACCCGAGCCTCCGTCTGTTCATCTCTAACACGAGGACACTGTCACCTGCCTCACACAGTGGCTAGCTCAGCAAAGGAACACATGCAAGGGTGTGGCTCAGGCGCTGTGCACAGCAGACCACCTTCTGCGCTCTGTTTTTCCTTCTCCAACCACCAAGTGAGCATTTGCCGCTCTGCACAGGGTCTGGCGCCGTAATGGGCGCTGGGATGAGGGGGACACTGGGGAGGCTGCGGTCCTGGGAACAAGCTACAGTGACTCCCCCGTTGGACTCCACCACAGTTCAAGGTAGAAAATCATGAGGCTCACTTTCCAAACCATTCATTTCATTGTTTACAACTCTGTGGCAGGTGTTTTTCCAGAGTCTGGGGATAGAGTAGTGACCAGGCATAAAATGTGATCAGAAGGGGCTTCGGAGGGGAGATTGAATTCACTTTTAGCTTTAAAGGAGCTGTGCTCCAAGGTAAGCCATCTCCGTCTCCCTGGGGACTGACCTCACTTTCCTCCCTCCCCCTGGGAGAGCCTGCAGAACTCCCCAGACTGACAATCAGCCTTAATTAGTCACAGCCACTTCAGGAATGTATTAGATCACCTTGACCATGTGGGGGCAGAAAGTACCCAGAGAAGAGTGCCTGGGGGATTTCTCCAGACCTGGCGGGGCAGATGTAGGGAACAAAAAATCCAGGACAGTGACCAGGGCAGACCTACTGAAGGGGTGTGGGGCACATGGAAGGGGGCGGCGGGAGCATAAAATGCTGAAAAACTGGGTTGAAGCCATATTGCTAAATCAAGCAACGTGAATTTAATGGTGTAGGCATTGGCTTTAAGTGGGGAGGGGGCAGACCTGATTGAGAGTTGGGCTCCCAAAGGCTTTGTCTGATAGCCTTTGTGAGTTGGGTGGGGGCCAGGGGTGTCTGTGGTGGGCTGGGTGCCAGGACCCCGGCCCAAATTGGGGTGATGGCAGTGGGAAATGGAGGATCACCCCCTCTGCACCCATTCCTAAAATGTGTATTGGCGTGCCCATAAGGACCAGGCATCAATGTTGCAAGAAAGACAAAAGATTCAGTGACATCAGTGAGTGAGTATCTGGAAAGAACCCCACACTGCGAGCTTTACTTGGGTGATCAAGGTTAGTGGTCAGAAAAGCTCCATGCGGGTCCTCAGTCCCTTCTGCCAAGAAAGGGATTGGGGATCCCCTATACCTGCCCAGCCACACCTGGAAATGACAAGAAAGAGGATGGGCATTTCAGTTTGGAACTCGAGAGGGACACAGGAGTGGACATTCTCCGCGAGCAATGCTTTCTGTGTCACACGGAGGCAAGGGAAGCAGTGAATGTGACTCTGGAAGTAAAAGGGCCAAGTCATGAGCTCTGGGGAACCGGAACGATGGCAGCAGAAGGGGCTGCCTGTGGGAGGACAGTCAGAAGAGGCTGCGGTAGGGCAGGTGGAGCAAAACAAGGCTCTGCCCAGAGGTTAGGTGACCAGGAATGAACAGTGACAAAGGGTTTTGTTTATTAATATTTTTTAATTTTTAAGTAATCTCTATGCCTAATGTGGGGCTCCAGCATACAACCCCGAGATCAAGGGTCACACGCTGTCTGGACCGAGTTGGCCAGATGCCCCAAGGGGTTCAGAGCCGAATTAGGATGGAATGGTGGGAGCAGAAGCTCAGTTGAGTGGCCTAAGATCGGTGCAAAGTGAAAAGTAAAGGCAGGAAGGAGGACTGCTTTCTTTGTTTTAATAAAATTTATAGATATTTTAATTATATATATAATTATATATTAATAAAATTATATATATATATATATATTTTTTTAAAGTAAACTCTACCCCCAATATGGGGCTCAAACTCATGACCCTGAGATCAAGAGTCACATGCTCTATTGACTGAGCCAGCCAGGCACCCCTCTAAAATAATTTTTTTATTAAAATAGTAATATCATCTCATTGTAGTAAGACAGAAAATATTTTTAAAATATAAGAAAAAGAAAATAAGGGGCACCTGGGCGTCTCAGTTGCTAAGCATCCACCTTTGGCCCAGGTCATGATCTGGGGATATGGGTTCTGGGATCAAGCCCCACATTGGGCTCCCTGCTCAGAAGAGAATCTGCTTCTTGGCCTTCCTCTCCCTCTGTCCCTCTCCCCATGCTCAAGTTCTCTCTTTCTCTGTCTCAAATAAATAAATAAATAAATAAATAAAATCTTTAAAAAGAAAGAAAGAGACAACAAATGATACCCCATAAGTTCATCAATCAACAATCATCACTGGTAGCATCTTAGATTTTCTTCTGTGCATTTTGTTTACAGAACTCTCACCAATGATACAAAATTTACACATGCTTGTATCCTGTTTTCCTCCCACTTTATGTTAAAATGGACACCCACAGTATTAGCTGGAATGTTTTCGGCTGTAGTTATCAAAGCAGAACGAAACGACTAAATGTGGCTTAAACAATGAGGACTATTTTTATTTCACGTAATGAGAAGTCCAGGGGCAAGATAATCTGGACTGGTTAATGCAGGGACTTGGTTATGTCTTCAAGGACATTGGTTCCATCCTAACTTTTACTCTGCCATCTCCAGCATGTTACAGTATCCTCCTAATCCGAAAGTGGCTGCTGCAGTTCCAGGCATCACAGGCAGATGACAACATCCTGGACAAGAAAAGAGCACAGTGCTATTGTATTCCTCTTCAACAATTAGGAAAACCTTCCTAGAAGGTCTGCAGCCTATTTCCTACCCCACCTCGCAGCTATGCATCGTGGAGCAATTGATCTCTCAGTGCCTCAATGTTTTAATCTGTGCAATGGAAATTATAACTATTTGACTTACAAGGCTATTGTGGGGAGCTGAGAGTTTTTCTGCATAAAGCACTTAGAGCAGTGCCTGGCATATGATTTGTACTATATAAATACTTGTTGTTATTATTATCTAATGGCAGGAATTTCATCCCATTCCTGGGTCTAACTAATTATGTGGCAGGGCAAAGAATGTACCAATTGGCTTGGACTGGTCAAGATGCACCCACCCCAGAGCTGAGGAGGGGCTCATTCAGAGGCTATGGCAATTTGGGGTGCTGGGCAGCTCAGTGGATTAAAGCCTCTGCCTTCAGTTCAGGTCATGATCCCAGGGTTCTGGGATGGAGCCCCACATCGGGCTCTCTGCTCACCAGGGAGCCTGCTTCCTCCTCTCTCTCTGTCTGCTTCTCTGCCTACTTGTGATCTCTGTCTGTCAAATAAATAAATAAAATTGGAAAAAAAAAGCTATGGCAATTCATAGCAGAGCTGGCAAAATACGGGTTAACAAGGGAAAAGGGGGGGTGGCGAATGGGCATTAATCAAGGGGCAGGATCAGCCACACCTGTGTTGCTTTGCCTGCACCTGTTTTGTTTTGTTTTTTTAAGTAGGCTCCACGCCCAATGTGGGGTTTAAACTCTTGACCCTGAGATCCAGAGAGCTCTGTGACTGAGCCAAGTAGGCACCCCACCACTGTATTAATTAAAAAAAAAAAAAATCTAGGGGCACCTGGATGGCTCAGTTGGTTAAGCATCCAACTCTCGATCTCAGGATATCACCACAAGTGGTGTATGAATACCCATCTTCCCATAGTCTTTCCAACATTCAGATTTTATTAGTTTGTTTTGTTTTGTTGTGGAGAAGGGGCAGAGAGAGAGAGAGTGAGAGAATCCCAAGCAAGCTCCATGCTCAGCGCAAGCCTGAGGTGGGACTTGATCTCATGACCCTGAAATCATGACCTGAGCCAAAATCATGACCCTAGATTTTATTAGTTTTAATCTTCTCTATTTAAAAAAATATTTTATTTATTTATTTCAGACAAACAGAAAGAGCGTGTGCACAAGCATGGGGGAGGAGCAGAGGATGAAGCAAGCTCCGCCACTGAGCAGGGAGGCTGATGAGGGGCTCCATCCTAGGAACTTAGGAGCATGCCTTGAGCTGAAGGCAGACACTTAAACGACTGAGTCACCCAGGAACCTCCCTTTTTAAAAATTATTTTTAAGATTTATTTATTTGAGAGGGAGTGACGAGAAAGAGTAGCTTACATTTTCTCGGTTTTTTTAAAAATATTTTATTTATTTGACTGAGAGAGAGCGAGAGAGAACACCTGCGCACAAGCAGGGGGGAGGGGCACACAGGCAAGAAGCAGGCTCCCCATGGAGCAGGGAGCCCCGATTTGGGGCTCGATTTTGATTCTGGGACTCTGGGGGATCATGACCTGAGCCAAAGGCAGCTGCTTAACCAACTGAGCCACCCAGGTGCCCCGGGATGTCTTTAAAAAATTTAATTTAACTCTTAGATGTTAAGAGTTTAACATTTTTTCATGTACCCATTTATCCCTTTGTTAATTGGGCTCTTAGTGTCCTCTTATTTATTAAGGTCTTTATATTATAAAGGTCTTTATTATTTAATAGGTAGCTTAACTCTGTGACAAATTTGAGGCAAATATTTTCCATGTTTTTTTGTTTTGGGCTTTTTTTTTTGTGCATGCATGGTTTTTCTTTTCTTTTAAAGATTTTGCAGAGAGAGAGAGCATGAGCACAAACAGGGAACAGCAGGCAGAGGGAGAAGCAGGCTAGCCTTGGAGCAGGGAACCCATGTGTGGGGCTGGATCCCAGGGCCCTGGAATCATGACCTGAGCTGAAGGCAGACACTTAACCGACTGAGCCACCCAGGCATCCCATAGTTTTTCTTTTAATATATGAAAAGCTTAATTTTTTTTTAAGTACCTAAAAGGGTAATTGTTTCCCTTGTTAGATCTTAAGTTGCTTTTCGTCTAAGAGTAATAGATGCCTACTAAAAAAATTAGAAGAACTCTTCAATTGCTTTTTGCCGTAGAAAGTCTTCCACTGTCCAGACGTTGAACATGCATTTAAATTTCCTCTAATTGTATATGGTTTAATTTTATGTCCTTAACACTTTCATTCACTCAGTTCATTTTGCTGCACTCTGCCATGCACAGATCTAAATTGCTCTTTTCCAAGTAGCTCCAAGCATTGTGTTTCCAGCACTGTTACTAACTAACCTTTTTGCTTCCCTCTGGCTCCACCGGCTAGTGTTGCAATCATGCTGCATAACGAGCAAATCCAAAACTGAGAAGCATACAACAAGCACTACTCTCTCATGCATCCCTGGGTAGGTGGAGTTTCAGCTGATCTAGGCTGGGTTCTGCTAGGCTGGCTTCTAAGCTGGGAGTGGGGTCAAGCAGGCTCCATGTGTTTTCTATCCTTCTTAGACCAGCAACTGCCAGAGGGATGGTCTCCTGGAAAAAGGCATTAAGAGACCAGATTCAATCACCATCACATATTTAAGACCTCTGCTTATATCATTGTGTGCTAACATTCCACTGGCGGAAACAAATCATAAGACCAAGCCCAATGTCAGTGGTGTGGGGAAATAAATACACTTCACCTTTATTGAAATGTGCATAGTCACATGACAAAGGATGTGTTTACAGGGAGAGATGAATTAAGAACTGGGGTGGAGGGGGAAGAACTGAGAACTGAAATGCAATCTACTAAACCCATGGAGACCAACTTTCAGGAAGCTCAGTCGTGTCATGATAAATGGCAGAACAGAATCCAGAAAGGGACCCAAAGTCAAGGGAGTTTTTTTTTAAGGCAACGAGATACTCACATTTGCTCATAGGTTGAGGAAAAGCAGTGGTCAGGAGGAACACCCCTTGAAGGTATGAGCAAGGCTAATAGCATGTCCTTTAAGAATGCATATGGAAACAGCAAAATTTGTAGAGGGGGTGGGCAGGCACAGAACTTATTTCCTCTGAGAAGGATGTTGGCTGGAAGCAAGAGAACTGGAGGTGGGCCTGAGGTTTCCAATGGCGACTGGGGGTCATGAGCAGGCATCCCAGCAATGTCAAAGCTGTGTCAAGCATTCGTGTTGGAGGATCCCAGTGAAGCCTGAGCGGTAGAGACCCTCATTCACATGGGATGGCCATTTGTCTCCAGTCCTGTCCATGAGGGTGGAGCAGTCCATGGGCTGTCAGGCTGGTCCAGGCAGGCTGGAGCCTGGCAGGCCAAAGATGGAGGGCCCGGGTTGGGCAGCGAGTGGTTCCTCAGCTTCCTTCCTCAGCTGGTGAGTGGTTCAAAGGACTGAACCCAGGTTCTCACTGGGAAGGAAATGTGGGCAGGAGGAGCGGAGGGGCTGGAAGAAAACACAAGGTTTGAGGGGCCAGAGTTAAAGGAGTAGAGGATGTGGGGCTGAGGGGTCAAAGGGAAGGACACCGGACTTGAGATGTTCAGAGGGCAACAAGTTCCAGGGGCGTCCAGGCTGGGACCACATGAGGAGGCTGTTCTATTGAACCGAAGGCCTCAGAAGTGAGGTCAGAACTGAGGCCAAGGCAGAGTTCAGAGTTACCCGTGCTAAATGCAGATTCCTAGGCCCTGGCCAGACCTACGAAGTTGGAATCTTTTGAGGAGAGGCCCAGGATTCTGTATTTTCACAATCTCCCCCGAGGGGTTCTTAGACTCCCTGAAGTTTGAGAACAGCTGAGCTGAAAGTACCAATGGGCCACGCTTGCTGTAGGTTCCCCCTCCAGAAGGCAGGGCAGCCAGAGGGAGGAAGGAAATGGAAGCCACACAAACCGGGGTTCCAGAATGTACAGCACAGCTGGTGGGAGGTCTACGGTGGGAGGGCGGGATCGGCGTGGGGGCAGCACGTATGAGGCTGGGCTGAGGCGGGGACAGAAAATCCTAGCCACCACTCCTGGGTCCAGCTGTCTTTTCCACGCTGAACTCACTTCCCCACCCCCGTCCAACAAGATGTCTCTTTTCTCTAACATTCAGACAGTGCCAACCATCTCCGCTCCTTCATGACCACTCATCGCCATCGGCGTCATCATCACCATCACCACCATTAATTCCCTGATTTCCTGACCACCAGCCAAGCGCCAGGCCCCAAACCTGAGGTATGATGCAAGATGAAGGCAGGCTCTCGATCCTAATGGAAAGTCCCAGGCCAGTTGGGAAGACAGGATTCCGACACCAGGGACAGGCAAACCAAGATGGCAAGTGGACAAGGGGCAGAGTTGAGAAACCCAGGAACCTGTGGGGAGGCTTGCTCTTCATGAGTTAAACTCTAAAACCCCCCAACAAAAAAATAAAATAAAATAAAACAAAATAAAAAATAAAACTCCCCATCACAGGCCGGAATGACATGCTGCCCATTGTCTGACCCAGGTGATTAATGGGTTCTCTCCCAGGAGAGTCGCAGAGGCAAACCTTAGCCTTGGCAGTGCACCCCAAGCTGCTCGAGGTGGGGGGAGAAGGTCATGGGCAAAGAGGGTTTTCCTCAGACTTGGCTCTCCTGCAGCCTTCCCTCATAGTAGGAAACACGGGCAGTCACCAGGCTTGTCCCACCTCTCGGTTCACTAGCGACCCTCCCGAGTGGGGAATGGCTTCTGCACATCCGTCCTGCTGGGACGCAGCCCACTTGGTCAGGACGCTCGTCTTCGGATGGGCACAGGTTCAGCAGCAATAACCAAATTATCATTCATTCATTCTTTGTTTCTCTCATTCACTCCTTCGCTCACCGGATGTTTGTCACCTACTTTGAACCAGGCATTGTGCAACCCCCTGAGAATACCGTGGTGCAAAGACAGACAGACCCTTCCCTGCCTTCACGGGGCTTATATTCCAGCAGGGGGACAGATGAGATCACAGGATAATGTCAGTGTGAAGGCGTGATGAAGGAAGTGAGCAGGATGGAGGGGTCAACGAGAGCCTCTCAGAGGGGGTCGCATTTTTTCTTTAATTGGATGGATAGCCTACATATGGTAAGTGCACACATTTTTAGGGCACCGTCTGGTGAATTTTCCCATTTGCATAAGCCATGGTTCGTCCATCTCTGAACTATTGACATTTAGGGCTGGAAAATTCTTTGTGGTGGGGCCATCCTATTCAGTGCAGGATGTTTTGCAGTATCCCCTGGCCTCTACTTACCAGATCTTAGTAGCACACCTCCCCCTCCCTTTTGTGACCATCAGAAATGTCTCCAGACTTGGCCGCATGTCTTCTGCGAGGCAGTGTTCCCCCGTGGGGGGCTCCTGGGCTAAGCCATGTAATCGCCAGTCAACTCAGGATACAGGCTGTTCCCATCACAGAGGGGCTGGTCTTTGAGCTCCGACCCAATGGATGAGAAGCTGCTACCTGTTCAAAGAACTGAGGGAAGAGTGTTCCAAGAGGGAGCATGAGCAAAGGCCCTGGGGTGGGAACAAGCTTGCTTGGTCCATCTGAGGAACAGTGTGCCTGGTCCATCTGAGGAACAGTGTGCCTGGTCCGTGGTGACAGGGGAGGAATGGCATCTGAGAAGGTGGAAGAGATAGGCTTGGCATCACTAAGCAGGGGCTTTGGCGTTAGGACATTACAAAGAACATTTGTCCATATTTAGTATGCATCTGGTACCACGCCAGACACTGGAGATTCAAAGATGAATCAATTAAATTATACTCCCTACTCTTCTGGAAGAGAGTAAAGTCTTCTAGACTCTAGACTCTTGAAATAGACATGTAAACAAATACACACACACACACACAGAGCATGAGGCACTGCATTGAAAGATAAACTTACGGACAAGACCTAGAGCTGGCAAAAGGGGCGTCATGCGTAAGCCCATGCTGGGGTGGGAGGGTTCAAGAAGAACTTTCTTGAACAGAGTGCATCTGATCTGAGTCTTTGGGGGAACAGGGGATGAATGATACTCCAGGCAGAAGGCACAGCAGGTCAAAATCTCAAGAGTGTGGATTCAGGGAATGACAAATGATAGATTCAGGGAAAGACAAGTAGGTGATATAAGATGTAAGATCAGTAGGAGGTGAATCCTGAGGCATCAGTCTGGCTGGGACAGAAGATTTCCATGGAGTGGAGATGACACTAGGCAGATTTTGGGGCGCCTGGCTGGCTCAGTGAGAGGAGCACGAGACTCTCAATCTTGGGGTTGTAAATTCAAGCCCCGCCCCCTGCATTGGGTGTAAAGATTACTTAAAAAATAAAAAGTAAATAAGTAAATAAAAAGCAGATTCAGAGCAGACGTTGGCAGTCTTCCAGAACAGTCCAGGGGAGGAAAGGAGGCCTTCCTGAGCCCACGTGAGACCTCTAAAACACCCACCCTCGCTCCTTATGCCCAGCCCTGTCCTGGCTCCATATATTTCATAAAATGCATCTTGGATGATTATCTAATCTTGTCAGTGTGTGTGTGTGGCTGGAGAAGGCTTGGATCATCTTGTATTCTAAGCAGGCTCAGGCCTGAGCCTGCATTTCCTGTTTCAGATGACAGAGACTGTGTTAATTTCCCAATATAATGCCTTACCTGCAGAAAGGTGTGTTCACAGTGTCTTTTGATGAAGCTTCATAATTCTTCACTTTGCATGTACAGACCCAGACTTAGAGACATATGAAGTCCCCTGGCCTGGAAGGGACTTCTGCAAGGTAGCCTGCTGGTCTTGCCCAGTACTCACAGGTGGGGAGCTAATCACAGGTGGGAGCTAATCACAGGTGGGAGCCTAATGTCATTCTATCTGACACTTGTTTATTCAGACTCTTGGTGGGCCAGGCCCCAAGAAGGAGCTGACCTATGGGCAAGGAGACAGAAAGGGAGCAGGCCATAGGTTCTGGCCCTCAGGATGTATCCATGTAAGAGAAAGTCCACATCTGGGGTTTCTGAATGAAACCAGTATTATGTGTTGGGATTACAGTTCCATTTAGGGATAAATCAACCCACCTCCTGGCTTTTTGGAAGGATGATGATGACGCCTCCAATTCATTGTGCATGATGAGCCCATCCGTCTATGCTCTCAACGCTGGGGCCCCAGACATGTCCATCAGAGGGAGACAGTTCATGACTCGGGGGTCAGTCTAGCCAGCCTCTTGGGCCCATGCGCAGGCTGCAGGGAAGAAAACAAGAGCACTGCCTCACCTGCTTCCCTCCCCAACCCCTCCCAGCAGGAGAGAGAGCTCACTTGACTGTTGGCAACATTTCTTTCCCTTCTCCAGCTGGGCCAGCCCTAGGGCTGGAGCCAGAAAGTTTTGCCAAATTTGTCGATGTCACCATGCCTGCCCTTGCATCCACTTCCCTCCCACTGACCTCAACAATTTCTGGAACCCATCAGGAAGGCAGCAGTGCCGGGGGCAGGAAGGGGGAGGGAAGGGGGAGGAATGGTGTGGAAATCCCACTGGGCTTGGAAGGCAGGATACCAAGGTCTTTCTCCTGTCTCTGCCACCCGTTGTTGCCTAATCCTGGTTGAATCACGCCCTCTGACCTTTGTAGTCTCTTCTTATCCTTAATGGCACGTGGTTTACAGGTCACCTGCTTAAGGAGGCCCTGGCCCATCTAAATTGGTCCTCTTTCCTCTTTTTCATTGCCCCCTGTGCTCGATCCCTTTATCAGAGCACAGTTTGTAATCACACACAGGTATGTACATATGTGTGTGGTGTATATATGTGTGTATATAGATATAAATAAATGCGTATATAATTATGTTTGTTGGCTTATTTGGTTTGTTTCCCTGCCAGATTCTAGATTGCAGGCTCCAGGAATATCGTGGCTGTGTGTCTTTGACCCTTATCCCCAGTGCTTGGCGCAAAGGAGGGCACAGAATAGTAATTTAGTGAACAAATAAATGAATGAATGCCGTTAACCCACAGGATCTTCCAGGTTTCTTCCACCTGAAAAAGTTCGGTCTAGGGTTTCCTGCCAAGAGGACCATTCCGGGGCCTCTCCCAGAGTCCTCTTGTTGGGGGAAGGTGGGAGGATGTCGGGGGTGGGGGTGTGGAGGAGACGTGGGTGCGCAGGCACCCGGCGAGCCTTGGTCCCCTCTCCACCTCTGGAGAGCTTGGACTCGAGTCCCTGTAGGTCCGACGCCCCACGGGCCCCGCCCCCGGGTCAGTCGGCGGGGGCGGGGCCAGGCCGCCTCCAGCGGGTGGCATTCCGGGCTTGCGCCGAGAGTAGCGAGGGGGAGGGTTCGAACGCGAGTCGCAGAGTGGGGCGGGGCCAGAATGCCCCTCCTCGCCCCCCAGGCTGGCAGTGCAGGGGGCGGGGCCCCAACCCCGCAGATCCCCCGCGAAGGGGCCTGGGCGGAGCCGTCGCCTAGCAACGCCCCGCCCCGCCCGCCCCCAGTCGGCCGCGGGCGCCTGCCCCCAGCATGGCCTGGCAGGGCTGGTCTGCGCCGTGGCTGTGGGTCTCCGGCTGCGGGCTGCTGCTCCTTGTCCTCGTCCTGCTGGTAAGCCCCCGCAGCTGCCGAGCGCGGCGGACCCTCCGCGGCCTCTTCATGGCGCGCAGCAAGCGGCTGCTCTTCCGAATCGGGTTAGTGCCGGGCTCCGGCGACGGGATGCGGGGCTCGGGAAGGCGCGCGCGCAGGGGAGAGGGGACCGAGAGGCAGGGGTCGGGGGGCGGGGGGCGGCCCGAGGGTTTGGACGGAGCGAGGGCTGGGGCATCCAGAGCCAGAGAAGAGAGAGCGAAGAGGCGGGCTGGAGAAGCCACTGACTTGGGGGAACTGAGCAGAGCAGGAGTCGGGGGCGGGGGGGCCCGGGGGGGGAGGCGCTGGAAAATTGGGATGGGCTGGGGAGGTATTGGAGGGGCAGGCCAGGGTGGCCAGGGAAAGGGGGCATCTGGGGAAAAGAGCCAGCTGAGGGGCCGGAGACAGGGAGCTGGAAAAGGAGTGCAGGTGCAGGAGAGAAGGAATGCCTCAGACCATCAGTGTCACTTGAAACTGCCAGCTGCTTCCATGTGTCCCTGTCTTTCTCCCCATCACCCAGCCCCCCCCCCCCCATTCTGTCAGCTCTTCTCTCCCAAGCAAGAGTCCCAACTCTGCAGGTCTGTCTCTTTCCTTCTACTCCCTACCCTGGCCGGTGTCGGAAGGCCAGGCTGTGAAATCCAACCCTCCTCAATCAGCTTGGGGAAGTTCATCGACCTCCAATGACTTTTTCCTATCCCCTTCCCCCAGTCCTCACTCTTTCCTTCTCCCTACTTTTCCCCTTTCCTGGGCTAGACTAGGGGGCTAACCAGCTCTGATCTGCCAGGGAGACACTAAGAGGCAGGAGGGGAACCACAAGAAGGCTTCCTAGGGCCCCAATCCCTTCCCACAGCCAGCAGGCCTAGGGGACAGGACCTCAAGCTTGAGGACAACGATGATGGTGATGGGAACTGTGGGAGCCCTGGCCACTGGCCAGGTTTGGGGGAGGGCCTAAGGCTGGGAATTTCCTGAGCTTCAGAGAGGGTACATTGTACAATTTATCCCTCCTCCCCAGACCACCTCTGGGGCTCCCTGGTGGCTTAGTGGGTTAAAGCCTCTGCCTTTGGCTCAGGTCATGAGCTCAGGGTCCTGGGATCAAGTCCCGAATCTGGCTCTCTGCTCAGTGGGGAGCCTGCCCCCCCCCACCTTTCTGCCTACTTGTGATCTCTGTCAACTAAATAAATAAAATCTTTAAAAAAAAAATGAAGAAAGAAGCTTCAGCCCTAGGGTTCTACTGAAACTCAGTCTAAGGGGTATAGATACAAGGGCTAATTGGAGGAAAAGTGGAAGAACATGAGGGGAGACAGAATCTTGCATGGGTGCGGCTTTGGGGCATTCACATCTCTAAAGGCTTGAACACTGGTTGCATTTTCTTATAAGATTTTTTTTCTTTCTTTCTTTTTTTTTTTTTAAGTAATCTCTACACCCAACATAGGGCTTGGTGCTCAAACTCACAACCCAAGATCCATAGTCACATGCTCTACCCACTCAGCCAACCAGGCATCCCAACACTGGTCACATTCTTGATAATGCTCCAAGTCACCATTGCTCTGCAAAAAGCATTAAATAATGAGATTTACAGATATTTACATAATTTCATGTTTGGGACCTAAAAAAAAAAATTCCCAATAAAATTTCTGGGAATTTCACAGCTCTGTGTGGAGATAAATTTTTAAATTTACTTCTGGTTTTCAAAATTAGTCACATTGAAGTCATACAAATGGCCTGAGGAAGTGGAAAAGAAAGGTTTCCACAAAGAACTGGAATCAAAAGTTCTGGAATAAGAATTTCCAAGATCGCCTTCTCCGAATCCTGAGGGTCTGAGTATTCCTAGAACTTAGGATCTGGAAGTTTCCAAATCTCAAAACTTGGAATTCTCAGAGAACTTCTTCGGAATTCGGTTTCCCTACTGGACTTTCCTGTCTGGATCTCCTTATTGCCTTGGAATCAACTCCCCAAATTTGCAGAGCAGAAGGGCGTGCCTGGAATCAGAATTCCAGATCCTGCCCCTCCATGGTCTGGGAAACAATCAGTTCAGTCCCTTGGGGGAGAGGCTATTGGCTGCTGGGAGGGACAAGGGGGAGTGAGCAGGAAATGGTCTGGGGGAAATGGGCAGGTGTTGTTACTGGGGGTGGCCTCCAGGAAGGATGGAGAGGAGGGGAGGTGTGGGATGGGATGGGACAGGCTGTGATGGGAAGGGGCAGAGTGCAGGGGCACACTCCACCCTAAGCATGTGGTTGGGAGGACCCCAAATGGAGGGTTCCTTTGGGGGTTGGAAAGCAGGTGATGGAAATACTAAGAGAGGAGCAATTATTATCATTAATAACAATCATCACTGGTGTTGGACGATTTTATAAAGGGCTTTCCTCAAACATAATTACAGTTGTCTTGGGGCGCCTGGGTGGCTCAGTGGGTTAAAGCCTCTGCCTTAGGCTCAGGTCATGATCCCAGGGTCCTGGGATCAAACCCAGCATTGGGCTCTCCGCTCAGCAGGGAGCTTGCTACCCCCCCACCCCCCACCGCCCGCCCCACCCTCTGCCTCTCTGTCTACTTGTGATCTCTGTCTGTCAAATAAATTTTTAAAAAATCTTTTAAAAAATTGCCGTTGTCTTGGGATGGGGATGAATGGGCATCATGGATTGTATATCTAGGCTAACCTGAGATAGACACGCACACTTGGGGACTCGGCAGGGCACGGGAGACAGGTAGTACATGGCATGTGGGGTTGGACAAATCTGCTTTTGAGTCCTAGGTTTGTTGCGTAGCAGACATTGGACCTTGAACAGGTAACTCAGCCTCTCTGTGCCTCGGTTGTCTGCATTTGTAAAATGGGCATGGTGATGGTACCATCCTCACGGGCATCCCATGAGGATCAAATGAAAGTATGCATAGAAATGCACAGGGTTTGGCTCATAGTAAGTGCTCGGAAATGTTAGCAATGGCTCATTCTCTAGCATGGAGCATGGCTGGGGGGTGGGGGCGGCAGGCATTGGCCAAGGTTCCTTCAAGAGCTTCCTTTCTTACTTCTCTTTTCCAAGACTGTCCTGTCTACCCAACCCTCAGGAGATCCCGCATCCCTCCATTCCTCCAGTGAACGCCTAACTCTTCTGGGTTGGGATTGTGGGATCACAGATAGGAACAGAGTCTGGGTGCTGCCCTCAAGAAAGAGGGGAAAGGAGCAGGAACAGGGACCCAAACCATGGTGGGAGGCAGGACAGGACAAGTTCCCCAGGAGTGTCGGGGGTGCCTGAGGAGGCTGGGATCGGGAGCGTGAGACCCTCCCATATGTGCCCCCTGCTTTGTGCCTCTGTTTCCCTTTTGCTCCTTTCCCTTCTCAGTGGTAGTCAAGAAGGATTGCAGAATGGGGCCCTGAGCAGAGCCTCCTCAGAGGCAGGAGTGAATAGGACACAAAGCTGAGCTCATCCAGGGCTTGGAACATCTTCCACAACTGGGAAAGCAGATGGCACCCAACCTTTGGGGGTAGATAGTCCTAGCTGCCAGAGCCCTTCTGCACTCCCTGACTAAACCCCTTCTTCATTTCTACCTAGGCCGAGGGGGTCTTTCTTTTTCTTTCTTTCTTTTTTTTTTTAAGATTTTATTTATTTATTTGACAGAGATCACGAGTAGGCAGAGAGGCAGGCACAGAGAGAGGAAGGAGAACAGGCTCCCTGCTGAGCAGAGAGCCTGATTCGGGGCTCGATCCCAGAATCCTGGGATCATGACCTGAGCCAAAGGCAGAGGCTTTAACCCACTGAGACACCCAGGTGCCCCTGAGGGGGTCTTTCTTGACTCTCCTGAACCAACTGTCCTGGGACAAATCTTGTTTGCTCTATTTCTGCAAGAGGAACCTGCTTCTCTGGGGCCTGTGAGGCCCACTGGCTTGATTTCAAGGAAAGGCAAGAATCCTGAGCTGAGGGCCTCAAAATAAATGACCCACCTGCTTGTGACAGGAATGAAGGCTTCGTGGAGGCAGTGGGCTGGGCCGTCCCCAATATGGCCTGTCCTTTTCCTTTCGGCCGGCCTTTGGGACCTTGGGGAGCTACAGCCCCAGCATCCACAGTGGCCCCTCTGCCGCAAGGTAGTTTCCAAAGCGTGGCTCTGAGTGGGAACCCCCATCCCCAAGCCACATTGCCTACAAAATGGAGTTGACACCCCGACCTAGGCCTTTGGGACCCTCCTTCACGCCTACAGACCTACCCAGTGTCATCTTCCGCAGGCCCTGAGCCCTTTCTACACTTCCTTCTGGGGCCAGTCAGACCTTCCTTCCTCTGTCTGTCTCTACCTGTCAGACGCTGTTGCTTGCTCAAAGCTCACCTTCAGAAGATATCCAGGCACACCTGTTGGCTCAGTCTGTAGAGCATACGACTCTCGATCTTGGGCCCCATGTTGGGTATAGAGTATACTTAAAATGAATGAATGAATGAATGAATGAATGAATAAATAAATAATAAAATATCATCCCAAATCTGAACACACCTATCCCTGCTTCCACTGTTGTCTCCCTGGGCCAGCCCAGGGTCCTCTCCTGCCTGGCCTCGTAAATTGCTTCCTTTGGCGTTTGTACCCCCAAAGTGTTCTCAGCACAGCAATTAGAACGAAACCATTAAGATTTAAGTCAGAAGTGTGCCATTCTCTGCTCAGATCCTTCCAGAATAGCTGAAGTCCTGTGTGACCAGCCAATCCCCAGCCCACCTTTTGTGCTCTCTCCCTGGTGCATTTTGCAGTGCCTCCTTGGGCCACTTGGCTCTTCCCCCAAACCCTCTAAGACAGTCTTACCTCTGAGTTCTTCCATTGCTGTTGTCTCTCTCCAGAACCTTCTTACCCCAGATGGCCACGTGGCTTGCTACCCTGCTCCCTTCAGGTCGCTGCTCAAATTTCACCCTACTGGGGAGTCTTACCCTGACTACTCCATATAAAAAAAAACAACACTCACACTCCTGGGCTCTATCCCGGGGAACCTGCTTCATTGTTCTCCGTGATACATAGCACCATAGGGCATCCTATGTACTGATTTGTCTGTTGGTTTATTGGTTTCCTCGCCCAACCAGAAGATGAGCCACAGGAGGGGAGAAATTTCTTCCAGTAATGTATCCCAGTGTCCAGAACAGTTCCAGGCACACAGCTGGCCCTTGTTAAATGTTTTCTGAGTGAATGAAAAGCTTGGCACAGGTTCCATTTCCTCCGTGAAGCCTGCCCAGGCTCCCCAGTCCAAGTTCATCTCTGCCTCCAGCGTGCCCTTGGCTCTGGCTTTCCCCTTAGAGCTTTCACTGCCCATCCTGGTTTGTTCTTCCATTAGGTTTCCACAGGTCTGATTCCTCCCTCCCCCGACCCGCCGTCAGACTCCTAGCCCAGGGAACAGGACCCAATCAAGAGGGCTGGCATTGGGGGAGGGAGAGTAGGGGAAAACTGGATGGAGTCCAGGGAGGGCTGTGAGGGCTGCGGACAGGCATGGAGACTGGAGAAAGGCCCCCATGGTCCCCCGGGGCAGGCCCGTTTCGACCACGCAGGCGCTGCCCCTCTCCGGGGCGTGGGGAAGTGTCCCCCTACTCCAGCCCTGCTGGCAGCTTCAGGAAACTCCCTCCCTAGGGCCTTTTTAGCTGTCTCATTATCTTCTTTGGTTTCCTCAGTTTTGAGAAAACGTCAAACGTCAAACACTGAGTCTCCTTCTGTTCCTAAGGGTCCTGGCCCCGTCCCAGTAGCACTCCAGGCCCCTCGGCCCTCAGACAGGCCTTTCTGGTTGGATTTCATAAAGAGCTCCCTGTCCCGTGCAAAGCCTGGGTCAGGCTGTGTCCTGGGGGAGAATGAGGGGAGATGGTGAAAGCACCCCCTGACCAGAGGCCTCTGCAACCTGGGCCTGCCTGTTGGGGCCCAGTGGTGGTCAGGGCCCAGAGGGAGCTTGGTCTGACTGACACTTGAGAGCCCTCAGGCCTCTCTCACTGCCCGAGGGAGGAGGGGAAGAAGAACTCCATTGTGTGTTCTGCACTGGGTGTCTGGGAGGGGGAGGGGCTGTGTCTCAGTCCCCAGCTGGCCCACAGGCCTCCCACGGGACTAGAAGTTCAGACTCATAAGCCAGAGAACCCATGCTCTCTGTTCAGTGAAGCTGGAGTGAAAGGTGTGCCTGTGACCCCTCACTGGGGTGACCTGGGCTGTGTCCCAGCTCTAACCCCTCAGGGAGGGCCCCTGGGGACAACGGCAGGGGAT
Source organism: Mustela putorius furo (assembly GCF_011764305.1). Taxonomy (NCBI): domain Eukaryota; kingdom Metazoa; phylum Chordata; class Mammalia; order Carnivora; family Mustelidae; genus Mustela; species Mustela putorius. The sequence goes on from NW_025421341.1 coordinate 22,352,172, forward strand.
CACCCCAGGCAGTCTGCCCCAATCCCCTCCCAAACCTGCACTGTGGTTTTTCTGAGTCCCAGGAGACCAATTAAGAAACTTACTTTTGTTTTTGGTGAAGTGACAGTGGGTATTCTGGGCCCCAGAACTGCTGAATCAGAATTCAGGCGAGGGGCCAGGGCATGGGGTCTAGGGATGGGGGTGGGGGTGGGGAGTGTGGGTGCAGGGAGAGCAGGCCGAAGAGGAGAAGGTACAAATCTTCCTGTTTAACTAGCACCTCCAGATTTCTGCTGATGCCTGGGAACCCCAGGGCAGGGAGTTTGAATCCCACATTAGGCCCTGGGGTGTCAGCTGCATCTTATAAATCATGTGGCCTTTCCAGGCCAAGCTGCCCCTTTACAGGGGAGGAGCACCTGGTTTCACAGGGAGGGAAATTGAGGCAGGGAGTGCATTCCTGCTTCTTGCCTCTGGCAACAGAAGAAAGGAAGCCACAGGGGCCCATTTGATGGGGCAGTGACTCCCAGCAAGGTTTGGGGGTGGGGGAGCTAGCAGATGAGACAGATTCTTCTTCCCAGTGACTCCTTCCCTTTCACATGTTCCTCCTGGCTGGGATCTGTTCTATTTTCCTGCTCTTCTGCCCAGGGAACCATCAACGCCGTCATAAACCCAGGATTAGGAATCAGAGCCCTGAATTGAAAGGGACCTTCAAGATTCTCCAGTTCAGGGTTTCTTCCCCGGAGGGCTGTGGGGTCTCTGAGCCTCCATTCATCAGCGAAATGTGGCATGTGTAATGAGGTCGCCTCAAGTCTGGTCTCAAAAAGACCAAAATCAGTGATCTAAGAGGTCCCAACAGCCAGATCCGGGCTGTGTGTCTGGGTCCCTGAAACCACCCTGATGTAGCATTTTTCTCAACAGAGGCCCTCAGAGGAGGTGGGTCAACCTGAAAATACTTCAGGCCCACTCATGTCATCCTCTGCCCTCATTCAGGATTTGGGGAGGATGTCAACAGTCACACATGTGAACTCCAGGATCAGGATGCTGGGGTTGAATCTCTGCCCCTCGCTCGCTTTGCTGTGATCTGGGTGGACACTTTCCCACATTTCCGGGCTTCCGTGTCCTTGTCTATACCATGGAGGAACGAATAGTAGCTGCCTCCAGGTTGTTTGGAGGGGGACAGGAGATGACTGATGGGAGACATTGAGCTCAGGGCTGCCCGGGGGTGTGGCTGGGGAGAGATAAGCCCATGAGCTGCGGAGGCATGCTCTAACCTGCGTGGACAGACCCCCCCTTCCCGTCCAGTTCTCCCTCCATCTCCTCCATTTAGTGGCCCTGGGCCCCGACCCCAGAGCCTGGGAAGTTGGGATTTTGTGCCCTGTGACACAGCCCCACCCATGCCCTTGGGTCTAGGTGACCTGGTTATCAGAGCACCCGGCTGGGCCGGGTGTGTGGGTGCTGCAGGGAGAGGGAGGGACTTGGACAGTCAATGGGTGAGCAGGGGAGGGGAGAGCAGGGGCAGAGGTGGTTGCAACTTGGGCCTCCCAAGCCCCCACCAGACTTCACAAGGTCCACAGGCAGACGTGGGGCCCACTGAGTGGATAGAGCCTTCTCTCCTCCAGGTTGCTGCTTCCCACCTGCATACTGGCCTCCCCTGCCCCACAACCCCAGCCTTTGCTGGCCACTAAGCCAGCATTCTCTGAGAGCCAATTTGTGTTGTGCGGGTGCTGGGGTACTCCGGCGGGGGGGTTGTGCAGAGGAGCCACGCGGAGCAGGCTGGGTCACCAGCCGAGTCCACCTACCCCGTGCATGGCACTGATTAGACACCTGGTAGAAGTGGATAAGGCCCTACCACTGGGGGGCTCAGCTCCTGCCACCCCCCGGGGCAGGGGGGGGTAGGGGGAGGCCGAGTGCTCCAGATGGAGCAGAAGAGGGTAGCTTTCTGCGGGGGCCATCAGGAGGGGGGCTTGAGCCGAGCTCTGAAGGATACTTAGGGGTCTAGTCAATGGAGAAGGCCTGGAGGGTATTCGAGGCCAGAGAGCAGGAGCCAGGCGCAATGGTAGTACGAGGCTGGCGGGAGGTGTCTCAGGCGTGCAAAAGCAGGTAGAGAATATAGCAACTCCCCGACCTCCTAGCTTCGGCAACAAAATATCATGGACCCGTGAAGTCTCTGTGTCCACCTCCCAGCCGACCTCCTCCCTGCCTGCGTGGGAACCCTGCTGAGCTGTACAGTGACTGTCCGCTCAGCCACCTTGGTTCTTTCCCTACACCCGATTGTATCCCCAGGCAATCTGCATAGTGGTTTTGCGTACTTTGACATTTTTATTTATCTTGTATTATTTTTTAAAGATTTTATGTGTGTATTTGAGAGCAAGCGCATAGGCACAGGAGTGGGGGAGGGGCAGAGGGCGAGGAAGAAGCAGACTCCCCCTGAGCATGGAGTAGGACCCCCCGGGATCGTGACCTGAGCCAAAGGCAGACACTTAACTGACTGAGCCCCCAGGCTCCCTGCTTTGACAGTTTTAATAACTACTCTCAGATTGTCTGTTTCCCTGGTAGCATGTCTGTTAGCTTAATGTGTATTTGAGTTTCGTGCACGTTGAGACCTGGTGCTCTAGATGGTTCTGGTTGTGGGACACACTCCTGTCACCAGCGGGGAGCCCCTGGAGGCTCCCAAGCAAGAGCGGGGCTCATTCAGGTGTCGATCTGAGAACTTAAAGTTTTCCATTGGTTTGCGGTTTGGGCGGAGAGCTGAGGAAAGTCTTTCGCAAGGGCCTGCTGAAGAGCTCCCAGGACCTGTTCCCAGGCGAGACCCATGCTGAGGCTTGGGGGAGGGGAAACTGAGAGGATTCGGTTTTGGTAGCGGTTTTGGTAGCGTGTGTGTCCGGGGAGAGAGTTAAATGCCAGCTCAAGTTTGTGTCCCTGGGAGAGTGACAAGGCCTTTCGCAGAGAGAGAGAGGCTGTAGGGGGTAAGGGGAGGAGCTGACAAGCATGGATTTGGGCTCCTGGCTGTTGAGACAGTCAGCCTGCAGCGCAGCAGGCCGAGGAAGGAGCCACAGCTCTGAGACTGGAGAGAGTCACACAGAAGTCTTTGTCAGGGAAAAAGCAGGCCTAGGGACAGAATCCCAGGGTCCCTGCGTCCTCGCCCCTGCCTCTCACCCAAGCCAGCCTTCCCCTGCTCTGTATAGTGACCCAGACTTCAGGCCCATGAGGCCACCTCGTCCCTTCCCCCACAGCCAAGCAGCGCACCCATCTCAGGTCTGGCATCCGTTCCCACCTACCTCCACCTCACCCCTCCAGTCCAAACCCTGGTCAGGTCCCCCACTGGCAACTCAGTTCCTCTTGCCACCTGCCACTCTGCTGCCTTTCACCGCTCCCTCCAACACGGCAGGCCAGCAAACTCTTAGAAAGGGAATCAAAGCATGTGCCTCCTGCTTTAAAACCTACCAGCAATTTCTGTCCGCCCCACCATGGCCTGGCCCCTGACCACTCCGCTGACCCCTTCCCTGGCACTCTCCATCCCTCCAGCCCTGCCCGGCAATTTCTAGAATATGCCTTCCTGCTTCGGGGCCTGAGGACTGCTCGGACAGACTGCACTCCCTCTCTCCTTTGGGCTCCCGGCTCCAGTGTGACCCTCAGGGAAGAGCCAGGCCTTCCACAGTCAGACTCTCCTCCCTCGCCAGCTGCACTCAACCACTTGCCTCTCATTAATGCGTTTCCTAGTTTGGCTCTGTCAGCCCCCCAGAGTTGCCTTGCTCTCTGCTGTCTGCCCGGCGCCCAGCACGTGAAGCAAGGTTTGCGGAAGACAGTGAATGCATGAAGGGGGCCTTGTTAACTGCAGCCTCCCAGTGCATGGCCCTTGTCCTCATGGACTTGACCTTCCCTTGGGGAGAAAGCATGCCTAAGATGCATCCAGTAAGGGAAGACAGGCAACAACTATCAGTCCCTCCTGAATGTGGACAGCCATTTCCAACAGCTGTGATGGGGGCCTGGCTGAATTCGGGAAGGAAGTGACAGTTGCTAAACCTTCCACCCACCCGGCCCTTGGCAGACTATTCACAGTTGTTATCTCGTTGTATGTCTCTGAATGTTCACACAGTCCTGCAGGACTAAGTCTTGGTGTCGCCACTTTGTAGATGAGGAAGCTGATCTAAGAGACCAGTAACTCACCCAAGGAGACAGGGCTGGGAGCGCCAAGCCATAACTGGCACCCAGAGTTTTCTGTTGCTGGGGCCCGGGCCCTTCCCATAAGTCTAAGTTGGAAGGAGTGAGGTCAGGAGCAGGACTCCGAGCATGGATGCAAGGTGGTGTCGGGGCACAGAGGAAAATGATTTTATTGACTTATTTGTGATCTTTTGAGTTTTCATTCTGAAATAATTTCAGACTTGTGGAAACAGTACACAGGATCCCCCAAAGACCTCTCACCCAGCTCCCCTGAATGTTCTGTCTCCCATAACCACAGACAGCAAAACCAAGATGTTAAATTAACGTCCATATAAACTCTTAACTACTCTCCAGACTTACTGACATTTTTCCAGTTGTCCCACTAACACTCCTCTTCTGGTCTAAAGTGCAGTCCAGAATATTTATGTTGTCCCAACCAGTCCCCTCCTGTTGGGCATGTCTGTCGTGCCGACTCTGTGATTACAACAGCATAGAACAGGGAGTCAGCAGCCCCTGCCAGCTGGCTCCCTTCCTCCCCGCGGGGACTTTTATACTTCCTGTCAGTCCAGTTCTTGGTAAGCCTTCCCCAGATTCTGGCCCCGAGTGCTCCCTTGCTTCTTGGAAATGTCACCTCCAGAGCAGCCTTCCTTGAGGTCACCGTTCTCTGTTCTGTTGCCCAGTTTGGTTTTATCCTCTTGACTTGACAATGTATTTGTCCTCCTGTCTGTCCCACTAGCATATAAGCTGCCAGAGGGCAGTGACTCTGCCTTACTCCGCCCAAAGCAAAGCCAGGCCTCACTAAATACCGTTGAATGGGTGAAAGTGGGAAGATCTGGAACTGATTTGAAAATGAAAACAGAGGTGCCACCTAGGTGGCTCAGTTTAAGTGTCTGCCTCTGGCTGAGGTCATGATCCCAGCATCTTGGGATTGAGCCCCACATCAGGCTCCCTGCTCAGTGGGAAGCCTGCTTCCCCCTCTCCTGCTTCCCCTGCTTGGTTTCCTGAGAGTCTCACTGTCTCTCTCTCTCTCCGTCAAATAAATAAATAAAATCTTAAAAAAAAAAAAAAAAAGAAAGAAAAGAAAAAGAAAATGAAACAGAAAGAGGGCTGGGCCTCCTGGATGGCTCAGTTGGTTGGGCATCTGCCTTCAGCTGGGGTCCTAATTCCTGGGTCCTGCTCAGTGGGGAGCCTGTTTCTCCCCTTCCCACTGTTGCTCCCCCTGGTTGTACTCTCTATCTCTGTCAAATATATAAATAAAGTCTGAAGGAAGGGAGGGAGGGAGGGAGGAAGGAGGAAGGGAGGGTAGGAGCCTATGGAAACTGGACATAAAGACACAGAAAGCATGGCAAAACCCTGCCACAGGGTATCCAAATTCCCCACGCACACAGGTGCACAGGCACCTGGAGCAGGGATGGCAATGATTAATCTCTAATGCAGTCATGGAAACCTGCTCATTTTTGACCAACTTATTTGTAGACAATGAGCTAGCTCTTCCCAGAGGGGCCTCAAGAGCTGCTGTCCCTGCCCCCTCCGCCCCAAGACAGACACAGCAAATCTCCGTCGACCTTTAGGGTCCACCATCTACCCCCAACCCTGCACCTCGACTCGTCTCAGCCTTTTTTTTTTTTTTAAGATTTTTTTTATTTGAGAGAGAGAGAGCGAGCTGGAGAGTGAGCAAGCAGGGAGGAGGGGCAGAGGGAGAAGGAGAAGCGGATTCCACGCTGAGCAAGGAGCCCGACATGGGGCTCCATCCCAGCATCCTGAGATCATGACCTGAGGTGAAGGCAGACACTTAACCAACGGAGCCACCGAGATGCCCCTTCTTTGTCTCAGTCTTAATCAGCCAGATTTTTCTTTTCTGACTGACTTGCTGGATAACCTTAAACATGGACACAGGAGGCTTTTGTAAGCCCCCCGCCCCTGGCCCAACACCCCACCCTGGTCTCATTTTTCCTTCTGAGAGGCTGAGGTGTGAGACAGCTTGAGGTGGCTGGTCCTGTGCTGGCTGGGCTGCGCACAGTATTCGCAGGGCCCAGTGGAAAACGGAATCCGGAGCCTCTTCCTCAAAGAGCAGGAAAAAGTTGCCATGAAACATTCTAAAATATCGGGGCGCCTGGGTGGCTCAGTGGGTTAAAGCCTCTGCTTTCGGCTCAGGTCATGATCCCAGAGTCCTGGGATCGAGCCCCGCATCGGACTCTCCGCTCAGCAGGGAGCCTGCTTCCTCCTCTCTCTCTGCCTGCCTCTCTGCCTACTTGTGATCTCTGTCTGTCAAATAAATAAATAAAATCTTTAAAAAAAAATTCTAAAATATAAGTTTTTCCTTTCTTCTACAATTTCTTGTCCTGATGTTTTTCATTTGCTACTTAACATCAGCCTAAGTAAAGAAAATTTAAAAATCTAAATTATCAGCATTAATTTTGCCTTTTGCTTTATTATTATACAATCCCAGCTTTTTGTTTTTGTTTAAGAGGGAGAGGATCCCAAGCAGGCCTCACCCCCAGCACAGGGCGCTATTCCCTGATGCTGAAGCCAGGACCTGAGCTGAAATGAGTGGGAGGCTGAGCCACCCAGGCACCCTTGTACAATCCGTTTCAAATGCAAATATAAGACATTTAAGTCACATATGAAATCACCGAAACTGCAATACACCTTCCTAGCTTGTATGCAGATATGTATTTAGTTCTTACCCAAGCAGTGGAAATGCTGCACAGAACGGAATTACCTGTTTCTATTTTCACTTTTGGAACGCCCACATTCTGCAGCCCCGTCTGCCTTTGGATTACTAATGAGCCAGGGTGGACGGAAGGGACAGGACAGTCCGGCTACCCTCTATCCCTTGCCTCCTGTAGCAAGGTTTGCAGCCAAAATGGATCTTACAGGGAAGTAACACAAGTGAAAGGATGGGGCAGGATTTCTTGGTCATTTGTGTTTCTTAGAACACCTTCTTCCTGCATTTGAAACAAGTTCTGGTTTGGACCAAAGGAGTGGCCTCTCGGGCCCTCACTCAGTCATAGGTGTATAGTCACTTTGGAACCCATTTGAGTCTTGAATTCCCACCATGGTGGGGCCACCATATTCCTGTGATCCTTGGCACCGTGAATGGGGGAGGGGGGCATCAGGGACCAAGCATGCGCAAATTGTGTGGCCTCCGACTTCACTTTCTTCCTTTCTTCACTTCCGGGACACACAGCCAAGGGCAAAATCATTAAGAATTTCAAGATGGTGGCAGTGGAGCGTTGAGCCCACCGTGGGGCCCTGCGCGACTGTGCTTCTCACACATGCCCCAGCGGCTCTCCTTGCATGCTGCCGTCCTGTGTTTGGAGGACTCTGTTAGTCACAAGACCCCTCTTTGTGTCGGGTTTTTCCGCCTTTTCCATATGTAGCCTGGGACGGCCTGACATGGCGAGAAGACGGAGAGCGGTCAGGCCATCCCGCTTCATTACTCCCTACTTCCTCCTCCAACCCGCCAGACTGCACTTTCTATAGTTTCCCCAAACGCGGCCCTGCTGTCTGCTGCCTCTGGGCCTTGCCTGTTTCCTCCGCCCCAGAGGCTCTCGGAGTTTGGTCCCTGGGCCCCAGCAACCAGCATCACCTGGAGCTTGTTAGAAATGCAAATTCCCGGGCCCCACCCGAGCCGGGCTGAGGAGCGCAGACGGGGTGATGGGGCAAAGAATCTGGCTCAGCAGCTCCCCGCGTGATGTGATGCTCACCTGCTCTTTGAAACTACTTTTTTACACCTCGTTTCAGCTGCGTAACTCCTACACCGTTTGTGGAATAAACCCCTCACCCTCTCGAGTCCCTTCCGTGAATCCCTGCGTTCCCATCTCCGCGGATGGCCCTGGGGCTTTGGGTGTGTCTGTCCCATTCTCAATCTTGGCCTGACGATTAAGCAGGGCAAACAGTAGGCACACAGTTAGTGACGGGAGAGATGCGGGGACTGGGGGTGTGGCCAAGGGTGTGGGGGCGGGACCCTTGTGCCGGAGGCGGAGCCGAGCGTGCAGGGGGCGGAGCTGAGCGCAGATTTCCCGCCCTGCAGGTACAGTCTGTACACCCGCACCTGGCTGGGGTACCTCTTCTATCGCCAGCAGCTGCGCAGGGCTCGGAATCGCTACCCCAAAGGCCACTCCAGAACCCAGCCCCGCCTCTTCAACGGTGAGCTCTGGCTGCCCCGGGCCAGCATGGCCCCAAGCTGTGCCCACCCACCCTCCCCGCATCGTATACTGCCCACTCACCACCACCACCACCACCACCACCACCACCCCACAACCTCCCCCACCGCCAATCGCTGGGCTCCTTGGCCGGAACCCCGCCCACAGCCCATCTCTGTCCTCCAGGAGTGAAGGTGCTTCCCATCCCTGTCCTCTCAGACAACTACAGCTACCTTATCATCGACACCCAGGCCCGGCTGGCTGTGGCTGTGGACCCCTCAGACCCTCAGGCCGTACAGGTGAGGGGAAGATTGGGGGACAGTGGTAATTTGGGTCACCTTGGGGACTGGCAGCTTTCCCTCACTGGAGAGGGGCTGTTCCTGATCCCTCTGCCAGTGGGATGTGCCCCCTCCTTGTGCCCTCACACACAGACCCCAACATGCAAGAACACAGAGAGCCCCCCAAAACCACAATATGGGGGAGGGGCCAGAGTCCAGGGCATGGCCTGGGGAGTGGGGGACCTACAGCTTTGGGGGAACCGGAGCCAGAGGGAAGGGGATGCAGATTCAGGACCGTGGTCTGGGGTTTCTTGTGTGTCTCACTCTCTGTGGTGCCTTTCTGACCCTCTAACTTCTCTCCTCATCTGTGCCTGTTGGTGTCTGGGTCTCTCCATCTTTCCTTCCCATTTCTTATTTCTCTGTGGATGTGTGTACCTGTGTGTTCCCCTGCCCCTCGAGCCTCCCTCCGCCCACCTCCCCATGATCTCCCCTGTGCTGTGGCTCAGCTTCAGCTGCCCCCCTTCTCCCCAGCCTCCTCCCTCCCCTCTCATTCTCCCTGCGCTCTGCTCTCACCCGGCACCTGTGCCCCCGCCCCCGCTACACACCACCCCTCCATCTCAGTGCCTCCTCTCTCCCCCAGGCTTCCATTGAAAAGGAGGGCGTTAATTTGGTTGCCATCCTCTGCACCCACAAGCACTGGTAAGGGGCTGGGGTGGGGGCCTGGGTCCAGAAGATCTTCCCTGGCCAACCCTTGCCCCTGTGGGCTTGGCAGGACTAGACCCCAGGGAGGAGAGGCTGGGCTGGGGGGGGGGCAGGGAGTCGGGATGCAAGGAACCTACCTTCTTCATAAAGTCTTGGGGGGCACCAGCAGAAAAGGAGGGAAGGGGCAGGTCTCCCACCGTGGGGCTTATCAGGCTCCTGGAGCCCTAGAGGAGGACAGGACAGGCATTTATCTTTTATTCCTGAGGCACGTATTAGATATCCACTGTGTCTGGGACATGGGCAAACCCTGTGAGTTCTTTCCTTGAGGAGATTATAGTCGGGTAGGGGAGATAGCCCTGCGTGATCAGGTACAACAATGACAGACATTTAGATGGCATTTGGCACAAGGTACAGGAGGTGGGGGGGCTCTTGGTGAAGTGTGACCTCCAAGATCCACTTGGAGGACTTACAGGCTGATGGCCCTGAAACTGAGAGGATCCAAAAAGATCGGCGGGCACTGGCTGGGCAATGGAGGGGAGGGGTGGCAGGTCATGGAGATGACATTGTGAGCAGGGGAGCAGCTCGAACAAAGGCCTAGAGGTGTGGACAGCTTGGCTCAGTTCAGAAGCCCGGGGCTCAAGGCTTGAAGGCCTAGAGATCTGGAACAAGGAAGGCAAGGAGGCCTAGTACTGTTGCCCCTTAAAGTTCCTTCCTGTCTCTGCTGTCCTCCAGGGACCACAGTGGAGGGAACCGTGACCTCAGCCGGCGGCACCAGGACTGTCGGGTGTACGGGAGCCCTCAGGACGGCATCCCCTACCTCACCCAGTAAGTCCCTGTCCTGGGGTGGGTGGCCCTTCCATTCGCCCCTTCCCACACCCTGTCCTGTAGTCGAGTACTGTAGGAGTGCCAGCAGCTGGATCTTTGCTGACCCCCTTCCTGGCCCTTGGAGGGCAGATCACAGCCCACCCCCCAACTCATCCAGCCATGGTCCCCGAGAGTGGGAGAGGCGAGAGTTTGGATCTGAAGCCCTGGGCACTGTCAGTGCCTTCCCTTTCCGGTGTGGAAGCCCTGCCTCCTTCAATTCACCAAACTCCTTGGGCATCGGGTGGGGCAAGGCCCAGCACAGCCCAGGCTCTAGCACCTTCTCTCCCCTGCTGCCTTGCTTCTCAGCCCCCTGTGTCATCAAGATGTGGTTAGCGTGGGACGACTTCAGATCCGGGCTCTGGCCACCCCAGGTCACACGCAAGGCCATCTGGTCTACCTGCTGGACGGAGAGCCCTACAAGGGTCCCTCCTGTCTCTTCTCAGGGGACCTCCTCTTCCTCTCTGGCTGTGGTGAGTTCCCCCCCACCAAAAGGGAAGTGGGAGCGGGGGTGGATAGAAAGGAGGGAGAGGTCAGGGCTGAAACCCAAAGACGGCACAGCTCCATGCAGTGCATGAAAACTTTGCTTTCAGTGCAGACACTGCCTTGCTGTTATTCCCGTCCGGGTGAGCCCGTGGTTTTTAATACCCTTGCAACTTCCCACAGAGGATGCACAGAACGAGATGATGCTTGTCACAGAGTACAGACCTGGCAGGGCGTGGGTTTCCACTGGGCGGAGCCTAGTTCTTCATACCTGGAGAGACTCGGTTACAAAAAGTAGAGAAGCCCTGAATGCGAGGGTGACCTGTGGGTAGGGAAGGATCACAGTCCCAGGCTGTGTGGAGTCTCAGAGGGCAGCCATGGAAAAGAGTCACCCCACACCAACTGTGCTGGGGGCCCTGGGCACTCAGCCTGATGCTTCCGTCCCCCTCCATCCACATGTCAGTATGTGCAGTGCAGGCCTTGCCACAGGCTTGGTTGGGGAGTGAGCATGTGGGCTCAGCAACCAGTGGGAAGGAGGGTGTAGATGCCTGTGGGTGGGGGTGGCAGGGGCCAGGATGAGAGCTGGTGGCCAGTCCCAGCTGTGCACGCTGGTCCCCAGCCCGCTCCCTGTACCTTACACCGAGCTGTGTTCTTGTACCTTGTGACACACCCGCCGCCCCTCGCCAGGACGGACCTTTGAGGGCACCGCAGAGACCATGCTGAGCTCCCTGGACACGGTGCTGGGGCTAGGGGATGACACTCTGCTGTGGCCTGGTGAGGTCCCCTTCCTCCTCCTCTCTCACTTCCTTACAGCCCCAGCTGCCCCTGCAACTGGCCCAGAGGGGGTACCACTCCACCTCCAGTGGCTCCTCGGAGCCAGCTCGAGCCATGAGGGCAGAGCCCCCTTCATTCTGGAATACTGGCTTGGAACGCGCCTCTACTTCTCATGCCAGCTGCCCCTGACAGCCAGCCCTCGGCCTCCGGGGAGCCCTGTAGGCCCCGGGGCAGCCCAGAGATGGCTGATATTTTACAGCCAGAGCCAAGAACAGAAAATCACCTTTGCTTATCAGAGAAGTCAGTAAACCCAACTCTGCGCATGTCCACTGCAGGCACCCATACCCCACATTGCATGTGCATCTGTCCCCAGGTGTGTATGTGGCATGTCCGTCCATCCGTCCGTCCAGACACTGCACATCCCTACATATGTCCACAAACGTCGGATAGTTGTAGATTCTCAAGCACATCACTGAGATGTCAGCTAATCCTCAGAACATAGATTTACCCATCCATTCATTTGACAAACACTTGATGGAATGCCGAACGCATGCCAGCCTCTGTCCTAGGCACTGGGGACACATCTGTGACCTGGTAGTATTATCTGCTCCACGTGCCAGATGACAAAACTGCGGCTCAGGTGCCATGACTCTGCTGAGGTTGCACAGCTGTGCAGGGGCAGTGTGAGGGCTAGGAGGCAGGGCTCCTGGGCGGCTGGGGCTCTCCCAGCCCTCCCCCTGGCCATCAGGTGCCTGGGGGGAAGGAGGACTTTTTCTAACCGCACTGCTGCTCTCTGTGCCCGGCATCTTGGTCCCTCCCCTCCCCGCCCCTTGGGCCTCAGGTCACGAGTACGCAGAAGAGAACCTGGGCTTCGCAGGTGTGGTGGAACCTGAGAACCTGGCCCGGGAGAGGAAGATGCAGTGGGTCCAGAGACAGCGAATGGAGCGCAAGAGCACGGTGCGGGCGGGTGGGGCCTGGGGTGGGGGTGAGGGGTGGGGGACATGGGGGGAGGGGGAGATAAGGTGGGGGCAGGGGGAGGTAAGGGTGGGGGGACCCCCCCAGGGCACGCCCCAGCAGGAACCCCTTCATGATGAGCTGTGGCCTGCAGACCTGTCCCTAGAGCCCCGACATGTTTGGTGCACAGGCCTTCAAGGGAGGCCCCCTGAACCCTGAAACAGGGTCCTGGGGGGATGGCTTCCCTGATTGGGTCTGTCTCCCAGACTGTCTCCACCAAACCTGGTGCCTCTTGTCCCGCAGTGCCCATCCACACTGGGAGAGGAGCGTTCCTACAATCCGTTCCTGAGGACCCACTGCCTGGTGCTGCAGGAGGCTCTGGGGCCAGGCCCAGGCCCCACTGGGGACGATGACTACTCCCGGGCCCAGCTCCTGGAGAAGCTCCGCCAGCTGAAGGACCTGCACAAGAGCAAGTGACAGCCCCCCGCCCACGCCAGCCCATCCCCCATGGCGGGGAGTCCACCCACCGCCCGCACCATGCCATCCCCCTCATTGCTGCCACCACCACCTCCATCGGCGCCCACGGGGGGCCTCAGGGTCCAGCACTGTCGCGGGAGGAGGGACAAGGGGACGAGGCCATGAGACCGAAAGGACAGAGGCTGGTTGAAAGCTTGGAGACCCCACGGGGGGAGGCGGAGATATCCAGGGCAAGAGGAAAGGGAGAGCCTTGGGACCTCTCCAGACCCTGCTGGGAGGGGGCCTCCTCCCTGGCCCCACTCCTGCCCCTGTCAAGGACGTGGAGAGTGCTGGTCACCCCTCCCTCAGGAGGGCCTCACTCTCACCTAGGGCAGCAGGAGCCAGGAGCAGGTTGAGTCCTCTTCCCCCTTCTCCCTTCCCGACTTGGGAAAGACACTCAGGCCCCCAAAGTGGCCTGGGGTGTGGTGCCTTGGAAAAGCGGTCACTCAGAGGGGCAGCTGGGCTCCGGCGCCCTGAGACACTGGCCCTCCTCCCCAAGCCTCCCCCCTGCCCGCCCCCTTGTCCCCCACCCATGAAGGCATTTTTCAAACAGAGCCATTTCTGGGAACACTGAAAGGGCTGGACGTCCGCATGTCTGGACAATCTCGGCCTCAGTGATCCCCCTGCAGCCTGGAAGGGGGAGGGTCCTGGTTGCCCCTGACACCGCACCCTCAGGCTGAGGAGACAGGGGATGCTGGACTGCAGCCTGGCCAGTCAGGCTCCCTGTGCAGCTGTGTGCCTGGGGCCCAAAGGACTCTGCTTCCCAGGGGCGAGAGCCATCCTGCACCCCGGCGCGGCAGTTTTCTCCTCATGGCCCTTGTTCTTAGGAACTTCTGCCTTGTTCTCACTCCTGCTTTACCCTCCTCAGTCCCTCTCCTCTTTTGGTTATAAAACACTTCCTCTGGCCCTCTAAAGTTTGCCAAGAACCTCCTCACGTCATCTTTCATTCGATCCTTGATCCCATCCTGGCCGGGGAAGGGGGTCCACGCAGCAGAGCGCAGAAATCAAGCCTGGGAGCAGAGAGCTATCCGCTCTCCACCGAGTGGCAGCCTCCAGGACCCCAGGCCTGAGCCCTGCCCTCTGGCTCAGCCTCTCCTCTGGTCCAGGTCCCTTTGGGGCCTCAGAGAGGATTCCTGAGGTCCTCGAGGAGGAGGCATACCTCGGGAGCCTTTGCTTCCTGTGTTCAAGCTTTCCCTCAGGCTATGCTCGCCTCTAGTGAGCTTCTGAGATGCCCCCTGCCATCGGTTTCCCCTCATCATCCCGCCTCTGCCTCTCTCTCCAGCCGTAGTGTCTGGTACCAACTCTAGCAATACCACCAGAATACAGTCCCCACTCCCCCAACAGACACGCAGTTTCATGCCGCTGTGCCTTTGCTCATGCTGTTCCTTCAGACTGGAATGCCTTTCCCCTGCTCCTCCAGCCTTATCTGCCTGGCAAACACCCATTCATCTCTCACAATACCCCTCAAAGTCCCCCTCCTCCAGGAAGACAACCCCATGCTCCTCACCCTCCAGGCTACCTCTGCTCTTTGTAAATGCTTCTCTCGTGGCACTTCTCACATTGTATTTTACTTGTTTACATGTTTGTCTCCCCTTCTAGACTGTGAACCCTTCAGGGCATGGACTGTATCTTATGCATCTCTGTAATTCTGCGCCTAGCACGGTGCCTGGCACACAGGAGGCGCTCAATAAATCTTGAATGAATGAATAATTTAACTGGGGCTTGATCACTCCATGAGACCATCTTTATTTCTGGTTCCAGGCTGCTAACTGGGAGTTACTGAGCTCCAAGAGCCTTGGCCAGAAACAGTGCTGTAAATAAGGTCCTTGCATGCCTGTGTGGGCTTGGTCAGAATTACAACATGCTTGCCTCAGTGTCCCCCAAAGCGTGGGAAGCACAGGTGCACCTCCAGCCACAGGGAGAGGACTAGCACTGAGAGGAGAGGTCTTGGTCCTGACCTCTCTTCAACGCGTCTCTAACAGAGCCAGACTCCAGGTGGCACCTTAGTTGGTCAACTATCTTGAGTTAAACTTTAACACCCTGGTTTTGTTTTCATTGTATTTACCTTTGAGGTCCATATCTTTTTAATAATTTATTATTTATTTTAGAGGGAGCACACGGGTGCATGCAGAGGGACAGGCAGACTCCCCGCTGAGCATGGAGCCCAATGTGGGGCTCGGTGCCCCCACCCTGTGATCATGACCTGCTCTGGAATCCCAACATCAGAGACTCAACTGACTGAGTCATCCGGACACCCCTGGGTTAATATTTTTGACACATGATAGCAGTGTTCTTTTTTCTTTTGTTTCCACAAAGTGATCGCAGTTTTCAATACATGAAAGTAATTAAGGATATTTATTGAAATAGGAATGAAGTAAAGGAGACCCTGGGCCCTGGCAGAACCCCCTTTTTTATTTATTTGAGAGAAAGACGGTGTGAGCGGTTGTGGGTTGTGCAGAGGGAAAGGGAGACAGAGAATTGCAAGCAGACTCCCCACTGAGTGCAGAGTCCAACTCTGGGCTCGATCCCACAACCCTGAGATCACAACCTTTGCCAAACTCGAGAACCAGCCTCTCTTCTGAGCCACTCAGGCTCCCCCATAGCAGAACTCTTAAAGGTTGCTTTGTTATGCCTGAAGACTGGGCAACACTGGCCTAATTCCACATTTCCTTGGGGCCAGACCAAGGCATAGTTTTCCCACCCCTGGGCACAATTCAGCCTACTCCTCACCCTAAGCAAGGGACCTTGCCATGGGCCCCCAGATTAGGGCCGCGCTTAGGGTGGGCATGGAGTAAGGGGCCATGGTCCTCACCTTCCAGAAGAGCAAGCTCTCCTTGCTCTCTTGCTCCGGGTTACTCCTGTCTTGAATGGGCAATTCCCAGGGCTCGGTCTCTTTGGGGATGCCCAGCTACAAGGGTCATTTGCGATGGTTCTCTAGGGCTGGTGAAGCATTTTCCTAGTCTTAGGTGATCCGCCCACTGGGACATCGCCGTGAATGATGGCCCAGGCCTTCCGTGCTGCTGGCACTGACCAGCAACAACCAGGCTACCTGCCCTTTGCTTATAAGCCAGCAGGTGTCTTTGGCCCTAGAGACTTGGGTTCCATTCCCAACTCTTACATGCAACATCCAAGTGACCTTGGGCAATTTCACTTCTCTGACCAACATGTTCCCTCACCTTCCACGGAGATGACACCCTTGAATGTGTCAGGACATTTTCAGGTGCCAGTGACATACTCAACACTAAGGAGCTTAAACCAAGAGGAAAATTTATCAGCCGGTGAAATAAAGAAGTGGGAGATTATGTCCTGGTGAGTGCAGGCATTGCTGGATCCACGGATTCCAAGGGCAGTCTTATCATTGAGCTCAGCTTTCTTTTGCAGTGGTATCGTTGTTTGTCAGGTGTTGTCCCTGCAGTGGAAAAGACCAAGTCTGCAAGTTCCAGGCTTACAGGCTACTAGTTGGTTCATCAAGTCTAGCCGAACTTCCCCTAGTCCCAGGGGCTGAGTTTCATTGGTTCAGCTTGGGTCATGTGCCCAATCCTGAGCCAATCAGGAATTAGGGAATGGGCCCCTCTCACTGGCCAGGTTAGGTCACATGACCACACTTGGCAGGGCGGTGTCAAACCCAGCTGGAAGATCCACTGGGAGTGCCGAAAATGTCACCCAGAGTAGAAGGGGTCTGATACCAGAAGTGATATAAGGCAACAAAATCATTGACAGTCACCAACAAGTCCACTTATTAGAAGCTGTTAGGAGAGTCTGATGAGCAAGGGCACATGAAGTCACTTTGGAAAATGCTACATCAGATTCTTAGGGCTATAATACCTTATATAGAAGAAATGGAGGTAGACAGGTGGCCCCAAAAGTATTTGAATAATACCTAGTTTAAAAAATAACCAGAGCACTGTAGGAGAGAGAAGCAGACTCCCCACTAAAAAGGGAGCCAGACCCAGCGGCTCCATCCCAGGACCGCGGGATCATGACCTGAGCCAAAGGCAGACACTTAACCAACTGAGCCCCCAGGTGCCCCCACGCTTTCCATTTATTAACTGGGTGAACTTGGGCAAGTTACTTAACCTTTCTGTGCCTCCCTCTCTCCTGCATCCACTGAGGGTGTGGCTAGCACTGCCGCAGAAGCTGATTGTGAGGACCTAGCGAGTTGATACCTGCAGAGCTGAGCACAGAGTGAGCCCCTCTTCACGTTAGTGGCTGTGGTTCCTTAGATGCCGATCCCCGTGACTCAGAGGATACAGGCTGTCCCTGTCATAGATTCAGAGAGGCCAACCTGCCCAACACTGCCGCACAACTAGTAGGTCAACCTGCTACAGAGCATCCTTCCACTGGGGAACCTCCACTAGGAGGCGCTAAGGGGCGGGGGACGGTGACAAGGGTCTGTGGCAGATCTCTTTCAGACGTTTTAAAATCGGACGAACAAACTGAATGTTGATCCTTCTGTGAACCACTTTGTCACATTTCTTTCTCTGCTAGCAGGAAACGGCCAGCACAAATGGAAAGAAATGGCCGGGGCGGGGGGATGAGAAAGTTGTGGACAGACTGGCGGGAGCTCTGTGCAGCTCCAGGGGCCTGACCAAGGAGAGGGGACGGGGGAGGAGGGAAACTCTAAACAGTAAAGGGCTTGGAGAACAAATCTGCCTTCAGGCCAGCAGTGGGGGGTGCACAGTAGGGAGAGAACTACATGGGCACCCCTTCAAGAGCATCTACACCATAACTGGCTTCTTTTTTTTCCAACTTTGTCCTAATAAGCAAAAATATTTTTTCCAACTTTATGTCATTTACGTATGAAAGCAACAGGGTTTGCTTTTGTAGATCTTATTTAAATCTCCTTTTATTAACAACTCTCTTGATCTATCATGGACGTGGCACAAAATTCATCCTTTTAAAGTGTACAATTCAGTGATTTTTAGTATATGCACTGTTTTGTGATCATCACAATCTAATTTAAATTTTTTTAAGATTTATTTATTGATTTGAGAAAGAGAGCACGCATGTGGGGGTGGGGAAGGAGGGGCAGAAGAGGAGAGAGAAACCCAAGCAGACTCTGTGCTGATCCAGGAGCCCCACATGCGGCTTTATCCCATGATCCCGAGAGCATGACCTGAGCCAAGAGTCAGTCACTTAGTCTACTGCACCACCCGGGGACCTCACAATCTAACTTTAGAACATTTTCATTTATCCCCAAAAGAACGCCAGTGCTCATTGGATTTCACTCCCTGCCTCTCCGGACCCACACCAGACAGCTACTGATGAGCTTTCTGTCCCCACAGGTTTATACAAATCACAAACATGGCATCAGACAGTACGTGGTCTTTCGTGACCAGCTCCTCTCGCTCAGGCTGTTCTCAAGGCTCGTGTTCCAGCACCTGTGCATACTTTACTCTTCTTACGGTTGAATAATATTG
Source organism: Mustela putorius furo (assembly GCF_011764305.1). Taxonomy (NCBI): domain Eukaryota; kingdom Metazoa; phylum Chordata; class Mammalia; order Carnivora; family Mustelidae; genus Mustela; species Mustela putorius. The sequence continues at coordinate 22,370,445 of NW_025421341.1, forward strand.
CATTGTGTGTATATACACCATATTTTGTTTATCCGTTAGTCAGTTGACAGACAGCTGGGTTCTTTCCACTTTTTGGCTGTCATGAATAATGGTGCTATGAACATCTGTGTACGGGTTTTTGTGCCAACAGATGTTTTCAGTTCTCTTGGGTATATACCTAGGAGTGGAATTGCTGAGTCATATAGTAACTCCACATTCAACTTTTTGAGGAACTAACAGACTACCTTGTAAAGTCGTTGTGAGTTTTTTTAATGCCGCTGACAGTTGCTTATGTGCAGAGAAAGGCTTTTTCAGAATGCACTGTGGCTTTTAAAAATTAACACTCAAAATAAAATTTAAAAAACAATTAAAATTAGGGGCACCTGTCTGGCTCAGTCGGTTAGGGCTTGAGACTCTTGCTCTTGAGGTCATGAGTTCAAGCCCCACATTGTGGGTAAAGCTTACCAAAAAAAACAAAAAAACAAAAAAACCTAGTAAAAATAAAATTTAAAAATCTAATAGTCAGTTTCTTAAATTGCAAATTTTAAAACATAAGCATTTTAAAACTTTTAAGTTCAACTTATCAGTCCTGTTTTCATCATAAATCCAGTATGTTAATGTTACTAATATAACAATAATAATGTTATTAATAACTTTTAAGGGGACTTTGATTAATAATTGGTCCTCTTGGGGTACCTGGGTGACTCAGTGGGTTAAAGCTTCTGCCTTCAGCTCAGGTCATGATCCCAGAGTCCTGGGCATCGGACTCTCTGCTCAGCAGGAAGCCTGCTTCCTCCTCTCTCTCTGCCTGCCTCTCTGCCTACTTGTGATTTCTGTCAAATAAATAAATAAAATCTTTTTTAAAAAATTGGTCCTCTTTTCAAAATTGCAGCTGCTCTCGGCAGTTTGTGTTATATTTATTCATCCCAGATATTCTTCCTTTTTAAAGGTGACTGATTATTATATGTCAATTATATCTCATAAAGCTGGAAAAAATAAAGTAAGATAAAAAGAATCCAGTTATCTTAAAAAAAGAGAAACAAGCCTCCCAAGTACTTTGGTTGTAATCTAATAAAAATAAACATATAAATATGGTAAATTTGGGGGCACCTGGGTGGCTTGGTTCAGTGTCCAACTCTTGATATTAGCTCAGGTCTTAATTTTAGGGTCATGAGTTTGGGTCCAGCATTGGACTCCATGTTGGGTGTGGAGCCTACTTATAAATACATACATATGGAACCCCCTGGGTGCCTGTGAGGTTAATAAAACATAATAATAATAATAATAATAATAATAATACATACATACAGCAAAATTAAAGGTTTTTCATTTTATTTTATTTTTAAAATTTTGATGTTTTTAAAAAATGTTTTGGTTCTATTTACAATTCCAGTAAGAATTTTTTCCATTTTACTTTTTTTAAATTAATTTCTTGTCAGCATAACAGAATTCATTGTTTATGCACCACACCCAGTGCCCTCCATAATACCCACCACCTGGATCCCCCAACCTCCCACCCCCCGACCCTTCAAAACCCTCAGATTGTTTTTCAGAGTCCATAGTCTCTCATGGTTCATCTCCCCTTCCAATTTCCCTCAATTCCCTTCTGCTCTCCATCTCCCTATGTCCTCCATGTTATTTGTTATGCTCCACAAATAAGTTAAACCATATGATAATTGACTCTCTCTGTTGACTTATTTCACTCAGCATAATCTCTTCCAGTCCCATCCATGTCAATACAAAAGTGGGGCATTCATCCTTTCTTTTTTTTTTTTTAAAGATTTTATTTATTTATTTGACAGAGAGAGATTACAAGTAGGCAGAGAGAGAGGAGGAAGCAAGCTCCCTGCTGAGCAGAGAGCCCGATGCGGACTCGATCCCAGGACCCCGAGATCATGACCTGAGCTGAAGGCAGCAGCTTAACCCACTGAGCCACCCAGGCGCCCCGCATTCATCCTTTCTGATGGAGGCATAATGCTCCATAGTGTATATGGACCACATCTTCCTTATCCATTCGTCCATTGAAGGGCATCTTGGTTCTTTCCACATTGATGCTATGCCATTATAGCATCAATGGCGACTGTGACCATTGCTGCTATACATTGGGGTACAGATGGCCCTTCTTTTCACTACATCTGTATCTTTGGGGTAAATACCCAGTAGTGCAATTGCAGGGTCATAGGGAAGCTCTATTTTTAACTCTTTAAGAAATCTCCACACTGTTCTCCAAAATGGCTGCACCAACTTGCATTCCCATCCAGTAAGAATTTAACTTCAGAGTTCAGTCTAAATCAATTATTCAGCTGCCCAATTTATTTATTTTGTTAAGAGTATTTATTTATTTATTTGACAGACAGAGATCACAAGTAGGCAGAGAGGCAGGCAGTGAGAGAGGAGGAAGCAGGCTCCCCGCTGAGCAAAGAGCCCGATGCGTCACTCGATCCCAGAACCCTGGGATCATGACCTGAGCTGAAGGCAGAGGCTTAACCCACTGAGCCACCCAGGTGCCCCCAATTTATTTATTTTTTAAAGTTTTTTTGTTTTTTTAGGTGCTCTCTATACTCAATGTGATGCTCGAACCCACAACCACCAAGGTCAAGAGTCCCACCCTCTATGACTGACCCTGCCAGGTGCCACTCAACTGCCTGATGTAAATTAGAATCTCAAGACTTCTCTTTTTTTATTTTTATTTTTTTTAAAGATTTTATTTATTTATTTGTCAGAGAGAGAGGAGCGAGAGCGAGCACAGGCAGACAGAGTGGCAGGCAGAGGCAGAGGGAGAAGCAGGCTCCCTGCCGAGCAAGGAGCCTGATTCGAGACTCGATCCCAGGACGCTGGGATCATGACCCGAGCTGAAGGCAGCTTAACCAACTGAGCCACCTAGGCGTCCCTCTTTTTTAATTTTTTTTAAGATTTTTTTATTTATTCATATGAAAGAGAGAGAGTGTGCAAGAGTATGAGCAAAGGGGGAGGGACAGAGAGAGAGGGAGAAACAGGCTCCCCGCTGAGCAGGGAGTCCAATGTGGGGCTTGATCCTGGGACCCTAAGATCATGACCTGAGCTGAAGTCAAACACTTAACTGACTGAGCCACCCAAGTGCCCCTCAAAACTTATCTTTTAAGCATCCTTCTATGCCAAATTATTTTAAAGAACTTGAAATACCAAATAGGCACAATATGACACACACAAAAATTAACATTGTTAGTTCAATTGTCTCAAGCAATTCTACTCATAATTCTTTCTTTTTAGTCTTTTTAAAATTTTTTTTATAAGTACATAATGTATTATTAGCCCCAGTTGTACAGGCCTGTGAATCGCCAGGTTTATACACTTCACAGCACTCGCCATAGCACATACCCTCTTTCAGTGTCCATAACCCCACCCCCCTTCTCCCAACCCCCATCCCCCCAGCAACCCTCAGTTTGTTTTGTGACATTAAGAGTCTCTTATGGTTTGTCTCCTTCCCGATCCCATCTTGTTTCATTTATTCTTTTCCTATACCCCAAACCTCCCATATTGCATCTCCACTTCCTCATATCAGGGAGATCATATGATAGTTGTCTTTCTCCAACTGACTTATTTCGCTCAGCATAATACCCTCTAGTTCCATCCACGTCATTGCAAATGGCAAGATTTCATTTCTTTTGATGGCTGCATAGTATTCCATTGTGTATATACACCACATCTTCTTTATCCATTCATCTGTTGATGGACATCTAGGTTCTTTCCATAGTTTGGCTATTGTGGACATTGCTGCTATAAATATTTGGGTGCATGTGTACCTTCGGATCACTATGTTTTTATCTTTAGGGTAAATACCCAGTAGTGCAGTTGCTGGGTCATAAGGTAGCTCTATTTTCAACTTTTTGAGGAACCTCCATGCTATTTTCCAGAGTGGTTGCACCAGATTGAATTCCCACCAACAATGTAGGAGGGTTCCCCTTTCTCTGCATCCTCGCCAGCATCTGTCATTTCCTGATTTGTTAATTTAAGCCATTCTGACTGGTGTGAGGTGGTATCTCACTGTGGTTTTGATTTGTATTTCCCTGATGCCGAGTGATGTGGAGCACTTTTCCATGCGTCTGTTGGCCATCTGGATGTCTTCTTTGCAGAAATGCCTGTTCATGTCCTCTGCCCATTTCCTGATTGGATTATTTGTTCTTTGGGTGTTGAGTTTGCTAAGCTCTTTATAGATTTTGGATACTAGCCCTTTATCTGATATGTCATTTGCAAATAGCTTCTCCCATTCTGTCAGTTGTCTTTAGTTTTGTTAACTGTTTCCTTTGCTTACACATAATTCTAAATCTTCCTGAAGCTGGTAATTACCTAATGAGAAGACATTGGAAGATTACCTTCCTGAGGACTATGGTGGGGGTTGGGGGTGGGTGGCCATCTCCTTTGGTGATGGAGGTTTCGGAGAAGATTTGTGTGTGTGATTCTTTCAGGCTGAGCCCCTTTTTGTAGTCACTATGATGCAGACTCAGACACTTACAAGGTGGGGACCAGATCGGCCACAGCCTGGGGTCTGAGTCCTATCATAACACAGTTTTCGTCTTTGTCACCAATCACTACCCGTTCTGTGGCACTTGTTTGGATTCAACCTATTGTCTATTTGCTGCTTCATTTTTCTTCGAATTCTCTCTAGGAGCCAGACTGGCTTGAGTCGTGGCTCTGCCCCTTGAACAACATGGCGGCTTGGCACACCAACACTGCCCTGCCCTTTCGGACACGGTTGAAAATCTGGGCATGGGTCACCTGGCTGGTTCAGTGGGAAGAGCATGTGACTTGATCTCAAGGTCATGAGTTAGAGGCCCACATTGGGTGTAGATATTACTTACATAAATAAACAAACTTAAAAAAATAAAACTGAAATTTGTGTTTTTAAAAAAAGGAAAAACTTAAAAAAAAAAGAAAAGCCAAATATAACTTTGACTCTCTCCAAACTTAACTATTAATAGCCTACTATTGACCCAAAGTCTTACAGATAACATAAAATGTTGATTGACACACATTTTGTACCTTCTGTTATTATATATGGTGTTCTTCCAATAAAGTAAGTGAGAGAAAATGTTATTAAGAAGTCATAAGGAAAAGGGCTGCCTGGGTGGCTCAGTCGACAAAGCATCGCACTCTTGATTTCGGCTCAGGTCATGATCTCAGGGTGGTGAGATAGAGCCCTATGTCTGCTTGAGATTCTCTCTCTCCCCCTCTCCTCCTGCCACTACCCCCCCCATCTAAATAAATAAAATCCTTAAGAAGAAGGAAAAAGAAAACATTAGGAAGAGAAAATATATTTACATTACTGTACCATATTTACTGAAAAACATCTGCCTATAAGTGGACCCAGGGAGCTCAAACCCGTGCCGTGCGAGGATCAACTCTATCAGCCCTGTGACCTTGGGAAGACATTTAACCTCTCAGTGCCTCAGGTTTCTCAGCCATAAAGTGCAGGGGAAAAAAGGACCTGCTCAGAGGGTTGGTCTGAATATTGAATGAGATCACCTGTGTCCAGCCCTCCAGAACAGTGCCAGATCTACAGTAAGCATAGCTTAAGGGTTTGTTGTGACTGTCATTGTTATCACCATCATTCTCACATAGGGCACTATTCACGGGGCATCTAAGGGGGGGTCTACGCATGTGAGGTCATATCTGACTCAGGGCCACAGCTTCCAAGGTCATTCTTTTTTTTTTAATGTTTACTGTTATTATTATTTTTTAGTAATCTCTACACCCAACGTGGGGATAGAACTCATGATCCCGAGATCAAGAGTCACATGCTCCTCCAGCTGAGCCAGCCAGGCACTCCCTAAGGTGATTCTAATGACCCATGTCATCCCTCTGCTATGTCAAATGTTCCCTCTGCAGGACAATGCTTCAGGCATGGCCTGAGTTACAAAGCCCACAGTTCCTACCATTGTGTCCAGGTCTGGGTGTTTTGTGAGATGTGTTGATGGCCCTTTAAGAGGCGGTAGCTGGCTTCCGGTTGCCATGGAGACATCTGGACGCAGCCTGGGTAGCAGAAGGCAGCATGTCCTCTAAACTTCAATCCACAGGTGGGAAGGGGGCTGTTGGCACTAGAAATTGAAGAAGCACCTTCTCCTCTTCTCCCCCACCATCCTCCTTGAGGTGGCCTTGGGGATTTTGCCTTGGGGACTCGTGTCCCATCCCTGTCCCTCTCCCCAAGATTGCTACCTCAGCCTCTCCTCCTTCCCTAGTCCCCAAAGCCAAGGACCATCAGCCCTCAGCTGAAGAGAGTCTGCCAGCCCCAAAGGCCAATGCTGAAGCCATCCACTTCCTCAGCACCCTCGGTAAGCCTGGACAATGGGGGCGGTGGGGGCACAGATGTGGAGAGGAGGGAAGACAGAAGGCCCAGACCTGGCACTGTCTCTCTCAGCCTTGATTCCCCTGGGACTCAGAAAGGGTTCAAGGGTTATTGATTTTTTTTTTTAAACACAGAAATATTTTTGGTTTTGTTTTAATTTTTTGTGTGTGTGTTTTTTAAAGATTTTATTTATTTATTAGAGAGAGAGAGAGCATGAGCAGTGGGGAGAGGGGGAAGCAGACTCCCCACTGAGCAGGGAGCCTGACATGGGCTCCATCCCAGGACCCTGGGATCATGACCTGAGCTGAAGGCAGCTGCTTAACTGACTGAGCCACCCAGGTGCCCCAACAATTGTTTGTAAAGATTTATTTATTTGGAGCACCTAGGTGGTTCAGTCAGTTAAACCTCTGACTCTTGCTTTTAGCTCAGGTTATGATCTCAGAGTCCTGAGATCGAGCCCCATGTCAGGCTCCCTGCTCAGCCAGGGAGTTTGCTTGGGATTCTCTCTCTCCCTCTCCCTCTGCCCCTCCTCACCCAGCTCCTGGGCTTAGGCTTTCTCCCTCTCTTTCTCTAAAATAATAAATAAATAAGTCTTTAAAAAAAATAAATAAAATAAAAGATTTATTTATTTATTTGAGAGAGAGAGCACAGAAGGAGAGGGAAAAGCAGACTCCCGCTGAACAGAGAGCCCGACATGGGGCTCCATCCCAGGATCCCAAGATCATGACCTGAGCCAAAGGCAGAGGCTAAACCCACTGAGCCACCAGGTGCCCCTATTTGTTGATAATTGTCAAGAGAAGACCCCCAAGGACATGGGGACTCGGGGTGGTGGCAGGGTCTTCACCTGCTGTCTGTTGTATGGGCTAACGGAGCTGCCTGGGACCCAGGAGATGAGGAAGGGGGGGCGGGGGGGGGGGGTGGTCTGAGAGTTGAGACCCAGGAGCTGGGGCTTTATCTGTGCCCATGGGAACCCCCCCACCCCCAGAGCAGGAGGAGCTGCAGATGCTGCTGTTCTCTGAGACTCTGGCCATGGTCTCGGACACGGGGGAGCCTCAGGGAGAGCTGACCATTGAGGTGCAGAGACGGCAAAACAAAGATGAATTTGGAGTGATGTCACACTGCCTCTTCGTGCAAGCCTTTAGCCGTGGCTTCATGGACAAGATACTCTGCGGAAACTCCCTCCTGGGTAGACTTGTTGCTGCCTGAGGCTTCACCTCCGTCCTTCCTCCCTCCGCCCTCCACCCCCATTACTAGGATCTTCACTCAGGACCCACCCTGGACTTCACCTTGGGACCAGAAGGCAGCAAGGAGAGTGTGTAGGAGGTGGGGGTGACAGGGACGTTAATCACAACTGCAGACTTAGGACAAGAGCGCCTCTTAGTTTCCCTGCAGTCACAGTCCCCCTGCATCCTCCAGCCTGGGCCCCCACCCTTCCGCCCTGCTGTCTCCCGGCCTGTCACCTGTGATGAGGTCGTAGTGACGGCAGCCTTCCCCTCCTGCTCCAGGCTACCTCTCATGGAAACTGCATGTCATGGAGCAACATAGTCAAGAGTTCATCAAGGTACCCCCTGGGGCCCCAAGCCTAGACCCCAAACCAGGGAGAAAGAATGGAGACCCTGGGAGGGAGGGGGAGAAGAATGGGGGGACTCAGGGGGATGTCACCCCCAGCTCTCTCCAAGTTACCCTGTAATCCCCATCACACTTGGAAACCAATCCATCTGGGGCAACAGGTTGCATCTCATGACCTTCTAATACACGAACCCTAGGTCCAGTCCACCCAGGGGCTCCCCAGGCCAAGAGCCCAGTACCTCCCTGAGGACCATTCGGGCCAGCCTTTCCCAGAGCCTGGCCTTTTCCAAGGGCCCTTCACCCCCTCACCTCCAAATTCTCCTGCTCTGTGCCTCCCACACCCAGCCGCAGCCACTTCATTAAATTCTGGAACAGGACCAGTTTTACACGCTGGAAAGCACTTGTGCCTAAGAAGTTTCCCACAGAAACCATTCCCCTCTTTTAAAACTCGTGTTCTGAAGGGCATTTGCTTCTTAACTTTCTATTACACCATCATATGCCTTCTGGTCTTGAACTTCACTACAAAGATATTTCTATCCAAATTTCCCTCAGTTTTCTCATTTCTAAAGGAGAACGGGGCAAGGCGACCTGTGGGGGTGCTGTTCATGTTCACTCGGGACCCAGGCCAGCTCCTGCTTCTCCCCTTCCTGCTCTGGCCCTTAGTTCCGTGTCCTCCCCATGGAGAGGAAGATGACTTTGGTGAAGCAGGATGACCAGCTGACCATGACCAGAAGTGTCAAGGAGGGGGAGGTAAGGGTGAAAGACAGGTAGGGGCTGTTTCCCACATCCTCTTCGAGGCCAAGAGCAGGGGCCAGATTGTGTTAGGACGGGAGCCGGGCGTGGAGACTCAGCAAGGACCCTATATGAGCCCAATACCTGGCTTTCCCGTCCTCCCCACCCCTTCCCAGATGAAGTCCCTGACCCAGACTTTTCCTGAACAGGAAGTCAAGACCGAAGTGACTTTTATCCCAGGGAGCTCAACCATGGGCTTCATCTCCGAGGCTGCCAACCTGGTGTTGCTGAGGGTGATGGCCTGGCGGCAGACGGTGCCCAGCAACGCCCGTTTCCTGGCCTTGGACACGGAGGGCAAACTCTGCTACTCCACTTACGTGAGGGGTCTCCCTGGGTGGGGGACTTGGCCTTGGCGAAAGCCAAGAGGGGCACAGAGGTCGCCGAAGCAGGGGAAAAGACAGCTTCAGGTGTGGAAGAGCTGGTGGGCTGGGGCCCTGCCGGTGGGACTTCCAAGGGCAGGAGAAAGCAAGTCTTCATGTGTTCGAAGATCACGTAGGGGCAGGTGGCATGATAAAGAGGAACCAAAGCGGGGAGCAGTTGAGAAGCAATGCTTCTTGCCCAGAAGTCAGTCCAGGAAAAATAAACATAGCAGAGGGCTGCTTTTAAAAGAAGTATTTTTTTAACATCAGGAAATGCACCTTTTCCAACTGCATTTTTATTATGTCTCAGACCTGAAGGGTTCTTTTTTGTTTTCTTTTTCTTTTCTTGTGGCTAAAACTTCATGATCAGCAAACCTAGGGCTTTCTGCCATGTGCAATTTTAAAGCTATGCTTCTAAGCACACATTTTGGGGGCTGATTTGACCAACTTTGTAAATGACATTCCAGTCTTTTCTATCGCAAACATGACAAACAGGCCCATGTCACTTCCCCCACCTTCTCTGAAACACAGTTCCTGCATTAGCTCCTTTCGGCCCCCTGTCCGCAGCTGCTCCCAGCGTTTTAAATTGTAAGGACAACAGGGCGGACTGCGGGCAACAGCAGGGGCCACAGATCCCAATCTAGCCCCCTTCTCAGAGCATCGCGGACCCCGCCCTCAAAGAGCCTCCCCACGCTCCCCGCCCCCACCTCCTCAGGCTCACACCTGTTGGATGACCTCATCCCGTAACTGAATCTGCCAACCAGGAGAACTTGGTCATCAAGATGAGGAGGGGAGGGTGGGGCGAGTGCAGCATGGAACTGGCCTTCTACAAGGGGACCCCCACTTAACTTGGGGGTGTGATTCAAATCCTGTGGTGGCTGAGGGCCTGGACAGCCAAGGGTTGTTTGTCACTGATAAACAAGGAACGAAGCAGCAAGGTGGAGAAAAGCGCCAGAGTGAGATTTGGGGGAGATGCTGGTGGGCATCCACATAACCTCCCTCCCTCTTATCTTGGCTGCTGCCAGCAAGGGCTGGGCTTCCAGAAGATCCAGGTGGACCGCCAGCAGGTAGAGGTGTTCATCGTGGAGCAGACGGTCCACTCAGTGAAAGGCATCCCCAATTCCTGCCAGTTCTATCTGCTGTCGGATGGGTGAGCTACTGACAGTGGGGGCTAGGGGGCAGTGTGGAGCACAAGCCTGGGAGCTGGATCCTGGGGGCGGGCATGAGGCCAAGGAAGACTACTGACTCTGGGGACAGACCAGGAGGAGCGCCCCTCTGCTTTATCCACATCATTCATTCTTTTCCACATCATTCACACATTTTCTCCTGATTCGTACCATGTCCAATTCGTGCCCAATGGGTACGCTTTCCCTGATGGAGTCACGTCCAAACCTCACCAAGGAGCCCTGAATGGCTGAGAAAGTCAATACTAACCTCACAAAGCCTAAGGCATGGTAGCTAAAGCAGCTGCCACCGCTGGGTATAATACCAAAAAGCACCAAGGTCTGAACAATGACACTGGGTAGAATCAATGTGCATTGGGGGGAGAGGGGGACATCCTGGCACATTGTCAAGCTGTCACTAGCCCAGCACAGGAGCGAAATCGTTAGAAAATTGGGGAGGGAGGTGGGGGAAGAATTTGTTTCTTGAAATTTCCAAAGAGGTATTGATAGAATAATTACATAGGGGAAACAAATAATCGGAACATCGTTGGCTTTCCTTATTTGATAACTTAGCATGTTGTTTCAATTTGGGGGGTCACGAAGCAGGAGGCTCGTGAGGTTTTTTCTTTTAAGATTTTATTTATTTGACAGACAGAGATCATAAGTAGGCAGAGAGGCAGGCAGAGAGAGAGGGGGAAGCAGGCTCCCTACTGAGCAGAGAGCCTGATGCGGGGCTCCATCCCAGAACCCTGAGATCATGACCTGAGCCCAAGGCAGAGAGGCTTAACCCACTGAGCCACCCATCGTGAGTGTTTTAGTGCACACCAGCACACATCTCCAAGCGCACAGACAAGACCCAGTTTGAAATGCGGTGCCGTTATCTGGGGACCTAGGAATGAACATGACCCTAGAACTCAGAGATAAGTGGTGTTGGGGAAGCAGCAGCCAAGGAAGGCCCCCAGGACCGCTGTCAGAGGGGTGGGCTGGTGTAGGAAGACTCCCACTCTCACACCTGCGTTGTATTCCAGGCACCTGGCCAAGAGAATCCAGGTGGGTTCCCCGGGGTACTGCCTGGTCACCCAGATGCCTATCTTGAGGGAGAAGGGTGAGTGAAGCCGCAGGCTGGTGAAGACTTCACGAAGGAGAGGTGGGGAAAACAGGGACCTTCCGGGGTGCAGAGGCTGGACTGAGTGGAGATGGGGAAGTTTTGCCCTCCAGCCTCTGACTCCAAGGCAATTAGGGGAGGATCACTTTGCAAGGACCCCCTTCCAGCAACTCTGGCCATCTGAGCAGAACCTGGGACTGCGATTTGAGTATTCTTGGGCATCCCCCTGTATCTGGGGAAGGTTCTGGCGTGAGAGAGTGCCGCCTTCCTCCCTCCGCACCCAGATGAGATTGAGCCTCGCCCCGTATTTGAGAAGAAGCCCCTGGTGTGGGAGGAGGATATGGAGCTCTACTCGAGGTTCGTGGACCGGAAGGTGAGGAGAGGCTGCAGCCAGCCTGGGGTCCCCATTCCCCCCTGCGCATGAATTCCACCATTACCGATGCCTCTTTGTGCCTGCTTGAGAGGCACACCTGGACGGTTGGAGGGCCCTCCTTGGGGCGAAGGGGGCGGCGAAGGGGTGCTCCCGGGGCGCGGGGTCCCGGGCCCCGCTCAGGCTCGGTCTCCGCCAGGAGGAGCTCCGTCTCAGCCACAGCAGCTATCTGCGACAGCACCCCGAGGCCCAGGCGCTCATCTCAGACTTCCTGCTCTTCCTGTTGCTGCGCCAGCCCGAAGACGTGGTCACCTTCGCCGCGGAGTACTTCGGCCCCTTCGCGAAGCGCCACCCCCCGACCCCGGCCTTGCGCTCGTCCCACCGGCCCAGCCCCTTCCGCTCGCTGGACCCCCGGGACCTCTTCCACTAGGCGGGGAGCAGCGGTCGGGGACCTGCAGGAAGTCGGGCGGTCGCCGGGGACGCAGCGGGGAACCGGAGGGACTCACCCCAGAGGCGCGCCTTGCAAGCTGCGGGGGTTTTTTTTTTTTTTTTTGAGGGGGGGGGCGGAATAAATTGGCCCCATCCCCGCAGTTCCGCTGTGGGCGCGGGAACCTTCCCTAGCCAGAGTCTTGTGTCTTGGCTAAAAAGAGGAACTGTGAGCAGAGTTTATCCAGCGAATTTCACGCTTCTTCCAAGATGCTATAATCAATACTCCTATTTCACGGGTAAGAAAAGAGAGGCGCGGGAAGGTTAAGTAACTCACAGAATTAGTACGAGGAAGCGGGAGTCAAACCTGGACGTTGGATGCTAACGTTAGATGCCACACTCTTAGTCCTTAGGTTTGTAGGGATAAAGGGGCAGGGCTTCTTGGTGCCCCGAAGCATAAACCAAATTACCCTTCTTCCCGCTCCCCCCCCCCAACCTAGAAAAAGAGCAGGGGCTGGTGGGGGATCCGGACCACCATGGGCCTCGCTCATCACCTCTGAAGCCTCCCAAGACATGTGGGCCGCCAGCTCTCACACTCCACCTTCTTTTCCACTGACAGGAACCCCTAAGCTGCGTGCAGGGTCCCCAGTTACCGACTCCCTGAGAAAAAAGGATAGGCAGGGCATCATCGGCTCCGGTCTGGCCAATGGCTTTTTTCTGCCCAGGGCTGGCCACGGCTCATCTGCAAATATCAGGCAAGCTTCTCCGGGACAGCTGGTAACGGGCATGCAGGCCGCATACCCCCACTTACCCACTCATGGGCCTGCCTCTTCCAGTTGAGGGAACCCCCCCCCCACTTCCCCGCCCCGCCCCCCCAACCTTTGCCCTGCGATGAGGGCAGCCATGACTCCAGTCTCGGGGCAACAAGGCTTCATGAACTATCACTTGAATTGAGCCTTAAATAATTTTTCTTAAATACTTTCTTTGTCCTCATCCCTTATCTCAAAAGGAATGCATGTTCATTAGAGGAAACTAAGAAAAGGGTGCTAAACCAAAAGAAGAAAGTGAATTCACCCCAGTTTCTCAGCCTAGAGGCAATTTCTCTTAACATTTGGCAAATATGCTCTTTACTCTTTTTTTCTGATGCATAAAAGTGGCCCGTGTTCGTGCAGCATTTACTCTGTGAAGTAGTTTGTTTACTGTCTTAACATTACCATTTTTTATTATTGAAGTAGAGTTGCGATACAATGTTATATTAGCTTTGTGTTCAGAATGTTCTTAAAATTCCTTTTTCTGAAGACAGTTTGACTTTAGGGGTGCCTGGGTGGCTCAGTGGGTTAAGCCTCTGCCTTCCGCTCAGGTCGTGATCCCAGGGTCCTGGGATTGAGCCTCCCATGGGGCTCTCTGCTCAGCAGGGAGCCTATTTCCCCTTCTCTTTTTGCCTACTTGTGATCTCTCTCTCTCTGTCAAATAAATAAATAAAGTCTTTAAATAAATAAATAAGCAAAGCAAAGATTACTTTGCTTAAAAAAAATTAAATAAAGACTGTCTGACTTTAAAGATTTTATTTATTTGCCAGAGAGAGAGAGAGAGAGAACAAGCACAAGCAGGGGGAGCAGCAGACAGAGGGAGAAGCAGGTTTCCCGCTGAGCAGGGAGCCCCATATGGAACTCAATCCTAGGACTCTGGGATCACGACCTGAGCTGACGGCAGACACTTAAAGACTTAGCCACCCGGGTGCCCCCACGTCAAGCACTTCTACATAGAATGTTTAATCTGGTCTTCAAAACTCCAAGGGACTTTTTTTTTTTTGAACAAAAATGAAATCATACAGTAATACATGCTTACTGACTGATAATTACATACTTAATTATATTCTTTAAAAGTTTCAAACTTTACAGATAAGGCTGGAAACTTCTGGTCCCAATTTCTTCATGTTTTGTAACTTTTTTCCTGCATTATAACTGGCTTTCCTTTTTTTAGCAGTGTATTTTGAAAGAGTTCCATGACATTATACAGTCTTCTGTTTTTGATGACTCTACCATAATTTTTTAAAAGATTTTTTAAATCCATTTTGAGAGAGAGAGAACAAGAAGGGGGAAGGAGCAGAGGGAGAGGTAGAGAGAGAATCCTCAAGCAGATTCCACACTGAATACAAAGCCCAATGTGGGACTCCATCCCAGGACCCTGAGATCATAACCTGAGCTGAAATCAACAGCCTATGGTTTAACTGACTGAGCCACCCCGGTGCTCCAAAGGCTCTACCATAATTTAACCAATGTCTCCTCACTGCCTGCTTTTTGTCTTTGTTTTGGTGTAGGGGCGGGGGTTTGGCTACTATAAACAGTGCTGCATTGAACATTTCTCTATCAAAATCTTCACATGGATCATTATTTACCAAAGGATACGTTCTGAGAGGTGTAATTGTTGAATTGATCTTAAGGCTTCTGTTTCACGTTCCCAAATTCTACATGGGTAGGATTTCTATTAAGGATCAGTTAACGCACTCCAGGCAGAGAGAATGACCTGAGTAAAGAATAAAAGTAGGAAAGTGCCATGTGTGATTACGGTCTAGAGCAGCGGGGGGCCACAGATCTTCCCGAAGTGATGAAAATGGTCTGTACCTGCCACATCCAATATGGTAGCCACTAGTCATATGTGGCCACTGAGTGCTGGAGATATGGTTCATATGACTGGGGAACTGAAGTCTTACTTTAATTTCAATTTGGCCACACGTGGCCAGTGGCTGCCATATTGGACAGTGACAGCTCTCAAGCATAAGGTGTCTCCATTCAGCCTGACACTCAGCTCATCAAATAGTGGGTCCCTTCCACGTGCCAGGGTCATTCTGGGCAGTAGGAAATCATCAGTGACAGGACAAAGTTCTTGTCCTCATGATGCTTACAGTTTCCACAGGGAAAGAGAGAATAAACACAAGAAGTCATTTCATACATGCAATTCGGACATTTGTGGGGAAAAAAAAAATAAAGCCAAGTCCTGGGTAGACAGTGACTCAGGGTTGGGGGCTTGACTTCAGAGAGGACCCTCCCCAGCATCTCAGTTGACCTGGGATCTGAACGAATGCCATGGAGTCCAATCTGCGGAGAGCTGTGATGGGAAAAGCATTCTAGGCAGAAGGAAGGGCAAGCAAGGACTCTTGAGCATGTTGCTGTCAGGCCGGGAAGGCTGGAGCACGACAGGGCAGGAGAGGCTGGAGTACCAGAATGCTCAGTCACCATGATGCAGGCAAGGCTGGGTCGCAGAGGGCCTCCCCACCCCGGCGCCGGCCCCGCAAGTTCACTTCATGTGTGGAGAACTGAAACCAAAGCTGCTTGGCCCAGTGCACCCAGAACACTTTACCGAGATCCAGGCAGTCATCTCCAGTGCCTGATGTTCTGCAAGAAGGAGGGCAGTGACATTTGACCCACTGAGATCCTTCCTCTGTTGAGCTCCCTTGTATCCAGCGGCTTGCTGTGGGAGAGTATCAAGTCCAGGCCCTACCTGCATGACACACAGCCAGCCTAGAAGAGAAGCGACATCAGTCAAGGGTCCCATGAGTGAATGTGTGAGTGCAGAACATGGAAAGTGCTAAGAAGGGGCACCTGGGTGGCTCAGTGGGTTAAAGCCTCTGTCTTCAGCTCAGGTCATGATCCCGAGGTCCTGGGATTGAGCCCCACATCGGGCTCTCTGCTCAGCGGGGAGCCTGCTTCCTCCTCTCTCTCTGCCTGTCTCTCTGCCTACTTGTGATCTCTGTCTGTCAAAGAAAGAAAGAAAGAAAGAAAGAAAGAAAGAAAGAAAGAAAAAGTGCTAAGAAGGAAACCTATATCACACTGCAGTGGAGTGTTAAGTGTGCACTTGACCTGGCGTGGGAGCCCCAGGAGGCAGAGGGAAAGGAACAACTATAATGAGAGCAAAGGCTAGATGGCACTTATTATTTTAATCCCTCTACACATGGTAATTCATGTGATTCTCACAACACCCCTGTGAGGTCAGTTCTATTATTGTACCCATTTCACAGATGAGGGAAATGTTAAGGCCAAGACCATGCAACTGGTTAGTGGCAGAGCCAGGATTTAGACCCAGGGACTCTGCCTGGAGTGCATGTGTCCATTCACTCTGATAAACAGATCAGATGTGGCTCTCTGGAGACAGATCCCGGAACAAAGACGAGGCATTTTCCTGTTTTATATATTTCTAAAGTAGCCTTGACTATACACTGTCTTTCCCCTTCCCTGAATACCCAGAAACTGCCCGTTCCCTACTGCACTCCCCCTGACAGCAGCCTCACAGCTGAGCTGCTTGGGAAGGACACTGTGCCTCATGAGGGAGCACAGAGCCTGGACCTGGCAAAATCAAAGAAGGCTTCCTGGAAGAGATCACATGGGAGCTGCATCCCGAAGGACAAAAGGCTATTTGCCAGGCAAAGGGTGTGGGGGACGTTTGAGGAGGAAGCAGTATGTGCAGAGTCCTAGAGGTGAGAGGGAGAGAACTTGGAAAGTTTTAGCTACTGCAAGAGGTTCAGGATGGGCTGGTGGAGGCTCTGGGAACCCAAATGAAGCACTGCCTGCCCTCCGGAGACTGACAGAGCCCGGAAGTGGGGCAGACAAATGCCCGCATGCTTGCCTGTTTGTGTGTTTTTCTTTCCTCCCTCAAGAAGCCGTAGGTGAGTAGATAGACTAAGAGGGATGCTACAGATAGATGGAGCCCCACAAGAAAAGTCTTACATTTAGGCGCTGGACAACAGACTCTCAGGCCAATGTTGGTGACGTCCTTGGAAGGTGCAGACATGGCCTCCTGAATCTCTATGCCAAGCCTCCTGACCTTTGATTGAATCTGCTGTTCCCCCCAAACCAGCATTTGTGATAAAACCTGTTCTTGTTCAGTTTGATGGTCTCCTCATTTTGTTTTATGATCTATTGCGTGGAGTTGTCTGCCATTATTCCATTCTCACAAATTTCCCATGTTTGAGCTCTGCTGAATCCCAGGGCTTGGGTGGGCAAGTGTGGGCACCCAACCACCAGAGGCAGCAATGTCACTAGCAGAAAATGCGTCTGGGGTTCTGAAGGACTGACGGTGGTCAATGACATTTTGGAAACCCATTTACAAAAGCAACAAGGTGTGGAGTGCTAGATGCATTTCTTGGGCTTCACACACACCCTTTGGGGTAAATACTTCTATTATCCCCACTTTCCAGGTGAGGAAACTGAGGCCCTAGGAAATTGCCTGAGTCACAGAGCTGGTAAAAGTAAGATTCAAGGGATGCCTAGGTGGCTCAGTCGGTTAAGCCACTGCCTTCGGCTCAGGTCATGATCCCAGAGTCCTGGTATTGAGTCCTGCATCAGGCTCCTTGCTTGGCAGGGAGCCTGCTTCTCTCTCTGCCTCTGCCTGCTGTGTGCTTGTGCTCTCTCTCTCTCTCTCATTCTCTCTCTGACAAATAAAAATCTTTTAAAAAAACTTTTTTAAAAAGTAAGATTCAAACCCAGACCATTTTTTAAATTAATTAATTTATTTATTAAAGAGAGAGAAAGCGACCACAGGCAGACAGAGTGGCAGGCAGAGGCAGAGGGAGAAGCAGGTTCCCTGCTGAGGAAGGAGCCCGATGTGGGACTCGATCCCAGGATCCTGGGATCATGACCTGAGCCGAAAGCAGCCACTCAACCAACTGAGCCACCCAGGAGTCCCGGTCACACTTTTAAATCAATGTTATTGAAGTATAATATTCATTCAATAAAACCCATCCTTTTCCTCCATTTTAAATACTGAAATAATTGCAGATTCATGCTTAACTGTGGGGAAAAAATTGAGAGAGACCTCAGGTACACATAGCCTACTCCCCCCAGTGCTAACATCTTGCAGACCTGTTACACAATATTATAGCCAGGATTTTTTTTTCACTTTTTGGTGGGTGGCAAAATGTACATGAAATGTATCCATTTAACCATCTTTGGGTGTATTAATTCAGTGACATTCAGGATGTTCACACTGTTGTGCAACTATCACCACCATCTAACTTCCGGAACACTATTATTGTCCTAGAATAAACTTTAGACCCACTGAACAGTCAGTTCCCCTTCCCCCTTCCCCTAGATCCTGGAAACCATCCTTATACTTTCTGTTTCTATAAATTTGTCAATTCTGAGAAACTCATGGAAGTGGATATGCATACAATATTTGTCCTTTGGCTTATTTCGCTTACCATAAAGTTTTCAAGACTCATCCATATTATAGTATGTATCAGATGTACATTCCTTTTTTTAGAAAGATTTATTTTTTATTTTTTTTAAAGATTTTATTTATTTCTTTGACAGAGACATATCAGAAGTAGGCAGAGAGGAAGGCAAAGAGAGGAGGAAGCAGACTCCCCGATGAGCAGAGAGCCCAATGTGGGACTCGATCCCAGAACCCTGAGATCATGACCCGAGCTGAAGGCAGAGGCTTTAACCCACTGAGCCACCCAGGCGCCCCAGAAAGATTTATTTTTATTTACTTTCGAGAGAGTGGGGGAGGAGCAGAAGGAGAGAGAGAATCCCAAGCAGACTCCCTGCTGAGCACGGAACCCAATCTGGGGCTCCATCCCACAACCCTGAGGTCATGACCTGAGCTGAAACCAAGGGTCAGATGCTCAGCTGACTGAGCCACCCAGGAGCCCCCAGACTCTCATTCCTATTTGACGCTGAATAATAGTCCATTGTATGAATAGACCACGTATTATTTATTTATCTCTTGATGAATATTTGGGCTGTTGTTGCCTTTTGGCTTTTGTGGAAAATGTTGCTATGAACGTGGGTGTCAAGTGTCTATTTAAATCCCTGCTTTCAATATTGACATTGACATAATCTACTCATCTTTTTCAGATTTCCTGTTTCATTTGTACTCATTTGTGTGTGTGTGTGTGTGTGTGTGTGTGTGTGAAGTTCTATACAATTTTATCACGTGTGTAGGCTTGTGGATCCACCACGAAGGTCAAGATACTTGAATAGCTCCAACACTAAAAGGATCCTTCAAGTCACCCTTCCATAATCACTCTCCACCCTCTCCACCTTCCACCATACCCACTGGGGGCCACTAATCTGACCTTCACTTCCAAAACTTTGTCATTGCACAAGTGTTCTGTACATGGAACAATACAGTACATAACCTTCTGAGATAGGCTTTTTCACTCAGCATAATTTCTGGGAGATTCCTCCAAATAATTGTGTATTTCAATAGTTTGTTTCTCTTATCGAGGAATTACAATCCATAGCCTGTAGAACAGTTAGTGTAATCATTCTTCTGTTGAAGGACCTCTGGACTAATTCTAGTTTTTGACTATTACAAATGAAGTTGCAACTTATATACAGATTTCTGTGTGAACATAGTCTTAGTTTCCCTGGGATATATGCCAGGAGTACATTCTCTGGTATAGATATACTATAGTTTGCCTAACCATTCATCTAGTAAAGGACGACAATGTGGGTTGCTTCCAGTTTGGGCTATTATGAATAAAGCTGCTATAAAAATTCATGTGCAGATTTTTGCATGAATATGAACCATTTCTCTGGGGGAAAATGCCTAGGAGTGCAGCGGATAGATCATATGGTAGTTGCATCTCAGGTTTTTTTTTTTTTTAAGATTTTATTTATTAATTTGACAGAGAGAAATCACAAGTAGACGGAGAGGCAGCCAGAGAGAGAGCGAGAGGGAAGCAGGCTCCCTGCTGTGCAGAGAGCCGGATGCGGGACTCGATCCCAGGACCCTGAGATCATGACCTGAGCCGAAGGCAGCGGCTTAACCCACTGAGCCACCCAGGTGCCCCACATCTCAGGTTTTTTAAAGAAATTCCCAAACTATTTCCAGAGTGGCTGTACCATTTTACCTTCCAGCCAGCAACATATGAGTGATCTAGTTTCTCCACCTCTTTGTTAATATTTGGTATTGTGACCATTTTTTCTTTTAAGTACTCTGATAGGAGTGTAGCAATATCCCATTAGGATTCTAATTTGCATTTCTCTGATGGCAATGATGCAGAACATCTTTCCATGTACACAGGATGTCCATCTGTACATCCTATTTGGTGAAATGTCTGTTCATGATTTTTGCCCATTTTTAAATGGATTACTTGATTTTTCACTGTTAAGTGGAAAGAGATTTTTCTCTTTGTAGAAATATCCTGGTCCTTTGTCAGATATGTGGTTTGCAAACATTTTCTCTGAGTCTTTAGCTTGTCTTTTCATCCTCTTAAAAGGGTCCTTCAGGGGCGCCTGGGTGGCTCAGTGGGTTAAGCCGCTGCCTTCGGCTCAGGTCATGATCTCAGGGTCCTGGGATCGAGCCCCACATCGGGTTCTCTGCTCAGCAGGGAGCCTGCCTCCCCCTCTCTCTCTGCCTGCCTCTCTGCCTACTTGTGATCTATCGAATAAATAAAATCTTAAAAAAAAAAAAAAAAAAAAGGGTCCTTCACAGAACAAATGGTGGTAATTTTGATGAGGTCCGGTTTATCGATTTTCTCCCTTATGGATCATGCTTTTGGTGTTGAGTCTAACAAGTCTTTGTCTAGTCCTAGATCCTGAAGATTTTCTCTGACTTTTTTTCCTAAACATTTTATAGTTTTATATTTACTTTTAACTCTGTGATCCATTTTGAGTGACTTGGGCTTCATGAAAACTCACTGTGCATGGGCAGGCTTTGGTATTCTGCAACAGCTCCAGATCCAAGGGGGCCACTATGCAGATTTCTGGAGCCCTAGCTCAGTAGCTTCCCTCTTGTTGATACTCTACAAGGAAGCTCTGCTCTTAACCATTACACTGTACTGCCTCTTCTGTAAGGTAGAGGTTGTGCAGGTACAGATCAGTCATTAGTCAATTATACTGACTGAGTCCAGGTAAAACTCCACAAAAGATGTGAAGAAGAAGACCTCTGACTTAGGATTCTCCAGAAAAACAGAACCAATAGAAAATATAGACGGATAGACAGATAGCTATTAAGGGATTGGTTCACATGAGTAGGGAGGCTGAGGAGCCCCAAGATCTGTAAGCTGGAGCCCCGGGAGAGCTGATGGTAGTGTAATTCCAGTCCGAGTCAGAAGGCCTGAGAACCAGAAGAGTCTATGATCTAAGTTCCAGTCCAAGCTAAGCTTGAAGGTAAGAGAAGTCCAATATCTCAGTTCAAAGACAGGCAGAGAGAGTGAACTTTCCCTTCCTCAGCCCTTTGTTCTGTTCAATTGGGTGGACGAGGCCCACCCTCATCAGGGAGAGAAATCTGCTTTACTCAGCGTATGGATTCCACTGCTAATCTCCTCCAAAAATACCCTCCCTCACCAACACACCCTGAATATTTGACCAAGTATCTGGGCACACTATGACCCTGCCAAGTTGACAATAAAATTAACCCTCACAACATCCTACCCCAGCCACCCCCACATGAGCCCAAGGTAGTGATTGGGAAATTTGAGACAGTGGCAGCATGTTGAGCAAAAGGATTGCACAGGGACAAACCATGACGTCCCTCTCTTCCACGTGACCTATCATTCACTCTTCTTCCTGCACCCCTACCTCTCCAGTCCCTCCAACCTCCTCCATCCATGAGGAGCCAGGAAATCAGTTGCCAACACCCCCTATCCAGCTCCCAAGCTTTGGCTAAAATGAGCCCAAATGGGGATATCATACCCTGGTTCATGGCTGGGCCCCAGAGCTTGCACCTGTTTTCTCTGGATCTTGAGGTCTCAGATCTTGGAGTTGGAAACTCCAAAGATTGGTTTTGAATCTTTCTTGGCATAAAACGAAGGCCACAGGATAGAGGATGGGAGTGGGCACAGGAAGAAGAAGACCTTGAGGGAGGAAGTGTCGGGGGCACAGGACAGACAAGGAAAAACAATCAGGAACTGAAAAGAGTCTTAACCCCCTTCATCCAGAGGATACAGACTGATAACTCTCAAGTGGAAGCTAGCCTAAAGGAACATTTTGTTTAAATTACACAATATCTTCAATTTTGGGGGCCTACGATTCAAGAAGTATATGTTGCCTACAACTCAACATCTTCCAATATTCTTGACAGATGAGAAGACGTGGTGATGGCGGACACACATTCTCACAGGACAACTGGTTAGAATTCTGTAGGCATGGCCCCCTTTGGACAGAGTATGTGTCTTTGGTTTTATTGCAGTCTCCCCACTCCGGTCACCCACCAGCACTGAGTCTCGGCATCATTCCTCATTGAACTCTGAACCAGCACTGTTTTTCTTTTTCTTTCTTCTTCTTCTTCTTTTTTTTTTTTTTTTTTAAAGATTCTATTGATTTAGGGGCGCCTGGGTGGTTCAATGGGTTAAGCTTCTGCCTTCGGCTCAGGCCATGATCTCAGGGTCCTGGGATCAAGCCCCTCATCGGGCTCTCTGCTCAGCAGGGAGCCTGCTTCCCCCTCTCTCTCTGCCTGCCTCTCTGCCTACTTGTGATCTCTCTGTCAAATAAATCAATAGAATCTTTTCTTTTAGGGGCGCCTGGGTGGCTCAGTGGGTTAAGCCGCTGCCTTCGGCTCAGGTCATGATCTCAGAGTCCTGGGATCGAGTCCCGCATCGGGCTCTCTGCTCAGCGGAGAGCCTGCTTCTCTCTCTCTCTCTCTGCCTGCCTCTCCATCTACTTGTGATTTCTCTCTGTCAAATAAATAAATAAAATCTTTTAAAAAAAAAAAAAAAAGAATCTTTTCTTTTAAAGAAAAAGAATCTTTTATTTTATTTTTTTTTTAAGATTTTTATTTATTTATTTATTTGACAGAGAGAAATCACAAGTAGACGGAGAGGCAGGCAGAGAGAGAGAGAGAAGCAGGCTCCCCGCCGAGCAGAGAGCCCGATGCGGGACTCGATCCCAGGACCCCGAGATCATGACCCGAGCCGAAGGCAGCGGCTTAACCCACTGAGCCACCCAGGCGCCCCGAAAAAGAATCTTTTAAAGAAAAGATTCTATTGATTTATTTGACACAAAGAGAGCAGGGGGAGCAGCAGGCAGAGGGAGAGAGAGAAGCAGGCTCCCTGCTGAGTAGGGAGCCTGAAGTGGGGCTCGATCCCAGGACCCTGAGGTCATGACTTGAGCTAAAAACAAGAGCTGGACGCTTACCCGTCTGAGCCACCCATTCGCCCCCCAGGCACTGTTTTTCTGACTCCCTACCTGTGTCATATTTTATCTGACCTGCCTGGCCTTCTTGGGCCCCTACTCTTTTGACCTCTTCGCAAGTCTGAGTCCTTCATGTAACAGAAGAAACAAGTTCAGAGAAAGGTACGGCCTGCTGATGACCTTGAGTGACTCAGTGGCAGAATCAGAACCAGAATCAGGACCAGAGTTCCAGTGCCTCGTTCTTCTGAGGCTCTCCTGGGCCTGAGTCTTCAACGCCTGTCCCCTGGCAGTGCCCGAAGCTCTTCTCCTCTGAGGCACTCAATGGGAAACTGAGGCCTGCTAGCCATCAGGACTCCCACTGCTGGGGACTCCAGACTGAAGAGAAGGGCCTGACTGCTTGTGTGGGCAGGGAGTCATGTGATCTGGACAGGAACGTCCGAGTAGCAGGAACTGTCTTGAAATCAGAGCTACGTTGGGAGATGCAGACCAAACGGCACTTGGAAGGGGGCCAAAAGTGTGGTGGGCCTCAGGCCAGGAGGGGAAAATAAGTTCCTGCATTTCGGTCAACGAGACTCTTCCGCCAGAGCTCGCCACTTCTGCCTTTGGAAAGTGTTTCACAATGTGTGTGAGGACAGCTGAGATCAGCTGAGGGTGGAGAGGAGGTGTGGGCTTGCACACGGACGGGCAGGCACCAGCCCTCAGAGAGAGAGTGTGTGTGCTGAGTGGCCACGAGCATCCCACTCGCACGCACAGTGCCTGAGTCTGCCATCCTCATGACAGGTGAGTAGCCCCCTCCAGGGCCAGAGTCCTAAAAGGGGGTTGGGAGTAGGGGAGAGTCAGGGACTGCCATGGGTATCCTGGCCTCGACCCAATGCCAGATAGTAGCCGGGGGTTGGACTCTTTTCATCAAGTGCTGAGTGTCCCATTTGTCTGTTCTCTGAGGATTTGGAGCTCCTGGAGCTTACCTGTCTGATGGAGGAGGCAGGGTGAGGCCATGGGACTTACACATTGGCATCAGTGTGCCCTCCTCAGAGCCCAGTGTCCCCCTCTGCATCCTTTGTGGCAGGAGAGACCTGGATTTGAGAATCTCTCTGCCCACATGGAAGGAGAGTAATTCTAGCAGCTTCTGAAATATTTGGTTGGTCGGGGCACCTGGGTGACTCAGTAGGGTAAGCGTCCAGCTCTTGTTTTCAGCTCAGGTCATGATCTCAGGGTAGTGACACTGACCCCCAGATTGGGCTCCATGCTCCACGTGGAATCTGCTGGAGATTCTCTCCCTGTCTCCCTCTTCTTCCCCCTTGCATGTGCTTGCTCTTTCTCTCAATAAATTAAACAAACAAACAAACAAATAAATAAAATCTTGACACATTTGGCCAATGGTTGGAGGTGATGGACCCAAGATGGGAATCAAGGGTCCCTGTTCACATGGGTCTTAATCTCTCCCCTTTGTCAGGAAGCCACTGTAGGGGGGAACAACAGAGAGCTTTACACCTGGGCCACCAGAAAGAAACCAGGCACTCACCACCCCTCCTTGGGGCCCTTTGCAGGTGACAAGGACCCTCAAAGGCCAAGCAGGCCCAACTATGGCTCCATCTCCAGCCCACCCAGCTCGGAGCCACACGAGCAAGAAGCTCTTAGAACAACATACCTGAGTGAGAAGATCCCCATCCCCGACACAGAACCGGTAAGAAGACTGGAAACATCCTGGGGTCTTTCAGGATTGACAGGATGTTATAGGATCTCACAGGCCAGGGGAAAGAGATCTTTTGAAGACCATGGGAAGTCCCTTCCAGCTCTGAGCAGCAGTGACTGACAGTGGCGACTGGTCCTCTTCTGTTTCCGTCCTTAGCACTTACCTAGGGGGCTCACATTTTGTCTAAAAATGATCGAGTGGATTTCTGAGCGAATCCCAGCTTTCTTATGGACAGAAAGGGATCTGGGGCGAGTTGAGGCTGGAGCCTAGAGCATCTCTTGTGGTACTAGAGAAAAGGACCAGGGCGAGGACACCGGGAGAAATGACGGAAGCTGACAGGATGCTTTCTAGAGTGCTGTCAGCCTGCACTTCCAGAATCTTCAGCAGATCCTTAGGTTGCCAGGCCTCGCCCTGGAATGGGATGGGGAGATCTTAGGCTCAGTGGACTCCAGAAAGGAGGGACTGTGGTTTGAAAAGGGACTGGGAAAGGAGGAGCAGGACCAGGGAGGCCTGACCCCAGGAAAGACACCCTCTGGGCTCTGAGGATCTGCTGAGTCAGGGCAAGCATGAGGCAGACTGGTCAGTCGTAGGCCGGCTGCCAAACTGGACAGATCCAGAAAGCAAATCCAGTATGACTCAGCAAATCCTGCTGCTTCCTCCCACTCCATGCCCTCCACCCCAGGGTGGCAGCTCCAGGAATGGGGGAAAGGAGGGGACAGGGCTAGATAGCCTGGGGCTGATGAGCTCAGAGGGGCTCAGCGGGGGGCACGCCAAGGCACCAACATCTCCTCCCTTCACTCTCACCTGCAGGGCACATTCAGCCTGAGGAAGCTGTGGGCCTTCACAGGGCCCGGCTTCCTCATGAGCATCGCTTTCCTGGATCCAGGAAACATTGAGTCGGATCTTCAGGCTGGCGCTGTGGCTGGATTCAAAGTGATTGAGTTGGGGCACCCTTGGGAGGGCAGAGCCTCCCCCACCCTGCAACTTGACATACTTCCCCAGAGTGGACTCCATGGCTGGTGTTGGAGGGAGCAGGCATCAAGTTCAAATGGACCCAAAAAGGGCCCCCAGGGCTGCCCTGCCAGTGTGGGATGTATGGGGGAGAGGTGCTGGTCTTCTGGCTCCATCTCCTCTATTCCCTCCCCAAGGGGTGTCCTTAGAGGGTTAGAGGGTACCAGCAGCAGCTTGGGTTGCCAAAGGGTTCCCCACCCCCCCAAACCCCCACCACTGAAGGCCTCTCCCTATCTTCTCACAGCTGCTCTGGGTGCTGCTATGGGCCACAGTGCTGGGCCTGCTCTGCCAGCGGCTTGCTGCCCGGCTGGGCGTGGTGACAGGCAAGGACTTGGGTGAGGTCTGCCATCTCTACTACCCTAAGGTGAGCTTGGTGCACCTGGACAGGGAGCACTCACAAACCCCAAGCCCCAAACAGCTATTTACAGCTTCCATGGTCAAATAAACACATCATCTCAAGCGAGGCATCACAAGTCCATTTGATAGATGGGAAGACTGAGGCTCAAACTAATAGCGCACAGACTGAGAGGGATGTTAGAGATACCTGCTCATTTTACAGGAGGGGACATTGAAACCTGGGAAAGTGACTTGCCCAAGGTGCAAGTTAGGTAGGCACTGGCTCGGGATGGTCATTGGCTGGAGTGGACACTGGGGACCCTACTGCCGGTGACCGTCCAGGTGGGAAAACAGAAACCAGGCCATTAGATATTTCAAAGGTATTTAATGCAGGGATGCAGTCACGAAGCTATTGGAAGGGCTGGAGGAGCAAGGAAAGGAGGTGTTACCCAGGGATCAGAAAGCTGCTGGGCAGCTGCCCCAGTCACCATTTGCGGCCAAGCTTCTGGAAGCATGGCCACCAAGACTGAGAGAGCCCCGGCTGCCAAGGTGCTCTTGCTGGCAACACTGCCAGGAACACCCCTAGAAGTAGGGGGGGAAAAACGATCTCTCCTTGCCTTTCAATCTCTCTTAATTGTTTCCTACAAAACCTAACTGGAAGCCAGCGGGCAAGGCCGGCAGGTGTTGCAAGCTGGCTGCCTGCCCAACCTTATCATGCAGGGTACAGAAAGCCATGGGACATCAACAAATAATGAGGATAACTGGCCCATCATTGGTAAAGGGTTGCCTCTTCCCCCAGGTGCCCCGCACACTCCTCTGGCTGACCATCGAACTAGCCATCGTGGGCTCAGACATGCAGGAGGTCATTGGCACCGCCATTGCGTTCAGTCTGCTCTCAGCCGGACGGTACCACCCCAACGGGTCCCAGTTCTGCAGTCCACGGACCTCCCTGGACTTGCCTCAGTCCCTTTGACCCAGCCGAACCCTCTGACTTAGAGCTGTTGTGCTGTGTTGCTTGCTGGGGTGGGGGGGTGTGCATCAGAGAGATGTTGAAATTCTGAGAGACCCAGAAACGTGGAGTGACTCCTCTCAAGTCACACAGATGCGAGTCACCACTAGGGCTTAGGAACTGCAGCCCCGAGCTTGAGGTCAGGCTGGCTCCCCACCCAGTTTGGCCTTTCTTTCCTTGTGTTTTGTGTCATTTTCCCATCCCCAGCACGCTCTGCTCCCCTCTCCCCTTAGCTGCCTAGAGCCACGTGGGTCCCTGCTCCCAGGAGGCCAGATTCCACAGTCTCCTGCCTGGGGAGGTGGAGGGGGGGCGGTGGGGGGCGGTTTCCAGACCCTTGCCCCTCCGCTGGGCTGACCCTGGCCACTCCGGTTTCAGAATCCCGCTCTGGGGCGGCGTCCTCATCACCATCGTGGACACCTTCTTCTTCCTCTTCCTTGACAACTATGGTGGGTGCGCCGCTTGGCTCACAAGCGACGGGTATAAACCTCGCTCTGCCGTACTGAGAGGAGAGAAAGGCTCGCAGCCCGCTCACTCCGGCTGTGTGTGGGCTTGAGCGAGTTACTTGGACTTGGGTTTTTTCATCTATACCATTACCAATCGCTTACAATTGTTGTTGGTGTTGTTACCCTTTGCTTTCCCCCTAGGGTTGCGGAAGCTGGAAGCCTTTTTTGGATTCCTTATTACTATTATGGCCTTGACCTTCGGCTACGAGGTGGGAAGCCAAGGAAGCCAAAGCCGCAACACTCCCCTCCCCCCTCCCGCCAAGGCCATTCCTCCCGGCCCCCTGCAGAGCCTGGGGGAGGGAGGGGGACAGAGGCCTTTAGCCACGCCCCCTAGCGGCCAGGGTGCGGGCGGATGGTGGGAACAGCCGGTCACCCAGGTCTCGGCCTGACCAGGCGTCTCCCCACAGTACGTGGTCGCGAGACCCGCCCAGCTAGCGCTTCTTCAGGGCCTGCTCCTGCCCTCGTGCCCGGGCTGCGGCCGTCCAGAGCTGCTGCAGGCCGTGGGCATCGTCGGCGCCATCATCATGCCTCACAACATCTACCTGCACTCGGCCCTGGTGAAGGTGAGCCAAGCTTGGAAGGGGAGGGAGTGATGTCAGCTCCCCTCCGCCCGGCTCGTGCGGTCACCGAACACGGAGCCCCGCCCCTTTGGCTCCCGCCTTCCTGATTTCAGGCGGGAAGTGATTCATTCCCTACTTATTCAATGTGTAGTAATAGGGTGTCTACTGTGTGCTGGGAATCAGGGAACAATGATGAAAAGGCAGACAAATCATCCGCCTTTCTAGGGCTTGTATTCTAGTGGGGCAGACAGACCAGGAGCAAGTAAACAGGTAAAGGAAAGAATTATAGATTGTGAAAGGTGCTTTGAAGGAAGGAAACAGAGAAATATGATAATGACTAAGCAGGAGCTGCTTTAGAAAAGTTAGTCGAGAAAGGCCTTTCTAAGGAGGTAATCTTTGAGACACAAAGGATGGGAAGGAAGATCAGGGGAGAAGATATTCCCAGTAGAGGGGATGGCAAGTGCAAAGGCCCTTAAGACAGGGTATAACTGGGCATACAGCAGGGGGTCAGCTGACCCAGGCCTGTCCCAAACTGCCACAGGGAGAAAGAAGAACTGAGGCTTGCAGGGAACAGAAGTAGAAGTGTGAAGATGGAGAATGTTGGGGGAGCTCTGAGGAACTTTGGCTCTTTCCTCCCCTCTGACCTTCTTAGTCTCGAGAGATAGACCGGTCCCGCCGGACGGACATCCGAGAAGCCAACATGTACTTCCTGATTGAGGCCACCATCGCCCTGTCTGTCTCCTTCTTCATCAATCTCTTTGTTGTAGCCGTATTTGGGCAGGCCTTCTACCAGCAAACCAATGAGGCTGCGGTGAGCTACACCTCCCCACACAGCCACAGCCGGCCTCCCCAACCCCCAAACCCTGCAGGCTCTGCTGGGGACACCAGGCAATGCATCTGAGCCCTTTGAGTGTCTGTCCCACAGTTTCTGCAAGGGTAGGGGAGGGCATCTGTGGACTGGCCTCTGGCTGAGACCCCTCCCCCACTCTGTTGGGGAGTCATGGTTCTGACAACCTTGGGGGGGGTGGAGGAGGGGACAAGGCACAGACATCCAAAGGAGGTGACTGGGAGGGAGGAGCTGAGTCTTGGAGGAGTCTTGGAGGACCCAACTGTACCTTGAAGGATGCCAGGATTTGTCCAGTGAACTTTGGGGAGAGCATTCTGGGAATTGGGGCCCACTTGAACATGAGCACAGAGTTGGGAAGGTTCAAGCAGTCCTTTTCTTCTCTGAGTCCTCTCTCCTGATCATCTTCATCATTAGCAGATAAACCATCATCCATTCAGCAAAGATTTACTGAGTATGTTATGGCTTAGTCAGTGCCTCCACACTAGGGACAGAGCAGCCAATGATACAAAGCTCCTCACTGGGTCTCTGGGATCTGGGACCTGTGCCTCTCTCCTTTCTCAGTGGGTTTTTGCCATGCGGGTCTGACAACTGCTAGCCAGGGGTGTGGGTGCTCACCGAACGCTGAGCACTGTAGGGCGCGGGGGGGGGGGGGGGGGGGGTACTGGCCATGCCTCCGGGGATGCAGCAGGCACTGCCACTGTCTTGCTCTGTGGCCTTAAGGACCAGGCGGCCTCAGGCCTGTGCTAAGTGGGTCCAGTGTACGGGAGAGGGGCTGTGGAGCAGCTTGGGTCACTGCCAGCCAACTCATTGTGGTAATGCCCGCTCTTACAAACTCAACAGAACCCTGGAAACCGGGTTCCCGTATGGATTCTTCTCAATTTTAGATGTTGGCCACAAATTCACATTACAGAGGAAAAACATTCGTTAGTCAAAGAAACTGTCTGGCCGGATTCAGCCCGGTCAACAGTTTTCGACCCCTGGTGAAGGCCTGGCTGTCTGATTTTCTGAGACTGTGCACGTTACATCTGATTTTCTGAGACTGTGCACATCACCTTCCTACTGTCCCGGTGCCCACAGTTCAACGTCTGTGCCAACAGCAGCCTCCACGACTACGCCAAGATCTTCCCCAAGAACAACCTTACCGTGGACGTGGACATTTACCAAGGAGTAAGCACCAAGCAGGGGTGGGATTGGAAAGTAACCAACCGTCCAGCCCCAACCGGGCTCATCGCCACGCCCACCTCGGGGTGGAGCTGTGCGAGGGGGCGGTGCCACAGGTCTAACCACACCTCGCCCCGCAGGGCGTGATCCTGGGCTGCATCTTCGGCCCCGTTGCCCTCTACATCTGGGCCGTGGGGCTCCTAGCGGCCGGGCAGAGCTCCACCATGACCGGCACGTACGCGGGACAGTTTGTGATGGAGGTGCGGTCTGGGGCGGGATGGGAAGGGCCAAGGGTCCCAGGTCAACGGCTACACTACTGGGGGGTCAGACACCTCATTACTCCTTTAAGCAGCCCAGAGGCGCTATTTTAAGCCCCGCTTTAACGATGAGAAAATCTGCAGAGAAGTAAGGCTGCTGGCTCAGTAGCTCACTCACTACTGGCTGCAGACCCACGATTAATAGGAGCCTTTACCCCAAAAGCTTAGTCTTAAGCATGCAGCTGTGGGGGAAACCCCTATTTCTTCTCTGCCAACTAGCATCAGAGCTGCTCCCATTTCAGAGATGGAAAAACAGGGGGTTTGCCCTGTTGCGAAATGGGCTGAGGGACGACAGAGGATCCCTCCTCTGGAATCCCTAGTCCTGAACCCCACCACAAAGGTGCCCCACTACCCCATACCCCAGGGCTTCCTGAAGCTGCGGTGGTCACGCTTTGCCCGCGTGCTCCTGACTCGCTCCTGCGCCATCCTGCCCACCGTGCTGGTGGCGGTCTTCAGGGACTTGAAAGACCTGTCAGGTCTCAATGACCTGCTCAACGTGCTGCAGAGCCTGCTGGTGAGCCCATGGTCCCTGGCACCCCTGCACCTGCTGAGCTGCACAGGAACCACAGCAAACCTCCATTCGCAGCCTGTCCTTAACACTCATCGAAATACACCTTGCCTCTAAGGCTCACAGCAGTCCCCAGGGGAACCACCATTGTCCCATTTCACTGACTGGAAAACTGATGTACACCGTTAAGTGTCCGGGGGCAGAGCTGGCATTCAGACTTGGGCAGCCTGGGACCAGAGCGCCCAAACGCTTTCTCCTGCTTTGAAGCCTCACAACTTTGGAAGGCACAGAGGTGGAGAGCCTAAAGGCTCTGAGCGATGAGGGGACTTGGCCGAGGGCACACAGGCAGAGCAGGACGGGAGCCCTGCTCCACTCCCCCGGTCCGGCTGCATTGTGAGGGCAGGGCCCCTCAGCCCCATCCTCCTGCTTCTCCCCAGCTTCCCTTTGCTGTGCTGCCGATCCTTACATTCACCAGCATGCCCGCTGTGATGCAGGAGTTTGCCAATGGCCGGTGAGTACCGCCCTCCCCCAACCCTGGACTTTCAGTTCTGCATTTGATCCTCACACCCACCCAGAGATAGGAATTACCAGCATCCAAAGAAGCTCATGAAGGTTAAGGAACGTGTGCAGGGACACCCTACAATCAAGTGTGGGGAACTAGGACTGGAATCTGGGGAGGGAGGCTATGTCTAGAACCTGAGCTCCTCACTGGCTCACCCCAGACTCTGCTCTTGCCAAATCGCACCAGTGTGGAGTTGGAGGGCCCAGGAGACAGGAGCGGGCAAGTGGTCTGCTGCGCCAGATCCCACAGCCCAGAGAAGGTGGCTTTGCGCATGCCCTCAGCCTCCTCCAGGCTGGCTTGGGCAGTGGAGAAAAGGAAGAGATGCAGCCAGTACTGAGCAGCATCCCTCCTGCCCCCAGGTTGAGCAAGGCCATCACATCCTTCATCATGGCTCTGGTCTGTGCCATCAACCTCTACTTCGTGGTCATCTACCTGCCCAGCCTCCCGCACCCTGCCTACTTCGTCCTTGTAGCTCTGCTGGCTGCCGGCTACCTGGGCCTCACAGCCTATCTGGTACTGCAGGGCCAGAGGGTGCCTTGGGGATGGGGGAGGCAAGGAAAGGAGGCAAAGGATGGAGGGCACTGGGGAAAGGGGATTCACCTGGGCTTCCTGGGAGGTCTTGCTCTCTCCTGGACTCATGTCATCCTTCTCCCAGGTCTGGACCTGTCTCATTGCCCATGGAGCCACCCTTCTGGTCCACAGCTCCCATCAACATTTCTTGTATGGGCTTCTTGAAGAGTAGAAGAGGGGGAAGATCTCTGGATGAACTCCCCACCCTGTGGCTGGCTGGGGTTTGGGATGACTGGGGCAGACGGGCCTGCTGGGGTGTGTGTGAAGGCAGCAAGATGGAGTGGGAGTTTTGGAGGCAGGCCAACCTGGATTCCGTAGGAACCTGCTGTTTCCTAGGTTGGACAAGTGATTAACCTCCAGCCTCAGTGTTCTCATCTGTAGAATGGGGACAACACCAAACTTGCAATGGATGTAAAGCACTTTAACACAGTGCCTGACACTTGGGACTTAAAAACTATAGTAATTCCAAAAATATTTATGGAGCACCTATAGGAGTGACCTGACGGAGGGACCCAGTTGGGGCAGGACACCAGCTCTAAACCGGCGTTTAGGATAATCCGATGAATGCTCAATAAATGCTAGTTCACTTCTCGTCCAAAAGAGCGGGAGAGCAGAAACCGGGAAAGCACGAATCTGCTAGAGTAGCCTCAGAGTTTCTGTACCACCCGCAAACCACATCCCAGGCAGTAAAACGGAGGCGCAGTTGTCCCCTCTTCAGGCACCGGGTCGTGGAACCCGAGTCCTTGCCTCGGAGGCCCAGTTCATTTGCCATCTCCCCAGGGGACCCGGCCGCCCGGACTCCCACGCCGCGCGTTTAAAGCTCCCTCCGCACTGACTTCCAGCTCCCCCTAGGGGCAGGGACGGTCCCAAGTGCCCTCACTCCCCGCCGCCGCCTCCCCGCTCCCGGCCAAAGAGGAGGCGGGCGCTCGAGCCTGGCGCCCTGGGGCCTCGGAATCCGCCCCGGCAAACCAAGGGAGGTGAGGGGGGAACCTTGTGGGCGGGGAATCCCTCCCGCCGCTGGGAGCCGCCCGGCACCCCTTCGCCCGGTGCAAGGGTTGCACTTTATAGACGCTCCCTGGGCTGTTTCTAGGCTCCCCCAAGTCCCTCCTCCTGGCTCTCCGAGTGTCTCGGACCCTAGCCCTTGAGCTGCGGAGAGCGGTGGCGAGAGGGGGCCGCCAGGCCTTTCCCTGGGTTGAGCCTGGAGCCAGCTTTGTGCCTGAAAGCACCCCCGTTTGCCCAAGATCTGGTGGGGCAAGCTCCGCGTTCTGGTTGGGGCGCTTGTTTATGAGAAGAATTTCCTCTTTCTTAAAAGGGCAACGATGCGAGTGGGGCCCTCCAGGAGGCACGGGATGGGACAGGTCTGGTCCAACCAGAGAAACCGTGGGAGAGGGTGCAGGACCTAAGCTAGAAGGTCGCTGTATCCTCTTCTGGGCTTGGCCCTGGAGAAGGTGGGACCCACGCTAGGTGAAAAGGGGAGATGGATGGGGACCGGATAATAGGAGAAAGAGGCATCTTCCATTACTCCTCTCCAGCTTCCTGGAGGTGTCCCCAGCCATACCCCTGCACACCTCTCTCCATCAATTTACTATTAATTAGGTGCCATCCCTGTGACAGACGTGGGGGAGGAAGGTAAAATCCCCGAATTAAAGACGTCAGCGCTCAGGTTGCTCACACTTCAGCAGGGGGAGCTAGCTAAGTCCAGTGACAGCAAATCCAACAGCCAACAGTGGGGCGAGGTAACAGCCAAAGTGTGTGTTAGGCACACCTGGAAAAGTGAGGCCGGAGCCAGAGCAGGTAACTCCTGAACAGGATTTTGAAAGCTGAATGGGTAAGGGCGGGCAGCCAAGGGAGAATGAACCTCCCAAGAGTGGGGGGCAGGTGTGCCAAACAGACATGCAGCCTTGTGGGGAGTTCTTGGATCTTGTAGGGCAGGTGGGGGGTGGGCTGGGAACCCCAGAGGCATAAACCGGCTGTCCATCAGAATAGTTAAGGCTGCCACTGAGAATGTGGGCGCAAGGAAGGCATGGAGGAGAAGGGACCAAAGGATCAGCTACGGGGCTACCCTGGGCCTGGGCAAGGGGTTACCAATGAGGTCAAGCCAAGGTCTGTCATTTCTGGGCAGGGAAACGTTTACAAGGTGCTGTTCTCCACCCGCCAGTAGCTCTGGTTCTTCCTAGAGGGAGGGACTGGATGCTTCATCGGCCTCTCAGGTGGAAAGGGGCACCAGGATTCTCCCCCTCACATAGGGCGATGGAAGGACACCCTCCCTTTCTGCCCTGACCACCCCCCCCCCCCACACACACACACACACGCACACTTTCACTTGGCTGGGTTGGGCTCTTAGCAACCCCATTTGGCAGATGAGGAAGCTGAGGTGTTGAATGCAAGAGACACTTGTCCACGTTTGCAAGTCAGAACCCCTCAGAGTCCTGGTGTTTCTGGACCCACTGCCCGCATCATCTGATTCCCTATGAAGTACAAGGAGGAAAATAACGTGGCTAAGGCGCCCTCCAGCCGCTGGAGCAGTGCAGTTCCGGAATAGCAGCTGAGTGTGGACACTGCCCCTGCTGCCAGGGAGGAAGCCCCAGGCCCAAGATCCTACTGCTACTGCATCGTACTTCTGACAGTTCCTCAGTGTCCATAGACAACCCCCTCACCCCCCCCCAACACACGCACACACTGCAGGGGGCCTCCTGTCCCGTGTGGGAAGTTACACCTGGAAGGCTTTGGAGCCTGGGAAGGTCTCCCAGGGGAAGAGGGCTTGGAGAGGGCTAGTGATAGAGTTGGGAGTCTGGAGGAGGACGGGCGGTGGGTGGGCAGTGGGCAGCGGGCAGCGACCCTGCCCAGTGCCATATCCATTCGGGCAGCTACTTGGCCTCCCCAGGTTCCAGCCTACAGAGAGGGAGAAACGGAAGAGAGGAAGGTGAGCCGCTCTGCTCCGGCCATGGCGTGAGGCCAGGGCCTCACTTAGTCCACCACACATTTCCTTTTGGGGTCAGTGCAAGCTGGGCCTCCGGAGATAAAGCTGACACACACACACACACCCCGCCGGGGCTCAACTGAAGGGGGAGGGTTCTCAGCTTGGTGGCCAGAACCCCACTTCTCCCCTCGCCAGAAGGTTGGCTCAAGTCACTTCACTTCTGCGAGCTCAGTTTCCTTATCTGTAAAATGGGAGCCGGCGCAGGACGCGAACAGAGCGCTCGCTACACGTGGGCGATTATTAGGATTATATGCAAACCCGCCGGCGGTGTGGGCGCCACACCTACCGTGTGGGCCGTCTCCTCTCTCCCCGGTCGCGGGGCACAAAGCTGGCCCGCCTTCGGGCCGGCGCCGCTCTCCTATCCTGCAGCCCCAGCGCCGGGCCTCTCCCCTCCCCGGCTCCCCCGCCAGCCCACCCCGCCCGGGCCTGGAGGACGTGCGCGGCGCTAGCACCAGGCGGCTGGACGGGACAGGACGCGCCCGCTCCGCCCCGCCACCGAGGCCCCGTGAGGGAAGGAAGTGCTGGGGCGTGTTTGTCAGGGCTTGACGTTATTATTATTTTTTAAATGGTGAACACAAAATAGTCAGGAGAATGGAAAGCACTTCATAAACAAGAGAAACAAAAACACCCGCAGACCTCGCGGCGCATAACAGGGGAGCTTCCCTCCAGAAGAATCAGCGGGCGACCGCGGTCCCCGCGCCAGCTGGTGTCTCCTTACACCCCAAGTGGAACGGGTGTTTCACATCGTACAAACAGCTGATGTCTGTGGGCCCCTCCACCGTCAGAAATTGGGCCCGCAGGGATTAAGCGCCCACTGCGTGTTGGCACCGCGTGAACCCCCTCTCCAACAAGTACAGCGTGGCCGGCGTGGGGAGTAGACGAAGGGTCTAGGAAGGCCTCTTGGAGAAGGTGGTCAGTGGGATCCGCTCCGTGAAGGGGCTGGAAGCGCCTTCTAGGCGGAGGGAACAGCGCACACGAAGGCCCTACAAGTGGGCGCGGACGCGCGGGGTACCCGATGGAGCAACCGGGCGAGGTCCGCCGGGGGCATTCTGGCGCAGGGAGTTGTAATTTTCACGCCCTACAGTGCCGTGCCACCTGGCCCCGAAACTGTGGTGGGTGTGGACGGTCACAGTCTGGTCAAAAGCACAATCTTGCGGATCTGCACAGCCTTTTGGAGCCGGCAGGGAGCCTTCACTCGCTCAGGACTTTTCCTGCGAGGCCACCTCTGCAAGCACTGAAGACCCAGTTTGCAGACCGGAGAGCGTTATTCCCATTTCCCAGATGAGGAAACCACTAAGCGGCTAGTCTGTGGCCCTCGCACAGAGCAGGGGTGGAGCCGCGCCGCCCTCGGGCACTCCCCGGCGTGGGCGCTCGGGGCGGGTGGGGCGGGCCCTGGCCCCGGGCGCTCGGCTGTCTGGAACGGCGGGCCGGGAGCAGGTCCTGCCACGCAGCCGCAGAGGCTCGGCCCCGCGGGCTGGCGGCAGGAAGAGAGGCGACGCCCCCTGGAGCGCGGCAGGAACCCGGCCGGGCCCGCCTCCCAGTCAGCAGAGCCGAGCCGCGCCGGCCCCAGCGGTGATGAAAGCCGCGGCCGAGACCAGGTCACGCCGAAGCCGTTGCCCTTTTAAGGGGGAGCCTTGAAACAGCGCCCGGGTTCCATGTTTGCATCCGCCTCGCGGGGAGGAAACTCCATGTTGTAACAAAGTTTCCTCCGCGCCCCCTCCCTCCCCCTCCCCCTTAGAACCTGGCTCCCCTCCCCTCCGAAGCTCGCGGGGATCCCTCCCTCCCACCCCTCCCCTCCCCCCCGCGCCCCGATTCCGGCCCGAGCCGGGGGGGAGGCCGGGCGCCCGGGCCAGAGTCCGGCCGGAGCGGAGCGCGCCCGGCCCCATGGACAGCTCGGCCGTCATTACTCAGATCACCAAGGAGGAGGCGCGGGGCCCGCTACGGGGCAAAGGTACTGGGGCCGCGCGGAGGGGGCTGCGGCCAGGGCACCGCGGGATGGGAGGAGGAAGGGGCTGAGACCCTTCCTGGGACAGTCGGCGCCGCCGCCCCGGGCGCCCGCCACTGCGGAGCTCAGAACTCCCATCCGGAGAAGGCGCGGGGAGAGAGTTTGAACTCGCTGAGGCTCGGAGACGCGGGGCGGGGCCTGGAGCCACTAGGGCGCTCCCGAGTGCTCGAGGTGGGGAAACTGAGGCAGGGGTAGAGAGTGGGTTCCTTCCGGGTCTCCAGGACTGGCATTGCGCATTGCCGGATAGTCGCCCCCTCCCCCCCATTGGCGCCAATGAGGGTGAGGGGGTTGAAGAGGGCGCCTTCAGGCCACCCGGTGAGGCTCCGCCCCGGGCCGCGGTCTAGTTGGGTCGCCGGAGGGGGCGCCGAGGTGACAGCGGGCTGGGGAGGGTTGGAAGGATCTCCCGCCAATACACAGCTACGATCCCAACAAACTTCCGCGTCACGCGTGGAAGCACTGAGCCCCTGAGAGGCGCAAGAGTAGGGCAACCACTTCTACGGGTCCTTAGCGCACCCGCGAGTTTTTTGCATCGGGCTGAGCACCAGGCGCCCTGGCTGCAGGCCCTTGGGCGCCGGGCCTGTGCACTCACGCACCGACCGGGAAAGCGGTGCAGCCCGCCCGCCTTGGCCGGGCCCTCGGGGTCTGGAGGGTCTAGGCTGGGCGTCTGCCCCTCCCTGTGCCGGTGTTGACCTCGAAGGCTAGGAAGCCCCTCCAGGTTCGCCTAGCTCTGGCCAGGGCCTAGCTCCGCCCGAAGGCTGGGGGCCCGGTAGAGGGGCGGTGGAGGGTGGGCCCGTCAATCAGGCGGCGGATGCCGGGCTCTAGGTCGGAGGTCTGGGCGGGGCGAGGGCGGAGGAGGCGGGGCCGGCAGCTGGCTGCGGGACACTGGCTCCAGGCCCCCGCTCCCTGCCTCTGCGCCCAGCTTCAGTGAGGACTTTGGACCCACGTGGGCGGTAAGGATGGGAGCAGGGCGGGAGTGGACAGCAGGGCCCCAGGCCCCAACCCTCCCCGGTTAGGGGCCCCAGCGAGCAGGGGCTGCTCAGGTAAGGTAGGTGTCTGGAGGCATCCCCGGTGGGGCTGATCCCACAGGAGGGATGAAGTTTGGTAAGAAAAGAGAAAGCCTACGGAGAGCAGCCAGCCCGCGGCCGGATGAGGGGGGGCTTTGTAACCACACTGGGAGGATCTGTGGATACCAGAGGGGTGGCCTGGAGTCCAGGCTGTCAGGAGTTCGCATCTGGGCATGGACGCACGACTGTGCGGGCTAGGGTGCACACCCCCCCACCCCGAGCCTCTCTGCTTCAGGTGAGCAGAAGTTAGCGGCTTCTCAGAAGCCCCGGAGCCGGGGCATTCTCCACTCGCTTTTCTGCTGCGTCTGCCGCGACGATGGGGAGGCCCTGCCGGCGCACAGTGGGGCGCCCCTGCTGGTGGAGGAGAACGGAGCTGTCCCCAAGGTGCGTGGTGGCCTGGGCATCTGGGCTCAGGCTGGGGCGGGTTTCAGGGAAGGGGCTTTTCACGACCTGTCTGCAGGCCATATAAGGTAGGGAGGGCCCCTCTCCCAAGCCCTGTGCCCTCCCTCCCAGGCTTTCCCAGCCTGGCCCTTAATGCCCTTAAGATTGACACCCAGGCGAGGATCCTTCAGCCAAGGGAACTCTGGATTTCCCCTGTAAGATTGGAAGCTTTTCTCTCCCTTGGCTTCCTAGGTGGGGAAGTGAGGCCTCCAGCCAGGTGGCCTGCCCCAGGCCCCAGTTGGGGGCGGGGGCAAAGCTGGGAAGGAGGTGGCCTCTCCCCACCATTCCTGTGTCTCCTGGCATAGAGGGCTGGGGGAGGGAAGACCCACGTAGGAGAAATGATGGAGAGGCGCCCCCAACTACTTCACCCATCCCTGCAGCAGACCCCAGCGCAGTACCTGCTCCCAGAAGCCAAGGCCCAGGATGTGGACAAGATCTGTGTGGTCATCGACTTGGACGAGACCCTGGTGCACAGCTCCTTCAAGGTGGGCCCTGCCCAGCAGCCCTCAGCTCCCTGGGTCTCTGAGGGGGGCCTGCCCTGGACTGGGGGTGCGGTCCTCTCTGCAGGCCCCGCCCCAGCAGCTCCTTTTCCCCCCACAGCCAGTGAACAACGCGGACTTCATCATCCCTGTGGAGATTGATGGGGTAGTCCACCAGGTGAGGGGCTGGGTGTGGGGGGAGGCGGCGGGGTTGGCACCTGCCTTCCAGACCTCAGGCTCCTCTCATCAGTTCTGAGGACCCAAGGTGGGACTTGGCTAGAGGTGGAACATAAGGGCCCAGAGGGTGTGAGACTTGCACCCAGGATGATACAGACCCTCGGGGACTTGGCCAGACTCCAAGGCCTGTAGGGAGTGGGGCTCCTCCTCGGTGCCCCCTTGCCCCCCTTGCCCGGGACCCAGTTCAAGTAATTCAGGATAGGCTGTGTGCTGTCCAGCCTGTTCTCCATTACTTGGCTCGGGGGCCGGTGCCCTGCTGCCTCGGGGTAAGGGGGCCGCCTTCAGGCCCCTTCGTTTGCCTAAGGCCATGGTGGGGCAAAGACTGGGAATTAGTGATTCCCCACGAGGTAGGACCTGAAGCTAGAAGTTGGAGGTTCATTTTGATCCTCTTCTGGAAGGACAGGTGCTGGCCAAGTGAAGCCCGTGGGCCCTGGGACCAGCCTCCCTCTTGTGTTCCTCGCTCTGCTCCCTCCCTGTCCTCAGCTGGGCACCACCCCCCCACCCCACACCCCCACCCCAGGCCCTGCCTGCTGGCCAGCAGTCCCCTCACCGGCCCACCCCCTAGGTCTACGTGCTGAAGAGGCCCCATGTGGATGAGTTCCTGCAGCGAATGGGCGAGCTCTTTGAGTGCGTGCTGTTCACCGCCAGCCTTGCCAAGGTGAGCCCCCCCCCCAGGGCTCCTGGGGCCACCCGCTTCCCCTCCACCTCCAGCCTGCAGTCGGGTGGACCTCTGGGTCCCTTTGGGCCTGGGTGACCTGTGTTCCACTCTATAGTATGCAGACCCAGTAGCCGATCTGCTGGACAAGTGGGGGGCCTTCCGGGCGCGGCTGTTTCGTGAGTCCTGCGTCTTCCATCGGGGGAATTATGTGAAGGACCTGAGCCGGCTGGGCCGAGACCTGCGACGGGTGCTCATCCTGGACAACTCGCCCGCCTCCTACGTCTTCCATCCAGACAACGCCGTGAGTACTGGGCAGGACCAGGTTGGGGGACCGAGAGCCAAGAAGAGGGTCCAGCCGCGGGTGCCTCCTTGGCCTCCCGGCCTCCCCACTGCTGTGCTGGGTGATGTCTGGGGCTTGATGCCCTCCTGGTCCTCTGTGCTTCCATCCCTCGGGGACCTGTGCCTCCCCCGCAACACACACCCACTGCCGCTGCAGCTTTTCGGACCTTACTGATCATTCCATCCACTTGCTTGGAGGGGGTACCCACCAGGGGCGGGGTGGGTGGTGGTGCCTGCTGCATCCTGGAGCAGTTTCAGTTTCTGAAAATCACCAGTCGTGACCTAGTCTTGGGTCCCAGAAACAATGTAGTGAGTCCTAGTTGGAGTTTAAAAAAAAAGAGAGAGAGAATAGAAAATATCGGAGGGCTTTGCACCTGGGAAGGTTAAATACCACTTTATAAAACCGGCAGTTTATCGTATAGGTAAACAGAATTTACGGTGGGTTGCTGTCAGAAATGTTTGAAAGTCTTGAGTCAGGGGCTCCCTGGGGGGTGCCCCACCAAACAGTGGGCGCTCAGGGCTGGTCTGGACATCCTGCGCCCAGAGCCACCTGCCCTGCTCACCACCGTGCATCCCTCTGCCCAGGTACCGGTGGCCTCCTGGTTTGACAACATGAGTGA
Source organism: Mustela putorius furo (assembly GCF_011764305.1). NCBI lineage: Eukaryota > Metazoa > Chordata > Mammalia > Carnivora > Mustelidae > Mustela > Mustela putorius. The sequence continues at coordinate 22,411,508 of NW_025421341.1, forward strand.
CACGGAGCTCCACGACCTTCTGCCCTTCTTCGAGCAGCTCAGCCGCGTGGATGACGTGTACTCAGTGCTCAGGCAGCCACGGCCAGGCAGCTAGTGAGGTGCCCTGGGGCCACGACCGGCCCCTGACCAAGGCCCACACCCCTCCCACGTGGACTTGTCCTTATGAAAACCCAGCAGCGGTGGCCCACTTCAGCCCTCAGTGGCTTGGGGAAGTGGGCCCTCCCCGCCTGCCCGGCCAGGCTGCACCAAGAGCAATGAGCCTCTGGGTCCCTGTGTCAGTGCCTTAGAACCTCCTCCTCCTCCTTGGAGGACCTGTGGGGCCCTGTGGGGCGCTCCCCCTCCCTCTCCCTCTCTTTGCTGCCATGTTTCTTTGCTGCCAAATCGGGCCCCTTGGCCCTTTCTGGTTCTACTTGGGGGAGGGGCAGGCTTCCTGCTACCCCATGCCTTGGGCCCCCAGCCTGGGAACGGTGGACACCAAGTGCCTTCCTTGCATAGAACCCTTTTTGCCCTGCCCTGTTTTCCCGGGGCTGTGATCGGTGTTCGGCTCTGGCCTGGGACAGTCTCCAGATGGCTGCAGTCTGGGCTGGCAGGGGCGAGGAATCAGCCTCCCCACCTCCTCCCTTGGGACTGGTACAGCCCCCACCAATCTCTGCCTCCTAGGAGGACGGAGAGGGGAGATCTGTTATCACTTGGTGAAGGGAATGGGGTGTGTCCTGCGGGACCCCAGAGTCCAGCTTCTCTAGGCTCAGCAGCAGCTGGAAGCTGCTTCCCACACCGAGCCCTGACCTCTCACATCTGCCTTAACCACCCAAGGCCCTGGGGCCACCACCCCAGCCCTGGTGTTGGGGGCAGAGGCAGGACCCGTTTGTGGTGCCATATAAATATGTATATGTGTATATAGATTTTTAGGGGAAGGGGAGAGGGAAGGGCCAGGGTGCAGAGACCCCCCCAGTCCTTCACCCCTTTCCTGGACCCATAAATTGTGGGGAGGGAGGGAAAGGATTTTTACATTTTTTAAACTGCTATTTTCTGAATGAAACAGGCTGGGCCAAGGTGCCCCAAGCCCTGTCTTCTGCCCCTCACACCCTCTTTGCTCCAATTACTCATTCATTGAAAACACATCAGCACATTCTCTGTGCCCAATGCTGTGCTAGTACCACCAGCTGAGTGCGTGGGGGTCTCTGCATCTCATTGGTGCCCTCCCCCACCCACTCCATACTTCACTGGTGCCTTTAGGGGAGCTGTAGGAGGTGGGACCCTTCTTGGGGGGCTTGGGGGTCTCCAGGAAGCCTGGCCAAGCTGTCCCCGTCCCCCCTGTGCCAACCCACCCCTGTTGTGCCCCCCCTCACCCCCTGCTGGCTGGGGGCAGCTCCCAAGACATCCTGCCTTCCAGCTCTGACTTCTTTGTCTGGAACCCCTTCCCCAAAATGCTGAGTCTGGAGATCAAGGCCTTGGGCTCTCCCCAGGGCTTAACGGTTAAGGGGACCCACATACCAGTGCCAAGGGGGTTGTCCAATGGAGATATCATCGCCCCTCCGCCACAGAGAGCTGGGGGTGGGAGGGCGGACAAGGTTGGCCAGAATCAGGTGACCTTCCCATTTAAGTGCCTTCTCTGTGACTGAGAGCCCCACAGTATGACAAGAACTAAAAACGCAAGACCCCCATCCAGCCTCTGTGGTCACTGGGGGGATGTTGAGCCGGGTGGGGAATGGGGGTTGCCCTCAGGCCACACCCTCCAGGGATGTAAAGGGAGGGGCTGCCCTGGGCCCCCGGGGCTTCAAGTGTGCAAGTGTGAGGTGGGCGTACAGTGGTGAGTGGACCCGAGTGCACCGTTGTACTGTTTAATTATTCTACGTCTCGTCGCCTGTTACCTGACCTGCAAAATGGAGAAATGCCCTCTTGGCGGAGTTGATTAAATGCCAGGAGGCATTAAACGCGGAGGGCTCGCTAGTATTAGCTGTAAAGGAAAGCTGGGCTGCGTCCCTAGGGGAGGCACCGGGAAGGTATTTGCAGGCGGGAGGGGTGTGGCCTCTGTCCCCGGGTAGAGGGGAGGGGCTGCGGCGGGGCGTGGGGGCGGGGCGAGTTCCTGGGAAGCCAAGTTCAGCGCCAAACGGAAGAACTTTGGTTGAGGTGTCGGGAAGGGCCGGCAGGCGGAGGCGTCAAGGTCTTTGGGGAGACGGTGGGCCCGGCGCTCGGTCTTCTTGACCTCCGCACCTCTTTCCCCCATCCGCCCCTCCACGGCCCCTTAGCACCTACTGGCCGCGCCCCTGCACGAGCCTCCAGCCCACTTCCTGCCTCCGCCCCTCCGGCCCGGGCAGCACTTCCTTTGCAAAACCGGGCAGCCCCAGGCCCTGGCAGGAAGTGCCCTCCCGCCCCTCCCCGCCCTCGCCTGCTTCTCACGGTGGCCGCTAGAGGCCTCTCTGTCCTCGGCGACTCCAGCCTGCCCTTCCCCCAACCCGGGGGGGGGCTGGAAAGATGGGGGCCATCATCGTTTACCTATCTCCCGGGGGTGGGGCAGTCTTTCCCCCAATACACATAAACACACTGGAAAGAAGGGAGACCTGCCCTTCCTGAAGTCGGTCTCTGTTCCCCCAGCTCTGCCTATCCTGCCCCCCCACACACCCCTCTCATCCCCATACCTTGCGAATCCAGCATCAAGTCGGCCTCCTCGCGGCCCAGATGCTGGTCCGTCCCCCAAGTCGGGGGTTGGGGGACGACCTCAGCGTGTGACAGCTCTGGAAAGCACCGATGTGGAAAGAGAAGCCCACAGCTCCCAAACGCCCCACTCTGAGCTGGAGTCCGCTGGGGCAGGACAAATATCCAGCCCTCTCTGCCTCTGCCTTCCTCCTCCCCCCAGTACTGCTGCATTTCCTGCTCTCCCAGTAAACACTGGTTACCCCCAAGATTTGCATCCAAGGGGCCCTGACATGCCAGGGAGTCGCCCAGGGTTCCCAGCTCTGAAAGATCACAGCCAGTCTCTCCCCACCACCACCCACACAGCCTTCACCCACGTGGAGTTCAACTTAACCACAGGTATCTGCATTCCCTATGAGCTGGGCACGATGCCAGGACCTAGGGACACCCCACAACTGGGCCATCCCTCTGCTTTCGAGGAACCCACACCCCAGTTCTGAGAAAGACACCTGAGCAGACTAAAACCTGAAGTGCGGAGGGCCTGGGTGCCTCAGATGATTAAGCGGCTGCCTTCTGCTCAGGGTCATGATCTCCAGGTCCTGGGATGGGGCCCCTGAGCCCTCTGTCTGGCTCCCTGCTCAGTGGGGCGTCTACTTCTGCCTTTCCCTCTTCTCCTGCACTTATGTGCTCTCTCAAATGAATAAATAAAATTCTTTAAAAGATTATTTATTTATTTGACAGAGAGAGAGATCACAAGTAGGCAGAGAGAGAGGAGGAAGCAGGCTCCCCGCTGAGCAGAGAACCCAATGCTGGGCTCAATCCCAGGACCCTGGGACCATGACCTGAGCCAAAGGCAGAGACTTTAACCCACTGAGCCACCCAGGCGCACCAATAAATGAAATATTTTTAAATAAATACATAAATGAATAAAACTTGAAATGCAGTCAAAGCCGAGAGAGAGAGATTGAGAGAGAGAGAGAGCAAGAATACAGAAGGTAGGCAGCACAGGGGAGCACCTCAGCCCAGTTGGGATGGCCTGGAAGCTTTGGACATGCTTCCTGCTGCCTTGTGGCTCAGAGGAGTTTGGGAAGGAGGAGCAATTCAGATAAAAGGTGGCCCAAGCAAGGAGTGGCATCAGGAAGGAAGTGGGATGTCAGGGAACTGCTCAGAAGTGTGGAAAATGAGAATTTTGGAACGCCACACAAGGGAGAAAGGATGGGAAATGGTGTTGGAGACAGGAGGAGAGGCTGGATCCTGCAGATCCTTAGGCATCCAAGGGAGCGTGGCCTTCTTATGGGCAGTGGGTGCCATTGAGGAACACTGACTAGGTGGGGTGGTGCTCAAAGGCAGCAGCTGAGCTTTGGAAGCTCAACCAGGGGGTCCAGTGACATGAGACCATATGGGGAGACCACAGTCATGGTCTCAAACATGGAGGGCGGAAGCCTGGGCTGAGCCAGGGGCAAAGTGAAGAAGAGGATAGAAGGGATGGTTGTGAGAGACGAGATAAACTGGGCAAGGGATGGTTGTGAGAGACGAGATAAACTCAACTCGGCGGGAAGCTGTGGCTGCTTGGCTTGGGGGCTGGGGACGGGGATGGCTGGGAGGGAGGAAGGTTTTGGAGATGTCAGCAGTGAGAATGTATCTAACGGGAGCCTGGTATGGGCAGATATTCACTATTTGCTTGTTACACACACAGGAGTCAAGGGTGCAGGGGAGCAGGCCCCCGATAAAACGCAGCTGGCAGGGCTAAGAGCTGGTACAAGCTCTTTAGAGAGCAATTTGATATTAGTGATCAAAATTACTTTTTTTAAAATAAAGATTTTATTTATTTATTTGACAGAGAGAGACACAGCGAGAGAGGGAACACAGCAGAGGGAGTTGGAGAGGAAGAAGCAGGCTTCTCGCCGAGCAGAGAGCCCAATGCGGGGTTTGATCCCAGGACCCTGGGATCATGACCTGAGCCAAAGGGAGGCACTTAATGACTGAGCCACGCGGGTGCCCCTAAAAAATTATTTATTAAATGCAGATACTTTTTTTTTTTTTAAAGATTTTATTTATTTATTTGACAGAGAGAAATCACAAGTAGATGGAGAGGCAGGCAGAGAGAGAGAGAGGAGGAAGCAGGCTCCCTGCTGAGCAGAGAGCCCGATGCGGGACTCGATCCCAGGACCCTGAGATCATGACCTGAGCCGAAGGCAGCGGCTTAACCTACTGAGCCACCCAGGTGCCCCACTTTTTTTTTTTTTTTTTTTTTTTTAAGATTTACTTATTTATTTGAGAGAGAGAGAGAGATCTCGATGCGGGACTCGATCTGGGGACCCGATTTGGGGACTCGATCTGGGAAACTCTGGGATCATTCATGACCTAAGCCGAAGACCATCACTCAGCCAACTGAGCCACCCAAGTGCCCTGCAGATACCTTTTTGCCAGCAATTCCACTTTTAGGAATTTGTGCTGTGTATAAAATGTATGTAGTATAGACTTGTATGCATGAGGATGTTAATTGCATCCTTGTTTGTGATAGCAAAACACTTGACATTAACCTGAGTGCCCGTCAGTAAGGGACTGGTTAAATAAATATTGCTGTATCTATAGCAGAGAGTACCACCTAGTCTTGAAAAACAGTGAGTTGGAACTATTTGAGCAGCTACAGAATGATCCCCGGGACAGATGACTGGTAAATGAAACAAAGCAAGAGTCCTAACAATGGCGGTGGTGAATTTTCATAAAGGAGGAGCACAGAAACAGACACAAATATATACTTGCTTATCCTCCCATCGGGGACACAAGAAATGAGAACAGTTCCCAATTCTGGGGACTGGGTGGGATTCATCTACCACGGAAGGGACACATTTTATGATACATCTAATTTGAATTATTTAAACCAGGCATGTTCATTAATTTTTAAAAATAAAAATCAGTTGAAAATATATAACACAGCTTCCTAAGTATAATATCAAAGATAGAAATCATAGATTCCATTTCTTTCCTTCAAACATTCTTGACAACACCTACCAGGTGGGCACTAGGGTTTGGCAGTGGGCTAACAGATGTGGTGAGGAAATCAGGTGTTGAAAAAGCAATTACAGAATGAATATTATAAAAGAAGAAGTTGGGGTGCCTGGGTGGCTCAGTGGGTTAGGCCTCTGCCTTTGGCTCAGGTCATGATCTCAGGGTTCTGGGATCAAGCTCTGCTCAACGGGGGTCCTGCTTCCCCACCCCCCTTGCCTGCCTCTCTGCCTACTTGAGATCTCTGTCAAATAAACAAATAAAATCTTAAAAAAAAAGAAGAAAAAGAAGAAGAAGTAAAAAGTGGTAAGTAAGGAATTTAAGACTTTCGTGCTTCTGGTGTCAAACTGTCACCCCAAGATGACTCCTAATTACAAAGGGAAGAATGTGCCTTTACAGAACCTAATCAAGACTTAAGATGTGGGGCGCCTGGGTGGCTCAGTGGGTTAAAGCCTCTGCCTTCGGCTCGGGTCATGATCCCAGGGTCCTGGAATAGAGCCCCACATCGGGCTTTCTGCTCAGCAGGGAGCCTGCTTCCTCCTCTCTCTCTGCCTGTCTCTCTGCTTACTTGTGGTCTCTGTCTGTCAAATAAATAAATAAAATCTTAAAAAAAAAAAAAAGACTTAAGATGTACTTTCGGATTGTGGGAAATACTGGGGGAAGAGGAACAAATTAAATAATACACAAGGAAAGAGGGGCACCTGGGTGGCTCAGTGGGTTAAGACTCTGCCTTCAGCTCAGTTCATGATCTCGGGTTCCTGGGATCGAGTTCCCCATCGGGCTCTCTGCTCTCTGCTTCCCACCCCCAACCCGCCTGACAAATAAATAAATAAAATCTTAAAAAAAAACACACACAAAGAAAGACTCAGACAAATTCCCAATGTGAACACACGATGAGACAGGTGTCCTTGACTAGGTTAAGTCAACATCAGGAAAAAAGAGGAGAACTGTTCTAGATTTACAAAATACTGAGAAGACGTCCTTCTCAAAAGAAATGCAGGATCTTAATTTGATCATGAGTCAATAAAACCAGTGGTTAGAGTCCTTGTGGAACCAATGGCAACATTTTAACTATAGGCTGGCTAGAAGATGATGTTAGAAATCACTGTGAGCATTCTCAGGTGTGAAAATCACATCACAGTTACAGAGAATGCCCTCATTCTTAGGATAATATGTGATAAACATTTTGGGTTCAAGCATCATGATATCTGCAAATTACTTCCAAAAATACTGACTTCCATTAACTCTGGAATCCTTGAGTGTTGAGTATTATCCTGTTGCGCTATTATTTACACTTTTCTATATATTCAACATTTACCATAAGAAAGAAATGGGGAGGGGTGCCTGGGTGGCTCAGTTGTTAGGCGTCTGCCTTCGGCTCAGGTCATGATTCCAGGGTCCTGGGATCAAGCCCCACATCGGGCTCCCTGCTCAGTGGGAAGCCTGCTTCTCCCTCTCCCACTTTCCCTGCTTGTGTTCCCTCTTTCACTGTGTCTCTCTCTATCAAATAAATAAACAAAATATTTAAAAAAAAAAAAAAAGAAAAAAAGAAAGAAATGGGGAATGATTTTTTTAAAAGATTTTATTTATTTATCTGACAGAGAGATCACAAGTAGGCAGAGAGGCAGGCAGAGAGAGGGGAGGAAGCAGGCTCCCCGCCAAGCAGAGAGCCCGATGTGGGGCTCAATCCCAGGACCCTGAGATATGACCTGAGCCGAAGGCAGAGGCTTAACCCACTGAGCCACCCAGGCGCCCCTGGGGAATGATTTTTTAAACCCTATGTTCCCCGAGTAGGAACATTCCTGCACTGTTGGGGGGGATGCCAAATGGTGCAGGCACTTTGTGGAAGATGGTATTGTGGTTCCTCAAAAAATTCCAAACTGAACTACCCTGTGACCCAATAATCACACTGCTGTGTACTTACCCAAAGAATACAAAAACACTCCATTAAAGGGATCCCTATGTTAATGACAGCATTATTTACAAAAGCCAAATTATGGAAGCAACCTAAGTGTCCACTGATAGATATGTATATCTCTGTATTGGATATATCTCTATATATCAATGGAATATTGATCACCCATAAAAAAATGAAATCTTGCCATTTGCAACAACATGGATGGAACTGGAGAATATAAATACAAGATCAGTGAGTCAGAGAAAGACCACTAGCCTGTGACTCATGTGAAATTTAAGAAGCAAAAGAAACAAATAAAGGGGGAGGGAATAAAAGGGGCAAGCCAAGAGACAGACCCTTTTTTTTTTTTAATTTTTTATTTTTAAGAAACAGACTCTTAACTCTAGAGAACACACTGCTGGTTGGTGGGGGTGGGGGTGGGGGAACAGGTGATGGGGATGAAGGAGCACATGTGTTCGAATGATGTGTTGAGCACTGGGTCATGTATGAAAGTGTTAAATTGCTTTATACATCTGAACCTGATATAACACTGTACGTGAACTACACTGGAATTAAAAATTAAAAACAAACAAACAAACAAAACATATGTTCTCTCAAACAATCTTGAGGCTAAATTAAAAAGGCAAGAAGCAAGGGGTGCCTGGGTGGCTCAGTGGGTTAAGCGTCTGCCTTTGGCTCAGGTCATGATCCCAGGGTCCTGAGATTGAGCCCCACATTGGGCTTCCTGCTCAATAGGAAGCCTGCTCCTCTCTCTCCTATTCCTCTGCTGTGTTCCCTCTCTTGCTCTGTCTCTCTCTATCAAATAAATAAGTAAAGTCTTTGGGGAAAAAAATATCTTTCTTTAAAAAAAAAGGCAAGAAGCAAACTGGAGAAAAGTACAGCATAAACGACAGGCAGATTACCAACCTTAATACATTAAACATATAAACAATGCAACAAATTAATTAAAAACTCACAAAGTAGCCAAAATATATACATCTATTTTAAGATGTTCCACTGGTAATCAAAATAGCATAAATCAACAAACACAATGACTTTTTTTTTTTTGGCAGTCAGATGACAGAGATTTTCTTAAAATCTGGAGCCCGGTGCTGGGGAGGATGTCGAGAAACAGGCAGTCTTCTGGGCTGCGGGTCATACAAGAAATTAATGTGACTTTTTCAGAGACCGATTTGCCTGTTGACGTCCTTGATCCAACAATTCCAATTTTAAGAGTTCATCCCAAAGAAGTAAGAAGGGATGCAAGCTAATGGCAAGGATTTAGCAGTAAAGAGGTGCCTGGCTGCCTCAGTTGGTTAAGCATTTGCCTTTAGCTCAGGTCATGGTCCCAGGGTCCTGGTTCGTGACCTTGGGCTCCCTGCTCAGCGAGGAGCAGGCTTCTCCCTCTCCCACTGCCCCTCCCCTCTGCCTGTGCTCACTCTCTCTCTCAAGTAGATAAATAAAATCCAGAAAATAAGAAAAAAGATTCAGCAATAAAAATACCACGACATTCTTTGTAGTATCAAACAAACCGATATAATTTGGAAGTCCGATAATGAACTATTGGTTATATAAACTATGCTCTCTGTCTAATGGGTTATCGTGAGACAATTAAAATGCCGTCGGGAAGTAACATATAACGTCACCATAAAAAGGATAGGTAGAAAAATAGATATTAGGATACATAGTGTACACACTCACAGCATATGTACTTGAAAGAAATCATCAAAAATAAATCACTTGAAAGAGATACACCACAATAAATCACCAATTTATTTGTAGATTACCTCTGTAGTGAACTTGTCAATGAGTTTTTCCTTTCCTTTTTGCCTGTCTGCATAATTGAATGAATATAGACTCCTTTTTAAAATGATTTTATTTATTTATCTATCTATTTATTTATTTATTTCAGAGAGAGACAGAAAGAGCAAGAGCAAGGGGAGGGGCAGAGGGAGAGGGCAAAACAGACTCCCATTGAGCAGGGAGACCCATGCAGGGCTCCATCTTAGGACCCCGGGATCATGACCTGAATTAAAGGTAGATGCTTGCCCCACGGAGCCACCCAGGCGTCCCTAGACTTCTTTTCATGCAAGAAAGAAGATGTTCTTTTAAAAAGCAAAGTAGCACCTGCCGCGTGTTTTCTCCTCTTTGCCGACTGTTGGTGAGCGTGCACACACACCTGCACTTGGCCTCCAGAACTCTGGGGAATCTGCGGTCTGGAGGAGAGGCTGCCCTCACCCCACCCACTCCATCCCTGCCCTCCAGAGCACCAGCGTTTGGAGGAGACAGGAGGATTTCTGCACAGGTGAGGGTTGAGGGCTGCTGCTCAAGGTGCTGATTTGTCGGCTTTTGCGGACTTCAGAGAAAAGACCCACCCCCAAAAGACTGCCCTGGTTTCCGGTCATCAGTAAGGATTGGGGCTTGGAAATGGAAGCCTTGGCTTCTGGGAGAAAGTGGCAGAGTCCAAAGGCACTGATTTATGGCAGCTAATAAAGACGCCAGGTGGAGTCAGTGCCCCGGAAGGGGGTGGGCACTGCACAAAGGAGAGCACCCATGCACCCTCTGAGTAAGTGGCATGCCGAGTGAAGGAGACCTGTACCAGTGCCAGGGTCCCTTCCATTTCGGAGGGGTCACCGGTGTGAATCCCTGGCCCTTCCTCCCTAAGACCTGCCCTAGGAGCCTTTTTCCCAGGGAATGAGGGAAGACTACTGAGCCTCCTCATCTGCGCTGGGAGGAGGAAGGGTCCAGGCTCCCCTGCCTTCCCTAGCCACTCATGCCAGCCACGCGCAGTGAGGCCATGAGCCCTGGGCAGAAACGTACCCTATTCCTGGAAGCTTGCTCACGCCCAGCCAAGGGTGGGGCCTGTTGGCTCTGGCTGTCAGGCTGTCGCTGGGCTCCACCAGCTCCCAGGGACCTGGCGGACACCTGCCTCCCCACCCCCTCACCCTTCTCTCTCTCTCTCTCTCTCTCTGGGGCCCTATCTTCCCTTATATGGTGAAGGCAGTTCCTAGAGGAGGGGGGGTGGTGGGGACAAAGGTCGCTCTCCTGCAGCCAGCTTGCCACAACTCCCTGAGACCTCCCAGGTGGCAGCTGCCTCCCCTGGACAGGTAAGGCAACCCTGTGGGACACTGGGACAGCAGGCTGTGGGAGACGACAGGACAGGGGTCCTGGCGTCTCCCTGGCAATGTAGGGCCTCCTTAGCACCTTGGAGCGGAGGTGAGGGAGCGGCTCGGCTTTCAGGAGCGTCTGGAAAGAGCAGGAAGCACGCTGCGGCTTCCTGGGCCTCCAATGAAAGAATTTTTCAGTTTCCACTCTAGACAATGGCTCATTCAGAGGTGCACCTGATGCTAGCTTCACCTCAGGTGTCCAACCATCCCTATTGCCCTGAATGGGGATAATCTGGAGACACAGGACTTTGAGATTTAAAATTTGGACACTCCTGGGCAAACCAGGACCAGCACCCTGACCTCACTCTGCCTCCCTTTCCCCTGCCCCACCCCATTTCTCTGCCCATTGGTTCTTTATCTAAAACCATTTATTTCTTTGTGCTGCCATTCCCCGTGACACTGCGGGGGCCTCGGCGCCCTTGGGTCCTCGGCTATGAGTAACAGCCGTTAGGAACTGAATGGACAAAGGCAGACAGAGGCAGGGGGCTGGTGCCTGGCAGGGCCCTTTTGGCCCTGATCCATGCCTGGCCCCCAGGCATGAGCTTCTGTCCCATCTCCCTCCACCAGGACCCACCATCTGGCCTTACCAGCCGTGGCCGAAATGGGTGGGTAGGGGGGGAGGTAGGAGCCAAGTCCAGACCAGAATCCTGGGACATCTGGTCCACCCCTTCCCAGAAAGCCTGTGAAGGCATCCCAGGTCTGCGAGGGACAGAATCTGCAGGCTGGGATGCTGGGGTATGTCCTCTCTCCCCACTGTCCTGGGCTTGGGGAAGCAGGAGGCTGTCCTGGGTTTTAGGGCCTGCCGCATCTGTGTCTAGCTCATAAGAGCATGATTGGGGACTGAGAGCAGTGACAGTTCCCCGACAGTTCTGAAGCTGGAACACTGAAGACAATGGGGAGGCAGTTAAGCAAGGGAAGATGGGACCTGGGGGAGCAGGAGCCCTATCTCCCGATAGGGCTCCAGCGTGGTCCACCCCTTCCATTTCACCGTTCTGACTTTAAGCTCTGGGAACATTTGTTGAGCATCTACTATGTCCTAAGAGCTGGGGAGCTACACAGATGACACTGTTTAGGTCCTTGACCTTGGAGACCTCAGACTTAGAAACAGATCCTTTCACCACCATGTGGTCAAGGGGTCAAGAGAGGCATGGGTCCAGGGTGTCTTGGAGCCCCCGGGAGGGGCCCTTGGTCTAGCCTGAAAATTCTGGGAAGGTCTCCTGGAAGAAATAAGAACTAAACTGAGTCTAGAGGAGCATGTAGCATTTAGCCATGTGAGGAAAGGTGGGGAGGGCATTTGATAAGGGAAGAGCAGGGGTAAGGACATAGGCAGAGGGGGAGAAGCAACCTGGGAGGACCAAGGCAAGCAAGCAGTCCAGCATCACTAGAAGGCAGCGAGTGAGCAGAGAGAAGCAGGGGGCGCGTTGGGGGCAGGCTGAAGAAACATTCAGGTGGACAGAGGGGCATGAGCTCACCTCTCAGAGCCGCACCCCCTCAGGATCCCCTTGCCCCCCCAACCCAGTGGAGGCTCCCCCTTTCCAGTTCAGGCTGTGGGAGGTCCCGAATCCTGATTTTCCTCTAGGGAGGGAGGCTTATGCAAGTCCCTGCTCCCCCAAATCTCCACTCATCTGATGGGCAAGAAGTGCCTCCTCCTGTCTACTGTCAGTTCCTCTTGCTGCTCATTCCTAGAATCAGAGCATGTCCCTAGAGGTCATCTAGTTGACCTGACCCTCCCCCCATTCCTAGATGAAGAACTGGGACTCATTTTCATTCAGCCAGGGAGTGCCAAAGAGTCTGTCTCAGAGAAAGGAAGATGTAGACCAAGGTGGAAAATGAAGTAACACAGAAAACCTTTTTCTCCTTTGTACCCAAACTGGTCCTACTGGCCCAGGAGTCCTGGGAGCCTGCGGTCTCTGTGGGTTGAGAAATGCCTCAGAGAGGGGCCATGGCCCACAGGGGCACTGGACAGGATCCAGGCACCAGGGGTTCCAAAAAACACAGTGCTGGTGACTGGACCTGGTCCCCTGAGCTGCCAGAGGGGGTGCTAATCAGAGGCTGGGCAGGGAGACCTTGCCAAACTCCAGAATGCCAGGGAGAGAAGTCACCCACCCCTCAGGACTCAGAAGAGGGTGTTTCCCAGCAGTAAAGGACCAGGTCATTGTTCTGAGAGGTGACTCAGAGTCAAGGTGCCATGAGAGATAAGATAGAGAAGTTCTAGGCTGTCAGCATGTGAAGCCGGACCCTTGGGGCCACATGACCTTTCATTCGTAGGTCATCAATCCAAGGAAACTTCAAGGAGTCTTCTTGGAGGGCAACTCTGTGACAGGCTGTGGCAGGCTGGGAGGTGGGCTTGGTGGGGAATGGGGGTGACCTTCGGCTTGATAGGGAAAGGCAGGAAACCAGGGATGAGAGTAACGGGGGACAAGCGGATCTCCACCTTGGCTAATATCAGAGTCTCTGGGAAGTCTTTGTTTTAAAGATTTTACTGTGTATTTTAAAGAGAGACCAGCCAAGTGGGAGGGTTAGGAGAGAGGGGGAGAGAGAAAGAGAGAGAGAATCTCAAGCAGACTCTGCACTGAGCATAGAGCCCAACATGGGGGAGATCATGACCTGGGCCCAACCAAGGTTGGACCCTTAACCGACTGAGCCACCCAGGCACACCTCTCTGAGAAGCTTTTAAAACACCCATGACCCGCTTCCCAAAAGGCAGAAAATAAAGTTCCCATTGCCTGGCCCCACACAGCCTAATTAAAGCAGAGTTCCTGGGGATAGACCTGAGCATTATCAAAGCACTGATATTGTTTAAAAGCTCTGTAGGTGATTCTGGCGAGCCCTTGCAGCAGGGCACAGAGCCACAGGTGAAAACAGAATGAGCTGTAAAAGATACCATAAAAGAAGCGTGGGGAGGAAGGTTTCTTTCAGCTCAGCAGGTGAAGGCTGGTTCACACAGGGAGAGTTCACTCTGTCAACCATTCATCCACCCCCATCCATCCATCCATCCATCCATCCATCATCCATCATCCATCCACCCATCCATCCATCATCCATCCTCCCATCCATCCATCATCCATCCACCCATCCATCATCCATCCTCCCACCCATCCATCCATCCATCATCCATCCACCCATCCATCATCCATCTACCCATCCATCATCCATCCACCCATCCATCCATCCATCATCCACCCATCCATCCATCCACCCATCCATCATCCACCCATCCATACACCCATCCATCCATCATCCATCCATCCACTCATCCATCATCCATCCACCCATCCATCATCCATCTACCCATCCATCCATCCATCATCCACCCATCCATCCATCCATCCATCATCCATCCATCATCCACCCATCCACCCATCCATCCATCCATCCATCCATCCATCCATTTACCCACTTTGCAAAGCACACACATGGTGTTAGATGCCGGGGGTTTAGTACTGAGCAATATGGTCTCTGCCTTTGTGGGGACTAGACCATGAGCACCACCACAACAGTGACCAAGGGGTGTTTGGGAAGCACCTAGCTAGGAAGGAGCATGAAACTGCTGCAAACACTTTTTCCTATGATGGTAAAATACACATAAGATTCATCATTTTGACCACCTTAATGGACACAGTCCAGGGGCATTCAGGACATTCACGATGTATGCTACAACCAGCGCCACTGTCTAGTTCCAGAATTTTTTCATCATCCCGAATGGAAACTCTATGCCCACTAGCAGGCCCTCCTCTGCCCCTCCCTCCAGCCCCTGACAGCCACTGATCCACTCGCTGTGGGCATGGATTTGCCTGTACTGGGTCGTTCATATAAAGGGACTCACACAGCACATGGCCTTTTGTGTCCAGCTTCTTTCACGAAGCCTAATGTTCTCAAAGGTCATTAGTGTTGCTGCCTGTATTAGTGCTTCGCTCCTTTTTACGGCAATATAATATTCCATTGTGGGAGAGCCATATATATATATACATACATACATATACACCATCTTTTTTTGATGGATATTTGGGTGTTTCTACCTTTTGGTTATTGTAAACAGAGCTGCTATGAATCCAAAATACAAGTTTTGTTTGAACACCTGCTTTTTCTTTTGGGTGAATACCGTTTTTGGGCTCTTATTTATTTATTCTTTGCTTTCCTTTTCTTTAAGCCTGCATGATTTTTTTTTTTCCCAGTCAAAGGATTAGAAAAACTGGGGCTAAAGAAAGGCCTTGAACGATAGGCTGAAGAGTGGGGGTTTAATCAGTTAGGTAATAGAGAGTCAGGTAGGGGTTTGAGCAAAAGAGTGGCAAGATCGGAGTGTGGTTGGGGGGAAGACTGGAGGCTCTGCCCTCAGCCAGCTGGGGGAGGGGGTGGAGCGCCAAGCCCTCGCCTCCCCAAGTCCATGAGCCCTGGCCTCCCGCTGGAGCTGTCGGGAGCTCTCCAGGCCTGGGCTGGAAGGGCAGCGCCAGACGCACCAGAAGCACCTTCCCAGCTTCTCAGCCCTTGCTCCCCATCCCCTAGGCTCCTCCGCCATGACCAAACTGAGTGCCCAGGTCAAAGACTCCCTCAACGTCACCACCCCGGGGGTGCAGATATGGAGGATCGAGGTGAGCTCTGCCTCGGTGCTTGGGGCTCTGCAGGCTGGGGTGGACTGAGGGAAGGGAGGAGCCTGAGGTTACTCTGCCTTCCTGGGGTGCAAGCCCCTGGTGCCTATCCCCAAGGCTGTCTTCCTCTCTTCTCAGACCTCCTCCTACTATCCTCCTTTTCCTCCGCTCACTGTCACATCCATTCCTGGGGTCAGCTTCCTCAGGCCCCCCCTCCTGCTGGTTCTCTGCCTCTCCCAGCTCTCCCTGCGGTCAAGGGCAGCAGGGCAGCTAGGGGTTCTGGGGGGGGGGTGCCAAGATGGCCCCTCTGAGCTCCCTCCTCTCCCTAGGCCATGAAGATGGTGCCTGTTCCTTCCAGCACCTTCGGGAGCTTCTACGACGGTGACTGCTACATAGTCCTCGCTGTGAGTGGTGGGGGGGCGGGCACGGGAGAGGCTGAGCTGAGAGCAAAGGCCTCTGTGGCATCAGGGAGGAAATTTGAGGCTGGGGGTGGGGGGAGTGGAGGACTGGCTGGGCTTCACCCCTAACCAGCATTCCCCGGGTGTGCCAAGGGGCCCTGGCCTTTGGTAGCCCTGCAGGGTCAGAGATGGAGGCAGCTCTCCCTGCCCTTGGCTCCCTGAGCTCCCAGCAGAGGCGAACTTCTTTGAATTTCTAGCCCTGGGGACCGTCTGAGCCAGTAGGACGTCACTCTACCACATTTCCAACATCCACGGTCCCCTTCGTCTCACTTTCAGGGTTTTTGCTACAACCTGTACTACTGAAGGCATTTCTACTTGTCCTTATATTGCCTCACTTTTCACACTTAAATCCACTTATTCAAAAATGTAACTCCCTATCATGATCATGATGAGTGGAAGGCAGGGTCCCAGGTCACTAAAAGGAAAGTAGCTCTAGAATATCTACTTAATCCTTTCCTATGCATTGGTACGCACCCCCAGATCGCCTCACAGGCCTCTGACCCCCACCCTCCACACACCTCAGCTTGGGAAATGCTGCTCCATGAAACCAACTTATTTCCAGGATGAGAGGAGCAAGACCTCGAGGGTCTCAGAGAGCCTGTGGCGGGGGGGGGGGCGGTCCTTCAGATTCCTGACCACCAGCCCCGTCGGCTTCCCCGCCTGCCAAGCTCACCCCCGCCCCTGGGACCCATGTGTGTGCGAAACCTGGCAGAGCAGGGAGGCGGTGAGCAGGCGGGCCTGTGAGCCCAGGGCCTCGGGCACACCGTGCATGCCCTCTCCTCCCTAGATCCACAAGACGGGCAGCAACTTGTCCTATGACATCCACTACTGGATCGGTCAGGCCTCATCCCAGGATGAGCAAGGGGCAGCTGCCATCTACACCACACAGATGGACGACTTCCTGAAGGGCCGGGCCGTCCAGCACCGTGAGGTCCAGGGCAACGAGAGCGAGGCCTTCCGAGGCTACTTCAAACAGGGCCTGGTGTACGGATGGGCGGCGCTGCGGGCAGGGAGGGGCCAGTGCGCAGGAGGGGACCAGCTGGGGCCTTCGGGGAGCCTCTGAGGGAGACCTACCATGGGCCTTTGGAGACTTCTGCTCTTTCTGCTTCTCCACTCCCATTTCTGCTGCTGCCCCGTCCCTGGTCTATCCCTCTGAGTGTCTTTAGCTGCCCCAGAGGCTGTTGTGAAAGTCTGTGCACCATGAATTTTTGCAGATCAACTCCTATTTGAACATTCTGGAGAGCTCAGTGCCAAAGGAGGCCTTCCAGGACATCGCAGCAAATCTTCCTTCTGGCCCATGGGCAGTTGACTTGCTCCTCCGTTCCCTAAAGCAGCACTTTCCACTAAACACTCCGATTGCTAGCTTTTCTTGAAAAGCCTAAAGTTCTGGACTCTGGGCTTTTCCTGTGGAAACACGCAGTCAAGATCAAGTGGCTACTGACCAGTAGGATAGGCCAGAAGCTCTCTGCTGAGCCACAGTCCCCACCCCTCCCTTTTGTCTTGCTCCTCTTCTTCCCACACTTAGAGCAACAGCCCACCCCTTCGGGCACTGGAGCAGGCAGCTCTCTTGTCTGCTTGGGCTGCCCTAACAAAATACCACAGAATAAGTAGTTTAAACAAAGGAAATTAATGTTCTCATAGTTCTGGAGGATGGGAGATCCAAGATCAAGGTGGTCAGGTGATTGGGTTGCTGGTGAGAGCCCCCTTGCTGGCTGGCAGATGGCCACCTTCTCGCTGTGTCCTCCCATGGTGAAGACAGTGAGCAAACTCTCCAGTGTCTCTTCCCATAAAGGCACTAACCTCATCACGGAGACCCCACCCTCAGGACCCCTACTAAACTTCATCAAAATCTATCCCCTCCCAAGGGCCCCATCCCCGAATACCACCACTCTGGGCTTAAGGCTTCAACAAAGGAGTTTGGGAGGAGACAAAATTCAGTCCGCAGCACACACACACACACACACACACACACACCAGCCTCCAAGTCTTGTCCTGTCCTTCCACAAATCCACATCACCGTTTGCCCTTCTTTGTGGGGCAGGAACTACATAGGATGGGGAGCGAGGCATCTAGGACGCAAACTTTAAGAAGGCTGAAGAAGGCAGGCACAGGCAGGCGGAACGCTGACCTTGCACTCTCATGCCCCGGAGAGGGAGAGCCTCAGAGCAGGCAACGTAGGCACCTGTGCCCCTCATCCTAATCTGGGGCCCCGCCCTCAGCTGCTTGAGCCCCAGCACCTGGGCTCTCTCACGCCTCCCAGCCACTCCCTCCCTTGGGTCAACTCCTTCTCTTCTCAGGATCCGGAAGGGGGGTGTGGCTTCTGGCATGAAGCAGGTGAAGACCAACTCCTACGAGGTCCGGAGGCTGCTGCACGTCAAGGGCAAGAGGAATGTGGTGGCCGGAGAGGTGGGCATCGCCCAGGGCTCTGGGGCAGGACCTCCTGTCTCTCCTCCCAGCCTGGGCGGAGGGCACAGGCCAAGGAAAGGTGTAGGCAGGGGGAGGGGGAGGATGGGAGGTGGGGGTGGGAAGAGACGCGGATTGGGCCAAGTATCTGAGCGGAGGGGTCCTGTGGCCCTCCAGGTGGAGGTGTCTTGGAACAGTTTCAACTGCGGGGATGTTTTTCTCCTGGACCTGGGGAGGATTATCATCCAGTGGAATGGGCCGGAGGGCAGCCGCATGGAGAGACTCCGGGTGAGCCCCAGCACTAGCCCTCTCCCCAGCCGCGCTCTGCCTTTGCGGGGTCCCACGCACCCGCGCCTCTCCTGCCGGCCACACTCACTAGACTTCTGCCACCCCCCCACACCCCAGGCCCCTCGTGGCTGACTGCCCTGGACAGTGTGTTCAAAGGTAGATCTGAGTCTCCGTGGGGGTTCGCATGCGTTCCCGTGGCCCACCCAGGAGGTGTAACGCGGCCCTGCTGCGGGGTGGGCCCCGTACCAAGCGTAAATGAGGTAGGGGGAGCCCTGGTGTTGGCCTCCAGCCGGCCCTTGAGTGGGGAGAGGAGCTGAGAAGTGAGGAGTGTGTGTGCAGCACTGGGGGTTCTAGGAAGGCTTTCAGGAGAAGGTGGGGTGGGGCGGAGAAGGCCCTAAGGCAGGGGAGAAGTGGCTGGGGGGGGGGGAGGGCGCAGGGTGGCGATTGCAGAGAGCTGGGAGAAGAGAGAGGTCTCGCTCTGGCTCCTGGGGCATGTTCTGCGGCCAGGAGGCCGTAGGAGAGGGCTGGGGTCTGTTCCTGGTGCCCAGGACCTCTGAAGGTTGTCCTGACTTCTGAGGGGAAGTAGGGGTATGGATGGGCTGCAGGCAGTCAGGGAGCCGGCAGCCACCTGTGTGAAGATGGGGATGGGAGAGGTGGCAGGGCCCCTGGGACAGTAATCGGGGATCCGCTGGCCTTACCTGTGTGGCCCGTGGGGCTGAGGAGGGAGAGGCCTTGGGCTTGAGTCCTATGGAGGGGACGCAGTCCCATTTACCGAAATGGGAAAGGAGACACAGATTGGGGTGGGCGGGGGCAGATGGGGGAATCAAGTTCAGTTTGGGGCATCTTAAAACGGGTTATCATGGAAGTTGGGAAAATGAGAAGAGAGCAAAGAGCTTCGCTGGGACAGAAATAGGAGGAAGCCCCGGGACAAGGGCTGGGGACTGAGGCCATCGGACTGAGAAGGGGGAGCCAGGGTGTGAGTGTGTGTGCATGTGTGCACATGCGTGTGAGCACACTTGAGGCCGTGTAGATGCACATGTGTGTGTGCCCGTGCACATGCAAGCTCATGCTGGGGCAAAGAGACTGAGCCCCCTGAGATCCAGGCTTCCTCTTTTGTCCCCAGCTGTGAAGAAAAATCACAAATTTCAATGTCAAAATGGAAGGCCCAGCAAGTACACCCCAAACAGCCTCCTGCCAACAAGAAACCTGCTTTCCCCAATGGGGTTCACTTGATGACCTCACGGGGGGTGCAGGCAGGACAGATGCCTCGTCCCCAGGGTGCTGGAGTGGGGGCTGGGTTCTGCAGGCGCGGCTGGGGGGGGGCAGCCACAGCCCCTCCCGCCTGCCTCCCCGCCTACCCCAACTGGGGCCTTCACGGGTCACTGGACCCTCCCTGCAGGGCATGACCTTGGCCAAGGAGATCCGAGACCAGGAGCGGGGTGGGCGGACTTACGTGGGCGTGGTGGATGGGGAGAATGAGACGGAGTCCCCGAAGCTGATGGAGATCATGAACCATGTGCTGGGCCAGCGGGGGTCCCTGAAGGCCGCGGTGCCCGACGACTTGGTGGAGCCCGCAGTCAAGGCCGCCCTCAAGTTGTACCAGTGAGTGTGTACCCAGCTGGGCTCTTCGTGGCCACGGGGCATCCTTCTGGGGGCTGGGCTGTGGGACCCCCGCACCCACAACCCCCAACCCCCAACCAAAGGCTGTGCCTTCGTCCTGCAGCGTGTCTGACTCAGAGGGAAAGCTGGTGGTTAGAGAAGTCGCCACAAGGCCACTCACCCAGGACCTGCTCAGTCACGAGGTGAGAGAATGTGGAGACCCCCAGCCCCAGCTCCCATCCCCCTGCACACTGCCTGGAATCCCCCCAGCAGGATCATGGCCAGTGGCTGGAGCCACTTTGGTCCCAGCAGCTCTGGGGTTGGACACCGCCCGCAGGCTCGGGCTTCCACGGGGCGTCTCTCTCTCCCCACCAGGACTGTTATATTCTGGACCAGGGGGGACTGAAGATCTACGTGTGGAAGGGGAAGAATGCCAACGCCCAGGAGCGGACAGGAGCCATGAACCAAGCCTTGGTGGGCATGGGGGTCCGGGAGGGGAAGGAACAGAAGCAGACGCGGCAGGGTGTGGCAAGTGGGGTCAGACTGGGTGTAGCACCAGGCAGAGGCCTTGGAAAGCCCTGGGCCTGACCCAGCTGGGATGCTAAGGGTCAGTTCCATAGCTGTCTTGAGGGTTCTCTGAATGCCGGGGGTGGGGGGAAAGGATCCAGGCAACCCGGGGGCCCCCCTCTCAGGATATGAGCTCCCACCTCAATTTGGTTCAGAGAAAGGAGGGAGAAACGGTGGCTGGCCTTTCTTCAAGAGGGGACTGGGTTGGCCAGGGGGCTGGGTCTAAGTCAGAGTTTGGGGTCATTATTAGGGCTAGACGCAGTAACCCTAGCTGGCTTGGGCTCAGCATTAGAATGGGGGTTGGGCTCAAGGTTGGAGATGGCAGCTGGGGATTGGGGTTAGAATTGAGGTAGGGTCAAGTTTGGGATCTCTTTGGGGCTTTCGTGTTGGGACCAGAACAGGGTTTAGCTTTGGGGTCAGCACTGGAACTGGGGCAAGGTTCAAGTTTGGGCTTGGGAACCGGAGCTAGGTTTGTGGTTGGGTCTGGTTGGTTTTGAGCTAGGCTGTGGCTTGCTTTTGGGGGCCTGTGGGGGTTCAGAGAGGGACACAGCCCCAGCCAGCCCTTTTCCCTCCCAGAACTTCATCAAAGCGAAGCAGTACCCGCCCAGCACGCAGGTGGAGGTGCAGAATGACGGGGCCGAGTCGGCTGTCTTTCAGCAGCTCTTCCAGAAGTGGACTCTGCCAAACCAGACTTCAGGCCTGGGCAAAACCCACACCCTGGGCTCCGTGGGTGAGGACCGGCCCAAGGCAGGAGTGGGGCTCAGAGGGTGTCTGCACCTGCCTCCTCGCCTGCTTCCCAGACATACCCCTTCCATGTTCTCCCCCACCACCCCTGGCTCTGGGCTCCCCCGATAGGGTGGGGACATGAGGGAACACGGGTAAACTCAGCTGTCCCAAGAAGGGAGCTGAGAAGCACCTGTCTGTCCTTTGGAATGGAGTTGTCTCCCTGGAAACCAGACAGCGTCTCGGTGTCTCACCAGACAATATTTACTGGAGGCAAGCTCAAGCCCCTGGAGGAAGATAAAAGGGCTGTTTCTCTCCTGGCTCCTCAGGGAGGCCATGGTGAAGCCTGAGTCTCAGGGGTGGGAGACGGGGGTTTGCATTGTAACTGCCACTCTCTAGCTCTGTGACCTTGGGAAGACCTCCTATCTCTCTAGCCTTGGCTTCCCCATCTGTGAAATAGATCTAAGAATTGTAGCCATCACTCAGGGCTGTTGTGAGGACCCTGGGGACCTCAGCTGCTGACAGCTGGTGTCCTGATGCCCCCCCCACTCCAGCCAAAGTAGAGCAGGTGAAGTTTGATGCCACATCCATGCACGTGCAGCCTCAGGTGGCTGCCCAGCAGAAGATGGTGGACGACGGGAGTGGAGAGGTGGAGGTATGGAGAGGGCAGGAGGCCGGGGCTGGGGGTGGTGAGGTTGGCAGAACCCGTCCCTGCCCTCTGACTGGCCTGGCAATGGCCCCAGGTGTGGCGCATTGAGGATCTAGAGCTGGTGCCAGTGGATTCCAAGTGGCTAGGCCACTTCTACGGGGGTGACTGCTACCTGCTCCTCTACACCTACCTGATCGGCGAGAAGAAGCACTACCTGCTCTACATTTGGCAGGTTAGGTCCTACCCTTCTCTGTCTGGACCAGGGCCAGCTCGGCTCCCACTCCAAGCAGCCGTCACCTTTGAGTTGAATACCTCTAGTGATGGGGAGCTCAACCCTTTTCCATCTTGGGAGTGCTTTGGCTATGAGATCCCATGGGCACAGGGTACCCCCATTCACAACCCTTGACCCTTCTCTGAGTTCTTGGAGTCTCCCTTCTGATTTCCATGGTTTCCAGAAATTCCCTTCCTCTGCTCAAAGCACCATGGGTTTCTGGGTCCAGATGTGAGTGCGCAGAGAGATGCTAGGGTGCTGGAGGGAGTGGTATGGTAGCCTTGGTGTTCCCCCGAGTAAGAAGGGGAGGAGGTCTGGGGTAGCAGGTGAGCTAGGGTTGGCGGGGGGGCTGGGAAAGGATTAGGTGTGGGGCTGGGATCAAACGGGTCTGGGTCATGTTGGGTGGGCTATGTTCAGGGCGCTCTTTGGTGGGGCAGACAGTTGGGTTTAGGGCCAGGTGAGAATCAGGGATGGAGTTAGCTGCAGCCAGGGACGGGCTCAGGACTAGGGCTGACTGCGTCTCCCCAGCTTCCATCGTGCTTGTCCCCAGGGTAGCCAGGCCAGCCAGGATGAAATAGCAGCGTCTGCTTATCAAGCCGTCATCCTGGACCAGAAGTACAACAACGAACCGGTCCAGATCCGGGTCCCGATGGGCAAGGAGCCACCGCACCTCTTGGCCATCTTCAAGGGACGAATGGTGGTCTACCAGGTGTGGCTGCTGGCCCGTGGCGCTTGGGAGGACCCACGATTGCGGCGCGGTGGGCATCAGGAGATGGGGCAGGAGGCCTGGGTTGGGGGCGGGGGGTGTCCAGGGGTGAAGCTCATCCTCCACGGGCAGGACTGTGTGAGGCCCCGTCCCCCATGTGGAACTGTTAGTAGAAACCACCACACCATAGGAACCAGTATGCAACAGGAATGCCCAGCGTGGGCAAGTCCGGTTTCTGTCTACACCCCCCTCCACCCACACCCAGTCCTCCGCATGACAAAGACACCACAGTGAGTGTCCCAAGGGCATCGGTGCCTTCCAAAGGAATGGAGCAGACATTGGCGCTCATTTAAGAAATCAGCTGTTTCTCGAGGGCCCAGGAGCCTGCAGCTGTCTGCAAGGTGCTGGGGCTGGGGAAGGCCTGTGTTCCTGTTGCCAGTCTTGTTGGGAGAGTTGAGGACAGCCAGAGGCACCATGTGGTTCAATGAGGAGTGGAAATACAATAATCTGGGGCAGGCAGGGAGTTGGAGCCTGAGCCCGAAGTGGGGTTTGGAGGGGCTCTTGACATGAGGGTCAGAGTTGAGGTGCTTGGCAGAGGTAAAATGAGGGCCCAGAGGAGGGGATCCATGACACAGATCAGGGAGAAGCCCGGCCGAGCTAAACAGGAGGGTCTGGAGAGAGCAGAGTGAGTCTGGGAGGGCAGTGTTGAGCTGGTTCTAGCCTATAAGCAATGGGGAGCCACTGAAGGTGTCTGAGCAGGGGAGTGCCGTGACCATTAGGAAAGGCTAGTCTGGGGATGATGCAGCAGAGGATCTGGGTGCAACCACACCCCACCCAGCCTCTCCTCCACTCTGTTCTCCGTGCCTCTCTCCAGAATCTTCCATGGTCTGTACTAAGTTGCTGCCACCGCTCTTTCTGCAGGGAGGCACCTCGAGGGCCAACCAGCTGGAGCCAGTGCCCTCCACCCGGCTGTTCCAGGTGCAGGGAACCAGCGCCAACAACACCAAGGCCTTTGAGATCCAACCCCGGGCCAGCTCCCTCAACTCCAACGACGTCTTCATCCTTAAGACCCAGTCCTGCTGCTACCTGTGGTGCGGGAAGGTGCGTGCAGGGCCTGGGGGCCTCCCATCGCCAAGTGGGCCTTAGGGGGTCCCCAGTCCTCGGGGAGCCCCTGGCCTGTAGGTCCTTCTGGCTCATTTCCCAGCTGCCCTGAGCCAGTCTCCATCCCCCCTCACATTCACTGCCTCTGTGCCTAGTTCAGTCTCTCTCATTCTGTTTGTCTCAGCTACCCCGGTCTGTCCCAGTGCTGGTCTGTCTTTGTGTCTGGGGCCCTCTCCATTATCCCCATACCTGTCACTTTCTCTCCTTGGATCTCAGCTGCTTGGATGTCTTCTCTTGCCCTGAAAGGAGAGCGCAGACTCCTGTCCCCTCTGCCGTGCTATGGAGTGTCAAGGACAGAGGAAGGGTGTGCTTGGGGTCCTGATCCGGGCGGGAGGGGCCCTCTTGGACCCAAGAGTTCTGGCCAGTAAACATGGTGGAAGCGGGGGTTAGCTGTGGCCGTAGAGATGGTCTCCCCCAACACAGCTGACCCCCTTTCCCCAGGGCTGTAGCGGGGATGAGCGCGAGATGGCTAAGATGGTTTCGGACAACATCTCCAGAACAGAGAAGCAAGTGGTGGTGGAGGGACAGGAGCCGGCCAGCTTCTGGGTAGCCCTGGGTGGAAAGGCTCCCTACGCCAGCACCAAGAGGTAACTATGGGGTGTCTCTGCTTCCAGCTTGCTCTTTTTATTTTTTTTTTAAAGATTTTATTTATTTATTTGACAGACAGAGATCACAAACAGACAGAGAGACAGACAGAGAGAGAGGAAGGGAAGCAGGCTCCCCGCTGAGCAGAGAGCCCCATGCGGGGCTCGATCCCAGGCCCCTGGGATCATGACCTGAGCCAAAGGCAGAGGCTTTAACCCACTGAGCCACCACCAGGCGCCCCACCAGCTTGCCTTCTGCGGCTGGGGAGCCTCCCAGCACCTCCATGCCTTGGCCCAGAGCCTGCAGTGGGCATGGACTGAGGACTCTGTGTACCAGGTCCCCAGGGCTACAAGATGAAGGAAGAAGGGACAACCCATTGGGCCCTCGGGGGCTGTGTCTGTGCCGGCGTGCCTGGGGGACGGTGCAGGGGCAGGGAGGGCAGTTTCTTGGCAAATGGTGTTCACCAGCTAGGAAGCAACTCAAAGAGAAGGCCAGGGGTTGCCCTTGCAGAAATCTGCCAGAACCTCACTCTTTAGTCCTGACACAGGACCTGGATGCTGTGAAGCCCCAGCCGGAAACACTCTTTGCAGGTGTTTTTCTAAAGAATACGCAGGGTCCACTATTCCCCCACCCAGAAGCAAAAGGTCATTCCTGCGGTGGCAGGACGAGGCCTAGAAGGAAGATAGCAGGACTTCCCAACAGTCCTGCAGAAAGCCCCGGGAACGCACCTCCTGGAAAGGCCGTGGGATGTCTCCCTCAGGGCGCTGTCGGACTCCCGTGTGAGGAGGCGGCCGCTTTTTCGCGTGATCAGAAAAAAGAGCATTTTCCTAGAAGCTGGGTCTTCCGCGTCGGAGTTCTGTGTCCTCCGTTCTTCCTCTCCACACCTTCCTCCTGCTGCCACAATTTCCTCTGCATCCCGCAGGCTGAAGGAGGAGACTCTTGCCATCACCCCCCGGCTCTTTGAATGTTCCAACCAGACTGGGCGCTTCCTGGCCACGGAAATCCCTGACTTCAATCAGGATGACTTGGAAGAGGAGGATGTGTTCCTGCTCGATGTCTGGGACCAGGTACAGTCGAGGCCTGGGGCCCTCCCTTCCCACCAGCTCAAGCCCCAGGGCCAAGAAATAGTGACTTTATGGACAGGTAAGGTTGGCCTTCTCTTGGCTCCCTCATTCGTCCTGGGAGTAGTATCCTGGACAACCAGAGCCTAAGGAAGAAGGAGGCAGGTAGAGAGGAGTTGTCATTGGCTTTATGTGCAGCGTATTTTCGCAAAGCCCCGTTTCTTTCCCGTGGCATGTTTTTAAGGGTCTGAGGCTCTAGAGAGGTCAGGAGTCCCGCACTGGTAGCGTCTCCAAGTAGAGGGCATCTGTCCACCTTCTTCATGTCCCAGACGCAAAGTCAAGGCCAGATGGGGTCTGCCCAAGGTCACTAAGCTTCATTGTCGGTCACTGGAGCCTGGCGGAAACGAGGTGGAGCGTGGTGGGCCAGGGAGCACGGGAAGGCCTGCCGGAGCTCTGGGTTCCCCACAGGTCTTCTTCTGGATTGGGAAGCATGCCAACGAGGAGGAGAAGAAAGCCGCAGCCATCACGGCCCAGGAGTACCTCAAGACCCATCCCAGCGGCCGTGACCCCGAGACCCCCATCATTGTGGTGAAGCAGGGACATGAACCCCCCACCTTCACAGGCTGGTTCCTGGCGTGGGATCCCTTCAAGTGGAATGTGAGTGGTTACTCCCCAACCCCAAATCCTTCTAGCCCAGCAGGATCTTCTCCAGGAGGCTGCCCACGGCACACCCCAAGGGCAGGGCAGACTTCTGGGCTCTTCTATTCGTTGTGATAGACGACCAGTGGTAGATTTTTTAAAAGGGTCTGAGGGGGCCTCAAATAAAAAGGCAGACTGTGTTAAGTCCATGAAGCCCTCTGGTGAGGGAAGAGGGAAGGAAATCGATCAAAAACCCAGGCTCGGGACGCCTACGTGGCTCAGTGGGTTAAGCGGCTGCCTTCAGCTCAGGTCATGATCCCAGCGTCCTGGGATCGAGTCCCACATCAGGGTCCTTACTCGGCAGGGAGCCTGCTTCTCCCTCTGCCTCTGCTGCCACTCTGCCTGCCTGTGCTCTCTCTTTCTCTCTCTGACAAATAAATAAATAAAACCTTAAAAAAAATGTACCAAACTTAAATAAAAGTTGTAAATCAAACTTCATGATCCTTTAAAAAAAACAAAAGAAAAAGCAAAAAAACAAACCGGGCTCGTGGGTGCCTGGGCAGCTGAGGGGGTTAAAGCCTCTGCCTTGGGTCTCAGTCATGATCCCAGGGTCCTGGGATTGAGAGCCCCACATTGGGCTCTCTGCTCAGCAGGGAGCCTGCTTCATTTTCTCAATCTCTGCCTGCCTCTCCGCCTACTTGTGATTCCTCTCTCTCTGCCAAATAATTAAATATTTATTTTATAAAATAAATAAATATCCAAATAAATAAATAAATGCTTATTTTATAAAAATTTATTAAAAAAAAAAAAAGTCTATCAAAAACCCAGGCTCATGACTGTGCCTTTCCGGAGCACTGGATGTAGCTCAAAGCTGATGGATATTCTTGTTAAGAGCTGTACTGACCACTTGAACTTAAATTAACTAGAGTTAAACAAAATGGGGCACCTGGATGGCTCAGTTGTTAAGTATCTGCCTTTGGCTCAAGTCATGATCCCAGTGTCCTGGGATGGAGCCCTGCATCAGGCTCCCTGCTCGGTGGGGAGCCCGCTTCTCCTCCCACTCCCCCTGCTTATGCTCCCTCTCTCGCCGTCTCTCTGCCAAATAAATAAATAAAATCTTTTGGGACGCCTGGGTGGCTCGGTTGGACAACTGCCTTCAGCTCAGGTCATGATCCCGGAGTCCCAGAATCAAGTCCCACATCAGGCTCCCAGCTCTTTGGGGAGTCTGCTTCTCCTTCTGACCTTCTCCTCACTCATGCTCTCTCTCCCTGTCTCTCTCTCAAATAAATAAATAAAATCTTTAAATAAATAAATAAATAAATAAAATCTTTAAATAAATAAAGCTAAAATTAAAGATTCAATTTTCACAAGCCCCAAGCTAAGTACATCGTTGTTCCCTATGGGCTAGTGGCCCCAGGTCAGAGAAAGAACATTTCCATCGTTGTAGAAACTTCTTCAGGACAGTGTTGGTGGATCCTCAAGGCAGAGGGGGATGACGCACGTCAGTTCTAAAGGACAGACGAGTGTCTCCCTGGCACCTGCTTCTAAGCAAAGTGGGCCATACATGTGGACCTTACCTGAGGGACAGTGAGTGAGACTTCCACACGGTTCTCCTGAACTGGCCCCGGACAGAACAGAGGGCAGGTCATCAAGGCGGCAGCCCGTGCGAGTTTTCTGCAGGAAGGAGGAAGGCCAAAGGTGGCTTTGGGTGCACGAAAGTGCCTAATGGATGATTTGAGGGAATTAGAGCTTAGATGAATTTCCTCAAATGCATTTTTTGAAAGCATTTATTCAGGGCTTGAGGGGCTGGATTAAGTCTTGAGTATAGATTAAACAAGTCTCCAGGCTGCAAATCTAACTGCCAGAGCTTCTTAAATTCCTCTAAGGGTCCCTGGGCCCAAGTTCTGGCCGCCCTTCCCTCCCCTCCAGTCTGTGCTGGTTTCCCTCGCTGGCCGAGCGCCATGCTTGGGGAGGCCCTGGACATATAGGGACATGCGGTTCCTCATGGAACCAGGGTTCCTCCGACTCCCTTCAGCCCTCTGCAGCAGGGACTCCTCTAGGCTCTGGGAGGAGCCCCCCGTTCCCCAGGCCGCCCCTGTGTTCCCCAGAGCCTCCTCGGCGGAGGCGGCGTCTCCAGGCTGCACGTGCCTCTGAAGGCGGACTCCGTCCTTGCGTGCGGCCGAGCAGGGTCTTCCTGACTCTCACCCCCGTGGGTCCCCACCCTCACCATTCAGCCTCCTTTTTCAGGGTCCCTGCCCCAGTCCCCACCTGAGCCCCCCTCAGACCCTTCCCACCCCCAGGCCTGAGGCCAACCTTCTTTCAACCCCTTGAAAGGAAGAAAATTCTGCCATGCCCTCTGCTGAGAGCCGGGTCTAACTTGTAATTGGGTTTCCGTGCAGAACACCAAATCCTATGAGGACTTGAAGGCGGAGCTTGGAAACTCCGGGGACTGGGGTGAGATCACTGTGGTGAGTACGGGGCAGGAAGCTAACTGACACAACCCTGTGGGAGCTGAGAAAGTTCCAGAAAAGACAGCTGGGCCCTGGGCTTCCCTTTTCATGGGGTCCCTTCACCCCCACCGGCTCAGAGAAGTGCTTCTCCCTGTTGAACTTCAAGGCCTCCAGCTGTTTCTTCTGCTCTGTGTGCTAGTGTGAGCATGCATAAGAAAGCCTGTGTCCGGGTGATGGGAGCCAGGAGCGAGGTGGGGACAACCGGTTAAAACGCGGATCCCTAAGTCCCGCTCAGTCCCCCCAGTTCTGGTGCGTGGAATCAGGCTGAGCCCGGGAATATGCCTGTTTTAAACGAAGAGCTAAGGGGATTTGACACAGTTCATCCACTTCAAGAAAGAATGATTTGTCTGCTGTGGTCACCCCTGGGGCTCTTTCTCCAGGGGCAAACTGTGGTCTCTCAATTAGTGACCAGAACAGCACTGAGCCCATGGGTGCAGGGTTATGGGACTCTGAAAGCAAAACCTTTCCTTTGGGAAGTTCACAGGCTTGCAGGGGAGGGAGCCCCAAGCAGACTCTGTAGAAATGTGTCCTGAACACAGTTTCACAAGCACGTGGGGTCATCAGCCGATAAGGCTGCTTCCTGGGCCCCACCCACAGGCTGAGCACCCCGTGTGGCCCATACACCCTTTTCACTGGGCTGATGGTGCAGGCAGGAAAGCATGGACAGAAAGGGCAAGGCTGGAGGAATTCACTGATGACAGTGTCATAACAGATAAGAGAAAGACGGTCATAAACGTCCAAGGTGGACCTTGAACATCTGTGGGAAGCCATGGAGAGAAGTTCATAAGTCATAGAACAAAATAATCATCTCGGACCCACTGGCTCTGGTTGGATACAAACCACCAAATTGTAGCTCACAGGTCAAGCAGGTGTTGTGCTCTGAGGAGTGTGTGTATGGGCAGGTGGGGGCAGGTATGGAAGGCTTCTCGAAGGAGATGCCCTAGAATCAGTGCTGATTCTGGAGAAAAAAGGCAGCCTGGGAGGGAGCCCCAAACCCGCAGAACGAACCAGTGGTTTCCTTTTCTTCCCTAGGAGATCACCAGCTCTAAGCTGGACACATTTGATGTGAACAGCAACCTCGTTTCTGGGCCTCTACCCATCTTTCCCCTGGAGCAGTTGGTGAACAAGCCTGTGGAGGAGCTCCCCGAGGGGGTGGACCCCAGCAGGAAGGAGGTAGGTGGGCCTCTGGGGGGGGGTGGAGAGAGCTGGCGGGCCGTGGGCTGGACAACACTGACGTTGGTTAGGAGAGTAGGTGCTGGGGATGTGCCGGGAAACAGAACACATCTGGTCCCCTCCTTCCCGTGAGGCGACTTCTCAGTGGGGACAGTGGGTTCAAAGGACCCCGATTACACTATGATTTCATTTCAGTGATGGTAAGTGCCACAAGGGTGAAGTACAGGTGTGGTGAAGGGTTTTTCTAGAAGGAAGCTGACTCAGTCGGAGGTTTCCTTCTGAAAGGTGACCAGGAACTATTCAGGCAAAATGGGTTATTCCCGGAGAAGGGGGCAGTGTGGGTGGAGCCCGGAGGCAGGGAATGAGCACAGAGGCCAGCGTGGCTGTGGTGTGCGTGGCCAGAGAGCAGCAGGCTGAGGGCCGGGGGCCTAATGGAGCAGGGTCTGCTACACCCTGTTAGGGAACGAGGTGTCTGTCCTGAAAGTGGACAGGAGCCGTTATGGTCGAAGCAGGGGTACGGCGGGAGCGGCGGTCGGTTTATGCCTTTAAAAGGCCATGATAGGGGCCCCAGGCTGGCTCCGTTGGTAGGACGTGTGACTCTTGAGCGTGGGGTTGTCAGTTCGAGCCCCATGTTGGGTGCTGAGAGTACTTTTAAAAAGTTTTTAAAAACTTAACAAAAAAATAATAAAGTTTTTATTTTTAAGTAATCTAGAATAGGTAGGTGGTATCTGGGGGAGTAGAGGAAAGGGGATGGTTTAGAGGAATTTTAGGTCAAGTCAATGACACTGGATGAAGGGTGTGTGGGTGGGGGAGGAGGTAAGGGCATCATTTTTGGAGATAAAGAGACCCGGGGTCAGACTGAGCTTCGAGGGGAACGACCGTGAGTTTGGTGGTAGCCATGCCATTTGAGGTACGCGGGGACATCCGGGGTGAGGCATATTTGGTCCCCAGGCTACTCAGAGACCTGCCGGGGCAGAGACCCGCCAGCGCGCAGTCCTCCCGGTGGCTGCAGCTGCAGACCCACGTGTGTCCCTCGTGCAGAGAGAATGTGGCAAGAAGAGAGCTTGTTACACACCCATTTCCAATATTCACTCCCACTATAGGAAAATCCCAAATGGGGGACATATCTAGCTTCACGGGGGGATGGAGAGACAATGTGCTCTCTGGGTATGATAAACCATAAAGAAATCTTGCTAATGAATTAAGGAATCTGTAGGAGAGAGATGCCCGATTTCTCCAACAAGTCTGTTAAGGGTTTGGGCTTCATATATGTTTAAGTGTATTGTTCCCAGAGCATCTGTGTCCTGCCCTTCCCCTTGGCGGCCATGTTCACGCATTCTCTCCCGGATGGACCCATCTGTGTCCTCGCCGGAATGTGGGAATGATCCCTACATACTTTTTGTAACAGTGATGCTGTGAATATTGTTTGCCCAGCACCTCGTACGTGGAAAGTACTCCGTAAATGTAAGCTGTTAATGACCGCCTGGGAAAACTGGAGGGAGGGCGAGTGACTGGCCTGATGCGACTGACATAGCTATGGGGCAGCCGAGGCAGAGCCAGAGCCCGGTCCTCAGAGTCCTGCTGCTCCCATCATGTCACGTGGCATGATGTGTTTCTAAAAGGCGGTGCAGCCAGTGTCATTGAACCAGGTGACTGAGAGGAGGCTGAACGGATGGTGAATTCTGACCGGGACCAACAGAATTGAGACAACCCCATCATGGTAGACAGTCTACAAAATCTAAGATCCTTTTAAAAAAGTCAGTAGTCTGTTGCTGATTTTTTTTTTTTTTTAAGAGATTCATTATTTGAGAGAGAGAGAGCAAGCGAGCATAGGTGCAAGGGTGGGGATGGGCAGAGGGGAAGGGAAGGGAATCCCGAGAGACTCCTCTTCTAGAGCGAAGCCCAAGGAGTGAGGCTTGATCTCCAGACTCTGAGATCATGACCTGAGCCAGAACCAAGAGTCGGATGCTGAACCGACGGCGCCACCCAGGCGCCCCAGTACGTTCTTTTGGGAGAGCTGTCGGTCAATGTAAAGTGGAGAGAGTTGGAGGGGTCTTCAGACCTCTCTGGTGCTCCAGAGCTCCAGACTCGGAAGGGGAGCCAGCGACAGGAAACGGTGGGGTGCTGGGTCTGGCTGCGGGCAGTAGCAAGAGGATAATCTGGGTGTTTGAGTACCAGTGAGTAAACCACAGACAGGCGGATGTGGGTATGGGTGAGGCCAGTAATCAGCTGGCAGGACCACAGAGTCCAAGAGTAGGACAAGAGGAAAGATACAAGTCCACTGGGATGGGCAGTTCCTGCTATCCACCTTTCGGGTCAGAGTCCAGAAGTCTCCGCCAAGCTATGGAGCCAGCCTGGAGGGGGCCTGAGAGCCCTGGGCCTCAGCTGTGAGGGACCTGGGCCCAGGCTCTGCTACAAACTGGTTTAGGGCAGTCAGCTCTTCCCCACCCACTGGTGCCCAAGCCCCTCCCCCTTCCTCTTTTTCCCTCTGCCTGGGGCAGTGGGCGGGCTCTCAGTGGACTTGAGGACAGAATTGGGGGAGGGGAGGCAAACCTAAAGACGGAGCTTGAAGTCCACCTACAGAGGTTGTCTGAGCTGTTCAGTTACGGGCTCTCTGCAGGACTGGATCAAACACTGTCCTGGGGTGGCGGGAGTGGGGGCTCGCATTGAAAAGAAAGCCACCGTTCTAACCAGCTTCTTGGTGCCTGGGGAGCAGAGATGAAGGCCGGGAGATGCTCTTGGGTGCAGTTTCAGTTTGCGGTTCTCACGTTGAGTGTGCCTTGAGGATACCTGGCTTGCCTGAAGCAGTATCACCTGTTGGGGGGCTAAGGTCATGTCAGGCACTCCCCTCATCTAATGGAGAAAGATACAGACTCCTGGCTTAGAAAGCTGTCTTCCAGTCCTGATCTCTAAGTCAAGAGTAAAAAGGTAGAATTGTGCTAGCCAAGCTTCTGTATCATTCATAGGATGGGAGAAGCTGGTAGAAATCACCCAAATATTTTATTTTCTGCTCAGAATGGCCAGGGGTTTTTCCAAGTGCCATAGCTGTATCTGCACGCTAGCTAGGCTGCTGTTTGCTGGGCCCGCGGTGCTGGGTGGGTGCTGGGGTGGCCAGCCTGCTCCCAAGATCCCCAGGATCCCCAGGCCAGCCCCTCCCAAGGGTCATGGTTCTCACTAGCAGAGCTGGGTGTCCTTCCTGTGGTGACAGCAACTGGGTCTCCAACATTCAGACCTGGGCAGATTCCCTTCCTGGCTCATCAGCTTACCCTGTGGGCCAGACTGAAAGGAAGAAGGATCCTCTCGCTTAGGGTCACTGTTTACTGAGTAAAGACAGATGAACAAGATACCTTGTTTCCAGTACCCTTTCATGAGTCATACTGTTTCTATCCCCGTAAAAGCATTACAGAGAAGCAAACACTGGCCTTTAAGATTTTTCTCAAAGAGAGGAAAACTAAGACGTTCTCAAAGCTAGTTAATTCCCTAGCCAAGTGAAGCCAAATGTCCCAATTCCCTTTGCAGAGCTAGGGTGCTCTTGGAGCTCAGTCTATTTCATGCTGATCATGTTCCACATTCAGGGATCACACTTCTTGGACCTCAGCATACCACCTGGCTTCTCCCCGTCTCTTCCCCGGGTCTCCCGACATTACCTGCCCTGTCCTGCAGGTGATTGCTCTGCCACACCTACAGGACTCGCCTGTGAACCCTGAAGTGGGGAATGTGACTGTTGCTCTCTGGTTCCTCTCTTCTTCTAGGCACACCTGTCCATCGAGGATTTCACCAAGGCCTTTGGGATGACACCCACTGCCTTCTCTGCCCTCCCTCGATGGAAGCAACAAAACCTCAAGAAAGAAAAAGGCCTGTTTTGAGAAGTGGGAGCGGTTGTGGTTGGCGAGCACTTCCCTACCTTGCTTGTAGTTTTGTTGTTTTCATGACTGGTATATTAGTCCTATACTAATTTTGAAGTGAAATTTTACCTGTGAGCAACCTCTCTACTCTTCCAGAGTGGTACCTCCATAAAGAGACTGTCGTCCCAATTTCAGCTCTTAAACAGGCGGTCGGTTGCATTGTTTCGACTCTGGCGTGGTAATGTCACTCTTGACCATCCTGTTCTAGAGCCTCCCTTCTTAGAGAGCGAACACTCCACAGGACATCCTAATTCTGAGGAATCCTCCCTAGGTTTCCCTCCTGTAACTGATGTTTAGCCATGAGAGTGGAAGGAAGCATTTTGTGGTTGCACATCTTTCCCCAAGTAAGGGCTTTTCTTTCTCACCTACTCTCCTCACTGACTTAGCCGAGAAGTTAAAGGGCACTCCTTTGCAAGAGCTGAATGGCCTGGGAAAGGGCCCTGTTTGGAAGTTTCACAACACTAACCGGTCCCCAGCGAGAGCAGCACACCCAACTGGGTCCAGAATGGAGGTCAGTTCACCCCCGGTCTGGTACTAATATGGCAAAGAGCTTAGCTAAGGCCGATGCCGAGTTTACAAGCCACGATCCAGAACCTCTGCCACGCTCCCCGAAGGGCCATTTGTCGGTTTGCCCCTCCCTTTCCCTGAAGGTGGAATGGTGCCGCATGAAAGTCCGAGTCAGAAAGCCAGCAGAAAGTGATTGCACAACCTCAACACACGGTGGTTCAGTGTCTGCAAGGATAAGTCCTTTCCAGAAATAACAGTCAAACCAACGCAAGGTTAATAAAGGCTTTAATTTCACACACACAGAAAACTCTATGCATAATTTAAAAAGGAAAACAAAAACAAGGAAAAACCGTAAAGGATACAGAGGAACAGTTCTGCTAAAACACAGATAAAGTGCCGCTCCATACGAACAACATAAAGAATCAGAATCAAGTCACTCTGAACACAAAGAAAGAAAATCACCTCACAAATAATGTGGCCAAAGCTGCCAGCAAATCTGGTAGTGGCTCAATTAGGCAAAGTGTAGGACCCTTCCTTCTGTTTTCCTCTCTGTAGCGTAAGTAAACAACACTGACAACAGGCCAGAGGAACTGGGATGGAAGGACAAGGTCCGAGAGGGAGGGAAACCTGGGGACAGGAGCTGCGCAGTCTCACTCCCTGCATGGCCTCTGTTCTTGAAACCGGCCAGGTCAGTGGATCGCTCTTGTTTTGGCATCTGACCTTCTGAACCTGGGTCTTGATCCAGACCTGCATCCCCTCTACTGTTTCACCAGTGAACATGCCTATACTTTGAACCTCTTAATGTACTTTAAGGAAAGTTCAATGTTACTAAAATCAACTGCTTTATACTTATACTGGCACACTTTTTATTAAAAACTTCAAAAACCTCAGACATATAGCACACATGGAAAGAAAAACTTACTGTGTATAAATATGCTACAACGGAAGAGCCGGCCGGAAGTCCAGTAATCAAGCATGCCGTAAAGGAGTCAGTGAGTGTGCAGTGACAACAGCAAAAGAATGGTCACAAAACTCTCAAGGCCTACCAAACTAGAGTTTTCCAATAAAATCTGTATGTTTTCCAGATGTTAATAAGACATACCAACAGAGACAAAATTAGGATTTTGAAGTACTGCATTCAAAAGACATCAGATGGCAGAAACCCATTAGCTTTTGTACTACTTAAGAGAGCATTTCTCAGTGGCAAAGCAAGATGGGGAGAAGGAAAAGGACACGCCTGTTTCGTGGGGGCTACTCAACGGGACTTGCCCGTGGTACCGGGTTGTTTTTTCTAAAAATCTCCAGATATATACAAGATCCAAATGTACTTGGGAGATCTAGCTCTGTTTCCCTGATTTAAAACTCCACCTATGGGGGTGTGGGCTGCCAATTAAAGCAAAGAGAAAAAAAAAAAGGAAGTCTGGATGACTAAGAGCATCCACTACAGTCATTTCAGAGGATAAAGAAGAGTAATATTTTTGTTTGTTATAATATAAAGTCTTCTCAGATCAGGAATGAGTTTACAAATTTCTTTCTGTATGTTTCCAAACCTCACCCCCAAGCTTGCTCAACACTCAACTATATAGATGCTGCCAAAAATCTCTCAGGTGTTTCCAAATAATTTTCATCATATGACTGTGTCTGTAGCTGTACATGTGCAGAGCTATGTTTTTAGAGTTACATAACGGTACCTGCACTATGGAAGAGTAAGTAAATTCATGAATTCACTTGCTGAGGTTTTAATTCTTAAAGTTTCTCTTTTGGAAGAATTCTACACTTGAACAAGAAGAGAAGTAAAGAAATGTAGTCTAGTATTTGCCTCCCAGAGTTAATCAGCTGTTCTGTAAGTATCACTGTATAATTCTAAAAATGTAAACACATTTACATTTATTACATGTTACTGAGCCATTAAGTGAGGCCTGACATTAACAGCCCATGGCAAGTAAACAAATAGCTTTTGGAATCAAAATATAAATAGAAGAACAATTCATGGACTTGTTGCTTCTTATTCTATCCTGCTGAGACAAAGCGCAGGACTGTGCACACACCTGTGAATACATTCCCTGCAAAACAGAGTCTGTCTTCTCACGGGCCTAAATTACAGTCATGGCTACTAATTAGGGACGGCAGCCACCTGGCCACATGCAGCTTCCAATTCTCCATAATACTAGGTGATAAGAATCAGTAAGTTTAACTTTAGCTTAGTTTTCCCTTCCAAAAAATTTCAATTAAGATCAGTTGTCTGCAGAAGGAAGTGCTGTCAAGTTCCAGTTCAACGTCAATTAAAGTAATATAACCATTTTTGGTATTTTCAGTAGAAAGGTGACTGGGTAGGCTGCCTGGGACTGAAGCACTCTGTCCCTCTCTGACTTGTCCCTTCCCGGCGCCAACACAATCAAATGCCCCATTTCCCTGATTCTGAGCAAACTGATCATACTGTGCAAAAAAATAATATATTATCTACTTACAATTTTTAAATATATACAACCAGCTCAAAAAAACAATAAACCCTTTTAATGCGGTCCAGCTGAAATGTCCACCTGTAGTCATGAACCCAAATGAGAACTAAAGCGAAGTGAAAGGGTCTGGGATAAAGGAGCACAGGGAGGGAGGGACCCTGACACACGGACAACAATGCATGGCTACCAAGAAAAAGTCAAGCCCCAAATTCGCAAGCATATTAGCAGTTAAGATAATTCATCTACCTCAGTAACCTATTTTCAACTAGCAAGTCCAGCCCAAGAAATGAAGATGAAATCCAACCAGGTTTCTGAGCCATGAGTACTTCTAAACCACACACACACACACACACACACACAGGCTACAAAAAGCAAGTCAAATGAGGGCACTTCATGGGCATGGAGCTTATGGCATCATTTCTATTTTTTTCTTAATGCCCTAACACATCCCCACTTCAAAATGTTTCCAGTCATTTCTAACAGCACCTTTCAAAGCTCTCAAATGCAAACACGCAGGAGAAAAGTCCTAACTAGCTATTGAATTTGATCACCACATCACTCATCTGGG
Organism: Mustela putorius furo; assembly: GCF_011764305.1. Taxonomy (NCBI): domain Eukaryota; kingdom Metazoa; phylum Chordata; class Mammalia; order Carnivora; family Mustelidae; genus Mustela; species Mustela putorius. The sequence goes on from NW_025421341.1 coordinate 22,449,033, forward strand.
AAAAAAAGTTATTTTCGAGCAAAAGCTATTGTTTTTAAACCAAGTATTTTCCTCTGCTCTATTCTGATCACGTGCAGCCGGCCAGCACACCCTTTCACTACATTCACTGTGGTAGTGTGTAGGTACACGGTGGGAGGCAGAACATTCATCTGTAGTTAAGCAATGTGCTGGGGACCATTTACAATTTAAAAACCAAGAATTTTAGAACAAGTTACTATGTCAGAACATGTCCAAGTGTGGGGTCTAGAGCTCTCTTAAGGTGTTCTTCTAGAAAAGACGTTGCACCTTCTGTGATGATGGACTTTAACATGTTTCTTCCCCTTGAAAAGCTGAGGTGGTTTTTGTCCCTACCTCAGAACTGAACCAAGAATTCCCTCCTCGTTGTTAAAAAAAAAAGTAAAAAATGAAAGAAAATACTGAAGGTTTCATTTTGCTACACTTAACTGTGCAAACCTAATGATTCCCGGGCTTACAAAGTTATTCTGTGGACAGAATTCACCCCTCGAACTCATTCTTTTTGTGGCTTCCCCGGCGCCCCAATATCCACGCTGGTCATGCCAGCTGAGTTGACTACTGTGGCACGGACTGCTGCAGCACTGCTTAGCCTCAACTCGGAGCACCTAAAAAGATAAAATATATTATACACCTTTGTTATCTTTTGGTTCTTGGGATTACTGAAACCAGTCTCGTTCTTGTTCTCATCCTGTTTTTAAGGGGAAAGACAGACAGCAAATGATTAAATGCTCAAGCTTCATCCTAAACTCACATACTTAATTTCCCACTTGCAGTAGGGCTTTGCGTGGTCCCGAGTGTTTAGCTTTCACACAAGAATCCTCAGCCTGACATCTCCATGTATGAGAGACAGATGCCAACATTCTTCCCCAAGTGTCCTTGCTGGGGAATCCCAACTGGGATATTATTTTCTTACCTCTTAAAATTTTGGTTGCGATCTTTTAGGGCAATGCTTGCTCCATGGAAGAATGACACAGAAGAAAAGGAAAAGATTCTATCTTCACTACCATAATAATATAGATGACATACAATGAATATACTGTGTGAAAGATATCTTTTAAAGAAAATACAAAGTGTACAATGAATACCAAACGGGACCATAACCCATTCCAGAGCACCAACAACCCATTTCTTGGGACTGCATGTAAACAGCAAAAGCGTTACAAATCCATGAAGTAATTTTATACAAAAAAGCTCCTCACGTCAGGTGGCAGAAATGCCTCTCCTTTGCAAGGAGGACAAACTGTCATTAGTGTAACATGGAGAGCTGGCTTTCCAGTGAACTTTACTAATAAGAAACACACATGAAAGATTATAGACTTGAGTGAAACTACTCAAGGAACAGAAAAGCTAAATGCCAACTGATATGTACATCTTTCCACCTCTCTCAGGTGAATGGACTCTGACACCTTCATTTCTTCTCCAAACTGCTGTGCTATTCATTCTGAGCAGGCATACTGCGGTGGCTCATCCCAACTCTTTAAGGCTCCATTCATTCCACATTTATGTGTGTGCATACGTATGTACATAAATATATATACATATTTACAACATGTATTCCTAAGACAAAAGGAAGTGCCACTCTTATAGGAGAAAGAGAGGTTATCAGCTACAGATGTGAGACCAAAGTTTCCATAAAACAATTAGCATGGAGCGTTCCACATAATTGCAATTTTCGTCTTTTGGTTTGGCCCTGAGCTGTTTGTTGCTCCCGCATCAAGTAGAATTCTGAATTCTCCTCCTGCAGAGGTGAGGTGAGGTGGGCAGCAGTGAGAAGGAATACGCAGTGCACACTGCCAACCCAGAAGTCTGTTCCTCACAAGGCCTGACGAGTGGTCTTCCCCACTTCCATGCTAAGTGCCTGAGAATTCTTTTCCGTTTCCAGCAGCTCATCAAAGATCTCCCTTAAAAAAACAAACAAGAAACAAAACAGGATATTCAGTGAGCAAAACCGAAGGACAGACAGAAGATGATGATAAAGCCTGCACAATCCCACTTGGTGCCTAAATTTTATTAAATAAGCAGCTCATTCATTTGATCACTATCTTAACCCCAAGTGCAGAGTTTTTGAGAACACTGGGGGTACAACGGCACTGGCTACCCCTGGTAACAACGCTCTGTAGTTCCCAGCCATCCATGGAACTCAGATCTTCTAGCTGCTGTAACTGGAAGACCAGAAAGGTTTACGAGAGGACAGCTTTATTACAGAACAGTCTCAAGTTCCACACTTCAACACTACTGTGAGATAAGTAATCAACATGGAGTTAAGACATCAACACATGGGGTGCCTGGATGGCTCAGTGGGTTAAGCCTCTGCCTTCAGCTCGGGTCATGATCTCAAGGGTCCTGGGATCGAGCCCCACATGGGGCTCTCTGTTTGGCAGGGAACCTGCTTCCCCCTCTCTCTGCCTACTTGTGATCTCTCTCTCAAATCAATAAACAAAATCTTTAAAAAGAGACATCAACATACAAGCCCTAAGCAAAGATAACAAAAGTAAAAAATTGTCAACTAATAACTGATTTGTCCTTTTGGGGGGGAGGGGGGAGGAAAAAGAAGAGTTTGGGAGATGTTTAGCCCACAGCTCCAGACCTGGCAGTGTCTTACTTGTGCATATAAAAGAAGATATAACCACTCCGGTCCCGATCGCTCTGCACAGAAGCCTCTTGGATTTTAGACACCTCGAGATCATTGTAAGTAAACCACGCCTGCTTCTTAATGTCGTACACATCACTAATGTAGTGACCTAAAATAAATAAAATCTTAAAATTGTGGTTTTTAAAACACACTGCATTTTTCTCAGGTATAGGAAGTTTTGGAGAGAGAAACAGCCACCCATCCACCCTATCCCCGACAACATTTCTAAGAATCATTCAGAAAAATGCACAGGAATTTAAGGGAGAAATATACTACACCAGCACAACTTTTTGGATAAATATATGTCTGCATATATATATTTACATACAAACAGAAAGGGGAATTTGGGTCATTTATAAATAAAGAAGAAAGTTGCACCTTCAACACAATTCACATGGAGTGTGATCAAAGGAAAGATTTAAAACTTTTTCTTGATGCATTCAACTTTTAGCTCACGGAGACAGGCACAGAGCAAACTAACAGGGAGGAAACGCTGGCTACCTCATTTGTAAAATGCTGAAATCATAATGTCCACCTACCTGAAGAAGAGGTGCTACCAATGTGACTGACGACACTAATGAGGCGGTAAGAATGAGGAAGATTTCCTGTCTGGAAAACACAAGTGGGCACGACCTTTAACTCTTCATTTGAATAAAAGCAAAACACTAAATTTAAATTTATTATCAAAGCGAACATGGCCGAGTTTCAGTGTGTGTGTAGTCAAACTCAATAAAAAAACCCCCAGTGCTTGTATTTTTCAAACCTTTTGACCCAAGAATTCTACTTCCAACTAAGAATTCATCCTAGGAAATTCCAAAGGAGAATTCCAAAGGAGAATTGAGAAAAGAGTACATGTATAAAAGCATTCACTGTAGCATTATCTCTAATAATGAAAAGTTGGAACTAACCACAGGCCCAATAGCAGTGGAGTGGTCAGTGGGATACCAACACAATGCAGTATTATTTAGTGGGTCAGCGACGTGTTCACTTGTTTTTCAAACCCACATGAATGCACACGGTAACCAGAGCTCTAGAAGAGCAGGTATGTTAATGATTAAGTACTGGAAAACACAATGAACAAAACGAAAAGAGCTCTAGTGGTGCTGCAGGGATTACAGATAAACTTGTACATTGTAAATATTTTTTAAAATGCTATTAAAATACTGCTAGTAGAAAAATTGTAAAAACCTGGAAAGTGACATTCATGCACTGCAGGTAGCACTATAAGGTACAAATTTGGGGAAGGAATATAGGTATATGTAAACCAGAAACCATTAAAATGTTTCTCAACTTTGAAGCAGTAATTTACTCTTGGGAGTTTACTCAAAGAAGAAAATCCTAAATACAGAAAATATTATAATTATCCACAATTCCTCAATGTATTTTTAAAGATTTTTCTTTTAAAGTAATCTCTACATTTAACATGGGTCTTGAACCTACAACCCTGAGATCAAAAGTTGCACACTTTACTGACTGAGCCAGCCAGACACCTCCCAATGTACTCTTTATTACAGCAGAACAACAGAAACTTAAATATTTGTGGTTAAAAATTAAATGAAATAAACAGTATGTTGATTTGAGGCAATACAGATTATACAGCCATTAAAAATAAAATTCTTATAAGTAATCTTTTACATCTAAGCAGAATAAAACTGTGCTTACATTTTATTTTTTATTTTTTTAAATATTTATTTATTTGACAGCGAGAGAGACAGCGAGAGAGGGAACACAACTGGGGGAGTGGCAGAGGGAGAAGCGGGCTTCCCGCTGAGCAGGGAGCCCCATGTGGGGCTTGATGTGGGGCTTGATCCCAGGACCCTGGGATCATGACCTGAACCAAAGGCAGATGCTTAACGACTGAGCCACCCAGGCGTCCCTGTAAGTAAAAAGGCAATTTTTCGGAAAAAAGAAGGGCAAAAAAGTTTATAATGTATTCTAGTTTAATGTCCTTAATCCAGTAGTTTTTACTAAGTAACAACAACTAGTTCTGTTATTTCACTTTAAAAAGAATACAGTTCTGGCAGAACTATGGGTGAATTCATATATATATATATATGTATATGTATATATATGTATATGTGTGTATATATATATATATATATGAATGACATCGAGAGCCATGTTACTCAGTTACTACCTAACACAAGAGAGAGTCGGGATATCTTTCTAGTTTTGTTTCATTTTATTTTGAATCTTGTGTATAAGAAATGAGGAGCAGGGCGCCTGGCTGGCTTAGCAGGTTAAGTGTCCAATTCTTGATTTTGGCTCAGGTCATGGTCTCAGGGTCCCAGGATCAAGCCTTGCATTGGGCTCTGGGTACAGCAAGGAACCTGCCGGGGATTCTCTTTCCCTCTCCCTTTGCCCCTCCCCTCACCCACAGGCTCTTTCTCTCTCTTAAATAAATAAATAAGTAAATAAAATCTAAAGTGTAAAAAAATGAAAGGAAGAAATGAGCAAAGGACAAGAGAAAGTGAAGAGCATCTGATGACTGCCACAGCGGACACTGGCAGTGGGGCCAGTGTTTTGGAAGAAAAACAGCAGGAGAAGTAATGCCGCAGCCTGAACAATCCTCCTTAGGGAGTTAAGCAGCCTACCTCTGCATTTCTTTTTAGTTCCTCCGCCTCGGCTTCTGTGTACTCCATGTCTAAAACATCCTCATTGCCAGAGTCCTCATCGGAACCCAATGAATCCAGAAAAGAGTTGTTAAATTCTGCAGAATACAAAGTATTGTGAAAGTTCTTAGACTAGACACAAATGATATGATTAGAAAGAAAAAAAAAACCAAAAATAACAGCTTGGGCTACTTATTTGATCATCCTAAGGAAACCTAAAACTTTATTAGGGTTTCAATTTACCCAGCCTGATCTGGGAAGTGACAATTCAGGTAACAGGTATCTAAAACAGAAATGTCCCTTTTCTTTTAAAGAAATTTATATGAAAGGGATATAATGCTAACAAGAAAGGAATACAACTGAAAAAAGGATTATGATTTCACAGATAACCCAATTTCACTAAATGTCACATTATATAAACTGTGTGTTAGATTTCAAGTACTTGGTGTATATCGTAGGTGCTCCCAGCAAATACAAATGATACAGAAAAGTGACCATGAAAAAAATCAGTATCTTTTCATGTTCTTCAATATTACATCTTTTGAAACTTAACAAATACAATGGACATTTAACCTTTTAAAAAAAGATTTTATTTATTTCTTTGGGTGGGGGTAGAGAGAGAGAGAGAGAGAGAGTACAAGCAGGGGGAGGGAGAAGTGGTCCCTTGAGGTACGGCTCAATCCTAGGACCCTGGGATCACAACCCCAGTGGAAGGGAGACACTCAACCGACTGAGCCACCCAGGTCTCTCTGGAAATTTAATCTTTAAGTTTCACTAAAATACACTACACTAACAACTAAATTCAAGATCTGCTTTTTTCTAAATAAAGTGTTTCCACTGGCAGAATCCTTCTTTATGAATGACTTTAAATAAAGAATCACGGGGGTGGGAGGGTTGGGTGTGCACTGGGTGGCTCAGTTGGTTAAGAGGCTGACTTCAGCTCAGGTCATGATCTCACAGTCCTGGCATCAAGCCCCACTTTGGGCTTCTTGCTCAGTGGGGAGTCTAGTCTGCTTGTCCCTCTGCCCCTCCTCCTGTTCATGTCCTAATAAATAAATAAAATCTTAAACAGAAAAACCCCAGAATCACTTGTACTTAAGTGTCTCTTTGCGTTAAAATACAATTAATTCCACTCAAATCACAGCATAGAGTTATTTATAAGACATGAACACCTAAGAATGGGAAGAACAGAAAAAGAGACTGTAACATCAGAATTCTGGAAGTTAAAAAACAGATGGTGTCTGACTTAGCAGACTTAGGAAAGCCAAAGACAAATCCTAAACCAGTAACAGAAAAGCTGAGAACCAATCCAATTTACATCTTGTTCAAAAGACATACAATTTCGAAGTTACCAGGTACCCTTAAACTGGAGGCTGAGGAGGAGACAAAAATAAGGATCTGATGACAAGGATTTGAGAAACACACTCCCAGGATCCCCTCTCTCCCCACTTCATGCTGCTGAGCAATGAAAGAAGTCTGGAATTTTAACCTCTGGAGAGGACGAAACAGTCTCTGGATAGGGGATGTCAGGCACATACTGAAAACAGCAGAGGCGGCCACAGTTTGCATACAGCAAGATGAATGTGACCTCCAGCCCTAATGCTCTCTTTGGCTCCCAAACTTTGGCAGCCACATTTTTTACTTTTAGGCAAAGGCAAGAGATTAGAAAACTCTTCTTTAGGCATCCGACCAGCCCAAGAGAAAGGCCTAAATAACAGTAACATCATCCCCAAAACAGTTCTGCCTTGTAAAAACTCAGAGTTGACAAGCTCTAGCTATTCATGTGCTCAGGGCTTCCAACCAACCTTTTAGTCTCCTTTTCTTAATCATGAACCTATAGCCAAGGACTACTAGGTATCTGAGGAAAGTCTCTAATAAATATAAAGAACATAATAACCACACAGGACAGAGCAGCTGGAGGAAACAATCTATTCAGGGAGAAGAAAACTTCAAATAAACAAAGGAACTATACTTAATATCCTGGATATTTGAGATGGTATTGCTTCTATGATAACCCCCCAAACACTTTAAAAAAATGAAATCATTAAAAATAATATTCCACATGCTTTTCTGAGTGTGATACATTTCACCATTAAAATAATGTAATTAAAATAATTTCCACACCTTGAAGACTTAACTCTGTTGCTCTTTTCAGGTCATCATCTTCTTTCTGTTCCCAAGCTTCCTAAAGGGATAAGAACACAACTAAGGTTTTAAACTTGTTTAAGGAGTATAAAACGAGCTGTTCTGCAAGTATTTTCTAATAATGTTTTCCATAACCTAATGAATGTTTGGAATATGACCTTTTGAGGGGTGTGGAGAAATTCTCTCCTTTTTTTCAATGCTGCCCTCTAAAACAATCTTGGGGGTTAAAAAGGCTTACATGCCATCTTCTCTAGTCAGTGACATTTGACTTGTTAACCAAAAGCCACTCACTGAGACGCTGTGATGTAATTCCCGTTCTCCTTCCATGCCTGAAATACCCAGCACACAGCAGGATCTACTTGGCAAATGGCTCTGTTTTCTTTCCTCTAATTTATAGCCTTTGCTAGTTTTCATGGTGTAAACACTCCCACTACGTATGGCCAGTCTGAAGCTATGGAAGGGATGCTAAGCGCACAGCTGGGAGGTGGCGAGTATGCCTGAGCAGACGGCGAGTGGGCTCCAGCATGACACTGGCCCCGAGTCTGGGACAGTATGACAAACAGTATTTCCACAAGAACATTATTCAAAAACTTCTATTTTGTTCTTGCTAAAAAAAAACCTAACAGGCAAAACAGCACAAAACAAAAACAAAAAACAAAAAAACCACACAAGATACATACTAGATACATGGTGAAAACGAAATGAATTCGTTGTCTGTGGGCTGTTATTTCTCTAATACATCTGAGGTTGTCTTAGGAAAACAAGTACCTTTGAAAATGTCTCAAATGGATGACTAATTGTGAAAATACGGAAATGTTGACTTGTAAAAAAATTTTCCCTCTTATCTGCAGAGAGAATGTAATTTACAAACTTCATGCACAAATGAAGAAACAATGTAATTTAAGCAGAATATTTTTCTCAAGTCTAGACTTGTTTTTAAAGTTACTTAAGTATATAAGCTCAGAATAAACTATTCTGCCTTAAAGTCCTGGGAGTAAGAACATTGTATTCAAAAAAGAAACAGATATTCTCTAAGAAGAAATGATTAAACTTATCCAGCTCTCAAGTCTATGTGGAAACCCAGGTGGTGAAAGAGTCTTCCAGCTGTTAACAGAATGATGCAGGTACACAACTAAAGAAACCTCATCTTATATTTCTCAGCTGTGGAAATAGATTTATAAGATAGTTTTAACTGGGTCAGCTGACAAAAAAAATAGGATCCCCGTCTTTTGTATATGAAGAAGAGGGGTGCTGAATTTTCTCTTTTCTCCACTATAAGAAACTATTGTTAAGAAATCAACCTTGGTCTTTTAGACTAAAAATAAATTTTCTAAAACAAATGATCACTATCCATTATTTATAAAATGGGTGACATGAATGCAACTTGATGGCCAGGAGGCTAGGGAGGTACTTCTTGTAAATAAAAGGATACAGAACAGCTGGTTCTGAAATCATTTTAAAGCAGCAGTTCTCAACCTTGACTGAACACTAGAATCACTGCAGAAAATTTTAAAAAATGAGGGAAGCAATAAGGAGGGAGGGGAGAGAGGGAGAGACAAAGGAAGCAAGAAGGAAGGAAGAAAGGGAGGGACAGGGGAGTGAGGAGAAAGAAAAAAAGGGAAGGAAATCTAGATGCCCAGACCACATCCTAGGATCAATTCTATCAGAATTCCTGAAGGGAAGAACCACCCAGGCATCAGTATTTTTTAAAGCTTCCCAGATGATATTAATGTGTAGTTAAGGTTGAACCCCACTGTTCTAGACAAATTAGATTTTTAAAAAAGATTTTATTTTTAAGTAATCTTTACATCCAACAAGGGGCTCAAACTCACATCTCCAAGATCAAGAGTCACATGTTCCACCAACTAAGCCAGGCAGGGGTCCTAAGTCAAAAGCGATTTCTTGACCTGGTTATTTGTAAACATTAAAAATGTGTGTTTATTCTAAGGAGTTCTAGTAAACTTTTCCTATTAACATGACTTGCATTACATTGGATTAGACAACCGTGAAGACATCACCTTTCAGTCAGATAAGATACTTCAGGCAACTGCAATGGTTGCAACCAACCAGGTCTGGCAAATATAAGCATGAAGAACTAAACGTTTCAGAATAGGTTATTATATGGGGTGCACAGGTGGCTCCGGTAGAACGTGCGACTCGATCTCAGGGTTTTGAGTTAGTGCCCCATTTTGGGTGTAGAAACTACTTACAAATAAAATCTTATGAAAAATAGATTACTGTATAAGAAAAGATAAATGTTAGTCAGTGGCTGAAATATGAAATTTCAGATAATATTCCTGAGAATTTCATTTTCAAATAATTCACAGGAAAGGATTCACATTGTGAGAAAGTGCTGAGAACACTTCAATGCCTTAAAATATTAGTGACAAAACCATGGTGGTACGCTGGCTGTTTCTATAGCTTGCAAAAACAAACTTGGACTGGGGAATGATCTCTATTAACCCACCTTGCTTTTAGCCAGGAATGAACTATAGTAATGGGAGGTCATCAACAATACATTTTATTGCATTTGGATTTTCAAACAAAACCCACAAAAACCAAATGAACTATCCCTGTTTCTATTTCACACCCAAGGCAAAGCTCCAAACAAAGTTTGTTTTGATGTATCAATGATTTACTGTATGTAAATCACCTGGAATAATGCTTGACACAGTAAGTGCTTAATACACATTAGCTGTTGTTATTACTGGGGAAGACAGGTACGGAGAAAACAGCAGTATAATCATCTCTTACTTGCTCTTGAAGGCTCTGAGCCAGTGCCTGCTGAAGCTCCTGCTCTTCCCTTTCACGCTCCATATCATACTGCTGGAGCCAATCGACCTCTCCTTGAGATCCTTCTGGAGTTTTGTTTTCTTTATTCTCATCACAGTCTTTGGTTATCTCAGTAAAACTGGCAGAATCTGAGGAAGCAGAACAGGACATCACTGGGAAAGCCTGGCTAATAAACTGAAATCTCTGGACTACAGTGACATCTACTGTTCAGAGAGTAATTTACCTGAGCCTCATACATAACTTGCTTAAGACACATGACTTATCTTACTACATCTGATTCATGGTTTCTCAGTCTCAGCACTACTGACATTCTGTTTGAGGGGGCTGTTGCATGCACGGCAGAATGTTTGGCAACAACCTGGCCTCTATCTACGAGATGCCAGTAGCACCCCTGTCCCCAAGTAGTGAGAACCAAAAATGACAGACACTGTCAAATGTTCCTTGGGGGACAAAACTGTTCTTGGATGAGGATCACTGATCTACAGCAATGGTTCTGAAATTTAACCTATCAGAAGCATTATCGTTTAAGGATGGAGAGAATGAATAGCCATATTCACAGCCAGTCATAAATGTCATATGACCAAGTACTAGGAACAAAGTATTGTTTAGAGTAAATGAAATAATTATTAGGCTACAATGATTACATTAATACTGAGATTTTTTCCATCATTAAACTGTATGTCAAAAGAGTGCATATATATATATTTTAAAGATTTTATTTATTTATTTGACAGACAGAGATCACAAGTAGACAGAGAGGCAGACAGAGAGAGGAAGGGAAGCAGGCTCCCCGCTGAGCAGAGAGCCCGACGTGGGGCTCGATCCCAGGACCCTGGGATCACGACCCGAGCCGAAGGCAGAGGCTTTAACCCACTGAGCCACACAGGCACCCCAAGAGTGCATATTTTCACATTAATAATCAAATAAGCCTTGTATGTATTCTAAAGCAAAAAAGCTACATGAAATATGTAATAAACACCTTATGTACTGCACAGATATAGGACACAGTATATATGTTTAAAACATTCTTCCAAGGAGGTAAGAAAAAAATTAATCTTTCATTTCTTCTTGTTCCTTCTCAATCTCTAGAACACAGCTAGCTAGGATAAACAGTATAGTCATGATTTTGTTTTGGTGAAACAGATTTTGTTCTGTAAGACGAGCAACATTTCCTTATAATTTTAATACAGATAAGAGTGGATAGATATGGGCTTTCTCTTTCTCTAATACTTCACAGAAGCAAAAATTCTCATCTTAATAAGGAAATTCTCATAAAAAGAACTTAATTTATCAACAAGAATTACCTTTACAGATTCATTTTATATGGACTGCTTTAAAATCAGTATATGCTTGGGGTGCCTGGATGGCTCAGTCAGTTAAACACTAGACTCTTGATTTTGGCTCAGGTCATGATCTCAGGGTCTTGAGATTAAGCCCCACATTGGGCTCAACACTGGGCGGGGAGCCTGCCTAGGATTCTCTCTCCCTCTCTTCCCTCACTTGTACTCTAAAATAAATAAATTATGAAAAAAAATTAATAAAATTAAAAATAAAAATAAGTATGTAAGTAAATAAAATCAGTTTATGTGCTTTACCTGCTCTAATACTGCATTTTAACTACTTAAATGATGGACACTTTTCCACAGCACAGACTATAAAGTCTGAAGATTATAGCATCTCTCTTTTTTTTAAAAAAGATTTTATTTGTCAGAGAGAGCGTGCACACAAGCAGGGGGAACTGCAGGAGAGGCAGAGGGAGAAGCAGGCTCCGCAATGGGCAAGGAGCCCAACAGGGGACCTATGGTCCTGAGGTCATGACCTAAGCTGAAGTCAGACACCTAACTAACAGAGCTTCCCAGGCATCCCTGAAATTTATAGCATCTTAATTTTAGACTCTAAGTAAGTAGTTCATCATTTTTAAATTATATTGAATTGCTGACTGAATATTTACCATTAAAACCAACTCTGAATACTCATTAAAAGAGAAAAACCCTCAGGATATATTAAGGGTAAGAGCAATATGATCCCAATTTAAAAAAAATAATATAGAAGATGTCAGTAATTTCTTCGTTCCTCCATTCTTAGAGCAACAGTCATTTCCACAGTCTGGAAGGGACAGCTCTGAAGTCTATTTGACCCTGCCTGTCCCTCTGGCCTTAGCTTACTGCCCCAGGAATGGATATTTGAGTCAACCAATCAGATTGTTTCTGGAAATCTGGAACTGAGGCATTCAAAGTTAGCTGATGTTGAACATTTCAAGTGGAAGAAAGATCTGGGAGTTAAGGCTGCTATTTTAGGGCCAAGAAAAATATTACTTTTATTACCAAAATATATGCAATTTAAAAAAGGTGACAGAGGTAGAATTTTTCTTAATAATTCTCAGCATTCCATTTATCAATGTGCCCCCACACAATCCTAAATTATACTATCCATGTGACAGAGAACCAATCAGGAATGTTTCCATTAAAAAAAAAAGACTTTATTTATGTGTGTGTGTGTGTGAGAGAGAGAGAGAGAGAGAGAGAACACGAGAGAACACAAGCAGGGGAGAGGGGTAGAGGGAGAAGCAGACTCCCCGCGGAGCAGGGAGCCCAATGCGGGGATCGGGGCTCCATCCCAGGACTCCAGGAACATGACCTGAGGTGAAGGCAGACACTTAACCAACTGAGTCACTCAGCACCCCAAGGAAGTTTACTTTGAGATAAACAAGACAGATTTATCTTCAGGACAAGATTATCAGATGTATACAAACATTACTTAAGATCTATGGGAACAAATATAACCATGAGATAATGACACAGCTTTAATACTGGATAGAAGGGAAACCATGTGTTAAAACTCAACATTCTTACACTGAATACAGATTATCTGCCTCTTCCCCTAACCCAAATGAAACCTCCTTTCCTACAGTCTTTATTTCAGTGAATGGGATCACTGCACACTTTTTTTTTTTTTTTAAAGATTTTATTTATTTGACAGACAGAAATCACAAGTAGGCAGAGAGGCAGGCAGAGAGAGAGGAGGAAGCAGGCTCCCCGCTGAGCAGAGAGCCCGATGCGAGGCTCGATCCCAGAACCCTGGGATCATGACCTGAGCCGAAGGCAGAGGCTTTAATCCACTGAGCCACCCAGGCGCCCCTACAAATACAAATCTTTATCAAATACTTATTTGCTTAAAAATATCCAATAACTTCCTAATGCTTTTGAAATTAAGTCCAAACTTCTAAACATGTCTTCAGGCCACATAAAAGCTAGAGCATACATGTCTTTCTTTTGCTTTTCTTCCTCAACACCACGCTCCAACTGTGCAGATCATTCTGAATTTTTTTTTGTTGTGCACTAATTTGCCAGTCTTTCTCACATCTGGGCCTTTGCAAACACTCTTCCTTCTAGTGTCTGGAGATAGCGAAACCTTACCTGGCCAGTCTTCCTGCCCCTCCTGAGTTGATTCACAAGACAATCTGTTGGGCCCCAAATATTTACTATGCATTGGGCAGTGTTGTAGAAGGTAAGGATATAATGATAATTAAAGGAAGATGGCCCTTGTCCTCAAGGAGTTTAAGTACAAAGGCTCTGAGATGAGAAAGAACTTAGCATATTTTGAGGGACAGAGAGAGACAAAGCCACTATGGCTAAGCAGAGTGAAAGAGGGGGAGAGTGGACATAGGTCATGTTGTTTGAGGGGCTGTCGTATGCACTGCAGAATGTTTGGTAACATCCTGGCCTCTATCTACTAGATGCCAGTAGCCACCCTCTTCCCGAGTAGTGAGAACCAAAAATGACAGACATTGTTAAATGTTCCCTGAGGGACAAAAATGGCCTTGGATGAGAATCACTGATCTACTGCAATGGTTCTGAAACTTAACCAATCAGGAGCATTATCGTTAAGGATGGAAAAGAATGAATAGCCATATTCACAGCCAGTCATAATGTCACATCCAAGAAGCTTGGATGAAGTGTAGTGGCAAGTCAAATAAACTTTAAGCAGAACAATAGTGTGATTTATGCTTGAAAAAGATTACTGTGGCTGCTTTGTTCATCAAAGAAGGTCTGGAGGGACCTGGGTGGCTCAGATGGTTAAACATCTGCCTTCAGCTTAAGTCATGATCTCCAGTTCCTGGGATCAAGCCCTACGTAGGGCTCCTACCTCAACAGGGACTCTGCTTCTCCCTCTCCTTGCCTATGCTCTCTCAAAGGAATAAATGACATCTTAAAAAAAAAAGGTCTGTAGCAGGGCAAGAATGGCAGAAGAGGCGTTAGGAATCATTTATAGTGGCCCAGGTGAGAGACAGAAGACTAGAATTGTAGCTATGAAGATAATAAATGGGTGGATTTAGGACCTATTTTGTAGGTACATCTGACCAGATGGACTGAATGTAAGGTGTGAAGTAAAACAGAAAAAGTTAAGGGAGATGTGTTTTTTGGCTTGAGTAAATGGATTTATGATGGTACCATTTGGGGACATAGGGAAGGCGTATTTGGCTGGAGAGTGGAGAATTAGTCAAGTGGACTAATTTTCAAGTAGGCATCTCAATAAAAAAATTTAAAGCTCAGGAGAGAGATCTGGATTAGAGGTACGAATTTAGTTATGTGAGGCTCTGGTAAAACACAAAATCACTCAGGGAGAAGCTTCAGCAGAGAAGATAGCTAAGGTTGTCCTGGGAATACTCCAACAGTGAGAGTTCTGAGGCAGGGAGGGGCGGATAACCGAAGTGGGTAGCTGGCTTAGTAGGAAGAAAACCCCTGCCAAGTGTGGTATCATGGAAGCTCAGAGAAAAAAAGCTTATAAAAGTTTTAAATGTTAAGAAGGGAGTGGTGAATTATGTGAAATACTACTAATGTAAACTTGACAAACACCACTTCAGTGGAGTGATAGGGAAGAAAACCTACTTGGAGAGGGCTGACAAGAGAATGGGGAGGTGCTGAGAAAACAAAGAGAATGAATAAAACAGCCTTTCAATATTTTGCTGTGAGCAAAGAAAGGGGGCAGTAGCAGTAGGGGAATGGAAGGTCACAAGAGGGTTTTTTAAAGATGGCTTTTTGTTTTTTTAAAAGATTTTATTTATTTATTTGACAGAGAGAAATCACAAGTAGTCGGGAGAGGCAGGCAGAGAGAGAGAGAGGGAAGCAGGCTCCCCGCTGAGCAGAGAGCCCGATACGGGACTCGATCCCAGGACCCTGAGATCATGACCCGAGCCGAAGGCAGCAGCTTAACCCACTGAGCCACCCAGGCGCCCCAAAGATGGCTTTTTTTTTTAAAATATTTTATTTATTTATTTGACAGAGATCACAAGCAGGCAGAGAGGCAGGCGGGGGGTGGGGTGGGGTGGGGGTAGGAAGCGGGCTCCTTGCAGAGCAGAGAGCCCGATGTGGGGCTAAATGCCAGGACCTTGGGATCATGACTTCAGCTGAAGGCAGAGACTTTAACCCACTGAGCCACCCAGGTGCACCTAAAGATGCTTTTTTTTTTTTTTTAAAGATTTTATTTATTTATTTGACAGAGAGAAATCACAAGTAGATGGAGAGGCAGGCAGAGAGAGAGAGAGGGAAGCAGGCTTCCTGCTGAGCAGAGAGCCCGATGCGGGACCAGATCCCAGGACTCTGAGATCATGACCTGAGCCGAAGGCAGCGGCTTAACACACTGAGCCACCCAGGCGCCCTAAAGATGGGGTCTTAATCACTTTAAAATTAAGGCAGACAAAGGGTGCCTGGGTCCGGGATCAGGCTCTCTGCTCAGCCCAGAACCTGCTTCTCCCCTCCCTCTCTGCCTGCATTCTCTGCCTAATTGTGACCTCGATCTCTCTCTCTCTCTCTCTCTCTGTGTCAAATAAATTAAAAAAACCTTTTTTTTTTTTTTTTAAATTAAGGCGGACAAGAATTATTTATTTATTTGAGAGCGAGAAAGAGACAGTGAGAGAGGAAACAAAGCAGGGGGAGTGAGAGAGGGTGAAGTGGGCTTCCCACCAAGCAGGGAGCTCCATGCAGGGCTCAATCCCAGAACCCTGGGATCATGACCTGAGCCTAAAACAGACACTTAACAACTAAGCCACCCAGGTACCCCAGACAAGAATAACTTAAAAGAGAGGGAAGACCAGATGCAGGAAAGAGAGAGTAAAATTTCAAGAGTAAAGGTCTTTAGATGGTACAGTGGGTGAAATTCTGAATATGAACAGAGGGACTGGCCTTATATAAGAGCCAGGATAGTTACTCCAAAACAAAAGTAAAGGCAGAGTTTTCACCTGACTACATCTCTCTTCTTTGAAAAGTACACAGCTTAGCTATAAAGCTAGAGTGTGTGTGGAAAGAGAAATGGAGATTTGAGGAAGACATAACAGAGAATGAGAAAAGAAATTTACTAAAGAAGTATGACAGAACTGACTAGTCACATTTAGTGCCCACTTAAGAGTGCAGTCATGAATAAGAGGGAAGTCTATTCAGCATGAAATTGTGATTTTCTCCAGTAATCTTCAGCTGCTTGGGAGTAGGTATGGCATACAAAACTAGTTGAGCTGGGAGCTAGGCTGTGTCAGGTGACTGTGACAAGGAAGGAGAGGAGAGTACCAAGATCAGCCCACAGGATGGGAAAGTGACAACAAGAGGTGATCAACAACAAAAAAGAAATTTTTTTTTTTTTTTAAAGTAGGCTCCACACCCAGCATGGAGCCCAACATGGGGCCTGAACTCACAAGCCTGAGATCAACAAGATCAAGAGTCATACACAAGCCTGAGCCAAGATCAAGAGTCATACACTTAACTGACTGAGCCACCCAGGCAGCCCCCGACTGGAAATTTTAATGAGATCAAATTATCACTGAAAACAGAACATAACACTCAGTAAGCTGGAAGGAGAGAAGGATATATGAAATCAAGATTTCTTTTTTTTTCCTTTTCTTTTTTTTTTTTTTTTTAATATTTATTTACTTGATAGGGAGAGATCACAAGCAGGCAGAGAGGCAGGCAGAGAGAGAGGGAAGAAGCAGGCTCCCCGCTGAGCAGAGAGCCTGATGCAGGGCTCGATCGCAGGACCCTGGATCATGACCTGAGCCGAAGGCAGAGGCTTTAACCCACTGAGCCACCCAGGCGCCCCTGAAATCAAGATTTCAAAGGCAGTACAATTACTAATGAAGACAAAGTCAAGGGGATCAGTTCTCAAACTACCATGCATCAGAATCATTTGGAACCAAAACACCAAATGCTGACTCTTATATCCAGAGTTTCTTATTCAGTAATTCTGGGGGCCACAGATGCATTTCCAGCAAGTTCCCACATGATACTGATGATCTAGGGATATACTATGAGAACGACTAATTTAGGATAGGACTTCTGTCAGTGATCAAGATGGGGTAGGAAAAAAGATTTAGAATTAAGATCAGGAATTAAGAAGCCAGGCTGTTGAAAGGACCATTTATGAAGATGCTGAATGCCCTAAGAATGTTGATAAGAGAGAACGAAAGGTAAAAGACAGCTATAGAAAGAGAAAATAGGAGGCAAAGTTTGAGGTCTTATACTTCAAGGAGCTGGGATTTTTGCAGGATAAAAGTAGACCAAAGGGTTGGAGATGGCATAGGGCAACAAGGAGAAAACCTATCCCACTTCTAGGCTCTGAATTATCAGGGTATGGGGGAAAAAACAACTTATACTTAAAGAACAGTAGGGCAATCCATAATGGGAGTCTTTCAAAGAAAAACTGGCCTTGACTAAATACTAACGGGACCTAACAACTAAATGCAGTGGGTAATTTTGGGTGTACACACACACACACACGAATGAGACAATTGGGGAAATGCATATGGACTTCGTACTAGAATTATATATGGAAACACTGTTAGTATTGTTAGGGGCAGTAGCTATTATATAGAAAAATTTCCATGTATTTGGAGATTCAGGTTGAAGTGTTTTAGGGTGAAATATGATACTTGCAATTTCAAACAGTTGCTTTAAAAAAGAAAAGTGCATGTGTCCATGTGTGTAGTCTGCAAAGATGGCTTCCAATGAACTACAAAGTATTGTTGTCGGTATTTGTACTCTTGTGTAGTCACCCAAGAGTGAATCTGGGTAGATTTTCACTTTGAGTGGTTTAAGAACAAAATGTGGTGGAACTGATTCCCTGCTAAATCTCAGCCTAAACGTTACATTAAGGAGGCCAGGCAGCTTCATCCCCTTTTGTGCTCTGGAAGCCCTGAGCTATCATGTAAGAAGCTGGCCACCTTGCTGGAAAGATCATGTGGAGAGGGACGGGCCCTGAGATTACATGGAGATAAAAAGATGAAGAGAAGAGGGGGGAGGGAAAGAAAGAATGGGGAGGGTATCCAGCCACCCTAATGGCCCTGTCTAGCCAACATCACCAAGGTGCCTGGCTGAGCCATCTTGGATGTTACAACCTAGTCACAACCAGACAATCCAGAGTTACAAGAGATATTAAAATGTCTTAAGATACTAATTTTGGCTAACTGCCGTACAACTACATACATAGACACACGGTGAGGGGAGAAAGCAAATATGAAAAATGTTTATTAATCAATCTACTTAATTTCTCTGTGGATTTGAACACTTTCAAAATAAAAGACTTACAGTGGATTTTGATATTTGATCATTCCTTGGTTTTACTGTTAATTTTTAAAAGTATGATAGTGGGATTGACGCTGTGTTTTCTAAAAAAGAGTTCTTTTAGAGACACCTGGGTGGCTCAATTGGTAAAGCATCTGCCTTCAGCTCTGGTCATGATCCCAGAGTCCAGGGATCAAGTCCTGCATCAGGCTCCCTCCTCAGCCCGCTTCTCCCTCTGCCTGCTGCTCCCCCTGCTTGTGGCCCCCACCTCTCTGACAAAAAAAAAAAAAAAAGAATAAAATCTTAAAAAAAAAGTTCTTTTAAAGATATTAAAATCTTTACTGATGAAATTATCTAATATCTGGGATTTACTTCTAAATAATCTAGGGGATGGGGTGAAGAAGGAAGATGGGATATATATGAAAGAAGATTGTCTTGTTTATGATAATTATTGTTAAAGTGTTTTAGGGTAAAATATGGTATCTGCAATTTCAAACACTTGCTTTAAAAATAACATTATTGTTGATAACAGATGTAAGGGAGAAGATTCATTACACTCATCTCTCTACTTTTGTCCTTGCTCCATATTTCCTGTAAGTTAAAAAAAGAAATGTTGCAGCAGAAGCAATGTCTTTGGGTTTCAGTTACAGTAAGGTGAATGGAACAGTGATATTAAAGAAACAAGTAACAAAAGAAGGCGTGCATCCAATTGGGGAAGACAGTCACTGGAGAACAGGATTTTATTTAAAAAGGCTATAAAGTACTTACTAATAAGTTGTTCTCCCCAAAGCTGCTATATGGTTACAAGCTACTGTGGTTATTAATGATATTGATAACTCAGTGTTCTCCCCCACTGGCACAGAGAATCTAGAACTAACTATATGTAAAACTAACTTCCTTTGTTAATTTTAGGGAGATGTAGGACTGGGCAAAGATGTGAAAGGAAGAGCTGAAAGCAGGAATTACTGGCAAAAGGCAAAAGCACTAATGTTAACCAATGATATCTAAGGGCAGTGACTGTTAAGTTTAATAAGAGAAAGGGATGTCCTAAGGATACTTCCATCAAAAAGGGAGGAAAAAAAGGAATATCTATATCCAAAACCATCTGCTTTTTGCATCCAATTAGACTGAGGATATACTAATTCTTACCTTTACTTGCACATAAAGTAATTCACAATTGATGAGGCCTAACCCCAAGAATACAGAAAATAGGGCGCCCGGGTGGCTCAGTGGGTTAAAGCCTCTGCCTTCGGCTCAGGTCATGATCCCAGGGTCCTGGGATCAAGCCCCACGTCGGGCTCTCTGCTCCAAGGAAAGCCTGCTTCCTCCTCTCTCTTCCTGCCTCCCTGCCTACTTGTGAACTCTCTCTCTCTCTGTCAAATAAATAAATAAAATCTTAAAAAAAAAAAGAATACAGAAAATAATTGTGATTTACTACTATTTTCTTCACCTCCCAAATTCTAGGCTTGACATACTCACACATCAGCTACATAGACAGATAAACATACATATTAGGGATATCTGGAGAAGAATACTAGAATTGGTTATAGGAAGAGGTAGTAAAAGTTTTCTACCTAAAAAATCTTTAAATACCCACAGTGTACAAGGCAAGGAGGCTCTGTTTTTCCCATTGACAGATTGAAAAATAACAAAATATGAATAATTACCACAAAATAAATTTTTATCTCTATAGCACTTTACACTATATATGTATATAGGTGACCTAACATTCTACTCACAATCTTCTGAAGTACTTGGTGTACCCCGTATAGAGATAAGAAAATGGAGTACCAAAGAGGTTAAATCGCCTGTTTAGAAAATTCTATGGGCCGCTTGGGTGGCTCAGCTGGTTAGGCATCCAACTCTTGATTTTACCTTAGGTCGTGATCTCAGGGTTGTGAGATCAAGCCCAGCATCAGGGCCATGCTCAGTTTAGTCTGTCTGTCCCTCTCTGCCCCCTCTGCTCCTCCCCTTGCTCTCTCTCTAAAATGAATAAATAAAACCTTTAAAATAAATTCAGAAGTAGTCAGTGGTACTGCCAAGATGAGGGGCTTTAAACCTAACCTCTTAGTTCAGGGGTCTTTCTACCATTATTATAAAGGGATGAATCCAAAGGAGAATGGAGAACTTGAATTATTTTATACACTAAAACCTGGTACAAATTCAGATATAGAAAAATGAGGAAATAATTACAGATTTCTGAGAATAGTGGGAAAAAAAAAGTACCAAAAAATGACACATTTACTTAACTGCACAAAGGAATCCTAACTTTTCTTTTGATGTATACTTAAAGGGATACAGCATACTTTACCAACAGCCTCTGGAAACTACTCACAATATATACTTCTCATTTTTTAAAATGATTTTTTTAAAAAAGCATGAAAATATGATTAGTTCTATTACCTGGGTCCATATTACCTCCCATTATTTACAAGCCACTTGTCCTTATAAGGCTTCAGAACACAGTTGTGCCTTACCCGACGTTTATTTTCATTAAACCTACCGGGCTCTGTGACTGGTTTGGGCTTCTCAGTCTCCACAGGGTCTTGATTTTCAGGCATTTCTTGAATATCATCTTCTGCAAATCCGGTATCTGGGCTGCTGGTTGGTTTATCATCATCTTCATGACTCAGAGTTGGTGAAGCTTCTCTCTTACTCATCTCTAAAACAGCTGCTAGAAGCTCTTCTTCGCTCATTCCGTCAAATCCGGAGTTTTCCAATTCAGACTTAGCAGGATCTACCCTACATGATCTTGAATCCTGAAAAAGAGAGTCACTTTTAGAGGAAACCTGATGGCCTGAGAGTATAGCAATCTTAGAGTTTAAAGTGAGTTTATTTATTTCTAAAATGTTTCCTCTCTTTGATGTTTTGAGTTGACAATAGCCAATATATGAACTCACTGGCAAGCCTAATTTTCTTCTAATAAATATATAGGGACACATGTTTATTGATCACACTAAGTGTTAAGTAAAGGATTTGGGAAATACATAAAAAATAAAATAAATTCACTCAAAATCCATTACTCAGAGATAATTATAGTAAGTATTTTTGGTGTATTTTCTTCCAGATATACGTGGGTCGCAATACGGACACTATCACCACACCTAGTATTTTTCTGTTTCTAAAAATTATTTTGTATTTTTAAATTTTTTACTTAAATTCGATTTAGTTAACATACAGTGTATTATTAGTTTCGGGGGTAGAATTCAGTGATTCATCAGTTGCATATAGCACCCAGTATTCATAACATCAAGGGCTCTCCTTAATGTCCAATTACCCCATCCCCCCATTCACCTTCTCCAGTAACCCTGTTTGTTTCCTATCATTAAGAGTCTCTAGCAGTTTGCTCCCTGTTTTTATTATTTTATTTTCCTTGCCTTTCCTTATGTCCATCTGTTTTGTTTCTTAAATTTCACCATACGAGAGAAATCATATGGTATGTCTTTCTCTGAGTGACTTATTTCACTTATCAAGATACTCTCTCTTTCTATCCACATTGTTATGAATGGCAAGATTTCACTCTTTTGATGGCTGAGTAATATTCCATTGTATGTATATACCACATTTTCTTTACCCATTCATCCATTGATGGGCATCTGGGCACTTTCCATAATTTGGCTATTGTGGACACTGCTGCTATAAACACTGGGGTGCATGTGCCCCTTCAAATCACTATGTTTGAATACTTTGGATAAATAGTAGTGTAACTGTTGGGTCACAAGGTAGTTCTATTTTTAACTTTTTTAAGGAACCTCCATAATGTTTTCCAGAATGGTCGCACCAGTCTGCATTCCCACCAACAGTGTAAAGGGGTTCCCCTTTCACCACATCTTCACCAACATCTACTGTTTCCTGAGTTGTTAACTTTAGCCATTCTGACTGTACACCTAATATTTTTTCCCTAATATTTCTATTTAAATGTTGAATCACCATGTTTTTCTTTTTTCCAAATAAATGAGAAAAATAAAAACATCAATATTATATAAATATTCAGAAGTTATTTTTTGACGACCTCTCTCTCGTTTCTGGGAGAACTTCTGACTTTCTACCATTTCTCACTCAAGGTGAACAGCCAAAAACTATCTTCAGCTTTGAAATAAGATGGGAAACAAGCCAATAAAAATTAACTACTAAATTGTTATCTTAACAAAAGGGAGATTTATAATCAGTCACATGAAATGATGCAAACTCCTAGGGAAGCTTGTATCTTCAAAGTATTAACTATCATTATGTGTCAAGATAGAGAATGATAAAGTTATGCCTTCTCACATTCATTATTTAAACCTCTACATTACCTGCTTGACTGCTGATGTAAAATGTTTACTACAGTCCCCCATATATTAACAATTAGTATTAAATAAAGCAAATGATTACTTCAGGACCCACACGTTAAAGTAGCTCTGAAGATTAACAGGAGAAAGCAATTTACCTGTCACTGCTAAAGTCTCAAATCATAGAAACAACCCAAGTGTCCATCAATGGATAAATAAAAATGTGGTATACATATACAATAGGATACTATTCTGCCACAAAAAAACAAAACCTTGCCATTTGCAACAAAATGGATGGACCTTGAAGGTATTAAGCTAAGTGAAATGAGTCAGATAGAAAAAGACAAATACCATATAATATTGCTCACATGTGGAGTCTAACAAAACAAAACACAAAACCCCACCAAGCTCACAGATGTAGAGAACAGACTGCTGGTAGTTAGGGGTGGAAGCCTGTGTGCGTGTGTGTGTGTGTGTGTGTGTGTGTGTGTGTGTGAGAGAGAGAGAGAGAGAGAGAGAGAGATAGAGAGAGACCGACACAGACAGACAGACAGAAATGGGAAAAGCAGGCCAACCTCCAGTTATAAAATAAATAAGTCACAAGGATGAGGATGTAATGTACAGAATTAGACTACTGTTAATATTTTATTGCAGATTTGAAAGTTGCTTAAGAGAACAGATCTTAGAAGTCCTTCCTACAAGAATTTTTTTTTGCTAACTATGTATGGTAATGGGTATTAACTAGACTTACTGAAGTAATCTTCTTGCAAGACATAAAAATACTGAATCAATATACTGTACACCTGAAACTAAAATGTCAATTATACCTTAATAAAAAAAGTCCCAATGCATTTTTATTTTTTTTTAAAGATTTTATTTATTTTTTTAACAGAAACATAGCAAGAGAGGGAACACAGCAGGGGGAGTGGGAGAGGGAGAAGCAGGCTCCCTGCTGAGCAGAGAGCCCGATGCGGGGCTGGATCCCAGGACTCTGGGATCATGACCTGAGACAAAGTCAGATGCTTTATGACTAAGCCACCCAGACACCCTGTCCCAGTCCATTTTTTAAACAGACTGGTTTTGTAGTTACAGAAAGTATACTCTTTAAAAGTAGTGTTTCAACAGACCCATCCAGTTTATGAATTTATGATCTATGCTATTTTATTAAGTTTGCTTAAAAAAAAGTTTGCCAATGTTCATTATAAAGGCATTTTTTTGGACAGTAAGAGCTATACAAATATTTGTCAAGTATTTTGATGAGAAATTACTTACTTTTTCCAGGTCTTCCGGCTGCTGTTCGCAGCCTGACATTTCACAGATTCTCTGGCTAAGGGCCACAGAGCGTTTCAGCTCATCCTCACTGTCTGAATCAAGGCATAAAGCCAAGGAGCTCTTGGATTTGAAGGGGAAATTCCTGTAATTTAAGAAAAAAACCCTCTATGAGTCTGATAAATTAACATTTGTCCTTGTTATTCCCTTGATGTGTGAATACCAAAATAAAAAACTTTTCCATTATGGAAAATGACTTACAGAGAAAAAAAGATACAGCAAAAGTGGTGTATTTAAGCATTACCTTTGCCCCACTCCAAAACAGCCATGCTTTGAAAATTTGACAATTGTTACGCTATAATAAAATCCATCTGTAAACCAATCACTTTGTGCCTTTTTTCTTTTAATGATCAACCCCAAAGTTTTTGTTTTTATAAAGCAAGTTCTCTACTGAATGCATGCAGACATAGCAATGAATAAATGTTTTTGACAACACTGTGCATGAGGGCTAATTTTTGATCTTTTAAATTATGATCCATGTATTTTAAAATTAACAGTAACATTCCACTTATCCAATTATATGTAGGTCAGACTTCTGGCAACCTCTACTTTCCAGAACACAGGGATTCAAAAGTAAGAAAAAAGGCTTCTGAGGAAAGCAGTAGTTTCAAAGCCAATGTACTTTTTACTCTTTAGACAGGGACCCTTTCCTTCCTAGGAAATGGTGTATAAAATAACATAGCAAGTTCATCAAGAAATGAGAGCTAGGAAATGAGAGAGAATAACCACAAAAAGGGCAATAAAGAACTATGAAGTCATTTAATATAAACTGTTTTGTAAGAATTAAAAGCCTCAGAGGGCATTATCATAATAATACACAGGGCAGTAAGTGACACTCATAATGCTGATTCTAAGTCATTAAAATATATTTAAATTATCTTCAGTGTTTTATTTAGGAATAGAAGGAATTCTGTAAGGTTACAGAGTATATAACCATCTAAAATGGCTAAGCATCTTAGAGATTAATGCTTAAAAAAGCAATATTAAGCTATGTAAAAATTTGTATGTGGAATACCAAATATCATTCTTCAGTGATACCAGATAAGTAAGGTGTTACTGCAATTGTCTTCTAAGTGAGCTGAAAATAAACTAAAAGAAAAAGTGGTAAAGGTCAAAGAGCACGAACTTCTTTGATGGAGGTTAACATAAATTCATATACTATACTAAAAAAAAAAAAAAACTAAAATGGAAATTGGAAAAATGCAATTAATCTAAATGTAAAAACTGTAAATAAACATATAGAATGATGGCACCAAGAAATAAGAGGCCACAATGGAAACCAGGAGGATTGCATAGCAATGTAGATCAAAGAAAAGAGGCAAGTGGTCAGTGATAAACCCAAACATAGTCTGTGGCTGAGAGCACCCAGGTTATCACTGCACTCCAGCCTGTACACTTAAATAGCCTCCATTATGTGTTCAAAAGGGTTTTCAGTATAACTTAGAAATAGCCAATTAGCCATCTTAATTCCTCATTTCTGATTTCATGCTCACCAAGCAAAGCTGAATGTATTAATTTGTTTACCCATGTAAACACTTTGCTGAAGGACGGTGACACCTGGCTACAAATATACCAGGGTCAAATGTGACAAAGGACATTGCAGAAGAACCAACGGTATTCTTGTTCGTAACTCAGCCTCTTTTAAGTTTGATCGGCATGACAGGTCTTCTAGGGCCTAATTATCTTTTATTGACCAACTTTCAAATTCTCATATCAGTAGACCCTGGAGAACAGATGACCATGCCAAATATAATGATGCCCAATGAAACCCTCTCCTTCTTGAAACTATAGTGATTTGGTACATAAAGAGTGCATTCCATTAATAATTACTATATTCACAGAAGGCAGCTTGCCTGTAGTAAGGAAAAATATTCATCCTGTAAATGCATCACTTGCTCACTTTCTAAGCAGCCAAGTGGTATTGCTCATTTGTATCTTGAGAACGGGCAAGAGTATTCATATCGGTACCATTTCAGATTTCTAGTCATGTTAGTCATCTGGTTTTAATTGCACTGAAAAATAATTAACAGGAGGAAAAGAAAATAGCAGTTCCCAAATATCATTTTATGATTATATAAGCCCCCCAAAGCCCTTAAACAACAGAAGTGTCTCTTTTCTAAAAGTACTTTGGGACATCAAATTTTCAGAAAAACAAATTTTAAAGATAAATGACAACCAAGTCATTTAGAACTGTTTAATCAGGAACTGTGGTTCTAGTTAAATCATAGAGGAGATGTATTTTTTCTTTCTTTTTTTTTTTTTTTAAGTATCTGCTTCCCTTCTTGGACAAATTTTTTCATCTTAAGTAGAAAATATAGAACATCTATAGAATAGCTACATTTCACTGTGTGTTTGTTTTCTTGTTCCCTTTCAGAATTGCTCCAGTTCAGTGTCTAAGATAGGAAGTCCCAGACTGGCTAGCAACAGGTGAAAAGATATTTTGGGAACCCCACCATGTGTAGCTTTAAGGAACAGTGCTTTATACCAACAGTGGTTATTTATCCCTTCAGGCCTTAAAATCCCTTGTCATCAGCCAATTTCTATAGTTGCAGGTTGAAAATATAACGGATTAACAGATGATTTAAGAAGTTTAAAAACAAAATTTTGAGAAGATCATCTGAATGTGCTTCATTCTGTTAAAGATTTGTTATATGCTAGGTTATACTTCAAAGCAGATTCAGGAAAATTACGAAGTATAGTAATAGAGAGCAGTTATCATGCAAAGAAAAACAAAGAAAAGGGGAGGGGATAATCTTGGAAATTAGGGTAAGCCAAATCCTTAAAAATACAAATTTTGGGTACACAAGAAATATAACTCACTTTGAAGGTGTAGAAGGGCTGGTGATGCAGGAATTCACCATTTGAGAGGCTTTCAATGGTCTAGAACTATCAGAAAATTAGAAAATATATAATGTATATAATTACATTATTAAAAATATATTTAACTTATAAACTGAATTATTCTATACTATAGCTCCTTATATATCCTTTTGAAAAGCAAGTAATTATAATACTTCTACTAGCTATAGAGGCCAAAAGAGAAAACAAAACACCATCTGTAGGCTCTTCCTGATCCAATGATCTAAAAAAACAGCATTGGAAATGAAGTCAAAGGTAATGCATATGAAAGAACAACTTGGGAAAAATTATCTTGCCTCAGTTCTTTACTTTTAAGCAATAAAATAATAATAGCTCTCATTTATTGAGGACTTACTGGCTCTCAGACACTGGAGTAAGAGCTCATGTGTACTACCTCACTTAATGTTCCACATCATCCCATTATTTCCCCATACACAGGTCAAAGAACTTGTCCAAAGTATTCAAGCCGTTCCACTGTGGAATCATAGAGCCTGGTTTCAGGCCTGTGATCATAAATCACCCACACTGATGGCCACAAAGAGTAACAGTTCTACCAGCAGAGGGCAGTTTGCATTAAGCAAAAACATCTATTCTGATGAAAGCCCGTAAAAGAAAACCCAGAAACACTTAAGACTCTGGGAAAATATCTTTATTAGTAAGAGTCCTTCAGTGTAAACTTACACAATGTAGCATATATTTCAATTATGAATCCAAGGGAAATACATTTTATAAAACTGAATCAATTATCGTTAGCAAATACTCATTCACCTTCTGAAAGGTCTATTTATTCTACGTTAGCCAAGAGATCTGGCTCTTCCAGTTACTAACTGCATCGTGACCTTAAGAAAATCACTTACTCTCCTTGGATCTTCTCTGTAAAGCTAAAAATTTAGACAAAATCTCTAAGATCCTTTTCACTTCTAAAGTTGGAGAACTTTGTGATTCTTCCAAATTAGAGTTCAAGTATAAAAGAGCTACAATACATGGCTTCAAAGTAATGTAAGTAGAGTAATGCAAGAAAGAGCCATGTTCAGAGAAGTCCTAAGGTCTTCCCAGCACACATGATGATGCAAAATCAAAAGTAAAGGTTACTTCTTTTATCACAGAAAAATTTCTAGGAACCACAGAAGTTCTTCATTCACATTGGTGATAATACATTTATGAAAATACAATCAATCTGGGGGGGCACTAAATCAAATTTAGTACACCATTTCTCAAACTTGCATATCCCAAAGAGTCAGCAAAGGCATTTAAAAAAATACTTATTTTCAAGCCCTATCTCAGATCTACTAAAACAGAACTATTAGGAAAGAACACAAGAATTAGTATTTTTAGTGTTCAGTGACTCTTATGAACAAGCAAATTTGATTTATATTCCCCAAATGTACCAAACTTGTCTTCTAGTGATCTAAAAGATTAAGAGCACTCTCTAAAAAGGTTAACTTATGAAGAAAGGCAATTAATGTACTCAGAAAAACATTAAGCATTTTATTTAATTACTTCCATCAGGCAGTAATTTGACCCAAAATCCCAAAATAAAGCAAAATTAAAATCTCCTTCTTGGTCCGATTTTACCTGAGAGTCATGTTATCTAGTTCAGCCATTGTTTTGATCAGATACTAAAGCCCTTCTACTTCAAAAGGAATGGTAAAGAAATTCTCTCTCAAGGACTTACATTGCCATATGTGCACTCCAACCAAGGGTGAAGGGTGGTTTTGTATTTTCAGTGCAATGAGAGGATAGGGTCAGGTATCTTGGGATGATGACTTGCTGCCCAATCTTGTTGTTAAGTGAGAGAGTGACATTGAAGCTGTATCGTTTCAAATGCAGAATGAGGATCCTGAAAAACAGGAGATGATACAACTAGTTCACACATAACAAAGCTAGCTCTCTTACCAGTAACTAACCATGTTAGACAGCTTTTGACTTAAAGAATACTTTTGGCTAAAGATCTTTCAAAGAACGTTTACTGAATAGCTGCCATGTGTTAGGCATTGTGCTAGGTACTAAGAATATAAATAAAAATAAAACATGGGCATTGGGTGGATAAATGAGGTCTGGGTAAAATACTTATAATGCTCACTGAAATAAAAAACAACCACCAAATAGAACACATTGTATTTTAAAATGTTGGTATCGGGGGGCACCTGGGTGACAAAGTCGGTTGAGTATCGGACTCTCAGCTTTGGCTCAGGTCATGAGACTGAGCTCTGAAGGTGGCTCCACACTCAGCATGGAGTCTGTGTGGTCTCTCTCTCCCTCTGAGCCCCTCCCCCTGATTCCCTCTCTAAAATAAATATATAAATCCTAAAAAAAAAATCTTTTAAAATTACTAAAATGTTGGTATTGGGTTAAATCCTTAAATTATTTACTTTAATGTTACATAGTTTACAAAAAAATAGGCATTATATAACAACTAATGGTAATTTAAAGTGTTAAACAGCCCTTATGTTTGACAGTGAACATTAAATATTTCACGATGATTTTTGACAAGAACTGTTTTTTTTTAAAGTAGGCTCCATGCCCAGCATGGAGCCCAACACAGGGCTTGAACTCATGACCCCATAATTAAGACTTGAGCTGAGATCAAGAGTCAAAAACCCAGGCACTCCTGACAAGAACTGCTCTTATTTCAATGTGTAGCACTTTCTCTGGAAAAAAGCTAAGAAAGAAATAGGGAAGTTTTCTCAACTTACAAAAAGTTCTACAAAATTTACATGCCAAATCTGGGTTGCGGGTCTGAAAAAGCTTTTAGCTCTGTAGAAATACTTCTTTTTAGTTACTATTGTGCCAACCTTTTCACCTCTGATACAGACCATAATCTCTGCTTGATGGACTAAATATATTTCACAGCCCACAAGAACACTTTAAAATTTGAATTTCAGAACTCTTATGGGAATAAACCTCAATTCTAGGCAAAATAATGTCTGCTTTATGGAGAATGGTTTCCTTTCTCACCGTACGTATCTTTATCACAGAAGCCATAAACTAAAAAAATTGTAAATTAAAGTTACTATGTTTTTCTTTAGAAAGTATGCTAGAACTCATAATCTTCAAATTCACAACCTGAGAGAACACAAGGATCTAAATGGTATGAAGAGAATAAAACTAATGTCAAATACTTCCACTAAAGTTCCAAATAATCCTACCAAAATAAAAGGTAATATGAAACAGATGATAGTCAAAATCACTTTTCTACAAAGATAAGGTGGACTAAAACTGAACATATTTGATAAAGATACCTGGCCCTTCAAGAATAAAAGTAAACTGCCTTTAATACTGAAATGCAAAAGTCTGACAATCAGAATTTATGATACAAAGGCTTCTAAAGTTCGGAGTAAGTAGACAAACTGTAACACAAGCGACCTACCATAAAAAAAGGAAAAAATTTCCCTTGGTTATTTTTTTTTCTCACTAAAAGAAGAAATAGCTAGACACTAGAAAAAGAATCAGACATTCAGTTTGCCAGGTCAAACAAGTACTTCAAATTGTACATGCTTCCCTTAGTTAATAACAGCTGGGAACAATCAGTCCTTTGCCTTAAGGTTTGTCTCCTCCACCTCCTGCCTCAAAAACACCCACCAATAGGAAAGAATAAGTATCTCGAGTAGGAAATGGTCACTATAATACTGCTATGATTTAGAAAGTAATTTCTTTAAAAGAAATTCATTTTCTAGAAACGAGATAATGGAATGTAAAAGAACTAGTCTCTAGGGGCTAGGTTCCAGAAACTCTACACTTACAGAAAAGTGAAGCTAATAAAAGAAAGTAAAGCACTTTGCAGGCAAAGTGCCACATAAATACTTAATAATAACAACCTTGTTTGTGGTTGAGATCTATTCTTGGAAAGAACTAGAAGCTGTACTATAATCACATCATATTTTGTCTAACTAGTTTGGTTTTATGTATGTTTACACAGAGCTAATGTAAGTTAATTTCATTCCTAATTCTGAATTGTTTTGATTATAGGTAACTTACTAACTTACAAGATGCTTTGAATAAAGGAATCCAAAAAAAAAAAAACCAACCCCTGCAGAAAATTACTCTTCTTGTTTTATTTTCATGCACACACATGTATGTATTTGTGGAAGATTTTTACTGAAGGTTTCAGAGAAGAGGAGACTAGCACATAATCAAACTGCAAATTATAACTGAATGTCATACATTACCAAATTAAAAATCTACTACGTAGTCCCTACCATTGTTCCAAAATCTCACCAGCTACCGCCATCTTTCAAGGAATCTCAAGTGACTTCCCTTGTTCAGCATTCCAAATCGTCTTCCTTTCTTACACAAGAGCTTCCATCCTCCACCTTCTCCTACCTCAGCTTTGCTTTCCCAATCCATTCCAGTGAGCCACTGACCAGTAGTATCTGTGAGTACTTTAAAGAAGAAAAACTGAAGAGCAATTCATTTTACCTGGGTAGCCTGTTAAATTTGTGCCTGACAAGAGCACACTTCCCACCACACTTCTCACAGGAATACTCAAGTTCTTCTGCCTGTAAAGAGACAAGAGGGAAAAATAAAGAAGCATGAAGTTGAATCAGCACTACCCCATTACATGCTAACACTCTTTTCTAGTCAACTAGTTTAGTGCAATGACAACTCCGACCAGTTTAAATTTTGTGTCTAGAGTCACAAGCCTTACTAAATTGACCTAATCCTCAAAATAGATATAATATCATGCCCTATTTCAGAATTCCTAATTTCCTTTTTTACCATGGAAACATCTCAATTTATGACAGCAACTAGACTCTACAGTAGCAGATTCTCAACCTTTTCCCCATGGATGCACAAGAACCACTGCCAAGAGTATATCCAGATTGTAACATTTGGCCATAGCAGAGATAAGATCACCTTTGGGTTAGGCGGAGTTCCTGGTCTGTTAGGTGTAACTCTACCCCTTTCTTATAATGGAACTCAATCTTCTGGTGACAGCCCACTAAGAACTGTTCTAAAAGGACCAAAGTTTGGGGTGGATATCATTACCTAGAGAAAACTGAAACAAGAAATCCTTAAAAAAATGGGGGTAAACATACACAGGAAAAGCTTCAAATTCTATGATAATAACAGGAATAGTAAGGAATGATAAAACAAAAAGAAAAGCAGAGTATTTATCTTTGGGTAGAGCTGAATGTTCATCATTTAAAGAATAGAATTTTTTTTTAAACCTCAGGAAGACAACCCTGCCTATTTGCTACAACAAAACAAGACCCACTGTTAAAGAGACAAAGGGTGATCCTGGCAAATTTCCTCAGTTATAAAGGACTGCTACACAACAGGTCCAATTATGCCCCCAAAACTTGCTGAGTATCTGTGACAGTGCATCACAGAAACATATTCATCTACAGCTTTGACTAAACATGACTTTTCCCTTTTGTTTCTAACAGGTTACATACAACCTAAGGAAAAGAAAAGAGTATTTTTTCATTCCTCAGATCTTAGATACAAACTCATAAAGCATCTCTAATTTTTACCAACACTACCAAATTTTAGCACATGCTTCAAGTTAATATTTGTTTATAAATAACTGCTTCTTCTAAGGTTGTCTAAAACACCTGCTATTGAATTCATGTATATTCTATTTAGCCAATCAACAGTCTTCTTCAATGAGTTAACATTAGGTTTATCAAGCTCTTAAAATTAAATTTTATAAATATTTCTCATTTGTTTTTCCTTTCATGTAATTTTGTTGAAACTCTTGTCTTAAAGAAACCAATTTCAAATACAATTACCTATGCTATATAAAACTTAGGTATGTGAAGATCCCAAAAAATATTACTTACCCTAAAGAAAAGATCAAGAGAATCTTGAATTGAACGAGGAGGGAGTGGCTTTTTCCTTCGAGGAAGGTCAATGGAGAGGTCATTAAACTGTTCTCTCTTGGGAATAATCTCTCCACATCTGTCCGAATAAAAGAAGACAAATGGAAGCATTTAGAAGTCTAACTGTGCAATACAAAATAAATACAAATATACTTCAGAAACACTGTGCCTGCAGAGAACTTCGCAGGTACTGACAAAGACTATCCTTAGTTGATAAGCAATATACAACACGTGAGACTTGCAAGTATTTAAGTACTTTATCAGAATGCTAATTTTTTTTAAAAAGCCCCAAAAGTTAAAAACACTGAAGTACAACATACGCATAGAAAAGTGAACCAAAGTTGTACAGTTTCATGAATTATCAGTATAGTTTCACGAATTATGAGTTAACCACACTTACTTAAATCAAGAAATAAAACATTATAAACTCCCTAGAAGCCCTCTCACATGCCCCTTTCCAGTCACTATTCCTTTCTCCCAAAAGATAACTATTATCCTGACTTCTAACACAACAGGTGAGTATTGCCTGTTTTTGAACCTTATATAAATGAAAGCATACAGTATGTTTTCTTTAGTCTCTTTTGTTCAACATGATTGTGAGATTCAAACATGCTTGCTGCATGTGGCTATAGTGCACCTTCACTGTTGGCTTACATTAAGCTGCTCTGAGCACACCATAATTTATCTATACTACTACTGATGGACTTTTGGATTGTTTCCAGTTTTTGATTATACAAACAATGCTTTAAAATTCTATGTGTTCAGCAACTCTTTCTGCTCACAGGTCCTGTACCCGTGCTTTAATAATAAAAACACCTTTTGCACTGAAAATAAAATAAAAATCCTGTGTGTTCTCAGGGTGCCTGAGTGGCTTAGTTGGTTAAGCATCCAACTCTTGGTTCCAACTCAGGTTATGATCTCAGGTCATGAGGTCAGGCTCCATGATCAGCACAAAGTCTGCTTAAGATTCTCTCTCTCTCTTTGCCCCTCCCCAAGCATGCACTCTAAAATAAAATAATCTTTAAAAAAAATTCTAGGTGGGCGCCTGAGTGGCTCAGTGGGTTAAAGCCTCTGCCTTCGGCTCGGGTCACGATCTCAGGGTCCTGGGATCGAGTCCCGCATCGGGCTCTCTGCTCAGTAGGGAGTCTGCCTCCCCCACCCCCTGCCTGCCTCTCTGCCTACTTGTGATCTCCGTCTGTCAAATAAATAAATAAAATCTTTAAAAAAAAAAATTCTAGGTGTTCTGATTAATTTCTGTTAGTAGAACTGTTTGATCACTGGATATATTTCTACAGAATTTTAAAAAATTGCTCAGAGAGCAAAACACTGTACTTATCTGGAAGCAAATTCAGTTTTTTAAAAATAGTTTTAGTTGATGTTTTTCCTTCTCTCTGTATAGCAGCATTTTTAGTAATATTCAATCTCCTGCCCCAGCTGAAGACTGGAGATCTTAAAAATATATCCTTCATTCAACAAATATTTGAGTGCCTCTATCTGATAGGAAGAATTCTAAGATGACCCTTATCCTTTGTATAATTCCATCCCCTTTTTAATTTTTTTTTTTTTTAGATTTTTAAATGTTATTTATTTTTTGACAGAGATCTCAAGTAGGCAGAGAGGCAGGCAAGAAAGAGATGGGGAAGCAGTCTTTCCGCCGAACAGAGAGCCTGATGTGAGGCTCGATCCCAGGACCCTGAGATCATGATGTGAGTGGAAAGCAGGGGCTTACCCCACTGAGCCACTCAGGTGCCCCTAATTCCATCCCCTTTAAAGAGAACTTGTGCCCCTGATGAGCTTTCACTCCCATGATCAAGTTGCTTTAAGACAAAGGGATTTTGCAGATATGATTAATGTTACTAATCTTGAGTTGATTAAAAAAAAAAGGAGATTATCTGAGTGGTCAGACTTCATCACTTGAGCTCTTTAAATCTGGGTCTAGAGTTCTCAAACAGAGGAAGTCAGGGATTCAAACTCAGACATGTACTGCTGACCTGAAAGAAAACCAACAGCACTGCTGTGAACTGCCTCTGGAAGCCAAAGAGCATGAACTTACAGGCAGCCTTTTGTAAAAGAGTAGTTGCAGCTAACAGCCGGCAAGAAAATGGGGACTACAGTACCACAATCATAAGGAACGAAATCCTGTCCACAACTTTAATAACTGTGGAGGGGGATCCAGATAAGAACAAGCAATACTTTGACTTCAGTCTTCTGACACCATGAGCAGAGAACTTGGCCACCTCTACCTAGACTTCTCACCTATGGAACTGAGTTAATAAATACTATTTTGAGCTGATGAATTTGGGCAATTTCTTAGGCATCACTAAACATGCCTCCTCTATTCCAGAAACTGTTCTAGTAGCACTGGGGTTACAGCAATGAACAAACTCAAGATAAAATACCTCACTGCACAAAGCTATACTGGAGGGAAAAGACAGTAAAAAACATACAAGTAGAGGTGCCTGGGTGGCTCAGATGGTTAAGTGTCTGCCTTTGGCTCAGGGCACGATCTCAGGGTCCTGGGATGGAGCCCAGCGCCGGGCTTCCTGCTCAGCAAGGAGCCTACTTCTCTGTCTCTTCCATGTTCCTGCTCCCGCCACCCACTACCCCAGTAT
The DNA here is from genome assembly GCF_011764305.1 of Mustela putorius furo. Lineage (NCBI taxonomy): Eukaryota > Metazoa > Chordata > Mammalia > Carnivora > Mustelidae > Mustela > Mustela putorius. The sequence goes on from NW_025421341.1 coordinate 22,484,672, forward strand.
CTGTATCTCTCAAAATAAATAAATAAAATCTTAAAAAAAAAACCCAACCACATAATTAATATGTATGGTATGTTAAAGTGATAGTGATAAGTGCTAAGGGAAAAAAATAGTGAAAGATCAGAGTAGATAATTGGAATTTAAATAGGGTAGATGTCTAGAAAATGCGTTACTGAGCAAATGGCTTTTACATAAAGATATGGAGAGGAATATGGGGAAAGAGAGTCTGAGATAAAGGGACGAGTAAGTGAAAAAGGTCATTAGGTACCATTAAAAAAAAAAAGAAAGGAAGCTAATTAGGAACAGAATGAGGAAGGCAAAGAGAAGCAGGAGATCAAGTCAGAGTTAACTGGGGGAAGAGAACAGATGATACAGGATTTTGCATATTACAGTAAGAACTTCAGCTTTTATAGGTTAACGAGGAGAGGACTAACATGATCTAACTTCCACTTTAAATGGATCACTTTGGCTAATGTGTTCAAAAAAGACTAAAGAGAGAGACAGGATAGAAACACAGGGACCAGTTTAGAAGGTATTCCAACAGAGGTGCCTGGATGGCTCAGTGGGTTAAAGCCTCTGCCTTTGGCTCAGGTCATGATCCCGGGGTCCTGGGATCAAGCCCCGCATTGGGCTCTCTGCTCAGCAGGGAGCCTGCTTCCTCCTCTCTCTCTGCCTACTTGTGATCTCTGTCTCTCAAGTAAATAAATAAAATCTTCAAAAAAAAAAAAAGAAGGTATTCCAACAATCCAGACAAGAGATGATGGTGGCTTTGATCAGAATGGTGGCAAGAGGTCAGATCCTGGGATATACTCTGAAGGAAGAGCTGAAAGGATTTCCTGACATATGAGATGGAGGGATGCAAGATAAAGAGAGGAGGTAAGAAACACACCATGCTTTTGGGCTGATAAAACTCTGAGTATGGAACTGTTATTACTGAGATTTATTACTGAGATAGGGAAGACTGCAAAAGGTTTTATGGAGAATACCACTTAGTTTTAGATAATTTAAGTTCTCTGAATGGAGAATTCTTCATATTCAATAATACACTACCATACCAAAATACCATATAAAGTAACTGAAAACCATTTAAACTACATTCCATTTAAACTACAATAGTTTAAAAAAATAAGTACATTTGGCAAATTGGCCAAACTAACCTATAGTGAGATGGGACAGAGGCTAACAATGGAAATTATAGTCGGAAGTATATGCAATCTTCTGAGAGCCAAAAACTATTTTGTGTTTAAGAAACTGTGTTAAAGAAAATTGCTAATGAAGCAACAAAAGCAAGGTCTTTAAGGAGGTGGTTTTACCACTGCTGCTGTGGCCTGTGTCTTGCTGTCACCCAGACTCGCCACACTCTTGGGCCGCTGCTCAGTCTACCCGCCCGGCGTATCTAACATCCCATGTGCTATGTCACTTCATGCACGGTGCACACACCTCAAACACCCACCCAATATCTGGGTGCTGTGTAAGGGGAATGCCTGACTGATGCCGCAGGCACAGGCCAGCAGCTACTACTTTGATATGGCCTTCTTGCTTCTGCCTGTAGCCATTTCTGTCAGGGACCACTGAAATTTTCCTATAAAAAAAAAAAAGTGGCTGGCACCCCCACAATTAAGTAACAATAATTAAAACTTTGCCTAACCTGAACAAATTTGTTGGTGAAGTATGTTAGAAGAAAAGGAAAAAATAACTAGCTACCATATTATTAACTGCTGATGGGCTCTCCAGCTTTTAGGAGATGGACTACATTTATAAGACGTGGACTCTTTGGGATGCCTGGTGGCTCAGTTAGGTAAGCCGCTGCCTTCAGCTTGGGTCATGATCCCAGGGTCTCGGCATCAAGTCCCACATCCAGCTCCTTACTTGGCAGGGTACCTGCTTCTCTGCTTGCCACTCTGCCTGCTTGTGGGCGTGCTCTCTCTCTCTCTTGCTCTCTCTGACAAATAAATAAATAAAATCTTTAAAAAAAAAAAAAAAAGAGTAAAATTTGCCTTTAAAAAAAAAACAACAAAACCTGGACTTTTTCTTGTAAAAATAATTTATCCACTGGGGGAGCAAAATACTGAAGAAATTATGAAGATAAGAAATGTCACACATACTAGTGATACAACACTCTAGTGTCTATCTGAATGTTCAAACTTCTAGTCACAATTATTAAAATGTTATAGCTTGGAGAGACCTCATGAACAGTCTAAGAAAAACAAAAAAAATGGAAGACAGAATGGACAGCTAATATATGCATTTTGAGTATTTCTAAAGAAAATTTCAAAACAAATGGAAGAGAAGTACTATTTAGAGAAGAGTTTTCTTGAGTGGAAGAATCCCAAATCTTTCAGAATGAGAAACCTCCATCATGTTAAAGGCAAAATTAAACAAAATACTTAGATGCAAACTTGTGAAAATGCAAACTTGTGAAACTTGTGAAAATGTAAATGTAATTTTCAAAATTTCAAAATTAAAGAATACCACAGATTTTCAGGAAGAAAAAGATTACCCACAAAATCAGGTTTCTCCCAAATGGCACAGAGTAAGAAAACACAATGGGATAGTTTATGTAAGATATTAAGGGGGAAAGGCTATGTGTGATTCAATAATTCTGTATTAACTCCTGTATGAGAGCAACACAATTCTTACTTATACAGAAGGATTCCACTCTCTCTGAAAAAACATATTCAGAGATGTACTACTGAAAGATTAATCAAAATAGCACCTTTTGATGTGAAATGCACGGTATAGAAGTCTTGGTGATGAGCATGGAAATTAACTAAATGTAGAAAGTCTGAATAATCAATAAAAATAAGGTTAAAGAGTATTGCAAAGATTAAAAATAATTCAGATTTTGATCCTGTAAAAAATGATTTTTAATAAAAATAATTAGGTTTAATAAAATAAGCAACAGGAGGGAGTCTTTTCAGGTAAAAAGAAAAGAACAACAAGCATTCCCAAAGATCTCGATATTCCACAGAGATTAAAAGAAAAACCCACAAAAACAAATTCATAGATCAAAATTAAGTGTTTAGTCAGCACTATAGCACATGACGAATTGTCAAGCTCTCCTTAGTTTTCACCTACAAAGCATTTTTATAGATGATATAGAAAAGAGATGTTTGGTAGAATCTATGCATTTATGTGCCCTTATGACAAAGAAAGGAAGAATTAAAAGGACGAAGAGTTTTCTTAGAGGCTACTTACGCTTTACAGATGATGGAGTGCTGAACCTCAAACTCCAAGTTAGTAATAACAGGGCAGGTGTACACTCTGGTGGCTGAAATATCTGACGAATTTTCTTCTCCAGGAACAGGTTCGGTCTTCCAAGTTTTATTTAACTTTTCCATGTCCTCTTTCAGCTGGTCTAAGCACTGACTTAAAAATTCATGAGCATCCTAAGAAGGCACAATATCTTTAATCATAACATCTTTAATCAAAACATTTCCTATCACAATGATAGCTTGCTAACACTGTGACTTATACAACTAAAGCACTTGGAGGTCAGTACCATATGTGAAAAAGGTCAGATTTACTCTAACAATCTGGAGGTACATATTTTGTGAATAAGACTAAATGACACTGCAACTGGTGAATCACCTAATTTTACCTCTGAAACTAAGAATGCACTATATTACTGTATAGTGTTGTATGTTATATTACACACACAACACATAGTGTCTTATTACAAAGACAACACTGTATGTTAACTGAACTGAATTTAAAGAAACATTAAAAAAAAGAATGACAGATTTTATATTCTTAACTACCAGTTGGATTAGCATGAATGAATAAATGAATTACTCCTTTAAGATAAAGTATTTTTTTCTAAAATAGCCTTTGTAGCTAAAAGAGCCTAAGCTCCTATTATGGCAAACGAGATTTGTATTTTTCAATATGATAAAATACACAGAAGAGTCTTGTTAACCCTTAACATAAGTCCTCAGGTCTTTCAACCTGTGATGAACACACGTACACAAATCTCATTTTAAAATGGAAATCAGACAATACACTGATATCATTTCAATTTCCCTTATCTCTAAAATGTTTAAAAACAATTAGTACTCACATTCTGCATATAACCAGAGAATCTCTCTGCCGTAGCGGAAATGGCATTTTTAACCTTCTTGAGTAAATCTTTTTTGGTTTCTGAATTACAGATATCTTTTTTAACAAGCAAGTGTGCAAAACGTCTGTTAAAAGAAGAGACAAGTGTGGTGTTCTTTTACAGAAGTTCGGTTAGCATATTTTAAAGACTGTTAGCAATGGCACATAAAACTTTTCAGTGTCTATAACTCTGCTATTCCATAATCAATAAGGTAAAAGGTTACTTAGTAAGAATGTAACACTTACCTGATAAGTGCATTGAGTGGAATTTTCTTCCATGGGATACCTTGCTTAAGCAAGTCATTTGCAAATGATTGAAGTGAAAAAAGAGATTGTAAGATAGCATTCATATAGCAGGTATTTCCCAAATTGGAGAAGCTGAAAATGAAAAAAAATAGTACTGTTGAAGATTACAGTAATTCCTGACATATGTTCATTAAAGTAGGGGGTTCTCCAGTATAGCACACATCAGAATCACATGGAGGGCTTGTTAAAATACATATTGCTCAGCCCCAAATAGAAACTGTAGATCTAGACAGAGAGGGTACAAAACTGTGCATTTCTAACAGGACTCCAGTTGATACTGATGCTGTTGGTCTGGGGACCATACTTTGAGAACCACTGGATTATAAGATTATAATAAGGAAAATGATACATTTTCAAATGAATGGTAAAAATAACTGGGGACTTATGCAAAGAGCTATTTGTTCTTGTTTACAATTTTAATTTTTTCCCTGAGTTATAACTTAACTTATTTCTCTTTTGTATATCCCCAGAAGTAGAACAGCTGGGTCATAAGATATATGTGTTTAGGTTTAATGGGTATTGCCAAACACTTTTCTAAAGCAAACTTTTAAAAAAACTTTTATAAATATTTAAAAAATATTCCCTTGGGGCACCTGGGTGGCTCAGTGGGTTAAAGCCTCTGCCTTCGGCTCGAGTCATGATCCCAGGGTCCTGGTATCGAGCCCTGCATCAGGCTCTCTGCTCTGCAGGGAGCCTGCTTCCTCCTCTCTCTCTGCCTGCCTCTCTGCCTACTTGTAATCTCTGTCAAATAAATAAATAAAATCTTAAAAAAAAAATCCCAAACTCTCAAAAAAGTTGCACAAGAATATTCTTTATCCATATTCACCGACAGTTAATCTTCTGTAATATACACTTTACCATTTAATGCACCTCTCCCTTTATTCCTCCTGAACCACATGAAAGTAAGTTACATAGACCACAGCCCTTCAGCCCTAAATACTTCATGGTGTATTTCACAAGAACAAGAAGATTCTCTTATATAATCAAAGCAGATTTAGCAGCTTTATAAAATTTAATGCTGATATGCTCTTATCTAACATATATTGACATTTGTGAGGAATACAGCCTCCCCCACCCCCACCACTGGTTTTTAATGGACCATTCCTCTTGTTAGGTTTGCTATTTCCTCATGAAGAGATTCAGTTCAGGCTGGAAAAGCACGTAGTGACACAGTGATACTGTGTCCTTCCAAGGGTATCACACTCAGAGGCACATGATATTCCTGTGCTGATCACTGGTGATCGCAATTCTGAATACCCTGGAGAACTTCCACTTCAGACTATGATAAAGTATCAGGGTCTGGAATTATCCTACTATCATGGACAATGAAAAAAAACAGTGGACAAAACACTGAATAACAGGCCGCACCAAGACTGTGATCCTTAAGAGAAGGGAAACAAACGGTGTGCATACATCCATTATGCAGGGTTTCTGGCTGCAGTCAATTTGTGAACTCTGTCCGGGGAGGGGTACCCAAACAGAGCCTAGGAATCATGCTGTACTGAGTTGAAAGAAACTGGAGTTTGATAGGCTGAGGCTGCTAAGATTTCTGGGACAGACTACCTGAGAGGAGGGAGCTATACAAAGAACTCCAGAAATACACAGTCTGTTGAGTATTCGGCTGAATACCAGCCTGTGCATGCTTGCAGTAAAACTGCATGACACCAGTGAAGAACTTCAAGAAAAAGAATGATTACTGGGAAGCTATTAGCAGAATAATTCCAGATCTCATGCAGGACCCAAAACTGTCTGAGTTCCCACCAGAGTGGAGAGACTTAGGTGAACTCATAGGACATTACTAGAAATCCCAGAGGAGCCATGATTTAGAAAAGGAATTAAATTAGTCTTAGAATAAAGTCCACTCTAGATTTGACACTAAAGAGCTTAAACACATGTCTCAGAATAATCAAACCCAACTGCAGATATTAAAACAGCTACTATAAATATGCTTCAGGTGATGACAGGTGCAAAGGAAAACATTTAGCCTAAAAGGAAAGAAACAGAAGATACAAAAGAGCCCCAAATTAATTTTAGAGATGGAAAACACAACGGATGAAAATATTGTTGAATGATTACCAGCAGATGAAACACTGAAGAAAATACCAGTGAACTTGGGGACACAGCAACTTAAAATATAAAAAGTGAAGTATCTATATATTTTATGTAATACACAAAATTCAGATTAAAGTATTATAATTCAAAAACAAAATATTAAATATAACATTACACTTTAACATATTCCATTTTATATATTTGAAAGTTTATTTATACATATAAGCAACATGTATTTTATTATTTCTCATTTTTTTTCATAAAAAACAAAAGATAGAATGCTATACAGTGTATACTCTTTAGTGACTTTTTTAACTAAACACATACTTTGTTATTTTCAGGTTTCTTTTTTAAAATTATAGCCATCTTAGTGAGTGCAAAATGGTATCTCATTTTGGCTTTGAGTTCATATACCTTCTTCAACTTTTTATACTTTCTTTTTCAGAGTTGCACAATTTTCCCTTGTTTCTAGAAATCTGCCCATTTCATCCAGTTATCTAATTTGGTGGTGAAATCATAGTATTGTCTTAAAATCATTCTTATTTTGGTAAGGTTGGTGGTAATATACTAACTTCTGTTTCTGATTTTAGTTATGTGAATCTTATCAGTTTAGATAAAAGGTCTGTTGATCTTTTCAAAGAATCAACTTCTGGTTTTGTTAGTTTTTGTACTTCTCTTGTATTTCCAGTCTCTATTTTATTTCTCTCTAATCTTCCTTCTGATAACTTTTGGGTTTAGTTTGGTCTTCTTGTTCTACCTCCTGAAGGTGTAAAGTTAGATTATTGATTTGAGGTCATTTTTTAAAAATCATGATAAAATACACATAAAATTTACCATTTAACCATTTTTATAAAAAAATTTTTAAAGCAAACTCTATGCTGAATAGGGCTCAAACTCATGACCCAGAGATCACGAGTCACATGCATGCCCTACTGAATGAGCCAGCCAGGCGCTCCACTATTTTAAGGTTCACAGTTTCAGACCCATCAAGTACACTCACAATATTGTATAGCTATCACCACTATCAACCTCCAGAACTGTTCCATTTTCTGGCATTGAAACTCTGTACCCAATTAACAATAATTCCCTATTGCCCTCTCCTTGGCAATCACCACTCTACTTTCTGACTCTATGAATATGACTATTCTAGGTAATTCATGTAAGTGAAATCATACAGTTTTTGTCCTTTGGTGACCAGCTTATTTCACTTAGCCTGTCTTTAAGTTTCATCCATATTGTACCATGTGTCAGAATTTCTTTCCTATTTAAAGTTAAACAGGGGGCACCTCGGTGGCTTAGTCAGTTGATTGTCTTTTTTTGGCTTAGGTTGTGATCCCAGGGTCCTGGGATAGAGTCCCGAATCAGGATCCTTGCTGGTCAGGAAGCCTGCTTCTCCCTCTGCCTCTGCTGCTCCCCCTGCTGGTGTTCTCTCTCTTTCAAATAAATAATTGAAATCTTTTTTTAAAAACTGGTTAAATAAAGCTAAATAGTATTCCCTTATATGTATAAAACACATTTGGTTTATTTACTCATGCACTGGACACTTGGGTTGCCTTCACCTTTAGGTGAAACATGGATGTATAAATATCTGTTCAAGTCGCTGCTCTCAATTCTTTTGGATATATACCCAGAAACAGACTTGCTGGATCATATGGTAATTCTACTTTTAATTCTTTGAGGAACTGCTATACTATTTTCCATAGCAGCTGCACCATTTTACATTCCACCAGCAAAGTCCAAGGGTTCTCTCTTCTTCACAGCTTCACCAACATTTCTTTTTTAATGTAGGTGTTTCCTACTACTGATATCCCTCTGAGCACTGCTTCTGCTGCATCCCATCAATTCTGGCATGCTGCTAGAGCTTTCATTCATCTCTAAATATTTTAAAATTTCCCTTGTGATTTCTTCTTTGACATTACTGGTTAAGAGTGTGTTACTTAATTTCTACATATTTCCAGTTTTCCATCTGTAACTGATTTCCAGCTTCATTTTATTGTGGTTCAAAAAGATACTTTTGATGATTTCAAACCTTTAAAATTGAAACTTATTTTGTGGCCCAACATATGGTCTCTCCTAGAGAACGTTTCATGTCCATTTGAGAAGAATGTGTATTGTGTTGTTGTGGGGTGGAGTGTTCTATATATATCCATAAGATCTAGGAAATTTATAGTGTTGCTCAAATCCTATATTTTCTTAATGATTTTTCTGCTTACATATTCTATCCATTATTGAAGGTGGAGTACTGATCATATTCAGCTATTATTTTACAACTGTTTTTCTCTCTGCAATTTATTTAAACATCTTGCCTATTGTGTTGCCTGAGTGACTCAGTCGGTTAAACATCTGACTCTTGACTTCTGCATAGGTGATTATCTCAGGGTCGTGAGATCGAGCCTCCTATCAGGCTTTGAGCCTGCTTATGATTCTCTACCTCTCCCCACTGCTTGCATGTGCACACTTAGTCTCTCTAAAAAAAAAGAGCTCAGAGAAAAGAAACAGGTAAGCAGAGAATAAAGTGAAATACTTTCACTGCAAATTTTATGTTATTATCTGCTAAGACATTAAGCATATATATTACAATGAATAAGCCAAACTGGAAGATGTCACTCATTCAAGTAAAAAGATAACCTTAAAGCTGGTACAAAAACAGTAATTTGAGTAATACTGAAAACAAGCTGATAGTCTGAGGAGAGCAATTTGGTAATAAAACATTTCAAAGTGCCTTCCTTTAATCTAAACGAAAATACACTTCCAAGAATTTATCCTATAGAAAAGTTTCAATAAATTTTAAAAAGATATGTATATGAGAATGTTCATTCTAGCCTAGATTGTAAAGGGAAATCTAAATGCATACTAACATGGTTGAAGGTTATGTATTAATATATAAGGAAGGGGGCACCTGGGTGGCTGTTTTTAAGCATCTACCTTCGGCTCAGGTCATGATCCCAGGGTCCTGGGACTGAGCCCTGCATTGGGCTCCCTGCTCAATGCGAAGCCTGCTTCTCCCTCTCCCACCCCGGCAGTTTCTGTTCCCTCTTGCTGTGTTTCTCTCTGTCAAATAAATAAATAAAATCTAAAAAAAAAAATATATATATATATATACACACACACACACACCCATGATTAATGTGGAGTGATAAAATTAGGGAAGAGAGAATAGAGCAAAGTGGTTAAGAATGCAAGTGGAGGGGAGCCTGGGTGGCTCAGTCAGTTGAACATTCAGCTCTTTTTTTTTTGGCTCAGTCATGATTGATTCATCTCAGGGTATGAAATCAAGCTCTGTACCAGGCTCTGGACTCATTGTGGAGTCTGTTTGAGATTCCCTCTTTTCCTTTCCCTCTGCTCCTCCTCCTGCTCATGCATGTCTACTCTTTCTTTCTTTAAAAATAAATAAAATCTTAAAAAAAAAAAAAGAATGCAAGTGAAGTCCAACTGACTAGATTTACTACTGCTGTATCACTGACTGCATCACCTTGAGAAAGTTAACTTTTCTAAGCCTTGGTTACTTCATTTGTGAAAGCAGATTTTTGATACATCTAGCTCACAGAGGGGCTGTGAGGATTTAAAGAAAAAAATCTATTTAAACACTTAGCACACAGTATTTGTCATTAACAAACACTTCAAGGAAGACTGCTACTATTATTATTACAGTTATTAATTATGATCTCTTTTTTATGCATTTAATAAAATTTTAGCATGAAGGGGATGGGGGAGGTTATACATAAAATAGTGTTGAAGTATCTCAGCAGTATGACGAAGTGTATGTGATCGGAGAATACGCATTTTCTACTTTTTCTACTTAATGATTAGTATGGTCTATACAAGCACTTTTTTTCGAAGTTCAAAAACTGCAGACTAGATAATGGAGTTATCATTACTTATGGTGTGATAAATCTTTAATAAGTGAGTGCATATTTGAGAACTATAATTAATATGACTCCTTTCATCATTTTTTTAAAAGTGTTTATTTATTTATTTGACAGAGATCACAAGTAGGCAGAGAGGCAGGCAGAGAGAGAGGAAGGGAAGCAGGCTCCCTGCCAAGCAGAGAGCCCGATGCGGGGCTCGATCGAGGGAACCTGGGATCATGACCTGAGCCAAAGGCAGAGGCTTTAATCCACTGAGCCACGCAGGCGCCCCTCATCGTTTTTTTGTTTTGTTTTTTTTTAAAGATTTTATTTATTTATTTGACAGACAGAGATTACAAGTAGGCAGTGAGGCAGGCAGAGAGAGGAGGAAGCAGGCTACCTGCTAAGCAGAGAACCTGATGCGGGGCTCAATCCCGGGACCCTGAGATCATGACCTGAGCCGAAGGCAGAGGCTTTAACCCACTGAGCCACTCAGGCACCCATCCTTTAATCATTTTTTTGACATCAAGCAAAATATACTTCAGTTAATGACTTAATAAAAAGAAAGCAAACTATAAAGAATTTACCTACCCCTGCAGTTGCTGCTGTTGGTGAGAGGAAAGGGGCACTCTTGGTTTGTTCCAGCCAGTGTAATCCTGGTTACACCTCAGTTTTTTAACAGAAAGAGGAGCTGGTTGAGGAAGAAATCCCAAACTTCTTTTGGCAGAGGGAGTTTGGCTTGAAACATTAGTCCTATAAAAAAGAACAAATAGTGCATTAGCAAAACAATTTTGCATGTTATTTTTTCCCCTAGCAGATTCAGAGAAGTCAGTATCTGGGGAAAAAAAAAAAATCCTAAACTTAAAGAAATATTAGTAATAATGGTCACCTCTGAAAAAACTCCCCAAGTGTAAATTAGCAAGTCTGTCAATAGACAGCCGAAGAGGCATATGATACGATATCTACTTAACCTATCATTATTCAAAGTAATATAGTTTTACTTTGCTATTTACTTTTACTCACTTAATGGATGTGATACATCAGCTTTCCTAGTCTTAAAAACATTGACGCAGTTATTTTTTTCCTATTACAAATAACGACACAAAAATACTCTTTTACATCATCTCCTGGAGAACTTCCTTTAGTTTATATGCTTAGAAGTGAAAATGTGAGGAATAAGCATTTTTAATTTTTACTTTTCTGAGACCTTGATTGTTTTCCAAAAACGCTGTACCAATTTTCATTTCCACTAACAGTGAACTGCCATTTCACATGGTTTCCATTAATGAGTGAAACTGATCTCACTGTTGTTCTATTTTGCATATTCCTGATTACTGCTGAAGTTGAACATAGTTTTACAATTGTTATTCTCTGAACTGCTTCTCTGTACCCTTAGTTTTATATAGGGTTCTTAATGATCTGTATTTCATATTCTATGTATTTTCCATGTATTTCATATTCTAATATGTATTTCCATGTATTTCATATTCTAATCCTTTGTCTATTTTATGTTCTAAGGTTTTTGGTTTTTTTGTTTTTTTTTTTTAAAGATTTTATTTATTTATTTGACAGAGAGAGATCACAAGTAGGCAGAGAAGCAGGAAGAGAGAGAGAGAGGAGGAAGCCGACTCCCTGCAGAGCAGAGAGCCCGATGCGGGACTCGATCCCAGAACCCTGAGATCATGACCTGAGCCGAAGGCAGCGGCTTAATCCACTGAGCCACCCAGGCGCCCGGTTTTTGGGTTTTTTTAAGATTTTATTTATTGACAGAGAGCACAAGCAGGGGGAGTGGCAGGCAGAGGAAAAGGGAGAAGCAGGCTCCTTTGCTGAGCAGGGAGCAGGCTGTGGGTCTTGATCACAGGACACTGGCATCACAACCTGAGCTAAAGGCAACGCTTATCCGAATAAGCCATGCAGGAGCCCTGTATATGTTTTAAGCCTTTACACAGTTTTTAATCAACCTTTTATGTTTTTTTTCTTTCAGAATTCAGTTTTTACTGGTTGTTCTGAAGATCAGTAGACATTTCAATTTGTATACAATTCTTAGTGTATGTACCAAAAATCTAAAAAATCATGTAGTTGTTAATTATTTTCTAAAATTTCTTCCAGTGACCTTCCAGCTTAAAATTTGAAGACAAATTTTCCTTAATCAAGTACCAATTTATGATAACTAATACCTAATAATTTTTCTTACCAAGTACCAATATCTTCAAAAGTTGATATGCTGTTACACTGTTAAGTCCCACTAATTTGCAATTTAATATCATATACTCTACATTCTCAAATTTTCAATCTTGCACAGCACATTAACAAGGTTACTAGGAAAACTGGATTGCCAGGACCAAGATGTTACAGAGTGTACAAAATTCTGACACAGGGAGCCAGGATCAAGAAGTAGTTTTCTTTAGGAAAAAATTCTACCAAAAACATGGGAAAAGAGTAATTTAAAATGTTCATGACCTATTAAATGCATGACTGACTCCAAACTGCCATTTAGTATGCTTGGTATTATAGGTTAGAAAAAGTATCCCATCTATGGAATGTTAAGCTGACACCCAAGACAATAAAAGCCTTCTATATTTGATATCCCACTACTTTCTGGCTGTACCAAGAAACAATTAGCAAATGATCTAACCTCTTAAAAAAATCACACTTAAAAAAATGGGATGTGGTGGGATTTCCTCCTTAAATATGTTTCTAAAGATACTAAAAAACTTGCATTTATAATATAAGTGATAAAAATCTTTCTCTAGATTATACAAGAAAGGGAGAAAGGGACCACTGATAAGACATGGTTTATGGTTATTAATCAGATGTGGCTTTCTCTCCTGCTTCATCTGAGGCTGGACACTCCTCATTTTTAGCCTCTCCATTTTTTTTTTTTTTAAAAAGCTTTTAATTATTTATTTGACAGAGAGAGAGAGCGTGAGCGCGCGCCCAAGCAGAGGGAGCTACAAAGAAGGAGAAGGAGGACCCCCACTAAGCAGGGAGCCCAACACAGGGCTCAATCCCAGAACCCTGGGCTCACAACCAGAGCCAAAGGCAATGTTTAACTAAATGAGCTACCCAGAGGCCCCAGTTTCTGTTTTCTGCAGGTAAGTCTTTTGTTTACTGGTTAGTCACTTTAGCCTGTTTCACTCTGCTTCCCTTTTCTCCTTTTGTTTCAACTTTTTTTTTGTCTGAAGATTAATCCTTTCCTACTGCCTTTTTCTGGCTTTATTAGCAGGTTTCCCCTCCTCTGCTGCCTCCTTGGCACCCCCCCCCCCACACACACAGAGCTGACCTCCCTCTTGGGCATCCTGGTGGCAAGCCACAGTGCAACTAGAGCCTCTTTCCAAAGCTGGGCTGCCTGGCCACTGCCCTATGGTTTCAATTTTTGTGTCTTAAGAACTCTATAATTCTGTAAAGTCAAGTCACAGAATATTTTCCTATTATTTTCTCCTAAAAGTTTTTTTTTTAATTTTTTTAAAGATTTTTATTTATTTATTTGACAGAGAGCACAAGCAGGGAGCAGGAGAGGGAGAAACAGGCTCCCTGCTGGTAGGGAGCCCAATGTAGGACTTGATTCCAGGACCTTGGGATCATAAGCTGAGCCAAAAGCAGACACTTAACAACCCAGGAGCCCCTCTCCTAAAACATTTAATTCTCATCTTCCTACTACTTAGGTCTTTAATCTCCTTAGATTTTCTTTTTTTAAGATTTTATTTGTAAGTAATCTCTACGCTCAATGCAGGTCTGGTACTCACAAATCCAAGATTAAGGGTCACATGCTCTACTGACTGAACCAGCTAGGTGCCCTTACCCTACAATTTATCATTAGCTTTCTATTAGTTTTATCTTACTGTGCATTACTACATAGAGCAAGGTGTATTTGCTTCCATCTTTTTTCATCTTTATATTGTAATTGTTTCTTTTTTTTTTTAAGATTTTTATTTATTTATTTGATAAAGAGAGATCACAAGTAGACAGAGAGGCAGGCAGAGAGAGAGAGGAAGGGTAGCAGGCTTCCCGCCGAGCAGAGAGCCCGATGTGGGACTCTATCCCAGGGCCCTGAGATCATGACCTGAGCCGAAGGCAGCAGCTTAACCTACTGAGCCACCCAGGTGCCCCTGTAATTGTTTCTTTAAAATAGCATATAGATTACTTTTCTTCCTTTAAAATGCAGTCTTTCTCTTTTTTTTAATTCCCCTCCAGTCTTTCTCTTTAACTGGAACATTTTGTATTTATATTTAACGTCATGATTGATTTGGACTAGTAACCTTTTTTTTGGATTAGTAACTTTTAATATCCATGTACTAATTCTCTCACTTTTGTCATTTCTGAGTACTTATTAATTTTTCTCCTCCATATGAGTTGTATTTTTCTGCTTGTTGTCTGCCTAGTATGTTTTCTTGGATGTCAAACATGGAAAATTTTATCTTATTGGGTGCTAGATATTTTTGATTTCTATAAACATTCTGGAATTCTGCTCTGAGATGTGATTAGGTTACCTGGAAACAGTATGTTATTTTGGGGTCTTTGTTTTTAAGGTTTCTTATATGGGAACAGAGCAGCAGTTAGTTCAGGGATAGATTTCCTTGCCAATGAGGCAAGACCTTTCTTAGCACGCAAACTCCTGCTATCAGGAAAACGAATGATGTCTGGCTTTATGTGAACTTCAGTATTATTCCCTTAGATCCTGTGGGTACTTCCTTCCCAGGCCTTGGCTAGTTTTCTCTCCTGTATAAGCTGATTAGCAGTCAACTAAATACTCAAGGGGGACCCTCTTCAGATCTCTGCCATTCTTGCTCTGTGCAGTTATCCCCTCTCGTCTCTGTTCTGTGAATTCCAGATGCCTTGGCCTCCCACGACTCCTAGTTCCATATCCTCAATCAGGAAGAGCACAGGGCTCTGCCTGGTTCCTCCTTCTTACATGGAAGCCAAAAGAACTTTCTCTAAGAAGCAACGTGGGGCAGTCATAAGGCTAATTTCATTTGTTTCCCATCTCTCATGGATTACTGTCCTTCACTGCCTCATGTCCAATGTCATGAGACCCGTAATATTTAATGCATTTTGTCCAGGTCCTCAGTTGCTTCATGAAGGAAGGCAAATCTGGTCCCTCTTACTCCATCTTGGCCAGAAGTGGAAGTTACCTTTAACTTTTTAATAAGTGTTACTTGAGTTCTCAAAAGTAACTTAAAATGTATTAATTGCCCTACACTCTACCCCACTCCTATACTTCTCCTTATTGTCTAATATTTTATTATTTTTTTTGTTTTCAAGCCTATTGTATCCTCATTTTATAAAAACTATCAAACTATTTAGATGTATAAAATAATCCCTAATGGATATTAGTAATAGTAGTTGCCTCTGGAAAAATAAACAACTAGGAATTAAAATAGAAAGGGAGATTTACTTTCCACTGTACATACCCTGCAACTTCTGAAATTTCTACCATATGCACTTATTAATTATACAAAAGAATTTTAAAAGTATTTAGATATTTAAATATGCTTTTATAATTTTTTTGCTGATATTTTCATTCCTTCCTTTGTTCAGTTTGCTTCTTGCAGAATAAACTGTCTCTGTATCTAAAAACAGCATTATTTGTCTGCACTCTTGAATTTTAGTTTAGCTGGTTATAGAATTCTTTTATGCTATTACTCCAGTGTCTTCCGTTTTTGTTGTTGCAAATGTCAATCTCCTTTCCCTTTATAAATGATGTATTTTCCTTCAAGGAGCTTTTAAAATTTCATCTACAATGTGGATTTTTTTTTTTTTTTTTTTAGTATCTGCTGTTTGGTATTTGCTAAAGCTTTTCACTGTGTGGACTTTCATCATTTTCATCCATTGTTTCTCTGACAAATTCTTTGTCTTTATGTTCCTTGGCCTTATTTTCTCCAAAATGCTATTAAGACATGGAAGATAGGGGTGCCTGGGTGGCTTAGTTGGCTAAGCCTCTGATCTAGGTTTCAGCTCAGGTCATCATCTCATGATTGTCAGATAGAGCCCTACATCCAGCTCTGTGCTCAATGGTGAATCTGCTTAAGAATCTCTCTCTCCCTCTACCCTCCCTCCCCTCCCACCTGGCACATGCGCTTTCTCTAAAATAAATCTTTAAAAAAAAAAGGCGGGGGGGCCCCTGGGTGGCTCAGTGGGTTAAAGCCTCTGCCTTCGGCTCAGGTCATGATCCCAGGGTCCTGGGATCGAGCCCCAAATCAGGCTCTCTGCTCAGCAGGGAGCCTGCTTCCTCCTCTCTCTCTGCTTGCCTGCTTCCTCCTCTCTCTCTGCTTGCCTCTCTGCTTACCTGTGATCTCTGTCAGTCAAATAAATAAATAAAATCTTTAAAAAAAATAAAAAAATAAAAAAAGACATGGAGGATACACCATAGAGCCCAACATAACTCTCCTCATTTCACTACACACTTAACACTTTCTGTGTTGCATTCCACAATCAGGCACTCCTGACTTATTTAGTAGTTGCCACAGTGTGGACCTCTAAGCTGCATGGGACTTTAGAGATTCAGAATTCCTGCCCCTATGCAGGTAACACAAATGCCAGTCACTGAAATTCCCATTTCTGTGTATTTACACTCTGCTTAGGGAGCATTAGGCAAGCAGCACATTTATGGTTCCAAACCCAAAGTGTTTAGCCTTGGCTTATCAGCACAGAGAACAGTTCTGAATTTGTAGCTTTATATAAGAAATGAAATTCTGGCCTGGGGTCATGTTCAGTTCCCAATCTCATGCTGGTTTTCTAAACACTTGATTCTAGTCTGTTTTCCATGTGCCTTATGAGGTCAGTCTTTACTCAGTATCAGATTTTTCTCACTGATTTGGAAATTTTCACTTCATCTTTGAACAAAGCTTTGCATTAAAAAAAAAATTTCTTTCCCTTAGCCAACCTGATGTACAGTGAATTCTATTATTTTGAGGGGAATCTGTACATTTAATTATTTACAAACTAAATTTAGTTTTTGTAAAAACTTGGATTCCTTTAAGTTTATTTATTTATTTTTAGTTTAATTTTTTAAAAAAGATTTTATTTATTTGACAGAGAGGTAGTAAGAGAATGCAAATAGAGCCACAGGCAGAGGTACAGAAGCAAGCAGGCTCTCTGCTATACAAGGAGCCCTATGTGGGGCTTGATTCCAGGACGCTGGGATTATGACCTGAGCGGAAGTCAGCCACTTAACTGAATGAGACACCCAGGCACCACTAAGAATCTTCTAATAAGCAGATATATATCTTTCTCTTAAATCCAAATAACTTAGTTACATGCAGTTATAAAGTGCAGTTATAAAGTGAAATACCACCCAAGACTGAATATACCTAAAAACACAGTATCAAATTCTTTACTTCACCTCAATCATTTGAGGGTTTTATTTTTTAACTACTTTGAAATGCTACTAAAAAACAAAGTATCCATAAGTCATTATATAGCCTATCTATTATACATCACCATTACACTTACCTTTTTGTATTTACCACTGTCCCTCTGGACTACATTCCAAGATCATACCTTCTTCACAAGTACTCAGCAGTTGTCTTGTATATTTATATTCAGTAAGTCTCAAAAAAAAAATTAAACTTTATCTATAGGATCAGCAATTAAATTTCTGAACAGCCTTTTTCAGTAAAAGATATTAATTGTAAAAATGTGTACAACTTGTTTTTTTTAAAGAAAATGTCTCAACTTTTGGCAGTAGCTTAACAAATACACAGGCAACGAAGGGCAGTTCAAAAATGCCTTAGGAGAGATCTTAGTATGTTCATCACTTGGCATGATAGAAAATACACTAGTCTAGAATGTGATCACTTTGCCAGTCACAACCTGTGGCCTCAGTACAAATCTCCCTAGACCTCACAGTTTATTCATTTGTTGATGAACATAAAAAAAAAATTTTTTTTTCAAAGAAACATCTGAAAATTAAAACATTTCTATAGTACTATCTAACTAAAATGTCATTGAGTCTCGGATTCTCATCAATTTTGTCATTTTAAAGTACTCTCTAAGCCCATAATGGACAGTCTACCCCCTTAATTCAATATTCTGAAGAAGAGAGCACTTCAAGTTCTTCACAAGGTATATAACCAACACATACCTGTCTAAATTAGTGCTACCAGAGGTGTAGTCCTTGGATCCAGTTCTGCTACCATAAAAGGATGATGACTGTAAAGGTATAAGCCCTTAAAGAAAAAGGTAAAATTTAATTCTTGAATCAACCATTCAAGTTCACTTGTCATAAAATTATGCATTAGGCCTGTTCATATTTAACTCTTTTCCCCCCTTTTTCTTCATCAAAGTAATATAGATGCATGTTAAAAGATCAACACTTTGGAAATGTTATTAACAGCAAAGAACATTCTCCTGCCCCAAAACTCTACAAATTATGCTTCTAAATTCTAACCATTTTTTAAAACTTAAGTTTTCCTCATTTCTTTCATATAGATAGTTTCTACTATTTAATTTATTCATTATAAACAGTTATCAGTTACCTCCACTATGAAAAATTAGAATTTCTCATTTACATCACCCCATTCTTGTTCTCTTCTCTCCTTATTCTCTTGTTAGTTTCACTAATTACCTTTGTAACTTTAACACACTTAAAGCTTCTACATTTGGTTCTATGAACCTTCTTATCACATGACCACTTACTTCCTTCTCCCTCCTCTTCCACATCAACTTTTCAAAGACATACCTTAACTTCAACATTATTAAGGCTTATTATATCTTTAAGCATTCTGTTTTCTAATTACAGGTTGATTATAAAAGCTGAAAACCCGTAAGTGGAGTTAATGTGATGTATTATTATTTCAGAGGTAAGAATTATATTAGATCCTTTTTTCTGGAGGAGTTGGATCTCACAATCCTATACCACTAAAAGAAGAAGGTTCCTAGAGTCCTAATCAAATGGATTCTCTTAAACTCTAAAATCATGCCATATTTTAGTTTGCTTCAATTTAATTTCCAGCTGACATATAACATTCAAATGAATGCCACACGGATGAGTCTCTAAGGAGTTCAGAGGATCAGAGAGGTATGTTAAATGTGGGAAACACTGACATCAACTCGTGGACTGTCTTTTAGTTTTTGTAAAAACAGCATGAGCTTAACAAGATGAGCTTAACAACTGCTTTAGGCCATAATTCCAAGATCTTCTGGAACTTCTAACATGTAACAACACTGATAAAATTCAGCTTCAGCCCCTTTAACTCCTTGAATTCACTCTATGATCCAGGTACTTTTGATAATGAGAGTTTAATTTTAGGCAGTTAAACAGGGAAGAAAGTAAAGGTTAGATTCTTTGTTAAAAGAATAAAAATTCCCTTACATTTCTAATACTTTAGCCAAGTACTGGATACAAATTAGGCACCTAATAACTAGTACTGAATCAAGCAGTACTCCTGAATAATGTAGAGAGGTATGTCTCAGTTTAGGTTTTTATTTCTAGTCTAAAACAACACATCATATAATAAATGAGGATCTTATATTAAGACCAAATACTTACCTGATGTCCTATTCTCTTCTGACTGTTTCAAACTCAGCTGCTTCTCTCTACTGCTGGTTAAATACTTTCTGGAAGGATCTGTCATAGCCTTGTTGTTCCTACAGTTAATGATTTAGTTCAATATATATATATATATATATATATATATATATATATACACACACACACACACACACACACATATACACACACACACACATACACATGCATATACACACACACAGGTGTATAAAGACATAGTTATCATTTCAGAATATTTACATTTCACATACAGTTAAAAATTTCTTAAGTCGCATTTCCCCCATCTATTATTCCCAAATACTTGAACCTACACAAGTGGAATGGGACCAGTCAGAGATATGCTTGTACTTTGATTAAAAGTGCTAATTTTAGGACCACCATCGTGCATAAAGCCTGTGGCACATGATGCAGATACTCTACCCAGATTCCCTCTTACCCCATTTTTGTGTCCTCTCTTCCACGCCAATTTAGGTATGTATTTGACAGCGAGTACTTAGGGTTTTCACAGACTGTCCTCAAGCTACTAGAGATCCTTTGCCTACACTCTGAGAGAATCACAGGTAAGGTCAAAGAGCCCAGCTCGCTTACCTTGGATTAGAAAAAGTTAAAGTGAAAAAAAAATTTTTTTTTTTAAGGTGAAATTTATATAACAGATTTTCTCTCTGGAATTAGATCAACCTCTTTATTTATTTATTTATTTTGAAGATTTTATTTATTTATTTGACAGAGAGAGATCACAGTAGGCAAAGAGGCAGGCAGAGAGAGGGGGGGGGGAAGCAGGCTCCCTGCTGAGCAGAAAGCCCGATGTGGGGCTTGATCCCAGAACCCTGAGATTATGACCTGAGCCAAAGGCAGAGGCTTAACCCACTGAGCCACCCAGGCACCCCATAGATAAACCTCTGTTATATAAACCTCTGCTTGATTTTCGTGTGAGAACACACTCAGGCTTAATTCTGACTTGCTTTCCCCACTCCCTTCCTGGTATCCCCTGGGTGTACTTTCTTAATAAAATCTCCATTTCAGCGTCTGCTTCTGGAGAACTTGATCTACAACAGCTGGTTCTAGAAATGGGCCTAGGAAGCACATGTCTATGGAGAGTATTTTGGAACTGGACTACTTATTTGACAATAGCAACAGAAATCCCACTGCTGGCGATAACACCTTTGGGACCTTATAGTTTACAATTACCGTGATTTTTCATCTGTAGTGAACTGGGATGGGATAAACGAGAAGAGAATATGGCTCATGCAGTATCTCTAGCATTTAAGAAATGTGGTAGATCACACAATGGATCTTATTGGGGTTACAGAAATGGTCTAAAACTAGATTATGGTCACAATTGCACAACTCAATAAATTTACCCCAAATTACTGAACTGTACATTTTAAACAAGTACATTTTATTTTTTAAAATATTAAAATAAATATTAATATTAAATTTTAAAAATTTAAAATACATCCCAAATTATTCCTTTCTTTGACCCTAGATCCCCCATCAAGAAACGCCATCTAATCTATTTTCCTATTCCTTAATGGGCCTGGCCTTGTGATTTCCTTTCCCCAAGAGACTCCAAAAGACATAACAGTGTATAAGTCCTGATTGTAAGGCTACAGGCACTTTGCAAATTTACATTCACTCTCTTGGAACGCTGACATTGTTATGTGACTAGCTCTCAGCAATGCACCAGATGATGAAAGACACATGGCCCAATCACCCTCATCACCCAACCAATAGGCAGCCGATGGATGGCCAGTCATATGGGTAAGGCCATTGTGCACCAACCAGCGACTAGCAAACTAACAACTGACCATGTGCATGAGAAAATGAGAGAACCGAGCCACAATCAGCCAATTCTGGCCCTGACAAGCAGAACCACTCAAGTCGCCATCAACTCATGGGCAATAATAGTTATTACTATTTCCTTTTAAAGTTTTTATTTATTTGACAGAGCGAGGGAAACAGCAAGAGAGGGAACACAAGCAGAGGGAGTGGAAGAGGGAGAAGCAGGCCACCCGCTGAGCAGGGATCCTGGCACGGCCTCGTTCCCAGGACCCTGGGATCATGACCGAAGCCAAAGGCAGAATCCTAACGACTGAGCACCCATGTGCCCCAACAGTTACTATTTTAAGTCACTAAGTTTTGGAGTGGTCTGTTATACAGCCACAGGTAACTGATATATGTTATATGGAATAATAACCATAAAGACTACAGAACTGGTTGGGTGTTGCTATGAGTACTGACCTGCTCAACAGAGATAATGATAGATTCAGTTGAGCCAACTACCAACTTAAAGAAAAAAATACCATGAAGAATCACTCATCCCAAGATAGCTGCAGCCCAGATCTTTAGGATTTAAGAACAAGACCAGACTGTTTCCAGCAAAGAAAGTACACACTCCTTAACACTACTCCTGGCATAGGACTAAGGCCTGGAAGAGACTGACTATGACTATGGGTCATCAGTCAGAGCTAGGCATCATGAACTGGGTGCTAACATCTCCTAAGAGCCGTAAGACCAGGAAGTTACAAAAGTAATGCAGCATTAATATGGAAGTGATATACCTGGGATGAGTTCTAAGTAAGCAGGAATATGAAACAAGAACAGGCTTTATAAATACTCTCTATAACCAAGTGAAAGAAGAAAAACTTGGCTTAATTCATGGATACATCATCTTGCTGTCTTGCTAGAGGATAAAAATGAACTGCTGCTGCATTACAGACCCATTAGGGGGCTGCCCAAAAAGACAGCGGTGAAAGGAAAGCCTCTAGTGTGCAAACTTTGAGAGGTACACTTCATTATCCACTTTGTGTGGAGAAAAGAGTAGGCCATGGATTCCTAGATACAGGATGGAGAGACAGAAAAATCTGCATGGACAGTCAGCAGCCTGCAAGTAACAAGCCTGAAAGATCAAGGAGAAATGATTTATGGAAGAGGTATATGAATAGCCATATGGAAATGTGAACACTTCATATTAGCCAAAAGGCCGAGAAGCGATTGGAAATGTGTACAAAGGGTAAGGATCTTTTTCACATACTAATGCTCATCAGAGAACTTCACTAAAGAGACATCAAACAATCAGGTCCTGGATCCCAGAGGGGGAACTTTTTTTCACCTGTGGGGACAGTAAGAATCCCATTTAATCTATAGCTACAGCTGCTACTCATTTTGGGCTCCTCATGTTGGTAGAGCATCAGGCAAAGAAGGGAACTGCCATACTATCAGAAGTAACTGACTTTGATTATTATAAGGAGGTACATGGCTGATGCTAGGTAACGAGGGCAGGAGGAATAGGGAGTAACGGGGACTTACTAGGGAATCTCTTAGTGTTTGTCACATTCAGTTTTAACTACAAATGGGCAATTTCAGCAACCATCGCCGGCACAAGCACATAGTGATCAGGGGCTCATCCCCACAAGGATGAAGATCTTAGTCATATCACTAGGCAAATCACCAAGACCAGCAGAAGTATTAATGGAGAATGCAGCAAATCTAGAATAAATGGCAGAAGAAAAAGATGGTAACATTGGTTACAACCTCAAGGCTATCTATACAAATAAGGACAAAAAGGTCTATTGCTCATCCCTCTAATCCTCCCTTTTTTTTCATGCAGAATTTGGGCACCATCAATGTGAAGAATCTGTGATAACAGCAAATGAACTTAATACTTATGCTCTACCAGAGCCCTTCAGACCCCTTTCTATAGTGTTCACGCTTCCAGACTATGTGTTTCAACACACCTGCAGTTCTTCTTTAGAGGACTGCCTTTAGGCTACTTAAAATACTTTGCCCAACGGGCAGAGCCACAGAACTAATGATGGAACAGTATGAGAACATGAAAGCTCCCTTCCTTACTTCAAGTTGGAACAGGCCCAGCGCCCCCTGCTAGATCAAGATGAAGCCTACTCTCCCTGAAAGACACCCTCATAGACTTCCAGCTTTCGTTCCTTCCCTGTCTTACTTTCCTCACTTTGATCTCTCCTATGAGCACTTTCTTAACAAGTCACTTGTACAACTATATTAATCTAGAGTCTTCTAGGAAACTCAAACTTGAAAAAATCTAACTGTAATATTGTGAGAAGTGTTATTAGCCCAGAACAAAGATCAGAAATGCAGGGCTCACAGGACAGAATTCTAAGTGGATAAAGTGGGGTGATCCCAAAGTGTGGTGAATGTGGTGAACTGGCAGGCAACACGCTATTACAATTACCTTTTGGTGCATCTGTTCCATGAAACTCAGAAAGCTAAAACACTCCACTTCCTAGTTATTGTTCAAGATGTGAAGTAAGAGAAGATATGTGTTCAAGATGTAAAATAAGATAATTACATATAACTGAGTAATAGCTGGAAAGCAGAAGTAAGGCAGAGGTCATGTGTTCTCTCTGTGATGGCAAAAATCATTTTGGAGGTGTCTGATTTCTCCTTAAAGATTTCTCATCTTGGTAGTGGAAGCATGGCTCCAAGATGACAGTTTCCGACTCAGCTATTCACTTTGATGACAGCCAGCAGCATCTTTGGTAACCTGATCTTGGGGCACAGCTCTGAAAATCATTCTGAAAGTTTAACCCACAGGCTAAATCACTTCATAGTCTCTAAAGGCAAACATCTTTGTGTGTAAACTAGGCGACTGAATTTTGTTTCCTACAACTAGTCTCTGAATCCACAAATGCTGTTAGTAGAACGGGGTGCTACCATAACAAGCCTGAACTACATAGCACTAGCCACAGTAGGAAGGTGGAGAGTAAGGACATAGATATTACATACTGGAAAGCCAATGAGGACTGTTATATTGCACCAAAATATTTATAAAACTGTTATCTGTAAGGGTCCCTGAGTGGCTCAGTTGGTTAAGTGTCTGACTCTTGGTTTCAACTCAGGTCATGATCTCAGGGTTGTGAGATCAAGGCCCATATCAGGCTCTGCACACAGTGGGGAGTCTGCTTGAGATTCTTTCTCCTCCTCTTCCTCTGCCCCTCCCATAACTCACATATGTGCATGCATGCACACTCAAATAAATGTTTTTTTTCCACTTCTTAAAATTTTTATTTTATTATTTATTTATATTTATTTTCAGCATAACAGTATTGTTTTTGAACCACACACAGTGCTCCATGCAATACGTGCCCTCCCTAATACCCTCTAATAAATATTTTTAAAAAACCAAAACAACCCTGCTATCTGCAGTCCTGAGAAGCAGACTGCATACTTACTGAACCTACAGCTCTAAAAGTGAACCAATAAGAACACTGCTCTGTGGTTTCAGCAAGGTCCTTTTCAAGAAAGATAAATTCGGGTAAGGGCTAGCCACCTTACAATCAAGGAATGTAAGGCCCAGAATTGAAACTGTCTGGTAATTTGAGACCATATGGGATCAAAAAAATCCAATTGCTTCAGATTCTCAAACTGAGGCAATGACAGGAGGTAACTGAGGAAATAGTTTGTGGGGGGGGGGAACTCATGTTAATATTAAAGGAAACACGATTAAGGGTATACAGCAACATTCTATATTGTCTTCATACGTTTTCTGTAAAACTAAAATTATTTCAAAACTTAAGAGTTTATTAAAACAAAAAATCCAAACAACAAAAATTTTGGTCCCAATTCTTTCTCAAGCCTATAAAATCCTGTTTGCTCTACCTTTAAAGAAACTTCTAGCTTTCCAGAACTCCTAGATTTCTGGATACTTCCAAACTCCCAGAACTATATCAGCATGAAGCAGGCTACAAAAGCTGCAAGGCCCCAAGAACAGTCTTCAAGATCCACTTCACCGATGGCCTTGAAAGATAACAGACAAAGGAAATCTACCAGAAGACAAAGTTAGGAGTCAAATGAAGTACAATGAGGAAGGGAGTTTCTCCCAGAGGATAGAACAGAGACTGCTACAAGGACTAATCAAGAACTTACTCTGCTACTTTCACCGTCTTCACAACCTTTGCCTACCAAGATTTTATTGCTGCTACAGAACAGCAATTCACGTTTCCTATTCTTGTCTTTTCTAAATGGAAACTTTTACTGTGGTTATCCTACACCTATGGCAGCAATGTATATGATATATGTATGGACATGGGAGTGGGGAATACAGACGAACTTGGCTTTTAGGGGTTTTTTTAGGTAACAGACCATAAGGCACATGGTTGAAGGCACATTTAGACCTATGGAGAGAACTGCAAATCACCCAGAGATCCTGACTCTGAACTGGATACAGTGACTAAACCTATGGGAAGAACAATTAACAGATCTATTTCTATGGCCACAGGGGTAAACTACAGCAGACTGTCAGTTGTTCCCAAATAACAACCGTACCGTTCTGCCATAACAGAATTTGGGCTAGGCTAGGTATATTTTCCAGAGTTTCTCCTAATTTGATATAACCATATGACCAAATTCTGGCCAATGTGCACTGAAGTGGTGTGTACAATTTCCAGCATAAAGGAAAGCAATATGCCCTGCCTTTGTTTCTTTCCCCATTCCCACCAACAGGCATGCAGAAATGAAAGTGAATGCTGAAGCAGCTATCTTGGTTCACAAAGTGGACGTTAGTTATTAAGAATTATAGATCAGTAAGATAGAAAGAATCTGAGTCCATGGTGACTGTAGTTTCACATGTCACACCAGTCCTATCACCTACTCAGTTTTACATCTATTATAGCAGCAGAACAAAAATTCCCATAAATACATAAGTTTCCTTAGCTTTTTCCCAACTTCCTTCTGGTGACCTTTAACCTACAATACCAGTTCCTTGACTATCAACTGATTTTTGTTATGGTACTAATTGACCATTTGCAATGATGTGCAGGGAGCCAGAGAGTATTATGCTAGGCAAAATAAGTCAGTCAGAGAGATAAATACCATATGATTTTACTCATATGTGTAATTCAAGAAACGATCTAGAGAACAAAGAGGAAAATCAAAAAACAGGCTACAGTCTCTTAACTATAGAGAACTGATAGTTACAAGAGGAGAGGTGGGTGGGAAGATGGGTTAAAAAGGGGTTGGGGATTAAGGAGAACACGTGTTGTGATGAGTAGTGGGTGTTGTACGTAAGTGCTGAATCACTAAATTGTACACGTAAGTATCACACTGTATGCTGACTGGAAATTAAATAAAAACTTTTAAAAAAAAGGTATTAACTGAGGTATTTCATAACAGTGTAGTAAATATTCTCCCCCAGTTAAAACCAAACCAAACCAAACCCCCTCATGATGAGGAAGAGACCAAGTTGGTGACTGTCCTGCTGTAGGTCTACCCTCTTTTGTTCAACCAGAAAATAACTCTAGAAGATTGATGTTCCTCGCCTAGAACCCATGTCTGGTTTACAGCACACCCCCACCCCCACCACTTTTTTTTTTTTTTAAGAGAGAGAGCATGCTCACGTGCCGGGGGTGGGGGTGTGGGGATGGTGCGGGAAGGAGAGAGAATCTTAAGCAGGCTTCACCCCCAGTATGGAGCCCGACATGGAGCTCAATTTCACAACACTGAGATCATGACCTGAGCTGAAATCACAGTTGGATCCTTAACTGACTGAGCCACCCAAGCACCCTAGGTTCACATCCTTTTACTCCTAGGCTAACTTTTCATGGGTTGGGGGAGATCGCAAAGGGAAGGAAAGAATTCACAACAGAAGAGCAGCCAACAAGAAACATCTGATAAGGGGCACCTGGGTGGCTCAGTCGGTTAAGCATCTGACTCTTGGTTTAAGCTCA
Organism: Mustela putorius furo; assembly: GCF_011764305.1. Lineage (NCBI taxonomy): Eukaryota > Metazoa > Chordata > Mammalia > Carnivora > Mustelidae > Mustela > Mustela putorius. The sequence continues at coordinate 22,512,184 of NW_025421341.1, forward strand.
GGTCATGACTTTAGGGTCATGAAACAGAGCCCCACATGGGGCTCTCTGCCCAGGGGAGAATCTGCTTCTCCCCTCCCTTTACCTTCCCCTCATTCATGTACATTCTCTCAAATAAATAAACCTTTAAAAAGATTTTTAAAAATTAAAAAAACAAACATCTGCTTAGAGTTCTTTAATTCTATTCTTCCTCTAAGTATTGCAGATTAAAAAAAGCTAGGATGGCAGAAGGGCAATGAAATAAGCAGAGCAACAGCAATGGCCAAATACTCTATGAAGCCTGTAATCTACCATCACCAAAATATTTTTAATTCTTTTTTTAAAATTTTATTTATTTGAGATAGAGTAAGCGAGCATGAGGCGGGTGGAGGGGCAGAAGGAGACAGAGAAGCAGCAGACTCCCTGGTGAGCAGGGAGGCCAATGCAGGGCTCCATCCCAGGACCCCAAAATCATGACCTGAGCTAAAGGCAGACCCTTTAAGCAACTGAGTAACCAAGGTGCCCCCAAAATACTTTAAATTCTATTCTATCTTTAGAATTCTCATAAACTGAACCCCTCTCCCCACCACCAATTTTCCATAGTGAGTGTACTTTCCATTATAAGAAACACTGACCTAGTGCCATAAAGGTTTTTTTATTTGTTTTTTAAGGATTTTATTTTATTTATTTGAGAGACAGAAAGAGCACAGTGCAGGGAGGGAGCAGAGGGCAGACAGGGAGAGGGAGAAGCAGACTCCCTGCTGAGTAAGGACCCTGACTCCGGGTTCGAATCTCAAGACCCTGAGATCATGACCTGAGGTAAAGGCAGACACTTAACGGTTTGAGCCACCCAGGCACCCCTAGTGCCATAGGGGCTCTTAAAGCAACTTACGATGATGAATCATTTTCCTTAGGGTAATCTTCATTCAGTTCTGAGCCAGATAACATTCTTTTCCTCTTCTCAGTCCTGTAGAGGACAAAGAAAAATTATTTTAAGAAGTCATAATTCACACCATTAAAAAGTATAAACCAACATACTCAAGGACAGGAACTGTGATTACTGCTTAGTTCTCTAAACCATATTTTGATTAATATACCATATATCTGGGGCGCTTGGGTGGCTCAGATGGTTAAGCGTTTGCCTTCAGCGCAGGTCATGATTTCCAGGTCCTGTGATGGAGCCCCTTGTCAGGCTCCCAGCAGAATGAAGAGTTTGCTTTGCTGCTTCTCCCTCTCCCTCTCCCCCACTTGTGCATTCCCTCTCTCTCTCTCTCAAATGAATAAATAAAATCTTTAAAAGATATATACTGTAGGGGCACCTGGGTGGCTCAGTGGTTTGGGCTGCTGCCTTCGGCTCAGGTCATGATCTCAGGGTCCTGGGATCGAGCCCCGCATCGGGCTCTCTGCTCCGCAGGAAGCCTGCTTCCCCCCCCACCCCCGCTCTCTCTGCCTGCCTCTGCCTACTTGTGATCTCTGTCTGTCAAATAAATAAATAAAAATCTTAAAAAAAAAAAAAAGATATATACTGTATATCTGCATACTCAGTATTTGTTGCTGACATAAATCATAAAAAACCCATTACTAATTACCTACTAAAAAAATATATTTTTAATAAAATGTATAGTTTCTTCTAACATACTTTATGAACTGGACAATCTCCCTTTTCTCAAAGTATCTGCCTTTCTAAAAGGCCAAAAAGACATTTATAAATAGCCACAGCTAATGACTAAGAAAAAGAAAGCAAGTCTTCCATACCTATTTTCTAATAACCCTGATCTAAGAGGAGTTGATGTAGATGTCAAAGAGGGAATTGTCCGGGTGACAGTTATTCCACTTCCTGTCGCAGTCTTAATTGATCCTCTACCTGGATTACCAAGAACTTTTCGAAATGGAATATCATCTTTAGTTTCCAAACTTCCTCTTTTTGAAGATGCCTGTAAGAGTAAAGTTTAACATAGCTAAATATTCAAATTAATTGGCAAGCTTTTAGATCACTGATTCCCACGTGGACTCAATTTTTAAAAAATAAAACTGAAAACCCATCTCTAGACATTCTAGGCTAATTGGCCTGGGGTGAAGCCCATTCATAAGTAGTTTTTTTTTTTAAAGTACTCTCACTGATTGTAATGTACAATCTGTATCAGAAATTGAACTTGACATTTATTTTCTTCTAGCATGCCTATAAATTTAAAATTTTCACAATATGACTAGAGGCAGAAAGGAATTTGCTTTAAATACCTGACTTATTAAGAAAAGACTCAGATACCCACTATGTAATTCTAGTGATGAGGATGAAAACAAATCTTCAGAGAAAAAAAATCCAATTATGCTTTTGATAAAGTGACACAGTGTGGGAAACAGGAGCAACGATGACATTTGGTTGCCACAACTTAAATGCAAAGTTATAAATACCGCATATAACTTTTGATGGGGAGAATGAATGTAAGAGAGAGTCCCCTGGCAGATAATGAATCAAATAATCTACCTTAAAGACATAGCAAGAACATTCAGAGTGAATACAGCAATTTAAACATATTAGTTGGGAAATAGTGCTTTTGACCAGCATTCTGCCAGTAAATTTCATAACTAGATTAAAAGCTATGTGATTTGTCTATAGAATAAATTTCCAATTTCTTTCTTTCTACAGAATTATATACGTTAGCATAGAAAAGAAAAAAATCTCTGAGATCACCTGAATGAACAGTTTCAAAAAGTTAGAATTTATTTTCAAATGGGTGATACAGTCTCAAGACTCAAACATCAAAATACTATTATCAAAGCCATTTCCTGGGATGTCTCATTTTCACCTACTGCCATATATTCAATTCTTTCCCATGCTCTTGTCCCTTATAAGTATTCTTCTTAATGCAAATGTAAAGTAATTTTATCCTTTTTGTTATACATGTGGTAGAATACTATATTTATACTGTTTTGCATTTTTCAACCTTTTCGACCATGAGCTCTACTTAGTAGAAATATTTCACATCACAACTACTATATGTACATATAAATAACCAAAAGTTTCAGAAATCAATACTTACCCTTACTATGTAAAATACCTCCTCAATTATTTTCTATTCTGTTCCTTTTTTTAAAAATCCCAGTTATGACCCATAATATTGACTTTACAATCCCACTGATAAGAATCATTACTTGTGAGAGTGTAAGTATTTGCTGGTCACATATGATAACATCTATACATTTAAATATTCTAACAGTTCAAATTTCTACCCACAGATGAATCTCAAAGTAATTACAATGAGTGAAAAACCTAGACAAAAAAAATTATGCAATGATTCCATTTATATGAAACTCTGGAAAACACAAACTAATCTATAACGACAGAAAGCAAACCAGTTGTGGTTTAAGGATGGGGCCAGAGAGCAAGCAGGAAGGGAATTACAAACAGGGAGGAGGAAACTTTTAAGGGGTATGGTTGTTCTCTCAGTTGATTATGGTGATGATTTTACAGGTAGACACATAAGTCAAAATGTATCAAATTGTACACTTCAAGTATGTGCAATTTAGAGCATGTCAATTATACCTCAATTAAAATGTAAAAAAAAACCCACAACATATTTAAAAAATTAACAAAAATAAAATCTTATTCATTGCATAGCAAATGAACTAAGTAATCACCTCTCTGCACATCCAAATAGAACTCATCAGTTTACTTAGGATAGTTTCCAAGTTTTTCTTAGTTTATGCCTGGTTTCCCTTTACAGAATAAATTTTCAAAGACATAGGTCTGCTAAATTGCAATAGTACAAAGGAAGTCTTATGACTGTCTGAATATTTATCAAAGAGAAACTATTTAAAAAACAAACAGAAGACCTCAATAAAACAGTCTGATATCATACAGTGTAGGGGTAAAGTTCATAATGCACAACAGACCCAAAGGACATCACAGAAATAATAGTAGGAAACATTTACAGCATTGTTAGTATATGGTATTGTAGGCTAATAAGCACTTTAACATGCATTATCTCATAACAACCCTTAAAATATTACTGCTGCCCCAATTTTACAGATGGAGAGTAAGGCCAGGATACTTAAGGAACTTCTTCAAAGACCCACAACCACTAAGTATCAGCACCAAATTTCCAACCCACATCTAACTCCAAAACTATGCTTTTAAAAACTACACTTTACTGTGGTTCATAATGATGACCATGAGACACAGAGCATAAATTGTATGTTTAGTAAAACTACATGTAAGAAGGATAGGATGCGATAAATCTTGAAAAGATGTTCATAATAGAGACACCTGGATGGCTCAGTCGTTAAGCATCTGCTTTCGGCTCAGGTCATGATCCCAGGGTCGTGGGATCAAGCCCCACAACAGGCTCCCTGCTTGGTGGGAAGCCTACTTCTCCCTCTCCCACTCCCAATGCTTGTAATCCCTCTCTCACTTTCTCTTTCTCTCTCTCAAATAAAATCTTTAAAACAAACAAAAAAAGATGATCATAGTAATAGTTGATTATAACTTTTATTTTTTTTTATATTTTATTTATTTATTTGACAGAGATTACAAGTAGGCAGAGAGGCAGGAAGAGAGAGAGAGAAGGAAGCAGGCTCCCTGCTGAGCAAAGAGCCCGATGCGGGGCTTGATCCCAGGACCCTGGAATCATGACTCAAGCCAAAGTCAGAGGCTTTAACCCACTGAGCCCCCAGGCACCCTGATTATAACTTTTCCTAAAAGCTAGAAAGATTCAAATGAACATACCTGATTGTCTGAATAAGAAAGCTGCCTGTTGGTTTCCTTCTGTGACGTCCTGCTGCCCAGAATAGCTCCAAAACTACCAGACCCCTGAGAAGGTTTCATGGCTGGTAGGGGGGAAAATAAATAAATAATCCCATGTCATTTTCTTTAATAAAGAGATTAATCATCATTATAGAATACTGAAAAAACAGATGCATAAAAAAATGAAAGTGCTAAACCACCAATTCTTTCTGAAAGTATACCTGATATAAATAGTAATTAAAATTCAGAGCTAGATTCTCAAGCAAAAAATGAAATAACATGCACAAATTTGGGAAGATGTAACAGAAAAATAAAATTTTAAGTGCAAAATTAAAATGCTAGAAATTCTCCTATATAAATACCTGGTAATTAACACTACAGAAAATTCAGTGACTATGTGTTTATGGCATGAACACGGACAACAGATACCAAGGAACCATGTAACACATGGGTTGGTACTCAATGGCAAGCAACCATAATTTTTTAAAAAATTTACAAGGAAAAGTAGTGTATCAAATACATATTAAATACAAGCAAAGTAGCACTGCTACCTCTTCATTTTCTAGTATTTTTATTATATTTAAGTTAAAAAGCTCAATTAAAAGTTTGTCAACTCTAAAATATTAGTAATAAAGTTCTGCTAATGAGAGCTGGAGACTAACAGTAATAGTGGAAAACTCATTTGAAGCACTAGATTCTTTCTTTCTTTCTTTCTTTTTTTGTTAAGGATTTATTTATCTGACAGAGAGAAAGCAGAAACAGGGGGAACAGGAGAGAGAGACGAAGGCTCCCCACTGAGCAGTGTGCCTGATGCAGGACATGATCCCAGACCCCGGCGATCAGGACCTGAGCAGAAGGCAGATGCTTAACCATCTGAGCCACAGACACCCAGTACTACATTATTTCTTAAGAAAAGGTCTATTAAGGGGCACCCGGTGGCTCAGTCATTAAGTATTAGTATTATATTAGATAGTAGGGGAGAGGGTATCCTTGCCTTGTTCCTTATCTTAAAGGAAAATCTTTCAGTTTTTCATTGTTAAGAATGTTAGCTGTGGGCTTTTCATATACGACCTTTATTAGGTTAAGGTAGTTTCCTTCTTTTCCTGTTTAGTTGAGTGTTTCTATCATGAAAGGGTTTTGAGGGGTACCTGGGTGGCTCGGTTGGTTAAGCCTCTGCCTTCGGCTCAGGTCATGATCTCAGGGTCCTGGGATCAAGCCCGACTTCAGGCACTCTCCTCAGCAGGGAGCCTGCTTCTCCCTCTCTGTCTAGTTGTGATCGCTCTCTCTGTCAAGTAAGTAAGTAAAATCTCAAAAAAAAAAGGGGGGGGGGTTTGAATTTTATCAAATACTTTTTCTGCATGAAAAGAATCACATGGCTTTTGTCCTTCATTCACTCATCTGGTACATCACATTGATTTTTCATATCTCAGACCATTCTTGCATTCCAGAAATAAATCCCACTTAGAGAGAGAGAGTATGCATACGGGGGCAGAGGGACAATCAGACTCCTTGCTGAATTCGGAGCCTGATGTGAGAGGAAGACTTAATCCCATGACACTGAGATCATGACTTGAGCCAAAACCAAGAGTGGGATACTTAACTGACTGAGCCACACAGGTGCCCCAGTATATAATCCTTTTCATAGACTGTTGAATTCATGGCTAGTATTTTGTTGGGGATTTTGTGTCAATATTCATCAGTGATACTGATCTACTACCTAGTAATACTCTTTAGTAACTGTTAATGGCAAACCCTGGGAAGATCAGTGCTCACCCGCATGAAGTCTGTTTTGATGGACTGCATCTAGAAACAACCTCATTTCCTCTGCATCCTTACTTGGTACTTTGTCAATAGACAAGAAGCTGTTATCCTGTAGAGTTAACATTAGACGGCTTTGTTTCGCTCCACTCGGTCGAAGCACCACATTTTTAATGTTATGACTTAGCTAATCAACAGAAAAGGAAAATCGTTATTGTAAAAAATACACAGGAACAAAGTATAGTAAGTTGTATAAGCCATACTAAATTTTATATTTTCTAAATTACATTTCTTAGTCTTTCCTGTATTAATTTAGGGTTTTCCCTCTAACCAGAAAGAGTTCCCATTTCTTGATACACTTAAAGATTTCACGTTTAGGAAAGGCAAACACCTACTATTAAAACTTATTTTACAAAGTAACCCTAGCACTATTGATTTTATGGTAGGAAATTGGAAATCGGAAATTTTCAGCCATAGTTATAAAACTAAAAAACTAGTGAGTTAACAATTTACAGAGCCTAGATGATTACACTAGCACTAGTTTAGAAAGCCATATTGTGTTAGAGGCTTTTTATTTCTTCCCCCTTTAAAAAACAAAACAAAAGAGAAAACACAACACCTGTAAAATATCTGGCAATTGGTGTAGGTAGCTGTAATTTAAAAGGATTTATTGGGCACCTGGGTGGCTCACTGGGTTAAAGCCGCTGCCTTCGGCTCAGGTCATGGTCTCAGGGTCCTGGGATCGAGTCCCACATCGGGCTCTCTGCTCAGCAGGGAGCCTGCTTCTCTCTCTCTCTCTCTCTGCCTGCCTCTCCATCTACTTGTGATCTCTCTGTCAAATAAATAAATAAAATCTTTAAAAAAATAAAAATAAAAGGATTTATTAATCCAAACTATAACCTGCAAAAGAATTCCACCTCTCAAAAACAAATCAAAACAAACCTTTATCAATGTGAAAAAACATCTTCTTCTATCATCTATCTATCTATATATATATGTATGTATTTTTTTTTAAAAGACTATTTTTAAGTAATCTCTATACCCAATATGGGACTCAAACTTACAACCTTAAGAGCAAGAGTCCCATGCTTTACCCACTGAGCCAGCCAGGTGCCCCATCTTTCTTTCTTTTTTAATCGCGTAAGCAGGCTCATTTAACTTTCATTCAATCATGAAGCTCATGAGCACTCTGAACTCTTAGCTCACTTCTTCCATTCCCTAGAACTGGCTCGATAATTTGTTCTATACTCTTCCATATGCTCTTCCACTCTTCTATATGCTATGAAGTAATAACTTTCATTTTCTCTTGGCTGAAATTTCTCCAAGACCAAATTAAATCTTGCAGTTTACTACCTAAATAATTCTTGCCAACTAGGCATCTTTATTCTCTAATGTTCTCCCTCAGCAGGCATATACAAAGGTTTCAAAAGCTGCCTTTTGCTGAAGACATACCTCTTGAATAGCATAAAGAAACAAGTAATAGTATTTTATATTTTTTTTTTTTTTTATTTTTATTTTTATTTATTTGACAGAACACAAGTAGGCAGATTTTTTAAACTGGAACTGATCTTTGTCAATTTTTAGATAAGAATGAAAATTTTATCAGACTTAATTTATATTCAAATTTCAAATGATATATACTTATTCAAAGTAGGTTTTAAATTCATGTTCTTCAGTAAAAATTCTATCATAAAGCACAATAGTCTCAATGGCTTTAACTCTGAAATATTTAAACAAGAAATTTAACATACGAAAGGAAAAGAGATCACATAAAACAACTATTTCAGATCAATATACCACTTTTTAAAAATGAAAAATATGTGAGGGAAAAAGTTTATGAACAAACAAGATGAGAGAATAAACTTGAATTTGAAGTCTTCAACAACTGAAAATCCTATGAAGCCTGTAATTCTATTAACTACCATATGGTGAGGCCTTCCATCTTTTCTCTAAGTCCAGACCTCTCTGCTGGAGTTCCAGTGCTATTTACCTAAGCCTCCTAGATACCAACATCTGAATGCCTGACACCTCATTTCTCTTAATCCTCCCAGCCCAATTCTTTCCCTCTGCTTCCTACCAAGACATGAAAGGCATGGCCATCCATTCAGAAATTTGGGAATCTTCCCAGTCTTTTCTTTCTCACTCCCTAAATCTAATGAGTCAAGTCATCTTGAAATCTCTTCAAATCCATTCTTTCCTCCTCCTGTTTCTTCCTGCTGTCTTATCCTTTAATCAGGACTTTTATTCCTCATGGAAACTGCCACAATAACCTCCTATATGTCCCTCTTCTTCCACTATCTCTTGAAATGGTCATCTGCCTAGCCTCTAAATGAAAGTGAACTTGAGATTCTTGACTCCTTAGAATAAGATCCTTTTATTATGACTAGTAAGATACTTCAAGATCTGGTTCAAATCTAGCTCTTCAGCCTCTACTTCTGCCTTACACTCCCCACTGTCCATTTATTTTAAAATAATTTTCTGGTTCCCTAAGGGTTGAGTCACACTTGCATGTGTTTGTCCATGGATAGAAATCACCTCTGTTCTACCTCCACTGTTCGGCAAACTCCTATTTATCCTCTAAATGCTCAGGCACAAACCACTCTCTTCTTTGCATTACTTCAGTGTCTCTAAAATATTTTTACATCTGAAAATCCTTCTGATTACGCTTAAGTTTGAGAAGAAAGCATCTCGTTCAGCTCTGTATTCTTAACCCTTAGTACACTACCCACCACAGTAATCTGTAAGTGGTTAGCAAAATAAATGCTGAATGGAAACTGATCTAGAACTGCAATGAGGCTGGAATCACAGGCAGAATCCTCACGCTCCTAAAGAACTGTTTGCTTAAATATTTAAATATTTACTGACTGCTACTTTAGGCTAAGGACTGAGAAACCGAATCTCTATTTGAAAAGGAATTTTTCTTTCACTGAGATGACCAATTACTAGATACATGTATGTGGCGGAAACGACTATTGTTTCTACTTCCCATGTCACCACCTCCAATCTATTTAAGAATATCTTTGATATACAAAATTATAAGCAATTTATTTTCACAGTTCAAATGCAAAGAGAAATGGAAATTTCACCCCAGCTCTAGGGTTCTCAAGCATAAAATTTCATAAATTGTTATTCAACAAAGTACTTCAGTTTAGAATGAATATTATACTTTTGTAGCATCAAATTAACAAATACAGAATTTTAAAGTGCAGAAAAATGATGTTGCTTTCTTCAAATCATATTAAGATGAGTAGCTCTTAGCTATACAGAATAAACAGTATAGAAGTAAAAATAAAATTAACTATTTTCTGCAGTGATAAAACTATGAAATTCTTCAAGAGTTTATAATTAGAAGAAAACATCAGTAAGAATGACCTTCAATAATCATCCTTGAAAGGTCCATACCACAACCTTTGGCAGGATTATTTAGGAAGTAGGCATTAGTTTTAGAGTGCTATTCAAAGCTAATACTACACAGTGATGAATCTATTATATATACTAAGGAAAAACAAGGAATAACTAAAGTTATCCTATTGTGGTTTTTAAAATAGCTTGATAGAAAACTCAGTTCTCTCAACTTCCTCCTCGTTTTCTTTTCAACAATGGTGACTACTTCCTACTCTTTATTTTACACCATCAACGATGCTATTCAAAAATTCATAAAATATGCACACAAAACTTAGTGTCCCAGAAATAAGAAGAAACGTTAATCTAGAAGGAAGGTTACCATTACACTTACTATGGTACAGAGAAGGTATTCACTAAAGGGTGTGATTCAAGATCTATTCCACATCAAAATACAGTAATACCTGAAATATCCTTGGAATTCCTCCAGTATTGTAGTGAACTACTAGGCTGACTTTATTCTCTTTTTCCACAATTTCAAAGGACCCTTCTTTCCATTTCGTAATTCCAGTCTGCATACTTCGAATTCTGATAGGACCGTGTATCTTCAGAGGAGACATACTTTCTTTAAAAATAAATTGCTTCTAGCCAAATTAAAAAGCAAGAATACACCTTCACCTGACAGAGTCTATGGAAGAAAAATAAAATAGTAAGTTACAATTCACTAAGAGTGATTAAGAGTTTGAAAGAGCATATAATAAACCACATTATGTCCTTCTATTTCAATAAACCACTTTTTCTTAAGCATTCTTAAAGCCCTTGATTAGCTGATAGGCACAAGAAAGACAACTAAATTATCACAAACGTCAGTGACTAAATCCACCCACCTTTCTTTCTTCTCTACATGTTCCCTTCTTTGCATATGTCCAGTATCTATGCCCTAACAGTGCTTAAATGCATTTTGCATTTTGCCCTATCAATAACCAGATTGGTGCCACTAAAGGCATGTCAATCAGGAAAACAAAAGATTCCACAAAGATTCCAAAGTGATTGCCCATAGCAATATAACTAAATTTTATCTTCCTTCATGAATGCTGAAGGGTCTTGGATTTCAAATGTAAGTTAAAAAATATTTTCAGTCAGCTGACTCCATTTCTTAGAATGGAGTTCCTTTCAAAATACCAAAATCATATCACAAAACAATTCCTTCTACCAGGCAGTACGGTAAGCATAGCCACACGTATTGAAAACACTAAGCGAATAAAAAAAATTTAAGAATAATCAAATTAATTTAACTTCCAGAATTATATTGAGAAAGTAATTTATTCTCTAGGCGAAACAAACAAATAAAAACTCTCTTCCTAAGAACCAACCTAGCACTTATGCTTAATATTACCATAAAGTGGAAAGAATCTTTACCAATTTTATCTTTGACAAATACTCAAATTTCTGAATGAACTTCTAAATACTTAAAAATTACTTACAGCAATAAAAAATATTTAAGACCTTCAAACTACCTTACCAAATATCAGCAATACAACTATAATAGCAAAGAACATTAAGTAGTATTATGTGTTACATACATGTATATACATAAACATATGCACAATCATCTAAAATTATTAAGACATTTTACTTATCCTCTTCCCAAATCTCTAAAAACAATGCTAATACAGGGGTGCCTGGGTGGCTCAGTCAGTTGCCTGTCTGCTTTTGGCTCAGGTCATGATCCCAGGTCTGGGCCCCTGAGTAGTTGTTGAGCTCAAACTCCCTGCTCAGTGGGGAGCCTGTTTCTCCCCCAACCCCATGCCCCCTTCCTGCCATCCCTTCCTCAAATAAGTAAAATCTTTAAAAAAAATTTTTTTAAACTATGCTAATACAGACTCTTGCTTATAATTTAAGAAATTAAAAATCATCATACTGTGCCTGTCCCTGAACAACTAGAAAAGCTTAAAAAAAGTAGTATACAAAAGAAAAACACAGGAGACCTAACTATTAGCAGACAGCTGTCCCTAATTTATAACTTCCCTTTCTAACTATTAGTCTTCTCAACTGTAAATATGAATAGCAAATGCCATAGGGTTGCATAACTAAATGAAATAACACACATTTGGCACGCAACAGATAAAAGCTTTAATATGAATGAAATCAGTATTCACTTTCTGAATTTATTCCTTGCCTGCAACACCTTTCTCTAAAGACCTCCAATAAATAAGCTGTTAACAAGGGGTCAAACTCAACTCCCTAGAAGGGCCATGCAGGTGACATGACTGAAGTAGGCAAACTATAAAAACTACTAGTGAAATCTAACTAATTTTACCAGGTAGAATTAGTCAACTCAGTTATTGCCACATCAGCAAACTTTTCAAGAACATGAATTCCAAATATTTATGCAAAACTTCCCACTTAAAATTGTGGGCAATGAATTCAAATTTATTTTTAGAAAAGCTACAAATCAAACAAAACCCTTATACACAGGATACAGCCTGGGGCCCCCTAGTTTGAGGCCTCTAGGTACTGTAATATCAAATAACTGGGAGTAAAATTTTAAAAAAGATGTGAAAACACTTAGAATAGTTAAAAGATGTTATGCATTTTAAGTCCTCCATGACTATTCACTTATATCATCAAATTTCTTGAATGCCTACTTTGGCCAGATTTAGATAGGATAATTTGCTAGGTATATAAATCCATCAAAGTAACAAAGTCCACTACTGTTTAAAGATATGTTAACACGGCACTGCTCGAACTAGTAACTACAGAATTTGGACCAGCAAAGCGTGTTGATAATACTTTTTTTGCAATTAATAATTTGGTGCTTCATTGTCTGGATGTGTCCTTCGACTTCTTTCCACTCTGCTGTCAACATTGTCAAGAATGTTACCCTTCTCCTACCCCAGCTGTCCATCCAAAAACATAGGAGTTAACTTTGATTTCTCTTGATGATTACTGGTATTGAACTGGAAATGGAAGATCACGGTAGAGTCCCGTCAATTCTACCTCCATACACCTTTCAGACATCTTTATTATAATGAACTGTAGATCAAATCACATCACTCTCCACCTTAGTATCATTTAACAGTTCCCCACTGCCCTCATAAATAAACAATAAAATCTAGACTCAATAAAATCATGACATAAACACCCTTTATGACCAGGGCCTACTTACCTCTCTATCCCCCACAAACCCCTCAAAGCCAGCTATCTGAACTATGTAATTTCCCCCCAAAAGCCTTAATGTTCTCATACCACTATACTTTTGCATGCACTATATTTTATCTCTGGAGAATTTGTATGGACTCTCCCATCCCCCAAAAAATCCCCGTGACTTCTTCTCTTGGCTATAAAATCAAGGCTCAGCTTAGACGTTCTCCTCTTTAAGAAGCCTTTCCTAGCTACCTTTCCCTTTTTCTCTCAATCCCATATTCACACTGAGACTATTTCAAGCTTCTGTATTTTCCTCTGTACCCTGTGCTTGCTTCTAGTATAACATTGTATCATAAACTGTTTACTTCTTTGTCTCTATCTACACTTTGCTATTTGAAGACAGTGAATATATTCTTTAAACTCTGAGTCCTCATTATGGCAGTGTCTGACACACAAGAAACAAACTTATTATTCAAGAATAATGAAATCAGTACTATCAATTCTACTCAATTTACTGTTAAAATATACAAGAGCAGATACTGAAGCCATAAATCCCTCTTAAATGGCCAATACAGGGTTATATTTACTAAACTCTTTATAAAAGTACTACTAGGCGCTGTAATTCATATAACTCATTTTTTGAACACTGCATCTAAGCCTTTTCTATGTGCATCTGAACTTTTCTACTAAATGCAAAGCTGTCTTCATATCTTAATCAAAATTCAGTAAGAGAAGGGCTTGGTCAGTTAAGCACCTATCTGCCTTCAGCTCAGGTGATGATCCCAGAGTCCTGGGATCGAGTCCCACACTGGGCTCCCTGCTCAGTGGGGAGACTGTTTCTCCCTCTCCCTATGCCGCTCCCTCTGCTTATGCTCTCTCTTGCTCTGTCAAATAAATAATAAAATCTTTTTAAAAAAATTCAGTGAGACAAAATCATTTGTGGAAGAACAAGAATTAATACGCAGTTACAGAATGCATTAAAGCAAAAACATTAGTAAACCTGCTTAAACTGGGATTCATACTATTCATTGCTCAATGAAGAAACTTCATTTTAAGAGTTCTGCCAAACTCCCTCACCTTTCCTGAAATGTAATTAGGTGTCAGGGTACCAATTAAAAGAGAAAACAAAGCCCCATTACCTTAGTGTTTTTTTTATAGACCAAAGTAAGTAAAGGTCAATGACCTTAAATTCCTCTAACAAAACATATTTTTAAAAATTACATTATTCAACAAAATTGGAGGTGAAGATTTCCAAGTCCACTAAAGCACATGAGAAAAAACTTTATTGCTTACTTCTGTTTCTACATATAATTTCTCTGTACAATTCTTAAAACATTTTGATGCAAAGATTTAAGTATATGAAATTTTACTTCAGATACTGAATACTTCCTTGACCATTTCAACTAGCAACCGTTCTTTCCTCTAAGGAAAAAAAGAAGACCCTAAAAGGTATAGGACATAAAATTTGCAGAACCAACAAAACTTTTTCTTAATCCTTTAATGTCCATTCCTGGCTCTTACACGAAATGAATTAACTACATCTACTTTTATACATTCATTATACTATCAAGGTTTGTCCTATTCTATTAAGAGAAAAAAAAAAAAACAAAATAAAACTAAGTTTATTTTTCAGTATGCAGCATGATCCAGTTGTAACAGTTAAACTTTCTATGAACCTAAGCCAATGAGAAGGCTTCTTTGAACTCTATGATGCTAATTCCCTATCGAAGCAACATTACTGAGACAAGGTGTAACAAGATCAAATTATTCTTTAAGTAGGTCCAAAGAGAGTCCTCTTTCCCTAACTTTTCTCACAATTACTAGAATTCCTGTTTAACTCTGAGCATTCTATGAAAGCTCAATCAATAATATTGACAAAAATGTTTCCGTACCCTGTACGGTTATTTAAATGCACATATTTTAAGTACTACTATGAAAACATCCTTATGTAGGGGGTGTTCTGTGGTAGACCAAGCATGCTAAAATAAAACCATTACTACAAAATAGAAGAACTGTTAATTCTCGCCAATTTGCATACTCTTGGAAACATACATCCAAATAAAAACATTACTTACTTTTCAGTGACTTTTACTGAAAAACCCTATGTAATAACAATTCACCTTTATTCTGATCCTTGTGCCAAAGGCAATGCACTCTTCTTGGGGAACTACTCATATTTTGCAGCTATGCCAGTTCTCCGGAAGCCATCAACTCAGCTAAAGAAAATATAAGTGTGCCTTTTTAAAAGAATCCAATTTACCAAAATTAAAATTTTTTAAAAAATCAATCATTTTATACAACAAAGATGAACTTTTTTTGATTATTTAAAAACTACAAGCTACCTTACTAAAAACATTTAAAATATAATGCTTAAGATACACACATATACACACCATCGACTTTAGGGATTTATCTGTTGTGCAAAATGAGGGACTCCAGGCCTGTACCTTATCCATTTGTGTTCTTGGTGTATTTATCTCTGCTACATTTTGAAACTAAGAAGGCAGTGAAAAAGAGTATATTCTTTGTTGACTTTATAAACATTGTTACATAATGATATCTTAAGTCTGAAAATACCATTTCCATGATGTGCTGCTACAAATTTCAAAAGGTGAGTAAATTTGGTTTTTACTTTTCTTTATGGGTTTGTTACTCAAATTTAGGCTAAAGTCTCAACTGTCCCTGAAGTTCTAACCAAACATCTTTCACTGCCCTCTTGAATGCTACAATATCAACTTTAAACTCATTTGTTCACTTAGTAAAAAAATGACTGAGTTACTTTAATTTGACAGCACTGTGGAAAGAATACAAATGTGAAGATGATACAGTCCATGCCCTCATTATCAGAGGCTCCCAGACTTCTCTACATTTTCCTTCCATCCAGGAAAAAAAAAAAAAAAAAAAAAAAAAAATTAGCATCAGCGCTTCCCTCTTTCTCATTCATCTAAAACCCAGCCTTTTCATAGCTGCTACCCTGATTTGGAAACTCCTCATTTTGCCATCACTCCCACCTAATATTTATTATGCAATTACTGACTAAGCATAGTGTTAAGCACCATGCATGTATTATCTCATTTAATTTTCCCAATAATCTTAAAAGACAGGGATTGTTATCTCTATTTCTCAGATGAGGAAACTGAGACTTAGATTAAGTTAATTTATCTGGTTATGGATTTATTAAGAGACAAAACTAAGTCTAACACCAGAACCCACGTTTTTAACCACTACCACGGTGCATCCTCATCAATGATTTGCAGCAACAATCACTTTCCAGTCTCCATTCTCTCAGGATGTTTCTATCCAATGAATCCTGTGCCCTACAATGCCCTCTCTAAAGAACTACTCTCTCTTGGCAAGTGAAGAGTGCACTATTTGTCTCCTTAACTTTCTCCTAAGTGATTGGGGGTGGGGGCAGGAACCTACCTTATTTCTTTTGTACTACAAAAAAATAAGCACTTTAAGTGCTAACTACTTGTTACCGAAGCCAATTCTCTCCCAAACATTTTTTTAATTTTTATTTTACTATGGTATAAATATTTAATACGAGATCTATCCTCTTAACAAACCCTTAAGTGTACAATACGATACTGTTAACTACAGGTACAATGCTGCACAGCGTATCTCTAGAATGTTCTCTTCTCGCTTAACTGAATGAAAATGAACTAATGAACTAATGAAATGAAAAGCAGTGCAGCTAGAGTTTAGTGAGCAATACTGAAGGACAAAGAATTTGGGATACAGAGAGAAAAATTAAGACTTTGGTTTTAGATGTATCATATTTGAAATTCCTAATGAATAAATTCCTGACTGAAACATTTTTAACGGCTCATCACTACACATAAAATTAACCCAAATGCCTTTCTGTGTTTGGCACTCATTCACTTCCTATATTTATTTCCATTTTTCAACACAAATCCTGTTCTATATACACAAATTATTAAATTTTAATGCTTTCCACATCCACAAACAATAACTTACTTAAATATGGAACTTTCCTTTATTTTTGGAAATCTCATCCTCACTATGCTCATAGTTTAACCTATTGGTAAAATATATAAACCACTGTTCTGATTTCTAAGAGCTTTCTTTCCTAAAAAGATCCATAAAACAAATGCAGAGATAAAATTAGTGTATGACTAAAAGGGAGAAATCGACCTAGATAAAGTTTATCTTTAATTCAGAGCCTACAATCTGAATGATTTCTATGCCCTAAGCATGAGTAAAATCATCCATAGCTGGAAAACTCTTGGGTTATTCTCTTTTGCATCCTTTAATTTATCAGAAGAGTGAAAACGTTCTTGTCATCAGATGACATCAGTAAACTAGTACTCTGAAAGACATAATGGTTCCTAAAACAAGCTCCAGTTTACTTATTCACTTAACAAATTCTTGAGGAGTAAAAATGAAATAGCTCCTAGCATATATTCTAATAGGATACATGCTTTAAATAATCACACAATATATAATTACAAGTTCTAAAAAATAATACAAATATAAAGTACAGGCATGACAAGACATTATAATAGAGTACCTGATTTAAGACTTGGGGGGTAGAAGGAAGAGGCAAAGGCTAAGCTACTATTTAAAAATGAGTTACACAGGGATGGTCATGCTGGAACAATCAGCATGTGCAAAGGACCAATAGTTGGAAAATAACCTGGTGTGACTAATGAAATGAAAAGCAGTGCAGCTAGAGTTTAGTGAGCAAGAAGGGGCTGGAGCAAGATGAAGCTAGTGAAGCAGGGAAGAATCAAGTTATGTAGAATCCTGTAAACCACAGTAAGGATTTTGAATTTTACCCTAAATATAATAAACAGTTTAGTGATGGGAAACCCACTGAAGCAGAGAAATAACATGTTACTGTTGAATGGAGAAGTGATTGTTTGGGTTTGGGGAGGAGAGTAAAAGGAGGAAGAATGAAAGAAAATAGGGCAGACAATAATACTGAAGTGTTGCAGCTTATAACAATTACAATAACAATGGTCATTGGCTATTTACTGTGTGCCACGTGCCATTTAATCCTCATAACAATCAAATAAGATGATTATTATTCCCATTTTTACAGATGAGAATATAAGGAACCAGTGACTAATTAAGTCTGGGTGAAAGATTTGTGTTTTGAGCTCAAAAAAGTGATACTGAAGATGTATAGAAATACATTCAGACATACAGATGACCCTTGAACAACATGGGTTTGAAATGTATGGAGTTACATATACACAATTTTTTTTTCAATAAATACAGTACTGTAAATGTATTTTCTTTAAGATTTTCTAAACACTTCTTTTGTCTAACTTACTTTACTCTAAGAGTACAACGTAAAATATATATAGCATACAGCGTATGTATTAAGTGACTGTTTATGCTACTGGCATTCCAGTTAACAGTAGGCTGTTAGTAGCTAGGTTTGAGAGGAGTCAAAAGTTACATGTGGATTTTCAATTCGAAGGGGTCCATGCCCCTAACCCTTGCGCTATTCAAAGGCCAGCTGTGTTGGATATAGAATACAGAACTTAAAAATACTTGGGATGAAGTAGAAGTCAAGAATGGACTTCAAATTTCTAGCTTATGTTAGTTGATAAATGAATATGCCACTTAATGAAATAGAATACTGAAGGACAAAGAATTTGGGATACAGAGAGAAAAATTAAGACTTTGGTTTTAGATGTATCATATTTGAAATTCCTAAGGAATAAAAAATCAAGTGAAGATGTCAAGCAGACAACTGAACTGGTTATTTAATCTTGAGCTGAAAATAAAGGGAAAAGGCTGGAAATTAAAATTCTTAAGTCTTCAATATACAGGTGGAATTTAAAGCTTAGGACAGAAGAGTAAAAAGGTGAACAAGACCCTCACACTAAACCCAGATACTCCATTTCACTTCATTAAACATCTCTCGCCGTGATCATCGATTACTTTGATGTCACCAGGCTTTACAATCCTCATTCAACTTTATCTTTCAACAGAATTCAACACTACTGATTACTTCTTTCATCTCTTTTTACAAAAGACTCGCCCTCCTCTATACAGTTATTAAACACCAAGAATCCCTCCGTGCTCCCTCCTGGGTCCGTTTTTTCTATACTACACTCTCCTTAGGCAATTTCATCCACATGCATAACTTCACTTACTATCAACATGGCAGATGATATACACACATTAGTTTATACAGCCTCCCCAGAACTCTCCTCTGAGCTCCAACTGCCTCCTTGACAGCCTGTCTCAGGCATCTTTTCCAATTAGAGACTGGTTAGATACAGCCTACCCGCCCCCCACAAAAGGCATTTAAATAGAGCCGAAATTTTGAAGACGATTATCACAAAACCACTACAGGCCAACTCTCCAGAACACAGGATTTTATCATCAGTGATCATTTCCTTTCATGGATCATGACCTAAAATAGGTAAACCTGACAACCTGGTCTGATAACTAGAAGACGCGGAACAACCAAACGCACGACAAAAATACAATTACTGCGTTTTAGTGATAAATGGTTCGGAAAGGGAAGATGCAGAATGGTCAAGAGTGAATGTCCAAGGCCTGATGGGTGCGCGGCAACGGAAGACACCTGAAGAGACAGTAGGCCTTGCTAAGGGGCGAGTGGCGGACGACGACAGCCCCCAGCGAAAAGGGGCCAGGTTTGGGTTGCGGAGGAAGAGCGTGACAGTAAAGACCAGGTCAAAGAAGAGGGAAAGCCTGGGGGGGAACCCAAGAGGAATACCTGTGAGGCCCTGGGAGCGTCGTGGGAGTAGGGGTGAGCTAAGCAGCAGCGGGGCGAACTCCAGGAGAGTGAACACCGAGTGGGCGGACCGCAGGCGGGGGGGGGGACGGGGGGGGAGGGGGACCTGGGGAAAACGGCTCAGTTGAGAAGCTCGTCGGCCCGGCGCGCCTTACCTGTGCCTGCGGGTCCGGAGCCCGGCACTGGCCTGCCGGAAGCAGAGAGTCCGTGCGGAGGGGGAGGAGCCGGGGGTAAGGAAGGAAGGGACACCGGGCACGAAAAAGAGGAGCCGCTCACTCCCCCTAGTCAGGGAGAGCGGCTGATGGCGGGAACTGTGACCACACGCAAACACGCACGCACGCACGCACACTCGACGCGACCAGACGAAGCGCGTGCGCGCAAGCCTACAAACTCCGCCCCTCCTGAGCCTTCGTCCCGCCCCAGGAGGGAGCGAAGTCTGGACGAGACAGCCCCGTCCCCGCCGTGCAGGAGTACGCATGCGCACTCTCCACTTCGCGCCGGGTGGCCCTCCCACCATTTCCCTCCTACACAGCCCAGTCGGGCATGCGCACTACTTGTCCTCCGAGACTGCTCGGCTTTTCCCGCCCTTCACTGGCCTCTGGAGGAGAGTCAGAGTTCACGCCCCTCTCTGGGGATACCTGCTCGAAACCAGAGGATGCGGGGACTAGTAGGTGGCGGACGTCCTTCTGGCCCAGAATCTTAAGGGGCAAAGGACAGACTTTGGGATTGTAAACTCCGCCGGGAGCTGGGAGGCGGGAAGAGGTGTGTGGGCGGGGTCAGGGGTGAAAGGTCATAGGGCTGCGAAGGGGGCGGAGCGAGCCGGAGGCGGATGGCGGCTGCCGCGGCTCTTCATCTTTGGCGGCAGAGCCACTGAAACGGGGACGCGGCTGCGACGCGTCCGGCAGTGGGAGAAGAGCGGCGGCCGCTCCCAACATGCACAGCCTGGCGACGGCTGCGGTGAGTGACTGGGCGTTCCGGCCTGGGCCCAGACCCTCTCTAGCCGCGCGTTTCGGCCTGCTCTCCCAGGTCCCCGTGTGGGGCCCGGACTCCAGGTCCTTGCCCTCAATCTGCGAGGCCCCGGCCCTCTCCTCGTTGCGCCTTGACTGTGGTGGAGCCGGCCCCCACTTTCCTCTCTGTTGGCTCTCGCGGCCTCCTTCGCCGAGTATCGCGTTCTTTTCCGGCCCCGGGGCCTGGTCCCGCGCCGGAGCGCCTCCCTCGCGGCCGGGACCGGCCATTCATTGATTCATTGCGCTGACCGACGGTTTCAGGGTGCCGGTTGCGTGCTGGGCGCCGGCGGGGATGCACGGGAATTCCTTGGTCAATCTGACACGGCCCTTGCTCTCAGAACTCACTGCCCGGGCACTTCGCAGCGGGAAGGAAATGGCTTCTAACTCACACCACTTACTTTACAGGTGGAAAATAGGAGACCGGGAGAAATGAATAATTATTATGCCCGACTTACGATACTCTGCGTTTAAAACCTTATTCCCACATCTCATTTTACCAGGGCGATCTCTGGACAAGAAAAACGGATGTGTAATACACCTGTCTGAACTAATTTTTTGGCTTTCCATTGCATTTAGATAAAATCCAGATTTCTTGCTGTGGCCTACAAGGCCCTCCCTCTACCATACATACCATACGGTCTTTACCCACATTTACGGTCTAGTCTTAAGTCACTTGCTCCATATGCTCCAGCCACATTGGCCTCCTGCCCATCCCTTATACCTGTGCTTTTACATTACACTTGCACTTTCCGATCTCTATTCCTAGGACGCTCTTCTTACCACTTACCCCACCCCCTCCAATTGCACACGCACATACACACCCAGCATATGGATGTAACTGCCTCTTCTTCCCTGGGGTCTCTTCCTAAATCTTCCTAGAGTAACCTTCCCTGACCACTCTATTTAAAGAAGTTCTGTAGCCCCCAACTTATCTTGTTAATATCTTTCTCAGCGCTGATCTCAATTTTGTCATTTTTGTACTCATTTACTTTCTTGTTGACTTAAGAATAAGGAGGAAGCCCCGGGGGTCCTGTTTACATGGTTACCCCAAGTGCCAGGACAGTTCCTGGCACAAAGTAAGGGCACAAACACTTTGCTAGATGAAAAAGTATGTATGAGGGAGATGACTACTGAGAGCACACACCCATAATGGGAAAACGAGATCGTATGATTGGAGTGCACTCTTCTGAATACTGGTGACATTTATCAGTTACACTAAGATGAAGTGACTGAAGGGGGTAGTGTACTGACATTGCGTTATCAGGCAAGTGACTTAAGTATTAAATAGAGGACCAAAAAAATTGCTTTTGCTTTAAATATAGAAAGTGAAAAGGTATGCTGAATATGACCAGACTATAGAATACATTGTCATTTCCAGGGCCAGTGGCATCTCTGCCCCTGTTGCCATGTTCCTAAGTATTTGTAAGTACTCAGAGTGGATACCTTTCCATCTTTCAGTTAGAGGTGATTACAACTTCGCCAGCTTTTTTGTTTCTTCTCCCAAATTATACATGTAATTTGGGAAGAAACAAGTCAGATGATGAGGTTGCTGAGGGACACCTGGGTGGCTCAGGTGGTGATCTCAGGGTTCTGGAATCCAGTGCTGCATCGGGCTCCCTATTCAGCAAGGAGCCCGCTTCTCCCTCTGCCTGCTGCTCCTCCTGTTTGTGCAGGCGTGTGGGCGCTCCCTCTCTCTGACAAATAAAAATCTTTGGGGGAAAAAAAAAAGATGAGCTTTCTGCTCGTAGGGGAGGGGCAATTTACACAAGGGATTCTTCTAAGCTTGGCTTGTCTAGTTCCTGGACATCTGATTATGTCTTCTCAGGCTTTGATACTAAACTGCTCTTTTCCCTGTGACTGTCTAAACTCTATTTCTATTCACTTCCTTTTCTTTTCACTTGTTCCCTAATGCATGTTTTTCTTTTTTTGATTTATTCATTTGTTTTGAGAGAGTGGCGGGGCCAGGGAAGGGCAGGGCAGAGAGAGAGAGAGAGAGTGTCTCAAGCAGACTCCCTGCTGAGTGTGGTGCTCCACCCAGGGCTCAGTCCCACAACCCTGAGATCATGACCTGAAATCAAGAAATTGGATGTTTAACGGACTAAACCACGCTGGTGCCCCAACCTAATGCATCTTTTGAACAGCCATTAGAGCTGTGGTTCTTTACTTGTGATAAATATGCAATACTTGTTTCTTCAATTACATTTACAGTGCTTTACATTGATTTAAAATTTAAGCTTTTAGATAGATTTTCATCTGTTAATGCTATTGGGCTTCCGCAGAAGCTCTGAGAAGTTCCTTTGTGCCACTCATTCACTAGACTATTTGTTCACTGAGGAAATGGAAGCATAGAAAAGTTGAGCCACCTTTTTCCCAATCATTCATGCATTCTTATAAACTGCCTGTATTACTCTGATCTACATAAAGGACAGTAGTGGTATATATTACTGGAAACTGAGAAGAGTTAATGATAACATGCAACAGTTCCTACAATAAGTTACTTGAGAAGATTTTCTTTGTTTAATGATGACAAGTTTTATACTTGTGTATACCTTTATTTTTCTCTTTTTTAAAATAACAGGTAAGGGATGCCTGTGTGGCTCAGTCAGTTAAGTGTCTGCCTTTGGCTCAGGTCATGATCCCAACGTCCCGGGATCAAGTCCCACACCAGGCTCCCTGCTTAGCGGGGAGCCTGCTTCTCTCTCTACCTGCTGCTCTCTCAATCTCTCTGACAAATAAAAAAATAAGTTTTAAAAAATAAAATAACAGGTAAATCATCACTTCACCTAGGGAGATGGTACTATCAAAGGGGAATGTGAGGGGCGCGTGGGTGGCTCAGTGGTTTGGGCTGCTGCCTTCGGCTCGGGTCATGATCTCAGGGTCCTGGGATCGAGCCCCGCATCAGGCTCTCTGCTCCGCAGGAAGCCTGCTTCCCTCTCTCTCTCTCTCTCTCTCTCTCTCTGCCTGCCTCTCTGCCTACTTGTGATCTCTGTCTGTCAAATAAATAAATAAAATCTTAAAAAAGGGGGGGGGATGTGATCACATGAACATAGGATTTTATTCACTAGAGGGAAGAATTGAGAATTTGGCAAGTATTTTAAATTTTGACCCTTGAATAGTATTTTATTAGGCTAGAAATACACAATGTGTGTTTGTCATACTTTATATACATTTTAATGTTGCCATTATTGCCACCACACAATATAATTTCTCACATCGGTGAAATAGGGACAGAAATACCATGCAGAATTATCCTAAAGATGAAATAAGAATATCAAAGTACTTGGTGGTTGGCTGGATATAGTCCTTGTTTATATGACTTGCTCCCATACTTGAGCCTTGGGGCTAGAAATCCTGCCTCAACAAAGTAACAAATCACTTTGTTGTGGACCTTGAAGGTTGTTTCAGAGTAGTAGAACTACAAATCTTCCTATACTATGTGGGTCTTTAATGAATGTTGCTAGGTGGCTAAAATAGTCAAAGGTAAGCCTTTAAGAGATTCACTGGCTATGCATTTTTTTAAAAATTTCCCCACTAGGAGACCCTGGGTGGCTCAGTCAGTTAAGTGTCTGCCTTTGGCTCAGGTCGTGATCCCAGTGTCCTGGGATCGAGTCCCGTGTGAGGCTCCCTGCTCCTTGGGGAGCCTGCCTCTTCCTCTCCCTCTTCCTGTCACTCCTCCTGCTTGTTCGTGTGTGCTCGCACTCACTCTCACTCGCTCGCTTGCTCTCTGTCAAATAAATAATTTTCCCGCTAATTGGCACTGGCAGTTTTAACATCCTTATATACATGTTTTCCCTTCATTTTCCACCTAACCAGTAGCATCATCAGTACATCTTTTTGTGGGAGCTGTGCCAGACTCCCAGATGCTCTCCTCTTTGGCAAGTAAAAAGAATATTGTGCACTCTGAGGGATCTGATTGATTGATTGATTGATTGATTTTTTCACTCTGAGGGATCTGATTTATTTATTTATTTATTTTAAGATTTTATTTATGTGAGAGAAAACAAGCAGGGCGAGGTGCAGAGGAGGTGGGGAGAAGCAGACTACCCATTGAGCAGGGGACCTGACGTGGGGCAGAATCCCAGGACCCCAAGACCATGACCTGAGCCGAAGGCAGACACTGAGCCAACTGAGCCACCCAGGTGCCCTGTGAGGGATCTGATTTAAACACTGTCTCCTCCCGTGTCTTCTGTTGAAGCTTCAAGCAAATTGCCTAACCTTTTTGGTTGTTCATTTCCATTTCTGTAAATTTTTAAAAATTTATTTATTTGAGAGAGAATGAGAGAGAGCATGAGAGGAGGAGAGAAGTCAGTGGGAGAAGCAGACTTCCTCCTGAGCCGGGAGCCTGATGTGGGGCTTGATCCCAGCAGGATCATGACCTAAGCCAAAGTTGCTTGACCAACTGAGTCACCCAGGAACCCCAGCATTTCCATTTTTAAAAAGATATTTTGAGGGGCGCCTGGGTGGCTCAGTGGGTTAAAGCCTCTGCCTTTGGCTCAGGTCATGATCCCAGGGTCCTGGCATCAAGTCCCGCATCGGGCTCTCTGCTCCGCGGGGAGCCTGCTTCCTCTTCTCTCTCTGCCTGTCAAATAAATAAATAAAATCTTTTTTTTAAAAAAAGATATTTTGAAGAATATTCTGGCCCTTACAAAGATATGAGGATAATGAAGCTAATATAATATTTCCCTTTGGCATTATTTAGAAAGTGTGTTTTCTTGGATTATCATCATTATGTAGACACCAAAGCTATATGTTGAGTCATTTCCAGACTTAGGAAAATAATTTCTCATTCAGTCTTCTGCCATTCCTTTTTTTTTTTTTTTTAAGATTTTATTTATTTTTTTGACAAAGATCACAAGTAGGCAGAGAGAGAAAGGGGAGGAAGCAGGCTCCCTGCTGAGCAGAGAGCCCGATGCAGGGTTCGATCCTAAGACCCTGAGACCATGACCTGAGCTGAAGGCAGAGGCCTCAACCCACTAAGCCACCCAGGCGCCGCTGCCATTCCTTCTTTATTCACTGTCACATATTTATTGGTAGGAAAACCAACAGGTATTTTGGCCCTTGAATATAAAGTTGTATTGAAAGATTTAGTTATTTTCTGTTTAAAAAAGCCATCAACATTATTGTTTAAATTTACTTGATCCAGGGGCGCCTGGGTGGCTCAGTGGGTTAAGCCGCTGCCTTCCGCTCGGGTCGTGATCTCAGGGTCCTGGGATCGAGTCCCGCATCGGGCTCTCTGCTCAGCAGGGAGCCTGCTTCCTCCTCTCTCTCTCTGCCTGCCTCTCTGCCTACTTGTGATCTCTCTCTGTCAAATAAATAAATAAAATCTTTAAAAAAAAAAAAATTTACTTGATCCATTAAACAGAAAAGAGGAGAGTGAGTCCCTCCTAAATTTTGATAATATTAATTAAATATTAGTAAATCATAAGTTAAAAGAATTTTAGCAATTGGCTTAGGAATCTTTAGAAGTGATCTTTAAATAGAGAATGGGAGGAAGAGGAAACCTGCCATGGTTTACTCATAGTTTCATCAGTTTTAAAATGAGGATAACAACCAGGTGGTTCTGATCATTAGATGAAACCATGTTTTAAGGGGCGCCTGGGTGGCTCAGTCGGTTAAGCGTCTGCCTTCAGCTCAAGTCATGATCCCAGGGTCCCGGGATCGAGGCCCGCATCGGCTTCCCTGCTCGGCAGGAAGCCTGCTCCTCCCTCTGCCTGTGCTCTCTTGCTCTCTCTCTGACAAATAAATAAAATCTTAAAAAAAAAAAAAAAAGTGTACCTGGGTGCCTGGGTGGCTCAGTCAGTTAAGTGTCTGACTCTTGGTTTTGGCTCAGGTCATGATAGGGTTGTGAGATCAAGCCCTGCATTGGGTATGTGAATTGTCACCCTCAGGGTGCCTGGGTGACTCCGTTGGTTAAGCATATGTCTTTGGCTCAGGTCGTGATCCCAAGGTCCTGGGATCAAGCCCTTTGTGGGGCTCCTGGCTCAGCGGGGAGCCTGCCTCTCCCTTTCCCCCCTGCTCATGCTCGCGTGCGCGCGCGCTCTCTCTCTCTAATAAATAAATAAATCTTTAAAAATAAACACATCTTTCTCTGCCCTGCTTGCGTACACATGCTTTCTTTTTCTCTCTCTCTCTCTCAAAAATACATACCTGTGTAAATTGTACAGTATAAGTTGTTCCGTCTCTCA
Organism: Mustela putorius furo; assembly: GCF_011764305.1. Taxonomy (NCBI): domain Eukaryota; kingdom Metazoa; phylum Chordata; class Mammalia; order Carnivora; family Mustelidae; genus Mustela; species Mustela putorius. The sequence goes on from NW_025421341.1 coordinate 22,539,082, forward strand.
TTCACCTCACTCCCTCTTTCACTTCTCACACCCTTTTAGGAAGACCTCGATTTCTAGATTCTCATATTTTTGTGAAAGGTGTGCCTAAATGGTCCTTGGGATTTAGAAGGAGAGTAAGATACATTTGGGAGTTTTATTACCATGAAGATCTAGTGAGATGCTGGAGTTATGCTTTGGAATTTTATTTAAGAATAATGTCCAAAGTATTTCATCAGTTGTTACTATTAGTACAGGTGACCCTTGAACAAGGTGGGGATTAGGAGTGCTGACCCCAATCCTCACACACAGTCAAAAATCTGAACATGCAACTTTTTTTTTTTAAGATTTTATTTATTTATTTGACAGAGAGAGATCACAGGTAGGAAGAGAGGCAGGCAGAGAGAGGCGGGGAAGCAGGCTCCTCGCTGAGCAGAGAGCCCGATTCGGGACTCGATTGCAGGACCCCGAGATCATGACCCGAGCTGAAGGAAGCAGCTCAACCCACTGAGCCACCCAGGCACCGTGAACATGCAACATTTGACTGCCCCAAAACTTATCTCCTATTCGCCTACTAGTGACTACTAACTTTATCGATAACAGTTGATTAACACCTATTTTGTAGGTTATAAATATTACATACCATATTCTTATTAAAGTAGAAGAAAATGTTAAAGCAAATCGTAAGGAAGAGAAAATATACTTAGAGTACTGTATCGAAGAAATCTGCGTATGAGTGGACATGTGCAGTTCAAACCCATGTTCAAGAGTCATCTGTACTTATCAATACGTAACTGAAAATGTAAATATATTTTCCTTTTTTTAATTTTCCAAAATAACTAAACTTCTGCATGTATTATAAAATTACCTGTTGATGTATGTGGGGGAGATGTGCGTGTGTTAGTGTGCATTAGTGGCTATCACTAGCTAGATCATTCCCATGTGAACCATGATTTGACATAGGGAATTATGTCAAATGGTCTCACTGACTTTCTTATTAGAATGATGATCATCAAGTATCTTGTAATCTCAATTAAGTTGAGAATTTCTCTTCACCTCAATGGTATCATTTATGGTGCTGATTGTTTTTCAGATTCTGATGAACTCATAGCAGTGACATTTCAGTTTTTGTCTGAGATGTTTACATATTCCCTGTCTCTTGTCTAGGTCACAGGAAATGTTTGTTTGTTTGTTTATTTGTTTGTTTTTTGAAAGTCATCTTTAGATCAGACCTAATCTTTCAGGCAGGTGAAAAGCAACCTTAGCAAAGCGGTTAAGAGAACAGACTCTGTTGCCAGGCTGCCTGGGTTCAAATTTTGACTTTGGCACTTAAGTGTTAAATAAGTTCTCTGTTCCTCTATAAAGTGAGGGAGATGACAAGTATTTATTTGGGATGGTGCCTGACAGAGTAAACACTACATGTTAGCTTCCATTTTTATTTTCAGAAAAAAATTGTATTTATCCCATAACAAATTGGTATTTGGTGGGTTTGAACTAAGTCCTGCTATTAAGTTGGGAGCAAAATTCACCAGGGATAATGTAAAGGAGGGTTCTTATCCCAAGGATTTCCTGGCGTCAGACTGCCCTTACTGCTTTCCCATTGCTAGAATGGCTACAGAGCCCCTAGCTCTCTTGGAACCAAAGCCCCATGGAAGCTGCAGTTCCCGTAAGTAGTCTCAAAAGTTTGAGTATTTAAAAAAAAAAAAAAGTTGGGAGTGTTGCTGGCAGCAGGTGGCCATGACCTTAGTTACCCAAGTTGTCACCAGGCATTGGCCCTTTAGGGTGTTCACATCACTCCAGGGGCACCATCCCTTTGCTGGAGACAGGTGGGCTTTGGGAATGGAGTGTGTAGGGGCGGGGCCTGGTGTCCAGAAGCGATGATATGCTGGAGTGGGGGCTATAGGTCCATCCTGCTGTTCACCTGGGGCTCCCCAGGGCAGCATGAGGATAGGAATTCTAGATACGAGTTGCAGGCTGGCTCTAGTGGGGGCAATAGAGCTTACTGCTGGTGGTGTCCGGGCGACAGGACTTTAGGGAGAGTTGAATGAGTCATGACTAATCAAGACAGATGCTGTATTGCTGGAGGAGTGTCTGAAGCCCCTTTAGTTACTGGATTATGGGTTGTCCAAGGGACTGGGCAGGAAACCCAAAGCTAAAATTTTAGCCCTTGTTTCCACTGAGCTTTTAAAATGATGTAATACTTTAAATAAACATACCCTGTCTTCTGGTAGGAATTACATTCCCCAAAATAATTTTAAGTTGAGGGCCTATGTAGAGCAGTCTGGAAAGTGCACGTGGTGGGTCAGTCCTGCTTTTGCTGTTGGATGGTGGAAGGACTGCCCTATTCATATTGTTGCTGTGGGAGCCTGTGTTTCCTTGAGGAGCATCACTGGAGGAAGCTACAAAGCACCTTCTGACAGATTACTCTAAGGCACTTAAGGAAGACTTGAGCTGCATGGTATTTCAGTCCATTTAGCAAAACGCCTTGTGGTTCATTCTGTCAAGCAAGTGAAATGATAAACATTAAGCTAAAAGCTTATCATCAAGCTTCCATTTAGAGAAGGCTGCTGTTCAGCTTGGGTAGAGTGATTGTGAGTACACCTGATAGTCTGTCTTAACTTTTGTTCTTCAACAAAGACAGTTGTCCTCTCAGTTCCTCATCTTTCCGTATGGATGATGGTAAGGTCGTCATTCTGTCACACTAAGGTGTAGTGGGAACATGTAAATGCCATAGGAAGCTGTGTGATGCAGTTCAAGAAGGCACTGGAATATGCAACTGCATACTTGGTGAATTGAGGAGGTTAATTCCTCTGAGTGTTAGCTATCTCATCTACAAGTGTAGTTGCCTTTTTTCTACCAATTCACCCTGTCTACCTATCTATCCCCCTTGGTTGGTGGAATTAAGTGAGAAAATATTGGGCATAGAGCTAGAAATCATGAATTTGTTAGGACATTAGAACTAGAAATAGCAATGGTAATCATTTTTCTAGTCTATTATCTTATTTTCCAGAAGAGTAATTAAGGAACTTAACCAAGGTCACAAGGTTGTTTGACAAGTATGAAGAATTACAGAAATGCTCAGGTTTTTTTTGGAATGGTGTGATGCTTTTGTACAATAATGAAAGAATGTTCTCTCTGTGGCCCCTACATGCGTAAGTAATGAGTGATTCTCAAAGGGACTGTTAGAGTATGTATAAGAATCATTAGAAGGGGAGCATTTCCAAATTACATAGGTTTTTCTGCTCCATGGAGGAGGATGCTGGAATTACTGCGGAAGGACCAGCAATGGGTGGAGAGGGTATAAATTGTCTTCTTTCAGGAACTATTATATAGGTATATGCTTTTAAAAAGTTTAAGCTATGCAGTAGATTTTATTGTATACAACAAAAAGTAAATTAGGGCACCTGGGTGGCTTAGTTGGTTGAGCCTCCAACTCTTGGTTTTTGCTCAGGTCATGACCACAGTGTCTTGAGATTGGGTCTTGAGATTGAACTCCGCATTAGGGTCTTCCTCCAGAGTCAGCTTGGATTCTTCCCCTCTCCCTCCCGCTCTGTTCCCTCCACCGCCACCCCATGCGCTCTCACTCTCAAATAAATAAATTTTTAAAAAATTAAGTAAATCTCTCATATAGGTTCCTACCTCAGCAGTAATTACAGTTTTTTGTTGTAGTTGTTACTGTTATGTGTCATACTAGAAACATTGTATATGAATATATAAGAATACAGTTGTGTATATTAATGGATTATATATAAGGTTCTGTACCTTTTGTCTTTTTTTCTATTTTGTATCAGCACATATAGCGCTATCTTTTAAAAAGGGCTACATAGTATTACAAATATAGATGTACCCATACATATTTAAATTTTCCTTTGATAGAAATTTACTATTTCAAGTTTTTGCTTTTAAAACAATGCAGCTGGGACGCCTGGGTGGCTCAGTCGATTAAGCCACTGCCTTCGGCTCAGGTCATGATCCCAGGGTCCTAGGATCAGAGTCCCACATCAGGCTCCTTGCTCAGCAGGGAGTCTGCTTCTCTCTCTGACTCTGCCTGCTTGTGCTCTGTCTGTCTTTCTCTGAGAAATAAATAAATAAGTAAAATCTTAAAACAAAACAAAACAATGCAACAGTAAACGTCCTGGTGTATCTTCAGTACAGCCCAAGTATACTTGGTTGAATTCCTGAACATGGAATTACTAAAGGATGTATGCATTTTAGATTTTACTTTTTAAAGATTTTATTTATTTATTTGACAGAGCAAGAGCACAAGCAGGATGAGTGGTAGGCAGCAGGAAAGGGAGAAGCAGGCTCCCCGCAGAGCAAAGGGAGCCCGATGTAGAACTCGATCCCAGGACCCCGGGATCATGACCGGAGCCGAAGGCAGTTGCGTAACCAACTGAGCCACAGGCACCCTGCATTTTCGATTTTGATAGATTGGCTTAAGTGTATATATTTAGAAAAGCTCTCCTGGTATTTAGAAAAAAATATATTCCTTCTAAAGCAGAGTAAGACTTGGTTTGATTCTAATGAAATTCACATGTTCACTTTCTTGTTTTCACTTAAAGCCTGTGCCTACTGCACTGGCTCAGGTAGATAGAGAAAAAATCTATCAGTGGATCAATGAGCTGTCCAGTCCTGAGACGAGGGAAAACGCTTTGCTGGAGCTGAGTAAGAAGCGAGAATCTGTTCCTGATCTTGCACCCATGCTGTGGCATTCTTTTGGTACTATTGCAGCACTTTTACAGGTGGGTATATATCTGGGAGTTGCAGGTCAGTCCTGTTCCCCACACTGTCTCTCTGCCTTGGCTCAAATGATTTTGAAATCTTGAGTAGAATGATTTTTTAAATGTCAGCATTTTAAGAATCTGTTTTAGAAAAGTAAGGTGCTTGTTGCAGTGCAGGTTAATAGATCTCACCCAAAAGATATATTTAATCTGAGATTAAAAATCTGTATTTTTAACAAGCAGCTGCCCCATTCTTAAGTCATTCTGATGCAGGCAGTCTGAGAACCACACTTTGAGAAACACAGCTTTAGGACTACTACAAGACATTTCTAGATTTCTAGGTGACATAGGAGAAAAAGTGGAAGGCAGAGTATAAGAACTGCAGAGTATATTCAGGTGAACAGAAATGTTAAGATATAACATAGGATTAGAGGATTAGAGGTAGGTATGCTTGTACATTAAAGAATAAATCCCTGAAATGTGGTTCTGACTGTAATGGTCATTGGTGAGAAATAAGTTGATACAGCATAATCCTAAAATATCAAGATAATAGCATAATCATCCTTTAAAGTATTGTCTAAAATTCCCAATAATTTTTCAAATCTGTTATGTAAATTTGCATTCAGTTTCTACTTCATGTAGCCAAGAAACTAATCTTTTTAAAATTTATTTTTTATTTTCATTTTTTAAAGATTTTATTTATTTATTTGAGAGACAGTCTAAGAAAGAACATGAGAGGGCAGAGGGTCAGAGGGAGAAGCAGACTCCCCGCTGAGCAGGGAGCCCAATGTAGGACTCAATACCAGGACTCTGGGATCATGACCTGAGCCGAAGGCAGTCACTTAACCCAACTAAGCCACCCAGGCGCCTGAAACTAATCTCTTTTTAACTATAGTTAGCATATGATGTTCTATTAGTTTCAGGTGTTCAACATAATGATTCAACAGTTGAATAATTCTGTACTCACTGCTTATCACAATAGGTATATTCTTAATCCCCCAAACTAATCTTTTTTATAGGAACATTTTCAATAACAGTTTTACAGTTAAAGTAAAAGGAATTGTATACAGCAAATCATCCCTTTTGGATAGAGATTATACATATTCACTGCTGTTTGTATATATCCCCCTGCATATATTCCTGTTCTTATCTCTCCCTTTTTGTAGTTGCTACCTGACCAAACTCAGATTGCTTTTCTAAGTACTGTGACTGATTTACTGACACTTACTATCATGGTAACTTAAAACAGGGTGTTAACAAAAAGAAGGGATTATAACAGCCACAGCCCCTCAAGCAAAGGCCTCCACAGATGCTGGATGTTAGAGGAAATATAGGTGACCACAGTTTCCTCCAGAGGAATCTTCTAGAGACCTATGTAGAAATGTCACATAGTCTCAGGTGTATTTGTGATGAAAAGATAGGAGCATTATTTATTTTTGCTTGGACTTTGATGATTCAGCTACAGGATATAAGGGTGGGGGTTTGTAGGGTTTTGCTTTAATACCATCAAAATTAATTGTGAAATAGTTATTCTTTATTCATCTGGTGCTGGTTTCCATTTTTTAGGAAATTGTAAATATTTATCCATCTATCAACCCACCCACCTTGACAGCACACCAGTCTAATAGAGTTTGCAATGCTCTGGCATTACTACAATGTGTGGCGTCACACCCAGAAACCAGGTGAGTGCTTGGATGAGTCTGGCAATGGAGGTTTGTATCAAATATGGTCTTTTTCTGATTGATGAGCGGAAGAACATGCAATAGGAGTAGGAAGCATGTGCATAGATGTGGATCTTCAGGATTCTCGTGTTTTTTTAGAGAATTTCTTTTCTCTAATTCGCCAAGTTTTCATGTAGTAACAGTATAGTATTGTTTGATAGTTCTAAGTTTTTTTTTATTATGGTAAAATATATATGACATAAACTTACCATTTCAGCCATCTTTAAGCGTAGAGTTCAGTGGTATTAAATATATTTATAATGGGCAGCTATCCCCACCATACATCTCCATAACTCTTTTCATAGTGTAAAACTAAAACGGTACCCATTAAACCGCAATTGCCCATTACTGTAACCCCTTGTAACCATCGTTCTACTTTGTGTTTCTTTGATTTTTGACTACTCTACTACCTTAGTTAAATGGAATCGTTCAGTATTTGTCTTTTTGTGCTTGGCTTATCTCAACATCCATATTGTAGCAGATGTCAGAATTTCCTTCCTTGTTAAGTCTGAATAAAAATCCATTGTCTCATTTACTTTTTACCCATCCATTCATAGCAATGATCTATTAAGGAGTGTTCACGGGGTCTGGCCGGCTCAGTAGAGCGTGTGATTCTTGATCTCAGCGTCATGAGTTCGAGCCCCACATTGGGGATAGAGTTTACTATTAAAAAAATTAAAGTAAGAGTGATATTCATATCTCAAGAAAGATCAGGCATGTAGATATTTCCTCCTCCTGAATTCATGGTAGGCATCCCTATGTAAGGCACAGTGCATGGAATTTACTACCAGTTTAGTAAATATTTGACCCCAGTATTTTTTTCCCAATGAACCTAGTTTGGCTTCGTAATCTTTCTTAACACAAGATCCTCGGCAATCTGGTAACAGGTCAGAATTGGCATGCCAGTTGGCATGCTACATCTGATAAGAAAAGGGAAATCCTGTTCAGTAATCCTGTTTTGTGACCTTTATGGTTCTAAGGCATTTAACAATCATCTTATTATAGTCTTTTGTCTCTTTATCAATTATAAAATCTGAGTGCTAAGTTGGCACTGACATTGCAGAATTTCAGAGAAGTTACTGTGAAAATTATTCTTAAGCACTTAAGGAAAATGCAAGAGTACTTTGAGTGTTAAAAATTTAAAGAGTTTGTTCTCCCACAAGATTAGTTATCTATAAATAATACAAAGTAATAGATTGGTTCTATATTAGTTGCCTGAAATACTAGCTTCAGATTACAATGTTTTTAGAGGGGTACCTGTGTGGCTCAGTTGGTTAGGCCTCTAATTCTTGGTTTCAGCTCAGGTCTTGATCTCAGGGTCATGAGATCGAGCCCCAAGTTGGTTTCCACAATCAGCATGGAATCTGCTTGGAATTCTTTCCCTTCCCTCTCCCTCCCCTTCTGTTCCTCGCGCCCCCTTGCATGTGTGCTTTCTCTAAAATAAGTAAATCTTCAAAATGTTTTTAGAATACTTAGTATATCAGAACTACTCTTAACAAAAAAAGAACAGTGTGCATTGAAACAGCAGATAAATCTCATAATGGCTGCTTTGTTTCTTCATTTTGGTTTATAATGTTTTGTCTGACTTTACCTGTGAATATTATTAATCAGTCATAAATTAGGTGAGGGAAGGCACCTAGGAGATTCTCCTGGGCAGTTAATAGCATTTTTATAACCTATTTTTTAAAATCCACATTTTATCAGTTTTTTAGGAACTTGGTACTAATTACAGGGAAAATTTTGTATTCTCTTAACCATAAACCTAGAGTAGATTTTTTAAATTGTGACATTGCCATTTTGAGCTAGATTTTGTGGTGAGAGGAGGGGGATGAAAGGGGGCTCCCCTGTGCATTGTTGGATGTTTAGCAGCATTCCTGGCCTCTGCTCACTGGATGCCAGTAGCACCCCATTGGTTGTGACAACCAAAAATATCTCCAGACATTGCCACATGTACCCTGATGAGCAGAGTCTCCCCAGCTAACAACTGCTGGTCTAACTAATGACCAACAACTCTTCTAGAGATTCCTTGGTTAGTTGACATTACAGGCCCTAACAAAATAAACTGTCTGGAAATTGAATGTTCAGAATCCTTAGACATGAACTCTGAGCTCTGACTGGGATTATGTTTTTCTTCCAGGTCAGCATTTCTTGCAGCACACATCCCACTTTTTTTGTACCCCTTTTTGCACACTGTCAGCAAAACACGGCCCTTTGAGTATCTTCGGCTAACCAGTCTTGGAGTTATTGGTAAGTTATTGGGGTGGTTTTGCAAGTCTGAAATCTTTGGTGTTTTGGTTTTTATACCTTTTGTTCCCCAATTGTTCATTTTTGTCTTCAAGGTTGAGTCTATTTTCACTAATGAGGGCATAATAATAAATAGTAATAAATAATAAATATTTATTAAGTAAATAAGTAATACAGTGGTTCTTACTAAGTACCATTCTGAATGTTGTTAATAAGGGTGTGAAGACCCAGCATTTGGGATTAAATTCAGCATATGTGTAGAAACAATTACCAGAATCATAGGGAGAATAAAGAACAAGCTAAAGGCAACAGAGTATTATTGCAGAAATAAGAATTTGAGTTGGTTTTTTTTGGAGGGGGATGCCTGGGTAGCTCAGTCTGTTAAGTGTGCAGCTCTTGATTTCAGCTCAGGTCATCATCTCAGGGCTGTGAGACTGAGCCTCTATTGGGCTCTGTTCTGAGTGTGGTGCTTGCTTGGGTTTCTCTCTTTGCCTCTCCCTCTGCCCCTCTGACTTGAGCCCATGCACATTTTTTTTTTTTTCAAAAAAAAAAAAAAAAGAATTTGCATTGGTTGTTTTGTTTCTTTCTAACTTTGAAGGTTTTGTCCTATAACTACAGATGTTCATCCTCTATTTCACCTTTTTGAATTTTTGCATGCCAAAGGTAATGTTTCCATGTATATTTAGTATAGGAGATGTGTCTAAAGTACATTTTACTCAACAAAATAATATATTAGCTGTTTCAGATCTCAGACTCCCAGATAATAAAGAACGGTCTTTGGATTTATGAAAAATAAATACATTCAAGAAGTGTTTCTTTTTAAATTCCCTTCAGTGTTATTTTCTCGTAGTTTTTGCTCACATGCTGGCCAAACAGTAAGAACATCAATTGTATAAACTTTGGTTATTGTGTTTATGTTCAACCTGTGTTCATATCCCTATAATTATAAACCATAGGTCAGGAAGTATACTGTAAGAGTTTAATACTTCTATTGCTTCTCAACCTTTTGGTTAAGATCAAGTGTAGTGTCTGTTCTTACCAGTTGAAAAGTTTAGTATTTCTGAGACATATTTCTCAGAAATATTTTATTGTACATTTAAGGAGTAGCTGCTATCTCATGTACTCCACATGAATGTTACTGGTTTTTACATCCTCTCCAAAGTAGTACTCTTAGTTAGAAACATTTTTCCCCAATGTATTTTATAATTTTAAGCTACAAAAATTTCTCATGTAGGATTTAAAACATGAACAAGCCAAAAGAAGACAGTTCTATCATTAATTCCAATTTAAATTGTCCTACTTCTGCTGGGTTTTTTTACCACAACAGTCAGATGATGCATTAGCTGATGTTAGAATAGGTTAACTGTAGGGGGATAAAAAAAGATATTTGTATGTATTAGAGAATGATGACTGCATTAACATCCATCACCACACATGGGCTGGCTCAGTTGTTGGAGCATGGGACTCCTGATCTCGGGGCTGAGTTCACGTCCCACCTTGGGCGTAGAGATACTTAAAATCTTTAAAAAATCCAGCACCACACATAGTTACAAATTTTTTTTTCTTGTGATGAGAACCTTTAATATTTATCACCTTAACAACTTTCAGATATGCAATACAATATTGTTACTATAGTCACTGTACATTACATGTGCAGGGCTTCTTTATAACTGAAGGTTTTATACTTTTTGACCACCCTTACCCATTCATTCATCCCCAGTTTTTTACTGAAAAAAATTCAGTGGAATTAATAAACCTCTAACCAGATAGGACTGGGAGAAAAAAAGAAAACACAAATTACAGGTTCCAGGAATGAAAGGGTATATGTTATAACAGACTGTATAGACGTTAGAAGAATAATGAGTACTGCTAATAACTCTAAGCCCATAAATTTGACAACTTAGGTGAAATGGACAAATTTTATGAAAGATTCAGTCTGCCGGACTATACTCAAGCGAAAAAAGATAATCTGAATAGCTTTACATCTATTAATTTGTTTTTGTAGTTTAAAAACCTTCCATCATAGAAAACTCCGGGCCCAAGTGATTTCACTGATGAAGTCTAACAAAAATTTAAAGCGGAAATAATACCAGTTCCACAGAACTTTTCCAGAACATAGAGACTTCTAAATTCTTGGTGAGGCCAGCAGTAATTATTCTGAAATAAAACCAGAAAAAGACATTATAAGAAAACTATAGGCCTCTATCCCTCAAAAACATAGATACAGAAATTCTCAACAAAATGTTAACAAATCAAGTCCAACAATATGTGAAAAGGATCATCATGATGAAGTGGGTTTATCCCACGAACAAATGATGGTTTAACTTTCAAAAGTCAGTCAATACAGGGATGTCTGGTTGACTCCGTTGCTAAAGTATGCAACTCGATCTCAGGGTTGTGAATTCAAGACCTACAGTGAATATAGAGATTACTTAAAAATAAAATTAAAAAAAAAATCAGTCAATATAGTTGGCCATATAAACAGACTAAAGAAGAAACAATGTATAACCATTTCTTTAGTTTAAAAAATAAAAAGCCTTTGATAGTACTCAGCATCCATTTATGATAAATATTCCAGCAAAGTAGAAATAGAGGGAACTTTCTCAACCCAAATAAGTTTTAAAAAATAAATCCTACAGTTAAGATCACAGTTAATTTGAAAAACCAAGCTTTGCCCCCCAAAATTGAGAACAAGGCAAAGATATTCTCACCACTCCCATTCAGTATCATCCTGGAAATCCTACCTGTTGCAGTAAGGCAAGAGAAAAAAATTAAAGGCATACAAATTAGAAAAAAATTAGATAGTCTATTCATTTTTATGTGCTAGCTAAAACAGTCAGAAATTGAAAATTTAAAAACCTACCATTTGTAATAGCACCAAAACATGATGTAAATCTTACAAAAGATGTGCAAGATCTATAGCTAGAAAACTACAAGGCAATGATGAAAGAAGTCAAAGAAAACCTAAATAAATGCAGAGATATACCGTGTTCATTGATTGGTATATCAGTGATTCAGTATTGTTGAGATGTCAGTTCTCCCCAAACTGGTTGTATAGGTTTAGGGCAATTCCAACAAAATCTCAGAGCTTTTTTTTTTTTTCATGGAAACTGACAGGCTCTTTCTGAAATTTATGTGGAGAGGCAAATGAACTAGAATATCCAGGGTTTCTTTTGTTTTGTTTTAAAGATTTATTCATTTATTTTAGAGAGAGTATGTGTGAGCCCTGGGAAGGGCAGAGGAAGAGGGGAAGCAGAGCCCAACATGGGGCTCAATCCCAGGACCCTGAGATTGTGACCTGAGCTAAAACCAAGAGTCGGTCATTCAACAAACTGAGCCACCCTGATGCCCCTAGAATACCAGTTTTTAAAAGGAAGGACAAAGGGACGCCTGGGTGGCTCAGTTGGTTGGACAACTGCCTTCGGCTCAGGCCATGATCCCGGAGTCCCGGGATCGAGTCCCGCATCGGGCTCCCAGCTCCACGGGGAATCTGCTTCTCTCTCTGACCTTCTCCTCACTCATGCTCTCACTCATGCTCTCTCTCACTGCCTCTCTAAAATAAATAAAAATAAAATCTTTAAAAAAAAAAAGAAGAAGAAGAAGAAGGACAAAGCTGGAAGATGAATACTACCTAATTTCAAGACCTAGTGGAAAACCAGTTGTCAAGACAGCATAGTATTAGAGAAAAGCTAGACTTATAAATCAATGGAACAGAACTGGGGAGTCCAAAAGTTGACCCACACAGATATGGTTAATTGTTTTTTTTTTTTTTTTTTTTAAGATTTTATTTATTTGACAGACAGAGATCACAGGCAGGCAGAGAGAGAGGAAGGGAAGCAGACTCCCTGCCAAGCAGAGAGCCCAATGCGGGGCGTGATCCCAGGACCCTGGGATCATGACCTGAGCCACCCGGGCGCCCCAGTTAATTGATTTTTGACAGAGGTACAATGACAGTTTAGTGGAGAAAGGATAGTCTTTTCAATAAATGGTGCTGGAACAATTAGATATCCATATGTAAAACAAGGAACCATGATTATACCTTGTACTGTATATAAAATTAGAATGGGGGCACCTGGGTGGCTCAGTCATTAAGCGGCTACATTTGGCTCAGGTCATGATCCCAAGTTCCTGGGTTCGAGCCCTGCATCGGGCTCCCTGCTCAGCGGGAAGCCTGCTTCTCCTTCTCCCATTCCCTCTGCTTGTGTTCCCTCTCTCGCTGTTTCTCTCTATCAAATAAATAAAATCTTTTTAAAAAAATTAACTCAGAATGGATTTTAGACCTACATGTAAAGTTAAAATGAAATAGTAACTGGAAATCTGCTTTAGGGCATATTAGTGAATTATGGTACATGCAGTTTGCTGTGGCATTTAGAGATGTAGCATTTATAGTTTGCCAGTTCTTGTTAAATGATACTCCTTTCTCTTCTAAAGTGATTGATTTTGGTTATTATAGATCTGATTAATCTAGGCCTTTTTGTATAAAAGCTAGTTGGTACATTGGGCAGCTTGGGAACCAGTCGTTTGTTTAATGGGGCTCTGCTTCCTTATGTACAGAATGGAGAAGATTAACACTGAACTGTGTCTGTTGCCTGGTCAATGGTGTCAGGTTAAAACTCAACAGAATAGAATTGGAATGAATTTTAAAAATCATTTGTTCCAATTCTTATTTTATAGATAAACAGAGGCCTGTAAAGAGATGGTAACTCTTACAAATTTAGGCAAACTAGTTGTGGAACTAGGATTAGAGTGTGTGTGTGTTATTTTGGTATACCCTTCCATGTGTGCACTTCTTCAAGAAAGTGACAGTTAAACAACCAAGAATCTATGTTTGTTTATGTCTGAATATCCTTTTCCACTGATAGAAAATTCTTCTCTCTTACCTGAAATAAATGGAGAATAGATGGTGATATTATTGTGTGGTTGTCTGATTTAGAGAGCTGACCCGCTGCTAACTATGTGATGGACCAAACTTGGTACCTGATCTTTGAAATGCTAACCAATTCATTTCAGTCAACGTGTGCTTTCTCTTCCTTTTCTTTTTTTCTTTCTTTTTTTTTTTTATTATCAGTTTGAATCAGATCCTCTGGCATGAACCCCAGTTTGTGTTCTCTGTTATTTAAGTTCCACAACTAGCTGGATGAACCCTACAAAGTTCATTTTCATTAAAAACCCTGACTCTGAAACAATTTTGTTTGTCCATATTTTCTTTAGGGGCCCTAGTGAAAACAGATGAGCAGGAAGTAATCAACTTTTTATTGACAACAGAAATTATCCCTTTGTGTTTGCGCATTATGGAATCTGGAAGTGAACTTTCCAAAACGGTATGTGCTTTTCTGTAGATTCTGTATTGTATTGGCTCTTGGACTGCTTCATGGTCCTAGAATCATTTTCTGTGTCCCTTGGGCTTTTTGAAACTTCTCTGTATTTATTTTCTTTTAGATAAAAATTGTTTAAAAATGATCATTTAAAAACCCCAACCCTTAAGAGGAATATAAAGTTAAACACTGAATTTCTCCGTTTTCTCTGAACCCACTTTTCCAAAGGTGTATTATTCTGGACTTTTTTTTTTTTTTTTTTTAATTTCTTTATTTGAGAGAGAGAGTGCACACACGCATGAGAGAGCTTGAGAAGCAGGCTCCCCACTGAGCAGAGAGCCTGACACAGGGCTTGATCGCAGGACTCTAGGTTCATGACCTGAGCCAAAGGTAGACACTTATAAAACTGAACCACCCAGGCACTCATTATTCCAGACTTTTTTTAATGCACACTCAAGTGTATACATATTTGCGCTTCTGCTTACTTTGCTTTTTAACCATGAATGACAATGTGACTGGGTATAAAATTCTTACGTAATTTTCTCTGTCAGAACTCTGTTGCCATAGCTCTGTTGTCTTCTGATATTGAGTATACAGTGAAATCTTGGAGCAGCCTGTTTTTCCTTTTCTTGGTGAATTTGCTTTTTCTGTGTAGATGACTGTAAGCTTTTATTATTTTATTATTTTATGTTTGATAATCTTACATCAAATTTTTTTCCAGAAGAGCATACTCTTCATGTCTCTTGTTAATTTTCATAGTATTTTTCATTTGTTTTGGCCTCTCACTTCAGCAACATCAGTTATGCTATGTATATATATTTCTTAAAGATTTTATTTGTTTGACAGAGAGATCACAAGTAGACAGAGAGGCAGGCAGAGAGAGAGGGGGAAGCAGGCTTCCTGCTGAGCAGGGAGCCCAATGCAGGACTCGTTTTCAGGACCCTGGGATCATGACCCGAGCCAAGGGCAGACACTTAACCAACTGAGCCACCCAGGTGTCCCTCAGTCATGCTATATTATATATCTTTTCTATCTTTTTTCCCCTCTAATAGCTTTCTACTTTATTTTATCTCATGTTTTTTTTCTCAAGGCTACTTTTCCATGTTGCTATTTTTAGCAATATCCAACCTCCGCTTCTATAGTATGTGCAGTCACATTGAATTAATTAATATTTAATGCTGAGTTGGATGTAAGCAGATGTAATGATTTTTAAAATTTTGTAGTTTTAACATGCAATACAGGGGCACCTGGTAATCAGAAGAGCATGTGACTCTTGATCTCAGGTTTATGAATTCAAGTCCCATGTTAGGTGTAGATACTACTTAAAAAAATAACTTTTAAACGTGTTACAGATAAAAAGTAGAAAATTCAAGTAAGTGGTTCAAATAAAAGCAAGTCTCCTACCCTCAGCCTCTCAATTCTCCCTGAAAGTAACCAACATTACCACTTTCTTGTATCTTTCTGGAAGTAGTTTATACATGTGTGTGTGGGTTACAGCTTAATTTTGTATTGATATTTTCCTTAGTGTCTGCCCTCTCACTTCTCGTGTCTTTTCAGCTCCTCTTCAAAATTTTTATCTTTTGAATTGTCTTTTGATATTTTTAAAAATCCATGTTTTCTTCAATTTCTTTGAAAATGTAGATAGTTACTACTTGTTACCTCTTCTCCAGGTATGTCTGTGCAAAAGTCTTCAGTTGGGAGCAGTTCTACCCAAGATCGCTATTTGTTTAAAAATAATGGATGGAAAGCAAGGTGGTAGGAGCTCGTACTGGCATACTTTTAAATCAAGTGTTTTACCTCTGAATATTTTCTACCCACTCTACCAGTCTAGGGTATATGTGTTAGGGAGGAGGTATCTGTACCTCTGTATTCATTTTTCTGCTTAAACGCATAAAGGGTAAGTGACGGTTGGATCTGTATGTGTGCTCCTCTCATTTCTTCCTTAATTTTAGGGGGTTTTCTTAATTTCAGTGGGTTTCTTGGGCAGGATCAGAATAGATACAACCGTACTCTGTCATCTTATATTAGTGGTTGCCTGTGAATAGGTTTTTCAAGTTGGCTTCTTATAGATGGGGTAGAAAAAGACCCCTTTCTTTTGTGGCATCTCTCCTTTTTTCAGGAGCCCCATTCTAACGATCCCTATTTACCTTCTTTGTACATTACTGGAGTTAATTCATTCTGAGTGCATATAGGTTCCCATTAGCTTATATGGCATATCCTGCTTGGTGTGGTGAATAGCTCCTGGCTTGTCTTCCTTTGCTCCATGCAGGCAGATACCTTACGACGTTTGCTTTTTATGTACAATACTTAGTCTAACACCTTGCTCTAGTAGGCGCTTCCTAAAGTAGAGGGTCTCAATTAGGGATGTGTGGAATGATCACCTGTGAAGTGGTTTTTGTTTTTTGAGGGGAGAGTGGGTACGGGGGCAGTGGGGAGCAGGGGGAAAGAATCTTAAGCAGGGGGCACCTGGGTGGCTCATTTGGTTAAGCGACTGCTTCAGCTTGGGTCATGATCCTGGAGTTCCGGGATCAAGTCCCGCATTAGGCTTCCTATTTGGCAGAGAGTCTGCTTCTCCCTCTGACCCTCCCCCTTCTCATGCTCTCTCTCTCTCATTCTCTCTCTCAAATAAAAAAACCTTTAAAAAAAGAATCTTAAGCAGGCTCCATGCCCAGTGCAGAGCTCAATGTGGGACTTGATCTCACAACCCTGAAATCATGACCTGAGCTGAAATCAAGAGTCTGACACTCAACTGGCTAAATCACCCTGGTACCCCAATGAAGGGTTTTAAAACTGGACATGCCTAGGCCCCATCTCTGACCTACTGAGTCATTCTCTGTGGTGATAAAGTCTGGACATTGGTGTGTTTTGTTTTGGGTTTTTTTTTAAAGATTTTATTATTTATTTGATAGAAATCACAAGTAAGCGGGGCGGGGGGGTGTGAAGCAGGCTCCCTGCTAAGCAGAGAGCCTGGTGTGGGGCTCGATCCCAGGACCCTGAGATCCTGTCCTGAGCTGTAGGCAGAGGCTTAACCCACTGAGCCACCCAGGCGCCTCTGGACATTGGTGTTTTTTAAAAACTTCCCCCAGGTGAGAGTATGATATAACCATTTTGGGAGACCATCTGGCAGTATCCACCAGCAGCATAATCCTATGCTATGACCCAGCAGTCCCACTCTTGGGTGTATGGCCAAGAGAAAGGAGTTCTTACATACATTACAGTATGTAAAGAATGTTTATAACAGCATTATTCATAAAAGATAAATTGTAGTATAGCCACAGAATAAACTCCACAGTAATTAGGAAGAATACTGATATAGGCAGGATAGTTGATGCTCATATATTGAGCAAGAGCAGCCAGCATATGCATGAATTTGTACTGTATGATTCCATTTAATTGAAAGTCAAGAATGGGCAAAACCACTCAGTGAGGATCAGTCTGAATAGTGTTTACTTCTCAGGGAAGGGTTTATGGTGGTTGTTTTGTTTTGGTTTGGTTAAAGATTTGAGAGAGAACATGCTCAAGCAGGGAAAGGGACAGAGGGAGAGGGCAAAGTAGACTCCCCACTCAGCGCAGCGCCTGATGTAGGGCTCCATCCCAAGACCCTGAGATCATGACCTGAACCAAATTTGGACACTTAACCGACTGAGTCACCTTGGCACCGTCTCAGGGAAGGGTATTGACTGAGAAAAGGCACAACGGAATCCCCTGGAGTGCTGGAAATCTTTTGTATTTTAATCTGGTTGTGTGGTTCCTAAATGCGTACATAGGTAAAAATGCATTAAGATACACTGAAGGGGGTGCCTGGGTGGCTTAGTGGGTTAAAGCCTCTGCCTTCGGCTTAGGTCATGATACCAGGGTTCTGGGATTGTGCCCCACATCGGGCTCTCTGCTCAGCGGGAAGCCTACTTTGTTCTCTTACAGTTCTGCAACTTAAAAAATTATTAATCATTTTCACCAAGCTAAAGTCAGAGTGTTGGTAGGGCGGTATTCCTTCTGGAGCCTCTAGGAGAGCATCCCTTTCTTAGCTTTTTCCAGCTTCAAGAATTACATTCTTTGGCTCCTCCATCTTCAAAGCCAGCAGTGTAACATGTCCAGATCTCTTTGTGCTCTGTCATACTACTTTTTCCTATGTGATCAAATCTGCCTCCACCTCCCTCTTACAAGGATACTTGAAATTCTGTTTAAAGCCCTCCTGGATAATTGAGAATGATTCATCTCCCTGAGTTGTTGTTGTTGTTGTTGTTGTTGAATAATCTCTACACTAAAGATAGGACTCAAACTTACAACCCTGGGATCAAGAGTCATGTGCTCTTCCAACTGAGCCAGCCAGGCACCCCTGTCCCCAAGATCCTTAATGACTTTTGCAGAGTCCCTTTTGCTAAGAAGGTAGCATTCACCGAGTTTGATTATTGGGACCTGGGTATCTCTGGGGGCCATTATTTAGCTCAACCACAATTTTATACCCAAGTAAAATAGTAAAATAAAATAAACAGTTGCCACAGCTGGTTCTGATGAGCAGCCAAGGGAGGGAGTCATTAAAACAATTGTTTGACTTGAATTAAGCTAGTATTTTCTAGTCCCTTCTGTGTAAGAGTTAATTGAATTTAAATTGAGGATATTCTTATGTGTGTATGTGTATACAGGTAATTTTTTCAAATCAACCTATAATCTTTGTTTCAGAGGTATAGGACTGTGATTCATCAGTCTTACACAATTCACAGCACTCACCATAGCACATACCCTCCCCAGTGCCCATCACCCAGCCACCCCATCCCTCCCCGCCCTCTCCCCTCCAGCCACCCTTAGTTTTTGTTTCCTGAGATAGTGTCCTATGGTTTGTCTCCCTCTCTGGTTTTGTCTTGTTTCAATTTTTCCTCTCTTCCCCCGTGATCCTCTGCCTTGTTTCCCAAATTCCACCTACCAGTGAGATCATGCGATAATTGTCTTTCTGTGACTTACTTCACTTAGCATAATACCCTCTAGTTCCATCCACGTCCTTGGAAAAGGCCAGATAAAATTGCGGATATTCTTTACTATTGTTGGAATAGTGTTAGAAGGGAGGCTTCAAAATCTTAATTTTTAAAGATCTTTTAAGGGTAGAAAAAGCTTGGAGCCCCTGGGTGGCTCAGTCAGTTAAGCGTCTTGATCCCAGCTCAGGTCTCAATCTCTGAGTCACAAGTTCAGGCGCTGCATTGGGCTCTATACTGGGCATGGAGCCTACTTTTACAAAAAAAAAAAAAAAAAAAAAGAGTAGGCAAAGCTCTGATTACCTCATTTGGAAGCGATGAGGCACAGCTGAATTTCTAAACGCATCTTTGCTCATGGAAAAAGAGAAAAAGCTCTGTATTCAGAGGAGGTTTGGACCTCAACTCTACAACTTAGAGGCTTTGTCACTTGGGACCTTAACCTGACAAGTTAATAATTAGCGCTTAATGCCTGGCACACAGTGTTTGGTAACTGAAAAGTACCTACATTTTTAAGAATTTCATAATTACCCAGAACCTACCCTTTTATGTAAAAAGAGAGTAACAGTGGTACCTACCTCATAGGTTTATTGTGAAAATTAGGCAGGGCCACCTGGGTGGCTCAGTAGGTTAAGTGTCTGCCTTTGGCTCAGGTCATGATCCTAGGGTCCTGGGATCGAGTCCTGCATTGGGCTCCCTGCTCAGCAAAGAACCTGTTTCTCCCTTTCCCTCTGCCTGCTGCTCACCCTGCTGTGAGGAGCTTTGTCAAATAAATAAATAAAATCTTTAAAAAAAAAAAAAAAAAAGCCATGTTATACCATTAGGAAATACTTTAGCGCACAGTAAGTATTCACTACGGTAATAGGTTTATTATTAATTTTGTTTAAACTGTGCATATCTTATTGACTAAGTTACACATATGGTTGGGGTCTCTGCTTAATTTTCTGCTTCACAATTCTTCCTGGACAATGAATCAACAACCATTGGAAGACAAGTCTGAGCAACGTTTTGGACTCCTTAATTTTTGTTTTTACTCCAGGTTGCCACATTTATCCTCCAGAAAATCCTCTTAGATGACACAGGTTTGGCATATATATGTCAGACATACGAGCGTTTCTCCCACGTTGCCATGATCCTGGTGAGTTCTTTCATCTAACCCCCTTAAAGTTACTTGTGATCACACAGCTTAGTCCCTTTGCAGCCGACACTGAACAGCTTCTTGGAACCTTGTGTGACGATTCTTAAAATACCTGATCTCTGATGTCAACTGGGATTATTTTGTGTTTGTGTGTTTTTTCCTACCCCAACCCTTTCTGGGGGAAAACAGGGTAAGATGGTCCTGCAGCTCTCCAAAGAGCCTTCCGCCCGTCTGCTGAAGCACGTAGTGAGGTGTTACCTGCGACTCTCAGATAACCCCAGGTAAACATTTACAGGATTTCTAGGACTTTGGGGAAATGCCCTGGTGAATAGTTGCCTCATCTCATGGCATAGCTCCTATATCTTTAGGGTTGGGAAGGGATATAACGATAATTAGTTTGGCAGAACTTGATTAAATCCTTTTAAAATCTGAAGTGCTAAATTTTAAAATCCATCAGAGTTTTGGGGATGCCGGGCTGGCCCAGTAGAGCATGTGACTCTTGATCTTGGAGTCGCGAGTTCAAGCTCCATGCTGGGCTCAGAGCTTACTTAAAAAAAAAGCCCATCCGAGTTTTCTCTCTGTAACTCTGTACCCTCCTCTGGAATTCCAGAGAGTCCAGACAGTTCCCAGGGAACCTTATGATACATTACTCCTGTGGTTTGAGCTCTCTGTTGCTGCCCCAGGTGGTCAAGATGATAAGTATATTTTCAAAGATCTCATAAGAAAAGAATGGAGCCCAGAGGGCACTTGAATTATACTTTCAGTTCTCTCTTTGATTCCTGTAAAGTCGTTGAGCTAATTATTTTATCTCCCTATGTTCATAATCTTTCTGTCAGAAATCATACATTGTAGATACAGTGCATTTTAGAAGTGTTTGACCTTTTGCTTTGTAAATCCATAATTCATGCTGAAAGCCACTTGCTTAGGTTCTGCTAAACCACATAATGGGGCAATTTCTGTGTTCCTAGGAGTGGGGATAACTCGATTTAATGTGAGCTCAGCCTTCTGCCCCTGAGGTTATTCAAGCCTGAGCTGTTTCTTCATCATTTTTTCCTGTTCTTCAGTGGTTCCTGTTTTCTTCAGTTTGAAAATAGATTTCTTTAAACTAGTCTGAGTACAAAAGCTATAACTATTTAAAACAGTTTTATAAACCATTAGCTTTTGGAGGTTTTCAGATTTCACTTTCCACTGGTCATCTTTTAAAGAAAGTGAAACATTTGAAAGTTCATCTGATAGTGTTGCCACTATAGATTTGTTTTTACATCTCATATCTTATTAAGCATTTTAATTATAAAACTGAAGCAGGGATGTCTGGTGGGCTCAGTCAGTAGAGCATGCGACTCTTGATTTCTGAGTCATGCATTCGAGCCCCACATTGGACGGAGAACTTACTTTTTTAAAAAAAGGAAAGAGAAAAAGAAACTGAGGCGGTTTTTAGAAAGACACAAAATCATATTAATTTAGAATTAAAGTCCACTAATTTATCATACTGTGAGTTGGGTCATCTCCCTTTTCATGTACTGATTTTGGAACTGTTTCATTTACTATAACCCATCAATTTTTACCGTGAGCATATTGACATTATTTACTGGAATAAATCAGTGAATTGAACTGTTGCACCATTTCATTCCATTTTGCTGTGTCTTGGAATTCCACATTGAGCCATCATTCTGAAAATGTTCACAGGTGACAGACCCTGGAGATCTGAGCCCATAGCTAATACAAGTTGTAAGGAATTTTAATGGATTCTTAAGATAACTTGACTGAACCTCATATTCCCGGGATTCTGTATATTTATGTCTAAGAAAGGGCTTCTTCCCTGTCCCCCAAATGTGGGTTTATTTGCTGGTCTCCCTGGTTGGCTTGTTTGTCTCTGATGTAGGGCACGTGAAGCGCTCAGGCAGTGCCTCCCTGACCAGCTGAAGGACACGACCTTCGCCCAGGTGCTAAAAGATGACACCACCACGAAACGCTGGCTTGCACAACTGGTGAAGAACCTGCAAGAGGGCCAGGTCACCGATCCCCGGGGCATCCCCCTGCCCCCTCAGTGATCCTCCCCCACCCCCTCCTACCACTCCCCCAAGCTGGGGAAGGGAGGGGGAACCCGAGAGGAAAACAGCTCAGGTTTTACCGCTGACCAGGAATAGACAACCTCAATGCTGAACTGCACTGGAGAAGAGGGGTGAGGTCACCTCGCTGAGGTGAACGGGCTGCCATCTCGGGCTGCCTCTGGGACCTGGGCTCCCTCTGCTACTCCCAGGAGATGGGCTCCTGACACAGCAGTCTGCCACCACAGCTCCAGGAGGGTGTCAACACCAGCAAATGCTGTGTCTGCAGCGTGCCCACGATGGCCCTTCTCCCCTACCCGTACTAGCCACTGACGGGGAGGGGGATGTGGCGGTGGTAGCACGCTAGGCATGCCAAACGCCTGGGACCAAGCCGTGTGGCAGTCTTCTAATTTGCCTTCCTGGAAGACTCAAGACGTGTCTCTTCATCCTCTCTCTCAGTATTTGTTTACTTTGGTCTCTTGTTTTTGATGTCAGAGAGAGGTGTATTTAGTGGACACGAGCTGTAATACTCAGCAGAACTTTGTCAATTGGCACTGTTTACAAGTCTGTTAGCTGCATAAGCTTAATAAAAAATTGGTCTGGGCATTACATCCCCTCTAGCAGGCCAACAGCTGCATGAGCTATGGGGAGGAATGGGAGGCAAGGGAAGGATAAAGCCAAAGGACAGCAGGACCCCATCGCCTCTTTCCCTTCCCTTTCCGTCCTTCTGCCCCCAGTTCCAGACGCCACAAGGACCCTAACCTTGTTTCTGGCTTTAGCTGCTAGCTTTTCCAAATCTCAGTGCTTTTCCCTGTTCCACATCCCTCCTATTAAACTTCCAACAGACGTCTTAATTCATCAGGCTGTCCTGGAAGGGTGTTGTACTGGGGGAGGAGAGGTGGCTTGGGCCTCACCTTCAATTCCAGTCCTCAGAGAGGTTTCCTGGGTGACTTTTAAAGGGGAAGGTGCCTGGGGACCAAGATGACAGGCTGCTTGATCCCATTCTTTAGTATAAATTTCTGCAGCTCCTTCTGTGTTCATGATTGTACTTCAAGTGGTATTAGCTGAATGAGTTCATCTACTCAGATTTAAGACAGAGGGCGGGACTCTGCTTCTTCGCTGTCTTGTCTTTTTTTTTTTTTTTTTTTTTTGACACATTCCCTATTGGTCTATGGGAATTACAGGGTTGCCACTAAAGTACTTCCACTTGTTCATATCGAGTCAGCGAAACCCCCTCTCTTCTTTGGAGCTCCAGATGTCTTCACAATCCAGAGACTTGAATCTGTAATACAGTGTAAACTGCCTTGCTTTCCCCCAGTCCTTCCCTCTGCCAACACCTGCTCTCTCTCTCATCCCCACCCCCAGTCAAAGATGGGTTTATTAATCCAACTCTAGAGAGAGACGAGGGATTTTCTGTCCACATCTCCCCAGTGAAGGTATCACCGAACAAGTTTGGGGAGGGTCCGTCTGTAAGGAGCAAGCTCCGAGAAACCTCTGTGGAGGCAGTTTGGCCAACCCAAGGGCTCTTCAAGCCGACTTTCACAAGGGGAGCCGGCCTTGTTAGTTAGCTTCTGTCTCTAGAGCCAACAAAGTAGTAATTGAGTAGCCCAGATGTAGGAAGGGTAGAAGAAGCACTTACTCCCCTGCCTTCCAAAATGAAGAGGAGAACCAGGTGAGCTCTCAGTCTCAAGCCTGAAGAGAAGAGGTCTTGGAGGAAGAAGAGAACAGCATGGACTGGACAGACGTCTGGACTTCCCTCAGCCCATAGTTTCGTGAGCTGGAGAGGCCAGCTGAGGGATCTCTTGATTTTTGCCAACTGCCTTCCTGCTGAGCCAAAGTTTTCTCATTCCCCCTTCACTGGGGAAGCAGCTGAGGCCCAGGGCCTTGTTCCCTGGGAAATTGTCTGCTCGCTCCATCTTCTGGTGCATTGGCCATGTTACTGTGCCAGTAGTGTCTTAACTCCTGTTCCATATATTCTCAGCTGGCCTTGGCCCCCACCTAGGAGTTGGGGGAGGGATGAAAATGGGTATTATTCCTTGTAGTTGATCCTGATGTCATGTATGTATGAAGAGACCCTCCCTTCATTTTGTTTTGTTTTGTTTTGTTTTGTTTTCCATCCCTCTCACTCCCTAACAGGATTGAAATAAAACCTGTTTCTGGTTTTATAAAAATAATTTTTCCTTTAAACTGGAGACTTGATTTTGTCAATATAGAGATCTCTAGGCACTCTGGTCACATGATCCTGGTCCCCCGGCCTCTGCCATCTGTTTGACACAAACACACTGTTCTGCCAAGAGGGCAGAGATGGTTCCCCTGTGGCTGGGTCCTTTGGGAAGAGCCCTGCTGCTGGATGAAAGCTGTTGGGGAGGCTGGGGCAGTACCCTTTATCTGGTTCTGCTTGCTGAAACAGAACCTCACTCCTCACTGTCGTAGCCATAGTTTAGTATGGTGCGGGAGAGACCTGAAGTGAAGAGGTAGCACTGGAAACATTTTCTCACAGACTTGAATATACTTTTCCTCCTGAGTTTCAAGACTTAGCACACATCCCCAGAGTTTCCATGCCTGCTTCGGGCATTTAGCAGGACAGAGCTAACCTCTGCTTCCAGCTTTTTTTCCAAGGCATCGGAGGGCCCATGACTGAGTGGTGGAACAGGGCATGGAGAGGCACTGGTAGCCTTCAGAGCCTGCCTGCCTTCCTGTCTACATAGCATTCATTTGCTCACTACTGCCACTCAAAGGCTGAGATAGGGTGGGGGAGGGGATATACGAAGGTATTGCTATCAAAAGCCCAAGGAATAGAAAAGCATACAATGAAATGAAATTCCTAAATGCTGTGAAATTTAATTTTTTTTAAAATTATTTTAAAGCATTTGTTTCAAAAGCTAATCTAACAGATGAGTTGAACAACACAAGTAATAAGCCTAACTTAATTGATAAACAGAACACTGTACTCTACGCCAACAGTGTACATACTGTCTTCAGGCCAGACGCGTTTACTAAAATTGGTCACAGTAAGCCATCAGGCCTCAGAAAATTTTTAAAAATTAAAATAATGTTCTGTGAACACAGGATTAGGTCACAAAAAAGAACTGGAAATATCTTAACTTTAAAAATAAATAGGCAGGGGGCTCCTGGGTGGCTCAGTGGATTAAAGCCTCTGCCTTCGGCTCAGGTCATGATCCCAGGGTCCTGGGCTCAAGCCCCACATCGGGCTCTTTGCTCAGCAGGGAGCCTGCTTCTCCCTCTTTCTCTGCCTACTTGTGATCTCTGTCAAATAAGTAAATAAAATCTTAAAAAAAAAAAAAAAAAACAGGCAGTACAGTTCTAAATAACCCATGGGTCAAAGGAGAAATCACAAAGTTAGGGGGAAAAAAAATGGATAATGAAGATACACATCAAAACCTGTGGCATACAAGTAAAGTAATAATGTGGCTTTAATTCACATGTTATAAAAGAAAGGCTGAAGTCAGTGATCTAAGTTTTCATGTCAAGAAACAGGATAATAAATTCAAAAAATAAGAAAATAAAAAAAAAAAAAAAAACAAAAGCCAGTGAAACAGAAAACAAATCTTCAAGAAAGAAAAATCAATGAAATGGGAAGTCATTACATTGAAAACATTAATAAAATTGATAAAACCTAAGTCGACCTTAGATTAGACCAAAAACATTTTGGAAAAAGGGACATCACTCATATCTTACACTCACTAATCTTCCATGAAGTTCAGAGACTGTAGAATAAGGGCACAGGTCCCCATTCACTTTTGAGGCCACCAAAACCCAGCAAGGTTATCACAGAAAAACCAGGGGTTGAACTCTTCTGTGAATGTAGATGTAAAATTACTGGAAAAAATAGGCAAATCAGTTCTAAGAGGGGGAAAAAAGAGATAATACACTATACCTAATTTGGGTTTACTGAAATAAACCAGGGTTGATTCAATATGTGAAAAATAATTAACAATCAACAAATATTAGTAAGGAGAGAAATCATAATTATCTAGGCAGATACACAAAAGAACACTACAAAATTCAATACCTATTCATGATTAAAAGAAAAAAAAAAACTTTAGAAAACCAGAATTAGGAGGGCACGTCCTTAAATCTAACAAAAGGTATCAACAAAAATGCTATAAGAAACTTCCGAGAAAAATACAAAGTCCTCCTCCATGAAATGAGGATTGAGCCAAAGATACCCACTGCCACACCTCCAGGTATCATACTGGTTCAAGCCTGTGTGATAAACCAAGAAAATACAAGGATCATAAAGGTAAAAAAATTGGCTGACAACATGACTGTGTACACTCATAATCCAGAAGAATCTGCAAACTGTTAGAATGAAAGGAATTTTGCAAAGTCCCAGAATGCAAAGTCAATATGCAATCAATCAATCACGTGTCTCTAAATAACAAGGAATTTCAAAAATATAACAGGGAGTCTGGCTAGCTCTTTTTGGAAAAGTGTGTGGCTTTGATCTCAGGGTGGTGAGCTTGAGCCCCATGTTGGATGTAGAGATTACTTGGGGGAAAAAAAAAACAAGGGGTGCCTGGGTGGCTCAGTGGGTTAAAGCTTCTGCCTTTGGCGCAGGTCATGATCCCAGGGTCCTGGAATCGAGCCCTGAATCGGGCTCTCTGTTCAGCAGGCAGCCTGCTTCCCTTCCTCTCTCTCTCTCTGCCTGCCTGTCTGCCTACTTGTGATCTCTGTCAAATAAATAAAATCTTTAAAAAAAAAAATAGCATAAGAAATCAAATAACTCAAAATAGATATATTGAAAGATGTGCAGAACTTTTACATTGAAAACAACAAAACGCTCTTGAAAGAAACACCTACATAAATGAATGGGAGGATATATCTTCTCCATGGATTAGAAAACAATATTGTAAGGATGCCAGTTCAGTGATTGATCTTCTGATTAAACTCAGTTCTAAGTAAAATCGCAGCAGGTGATTTCTATGAAATTGATAAGCGGATTCTAAAATCTGTATGGAAATGCGAAGTGCCAAACAGCCAAGGCAATCTTTTTTTTTTTTTTAAAGATTTTATTTATTATTTATTTGATAGAGATCACAAGTAGGCAGAGAGAGAGGCAGAAGCAGGCTCCCTGCTGAGCAGAAAGCCCAATGCAGGGCTTGATCCCAGGACCCTGGGATCATGACCTGAGCCAAAGGCAGAGGCTTTAACCCACTGAGCCACCCAGGCACCCCTAGCCAAGGCAACCTTAAATAAGGACAAAAGTGAAGTCTCCATTCCCAGATGTGTTCCTTTAACTTTCAGCCTTTTTTGTTAAGATTTGTGCAGCAGTTTATTTTTTTAACAACTTTTTGTAGACATGTGTCCTACAAATAGCACATACCTGCATTTCGTTTCCTGACCTTTTCTGAAGGTTTCGTCTCTGTGCAATATTATACCGTTTGTATTTTTTATTCTAATTCCATCATCTTATTCTGATTTAATACCTCTTTGTTCCCCTTCACCTTAAGTTTTCTATTTTTAATGTCAGAATTGAGGAATGGCTATATATTCTCTGGTCCTTTGAAGTTATGCATCCTGGCTTTTAATTCCACAAATGGTCTCATATTGATGATTTTTTAAGTGGAACTTAATATTTTGGAACTGCATTTTTGACCACGAAGAAGATGGGCTTTATTTAAGTTTGACTGGCTTGGCTGCTTAGACTAGGGAATTGGTCTCTGACTCTCTTCGTCCTGAGAAGCAAGATGTTTAAGGGCATCTCCCTCTATAAGAAGGGGAGTCTAGGTTTGTCTGCGCGGCAGCCGGAGAGGACAGTGTTTAGGTCTCCCTCTTTGCCAGCTGCCCCTTCATTTCAATTTAGGGCTTCTGGGCCTTTCCTGGGCATGGTTCCCAGAAAATCCCTCTGCTGCTGCTGCCCTGATCAAGTTTCTGGGTCTGTTAATAATAGACAACAGTGGGGGAAGGGCCAGGATCATTATGGAAATAGGAACAACCAAACCACATGGACTGTTCCTGTACCAGCCCCCCACTCCAACCCTGTCTGTCTGCTCCCCCACCTAAATCTAAAGATCACCCTGCAGCGGGCATGTCAGCCACTCTTTGGAGCCATTCTAACCTTGTAAAGGTCTCCCAAGTGCCTGCCCCCCAAAATCAGAACGCATGATCTGAGGAGGATGGGTATGTTTATGAGAACACTGAAAAGGAATATTTAAGATCTGAACTCTCCCAGAAAATCCAGGAAGAATGAAAATTCCTCACCGAACCCCCAGAAGGGAAGGAAGTTTGGCAGCAATTAGGTGAGGCAAAGAGAGGCAAAGCATACATATAATCCCAGAGTGTAGAAGGCATGAGCAATGTGAGGGAGAAGCGTGGAAAACTAAGGACATGATGTTAGGGGAGGAGAAATGGGAGAGGAAGACGGGCTCTACTAAATAAAACATGAAGCCAGCGCCATTTAAATTTTGATGCCCCCTAATCTTTCTATTCCCCATGAATGGCCTCCCTCTTCAGCCTCCCCTCCCTGCATACTCTACTTCCTTTATCAAAACCTGCGCTCAGGCACCTGGCTGGCTCCGGCAAAAGAGCAGGGAACTCTTCATCCCGGGGTTGCAAGTTCAAGCACCATACTGGGTAGTGAGATTACTTAAGTAAGTAAATAAACCTAAAAAAAAAAATCACAAACAAAAAACTCTGCTCTCAGGAAAATATGGAAACTCAACCAGTGAATTGTGGAAAACCAATAAAACTTCTGAAAGTACCAGATGCAAAAATTGGAAACCCTCTTGTAAAATATAACACAGATACAGAACAATACGTAAAATGTATAGTTAGGGGTACCTGGCTGGCTCAGTTGGTGGAACGTGCGATTCTTGACCTCAGGGATGCAAGTTCGAGCCCCATGTTGGGTGAAGAGATGACTTTAAAAAAAAAAAAAACAACCTACTGGAGCACCTGTTGGCTCTGTTGGTTAGGCTGTCAATTCTTCTCCTTCTCCTCCTCCTCCTCCTCCTCCTCCTCCTCCTCCTCCTCCTCCTCCTCCTCCTTCTTCTTCTTCTTCTTCTTCTTCTTTTAGCTGTCAATTCTTATTCTCCTTCTCCTTCTTCTTCTTCTTCTTCTTCTTCTTCTTCTTCTTCTTCTTCTTCTTCTTCTTCTTCTTCTTCTAAGATTTTCATTCATTTATTTGATAGACAGACATCACAAGTAGGCAGAGAGGCAGGCAGAGAGAGGAGGAGGGGAAGCAGGCTCCCCGCTAAGCAGAAAGCCTGATTCAGGGCTCGATCCTAGAACCCTAGGATCATGACCTGAGCTGAAGGCACAGGCTTTAACTCACTGAGCCACCCAAGCACCCCTGGGCCACCAATTCTTTTTTTTTTTTTTTTTAAGATTTTATTTATTTATTTGACAGAGATCACAAGGAGGCAGAGAGGCAGGCAGAGAGAGAGAAAAGAGGAAGCAGGCTCCCCAATGAGTAGAGAGCCTGATGTGGGGCTCGAACCCAGGACCCTGGGATCATGACCTGAGCAGACCTGTCATGACCTGACAGAGGCTTTAACCCACTGAGCTACCGGGGCCATCAATTCTTGATTTCAGCCAGGATCATGATCTTAGGTTCATGAGATTGAGCCCTGCATTGGGCTCCACACTGAGCATGGTGTCTGCTTGAGTTTCTCTTTCCCTCTCCTTCTGCCCCTCCCCCTTCTCCTGTGCGCTAAGTAAACAAATAAAATCGTTTTAAAAGTTACTTTTAAGGGGCGCCTGGGTGGCTCAATAGGTTAAAGCCTCTGCCTTCGGCTCAGGTCATGATCCCAGGGTCCTGGGATCGAGCCCCGCATCAGGCTCTCTGCTCAGCAGGGAGCCTGCTTCCTCTTCTCTCCCTCTGCCTGCCTCTCTGCCTCCTTGTGATCTCTGTCAAATAAATAAATAAAATCTTAAAATAAAAAAAGTTACTTTTAAAAAAGAAAGGAAAATGTATAGCTGAATAAGTTACAAAGGGAAGACCCTCGTTAGCATCCGGGACTAGAAATTAGAACTTAGCCAGCTATTTCAGCAGCCAGCTATGTGCCCGATCCTATCACAACTCTCCCTCCTTCCAGAAGTAACCACAATCCTGACATTTATGGTAATCACTTAGGAGGATTTTATTTTAATGGGACTAAAGGTTTAGCTATAAATAATCACTAATGGTCAAATATTAGGCACTCAAAGGGTGTTTGGGGGAGCCCGGAGTGGTAGCCAGATCTCAGCACACTTAAAATCACATCATTTTGTACAGTTAGTTCCCTCTATGCCTAGATTAAAACACACCTCACTGGAAAGGAGGCACAGAAGTCCAAGTCCAGGGCTGT
Source organism: Mustela putorius furo (assembly GCF_011764305.1). Lineage (NCBI taxonomy): Eukaryota > Metazoa > Chordata > Mammalia > Carnivora > Mustelidae > Mustela > Mustela putorius. The sequence continues at coordinate 22,569,521 of NW_025421341.1, forward strand.
GCCCCGTGCGCTCAGCTGCCTGACTCCCATCTACTGGGCCAGAAAGCTCCATACCCCACAGTCTTTTCAAGGCAGAGCAAAAGTAGGTCCCAGCTCACAGTACTTGGGAGAGGGCCAGGGACTATTCGTCTCTGCTGCTGACATGTGAGCCCAGGACGTTGCCAAGACTTCCCTGGGTCTTGGTCTCAGTGTATAATACGGGGCCATAATGAAGCCTTTTATGATCCCCTATAGTCCTCTCCTAACTTGCTCCCCTGTCCTCAATCTTGGTTTCTGTTTCAGCCACCCGCTCGTTCACCTTGCAAGAAGCTCGTCACCTTTCTTTCCCCCTGGGTGTCTTTCCAATCTTGTGCCCCACTTTTTGCCCTTGATTCTTACAATACCACAGGTCCATGTCCTCTCTGCACACATCTTTATGAAGACATACACACGTCCTTGCACACTGGAGGTGCTGAACAAACGTTCCTAGAATGCATCCATGTAAAGAAAGACCGAATGAATTGTTTCGTGCATGAATGTATGTATTCCTTCAATATTTAGCAAATGCCCAAAGTCTACGGAGATACTAACCTGCCCCTCTACCCTCTAGGATTATTCTCCTCCCTTTCTCCTCAGGTGCCTCCTTCCCCATCCTATTTCTTTTTTCCTTCCCCTGTACCACAGAGCTAGACCGAGTTCTCTGCAAGGCAGGATGCGGAGACACAGAAGCCGGCCGGTGGAACAGACACCCTGGAGAGGAGCCAGATGAAATAAGGGCAAAGACAGCTGTGTGACACGGAGGGAGAACCCGTGCAGAATGAGCAGCAGTGATTCATGGAGCGCTGCAACTCAGACACTCCTCCGGCTTCACTCTGAGAGCTACTGCAGGATTGGGGTCAATGAGGGCTGGCATCAAGACGAAGGGCAGCCTGGCTTCTCCTCCCTTAATCCTTGTCTACCCACCCCTCCCCCAGTACTCCCTCCCATTGACCAGCGTCCTGGGCCTTTAAGAGTTGGAAGGGCTGGACTGAGGCGAGAGCTCTTACCTCTCCCCTCCCTTCTCCTTCCCTTTGGCTGCAAGTCCGCCAGTCACAGCAGCAAACTGCAGTAGAAAAGGGGAGGAAGCCAGCGAGCCAGCAAGGGAGGAGAAAGAGAGCCCAGCTGGGTTTCCTCGTCCCACAGGAGAGAGCATCGCACAGCTCACAGACACAGGACCGCTCTCCTGCCCACGGTAAGGGCCCCGGAGGCTCTGACCAGCCTCTGCTCCAAACTCTGCCCTGCCTGAGTCCCTAACTCTGTCTGCCACATGCTTATCCCCACCCTGATTAAATTGTACCCCAGACACCTTAGCCCTAACATGTCTGCAAGGCTCCCACGTTTTGGTTCTCTCTAGCCCTCTGATTTAGAGTTTCCTCCTGACTGTGGCAGTCACTCCTTACATGGGGACCTCTTAGCTACCGCTCACAAGCGAGCCCCATCCTAGTAAGGGAAGATAGAGATTGGAGTAAGGATAGATTCATTAACAGAATGTTGAGGATTCCCAAAGACCCAGGGAAGATGGTAGAGATTTCCTTAGAAAGAGCTGGGGTTTGAGCTCTGTACTTGTTCTTAGCCTGCTCCATGGGCTGGGACAGTTGGTTGGCATGGCCAAGGGCTGTGCTGGGAAAAGCACCTGCTTCTAGTCCTGATTTTGCCACGCTAACCAGCTATGTGACTTTGGACAGCAGCTTCCTGATCTGTGATAGGAATTTACGGTTTCCCAGACTTGCATGTGTCATAGGGGCTCTTTTTTTTTTTTTTTTAAAGATTTTATTTATTTATTTGAGAGACAGAGATCACAAGTAGGCAGAGAGGCAGGCGGAGGGGGGCGGCGGGGAAGAAGGCTCCCTACTAAGCAGAGAGCCTGTTGTGAGGTTCGATCCCAGGACCCTGTGATCATGACCTGAGTAGAACACAGAGGCTTTAACCCACTGAGACACCCAGGCACCCCAGGGGTTCTTTTTTAAAATAAATATTCCTGAGCTCCCTCCTGGCAAATTCTAATCCGGTAGATTTGGGGTGAGGCTAAGGAATCTCTATTTGACCTAGGATTTCAATATAGCCAGGAACTTCTGGATTTGATGAGTTATGAAAACAAGAGTCTTCAAGCTTTAACCTCCTGAAGGCTACCTATGACCGGAGCCATTCTGTCTTCTTTATATGGATGAGGTCACCCAATAATCCTGCTCAGAAGCAAGAGAGTAGACATAATGATTCTCTTCCTTCCTGCCCCTTCGGAGAACCCTGAGACACCCCGAATTTCACCATAATATCATTGGCACTATTGGCAACTCTGCCAAGGTCCATCTCTTACAGCCACCTGTAAGTTGAGGACCAGATCTTACTGAGCAGCCCCGGCCACTTCCCACCTTACTTTGTGTCTTTTCTCTCATGTGTATTATAGAGGTCATCATCTGTGTTCTTGAGGATCTCCACATTCGTGTCCAGGAGTGAACAGTTAAGACCCAGTCTCGTACTCTCAGTCCTCATCCTCTGTCCCTCACCTCTTGCTCTTGCTCCCACTCCCGGTCCTTTGTTCCTGCTCTCCGCACTGCACCTGCGTCACCATCCTCCCCATCCTACCTTCAGACACCGGAGGCAACACCAAGACCTAGAACACCTGGGTTCTAAGTCGCATTCTCTGGACAGTGTGTTCAGTCCGTCTCCTAGGATACGGGGGAAGGGAGGCTGAGGGCAGGGGTGTGCTCCTGTGGGCCCTTCTCCCTCCTGGATCTCGGGCTCAAAATCCCCACAGAGGACGAGAACCCGACCTATTGGGAATTAGAGGAGAAAGAAAAAGGAAGAGGTGAGGGAAGAAGGAGTGGGGAGAAGGATAAGGAGACGAGAGCACAGAGAGGCTGTCAAGTGAGCAAGTAGGGGGCAGATGGGATCAGAAGAGAAGAGTGAGCTGGGAGAAAGGAAAAGAAAGGCACCAGGATGGGAAAAGAAGAGAAATGGGAAGAGAGGAAAGAAAAGCTATCAAGTGGGACATGGTGGGGGCTGAGAATGACGGAGGCAGGGAGACAAAATTATCCATGTCCCTTGTTGGTTCTTAGCCCTGCTCTAACTGGCTTTCTAAGTTTTCCTTTGGAAAGAAAGGATTTTCCTCTTTTTTTTTTTTTTAGGTTTATTTATTTATTTTAGATAGAGCAGGAGGAGGGGCAAAGGAAGAGGGAGAGACAGGATATCAAACAGACTCTGTGCTGAACATGGAGCTTGATGTAGGGCTCAATCCCACAAGCATGAGATCATGACCTGAGCCGAAACCAAGAGTTGATCATGCAATGGACAGAGCCACCCAGGGGCCCCTAGAGAAAACCCTTTCTAAGGGCAGGGCCTTGCTGAGATCTCTGAGCTAGTCACAAGGAACCGTGGTTCTGGTCCCACTTCTACCACGTAATTCCTTCAATGGCTCTGGCACTTCAGCTAATCTTTCTAGCCCTTCTGTATAAAAAACGAAGTCCAGGTGGGGCGCCTGGGTGGCTCAGTGGGTTAAGCCGCTGCCTTCGGCTCAGGTCATGATCTCAGGGTCCTGGGATCGAGTCCCGCATCGGGCTCTCTGCTCAGCAGGGAGCCTGCTTCCTCCTCTCTCTCTCTCTCTGCCTGCCTTTCTGCCTACTTGTGATCTCTCTCTGTCAAATAAATAAATAAAATCTTTAAAAAAAAAAAAAAAAAAAAAAAAAAAAAAAAACGAAGTCCAGGTCTGACATTCTGTGGCTCCCTGAGTTGAAATTGGCCATCATATGGCCACAAGTCACCTGGATCTAGGTTTGAAATAGTGAGTCAGAAATGGGAGGAGGATTGGAAGAGCACGTGCCCAGTCCTGGGGTTGGAAGAGTTTGGCAAGGATAAAATAATTTTCCAAGGCTTGTTTGAGAGGAAATAGGCTCCAAAATAGGGGTGTCCTGGCACTGTGAACGGAGGCGTCCCATGTTTCAGGACACAATTGTGAGGTTCCTAGGTCCAGGTATAGGGGAAGGGAATTCTGTCTTCTCCCAGGGCCGAGATCCAGCCCATCCCACGGTCCCTATGCCCCAGATACGGGAGCTGAAATTCAAAGAGGAGATAAAGCAGGTTGTTGGCAAGAGGATTGGAAGAATCCCAGGCTTCCCCCTGCCTCTGGAGTCTGGGGACCTGAGACACTTAGGAGAGACCTATTAGTTCTGTCCTCATCCAGTTTTTGCAAGCTTTGGTCGCCAAACTACATCACCAGCCTGAAAAGGGGAGCTGCGTTTCTGCCTTTCATGAAGCACTCTGGGTCCCTTCATCTATCCAGAGGCTTCTTCTGGTCTCACCCAGGCTCACTATATTCAGCCTCAGCCAGCAAAACCTTGGCTTTTTGGAACTGTCGCAGGGTTCTGTCTCTCCTGAGGGCGCCTTGAGTTATCTTTCCCACTTAGGTACAGACTGGCTCCCAACATTCCTGTCTCACTTTGGGCACCTGTGTATTTGCTACTCCTTTGAAAGCCTTCTCTAGTTCCTCCAGTCAGGGGAACTGTAGTTTTAGTGACCTCTACTTTCTTCCTAAAGATTTAGCCACCCCTGGGTGACTTGATAGGCTCTTCCAGCTAAAGAGAGGCGGGGGAGCCCTGAGATGCTGTGTGACCCCAGACAAGTCACACCACATTTCTGGACTTCCCGCTTTTCATCTGTGAGACCCAGCGAGTGGAACCACACCGTGTTCTAAGAGAGCACCAACTGAATGATGACTTTAGAAATGCTTTTTGTGTTTTAGATGCTCACCATTGTCAAAATGTAAATTTATCCCTTAAAACACGCAGCATCTCTATTCGAGTGCTGTTCCTCTGCTTATGCAAAGCATAGAGCTTTATGTTTCTTGCGCTTTGCTTCGTCCAGAACGATTTGGTCAAGAGTTGATGATTTCCTAGAGGGCACAGCTCGAATCAATGTGGCTACATATCGAGCCTTCTGGCTCTTTTTTAAAGATTAATTAACTAATTAATTTATGAGTGAGAGAGAGAGAGAGAGTGCGCACAAGCTGGGGGAAGGCAGAGGGAGAGGGAGAAGCAGGCACCCCACTGAGCAAGGAGCCCAATGCAGGGGTTGATCCTAGGACTCCAGGATCATGACCCGAGGTGAAGGCAGACGTTTAACCAAGGGAACCACCCAGGTGTCCTCTCTTTTGCCCTTTTGAGAGCAGTTTGTTGTTACCTACTAGGGCGACTTAACCAGGTCCTAAATGAGCATGTATCTTAATGAGGGCTCTGTTCTTCAGGAGGCAGAGAAAACTTGAAACTGCATTTCTAAGACTATGTATCTTACCCGTCCATTAAGCTGTTGGGAACAATTGCTAGGCTAAGGCGTGTAAAGTGTGCCTTACTGTGGGAAGGCAAAAGAAGGTGGCTTGTGTAGCAAGTATGGCACAAGGGGTCAATTTCAAGGCAAAAGCAGGACTCTGCCTTGGCCCCTCTGGTGCCGGGGGTGGGAGGGTCTGCACAGGAACAGGGAGAGAGCTCCCAAGATACAGCAGCTGGGGTAAGCCCCGTGGAGAAGAGAAGGCTAGGATATAGAGAGGTTCCAGGTTCTAAAAGGGCGCAGCCAGCAAGATGGTGGTCCCTAATAATCGGGAGCTGAGGGGTGACTCGGGGGTTTTGGGCAGAAAGCCCTGCTACAACCCTCTGTGGAGATGACTATGGAAAAGAGCAGACTCTGTGGGATCAGACATTTGGCTTTAAATTCTGAATCCTTATGTGATCTGATGCAAGTTTTGTAGCCCCTCTAAGCCTCAAAGTCATCGGACTCAAACTAGATGTACAAAAGAGCTAAAGACTATGTGGATGGGGGCGCCTGGGTGGCTCAGTCGATTAAGCGTCTGCCTTCAGCTCAGGTCATGATCCCAGAGTCCTGGGATTGAGCCCTGCATCAGGCTCCCTGCTCAGTGGGGAGTCTGCTTCTCCCTCTCCCTCTGCTTTCCCCCTGCTTGTGTCCTCTCTCTCTCTCTCTGTCAAGTAAATAAATAAAATATTTTTTTAAAAAAAAGAATAGGTGGGTGAAGCTCCTGGCTCCTCATGGGCTGTCAGAATGCACAGGTTTCCTTCTCTTCCTCCTTTGATCTCTTATTCTAAGATCCCCAGTATGAACCCCGAACCCTTCGTTCTTCCTTACTCCTCCAGGTGACTCCGGCACCAGCTGGTGGAGCAGTGGGTGATGGCGTCTCTGATGCAAGGCCGTGAGTACCCCAGTGGGAGAGGAGGCTTTCAGGAGACCGCCCAGGGATGGGGAGGCGGGGAGGAGTCTGGACCCCTGGTCAAGAACGCCTCCTGGGCCCTCCACCCTTCCCGCCGGCTGCCCGGCCAGCCCCTTCTTCTCCTGGCCCAGGGCTGCCCATCAGTGAAGACTTGCTGCTGATGCAGAAAGGCACGCTGATGCGCAAGGTGAGGTCCAAAAGCTGGAAGAAGCTAAGATACTTCAGACTCCAGGATGACGGCATGACGGTCTGGCACGCCAGGCAGGCGGGAAGCACTGCCAAGCCCACCTGTGAGTCACGTGGATAGCTAGGCGCACGTGCGGTGGCGGGGTCCGGGGGGGGCTGGTGGGGACTGGACCCTAAAGAGTCCAGTGGCTTGAGAGCAGGGGAGGGACGAGGGTCCTATGCTGTGTCCTCATGCTGTCTCTTTTACATCTATCTCTGAGCCTGTAGAGTGGGAATTACAATAGTACTTGCCTCTTAAAGCTATTTATGAAAATTCAATCCATTATTGCACATAAAAGGCTTAGGAGGGTTCTGGCTCAGAATAAGGCTCAGTAAGTCCTAGGTTCTTTTTTGTTATCATTATAGTGAGAGCATGATCTCATGCATCAGACTGCCCAGATCAAAGCTCTGGCTCTGCCACTTTCTAGCTGAGTGGCTTTGGACAAGTTGCATTAAGCTTTGGTTTCCTCATCTGCAAAATGAGGACTGAACAGTTCCTGCCTAGAAGGTTACAAGGACTCGGCAAGTTAATGTACAAAGTGCCTAACATGTCACCTGAAGCCAGGATGCCTTTCACAAATTAGCTATTATGATGAATATCATTTTTTAAAGATTTTATTTATTTATTTGAGGGAGCACAAGTAGGGGAGCAGCAGGCAGAGGGAGAGGGAGAAGCAGACTCCCCTTGGAGCAGGGAGCCCAAGGTGGGGCTCGATCCCAGGACCCCGAGATCATGACCTGAGTTAAAGGAAGATGCTTAACTGGCTGAGTCACCCAGGCGCCCCTATGGTGAATAATTTTAAATATCATAAATGCAGCACAACCTTGTGTATCCTCTTGGCCAGATGCTTTATGCCCCCTCTAAAAATGTGATCACAGGACGCATTTGAGAGAGTCCACTTTAGAGACACAATCAAAGCTCACGAGCCCCAGCACCCCCCAGCTGAGGAAAGGGGGTAGGATAATTTCTCTGGCTCTTTCCTAGACATCCATCTGGAAAGAGGAGGCCCTCAAGCCTGGAATGGGGACATTGAACTTGGACATACCATGCTTTGGTGTAACTGCTTCTACCTTTAAGTGTGTTTCCATCCATCAGTTACAACAGGGGTCACCAGGTGGACTGGCCATAGATGGGACCATCCCTTATTTCAGACGGGGTGCTGAGGGGTTAAGTCATTTTGGTCTGTGTCACACTGCCAGCCAGTGTCCTGAAGCCAGGTCTTGCCGCTCCTAGCGCAGGCCCCTTGCCAGGCTGCCTCTGAACATGGCAGTGACTCACGGGGAATCCTGAATCCCAGAGATCTGCCTCTTTAGTGGTTTCATCCTGTGGAGGTTGGGGTTCCTCCGACCCTTCGCCCCTGCAATTTGGCAGACTCTTGTCCCCTGTGTCCCCTTGTTTCCTCCCTGGCAGTCTCGATTTCTGATGTGGAGAGCGTGCGGGAGGGCCAGGAGTCCGAGCTGCTGCGCAGCCTGGCGGAGGAGCTCCCCCTGGAGCAGGGCTTCACCATCGTCTTCCATGGCCGCCGCTCCAACCTGGACCTGGTGGCCAACAGCGCCGAGGAGGCCAAGATATGGATGCAGGGACTGCAGCTTCTGGTTGACTTTGTCACCGGCATGGACCAACAGGAGCGGCTGGACCAGTATCGGGAGGATGGAGTCAGAGTGGGGGGCTGGAGGTCACTGAAAGAGCCAGATGCCACAAGGCTAGAGACAGGCGGGGGTGTACTGCACTGGGCGGGGGGTGGCTAAGAGTCTGGATAGGGTGGGCAAGGGCACCTCAGGCCACTGTGAGGCAGAGGACATTGAAGGCATAATGGAGGCTTGGGATGCCAAAGGCATAACCAGGCAGAGGGTGGGCAGAAATCCGTCCTTTCAGGATGGTTGGAAGGGACGTGAGAGGCAAAGGACCCAACAAGGTGCTGATCTTGAGAGCTGAGCAGAAGATCCCAGTGGCATGAACTATGCCAGGACTAGGAGGCGGAACTTCATGGTGTTGACTCATTCAGGCTTCCTAGATTGTATTTACCTTCCATGCTAGGTCTTTCATTCATTTTTTTGTTCCTTTCTTCCTTCCTTCCTTCATTCACTGTCTATGAAGCAGAAGGTATCAGGCACTGTGCCAGGCTTTCGGGGTGAAAAGATGAATGAGACTCAGGTATTGTTTTAGTCAGTGGAGAAAAGGGATTTGTGTGAATCATCTAAGTACCCTGGAAGTGAACTTCCAGTGGACTGAAATTATTTGTGGGTATTCAAAGGAAGGAAAAACACTTAATTCTAGCTGAGAGAGTTCTGGGAAAACGTCAGGGAGGAAGTTGCAGGTAAGTTGAGCCTGGAAAAGGAGCAGAGCTTGAATAAAGAAAGGAGGGAAAAAGGCTCTCCTGCCTGAGGGAACGGCATGAGGAAATGCTCAGAGACATCAAAGGACAGGAGGGAGGACATTGAAGAGCAGGAGGGAGAGTCTGGCTTAAGTACGGGGAAAACAGAAGTGTGTTGAGGAAGGCTGTAGGGGGGCCAGCTGTGTGGGGGCTGTGGGGATGAAGACCTTCAATCTAGGTTTAAAAATTTGGGCTTCTTTCTGTAAGCAATAGGAAAAACCCTGCAGGCATCTGAGCCATGCAGGGACAAGATTATTCTGGAAGCTAATATGGAAAATGCACTGGCATGGAGGAGACACTTGTAGCAAAGCTAGGGGAGACGATGCCAGTGGATGAATAGGCACACACATCTGCATACACAAACACACACAGTGTTTTGGCCTTGACTCGCACCTGGATGGCTGAGTGACTGGTTCCAGCGTGGAGATAAGAACCAGGATGGCCGGATGAGTTTCCATGAAGTCCAGCGTTTGTTGCACCTGATGAACGTGAAAATGGACCAAGAATATGCCTTCCAGCTTTTCCAGGTAAGTCTTTTTTGGGGAACGATCTTCAGAAGCCAGCCAAGGCCATGTTCTCATGCAGCCCGATGTAGGTGAGCCTATCCAGCATCACTCTTTATTGAATCTCTCCTCTATGCCTTACCACTATGCCGAGTTCAATGGAGAGTGTAGGGCATGGTTCTTACCCTTCCGTCTTCTGAGAAAGATGATGCCTAGATTTATGAAGGGGGAACCACCATATGTTACTGTGTCAGATCTCAAGGACCCCTCTGTCCATGACAGAGGGGCCTAGTCACAATGGAAAAGTCCCACCGGAATGTGAATGAAATAGGAAGAGGGATCTTTAGACCTTTTAGGCACTTGCTGGGACATTTAACCCTTTCTAATTGAAATTTTTCTCTAGTAGCACATGGTAAGGCTGCCATTTTGTTTTTTACTTACCAAAGCGGCTTCTATGAACACAAAGTGTCAGGAGCCCTGGGAGAATTTTGTGGAAACATGTTTGTACCCACCTGTCAGCCAGATGGCCATACAATGTGCTCTTAAAAGGAATTTTCCACCATCCTCTAAACCCTCACTTGCAGGCAGCAGACACGTCCGAGTCTGGGACTCTGGAGGGAGAAGAGTTTGTAGAGTTCTATAAGGCGCTGACTAAGCGTACGGAGGTGCAAGAGCTGTTTGAAAACTTTTCGGCGGATGGGCAGAAACTGACCCTGCTGGAATTTGTGGATTTTCTCCAAGAGGAGCAGAAAGAAGGAGAGCGAGCTTCTGACCTTGCTCTGGAACTCATCGACCGCTATGAGCCCTCAGATAGTGGTAAGAGGGTTAGGGCGGAGGGGCACTGGACATGTGTGAGGAGGGGGACTTTAGAAAGGTCCAGAGATAAGCCACCTTCTGCCTAACTCAGGGAGTGCTGAGCCCCACCCCTACCTACCCCAGCCCCTGCACAAGCAGCTTCCCTCATTCAACCACTCCCAGGGAAGGAGACCAGCCGCTTCCTGCCCAGGTAAGACAGGAGTCTCCTCCATAACACTGTATCCTCAGAAGGAAGAACATTCCATAAGCTCCCTTTCCTCCATAATGCTCATGCTCCACTTTTAGAGTAAGTTTGTCCTTATGTTTACGTTTGCCCCCAGTGGAAAAGGAAGGTCCTTGGTCCTCTCCCTTTTCATCTTCATAAGCGCCTGATTCCTTTTCTTACATCTCCCTTCATGGTTTCTGTTTGCTGTTTCTTTAAATGCTGGCTCCCTGCCCTTTCTTGGGCTTTCTCCAAATTCTCCAAGTGGTTCTGGAGTGGCTAAGCCCCTGGGCCAGGAAGCTAGTCAGTCGGACTGAGGCGGATGAAGAGCAGGCCAGTCATCTAGCTTCAGCAAGCACAGCTCAAATAGGCCCTCTCTGTCTTCAGCACTTTCTCCTTGTTCCTTCAATAGACATCACCTTGCCCTCCATCCCCTTCAGAATGAGAGGAATTTACATTAATAATAAATGATTTACAAGGTACTTTCACATCACTTACTTCCTCTAGCCCTCACTATAACCTTGTAAATCGAAAGCATAATCCTTATTCAGCTTCTGCTAAATATCCCATTAATGTGCTAACATCTTTACATGTCTTTTCTCTTCTCATCCTTCCAAGGACGAGTTGAAGTCGCTTCTGTTATTAAGTCAGTTGTGCCAAAGAGGAAAACTCGGATTTAGAAAGGTCAAATGATTTGTTCAAAGCCAACAGCTAATGAGAGGAAGAATTGGGATTGAAACCCAGGTCACCTGACCCTTACCTAAGAGCTCTATTGAGCATGAGAATTAGAGATGAGACGGATGAGGGGTGCCTGGGTGGCTCAGTGGGTTAAGCATCTGCCTTCAGCTCAGGTCAAGATCTTGGGGTCCTGGGATCTGAGTCAGGCTCCCTGCTCAACAGGGAGTCTATTCATCCATCTCCCTCCACTCTTCCCCACTACCCTTGCGCTTGTGCACTCACTTGCATACACTCTCCCTCTCAAATAAATAAACAAAATCTTTTTAAAAAAATATTTCTCAGAGCACAAGGTAGGGGGAGCAGCAGGCAGAGAGAAAAGCAGGCTCCCCACGGAGCAGGGAGCCTGGTGCTGGGCTTGATCCCAGGACTGAGGGATCATGACCTGAGCCAAAAGCATACACTTAATGACTGAGCCACCTAGGTGCCCCAATATATAAAATCTTAGAAAGAGTTTGGGATGAGATGAATGCGAGCTGGACAATTGACCCACGTTTCCTAGGTCTCAACTGCCACTCCTTTCATTCATTCATTCATTCATTCACTCACTACTTCAGCTGATGCTTCTTGAGTCCCTGTCATGGGCCAGGACCTAGGCTCAGCCCCAGAGATACAGCAGAAGGTCCAACAAGAACGCCACCAAACAGAAAGGGTTGGAATCACTGATTCCAGATTCTATGTCTGTGCTCACGGAAGAAAGGGGGCCGTAAAGCAATCATTTCAGAAAAATAAATAGAAGAGGAATGCATAAAGGTTAAGAAATAAGATCTTCTCTCTCCAGCGCAGGACCCAGTAGACGTCAGTTACTTTTATTCTGCCGCGTGCCCCTCGGTGTGATGTCCCCACCCCTGCACTCAGCTGTCAGGTACTATAGTCTGGCTGCAGGGATGGTCTCCTCCAAGGGACCTGGGCTCAAGGCCCCACTGTGCTTCTTACTAACTGAGTTATCCTGGCCAAGCTGCTTAACCCCACAGAGGCTCGATTTTCTGTTTTATAAAACACTTGGTGACCAAATGAAATGACAGGCATGAAAGGCATCCGGCAATGGTGAGTTTACTCTCGCAAGTTAAGTCCTTACTGTTAAGAATGAAACTTCCTGCCTGACTTCCGGCCGTTCTCCACTATCTGTAGGCCTTGTCAAAGCTGGAGCGACGAAGCTGGGCATTGGGGTCGAGTTGTTCCACCTCCCAAGGGCCTCCCATGCTACCCCCGGCAGCAGTGTTCCCCTCAGTGAGATTGCGCAGTCCAGTGGGATGGGCATAGCTCAGACACCTGCCAGCCGGGGTTCGAATCCCAGTTCCTCCAGTTACTGGTTTTATTCCCTAACCTCCCTGGACAGATTCTATTCTATCTACCTCATCACGTTGGCGAGAGCATTCAGAGAGACGCTGCATGGGGTGTCCCGGGCACGGAGCAAGTGCTCGGTACCTGTCGTTATTGTTGGTATCATGGGTGAGGGCTATGGAAGGAGTGACAGGGCCCTGCCCTCAAAGGGCCTAACTCAGGCCCTTTGGGCATATTATAGTCCAGGGATATATCAGACAAACACTCTTCAAAACATCATACGGGAATTGATGCTAGGAAGAAACCCTCAGGTTGTAGCTGGCAGCGGCTACACAGCTCAGGGAATGAAACACAGGTACCTTGATTGCGTTGCTAAAATTCTTTGACTTTGTTGGTCTCAGGGCCTCAGTTTCCCCATATATAAAATTAGCCCTTTACACTGAATACTATGCTGTCCCTTACGCTAACCATGAGCTCCATGTGACTATTTTTTTTAAGTTTTTTAAAAAGATATTTATTTGTTTATTTATTTATTTGAGAGGGAGAGAGGACTTGAGTGCGGGCACTCACATGAGCAGTGGGAAGAGCAGAGGAGGTCGGGGAGAAACGAGCTGACTTCACGCTGAATGCAGAGCAGCCTGACATGGGGCTCAATCCCCCAAACCCAAGCTCATGACCTGAGCTGGGACCAAGATGGATGCTCAAGTGACTCAGCCATCCAAGCGCCCCTCTGTGTGACTATTTAAATTTAAATTAACAAGGTGCCGGGTGACTGTACGTGAAGCCTCCACTCTTGATTTTGGCTCAGGTCATGATCTTGGGGTTGTGAGAACGAGCCTCGTGTTGGGCTCTGTGCTCAGGACAGTCTGTGTGGGATTCTCTCTCTCCCTCTCCCTCTCCTCCTTCCCACCCCCGCTCTCGCACATATGCGCACACATGCGTGTTCTATCTAAAAATATGAATAAAATCTTAAATAAGATAAATGTAAATTATCTAAAATTGGGGCATCTGGCTGGCTCAGTCGGAAAAGCACACGACTCTTGATCTCAGGGTCATGAGTCTGAGCCCCATTTCAGGGGTAGAGATTACTTCAATGAATAAATAAGTAAAAACTTTCCAATATTTAATGAATTAATTAAAATCAAAATTTTAAATTCAGTTCTTCAGTCACACAGCCACATCTCAAGCACTCGATAGCCACACGTGTCTAAGGCTAGCGTACTGGACCGCACAGAAGAGAATGTCTCCATCATTGCAGAAAGTTCTATTTGGCTACCACTGAACTAGAATGGTCTTCATGATTCTCCACGTGGCTTTAACTCTCCCTGAGGGTGGGCACAGATGGTGACAGATGGTGGGTGGGGCACATTTGGCATCTGGAGACCGGGAGTGGACGCCATCTGAAAGGCAGGACCCGGGCACCTGGGTGGCTCAGTGGGTTAAGCCACTGCCTTCGGCTCAGGTCATGATCTCAGGGTCCTGGGATCGAGTCCCGCATCGGGCTCTCTGCTCAGCGGGGAGCCTGCTTCCTCCTCTCTCTCTCTCTGCCTGCCTCTCCGTCTACTTGTGATCTCTTTCTATCAAATAAATAAATAAAATCTTTAAAAAAAAAAAAAAAAAGAAAGGCAGGACCCTGGAGAGGGGTGAAGTGAGGGCTGCGCTTGAGGGGTGCTGGGATGCCCTTACTCAGAGGTTCTCATTGTAGCCTTCCCCTACTCTGCACCTCAGGCAAATTGCGACACGTGCTGAGCATGGACGGTTTCCTCAACTACCTCTGCTCGAAGGATGGAGATATCTTCAACCCAACCTGCCTCCCGGTTTACCAGGATATGACTCAACCCCTGAACCATTACTACATCAACTCCTCTCACAATACCTACCTCGTGGGGGACCAGCTTTATGGCCATAGCAGCGTCGAGGGATACATACGGTGTGTGGGGAGCAAGGGGGAAGGGTTCCTGCTCATGAGAAGGGGCCATCTGTGTTGTCAGTGGATAACAGGGATCAAAAAGATGTTGTGGAGGGTTTGGGGCTGAGGGTCCCTGGATTCCTGAGAGACTTGGAGGAGACGTTGAAGACTGACAGGAGGGTAGTACTGAAACTCTATGGGTAAATGGAGCTTCCTTCTCTTCATAGGCTGTGAAACTCTCTTGGAACTCAGAGGTCCTGACAGATTTATTTTGAACAAAGAAACTAAATGTTACATGGAAGGCAATAGAGCACAGAAGTTAGAAACATAGGTTCTGGAGTCAGACCATATGAAGTCAAATCCTAGCTGTCTCACTTGGTGCTCTTGTTCTAAGTATTTAACCTCTCTGGGCCTCAGTATCCCCATCTGTGAAATAGGGATGGTAACAATGCCTATTCTGTCTGAGTTGTTGTGAGGATTAAATGAGATAATCCATGTGCTAACAGCCAATAAGTGATCACTGCTTTTACAGTGATTAATCATGGTTTGGGTCAAAGAGTCAAGATAATCTTTGTAGTGGCACCAACTGATCTAGTAGCTTCAGGGTATAAAAGATGTGTGGAACATACTTTTTCTGCCCTAGGATGTCTAGTAGAGAAGATAAAGTATAAATTTACTGAGAGTTTGAGGGGGATCTGGCTGGCTCAGTTGGTACAGCATGCAACTCTTGATCTTGGGGGTCATGAGTTCAAGCTCCACATTGGCCATAGAGCTTACTTTTTTTTTTTTTTTTTTAATTTGACAGAGAGCGAGAGATCACAAGTAGGCAGAGAGGCAGGCAGAGAGAGAGGGGGAAGCAGGCTCCCCGCTGAGCAGAGAGCCTGAAGTGGGACTGGATCCCAGGACCCCAAGACCATGACTTGAGCTGAAGGCAGAGGCTTAACCCACTGAGCCACTCAGGTGCCTCCAAAGAGCTTACTTTATAAACAAACAAACAAATTACTGAGAGGTTGACTAAGTCAGGTGTTGCAGAATGCCATACAATCAGAACACCAGAAGCATCACAAGGCAGTACGTGATGCTGAAGGAAGATCGTGAGTTGGAGAGGATAGGGGGTAGAAGTAGCGTGAGCCATAGCAGTATCCCAGTGGACAGGGAAGGGTTCACAGAGATGCAGCTTGCAGGGGTCTTGGGGACTAAGTGCCAGTGAGCACTGTTCTCCCCAGAGTGGGGAGAAAGTCCCTAGACAGATGATACGACCTTGATCTCTCTGTGCCTGGGGGCTTGGGGTTCTTGCAGGGCCCTGAAGAGGGGGTGCCGCTGCGTGGAGGTGGATATATGGGATGGACCTAACGGGGAACCTATCGTTTACCATGGACACACGCTGACCTCCCGCATCCCTTTCAAAGATGTCGTGGCCACTGTGGCGCAGTACGCCTTCCAGGTAGAAGTCCCAGAATGGGCGTCCTGGAGAGGGAAGATGATCTGAGGGAAGAGTGGCTGCCTCTGAATCTGGAAAGGGTAGACGAGTGCCGGGGAGGCTGTGTCAAATGGCAGAGACGGACAAGAGACTTTAACTGGGAAGCATCAGACAAATATTGAGAGATTGTGAATAAGGGTTGGATGTGTCACTAGTAGTTAGTAGTCCTAGAGGTAATTGCTAGGGATCAGTGACTCTTCTAGTCACTGTCACCCTTATGCTTACAACTGACACAACACCCTACACACTGACAACTGTCATCCATCTCGGAGAGGGTGGATAAGGAAACAGAGGACGTGGTGGATAGGGCTGGGGGACAACAGGAGTCTGGAGATGAGAGTGTAACATGAACACATAATCAGAGGAATGGCCTAGCCTTCCCACTCTGAGCCTAAAAGCTCAAAGGTCCCAGAGGGACCTCGGAACAGCTGGTATAGGTCTGAGATTTGGGATCCCAACAGTGATTTTTAGATGTGGGGTGGTCCCCAGACCCAGCAAGACCTCCTTGATACCCAGAACAGGGTCAGAGGGGTTTGCCAATCAGGGTACTCTGAGTGAGTCACCAGGGGAGGTCTAGAGAGGAAGGGAGGTTCCATATTTTGAACCTCTGGCTCTAGCATTCTCTCCCTTCCCCATCAGACATCAGATTATCCAGTCATCTTGTCCCTGGAGAACCACTGCAGCTGGGAGCAGCAGCAGGTCATGGCGTACCATCTGACTGAGATCTTGGGGGAGCAGCTGCTGAGCACTACTTTGGATGGGCTGCTGCCCACTCAGCTCCCCTCGCCAGAGGTAG
Organism: Mustela putorius furo; assembly: GCF_011764305.1. Taxonomy (NCBI): domain Eukaryota; kingdom Metazoa; phylum Chordata; class Mammalia; order Carnivora; family Mustelidae; genus Mustela; species Mustela putorius. Next base: position 22,586,072 of record NW_025421341.1, read on the forward strand.
GCACCCTTGTCAGCCAGCCCAGGCTCTGCCGTGGCTTCCATACTCTCCCACCCTTGCCCCTCCATGCCCCTCCTGTTCCCTCCTTCTCAGCCCTCCGTGGACCATCTTACTCTTGAATATCCTTGGAAATGATTTTACTTCTCCAAAAGTCCAATTGAAGGCAGAATGGTTGATAGGTTTTCTAAATTTTAAATCAATTATTTTCTTATTTCCTTTTTCAGTGGAATTATCTTTTTTTTTTTTCCTGATGGCTCATAGGTGTATATATACTTGCACTTCTAAGAACGCTTGGGGTCATTTTCTATATCCCTTTTATATGTCACATACAATAGATACTATGAATGTCTTTTCATGTATAATTTTTTCCCTTTTAGTAGCTCTGTGGGATTCCATTTTCTGTTGTGAACCATTATTTATTTAACCAGTAAATAGTAAACATTCAGGTTATTGGTAATTTTTCACTTGTACATATAGCTTTGTCCATTTACAGCTGCCCTTCTTCTTCTTTTAAGAGTTCTTTATTTGAGGGACACCTGAGTGGCTCAGTGGTTAAGTGACTACCTTCGGCTCAGGTCATGATCCCAGGGTCCTGGGATTGAGTCCTGGATCAGGCTCCCTGCTCATTGGGAAGCCTGCTTCTCCCTCTCCCACTCCCCCTGCTTGTGTCCCCTCTCTTGCTGTGTCTCTTTCTGTCAAATAAATAAACTCTTTTAAAAAAGAGAGAGATCTATTCGAGAGAAAGAGAGAGCACAAGCATGCAAGGGGCGGGTGGGTAGGGGTAGAGGGAGAAAATCTGAGACGCCCTGGTGAGCATGTAGCCTGACACAGGGCTCGATCCCACAACCCTGAGATCATGACCTGAACCAAAATCAAGAGTCAGATGTTTAACCAACTGGGCCACCCAGGCGCCCCATTCACTCTTTCTCTGAGAAGGATTCCTAGAAGTACATTGCTGGGTTGAAGAGTACTGGTGCTGATATTTTGGTTATTACTGCCAAGCTGCCCTCTGGAAAAAAATACCAAGTTGCACTCTGACCAACAGTAAGAGAAGGACCACAAATAACTTCAGAAGTATGATGATTCACAGTGACAAACGTGGCAAAAAAAAAAAAAAAGGTCAAGTTAAAAAAAAAGTCTAGGGCACCTGGGTGGCTTAGTGGGTTGAGCCTCTGCCTTTGGCTCAGGTCATGGCCCGCATTGGGCTCTCTGCTCAGTGGGAGCCTGCTTTCCCCTCTCTTTCCACCCGCCTCTCTGTGTACTTGTGATCTTTCTGTCAAATAAATAAATAAAATCTTTTAAAAAAGAAAAAGAAAAAAGAAAAGTCTAGGGGTTCCTGGGTGGCTCAGTGGGTTAAGCCTCTGCCTTCGGCTCAGGTCCTGATCTCGGGATCCTAGGGTCAAACCCCACATCGGGCTCTCTGCTCAGCAGGGAGCTTGCTTCCCCCTCTCTCTGCCTGCCTCTCTGCCCTCTTGTGATCTCTCTGTCAAATAGACAAATAAAATATTTCAAAAAATAAGATAAAAAAGAAGAGTCTATATTTTCTTCTTTTGAATTAATAGATATGATTTACCCACTTTTATTGGGGTTTATACTCTTTACCAGTATATAACAAGTTTTTAAATGTTAAAGACATTGGTGCTTTGGGAAAATTCTGTTTTGCAGCCTTTGCTTTTGGATCATAGCATCTTCTGCCATATGGAGGATTTTAAGGTTTATGTAGTCAAATTGGCCAGTCTTTTGTATGTCTTCTGAGTTATGGATGATAACAGGAGATGTCCTATTTCTTTTCTTTTCTCTTCTTTCGTTCTTTCCTTTTTTTTTCTTTTTCTTTTCTTTTTTTTTTTTTTGAGAGAGAGAGTGGGGATTGGAGTGGCAGAGGGAGAGGGAGAGAATCTCAAGCAGACTCCTCGGCAAGCACGGACCCCAACACAGCGCTATGTCAGGACCCTGAGATCATGACCTGAGCTGAAACCAAGAGTCGAACACTTAACCAACTGAGCCACCCAGGCGCCCCTCATCTCCTGTTTCTAAAGGCTTTCCTACTTTAAGATTATTCAAAAAGATTCTGCATTTTCTTCTAATACTCTTATGTCCTTTATATTTACATGTAAATTTTGAATATGGGCAGAATCTCTATGTGTCATATGTGAGGTATTTTTTATTTTGTGTTTTCCAGTTGGATAGAGATGTGACGAGTTGGCTTAATGACAGGAACCCCTACTGTATGTATCAGGCAGCCACCCCGTGGGGACTCTAGCCCACTCACGTCTTCTGCCTTTGAGATGGTCCCGTGAGAGCACTGGGAGCCGCAGGGCCCCCCAGGAGGGTCCCAGAGCAGACAGGGAAACAAGCGCCTTCATTTCTATCTCCAGGAGCTTCGGAGGAAGATCCTGGTGAAGGGGAAGAAGTTAAGGACACTTGAGGAGGATCTTGAGGAAGAGGAAGAGGAGGAAGAGCTAGAGTGTGAGCTGGAGACGGAGCAGGAAGCCGACACAGAGCTGGAGGCCCATCTGGAGTCTGTGTCCCAGGAGTTGAGCCCGCGCAGTAAGGACAAAAAGAAGGAGAAGGTGCGCCAGGAGGGTGGTCTTTCTGCTCTGGCATTTGGTCAGTCTGTATTGTAGATGGCGTTCCTGTGTGGAGAGACCAGTGAGCCAGGCAGGGTGTTGGGCCAAGGAGCAAAACGCCCCTTGCGCCCAGTGAAAGAAGTATAAGGGGGCACGTGTGGCATCACCATTTACTATCGTATGGAGAGAGATGGCAGTGGCTTTCCAACTTCTTTGGGCCACGGAATGGTTTATGACTGAACTCTTACATGGGAGCTCTGTATACAAAAGGGATCCAAGCGGAGCCATTCCAGCTGAAGCACCCATTTGGTCTCTCCTGAGTCCCCCATTGACTCTTGAGACATCTTTGTACTTCTCCGTCTCTTTAAAGGCCAGTTTGAAAACCACTGGTGTGTGCGTGCATGCGCATATGCGCATGTGTGTTTGTGAGAGAGAGAGAGAGATTGTGTACCCGCACTATTGTACTAGGGGCGTAGGGCTTACTCAAGTGACTGCTGTAACCGCATCTGAAATGGGCTTAGAGAAGGTTTCTTGGAAAAGGTGAGTCTGAGAAGGGGCCAGAAGTAGCCAAAAAAAAAAAAAAGAGCAGAAAGAGTTGGGGAAGGGGAAGGCTCTGAGAAGGCTGTGCCCAAGTGGCCCAGCTCCCTGTGGGGAAGGGGTGCCATTGGTGGGACAGCCAAGATCCTGGTTAGAAGTCTGCCTTTCTCGTTCTCATGCTTTTCCTTGACTTAGCTAACTTCTAGCTTATCCTGTCCTCTCTGGGGCTGTGGGGTCTAGCCTGCTACCATGTCCAGGGAAGGAAATGGGAATTTAAGAGAAAAATGTAGAGATATTATTCTGGGACCCTCACATCCTTCCAGTGTGACTTCCCCGGCCATTTGCATACCTTGACATAACTGTCTGGGTTCATGAGCATTTTGACCAAAATACACTATTAATGGTTTTTTAAAAGGCGAGAGGTAAGGAGGACACCTCTCTACTTCAAAATAATCATCGAAAACCTGTTACCCAGAAAGTAACAGTAAAGCAGACCCTTTAAGCCCAGAGGCTGAAACCGATCCCATCAGGTTTCAAAGGACTGCCTTTATTCCCATTCCCATCCCCAGGTTGTGATGTGTCCGCTGTTTTGTCCGCCTATCTGTTGTGAGGTTATGGTTCAGGCTCCTATTTCCAAGGCTGGGTCCCTTCTCTTTTCCAAGCAGGTGAGGCAGGAGGAATGCAAAGGGGAGGCAGTGGGCAGAGGCGTAGGTTGGATGGGGTAATTCAGATCCTGGCCATCGCTCTTTTCCTCTCGGCTCGTGGAAGGTTCAATTCCATTTTCCTCTCTGTTTTCTCCTCTTCCAGAAATCCAAACCCATCTTGTGTCCATCCCTCTCTGCCCTGGTTGTCTACTTGAAGTCTGTCTCATTCCACAGCTTCACTCATTCAAGGGAGCACTACCGCTTCTATGAGACCTCCTCTTTCTCTGAAGCCAAGGCCAGAAGCCTCATCAAGGAGGCCGGTCAGGACCAAAAGGGAGAGAGCCAGGGAGGGAATTGGGATGGGTAGGGTCAGGCTGCTGGGCAGGAGGACGAGTCCCAAGAAAGAGGACCAAGGGCCTAAGTAGGGATGAGGGAGCTAAGCGACTCCTCAGAGCACGCACTGGGACAGGAGCTCTGAGCAGCAGGGTCAAGGCTCTAGCGGGAGGAGAGATGTTCAGGAGATGCTGGGGAGGAAAGCGAAGTGGGTAGGCAGTGTACCTGAGGCCAGGGAAGTGGAGAGATCCCCCCATCGCCATCTACCTACTATACCCTCTATGCAGGCAACGAGTTTGTGCAACACAATGCCTGGCAGCTAAGCCGTGTGTACCCCAGCGGCCTGAGGACAGATTCGTCCAACTACAACCCCCAGGAACTCTGGAACGCTGGCTGCCAGATGGGTGAGGGGGCAGCAGCAACAGGGGGGAGGTTACATGCCCCAGGGGCCGGCCAGGAGGGTGAGGGAATGCTTAAAGGGTGCTCGACTGAGAGAGATGCCATCTATGGAGGGTGTTCCCAGCAGGCCTTCCTATACCCAATCCATCTCCTTCATTCCTTGAGAGAAGGGCCAGAGGGCTCCTGAGACGTATGTTTTCCTCCCTTTCTCCCGGGACCCACAGTGGCCATGAACGTGCAGACTGCGGGGCTGGAGATGGACATCTGTGACGGGTTCTTCCGCCAGAACGGTGGCTGTGGCTACGTGCTGAAGCCTGACTTCCTGCGTGATGCCCAGAGCTCCTTCCACCCTGAGCGGCCCATCAGCCCTTTCAAGGCCCAGACCCTCCTAATCCAGGTATTGCGGTGAGCGAAACCATGGGAAAAAACCTGGGGGGGGGGCAGGATGGAAGCAGGGGGTCGAGGCAGTGGGGCCTGGTAGGGACGCAGCGGGTGAAGAATGCCTCAGGAGAGGCAGGCGAGCCGGTGAATGGTGGGGATTTGGGAACCAGCTGCCTAGGTTCGAACCTGGTCACTACTCGTGTAACTCCGGGCAAGTTCCTGAACCCCAGGCTCCTTCCCTGCAAAGTGGGAGGAATGCTAGTCCCCCTCACAGGGTTGCTGTGACAGGTAATCTAAAAGTACCCAGGGCAATGCCTGGGGCTGCGTCCAGGCCCGAAAGGGTTTGCTGAACCTACCTTCTTTCAAACCTTGTTCAATTTCTACTCTGGTGGATTTTAAATCACACATAGGTTACTAGAGGAGCATATATTACTCCAAGCCAGAGGCTAGAGTGCCCCTCCCCTGGCCCTCCCCACCACCCTTGGGGGTGCACCCCTCCCCCCCACCCCCGGCAGTGTAAGAGCGAGCTGGAGTGGGGCTGAGCTGAACAGGAACCAGTGAGTTTCCAGAGTCCTGCTTGCAGATCATCAGCGGGCAGCAACTCCCTAAGGAGGACACGAGTAAAGAGAGGTCCATCGTGGATCCACTGGTGAGAGTGGAGATCTTTGGCGTCCGCCCAGACAAAAGCCGGCAAGAGACCAGCTACGTAGAGAACAACGGTGAGACTGGGCTGGGCGGTGCTGAGCTGTGCTGGGCAGGGGTGAGGGGGGTGGTGGTGGGAGTTAGGTGGGAGGAACATGGCTGTTTCCCTACCGCACTGTCCGCACTGGTGACCTGGACAAATTGCTCATCCGCTCTGGGCCGCAATCCCCTCACCTGTGAAATGCTGATCGTGGGGAAAATTGCGAGACCACAAGGGGACACGCCTAAAGCAAAGAACCAGCAAGGTCACTTCCTTCACTCCCTCTCTCCTCTGCCCTGCCCCAGGGTTTAATCCATACTGGGGGCAGACGCTGAGCTTCCAGGTCCTGGTGCCCCAGCTGGCCCTGCTGCGTTTTGTAGTCGAGGACTACAACCGGAAATCCCGGAATGACTTTATCGGGCAGTACACGGTGCCTTGGAGCTGCATGCAGCAAGGTGGGCCGGTCCTCCCATCCCCCCACCACTGCCGCCACCCTGGCCCCAGCCGCCTTTTAACACCCTCCTCCCCACTCTGCAGGCTACCGCCATGTACACCTGCTCTCCAAGGATGGCATCAGCCTCCACCCGGCTTCCATCTTCGTGCATATCAGCATCCGGGAAGGGCCGGAGGGGGATGAATCCTAAGGTGGGCCCTTCTTGGGAAGGGTGGGTGCACTGGCTTGAGGTAGTAAGAAAAACCTGGAAGGACTCTCCCGAAAGCAAAGAGAGGTGGTGAAAACCATTGTTTTGGACTGTGCATTCCTAAGCACAAAAATTACCTCACTCTTCCTAACAAGCACACCTGGGGCCTGATTTTTCACTCTCTTCCCTTTCTTCGTTTCTCCACGTCTGTGGTATCCTTTCTGTCCCCTTCCTTCACATACTCTCTACTGGACTTCCTTCTTTCCTCTTGCCATAGGTTCAATCCCCTGCCCAGATCTAGGACTAATCTCTCTCATCGGCCCTGGCCCAAAGGCTGGCTGCAGCTGGACAGCCCGAGTGGGGCCTGGACCAGAGGGACACAAAGAGGCATTACCCCCTCCACCCGAACTGCCTCAAAGCCCAGAGCCAAGGGAAAGAGAAATCGAGCCTCAAGGCTCCCCAGGCAAAGGCTGGGGGAGGATGGCAGACCCCCAAGACCATACGACGACTTGTGAGAGAACACCGCACAGCCCCGAGTCCCCACTGGACTGCTCTCCCCTCTCCCCACCTGTGATAATAGAGCTTTTCTACCCAGTTCGGCTTGAGTATGGTCTGTTGCTGGGCAAGAAGAGGAGGCATGAAGCTTGGGAGACACTTGGGGAGACCGTTGGGGCAGGGAAGGAGTGGAAAAATAAGTGTCCAGCCCCACCCCCCACCGCACGTGCTACATAGAAGGGTACAGAGGAAGTATGGCCTCCAAGGACGAAAGGAGGAGACAAAGGGTTACATGATCCATACCCTCCCAAGAGTTTGCCTGGAACAGTCCCAGTTTATGCCTACCGCCCCACTATACTTATTAAAAGTACCTCTGTCATTTCCCCAGTGTGTCACAGTTTCAATGACTGAGCATACGGTCACTGTGAGGAACTCACGGAATTCTGGATTACAGAGTCTCACCGGCCCCCTTCCCTCAAGTCCTGCGCCTTTCCCACTGTCTTGTGATTTAACTCCTGTGCAGCTGATGCGCCAGGCTGAGGACGGAGGCAGAGGACGGAGGCCGAATTAAAGCTACTTCCAGGGGGAGGCTGACTGCGCGGCCTGCAAGTAGACCTCGGGGCTCAGAAATAAGGAGCAGGGCAAGGGCCAAGACAGGCTCCAGGGCAGAGAGAAGGCAGACCCGGGAACATTTCGGAATCCCTCGGTGAAGATGGAAGGAGACAAAGGAGAGGCAGAGGTGTGATAGGGAACCGGCCAGAGCGAGAGGACAGCCCGGCTGTGCTCAGTGAGGGACATGGATGCATCGGTAAGCTCGTCACCACTCTGTTTAACATGCTTCAGAGAGCAGGAGGCGCAACAGCACATGCGGTCATATACAACTGTCTGGAGGGTGCTGGAAAAACACAGGACTGGACAGAGCAAGGAGGGAGGGGAAGACCTAATGGGCGAAACCAAGGTCTTAGAGCTGGGGGCTCTGGGGGAGCGATGAAGGAAGCGGGAACTCACAGGTCAGAAACATAGGGGGTCTCCACCGGAAATCAATCTGTGGTCCATGTCACTCCTTTATACGGCCATCAGCGTCCCAGTACTACAGCCTGAGCCCCCGAAACCTCGAAGCCAGCCCTTCCTTAGGCCCTGGAGCTGCAGGCGAGCTCTGCTTCTGGTCTGCAGGTCTGCACATGTGGGACCACCCCCTCTGTGATGGTGGGGGGGGGCAGGCACTCAGCCCTCGGGTCCTGTTGGGGGAGCAGCAGGAGCAGGAGGGCTGGGGTCCTCCAGCTGCACATCATGCAGGTGCACCGTGGGGGTGGTGGGGTCTTTCCCCACTCCTTGGTTCGGGTCGGCCTGGTCTGGGTGGTGCCGGCGCACGTGCTTCACCACCTGGAACTTCTGCTTGGCCTTGTAGCTGCAGAGGCGGCAGAAGAAGGGGTGCCGGTCGGTGTGGGTGAGCGCGTGATGGCGCAGGCCGGCAGCCCAGCGGAAAGCACGGTGGCACACGTTGCACACGTAGGGCTTGGCTTCACTGTGCTTGCGGAGGTGGGTGCGCAGCAGGAAGCGTGTCTTGAAGGCCTTGCCGCACTGCTCGCACATGAAGGCCCGTGCCTCCCGGTGCCGAGTCTCCTGGTGCACGCGCAGTGCGTCGGCCCGGTTGGTACAATACTCGCACTCGGGGCACTGGTATGGCTTCAAGCCTATGGGACAGGGCAGGGCCAACGGACAAAGTCACTACCAGAGCTGGTGGAGCCACGTGGAGCGGGCCCAGGAGTCACTGGGATCCCGGGACAAGACACAAGCCACACACTGACTCATGACTGCCATCTGTGGAATGTTCTGGCTCCATCTGGCATTTCTCTGCCCTCCTCCCAACACAGCCCCTTTTGCACAGTGAGTGCCCAATGCATGCTGATAACTAACTGGACTCCTGAGTAGACACCTGACGGCGATGACCACTCACTCAGATACCATGGGGTTTCCGGTTGGGGAACTCCAACCCCTTATGATCATGGGGTACCCGTGGAGTTTGGGGATCCATTTAAAGAGAACTCCGTGTTCAACTCAGAAAGGAAAATTCTTAAGGGGAAAGGATTAGAGGTGAGAGAGCGGCGTCCGTAGGTACAGAGCACCCTGAAATGCATCTGGTTATTGCCCAGACGCGAGGGGATTCTATGCAAAATACAGACACACCGCCATTTAGCCGCTCGTGGAGCACCTGTAGTTCCCGGACTCCGTACCAAAGAGGAACAAAGCAGCTAAAACAGGCAAACTTTTCATGTTGCCATTACTCCTAGTAGCTCCACTGTGTCTGCAGTAACTAAGCAGACTTCTGTCAGCCACACATTTATGTTGTGGGGCTCTCAGTGGGTGGGTGGGGGGCTGCCCTAAAGCTGTGGTCAGCAGAGAAGCTTTTACAGAGTATACCCAGGCCCTCAGGCTCACCTCTCTTCTGATTCTCCCAGGTCTTCAGTGGTTTGGGAAGCTATGCTGGCCCATCAACCTCTCCCCCACCCCTCAATATGCACCCCGAATCTGAGTAAGGACATCCACCACCTGAGGAAGGCTGGGCGTGCCAGGAATGGGGGGGGGGACCCCATGGGCCCATGGAAACCACACAGACTCACCTGTGTGCTTGGTCATGTGGTACTTGAGCTGGTTGACCCACTTGCACTTGTAGCCACAGTCGGGGCACAGATACTTCCGTTCCTCCCTATGGATCCGCATGTGGTACTGTGGGGGGGGGGGGCGAAGAGCAGAGTATGCCTAGAAAATGTGCACACTTGGTCCTCGGTGGAGCTGCTCCCACCCCAGCCGTGCTCCCTCCATCAAGCGGGCTCCCCGGTCCAGCCACTCTGCTGACACCTAACCTGCTGGGCCGACCTCTCAGTCTGCCGCTTCTCAGCTCTGCCACTTACTACCTGTGCCCAAACTCCCAGTCTATTAATCTGTGAAGTGAGAAACAGCAGCACTAATTCCACCTCCTGTGTGGCAAGGATTAAAATTACGGCGAGCATGCAATAGCGCTCAATAAAAGCCTTCGTCACAGGCCATGCTTGCATAAGGGCATCTCCTCTTTGCAACTGTGCTATGAAGTATCGGCACCTCTTTCAATGGGGGGCTGCTAGGGGGCTTGACAGAGATCCCAGAACTGATAACCAGGAGTAGGGACCAGAGGACCCAGGGAGCTTCCCCGCACCCCTCCCACCCAGCCCGTCCACCTTCCTCTCCCAACACGACCCCTCCCCGCCCTCCACCCCTGTGGCTTCCCCCCACCAGCCTCACCTTGAGGCGGGAGGGGTCGGCACAGGCATAGGGACAGAGGTGGCAGCGGTAGGGCTTCTCTCCCGTGTGGATGCGGCTGTGCCAGGTGATCTTCTGGCGGTTCTTGGTGCTGTAAGCACAGTCGGTGCACTTGTACAGCCGGGTGCCGCCGTGCCCCTTCACATGGTGGTCCAGCACCAGCTGGTGGCGGCACGCGAAGTCACAGAAGGGGCAGCGCAAGGGGGGCTGGCTGGCCCCTGCGCCGCCCTCCGGGGTCTCTGCACCTGCCACCACTGCCTCCTCCTCCTCCTCCTCGTGCTGCTCCAGGTAGTGCCTAACCAGGCCAGCGCGCTCCCGGGCTGCGAAGTCACAGAGCTGGCAGCGGTGGCTGAAGTGCTGCTGCCGCCGGTGCTCGTCCAGGGCTGGCCGGCTGGGGAAGGCCTCCTGGCAGGCCCCACACTCCAGTCGCGGGTGCTGCTTGCGGGTGTGGCCCCGCAGGCTGGCCGGGCTGGCGCAAAGCAGCCCACAGCGGGAGCAGCGCAGGGGGCCCTCGGTGGCAGGGGAGCCTGGCGTGGTGGGGGGCGGCTCAGGGTGCCGGCGCAGTGCATGCTGCTTGAGCGCTGTCTCTGAGCTGAACTGCGCCTCGCACTGGGGGCAGGCAAAGGCGGGGGTGCCCTGGTGGCAGCTATTGACGTGTCGCGTGATGTCATGTCGCAGGTAGCCGCTATAATCGCACAGCGGGCAGAAGTGGGTGGGCGTCTTATCGTGGACCCGCAGCCAGTGCAGGCGCAGTTTTGAGTTGGTACCGAATGTCTGTGGGCAGGAGCTACAGGGGATGCGGCCAACTCCCGTGTGGCGGGACTGGTGGGCCTCCAGCCGGTACCGCCTAGTGGTAGAGAAGTCACAGAAGGGGCACTGGTGGGGCTTCACTCCCTCGTGCTTGAGCCGCCGGTGCTGCTGTAGGCAGCGGCTCTGCTTGCAGGTGAAGCCACAGTCCCCGCACTGGAGTGGGGGCCGGGGCCCGCGGGCCGGGGGGGCGGTGGTGGGGTGCCTCCGCTTCTGGTGGAGCCTGAGTGTGGCAGCAGCGGCAGCGGTAAAGGAGCAGAGGCTGCAGTGCAGCTCTCCAGACTCTCCGAGGGGGCAGCCCCGGTTCTGGTGCGTCCTCAGGGCCCGCTCCTGGCGGCAGCTGAAGGGGCATGTCGGGCAGGAGAAGCGGGCCCCCTTCTGCTTTGGAGCCAGTGCCGTGTCCCCAGTCCTGGGGCTGCCCTCTGCACTCCCACTGCTGGGGGAGACAGAGTCCCCACGGCTCAGAAGAGAGGCCCCTCGCTTTCCTCCCCCGCCGCGGCCCCCCCGGCAGCCTTCAGCCACATGAGAGGTGATGGAGGAGAGCCGAGAGCACAGGAAGGGGCATGAGTGGCAGTGAAACTTGCCCTGCTCGAAGTGGAACTTCTCAGGGGTCTCTGCGGGTAAGGCATCCCCGGACATGGAGCGCAGTCCAGGGGGCTCCTCTATTTCTTCTGGCTCCCCGGGAAGTGCAGCAGCAGCCTCTTTGGGGAGCGCTGGCTCTCCTTCTAGCGGGGCAGGGGGGGACTTCGCACCTTCTGTGTCCTCGGAGACCTGGGTACCTGGGGGCAGTGGGGAGCCCGGTCCAGGCAAAGACTTGTTCTTCCTGAGCAGAGCGGGACACTTCTTCAGCAGGTGGGTGCTGAGGCCACGCTGTTGCTTGAAGCTGGCTCCACACTCGGGGCACAGCAGGGGCCCTCGGCGGCCCTGGCACCCGGTCCTGCAGTGCACGCTCAGAGCCTTCTCCCGGCGGGTAATGAACGGGCAGTGTGGGCAGCGGAAGGCGCGCCCCTCTCCCTGGATGACTACCATCTGAACCCGCCCCTCCAGGACCAGAGCCTCGGCCTGCTCTTTGTCCTGCCTCCGCAGGGCCTTGAGCAGGGACTCCGACTCGGGGAACTGGGGGAGCGGAGTGCTCTCAGCGGGCAGAGTGGCCTTCAAGGCTCCCGCCCAGCTGTCAGGGGGCTCCTCTGAGGAAGGGAGGTTTTGGGGGGCCTCTGGGACTGGCTTTTCCGGAACAGGCTCTTCTTCAGCACCCAAATCCGAAGTCCCAGCAGCTTCAAAGGCAGATAGCTCAGTCAAAGTTCCATCTGACCCTTCGAGTCTCAGGGGCCCTGCGGGATCCAGGGGCCTAAAGGCCACCGGGGTAGTTTCGGTGATCTCCTCCAGGGGTGGCTCAGCCACGGGCTCCAGCTCTACACCCAAGGCCTCTAGGTGCAGCGTGCACCCTCCCTCATCGACCTCCGCCAGACTGGGGCTGCCAGCCAGGTCGTCCTCCTGTGGAACCTCACTGCCATCCTGTCTCCCGGTGCTCTCCTCCTCGCTGGTCTCTGGCGGGGCCGGGTCTGAGTGGGGCTCCACTGCCAGCGCAGGGTCCGGGTCTGGCCCCTCAGGTGAGGCGGGCGGCTGGCTGGGGGGCTCGGAGTCCAGTGGGGGCATTGGGCCCAGCCCAGCCCCCTCGGGTTCCTGGCCAGCATAGCGGAGCTGCCATACCTGGTCGCCAGGCACGTAGCCGTGGACCTTGCGCTTGTGGAAGAAGAGGGTGGTGTTGCTGAAGGTCCGGTAGTCACAGAGTGGGCAGCGGAACTCGCGCAGACGGGTGTGCTTGCAATTCTCGTGGCTCAGCAGCGCCTGCTTGTGGCGGCTCTGGTAGCTGCAGTAGCGGCAGGGGTAGAGTGGGGCTGGCGGGCCTGGGTGGTGCTGGGAGGCCATGTGCTTCTGCAGCTCGTACTTCCGCTTGCATGCAAAGGCACACACCTCGCACATCAGGGACTTGCCCTGGTGGCGCAGCTTGTGGCTGCTCAGCTGATCGGCCCGGTGGCAGCGGTAAGAGCACTGGTTGCACTGGTATCTGGTTGGGGGGGAGGCAAAGTGGCCAGGCTCAGTCTCCCAGAACCCATGAATACTTCCTGGGACAAGGTAATGCTTCCTGTGGACAAGGCTCCACACTCAGGGCAGGACTTGTGTCATCTACCTCATTCTCTACCACTACCCCAGAGATTGGGCGTCTGCTTCCAAGGGAGGAGACTCAAGCACAGAGGTTAATGACCTGCCTCGGGTTATGAAGAAGCGAAGGGCAGAGAGCCCACCTTCAGTGCTTTTGTTCCGACCCCTGCTCTATGTTGCTCTCACAGGGAAGACAGCATGGATCAGCCACCTGCTGTGGACTCCAAAGGAACTGCGGGGCTACGGCCTCACGGGGTTGGTGTCTGTGCCTAGATCCCATTCTCCCCCAGAGGCCTAAAAGCTCAGCAGAGCCACAGCAGCGCAGTGGGGAACTTTGCCTGGATGGGGAATGTGGCTAGGATGGGGGGGTCCCAAGTGTTGTCTCCCAACTTTCCTAGGCATGAACTCTGTGAGAGCTCAAGGGACACCATCACATCTGGGCCTGGACTCTGGGTCTGTGCTCCCTTCCCTGAGCCCAGAGAGTTCTCCCCGTGCAGAGAGGGCCACAGGCACAGAAGCTAGCTACCGGCAATGGAGCAGAGACAGGGGAGCAGAGAGGGGCACGGGGAGGAGTCATTCTAGGGCCAGGAGAGCACGGTGAGTTCAAGAGGAGGCTAACTTAGTGTCAGCTTCCTGGGTGAGGGCGAGGGTGGGAGGGTGCACACACTCATACCTGAGGTCCCCCGCGTGTTTCCGCATGTGCACACTGAGGTAATGCTTCCACTTGGTGACGTAGCCACACTCAGTGCACATGTAATCCTTGGTGTTGGAGTGGGTCAGCATGTGCTTGGACAGGTAGCTCACGTCTCGGCACGTGAAATCACAGAGTTCACACTTATGAGGTTTCTCACCTTGGGTATGGGTGGGAGTAGGGATGGAAGGGGAGGAAACAGGTCAGATGTGGATCAAGGGAGTGCACAGACCGTCCCCCCACCTGCAAGCTTGCCCTGATGCTGAGCATAAGCGAAAGCCTCCCGCACTGCCTGACATGTAGCTCCAAACAGTCAGCACTACTTCTGGCCCTCTCCCCAGCTCCGACGTGGAGGAAGCCAGGGAGAAAGTGAAGACCATACTTTCCACGACCAGTCTGCAAGTCTACCTGGTTGCTATAGAGCTTGTTAGCTCTAATGGCCAACTGCTCCATTTACCCTAATTCCCTCCAGTTTTGCAGAAGAGGAGAAAAAAACTAGGCCATGTGACGTAGTGGTTAAGAATTTGGACTCTGGAGTCCAACCCACTAATAAAGATATTAAGAGCTAACACGGACAGAACGTGCATTATAGAAATGCCCCCTCTTGGGGCGCCTGGGTGGCTCAGTTGGTTAAACATCTGCCTCTGGGCTCAAGTCACCATCCCAGGGTCCTGAGATCTAGCCCCATGTTGGGCTTTCTGTTCAGCAAAGAGACTGCTTCTCCTTCCCCTCTGCCTGCTGCTCCCCCTGCTTCTGCTCTCTTGTTCTGTCAAATACATAAACAAAATCTTTAAAAAAGCCCGTCTGCTCTTACTGACTCTTCCCGGCAGCCCTATGAAGCTGGTCCTAGGACTGCCCCATTTTACAAAGAAAGAAGCTGGGGCACGGGGAAACTACAGAGCTATGAAGTGGTGGTTTAGATCCCAGCCGACTACTACTACGTGGTCTTGGACAAGCCATATAACCCCTCTGAGACTGTTTTTCCTTGTCTTTAAAGAGGGGGCAACAAAAATACTGATTGCTCAAGGCTGGTGAGAAGATTAAGTAAGACATCCCAAAGTCCTCAGCGGTGCCCCGCAAGGACTCAAGGAAGAGCTGTCTGTGGGATTGGGTAAGAGCTGGTGCTAAGAGGCTGGGGGCATGTTCCTTCAGGACCCTTCCCTATGATCCCTGCCTGCCCACTCAGCCCGTTTCCCTATGGTGAAAGGCAAGCAAAATGGTACTCTGGCTCCAATTTTAACATTAGCAGTATGATCCCGCAACAGGGCATTTAAATGTTCAGTTCCTCTCCTTCACCTGCCTTCCTTGTAAGATTGTCTTTATGCGTTAAATGAGATAATGTAAAAAGAACTCGGCAAACTATAGAGTATTGTAGAGATGGGAAATTTTATGAAGGGCCTTAGAAAAATGACCTTTGGTGACTAAGGCATGCACAGAAATGAACTGTTCGCTGGAAACAAAGGCTTTGTCCCAAGCTGCCTAAGAGCTATCCTCCTAAACTAGAATCTTCGAAGAGATTTTTTTTTTAAATGTCTTGTCAACCCACTGATGCTTGCCTAGAGATCGCAAGTCAGCCGGTGCCACAGCAGGAAGCTTAATCTGGTTGTCACTCATAGCATCAGTATAATGCTGGCAACCAATTAAGAGTCTGAGTCAGCTCCCAAGGCTCTCTCAGGTATGGATGGCTTGGGCCACTTGCCCCTCATCTCCAAACCTGAATCACAAAGGAAGGTATCTCTCCATGGCCTTCGGCTCAGACCACCTGGACTCCCATCCTACCATAACCATTTCACTAGCTGCAGGACCCTCAGCTTAAGGTTCCTTTGTAAACTACAAATGGTAGATCTGGTTCTAGGAATGACGGATGCAGAGCCCCTTGTGGGCCTTGTATCCAGCACACACGCCCAGCGATGGCCATGTGACTGCAGGCGGGGCTCACCTGTGTGCAGCAGCATGTGGCGAATGAGCACCCTCTTGTGGGCAGTGGCGAAGGCGCACTCGGGGCACTGGTGGATCTTCTCATGGGCGTGCATCTTGCCCACGTGGTCCTGGTAGGCCACGGGGTTGAAGGTGGCAAAGGGGCAGAAGGTGCAGCGCAGCTCCTCACTGCCCGCGTGGCCCTGCTTCTTGTGTTTGCGGAATGCGTGCTTGTTGGAGCAGGCGAAGTCGCAGTGCGGGCAGTGGAAGGCATAGTGGCTCTTGCGATGTGCCTCCATGGCCTCGGCGCTGGCGAAGAGCAGGGGGCACGAGTGATGGCGGCACTCGACAGCCCGCGCGCCGTGGCTCTCCTTCAGGTGCTTGACAAAGGCCTTGCGGTCGGGGGCCATGTAGCCGCAGCCCTCCTGAAAGCAGTGCAGGGGCAGCGGCCCTGTGGCGGCTGCCGCCGTGTGGCTCTTGAGGTGCTCCTTCAGGGCCTGACTGAGGCGGAACTCCTCCCGGCACACAGGGCAGGCGTAGGTGTCCGAGTAGAAGTTGGAAATGTCCTCGTGCATGCTGGCCATGTGGCGGTTCAGCGCATTCCTCTCCACGGCGCTGTAGTGGCACAGCGGGCAGCGGTGGGCCTTCTGGCCCAGCTCCCGCAGCAGGTGCGTCTTCAGCTTGCTCTTGCTGGTGAAGAACTTCTGGCAGTTGGGGCACTGCAGGCTGGGGTCGGGGAAGTGCAGGTGCAGGTGCTCCACCAGGTGTGTTCGCTTCTTGAAGCAGCGCTTACACTCCGGACACATGTGGGTCTTGAAGAGGGACTCGGTGCCAGGAGGCATGTCCCCTGGAGAGGGAAAGAGAGAGGGTTGATGGCGAGATTCTCTGAGAAGCCAGGGGCTGGCCAGCTCACGGGAGAACCACCATTTGTCTGGACATGACGTTAGGAGGCCTTTCATCTCTCTCTGTGGGGAACCTAACAACGACATCTCCAGCAGGGCAGGCTCACAAAGGGGGCGAGAAGTTCAAGTACTGAAGAAAGCCAAATCACCAGGATTTTTTTGACCTGATTGTGGGCCTATCTGAAGTGCTAACCCCAGCTCCCCACTATTCCCAAGCCTTTGTCTAGAGCTGCTCAAGAGAACAATCTGGAAGAAGCATACTCACTCTTCCTGCCCTTGTTTGTGAGGGTAGGCAGTGGGATTGGCAGGGTTGGTTGGAAGGCCAAGAAACCCGCAGAGTATGTAAAAGGGAAGAGAAGAAGGTCAAGTACTCCTGCGTCTCAACACTGGTTCACTGAGTTCGAGATCAGAAAGAACTGGTCATACACACAATCAGATCTTTTCTAGTCACTTGACAGGAAACGTGCTCTGTGGGGGAAGGATGGGTTGCAAACATGGCTCTACAGAGTTGGAAAGCTGGGAAGCAAAGATTCAGAAATAAAAATCTTCGTGGGCCCAATGCCAGACAAAACAGGCTGCTGACCAGTAACCTCCGGCATCTTTATATAATCAATATCACTGTCTCTTTCCCTGCAAAAGAGCCTCTGCCTGAGGAAGACCAGCCTAGGAGAGCAACCCCTACTCTGTGTTTCTATAGTTTATCAGTTTCCATTTATCATTTTCCCATTACACAGGTCAAAGTGGGAGGGTAAGAACCAGAGGCCATGAACCAACACCCAGAAAACCAAACCCCAGAGAGCCTCAATGTCAGACTCTCCACAATCCATTCCTCCCCACCACCAAGAGGTTCATGCCTAACCATGTCATTACCTTCTAACTGCTGAGCTCCCTGGCCTTTCTCCAGGCCTTTCTGGGTGTCCTTCAGAGCGCCACTCTCTTCTTCCTCCGCGTCCCCTTCATCCGCTGACTGCTCCCTGGGCAAGGGCGCCTCTGCTTGTTCTGATGGCTCTCCCCCTCTAGGGGACAGTTTGGGAGCTGGAGACACATAAAACTTGATGTCTATGGGAGCCAATGACAGCAATGACTGCTTATCCTGCTCTTCTTCTGGGCTGGCAGGACCACCCCCTCCCCATTTAGTATAAGAGAATCTTGCGCTTGGATTCTACGTCTATCCGTTTATTACCACTCAAGACAGGAGAAGCTAAGCTATCATTAACACTCCAACTTAAAGCAAATCAAACTTCAGATGACGCCATCCTCACACCCCTTGAAGGAAAGGGCTTTGAGATCACTGCAGTGGGTGTAGGGGCTGGGAGGTACAGACTGGGGAGACTGCACTTCCCTGGCCGGGGTTCCCAGGTCAATGGCTGGCGGCTCAGTGCAGGTGAACACAGCCAGTCCTCTAAACCTGTCTACTGAGAAGCTGAACTCAGCAATTCAGGGTCATACCCTGTCCTGCCCAATTCATCACTCTACCCCTCCACAGAGGCGGTTGCTTCAATAAGGCAAAGATGTAAGGCTATTTCCCAGGAACGAGGGGCCTTCTCTTTGGGAACACGGCACTGACTGGTCTTAGCAAGCCTAGCTCTTGCAGCAGAATCCTGTTCTCTCCCAGCCCATCTCTTCCTCCTCCTATATTCACCCCATGACCTCTTTTTGAGACCAAAAAAAAAAAAAAAGAAAAAAGACCTGGTCTCATACCTGGCAGCAGCTCCTGGGCCGGAGGACCCTGCCGGGCAGACAGTTCTCCCTGCGGCCCAGGCCCGTGGCTCCGCTGATGCTGCCGGAAGAGTTTGACGTTGGAACCCATAAAGCTGCAATGGTTGCAGTGGAAAGGGTAATGGGCCTGTCGGTGCAGCTCCATGGCCTGCCGGCTCCCGAAGAGCAGGGGGCAGCCCCGGAAAGAGCACGGCACGGGGACCGCGGCATGGGCCTGCCTCAGGTGGAGCTGCAGGGCCTTGCGATCTTCCGCAGAGAACGCACAGCCGGACTCCGGGCAGGGGAAGGTGGCGGGAGGGCCCCGGTGACTCTTGAAGTGGCTCTTCAGGGCCTGGGGCTGGGCAAACTCCTGTCTACACACGGGGCACGGCAGGGGGCTATCTGGCAGGCCCTGCCCCTGCACAGGGCCAGAGAGAGGGAGGTTGCTGGGGGTGAGCTCTACGGAGCATGGGGGGCCAGAGAGGCTCGGCAGAGGTTGTATGAGGGGCTCAGCACACTGGTGCAGGGCCAGCAGAGTGGGCTCTGCAAAGCTCTGCTCACAGCGCTCACAGAAGTACACCTCCACCACCTTTACCAGGACACCTGCAGGCAGAGGACCGAAAGAGAAGCACGGCATCAGATGGAACAAGACTCCTAGGCGTTAGCTTCCAGTAGAAAACGTAGGTGAATCTTTTAATATTCGTGGGATGCAGATAGATGTTAAGACTTATACGGGGATGGTAAGCCCCATAAGGTCAGGGACAGTCTATTTGCATGTGACCTGGGTTCCCAGTATGTAGCACAATATGCCAATATAAAATGGGTATTTAATAAACATTTGCTAAATGAATACAACAAGCGTTAACCAATTCTGGAATGCATTAAGGAAAGGCAATATGTTTTGCCCAAATGAAAACTTGCAAAAGAAGAAAATGACATTCTGAGGATAATATCTACAGCTTTGAATGACAAAGTATTACTTTTTACTTTCTGGAAAGAGATTTTTTTTTCCCCCCAACAGCACAGTAATTCATAAA
Organism: Mustela putorius furo; assembly: GCF_011764305.1. Lineage (NCBI taxonomy): Eukaryota > Metazoa > Chordata > Mammalia > Carnivora > Mustelidae > Mustela > Mustela putorius. Next base: position 22,605,260 of record NW_025421341.1, read on the forward strand.
ATGAAGAACATCTGTTTTCAAAAGACCGAAATCATACGAGTAATCACTGGCATTCCTTTAGCAATGGGCAGGACCTTGATAAAGAAAGGCTTAGGAAACACTCACTGGGTCCTCTAGCTGCCCTTCGAGAAGAAGGACCCAGAGTCCTGGGAGGTTAAGGACATTGTGTTTGCTCATGGCGGAGCCTTGACTCCAGCCCAGGTTTGTGCCATTTCTACTCTGCTGGTTTTCTTTCCTTTTTTTTTTTTAAGATTTTATTTATTTATTTGACACAGAGAGAGAGAGAGAGAGAGATCAAAAGTAGACAGAGAGGGGCGCCTGGGTGGCTCAGTGGGTTGGGTCTCTGCCTTCGGCTTGGGTCGTGATCTCAGGGTCCTGGGATTAAGCCCCACATAGGGCTCTCTGCTCAGCAGGGAGTCTGCTTCCTCCTCTCTCTCTCTGCCTGCCTCTCTGCCTACTTGTGATCTCTGTCAAATAAATAAATAAAATCTAAAAAAGAAAAAGCTTTAAAAGTAGGCAGAGAGGCAGGCAGAGAGAGATGGGGAAGCAGGCTCCCTGCCAAACAGAGAGCCTGTTGAGGGACTCCATCCCAGGATCCTGAGATCATGACCTGAGCCTCCGTCGCTTAACTCATTGAACCACCCAGGCACCCTAGTTTTCTTTTTTTTAAAAAAAAATTCAGTGCAACAATTCAAATGACACGGATGTACCTCCAGAAAGAATAACCAACCCCACCCTTACACACACAGTTTGGTCTATATTGTTTTAGGCCTTTAGGAGTCATTTCTCTGCAATTTGCTGCCCCCCACCCCACCGCCACCACTTGCTATAGATCAGATACTTTTTTCTATGATTACCTTTAGATCTAATATATTTTTTTGTCCAATTCATAGTACCTCTGTCAAAATGTCAAAAACACATCAAAATGAGGGCTTGCCTTTACTAATAGACATTTGGGTCATTTGGAACCCTTGTAAGTAAAGCTGCTCTAGACATCCTCATCTCTGTATTCTTGTGCATGTGTGTGAGTCTTTCTAGAGGACGGAGCCCTGGAAATGGAATTTCTGGGTCAGAGTATGCGTATTTTCAAATTTGTTATGTAGATAAATTGACCTTCAAAAGGTTATACTAAATTTATACTCTCTGTAAGCTGTAAGACAGTATCTGTTTTCCCACCAACAATAGATATTATAAAACATGTTTAATTTTTGCCAAAACTGAGAAACAACAATGGCATAACGTAATGTAGTAATCTCTACATCCATCATGAGGCTTGAACTCACAACCCTAACATCAAGAGTCACAGGCTCTTCCAACTGAGCCAGCCAAGCACCCCTCATAATTATTTTTAAGTGCAATTTATTTGTGTTAATGAGATTAAGCATTCTTATGGTTATTGACCTCTTTTATTCTTCTTTACTAAACTGCTTGTAGGTTTTTTCTGCCCTCTCAAAAAAATCAAAACACCCTTTTTCTTATTATGGAGCTCTTTAAATTTTAAAGAGATTAATCTGGGGTGCCTGGGTTAGCTCAGGTCATGATCTTGGGATGAAGCCCCGCCTCAGGGGTCTTGGATGTCTTGGGATGGAGCCCCACATCAGGCTCCCGCTTCTCTCTCTGCCCCACCCTCCTGCTCTGCTCTTGCTCTCTCTCTCTGATAAATAAATAATATTTACCAAAAAATAGAGTTTAATTCTCCCTTATATATTGCAAATTTTTTCCCATGTTTGTTCTTTCTTTATTATTTGCTTCCCCACATAGAAGCTGAGAAACACTCTATGATCAAATTAGCTAATCTTTTCCAGGATTTGCTGTCACCATACCACACTGCCAAGGGAAGTTGTGACAACTGTAGCCAGAGGATGGCAGTTAACAAACGGGGAAGTTACCTAAAAATAAGAAGTTGTAGCTATGGGAAGAATAAAGGGGAGAATCATTTTTCTAGCATAAACATAAATGCTCAAGTCCCATTCCTGACAACACGCCTTGGATGAGTTACATATGTTACACACAAGAAACTAGGGCAAGGAAATACCAGATTACTTCTGGGAAGCCCTGCCAAGCCCAGGGTGGTAGAGACACTGGGCCTTTTGCCTAATCCCTGGCTGCAGTTCCTGAGTGGGAGGGTCGGTATGCTATAGGAATAAGGATTGGGTGGAGGTGTCAGAAAGGTCTTCCCTTCTGGATCCCTGCCTAGCAGACATGAAATCCTTGCAGGAACAGACTCTGCCAAGAGCTTGGTACGAGCTTGTGAACCACCTTGCCAGGCTTCAATCAACATTCACCAACTGCAAATTAAATGACAACATCTCTAAGAATAAAAATAAGATGCTACCTTGTGTTCTCATCATATTTATATAGAAGGGTCAAAAATAGCACAGACAAAACCTCAGGGCTGATTGTCCCAGTGGCCTGCTAGCAATAGAGTGGGTACCTGGGGTCTCTCCAGGAGCACCTGGGGACAGGTTTCCAGCCACTGCTTCCACGATGATCTCCATGTTCCCTGTGTCCTCTTCAGTTGCTGTGGCCTCTACCAGCAGGCAGCCTGGGTCACCAGGCAAAGGTGTGGGGTTCCCAGCAGGGCAGGGACTCTGGACGGGCTCCAGGATTCCACGGTTAGAGAGAGATGGGGGGATCAGCAATAGCTCCGGGCATAGTCCATCCATCTCCCCAGTGTTGTTGGTTGGCTGTGAGTCCAACACGGGGTCTGTCATCACCACGGACGTGTTCTGTGGTCTCCTTATGTGCTGTTAAGCCTATGGAAGAGAATCCAAACAAATCAGAGTTAGAAATCTCACCTTCTTCCCTGTTGGTGCCGGGGCATGGCCCAGTGTCTGCCCACTTAGGCATTTCCTTTGATGGTAACATGCCACACCTAGCTAACCTAGAAGTTTTCTTTTTACAACAATGTTCAGAACAAAAACTAGACAGATGCTACTAGGAATCAGCATTAGGAGAGAGCCAACAAGTTTTGGCCAATATATTAGAAAGTAAAGGTTATATCTCTTGGAGCTAAGTGACCTTGGTGAAATCATTAAGCAATCTGGGCCTCAGTTTTCTTATGTGCAACAAAACTGGGGCCAAGGGATCCCAGAGGTCCCTTCCCCTCTTAACATACTATGATCTCACTATTCCTTACTATGGGTGTAAGGCCCTTCCTTCAGGATCTGGCCTGGCTGACCTCTCCAGACTCATCTTCTACCTCGCCCCTTAACAGACCTCTGACCCAGCCATATCAAAGAGCTGCCACTTCCCAAGCTCACCACATCCTCTTTTGCTCCCATACCCTCACAGATGCCTTTCCCTTTCCATGTGATGGGCCTTTTCCCTTTCTCCATCTCTCTCATCTGGCTAACCAACGCCTGTTCTTTAAGAATCTGCACAATGTCACTTTGGCTATGAAGGCTTCTTGATGCCGTTCATAGAAGTTACTCTCTCTGGGGTCCCACTGGCACCTTGTACCTAGCTCTGTCAGAAACGGTCACACTGCAGCATTGCAACCTATCAGTCTCCCTCCCTAGACGTGGAGCTTTCTGAGTACAATTGACTGACATTATCACTTCAATGAACACAAACCACAACAATCTATGCAAGTCAGACAGATGAGATTCTAGTGAAGAACTGTAGACACGGAGATCCATCAGAGGAGAGTTAGATTTCTACAAGGATAACAAACCAGTGCCTCTTTAGGTATGAAGGAACCCACCTGGAGAAATATCAAACTCATTAACTACGGCCTCATATTGAAAACACTAGAACACAACCAAGAAATGAACGGCAACTAAACTGCATATCCAGGGGCACCTGGGTGGCTCAGTGGGTTAAGCCGCTGCCTTCGGCTCAGGTCATGATCTCGGGGTCCTGGGATCGAGTCCCGCATTGGGCTCTCTGCTCAGCAGGGAGCCTGCTTCCTCCTCTCTCTCTGCCTGCCTCTCTGCCTGCTTGTGATCTCTCTCTGTCAAATAAATAAATAAAATATAAAAAAAAAATAAAATAAAATAAACTGCATATCCAGTTATACAGGGCCAAAGCTACCTGAAGCTGAATAATTAGTAATGCATAAGAATGATAGTAATGTATAAGAATACTTAGCAATGTATAAGAATGTATTAGTAACGTATACAGTAATGTGTAAGAATGAAACTGAGTCATGCCCCTCAAGTGAGGGCTTAGGGCCAGGAAATCAGGTTGCTGGTGAAAACTCTGCAACTCAAAACCTTGGCTCAGGGAATTCAGAAGGTAGCTGGGAAGTGCACTTCCACGGTCAGAGGGTTCTCTGGAAATCATAGCTTCCACTTACTGAATATTATCACCGCTCTGCGGGGAGCCAAGGAGGACTATCCGTCTAGATGGAGAACCTGAACCTTCAGCCGCTGGAAGGCGGGTAAGGTGGCAGACAGGTAGTCACAGGAGGCACTGAGGAAGAGAAAGGCCAAATTAAGGTGGAGAGAGAGCCTGCGGAAAGAATAAGACCCGAGGCACCCGGGTTTCCACCTGCCTCTGGGCTATGACTCACCGCGTGGCCTCAGACAGATACAGTCACCTCGCTTTCCAGGGCCTCAGCTTTCCTATCTGTAAAGTGGAGGTGATGACAGCGTCCACATCGTTGGACGGGAGCGAGAATCACAAGAGCCAGCAAATGGCAAGGCCGTTTTGTAACCTGCAAAGCTTGGGATGGAGCATCGTCATGATTACTGTCCAGAGGCGAGGCAGCGGATAGTCGGGCGGGGTCCAGAGCAGTGACGCGGCTGGGGCACCGGGACTGCTGCTGTGATGCGCCGGGGCCCCGATCGTCGGCGTGCTCCGTTCAGCACCTCCTCCCGAGGGGTCCCGCCGCCCAGGCCCACCCTCATCCTGGTGCTCGAGAAACTTTTGCCTCCGGCCCGCTCCACACGTACCCCTTCCTACTTCCCGCCCGGCAGCCGCTCACTCACCTCCCGGCCCAGGGCGGGCGGGAGCCGCGTCTCTATGGTCCGCCAGCAGCTGGAGCGGCCTCCCGGGACTCCCTTTGTGCGACCGCCTCCGGCCCAGCCGCCTCTAGGACTTCGGGCCGATGGAGGCCGCTCTCTCTTCCCCTTGTCGGCTGACGGAGGTACTCTATGGTTTTCTCTGGCGTCTCCCCTTACCCCTTCCTCCAACCGAGAAGCCCAAGGAGTACCAACGAGAGTTGTGGGGCAGAGTGGCACGTCCCGCTGGGTGGGTGCGGCGGGAAGTAGGTGAAGGTACGCGGGGGCGGGGCCGAGCGGCGTTTCCCTCAACTGCGAGGGGCTGAAACCATCGAGAGGGAGGGCCAGAGAGTCATGGCGGTAAGGGGGCGGAGTGACGGGTTACTCCAAACCATGCTGCCGGAGGCGCGAGTTGGGGTCTTGAGGGGATTCGGGAGGGGGCTTCTGGGCGTCCGACAAGGGAAGGGACGGGGAAGCGCTTTGTCTGATTTCTTCCATGCATAGATATTTTGGCATTCTGGGTTCTACTCTGAGCCTCGGCAGTGGTCTTGGCTGTCAGTTCACTGCCACGCGTGCCCCCTGCGCCCTACGCAAAGTGGCAGAGGCCAGGAAGGTGTAGAAACAAAGTAGCCTCCTGTCCTTCGGGATCTCTAGAATTAGACTCGGTCACGTTTTATTGGGGGGAATTCGGGGAAAAGCTCCATGGAGGAAGCCGCAGATGGACAGGTCTTCGATTGGAAAGAAGGAAGGAATCAATTAGAATGGGCGTTCCGAGTAAAGACACCTGCTTGAGCAAGAACAGACTGGTTTGCTTATTTGTACAACAGGGAGTTTTAGGCGCTAAGCTATGAAAGATAGGTGGGCGCCTTGTTGTGGAGGGTGTTGAGTACCGGGCAGAGGAATTTTTACCTAATTCAGGGATCTGTTGAGAGCCAGCCATTGGAGGTGTTGCAGTAGGGAGAGTAATAGGATTGAAGCAGATTCAGGAAGAAAGTCCTCGTGTAGCAATTTGGTGAAGCATTAAGATGACATTTCAAGAACTAAAATTAATCTTAAGGAGGCAGTTTAGTGGGGAGGTAATAAAGGGCTATACAGGACATTAACAATTGAACATGTAAAGGACAGGGTATTTCAAGGTCATTAAACATGGTGATAAGGCATGAGATTACTGACAGGTCAGTGGAAGAAAAGCTTCTTCGTTCCCTGTTAATTCTGGCCAGTGGGCTCCTTTCTATCTCAGCTAGTCCCAGGGACCACAAAAATTCTTTCCATCATCCTGATGAGACACTGGCTACATTGCTCTCTCATGTTTAAACAATCTTCAGACCTAGTCCCCTTGCAGAAAATGAGATACGAACAGGATAATGAACAGGAAATGGAAAGAGGGGCCTGAAGTGTGGGCTCTTGCCTCCCTCCACCCCAAAGACAATATTGGAAACACAGTAGCACTGACCTATCCTTCCTGCACCCTGCTTCTGCAGTGGTTTTGGGGGAGGTGGGGCACAAGGGTGAGGATGGATTGCGGAGTCTGGTTTCTAAACTAATCTTGTGTTTTGTCCCATTTCCACTACCCCCACCACCAGGTTTTGAAAATGCCTCAGAGCCTGTAAGTTCAGTGTTTCCCTCTCAAGATGCCCCTCTCAGACTTTATTCTCGCCCTGAAGGACAATCCCTACTTTGGGGCTGGCTTTGGGCTTGTGGGTGTGGGCACAGCCCTGGCCCTGGCCCGCAAGGGTGCCCAGCTGGGCCTGGTGGCTTTCCGGCGTCATTACATGATCACGCTGGAAGTCCCTGCTCGAGACCGAAGCTACGCCTGGTTACTTAGCTGGCTCACCCAGCATAGTACCCGTACTCAGCACCTCAGTGTTGAGACTTCATACCTTCAGCATGAGAGTGGGCGCATCTCCACCAAGTTTGAATTTGTCCCCAGCCCTGGAAACCACTTTATCTGGTAAGTCTGGGAACCAGGGAGGACTCCACGAGTAGAGGAGAATGAGGGGAGCTGGATTTGACCCATTCATTCATTCACCCCGCGTGGACCACTTTTATGCAGGTATCAGGGGAAATGGATCCGAGTGGAACGAAGCCGAGAGATGCAGATGATAGACCTGCAGACAGGGACCCCTTGGGAATCCGTCACCTTCACAGCTCTGGGCACTGACCGAAAGGTCTTCTTCAACATCCTGGAGGAAGGTGTGGGACGGCAGGGGCTGGCTTTGTTGTGGGGGTGGCAGAGATGGGGGCATTTGACACTGGAGCAAGGGAAGCTTGGATCTGAGCCCAGGGGACTACGAGGGAAGCTCTTTTGGCACAGCTTGGCCTAATTGTATGGCAAAGAGGAATTACTGGCTTCCTCCCATCTTCTCCCTCCCAGCTCGAGAGCTGGCCTTGCAGCAGGAGGAAGGGAAGACAGTGATGTACACAGCCATGGGCTCTGAGTGGCGTCCTTTTGGCTATCCACGCCGCCGCCGGCCACTGAATTCTGTGGTTCTAGAACAGGGTCTGGCCAACCGAATTGTCAGAGATGTCCGGGAATTCATTGATAATCCCAAGTGGTACACTGACAGAGGTGAGGAGCAGCTGGGGTCTTGGCTGGGGTGTTTTTGATGCGATGTCAGAGCTGGGGAAACAGGTCTCTGGTCTCTGTGACCAGACAGGGCGAGTATAAAGCTCTGGCCTACTTCCCAGAGATCAAGGGTAAAGAACAGTTGTCATGGGGGTGATTTCTTCTCACGCTAAGGTTATCGGGCCACCAGGGGGCAGGGTTTGGGAATGAATGTGGACATCTGGGGTAGAGTACACCAATTCATTTTAGGTCTTGATGATTCTCTTGGCTGTTTCCTAGGCATTCCCTACAGACGTGGCTACCTGCTTTATGGGCCCCCTGGTTGTGGAAAAAGCAGTTTTATGTGAGTAGGGTCACAGTTCCTTGTAATTTGTAAACTGAAAAAAAAAATAGGCTGTGGGGTTGGAAAGGGACTTGAATGTGAGGACTGGGGAACAGGATAAATGTGGGATATGAGAAGTGTTCGGGTGATAGAAAGGTTAGGTCTCTGAGACCCATCCAGGACAGCGAGGACAAGCATTTGGGCCTGAGAATGGATCCCCAGGTTACCCACCTCCTGTCCTCCCATCCCCCACAGCACAGCCCTGGCGGGGGAACTGGAGCACAGCATCTGCCTGCTGAGCCTCACTGACTCCAGCCTCTCCGATGACCGGCTCAACCACCTGCTGAGTGTGGCCCCGCAGCAGAGCCTGGTGCTCTTGGAGGACGTGGATGCAGCCTTTCTTAGCCGAGACCTAGCTGCAGAGAGTGAGTGAGGGGAGTTTTGAGGGAAGGGGAAGATTAAGCATATAGGAGTAAGTGAGGAGCAGTGGAAGAAAATGGAAATCCAGAGGGCTGACTGAGGATGCCTGGGGTTGGCAGGAGTCCACGAGAGGCACTGATGCATCGGGGAATGTGGTTGGAGTAGAGGGTTTAAGCAAAGTCATGACCAGCCACACTGCTTTATCTCTTCCTCTCTGTAGACCCAGTCAAGTACCAAGGTCTAGGTCGCCTCACCTTCAGTGGACTGCTCAATGCCTTGGATGGCGTGGCATCCACGGAGGCCCGCATCGTGTTCATGACTACCAACCATGTTGACAGGTAAGAAGGGGTTAGGCCCCCTGAGGCTGTGAGGCAAGACTGCACCCCCTCAACACCTGAACTGCCATTTCGGGGGGGGGTCCAAGTGGTATTTGTGTCTATGACTCTGCCTTTGCTGCCTTGTCCTCTTAGGCTGGACCCTGCCCTGATACGCCCTGGACGAGTAGACATGAAGGAGTATGTGGGCTACTGTTCACACTGGCAGCTGACCCAGATGTTCCAGAGGTTCTATCCAGGGCAAGCACCTTCCTTGGCTGAGGCCTTTGCAGGACGTGTCCTTCAGGTTACGACTCACATCAGTCCCGCCCAGGTACAGGGCTACTTCATGCTGTATAAGAATGACCCTGCAGGGGCGATTGACAATGCTGAGTCTCTGAGGACATGATGCGCAGGCTGCGCTTGGCTCTCCCCCTGGGGAACAATAAACACCTGCCACAGCACTCTGGTCTCTAACCTCCCTGGATGGGTACTTAAGTAAAAAGCAGGGGCCCTCAGGCATCCACAGAGGCAAGTGCTGGGGACAGAAACTAAGGCCAAGTTGGAAGAGACACTATGGTAAACAAGGAAGTGTAGTCTTCCATCTAGACGCATTCAATTTTTTAAAAAACGTGGATGTATACGAAGGGTGTGTGTACATGTTATGTTCCGAAATATTTTGCTTAAATGTGGCCTCTACCAGTTTTCCTGAACCCTACCACATTCACTGAGATGTCAGACCCATTCTTATTCAGACCCTGGGCTCTTGGCAAAAATGGGATTTCACAGCAAAGCCGAGGCTATCCTGCCACACTTGTCTTGCTAGAAATTCAGAAAGAGCCATACTGCACAGGCTAGGCACTACTACTAAGCAAAGAGAGCCAAACAAGGCCCAGTATCTTTATTGTCCCCCTACCCCCCCATCCCTGCCCCCCACAGTACTGCTAGGAACCATCCTCAGACTCCAGGCTCAGGGGCTCCCTTCGAGTGCCAGGACGATAGGCTCCCCGACCCCGAGGCAGGCGGGGGTAGGAAGAACCCGGCGTCCGACCCTTGGAACGCTCCCAGCGAGCACAGTCCCGAGTCCTGCGGGGTGGGGGACCCTGCCAGTTGCCAGGGCCCTTCTCTTGGGGAGGACCTTCAAGACCTTGGCTACAGGGTTCTGGCTTTAGGTCCATGGGCTCCTTGAGGGGCCTCTCGGGAGGTGGCAGTTCCTGAGTGTCACTGGCACCTTTGTGGGCATGGCATTCCCCTCCCTTTAGGTGCCTCCGTTCGGGCTGTTTCCAGGGGCCTCGACTGGCCCGGGGGGGATCTAGCATAGCTTTCTGGGTTTCACCCAACCTTTGCTGATTTGGTCCAGCCCCTGGAATCTTCTCACACGTGTACTGGGGGGCCACAGGCAGAGGGGCTGCTGGGTTGGGTTGGGCAGTTGCTGAGGCGGACAGTTCTGTGGCAAGAACGCTGGGTGGATGGGATCCTCTGGAGGCCTCTACTGCTGACTCGGGCTCCACAGGGGCGGGAGGCTAGAAAGAAGCAAGCACACGTGGTGAGGGAGATGCAGTTCCCCGAAGCAGGGAACTGCAGGCCCCTCGCTCACTACCAGGGCTTTCCCCATCAGCCTATAACCTCGAGGGCAGAACAAAGCTCACCCTGCGACCAGCAGGGCAGAGGGGTGCTGGTGGGAAGGCAGGCAGCAGTCAGGGAGGGGTGAGAAAGCCTGTTCTCACCTGCTGGAGGCTGATGAAGTACCGGTTCCGCTCAGCCTCAAGGTCAATGATGCCCCCCCGCTCCTGCTGCCTCTGGTAGAGCCGCTTGCGCTCTTCCTGTTGGCGCAAGCTCTCTGCGCTGGGCTGGTACAGCTCCTACAGGGAAGGGAGTAGGATGACAGGGGGAAAAGTAAGCAGCAGAAGGCAGACTCGAACCCTGCTCTTTCAGGACCACCTCAGGAGATCTGCACGAGGTTCCTGGGTTTGTCCCTCGTATCTGGGCTCCCAGAACCTTAGCCTGGGGCAAGGGGCTGCAGCTCTGGAGATCCCACGCCGGAGCACCCCAGTTCCAGAGATCCCATTCAAGGCCAGCAAGATGCCATCCCTCCCTCCTTGGAGAATGCCACTATTCCTGGCTCAGATGAGAAGGGAGTCCTCTTACCATGGGCTGTTGGGGCTCAGGGGCTGCTTTCAATGAGGCAAGATCATACACGAGGGGCTCCCTGCACACCGGACACTGCACACCGACTGCCTTCTAAAAATAGAGAAGAAATCATAGCCCTGCTTTGACGTGCACAGTGCTTGCCAGCTGCCCCAACCCATCAGCCAGCCTAACCCTCAGGGGAAAGCATGAAGGGCACTGGCATTCTGTTTAGCAGTGAAGCAGGACAGGGCGGGGGCTGCCTTCCTAGGCAGAGCTCTGGGAACTCTGAAACTGCATACAGTGGGTACATGTGTATATCTGAATGCCCTTCTCCTCTGAACAGAGGTGAGCTTTCACTAACCTCAGATATCCGTGACCCCTAAAAGGTGAGGAGGTACTGGAGCAGAGGGGTAGGAAAGGGTGTGATTTGGGGGGTTGGGTGAGTGCAGGGGTTGGTGCGCTGACCTGCTTGGCCTCGGCATGCTGCCGCTCATGCTCCTGTTCCTGGCCTTGAACCTGTAGCTCACGCTCCATGTGCTGGATGTACCGGGCGAGGCAGTGGCAGTGGAAATAGTGGTAACATGGTGTTTTGGTAAAGGCCTCCTTTTCCTGAAGGGAGAACAGGCATAGAGCAGGGCCTCAGAGCTTTCACGAACCCTCCACTGCCCATCCTGAGCTGACCCCAGGTCCCGAGAGCGAGCCCCACCTGGAAACCATAGAGGCAGATGACGCACTGGCCATGAGGGATGTTGTTGTCTGTGAGGATTTCCTTCCCCTTCTGGGAGGAGAGAAGACACTGTTCAGACAAGGAGGCAGGGGCAAGAACTGTGTGCACAAAGCTTGTCACTTATTCCCAGGACGGACTGCGGGACCGTCTCCCACCAAGCTAGTGTGGTAGTGTTCATGCCTTTCTGTCTGGGTGAGGCTCCATGGGCCTGGAATCAATTCCCCACGGCCCTGCCCTCTGGCCTTGCCCCTCCTGCCCTATCTAACCAGCTGCAAAATTCACCTCCACTGATCTCCCAACTCATTCAATAACCTTTAATACATCTCAGGAATGAAAATAACAGACCTGGACAGAACAGAATGTTCTAGTGACGCTCCTATCTTCTGGGACGCCTTCTGTGGTTCACCCCCTCTGATGATCACTTCCCCCCAAAAAACTGTTCTTAGAGCCAGCTTTCAGAAAAAGCCAAGGCATGGACAGCCCCAACAGACAGAGAACTCAAAGGCATGAACTAACTCATGGGCATGGCTGTCTAAATAGCTCATACTCTGGAATTCCACAGAGTTCCACACTGCATTGTGGAGGCTGGCCTCAGGAGCACTACAGTGGTGTAAGCCCACTCTGACTCCAGACCGCCCACCATCATTCTTTTCTGAACATTCTTCTTCAAAACTTAAAGCTGAGGAAAACAAGACTGTACTAAATTGTGTGTTTTTAATCCCAAGCAACAGAAGTTATCTGTGTATGTGAACTTATAGCTTGGGGCGGTCCCTATGGGTTGTTAACTTCATTAGGGTAGAAACTCTTGAGTAGAAGAACCAGGACTTTTTAGTCCACTCCAAAGGCAGGCTAGCCTTCAAATGTTCATTCCTGGTGAGACCCTCTAAGCAAGGTCCCTATCTCTGGCTACTTTCGGATGCCATGACCAAAAGAATGCACTGAAATGGAATCAAGAAAAATCCAAGTAAAAGAGGCAAAATCACAGGCATAGGCCACTTGGGGAAGCTACAGAACTGTCTTTTGAGGGGAATTCTTACAGAAGAAAATCTTCTCTTCCTGAATTTAGGCTTCACCTCAACAAGGACTAACAATGAATGACCCCGTATGTACATAAGATTCTGGGCCCACTACCTCCCTTGAGAGAAACAGCTCTTGCAGCTTCCTGAGCTAGCACACCTCTTACCTCGATGAGTTCATAGAGCATGGCAGTACCCAGCCCAGCATTGGCCACCTGGCTCAGTGCCTGTGAAATCCTGGAAAACGGCAAAGCACGCATTAGGCCTGCCCCCTCCCCTCACCAAACTGAGCTGTATCCCATTTTCCCTGCTCTGTCCAGCCCAACTTACTTTTGGATCTGTTCATCTGAGAGTCCTCGGGGGTTACGGATAGAGATCTGTGGCACCTCATTGGGGTACTAGCGGGAGGAGATAAGGTTACTGCTAAAGCACCCACCCCAGGGCTTCTCCCCTTCCTTGCTTTGCTGCCCTAAAGCCCGCGCCTCACCTGTGCCGGGACCTGAAGCACCAGAGTGAAGCACACATACTGTGAATCCTGGTCTTCTGCTGTGGCAGGGTGCAAGGTGATGAAGATCTCCCATGGTGAGGATCTGGAGGTAGAAGTAGTCAGGGGTGGGGAGGTGACTGGGCAGGAGTTTGAGGACCGGGGAAGATGGGAGTGAGACAGTAGAGTGGGTGCAGGAAGTGAGCACTGGACGCTTTCTTTTGGGGGCGATTAAATGAGTTGTCTTGGTCTCCATGAGAACAACATTTTCTCTGAATCAAAGCTCAGGGATTCTGCATGGAATCCACTCATCAATAAGAGGACTCCTGCCCACGTCTAGTCGAATACGTACCTGCCGTTTCCTTTAACCACCTGTAGTTCATCCAGATAGATAGACTCTAACACCTCGACTTCAGAAGGCAGTACCCTAGAGAGACAGGGGGAGATTGACTCACCATTACAGCTCTCCCCGTTAAAGCCTGCTAGAGCTCGTGAAGGCTGGCTTTATAGGAAACTGGCAATCGGCCTAAGTGCGTACTCTTGCTAACCCCCATAAAAATGGGGGAAATAGGTTTTCTGAAGTTGTCAAGTGGCCAGGTGGGAAGCATGGGAATCAGAGCTTAAGGGACCATTTCTGTCTACAGTTGAGGAAATGGATTCCTGGGAAGGAGAAATGACTAGCTCAACTATCAAAGTTTAACAGAGGCAGAACTAGAACCAGAGCCAGGTTTCTGGACTCCCCGTTTAAGTTCCATCGTTCTGCTGGTGGGCCAGCTCTCTGACCGAGGAATACGATGTCCACTGATTCACATCTAGGTTATCAATACCACTCCTGGCTTTCCCTCCACCATTGTTCATGAGGATGCCAGTGTCTACACATACTGCCAATATCAGCTGCCCTAAGCCTACTCAAAGGAGATACCAACCAGAACAGAAGAAGAGATCTAGGTGGTATAAAGGCCATGATGTAGTAGAAGAGCCATCAGCTTTGGAGTATAGGCACCAATCAGCAGCTACATGATCTGAGTAAGTATCTCTGTAAGTTTGAGTCACACTGTCTACCATATATAGATAATACCACCTACTCTCCAGGATTATTGTGAGGATAAAAGGTTGTTTATGTAAAGTACCTAATAATATCTTGGCCATGGTAGCTAGTCTATGTTCTCTTTTCTCCTATTTTGTATATAATCTTCTCCCTTAAAAGGAAAGAAGAAAGGCTACAGTAGCATTCAGTGTATTTATGAGTCTTGCTATCTGGCAGATCTCGATCAACCTGGTTAGGTCAGGATCTGGTGGTCCTGATGTAAATGAGAGGACATACCTGTTTAATTATAGAAACAGCTACTGTAATGACATTGAAGATTAGTGATAAGCTCGAGTCCATAGCTCTCCCCAGGTAATGCATGTAAAGACGCATGTTCATTCTCCTTTCTTAATAGGTATTGTTCCCTCTTCATCAAGAATAGGGCTGCCCTAGCATGACTCATATATTACTGGTTCTCAAATTTTCTTTTTAAGTCTTAGACACCTCCAAATATGAAATAGGTAACTGTGGAGTAGTTTTGGTTGACACAAGTGTGGGAATCTCAGAGCACCACAAGTCAGCAGAGCAATCACTACTGCCCTCTCCATGGCTCGAAATGTCTCCTCAGAATCTTAAGTTCTGCCCAAACAAGGTGAAAACCATGAGCCTAGAGGATCTCAAAAAGGACGACACTGGCTGGGTTCCCTGAACCTATAAAATACTGAGGTGCAACCTCCATTAAGAGGCCCTTCCATACTTTACCCACCCTAGCTGTGACTAGGGCCTGGATGTGAGATATGGAATGGGATGATGGTAACGTGGTGACAAAAAAAGAAGGGTGGGAGGGTCGGGGGACTGTATAATGTCCTAGTACTAAAAACGGTGAGATTCTTCAGAGTCAGATAACCTGGATTTCTAGTCAAAACTAGGTACCTTTATAGCAAATTTGATTTATGTCTTCAGGCCTCATCTAGTCCCATCACGGGCCCACATCTTAGTTACAAAAAGAAGGCTTTTATGTTACAAATCCACCGTGATCCTCAACTATTCTGAGGTAGATGCCACACCCACTTTTTTTTTTTTAACCTCGGAGGACACTGACTCACAGAACCGTGAGGTGGCCTGGTCAGCATCACACGCTAATAAAATGGGGAGTGAACCCACATTTATCCTATTTCCAATACCAGAGTCCTTCCAGGTTTTGGTCTCTTGTTGAGAATGCTTCAGAGAAGGACTAGGAGAGCTTTTAGTGAGGTGTAAAGCTTTTTATTTAGACAATGGTCCTCAGTGCGGTCGGGGAGGGAGACGGCTGAGAAAAGCCTCGGCGGAAATAGGCTGATCCAGGGGGAAAGGGGGTCGGGGGCTGGAGGACATCGGTTCCGGGAGGTAAAAAAGGCGGTGGGGGGAGCTGATAAGCAGACATCCTCTGGGACCCCGAGCAAATCCACTTCAGGACAATGGGAGGAGTGAGGCCGGAGAAGAGGGGATCGAGCCAGATAAGGCGCAGCCCGAGCGGGCCTGACAGGCGCAGATCCGGCCTCCTCTCCCATCAGATCAGTGCCCCTCCACCCTCCTGTTCTGTTCCCCAGTACAGAAGCTCTCTTAGGGAAACATGTCAGCGTCTCTGTCATCCCTTTTCCCTCGCTCCGCCCCACAAGCCCGCCGTGCGGATCGTGCGCGGCCACTACGAGTCCCCCGGACCGGATCCAGGCGGCCAGCCAAAGCCCATGCCCCCAAAGTTACCAGTCCTCCTCCCCTGCAGCCGCCGACGCAGACGCCGCCATGTCTTCTCCGGCCCACAGCCGGAACCGGAAATACTCTCGGGGAAGTCAGGGGCGGCAAGTTAGAGGAGGGAGGAAGGCAGGGAGGCTAGCGGGCGTTTCTAGGCAACCGTGGACTCCAGGTCCTTCGTGGGTCCTGATGCCAGAGACACGGTTCGGAAGTGCCCTAGGAAGTGCCTGTGGGCCGTCCGCCGTCTCTCCCAACACCTCTGAACGCCTTCGTCCTGTAAACCTCCCTGACCAGTTCCCGCGAGTACAGCTTGTAGCAGTGGGAGTCTAAAGAGACCGGCAGTGGCGGTGGAGAAGATCTATAAGTCAGGCAAAGTCTGCAGGCAGCCGGAAGGGGCGGGGCTGAAGGCCAGGGTCGACGTCCCTCGGCCTGAGGAGCTTGAAGCTCCTAGGCTGGGGGTGAGAGAGGGGCTCCGGTCTGCGAAGTGTGCGGTCAGGGGGCGTGGGAGGGGGTGCTGAGAAGCCTGGAGGTGTCTGGAGCTTGGGAGAGGCTGGAAGAAGCGGAGTCCGTAGGTGAGGCTGGATGGAGGGGGCGGGGTCGGGTGGGCGAGGCTGGGCGGAGGGGGCGGGGTCGGGTGGGCGAGGCTGGGCGGAGGGGGCGGGGCCTAAGGGGCGAGGCCTGGTGAGAGAGGGAGAGGGAGAAGAAGAGGGAGAGGAAGAGGGACAGGGGGAGGGTCGGGTGGGCGGGGCTGCGTGGAGGTGGAAGGGGAACTTGGGGTCCGGTGGGAACGAGATTGGCCTGGGGGACAGGAGGTGGTTGAAAGGGAGGGAGGACGACAGGAGGCGCTCTGTTTGCTCCAAGATCTCATCTTTCTGTCCAGTCTACCCTACGATGTTTTTGAGACCTGATTATTATGAAAAAGGAAAAGGCAAGGTGGCTAACATTAATTAACCTTTCTTCCATGCCCGAACCAGGCCTCCTAGATGTGTGGAACTGTCCCCGGGAGCTGTAGCCCTTCACCACCATCTCTACCTCCTTCCTTCTGAGGGAGCCTGAAACTTCTGTCATGGAAAAGTACCACGTGTTGGAGATGATTGGAGAAGGCTCCTTTGGGAGGGTGTACAAGGGTCGAAGAAAATACAGTGCTCAGGTGGTGAACAAAGAGGGGTATCTCTTGGGTGGGATTCTGTACTTCCAGCCACGGTGGAAAATGGGACCAGAATAGCGACCTGAGTTCCTGAGGAGCTGACTCCCTCATTCCTCTCACAGAGTATTGGGCCCTAATATTGGATTACTTGAGTTCAGATCCTAGATAAGTAGTTTGAACAAGTTACTTAAACTTTCAGTGTCTGTCTCCTCTCATTTCTACAATAAGGATAATTATGAGTAGTATCTGATTAATGGAGTTTGAGGATTAAATGTGATTTGTGCTGAATTACTATACTAGTACAGTGTCTGGCATGTAGTAAACAATAAATAAATTTTATGTTTACTGTTACTTCTCCTCTATCATACCATGTAAGAAGAGATTGACCACTTGAACTCTGTTCTTTTTTCCTCGTTGTTTCTTCCTTCTCTTTCCCCTAAATCTCTTAAATCAGAGTTCTTTACCCAGATCAGAACACCTCTCCCAGAATCCACCAAAGGGATCTGTCTGGCCAAGGCTGGTGTTTCCTAGGGCAAGAGGTTGGCGGGGAGGTGGGGAGGGGCTGGATAAGGCCAGGGTACCATGGGGAAGGGGAGTAGGAGACTGGTGAGGAATGAGAATTTGCTCTCACAATCGAAAGCCTGAATTCTGGAGCTCTAGGTGAATGTTTCAATAGCGTGGTTAGGCCTTTACTCTTTTTCATACCACTGACAGGTGGTGGCCCTGAAGTTCATTCCAAAACTGGGACGCTCAGAGAAGGAGTTGAGGAACCTGCAACGAGAGATTGAAATCATGCGGGGTCTGCGGCATCCCAACATTGTACATATGCTTGACAGCTTTGAGACAGACAAAGAGGTGCCCTTCGGTTTTGGGTCACTCTTCTCGGAAATTTCCCGGCCTCAGAATGTATCAAGCTGGAGCCATCAGGACCTTTGCCTTCTCCTTGCAGGTGGTAGTGGTGACAGACTACGCTGAGGGAGAGCTCTTTCAGATCTTGGAAGATGACGGAAAACTTCCTGAAGACCAGGTATGTTCCCTAGCTCAAACTTCTCCCCTCCCCTGACCTTTTTTCAGCTTAAGGGACTGATAGGGAAAGCTGAGGGTACTGGGAGTCACCATTTTGAAAACTCCCAAGGAAAATACAAGAGTCTGGGTGTATATGGAGACAGTGTGGTATGCCAGGAAATTATGTGAACACTGGAGCCAAAGTCTCGGAGTACAAAGGTTGACCCTGCCACTTTCTAGCTGGTTCTTCAGGGGCAAGTTACTTTAACCTCTTTGTTCTCAGTTTTCTCATTTAAAAAATGGACATAATTATAATGTCTGTCTCATGAGGCTGTTGTGAAGGTTCGTGAATTAATCCATGTAAAGGGTTTAAAAGAGTGCCTGACACACAGCATTCAACATAGTTAGCTATTGTTATCATTATTATTATTAAAGATTTTATTTATTCATCTGACAGAGAGAGAGAGAGCACAAGCAGGGAGAATAGTAGGCAGAGGGAGGGGGAGAAGCAGGCTCTCTGCTGAGCAGGGAGCCCAATGCAGGGCTTGATCCCAGGGCCCCAGGATCATGATCTGAGCCAAAGGGAGACTCTTAACTGACTAAGTCACCCAGGCACCCCTAGTTAGCTATTATTAATGCTGTTGATGTCACTAAGCACCTGTAGGGAAGAAGAGCTAGTGTAGTGGTATCAAGAGGGCAGGAAAGGGTAAGGGTTGTGCTGAAGCAGGATTCACCACCAAGATTTAGTGGTTAACAGCGGGATAGGGGCAAACACATTCTCCAACCACACTTGTTCTAGAGATTTCTCTGTACCTAGCAAGTAGACCCCCTCTGGATGTCCTGTTGAAGCGTGCCATCTCTGAGCATTCTGAGCATTATTACTTGTAAGTCGTGATCTTGCTCATTTTGTGTATCTTATTTGTTTGACCATGTCTCTTGAGAAAAAGGATTTTGTCTTATTTAACAATAGGTAATGTGTATTGAAGGCTTACTAAGTGCCAGATACCATTCTGAGCATGGTGTGCTGTAACTTCTTTAATCCTTGTAGTAAGGATTATATAAGGGAGGTGGTATTATTATTATTTTTTTTTAAGATTTTACTTGTTTATTTGAGAGTGAGAGAGATAATGAGAGAGAGAGCACGAACAGGGGGAGAGGGAGAAGCAGGCTCCCTGCTGAGCAGGGATCCTGATGCAGGAGGTGGTATCATTATTATTTTTTTAAATATTTTTATTTATTTAATTGATGGGGGTACGGGGAGAGGGAGAGACAGCAAGAGAGGGAACACAAGCAGGGGGAGTGGGAGAGAGAGAAGCAGCCTTCCCTCTGAGCAGCGAGCCCAATGCAGGGCTCAGTCCCAGGGCCCTGGGATCATGACCTGAGCCTAAGGCAGGTGCCTAATGACTGACCCAGCCAGGTGCCCCAGGAGGTGGTGGTATTATCTCATCAGCTTATAAATGATGCATCTGAGAGGCACAGGATGATCTGTCCATCCATGGTCGTTTTTCTTCAATGAGTGAGTGAACAAATGAATGAATGATTGGGGGGCAAGAACTAAGGCAGGTGTCAAGGGAAGCTCTGTAAGAAAGAAAAAGAGACGATCACATCAGTAATTTAGGGAAGTGTCTTTGGGTTCCTCAGTAGGCTCCTTCCTCTGACCTCTCCTTTCTTTCTCCTACCTGTGTGACCCTTAGGTTCAGGCCATTGCCGCCCAGTTGGTGTCCGCTCTGTACTATCTGCATTCCCACCGCATTCTCCACCGAGACATGAAACCTCAGAACATCCTTCTTGCCAAGGGTGGTGGCATCAAGCTCTGTGACTTTGGGTGAGTGGTCTGACTTTCCGTCACTGCCTCTCGTTCTGCCGGGAGTGTTAGACCATATGCTTGACTTCGCTGGGCCTTACTGTTGAAGCCGAGCTGGAAACTGGGATTCCCGTTTGGTCTTTAGGAAGGTGCTGTCTGTGTAGGTTTGGGATAACTCACGCAATGATAGGCAGTGGTCACCAGGGCTGGTTTGTATTGTTCACGTTCTCTCTTCCCGTTTCCATTCCACCATCTCCCGCAGATTTGCCCGGGCGATGAGCACCAACACAATGGTGCTGACATCCATCAAAGGCACACCACTTTATATGTCTCCAGAGCTGGTGGAAGAGCGCCCATATGACCACACCGCGGACCTCTGGTCCGTGGGCTGCATACTGTATGAGCTGGCGGTGGGCACCCCTCCCTTCTACACGACGAGCATCTTTCAGCTGGTCAGTCTCATCCTCAAGGACCCTGTGCGCTGGCCGACCGCCATTAGTCCTTGCTTCAAGGTAATGAACGTAGAAAGGGAGTTCACTTTGCATCAGAAACCCGTCTTTCTCTGCCTCTGTTCCCTTTCCCAAAATCTGGGGCAAGATTTTGCTGTTAATGAGTGCAGGAGCTGGGCCCAGCTGCCTTGCTTTTCTCCTGTAGGGACTGATTCTGGGAGGCTGTTCTAAGGTCCACCAAACTTGGACCTAGCAGCCCCTCCTTGGGGTGGGTTATTCTTTATCGCAATGGAAAGGTAATTTTAAGCCACCAGGGACAGCTGCTATCCTTTTACGCACTCTCTGTTCCACTTATTTCCTATCAGATGCAAGGTCCCTGCTCAGTGGGGAGCCTGCTTCTCCCTCCTCCCCCCATTCATGCTCTTCCCACAGAACTTCTAGATCTTCCCACAGAACTTCTAGTCTTCTTCCTGAAAGAAAGAATCTTCAGACATTCAAATGGCCAGAGCCAGTGGGACTAGCTCAGCTATTAGGGGCAGGTGACAGAGGTGGTGCCCTCTGATTGCAGCAAACTCACAGTGGGGGGAGGGTGAGAAGGGAGGGAGGAAGAAGAGTTCACCCTTTTTATTTCTTTTTTTAAAGATCTTATTTATTTATTTATTTGACAGACAGAGATCACAAGTAGGCAGAGCAGAGAAGCAGGCAGAAGGGAGGAAGCAGGCTCCCCACTGAGCAGAGAGCCTGACACGGGCCTTGATCCCAGGACCCGGGGATCATGATCTGAGTTGCAGGCAGAGGTTTTAACCTACTGAGCCACCCAGGCACCCCACCCTTTTTATTTCTTACCTAGGGCAAAATTTGGGCCCTCAGTGGAATTTATTTATTTATTTATTTATTTTTAAGATTTTATTTATTTATTTGACAGACAGAGATCACAAGTAGGCAGAGAGGCAGGCAGAGAGAGAGAGAGAGAGAGAGAGAGAAGCAGGCTCCCTGCAGAGCAGAGAGCCCGATGTGGGGCTCGATCCCAGGACCCTGAGATCATGACCCGAGCTGAAGGCAGCAGCCCAACCCACTGAGCCACCCAGGCGCCCCCCTTATTGGAATTTAAATGCAACCTTTTCCCCCGAGTGCAGTCTCATTATAACTTTCCTTTGCTCTAAGAGGAAAAGGGGCAAATCTCTCCCCAATCTCTTTAGTTGGGTAAGCTCCTGGTCAAGACCAGCCAGAAAGAATCTAAACAAAAGAAACTTAAGTGGGCGATAGGCCATTCCTTCTCCCTCAGAGGCAACATGCAGGCATCTTCATTCAGCAAGAGCCACAGATGATACCTTGTTTTAGAACAGTGGTCATCAGCTACCAGTACCTTCTGTTCCCATCTGAGGCCCAACTGAGGATGTTCCCAAGGATACCTCATAACAGATGTGCGCCTTTCAGAGGCAGTCTCCCTTCCCCACCACCATCTGAAGACTTGCCGAAGGATTTCTGTGTTGGCGGGCTCCCAAGCCCGTCTGTACGCAATGACTTGAGTGTGAGTGTGCTCTTCACCACAAACGCATCTGTTCCCACCCAGCTTCAGACAAGCCCGCCATCGGAGGGAGGGCACAGTGAGCCATTTGGACTCCTTTGAATGTTTGCTTTCTGAAGGCGATTGTGAAGACGCCAGAATGACTTTGGACAGGACGGGGGCTCTCCCAGAGGGGAGGCAGTGAAGTCTGTTCCTGGAGCCAGGGAAATGAGGGCTACGGATAGGAGTAGAGGGTGGTCAAGCCCAGCCAGTTTACTGAAGGAATGGACCCCAGAGTCTTGGTTTCCTGCTTCTACTGGTGAGTTAAAGAGAGCCTGTAGGAAAGCGAAGACTCATGAGGTATTCTTTTCTCTCCACAGAGTTTTCTACAGGGACTGCTCACCAAGGACCCCAGGCAGCGTCTGTCCTGGCCAGACCTCTTACATCACCCCTTTATAGCTGGTCGTGTCACCAGTGAGTCCTTACGGTTCCCAGGGCTTTGGTACTTCCCCAGGCTCTTCCCCATCTGCCCGCATTCCCCAGGGTCTCGAACTTTCTTCCTTGCCCTTTGCCTAATCTTTGCCACTCCCCTTGCAACCCCGCTCCCTCTTTGTCATGTTGTCAAATGGTCTCCTTCCACAGAAGCCTAAAGACACGGAAGTTGTCTCTGGCCAAGTGGAGATGGTGGCACAGCTCTAGTGTGATCACGTGTTCTTCTTTTTTCCTCCCTGCAGTAATAACTGAACCAGGAAGCCCAGATTTGGGCACCCCATTCACCAGTCGCCTACCACCAGAACTTCAGGTCCTCAAGGACCAACAGGTACATCGGCTGGCCCCCAAGGGCAATCGATCTCGCATCTTGCAACAAGCCTGTAAGCATATGGCTGAGGAGGCCAAGCAGAAGGTATGTGGGATGGAGGGGATGGGTGACATGAACAGGCTAGTAACTGGGGAGGTTGGAGAAGGAAGGTTAAGGAAGGACCACAAGTAGAATTTGTACTGCCCTATGGCAACCAAATAGTTTTGATTCAGTGTCTCCTGTCCACTTCCCACAGAAACACCAGAACACAGGACCTGCCCTTGCGCAAGAGGACAGGACCAGCAAGATGGCTTGTGGCACAGCCCCTCTGCCTAGACTAAGAGCCACTCCTCAGGAACCAGGCCTCTTGGCTGGGATCTTGGCCTCAGAAATGAAGAGCAGCTGGGCTGAGTGGGGGGCTGGAGAGGCCCCCCCTGCCCCTCGGTGAGGAGGGGATAGCTAGGGATTTATAGAGTAAAGTATCTTGCAGATCTTCGGCTTTAGCCAAAGCAAATACAACATGGTGCCTGTCACTAGCCAGTGTCTCATGGAGCAGGGCCCTGGGAGTCCAAGTCCTGGGTTCTTGAATTCTGATTCTGGATATTTTCCTGATTCATTGGGAACTGTGGGAATTTTCTTTTCTGTATGCCTCAGTTGTACATTAACTGAGAAGGAAAGAATTGTTTCCATGCAAAAGGGAAGATTATTTGAGTTGAGAGCTACAGGTGGAAACTGCCAAGGTAGACTTGAGAGTAAGATCCAAAGTGGAAGGACAGTCAAGGACACATGTGGAGAGGTCAACATCCTGTCCTGGCCATATCCTAGGAAAAAGCTCTCCCCACTCTGATCCTGTATGGCTTGTTCTTCATGCTTGCCCTGCACCCAGAGCGATGGACATGTTAATGAACCCTGAGCATCACAGGTCTGGGACTCCTCCTACTTGCTGTTCCTCTGGCAGGGAAAACCGGATTGCCCAGGACTGTGAACGAATTCTTCCAGAGCTGAGGCCAGAGGTGGTGGGCCAGAGGAGCATTGATGCAGTGGACCTAGAAAATGAGGTAAGCTCTAGGGGCTCCTCTTGGCCTTGACCCTGTCGTGGGATGTTGGGTCCGGGTAGATGTTTTTCTGGAACAGTGATTCCCAACTATCCTAGGTATGAGCTCCCCTTGTGTTAAAAACTTCTTTCTTATCATCGATTTGTAGATTGATAGGATAATTGCATAACATATGAACATGTAATTAGCAAAAATTGGAACACATGGGTAAAAATGAAAGTCCCTTTTGAGCCTCACCCCAATCCCAGTGGTGTCTGCTGTTGCTAGTTTAACCTTTCTTCTTCTAAACTTGCTGAATTTTTATAGATACGTGTATGTACACACAGAAATCTGTAGTTTGGCCATTTTTTATCATTGAGTTCACACCGCAAGTACTGTTTTACATTGTGCCTCACTTACCATATGATATGTTTTGGAGATCCTTCTACATCTGAACATGTCATTTTTGGGGGTTTTTACTGTTTTGTTTTGTAATAGTTTCAAACTATTATAATTGTGAGGATGCCACAAAGAATTCCTGTATACCCTTCATAATATTTTTAAGATGGATGTGCCATGCTTTCTTATTCCCTTACTGATTGGCCTTATGACATTTCCATTTTTTTAAAAAAAGATTTTATTTATTTATTTGACAGACAGAGATCACAAGTAGGCAGAGAGGCAGGCAGAGAGAGAGGGGAGGAAGCAGGCTCCCTGTGGAGTAGAGAGCCCGATGCAGGGCTTGATCCCAGGACCCTGGGATCATGACCTGAGCTGAAGGCAGAGGCTTTAACCCACTGAGCCACCCAGGCGCCCCTCCATTTTTTTTTTTTTTAATTATAAATCATGCTGCAATAGACCTGTCTGTAGGTATCTCTTCATGAACTTGTGCCCGTGTTCTCGGAGAGACATTTCAAGACCCCTCTCATACTGCCAGCTCTACCTTTTGAAACCAGTGGTTGAAATGAATACATCTGTGCTGGAGAACTCATTGGTTCTTGCATTTACTCCCTAATTCCCCAGGCTGGGCGCTAATGTCCTTGAACCTGACATGCTCCTGACCTCTTTCACCCCCCTATGCCTCAGGAGCCAGACAGCGACGATGAGTGGCAGCACCTACTAGAGACCGTGGAGCCAGTGCCTGTCCAGCTGAAGGCCCCGCTCACTCTGCTGTGCAATCCTGACTTCTGCCAGCGCATCCAAGGCCAGCTGCACGAGGCCGGGGGGCAGGTAATGGGCCCATATAATGGAATTTCAGACTATTGTGGTCACAGATGAGGCATTAAAAAACATAAGAAATAGAAAGTTTGTCCCTTTTCAGTTCTCTTTCAGTTTATCTATTTAATTCAAGATTTGCTGGCCTCCTTTAGTAACACATCAATCCTCAAGAAAAAGGGGCTCCTGGGAGGCTCAATCAGTTAAGTGTCCGGCTCTGGGTATCAGCTCAGGTCATGATCTCAGGATCGAGAGACGGAGTCCTGCCTCTAGTTCCACACTCAGTGGGGAGTCTGCTTCCCATTCTTTTTTCCCTCTCTGCTTCTCCACCCATGAGCATTCATGTTCTCTCTTTTGCTCTAATAAATAAATACATCTTTTTTAAAATAAAGATTCTATTTATTTGAGAGAGAGAGGGGTAGCAAGTGAGAGCACGAGCAAGGGGGCAGGCAGAGGGAGAAGCAGGCTTCCCGCTGAGTAGGGAACCTGGTGCAGGGCTCCATCCCAGGACCCTGAGATCATGACCTGAGCCAAAGGCAGATGCCCAACTGACTCAGCCACCCAGGCGCCCGTAAGTAAATAAATCTTGCAAAAAGAAAAAAAGAAAACAGGCCTCAATTTTCTCTTTCTGAAGGGAAAGGCATTCATTTAAAGCAGGGGTTGGCAAACTCGGGTGGTAAACATTTTGGGCATTGAAGAGTAAAAGGCAAAAATGGAGGATATTATTGAATACTTCTATAATGAGAGAGAGCACTTTTCCACACAATTTTTATGGATGATGATGTGATCAGCACTGGGTATTATACACAATGGAAAAATTACTGAACACTGCATCTGAAATTAGTGATGTACAATATATTGGCTAATCAAATTTCAATAAAAAATTTTGTTGATGAAATTTAAAATGGAGACATAATAAATATACAGGCGCTTCTGATACAGGTGTACTAATGAGAAAAAAGATTCTTTTAAAAAGGATAACATTTGGGGCGCCTGGGTGGCTCAGTGGGTTAAGCCGCTGCCTTCGGCTCAGGTCATGATCTCAGGGTCCTGGGATCGAGTCCCGCATCGGGCTCTCTGCTCAGCAGGGAGCCTGCTTCCCTCTCTCTCTGCCTGCCTCTCCGTCTGCTTGTGATTTCTCCCTGTCAAATAAATGAATAAAATCTTTAAAAAAAAAAAAAAGGATAACATTTGGGGCACCTGGGTGGCTCAGTGAGTTAAGCCGCTGCCTTCGGCTCAGGTCATGATCCCAGGGTCCTGGGATCGAGCCCCACATCGGGCTCTCTGCTCAGCAGGGAGCCTGCTTCCTCCCCTCTCTCTGCCTGCTTGTCATCTCTCTCTGTCAAATAAATAAATACAAAATCTTTAAAAAAAAAAAGATAACATTTTACTTAATTGGTATTCATAATTAATGTTGTTTATTCATTCACCAGTTGATGGACATTTGAATTGTTTCCATTGTTTGGCTTTTATGAGTGATGTTGCCATGAACATTCACATGGAAGTTTTTGTGTGGACATACGTTTTCATTTTTCTTTCTTGGGTATTTCGGAATTGCTGGGTTGTATGGTAATTTATATTTACCATTTTAAGAAGCTGCTAGACTGGGGCGCCTGGGTGGCTCAGTGGGTTAAGCCGCTGCCTTCGGCTCAGGTCATGGTCTCGGGGTCCTGGGATCGAGTCCCGCAGCGGGCTCTCTGCTCGGCAGGGAGCCTGCTTCCCTCTCTCTCTCTGCCTGCCTCTCCATCTGCTTGTGATTTCTCTCTGTCAAATAAATAAATAAAATCTTTAAAAAAAAAAAAAAAAAAGAAGCTGCTAGACTATTTTCCAAAGTGGCTGCCTCATTTTGCATTCCCACCAGCACCGTGTGAGGATCTCTGTGTCCCCACATTCTTGCCAGCGTGTATTGTCTGTTTCTATCACAGCCATTTCTAGTGAATGTGAAATCATGTCTTATTGTCATTTTAATTTGCATTTTGCTAATAACTCATGTGGAGCATCTTTTCATGTGCTTATTAGCCCTTTGTATTATCTTCTTTGGTGAAATATCTATTCAGTTCTTGTGCTTATTTTTAAATTGGGTTGTTTGTCCCCTTGAGTTGTTACAGTTCTTTGTATATTCTGGATAGAAGACCTTTATCAGAATGTGGTTTGCAAATATTTTCTCCCAGTCTGTGATTTGTTCTTTTACTTTCATAAGAGTGTTTTTTTTTTTTTAAAGAATTTATTTATTTATTTGACAGAGAGAGATCACAAGTAGGCAGAGAGGCAGGCAGAGAGAGAGAGGAGGAAGCAGGCTCCCCTCTGAGCAGAGAGCCCGATGCGGGACTTGATCCCAGGACCCTGGGATCATGACCTGAGCCGAAGGCAGCGGCTTAACCCACTGAGCCACCCAGGCGCCCCATAAGAGTGTTTTTTGAAGCACAAAGGTTTTGAATGTTGATGACATCCAATTACCATTTTTTTCTTTTGTGGATGATGCTTCTGGTGTCATGTGGAAGAAATCTCTTCCAGACCCAAACCCAAAGTCCAGAAGATTTCCTCCTATGTTTTCTTCTAAAAGCTTTTTAGTTGGAGCTCTACCATTTAGGTCTCTTGCCCATTTTGAGTTATTTTTTATATGTAATGTGAGGTAGGGATCTAAGTTCATCTTTCTGCATGCGGCTCTACAGTCATCCCAGCACCCTTGGCCCAAGACTCTCCTTTCCCCATTGAATTGCCTTTGGACCTTGCCTCCCTTCTGGCCCTTCCATGCTGTCCTTGTAGTGGGGTAGTGGCATCAGTAGGGAGGCCGGTGAAAATTCTGCCTCCAGGGTAAGTCTGGTGGATTCAGAACTCCAGCTGAACTACTCTTCAGCTGTGTGGTAATTGACCTCAACCTATCTAGAGGCTTTAGTCTTATCTTCTGTAAAATGGGTAATTGTGTTTACGAGGCAGGATGGTTGTAAAGAGTAAATAAGCAAATAAGTGAAAAGATTTATTTATTTATTTAAAAAAGATTTTATTTATTTATTTGACAGACAGAGATCACAAGTAGGCAGAGAGAGAGAGGAGAAAGCAGGCTCCCCGCTGAGTAGAGAGCCGGAAGCGGGGCTCGATCCCAGGGCCCTGGGATCATGACCTGAGCCAAAGGCAGAGGCTTTAACCCACTGAGCCACCCAGGCACCCCAAGTGAAAAGATTTAGAAATGGAGAATGACATAAAGCACTTGACGTAAATGTTATTCTTTTCTGAAGGGTTAACTTTTGAAGAACAACTCTTTGAAAGTATCAGAGTGCCTTTACCTTGCAGGTTATGTATAAATAAGTGGCAGACTGGATTTGACCTGTGGGTGGTAGTCAAGCCCTGATTTAGAGTTAGATAATACAGTTTTATCTGTCTGGAATTGAATGACATTGTTTTGTGTCTGTTGTTTTATATCTTTGGAAGTGCATGTGTGCGTGTATAAGGTGAAGGGCTGGAGAAGTGAGGGAGCAGATAGGAATGGCACTGGGGAGATGCCTCGGTGGCTCAATCAGTTAAGCACCTGCCTTTGGCTTGGGTCATGATCCTAGGGTCCTCGGATCGATTCCGGCATCAGGCTCCCTGCTCCATGGGGAGTCTGCTTTTCCCTCTGCCACTCCCCCCTGCTTGTTCTCTCTATGATAAGTAAAATAAATTTAAAAAAAAGAATGGCACTGGATCCCACAGAGATGGAGGGGAGGTCCCCTTTCCCTTGGTCGCTTCCCCTTTTTCTCTGTTCTCTTTCTCTGGGTTTTAGACCCAAAGAAAGGAGTGGGAACATCTGGTCTGCTTTGGCCTCTCCTTGGGGACACTGGTATCTGTGACTCTCCTTTTCCCTTTGATAATATCGATTCCTATGTGTTTCCCTGCTGTCACCCAGATCCTGAAGGACGTGCTGGAGGGTGCATCCCAGATCCTCCCAGCGCTCCGGGTCCTGAGCAGTCTTCTGTCTAGCTGCTGTGACTCGGTTCCCTTGTACTCCTTCTGCCGTGAGGCGGGGCTCCCCGGCCTCCTGTTCAGCCTGCTCAGACACAGCCAGGAGAGCAGCAGTATCCAGCAGGTAAGCCCTATGCCAGGAGCCTCAGAAGACTTCAAGGAGTTTTTTCACCTGGGATTTCTCTCCTGCAGATGTCCTCTTCTTCAGTTTCTCCATCTTGGATTTCTCTCCGGCCTACTGCCTTTTCTTTTCTTTCCTCCTGTCTATTTAGTAGAGATCTGTCTGAGGCCAGACAGATCCTGTCACGCAGAGAAGTAGAGTCTGCGTGACCGTATAAGCAGTGGGGAATATGGTAAATTAGAGAGCCTGTGCCCAGTCTGAATGGGACATCCCCTCGGCTCCGGCTCACTGTTGCCACGTGAGAACATGGGCGCAGTGTTACCAGATCTTCCAGTTTTCTAAGAGAAGCTGAAAATCCAGGGGTGCCTGGGTGGCTCAGTCAGAAAGCATCTGCTTTCAGAGCAGATTTTTTTATTTTTATTTTTTATTTTTTTAGCTGCGTGATAAAGCTTCTGGGATTGAGCCCGATGTCGGGCCCAGCGGAGAGCCTGCTTCTCCCTCTCCCTCTGCTGCTCCCCCTGCTTGAATGCTCACTCTCTCTCTCACTCTGTGTCAAATAAAGTCTTTTAAAAAGAAAGAAAGAAAAAAAAGGAGCTAGAAATCTGGATTTATATGCATAGTTTCCCACTCTGTAGAGCACTGTGTTTTGGAATGTTAAATCCTAGGCTTTCATTGCCCTGATTTTATAGAATCGATACTGAAATTCAGAGATTCACCAACTTATATGCAGGCACTAACTTATAAATGGTCACAGGGACGATGAGAGGAGGAGCTAGGACCGAGGCTCAGTGTGTCTGAGGTGGAATCCCTCCCTCCCCATGCTGTGTGCTGCTGTGGCCGGGCTGAGAGGAGAGAATATGGAAACGTTTAACAGGGCCTTGGCTCAGGCAGCTGAAAGTGGCCTTCTGTTCATGAGTACTAACCTCAAGCGTTTTTAAGGAATTTAGAGAACAATTTGAGCTATTTTGAAAAACAGAGCTTCCTAGACTCCTGAGTGCTATTCAGGCCAAACCAGACACATTTTCAGGCTTTTTACCGGCCACTGGCCGCCACTTTGTTACCTCTAGATTTCCCTTCTCTGTCCGGTGGCTCTCTTCCCTCTGCCCCTTCCTGTTTGGTCAGCCTGACTGGATATCGGACACCTTTTTTTTCTTTCTTTCTTTCTTTCTTTTCTTCTTCTTCTTCTTTTTTTTTACTGCTTTTTCTCTTTTTCGTCTTCCTCCTCTACATTGCCCTTACTCTCTGTCCTCTTCCCTGGCAGCAATGTTGGTATGGGACCTTCTTACGGGACCTGATGGCTGTGATTCAGGCCTACTTTGGCTGCACCTTTAATCTGGAGAGGAGCCAGACAGGTGACAGGTGGGACGAGAGCCAGCTCTACTCCATTGGCCACTTTGGCTTCGAGTTCTACCCCCGTTTCTTACCCCCTCTGTTAGGAGGAGGCTGAGTAAGGAGAAGCCAAAGGGTTAGGGATCGGCTGTCTGACTGGGAGTCAGCTGGGAGTCTAGCTAATCCCCCTAAGGACCCCGACACCCCTCTAAGTTCACCCCAAGACTTGCAGGCTCTAAGGGCCCCCCATACACTAAAGGGAAGGGTCACAATATGAATGACCTAGAGGAAATGGTAAAGAAGGAATGAAGAGGGTGTGTATAGCAGACCACATGTGTGTTCAGCAGGGGAAAGAGGAGGGAGTGTTTTGATATGTTCCTTTGCAGGGACTCTCCTGTCTGCCCAGAACTGACCCATTTACCACATGCGGGCTTTTAGGGAGACGGGCTATTTTTTCCCAGCCTACAGGTGTTTCAGGAGGCCGCCAACCTCTTTCTGGACCTGTTGGGGAAACTGCTGGCCCAACCGGATGACTCTGAGCAGACCTTGCGGAGGGATAGCCTTATGGTAATCTCCTCCCTTGTCCAGATTCCTGCCTTGATGCTTCTCCCTTCCCCTTTCTTATAACTACATAGGGTTAGGTTAAGTTAATACAACAAACATTTCCCAACTGTGTGCCATATGGGTAAGAGAAATCCCCATTTTCAAAGGACTGGAAATAGTCTAGTAGAGGAGATGAAAAATGATCAAGGACAACAGTGTGAGAAGTACATTAGAACTTGTATAAAACTTGTATGAAGTACAGAAGCACCACTGAAGAAGGTATGATTAATCCTACTTGGGGAGTCCTAGAAGACGTCTTGAAAGAAATTATCTTTGCTAGGATTTGAAGAACTCATAAAAGTTTGTTGGGTGTGTGACGCAGGAAGTAGGGAGAACATTCCAGGCAGAAGGCGCAGCATATATAAAGATCTAGAGGCATTAAGCACTGTGGCCTTTTTCAGGGAACCACAAGTTGAAGTATTCCTTCTCGAAGAGCCTTGCAGATGGGCTAGTATTTCCCAAATTTATTTGTCCTGTGGACCAGTAAACTAATGGGTTCTCATCCCTGGATGGAGGTGAGGGACAGGAGAGTGGAGAATGGAGCAAGAAGATATCTGGGTTCTGACGGATCTCAGAGGAGTTAGAGAGGAACATCAGTGAGGAAGTAAGCAATTGCCTAGTCATTGTTCAAACAGGCCGGCCCCATGGGGTACACAGATCTGGGCTGCATTTCGGCCTCCAGCTAGCAGTCCAGTCCACCTCTTCTAGTCTGAAAGCCTAGTTTAACATCCCTTAACTCTTTTGAGTTAGGAAGCTTTTTCAATGTCTAACCTAAATTTGGGGCATCAGCAACTCATGTTATCGGCTAGCATTTATCCTATAGGTCACGGTGCTGCGAGTGCATGGAGAGTTTGGAATAAATACCCTACCACCCAAAATTCTGAACCAGTAGCACTGGGTTGGGAGGTACCCAGGAATCCCCAGGAATTCATTTGCTCATGGTCCATAGCTAACACTTCAAGAGGTATCATCTGGGAGGCAGCTGATCAGAGAATAGAAGGCTTGCCATCTAAAATTGCCATCCTCGAAATGTGAAGGCAGTTATAATGTGAGGAATACTTCATCACTGCTGGTCCCTCTGGGTTTTCTCTTTTTTTCTCAGGTTCTCAGGGGGTTCTTGCTCCTTACCCTCAGCCCCATCACTTTTCTGCTGCCCTCATGTTGACCCCACCCTTGTCTCCCCTTAGTGCTTTACTGTTCTGTGTGAAGCCATGGATGGGAACAGCTGGACTGTCTCCAAAGCCTTTTACTCCAGCCTGCTGACGACTCAGCGGGCAGTGCTGAACGGGCTGCTCCACGGCTTGACGGTTCCTCAGCTGCCTTTCCACAGTCCCCCAGGTAACCGGAGTAGAGCACTGAGGTTCTGGTTACTCTGGGGCAGCTCTGGCTCTGCGTCCCTCTCCCTCCCCCAACTGCCATTGCCTTGATTAGCACCTGGCATCTGGCAAGTGCTCAGTAACTAGCTGCGCACTGGAAGAATGAATGGGGAGCTGAGAGAAACAACCAGACCCAACCCTGCGTTCTTTGCCTTTCTCCTTAGGAGCCCCCCAAGTGAGCCAGCCGCTGCGGGAGCAGAGTGAGGATCTGCCGGGAGCCATGTCCTCTGCGTTGGCTGCCATCTGTACTGCTCCGGTGGGGCTGCCCAGCTGCTGGGAAGCCAAGGAGCAGGTCTGAGCTGCAGTGTCTGCTTCCTCTAATCCGGTTGCTAGAGATGAGGGAGCTGGCCTCAGCTCCTCAGAAAGGCAGAAAAACAAGCATTCATGCTTTCCCTTATTCTGTACTTCCAGAAACAGATGCTCCCACCCTGGGTCTGGGCCCCTTATAGAACACGATGTCCCCAGAATCCCAAAGCCCTTGGCCAGCCGGTTAGAGAGCTTGGTGATAAACTGTCCGTTTGGCAGGGTGGCTGATCCGAAGATGCCTGTGATGCTCCTTGAAGGGATCAGGGTTT
Source organism: Mustela putorius furo (assembly GCF_011764305.1). Classification (NCBI taxonomy): domain Eukaryota; kingdom Metazoa; phylum Chordata; class Mammalia; order Carnivora; family Mustelidae; genus Mustela; species Mustela putorius. Next base: position 22,637,846 of record NW_025421341.1, read on the forward strand.
AGATTTCCTGCCCCCTTTCAGCCAGCAGTGCTTTCCTCTGCACCTGCCTGCACTCGGGCTAAACTAGGCCATGACCTTTGGTTCTCCATCGGCCATGGGGACTGGGGGTAGGATGAGGTCTGAGGTTGCTGGTGAACCTGAGGGAGAGTGGCTAGCAAGGGGTTGAGAAACCTGACTCGTTGAAGATAGGAGAGGAATAGGATGGGAATCTTGGGAACGGGATGGGAATGGAGGCCTCAGGTGTGTCCCTACAGATCTCTCGGCATTTGGCGAATCAGCTAACTGAAGACAGCAGCCAGCTGAGGCCATCCTTGATCTCTGGTTTGCAGCATCCCATCCTGTGCCTCCACCTCCTCAAGGTATGCCTGTCCTCCAGATCTCTGTTCATTCATTCTTTTTTAGGGGGGCAAGGGACAGAGGGAGACGGAGAATCTTAAGCAGGTTCCATGCTGTGTATGGGATGTGGGGCTCGATCTTATGACCCTGAGATCATGACCTGAGCCAAAATCAAGAGGTGGACTCTTAACTGACTGAGCCACCCAGGTGCCCCAGATTTCTTTTCGGTCCCCAGGACTGAGAGAAAGAGACAGAGAAGGTCCCTTGCTGCTTTTAAATCTATTCCACTGAGATGGCCCCAGTGTTAGCCAGTGCTCACCAGAACAGAGAAGTAGCCCGATCTTGGTGTTTTGTGACAAGAGATAGAAGTGGCCTGGACTTCTCTACGATCCCCGGGGTGGACACAGGATCTGTTGAGAGGCTAACCTGCTTGTAAGCCCAGGGGCCGCTCAGCCTCACTGACCAACTGCTTCCTACTCCCTCAGGTTCTCTACTCCTGCTGCCACGTCAGTGAGCACCTGTGCCACCTTCTAGGGCAAGAGCCCCTGGCCTTGGAGTCACTGTTGTTGTTGGTCCAGGGCAAGGTACGTCGGCAACATAGGCGGGTGCATCCTGGTGGCCCCACTGTCTCAGTGGGAAGCTGCTCTGCTATCTGAGGCTTCCCTTGTAGGTAAAGGTCGTGGATTGGGAAGAGGCTACCGAAGTGGCACTCTATCTCCTGTCCCTTCTTGTCCTCCGGCTGCAAGATCTGCCTTCTGGGTAAGCCATGAAGTGGGGTCTTTCCGCTGGGACCTTCCATCCCCACAGCTCACCTTGACTTCAGATTGGGGGAATGGCACCCTGCAGCCTGTGCTGAGGAGGGATTGGCATGGAGAGAGTGAAGTCTTCTCTACAAACAACAGACATAGCGTCCCACCAACTTTGTGCTTTGGCGACAGTTGGACAGCCCCTGGGAGAGTGCCATCCAGCGGGGAGGGAGGTCCCTCACCAGTCTCCTTTCCCTCGGCAGCACCCTTTGACGTATCCCCTTTTTTCAGAATGGAGAAGCTAGGCAACGAGATTGCTACTCTGTTTACCCACTCACACATCGTCTCTCTCGTGGTGAGTTCTCAGCTTTCCTCTTCCTCTCCTTTCCCCCCTGCTATCCAGCCCTTCAGGGGGAGCATGGGCATCACTGTCTCAGCAGCAGCTGGTTCGGAGGCATTCCCTGGGGCCTGGCGGAGACTGCATGTCCTTCCTGCTGTGCAGACTCAGACTTTCCTTCTCCTCTGACTTCTCCCAGACTGCAGCAGCCTGTCTGCTGGGACAACTTGGTCAGCAAGGGGTGACCTTTGACCTCCAGCCTGTGGAGTGGATTGCGGCAGCGTCCCATGCTCTGTCTGCCCCTGCAGAGGTGAGGTGGGCCAGGGAAGACATGACGCAGACCCAGGACTCCACTCTGGGAAGAGACTGAAGTGCCAGCCTGCCTGGGGCAAACCAAGGAGTGGGAAAGGAGCCAAAGAGTCTTTCTTTTCCTCTCTGCCGGCCCCCAGATTACAGCCCCCTCTGAGCCCAGATTGGCAGGCCAAGAAGGGGAGAGGGAGGGGGACCTGAATTACCAGAGGATGAGATTTCCTGCCTACTTTAGTTCTCTCCTCCAGCAGCTCCTGCAATCTTTTCAAAAGCTTAATCTGTTCTCTGCCTGCAGTTTGCACTCCTATCCCCTCTCCTTCTCTTTAACTGAGATAGGAAAGATGGCTAGGGTCCTGAGAATTCATCAGGAATTCGGTCCACCATGTAGCCTCCTTGTCGCTTTCTCCTTTTCAAGGCCTTCCCCGCCCTCGTTTTTAGATACCTGGGAGTCCGTATTTCTGTCATTTTGTAGAAGGAAGGATAGACTTCGTATTCAGATGATTGTCATCCCCATAGACACAGAATTCCTTATAACTTAGAAAGCACTTTGCATGTCTTCCCACAACGTGCTTGAAAGAGAGACACATGAAATGTAATGACACTCACCTGCTTTTTCTAGATGAAGTTGAACTTCAGAGAGGGAGTAGGGATGGCATTCCTATTCATCCAGGAGCCCCAGTCAGAGACCTGGGAGTCCTCATAGACTGTGCCCTCTGCTCCGTTATTCCCCCATCTAGATGGTTCCCCCAGGTCCCATGTGCTCTGCCTTCCTGTCATCACTCAGATCTTCTGCTGCCCACCACCGTCACTGCCCTGCCTTAGAATGTGTGCACAGCATTGATCTTAGACTGTGGCACTTGCCTGCCGAAGGATCTCTTTTCTAGACTCTCTCCTCCCCGGTCCACACTCTTCACTGCCACCAGGGTGAGCTTTCTTAAAAGTCTAATCATTTCTTCACCCAATAAGTATCCAGTACAGAAATATGTCTTGAGGACCAGACACTATTCTTGGCTCTGAGGATACAGCAGTAAATACAAGAGACAAAAATCTTGCCCATGTAGACTTTGCATAAGTCCTCAGTGGCTTCCCTTGTTTCTGGGATAAAGTTCAAACTCCTTTACCTTCTTCTCAAAGCTCACCTGTTTCCTCTGGGCTTTATAATCTTGCTGTGCCCAGATTTACCCCTTCCAAAATTCACCATCATCCCTCATGAGCTGCTTTACTTATGCTATGAGTTCTACTTGGAATGCTGTCCCTTCCTACCACCTCCTTCTCTTGACTGCCTTTGAAATTTTCACTTCACCAGTGTGCTACCTCTAGAAGGCAGAGTTAGGCCCTCTCCACTGCGTCTCCATCCCCACACCACCCTGGCTGCTTGTCCAGCAAGTATCTTCCTATCCTAACAGCTTATGTGTCTCTGGAGTAGAGGTAGTCATTGAATGAACAGTTGGGAACCCAAACTCCTGAATCCAGAAGGGCTATCCACACTGCCCCAGGCTGGGGAAGAGCTCTTTCTGCCTGACCAGGAGTTGCATGTGTGGGACCTGCATTCTTCCTGCCTCTCTCCAACAGGTCCGGCTGACCCCACCAGCTGGCTGTGGATTCTATGATGGCCTCCTCATCCTCCTGCTTCACCTCCTCACCCAGGTGCAGGTGCCTCCTAGGTTGATGAACCGCTAGACAATGAATGAAAGCAACCCACATTCATCTTTTCTGTCTAACTAGAATGCCACCTATGATAGCCCTCAGCACAGACCCTTTCTGGGGAATCACAGCTGCCCCCTCAGTGGGGGAGGAGAGCCATAATTCCCTGGTTTCCAGCAGTCACACACATGATTAAAATGTGGGAAGAAAGGGAACTCAGACAACAGGGAGATCCTTGGTCATTGGGAAAAACAGAGGAGTTATTTCTGGATGCTCTCCTTGTAGGTCAGGGATAAGAGTGGGGGGAAAAAAAAGGCACATTTGAGGTTTGACTTTGACCTCCCTAACCACCCTCCAATTTCTTCTCCAGCCAGGGAAGGGCAGCCTGATAAGGGATGTGGCTAGCTCAGAAATGTGGACCGTTCTATGGCACCGCTTCTCCATGGCCCTAAGGCTCCCCGAGGAGGTGTCTGCCCAGGAAGAGGAGCCGTCCCTGTCCAGGCCACAGAGCCCGGAGCCAGACTGGACGCTGATCTCCCCCCAAGGTATCTTTCCATCAGTGTGACTTCCATTGAGGGGCCAAAGTACTGAGGCTTCTTTTCAAGAGGAGGCCGCCCAGCCCTGGGTCAGTCCCCAGAGATGACTATGACTTGTCGCTTGGGGAGAGGATGGCGCAGGCTATGCTTGGTGGGAAAGGAACTAAGAGTGGGGAGCCCTCGAGAAGCAGGAGCACCTGGGCCTCTTGCCTGCTCCACTGAATCTCCATTCTGGGTGTTTCCAGGCGTGGCCGCCCTGTTGAGCCTGGCCGTGGCCATCTTCACCCAGGAGCCCCAGTTATGCCTGAGCCACCTGTCGCAGCGTGGAAGTACCCTCATGTCCACCTTGAAGCATCTGCTGTCCCCCAGCTTCCTGCATCCTCTGGGCCGGGCGTGAGTCGGAGCTGGAGGAGGGAGACCGGGCAGGCTGGAGGGTCTGCGGGGCGGGGGAGCGGGTGGGGGGGCTGTAACTGACAGCTTGAGCTATGAGACGAGCAGTGGGATTGGTGAGATGGGGGAAGGGGAGCCGGGCTTGGGGATTTGAGCAGGGGGCAGAGAATGGTAAAGGGTGGGTGAGGAAGACCCAGCCAATCCTTCTGCACTGCCCTCCTTAGGCCTCACGGGTCTGAGTTTCTGCCCTTCGTGGTGCTCTCTGTCTGCCAGCTCCTCTGTTTTCCCTTCGCCCTGGACGTGGATGACGACCTCCTCGGAGGTGTATTGGCTGACTTTGTGGACTCAGAAATCGCAGCCCACCTGCTGCAGGTGCATGGGAAGCTCCTCAGGCACAAAAGTCGGGGGGGCGGTCGGGGAGGGGGAAAGATGGCCAGCCTCTTGTACTCGAATTATTCAGTTGTCGGCAGCTCCAGGGCTCTCCCATGCCCCTGGAAGAGTGGAGGCCCCGCTCCAGCTAAGGGCTGGGAGTGGAGAAAGCACTCAGGCCTGAGCAGAGGCACTGCTTGGAGCTGGGTTGGCCCCTCCTCTCTCCACCAGTCCCTCTTCTGGATCCGTCAGAGCTCCATGGGGCGGACATCCCAGTCTAGGCACTGGAGACCCAGCTCCTCAGCCAGGATTCACCTCTCTGGCGATTGCTGGCACTAAGCAGTGGGCCTCTGAAGGCAGAGCGAGCACATCCTTACAGAGCAAGGAATGCTTGTACACCCGTGCCCCTGGGCTCCACACTGCATCTCGTGTGGAGGGCTTGGCTCAGGTCTTCCCATTCCCTGTGGTATTTCTCAGCCTAGCTTGGCTGTTCTCTCCACCAGAGCTGGGGCTCCTTCGAGCTGGCTCGCTGCAGTGAGTGCTCCCTCTCCCTGACACCCTTCTGCCGGCTGCCCCTGCCCTTCTTTCCCCAGGTCTGCTGTCACCACCTTCCGTTGCCTCAAGCCGAGTTGCCTGTCAGTCTCCTCACACGCCTGGCCCTCACGGATCCCACCTCGCTCAACCAGTTCGTGAACGCGGTGGCTGCCTCCCCTCGAACTGTCATCTCTTTCCTCTCAGTTGCCCTCCTGGGTGACCAGCCAGTGCTCACCTCCGACCTTCTCTCGCTGCTGGCCCACACAGCCCGAGTGCTGTCTCCCAGCCACTTGTCCTTTATCCAGGAACTCCTGGCCGGCTCTGATGAATCCTATCGGCCACTGCGAAGTCTCCTGGGCCACCCAGAGAACTCCGTGCGGGCCCGCACTTATGGGCTCCTGGGACACTTGCTGCAGCACAGCATGGCCCTGCGGGGGGCGCTGCAGAGCCAGGCTGGGCTGCTCAACCTCCTGCTGCTGGGGCTTGGAGACAAGGACCCTGCCGTGCGGCGCAGTGCCAGCTTCGCTGTGGGCAACGCAGCCTACCAGGCGGGTCCCCTGGGCCCAGCCTTGGCCGCCGCGGTACCCGGTATGACCCAGCTCCTCGGAGATCCTCAGGCCGGCATCCGGCGCAACGCCGCGTCGGCTCTGGGCAACTTGGGGCCTGAGGGCCTGGGGGCAGAGCTGATACAGTGCCAAGTACCGCAGCGACTCCTGGAGATGGCTTGTGGGGACCCACAGCTGAATGTGAAGGAGGCTGCCCTCATTGCACTCCGGAGCCTCCGGCAGGAGCCCTGCATCCATCAGGTACACCCCTGGGGGACTCGTGGACCCCAATGGTGGGCTTATATTTCACGACATTTTTCCGAGGGAGTCTTTAAGGAATTGCGATACCCCCTGACCCCCTGTCCGGAAGTGGGAAATGAAGCACTCCTCTCCCACCTCCCACCCTGGAGAAGGGCAGGAGTGCAGGAGAGGGCTCTGAGGAGTGGGAAGTTCTGCGATCTCAAAGACCAGGGTTTCCGTCTTGAGGCTGGGTGGGTTGGAGGTGAAGACACACTAGGCCATCTTGAGGCATAGAGGCGTTTCATCCTAGGGGACATGAAGCAGGTAGCCAATCTTTTTTCAGCACTCACCACGTGACAAGCAGCATGCTAATCATTTTCCCTTTATCTTCTGGTGTAAGCTATTATAGTCCCCATTTTGCAGGTGAGGACCTTAAGGCACTAAGAATTTGAGAACTTGTCCCAAGTTACAAAGCTATTTGGGGGGACTGGACTTCTGAGCTCAAGAGTCGGAGTCCTGAGCCCCATACTGTAATCACAGCTTTATTCTGCTTTTTCCACCCTGTCTATAAAGTAGCCTAAAGGAAACCAAACATCTACCTATGGTAAAGCTAAATGTCCAAGTTATTACAGTGCAGTGAGGTAACCTTGGGTGGAACAGACATTTTGACGGGATGGTGCTGATATAAATGATAGGATTTTCTGGCAATCCCTATAGGGAAATAATGAAAGGGATTCTCGGTAGCAACAAGGTTAAGGCCCACTGGTCAGGATCCATGGCTGGGAAGTGCACTTTTGACCCAATTGTCACCACAACATGTGTTACCCTTCCTGGGGACGAGCGCGTGGATCCCTCGGTGCCTCGCTTTCATGGTATGTAACCAGAGCAAACGGGAATAGATCTCTGGTCTTGGTAAGCCCCGTCTCATCAAGATGAGTCCCCAAGAGCCCATTTTCTTTTTCTTTTTCTTTCTTTTCTAGAGTGGGAATTGCTGGGCCATGTCATGTTCTGTCATCTCTTCTCTGTCCCACAGGTGCTGGTATCCCTGGGGGCCAGTGAGCGGTTAGCCATGCTCTCTCTGGGGAACCAGTTACTGGCGCCCAGCAGCCCCCGGCCCGCCTCTGCCAGACACTGCAGGAAACTCATTCACCTCTTGAGGCCAACCCACAGCACGTGATCTCAGACTCCTGCGGTCTGTCCTCCAGCCTTTTTGGCCCCTTATTGCCAACCTCTCCTTTTTCTACTGTATGAGACACCAACTCAGCCAAGAGCTAAAGAGACTTAAAAAAAAAAAAAAAAAGATCGAGAGAGATAAGCTACAAGTGAACTGATTGAGAACGAGAAACTAGAAGAGATTTATGTATAAAGCGCCCTCCTTTCCCCAGATACTGATTTCAACCAGTAAACTTCATTGATGTTGGTGCCACAGAAGATTGCTTCCTTTTCTACATCGAAGGCTCTTTCTCTGATCATGTGCCTTTAATCCCAAGAACATGCCTCCCGGATGTCAGGGACGTATCTTCTATCTGGGAGCTCTCTTGCTTTCTGGAACTCCTACAATCCTTCCAGCAGGTTTTTACCTTAGCACACTGGCCCCAGGACAGTGATAAGGACAGAGCCTGTCTCACTGCTGTGGATGGTTCTCGGACCCATAGCCCACATTCCTGTCTGTGGGTTAGGGTGGAGGGGTCGTTCTTTTCTTTATTTATTTTTTCCTTTCCCTTCCTGCCTGCCTGTCTTCCTCTCTCTCTTTCTTTTTCTTTCTTGCCTTCTTGCCTTCCTGCCTTCCTTCTGCTTATCTTTCCTCTGTTTGTAAATTCTTGTCATAGAATGTATATCTTACCTTGCTTGGAGCTGCCAGGATCAGAGGTCATGGGGCTCAGCACCTCTCTCAGCTGCTGTGGGGTGCCAGAAGCAATTGTGTCCTATTCACACGGGATCCTGGCTTCCATTCTGGTCGGAAAGACGATGAACTTACTAAAATCAGTGAATTCTGTATAGCACATAGAGAGGTGAGAAAAGCTCTGGAGAAAAATGAAGCACAGGAAGAGGATGAGTGCTGAGTTGGATGGCCCGGCTAGGCGTCACTGAGATGACCTTTGAGCAAAGACTTGAAGATGAGGGAATGAGTGCAGCTATCTGAGGGAAAATTTGAGGCAGAGACAATAATCATGCTTGAGGTGCTGTGAGGAAGTCCAGTTTGGATGGAATATATTTTGAACATAGAGAAAATACGATTTTTTTTTAACTGGCCGGATGTGGGGGTGTGAACAAAGGAAAGTAGGTAAGGATGACTCTCAGATTTTTGTCCTAAGTAATTGGGAGAATGGAATTGCCATTAACTAAAATGAGGAAAGCTATTAGTGGAGTGGTAATGGGTGGGAAAATTCAAGTTCAGTTTTGAATATGTGAAGTCTATTAGTTGGAAATTTTTAAACACCCAGAAGTGGAGACGTGGAACTCTGTGAACTCCATTATAGTTCCAACAGCTGCCATAGCTATTCTTCTTCTAGTCAAGAATTTTATTTATTTATTTATTTTTAAGTATTCTAAAACAAATCTTGGGAAACATGTGATGTTACCTAAGTACTTTAGTGTATCTCTTTAACAGATCAGAACTCCTGTTTTTGTTTTTAGCAAAACCACAGTACTTCAATAAGTCTTGTCTGGATTCAGGCAAATACGGTATTGTATTTTTTAAAAGATTTTATTTATTTATTTGACACAGACAGAAATCACAAGTAGGCAGAGAGGCAGGCAGAGAGAGAGGGAGAAGCAGGCTCCCCGCCAAGCAGAGAGCCCGATGTGGGGCTCGGTCCTAGGACCCTGAGACCATGACCCGAGCCGAAGGCAGAGGCTTAACCCACTGAGCCACCCAGGTGCCCCGGTATTGTATTTTTAAATCTAGATTATTTTTTTCCCCCATAAAAAATGAACTAGAAAGAATTACTTTAGCAAAGAATTCTTTTTCCCCAAATAATTCATGAAATACTAGCTAGAAATACCATGCTTGTCTGGTACATAAAAAATTTGATGTAGAAAAATTAAATATACCAACTTTTTAGGTTTTCGCATAAAAAAAGAGTTAATCATATCATGAGGGAGCATAATAAGGAAACAGGTTTCCATTCTTGGGAGCATAGAATCTAAGGGATTTGAAATATGTAAACAATGTCTCTTCCTTTTCTATCATTGCACAAAGTGTCGAGAGATATGATGTGAATGGTCTGAGTAGTGCCTAGAATTCAGAGAATGTCTGGAAGGTTCGAGGATTTGTGCCTGTGTTTGGTTTTGCATGTGTATGAGAGTATATTTGTTTTAACTCTTCTAGTGTGAGAGGCAGGTTCATGTTTTCAAACCTTAAAAGTGGAGAATGGCGTCATGAGCTCCCAAGCCCTGATCCCACAGATTTGGCCATTAAAAACATTTTGTCATTCTGGTTCTACCTATTCCTTCTTTTTTTTTTTTTAAGATTTTATTTATTCATTTGACAGAGATCACAAGCAGGCAGAGAGAGAGAGAGAGAGAGGAAAGCAGGCTCCCCGCTGAGCAGAGAGCCGGATGTGGGACTTGATCCCAGGACCCTGAGATCATGACCTGAGCTGAAGACAGAGGCTTAACCCACTGAGCCACCCAGGCACCCCCTACCTATTCCTTCTTAAATTTTTTCATTGCTGTAGTTTAAAAAGCACTCTGTTTTGGAGTAATTTAAAATTTAAAGAAGAGTTGAAAGAACAGTTACAAAGAACTTGCATATACCTTTCACCCCATTTCACTGATTAACATTTTGCCACAATTGCTTTTACCAGATTTTTCTGAACCATTTATTAGTAAGTTGTAAATATCATGTCCTTTAACCTTTACATACTTGAGAATTTCTTTCTTTTCTTTTTTAAGATTTTATGTGTTTATTCATCAGAGAGAGAGAGAAGCAGAGGGAGAAGCAGGCTCCCTGCTCCCCTGATATAGGATTCAATCCCAGGACCCTGGGTTCATGACCTGAGCTAAAGGCAGATACTTTACCATCGGAGCCACCCACGTGCCCCACGTGGGAATTTCTTACGATCAAGGACGTTCACTTATATAATCACAACATGATTAACAAAATCAGGAAATTTAACACTGATGTAATTCTATTAACTCGTCTGCTGCCCATATTCAAATACTGAATACTGTCAATTGTAATAATTTTTTTTCAAAATGGTTCTCTTTTTTTTTTTCAAATTTTTATTTAAATTCTAGTTAACCTGTAGTGTAATATTTGTTTCAGGAGTAGAATTTAGTGATCCGTCACTTACATATAGCACCCAATACTCATCGTAACAAGTGCCCTTCTTAATACACATTACCCATTTAGCCTAACTCCTGCTCACCTCCTTCCGGTAATGTTCTTTATACCAATTTTTTTTCCTGGTCCAGGATCCAACCAAAGATCATGCTTTGTGTTAGTTGTGTTGTCTCTAATCTAGAACCATCCCTCATCTTTTCCTTTGCCTTTTTGGACATTGATGGACATTTTGAAGAATACAGGCCAATTTGGGTGTATCTGATGATTTCTGTGTCATTTGATTCAGTTTATACATTTTTATTATTTTTTTCAAGGTTTTCTTTATTTGAGAGAGAGTAAGAAAGAGAGATATCATGAGCAGTGTGGAGGAGCAGAGGGAGAAGCAGAGTCCTCACTGAGCAAGGAGCCCGACTTGGGACTCCATCCAGGACCCGGGATCAGGACCCGAGCCAAAGGCAGATGCTTAACCAATGAGCCACCTAGTGCCCCACAGGTTATACATCTTTAGCAGAAACACTACATAAGTAGTGATATGTCTTCTACTGTATCATATATCACATCTCAAGCTAATGATGTCACCTTTTCCCATTACTGGTGAAGTTCCCTTTGATCACATGGTTAAGGTGGTCTGGGCACATTTCTTTTGATGTAGGCTTTTAAAAAAAAATTTATATCTTAGAACAGTTTTAGATTTACAGAAAAGTTGAGCAGATAGTAGAGAGAATTCATATGCTATACCTCTCCTCTACACAGTTTTCCCTTATTATTAACATCTTACATTATTATGATACATTTGTTGTAATCAGTGAACGGATACTGATATCCTATTAACCAAAGCCTGTAATTTATTCAGATTTCCTTGTTTTTTTGTTTGTTTTGTTTTTTGTTTTTGTTTTTACGTGATTTCCTTTTCTGTGCCATGATCTCTGTACACGTTACATTTAGTTGTCTCCTTAGGCTCCCCTGACTACAATAATTTCTCAGAAGTTTCTTATTTTGATGAATTTGTCAATTTTGAGAAGCATTGGTCAGGTATTTTGTAGGATGCCCTCTATTGGAATTTATTTGATGTTTCTCATGGCTAGACTGGATTATGGGTTTTGGGGAGGAAGATCACAAAAGTAAAGTGCCATTTTCATATCCTGTCCAAGCCGTGTGTTATGTATCTGATTTCTGACTGTTGATGTTGACCTTGATCACCTGGCTGAAGTAGTGTTTGTCAGATTTTTCTCTTATTAACTACTTTTGCCCTACTCTACCCTTTCTGCCTTTCCTTACTGTGCTCTTGGAAAGAAGTCACTTTTCACAGCCCCTACTTAAGGAATGGAGAGTTATGCTTCCCCTTCTTGAGGGCTGAGTATCTCTATACTTTATTTGGATTTATTCTGCACAGGAAATTTGTGTCTCTGCTACATCAATGACATATTGAACCATTTATTTATACTAGGGACTCATGGATATTTGTTTTATACTTTTGGTTATAAACCACTACTACTTTATTCAATTTTCTTGCTCAAATTTTTCCAGCTTTGGTCATTGGGAGTTCTTTCAGTTAGCTCCTGTGACACTCCCACTAATGTGATTTTTCTTTCTGGTACCACAAAATGCTTCAGACTCATCTTGTATATTTCTTACCCCCATCCTGGAATCAGCCATTTCTTCAAGGAGCCTCTGTACTTTTTAACGGAGAATGGTATTAGAAAGTAGGACCTGGGTGCTAGATGTGCTCATTGCCTCTATAGTGCTATCCGTATTTTAAAGCAAAAGCAAACCCCTCGCGTCATGTCTAATCGCTAAAAAATGTATGTGAAAAATAGTATTTTCTTTTTAAAGAGATTTCATTTATTTGACAGAGAGAGCACAAGCACAGGGATCAACAGAGGAAGAGGGAGAAGCAGGCTCCCCACTGAGCAGGAAGCCCGATGTGGGTCCTGGGATCATGACATGAGCCAAAGGCAGAGGCTTAACCCACTGAGCCACCCGGGTGTCCCAATAAGGGTATTTTAAAAAAATAAGCAAAATGTCAAAGTATCCTGTAGCTGCCGCAATAAATTACCTCAAATTTAATGGCTTAAAATAAGAGACATTTTTTCTTTCACAGTTCTGGAGGCCAAAAGTTTGAAATCAGGCTGTCTTAAGGACCTCCATTCCCTCAGAAGGCTCTACGGAAGAATCCACTTCTCACTTCTTCCACCTTCTGGTGGCTCCAGGCATTCCTTGGCTTGTGTCCACATCAGTCCAATCTCTGCCTCCTTGGTCACATTGCTGCCTCCTCTTTTCTTTTTTCTTTTCTTTTTTAAAAGATTTTTATTTGAGAGAGAGCACAAACAGGGGGAATAGGAGGCAGGGGGAGAGGGAGAAGCAGGCTCCCTTTTGAGAAAGGAGCCTAATGTGGGGCTCCATCCCAGGACCCTGGGACCGTGACCTGAGCTGAAGGCAGGCACATAACTGACTGAGCCACCCCAGTGCCCCCTCCTCCTCTTTTCTGTGTCTTCTCTCTGTCACATCTCCCTTGGCCTCAGGAAGGATTCCTGCTTTGGGATTTAGGGCCCACTCAGAAAATCCAGGAAAATTCTCTAATCCTCTCAAAATCCTTTCACCATATAATATTTACAGGTTACTGGAATTAGGATATAGCTATATCTTGGGGGGGCACCATTCAGTCAAATGCATAACAAAATAAATAATGGTTTCTTAACATCTGTCTTTGTTCTTAATGTCCCCAGTCCACATTCAGATTTCTCCATTGTTTCAAAAAATATCTTTTACAGTTGCTTTGTTTGAATCAGGATCCAAACAAGGCCCACTCACTGAATTTGATAGTCTCTGGAGTCTCTCACAATCTAGAACACCTCACTTTAAAAAAAAACTCAAATTATTGAAGAAATGAGGTCATTCATCTGTACGTTGGCCCACATTCTGGATTCGTCAGTTGCTTCCTTGCAGTGTCATTATTTCTCTTTATTTTCTATAAACTGGAAGTTGGAGCCAAAGCTTGATTAGATTCATATTCAACTTTTTTTTTTTAAGATTTTATTTATTTATTTGACAGAGAGATCAGAAGTAGGCAGAGAGGCAGGCAGAGAGAGAGGGGGAAGCAGGCTCCCTTCTGAGCAGAGAGCTCCATGTGGGGCTTGATCCCAGGACCCTGAGATCATGACCTGAGCGGAAGGCAGAGGCTTAACCCACTGAGCCACCAGGTGCCCCTGGATTCAACTATTTTTGACAAAAATACACTACTTCCTATTGTATAGTTCAAATTGCATCACATTAGGAAACATAATTTGTAGCTGTCCTGCATTTCATGATCTAAGATTGGTTAAAATCTAAAGGTGATCTTTCCAGTGTAAAATTCCCCCAATCGGTCCTTCAACGGTTTTAGCATCTGCCAATACTGTTGCGGGAATCAATTACTTATTAAGTAAGGTTCCTTGCTTTGGTCTAGATTGTTTTTACTAGGTTAGTTCCACCTTTTACTGTGCCCTTTATTTCTGTAGCCTACTGTTTAGAAAAGACCTTTTTACCCTTCAGCTCTCTTTCGATTTTCTTTTTCTCTTTTTTAAAGGTTATTTATTTGTGAGAGAGAGCAAGCGTGCGCGCACGTGATCAGGGGCGGGGCAGAGGAAGTTAGAAGCAGTCTCCCAGCTCACCAGGGAGCCCGATTGTGAGTGGGGCTGGATTCAGGACCCCAATATCATGACCCCAGCCGAAGGCAGACGCTTAACTGACTAAGCCACCCAGACACCCCTCTCCTTTGATTTTCAAATCCATTTAAACATCGGGGGCACGGTCTACCTTGCCTAAGGAGACGATGAATTGAGTTAGTGTTTCCTAAACATACCTGAAGCCCATAGCTTCAGGTGGTTGTAATAGTACTCTATTGCATAGATTGGAGTTAGGGGAAAGTTGGTTGGAGGGAAATAGCGGATCTGGCGGTGTCTTCTTTTCTGGGGTCAAATTCGAAAGACTTCTGCTGAAAAGGACTACTAAGAAACTTCTTAAAGTCTGAACTCTTTGATTTTAGAGGAGCGGATTGAGACATGGCCAAAGAAAGAGTCCATTCAGGTGAGGTGGTATCAAGGCCCGGAGAAGGCGAGAATCCTGGAATCCCAGATTGTAGTCTTTTATGGTGGTGGTGGGGTGGGGGTGGGGGTGGGGATGAGTGGATGGGTGGATGGATGGGTGGCGGGGGTGCGTCTGGCTTTCTGTCTCGGGACTACATCTCCCAGAATTCCGCGCTCAAGGCTCACGCGCACTGAAGCGACTGCGCATGCGCGAGCGGGTGACGGCCTGCCTTCCCAGGCTCCACAACCCCCGAGATTACGCGCGCCTGCCTCCCGCGCGTCCGCCGCGATCGCCCCTTTCAGGCCCTCGGTCTGTCCGCTGGGGGCGCGCGCAGTGCCTGGCAGGCGGCCTCGGCGCCGGCGGCTGGGAGCGCGGGTCGCGTGGCGGTGCGTGGTTGCTAGGGGCGTCTGAGGCCGCCGGCTTGCCCAGCAGGCCGAGGGAGGAAGCAGCGCGGAGCCGGCGCCGAGCCGGAGCGAAGCTGGGTCCTCTAGGTGAGTGCGACGGCGAAGCCCTGGCAACGACCGTCCGCCCGCCGACTCTCCCGCCTCTCCCTCTTGCCCCGGTCCTTTCGCGCGGGTCCCCAGCCTTCCGGCGGCTCCCGCCTCAGCCCCGCTTCCTGCCCGCCACCTCTCCACATCCAGGGAGGCGAGGGGGCTGCGGCCTTCCACCGGGTCAGGTCCTCACGCGTCCCCGGGACCCCTCTCCCCTCTCCGCCACGCCCCGTGAATTTAGTCAGCCCTGCCTCTGGGTGCCCGAACCCTTGCAGCATCCCCTCACCCTGGGCCTCCGTGCCTCCTCTTTCCCGCCGCGCTGCGGTTTAAATTCTCGCCGGAGTGGGAGCCCAAGCTCCTCTCAATTCGTAGCTGAATCGGAACATGAATGCCCACTTTTTTCTTTCCCCATCTTTAGAAGCTATAGAGAAATACTTTCCTAAACTGTAGAGTTTCGAACAGAATTTGAGATTTTGTAAATTTAACCCCTCATTTATCCATCCCTTTATGTAAGCACTCACTCAACAATTTTTTACAAACATCGAGAAATATTTAGTGAACCAAGGCACTGTGGAAGGCGCTGGGGGTGGCAACAGTGAACAAAGCAGGCATGTCTTCACGGAGCTTATAGTCTAGGGGGGATTTTTAATCAAGTAAACAAACATTTGCCATACTTTGTGGTGTGTGCTCTGAAAAAAACATTAGAATCATTGTTAACCCAGACTTGCTTGGAAAAATACACAATCCCTATTCCTTGGTCTTCACATTCTTACTCTGGATCCAGAAAATGTTTTGATCTTTTATGGAGTCATCCTTGCTCCCTCAGGTACTCTAGATCACATCTTTCTCAACTTCATCACCTGTTGATTTAGCCAATCATATGAGACACTGTATGAGACCCACAGGCTTGATGCTGAGAAAGTTACCAACAGCTTATTGGTTGGGCTAAATGGAACCTTGAAAAATTATCAAGTGTCTTCTGGGAATAAAGAAGTTGAGAGCACATTCCAGATACAAAGTAGCTTTAGAAAATATACAGCAAGGCCTTAAAAGAGAATTGAAACAATTTGACAGACCTGAGCTGGGTTTGGGGGTAGCCATCCAATGACAAATAGGAAGAGGAAAATTTATAGGGGTTAGATCACAAAGGGCTAAAGATGCTTTGTTGAAGAGAATGGTATCCTCAGGTTTTTCAGGCAGGGTGATTGGGGCCCAGGACTGCCAAGGAATATATCTGCACATACAGCTTTAGAAGAATCAGTGTCCAAATCCTCAGCTTCCAAATGAATGCTTCTGAAACTGACCTGACAAGAAGAGGTGGGGCCGGAGGGATTGAATATCCCTCCCACCTCCCAAATTATAATGTTTTGTCCCAAGTGTAAAAATTTCAGGTGGGTGGCTCAGTTAAGCATCTGCCTTCAGCTCAGGTCATGATCTCAGGTCTGGCTCCCTGCTCAGTGGGGAGCCTGCTTCTCCCTCTCCCTCTGCCTGCTGTTCCCCCTGCTTGTGCTTGCTCACTCGCTTGCTCTCTCTGTGTCAAATAAATAAAATCTTTAAAAAAAAAAAGCAGTTTGCCAAGTGGAGTCTTAGGAAATACTGATTTCAGGAAGTCCTTCTTTGATGATTAAATTACTTTGGAAAACTCAGAAGGCTTCCTGTCTTCCACTTATACACATTGCTATTAGGGTGAGTCTTGATTGGTATTGTGGTATTCTGAATTCAGACAAACTCAGCAGTTAAATGTGGCTAGAATGTTTTTTGGGACCATGGGTTTTTCAAGCTATAGGATAAAACTTGCATAAAAAATTTTTAAAGAGGTTTCTTTTAATTTAGGTGTGTGTTTTTCAGTAAGGTAGCTAAAAATTATTTTACCAAATCATGAAATGCTTATTCAAATTATAGTTAATCCTTAACTTAGCTCTTTTTATAGAATGCTTAGTAGATTCGACCTCTTTTTAACAAAAGAATAAGCTTGTTTAAACTTGTGACGAGAAACTTTAGAATTAAACTTAAATGTGCAAGGAATACATGATTTAAATTCCTTTGGGGATACATGAGTAAAACCATTTGAAGAGTATGTTGCAGGAAAACCATGGAAAAGATAATTAGCAGGAAGATGACATTAGATTTGTAATTTGGGGTTCTTGTAGCATCAGTGTGTGGGGTTGAATAGGAAGGATTTTAGACTGGAGGCAGGGAGCCAGTTAGAAAACTGAGACAAGTCTAGTGATGATGAGGGCTCTATGTTGGCTGCAGTGGGCATGGAGATGTTAAAGATGGTGGAATAGACAAGGCCTGGTGGCAAAATAGATATACAGAGAGTGGGACAAGAGCAGTTTGGAATGATCCTAAGTTCAGACTTTAGTGACGGGGTGGGTGGTGATGTAGGAGAAACTATTAGGAGGAAGGGCAGATTTGAGGAGAAAGATAAAGGGGTTCACTTTGGACATGACAAATTGAGGTCCCTGCAGCACATCTAGGTAGAGAGGCCCAGGAGGTTGTTCTGTAGGTCTGGAGCTCTCCTGACAGAAGTCTGGGGATGATAAAAACTTGAGAATGGAGGAGGTGGTTGCAGTCATGGGATGGAAGAGACTGCTCTAGGAGAGTTTATTGAATACTGACCGTGTGACGGGCAGAGTGAGAAGACTGAACTCTTAGGAACACCAACACTGAGAGAGTAGGTGCAGGGAAAGGTATGCAAGTGAATTTATTACCAAATACAAAAATGAGCGTATAAGTGAAAGGTCACTTGCTAAGCAGCTATATCTGGATGAAGCCTTAACTTTAGGATCTGACACTCACGCTCTGGAGTTGAGTTTACATTCCTTTGTGAACTTGAACTGTCTGATTATAGGCTTCCTGGATTCCAGCATGGGATCAGATGCTTTGGTTGGTCAGTGAAATGCAGAGAAAATTTTTCTTAAGTGCCCTGAACTTCTTACCCTCTCCTCTGGCAGAACTGGGAAACCAAACTGGGCATTTGGGAATAAATATGGAGAGTGCTCATTTCTCTTAGGCCCTGAAATAAGGAGAAATTTGTCCTTAGGTGCCCTCAGGGATATTCTGGACAGGCAATGGAGTTTTAAACCAGAGGTGCTCAGACTTATTGCTTTTAGGACTCCTTTATGCACTTCAGAACCTCTCCGGGACCATCAATATATTTTTTAATGTGGGATATATAATCTTGATGTTTATACCATATTAGAAATTTTGAAATAATTATTAGTTTTTTCACTTATCACTTATTAAAAATACTTCTTTTTCCATTTTTTAAAATTATGTTCAGTTAGCCCTCATATAGTACATCCTTCGTTTTTGATGTAGTGTTCAGTGATTCATTAGTTGCGTATAATAGCCAGTGCTCATCACAACACGTGCCCTCCTTAATACCCATCACCCTGTTACCCTACCCCCACCCTATTAATTCATTTAGAAGTACTAAATGCATTACAAGTTGACATAGGTAGAATTTTTATTTTATTTTTATTTTTTAAAAGATTTTATTTATTTATTTATTTACTTGAGCTAGAGCTCGGGAGCAGCGGGTAGGAACAGATAGAGAGGGACAAGCCCGATGAGTCCGGAGCCTAACACGGGGCTCGATCTCATGACCCGGATATATGACCCGAGCCAAAATCATGAGTCAGACCCCTGACCAACTGAGCCACCCAGGTACCCCCATAAGCAGAATTTTTAAAATGAAAAATGATATTGTTTCAAAAAGATTAGTGAGAAGAGTAGCACTGTCTTTGCAAATCTCTTTAACATCTGGCTGTATAGAAGATAGGTGGGTTTTCATATCTCTTTCTGTGCTCTGTCAGTTGTGATGTGTTGCTTTGGTTGAATTACTAAGAAAACCCAGCCTCACAGCCATTCAGTTGGTAATTGTGAGTGTTCTTTGGTATTACACAAAAGTTAACAAGGGATGGTTTTATGGAGGTTATTACAGTGTGGAATGTGAAAATAACTTTTCATACTTCGTTACATTAAAATCCACTGGTCTGTCTGTCTGTCTGTCTCTCTCTCTCTCTTTTTTTTTTTTTTTTTAAAGATTTTATTTATTTATTTGACAGAGAGAGACAGCCAGAGAGGGAACACAAGCAGGGGGAGTGGGAGCCGGAGAAGCAGGCTCCCCACTGAGCAGGGAGCCTGATGCAGGACTTGATTCTAGGACCCCGGGATCATGACCCAAGCCGAAGGCAGACGCCCAATGACTGAGCCATTTTGACTGGGTCTTTTTTTCTTTTTTCTTCCTGTTTGTTTTTGCCGGGGGCCTTTTACCCAGACGTGGTTCTGTAACATTGAGATAGGTATCTGGAAAAGGCTGTTTTCATTGAGTTACACAGCTCTTCCAAATGTTGCCACATTTTATTAACAGTATCCCCCCCCCCCCCCCAAAAATCATTCTTATTATTACCACACTTTCATCAGAAAAATGCTTAACTTTTGGGAAGCTGTCAAACTGTCAAACCAAATTCTAATTTTTCTCTTGAAAACTGAAATTTTATCACTGGCAACAAATACTATCAGTTGTCTTTCTTGAATTGGTTGTCTCACTTTGTTTTGTTTTCTAGAAAACGTTTGCCAAATCCCAAAGTCTGAATAACCCATCACTTTCGTGTCATTTATTCTATGAAGTGAACATCGTGTCCCACAGAAAAATTTTGCAATTCAAACACACAGTGCTTGCCATAGAGGCGGCCATCACCTTCTGTACGCCAAGGAAGTGTTTTACACATGCTCCTTGTGTTGTCACACAGAGCATTAAAAAGATGCACTCCCAGATTGAGATTTAAGATAATCTGTACTTTGTCATCAAGGACATCTTTGGGTAAAGCTGGCATTCCTCTACTGTGTGGTGAGGAAGCCTATGGAGGGTAAGGATCCGGCCCGGTGTGCCGCTGTGTCCGACCTTGCTGAGGCACCGACAGTCTGACCCATCACTGCTTTTGTACCATCATGGAAAGACCGGCACAATTAAAAAGGCAAATCACATCTTAGTTTTGTTGGGAAACTAGTTTCCCTAGCAGACCCTGTGGACAGTACCCTGAGGACCACACTCCACCCTTAGGAGGAGGATGGAGGTTCCTTTCTGAAGGTGGTAATAAGCCAAGGCTCTAGGAGAGCTCGTCACCTAATTATGTTAAGCCTTCAACAGTTTTCACTTTTCAGCAATTTGTAGATTGGCCCTCCTCTGCTCTAGGTGCTGAAAGCTCTGTTTCTCTCCGCTTCGCCACCTCCTTCTGCATTGCCGAACCGTGTTCTGCAAAAGCCATATGTCTTAACCTGTGGTCCTGACCCTCCCTTCTCAAAGGGCTGGGGTTTTGACCTTCCTTGCTCAGTAGGCCTTCGAGAAGTTCATTGCCCCTCCAACTTTGTTTAGGGAGATACAGCTAGGGATTTATCTCCTAAGAGAAAACGAGGATGATTCCTATAATCCTCCCCATTCTTCTTGGTTCCAGGTAAGTCAGTTCTGTCTTCTAAAAGAACTACTGAGCAGTTAAAGCAGTCTCATTGAAGATGTTTCAGGTGGTAGACACTGAACCATTTCTGATGTCCTGAGTTCCCCTGGTGACCGAGGGAAGCTCCTAGGCGGAGGAGAGTGAGGAAACTACAGGTCCCAAGAGCCACACACACACACTCCTGTAATACAGGAGAGCGATTTTAATCAGCAGGTAATGAATAATTGCTTTCTGTAGAAATAGATACCTCGTCCCAGCTGGTCTGGGCCCGGCCTCTAGAGACTTGGTGTCTTGAAACAACAGCCGTAGATTTTCCTGGCATAGGCTGTTCTTCGTTCACTCTTGACTAAAGAGCAAACTTGAGGCAAAACTACATCTCACAGAGTGGAAGGCACAATGAGATAGGCAGATTCCGAGTGCTGTATAAAGATGACGAAGCAGGTTGGTGTGATTCCTGAGGCTGGCCGCTGAGACTGCAGCCGGGGACGGCAGTTGGGATTCTACTTACTGCAAGACGCCTGTACTTGGTCAGCTGGGTGCTGGGAGGGGTGGGGATTGGGTTGAGTCCGGCCTGTAAATAGAAAGGGGTGTTTGAGGCCATTTTCTCTTTAGAATGCTCTGCGGTTCTTCATCCTCCTTTCTTACTCTTTAGTCGATATTTTTGGTTTGTTTTATTTTTAACAGCTTTGTGGTGGTGTAACTGATAAGGAGTGGGTCCATCACACCAAGTCAATTGTTTTTGAAACTTTGTTCCGGGGGCCAAGTGCCCTACTTGGTCCATAAGTTGTTTGGGGAGGAGACCTGGCCGGCATTGCTGAGAAGCAGGCCAAGCTGGGGCAGTGATCTTCCCCGCTCCTACCAGATGTGCTTTGTTCCTGTCTGTTATAGGTACCCAGGGATTCCCTATAGAAGCCATCCGTGTGGGTTATGAGGCATCTCCATGTGAAAAGAGAAGAGTGGGGAGAGTAGCCTTTGGGTAAAGTATCAAGTTAGAGGGCTCGAGATGCAGGACATACTCATGGAGGGGGTGGGGCTTGAGCTGTGCCTGGAAAAGGTAAAGAAAATGTACTGATTCAGAAGGGAGAGGCTGAGTGGAGCAAAGGCCTGCAGACAAGTTTGAAAGGTTTATTCTAGGAGTTTAGTGTTTAAGACGAAGCACAGTTCATAGGGCAGAGTTTACCGTGGAAGGAGGTGGAAACTCCTTCCAACCCAAACTAAGAAATCTAGATTATATTTGCTGATTCAGGTGAGAATCATTTGGAATGCAGACTCCCAGCCCTACTCCAGACTCACACTGAATCTACTCTGAAGATGGGACTTGGGAATCTGCAGCCCATGTTTGTTCTGTTTTGTTTTTTATTTTTATTTATTATTTATTTTTATTTTAAGTAGGCTCCCCGCCCGGCATGGGGCTTGAACTCACGACCGACCATGAGATCAAGAGTCACACACTATACTGACTGAGCCAGCCAGGTGTCCTGTACCCAGTTTTGTTGCAGGTGATTGGTGGGTGGCTATGATATTTAGTGAGGACTCCTAGGAAATTTTTGAAAGGGGAGTAACCTGATCAAGTAAAATCAATTAGAGTTAATCTGGAGGTTGCCTATAGGGTGAACTTGGGAAGGGCGGACCCTGGAAACAGACCTCAGTCTGGGTGTTAACTGCAGTGGTCCGGCTCTGGGGAGGGGTGGGGGGATAAGTGGAAGAAGCATGCTAGGGAGAAAGAATCTCTCTCAAGTTTTATAACTAGCTTGGCTCTGGAGAATTAGGGAAAGGAAGAAGTCAGAAGTGGCTTAAGTGTTCCTCTTAGGCGACTGAGAGAAGCTTCCACTGAAAGAAATGGAAGGTCAAGTGTGCAAAGCTGGTGTGACAGGCTTGAAGAGGTCGGATATGCATGTGGAAAAGGTGGCGGAGACAGTTGGTGACGAGGACATGAAGCTTGAGAGAGGTCGGGTCTCAAGAGTGGAGTTTTTGCGGATAATGGTTGAAATAGCGAGAGCAGATTGGTTGGACCTGGGAGGGAAGATAAAACGGGAGCCATGGAGGACTCTGGAGGGGGCACCATGGGGAAGAAAAGGTCACCCTGAAGGAGCTGGTGTGGTTGTGGCTGAGTTCCTGCACTGAGGAGAGAAGTAGCAGCAAGGAGACGGTGGTGGGAAAAGAGAAGCTAATTCATCCGCAGGGGGCCCGCAGTGGCCGTGCTGGGTTTTACCTCTATAGATGCATGTGTGTATTCGGCAAATATTTCATGAGCCCTGATTACATTTCCAGGGCTGGGCATAGACTGTGTAAATAAGGTCCCAGTTCTCAAAGAGCTTTCATGCTGGAAGAGAAGATAAACACACAACAAAGGAATGCAGAAATAGGTGAAGTTTCTACTTTGAAAATAATGAACAGGGTTTTTGACTCAGTGATTCATTTATATAGCCAGAAAATAAAATGATCAAAAAGGTATACACGCTTAGCTCGCATACCCCATTGGTATCCTTTATTTAAAAAAAAAAAATCAGTTCCCATTTATTCTTCCACCATTTCTTTAGCAGTTATAAGGAAATATTAACAATGAGTAATTTCAACTAGTAGAAGAGTGAAACAGATTGAAATAAGGTAATGTGATAGGGACTGATCGGGGGTGGGGCAGTATTGGTGTTGACAGGCTCTTTGGGCTGGTGGTGGTTGCCCATAGCTGAGTGAGGGAACTGAATGTTTCAGAGGGAACAACAAGGCCCCTGGAGCACAGGTGGGAACAGGCCTGCTGAGGAGGAAGAGTGACTTGCATAAGGTCGGGGAGAGAGAGAAAAGGAGTCAGATCACGTGGGCCGTGGAGCCATCGGATAGCTTTAAGTACATTCTAAGAAGAGCACCTCAACCACAGTCTGGAGAATTGATTATAAAGAAGGCGTTAGGAGTTAGAAGCAGGGGAAACCAGCAGGTGAGAGATGCGGACTAAGGGAATAATGGTGGAAGGGCAGTAGATGGCTCCAGGCACATATACTTGAGGCCGGAAAGACTTGTGGATGGAGTGGGTGAGTAGGAGTGAAGATCGGAGGTCGGGGTGAAATCATTACCCAGGGCATGTTGGGAGTTTGGGTGTTGTATCAGTGCCTGTTCCAGGGACTCAGACCCTTCTGCCTGCAAATGTTTTTTTTTTTTTTTAACTGAAGTCTTTTTGTGCAGTTGCAGCTTATTTACTGTCCCTGACTCTGTAAGGTTAATTGGCTTTAAAAGTGAGTCAATTAAGTGAGGGATGTGATTGATGCCTTCTTATCTCAGCCCTGCTCCCATTGTCCTTAGCATGACTTTATTAAAATCTGACATTCTCATCTAATTTCAAGGAGATTAAGAGGAAACATGTTATCTTCTTGAATCATAGAAAACCTTGAGTTTCCCATTTTGTCCCTGTGATCCCCTGAGTCTAGCCAGCCCCTTGTCTCAGCCTCTCGGTTTCTGTTTCCCAGATGATGGCAGCAGTAACTGCTTTCTAGGTTAAAGGCAAGACAAAGACTTGTGTTTTGTTGAGCAGTGAGATTTTTCACATAGAATCAGGTTTAAACAGCATGTCTCTCCTAAAAAACCAGATGTCCCTGACACTGTGCGTTGATGGGCCCCAGGGAAAGTGCTGTTGAACATCAGCTGCCAGGCTCTGGTGTTTGCCTTCTCCCTCGAACTCCCCTTAAGCCAGAGTTTGTCAGTTCAGGGGCCGATTAGAGCAGAGTGTGCTGGGTCGCTGGCTCATAAGTAAGGTGACTACACTGGGAAGACTGATGTCCTGGGGATGCCCTTCATAAGGCAGGTGGCCTTAGTTCTTGAACCTTAGTGATGGCAGGTGGATCCCTACTAAGCCAGTGATGGCAGGTGGATCCCTACTAAGCCGGCTTCAGGTTATGGAGCGGAGGAGTGAGTCCTGCTTCATTGGCGGGAATCACTCCCTCATAAAATCCATTTCTGCCAGTCTTCTTTCAAAGAATTAAAGGTGATTGTGGACTGCCTGCCTCCTAGTCTGAGGAAAACCAAACTTCCCTTTAAAAGTTGTAATAAACTTTTTTTTTCCTTAACTTTTTAAATTTTGAAATGATTTCAGACTTGAAAAAAGCTGCAAAAATAGTACGAAGAATTCCTTTTTTTAAAAAAAATTTTATTTATTTATTTATTTAACAGACAGAGAGAGAGGGAATACAAGCAGGGAAAGTAGGGGTGGAAGAAGCAGATTCCCTGCCGAGTAGGGCACCCAGTGCGGGACTCAATGCCAGGACCCCAGGACCATGACCTGAGCTGAAGGCAGACACTCAATGACTTAGTCACCCAGGTGCCCCCAATTTACTGTTTACCCAAGTTGATCAAATGCTACTATTTTATCACACTTGCTTTAGTGTTCATAAGTGAGCTACGAATTGTTTTTTGAAATGTTTGGCAGTAGCTTGCAGGCATGAAACCCCTTCATATCTGAATATTTCCTAAAAACTTCCTGTTTTCTAAAACAATGATATTCTCTTAAATCGACACAGTATATTGATCAAAATCAGGAAACTAATGTTGATATAATACCATATACTATAATGTTATTATCAGATCTACCTTATTTGGATGTTGTCAGTTGTCCTGTCACTGACCTTTTTTTTTTTTTTTTTAAGATTTTATTCATTCATTTGACAGACAGAGATCACAAGTAGGTAGAGAGAGAGAGGAAGAAGCAGGTTCCCTGCTGAGCAGAGAGCCCAATGCGGGGCTTGATCCCAGGATCCTGGGGTTGTGACCTGAGCTGAAGGCAGAGGCTTTAACCCACTGAGCCACCCAGGCGCCCCTGCCCTTTGTTTTTTAGCAGCACACACTGCGTTTGGTTGTCTTGTCTTTTTTGCCTCCTGTAAGTGGAATAGTTCCTCAGCCTTTGTCTTTCATGAGCTTGACACTGTTGGAGAGTACAGACTAGTTATTCTGTAGAATCACCTTCAACTTGGTCTTGTCTGATATTTCCCTTTGTATTCAGGTGGTGCATTTAGGTCAGGAAATCACAGATGTGATGACGAGTCCTTCAGTGAGTCCCGTCATGAAGGGCCTTGTGCCAATTTGTGCTCTTCCTGATGATGGGAACTTTGATCACTTGATTATGGTTATGTCTGCCTGGTTTTTCCACTGTAAAGTTATGGGTTTGGGTTTTTTTTTTCAAGATGTATTTATTTATTTATGTGAGAGAGGGGGGTACACATGGCTGGGAGCGGGGAGAGGGAGAGAGAAACAAAGCAGACTCCATGCTGAATGTGGAGCTGCCGTGGAGCTTGATCTCATGACTCTGAGATCACCATCTGAAATGAAACCAACAGCCCAAGGCTCAACAGACTGGACCACCCACGCACCCCAAGTTGTTTCTTTTTTCCCTTTTGTAATTAATAAATATCTGTGGAGAGGTATTTTGAGACAATAGAATGATCCCATTTCCCAGTAATCTTTCACCCACCAATTTTAGGATCCATTGATGAGTTTTGCCTGAAGCAGTTATTTTCATGGAGGTTGTCAGTGGTGATTTTCTGTTCTTATCCATTGGAATTCTTTTGTGAGGGAGCGTTGTTCCTTCTCCCCCATTCATTCATTCATTCTTTTATTTATTTATATCACTGTGGATTCATGGATTCTTGCTTTACGTAGTCTGGTACTCATTTATTTTGCTGCTCGGGTTGTCCCAGATTTGGTTAGAGGGAGCCTCTTTAGGCCCTTTAAGTCCTTTTTTTCCTCTTCCACCTTTATTGACTTCATTGAGGTATAATTTACATACCATGCAATTGATTCCTTCACTGTAAAAGTAGAGCACAATCACTTTTAGTAAGTTTGTACATTTGTGCAATCATCACCATCATCTGGTTTCAATTTTTTATTTTATTTATTTATTTATTTATTTATTTTTAAGATTTTACTTATTTATTTGAGAGAGAGAGATTGAGCAAGAGCACGCAGAGAGAGTGACAAGGAGAGGGAGATTCCCCACTGAGTGGAGAGCCTGATGCGGGGCTTGATCCCAAGACCCTGAGATCATGACCTGAGCCAAAGGCAGACACTTAACCATCTGAGCCACCCAGGTGCCCCCACCATCTGCTTCTAGAACACTTTCATCACCCCATAAAATTCCCTCATTCCCAAATATAGTCATTCCTTGTTCCTACCCTCAGCCTCAGGCAACCACTGATCTACTTTCTATCTCTATAATTTTGTCTTTTTTAGAAATTTTATAAAAGTGGAATCCTACAATATATAGTCTTTTGTGTCTGGCTTTTTCTTAGCAGAATGTTTTTGAGGTTAATCTAGGTTGTTGTCTTTTATTGCTGAGTAACATTCCATTAAATAAATATATCATATTTTGTTTATTTACCAGTTGATGGACATCTGGATTATTTCTAGTCTTTGCCTATTAAGAAAAATGCTGCTATGCATATTAGTATTTAAGTGTTTGGACATAATGCTTTAATTTTTCTTTGGTAGATACTTGGGAGTGGAATCGCTGGGTCATTATGTATTAGTTTTTACAAAACTCATGTTTTTTTTTTTTTAAGATTTTATTTATTTAACAGAGAGAGAGACAGATCACAAGCAGGCAGAGAGAGAGGGGGAAGCAGGCTCCCTGCTGAGCAGAGAGCCTGATGCGGGGCTCGATCCCAGGACCCTGAAATCATGACCTGAGCTGAAGGCAGAGGCTTAACCCACTGAGCCACCCAGGCACCCAAAGCTCATAATGGTTTTCAAAGTGGCTGTATCATTGTATCATTGTATGTTCCCATCAGCAATGTAGGAAGATTCCAATTTCTTCAGATTCTGGTCAACACTGTTATCAGTCCATGTTGGTTATAGCCAACATGGGTGATATATAGCCAACATGGGTTATATATATATATATATATATATAGTGGGTATCTTATTGTGGTTTTAATTGTCATTTTCCTAATGACTGAAGATATTGATCATCTTTTCTTATGCTTATTAGTCACCTATGTATTTATTTAGTGAAATATTTATTCAGATGTTTTGGCTATCTTCAAAATTGCCTACTTATATATTTTTTTAATTGGGTTGGTTTTCATCTTCTTGAGATGTGAGAGTTCATAGCATATTTTGGATACAAGTCCATTATAATTGCAAATATTTTCTCCCAGTTTGTTGATTTTTCTTTTCATTCTCTCACTGGTGTTCTTCTAAATTCTTCATTGATATAATCCACTTAATAGCTGGACTTTTTATTTTAAGATTTTATTTATTTGACAGAGACAGCAAGAGAGGGAACACAAGCAGGGGGAGTGGGAGAGGGAGAAGCACGCTCCCTGCTCTAGTCCTGATGCGGGAATAGGTCCCAGGACCCTGGGATCATGACCTGAGCTGAAGGCAGATGCTACCCAGGCACCCCAGCAGCTGGACTGTTAGCATATTTTCTCTTAAAAATTTTCAGTTGCCCAAAGTCAGTAACTTTTCCTCCTATGTTTTCTGCCTGAAGTTTTATAGTTTTAGTTCTTATATTTAGCTCTCTGATCCAGTTTCAGTTAATTTATGGTATAAGGTAAGAGTCTGAGTTTGTTTTTTTATACGCAAATAGCCACTTATTCCAACATCATTTGTTAAAGGTTATCATTTTCCTCATTAAGTTGCATAGGCAACCTTATTGTGAATTAATTCACCATAAATGGAAGGGTCTATTTCTAGACTCTGTTTGGTTCTGTTGATATATATGTCTATTCTTATGCAAATACCACATTATCTTGATTACTATAGCTTTATACTAAATTTTGAAATCAGGTAGTGTAAGTTCAATTTTCTTTTCTTTTTTTCAAAATTGTTTTGGCTGTTCTAGGTCTTTTCCATTTCCGTATAAATTTTAGGATTATCAGTTTCTCCAGAAAAGCCTGCTGGGATTTTGATAGGAATTGTGTTTACTCCATAGGTCAGTTTGGGAAGAATTTGCCATCTTAACAATATTGAGTCTTCTAATTCATGAACATGTTATATCTCTCCATTTATTTAACTTTTTAATTTCTCTTGGGAGTATTTTGTAGTTTTCAGTGTACTTTTTAAATTTCAGTTTTTACTTGTTAGTGTATGGAAATAAATCAGTTTTTGTATCTTGATCTTTTATCTATAATCTTGCTAAACTTGCTTATTTTGTAGGTTTTTTGTAGATTTCTTGGGATTTTCTGTGTACAAGGTGATGTCTCTGGCAAGTAAATATAGTTTCACTTCTTCCTTTATAATCTACATGCATTTAATTTCTTTTTCTTGCCGTGTTGCACTGGCTAGAATTGCCAGTGCAATGTTGAATAGAAATGAGAAGAGTAGGCATCCTTGCCTTGTTCTTAGTCTTAGAGGGAAAACATCCAGTGTTTTACTGTTAACTGTTACGTGAGCTATTTCTATGATCTTATGATATGTTTCTATCAAAATTTGAGAATTTCCTCAGTTTTTGCAACATAAGAGACAGTCAGGCTCATCTGATACTTTTCCTGCTCCAGCTGTTCTCCAAGGAGCTCTAGTTACTTGGTTTCTTGACAGATAGTATATTGGGATCAGGGTCCAGGCAGTAGGTGAGTAACAATCGCTTTTAAACTCTTCTCCCAGTGTTTTTGGAAATCCCAGCCATCTAGTTATATAAAAACTGTAAGAGCCAGAAGCAAGTGTTTTCTTTGAGGATATCCCAAAGCACTTTTCAGTTTTTTTTTTTAGTGCCAAGTCAGACCTGC
Source organism: Mustela putorius furo (assembly GCF_011764305.1). Taxonomy (NCBI): domain Eukaryota; kingdom Metazoa; phylum Chordata; class Mammalia; order Carnivora; family Mustelidae; genus Mustela; species Mustela putorius. The sequence goes on from NW_025421341.1 coordinate 22,666,846, forward strand.
CACTGAAGAACCCAATTACTGATAATATAATAAATTTCACAGAAGTTTCCAGATGACACACTACTGTGTCTTTTTATTAAAAGAACACTATTTGTACTAGCTGAAATTTTGCAATGGAATACTTGTTGCCTTCTCCAGGTGCATCCCCCTCCCCACCCTTCTTCATGGTAGCTTGAGAAGAGGGCTAAGGGGAGAAAGATCATTTGATGCCAGTCGTAACGAGCATGATCACTGCCATCCCTTGACTGTTTAGTGTGGACCATGCGCTGTGCTTTATGTGAATTCTCTCATTTGATTTCACCACTACCCAGCAGAGGTTATACTACTTCCTTTTTTTTTTTTTTTTAAGATTTTATTTATTTATTTGACAGAGAGAGATCACAAGTAGGCAGAGAGGCCGGCAGAGAGAGAGAGGAGGAAGCAGGCTCCCCGCTGAGCAGAGAGCCCGAAGCGGGACTCGATCCCAGGACCCTGAGATCATGACCTGAGCCGAAGGCAGAAGGCAGCGGCTTAACCCACTGAGCCACCCAGGCTCCCCATGCTTCTTCCTTTCTTGTCTCTTCCCAAACATTCCAGCTGTGTGGTTTTAGCACTGAATGAATTCACTGTTCATCAGAGCTCAGACTTGAGTTATGAAAGGGTGGTGACTGCTGGTCCCCAGCAGGGCCGAAAGGAGCAGTAGTGCCCTGGAGACTCTCGGACTACTGCACACAAGTGTCACGTGGTTGTTTGTTGTCCGTTTTGAAAGATGAAACAAGCAAACTAGAGAACTGTTCCCCCACCCCTGCTCCATCCTCATCTCACCTGTCTCCCCAAGGTCTCTGCCGTAATAGTTTGATGTAAATTCTTCCAGATCTTTGGTATTTTTAAAAATTATTCTGATTTTTAAATTAATTATTTATTTAAATTATTAATTATTTTAATTTTTAAAATTATTTTAGTTTGGGCTCCCAGCATGGAGCCCAACACAGAGTTTAAACTCATGACCCCAAGATCAAGACCTGAGCTGAAATCAAGAGTCAGATGCTTAACTGACAGAGTCACCCAGGCACCCCAAGATTTTGTTTTGGCATAAACATATTTGAATGTTCTGAGAGCTGTTTCAGAGAGACTCTCCTTTCCAAGAACCTGCTCCTCAGCTGCTCTGCCCTAAACTAACCTTTCTTCTCAGCTGGGCATTTTCCTGTTTGGACTTTGATTAAGGAACTTAACCAGAAACCAGACTTCTTTTTTTTTTTTTTTTTTTTTTTTTTTAGATTTTATTTGTTTATTTGTCAGAGAGAGAGTGCACAAGCAGGGGGAGCAGCAGGCTTCCCGCCGAGCAGGGAGCCCGATGTGGAGCTTGATCCCAGGACCCTGGGATCATGACCCAAGCTGAGCTGAAGGCAGACACTTAACCGACTGAGCCACACAGGCGCCCCCAGAAACAGGCTTCTAAACTCGCACTCTGTGGACAACAGAATAGTGTTTGTATCCCCTCTTCAGCCCTTAAGTCCTCTTATTCCCCAGAGATAATGTGTAGGAGCAAGAAAGATAGAAGATTAATAGCTCTGTGAAATGTGTTAGATTGTTCAAAATCCTTTTTTCCAGATAAGGTCAGTGTGTTGACTCCTCAAATAAGTCCCTCACAAGCTGTTAATTGGAGGGTCGACTGATGGTCGACTGATCCTTTAGGTTTAGTCAGAGAATAAGTATGAGTGCCTTTGGTTATTTTTAAGTAGGGGATATATGTGGTTTAGAAGTGTATGAAAATTAAAAGAAAATAATGGGATCTATAAATCCTTTAATTTATATAATCACCAATTATTCTAAGTTTAGGTTTGCCTCAGTTGGGTATTTTTAAAACAAGGCTTCCATTAGTAGCCTGTGTGTGAGGCTTCCTATGTATATAAATGCCTTTCCTTCTTGTTTCTTGTCTTTGATGTCTCATCCTGAAATGTTTTCTGTGAGATGGGCAGGCCATCTGTGTCTGTGTAGGCACACACACAGACACATCAAGTGTGTGTCATCACAGTGCACTTAGAAACTTGAGGGAGATGAAGAGAAGGATCTCCCAGGCATTGTGTCAGGAGCCCAGGGTATGGCACAGAGGACAGGCTTTGTGGCCTCCAGGAAGAACAGCCTTCTGAGTGTATGCTCTCTGTGGGGACTGGCTGCCAGACAGTGTTTGCCCATCTAGACTCTGACTTTATGGTAGAAACCACAGTTCTCAAGGTGTTGTATTTTGCAACTATTTCTCACTTCTTCTACTTCTTATATCTTAGACCACCTAGGACTTTTCCAAGTTTGTCACTCCTCATTCCTATAGGAAGATGGGGTCCTTCCTTGGCACCTGAGTGGCAATGCTATTAAAGGCCATGTCTTGGAAAAGGTGGCCTGTGGCAGCAGTAAGAGAGTCCTGGGACCCGGGTTGTCTGAATTTTCTGGCCAGGTCTGTGCTTCCCTTACACATGGGGTTTTGATTTCATCAAGAATCTCTGTAAAGAGAAGGAAGAAGGCTGCTTTTAGCAACCATTTCCTCATCTAAACCAGACAGTACTTCTGAGGCAGGAACTGTGATACCAGGTCAGAACATTTATTTGTATGTGGTACTGTTAGGAGTGATACTGTTTACCTCATGTTCTCGAATCTAGTCTGTGCAGATTATCTGACGTGACAGACTTGTTTTGCTTGGCAGTTCCTGACAGTCATCTTAGCCAACCCTGGCCATCGTTTCCTTTCAGTGGAGCCCTTTCCCGGAAAGAGACTTCTACAGAACCATCTTCTCATCTGCTTGGCCCCTGTGTCCAGATAATGCTTCTTTAGGAAGACAGGTGGCTCTTTTCTAAGCTGCCATCCTACACATCAGGGGGACTGTGAGAGGAAACAAGGTGTGGGCAGCAGCCACTGCAAAGACATAAGAGATCTGGAATTGCACTAGAGAGAGGAGAGTCCCCTGACTCTCTCTGGTGCTTGCCCAGCTGGCCAGCTTTGCACTCTGCCTGGGAGCGGGCCACTTGCAGCCTCTGAAGAGGGTGGGAGCGTATTCTTGGCTTCCCTCTTCCTCATTTGGATTAGCAGTCAAGTTAGCCAGATGCCAGGCCACTTGCATTCAGTATTCCTGGCCCTAGAGATTCGTGTGCTATATAACGCAGAGAGGCAGAAGGGAGGAGTGGAGGGTTCTGTTCACCCGGCCCTGGGGTGGTGTGCAGTGCTCACAGCAGGGGGTGGGGTGGGAGAACGCATGCTCTTCCAGGCTTCACCCCCCAGGGCCTCAGTATGAACTGGGAGAGTGGTTCCAACCTGAGCTTTGTCTTGTCCCTGAAACCGAAGGGTGATTTGAGGGGACAGGGACTGAGCGTGTGTTTCCTTCCTGTTTAAGAGGCGTGTGGAGTCAGACAAACTCGAGTTTTAGTCTTGGCAGCACTCATTATTGGTTGTTTAATTATAGAAGAGTTATTTGGCTTTTCTGATTCTCGGATTCATCGTCAGTAAATCGAGTGTAAGGTTTTTGTGAGGATTACATAAGAGAACAGAGGTAAAGTGCCTAGCACAGCACCCGGCATTTATTAGGTGCCCAGATCGGTGTTGATCACTGCCAGTTTGTGTCCCCTTCATTTACTGAACTTTTGCAGTTTATTCATTCAACAGAGTACTGAGCGCGTACTGTGTTCCAGACGCTGCGGGGGACACGAGCTAGTGGAAAATGCACGTGTGGCTCCTGGTCAGACAAGTGGTGCATTATTCAAGTGCAGGGTAGTAGAAGCAGCGACAGTGGCCTGCATGCGGCTGAGGCACCCTCTTCAAAGTGGAGAGTCTGGGAAGTCTCCCTGGAGAAGGGGGTATTCAAGCTGAGTACTTTTCAAGTCTGGTCAAAGAGAAGGAAAGGACTCTAGGGAGGAGCACTTGTAAAGGCCTGAGGTCTGAGGTAGCGGGAAGCACATGAGGAACCACAAAGTGGGTATTTTTCAAGCCGACCAGTGCAGTTCCATTTCCTTGGCCCTTCTCTCCCGTCACTTTGGTGTGTCTGTTGGCCTGCACGGGGAGGGCAAGGCATGGATTCCTGAAAGAGGATGACGTGAGTTGGGACTGAATCTGTTGAGTATACACAGCACACAGACGCGCGGTCTGGTAAAGTCCCTGGCAGACTTTGACTCTTCCCTTGTGTCTGCTTCGCTGTCATAAATGCACAGAGTGTAATTAGCCCCTGCACCGTACTTCGTGGTTTAGACTCGGTGGAGGTCCATTTTCTGTCTCCTTAATTTGAGGTTACTGGCATCAACATCTAGTTTTAGAACTTGGGCTGTTTTTAGCCCACTGTGATATTGAATGTTGGCAGTCATGAGTCGTGGTTCTTCTCTCTCCTTGAGAAAGAATCCACATAAGTCAGCCTTTGCCCGATAAGAGAGTGACATCATGTGGCTTCTGTAGGCTTTGTGTTTGTAGACAGCACCAATGGTTCCTACAGGTGGAGGCAGGAGTCATGGATCTTCCTTGGCCGTTAGTCTCTTACCAGAATATGAGGTCCTCTCCCCGTTGAAGTTTGTATTTTAAAGTAACTTGAACAAAAAAATTCTCTGCTAATTCTTTCTCTCTAGCCACTGCAAAAACACTTCCTTGGAAAGGATGCCAGGATTCCATTCAGAATTATCCCAGATGAGTGACTTCTTATAGAAGAGTCTTGTTTTTCCCCCTCTGGATGCTGTCACTTGTGAAAACTGGAGATTATTTTGTGACTTTTATTTAGAAAGTAAGTGACCATGCCTAACGACTGTTTGGAACTCAGAATTAACTGGCTGGGTTTGCCGTAGAGGAAACATCAAATGACGGCCTGAGACAGGCCCTCCCTCCATGCTCTCTGCTGCCTACCCCCCTCCCCTCCCCTGCCCCGCCCCGCCCCCCACCAGCATCAGCCCAGCTGACCCCTGGGGCTTGGGATAAAGCAAGCTCTCCTCCTCCTTCCCCTGTTTTCTACCCCCTAAACTCCTGTCCAACCATGGCTGCTGTAAATAAGGTCACTTTAAGAAAAAATAATGTTGGTGTCCAGTTCCATTTTGTTTCTTCTTTTTCCCAACGACACATGGGATGGGCTCTAAGTCTGTATAGCTGGCGAGACGATTAAAGAGGTGAAGTCACTGTCTCAGCTTCCAAGTGAACTCCGGAGGTCTGCAGGGGGAATTATCTGCTTATAGCTCATGTTGTCACACCTAGCTGTGAAAAGCAGACCACACTAGAGAGTTGGTCAGGGATGAGTAGATGTAAAATAGGTTTCTCAAGTGACCCCTGAGCTTTCAGAATTGGTTGGGGAGGAGGAAGATATTGGCTGGTTTCTCTGCCACCCCAGACTTGCCCTATTCCAAGCCCCGCCAGGCTTAGGAGAGGAAGGAAGCCACTCAGAGAAGTCACGGATGGTGAGACAGAGAGATGTAGTTTTCTCTGGAGAGAGAGCAGAGGGCTCTGAGGTAGTGGGAACACGTGAACAGACTGCTTGGTGGAGCTGTAAAGTCCCAGTCCTTGACAAAGCTGGCCCTGATTGCTCAAGGGCAGCCGGAAGACCCCTGCAGGCCCCGTAGGAGTCCAGTGTCCTTCTCTCCGGGTACTAAATGACAGCTACGGCTGGTTGCCCCAGGGAAACGGAGGTGGGGCTCTGTTGCTTCACCAAGGACCCCTGTAGCCCACACTCTGTCCTCACGGGACAATAACATCCCCAATGGATTCTCCTCCCTCCAGGTGGAAAGATAGTGAGGATGCAGCTGCGACTACTGGAGGTGCGTGGCACCTGTTCTGAGTCTGGCCACGAGGCCGTGTGGCCATGATGGGTGCCCCTCATGGCCTCAGCAGGAACCGAGCACTACAGTATTGGCCTCCGCCGGGGAAACAGCTTCAAGCAGAGTGGCCCCTCGGGCTCCGTGCCTGCCCGGCCACCAGAGAGACCCTCTGAGGGCAGAAGCTGGGCGCAGGCCCATCAGCAGGTGAAGCCAATCTGGAAGCTGGAGAGGAAGCACGTGGGGACACTGTCAGCGGGCTTGGGCCCTGGCGTCTTGGGTGTTCCACCGCAGCCAGCCTATTTCTTCTGCCCCAGTGCTTTATGTAGCTCGGGGCGCTCACCCATCCTTGCGGGCCCCAGCAGCTCCTGTTACCTGCCCTCCCTCCCGGACGTGTTCAGCGGGACCCTGCTGTACCGCCGCGCCAGCTACCGGCACAAACCCTACCAGCAGCTGGAGTCCTTCTGCCTGCGCTCAGGCCTGCCGGAAAGAAGACCTCTCTCTCTCCCTCAGAAGAGCCTCCCCATCAGACTCACTGCCAATAAGGCCCCTTCTTTCACGTTCTCCCCCATGGCCAAGCCCATGGCATCCTCATCCACAGATCCATACCTCTCACTGGGAGCGGCCGGGGAAAACCCTTCGGGGAAGAGCCTGGCCTCTGCCATCTCAGGGAAGATCCCGTCTCCGCTCGCCGCCCCCTCTGCCTACAAGCCCACACTGAATAACAACTCCTTCATGCGGCCAAATAGCACTAAAGTGCCTTTATCGAAGGCCCCAGAGGGCCTGAAGCCAGTATCCTCCCCCATGATCCATCTTGTCCCCTGGCATCATTCGGGAGGCACCGGGGACTGTGTCCTCCAGCCTGTGGAACATAAGGTGCCCAAGAGCGATGGCACTGTCCTTGGTGAGGCCCCCGCCTCTGGCACCCTGTCTGCCCCTAGCTCCTTAGACACTTTGACCACCAGCGTGGCCTCTGCCCCGTACACCCGGAGTCACTTAGTCACCAGAACAGAGCTGCCCCCTTGTGGCCTGGACGGCGGCTTTGTTTCTCAGGCTCTGGCTAAGGAAGTTCGGTTCACTGAGGCTGTGAGGAAGTTGACTGCAAGAGGCTTTGAGAAGACGCCAAGGCCAGGCGGCCAGTTTGAACAGGCTTGTTTCATGAGCCCCAGCTTGCAGTGTGATCTCCTCACCAGGAACCGGCAGTGGAAGTCTCCCGTGGTCGGCCAGCAGTTCCCTCAGGAGGATGCTGGAGCGAACAAGTGGGCCCTCCCTAGCACCTCGGAGACCTTGGAGTTGGACAGTACCGTCTTCTGCACCAAACGCATCAGCATTCACCTCCTCGCCTCACATGCCAGTACGGTCAGCCACAGCCCTGCCTGTGGATCTGCGATCGACTCCCCAGCACTTGGAGAAGACAAAACTCCCATCCTGCCTTCTCCCCCTCAGCCCGTTGGTGTAGCCGACGTGGCCACCCGCCTCTCTTCCATCCATCTGGGCCAGCTTGGGAAGGAGGGGCCCAAGGAAGCCAGGGGGCCAGACTCCCCTACTAGGGATAGCAGGTAAGTTAGAGAAAGTTTTCGATGCCTTTAGAGCAGTGGACTATGTACACCTTAATTTGGTGGCCCTAACCCTGCGTCTCTGAAGGTGGTTTTATTTTTTGGCTGCCCTGGCATTTTGGTTTCCAATTTAGGGCAGAGGTTGGCAAACTAGACCAGCATGTGGGCCAAATCTTACCTACTGTGGGCTTTTATAAATAAAGTTTTATTGAAATGCAGCCTCACCCATTCGTTTACTGCCGTCTGTGGCTGCTTTCATGTCCCAGTGGTAGGATTGAGTAGTTGCAGCAAACTGAATGGCCCACAAAACTGAAAAGATTGACTATCTAGTCCTTTAGAGAAAGAGTTTGGCAGCCCTGCTTCAGGTTATAATCAGGAAGAGATAATGCCAAATATTGGGGCCTGCGACTTCTCTACTTAATTCCATACCAAAGCAGACTCTCTGTCATTCCTTGTTTGATAGCCATTTCAGAGTTAGGGCATACACAAACTTGGCTCCTTCTCTTGTGCCTTGTTACTTCTCTGGAATCTTGGTCCACCAAGGCCTTGTGCAGAATTCCGAGGTCTAGGGGCCTTTGAAGTCAATTACCAGACACTCACTGATGGTGTTTTATATGCAGAATTTTGCACTGATGTGCTATGAGGGAGAAGATGGGAGATGGAGTGCCTCCCTGCACAACAGGGGCTGTAGGGTTGAGGAACTATGGCTAGACTGAAACTCTGAGGGCCAGAAAAATGAGTTGTGAGATCTGGACAAGAGACAGCAAGTCATCGAGTGGGGAGGAGACGAACACTGGGAGGTGATGGAGCAATGAGAATCTAGCTGTGACCTCTCTTACGGAGGTTGGGCTGGGGCATGATTCTTTCTTATAGTTCACCTGCAGACACGCAGCTAGACCTGGGTGAGGCTGAAGATCTAGAAGAAGAGCTAGTCGATGGTTTGGAGGACTGCTGCAGCCATGATGAGAATGAAGAGGAAGAGGGTAAGTAAGACCATGATGAGAATGAAGAGGAAGAGGGTAAGTAAGGAGCCTTCTCCCCTCCCAGCTGGGAAGTGGTCACCACCCCCGAGAGAAGGGGCTGACAGTTGTATGCTGGGTCCTTGACTCACTTTATCACCTGCAGTAATCGTTTGCCTTATGGGTCTGAGGGTGGCAGTGGCTTCTGGGAAATTGGTACACTAGCCCTGAGGTCCACCAGTCTTCTTTCCTCTGTGCTACTGCCAAGCTCACGGAAGGCCGTGTGAGGCTGCATGTTGGTGCTCGTGGCTCTGCGGGAAGGCTGAGCCTGGATGCCCAAGGAAGCGCAGCCTGGGCGTGGTGGGTTTGTGTAGCAGCCTCTGCCAGTGGAACTTCTCTGCTCTGTCCCCTCCAGGAGACTCAGAATGCTCCTCATTCAGTGCCGTGTCCACCAGCGAGTCGGTAGCGGTGATCTCCCGGTGAGTGTTGTCTCGATCGTTGGTACAGGCTTATTTGCTGTCCCTTTAAGGTTATAAAGAGAGGGGTGCTTGGGTGGCTCAGTCAGTTGAACATCCGACTCTGGGTTTCAACTCTGATTATGGTCTCTGCACTCAGCAGGGAGTCTGCTCGAAGATTCTTCCCCTCACCCTCACTTGCTCACCTGTGCACACACTCTCTCTCAAATAAAATAAATCTTTGAAAAATAGAAGATTATAAAGTCGTTAATGGCCATGTTAACTGTAACTCATTTTTACCAGATTTTGACATTTGGGACTTTAGTTTTCAAATAAGGACCAATGGAGGGGACTAGAAGCATATCTTATCGTTCAGGCTTAAAAATAGTACCATGTTTCTTAGGCTGCAGTTGGTCGTTAGTTTCTAAGAAATTGTTCCAAGTAAAAAGAAAAGGATTTCAAGCAGTGCTTAGAAAATTAATCAGGCGTTAATGGAGAAACACAATATTTGGCCAACCCACAAGGGTCATTGCCACCTTACATCATAAGTGTGCCCCACTATCAGACACAGTTCTGAGATGTACATATTTTTGTGTGAACGTAATCTTTGTCCCTCTGAGGTCAGTGTCCAGGAGTGCAGTTGCTGGGTCGTATGGTAGTTGCATGTTTAATTGTTGTGTTTTTTAAAGATTTTATTTATTTATTTGAGAGAGTGAGCGTGAGGGATGAGCAGACGGGGAGGGAGGAGGAAAGAATCTAGTGCGGAGTTTGACTTGGGGCTAGATCTCACAGCCCTGAGCTCATGACCTAGTTCACTGACTGAGCCACCCAAGCGCCCCGCTTTAGTTTTTTTAAGAAACTGCCAAAACTTTTCCAGAGTGGCTTTACCATTTTACATTCCTGTCTTGTCTTATTTCTAAGCCTTAACTCCTTCTCCTTGATTTTCAGCAGTTTTAAATTCTAATACTCCATAAATTAAAAAACTTTGAAATAAAATATTTTGGAAACGAGGAATTGAGAGTTGAATTCATTGGAACTCCTTAGCTGAGAATTAGTATTTAACTGGACCCAGTAACATTTTTAAATAATCTTAACGATTTCAAACAACCAAAGTGTTTTCCATACTAGTGCCTATTTCTGTTGTGCTGCAAAATAACAGGTAGAATGGCTCTTTATAAGCTAAAGATTAATCTTAAATAGTAATCTTTGTGGGTCATGTCAGCTCAGCAGAGAGAGTGATAACTATTTTCTCCTTTCCCACTGCTATTTAAAGACGTGCTCTGGTTCTCTCCTCCTGTACCTGATAGCTGAGGTGTTCAGTTTTTAGAGATCCCTTGAGATCGCCTTGGCTGCGCCATGGTCAGAGCAACGGTTGGACCCCAGCGGCCCACTGCTCCAGATTCCCAGTCCTGCGTTACCACACGGATGTCCCAGATCCTTTCCAAAATGGAGAGCATCTGCACATCTTCAGATTAGCCTAAATATAAAATGAGTTAGAAGTATCCCTATTTCTTTCCTTTCTGTTGCTTTTTCCCCTTTTTCTTTTTAAAACTCTCTATACTTCTTCTTAGGTCTTTTCTGCTCTTCTTTCTTTTTCATTATCCATATTGTTTTCTCTCCTCATTTACTCCTCTTTGTTCAAGTGTTGCGTACCTGCTCTCGGAACCACTTTTTCCAGGGCTTTCCCTGCCCATGGCTTGTCAGGGGAAATGTTGGAGCTGTGTCACAGAAGGGAGTATGGGAAAGTCTGGCCTTTATGTGTCATGTTCCGGTGTTAGCTCTGGCACCGTTGAGATTCGTAGTTGCAGAGTACTTACTGAGTACTTGTCTTTGTGGAATCCCAGTGCAAAAGACCGCACCCCTGAGGAAAGGACACAGTGACAGCACTTTGGGGGCGTGGCCTCCCCTTTCTCTACCACACGTCTGTTTTGCATCGTAGGAGCTGCGCAGAGATTCTGACCAAACCCCTCTCCAGTGAGAAAGTTGTCCGGCCAGCCCTCGTCTACAGCCTCTTTCCCAACGTTCCCCCTACCATCTATTTTGGCACCCGGGACGAGAGAGGTAACCCTGGCCAAGGGTCTGAGCCCCAAAGTGCCCCCAGGAGAAGGGTGCTAGCCAAGTTGGGAGCAGTGGGCAGGGGGGTGAAAGGGGCTTTTCAGAATGACCTTTCTGGCGCTCAGTTCCCCGCCTGGGTCACCAGACTGATAACTCGGAACTTTTCCGTGTCTTTCCCTCACCTGACCCTTGTCAGCTGCATCGTCTCATGCTTCATTCCTGCCAACCTCCCTCCGATCTGTGTTCCTTAACCGCTTCGGGCCCCCTCTTCCTGCCAAGGGTGCTTCTTTGAAACTCTAGCCCAGAACACTTCTTAGTGACTGGTCTCCCTAGTGGAGGCTGGGCAGCGGCGCCACCTTTCCACTTCTAACCCTGACTCTCCTGCTCTCCTTCACCCTCGCCCCCCATTCCTTTCCCCAGTGGAGAAACTTCCCTGGGAGCAGAGGAAGCTGCTCCGGTGGAAGATGAGCACTGTGACCCCCAACATTGTCAAGCAGACCATTGGACGGTCCCACTTCAAAATCAGCAAGAGTGAGTCACCGGGCTTACTGCGAGCTTGTCCCCTGCCCTGTCAGATGGCCTCAGGGTGGTGGTGGGGGGGGAACCCTGCGTACCTCCTGCTCTGCAGGGACCCTGGCCTGGATTTCCCACCTCATAGGAAGACATAGCTCTGAAGTCTCTCCAGGCCGGAGCCTGGTCCTTGAAGTTAGAAGACAGAGAGCCATTGTTCTGTTCCTGACCCCAGGGTCTCACATAGGACAGCTCCACAGCAGCTCTTAGAAACCTGGGTCTGGGAGCTGTGCCTGGGCCCAGCGGTGTGTCTGGGGCCTCTGAGCCTCTCGGCCCCAAGGACTGAGCTGCTAGCGGGACTGACTCCCTGGTATGCCTCCTGTAGGAAATGACGACTGGCTGGGCTGCTGGGGTCACCACATGAAGTCTCCTAGTTTCCGATCTATTCGGGAGCATCAGAAGGTAGGGGTCCTTTCTGGGGAGTCCCTCTCCTGAACTTCGGACCTGGCAGGAGGTGGTTGGTATGGGCAGGGGGGGAAGAGGAGGGTGACTGCAGAGAAGCCAGGACGGTGCAGAGAAGCCAGGAGCAGAGGCGGTGCGGGAGGAGCGGGCAGCGGGGCCCTCGCAGGTCACGGCCGTCCAGTGGCGCAGTGCACTGCACTGCAGTGCCCCGACAAGCTGCAGCCCCCCAAAACACTTCCTTCTCCTATGTGGCTTGAGCTGTGACATCTGTTTCTGTGAATTTTGTCTCTGCTGTGACTGCTGTGCATTGCCTCCAGTCCTCCAAGCTGGGTGTGCACAAAGAGGACTCTGGTCTCCTGTTGTGACAGAGGAGTCCCTTGCCCCAGATGTAATGAAGGCCAGATGCTTTCCTGTCTTTGCCATACAGGCTGTTATGGCAGTAGACACTAACAGGGAATATCTTGTCTGACTTAATCACTGTTCTCTGGTTGTTCATGAGCTATCTACCCCTTGAGGGCACTGCATTTTGGTGTTTTTTGTTTGTGTTTTAATCATCTTTTGGTGAGTGCTCTGCAGGGGAGTACTTACCATCAGATGGTGACGGTAGAAGTGGATTGAGAGCTCAGAGTGCTGCTAAGGAGGTTGAAAGGACCCCGTGAGTCTTGCTGGCTTCCTCCTGCCTTACCCAGGCCCTCTCCCTGCTCTCCCACTTTGTCCCTTCTGTAGCTGAACCACTTCCCAGGTTCCTTCCAGATCGGGCGAAAGGACCGGCTGTGGCGGAACCTGTCTCGCATGCAGAGCCGCTTTGGCAAGAAGGAGTTCAGTTTCTTCCCCCAGTCCTTCATCCTGCCCCAGGATGCCAAGCTCCTGCGCAAAGCCTGGGAGAGCAGCAGCCGCCAGAAGTGGATTGTTAAACCGGTGAGTAGATGGTGGCAGGCAGCGGGCCGAGGTCCGAGAGCGGGAGCGGTGGCGTGTTGGGCCGGCGGCAAATCTCCTCTCCTTCCCACTTGCCTTCTAGCCAGCGTCAGCCCGAGGCATTGGCATCCAGGTCATTCACAAGTGGAGTCAGCTCCCCAAGCGAAGGCCCCTCCTGGTACAGAGGTGAGCTTGTCGCCAGCTCACGCCCTACTCCTCATTCCCACCTCCCCAGCCCAGAGGGTCCCTTTTTAGAGCGTTTGCCTGCCCTTTGTCCTCCCAGCCTTCGACCTTCAGCCAGTGGTTTTAAGGTCTTTACTTTGGGGACTGTTCGCTGGCTTCTGCTGTTTTACGTACTGAGCCCCATCTCAATCAGTCACGTCCCTGAGGCTGGCCATTCCCTGTTTAGGTATCTACACAAACCCTACCTCATCAGTGGCAGCAAGTTTGACCTGCGAATCTATGTTTACGTCACCTCCTACGATCCTCTGCGGATTTACCTCTTTTCCGACGGACTTGTCCGCTTTGCCAGTTGCAAGTACGTGGTCGTGCTGAGGCCTCACCCTGACAGCTCTGGGGACTTGTTTTCCTGAGAATGAGGGGAACTGGAGGATACTGGGCTGAAAAACAACACATTGTGTGGGCAAAGGAGAAGTAGGTGTATCTGGAAAACCCAATCTTCCTTTCCTCTTGTGTGTCTCCTATCACACTGAACACTTCTGCCACTTCTGGTCACCAAATGCGTGGGACTTTTCCCCACAGGAGGCAGTTCTTTGCAACGCCAGCTGGGTATCCTGCATTTTAACTCCCGTCTGACACTGGCCACCCCCCCCCACACACACCCGCCACCAGAGTCTGAGCCCCCAACTTGGGGCTCCGTGTCATGAGGTTGCCCCTTCCTCCTGCTTCAGATGCCGGTCACCAGTCCAGGTGCCTATGCTTCTTATCGGTCAGCTGGAAGTCAGAGGTTCCCGGAACCTCCTTCTCAGCTTCCATTAATTTGTCAGAGCAGCTCATCATAGCAGATCGTAAAGTTTGGTTACAGGCTAACAGCCAGAGAGAAGAGCCCAGGTGAGATGTCAGAGGAGACAAGGCACAGGGCGGCGTGTGTGACAAGGGGTGCCCCGCACCCTGGCCCTCTCAGGGCCCCACTCCCAGCACATCCCACAGGATCCCCCACCCAGAACACGCACCTTGTATTTGGGGATTTTAGGGAGGCTTCATCACGTAGGCATGATTGATTCTGTTTTTAGCCCTTCTCCCTCTTAAGGGGGGAAAGGGGGCAGGGCCGAAAATTCCAAGCTTCTAATCATGGGTTGGTCTGTCTGGTGATCAGACCCTATCCAGGAGCCCACCCAAAGTTGCCTCATTAGAACACAAGACGCTCCTATTGCCCAGGAAATTACAAGGGTTTCAGGAGCTGTGTGTCAGGAACTGGGATCAAAGATCAAAAGATGGTCTGATAGTGCTCTTATCACTGGGGAATTTGTAAGGGATTTAGGAACTCTGTGCCAGGAACCAGGGACAGGGACATGGATGTAAGTTTCTTACTATAAATCGCATTGTCACATGGGGAAGAGGAAACGAGAAGGTTCTCTACCTCAGTGACTGTGGGCTGTGTCCTGCAGGACTGAGGTGGGCTGAAGGCGATCAATCCCACATGCCTTGCCCTGTGCTTCTCTTGAGCTTGGCTGTATCTTTCGTCATCTTATATAAGAAATGAGTAAACATAAGTAAACTTTTCCTGAGTTTTGTGAGCTGTTCATGATAAAGGAGCTGTGGTGTTCTAGAAACCTTGCCAATAGACGTACTTCTTAGGCTCTTATGCATCTGGAACGATCTGTTTACTTGTCCTTTACTGCCTTGAGATTTGGGGAAACGTTTGGATCTCTGTCCACCTGCTGTCTCCCTGTCTTACCTCTGCCTTTCTCCTCACTTCTAGGTATTCCCCTTCCATGAAGAGCCTTGGCAATAAGTTCATGCACCTGACCAACTACAGTGTCAATAAAAAGAATGCTGAGTACCAGGCCAATGCGGATGAAACAGCCTGCCAGGGCCACAAATGGTACCCGTCAGGCTGCGTCCCCGTCAGGCAGAGACCTAGGGGAACACAGGGTTCTGGGCTTTGGGGAGGTTCAGGGGCATGGTCAATGAGGATTGATGTAAAACCCAAAGGTCATATAAACACTGGGCAATTCAGATTTGGTCTGTTTTCATCCAAGCTCCTCTCTTTCTGAATTGAAAACATCAAAAGAGACATGGAGAGAGTGCCTTTGGATCTCTTACTCCTTTTTCTTTCTCTTTTCGTCATCACTGGTTCATAGAATATAACCCCACCCCACCCCCACTCCACCCCTGCCTTGCAGGGCACTGAAGGCTTTATGGAACTACCTGAGCCAGAAGGGAGTCAACAGTGATGCCATCTGGGAGAAGATAAAGGATGTTGTTGTCAAAACCATCATCTCGTGAGTCACGCTGCTACCCTGGGTGTGGGGCCTTCCGTGGCCTCCCCTTTTTTCACGGGCCTACACGGGGCTGTGCCCCAGACACTGACCACACCGGGCGTCAGTTTCTGAGGACCAGAAATAGGAAGGAGTGGCTAGAATTCTGCCTTTTTACTGAACTTCCTCTCCAGAATTTGGCTCCAGATCAGAGGCTTCCCTAGGGAACTGCTTTTCCTGGGGTTCTAATGTTCTCCCATCTCTGGGCAGCTATAACATGGGCCCTGCAGTAGGAGCTGGGCTTAAGATGTGGTCTTCTCTGTGACCAGGTCAGAGCCCTACGTGACCAGCCTGCTGAAGATGTATGTGCGACGGCCCTACAGCTGCCACGAGCTCTTCGGTTTTGACATCATGCTGGACGAAAACCTCAAGCCCTGGGTCCTGGAAGTCAACATCTCCCCGAGGTAAGTGGGTTCTTGGGGCACTCGGAGCACAGCCCTGCCTGTGTCCTCACGATCCTCTTTCCGCTCTGGTCTTGCTGACTTCGGGGAGACCTTTCCTGCAATAGATTTTGTGTTTTCCCTTCGTGATCTGTTTTTCATTCCTTTACTCATTCTAAGCCATTTTCTCAAGAAGTTGCTCTCTTCAACTTGATCCCTACCATGTGCTTTCCCCTGGCAAACAAAGGCAGTAGTCGGGAACCACCCCGAGTGAGGTGATCACTCTCTGTGGGGCAGCAAGTCCCTCGTGACGGTGCTTAGGGATCGGGAAGGCAGGGTGTCCACGGATTAGCGCTGACTCGGGCGCGTGGCCAGAAGCTGTTCTACTGCCCCTTGTACCCTTTCCCTGAAGCCTCCACTCCAGCTCCCCACTGGACATCAGCATCAAAGGCCAGATGATCCGGGACCTTCTGAACCTGGCAGGCTTCGTCCTACCCAATGCAGAGGACATCGTGCCCAGCTCCAGCAGCCCCGGCAGCGCCAGCACCAGGTCAGCCTCTGTGCTCAGTCCCGTGGCTCACGAGCTGGCCCCTGGGGACTGTGGGAAGGAACAGAGCCCAAGCACCCCTTCCTGCTTGGTCTCCTGTGCTGCACACTCTGCCCCCAAAGTCTTCCTGCGCACCTCTTCCCACGTCAATGCCCCTGAAAAGTATGGCTGGTTTTATCATTCAGGGCTCAGGAATCTCCACAGGGCCTGGAGAATCAGCTTTAAACTCCTCACAGGGACACACGAGGCCGCGGCCTCCTTTTCCCAGGTGTCCCTCCCTCTCCTCCCCTTCCTGGCTCCTGTGCTCTGACCAGGCAGCTGCTCCCAGAAGCCCAGAGTTGAAGGATCGGTGAATGGCATCTCCTCTCTGAAATGGGCGTGGCTTCTCACTTGTCCTCCGTAATGTCCCCTCCTCCGCTCATGGGCTTTCTTCGTCCTGACACCCTCCCTCAGTCAGATCTCCCCGCTGGGATCACCCACCCACGAGAACCTAGCTGTGGGTGGCATCTGTGTGAAGCCAGCTCCACCATAGCCCCAGACCTCTTAGAACCACTCTTGAGGGGAGGGAGCTGATACTTGGTTGGGACCTTGCTGTGTGTCAGGAGAAACCTGTAACTCCTCTCCACTTCAGCCCACGAGGCTGGTATCCGTGTCCTCAGCTGACAGATGCAGAGACTGGAAATCCCTGGAATTAGGCAGCCCACCCATGGTTATTCCACTACAGAGTGGGAGAGCTGGGATTCCAGTCCCAATTCACTGGGAACAACATTTGCTTTCCCCACCGCATCTTGTGGATTCCAGTGTGGCTCTGGCTGGCTGTCACTTGACACCCACTGCCCCATGGGCTCTGTGGAGGCCATCTTTGTGTCTCTGCACAGTAGTGATGGTGCCGGGGCTGGGGAAGCAGGGCAGGGAGTCCTGGAGTGTGCCTGGTTTGCACAGCCAGTGCCGAGCTGGGTATCGAGGGGCTGCCCACCAAATGCAACTGAACTCATGCACACAGCAGTCCCTCCCTTTTCTTACCAGCCTGTGAGGGTGCCTTGAACTCTTATAGTTACCCCGTGCTACTTGCTCTTCGGTGCTCAGGCTACTGCATAGAGTGCATCGCTGTCCCATCTACGCAAGTAACGGGTGTCTGTCCCAGCGTCTTTGTCTTCTCTCGAGAAGGGGGTGACTCCCTCCAACAAACCACTTAAACTTGGTGCCCCAGTGAGTCCCCTGACCCCAACCAAGAGTTGTCTTCCTCCCCCAGCTACGCTAAGGGTCCTGAGAGGGATACTCTTTCCACGTGTCCTCAGGATGCGAAGCTGCTGACCTTACCCTTTGTTTCTCTTCCATCCACCGCGTTAGCCTGCCCAGCTCCCCCAGGGAGAAGTGTCGAGTGGCCCCGGAGCATTTCACTGCACAGAAGATGAAGAAAGCCTATTATCTGACCCAGAAAATTCCTGATCAGGTAGGAGATTACCCTCCACCCCCAAGTGCCAACAAAGTTTCCGTGGTGAGACATTTGGGAGCCCAAGGCAAGCAGTTTTCCCTCTCTCCAAGACAGGGTTTCCTAACCCAGCTTCGGGGTCCCTTGGCGTGAAGGGATCTGCTGGCCTGTGCGGGGTTCCAGGAGAGAATTGACGGCCTTTACCACGTGGCCAACCACTGCTCCTCGCCTGATGCTGTTATAGCCGTCCCCTGTTGTCTGAGCTGTCGACCTTTTGGGTTTCTTCCCTTGAGGTGCACTGAGCCCCAGGGGAGCTCTCTGTGTTCTTGGAGTAGATGAGAGTAGTAGTCCGAAGGCAGCTGCTGAGTCTCCGTTGCTAGATTCTGATCTTGACTCCTTCCAGCAAACCTCTTAAAACTTCTGTGCTCTGGAGTATCTTCTCCAGACAGCAGAATGCCATAGGCCTGGGAACAGATGGGGTCCCAAGCTGACCCACAGTCAGCCTCGGTGTTGCCTTGGGAGTCCTGCAGCCTTAGGACCTCAGAGCGGTGCTCACTGCACCCTCCCACCCAACCACCCTCTTCCTCTCCGTTCCTTGGGCCTTAGGACTTCTATGCATCTGTGCTGGACGTCCTGACGCCAGATGACGTGCGGATTCTGGTTGAGATGGAAGATGAGTTTTCTCGCCGTGGGCAATTTGAACGAATTTTTCCTTCTCGAATCTCCTCTCGCTATCTCCGCTTTTTTGAGCAGCCACGATATTTCAACATTCTCACCACCCAGTGGGAACAGAAGTACCATGGCAACAAGCTCAAAGGTAATGGATCCTCCCTGCCCACAGGAGGCCGTGTGTAGTGAGTGATTAAATCCTAGTAGGCCAAGAAGTGGGCCTCCCTGACAAGAAGAGTCCACCAATTGATTGCACCCTCTTAAGTCCCACCCCTGCTCATCTTGTTCTAGGAGTAGATCTGCTTCGCAGTTGGTGCTACAAAGGGTTCCACACAGGGGCCGTCTCGGATTCTGCTCCAGTGGTGAGTGACGCCATTGCGGGGCCGGGGGGCACCTCCAGTCAGCAGCCTCGGCCGTGCAGCTTAAGAGCACAGCATAGGTTGGTTGTAGGTCCAGATCCTCTCACTTCTCCCCTGTGTCTCCAGACCCTTCCTTTTCAGAGGAATAATGGCCTCCAGGATTCCCTGGGTGCCTTTCTTTCAAGGGTCAGAGTGCTTTGTAGCTTCTGGTCCAAATCTGGAGAAAACGGAGATGTTTGTCCCACATGGGCCCATGCCTGAAGGGTAGGGAAGAGGCAAGTCCCCCAATCACTCAGGTGGAGTCGGGAGAGAGTCCCAGGACCCTGAGCACTCCTGGCCGACTAGCTCTTTTGGCCTCACTGCTCCCTTTGCTTTTAGTGGTCTCTCCCAACATCACTTCTGACCATCCCGAAGGGTGACATGGCGCTCAGTGCACTCTCCAAGTCTGAGACTGGCAAGCTGGGGTGAGTGCTGTCTGGGCGAGGCAAAGGGGCTGACTGTGAGTTCAGGGAGTTTTCTTCTTCCTCTCCTCCCAGATGATGATGAGCTCAGCGTTCTCCACTGGGGGTGGGGGTGGGAACGCAGCCACCATCTCTGCCTGGTGGCTCCCCGTGTGCCCGGTGCAGCTGAGCTGGAGTGTGGCTCACCTGCCCACGCAGCCCGTCTCAGCTGTGCCCGCCGCCTGCGGGCTCCTTGAGGCCTCCTCTCACGTGTTCACATTTGCACCAAGCTCTCCGCCTTCAGATAAAGAAGATGTGTTTTGTGGTTCTATCTCCATCTAGTCATGGTGTGTTAGTCCCGGAAGGCTGGAAATGCCTGTCCAGACTCTGAAGGCAGATCGCAGGCTAAAGTCCCAGCTACACAGCCATCTCAGCCATTTCTTTCCCCACCTGTTTCAGGAAACACAGCTTCTCCGAGGGAAGCATACCGCCCTCTGAAGACGGGACCATCCCTAAGCCCAAGAAGACCCAAGCTGGCCTTTCTCCTCTCCCCGGGAAACCCAGCTCTTCCAAGGACCTTGAGGACACCAGCAAAGAGCCCAGCCTCTCCAGCAAAGAGCCCAGCCTCTCCACCCAGATGTTACCTCTGATGAAGT
The DNA here is from genome assembly GCF_011764305.1 of Mustela putorius furo. Taxonomy (NCBI): domain Eukaryota; kingdom Metazoa; phylum Chordata; class Mammalia; order Carnivora; family Mustelidae; genus Mustela; species Mustela putorius. The sequence continues at coordinate 22,686,486 of NW_025421341.1, forward strand.
ACTCTGGGCAGACCTCGAGACTCTCTGCTTCCCCCACCTCCCAGTCAACCGGTGACTCACTCCTGGCTGCCGTGAGCTCGTGACTGGCCTCTCTCCACTAGCCCCCACCTAGGAGCACCGGTGTTAGCTACCTCATGGAAACTGGCCGGCCGGCTGGCTGGCTAGCCAGCCTGAGCCCCAGCCCCTTCCTCAAGTATTTTTTTTGAAGTGGTTGAATTGCAGAGATGGGTATCTGGAGGGATGGAGGGGTGGTGGGAATGGGGAGAAGGTGAGGAAGGTTCACTGGCTGGTACCTCTTATCTCTGCAGAAAAGCCACTGATGGCCACTCAGCCTTATAAAGCAGGGTTTGGTTTCTAACTTCAGAGAGCCGTGTGTGGTTTGTTTTCTACCTTGGTATGGTGAGAAGTTACAGCTCTAGAGGGGAAAACGCACCAAACATATTTGAGCCTAAAGTCCTTTGCCTGTAACTGAGGCAGTCCCTCCAAAGGTCCTCACCCTCTCAGGTCCCCGCACCCCATACCCTGTCCGAAGGAGCCACTTTGAGTACCCTTCAGACTTCTTCAGTAGATAGGCAGGGCGAGGCCACCTGTGATAAACCCATTTCCTGTCGTCCTGGTCCTGGGGCCTTCACTTCTTTCATGTACCCAGGAGCTAGCGTTCCTGAGCCTTCCTGTTCTGACCTCAAGTTGCTACCTGTTCAGCCTTCTGGACTTCTCTTTCATGGATGGTAGTTCTTAGCGCTCTGTGAGGTGAGAGGTCTTGTGAGCTTTGCAAACCTCCTGCAGCCCCAGTGAAGGAGCCCAGATAATCAGTGGCTGTGGTCTGTGTCCATGCATCGAAGGGCACAATCCAGGGGAAGGCGGCAGGAGCTGTGATTTCCCCGCAACACAGAGGGGTTCTGCTTACCCCTTTTGCAGTCTCTGATCAGCAGGGTCTGGCTCACAGGTCACAAGGACACACAGAGTCTGGTGGCACGGCAGGTGGATTTCAGGAGCAGTCACCCCTGTAGGATGGCCTTCTGGTAGGACCGCTGACGAAATTCTTGTAGTCTTACCTGAATCTGCCTCCCTCCCCAGGAGTCAGTAAAATGGCAATGTGGGGTGAGTGTTGACTGGGTAAACCGTGCCTACGAGGAACACGGGCATCCAAATTAGGAGGTATGCTCCTCCGGAAGCAGAGTGGCGTCCGGGAGAAGCATGCGGTGTGATAGTGCAGATCAGAAAGGTGCTTTTCCCCCCAGATTGTGCCCTTCCTCGGCCCCGCACCTCCTGGTAGCTACTGGCTCCCTCCCCAGCCCTGTGGTCTCTGGTTTCCTAGTAGCCGTGCCCAGTGAGCAGCCACCTGGCCCTGGGCTCTCTACCTTTGTTCTCTCCAAGTTTTGGAAGGACAGTTACCCTGCTTTGTGGCTCCTGGAGTTCTACATGGCAAGTTGGGATGGAGCCATGGAAAAGCCACCTAGAGGCCTGCCTGAGTTCAAGGCCACCCAGTAGATTGCTATGCTGGCAATGTGAAGGCCATGTTGACAATTGTGAAGAAAGCTTGGTGGCAATGTCCTGGGGTAGCACCTGCCACTCAGCAGGAAGGGGACATCAGAGTTGGGCCCAGCAGAGAGGTCCTGGCAGGCCAGCTAAACCCTCATGACAGGATTGGAGCCAGCTCCCTTGTCCGACCCACACGCACCGTGCCAGACCCGGGGATGAGGGAAGGATGTGTGGCCTTCCTCACAAAGCGAGCGCCCTGCTCCAGTATTTTTGGGGTGGCTGGTCCGGCAAGCCGTGCTGGTTTACTCCTTGGAAAGCCACTGCAGGTCTTCGGCCCGACATCTGAGGGTCCCCAGACGACATCCCTGTAACGAGAGGGGACCGGCATTGCGAGAGCATGGGCATGGGGGATAGGGGGAGGGCTGAGTTAAGTAAGTAATGAAAATAAGTGTCCTTGGTGGTTTAGAGCATGTTTGTGCAGACATTATTTTTCATTTCCATCCCATCACAGCATCTGAAGGTGTGCGTGTTTTACTGGGTGGGAAAAAGGAATGGGGCTTATGTTCCCCCTTCACCCTTGAGAGAAAATTGGATCTTGCTAGAGCATTCAGCGCACATGTTTAGCAGTGAATACCCATGGTATAAGGTATTCAGCTAAATAAGGACTTTGGGGGAAGTCATGAAATTTTTCCAAAGTTTAACTTTGGAACTATAGTAGGGTAAATGTCAGAACGTGTCTGCTGTTTTTCTAAGTTGATAACTCACACCCACTCCCTGCTTGGAGACCAGGGAGAAATACGGGGTATTTCTGGATTAATGGAGTGAGGATCTGGGGTGGGGGCACAGAGGGTGGTCCCTATTCCCGTTCACTTCAGGTTCACTCAGGATTGATCAGAAGCTACTTTAGAATGAATACTAATGAAGAGGTGGCCTTGTGATAGGAAGAGAACAGGGACCTTGTAGTCTGACCTTGGATTCTAATCCCAGTTCTGCTTTGTGACCTTGCACAGGTGATCTAACTTTTTTAAGTCAGGTGTTTAAGATTTAATTTATTTATTATAGAGAGAGCACATGAGTTGGGGGGAGAGGCAGGAGGCAGAGGGAGAGAGAGAATCTCAAGCGGACTCCGCAACGAGCGTAGAGCCCGATGCAGGGCTCATTCCCACTACTCTGAGGTCACCACCCAAGCCGAAGCCAAGAGTTGGATGCCCAAGCGACTGAGCTACCCAGGCACCCCTTAAGTCGGGTATTTTAAATAACATGAATATAATACCTACATTGCAGGGCTGTGAAAATTAAGCAAGGCATGGTAAAAGTATGTAGTACGTAAAGGGAACTTAATACATGGTTACTGCTTTCTCCATTTGCTGTCAAGCTCTGTTCTTTGGCTAGGAGATGAGGCATGAAATGGAAAACCCTTTCCACAAGGGAAGTGAAGCAGCTGAGACATTTTAGAGGGGAGGAAAGCCAAGACGGACTCCATATTACCTCATCATCCTCCACACAAACACTGCCAGCATTATTAAGTCTACTGTTTTACTCTTCATTGGGGGTTTCTTTGGTTAATATTTTACAGAATACTTGGGGCGTCTGGGTGACTCAGTTGGTTAAATGTCTGCCTTCAGCTCAGGTCACGATCCCAGGGTTTGGGGATTGAGCCCAGCATTGGGCTTCCTGCTCCGCAAGAAGCTTGCTTCTCCCTCTCCCTCTGGCTGCTCCCCTGCTTGTGCTCTCTCTCACTCTGTCTCCATCAAATAAATAAAATTTAAAATATACATATTTTACAAAACACAAATTCCGTTGGACAGGAAACACATTAAGCATTGCAAGTATGTGAATTGAGTGCAATTATTCCATCCTATCCCAAGAGAAATCCCCTTTTTGATAGAAAAGGGAGGGCAAGGGAGCACTGGGGACCTGGTGGCTGGGAGGGGAAAGAGCGGGGTCCAGAAAGTGGGAGACCTTGAACTGGAACCGGAGCCAAAGAACATGCACAACATGTGCCAAGCGACAATTGTTACAGGTGCATTCCTAAGCTTTTGGGCTATTAAGGGCAACTATCCCTAAAACCAAGAGCAAACAGCACATGGTTTGCCCCTAGGCCAGCGAAGGATGTGGATAACCCAGCCCATGGTAAGTACTTCCACATCCCTGTCAGCTGAATTAGTTGAATAAGGGAGTCACCAAAGGCAGCGGGGGGGACCTCCCCTTCTCCTTTCCTCTGCATTTGCCCTTTAAGACAAGATTAGGGATGCCTGGGTGGCTCAGTTGGTTAAGCAACTGCCTTTGGCTCAGGTCATGATCCTGGAGTCCTGGGATCCGTCCACATCAGGCTCCCTGCTCTGCTTCTCCCTCTGACCTTCCCCCTCTTACACACACTCTCTCTCTCTTTCAAATAAATAAATAAAATCTTAAAAAAAGAAAAAGAAAAAGAAAAAGACTTAAGATTAAGCTGTGTACTTACTGGTTGAATCCCCCAACTGCTTTGAGACTTTTCAGAGATGTGTAGCTGAGGGACCTCTGTTTCAGGCCTTTTGGGACTCTGACCCAGCCTCTCAGACCTTCCAGGCCTTTGGACCCTGCCCCTGCCCCCACCTGAGCTGAGTTTGCCATCCTTGTTAATGTCCAAGGATCGATAGATGCTCTTCTGACATGACCTTTCATTAGCTTCGGAGCACTGAAAGCTGGAAGCAATCTTAACGTTGCTCTTGGCAGGTTGCCTACATAGATGAAAGCACACAAGAAAGATCGATAGTTACTTTCTAAAACCAGTTGGTGCTTTTGTTATAACGGACACAGCGCTAGGGACCGTCACTGGAAAAGCTAACACATTTGAAAACCTCTTTTCTCTCTGAGCTTCAGTTAGTGAAATGGGGAGACCAAAGCATACTTCATAGGGTAGTTACAAGGGATCAATGGGAGGCAGGGGATGGATGTAAAGCACAAGGCAAAGTGATTAACATTTAGTGCAGATTTAAAATAGGTTCTAGGGGTGCCTGGCTGGCTCAGAAGAACATGTGACTCTTGATCTTGGGGTCATGAATTCAAGCCCCACAGGGGGTATAGACATTATTTAAATAATACTTTAAAAAAAAATCGGGGTGCCTGGGTGGCTCAGTGGGTTAGAGCCTCTGCCTTCAGCCTAGGTCATGGTCTCAGGGTCCTGGGATCGAGCCCCACATCGGGCTCTCTGCTTAGCAGGGAGCCTGCTTTCCCCCACCCCCCCGCCTGCCTCTCTGCCTACTTGTGATCTCTGTCTGTCAAATAAATGAATAAAATCTTTAAAAAATAGATTCTAAAATAAGATATCACCGCCCAAAACACTTCTTCCATGAAGTAACAGTAACCTAGCATGTTACTGTTTCAACAGTTATACGATACTGTTACAATAGCACAATGCTATTATAAAACAAATCAAATGTACTCTAATACTATTCATGAGATACTAAACCTGATGATTTCATCAAGATAATTAGCTCAGAAAGATGCAACCCTTTAACATTAGCTGTCAGGAAAGTGCATTTAAACCATAATGAGGCAGGTTCAGTGATTTGTTATATATACCTCAGGAAGAGCCAATGGGATGAAGCTACCATTTAGGATTATAACTGAACCTCTAAGTCAGAATGTTATTGAAGCCAAATGAGAGGGCATCTTGCAGGGGCACCCTGGGCAGCATCCTGAGTGGAGAGCCACTCCTCCAGAGACGCAGGTGTGGCTGGAAAGGGAGCCTCATCCTTGCACGCCGGGCAAGGCACGTTCAAGGAGAACCTCGGGTTAAGCTATTTGTAGAGGACCTGCTTCTGGGTCTAGGTTGCTGTGTAGCTGAACAGTTCCCTCCTTGGGATCTATTGAAAGTTAGCCCTTGACATAAGGGAGTGGGGGTAGGAAGGAGGCAAAACAAAAGAAAACCAAAATACAGGAAAAACTACAAGAAGACACCATTTATGTAGTAGGGTGGGTCACATGAAAAAGACTGAAAATACAGAGCAACCGGAATGCATACATTGCTGGTGGAAATGCAAAATGGTACATCAGGAAACAGTTTCATAGTTTCCTGTAAAGTGAAACATACTCTTGGAGTGAATTTCTGGGTCATATGCTAATATGCTATATTAGTATATGACCATGCTATATTAGCATATGACCCAGCAGCCCATTCCTGCACGCAAATGTTCATAGCAGCTGTATTTGTAGTAGCAAACACTTGGAAATGACCCAAATATCCAACAACTACTGAGTAAACAAACTGTGACATATCTGTTCAATACTACTTAGGTATAAAAAATAAGTAAACTGGGTGGCCTGGGAGGCTCAATCAGTTAAGCGCCTGACTCTTGACTTTGGCTCAGGTCATGATCTCAGGCGCCTGAGATCAAGCCCCGCATAGGCTCTGTGCCCGGTGTCGAGCCTACTTAGGATTCTCTCTCTCCCTCTCCCTCTGCCTCTCCCTGCCCCCTATCCTGGCATACACACTTACATTCTTTCTCTCTCGCTCTTTCTCAAAATAAAATAAAATAAAATAAAATAAACTGATGCATGCAACAATATGGAGGAATCTTAAGAGCACTATGCTAAGTCAAAGAAGCCAGAAACAAAGAACTATGTATTTTTTAAAAGATTTTATTTATTTATTCATTTATTTGAGAGAGAGAGCGAGAGAGCTCAAGAAGGAAGAAGGTTAGAGGGAGAAGCAGACTCTTCTCTGAGTGGGGAGCCTGACACGGGGCTCGATTCCAGGACTCCAGGATCATGACCTGAGCTGAAGGCAGCCCCCCAACCAACTGAGCCACCTAGGTGCCCCAGAACTCTATATGTTATGATTCCACTTATATAACATTATAGAAAAGACAAACTGCCTTGTAGCAGTTACAGACTTCGGAAATCGATGGGAAGTGCTGGCCCGAAGGAAGGATGGATGGTGAAGCCAAAAAGAGTAAAATATATTAGAAGATTGACAAATGTGACAGTGAATTCATCGTATGGTCAAAGGTACCCTAACAGTTATAAAGTAATAATTAAGTGATTTAGAAACGATTTTTAGTGGTTTTTTCCCCATATAAGGGGAGATGTGTTTTTCCTACACATTTCCTAAAAAATGTGTTTTTCCTACACATTGTCCCTCACTGAAAACAATGAAATAGATAGTACATGGCCAAACAAAAATTTTTGCCAGTTGTCAAAAGAAATTCCCAACACCATTATTTGGTGATTTGTGGCACATCTCCAGATTTCTGGGTTTTCCTTTTTCTTTCTTTTGTCTCAATATATATTTCAGGAGCACTTGAGTAGTGCAGTCCATTAATCAGCTGACTCTTGGTTTCGGCTGACTCTTGGTTTCATGATCTCATGGTCGTGGGATCGAGCCCTACATCAGGCTCTACTCTGAGCATGGAGTCCGCTAAAGATTCTTTCCCTCTCCCTCCCCTTCTGTTTCTCCTCCTGTTCTCGTGTGTGTGCTCTCTCTCTTCAAAATAAATAAAATCTTTTTAAAATAAAGATCTATTTTATTCATACCACTCTAAATAAAACTGCTTCCTTTTACTCTAGAATAAAATGGCCTACATTTATACTTACAGATTTCCTACGGATTACATAGCCACGATATATCCCAGAGATGCAGCTGTAAAAAAAAAAAAAAGGAGACTTCATAAAATGGAGTCTAGAAGTTCAAACTGCAAATTAGATTTTATTTTATTTATATGAGAAGCCAAATTCAAGACTAGGGTTATCCATCATAGCAATCAACCCGTAGCTAATTAATCCTTCAGAGATTAATCCTACGGAGATACCTGTAATATCTCCTTAAAGAGAGTTGTCAACTCCCATCTAACATCTATCTTGACAACTCTCTCCCCTAATACTGGAGATGGTAAACCAACTCCTCAGTATAAAAGATAACATATGTTGGGAGTCAAGAGCAATTTTTAAGGGAGACAGCAATCAAGAATGTTTGCTAATTTAAAATCAATGTGATTGGGGCGCCTGGGTGGCTCAGCGGGTTAAAGCCCCTGCCTTCAGCTCAAGTAATGATCTCAGGGTCCTGGGATTGAGCCCCACATTGGGCTCTCTGCTCAGCGGGGAGCCTGCTTCCCCCTCTCTCTCTGCCTGCCTCTCTGCCTACTTGTGATCTCTCTCTGTCACATAAATAAAATATTTTTTAAAAAGTTATTAAAAAAAATCAATGTGATTATTTCAGCCAAGATAAAGTAACATGGACTAGATTTGCCCTCCCCCATGAAACAACAAAAAAATGGACAAAATATGAAATAATGATTTTCAGACACTGGACATCAGGCAGCATATGACAGTGACCTGAGAGATGGGAAACAAAAAATATGATTCTTGTGGTTGCCCAGCTTACTACCTGGAGAGAGTTTCTAGACCAAGGCTCGAGGAACTGGACCCCAGGTGGAGCTTGGCAGAGCCCCTGAGCTAAAGAAGGGGAACTAGGAGCTGGGAGGCCAGGAATTCACAGGTGAATTCCCAAAGAAGAGTACTCCACACAAGAGAGGGACAGGGAGAGGGCTCAGGAGAACTACAGCAGGTCCCTTTTGAGCCTTTGGCTGAATTCTGATCAGCACATGCATGAGAAAAGCCTGGGGGTGACTAAGGGAACAATCCTCAGAACTCATATAGGGACAGGAATAGATTGTGTTCCCCCTAAAGTAGAAAAATGTATAATTCATGGGACTTCAGATGGAACATTCAGAGGGTTTTACCTTGATAGCGGAGAAAAATTAGTCCTAAAGTCTGTTCTAATCCCACCTAACAGAATTTAAAATCTACATGGTTGAAATCATTTATTTCCCTTCTTTGGAGATGGTTAACTTTCCATCTGGTCCCTCAATAAATATTCATTAAGTAACTGTGAAGTTGACTAGAAATGTTTACTTTGTCTAGATTTCGGCATCCAACTCCCCAGTTATACAGATGCAAGGGAAGACATGGATGAGACCATCACAGAAGTGGACTAAGGTGTATCATTTGTTGGGGAGCCAGAATATCCCATCCCCTTCAAGATCCTTCCAGCTGAACTAAGAATCAAGTTGTCATCAGACACAGAAGATCAAACCTAACAGTGTTCATACCGGGAATCCAAACCGTCATGGAAATTCCAAAGACAAGCAGAACAAGATATATACGTCATCCTGAACTAAGGAGAAGGGGGTTGGGGTCTGGGGATTCAGAGGGAAGAAATGCAGTTCACAGGGCAGTGAGCAGGACAAATGTTGGTAATTGGATATTTTCACTGCCATACAGATGGGTCACTTAGATAAAACTTATCTTGGGTAATAACCATTATTTTGGGAAAGACCCCCAATTTAAATTCTTCTAAGTAGTTCAGGGAAGGGCCAAAGTCCCTGTAGAGCCTGCAGGGTCTTAATCGCCTTCAGCTCCAAATAATCATCATGCCAGAGTGACCCATCTCGGGGCCCCCTGCCCTGGGGCCCTCCACGCTCGATTTCTATTTTCTCCTCTATCTTGCCTGTGTTCCATTTAGCAGCAGATGAATCCAGGATAAAACTAAAAAATCAAATGTCCCCCGTAAGTGTTTAGAGCATGCGATGGTGACTCTCATGGCACCTCGGAGGCGGGAGGCTGCTTTAGGATGAAATGGAACATCTCTTTCCCAGTTACTGGCTGTCAGAGACTCATTGAAATGGATGAGGAATGCAAACTTCCTACCTTTTATGAGATGTGTACAGCCACGTAAGTCACTGCCGATGATCTGGGTGATGAATGGAAGGTTTTGTGGTTTGGAGCAACGGCGGCAATGGCAAACAAGTCTTCCCCACAAAGCAGGCGCTCTTGACCCATGGCCGTGTCCACCTGCTGCTGGGTAAGGAGCATTCCTGCTACAGACCAGGGAAGACTGGAGAAAGAAACACAAATCTGTTCAGAGTTGCATTCAGGCTTCTCAACTTGGTCATTGCAAAAAAAAAAAAAAAAAAAAAAAGCAGAGGAAGATATTCCTGAACTCGCTGATGGTAATACTGTGCCTTGTCACCCGGGACTCGGAAGAGCCAGCAGAAGCCACAAACCTCTCTGAAGAAACAATGTACTGAGGAACATAGGAAGAGGTTGCAGAATGTGCTCAACTTTTGGCAAAGAGAATGAAGGAGGACAAAGAAAAGCACCAGGAACAGGTTGCCGAGAGACGGTGGCTGTCCTCCCTGATGGCTTCTACCTCCAAGTCTGAGTTCAGTCAAAAATGAGATTTTTTAAAAAAGCATGATTTTATTTATTTATTTGAGAGAGAGAGAGAATGAGAAAGGGGGAGGGTCAGAGGGAGAACCAGACTCCCCACTGAGCTGGGAGCCCGATGCGGGACTCAATTCCGGGACTCCAGGATCACGACCTGAGCCAAAGCCGAAGCCAAAGCGAGCCACCCAGACACCCAAGATTTTTCTTTTTCTTTTTCTTTCTTTTTTTTTTTTTTAGATTTTATTTATTTATTTGACAGAGAGAAATCACAAGTAGATGGAGAGGCAGGCAGAGAGGGAAGCAGGCCCCCTGCTGAGCAGAGAGCCCGATGCGGGACTCGATCCCAGTTGTGGAATCCACTCGATCCCAGGTCATGACCTGAGATCATGACCTGAGCTGAAGGCAGCGGCTTAACCCACTGAGCCACCCAGGTGCCCCAAGATTTTTCTAAAAGTAACAAATAAATAAGATCAGACATCAGATCTCAAAAAAAAAAAAAAACCCAAAACAAAACAAATAAAAGTAAACAAAACAACGCCCCAAAACCAAAAAGCATGTATGTGAGGACAGCACCGGAAACTGTTCCCTTCCTCATTTTGAACAAACAGTGTGCCCATTGTTTGGTAGCATCACTGCACTCTTGTTATACAATGATCCACAAAACGTCATTCAGGCATTGCTCCTCCCAGAGACTATGCTGGTGATCTTTCCACCCATGGCATTTGCTCCCCACTCATTGTTGCTGTTCATTAACTGTGAATTTTGAGAAATTCAGTCATATCGGGGCGCCTGGGTGGCTCAGTGGGTTAAATAAAGCCTCTGCCTTCGGCTCAGGTCATGATTCCAGGGTCCTGGGATCGAGCCCCACATCGGGCTCTCTGCTTGGCAGGAGCCCGCTTCCCCGTCTTTCTCTCTGCCTGCCTTTCTGCCTCCTTGTGATCTCTATCTGTCAAATAAATAAATAAAATCTTTAAAAAAAAAAGGAATTCAGTCATATTGTTGGAATTATAAGTTAGTCCTCCAAGGTTGGTCTCATAAAACTTCTGTTGAAATTGTGGGTTTGGAAATGGAAGCTGGTTCTTTGGTTTTATTCTTAACCTCCCATTTATTCTAGTGCATACCCTCTGTCATGGGTCTAGCCAAACCCTCTACCATCCTTCCAATCATCTGCAAATGCTCTAACAAGCTTCTAGATTGAGGAGTTTTGGGGGTACAGATTATATGCACAGGTAGGGGCACGGGCATAGAATCTAGTTTCTCTGTGGAGTGTCACGCCTAATGTCCCACTTAGCTCCTATCTGACTTCAGTACTGGGCTGGGCTGGGTCTCTTTCTCTCTCTCTTTCCTTCCCTTCTTTCTCCCCTCCCTTCCTCCCTCCATAATTATTTTATGGTGGGGAAATTTATGTAACATCAAATTGGCCCCTTTCACCATTTGAAATGTACAACTCCATAGCATTAGACTTTGTTATTAATTTTGTTACATAATTTTGATCGCTACCACTTTGTTACATAATTATGATCACTACCTCCTGCCAAATATTTCATCACCCCCAACAGATGGCTAATGTGGGAGGTTGTTTTTTCCAGAGGGGACTTGCCGCAATTTCTTTGGGAACACATGTAATTAATTAATTCCACAACTGGGCTTGCCATTCTTCCATTAGGAATTGGAGTCTGATTTCCCCCACCAGGAATCTGGGAGAGCATGTCACCCTTCTGACTAAAGAGCAAGGCAAACATCTGAAGCAGGGTAATAAAAGATCAGGCAACTTTTGCCTTATTCTTTGGAACCTTCCTGGTTGCAGCCCTGAGCGGCCAAGGGGTAAGTCCTACTACCCCAAAGCTGCTTTGCTACAAGGAAGCCAAGCCACGCAGAAAAGCCATGTGAGGACAGTCTGCAAGATAATCCTTGCCCCTGAATCATCGGGCAATTCCAGATTCTTCCAGCCCTCGGCCTTTGAATCTCTGACTGAGGTCTCAGACACCATTAAAGAGAAACAAGCCATTCCTGCTGTGCCCACTCCGGACTCCCCTGTCTCACAGGATCCGTGCCCATAACACAGCCGTTGTCAGTTTAAGTCGCTGAGTGTTTGGACAGCTTGTTACACAACGGTAGTGGAAGTCTAATATAAATTGGTTTTAATGCCTAATGCTAGCTATGCTAGGACACGTGAGCTCCATTTACCCTTTCCTGCCTCTTGCATTATTATTGCCATACTGTGACTTACGGGATATACCTAGTCTTGCAGATGACCAAAATATATTTCTCATATACATTTGGTCTTTATCCATGGTTCCTGGCTCACAGTGCTCGAGGCCCGAGGAATTTCCTGAGCAGTAAGAACAATGGGAGAATCTTTTGCTATAATATTTGCTCTCTGGTCCTCAGTTCCTGAAACCACTCCAGAGCTGTAAAGGTGCAATGTGCACCGTGTGGTTGCTTTCGTTCTTTTTAAAAAGATTTTATTTATTTGTTTGACAGAGAGGGAGAGAGTACAAGTAGGGAAAGCAGCAGGCAGAGAGAGAGGGGGAAGCAGCGTCTCCACTAAGCAGGGAGCATGAAGCGGGGCTCCATCCCAGGACACTGCAATCATGACCTGAGCCGAGCGCAGCCAATTAATGACTGAGCCACACAGGTGCCCACGTCTTATGTTTCTAATGAGCCCCTTTCCACCCCAGCTGGGTTTACATTCATAAGGTAACTTTGGAAACACCTAAGAATGGAGGCTAGTTGCTAGGGGAACCAACCATGAATAGAGGATTGGAATTTTCAGTCCCCACCCCTGATTTCCAGGGAGGTTGACTCATTCACCAGCGGCCAATGACTTAATCAACATGCCTCTGTAATGAAGCCTCCAGAAAAACCCCAAAGGATGGAGTTCAGAGAGCTTTCAGTTTAGGGAACCAGAAGGCTTCTGAAACATGCCACCATCCTGGGCCCAAAGTCCATGGGGACTCCTTTGTTCTGGACATTGTCCTATGTTTCTCTTCATCTGGCGGTTGGTTTATCTCCTTTAAACTTCTTTGTAATAAACTAGCATCCTAGTGAATAATTGGGTTTCTTGAGTTCTGGGAACTGCTCCAGCAAATTAATCAAAGCCCAAAACCTGGGACCCTCTGATTTAGAGCAGAGATAACAACCTGCTCTTGGGACAGGCATCTGAAGTCTAAGGATGGGGTCACGGGAACCTCCAAACTGCTGCTGGATGGTCAGAAGCCCAGATCACCTGGGCTCGAGTTCAGCATCTGCAGGGGTAGGCGGCAGTCTTATGGGACTGAGCCCCTCACATCTGAAATCTGATGCTGTCCCCCCAGGCCATAGATAGTGTCAGAATCTAGCTGAGCTGTAGGACACCCTGCTGGTGTCCAAGCACTACGTGATGGTGGTCCCTCCCAACTCCCCACCCCACTGACTCATTGGAATTAGGTGAGCAGAACATCTTGTTTAAAATTACATTTTAGGGGCGCCTGCTGGCTCAGATGGTTACGCGTCTGCCTTCGGCTCAGGTCATGATCCTAGTGATCCCAGGGTCCTGGGATAGAGCCCTGCTTCATGCTCCCTGCTCAGCAGGGAGTCTGCTTCTCCCTCTTCATCGGCCTCTCCCCTGCTTGTGCTCTCTCACACTTTCTATTATATAAATAACAATTTAAAAATAAAATAAAATTACATTTTAATTCTATATATATCATAAGACTGCTGAAAGCAATACTCTGCTTTTTGGAGGCTTTTTTTCTTTGTTTTTCAATCTCTCACTTTGCCACCTTAGAATCTGGCAAATATCCCCAGAGAGAAACTAGCTGTGTGCTGGGAGTCCCCTCTAAGTTCTGCCAACATTCTTTCTAGTTTCTCTGTCCCGCCTAAGTGGCTCTCCTTGAAATTAAAGCCTGGACTTTCAACCTCCAGCCTGTTTCGAGAATTTCCAAATGCTCCCAGCATGAAAATACCTATAGGGATCAGCTAGACATTCTTTCCCTCAGTGGCTTCATCCCTCTGGACCTGCTACCCGAAATGTGGTCTGCAGGCCAGAGGTCTTGTGGTGACCTGGGAGCTTGTTAGAGTTGGAGAATTCTGGCCCTCCTCCAGACCTCCTGAATCAAAACTTCCTATCCATGGTGAACAGAGCCCTGGCTTTAGATTAAACACAACACCCTGATAAATTACAATAATGGTAATCATTACTCGAGTGATGAACTTTACTTATATTATCTTTCATCCTCACAACAGCCCTGTAAATTTGGTATGCACTATTCTTATTTAATTCTTGAGAACTGAGGCTCATTCGAGGGGTTATGTAACTTGCCCAGAGTGTCCTAGCTTGTAAGTAACAAAGCCAGGACTGTGTGTCCATTACAACCCACAGGCTTTACTGCCCTGAATATTTTTATCTTATGACAAAAAATTCATTTAAAAAATTAAGACAGCATCCAGAAAAGTATAAAGAATAAAAGTCACATAAAATTTACCACCATTATTAATTTTGGCATGTATATCTCCAATTGTGTGGAGGGAGAGTAGAATTGTTGAAATGGTTTTGTAATTTGTTTTTGTTTCTTCTTCATGAAACATTGTGAGCATTTTAATACAACCCTTGCTCTTTTCGCCATATCATGCTACCTCTTGTTTCAATAAACTCTTTTGTGTCAGGGTTGGGAGCCCCATTCAAGTGTCAGAATATAACACTCCCAGTGGCTCCCTTTTGCGTGGGGGGCCCTCCCCCAAGAAGGGAGCAGAGGCTGGAGTGTTTCATCTCCTTCCTTTTTGGGAAAGACCTACCACCAGAGAAGAAAATAGTCATTTATTTGTTGCAAAAAATTTCAAGTTTAGATGTGTGATGAAATATTTAGAAAAAAACATATTTGGCTCCTGAGAGCCAGAATGTCCTGCTCTGAAGAGCCGACAAGTTCCTTGAGGTGGCAGAAAGGGAGGCACTGGCAAGGAGGTCTGGTGGAAGGAAGTCAGTACAGAGCATTGTAGAAAGTAAGATGGAGTCGCTCGCGTCAAGCAGAGGCCTGAGTCCAGCAGTGGTGCGGCAGCTGAGGGCACTGTGGTTCAGACCAGCTCTGGCGGAGAGCCGTCCCTGCTGACAACACACCCACAACTGAGAAGGGGCCGAAACAGAGCAGGTCTGCAAAGGCCAGACGCTGACTAAATCTATGTCTGACCACATCAGGAAGGCATCTGCAGCCAAAGGCTGTGCCCCACTGAACTCTGAACAGAACCGAGATCCTCCACGGCTTGGACACAATAAGCAGCAAGTGAGAGCGGACCTGCTGCACCTTGGCCTTGTATCAGGCCTTATCTCAGGGGCGGCTCAGACCCGCTGCACTTCTGATTCATTAACTTCCTACACCTAATCTATCTTGTTTGTTGTGTGAGTTGCTTGGTACCTTGCACGACTTTTTTTTTTTTTTTTAAAGGAGGCTCCACACCCATGGTGGGGCTTGAACTCGTGATCCTGAGATCAAGAACTGAGCTAAGATCAAGAGTCAAGCACTTGGGGTGCATGGGTGGCTCAGGAAGTTGAGCATCTGCTTTGGGCTCAGGTCATGATCTCAGGCGGGGAAGGGGGTTAGTCCTGGTATCAAGCCCCGGATCTGGCTCCCTGCTCAGCACGGAGTCTGCTTCTCCCTCTTCCTCTGCCCCCACCCCCCACCCCCCAGGCTTGAGATCTTCCTCTCTCTCTCTCTCTCAGGTGAATAAATGAATAAGTAAAATCCTTAAGAAAAAAAAAAAAAAGAAGTCAGGCACTTAACCAGCTGAGCCACCCAGGTGCCCCTCTTTGTGTAACTTCCTAGAAATCAAATTAAGCACGTGGTGAGATGCCATTGGTTTGGAATCCTGAACGTGCTAATCATGTTACCCTTCCTTTGTGACTGAATGACACTGACATAGTGGAAAGACACAGCTCATGTGCAGGTCTACACAGCGTGCTCACAATCGTTCACAAGCGTTCATAATCACTGCAACTCCACTTTTGGAATTCTGGGCTCTGATTTTATTAGCTATATGACTCGGGAAGATTCTTTTTAATCTCTACCCCTCTGCTTTCTAAAATATTAGGATAAGACTACAAACTGTAGTGTTGATGGGGGAATCAAATGAATTTAGAATACAGCCCAGACTGTACAGAAAAGTATCAGAACAGTGCGTGGCATGTAGCAAGCCCTTGAATGTTAATTCTTCCTCCTTCTCCCTTCTCTTTCTTCCTCCTCCTTCTAGGCTGATGTGTATCTTGAAATCAGGGCCCGTGTCCTGTACTCTTCCTCTGCCAGTGATTTTGAGAATCAGAGAACAGAAAAGACCTGTATCAGCTTCCTGGAAATGAAGTCCCCGAGATTCGCTCATGCCCCATTCAAGGCCCCCTGAGATATGTAGGCAGGGGGCCTGAGACAACCTCAAGGTTCTCCTGGCCCTGAGTTTAGGAAGAGCCAGATGCTCCCAGGAGACCATGAAGGATGTGGAAGTAGGAGAGAGGTGTGTGTGTGTGTGTGTGTGCGCGCGTGCGCGTGTGTTGGGTGGGGAAAGAGCGAGTGGGAGCCACATCTAGGAGCCCTTCAGTCAGGAATAGGGGCCAGGTTTGTGGCCAGGCAGAAGTGAGGGTATTTTAGGAAATGGCAGCAGGAGCCAAGAGCAGCTGAAGACCAAGTCCGGATCCTCACAGGCACTGGGCACAATGTCATTCCTTAAAATTAGACCCAGCCGCAGGGTACATACTGCAATTCTGACACGAACTCCTGACGTTAACCCAGACTGTATCGGTTAAGGTACTCATCCCCAGTGAGACAGTCCTCACTTCTCATGCCAGCTGTTAGTTTGGGGCTCCCCAAGCTACCTATGCTTCTGACCAATGGGCTATCATTCAGGGGTTCCCACAACTTTATGAGGCTTGATGATTCACCAGGATGATTCACAGAACTTGGGAAAGATCTATACATAAAATTAGAGTTTTACTGGGGGACCTGGGTGGCTGACTCTTGATTTTGGTTCAAGTCACGATCTCAGGGTCCTGGAATTGAGCACCAGGTTGGGCTCCACGCTCAACAGGGAATCTGCTTGAGGATTCTCTCTTTCCCTCTCCTCCTGTCCCTCCCTCCCCGAGACCACAACTATCTCTCCAGGGGTCCCACCTTCTTACTGACCATTACCCAGCTCTGATTATCAGTAGAAATGTTCATACAACTTAGTCCTTCTCCTCTTACTGCAAACCTGGCGGAAAGAACATGAAGTTCAGTGCCTGAGTTCTGGGGTTTGTTCCAAGTCTGTAGTTACCTCTCTGAACTTCAAGTGTAATGACCTCTAACTATTCCAGGAAGCTGTGGTATTCACATACATTGTCGTGAGTAGGAAGTCTTTTTTTTTTTTTTTAAAGATTTTATTTATTCATTTTACAGAGATCACAAGTAGGCAGAGAGGCAGGCAGAGAGAGAGAGAGAGAGAGGAGGAAGCAGGCTCCCTGCCAAGCAGAGAGCTCGATGTGGGGCTCGATCTCAGGACTCTGGGATCATGACCTGAGCGGAAGGCAGAGGCTTTAACCTACTGAGCCACCCAGGCGCCCCATGAGTAGGAAGTCTTTTAAAAAAGAGGCAACAGGGCACCTGGTTGGTCAGATGGTTAAGCAGTTGCCTTCGACTCAGGTCATGATCCCAGGGTCCTGGGATCGAGTCCTTCATCCGGCTCCCTGTTCAGTAGGAAGCCTGCTTCTCCCTCTCCCACTCCCCCTGCATGTATTCCCTCTTTCACTCTCTCTCTCTCTGTGTTAAATAAATAAATATAATCTAAAAAAAAAAAAATGCGGTTTAGACTGCACCATCTCTAAGGAGAAGAAAAGTAATTTGTCTCAGGTGAGATGCTCTGTCTTAGAGGTCAGCCAGTAGAGAAACCATCCCAGTAGCGCTGTGCCATGCTCATGGGCAGGAATATTGTGAATAAGACAGGAACTGGAGGTTCTTCCTTCACGCTCCCCCAGGAGCTGGGTGCCCACCCCCTCCTGCACCTGGTGTGGCCACTGACTGCATCTCAGAGTTGAATGAAACCACCAAACCAGGACTCAGAACTTTATCCGAAGAAAAGAATCCAGGCTCCTTGGGAAAGAAGTGGGGAAGTAGAGGGAAGTAGAGTCTCTCTACTTTGAGACTTGAAGAGCGTGCAGGCAGGACAAGCAACAAACCCAGTTCTGGAGAAGCCAGTTAGAAAGCTGTTCAAGGGTGCCTGGGTGGCTCAGTGGGTTAAGCCTCTGCCTTCCGCTCAGGTCATGACCTCAAGTTCCTGGGATCAAGCCCAGCATGAGGCTCTCTGCTCAGCGGGGAGCCTGCTTCTCCCCACCTCTCTCTGCCTGCCTCTCTGCCTACTTGTGATCTCTGTCTGTCAAATAAATAAATAAATAATCTTTTTTTTTTTTTAAGATTTTATTTATTTATTTGACAGACAGAGATGACAAGTAGGCAGAGAGGCAGGCAGGCAGAGAGAGAGGAGGAAGCAGGCTCCTTGCTGAGCAGAAAGCCCGATGCGGGACCCGATCCCAGGAACCTGGGATCATGACCTGAGCTGAAGGCAGAGGCTTTAACCCACTGAGCCACCCAGGCGCCCTAAATAATCTTTAAAAAAAAAAAAAAGGAAGAAAGAAAGAAAGCTGCTCTAGAAGCATCTGATCACAGGGTCCTGAATGTCTAGGCTACCAGCTGCCCACCCTTGGGCAACTTGAGGGAGAACATTTGCTTCTGTGTAGAAATGTGTAGTTCTGTGAACTGCGTAGCAGTTCCCTTCTGGAAATGTCCTTTTGCTCAAGGAACATAGACTGCCCGCTCTGTTGGGCTTGTGAACGCTGAAGAGACGGAGCGGCACAACATGGAAGGGTGTGTCCCTTCCCACCTCCTCCCGGGCTCCAGTGAAGATGAAGGGTCACCCCTGGGCGAACTGTAACCCTGAGCTGCAGGTGGTCATTGCAATCTCAGAGGACGACCCGGGGACAGCGCCTGAAAGCTACAAGGCACTGAAGCCCTGTTCTGCTGTGAAATGGAAGATCAAATCTGCTGAGTCTTATAAGTTAAAGGCTCCTGCTGCCAGATGCAAGATGGGGGCACTCGGCATACTCCCGAGCTATTGTATAAAAAAAAGATGTTGGAAATAATTAGACGTTATTTAATTTAATGATGCTGGAATAATTAGATATGTTAACACCTTAGTTCGCACCACAAATGAAAACTAATTCCAGATGGATTGGATTGCTCATTGTGAGAAAAAAATAATATGGCATATAAAAAACAAAACTATTAAATATAGAGTAAAATATGTGAACTTTTTTTCTGCTAACACTCTTGGGGTAGTCCCAAGCAAGATATGAAACCAAGAGGTCATAAAAGGAAAAAAAAAAATGCCAGGCTGGACCACACAGAAATGAACAAAAGATCCCTTACATGCAACCAAGATAGAAGGAACAGATGACCAGGAGGAAACACTTATAATATATAACAGAAAAAGGTTAATCTCCCTAAATAGGAAAAGAACACCACACTAATAAGAAAGACAACAACAACAACAAAAAAAACACAACAAAAACCAAAAACAAAACAAAACAAAAACCCAACAGGAAAAAGATCAAAGGATATAATTAAGGACTTCAGAGAAAAATAGAAATGGTCAATAAGAATATATATTTTAGAAACCCTGAGACCTTATAATATTTAAAGGAATTCACATTAAAGAATCAATATGACTCTTTTCACCTATAGGTGAAAAAGATTTGTAAATCCAGAATAAGGTCTAGAAGAATATGTGCTAAACCCTGAGCAGTGCTTCATTCTGAGGGAATATAATTGACCAAGCAGAGCAGGGATCTTTTATTTTGTTACTTTCTATTCACTGTTCATGTGGTGAGATTATGGGTGATTTTTACCATGGGGATGTTTTGCTGTACAATTTAATTTCTTTGCAAGCTGTGCAAACATAAATATACTACTTTCGGGGTTTTGGAAAGTTTCTGTTTATTTTAGTTTTCAAAATCACACAAAAAAGTGTGAGTATATTAGAAGAATCAGGCCAGTTTTTACCTACTCTCATAGCTCATTTTTTTTTTAGTGCGGGAGGGGCAGGAAGAGAGGGAAAGAGAATCTTAAACAGACTCCAAGACCTTGAGTTCATGACCTGAGCTGAAATGAGGAGTCGGACCTGAGCCTCCCAGGTACCCCTCAGACCATTTTTTTTTTTTAAAGATTTTATTTATTTATTTGACAGACAGAGATCACAAGTGGGCAGAGAGGCAGGCAGAGAGAGAGGGAGGAAGCAGGCTCCCTGCTGAGCAGAGAGCCCGATGTGGGGCTTGATCCCAGGACTGTAAAATCACGACCTAAGCCAAAGGCAGAGGCTTTAACCCACTGAGCCACCCAGGCGCCCTGCCTCTCATACCAATTTTTATTCACTCTTTGTCCTTGTACTTAATTCATGGATATCTTTAATTATACATTTTCCCCAACATACTTCTTTCTAGATATCCCCCCCCACAACTGAAAATAGAAAAAAAAAAAAAAAAAAACAAAATAATGAAGAAAGGAAAAAAAGAAAAAAGATGGCACCATGTACATACGGATTTAATTATTTTAATATATTATCATTGCTATCACTAAAGTTTTGGCACTGGTGAGGACTAAAGTCACCAAGATAATAGATAACCAGACAATACTTTGGGAAACAAGTTTTCAGAAAGGTCAAAAAGAAATGTCCTTGCTATGTAACTTTTGAATAAGCCACTTGAAAAGAAGTCAGTATTACATGCACATATTACATAACTCAAAGAATCCAAAAGTGCATGTTGGAAAGTTGTGTCCCTGACACCTTTGCTCCTAAGGCATGTACTATTACAAATAGTGATATCTTGTATATCCTTCCAGAGATGGTCTACCCACGGGCAAACGTTGGCATAATTATAGGGTAGCCCTCCGTAACATGGGTTTGCCTCTTGCTTATTTTACTTGAAAAAATATCTTAGAAATTGTTGTATATCAGTATCTATAACGCTGTATCATGGTTTTCAGTGATATGTAAATGCAAATGATTTCAGTCTGTGGATTAACTATAATTTAGCTCATCATTCCCCTACTGATAGGTGCTTATGTTGTTTTTAATATTTTATCGGTTCAAGAAATGTTGTAATATCCTCCTGTATTTGTAATTTTGCAAATGTGCATGTATATTTGTAGAAGAAATCCCTGCCAGTAGGGTTACTCCTTCATAATGTAGGTGTGTTTTAAATTTTAACTGCTCTGTAGTAATTTCTATTCCTTTGAGTCACAATTAAGAGTCTGTTTCCCTGTATCTTCAGCTACACAGTGATATAAAGCTTTTGACTTTTGCCAAGCTTCTAGGTGAAAAGTGGTCTCTTAGGTAGTTTTGATTTGTCTCTCTTTCATTGCAAGTGAAGTTGAATATTTTTGTATATGTTTAAGGCCACTTATATTTCCTCTCTTCTGAATTGTCCATTTATTATCTCTTAATTTTACTCAATTTCATTTATTTTGTTTTTATAAAAATAATTTTTGCTATTTAAAGATTCTCTTGCTGGGTAAGGGAAAAAAAACCCCAGCTACATGGTATTTATGAGAGATACTTCTAAATCAAAATAACTTAGAGTAACTGAAAATAGAGGGATGAATAAAGATATATTGAACACCTGGATAAAAAAATGAAGTAGGAATAACTATATTAAAACAAAACAAACTAAATCCAAAGCAATTTAATATTTCAGATTTATGAGGTGCTATGTATCAAGAATATATAAAAATCATGAATAGTTCATGAATCTAACAACAGATTTCAAAATATAAAACAAAAATGGTTAGAAATATAAGAAAATTTGACAAACTCACAAATATATACTATTTTGGGGATACTTAAATGTACCTCTCAGAAGTTAACAAATCAAGTAGACAAAAGTAAATAAGGTTATAGAAGATCTAAATAATAAAATTAAGTTAATAAACAGAGAATATATCTTTTTAAAAAAACATATGAAATGTTCAGAAAAAGAAACAATTATGAGACTATAAAAGCATTTAGATAATTCAAAAAAGCAGAACATATACACTCTGACCACAATGT
Organism: Mustela putorius furo; assembly: GCF_011764305.1. Classification (NCBI taxonomy): domain Eukaryota; kingdom Metazoa; phylum Chordata; class Mammalia; order Carnivora; family Mustelidae; genus Mustela; species Mustela putorius. The sequence continues at coordinate 22,708,269 of NW_025421341.1, forward strand.
AATAGCTATAAATCAATAATAAAAGAATGGGAACTTTCAAAACAGAAAACAGAACTGCAACTATTTATAAGAAAATAAAATCACCTTTCTGTAGGACTCTTCAAGTAAAAAGAGAATCTAAATGGAAATTACAAACATGAATGACAATAAGAGAGAATGTGTACTGAATCTTAATGGAATGGCCTACACAGTAATGTAAAAATGTACAGCATTAAAAGTATTTATCGGAAAATCAGAAAATTTTACTAAGTAGTCAGTTTTTAAAAGGTTTTAAAAAATACAAAATATCAAGAAAATTAATTCAGGGGGAAAGAATAAAGATAAAAGTATACATCAGATTTCTACTTTTTTAAAAAGATTTTATTTGTTTATTTTTATAAGATTTTATTTATTTATTTGACAGATCACAAGTAGGCAGAGAGGCAGGCAGAGAGAGGAGGAAGCAGGCTCCCCGCTGAGCAGAGAGCCTGATGTGGGGCTGGATCCCAGGACCCTGAGGTCATGACCTGAGCCGAAGACAGAGGCTTAACCCACTGAGCCACCCAGGCTCCCTCTACTTCTGTTAATACTGGACTTTCCTTCTAAGGAAAGACAGAAAAGCTGTATGACTACAAATACATCACGCATCTACTTGAAGCATAAGCATCCATAAACACACAAGGTAATAGACAATAGAACCAGAAGACCCAGAGGCAAGTTAGGCATTAGGTACTGCATTCCTATTAATGGTATTTCCCATTTTCTTTTCTTGTTCTTGTTCTTCTTCTTTTTTTTTTTTTTTTAACTTTTGTGGGGTTTTTGGTTTGTTTTTCTTTTAAAGATTTTTTTTTACTTAGAATGTGAGAGAGAGAGAAATCATGAGGGTGGGGGGCGGAGGAGCAGGCTCTCCACTGAGCAGGGAGCCTGATGTGGGACTCAATCCCAGCACCCTGGCATCATAACCTGAGCCAAAGGCAGACTCTTAACCACCTGAGCCACCCAGGTGCCCTCCTGGTTTTGCTAGAGGAAGCTGAGTGGTTTAGCCTCACAGGGCTGAGTGAAGAAATGCTGGCATCCGTCATCTCTTAACCCAACTCTGGGTTGGGATGCCAAAGGCTTAAGAACTGGACTAGACTTGCTTTCTTTCTTTCTTTTTTTCTTTAATTATTTTTTATTTTTTGATGGAGAGAGAGAGATTACAAGTAGGCAGAGAGAAAGGGAGGGAAACAGGCTCCCCAGTGAGCAGGGAGCCTGATGTGGGGGCTCAATTCCATGACCCCAAGACCATGACCTGAGCTGAAGGCAGAGGCTTTAACCCACTGAGCCACCCAGCTGCACCTAGACTTGCTTTCTAAAGGATTGCAGCTTGACTTCAAAGACTCCTACTCTGGGACACCTGGGTGGCTCAGTTGGTTAAGCAGCTGCCTTCAGCTCAGGTCATGATCCCAGCGTCCTGGGATCAGAGTCCCACATCAGGCTCCTTGCTCAGCGGGGAGCCTGCTTCTCCCTCTGCCTCTGCCTACCATTCTGCCTGCCTGTGCTTGCTCTCTCCCCGCTTCTCTCTCTGATAAATAAATAAAATCTTAAAAAAAAAAAAAAAAAGACTCCCACTCTGGAAATTGAATTAGGCTGATCCTAGATTGCTTGTGCCTTCAGGCAACTATCAGAAACAAAAGTAAATTTTGCCTGAGGCAAATGAAATCATCCTATAGATGAGATCCAGCAGAAGCTTAAAGAATGAGTTTTTCTGGCACACAATCAAAAGCAACCAGCCCTGGGGGAAAAAAAAACCCAGCAATACAGCCAAAACCCACTAGAAATAATAGACAATAGAAATAATTTCATGTACAACCCAGATATTGGAGTTATAGCTATAATTCTTAAAACAACTATGTTTACAAAATGTAAGGGGATAATTGAAGATGAAACTAAGAATTCTGACATAAAATAAGAAATATAAAAAGGACATAGATCTGAAAAAAAATCTAATCAAAATTAAAAACTGAAAAATACAGTTGCTAAAATTAAGAATTCAGTGGACAGATTTAATAGAGTTAGACACAACTGAATGTAGAATTAACGAGCTAGAAAAGACAAGAGGATTTTTAAAAATGCAGAAAAGAGGGTAAGAGACAGGAAGGATCTCTTGGAAGGTCTAACACATGTATAATCTGAAGAAGGGGGGTGGAGAAAGAAGAATGGTATAGAAGAAATATTTGAACAGGTATGTCTGAAGAACTCCCAAACTGATGAAAGATTTCCAGTCACAGATTTAAGAAACCCCATGGCCAGGGCACCTGAATGGCTCAGTGGGTTAAAGCCTCTACTTTTGGCTCAGGTCATGACCCCAGGGTCCTGGGATCAAGCCCCGCATTGGGCTCTCTGTTTGGCAGGGAGCCTGCTTCCCTTCCTCTCTCTCTGCGTGTTTCTGCCTACTTGTGACTCTGTCAAATAAATAAAATCTTTAAAAAGAAACCCCATAGCCCCAAATGGCATAAATAAAAACATAAATTCACACCTAGCCTCGTTAACCGACCCTCTCATTGTTGCCCCTTTGAACCTAATACCCCGTGTCTCCCTCTGGCTCCTTATAATTAACCAATTCTTCCAATGTTCTTAGAACAAGATTTACCATCTGTTGTACCCGAGTTTTTGGGTCCAAGAAACCACCAAGGAGCCAACACCGATGCAATCACATGAGGGTTTATTTGACAAGCTTAAGCTTGGGCCCAAGTATACCCGACACAGCAGAGTAGGGACTTGGACCTCAAGCTTAGTTAAGGCAGGGGTATTTATGGGTTCCTGTTACTAAAGCAGGGTGGGGGTTTCTGGAACCAAAGCAGGGTGGGGGTCTCTGGAACTAAAGTAGGGTGGGGGTCTTTAGAACTAAAGTAGGGTGGGGCTTCCTGAAACTAAAGTAAAGTAGGGGAAAGTTCAGCCCTTGGGCACAGGGGTCTGAGATGGCTGTACTTATGCTAAGGCTAAACCTGAGGTGGGATGGCCTTAGTTTTTCTCAGCCTCCACATTTCCCCCTCTCAGAGGAACCTAAGGAAGGACCCAATCAGGGGTCCAGGCTGGTTACAGGAACAAGGTGTGGTGGCTGGTATTGCCGTCTGAGTACCATGAGCTTAACTGTACTGACTCTGTCTTTGACAAAAGTAAGCAACATTAGTGGCATACGTGAAAGTGGTGCAGTCTTAGCTTTAGGGTATTGTCCTTGTCGGGCTGACTTTTCCATTCTGGGACGAAGTCCTTGGGAACGGTGTGTGGGTCAGCTGGTTGGACATGGGTGTAGTGGACCCAGGGAGTAATCCCATTGACCTTGGGAGCAGTGGGAGTGGTCAGGATCACGATGTAGGGTCCCTTCCAGTGAGGATCCAAGTTTTCCACTTGGGGGCAGAGCATCCAAACCAAGTCCCTGGGTTGGTAAGGATGTGGTTCTAGCTCCATCTCTGTCTCAGTGTGGGCAGTCCGGATCCCTGCGTGGGCTCTTTTGAACATTATTTCAAATGGGGTCACCTTGTTTAAACAGGGTGTACATGGCGCCCTGAGGAGGGCAAAAGGAAGTAGGTCCACCCATCCACCACCAGTCTCCAGAATTAGCTTTGCCAAGGTCTGTCTCCTTGCCCAGAGCTCTGGGCCCGGTAGGCACAATGTAGCCCCCAACTAGTGTCCATGGCTTGGCCAATGCCTGCGAGACTGAACTCACAAATGCAGGGCTGTTGTTTGATCCAATTGCGAGAAGTAACCCAAACCTCTAGTAGTTTTTTGGCTACCACTCCTGCCATCTCATGTTTTGCAGAAAAAAAGCCTCTACCCAGCCTACGGTCCGTATAGATGTTGGCGATCTTACCCTTGGCCATCTGAAGTGCCTTGGTGAGTGCAATCCGCTCCACTTTTCCCGCCGAGGTTCCGTGTGGCAGGGCTGTTGTCCAGAGTTCCTGCTCAGGAGAAACCACCACAGCCCCCGCACACCTCTTTCCATCGACCATGTAGCTACTCCCGTCTGTGAACAGAGTCATCTCCACATCCGGGAGGGGAGTGTCTCTGAGATCCGGCCTTATTCCTGTGACCTGGGTTAGGACCTCTCCGCAGTCATGTGGGTGGTCAGTCAGCTCCTCTGGCAGCAACGTGGCTGGATTTACGCTGGGGGCCAGAAAATCACTTTTGGTTCATTGAGGAGGAGGGCCTGATACCCTGTCACTCGGGCGTTTGTCATCCACTGGTCTGGGTAGAGTCTGGAGAAGGGCCTTGATTGTGTGGGGGGTGTGGTCAAAATGAGATTTTGACCCAAAGTCAATTTACTTATATCCTTAACCAGAAGGGCCATGGCAGCAATTATGTGGAGGCAAGGGGGAACCCAGCTGCTACTGGATCTAGTTTCTTGTTAAGATAGGCTATTGGCCTTTGCCGAGGCCCCAGAGTCTGAGTCACAACTCCTTTGGCCACCTCTGCCTCTTTACCCACATACAAGTGGGAGGGCTCGGTAACATCTGGGATGGCCAATGCTGGGACACTCAGTAAGGCTGTTTGTAATTCCCAAAATGCTTCATATATGTGGGGCTGACTGACTGGCAAAGGCAAGATCATCTAAACGAGTTATCCGGCAACTTCTCTGAAGTTTACCTCAAGTTGTCTAGTTTAGGTAAACAAGCATTTTAAAAACAATTAAATCTAGAATTTAACATCCATTAAGGTGTGTTATTAAAACAATTTTTCTCTCTAGAATAACCCTCATTTCCAGAGATAGTCAAATCAAGACTGATTTATTTGAAAAACAAGTCCAGTTTTAACAAACTTGGCCTAATTATTTACATAAGCTCAGCAAGAACAGTAAGTGTGATCATATAGATCTTTTAGAATCTGCTCTGCTGGAACTTCTTATAAGGAATCTCTAGGTTGAACTTTTAGTAGCCTCTCCAGGCCAGAAGCCAAGCCATGTAGTTGCCATCAGACATGACTGTTTATTTGGGTGAATTCCTCTTCCTGAGGTCCTGCCTCTACCAGGAAGTGATATTCTTTACTCACCTGGGGAGGCTGCTGGGAACTCTGTTAGCAAGGTATCAGGCCAACAGTTCCAAAGGGCTTTATAGCTCCATGTATAAAATCAACCTTAGTTCCTTTAAGCTGTCTGGTCATACCTAAGCCTTTTCAAATATGACATTCCAGTCAAAGCCTTGGTAAAATAACCAGTGTTTCCAATGGTGTCTTGTTACAAGGAGAAAAGATTCTTATTGAACTCATGTAAATGATTGATTGCCATGGAAGAATACTTGCTGAGATCTTTTGGTTTCAGAGATAGAGAGAAAAATTGAATACCTTGATTCGTTTACAAATGAATACTTTTAAATCTCTGTATGTAACAGATAACTAAAGAAAAAGTTTCCCTAGTCTGGAGGAACAAACATTACAGAACCAGTCATGTTTAAAATAAGACAAAACATTAAGTGACACAACATTACAATCTTTCAGTTCCCATGTTACTAATTCTGGTTTAGTCTGAAGGCAGCTTTTACTTCTGTAAATTCTTATCCATTTCAGTTCCAGGATTTTAACATATCAAAGACCTGCATTTGTCCTGAAAGTCTTCCCATATGAATTTCCTTTAAGGTGAGGTCATCTTTCAAGAGAATTAAAACAATTACAAATGACAAAAACTCAGAGTAGATATGGTTAAATATCAAGTGATGACCCTTATCAAAACATTAAAATTTTAGGAAATGTATAGAACCTCTAGAGTAGTTACAGCATTTACCCAAATGTAACCCAAGGTTTATCATTGGTTTAGCAATACTCCCTGAGTAATTCAGCATATCAAGGAAAAGTCAAAGAGATCTCATTTACAATTTTGGGCAGGCAAAGAGAAAACCATTTACATTTTCTTAACAGCAGATCAATTAATCTAAGAAAACTTTGTCCTTTTATTTTTTTTATTTATTTGACAGACAGAGATCACAAGTGGGCAGAGAGGGAGGCAGAGAGGAGAAAGCAGGCTCCCTGCTGAGCAGAGAGCCTGATGCGGGGCTCGATCCCAGGACCCTGAGATCATGACCCGAGCTGAAGGCAGAGGCTTAACCCACTGAGCCACCCAGGTGCCCCTATTTCCATCAGTCTTAGTTACACTTAGCATTTTGTACTTTTAGAAACACCTTAAAAACCTCTAGTTAGTTATTAATCTGTTGTGAATGGTTATAACAGAATTCTTTAGATGTCAATTTATGAATCAGTTAAGCACAAAGCACATTTACTAACAGATTTAAGTATTATTTTCTTTGCTGTAAGAAGTCAAAAGCACAAACCTATGTTCAGTAATCAATGACTTAGCATTTTATCCTCTTTGGAAAAGATGTAAATGTCCAACAAATTTAATTCCATTTGTTATCCAAGCAAAACTTTAAACTTTCAGGTTACCAAAGACTTTGAAAGCGATCTCAGCAATTACCCTTTAAAACTTTGAGACAGACAGTTAACCATCAGTTTGGTCATTTCTTTGCTAACAGATTTTAACAAATAACACGAGCTTATTTGACCTTCAGTAAACTTTGAAGTTTCACATTTACTGCTAGTAACTTAAAAGACGTGTATATCTTAATTAAACCAACAAACTTAACTTAGTTCACATACTGATTTACGTTCCACCTGGGCCCACTCCACTTTGAATTTTTACCTGAGACACGGGTGGGAAGATCTGGATTGGGGAGTGTTTGGTCCAGGGGGTGCTCTTCTTGCTCCTTGACAGTGAAGAACAGAACAAAGTACCACCAGAGTGCAGAGAAACGGTTCCCAGTTCTAGAACTCATCAGCTCCAAGAGAGGAGGAGACACCATGCTTTCCACCAGCAAGGTTGGGGTGGGGGGTGGCTAGGCAGTCACCGTCCGGCCAGAGAGGGCAAGGAATGTCCCCAAAACAAAGGTAGTTTCAGCAGCTGCTTGGGCATATTCCTTAAAGTCTCTGTCTTGAGTTAGACTAACCCCAGTTGGCTCCAGTTATAGCCATTAACACACAAAATGAGTGAAGGAGAAGCCCCACATCTATTAGGAGGAATGGAGAGGCGAAAGTCAGTCCCCTTACTCTCTGCTTGCCTCATTTCTCCAAACACAACAACAATGCAACAGACAACAAAAAGACAGGACAAAAACAACTGCAGATCCAGCAGCCCTCCCGGGGCCATCCAGCATTAAAGGATGGCCATTCAGACATGCGGAAAGTCTGAAACTTTCCCTTTCATATGTCCGTGCCCAGGTTATGAGCTCTATCCCTAACATCCGAGAAGTGGTCAATCATCAGAGTCAGAGGAGTTGTCTGCGTCTGTCCCATCACGTCCTCAGTCCACAACAAGACAAATACACTTACGACAATTAACAAGAACACACTCACAAAGACAAACGATCGGGCGCGACCGCGAAGACAAAACTGGAAGGAAGTTAAGGGAGAATCCGGCTGTAATGGCAGCGGGCTCTCTTCACAGATGAGGACCTCGTCCTCTGGGCCCGACCACAACAGCAGCCGAGCCTCCAGACATGGGTCCGACCGCCAACAGCAGCCGAGCCTCCAGATGAGGACCCCGTCCTCCACAGATGAGGACCTCATCCTCCAGGCAGGAGCAAGGGACGTCTCCACAAGTCCCCCGGGTCGACGACCCGCCACGGGTCCGCTTGAGCCAATGTCGACTTCAGATACTCAGATACTTAGACTCGGCCCAACCACGACAGCAGCCGAGCCTCCAGATTGGAATTCCTACAGGTAAAAATGCAGATTGGAGCTCCCTAAAAGTTTGCGTGCAAATAGATTAAAAAAAAAAAAAAAAAAACCAAAAATGAGTGCACTCACCAGCCGGGGCAGGACCCTCTGGGTTGGAGTCCTGGGGTCTCTCAGATCTGGGTGGAACCTCCAAATGTTGTACCCAAGTTTTTGCATCCGAGAGACCACCCAGGAGCCAACACCAATGCAATCACACGAGGGTTTATTCGACAGGCTTAAGCTTGGGCCCAAGTATACCCGATGCAGCAGAGTAGGGACTCGGACCAGAGCTTAGTTAAGGCAGGGGTATTTGTGGGTTCCTGCTACTAAAGCAGGGTGGGGGTCTTTAGAACTAAAGTAGGGTGGGGCTTCCTGAAACTAAAGTAAAGTAGGGGAAAGTTCAGCCCTAGGGCACAGGGGTCTGAGATGGCTGTACTTATGCTAAGGCTAAACCTGAGGTGGGATGGCCTTAATTTTTCTCAGCCTCCACACCATCCTGCTTTTACCTTTCTGAAATAGAAATAACTTTTTAATATACTTTGAATATATAGGAGGCAAAAGATTCATGAAACGCTACTCTTTCTTCTTGGCAGTGTTTTCTGGACCATTTTACTCTTTTCCATCTTATTAAAAAATAATTCTGGTCACAGTCCCTAAATCCGGGCTCAATCTACAGCTGGAAAAACTCTGCCTTAGCTGATTTAGGAATGTGGAGGGAATAGAATTGCACTAACGGACACCTAATACTTAAATTTGTTTGCTTGTCTTTCACCGGCCAGGAATCAGATGACCTTGGACAAGGGGCTGTTTTTCTTGCTGTGCTCTGCTTTGTTTCCTTTTTTTCTTTTCTTTTCTCTCCTTGCTGGGAGCTCAGACTCCTGGATCAACTCCCGGGGCTTGGGACGGGGTTGGGGGGGTAGGGTGGGTGCGCATTAGGAAAAGCCAGCGGCCAGTTAAATCCCAGCAGCCGGTTCCTGCTCTCTGGGAAGTGAAGAGCACCAGGGCGAGGGCGCTGTGCGGTGGCGAACCTGTAGGTCAGGCAAGGGCCGGGCTCGCTGGCTGGGGCTTCCTGGCCTTGGAAGGGCCCCGGGCTTCCAGAACTTTGCTGGACTGCGAGACAAAGTACAGACCAAAGAACTTGACGTTCTCGCTGTGAGTGCGCGGAAATGCAAGGTGGGGAGTCGGAGCAGCGGCGGGCGCCGTGGGCGCTCGGGGCGGGGGGGCGGTCTGGGTTAATCCCGGGGCGCATCCTCTGCAGTGGCGTTGGCCGGCGCCTCCCCTGGGCCGCAGTCCTACCGCTGGAGAAGGCGGCCTTTGTGTGTTCCTCGTTAGGTTACGTTGGAGAGACCGACGACCGCAAGGGAAAGTGAGCAGTAAGGGGCCTGGCCGGCTTTCGCCCGGCCCACTCCCGGCCTCTGGCGCCCTTGAACCCGCCCCTCCGGGTAGATCTCTGAGCGGGCTCCAGGCACTCTTCACTCGCGGTCCAAAGGCTCGGCGGCGCGGGCAATGGATCTCGTGGCTGCTCTGCGGGGCGCGAGACTGCGGCGGGCGCTGCTGGGGCCGCGGGTGGCCCTCCCAGGCCTCTGCCCACACGGGGCCAGAGCCAAGGCCGCCATCCCCGCCGCGGTCCCGGTTACCGCCGAGACTCCTGGAAACGGGCCTGGCGACCAGAGGCTGCGGACCCTGGAGGAGCTTCCTGGGCCCGGACCGCTGCGCTTCCTCTTCCAGCTGTTAGTGCAAGGCTACGTTCTGCGGTTACACAAGCTCCAGGTACCAGAACTGGCCTCGCGACCGGGGAAGGGGGAAGTGGGGGGAGTGAGCACCAGGACGGAAGAGCAGGAGATGGGGAGATGTTGGACAAAAAAGTGAAGGACGCGAAAATTTAGCTCAGGACCGACTGGAGCTATGGTCCTAGGCTGGACGTCGGTAGGGATCACGTGTAAAGGGTAGACAGAACTCGGTGAGCTGAAATGAGTAGGTGCAGAGCGGTAGGCACCAGGGAGGAGGTGACTTGGGAAGCCAAGTTCAAAATGCACGGAGGTTGAGAGAGGCCGAAACTGTCTTGGTAACGGAATGGCAGGTCCCAGTGTCTACCCTGTCAGATGTGGTAGAACCACTATTTAATTCTGGGGTGGTGTTGACTACCACAGACTTCTTCCAAAGGAAATGGCTTTGGGGAGGGTTATGGACATCTAGCAATTTGCAAGATAAGTTTTCCCATAGGGAGAAAAATGTCACTTCTGGGGGATTGAAAGCAAAATCATAGACGTTCAGGAAAAGATGCATTTTGTTGCTGTTGTTATTATTAAGGAATCAATGTCCAGTAAGGAGAGTTTATTCAGGGGAACACTGAGGCAGGGATGGATGGATATCCCACTGCGAATGGACAGAGACTGGAAAACCCAATGTGGGTTAAGGTGGAGAGGTTTTAGGAGATGAACTGAAGAGATTCAGCTGGGATCTGTCTTCCCAGTGACTATTACAAAGTACGGACATACCAACTCTGCCCCAGGCATTTTTTCAAAGGGCTGGGATTCACTGGTCGGTGGCCAGTGTCTTCATGGTTTATAGGCCCCCTTGCGGGAGAAGGAGGACAAGGGTCTTGAACGAGTCAATAAACTGCTAATTTCACAAAGGGAACTTGAGTGCAGTAGGACGGACTAGACGGACTAGACGGGAGAGGTGGAGAGGGCCTCAGGGAAGGAAGGCTGGGGAGTGGCCTGTCTGAGCCGCCCTCCGGACAAAGCTGGACCAGAATTGAGGATGAAGTGACTCTGGGGTGTTGAAGCACTAACCGGACTAATTTCAGAGCTTCTGCTCCCACCGGGCTGCTGTCCTTTCCTGGGGTCTTCCCTGTTAGCTCCTGCTCCTGAAACTGGGTGGGCAGCTCCCAAGGTACTCAGAGATGGTTAAAAAAGCATTCCTTCCAGGCTCAGCGTCAAGAAACCAAGTAAGCCAAGAAACCAGAATCCTGTAAACTTTTCCTATGTGATTTAACCTCTGGACATGTGAGAGGCCCAGCGAATGCCCCAGGGGTGGGGACGAAGGATTTCTCACCACTTCTTAGGGAGAGTTTACTACAAGGTTTTGCTTAGGATTTTCTCTGGAGCAGTAACTACCAAAGAAATTCTAGACCATCCGAAGAGGTGTAGGAGGAAGCAGGAGAAACCGGGAATGCATAGCCTTTTATTTTATCTTATTTTACTTTATTTAAAATTTATTTATTTATTTGAGGGAGAGAGAGAGAGCATGAGAGCCAAGGGAGAGGCAGAGGGAGAGGGAGAAAGAGAATCTCAAGCAGACTCCACTCCGAGCGTGGAGCCCTGAGATCATGACATCAACTGAAATCAAGAGTCGTCTGCTTAACTGACTGTGCCACCCAAGAGCCCCAGGCATGTGTAGACTTTTAAAGGAGCGGCCAGGGCTAGGATCCAGGAGAGCCCCCTGGCCTCCAGCCCCTAGATCCCAGAGATCTGGAGTCACATGAACCTTCCCAGGGCATCGATGGAAAATACATTAGCCCTTCTCAACCTGCAGCTGGTGAAGAGTGGAGGGTTGCACATCTATGAAACCCAGTTAGTACCCCTACTGAGAAGGAGGATACATTTCAGGGACACACACTGTATCAGTTCAAATTTATTTGGTTGCCACTCCCACTGGCTTCAGGTAGGCTTATTGGCTCCTATAACCAAAAAGTGTAATAGTTGGTTCCCTTAGCTATGTAGTGTGCTCTGGACATTCATGAGATGATCAAAGCTATAGTTTTTGTTTTTTGGCATGTGCCTTGGCTCTGCTGTCTTGCAGAAGTTAGATGACTGACCTGGGCTACCTACCCGTCTCTGAACCCATCACAGTGGCCAGAGACATACTCTAATTAGCTTAGACACGTACAGGCTCACCCCTAAAGCTGGGATTGGGGTCCCTCCCACCTAAACCAGGTGAGTACTGCACAAGGCATACGAGTAGAGTTGCTCTAAGGGCAGCTGACCGTAATACCCCCTGTACCCTCAGTTGTCAAAAAACCGTGTATCATATGCAAAAATCATAAAATCAGCTCAGGGAAGCATTGTAGGGCTTAAGGGATAGAGTGGGGATTGGAACATATGAAAATCGTGCTAGCCCATAAATGCAGTTCCGTTCTCTAGCTAACTAAGATAATACCAAGTACTGGAAAAATGAAATGTGAACGTACATTAAATTTATATGTAGATTTAAATTAATTTCTTTCAAAGATGTCAGCTGAGAGAATGATGAGACCGGTTACATATTCCATTGCTCTAATTGGGAACTGTCTTGGCTGGGGACCCTTCGTGTGCCCCACAGTGCCCTGTGCACATAATTGTCATTTCATATGCATGTTTCTCTTTCTCTCTCTCTCTCTCTCTCTTTTCTTTTTAACAGTTACACATTTTTTTTTCTTATGGTGCGAACTCTAAGATCTACTCTCTTAGAAACGTTCAAATGTGTCATAAGTATTAATAATTATAGTCACCAGGCTGAGCATTACATCCCCAGGATGTAATTTATGTTGTATTTATTTTGTATCTGGAAATTTGTATCTTTTGACCCCCTTCACCCATTCCGTCCCCTCCCACCTGTGGCTTCTGGCAGCCACCAGTCTGTTCTGTGTCTCTATGAATTTGGTTTTGTTTGCTTTGTTTTTAGATCCCGCATGGAAGAGAGATCAGCCAATATTTGTCTTTCTCTGACTTATTTCACTTAGCACGATGCCCTCAAAGTCCATCCATTTGTCATAAATGTTGAGATGATCTTCTCTTGTGTGGCCAAATAATACTTCATTGTATATATACCATAACTTCTCTACCAGTTCATCCCTTAATGGACACTTAGATTGCTTTCAGGTCTTGGCTCTTGTAAATAATGCAGCCATGAGAACAGGTGCCTACATCTTTTTGGTTAGTATTTTTTTTTCTTTAGATAAATACCCAGAGTGGAATTGCTGGATTACAGGGCAGTTCTATTTTTGATTTTTTGAAGAACCTCCCTAGGGACTGTACCAGTAGCTATCCTCACTGAGAGGACGCGAGGGTTCTCTTTTCTCCACGTCCTCACCAACCCTTATAATCTTTCGTCCTTTGGAGGTTCATGCTTCTTTTTTTTTTTTTTTAATAATTTTTATAAAGATTTTATTTATCTATTTAAGAGAGAGTGAGTGAGAGCTTGAGCAGGAAGGAGGGAGGAAATGCAGAGGGAGAGGGAGAAGCAAACTCCCCATGGAGCAGGGAGCCCAACGTGGGGCTCGATCCCAGGACCCTGGGATTGTGACCTGAGCCAAAGGCAGATGCTTAACCAACTGAGTCCTCCAAGTGCCCCCTTTTGAGGTTCATTCTAACAGGTGTGAGATGCTATCTCATTGTGGTTCTGATTTGCATTTCCCTGATGATGAGTGATGTTGAGAGTCTTTTCCTGTCCCTGTTGGCCATCTGTATGTCTTGGGGAATATGTTTACTTGGATCTTCTGCTCATTTGTGAGGCTGATGATATTTTCTATTGGCTTTTTAGTCTTTATTTTATTTCTTTTCATCCTGATCTTTGTTGTTTTCTTCCAGAAACTAACTTTGAGATTAGTTGCGGTTCTTTTTCTAGTTCTTTAAAGTGTAAAGTTAGGTTGTTTATTTGAGATCTTTCTTATTTCTTTCTTTTCTTTTATTTTTTTAAGATTTTATTTATTTGAGAATAAGAGAGAGAGCATGAGAAGGGGAAGGTCAGAGGGTCAGCAGACTTCCCACTGAGCAGGGAGCCCCATGTAGGACTCGATCCCAGGACTCCAGGATTGTAACCTGAGCCAAAGGGAGTCGCTCAAGCAGCTGAGCCACCTAGACACCCATGAGATTGTTCTTGTATCTTTTTTTTTTTTTTAAGATTTAAAAAAATTTTTTTTATTTGACAAAGAGAGAGATTACAAGTAGGTAGAGCAGCAGGTGGGGGAGGGAGCAGGCTCCCCGCTGAGCAGAGAGCCCGATGCGGGGGCTCAATCCCAGGACTCTGGGATCATGACCCGAGCCAAAGGCAGAGGCTTAACCCACTGAGCCACCCAGGCACCCCTCGTTCTTGTTTCTTGATGTGGCATCTATCACTGTGAACTTCTCTCTTAGGATTGCTTTTGCTGTATCCATAAATTCTGGCTTTTACCACTCTTACCATCCTTTCCTTAAGCCTGAATTCCTGTTCTCCACTGGACATGAGCATCAAAGCCAGATGATCCGGGACCTTCTGAACCTAACAGGCATCATTCTGCGCAATGCAGAGGGTGTCATGTCCAGCTCCGGCAGCCCCAGTGCCAGGTCAGCAGCAGGAGCAACCTCCTAAAGACTGTGGGAAGGAACGGGGCCTGGGCGCCCCCTCCTGCTCAGTCTCCCGTGCTGCGCACTCTGCCCCTGTAATTTACGTAAGCACCATGGCTGTGTCTGTGTCCCTAAAAGCATGTTTGATTCCCCAGCTCAGGAATCTCCACAGGGCCTGGGAATCAGCTTTTAACTTTTCACAGGGACATTTGAGGCCCTGGCCTCCCTTTCCCAGGTGCTCTTTGAGGGTTTAGGATGCTCTATTACCTTTTTCATATGTCTTTAGGTATTTTCTGATTTTTTGCTTCTAGGTTTCTTCTTGGTTATTCAGTAGTCTATTGTTTAATCGCCACATTTTTTATGAATTTTCCAGTTTTGGGTTTTTTTTTTTTTTTTTTTTTTTGGTAATCAGTTTCTAGTTTCATACCTTGTCAGGACAAAAGATGCTTGATAAGATTTTAATCTTCTTAAATTTGTTAAGACTTGTGTTGTGGCCTGTCATGTGATCTCTCCTGGAGAATGTTCCATGTGTGCTTGGAGAAGAATGCATCTTCTGTCATGTTTGGATGGAATGTTCTGGAATGTTCAGTGTGAGTCTGCTAAGTCCCTCTGGTCTGCTGTGTCATTTGAGGCCAGTGTTTCCTTATTGATTTTCTGTCTCGATGATCTGTCCGGGGGATATCAAATTCCCCTACTATTATTGTATCGCTGCTATTTCTCCCTGTAAGTCTGTTAGTATTTGTTTCACATACTCAGGTGCCCATGTTTTATACCATCGCCTGTTTATGGCTTAGAGGCTGATAAGTTCTGTGGGCTGGGCTTGTGTCCTTCCCACCTCTGTATCCCCCAGTGCCAGACACAGTCCCAGGTAGAGGGAAGGTTCTCAGTAATGTTTAATAAAAAACAAATTTCAGGGGCACCTGGGTGGCTCAGTCAGTCAAGCGTCCAATTCTTGACTTCAGCTGATGTCATGATCACAGGGTGGTGAGACGGAGTCCCGCGTTGGGCTCCGTGCTGGGCGTGGAGCCTGCTTGAGATTCTTTCTCTCCCTCTGTCCCTCCCTGCTCTCTCTAAAAAGAGAAAAATATTAAAAAAATATAAAAACCAATAAATTTCATGGAGCAGCCAGAGGCCTGTGACGGATACTGAGCAGTGGCTCCCTCTGGTGGCAAACTTGGTGAGACTCTCGTCTGCTCTGTGGTCTGGCTTGTGCAACATGAGCTGGGGTGAAGACGAGACAGCGAGGGCGGTGGGCAGAACGAGTAAGCCTGACCCTTCAGGTCTCAGCTTTTCAAGTTCAGAAACTAAATCGGCAAATTCAGCACGGGCAGACTATTAGGGACTGACCGACGTTGGCCAAACCCACAGAAACAAATTGTGGATAGGGGTGGCCGTGTATTTATTTACTAAGGACGCCAATCCTCTGGGGGATCCTAATATACTGAATCACATAGAAACTCTGTATCCCAGTTATCTATTGCTGTGTAACAACATAATGGCCTAAACCAACGTTTTGTTACATTCCTGATTCTGTGGGTCAGGAATTTGAGCAGCGTGCATCAGAACGGACTTAACTCCGCTTCACAGCGTAGTGGGGCTTCCCTTTGAATGGCTGGTGATGGCTGGGATGGCTCGAGCGGGGTCGTATTTCTGGGCTTTGCGCCTGGCTTTTGGCTGGCTTCCTCAGTTTTTCCCCATGTCACGACTCCTGGGCTTGGAATTTCCAAGATAGTTCCTTCAGTTGCATGTTCGGTGCCTGGGCTAATTTGGCCACATCAGCAGAGTTTCTCTCTCTCTCTCTCTCTCTCTCTCCATGTGGCTAGCCTGGGCTTCCACACATCATGGTGGTCTCCGGATAGTCAGAGTTCTTGCAAGGTACTGGCTTCCCCCAAAGTGAGTTTCCAAGAGCTGGAAGGTGGACGTGCCAGTTTCTTAAGACCTGGGCCTGAAAACCAGCACAGTGTCATTCCGACTGTATTCTACCCATTGAAGCAGTTACAGAGCCCCCCCAGATTCCAGAGGAGAAGACATAGACCTCACCTCTCGATGGGAAGGGTGTCAACGAATCCGTGGCCATCTTTAATCCACCACATCCTCTTCCAGGATCCAAGTACCTAGGGAGAGAAAATAGTCATTACATTAGTGGTGCTTGGTGTCCAGAGGCCCCAGAATGAAAGGAGCAGAACTGCACAAAAGGAAATTTCATCTAGGCTTTGGAGAAACCTGGTTGAATGGGCCTCTCTGGTGCCTGTCCGTTAGATTAAGTATCTCTCTCTTGAGAGATGAAAGCTGCCAAATTCTTGCTGCTTGGCTCCCCTCTTCTGGGTTCTGTAATGGCCACTCTCATTCTGTTAACACATTCTTTCTTCGGTTTGGCTAATACCATTGATTAGATGGATTTTCTGCTCCAGGACTCCTGTTACCATCCAGCCTTTCAGAGATTATCCTCTAGTTACCTTTAGTTGGCTCTCAGATGGATCTGGCAGACATGAGAGGTTGTCCTTGAGACTATGGCCAAACTGGGTGGATGACTTTTAAGCCACAGGGATGGGAAATTCGAAACCAGGTATTAAGGTCGAAGGTGTGAATCATACCAACTTAACAATGGCTGTTAGAATTTTTATCTTACAGATAAAGTTCTGTGGTCAAAAGAATACCGAATAGTCAAGGTAGCCATATTTCCGATTGGGAGAGCGTAGAATGATGTACGTGTCCTGGTAAGGGACTAATTAATTATAGTATCTTCATATGATGGAATTTTATGCAACCATTAAAACATACCTTAGCTCTGTATATTAATATGAATTGCCTGCTAAGAGGTGGGAAGAAAGTAAGGCACAAAACTAAATATATGCATGTATATGTTTAGTAGGTGCCTAAAGTCTTTCTAGGAGGACGCACAAGAACTTGGTAATGAATGGTTGCCTCTGTGTGGGAGTCTTGGCATTGGAGAGGGGAGTTAGGATGAGGTCTTATCTTTTATTGCAGGACTGCTCTGGACCTCCACCAGGCTTTCTGAGAGGACCTATTACCATAAAAACAACAACGTCCCTGGGCGCCTGGGTGGCTCAGTGGGTTAAAGCCTCTGCCTTCAGCTCAGGTCATGATCCCAGGGTCCTGGGATTGAGCCCTGCATCAGGCTCTCTGCTTAGCAGGGAGCCTGCTTCCTCCTCTCTCTCTCTCTCTCTCTCTCTCTCTCTCTGTCTACTTGTGATCTATGTCAAATAAATAAAAAAAAAAAAATCTTTAAAAACAACAACAACAACAGCCGAAGAACAGAAAGCAGGAGATAAGCGCATGGCTGACTGCGTGCTTCCTAGTGTAACATAGTATTTTGAGGTCCTCTGATAGCCCTTCCCCTGGCATCCTTGTTTGGCGCTGGGTCTTTTCGATTTCCACCTTTGTGCTACACCCTCTTTCCACTTCTGCGTCCGCTGCTGATGGCACATTCCTTGTTCTTGGGGCGCTCTCACGGTTCCACCCATGACCAGCTCCGCGTGTAGGTAAGTGCGCTCAGCTCAGCACACCGTGGATTTGCTTTGGGGTGGGTGAAGGCTACAGGTTTGGAGCGGGGGTAGTTGAGCGGTGCTTCTGTCTCCATCCCACAGCCCCTCAGAGGGCGCCCCAGGTGCCTTGTCTTGGATCACCCACTCCCCTCAACCCGTTGTTTGTCTAGAGTGCTAAGTCCCAGGGAAATTCTCTTTTTTTAATGTATATTTTTCTTTTTTTTAACATCTTAATTTTATTTTTTTCCGTGTTCCAAGATTCATTGTTTATGCACCACACCCAGTGCTCCATGCAGTACATGCCCTCCTTAATACCTGCCACCAGGCTCACCCAATCCCCCATTCCCCTCCCATCCAAAATCCTCAGTTTCTCGGAGTCCACAGTCTCTCATGGTTCGTCTCCTTCTCCGATTTCCCCCAATTCATCATCACTAGCCGTCAGGGAAATTCAAATCAAAACCACATTGAGATACCACCTTACACCAGTTAGAACGGCCAAAATCAACAGGACAGTCCCAGGGAAATTCTTACTGGCCTACGGTGCGTGTCTTTGTAACTTAACAACACTTCTGTCTTCTTGCATAAAAACAGACATTTTTATGATTATTGAAGTAATGGATACACACGTGCATCACATTTTTTTTTTGCAAACTTATTTGTAAAGTAAAAAAAAATCAGAACCATGTTAAATGCCCATGAGCAGGATAAAGAAATTGTGATATAGTCCTACAATGGAACAATATAGGACAGTCATAACAAATGCACAAGCTTTTAATGTACCCATATATAACTCAAAACAAGGTTGACTAGAATGATAGGTACAATAGAATACTATTTCTGTAAATTAAAAACCGTACAAAAGTACCATAGGCTGTCGCTGAACACATATATATGTAGTAAAATTTAAACATTGATGAAAAGAATACATTTCAAATTCAAAATAGTGGTTGTTCTGGGAAGGGAGGGCAAAGGGAATGATAAGAAGGAGACTTGGAAATGTTTTCTTCTCTTTTTTTCTTTTTTTTTTTTTGATGTTTTTGTTTTTTAAAAAGATTTGAGGGGGCGCCTGGGTGGGTCAGTGGGTTAAGCCTCTGCCTTCAGCTCAGGTCATGATCTCAGGGTCCTGGGAGAGCCCCACATCTGCTCAGCGGGGAGCCTGCTTCCCCCTCTCTCTCTGCCTGCCTCTCTGCCTACTTGTGATCTCTGACTGTCAAATAAATAAATAAAATCTTAAAAAAAAGAAGGTTTGAAACAAATATGACACATAATAACGGTTCTTAATTTTGGTGGGTGGGTGCGTATGTATTTATAATGGTATTTTCTTGAACTATCCAGTAAAATATCCAGTAAATATTCATAATAAAAAATACAAGCAGTCCTGCTCATCCTAAGTCCACTTGGAGCCACTGGCTTGGTCTGATCTCGGAGACCATTCAAGGCCAGGTTGAGAGCAAGGAGGACCCGGGAATGCTGTTAATTATTTAGCACCTTCTGTCTCCTGGAAATGTGAATTCCACTTGTGGGAGGGGGTTGGGGCTAAATTCCTGACGACACTTTGACAGTCCTGAGACAGGACTATCCCAGTGGGGCTCCTCTTCACCTCTGACCCAGAGTGGGCCTTCTTTCGGCCACACCTGTCAGTGGAAGCAGAGTGGCTCGTGCTGACCGTTCCCTCTCTCCTTCTGTCTATCCAGCTGATGGCTGCCAACTTTTAGGGGCAAGCTTGTTGCTACCCGCAAAATAGTACGTGGAGTCTGTGAGTTTACTTTTGTAAAGGAAAAGCTATTTCCTTGCTGTTTTCATGTTTTTTGTTTTGTTTTGTTTTGTTTTGCTGTACCGAGAGCCTCCCTGAGGAGTCCACTAGTCAGTACACGGAACAGGCCCTTAAGTAGGAAAACAGAACATTGCCATGTGGTATCAGTTTTTCCTAGTGGAGATTTTAGATGATTTTAATGTTATTTTTTTTCCTCTTGTGACAGCTTTATGGAGGTAGAATCACGTGCCCTATCATCTATCCCACTGAACGGTTACAAGGCTTTTCGGAGATTCCCAGACTTATGTGACCATCACCGCATTAATTTTAGAATATTTTCATTGCCCTGGAAAGAAACCCGGGGCTTTCTAGCGTCACCCGGGCTCCATTCCCTCATCAGTCCCTGGCAACCACCCATCCATTTTCCCTCTCTGTGGATTTGCCTATTCTGGGTATTTCATATAAACGGGCTCACTGGCTATGTGGTGGATTATGAAAGGTGCCTTTCACATAGCAAGCTGTTTTCCAGATTCATCCTCGCTGGGGCCTCTATCAGTCCTTTGTTCCTTTTTATGGCTGAGTAATATTCCCTCCCAAGCTATGCCCCAATGTAGTCTTTTACCTGTCTGTTAATGGAGATTCATAGGGTTTCCACTTTGGGGGTTGGTATTATTTTTTGAGTTTTCAAGGTACACATAACTGTCAAAGAGAAGCACAGGAGACATTCGTGAAAGTGGTGAAAACAGATTTTCCTCAGTAATGCGTGACAGGAGGGGAAAGAGATAAATTCCCTCTGCTTTGTGAGGCGGTGGGGGGTATGACGGGGCATTTTAAGAGGAGAGGGAGGGAGGGGGGAGCATGACGGTGCCGGCCTGAGCAGAATCAGGGAAATGAAAAATCACAAAAAGCAGGAAACAGGTGTTTGGTCCATGTGAGACTCATCTGGTTTGTTAGCCGGGGCTTATCAGAGTTAGAGGTCTACGTGTCCTCAGGGACTGGACACAGGGGCCTTATTTTTGGGTGTCGGCTGGAACAAACAGGAAATTCTTTTGGCAGCCTTGGGTTTTCTTAGGCAGGCCTTTCTCGGAGGGATGAAGGTCATCCTAGGGATGCTACTCCGAGCTGTTAGAAAGCATGTTGGTGTGCTCGAGCCTTTCTCGGCCACAGCTGAGGCCTAGCGGAGAAGAGGGCTGGGAAGAACCTGACCAGAATCCTGTTAAGGAGCAAATCTCTATCCCAACCCAAAGCTGAGTTTCCTAATTCTGTTTGGGTCCCCGACCTAACAAGATTAAAAATCTGGGGACGCCTGGGTGGCTCAGTTGGTTAAGCAGCTGCCTTCGGCTCAGGTCATGATCCCAGCATCCTGGGATCGAGTCCCACATCGGGCTCCTTGCTCAGCGGGGAGTCTGCTTCTCCCTCTGCCTCTGCCTGCCATTCTGTCTGCCTGTGCTCGCTCTCTCCCCCTCTCTGATAAATAAATAAAATCTTAAAAAAAAAAGATTAAAAATCTGAAAGCTATGGCCCTTTACAACAGCAAAAAATGAGTCTGTATACAACATATTACAAAGAATTTCAACTTTCCCTCCCCACCCCCAGCCTGTTTGCACACCCCAGGTAACCATCCCCTGCCTAGAGGCAGATTAGTGCATCCTAGGCACCATGCCTAAAATGTGCGCAGTGGCCATTATGACCTGCCTTGAGTTATTGACCTTAACATATGGCTAGCCACAGTGTACCTTGGGGATCAACTAATAGTATAGTTCTCTTATTTAACTGATGAAATGTCAAGAAGAAAAGGCAAAGCTAAGTCCCGACTGATTTAATCAATAAAGATAGGACAAGCCACTTTCAGGTTTGGACATATGACGGCTTACGTAGTGAAAGGAAAAAGAGGCAAAGGTCCCAGTTCCCCGTGAAGCCTGTCCACACATTCAAAAGGACGACACTGAAACTTGCCCACCAGATGAGAGCAATGTGAGTTACAGGGTACCCCGTGGCTGACGCGTTCCTTCTAGACGGCAGCCAGAGGCATTTCTACTCTGTGACTCTTGTCGGGGTGGTGGTAACCAAAAGCCAGCACTTCATCAGAACCTAGGAGGTGAAGAGAAACTGTTTCATGACAACCTCCCAAGGGAGATTAGGAAGGCGAATGGGAGATCCCTTATAGCGGCTCCTTACGGAACATTCTCTCATATTCCAGGAAGATGGCAGAGTGTTCTGCCAAAACTCCTAAGCTATGGCTCGAGTCATCAAGGGTGTGGATGTGTATGGGGCTGCTCCGCGATTCTCCGCTGACCTTTACATATCCAGATATGAGAGAGAATTCTCGGGGCTGGGACCACCCCACCAGATAAACAGTCCAGTTCTACTGATAGGAGCTCATCCCAAATTTCTCCCTTATTTACCAACTACCATTCTAGAACCTTCCTGAACCCTGACAGCAGGACCCTGAGGAGTTGTCACCTCATAGTCATAACCATTATCGGCAACATCTGTTAATGCCCAAGAGTGGCAAACATAGCTGAAGGCAAGGGAAGCACCAGGTTAGAGTCGTTCACCCCGACTCTCCTTGCTGTGTCCATATTCCAATAGGCTTGGTTTTCTAAGAGGCGGGTGTGGGAAGAAAAATGGTAGAATGAGAAGAGTTACTTATATGGCTGGGGTCCCCCACAGCTTATCCAGGCCTCTGGAGAGGATGGAAGGGGATCTGTACAGGCTGTGTGCCAGGCCGGGCCAGCACTGGTACCCCTCGCTCTGTGCCCCCACATTTCCTTTACCACTGGATTGTCTAGCGGGTGGTCCAGACATATTTGTCAGGCTTCTTTGGCTTTGCGTGCCAGAGTCACTAGGCCTTGTTTGGGGGCCCAGTCTTGAATGGTAGATGGATTACTGTGCCCTGGTGCAATGGTGTACCCAGGTGTCTATAGGGTCCCTTCAGGGGCATCACAGGTCCCCTCTGTTTGTTGATTCCACCAATGTCCATCCAAGGAAACCTTCAGCCACGGGCATCCACTTGGGTCTTGGACAGAGGCTATGGGTCTTGTGTGATCTTCCGCCATATTGTTTCTTCCCAGAGAGTCTGAGATGTGTTCATTCAGGCATTCCACTGCTAAGCATCAGCGCGCACTGTCAGGAATCAAGGGAAAATGTAGCAAGATGCATTTGGGGAAGGCTTTTCCAGAATAAGTAGCACAGCTCACAGCTCTGCATGTTGAACAGTGAGGGTTCTCTTTTCCATGGATGGTTGTAAGCAGTTTTCTTTGGGACCACATAGCAGCAACAGCCCAGTATCCCCCATAGCTCTCAACTTAGCTCATCTGTCCGTGAACCATGCTCAGTCTTTGTCAAGGATCTCAGTGTGGTGAGGCCCCCAGGAAGTCTTAGGGGCTGGCCTAGACCCTGCAAGTGAATCAACACATCTGGAGGACAACTGACCACTGAATGGCTGGTAGATGACTTCCCCAGAGGAACTGCTGCCATCCATCTATTAGGGGATGCTTGTTAGGCCATGGCCACCTCGTTGGGGTTCTCATTTCTGACCCATCTCATGAGAGGGACACCAGATCGAGCCACACTTTGCTGTGTGGAACTCCATGTGCACTAGCTCTTGGCAACAAGCCAGTGACAGTCTCTCATGTGGGGTATTCCTGGAGCTGATGTCAGGCGAGGGCCAGGTTCCAAACCCTAGAGAACCAGCTTCCCGTGGCCACATCATTTTGCTGCAGAACTCAGTAGTCACTGACCTGTGTGACTTGAATGGTGCGTGAGGATTGACCCAAGTAGAATGGTAGTCTGTACTGTTGCATTATTTTGTGTTAAAAAAAAAAATCAGTTCATTCATTCATTCATTCATTTTAATGACCTCTACATCCAATGCAGGGCTCAAACTCATGACCCTGAGATCAAGCGTCACAGGCTTTTCCCACTGAGCCAGCTAGGCACCCCCAGATTGTTTTCTTAAGCATCATGTTTGTCTGTACCAGTTCTTTGATCGAGACAGTGATCTTTCCTTCTACCCCTTCCCTTTCCCTGGAATCCTGTACTACTTTATTGATAACACATGACTGAGCTGAGTCCACTGGGTCCACTCAACCCACTAACACACACTAGTGTGTGTTAGTGTGGGGAAGCACACTAACACTGTGCTTCCCCATTGGGAACATCCATTACAGTGCAGAGAAGTGTTAAATGTCCTGAACACATCTATTCCCATGACACATTCAGTAGTATCCATTACAACCCCCCAAGTGTATATTGGCTCAAAAAAGGCTCACCCATGATGATTGTTGATTTTCTGTGTCATCTTGGCTAGGTTATGGTATTTGAGGAGTCTAGTCTAGGTATTTCCATGAAGGTGATTACCATTTAAATCAGTACCCCTTGAGTAGAGCAGTTACCCTCTCTAATGTGGGTTGGTGGGCCTCATCAAATCGGTGGATGGCCTTAAGTGAAAAGACTTAATGTCCCTAGAAGAAGGAGATCTGCCTCCAGGCCGCCTTCAGACTCAAGACTACAACATCAGCTCCTGCTGGAATCTCCAGCCTTCTGGCCTGCCCTATAAATTTGAGACTTGCTACCCCCCCACAACTGCATGAGCCAATTCCTTAAAATAAATCTCCCTCTAGATATACATATACCCCTGTGGTTTTGTTTCTCTAAAGAGGCCTGATTAACATACCCACAAAATTACACCAGTCTGTCGTCCCATCTGAGAGTCACTTCCAAATCCAGCTGAAGTAATTTTTCAGCCATGCCCTTGGGTATTTCTCAGCATCCTAATGACTTGTGCCCAGAGGCCAAAAACTGAAAAATTCTGACAACCTTGGTTGCCATCAAGTCCCGAACACATTTTAGCCAGTGAGTGCATAAGGACCCTGGTCCTCCTCAGGGAAGGAGGGACTTGGGCCTCTGCCCTAGTTGTGTTTGTTCTTGAAGGGCCTAAGGTCTGGGAAGAGGAGCAGAGTGGAGGGGCAGAGGCCCCAGTCTGCACCGCTCCAAACCACACAGACCTCAGCAAAGGTGCAGACCACACAGACCTCTTGACCCTCCTTCTGTTGGTCCACAGTCAGTGCCGATGGTGACTGGCGATTCTCCCCTCCTACAACCTGGGTCTTTCAGTTCTGGTAGTGAGAGAGAATTTCCTTCCTGGGCAAACTGTCAGTCTCCAGTTTGGCGACGTAGGTCAGATGGTCCAGATGGTCCTACATCCTGGATGCCTGTATTCCTCTGTTGTCCCCATGAGTTCATTGTGCGAGGGTCACCATAACAAAGGACAACAAGCCGAGCAGCTTAACAGAGATGTACTGTCTCGTGGTTTCTGGAGGCCAGAAGCCCCGAACCAAGGTATTGGCAGGTTAGGTTCCTTCTGAGGGCTGTGCAGGGAGGAGCTTTTCCAGATCTTTTCTCTTGCCTGGTAGAATGCCTGTCTTCACGTTCGCTTGCCGGTCTCCCTGTATGCATGTGCGTCTGCATCCAAATATCCTTTTCTTAGAACATCACTTATATTCGATTGGGCCCACCCTACTATTCGCTGGATTACTTCTTTATTCTATTTTAAAATAAGGTCACATTCTGAGGTACTGGGTGTTGGGACTTCAACATATGAATTTGCAGGGAGGGCACATTTCAATTCACAACACGCCCCTCTCCCTGCTTAGCCTGAGGGGGTTAACCTTACTCTCAATCTAGGCTTTCATTCTGGGAAGTTGGTTGCCCAGAGACGAATAGTTTCCCAGCATCTGTCTTTGGGGTGCAGGAGCAGATTTAACTGTCCCCTAAAGCCCGATGGTGCCCATTGAACAAACAGTTGGATCTCAGCATAACTGACTAGCTCTGATCATCTGGGCACTCATGTTTTCCACTATAAATCCAGCTGTGGTTACAACATCCCTACAGGAAGTTATGGCTTCCTCCCTTGTCATCCCTGGGTGCTTATCAGATGGTGGTTTCGTTACGGATGGAAGGACCCAGTGCAACAAGCCATGATCCGTCCTCATCTGTCTTTCCCTCAACAGCTGAGGCATTTGTGCTCGTGGCTGGAGTGTCTAAGGAGCATGGGGTCCATTATTAAGTGACATGTTGATTTCCATTCCTTCTCATCTGGTGGAACTGGTGTGGTTTTCTTTTCTTTTCTTTCTTTTTTTTTTTTTTTTTAAGATTTTATTTATTTGTCAGAGAGAGAAAGAGAGGACAAGCAGTAGGAGCAGCAGGTAGAGGGAGAAGCTGTCTCCCTGCTGAGCAAGGAGCCCGATGTGGGACTATATTCCAGGATCCTGGGATCATGATTAGACCTGAGCCAAAGGCAGATGCTTAACGGACTGAGCCACCCACGTGTCGCTGGTGTGGTTTTCTCATCTGCTGTCTGAAGTGACCAGACTTCAGGGTCTCATTAGGCTTTTTCCCAAATCTTTCCAGAATTTTCCTTTCCTGTTCATTGTAAGAGGGGACTTCAGTGTATCTCTGAGCAACTGAGTACCCTTGATAACAAGGCACATTTTACCTGTAGCCACAGCCAGCTGTCCCACGGAAACAGTGTTGCTTTCCTTGGTGATCCAGAAGAGTAAGGAACAACTGTGGAGTGCTTTTTAACCATTTTTTGAGGCCCTTTCCCCTTTTGCTCTAAAAACCAGCACAACTCACCAGGGCTCTCAGAGACCATGGTCAAAGACCCTTGTCACCTTGTCACTAAACAAGTCCACTGGGTCTGTGGCTGTCTACCAGGATCCTCTTACAGACTTTGCTAGCTGGCCTGTGGGTTCTCACTGTCTTTCTCCTAAAAGGATGCCGTGACCTCATCAGCTTTGACGAGGAGGGTTTAAAAACCCCACGTAAGTCAACCTGTCAGAAGCAATGGGCTGACACCCCCCCCCCCACCAGTGCTATGTGGTTCTTTTTTACAGGGGCAACTTTTTTTTTTTAAAGATTTTTATTTATTTATTTGACACAGAGAGAGAGAGAGAGAAAGCACAAGCAGGGGGAGTGGCAGGCGGAGGGAGAAAGAGAAGCAGGCTCCCTGATGAGCAAGGATCCAGGTTCCTGGCCTGAGCCTAAGGCAGATGCCTAACCAACTGAGCCACCTAGGCGTCGTGCAGGTGCAACTTTTCTATCAGGAATATACTGCTTTTTAGTTGGCAAAAGACGGCCGTTTTTCTCTGGCTGCCAGAGAGATTCCATGCTACCCTACCAACATTGTTTCCAAAAGTACTTGGCAAATGGACTCTGAATCTTACCGGTCATTCCTTCTGAGACCTACAGCTTGCCAACCAAGCAAGCTTGGTTATACAATGAGAAGTTGAGACATCAGGGGAATGTTCCTGACACTTGAGGAACACTGTCAGGAAGACGTCTCAATACCGGCCGCTCATTTTACAACAGTTTGTAGGAGGAGTCGACTCATGGACCTCTCCCGGAATCACTTTCCCTTTTGTTCTTGTTTGGCTGCCATTCGTGTTCCAAACCATCAGTCGCTTTGTTGTTGTTTTTTGATTATTTATTTATTTATTTGACAGAGATCACAAGTAGGCAGAGAGGCGGGGAGGGGGGTGGGTGTGGGGAGCAGGCTCCCTGCTGAGCAGAGAGCCCAACGTGGGGCTCAATCCCAGGACTCTGGGATCATGATCTGAGTCGAAGGCAGAGGCTTAACCCACTGAGCCACTCAGTCCCCCCCCACCCTGCCCTGCCGAATCAGTCGCTTTTTACAGAGATTCAGACCAAAGGGTTTAGCTCTGGTGCTTCAGGAAGTGGGCAGGGGCTGGAAGGTCAGGGGAAAAGGAGAAGTGCAGGGGGACAGCTCCAACGGAAGGACAGCTTTGGAGTTAATTTCAATTTTCAGTGGCCTATTTATTTATTTATTTGCGAGAGCCCGAGAATGAGCGAGAACGAGTGGGAGGGGGGTGCGAAGGGAGACAGAGGTAGAGAACTCAAGCAAACTCCCTGTTGAGCCTGGACCCCGCCCTGGGGCTCCATCCCATGACCCGTGAGATCATGACCTGAGCCGCAAGGTCAGCTGACTGAGCCACCACAGCACCTTTTCAGTGGCCTTTTATTTACAGGATGGAGAGGGTGGTGGGAAGACCCATGCTGCTCTGCCTTCTCTCTCCTGTTCTGGCCCATGCCATCCGCCAGTGGGAGGACACTTCCCCGCCCGCCCCCCAAATGCACTTATGTTCCTAGATCTTGGGTTTTGCTTTATCTCCATACCTGACCTTGTGGTCCCTATTCTCTAAAAGGGTATTGTAATTTTACCAGTCCTATGTTGGGCACCAGCTGTGTCCAGTTCACACATTAGACTAGGCAAGGCCAAGACGTAACCAATTTTTCCGGTAAAGATTTCGACAGTTCATTACTTACAGTAGGAGTGAAAAGAATAAGCCAAAGGTGGCAGCTCCCCAACGTCGTCATCCCACGCACGCAAAAGGATGGCCCAGAAACAAAAGGGATGGATGACGGAGTGTGAATTGCAGCGTACCCCATGGTGGGGGGGCCCCTTTCTCCATTGCAGCTTGGGGGGTGTATACTCTGTGGCTCATTCCTGAGGGGGGCGGGGCAGAAAACACACCGCTCAGCAGAGCCCAGAGAAGAAGCTGTCCGTCTCCTGACAGCCTTCCAGGGGACATGGGGGAGCAGGTGCTGGGTGGCCTCGTGGTGGCTCCTGGTTGGCCTCCTGTCCTCCGGTGTCCCTGGAGGGTCACAGCTTGTTCAGCCCCAAAGACCCAGAGAAGGCTGACTTCTAGCCTTTGTGTGTATGGGTACACACAAGGTCAGGAGGGTGCCACAGTGAAGCTGTCATCCAACAAATTGACAAAGCCTGTTAGTGTTGGGGCTGGAACTGGAACAAAGCCTCCCACCAGGCGGTCCCTGATCCCGGCACTGATCTTGCCAGCTGTGAATGAGGGAAAAACACATGACAGCAACAGGCACTTTTTGCTGTAAAAATTACTCTTGTTTTTTGGGAGAAAAAATCACATGAATGCGAGTTGTGTGCTAATTATTTATGAGTGCATACCACCTGTAGGAGAAAATGTCATTTCGATGTGGCTGATGTAATTTGTAGGCTACCCAACAATATTCTGCACATATATATATGTGTTTATTGTAGAGAAATCAGAAGATATAAAGACACAGAAAGAAGAAAATCCAAAGCGTCCATGATCCCCAAACCCTGCACAGGTCACAGTGCCTTGCACACGTAGGTGCTGGATAAACATTTGTGAAATGAACACATAAATACACACCTGATCTTAGTGATAAGTAAGCATTACCCCGTTTGCTTATCCTTGGTGAATAGATTTCCACACCTTCCCCGACGTGTCATCAAATATATATATACATATGTGTGTGTTAAATATATATATATATATATTTAAAGATTTTACTTACTTATTTGACAGAGAGAGATCACAAGTAGACAGAGAGGCAGGCAGAGAGAGAAGGGGAAGCAGGCTTCCTGCTGAGCAGAGAGCCTGATGTGGGGCTCGATCCCAGGACCCTGAGATCATGACCTGAGCGGAAGGCAGAGGCTTAACCCACTGAGCCACCCAGGTGCCCATATATATATATACACATATATAAACAACATATGGTAAGCCTTCATTTTATATATGTATATATGTATATATATAAAATGAAGGCTTACCATATGTTGTTTTTTGCAACCTGCCCTTTATTAGAAATAAATATGGGGGCTCCTGGGTGGCTCAGTTGGTTAAGCGACTGCCTTCGGCTCAGGTAATGATCTCAGTCAGGGTCTTGGGATCGAGCCCCATGTGGTCGGGCTTCTGGCTCAGTGAAGGGTCTACTTCTCTCTCTCCCTCTGCTCCTCCTCCATGCTCATGCTGTCTCAAATAAGTTTTTTTGTTTAATCTAAAAGTAAATAAATATGCATACCTTTCTATATCAACAAACACTTCTACAATAATTTTTAATGGCTAAATAGTGTTCTGTTGTATGGCTTCACCAGAATTTGCCGAACCTTACCGTTATATATTTAGATTTTTTTTTAATGTGTAAAGCTTTCACAAATATACCTATCACTAAATATCATGCCTGTCCTGATTTCATTCCACAGAATAAAGCCCTAAAATGGAATGGTTGTGCAAAAGATTTTGTTCAGAGGTTTGATATATGTATGGCCT
This sequence comes from Mustela putorius furo, assembly GCF_011764305.1. NCBI lineage: Eukaryota > Metazoa > Chordata > Mammalia > Carnivora > Mustelidae > Mustela > Mustela putorius. The sequence goes on from NW_025421341.1 coordinate 22,737,685, forward strand.
GCCAAATTATCACATAGGAAAGTTGCAAACACAGGGGTTTTGCACAACAAAGGGCCCTCTCAGAGACTCTGTTGCTGTGTTCTTTCTGGAACAAACCAACCCACAAATACCCATCAAAGCTTAATCCTTTGTTCTGGGTTAGGAGCTGACAGCAGAAAGGAAAAGGTTGGTCTGGTTCTCTTTCCTCCTTGATCTACAAGAGAGAAAACCTTGGACCCAAAGAAGAACCAACTCAAGCGAACATTCCTTAGCCTCTTTTCTGTTCTCTCTTTTCTGAGGGGCTACTCTTTTTAAAAAAAAATTTTTTTTTTTAATTTATTTGACAGAGAGACAGAGAGAGAAGGAACACAAGCAGGGGGAGTGAGCGAGGGAGAAGCAGGCTGTGCACCAAGTAGGGAGCCCGATGTGGGGCTCAATTCCAGGACCCTGGGATCATGAGCCAAGCTGAAGTCAGACGCTTAACAACTGAGCCACCCCATCAGGGGCTGTTTTTTTGTTCACAACAAGTTCTTGCTGAGGCTCTGGAAGCTTTGGGCGACCTAGGGCTTGAGTTCATGACCCTGAGCTCAAGACCCGAGCTGAAATCAAGGCAGTGACTTCACCTGCTGAGCCATACAGGTGCCCTTGGAGGTTTTAAATATCACCAAGTTCTAGGCTTTTTGTTTTGTTTTGTTTTAGGGGACATTCACATAATACAATTAATCATCTGAGAGTGTCTATTAAGTGGCATTTAGTGTATTCTCAATGTTATGAAACCACTACCTCGCCCTAATGTCAAAACTTTTTCAGTTCCCCCGAAAAACACCCGTCCCAGTTCATCTTGCCTCATTCCTCTCTCCTACTACCCCCTCGATAATTATTAATCTCCTTTCTGTCTCTATGGATTTGCTTATCCAGATAAGTCATATAAAAAGGATCATACAGGGGCAACTGCGTGGCTTTGTTGGTTAAGTGACTGACTCTTGATCTCAGCTCAGGTCTTGGTTGATCACAGGGTCCTGAGTTCAAGCCCTGCACTGGGCTCCATGCCAGTGTGGCACTTACTTGAAAAAAAAAAAAAAAAAAAAGGATCATACAGTAAATGGCCGATTGTGTCTAACTTCTTCCATTTAACACGTTTTTAAGATTCACCCAAGTTGTGGCATGTATCCTACTTTATTCCTTTTTATGCGACATAGTATTCCATTGTATGTGTGGACCACAGTTTGCTTATCCACTCATCAACTGATGACATTCGGGTTGTTTCCACCTTTCAACTATTACGAATAATGCCGCTATAAACGTTCGTGTCCAAGTCTTTGTGTAGCATGTTTTCATCTCTCTTGGGCATATACTGAACAGTTGAATTGCTGGATCATATGGTAATTCAATGTTTACGTTTTTGGAGACCTGCCAAATGATTTTCCATAGCATCTGCACCATTTTTACAATTCCAGTGTACAAGGGTTTTACTTGCTCCATATCCTCACCAAAAACTCATTATTTTCTGGGTTTTTTTGGATTAAGGCCATCCTAGTGAGTGTGAAATGGTATCTTATTGTGGCATTGATTGGTATTTCCTTAATGACCAATGGTGCTGATGTGCTTTTTGGCCCTTTGTATGTCTTCTTTGGAGAAATGTCAAGTCCTTTGATCATTTTTAAATCACTGTCTTTAAAGACTTCTTTGTATATTCTGGATATCAAATGCCCATCATATGATCTGCAAATATTTCCTCCCATTCTGTTTATTGTCTTTTCACATTCTTGATAATATCTGTGGATGTGCAAATATTTTAAATTTTTATGAAGTCCTATTCATCTTTTTTTTTCTTTTATTGCTCATGCTTTTAGTGTCAAATTAAATAATCTGTCGCCAGATCCAAGGTCATGAAGATTTGCCTCTATGCTTTGTTCTAAGACTTTTATAATTTTAGCTCTTATATTTAGGTTGTTGACCCATTTTAAGTTAATTTCTTTATAGGAAGTGAAATAGGAGTCCCACTTCATTTTTTAGGACTTGGTTTTTTAGTTGTTCCAGCATCATTTGTTGAGGAAGCTTTTTTTCCTCTCTACTGAATGGTTTTGGCAAGCTTCACAAAAATCCATTCACCATAGATGTGGACTGTCAGTTCTTGTCCATTGGTGTATATGTGTATTCTTGTGCTACTACCACACTGTTTTGATTATTGTAGCTTTGTAGTAAGTTTTAAAATTAGGAAGTGTAGTGCTCGCTTCGGCAGCACATATACTAAAATTGGAAAGATAAAATTAGGAAGTGTAACTCTTCCAACTTTTTTTCTCTTTCTCACTATTTTATTGGCTAGTCAGGGCCTTTTGCAGTTCCATGTGAATTTTAGGATTGATTTTTTTTTTTTAAAGATTTTATTTATTTATTTGCCAGAGAGAGAGAAAGCACAACTGGGTGGTGGTGGGGGAGCAGCAGGCAGAGGGAGAGGCAAGCTGAGGGAGAATCAGGCTCCCTGCTGACCAAGTTGTGGGACTGGATCCCAGGACTCTGGGATCATGACCTGAGCCGAAGGCAGATGCTTAACCGACTGAGCCACTCAGGTGACCCAGGATTGATTTTTCCATTTCTACAGAAAGGGTCATTGGCATTTTGGTGAAGATTGAATTGCATCTGTAGACTTTGGGGAGTATGCCATCTTAACAATATTAAGTCTCCCTATCCATGAACATGGGCTATCTTTCCATTTTATTTAGTTCTTTAATTTCTTCCAGCAATGTTTTGTAGTTTTCAGTGTACAAGTGTTTCATCTCCTTGGCTAAATTTATTCCTACATATTTTATTCTTTTGGATGCTCTGTATTAGTCTTCTCTGGCTGCTATAACAAAATATGACAGATAATAATAAGACACCAAAACATGAGCGTCTTAAACAATATAAATTTATTTTCTCACAGTTCTGGAGGCTGGAAGTCTGAGATCAGGGTGCCAGCATCATTGGTTTCTGGTAACAGCTCTCTTTCTGGCTTGTAGACAGCCACCTTTTCCCTGTGTCCTCACATGGCCTTTCTTGGTGTCTACATGCAGAGAGAGAGAGAGAATGCTCTCTGATGTCTCTTCTTATGTTGTCTCTTCTAATCCTATTGGATCAGGGACTCACTCTTATTTAATCTTAATTACTTGTTTAATCTTACTTCCTTAGAGGCCCCATCTCTAAATTCAGCTAGGTCTTCACCATATAAACTCCCCCAAACATAAATGTTCAGTCCAGAATGGACCCAATTGTAAAGGGAATCATTTTCTTAATTTCCTTTCAAATTACTCTTCCAGGCTTTTACAGCTAGTGACCACTCCTTTGGAGCCACTGGTATCAGTTTCCTGTGAATCTCCTTCCCCACCTCCTTTCTGTCTGTCTTTGTTTCTGTCTGCAGCCTGCATTGTCTGCAACTTTTCTCCACCTGATTCACTGGCAACTATTAAATATTAAGTGTCTAAAATGGGTCTAGTGATAATGTCAGACAGTACGGGAAGCAATAACAAAGTATGACATGGTTCCTACCCTTGAAGATTTTCAATCTAGTTGAGGAGACAAGATGTAACTAGGGAGCAATTTATAAGCAACTCCAGTGTGTGGCTCATGCACTAAGACGTAAACTCTCTAAGGGGAGATGGCCTGCTGTGCTCACAGTTGTATCCTCAGTGCCGAGATCAGTATAGGAGAACAGGATATGAGCTCAGTAAATGAATGTTGAGTGAATTCATCGTTCTCCCCCTTCAGAATCTCACTTGGTGGAAACTACCCCTCCCATTCATCTTAGAAGATGATCCCTAGGGGACTGTGTTCTGCAAAGTGGCACTTGGACAGGATCTATCTGAGAACCTTGGGGCTTTATAACTGGCTCAGGTTACAGCCTAATGGTAGGTTCACAGATAGCGCACACTCTTTGAGCAAGTATTCTGGTGTCTTTCTAAAATAAGTGCTTACAGAAATAGATCCTGGTTAAGTTCCACTGAGTAAACTGAGAAGAGGAATACGAAGGAAGAGGGAAGAAAGCATAGCCTGTGGAAAGGGGAGATGTCTCAGAAATCTGCAAACTCAAAGCCAGGAAGAGGTGCTGGAGGCTTTGGATTCCAGAGAAGAAGCCAGTCCCCAAGGAAATGGTTATAGCTCTAATCTTTTAAAACATGACCCCCTCCATTCCAAGATCATGGTTTAAAATCTGAAAAACAAATTACAGTATAAAGAAGGAAGCAACCTATCTATAAACCATGGCTCAGAGATAACCACTATGTGCATTTTTATACAACTGTTGCATGTGATTGAATTTGAACTTACCACAAGGAAAAGAAACCGAACTCCAGATAAGTATTTTTTTTTTCAAAATGAGGTTTTGTTTCTTAAAAAGAGTCCTCTAAAATTAAAGAATTAGAAATTAAAAATTTTAAATTTTAAGAATTAAAAATAAAAATAAAAGGTTGGGGTTATAAAACAACAACAAATAAACCAACAATTAACAATGATAAAAAGTTGGGGGTTTTTGTGGAGGTTCTCGACCTGCATGATTCTGCCCCTCTGGGGACATTTTGGCCATGTCCGGAAATGTTTTTGATTGTCACAACGTGGAGGGCAGAGAGATGCTCATGGGCAAAGGCCAAGGATACTGCTAAACCTCGTATAATACACACGACAATTTTAACTCAACCAAGAATCATTCAGCCCCAAATGTCAGTAGTTCAGTGAGGACCCCTGATTTATTGTGTAGTTATGTTGGTTTTAAATAGTACCTATTTTTAAAGGCTCTAAGTTTGTTTCTGGTCAGTAAGTCACAGTCACTTTCCTCAGGGGTCAGTTTTCTCAAGTGGTGGAGAGCATGACCTCCATCTAAGTGGTCTGAGTTTGAATTCTGACTCTTCTACTTCCCAGTAATGTGACCTTGGGCAACCTCCTTGGGCCTAAGTTCCCTCATCTACAAAACTGTGGTAATGTTGGGGCGCCTGGGTGGCTCAGTGGGTTGGGCCTCTGCCTTCGGTTCAGGTCATGATCTCAGGGTTCTGGGATCGAGTCCCACATTGGGCTCTCTGCTCAGCAGGGTGCCTGCTTCCCTTCCTCTCTCTCTCTCTGCCTGCCTCTGTGCCTACTTATGATTTCTCTCTGTCAAATAAATAAATAAAAATCTAAAAAAAAAAAAAACTGTGGTAATGTTACACCCCTCTCCTACAGTTGTAGTGAAGACGGACTTTTTTTTTTTTAAGATTTTATTTATTTATTTGACAGAGAGAGACACAGAGATAGAGGGAACACAAGCAGGGGGAAAGGGAGAGGAAGAGGCAAGCTTCCCACTGAGCAGGGAGCCCAATGCAGGGCTCGATCCCAGGATCCTGGGATCATTACCTTAGTCTAAGGCAGATGCTCAATGACTGAGCCACCCAGGCGCCCAGGACTGAATTTCTAAAATAAGTCAAGTGCTTGGAACAGTGTCTGGTTTATGCTAAGCTCCATGGAAATATTTATTATGATTATCATTATTATTATGCCATTAGTATCTTAAATAAACCAACTGGAAATGAATTAAAATTTACATTTAGGATAATTCTCCTAAGGAATTCAGTACAGAAAAACAGACATATAAGGACTTACAACTTACTTTTTAGAGACAGAGAAGGGGTGAGAGTGCAGAGGGAGAAAAGAGAAAGAATCCTAAGCGGGATCCACACCCATTGCAGAGCCCAGCATGGGCCTTGATCCCATAACCCTGAGATTATGACCTGAGTCAAATCAAGAGTTGGAACTTAACCAACTGGGCCACCCAGGTGCCCCCATAAAAGTACTGCTTAAAAAAAATGGAACCTTTATGAGAAATAAACCAAGCGAACAAAGCTAGGGCCCGCTTAAAAATCTAAGGAGTGTATTCATGAATCGAGAGGTTTAGTAAGACTTTCCTGCTTTCTGGAATTACCTGATGAACAGCAGGTGACTCATTATTTCACAAAACACTTTCTTTTTTTTTCCCTTTAGATTAAAAATAATTTGAATTCATTCTCGTAGTTCAAAACCCAAAACAATATGACAAGATATACTTCGTGCCGTCTTGCCTCCCACTACCATCCCCTCCACCAGCCCATAGCTAATCACTTCCGTTAGTTTCTTTCTAAAAGCGAATGTAAATGCTGTGTATTCTTATTTGGCCCACCTTTCTTAGACAGAAGATACCATACTTTTCCATTTAACCGCCTGCTTCGGTTATCTATCAGTCTTCCCACATTATAGTCTATCTTTCCATATTACTACACAAGGAGCTGCTCATCCTCTTTTAAGGTGACATAGTATTCTGTTATGTAGACATCCCATACTTTGTTTATAAATATTAGTGTATTGTCCTCAATGTAGATTTGTGTCATTTTAGACTCCCACCAGCAATGTATGGATATGCCTGTTTTTCTCCAAGAATCACTGTAGTTTCCAGACAGTCATCTGTTCCAAACCAGACCAGCAGGCATTACTGGGACGTAGAAGTAGGAAACAAAACTAAAAAGGTGTTGGGGGTTTGTCAAGATTTTTCTCCTAGGAACTGACAGAATCAGCTGTTAGTTCAGGGTGGATTCTGGGTAACTGAGTAATATATTGAAGGCAATCGAGTCACATGGGTCCTGGGAGAATCTGGTTTTCAACGTCAATAGTAGAACCCAGGAAGATGGCTGTTTTTCTGAACCACGAGTTGGGCGAAGTTTCCTTCTATAATTTGAAGGAAAGATCACCTCTCTATAATTTTAACACATCTTCTACAGAAATGCTTTGGTCTACTTTTTGTACCGGGGAGATTCTGATCCTCTTAACATCTTTTCAGTAACAGACTATGAAGGATGAAGTACCTGGGAAAACTCTATGTTTCATATTCTTTAAGTCTGTAAGTGTAACTTTGCCAGTAAATTTAGCCTCAGTATTTGTGGATTCTTCTTAAGTTTTACCCCCTACACCCAAAATATATTTATTTCCCCCCTCATTTTCAGCGACTATAAAAACATTATACTCATGTCAATTTCATACATGCTATGGGTATCAATTGTCAAGTGCTTTAGAAATTCTAAGATAAAATATTTGAAAATTATGTTACCTAACACAGCTAATAAATTTTTTTATTTAAAAAAAATTCATGGGGCACCTGGGTGGCTCAGTCATTGAGCGTCTGCCTTCAGCTTAGGTCATGATTCCAGGGTCCTGTTATCTAGCCCTGCTTTGGGCTCTCTGCTTGGCAGGAAACCTGCTTCTCCCTCTCTCACTCCCCCTACTTGTGTTCCCTCTCTCACTGTGTCTCTCTCTGTCAAATAAATAAATAATAAAAATCTCGTTAAAAATTTTTAAAAACTAAAAAAAGAAATAAAAATAAAAACAATTCATACCAGAGTGCCTGGGTGGCATAGTCGGTTAAGCATCTGACCCTTGGTTTTGGCTCAGGTCATGATCTCGGGGTGCTGGGATCGAGCCCCCTCATGGAGCTCTGAGCCCAGCATGGAGTCTGCCTGAGATTCTCTCTCTCTCCCTCTCTCCATCGGCCCCTCCCACTTGTATTGTCCCTCTCTTTCTCTAAATAAATAAATAAATTCCTTAAAAATAAATAAAAATAAATTTAAAAATTTATACTACATAGTGTATTTCCTATTTGAATCTTGGTTTTCTCATTCAGCTTCTTGTTTTTCCTGGAGTTTCTATTGTGGGTTTTTTTTTCTTATTGATTATATGAGATATTTATCTTTATCTCATTGACAGCAAGCTGCATTCTATTTAAATGCTTAGGCATTCCACTGTACCTCACTAAAGGGTTCAATTTTTCTAAAACCTCAGACCCCAAATATCTGTACCTCAAAACAGACCCCAGTTTGCCACATATCCCATTTTTCTAAAATTTCATTTCTCCAAGGACTTCGACTGCCCCAGTTCTGCCAGCTACTCATTGCTCTCAGTATTCTAACTCCTGTGTACCCATGTTTTCAGTGTTCTTTGAGAACCACAGGCCATCCTAGTGTCTGCCTCCTATACAATGCGCTTTTGCCCAGCCCACTTACCCTGGTGTGACTATCAGATACTCCCTGATCCCATCTCCTCTCTAGTAAATGCCTGCCTGGATAGGCCATGGTTATTCAGCTTTGGTTGAACCCCACAGGTGCTGAACAAGGCCAAGTATGGTCCAATGTGGGTAACCCGCGTAGGGCCTCAGACCCATGTGAACCTGGCCAGTGCCCCCCTCCTGGAGCGAGTGATGCGGCAAGAGGGCAAGTACCCAGTACGGAACGACATGGAACTATGGAAGGAGCACCGAGACCAGCAGGGCCTGGCCTATGGGCCCTTCACCACGTGAGCTGGGGCCTGAAGGGACTGGTACAAGGCCTCAGAGGGCCAGGCCCAAGGACAGTGGTATTGGGAAGCCAGTGGATAACGGGTAGAGTGGGCTCTCCCTGCATCCTCTGAGCCTGATACTCAGTCTAAAAAGTTGTGGTTGGGATGGCTGAAGCCCAGGGACCATTCGTTATCTTTTCCACTAGTATATTGTGGACAAAGGAATAATTTCACCTTCCTTGGCCTTCTGTTTCTCTTATGTAAAATGGGAAGTGTGGAGTGGAATATCTCCAAGCTATCTCTAGGACATTTCAAGCTCCATTATTCCACATTATGATTGAAAATATACCAACTTCATCATAATAGGACATTTCTGTATATAGTTGAAAAAAAACACCATCACCATACTAGTTAGGAAGGCTGAATTTAACTTTAAAAATATTTCCCAAATTATGTACTATAGGTTTGTTATTGGATATAACTTTCACAGATGCTCTCCATACACAGAGACAGATGTAAGTTTCGGCCTTGAAGTTACACCCAAAAGAGTTAAGGTTATTTTGGCAGTGACAAATTCAAGGATGGGCTGAATATGCCATATACGCAAATGCCAATTGAGATAAAGCATTGAGAATCATTGGTGATGAAACATTCCCAGTGCCACAGGTTGTAACTGGGTATATACAGGGCTTTTTAGAAATTGTTTTTTATTTTAATTCCAGTATAGTTAACATCCAGGGTTCTATTTGTTTCAGATGTACCCTGTAATGATTGAACAATTCTGATTCTACTCAGTGCTCATCAGCATAAGTGTACTCTAAATCCCCATCACTTCTTTCACCCTAGTACAGGTTTCTTTTTGCTGTAATATGTAAACAGAGCTTCAGAAATAATGAAAGACTTTTATTTTCCCTAGTTGCTTGACATCTCATGCTTTCGTTATTTCTTAAGGGATTAAAGTCGGTCCTGGCCATGGTTGCAGTAGTAATAATAATAGCTAAGCAGGTGTTTAGAACATGCCGGGCATCAGGCTAGTCTCTTTACATATATTATTTCATTTTATTCTCACCAGCCCAAGAGAGTGTGATTATCTCCATTTACAAATGGAGAAACTGAAGCCTAGAGAGATTTTTGCATCACTTGCCACTAGTGAGTGGTGGAATCGATCTCTCTGATTCTGGGATTTAAGAACTTAATGCCTTGATACTTTTGGAAAGGAAGCAAACCAGTTGGTGGGTGCATTTCATCTGTCTTTGATGCCTGGATGTTCATTCTCGCATCGCATGTTTATTTCTTTTTTGTGGTTCCTTCACAGGTGGACAGTTTCAGAACTGCAACAGTTCATGAGCCTTTTATTCAAAGTTATGAAAAGAGAATCGAATGTCTGTCCTTCCAGAGCTCTTTAACTTGAGATCCGGCTTTGAGGGAAGGACTTGGGTCTTGGGTTTTCACCAGGTCAGGTCTTCACTAGAGTTGATGGCTCAGGATTTAGAATTGGAGCTGGACATTATGCATATCCCTATTTATCTATTTATAAGTTTTTCACTCTACAGCCAGTTTCCTAATTATATCATTTATATGTATTTTAAAGTTATTTTGCTAACCAATGAGAAGTTCTTTTTGTTTTAAAATGTATATGTGTGTGTATATATGTGTATGTGTGTGTGTGTGTATATATATATATATATATATATACACACACACATTTTTTAAAAATCTCATTTTATGAAACATTGTTCTCCCAGGAAATATTTTAACAACCACTGAAATGTTCTCATTTAAATTCTGCAAATCTGATTGCTACTATTGGGAGAATTATTTTACTCTTGGAGAAGCACCCACACCCTGAAGTTCCAGTAAATGAGTCTATTCTGGTTTTCATTTCTTTTTCAGCAGCATTTCAGTTGACCTTTCTGCAGCTTTTCCCAACATAATAAAGAAAGCTCCTGGGGTTTGAGGCTCATTTAAATAAATAGCTTTCCAAATTAGAAAAAAACACAATTCTTTCTGTAAGCCTTTTTAAATATCTTTCTTTTCTTTTTAAAAAGATTTTGTTTATTTATTAGACAGAAAGAAAGAGGGAGAGAGAGCAGAAGCAGGGGGAACAGCAGGCAGAGGAGAAGGAGGCTCCCCGCTGAGCAGAGAGCCTGATGTGGGGCTTGAACCCAGGACCCTGGGATCATGACCTGAGCTGAAGGCAGATGCTTAACCCACTGAGCCACCCAGGCACCCATAATATCTCTCTTTTAAAAATACCTTATTGGTTTTTTAATAATTCAAAAGTAGTGCTTATTGTAAAAAGTCCAATAATAAAACATTGTCTTCCTACTGCCCACTCCCATCCCAATCCTTCTAAGTAATCCTGACAGTTTGGTGGGTATTCTCCCCTACTTTATGTGGAAACATGTGAATATACATATGGATCTATAGGGTTTCTTTTCTTCCTCCTAAAATTGGGCCATATTGTACTTACCACTCTGCATCGAGCCTTTAAGCTTTTAAAAAATTGACCCATGCCCAGCTTGCTTAGGAAAGGTAGTAGTTTTGGGGGACAGTTGTGGGTGGGGACAGCCCCTAGACCTGAAGCCCCCCTGTGGGAGGCAGGTTCCCACCCTGATGAGCATCCCTGTCTAATCCGGGTGGGGACCCAACCCCCTACTGGGTGATTGTAGCAAGAAGATTCTGGGGTATCTCCCAGGTGGGTCTCTCTGTCCCTTTGGCTCACTGAGCCAAGCAGAACGTGAAGGTCCAGAATCTGAGCTTCCCAAAACCCTAATTTGCTCCTCCTTTATTCTTCATCCTCCACGCAGAAGGACTGGAGCCATTGCACTTCTTCCTTAATTTCACATACAGAAGATTCTGGAATTATATCATCCTAAGATAATCACAGTCAACATTCATTAAGCATTCTCCATGTGCCAGGCTCTGATCGAAGCCCTGTAATTGACCCTACTAAGATAGGCACGTTTATTATTCCCATTTTACTGAAGGGGAAACTGAGGCACAGAAGTCACCTGCGTAAGGTCACTCAGCCAGTAGTCATCAGACCTGTAATCATCATTTGGCCCCGGGTAGTCTGACTCCAGATGCCCACCTTGACTACTTCCTCGATGCTGTCATGAGACTCCGAAGTTTTGTGATTTGAAGATTCTGGTCTTTGAAGTTCAGTGATTCTATAATTCTAAATCGAGGAGCCAGAGGTCTTCCCAGACTCTGTTGGGGTCACAGGGCAGGGGGGAGACGCCCCTGAATCCAGCCTCCATCAGCTACTCACAAGTGTGCGCTTCCTCCATTCCCCACAGGGAAGGACAGCACTGGTACCAGCTGCGCCAGGCTCTGAACCAGCGGATGCTGAAGCCCGGTGAGGCTGCACTCTACGCTGGTGTCGTGAATGAGGTGATCGACGACTTCATGGCCCACCTGAACCGGCTGTTGGCAGAGAGCCCCTCGGGCGACCAGGTGTCTGACATGGCTCACAATTTCTACTACTTTGCTTTGGAAGGTACCCATGTTGGGAGAGGGTCCTGGGAGAAGGAGGAGGCAGGGGTCAGGGGTCAGGGGCGGGGCCGCTGGCTAGCGGGCGCCATGACACCGCCTCCCTTCACGTCCATTGTGCACCACCAGCTATTTGCTACATCCTGTTTGAGAAACGTATTGGCTGCCTGGAGCGCCCCATCCCCCAGGACACGGTGGCCTTTGTCAGATCTGTCGGGCTCATGTTCCAGAACTCAGTCTATGTCACCTTCCTCCCCAAGTGGACCCGTTCCCTGCTCCCTTTCTGGAAGCGCTATCTGGATGGCTGGAACACCATCTTCTCTTTTGGTAAGGAGGCCCGGGAAGGAAGTGGCAGGTGTAGGGGTGAGGAGGAGGAGAGTGGGTTCCAAGGTCTGTGCCAGGACGTTCTGCCTCCTGCTACCAGCTGTCAGAGTGGCTCTTGGTCCTTGGAGATCCTGACTTTTGACCTTGATCGCCTTTGTTCTCCATTGTCCCTGCAGGGAAGAAGCTGATTGATGAGAAACTCAAGGAGATAGAGACTCAGCTGCAGACAAGGGGGCCAGATGAGGTCCAGATATCTGGCTACCTGCACTTTCTGCTGACCAGAGGACAGCTCAGTACTCATGACGCCATGGGCAGCCTGCCTGAGCTGCTCCTGGCTGGCGTAGACACGGTGCGTGAGGGGGGCCAGCGAGGAGACCAGGGGCTCCCAGCTCCTATCCTGAACCAATTCCCCATTACCCTCACCTGAGCCTGACCTTCGTCCCTCCAGGTACCTGCTTCTCTTTCTGTATGCTAGATGTAGAGCTAGATGGAAAACAGGGGGGAGGTCATTCAACCTGGAGGAGGTGGGCAGGGAACTGTCCTTTTGTAAGAGGGACCCCATCGCCTCCTGGAGCCTCTCTTGGCCACCTAGAAGTTTTGTCTCACATCTATTTAAGGTGTAACTTAAGTAGAGAGCTCAACCACAAGCATCTTCTTGGTTGGTCTCTGCTTTCCTTTTGTTGCATGGGGTTGCTGTCTGTTCCAAACTCCTTGTTAGAGCTCGATTCTCCGTCTCATGGGTCCTCACGTGCTGTGGAGTCACGCTCGGCAGGGAGCGTCCTCATGAGCCCCTGTGTCTATTTCCACCATGCTTCTGGCACATTCATTTTACGGTGCATGCCCACTCAGCCTCCTACTACCCTCCTCTCTAGCCTTTTGCCTAGAAATCCCTCCTCACTTCCCCTCTCCCTCTGCCTTCCAGACATCCAACACGATGACGTGGGCCCTGTACCATCTTTCAAAGAACCCAGAGATCCAGGCTGCATTGCATAAGGAAGTGGTGGGCGTGGTGCCAGCCGGACAGGTGCCCCAGCCCAAGGACTTTGCCCACATGCCCTTGCTCAAAGCTGTGCTTAAGGAGACCCTGCGGTAGGCGGTAGTTCCTGGGAGTGCGGGGTCTGCACGAAGGAGGACTCGAGGACAGGAGTCGGGAGCGGGGGCTAGGGGTTGGAACTAGGACCAGGGGCGAGGTGAAAAGAAGGACTTGGGGGACCAGAGGCAAACGTGCACCTTTTTTCCCTGCAGCCTCTACCCTGTGGTCCCCATGAACTCCCGGGTCATCACAGAAAAGGAAATTGAAGTCAATGGCTTCCTCTTCCCCAAGAATGTGAGTGGAGCTGAAGAGCTGGGATTCCCAGGGCTGCCCTGGAGCCCTAAGATGACGTGCTGCCCGTTCTTGCCCTGCAGACCCAGTTTGTGTTCTGTCACTACGTGGTGTCCCGGGACCCTGACATCTTCCCTGAGCCGGAGAGCTTCCAGCCTTACCGCTGGCTGAGGAAGAGCCAGCCTGCTGCCCTTGGAGTCCAACATCCGTTTGGCTCTGTGCCCTTTGGCTATGGGGTCCGGGCCTGCCTGGGCCGCAGGATTGCAGAGCTGGAGATGCAGCTGCTGCTGTCAAGGGTGAGTGGGGAGAGGCTGGAAGGCCATGTGGGGCCAGGGAGGGCTGGTGGAGACCAGGGCAGGGAGTGGAAGGTTGGCACAGGGAAGGAGCAGGGGAGGGAGGGGAGCGGCTGGAGATCGCAGATTCTCACGCCCAGGCGTGTTCCCTCCCAGCTGATCCAGAAGTACGAGGTGGTCGTGGCCCCTGAGACAGGGGAGGTGAGGAGCATGGCACGCATTGTCCTGGTTCCCAATAAGAAGGTGAGCCTGCGCTTCCAGGAGAGACAGTACTGAGCTGGGCCCATGCCTCCTGGGAGCAGTCCCTTTCTCGATCCCTGGAGCACTTATTCCTAGCCATGGCTGTGTCTCAGGTCAGAAGGTGGAGAAGGTGGAGAAGGTGGCTTCCAGGCACCAGAGGTCGAAGGAACTTAGAGTACTTTCTGTAGGACCCTGAGCTTTTGCCACTTTTATCATTCTGAATGTCTGTCTCTCCGATAAAGAGCCACCCCTGTGTCACATTGCTGTCTTTGGAGAAAATATAGAATAAAGGGACTTTTATTGGTAATTGGAGACCTTTGTCATTCTTTTTGATGACCCAGTGTCTGAGCCCCTTGCTGTGTTGAGGGAACAGCCTCTTCCCACTTAGGGATCTTGTGGGAGGCAGAGCCCTCTCGTGAGAACACCAGTGCTTTCCTGGACCTCATGGAGAGAGCTTTGCTTCACCTGGTGCTGGCTGAAGCCCAGCCTGAGCAGAACTTGCAAAGCGATCCTCCAGGCCCCAAGAGGGGCACCCTCTTTTGAACAGAAAGTGCTGGGACATAAGCATCGAAGTGCTGTAGGAATGGGTGGAGGCATTCTGCGCTGGGTCTCCAGGGATGGCTCCCCAGGGGGCTCCGATCAGCCTGGGAAGCACCTGGTTGGCCTCCCTCAGGAGCATGAGTGTGGGGACGCTCTCGCCACAGCTGCTGGTCCCAGTGCATCTCCATATCTCTGGGCAGTGCTGCCTGTGGGGGAGAAAACGTCCTCTCTGCCCCCACACCTGGCCTGTGACTCCCCTCCCCAAAGGCGATAGCAACAGCGACAGAGGGAGGAACAGGAGCAGCAGAAGCATGGCCTCTGTCCTGCGCCCACCTTCCACACATCTCCCATGCAACCCAGAGCTGGAAGCCGGGCTGCTTTGGAACCTGAGCTGCAAGGCAGTATGGGGATTATAGTTTTTAGCTCTCCAACCTCTTCAATACAGGAAGCCGACCAGAAGGAAAGCGGGCTGGTGCAGACAGAGTGTACCCCAGATTTGAGGAGGGCAAGGAGTCCCATCCTCACAGAGTCCTAGCCCCAGGGGTAAATTTCTACTGGGTCGTAGAAAACTAAAGTCAAATTTCTTATGTTGGTGAGATTAAAATTTGAACATATATATTATTGTCCTTATTAAAATCCTCCAATGGCTTCTCTCAGCCCTGAATCAAAGTCCTAAGTCCTTATTCCGGTTCAGAAAACTCTTGAACACCCTGCCCTCCACCCCTACACCCTGCCCAGACGCCCATTCCACAGCCTACCCCAATTCCTTGTATTGCCCTGAGCACATTCCTCTCTTTCTGGCCTCAATACTTGGTTCTTCATGTCCCCTCTCCTTGGAACACTCTCTTCACCAGTGATGCCATTCCAGAGAACGGGCTCTTCCTTAGGGCTCAAATGTCACTGCCTTTGAATAAGCCTCCCCTGACCTCGCTGGGGGAGCAAAAGCACTTGCTTTGTGCTCCCCGCCTCCCCCTGCAAATGTTACAGAACAGCGCACTTAGCCTGTTCCCCTTGTCGCCAACCCAACTGTCTCCCCAGCCACCTGTGTACCCCCTGGAGGGCACAAACAAAACTCCTTTTGGTTTGGATCGCAGTGGCCACCTCTGTGTCTGGCACCTGGGAGGCAGTTCATCAACGTTCGGTTTGTCGGATGAGAAGAGCCTGGAAGAGTAGGCAGGGGAAGGAAGAAGAGGGGATGATGCAGAGCTTTTCCTACTGACTACGGGGAAGAACTCACAAGAGAATTGGGAGGAATTCGTGATGATAAGGGCATAGCTCTTGACCACCTCCCCCCCCACCTGTGCTGGGATTCCGCTGGGAGAGCACCTGATACATCAGAGCGTGGGGGCTGGGCTCGGAGGGGGGCAGGGATTTCTACCAACCAGAGCCACTTCTGCCTTTCCGGTGGGCTGTTCCTTCGGACCACCGGACCACCAGGGGTCTGCTGTCTCAGGGAGTGCCCACCTAAGTCACAGACTCAGGTCATGATTCCAGGATCCTGGGATGGAGCCCTGCATCAGGCGCCCTGCTCAGCGGAGAGCCTGCTTCTCCCCTGCCTGCTGCTCCCTCTACTTGTACTTGCCCTCTACCTCTCTGTGTGTGTCAAAGAAATACCTAAAATCTTAAAAAAAAAAAAAAAAAGAAAAGAAATCAGCTTTCCCTTTTGAAAAACATTCAGGCAGCACTCCCAGGAGTAAAAATAAATCAAGTACCTCATGTTTCCTGGCTGTCTACCTGCTCCTGATCTTAGATGTTTTAGCTCTGGATGCGGTTTGACTTGTTAATACTAGCTTGGTTCTAGTTCCTTATTTCTGATTCCAGTTTTAGGATGCATGTCAAATAAAAATTATGATAACTGCCTTCACAGGATGGGTATACAGGACATCGTACTGAATTCTTCTGTATTTGTGGGTGTTTGGAAGGCCAGCAAGATTGCCAGCAAATTGTATCTCTCCTACGCTGTGTTCCTGCCCTTAGCCAGCTCTTCTTGTAGATCTCAGTCCTGACAAATAATACAGATGCAATAACGTGATGAGTGATTTTCCTAATTATGGAAACGAGGCATCCTTATCTCTCGGCAAGCCATCATGCTCATCACGTGTTATGCATCATAAATCTCTACTGTCTACAGAAAATAAATACAGTTGCCCAGGTCCCACCCCCAAGTCAGGATATTAGCATCTCTAGGCATGGGCCCTGGAATTTCCATCTTATAAAGCTCCCCCACTCACCCCCTGCTCCGGGGTGGGGGTGGGGGGATCCTGGTACACTGCCAAGGTTGACATGACAGTAGAGATGGTGTGAGAGAAGAGAGGGCTGAGAACCCAAGAGGAGTCCAGGCTGGAGGCCCCGGAAACTTGGAGGCGCTTCGGAGGTTGGGGCAGGAGTCAGGGGGTTGGAGCCAATGATGCCTGAAGAGTGTAGCCAGCCCCAGGCTCAGAAGTATGAACAGAAGGTCAAGCAGGGTGGGTTTCAACACTTTTTTTTTTTTTTTAGATTTTATTTATTTATTTGACAGAGAGAGATTACAAGTAGGCAGAGAGGCAGGCAGAGAGAGAGGAAGGGAAGCAGGCCCCTGCTGAGCAGAGAGCCCGATGTGGGACCTGATCCCAGGACCCTGAGATCATGACCTGAGCCAAAGGCAGCGGCTTAACCCTTTGAGCCAGCCAGGCGCCCGGTTTCAACACTTTTATTCAGGAATAGTCCCTATGGCAACCCTTAGACTCTGTTCTAGAAGCCATGGTGCTGGAGACTATTGGGAACTGAGGGCTGGCTGTCATCCGAGAAGGACGGCTGAAGCAGGGGGCTGGCGGGGCTGGCGTGGTCCCTCACAGAAGGGCCCAGGGGGGAATGGCTGGGTCCTCAGCACGGTGGAGGCTGGAGACCTATCTGCTCTCAGGGGGAGCAGGAAGGGGAAGGAGTGACTTCCTCAGGATGCCTTTTCTGTCGGTGCTATGACTCCTGAAGGTCTGCTTATGGGGCGCCATCTTGGGCAACCACTCAGAGACTGACCCACTATACTTACCCTCCAGTTAGCTGCAGCTGGAGGCAGCCTGCCCCAGGCTCTCTGAGGACAGTGTCCCTTGACACAGGCCCAGAGAAGCACCCGCATCCCATCATCCCACTTGAGCCCAAGGCCCGGGGCCTTCCTAGGGAGGGCCAGAGCAGAGCTGGCACTGAACCGTGGTTTTGGCAAAATTGGAAACAGAGGCTGGGCGTCTATGAAAAAAGGCCTTCATTTGCTGTCCGACTCATCAGACACAAGTGTCTCCACTCTGTTGCTCTGTGAGGGGAATGAGGTGGGATCATATTTTAGGAATATTAGCCTATCCTCTCCCCACTGGAAGGCAGACCTACAGTGTCCATTGCCTCAGGGGAGGGATGAAACAACAGAAACTGGGTCTTGGTTTTGGAATTTGACCCTCAAGATAGGTGGCAAGAAACACAAGACACGTACAGTGGGTTTGGAAGAATGCATAGTGGGTTAGAGAAAAGGCCCCACTCATAAAGATTCCCTAGGTTGATGAGGGTTGGGGAAGCAAAGAGAATGTGGAGATCTCTGAGGTCCACATTTCAGGGGCCCCTGAGAAGAGGGCCCCGAGAAGGGAGCTGTATCTGAAGGGAAGGGGGGAGTGTGACAAATACCCCCAGAGAGATCTGTAGATGACAAGGGTAGAAGAGCCCTGTGCCCTATGTTTCAGGGTAGAGGCTGAAGTAAAGCAAAATGCAGAATAAAGCAGACCACTTGCTGTCGGTCTGAGCCGATGGGCTTGGAACTGCTCTGCAGAGCTTCTGAAAGCCCAGACGAGTGCAGGTCTGGAAACTAAAACGTCCTCACATCCCAGGAGCAGGCAGGCCCAGGGAGGCTTTGTGACAGGGACTGAGAGAGCACCTAGCAGGTGCCAGGTCCACCCATGACCAACCCAGTGACAACCAGATGGGAACAGGTTTTTTTAGCTGGTGTGGCCATGCGCGGATGATGATGACAGAGGAACAAAGGCTCACACTACTTAAAGCATTCCCCTCCCATCCCCACCAGATTCAGCCCAGGAAAAGGTGGGGGGGATGAGCCCCAAACTGACTGAGACTCATTTCTCCCACCTGGTGAAGTGGGGTTCATCACAGAAACTCCATTCTGTGTTAGAAAAATAAAGTTATGTTTCCTGCACATGAGTTTGTAGACTGAGTTGTATTTACTGCATAATTAACTAATTCGTATCTTCTTCATTGTTTTGTTATAAATAAAAGATGAAAAAAGGAATTTCAGTGGGCTAACACCCTATGTGCCAATGAAATGCCAGTCGTGGTGTTTGTCCATCACAGACCTTCCCTCGTGTCTTTGAATTCAGAAAGCACAGGGGTCGGGCCATAGGTTCGGGTCAAATGACTGGCATTCTCTGAGGGAAACTTCTACAATTCAAGTTCATGGGCTGTTCTTTTTCCATTTATGCTTCCTCAAGGGTTCATCCTCAGTGATCCAAACACAGAGGCCTGAGAACAGCACTTGCTGGTGCTCAGGATGAGGACGAGGGAGGACCCCCCCCCCAACCCCGGGCTGCTGTTCCATGGCGACCACCAACAGCCCTGAAATGACAATTCTGGGAAGAGCTGGGGGGCAGGGGCACAGCGGTGGGGAACCACGTTAGTAGTTGTAGGAGAACAGCTGGGACTCCCAGGCAGTCCAGAAGCTGAGGAAGCCAGAGCCCCGCAGTGAACCCCAACAGCTGAGGGCTTGCTGCCCTGCTGGGCCCGGTCACGCCCCAGGTAGGGGGGGAAAGTGACACGGATGGCCCCAGGGCAGCTGGCCCTGGGGTAATCCCAGTGCTTCTGGCTCATGGATCTCCAGGCTTGACTCAGCCGTTCTCCTTCATTTCATCGTCCCATGGTGCACTGGGCATTCGTGAGGGCTTCTGGGAGCATAGGCAGGGCAGGGGCAAAGGCTGGAGAAGCCTGTGGGGAAAAGAGAAGGGAAGACAGTGAGTACACGGTGGGAGGGGAGGTTGCCTTTCCAATAGGGGAACCTCGTGTCGCCATCCACGGCCAAGCACGTGGAGTCTGTTTGAGTCCCTAGCAAGCATGCTACCAGCCAAGAGTCTGAGAGGATTTACTGAGATGAGTACTTAGAAGCTCCCTCCTGTCACCGTAGCTCCTACTGAGCATGGAAATTCCACTCAACAAAGATTTATTGACTTGCTTCCTTCCAGTGGAATTCCAAGCAGGTGAAAATTGAGTTGGGAGAGGGCGAGTCAGTCTCCCCAGAGCATCTGAAATCACAGCATTGTCCTTGCCTTTACCCCAGCCTTTGCCTATCCCTCTTAGGAGGACCTCTGTGACTTCAGCTGAGATGGGGACAAAGTGGGATCTCCATGGGGAGTCCCGACCCTTGGAGTTTTCACGGGGCTCCTCAGCCATGAGCTGAGCCACTCCCATCATTGAGGTGCCCCGGTCTGAGATCTGAGAGCGCCCCGAAAAATCGATTGTCAGGTGCTGAGGCCATTGGCCCAGAGTAGAGCCTACCTGAACCAGGGCCAAACCAGCAAATGGGGGTGGGGGAAGACAGAGGCCGGATCGCCTGGCTCCCTTCGTCCTCTTCGGCATGTGAGAGGTGGCCTTGGAGGAAGGACTCAGATACTCTCAGGCTCCAAGGGCGTCGATACCAGCAGGACTGAGCACCAGTGCCTGAAGGATGTCAGAGAGTGACACGATGCCCAGGAGATGCTGGCTCTCGTCCACTAGCACCAGCCGGTGCACCTGTGGGTGCACAGAGGGTCAGTGAGGGCTCGGGCATTGTCGTGAGGCGACAGCAGCCAGCAAGGTTGGCACCAAGAATCAGGGGCATGAATGCAACGTAATGGGGAGGAAAAGCGTGTCTCCTAGAAATCAGTTGGGGGGGGGCTCTGACCACTCTGGGCAACGCAAAGTGTCCCTTTTGCATGGGGGCCCCAGGAACAAGAGCAGTGGCAGACCAGTGTGGACACTGAGAGCTCGGAATGGCCATGAAATGGGAGGACAGGGCAGGTGCCCGGTGTGTAGGGACAGCTGGAGCTGCTCAGGGGAATGGGCCGTATGTCTTGGGGGCACATAGGCAGAGGCATGGGGTACCTGCTCCCGGACGATGCGGTCGATGACATCCCCCAAGCTCTCGTGGGGCTGGCAGGAAAGGACCCCCTCCAGACACAGTGTCCTCTGCTTCAATGCTTCTCTCACACTAATGTCTAGGTGGTTGTAGGTTTGCTGGGCGGCCAAGTGCTGGGGCAGGGAGGAAGTGCCATGGGAGTCAGCCCCTCAGCCAGACCCCAGACCCCCAGACGCTGCCCCCTTTACACCCGTAAAGGTCCACAGACATCCCTCCACCAATCCTCGCACCCACAGCCTCTCCCCATGGCACCCTCAGTTCCCCATCCCCCCACACACTTACAATCACATCAAAGCGGGAGTAGAGGCCCACAACCTGTCCTGCAGCGGTGAGGGTGGGGAGAGAAAGAGAAGAGGTTCACATCAGGACCAGGATACCGTGCAAAGGCCAGGGGCGGGCTTTCAGAAGGAATTACTGGACACCCCTTCCAGGCTACTGGCTTCAAAATGACGCCTGAGACACAGAGAGGCTAAGTCATGGGTCCAAGACTCAAAGCAGGCAGACCTATAGCCCCGGCTCCATCCTGGGTCCTGAGCGGATCGATGCCAGACCCCTGCCTGCTGCCACCCCAGCCCAGCCAGCTCCACTGCCGGGTTCAAGTACCAGCTTCATTGATCACAGGCAGCGCAGACACGCGCCGGTCCACAAAGATGTCCAGTGCTGTCAGGATGGGTGCCGTGTCCAGCACCACGGCCAAGTCCCGGAATGTCCCGATGCCCAGATCTTGGATGGTGCGGGAGAGGAAGGAGGGCTGGGGCAGCAGGGCGCCCTGGTGGGTCAGGGACAGGTGGGGGGTCAGTGGGGGGCAGGTCCCTGAGGGCTCCCAGTGGCCCCCTCCCCAGTCCGTTGGGCCAAGGGCTGTGTGACCCCCTCGGGGCCCCCCGGAGGCTGTGCTCCAGCTCACAAAGATATGCAAGAACTTGAGCAGCCGCTTGTGTGTGAGGATGTGGAGCACGGCGCCCGAGACTGGGTCCAGGACCGGCAGACGGTGGATCCGGTTCTTAATGAGGATGTAGACAGCTTCAAACAGGCTGCAGAGGTGGGAGCAGTGGGTCTGGGGGAGAGACACCCTCCACCCCAGCCCATGTAAAAGGAAGAAAGGGTGTGCAGGCTGCCTTGTCCCAAGCAGGATGAGCCCATGAGTTCGGAATCGCGGAGCTGGAGAAGGGGACTATGGGGAGGTGCAGGTGGGTGGCTGAGGAATCTTACCTGCTGTTGGGAGAGATGGAGACCAGAGGCTTGAAGCAGCCTTGAAGGTAGATTTCTATAGGCAAAGCCAGAGTCAGGCCCAGGGATCTGGATGCCTTGCCCATCACCAGGTGACTCCCAGATGGTCTTCTGCCCTCCGGTCCCTGGGCTCCATCTCACCCCTCCCTTGCTCCTTCCAGGAAATCCCCACTGCCCAGCCTCAACCTCAGGTGCTTGGCCCCACCCTCATCCACACACCCTCAGTTCCTTCCAGTTCCCCCCATCAGGCCCCCCAACAGCAGCTCACCTCTCCAGGTCTCAATCTTGTGTTCTTCAATCTCATGGATCTGGACCTAGAGACATGGACAGACTCCAGAAGTCAGAACACGGGCCCCTCAGGACACCAGGCTCCCTAAGCCAACCTCTGCCCCAGCCCAAATGGGAGCCCCCGGGACCCCCAGCCCACTCCTCACCAGCGGGGACCTATAATAGCGGTGCAGCACCAAGATGAAATCCGTGATGGTCAGCATCCCTGTGGGGTCGTGGGGGAGCGGGGGTCAGCCTGGGGCTTTGTGGTGAGAGGCAGGCTGAAGGGTCAGACCCCTTTCCCTGCTCTGCCAGAGGCCGAGGACTGAGACAGCTGTGGGAGCTGTGGACAGAGGGAAGCAGGCCAGCCCCCTCCCACGCCTGAGAAATGAAGTTGTCCCTTTTACGCTTCCCCTGTCATCTCTCTCCTCCCCCACCTTCTGTGCTCCTAATTTCTCCCTCTTCCTCTCCTCTCTTCCCATCTAGCACCTGTAACGTGGGACCATGGAGGAGTAGAGCTGGACGGGCCAGCCAGTCACACCTACTCCACATGTAGGGTCTCCCGCCTGGAGGCCACAAGACTGGGATCTGGGTTCCCCATGCCAACCCCCAGCTGGGCTCGGCCCGAGGGTCTGCTCAAGCCCGCGCGGCGCGTCAGAGCTCAACCCCAGAATCACCACAAAGGATCTTTTTTCCCTTCCCCACCACCTCTGCCTCCCTGCCCCTCCTCACCCACAAAGCTTTGCTTCTTGCTGTCCCACAGAGGTGCCGCCCGGATGCCGTTGGCCACAAGGGCAAAGAAGGCCTTCTTGATCTGAGGTCCAGAGAGAACGGTGAGGGGTGAGGCTCTCCCTGCCCCTCAGTGGTACCCTGTCCCAACCAGGAACCTTCCCTGGGGCCTTCTGCCGGGGGGTCTCCAGTACATGAGCTCTACAGCCTTTCCTGTGCTACGGCGCCCCCTAGACATGGTCCTCAGCAGAGACACTTGCTGAGACACTTGCTTAGAGATGAGGCTGCTGGTGGCGGGAGGCGGTGATCCCTTCCCCTGGCTCCCCCCGTTGTGGAACCTAAACCAGCGTTTCCACTCGGAAGCCATATGTGGGCAGTCACACACCATCTAGTTTTTCCTAATCTAAGCCCTGGAGGTATACTTAATTACATAATACGTACAGAATACCCTTCTCTAAATAAATTTTGATTTCGATTCATGTGGCCTCATCTGAACATCTACACGGGTGGCATTTATTCTGGGTGTATTTTTCTAACGCATATAAAAATAAATACAAAGCTACTAAAATAAACAAATTTGTTCGTCTACCACGAGACTCAGGGCTCTGTGAGTGGTTCTCATGCCATGCTTCTGGAGACATCGGCCCATGCTCTATGACGGGGAGAATGGAGTCAGGCATTCGGGAGCTTAGCCTAGTGGAAGAGAAGGGACTGGAGCGCATCTTAATTTTCTGTTACCAAGATTTCTCTGCTGTTTGTCCTGGACCACCCTGCTGTGTCTTCCACATACTCTGGGGTTTTCAAGTGCTCCTATTTATCCTGGGTTGTCCCAGGAGTTCTCTGAAGCATATTATAGGGTAAAGCAGGCATTCCTGTCCCCATTTTATTTTCTTATTTATTTATGACTATCATTATTTTTAGTACTCTCTCCACCCAATGTGGGGCTCGAACTCATGATGCCAAGATCAAGAGTGGCATGCCCTTCTGACCAATCCCTATCTTAGAGACGAGAGAGGTAAACTGACTGACCCAAGACCCTACGGATACTAAATGGCGGATGGCAGTTAGGTTAGGGAAGTCCTCCCCAGCCCTAGCCTCCGGGGTGTTCTAAAGGCATCCTGGGAGGGGACTCTTCGGGGGGTGCCTGGCAGAGTGTCCTGGAGGCTGTGAGCGGGGACTGCAGCCCCAGCGGAGGGTAGCGGGGCAGAGCCACGGCCTCACCTCCAGCGTGGTGTCGAAGATGACCAGCTTGGAGCTGGTTGCCATGGCATCGTAGCAGGTGTGTTCCTGCATAAAATGCATGTAGACCTGGGCCCCCGGCTTCTGCAACTCATCGTCCCAGCCCGGCTTGGGTAGCAGGGCCCGCGGGGAGGGGCACAAGGCAGGCCTCTCTTCCACCATGCCCAGTTCGTACCCCCAGGCCCCAGTGGCCGGGAATTCTAGGTCTAGCTCCAGACAATCTGTGCTGGAGCCCGCGGTGGAGGCTACGTCGTCGGAGGGGAAGATGTCCCACTCTGTGGGTGAGGAGCCCAACCGGGCCAAGGGAGCAGCTTGGGACAAGTGCGTCGCCTCTGGGAATGTGGCCTCCAGCTCGGCATACTCAGCAGGTGGCCTGGCCTGGGGATCGGTTGGATCTGTTGGAGGGGCAGAGAACAGTAAGCCTGTCTTGTGGAGCACTTTCGTATGTGCTGGCTCAGGTCAACTTCACAGCAGCCTTGGAAAGCGTGGCAGCTGCAGTCCTATTTTGCGGGTGAGAAAGCGGAGTCTCAGAGTCACACAGGACAGTGGGTCTGTCCTGAGTTGGCTGTGCTGGGCCCCTGGGTCTGCAATGCAGCTAACCGTTCTCATCTGGAAAGACTGAGGCTACGAGATGAGGCTTCGTTCGGTCCCTCTCTGTGCTATGGAAGGATCCAGAGCAGAGCTCCAGCCCCAGGCTCTGGCACAGCCCATTGCCCTCCACTCCCGACCCCCCAGAACTGGCCTTGGCCTCACCTTCTCCCAGACCCAGCAGCTCTCTTTCCTCCACAGCCTCCTGCCTTGTCCATCGCAAGGCCTTGGCGCCCTGTTTCCCATGGCTTCTCTCTGAGCCAGTGCTCGTGGCCGGTGATGGCCATGAAGTGTTCTCTCCTTGTTCTAGGAAGCTCATCTCTGGAAGGGGGAATGGGGCCTGTTTGATTAATAGGGAGTAACACAACAAAATCAATTAAAATGTTATCAATAATAATATTTAATATTTGCAAGCTCCCTTAGGGTTTTCCTTCTACATATTTGTCACTCAAATCTCACAGCAATCTTATAACAGAGGTATTAATGATCATCCTTATTTTACTAAAGAAGGACCTGAGATCAGAGAGGCTAAGCAACTTGCCACAGTTCACACAGCTAGTAAGTGATAAAGTCAGAACCGGGATCAGTCTTCAGACTCTAGATCTGTCCCCCTTCTTCTGAAAGATGGAGGAGGAGGTGAGGTACAAAGGGAAAAGAGACAGGATAAAGCAGGAAAAGGAGAGAGAGATAAAAGCCGGGCTATGAGAGCAGAGGAGATTGGGGGCCCAGAAAGGGGGGAGACAAAAGAAGTGGGAGAAGAGGCTCCACTTACCTTGATGCTCCGGTCCCCCAAGGCGGCTCCAGGATGGGTTCTGTGGGGAGAAGAAGGCCTGAAGAGGTGGGAACATGTCCCACATTCCCAAACAACAAAAGAGCTTTTTTTCCCAACACATGTGTGTGCACGTCCACACACACACACACACACACACACACGTACACCCCCCCACAGCGCACGTGCACACGCACGCACGCACGCACACACACTTACTTCTACACATCCAGAAAACCACACACTCAACCATTCCCAGACGCACACAGAACCACAGACGTCCCTTACACGAAGAATAACCATACACACAGACACCCACATGCACACACACGCACACGTGCGCACACACACACAGCGGTGTGCTCGCAGTCCCCTGGCCTCTGCTGCCCCAGCGCCCGTCCCCCGGGACCCCTACCCCGCACAGCGTGTGCTCCATGCGGCCAACCCCGACCAAGTGGGGAGCGAGTGCGCAACGCAGGGCGCACAGCACTATTCTGGGCCCCGCGGTTGGCGCTTTGCCCTCCCCGGATCAGTTTCGCTCTGATTGGGTGTCAGGCGGCGGGAGGGAGGGCCCCACAGGCTCCCGGGCTTCTGCCCCGAGCCTGTGGCGGGGTGGGGAGGGCAGGGGCGCACCTGGAATCTGGAGGCTTCCTCCTAGGCTCCCTCCTGGGTCTTCAAGGACAAGCTTGAAGGACGTTGCTATGGGGGGAGGTGGCTTGGAGCCCTGGGTGGGGAGTAGGGGTGGGGGCACCGGTAGGAGGAGGTGGGCTCCTGGGAGTCCTGGGTTTCTTCTCATCTTTGTCAGGTGGCAAAGGAGGGAAAAATGGAGGCAAGTTGAGCTCAACCGTTGTTACTCGTACAAACTTCAGTCGTGGGTGATGCTGGAGTTAAAAAGGGCAAGTTGGAGTCGGCTGGGAGGCTGGGGCCAAGGGGTTTGTGGGCGGTCCCAGGAGAGGGCCATTGTGTGTCCCGATGTCCCCATTGGAGTCCCAGGAGCCTGTCCCTTCCCCTGCTGGAAGAGTTGGGGTGGGATGGCCGGGAAGGTGGGGAACTGGGAGAAGTCATGAAGCTGTGCGGTAGCCCTGAGGGCCCAGGGTGGCAGACATCTGTTTCTACCGGTGGTTTGGTGGTGGGTCCCAGTGTGTGGGAGCCCCGGTCCCAACGTCCCTCTGTGCGTGCTGTCCCTACATCTTCTTGTGCCAAGGGATCCCAGCCTGGCTCTGGTGGCTGCCCACCCGCCCTTCCTGGGCATTCCTGGGGCCTGAGTCAGCGTCCAAATCGGGAATGCTGTCACAGCTGCTCTAGCTCCCCTCTCTCTGCCTGCCCCTCCTCTCCCCCTTCCAGGCTCTTCCATCCCAATCTCGGGCCCTGGAGTGGACACTAAGTAATGGATTACTGGATTTCTTGCTGAATGTACCAAACACACTTCTCATCACCCCTCAAAGCCCCTGTCCTGCCTCCAGGGAGGGTGGAGAACAGAAAAGGGAGGGACTTTGCCTTTCTGTGTGTGTCTTGGGTAGTACCAGGGCTGAGTGCAGCTCTCATTCTGTGGGATTCCTGTAGCCTGTTCCCGGCTTGTCCCAGATGATGGAATGTCTAAGGCACCGCTAAGAGGACGCCTCAACTGGTGGAAGGATCAAGTGGACCATCCTTGGAGAGATGGGATGAATTGGGCCTGGAAAGCTTCTACCCATCCCCCCATCCTTAAGCTCCAGGACACCTTCACTATCAAACCAGATACAGAACAGGTGCAGATCATACCACTGCCTTCTCCAGCGGTGATCCCACCCCCTTCTACCTCAGGCCTGTTTCCTCTACAGGGCCAGTAGGAGGGTTCTTCTTTAAGATGGTCTTGCCTGATGGTATCACTCTCACTGCACTGGTCTTCCTATAGCACAGGTTCTATGTGCCTATCTCAGGGTACACAAAGCTGACATTTACATAACTATCCACGCGCAAAGGTTCTGTATCTTCAAGTAAACAGTGGGCACCTTGATGACCAAAATATGTTGGCTGGATGTGATGGAAAACCTGTTTTACGGTCAGATGGACCTGATTAAAATTCATGTTCTGCCGTTTGTTTGCCATATGACCTTAAAAAGCATTGCTTGTTTGCTCTGAGCCTGTTTCTACCCATGAAAAATGAGGATAAAACATTCTGTGGCAGACTGCCAGTTGCCTCCCACTATCTATTTTTCTCTTCTTCTTTTAGTAGTAGAACTACTTGAATGTTAGCTGGAGAGTGAGCGGCTGCCTGTAATAAAGACTCAGATTCCCAATCTTCCTTGCAGCTAAATGAGACCTTGTGACTAATCTTGGCCAAAGTGATGTGACTAGAAGGGATGTGAGCAAGTTCCAGATCAGTCCTTAAAAGAAAGAGGTGTGGGTTCCTTCTCTTCCTTTACCCCTTCTGCTGGCTGGAAGGTTGCTGTGATGGCAGGATCTGGGGCAGCTCTTTTGTACCTAAAATGGAAGATGCTTGTTAAAGGCTTCAAAGTCACCTTACCAGCTTTAGACTGTCTGTGGACTATTTTATATGAGGAAGAAATACATTTTCTTGTTTAAATCATTCTTAAGTTGGGTCTTTGGTACAGCAACCAAACGTGCATCCTAATGAATACAGAATTAATATCTGTAAGTGGCACTGCTCTAAAAAGCCCAAAACAAGTGACATTGGTTTAGATATTAGGCAGCAGATAGCCAAGAAAAGTACTGTCCGCTGGTAAGGCGGTGACCCTTGTTATATTACAGCGAGACATTTGGTGTGACTGTTATCTGTAATGCCATAATAGAGCCTATAAGTCACAGAAACTGGATGGAAACACTCAGACTGTTAATGTGCATTGGCCGTTGCTTGTAACTACTAGCAAAGACCTACAGGAGAGATGCTCTCAGGCTGGATATAAGAGGTGGTTTAGAAGAGGAAGCCTTAGCCAGGGTTGTACCAGTAGTTCCAAACCTTTCTCAAGCACACTCTGTTCAGCAGCCATGGGAGCTGGCCCAGTGGGCAGAATAAGGGAGGCTCCCTTCACAGCCAAGCATATTTTTTCATTTGGCCTCAAGGCAGCCACCAGCAGTTTGAGAGAGAACAGAAGGTACACCACGTCCAGAGTATCAGGCACAGAAATCATGGCTCTGTGAGACCACTGGCTGTGGTTACTCAAATATGGAACCAGTCAGTAGCCTTTTAGGGTTTGGAGGGTGATGATGTCTGCATGGCTCAGTCCGTTAAGTGTCTGCCTTCAGCTCAGGTCATGATCTCAGGGTCCTGAAAGGAGCTCAATGGGGGTCTGCTCGTCCCTCTCCCTCTCCCTCAGCCCCTCCCCCAGCTCATACTCTCTGTCCCTCTCTTAAATAAACAAATAAAATCTTTTTAAAAGATTTTGAGGGTGTCGTATCGGCAAAGAAACAACAAATGTGGTCACCAAAAGCTGATTCGATCGGCCTCCCAGATGTGCACTGGCAGGAAGAGGTCTATAGAAGCTACATGGTCTGCAAGGACATGGTCTCTGGTACAGCTGTAGAGGATCTTGAGTAAGGGATCACTTACCAAGAGGCAACACCAGATGCCACATAGGCTAATAGAAAGGGGAGGTCCTTCCAGAGAGCAGAACCAGTGGCTGCCAGAGGCATCACCCAAGAACTTACCCCTCTGTGGGGGAGCAGGGCTGCAATGCCTCCCCAGATGAATTTGGTAATTGACAAGACCCGGTGACTGCTGGGTGTTTGCCTTTCTTTCTTGTTCCAAGAAAGAAATTTTTATTTAAATTTTTAAAAAAATTTTGTGTGTGAATTCAATTTAGTTAACATACACTGTATTGTTAATTTCAGTGGCAGAATTCAGTGATTTATCAGTTGCGTACCACACCTGGTGATCATTACATCAGGTGCCCTCCCTAACGCCCATCAGGGGTGGATGCATAAAGCCAGCAGCAGACCTGTCCAGAGAGACCTGGCAGGCCAGAAAGGTCTGGCATGATGTCATTCAACATGCTAAATAGGGAAAAGATGTAGCCAAGAATACTTTATCCAGCAAGGCTGTCATTCAGAATGAGATAGAGTTTCCAGACAAATAAAAACTAAATGAATTTGTGAACACTAAACAAGCCCCATAAGAAATATTAAAGGGAACCCTTTGAGCAGAGAGAGAGAGAGCCCAAAAGTAACAGAAACCAGAAAGGAACAGAGACAATTTTCAGAAACCGTGACTCTACAGATAATAATTCAATGGCACTAAATTCATATCTTTCAATAATTATCTGAATGTAAATGGACTAAATGCTCTAATCAAAACACATGGTATCAGAAAGGATTAAAAAACAAAGACCCATCGGGCGCCTGGGTGGCTCAGTGGGTTAAAGCCTCTGCCTTTGGCTCAGATCATGATCCCAGGGTCCTGGGATCAAGCTCTGCATCAGGCTCTCTGCTCACTAGAGAACCTGCTCCCTCCTCTCTCTCTGCCTTCCTCTCTGACTGCTTGTGATCTCTGTCTGTGAAACAAACAAACAAACAAATAAATAAATAAATAAAACACATCGATACTCTGCTTACAAGGGTTTCATTTGAGACTCAAAGACAGTTCCAGATTGAAAGTAAGGAACTAGAGAACCACTGACCGTGATAACGGACACCAAGAGGAAGCTGGAGTAGTCATTCTCATATCAGACAACCAAGACTTTAGACCACAGACTATAGTAAGAAATGAAGAGAGAC
This sequence comes from Mustela putorius furo, assembly GCF_011764305.1. Lineage (NCBI taxonomy): Eukaryota > Metazoa > Chordata > Mammalia > Carnivora > Mustelidae > Mustela > Mustela putorius. Next base: position 22,767,846 of record NW_025421341.1, read on the forward strand.
ACTATAACATAATAAAAGGGTCTATCCAAGTAAGTGTTTTCACTGAGCTTATCTTGTTCCTCCTCCACTGTTGTCTATGGAGAGTAGGAGAAGTGGATTATCTGCCTTTTATTTATTATCTGTCACTAGACTGTAGGATACCATCCACACCTCGTCCTTTGGAGATCTGGGGCTCCGAGCTGGTGTGGGGCCCAGATGCCTCCCTTCCAGGGCTGCTAACCGTGTCCTTCGCTTGTGGGCTCTGGCACAGCAGTACCTACTCTCTCCTTCTTCACCTTCTATGAGTAATCCCCACAATTTTTGCTTAAGTGCAAGATTCTATTTCCCAGCTTCCTCTGCAGATGGTATGGCCATGTGACTCAGCTTGGCTCCTGGGATCTGAGCATCAGCGTTATATGCAGACTCCAAGAATGACCCAGAAGGAAGCGGCAGATTTTCTCCTTTCTATTGACTTATGATGCAATGGCTGGAGCTGGAGCACCCTTTGAACTGCTGAGGGAAGATGTGGGTTGGAAATGACAGACCCTCTCCTTCCTCCTTGCTGGCCTGCCTACCTCTGAGCTGTCACATTATAAGGAGAAATAAATTCCCATTTTGCTTAAACCACTGGCAGATTGCTACAGAAACCAAGCCCCTGTCTAGCTAATGCATTTATACTATAGGATTGGGGTAGGGTTAGAAATGACAAGTGTATATAATGATCCTTCAACTTTTTTTTTTAAGATTTTATTTATTTATTTGACAGACAGAGAGAGAGAGATCACAAGTAGGCAGAGAGGCAGCCAGAGAGACGGGGGAAGTAGGCTCCCCACTGAGCAGAAAGCCTAATGCAGGGATCAGTCCCAGGACCCTGAGATCATGACCTGAGCGGAAGGCAGAGGCTTAACCCACTGAGCCACACAGGTACCCCTCCTTCAACGTAGCACTTAAAACCTACCAGAAACTGCAAAACACGTTGTGTGCATCTTTTGTAATCCCTCCCCACCCTGGGTGGTAAATATGATTATATGTTTGTTATTTAGGCTTGAAATATTTAATATGTATTAATATTATTATACACGTATGGCTAAAATTTTACAGATGAGAAAATTGAGGCCTAAAGAGATTAACTTGATCAGAACCTCAAAGCAAGTGAGATGGAGAGCTCAGATTCAAAACCAGTGTTTCTGGACACCAGCACCACACTCTTAAGCCCGAAGCTTACTGTAAATAAAGCACAGGCCCATCATGTAAGAGATGCTCAGTAAATGGTTACTATAATTATGCCACCTGCTTTCCATCCCCGTAGACCTCCAGCTACAAGGCTCCGAAGGTGGGCAGGTGCAAAGCGTGCTGACCGTCACCACGGGATAGTGGTGTCGAGGATGGGGAAGGAGGAGGGCTTCCGCTGGGGCAGACCCCAGCCCTGCTCAACACTATGCCCATAGTGATTTCCCAGTTGTAAAATAAATAAATAAATAAATAAATAAGGAGCTCTCTGCCCTGCCCCTGCCCTTTGCCTCTCAGATCTCCCATACCTGCTCTCACTGCCAGAGGAGCCTGAGCCATTATCTCTGGCAGGACAAATCAGCAGAAGGTATTGGCTTTGGCTTGGGAAATAAATACTCCTTGGGTGTTTGCTTTTCATCTCTGGTCATGGTATCATATTTCTTGAAGTCCTATTTCTTGGCTCGCTCTCAAAACTGGGTGTAATAAGGACTTGCACCCTGACCCTAGGGCGAATCTGGCTGCCATCTCTAGATGGCTGATTTGCTTGGGACATGGGGTCAGGATCCTGTTTAAGCGTTATTTTTATATCAGAGGGAGAAAAACAGCTCGACAAGGCCAAGGGGAGTAGCCTGATAAATTACAAATGGGCTCCACTGTGCCAGGGTGGTTGGGAGGCCGTGAGAGCAGCCCTCAGGTCAGTCACCCAAACACTCCAGCTCTCGTCCTTTCTGCGTGTGCTGAAATCTATGTCAGTGTCCCAAAGACCTGGAAAGAACCACCACCTCATTAAGGCAATTTATTCTGCCCCAAGGGCCCCGTTCCTGAGTTTTTTTCTGTGAGCTGTTGGAGACTGAAGAGGACAGATGGTGTTTGTGTCTGCCCAGTATCCACTTACCCTTCTTTTGGCAAGCCCCCAGGTTTTCCTTCAGGAAACCACAATTCCTCCAATCTCAAAATTCATGGGTTTCAGAGGGGCTTAACTGTGGGTTCTGGGAAATATACCTCCGATTCAGACTTGGTTAATCAGCACCTCACATTCCCCAAGCTATGGGGAAAGGGACATTGACCGAATTAGTCCAATAAGGGTGAATCTTGGAACTTTTGTTGGAGTGAACAGGAGCATATTTCCACTGGATTTGGAGCTAAGCATGTGAGTGTGGATGTCCTGCTACCATGCAGAATGGAACTGCCTGAAAATGAAGGAAAAATAATGGGCAAAAAAACCATGAGATGATGAGCAAGACCAGGTCCTCCTGATATATCCTAAACCCCTGGATCAAACTGTACCTGAAGACCTACCACTGGGTTTTTCAGTTACATTAACCAATATAATCTTTTTTTTTTTTTTAAGAGAGAGAGAGGACATTTGGGTGCCTCGGTGGATTAAGTGTCACCTTTGGCTCAGGTCATGATCCCAGTGTCCTGGGATTGAGCCCCACATGGGGGTCCCTGCTCAGTGGGGAATCTGCTTCTCCCTCTCCCTCTGGCTGCCACTTCCCCAGCTTGTGTGCTCTCTCTCTCTCTCTGTCAAATAAATAAAATCTTTAAAAAGAGAAAGAAAGAGTGTGAGTGGGGAGGGAAACAGGGAGGGGGGAAAGGGAAAGAGAATCCCAAGCAGGTTCCATGCACATCGAGGAGCCAATGCAGGACCTAATCTCATGACCCTGAGATCATGACCTGAATGAACCAAAATCAGGAGTCAGATGTTCAACCAACTGAGACACCCGGGAGCCCCGAATCTTTTTTTTTTTTTTTAAATGCAGTTTGAGTTGAGTCGTCTGTCACCTGTAACTGAAAGAGTTCTGATACCAGTTAATAAAGAAACAAGATCTCAACACCTTCAAAGGCTTCTGGGAATGATGTTCCGTCACTGCACTTTCCCAAGAAAAAGTGCATGTTTGAAAAAGCAATTAGAGTAAATCAACAGGCTGAAAAGACACTTGGAGAGAGTACAATAAAGAATTGGAATGGGACGAGATTAATGAAGTTTTCCTAAAGAAGGCGAGTTTGGATATTAGGATAATAATGATGACATTATGATAATAATGATGACATTATGACTGAACCCTAACTGTGTGCTTGGTACCAGGCTCAACCGTTGAGATGTGTGACAGAAAAATATGTTGAAATAATAGCCAAACTGAAGGGTCCTTTCTTCTGCTCGACAGAAACCTTTTCTTACTCAGGCTTGGTGTGTCCTTGATTCTTGCCTCAGGGAATAAATGATTCAGTGCAACGAAAAACATCTTCTGACTTTTCAGTTTTGAATGAGGTCTTCTGGGAAGAAAGGGAATACCTCTGGCTGAAACAAAAGATTTAGGAATTTTGACAGGCGAGGTGATTCAGAAAACATATCCCACCAAAAACAACCCAAAATGCCGGATAAAATATAAGCAGCAGGTTCTTAAAAGCTCTGAAAAGACAAGATAGTAAAGAACACCTAGTAAAGTGCTAGGTGCCACTGAAAGGAAAATGAGGGTACATGGCAAAGTCCGTGAAAAGAGAGGGGCTCCATTCTAGGGCATCTGCCGATTTTAGCAAGAGCTCTGTGTGACGATGGGGGCCCAGGACCCCCACAAGCTGAGAGGATGAGAGGAGATCCTGTCTATAAAATACTTAAGATGTTGAAGGACCAAACTGTCTAGAGGAAATGTAATCCAGAAGCAAGTTGGCTCTTACTTAGATTTACAGACAAGGCTTTCCTCAACTGAGTGGTTCAGAGAGTGTCAAACCTTGAACTTGGCTTAAGGTGTTACTGAATCAGTAATGGCCCTAGATGCTTGGCAGGAGCAAACACAGATGTTCTCTGGAGAAAGCTCCTTCAAAGTGATGGATTATTCCAATAAAATCCAGCACATAGTTGAAAATAATGAGATACACCAAGAATTATAAGAATCAGCAGAAAAGACAGAGAGGGGGGATAAATCCATAAAAACTTCAGAAACCTGGGGCACCTGGCTGGCTCAGTCACTGAGCCTAACCCAGGATCCTGGGATTGAGTCCCGCATCCGGCTCCCTGCTCAACAAGAAGCCTGCTTCTCCCTCTCCCACTCCCCGTGCTTGTGTTCCCTCTCTCGCTGTGTTTCTCTCTGTCAAATAAATAAAATCTAAACAAACAAACAAACAAACAAAAACCCCACAAAAACAAAACAAAACAAAACCAAAAACAAAAAAGTTCAGAAACCAGAATTATCAGACACTTCACATGCAACAATATGCTCATTTTATTTAATGAAACATGAGCAGTTTGAAAAAGTTGGAGCAAATAGAAAACTAAGAAAAGCAGCATAACAGATTCTTTCAAAAAGCAGACAGAACTTCTAGGGACGCCTGGGTGGTGCAGTCGCTGAAGTGGCTGACTCTTGATTTTAGCTCAAGTCATAATTGCGGGGTCATGGGATTCAGCTCCAAGCTCCACACTCAGCATGGAGTCTGCTTGGGACTCTCTCTCCCTCTGCCCCTCCCTGTCCTCAAATAAATAAATATATATATTTTTTAAAGCAGACAGAACTGGGGTGCCTGGGTAGCTCAGTCCTTAAGCAGCTGCCTTTGGCTCAGGTCATGATCTCAGGTCCTGGGATTGAGCCCCTCATCGGGCTCCCTGCTCAGCAGGAAGCCTGCTTCTCCCTCTCCCACTCCCCCTGCTTGTGTTCCCTTTCTTACTGTGTCTCTCTCTGTCAAATAAATAAATGACATCTTAAAAAAAAAAAAAGGCAGACCGAACTTCTAGAAATGAAAGACACTAAGTGAAAATAAGAACTTAATAAATGTTACTACACAACAGATTAAGTACAGCTGAAGAGAAAACTGAATGTCAGGTCAGAAGAAGTTCCCTATGATATCTATAAGGCAGAGAGTTTAAAGATATGTAAAATAGATATGAAAGAGAATAAAAGACATAGAGCTTAAAGCAGAAACGTCTAAAGCATATTTATTTATTTTAAATATTTTCTTTATTCATTTGACAGAGACAGAGATCACAAGTAGGCAAAGAGGCTGGCAGAGAGAGAGGGGGAAGCAGGCTCCCCTCTGAGCAGAGAGCCCGATGCTAGGCTCTATCCCAGGACCCTGAGATCATAACCTGAGCTGAAGGCAGAGGCTTAACCCACTGAGCCACTCAGGCACCCTCTAAAGCATATTTAAATAGAGTCTCAGAGGAAGGGAGCAGAGAGAATGGGGTACAAGCACTATTTGAAGAGATTGCTTGATATTTTCTGGAAATGATAAAAAGAAATACCAATCCCCAGATTCAAGAAGACTATGAGTCCCCAGTAGGACAAATGAAAGAAACTCACATACAGGAACAGTATAGCAAAAATTGCAGAAAACCAAAAACAGAAAAAAATTGAAAGCAACAGAGGGGAAAAAAAAAATCACAGTTACCCTTGAAAAACACCAGAGTGAGGGGCACACCGACTTCCTATGCAGTTGAAAATCCGAGAGTAACTTGTGACTCCCCAAAATTTTACTAATAGTCTACTGTTGACTGGAAACTTACTCACAATATAAACAGTCAACTAACACATATTTTATATGTCATATTTATATATACTCTATCCTTACAATAGTACCTAACTTTTACTGATTTTTTTTTCAATATTTCTAGGCTATATGGCTTGTCTGTGAGGTTTTTTTTTTCAAATTGTCATAAATCTCCAAAAAGTTGTCCAATATATTTATTGAAAAAAATGCACAAGTAATTGAACTTACACAGTTCAAACCCATCTTGCTCAAGGGTCAACTATGCTTTCAAAGAAATGATGGTCTAACAGCTGACTTCTCAACAGAAAAGGAGAAACCCAGGGGATAGTAGAATATCCTCAGTGTGCTGAAAGAAAGCAACTTCCAACTTATAATGTTACAAAAAGAAAATTTACTGAGCAAGAAGACGAGAACTGTGTTTTGTGACAAACAAAAACAGGTGGCTCATCACCTCAGTAAAGGAAATTTCTAGAAAACATGCTTCAGAAAGAAAGTGATCCTACATAGCAGATCTGAGACTTAAGAAGGTATAAACAACAAGGAATGTGGTAAAAATGTAGATAAATGTAAATTAATCATAAATGCAAAAAAAAGAGAGACAATGGTTATAATGTCCTGTGGGGTTAAAATGAAAATACTACCAACCATGACATAAATCAAAGGTGGTGGAAAATGGAGTGTTCAAAGCATTTGAAAATCCTCGTATTATCTGGGAAGAAGGAAAGATTTTAGGTCTTGATTAGCTATAGATTTTGATATATTAATCATGAATGCTGTAATGTCTAGAAAAAGCACTAAAAGAAAACAAACAGGGTTAATAAATAAAACAGGGAGAAATTGAGAGAAAAAAGAAACCATAGAACAGGCAGGACAAATAGCACAAAATGGTTAGGAGAATAAATAGGAGTTAGATTAAGACTTCCTTGGCCCCAAGAGGAGACAGAGATCTCTTGGTTTGGCAGGCAGACAAGAGTCAGATGGGAAGCAAGTGTGAGCACATGTGGGTTCTTAAGGAAGGAGGGCTCTGCCCTCTGCCCCCTCCCCCTGGCTGGTGTGTGGGATCTGAGAGCAGAGGGTGGTCTGGGCCCCCTGATAGAATCCGGAGTAGAAAGGGTTACGTGGTGTATGTGGGGAGAGAGGACCTTACAGTCCTCCCCCAAACCCAGCACAGTAAGAGAGCAGCAAAATGATCTTAGCACCCAAGAGCAATGCAGGAGGAAACCAAGCTTTTGAAAATCATTTAAGATTTCCTGTGACCCAGCATGGCATCCACACGGTGAGAATGTTTATAGTGTGCCCAAGAGTAGGACAGAAGTGTAGAGGGAGAGAGAGCTGATGGGAATGACCTGTACAGTCCATTGACTAAAGGACCAGATGGTTTGATGGGGGCTTCAGGGGATGCTAGGTGGAAAGACGACATCTGAAGACCAAATACCTATTCTCAACCCCCACCGCTCAGCCTTACAAAAATACATGGGGATTTAGACACAGCCCCGGGGGTGCTGAAGAGACTCTGATTAATGGAGATTAAATTTCTCAGAGGTCAGGCTGTATCAGTCAGGATGATTTCAGACACAAGTAATAAAAAACTCAATTCAAATTGGCTTAAGCAAGGGAGCCTGGGTGGCTCAGTGGGTTAAGTGTCTGCCCTCAGCTCAGCTCATAATCCCAGGGTCCTTGCATCCAGCCCTGCTTTGGGTTTCCTGCCCAGCCGGGAGCCTGCTTCTCTGTCACCTTCTGCTGCTCCCCCTGCTTGTCCTCTCTCTGTCTCTCTCTCTCTGTTAAATAAATAAAATCTTAAAACAAACAAACAAACAAACAAGATGGAGACTTACCGATTTGCTTAACCAGCGGATTGATTCTGGCTGATCAAATCCGGTGGCGTTGATACATTTTCCCCTTGATTCTCTTCCCTCTACTCTCCTCCGGTGTCAGCTTCACGTACTAAGGAATCAACAGCCGTTCTGGGTCCCTTATCCAGGTCTGACAACACCCAGAAGAAAAGACACCATTTCCCCGCCTGTACTTTCTCCTAGGAGGTGGAAACATCTCCCAGAAGCCCTTGGCTGAGGTCAACTCTCCCAGTTGCGGGGTCACCACAAAATAAGGAGGAACAGAATGGCTGTTCTAGAACAACCGCAACTGCCGACCTCCCCATTAGCTGCGCAGTCACCGTGCACGCAGGCTCCGTGCTGTGTCAGATGCAACTTCAGGCACGCCTGTGTCCGAATGCAATGCCCTCCCGCCCTTCACCCACACTTCACCCAGTGGCAAAGCCTGGGCCTCGGGGAGATGTGCCTGCCTTTCCATCACGTCGGAAACGGGTACCTGGATTTAAAAGAAAATGGGCAGGGGAAGGAGGTGAGCGCTGCTCGCTGCGTGGCCTTGGAAAGTCTGACTCTACTGTCCACATGCATTAAATGAGAATAATTACGTCTTCTATGCAGGTTGTGATGTTGATTTCAATTAAAACAGTAACAAAAAGGGCGCCTGGGTGGCTTGGTGGGTTAAGCCGCTGCCTTCGGCTCAGGTCGTGATCTCGGGGTCCTGGGATCGAGTCCTACATCGGGCTCTCTGCTCAGCAGGGGACCTGCTTCCCTTCCTCTCTCTCTGCCTGCCTCTCTGCCTACTTGTGATCTCTCTCTGTCAAATAAATAAATAAAATCTTTAACAACAACAACAACAACAACAACAAAACAGTAACAAAAAGAAACCAGCCAGAGCGGCATGTATTCATATCCCAGCTGCTGATCCCTAATGAGTGTGTCGCCTCGGCAGCTGATATACCAAAATTCTGCAGCTCAGAGCGATATCCTTTCCATTAGCAAAAAGACCCGTTATTTCCCCTGGGACTAACCCCCTCCCCCACCAATTCAGTCTGCTAGGAATTCGAACTTGTTCTGCACATAGAGCTATCACGCTAGGCGGCAGTCCCAACCCCGTGCTGCCCTCTCCGCGGCCATCCTTCTTTTTGTTGACTCAGGCCGCCTCACTGTCCACACCACCGCCTGTGCCATTTCTTCACTCCCCTGGCCCCAGTGCTCTGTGGCTTCTGTCCTTCTCTTTGGCCAATAGAAACTTTCCTCTCCTTCCTCACATTAGCTATTTCAAAAGCCCAGCTTCTAGCCCCAGGTAATACTCTTCAGTCCCTTGCATCACAGCCTTCTCCTTCCAGAACCTCAGGGGTTAGGAGGGGTCCTGGGTCATGATCAAGTGCGGCCACACTCCCCCCACCTCACCCCACCCCCAAAGTCACAGCAACCTCCAACATCTTGACTCTGCTACCCTCTACCAGAATTCTTTCACACACAGTGATTTATCTCAGGGACCCATTAGTGATCTCATGCCCTCTCCTCTCTCTCTCTTTCCCTCCCCCAGTCTTATCTTCTTCAGAAAAATCCCAGTCCAACAGCTGTCCGTGTTTAAATGACTGTAATAGGCCACGTTCAAATTCTCTCCTATGGAGGCCCTGGGTAGCATGCAAACTCAAGTGGGTATCTTATCTAAAATTCTCTAGCTTATCTAGAAGCCACAGAGAACCTTTGAGAGGAGTCTGGGTCTCAACAGAGTTCCTGTTCTGCCCCGCCTAGAGATGTTTCCACACTCACCATGTGAGTATCAACAAATCACTTACTTTCTTTGAGTCTGGATTTCCACATCCCTGCAAAGGCTAAAAGCAGTGTCGAGAGGGAAATTTACAGCACTAAGTACTCACGTGATGCTGGGGGAGAAGAGAGATGGGAAGGATATTTTAGTGATATAGAAAGATAGCCCGGACACTGCCAAGTGGAAAAAACAAGACGCAGCCATGTGTGCAGTGTACTACCTTTGGTATGTGAACGAGGGACTAGAATATTTATATGCTTGGTTCTGCAAGAAACACCAGTGGGGGGTGCCTGGGTGGCTCAGTGGGTTGGGGCCTCTGCCTTCGGCTCAGGTCGTGATCCCAGAGTCCTGGGATCAAGGCCCGAATCGGGCTCTCTGCTCCGTGGGGAGCCTTCTTCCCCCCGCCCCAGCCCCTGCCTGCCTCTCTGTCTGTCAAATAAATAAATAAAATCTAAAAAAAAAAAAAGAAAAAGAAAAAGAAAAACACCAGTGGGATGACATGAAACTATAAAAATGGCTACCTATTAAAAAATACATTAAAAGGATAACATACCATGATTAAGTGGAGTTCATTCCAGGGATACAAAAATGTTACTTCAATATCCATGAATCAGTCATTGTGATACACTGCACTGGTGAAGGACAGAAATCACACGATCATTTTAATAGCTGCAGAAAAACCATTTGACAAAATTCAACATCTACTTATAATAAAAATTCTCAACAAAGCTGGTTTGGAGAGAACATACCTTCACATAATAAAGGCCATGTAGGACAAGCCCACAGCTAACATGCTCAGTGATGAAAAGCTAAAAGCTGACGTGCTTGGGTGGCTCAGTTGGTTAAGCAACTTCCTTTGGCTCAGGTCATGATTCCGCATTCCTGTGATCAAGTCCCGCATGGGGCTCCCAGTTCTGCAGGGAGTCTGCTTTTCCCTCTGACCTTCTCCCCTCTCGTGTTCTTTTTTTTTTTTTTAAAGATTTTGTTTATTTATTTGACAGACAGAGATCACAAGTAGGCAGAGAGGCAGGCAGAGAGAGAGGAGGAAGCAGGTTCCCTGCCGAGCAGAGAGCCTGATGTGGGGCTCGATCCCAGGACCCTGAGATCATGACCTGAGCTGAAGGCAGAGGCCTTAACCCACTGAGCCACCCAGGTGCCCCTCTCATGTTCTCTCTTACTTGTTCTCTCTCTCTCTCTCTCAAATAAATAAATAAAATCTTAAAAAAAAAAAGAAAAGAAAAGCTAAAAGTTTTCCTCCTAAGACCAGGAATAAGACAAGGATGCCACTCTCACCTGCTTTGTTCAACATTGTACTAGAAGTCTGTGCCTTAGCAATTAGGCAAGAAAAAATAAGAGGCATCCAAATTGGAAAGGAAGAAGGGAAGAAGTAAAACTATGAGTATTTGCAGGCGGCATGATATTATATATGGGAAACCCTAAAGACATCAGTAAAAAAAAAAAAAAACTGTTAAGAGTAATAAATGGATTTGGTAAAGTTGCAGGACATAAAATCAATACATAAAAATCTGTTGTGTTTATATACATTAATAATGAGCTATCAGAAAGAGAAATTAAAGGGGGCACCTGGGTGGCTCAGTGGCTCGAGCCCCACATCAGGGTCTCTGCTCAGCGGGGAGCCTGCCTCCTCCTCTCTCTCTCTGCCTGCTTCTCTGCCTACTTGTCTGTCAAATAAATAAAGTCTTTAAAAAATGAATAAATAAAATCTTTTTTTTTTTAAAGTAGTTACTCATAGGGTTTGGCAGAAGATGGGCACAGGCATGAGGTAGATGAGAACAGGGTGGGAATAAGATTTCTCCATGTATATTTTGTTACATTGCCCTGATTTTTTGAAACTTATGTCACCCACTCAAAATAACAAACCTTTTTTTTCGTTTCAAGTTTTTATTTAAATTCCAGTTGTTTAACACAAAGTATAAAATTGATTTCAGCAAAATGGTTTTGTTTAAAAAAAAAAGTAAAGCATAGGGGCACCTGGGTGGCTCAGCGGGTTAAGCCTCTGCCTTCTGCTCAGGTCATGATCCCAGGGTCCTGGGGCTAAACCCCACATCAGGCTCCCTGGTCAGCCAGAAACCTGCTTCTCCCTCTCCTGCTTCCCCTGCTTGTGTTCTCTCTCTCACTGTCTCTCTCTGTCAAATAAAGAAATAAAATGTTTTTTAAAAAATAATAAAAAATTTAAAAATGTAAAGCATAAAGATAAAAACATACAAACTGGTCTATAATCTCCTCACCAGATAAACCTTGTTGACATTTTTCCACTGCCATTAAAAAAAACAATACACACAATGCACATTGTTTGAAAACTCCCAATTTTATATACGGAGGTATAAAATCCTAAAGTAAGCCTTCCTTTCCCCATTATCCCCAAAGTAGCCCCTATTAACAGTTCCTTGTGTTTCTTTCCAGAAGTTTACCCATTTATAGAATTTATCCCTGTTCATGAACTGTACATCTTGACCCTGTCACTGTATGTGGAGAGCTTATATTTTATGGTATTTGCTGTAATATAGGTTATTTTCCTATTGGTGGACATCTTAGGCTTCTAGTTTTTTTTTTTTTTAACATGCTAACGAGCTGTCTTGTTTAAGCATCTTAGATGGACAATGCATTTTGAACTTTGATGAAGCAAGAATGCTACATTTTGAATCGTCTGTAGAACGGGATACTTTCCCATGATGCCACATTTCTTTTCTCCAAATACTTAAAAAATAGCTTTGTAAGGAGAGGGGTCGGGGGGAGATCTTCAATCCCCACCCAACAACCGAGCCCACCCAGAGGAGCGTTGGGCTGGAATGGAACGCTGCTTTTGAACAGCTAGCTGTTCGGTTTCTAATTGCCTTTAGCCCAGAGCCAGACTGGGACGCCGCTCGCCCCGTCTTTACACAGAGCTCTTTCTTCTGATGAGTCTGTCCCTCCAGTCAGTGGCTTGGGTACCCCATGTCTGAAGCGGTCACTCACCACCTCCCTGTGGCTCCTTCCGCCCCCTACTGGACGCTCCGAAGGGAGCCTCCAATCTGCTCCTCAGAGTCTGGCGCCCTCTGCTGACATCGAGGATTCACCACTATAAAGCGTTGTCCAACAGGCACAACCGTACAACCAGGAACTGCGAGCTCGGTCATTGCCAGCACCCCCGCCGTCATAGGGGGAAACCGAAGCAGCAGGTGCGGAAGTGACTGGCTCAAGCACACAGAGCAAACCAACTCCTAGGACCAAAACTCGTGCCTTATGACCTGCCTTCCCGTCTCCACACACTACTGTTGGAAGGAATGAGGACAGGAGATGCCAGACTAGACCCCCACCCCTCCTGTGGGGACAGCCTGTCATCCACACATCCCTGGGAGCTCCGAGGAACTCTCCATCAGGCAGGGGACCCCCTGCTCAGCTGAACTTGTCCCCTGCTCTGTTCTGGAGCAGTGGCTCTCCTGTCCTCTCCGGGACACCTCATTATTGCCCTAAGAGCATGGGTAGGTTTAACAAAGCCCTAAGCACAGACTTGTGCCTTTCCCTACACCATTATTTATAGGTCCTTTCATGGATATCCACATATCAACTAGACTATACCTTTACTTAATGCTTTTCTTTAAATCGTCTGATTTTAGGAATGCCTGGGTGGCTTAGTTATTAAGCGTCTGCCTTCAGCTCAGGTCATGATCCCAGGGTCCTGGGATTGGGCCCTGCATTGGGCTCCTTGCTGATCAGGGAGCCTGCTTCTCCCTCTCCCACTCCCTCTGCTTGTGTTCCCTCTCTCGCTGTGTCTCTCTCTGTCGAATAAATAAATAAAATCTTTTAAAAAAATGAATTGTCTCATTAAACTAAAAAGTCCAAGGGCATGCATCACCCTTCCCCGGTCCATAGAAGCATCTGGTTCCCTAGGAACTGTCTTTGAATCCTTGTTGTCTTCATCAGCACAAAAAGACCTGATCCTTATTCTGAATTCTCTATTTAAAAATAACCATTACTAGTTGGGCGCCTGGGTGGCTCAGTGGGTTAAAGCCTCTGCCTTCAGCTCAGGTCATGATCCCAGGGTCCTGGGATTAAGCCCCACATCGGGGTCTTTGCTCAGCAGGGAGCCTGCTTTCCCCACTTTCTCTCTCTGCTGCCTCTCTGCCTACTTGTCATCTCTGTCTGTCAAATAAATAAATAAAATCTTTAAGAAAAATAAAAAATAAAAATAAAAATAACCATTACTAGTGAATGAGAGCCTGGTATCTTTCAGGTCCTGATGTTGAGCTGTATCTTCAATGTATTACTGAATCCTCATGACAGCTCTATTGGGGGAGGGAGCATTCTTACCTTAGGGGAAGATGAGGCACAGGCGGGAACAATAGTTGTCCAACAGCCGGCAGATGGCTGAGCGGAATCTGATCACACTCTTTCTAAAGCCAATGGATGTGACCTTGCTGTCTTTTGAAATTAGAAGTAAAACGATGCCAAGCTATAGGGAAGAGAGGAGGACCAGAGGGATCCCCCCCTGCCCAAGCAGGGGGAGGCAGACAGAGGATGTGTCAGCGCAGAGGGCTAGGCTGTGTTGTGACCCAGCAAAGTGCAGTATCCCAGCATACAGGGATGTGGGGCACCAGAGGATATGGGTGCTGGAAGTCCAAAGGGGTGGGGGCAGAGGGAGGAGATGGAAGTAGCTAAGAGGGGCATTCCAGGTTCCATCTTCCTGACGCCCTGGGGAATGCCATTGACCCTGCTGGATATCCCGTGGCCCCTTCTGATCATTAATGGTTTATTCAGTAACATTTTCTCCACGGGATCCCTTTTCAATTGGGGGAACTGTGGGATATGTGGAAACAGGCAGGGGTAAGTGTGGACCAGATGTGCAAGCTAGACTCCTAGCTCTACCACTTGATACCTGTGATCTTGGCCTCAGTTTCCTCATCTGTCCAATGCCCCCCAATAAGCAGAGATGCACTGCCCAGGCTCCCCTTCACAGAAGGTTCTGCTGCCCAGCCATGGGGGTGAGGTCAACAGTCAGTCTGTGGCTCTCAGCTCCTTCAGGGTCAGCTGCAGAGGACACACTCTTGCTTTCTCAGGGCTTCCCATATATCTGGTGACTGAGCGAGACAGGGGTACAAAGTCCAGGCCATTTCAATCTGTGGGGGACATTCTAGTGGCAAAACCCCCTGGACTGCTGGCAGTGCCTGTGATGGAGGCTTAGCTTAGCCTACGTCCCAGTCCCACTTCTCCTTCTGCCCAATCCTGCTTCTACCTCCTTCCCTTCCAGATAAACCCTTTGTACCCCAAAAGCCATTTCCAGCATCTGGAGGATGCAATCTGTGACATATCAATTTTCCATGCCCAGGACAAAGGAGGTATGCTGCTAGATTTGAGGAAGTGATGCTAGATATGAATCCAAAGTATGAGAATCATCCAGCTTACTGGGACCTCCCTCCTGGCCAGTCCTACATCCATTGCAGGCAGAGGCCCTGAAGGCAGTGGGAAAGTCAGGCTGTGGGGTTCAGTGACAGCCTTGAGGCATGACCTAGCCCTTATGGAATCAGGGCAAATAACTTGAAGACCTAAGGGCTGCAGAGCAATCAAGGGAGGATTCTGGAGAGGAGATGGCCCTGAGGAAGATGGCTGGTACTCAGGCTTGGCATCATTCTCACTTAGGGTTCCACGGACATTTACTGAACGCATATTATATACAAGCTGCGGAGCTAGCAGGTGGAAAGTCGTGGAGAAAAGCCCCAGGAAAGGTCTCTGAGCCTGACCATCCCCAAGGGACATTGCCCAGCCCCATGTATGGACTTTGGAAATTTTCCTAAGCAGTTCCCTCCTTATTTGATTTCTTTTTACTAGATAGCTGAAGTCTCGAGCAGAAAAACAAGCTTCCACCAGAGAGGAAGTCAATGAGCCAAAACCTCAAAATGCTCCTTCACCATGGAATAACATCAACTCCTTTTAAGATTTCTAATCCTCTGGTCCTTATTGCAAAAGGCACTGTTTCGACTTCACTAAAGAAAATAACATTCTGAGTGTTCTTTTCATAACTTACCTTTTATTTTATAGAGACTGTCCCTTGCTTCAGTGCAATGAACATATATGTCATTTTAATACCCGACCAGTATTTTATGGTGTTGTCCGCACACCCTTGGAGCTCTCCACTGATACAGAAAAGGTAGTTCCATTTACGTGCATGATTTCTTTTGTTTTTTCTCTCTTTCTCTCTCTTAAATAACTTCCACTGGGTATCACTCCAAAGTGAAATCACACAAGGTCTATGATGAGTTTTGTTGGCGTGCCTTCCAGAACACACGGTCAACTTGCCAGCGCTACCAGCAATATGCTGGTTTCTCCACATATCTCCCAGATTTGAGTTTACACCTTCCAAATTTTTGCTGTCAATTTAATAAATTGGTGTTCTTCCTGGTTCTAATGTTTAATCTGCGTTTCTCTGCCATGAGACCACCTTTCATAAAGTATTTTCTCTGGAGGGACAGTGTCTCCTCTTGCCAGGAGATGGCGCTGTGACTCTTTGCTAGGCTCCCAGATAAGGGGCTGTGGTGTTACTAGTGGGCTGTGGGGTGCGCTGTGTGTTTGCACTGGGAGAGGGGATGTTAAGAAATCCTCTGGTCTCCCCGGGGCCCCAATTTCCCGCCTGAGTTCAGAAGACCTGGTTTTGGTGAGGAGGTGACACCACATGTTGGGGGGAAGGGGGGGGGTGGTCTGCCTTGCCTGACCCTACAGTGTCTCTTTCATGCTTTCAAAGTTCCAAAGAACCCAAGTTTATGAAGTGCCCGCTGCAGGCCAGACATAGTTTATGCCCTGAAAAACAAAGGCAAAGACAAAAACAAACACAAACCTAAAAACTCGTAAGTGGAGGAAAAATATACAGACAAAATCAACTCCAAGTGCTGTATGTTCTATAAAAAAAGGTTCAAAGTGTTACGAGTTAATGAAAATTGGAGAGACTGCCTCCCACGATGGGTGTGTGGGCTTCTGGAGAGAAGGCAGAGCTGGGCCTCCTGGGGCAGGGAGGCAGGTGAGCAGAGTGTGGAGGGAGGCCTGGGTTCGGGGCCTGACCGAGCACCACAGTGAGCCTGGAGCTCTGGTGGAGACAGGAAGTAAGGGGACGCTGGGAGCAGACAAAGAGACAAACCGTAATGGACCTGAATGCCAAGCTAAGGGCTATGCCCTTGATTTTGTAAGGGAAGCAGTGCAAGTTTGACAGCAAGAAAATAGTGGGTGGGTGGGTCGTATTTATGTTCTGGCCAAATCAGCCTGAGACTGAACTGATTCAGTGATTTTCCTCCTGTGTTACACACACACTTGCCTCCCCATCTGACCAACCTCTCCCAAATTGTAGATACGAATGCCCACTTCCCTCGTTTCAAAGTGCTCTCTTTGCTTGACTTCCGTGAAACCATAGTGCTTTTTCCTCTTTCACTCCTGGAGGCACTTCTCAGTTTCCTCGGTAGCCTCTTTCCCTTGCTCCAGCCATTAAATGCTCCTGGAGCCTCCATTGCCTCTGCGCTCTCCTGGGCAATCCTGGCCCTGTGCTTGACTTAATTACACCCTGCACCAAGATGACTCAGCCCAGGCCTCCCCTCCGAGCTCTAGAGCCATATATCCATCTGCTGCTCAATGCTGAATATTTCGGAAGCATCTTTAATTCATGTTCCAAACTCCCCACCCTGCCTTGCTGGTCCTTGCTGGTCTTCCTGGCTGAAACTTGCTGGTCTTCCTTACCCCCTTTTCCAGCCTCCCTCCAAGTCCACCTGACCCTACTTCCTCAACAGGGACCGAAACTGTTCACTCTATCTATCATCGCTTCCATTCACCCAGCTTAAGGCTGCCCTGGCCTTTCACGTGGGCCCCTGCCAAGCCTCCCCCGAGCTCGGGCTCCCCTGCCATCTCCTCTGCACACCATGGCCAGGACCATCTTTTCCAAAAGTACAACTGATCATGTCACTCACTGTCCCAGGGGAGAGGGGGAGGAGGGATGGAGATCCCAACTATGGTGGCTTCCCGCTCATGCTCAAAGGGAGTAGTTTTTTCCTTAACCCTTTTATTGTTAAGAAAACGAATACAGAAAAGAGCATAGAACAAATGTACAATTGAACACCCTCCAAGCCAACTGCTGTGAAAGGAGAGAGAACCTTGCCTGCTATCCCATTCCAGCTGCTCCTCCAAACAGGACTGCCTCCCTCCCCCACCCCCTAGGAACTCTCTCCTGACTTTCATGGGAAGCATCTACTTATTTTTGTCATCTGACCACAAGTCTCTAACTACTGGAGTTCAACTTTGCCTGGTTTGGTTTTTTTTGTTTTTTTTTTTTTTTAATATGTCTGTTAGTTCTCCTTTAATCCAGAGGCCCCCACATCTTTTCTTCCCTCCTGTGGTGTATTTGTCTTGTAGAGTTCCCACTGCTTTTAAAATAAGAAAAATACTCCCATGCCTGTAAGGCTTTACTTGGTTTGATCCCCCTAAATCTCTCTAGCCTCATCTTCTACTGCTGCTTTTCACTCTCTTTCAACCCATGCCAACCTTAGCGCAGTGCCCCATGCCTTCTCCCTACCCCTGCGGGCCTTTTGCAAAGACTGTTCCCTCTGCCTAAAATATTCTTCCTTCTTTTGGGTCCCCCAGCTAACCCCAACTGGGTTTTGTATCTCTGAAGGAGCAAGCTGTCCTCTGAGAAGCCTGCTCCTCCTTCCCTGACTCTGTGAATCCCTGCAGCCACAGCCTCAGGGCCCCTCCCTTCTTCTGGACAACACAGGTCAAGCTTGTGGTTTTCCATTTGTTTGTAAGAGCGTATGATTAATGACCAGGAGTTTCATGAGGGTAGGGATTAGGTCTGTATTTGTTCACCCTTGTTTCTCCACTACGTGGTTGGGTGCCTGGCACATAGTAGGTGTTCAATTAAAAACGTGGTGGCAGCTGCCCAGCAGACACAATGAGGAGAAACAGACCTGAGACTTGAAAGCCATGATCCCCTCTGAGATGGGAGCAGAAGCAGTGTGGAGAAGGATGGAGAAGAGGGTGGAGGCTCCTCCCGGAATACCTGAGGCCATGCCAGGGTCCTTCTGCCCACCCCCAGGCCCAACGCAGGAGCCAGGCCTTGACTGGGACCACTGCAGAGGCTCCTGGGGCCAACCACTCCCACTCGGGGCCACTGGGGCTGAGCTAAGTAGAAACAAATGTTCTCTGGCTGTTCTTAGTCCAGGCCTGGCGAGCAGCCCCTCCCTCTCAGCCCCTGTTCCCCTTCTCCTCCTTGGGGCCCCTCCCCAACCCCCCTCCAGTTCTTTCTCCCTGACTGATGGGGTGATTGGAAGCGTAGGGCATAGGTAGGGTTGAGAACTATGGAAAATGTGGGGAAGGTGGGCTCTGTGGGGAACTGGGACCTGGGGTGGGGGGCATCCCTTGGACAAAGGCCCAGAGGGGATCTCAGAGGAAACTTGGCTTGTAAGGCAGGGATCCCCTGGGCGCAAGTGGGAACCAGTCCTTTGAGCTCCTACCCTTGGCTGGAAAGGCATCCTCTCCTGACTTCAGGTGGGCTGGGGAAAGCTGGAGTACAGTGATACAGAAGGGAGAGGAAAGTGACCATTTTCTTTCTCCTTCCCTCCATCTCTCTAGAGGGCTAGGCTTTCCTCTCCCTGTTCTCTGGGGACTAGAGATAGGGGCCCTTAGGAATTCTCAAGACCCAGTCACCACCCAGAAGGAATGGCGGTCAGGTCCCCTTGCTGGGGAGAGGGGAGGGAAGACGGTGCCGGTGCCGAGGGCGGGAGAGAGGGAGGTTACTGGGAGGGGAAGGGTCACAGGCCCAAATTCCTGGGCTCCTGCAGCTTCAGTCATTCTGAGAAACAAAGAAGCAGAGAAAGTGATTTAGAGACAGACACAAATAGAAACCGAACTATGGAGATGGGCGAGACGTGAAAAGACACAGAAAGACAGCAAGAGAGGATCCAACAGACAGAGGGCTCTGCTTTCCCCTGCAGGGACTCCGATGTTATCTCTCTCCAGCTGCCTCTCTCCCCCTCCCCAGTCCCCACCTCTGCTCCTCCTCCCTCTCCCATCCCACAGCCAGACATCCCCGGGCTCCTTCCCCCTCCTTCTTCTGCACCAGGGCCTACACATGGAATTAAAGGGTTCTCAGCACTAAAAGGCAGAGCAACAGAGGAAGAAGTGGGGGGGGCCCAGTGCCCAGAGAACAGACAGAGCCTGGGTCTGAGTGGCAACACTGCCCTCCATGCTGCCCCCTTCTGGGCTGCCGAGTTCCAGTCTTCTGTGACGGTCCCTCCACAAGTGTGTCTGAGCAGAGGTGGTGTGAGTCCGGTGGGGGGTGGGGGGGTGCGCGTGTAATCTCCTTGAAAGCAGGCACATGTCTCAGCCGGAGCCAGCCCATCTGTGTCTATCTGTACCTGTGCATGAAAAGTGACTCAGCGTTGTCTAGGGCAAGGGTGTCCTATGGTTTCTATGGGGTCATCTGGACGCCAGTTGCCCAGATGTGGGTGTAGGCAAACATGCACATGTGTGCACGCATCTTGATCTGTGTGTACCTCTGTCTCTGTCCCCCAGCCCCGCTCCATGAAAAGTCTTCTAGGGTGATAGTGGGGGACCGAAGCCTCAGGAACATCTGAACTCGTCTCTCTAAAGGTTTGGAACATGTAAGGACAGAAGTCATTGCTCTGGTTTCTGCCCAGATGCCAGCCAACCCCTAAGTGAAGGTGCAGAGAAGGCAAAAGAGAGTGAGCAGAGGCACCGTCATCTCACCGAGGCCAGGGCCCATGGATTCTGCAACAGGACCCTGGGGGATAGGGAGGTGAGGGCTTGGTGGAATCGAGGGATCGCCAAATATTCTGAAAGATTTGGCCAGAGAGAGGGCTGCAGGAGGGGTGGGGCGATCTGTGTGTGTTTGTAGGAAAGGTGGGGGGTGGGGTCAGAAGGGCCGCCTGCGGGGGAGAAGGCTTCTTGGCAAACGCCCCAGTTTCCTGCGCTGATCCCTGCTCCCTGCCACTGCTCCCAATTCTGTTGTTTCAATAACATCATTTTTATCCACCCCACAGAGAGACTGTGTCTTTGGAGAGGGAGGCGAGGGGCCGGGCCAGGGCACGAGGGGGTGGTAATGGAAAGAGGCTGGGGTCTGGAGACAGCAGGGACTAGATTTGGGGCGCTCCCTCCTCAGGCAGAGGCAGGGCGGTCCCAGAGCCCTGGTCCCCTGATGACAAAGACAAATACATTAAAATTCTTGCCTCGGAGAAGAATGCAGGATAGGGAGAGCATTTCATAATCTGCAATAACAGTAGCAGGGTGGGGGCAGGGGTGGGTAGGGGACTCAGAACCCAGGCAGTGGTTCCCAGGGGTCTGGTCACTGGCCACCTGCAGCCTATAGGAACCCCCCAAACTCTCCAGATGCCTGTTTAGTACCATCCGGCCTGAGTGTGTGTCCAACCTGGGTATGTCTTTGAGTGTGCTGTGTCCAGAGTTGGCCTTGCCCTGCAGAAACAGTAACTGTGTACACAGTTGAGGTGCAGAGGCCACGGGTGACAGCCGGATGCCAAGAAAGGCCAAAATGGGAGGGGGCGACACCTGGGCCCCATGCTCCTCATTGGCTCCCTCCCGCCACTAGGGTGCTCCAGCTCCCTCACCAAAATTCTCTGTCCCCAGTACAGAGGATTAGACTGACACAGCCAGGACACCTCAGGCCATGGGGTTGGAACTCACAGCAAACCTAGGAGCTTCCCCACGTGCTCATCCACCCTTCCCCAGGTCAGCCTCGCCTCCTGGGTTATAGGGCATCTAAGATCTTCTGTGACATCCCCTTTGTCCCCCAGTTTCATCACCATTCACTTGTCCTCACTCTCTGGGGGACTCAATCTTGCTTCCTCTCTGCTCACCAAGGATGTTTATCTCTCAGGGCAGCAGCCTCACTCCCAGAGTTCAGGTGCCATCTCCACCCCCAAAAGACCAGGAGCTTTCCTCTGTGTGCCTAAAGTTTCTACCACTTAGGAGATCCACCCCACCCCGCCCCCCTTAAAGGTTGATGCTACTCTAGATGTTGGTAATAGGGAGACTGGCCCTTGCTGTGGAATGTCCTGCACCACCTGTCCCTCCGCACCCTTGGGGCAAGCAGGCGGAGGGGCGGAGCAGGGACTGCAGCCATGGCCAGTCCGCTGGGTGTGATGAATGGAGCTGTCCCTCCTCCCCACGGGGCCTTTGATCTCCCCCCCTCGTTGGGGGGGGGGGCAGGGGCATCAAAGACATTTTTGTGGCATTAGAGAATCAGATAAACGCCATCTCACCTGCAGCTGGCTCTTCCACCCTTTCTGGCCCCGGCCAAGTTGGGGAAAGAACGCGAGGCAGGCTATGCGCGGACACGCGAGGGCCGGCTGCAGCGAGATCTGCCCTCCTACTCTCTTGTAAGTCTGCAACCTCAGCTCTATCGCTCGCTCACACGTGCGAGCGCTGGAGCGCAGACCATTCAGGAGGTTCCTCTGCTGTCTAATCTCCCCCTTCGCAGCCCTCCCCCGAACGCGGGCTTGAAGAGGCGGGGTGGCTGGGGAGCGAGAGTGGAGGCCTAGGGCTTCCTCCTTTCCTCGAGGAAAGACTGAGAAAGGGGCGTGCAGCGCGGAGGCGGGGCCGGTAAGGGGTGACCCCTCCTGGGTCCGCTGGTCCAAGGATCGAGTTCGGCACCCCTCCCCGGAGCACCCAGCGACCCAGGAGGACTTCCTCTCCCGGCCCCCGCTCCAGCATCTCCCTCCGACCCCCCCCCCCCAACTCCCTCATTCCTGGGAAGTTTTCTCTCTTTACAGTCAACAAACCTGTCAAACGTCTCCCTTCCAGCCCGTCCCCCATTCCCCAGCTCCTCTCCACCACCCCCCACTCCTCTCCACCCTGCTTCCCCGCCCCTCCTTGCCCCCGACTCTGGGCGGCGGCGGGGGGCTCCCAGTCCGCGAGAGGGGAAGGAAAGGGGCAAGGCAGGCGGGTCCCGCAGCCACGGGCGCTCTAGGGCCCCGCCCCGGGACCTCGCACCCTCCCTCAGCAGAGCTCGGTGCCTGCAGCCCCGGGGCGCACGGCTCTCTCCCGAGAGTCCCGCCGCCTGACTGTCGCAACTGCCACCCCACAGCCCCCCTGCCCCCCGCCCCCGCCCGGGCCCCGCTCCCCTCCCACCCCCGCCCCCGGCTCTGATTTCTTCTCCCGAGCGAGCTCGGCGGGAGACACAGGCGCTGGCTGCCCCGTCCGCTCTCCGCCTCCGCCGCGCCCTCCTCGCCCGCGATGGGCCCCCCCGCCGCCGCCGGAGCCATCGCCTCCCGGCCGCCGCAGCCGCCACCGCCGCGCTCGCCCTGAAGCCCGCGCCCCCGCGCGCACCGGCTGGCCCCGCAGCCTCGCCCCCTACCGCACGGGCCGGCGGCAGAGTGCTCAAGATGCTGCCGCCCGCGCCCTCCCTCCTCGGGCTGCTGCTGCTGCTCCTCCTGTGTCCCGCGCACGTCGGTGGACTGTGGTGGTGAGTGCTGCGTCGGGCTGTCTGTCCCCGCGCGGCTCCCGAAGCTCAAGGGTGGGAGCTGCGGGACGGACTGGGGGGTGGGGGGTGGCTCGGAAGCGCGCTCCAGCTGCCTCCGGCTCTACCTGTGAGCGGAGCCCAGCTTCTGGCAGGGGAGGTGCGTGCCGCTTTCCTGCCGGCCCCTGCCTGGGTCATTTCTAAACTGCCACTCAGACGTTCCTCAACCTCTACTCCGCACATTCTGTTGTTATTTCCTCCTACCTTTGCCACACATCCTTTCCCATCCTTCTCTTTCCCCCTCCGGTTATGCGCTCAATCCAGGTCCTCAAGGAACTGGCACGTGGGTAGGAAAGAGCTACCAAGCAGACAGGGGAAAGATCTGTAGTCAGAGATCCGAAGGAAAGAATGTGTAAGGAAGGCCCTGGATTTAGGGGAGGAGGACTGGATTTGTGGGAAAGAGAGGAACAGGGTGGGAAGCCACGAGGCAAGGAGGGTCAAACAGCTGTCTCTTCCCCGCCTTACTTTGCTCAACAACCCACCAGCTTCTGAGTGCTACTTCAAAGTGGACAGTAGTGGCGGGAAAAAACGTAAAGGGAAACTGAGTCAGGGCCCCCGCCTTTCTCTACATCCTCCTTCCGGAGCAAAGAAGAGGAAGAAAGACAGGAAAGGGACCCGGGCTCCCGGTCCTTCCAGATGTGGGGGTCACGAATGAGAATACAGCCTCGGAGGTACTGGAATCGTGAAGGGTCCTCGTGGAAGTGAGGGAGGCCTGGCCAACTAGGGAATGGGGACGTAGCCTCCAGACCTGGCCCTACCTAGAGCAGACACCTACGGAGCTAAGATCTCGGGAACTTTGAGTCTTGGGGATGGAGAGCAACTAGGAAAGTGGGTGCCGGGTCGGGACCTCTCAGAGATCTGGAGTCCGTAGACCTTTTTTTTTTTTTTTCCTTCCCGGTTTTTCCAGAGCTGCAAAGACCCGCCCGGAATAGCTGGGTGTTTAAAGAGGGGGGACTTGGACAATATCACTGGTGCATCAGCCAATCCTAAGAAAGCAGGGTCTGGTCTATTTGCATAGCGCCATATCATTGGCTGGATTCTCTATCCTCCACTCCTCCCCCACCCCCCGATTTCGAAGGAGGGGTGGGGCAGGCAGATCCTTCTCTTCCAGTGAGATAGGGAGCTGGATGCCCACACAGGGAGCTGCTGGCTGCGATCCCTGTTTCGTGATGCGGGAGAGATGTCCCTCGGGGGTGTCAGGGAAGGAGCAAATCGAGGATGACCCAGGTCCAGGCTAGGGGTCTTGCAGCTTTAGATCCTGGCTTAGCATAATTTAGCATAATGATAGTATCGGTCTTGAAATAGCTCTGAGATCCAATCTCGGCCATTTGTTAAATCTGTGTCCTTGGATAAGTCAGTTCTCCCTACGCCTCAGCGTCTCAACTATAAAAGTGAGAAACAATCCCCAAATGGGGCGGGATAGGAGGATTTGGTGCGGGGACCTACAAAATGATCTGACGTTGGGAGGTGTTCTGTAAATATTAAGTCCTCTCCTTCACTCTGCGGGTTCTCCTGGCCAGAGTCTGTAGGGGTGACAAGGAGGATTAATTTAAACTTAAAAATCCAGTGGCTCTTGGATGGCTCAGTCGTTAAGCATCTGCCTTCCGCTCAGGTCTAGATCCCAGGGACCAGGGAAGGAGCCCCTCCTAGGGCTCCCTGCTCAGCGGGGAGGCCTGCTGCTCTCTCTCCCACTCCCCCTGCTTGTGTTCCTTCTCGCTGTCTCTGTCAAATAAATAAATAAAACTTTAAAAACAATCAATTTAAAATCCAGAGTCCTAAGCAAAACTTTGTTAAGGGATCTCTGTCTAGTGTCACAGACTCATACTTTCTCATTTTGCCGTTTCTCAAGGCATGGAGACCGGTCTCTCCCTGATGGTGGTTGTCCTCCTACTCCTTTTCCACTTCTCCAAATCATTCTTATTCTTCCAGGTAAAATACCACATCCTCCATAACACTGTCTCTTTGTCTTTCCTCTTTTGCCTTCTGTGTGCTCCCACTGCGCGCCACGCACTGGGTAACTATGCTAGTTACTTCATTTTACTGACAACCATCCCCTCTGTAGTCCTTCTTCCCTGCTCCTGGAAGACAGAGTCTTTGTCTTTGGGCCCTGGAGGCTAAAGGGGCTGGGGAAGTTGCGGAGTGTTGCTGAATTGGTTGATTCCCTGAGACTTGTGTCTGTGGGGGTTCCTTTGTTCAGGAGGGGCTGCTGCAGGGGTGACAAGCCAGAGGAAGAGAGGCCTGGTCCCTTGGAGACTGACCCTGGAGCTAGGAAGCCAGGAGTGGGGGAGGAGGTGAGGAGGGCAGGTGTAGGAGAACACAGGGGCCTTCATGGCTGCAGCTGCAGGGCGAGCTGGGTGAAGAGTGAGGGGCTGGGGTGATAAGGTGTCCAGCAACTGCCACTCTCAGCTGCTTCTCAGAGTGAACCTGCCTCTCCCACCTGCACAGGCCCCCTCACTCTCTTCTGTCTGTTTCTTACACTTCATTCCTTTGGTCTGATCCCAGATTACTTTCTCAGGATCTTTGACTCTACTTGCTTCTCTCTTGTCCCCACCCCACCATCACTCTCCAAAATCTGGTTTGGGCTGGAGGGGTGGACCCAGCATCCCCAGTGGCCTAAGGCTCCTGCCACTCCTTGCACACCCCTCACCCCCCCCCCCCCCCAGCACTGCCTCCCATACCAGCTTTACTTTGGCTAGGAATTTTATCAGGCCTGGGGCTTCCAGGCTGTTCCCTGATGTCTAGGACCTAACTGCTGGCCCTCTTGTCCTTGCTTCTCAGAGAATGCTAGCCAGACCAGAGCTCTAGCAGACAGAAAGGCGGCAGCCATTGTAGTGCACTCTGACATTCTGGTAGCAACCAGGCTGGGGACAGAGAGGACCCCAGGAACTCTGAGTGACTGGACTGCCCAGTTAGGAAAGGCAGGTCCTGTAGGGGAGTGATCCAGGTCCTGGAATAGGCTTAGGTACCCAGCTCTGGATTCCAGAAAAGTTTCCCTTCCACCTCGTTTCCCCCTCCATGCAATGCATGCTTTTTAAACTCTGCCTCCAGCGTCTCAGTTTGTGTCTTTCCCATCTGTAACCATATCTTTGTAAATCACAGAATCCTAGATTCCAAGACACTGGCCAGGCTCTCTTGAGGTCATCTTGTCCAGCCCACTGCCTCCAGGCCATCCAGCCTGTGGTCTGGCCCTAACAGATCCCATTCTGAGAGTGAGGCAGAGAGGGAAAGTCTGGCTTCCGGGGGCACCCTTCCAGCCTGCTCTGAGCCCCTCCCACCCTCCCCCAGGAAGTTCTTCTCAATGTCTGACCCATCTTTATTTATGCCTTCAATCAGTGGTTGTGGAAAATAGCTCACTCACAGAATAGCCATATCAGTCTCCCTTCTTCTCCCTTCCTCTTTCTGTTTTATATTTTCTTTGAAAGAAACTAACCCTCCCCCTTCGTTCCACAAGCAAAACAGCACCCAGTCTCACTCCCTTCCGCCATCTCATCTTGCCTTTCTCCCCCCTCCCACCCCTTATGGAAAGGAAATAGGAGCCAGAAGCCTAGGACAGTCTCATCTCTGGCCCCACAGGGAGTCAGGGAAAGGACCCAGG
Organism: Mustela putorius furo; assembly: GCF_011764305.1. Taxonomy (NCBI): domain Eukaryota; kingdom Metazoa; phylum Chordata; class Mammalia; order Carnivora; family Mustelidae; genus Mustela; species Mustela putorius. The sequence continues at coordinate 22,794,260 of NW_025421341.1, forward strand.
CTTCTTCCTGACACCCAGGTTTTCCAGCCCCCCACCAACAGCTCCAGGCTGGGCTTGGCCACCCTCTTCCACTGCATCTTTAACTGACCCTTTGTGGGCAGTCCAGTAGCTGGCCCCCATTGAGCTCAGGGTGGGGTGGAGAATGGGGGTGGGGTGGCCATCCAGTACCCCCCTCCAGCCTCCCGCCTTGGCAGCTTCCCCTGGAGGGAGACAATGGGGCTGTGAGCAGAAAAGGGCAGGGGCAAAAGGAGGCTGACTTGATTCGGCCCAGAGCCCACCAGAGGGCTGGCACTGGGGCATTTCCTGGGTGTGGGGGGGGGCAGCCCCCTCCTGCCCCATTCTCATCAGAAACCAGGAGTTGGTGGGGGGAGAGGTCAGTGGGAGGTTTGATCACCAGGGCCCAGTAAGGGGGATTCCAGAATGTGTACTTTGATGGAGAAATGCAGCTGTGGACGGGATGAAGCGAGGGCGGGGGGGGGGTGTGGGCAGCGAGGCCCTGGTCAGTCTGGCAGCAGGGCTCCCAGCCAGCAGAGGGGCGGGGGCGCCAGGGAACACAGTATCCTGTGCCTGGGGACTGGGCAGAGCGCCCTCTAGCCTGTGTCCTCCTTCCTGCCCGGGGCAGGGTGGGGTGAGACCTTGGGTGCTTCCCCAGATGTGCCTGAGGCGGAGCTGAGGGAGGGAAAGGTCGCTGGGAGGGATCTTCTGTTTTCCACCTGGCCTCCAAAGCTGTTTCCTCTGGTTCCAAGCCCCTGATTTAAGCCAGAAATGAGATCGAGGAAGGACTTGGAGATCGTCTAAGCCAATCTTCTCACTTATGTTTAGAAGTCCAGCAAAGTCCAGGGACAGGAGGGGACTTGCCTCGGGCCACCCAGGAGCAGCAGTGAGGACCGGGGCTGGGAGTCCTGCGCAGTAGCTCTTCCCAGCATTCATTCAGTGAGGGGTGGGGGTCAGGAGAAGGGTATAGGGCCATTCTTCCCATGCTTATTCCCCACCTCAGCATGGGAGAGCAGAGGGACATGACAGATTCTCCTCAGAGAACCCACTGGAGGGTCAGTGTGTCCATTCCTTCTCCTTCCACGGCCCTGACCCGCAGGAAGCCCTCTTGGTGGGTGAAGGCCTTCAGGGAAGGGAGAGCCCCTGCCTCTCCCAAGAGCTACAAGAAGGGGAGCGGTGTGAGGAGCCGGGAAGGGCAGTGTCCAGGATGGGGCAGTGGGAACCAGATTGTGGGAGAGGGGTGGCATGGGGTGTCTGGTGGAAGGGGTGGTGGGGAGGTAGGGGTTAAAAAGGAGCTGGGGCATCACTGGCTTTGATGTGGGGGTGGGGGTAGGGGCTGGGGGAGAGGGAGCAGTAATTACCGAGTTAGACAGAGCAGGACAGGACGGGCGGGCGGGCACAGGCCCGGGCCCAGCCGCCTCAAGCAGCTGTCAGGCAACATTTTTCTGCCCCTTCTCCACCACCCACCTCCCCCACCCCCGTGCAGCCCCCACCCACAGCCCCAGGGCTCAGGGCTCCCTCTGCTGGCTTCTAGGAGGTGGGGGTCAGACTAGGGACCCTGGGGGTGAGTGTGAGGAAATGGGGGGGGGCATGAGGCCCTTCAGAGGAGGCTGGGCATAAAATGGGTCTGTGATCTCCCCAGCCTCAATAACCCACACAGGATTGCTCTCTGGGGGAAAGGGAGGGGTCCTGGTGGGTGCTTCTGGTCCAGGGGCACAGCCGGCAAAAGAGGACATAAGTCAGGGATCCTAGCTGAGGAGTAAGGGCAGAGAGTTGGTGAAAAGGGTGTTCTCAGGAGCCCACAAAAGCTGCCTGGGCTTCTACTCCTTGTCCTGCACTGGGCAGGCTCAAGAGATGAACCCAGGTGTGGCCGGGAAGGTGACACCCTCTTGCTGGAGCTCACGGTTGGGACAGACCCCTTCCCTGTGTACCAGAGAAACAGGCAGGTGTCATTTATTTCCATTTCATAGTTGTGGAAGCTGAGGTTCAGAAGGTTAGGACTCATTCATTCACCAAATATTAAGTTCCAGCTTCACGTGTGAGGGACTCGCTAACATCTTAGAACAAGCAAATGTCAGAGCCCAGATCCAATCCCCAATCGCAGACTCCCCAAACTCTGAAGGTGTGCTATTGATGACATTATACGACCAGAAAACAAGACGAAATAGTCAAATGAGCGACACCGGAGTGATACAGTGCAGGAGAGGGAGGTCAGTGAGGGCTGGGGCTCGGGGGTGGCTCCTTGCGGCAGTAAGATCTGAAGTGAGCTTGGAGACATGGTTTCAATGACTTCAGGGTTGGAAGGGCATGGCTCTGAGTCCAGAAAGTTAGAGGTGTAATCTGGGATGAATGCAGAGCTAGCCAACCCTGCTAAGACTGAGGAAGGGCAGCGGGGAGGAGGACAGGTGAGGGCCCCTGAGGTCTTCTGATAATCTCATGTGCTCATCACCCTCCAGCCCCTTTGGTTTCAAATATATTCACCTAGGGCCACCTGGGCGGCTCAGTCGGTTAAGCACTTGCCTTCAGCTCAGGTCATGATCCTGGGGTCCTAGGATGGAACCCCGGACATGCTGGGCTCCTCGTTCAGCATGCTTCTCCCCCTGCTCATCCTTTTTCTCTCTCTCTTTCTTGCAAACAAATAAATATTTTTAAAATTTTTTTAAAAAATATTCACCTGAATTCCTTGCAGTAAGGATCTGTCCATTGAGTGGCCTGAGTCTCACCTCCCTCCTTGGATGTCTGTCTGTATAATGGGGGGTGAGGTGGTTAGAAGAAGGCTAGGTGGTTTCCGGCATTCCCTTTGGCCCTCTGAATCTGGGCATGAGAAGGTAGTTTAGGCCAGAATCTGGGGCCCCCAGGGCTTAGATCTACAGATGTTGCCAATAGGAACTGGCTGGTCCCCTAAAGCCACCTCACTTGGCTATTGATTCTACCAATCAAGGTCCCTGGGAGGGATATCTTGGCACCAGCCAAGCCAGTTAGAATGGCCAACCCTAGGCTTGTCCCTTCTTGTCTGCATACTGATTTCTCTTGGGATTAGCCTCATTTTTTTCTATGCCCAGGAATGGCTATTTGATTAGGATCTCAGATCCTACATACTACACATTCTCTGTTTCCTACCACCACTGGGCTCCAGCCCCGCAAACATCCAGACGCTCCCACATGGGCCCATCTTCCCTGGGCTGACCCAGGGCCGATGCCGACTCCAAGACCAAAAAAGCAGAGTGGATTCCCTAAGGTAGCAAAAGGAAAGAAAGGAGGATAAAGGAAGAGGGGAGATGAGGAGATCCCCCCCCCCACACACACACACACTCTTCTGGACTTTTCTTTCCTGTGACTTGGGGATGGGAGCGAGGACAGCAGGGCAGGGAGGAAGCTGGTCCCTTGGGATTCTAGCTGCTACTATTGCCCATCCCTCCTCCTGACCAGCTCGTAAACAAGCTTCTTTCCCAGGCAGCCAGCCAGCCCGGGGAGCCAGACCCGGACCAGCAACTAACTCTGGGGCAGCCCCTCAAAGGGCTGGCCCCGCCTCCTGGAGGGCCCTACCCTTCCTGCTCCTCCAGATCCTCTCCTATCTCTAGCCCCTGGCAAGCAGACAAGGTCTGGAGCTTTTTGCTTTTCTCCTGGCATACCCCCACCCTCTCTTGCTTCCCCAGGGTAGGAGGAGTGAGAGGAGAGGGATGGGGTCAGAGTAACCTTGAGAGGATAAGGCCAGTCAACCTTGGGAAAGTAGGGAGTTAGCAGAGGGCAGGGTTGGGATGGGGAGGCTGGGGAGCTTAGTGGCATGGGGTGGGGGGGGGGGATGTGGAGGGGAGGGAAGATGAGTTTGCAGAGCTCCAGACTCCCAGGTGGCAGGCCAGGACCTGGACAGCCCCAGGGAGGCTGATTCCCTGCCTTTGCATCCAGTGTGGGGGGAGGGGCTGGGGAGAGAGGAAGCTAATCAGGAGTCCTGAAATCACATGTGGACAGGGGCCTGGTCTCTAGTTGAGGACATTGTCCTTAGACGACTCATTCATTCATTCAAAAGCATGTATTAAAAGGTTTCATTGTGTTATTATAGTGATCATTCATAACGTGCAAACTTTTATAATAAAAACTGGGGGAAATATGAAGTAAGCACCTAAAAATCTGCTATGGGAAGCAAAAGAAAATGTCACTTCTAACTCCCAAGGTGCTCATTGTCTTATTCTCTGACCCTATACAGCCATGCTGGAAGCTGCCTCAAATTCTTGTTGTAATGAGGTGGATAAGTGGATTGGGGCAGGGGGTGGATAGATGATCGTGGATAGGGAGAGAGATAAGGACTGTCTACACTTGAAGGTCATTGGGCCCCTGGGAACCAGCTTGGGCTGCCCTACCCCACCCGTGGCCCACTCCCCATCACTCCCTCCATCACTTCTCTAGGGTCTGGAAGGGTTGGAGCTGGACCCTTCCGAGCTGCGGTGGGAACGCAGTAATGAGCAGGTCTTAAGCGTGGAGGAAGGAAGGTCTGGACTGTAAGTCTCTTCACTGAGAGAAGAATCACCACTTCAGGATTACTTGGGTAGGGAGATTGACAATGATCTGACAGGGTGAGGTCTGGTGTGGGGGGAGAGTAGGAGACCTTAGAGGACAAAGCTTATATATTTTCCTGAAACTCTCTCTTCAAGCATCTCACTCCCCAGAGTTAAGAAGTTCGATCTTAAGACCTAAATTCCACTCTCTGCTGCTCAAGCCCATTATATCTCCTTGTCCTGGGGCCTGAACATGCCTGGGCAGCCTGTACTTTTGGAGCAAATGGGGGGGGGGCACAAAGGCTGAACTGAAAAGTAGGCCACCTTGACCTTTGGCACCTAGCTCCCACTTTCCTCTATGTTTTCTATCTCTTGGTGCCACTTCTCCCCAGTGGGGAGTCTTTATCTGCCCTCTGCTGAAGGGTTTTGGGGGATCTTGAATGACGCTCAGGTCCAAATGCTCCCCCCCACTCATTCCTATAGGGAGCACCAGGATCCCAGCTAGGCAGTCAAGTCTGAGCAATCAGATTAAAGCTGTTCACTGGGTTTCCTCTCTCCAAACCAGTCACTGCCAGAGACGTCAGGGTTTGGCTTGCTGCCCTGCTGCTCTGAAGAGGTCGCAGACCCTGGAGCGGAAGGGTCGGTGTCACTTACTTCACAGTCATGCTTCAGAGTCTCGTTCCCCAGCTACTTCCTCCTGCTCTCCGGTTCAGGGAAGCAGGCTATCATGGTGCCAGGGGCCCAGGGGCCAACCGTAGAGATAAAAGCGCAACCTTTCCATTTTACAGGACAAGCTGACCTGGCCAGGGGGTTGTGGCTGCCTGCAGAGCTCCCCTTCCTAGCCATTCTAAAATCCTATGGCCTTCCATATCCTTGGGATTGGCCCTGTCTTTCCTGCATCAGGACTGTTCAGCAGCCAAAATCAGCCTGTTGTCCACTAAAACCAGATCCTTATTTGATACTGCCTACTTTTCTCTGCATCTCTTTATGATTTATGACTGTCTTTTACTCTGACAGTTTTCTTGATCTTCTTCTGTTTATTTCTTCCTTGCCTGCCTTTTGGCTCTCCTGGTGCCGTGTGCCTTGACCTTGAGTCAAATTCCTATAAGGATTTATTAATGAAGATATGCACAGAAGGATAAGACTGAATCCTTGCCTTATTGCAATTTTAGTCTAAAATCTAGTTAAGAGGGGCCCCTCAATCGTTAAGCGTCTGCTTTCAGCTCAGGTCCTGATTCCAGGGTCGTGGGATTGAGCCCCACCTCCGCTCTCTGCCCAGCGGGAAGCCTGCTTCTCCCTTGCTCACTTCCCCTGCTTGAGTTCCCTCTCTAGCTATCTCTCTGTCAAATAAATAAAATCTTTTTTAAAAAATGAAATAAAATCTACATTAGAGGGAACATGGAACCGTAGGAGAACCAGACAGGACAATCTCAAACACCGTTTCGGGTGGGGGAGACAAGAGCCGCATGCCAGCCCTTAGTCCTGGTCTGAGCCGGGCTGGTCTCCCTCCCCATCGCCCCAAGCCCTCTGAGTCATACCCTGGACCTTCCATTCTTTGCTTTCCAGGGCGGTGGGCAGCCCCCTGGTCATGGACCCCACCAGCATCTGCAGGAAAGCACGGCGGCTGGCAGGACGGCAAGCCGAGCTGTGCCAGGCCGAGCCAGAAGTGGTGGCGGAGCTAGCCCGGGGCGCCCGGCTTGGGGTGCGAGAGTGCCAGTTCCAGTTCCGTTTCCGCCGCTGGAACTGCTCCAGCCACAGCAAGGCCTTTGGGCGCATCCTGCAGCAGGGTCAGTGGGGGCAGAGCACCCAGGGAGCGGCTTTTGCTTCTCTGGGGGATCAGTGGGGAGGGAAGTCGGAGGAGCCTGCCTGAGCCCCACCCGTCCCACGAGTCTGTGCGCACCCTGTCCCGACCCTGTCTCCCAGCCACGCAGCCTTGCCCCTCCCCGCACCCCGCACACACCCCCCACCCGGCCTCGGTTTTGCCCGCTGACTGCCCTTCCCTGCGCCCGCAGACATCCGGGAGACCGCCTTCGTGTTTGCGATTACTGCTGCGGGCGCCAGCCACGCGGTTACGCAGGCCTGCTCTATGGGTGAGCTGCTGCAGTGCGGCTGCCAGGCACCCCGCGGGCGGGCCCCGCCCCGCCCCCCGGGTCTGCCGGGCACCCCCGGGCCCCCGGGCCCCGCCGGCTCCCCCGATGGCAGCGCCGCCTGGGAGTGGGGAGGCTGCGGCGACGACGTGGACTTCGGGGACGAGAAGTCGAGGCTCTTCATGGATGCGCGGCACAAGCGGGGTCGCGGAGACATCCGTGCCTTAGTGCAACTTCACAACAATGAGGCGGGCCGGCTGGTGAGTGGGGGCAGGGCTGAGTTAAGAGCCTGTGTGGGTGTGAATGTGCGAGTATGGGTGGGTGCGAGCAGACGTGGGTGAGGGTAGCGTCTGTGGGAGCGTGTTGGTGGACCTATGTGGAAGTGGTGGTGTGCGCAAGGCCGTGTCGGTGTGGGAGTGTGTTGGGGTGTGGAAGCCACGTGGTAGAGAGGGACCACTTGGGGAGGTGGGCTGGGGGTGTAGAGGGGTGCGTGGGAGGTAAGGGGGCCAGCCTGAAAGGAGTCCCTTGGGAGGCTGGGAGGGCCTGGCGCTGGTGGTCTAATGGGCAGGGTTGGGAGGGGACTCCCAGGAAAGAAGACTCTGGGCCTTTAGGGACCTCAGGTAGGACAGACAAACCTCTGAGACCGAACAGATGGGACAAAGCTTGGGCTAGGTAGAGACCTAGCTGCCCCAGTAGGTGCAGAGGAGGGTGAAAAAAGCTGGGTATGAAAGAAAAGATAGAAGTTGGGGCAAAGGTATGGGGTCTGGAGGTGGAGGAGTCTGGTGAGGCCCCGGAGGGGCTAGAACGGCCCAAGAGGGAAGGGCTTGGAAAGCTGTGAAAGACAAAAGAGTAGAAATTGGTGAAGGTAGGAGAGAGTCAGGCAGAGTCCAGGAAAGCTGTGACCAAATCTGGGTACTTGCCAACTGGCTACCCATCAACCCCAGAGTGGGTCCTGCTGGGGATCCTGGCAGCCTCTCCCTTTCCCTCTGCAAGGAGGAGGGCCCCACGAGCTACTTTTTAGGGACAAGAAGCTGTCTGGGTCAGAAGTTTCCAGTGGGGTGTGTGAGGAAGGACAGAGGCCTGGGGGTGGGGGTGGAGCATGGTAAGGAAGCGGGGCACACAAGTCCGTAGATCAGGTTGGCTTCTGGACTCTGAGCTTCCAGAGATGATCTTCCTGGGTCGTCTGACACCATACATTTCTAGAGGGGTTGTGACTCTTAGACCTCAGCTTCAGACACAAAATAGCAAATAAGGGGCAGGAATTCTGGGTTCCAGTTCTCAGGAATGCATTCACAGTGGGCCCTCCATCACCCTAGGCCTCAGTTCTAGGGTACTCTGGGGATGCCCCCACACACATCCTGTATCCTCCAGGGTTCAGGCCTGAGGCATCAGGCAGGGGCTAAGAGGGGGCCCAGAGAGGAATGTCCGGACCGGCCCACATACCTGTCAGAGACGGGTGGGGAGGGGTGGCAGAGACAGACGCCCAGGAGGCGGGCTCTGCGACTTTGCTCAGCCCTGCCCGGGGCGGGTTGGTAGGTTGGTAAGAGGAAGAGAGTGCGACAGCTGCAGCCCTTCCCCGCCTCCCTCCAGGGAGAATCTCACCCTTGCGGTCCATTCTCCTTTCTCTCCCATTCCCTGACTTTGGATCCTGCGGTCTTTGTGCTACTCGGTACAGCGCCCCACTCTCCCCACTTCTCTTACTCTTCCATCTTGATCATTTTTCCTTCTCTCAGAGCTTTTGCTCCCTGGATTTCCTCCTCTCCACCTGGCGCTCTTTTTATCTTTGGTCTGCTCTTTTCTCTCTTCTGTCCACCCCACCCCTTCCCACCCTCTCCACCTTATTCTAGGTCGGTCCTCTGGGCCTTTCCAAACCACGCACCCCCGATCTGTCCCCATACGCCCGCTCCTTTGCTCCCCGCAGGCCGTGCGGAGCCATACGCGCACCGAGTGCAAGTGTCACGGGCTGTCGGGCTCGTGCGCGCTGCGGACCTGCTGGCAGAAGCTGCCCCCGTTCCGCGAGGTGGGCGCGCGGCTGCTCGAGCGCTTCCACGGCGCCTCGCGTGTTATGGGAACCAACGACGGCAAGGCTCTGCTGCCCGCGGTCCGCACTCTCAAGCCGCCTGGCCGCGCCGACCTCCTCTACGCAGCCGACTCGCCCGACTTCTGCGCTCCCAACAGGCGCACCGGCTCGCCCGGCACGCGTGGCCGCGCCTGCAACAGCACCGCTCCGGACCTCAGCGGCTGCGACCTGCTGTGCTGCGGCCGCGGGCACCGCCAGGAGAGCGTGCAACTCGAGGAGAACTGCCTGTGCCGCTTCCATTGGTGCTGCGTCGTTCAGTGCCATCGCTGTCGCGTGCGCAAGGAGCTCAGCCTCTGCCTCTGACGCGCCACCCGGCGTCTGCGGGACTTCTGGACCCCAGCGGGGGCTCTGCCCACCTTCTCCTGGCCACAGGCCATTTCCCATGCCTCCGGAAGCTGAGAGGCGATGGGGCTGGAGATACATGGCTGCCCAGGAAGGCCCAGGGGGCTGGAGAACAGCACACCCCCGACCCACAGGGAGCGCTCTGGAGGGCTTCCGGGATGAGGCTACGCAGTCCCTCTCGCCCTTTGGTCCCTATATGGAAACCAAAGAGCCAGTCTCTAGGCCTCTGGATGCAGGACTCCTTAGAACTGTTGGCCATGGGGTGGGTGAGTGAGTTTCGTATCAATAAAAGTATTTAAACCAATAGGACTGGGCCCACAGTTTGGGAGGGGAGCTGGGCTCCCTGGGGGGCTGCCGTGGGGCCAGGCTTCTGGAGGAGTGTGTAAAGGAAGCTGGTTTTGACAGAACTAGCATCCTTAGGTCCCTGTCTTCTCACCTATTGGATTAGGCTCTCCTGGTCACCTGGTGATGAGCCATTCTTGTCACATTTCTCAGCCTGGATCTGCAAGCTGGGGAAGACCTAAGCCATCCCTCTTTAAAGGAACAGATTGAACAGGTCTAGGAAAGCAGACCAGAAGCCTCCGGTAGTGTACTTAGCCCTCAGATCAGCCCTCATCTTAGTTCTGGGGGACTGTGACACTTTCATCTGCTCTTCTGTTTCTGTGGCCCCTGAGGAATTCAAGGGTAGACATTTAGGGCCACCCAAGCCCATAGGATTAAAGCACTTTATAAACTGTAGAATGTGATAAAACGATGTTATTAGTGACATCAGACTTTGTTACCATCAAAACTACTTCACCTGCATTAGCATCCAAAAGGCAGCCCTGAATAGCATTTCTAATCACACTCAGAGGGAGATGAAGCAAAGTTGTCCCAAGCTTTCTCTTGGCACCTAACCATATTTCCTTCCTTCTGGTTCTTTCTCAGGAAGCTGTTGTTGAGGCTGAAGAGACAGAGAGGAAAAGGTTTGGGGTTCTGGGTTCTCCAGAACTCAATCTCATGCCTCCATCTTCCTCCAGAGGATGGGGGAGGGCATAGGCAAATGGCTGGGGTTCAGGGGCCCCCAATTCACCCACCGTCCAAATACTGTAGTGGAGAATGACTGTCCCACCAAGGTATGTAGGCAAAGCATGAGCTCTGGATTGAGGCACTCTGGGTTGGAAACTGCTGCTGCTTAGAAGGTGACAATATAGGCACGTTAGCCTCAGTTTCCTTAGCTGTACAATGGGAACACCATCATGTCTCAGTTATTTATTACTGCATAACAAACAACCTCAAAATAATTACTTCTCATAATCCTGTAGGTTAGGGATTTGCCAGATTTCAGCTTGGTGGCTCTGCTCCTTATGGCAGAACTATTGGCTGTGGTCCTTCACTTAGCCACCTCCTGCAGTGGCTGGGCTGGGCTGGACAGTCTAAGAGGTTTTCCTCAGATGTGTCTAGTGCCCCAGGCCTCCGCCCTGGCCTCCTCCTCTCTGTGTAGCTAACTTGGGCCTCCTCACAGCATGGTGGCTTTGGCAGAGTTAGACCTCTTCTCCAGACTGGCTTTCAGAGTAGGTGGTGCTGCATGTGAAAGCAGAAGTTCCTTAAGGTCCAGCTTTGGAAGGTAACACAACCCTGCTGTCACAGAACCAGCCAAAATTCAAAGGAAGGGGAAATCGACTCCACCACTCAATGGGAAAGCGCCAACACCATCATAACCCATTCACCTTCTCATAGAATCATGAGGAGGATTTTTTTTTTTTTTGAGATATGGAAAGCACTTAGCATAACCTTGGGCATCTGAGTTTTCCTTCCTGCCTCCTCCTGGGTCCCTTAGGTCAGTATATTGGGCACAATAATTTATGTCAAGCTTATATTTAATAAATGGCAGTTAGTGTGGGAGTGGGGATAGCTGATGTTCTCAGGGAAGACCCTCATTGCAAGTGAAGATACCCAACTCAAACTAGCTTAGATCAAAGGAATGAATTACTGGAAGAATAATGAAAAAGGGAATTAATTAACGGGGTAGTCCAGAGGTAAGATGGAATTCAAGCACAATAGAACCCAGGGGCCCAAACGATGTCATAGGTCTTTCTCCCTTGTCTTCTTCCCTCATTACTGTGCCCACGTCCATAGTTTCTACCTTATCTCTGCTCTTTTCATACTGTCCTCATTACCTGCTGCTACAGATAGACTTTCTCTATATGCCAGCCCTATGCCCACATTCTTAGAGCTGGTGGTCTAAAATAGAATGGTTTTTCCAGCAAAAGCCCTAAGGAAGACCCTGATCTGGCAGATTGAGTCACTTGCCCATCCCCAAACCAATAACCATCCAGGAAGATGCATTACCATGACTGGGACTGGTGCCCCTCAACCCCCACCCAAGATCGCAGATATTGGGGGCACAGAGAGGAGAGAAGAGTGTTTCAAATGAAACAAAAGGAAGGGGGAACTCATCCTGGATGTAACAGACCTAACCCACGCTTTCCAGTGCATCTGTCCTCTCTCCCCATAATGCCTCTGCATGGACCTCTTGACACAGCCTGGTTCAGTCCTCGAGAATCAGAGAATCACGTTCCGACCCCAGAGGGAAGCATGTATGGAGAGGGGGTATCGGGTGTTAGTGGGAAGGAAAGGGCATCTGAGTTTTCCTTCCTGCCTCCTCCTGGCTCCCTTAGGTCAAAGGCCCCGGGCTTCTGGGAAGTGTCATGGAGAATCTTGACTCAGCACCTCTCTACTCAACAAAGTTTGTATAACTTACCAAGGGAGAGAGTAGAATTAGCGTCGTGGGCCACATAGAGAAGAAAAGAAGCTCCCTCAGGAGCTTATATCCACAGCTCTGCCTTCCCCAGAGCTGGGTTCAATACTCAAAATATGTAAATTACAAATAAATAACAATCTCCTGCACTTCTATCAGAGACCACTAGAGGGCGCACAGAGTCCAGCTTCCCTATTAACAGAGCCCTATAGACAAGACCTGCAAGACATTTGGGGAATTCAGAGAGCTGTAGGCAGGAGAGGGTGGGATGAAAAGAAGCAAGCACACCCACAGACAGCTTGGGTCAAGCTGTTGGGGTTCCAGACTGTCTGGGGCCTCTGAGGCTAACCCGGACGTAGGGCTGGGATGCTTGCTTCCCGATCTCTACTGTCAGGTCCTAATGAGTGGTACAGAGTGGGTGCTGCTGGACTCCATGATGCCACAGAAGGAAACCGAGGCAGTGGCATGAACTGATACCACCCAAACAGGTTAGAAGGGATTCAAAGAAAGTAGTATGAACAAAAGGCTTACTGTTAGCTTGACCTTGATCAAGTCTATAAATCTCTCTGAGCCTCAGTTTTCCCGTCAAAAATGGGGGTGCCTAATAGCTTTGGAGTACCTGGTAAAAGGACATTGCAACCTTCAAATGGCTAGTTGTATGCTCTCAGTCCATCCTCTGGGACCAAGCTCAGTGGGAGTCTGGGCTTCTGTGCTGGGTGAGAGCCTTGGCTTGAAAGGCACCATTTTTGACCACTATCTTGGCCATGTTTAAGCTCAGAGACAGCTCTGTGCCCTTGCACTGCTGCCTTGGAAGAAGGCTGGATGCAGAGCTCAGAAATGCCCCCTCACCACCAAGCCTTGCTCATCTCCTGCTCAGCCCCAGGCACAGTCTGAGCCATGAAGGTTCCCTGCTGGCTGAGTGGTGGGTGGGGACATGTGGTACTGGGGAGATGGTGGAAGAGCACAGAGGCGCCCCAGATGTGTGCATGACCACATCAGGAACAGCCAGAATGCAGGCAGCTGGGTGGGGATGCAGCTGGAATAAGGCCAAGGGCTCATTTTCCCCTGCTTCTGATGACCATCTCATCTGGAGGGGAGTTTGGGACTAAAACAACAAGTTATTCCCCTTACCTTGCTGAGGTGTGCTGGTCCCTGAGGCCTGAAGGATAAGATAAAGGAGCTCCCTTATGGGTCTGGGGCTCCTTCCCTTTCCACCAAGACAGACTTCTCAGGACTGAGCCTGGCCTGGACCAGGTTGGGGCCATGAGGGGCCCACCTGTTCTCACCCTGATGCCTCCCCTTGCCCTCCCTTCCCTGCAGCCTCCTCCAGAGTTGCCACAGCTGGAACCATTCTCCAAGCTGCCTTTAATCCCTACTGCTCCCCCCACCCCCATTGGCCCCTATAATTTTGGTCTCAGCTGGCGGCTGCGGGGGCTGGGGCTGGGCTGAGGGCCAGGGCCCAGGGCAGAGCCAGGGCGGGGTCTGGGGGCTGCTGATAGGGGCTTGCCCACTGGCGGGGGGTCATTTGGGATTCGGGCTCCAGTTGTAGACCCTCTTTCTGGACCTCATCTCTGCATATGCCAAGGTCCTGTGCCTACATATGCCTCTTCTTGTCCTGAGAAATGCCCCAGGCTTGGGCACATTTAGACCCTCATAACATCAGGCTAGAACTATGCCCAAGTGCAAACGAGACTTGAGAGTCATTATTTGCTTCCTGGGGTTTTCCAAAGAAAGGATCTTCTCCCTCTCTTTTACACCTCTATATTTCATGAACTGTAGGGGGTGGGGGACAGAGAGACCTTCCGTAGGCAAAAGCAGGTCAAAGGGGGAAAAAATGGCCTCTCAAGCAGCTCAGTAGAATTCCCGAAATTTGGTCCTCATGAAAATCACTTGAGATAATCTAGGCCTTGCCCCTGGGCAGGCTGATTCTGCTGCCTGGGACCCAGAATCAGTATTCCGCACAACGGCCTATCCCAGGGGGTACATAGGATGCATCAAGCATGGAAGACTGGTGTGAGCTCTACCCAGGGAGTAAGGAGGTCATGAATGCATTCCCTGTCCCACCTTCGGCCTCTTCCTAATCCTTTCTGCACCTCAGTTTCCCCAACAGCCAATGGGTACATGACTCCCAGGCTGGCTTGTCCCTGTGGAGCCCTCTCCCAGCCCAGACTCACTGCCTCCTTCCTGTACTGAGTCTGGTCCTGCTGTACCTGCCGCATACTCTTCCCAAACTCCAGACCCAAGCTGTCCTTGTCCCTGCAGCATGGCGAAGGAAGAGTGGGGAGGGCAGGGGGCGGCTGAGGTCAAAAAAGGCTCTGGCTGACGCAGACTGCTTCCTGCCCCCGGCTGTTTTCCTGCTGTCCAGCCAGACTGCTCCCCCCCCCATCGCCCCACCCCCACCCCCAGCAGCCTCAAGCTCTTAATTCCTGACAGCTGCGGTGGCTGCCGGCAGAGATGGGGGGAAAAGGGGGGTGGGAGGATGCCATCAGCCTGCTGGTGCTCAGGCTGCCCCTACCACCTGACAGTCTGGGGACAGGGAAGGCCCCACCCCTTTCCAATTCCCCAGGGATGGGCAATTCCAGGAATGGGCCCCTTTTGTCTCAGAGCCCAGAGTTTGTCCTTAAACCAGGAGAGGACAATGAGGTTGGGAGGGAGGTGTGTATATAGACTGGAAGCCTTACACCCATTTTACAGAGGAGGAGGCTAAGGCCACAGTGAGAGTAGGATTCCCTATCAGGGTCCAGGTTGGAACCAGAAGCAGAAGCTGGAGCCTCTGCCTCCAACCTTCTGATTTCTCAGGCCCTTGCCTGGGTCTCCTATACTCACTCCATACTGAGATGAGCTCAGTGTTCAGCTGGGGTGGGAGGGCAAGAGGAAAATCCCAAAGAGGAGTGGGCCTGAGCCAGGAGCCTGGGTTGGGGTAGCTCCCAGAGAACCAAGTACAAGTACCGGGGCCAGTCAAGAGCCGGAGCATCTGCAGGAAGGCCCGGGGCAAACAACACTCAGTGTTGGGGCCACTGCTACTATGTGCAGGGTCAAGGGAACTGGGCTCAATTCCAGCTCTTGGACTAATTTGCTGTGTGACCTTGAGTAATTCATGGCCCTCTCTGAACCTCATTCTTTTCTTCTTCTTCTTCTTTTTTTTTTTTTTTAAAGATTTTATTTATTTATTTGACACACAGAGAGAGAGATCACAAGTAGGCAGAGAGGCAGAGGGACGCAGGCTCCTCGCTAAGCAGAGAGCCCAATGGGGGGCTGGATCCCAGGACCCTGAGATCATGACCTGAGCTGAAGGCAGAGGCTTAACCCACTGAGCCACCCAGGTGCCCCTCATTATTTTCTTTTGAAATCAAAGGGGACAAAATAAGATGACCCCCAAAGCACACTTTGAGGATTAAAGAGCTCACTAATCCCTCTCCCAGGGCCTGTCACCCCAGGGAGCTCTGCTCCCAAACAAGCATTTACTTTCATTGGCTCACCAACTAGATGACTAGGTGAGGTGGGCTTCTATAACTTCCTTTCACAAAGGGGCAGAGGGTGGGTCAGTGAGCCTGAGGCACCTGTTTAAAGTCACAAAAGGAAGAAAAGCAAAATCCAGAGGCTGTCAAACCTCTTCACGGGACCCCCCACACCTGCCACACCAGCCAAGCCCGGGAAGTCCCTCCTGAGGTGGGAGAGGCAAGCAGGGGGGCCAGCCCCTCCCCTCCAGCCCCTGCAGGTGTGTATATTGAGAGGACACCTCCCGGGCAGCTCTGTCTCCGCCAGACACATAGGCCTCGCAGTAACACACAGCTTCTTACACAAACCAGCGCGCCCCTGGCACTGGCACCTCCACGTGCACGCGCGCGCACGGACCCCCAACACTTCTCCTTCCTCTGCCCTCCGCACCGCCGCTTCCACCCCGAGTCCTGAGCGGTCGCGGTGGCCTCACGACCGGTACACACTCCCCCGTCGTGACGTCACCTGGGGTAGAGCCCTGAGACACATGGGCGGGGGGGGGGGGTGGGGGGGGAGGAAAGGGGAGGCGGCAGAGATCCCTGATCCGGGACAGTCACTCACTCTCTGGGCGGTGGGGCCGGGCACAGACAGCGCCGCCCCCCCACACCCCACCCCACCCCACCCCCGCCCGCCTCGCACGCCCTCGGAAGCACGCAGGCTTGAGGCGCTGCTCTGGGGGGCTCCCCGGCACCCCAACCTCTCGTCCCCAGCCCGCAGCACCTCCGGCCCCCTCCTTACCCTCGAGAGGCACCAGGAGTTGTCGCAGGGGGGCCTTGGGAAATTCCCTGGACCCCTGTGCCAGGAGGTGCCCGGTGCGCCCGCCCGCCCCCCCCCCACCCCGAGGGCGGTGCCCGGGGGCGCTGCCCCATGGAGCGGGGAGGCGGGCGCCGTCTGCTCCCGGAGCCGTGACCCGAGTCGGAGCTCTGTGTCGCAGCCGCCCCGACCCCTGCGGATCATGCGCCGTCGCCCCTGGCTCGCCGGTCCCGCCGGGCTGTGAGCCCCCCACTCCTGGCCCGTGACGGCCCGCGCGCCATGGGCAGCACCCACCCTTGCCCCTGGCCGCGGCTCCGACCTCGGCCCCAGCCGCGGCCCGCGCTCTGCGCGCTCTTCTTCTTCCTACTGCTGCTGGCTACCGCCGTGCCCAGGTGAGCCCTCACCTTCCGCCCCGCCCTCCTGGAGAGCTGCGACCCCCAGCCGCGGGGGGCCTCTGGCGCTCCCGCTGGGGCAGGGGACCCTGGAAGGAGGGAGGGACTGTGTCGCAGGAAAGTGCTGGTGCCCAATGAAAGACACTGCCCTCATAGGTGGGGGCTGAACTGGTGACAGAATCCGGGCAGTCCACGGAGACAAGGCTGTACCCAGGAAAGTGAAGGCTACTAGCAGACCGGGTGTATGTGTGAGGGGGAAAGTGCCAACCTGGAGTCCGCCCCAGGCTGGGGGAATGCGTCCCCACCCCCAGGAAAGAGCTCAAACTGCCTTGCTCCACCTCAGAGATGACTCCCCTGGCAGGGGCACTGGGGGTGGGGGGTGCTGGAAGGGAGTAGTTCAGGTGGGGTCACTGAGACAGCTGCAGTCAGAAGGGTTCTCAGTGTGTGTGTGTGTGATTTTGTGAACCCTGGGGGTTAAGTTGTAAACAGCAGTCTGTGTGTGCACATGTGTGCGACTGAGAGTTTACAGATCAGATACATGTTAAGATGTTCCTGTGTTCATTCTTGGGTCTGTGTGTGCGCATGTATCGCTCTGTCTGCAGTGTGCATGTGTGTAAGTGTTCTTGGGTCTGTGTGGCCCCCTCAATGTGTGAGAAATGTGTCAGTGTGATTGGGACGGTCTGAAACAGGCATTGGGAGTGGTGTCCTGGGGAATGCTACGGACGTGAGCATCAGGGCCTCAGCAGGTCCTTATGAAATATGTGCGCATTTTGGATGTGTGTGCATTTACACGTTAACTTGTGTAGGTGTGCAGCTGGGCAAGTGGCGTTGGAGGCAATGATGATAAGAGGACCAAGGACAGGAGAAGGCTTTAGGACTCTACCTGTAAGCCTAACCTTTAGAAGCAGAGGTTGGAACAGGGGGACTCTGGCCTTTGGGACAGAGTGTGGATTGCTAAGTGGGGCCCTCTTAGCTCCCCCAAACGCTCACCCACACCCACTCCTCACTTCCTGCAGGTCTGCACCCAACGACATTCTGGGCCTCCGCCTCCCCCCGGAGCCTGTGCTCAATGCCAACACGGTGTGCCTGACATTGCCAGGCCTGAGCAGGAGGCAGATGGAAGTGTGTGTGCGTCACCCCGATGTGGCCGCCTCGGCCATCCAGGGCATCCAGATCGCCATCCACGAGTGCCAGCACCAGTTCCGGGACCAGCGCTGGAATTGCTCTAGTCTGGAGACTCGAAACAAGATCCCCTATGAAAGCCCCATCTTCAGCCGAGGTAGCTGCCCCCTCCCCACTCCCCTTGCCCTTCTGCGTACCCATCCAGCACCTTCATCAGGAAAGCCAACTACCCCCAACACACTCCCTCAAGCTGGCAACTAGCCCCCCCCCCCAGGTGCCCATCTACCAGCCAGACTGCTCCTATCTGGTCTTGGCTGGTCTACCGGGGGCCAGACAAACGGGGCAGATGTGTCTCCAGCCTGAGCTGCTTGGGCTGAGGGTAGCGGGTTCCATGCCTGAGAACTGACTCCTGGTTTAGCCTGCCCTGTCATTGACACTGTATATCTCAGGCTCAGGAAAGATCCACATTTGTCACCTTTCTCAATCCTCCCTCTCCCTAGTAAACAGCATTTAGGTTGGAGAGCCTGGGATAAGGTGCCCAGAGCCAGCAGGAAGGATTTTTCCCGAAAGGTGTGGGTGAGGGAAGCCCGGGCAGGTAAAATGTCTGTACTTCTGCAAAAGCTCTTCCCGGCAGGCAGGGTACACCACCAGCCTCTGTGTCATTCTCGCCGCCCCCGAGAACCTTCTCTGAATCAGAGGCTCTGGGTGTGTGCATGCCTCCCGCCCAGCAGGCCTGACAGCTCTGCCAACCCCTCTTCCCCTCACAGCCCATAGAAGCCCCAGCCCACTCCCTGTCCTCCCCTGGGACTTCTGGGTGACCCAGGGTCTATCGTGACAACCTCTAGAGGAGCTTGGGCTGGAGATAGTTTCTGCTCACACCCACCTCCTGCCTTAGTACCTTAGGTCTTGACTCAGATCTTTTGGGGAAGATGGGGGGTGTATCTATCTTTGCCTCTCAGCTACCTGAGTGGGACAGTGTGGGGACCTGGCTCCTTGGGACTTGTCCAATTCTCAGTTGACAGTGGAGGAAGAGGGGTACCCCTATACCCTGTGGCCTTGGGGCCCAGAGGCTTCTGGAGGAGTCAGACTCCGAGGTACCCTAATTTCAAAAAGAACTCGGCCAGCTGGGGACAATCCCCTTTTCACTAGGACCCCTCCTTGCATCCCCAGGGGCCCCCAGGGAGCAAGTCCGGGGCCAACGCAGCCTCCCCCAGCCCAGCTCCAGGCCGCCCGCCCCGCCCCCGCGCGCCCTCCCCACTCCCTCCCCCGCGCGCCCGGGGCGCTGTTTCTACCCGGCCGAGCCCAGCCCGACGCGTGTGGCGGCATGCAGCCGCGAACTAATCCTCGCGGGGCCGCGGCAGACGGCTCCCGGCCCTAGCCGCGCGGCTCTCCAAGGGGCTCCCCCCACCCCCATCCCCACCCCCGCCGCCCCTGCCCCGCGCTCCCCGCCCCGCCCGCGCGCCCCGCTGCACCCGAGCCCCGCAGAACCGGCAGACGGCGGCTACGGGGGGACCCGGGCCTAGCGCCCAGCCCCAGCCGCCCGCGCTCGCCCACGTCACGGTACAGGCCTGTGCCTCTGTCCTGCCCTGGCCGGGCGGGAGCTCTCCCCGGCCGCCGAGCGGCAGCTCCTACTCCGGGTTTCTAGGTGACCCGTGAGTTCCCCGACGCCCCGTGTTCCCTCCAGCCCTCGGGCCCACGCAATGAGGAACCCCCCCACCCAGTCCTTGATTTGGGTTCTGCTCGCGTGGGCGGGGGGCGTTGGACAGGCGCTGAGGTTCTCACCCCAGCCGCTTCTGGTGAGGCAAGGCAAGGCAAGGCAAGCTCTTCATCCCTCTTGCCGGCCTCGGTGTCCCCTCTTGCCCTCTGGGCCTCCTGTTCCCTCTAGATAGAGTGAGCCCAAGCGTCTTGATTACTTCGGCCGCGAGAGGTCTGTGGGGCTCGGTAGAGGACGTGGGGTCTTTGAAGGCCAGGGGTGAGTTCGGAGCGGTGGAAGCGCGCGGGCTTGGCGCGGCGCCAGGCGCTCCCGGGTTCACCTGCAGTTTAATACGCGGGAGGTGAGCTGGGGGGACGGGTAGGGGGTAGGTTAGGGGTGGAGGGGGAGACTTGCCGGGGCTAGCCGGAGCGGGGCGGTGCGCAGTGCGGGGAGAAGGGGCGGGACAGCGGCTCCTGGGCTCTGGCAGTGGGGCTGGGCTCCTTCCTTCGGCCTTGAAACACTGTCCTACTAGGTGGCTTCTGCTCCCGCATTGCGACACCCTATTTTCTACCTCTCCCTCCTCGCTGGGGACTCTGGGCTTCTGGAAAAAATTGCCACTTTCTCCTGCCGCCGGCCACCATTACAACCCTTCCCTCACTCTGTATCTGGATTCATCCTTCATCCTCCTGTGGGGTTATATCCCCTGCCCATCACCACAAAGACTGGCTAAATTTGACTTCTGTGGGACCATTCTTGGTGGCAGCCAATCCCTGTGCTGGGTCCTTCCCCCAGTGTTCTTTTCAAATTGTGAATTGTCCCATGTTGGGTCAGGTGACCTGTTTCCCCCAAGTGGAAGACGGGGCACTGACCCCTCTTCCAACCCAGATTGCCAGTGGGGTTCTCTTAAAGGTTCGTTCTGCTATATCTAGAGTTCAGAGACTGCTAGGAAGAGGTGGTCCCTTGGGACTTCCACCTTAATGCTGTTACTGCATCTGATTGTCCTGGCATGTCCCCAGAAATGGATTGGGTAAAGGGATGAGGTTCCAGTGTAGGAGGAAAAGGTGCTTGAACATCTAGAGTGGACATACTTGGGAAGGCAGGGCATATAACAGGGCTTTACCCAGTCCAGGAGAGGGCATGACAGGGTGCTAGAACCTGGGTGGGTAGGGACAGGGAGAGAGGCCTCTCGGGGGCTAGAATCCAAAAAAAGCTGTGGGAAGGTCCCCGACCCAGGGGTGGCTCTGACCTAAGGTCCAGGGCACTGATATCCCCAGGTTTTTGTTTTGAGGATCCAGACCATTGGAATCTGCTGGGCAATACATCTGGAGGGAAGCCCCTCATCGTGTGTACTAGAACACCTATTCATCTGTCACTCAATACAGGGGACAATGGAGTGGAAAGAGGGGGTGAGGGGCCAGGGAGAGGCTGGTGGAGGCAAGTGTAGGAGATTCCAGCAGCAGGCCCTAGGAACACCCACACAGGTTAGTCTTGCCCTCTTCCAAGGCCCAGACCCATCTAGAATGGATGGAAAGAGGGGGCATGAGGCCCAGCAGCCAGCCAGGCTCTCAGCCCAATGGAAGCCCAGTTTGGGAGTTCAGGGTCTGCTCTCCAAAGCCCTGGCTTTTTCTTCTCCCACCTCCCTTTTACGGCCATCCTTGAGGAGGCTTGGTTCTATGCCTAGGCCTGCAGGCTTGGGGTTACTGGTACAAGCAGATAGGGAGACAGAGGCTTGGGCAATCATATACCAGGATCACCTAATGTTCCATTATTCTAATAGCTCCCAATAAGTTAGCTAATACATATTAAGTACTTGCTGTTTGTCTGACACTGTTTTGTTTTTGTCTTTGTTTTTTTTAAAGATTTTATTTATTTATTTGGCAGACAGAGATCACAAATAGGCAGAGAGGCAGGCAGAAGGGGAGGAGAGGTAGGCTCCCCACTGAGCAGAGAGCCTGGTGTAGGGCTTGATCCCAGGACTCTGGGATCATGACCTGAATGGAAGGCACAGTCTTAACCCACTGAGCCACGAAGGCGCCCCTGTCTGGCAGTGTTCTGAAGCACTTTTTCTGTACTTTAAGATCCTCAAACAGTTCCCATGCAATGGGTGCTATTAGTATCCTCATTTTACAAATGAAGCAATGAGAGGTTAGGTAACTTGCCATTAGTTACACAGCTTCTAAGGGAACTATGGAGCCAGGACTCAAATGTGGGCCAGCTGACTTTAAAGACTGCCCTCAACCACTGCCTCCCTGAGCTACCAGGCAATGAAACTGACACGTATAAACACACACACACACACACACACACACCTACCTTTGTTTGTGCAAACGTGTAGCCACATTCAGTGTCACCCCTAAGTGTTCCCACATGCACACAACCCTCTCTCCCTCTTTCTCTCTCAGCGCAGGCACAGGAGCAATGCACAGATGATTTGCATGGAGGGGATGGAGACCAGATCTCTCCCCTTCCCTCCCTCTTTGACTCAAATAGGCGGGGCTCAAGCGTCTCTGATCCCTCCTAGTTCCCACTGGCTCCTGAACCCTCTCTCATCCATGCTCCCCTGCCCTCCCATCCTCCTCCCCCAGCCCCATCCTGGAGCAGCAGCTGACTCCACTTAGATGCTGGCAGTCCCTGTCCCAGATCAAAGGCAGGACAGCTAATTGTGCATCTTAACAAGCCCCCACCTCCCTCCATGCTTCAGGCAGCCCAGCTGGCCCTGGCCCCACCCCTCTCCCCCTCCAGCTGGCCAGATGGCACAGTGCCTGTGTCTGCCCCAGACAGTCAGGGCCAGGACCGAAACTGGGGCCCTGAGTGGGAGCTGGGGGCAGACCTAGGAGGCTGGATGTCTCTGAATCCTGGATGCTTGCAGCAGAGGGTGGTCACAAGGGCCCTGCCTGGCTGCCCCTGCACGTGGCTGTGACAGCTGCCAGAGGCCATGGCGTGGTGTCTTTGGCTACCTGGGTTAGGTAGGGGTGTTCTTTGTAGATTGTGAACTACATTTTTCCAGACTTCTCTGGACCTGCTTCTGAATGTCACAAAGCCCGGAAGATGGTGATTGGCCCAGCATGTCCCCTTGGACCAGCCTCTTGCCCTTTCTTAGTAGCATGCATAGATAGGGCCATAGGAATTGGGACCAGGGACACTTGGGTTTCTTACTCAGGAGGATGTCTTCCCTAGAGCCAAGTGTCCTTTAGCAGAAAGTTACCAGGCCTGGGAGCTGAGAGAGCTGGGGCTGGTGGGCTACCTAACCCCTGTGACCTTGGGCATCTATCTCCCTTTTGCACTGTGTGTGTTGAAGCGGGGGATGGTTCCTGAGGCCCAAGCTGCTTCTGGAGATCTGAGTATTGCCATTTGGCCTTGCAGTGAGCTGATGAGCTCCCTAGCAATAGGGGAAATGCTGAGAGTTCCACAGCTGAAAGGCAGTGGGTAAGCACTTTCCCTTGGGCCCCACCTCCCATGTCAGTGTCTACTCCTCTCCAGCTCCCACCAATTCCCAACATCCCCTTAAAAGGCTTCAGGCCAATCCTCATCTCCTCCTGTCTGCTCATAGCTGGGCTCCTTACAGAAAAGGTCCTGAGATGATGGAGAGAGAAGATGGACAGGGATGGCCTGCTTCTTGGGCTTCTGGTGGCCCATGTGATTGATCCTAAAGTAGGTCATGAGCCGCTGGGCTCTGTCCCTGATTGGGGAAACAAGAACCAATGGCCTGGAACTACAGCTGTTGTGAGTGGAATGAGACAGCATGAAGAACTTCTCAAAAACAGCTAATGTTTCTGCAGTACTCACTATGAGTAACATACTCTTCTAAGTACTTGAAATTTACTAATTCTTGGGACAACAATGAAGCAGTTCGTAACAGTCTTGTTTTACAGATGAGAAAACTGAGGCACAGAGGTCAAGTCACTTGGCCAAGGTCATGTAGCTATTAACAGCTAATAAATGGAAGAGCTAAGATTTGAACACAGACAGTTTGCCTCCAGAGTTCATACTTCCAACGACTACACATCTTGTTTTTTAGGGTGGGTGAGTGGCTAGCTAAGGACAGGAGGACAGGACCCTGTGATGCAGAGGGTGAGCATGGAGGGTGCGGGATTGGGCTAGGGTCTCTGTCCAGTCCTTATTGGCTCTCTGAGGTCTGTGGGAACTCCCAGAGCATGTCCTTCCAGTCTTCGATGCTAGTGTGGAAAGATTCAGAGTTCTTTCCTCTGAATCTCTGGTCTCCTGCAAGCCTCTGCTCTCCTGCTAGGGTCTGGCCTTGGGCGCAGGTGAGTTCTCTTGATTGCTCCTGGCTTCTTGTCCCACTGCCCACACTCTCTCAATTTCAGAGGTTGGTCAGAGACTTGTACCAGAAAATGCTGCTAGCTGGTCCCTTCTAGATGCAGAATAAGCCAGAAGTGGGTCCCAGAGCCAGAGCATCTTCTGCAAGTAGACCTCCCCCTGCCAAGGAGGCCCAGACCTACCAGGGCCTTCCCAGAGGATGGGTCAGACTGGGAAACACCGAGGAGAACAGTAGTGGAGACCAGTCCTGGGCCCCTGAGAGTGGTTCATCAGGGTGTCCGTGCCCCTGAGCATCTCAAGGAAAGTGTCTGCCTTAGCTCACCCTTTCCTCTCAACTTTCAACACTACGTGCAGGGCACTGGGCTGTGTTTCAGCATCCCTCAAACAACCCCTTCAGCTGACCTAGACCCACTGCAGGATAGGTGGTGGAATGGTCCCCTTTTCTCAGATTTTCTGGGATGCCTGTGGACAAGGAAAGGGAAAACTCATGGGGTCTTTTCTCTGGCTCTTGAACTTGGCCATCAGAGAATGTTCTGTAGTCGGCAGAAGCGAGTGACACCAGGAAGGCAGACTTGGGGCCGGGAGCTTTAGGTGGACACCATTTCCTCTTACTTGCCCTTCTGCATCTTTAGCATCCTCTGGGGCCTGGAAGTCCGTCACGAATGATATATATTTTTTTTAGGTTAAACTTTGTCTTCTTTCTGCAGGCTTATTTTTAAAATTGCAAATATAGCATGAGAGATAATAGATTCAGTCCCTGATTTTCAAAAGAACGTTTACCAGATACTTTCTGTCCAACAGGAGAGAGGTAGACACAGACTCTGAGCTTGCTAAGGGTGATGTTAATGAAACCAGGAATGGAGTGTCAAGCAAAAAGAGGGCTCTGGGGGAGGCCTTCCCCACTCCACTCTGCACCCCAAACTTCTAGGGGGTGATTTCTGCCCCTCTTTGAGCCTGTATCCCTGTACCAGACCTTCCCCGAACACTGGGCCTCGGTTTCCTCCTCTTATGGTGAGAAGGTCGGGCAGGGAGGGCGGAGGCATGAGACATCTGAGACATCGAAGCCCCCCAGAGTCTGTTTCCTGGATCTCCACCCCCAGGCTTTCGAGAGAGCGCCTTCGCCTACGCCATCGCCGCAGCCGGGGTCGTACACGCTGTGTCCAATGCCTGTGCCCTGGGTAAACTGAGGGCTTGCGGCTGCGACGCCTCCCGGCGCGGGGACGAGGAGGCCTTCCGCCGGAAGCTGCACCGCCTGCAGCTGGACGCGCTCCAGCGTGGTAAGGGCCTGAGCCACGGGGTCCCGGAACACCCGGCTCTGCCCCCTGCCAGCCCGGGCCTGCAG
Source organism: Mustela putorius furo (assembly GCF_011764305.1). Lineage (NCBI taxonomy): Eukaryota > Metazoa > Chordata > Mammalia > Carnivora > Mustelidae > Mustela > Mustela putorius. Next base: position 22,819,074 of record NW_025421341.1, read on the forward strand.
GACTCCTGGGAGTGGGGCGGCTGTAGCCCCGACGTGGGCTTCGGGGAGCGCTTCTCTAAGGACTTTCTGGACTCCCGGGAGCCTCACAGAGATATCCACGCACGCATGAGGCTCCACAACAACCGAGTTGGGAGGCAGGTGAGAGCCCCACCCGCCCCGCCTGGGGCCTGTTCCAGACCCCTCTGCCTAGGGCTCCTCCCCTCCCCCACCCCAGGCCGACCTCTCCTCTAGGGAACACAGCCACTCCACCTAGCTCAGCAGCTTTCTCATTGCCCCCTGCCTAATCCAGTCCTCAAACCTGCATTGGAGGCCCACTGTGTGCCAGGCACTGGACTAGGTGGGGGAGGCAGGGATGAGACCTGCCCTGTCCTGGATCAGCTTCCCCCTCTGCTGGGCAGCCTGGTCCTCTCCTTACCTTGCAGTGAGCGGTGGAAGGGGCACTGGACTGCAATCAGGGCCTTGGGGGCCTTGGCCCTGCTCTGCCGCTCTGTCACCTCCCCTATAAAACAAGAAAGTTGAACTGGATCACCCAGTTCCCTACATCCCCCCCAGCCCTGGCCCAGCTCTAATGTTCCATGATTCTGTGCTATCCTATGCTGTGATCTTTGACCTCTTGCAGCCTTTCTGTGCAGAATGAGGGATTCCTGCAAGGGGAGGTGCCTGGGGGCCACCATGTGTGGGGGTTGCATGGTTGCTTTTCTTCTTTACCTCCCTTCCTTTGAATGTTCATACTACTCAAAGATCATTCATTAAAGAAAAAAAAAAAGAAGAAGAAGAAGAAGAAAGGAAAGGAAAGGAATAATCTCCTGCATTTAGGGAAGGGAATGGATAACCACCTGCATTTATTTTGTCCTTCCTATGTGTCAGGGACTGCCTGGAGCACCTTAGTGCCTAGCAGCCTATTTAATCCTTACAACTAGCTCTGAGGGTCCTAGTATTAGCCTCGTGTTCAGATACGGAAACCGAGGTACAGAAAGATGGAGGAGCTTGCCCAAGGCCATGCAACCTAGGAGGAAGTGGGAAAGGAGGATTGGTCTGCAGGCAGCTGAGCACCAGGCCTGTGCTCTCTCGAGCTGAGCTGCGGCCTTGCCTGTACTGAGCTGTGGCCTTGTCTGCACTCTGCGTCTGCCTCCACTGAGATGCCCCCTTAGTCCTCTCTCATAACTCCGCACCCTCCTTTCCTGGCTGCTCAGCCCCCATCCCTTCTCTCTGGCTCTGCCTGGCCTGCCTTCGGGCCTTGTTTCTGCCTTCCCCTCGCTCTGGCTCGCATCTGTCCCTTCGCATCCCCTTTTCTCCGGGCCTCTCAGCCCAGGCCATTTGCCTTTTCCTTTCAGAGACTTGGAGCTGATTCAGCTCTTCCAAGCCTGACTTAGAGGTGAAGTAAACTGAGGCATACACACCCTCAGGTCACATCCAGCTTCCACCCAGCCCTGCCCTGTTCACCCAGCTTCTTTCCCAAGCTTCCATACTATCCCAGCCCATACCAACAGTACCTCCCCCTCCTTGTTAAACTGCTTAATTAATGGCTGCTGCCTGTGAGAAGCAAACGTTCTGGAGCTGTTGGTAGGGGGTGGGGTGGGGGGGCTTGGGCTGGTTCCTCCATGGTGCTGACACCACAGGCTGCACCTACCAGCAGAGGGGCCTTTTAAGACTCAGAAGGCATGGTCTCTGTTTTGTGGCCTTAACCGCCCAGGTTGGAGGGCCCCAGATCATTGCTCTCCCCACCAGACGTTGTGTTCTGGAATGGAATCTGGGGGTGGGGGGAGAAGATGTGGCCAACTGCTTCTGGTGTCTCTAGTGAGGATAATAATGGCAAGGGGTTCTTTGGGAGGAGATTCTAGAGCAGGCTGAGAGCTGGGCAGAGGCAGTGGGTAGGCTGTATTCCTGTAACTACTTCCCTTGGAGGTGTGGGGTCTTGTCCTCATTTTCATTGCGGGGGGGGGGGTCTGGTTCTCTGGGACTCTTCCCGTTCTGTAGGCAGGTAGAGCCTTTGGCCCCTGTTGATGCTCACTCTCCCCTAGGAGGAACCGTGGCATTCAGCATTGGGCAGAATAAGCCCCAGCCAGTATAATGGAGGAGAGAGGAGTGTCCCCAGTTTCTGTCCCCTCCGTAGGCTCTCTGCGAAGGGCTGCAGGGCCAGAGGCTGAGAGGGGCTTTCTCAGACTCTCCACAGCCCCAACTCATGCCTGGATAGAGGCCAGAAGCTTTGGGTATGAGATATATTGGGGCCAGCACCCACCCCTGCTCCTGGCCCCCACCTGAGGGGTGGAAGGAGAGGGAATTTCCCTGAGGATCTGGGATCCCCCCTCAGGAAGCGAGAGCCTCCAGCCCCAAGGGCCCCCTGCAGCTGCTGGAAAAGGAGAGGAGGGGAGGAAGGAGGGAATTCCCCCAGGACCTGGCCTGGTGGGAGGAGGGATGGGAGAACAGTCCTGAAGAGCAGGCGGGAGTTGTTCTCGGGACTGCCAGGCTCAGGAGCCCTGCGGCCCACAGCCCACAATCCTACACACACCCACACACCTCCGCCCGCCCCGCCCCCCTCGCCCCGTTCTGTTTCGGGCCTCAGCTTTTGCCTGTGTTCGATGAGAGTCAGTTTCAGAATTCTCCGAGATTCTGGAAGGCCAGTGTCTGCGCTGGGAGGAGGGCCGTGGGGCTGGCCGCGGGCGTCACCCCTCGCCGTGCCTCCCTCCGCAGGCGGTGATGGAGAACATGCGGCGGAAGTGCAAGTGCCACGGCACGTCGGGCAGCTGCCAGCTCAAGACGTGCTGGCAGGTGACGCCGGAGTTCCGCGCCGTGGGGGCGCTGCTGCGCAGCCGCTTCCACCGCGCCACGCTCATCCGGCCGCACAACCGCAACGGCGGCCAGCTGGAGCCCGGCCCCGCGGGGGCCCCCTCGCCCGCCCCGGGCGTCCCGGGGTCGCGGCGCCGCGCCAGCCCCGCCGACCTCGTCTACTTCGAGAAGTCGCCCGACTTCTGCGAGCGCGAGCCGCGCCTGGACTCGGCGGGCACCGTGGGCCGCCTGTGCAACAAGAGCAGCGCGGGCCCTGACGGCTGTGGCAGCATGTGCTGCGGCCGCGGCCACAACATCCTGCGCCAGACGCGCAGCGAGCGCTGCCACTGCCGCTTCCACTGGTGCTGCTTCGTCGTCTGCGAGGAGTGCCGCATCACCGAGTGGGTCAGCGTCTGCAAGTGAGCGGAGGGCCCCAGCCGGAGCCCGGCCCTCTGCCGCTTGCCAGATTGGCTCTCCGGACAGCGTCGTCGTCCAGACTCCTGGGAGAGGAGTTTGGACCCTCTGATCGGAGAGGGACCTCCAGGCTCTGAGGGTCAGATCGGCAATCAGGAGGCAGTCCCCACCTGCCTGGACGCCACCCCTCACTTCTGTGGGCTCCCGGTGTGCCTCAATGCTCGTTGCCCCAGGCTCAGTCATCTCCTCTGGGCTGGGAATTAACCCACACCCAGGGTGAGGGCGATTGTCATGGGGCAGTCTCTGGGCCTTTCCCGTTTCCTGTCTTCACCTCTTCCCCCTGGAGAGAGAGGGAATGGAAGCCGATGGGCAGGGGGCGGATGATTAGAAAAGAAAAAATGGACGTCACTGAGCTGAAGTGATTCTGTAGAGGCCGCCGATGCCCTCCCCCAAGGGCCTCTTCTCCTCATCGTTCATGTTCATTTAACAAATATTTATTTTGCACTTTTTTGTGGCCTGGCACTCTGCAGGGGACGAAGGGTGCTGAGGATACAGATGTGAATAAGAGAGCCACAGCACCTGTCCTTTTGGAGTTTACATCCTGGTTGGGGGAGAGGGACAATAAACAAGTAAACACATGAACGAGGTCATCTCAGACGATGCTCTGTGCGGTGAAGAAAATAAAGCTTGGGGCTCATGTAGAGTGATTTGTGGGGAGTGGGGCCCCTTTATTTTTTGTTTGCATTAAAAAACCTTTTTGAGTACAGTTGACACACAATGTTACATTAGTTGCAGATGTACAAAATAGTGATTGGACAAGTCTATCCATTAAGCTGTGCTCGCTACAGACAAGCTACCATCTGTCACCATAGGACGCTGTTACAATGCCAGTGACTGTATTCCCTATGCTGTGCCTTGTGTTCCTATGACTAATTCATTCCATAACTGGAAGCCTTCCTCTCCCACTCCCCTTCACCCATTTTGTCCATCCCCCAAGCCCCTTTCCCTCAGGCAACCATCAGCTCATTCTCTGTATTTATAGTTCCATTCTGACTTTTGTTTGTTGATTCATTTTTTTTTTTTTTTTAGATGCCACATGGGAGTGAACTTCTGTGGTATTTGTCTTTCCCAGTCTGGTTTATTTCACTCTGTGTAATACTTTCAAGGTCTGTCCATGTAACTGTGAATGCCAAGCTGTCTTCCTTTGTTACCACTGCATAATATTCCATTTGTGTGTGTATGTGTGTGTATCTACACACACACAGCCCACAGCATCTTTTTAAACTATTCATTTATTGATAGATACATAGGTAGGAGTATGGCCCCTTTAGAGAAAGACATTGGTCTGGGAAGGCGCCTCTGAGTTGTTTTGCTCATGCAGAGACCAGTACAATGGGGACAGCTGTGCACAGATTGAGGGCACGGGCTTTTCAGGCAGAGACAAGAGTTTAGTAGTAAGGAAAATGTCCTCGGGAGAAGCAGCAAAGAAGCCAGTGTGATGGGAATGAAGGAATCAAAAGGCAGGTTAGCAGGAGAGGAGCTCAGAGAGCAGGCGAGAGTCCCATCACAGGTCCCTCTGGGCCAATGTAAGGAGTTGGGTTTTTAAGAGGAATGAGAAACTTCGGAGAGCCTTAAGCAGGTGAGTGTCTTGGTCTGATTTCCACATGGTTTGCTGTACAGGGAACTGAATGAAGGGGGGGGGGACTGAATTGACAGCAATGGAGACAAGAATGGAGACAGAGAGTGATGAACACACCTGCAGCCAGGGAACTGAATTGACAGCAGGGGGGGCAGTTAGGAAACCGCAGCCATTTTCCGGAACCAGAGACCAGAGACCGGGCCCAACTGGATGGAGGCCATGGGGATATTGACGAGAAGCTGGATCAGGAGCTTCTAATGCCATAGCTCTAGCTGTCCATCTTTTGCCTGAGCCTTCTGCCACAAGCCAGGACGAGTGGCGGTGCCCAGCAGCTCCCTTAGGCAGAGACAGGCGCTCTGAGAGGAGTAATCCTGGGCAAGACCCAGCTCAACCCAGCCAGCCCAGCGCCCCGGGGAGCAGGTGGGGCCAGGAGGTGCGGCCAGAAGGAGGGTGGCGGGGGAGGGCTAGGAGACTCACTGTCTGGATTCTGGTCTCTCTGAGTCCATGCAGGGTAGGTGGGGGATGTAGGTAAGGCCAGAGGTGGAGCGGCATCCTTGCTACACCTCTTGGGCACCCAGATCCCCAGCTCAATGTGCCCTGTAGTAGGTGGGCAAGCCTCCTCTCCCTACACCCCTAAGAACACCGCTGAGCTGGCAATCTCACTGTACTCTCCTGGCTCTCAGGTCGGATGTTTTCTTGGAATAAACTTTCAAGGAGGGTGGTAGAGATGGAAGTAGGGTCAGGATCTCAGGGAAAAAAACACTTCACCTACTTCCTCCAGACCTCCATAGCTGAGGATCCTGCTGCCTACCTCAGTTTACTCAGAATGTCATCCTTCTCAATGAACCAGATGGGGATGAAGTTTTGTTCCTTTTCTCAACGGCTGGCCTACACAATTCCCTGTATTTCCCTAGCCCTCTGGGCAGGAGAGAGAAGGGAAAAAAGCTCTCATGATGGTGTACCCCTGTAGGCCCACCAGCTGGGTGATTTGCCCCCACTGGCTCGCCTTCAGCTTCTTTCCCTCCAACTGCCTGCTTCCCAGCCGTTCCTAGACACGCCTAAGACAGCGGGGCCTTCCGCAGGCTCAGCTCTGCTGCTTCTGCGGAGGACAGGGTTTCTCTCCCCAACCCCCAAAAGACAGCCCCACAGGCAGGCGGGTGAGAGTCCCCAGGGGAGGAGGGGTAAGCAGGAGCTGCCAGACACACCTGCCTCATTCCTTTCCTCTTGTTCACCCAGGAGAGGGCTGTGGGGGCTGGGTTCCCCGCCCCCTTGCTCCCTCCCATCCCAGGGAGGAGGAGAGAAGAGGTGTGTGTATGGGTTGGGGGAGGGAAATGAAGGTGGGGGGGGGCGCTCCTACCCCAGGAGTGTCCACCACACAGCATTAGCTCCAGTGTCACCTTCTTGTGCCTTCTAGGCTGAAGGAGGACACAGCTGGGGGAGGAAAGACCAAAGAGGAGAGCTACAGGATCAGGGTTGGGATAAGGAGGTAGGAGCAGGAATCCTGCAGAGCATGCTGCCTCCAGAGGGAGAGGTGGGTGGTGGGCTGGGGCAGGGGCTTGACACCATGTGTGGGGGAGGGACATGTCCCAGACAAGTCCTGGTGAGCTGACATCGGCTGGCCTGGCCTATAAAGGAAGAGAGGGAAAGTTGGGAAGGGAACAAACAAGGTGCGGCGAGCTCCACATCCTCTCTCTGGGCCGGAAGGTGACTAGAGTCTGAGAATCAAAGCTGGACCCCGCAGATGGAAAGGGGAATGTGGGATTTGGCAAAGGCCCTAACGGGCCATGTGGAGGTGAGGAAAGGCAGGAAAATAAGAGGCAAGGGGCACCCGGCGTAGGCATACTGGCTGAAGGGTGCACCAGGAATCATTGTGCTGATTGGAAATAGGGGTTGGTGGAGGTAGATGGGAGGAAGAACTTGCTGGGTTGCTTGGGGGAGGACTAGGGTTCCAATTTGGGAATAAGAACATGGTGAGACATAGATCAGAAGGGGAGGGAATAGTCCTGGTCCTCAAAACCTTTCACCCTGATGGACCGTGGGTCACCTCCTTGCAGGAGGAAAAAACCAGAATGGTTTAATGGAGCCTGGATGGCCGGATCCAGAGGGAGGGAGAGAAGGAATGGAGACAAAGAGTGGTGAGCACACCTTCAGGCAGCGGTAGGGTCAAGGGTCAGGGAGAGGCAGCCAGACTGGGGCAGGGATCGGAACCCAGGCATCCTGCTTGTCAGTCACCCAAGGTCGCGGGGCTGAAAAAAGAGGAGAGAGGCAAAGGTAGGGGCCCTGGCAGCTGGAGGAGGACCCTGGTGAGTGAGAAGCAAGGTCAGCGGCATCCAGGCCCTCCTATTCCCAAATTAACGCGCTCCCAGCTAGCCCCCCGGCAGGGGGCCTTCCACGTTGGAGTTTGTCCAGGCCCTAGTCGCGGTCCCCCTCTCCCCCTCCCAGCCCCCCTTCTCATGTGGTTGCCGGCAGCTGCCTGCGGTCGCCCCAACCCCTGCGCTCAAGGCACGGGGACTTTCCAACAGGGGAAAAAATGACTTAATGAGAGTGGGAGCCGGGGGCGGGAGGGACAGGTCCCTGTAATCACCGCTCCACTGTGGGCCCTGCGCGCCTCCGGGGCCCTTCCCGGCTTCCTGCTGCCAGCGCCCCTCTCGGGCTCTGCTGGGGGAGGGAGGCGGGCTGGGGACAGGGGGATCCCTTTTCAGGTTTTAGGCTCTCCGGGTCCTCCGGCCGCCTTTGCCCCTAGGCTTGCGGTGCGTGGAAGCTGGAACAGCCCATGATCCCTCTCTGGACTTTGTCCTTGATGTTGCACTGGGGGTGGAGGAAGGTGGGCAGCAGTCTCTGCTAGGAGCCAGGGTCCTCTGCTGGTGGGTTAGAGGGGTGAAGGAGCGAGAGGAGTGCCCGATGCCACTTTGCGGCTGCGCACTTCGAAACGCCCCCGGTTACTGTGGCAACCGGGGCAGTCGAGGTGTGTCCGCGGGGCTGGGAGGCGCCCACTCCCCCTTTTCTCGCCGCCCTCCGGGCCAGGCCCGGCCGCTGCGGTGCGCGGGGGTGGGGGTGTGCCGTTACCATGGCAAGGGTGCGCAAGGAGGGCACATTCTTCCCCAGGGTGGGAGCGCCCTGGGGATACGAGAAGGGGGGTGACGGGGGCGGCAGAAAGGGGAGCGGAGGGGGGTGGTGGTGGAGGGAGGGTCAGAATGAGGGAGGAGTCTCGGACAAGATGAACCAGGGCTCCTTGGGGCTGGGGTGGGGAGTTTGGAATCTGCCCCCCACCTCCTAGCTCTCCGGAGACGTCCCACGCCCCCCCCCCCCCACTCCACCCCCCGCATTCTCCCTAGGGTTCAAGACCCTCGATCCCGCTTCCGGGGTAGGGATCCTCGACCACCAACTCGGAGGTCTTTTAGCTTCCTCTGAGGCCAGGCTCTCCGAGCTTAGAGTCTGTCCCTTTCGCCCCAAGCGGAGCTGCAGCCCAGACTGCACCCGAAGCCCTGCAATTAAGCCCCTCGCCCGCCCCTGCGCCGCCCGCCGGCTCTCTGCCAGACAGGGCCTGCACCGTCAATTACAGCCGCGCGCAGCAGCTGATTACTCCGGAGTCGGGGAAGCGGCCGGGGTGGGGACAGCAGGCAGGCCAAGGGGGCGGGGTCCTTGGGGTTGTCCCTAGCCCGGGATTCTTAACAGGAACTTCGGACTGCCGCCCTCCAGCCCAACTCTTCTCCGCTCCAGACAATATGGGGAGGAGGGGTCTACTCAGTGCTCCGTCCTGCTGTGCCTCAGTTGCTCTCTTCTTGAATGCACACCGCATCCAGGGCAGAAAGAGCGCAGGGAGGCTCTTCGTGGTGTGGTGTGTGTGTGTGTGTGTGTGTGTGTGTGTGTGTGTGTTGGCGCGTCTGGACTCGAGGGCTGGGTACTCAAGAAACTCAAAGCCTTCAAGGCCGGCTCTCTTTCCCGCCGCAGACAGTCGCGTGGGTCTCCCCTGGCCGGGAGCCCCACCCAGTGGACCTGACTCTGTATTGCTGAGCCAGCCCCAGCGTGGCTGCCAAGCCCTAGCCGCACTTTTGTGGGAATCAGAAAACGGCGCCCCCTCTGGGCGGGAAGCTCCTCCCGAATTCTGCCCCACAAGGGAAGGTAATCTTGGACCCTGCAGAGCAGCAATGGGCATTCTGCCATCGCCATTGCCCCTGCATCCCATCTTTGCTCTCCCCCTGCCTGCGGGCCTGCAGCGACGGGGGTAGAGCTCGCGTCTCCCGCGGTCCAGCTGCCCACATCTGGCGGGCAGCTGGGACCCGCCCTCTGCGAACTGCTGCGGCCCCCCGCGCCCTCTGTTGGTGAGAAAGAGCGCTGCACCGGCTTTTAGGCCTGGATCATCGGCCGCAACCGCTGCTAAAGCCGCCACCGCCACCCGCCTAGGGTCTCGCTTCATTTCCGTGGGTTTCGGAGTCCACTCATTCCGCGCGCCTTGTCCTGTGGCACAGTTTGACTCCTTCGGCCCTTTGCTTCCTGCCGGCCGTGGCCTCGATGACCTTTCCTTAGTGTCTGTGTACTTAAAACCTTGTTAGGTGACCTAGCAGTCCCCCAACCTCCCATCTTCTCTAGGCGTCCGTGCTCCATGGGCAAGTTCTGCGGCGCTATCTCTCTGCGCCCAATGTAAAAATCCGCAAATAGGAACATGATTACATAAATCATCGTCCATCTGCTCGATGGAATTCTTCGCAGCGTCCTTAAAAATGAGGTGGTTGAAACATATTTAGTGACTGAGCCCGTGTTTGCTCTATATGGGGTGTGTGTGTGTGTGCAAGATACAAAATAGCATAGGGCAGGATCCCTCCTTTAGTGCAACAAAAATTTAGAGACGTGATTTGCATTTTAAAACTCTAAAATAAGCAGCAAATTGGTAACGGAAATTATTTTGGGATGATGGGATTATAGGTGGTTTAAAACTTGTTCTCCTTTTTTAGCTACATTTTTCATTAGTTTATAATGAACATGTATTATTTGGACACAATAATAATTTCATATCCAGAATATTTTTGGACCAAAATGTGAGCACTGAATTATATTATTGGAACACACTACATTTAAGAAAGAACCCTTCTAAAACTAGGAATTACAGAGACCGACCATCCTGACAAGAGCTAATATGATTATGGCAACGAGATTTTCTTTTCAAAGTTGTGATGGTTTGTAGTGAAAGCAGGTTTCCAACCTCGGAATCCCAAGGCCCAGGGATAGAAATCCCTATGCACATTCATGGGGCACCTGGGTGGTTCAGTGGGTTAAGCCTCTACTTTCAGCTCAGGTCATGGTGCAGGGGTCCTGGGATAGAGCCGCATCAGGCTCTCTGCTCAGCGGGGAGCCTGCTTCCCCCCTCTTTCTCTGCCAGCTTCTCTGCCTACTTGTTCTCTCTCTGTGTGTGTCAAATAAATAAATAAATAAATAAATTTTTAAAAATAAAAAAAGAAATCCCTATGCATATTCAGTGTTCTCATGATAAATGGCTGATTTATATTCCAATGTACTGCATATGTTAAACAGATTTTGCCATGATTGACAACATAGGAAAACATTTGTAAGTTTAATACCTTTATCTCAGTCTTGATCTCTCCCATCTCTGCAACATTGCACATCCCCGACTGTCCTCTCCTTAGGAATATTCCATCCATTTGGGAAACTGGCTGATCCTCCTGTCTCTCTCCACTCTCTCAGGGACTTCATTCATTCTCTCCTTGTCTTTTTTCTTTTTATTTGATGTAGCAGAAAAGTTACAGTATGCAAAGAACTCTCCCCTTCCTCAAACCACTTGAGAGTAAGTTGCCCACATGATGTCCAATCTATCCCTCGTACTTGAATGTAAATTTATTTTTTTAAAAAAGATTTTATTTATTTATTTGACAGATGGAGATTACAAGTAGGCAGAGAGACAGGCAGGTGGGGGGGGCGGTAAGCAGACTCCCTGCTGAGCAGAGAGCCTGATGAGGGGCTGGGTCCCAGGACCCTGAGATCATGACCTGAGCTGAAGGCAGAGGCTCAACCCACTGAGCCACTCAGGTGCCCCTTGAATGTAAATTTCTTACAAAAAAAAGGGCATTCTCCTACATAACAATACAATGCTTGAGATCAGGAAATTAACATCAATACATTTATACCATCTAACTCCCAGACCTTATTGGACTTTCACCACTAGGCCTGATGATGAAAGGATCAAGTCCAGACTTATGTGTTACATTTGGTTATCTTGTCTTTCCAGTGTCCTTCAGTCTGACCCAGTGCCAAGGTTTCCTTCACTTTCAGGATCAGGATGATTGAAAAGACTGTGGCCCGACTATATTGCAGGGAGTCCCTCAGTTTGGGTTTATCTATTGTATCCTCATGATTTGATTTGGGTGATGCATCTTTGGCAACATTATTATGGATGTGAGTGTTTTACTTGTTGCATCATTATTGATTTTGATGCTCAAAAATTTTCTAGTTTTGGCCAACTGCCAAGCTGGCTTCTATCGCCATGATTCTTTAAGCACTTCCTTATTTTCTGGCACAAGATATACCGGGCTCATCTTGTACTTTCTCTGCTCCAGCCCAGCAACCTGCCATTTCTGAGGCACGTTTTGTTCTTTTAATGGAGAGTGATATTTAGAAAACAAGATCTGGGTGCGAGGTGTGCTCATTGTTCTCGAGGTGTCACTGCTTTTGGTTGTCTCAATGGATAGTGCTAGGAAATGTATGTATAACTGTACACATACATTTCCATTTAGCGAATGATCAATCAATCAATCACTCTTTCTATGTAGAAAACCACGAGTGCACACCATACCTTAAATTCCAATCCAGCACCACAAGATTTATTATAATTACCCCCTTTCTATTTCTGTGACTTCTTTGTCTCTTCATGTTGGAAGGGTTATTTAATCCCTCCATAAATAACCTATTCCCTGCCACTGCTAACACCCCCTCCACTTCCCCTGCAGTCTTCACCTTCTCCCATTTTGGCCCTGATAACCTATGCTACCCGAATATCTCCCCTCCCACCCCCTACATGGGTGTTTTGCTTTGGCCCCCTACCATGGCTTTGGAGTCAAATTATTCAGAAAGGCAGGCAGGCAGGAAGGCTGGTGACAATTTTACTCTTTCTCGAAGCCCTAGATATAATTCTCAATCCTCTCTTCAGTAAATGGCAACTGCTCTTCTAGCAAGTCCTATTAAAAACTCTGGAGTCCCTGTACTCCTTTATTTCTCTGACACCTCACAGCCAATCTATCAGCAGATCCTGTTTGTTCTCTTTCTGTTTACTTCTAGAATCTGATCACATGTCCCTTCCTCCATCGTTACCATCCTGCTCCATGTCACCACGGTCTCTTGCCTTGAATGACTGACTGCAGCTGTCTCCTAGTTGGTCTTCCTGCTTCTGCCCTCACACACCCCCAGTCTATTCTATACACAGAAGCCAGAATAATCCTTTTAAAGTGTTAGTCATGTAGTGTGCTTCCTCTGCTCAAAATTCTCCAAAGTCTTTCTATCTCATTCAGAATGAGAGCCAAAGTACTTGCAATGACTTGCAAGGCCCTACAAGATCTGGCTCCCACTCCCACTCCCACGTTCACCTGTTCTCCTCCTACTCCTGCCCTTATCCATTTAGTTTAGCTGCACTGGTCTCCTGGCACTTCTTTGAAGGAACCAAATTATCCTGCCTCAGGGCCTTTGCACTTATTATTCCTTCTGCCTGAAATAAGTTTCCCATAGTAACCACATGGATGTCGCCTCTCCTCACTCAGGACTTCACTCAAATATCCCCTTACAAGAGAAGCCTTTGCTTAGAACAACCTATCTAAAATAGCAAATTTCCTCTTACTTTTCCCTTGCTTTATTTTTCTTCTTAGTACATACCACATATATGACATATTTGTGTATTTGTTTACTGTCTGCTTCATACTCTAGAATGAAAACTCCATGAGAGCCAAGACCCTCTTTTATTTCTTTGCTGTATTTCTACAGGGAGAATGGTACTGAGCACATAGTAGGTACTCAATAAATATAAGTGAGTGAAGAAATGAATGAATGTCTGTGGGAATGATGGTCAGTTTGTTTTCAGATTCAGCCTTGCTTCCTAGGATTTTTCTTGAAGGCCTGCTGCCAGTTAGACATGTTTTGGTGTGTGTTTGTGGCACCACAAACCAAAGCTTTATTATAGCAGTTTCATACTCTTGTGTACATATTTGTTAATTTAGGACTGAGACTTTATTTTGCTCCTTGCTGTCCTCTCAATGCCTAGAACAGAGACTGGCATACAGCAGACAATTAATATTTGTTGAATAAGTGAATGAAAGACTTCCCCCTCCAAAAGAGTTCTTCCTGACTTGTTTGTTTCTCTTTGTGACATCATTATTTTCCTAGTTGCTAAGATTCAAAACTCTGTAAACGTGGACTTTCCCCCTCTCTTCTTTTTTTCCATATTCACTCAGTGGCCAAAAGCTGCTGTTTCTCCCACTTCCTTGGCACTGGTGCTATTATAGTTCACCATATACCCTAAACATCACAACAGCCTCCCAACCAGCCTCTCTCATTCCTGTTTCTCTCTTTTCAATCCATCTTTATCAGATTTTTCTATTTTTATCTTCCATAAAGTGCTCTGATCGTGTCATTTCCTCTAGCTGAAGATGTCAGTGGTCTCTGTGTTGATTACATTTCTTAATTGCAAACAACAGAAATGGACTCTGGTTCACTTAAGTAGAAGAGGAATTTACTGAAATGATATCAGGAAACTCAAGAAATTGACATGAAGCCTCCAGCATCAGTCTCAGGAAGTGGGCAGGAACAAAGAGGAGCTAAGCAGCCAGAACCTCATAAGGTCTTGCCTTATGAACGGCCTCATTAGGGGGCTCCTGATCCTGGGCTCTGGGGGGCGGGGTCCTCTCTTGTACACCACTATATACACTAACAGCAGCTGGCAGCAGCTGCCAGTGGGATGATTTATAAACAGTCCTCTGCTTCCTTGGGTCACTTACTGATCAGAATCGCATGTGGGATCATTGATTTGGCACACTTCTGATGACCTCCCTACCAGGGGTCAAGAGTGCGGATCCTGACCTCCCACTAATACCTTCACTAAGGAGGGTCCTCCAAAAAAGGAAGGATGCCCAGATGTGTAAGGGGTGGGACCCCGTGGCTTTCCTCTGTGCCTCCAGGCCACTGAGGTCCACAGCTAAAGGTCCGCAGCTAAGGACCCTAGAAGGACCCCACTTACAGGTTCCTGAGCATGTCATCGAGCCCCTCCACCACATGCCACAAGCCATCACTTCCAGTTTTGCTCCTTAGCACACCATGTCCCACTGAAACAGGAAAACAGGCAGTTCCTGAGTTGATCCTTCCCTCCTTAACCCCCGTAGTAGTTAATCTCCAATGATGGCCCCCATTGAACTATGCATGCTTCTTCATATCCACACCTATGAATTGTCCCTTCTTCTTGAACCCTGGCTGGCCCTATGATTCATTTTCACTCATAGCATGCTGTGGAAGTGATGCTGTGTAAATTCCAAAGAGAGGTCATAAGAAGTCTTGCAGCTGCTGTCTCAGCCCGTTGGAATGTTCACTGTGGGGAAAGTCAGCCACCACTATGGGGGCTGAATACCTGAGATCCCCATCTGCAAGGAAACCGAGGCAAGCCACATGGGAAGACGATCTGGAGAGAGGGAGGAATGCCTGGTCAGTCCCCATCTGGTCCAGCCAGTTCAGATGAGGTGCCAGGTTTGTATTTTTGAAAAGCCATCTTGGATATCCAGCCCAGATGAGCCTTCAGATGACTCTAGCCCCAGTTTCCCATCTGACGGCGATGGCATGACAAACCCCCCCATGAGAACCGCCCAGCTGAGTGGAGTCAACGCATAGGACTGTGAAAGATAAAAATAAATTATTTTAAGCCACTAAATTGCGTGTGTGTGTGTGGGGGGTTGTTACACATTAATAGAGAAGCAAAACTGTCCCTTTGCGGTATGTGTTTTGCTCTCTCTGGAATGTTTTCTCACTGTCCTATCTTTCTTTTTTTTTTTTTTTTTTAAGTTTTTAAAATTTAAATTCCAGCTAGTTCACACACAGTGTAAAATTTGTTCCAGGTGTACAATATAGTGATTTAACACTTCCATGCCACACCCGGTGCTCATGATGACAAGGGCACCCCTTTGTCTCCATCACCTCTTACGCCCATGCCCCCACCCACCTTTCCTCTTGTGACCAGCAGTTTATTCTCTATAGTTAAAGAATCTGTTTCTTGGTTTACCTCTCTCTCTCTCTTTTTCCCCCATTTACTCATCTATTTTGTTTCTTAAATTCCACGTATGAATGAAATCATACGGGACTTGTCTTTCTCTTACTGACTTATTTCACGTAGGGTTATGCTTTCCAGCTCCATCTTTGCTGTTGCAAATGGCAAGATTTCCTTCTTTTTAATGGCTGGGTGATTTTCCATTGTGTGTGTGTGTGTGTGTGTGTGTGACATTCTTTATCCATTCATCAGTTGATGGAACCGGGCTGTTCCCATAATTTGGCTATAGTAGATAATGCTGCTGTAGACATCAGGGTGCATGTACCCCTTTGAATTAGTATTTTTCTATCCTTTGGGTAAATACCTAGTCCCCACTGTCCTATCTCACCCATGCACCCACTCAAATCTGCACTTGCCAGAATCCCTTTGGTGAGTGTGGCAGAGCACAAAGGAAAGAGCCAGGCTTTAGGGTCAGTCTGTGGGATGGGAGGGGCTGAATCCTAGTTTAGTCTCTATCCCTGTGAACTTGGGCAGAATAATTAATTTCTCTGAACCTCAATTTCTGTATCTGCCATCTGGAGATTTAAAAAAACAACCTTTCTCCTGGAGTTGTTTGAGGACTAGATATGAAATATGTAAAATATCCACATTTAGTTTCACTGAATGATGGCCTTTAGCAGATACCAAGCCTTCTAGACCTGCGTCAAACAGCATTCCCGAGGTCTACTTGTCATCACTTATGAATTATATGGTTTCGACAAACCCCTTAAACTTCTCTGAGCCTTATCCTCCTCATATATAACATGGGTTTGGTAATATCTGTGAAATGGGGCGTCTAGACTGGGCTAAGGACTGGGCTGTCTTGTGGTGTTAGGCGACACTGCCCCCTCGAGGCAGAATGCCCAGAACCCGCATGCCACATCCTTCAGTCTGTGTGGCATCAGGAATCCTTTTGTAAGAGGACAAAAACCGGGTCCTCAGTTGGGGTTTGGGAAAGAACAAACATGTCTAGTGGGCTGAGAGGGTGTGGCAGATGCTACACGGCAGGTAGGAATGGTAGAGACCTTGAGAGCTCATCTCCCTGAGCTGAGAAACAGTTTTTGGTGGAGGGGGAAGGGGCACACTGAATAAAACAAAGGGAGGAGTGTTCCTTGGAATGGTGTGAAGCTGGGCATGTCTTCCTTGTGGCTCAACATATCCCCATCCTCCACTCTCCCAAGGCCTTCCTGGTGGAGGAAGAAAGATCTGGGGTGTAATGACAACGACAGGGGTCACCGGGAACATACACATCTCTACCATGGGAACCCTTATGAAAGAGCTGAGAAGAAGCAGCAGAAGATGCTTTCTTACCTCAGAGATAGAGAGGTATGCCAGGAGTCCATGGGCACAGGGATCCATGGGCCAGCGAGCAGGTAGAGAAGCTATCTGTGATGTCAAGGTGGGTGGCATCGGGCAGTCACCCTGATAACATGGGAGTCAACCCCATCGGGCTTCTTCTTGGACTCCCACTGGAAGGGAGGGGACATGTGAATCTGGGAGTTACAGATTAGCCCATGCTATCTGATCCCAGTCGCATCCCATGCAAAAATGAGCACTACTAATGTCTATTAGTAGAAGGCAAGATAGTGGTTACCCCAGAGGGATATATGCCTAGGTGGAAACATGAAGGGCCTTCTGGGGGCTGGTAATGTTTTGCTTCTTCATTAGGTGGCTGGTTATACCAGTAGGATCATTTTATAAAAAGTTAAGTGCACTTAAGATTCCTGCATTTTTCTTTTCTTTTTTTTTTTTTTTTAAATATTTTATGTCTTTGGCAGAGAGAGAGAGAGAGCAAGAGCGTGCACACACAAGCAGGCAGAGCTGCAGGCAAAAGGAGAGGGAGAAGGTGGCTCCCAGTGGAGCAGAGAGGCCCAATGCAGGGCTCATCCCAGGACCCTGGGATCATGACCTGAGCCTAGGCAGATGCTTAACTGACTGAGCCACCCAGATGCCCCCTGATTTGTGCATTTTTCTGTATGCTACTTTAATAACAAGTGAACACACAAATGTTGGGTAAAGGAGGATGAATAGTCATTTCCCACTTCAAACCCTTTAAGGTGTAGCCACATCAGGGAAAGGGATAAGAGATTAGTGGACTGGAGGCAGGGACCACCAGGTGTCTGGCTAGACTTATTCATTTCTCCCTACATTCATTCACTCATTTACTTAGGGCTTATTAAGCATCTCCTACACATTGAACACTGTACAACATGTAAGGGGATAAAAAGATTATTAATAACAATAGCTTCCATTTATTGAGTGCTTGTTTTGAAGTAAGCCCTGAATATACATCCGATCCTCATAATCCCGGGAGGTATTATTATTCCCATCTATCACTTGAGTCTCAGAAAGGTTGAGAAAGTTGCTCAAGGTCACACAGCACGGGAAGTGTCTGGATTTTCATATGAACCCGAGTAGGTGTGAACCCAAAGGTGGAATACTTTTCACGGAGCTACACTGTCCTCTAGGAATCTAGGGGTCAGAGGAACCTGTTGACAAATTGCTTTAGCAAGTAAATGAGGCCTAACAGTCAGACTGTCCTGTCACATCCTCTCCTGTGACTCCCGGCATTCCTCCGCTTTTGACCCTCAAGTCTCCCCATCTCTATAACGAGGGTGAAAACCACGCCTTTCTCTCGGGGTTACTGTAGGGATTAAATGAGATGACGCGCGTAGAGCCCAGAGTCCTGCAGTCATTCATACTTTTGAGTCCTTATCACCCATTCGCGCACAACCAGACCAGGGTCAGGTTGAAGGCAGACCCTCGCCCCTCCGCTCCTGATCTGAACCTTGGGCCCGATGGACTTAAGTGCGGCTTAAGAGCCTGGTCCGTGCTGCTAGAAAACATGCCGGACGAAGAGCCCTGGTCCCAAACACCAGCCGGGAAAGTCAGCACCGGGAGACCGGCGGGTTCTGCAGCGGCTCTCCGGGGTCAGCTCGGGGCGCCGAGGAGTTGGCGATATCGCGAGACCCGGTGGGACCGAAGGGTTTCCAGGCCGGAAGTGAGGGGCGGGCCGAGGGAGCGCGCTTCTTTTGAAACCGGAGGTGGACGCCTGCGCTGCGGAAAGAGGGGCTGGGGGTAGCTGACACTCGTGAGCCTCCAGTGGGGCCGCAGGTGGGGCTGGGGGGAAGCTGGGTCAGCGGGGACGTCTGCGTGAGGCTTGGCCGGCAGTGGCCGCAGCTGCGTTCACTGGGACACTACCGTGGGCCGCCCACGGGCAGTGAGCCAGGCTGGCGGGGCCGCTGTGCTTCCCTCCAAACGTGAGTAACGTCCCCTGCCGATGGCTCAGCTTTTTAAATAGTCTTTGTGACCACGGAGGAGATTTGCCCCAGCGCTAACGCAGCTTCACCTTCTGGACCCTGCCTCGCCCAGGCCCCCTGGATGGCCATGGTAGAGGTCGTGTTTTTATAAAATTAGCAGAACTGGGACTTTTTTTTTTTTTAAGAGTTATTTAATTTGTTTATTTGAGGAAGAGGGAGAAGCAGACCCCACCCTGCTGAGCAGGGAGCCCCCATGCAGGCCGATCCCAGGACCCCGGGATCATGACCTGAACCGAAGGCAGAGGTTTAACCGACTGAGCCACCCAGGCGCCCCAAAACGAGGATATATTAGCCCAAATCTGTTTAGATCACATCTCTTTTCACTAGGACTTCCCTATCTGGGGGCACTGAAGGAGCCAGGAGCATTTGTAGGCATTTTGGAGTAAGGAATACTCTTAATTTGAGTTAAGCGGGATAGATATATTTGGTTCCTGTATATAGTTAAATTATTGTTGCCTTCCATGTATGGCTTCTAGAATACTCCTGACTCCCGCTGTGCTGAATTACAAGCGTGGTGATCTGAAGGTGCCAGAGGTCCTTTGGTCCTGGTGTGTCCAGCACCAGAAGAATGAGGAGATATAAAAGATTAATCATGGCATAAGAAAATGTGAAATTCCTTGAAATGTTATAGCTCATAAAGAAAAGAAGTTTGATAGACATTTCCCCAAATTTGAGAACAGTTGTAAAATAATGAATTGGGATGCTGAAGGTATTTTTTTTGAACTGTCGGTAATAACAAAATTTGATCAACTGTGAAAGAGAAGGACTGAATTATCTTCCTGTTTTCTCTATAGAAAATATTACAAAATTGTCTTTGAGGAAAGCATTAAAGAATATGTAGCCAAAAAATGTAGTGGGGAAAAAATGGGTAGTAGTATGCCAGGCAATTAATTGAACAAATAGGTGATTTTAAAAATATTTATTTATTTGAGGGGGGAGAGAGAGAGTGGATGTGTGTGATAGCTTATGCCCAGAGAGGGACAGAGGCGGAGGGAGAGGGAAAGAGAGACAACCTCAAAGGACTGCACTGAAAGTGAGCCAGACACAGGCTTGAACCTACGACCCTGATATCAAGAACTGAGCCAAAACCAAGAGCCGGTGCTCAACCGACAGCTGCCCAGGCACCCCGATAAATATGTGATTTAAAAAAAGTTTTGGTTTTTTATTACCTTCTTAAAGTTTATAGTTTGATATAATTTCTCATTATATATATATATTTTAAAGATTTTATTTATTTGACAGAGATCACAAGTAGGCAGAGAGTCAGGCAGAGAGAGAGAGAGAGAGGGGATAGGAAGCAGGATCTCTGCAGAGCAGAGAGCCTGATGCGGGGCTCACTCCCAGGACGTTTGGGATCATGACCTGAGCCGAAGGCAGAGGCTTTAACCCCCTGAGCCACCCAGGTGCCCCTAATTTCTCATTATAAACATATTAACATCCATACCTAATTTTGTTCTTACAATTTTATATTCTTTTTCTTAAAGAGGTCCCATGGAATGATATCAACTGCAGGCCCCACAAAATCTAGATACGCCCTTGCACGGCTGTCATTTCCTCCTGACCACTCTGATCAGGACAGATATGTCCTGTGTTTATTATTGTGCGTCATGTGTTTATTCTCTTCATTTTTGACCTGAGCAAACGGAAGCCCAGAAAGGTTAAGTTACTTGCCCAAGGCTTTGCGATGGTGACTGATCGAATGAGAACTAGAACCGAGGCTTTTTGGTTCGCAGTTCAGACATCTGGTCATACTATGGGCCCTATTCCAAAAGCTTTCACGATTAGTCTCCAGTGAACAGGCCTTGAGTGTGTCTACTTGGCTTACCCTTGGGTTCCGGGGTAGTACAGTCCGGGTGTGAGGCCCAGTGAAGCTAAATGGGGACAAGTTATGTTTCTAAAGTGTCCCCAAGTCTCAGACGATGGCAGCCTTCTCTGGCCATCCATCACTCCCAACAATGAAAGGCCGCATCTGGTGAGAGAATATAAAGAACTGTGGCCATGGGTCCTCCCTCTGTGTCAGGGTGAGAAGTGTGGAATCCTTGCACAGAAACAGAATCAGCTGGTGAACCGGCTGTGTGTGAATATTCATGTGAACATGTCTTTTGTTATTTCCCAAGCCAAGTGTATTTTTGGTCGGTTTCCTTGGAGACTTGTGAATATGGAGAGGTCTTACCAAGTGTAGTATAATTTTGCCAGCTCTGCTTCCTTTCCAGTTCCCAAAATTAGTCACCCTGTCTCTCTACCTGGACTGATCTTGTCCAAGGTCACCAACAACCTCATTGTTGCTAAGTCCAATTGTTCAGTCCTTAGCATCATGACTCTCCGATGCTGCTGGTGGGGTCTTCTAAAATGTAAATCTGTTCCACCTCCACTTAAAATCCTTCAGTGGCTCCCCATTGCTTTTAGGATTAAGATCCAAATCTCTGACCTGCATGGTCCACCCGTCCTCTTCAGTGTCATCCTGGTCACACACACACTGATCTTTTTCTCCAGAGGCCAGTACTCTTTTCCAGATACAGGGCTTTTTATTTTATTTTATTTATTTATTTTTTTAAATAAACTGCCCCCAACGTGAGGCTTGAACTCACAACCCCAAGATCAAGAGTTGCATGCTCTACCAACTGAGCCAGCCATAAGACTTTTGACGTTACTCTATCATACTTATACTGTATACTGTAAATATGTGTGTGTGCACACACTCTACCTACTATTTACCAGACACTGGGTACTGGGAGTACAGTAGTGAACAAAACTGGCAAAAATTGCTGCCATTCTGGAACTCACCTTCTGGTGGTTGTTTTTGCTGGAATGTTCTTCCCCTTTCCTCCTTTCCTTTCACAGTAAGGAGTTTATTTATTTATTCCTATTTATTTGTTATTATTTTTTAATAACAGCTTTATTTTGATACAATTCACGTACTTCAGAATTCACCCTCTGAAAGTATACAGTTAAACTTTGTATATTCCTAGTTGGGCAACCCATCACCACTCAATTTCAGAATATTTTCAAAGAAACCTTGTACCCATTAATAGTCACTTCCTCCTACCTTCCACAAAATCCCCAGCCCTGGACAACCAATCTACTTCCTGCCTCTGCAAATTTGCCAGCTCTGGACATTTCTTATAAATGGAGCCATACATTATGTGGTCTTGTATGACCGACGTCTTTCACTTAGCATAACGTTTTCAAGGTACGTCCGTGCTGCCATGCTGACTCATGTGTCAATACCGCATTTAATTTTGTATTGAGATATAACTGACATAGAATACTATGTAAATTTAAGCACTTCCTTTGTTTTATTGCCAAATAATATTCTGTGGTGTGATAATACTACAATTTGTTTATCCATTCATCAGTTGAAGGGCATTTGGACTGTTTCCACTTTCTGGCTTTCCTGAGTTATGCTGCTCTGAATATTTGTACATAATTTTTTGTATGGACATATGTTTTCATTTTCTTGGATATGTACCTAGGAGTGGAATTGCTAAATCATATGGTAACTCTATGTTTAACATGTTGAGAAACTGCCAGACTGTTTTGCAAAGTGGCTGCACCATTTTACACTCCCAAAAGCAGTGTATGAGAGTTCCAATTTCTCCACATCCTTGCTGTTATGGGTTGAATTATGTCCCTCCAAAATTCATGCTGAAGGCCTTGTCCCTAAGTCCTTCATAATGTGAAATTTGGAAATAGGGCCATTGTATATGTCATTCGTTAAGATGAGGTCAAACTGGACTCCTGATCCAATATGATGGGGGTCTTTCATTTAAAGGAGAAATCTGGGCACAGAGACTCACACACAAGGAGAATGCCGTGTGAAGATTGGCGCAAGAAGCTACCAGAAACTGGGAGGGATGCCTGGGACAGATCCTGCCCTAGCCCCTTTGTGGGGAGCATGGCCCTGCTGACCCCTTGATCTTGGACTTCTGGCCTCTGTTAAAAACAAGATAGCAGACCCACAATGGAGTCACTTATACTGAGCCCCACATCACCAAACTGAGGCTTATCTTAATTACAGTTTCAGCTCTCCCAAAAATGGAATCTTAAACTAGTCAATCAGGAATCACCTGATCAGCACCAGGTATACCTCTGTCATCCCCTAAAGGAAAGTAACCTTGCAACAACCAGTCTGCTTTCTGCTGCTGTAACTTCCTTATTCCTTATTCCTGCCTATGGAAGTCATTTTGTACAGCAATTCAGATGTGCCTTCTATCTGCTAGATTGGATGCTGCCTGATTCGAATCAATTTTTGCTCAAACTCTTAGAATTTGTAATGTGCCTCAGTTTATCTTTTAACTCCTCTAAAACTGAGTTAATAAATTTCTGTTGTTTAAGCCATACAGTTTATGATACTCTGTTATGGAAGCTTTAGCAAACTAATGCATTCACCAGTGCTTGGTATTTTCCACTTTAAAGGTTATTAAGACCATCATTTCGGGTGTGAGGCTGTAACTCATTATGATTTTGATTTGCATTTCCTTAGTGCAAATGATTTGTAGCATACTTTCACATGCTTATTAGCCATTTGTATAACTTTGGATAAATGTCTTTTCACATCCTCTGCTCACTTTTAAATTGGGTTTTTTTTCCTTCTATTAATGAGTTTTAGGAGTTCTTAATATATTCTAGGGATGCCTGGATGGCTGTCAGTTGCATCTGACTATTGATTTTGACTCAGGTCGTGATCTCAGGGTCATGGGATCAGAGCCCTGCGTCTGGCTCTGTGCTTGGCAGAGTTGGCTTGAGATTCTCTTCCTCTTCCTCTGCTTCTCCCCCAACTCACGTGTGCATGTGCACACACACAGGCGTGCGCGCACACACACACACAGGCGCATATATATATAAAAATATATATATATATTTGACTCTCTGTCAAATAAATCTTTTTAAAAAAATTTAAATTAATATACTCTAAATAGAAATACCTTTTCAGATAAATGTTTTGCAGACATTTCTCCCTGTGCTCAGGGTGTGTTTTCACTTTCTTGATGGTGTCCTTTGAAGCACAAAAATTTTTAACTTTGATGAAATCCAGTTTACCTATTTTTTTCTTTGGTTGCTTATGCTTTTGGTGTTTTATCTAGGGTCCTCCTGTCTGGATCTTGCTCAGATCTTCCCCAGGATGATTGAATTCCTTTGGTATGTGCTCTTACAAAACCATCTTGGTAATTACCAGTCTGTTGGTGGCTTTATTTGGCTGACTTCCCCGCTAGACTGTGACCAACAGGAGGACATTAGGGTCTAAGTCTGCTTTCTCTCTCTTCCAGTGTGTCCCCAGCACAGTGCCTGCTATGTAGCAGGTGTTCAGAATTGTTGAATGAATAAATGCCAACTTGACCCTATGGGCCTGTCCCTGCATGAAACACTCTCCAGTGGTCTTAACTATAGCCTCCCTCCAGCTTCTACGTCTTGACTCTCCTTAGGTTGCTCTGCTGGTTCCTCTTCACTCATCCTCTCTTCTCACCCCCCACACTCTATGCCTCCACTCTCAAGGCTTTGATAACCATCATAAAGCTAATGACTCTCAAGTCCCTTTCTTACCCAGATGGCTCTTCTAAGCTGCAGACCAGCATATCTGACTGAAAATAATGTTGTTGCTGTTGTTGAGTGGAATGTTCTATAAATGTCACTTAGGTTAAGGTGGTTGATAGCAGTTGCTTATACCTTCTATATCCTTATGAATTTCTGTCTACTTGTTTATCCATTATTGGCAGAGGGATGCTGAACTCTCTGAATAGAACCCCGGGTCACTCCGTGCAGGCCTGTTAGCTTTTGCATCCTGAATCTTGGAGCTCTGCTTTCAGGTGCATAAACACTCAGGCTTCTCATGTTCCTTTGATGAATTGACCCCTTTGTCATTATGTAATGACCTTCTTTATTCCTGGTTATATTTTTTTCTCTGAAACCCACTTTTTCTGGTATTAATATAGTTATCTTGGCTTTCTTTTACTGATAGCATGATGTCATTTTCTATCATTTTGCTTTCTATCAAAATATCTTTGTCTTTATATTTGAAGTGTGTTTCTTATAGGAGACTCATAGTTGGGTCTTGTTCAAAAAATCCAAACTGACAATCTGCCATTTAATTAATTCATTAATACATTTAATGTGATTTAAAAAATATGGTTAGGGACGCCTGGGTGGCTCAGTTGGTTGGGCGGCTGCCTTCAGCTCAGGTCATGATCCCAGCGTCCTGGGATCGAGTCCCACATCAGGCTCCTTGCTCAGCAGGGAGCCTGCTTCTCCCTCTGCCTCTGCCTGCCATTCTGTCTGCCTGTGCTCACTCCCCCCCCCCCCGATAAATAAATAAAATCTTTTAAAAAAAAAAAATATGGTTAGGTTGGTTATTACCTTGCTGTTTGTTTTCTATTTGTCCTATCTGTTCTTTTCTTCCCTTTCCTCCTTTTCTGCCTTCTTTTGGATTGAGTACATTTTATTATTCCACTCTTTGTGACGTTGGATTATTAGCTATATAACTCTGTTATTTTAGTGGCTCCTGTAGGGTTTTTAGCATACATCTTAAACTTATCACAGTCCGTGTCTTCGGGTTCACTAGTTTTTTCTTTTTAAATGTCTAATCTTTTGCTAATCCCTTTCAGTCTCACACATTGTAGTTTCATATGTAGATGGTTGATTTAGTTCTTTAAAAAACTTTCTTCCGGGGACACCTGGGTGGCTCAGTGGGTTAAGCCTCTGCCTTCGGCTCAGGTCATGATTTCAGGGTCATGGAATCGAGCCCCGCATCAGGCTTTCAGCTCAGCGGAGAACCTGCTTCCCCCTCTCTCTCTGCCTTCTGCTCTACCTACTTGTGATCTCTCTGTCAAATAAATAAATAAAATCTCTGGGGGGGGGGACTTTCTTCTGTGTGTTCACTTAACCATTGAACATATGTAATACAGTTACAATCGCTTTTTTAAAAAAGATTTTATTTATTTATTTGACAGACAGATCACAGGTAGGCAGAGAGGCAGGCAGAAGGGGAGGGGAGGCAGGCTCCCCACTGAGCAGAGAGCCTGATGTAGGGCTTGATCCTAGGAGCCTGGGATCACGACCTGAGCCGAAGGCAGAGGCTTTAACCCACTGAACCACCCAGGCACCCCAGTTAAAACAACTTTTAATGACCTTGTCTGCTGATCCTAAAATCCATATCAGTTCTGGGTTGGTTTTGATTAATTTTTTTTCTTCCTTTTAGAGGATATTTTTCTGCTTCTTTGTAAGCCAAGTAATCTTTGCTTGGGTACCAAACCTCTAGTTCCATTCATGTCGTTGCAAATGGCAAGATTTTTTTGATAGTGGCATATTATTCCTATATATATATTTATACACACACACACACATATAAAACATCTTCTTTATCCATTGATCTGTTGATAGACATCTAGGCTCTTTCCATAGTTTGGCTATCGTGGACATTGCTGCTATAAATATTCAGGTGCATGTGCCCCTTTGGATCACTACCTTTGTATCTTTAGGGTAAATATTCAGTAGTGCAATTGCTGGGTCATAAGGTAGCTCTATTTTCAACTTTTTGAGGAAACTTCATACTGTTTTCCAGAGTGGCTGCCCCAGCTTGCATTTCCACCAACAGTGTAGGAGGGTTCCTCTTTCTCTGCATCCTTGCCAACATCTGTGATTTCCTGACTTGTTAATTTTAGCCATTCTGACTGGTGTGAGGTGGTATCTCACTGGATTTGATTTGTATTTCCCTGATGCTGAGTGATGTTGGGTACTTTTTCATGTGTTGGCCATTTGGATGTCTTCTTTTCAGAAATGTCTGTTCATGTCTTCTGCCCATTTCTTTCTTTCTTTCTTTTTTTTTTTTTTTTAAAAAAAAAAGATTGTATTTATTTATTTGACAGAGAGATCACGAGTGGCCAGAGAGGCAGGCAGAGAGAGAGGGGGAAGCAGGCTCCCTGCTGAACAGAGAGCCTGATGTAGGGCTTGATCCCAGGATCCTGAGATCATGACCTGAGCTGAAGGCAGAGGCTTAACCCACTGAGCCACCCAGGCACCTCACTTCAGCCCATTTCTTGATTGGACTATCTGTTCTTTGGATGTTGAGTTTGATAAGTTCTTTACAGATTTTGGGTACTAGCCCTTTGATACGTCACTTGCAAATATCTTCTCCCATTCTGTCTGTTGGATGATGTTTTATTCTAAGACTACATATGGCAAGAAGATGAGTGAACATTTCATAAGAAACCAAGAAGAGCTAATCCTTATGTAGACCAGGACATATTTTGAGAACTACAAGGTGACTTAGGACCTTTTTTCTTTTTCTTTTTTTAAGATTTGATTTGATTTAATTTTATTTATTTATTTATAGTGCAAGGTAGGGAGGAGCAGAGGGAGAGAGTTTCTCAAGCAGACTTCACTGAGTGCAGAGCCCCATGTCAGGGTCGATCTCACTATCCTGAGACCATGACCTGAGCCAAAATCAAAACTTGGGAGGCTTAACCTATTGAGCCACCCAGGCACCACAGGGTGACTGGACCTTAAGTAAAATTTGTGACAAGATTATAGTTGTCATACCTACAATATCAGAAAGGCTTCCGTTCCTTGACATTGTGGAAACTTACCTTGTTTTTTTAATTCTCCTACTCCTGCTGGCAACCAACCTCTTCAAACTCTTCTCTGAATATTGTTTGTTCTTGGTTTTTCCTACTCATGACTTCTTCCATGTGGCTTCAAAACTGCTGACCTGCTACCTCTTTGTGTGTTCACTCAGTTTCTCAACTGTCATCAGCTTCCAACTTCTGCATGTCAGTATCAGCTCCACAACAGAGTGAATGATTGATGGAGTTCAGACATGGTTGATTCTCTTGGGCAAAGCTCTTATGCCAGGCTACATCATAGTCATCCATTCATTCGTTTATTTAACAAATATGGACAGGCCACTAGCCCACCTCTAGATTGTCTGTCTATAAGCTGGTACCCAATCCTGATCTAATAGCTCTGTTTGCATGGAGTGAGGACAAGGTTATAGAGTGGTAACAGGACAGAGATCTATATTTAAGAAACCATAGACTGTTGACATACCATGCACTCTACCCCTTGGCCACTTCTGGGGTTAAAAATAATCTGTTTCAGCAAGGCTTTGATATAAATGGTTGAAAGTAATTAAAAATTAAGAACCCTAGTATTGTGGGGTGCCTGAATGGTTCAGTTGGTTAAGCATCTGCCTTTGGCTCAGGTCATGATCCCAGGGTCCTGGGATTGAGCCCTGCACCAGGCTCCCTGCTCAGTAGGGAGCCTGCTTCTCCCTCTCCCTCTGCTGCTCCCCCTGCTTGTGCTCCCTTTCTTTCTCAAATAAATAAAATCTTAAAAGAACCCTAGTATTGAGAGAATGATTTTTTTTTTTAAAGATTTTATTTATTTATTTGACAGAGAGAAATCACAAGTAGATGGAGAGGCAGGCAGAGAGAGAGAGAGGGAAGCAGGCTCCCTGCTGAGCAGAGAGCCCGATGCGGGACTCGATCCCAGGACCCTGAGATCATGACCTGAGCCGAAGGCAGCGGCCCAACCCACTGAGCCACCCAGGCGCCCGAGAATGATATTTTGTATTGTCAGCAAGAGTGTCTATACTGGGGATATGTGTTGAAGGTGATAGTTAACTTGAGGGGGGGAAGGGGAGCAGAGTTAATTTTAAGACGGAAACTAAAGAGTTGATTTCTGTATGGTTGTCCCACCCTTGCTCCAGGAGCAGCTACAATAAGGTAAAGATTCTGTAGGAAATTCTGTTCCCTAAAACCACAGCATAGATAATTTTAGTGTGGAAGATATTCTGAGGAGAGAAGCTTAGAATGTTTGATTTTGAGCATGAATTAATGCATAGTTCATAAATTAAATAAACTGATCCGCTGAATAATTGTTGAGATTATCCTCCTAGATGCTGAATCATGTTAGCCAAAAATGGGAATTCGACATTGACGTGCTCTTTCCCATGAACTGATCCAGTTTCCTCCCCCCCTCACTCCCTCCATCCTTCCTTCCTTCTCTCTTCCTTTCTCTTTTATAGTGGTTTTCTTAAAAAAAAAAAAAGAAAGAAAGAAAGAAAAAGAAATACATCATGTACACTTAAGCATATTACATGAATATGTACAGTTTAAGGATTAATAGCCCGGTGAATGTCCATGCATCCACTACTCAAGTTAAGAAACTGAATACCGAAAGGGTCTTGTATGCTCTCTGTAAGCCCTTCTGCGATCATATCCTCCTCGCTCCACAGAGACAACCTCTACCTGTCTTCTATGTTAGTTATCTTCTAGCATCCACAATTATCTTCATAATTTTAACACCTCTGTGTTCCTCTGCCGTATATTGTTTTGCTTCATAAAACTGAGTTACATGCACAGAAATGGATCAGTAAGGAGAATCCCTAGTTGCCACTCTTTTTTTTTTTTTCATAGTTGCTAAAGGTCCCCAGAAGCAGTTTACAGAACAAAGTCACAAGTGAGTGTATGAAAATTCAGACTCAGCAGAATTGGGGCACCTAGGAGTGTCAGCCAAATACTGGCCAATGGGCACTAATATAGTCAAAGAGAGTGGGCCACCATATTTTCCTGATTCAGAGTTCTGACAGCCTACTTTCAGCTCTCAGGACTGGATCAGAGGAAGACATTTTTACAGGAATGAAATAGATGTATTCAGGCAGGAGGGCATCCAGCGAAGAGCAGGACCTTCATGGTCACCTCCTGGTTATGCTCCCAACTCCAGAACCAGCTGACGCTTTCCAGTCAACCAGAAGAACTGTGGGACTGAGCACCCCCTAGAAAAGGAGATGGCATACCTGGGATACAGGGACAAAAGTATCAGCTGCCCTGTAGATGCTCCTTCTGCTCAGAGATAACCATTCCTTCACAACTGGCTTATGAAAGGCCTGTTTTCTCCCAAGCACTGTTCTAGCCACTGAGGACACAGCAGAGAACAGAATAGATTCCAGAAGAAGGAGGAAATCCAGAAACAGAAAAATAAAGAAATACTCGGAAAATCTGTATTTTTACCCTCTCGGCAACACTATCAGAAAAGGAGAAAGACAAATACTGTTAGGTTTGCCAGTGGGTACTTCCTCCCTGTGTCCTTGCTGAATTTCGTTTCAGCCTACCTTTACTGTGAACCCCTTACGTGCCAGGTACCCTGTGGGGAGATGCTGGTTGAAAGATGAGGGTGAAGTTTCTACCCTTGAGCATAGTGTGGGAGACAGGTAAGTGGATGATTACATTGTAGGTGATTCGTGCTATCCCTGAGGTGTGAACAAAAGTCTTTAGGAGCAGAGAAGCGTGACTCATTCTGTCTGGAGGTGTCACATAATGTTTAGTGGAGGACTAGGACATGGCCAGGTGGAGCCCGGGAGAAGACTAGGGAAGAGTCATTTGTGGGCAGAACGGCCAAGTTTAGGGCTAAGTGCAGAAACGGACTGCGCAGGGACAGCCTGGCCTGCACAGACAATGGGGAGGTGGGGGCGTCCACAGGGATTAATGATTTATCGGAAAGAAGTGTCAAGGCTTATGCTGCTAACCAGTTAAAACAACTGAGTTGATAAGCATCCCACTTACTGTTTCTCTATGCAAGAACCATTCAGACATCTACCATAGTTTTTCCACTCTTAAGTTCTGGTGTCAGAAAGATTTCAAGCGCTGCTGTACACATTAGGGGAGGGGGCTATAAATCGGTACAGCCTGTATGGAAGGCAAATTGGCCACATATGTCAAAATTACAAATGCTGCGTATATCTTGGGATCCAGCAATTTCACTTCTAGGAATTTATCTTCAGATGCATTCACTCACACATGAAATAACTTAAGCACAAGTATGTATCGCATCATTGTAATAGCAAAAGACAGGAAACAAATATTCATCTAGAGGAGACTGGTTAAATAAATTATATATATATTTATTTATTATATTTATTTTTATATTATATTTATTTATTTATTATATTTATGTATTATATCATAAATAAATTATGATATCTCCTTAAAATGAGATACTCTTCATTGTTTTAAAAAGAAATCAAGTGGCCATCAGCATACTGTTTGCAATGATGGTCAAATGAAAAAACAAGGGGACAGAACCATTCCTGTATAATGGGAATGGAAAGAATTCGAGGCCTCTGTAGAGTGTTCCAGTGAATAAAGAACCCTGGGCTTCCCTGCCTCCAGACTTCTTGTGATGTGGGATGAGAAACTCCTTCCTGTTTCAGCCAGCTGAGAAGGAGCATTCTGTGACTTGTAGCCAAAAGCATCCAGACACGTAATTCTGAGGTCTACAGAGGTCTTTATTCCAGAGGACCTGGAATACTACAGAAGAGGGAGTTAAATCTGTGACTTGCAGATATTTTGTTTTAACTTCATTTTAACTTCAGTGGGAACTCCCAAGTGCTTCCTTGGTGTCTGGATCTGGGTGTTCTGAACTCCGGACCGCTGAATAAAGCCAGTCATTCGCATGATAAAGCTGTGGGGATTCCTGTGCAGAAATACAATGTGGCAGAGTTCAACCTGCCCGCTTTCTTTCTTGATATAACCTGATCAAAGCAAAAACGTTAAAAGCCTGGTAGAATCTATTTGCAGTCAGGAGGCAAGAGGGCAATGCACCGAATACCTTATACCAAACCTTACACCGTGGAATTCGAACCACCATTCTTTGTGCACAGGAGGACCCAGATAATCCACACTTGCTGTCATGACTGCAGAGGTGATAAGTCTAGACCAAGCCATGTGGTCTGAGAACTTGTCCACATAGCTGAAAGTCCTCACTGTAACTCATTTGTCCTTCCCCCCTCCCCCCAAGAAAAACAAGTATTTTCCCGCTGTACTCTGCTAGGTGCTAAGGATACAGTGGGGAGCAAAACTGAAATGGCCTTGGTCTTATTGATTTGTAGTCTAGAGCAGGGGGTGGCAATTGAATAATTGTCAAATAGGTGTATAATTACAACTGGACTGAGTATTACAGAGGAAGGGTTCCTGGTAGATAAGAGTCTTACCTATATTAGAGTGGGATCAGGGAAGGCCTGCCTGAGGAAGTGGCATTTGAGCAAACCTCTGAAGAATGAGTGGAAGCTAACTAAGTGATATGGGAGAAGGGTGTGCCAGGCAGAAGGAACAGTTCCTGCAAAGGCCCAGAGTGTTGCGGGGCAGGAGAACAGAACGCTCAAGAACTGGAAACATCAGTGTGGTTGGAGGGCAGAGAATGACAGAGGTGTGTTAGGAGGTGAGACTGGAACCTGGCAAGGCAAAGCCAAGAGACATGTAAAGTATTTTTTATAAAATCAGTGGAAAACCTTGTGTGTCATAGAGTCTTATTTGTCTCCCAATACCCATTTTCCCTCTATTTTTTGAATTTGGACCCCAGAGTTTTGCTTGGTACATGCCAGTTAAAGACATTTTCTGAATTTCTTTGCATATAGATTTGCCCATGGGACCACATCTGACTAATGGGTTGTGAGCAAAAGGGAAGGCTTCCATTTCCTACTATTTTCTTCTCTCTGGCTTAGAGTATAGACTTATGGTTGGGGCGAGAGGAGTTATCCTAGACCACGAGATGGACGCCATCTGCTGAGGACAGCAAAGCAACAAGATAGAGAAAAATTGTCTCCCTGTCACCATGGAGCAGCCATAGCCCTGGACTGTTAGACTATATGTGACAAATTGATAAATTTCTAACTTGCTTAAACTATAGCTTTTTGGTCTTTAGTATAGAAGTTGTACCTGTATTCTTAGTGACTGTTAGGGTCTGGATGTTTTTATCTCCCCAAAATTTATATGTTGAAATCCCAACCCCTAACGGTATTAGGAGGTAGAGCCTTTGGGAAGTAATTAGTAAGTCATGAGGGTAAATCCCTCAGGAATGACACTGGTGTCCCTACAGGAGAGGCTCTAGTGAGCGCTCTTACCCCTTCCACCAGGGGATGATAGTGAGAAGACTCAACTATGAACAAGGAAGTGGGCTCTCACCAGACACCAAATCTGCTGGCACCTTGATCTTGGACTTCTGACTCTCCAGAACTGTGAGAAATAACATGTTTGTTGTTTAAGCCATTAGTCTAGTCTACCATTAGTCTCGTCTACCATTAGTCTATGGTATTTTTGCTACAGCAACTCAAATGGACTAAGACAGTGGCACACACTGAAGTGTTCTAGATGATGGAATCAGATTTCCATCTTGAGATAATCACTCTACCTGCTTTGTGGAAAGCAAAAGCAAGTGAGAACACTCAGAAGCCATTGCAGCTCCTTATGGAAGAGGATGGTGTTCTTGGACCTGCAAAGTAGCAGGGAAGATAGGACCAGACCCCAAAGAACACCTTTTGCCTGGTATAGTGAAAAGACCGTGGACTCTGGCCTCAAGGAGAGCTCAGTTCTACCTCTGGCCTCAAGGAGACTCAGTTCTACCACTACTCTAGCTGCTCTCTTGGGCAAGTTACTTAGCTTCTCAGTCTCATCTACAAGTTCATGTTAAGGTTCTTTTTAGGGGGTGTATGGCTAATTTTAAGACAGCCTTCAGACTTGAACTGTAACATCGGCTCTTCTTTGGGTGTTCACATGCGGGTCTACCCTGGAGACTTTGGACTTAACAGCCTCCGTAATTACTCTTGTCTTAAGATAAGTGAGCATTTCCTTAAGATAAATCTCCCCATTTTTCTCTCCCACTTTTTTTTTTTTATATATATACACACACGTCTTATTAGCTTTGTTTCTCTGGAGAACCTAATACAAGGGTAGACTTTCTATGGACATATAATATACATACAGCTAAGTACACAAATATGAAGGATGCAGTTAGAGACGATCTGAAATGAGGTGACAGAACTTGAAAGAGAGTTAGAAATGAAAAAGTAATTTCAGAAGGAAAGGCTACACTAGAAAAAATGCTTGAGTGAATTAACAGAGTACATAGAACCTGAAGAGAAATGGAAGGCAAAAAGAAAGAAAACCTTAAAAATTAAAATGAAATTAAAAAGATAAAAAAGATTCAAAAAAGGACAGTTACAAATATTAAAGATAGGCAAGTAAGAGTCAACACAGTATATAGAAATCTCTGAGGAGGAAAATCAAGGCAAGGACCAAAAGAGATATAATGTGGGCCGTTCTGCCTCCCCCCCCCCCACAGTGAGACCTCAACCCCCCCAAGGAACTGAGGCTTCCTTCCAACAGCCACTTACTGAGCTTGGCTAAGGGTCTTCCAGCCCTAGTAAAGTCTCCAAAGGACTTCAGTTCCCTCTTTGTAACCTCAGAAGAGAACTAACTCAGAGAACCATCCAGCTAAGCCACTCCCAAATACCTGATCTCAGAGGCTCAGAGAGAATAAATGCTTATCATTTTAAGCCGCTAAGTCTTAGAGTGTTTTTTTTTTTTTAATGCAGCAATAGATAGCTAATATAATGGCATTAGGGTAGCTTCCAGTATGGGGCTATTTCAGTATCCTTGCTAAGCTTAATATATGTCTTAGAGTGAATAGATGTGCATTTATTGGGTATAATCCTAGGAGTGAAATTGCCAGTATCTTATTTAAGATAAGTGTAAAGGGTCTAAAGGTTATATAATCTTGGAACCTCTATTAAGAAAAAGATGACAAGGGGCATCTGGGGGGCTTAGTGGGTTAAGCCTCTGCCTTCGGCTCGGGTCATGATCTCAGGGTTCTGGGATCGAGCCCCACATCGGGCTCTCTGCTCAGCGGGGAGCCTGCTTCCTCCTCTCTCTGTGCCTGCCTCTCTGCCTACTTGTAATCTCTGTCTGTCAAACAAATAAATAAAATTTTTAAAAAAAGAAAGGAAAAGTTGACAAAATTATGAGTATAATACTAGGCCAGAAAGTGAATATTTATTTAGAATTTTTTTTAAGATTTTATTTATTTATTTGAAAGACAGAGATCACAAGTAGGCAGAAAGGCAGGCAGAGAGAGAGGAAGGGAAGCAGGTTCCCTGCTGAGCAGAAAGCCCAATGCGGGGCTCGATCCCAGGACCCTGGGATCATGACCTGAGCCGAAGGCAGAGGCTTTAACCCACTGAGCCACCCAGGCACCCCTGAATATTTATTTAGAATGAGAAATGAAATCATAAATTCTAAACTCTAAAAAGCTGACACAAATATCACAAAATCTGGAAAAATTAACAATTTTTAAAAATATCCTGTAATACTTTTAAACTACATTTCTTGGCTGAATACTCTGATCACATCTGTACATGACAACAATTTTATAATACAGTGTCTAAGAAAGAATGGAAAGATAATTTAGTTCTTCCTCTGGCATGGGTGATCAAAATAACTTTTTTAGCTTTAAAGAGTTTACTTTGGAAAAAAAAAGTTTATTTTGGCTTCAAAAATCATTGTCAAAAGTCATTGTCATGTCAATTTTTAAGAGTGTTTTCTAGAGGTGCCTGGGTGGCTCCGTGGGTTAAGCCTCTGCCTTTGGCTTGGGTCAGATCCTGGGGTCCTAGGATCGAGCCCCACATTGGGCTCTCTGCTTAGCAGGGAGCCTGCTTCCCGCCCCTGCCTGCCTGCCTCTCTGCCTCCTTGTGATCTCTCTGTCAAATAAATAAAATACATTTTTTAAAGATTTTATTTATTTATTTGACAGACAGAGATCACAAGGAGGCAGAGAGGCAGGCAGAGAGAGAGAGAGAGAGAGAGGGCGAAGCAGGCTCCCTGCTGAGCAGAGAGCCCGATGCGGGGCTCCATCCCAGGACCCTGGGATCATGACCTGAGCCGAAGGCAAAGGCTTCGCCCTAAATAAAATATTTTTATTTTATTTAGGCGCCCCTAAATAAAATATTTTTTTAAAAAGAGTTGTTTAATTTGGAAAAACTGCTACCAAATACCCTTCACTTATGAGCTGTGTGATTTCAGGGCATAATCAAATATATTCCTGACAAGAGAGAAGTTCCATTTTTGTGTCTATGAGAACTGAATTCTCTATTTACAATTTTACGTACCTGATGATTTGAAGACTCTTTCACAGACAAACTTCTGGCTCCCCACATTTCAAGCCTTGTTTGTTTTCCTTACTTATACACTTTCTGTGCTAGGTACTATAAGGCATGTCCATTTTGCCACATAAGCTCTGATCTCACATATGCGTTTGTTGGTATGGTGAGTGGGCACTAGTCATGATTCTGGAAGACAGTCTCACACCAGAATGAGTTAATAATGAACCATGTGTAGAAATGCCTGCAGGGGCACCTGGGGGACTCAGGTCATGATCTCAGGGTCCTGGGATCGAGCCCAGTGGGGAGTCTGCTTCTCCCTCTCCCTCTGCCCCTCTCCCTGCTCTTGCACACGTGTGTGCACTCTCTCTCTCTCTCAAATAAATAAATAAAATCTTTTTGTAAAAGATGCCTGGAGATTCCACAACTATAGCCCACTGCATGGGTTGACTAGTGCTCCCCCACCAAAAGATAAGTCCATGTCTAAACCTCTAGAATCTACAAATGTGAACTTAGCTTAGTAAAATACTTAGTCTTTATGGATATAATTAAGAATCTTGAGACGAGATCATCCTGGATTTTAAATGGGCCCTCAATCCAATATCAGGTGTCCTTTACAAGAGAGACAGAGAGACTCTGCGAGCCAGAGAAGGTGGTATGAAGACAGGGGCAGAGATTAGACTGAAGTGTCTACAAACCAAGGAAGGCTAAGTATTGTCGGCCACTACAATGGAAGCCAGGAGAGGCATGGGACACATTCTCCCTCAGAGTCTCCAGAAGGAACCAGACCTGCCAACACCTTGAGTCTGGGCTCCTAAGAGAGAAATACGTGTTGTTTTAAGACAGCAATTCGCAGGAAACTACTACAGCCACTGAATCCAGATTAAATATCCCAGTTTGACCTTGATCCCAGAAACCACCATGGAGTTTCAGTACCCTCTGCATGAGGGATGTGTAACAGGAGACACTGGAATGGAAAGAGCAGCCTTAAATAATTTGGGTTCAAATATCATTCTTTCAAATTTTAGAAAAAATGTGTCACTCTCTGACCACCTTGGGCTCCTTCCAGGACATTGGAAGGGTCTGGCCAAGTGAAAGTCCCTGAGGCTGACACTGAATAAGTTTTACAGGAGAGCTACCTCTGTGTAGGAGGCAGTGTGGTGTTATAAAGACAAACACAAGAACCAGATGGCCTGGGTTCAAATCCCAATTTTGTGACTATCTAGATGTTGACTTCAGACAGATTACTTAACCTTCCTGTTCCCCAGCCTCCCTGTGTGTAAAATATGAATGATAAAAGCAATATCTGCCTCATAGTGTTAATGTCCCAGTTAAATAACATGAGACATGTAAAGTGCATGATACGTGTGACACACATAAAACAACGTATGCGGGGCACCTGGGTGACTCAGTGGATTAAAGCCACTGCCTTCGGCTCAGGTTATGATCCCAGGGTCCTGGGGTCAAGCCCCACGTCGGGCTTCCTGTACAGCGGGGAGCCTGCTTCCTCTTCTCTCTCTGCCTGCCTCTCTGCCTACTTGTGCTCTCTGCCTGTCAAATAAATAAATAAAATCTTAAATAAAAAAAAACAGCATATGCCCCTGTGGTACGAACTCAATACATATTAGCCATTTTATAATTTACTAGGTAAGGGATTGTACTAGGCATTGGGGTACAAAGGCAAATGAGAAATTGTCCTTGCCTTCAAGAGGCTCACCATCTATAGAGGAAATAGATATACAAAATGATGATAATACAATGCTTTAAATGCAATGAGACGGATGCTCCAATCCCAGATATTATGGGACCACAGAGAAAGATCTTCAACCTAGCTTGGCAGGGGATAGGGGTCATTCAAGGAAGGCTTCCTGGAGAGAGGGACGTCTGTCTTGAGTCTCTCATTATGTTTGTATAACATGATTTACTGAGCTATATAAATTTTCACAGTTTTCTTGAGTTTATTGATTTAAATGTTTATAGAATGCTTATTTTTTTGCCAGGCACTGTTGTAGGTGCTGGAGATACTATAATGGACAAACCTATCAAAAAACCATGACCTTACTTATTTTGAAATGTAGTTTGGAAAAGAAGTTGTATAGGGTGCCTGGGTGGCTCAGTTGTTAAGCATCTGCCTTCGGCTCAGGTCATGATCCCGGCGTCCTGGGATCAAGCCCCGCATCAGGCTCCCTGCTCAGTGGGAAGCCTGCCTCTCCCTCTCTTGTTTCCCTCTCTTACTGTCTCTCTGCCAAATAAATAAATAAAATGTTAAAAAAAAAAAAAAAAGAAAAGAAGTTGGATAGAGGAATAGATATGTGATAAAGCAAGTGTAGTAAAAGGTTAATTATAGACTGTAGATGGCAAATATATGGACTTTCACTGTGGTTATTCGGTTTGTGCCATATTAGAAAATTTTCATAAAAGAAATATTGGTAAAACAAATATCTGCATAATTGAACACCAGATGTCCATTAAAAGTATTATGGCAGATTTACTCTAATAGAAAGATGAATATTATCTATTATTATTATCTGTATTAAAATATCCAAACAGTAGTTATAGTATGATCCAGCTTTTTTTTTAAGATTTTATTTATTTATTTGATAGAGATCACAAGTAGACAGAGAGGCAGGCAGAGAGAGATGAGGAGGAAGCAGGCTCCCTGCTGAGCAGAGAGCCTGATGTGGGGCTCAATCCCAAAACCCCGAGATCATGACCTGAGCCGAGGGCAGAGGCTTAACCCTCTGAGCCACCCAGGCGCCCCGATCCAGCTTTTTTTAAATGTGTATACGGAAGAATTAACACTGGGAACAGCATATGCAAAGGTCCTTGGCAGAAGCTTTTTCTAGAGGGTTTGAGGAATTGCAAGGAGGCAAGTAGGACCAGAAAGGAGTAAGAGAGTTGAAAGGTAGTAGAAGTCATAGGCTATAGAGATCAAGGGAAGGGGAAGGCTAGTTAGGCTCCTTTGGTTATCTATTTCTTCATAAGAAATTATCTCAAATTTGGTGGCTTAAAACAGCAACCAATTAAAAAAAATATTTCATAACTCATGGGCCAGGAATTTGGACAGGACTCAACTGGGTGATTTTTCTGCTTCATGTGGCATCAACTGAAGTCACTCTGGTGTTCAGATGGCAGATGTGTTAATCTGTAGGGTCCAAAATGGCTTCACTGTCACATCTGGTGGCCACCAATGTGCTTCTTAACGAGAGGAGTGTCAAAGAATTTGTGACCATTTTCAATCTACCTCATAGCCCCTTAGAGGTCATAGTAAAGACTTTGGCCTTTACTTGGAAGAAGCAAGGGGCCATTGGAAGGTTTGAAGGATAGGAGTAACATGATCTGGCCTTCATTTAACAGATGTGCTCTAGCTGTCATTCTGAGAATAAATTGTAGGGAAGGAAGAAGTAGGAAGACCGGTTAGGAGTCTGTTGCCATTAATCAAGCAAGATGGGCACCTGGATGTCTCCGTCGGTTAGGTGCCTGCCTTCTTCATGATCCTGGGGTCCTGGGATCAAGTCCCACATTGGGCTCCCTGTTCAGCGGGGAGTCTGCTTCTCCCTCTGCCCCTCCCCCTGGTTGTGCTCTCCCTTTCTCTCTGATAAATAACAAATAAGTAAATAAAAATAAAAGTTAAAAAAAAAAAACAGGCAGGAGGTAAAGACAGAGGTAGAGACAGAGGAGTCGTGAGTTGTGGTGGAATTCTGGATATTTTGAGACAGAACTATGGAGATTTGCTGATGGATTACATATGGTTGTGAAATAAAAAGAGGAGTTAAGGGTAACCCCAAAGCTTTTGCTCTAACCAATGAGAGGACTACAATGGCTGTTAACAGAGATGGGGGTAAGAGCAGGAGTAGTTTTGGGGGTATCCAAAAGGAGTGATTTTTGATTCGTCAAGATGCTAAGCATCCAGGTAGGGATCTCAAGTAGGCGACGTGTGTGTGTGTGTGTGTGTGTGTGTGTGTGTGTGTGTGTTTGCCTTTTCCATGGGATGAAATTCTATAAAATGACAATTTTGTCTATTTTGTTCCCTGTCTGGCATGTAATGCCACTTCACAAATATTTGTCTAATACATAAAGTTCATATGTCCCTATGAGTTATTTCACATAATCGGACAGTATCACAAGTTGATGAGAATGTGGGGCAGTGGGAATTTCCATTGCTGGTGGGGGCTGTGGATTAGTACAGCTCCTTAAGAGAACAACTGAGTGGGGCACCTGGGTGGCTTAGTCATTGGGTGTCTGCCTTCGGCTCAGGTCATGATCCCAGGGCCCTGGAATCGAGCTCCACATTGGGTTCCCTGCTCCATGGGAAGCCTGCTTCTCCCTCTTCCACTCCCTCTTGCTTGTGTTCTCTCTCTCTCTGTCTGTCAAGTAAATAAAATCTTAAAAAAAAGAGAGAGACACCAACTGAGAACTATCTAGCAACATTGAAATGTACTTGCCCAATACCCCAGCAATTTCACTACCGATGTATTGCTAGAGAAATGGCTGCCCATGTACACCAGAGATATATACAATATATTATAACAACATCATGTATAATCATAAACAATTAAAAACTACCTAAGTATCTGTCACCAGGAGATCATATACATTAAAATTTACTCACATACTGAAATGTTATGCAGTAGTAAAGGCCAACATCAATAAGGATGAATCTTACAAACTTAATACAAGGCAAAAAAACCCAAGTTTCAGATTAATGTAGCATGGTTTCACTTGTATAAAGCTAAAATATGGACAACTGCCCCTCGAAAGATAGAGGGAAAGAAAAATACCTAGATACCAAGATAGAGTATAGGATTCAAAGATGCCTCCATGTTCCCCCTTCTCCATGTGACTGCCATGATTCTGTTATATTATATGGGACAGGGGATTTTGCAGATATAACTGAAGTTACTGATCAGTTGACCTTAAAATAGGCAGCCTATTTGGGGGGGTCTTACTAACCCAATCATACTCTTTTGAAGCAGGAAGTTTTCTTCAGCCTGTCAAAGAAGGGGAAATAAGAGATATTTCAAGTGTGATCAGGGTTGGATGCACAATTGCTGACTTGTGAGCAGCCTCCAGCTAACAGCCCATAAGGAAATGAGGACTTCAATCCTGTAACTGCCAAGAACTGCCGACAACCTCTTGCCCAGAGTCTCCATGTAAGAAAACCCGCCTTGATGGGTCTTGTAAAATTCTAAGTAGAGAACCGAACCAAGCCTGCCTGGACTTCTGTCCTACAGAAGGAAGCTAATGAATAAATGTTGTTTTAAGCCTCTTCATGTTTAAGTTTATGGTAATTGTTATGTAGCAATAACACACACATTTGCTTAATCAGGATCTACACAGGCAGTAAGAGAATAAAGAAATGTATGGAAAAGACAAACACCAAATCCAGAATGTTATTCATTCTCTTGGGTGGTTGGTGGTAGGGGGCTGCTGGGGAGGAGAAGATAAGGGGATTAAACTGTAGGTAGTATTTTATTTGAACTAGGAGGTGGATATGTTTTTTTTTATACCTTTTTTGTGTCTCACATATTTTTATAACCACTTTTAAAGATTCCTGACTCTCGGTTATAGCCTAGAAAAAGTAGACACGACAGACTTTGAGATGCCCTTTGGGCTTGGACAATGAGTGTCCCCAAAGGACACCTTTTGTTTTCTGGAAATTTCTTGTCACCTTTGGGAGGAGATAGAGTCCCCACAACAGCTAAGATTACATTCTCTCCACTCAGTAGCGATGTGCTAGAAGTTGGATTTAATTTATGAAAAGAAAAAGGAAAATAAACTTCCACACACTCAAATTTGTGTTGAATGCATGAATGGAAAGATGGATTATGAGTGGATGCCCAAGTCGGGTAGAATCACCATCAAGAATGTGTATTTAGGAGCACCTGGGTGGCTCAGTAGGTTAAAGCCTCTGCCTTCAGCTCGGGTCGTGGTCCCAGGGTCCTGGAATTGAGCCCCACATTGGGCTCTCTGCTTAGTGGGGAGTCTGCTCCCCTTCTTCTCTCTCTGCCTACCTGCGATCTCTATCTGTCAAATAAATAAAATCTTTAAAAGGAAAAAAAAAAGAATGTGTATTTAGGGGCACCTGAGTGGCTCAGTCAGTTAGGCGTCTGACTTCAGTTCACATCACGATCTGAACTGAATCTGATTCAGATTTACATCATGGTTCTGGGATGGAGCCTGACATAGACTCCCTGCTCAGTGGAGAGTCTGCTTCTCCCGCTTTAAAAAAAAAAAAAAGTGTTTGGACCACAGAGTGGGATAGGAAAATATTGTCCCACTGAAGAATAATCCACAAACAATCTAAAAGTAAATAACCTTGGAGTTAAAAAAGAAAAAAAAAAAAAGGTCAGATATGAACCACGTGGTAATTGAAAATTTTGGTTTGACTGGCATCCTAACTGCCCTCTCTCCCCCAGAAAGCTCCTCAGAGGCAGATCAGACAAGGAGTTCTGGAGTCCTGGACAAGAATCCTGGGGCAGAGGCTCCTGGGCATCTCAGTGCGTTAAGCCTCTGCCTTTGGCCCAGATCATGATCTCAGGGTCCTGGGAGCAAGCCCCACATCAGGGTCTCTGCTCAGCAGGTAGCCTGCCTCCCCCCTCCCGCCCTCTGCCTGCCTCTCTGCCTACTTGTGATCTCTCTCTCTCTCTCTCTCAAATAAATAAATAAAATCTTAAAAAAATAATAATCCTGGGGCAGCTTAAAATTCAAAGCCACCCCTACCCCAGCCCCCCAAGAGACACTGTGCTAATGGCCCTGATGATAATGAATGATTCTGTGTTGGCCACAGCCACCTCTTACACTGGTGGGAGCAAACTTGATTCAGAAGCATGATGGAGAGTGAAGCATCAGATTTCTTATCTGAGCAGAAAGTTGATACCTAAGGAATGCAAGCTGGCAGCCTTCCAGGAAGAAGACTTGACAGTTGTACATGTTGGAGGGAAAGGCTTTCCAGTCCCAAGGCTTTTACTTTGAGCAAGGGACACTGGGACGTCTTGAACTCCAGTCACCAGCTATGGTTTGGACAAGAGGTCTGAGGAATCTAGTAGGAAACAGGCCTTGGGCTCAAATCCAGGGCAGATCAACCATGTCTCTTCCAGATTCAGTCCTTCACAGACAACCAGATGTCAGAGACCACCCTCCTCAGTCATTAAGACCAAACATGAACTTCTCCGAAGTTACCAACAAATTTCCAGAAGTAAGTTCATTAGGTAGGATTGTTTTGCTGGCAAATGTTAGGTTTGCAACTCAAATAACCTTAAAATTGGGGGGGGGGGGAGTGAGGAGGAAGGACATTTACTGGATTATAGCTCTATATCACGCCCAGCTGGATCCAGCAGCTAGAATCACATCAGGAATGTCTCTCTCCATCTGTTGACTCTTGCTCTGTGCTTTCATTCAGATGACCTCTCCCCAAGTGGGGTCCAGCATCTCAAGGCTTTCATCCCACCAGCTGAGCAACCTCAGAGGGGAAAGAAGAACCTTGTTCCCAGTAGTTCTAGAAAAACTTCAAGAACTGAGTCTCATTGGACTGGCTTGGGCCACCAGCTCATCCCTGACCCACTGGGACCAGGACAGCAGCTGGTTGGGTTTGTCTTAAATCTAGGCAGGTAAAACCCACATGGATTGGGAGTGTTAAAGAAGGGGTTTCCCAAAGGCAAATAAGGATATATATATATATTTTTCACCAGAGGGTGCTTGGCTAACAACAACCATAGTGGGGCAAGACGGAACACGTGGGATCTAGCCTTCTGCCAGAATTTTCTTCTCCCTCTTAAAAATTTCTGATAATGATGCCACCTTAAGTCCACCTGAAGAAATTATGATTCCATAGGTCTGAGGTAGAGTCCAGAAATTGTATTTTTACGAAGTGCCCCACCCCCCCGCCCACGCCGACCCAGGGTGGTTCTGCTGAGCCGAGCAGTTTAGGAACTACTAACTAATCCAGTGGACAACTTTCTTACTCTTCTCCACACTCAAAATCAAAAGTGAGTCTATGTGGGGCTCTAGCTTATAAAGTTAGAACTGCTTTTTTTATGCTCAGAGGAGGTGAAAATAAAGGATTGTCTTTATATTTTGAGATCAGGGAGATGGAAGTGTAAATTAATGAACGTGTTTCACAGCCCATCCCCCACCTGTCCCTCATTCCAGACAAGTAGGAGATGAACAGAAGTGTCTCCTACGATGTTGGGCCAGTTAACAGACCCACTGGGGCTCTTCACGAGTGCACAGTAACACATTACACCTCCTGCTCCAAGGGTGGGAGTCTGTCACTGCAAGCAGGGACTTGCTGAGGCCCTGGTCTGCCCTGCAAATGGTGTTTATCATCATCCCAGCATGGGGTCAGACAGGGAAGGCCATGGGCTGGGGAGAACCCAGTAAGAGACGGCGAAACTGGAACTTAGTTAACTTGATTTTGACTCCCTGCCAGTAGGTGCTTACCCTTGAGAATTCAGGACAAGCCGGAGATTAGCTACGGTGGTGGAAGGTGGGGGTGGGGGTGGGGTGGGGGGATGGGCAGATTAGCTCACTGGTCCAATCCCATCCTCCCTAGCTGATCACAGGACACCGGTCAGTTTACTAGTATTACTGCTCATGTCTCTATCATCTCTGTTGTATGTTCTTTGAAAGCTGAAGTCCTACCTCACATTTTTTTTTTCCTGGTCCCAGCACGTAGCCCGGGACCTCATAGGCTACAATTTCTCAAGCAGTATTTGCTAATGCAGATTTTATAACTTTGCAGAACACTTTCTCAAAAGCCCTTGAAAACTGAAACTGACTACGTGGAGTCTCTAGAGCTTTGGAAAGACAGCAGGGATAAGAGGAGTATCCAGAGCGTGCCCCCTGAAAAAACACAGTCAGAAC
This sequence comes from Mustela putorius furo, assembly GCF_011764305.1. Lineage (NCBI taxonomy): Eukaryota > Metazoa > Chordata > Mammalia > Carnivora > Mustelidae > Mustela > Mustela putorius. The sequence goes on from NW_025421341.1 coordinate 22,863,284, forward strand.
ACGGGGCCAGGACGGTGCCTGGCACACAGCAGACACACAGAGGCTCACACACCCACCCACCCCCCACACACAATTTTTAAAAAAGATTTTATTTATTTGAGAGAGCCAGTGTGAGCGAGAGGAGAGCAGGGGCGAGGGGCAGAGGGAGAGGGAGAAGCAGGCTCCCCGCTGAGCAGAAAACCAGATGCAGGGCCTGATCCCAGGACCCTCGAATCATGACATGGGCTGAAGGCAGACGCTTCACGAACTGAGCCACCCAAGAGCATTGAGGTTCACCAAATTAATGAGGCCCACACTGGACCAGAGAAGGGGACAAGTACCTGGTATGCTGCCAGGACTTCGGGACCTCAGGAATCAAATCAAGCCACCGGCCCCGCCCCAAGGGACAGTCCGAGTAAGATAGCCACCAGTACAATAGCCAAAAAGAAAGAATGGTGTCAATTTTGGTCTCAACCAAACCCAAAGTAATGATGGTACTATCCTGACAGTAATGAAGAATGTTCTTATGAGGAAAAAACAAAACCAAACAAAACATGATAAAGGGACAGGTCAAGCGAACCTCTCCTGTTCCGTAAAAATAATGGTGAGAATGTAATTTGTAATAACCCACATTTATGAACACCAAGCACCATGCCCACAGAATATACAAGCATTGTGGGGCATTGTGAAAGTCAATAAAATCTTTTTTTTTTTTCAAGATTTTATTTATTTATTTATTTGAGAGAGAGAGCTGGAGAAAGAGATCACGATCATGGGGGAGGGGCAGACGCCCCGCTGAGCAGAGAGCCCCCTGTGAGCCTTGATCCCAGGGTCGTGGGACCATGACCTGAGCCAAAGTCAGATGCTTAACCGACTGAGCCACCTAGGTGCCCAGATCAGTAAAATCTTACAACACTTCTGTGATGTTCTACTTTTATAGACCTCAAAAGAATTAAGAAATTGTCCCAAGTCTCCCAGACCTGCATGACTCTAGGGCCCACATAGGAACCCCCATACTATCTGTCTCTTTTAAGGTGACAAATATATTCTGTGCTATTTATGAAGGAGTAAGATCTATTTTTCACCTCCCTCTGCCAACAGAGGAATCTGGCCAGAAAGCCCCTTACTCAATCCCCAAAGAGGCCTGGACCCCAGGGCTCTGACTCTCTCAAGAGACAGCTGCTAGGGGCGCCTACGTGGCTCAGTGGGTTAAAGCCTCTGCCTTCGGCTCAGGTCATGATCCCAGGGTCCTGGGATCCCACATCAGGCTCTCTGCTCAGCAGGGAGCCTGCTTCCTCCTCTCTCTCTCTCTCTGCCTGCCTCTCTGCCTACTTGTGATCTCTGTCAAACAAATAAATAAAAATCTTAAAAAAGAAAAAAAAGAGAGAGAGCTTCTAGAACTCCAGGGCCCCTGAAGAAGTCCTGTATTCTGAGATAAGAAAGGCTGTCATGGTCACGACTAGAGTCTATGGACCAAACACCAAGCAGGGGTTGTCGGGGCAGAAGGAAGCCCACCTTGGGGCAGAGGGGCAAAGGCTGTGTGTGGATCCAGGGAACATCTGACCTCGAGTTCTCAAAGGCCTTCTTTTCCCCAACAGTCTCCAAGAGCAGGGTTTTGAGACCTCCCTGGGACTAGGCCAGGGTGGAGGGAAGCCCCCACCTCAGGGTACAGGGGTCTTTGCCCACAGAGTGGAAGGGAGACATAGGAGGACAAGGAAAGGGACCTGGAACGAGATGAAGACCCAGTCACAGGAGCAGTTTCCCCGCAGCCACCTGCCTAGTTGAGATGGAAACACTGATTCCAGCTCCAGCCCCCAGACAGGCTAAGAATATCCCAGAAAAGCAACAGCCACCACCCCCGCCCTTCTTGATCTGCTCCTACATCTGGAGTGCTATGCTGGGTACCCGCAGGGGCAGGGAGGAGACAGAGTGGGGGGTGATGTTTGTGGTGGGCACGAAAGGGAGGAGGGGCGAAAGGGCTTGGCGGGGGCAGGACAAAATGGACTAAGAAATAAAGCTCCTGAAGGGAGCTGGAAGGATTGGAAGGAGAAAGCTGGGCTCAGGTGGAGACCACGGAGGTGAAAGCAGGAGTGGGGGCACTGGGGAGAGAAGATCCAGGGGTAAGGATGAGGGGGGTTGACACTGCTAACCTGAAAGGGAGACCAAGGCTGTATTAAGGAAGGAGGCAGAGCCTACGGAAAGGAAAAGGAGCCCTCCAACCCCTAATCCAGCATCTCAGCATCATTCCGCCTCTCCCTGCCCCAGGGCACTTCTTCCTCAACTATGCTTTCCACTCCCTTCTCTGTTCTAAGAAACCTCCATTTGGCCTCCTCGATTAAGTCCTTCTGGCAAGGAGCCTGCTTCAGTGGGAAGGATGGGAGAACGTGGGGCAGTATCTCTGCTTCTTCTGACCGTGGGCAGTATCTCCTTTGTCAAGTTCATCTCTTCTCTCTGCTCGTCCCCCTTCCCCACTCCCCACTGTCTCCTGGGGAAGAGTTTTCCCTCCACTGCCTCTTGGGGCCTTGCTTCCCTCCACCCCAGCTCTTCTGTTCTAAGGTCTTTGGGAGAGGGAAGGAAGGCCGGGCAGGTGCATATCCCCCCCCCCCTTTGCACACCTCAGGAGCTGAGACCCTGAGGTGGGGATCCTGGCTCAGAGAAGGGGTGCAAGCAGCAGGACCAAGCATTCAGATGTCCAGGCTGGGTCTCCACGCTGGCTGTTCTAAGAACCTTCCTTGTCATCAGCCTCTGTGTAGGGGTCCCTTGGGGACATAGGATGCCATGACTGTAGGTTGTGGGTCCTCCAGCCTTAATGTCTACTAGGGAGACCCTGGACCACCTTGGCATCCTGTCCTTTGCCTCCAAACTTTACAGGGGCCCCATTAAAGTCTGGAGGGACCTAGGGAGATTTGCATGACTGTGAGCCTGAGCAGGCTCCCCTTCCTCTCCCTGGCTAAACCGCAGAAGGACAGGCCTCAGGGATGCCGTGCACAAACAAACCTGAGCCCATCAGGCAGAAACAGACTAGGGAGAACCACACAGGGCTGGAGCTAGAAAATGAAACAAATTCATAGGATGGGTTTTATTTAGAGTCAGAATTGTAGAATTGGAAGAGGCTTTAAGAATCCTTTTTTGTTTTTTTAAGTCCAATCCCCAAGATGTTATCTGATGTCTTTAATATTCATTGTCCAATAATAAAAGTAACATGTATAGAATCCCTACATCTTAATATGAAGAAAAGGAGGCCCAGAGAGCTGAAATGACTGGAACCCCTACCTCCTGCTTCCTAGACTATTGGCCTCTCAGAGAAGGAGAGAAAAATAGCCAAAGGGCAGAGGAGTCTGAGCAGCATTACCTGGAGATGTTCCCTAAAAGATGGGGCTCATCTTCCCAGGATGGGTCAGTGAAGGGCTCATCTCTAAGGTGGAGTTGGTGGTAATCTTCAATGATAAGGCTGTGTTCCTACATAGGCTAATACCCTGATCCAAGCCTTTCAATTCTTGACCTACGCCTATAGTTCTTGCCTTAAAGGGCCTTCAGGAATAACCATCTATCTGGACAGGGCACTGTCCAGATAGGTAACCTACCAAGTGATGGAGACAGACAAGGAGCCTGGCCTCGGTGGGGTGCGGGGAGATCTCAACTAAGGGGAGGCTGATACAGCCAGCCCTGGCCCAGAGAAGCACACACATCCATGAGAAATGGACGGATGAGGGGTGCCTGGGTGGGTCAGTAGTTCAGCATCTGCTTTCGGCTCAGGTCATGATCTCAGGGTCCTGGTATCGAGCCCCACATCAGGCTCCCTACTCAGTGGGAAGCGGCTTCCCTCTCCCACTCCCCCTGCTTGTATTCCTCCCTGTTCTCAGTGTGTCTCTCTGTGTGTCAAATAAATAAAATCTTAAAAAAAAAAAAAGAAAGAAATGGACGGATGAGAAGTGACTTACAGATCCTAATACAGATAATTGAATCAATCACAGAATATAGACATAAACATAACCCGACTGGAAAAGTACACCTGCAATGTGGTGGGGAGGCGCTGCCCTTCTGTAAAGCCTACCTTCTCCCTGGAGTCTTTCTTATTTCCCTTGGCCTCCAGCCTGTAGAAAAAGAATCCCCCTCTCCCCTCCTAATGTTTGTGTTCTTTTTTAATAACAGAAATGTTGTTATTTTTTTTTATGGATCTGTTTTGACTATTTTGTCTGCTTCCTTTAAAAATTCCATCCATATTCATTTCGCACATCTTTGACTCAGGACTCAGCCCAGCCTGTGAACAAGTTGTCATACAGCAGCTGCTGTTGGGAAAAGAGATTAGAAAGACTGATGTCAGGAAGAGCACTGGGTCCCTTGCCATCAGTCCAAATAGGCTTCTTGGAGGAGGTGGATTTTCAAGAGTTGGGTGGAAGGAGGCGAGGTAGTGGTTTGAGGAAGGGTACTGGCCCAGTGGTAGGAGCTCAGAGATTCAAGAAAGATAACCGAGGTAGAAGGGTGGAAAATGTGAACCAGAGAGAAGGTCTGACGTGGGACGAGATGAAGATTGAGAAGGGGAGTAAGACCTTTTAAGTCCTTGGTGGGGGCAGGGCCTGTTTGGGGGATCCTGAAGTAGGAAAGAGAATTCTTTGTTCTGACCCAGGGAACACTAGAAGGTCACAACTGAGCCTGGAGTCGGGGTATCATGGTGGTCGCATCTGTGGGTGTTGTACAGATAGAAGATCTTATCCTACATGACACCAGTAATAGGCCTTACGTCAGTGAGGGACTCCTGGGACTAGAGCTGGGAGGACCCATGTGCCATTCAGACCCACAGGTTTCTGCTAGGGCAACTCAGTCTCTGTGCAACCTGTCCTTAACTACCGGTGAGCCTACTGTTCCTTGGGTGTCAGATAAAGGCTGACTCAGAAGGCCTTGTAGGAGGAAGTAGGACCAATTACAGGAGCTGAAAAGAGGAAACCATTTTTTGTTTTTGTTTTTGTTTTTTTGCAACTAGGGGGAGAAGGAGAGGTTGTATAGGTTAGGTCAGGCTTCAAGGAGGGGAGTAATGATCAGATCTCAAGGGACCAGGAGACACCTTGCTGAGAAGGGCACATTGGGTGCTGAGTCAGGAAGGAGGTACAAGTCTGCGTGTGTAGGGTGGTAAAGAGATAGGGAATAGAGACAACCAGACCATAAGCCTCCAGGAAGGTGTGAGTGAGCAGGGGCTGTGGGAGAGCTGAGAAAAGCAGGTGCCTCTGGTGGCAGCAGCTGCAGCCTAAGGGAATTCTGGAACAGCCTATATGGATGAAGCCACACCCACACATGCGCATACACACAGACTGACAGCAGTGGTCTCTGGAAGTCATTTTGGTGGTCTACGAAGACAGAAGTGACTCCAAGGATAATTCTGAGGGTTTTGCTGAATACATAGCCCAGGTTTCTCTCCCCATCATACCCACCTCCAAGGCCCACTTAAAAAGTTGGAAGAATTTCATGTTGGGGAGCTACAGGGAGCAAGCCTGGAGAAAGGTGGACACTGTCCTGTAAGGTTCGTAGAACAGCTCCAGAACCAGGTGGGCTCGGGACCTGCAGGTAAGGCCCAGAGGACAAAGGCCTTGTGGGTGCTGAGGGGGGAACAGAGAAATGGGCAGGACCCAGCCTAGTATCTTGCAGTGGGGGGTCCAGACAGTTGGGACCTGAATGGCAGGAAGAATTTAACAATGAAAGCTCACTTCAACCTGGACCAGGGTTAAGCTCGAGGTTGGGTCAACCCTCTTGGGCCTCCCTCTGCCCAGGAGGTCCTGCCTCCTCAGGAGACCAGGCTCTGTCTGAGTCTCAGGAGACCAACCCATCCAATTTCCAGCACTTCTCCAGGAACTAATCATTCATCACTCATCCAAGTGTGAGATCAGGGTGTGTTGGTGGGGAAGAAGAGCAGGAGAGGAGTCACCCAGGGACCAGAGACTATGGTGTCCCCCTACACACCGAGCTACAGAGAACCAGGTCAGCAAACGGCAAACTGGGGCATCTAGCTGAGGGTCTGACCGCCCCCAAAGCAAAGGCCCCCAAGGAGGGGACTTGTGATCTGCAGGTAGGTCCGCGCCCCACAGGGACCCCATCACAGGTAGAGCAAGAACACACCTACTGAACTCCCCCACAAGCCCATCATGGTGGCCTCATGGAAGGAAGGGAGGAGAGGAGAGCTAAGAGATTGTAATCCACCTGTGGCCATATTGGAAAAGCCCAGAGTAGTTCGACCCCGCAGGTCGTGGGGCGCCCTGGGGAAGCACTCACTGCCCACGCTGCCCCCAGCACATAATCAAAAAGGGGGAGAGGCTGTTCCCATCGCTTCTCTGCCACCGCCATCCAATACATCAAAACAAGCTGACCCAGGGCCTTGGGATTTGCGGGGGCGAGGGAGGGGCGATGTGAGGGGGAGTGGGAGCCGGCAGACCCCTTTCCCCAGCTCTGACCCTGAGGAGGCCCTTGGAACCAGGGCCACCTCCTCCCCCTTTCCCCTTTCTGGGGAAGGGAAAGGACCGGAGACAGAGGGTGGGGGGTAGGGCGGGACTTGAGATTGGTATGCGAGCTTCTATTGGCCAGAGGAGCTGCCGGTCAGAAGGGCAACTCGAGTGAGGATTGGCTGCGTGAGGCGGGGCGCGGCGCGGCTAAAGACGGGGTCCAAGGGGTGGGGCTGACGCTGCAGCTGGCGCAGCTCAGACTCCGAGCAACCGCCGCGGAGCAGCCAAGCAACCACCTTCCCCTGCCCGTTCCCGCGCCCGGGCCGGGGCTAGGCCCCCCACCGCCGGGTCTCCGGGGGCTGCAGCAGAGGCGGCGGCGACAGCGGCGCCGCCCGCGGTTCCCACCGGGGCCCGGGCGCCGGCCCCGCTCTGCAGGATGGGCACGGTGCTGTCTCTTTCCCCCGCCTCTTCGGCCAAGGGCCGGAGGCCCGGCGGGCTGCCCGAAGAGAAGAAGAAAGCGCCGCCCGCGGGGGACGAGGCTCTGGGGGGCTACGGGGCGCCGCCAGCAGGCAAGGGCGGCAAAGGCGAGAGCCGACTCAAGCGGCCGTCAGTGCTCATCTCCGCGCTTACCTGGAAGCGCCTGGTGGCCGCGTCCGCCAAGAAGAAGAAAGGCAGCAAGAAGGTGACGCCCAAGCCGGCGTCCACTGGCCCCGACCCCCTGGTCCAGCAACGCAACCGCGAGAACCTTCTCCGCAAGGGCCGGGACCCCCCAGACGGCGGCGGCGCCAACAAGCCACTGGCGGTGCCGGTGCCCACCGTGCCGGCGGCCGCCGCCACCTGCGAGCCGCCGTCGGGGGGCAGCGCGGCCGCCCCGCCGCCGGGTTCGGGCGGGGGAAAGCCGCCGCCGCCGCCACCCCCAGCCCCTCAAGCGGCGCCGCCGGTGCCTGGCGGCTCGCCGCGGCGGGTCATCGTGCAGGCGTCCACCGGCGAGCTGCTGCGCTGCCTGGGCGATTTCGTGTGCCGACGCTGCTACCGCCTCAAGGAGCTGAGCCCGGGCGAGCTGGTGGGCTGGTTCCGCGGAGTGGACCGCTCGCTGCTGCTGCAGGGCTGGCAAGACCAGGCCTTCATTACGCCCGCCAACCTGGTGTTCGTGTACCTGCTGTGCCGCGAGTCGCTGCGCGGGGATGAGCTGGCGTCGGCAGCCGAGCTGCAGGCCGCCTTCCTCACCTGCCTCTACCTCGCCTACTCCTACATGGGCAACGAGATCTCATACCCGCTCAAGCCCTTCCTCGTGGAGCCCGACAAGGAGCGCTTCTGGCAACGCTGCCTGCGCCTCATCCAGCGGCTCAGCCCCCAGATGCTGCGGCTCAACGCCGACCCCCACTTCTTCACGCAGGTCTTTCAAGACCTCAAGAACGAGGGCGAGGCCGCCGCGGGCGTCGGGGGTCCACCCAGCGGGGGGGCGCCCGCGGCCCCCGCCTCCTCCTCGGCCGCCAGGGACAGCTGCGCGACCGGAGCCAAGCACTGGACTATGAACCTGGACCGCTAGGGATTCCCAAGGGCCGCGCCCGCACCCCGCCCCAGCCCCTGACACGCACTCGGAGCCCCCGGGACCATCAAGCCGCCGCCGCTGTTACCGCCGCTCCGTGCCGTGGCCGGAGGAGGAGCCGCCCCTGTCCCGCAGGGGAAGGTGGAGGCCAGGACGCCAGAGGCCGCGGCTCTGGATTTGCTGGGCACAGGGTGGGGGTGGGGGATGAGCGCGGGAGGGGGACCCCCAACCTCACCCTTTCTGTCTGCCTGTGCCCCCATCTCTCCAATTCTACCCGGGTCTCCTCCTTCCCTTCCGTGTGTGTCTGTAAATCCATCTCCCTCGATTTTGACCGTTTGCTCGCCTCCTTCCTGTATCTTCATCTTTCCTCCTGTCTGCCTTCACATCTCCCTCTCTGCCTTTCCATTTTCCGTACCCTTGGTGTGTATTTCCGTCTCCAGCTTACCCCCTATCCGACTATCATTGCCCCCCTTTCCCCTTTCTCTTTCTGCACCCGTGTCCCCATCTCCCCTTCTCGTTCTCTTTTCCTTGCTTCTGACATGTGTCACCATCTTCCCTCCTGTCTGCTCACCCCCACCCCCCCGCCTATGTCAGCTTGCATTTCTTCCCCCTACTGAGCACCCCATATCCCCTTTCCCAGACCAAAGGGAATATCAATTCTTGATTTGGACTGACTTCGGTGCGGGGAGAAACTGCAGCCCCAGGAGCCCAGACAACAACCAGGATGGTCCTTCGCCCCACCCCCACCTCCTGTCCCTACCTTTTCCAACGTGTTGCATGCCGGGAGTTGGGGGGGGGAGGGAGATGCCGGCTTCAGGAGGCCGAGGTTTGGGAGCAAAATCAACCTAGGAGGCCATCCCGGCGGCGACGGCGCCTCAGCGGAAGGGCGGGAGGAGACAGAAACTCTTCTTACTCTGGGGGAGGGGTACCCCTCTTCCGTATCTTTGGGTGTTTTTGTTCCTCCCCTTTTAATTTATTTGGTTGTTTCCAGAGGGAGGGGGGAGGGTGGGTGTTGGGCCGGGAGCTGTCTGAGGTGCTGATTTGAGGCCGGACCGGAATCTTCCCGGGAAGGTACCAGGGACTGGGTTGGGCCTGGTGCCGTGTCCAAGGTGCCAATGATGCGGGCCGACGGCGCGGGCTGCACTGTCTGTCTGTCCGTCTGTCCCGGAGAGAACTATAAAGCGCTGGAAGCGCCTGCAGATGGTTTTGCGCCGGCCTTTCTTTGGGCCCCGGGAGGGAGGGAGTGGGATCAGGAGTGAAACAGTCACAGGGCAGGAGGACCCCCACGGGTCTACTGGGGAGGATGGGTCCCTGAGAACTGCTACTCTTTCCGTATCCCGCCCTCACATTGGCTTCCATTTTACAGAGACTTTAGTAGCCAAAGGTTGAGGCCTGATGATAAAGCTGAATCCATCTTGTCTCACCTAACTCTTCATTAATGCCCAGGCCATTTAGGGATTGAATAATGAAGACAGCAAAAGTTATACCCTTTACAAAGTAGACCGTTGAGGTAGAACTAGCTAGTTACGGTAGCTGCTTTTCTCTTCCTCCATCTCTCCCTGCTATATATACTGTCTAGAGTCTAGTGAGGCCTGACCAAGTCTGTGCTCACCACTCTCAGGTGGGGCCTGACACACACACACTCAGCTCCACACCCCTCCTCCAATTCCCTTGGTTGTTTCAAGGCCATTTTAGTCACCCGCCTACCCAGGATAGCCTTGGGAAGTCCAACCCTGCTTAAGGTTCAGGCCTGGCCCTTTATCCCCAGGGAGGCTAGGACACAGACAGCCTGGGAGACAGGTGCCTTTCTTAGGGGTTGAAAGAAGAGAACTAAGCTCTTTAGCCTGAGACTCCTGTCCCGATGCCTTCTTAGCCACGTGGCTAAGCGCCCCCATTCAGTTTCATTGGCCCATGAGGCCTGGCTCCAGCAGAGTGCTGGCGTCTCTGGCGTCCCTAGTTGCAGCCAGACCTCGAGGATGAGGAGTCAGAACCCCGCGAGGGGCGGGAGACTAGGTACTGGATCGCTGTCCGTGGTGCTGACTGGCGCGCTGTGGGCAGGGTGGGGCTTGTAGGGGCAGGAGGAGTTGCAGGCTCAGCTTCAACTAGATTTTCCGAATAATTTGAAAGTAGGTTGTGATCTCTTCTGGTGGTGAATTACAGGAGTCTGGCCCGAGAACCCAAGAATACCGGCTTCCATTTGCCCTCCTAACAGGACAGACCGCGACTCTACCCCGATCTCGGCCCAGCGCCCTTGCACCCGGCCTGGAGCCGGAAATCCCGAGCCCAGATTTGTGAATCGAATTCCGGGGGGAGGGAGGGAAGGAAGGGGAGAGTTGGCGGAAGGGAAGGCGGGAGCAGCCACCCATTGGCTGGAATTTGGCGCAGTCAGCGCGGTGCCGTCATCTTTCTGGGTTTGGGAGGAGGGAGGGAGGAGCACTTGGGTCACCCCGCGGCTGTCGCCATAGTAACCAGACTGAGCGGGCGGGGCCACCTTTCCACTCTCCCCACTCTAGCGGAGGAAACAATCCTAGGCTGCCTTATTTGGAACTAGTTAACAAGACTCCTTTATTAGAACTTCTGCATTAGAAGAGTCTAAGGTGGGTGGGAAAGAGAAACCAGAGAGCCTACCGAGACCCCCAAACGTCCTGCTCTTGGTGGGATCACTAGGTACTGCCCCTGAATCCATAGACACAATATCCTCCCTTTCCTACACACACACACACACACACACACACACACACACACACAAAGAACCTGTGGGGTCTGGCACTTGGAGACTTAGAATGAGAAAAAAGTCTCAGTGCGTGGTGTCAAAATAAATCTCACTTTCCTTGCCATGCCCCAAAGCATGAACACTGCCACAATCCGATTAGGGGGTAAAGGACTGGAGAAGGATCAGCATGGAGGAGGAATACATGGAATAAGTAGCCTGCTGGGTCAAACCTGTTCAGACTCCGGTTTTCTAAGGGAGGGGTGGTCACATGGAGAAAGGCTCAGTCTTCTCAGAAGGCAAGGTGAGAAAGGAGAAAGGGCAGAAACAGAGGAAGGTGCCTTCTCTTTACTGCCCAGAAGTGAACCTCAGGAAAGTGAGTCCAGGCTGAGGAGGGTAGTGGTGAAGAGGGCTCAGAGCTCTAGAAAGAGCCCAACCTGGGTGAGGGGTCGACTGAGGAAAGAATGGAGATGGAGAACAGAATACAGAAACCCAGCTGGAGCCATGACTCAGCACTTCCCCCTGGCAAAGGACTACTGGAGTGACTCTCCCAGCACTGGAGCAACAGAGAGGGGAGGGAAGCAGGAAAGCGAATGTGTGGTTAAACAGTGATCTGACAATTTGTTTCGTGGATACAACCAAAGACATACATTTTAACCCAGAAAGCAGGTACATATACATTTATACTGATGAAGGCTCCTTCAGACATAACATGTACACATCGCCACTGCCTACTTCTCTGCCCCTCTTCCTGGAGCAGAGGACATTCTGTCCGGAGAGCTATGCTTTCCTGTCCCTGGAATACCTTGGTATTTAATGGGAAAGGAGAAATGAAAAAAAATAGCAGACTTGGGCGTGGGGGCGTTGGTTGTCATAGTAACTGCTTTGCCTGCCAGACAGAGTACCCAGCAAACAGTGCATCTGGCAATATCTAAGGGGACATCTATGGCCTCAGCCTATGGGGACTCTGCCTTAGGCCCCCAGATGCGCATCTCTGGAAGATTTTGACAACAGAGGCTGCCACAGCAACCCCTCTGGCCACGCCACCATGACCAAGACAGGTGACAGCTAGGTATGGAGGGCTGACTATCTTCATAGCTCCACTTTAAGTGGTGCTCCTGATTCCTTTATACATGGTTAAACAAAATTTGCTGTCAGTGACCCTAAGACAGCACATAAATGCGGGGTAGAAAAATTGTTTCAGTTCGGTGATGAAAAATTGGGTGCGAAATAGGAAAATAGGGATAGTCTCAGGATTCAACACTTTAGTTGAACTTAGTTTAATACATTGTTGAGATTTGGACTCAGTCTCTCTGTTGCACTTACAGGCTGGGTGGCTAACTTTTACTCCAGCAACCCCCACCCCTATTTTTTTTTCTTTCCTCTATCTTAGGTTTAACCTCTTAGTATCTGGATTAAAATTCCCCCAATCTAGCTTGAATTTTCAAGGGTTCCCCCCTCGCCTGGATTTTTCCCACTATTTCTTTAGTAGTTAGCTGCTCCTAATGTCTATTTCTATTTAGAGATATTGCCTACAGTAGTTATTCCCTTTTCTTAAAATTCCCCTACCCCATTTCTTTATACCCCATGGTCATAGTCCACTGTGATTGATATTTAGCTTCTAGTCCATAAATCATAAAATTAGTTTCTCTGTGTGCATTTTTATATATGACTACCTAAAAGGAAAGAGGGCTTATCATCCATTCCATTAATCTTTCAACATTTTACTCCTTTTTTTTTTTAAAAGATTTTATTTATTTATTTGACAGAGATCACAAGTAGGCAGAGAGGCAGGCAGAGAGAGAGGAGGAAGCAGGCTCCCTATTGAGCAGAGAGCCCGATGTGGGGCTCAATCCCAGAACCCTGGGATCATGACCTGAGCCGAGGGCAGAGTCCTTAATCCGCTGAGCCACCCAGGTGCCCCTCAACATTTTACTCCTTTAAAAAATTACATGTGATCTCAGAAAAACATAGAATATCAAGTAACGCATAAGAAAGAAGAGTAATGATGGAGGGTTTGCCCTACCAGATACTTAAATGTATTATAGAACTAAGGTAGTTAACATATATGGCACTGACTTAGGTATAGACAACAGAATAGATATTACAAAGCTAAACTCTGGCATACATAGGAATTTAATATATGGTAAAGGCACCATTTCAAATCCATTAGGAAATATGGATTAGTCAGCACATGATTTTGTACAACTGGGTAGTCATTCATATGAAGAAAAAAGGTCAATTATTCCTCATTCTTTATCACCAAAATAAATTCCAGATTGTTGTTTTTCAATGTAAAGAAAAAAGCTATAAAATCCTTAGAAGAGGAGACAATTTCTTTCTTTCTTTCTTTCTTTTTGTTTTTGAAGATTTTATTTATTGATTCTAGAGAAAGAGAGCACAACTGGCAGGGGAGGAGGGCTGCCGGAGGGAGAATCAGGCTCCGCACTGAGCAAGGTGCCTGATGCTGGACTCGATCCCAGGACAGGACTCCATCCTAGGACTCTGGGATCATGACCCAAGCCAAAGACAGACGCTTAACTGACTGAGCCACCCAGGACCCCCAAAGAAAAGGAGACAGTTTAAAAGTACCTACTAAAAATTTAGATTCATACCTTTGTATTCATGAATTCTGATTTCTAGTATTGACCTTGGAGAAATACTTGAATATGCGCACATAAAGATATGATAAAGATATTTTTATTGTGTTATTGTTTGGATAGAGATAAATTAGAATGACATAAATATTCACCAGTATGTTAGGGGTTAAATAAGCTTTGATACAGCCAAATTACTGAATACTATATTATTCAGTTAAAAAGAATGAATTAGACTAGATGTACTGAGGAAAGATCTACAAAACATATAGTATCATTGAAAGTTGCATAACAATATGTATAGTACAATATAATTTATGCAAAGCAAAACAAAACTAAACCTTAATTTGTGTGTGTGTATGTGTGTGTAATAGAAGTTGAGAAAGATATACATCACTCTTAATAAATGACTTCTGGAAGAACTGGGATTGATTTTGTCCAGAGGACATTCACCTTATCTGTGGCATTTAATTTTTATAATAAAAATGTATTAGTATGTTGTTTGCATAATTAGAAAGTAGTAGTTAATATATGGTAATAGTCAAATATTAAATAAAAATATTTAGAGAAAACAAGAATTATTTGTTAGTATTATTAATAGTGCATCTTGGGTTGGGTGCTGAACATTTCTTTTGGCATAAACCTTGAAGGAAAAGATTGATTCATCTGATTCATCTCCATGAATCTGATTCATTGATTCATCTCCATTTCAGCTTTTGAATGTTGGAGAAATAGAGAAAGAGCAACCGCAAATAAAATTAAAAGACAAATGGCAAGCTGAGAGAACATATTTGCAGCAAAATTTATTTTCAGTAGAAAATTAATCGAAACTATGTAGATGTCATTCATGTCAAAAATGTAACTAATTAATAAATGCATAGAAAGAGACTTCGCCATTGACCAGGAAATTCAAGTCAAAAGAGTAATGGGAGATTCCTTGTCTTATATTAACAAAGATTATAGAAATGGAAAATGCCAACCATAATAAGAACATGAGATGTGGAAGCCTGGGAAGCTCAGTTGGTTGAGTGACTGCTTCGGCTCAGGTCATGATCCTTGAGTCCTGGGACTTAGTCCCACACTGGGCTCCCTGCTCAGTGGGGAGTCTGCTTCTTCTTCTGACCCTCCCCACCTTGTACTCTCTCTCTCTCAAATAAATACATAAAAATCCTTTTAAAAAAAAGAGGAGATGTGCACTTTCTCATACTGGGAGATTATACACACACACACACACACACACACACACACATATATATGTATATATATGTATTAGTTCAGTCTTTTCGGAGAGCTGCTTGGCTAGGGATCAAAATGTGAAAGGCAGAGTGCCCTTTGACCCAGCTTCACATTTCCAGAAATTTGCCCTAAGATAATAAGTGGAAAAGGACATAAGGGTGTTTATTGTAACATTGTCTATAATAATAAAAAAAATTGGATGTAACAGTAAGAGATTAAGTAAATTGCAATAAATCGATATTTGTTGGGATATTATGGGCCATTAAAAATGACACATCAATCTATATTTGTTGACATGAAAAATGACCACCATAAAGTGAAAATATCTGGTTAAAAACAATATAATATAGTTCTATTTGTGTAAGAGGGAGAGAGAGAGAGAGAAAGCTTTAAATAGCTGCCCTCTTCATGTCATTCAGATCTTGGCTTAATAGCCACCTCTTCTTGATGAATTCATCTCAGCCTGCCCCATAGTCACCTTCCCTCCTACCCCTGATTTATTTTCTTCACAGCATTTGTCCCCCCAATTATTTTTTGTTGCTTATTTATTTTGTATCCTCCCAATAAAATGTCTGTCTTGTTCACTGCTAGATTCTCTGTACCTAGCATAATGCTGGGCACACAGTAGGGAGCCAATAGATCTGCACAGAATGATTCTGCGTGTGTGTGTCTGAATGTGTGCATGTGTGCAGCAGTAGACACTTTTAAGATGTTTACTGAAATATTAGTGTTGCTCTCCCTAAGTGGTGGGATTTTTAAATGATCAGTTTTACTGTCTTCTTAGTATTTTTCTAAGTTTCCTAGTTTGTTTCAATGAATATTATTATTATTCCCTTAAAAAGGAAGGAAAATCATGAAGGAAGAAAAAGAGGAATAGAGAAATAAGGGAGGGAAGGGGGGAGGGTAGGAGGAAGGAGGGAAGGAAGGGAGGGAGGAGGGAGGAAAGGATGGAGGATGGAAGGAAGGGAAAAAGTGAGGCTGGGCAGTGGCTGAGCAGCCCTACCCCCACCTCTCTCACACATCTCCAGAGTCTCTTCACTCCCTTCCCTCTCCTCAAACTCTTTCCAAATCCTGAGAATTTAAGAATGTCCTATGCTGGACAAGTAAAATTAGGTACCTATCTAGCACTGTGGGCACACAGGCAGCCCATTTGGTGAATGAACACACACAGAGCATGGATACGCATACACACTCTTAACAAGGATCCCTCGAAGGCTCTTTAAAGAACACTCCTCTATCTTTGGCATAAACGCCATAGAAGACCCATTATCCCTTATTCAAATAATGAACTTAGGGGAACTTTTTCTCTTCACATGAACTTATTCACATCCTTTCTTTAAACAATGAAAACTAACACAGGGCCTGGCATTAAGTCAGGTCTCAATAAATGTGAAATAGTGACAGTTTCCATGTTTGTCTCTGGTTGTCAGCAAGTATACAAGTATACTTTCACTCTTTAATCTATTTTGGAATTTATTTCTATATGTGGCTAGAAGTAGAGTTATGAACTGTGTTTTCTCAAATGAGTAATGAGTTATGCCAACCTTTGAACAGTTTTCTTTTCCCTATAGTGAATGCGAGCTTTATCTTTTATGAAATTCCCACATGTACATGGGTCTGTTTCAAAGCTCTACTCAGTTCTGTTGATCTACCTAGCTATTCTATGCCAAACCACATCTTTAATAACTGCAGCTTTGCTGTATGCTCATTGTTCTTGTGCTAAAATTGTCCAGGCTGTTCTTAAGCATAGTCCAGAAGAATTTAGAACCAAGCCTGTCAGGGACTGTATTACTCTTGGAGACCAACTTGGACAGATTTAGCATTTTGCAATATTGAGTCATTCTATCCAGGAACAGGCTAAGTGTTCCTTTCATTCAGGTCTTCTTTTATATTCCTTAGTGGAGCTTAGTCGTTTTCCTCATTTAGATGTTTCCATGTTTTTCATTAGGTTTTCTAGGAACATATCTTTTATTGCTGTTGTAAATCTAGTATTCCCAATCATTTCCCTTATTTTCATAGAGTTATAGGATAACCATATGTTTTTGTATGTTAATCTTATATGTTACTGGATATATAAGTTTCATTAGTTTCATGTTCATTTGGATCTGTTGGCAGCCATACCATCTGCAAACAAGGACATTTTAATATCTTCCTTTCCAAGATTTGCATACAAAATATATCTTTTCTTGTCTTATTGCATTGACTAGGACCTTTAGCAGAATGTCCAGCAGTGGCAGGGGTAAGGTTAGAAGGGGTAAAACAGATTTATTTGCCTTGTTCTTGACTTAGGGGAATATTTCTCATATTTCACCAACTGCTTTTTTATTGTCTTTTAAAACTGAACATTCCATTTTGTGTATATTGCTATATAGTAAGTCATCTCAAATAATTTTTTGGAAGTTGATAAAGCCTTAATCAAAATAATTATTCAAATTGCCTGTTCTGAGGCATGTTGGCCAACATGGTCCTGGGCATGTGCAGTTTGACAACGAAGGATGGAGTGGCTGAATTTTTTCCTTTGCTACTCCTCCTTCCCCACTCTCCCCTAACATGTAAAGGCAGTGTGATGTGATGCACAGAATAAAATTCTGCGAATCAGAGGTTTGAGTCCCTATTTGATCATTAATTTAAGTTATTCAACCTCTCTGACTTTGGTTTTCTCATCTATCAGATGGAAACAAGGATTTCAGATGTGTTGTGGCTCAACAGGCCTGACAATATTATTGTTGTTGGGGTAACAGCCATTGCTATGGTAATCAGCATTATTAATAAACATTGACAGAGGGAATAAGGGACCAAGACACAGTCCAGATTGGAGCCCAGGGCTGTTCTGACCAGCTCTGCTGGCTCCTGAGGCAGTGGGGAGCTCTGGAGACCTGAACCTCCCATGAGCTATCCATGACCTTGGTGGCATGTGTTTACTCCTTGCTGCAGGCAAGGTTCCGGTGGGACCCACGTGCATCTCTATAGAATGCCCGCCAAGGGACTTGCTTCAGCTTCTGGTATGTAGACATTTATGCCAACCAGGCCCAGCCCAGCAGCATTCCTGAGTTGAGGCCTCTGGGCCACCAGGACAGGTCCCTCTTGGGATTCCACACTCTAAGGGGCCCCTAGCCCCAGGCTGGCTCTTGCCAGCAGGGAACCTTGCATCTATATTGTACCTGCTTTGTGACCAAGGATGGGGGACAGGTGCATTTGGGGGCATCTTGGGACACTAGGCATGAAGAACTTTCAAACTGTACGGATATAGAATCGGGTGCATACAAGCATGTGACAATGCCTGTCTTAACATCCATGCTTCAACATGTAATGGAAATATTTTGAGATTTGCAGCAAATTTGGGCCACGCTATTTCCTCACGGTGGGACCTTGAGACTTTGCCCCCTGTCATAAAGGAATTAAAGAAGCTGTTGTAAGTATCGGGTGAAATCTTGTTTATGGGTGTGTCTTGTAAACTGTAACGTGCAGTTCACATAAGGTGATCCTGAGTTTTAGATGCATGGTCATGGAAGTGGTCATTGCATACAAGTGTATGCAAGATGGACCCAGAACTTGTCTCTCTGCCTCTGTGTGTCAAAAGCAGAAAGCCAAGGGGAAAGGGTAAAGGTATGGTGAATCACAGGGAGAGAGGATGAGGTCCAGAGGTTGCTGTCAGACCACAGACCCTTCCCTGCTTTCCCCATTCATCTCCCCATCTGGTGTCACCTCAGACATCCCCATGCTGCAGGATAAAAAAGACAGCACAGCCTGAAGCTGCCCTGATAACTTCCTGCTGTGTTGCTAAGCAACATGTCCTCCTCTTCCAGAAAAAGGAACCTGATGTTCATGCTCAGGGTCTGGCCTTCCAGTCTCCTTCAACTACTCCTCCATCCCTTGATCTCTCAGAAACTCAAGGAAGGAGCTTCTCTGACTCATGGAAAGAGACTAAGGGTAGGTACACTTGGAGGAGGCAAGACTGGAGGACTGGAGGATGAGACTGGTGGGAGAGGGTTTGAGCTCACAGGGAAGTGCTGTGTTCTGAGCTGGTTGATGCTAGGGGTGGGGGTAACACTTGGGAAGCAACTCTGTGCACTAGACTCTTTAGGCACATGCTCTGTCCTTGCAGCAAACCAACAAGGTGGGCATAATCAGCATCTCCATTCTACAGATGAGGTCACTGAGTCTCAGAGAGAGCAAGTAGCCTTCTCTGTTCCAACGAGAGTACATAAAGGCTGGGTTTGTATCCATGTCCATTTGGGTTCCTTCTACTCTATCATGTCATTTGAGATAAATTCAAAGGTCACAATTGGCCACAAGACTTCTGATAGGCATTACTCACTGTCTTTGTCTGGAACCCATGGTAAGTGCTGGATTTGGAACTTGTCCTGGGGTTGGGCTGGGGTTTGGGCGCAAGCTATAGTCCCACCACTTCCTGGGCCTCTCAGAATCTTAGGATCCACTCATTCTTCCATGAGAGATGATAAGGGAAGAAGGGGTGGGGAAAGGGGTGAGCTGGCTGCTAGGTTTGAATCATACCTCTAGCAATGCTGTGACCCCAAGCAAGTTCTTTACCATTTTGTGCCTTAGTTTTCCTCATCTACAGAGTAGGAATAATATTAAAAGTAACTACAGAGGGTCATAAGGATTAAATGAACATAAAGATCTTTTTGAAAAAGATTTTTATTTATTTATTTGACAGACAGAGGTCATAACTAAGCAGAAAGGCAGGCGGAGGTGGGGAGAAGCAGGCTCCACGCTTAGCGGAGAGCCTGATGCAGGGTTCGATCCCAGGACCCTGGGATCCTGACCTGAGCTGAAGGCAGAGGTTTAACCCACTGGGGTGCCGTCCAGGTACCTCAAACATAAAGATCTGTAAACAGTGCCTGGCATGTAAGTGTTCAATAAGTATTAGCCATTATTATTATTATTATTATTATTATTATTATTTCTATGAGGCTTCAGTGTATAAAGCTCTTTCACATCCTTAGTGGTTCTTGAACTCACTGCTTCTGAAATGAGACTGGGTACAGAGCCTGCTCTGCTCTTTTTCACTGTGGGACTTCAGGCTTAACCCCTCTGTGCCTCAGTTTCCACATCTATGAAGTGGGGGACATCATAATGTCTATTTCAGAGGATTGTTGTGAAGCTTTGTGATTTGGATATCAGTTACGGTAACGTTAGTTGCTATAACAAGAAATCCTGCAAACTTCAGGGAATAGCGTAATGCATGTTGATGGGTGACTTCTTTCCATGGGGTTTTTAGGAACCAGGATCCAACCATGTGGTAGCTTTGCCTTCTCTTAGGAATGAGCTCTCCTCTGAACCCAGAAGGCAGAAAGGAAATAAGACAGTATGGAAACGGCACATCCATTTCTAAGGGCTTGGGCCTAACAGCGACACATACTATCATTTCCATTCATATTTTGTTGGCAGAAACAAGCCACATGACTCCCACCAAAATGTAAGGAGAGCTGGAAAATTCGACCCTGGCTGGGCAATCACTTCCCAGTGAGAACCCTACTATGTGAAGTAAGGAGCATGCAACTTGGGGCGGGAGTGGGAGGAAAGCTCGCTATTTCTGCTACACTGAGAGAAATAATATTAGGATATTATTTAGGTGGTGATAAGTGTGAGAAGTAGGTTAGGTGCTATTGCTAATATTATTCTTTTTAAAATTTATGTATTTATTTGAGAGAGAGAGAGAGCGCAGGAGGAGGGGTAGAGGGAGAGAGAGAATCTCAAGCAGACTCCACCCTGAGTACAGAGACTGACGTGGGGCTTGATCTCATGACCCTGAGATCATGACCCGAGTTGAAATCAAGAGTCAGACACTTAACTGACTGAGCCATCCAGGTGTCCCATATTGCTAATATTATTCTTATTTAATCTACATGATGACAATGGGTAATAAGTATTAGTATTGCCCACATTTTATTTTATCTATTTTTTAAAGATTTTATTTATTTATTTGAGATAAAGAGAGCATGAGCGGGGACAGAGGGAGAGGGAGAAACAGACTCCCTCCTGAGCAAGGAACCCAATGTGGCGCTCAATCCCACGACCCTGGGACCATGACCCTAGTCGAAGGCTTACCCAACGGAGCCACCCAGGCGCCCCCTGTCCACAGTTTTCGAAGAGAAAACGAAGTCTCCAAAGAGTACAGACCGATTTCCAAAGTCACAAGGCTGATAACTAGCTGACATGCTCTAATTCTAGATTCAGTATTGCCGCAAGAAGAAATGGAGAATGCACTGAGTATAGGAGGCTGACCCATGTGACAGTGGTGCGGCCCCATCACCAGTCAAGAGACGCTCAGCAGATGGGCCCAGGACAAGGTCTGGATTGGCCTAAAAAAGTAGCTGTGGCCACTCAAGTTCCTCCCATAACATACAGCAGCATCTGATTGGCACTAGAGGGGTAGAGGCAGGTTCTTGCCTTGTTTTGGGTAGTTTTGTTGGTTTGTCTAATAATAGAAAATACTGATATGTAATAAGGTACTTCAGCCCTATACAGTAGGTTCTGTTACTAGCAAATCCACTTTGCAGATAGGATAATTGCACAAAGTACAAAAGCAACGTGCTTGAGGTCACACAGCTAGTAAGGGATGGAGCCAGCACCCAAACCCAGAGCCGCAGAGCCCTTGTTCCTCCCTCCCCCCCATACTATGTTGCCTCTGTCTACAGAGAAAGGAAAGACAGAAATAGCAGGCAGCATCCAGTGAGAGAATTCTCAGAAATAGAAAAAGTCACAGTCAATGGGACAGTGGGTCACTTGTCTCTACAGATGAAACCCGCCATTCTAAGACAGAGGAGAGTCAGGGAGAAATACCACTGACAAAACTAAGATAGGAAATGCCACCAAAGGCAAGGTACAGTCAGACCC
Source organism: Mustela putorius furo (assembly GCF_011764305.1). Taxonomy (NCBI): domain Eukaryota; kingdom Metazoa; phylum Chordata; class Mammalia; order Carnivora; family Mustelidae; genus Mustela; species Mustela putorius. The sequence continues at coordinate 22,884,644 of NW_025421341.1, forward strand.
CTGGCCTCACCCCAGAGTACAGTGATCTACTCCAAGCTTGTAGGAACACAAGTAAGAAGGTGAAGCCCTGCAAAAGACAAGGGGGCAACAAAACAGTCTCCGATTTGTTCTTTACCAGATGGAGGCCCTAAATAAGGACTCATAAGACAAGCTGTCAATCTTCTCTTCATAACCAGCCACCTTCTGTCACGACAATCAGACAAGAGTACACCTGATATGGGTAAGCAGCAGGTCCCATCCACATGAGGAAGAGGCTCTCCAGGAAGGCCCAGCAGGAGGGAATCTGGTGTGATGTTGAAGACTTGAGCTCAGAAATCATGGGCTAAGTCAGCCACCTGACTTCTCCGAGCCTGAGCTTCCTCATCTGGAAGGGGAGGTAACCACCCCCACCTCACAAGGTTGTGGACCACTCAGAGGAGATGCCACATGAAAAGCATTGGCATAGGGCGTAGCCCGGCAGAGTCAGGTTCAGTGAATGGTAGGACTGCTCTTTTTATTATCAGCAAGTTTAACTGATACAGATTATAAACAGGTTGGGGAAAAGCCTGAAGTTCCATGCATCTTAAAGACATGTTGGAAAAAGATGAAGTCCAGAAAAGCAGAAGGGTCTGAGAAAAGGACAGCACAGAAGCCCATTTCGCTGTTTATCTGTGGTCCCCTGAACTAATATGTGCCTCTGTGACCATGCAAGTATCAGGTGCTGTAGACACAGATGTTCTCATGCCACATGCTATCCAGGCTTCTGAGTCCATCTGCAAGCAGAGCTTGGTGACATGGCACACACGCTATGCTCCACCTGTGGAGGAGACACAGGTGTGTGTAATCCTGGCTCGGGGTGGGGGAGGATCCTGCAAAGAAGGTGATCAAGGGCCACTCAGGACAATGGAGAAACCACTCAGCCCTGGGAAAAGACTTGCGAGAGAAACCAGAAGACACAGGTCAACAAATCTGAGACTTTGGCCAAGTCTCTTAACCTCTTGTGCCTTGGTTTATTTATCCTTCTAGCAGGCCCTGTCTTCCTCCCTGATCTTGGAGGGGACCAGCAAAACAATGGATGTGTAAGTGTTTTATAAACTTTGTAACAGAAGCAAATAGTTTAGGGGGATGGGAGTGGGGAGGTGGGGAGTGAGTCATATTTTCACCAGTGACATGAATAAGGAGATGAAGAAAAGGCTCAGGACTTCAGGGAATGCAAGAGGAACTGGACTTTGGAATGGGAAAGAGAAGCAATGATAGGGTCAGGATCCTCGAAGGCCAAGGATCAAGGGGTTAAGGGTCCATGAGGACAGACCTGAAACATCAGGAAGATGAGTGTATTAAGAGTGTGGCTTCAGGGCACCTGGGTGGCTCAGTCGGTCAAAGCATCTGCCTTGGGCTCAGGTCTTGATCCTGAGGTCCTGGGATTGAGCCCCTCAAATTCCTGCATCAGGCTCCCTGCTCAGGAAGGAGCTTGCTTCTCCCTCTCCTGTTTCCCCTGCTTATATGCTCGCTCTCTCTTTCTGTCTGCGTCAAATGGATAAATAAAATCTTCAAAGTAAATAAATAAAAGAGTGTGGCTTCTTTGGGACTTGAGGTGGAATAGAGTCATCTCAAGATCACAGTAGCTCAGGGCTTGGAAACATCACCGAGGCAGAGCTATAGCCAGACCTGAGATGGCCTAGAGAAGAGAACACCCATCTATGGGATTCAGGGGCTGGACACAACCTTAGAAATCACCTTGGAGAGTCATTTTCCAACTCTTCTTCTTTTTGGACAGAGAAAATCTAGGTGACCTCTGAGGTTCCACCAAGTAGAATTCTCAAATCCCTGGTTGAGCCTCATTTTAAGGAGACACAATAGAATCCCAGAGAAGAGATGTGATTGCCCAAAGATGATGAAGCAAGAGAGTTGCCACACTGGGACTGGAGTTCATGTTTTCTGATTCCCAATCTTGTATCTTAGCTTCCAAACTGGCCCTGAGTGTAGGAAAAAACAGAGGGGCAGGTGGCTTTAAGGATGTGATTTCCTGGGGCGCCTGGGTGGTTCAGTGGGTTAAAGCCTCTGCCTACGGCTCAGGTCATGATCCCAGGGTCCTGGGACCAAGCCCCGCATCTGGCTCTCTGCGCAGCAGGGAGCCTGCTTCCCCCTCTCTCTCTGCCTGCCTCTCTGCCTAGTTGTGATCTCTGTCAAATAAATAAATAAAATCTTAAAAAAAAAAAAAGGATGTGATTTCCTAGGGATTAAGAGCCTCTAATCTAGGGGCACCTCCCCTCGGCTCCTCAACATGCCTGAAATCCCACCCTTACCAGCTGACTCCCAGGACTTGAAGAGTCTCAAGGTTGGAGACGTTGTCTTGTCTCTGCCTCCCCAAACCCCTAGGGAAGGGGCTGCTGAGTACTGACAACTGCCTTCCTTCCAGATCAAACTGGCACATTTCTCTATACGTAGCTTCCTACCACGCGTCCCAATACTGCCTTTTGTCACATACATACATCCAGATCCTCTGTCACAAGCCAGCTCTTGGAGTAATTGAGGACAGCCCTCATGTCGCTTTCCCCAGTGTGATTTCCAGATTACGTCTCTCATTGTGGTTGGTTCTCCAGCTTTCTCTCTTCTCACAGCCCGAGCCCACTATGCTGTATGTTCTCCATCTGGTGTTCTCTCAGGATTGTTCTCTAGACACTGTGTCCCGTATACCGGGGGCACAACTACTAGCGCAAGTGGGTCATTTCCTTCACCTTCACTCCCATAGCTCCATCAATACCACTTCAGATCACAATGATTTTTCTGCATTCCACCTTCAGCCTCCCATTTAATATTATGCTAAGAAGCCACTAATTTATACACAGGCTCTCCTGAGCCACTTCTTGCCACGCCTCACACTCTGACCTTCTGTCCTTTCATTTAAAGATCTAAGAGCAGGGCCTCACCCTCCCTGCCAGAAAATTTCACCTTGTTACATTTAGCCCATGATTCTCAGCAGCCCAGATCTTTCTGGATCTCGGTTCTGTCTCTCCAGTGAATCTGTTCTCCTTCCCAGCTTCCTGCCCCCTGCAAAGAGGTCCTTCCCTCCTCTCTCCAAGTCACCAAGGCCCTTACAACGTGAGACTCGCCCCCTTGGAATGCGTGAGTCCGCTCTTCCACCTCATGAAGTCTATAGGGCGTAATGAGATGGAACACGCTCATATTAGGATATTAGGTGACTAAAGTAGGGTGCCATTAAATTCTAAAAGGCATAGTGAAAAGGAAAGGAATTATGTCAAAGAGATATGAATAGTGACCTCAGTGTAATGGGCCTGTAGGTAATTTCCCCCCCATGCTTCATTCCCCCCTTTGTCCAATTCATATTTAATGAAGGCCATATGTGTGTATCTTCCAAATTTCCTATGCCAAGTATGTGTTATTTGGACAACCAGGAAAAAGTTAAGTGAAAATAAAATGAAAAAGAATAAACACTCTTTCCCTAGGTGGACTTTGATCACTTCATCAACACTCTTTGGGGAAAAACATCTCAGCCCTCCTGTACCAAATTGTGCGCCTTCCATCTGCAATCCCCTTCCCACCCACAGTGCACAAGGAGATCTCCTCGGCCTCCTCTGGGAGCCCAGGGTGTTCTCCCTTCAACCAGCAACCCGAAGGAACCTTGGGAAAGAAGTACCAAGACCATGGGGGAAGGGGTGGGAGCTTGCCTTGATGTGCAGCCCAAGGTCGGAGCAATTGCCTCACTCACCTGCCCAGGTGTTGTTTCATCTAACGGAACCTGTTTAAGGCAGTTTTCCGGCCAATAGTTTTTGTAAAAAGCCTCTCTCAAGAGGTGTGCCTCGGTGGCTCAGTGGGTTAAAGCCTCTGCCTTTGGCTCAGGTCATGATCCCAGGCTCCAGGGACCAAGCCCCGCATCCGGCTCTCTGCTCAGTGGGGAGCCTGCTTCCTCCTCTCTCTCTCTGCCTGCCTCTCTGCCTGCTAATGATCTCTGTCAAATAAATAAATAAAAATCTTTATTTAAAAAAAGCCTCTTGAGAGAGCATAAAGGCCATGGTCCCAGTGTGTGCAGGATTCAGAAGGGCCTGGGGGGGGGGGGAGGAGAAGGGCCCAGCCATTAAGCGTTTGCCTTGGGCTTTAAGGGGCGCGTGATCCGAGGGTGCTGGGATGAAGTCCACGTCGGGTTCCCCGCTGAGCGGGGAGCCTGCTGTCCCACTTCCTCTGCCCCTCCCTCTATTCAGGCGCACTCTTTCTCTCAAATAAATAAAATCTTTTAAAAAGCGGGGGCGGGCAACAGAATGACACACTTGAGCCACTTCCAGGACTTCTTGAGGGAGGCAGGGCCGAGGTTCCCCTTTGCCCTCCTCTTTGAAGATCAAAGAAAGCCTGGAAGCCTGGGGGTCCACCTGGACGCTGGGAGATGGGACACCTGAGGCTTCAACAGGCTAAGTCCGGATGTAGCGGTAAAACCCGGCCCTGGGTTACCTCCTCCGACCAGCAGAGGGCGCGCGCCACCCGAGAGAAGGAGGGTGCCTCACCAAGCCACTGTGGGTGGCCGCAGGTGCGGAACCCGAGGCGGAGAGCGAGGGGTAGGGTGGGGAGATGTCTCGGTCTTTCTGAAAATCGGGAGGCAGATCCACAGAAGAGGAAGCGTTGGAGATAGAGGGGCGGGGGGGGGGCTTGTGAAGGAGAGCGAGAGAAAGTCAAAGAGAGGGTCGGCTGGGGAGGGCAGGGCAGGTGGGGAAGGAGGCGAACTGGAGACAGGAAAGGTTGAGACGGCCTGCAGATGAGACAGGCTGGGATGGAGGGTGGGATGGGGTGAGGTGAAGGGGCAGATGGAAGGCAGGGTGAGGCCGGTTGGGATCCACTGCCCCGCGGTCAGTCCGGTGGGGCTGCTACACTAGGGCGGTCTCCCTCTTGGGCCGAGCCCACCCACCAGAGACTCCCCTGCCCCCTGTAGCACCCAAGTCGGCTTTGGCCTCCTCATTCTCTCCAACTCTTCCTTGTAAAGCCTTTCTGCTCAGGCCTAAGCTGGGCATCTCCTTTCCCCCTGAAAAAAGGTTCAGGTGCATCAAAGAACACAAAGAGGAGGCAGTAGGGAGCTTGGGAGCTTTAATGGGTCTGGAAGGGAATAGAAACACACCAGGCCATCCAGAGAGAGAGAGAGAGAGAGAGGGAAGGGGGGGGGGCGTGGAAGCTACCTAGATGAGTCCCAGGGCCAGGGAGCCTCACCAAACCCGGTGAAGTCCCGGAGGTCAAGGAGCAGGTGGGCTGTGTGAGGCCGCTATCACTCTAGGACGGGGCCGCTCGGTGGGAGAAAGAAAAAACGAGAAAAGGCTTGGAATTCGAAAAAGAGAGGTCAGAACGGAAGGGGCTTCCAGGAGCCAGGCAGAAGTACAGGTGGAGGGCAGAAAAAGACACTGGAGGTCCCGCAACCCCCTTGAGGGCTCTGGGGCCATGAAGATGGAAGGTAAAGAAAGCCGGGGTGGGGGCGGGTACGACGAGGTGGCGGGAGGCGGTGGCAAATACAAAGTTAAAAGAAGACGGAGGAGGCTTCAGGTCCCTTCCCCCCAGGGGCTGGGTGCTGCGACGGAGGAAAATCTAAGATGACAGAAACGGTCGGGGAGGCTCCCGGCCCCTTTCCCGGGTGTGGATGGGACCGAGCGAGGCTCTGGGCGCCCGGGAGAGGCCGCGCGGCACAGGGCCGCCCCGTCTAGTGGTAGTGGCCCCCCAAGTGCGAGGCGGCGGCCACCGCTCCGAAGGGCCCGGGCGGGGGCTGCAAGCCGGGGCTGGGGTAGAGGGCTGCGGTGGCGGCGGCGGTGGCGGCGGGGCCCGGGCCCGGCCAGTAGGAGAAGCCCGCGGGCGCGACGCCGGCCGAGGCGGCCATAAGGTTGAGTTTGGAGAGGCCCGGGAAGGGCAGCGGGGCGAGACCTGCAGGCAGCTTGTAGAGCGCGCCGTCCTGGGCGGCGGCAGCGGCAGCGGCGGCCGCAGCGGCGGCGTGGGCGTGCGCCGGAGGCGGCTGGCAGGCCTGGGCCAGACCCTGGAAGTCGAAGCGGTAGGCGTAGCGCTTGCCGTGCACCTTGCTCATGATGTTCTTGTCGTAGTAGTAGCGCAGCGCGCGGCTCAGCTTGTCATAGTTCATGTTGGGCTTGCTCTTGCGCTCGCCCCAGCGCCGCGCCACCTCGTCTGGGTCTGTGAGCTTGAACTCGCCGTGGCCGCCCTCCCACGCGATGCAGCCGGCGTTGGCGCGGTCCGCCAGGAGCTCCAGCAGAAACTGCCACAGCTGGATCTGCCCGCTGCCTGTGGGGAGGGGGCGGGCAGTCAGGGAAGGGACGGCGGAGGTAGGAGGGAGGGCAAGAGGTGAGGCGGCAGACTGCGGGGGGCTGGTGGGAACCGGCGTCGGGTAGGGGAAAAGGGCGCGTTGGGTAGGGACCGGGTAGCCGGGCGCCGCTGCAGCGCCTGGCCGGGGAGAGGCTGATGGGCCCAGCGGTCCTGAGCCTTTCCCGTGCTTCTGCACAATGGAAACAGGGCTCTCCCTCTTAGAAGGACGAAGCCCCGCGGGCTCCAGGCTTTGTGAGAATTGGGGAGGGGGGCGAAGCACAGCCTCCTCGGCGTGGAGGCAGCGGCGTACCGGGGCCCGCGATTCTGGGAAGCCAGCAAGGGCTGAACACCGGCCTCTGTTGCCACCGTGAGCCTGCGCCCTTATTCGGAGCAGAGAGGAACCTACGGGACCGCACAGGGTAGTCTGCGCAGGTGCTTAGACGGCCACATCCCAGCTGGACCATGTCCGCAAATCCGGGGGAAGAGACCCCGGTGCCGCGGGACCAACCGGCCACTACACAAGGCCTAGGCCAAAGGACAAAGTTGGATTGGCCCCGCCTGAGGTAGAGAAGAGGTGGAGGCTGGCTTTCTGGCGGTACCAGTCAGACAGGAATGGGGGCAGTGGCCCCCGAAGCGTGCGAGGAGGGTCAGACTCTGAAGGCTCCCCACTCTCTTCAGGATCGGGGTGCGGAGCGCCGCGCTGGCGCTACTAGGGGTTCCGCCCCAGTTTTCGGAACAGCTGGGATTCCCAGCATGGGAAGGTGTCCTACTTTGGGGCGCGATGCACAGCTCTGAAGAGAGGAGATAAGACCGGAAAGCCGCTGGGCTTGACTCCCTGCCTCCTCTCATCTTTGGCCATCTCTGGGATCATGGGGCCAGGCGGTCCCGATTTGGGGGTTGCTGGAAGCGCCAAGCAGGATTTTCCCGGATGGTGATGAAAGAGAGGGCTGCCCGAGAATTCCCACTCCCCTGTTTTGCAGCCTCAGTCAGACAAGTGGAGAAAAATTTTGATACACTGACTTCTTCTCACTCTCTTTTAGGAGAGGGGGGAAAAATAATTTTGCTCAAAGTCATCTGATTATTGATTCAAATCAAGCCTGGTGGACCTCTCTTCCTCTCTCAACCACTTGCTCTGAACCCAGATGCTGGCCCTCACCATCATTTCAATCCCAGTCTCTCCACACCAGCTCAGCGAGTAGCTGCCTGACTCCAGGTCGGGAGCTCTAAGGTCAGGATCAAGGGACAGTTAAGGGAAGGTTTAGGTTAAAATGCACAGCTGACTCTCATGCAGACCGACATCAGAGGCTCGGAAACCCATTCTCCTTGGGAGTCACATTCCCTTTTGGAAAAAGCAGTTGCTAACGTTGTCATTATGGTTACTGTAACTTGGTGAGATCCGGATACTGGGGTGGGGCGGGGGGAGGCTGTGGAGAGCCTTTGCCTGGAGGGCCAGCCAGGCTCTGAAACCAACAAGGCAAAGCCAAGAGTAATTCAGCGAACCTGAGAATCAACATCAGTGGCCCAGCCGACTTGGCCCCTAGAGCCTGGCGGGCCTGGGCCAGTGAGGCAGGTAGGTGCTGGCCCAGTGCTGGTGGGGAGAAGGGGTGGAGTGGCCAGGGAGTAATTACCCTTTGCCAGGATGTGGCCCCCGCCTTGTGTTCCTGCTGCCAAGAGGGGAAGGACACCAGGCACCCGAGTCCTGGCCCCTCAGTGTAAAAAGGCCAAGGGTCAGGATCCTCTCCCTCTGCCCTGGTGTGCAGGTCCAGCTCTGGGACTCAGAATATACTGGAGTGGAACCAAAGGCCAAATGAATACCTCCTCCCCTCAGCCTCTCCACAGTCATACCGCATTGCACATCCCTTCTACCCTCCGATCTCCTAGTGGTGGCACCTGTAATTCTGGGGTGGGTGCCCCAGCCTCCATCCACTGTCTCCACACCCCCACCCCTGCTTTCGGGCCAGCTCACCTTTCTGTACAGCCGGGCTCAGCGGCCCCCAACCGGGGCTCTTTCCTTCCTTGAAGAGACCGTCTCCGACGGGATCTGTAGCAGCAGGAAAAAAACAGTCAGGAGGACCCGGGCGGAGATTGTGGGCTTGACCGAGAGGGCTCCCGGCCAAGGCTCCGAGGGTGGGGGATGGAGGGTTGGTTCCTGGGTGCGAGGCTAGGGGCTCGAGCTGCCAGCTCCTCCTCCCCGAGCCTGGCCCTGGCGCGCGCCGCGCGGAGCCCCTCCATAACGCCCAAGTCAGGAAACGCGTCCAGGAAAAAGGAAATCCGCTTTCCGAACGGGCCGGCGGGAGCCTTATAAAGCCGAGCAGGGAGTGCGCCAGCGGAGCGGGAGCGCCCGGAGCCCATCCGAGAAGAGAGGAGGGCGCCTGGAAGGCTGGGCCGGTGGGAACGCTCGGAGCACGGAGGTGAGGAGCCACGAGGGCGCTGGGGCGACGCTCAGCTGACCGCAGCTTCCCAACGCTGAACGCGCACTAAGTCAGTCCCCTGCCACACCGAAGACTCCTGCTTCCCCTACCAGGCTCCCTCAGCCGCTGAGCTCGCGCCCTCGGCCTCCCAGGTTCCCAGTCTCCTCACTTTGAGTCCTTAGACCTCACACTAAAACCCTAAAGCTCTCCATCTGCCTTTAAGGTCCCCCAGTGCCCTACATTGCTCAGTCCTCCCAGCAATCCTAGTCTCTGGACCGCGTTCAGTTCCCTTGGACCTCAGCAACCCCTTCCCATGCCCGAACCCAAACTTCCGGCCCCAGGTCCTGGTGCCTCCAGCCCCTGGCTGGTCCCTGGTACCTGGCAGGTACATGTTGATCAGCAGGGGCTGGGAGGCGCCGCTCTGTCTCATCGCCGCCAGGGACTGGGTGGTGGGAGGTGGGGGTGGGGATGAGAAAGGGGGACGCGTCAGGCTTTGCGCTCGGGGCACCGATCCCCGCCCGAGGCAACCGCGGGTGACAAGGAGACGGCGCGGGTCCGGCAGGGCCTGGCGGGAGGGGGCTGCCCGGGTGTGGCGGGGGATGGAGGGGGTCCTGGAGCGATGCTCCCAGCTACCAGGCTGCCTGGAACCCTCCGGCCCCCCGCGCGGGCAGGGGCCGCAATTTCCGTTTTAATTAAAGCGAAGCTGCCTCGGCCCCCCGGACCCCGCCCCCGCCCCTCTTATCGCCCGATCGCAATAAAGTCTCCAACACGCCGCGCAGCAGCCAAGCGCGCCCAGCAGCCCCCAGCGCCCCGCAACCCGGGAGACGCGCGGGGGATGGGCTTGGGCCTCCCACTTTGATAGGGGTCGGGAGCGCATTTCTTTTCCGCCTCCTTGACTCTCAGCAAACAGCGTGGGGCAGGGTACCCGGCCCCACCTTGGACCCCAGGGGCCACAGCCCCTCCTCCCGCCCATTGCAGCCCCCATCACCGCCCCACTCTCCTCCCCCTTCTCCCCCCACCCCCACCCGGGTTCCCGTCTCCAGGCTGCGTTATCTGCATCTTCACTTTTAAATTTCCGCTTCCCTCCCTCTCGCCTGTCGCTCCGCTCCCGGCCCGGGCAGCAGTTGCTCCCGTTATCTCCGCTCCCTCCTCCTCCCTGAGCCTCCTCCCTCCTCCTCCTCTCTCACTCTCTGCTCTTCCCTAGAGACCCGGATCTCCTTCCCCGTCTCCCTCTTGCTTTGGCCCGTTTCTTGCCTTTCCAGGCCTCTGGGCCAGCGCCGGGTCTTCCCCCCACAACTTCTAGCGGTTTATCTTTCCTCCCCCTTTCTAGGTCTCTCCTTCTCCCTCATCTAGCCTCTTCAGTGCCCTCTCGCTTCCTGTCTCTACTCTCTCTGTCCTATGTCTCTCATTCCCCTCCTTTTTTCATTCATTTGGTCCTGACAATTTGTGTCCGGCAGGAGGCTCAGGAGCCCCCTTCCATTTCCCCCAGAAGAATTGCTCTTCCATCCTTCCCCATCCCCTGTCATGCCAGCCTACCATCCACCATCTCAACTACTGGCCTCCTGGTTGTCCCTGAACCAGGCTGCAGTTGGCACCTTGTTCTAGCAGGAGTAGAATGACGGAAACAGCGTTGTGTATTGTATAAGGTCTCCAACCCAGGGGAGGTGTGGAGGCTGAAATCCCTTCCAAAGACACTGACTGTGTATTAGCAAAGCTGATGTGGTTCCCAGGGGGCCTGAAGTCTCTGAGTACCTGTGGGGCTTCCTGGCTCAAAAGAGGTAGCTAAGGAGGGATGCTAGCTGCAGATGAGGCTCTGGGCTTAGGAACCCACCTGCAGCCAGGCAGCACCTGACAGCTAGTGTCAGAATTGGTAATCTGAAGGCCTTTCTCTCTTGCTGCTTGAGCCCAGGAGGTGAGGAGGCCTGGGACTCCAGAGCACATGGATCAGAGTGGGCACATTTCCTGCAGGATCCATGATCCTGTGGTGTCTGACTGATGATGGCTAGAGAGTCCAACTTGAGGAGTTCTGCAGGGCCCAGGTTCATTCCTCACTTGCTGCAATTGCTGGAGTGTTCGCCTTTGTTGAAGGAGGAGTGAGGGAGGCAGAGTCCAGGACCCTAAAGGAAGATGTAGATGAGAAATTGCAGGCAGGGGGTGGGGTGGGGAGAAAGATAAGAGATTAGGATGTTTGCTGGAGACCAAACCCAGGACTTCACGAGAGGGGAGGGCCTTGGAGGTGGAGATGAGGTTCCAATCTCTTTCCTTCATGCCTTCTTATTTCTTTCCCAGATAGAAAATGATGAGCAGGAGGCCAGAGCTGAAAGAGTGGGGAGGCAGTGGGGTTCATTCAATGCTCTCAGCAGAAGGCTGAGACAGACAGAAGGGACAGGTGCTCAGAGCTGGAGGTCTATCCAGATATCCCAGCTCTGGACTGTTGATCAACAGCTCAGGCTCTGTGCCTCACAGAGGACTCAGGTGCTGAAGGGGTAGGTGAGCTCTGGAAAGAGGCTGAGAGGTGCTCCCCCTCCAGCCCACTGTCCCTGGGTCTTGGCTGCATCAAAAAGGGGATGACCTCTTTCATCCCCTTTGGCCTTGGCTGAGTGCAGCCAATAGATGAGTCCCAGGCAGCTTCTTCTCCATCCTCCTCCCACCTGGCTGGGTCCCAGACCCACAGGTTTTTGCTGACCATCAACCTGTCTAGAATAGGAGGAGGTTGGAAAAGTGAGAAGACTCCTAGCTTGGCCTCTAAGCCCCTACTCCTTAAGCACCAGTGTGGGAAGCAGAGTTGGACCCTTAGGTCCAGGAAACCCTAGAAGGTTTGTATTGACAAAGGCTGCAGCAAATATTAGCTGTCTCAACTCCCTAGTTGTACAGACGGGAACACTCAGTCCTAGAAACAGGGAGTGTCCTATTCAAGCTCCCACTGCCATTCCTGAAGCAATCTTGCTGACTCTTCCCAGCAGCCACATACCCTCCAAAAGGAATGGGAGATAGTAGATCTCCTTTTGCCCATTCTTACCCCTGCAAAGCAGGAAGAAGGGAGAAGGGCTGCTGGGCTCTGAGGCTCGTTTGTATGAGTTCTAGGTTCAACTCTGGTTCCCTCATTTCTTAGTTGTATGACTTTGGGGGAAGTTAGTCTCTACATCTATAAAATGGGATTACAGTATCTACCATACAGAATTATGAGGCTTATATAGCCCATGCTGACCACTCAGACAGGCTCTAAACATTAAGCTATTATTACTATTACCATTCTCCAAGGGGACAGTTAGGAGTCTGTGACCAGGCAGGAACTCCAGACTCTTTTGGGGCCCACAGAAGTGTGGGGTTCTGCTGAGGCCTGAGGCTTTTAACCCCAGCTCTGGTCAGCCTTCCCTTAACAGTCTGAATTTAGGATCAAGAGCCCAGGGTTCAAGCCCTGTTTTGTCACTGGTCATTTGGATGATCTCATCAAGCCTTCTCCCTCTCAGATAGCCCAGCTTCCTTCCTGATTGATGAAATGGATTAAGTATGGAAGGTTTTAGAGGAACCAAATGCAACAGGGTCATGGGCTCTAGAACCCATCCATTTAGAAAGCAGAACTCATGGCCTATTCAGAATTCTGTCCCTTGCTCCCTCGGCCCTACCCTGGAATCCATGGTGGTGGGGGACCAGTGCAGGAGAATGAAGGCCCTACTTTGACTGCCCAAGTGCTTTTTCATAATACCACAAGCATTTTTAGTGGTTTCTCCTTGAATCCTCACAACTCCGTGAGACCAACAAGGTAGGGATCAATAGCCCCACTTTGCAAGTGAGGGAATGGAGGTTCAAGGATGCTATATGATTAGATCCCAGATGTTCTGACTTCTAGTCCAGGGCTCTTCCCACAGGAGCAGATGCCTGACTTTGCACAGGTAGACCCCTGGGAATGGCTCAAGTCCAAGTCTAACTGTTCTCCAATATTGGTTACCTTCTCTGGGTTTGGGCAATGACCTGGGCCACTCCTCCTTATTGATAGGTCCCCTATGGGCTTGAAGTCACAAGCATCCCTGAGTGACAGAATAAGGGGAGTCCCAAGGGCTTTGAGGGCCCTGCCTATGTGGGATCATGTGTGCCATTAACTGGGCCAAATGGGGAACTGGGTAGAACCTGCACTGGTGCCAGGGGCTCTGGTGCTGCTACCACTCAGCCCCAGGATGCCTGAGGGCTTCTGCCACCTGCTCCAGAATCCAGGCTCACTGTGGTCAGTGGGTGAGGAGTGGCCTCTCCAACTCACCAATCCTCCAAAGAGAGGGGAGGGAGAGGAAGAATGAAGAGAGGGTTCTTTGGAACAGCTGAGAGGAAGGGTATGAAAATGCTTTGTCAATGCCGGAGCTCAATATCATGATGGGATTGTTATGATTCAGACAAAGGATCTGGGGTCTCCACTCAGAGAAAGTCTCCCCTTTAGAAGGCCCTGGGAGGCAGTGGGACCTCTCATCCATCTCTCCTCTTACAGTTTTGCTTCTTTATAAAGCAGAAATTCTATAAAGCTGGGAAAAGGATGCATGGTTTGCTCAGTTGGATAGGGAGCCAGGGCAAAGAGAAAGGCTGGAAATATGCTGGGGAGCTCTGCATACCGTTAAAGAGGTCCTGCTGTGCAGGCATGCAGGTGCCTGGCCCAGGTGGTTGAAATTCAGCTATGAGCCCTGCTGTACAATTGTGTGCACCCGAACCAGAGGATGACAAATTCATCATGTGTGCTATGGTACACATGGCCCAAGCTCATCAGCCTTGACCAAGGAGAGGTGTGGGACTGGTTGTATTTAACAGGATCCCCAGGATTCTTACCAGTAGTTTTCTTAGCCCTATCAGGGTCTAGTCACATATATCCTCAGCCTGTTTATGCTCCATAGTCAAGAATCCTAAAGCTTGAGAGGAGGGTCAGGTTGGCAGTCAAGGACCTTAAGAAGAATTAGGATGAAGATTACAAAGCAAGACATCAAGAAAGAGGCAAGAGGGGCAGGCAGGTTCAGGAGCCTTTATTGAGGGTCCTCAGGAGAAGTGACAAGGCAGTGAAGCTTAATGCTGGACTCTTCGAATGGACTGCAGCAGCCCGGTGTGGGCCTGTGTGCCGAATTCACTGTAGGTACGGAACTCCCCACTGTGCCGGTCCCGCTCCAGTACATACTGGTAGCCCCGGTAGCCTGGGTACTGGTAGGCCACCCACCTAGGCCAGTGAGAGCACAAGGGTGGTAAGCAGCCTCTGCCTGCATCCCCACCAATGTCCCCCATTAGTAGCCCTCCTTTCTCAGCCCCTGCCCCCCAGCTCCAAAACCATTGCTTCAACTTTCCCTACATGGATCTCTTCTTGCCCTGCCCACTGCTCCAGGTCTTCTTATCATAGTCCTCCCCTTGTCCCCTATTCCCACCCTCCATTGCCTCTTCATCCATCTTTTTAAAAATCCTTCCCTCTATCTCCACATTGGCTCCCTGACTCCTATCTCCTACTGCCTGACCCCACAGTCTGTCTCCATCATCTCACTTCCCCCATCTCTCAGCTCCCAGCATCTCTTTACCATGTCTCTTAGCACACCATCACCTTTCCCAACCTCCCTCCCTGATGACAATTGCCTCCCTTCTCTTCTCATCTCCTTTGTCCCAGTCCCAGGACTCACGCTCCAGAGCTGACTTTGAGGGAACCCACATCCTTGCTGGCCCAGCCCATGGAGGGCAGGGATGGGTAGTCATCGCTGAGTTCAAACTTGCTGCCCTGGAAGTTCTCCCCCTCGAACAGTGTCACACGGCTGTCACTGTGATTCTGAAAGGTGGTGGTGGACAGGTCAGGCCCTCCAAAGAAGTGTTAATGGGTACATTCTCAGTCCTATTTTCCCCATCTTCCCTCCCAACACAGCTGTGCAGACACTTTGGCTCCACAGACATTCCCAGAAATCAGTCCATCATGTCCATAACAATCTGGGAAGCTGGGATGTTTAGAAGTCCCCAGCCTAGTCCCTTCTGTGGCTTTGACTGGAGGTGCAGAAACTGAGGGTTTCCCCAGAGACCCTTCCAGGTCAAGGCTAGAGGGCATCTTATAATATGGACCTATTTGCAGAAGGCAAATCAGAGATCCCGAGAGAAATTTGGCCCATTAACCAAGATAATTTTCCTAAAGGCCTCATTGACTACTCAATCTCCTGGCCAGGACCTTGGGTACAGTCTCGCAAAGGACTGAATCCAGCTAAGGGATGACAGAGTCAGAACAGACAGGGCAGGGATCAGTGTTGGTTGGGTCTTGCCTTCCATAGCCCTAGAGTCTTCCTCTCCTGGAATGGAGAAATTAAGCTAAGTCAGCATTTGCTCTTTGCCCTCTACCTCTCAGCCACAGGCCCCAACACATGGTACCTAAGTCAGCACAAGTGAGAAATGAGATCCCGCCCTCCAGGGACTTATTTGATTCATTGCCAACCCTTACTCCACATACATACACACAGAGACTGACCCCTTTTCTCCAATGATCCCCGAATTGAGTTCTAGTCTCGTCTTCATGTTAACTCTTGTGTCCGAAGGCTCCTTCTGAGCCCCATTTCCACACCTGTGTATGAGGCTAACAGCAGCCACCCCAGCCTTACAGGACTGTGTGATGACAGAGGCACTCTCTCATAGGTGTGGAGGACACGAAGTGAAGATCCATAGGTGCTCAAGCTCAGTCTTGGTGCTGTCCGTGGTGCTGATTTTGGGTACCTGACTTGGGCCCACTTTTTGAACTTGTAGATATACTTCTGGTTCTGGGAAGTAATGCCGGCACCACCCATCTAGGAATTGTATTTATATGTCCCCATACAGTGACTGGACAGCCTTTCTGAGGTGCCATGGTGGAGTCAGGGTCTGAAGCTAGGAGCTAGGTTGTGTGTGTGGGGGGGGGGGGCTGCTGTGCTTACTGCGCAGAGCACCGGGCGGAAGGAGAGCAGCTGGTCACTGTGATGGCCTCCACTGCCGCTCCAGGCACTCCAGCGAGGATAGTCACCCTTCTCCAGAATGAACTGCTGTCCCTGGAAGTCGGGGTACTCAAAGGCCACCCAACTGGGGAAAGATAAAGGAACGTGGGAGGCATCTACCCCAGCCTCACACCTTCCTCCCCACTCTCAACCCTATTGTGTTAGAGAAGACTGAAACCAGTCTTTTTCTTCAACCCCAGGCCCTTACCCTGACTTACACAGCTCATGGCAATCTGGCCTCCTCTAGAAGCTGAAGACCCTAAATCTTGCTATCCAGGATTTGAGAGACCCAGACTTCCAGCTTAGGCTCCGCAGGTTGGAAGGAATTTTCCAGCTTCTGAAGATCACCCAACCAAGAGTTCCTACCCCGAGGATTTAGGTGCTTGCAAAGGTAGGTGTAGGACGCCCCCGTCCCCCAACCTGCAGTAGCGACCCGTGATAGCAACAACCTGCAGTAGTCAGGGGGCCCCAGGCTCTCAGAGACCAGGGTGGAGCGCGAGGAAGGGATTTAGCGCAGAGCCATCTAACTGCACAGAGAAAAACTCTGGATAGGAAATAACTACACTAGGAACCGCTTCAGGGTTCAGGCTGGTTCCACCCGGCACCCGCAAAGTGTTGTCCGTCGCCTTTATCTCTTTGGTTCACACATTTTGTCTTACGGCGCATGGCGAGTTCTGGGGAGGCCAAGGGATTCCCTATGTGGGTCGCTCACTCCCAGGCAGGGCTAACAGTCTAGGGAAAGGAGGGCCGAGAGCTGAGGTCGCAGGCTTGGAGCTTAGGCCAGGGGATCCCGGCGCCCCCCAACGCAGCCTGGCGGTTCCTGGACCGACACTCACGCGCCATTTTCCACCTTGACAGAGCGCACCCTGCGCAGGCCTCCTCGCTCGGCGATGTTCGCGCAGTCGCTCAGCAGCCGGCAGCGGCGGCCCTGGAAGTCCTCCTCGTCCCAGAGTGTGAGGCTGGCGGGCGCCGGGCCCGGCGCGGGGGCGCTGCTCATGCCGCTGCGGGCGAGAAGGGCAGGACCAAAGGTTCAGCGTCTGACAGGCGCCCTTCGGGGCCCAGACCCGCCCAACCCGGGCTGGGACAGGGTGAAGAACACCTGGCTGGACCCGGGCTGCTAGCGGATCTCCGTCACCTCGCCCTCCCCCGCCCCGGAGACACCCTGACCCAGCCCGAGTATTCACCGGGTGGGGTGAGGGTTGTACTGACGGAAATCGGAGAGGCTGCGCGTGGGCCGGGCGTGCGGGTCTTTATAATGGGCCTCGCCCCCCTCCCGCATTCTCTTTCGCTGGGGTGGGGGAGCTGAGTCAGCGGGCAGGCTGCGGTCAGTTCTGGTGTCCTCTGGGGGAGCCCAGGCCTTTCCCAAAGCAGTCAATCTGGCCCCAGCCCTCGGGAATCACAATAGAAAGTGCTGAGGCATACATCCTGCGCCCCCGCCGCAGCTGAGGCTGACTCCGCTTTTTCTTTTTGGGGGGCCTGAGTCAGGCAAAGCGCTCGCGACCTCTGGGCAGAATGCGCCCTCCCTGGCCTAGCCCTTTAGTGATGGAAGTACCAGGCCACTCTGGTACCTCCGGGTACCAGGGTACCCGGGTACCAGGCCACCCGGCTAAGACCTCAAATTCTTGACTTGAGGCTCGGGAGTTCTTCCCAACGTCTAAACTCCACCTCCTACCTCTTTCGAGCGACGCTGGACGGGATCAGACGCGGCTCTCCGCAAGAGACTTTCCTCATACCCTCGGTCTTCTTTCCCACTGTGGCTCCTTTCCTCCCAAGCTTGAGTTCCCAGACCAGCGCTCAACTCCCGGCTCGGCGCTCCCGGAGTTTACTTGGGCAGAGAGGCCAAGAGAAAGCAATAACCAGGACTCGCCGCAAGGCGACGCTGAGCTCAGGAAACGTAAACCGCCCTACCGAGGGCGCGGATTTAGGAAACGCTTAGAAATAATAGTAACTAAGGGAGCGGCTCACTGTAGGTAGAATGTTTCAACCTCAGCGCTACGCTCCCAGTCGCCAGAGTTCCCGGCTCTGGAGACTCCGGTCGGGACCTGAAGTTTCTAGGCTATTGTCCTCAATCCCAGTGGCAAGCGCGCGCGCGCGCGCGTGTGTGTGTGTGTGTGTGTGTGTGTGTGTTGGGGAGAAAGGTAGAGAGTGGGGCGGGGAAGGAGGAGGAAAGGCTTGGGGCCTCCAACGGAAGCTGCAGGGAGGACATTTCCTCCCAATTTACAGCCGAATTTCCTAACCATCATAGCCATACCCGTCAATAAGGCACAAAGACTTCTGGCAAAATCGTGAGTTTCCCTTAATGGAACGGGTATTTCAGCAGAAGTGGAGGGGAGAGTGAAAAGGGAACTACTATTTTGTTGTTCCCATGAGCCAAGTGCCTTCTTTATAGACTCAACAACAGTCCAGTGAGGTAGGCTTGGACATACAGACGTGGAAACTGAGGCACTAGGAGGCGCCCTCCACATTCCCGCAGCCAGTGTCAGAGGACCATTAGAACCTAAATCCCTTGACTCCAGAGCCAATGCTCTTACTGCTCAACGTCCTGTGACTAAAAGGACTCATTGGCCAGAAGCAGCAGCCCCAGCTCCTGGCAATCTACAATGCTGGCCAGCCCTCCTTTCTCCCAATGGCCACGTTCATTCCCACCTCAGAGCCTCCCACTACCTGGAGTGTCTTGGCAAGCAGGTTCATTTGTTACCTCCTGGGTGATGCTGTTCCTGGCACTTACTGTTCATCATATCAGACTCTTTTCCTTACAGTGTTTATCATTCTGTAAAGTCGATCATCTTTTGTTTATGAGCGTTCGTGGGTGCACTGAGAGTCTCCCTTACTAGAGTGTAAGCTACATTAAAGGAGGCAGGGGTCACATCAATCTTGTTGTTATCCTCAAACCCAGCACAGTCCTGGACACAGAGCAGGTGCTCAATAAAAATTGAGTGAGGGAACAAGGTGGTCAGGCTGGGCCAAATGTCCATGGGGGAAGGAGCATAGAGGAAATTCCCCAGTGAGAGCAAAGGTAAGGGTTTGCCCACTCTACTTATGGAGTGCTGAGAACAAGCGCTGGGAGCCACTGGAGCCCCCGTTGGGTCTCTCTTCAGTGGTGAGGAATTGCTCTTGAGGGTCATAAGGCATATGAAGGTGAATGCCAAGAGTAAAGCGCCCTAAAACAGGAGGAGTAAAATCCAGGTTAGTAAGGTTTGCGTCACCGCAAGGACGACCACAGCCAGGCTTGACTGGAGGATGGGGTCGGAAGCACGCCCAGTCCCCCAACTCCCTACCCCAGAGGGCGTTTGGATAAATACAAATAGGGAATGATTTCCCCCAAATCCATAAGGGAGAAACCCAGACTGTCGAGGGAGGCCAGAGCCCGTTCTGGATTCTTCGTGTCCTGGCCCTTGCCCTTGGGCTCACAAGTGGGAACTACAGACGCGGCGGGAGGGGAGAACCGAATTTTTTCTTCCCTCCCTTTCCCTCCCTTTCCCTCCCTCCTCCGTCTCTATCGGGCAATTCTGGATTCGGCCGCCAGGAGGCGCAGGCGGACCGCGCTGGGTGGGAAGCCGGCAAGGTAGGGTGGGATGGAAGCGGGAGTCGGTGGGAGGCTGAGGTCCGAGGGGCGGCGCGCGCGAGGAGCGAGAGCGTCTGGCTGTGCGTCTGCGCTGGTCGGCGACGCGGGCATCCGGTGTTAGCCTCGAGGGTGAGCGGGTGTCTGTCAGAGGATGGACGCTGCGTCTGCGGGAGCTGGAGCTGGGGGCCTGGGCGCGGCCCTGGGATCAGGGTTCCACCTGGGTGGGCAGTTTCCAATCCAGCTGTTGGCCAGAGGACTATACGCTGCAGCTACAAGAGGCGCGCGCGCGCGTGGTGGGGGAGGTAATAACAGCTGAGGTCCGGATTAGAATGAGCTGTCCAGCTGGGACTTGGGGTGGAGACCCTTCGTGTGAGACAGGGCACCTTTCTAGTCTAAAATCCTGATCTTGGCTCTGCTCTAAGAACCTGTGAGGCACTAGCCAGCCTCTTCCCTCCTGTGTACCTCAGTTTCCTCATCAGAAAAATGGTGTGTGGGGGCCCCCAGCCCATGGCCTTTAGTTCCAGCTGTCTGTGACCAGCTCTCTCAGAAATGGGCACACCCAACGAGGCCACCAGTAGCCAGTTGTCTAGCCCTCTCTCAGGGTCCCCACATCCCCCAGACCTTCCTCCTGGCTCTGGGTTTCCAAGCTGCGGAAAAAGGGAAGAAGGAGCCACTGAAGAAGAAGGGCCTGTCAGGTGGCCCTGCCTCATGTGCTAGAATGGGACTCTGGGACACTTGTCCCTTTTTTGTGCTATGGACCCCCTCCCAGCCTCCTTTCTCCATGAGGCTGATCCAGCTCCAGCCCCCCAGCTTCCCCCCACCCACTCCCCTCTTAGCCCCCCCCCCTCCCCCGGCAGCTGGTCCTGTTTGTTTTCCTAGATCAGTTGCACTGAGAGCTTCCTGAAGGATGGGTGCACAGGTGGCTTTGTTTGCCAGCTCAGCGCTCACCCCCACCTCCTCCCCATCCACAGCCACAGCCTTTGGGTGTGGAGGGGGAAGCTAAGAAAAGAAAAAATAGTGTCCCCAAATCCAAACTTCCAAGAGACCTCAAGATCTCATAGGGATCTCATCACCCTCAAAGATCTCCCCATCCCCCCCCCCAGTCCTTCATCTCATATCTCATATGGGGACTTTTGCTCCCATAGAGAAATCTTCAGGACCGTCCTCCCCACAATTCTACCAAAACACAAATCCCACATGGTAACTTAAGATCCCACAGAGAAACTCTCAGACTCAGTCTTGTGTCCTCAGTATCTGAGACCCTCAGATCTCACTCAGAGCCCCTTCCCATACGTGGACATACAGATCTGATAAAGAACCCCTCAACCTGATCCTGGGTGCCCACCCAGGTCTCTATCCCATATAAAGGCTCCCTGAGAATGCCCAGAGACATCTCTCTCACTTAAAGCCCCATCCCTGGACAGCCCTACTTCTCTGTCCTGCTGGGCAGCCAATGTCTTCTCCTCAAGCCGGACTGCTCCCATCCCTTACTCCTCCTGATTTCCCTGGGAAATCAGCCAGGGCTTTGGTGACTGAAGATGCAAATTCTGTGAAGGGCTCCCTCCTGCTCCCGAGGTCCCCTCACCAGCCTCTCCTCTGCAGCCCTGCTCCTCCTCCCTCCCCTCACCCCCACCCAGGTCTGGAGCCTGGAACCTGCAGACTAGCACCTTCCCTGGGGCTGTGAGGTCTGGTTTCCTGGGAGACAGAGATAACTGAATGAGAGATCAGCTCAGTCCAGGCAGGGTCCGACAGCTGGCCCAAAAGAGGGGGGGTCTTGAGGGGCTGGGAGGCCCACCCGCACACCCATTGTCCTTCCCTGCTAGAAACAGAGCCCCTCTTCTCTGTCCCTCAGTGGGGACACGGGGCTGGCTACCATCCAGAGACATGGGAGGCAGCTTCCTCCCTCACCCCCTCCCCAGACACAAAGCCATGGCGGCGGGGGGGGGGGGGGGGGGGGGAGGCGGGGCAGAGGGCTGCAAAGACGCATTCACGCAGTTCCAGGCACCGGGACACTTGGACTAGGAGAGTATGAGCACTCTCCTAGGATTCAACAAACTCCCAAAGTCACACTCATGTACAGGCAGACGCTTATTCACTCATTTGTTCCTCAAACATTTAATAAAATGTGCCACATGCCCCTCTGTGCTGGGTGTCGGAGTCACGCAGGAGTATGCCCTTGTCACTTACACTCCCACCTATCCTGTTCCATGGTCACCAGTGTCTGAGAGAAGGAGAGAAGGCTGTTCAGTCACCTGCCCAGGATCAGACACACATTGGAGGCTTAAAAGTGCCCTGGAGTCCTACACTGCTGCCTGGGTTCGAATCCAAGCTCCACTGCTTATCATTGGCACTCTTCTCCTCAGTTTTTCCTTCTGTAAAATGGGAACCATAGTCTTAAAAGCTGTTGTGAAGACTTAAGAGCACGTAGAAACAGAACGGGCCTGTGCTACTTACCCAATAGATGTTCTCTATTATTGCCCTTGTAGTTGTGATTATGACTGGCTTTGCTGCTTGGTTTCCCCCTGCTCCCCACACCCCCAGGCCTAGCAGGGAGGGAGGCTGGAGTCAGGGCAGCCAGCACAGCTCTGGGATCTGCAGGCCCCTTCCCACATTGGCCTTGTAGAAGCCCTCAGGATGGGGAGCCTTCCTCCCTCCCAGCATTCAAGTAACTCTTCTCCTGATCTCAGTTTGGGAGGTTTGGGAAGGTCGAAGGGGGGGGGTATCTCAATTTCTTTTCCTCTGCCCTTCTGGAGAAAGCACTTGGGAGTGGAACTGGAGACCTGCCTTCTGGTCCTGGGGTTTTTCTGGCTCCATATGTGCCCTTGGGCCGGTCACTCCCTCTCTTGAGGCCCCAATTTTGTCCTAACTGCTTATCTTGGTGGGGGGGGGGCTCTTAACCCTGACAGCTCTGATCTTGTGATGCCTCAGAAAGGCTCGATCCCTCCCCTCACCAACCAGCCTCTGCACACCACCACCAAGCCAGAGTGAGGGGGCGAGTTGCCAAGGTCGCCATGGGGACTAATCTCTAAGAAGGTCAGTGAGGCTCTGGACCTGCCTTGGCCGGATGGGGATTAGCACTTGGTTATGAGCCCCCCCCCCCCCCAATGGTGCCTCCACTCCCAGGTCCCCTGACTCTCACCTAGACCCTGGGCAGAGATTCCAAGGCTGGACCACAACCAGTAGGTGGGTAGGGGGTTAGGGCAGCTGCAGAAGCTGTCTCTACAGCTGTAGCCAAGAAAGCAAAGGGCAGAGATGGGTCCGACCCATGCCCCTCACTGCTCAGTGTCCAGCAGGGTCTGAGCCTGGCCCCTCTTCATCTTTTGCCCTTTAATGGGGAGCGATGGGTCTCCCAAGGGAGGGGCATATCAGCCCTACACCCAGCTCTGGCTGTAGAAGCCACCTCTCTCTCCTTTCTTGGGGGTAATTTCACCCAATGTGGGGATGGAGGCTGTTTTCACTTGGTGGACCGCTACCTCTGCACACATCAAGCCTTCCACCTCCAATTACCCTGACCTTTGACCTGGCATCTTTACATCTCTCAGAATTGTTCATCCCTGGTTATGTCCGGTTGCCTCTGTTCTTCTTCTATGGTTTCTCTCTGCCCTCTTCCTACCTCTGGCTTTCAAGGGGGATGGGGTGGGGGCTGTCCTCCCGCCCTGCTTGTGTTTTCCAGTCTCCTCCCCTCGCCATTTCTCCTCGGCTCTCCCAGTCCCGAGGCTGTCCACGCTCCAACTGCACAGTCCCTTTTTCCGCTTCCTCCACTACCTGTCCCCTCCCCCGCCTGGGGTGCTGACGGGGATGACAGGAAGCAGGCTCTGGCTGGGAGCAGGAAGGGGGAGGGGTAAGGGGCTGCTCGAACACCAGCTGCTGAGCAACCCCCCCTCCCCAAGCCCCGCACCTGCGGGCCAGCCCGGCGCCTGGAGTCTCCGCCCCTGGCCTAGCTGGGAGGAGGGACTTGGATGGGAGGCCTGATCGCTAGCCTCGGTCAGGAAATGCGGGTCTTGGGGATAGGGGTTGGAGGTCTGGGGAAATTGGGTCTTGGGGGGAGGGGAAAGGCAAGTGGCTCTCAGTCACAAGGGCAGACCCAACCCTTGGTGGCCTCATTCTTCCCAAACACGCCCCCCCAATGACTGTGCAGATGAGGATCATTTCATGGGGGAGATCTCTTCATTGTGCACCCCAAGATCTGAAATCCCAGCCAGAGGTGGAGAGCTCCAGCCCCCTTCCACGATTAGGTAGAAAAGAGGAAGCCCCACAGACACAGGGAAGATGTGCGGGGTGGGGGGGGGGGGGGGGGGGGGGGGGGCAGGCCCAACCCCGGACAGGCAAATCATTCAGTGCCAGAGGAAAGCAGCAGAGGGCTAGGTCCAGGACAGAAGCCTGGTCAGGGAGGGCAGGAAGGGGGCTGCACACACCCCAGCCTGGGGAAATTGATGCCTCCCTCTCCAGGGCTGCTGAGGTCCGCCCCCTCCCAGAACAGTCTGGAATCTGTCAAGCCATCTCACCCCCTCCCCCTCCCTTTCTCTGCAGGGAGGACTCAGCAGATCCCTTGGAGCCTGCCTGCGGGTAGGAGGCTGGGGCTGATGGGGTAGAAGGGACAGGCCAGTACCTCCAGGAACATCCAAGATGGAGCTGGAAGGGACCAGTGACTCTCAACCCAACCCTCATTCTCTCTCCGCCCCCCCCCCCCGCCTCCCCCGGGAGGGGGGTGACCCCTGCCTGGGTGTGTAGTGGTAGAGTCCCTACCCCATGATGCTTCCTCACCTTAAGGGGAAACTGTAGCTTCTCACTGCTGAGGCTTTCCTCCACTTGCCAACTACAACTAGCTCCTCTCTGGGGCTAGACCAGCATCACCATCCATTTGGGGGAGGAGGAATGGAGGACACCAGAGTCAAAGGACAGAGACTCAGCTAAGGGCTCAGACTGGCCTCAGGCTGCATGGGGAACCCTCAGTTCTAGACTCTGGAGGCAGGAGGCCAGGATCTAGGGCAGTCTCCACCCCCTCCCCCATGTCAGATCTTAGCCTTTGGAATCCCTGCACAAGGTGGCCGATCTGTCTCATGTTTGGGTTCTCCTGCCTAAGAAGAGGGCCCTTCACACCCACTCTCACCCCATCTGTAGCTGCCTGAAACAGGCAGCCTCGGGATTATGGAGTTTGGGAAAGGGGGTGTGCTGCTTTCCCTGGGGACCCCATCTGGCAAGGGCTACTGGACCCTGAGTGTGTCCTTTTCAATCAGTCTGTCTGTGTGTCTCCCACACGGGAAGACAGAGGGGCCAGGGAGATGGCAGGGAGTGAACCCTTGGGATGTCAGCCCCAAACAGATCTGGAGAAGCACACTTGATCTTCACCTGGCCATAGTCCCCCCAACCCAGATTTTCCACAACTCACAGCTACCCCTCCAGCTTCCCAGGTCGGGTGGCTCAGAATTATTGCTAGAAGCCAGAAATCAGGATTTGCGGGGCTCTCATGGAGCAAAGGGGAAAACCGCGGGAGAGGCTGGGAAATGACTTGCCCAAGGCCATAGAAGTCGCTGGGACAGAGCGGGACTAGAAGCTGGGTTTCCACCTCCGGAAGGGCTCCTGTTCCTGCCACAGCCCCTTATGCCACCCGGTGGAGCCTGCTAGGCTGGCCCAAATGACCCGAACCAAGCCGGGCAGCCCATGAGTTTCAGGCAGGACAAGGCAGGGAGGGCGGGCCGGATGGGAGCCGGATCTCCTCTGGGAGCGGCGCGCGGCCTCTCCGACCCGTATGGCGGCGGCGGTGGCGGCAGGTGCCTGCGTGGCGGTCGGGCCCGGCCCCCGGGCGGGTGCTGAGAGGCCACCCCTGCCTCACGCGAGCCGAACGAACAAAACGCTCAGGTCCGGTTTGTGCGAGGGGCTCGTCGCGGGGCCGGAGCGGAAGGCCGGGGGCCTGGCTGAGGCCGTGGGCGATCTCCAGGTCCTGGTCTTCTGCGAACGCAGTGCCACACCGCGCGCCGCTGGCCGCCGCCCTCACCTGCGCGCGTCTGCGGCTGACACGTAGCCGGCCGAGGCGGCACCGCAGGTGCGCACCTGGTCAGCCCCTCCCTTCCTCCCTTCCTGGCCACCCTTCACCTGGCCGGGCCCTGCTTGGTTTGGTCCCCAGCCTACTCCCCGGAGCTTGTGCGGGAGCCTGGGCTCCGCGCGCTCTTATACGGCCTGTTCAGTCCCCGCCCCTACACACACACACACACACACACACACACGCACACACGCTCACACCTGTCCGGGCGCCCGTTTGCTTGGAGCAAATATTGACTCAGAGGAGGCGGAGCACCCCTTCCCCCTCCCCGCCCCCGCCTGGGCTCTGGGGCAGGAGCTCTTCCGAGGCCTTGGCCGCGGGGTAGAAGGGGGGGTGTCGGGGACCTGGGCGCCTCTGGAACAACACCAGATGTCACTTTTCCACCCACCTGCCTGGAAGGCGGGGGAGGAGCTGAGGACAGAGGCCGCCGGGGGGAGGTTAGGGGGAGCGCGAGGTGGGTATCCTAGGGAGGGTGGGACATCACCTGGGCTGGGGATTCATATTCGCAATGGGAGTCGCTTAGTAGGGCCTGTGGGCCACTGTCTAGCTGTGACCTCAGCCCGCATCCCAAAGGGTAGCTCTTAGCGCTCTGCGATGTGCCTCGGTTTCCCTTCCTTCTCAGCCTCTTAGCTCAGTCCCCGGAGCCAGACAGATACTGAGAAAAGGCCGGTGGTGGAGGGGGCCGAGCCCAGGAGCAGAAGCAACAGGGAAAGGGGAGGGGTGGTCACCTCGCCTTACAGCCACCTGCTGCGCGGATACCGCCTGGCGCTCAGTTTCTGTCCCCCAGGCAATGCGCAGCAAAGGCTAATTAGGCCCGCCCGAAGCGCCCTCCACTGGCCAAACCCCGTCCAGCGCCCAGCAGCGAGCGGCCAGAACTCTGGCCCGGCTATGCTGCGGAGTGGAGAGAAGCAACCTCCCCACCCTCAAGTCTGCAACGAGTCGCCGCAATCCACCTCAGCCACTCCAACCATCTGTCCCTCCCAGAGCGCGCTCGAGAATTCCTTCTGCGTCGGGTAAATAAAGTGAAGGCAGATACAGAAGGCTATATGCTTTAGTGGCCGGGCAGTGGAGAGGGGGGCACGGAGGGCCGCAAGTCGGCGGGGCTGGGGTGTGGCATCCTCAAAGAGTCGCTAGGGGGCGGCACCACCAGGCGGGACACCTCGGCCTGCTGCAGCCCAAGGGGCGCCGCCGAAAGCAAGTCGGGAGTCTCAATTCTGGAAGACAGAAAGCCCCAGAGGGAGGTAGGAGAGAGCCTTCGGGCCGAGCCTACCCGCCTCTGCCGCCCCTCGCGGCCCTCGCGCCCCTCCGGCACAGTCGGCGCCCACACCTGGAAGGGCTGAGCGGCGGCAGGGCGATGACGCGCGGCCGCGAGGTGAGCACCACCTCCCCGCGGCTCGCCTCCACCAGGATGTTCTGGATCATGTTCTCCAGCAGCGCCTCCTGCAGGTTGGCGAACGCTGGGAGCCTGCGGGGCGGGGATGGGGGCAGGACGCGGGTGTCAGCACCGCCATCGACGGCGCTCGTGTTCTCCGCGGGCCTCTTCCGTGCTGTGCCGTGTGTGCCCTGGGCTCAGCCTACGTGGATTCTCATCCCACTCCCCGCCCGCCCAGCACTATAAGGCATCCTTGTTCCAACTCTACAGACGCTCTAACTGTGACTCAAAGGGACCAAGTGGCCAAACATCCTGCCGCTGGAACAAGTGGTGGGCTGGGAACCCAGGCAGTTGTCGGTCCCATGTCAGAGCCAGGTCCCGGGGAGAGGCATCAACCTGTGAGGAGGTGCCCAAGGGACTGGGTAGGGCCTAAGGGATCCCAAAGCAGACAGTTAGGGCCACAGAGCAGCCCCAGGCAAAGTCCCTCCAGGAAAAGCTGGCACTTCTCTCCTGGCTCTAGAAAACCATTCAACTATGCCCTGGAAGTGGTGTGCTAGAAAATGGTTTAATAGCCGGGTCTGGGAGGGAATAACTAAAGCCCAGATCGGCATTCTGTAAATACCTCGCTGAAGGTCTTAAGGTACCAGCGGGATGTCACTGAACGCTGAGCTGGGAAGAGCCTTGCATCCAGACAGAGGCTGGCTCCTAGCGCACCACGGCCTCCTGGGATCCTTCTGCACACACCTGCTTTGTGAACCCTCAGCCAGGTCTGGCTGCTCACCGGCTGATGGTCTCCTTCTCATCCTGCTCTTGTTCCTCCTTCACCATGACCTTCAGCTGCTGCTGCCACTGCCATTTCAGGGACTCCTGGGATGTGGGCTGCAGTGTGGGCTCAGTCTCCGTCCAGGACGACTTCTCTTCCTTCGCCTCCTCCTCCTGCTCCCCCTTGCCTGTCTCCTCCTCCTCTATCTCCTCTTCTTCCTCCTCTTCCTCGTCCAGCTCCTCCTCTTCCTCTCCACTCTCCTCCTCCTCTTCCCCCACTTTCTTGTCCCGCCTCAGTTTGTCCTCCTCGGACTCCTTGTCTCTGCTGGCCTCCCAGCTGCTGGAGGATGGAGACAGGACAGGTGCTAACTGCAGGGTGTTGCTCTGGGCCGTGATCTTGGCGGACTGCTCATTCCAGAACTGGCAGAAGTAAGGCATCTTCTCCACCAGGCTTTGGTCCACGGCTTCATGGAATATCTTGTCTTCTAGCAGACCCCTGTGTGGAAGGCAGGAGGAGGAGGTCCTCCCCAAGATGGCTTGCCAGGGGGACTTTACACCCCCTGTGGGGCTCTGGCTTCAGAGCCAAGCCTCAAGGGGCAGTTCCTGACTTCTGTGTCTACAAATGGGTGATTGGTGGGGGAGGCCAGCCCTGAGTCAGTTGCCCCGCCCACCCCTCCTTTGGAGGAAGGCATCTCTGAGCTCCATGGGATCTTAGAGGCAGAGCCAGGAGGTCAGAGTTAGGCAGATAAGGGACAAGAACCCCAGGGAGACAGTGAACTGGCTCAGACCTTATCTGGACAGGACAGAACTCAGAATCCAGCCCTGAGGATCCTTCTAGCAAGCTCCATTAGAGCTGCCCCATCCTGCAGGGCCTGGGGCCACCAGTAGAAGGATCTTGTGGGGAAGTTCTATTTTTTCAGGAAAGGAAGGGCTGGGACTTCAGGGGCCATGGGTGGACACAGAGCTGGCTGGCCAAGCTGGTGAGATCACCTGATGATGGTGGTGAGACAGTCGATCAGGAGCTGCTTCTCCTGCTTGGAGATGGGGGCCCACTTGTCTTGGGCTTCTTCCTCAGAAGACTCCAACTTTTCCTCCTTGTGGTATTTCCTCTTTGGCAGCTCCCTGGAGCAGGCCATGACATTCTGAGTGGCCTGGGAAAGCCACCATGCTGGGTGGGGGGTGTCATGAGCAGTGGCGGTGGCCATCCAGTCAGAACATAGATGAGCTTGGGACAGCCCACCGCTTTGGCCCAAATGTAATGCTATGGCATATGGGGACCAAAGCCCAAACCCCAGGGTCAGCACAGGACCTGGAGAGGCTCCAAGTTGGAAAGATAAGGAAGGAGGAAGGGCAAGAAGCCCAGGTGGGTTCCCAAGCAGCAGAAACCCCCTCCCTGCCTGAGAATTCACCGGTGCAGGAAGTGCTGGGGAAAGCCAGAGCAGTTGGCCAGGAAGTCGTCGGGGGCATGAGCACGGGCCGTGAGGCTCAAGCACAGCATGCCTGGCGAGGGCGGCTGGGGACGGGGCCACAATATCTTCTTCTTTGGGATCTTAAGTTTCCAGCTGACAGGCCGGTTGAGAGGCTGCTGACTCTTGATGGGGGGCAGCGTCTTTGGAAAGGGAGAGACGTGGATGACAAGGATTTGGGGATGTCACTCCCTCACCGATGGATCTCTAGCCCCCCAACCAGGCCTTTGGAGCCAAATCGAAGTGTGACCCCGCCCATTGGCACTTCCATCCCTCCCTTCCAGGAGGCTGGGCCAGCAGTTGGGAGTATCTCTGGGAGCAAGAAAGGGGCACCTGGGTGGCTCAGTGGGTTAAAGCCTCTGCCTTCAGCTCAGGTCATGATCCCAGGGTCCTGGGATCCAGCCCTGCATCAGGCTCTCTGCTCAGCAGGGAGCCTGCTTCCTTCCCACCCACCCCCCTCTCTGCCTGCCTCTCTGCCTACTTGTGATCTCTCTCTCTGTCAAATAAATAAATAAAATCTTAAAAAAAAAAAAAAGAAAGAAAGGACTGCTCAATTTATCCCAAGGAGACGGGGCATATGAGCTCACCTTGTACTTCCTCTTAGGGACACAGGCTCTACAATATTCTTCTCTCTATGGAAGCAAAGAGACCCATACTTAGGGTATAAGAAGAGGGAAGCCCCTCTTCTTACCCTTTCTGCCAACCCACGAGGTGGGGGGTGGGGAGGTGCCAGCAGCCAATGCCAGGACCTGCTGCCCTCCTGATCTCCCCCACCTCCCAGCCACACCTCCTTCCAGGACCTTCCTTAGGGAAGTGCTGCCCACAGACAAGGAAAATCAGATCACCCAGCTGAAGGAAAAAAGGAGGTGTGAGCAAATATACGCAGACTGTACCAAGGGTGCTTGTCCTTGTGCCTCGGAACTTTGCAGTTCAGTGCGATAAGGAAATTCTCTCCTTTATTAAGATTTAATCCAGAAATCCCTTCTCCCACACCCTCCAGACAGGAGGTTGTGCCCTCATAGTTGGGCCAGAGCTTCAGAGGGGAGCAGAGCCTTCCTGGGGGCTGAGTGTGGTGAGGACAGAGGTGAGCAAGGTGCAAGAATAGCAGCCCAGGGGCGCCTGGGTGGCTCGGTGGGTTAAAGCCTCTGCCTTCAGCTCAGGTCATGATCCCTGGGATGGAGCACTCATCGGGCTCTCTGCTCATCGGGGAGCCTGCTCCCCCCCCCCCCCCGCCTGCCTCTCTGCCTATTTGTGATCTCTGTCAAATGGATAAATAAAATCTTAAAAAAAAAATTAAAAAAAGAATAGCAGCCCAGGGAGGCTGGGAAGCTGGGGGAGGAACCAAGAGGGCTGTGTGGTCTCACCTTTACTCTCCGGCTCCCCTACAGATAGGAATAGCCTGCTTAGTGCGTGTTTCCTGGGTACCAGGCACTGTTGTAGGCACTTCACAGGCTTTAACTCATTCGATCCTCACAACAGTGCTGCGAAGCGGACACTATTTTACTTGCATTCAAAATATTTTTTAAACTTTTATTTTTAACCTTCTTAATATGGAAAATTTCAAATGCATTGGAAAGTAGAGAGAATGTACCAAGAGTCCACCCAGCTTCAACAATCAGCAGGTCACGGCCAGTCTTGTCTCATCTGTGCCCTACTGGATTTTTGTTTAAGATTTGTTTATTTAGGGGCACCTGGGTAGCTCAGTGGGTTAAAGCCTCTGCCTTCGGCTTGGCTCAGGTCATGATCCCAGGGTCCTGGGATCGATCCCTGTGTCGGGCTCTCTGCTCAGTGGGGGGCCTGCCTCCAGCCCACCCCCTGTCTGCCTCTCTGCCTACTTGTAATCTCTCTCTGTCAAATAAATAAGTTAAAAAAAAAGATTTATTTATTTGAGAGAGCACCTGCGCATACACGAGTGAGTTGGGGGAGGGGCAGAGGCAGAGGGAGAGAATCTCAACCCCACTCCCTGCTGAGTGCAGAGCCTGAGATCATGACCTGAGCTGAAATCAAGAATCGGACGCTTCCCTGACTGCGCCATCAGGCACTCCTGGATTATTTTGAACTCAATCCCAGATGACACATTACCCCTATTTTATAGTTAAGGGAACAGAGACAATAAGTGACTTGACCAAGATCTCAGAACTAGAAATCTTCAAAGCCAAGAATAGAAACTGGGCAACTTGTCTCCAGAGTCTGCCTCTGAAACCCCTGTCCCACACCGTTTTCCATCAGAAGGTGAGCTGTCTTGCCTCCTTTGGCTCCCCGGTGCCCAGCACTTAGCAGGCACCCATTAAACACTGGCTACACGAGGCTGGGAATGGTCAGCCAGTCTTCTGTGTACAGAACAGCGTCTCTTGGGGAGATGCTCTGCTAATGGAAGCAAGCTGATCTAGGACAGGCTGGCCAGTTTTGCATGTAGGACCACCTCACACCCCCACCTCTCTCCCCTCTGGTAAGGCCAATCAGAAAGATCTGTGATGTTCAAGGCCCACTCACCTTCCCTTTCCTATCTGTGATGGTGAACTCCACTTCCTGCCGTATTTCCTCGTCCTTCCACTCCTGTAGTTCCTTACGGTATTGGTTTAGGAGTTTCTGTCGGTACACCTGTAGCCCAGGACAAGGAGGGAGGAGGCCAAGGTCTGGAGGACCTGTGTGCTGTGGACCCCTCACTCTTCCAGGGGCTGGCCCCTGCCTTTCAGTAAAGGTCTGGGGATCTCATAGACCACCACCACCCCCAACGCCACATCCCAGTACCGGGAGCTATGCTCCATCCCGGCTTCTTTCTGATGCTGGTCCTACCTTGCACACCAGGTCCATGCTGTAGAAGCTGGCATGCACTGAGGCCTTCAGGGTCACCACAAAGGGAATCGTCTCTTCAGGAGCCACCTTTCCTGTCATGGGACTCACAGACACCTGTTTGTTTGGGGGAAGGGGTCTCTGGAGCTTCACAGGGATGGGATAGAGTGGGATGAAATGGGGTGGGCAGGACGGGGCGGTATGGGATGGGGAGGGGAGGGGCTAGGTGGGGTGAAATAGGACAAGATGGGACAGGATGGGGTGGAATAAGGTGGGCCTGGAGTCCTGCTAGAGGTTCTGATTCTCTAGAAATATGGGACTCTCACCTCCCCAAACTCTAGAGGCTGCAGCTGCCACTCAAAGTCAATTGTCTCACTCTTGGAGATGTTGTTGAGGAACAGCAGGCGGCTGCACTTGCTCTGCACAGGTATGTTTCCCAGGGAGATATGGGACTGGGACAAGACGACGTTCTGTTTGTGGAGACAACACAACAGCCACTTGGGGAGGTGAAGTTACCGAGTGCCTTCGGCAAGCGTCAGGGTAGGCAGTTCACAGGCATTTGATCCTCACCATGCCCCCGTGATACACGTATTATTGTCGCCCCACTTTACAGCCAGTGCTGCTAAGGTTTAGAGAGCATAAAGAATTTGTCCAAAGGTCTCTTATAGGCACAGTGGGGATAAACCCAGACAGTCTCACCCTAAAGCTTATGCTTTTGACCATTAAAATAGGCTTGGGAGGGCTGAGAAATCAGAATTTGCTTAGAGAACTAAAGCCACCATAATTTGAATCCCTGAAGAATGCTTGTAGATTAATGGTGTGTGGGGGGAGATCAGCAGTTGGCATTGTCAATGGGAACAGAACAGTAGGGGCTCTGGAAAGACTGAGGTCACATGGGAGGGACACTTCCTCTCTGTCCAGACCCTGAATGTCTCCAGGGCTGGGACTTTGTCTGGCTCTTCTTTGTGTCCTCAGGGCCTCCAAAGTGCTCGTCATGCAGTTAGAGTCCAGAGAGGGTAGGAGTGGAAGGCTGGACAGGCCAATGTATAGGTGTATAGCAACTGGGTGGCTGTACGGAAGGATGGATGGAGAAGTGAGTGAGCAGATGGTTGGGTGGATGAGTAAATGAGCATGTGGGGGGAGCCTGGGTGGCTCAGTGGGTTAAGATTCTGCTTTTGGCTTTTGGTGATGATCTCAGGGTCCTGGGATCGAGTCCCGCATCAGGCTCTCTGCTTGACAGGGAGCATGCTTCCCTTTCTCTCTCTCTCTGCCTGCCTCTCTGCCTCCTTGTGATCTCTCTCTCTGTCAAATAAATAAATAAAATCTTTAAAAAACATGAGCATGTGGGCCAGTGGGAGGAGATGGACAGCTGGGTGGATGAATGAATGGGTCAGACGTCCCAACAGTGGGGTGTGTTTGAACTAAAGATGGGGTTATTGACCCTAGATATTTTATGGCAAAATCCATCTAGGTCCAGGGAGGGACTGTTCTGTGTGAAGATAATACTTTACAGCCCTAAAATGGGAGAGCTTCCTTCTATCCCTTCCAAAATCCCCATCCCAATTCCCAGAGTGACTTGAGCAGGAACACCTGTGGGCACTAGGGGGCAGGGTAAGCCTCTCATGGAGCCAGTCCTGCCTGCTTGATGAGGTCAAGTTCCAGGTTTTACTTCTGTATCCCTCCCTTATCACCTCTATCACATTTCCTTCCCAACTTCCCTCTGCCCTGGCCCGGGGGGCCCTCAGGCTCCTCCTAGGCCTCAGGCCTTCCACCTCCCTACCCCTACCTGTCCAGGAACCATCAGCCTGGAATGTATGGAGTGGTCGTCCCAAGAGGAGATGTTGTGGAATGGGGCTGTGTCCCCCATGACCTGGGGGTCATAGCCCACTCCCTGGAAGCGGATGATGGCTGAGTTCCATCCCAGGATATGTATGGGTACATCTACCTAGGAAGTTAGGAGGGTGGGGAAGGGACTGGTCAGAGCAAGGCTTGCTGAGGGAAGCCAACACCAACCCCCGCCCTTACTCAGCCCAGGCTGCGGCTCACCATGTAGGTCTTGGCCTCAATAGGGGAGAAGATCCACAAGACCTGAGCAGTTGTGCCCGGCTGGATCTCTCCATGAGGATTGAGGCAGCAGAAGACGGGGTGATCGAAATTTTTTTCCTGAACCTGCGACAGGATGTTGGTCTGGATCTCGTATGTCACAGGCACCGAGCCACCATTATACAGTTCATAAATCTGCAAGGGGGGCAGGAATAATGAAGTTTCCACACCAGATCAGGGTTTGCAGCATAGAGAGCCTGGGATTCTATGTCCAAGGTGGGAAGACAGGCTGATCTCCATGATGTGACTTTACCGCTCCAGAGCCCCCTAACCACCTCTGATTTCCATTATGGCCTGATCATCCAAGAAGTATGTAACTGCATTTTCAGTCTGGGACATTTTAGGATAATCTGTAATCCTTATTTGCTATTCATTTACTTTTGTCAAGGTATAAGACAACACTAACACTTGTGTCTCTAGCATGGGGATTTACAGAACTGTCCATGCACGCACCCTTCTAGCCCTTCAGGCTCTCGTTCTAACCCTCCGGGAGGCTGCCACTTTCCACGTCTGCCCTTAGAGGCAGTCCTGCTTAAAGGCAGAGGAGGGAGGGGAAGGAAGCTATGATGTCCCCCAGGATTAACTCCAAAGTGTGGGAATCACAGAATGTCCTGGAAGAAACCCAAGATCTTCTGGTCCAAGCCTTCATTTTAGGATAGGAAAATGGAAGTCAGAGAGAGCAAACAGTTCATCTGGACCTAGGTCTTGTCTCCTCATCTTTCCCAGCATGCACTCCTGAATATGCTGATTTTATTTCTCTAGCCTGGGCTACGTCCAAGCTTCAGACCTGGTATCCACCTGGTATCCGACTTCCGCTTCCCAAGCCCTTCCTGCCCCCTTGCCAGCCACTGATCGTCTCACAGACATCTCAAATTTGGTAAAAACCCAACTCTTCACTAGAAAGCCTATTTCTACCTCCCTACTGCCTCGGAGTGCACCTCCTTTCAGTAAATGCTCCAACTAGGAATTCATTACAGCTCAATCCCTGTCTTTCTCCTACATTCTCAAGCTACCCCCAGTAAGTCCCTACGATTTTGCCTCCAAAATGTAAATTAAATCTGTTCACTTCTACTTCTGCTGTCCTCTCATGGGTCCAGGCCACCGTCTATCATCCTCTCATGAATGAAAGAGGAAGCTTGGCCAGTTCTGGAGATTGCTTGGAGGCACGGTTGGATCTCCTGGCTCTAGATCTGGGGGCATTTTCCAGTGTCTATGTTCAGGACCCCACAGGGAAGTGGTCTAGTCTCTCAGGAAAGCTCTCCAGGGGGCACCAATCAGTGCTTTCCTTTTCAAGGACCTGGGCCTCTGTAGCCTTGGCCTGGGGGGGCAGGGGGGCTTCCAGGAAGCCAGTAAGGTAAAGGATGGTCTCCCAGGTCCGGAAAGCCCATTCCTCTGACTCTAGGCTGGACGACCAGAGACTTCTGTTCAGAAATACAAGGACTTCTAAATGGTTAGAAATTTCACAGCTGGGGCACCTGGGTGGCTCAGTGGGTTAAAGCCTCTGCCTTCAGCTCAGGTCATGATCCCAGGGTCCTGGGATCGAGCCCCGAATCCAGCTGTCTTCTCAGGGGGAGCCTGCTTCCCTTCCTCTCTCTCTGCCTGCCTCTCTACCTGCTTGTGATCTCTGTCTTTCAAATAAATAAATAAAGTCTTTTAAAAAAATGTTTAAAAAAAAAGAAATTTCGCAGCCATGACAAGTTTGGGAAAATACTACATCCCCCTCTGGGAGATTTCCACTGTACATGTTCAGAGCAAAGGAACTCAGTTCCCTCCACTTGATAAAGAAAATTCTATAGCTTCACAAGGATTCATAGTCTAGTTTTTCACACTTCAGAAAAACGTCCTTCCTGGAGCAGCAATTTTCAACCTGGGGCTGAGACCTATTAGTAAGCAGGCCATGAAAGCAATTTAGCAGGTGGAACAGAATAAAGTAAAAATGGAAAACATCTGAACACTTTGCATGTAGTAGTGTACATACTAATTTGTGATATTTTGTTTTAAGTATATGTTTTGTACTTATGGGATTATTATGGGATTATTATCCAAAATATATTAGTGTGACTCCTGGTCAAAGAAGTTCAAAGAATCCTGTTCTAGGGGAGAGAACCCCCTGCTTTTGCATGAGAACATGGGAATGAGGCAAAGGGCTTCGCACCAGGCACCAGGAAGCAGAAGCCTCTCATCTTGGATCATTCTCAGTTACCCCAACTCAGTGTTTGACCTGTAGCCCCACCTCTCAGCGTGAGGACTTCTGGAGGGCAAGGTCTTTGTTACCCTGTAGAGGGCTGATGCAGATACACAGAGATCAATGCTTAGGCTTCTTGGTAACTGGGACAACGTAGACCACTCACCTGCCTTGGGGGCAGTGTGTTGCCAATGGGGACAGGGACGAACTCGTGGCTAGTGGAGGTGAAATGCACGTACTTTTGCTCCAGCTTCACTGTCACACCTATGAAATTTAGCTGGAAATAGAAAGCCCATGAGTAGCATCCTTCCCCAGGAGGAACAGAAGCACCCAGCCCAAAGTTCTGGACCCTAGGTCTCCAGGGGCACAGTTCCCTGCTCCTCTCTCGGGTGTCCAGGACAGAATGAGGTCGAGGGTCTCACCAGGATCTCCCGGCCGTGGGACACCTTGAAGAGCACTGGGAGGCGATCAGTGCCAATGAACACGTGGCTGGAAGGGAGGAGAGTCTGGGCTGAAGTTACAGAGCCCCAGTACCCGCAGGAGAGCAAAGTGCCTGTAGCTTTGAGGGGGCCAGCCCCTGGGAGAGTGTGGAAGGAACCCCCCGAGCTGGGATAGGGCAAGAGAGACATGAAGCCTCCCTGCCAAGTGGTTGGACAGGGTCCTCCCTTGGCGGTGCGCACCCTGGTGGTGGAGTCACCAGAGTCCAAGGAGGAGCTACTCTGGGAGCACAGGGAAAGCAGGGGGTGGGGTGGGTCTCCAGGACCAGAAGTGTGGACAGGCATGGGAGGAGCACCTGTATTTGAGTTCCACCACCTGCTCCTGCCCGGGACTCAGGCTCCCAGCCTTGGGGCTGATGGAGAATACGCAGTTGTCCTGCACACGCATTTGGTGGAGCTCAGTGGCGTCAAACTCCGCTTGCTGTGCCCACAACTCCAGGTCAATCTGCTGGTCACTTGGAAAGAGGAAGGCCCTGGAAGAGGGTATGCAAGCCTTTTAGAACAGAGAGGTGGGAGCTCTACACAGCAGGCGGAGTGGATGGAGGCCTCCCAGGAGTCCTCCCCTACTCCCTCCCTCCCCCACCCGATTTGGCAAGCTGCCCCACACGTGGCTGAGAAAACATGGCTCTAGCGGACTCTCACTTCATAACGACCCCAAACCCAAACCCAGAAATGGCAGCAGGTCCTTGGTGATGGAGTGGAAAGTGGAGACTGGGGCTTCCATTGTCAGGGACAGGAGTCAAGGGGGACAACCCGTGTATATGGGGAACTTTGAGCTAGCTAGTCACTAAACCCAGGGGGATGGTTGTGTGACAAAGCCCTTAGGGAGGGCCATTTGAAGCACCTACAAATGCCAGCAGCACATACCAGCCCCCCTCCATTCAGGGGGAGGGTGTCTAGGCCAGCGTGAGCCTGGGGCGGAGAACAGATGCCCCAGCAGGGCTGGTGTTCTCGAATCTAGAGCAAGTCTGGGCATAGAATTCATGTCCCCCAAATGCCTCATGTTGTGGGAAAGTGCATACTGCCCTCAAGCTGGTTAACACAGCGAGAGGTGAAGGGGTCCCCGAGTTATGATCTGAAAAGGAGGACCCCTCTGCTTGCAGATACACAGAGAGAACTGGCCTCAAACTGGGCAGATGGCAGGAACAGGGAGCAGTCAAAGTGGAAATGCTCAAAGAATGGAGGAAACCGCAAACCTAGACTCCCTTGAATCAGTCTTTTTTTTTTTAATGGAATTTTCTTTTTTTAAAAAAAATTTATTTATTTATTTATTTGACACAGAGAGAGAACACAAGCAGGCAGAGAGGCAGGCAGAGAGAGAGAGAGAGAGGGAAGTAGGCTCCCCGCTGAGCAGAGAGCCCGATGCAGGGCTCGATCCCAGGACCTGAGATCATGACCTGAGTTGAAGGCAGAGGCTTTAACCCACTGAGCCACCCAGGCGCCCCTCCCTTGAATCAGTGTTAAAATAGTTTCACATCAGAAATGTGATAAACATGGGGTGCCTGGGTGGCTCAGTCATTAGGCTTCTGCCTTCGGTTCAGGTCATGTTCCCTGATCATGTTCCCTGGTCATGTTCCTGGGATCGAGCCCTGCACTGGGCTCCCTGCTCAGCGGGAAGCCTGCTTCTCCCTCGACCACTCCCCCTGCTTGTATTCCCTCTCTCGCTGTGTCTCTCTCTGTCAAATAAATAAAGTAAAATAAAATAAAGGAATGTGATAAACAGTTCCACTCAACACTGGAAGTTTTGAAAGAACAGACACCTTCAAACAGGAAAGGAGAGAAGGCACGGCTACCACCTTCTGCTGTGGGAATTTTGACAGCATCTACTAGAATAAAAACTGCATGAGCCCTTTGACTCGGGAATTTTCTCCTGGGGAACTAACCTGTAGGAATAAAGGTATGCGTGCACATGCTCATGCTGACACACGTGTGCACAGCAACACACACACACACGTGCACACGGATGTTTGTTACAACTTTCTTTGTAGTGGGGGAAAGAAAAACCCACTGG
This sequence comes from Mustela putorius furo, assembly GCF_011764305.1. NCBI lineage: Eukaryota > Metazoa > Chordata > Mammalia > Carnivora > Mustelidae > Mustela > Mustela putorius. Next base: position 22,923,084 of record NW_025421341.1, read on the forward strand.
GAACAACTAATGTCATCCAATACCGGAGGAGTTTAATAACTTCAGTTTAATAACATTCATACTACAGAATATTATGCCAAATATTACAGAGAAAGAGTTAAGGGGCGCCTGGGTGGGTGAGTGGGGTAAGCGTCTACCTTGGACTCAGGTCATGATCTCAGGGTCCTGGGATCCAGCCCCGCATCGGACTCCTTGCTCATCAGGGAGTCTGCTTCTCCCACTTCCCTTCCCCCTACCCCTGCTCATGTTCTCTCTTTTGCACACACAATCTCTCTCAAATGAATCAATAAAAAATCTTTTAAAAAAGAGTTAGTTTTATGCACTGATCTGTATTGATCTGAAGGGAATGTTATGGGCGTAATGCTGAGTGAAAATGTTAATGATCTAACAGAAAGCAGTATGCACAGCATCGTGCCAATACTGTAAAAAAAAATTCAAGGGGAACAGAGTAACCCTGGGCTGTGTTCACATGTGGATGGCACAGGGGCTGGGGGTGGAAGCCCCCCCACAAACCCTCCATCACCCCCAGAGGAGCAGACATGCAGCGGGAGCCGGAGAGTTGCTTGCTTTGTGTCTTTTGACAGGTGAATAAACTGCTTCCTCACTTCATCCAGGGGATACTGATCAGCGGCACAAGTGGAGATCTTGCTACTTTGGGGTTATCTGGGTAGTTTCGACACCTCTGTTTCCCTCGCTGCCCTTGCTCAGTCCCCCTCCCAATAATCCTGACCCCTTTTTCCCTGCCAGTCCCTTAGTGGGGGGCGCCCCTTGCTGGCTCCCCTGCCTCAGGCTCCGAGGCCATTTCTCTCCCTGCACCCCACACCCTAGACCAGAGTGGCAGGTCTCGAAGGCAGATCATGTCTTTGTCCCCTGTCCCCGTTTCATCGCCACCATGCCCTCAGGAAGAAGGCCACACTCCTAGGAGAAAGGTCCCGATGCCGTGGCCCTTGTCTGCCTTCCCAGTCACACCCGGGACCCCATCCTCCTCCTCTGTCAACACTCTAGGTGGGCTGAGCCTTTTTCTCTTACTCATGTACACACCAGGCCCCCTGTCTGGAAGGTTCTTACCCCCCGCCACCATTTTATTTAAAGATTTTATTTATTTGTCAGAGGGAGAGAGAGAAAGCAAGCACAAGCAGGAGGAGCAGCAGGCAGAGGGAGAAGCCGGCTTCCAGCCGAGCAGGGAACCCAACAGGGACTTGATCCCAGGGCTCTGGAATCATGACTGGAGCCAGAGACAGATGCCTAACCGACTGGGCCATCCAGGCCTCCCTGTCTGGAAGGTTCTCTGCAGCCTCTCTGCGTCTTCTCCCTAAGCTGCTGGTCTAGCTCAGTTGTAGCTTTCTTCAGCCCACATCACCCTGCCTCAGACCCCTGCAGCTCTTGGGGGGCCAGGCTTGGACCTGTCGGCACCTCGATTCTGAGGGCCATGTCGGGAGCCTGGGCCTAGAAGCCCCCAATAAACGTTTAGCCAAGACTTAATGAGTGCAGGGACCAGGAGGGACCAGGGACCAGGAGGTGTTAGCCTGAGTATCTGATGTTGGTAAGGCCTTCCACCTCCCCGGGCCGGAGCAGAGGCATGGGGGGAGAAGACCCGGAGGGAGCGGGGAAGGCCACTCTAGGCTCCTCTTCCCTCCGATGCTCCCCCTCCCTCTTGGGGTTCTCACTCTGTCCTGCCTGCGGCTGCCTCCAGGCCAAGTCCACACTCCCCATTTCTTACTGATCTTGGCAGGAATAAAACCTTCAGTCTGTTTTTTATGAGCTCAGCAAAGACCAGCTAGAAGTTTCAAAAATAGCCTTCTAAGAAATTGAAAGGAAACACAACAACACAAAAAACCTAGGAGAGTCAAGCCTTCCAAGGAAGGTTCGCTGTGCTTGGACTCCTGGAAGAAGCACGGACTGCCTTCCTGAACCTCAGATGATCTCCTGATGGATGGGCTCAGCTCAGTGGGCACCTTGCCTGGGTTTCCTCCCACCTCGGTTTCCAGCCACCTGGACTCTCTCCACAGAGAGTGTGAGCTGGCTTGCTCCTACACAAACACACTTGCATGCATAATCCACCAAAATACCCTGTTCTGCGCCAGGATGGACTAACGCCGCTTTTCCTGTAGTGCCTGGCTCCTGGCCACACCAGTAGCCTCAGGGAATGGTGGATCTGGAGCTCTGGCGGGCCCCAGGCCTGCCCCACCTGGCTAGCAGCCCTGTCTGCCAAGCTTCAAGTCATTAGGGCCAGGAGCCCTCAGCTACTCATAGTCCTGGCCCTTCTCAGACAGGAGCCAGCCTCACTGCTTGCTTCCCCTCCAGCTTAGCCCTCACCCCAAGACTCTGCTCAGGTAGGAAGGTTCCTGAGATCGCAGAAACACCCCACCCCACCCCACCCCAGCCCCCGCCATGCCCCTGGTCATCCCTCTCAAGCCTGACCCCAGTGGGTACACTTCTTTGTCACTTCCGTTTACGCAAGAAAAGTTAGAAGTCATCAAAAGGAAATTTACTAGGAAGTCGAGACGCGTGGCAGCGGTGGGGAGGAAGAACAAGAAAAAGCTCTGGCATGGAAACAGATGTTTATTGGGCACAAGTTTGGGCCCCGACAGGAGGAAAGTCAAGCACAGGAAGGGCCATGCTTGGCAGGCTCAGAGCTCCAGGCCTGGGCTGCTGTGACCATAGAGGCGCAGCCTGCCCTGTGGCCGGCCTCCAGCCTTCCCACAGCCCACGTGACTTCTCTCAGCCACGTCTTCCTCCCCAACACCAGCTCGGTGGCAGCCTGTCCCTGTCCTTCTCCACCAGAGATCTTCACTCAGCCCCATACAGGCTTGGCCTCCCTGGACTGAAACTCTACTGGGGGTGCCCCACTGCCTAGCACAGTGCCTGGGACATGGAGGCACTCTGAAGACTTCTTGCCATCTAACCGGTACCACTCTGGCTTTGAACCCGGCTCTGCCTGCTAATGGATGAGTGGCCTTAGCCTCCATCTGCAAAAGTCAGCAGAGGAGGTTTTTTTCCCCCTGGGGTTGGTGTGAGGCTTGGAGGAGAAAAGTCTCATAAATTGGTACCTGGCACACAGCAGGAGCCCATAGGACACCTCTAACTCATTAAGCAATTAGGATGACCATGCCAGTCTTCATCAGCCTCTCCCACTCTTGAGCCTAAGGCCGTCTCGGGCAGTGACAGGTTTGGAGCACTGAAGGATGATCCCAATCCCACACTGGCCTCCCCACCCCATGAAGGAGGGGATCCACTGCTCACAGGCACCAGACAGCTAGGTCCACCTGGAGCCAGAGATGGCCTCCAGCACCTGCCTCCCGGGCCCCCCCAGCAGCCCCCTCCCAGCCCCCCGTACCAGTCCAGGGACACCACTCCGCGGTTCTTCAGGGCCAGGAGCACCACTGAGGGTGGGGCCTCCATTGGCGCCGCCCCGAAGTTGAAGTCGAGCTTCAGATGGGTGAAGACAGTGGGGATCTGGCTTGTGCTGTGTGAAGCAGAGACTCAGACTCAGAGACAGAGGCAGACAGTAGGAACCCCCCACCAGGGGCAGATGGCTGGCCAAGCAATCATCTTCCTGTCAGTGAGAATTGGAGAATCTGGGACTCGGGGACTGGGGTGGGCTAGCATTTGTGACCTTGAGCCCATCCCTGACTTCTTCAGGCCACTCCAGGGATGGAAAGAATTTGGGGGGAGATGGGGAGACACTCCATAGATAAGTCCTGGTGCTGGGGGAAGGGTGTGGGCAGAGAGCTCCAAGAACACCCCAGATAGACCCTGCCCCCGCCCTGAGCCCACCTCACCTGTGCCGGGTGGGCACCTTGTAGGTGAGCTCTTGGGGGGTGGGGTCACGCTCCAAGTAACTGTTGAGCGTGTCTAGGGAGAAGAGGCGCCACAGGTGTTTCCGGGTGATGCCCTTGGCGCTGCCCACGGGGCAGACATCCAGGATGGAGAGCAAGGGGTACACAGCCATCAGGAAGACGCAACACAGCTCCTGCCTCTTCCCAGCCTTGTTATCTAGGGGAGAGAGGTGTGGACGTGAGGAGTGGCCTCACCTCTCTGCTGTCCTGGGCCCCAGCATGCAGGCTGAGCATGTAGGATCCCTGGCCACCTTCCCAGGACCCTTGTCAGGAGGAGCGGATATCTCCCAGGCTCTGGGACCTTTCCAGAACAGCCAAGCCTCGTCTGGTACTTTCTATGTGTCAGGCATTGTCTGAAATGCTCTGTGTGCATTGTGGTGCTCACTGGGTGTTGTCGCTTGTTTGCACACTGACTCTCACTAACGGCTTTATTGAGGTAGAATTTATATACCATGAAATTAACACTTTTAACCCATACAATCCAGATTTGTCCTATATTCATAGCTGTGCCACCATCACCACTATCTAATTTAGAACATTTCCATCACCCCCTAAAGAAGCATGGTACCAAAAAGCTGTCACTCCCTGTTCCCCTCCCCAGACACCATCCCCCAGCCACCACTGATCTACTTTCTGTCTCTATAGAGTTGCCTGTCCTGGCTGGACATCTCACATAGACAAAATCATACAATATGTGGGGTTTTGGTGATTGGCTTTTTTCACCTGGTGTAACGTTTTCAAAATTCATTCATGGGGTAACACGCATCAGCCTTTTTTTTTTTTTTCCACATGTGCACACACATACACGGACATCTGTGTGGACGGATGTGGTCATTATGAGGCATACACACCAGTCACCCCAGCACATCCCAGCATGCTAACGCACACCCTGCTGGCACTGTCTGGATCCCCGGCACCCGCCCACCCCAGATCCTGCTCACACAGTCCGCCACCTTTCCTCTCAGGTGGCCCACGTACCTCTGTGCGAGAGGAGAGCATAGCTGATCTTCCAGCAGTACTGGGAGCGCTGGTGGGGACAAGCGGTCAAGCAGATAGTGTCCTGGGACCGGGGTGGCAGGCTCCCCTCTGTGCGGTCCAGCTGCAGGGCTGCTCAGGGATGACCCCGGTAGGGTCAAGGGCAGAAGCAGCCCTCAGTGCAGGCCAGGGAGTCCCAGCCTCTCCTCCTGCTCCTTTCCACATACCCTTCCCTGGGCGCAGAGTACTGGCTAGAGAGCAGGCCCAGAGCCAGGAAAACAGGGAGCAGAGTCCCTCTTCCCAGAGCAGACAGAGGAAACCACGTTTTTTGTCACTGGCGTCTGCTAAGCACTTCACTCTGCCTCGAAGCCCTGGGAGGCAGGTGCTGGCAATCGTCCCATTTTATAGATGAGGCAGCTGAGGCTCAGAGAGTCACCCACCCCATGCCACACATCTAAAAGGTGGAAGCACCAAGTTTTAAGCCCTGCTCTGCCTTCCCCCAAAGCATGATCTGGTTAACCATCGTCCCTCCCTGCTAGCCTCCCTGGCCCCAGCCCTGGCCCGGGCTCGAGTACCAAGAGGCCCGTTGTCCACGACCTGAGGGCTGCACTGCTCCAGGAACAGGCGGTAATAAAGGGTGCAGTTGCCATCATTCAGAAGCTTCAGCGATCTGGACTGCTTGCTGTTCACCAGCACGTTCCCGAATTCCAGCTCCTTTTCCTTCACCTGAGGGCCAGAGTCAGCCGGCCACAGCCCTGGCTTCCCCACCCCTGGCCTCAGAGAATTGATGAGGGAGTACAGGGCCAGAGGGCTGGATGGCTCCCATCCCTTGCCCTCTTGGAGTCGGGCACCCTGGGGCCTTCCCTCCCACCTGTGCCCTGGCCCGCAGCTCCCCAGCCCCACCTGCCAGGGTTCTCCTACTCACGGAGAGGCTGCTGGTGATGCCCATGCCCACCAGCCTGAGCATGTAGTGGGTGGTGGCGGGGGGCTTGGTGTTTGGGGGCAGATCGGCTTCCCAGACCCACATCCCCACTCGGAACAGGTACTTGGTCTCCTCCAGAGGGCTGAAGGTCCATGTCAGCGTCTAGGGTCACAGAGATCATCCCTGCGTGGGGTCTCCAAAACCCCTTGCCCAGACTCCTGGCCACAGGAGATCCCACAGTGGGGGACCAAGCTATGGTACCTCTGAGTGATAACCCTTCCCACACATCGGATTTTATGTTCATTCCTTCAGCCTCTCCATCCTTTATCCCCACGAGGTAAGTGGTATTATTTAGTACCTCATTTTCTGATGACACACCGGAGACAGAGAAGTGGGGTAACTTGCCGCAGGTCACACGGCTGACGAGGGGTTTGGTGGGAGCTGGAGTGTGAGCTCCTGAAGCCAACTCCAGAGCCTATGCTGTCTCTGGCCTCCCTGACTACCACCTGGGTTCTTCCAGACACCATGTGTTGGTGGTTCTGGTGTCCGGCCTCCCCAACTCGTCTGTATGGCCCTAGACCAGGAAATGGGGCTCTGCTAGTTTGGGTCCCAGCCAGTACCCCCCTTCGGACTGCTGCTGAGGACTCCCCTTACTCACGCCTTCATGATACGCACCCAGCTGGCCCCAAACCACCTCGCAGCGATCTTGCAGCTTTGGGGACCACGGATGGAGAGAGGACTTGCCCCTTGAAAGTGTTTCAAGTGCCAGCTCTCCACCTCCTCATTTGTAATATTCATAAATGGCTTTCTCTTCTCTAAGTTTCAATTCTTCTTTGTAAAATGGGGGCTAAGACCATGGTAGCTGTCCCACCTGCTTGTAAGGCGGGGGAGGTGGTTATCAAATAAATGGGAGGGTGCACACTATAAGTCCGGCCCCCGGAGAGGCGTGAGTAAGAGATGATGGTCAAAGTGAAGGTGACCTTGGATCTCCTTAGAGACAGCAGCCCCAGCTCAACGTAGACTCTCTCCAGTGTGAGCCTTGGCTGTGGGCAGGGTGCGGGGAGCATGCAGATGGGAGCACAGGGGTGGCAGGGGCAGCAGCAGGGTGGGGCACTCACAATGCTCTCGCTGGGCTGGATAAGCCCCTGCACAGGCTGGACGGCCAGGATCTTTCCGTAAGGTTGGGAAATCCTCCATTCAAACTCCAGGGGCAGACGCGAGGGGTTACGGAAGGTGAAGAGGCTGGTGGAGGAGCAGCCCACCCAGGTGGGCTTGAAGAACACGCTCTTAGAGGTGTCCAGCTTCAGCTGTAGGGGCTCCTCCCGGCTCTGCATGCTTACCTCCTAGGGCCGGGGGAGGGAGGGCAGGGACCGGATGTCACCCTGCTGCCCCGGCTCCCCCAAATGTCTGAGAGGCCACGGGTGGGCAGCTTTTCCCCTGGGAGGGAAGGCAAAAGGCCCTCCTCCAGCCTGGGCACAGGCAGCTTCTGTCAAGGCAGAGTAGGTGGAGACCGACCCAAGAGATGGTTCTTGAAAAGAACCCAGGGACCGAGACAGGAGGTACCGATCATTTCATGGGCCAGATGTGGGCCCACCAGCCTGGCTCCTTTTCCAGCCCAACCCCACACCTCCCTCTGCAACCTGCAATGAGTCTTATTTTGCCCCCACTCATTTCTTTGGGACCTCTGCATCCCTTTTCTTGTCCCAGACACCTTGAGGTCGACATGCTGGGCCTGAGGGTGGGGAGCTCTTCACAAATGGGGCCAAGGGGTCTTTGCCCTCCTAGGGCACTTCCTGGGGGGGAGGGGAGAGAAGCAGCCCCTTGGCTACTTTAGGGGAGATTTAGAGGCCAACCCAGAATCTGGCTTTGAGAAGGAAAGCCCCAGACTACGGCTCATTCCTCAGGACCCAGTCCCCTAGCCTTGCCTTTTACCTTGAGATACTGGGGACAAAAATTAAACTGTAAGTAGAAAAGGTGTTGCTTCCAGCAGTTGCCCTTAGGGTAGGTACAGATGAGGAAGATCTGGTGGGCCCTGGGGGCCACGAGGCCTGAACTGGGCCGCAGGGAGATGTCTGAGCTGCTCTGGGGGGCCAAGTTGAAGGTCAACATCATGGAGCCTTTGTTGATCAAGAGCAGGCTACGGTAGGAGGGTTCACCGGCGGACACTGCAGGAAAGAGCTGGGGTGCACAACAAGAGGGATCCACGCTCAGATCTATATGCTTCCTCCTCCCTCACCCCACTGACCCGCACGTGAGCCACATCCCTTGGTAGTCCAGATGCCCGGGGGCTCAGGGAAGTCTGTGTGGGCTTGGCTGGGCCTGTCTTCAAGGAGAGCCAAGATACCTCCACACATCCCAGTCACTCCCCTGCGAGCAGGGAACAGAGGGTCACAGCTTGGCACCAAAAAATGATTCTGTCCTCCAGAGACCTCCAGACAGGGAGAGGGAGTGGCCGTAGGGAAGTGAGCCCAGGAAACACAGTCATCTGAGACTTCCTCCGCAGAGTTAAGGAGGTCTTTCATTTTAGGGTGCCCACAAGTCATCCTTTGGAGAATTCACTTTCAGAGATCCTGGTCCAGAAGCTCTGGGATCAGCAGTCCCTTCTAGATAACTCTCTTACAGAGAGCTGAGAGGAACCCCTTGGCCCCTCTTTGAGAAGGGGAAAGCCCCAGAATTCCCAGCTTCCAAACATTCCTAAAGCGCGTAGGGTATGATCAGCCGCAGGGTAAGAGCTAGTCCAGCCATATCGTAAAAGGCCTGAGATCTCGGACAGGGCGCCCACCCAGCTGGGACAGACATGCCCGCCTGTGAGGTGGCGGGTGGGCGGGGGGTTGGGCAACACAGGCCCAGAATCAGATGGACAGACGTAAAAAACTGCTGGGATGGAACCAGCCATGAGAAAGAGACGGGGGTCAGGGAGGGGAACCCCATGCAGTCAGGGAGGGGGACTTGAGCTGAATCTCAGGTGGTGAAGTCAGGTGGGGATTGGAGAGCAGAAGTGCAGCTGGTGGGGGGGGGCAGCACAGGGCCCTGGAGGGGTGCCTTTCCAGCAATATGAGGCATGAGGGCAGGGGAGATGGACAAAAAGGATGACAAAGGTCAGGGAGGCCGGGAAGAGTTGTGGAAGGAGAAACCAGGACTGGAACTCGGTCGTCTGGGTCCAGGCTTGATGCTTTTAAGCCTTCTGTCATCTGGCTGCTCGGGTCAGACATGACCTCCAATGGTTCTTCGGAGAGGCCTGGGAATTATGACTCAGGAAACCAAGGGTCTGTGACCCACAGGAGCCTGGGCAATCTCCAAGGCCAGGGGCTCATGGTGGGAGGGTCAGATCCCTGAGCAGGTGCTTAGCAAACAAGGCACAGACATATGAAGGAGCCAGAGAATCTTCAATCTCAGTGCGAGATAGCCGGCGAGTATTCCAGATGGAGCAAGGAGCGGCCAGGGGTCCGAAACCAGACTGGCCCCAGAGAGCCCTCCATGCCCGGGGAGCCATGCGGTGGGGAGGGTGTTGGGATGTATGCAAGGCCGGCAGAGTATGGACCGGACCAAGGCCAAACTCCCCTGTCCTACCTCCCACTGCCGCTGGGGCCATGCTCACCTTGGGGGCATGCAGAGAATACTGAGGGACAGGGTGTTCCAAGGCAGCACGATAGCTGTGGCCTCGTGCATGGACGGTCAGGCACCAGGAGGGACACACGGTGCAGTCCTCCTCGATGTTATTATAGCTCTGCAGAACCTGCACAGGGGGACAGACCAGTGGACGAGCTGAGAGTCCCATGTCTGACCCTGCGGGGCCCCCTATCCTGCCCCACTGTGCTACAGGAGTCCCACACCAGGCACAGAGAGAGGACAGGGTCTCCCTGGGAAGACAGCGCAGAGAACAGCCATCTTAACGGCTCTGACCACAGGGCACAGGGGCCGTGCTCGGCACTCCCGCAAGGAGGCTCTGTCATAACCACAGCAGCAGCAGGCTGGGGCTGAGGCAGGGGTGTGAGGACAGCATTTCTCCTGCAGGAATGTGGCGGCCTAGAGATGCGCCCGCCAAAAGAAACAGGACACAAGCCACGAAGGCAAGCCACAAAGGTAGTTTTACGTGTTCTAGCAGCCAGTCTCAAAGTGAAACGACGTGCCTCCAGGCGGGAAGAAGTTAGAGGCTGGGCTATCAGCCTCCCTGAGGGTATCTCAGAAGGAGTCCCCTAATGGAAGGTGGCAATCTCAGCGATATGACTTATTTATCCCAATGGATCCCAAATCTTACCACTTCAACCCAAAATCAACATATAAGTGATGCGTGAGATACCTTACATTCTTTTGGCGCTAAGTTTTTGAAAGCCGGTGGGTCTCTTATGATGTATCTCATTTGAACTGGCCACCTTTTGGGTGTTCGGTGGTCATGTGTGGCTGGTGGCTGCTGTAGCACACAGGGCCGGGCCAGAGCCAGTAGCCTAACAATCTGGATGGGTCAGACTTGGCAAAGCCAGGTGTCCACAGCCTTATTCCTAAATCCTCCATATCTCCCTGTCTCCCACCCCCCGCTGCCAAGATATTAGAGCGGAGGCAATTAAAGCCTTAGCTTTGGAAAGCCTTCTCAAAAGTTCAGATATGGCCCCACACTTTTAGATGAAAAGACCAGGGCATCAGGGACATTAAAGGACTTTCCCAGGGTCACAGAGCTGATAAGGGATGCTAATCTCTCATTCCTGGCACCCTGGCCCCTGGCAGAGAATAGCAGCATAGGTAGAGCCGATAAGGAAGGGAAAAAGCAGGACCAGAGATGAGGGAGTGACCAGCATCTGCTGTGCTCAGCCCAGCCTATGGTCCAAGTTCCCTGGCCAAGGGAGGTCATGCTAGAAGCTCCCCCCACCGCCCCCGCCTAATTATCCGGCTCCCCTGACTTGGTCTCCCAGGCTCTGGTTCCTGCCCATAGTTCTTCTGGATGGACCATTCCCTACTTCAAGGACTAGAGAGAAGTCAGGAGCTCCAGGGAGTGACTCCTTGTGTGGTGAGTTTTCCCAAAGGGCTGGACCCCAGCTGAGTTCTCTCTTGACTGGGTGTGGGGTACAGGGGTGACACAAGCACTAGAGGCAGTCAGATGGGCCAAGAACCCCTTGGCCAAGGCAGCCGATAAGCCTTGGAGAAGACAAACCAGTAAGGACTGTGGAGTGTGGCCAAAGAGGAGCCTGGCACAGAGAGGAAGGATCCTCTAGGGGCTCCCGCCACTTCCTGCAACCCCACCTTGCCATTCAAGCTCCAGGGCAGACAGGAGGCCCTCCCCTGATCTCTTCTGCCCGCACACACCTTATAGACAGCGAAGGCCTCGAGCTCCGCGGCGTACAAGCAGTTGGGGTCAGGTGGATGGAAGTGCAGGCGCATGGCCATGGACTTCAGTGGAGGCACACTGCAGGTATCTGGGGTCACCCAGAAGGGGCAATCAGACCTATGTGTCCAGACCACCGTGATCTTGCCCTTGGTGTGGTTCATCAAGCACAGGGGGACAGGGTTGGGGTTCTCAGGCCCGGGGCAGGCACCAAAGTCCACCTCTGTGGGCTCTATGCTGACCGGTGGGGGGAAGATGGCTATGTCATTGGTGCCATCGAAGAAGTACTCAGTCATGGGGGAAATGAGAGGATACTTCGGGGATGACGCGTCCGCCAGGTCCTGTGTGGGGAGAGACAGGTGAGCGGGGGCCCAAATGCCATTTCTCCTGCCACTGCCCCTCATTCGTGTGCCCCTTTCTGGAAAAGATGACAGGGATCCACACAGGTCATCCCCAACTACTAATGGCACCCACAGGGCTCTGGGGGAACATGGCTCGCTAAGAATTTCTGGAGAAGGGAGCATGGACCTGGGGAAGGGAGCCTATCTGTGGGAGGCCCCAAGTGGTCCATCAAACCTCGGTGGGAATCCTGAGGGCCCCATTCTTATCCTGCTCCAGCTTCTTCTCCCTCAGCAAGGTGCTCAAGATGTCGGGAGGGTAGAACGTCAGGCCCCGTGCCAGGTGCGTGCGGTACCAAGCCAGATGCTGTGGCCTCAGGATGGCTGGCTTGGTGCTGTCTGAGTGGCAGGTCCCAATCAGGTCCAGGAACAGGGGGTCCTATGACATACATCTGTATGAGGCTAGACTTCAGCCTCCGCTTGCCACCTGGGCCAGATGCCAGCTGGTCAAGGTGCAATTTGGATAACCTTGCCCATGGCCCTGAGTTGGGTCTGACTTTAAGGCTCTCTACTCTGAGTCCAGTCCCCCCTCTCCCCAGCCCATTGGCAGCAGCAGCAGCAGCAGCAGCAGAAAAGCCCTTGACCTGGTCTGGAGTGAGCCTTCCTATGTGCTTGGCCCGGCCCTGGCAGAGATAATCCAAGCAGAGTTTCCTGAATATAAAAGAGTGATCGCCAAGCACTGTCTTCATCAGTGGGCCTCAGGTTGGTTCCTCCAAATCCCAGGAGAGCCCCTCTTCACCTCTGCCCCTACTGCTCACCTGGTGGTGGATGAGACAGGCCACTCGCCGGGAGTAGATGATGGGGTGAGTGGGCCGGAAGGCACAGTGCAGGGTCATGCGGGCCTTGCCCACCAGAGTCCCAAAGGCTGGTCTGATGCCAAAGACACTCTCTTGGCAGTCAATGGCAAACTGGAAGTAGGCTGTGCAGTCCGACTTGTTCTCGATCCACAGGGGCTGCTCCGAGAACTGTCCAAGGTTGACCCAGCTGAAGTTGACACAGTTGTGTTGCAGGGACACATCAGGACCTGAGTGGAGATGGGACTCTTGTGAGCCCTGCCACCTGGGTGGGGCTGGGCTATCAACCTCCCTGAGGATATCTCAGAAGGAGTCCCCTAATGGAAGGTGGCAATTCCTGGAGACAGAAGGCTGAGCCCCAGCAACCCGAGCTGACCTCCAAGTTCATCAGGGGGTAAGGGCAAGAATATGATCTCTGAGCGTCCAAAACTGATTCCACACTGAGCCCACTAGGGGGCAGCAGACACCCAGGCTGAAGGGCATGGAGGCACCAGGCCTTTCAACCAGGCCAAGATCCCTTCCCAGTCCTAAATGAGGGCTGCTCCTGTCCCCAGAGGCAGTGCGCTGTCCTAGGGTGGCCAGTACCTCTACAGAAACCAACGACTTTGAGCAGGGTTTGGGAGGCACAGCCAGAGGGCATGATGGACAAGTAGTCAATAGTTCTGACGTCCAAGGTCTCAGGGTGGAAGGACACTGACACTAACTTCTTCCCGCCTGGAGGCACAATGCCATTGGTAGTGGGGCATGAGAAGGTATGATCTTTGGCCAGCACGTCTGGGGCTACTTCGATCCGGAAGGGGGCGCTCACCTGTGGGACCAGGGAGGGGCAGAAGGGTCAGGTCACAGGGTGAGGCAGCTGTCCTTACCAAAGTGCATGACTGAGCAGGTGAGGACAGCCGAAGTCCATCCTGTGCCCTACTTGTCAGTTTGAGTACAGAGGCCACCTCACCAAGAGGAAAGAAGAGGCCAAGCTATGTGCTAGGCACTGGGACAGCCTGGTGGGCACTCTTTTCTTTCCCCGAAGGTATCAGAAAGGCTAGCTGTGGTCCTGGGGGTAGGACCCCCTTAGGGCTGCTCTTGGAGTTGCTCTGGGGGTGTCAAGGGATACCCCAGCCCAGTCCCCAGCTGAGAAGAGAGGACACCTGTTGACACATGCGTGTATCAACAGACGTGAGTTATATGAGGCTTGGGGCCAAAGCACGGAGAGGAAGAGGGCACTTTGTAAAGGGGAGGGGTCTTAGAAGCATCTGGTCCTGTGGTCCTGCCTGCCCACGCCCCGATCCCCCCCAACAGGAGGCATACCGCCGAAGGGTTGTAAAGCTTGATCTGCCTCTCCGCGGTGCAGCCCACGGCAACCGTGCCGAAGTGCAGCACTTTCTGGGCGCCTTCAGCATCCTGGTCCTCTGGGCGCTTCTGCTTTATGCTCACCAGCAGTTGTGCACACTTGGCTGGGGCAGAGATGGGGAGTCTTGGGAAGAAACCCACCAGGGTCTCTGTTGCCCCAGCTGAACTGTCCCTTGAAGAAGGCAGGGATCCCCAGGGAAGCACTGGTCTGCCACACCAAGGAAGGCAAAGAAAAGGCAAGGCCTGCAGGGCTCGGGGGTGGGTGGGTGGGGGAAGCTGGTGGAGGTCCTGTGGAGGACAGGCCAGCAGGGGAGGTGCGGGGGTGCACCCTGAGGCTCTGAGACCCAGAAGGGGCAGCAGGGGACTCGGGACAAGTGAGAGGTTGGGCCTCACCCACAGCCTGCAGCTGGATGCTGCTTTTTTGCTTGCTGCCCTCTCCGTACCAGCACGTGGCCTGAACTTCATAGAGGATAGCCAAAAGGGGATGAAATGTCACCTTGATGTAGGAGGCCTGGCCTGGCTCCAGCAGGCCCGTGGTGGGCAGTATATGGAATGGGCTGGGGAACTCCCAGGTGAAGAAGGTGGGCAGGTCCCTGGAGAGGGCGGGGGGTTGCAGATCAGAGCCACTGGGCTCATTTGGACCCCTGTCTCTACTTTAGAAAGACCCAGAGATGCTGGGCCCTTCTCTTCCTCCCCTCCCCCAACAGCATCCTGGCACCCTCCTCACCGAGCTCACTCTCCCCACCTCTGAGCCTCAGCTGCTCCCCTCACCCCACATTTTCCAGGCAGAACCAGGCCTCAGCTGTGTCCCCCACGGCACACATGGGCAACCGTAGGGACGGTGGGCAGATCAGACTGTGGCGAGGCAGGGTGGCCCTCAGGTCCACATAGAACATTCCCTCTTCTTTCTCAAACCAGAGCTGGTCCACATACTCCTTCTGCAACGTGGGAGGTGGGGGGGCCGGAGGCAGTCACATATCCGTGGTAAGTGTATGGTGTTCAGGGACCACAATCCCCCCCACTCCGCCCCTCCTGCTATTGGTTCTGCCCCCAACACAGTTGCTGAGGGCGGGGCTGGATCATGCCCTCCCCCCATCAGTGTCCGAGGAGAGCTGGGTACTCATCCTCTCACACTGTCTTGGTCTCAGAGATCAGGGGCCTCTTTTGCGAGGACCAAAGTATTTGGGGGAATGTTCCGAGAGTAGGAAGAGATTAAGGGTAAGGAATCTAAGGCTTGTGGCCAATAGAGTAGCACAGACTAGTCTCCAACATCCGACTGGGATCCCCCCTGCTGTCCAATGAGTTCAGGCTGGGAGCCTCTCCAGGGTTTCCCAAGCTGGAGCTTCTGGAGCTGGCAGGATGGGTGTGTGTGTGTCTTGGTGGGGGAGGGGGGTTCTTTTTGCTGCTCTGCTCTGCTTCCTATTCCAAGGACACGGTGCCCATGTCCCTCCCTGACCGCCCCCTCTCAGCGGCAGACCTTACCTCTTCCAGAGGCCGGAAGATAATGGGGAGTGTGAAGGTTATGCCTGGGCTCAGCAAGATGGGCAGGGGGATGACGGTGAAGAAGAACTTGGTCTTGGGGGGCCTGCAGGAGAGAGCCGGGGCTTAAGCATTTCACGATCAGGGCTCAGATAACAAGAAAAATCCTGGCGCACTGAGCTGAGGGAAACCAAGGCTGAGACCAGAGGGGCCAGGGTGCCTATCCAAGCCGAGATCTAGGCAAGGCTGTGGAGTCTCAAAACAGTAGATAGTGCAGACTTCTGAAATAGTCACAGGAAGATGATACTACCAATAACTCTGTACCAATAAATGTTCAAGTTTACGGGCACTAGATGGCTCAGTGGGTTAAGCCTCTGCCTTCCGCTCAGGTCATGATCTTAGGGTCCTGAGATTGAGCTCCACATTGGGCTTTCTGCTCAGCAAGGGGCCTGCTTCCTTTCCTCTCTCTCTGCATGCCTCTCTGCCTGCTGTGATCTCTGTCTGTCAAATATATAAATTAAAAGTTAAAAAATGTTCAAGTTTAGGGGCGCCTGGGTGGCTCAGTGGGTTAAGCCGCTGCCTTCGGCTCAGGTCCTGATCTCAGGGTCCTGGGATCGAGTCCCGCATCGGGCTCTCTGCTCAGCAGGGAGCCTGCTTCTCTCTCTCTCTCTGCCTGCCTCTCCGACTACTTGTGATTTCTCTCTGTCAAATAAATAAATAAAATCTTTAAAAAAAAATGTTCAAGTTTAGATGACATAAACCCATTTCTAGGAAACAATAACTTACCAAAGTGGACTCAATAATTAGATAATTCACTTTATGGCCATCCTACCTAAAATCATCAAAGCCATTGAATAAGTAGTTAAGAATCTTCCCATAGAGGGGTGCTTGGGTAGCTCACTCAGTTAAGCATCTGCCTTCGGCTCTGGTCATGATTGCAGGGTTCTAGGATGGAGCCCCGCATGGGGTTCCCTGCTCAGTGGGGACCCTGCTTCTCCTCCGCCTCTGTTGCTCCCCCTGCTGTGCTCTCTCATTCTCCCTCTCTCTCAAATAAATAAGTAAAATCTTCCCACAGAGAAAACACTAAGTTGGATGGCTTCACAGCAAGTCCTACCAGACATCTGATAAAAAATAAGCCCAGTTGGGGCACCTGGGTGGCTCAGTGGGTTAAGCTGCTGCCTTCGGCTTGGGTCATGATCTCGGAATCCTGGGATCGAGCCCCACATTGGGCTCTCTGCTCAGCGGGGAGCCTGCTTTCTCTCTCTCTGCCTGCTTGTGATCTCTCTATGTCAAATAAATAAATAAAATCTTTGAAAAAAAAAATAAGCCCAGCCTTACCTTCCCAGTAATAAAAAATAAGGGAAAAAGGTCCCCCAAATATACGGATCCACTGTAACACTGTTACCAAAATCTAACAGAAGCAGGAGAGGAATGAAAAAGTATAGATTTATCTCTCTCATAAACAAAAGGAGAGAGCCAAAGGAATTTAGCAATGTATAGAAAGAATTATGACAAAGTTGAGTTCGCTCCAGGAAATACATGGTTGGTTTAGCAGAGGAAATCAATTAATGTACTCCACCAGGTTAACAAATTAAGGCAGAAAAAAAATCAAATGATCATCTCAATAAAGAAAAATATTAGGTAACTTTCAACTTGTTTATAAGAAAAACTCTCAGCAAAGTAGGAATAGAAGGGAATGTCCTTAACCTGATAAAATCTTTAAAAAACCCAAGTCAAAACCAAAAGCCACAGGAAACATCCAAACCAATGGTGATATGTTGGAATTGTTCACATTAAGATCACAAACAAACAAGGATAAACATCAGTGGAGGAGGAGATCATCAGGGAAAGCATAAACTTTTCAACAAATGGCTTGGGGATATTTAGACATTTGTTTGAAGAAAAGCATCATCGGATCCCTACTTGAAACCATTCAATAAATAGATAAATAAAATAACATCATTCACAAAAATCAATTCTGCGTAGATTAAAGACAAACATGAAAAGCAAAACCATCATCTTTAGAAGATACTATAGGAGGGGCGCCTGGGTAGCTCAGTCGTTAAGCATCTGCCTTCAGCCTGTGTCATGATCCCAGGGTCCTGGGATCGAGGGTCCTGGGATCGACCTCTGCATAGGGCTCCCTGCTCAGCAGGAAGCCTGCTTCTCCTTCTCCCACTCCCCCTGCTTGTGTTCCCTCTCTTGCTGTCTCTCTCTCTCTGTCAAGTAAATAAATAAAATCATTTTTTTAAAGATTTTTTAAAAAGATTTTTTTAAAAAAACTTTGTTTTTAAAAAAGAAAATCTTTTAAAAATAAAATCTTTTTTTTAAAGATTTTTAAAACAGATTTTTTTTTATAAATCTGTTTTAAAAAAGATTTTATTTATTTACCTGACAGAGAGAGAGATCATAAGTAGGCAGGCAGAGGGAGAGAGGGCGAAGCAGGCTCCCTGCTGAGCAGAGCCCAATGCGGGGCTCGATCCCAGGAATCTGGGATCATGACCTGAGCGGAAGGCAGAAGCTTAACCCACTGAGCCACCCAGGCACCCCTAAATAAATAAAATCTTTAAAAAAAAAGAAGATACTATAGGATAGTGTCTTCATGACCTAGGCAGTGGGAGAGAAGGACTTCTTAAAAGCAGCATCAATCATAACCTAAAAAGATTGATTCATTTGATTCCTTTGAAATGAAGAACTTCAATTCTTCCAAAGACATGGTAAATAAATGAAAAGACAAGTCACAGGTGGGAGGAGATAGTTACAACACATGACTGACAAAAGATTAGTAGCAATAGGAACTTCTATTTGAAAAAAAGACAGGGGCACCTGGCATGGGACTCTTGATCTAGGGGTTGTGAGTTTGAGCCTTGTGTGAGGGTGAAGTTCATTAAAAAAAAAAAAAAGACAATCTAAGAGAAAAGTGAGTCCAGTCTTAAATAGGAATTCCACCAATGAAATGGCCAATAGCACACGAAAGACACTTAGCTGTGTCGACAAGCAGGGAAATGTAAATCAGAGCCACAAAAAAATCACCACTGTTGGAAATATTTTAAATTCTGACAATAGCTTTGGTTGGTAAAATTGTGGAAGTGGGGGAATTCGTGCTTGGCTGGTGGGAACAGAAATATGAATGAGTACTTTAGAGAAGAGTTTCTATAAAAGGCAAGAATGGACATGCTCTAGGTCACAGCAATTCTCCTCCTATGTATCTACCCTAGGAAAAAACCTGCAGGTGAAGATCTATACATGAATGCTGATCACAGTCCCAGACCAGAAATAACCCAAACATCCCTCAGCAGAAGAATGGATAATATATTACAATATAAGCATCTGTTGGAATATTATACTGTGATGACCAAGAATGAACTATGGTCACATGCAGATGAGTCTTCCAAATATAACGTAACTTAACAAAACCCAAGGAGATAAAAAAAAAATATGCCATACTATTCTACTTACATCAAGTTTGTTAAGAAGGTAAAATTAAACTATATCATCTAGGGATGCAAACATAGGTGGTAAGTCCCTTCTTTAGAGAAAAGCAAGGAAATCTTTAAGTCAAGAGGGTGGTTACTTTTATGGTTGTGAAGGTGTTTCGACAGGGGAGTGACACACCATGGGAGAAGGTCAGCTTCAGACACGTACTATTCTATTAGTAATCTGGTCACGAGGGCTCCTCTTTCAATAATTATTCAAACTGTGCCTGTTTTATATGCTCTTCTAATTTTAAATGATAACTTAAATTTTTGAAAAGATATATTTATTTATTTTAGAGAGAGACAGAGAACGCGGTGGGGAGGGGTACAAGGAGAGGCAGAGAAAATCTCCAGCAGACTCCCCGCTGAGCAAGGAGCTGGGTGCAAGGTTGATCTCACGACCCGGAGATCATGACCGGAGCCGAAACCAAGAGTTGATTCTTAACTGTCCGAGCCACTCAAAGTCCCCTAATTTTATATGAAAATTTTAAAGTTTGGTTTCTAAAGAGTGACTGGGGGGCTTGAGGGCTCAGGGGCTGGATCTCTGATCCCTGATACTCATACCTGTACACCATCTTCTGGGTTTTCAATGACACGTTTTTCAGAGCTAGGTTCTTGGTGACCTCCTTCCCTAATGTCCAACCTTTCCACTGCAGTACCTCGGCCACCTCAATGCCCCAGATGACTCTCTTCTTCACTTTGTCTCGCTTCTTTGAGAAGCACACGCAAGTGTCCATCAAGCTGGCTGGCTGTCCAGATGTCAGGGAAAAGGAGGAGAAGAAAGGGCATGTTAACAGGGTAAGATTCAAATACCCAGAGAACAGGCAAAGATCTCCCTTCTCCAGGAAGTAAGGAATTACCCCACCTCTGGCCCTTGGGGGATGGTCTTGGAGAGAGACGGTGAGGGGCAGTAAGCCCTGGAGTCAGATATCACTGTTTCTGAGGTCATGGCGATGGTTTTCCAACTAGATTTTCCATGACCCCGCCCCTACAGCCGTCCCTGGACCACTCCATCCGATACTGAGCAGTCTTAGTCTGCTCTGTTCCTCAGTGCACCTAAAGATACCAGTCCTCTCTGGTGTTGTCTTGTCCTTTCCCTCCTTCCCATCCTATGCTTTTATGCTTTTGCTGCAGAAGTCTTTCATAGCTGGAGTGGTCTATCCTGCACAATTTTGGAGATGACGAGAATACTCTACCATTCCCTCTCCCATCCCTCAACTGCCTGGTAGAGCAGGGGAAGGAGTCAATCTGCCTGCAAGAAACCTCCACCCCCCACCGTGATGTGGGGCCACTCCAAGGGCTGCTCCTGACGATGCTAGAGGAGCTGTGTGCCAACGCTTCCCATCAATCATGGAAAATCCTTCCCAAGCTGATCCCTAGCCCCATCTACCTGAGAAGGGAGGGGGATGGAGGGGCAAAGCCAAGGTGAAGAGAAGATGAGCAAGATACCTCTTCCTACCACAGTCTTTGCGATGAACACTCCCCTTACCGCCATGTTACATTATCTTTGGGCAAGTATTGCTTCCATGTTGTTACTTAAAATAAAGATATATTCATCTGTTGGACAAATATTTGGTGACTACATACCACATGCCAGACATTGTGCTAGGCACCAGGACCACAACAGTGAACAAGATAGATGCATCTCTTCTCTCTTGGAGCTTACACTCTTAGTTTAAATATTTACAGAGTGTCAGGTGGCCAATGTGGTATTTTCTTTCCTGGTCAGCCCATAGAGGAAAGGTGACATGGGTGGGAAAGGGTAATTTACGGTAATATCAGTTGGGACATCAGTCAGGTCCAGTCAGGAAAACAGAAGCCACCGTGGGTGTTTAAAATGAGGAATTTAATGCACAACCAAGGTATAGTGAAGTGCCCAGAAGCTAGCAACATCAAGAAAGGGCTGCTGTGCTTGGTTAGGGGAGGTGCTGGGCTTCTCAGAGCCCTGACGCCTTTCGGGTGGGGACTGGGGTCATGGGGAGATGCAGCTGCTGATGGGACTACTGTCTCAAAAGCCGGGGGTGGGGGTGGGGGAGAGAAATACCCTGGCCCCTCCCTTCCACTCTACTTCCAATCTCCTGCCAGCTCAGGCAGAGTAGGGAAGGGTGGCAAAGAAACATGGGGCAGACAAGCCCAGAATGGCCCAGAGGGAGGGAGTGAGATGATGACCCCACAGTCCTCAGGGAAGCAAAGGCAAGCACCACTGTATCTAGAGAGACACAAGAATGCACACACAACACAGACACATGCGGCACCCCACACAGTCACACACCCCAAACACTCCTAGACAACTACCTTCCACCCCTGCCACTGCAATGTCACAGAGAGACACCCGAGAGCTGCAAAAAAGTCAGCAACATCCACATCTGGGTCACGCACACAGGGTCAAGCCCAGGAGAACTTTCTGAGGGAAGAGAGAACCCTTGACTACTCTCTCAGCTCTGACTGGCACCTCTCCAGGTGGCGTGGTGCTCCATGTATGCAGGGTATAGGGTTGGGGTTTGGACAGAGGAGTCAGGTCCTTCCGGACTCCTACCCCGCCCCCTGCCTCCTTGCCCCCTGCCCTGTTGTCCCCCTGCCCCCCCCCACCCTGGTCATGGGCTCACCCGGGCACTGGTGTTGCTGCTGCTGCAGACGCTTAGCGCCACACTGCTGCCGGTGATGGTGGCCATGGCCGCTGTACTGGCACTCAGACAGGACCCAGAGTTCATGGTACAGTCCCCGCTGTCCCTAATCTGTGTCAGGGAGCTTGGGGCTGCCTGGAAGAGCATCAGCCACCTAGAACACAAGTCCAAGGGGAGCACTCTGGCTGAGCCAGAAGTTCCTGCCAATGGGGAGCTAGGAAGAGACCAGAGGGGAGACAGAGACATCAAAGAAAGAGGCTCGTGGAGTAGACTCACTGATGCTCTCATTATCAAAGAAGGGCCCACTTTCCAGCTGTGGCAAGGAGGCAGGAGGTGGCTCCACGAGCAATGAGCCTGAATCTAAGATCCAGTGCTTGACCCAGGAGCCTAGAAACTCCCCATTCAGGAGAGGGACCCAGGGATGAGGCCTGCCATGGCCATGCATGGCATTTCTCAGGAAGCCCCGAGGGAGTGAGGCACATGCATTACCTTTAGCTGGCTTTTGCCCTCTACTTGTTTCTTCTGAACGTGTCTTGCCTCCTCTGCGAAGAAGGGGCAAAGAAGAGGTGAATGAGATTGGATAGTTATTGTTCTTTCAGGTTTTTTCTATCAGTATGCAACCTGCAGTCCAGGTTTAAAGTAAGCATTCACTGAAATAGCCACTCAATCCAGAGATAAGCAAGTCAACTTCTAGAGCAGAGGGATCCAGGGAGAGACTGCAGCTGGAAATTATAGGCGAATATATGCAAATTTAATATGCAAACCATATGCAAAATGTCATATATATGGAGAAGTGCTTTTTTCCCAAGGAAAGTGTCCACAGCTTTCACCAAATATTCAAAAGGATGTTTGGTCTTGCTCTAGGGAACACACATGGGACCTAAACTCCAAACCCCCTCTTCCTTAGGGGACTTCCTTTAGCACACACACCCAGGTGTGGCTACTATATTGGACAGCATCAATCTAATACCTTTTTGAACATATGTATATTTTTCAGACTACTCAGTGTCTTTCCCCACCTCTTCGAATAACAATCTCAAAAATAGCAATGACTTTTACTGACATTTGGTGAGAAATTATATACCAAGCAGTGTTGGAAGGCCTTCTCATGTATTTTATTTTATTATTTTTTAAGATTTTATTTTTAAGTAATCTCTACACTCAACGTGGGGCTCAAACTCACAAACCTGGGGTCAAGAGTCACATGTTCCACCAACTGAGCCAGCCAGGTGTCCCTTATATATTTTAATCTTTACAACAATTTATGGTGAGATGCAAGCTGTCTTTTATTTGTCTTAAATTCTCTCTCTTCGAGGCACCTGGGTGGCTCAGTTGGTTAAGTGTTTGTCGACCCCAGCTCAGGGTCTTGATCTCAGGGTTGTGAGTTCAAGTCCTACGTTGGACTCCATTGTGGAATGCAGCCTACTTAAAAAAAAAAAAACACCTCTTTTCAAGTTTGGGGTTCAACTTTTAACTCCTTATTACAACATATTACATTTTAGTCAATAATTTTATGGTTATCCTTTAGAAATTTACACAGTTTCATCAGACACTCTCCCATCCCCTCCGCATCACCATCCAAAGCAAAAGATTCTGTTGATTCAGTTTTTCCTAATTGGCAACACCTCCAAAACCTCTGGAGAATATCTTAGTTCCACTCACTGACTCATTCATTCATTCACTCACAAAGCTTTTACTGAGCAGCTATTATATAATGTGCAGTGCTAAGCAATGAACAAGACAGGGGAGGCCCCTCCCTTCCACTGTAAAGAGGATGTTCAGATGGAATCAAAGAAATGTCAGCTGGGGAGGCAGGGAGGAGAGTCCCATTACTTTTTGGCTATTGGATGGCTTTGTTGTCCAGCCTGACTCAGTCAAGTCTGTGACTTCAGGGGATTCCATAGATACCACTGCCTCAGAGCTCTAAAAAAAATCTCCAGTCAACAGCTGTAGAAGAAATTAGAGATGATGGGGGTAGAAATTTGGTCTAGATCAGGTCTTAGGGCTTAGGGAAGAGAGCGTTGCTCCTGGAGCAAGGAGGGCTGCATTGGCTCAGGCTGGTTGAGATGGACAAGTTTCTCCTCACTAAATAAAGGTTATCTTACTTCACAAAGTTGATGTGAAGCTGGGATGAAATAGGGGATTTGAAAAAGCCATAGATGAGCCAGTGTTACTGTAGTTAATAATTATAACTTCCATACTCGGTTGAGCTACTCTTCCAAAAGACACCCATCTACAGCGACTGTGAAGACCCTGGGCCAGTTAGGGGTTGTTTTTAAATCCAATTTTCTAATCTTGAGGACTTTAGAAAAATATATATCATCAGCTTCCTTTATTTGCCTCATTTCCAACGTAAACATTCCTAAGATGACCACTGGAAAAGTGGCGTAGTGTGGAGTGGAAAAGAAATTGATAAAGTGAAGTGATAAAAATACTTAAGTTCGTTCCTCCCTTCTCTAGGAGATCCCCAGGCTGATCTTACCCAAGTCTCAGTCCTACGGGATCTCTAAGGGACATGAAGAGGATCCCCGGCCACAACTTCCCAAAGGAGGTGGTCTTCCAGGACAGATACCTTCGGTCGCCACTCGCGCGGTTCCCCAGATCCTGGGACCAACTCTCGGAACTCACTCCGCCGCCATATTGTCGTCTCCATAGAGACAGGACGCTCAGGGCACGGCGTCTCTCGGTATCCCAGGACAACGACGGCATCCCGAAGGAGTCAAGGTTCACGGAAGGCGAAAGAGCCGGCCTATTTTAATGCTTACCCTTTTTGTATTCTCTGGTTTTCCCTTCTAGTAGTCCCTGAGCTTCTATCAGTCGCGACACGGAATGTATGGTCTCCTACTTGTCGTGACGTCCTCGCAATCCTTATTTTAGTAGGCAACCAAATTCACAGGAGGTTACTCCGTGGGCTCGCCCCCGGAGTGGGAGCCGTTCCAGTTCTTTCCGGCCGCGCGATGGTGACGTAGGGTCAGAATCTCAACCGGAACTTCAGTCTATGATTGCGATTGTGAACTTAAAAGCACCCAGTAGTTATTTCTCATTTGCATATTGCTTTACGACTGGATTCCTTTTGCAGGTGGGAGAGAAAGTGACCTATCCGTGTTCTGCCGGCATTTCCTCCTCCCTGGCAGCAAACCAACTCCTTTCTGGGGATCTGAAGGTTAATGGTTGAAGAAGGCGCTGGTACGCTAATGTGGATTCTTGGAAGCCCATTTGTTGATTTGTCCACATTTGCTTTGTGGAAAAGTTCTGTAGAACAACAAAAATTCAAGGGGGTAAACTTTAAGTAATAAATAATTATTACTTATAATCCAGTTGGTTTTCTAAAATGGATTTATGAATTGGGCCGCATCCCATCTACAAGTAGAGGGGAGCTCCAGGG
The DNA here is from genome assembly GCF_011764305.1 of Mustela putorius furo. NCBI lineage: Eukaryota > Metazoa > Chordata > Mammalia > Carnivora > Mustelidae > Mustela > Mustela putorius. The sequence goes on from NW_025421341.1 coordinate 22,947,637, forward strand.
AGTTGTGCAAAATGGAAGGTTTATACAGGCAGGAGGGTGCGTCAAGATGCTATTAGCAAAAGAAAAGGATTTTTTTTCCAGGTAAGGTGGCCTTCTCTTATGGGGAAGGACAGGGGCTCTTATTACAGATTGCCTTTTGGGGGTTGGAGAGGGTACCTGTGATAGATGACCTCATTGGTGCTGACCAGAAAATTCCTGTCTGACCCGTTAAGACTACATTTCTGGGAGAGGTTGAAACTTGGCCCAAGGGACACCATTTTGGGTCTGTGGTTTTCTTTGTAACAGCTCTAATTTGGTGAAGACTCCTTAGGTGGGTGAAGCCGAAAGCCTCAAAGTTCACTCGTGGGCAGTTAAAGATGTTTCACCACCCAGGACAGTGATGGGGGTGGTGTTACAGGGAGAGATCTTAGTGAGTCTCAGGGTAAACCCAGAAAATAAACTCTCATTTTGGGAAAGTTGGCATTTACTTGTGAAAGTAAACAGTGGATGGACTAAGATGACAAAGTGGCCTGAGTTGGCCTGGAAAATCACATGGCCAGCAGTTGAGTGAACTGGAGGGAAGAGGCAGGCCAGGGGGGCTCATGAAGTTATGCCAGCACCATTAAGTCTGGGATTTTGTTGGGATCAAGGAATGTGTAACTCAGTGAGGTTTTCACCAGTTTTAATGTTATTCTCAGAATCTGAAATCTGCACTTTGGACGTGACAATGTCTATGCTGTTTGTTGTTTCTATAATGATTTCCTTTTTGTTTTCCTCTAAACTCTTTTTGAAATGGTCAGCCTGACTCAGCGGGACAGGGAAAGAGACCTGTTTTTCCATTCTTAGACTGAAAAGAAATAGGAGCAGTGACTCTGCTGAGAGGGCTTGGTGGTGGCCTCAGTAATCCCAGCAGCAAAACCTGAAGAAGGTAAAAAAGATCATGCTAGGAGCCATGTGCCCTTGTGCCTTTTCACTAAAGGAGTGTCCCTCCACAGCTCTGGTGTGCCCAAACTTTGGTGGATTCCTTGTCCCCACCCTGTGGGCTCCACTTCTATGGGTTTCTGGCTGCCTGCTGAAAATTCTGCTGGAGAGCTCTAACCTTGACTGATAGAGTGGACTCCCAGGGAGAGGTCCAAGCTGGACTTTGCTCCAAGGGGCAAACAGCGTGGAAAGGGGTGTGGCAAAAGGTTGAGTCTCAGGAGGAGAGAGGAGGTTGGATTTGCTCTGGAAGTCCCCCTTTCCAGGAGCCCAGAACCCATGGGAAAAAAATGGGTGCTAGGTCTTGGTGACTGTATCTTCCATGGACCCAAGAAAGACAACAGGGTGGATGCTGTTGGGTTCAAGGCTGTGAACAAGGGTGGGTGATGATTCAGGTAGTCAATGAGGACCAGGATGTGGGAGAAAAGGAGGAAGAAAGACTTGAATCCTTTTGTGTAGAAACCTTATTGGAGATAATAAGGATAAAGCACACATTCAGTAATTTGGGCTTCAGCACACTCAAATATATCTTATCTAAGTCCTCCCTCCCTTCCCCCAACAAATAGAATTGAGGAGATTCTGGGCTGGGAAGTCAGACCTGAGATTAATCCTGACTCTCACTTACTGACTGTGTGATCTTGAACAAGTTATATGACCTCTCAGAGCCTCAGTTTCCTCAAATGTTACCTGGGAATAATTATCAAAAGACTCATATAGCAGATGTCTGGGTGGCTCAGTCTCAGTGCCCTGGGATGGAGTCCCAGGTTGGCCTCCCTGCTCATCATGGAGTCTGCTTCTCCCTCTCTGCCTCTCCCCCTTCCCCTACTCATGCTCGCTCTCTCGCTTTCAAATAAATAAATTATTTTGGAAAATGGAATGCCTGGGTGACTCTGTTGATTAAGCATCTGCCTTCCACTCAGGTCATGATCCCAGGGTCCTGGAAGTGAGTCCTGCATTGGGCTCCTTGATCAGCAGGGAGTCGCTTCTCCCTCTGCCTGTCTCTCCCCTGACTTGTGCACTCTCTTTCTCTCTCTGACAAATAAATAAATTATAAAATCTTTTAAAAACCTTTTAAAAAAGGCTGGTGTAGCAACAGAGTGGTCAGACATGTAAAAAGTATTTGACACATGGTAGACAATAAAGTTAGCCGCATGTGCATGCACAGATGATGGTCACTCACCAAGTGGGAGGTCCCTATAATTAAGCCATTCAGTTTTCTGTGCACCCTCCCCTCCTACCATCTCCCAGCCTCTGCTCCACACTGGAGAGGCAGGAAGTTTTTCTTCTCTCCACATCCCCCTCTTTTGTTTCTATAATAAGGAGCCTGCCTTGGTGCTCTAGGATGGAGAAAGATGAAAGGAGCTACCAGGGTGACTTTCTGTCCAGTTGGCAAGTCAACGCATCTCCAGAACTTGCAAAGTCCCCTCCCATCTTCCTTCCCTGCACTCTGACTTCATTTCCAGTATTGGTTCTGAAATCAGCTCTACATTCAAGATGTACTTAACTTGGGGGGCGGGGAGAGATGAGGAGATGAGTCCTCCCATGGAAATTTCTGACTTCTGAAATTAGGTAAGTCTTCCAAGCCCAGCCTGAAGGGTGAAGAGTGAGAGAAAGCTGCAGCTAAGAGGGCCACTTAGGTGGTTTGGAGGCTGGATCTATGAGCAGTCATGGGGCACTCTCTGCATTAGCGTGCCATGGTCCTCTGAAACTGCTGGGGGTGGGGAGCCTGAATCAAGAGGTTGATGGCCCCTCCAGCCTGAAAGGGCTGCCAACACACAAAACTGGCAGGGGCTAGGAGCCAGACAGTCATATCATATCAATGAAAGAGTTCCATTCTGCTTAGGATGCCCCCCACCCCACCCCACAGAGGGTTTTCTACAGTTTTATGCCAACCTAAACTCCCTAGATAATTTACTCTTTCCATTCATTGTCCCCACCAAAGGGTAGATAGACATGCAAGCCAACATTAGTGGGATCAAGGGAAAAAGACATGAGGTTTAATCCCAGGAGACTTGACTTCAAGTCCAGGTTTTACCATCTGAGAGCTGGGTGATTTCAGGCAAATTATTAAACATTCCAGAGGCTGACTTTCTTCATCTGTAAAATGAGGGCAAACAAGGATAGTATTCAAAATTCTTAACAATTGGTAAAGTATGGATGCCAAGCTATGAGTATGGATACCAGCTGGCCTCAGAGCCAGAGCCAGGGTCCTGGTTGCTCCCATTTTGCCAGGCTTTAACCCTTTTGTTGTTGGGTCATAGGGAGAGCTGGGAGTATGGTGAGGAGACAGAGAGAGCAGCCACAGCAGTAGAGACCTCAGCAAGTGACTGGTACCGAAGTATCTCCACATTTTTAACAATAGCTGTAGTGAATAGTAATAGTTGCAAGCGAAACCTGAGGAAAAGTCCCACCTCACCATCTGCTGTTTACACATTTCTCTATTTTTAAGAGTTTATTTAATTAATAGAGAGAGTCAACTAGAGAGGAAACACAAGCAGGGGGAGTGAGAGAGAGAGAAGAATGCCTCTGCTGAGCGGGGAGCCCGGGGAAGGATGACCTGAGCTGAAGGGAGACATTTAACAACTGAGCCACCCAGGGGCTCCTAGTTTACTATTTCTAGCCAAAACTTGAAGTATCTCCCCTTTGAAGGTCTCCTCATTGGTGAAGAATTAGTCACCAGGTCTAACTGCTCTCTTTTTCTAGTCTGAGCAGTGTTCCTTCTGTGTGTTAGCTTTCCCAGCTGTCTTCCTTTAAACCACCTCCTCCTCTCTCCAGCTGCACACTTCTCTGGCCAGCACCATGGACAGCTCTAGCTGACCAACCCATCTGATGCCATCCCCTTCCCTTGCCTTCTATCCCCACCACTCTGATCCACCCAAGTGTGGAACCCCTGAGGTATGAACTGAATGAGGGTCATCCTTGAAAAGATAGTACAGTGGAGTGATTAAGAACAAACTCTGGAGTAAAAAAGTTTGGATTTGAATCCCAACCCCACCAACTCTCAGCTCTACAATCTTGTTCTTTTGCTTCTATATGACCCAGTCTGCCCATCTGTAAACAGAGAAAACTAACACCTACCTCAAAAGGTTGTGAGGTTTAAGTGTGATTTAAAAAAATTAAGGAACTTAGCAAAGCCTGCATTATTACATGTTTTAAATAGAGGAAGAACATCATTAGTCTGTGACTTTCCATCCTATTTAATTCCTCAAACCCTTTTCCAATCCATTTCTGATCAGGGCTCTTTCTCAAGTAAAAATATCATAATATGACCACTGGCACAGTGCAGCTGCCCTCCTTAGGGTGTGAAAATTGACTTGGACTTCAAAGATGGTAAGGAAGCCCACACTTGCCTGGTCCATGAGCTCCTGACTTTTTTTTTAATCTTAAGAACTTTGAGTTGGTTATAGATATATGGAAGCATCACAAAAGTAGTACAGAGAGTTCTCATTAATGCTTCATGCAACATCCCCTTAGGTTAGCATCTTATATGACTATAGAATATTTATCAAAACTAAGAAAATTAACTCTGGTACAACACACACTATTAATGAAAGTAAAGAATTTGGGGCGCCTGGGTGGCTCAGCGGGTTAAGCTTCTGCTTTCGGCTCAGGTCATGATTTCAGGGTCCTGGGATCAAGTCCTGCGTCAGGCTCTCTGCTCAGCTGGGAGCCTTCTTCCCCCTCCCACACTCTCTCTCTCTGCCTGCCTCTCTGCCTACTTACGATCTCTGTCTGTCAAATAAATAAATAAAATCCTTAAAAAATGTTTAGAAAGTAGAGAATTTTTTAGATTTCACAGCTTGTCCACTAATATCCTTTTCCTATTTCAGTATCTAATTCAGGACCTTCCCTGGGGCATTTCCTGAGTCTTTTCTTGTCTTTTATGACGATGACTCTCTTAAAGAGTACTTTTAGTTATTTTGTAGAATGCTGTTCAATCTTGGGTTTGTTTCGTGTGATTAGAGTAAGGTACATATTAATAGGAAGCATAATACAGAGGTGATATGCTCTTCTCAAGGCATTATATCAGAGAGCACATGATTGATATCCGTATGCAACATTGGTGATGTTAACTTTGGTTACTTGGCCAAAGCAGTGTCAGGATTGTCCACTGTCAACCTACTACTTTCCTCTCTTTATTAGATTTTGATCATGTCCATCTTTTGCTTCTCTAGGATTAAGAACTCCCCCAGCCCCACAGTGTATAATGAACCACCTCTCACAACTCTGCAGGTGTAGCAGCTCTTTCTGCTCACAGGACCTGTCCCCAAGCTTTAATAAAACCACCATTTTGCACAAAAAAAAACAACAAAAAAAGCATTCAAAAATGAATAAATCTGTCCTTGAAGTTAACCTTTCTTACCCCTACACTCCCAGCCACTCCCCTGAGACACACCCATTCCCTAGATCCTGCCTGGTCACTTTCCCCTGAGTCTTCTTAAGTCGGGCACTTGGAAGCATGTGCAGAAGCCAAATGCAAATACACCTGGAGTTTATAAGGACAACAGGGTGTTTCTTGCCCATTTTTAGGGACCTTCTTGTTGAGCCCCTGCTAGTTTCTGTGTGCAGGGGCACTCTGAGAAAATCTGGCCAGCAACTCTCCACAGAAGGGTCCAGCCCATCTCTCTTGTCTGGCCCCAACCATTGAGCACTTTTTTCAACATCTAACAATTGGGCTTTTTAAAAGTCTCTAACAGAATTCCTTTCATTTGTCTATGATGACTCCTTACCACCCATTAGGCCAGACTCATGAGCTTCCTTCCTTCTAGAAGGCTCTTCACTCCTCCAGGAGATCCTCCCCCTAAAATGGATACATAACATACTTCTAATCAGTTGAGTATGGAGAGATCTGCTTATCCAACCTTCCCCTTTGTCTGCATCTCTATCTGCCCTTAGTTCAGTCCAAATCAGTGTGTCCTCCCATGCTGCTGCTTTAGATGACTAAGAGTTGGGGCACCTAAATGGCTTAGCTGGAAGGGCATGCAACTCTCGATATCAGGGCTGTGAGTTCAAGACCCATGCTGGGTGTAGAGATTACTTAAATAAAAACTTAGGGGAAAAAAAAGATAAAGAGGCATCACACCTCCTCCAGCCCAATAGTGACTCCATTTTTAAAAAATTTATATATTTACGTTAGAGAGAGGCAGAGAGCGTGTGCATGAGTGGGGGGAGGGGCAAAGGGAGTGGAAGTGAGAGAAACTCAAGGAGACTCTACACTGAGCCCAGAGTCCAACACAAGACTTGATCTCAGGACCCAAGAGATCATGACCTGAGCCAAATCAAGAGTAGGACATTTAATCAACTGAGCCACCCAGGCACCCCATGACTCCATTTTTTTCCCCATGACTCCATTTTTAAAAGCTTTTGTGTAAAAGCATTAAAGACCTCAGAAGATATGTTCATCTATTCCCATCCCCTCTTTGCCCTTGGTTCTGGTTACCATCACTGTGTAAGAAATCATTCCAAAAATTCGAAGTTCCAAATACACAAACCTTTATTTTATTTTGCTTATGGTTTTGTGGGTTGAGAGTTCAGGAAGGGCTTGGCCAGGCAGTTCTTACTTAGAGCCTTTCAGATGCGGGCCAGGGCCGCCCTCTCTAAGTTCCTCTGGACTGCGACTTCCAAGATGGTGCTGTGGTCTGGGAGCTGGGCTAGCCTAGGGACAGGAACACCTATCTGTAGCCTCTCTAGCCTGGCAATCTCATGGTAGAACCAGGCAGAAGTTATATGGCCTTTTCCAAGGGGAGAGAAGTGTCAAGTAATTTGTGGACATACTTTAACCATTGCCACTCCCACCAGCACAGGATCCTCTCACAGCTTCTAGAACATTAGTCCTCTAGAACCACCTTCCCTAATGGGTTCTTGGCCACCCCCGGCCCCACCAGATCTTTTAGGTTGAAGCTGAAGTGCATTCCTCCCATTCTTCTGGGATGGTGACTCATCAGTTCCTACCTTCTTTAGTTTGCGGCTGAAGAGCACCTGATCTGGACGCTGCTACTGCGTGTCCTTGGGCAGGTGACTTCACCTCTCTGGCCCCAGTTTCTTCTCTGCAAAGTAGGAATTAGGAACAACCTCACCTCATAGGCTGTTAGGACTTTAAAAGATAATGTGAATAACAGACTTAGCACAGTTGATGCTCCTGATGATGAAAGAAACAACCAGGGGCAAGTTATTTTCCCTCTTGGAGACTTGATTTCTGAAATGGGGATAATTCTCTTAACCCAATTCCCCCGTGCGGATGAGAGTGGTCTTAAATGGACTTCAGGGAGGGCCAGCCTACAAGTTGAGGCTTCCTGACCCTAACCTGGCCAGGAAGCCCCCTGCATCTCTGCACTGCTGGGGCCCCATGCCCTGTGCGTGCGAGGTGGCCAGGGTGTGGCTTGGGGCGGTGCAGCATGCAGGCGGGCCACTATCTGCCCCACCGGCCTTATCAGATCCGGGCTGGCCGCAACTCAGTCCCATGGAACAAAGAGGCTTTGAGAATCAGGTTGGGGTGTGGGACATGGGGCTGAGCCCCATCAGGCACATTCCACCCAGTGGGCAGAGGGCATGGGGTGAGGGAGCCGCTGCCTCCAACCCCTACCAGAAAAGTTTTTCTGCAGATGGAACACCCTCCTGTGTGGGGAGCAGGACCTGTGCCTTCCCACAGGACCCACCGTTCTGACTTCTTTGGGGCATTTCCTGCTCTAGCCCTCCCACCAGGCAAGCAGCTAGATCTCTTCCATGAGGCACAGTGTCCCCCAATCCCCAGCCCAGCTCCCATTTCCCCTCCTGGCACCTTTAGCGCACCCCCCGCCGCCTGCCCACCAAACACACCAGTTCCCAGTTCCTGAGCATGCCCTGCATCTTCTCAGGGAATCCCTCCACCACCTACCCTTGACCCCGTCACTTGACCTGGAAGGCGGCAGCCCAAAACCCCTTCCAGGAAGTCCCCGGTCACCGGGGTCATTGAGCTCATCCAGTCCTCACTCCTGTCTAATTGCTCTCTGCTTCCTCCCATGTGACACTGTGGGGAACTTCTCTCCAAACTTTAATTGCAGGCGGGGAATCCGCTGAGCCTGGCAGAGGCCCCTGCTGGCCTCCTGGGCTAAAGTTGTACAAGTTGTACATTACAGACGGGTTCTAGGCTGGGCAGGACAGCTGGAGCTGAAATCTGGGTGTGCTGGTATCCTGGCGTGCCCCCTGCGCCAGGCTCTCACCTAAACAGGCTTGCTGGCACCAGGCCAGAGGAGTTGCGTTTTCTAGTTGGATCTCTTTGCAGGATGGGGAGGGAGGGATTTGTTAAATTTTTTCAGGGAGCGGCTCCTATTTCCAGTCCCCACACGGGCTGCTGCCCCACCCCCCCGCCACAGGCCTGGTTGCCTAAAGGATCGGTGCGTTCTGCTAGGCCCATCCCAGCCCAGCACTGCAGACTGTCAGAAACCATCCCCAGGGCAGCATCTTCAGGTAAGGGCAGGCCCACGCAGCTTCAGAAAAGCCATCCCCAGGGTCACCAGGTCTTTCCAAACCGGAGAGAGGAGGCTGCAAGGACAGCTTGGGGAGTGGGTACCTCAGGGGGTACCTGAGTGGGTACCTGAGGGGGCCCAGACAAGTAGGAGAGCCAGGTGTAGAGGCCCCTGTGTTGAGGGCAGTCCGTCCAGGCAGCTCCATAGGCCTCCCAGCCAGATTCCCCACTTTGTCTCCTGTACCCCAACACTCCAGTTCTCCCTAGCTCCATTTCTCCCTGAGGACTTGTGGACTCAGGCAAGGGTGTTGCATTTCGCCTGGACTGGGCTGTGCGGGATGATTTTGAATCTCTTCCCCATGCACTCCCGATGCGGGGGTGGGCAGGCAGAGAAAATAGGAGCCCCAGGCTCCCTTGAACCCAGTTAGACTAGCCTTGGGAAACCAGGAGAAGGCCCTGTGTCATTTGACCCTTGCCTACCTCTCTACTTCAGTTTGGCCATGCCCACATAGATTTGTGACACTGGCCTGGCAGTTCTTTCAAGACCCCAGGCTCCCTTAAGCCCCCACACTTTTGCATGTGCTTTGTCCTCAGCCTGGATCCGTTCCTTTACAGACCCACAATGCAAAGGCCTCCTTGCCCTACCTGTAGCATCCTCCCCTCCAGGAAGCCCTCTTAGCTCCCCACCTCTCCATGGCACTCCCATAGCCCCTGTGAGATGCTGGCCACAGGACCCAGCACACAGCATGGGCATGTCTCCCCATGCTGCTTCCCATCACCCAAGGGTTCCCCATGGCGGGGACTACCACTTCCCATCACCCTAGCATGGGACCCAACACAAGAGTATCCAGTGAATGAGGACCAAACACATGAATGCAGGTCATAATTGTGGACACAGGAGCTTTGGGGGCTGCACTTGACCTTGAGAAGAGAGGCAGACATTGGATCAGTAGCTGCCTGGGCAGCATGGCTGACTCTCCTCTGGGCCTTGGCATTATAGATGCTGGGACGAGGTGGGTTTGGGGGGAAGGGATTGGGGCCCCAATCATCCTGTAAAGGTGGAAGATATCTTCCCAGGCTGTCTCCTCATGTCTCCCTGCTCGCACATTGTGCCCAGGTCTGGTCCCAGAATTCTTGGAAAAGCCACAGGGTCCCACATCCACCCCAAGGTTGGTTTTTGAGGGTCTGGATTCAGATAAATTTCTTTCTGAATCTTTGGAGCCTTCTTTGTCTGGAGAATGAATGTTTCCTGAGGAAACCCATCTAGAACAGAAAGGTCTGGGGACACCAAATGGCTCTGTGTCTGCAGGACAGAGTGTACTCAGGCCTAGTAGGAGAAGCTGCTAGACCTCATGGGGGAAAGCCTCTCTTTCTTCCTCCCCCTCCCTCTTCCCTCTCTCCCTCCCTTTCTTTCTCTCTCTCTCTGCCTCTCCCCCACCCCCACGAAGAATGTCTGTAAGTGAGAGAATGTACAAACAAACAGACAAGAGTATCTTGACCTTGATCTTCTGTTTTTCACTGTAGACGAGTTCATGGCCATTCCGTCCCTGTGAACCTGGTTCATGAGCGTCTGCCCATGAGTCCATTCTACATGTGCTGACAAAGCTGACTTCCGGGCCTGAAATGCTGAGAGTGTCTTCCAGAGAGAACCCAAGTTCACCAAGGGAAAAACCTCGTGGTCAAAACTGGGCCCAAAGGCCAAGATGCATGGGTTTGAATCCTGCTTCTGTCCCTTGCTCCGTCACCTCGGGCAAGTTACTTAACCTCCCTGTGCTTCTGTGCTCATCTGGAACATGATAATATGAAATCATACATCGCATAAGGTTGTTACCAGAATTAAGTAGCTTCCTATAAAGCACTCAGAACAATGCATAGTGATGGTTAGTCTGCACCAGACAACAGCAGTTGTCATTATTGCCTGGGGGACCCTATTTCCTCCCAGATGACACAGCTTCCAGAGCAATGATGTTTTCTCCGGTGTTTTCCTCCATGGAGATGGGGGAAGGGTGAGGTAAGAGTCCAAGCAGTCATCCCTGAGGTGGAGGGGAGAAACTGTTTTAGCAACTGGCTCTCCATGGTTGGGGGAACTCTACTTTGGAGCGTATACTCGTTTCCATGGTGTGAATTCTCCTGCCGTGGCCTATTTCAACTGGCTTATTAAATGTCTGACAATTTCACAAATATACCACTGGATCTGGGCATCTTGGCTATTTGTAGTGAGATCAGCTCAGAAAAAACAGCCTTGGGCTCGAGAGACCAAGAGAAAATGAAGAAGGGGGTCATCTTGTCTGGGCAACCAACTGGGCCTTCTCTAGACTAAGCCATGTTTCTCCAAGGGCCATCCATGGGCCATCAGCCATGTTGGGTGTGTTTGTGAAAAGTTCCTGTGCCTTGTCTGGATCTGTTACAGCAGAATTGTTTGAGTGGAGCCAGGAATCATTTTTAAACACGCTGCAGAGGGAGCTCTGAGGTTTGAGACCTGCTAGATTAGGGACCCCTGAGTTATCCCAGAAGTCAGAATGGGCCACAAGGCAGATGCGAATTCTACAGAATCTTCTTGTACCATGGTCCATTATTCTCACTGAAGGAAGAGAACCCCAGGCCCCGAGAAAGTCTGGAGCAAGCGGGAAAAGGGCCTTGACTAGGCACAGTGAGGTGGTTTGAGAGGAGTAATGGGGCCCTGGGCTAGTTACCTCAGTTTTCTCTCTGGTCCAGTGGTGTTTAAGGCAAAGTTGGAGGTCAGCACGTGAAAGGCCTTGCCTAGCGCCGAGCCCAGCTCTCTGGGGCCGGGTGTGTGTGTGTGTGTAGGGGGAGGCTTTGCTGGGCTGCTGGATGAGGAGGGCCTGCAGAGATGGTGGGAGCATGGGAGGTTCTGTCCACAGAGGAAGGTGAGCACATCCCGGACAGACCCACCCATGGGTCCAGACTGTGTATTGGCCCCACTCAGCATCCTAGACTCTACAGCTCTAACAACTTAAATAATTTTTATTACAAAAGGAAGAAAAGACCAAAACATCCCCCAAATTCTCCCATGGGCTTCCCGCTCCGTGCCAATAAATAAGGTGGGGGGAGACTGACCGGAGGGGGAGTGGGGGTCGTGGTTCAGCAGAAGAGGGAGCTTAGCTCAGGCTGGGGCTGAAGGACATCCAGCCCCCTCCCCAGGTTCCCGGGCGCTGTGATCACATTGGCTGAAACCCAGAACTCCTCCCGCTGATAGCAACAGTCTCTGGAGGCGTCCCGAGGAGTGTGTCCGGAAAGGAAGGTCCTGCCTCATGATGGCCAGGCTGGCTGCCCTACCCTACGGCCTTCTCGGTTCTGGGCAGCTGATGTCGAGTCCAGCCAGCTCCCTGCTGGCTCCCAGGGAATCTAGCAGCATCAACTGAGGGACAAGCCCACCTACAAGGGGCCTAAGACAGATGGAACGGGTCTTCCCCCGCAGGGGAGACAGGTATGAAAAGTCGAAGGGAGAGCTGGCTGGGTTGGCCCCGCTCTGCCAGCCTTGAGGTCTCTAGGGTAGAAGACTAGACCAGCCCCTCCCACCCCTACCAACCAGCTGGGCTTTCAACCCTGTCACTGCATCAAAGTCGGATGGGTGGTCGACACTGGCACTGCCCAATGAAGCTGCAATGGTGTGTCTCCGTGAAAGAGGAGATGGTGGGAACCAGTGCCCCCCCGACTCAGGTCCCGTCCAGCACCAGTGCCCTGCTACTGGCAAGGAGGCCTTTGGACTGAGTCAGGAAGCTGCGGGAGGGCAGCCAAGGGGACTTTTCAGCTCCCTAGCCCGGCCATGCCCAGTGAGTGGAAACTGTCCTCTTCCAGCAGGAGCTGTCCCAGACGGTAGAGCAGCCGAGGGTACCAGTGCACGCCCTCTCCCGGGGTCCAGCTGCCCCACACCGAGCTGTGAAACAGTCGCAGGGGCCAAAAGGCCAACTGAGCCAGACGGTGGTCGGCCACGGCCGCAAAGCAGGAAGCCACCACATCCTCCACCACCAGCGTCCCGTGTCTGGTTAGTGGGGCGTAGGCCCCCACTGCCACGTGTGTGGAGACAGCCGCCACTCGGGCGGCCTGCAGGCCTGGCACCCCAGCCACCAGCACGTACTGGCCAGGCTGCACTTGGCTGGCAAAGGTGGCCCGGAAGTGGGCCGCTGGTTCCGTGTGATTGTTGGAGGTGAAGAGCAGGTGGGCAGGCGTGAGTGCCAGGCGGCGCGGGGGGTCCTGGGTCTCGATGACCCGGAAGGCCCTCAGCCTGTCTGGCTCACGGTCCAGGAAAATGAGCACGTCACTGAAGGTGGGGTTCCCATCCTCCCCCATGGCCAGCACCCGGTCTCCAGGCCTCACGGCCGACAAGGCCACACGTGCCCCACTCTCTAGGCGCACCTGGGCTCCAGCAGGAAAGCAGCCTCCTGTCTTGGCCGCAGCTGAGTGCTCTGTGGGAAGAAGGGACACAAAGGTATTACTACTCTGTCAGAGCACCCCTCCCCAGAGCGCCTCTCACTCCCAGGCTGCCCCCTGCCACCGCTCACCGTACACCAGTCCCATGCAGCCTTGAATCCACCCCAGCCCACGATGTCATCTTCCTCCCTTCCCCCACTGCCACCCAATCAAAGCCTTTGCCAGCGAGAGGAGTGGACTCAGTGTGCTGAGACCCACGGGTGAGGAGGAAAGGGCCCCTCTAAAGCCCAGGGAAAGCTCCCACCTGCCCTCCATCCTGACAGTGCCTTGAGGCTGTCAGAGAGGACCAGGATTGTCTGAGATGGGCAGCAGTCAGCCGTGACCTGACACTCGGCAAGCAGCAGTCTCCGTGGAGAAGGCACTTAGCTCCTCTGGGGTCTGGAGGTCCCGTTATTTCTCACTCTTTGCTCAGACACTCCCCCCAAATTGCCCTCTCAGATGGACTCCCCAAGTTCTGGGCCAGAGCTGAACCTCAGAGTCCATAAGGAAGTGAGAGGAGGACCGGCCATGCACAAACACAGATGTCTGGGGAGCCTCGGAGCAGACAGTCAGGCCAGGGCCCGGCTCACTGGCAAGGGTAAAATCACCGTCTTCAGTTCGTGTGCTGGGTCCTTGTGTGGGGACAGGACATGGTGGCACTGGGGAGTGGCATGGAGGGCAGTGTTGGGGGTCAGGAATGAGGATGGAGGTGGCCACTTGGGGAGTTGGCCCCAGGCCAGTGTTTCACAGGTGCAGGGTGGACGTGACTTGAAGCAGATACCACTGGTGGACAAGTGCCCGAGGGGAGGGCGGGGGTGGGGGCCCCATGGTGTGCCCCGGTGGGTCTGGGAATAGGAAGCAGTGGGCCTGGTCTCAGTGTGCCAGGTCTTCAAGTGTCGACTATGGCCCGGTGCCTACAGCCTGGTGGGGCTAGGCTGGCCGTCATGCAGGAAACTTTTGAAGCATCTGTGACTGGGTTCAGTGTAGGTGACAGGGATGTTGACAAGGTCGAGGGAGGGGCGAGGCCCCCATGCCTGCCCATTTGGATCAACAAGGCGGCCAATCTGGGAAAATCCACTTTATTGAGTCCACTCTGTTTATTCTGGCCCTCGTGGCTGGCTTTGCCCCAAAATGTCCAGCTTCAGGGCCCTGGGGGGGAGAGGTTGGGGACACCTGCACCCCCCCCGGGGGGAGCATAGGAAGTGCCCTAAAGGGCCTGACCTGCCGCAGGGTTGTGGATTCTGAATCTCTGGGCTCCTGGCTCCTGGTCAGGCAGGCTGGTGTCTGGGCACGCCCTGGCCCCGGCCCCTGGTCCCACCACCCGCTTCCATTCTGAGTCAGCTGAGTGGGGAGGCCATCTCTGTCACAGCCTGGCTTCCATCTGTCCAGCTCGCTCTGGCTTGCACTTCCTGCGGCAGGCTCTGGACTGCGGACTGCAAGGCCGGCCCCCAGCAGTGCTGGGACAGGCCCTGTCTCCCTAGGCTCCTGCCATGACACTACCAGGAACGGGACGAGCAGGTGGTCAGCAGCAGCAGCGGGGAGCGCCGCAGACGTCTTCTTCCCTGGGGTCCCCTCCTCCATCCCCTGGCCGGCCTCTTCACCTTCCGGGCAGCAGCGAGCCCTGTGCCTGCCCACGCCCTGCGGCCCCGGCCCCGGGCCCAGCCCCCAGGCAGCGGCTCACCGGACTTGACGGAGCAATGCACGTGGGCCTTGGACTCGTAATATACCCAGTCGAAGCCGGCCTCCACGGCCAGGCGAGCCAGCAGTCCGTACTTATTGCGGTCGCGGTCTGAAGTAGTAATGTCCACTGCACGGCCCTCGTAGTGCAGCGACTCCTCCGAGTGGTGACCGTCCTCGTCCCAGCCTTCAGTCACTCGCAGCTTCACACCAGGCCACTGGTTCATCACTGAGATGGCCAGAGAGTTCAGGCGGTCCTTGCAGCGCTGCAAGAGGAAAGCACATGGAGTTAGGGGGAAATGCTGACCTGCATGCCAGGCCTCTCCCAGATCATCTGCCTGAGTTGGGAAACCGGGGAGGTGCTCTATCCCTGTCTCTTAAGAACAAAGAGCCCTAACTTGTTTCCTTGCATTCTAGCATCTGGCTGCTCCAGGGACCTGGACCGCATGGTGGCGCCACAAATCCGGAGGGCCCCGCGGGAGGTCCACCCTTGGGCGACCTTCTCTGATAAGTGGCCCCTCCTCTCTGCACTCCCTCCCCTCAGATCGGGCCACCCATCCCTCCACAGATGGGGCTACTCTCCCAGCACCCAGTCCCCCTGTCCCACCAAGGCCCTGGAGACCAGAAACCGCCCTTTGCTAGCAGGGTGGGGGGTGGGGGGAAGTGGTAGCAAAGCCAACTGCCTCCGGCAGGACTGCTAGGCATGCAAGGCCGGAGGTGCCCAGTAGGTGTCACCGTAGCCTCAGGGCTGAAGCCCCCCAATCCCAGCCCTGAGGGATGGCAGGTGCAGAGGGCCCCAGCAGCGTGGGGGTGTGTTGGAGGGGAATCCCGGGCTGCCTGGATCTCTCCAGCGCCAAAGAGTTCTTCCTTTCAATTCCTGCTGCTACTGAAGATCCAAAAGCCTCCAGCAATGGATCGGAGGATGGGGAAGCAGGGGAACCAGAAGCTGATGGAAATGCTAGCTCACAGCCCGGCCAGATGGAGGGCGACAGGAAGCATCTCCCGATGCATGGGGAGCCCCTGGGGTTGATAATCCCAGGACACGTTCTCCCTGAGTCCAGAGCCATGAGCACCTCTGCGTGGCCCCTATCAGAGAAGGGATCCGAGGAAACGAGCCTCTGATCTCAGCAAGCCAGCTCTGCGCTCTGTCTCACATGGGGGCGGGAGTTGAGCTGTGCCCTGGCCTACCGGGAAGGACCAGAGAGCTCATCTGTCTGTGGTGACTCCCACCATGCCTACAGCCCAAAGGACCCTACAGTTGACTGGGGGGATGGGCATGTGAGAGAGGGGTCCCTTTCACAGTCCTTGACTGGGTGCGGGGCCCTGCCACGCCTGGGCAGCCGGTGCCCCACCTGGGAGAGCCCAGGCCCCACAGACCCTTGGACTCGGGTCTCCCAGGAGCCAACAGCAGCTACAGCCCAAGGTTTGGCCAACCTCTGGGGCCAGCAGCCTACCTGGGGGGGCGCTCACTGCCCAGGGAGGGAGCTCTGCGTACTCCTTGCCTCCAGGCTTCTAGCCCCCCACCTACGGCAGCCCCGCAGGCCCCTGCTCCCCGCCCCTCTCCCCCTCCACCCCCCCTCGGTCCAGAGCCCGCGCGCGCTGTCAATGATTGCCCAGCCCGTGGCCCGGATCCTTATCTGCATTCCTCGGCGCCCGGCCCGGCCCGGCCACCAGCCAACCTTCGGCCCCGACACCGGCCGGCCAGCCCCGGCGCCAGGGCGCAGGCTGAGGGTTGTGCTGGAGCTGCTCTTCCCAGAGCACCTAACGAGCAGGCTCCCTGCCTGCGGGGGCAGCCCAGGGACACCACTGAGGAAGGGGACGAAGGTTTCTGATTCCTTGGGACCCAGGCTGCAGGAAAGAAAGTTTGCCCCCCAAGAGCGTGGGCTGAGCGTGTCCTCTTCCGCGCTTGCAGAGACTAGCTAGCGTCAGCTCTGCTCCCGGCCTTCCCAGGCAGGCATCGTGGCTCTTCTCTTTCAGCCCTCCCCGGCCGGCCACCAAGCCCAGGGGATCCCCCAAGTTCGTTCCCAGAGCCCGAAGTTCCCGGCACCCCACCCTTAACCACAGCTGGGCCATTCAGCTCTCGGGACAGACACGTGGGCTCGCCGGACAAGTTCCCTTTTCCACCTCCGCCTCCCAGCCCAACTCTTCCCGCTGTCCCTAAGACCAGACCCAGGGGGGACGCTACTCCAGGAGGGGGCAGCGCAGCGGACCACAAGCGCGCGGGAAGGAAAGGCCCTCTGCGCCCACAGCTTCTTCGCCTTTGGGGTGCCCGATGGCTTCAAAAGGAGAGGGGCGCAGCCGTGAGGAAGGTTAGGCCCGGAGGGACTGAGTGGGTCCCGGAGGCACGGGAGGTGGTGGAGGCCAGGTACCTCCGGGTGCCGCGTCTGACCTCAGCTGCCTGCACTCCGGGCCAGAGAAGCTGCCTCCACCCGGCTGCGCCGTGGCGCTTGGAGGCGGGGAGCTCTCCTCACAGCCTCCGGCAGGTTCGCGGATGTCCGCGCTCTCCCCGGAGACCCCTGGCCGGCCCATCTTGGGCAGCAGACGGCCGGGCTTGGCGACAGGGGCAGGTGCCAGGGGGCGTGCCAGCCAGTCGAGAAAAGGTGCCAGGGGGGCGGGGAGGGCCGGGCAGGTGGCGGTGCTTCGGCGGCGGCGCCCTGCGAGGGCGGGTCGCGCTCACCTGGGTCATGAGGCGGTCGGCGCCCGTGTTCTCCTCGTCCTTGAAGATGATGTCGGGATTGTAGTTGGGGGTGAGCTCCTTGAAGCGCTCCGAGCTGCGCGCGATCTTGCCTTCATAGCGCCCGCTGGCGCCCAGGGTCTTCTCGGGCACGTTGGGGCTGAACTGCTTGTAGGCGAGCGGCACGAGCTTGCGCGGCGGCCGCCGCCGGCTGCCCACCACCCGGCCCGGCCCGCAGCCCCGCGCCGCCGGCACCAGCAGCAGCAGCAGGAGCAGGCAGAACTGCAGTCGGGGCCGGAGCCGGGCGGGAGACATGGCCGGGGAGCCCGAGCGAGAGGCGGGCGAGGGCGCCTGGTGGGCTGGTGGGCGAGCGAGTCGACGGGAGCGCTGGGGGGACTCAGGCGTCCGGCTGGCTCCGGGGGGCTCCAGGCGGGGGCGCCATGGGCTGCCGCGGCGCGGCGCAGGGCCGGCGGGACTCAGGTGCGGGGCGGGGGCCCGGGGCCCTGGCTGGTGGCGGCGCGCTGTCCCCCTCGGCGCCTCGACTCTGAGCTGCCCGGCTCGCCGGCCGCCAATAAATAGGCCGGCCCGTTTGTTTTGGCAACGCGGCGGCGGCGGGGGGCGGCGGGCGGCGGGGCTGCGGGCCGCCGGGCTGGGCTGGGCTGGCCGGCGGGGCTGCCGGGCCCCGCGGTTAGCACCCCGGCCCGGCGGTCAGGCGGCTCGGGCGGAGCGGGAGCTGCTACCGTCTGCGGCGCAGCTCGGGGCCGAGTGAGAGGGGAAATGGAAGAGATCCGGGCTCGGGCCCCGCGCAGACCGCACCCTACCCATGTCCCTGCCTCCTGTGCGCTCGACAGCGAACCTGCAGCAAGGGCGGCACAGCCTCCTCCCCCTCGGGCGGGCGGCCCCGGCACCAGCCAGCCCTCGTCCCGCTCGCTCCTCCGCTGCGTCCGCCCGCCCGCTGCCCTCGGCGCCCCCTGTGCTGCCTGAGTTCGCCCTCCCCGCCCGGACGCGCCCCACCCCGCCTGGGCCTCGCCTCTGGGTTCCCCGCGGCTCCGGGATGCCCCGCCAGACGCAAACCTCCCGGACAGGAGCTGCCACCCCCACAGAGACCGCAACCCACGGCGCGGCCGGACGCGAGGGGCGGGGGGCAGTGGCGGGACCGCACAGCCGCCTACGGTGTCCCCTGCGGGGAAGTAAAGCCAAAAGGCAGGAGGCCGCTCCTAACCTGGGGCCCCGCCCTGGCCCAGGAGACGCGCCTTCTGGGCTCGGTGCACTGAATTCCCTATCAACCCGGCGCACATCCTATGACCCTCAGGTGTGCAGCGTGGGAGTGGGGCATCCAGCCTCACAAAGAGTCGGAGAGGGGGTTTTGAGTTGGAAACACTATTAAAGAGAGCAAACTGAAGTTGCAAAGGGAGGGGCCAAGATGCCGAGAAGAGTTGCTAATGGTGAAACCGCCAGAATCCTGGAGAAAATGACCACCGCGGAGAGGGGCAGCACAGGTCTCGGGTACAGGGACTTACTAAGGCCCATCTCAGCGATTTGGAGCTGCTGGCGCGCTGGACAATTACTCTGTTATTTCTACTTGACAAATTAGAAAGCACAGAGAATACACAGAGGCAGCCAGAGAAGCATGGTTTGTGTACCTATTTTAATATGCCTTTCAGGAAAGCTGAATGAATTCGAATTTATTCTGCTAAAACAAGAGAAGGCAAATATGTTAAAGACAAATGCCACCATCGCAACAAATGATATGATTCGGTTGCAATATATCCTAACATTCAGTAGAGATAGAAATAGAAAGATTTTAAAATGCTCGATCCAAGAATACTAACACAATAAGTACCGTTTTGCTGATAGGTGCCCAAGGCACAGAAGCTAGTAGATATTATTATACCAAGTATTCTAGTTGCATTATCTAATTTAAACTCACATCCCTCAATGAGGCTATTATTATTCCTGGTTTACAAAGGAAGATTTTGTAGCTCAAAGAAGATGAACAACTAGTTTCTGGCTGAGGAGCAGAGAGGAATTCAAATCCTCGACCCTCTACCTGGGTCTGACCCCAGAGCCCCAACCCTCTCCCGCATTGGTGTGCTGGCCCTCTGTCTTCTGCCACCAGTACAGCCCGGGGGTTTGGATGGTGGTGGCTTTTCACAGATGTGCTCATGTGTTCTCTGGGTCGATTTTGTGAACAGAAGTTCAGAATTGCTGAGGACTCAAGGTAGTGCTTAATCCAATCACTTCATTTATAGAAAAGGAAACTGAGGCCCACAGAAGGGAAGTTATAATGACGCCACCAGAAGTAGACTTGGATACAGGATGGGCTGTTTCTTTTCCTCCCCTTTGCCCCATGTTCCCTACACTGGATTCTTCCTTCCTTGGTATTTGGATTCTGTCTCCCAGTCTCAGACCACTCTGATGTTGTTTCTTTTCCTTAAAGCTCTCAGAGAGCTTTAAGGCATATTTTCCGGGGCTCAGAAGATATCCCTGCGATATTCCCCACCTGTCTGCCTCTCTTCCCCTGATTTCCGGGGCAGACTACTCAGCCAGGCCAGCACCTCTCCCCATCCAGACTAACTGGGGCCCTCTTCTTATGGAGCTCTAAAGAAGACCACCCCATAGGCTTCCAGGGTCACCTGTCCCAATGTGTTATGTAATAATCATCTAGAGCAGTTTTGCCTTAAATTCAGTCTGTCTTTCTTCCTTCCTCTCTAATGCAAATTCAACTCCTTTCCTTTTTTTTTTTTCCTGGTCTTAGAGATCAAGGCCATTAACCAACTTCAGTCTCGAAGAGTTTGTTAAATTCACTTTCAACCTTCTTTTCTCCAAGTGAAAGACAATTTAAGATTCTCTTAGAGGCTCAAACTTCTAACCATGTATTAACTTTGCCATTCTTCCTCTCACTTCCCTTCTTAAACTGTGACCCTGTGGAATACAGATCTCTGGTAAAGACCTGATCTGTGTCAAAAAAGCACTCATCAGTGCTGAGAGAGTTTGGCATTGGGAGTGCTCCTCGCATGGGGGTGCCCTTACCACAGTGTAACCTTGTTGGTTGAGATCGGGGCTCCACCAAGTCCAGTCCCTCCTCTGCCTGGCTAACTTAGGAGCAGAGCTCAGGGTGTGGACTGGGAGAAGCAGGGGAGGGGGGGCGTGGCTGATATTTATCAAGTCTATTCTCTATGACACTTACCTTAAGCACTTAGTCACATCTTCCCAACAACCCCCTGCCCATGGCAGTTATTATTCTCACATTACTGATCTACAACCCTAAGGCTCTAAAGATAAAGTTACTTGTTTGGGGTCCCATGGTCATTTGAACCCCGGAGCTTCTTCACTCTGAACTTACACTTTTTTCTCAGGACACAGTGGTGGTTCAGGATCTCAATCTCAAATTCAGATCTGCATCCATCCGGTCACCTGCAGTGGAAGGAGGGTGGAGAAGAGGCCCGTAAGTAAAGCATCGTCACTTCCACGGCAGTGATCCTGGAGCGCTTTCGATCCCAACTGGGGCCCAAGACGGCTTGGCTGCCCATGTTCTTAGCCGTTCGGTAGATGTGGGGTAGCTCTGCACTTACGCTCATCCATCCAGAAGCAAATGCAGCCTGCTCCTTTTTCTGGTCACTGGTAGATCCTGTTGCCAATAAACTGGAGAACCAAGGTGTGCCACTCCCGGGGCCAGCAATGGCCTGGAGTTTAAGCAGCGGAAACAGAGCCTGATGAGGGCACCTCACATCTGAGTCCTGGGCCTATTGGTAAAATCACTTTCCTTCTCCCACCTCTAGACCCCTTCGCCCCCTCAATCGTCTGGATTTTGCAAAGAACAAAGTAAAATCTATTTCTTTGGATATGCTGATTTCTTTTTTGCTTACTAGAGTGCACGTTGGAAAACTAGGTCGGAAAGAAAGAGGAGAGGGAGGAAAAGACACCATAGAACCGGATAATTTAAACATATCTGTTGGGGGCACCTGGATGGGTCACTCAGTAGAGTGTGGGACTCTTGATCTCAGGGACATGAGTTCCAACCCTATGTTGGGTGTAGAGATTACAAATGAAAATGTAAAGGTTTTACTATCTGTTTATTAGACTACTATGCTAGTATATTTACTCCATCTTGAAATTAACACTGTAGTACAAATACCACGTGCAGCTTGTCATCTATTTGTACAGGTGTGTGTAGGTATGTGCGTGTGTACAGACGTGTGTGTATATCCACAGAATCACACACATAATCTGCGCTGGTCCGTATTTCTGTAATCAACTAGTCTTTTTCCTCTTAGTCCTGCCACTTGCCCAGATCAATCTTGCTCTAAATCCATGGGAGCCGAGCCACAACAAGACAAGTTTCAGGAATGCTGTTAGTCGAATACCTGCCGGTGACTCAGGGCACAGCAGCCCCGGCTCATGGAAAGAGCACCGGGCCTGGAATCGGCCGATCTGCACCCGAACGTGGTCTCTGATACCTTCTACCCATGTGGCCTTGGGTAAGTCACTTGACTTCTCTAAATTTTAGTTTTCTCATGTATCAAGTGAAAAGCTTATCAGTTACCTCGGAGGACTGTTGAGAGGGTTAAAAGTATAAGCTGTAAAGTACAAGTATAAGCTGTAAACTCCAAAGCTTTTGTGTCATTATCCTCCGTTGGGTTGGCTAGCAACAGCGGCTGTCTGATTCCTATCATCCGTCCAAGGGGAGTAGCATCCATCCAGCTGCTCATACTCCGCTGCTCCTACTTGTGTGTCCCGAGACAGCAGTGGGATTAAGAGGATTCTTTCTCTGAGGGATCATCTACCTTGTGCACAACAGCGTGATGGGCACATAAAGACAGAGAATGCAAACAGAAAGTCAAAGACACCATTGTTTTTCTCAAGAAATTTACTATTTAACCTCAAAAATAAATCGTGAAAATAAAAGACAGTTACGAAGCAGTGAATACCACTCCTGAATGAGTACAGAATAATGCATTATAAACTAGAGAAGTTAGTAGATCCAGGCCTAGAAGGGTATGGAACTGGGAAGCTGTTAGCCTGGGATCTTTTCTTCCCATTGACCTCTCCCGCTAGTTGTCCCAGTGACTGAACTGTTGAAATGTTTTTCATCATCTTTAGATGATTTTGATATCTATTTCATAGGTGCTCTAATTCCAACTGGTGATGGGGTTAGACCTCTTGAAAGATATCCGTTTTGAAGGAGGGGAAGGAATGCCTAGAAAGAATGAAGAGGAAACTCGGAGATGGGCTGTGGCTCAAACACAGATGATGGCACAGTGATAATGAAAACCCAAGCTGGACAATCTAGGAAGGGGGGAGGTTCCACTGCGATCTGATGTAACCTTCACTAAAGCCTTATGAAATTGACACCATTCGTTTTACGAATGAGGACCTACTAAGGTTCAGAGCTTGTAAGCGAGGGAGTTGGAGTTGGAATCCAGACCGGTTTGACTCCATAATAACCCCATTTCTTTGTGATTCCTGGGGCAAGCACACTGGGTTGTTGGCCTCTGTTCAAGACACTCATTTTCTCTCTAAATCTAGGGGACTCTTTTGTTACCTTTATCTTGGATTTTTAACACCTCATATCTTTGACCATTTCCCCAGCTGGTTGGGATCATTCTGATTTCTGTTGATTTTTTTAAGTAGGCTCTACACCCAACGTGGGGGTCAAACTCATAGTCCTGAGATCAAGAGTTTCCACTCTACCGACTAAGCCAGGCAGGCGCCCCTGTACCTTTGATTTTTTAAAAAAGATTTTTATTTATTTATTTGAGAGAGAGAGAGAATGAGAAGGGGGAGGGTCAAAGGGAGAAGCAGATTCCCTGCTGAGCAGGGAGCCTGATGTGGGACTCTATCCTGGGACTCCATGACCTGAGCTGAAGGCAGTCGCTTAACCAACTGAGCCACCCGGGTGCCCCATACCCCTGATCTTTTTAAAGAGGTTAGCAACTCCACCAAATTTGGCCCACATGCAGAAATGGTAGCAGGCCTGTCTTTCAAGCCTCAGATCAGTCCAGAGCACATTTTGGAGATCCAATTAGAGCCACTCAAATGCTTTCAAAGCCAGCTGCTGATCAGAAATGAGAATGTCAAGTTACCTTCCCCTAACAATAAGCTCATTACAGGCATTTCAGAGAGATTCCAGCATTAAAGACCTTGCTTTGATGATTTTGAAAATGTAGGGGAAAAGTAGCAATATTAGAAGAGGTCCCCTGCTCCCTGCAAATCAGAAACTAAGGACTGTGGTAAACTCTTCTAGACTGAAAGACACACATACAAATATATTTCTGTATATGGATAATAACATGTTTGTTAACTAACAAGCTTTATTTCAACCCCAGTGTCTCTATTTGGGAAGAAATTAGTTGCTTCAAGGGAGTCTTGGAAAATACTAGTTCAGTGAATGTTTGGTACGGGAGAGGGTACTACTCTTTTAATACTCAAACGATGCTCTTGGAATGCTTTCTGTAACTGGGTTTGAAATGGCCCTCTCCCCCTCTCTCACCAGTCTCTCTTGGTACAGATAGCATTCTGAGGATACTGGGGATGTACAGCCAAAGAAAGCAAGAAGGTATCTTGTCACTTGTTTCTTCTAACTTGTGTTCTTAGTTTCTGCAAAATGACAGCTCCATTCCATTGTGGTTCTAGCTCACACGATGGCATTCGGCCCCACTCTCTCCTTCTGACAGGTTGCTCCAAACCAAAAAGATGAAATTCGTTTGTGTCCACAAGTTTCTAAAGCCCCTTCAAGATACCGCCGGGGTGGACAGTGGTGTGTGTGGGGGGTGTGTGTGTGTGTGTGTGTGTGTGATCATCTTTCTTCAGATATTCACACCACGAGTCGTGTTGAGCCCCTAGGGAGTGCCAAACATGACCTGAATTGATTGAGATGTGAGAGAATCAGAGAAACGAGAAGAGAGCCCTGCCCTTGTGGAGCTGTATAGTCTAGTGGGGAAGCATTAGGGATACTGACAATTAAAAATAACGAAGTTGCACAATGTGTTACTGGGGAACCTGAAGGAACATCAGCACAAACCGTGGAAGGGAGGAGAAGGAGTGGGAGGGCGGCCTGCTTGTGGGGAGGGTGTGAGGTTGGGAGGTAGGTCACTCTGGTAAGTAAGGTGGTCAGTGGAGGTCTCCCTGAGTGTGGCTTGAGTCAAGACCCGAAAGATGTGAGGTCTTCAAACAAGCAGATGTGTAGGGAAGCGCGTTCTGGAGCAGAGAAAGCAAAGAAAGACCTTACATGCTTGCATATTAAAGAAATAGCATGGAGACCAGTGTGATCAAGGACGAAGCTGGGGGAAGAAACAGAGTAAGCCTGGTTTTCTGCTCTCTAATCATGAGTATAATTTTCAAGCTTTGTATAATGCTCATACTGAAGATAATTTACCCTTAAAGAGATTAGTGTTTGATATGTAAATATGGACACAATATAGTCTGGTAAAAATAAAAGCCAGTAATAAAAATAAAAAATGGAAATGAAAAAATATATATACAAATAAATAATAAAATAATAGATAGGATTCTTTTAAACATTTTTTAAAAAGAGACATGGGCGTGGCTCTCCACTTTCTACTTTGTATAGTTGAAAACAACTATCCCTTCACTATCGTCTTGGGATGGGAGGCTTCTTGAAAACAGAAGCGACATCTCTGTGGCCAGAAAGCAAGTAGCAGAACATTCCCGATTGGTGGGGATGCTGTGGGGTCAGCACTCAACATATACAGGGCTTGAATTAATGCATGTTTAATTGTGCTGTTTCTTGTGGAATATGTTTTTTTTTTTAATTATTTCATTCCTGATATAGTTTCTACAAACCTTTGCCTTTCTTTGAATTCCTTTGGGATGTTTTGGAACACCCTGGTGGACTTTCCCATTGACAGTCCCAGTCTATATACCGCACAAGGTTTAACCAACTGGCCTGGCTTCCAACGTCTCCCTTCCAGGTCCAAACCACGGCCCATCCTCTGGAGCTTCCACTGGGTCATCTTTCTTCCCACTGACTTCTCTCCACTAGTTGTCCAACTTACTTAATTGTTGAAGTGTTTTCCATCATCTTTAGATCATCTTGACATCAGTTTTGTACCAGCTTCAATGCCATCTGATGATGGCCATTAGGGTGATTTCAAGATTCCTCTCTGGGAGCATACACACATCTTAGAGTCTCACTCCCAAGAACTATTTTCCAGGTGTCCTTCTGCCAGTTTTAAACCGTTCCTGCTTTAAAATGGCTTTGGGGGAGGACCCACAGGAGCCATGCCGGTCCCCAAATTGCCACACAGCACCCTCAGTGAGAAACATCAAAGGCTCCCTCCTGGTGTTCCATCCTCGCCCGATATGACATGATCAAGTAAGTTTCGTTTGGCACAGTTCTACTATTTTCATTCTTCCAATCCTAAAAATGCGCCTACACTTTGACCGTTCAATAGTCCAAGTTGCTGGCGCTGGGCCTCACTGTACCTCAGCTCACTGGCTGTGACACCTCTAAAGGCAAGGTGACAGCGGGGGACAAACTCAGAGTTGGCCATTTCTTAAACCAGGTGCCCTAGTGTCCGCAGGAGGAACGTCGTCTGCCTTTGGCCAAACATACTGCTGCATTAATTTTCCCTTTAGACAATCCAGACCCTGCATCTCCTTTCGATTCCACGTGGCCATTGCCTAGGCCCTCTATTCCCTCTGTCCTCCTCTTCCAATCGTGTAAATTACCCTGCCACTCTGAACTGGTACTTATTAAAAAGAGCAACGTAATGGACATTAGCACCAGCAGAAAACCACCCAAGGTGGGTTATTTGGGTCACATCCACACATCATCAGAGTATGACTCTACATTACTGTCATATCCGGTAACTAATGAAAAAGAAATCCTTTCTGGCAATACCTCTTCCCCCAGCCAGGGCCTTCCTGTTCCTCCCATATGTGACATGGGACCCATCGGTACTGCCGCGTGCCCTGGGCAGCGCCAAGCAGCAGTTGTAAATGAAACTGGCAGGCTTTCCTCCTCCCGTGGTAGCAGATCTTTTAGTCTTGAATAAAGGATCTCTTAACATGCTCCTTCCTCCCAGGACCCCCGGCAGTACTGTGCTTGACCTCTGGCCACAGACCCAGACCCTGCAGGGCTTCCCCCACTCCCCGCCCCCCAGCACCGACTCAGCGCACCATCCTGCTTACCCTTCAAGGCTTGGGGTGGGAGGGGGAAGCTGGATGGAAGGCTAGTCAAGAGGGTTACCCTTACCCTACTCCATTCTCCCTTCTCCTGTCGATCCTATCAGGGGTCCATAAAGCGAGGAGGACTCTGGCCCGGGAGAGGGGGGTAGGGGTTAGGCAAACAGGCCAGGGAGGCAGTTGGTTGAAGTTTAACCACAATATTCTTGGTCTCTATTGTTTTGAGTGAGGCCCAATATTTCCACAGCAGGATTATAGAATCTGATTAACCATGTTAGACAACAATGCCGAGCTGGGATGGGCTTCCCCTTCCAGCTGCCAATATGAAAAAGTAAATATAACACCCAGATTTCAGAAGGGACTCTCAGCAGCCCCCAAGCCCTCCTCCCCAGTTCTAGCCCCGCTTCTGTTTGGGGACCCAAAGTGAGGGGAGGACGAGCGTGGCATCGCACATGCTCCTTTAACTCCTGGCCCTCGGCCCAGCAGGACAGGTAATCCTGGTACAATCTTCCCAGGTGAGTCAATGGCTATGTGCTCCCCACACCCTGGAGTCCTTCCAGGGCCTCTTCCGGGTTCCCCTGAGCTGGCCCAGACTCTCAGGAACCCATGAGAGTTAGGTGCTGAGAGGCTAGCCGCATTCAAAGGGTCCGGGAGTGTAGAGGGTCCAGCAGAATGTTCTGGGCTCCCAGAGAGAGAGAGACCAAGCACGGGTAGGACTTAACAGCTTGGAAGAGCAAAGGAGCCTTTGCTGGAAGGCTTTGGTGCCATGTCATGACTTCCTGGACGCCAGGGTAAAGAAATGAGACCCCAGAGTTGAGGAACCACCATAAGGCAGCACCTCGGGAGACGGAACAACAGACAGAGGACAGCTGGGCTTGCAGCTCAAGGAACGAGGGATCCCTTAGGTCCCTCTGTGTCACCCATGTGCACACACACAAGCTAATTCAGACTCTCCCTGTCTGGATGTTTCCCCTCAGGATGGGGTCTTCTGATGCCCTGTCCGACACGGTGGGGGTGCGGGGAGGAATACAGCAGTAAGGAGCAACAAGATTAACTCGCAGCTTCCAGAAGGTCGTGGCGGTTTGGGAGATCTCTCCCTCCAAAGTGGGACTCCCCCCGCCTTCCATCGTTCCTCTCCGTAACTGAGTGCCCAGCATAATCCAGTGCAAGTCAGTGAGCCCACGTATTTACTGATATCGGGAACAGGGTCTAGGAACCCAGAGCCAAGGCTCTGGCTCCGAGGCGGGGGTCTTCCTGTAGTAGGTCACTACTCCTTTTGAAGGGTTTCTTCTTTGTGAAAACTAGAATATAGAAAATACTTCAAGGCAGAGCTTAGGAAAGCACACATCCTGGGGCGCCTGGCCGGCTCAGTGGGTAGAGCGTGTAACTCCTGATCCTGGGGTTGTGAGTTCGAGCCCCATGTTGGGTGTAGAGATTACTTCAAAAAGGAAAGAAAAGCATACATCCGGATCTTATCAAAACCCAGTTAACATGAAGTTGCACCGTTTGCTAGTATAATCCCACCATGGTGATATTTTCTGAATTAGGGTCAAAAGCGGACTCTGTTCTCAAAGTGTATTTTTACTCCTTGAGAGTATGAAAGGATGAAAACAGAACGCACACAGGGAATAGGTGTATAACACAGATGACATTAATAGCTCAAATAGCGAGGGGGTAGGCAGAACAGAGAAAGAGCTTATTACATCGTGAGGATGGGTTATTAAGAGGATTGTAGGGTTCCCCTGTACTCTGGGGAGCAGATCTTCCTAGTTTTGTAAATAGGAGAACACGAGGGACAGCATAATGGTGGACAGAAGGAGAACCAGACCAAGCTGTGGCCTTTTCCATCCCCCCAGCCCCCCCCCCCAATGTCGCTATCCAGAGGCAGACGGGCTCAACTCCCAACCGCCCAGTCGAGGAGCGGAGGTAAGAGCTGGGGGGGATGGGAGGTTTCAGCGAACAGGAAGGCAAGACGTGGGAATTCAAATGTACCACTAGATAAAATTAAGAAGCAGTAGGGCTGAGTATTGGGAGTCTTGACCTTCTCTCCTTCCCCCCAAGTGCTCCGTGGAGGTGAAGTTCATCAGACCCCGGGGAAGCGACAGATTTTTTCCTCGTCCGGAACCGTAGGAGCACTGATCTCTTTGCTTCCTTACACTCCAGAAATTCCAGGGTCAGCTCCTCCAGGTTCAGTGGGAACATGCAGACTAGAAACTCCTTTTTCCCTTCTCAATAACTTTTCTAGCCTTTGGAAACACTCCTTGATCTAGGAGACGTGACAGAGCAGAGAATGACCCCGGTGGGATTTTTTTCCAGGCGGTGGCCAGGGCGCTGCCCTCAAGGCTGCTGGGAAGCCCTCAGTCAGGCCCGGCCGAAGGAGGTGCTGCCCAGTTGGCCGGCTAAGGGACGAAGATTTCTCTTCCAGCAAAGAGCTTGCCTGTCCCAGCTGACTGTGGGGGGCAGGGGCACCCGTCCGCGAGGCCAAATAGGCCTGGCAGCCTAGGTGGCGCTATTTCCCTATTTTTAGGTCAAATTGCAAGAACTTCCTCGAGGTCCCTAGTCCTGCTCCTGGTTTGCTGGCTTGCTCCTGTAAACCACCTTATATTATTTTTTTTTCTAAAAATACTCCAAAGCAATTGAAAGAGTCCCTTCTCCCAACAGCCAGCCCTGGCCCCAGCCCCGGCCCCGGGGAGCGGGCGGGTAGGCGGGGAGGTGGGCCACTGCTTTATTAAACACAGGGAAAACTAATATTTACGGAATAAAATTTATGGAGCAGCCACGAGAATTCGACCCTTTTATGTGCATGTGGGGTGGGGGTTGGGCCAGGCTGGGGGCCTGGGGAGGGGCCCAAGCCAGGGGCAGGGCTGGAGTACAGCCTGGCCAGGCCAATTTGTAGAGGCTGGGATTTCCCTGGAGTTGCCCCCAGGATTCTCAATCACCACCCCTAGCTCGGAGGGGCAAGGATACCCACCCAGGGCAGAGCCTCTGGGAGCACTGCTTCTCGAAGGATATGTTTAGGCAAATCCCTACGCAGGCAGCAAACTTTGGGGTGAAGGGGACAGTGCAGTGGCAGGGAGATGGCTTAGGTGTGCTCTTACTTACTTAAAAGTAATGTGTGACTTAAAAAAGTCCCACATTCTTTCAAGAATGCAAAAAAGTTATGCTCTTAGCATTTTATTCACAATTTCAGGGGATTCACAACTGCCTGGGCCCTCTCTGATAAAAAATGCATGCTCTTGGGGCACCTGAGTGGCTCTGTTTGTTGAGCCTCTGACTCGATCTCAGGGCTGTGAGTTCAAGTTCCTCAGTGGGCTCCATTTTTTTTTTTTAATTAAAAATTTTAAAAAAAATGCATGCTCTTGACACTGTGGTCTTAACACAGAGGGATTATCCAAGGTGAAGAACCCTTACTTCCCCCGACTCAGCTTGCTGGGGAAGTCTTCCCACTTTCCTTGTGGTCTCATACCTCATCGATACCGAAATCTGGCTTGTCTAAATTATGCCAGAAAGAAACCAGGGAACAGAGCGAGCCACCTGAGGGCTTGTTTGTACATAGTCCCCAGTTCACTTCGATGACAGTCCGGATGGTGGGGCGCATCTTAGGGTGCTGTGGTCCAGAAGCCGTTATTGGTGGTGCCTGGGAACGAGCCCTGGGGGAGCCTCCTGGTCGGGTGAAAGCATGGGGCCCCTGGAGTACTGAGAGCCCCTGGCTGCCCCCTGGCTGTGAGGAGCCAGTGGCAACCAGGAGATCCTACTGAAAGGAGGCAGAGCCTTGGGAGAAGGAGGGTCATAGCAGAAGAAAGAAAGAAGGCCTAGCACCCTTTCCGAAGAACAGAGAACATTGGTCAGTGCAAACACACGGCTAAGAACTCTGCAGTCTCCGTTTAAATGCTGGCTGTTACTTATTAGCTGTGTGACCTTTGATAAGTCACTTAATCGCTTCCAGACTCTATTTCCAAGTGGGTGAACAGTATCTTCCCTCTCTGATGCCGTGAGAATTCAATGTGAGGCGCTTATCAGGGCACCTGGTGTGCATTAACTGCTTAGTACCTGTTAGCTGCTTATATCTGTGCTGTTCTCCTTATAATCATTATTATTTTATTATTGCTTGGGTTGTCCTCTTCCCCATGACCTGACGTAAGGACAGAAACACCCGTCCCAGACAGGGAAGGCGTGGGGATGGGAAGGCATTTGACCATAAGTAAACAAACTAGGCCAGGCCTCCATGGGTCCTGCCCCAACACCTCCCTCCACCCGACAGCTCCCCGTGAACATCGGAGCTCGACTTTCCTTCCTGTCTCTCCGAAGTCGTGTTCCAGAGGGTCTTACCTAGTAAGGAGAACCTAGCCGGAAAGCCCAAGGGACTTTACCAATCCTGGGATGCTAAATCTTGCCTGATCTGTCCAAAGAGTTGACTTTCTCCCTAGGATGTTTCCTTCCTCATAGAAACTTTGCCCTTCTTCCTGCTAAGGCACTGTTCATTCTCTAGGCCAGTTCTGTTGTCCCAGAGAACTCTGTGCCCATTCCTGCTCCCTGCTGTCCTACCTTTTCAAGTTTTCCTAGTTGCCATGTTATTTGAAGTGGCATGAAGTCTCTCCCACTCCAGTGCGAAACTACCTCAGCCCTTGTGCTCAGAGCTCTTTATAATTTTGATCCCAGACTGTGGTTTAGTCTGTTGTCTATGCCTTGGAAACAGACAAAAAAACAAAAAAAACCCTACATGATGTTGGGCAAAGGAGAGCGGCAGCGATCTGTGCTGTGTTGTGCCCACCACGGAAAGAGTTCTTGAGATCAAAGGTCCCAAATGGAGGCTTAGCACTGGCCACAACGAGAGAAGCATGAGAAGAATCTGAAGGAGCAGATCGAGGGCCTGAACTTCATCTAGAGACAACAATGGGTGGGGCCCAGTAGAGTGAAAGATGTTGGTTCTATGTTCCCCAGAATAAGCAATCTCAAAAGCAGGGGAGTGTGAGTGCTTTTTATTCCATGCTTAAGAGAGAACTGGGTCTCTGAGGAGCACCTGGGGTTGGCTAGGGGCTCTTGAGAAAGGTGGACAAGGCTTCCTGAGAGCATTGTGCCTTTTTGCTGACTTGGCCTCCGTGCCTAGAGTCCATGGTAGGATCCTGGGTCTGGAGAACCTTTAACAAAAGAGAGAAAGGTCTGGGACTCTCGGAAGCTGGCTTCCACTTGGCTAGGGAAGGCCAGTGCCCAATGGGTAGAGCCAAGATTCCCTGGGTTAAGAGTACCCAGGCCTGTCTGTGTGAACTTCTGTTATCTCAGCCTTGTCGGGGGGTGGAGTGCTCTGACTATATAACTCTGTGTCACAGATGTTGCTGCGACGGTAGCTCCTCTCAAGGTGACACAAGGAAGCTCTTCTAGTCCGTCCTCAGCAGTCGAGACAGTGATGGGCTAACTGAAGAGCCCCCTTAGCTTTTTCCTCTTGACCTTTGACAGCTGAGGTCTCTGCACAGGGCCTGAAGGACCCTAGAAAGAAAAGGAACCTGAGTTAACAGAGGTTTTGAACAGATCCACTTAAGTCAGGAGAAGAACTTCTTTGCTCCCGTGGCTCTGGTGGGGGTGAGGGGCTGACACAGGTGTTCTGAAGGCTGTGTCAGGCAACGAATGTGATCTAAGACCCCGTGCCCTGCGCACATCCCTTCTCCCCCCAGGGAACAACCTCCCAGACCATCAGTGGACGTGGGATAAGGAAGAAAAGGAGTCAAGGTCCTTCACTCAGTACAGGAATGGCAGAGAGGAAGTATCAAGGGAAGATGTGAAAGACCATGACTGCCTCCCAGAAATCCGTCATCTGGTGGCCTGGTCACACATATCCTCCAGTATGGTTAATGAGGTGACAAGTTCAAGGACATTTGGCTCAGGGGCTGCAGGTACGTGACTCACTGTGGGCTCTTTCTCGGGCACTGGGAGGGATGGCACTGAGGAGACTGGCTCTTCTGGCTCGTTCAGAAGTTGGTTTTCTGTTCCTTGTGGGGAGGTGCTGCTTGAGGGCTGAGGATCTCCTGAAATCAGAACAATCAAGGGAAGACTGTGGTAAATACCTTCTTCTTACCAGGGAGGCATTAGCATTAAGCAAGCATTCTGATTGAGGTCAGAGTTCAGGATTAATAATATAAACAGACAGAAGTAGCTACAAGTCCAACCTCCAGCTGACTCTCGGGAAGCCCTGCTTCTACGCTGAAAATTCAGACCAGTGTCAGTGGAGGTTTCTGCAATGATAGAAATGTTCTTCTTCTGCCCTGTCCGACCTGGTAGCTGCCGGCCACGTGGGGCTACTGAGCATTTCAAGTATGGCTACAGCAAAGGAGGAGAGGAATTTTTCATTTCGTTTCATTTGTATTTAACTGAAGTATTCACAAGATGCGAGAGCTACCATATTGGAGGGCGGAACTCTAACCCCAGGGAGACCAAGTACTTCCGGAGCTACTCACCGCTGCCGGGATGTTTCTGTCTCACTTGGATCTCCTGTCTGGTGACCGCTGTATACAGACTCTGTAAGTTCATGACAAAGGGTCTCCCGTCACCTACACTGCATGCCTCTGGTAGTTTCTAGAGGGGAGAGGAGATGCTGTCATTGGTTACACTACATTGCCAGAGAAAAGCAGATTGATATCCCATTGGCAGAAGTGGCATCAACCATAAGAGAATTTATACAGGGAAGTTTGATCCAACATATGCATACCTTGTTGGGAACAGTATAAAGACCTCTTGTGAGGTCTTCTCTGAAAGGCAACTCTGAAAGCACATCTTTAATTCCCCCAATACCTATTGTGTTTTCCCATGAATGCCCCTGGGGCATCTGCCCAAGAGTCTCTAGGGCCTTTCTTTCAAAGGAATGACCTCTGAGAGGACTGTTTTAGGAAATCATCTTACTTAAATTGTCCCTGAGCTGTACAGATCACCTTTCTACTTACGTTCCCTCCTAAAGTTCCACACTAGAGAGAGAATCAGGATGAAATGCAGGAAAGGGGAGAAAGAGCAAAATAAGAAAGACTGAGAGACAAGACTGAATTATGGAGCTGTGGTGCTTGGTCAGCGGGGGGACTGAAGTGTGCAAAGATTTGGAGGCTTCCCAGCCTTTTTACGTAGCAATCCACAAACCCACAAATGGGGGCGATCATTCCCCCAAGAGCGGAGAAAACTGGCTCTTGAGGGGTGAAAAAATCTTACTCTTTTAAAGTATGAAATGTCTACATACAGTACACAAATAGAATTTTGCTCTCCCTGTGGTATTAAAATTTCCTGAGGGGTAGGGATTAGGCAAAAGTGCCTTAGGTTCCTGAGCAAGATGAGGAGGGGAGAAAGTTGAGAAATCCTGCTCTCATCACACCCTATGTACCTGTTTCCTTCGCTGTGAATGAACCGTGGATTTATATCCACAGGAAAATGCCTTGCCTAGTTCAAGTTTCACGCGCTCGGCTTAACAGACTTGAAGTGACGGCTCTCGGAGACGGAAGCAAGGGCAGTAAAAACGAGATGAAGGCGTCCGGTATCCAGGGGTCCCAAACCTGGCTGCGCTTCGCAATCTTGGAAAGGGCCCAGGATGCCTTCACCTGTGCAGGCAGACTGTCCTGGTTCCCGGCCAAGCTAGCTGGCCTCGGAGGGAAGCTGTGCCAGTAGCTCACAGTGCGCCCACCTGAGAACCCTGGGCGGACCCACAGCTCGCGTCAAGGGCACGTGCTCTGTGCTATCAAGGCATTCCTTTCTGAGAAGCCGCCGAGGGGGAAGGATGAAAGAGAGAAAGCAGGAGAAGCAGGCAAGCAGCTGCTGAACCACAGTCAGGATTATCTCTCCCCAAGGATGGTGGGAGCGGAAACCCTTGCGAATCCCCAGGAAACGCAGCATGCACTTGTGCTCCAAGCCTGGTCCGTCAGGACTCCGTCAGGCTTGGACTCTCACTGGAAACCACAGATAAAGTCAGAACTTTGCTTCTGACCAGCTATCACCGCAGGAGTGAAAGGGCCCTGAGGAGCAAACAGGAAGGGGGTGGGGGTGTGGGGGGTGTGGGGAGGTTGGGGGGCGGTGGGTAAACTATCAGGCCATACACCTCCATCTCCCCTCACTCTCCTTAATTTCAGCCTCCCCAAGCCACGTCCTCTGAAAACAGGTCCTCTTCTCCGCAGACAGAGAGCCCCAACCGTGGACAGGCCAACAGCTGTTCTCCTTCCCTATCTCTCCCATCTCCAGGACCTCCTTCAGATGGCTCCGGGAACGTGGCCTCTCCCAGGCTCCTGCACGCCGGGCTCTGGAGGCCGGGTGCTGCCGGTACAGATGGACGAGGCAGAGTCTCCGCTAACCCATTCCTCACCCTCCTGCCCTCCTGCCCCTTCTATGGAACCAGACAGACACCTACGTTTTTTAGGGCGCTCTTCAGCCGCATCCCGAACTGAGTCTCCAGACAAAGTGGCAGAAATGAAAGGCCACTAAAGCTGGTGCGTCCCGAGCCTAAGCCCAAATACAGAACTGATATCCTGGACCTTCCTCCAGATCTTTCCCCATCTCAAGAGATCTGGTCCTGCAGGTGTTGCCGGAAGTTATCCCACCTGAGTACTCTCGGAAAAGTACTAGAAAGAGAATACTGGGGGGCGCCTGGGTGGCTCAGTCTGTTGAGCGTCTGCTTTTGGCTCAAGTCAGGATCTCAGGGTCCTGGGATCAAGTCCCACATCCTGATTCTCTGCTCAGCAGGGAGCCTGCTTCTCCCCCTCCCTCTGCCTGTCCCCAAGCTCATACTCTCTCTCTCTAATAAATAAGTAAAATCTTTTAAAAACAAAAGAAAGAGAACAGTGGTATATTTGCTGCATTATCTCCTATGTGCTAGACACTGTTCTAAGAATTTAAATGTATTGACCCATTTTATTTTTTTTCCTGCTGTTTCCCTAGCACCTGGACTGGGGTCGGGGTACATCAACATGGTAGGCACTAGTGTAACCCCATCTTACTGACATGGTCCAACTAGTAAACAGCTCCGCAGGATTATAACCCAAACAGGCTGACCTCAGGGCCGAGGTGTATGACTACCCTATTTCCTTCTCTAAACAGCAGAATTTTAGTCACAGGAGCCACACAGCCTTTCCTAGGGCCACAGCCACCTGTGGCTCCCATCACAGATCACTCGCCTCAATTCCCCGCCAGCTCAGGAACAAGCTCCCTCAGGCGACAAGAGAGAAGTGAGCAGAGAATCCAGACGTTCTACCAGAAAAGCTGACCCCACCTGGAACCCTTGGTGGGCCTGAGGCCATCTCTCAGTCCAGCCATCCCCAGCATCACTGCTTCCGTGATGGCATTATCCTCAGAGTGTACAAGGAAGAGGAGGTGGAGAGGCCCGAGCTTGAAAAGGAGAAACATTAGCTCCGTGGGCAGGACAATGGCAGGAGCGAGCTGGGGCAGGCAGCGGAGATCAAAGGGAGAACAGTGGGGTCAGGACTAAGAAAAGCAAACAGCAGTGCCCCCTGCCATAAAAGTACGAAGGAGCCAGGAGCAAGGTGTACCAGCCACAGAGCGGGTCACTGCGCGGAGTG
Source organism: Mustela putorius furo (assembly GCF_011764305.1). NCBI lineage: Eukaryota > Metazoa > Chordata > Mammalia > Carnivora > Mustelidae > Mustela > Mustela putorius. The sequence continues at coordinate 22,983,506 of NW_025421341.1, forward strand.
GGGAGGGGAAGAAGACACAGGCTGGTCTACTGCGGACTGCGTTCATCTGATCGACCCAGAACCACTTCTACGCAGCAGAAAGCCCCTGAGATCCTACCGTGTGTTAGGGACTGCAGGACTAGGGTGAGGGAAAAGAGATGCACCTTTCCCCCTCAGAACAGGGCCGAGTTAGTCAAAGATGAAGAAGTCACCGTCCTTGCCTCAAAGGGTTTATATTCAGGTGCAAGGAATAGGCAGATTTCAGGGTTTTTTTTTTTAAGCGTTATGCTATCAGAGTTAGAAATAAAGGGTAATGAGAACCGGAGAAAAAGAACCGGAGGAGTTCTGACTGTCCAGCAAAAAGCCTGGGGCAGGGGTTGGTGGGGGTGGGGGGTGACATACAGCCAGCCTCCTCCCTTAGACTGCGAATGTGGGGAAGTATTTGAAGCACAAAGGTGTGAAAAGACAGGATATGTCGACGTATCTCATGGGAAATAAGACCAGGAGGCTAGATTGCTAAGGGCTGGCTGGGTGTTCTGACAAAGGATATGCCCCGGAAGTTTCCTTTTGTTTCACAAAGTGGCTTTCTCTGCTATACCCATGCTTGCCAAGGCTTTCTTGGCTCTGAATGAATACTGAATCAAGAGTGAGGGCTCAGAGGCATCCTCTGAGTTTGCCTTTGTAGGTTTCTGCTCCATTTCGAAGCCCTTCACTAACTGAACTGCTAGACTGTGACCTTTCATTAGGCAAAACAGAGAAGCATTTCTCTCCTATCTCCAGTTCCCTGGGACTTTGGCCCCCGCCGTCTGGCCGTATCAGAAGCTTTAGGAAAACCAAAGCTACAGAAATCCTATAGGGCACTTTATTTCCCCTTCTTTTCCTACTGCAGCCCATTTCTGGTCCCAGCACCCAAATTCCCTTCTTTAGTGGAGATGTGTCTGCAACTCCCATCGCCACTGGTGAGATCTCAAACTCACTCCCAGTGATTCCAAGGCTCCCTCCTGCTCTCTGACCCCAGCAGGATCTGCTGGAGAGATCCCCGTTGTGGCTTTCCATTAGAAATTAGAGCTCAGGAGGCCCCTGGGTGGCTCAGTCAGTTAAGCGTCTGCCTTTGGCTCAGGCCAGGATCTCAGGGTCCTGGGAATGTGTCCTGCACCGGGCTTTCTGCTCAGCGGGGAAACTGCTACTCCCTCTGCCTGCCACTCCCCCTGCTTGTGCTCTCTCTCTTTTCTCTCAAGCTTTCTCTCTTTTTCTCTCGGATAAATAAATAAAGAAAAAAATCTTCAAAGAAAAAAGAAAGAAAGAAAGAAGTCAGATTTCCCACTCCACTCTCTCCCCCACTCCAATTCCATCCCTCCTTTCCCTGAGGCTGTTTCAGAAAAGAAACCTTTGGAATCCAAGTAAGGAAAGGCTGAACCCTGACACAGTGCTCATCCTACTCTATATTGGCCCACAGCCCAGGGGACAGGTGTAGGGGACAAAAGAGCCAGCAGAACCACGCAAACTGGAACCCCCCAGCATCAGCCTTGAGCAGGTCTTCAGGACTGGCATCAGCCCCAGGAGTCGGTGAAGCCCCCAGTTATCACAGGAGCACACGCAGGGGGCAGTGCCCCAAACACACAGCTTTTCTCACGCAACCTGGTGAACTCTACAGGTAGCACTCACCAACTCCCCATCCTGGGGAGTGCGCAAGCCTTCCTTTAGGAAAGCATGGACATTTTCATCAGTAGCTCCGCGTAGGGTTAAGGGCACACTGGAAAATTCTTCTAAGGTTTCACATTACCAAAGGGTTACCAAAATAAATAGAGAAGAACAAGAAAAATGGTTTAGGATGAGGATTCTAAAAGGAAAGACTCTAACCAACAGGTCTCCTGCCGGGCGCTCCTCTCCACCCTCAGTCCATTCACCCAACAAATATTTACTGACCCTCTATGGTGCTCAGGATGACTGAGTTGCTGGGTTTAGGACAGACTGAACAAGAGATTAAAAAAAAAAAATCCCCTGCCCTCTTGAAGTCTACAGTCTAGGGAGCGGAAACCACAACACACACAGAGCTGATTCAAACACTCAGATGGTGACAGCGTCGCGGAGAAGAAACAAATGAGCACAGGCGTCAGGGGAGAGGCGCAGGGATGTGTTCCTGTTCTGAACAGAGGCCAAAGAAGGCCCTGCTGAGAGAGTAACCTTTTTAAAAGACCCAAACAGAAGCGGGAGAATGATCCACGTGGCTATCTGGGTCAGGAGACCAAGATTCCCAGTTTGCGTGGGTCTAGCCCTGGCTCACGCTGGGTGCTGTTTATTAACAGGCATCCCTTTCTCTCTTATTAGGTCCCAGTTTGCACGATCAATTAGATGGTCGCCTCGTATCAGAGAATGAGCCTGGCAGGTTGGAGTATATGTGTCTGGGTGTTTATTTGAAATCATGAGTTAATGTAGTATATTAGGTTCTGTTTGTAAGATGGGGAGCCACAAGAGCTCACAGAGGAGGGAAACGATCTGATTTACATTTAAAAAGCATCCCTTTGAGTGCTGAAGGGCAGGCACGGAAGAAGTGGGCAGACCTGTTAGAAGGCTGCTAGGGTGATCAGGTGGAAGGCGGTGGGAGTCTGGGGCTGGGGGCAGTGGAATGACCAGATTTGGGGGGTATCTGAAGGCATGGCCAGCCAGGATTTGCTGATGGAGTAGACATAGTGTTTGAGACACTCAAGGATCACTCCGCTCCAGGGCAGAAAGTAGATGTCACAGGGGGATGACCCAGAAACCTAAAATAAATCCCTAGACCAAAGAAAACCTGAAATGACCCCTGCGTCCACAACACAGACTCAGCGTTAGTAGCAAAAGGGTGAGAGGAGAAGGAAAGATGAAGCCAAAGCCCAGGGGAAGTATCACAGTTTAAAAAGAGAAAGTCAAAAGCGGCTTCTCACTCAAAGAGGAAGCACCAAGATCTTCTGGGGATTAGGGAGAAAAGTTCTTAGAAGAAAAAAGAGAAGTAGAAACAAGCTTTACGTTCTGGCGTGAGAGCCCAAAGACTTGGATTTGTACCTTAGGTCTATCTGCTGATGGGAACACTCTGGGCAAATTATACTCAATCAAGGTCTGATTCTTGAGAGAGAGAGAGAGAGAGACGGAGCGATGGCTAGATGGACAGGGAGGGGCTGCAGAGACTAACAATCTGATGTCAGGGTTCATGCAGGGATAAATGAGAGGGTAGAGTAAGTACCCAAGAAATGTCTGTCCCTTTCCCCTGCAAGGCACACTGGGACTCTTCTCGCCTGGGCCAAGGAGGTTCAAGAGAAGCCTTAATACTATAGGTCTGACCAAGTTATGAACACTTTCCCACTGCACCCCAAAGCATACGCTCTTCCAACAACTCAGTGACTAATCAAAGCCCAGAGCAGGGACCCACGGTTGTGGAAACCCTGGCTGGTAACCCGCCGGTCATTCCCTGTCCGCCATTGCCACACGAGCCCCTGCTCAGATTCTGGGGAGGACCACAGCAGTGTGGCTTCTGCACCAGTGGGTCCTAGCTTTAAGTCCCCGCTGTGCCAGTCAGTGGCTATGTTCCTCACCAAAGAAGTGAGGACAGCTACCGACACGTACTTTCAAGAGATTGTGGGAAGGGTCACACACAGTAATATAAAGGTTGCCCGTTCGAGAAATATGTCTCCTTATCTCCCCGCACACTGCTCTGTTGCTTCTGGAAGATCTCGTTTGCTCCCCCAGAGTTCAGGACCTCCCCAAGAGGTGCAGGTCTCACTTCCACCCCCCCTCCCCTCTTTCTGTCCGCGGCGTGGTGGAGGAAAGCCAACCTCTCCAGAGGCACACGGAGCACAGGCAGCTTGCTCCCCAGAATGCTCCAGCATAAGCATCCCAACTAAGCCCCCCCTTTCTGAGGACACTTTGGCTTGAGGGTGGGACCCTTTCTCACTGCCCCTTCCTGACCCCAAATGAGCCTCGTGCAAGAGGCTCCACCCTGCCACGTGCAAACCAACACACTCAACAAAGGCTCCTGAACTAGAAGAAAACGAGCTTCAGCGACGCCACCCGCGTGGTGAACAGACCAATGTGTCTGCATGGGATTAATCTCTGCATTTCTTCAGAGTCTGGGAGAAAAAAATAAATCGCTACTAGGACACAGAAGAGACAGGGTGGTGGTGTCCGGGTTTTCCAGAGACAACCAGCTCCCTCTTCCTCCTCCCTCCCCATGATTATTCCACAGCGGCTGGCTGGCTCATCTAAAAGTTTCAGCCAAGTTCCAGGCTCTGTCTGCTCCCTCACAGAATACCCTGTGGGGTCTATCAGCCCACTGATTGCAAATCTTGCTGATGTGGGAGAGCACACGGCACCCTATGCGCACAAGGCACGCTGCCCTTGAACACGGCATGTGAGGACCCGATAGCTGGGGCTGCTCCTGTGTTTGGTCTGGTTTAGCTTTGTTTGGGTCTAGGCCACGTCAGGCTTCCGCTGACCATTCTGGGTGCCTCCGCTGACCTGGCACTGCTCCCCCTGTGGCCCCTAGCCTCCCAGCTCCAGAGCCCCGCCCCCGCCTGCTCAGTGCCAAGCTCTGCAAAGGAGAAGCCACAGACAAGCCTGAACTTAATCTTGTGTTTAGGAGCCTACAGATTCACTGCAGACCTCCTTGACCCTCCCCAGGCTGAAACAAGATCGGGGGGAGGAGGGAGGCGGTGGCTGCACCGTTGCACGTGTAATACAGGTACCAGTCTGGTCAAATGAAATCACTCCCTTTGCAGCCTGCCCTTCTAATGGGATCATTTTGCCGCCTCTCTCTCTCTCTCTCATGGTGCCGGAAATGCAATGGAGATAAGATATGTGCAGAGTTCAAAACAGTCTGAGATAAAGTCTAGTCCTACTTATATTATTCAGATTTTTCTGGTTCCTCTGGAGGCCCAGCTAGCTCCCTTAGCTATATGGTCAGAAAAGACAGAGATGGTAAGAGAGCTATGAGAGAGATGTCCAAACAGATGGCCTGGGGGCCTCTGGGTGGCTCAGTTGGTTAAGTGTCTGCCTTTGGCTCAGGTTATGATCCCAGGGTCCTTGGATGGAGTCCCACATTGGGCTCTCTGCTCAGCAGGGAGCCTGCTTCTCCCTCTCCCTACTGCTCATGCTCTCTGTCAATCTCTCTTAAAAAAAAAAAAAAACCAACAAAAAAAAAACTTCAAACAGACAGCTTGAATAATATCAGTAAAATTAACATTTGGGGATGCTTTCATGTATTAGGTACTAGAGTAATAAGCATTTTAATGGATTATCTCAATCTCCACAGTAGCCCTATCAGCTAGGCACGAAGATCATTCTCATTGTATATATGAGAAAATAAAGGCTCAGAGTGGTTAAGTGACTGAACTAAGGCCACAGCTAGAAAGTGGCAGAATGCTAGGTAGAAGACCTAGGAGGCCCAACTCCAGGCCACACGAAGTCCTAGAGTCCCCCAGGGAGATAGGTATCCCTCCCTTCTGCCCCCTCCCACGTCCCCAGAAGCAGGCTGCTGTCCCCACTCTGAGGCCTAGTACTAGAAGCCAGCCCTCACCTGCTTCTTAAATCCCCAAACAGCCCAAGACGCTGCGAGAGGGAAAAGACTGTGAGGCCCTCCAGACTCCAGGCCTGAAGGGTCCTCTGATGATGCTAGAAAACCCGCAAAAGGAGTCTCTGGTACACGGAGGCTCAAGACTCTACGTCTCCTTTTAAAAGGAGTTCAGCCCCTCAAAGTCATAGCAGGAAGGCCCCTCAGCTCTGCCCCAAAAGAAAAATAATGGGAAAGGGAGTGGAAGTGGAGGTGGGGGCAGGGGCCGCTGAGCTCATAAGAGCCCTTTGTGGTGGCTGCCTCTGAAAGGGGGTTTTGCCAGACAAGGTGGAACTTCTCAAGGTGACAAGCGAATGGTACAGCCTGAGCTGTGACCCTCTGCTCGCTCCACAGCCACCCCTCCCCTTTGCAGGCCCAAGCGAAACTGTCCCCGAAGCCCCACCCAGCCCCAGCACAAACCGGGGCTTTCTAGTCTGGGGAGCGCCTAACAAGCAGCACAGGGGCTGGGGGACCAAAGCGGTTTCCTGGGGGGGAGGAATCCTCGAGCCCCTCAGGAACTGCAGCAGCGGCCCCTGCTCCTGCTCCAAGAACAAGCAGCTCCTGTCCGCGTGGGCTCAGGGAGGGGCTCCGGCCGCCGGGCTGGGAGACCAGCAGTCTGAAGGATGGTCAAGAGTGCCTCTCCCGCGTTCAGCCACCTCACCATCCTCTTTCCAGATGCAGATGCAGCCGTGCGGTACAGATCAGAGAGAAAAGGCCTAAGGTTTAATAACAACCAAAATCACAACTATGAGGCAGGCACCTGGCTCTGAAAGTTCCGGATCCCTGCCCTGGGCCATGAGCACTGTTCGGGAGTACAAATTTCTTTTTTTTCCCATTCCCCTGCACCCCCCCCCGCCCCCATGTTCGAGGGGAGAACAGAGGAGAGTCAGCTGGGTCCCCGGGGCACAGAGGTGATTTAGAGGATCTGCTAGTACTCTGTAGGACCTGAACCACTAAAGGGATTCTCTTTCACTCCAGATTACACGCTTGACAGCTGGGAACACAAGCCCGTGGTGGCTGTCATCTCATGAGCTCCCCCCGACACCCCCACCCTGCCTGCTACCTACTCCCTGTAGGGAAACACCATGTCCTGTCCACCCCAGAAATCTTACTCTGTAGGGGATATACCGCCTCACCATATGCACCCATGTACACACACACACACATTCATGATAAGGGCCTGATCTTCATGACCTTAGGTAGGTAAAGATTGAATGGGACACAAATCACAAGGGAAAAGACTGATACACTGGACCCCACTAGGATTAGGAACCTCTCCGCTCATCAGCAGACACTGTTAGGAGAAAAACAACAAGCTACAGAACGGGAGGGAAGGCCAGCAATGCACATAACCAATGAAGGACTCGTTTCCAGAATCAACGGCGAATACATGAAAAGCTCTTAAAAATCAATATAAAACTAGTGCACGGCCGCGTATTTACTAGGATGGCTGAAAGGGAAGGGACAGATGATACAAGTGTTGCCAAGGATGTGGTACAACCAGAACTCTCAGAGAGTTCTTGTGTGAGTCCAAGTTCACAGTCACTTTGGAAAACTGTTCGGCAGTCTCTACTAAGTCTGAAAACGTGTATAACCGTGAAGCAACCCTTCCAAGTCTATGTACACACCCCATGCAAACACATAAATGAATTGTGGTGTGGTCTGACAATGATCTATTATCCGGAAATGAAAAGGAACACAGCGCTGGTCACCGCAACATGGAGAAACTTTGTGAACATTTCGTTGAGGGAGAGAAGTCACACCCAAAGGAGTATGTACCATAGAATTCCATTCCTATGAAGCTCAAAATGGGGCACAATAATTGATCACATCAGAAGCCAGGACAGTACTTATCCTTCAGAGGTGGTACATACTGAGTACTGGAAACTTCCTAGTTCCTGGCGGGGTACTGATTATGTGGCCATGTGTGCTTTGTAATAATTCTTCGAGCCCCACGCTGATGATATGGGTACTTTTCTGTATATATCTTATACTTCAAGTTAAGACATTTATTAATAAAAGATAAACTACCCTGAAAAGCAATTTGGCAGTTCCTCAAACAGTTAAGGGTAAAGTTACTATATGACCTAGCAATTACACTGTGAGGTCTCCACCAGAGAGAACTGAAAACATATGTTCATACAAAAACTTGTGCATGCATGTTCACAGCAGCATTATTCAAAATAACCCCAGAGTTGAAACAGCACAAGCGTCCATCAGCTGATGAACGGATAAACAAAAGGCACGAGACCCATATAATGGCATATTATTCTGCCATAAAAAGGAATGAAGGGTGGCTCAGTGGGTTAAAGCCTCTGTCTTCAGCTCAGGTCATGATCCCAGGGTACTGGGTTCGGGCCCTGTATAGGACTCTCTGCTTAGCAGGGAGCCTGTTCCCCCCCCACTCTGCCTACCTCTCTGCCCACTTGTGATCTCTGTCGAATAAATAAATAAATCTTTTTTTTTTTTTTAAAAATGAAGGACGATACTTCATCCCTCAGAGGATGAATCTGGAAAACACAAGCCTAAGTGAAAGAAGCCAGACACAAAAGACCACATCTTGTATCATTCCATTTGTGTAAAATATTCAGAATAGGCAAATCTATGTAGAGACCAAGTAGATTAGCGAGTCCAAGAGCTGGGGTTGGGGGGCGTAGGAGGAAATAAGGAATGACTGCAGATCAGTACAGGGATTCTTTTTTTTCAGGGCGATGAAAAGGTTCTGGAATTAAAATAGTAGCTATGGCTCCACAGCCTTGTGAATAGAGTAAAACCAGTGAATTGCCTGCTTCTGGTAAATGTTATGGTACAAGAATTATAACTCAATTTTTAAAAAGGATTTTTTAAAAAAAGATAAAGTCTCTGCCCTCCCTCTGCTTCCCATTCTCCACTCTGTTTCCTCTTTGAGGAAGAGACTCTCAGGCTCCCAACAGGCCTGAAAAACATTTATAGGACATTAACCCAGTGAGCATGGCAGATTCCTGCCCAGTGAGTGAGTGACTGGGAGTTAGCACAGAACGGGGACAGACCATAGGCTCTATAGTCCTGCGGGCCTGGCTCTGAAAATAAGACCACCATTTACATATTCGTTTTATTATCTTAGCTAAGTGACTTAATCTCTCTTTCTTTAAATTATATTTTTTAAAAAAGATTTTATTTAGGGCACCTTGGTGGCTCAGTCAGTTAAGGGTCTGCCTTCAGCTCTCGTCATGACCCCAGAATCCCAGGATCAAATCTCACATCGGGCTCCCCACTCTGTGGGAGTCTGCTTCTCCCTCTGCCCTTCACCCTGCTTGTACGCTCTCTCTCTCTCTCAAATAAATAAATTAATTAAATATTTTAAGAAGATTTTATTTATTTATTAGAGAGAGAGTGAGCAGGAGAAAGAATCTGAAGCAGATTCGTGCTGAGTGTAGAGCTCAAGGCCGGGTGGGGGAGGGCAGCGGGGTTGGGGGTGGGACTTAGTTCCATGACCAAGAGATTGTGACTTGAGCCAAAACCAAGAGTCAGACACTCAACTGACTGAGCCCTCCAGGTGCCCCCTGACTTAATCTCTCTGAGCCTCAATTTTCTCTCTATAAAACAAGTAAAATAATTCCTATTGATGAGGGTTGTTGGGAGAAGTGTTAAATGAGATCATGTGTGTAATGTGTTAGTCCCATTCCCTTGAGCATTCCAAGCAATCTCTGCTCCTTGAAGGCAACCAGAAGCATTTTAATTCAGCTGGACAGTATGGGCTCTGGAGTCAAGTGCTTCCGCCCAAATCCCAAATCCATCACTTTCTCTTGCTAATGAGCCTTTGGTTCTCCAGTGACATGTTGGCAATAATACTAGGTCTGCATTACGGAGTCATCACGAGGATGAGCTAGTACATGGGAGGTGCCTGTTCCGCTTCCTGACACATAGAAAGCACTCAACAGCTATCAGCAGTACGATTCACTTGACCATTCAACCAAATTGTGGACTCCACCATAGAGCATGCCCTGTCCTGAGGATAAGATGGAGTTCACTGCCTTCAAGAAGCTCACAGTCCAGTGGAGGAGTGAGACGCATAAACAAATTGTTCTTCCTGGCCACACTGGAGCCTTTGATTCCCAGTCAACAGCCCTAAGTCTAGAGCATTATAAAACAAAGCTGGATATATGAGGAATAGGGTGGGCGGGGGACGTGGTGAACACACTAACCAGGAACCAACAGTAGACCCTCCTTTTTGTCTATAAATAGCTTCCAAGACTCTAAATACATAAGCATGCAGACTTTCTCCTCGGCATGACTTCTAGCCAGCCGGCGGTAAAGGCACCTCCTACATCTGTTCTCCAACATCTCCTAGATCTCCATCCCCCGGCACCTCCTGGATCTCCGTCTCCCGGCATCTCCTGGATCTCTGTCCTCCACTGGCTTCAAAGCTGGACCCATCCCATCTTTCAGGTCTCAGTTTAAATGCCACTTCTTCAGGCCCCCCATCACGTCATCCAGTGTCTGCCCTTAGAGAAGTCTATTCTTTTCCCTCAAAGCAATTACAATAACTTTCAACGGTTTATTTGTTTATTCATTGTCTATTTCCTTGACCAGGTTGTGTGTTCCTAGAGTTCAGGTTCATTCAGCAAATATTTACCCAGAGTCTATTATGTGCCAGGCTCTGCGGTACGTGCTGGGCACTCAGTCTGGGGGCACAGACATGGCCTCATGGAGCCTACAATCTGTGTTTGCTGCAGAGCTTTGGGAAGGAAGTTGACTCCAGTCCTGGCTGATGACCTTCTTTTGGTGAGCCCAGTTAAAGATCTGGGCCCTGGACTGCCAATCTCTCACTGAATCCAAAAAGCAAGAGGCTGGAACTCTGGGGACTTCTTAGTTCTTCTTCCTTCTACAGCCCTAGATTCCCATGACCCAGCAGGGTTTAAGTTGAGGCACACAGCACAACCTCAAAGCCATATCTGGCTCCTTTTTTTTTTTTTTTAAGCTCTTCATATCAGCTCGTAGGAGCAAAACCTACTGGTATCGAGCAAAGGATGTACCGACTGGGGGAGGGGGTGGGATTGGAGGTCGGGGAGGGAGAAGAGAGTCTCCTTAAGTCCTACAGAGAAGGAATAAGTAGACTTGGAGATTCTGTGTCCTGAGCACCTTTCAAGTTCAATGCCCTGAGATTTTCAGATGGCAGCTTCCCACAGTCTGAGGTTCTCTATCACTGAGCCTGACTTCATCCCAAAGGCCATTTGCTAACAGCAAATGCCTTAACAAGGCAGCCTGAGGTCTGGGGATGCTGAATTAGACTCCAGTAAATACATTCTGCTGCAAGTTCTCCAGGAATAGGTAAAGGGAACACTGTTTCCCAGGACTGCAACTGGGAGATAGTAAGATTCAAAGGATTATTTAAAAAGCTGCTTTAAATTCTTTATTAAATAAACAAGGGAGTGTACACACACACACACACACACACACACACACACACACGTGCACGCGCGCGCGGAATAAATCCTTGCTTAATAGCAGGAGATAATCCCGAAAGCAGGATCAAGGAAAAAAAATCTCAAGCCACAGAAACCAATATATTTATTCACTTACTTGGCACCTTCTCTGAGCCAGATGATTCTAGGACCAACGAAAGAAGTGAATGATTGTGGGTTCAGCAAAATCTGCTCAGTTCTGTGATACAGGTCTATGCCCAGTCTGCCCTGAGAACAGCGGAAAAGCAGGCAGGATTTCTCGTCCTTGTCAGCTATGTCCCAACCCTGCCCCCAGATTCTTTCCTCTTAACCTGTGCTGGAGGCCTGCACAGGCAATGCCATGGGGTGGGTCTGGAGGGTGGGGCCAGAGGACAGACAGGTCCGTTAATTCAGACAAGGGTATTGAGTTGAAAATAGGAGGGAGATCTACAAGAACCGGCCAGCTAACAGCCCCCAGCCAAAATCACTGCTACCAGATCTGTCAGAATTACTGGCGTGAATGCAGGAAAACCAGCAAGGAGAAACGGTGTCAGGCAGGGAATGAGACTGTGCAGCTAAATATGCGTGATATTGCCTCAGGAAAAGGAGATTGTCTGGAAATCTCTGCACTCAAATTCCTAACTCAGCCCCAGGCTAGAAGAATGCGTGTCTTCAGCACTAAACTCCCTTGCTCCTCTTTGAGCAGAGAGTGAGTACTGTGTTGTTTTCCTGGCACAAAGATTGCATATCCTGGAAGAATATGCCAAGCCCATCTATGACAGATTGAACATGGAACCTATAATTTGGAGAAAACGTATGTTGGAAGGCTACTTCTCCCAGGATCCATGATCCTGGTGGGAAGAAGAGGAGAATTTTTTTTTCACTCAGCATTAAAATTTTACTATTATTCCAAATACAAACTGTGTTTCCTTGCCATACTGATACGATACCACTTAAACCATCCGTAGATCTCTTTCTGGATGCATATTGATCTATCCACATTCTACTGGTTTCTTTGATGATCAATAGCACATTTTTTGAAAGACTTTATTTTTAAGCAATGTCTACACCCGACATGGGGCTTGAACTCACAACCCAGAGATCAAGAGATGCACGCTCTACCAAGTGAACCGGTCAGGTGCACCCACAGCATGGATTTCCTAGCTAGGTGGTACAATATGGCTATGGAAGAAAACTGTTCTCTGTATCAAATACAAATGACTTCAAAGAAAATTAAGGTGGCTAGCTCAGCTAAGCCCCCTTCTTTGGAAATGCGTCCTGTTCACCCACAGTGCCCCACTAAAAAGGGCAAGATGAGGGGGTCAAATCTGTGCTGCGGGACCCACATCCCCTGACCTCAGCTAATGAGGTCAAGGGTGAACACATGACCCAAGAGAACCCAATCCCTAGACCAATCAGATTATCTCCATCAGGTTTGTGATCCACACAGGATGGATTCTTAGCCTTTTTTTGGGTGTCACGGACTCCTACACAGTCCAGCGAAGCCTGACGACTCTTTTCAAATACATACAATAAAACACAGATTATTACAAAGAAAACCAATGAATCGAAATGCTGTTATTCAAATATTTTTTACGTGAGTGCTGTGATAATATATATGCTTCTTTATGAATATCTTAAATGACAAGATCTAGTAGTGGGTCTAATAAGTCCTAATTTCAAACAGTGATGAACATAAGCTATATCCCATGATATCAGCAGCCACTATAAAATGACCGGAAAGTATCTGTGATTTCTGTCAGTGACAAAAATCATAGATGCCGCTAATGCAGTAGTGGGTTTTCCTTATATTTATAATAGAAGAAATGCCAAATTCTAGTTACAGGTTACTGAAGATAAGGCTGTAATTCCACCCCCTCACCCTGTCCAATTCATGAAATCCTGAATTCTTTTTTTTTCTTTTTTTAAGGTTTATTGATTTGAGAAAGAGAGAAAGCATGAGCGGGGGGAAAGGCAGAGAGATAGGGACAGGCCGACCAAGCTGAGGCGGGAGCCCAATGTGGGACTCGATCCCGGGACCCTGATACCATGAACTGAGCTAAAGGCCGATGCTTAACTGACTGAGCCACCCAGGTGCCCCGAAACCTTGAATTTCAAAACATGAGTGTTCAAGGGAAGCATGGACCCCCGGGTAAGAAACTGCTGTAGAGACTTTCACTGGATAACAGCAGATACTTAGCTAGAAAGGTCACACAGAGGTAGTCAGAGTGAACCATAATGCAAGCCAAAGTCACATGCCAGTTAATAGTTTATGGTAGGAGAAAACAAACTGGCCAGCAGGTCGGCATGAGGGCCATAAAGGAGTGATCTTGAGATCCCAGAGTAAGAGCCATCTTTCCAGCTGCTGTGAGACATGGTTAAGTGTCCTAAAATCAGGGACCAAGAGATCTCCCCGTGTCTCTTCAGTAAATTTTCCTTTCACTCAAGCTAATGAAGGATTTTTTTTTCCTTCCAATTAATTGCCAGGATAATATTTTTTTACTTATTTATTTTATTTAACTTTATTTAATTAACCTGTAGTGTATTATTAGTTTCAGGGATAGAGGTCAGTGATTCGTCAGTTGCATATGCCAAGATAATAGTTAAATGAATTAACTTACTCTGAGTCTATAATGTGTTTTGTATATTTGTGTATATTAACACTCCACTGGATTATAAGCTCCTTAACAGTGGAGACTACATGCAACCTTAATTCATGTCCAGTGGCTCTGGGGAAGAGGAAAAGTGGCTTGTCCTCTGCCTCTGGGGCCAACCCTGGCAGGCCAACCTGGGCAGTCTGGTTTATCTCTAGATATTTAGCTGGTAGGAGCCAGACAAAATGGAACAGGACGGAAAATCAAAGAAGACTTCTGGAACTACCTGAACCATTGTTGATTTTTAGGTTTGGGGAGGGCACGGGAAGAGGGAGACAGAAATGCCCAGAAGAGGAAACCAAAGCTGTCAGAGGTCCTCTAGGGAAATGCATCTTAAATATTTAGACATCCCATTTGATGGGGGCAGGGATGGACTGTGTCCTGAGGGATAAACTGTGTCCTGCACAGCTTTCCTGTTACAAAAGTAACACTCATGGTCAGCGCCTGAACTCCACTAGACGGATGTAGGCCCAGGGCTGCTTCTGTGGAGAAGGGCATAGAATGACCCTCAAGGCTCTCCAGCTGCTCTTCCCACTGTTCTTAATCCACTGAGGGTAAACAGGAAAGGACACGCGAGGGCAAAGGAACTGAATATTACTGTTAATTGCTTAAAAATACAGTGGCTGGTGGGTACACAGTGTTTGTTTTCTTACCCTTTATACCTTAAATACGTCATATATTTTCTTTCATAGGTACCAAATATTTTATAGTGGAAATAGCTTAAAAGACACAGTGAAAACCAGAATAAATCAAACACCCCAGTGAAAATGTGAAAATTATTTAACGCAACAACTGCAGTGACTACCCGAGTCCAAGAACATAGGTCCGTTGAGGGATGTGCTCTCCAGACTTGAACCAGTTCCTGGCCCTCTGGACTCTGAGTCTAAGGAAGGGCGGGGATTCCAAGGAACCTGAGGTTGTAGAAAAAAAAAAAGTCTGGATACAAAGTCACTTTCCAGAAAGACAAGAAACCTGGCAGGTTGCTGGTTAGGAAGCTGAAGGGCTAGCAGCTCGACTGCTAGGCCCCAGTCACTGGCCACCAGTTTAACTCAAAATACACATTCCCAACAGGGCACCTGCTAAAGTCATGGCTGGGGGGGCCCTGGAGGGACGTGACCTCCAAGTGTCCTCCCCCAGTGAGGACTCTAAAATCCAGTGACTGCCTAGAAAAAACTGAGTGGGGCCTAAGGAGCTACCAGGGGAGGAGGAGTACAGGGAGACAAAAGTGGAGGTTGAAAGATAAGCTTCAAGTCTGAGCTCGACTTGGAAGAGGAGTGTGGCCACACTATGGGGGAGCAGAGGGTGGGTGGCGGGAGGCAGGGTCTGGAGGAGGAGAGAAGCGGGAATCAGGTCTTGACAGGTCTGATGGGGAGGAAATCATCTTAAATGGATGAGATCAGGCCTGAGGCTCAAACCTGCTTCCTGAGACTTCGGTCCCTCGGCCCAGGACTTCTCTCCACTCCTTGTCATCTCTCCTGGCTACTGTCCATGTCCTCTAAGGTCATTTCTAGGGAATGACATCTCACACTCTCTCGGATCTAGGTTTCACTGAGGAGGACAGGATGCCCTGGTTACCTAATTTAGCGCTTCCTACTGATACACTCCCCACTTCCTTGCAGGAAGCCATAACCTTGTGGGTTTAAAATTCCCCCTGAGTTTGCTAAACCGCCATCCTCAGGCTCAGTTAGGGAGGACAGGCAGCCCTGACACCAGGCTGACCCTAGGGAACAGAAGAGCTACTCCAGGGTTCATCTCCAGGTGAGGGCATGAAGGAAGGACCGAACTTAGGCTCTGGTTACAGGGCATCTTGAACACCTGCTGATAATAAAACACTAACTGTCAAGGTTTGGGCCCTCCAACCCACCAAAACAGAGGAAGAGGGTGGGAGAGAAATTTTATTCCCTCTGATTCCCACCCCAGGGAGCAACAGCCCCCAGCGCAATCCCACTCTGAAGGCCACTAGCCAGAGCAGAAGGGCACCTGAGGGAGACTCTCAAGGAAGGACCAAGGGACAAGGGACTGGATCGGCCCCTTCCTCCAAAGGGAAGGAGGGTCATGGACACGGGAGAAAGGCTGAGGAGACACCTGGCCCAGTCCGCTATCCTCCACTTCTACTTCCACTGTGTCTAACTACTGAGGTGGCTTCTGTAAGATCTGTGGGAGAATAAAGCAGAGAAGGCAAGGAAATAAAAGCCAACCATGATAAAAAGAGACAGGGCAGCACATAGATGGCTAGCCCAGGAGGCCAGGTCCCCAGGTCTTGAGGGGCATATCTTCCACCGAGAACCCTGAGTGCTAAAGTGACTCACTGCAGCTCTTGGCACGTGGGCACAATGCTTTACTCCTAACGGTCACTTCATAGCTGGCCTTCATGCAGCTCATTCCCCACACAATCGGAACCTTAGTTTACGCAGACCCTTTAGCCCCTGCCTGCTTCCTGTGCCTAGGCCTGATCTGGTTCAGGAAGAGTCTCCCCACCACAACAAGAGCCAACAGTGAATAGGGGTAGCCACATCGAAAGCAGGAGTCAGCTTCTCCAATCAAATTCCTAATAACCTGGGATCTAGTTCAGAGAGGAGGGATGTGGGCACCATTAAAAATGCAGTCAGAGGGGTGCCTGGGTGGCACGCAGTCCGTTAAGCATCTGACTCTTGGTTTCCACTCAAGTTGTGATCTCAGGGTCGTGAGATCGAGCCCCATGTAAGGCTACGTGCATAGAGCGGAGTCTTCTTGAGAAACTCTCTCCCTCTCCTTCTGCCCCTATGCCCCCCTCTAAAATTAATAAATAACTCTTTTTTTAAAAAGTAAATTTAAAATGCCATCAGAAAAGTGTGATGGGATGCCTTGGTGACTCAGTAGGTTAAGCAGCTAGCTGCCTTCCCAGTGTCCTGGGATTGAGTCCTGCATTGGGCTCCTGGTTCTCCCTCTGCCTCGGCCTGCCACTCTGCCTGCCTGTGTTCTCTCTCACACTCTAAGAAATAAATAAGTAAAAATCTTTATTAAAAAAAGAAAGAAAGAAAGAAAAGTATGAAAGGAGTTAAGGGGCAGGTTTCAAGGAAGTAAGACATAAGTGAGAAATATGTTCACAGAGGTCATAAGGAGTCCTGAAGGCAGAAAAGCAGAGAAATCCTGGGAAAAGCTATGAATGTACCAGTTCAACTCCACCTGGGTTGGGCCCAAGAAGAGAAGCTTTGAGAAGCTGCCATAAGGTAAGAGGCTCAGTAAATCAAAATTTAGATTAGGGGAGAGAAGTGGAGACTTACTTACTCAGGCGTTCCTGGATGCAAAGCATTTTGCTTCATCCAGAAACACTTCCAAAAACAGGATCCTAAAGCCCAGAAATCAAGGAATCAAACTGAGAAAGGGTCATTTGGGAAAGGAAACACGGAGCTCTAAGATTTCTTTTTTTCTAAATCATTCAGGGTGGGAGGAAAGTGAGAGGACCAACGTCTTGCTATTTTGGTCACTCTCGACTGTATAAAGTTGGTAGAATTTTGCCAGACTAGTCCCCCAGGTGGAGGAGGGGCTGGGGGCCCCCTGACGAGGTAGAAGAGTTGGTAATGAGCCAAGAAAGATTCTGTAAATACAAGGTGCTGGAGAGATGAAATTACTACTCATGGGACTCAACCTGTCAGTCATCCGTGCTCTGTGACCATGCCTAAAACTAGATGGACATTAATTCAACAGATAGGCACCGGGGCCTGCCGTATTCCAGGTACCGTTCCTGGCTGCAAAAATGAACACAACATAAAACAATTCTTGCCCTGTGGCACCTATGTTTTAGTGCTGAAAGATCACTAATAAAAAATAGTATGTTAAAGAATGTTGGGTGCCAAGGGGAGGAGTGGGGGCAGGAAGAAGAGTAGGATAAGGAATTGGGAGTGTACGGATGGAGGGGTGAATGGCCATTTTAAATAGGGCAGGTGGGGGAGGGGGACTTTGACGAGATGACATCTGAGCAAACATCGGAAGGACCCGAGAGATTTAGTTCATGGGTGTCTGAGAGACAAGTGCTGGAAACAGAGGGAACAGCTAGTGCAAAGGCTTAAGGGGAGAGTGTACACAGGGTACTGAAAGAACAGTAAGATGGTCAATGGGTCTAGAGGGAAGTAAGGGAATAAGAGATTGTAGGAGAGGTCGGAGAAGCTACGGGGGTCAGATATCCAGGAACTCCTCAGCCATGGTGAGGACTGCTTTTACTTGAAGTGACATGGGAAGCCTTTGCAGGGTTTGGAGCCAAGAAGTGGCTAACTTAGAACTTCAAAGGGTCAGCCCAGCTTCCAAATTAAGAAGAGACTGTAGGAGAGCCAGAGTGGATGTTACAGAGACAAGTTAGGAGTCTACGACAGTCATCCGAGCAAAAATTGAAGATGGCTCCGATCAAGGTGGAAGAAGCAGAAGAAGAGCCTGTAATCTATCTTGAAAGAAGAGCCAACAGAATTTCCTGATGGACTGGATGAGAAATAAGAGTTAATTAACATGACCCCAAATTGCTTTTTAATTCAAATAAGTGGAAGGACAGAGTTGCCATCAACTAAAAAGGGAAGGTTAAAGGAGGAACGTGCTTGGCATAGGTGTGCTGGGGAGAGCGGGAGAAATCAGTAGTTCCATTTGAATGTGCCGAGTTTGAATTGTCTATCAGACTTTCCATTGGCAATATTGAACAAGCAGCTGGAGACACAAGTCTAGAGTTTGGGAAGATCTGGGCTGGAGATACAGGCATAAAAATGGCTTAAAGCCATGAGATTAAATGTAATCACCAACAGAGGGAAGGCAGGTAGAGAACAGAAGAGAACCAGGGATGGAACCTTGGAAAACAAAGAGCCTTGGTACAGAAAAAAGGAAAACATCAAAGGAGATTGCAAAGAAGAAACAGAGGATAGAAACAGAAAAATAAGGCCAGTAAAGTACACATCTCTGGAAGCAAATGAAGAAACTGTGTCAAGAAGGACTGGCTGGGGGGCGCCTGGGTGGCTCAGTGGGTTAAGCCGCTGCCTTCGGCTCAGGTCATGATCTCAGGGTCCTGGGATCGAGTCCCACATCGGGCTCTCTGCTCAGCAGGGAGCCTGTTTCCTCCTCTCTCTCTCTCTGCCTGCCTCTCTGCCTACTTGTTATCTCTCTCTGTCAAATAAATAAATAAAATCTTTAAAAAAAAAAAAAAAAGAAGGACTGGCTGGCCGACTGTATGAAAGGCTGACTGTAGTCCAAATAAGAGGAGAACCAAGAACTACTGGATTTTTGCAATGAGAAAGTCAGTCTTGACCTTTTTGAGAACAACTTCAGGAGAGTGATAAGGAGTCAAAACCCCACTGAAATGGTTAGAGAGACCAGGAAGTGAGGGACTGCACACAATGAAAATAGACAACTCTTGTGAAGAGTTCCATAGGAAAGCAGGCAAAGAAGCGGGCTGGTAACTGGTGGGCAAAGTGGGGTTATCAAGAGGAGGTTTTCTGAGGTGGGAAAAATAATAGCACATTTGTGTGCTAATATGATGAGCCTGTAGAAAGCAAAAAGTTAGAGAGGGAGAATTACTGGAGCAATTTCCTTGATAGGTGACCTAGAATCCAATGCACAAATGACGAACTGCCTTTAGATGGGCAGATGGTGAATTTTTCCATGCAAACAGGTAGAAAGGCAGTGTATGAGGGTACAGATGTTAACAGGGAGTAGAAGCAGTGCTGCAAATCTGTTAAAGTTCACCTCTGATGACTTATTTTTTTTCCCAGCAAAACAGGAAGCAGGATCAAGGTGGCTTGAGGAAAGAGAAGAAGGTGTGAAATGATGGGAGAGGGACTGGGTCAGGGAACTACAAGAACGCCTGGCGGTATTAAGAGTACATTTGAGGTTCATGGTCAAGAATTTATTCATTCCTCTGCTGAGAGTCAGAAATAGAGAAAGGGGCGGGGGGCAGTTGGTGGGAGAGGGAGAGAAAGAACCTTAAGCAGGCTCCACTCCCAGCTTGGAGCCTGATGCAGGGCTCAATCTCATGACCCTGAGATCATGACCTGAGCCAAAATCAGGAGTAGGACATCAAGAATTTAAATGGAAGCAGTCAGCATGACTGTTATGGTTATTTTGTTGTTGTTGTTGTTTCCTGAACTAACCATGTTTGGCTATATATGCAGCTACGGAAGAGGCCAAAAAGTTAGGTTTACCTATAAACAAAAGATGGGCAATCGGGTCGACAACACAGGCAAGGAAGTGATTCTAATGACTGACCACAGAAGTGGAGTAAAGAAGGGAAGCAGGACATCAAAGGAGCCAGGACAATAAAAAGGAAGGTAAGATCAATGGACTGGAGGTCCCTGCGGGATTCAAGGAAGGTTGAGTTGAGGTAGAGAAAGACAGTTGGAAGAGTAAGAGGAAGAAGTGGTTGGAAAGTAAGACATATAAAATTGAGATGATGGACTGGTTGCCATTATTAGCCATGACAAGGTCTAGAATGGACTCAAGGGCAGAGTTTCTAAACAGCAGCCACTCTGGCCTAAACAATGTTTGGCCATGGCAGGCAGGGGTTGGAAGGCATTCTGCCTACTACAGGGTGTTGAGCCATGTCCCTGGACACTACCCATGACTACTAGATGCCAGCAGTGTCTCTCAAGTTATGACAACCAAACATGTCTCCAGACATTGCCAAATGTTCCCTGTGGGCAAAACCTCCCTGTGTTGAGAAGCATTGCTCTAGAGTATGACCACAGAAAATCAGTGAATGAGACAGAGCAGAAGTCAAGATAATTAGGGAAGACTGGAGAAAGTGTCCTTGAGTCAGGAGCTAAAGTCCTCAAGAAACAAATGGCAGGGGCGCCTGAGTGGCTCAGTGGGTTAAGCCACTGCCTTCGGCTCAGGTCATGATCTCAGGGTCCTGGGATCGAGTCCCGCATCGGGCTCTCTGCTCGGCAGGGAGCCTGCTTCCCTCTCTCTCTCTCTCTGCCTGCCTCTCCATCTACTTGTGATTTCTCTCTGTCAAATAAATAAATAAAATCTTTAAAAAAAAAAAAAAAAGAAAGAAACAAATGGCAATGACTCAGAGTCACTACACCACAACAAATGCATACTGGCGGGTATACTCTGACCAGAGAGCCCAAACTGGGCTTTTTAGGGAAGAGGAGGGAAAACGGTCAGAAAGCAGCAATGAGAAGCATGGAAGACACATATCCCACCACCATATTCAGGGGCAAGAGGACAATGTGAGTGGGCAGCAGATAAAGAAGTATCCTCTGTGAAAGCCAGGTTTGTGAGCAAGAAGGGAAAGGAGTGCTCAGAGAAGAGACTAAACATAAAGGCAATTTTGCTGATGATACACTATTAGTTCCAGAAGGCACAGTGGAAGGGTTCAGGAACTGGGGAAGGCTGGGAAAAGAAGACAGAGGGAAGTGCAAGGCGTGTCCCTCAAACTGGAAGGTGGAATCTGGTAGGAGGTCCACTAAGGAGAGTGGTGGCTTAGTGGACACACATCTTCAAAACAAGAGAAGGGAGCTTCCTGTTATTTTAGCAAGAAGGTGGACAGAAGGTACAAATCTGCCGGGAATAGGGTGCATGTCACTAGCAGTCACGCTGTAATTACCAACCCTAGGCTAGACGTGGTCTAGAACAAGAGGATCACCTTCACTTCCCCAAAGAACAGCACCAGCTTTATTGAGGAAGCCAACCAAACAGACACACATCTATCAAGAGATGAGAGCAGGTTTTTAAAAAACCTGGGAGCTAAGGAAATCTTCCAGAAGAAGGAAGCTTGAGTAAGGTTCATGCAGATAGGCCTAAAGCCCTAAGTGGGATTTCTGTGGTCCATCAGGCAAGTGCCTTCCTTCTTGGGGGATTCAAAATTAGGGTGATCTAAGAGGGGCGGAAGACCTCTAAAGAAGCAATGGATCATGGCCAAGAATCCAGAAGACCTGATCTCATGCTTACGCTCTGGAAGAGGATCAGAATGTGGTGAATTCCCAGATGGACTGAGAATCACCCCAAGCCAGTCAGGGTTAAGAAAGGGAACCTGGATCAGGAAGCCGGGGAAGCTGAATCAATCAAATTAAGAAACAGCAAAGAACTCTATCACGATAAGGAATTGGAGCTGGGTACATTTATCCACTACCCTTTCTTCCTTTTCAAAAAATTACAAAATGACATTCTGACTTTTAACACTTAGATAATACTTAACATTTCAGTTTCAACACTATGGACTTGTAGACATAACAGTAAAAGATGCTGTTCATTTTGCCTCCAAACCCATTCTTCAGAGGTAACCATTGTGAACAATCTTTTTTCTATTCTTATATAAATGTGCATGTACAGAGGTGTCTTCTCCCCCCAAATGGGACCAAACTGCATATATTCTTACGCATTTTGCTTTTTGTCACTTACTAGTATATGATGGCTGTCTTTTCAAGAATGACCTACATATAGATCAACCTCATTTTTTTAAAGGCTTCATTGTACTACATTGTGTGGATAAACTACAATTTTTTCATATTTACACAACAAAGGGAGTTTAAACTGTTTCCAATTTTCTCCATTAGAAACAACACTGCTGGGTGCCTGGGTGGCTCAGTGGGTTGAGGCCTCTGCCTTCAGCTCAGGTCATGGTCCCGGGATCCTGGGGTCAAGGCCCATGTAGGGCTCTCTGCTCAGCGGGGAGCCTGATTCCCTTCCTCTCTCTCTGCCTGCCAGCCTCTCTGGCTACTTGTGATCTATGTTTGTCAAATAAATAAAATCTTCAAAAAAAAAAAGAAAGAAAACAACACAGCTTTCAACATACTCGTGCACAAGTGTTCACACATTACTAATTCTACAGATCACATTCCTACCTGCTGGATTGTATAGGAGGAAATGTAAGTGGGTTGGCATATGGTATTCTTTACCTTCTGATTCTAGCACTTTCAAGTGAGCTATTGCGTACTGTATCATATTGTAGCTTTTAGGGAAGAAAGGAATGTTGTTTAAGAAAGAACATCACTGTTGTTTTAAAATACAAGTAGCAGGGTACTGCCTGTGATTCAACTATTTTAAGTCCTTATTTTCTCAAACTAAGTGCTTGCTGTTTCCAAATATGCAAGAATAGCTTTTACACTTTCCCCCTCACACTTGTTGATTGGCTTTGCAGAAATAAAGTTTTAAAATTAAAAAAAAAAATAGAGCTGATAGAGCTGATACTGCCAAAAAACCCTGCCCTCCAAAAATAATGTATGAATCTGTATTCCCACTACAATTGTATGAAGAATGCCCAATTCCCCATAATCTTGCCAAAGATACAATAATTGATTTGTTTTTGCTGACTGACAGAAGAAGATCTCATCCTTGCTTTAATGTGAACGCTATTTTGTTCTGTTTGCTCTCTTTAGTGGGGGATAATATGTCAGTTTGAGAACTGTTTTCGGATTCCTTTATATGCAGACACACGGAACCAAAAAGATAGCATCTTCGTTAAATATACTGACTGCTGAATGGAAAGATATCTGAGGATGATAATCATTAGACACATAACCAATACTCTGGAATGTTCACTGTGTGCCACACCATGAAAAGTACTCAAGTAGGCTATCTTCCTGAGCTCTTAAAACTCCATAGAGGGCACGGATAGATTCTTTTTCCACAAAAAGAAACTGAGATCAGGTAACTGAAGTAGCTTTCTTGAAGTTGCACATCTAGTAACTGAATGTTTTGAATCCAGACTACCTGACTCTGAAGCCCCCATGTAGACAACAGTATGACTTGCTCAACCAATGTCCTATAGGCAGTGGCTGGTGAGGTCAGGATTCAAAGCCAAGTCTGCCCAGCGGCAGAGCACCCATATGTAAGGTGTTTGTTCAACAGAACTTGCATCACCTATATGAATAATGTAATGACAGTGTGGGAAAGAATTTGTTCCCACCTAAACTTTTTTTTGGGGGGGGGGGGTCTGATTTTGGTATTTTTGGTTCTCTTTTGCCTAAAGTTAAAAAAAAAAAAATCCTGACATTGACTTGGGTGAACTAAAGGCAGGGCCACTGTGTCGCATGGCTCAGGGGCATCATACTTAATGTGAATGGAGCTCCTTGGAGTTGCTCAGTCCACAACCTGGAGGGCTGAATGTGGTGGTGCTGGACCAGATACAGACTGTCTGAAGGAAATGGCCGATTTCTTCCCGCAGTTGGGCCCGCAGAGCTCAGGGAAACAGAGTGCCCCCTAGTGGTTGAGAACCGTGTTGACGACCGCAGAAGTAGAGCTCAAAATCTCCAGAACAGACAGAACGAGGGTCACTGAGATGAAATGGGGAGACATGAAGATGAACCGCTGCTCTATCTAGAGGGCACTCTTACAAAAGAACGCAAGATTATCCCAAAGCTACTCTTCGGAGAATCAAGGGTGGCCCCCAGGAAACAAAGGGAAACAGAGGATAAGTATTGCCCAGAATTCGGGTCTCAAGGATAAGATGCCTACACAGTAAATGAAGACAGGAAAGGAAAATGACTTTACTAAACTAGAGGAGGGGGCAGAGAAGGTAGGAACAGGCAGAAATAGACTCAAGACTAGATAATCAGTCCTTGGAAACTTCTGAGTAATCTTCCAAGAGGCACTCCCCCCACAAAAAAAAAAAAAAAAACACTAGAAAATTAGGAGAACCTTGAAAATGTTCTCAAGGGGGAAAATGATGCTAAAAGAAACCCAGATGTGGTGAATGTAAAATGAATGGAATTTTGGATTCATTCCTACTGTCAGCCTCTCTTAGAATTGAGGCAAAGGCAATTGCAGACTTGGGAAGAAAGGCTTAACTTGACCAAATTAAAATGGCTTAAAGCCATGAGGAGACCATGAGTAAAACAGAAACATACATCAGCTGGGCAGAAGATGGGCCCTGAGAATCAGCATAGTAACTGAAAGCAATGGGACAGATGAAGCCACGATAAACATGATCATGAATGCCAATCACTTGCTTGCTAGAGAAGGAGATATTCTGGGTAATTGCATTTTCTAGTTTAATGTTTACCATTTGTTACTTGCACAGATTATCAGTTTTCAAAGAATTCACCAGTATGTTGTTGTAAAATAAAAATAACACGAAAATAGAAGATGCCTCAGAATCTTCCAGTGACACTGGGTGCTTATCAAAAGTATCAGTGGTTACGACTGCCTAAGATTTGTATGGAATCTAGTCTCAGTTACTGACCTGGCTCAGAAGAAGCAATCTAGAAGGATGTAGATGGCACCGAATAAGGAGAAGACAATACTCAGAGTTAAAAGCCATCATATTTTTTAGTTCAAAGGACTCAATACAGTTAGAAGTATGGCAAATGATAATACGGACAGAGGAAAACAATGCCACATTCAGCATGACAACTCAGGAGACTGTGAGTTCCATAAGAGCAATGACTTTGTTTAAGTCACTGTTCCATCCCTGCTTCTAGCACAGTGACTGACTCATAGTAGGCACTCAAAAATACTCAGAGGAGGAATAAATGCTGTTCTGCCCTTTTCCCATTCTCCCTGCCACCCCCAAAACAAAACAAAACAAAACACATTTCTAGAAAGAAAGAAGGAATGCTGTTCACTTGGTCTAATAGCCATCTTCACATTCTCTACTCAGGGAAATTCTCAGCCTTCAAGGTCCCACACAAATGTCTTCTCTTTCTTAGTCTTCCCTGAGCTCCCTTCCCACTCTCCGCAACCCCACCTCCTCCAAAACGCCAGAATTAAACCTTTTTCATTCTTGGCTTCCAAAGCCCATCACTCAGATCTGTATCTGCTCTCATTTCATTCTGCATTATGTTGTAGTTCAGTTTGTTTTTGTTTTTGTTTGTACTCTGTATTGCTGTGTCTGACCCTTCCACTGGGTTATAAGCTCCTGGAGGGCCAGGTTCTTGAAGGATTTGGTGATTCTGGAAACCCCATCTTTTAACATAATGCCTTATAAACAGTCATTACTTAAACGTCTGCTAAGTTTAATAAAACAGAATGACACTCTTGGTGTCTAATAAAAAGCCAGCATCTAATAGATGCTCGATAAATATTTATTATATGAATGAACCGAAAGAAAGATACCAACAAAACAAAGTTCTTTGCCTCAAATCCTGGGGCTGGAGGGCGTGCCTTGAAGAGAGAGCAATGGCCTGAGAGACTTGCCTGGTTCACGCACTCAGCCTCTGGCCCTCGGGCACCAGAGCTGCCAAGAGAAGTCTGAGGGAGTGCCAGGAAGAGGAACAAAGCTGGCGTGGGGAGGGGGAGGGCAGGGTGAAAACGGAGCCAGCGATGAGGGGCACACGGGGCAGATGGCCTAAGTGACGTCTGGGACCACATATGGTAATCTTCTGCTAACGCTGGGATCGAGTAAACACCCAAGAGGGGAGGAATTGTTTAGCCTGCGCCGAAGGGCTGAAAGTAGGGGAAAGGATAAAGCGTGGCATGGAAGGTCAAAGCCCTGTGACCAGAAAGCCAACCACGGGACACGCTGCTCTCCTTGGACTCAAACAACCACGTCACCGTCACGTACGTTTTCACAGATACCAACAAGTGTGATTACCTTCACTATCAGGCCAAAAGGAGGTCTACAAACAGATGGATTCTTGCGGTGAGAAGACCCAAAACCCTAAACAAAAAGCCCATGCCTGTAACACACAAAGCCCTTTTACCGCATTGCAGAATGCAGCCCCGAGCTCTGTGTTACTAAGCAGTATCCAAACTGCCCCCCCCCCACCAAAAACCCAACTACGGATTTGTACTTCACCTGTAAGGGAAAAGCATCTTCAAGAGAAGAGAAAAGGGGGAGGAGGGAATCAGTGCAGCGGTGGGCCCAAACCCCTTCCCCGTCATCCTGTAAAACCCATAATATCTCCCTTCTGGGTCCTCATTCGCTGCTTTCCGTTTTACTCTAACAAAGCCACCTCTAAAAGTGGTGTCTGCTGAAAACACATGCATTTCTCCCCATTCTCCTGCACGTCTGCCTGCCCGCTCTCAGGAAGTCTCAGTGGATGCCAACTGTGCCTATGACATTCACGGTAAGTACTGAGCAGGCGGGACAGAGAAGATACGGCTTCCCGCTTCAAAGAACTTGTAATCTACTTGAAGAGACAAAACAGAAATACGTGCACATTGCACAAAAATCACTGCAAAACAACACGTGACATATGCAGCAGCAAAAAAAAAAAAAAAAAATAGGCTGCATTATCTATCTGCAAATGGTCTGCATAGTAAGAGCTTGAAGATAAGATTCTGGGAAGGCTTCCTGGCAGAGGCGCCTCTTCTTCCTGAAGAAGAAACGCTGAAATGGCCCGACTGAAATCAATGGAAGGGGTCATAAAATCTAGAAGGAACCATGAGGTATATCCCATCGAAACTGCTCTTTGACTTACGAAGTAAACAGAAGCCCGGGGAGCTTAAATAATATGTCCAGGGACACAGAGATAAGTGGAAGAACTCCACCTCAAATCAGAGTGTTCTGTCCTCACATCCAGGGCAGGCAGCAGAACCGTCCCAGAGAAGCGAGAATTGGCAAATGACTGTGAGGAAGGAGGTTGGGCTTGGCTGTGACAAGGGGACTGTTCCGTAGGATCCTGAGATGTAAGTCCCAGGCTATCCCCAAATCCGGTGCTCTGTGTGACACTGTGCTCTGTCCCTGCCCAGGAACACCCAGCATCCCTTCGTGCATTTCCCGCCCCACACGCCCTACTCTGAGAGTTAGCTCCCAGCAGCTGCCGTTCCTATATTCCCAAGGCCCTTCCAGTCCTAAGGACCCAAGAAGATCCAAGACACACATATGGCAAAACTAGCCAAGAAGCAACTCCATATATGAACCTTTGGTTCTGCTCATTACCCCACCCTCCTTTGCCCCCACCAACACTGAGGAAACCAGATGTACAAACGGTTAACAGAGGGAAAAAAAAAAAAATCCCACCCAGACCACTTGAAACGCGGCTAGTCTGGCTGGGCTTCGAATCCGCTCAGCGACTGCTCCATGTCTTCTATTTATAGCCTCTGGGTGCCCAGCCCAGCTTCCAGGTCACTAATTGTGGCCCAGCCCCGAGCCAATCCCCCCCATCTCCTCCCCCGCCCTTGCAACACAGGGAAAAGGCAGCAAATCCGGCTTTGTCCAGCCCAGGAAGAACAGCCAGGAGTGGGATCTGAATCCAAGACCCTATATTATAGGTCCTGAAGAAGGTACCAGAACCGTCCAGAGGGTCTGCCCTCAGACTGTGTATCTTGGAGAGCTGTGCTATCCCCTCCTTCAATAGCAGGCATCCTTTCCTGAATTCTTCAAGTTCATCCAAAGTTGAATCCCAGTTTCAGGCTCACCCATTCAAATACTAGAGAGGGGAGATATGGGTTTGGCCACCAAAGACACTGTGAACAGTCCAGCAAAGAGCGTATCTCTTTTAGTAGATGTGTAAGTATCTGGAGATTGGGATGCCTGCCCTGTTTGGGGGTCTCTTTGCTGGAGGACCTACCCGTTTATTTGTTTTACTACTCTGCAAAAAGAAGGTACCCACGGAGGGGGTGTGCTCAGCATTAAGCCTCCAAAACTTCTTTTCTAACACCCACCAAATACATTTGAAATTTCAGACGAAGTTTCAGACAGAGCCCTGAACAGGATGGGTTTCTTAGGATGCTCTAAATAATTCCTTCTGATTCCAACATGCTATTATCTGTGTATCATTCTATATAACATTATTTCCCCCTAAGAATGGAGATGGCTCTAAGATGAGCAGTGATTATTTTCTGACATATGGGGCTTTGTGAAGTTATCCTGAGAAGAGGAGAAAAGCTCCTCTTTTTTTTTTTTAATTAAAGGCACAAGGGACATACACACAAAAAAACAAAAACTTGGCAAAAAGACTCAGCAAGGTTTTCTCTGTCAGTTCCGTGTCTGTGGTACACTGGGGCCACCCCTAGTGGGCCTCATCCTTGACTCTTAATTCTGTATCTGAAGCCTCGTGTCCATCCCAGGGAAACCTATCTACTCTTCACCTTGAGAGCAAAGGGCTGGGGCCAGAAGTGAGGAGAGAGTTACAGGTTAGAGTAAGAGTGTGAACTGTCCTTCCTTGCCCAGCGCCCCAGTGCCCAAGCTAGGCTTACCTCTCATCCCAGACAGCCCAACAGACTCACTCCCTATATAACCTTGACCATGACTGCCCAAGATGACACATCTCGGTGTCAGTCCTCCCCTTCTTGACTTGGGGTTCCTTTGGGCCAGTGGGTAACATGCCAAGGATTCTGGTTATTGGAGCCAGAACCAGAACGCTGCTGAGCTATCTCATCATCACCCACAAATACCAATTCCCAGCCCCAAATGGCCCCAAATCTTTCCTCCCAAGACCACAAGGGGAAAAAAAAGTTTCCAAATTAAAAAACTAAAACTGGCAACAAAGGTGCCCCATGGCAGTAACCTTTAAAACTGGCCATTAAAGTTTATAAGTCAGACGGGCACCAACGTGAACGATCAAGAAGAGGAAAACAGCCCCCTCCCTTGGGGACCTGGAGCCACAGCCTTCCCCCTAAAGCCACAGGGTTGATGTCACAAGAAGCGCTTGCTGCCGTCAAGGGCTCTCTGTGTCCCGACTACAGCGGGTGGGTGTCTGGCCCAGAAGAAGGGACAGGGGAGGGGCAGGGAGGGTAGAGGTTGGGCGTATAGACGAGGTAGGGGAAGGTAGGGAAGGGGACAGAAACAACCAATCTCCTCCTGGCCGGGAGAGTTGTCTGCGAGTCACAGGCCCGGAGGGACAGGCCTGTGGGGCTGGCGGAGGACAGTGGTTCTCGACTTTCTTCCACCCAACACACATGAGGCATACCGCATATTTTTATCAGTAACTACGGGTCGTTATGCCCTGGTTCTTCGCCATCCCGGGGAGAGAGGGAGCACATATCAGAAATCTTTTGGTAAGGGTAGGAATCGTCTGAAAAGGCCTCCAAAGCATCCTGGCTGCCTCCCCTAGGGGTTATGTACCCCCTGTGAAGAACCATCAGTTTAGGGAGCCTACTTCTCCTTCCCTCCCTTCCTTCCTTCCATGTAGTCAACAAATAACGTTTCGAGAGCTTACATGTGCCAGACATTGTTCTAGGGGCACAGGGGAGACAGCGGTGAACACACAGACAAAATTCTCTGCCCTCATCGAGAATCTCTGCCTTCACAGGGGAAAAACAACCTAATAAAAAAGTAAAATCTGTGGCATGTTGGGTTGTGATAAACGCTAAGGAGAAAAACAGAGTGGGGCGGGGTGGGGGGGACAGAAAGTGCTGGTGGGGGCGGGGCTGGAGGTGGGGATGAAATTTTAGATAGGGTGGCCCGGAAGTCCTCAGCTTCCTGAAGGAAGAGAAGGAACCGGCCATGAGGATATCTGGGGAAAGAACATTCTCTGCGGGGGGACCAGCAAGCGTGAAGGGTCTTGTGCCCAGTGTATTCCAGGAAGAGCGAGGCGGTGGTCACCGTGGTGCTCAGAGGCCCTCCTTCTCCAATTCAGAGGAGTTGGGCTGATTGCCTGCCAGACTCAACTGTCCTAGCCAGGGACATGCTCACAAGCAGTAAAAACTGATACAGCTTGATGAAAGGAGACACGGGTGGGTAAGATGAGCTGAGTAGTAAAGTGTTTCTCTTTCTTTAAACAGCTCAGATTTCTTTTAAATAAAAATCTCATCCATTCACACAAAATCCTTGTAAGGAGCAAAGGCCCTAGCCCCTTAACTAAGGGCCAGAGGGGGAAAATGACTAGCTCAAGAACCAGTTTTGTTTTGTTTTGAAGACTTTATGTATTTATTTGTCAGAGAGAGAGAGAAAGCACACAAACAGGTGGAGGGGGGCAGAAGGCAGAGGGAGAAGCAGGTTCCCTGCCAAGCAGGGGGCCCACTTGTGACTACAGGGCTCGATCCCAAGACCCTGGGATCGTGACCTGAGCCAAAGGCAGAAGCTTTACAGACTGAGCCACCCAGGCGCCCCAAGAACCAGTTTTTAAAGGATTCTGAAGCTAGAAACTGGAATCGAATTTATTCTCGCTCTACAATCCAATGCGTTATGATTCTTGATAAAATCACAGGATAGTAGAAGTGGGAAGAGGCATCACGAGATTATCTTACCTATTCCCTTCATCCAACTCAAGAAGCAGCTGCCTACATGAGCACCCAGGATTTGGGTCTAACACTCCTCAAAAAGCAAAGCAGGGGACAGTGTAGATTTTACAGGAAGGGACCATTTCTCTCAAATCCTACATTCTAGAATCTCTCCTGCAAAGGAAGCTATGGTGATACATTAGGATTCCTGAAGACTGAAGGGTGTTCTTTGTCCCCAGACCCCTAAAAATGTCCATCTCCCCATGCTCGGCCCACCGCCCTTTATCTAGACACACCCTCCCACCCCCACCCCCCGGCTTCAGCCCAAATGCCCTCCATGAGACGGAGCCTGGCCAGGCCCGAGGGCTGCAGGTTCTGAAGACCAGCCCCGAGCCTCCAGTGGGAATCCAGACACACACACAGAGACAAGCACAGTCAATGGGAAGGGGGGAAGGAGAGCACACACAACACAACACACCAGGGCAGCTGCAGAAAACAACTGCTTGTTAAGTTAAAATTAAACTCTGCACAAATATTGACCTTTGGAGGGGACAGAAACCGGTCCCATATTTACCAGTTTTATAAATGGGACTAACCACAGCTGCCCCACGCGCTTGGCCGGCACGACGGCGGGATGGGGTGAGGCCATGCTTTGGGGGTGGGGGATGAATAAGAGGGGCAGGAGATGTTTTAAGCACTCTCTGAAAGGCAGTGACTACAGGTAGGTCAAAGTTCCCAAAAGCCTGCGAGAGGAATTTCTAAGAAAGCAAATAAGGCAGCCTCTGAAGGGGAGTGAGAGGGGTGGTGGGGGGGCATCAGAAAAGTAGGGAGAGAGAGGAAAAAGGAAGTGTCAGAAAGAAAAAGAATTGCTAAAAATAGGGAGAAATATGACAGAGATTGAAACAGAATGGAGGGAACACTGGGGAGCTTACCCTTTTGAACCCTGGCCCTTGGTCAAACCAAGAGTCATAAGCTAGAAGACCAGGTGACCAACTTAACCTAATGGAACCGTCTAAACTGACCCGGTGTGAGTCTTGGCTCTGTTGCTTACTCGCTATGTGGCCGTGGCAAACTCCAGACCCCGGGTTTCTCATCGATAAAATAGGCGCAACGATACAGAAACCTCACTCTGATTTACAAAGACAGAACCCAAAGAAGACAATGTCAGTGAAAGCACTGGGCTGACCATAAACTTGACCCAGATATGTCATTATTTTTATTAATTCGATCCAGCTAACCATGCACCTTTCCACTGCGAACTACCCAATGAATTGCAGTCTCTCGAAGAAAAAGCCAGGGGTCAGAAGGGGAACTTGAGCTTCTGCCCCTGAACTTGCTAAAAGCCTCCTACAGGCAGAGGACTAAATCCTTCCCTGGCTGACAGATAACAGGGAGGCCAGCTTGCTGAAACTGGCCCCAGTAGCTACACCGCCAGCTTCAAAGGTCCAGATACAAAGGGGGAGAAAGGACTCATCAGTCCTATTTCCCTGAAAGCTGATCTCTGGCAACCCACTTTTTTTTTCTTTAAGGAACAAACATCACAGATGCTGGGTAACTTTGTTCTGTTCCAAACCTCTGATGTCTTCACCCTCCTTTATATTTTCCTTATACTCATGGCTTTCACAATCAATAATAATAATCACAAAAAGTCTGGACCCAATCTCTATATAGTAGGGCACGAAAACAACCCTCCCCCAAATCCTTGCATCTGTGCCACCAGGAATCACAATATCTAAGTATTTCAGATAAAAATACTAGGAAAAACATTTGAAAAGATTTTGCCAAAATCTTCTTCATCGCCGGGGGTCCCGGAGAGCTCCTGCAGCCTTCCGTGGTGCGCTGTTTACCCGTTACACCTTAAAAGGAGAGACGAGTGTCTGTCCCTCACGGTGCAAGCAGCAGGCAGGGATGACTTGAGAGCCCTTTGCCTCCTCGTTGCTAACCAAACACAGGTCGCTCGTATCTTCTGACTCTGTTTCGCTTGTTCAATGTTTTACCTTAATATATTACAGTTTATATTGTTAAACGTGTGCCATAAAATAGAAGCAATGTACAGCACAACCATGTCAGCAACTCAGGAAGAATTTCCAACGCTGCAGTCTCTGTGGTCACAAGGCAGGGAGATGTTTTGCATTCGGTGCCCGAATATGTGCTGAGGAGCAGACTCCAAACAGATTGGGGAGGGGGAGACAGACAGGAAAGAAAACGGGAAGAAAGTGGGGAAATGAGACTCCGTGTGGGGAACCAGCTCCCTTGAATTCCGATCCAAGAATTTTTTTAAAAATGTAATCACTGAATTTCCATAACTCTCTTCCTATGGTTTTGTTCTCCTGCAGAAGGGACTCTGGGTCCTGCCACCCTGGGCTTCCAAAGCTCTTGTTTTTCGAACGTGAATAGAGAGCCTCTCCTCACTGCACCCCATCTTTCCCAGCAGTGAGTGACTCCCCTCCATAGGTCTTACCTCCATCTTCTGTAAACCACAGAGAAACTGAGCTCGCGGACCTTCCCAGGAGGAGCCTGACTCCCTGCCAGACCCACTAAGCTATAGCCAGAATGGACAGTAGCTTCAACTATCCCACGCTTCTGGAAAAAGAGAAATGAGAGGTACCATAGTCAAGACTGTCACTCATTTATTACCCCAAGAAAGTCCATCCTCTCCCTGCAAGAGCCAGAGCTGACCAGAGGAGCCCTGAACAGAGCTGGTGGGTCTATGACTCCCTCAAGATCCTCCTCCCACCGAGTTTTCAACCAAAGAAAATCAATGCCTCAGACAGGGAGGTTTCTAGGCTAGGAAAATAGTTCAGGAGCTGAGCCCAAGCACCTTCAAAAGCAAAATATTCTTGAGGTGCCCAGCTGGCTCAGTTGGTGGAGCACATGACTCTTGATCTCCGGGGTTGTGAGTTCGGGCCACCTGTTGGGTACAGAGATTACTTAAAAACAAATTTTTTCTAGGGGCGCCTGGATGGCTCAGTGGGTTGAAGCCTCTGCCTTCGGCTCGGGTAGTGGTCTCAGGGTTCTGGGATCAAGCCTGCATCAGGCTCTCTGCTCAGCGGGGGACCTGCTTCCTCCTCTCTCTCTGCCTGCTTGTGATCTCTGCCTGTCAAATAAATAAATAAAATCTTAAAAACAAATTTTTTTTAAACAAGGCAAAATATGGGGCTCCTAGATGACTCAGTTGGTTAAGCATCTGTCTTCGGCTCAGTTCATGGTTTCAGGGTTCTGGGATCCAGCCCCGCATCAGGCTCCCTGCTCAGCGGGGAGCCTGTTCTCCCTCTCCATCTGCTCCTCTCTCCCTAGCTCATGCTCTCTCTCTGTCTCTCAAATAAACAGAATCTTTAAAAAAAAATAAAAATAAAAAAAGGCAAAATACTGGGGCACCTGGGTGGCTCAGTGGGTTAAAGCCTCTGCCTTCAGCTCAGGTCATGATCTCAGGGTTCTGGGATCAAGCCCTGCATCAGGCTCTCTGCTCAGCAGGGAGCCTGCTTTCCTTCCTCTCTCTGCCTGCCTCTCTGTCTACTTGTGATCTCTGTCTCTGTCAAATGAATAAAATCTAAAAAAAAAAAACCATTAAAAAAAGGCAAAATATTCTTAAGGAGAAACACACAGTACTCAGTAGATCTCTGAAAAACAAAACAAAACAAAACAAAAAAACCTAATAAAGCCTGAATGGGACAAGTGATTATCATCCAGCAATTATAACACATGTGTCCAAGGACACTTTACCTGCGAGGGTTCCCCTGACCTCCTACGCACAGCTCCACCTGTGAGACCCTGCTGATCCTCTCCCAGATGAAATTCAAGCAGCCTAAATTCAACAACATGCAGCCCCACACAGGATTCTAGTCAAATACTGTTTCAGTCAGCTCCTGCTCTCTCCTCACCAACTGGTGGCCTGGTCTTCTCAGAGAAGTCCCTAAGCAGACCACGTGCCCATGCTGATTTCTGTTTGGAATGCCTTGGCCCAACCCAAGCAGGTGACATGTTCTTCCTCGGGGCGTCGAGACAGAAGGTCGCCTTAATATTAAGATGACAGCAGCATAAGCGCTCCAAAGCCCTACACAAGCCGTAATGCTTATAAGGCCTGGAAAACAAAGAATGAAACCCAGGGTCCCCAGAAATGCTCTGATGTAGCCCAACAAGGACAGCAAGGACAAGAAGGGGACTCTGACATGGGGACTGGATAAGGCAGGGAGCAGAGTGCAGGAAGAGATCTGAGGAACCTCTCCGCACGCAAGGGCACACCCATTTTAGGCCCAAAGCCCAGACACCGTAGAAGTTTTTGATGGGGTAGGAACTCGGTCCCTAATCCCGAACCAACGACATTTCAAGCACACTAGGAAGCATCCCTCCACCGTGATCTTTGAAGCCCTGAGAGAAGCCAATAAGGAAACACTGCTACCGGGTCCCAGGGAGGGCTGCCGACTCACCAGCCCTAGGAAATGTCTGAACAGAGTCTTATTCAAGCCAAGGGAAAACGCTGTTAAAACACACAAAACTCCTTTGACTAAAGTGAGAGGGGGAAAGAGCCTCTATAATTAACAGAAACTGTCACAGGCATTGGGGGCCTCCGACGTGTTCAACGCAAACCACTTGAAAAGACCCGGTCTTCTAGGAGAAGGCTGGGGTTTGTGAGTGGGGCTCCAACAGGCCGGGGACAGCTTTTCTGAAAGAATCCTACCATATTAAAAAAAAAAAAAAAAATAAGAGGAGGTGGAGGAGAAGAAAAAAAAAAAAATGGGGGGGTGGGCGCAAAGGAAAAACCCAAACCTCAGTTGAATGTTTTTCCACCACTGGAACTAAACAGCAGAACAGAAGAAGAAAAGTCCAGATGCAACCAGTTTTCAATTAGGGCCTAATTAGAAAGGAAAGTGGCAGCGCTGTTATTACAGATCTGGGGAGGAAGAAATGAAGTCAATGACTTTAGTTTGGGCTGAGCCGTCCCCTTGAAAGCTGTGATGATTAGGGGAACAGTTATTGGTGAGAGAGGTTGGAGGGGAAGCAGGGAACGGGAGAAGAGGGCCCAGGGCCGGAGGCATCGTGCCAGTCCCGAGCCAAGGCAGAGTGTCCCAAACACCCATCGATCACCCACCATCTGCAAAGCATTGCACAAAGGGCTGTAAGGAGAAACAGAGACCCTTCTAACAGACACAGCTCTAGCCTGAAGAGGCATTTAAATACCTTCCCCGCTTTAAGTACCCGCCTAGAAACACTCAGTCACTAGATATGCACGGATGCGTCGTCAGAGAACATCCAACCTTGGCTCCTTTCTGGACACCAAGTCCAGTCTGACCACTCATGCGGCATCTCTCCCGGCTCCCCTCGCATGTCCAGACATGACACAGACAGAAAAAGGAGCCATCGTGAAGCACAATTCCCAAATGAAGTCTCAGCCGTCAAAGAAGCCAGCCCAGGTCTGCACCCTGGCTCGGGTGGACCGAGACCCTAGGTCAAGATGGGGACGCTCAGAACAGCTGGCAGGGCCTTTAATGCTTTCTTCATCATCCCAGCGGATTCCAGCCCATTTTCTAGGTCGAGGCCCTACTCCCTGAGAATAAGCAGAAAGGCACCAGGGATGGGCGTGCTCCTCCATGGCTATAGGAAGGAAGAGGACAGCTAGAGCCATTCCCTGTTTGCAATGAAACAAAGCAGTCTGATTGGTAGAAGCACGAAGGGCCTTCTTCCCTTGGTCTGGGGTACCTTCTCCCTTGTTGATTTAGTTCAGGCAACTTGGAGGAGGGACAGGAAGGGCTAGGGCAAACATGTCACAGCCTGCAGTGAATAGGGCCAACAGAAAGGAGAGGCAAAGAAGAGAGCTGAGGGAGAGGAAAAGAAGGGAGGCCTCCCTTCCCATCCCACAACCTGGGCTCCATCCAACACAAAGTTAATTCCTAACCTCGGCTCACCACCCTGCCCACTGCTTGCATGATTTATCCCCCTATCTGCCTGCATCGCCTTTACAAGCCTCCTCGCCCTGCACACCATTATAAAAGCTGTCTGTGCTGCTGGCTCGACCTGGCCTGGCCCGGGCTCCCGCCACAGCCACCCTTCCCCACCCCTGCAATTTACAAGCCTTCCGCCATCATGGAAATCTGAAATCCCACGAAAGAACAGTAAACATCGCAGGGAAAAGAAAATACCTAGCCAGGCCGCGCTGGACAGCAGAGTCACAAATGGACAGAGGTCTCTGAGCCAGGGATGAAGGCGTCTAGGCAACAACAGGGAGCTGGCCTTCACGCCCGAGCTCAGCTGGGTAAGAACAAAGAGATGTACACACAGATGTGCCAATCCTTCATGGGGCATAGCCAAGCATCCTGGTGCCCTGGGAATTCCCAGGCTCGAAGACGCAGCCAGAATGTCAGAGAAACTCACAAGTAAACACAGGTGTCAGGTTTAGAGACCATGTGGAAACGTGAATGTTTTAAATAACGGAAAGAAGCTAAATATCATTTAGACCACAAATGAAGTCAGAATCAGCTTTGTCACCTTCTCGTGGGCTCCCCTGAGAGGGAGCACGGTGTAGGGGAAAGAGCAGGAGCTTGGGGTTCAGCTGAACGGCTTCGAAGGCTGGCTGCATCGCACGCATATGGGCCAGCCGCGTGACTCAGGCCAAGTCATTCTCTGAAGCTCCGGTTTGCTCTCCGTCCCATGGGAAATAACAACTCTTCAGAAGGCTGTGAAGAGTAACAAGATTTACAGACAGAGGGCCTGGGCCTGGCATTCAGCAGGTATGAAAACATTGCCCTTCTGATGATTTGAGGTATTAGACATCCTAAAATGGGGGACGGGGTCTATATCTTCCCTGTGCAAATTTTAGTCCGAGTTAACAGGTTCCTCCTTTATTCCATGCAAACTTTCCCTTTCTAGACCGGCTTCCACCTTTTCATCTCCTGGCCAAAGTAGTCCCCTGGGGGTGTATTCTTTCCTACCCATTGTCTTAAGGACCCTTGTCCCTTTGTCTCCTTGAACTCCTATGACCCAGTTCTGCTCCTGACCCTCCTCATCGCCGGTGGCTCCTCCAGCCTCAGTCTATAAAGGTTCTTTTTTCTCTTCATTTGCCTCGAGAGAACCTGCCAGCACCCACTAGGTTCCACTCTTTTTGAGAAACGCCAGAACGCCCTATCACGGCAGTCTCAGCCAGAAGGCAGGGTCCATACCTTTCCTGACTAACGCAGGGAAGAAAGGGACACTAAAGAATTCTCCACGAGTCTCTGGGGCTCCAAAATGCCCTGCCCATGAGGTGGAGGGCTCCCCAGAGCTCTGTTATTCACTTGGGGGTAGGTAGTGGGAGATGGAAGGGGGAGGGGTGGGGGGAGGGCAGGAAGAGAAGAGAGCCTTGATTCAGGGGCCAGACTGAGTCCGCCACAGGCCAGGCTCCACTGAGGTTTCTCGGGTGAAACACGCCTCTGTGACGGCTGTGCCTGTGAAGCGGATGGAAATGCCCATAAAGCCGTATCAAACCCTCGCAGAGAAGGACAGGGATATATATAGAACCAGGAACCAAAGGGGCCACAGGGGATTCGGGCGGACAGCTCCGCCCAGCCCTTAAACCCGCCCCAGGGAAGGGGGAGGCCCAGGGAACAAGCTCAAGGAATGAAGGTTGGAGACAGCCCGGCGGGTTTAGGAAGGGAGTGGGGAAATTGGGGGCGTCAGGGACAATGCTGGGAGAGAGCTAATGGCTCAGCGGGGGGAATCAGTCAGGGTGGAGGGAACCACAGCCACCGAGCCTCCGAGTTCCAGTCTTAACCCTGCTTCCTGCCCTCGGGACAGTGCCCTGCTCCTTCTCAGAACTGGGGAGCCTTGACAGGACTGGCTCGTTCATCCTCCGCTCTCCCCGCCAGCACGCCCCAGTTTAAATTCGTCCAGGGGCCAGTGTTCTCCCTTCCCTACCACCCTCTCCCCACTTCCAGTGCCCGCCCCCAACAAGAGAAACTGGGGAGGGGGACAGGCAAGCAAAAGAAATCTATCCATAAGAAGAGTGTCCTGAGACAATAAAAGTGTCCTCAGATGGGCATCTGTCCTCATTTAGGAACACGCTGACGGAAAGCAAAAAGAGGCTGACAGAATGAGGCGAGAGCCTCGGAAACCATGCTGCCTGGTAGAATCAGGCCCCAAAGGAGACACAGGGATGCCAGGGACAGAAAGCAAACGGGCTGTTCTGCCACTCTGATTGGCTGGGATCCCTCTCTGCCCACCAATCCTCTTGCCAAAGTAGGACGGTCAGAGGGACAGATCCTGGGTGGTGGGGAACTGGCAGACTTTAGCCCTTAGAGATTCCTTCCCTGAGCAATGACGAAGGTAGCCAGTCTCCCTCTCCCTGTCCCGGGGTCAAAAGACAATCCTTCTGTCTACCCATCCGGAGTCTTTCCCTGAGCCCCGGCAAGCATGACAATGTTTTGGCGCCACCTGCTGCCCGTTCCTGATGCATGCATAGTCTAGATCTTAAAACCGGATGAACCTCAAATTTACCTTGAATTCCTCCTAAGCCCTAAAGGAATAGAACCCAAGAGAAGTGCAACCATAACTTCAACCAAAGGGACCATTCTGATGTAGCACAATGGACTGGTGCCCCGCCCCTATACTGCTTCCTGGGACCGATGTCTTAGGAATCCAATAGCCAGACCCCCATCGCTGGGTGTCAGGTTGTCTTAACAGCCATTAGTCTGCGAAGTTCCTTCTCCCAGCATCTTGCTGACTTGAGAACAGTGAATACTCAACAGGCCTTATCTCTACTTAATAAATTCCCTACATTTTAAGTAACATTTTAAAATTATTTCTATATTACCCCGTTTGGGTTTTCTGGGGTTTAGGTAGACATTCTAATTTTGCACCAAGATGGCATGATCCTTTTGTCATCAAACAGCAGAATGAAAACGCTGTCACCCAACAGCAACACCTTCAGTATTCTGCACAGCGTTCTCATTCCTGGGGCCCTCACTATGGTCTGGGCAAACATGTTCATAAAGCATAAAGCTCATGGAGAAGTCGGTTCATCTAAAAAATCTAAACATTTGTTCATCCACTTAACAAATATTTCTGCAGTGCCTACTACAGACCAGGCACACATTGGAGGCGGGGGGGGTGGGTGGGTAAGAAGGTTTCTGTTCTCACAGAGCTTCTACGGCAGCACCTTCTGCCTGATTGATGAAGGTCGGCTGGCGATCTCTCTCGCTCATCTCACAGAACACCTGTGTGAGCAGCGAAGATCAAAACCAAAAGTATGAGCAGACTTCGTAAAGAAACGGAATGAAGAAACGCGGAGAGGGCAGAAAAGACTGGATGTACAGAGGGGGTGAGGACTGTGTGCAGAAGAGTGGTTAATATGCTACACCTGTTGGGAGGGAAAGACGCCTGAAGAATTCTAGGAAGGGAGTTTCCAAGCTTCCCTGGTCACATTCCAGGCAGGTTAAAAAAAAAAAAAAAAAAAGTCTTCTCTCTACTTCAACTATATCCTATTGCTATAACCCAAGTTCATTCTTTCTCACAGACTCTTGAAGGAAAAGCAGAAAAGTTCTTTACCATTCTGCATGTACCAGTTGTTCATATTTAAAAGAATGAGCTACCAATTGACTCTCCGAATTAAATAACCCCATTTTCCTTGGATACTTTTTTCCTTTTTAAGTTCTGTTTCCATTTACTATTGTCCTGCTGTTCCTCTGGGCACAAAAATCCCACGCAACTTTCAAGCACGACACCAGAATCCTAAGAGGCCAACTAGTGCTAATCTACGATGGGAGGGCAATCTCGCGCTCTCATGTCTTCTTTCAATCACAGAACCCAGGATTATGGTCATCATTTTGAATACCCAAACTTGCTAAAGACTGTATCACAGTTGAGAGCTCTTACTAGTTAAGTTTTTCAGGAAAAAAAAGAAAGAAAAAAGTCCATCTAGGAAGTAGAAGGATACTTCACAGGAAAGAAATTCTAGTAAATATGATATTGGACTAGCTAAGACATCTGACAAAAGGGAAGGGAGGCATGGTGGGTAAGCAGGGAGTCCAGGACGGGCACGGGGAGTGGCTCTATGGCTCGCTGAGGGTTATCGAGGGAGTCACAGAAAATTCTCCTTCACTTTCCTAGGTTCATGCTCCTCTCAAGAGCTCCCCACCGAGAAGGACTTCCTCCTGCATCCCCACCTCTGCATTGGGCACCCAGTTTTATTTAGCATGGGACCCTCACCTTGAGCTACAGGTACGTCCACACCTGTGTCCCCTGCTCTTCCAGGCTGCGTGGGGCCAGAGTCATGTCCGTTATCACTGAGAACCTCACAGTGCTAGTCTCCTACTCCCCGCAGGGCCTTGTACAAGAACCTAAGCCCAGTGGCATTCAATAAACACTGGATAAGGATGATAACATGAACAGCCATCCAGCCCAGTGCCACTAAGTTGTCAGACCAGTTTAGGATATTGGCATGAAAACTCCTTTTTCCCTTGGCCCAGACATTTACTCTTAAGGTTTGCCTCCTCCTCAAGAGACTCCAGGAAATAGGGTTAGTTTTAAGTTCTAGAAACTCTAATCATTCCTGTTTTCTCCGAGCGAAGGGCCTAAAGGAAGACGGCAGATACTTCATGAATATTAATGAGCCTCTGCGGTCACATGAATATTAACAACACCCTGTGGCTT
Source organism: Mustela putorius furo (assembly GCF_011764305.1). Lineage (NCBI taxonomy): Eukaryota > Metazoa > Chordata > Mammalia > Carnivora > Mustelidae > Mustela > Mustela putorius. Next base: position 23,024,767 of record NW_025421341.1, read on the forward strand.
TCGGGAACAGCAGCCCAGCTAGAAGGCCTAATATTAACCTTGGCTAGGCCCAAAATGTGTGAAGAGCATATGCCCATAGGTCTCCATGGGGAGTAAAGAGTGCATGGCAGAGCCTAGTTTGGGGGTTGGCCCCTATGCAAACACTGGGCACAGAGGCAGTTAAGAAAGGACTAAACATTGTGCCCGCGTCCCTGGCACGGAGGGCTCTGTTAGCTGCTACCCGGGCAGAAACCCTCAGGCTTCACAGAAGTAAGGATGCAGAGACATCCCGTGCAATGCAGAGAGGAACTGGGCGGGGGTGGGGAGGGCACTGATACAATAGCTACAATGGAGGATAAAGGGAAAGTTCAAAGTCAGTTCTCGTGGGCCAAAAATCAGAATCAAACAATAAGGTTCAATTAGGTGACAAAATGCACCATTAGCAGGTCACATGATAACAGTAAGGAAAAAAGGATGGACTGTGGTGTTTCCAGGCCCACACCTCCCACGAGACTAGTGGTCACAGAGGCCAACAACTTGGGTTTAAGAAGAAAGATGTTCTAGGCCTGAAGAAGCAGGAGATGGGAGGGATCGGGGTCTTTTAGCACCTCCAGATTCTGAACCCAGGGATTCGGGAGCTCATCAGAGAATGATGACTACTCTTAAAAGTAAATTTTATAAAAGTACCATGAACCAGAGTCAACTAAAGAAACCCATGGAGCCCTGGTCCGGTCTCAATTCAAAACCTTCTATGGCCCCTGACAAACGTCATTAAAAGTAAAGGCAGGTCGAATGGCCTCCTGCACTGGTTGGAATTAATGCTAATAATAAGATCCTTGCTGTACTCACACAGCAAGACAGTCGGCTTAAAACTTGAAAAGCACCCCTTTACTCCTCTGGCCTGGTCCTACTCAAAGGCTTTCACCCCTTAGCTCTGTGTGAAAAGTGGTCCCAGAGGACAGAGAGGCCTGTGGGCCCAGGCCAAGCCAAGGCGGTGAGAGGCCACACCTAGGAAGCGGGTGGGGACCGCGCACGGGAGCTGTGTTCTGTCACACAATTACCATATTATGTAGCTCTAATAAAAAGAAATACTTGAAGTTTTACTAGTGCCATATAATAAAGTATTTATAGAATCCGGGGGGTGGGGGTGGGCAGAGGTAGAGACTTGGGAGGGAAAAAGGAGGAATCGGAATTGTTAGCAGGAGCCCTGGTGAGGACAGCTCCCAGGACTCATCGCACAGGTCAACTTCGAAGTCCGCAGCCTGGAACGTCCGGCCCGCTCTCGCCAACCTAGACCAAGGCGGCCTACAGTTCACCCCCTCTCCTAACCCTCTGTCTCTGCCTTCTTCCCAGCTAACAGAGAAAGACACAAGGAAGTGGGAGGAGGAGAAGGACAGGATGGCAGAAGCCTGTAGCTGGGGACCAGAGGAAAGGGGAGACAGCTCAAAGAATGAATGGAATGTTCCATCCTGAGGCCCCACTCCTAGGTCTCGGCATCCTCCATACCTGACAGTTTTGAAACTTGAAAAAACAGGGGTTTCCATCCCTGCATGGGCCCCTCCTGCACACGGCCCACCCCACTCCCAACCACGCTCTCCACTCGCCACCGGCATGAGGGCAGCGCGCTCCACACCTTCCGTGACCACAGAGCACGCAGCCACGGCTGCTCCCACACACCCCCCTCCACATGCATGGGCCCTAAAGCCACAGTGCCTTACACACACACACACACACACACACACACACACACCATGCTCACCACAACACGCTCCTCCCCACGAGAGCTCACTGGTTGCCCGGCCTTCCCGGGCATCTTCCCAACCTGAGACACATCCTAGATAAAAACATTTTCGGAGTCTACAACCCTCTTTAACATTTCAAAATTTTCTATTACCCAGAAAATCTCCCCAAAGAAAGAGAGCAGTGAGGGCTGTGGCATTATTACAGAGGAGACTATAAACAGAACAAATATAGAGCGCTTTATTACAAGGCAGTGTGGGGCTGGTGGCTGGCTGATTACAGGGACACTCCCCAGAGCACTGTGCAGTCCCAGACCTCAATAAAGGCCAGACGAAAGCTGCTTTCAACTGAGGGGCAATTGGATCCAGGGCCCCCCCCCCTCGAATCCCTTCAGATTCCAGTCCAGGATATGATACCTGCCTTGGTTGAAGATAAGAGGGAGAGCAAACACAATCTAGGAACAACCGCACTTGGCAAAGAACTGCCCGGCTATCTTCTCAAAGGCAAATACAATGAGTAGTATGGTTGGGGTTTCTTGAAATCAGCAGAGATCAAACTTCAGAGTTTTTAAAAAAGCAAGAAAAAACCCAACTACAGAAATCAAGAACAAATTGATAGATTAAAACCCAGGCATGTCAGGGACAGTGCAGAGTGAGAAGGACTAGGTTAGAAGGCCGGACGGGAAGCAGCACGGCCCGAATGGCTAAAGCAACCCTATGACGCCTAAAATCATAGAAGGAAAGAGTGGGAAATCCACAAGTCCTCTCTTCTGGGCTCTGGGCACACAGCGTCCCTTCCTGGGTGACTCACTGTGGGACCACCTTCTCCCCTGCTTCATGTGGTGAGGGCCTCTTTATAAGGAGACACACCGCGAGCCTTCTCCTCCGTCCCTGCAAGCCAGGAGAGTTGCGTCACTGACCTCCACACACACTCCCTCCCTCCTCTTTCTAGCCGGCCACCACACAAGGGATCTTGTCTTGTGGTCCCTGCGATCCTTTCATCTGGGCTCCAAACCCACTGTCACCTTGGCCCTGAATCACTCCCCAGGAGACACTGGGAAAACATTGCTGGACAAAGAGCGTCTGGGTCCCCTTATGGCTCGAATTTACTGGTCCCTGTTGGTGAGAGAACCCAGGCCATGCTCTTCCCTGCCCCAAGGCCAGGACACAGGAGTAATTTTGAACCTGGCCTTGTGGCCAGCTCTGCCTACAGACTAGGTTTCCGCTGATCTGGGCGATACCCATTCCTTCCAGCTCCCAGGAGCTGAAGAATTAGAAAGGGCTGAGAGGCAGCCTGAAATGTTCTAGCTCATCCACCTCACTGGCTCAGTGGCTGAGAAATGGCCAGAGTTGGAAGAGGGCCAGCAAGGGTCTCCCCAGGCCCCCCAGCTCTGTCCTCACCCCACTAGACTGTCCCGTTCTCAAGGCAGCCCCGAGGAAAACATTTTGGCAGCCGAAGAAGATCAGTGTTTCTCAGATCCTTCTCCAAGACTGAGGATTCCCCTCCAACTGTGTCTCAGAGACATTTCCATGTCTCACAGTCCTGACGCTTTTCCTTGCCCTGCGATGTGATGGTAATTCAGTTTGATGCTTGGCCCTGTATTTTGGCAGGGGGGCAAGGGGCAGATTAAAGAAGAGTTACAGGAGTGCTTTTTTCCTCTCTGAGTAGCCTCTCTTCTCAAATATATTTCATTAGAAATAATAGCAGGAAGAAAAGCTCTATGCTAGAAAGTGGAAGGATGAGGCTCTGGTTTCAATAGCAATTACTTGCGGGACACTGCACCTCTTAATTTCTCTGAACTAAGCCATTATACCTCTTTACCTGGAAGCAGCCCTAGTGGAGTAAAGAAAAATAATAATAATAATTATGTCGATTTGTGTCTTCTTTTTATCTGAGTAGGTGATTGACATATTTGTGTTGAATTTTTCTCAATAAAGTCTGCTCGTTTCACTTGCTAGTTAAAAGAGAATGAAATTAAACAACAAAAGCAAAATGTCTCTGCAGAATATGTAACACACCACAAAATGTACTGAGTACCCACACAAATTGGACAAGTTAAATAACACTGATAATATCCCTGCCCTTGGGGAACTTACCCCTGGGGGGAGGGTAGGGGGGAGCAGGGAGCCAGATAAATAATTATAATGCAGAGTGACAGGGCCTATGAGAGCAAATAAAGGGACACACAAGAAAGGCAGCTAAATTGAACTCAGAGGGCCAGGGAAAATTCCCCAGAGGAAGTGATGTCTCTGCTGAAATCCAGACAAGGAACAGGAGTTATCCAGGTGAAAAGGTCTGCTGGTGGTGGCAGGGACTTCCCAGAGGGAACACCATGTGCCAAGGACTAGAGATAAGACAGAGAATAAAGGGCTCTGGGAACTGACAGCAGGGATCTGTGCCTCGAGTGTAGACTTAGGAAGGAGGGTAGAGGGTAGAAGTGTGGATGAGGAGGGAGTGTGGCCTAGCAGAAGAGTGGGAGATGAAGCTGGGGAGGTAAATAGAGACCAGATCATAAAGGGCCTTAATGGTTTTATTAAGGAGGTTGGACTTTATCCTAAGGTCAAGAGGGAGCCACCGAGGAGTTTTAAGCAGGGACACGTGATGAGATTTAATCAGCAGCTTCTACCTGGTTTCTTTTCCTGATTACAGATCCCTGGGGTGAGTGGGGTGTTAAAAAGAGAAGAGGCACAGAGGTGAGTCTGGGCTTACTTCTCTTCCTTCTGTCCTTCAGCAAGGATGGAACCTAGCAGGTTCCCACTCCCCCCTCCCGGAAATTCTCCAGTCCTTTAAATTCCTGGCTTACTTTCCAAACAGTCCTCTCTCTCAGTGCCCTATTGCTCTTTCTGGCAAAGACAAACCTTTCACTGCGTGGCCAGTCCCCTCCACCCCGCTGTCCTCCAGCCCTGGGCTGTGAGCCCCCATTCTCCAACTAGGCCTGTCAAGTGACCCTGCCAATATCCCACGGTTCTAATCCAAGGCCCAGCCCTTATCTCTTACTTGAATTCCACCAACTCTGCCAATATTTACTTTTCTCCTCAATCCTAGATCTCTCAACCTCTGGAAACAATTTGGTGGCCTCCTAACAGAAGACTAAGATAATGCTGACCAAACACATGATCGATCTGTATAAGAAAGACCTCATATCTAGACGAAAATGACGGACTGGTAATTGAACCCTACGGAAAACATCCCCTCCTTTTCTTTCTTTACCTCAGTAAGTCATCTAGAGCTGCCACTGAAGACTTAGAATCACCACCCTGCAGGAAAACCATCCAGGCTGTTAATTTCGCCTCTTGGCTATACCATTTAGCATGAAAATCACCGAACCTTGGCACCAGGAAAGAAACCTCTAATCAGTCAGTTCGAACTTCCACCCAAGCACTGGAGCTCCCTGGCATGACCTGGCAACTGAGATCAGATTGTTCCTTACTGCCTGAAATTTCCTTGAGAATTCCTTTTTCCAGGTTCACCTGGTGGCTCCGACAGTCGGGCGTTAGACTCTCAGCTTCGGCTCAGGTTGGGATCACACAGTTGTGGGACGCAGCCCTGCACTGGGCTCTGCGCTCAGCGTGAAATCTGCTGGAGATTCTCTCTCCCTCTGCCTCTGCCCCTCTTCCTGCTCATACTCTCTCTCTCTTACTCAAAATAAATAAATAAAATCTTTTTAAAAAATTCTATTCCTCCCCACAAACAGGTTCAGGACCTCTATGTCCCTTAAGAAATAACTCCAACTCACTGGGCCTTACAGTTCTAGAACATTGCTATTCAAAGTGTGGTCGGCAAACTGGGGCTGCTCCATATACTCTATGCAGCTAGCCCATGATGAGGGAAGTGTGGAAATTGAATAAAATAAGCATTTACAAACTCTCGTTGCAATTTGACATCACCGTGACATCTGGACACTTGGTCAATAAGACTGCTCTCAAAGAACAGGGCACAGAATGGTCCATGTACTGTTGAACTTGTCACATCGGTCATGCACAGTAAGACCATGTGCCAGATTACTCTGAGACGCACTGTTCTAGAAGGTTCCATGGGAAGAGCAGAGGGTGGGTTTGGGGACAGGAGGCTACCTCTTCCTTCTTTCCCCCTTTCTGGGTACAATAGGGTGTGAATCCGCTGCCTCGGAGGAGGAACAGGAAGCTTCCCCCGCTAAGCCGCTGGCTGCATGGGGTGAAGAGGAGGGCAGGAGTTGGCGGCCAGGTTATCAGGCAGTAACAAACTCAGCATCCAAGCACGCGACTTCCAGCAATGCAAGGAGTTTCCTTTGTTTTGGGAAAACAAGAACTGCAAGAAGCCTCTCCTTGACACGTTCTTGCCTGGCTTCGGGAGGAGCCCAACCGGCCCTCACACACAAACAAGACAGTCCTGGCCAGCGACAGACAAGCCGGTACCCTGACCACAACCCCTGTTTGCTTTTCCTTTTCCACCACTTCCTCAGCTGGAGGGCCACTGTGGGGCCATAGGTAGCTGCCAGCCTAGGTCACCATTCAAGAACGTCACCCCCAATGACCCAATACCTACTCCACGCAACACTCTGACACCCTCTCCACAGCCTACTCTCTCTCCCCTCGGGTGGTACCTCGGGTCTGAGACCACGGGCTCCTGGCCCTTCCCTAGAGTTACAGATAAAGCCAGAAGCCTCAGAGCACCATTCTGACAGAGGCCATGGGATGCTCTAGCAAACTATGCTGTTTTAACTCTAAAACCGAGAAGATCGGCATCAAGTGCTCCCAAACAACGACACTTGAGGCTTCCACAGAATATTCTAAACAAGTATTTTTGTATTACTTGAACAGAGTTGATTATATTAGATCCTCAGCTTCCAGAACCCTGTTATCACCAAGACCAAGATCTACATAAAACAATGTATCTCTTTACGCAAGATGTTGTCAAAACTGAATTTCTAAGTAGCTACCAAGGGAGCCTCGGACCAAAGAGGGAAAAAACCCAACAACACTTGGGAGCCTCCCTCCTGGGGTTTTCTAAACGGAGTCAGGTTGTCAACCTCCCAGATTCACGTGGACGTGCCTTTTAAGACCAGCGACTTCAGGACAGTTTCTCTGAAATCAGGGAGAAACCGGGCTAAGCAGGTTCCACTCAGACATTAAATCACAATCTAAAAATCAAGAGCCTTGGGGTCCAGAAACCCTTCTCCCTTTCTGGTTAATCAAGGGTGGCTCTCTTTACCCTGATGGCCCGGGTACCCAAGTTTCTATGAAGACTTATTTGTCCAGGAAGGGGAGGGGGACTCCCCCCCACTCCAGGCCCCCTTCACACCAAAGAAGGAGGAAACAGAATAAGCAAAATAAAATTCATAAAGCGAAGCAGTAATTATGGTGTGGTCAACAAGAGGCTGTCCTCAGGCCCATCATTATGTGGCTAAATTTAACGCCCCGCGCGGCCAGGGGAGCCGTGCGCCCCGGGCACCGTGTGTCCACACAGACGCCAGCTCTGCCACCTTCGCCCGCTCGACAGCCGCCAGGGCTGCCAGAAAGCAGGTCACAGTTTTTTTTATAGTCTGTTTACCAAGATGCTGTTTTTACTGCCGAGGTTTCTCTCATTTTATCTCTTTTTTCCCTTTTCCCCAAACAGACTGGCCTGTATTTTCTGTCCTGGCTCTTTTTTTTTTTTTTTCCTTCTTTTTTTTTCTTTCTCCCTCTCTCAGTACTATTTTCAGAACTCTAATTTTATATGGTATGTCCCTTTTTTTTTTTTTTTTTTTTTGGTAAATATTTGCCATGACTAAGCCAGGCACATCCAGTTTAAAAGGCTCCGTCCCACAAAACATCGGGTCTTTAATGATATGCATCTCATTAGTTTGCCCCATGAAAGGGGGTATAGAAAAAAAAAAAGGCAACTTACAGACTCTCTCACTTTTTACATCGAGAGAGACCTATATTTATATACGAGGACACACAGTGAAAACGGACATTCTGAGCCCTGATATGGGGCTGGTACAAGGGTCACTTGATTCGGGCTTTGAGGCCTGAAAGAGGAACGGCTGCAGGAGAGACAGGTTACTGGTCTGAATCCCACTGCTGGCTGATCCAAGTGGGTCTGACTGGGTCGGTGTAGCTAGAACCAATCCTTGGGACCATGAGCAATGAGGGCTCTCTAGACCCAGTAAGCAGAACTCCGGGAAGTCTTCTGACACTCAGTTTCCTAAAATGGGTGTGAGGAAACGAAGAGCACAAAAGGGGCCGACCCGTCTCTTGTCCACTGGCGGATGGAGTCAAGTAAACTATAAACTATGTGAGTGCGGACAGAGACCCCCTCCAAGACAGAACTTCCACACCTCCACTCACCACCCAAAGGGCTTCTCCAGCTGGGCAAAGCCCGAAAATTGATGGCAGGTTTTCTTAGTATTCGTGTTAGGTTCAACGAAAGGGGTTGTAGGGCCCTTGTAGGGCACTGAACAAAAGGCAGGACCTCCAGTAAGCCCTACCTGAGTACTTACTTGACTGCTTCTAACCCAGCTTGATCCTCTAAGATGGTTAGAGAAGGCCCCGCTATCCAATGTCAGGGGTGTTACACAGACAGGTATATGGACTGGAGAGTCCCCGAGTAGCGGTTCAAGCAGCATCTCAGAGGAAGTCTGTACTTTGTACGGGTTACCAAAGGTCTGGAGTCCCCAGCGCAGTTTCCATTAGTCCAGTTAGGGATAAATGACAAATGCTAACTAAAGCATTTGTTAATGCTTTAGTTAAGGGTTAAGCCTCTGATTTCAGCTCAGGTCATGATCTCTGGGTCCTGGGATCAAGCCCCGCATCGGGCTCTCTGCTCAGCTGAGAGCCTACTTCCCCCTCCCTCTCTCTGCCTGCCTCTCTGCCTACCTGTGATCTCTGTCAAATAAATAAATAAAATCTTTAAAAAAAATAAAATTAAATAAAATCACAGGACACCGCTTTAGAAATTAAAATGCTGGTGTATTGGGTTATAAGGCTGGGGCTGTATCAGTGATGAAGAATAAAAGGCAGAGAAAATAGCAAATGACTTTATGGGAGAGTTCTTATATACTGTGGAGAAAACTAGACATTCATCCCTGTCCTACTACATCACTGCTTTGGCACCGTGCTAGATACATTGATAAATGGACACTCTTTCATTCTCATTTTTTAATTCTATACCACTCTTCCCCTCTGCTAGTACATCTCCTCCTCAGACCTCATGAAATAATTACACAACAGTTCTTCTCGAATGGCTTACAAGAGCCTAGAGGTGTGCAAGACCAAAGGTTGGAAGAAAGCGATGTGGAGGAAGAGAGAAGGCCATCCTCAGGGCAGAGCTCTCTAGCCATGAACCCAGTTTTCCATCTCTTGCGTAAGCGGAATCTCCGTAACGCTCACAAACGGGTCCCAGTCTTGCCTACTGCCCACCTAAAGTTCCAAGTGCGGCTGTGTAGCATGTGGCAAGGCTATGGGGCATGATGGAGTGACACTGGACCAGAAGGTCAGAGCCCTGGGTCCTGGTGTCAAGATCTACCACTGTCAGTCTACTCGAGAGTTCTTTTGTCTTTGTGGGGCCTAATCTCCTCAAAAGCCCAACAAAAAGGTTCAATATATTCTTAGATTGATAAAGTCCCTTCCAGCTCCTCAAATCCCATGGCCCTAATCTTCTCTACATATATCTGAGATGCCACAATTGCCTTCATTGAGGGACTCAACTCAGCCCTTGTCAAGACTTGTAACTGAGTCTCATAAGCACTATATTTACAAACAGGAGGACAGGTCGCTTCTGTAGATAGCTAATCTCATCTGTTTCCTATTGATTCTCATTTACCTCAATATCAGAGCTTAGCCCAAAACTGGGGGGAGATGGGGGAGAGTACTCTGCTGGGAGTATTGAGGTGTCCCTCCTTTGGTATCCACTAAATTGCACAACTTCCCTCTGTTCTTCCCCCCTGCTGCTGAGGCTGGGCAAACTGAATGCTAAGACCATTGTCAGTTATTCCTTCTTTAGACCAAGGGGTACTGCCATCCTGTCTCAAAGCTCCGCCCCATTCCTAGCTTCACCCATACCAAACTGGAAGGGGTTCTGTAGGGTCAAAGATTCTCCATTGTATGGCCTCAGAGCTGCTCAGGCTTCCAGGGTAGGAGTAACAGAAAGCAAGGAGCTTTTCAAGGATTCCCTCAAACCACCACACATAGGAAGAGCCTCTCAGATTGTGTAACTGAATAAAACACCTAGCTCGGCAGACACACAAAATTCTTTCACACTCTGAGCTCAAGATTCGCCTCTTCCAGAAGTACCTCTTCCAAACTAGCCTGCTACGGAGCCCAGAGCCCATCCAAATCAATCTATTTCTTCTCCCTCTGTGCTAACACAGAGTTTGTGTATTTGGAAAATCCTTTGCATATATGTAAGTTTCAGTGGTCTGATCTCCCCCAAAAGTCCATCTTTCCAGGGCAGAAACCATGTTTTTACTTTCCAGCATGATTCCACAACATTTAATATTCTCAATGGTGCTTAAAACGTCCCATCCACATAGAGTTTAAACTTCTAAGTACAAAATCAAATACAGTGAAGATCTCCCATACAGAATGGGGGAAAAAATTCTTCCTGAGACTTTCTGGCAATTTCTCCCTTGATGATCCCCTTATGGCAGATAATAAGGATGCCTGTGAATCCTGACGTCTTGTTCTGCACACATCAGACAGCTAACGTGCTAATCTGTGGGACTCAGTCTCTCACTTTTCAGTGTGACTCACTGTCCAAAAGAAAGGGAAGGCCATAATAAGAGAACAGAGATAAAGCTAAAGTTATGAAGCCGACACATCAGGAAAACTTAAAGGTAAATCATTTGATACCTTTGTCTTCCCTCTTTGTTTCTATAACCAGAGACAACATTTACCAATGTGAGAGAATCTTCCAAAGCCAAGGCCTTTAAGCTACAACCACTGGTTACTGTGTACTTCCTGCCTACAAGGTACTGCTATGATAAGTGAGGGAGTAAAGACACAAAGTGACATGGGAGCTCAGAAGAGGCAAAGAACATGGCTGATACTTGTACTTGTCAGTTTCAGCTGATACTTCTACTTGTCAGTTTCGCTACTTCCATCCTTAACAGAAAAGTCACAAAAGTCACAGGACCATCCAATTCTCTGTTTAAGTCAGTAGAACTAAATGTCCTTGGGAAGGACTTTAAAATTCTTAACTGAAAAGGCTACGTCTCCTGGGGAAAGAGGATGGAAACAGGCAGAAATCAAGTCATCTGCTTCTAAACATCACCCATGCCTTCCCATCATCTACAACTCTCAGAGGAAGGATTATTTCTCCCCCCGCCGGACATGCAGCTCAATCCCTGTTTTCACATGGTTGTCTCTTCACTAGCTTAAGTCTGTCCCTTTCCAGTGGCTTCTCCTTTGCTTTCAGACACACATGCATCTTTTCATCTTCAGAAGGGGCTTTGCTCAAGCCACCGGTAGCTCAGCAGCTGGCTGTCACTGCCTTTTCATCGTGCAGCTTCTCTGGGTGAGAGTTCTAGACTCATTGTCTTCATTGCCTTATCAACTGATTCTCTGGCTGCCTGCAAATTTGCAGATGCTGTCCAAGATCACAGATGGCCTATGGTCTTTCTTCGGACGGACAGGCACCCATCCTCTTTCCCACATGTAGCATTGTGGGTCACCTCCAGGTGGCGGGAAGAACATGGGACTTGAGTAAACAACTAGGAGCAAATCGGGTGAGCTGACCTGAAACAAACTACTTAGCCCTTGAGCCCCTGCTTCTTTATCTTTAAAATGAGAATAAGACCACCAACCTCATAGGTTTGCTGTAAGGATTAAAAGTTATAAGTTAGATGAAGCACCCAGCCACTGTGTCTGGCACATGCACAGATACGCGCGATTAACCATCTGTTCCCTTTTCTTTGTTAATTTCTACTCTGTTCAGATTCTCCTCCTATCTGCTTGCACTTCCTTCACTGGCTCCTATGACTCCTTCCAATGAGAATTGTTCCCCAAATCTCATCCACTGGACTTTTGTTCTTTTCTCTGTGCTCTTCCCAGCCAAAAAAAAAAAAAAAAGAAAGAAAGAAAGGTCCATTCTTGTAATTTCAAATATTTCTCCTCTGCAGCAGAGTTCCAGATCTCTCCATTTCTATAGGTTTTCTCAACCAAAGCTTCAACACTACTGTGTCATCACTTCCCAGAGCACTGCCATTTGTAGGTCCTATAATCAATTTAAATCCAAAATGTATGGGAAAAAGACTTTCATCTTATATTTTTAAACAAACTCAGATTATATAGAAGCCATCTTTATATATAGAGAGAGAGAGACTAGAGCACTGTTTAATCATCATAATGAAATGAATGGACTTTTATGAAACCCTTCCTCTACCAGGGGAAGAAGAGAAAGACTCAACTATGTGGATCTCGCAAAAATGCTCCAGAAGTAGTAGAAGCTTACAGTTCAGGCCGAAGGAGGCTAGATGTTTGCCAGAAATAAGATCTCAGTCATCACTGCCTCACAGCTCAATTCTGAACTAAGCAGATTTCTCAAACTGGAAATGAGAATGAAACCAATAGTGGATTCAGTGGAGCTAAGCAAACAAATAAAAACCAGCTTTCATTTCAGGAGTTGGAAACTTCCTTTCAATGAAGTAAACTATACAAGCCCTCAGAACAGTGTCTGGTAAGCTGTGCTAGCCTGTCGGGATCTAGATACAGGGTGCATACGCAATCCAGTTTTCCACAGACCCCTACAAATCTCTGTTGTCTTACACCCAGACCACATATCTACATTGTACGTCTGTCTGTCCCCTGGAGGCATCTGTGTGAGTAACACTTGATTTTGAGGCTTTTAGGATATGAGAATTGGGAAGCTGATCAAGTCCTTCACTATCAGGACTCCCAGAATCAGAAATCTATCTCTTGGCTATGAGTAATTTTATCCCATTTGTATTTTTTTTTTAAGATTTTATTTATTTATTTGACAGAGAGAGAAATCACAAGTAGACAGAGAGGTAGGTAGAGAGAGGGGGAAGCAGGCTCTCCGCTGAGCAAAAAGCCCGATGCGGGGTTCCATCCCAGGACCCTGGGATCATGACCTGAGCCCAAGGCAGAGGCTTAACCCACTGAGCCACCCAGGCGCCCCTCCCATTTGTATTTTTATATTGATTTCCTTTTTGTTTGCCTCAGGTTTTTGATAAGTTTTCTTTTGAAAGTATAAGCCCCTATAATACCCTATAATAGGAAAATCAATAAGGAGGCCTTTTAATATATTCTGGGGCCAAAAAGAAAAGAGGTGGTAGCCGCTGGTAGTGGGGTTCAATGGTGCCTACAAGAACCACACTGAAAAAACCCCAAAAGGGAGGCAAAATTCCCAAGAAATGTAGCTGAGAAATACATGCAGCCATCCCTTCCTCCCTGGAGATCTTCATTCCAGAGCTCAAATACTGGTGGATTTGTGCTTTAAATAAGGAAAACCATTCCTTTGTATGCCCAAGATTAGATTTAATTGAGCCCCACCCATGGTTTTCCTAGTCTGTCAATAGGACCACTATTCTTCTGCTCACATAGGCATACCACCGACAGCCTAATCTTCCCAAAGATCGCTTTCATATGTCAATTCTCCAGCCAAAACTTTCCACGGCTTCCCACTATCTACAACAGTAATTAATAACTGCAAGAAGGAAGACCCCAGCTCCTTCTTGGGAGATGAGCCTGTTTGAGAGTCACAGCATGTAATGATAGATATTCATAACTGCACTGAAAATAGCAAATAAATGGATTCCCAGTGGGGAAAAAAAGCTGAAATACATTTACCTTCAGAATACACTACCAAACTTCCAGCCCAGCATTTAAAGCCCCCAAATAAACTAGCCTCGAGTTCTTATCTTGCTAACCTATTTTCTGCTAATCCTCACCCATTCATTATGACTTACACCCTTCACCCATGTGTTTCCCAGCTAAAATGCCTTCCACCTATTTCCCTAGCAAAACCCCAAACCAACATGAAAGTCCAGATCAAGTCCTGCCTTTTGCAGGGAGTTTTTCCAATGACTCCACAACTATGGCCCTTACTATCATTCATCAAGCACAGCGAGCTCTGGTGATTGTATTATCGCCCCGTGTATGTCCACAGAACCAGGCACCGGACACACGTCCAATGCTGAATCCCGGAAGAATGAATTCACTGCAATTTTCTCTAGACAGGAGAACGGATGTACATGATGAAAGACAGGGCAGTCTCACGCCCCGAGACTTACACTGCTTTACAATGCCCATGAGGGATACTGAAGAAACATACACCAAGTCCTGTATCTTCTTCGACATACTGAATACCAGGCTTGGGCAGCCCTGCTAACTGTGGAGGAAGAGCCCAGGGAGAGGAAAGAGTGAGGAAAGAGGAAACTTACTAACTTGCTTTTGGCTGTATGACTAATGTTCTTTCCAGGATTTTGGTAGGCTCTCCTTCTTTTGGTTTTTGAGATATCTAATTTCTTTACTGGGTCTAAAAGAGAGGCTTTGGGGGCTCTCAGGAATAAAAAATTCAAGGTTTGGGGCACCTGGGTGGCTCAGTGGGTTAAGCCTCTGCCTTCAGCTCAGGTCATGATCTCAGGGTCTGGAATCGAGCCCCACATCGGGCTCTTTGCTCATCAGGGAGCCTGCTTCCCTTCCACCACTGCCTGCCTCTCTGGCTACTTGTGATCTCTCTCTCTGTGTCAAATAAATAAATAATATCTTTAAATTTAAAAAAAGACTCAAGGCTTATAGTTCATCCCCAAATTGGGACTATCTCCCAGTAAACAGGCGGCTAGGAGAATGGCAATCTGACATTCTCTCCTTAGGCAATTCTCTCCTTAGGTTACTCGTCTAGTTGCCCCAGGGCTATCTGGGTCTTAGGCTACCAACAGGTGATGAATTCACAGCCTATTTGTAAGATCTGGAAAATAAAGAGAAGAAGGAAGTTAAGATGGCCTCATCCACTCAACAAGTATTTACTGAGTGCCTACTGTGTGCAGAGGCACTGTTCTATGCACTTTAGATAAACCAGGGCACAAAATACCCATCCTTGGCCTTGCTCACCTGCATGTTCTAACAGTGGGGGAAGATACCATGAACGATGAATGTAAGGAAATAAGGAAATTTTCCTATATGTTGGAAGATGAGTGCTACGGAAAAAATTACACGTAGAGCCGTGTGCTGAGGGGCAAGGATGTGGCTTACAGTTTTAAACAGGATAGTCACTGTAAACTCCATTGTGAAGGTGACATTGGAACAAAACCACATACTGTATTTTAGACACATCTCTCCTTAAGAAGTAGAGCTTAGTTAACCTCCCCTTTGAGTGTGGCCGGAACTTGGTGCTTCACTTCCAACGGAAAGATTACAGCAAGAGGGTGAGGTGCTGTGACTCCTGGGATTAGGTTATAAAAAGGCTGTCATTTCCATTTTGGTCTTGGGCTGTCTCTGGGATCTTCTGCTCCAGAGGAGGCCAGGACCATGTCATGGGAGCAGCCCTGTGACAGGGCAATGGCACCTCCAGCCAACAGCCATATGAGAGAGCCTGGAAGTCATTTCTCCGCCCCTCCCAGCCAGCATCTTGACTACAACTTCACGAGAGACCCGGAACCCAAATCACCTCGCAAAGCTGCTTGCAAATTCCTGGCCCTCCACAACCGTTTGTTGTTTTAAACCATGCCGTTTGGGGGTAATTGGTTATAAAGCAATAGAGAACTAATCCAGAAATAAAGGAAGTGAGGGAGTTGGCCACACAGGTGTCTGAAGAAAGAACATTCCAGGCCGAGGAAACAGGAAGCAGAAAGAACCAAAGGCAGGTGGTGTTAGAGAGCTAGAAAACCAGCAAGCAGCCCCTGAGGGCGCAGGGAAGAAAAGGAAGAAGAAAGCAGTAGATGAGAGCAGGAGGGTAATGAGGTCCAGATCCCGTAGGGCTTTGTAGGCCACCGTAAGGCCTTTGGGTTTTACTCGAGAAGTGTAATGTGAAGCCAATGAAGGAGGTTGAGCAGGGGAGTGTCACGATGCGACCTGTGTTTTATTAAGATTGCTCTGTGGGTAATGGGCCAGAAAGGGGTGTAGGGAGCAGCAGGGACATCAGTAAAGACACTATTGCAATGAAGCAAGAAAGAGACAGCTGTGGCTCAGACCAGAATGGCAGCAGCAGAGTTGAAATTATGGGTGTACTCTGAAAGCAGAGCAAACAGGATTTCCTGATGGGCCAGATGCGGGGTGTGAGAGAAAGACAGAAGTCAAGGATGACTCCAAGGTCTGAGGCCCTGGCAAGTGAAAGGGTGATGTTTCCACCAGCTGAAAGGGGAGGAGGTTGTTGGAACAGCAAATTTGGGGGGTAAGATTAGAAGTTCAGGTTTGGGGGCGCCTGGGTGGCTCAGTGGGTTAAGCCTCTGCCTTTGGCTCAGGTCATGGTCCCTGGGTCCTGGGATCGGGCCCCGCATTGGGCTCTCTGCTGAGTGGGGGAGCCTGCTTCCCCCTCTCTCTCTGCCTGCCTCTCCGCCTACTTGTGATCTCTGTCTGTTAAATAAATAAATAAATAAAAATTTAAAAAAAAAAAAAAAAGAAGAAGAAGAAGAAGAAGTTCAGGTTTGGACATGCTGAGTTTGAGATTCTATTGGACTTCCATGTGGAAATGTTGCGCAGGCAGTCCAGAGTTTGGGGGCGAGGTCTAAGAATAGAGATTAAATCCGGGATTCGCAGACAAGGCGGAAGTGAAAGCCAGGGGACTCCCTGAGATCACTCAAGTGAAAAAAGATAAGAGCACCGAGGACAGAATCCTGGGGCACTCCCACATTAAGAGGTAAGGGAGGGGTGCCCGGCTGCCTCAGTCAAAGGAGCATGGGACTCTTGATCCTGGGGTGTCAGGGCTGTGAGTTCAGCCCTGTGTTGGGTGTAGAGATTACTTAAAAAAAAAAAAAAGGTAAGGGAGAAGAAGAACCAGCAAGAGATTCTGAGAAGGAGCAAACCAATGAAGTAGGAAAAAAAGCAGAAGAGATTCATAATATGGAAGCCACGTTAAGAAAACATTGAGGAGGGGCGCCCAGGTGGCTCAGTGGGTTAAAGCCTCTGCCTTTGGCTCGGGTCATGATCTCAGGGTCCTGGAATCGAGCCCCGCATCGGGCTCTCTGCTCAGTAGGGAGCCTGCTTCCCTCTCCCTCTCTCTGCCTGACTCTCCGCCTACTTGTGATCTCTGTCTGTCAAATAAATAAAAAAAAAAAAAGAAAGAAAGAAAACATTGAGGAGAAGGAAGTCACAAGCTTTACGAAGGAAAAACCTAAATGAGGGTAGATGGGCCAACTCAGTTTTCCCGCCTCCCTATCCGTCCTTTTCATTTCCATATCCTCGCTTATGCCAAACGCTATGGCAGAGGTCTGTACTGGAGGCTTTGGGAACAGCAGGAGAGTATGCCAGCGCCTGAAAGAAGAGGGCTGTGGAAAGGAAAAACGCTCATGGAAAACTCACGAGAGAGATGAAGTCTGTGCAGTCAGGAAAGTTGAGTAGGGGTCTGTCTCGAGCACAAGAGGGAAGAGAAGTCCAGGCAAACTGGTCAAGGGATGTATGGGCATCAAGACTTCCGTGTGCCAGAGTGGCCACGAATCAGGCTGCAGAGGGTAAGGGGACCAAAGCATGAACGACCTTGTGTGCCATGCCAGGAGGTGGAACCACTGAATGACCAAGCAATCGGCTTGCAGTTTCTGTTTCAAAGACACCACTCTGCTGTAATACAGACTCGACTGGAAGAGGAGTAAGGACTGACCGTGTGACAAGTCAGGAGGCTGCTGGAAGGGCAGACCAGAACCAGAAAATGTTGTGGGCCGGGGGGTGGGGGGGATAGCTGCTACTCTTAGCAATGGATGCCAGAAGAAGAGAGGAGAGCAGATTCAAGAGACAGCTGACGAGTTAGGCTTTGGAAATCAGGACAAAGAGAAAAGTAGGTACCTCCCAAGTTCCCAGCTTCGAAAGCTGAATGGATATGGGTATGATTCCCCAAGATAAGGAATGCCGGAAGAGAATTCGATCTCTTCTGAGGTGTAGGGAGGTGTAGGGGGTCTATTTTGGACATGGATAGGGTGCTACAATGTGGAATATCCAAGTAGAAGTCAAATAAAAGTGCAGAAAGAAATGTGGGCTGCCTAATGAAGATAGAAAATTGGCCCTCGGTGGCATATGAGTGACAGTTCCAAGAGAGATCTGGATGAGACGACCCAGAGAGAGAGGAGCGAGGCGAGAAGGACACAGTCTTGAGTGACACTAACATTGAAGTGGCAGGTGAAGCGTGGGACGCCAGCTGAGGAAACCGAGCAAAAGCTGTCCTCCATGGATGAAATCAACCAGAAGGCAATCTCCAGGTTAAATGACTCCTCCTCTTTCCCCAGGCAGCTTTGATAAAACCCCTAGCTTCCTAAGAGCAGAAAAGAATATCTTCCCAACTAGAAGTATCTGCCTGAGCACCATTTAGGATGCTCAGCAAATCAGTGTCCACCATAGTTACATAACTGTAAGTACACGGTAAAAATTCGTGAAGGTATTACACTGAACAGATTAAATGGCACGCCGCAATGGGAGTGTCGGGCGGACCCAATACTTTCCTCTGAAGACAGGGACGGAGAGGATCTCGCTGTGAAGTGCCCACCCCAACCCCCGCCCCTTAAAGAAGCCAACTTCATGCAACTGCTCAGGTTTTGGTGTCAAGGGCTGATTCCTGGCCAGAGGTTGCCAGCTGCAGAGGGCGGGGCTCTATTTTGGGCTGCCTGCTGTCCCTGAGCCTGGCCGCGTCTGGTTTGAGCAGCACGCAGCCCCAGTGACTCACACACCCAGGCCAACCGCCTGTGGCTCAGTGGCATGGCCTCGGAATGCCAGCCTCAGGCCAGCTCCCTCCTCACCCCATTACACTGGGATAAATAAATAAAGAGCCCGCCAGCAGCCGCACAGCCTGATGGCAACCAGATGGAGAGGGGGAGGCGGGGACAGGGCTGGGGGAAGGAACTCCCTCCAGTGGACCAGAGTGAGAGAAGGCCACACCAGCCTCATCCTCCTAAACTTTGCTCACGCAGTTCCTGGGCCATGTAGGAATCATTCCCGAATCCTTGACTCATCTCCCACTCTGAACAGTGCCTCCCAGCCCCCAGTCCTAGGAGATGCTCTCTGTGGGGATCTTCCCTCTATGAAGAGCACACCAGCAGCCACTCCTCCCAGCTGACCCAAAGAACACTGCCAGGACGCCCCCCTCCAGTCAGGCCACCATCGATGGGCCCCCTTGGGCTCCCTGGAAATGCGAAATCCAAGGCTAGGGGGGCAGGGGAGGAAAAACAAAAGAACCAAATATGAAGACATAACCCCTGGTCAACCCTTAAATATTTTTGCTGGCCCTAGTATCCTAGAATCCTCTCTGTCCTACTGCCCTCTGCGCCCGATCTCTATGGCCTCTCTCCTAGAACCAGGAAAACAGACCCCAGCACTGACCGTGAGGCCCCTCTGACATCAGCCCTGCTCCACCCCCCCGTCCCCCGCACCTTCGTCCCAGGCTTTCTGTCCCTGGTTTGTTTATCTTCCTATGTTGCTTATTTTGATGGCACATCCTTTCAGCTGTCTTAGGTGACCCCATGACCCTTCTGTGTCCTGTTTGTAGGACCCCAGACAAGCAGAGTCACTGAAAAGGTGCAGTGGCCATAAGAAATTCTGCAGTCCCATGAGGAAGCTGGTTCTAGCAGGTACGCGGGACACTCCGTGATCCTGGAGGACAGTGCAGTGATCCTGTCCTTGCGAGATTGGGAGTATGCCACACTCTCCTAGCCCTTAACCCTCCTCTAACTGGTGTACACGACCCATTAGAGCAGCAGAACAGGGATGATCCCTCCTCCTAAACGTCCAGCTACAGCAACATGACCTTAGGCAAGTCACCTACCCTGTCTGAGGCCCACCTTCTTCACCCAGGAAATGGAAAACTACAGCTACCTGTTTCTCAGATCCTTTGAAGATATATAAAATTCTCTAAGTCTCTGTGGTTTGGGTGTGGTCCACCCAGGGCTTAGAAGACCAGTATTCATGAAGTAATTGATTCCAAAACACCAATACGCCTCCTGGGCTACCCCAAGCTTTTGTATGCTTTCTCATTCCACAACTGCAGGGTTGTGTCCTGCCCCCACCCCTGCCCCCGAAGCACGGAAGAGATGAGCTTCCAATTGGACAAATGAGAAAACAGAGGCTCTGGGAGCACTGATTCAACCAAAGCTGCAAAATAAACCAGGAGAAGAACCCAAGACCCCAGATACAGAGGTCACAAGCAGCACTGTATCCACAGGCCACATTTCCCCAACTTTCATGAGATCCCCCTCACCCCCCCGTTCCCAGCACACGTTTATCAACATCTTCTTCGACAGACTTATGGAGAACCTGCTACTCCTACGCACTGTGTTCGGCACAGGGGACATAGAAATACATTCGATGCTGTCCTTGTCCCCAAAACGTTCAGAGATCAATAGAGGAGAAAGGCACAGTCTCACAGACATATAAACACCAGAATCTATCACACAGTTATAAGTGGTAAAACAGAGGTAGGAACCAAGGTAGGACAGCATCAGGGAAGAAGGATTATCTTTACAGGGAGAGTCTGGAAAAGTCTCCCAAAGAAGTCAAAGCCCACACTTAAAAGACTAATAGAAATTTACAAGGTAGATAAGGCCAGGGCACTGGGTGTTATAGATAAAGGGAACAATGCATGCCAAGACGTTAAGGCTAGAGGAAGGCATTTTGGCAATCCAAAGTCATTCTCTGTGACTTAAAGCATAAAGTTCATAATGAAAAATATCAAGAAACCAAGCTAGAGGGGTATGTGGGCACTGGATCAGGAAGGGACCTTCTGCTGGGCTAAGAATAAGCCTTGCATTGTTTAGCTAAGGGGCTGGGGCAGGGAATCAGTATGTCGCCCCCAGCCTGTGTTAGCCTCCTTAATATGAAGACTTAGAGACAGAGGAAGCTATCTGACAGAAAAATGGCCGAGGAAATCTCTCTGTGGCAAGTCTAGGTTTAATGGTCTCTCTTTCCCCATAAAGACTTGAAATCTATTCTACTTCAAGATGTAACAGTGTGAGCTTCTCTTCTTCTCCAGAGTTAGACTGCTTCAGTAGATGGACTCAGCACTCAACTTGCCTTTTTTGTTCTTAGTGTTAAGCCCCGAAGCATGATGGCATCTTTGCTCAGCCAATGTACAGAGGCAGAACAGAAGGTTCCAAGTCAAAAACACCTGCTTTCTTCCTGCCCAGCCCTGGGAAAAATATCAGTTTCATATTCAAAAGAAATATGAGTCACAATCCTTGTCCACAAGGGATTTACAAAGTAGCCTAGATGGCAAGACAGAAATACGAATGATCTATACAGAACACGATATTATAATAGCATTATTTGCTTACATAGTGAAGCACCAACTTGGGTCACATGTATAATTAGAAAAAAGGGCAATAATGCTAAGGTACCAACTGTACAAGCAACAAGTCCTAAAAGAGTTAGAGAAGGAGAAGATCAATATTGACTGGTATTATCAAAGGTCACTATTATTAATACTCCCCCTGTTTGGCATTTAATAGATGTTTCTTTTGGCCAAGCTTAATCCTTAGAAGGGAAACCTAGGCAGAAGCTTCTGACAGGCCACAATTATCTACTCCCCATTCATTCCTTTGCCAGTCCCCTTGTATAAACACTGTGATTTTCCACAGCCTACTGTGCCCACAAGACAGTTCCCAAATGGTAATCCTGTGCTTTTCACCTTCCTCTGCTGTGGGATATTGGAGGGGCCCAGACCAGTAATAATGACTAGCCCCCCCACCCATTCTATAATCCAGACCTGCGATCAGATCTTAACAAGCAAAAATGGACCAACTGGTCAACCAAACTTTCCAAGGTTAGGGAATTCTAAATGAAATTCCTAGGGATGTGAACAGAGAGATGTTTTTACAAATGTTGACCAGCCCACTTCTGCCTTTTATATTCTTGCCCCTTATTTCACCCCATCTTCCCCATGGGCATCTCAAGTTTTATCAGATTTCTATAGGCAACTTATCCAGAGAAAGGTTTTCCAAGCATGCAAGCCACCTAACACCCAAAATGCAAGTCAGTACTCAGGCACCTAGAAAGAGAAAATAAAGCAAAACTGTGCAAGGGGAAAGGAAATCCTTATCGTGATATACTCTACCTCTACCATAAATTGTTCCAAGAAGGAATTTTCTTCAAATGGCTCTGTCTTCAACCGATCTGTAATAAGAAGGGATACAGAAAAGAAATATTAGTCTTAGGATGTTTCCTGCCTGTGAGAAGGAAAAGAAAAAGAGCCCAAGATTTCTGGGGAGGGAGCACAAACACGTGCAACACCCAGAGTCCACTGGGAGAAGGGATGAAAGTATGTGAGGGAACAGGAGGCAGAGGAGAGGGCAATCAACCACACAGGACATGTCCAGTGGCGTGTACACTCTAGGCATTCTTCCTGCCACAAAGACGAAGGTCGAACTGAATTTTTATTCTGAAGCTGGAACTGTGCTTCAGAAGGTCCCAAGTGTGTGTTGCCTGCCCCCACTCCCCAGTTTTATACAGCTGTTGGCCCTTTTCCAAGGTCTGTCCTTGCCATTGCCCAGGGCAGGGCTGGATGGGTTACAGCATCTATGGGTGACTCGGGTGCCAGTCGGGTCCTTGAGGCAGAGGGAAGTGTCACCGGCATCAAGTCTCCAGTTACGGTCAGGACCCAGCACCCCACCTCCTCGGGGAAGCACCCCTCTAATGCAGATGACCCTCCCCTTTCCTGAGTCCCTTTGACCATCTGTCCCACTCCCCACCCAACACCCCCAAAGAATGCCCTCTCACCTCGGCTCAGCACAGCCCCACTCTCCTGGTAGTCCTGGATCTCTAGATCTTTCATACAAAGCATGGTTGCTAGCTCCCTCACTTGGCACTGCAAGGTCAGACTCATGCCCATGAGAGGACGAATCAGATGCTGGGAGACCTTTCATGCAAGAGATACCAATCAGCCAACAGGCATGGAGTACTCCCCACTGTTTTAGGAACTAGAAAAATACTGCAAAATAAATGTTTTCACCGGAACTTACCATTTCATAAGCAAGGAACCCATTGGCATGACTGTAACAATATAGTAACAAAATAGGTAGGTGAAAGAAGTTCAAGGGTTTTCTTTGTAGCCTAGATTAAAGGGTGGGAAGAACAGAGGAGGACACGTGGAGAGGCAGCCTGGGGTGGTGATTTTAAAAGGTTGGTAAGAGAAAGGTGTTGCTTCAACTCTCCACAGAGCAGGAGACAAAAGCAGAAGATCCAAGTAGAACTTTAGGAAAGTGGGCGTGGCTAAAACAGAGTGTGCTGGCTGGAGCATAACATTAGACAAAAAGCAACAGACAGTAGAGAGCCTTGGAATTTGTCTCGGATTAGACCCAGACACTGATTACAAGCCAGTTCAGGGCTGACGATAGCCCAGAATGAGCCCAGAGTTTCACTCTGCTCCCAGGAAGGTCACAAAGTCTGAGATCATCAGGACAGAAACCAGCCAGTCCCCGAGAGGCCAGCCTAGGAAGGAAGAAACTCGCCAGCACACCTCACTCCTAGGTGTCTTCCAAGGTAAGAAGGACACAAGCATGAGCACACCATTGTGCCGCTGGGACTGTGTTCTCACGTAACAACGTATAACTATAGAGAATAATCCACCCGCACAAGGTGTCCACTAGCCTGAGAAAGAAAAAAGCCTTAGCCAAAGAAAATAACTAGAATCATTCATCTCTTTGTGAGTCCCTTTCCCTTCCCCCAAAGAGATGAGCCCAAGGAGTCACCATGAAGAAATGCCCAAGATCAGAGGTCAGCAACTCATTCCGCATGGGCCAGGGGGTCAATATTTTCAGCTCTGGGGCCCATACAGGCCGTCACAGTGCTCAGCTCCACTGCTGCAGCAGGAAAGCGACCACAGACAACATGTAATACATGACGGTGGTGGGTTTCCAATGGAACTTTAGAAAAACAGGCAGCACTGGCCATCGTCAGCCCACCCCCCAGGCTTCTCTAAGGACAGGGCACAAGAGAAGAGATTGGGGGAGGTGGGGGTGGTAAGGGTTAGAGCCTGCAGCTTCTGCACCACCACCAGGACCCGGCCAATGCAGGGATACTGATGCAGAGTAGAAGACCAGAAGTCAAATGTAGTTGTAAACATCCGTCACTTCTCACCATCATGCTGCACACCCCAAGCTGGCCCTGGTCCTCAGTTCAGATCCTGAGGATAAGCAGGAAGTACGCTCAAAATGAGACCAAAGATCTGCTTTGGGAACATTCACCTGCTCCAGACCCAACCCTCGTTCCTAGGAATTGTTTGGTTAGGTTTGATCCCGTTTGGGGGAGATCAGGAGGAGAAACAGGGGACTCCTCAGATGAAAGCAAGTCAGTGTTTGGAGCGGGGAGCTGAAAGTAATCAAAGTTGGTAACCAAGGAGCATTGCCTTCCCTCTGGTGACAGCCCTCAAATAACAGAAACTCCTTAAAGGGACAACCAGCCTCTCTCTGGGAGCCCACCTTAACAGACATCTCTTTGAGTGGTGGTAAATCTGACAACATGAAACAGAATGAGAAACAGTTATTAATCAATGTCATGTCTAATTAAATATGGTAAGGCCAGAAGTTATTTATCAGACTCCGATGTCTATATAGCCAAATAAATAAATAACAGTTAAATATTTCAACTTCTCAAGTAATTTCATAGAATTGGTTATGTCACTCTGAATCACTGGAGTATAACTCATTTCAAAGTTAGATGCCCACTAACACACTAACTTAAATCAGAGATCAGTTAATTCGGACAATGCCTGTGGTTGAAGTACTGGGTTTCAAAGCAAATCCACAGAAACTACAAAGAAAAATCTTGAAGTGCTTGGGGAGGTGAGGAAGATCCTCACCCCTTCATTTAAAGACAATGAAGAGTTGTGGTTTCACAAGTCAATTCAATAAATACCTACTGTGTGCCCAACACATACTGTGACCCCATGAGGCTTCTGCCCCCGAAGAGTTCACAACAGTTAAGGAGGTCAGGAAGTGTGATGGATAAGGAGGCAGGAGTTTCCAATCTTTTCCAGAGGAAATCTATTTATAACATACCCCCCCCTCATCTGCAGATTTCCCATTGAAACGTAGACAAGCCAGAGGCGGGAGACCCAAATGGCTGTTAGCAATCCCAAGATTTATTCTATCAGGTTTGGATACAGCGACAAGGGCAACAGACTGGGAATTAGATCTAGATTCTAGCCCCGACTCTCAGAGCACCCAGATGTGAAAATGGCTTAATCCCAAGCGCTCTCATGGTCCTTAGGTTCTTCAAGGAAAAATTAGGGAGTCAGAGTATTTGCTCTCAAAGGGCCACAATAATGCTAAAGTTAAGTAATACTATGTATGGTCTTGGCTTTAATCTAAAAGCTCAATTAGGGGCACCTGGGTGGCTCAGTGGGTTAAAGCCTCTGCCTTCGGCTCAGGTCGTGATCCCAGGGTCCTGGGATCGAGCCCCGCATCGGGCTCTCTGCTCGGCAGGGAGCCTGCTTCTACCTCTCTCTCTGCCTGTCTCTCTGCCTACTTGTGATCTCTGTCTGTCAAATAAATAAATAAAAATCTTTAAAAAAAAAATAAAATAAAAGCTCAATTAAAATCAGCAGTAAGGTGAGGACTGGCATCCCCACTTTACAGATGATGACGCCAAACCTCATAAAAATGCAATGACTTATCCCAGGTAACACAAACAGTCAAAGGGGTGGAGCTGAAGGACAAATTCAGTCCTGCGGGCTCCAAAGCCCGTGGGCTCTTCCTGCCACAAAACAAACAAACAAACAAAACAAATTAAAAAACAAAACAAAAAAACCTGAGGCTGTGACTCCTAGAAACTATAAAATGGCCAAATTTGAAAGTCAAAAATTGGAATATCAAGAATTACATTAGGAAAGGAAAGATAACTGCAACACCACGGAAGAAATGACATCTGCTCCAAGGAAGAACGGTGAGGAGGAAGAAGGGACGAAGGAAGCCGGCTGGAAGTGGAAGAGTAGAGACCTGAGGCTGTAGCCATCCCATCCTGTCCCGCACAGCCTGAGAACTTAGCGTGAACCCACCACCCGCGGTACTCTCCTACTCTCCTGCGTGACTGGTAGGAATTTACATGTGCAATCTCTCTGGAAGACAATCTGGCATGAGCGGACCAAGATTAAAGGTACTAATATTCCCTTTTATTTAAGTTTATTTATCTATCTATTTATTTATTTATTTTAAGATTTTATTTACTTATTTGACAGAGAGATCACCAGTAGGCAGAGAGGCAGGCAGAGAGAGAAGGAAGCAGGCTCCCTGCTGAGCAGAGAGCCTGATGCGGGACTCCATCCCAGGACCCTGAGATCATGACCTGAGCGGAAGGCAGAGGCTTAACCCACTGAGCCATCCGGGCGTCACTAAGCTTATTTATTTATTTAAGCTATCTCTATACCCGATGTGAGGCTCAAACCCATGACCCCAAGATCAAGAATCACATGTTCTTCCGACCCAGTCAGTCAGGTGCCCCCAAACATTCCTTGTTTCAGCTATATTCCACGGCTGGGAATTGACTCGTACATCTACACTTAGGAAAAGTAAATTACAAGGATAGTCACTATGTGTAATAACAAAAGAATGGAAACAACGGAGGTGTCTACCGGTAGCCTGTCAATTAAATACATGTTGATATATTCATCAAGTAAAGCTCTCTGTTACCAGTGAAGAATATTAAGGCAGCTTTTCTAAATATGTTACGGTTTTTAAGTTTTTAAGTTTTCACTTTTAATTAAGTGAAAAGAGCAAGCTACTCAGCAGTGTGGATAGCATGTTGCCATTTATGAAAAGGCACATGTCCACCCAGATAGGTATTTGATGGTGTAAGTATATATACATACTTGCGTACATACAAACCTACTTACGGCTTTAAGAATGCACAAGAAGATGGTATCAGTAGTTGCTTTAAATAAGGAAAATGAGGGACTAGAGAGAAGAGTAGAAGGACCTATTTTTTCACTCTAGACCCTTCTTCAATTCTATTTGAAATGTTTGCCTTTTGCATGAATTGCTCATTGAAAAAAAAATGAAATAAAAACCATCACAAGAATGAGTAACAAACAAAAATTAGGACTGTGTGACCTCACAGACACACACACAAGCCCGAAATAGTGTCCGCCTACATCCTTGACCGTGTCCGCTGGCTCTAACATTTTCCCTGTAAAGCTTCCTCAGCCTCAGGGGTTTCCCTGGGCTGGCATGCTTCTTTTTTTAATAGTATTTTATTTTACCTTAATGTCTAATTGTTCACCAACTACCCAATGGTCACTTCTCCCCATGGCCAACCAGGACTCATTCCACTCCAAACACTGACGCTTCTTTTCTTATGGCAGCTTCCCAACTAGAGAAATTTGCCTAGAAGGGCTAACTTTCCTTTTATATATCATTCTTAGTGACAACATCATCATTCTTTACTTTATTATTTTGGGGGCAAATAAAAAACTACTAGAGCCCCTCAGCCTCCTGGCGGAACTACGTCCTCGGTCTCACTATTCTGAATTTCTAGGGCTGCCTGATGTAAAGTGAGACTAGTTGTGGCAGCAAAGAGGTGTTGGTCCCAGAACAAGTATTATTGAGGGAACAGCGCCCCCTGGTGTTGCTTAGAAAAAGTGACAAGGTTTTTTGAGCAGAAGATGTAGACTAGCACAAGGATGGAAAATTTCACAAAAAACACAATTAAAATCAACAGTTGGATGACTTTGGAGAGACTTCAGCCTCAGCTTCCTACTCTGGAGACGGAACAATACTACTTATTTTGCAGGACAGTCGTGAGGATTCAGTGACAAGAAATGTTCAGAAATGTATCTAATGCTGGTGTATTATCAATCCTGTTGCTGTTAATAAACTATTAATGAACTATGAATTGTTAATAAACTATGAATTGAATCATGCTAAACCCCTGCTTGAAGTTTTTCAGTGAATCTCCGTTGCCTTTAGGGTAAAATCCAAACTCATTAGAATCCCTCAAAATCTGACCACTGCCTACCTCATTTCTCACAACTCCCTGCAGTCAGGAAATTCCCCCACTTGTCCCACACTTATACATCTCCCCACCTCTCAAAATGCACTCTAGCCTAGAATGACCTCTTGATCTTCCCCCAGTTAGTTCCTACTCATCTTCAAAACTCAGCTCAGAAACTCTCTTCAATGGGGCTCCTGGGTGGCCCTGCTGGCTAAGTGTCTGACTCTTGATTTCAGCTCAGGTCATGATCTCAGCGTTGTGAGAATCGAGCCCCATGTCGGGATCTCTTAGGACATGGAGCCTGCTTAAGATTTGTTCTCTCCCGGGTGCCTTGGTGGCTCAGTGGGTTAAAGCCTCTGCCTTCAGCTCAGGTAATGATCTCAGAGTACTAGGATCAAGTCCCGCATCGGGCTCTCTGCTGAGCAGGGAGCCTGCTTCCTCCTCTCTCTCTGTCTGCCTCTTTGCCTCCTTGTGATCTCTGTCTGTCAAATAAATAAATAAAATCTTTAAAAAGAATTAAAAAAAAAAAAGATTTGTTCTCTCCCTCTACCCCTCCCACCTCCTCTCTCCCCATCACTAAAAAACAAAACAAAAACCCTCTCTTTTCCAGAAGGTTTTTCAGACCTTTAATCATCCTGAGTTTACCACAATCAAAGAATTTACCGTATTTTAACCTATTCCCTGTCTGTCTTCTCACTAGATGATGAACTCTAGGTATAGGCTATATTGTTTTAGATCTGGACACCCAACAATTAGCCCATAGTAGATGCTTCATAAATATTAAATAAAGTAATGAATAAAGATACCCAATAAAGCAGGTAAACCAAACCTTTGCCTGGTCCCTTTGCAAAGACAGGATGTACCAGTCAAGAATCCGTTTTGCCTTCTGTCTGGGCAAGGAAAGTTTTCTGGTTAAAGAAGAATGTCAAACTCAAAAAAATAAGAGCACCCAAGAGCCACCTCAAAGCAGCTGGCATTCCCCTCCCCAACTCCACAACTGAATTACACTCACCAGCGAAGGGCTAGCTGGGATGCAGTGGAAATTCCAATAAAAGGGAAGACCTGAGAGCTCACTGCGCACCCGCAGTATCAGTGCCTCGCCCACGCGGTCACAGACAAAGCTAACTTTGCTGGGGCAAGCAGTGTCCTTCAACAACGGGCAGAGCAGCTCATCCAGATGACAGAGTAAAGCCGCAGGCGGGGCAGTCAGCCGCTTGTTCAGCTCCTAAAGAGACAACACGAGTTGGACAGAGTAAGGGTGCAAAAAGGAAACCGACTTTCCCCTAAGTCCCAACAAAGGAACTTCTGGCTAAAGTGAAGACAGTGGGCTTGAGAGGAAGGGAAGACAAAAACAGGGGAACAGGAAAGAAGAAAACAAAAACAGAGAGCGACTGGCCTACTTCACCATCCTACCCTGTACTGTAACCAGTGCAAAAATGAACACACAGACAATATGGAAAGATCCTGGGGGGGGGGGGCACCTGAGTGGCTCAGATGGTTAAGCATCTGCCTTGGGTTCGGCTCATGATCCCAGGAACCTGGGACAGATTCTCTTATTGGGCTCAGACCTCGGATGGATTCCCTCCTTGGGCTCCCTGCTCAGCAGGGAGTCTGCTTCTCCCTCTCCCCCTCCCTCACTAGTTTTCTCTCTCTCTTTCCCTAATAAATAAATAAAATCTTGAAAGAGAGAGAGAGAGAAGAAAAGAAAGAAAGAGAGAGAGAGATCTCAGGGCTTTAGGTAGAAGGGCAGGACATTGGAATTGTCCCAATATGATTCCTCATCCCTTGGCAACCTACAGGTCAGCAAGCTGGCTGATGTGAACATACCCTTGACCTTCACTAAGATAGAAATCTACTACCTTCCCGCAGCAGAACTTCTCTTCATGCTTACTTTGGCTCGTTGGCTGACCACACAAGTGTCCACCTGTTCATGCCACACCTGCTGGAGATCTGAAACCAGCAAGGCATACCCCTGTCTGGTGATATACGCCTTGGCCAGGAGGGAGTTCTCAGCAAGTTGTAGCCAGGCCCACGGCTGCATCAGCAGGCCTTCCTCCAGCTCCTCCATCTGCAGAAGAATCTGGATTTAGGGAAGTACCCCAGGACACTATAGGCCTAGGGACAGTGGCCCCACACAAACAGGGCTACAGCAAATCAGCCTTGTGAAGGACTCCTCCCTAATAAGACAGAAGGTATACATTTACATCTTACCCCCCACACACACACATATCCTACCCCACATATAACCAGCTCTTACCCCCCCACACCCTATATCCTACCCCACATATAACCAGCCCACATATAACCTTACTATCTCTTGGCCACTAAAATCTAATTAGAATTTTATGTTATTTTTCAAATTAACTTCCTAAAGGGTATGAAAATACCTTTCTTCTGTAGTGTTTAAGCATTGGCATGTTGGTCTCAGTATTTCTGCTTTCTAACAGGTGGGAACCTAAGCCATTCTTGTCTCTTTATCACATTCCTAATAAATACACCATGCTACCCTTTCCCAGAACTTCTAGAAAAGAAAGAATAGTTCTTGTCTTACAAAACATCGTAAGTCGGAAGTGTCATGAGCAGCAAATTCAAATTATTTTATCATTATCTAGAAACGAAACTCTAGGTCTCAGATTTTCAAGTATATATAATATACATATATTATGTAATAATATATAGCAATGTATAACAATATATAATATTATATATAGTTATTACATAATAATTATATAATAATATATAATATAGATATCTAAATATTTATATATACACAGATACGTACATTCCCAGAGACAGGGATTCTTAATCTAGAGTCTATGCATGTGAACACTCTGGAATTATAGGCAAAATCTGTGCATACACACAGATAACCATTTGGGAGGAAGAGGTCCCCAAATTTATCAAGTTCTCAAAGGGATCAATGACACACAAATAAAGGCTAACAAACTCTATGTCCAGAAGCAAACAAAAAAACCCCAAATCCCATTTCAAGAACCTGGATGACTAAAAACATAAAAACAAGGCACACCATTTCCCAGAGATGGAAACAATTAACTTCTGCTTCACTCGTCCCCCATACACCCCTAACCCAAGGTACTGCCCTCAATGACATCACACCCTAGAACTTCTGGAAATCAACTCTTCTGGTTCAACAACTAAATTTGTAGTCTTAATCTAGTAGATGTTCAGTAACTATGGCTACTGTACAGGAAATTCAACCATTTTTCCTGTTGGCGGGGAGTGATACAACTTCTTCACCACTTCAGTCTATAAATAGAAAGTGAAGTGAGGGGAGTGCCTTAGAATATAAAGAAAATAGTGAAATTTCTAGGATTTCATTCGCATGATTAACACGGTTCTGTTCCTCCAGTCATTTCGATCATGGTCTAAGCCCTAGTTCCTCCAACCATAACTTAGTTTTTGATGCATGGTCTTGTAACAACACTTAATTTGTGCAGTCAATAGCTGGGTGAAAAGTATATATTGTGATTTTTATTCGCAGCAGCCTCACAACCTTGCGTTTGGAGGATGGGACATCAGTCCCTTCCCACGGGCTGGTACCACAGGGAAGGGATCTTGGAATGAGTAAGCTCCCCGTCACTATAGAGTTCCACGTTGCGAAAGGTCACAAATGCAAGTAAACAAGTGAAGCCGCCAAACCCTTCTGTCCTCTGTAGGCGCTCTGCAGTATGTCTTGTAAGAGTGCCCCAAATTGGGTTGATTATCCTGGCCCATCGCTTCGGAAAGCCTGGGAGCTCAAAACCCTCAAACAGCATGATTGTTTTTTGTCCTGTTTGGGGCAGGAATTTAAACTGTGCTCAGGATCAGGCCCCATAGGAAGGTCTAAAACATTCAGCACCAGACCTGGTGTCGGCTGCTCCCACAAAGCGCGTCCTGTTGAGTCCAAGACCTCTGTATCTCATTTTTCCCCCTTCAAGGCCGCCTTTAACTGTCACGATAACTAGATTTGCCCGTGCGTTATTCTAGAATGAAGCGGGAGAGCGTCGAGGGCCAGCAGGAGGTCGCCAGAGAACCCTGGTCTGCACAGAGTTCCGCCCCTCGGCAGAGCTCCTCTCTCAGCGCAGTTCCCCCGTCATCCTGCAGAGGGCAGCAAGGCCCCAGCGACCGTCTAGACGGGGCCACGCCCCGGCCCTCTGGTGGGGACCAACCCTCACTCGCTTTACCGCAGCCCCACCCCAGGAGCCCCGCCTGGCGGCGTAGTTTCCATCCGACCTCGCTGCGACAGCACCGGCCGCACCGAGACAAGACTCCGGGCCCCTCGAGGGTAACAAAGCGGACCACCAGTTCCTTTGCAGCACCGAGGACCCCACCACCAAGCAGCTTCACAAACCCCGCCTCGCCGCCGGAAGGCGGGCTGCGCACGCGCGGCGCACGCGCGGCGCACGCGCCCCGCCCACCCCCGGAGGTCGCCGCGGCTCTCAGGCCGAGCGCCGGTCCCCGCCGGCTAGCCCGCGCAGGGTCCCCGGGGTCCCTCACCGCCCGGCGCCGGCCGAGTCCCGGCCCCGGTTCGAAACCCGCTCCACCTACCGTGAGGGGCCGCGAGAGCTCCAGCCCTCCCCGCGGCGGGCTGGCCCGCGCAAACCGAAAGGCCTAGGGTAGAGGCCTTTCGGGACAGAGGGGCGGGGCCCGGGCCCAACGTGGGCGGGGCATCTGGGCCCTCGGAGCGGTCGGATCGACGTCTTAGAGCTGGGGGTCCGCCGCGCCCTAGGGGAGCCGGAACGGGACTGGGCGGCCGGCTGCTATAGGACCTGAGGTGGTGGTGGGCGCCCCTCGAAGTCGCGCTGGCGGAGTAAAAAGAATGCCAGAGGAGGTTCGGGAGAGGGCTGTCTGGATTTGGACTTGTCAGTAAACTAAGATCACTTCCCTCCCTTACCTGTCCAACCGCTTGTTTTGTTTTAAATCTAATGAGGGGCGCCTGCCTAGTTCCGTCGGTTAGGCGGCCGCCTTCAGCTCAGGTCACGATCTGAGGTTCCTGGGATCCAGCCCCGCGGATCCTTGCTCAGCAGGGAGTCTGCTGCGCCCTCTCCCTCTGCCCCTCCCCCCACCATAAATAGATCGATCGACAGATAGATATTTTAAAAATAAATAAAATAAGGAGGTTGAACTTCACTAGATAATCTCTCTGGTCCTCACCAGCGTTCCAACCGTTTCAGAGAGGATCCTTCTTAAATGCATAAATCCCATCGTTTGACCTCATCCTTTCTCCTGTCTTCATTTCTCCTTCCTTTTAGCCCCATATTTATGCTCCATCACCACAGAAAAACTTGAAATCCCTCAACTCATTTTCTGCTTTGCACAATTTATGGTTTTGCTCCAGCTGGATACCTAAGCTTGAAATACTCTCGCCGCCCACTTTACAGGAGCAAAAATCCTCCTCCCGTCAAGGCCTCGATTGGTGCTGCTTTTTTCAGAAAGCCTGTGTTTGCCTCTATCCACAATCAGAATTAATTTTTTCTGGGGCGCCTCGGTGGCTCAGTGGGTTAAAGCCTCTGCCTCAGGCCATGATCCCAGGGTCCTGGGATTTAGCCCCACATTCGGCTCCCTGCTCAGCGGTGAGCCTGCTTCCCCCTCTCACTCTGCCTGCCTCTCTGCCTACTTGTGATCTCTGTCTGTCAAATAAATAAAGTCTTTTAAAAATATTTTTTTTTCTTCCTTTTGGCTTCCATAACATTGTTTTAATTTTTATTACAGGCCGCCTTAACCTTAGATTTTAGTTAGTAATCACATAGGTCTTTATAATGATAGGTTCCCTAAGAGGGCAGGGACCCTATGTTATCTGCATCTGTAGTTCCAGAACCTTGCACATGGAAGGCCTTCAATAAATATTTGTTAAGCGAAGGCTGGGGTTTGACCATAGATAGTTCAGATGCAGAATCTCATTCATTCGATCACAGCCCACTAAACCGTGGCCCTTGCCTGGAACGTGGAACAGTTAGGCCTAATTAATGTTTGTTGTTGTTATTAGGCCTAATTAAGAAAAGGAAGGGCAACACACCTATTGGGAAATGAGACCTTTAGGTGGGCCCATTTCTCATAGAAACACACACACATGCGCAAACACACACCTTCTTCTCAGGAGAAATTAGAACTTGGGAGCTGACTCTCCAGCAAGCTGGGAGATACGGTAAACTAACCAGGGAAGGAGTAGGACTCCCGGTAATCACTGGGACCCAAGCTCTTGGCTAGACTCAGGACACTGCTCCGCAAAGCCAGGCAACAAATCAGCTGTCTCTCCTGGCTCAGAGGGCCCTCCTTCCTCATTCCCATGGTCTTCAGGCAGCGGGCAGAGGCAATGGAGGGGCTGGGGGATACAGTTACGCAAGTTTTGGGTGGGGAAAGGAAGCTCATACTCTTTGGCAGCCTTCTCTCTGGACTTCTGAGGCAGCTGAGCCTCTTGGGCAGTGAAAGGAGATTGCAGCCCTTGACCTAGGCCTCGCTCAAGTCTTGTGCCTGCAAAAGAAAGGTTTGTCAGGCTATTGCTCTACCCAGGAAGAGAGAACATCCTGGCTCCTCCCCCACTGTGCTGGGGCCTGGCCTCAACTTACCAGGAATGGTGTTCTCTAAAAGGAAGCCTAAGAATCCTGCCAGGAAGATGGGCTCTGTAAGCACCGAGCGCAGTAACACATCCAAGGGACTCCAGCCTATAGAGGGTTGGGGCCAGGCAGGAAGGGAACTCTGATCCTGTGCAGGGTCAATGAGTCTTATATTCCTAGATCTCAGTCTACGTCGTGGGCTGAGGACAGGTCTTTCTGAACTGTTATCCTATCTTCCTTCACCTTTGTCCCACTATTCTCTATTTCCCCCACCTAGGCCCTTCTCACAAGTTCCCACCCAGTCCATCATCCTGTATTCTGAGTACCCACATGCCCTCCAGATAGATCCAAAAAGTTAGGTATTGGAAGCCCCAGCCATTGGGGTGCTGGGGTGGTTCAGTTGTTTAAGCGGCCGACTCTTAGTTTCAGCTCAAGTCATGATCTCAGGGTCCTGGGATCAAGCCCTCATCAGGCTCCCTGCTCAGTGGGGAGTCTGCTTGAAGAATCTCTCTCTTTTTCTCTCTCCCCCTCTGCCCCTCCCCCCACCAGCAACCTCTCTCTCTAACTGAAAAAAAAAAATCTTTAAAATAAATAAATGGATAAATAAAAGCCCTAACCTTACTTTCTGCTTTTTTTTTTTTTTTAAGATTGTATTTATTTAAGAGAAAGATCTCACACAAGCAGGCAGAGAGGCAGGGGGAGAGGAAGAAACAGACTTGCTGCTGAGCAGGGAGCCCAATGTGGGGCTCAATCCCAGGGTACTGGGACTGTGACTTGAGCCAAAGGCAGACACTTAACCAACTGAGCCACCCAGGAGCCCCTTACTTCCCAATTCTTACCTTCTATGCTCTAGCCTGGTTTTCTGAACCTCAGTACTACTGACATTTTGGACCAGATAATTCTTTGTTTGAGGGGGCCTGTCCTGTGCCTTGTGGGATATTTAGCAGAACCCCTCTAGCCACTAAATACCAATAACAATCCCCTCTTCTGTTTGTAAGAACCAAAAATGTCTCTGGATATTGCTGAGTATTCCCTGTGGGGCAAAATCCTCCTCAATTGAGTGCCACTGCTATTGGCTAAGCTGCACTAACCAACTGAGGTATTTGCTGCTCCCCGGAAATACCCTAGGTCTTCCTACTTCTAAGTCGTTGTTTATGATGGTTCCCCACCGGAAATGAGCTTCCTCTCACTAAATATGTTCAAGTCAAACCAGCTCAATGTTATTTTCTCCATAAAATTTAAGTTGGATCATCTCAAACAGAAACTATCTCTTTTGCTGCCGAGCAACCCAGCTCCTTATCTGAACCGTTCCTGCTATGTCTGTACATGTCTTCTTTCTTTCACTGGACTGCAACATCTGGAGGCACCTTGTTTCCTAAGAGGGTAGTCTGATGCTCAATAAATGTTTGTTAAACGAATGGATGAACTATTTACGCCAAAGCCCAGAAAAGGGTGTGGGACCTGGAGTCTGGAGAGCTCCAAGCCTCCAGTTCTTGTTTCCCAATCCCGTCCAACCCCCCTTCCCAGCCCTCTCCTTTCTCCCACCTGTACTCAGTAGGACCGGGGCCTCTCGAAGCCATCTTGGCAGCAGCAGGGCCATGAAGATGGAAAAGCCAACAATGAAGACATTCCGCCCAGAGTCAATGTCAGCCAGGTGGAAGCTGGAGAATCCAGCAGACAGAACCACGGCCTGGGTCACCCCAAGCACCCCACCTGTCTCATAAGGAAGTAGTTAAGGAGGTTAGGAAGGGCTAGAATAGCAGAGAGGATTGCAGGGTGGGGCAGGTGGTGATGGAGATGGACGACCAAAAGGCTCATTTTCCAATGATGCCAGAAGCCCGGTCAAGAGATCAAGATGTTGGGGGTGGGGGGGATGAGGGCAGCTGACACACACAGCTATCAATATGTCAGGGGATGCTGTTCAGAAAGAGAGGTGGCCAGCCACACCCAGCCAGTTGGGCTGTCCTGGGAGTGGGGTCAGTGCTGGTTCAATACCAGGCCTGCTGATACATCCACTCACCAAGCACAGGCAGTGGGATGGCGGTGAGGAGCTGGGCCAGCCTCGGGGAGAGCCCAAGCCCCACGCAGAACAGTCCCACCAAGTACACCACTCTCCGAGAGCCAGTCTAGGTGAAGAAGAGATGCCAGAAAACACCACCTCTTCCTCGACTCTCCAAGGTTTTTATCCAGCTGGCGCATTCTCATCATTTGGATCCCAACTCAAACATGACCCTCCCAAGAAGCACTCTACCTGAAGGCTTCTCCTTTTCTCAACCGCTATCCCACTACTACCCTGCTTTGCTTTCTTTTTCTTTTTAAAATATTTTAAACTTTTAAATGCTTTGTTTTCTTGATAGGACATATCACTCTGGAATTATCTTACTTTTTTCCTTTTTTTAAAAGATTTTATGTATTTATTTGTCATAAAGAGAGAGAGAGAGAGAATACAAGCAGGGGGAGCAGCGGGCAGAGAGAGAAGCAGACTTTTTGCTGAACAGGGAGCCTGATGCTGGACTCAGTCCCAGGACCCCGGGACCAAGACCTGAGCTGAAGACAGATGCTTAACCAAGACAGGGAGCCACCCAGGCATGCCTTTCTTACTTTGTTCCTTAAATTGTCTGCCTCTCCCCCTCTGAAGTGCCCAAGAGATCAGGGACTTTATATGACTCCCAGCCTGGGTACAGTGCCTGAGGCACAGAAGGAATTTGGTGATGACTTAGTGTCTTCCTCCCACTCCTAGCCCCTTACCACTTCTAGGCACCTCCCTAAATGAGATCATTGATATGGAGTTCCTGACAGAACACTGGATACAGATGGCAACCAGTCAGTGTGAGTTTCCTCCCCTCGCCCAGACCTCCAGCTCCCCCGCCCCCACCCACACCCCCACCCACATACCTGGATAAGACTCACTGTGCCCACGTTGGGGAAGCTGGAGGCAGTGCCCATAGGGCTCCCCAACAGCCCAGCCAGCACGCTGCCCAGACCCTCCAGGCTCAGCCCGCGACTGCAGGCATGTGGAGGTGGGGATGGCAACTGTAGCAGTCGGCCACACAGGGCATAGCAGCCCAGGGAGCTGGCAGAGGCTGCCAAAGCCATGGAGATTCCCGCAGCCAGAGCCCTGGGTGTCAGCAAGGGCCAGTCCCACTCAGCTGGGGAGGGAAAGAGAGCCACCTTGGGGCCAGACTCAAGTCTGGAGCATTCCCCTGCCTCCAAAGCTCTGTGCCACAAGAATCCTCGAGAGCCCATTATTTTTTAAGATAATGTCGGGACAAAACCAACAAACTCAGGATAAAGACTCATCCCTTTGCCATGGTCTACAAAGCTTCATCGCTCACGGCACTCTGCTTCACTTCCTTCACTCCAGATACACTGGCCTTGTTTCAGGCCCTTGTACTTGCTGTGTGGCTGGCTACCACAGGGCCTTTGCATGGGCTCTTCTCCCTACCTAGAATGCTCTTCTCCCTTGCCTTCACCCTGTTGGCTGCTATTCATCTCTCACATCTCAGCTCAAAGATCACTTCCTCAAGAATATTTTTCCTGATCTGTCCGATAAAGTCAGATTCTCCATTATAAGCTATCATTACACAACATACCTCCCCACTGTGACACGTACCACATGCAATTTCACACTTGCTTGGATGACTAAGTAGTGTCTGCATCCCCCAGCAGACAGAGCTTCATAAGTATAGGTACTGTGTCTGTTATATTCATCACCATGTGCCCTATCATCTGTCCAGCACAAAATCAGCAATCAACAGACATGTATCAAGTTGACAAATGAATGGCATTTGTGCACAATGCCTCAAAAGCAATATTTATACATAGGTCACTGACCCAAATGCCTGTGGAGGGTGGTGGTAACAAATGAATAAATTGGGCAATTGGGTATCAATAGGGAGTGGTGGGCTTATAGATGTCTCTTAACACACAACAAAACACCTGTGACGAGGGGCCAGCACTGCTCCTCGGACTGGCAACTCCTCTCCCCTGCGTGTTTTGAGAAAACACAGGATTTAACTCAAATGAAATTCACTCAATCGCGAGTCCGAAGAAATATACCCTTTATTGGAGTCAGAGAGTAAAGGACGAAGAGGAAACCTACCTGGGTGAGGCAGCCAGACCCATGGCACCTCAAGGGAAGCAGACAGCTCCAGGGGGATGATGTGCAGACCCAGAAGGGCAGAAATGATCCACACACAGGCCGCCGGCATCAGCACCTGAGCGGCAAGACTGAGACAAGAAAGAGCCCCTCCACCCAGAACCTTCCAAGCCAGCTTTGAGGGGCAGGCAGAAGCCAAAGGTAGCAGGCTTAGTAAGCGTTCTATGCCAGTCCTTCTCTCATCAACTGGCCCTCCCCCAGACCACCACATACCGAGAGGAGCCGGAAGATGGGAATGGGAGCTTGAGGGGAAGAGTTTGAAGCTGGCCTCCAGCGGCAGGGGGGTAACTGGCAGGAGGCCAGGTGCTGAGAACAGACCACCACGAGCAGGATAAGCCTAGGAGAGAGAAGGAGCTTCAGGAGCAAGAGGAAGCAAGTATCCTGTTGGGGGGAGGGCGGTATTGGAGGTAGGAATGGTAGAATTCCCTTAAAGGGGCCCCAGTGAAGAGAGGAAGGTGGATACCTTGGTGGGGGAGTAGGGGTCAGTGGGAGACCAAATGAATCCAGAAAAAGCTCAGGATTCTAAATCCATGAAGGATCGGCCCTGCTCAGACAGCTGCTGAGTTGGGGAGGAGGGCCAGCTGCTCTGCCCACCCCCAGGCCCGCACAACCCACTGGCCACCACCCCATGCCGGTCAGGAATTACGTACAGTAAGGCCAGGCCCCAGTGAGTAGAGCAGAAGAAGGCCACCTCCCTGTGGGCAGAGAAGCCTGCCACCATCAGGCTGGGTGCCAGCACCAGAGGTCCACAGTGGGGGAACAAGTGGCCAGGCCCCCCCAACAGCCCCAGGGTGCCTTGGAGCAGCCCGGATACCACCACAGCCCCAGACACCTGGAGGAGTCAAGAAAAGCACAAAGAGGAAGCATTCTGCTCAGTGGAGCTGACCTCAGCCTGGACTACTACTACTTCTTTTTTTTAATTTAAATGCAATTAGCCAACATATAGTATATCATTAGTTTTCAATGTCCTGTTCATTGATTCATTAATTGCATATAACACCCATGGCCCATCTCATCATGGTCCCTCCTCCTTAATGCCCATCCCCTAGTTACCCCAGCCCCCAACCCCCCACCCACCACCCCTCCTGAAACCCTCAGTTTGTTTCGCAGAGTCAAGAGTCTCTCATGGTTTGTTTCTTCCCATTCAGTTTTCCCTCTCTTCCACTATGGTCCTCCGTGCTATTTCTTATATTCCACATATGAATTAAACCATATTATCTTTCTCGGCTTGACTTATTTCACTTAGCAGAATCCCCTCGAGTTCCATCCACATCGATGTAAATGGTAGATATTGGTCCTTTCTGATGTCAACCTGGACTTCTTATTGAATTCCAAATTCCAGATGTGGGTCCCTGCCTCAGCTCCTTCCCCCAGACCATCTCAGGCCCCACCAACTGGAAACTAGAACCTCCTCCATCCTGGCAACGCACAGGCAGCCCTCCTCTTCCCCACCCCGAGGCACTTACCTCTCTGAGAGAAGTGTTCCAGAGCCCCAGGCCATGGCAGCCAGACCCCCGACACAGGCGCAGCACAAGGGAGGCTGGGAAAAGTGGGGGGCATGGAGAGGAGAGAATAAGTGGGACAGAACCCCAGTATTCTGCCATCCTAGCTGGGGCTCGGCACAGCTCCAAGACTCCAGAGCCTAGCCGTTCCCCTCACTGCCCACTCTCCATCCTGCACCCACCTACACCTGGAGGCTCCGACTGGCAGCCCCACCCCACCCTCACCCCTTGCCCTTGCTCTGTGCTCACAGTTTCCAGGTGTCTGGATGGCCAGAGGTAGCTTCTGGCTGGTCAGCACCAGAGCAGGGACAAGGAACTCTAAGGATGGAGCCTGGACAAGAGGGAGCCTGTAGGAACAGCAGCCCTGGCAGGTCTAGCAAAGCATGGCAGCTCAAAGAACTTCTCAGGCCTCTCCTACACTCACACGAGTACACACACACCTACACACACACACACACACACACACACACACGCCCCTTCTCTCCAGGGAGTTCCCCTCACCTGCTGCCTATCCAGACTTGCAGGGTGGTGGACACACCACAGGAAAAGAGGCTGGAGGCCAAGAGCTGGGCAGGGGAGTACGAGAGTTCTCCCGGGGGGAGACTTGGAAGCAGGAGCAGGTGGGAGGCCCAGAGCAGAGAAGCCAGGACCAAGATATGCTGCAGGGGGAGGAATGGGAAGGGTGGTCTTCAGAAAAGGGTTAGAAATACCTATTTCCGGAGGGTTTCTCATGCCACTCCTACTCCCCACCAAATGCCTCTTCAGTCAGAACCAGCTCTTGCACTTCTGCGCCTACCTGCAGAGCCAGAAGACAGCTGAGGCCCCAGGGAGGAGGCCCACACTGAGAGGCCCAAGGGTGAGAGGAGGGATTTTGTACATCAGGCGGTGGTGGTGGCAGCGGCGGCGGCAGCAGCAGGGGAACCGGGGCATTCTGGGGGCCCATGGACTGGAGTTGGGTGGGATGGGGGGATGATCGGCTCATGCTGCCCTGCTTGCTGCTTGTCTTGGCTGCCCTGGGCCAGAGTTAAGTAGAGAGTGTAAGAGGTCAGAGTTTGGATGAAGTTAGCTGCCTGGAGTGGGGAGGGGGTGAAAGGGTCAGTGAAGCGGAGCAAAGGGATGAGGGATTTGGGGCAGGACAGGTCCTTTCACCTTTGCCCAGCTCTTGTACAAATTCCATCACCCATTAACTGGGGAGCCACGTTCTGGACCCCTCCCCCCAAGAATCTCCATCTCAATCCAAGCTCTGCAAAGCAGGATAAGGCGGGGGGGGGGAGGGAAAAAGACTTATAAAATATTCCGGGGAGGTTTTTCACTGGAGGCTTTTTTCACTGGAAACCCTGAAATCTGCAGTGATTTGGAAAGATCACTGCTACCCCAGTTTTCAACCTTTCCGGGGCCC
This sequence comes from Mustela putorius furo, assembly GCF_011764305.1. Taxonomy (NCBI): domain Eukaryota; kingdom Metazoa; phylum Chordata; class Mammalia; order Carnivora; family Mustelidae; genus Mustela; species Mustela putorius. The sequence goes on from NW_025421341.1 coordinate 23,066,133, forward strand.
AGCCCCCAGGGCTGCCTGGGAAGGAAATGCATGAGTAATATCCTTCCACGGTGCATGGCAACAGTGACCACAACTCCAGACCATTTCCACCCCCAACAGGAAGGAGAAATGAAGGTGATTGATTGTAGGTATTTCCTATGTGAAAGCGGGGGACACAGCTGAACAAGAAGGCGATGGTATCCACTGCCCACCGCTATGTACCACCAACCTGGATGCAGCAGCTATGACGCCAACTGATATTGCTTTCCTGGCCACTGGTGTACCACAAGCTGCGCCACGGCGGGTGACCTGATGTTCCAAAATCATGATCTGGTTCTTGGCAAAGTGCTGCACAAAGCAAAGTCCGGTTTTCATTTACATGTAGGTACATTCCTGGCAAATGGAGTCTTTCTCAAAATGTGCAAAAACAATTTGGTGTTTACGTGTTAAAAAGGTCTGGGTTCAGATAAACAGGCTTTTCATATACGTGAGGTCCTGGGGCAGGGGTGGTTCAAAAGTTGTCTTGGGAATTATTTGTAAGGGAGGGACCTGAAGCTTTCCAGGCTGCTCAGCTGAATGCAGGTTGCATCCCTTCAGATGTTTACCTCCATCAAAAAAATGCCCCATGTTTCGAGGTAATTCCCCTAACGGGCAGTACTACCTGTCCTGGACACCCTGTCCAAGGGCCAGAAAGGTTTTCCTTCTTCCAAGGATAACCCAGCCTTGGACTTCTCTTAAGAACACCAACTACCACCATGCATCCAAACAGACTGGAAGTCAGGTTAGAGAGAGGTGTCCTTGGAGCTTCCCAAGGACGCTTCCCTAGACCTCTCAGGATCCACCACGATAGGGGACCCCCAGAACTTGTGACAGACAGGGCCCATCTCAGGCATGGCAGACTCACTGTCTGTGCCCCACAGCACCCAAGTCAAGCAGCACCAGGGGCCCCAGGGTGCTGGGAGCTGGGTTGAGGGTTAATTTTGAAATGGGAGTCTAATCATTGAATAACAAGGAAGTTTGTTGTTTTTTTAAAGATTTTTATTTATTTATTTGACAGAGATCACAAGTAGGCAGAGAGGCAGGCAGAGAGAGAGGAGGAAGCAGGCTCCCCACGGAGCAGAGAGCCCAATGTGGGGCTCGATCCCAGGACTCTGGGATCATGACCTGAGCAGAAGGCAGAGGCTTTAACCCACTGAGCCACCCAGGCACTCCCCCTTTTTTAAGATTTATTTGGGAGAGAGAGAGCGAGCACGCAGGCACACACATTTGAGTCAGGGGAGGGCAGAAGTAGAGGGAGAGAGAATATCAAGCAGATTCCCCACTGAGCATGGAGCCCGATGTGGGGCTCAATCTCATAAACCTGAGGTCATGACCCTAGCCAGACCAAGAGTAGACTGCCAACCCACTGAGCCACCCAGGCGTCTCTCAAACAGGTAAGTTCTAAAATGGGTTTCTGGAAGAATGAATTGCAAGATGACGGGCTCAGGAAGTAGAAAAGCTCAGAATCCAGATATGGGGTGGGGGGAGGAGGGATTCTTCCAGGGCTGCCGCAGAATTAAGAATCCAGGCCATGCAACTGACACTGTTTATTGAAACCTCAGTTCTATAAAAGCGTGAAAAACCCAGATACAAAGCAGTGGCCAGAGTGGCCTGTGAAAAGAACACCCAGAAGAAGAACGGGAAGAGAGTGAAGGCCAGGAGCAAAGTAGTAAGAAGAGGCTGGAAGACAAAAGGGTGAGGCTGAAGATGTCAGTAGTCCCTGGTTCCTTTAGGCCACATCCAGGGGATGGGTGTGGAGAGGGTTTCCCACCTCCCCCTGCCTTCCCTTGGCAGATCCCACCTTGGCCCTATCTGTCCCTGGCTCTCCTGCTTCAGGGACATCACACAGGCCGCCAGTCAACATCCCCTCCGTCCCTCACCCCACTTTCCCCTTCCTTCCTAGAGAACTCAACAGCAAGTCTAGAACCCAGGGAGGTAGAAAGATGGGGGCTTCTCTGGCTGGTTGTGACATGGCCCTGGTCACCAAGCCAAAGCTTCCCCTGGTACCCTCACCACCCTGGGCAAACAGCCAGCCGCTGAGGTCTAGGAGAGTGAGCGACCTTCAGTCTTTCTGCCCCACAACCCCTTAAGCTTCATCACCTAGAAGGACAGGGACCAGCTGAGGACCCAGAGAGGCGGAGAGGATCTAAATCAAGCTTTGCCCCTCCAGGTTCTCAAGGACTCCCAGATCCTCTTAATGTATTCCCTGGAGGCCTGCCTAGCCTGGGAAAATGAAAGACTTGAGACGGGCTAGTTCCATGACACTGAAGAGGGAACACTGCTGGGGCTGAGGGAGCAGTGGGGGTACTGGGCTCCAGGGCCAGGGTGAAGCCAGGCCATGGGAGTGGTACCCAGCTTTGGGGGGCCCAGTGGGAACTGTACGGTTCACGTGGTGGCAGGCATGGCAGCTTGGGGAGTCTCTCTGCAGCTTCCGGCAAAGGGGACAATTCTGGAGAAGAGTGGGAGGGGAAGGCGGGTCTGGGGGAGGCACTGATGGAGGAGTCAGTGAGGTCAGGAGACTGCCCCACAGTGAACGCAGCCCTGCGTCACCTTCTTGGCCACTGGAGATGTTAATAGGACATGGCAGGCACTGCGGCACGGAAGAAGGTGTGCAGGGTTCCAAGAGGCTCCTGGAGGGCAATCCAAGATCTGGAGGGCCTGGTGAAGGGCTGCAGGACAGGCCCAAGGACTGGTGAATTACGGCCACTGAGGCCACTGCCAAGGCCACACTGCTCACATACGCCATGGCCAACAGGCAGGACAGCTGCGGGAAAGTAAGAAGAGTCAGTACCCAAACACCCTTCCCCCAAAACCCGCTCTGTCTTTAACGCGCCCACCCCTTAGTTTGTCTGCTCAAGTCAGAGCTCTCTTTCACCATCTACTCTCAAACCCCATCTCCTGAGGCCTTCGGCACTTGCTCATCCCGCCCTACACACCAGCCCACACCCGGCCCCTGTCCTTCCCAACCCTCCTCACCTTTGCCAGGCGCTGGCAGAGGGAGCCCAGGGCCAACTGCCAGGCCGGCTGCTCCAGCAGCACACACAGGTCTGTGTAGGTGTACCAGCCCCGCCGCCGCCCCTGCTGCGCAGCCACACTGTGGGCAGGGGAGGAAGACAGAGGGCATCTACACCCCTTCCACAGCCCTCGGTGGTGGCCTCATTCCCCTGGGCAGCCACCAGGACACACAGGGCAACCTGTTACACGTGCACATTCCTAGCCTACCTGTCGATCCAGGAGCTGAGCACGATACTGAGATCTGTATTTTAAATAAGCGCCTCCCACCATTCCCAAGGTGATTACAAAGAGGGCAGACAGGTTTACGAACCACTACCTTGGGCACTTCTCTTTCCTGTCTCCCCCCTCCCCCTCCAGTTACACAGACCACCCCCACCGTTGACTTAAGATTGAGGTCTAACCCCTCAAATCCCTTGAGCCCCTCTGCCCAACTCTAGAACCTACCAGCTCTCCAGCCAGCTCAGCACCTCAAAGATCTCCCGAGGGTCAGTGTAGAGACGCCAGTCCTACAGGGAGGAAGACAAGGGCACCAAGCAAGCTTCAGCGATGAGCCACTGTCACTTAACAACCAGGACCACGGCACCAGCTACAAGCACTGCTCCCACAGACACTGACTTGGCACTTCCCATGTGCTACACTGTTCCGAGAGCTTTTATATATTAACTCATTTAACACCACATTATCTGGTTTCACAGAACATCCTCCATTAAGGGAAAAGAGAGAAAATAATCCTAAGATTGGGCTGTAGGTAGCTCAGAGTCAGGAGGCAGAAGAAGTCTGGATACAAATAATCAGAACCCCATGAGATAAGCTCTGACTCAGAATGTAACATGTAGGGCCTGAGGAACTGGGGGGCGGCGGCTGCTCCATTTTTGGCCTCACCATGCCAGGAACCTCCAAAGGCTGTGGCTGGTCCAGAAGGGTGGGAAGGGAAGCCACTAATAAGGAAAGACACAAGGAGAAGAGGCAAAAAGAGAAACAAAGAAACTACAGAACACTGACAGAGAAAAGCAGAGGATGAAAGGAACATAAGATGAGCTCAGAGGAACTGAGTGAGAGACAGAATGGCCACTCACCATGGCACTCAGGAAGCCCCGCTCCAGGGCGTTGAGAGTGGGCACAGCCACACCCCCTGCAGCTCCCCATTCATCGTTGAATACCTCCTCCTCCTCCCCTTCGTCATAGAGGTACTTACTGGCCACCATCTGCAAAGGAACCAGAAGTGGAGTGGGAAGAGCTGGCGCCCAGCTCCCGGCTCACCAGGGAGATGAAGGGGAGGGGGCGTCCTACCATGGAGATCAGAAACAAGTCAGAAGATGACACGTGCTGTAGGTAGTCGGGGTTTCGGTGCCGAAGCCGCTCAATGTACACCAGGGCAAGCATCATAGCACATGGGGAGATGCACGCCTCCCTGCGTGATGGAAAAGATCCCTAATTAACCCGAACAGTCTTTCCACTCTCACCACTCAGGATGCGCATCCCTGGGTCTTTACATCTTCTCTTTAGACATAACCTTTTCCCTCTCTTTAAGGCCCAAACACTCTCATCCTGTCCCCCTCAATTCTAGGCTCACCGGGACACATGAGCTACGTATTTCTTCTGGAGTCGGCGAATTGGGCTGGGGGCAGCCTTCTGGAGCAGTTCCACAGCAATGTCTGCAGGAGGCAGAAGGAAGCCAGAGTAGGAAAACAACTCCTCCCTTACCACCCTGCCTCCCAACACACCCAGTTTCCACTGCTATCAGCAGAAAAGTCTGATCTGTATGATCTGAGCCTCAGAGACAGGACCACAGTAACAACATAGACCAAATGCTCCCATGCTGAGACAAAAGGCCCATTCTACATTTGAATTTCAGCTCCTTCCAGCAAGGAGGCTTATTTCTGGATCACCTGAAGAAATCACCTAGATTTGTCTTTTGCCCCACTCATCTGAGAAATAAACACCCTGTGAATTTGGGATACATATGTGTGTCTCATATACAAATCAAGAATGATATAAATTTGTAAGACAGCACTGTTTTCTACTCATCTAGACTGAAAAAAAATGTGACTGGAAAGCCAGTCCTTATAACAGGTCCCAGTAAGTTAGCAGTGGCCACACGGTGTAGCTCATGGGGTACACACCTGCCCATTTTGGTGACTGCTGACAACCCCATCTTCAGGCTTCTCACTTGTCCAATCACGCAACACTAACCTGCCACGGGGCTGGAGAGTTCCTCCAAGCTGCAGTCAGCTTCCCAGTCCCAGCCATAGTACAGTCTCCTTCGGATCCGAGCACTCAGTTTCTGGTGCCCGGGGAGGAACTGAAACGGCAGGTGCTGGAGCGTGAAAGCCAGGCAAGGCAACAATAGAGATCCTGGCTCAGGGTGAAATGGGGTGCGGGGCAGCAGGCTCACCCCACTGCTAGCGGGGCCCACGCCCTAACCCGCCCCGTTGTCCGGGTTATATGCCAAGGGCAGCCTATCACAAATGGCAGAGGGGAGGGCAGGAATCCTCCGCCACTGACTGCTCCGCAGGAGAGGTACTCCGTGCAGGTCCCCGGCTGGCTAACCCTATCTCCATTCCTCTACCCCGCGCTCTCCCTCGGGGCCCAAGGAGCCCGGGCCTCGAGTAGGCAAGGCTCGAGCGGCTGCCGCCTGGCTTCCGGACCCAGCGGTCAGGCGAGGTGGCAGCCCCACACGGGTACCCAGGCGAGCGCCCGGGGTCCGAGCTCAAGTACCGACAGGCCGCGGAGGGGGCGGGCCGCCCTCTCACCGTGAAGTCCTGGAAGCCGGTGAGGGAGAAGGTGCCTTCTTCGTCCAGCAGGAGCCCGGCCAGGTCCATCGCGCCGCCACTCGCCGCCCTACGAACGTGGAAGGGGACGCGTGGTGAGGGAGCCGCCGAGCCCTCGCCTGCCCGCCGTCCTCCCCAGCGCAGAACGCCGCCCTTGGCCAGCGCAGCCCCCGGTCCTCGCGCCGGCGGCGGCAGGCGGGGCCGGGCTGGCGGGCGCCTCTTCCTGTTCCGCCCCGGGCGGGGCTCCCGGCTCCGAGATCCGGGCCCCGGTTGCGGGCCTGGGGGACTCGGGGCGCTCACCTTACCCAGTGCGGAGTAGACCCGGCTGCCAGGCGTGTGCAGCTAGAATACCGCGCCGCGCGTCGGTCTCGCGTTTACTAGCCGCAGGGGTGTCGCGGGAGACTCAGCGCCCGGCACTTCCTGCCCCCACGCTGGGCCCAGCCGCCAGCCCCGACCTCCACGGACGAGCCGGGCTCGCCTTCCTCCTGGTCGCCCCGAGCCCGGGCGAGTCCCAGAGCTAAGCCCCAGCGTGTCCTCGTCTGGGTAATAGGAACAATTCCCGGAGAACCATGCGAGGATGAACAAGCCCGAATGACCCTTTCGTAGCAATGCAGATAATTAATGTGAATAAAACCAAAATGCAGGATGAGTAGCTGCTGAGTGTTTTGAAAAATATACACACTCAGAACAATGTACATACAAAACATCGGAAAGAATACAGAAAAAAACAGTGGGTGCACTGTGGTCAAGGTGGCAGAGAAACTTTGCTGTATACCTTCCTTTCACTAGCTTGAATTCTACACCCAATTACGTTTTTTGTGGGGTTACTGCAGAAATTAAATGATCACAAGGGATCATAAAGCACCTGGTACGTTGTGAGCCTCAATAAATGGTATTATGCTCCCTCAAATAAACATCTAAACAGGATTCTATTTTTAAACTCACCCCGCAACCCCGATCTCCTGTTTGAGCAAGGGATTGGAAAGAGTTCCAATACGCGCTAGCAGTAAAGTTTACAGAAGGCGATGAGGAGGAAACAAGTTTTTGAAGTAGGTGAAGCTGTTTTTGAGTCGGTCGAGTCACGCGCCGGTGTTTGTTTATCCGCTGAGGGGAGGGAACTGGGAGGACCAGTAAATCAAGGGCTGAGTAATGGGACAGCCGCCGCCCTTCCCGAGCAGAAGCAGATCCCACCCGCGACACTAGGCATTTGGAAGCCCACTTCCTGCCCCTTCGGTCGGCATCACATCGGGAGTATCGACTCCCTAGGCGCCTGCCTATACAGGGAGAAGAAAACGGGCCACAGTGCGGAAACGCGGAGATAAAGTCCTTCGGGCCCCACGGACGAGGGTGCCTTAAAACCAGACGGAGACTCCCGACTCCAGCAGCCACAACACGCACCCGCGCAGAAGCAGGCGCCCGGATAACCTCCAGCGCGCAGGCGCGGGCCGCCCTATCCCGGCGGTTAGGGTGCGTCACGTGACGGGCTCCGCCGTCCGCCGTCACGTGACGGGCCTTGGCGGCCTCGGCTGCGCTCTCCGCGGCGTGCGCCCCCTTCCGCCTGACGCGCCCCCGGCGGCGGCCGCGCAGCCCTGGCTCCTCGCGGGCTCGGGCGGCGGCTGCGACGGGGCCATGGCGAGCGGCGGTGGCGGTGGTAACACCGGCGCGGGTGGAGGCCCGGGGTTGGGCCTGAGCCTCGGCCTGGGCCTGGGTCTGAGCCTAGGCATGGGAGAGGCCACCGGCGAGGCGGAGGAGGAGGCGGCCACGGCCGAGGCGGTGGGCCGCCTGGCCACGACGCTGTGGCTGCGGCTCCGCGGCTGGGAGGCGGTGCTGGCGGCAGCGCAGCGGCTGCTGGTGTGGGAGAAACCGCTGCACAGCCTGGTCACAGCGGCCGCTCTCAACGGCCTCTTCTGGTAACGGCCGCGGAGGAGGAGGGGGCGGGGCCGGGCAGCGCGGGCGAGCGGGGGCGGGAGGGGCCCGGGGCACCATTCACGGTCCCAGGGTTGACACCTGCCCCGGTGGAATGACCCCCTTCCCCCGGCTGTTGTCCGTCGGGGTTGCCCCAGTCCTCTATCTCGGGTTTCGAGTTAGGCCTGGAGGTTCGCGTTCCCCCATCAGTGGGCGCTTTTCCACCTTTGGCGATGGATGCGGGAGTCTCTCACCCACTCACCGCCGAGGTGCCTGTTTCTTCCTAAGGTTGCTGTCTTCGTCGTCCCTCCGGCCCTTCTTCCTACTCAGCGTCTCACTTTTGGCCTATTTTCTGCTGGATCTCTGGCAGCCTCGCTTCTTCCCTGACATCTCAGGTGAGTGTTAACTTCATTCAGCAAGCCCCGTCGTGCACTTGCTTTGTGCCTGACCCCGCTGGGTGGGCTGAAAGGGGAGGGAAAATGGACAGCAGGCAGTCAGCTCCCAGGCACCACCACTTCCCCAGTCCCGAAATGGAGAATTTCCCTCTTCCCTCTAAAATCAGTGTTAAGTGAGTGTAGTAGTTAAAGAGTGTGGACTGTAGAGCCACATTACCTGGGTTTTGTTGCTTGTTCTGCCATTTGCCATGCATGTGACCTTGTAAGAATCACTCAATTTCTGTTAACCTCAGACTGTTTCTGTTAACAGTTTTCTCTTTTATGAAACAAGGAGGATAAAATTTACTAAGCAAGGAGGTGAAGACTGAATGAGTCAATACTGTTATGTTTGTGGTAGAGTTTTGCGTGTTTTGGGGATCACAGGAGTATTAGGTTCTGTTTTGTTATTGTTATCCGTGGGTCTACTAAATAGGTGTTCTAGGAGCAATTAGATGTCGGGCTGTGTGAGCTGCTTGGGATGTAAACATGAATAAAACGTGTTTGGAAAGAGTGAAGTTTGGAGTGCTTGATTGGCTCAGTTGGTAGAGCGTGGGACTCTTGATCTTGGGGTTTTAAGTTTGGGCCCCATGTTGAATATAAAGGTTACTTAAAAATAAAATATTTGAAGAGAAGAATGGAGTTTAAAGAAAGAAACGGGCGCCTGGGTGGCTGTGGGTTAAACCTCTGCCTTCGGCTCAGGTCATGATCTCAGGGTCCTGGGATCAAGCCCCGCATCGGGCTCTCTGCTCAGCAGGGAGCCTGCTTCCTCCTCTCTCGCTCTGCCTGCCTCTCTGCCTACTTGTGATCTGTGTCTGTCAAATAAATAAATAAAATCTTTTTTTAAAAAATCCTTAAAAAAAAATAAAAAGGAAACAGATATATAAGTACAAACAACCATAACGATGCAATTTTTCTGCAACTGCCATCTGAAGAAAGTGCTCTGGGTATATAGAGTAGGGGCAGCTATTCCTGCCCCGGGGAGTGTCTCCCAGAGCCCTACCACTCAACTAGTTCCTTCCTCTCTTTATAGCATCATCTCCAGAGGAGCCACACTCTGACAGGTGAGTGCAGGCCACCTCTTAAAGACAAATACCCAAACCTTATCTTGCTTTGGTGCCAGTGTCACCACGGTGCACAGCAGCTTCTGCAGGCACAGACCCCAGTGTAGCAAATGGACCGGCGACAAGTTTGGTCCTGGGTTCCTGTTTATGTGTTTGGGTACCTGCTCCTTTACGGGGCAGAGGGTTGGAAACTCTTGGTTTTGCTTCCCCAAGATAGAACAGCCTCCCTTTGGGAGGTGGGGTTGTCCGCTCGTTCAGAGTGAAGAACTCATTGGCATTCTCAGAGGGATTTGAGTGCCTAGGAAGCTGGTGTCTGAGGCCTCCAGGGGTCATGTCATGTCTCCCCAGTGAGGGTGCGGGGTCAGGCGCCCGGCCGCACCTGCTGAGTGTGCCCGAGTTGTGCAGATACCTGGCTGAGAGCTGGCTCACCTTCCAGATTCACCTGCAGGAGCTGCTGCAGTACAAGAGGCAGAATCCAGCTCAGGTAATCTCCACGCCCTAGAACAGTTTCCTGCACTGTGGGGAAATAGAGGCAGGTGGGAGGCGGGGAGGGGTAATGTGAAATCCCTGGCTAGACACTGAAGGAAGAGGGCTGGAGCCTTTCTGAGGCAGCCTTCCCCGGTGGTGGCTTGGTGCAGAAGTAGTCTCATTTCAGGGAAGACGTGTTTGATGTGCTTACACTGTTTCTGGTCAGGGCAGAACAGTTTGCATTATAGGTGTTTGGTGATGTCTAGTGTAAACTTCTTGAACTGGTGGTCTTCGGCATCCTCTTGACTAGACTGGATGCCTGCATCCTGAGAAGGCATACACCCCTCCTTCTATCAGCTGAGCAACAGTTTCTTGCCCAGATAAGTGGGGCATATTCCTTTTAGACCCTCTGCTCTTCTCTGCAGTTCTGTGCTCGAGTTTGTTCTGGCTGTGCTGTGCTGGCTGTGCTGGGACACTATGTTCCGGGGATTATGATTTCCTACATTATCTGTAAGTAGGGTTTAACCCCTGCCTTTCTTGAAGCCCTCTTCTCCTCTCTTACTGGACTGAATCAAAGAGACTGACTGACTCTAAGGGAGGGTGGTGCTCTCTCTCTGTTTGGTTATCCATTTACGGAGATCTCCAGGGGGTGCTGGTGTGTTAGTAATAGCGCAAGAGTAGTCTGGGGAGGAGAGTAGTAGATGTGGAGGGAGGAGGTTGGTACAGCCTCCCGAAAGCCTTCAGCCTTTTCTTTTTGGGAACCGATTAAATGGGGCCCTTATGAAATAGACTTCAGGAGCTCTGAGTGAACCCTCTGCCCCCTAGTGCTGAGCATCCTGTTGTGGCCCCTGGTGGTTTATCATGAGCTGATCCAGAGGATGTACACCCGCCTGGAGCCCCTGCTCATGCAGTTGGACTATAGCATGAAGGCAGAAGCTGACGCCCTGCATCACAAACACGATAAGAAGAGTAAGGGGCTCCCATACCCAGGAGGGGTCCTGCAAGGGGGGCGTTGGGGGCATGGCTCATGAAATGTCCTGGAACTTACTTTCCAGTTTCTGGGCTGTGTTCATCCCCCACCACTGTCTCTGCTTGGTCACTGACCTGCTGTTCTTGTTTCTCTAGAGCGGCAGGGGAAGAACGCACCCCCCGGAGGTGATGAGCCGCTGGCAGAGACAGAGAGCGAAAGTGAAGCGGAACTGGCCGGCTTCTCCCCGGTGGTGAGGTCCAAGGGAGATGGGATATCAAATAGAAGGTTGGAGGAGAATCTGCATTGGAGCAGCTTCTCCTCAAGGGGGTGGGAGTCAGTGGGGGGTGGTGCTTTTGAAAAATTCTGTCTTTTATCTTCTCACCTGTTGTGTCATTCGGGTTCTCCTGCAGGTGGATGTGAAGAAAACAGCATTGGCTTTGGCCATTACAGACTCAGAGCTGTCAGACGAGGAGGCTTCTATCTTGGAGAGTGGTGGCTTCTCTGTATCCCGGGCCACAACTCCACAGCTAACTGATGTCTCCGAGGGTATGAGAAGCCCTTTGCCCTTCCAATCTTCCTGTTCTTTGTTGTGGTTATTGGCTGTGCTCTCTGGTTGTCACCCCCATAAATGTTTTTTTTCTGGGAACTGATCTTCTAATGTGACTTAAAGCTTCTGAAAGACTTTAAGATCCAAGGCCTGGTCCAGTATTCCATGTCCTGAGTCTCCTCCTTGAGCTAATTGCCTTTTGGGATGTTTCAGAACAGCAGGCCCATCCACCCATTCCTGACCCTTTGTGTCTGGCACAGATTTGGACCAGCAGAGCCTGCCGAGTGAGCCAGAGGAGGCCCTAAGCCGGGAGCTGGGGGAAGGAGAGGAGACAGAGCCAGCCCCTCCTGCTGAAGACCTGCTGGGGCTCCCTCAGGCCCTCTCAAGGCAAGATCTGGACTCGGAGGAGGAGGAGGAAGATGTAGTAGCCGAGGAAACCTTGCTTCGGCTCTCATCCCCCCTTCACTTTGTGAACACGCACTTCAATGGGGCGGGCTCTCCCACAGATGGGGCGAAGCTCTCCCCTGGAGGACCGGTGGAGACACTGAGCCCGGAGGCAGTGAGTGGTGACCTCACCACTGCACCGAGCACCCTGTCACCCTTACTTTGCCTTGCTGAAAGTGACCCGGTCCCCTCCCCCTCAGTGCTCCCACCTCTTCCCCAGGACTTGCCCCAGCCCCTTCCTGCCCCTGAGGAAGAGGAGGCACTCACCACTGAGGACTTCGAATTGCTGGATCAGGGGGAGCTGGAACAGCTGAATGCTGAGCTGGGCTTGGGGCCAGAGACACCCTCAGAGGCCCCTGATGCTCCGCCCCCTGCATCCCTAGGGCCCGACACCCTGTCTCTGGTACAGTCAGACCAAGAGGCTCAGGCCGTGGCAGAGCCATGAGCCGTGGGGGAAGGAGTTGCAGGCACAGTAGGGTTTCCTGGCTAGGGGCGTCACTGTTTCCTCTTCCCTGCTCTAGGGAGAGGTCATGTGTGGGGAAGCTGGCTGTCAGATGGTAGCCAGTCCACCCTCTGCCTGCCTGCCTGCCTGCCTGCTGTCCCAGGCCTGGTATGGTGCCCGTGCCTGGGACTGGTTTTAAGTTTGTAAATAATTTTACACTTGGGTTAGTGGATGTGAACAGGGCTAGGGAAGTCCTTCCCACAGCCTGCACTTGCCTCCCTGCCTCATCTCTCTTCTCATTCCACTATGCTTCAAGCCCTGGTGGTCTGTCCCTTTCTTTTTTCCTCCTATCCTCAGGGACCTGTGCTGCTCTGTCCTCGTGTCCCACTGGTGGTTTAGTTTGGGCACTTTATCATTCTCTCCTGTCCCATGTTTCCCTCTGCTTTATTTCCTGGCTGTGTCCTGTCCTCAGCAGCTCAATCCCCACTCTTGGCCAGCTCCTCCTTCCCAGCAGGCCGTGGCTAAGCTTTTGGGAGGCCCCTGTCTGGGTGGTACAGACTAACACTGGGGTGGTGGGTCAGGCCAGTGGTGATGCGCTTAGGCCACTGTCACCCATGTCAGCTCCGCTGCGCCGGTGTCCTAGTTCAACATGGCCTTCCCTGATGAGGGGGGAGAGCAGGAGTCCTACAGCATGTGTGCCAGTGCTGCGTTAGTGAGCAGGAGCTCTGTCCTGTTGGGACAAAGGGCTTTCCTACTATCCTAGGAAGGAATAAAGAGACTGCTCTCTGGGGGCCACAGATAGTCCCAGTGTGACAGGACCCCCTGTTAGGGTCAGGAGGTGGACAGTAACATCTGTGTGGGTGTTGACTGGAAAAATAAAGTGTTGATTGGCTAGAACTGCTGCCTGCCTGCCTGCCTACCTGCTTCCTTCCCTCCCTCACTGGGAGCTGCCTCCCACACTGCTCTGTTCCCCCCCCTCCTCACTGCTCCCGGTGTCCCCAACCCCCTTGCTCCTGGTGACAGACTTACCTTGGTGCAAAAAAAGGCCAGAAGCAAGCATTCCCCCAACAGCCTGAACTTGCCCCTAGTCCTCTTCCCTGACAGTGTGATACGTTTAGTGAGATTTAGCATGTGTGAATAAAGTATATGCAGGAGGAAACTGCCTCGTCTTCCCAGTCGGTAGAAATTGAAGGCTGCAACAGTTCTTTACAAGCCTGCCTACAACGTCCTCAGAAGTCCTTACCCATCCATGTGTTACCGATTCGCTCCCTTGGCATGATTTGTCTGTCCTGGGGACCCAAACACGTAGGACCTAATGCCCATATCAAAGCTGATTTGAGGCTGAGGTACACTGAAGGAATAGTATCTTACACTAACTGAAGGCATAATATGTGCTCAGCACTCTTCTGATTGACGTTTTGTGGGGTTTTTGTTTTTTTTGTTTTTTTTTTTAAGAGTGCGCTAGGATGGCGGAGCTGCAGGGGGAGGGGGTGGGGGGCTGCAGGGACAGGGGGCGGAGGAAAGAATCTCAGGCCCACTGTTCTGAGCGCAGAGTCTGACGGCTGTATCTCAGGACCCTCCGACCATGACCTGAGCTGAAACCAAGAGTTGGACACTTAACCGACTGAGCCACCCAGGCAGCCCAGTGATTTATATTTAGTAAGTCATGTTTTCCCTCATAATCTTGAGATACGTACTATTTGTAACTCCATTTTACAGGTGAGTTAACTTCCTGAAGGCCACAGTCCTAGTAAGTAATGGAGTCAGGATCTAGACGTCAAGCAGTTTGGCTCCAGCAGTTGTGCTGGAACAGGAAGCCCCTGTCAGTTGAAAAGGCACAAATGGGAAGATGTCCAAGGACTTGGGAGCCATAGAGATCCAATCTACTATCTCAGCTTCATAGAGTGAACTTAGCAGTCCTTGCTCTTTGTGGGGAAGAACAATATTAGAGAAAACCCTGACCTGAGCAGAGGGCCTCTTCTGCCTTCAGCTGGAGGGACTGTCTTGCTGCCTGACTTTGGGGGTTGACTTATATGCCGTGTCTCTCCTAAGTGTGTGGAGACATTTTCCTTCTCTCTTATTTCACCTTTGCCTGGGAGATCATCTGTTAGAGTTGACTGAGGCCCTGTCCTCTGCCTCTAAGGAACATGAACTTTTAATCATCTGGAGGTTTCAGAAGGGAATAGAAAAACAGTTTTAGTCCACAAATAGGAAATTGAAGAAAAATAGAACCAACTGGCTGCCACACGTCTCACCTTTAACCCATCTCCTTCTTAAACTTACAGTCTGAAGATGAAGCCAGAAGTCTCAGTTGGATCAAAACATTCATCATAGATTAAGAGTTCCATGAGGGTCAAATCTGGACATTCACCTTGGTCTGATGGTTCTTACATGTTTATCTACAGTTTTTTTTTTTTCATTAACAGGTGTCCTGGATATTTTCTGCCCCATGATGAAAGGGACAAGAAAACTTTTCCTATGAGTGAAAGAAAAATGAGCAGAAATGTGAAACCTATAATTTAGGCTAAACAAAAATCACCTGTAGAGTACAGGCTGGGGCAAGGAGTAGGTTACATTTACACTGGAGGGAAGGGCCATGCGCTCTAGTTACCTAGACATTCCGACAGCTAAAGGTGTAAGGTGGCTGGCCATAAACTAAATTTTAGGCTGCATTACCGGAAATCCCGTTTCCGAAGCAAGAGAGGTAATACTTGTATGTAGCGTGCCTTGCACAGGTTAGAATATTGCCAGGGATGGCTTGCTGGGCTCATGGACAAGCTGACAAATTACAGTGCGCTCAGAAAAGGATCATCAGAGATGAAGGTTCAACATGGTCCAATGGGGAACTGTGGAGGGAACAGAGAAGGTTCCAAGAAGGGGGAGCTGAGCTGAGTCACATTAGCTGCCTTCCTACTCTGAAGGGTGATCTATAGGACTTGAGAGGGCAGAAATGAAGTCTTCAAAAAGAATTTAATTAGTAGCAGTGCTGGGCAGATTTTGTTTTTCTGGTCAAGGGTTATTGCAGAACAGAGTACATGTACATGTGATCAAGGATTAACTGTTAATTTCATCACGGAAGGACTATCACCATATGGCTTTGCTTTCAATGGCTGACTTCAGTTTCCTTGGACTTCCTCCTCCTGCTTCCTTAAATGTTGGTGGTCACTGAGCGTGTCACTGGTTCATTTTGCTTCTCACTGCCTGGGCAATTTCTCGTGTCCACCCATTCAGTTTCCACTCCCGTGCTGATGACCTCTGCACCTTAGCTCAACTCCATGCCTGGAACTCCCAATGACGCACCTCACTTGAACATCCCATGGGTGCTTTCTTCCCCGCATATAGAAAACTCTTTCCACGCTGCCACCCCACTCCCCGAAACAGGCTTCTTCTTTATTTTCCGTCTTGCTTGCTGGCACCCCCAACCACAAAGGGCTACTTCTCTCCCTAATTCCACATGCAATCACCAGTTGCAGCTAATTGGATGTCCTAGTTATTTCTTGATTCTGTCACTTGTACCACAGCCCTGAGTCACACCCTCCTCATCGCTTACCTGACATACTAGGACAATTTCCTTTTCCATACTCTTTTTTTTTTTTTTTTAAAGATTGTGTTTATTTATTTGACACAGAGAAAGAGACAGTGAGAGAGGGAATACAAGCAGGGGGAGTGGGAGAGGGAGAAGCAGGCTTCCCACTGAGCAGGGAGCCACATGTGGGGCTTAATCCCAGGACCCTGGGATCATGACTTGAGCTGAAGGCAGACGCTTAATGACTGAGCCACCCAGTCACCCCCCTGCTCACACTCCTATCCACCATGGAAATTCATATCCCTAAATGTGACTAGATGATTTTAATATACAAATTTGATGACCTTTCTGCTATTTAATATTGATCAAAGGCTCTCCTTCTACAAACTTTCATTCAAGCTTTCTGGTACGGTTAAAAAAACCTCTGAGATATGCCCCTTCCCCCTCTTGGCCTTTTTTGTTTTTTGTTTTGTTTTGTTTGGGTGGCAGCAGCGGTGGTGGTAAAACAAGAAGGGAATTTATTTGGGGGCACCCGGATGGCTCAGTCAGTTAAGCATCTGCTTTCGGCTCATGTCATGATCCCAGGGTTCTGGGATCCAGTCCCGTATCTGGCGGCCTCCTCAGCAGGAAGCCTGTTCTCCCTCCGCCTGCTGCTGCTTCTACTTGTGTTCTTTCTGGCAAATAAATAAATAAATAAATAAAATCTTGAGGGAGAAGGAGAAGAGAAGGAGAAGGGAATTTATTTCAGTGAGGCCAATACTGGGTATGCCCTGTCGTGCTTTTTACACTACAGTATCAAACTCCAAACAGCTTGTCCTTCCCTCTGCTGGGTTGTACTGCCCTCCTCCACCCCTGCTCTGCACACAAACACACTCCTTATCCCTCTGGCAAACACTTCACTTGTCTTTTAGTATGAACTTTAGGTCATACTCCACCTACGAAGACTCCCCTGATGTCTCAGGTCACCTGCCCCCCCATATCAGACTGGCTTTCCTAGTGTTACCTCAGTGTACTTCTGTTTTTCCATGCATCACACGCAATCTTCATTTTCTCTATCCAAGTGTGGTATAGAGGATATATAGGTATATGTGTATATGTATAACTTCCACTGAAATGCTTATTCTCATTTTTTAAAAAAATTTTATTTATTTATTTGACAGACAGAGATCACAAGCAGGCAGAGAGGCAGGCAGAGAGAGGGGGAAGCAGGCTTCCTGCTGAGCAGAGAGCCTGATGTGGGGCTTGATCTCAGGACCCTGAGATCATGACCCGACCTGAAGGCAGACGCTTAATTCACTGAGCCACCCAGGCACCCTATAATGCTTATTCTTGAAGGCAGGGACTATATTTTAGTCATCTGAATATTCCCAGAGCCTAGCACAGTGCCTGGCACATACTAGATGCTCAATAAATGTATGTTGACCTAAACAAAAGTGTTTGAACTTTGGAAGCAGCCAATGTAAATCGATTTTGGTGATTGGTACAGACGCATTGCCAGTAGATACCTTGGCTTTGTCTGTTATTTTTCTAGCATAGATGGTAGCTAAGTTAAAGTAACCTTCACATAGACTTGCGAGCTCTTTGTTCCTGGACTAGGCCAAAGGCAATGAAAATGACCTAGATTTAGAAGTTCATATTTGTTGTTTTGGAGCTAAAGGCTTTTCTGAGTTTAAAGTAAGATTGCCCAACTGACTTGATCTTTGTGATTTTATCAAGATATCATATTATTTCAAAAACAATTTTGACCAAACTATTGAAACTCAACTAAATATTTTGAACAAAAATCCAGTTATATGTATTAGTGCTTGATTGGAAAAAAAAGAAAAAAAAAGTGGCTCCGCAGAAATGGGATAAAGTTAAAAAGAAATCTCAGAGTATTTTTTTAAGTGTGAAAAATGAGTTGATCCCCTTCAAAATTGTCCACTTCATACAAGACAATGAAAAACCAAGAAACTGTTCAAGATTAAAAAGGAGACAAAAGAGAAATTACAATAAATGCAAGAGATGGTCTTGGTTGGAATCCTAGGTGGGAGAAAAAAGTTACTATAAAAGACACTCTTGGGGCAACTGGTAGAATTTGAAAATGGATTGTATATTACATAAAATATTGCATCAAGATCAAACTTCTTGGGGCGCCTGGGTGGCTCAGTGGGTTGAAGCCTCTGCCTTCGGCTCGGGTCATGATCCCAGGGTCCTGGGATCGAGCCCCACATTGGGCTCTCTGCTCAGCAGGGAGCCTGCTTCCTCCTCTCTCTCTCTGCCTGCCTCTCTGCCTACTTGTGATCTCTGTCTGTCAAATAAATAAATAAAATCTTTAAAAAAAAAAAAAAAAAAAAAAAAAAAGATCAAACTTCTTGACATTCCCTTTGTTTATATAAGAGAATATCCTTATATTTAGGTTAGACAGTCTAAAGATTTTAGAGGAGAAGAGTTATGTTCTCTGCAAATCATATCAAATGATTTAGAAATGTGAATAAATGAGTATGTGAATGTATGATGTGTGTGTGTGTGTGTGTGTGTCTGTGTGTGTGTGTGGAGAGAGAGAGAAAGAGAGAATGATAAAGGAAACGGCACAATGTCAGGAAGGAATACATATAACTATAACACACAGAAGTTTGTTACTCAGTGGATAAATGCTGTATATTCAGACAACCAGATAGAATGAATGAACTATAATTAAGCACGAAAATATGTGTTGATCTCATAAATAAAATATTGAGTAAAAGAAACTAGACACAAAAAGTATAAGATATATGTATGGGGCATCTGAGTGGCACAGTTGGTTGAGTGTCTGACCCTTGGTTTTGACTCAGGTCCTGATCTCAGGGTTGTGGAATTGAGCCCTGTGTTGGGGTCAGACTTATCGAGGAGTCTGCTTGAGATTCTCTCCCCTCTCCCTGTGCTCCTCCCACTTGTGCACTCTCTCTTTCAAATAAAGTCATACTATATGATTCCATTTTTATAAAGTACATTTATATTGTTAGAAGTCAAGATAGTGGCTACCCTTGGGGGTGGGGGAGAAGCAACTGGAGGGGTCTTCTTTTTTTTTTTTTTTAAGATTTTATTTATTTATTTGTCAGAGAGAGAGAGAGCATAAGCAGGCAGGGTGACAGGCAGACAGAGAGGGAGAAGCAGGCTCCCCGCTGAGTGAGGAGCCCCATGCAAGTCTCAATCCTAGGACCCTGGGGTCATGACCTGAGCTGAAGGCCATGGTTTAACTGACTGAGCCACCCAGGCATCCCTGGAGGGATCTTCTTGAGAGTGGTAATATCTTATTTCCTGTTCAGGAAATAAGATATTACTGCTGGTTATACAGGAGTGTTGTGAAAATTCAGTCACCTGTATACATTTCCATTTGTATGTCATAGATCAATAAAAAGTGTCAACACCAAGTGTATTGATTTTCTATTTCCACATAACAAAGTGCTCCAAAACTTAGTGGCGTAAAACATTATCTCACACTATTTCTGAGGATCAGGATCTGGGAGTATCTGGGTGGTTCTGGTTCAAAGTTTCCTACAAGGGTGCCCTGAAGATGTGCACTGGCTGCAGTCATCCGAAAGCTTGACTGGGGCTAGGGTATCTGCTGCCCTTAGGCAGCTGTTGCCTAGAAACCACAATTACTTCTTGTTCCTTATCACACTAACCTCTTCTGTTGAGTATGATCACAAGACACCTACCTTCCCTAGAGCAAGTAATCCAAGAGAGAGCAAGAAGGAAGCCACATGCTTTTTTGTATAACCTAGTGTCAAAAGTCACACACTATCACCTCTGCTGTCTTGAATTGTTAGAAGCAAGTCACTGAGTCCAGCTCCCACTTGTGAATGGAGAAGTAATGAAGAATTTGTGAATATATTTTAAAATTGCCATACCAAGCTTACCTACACATTACCTACACATTAAAAAATAATAATAATAAAGACCTTGGGGTGCCTGGGTGGCTCAGTCCTTGGGTGTCTGCCTTTGGCTCAGGTCCTGCTCAGCAGGAAGCCTGCTTCTCCCTCTCCCTCTGCCTGCCACTCTGCCTTCTTGTGCTCTCTCTTTCCCTCTCTGTCAAATAAAAACAAAACAAAATGAGTAGAATTAGGAACAAGACAATATTAAAATTAATATTGAGTCTCTGCATCAGAATCTCATTCTGTATTCAATAAAATTAAAGAAGATGGCTAGAATCAAAAGCTTGTTTTTTGAAACAAAAACTAGAGCTTGCCAGAAATCAAAAGAAAAACATCACATCTATCTCAAGAAACAAAAATATTGGCTCAAAAATATCTCCTCCTTACACTTGTGGTGAGCACAGTCAAATGTATACACTTGTGAAATCGCTACGTTGTACACCTGCAACTAATGTAACATTGTGTGTCAACTGTACTTTTAAAAAGTTATCAAACAAGAAATGAAATTATTTGAATAAGGAAGTCAGAGAACTGCATTTGAAGTTAGATTTATAACTTCATCTCCTCACATTCTCTTGAGTGGTGTCATACCAGAAAGTGCTTTTTCAGCAGCTCCAAAAATTTGCACGCAAAATATACTTAAAATTTACCAGTGACACCTTGATATATTTTCTTTAAGGGATCACTATTTTTAAAAGGAGCAAATAATTTTATTTTCCATGATTTATCACTACATTTCAATTTGGACTGCTGTTTAGTGTTTACTCTGAAATGTATTAATTTTATATTTTAATAAATTATATTAGCATAATAGTGTATATTTAATATCCATGCTTTTTAAACTTACTTTTTTACATTTAGTTATGTGTATATGTGTCTTTTATTTATTTATTTATTTATTTGAGAGA
The DNA here is from genome assembly GCF_011764305.1 of Mustela putorius furo. NCBI lineage: Eukaryota > Metazoa > Chordata > Mammalia > Carnivora > Mustelidae > Mustela > Mustela putorius. Next base: position 23,086,538 of record NW_025421341.1, read on the forward strand.
GAGCGCAAGTCGAGGGAGGAGAAGAACAGAGGGAGAAGCAGACTCCCCACTGTGCAGGGAGTCCAACATGGGGCCTGACATGGGCCTCAATCCCAGGACCATGGGATCAGGACTCAAGCCAAAGGCAGGTGCTTAACCGACTGAGCCACCCAAGCACCCTGTGTGTATGTCTTTCAAAAGTGTTCAGAAACTACTTTTTAAAATGTTGAGCATTTTTCTGTAAAAATAAATGCTTGTTTTATGTAAAATAAATACTGAAGGGGCTGGGATTTGAACTCACTCAGAATGGTTCCAATTTTACATTTCATCTAAATCAGGGTTTCTCAACTATTGACTGTACTACTGATTGACCTTACGAGCCCATAATTCTTGGTCAGTGGTGATAGGGATGTCCTGTTTATCCAGAATGGATAAAAGCGTCCTTTAAATGCCAATAGTCCCCTCCCCCGCATTCCCCTCCACCCTCACAGATGGTCCCTGGTGGCAAAACTGCGCTCCGCCCCCCCCGCCACGCCCACTTGAGAACTATTGGTCCAAATCATACTGCCCTTGGCTGTCTGGAAAAAATATTAAGGTGTGAGCCTGAAGGCTACTTTTACCGAGGTCTTTAAATGTTTATAAGCACATGTTTCAAAATAACACAAAAGCTACCTGGCTATTCAGCCTCATGTCTCCGCCCATTTCCCCCTCTAATCTGATATTTCAACCACAGCACAAGGATTTGTAATCCCTCATTCTCATTAGTCACTCCTTGGCCTTTATGTGTCTCAGTCAGGAATACGGTTCCCTACTTCCCCCCTGACCAACTCTGGCTCCTTCAAGACTGAGATTTTATCATCTTTCTTTCCTATTTATCCATTTATTTTTCTTTTTTTGTTCTACTTTCTAAAATATCTTCTCAACTTTCCATTGCAACCATCCTCCTAAATTTTTTATTCTGTGACTATATTTTTATTTTTATTTTTTATTTACTTATGGGGTGGGGGAGAAGCCGACTCCCGGCAGACCGGTATCCCAGAGTCCCCCTGGTCTATGTTCAGGCGGGTGTACCTCCTGCCTTCTGTTGGGGTCAGAGCACTGATGATGCTCCTGCTTGGCTTCCCAGGTCAGAGGAGGGGATCAGGGAATCCCACTGCTGCTTATGTAGCTCTTCAACTCCTCCTTCTGTTTTCAGCCCCAGCCTTCTATCCTCCCTTCAGAGTTCACTGGCACTTCCCATCCCAAGCCTTTCCAAGGCCCTGCAGCCCAGACTGGCTTGTTTCCCTGTCATCCCTCTTTTATAACCTTTCCATTTTCCAAGATGTTTGCTTTTCCTTTCTTTTTCTTTCTTTTTTTTTTTTTTTAAGTAGGCTCTGCTCCCAACCTGTGGCTTGAATTCATCACCCTGAGAGCAAGAGTCACTGACTGAGCCAGCCAGAAGTGCCCTCCCTGAGATTTTTTTTCTTTTTAAAGACTTATCTGTTTATTTTAGAGAGAGAAAGGTGTGGAGAGCAGCAGAAGGAGACAGTCTTTTTTTTTTGTTTTTTCTTTAACATGAAACAGTTTGGGGTGCCTGGGTGGCTCAGTTGTTAGGCATCTGCCTTGGGCTAGGGTCATGGTACTGGGGTTCTGGGATTGAGCCCTGCATCAGGCTCCCTGCTCAGTGGGGAGCCTGCTTCTTCCTCTCCCACTCCCTCTGCTTGTGTTCCTGCTCTCTCTCTCTCTCTGTGTCAAATAAATAAATAAAATATTTGAAAATAAATAGGTAAATATGAAATGCTTCATGAACTTGTGTGCCATCCTTGCTCAGGAGCCATGCTAATCTCTGTCTCATTCCAATATTAGTATATGTGCTGCCAAAGAGACCCTGGGGAGAGAGAATCTCCAACAGACTCCATGCTGAGCACAGAGCCTGATGTGGGGCTCGATCTAACGGCCCTACGATCACAGCCTGAGCCAAAACCAAGAGTTGGATGGTCAAGATGGTTTTTAAAAATCATATCTCCATGTATTCTTTCTTAAGCTCTCTTCACTCCTTTATTACTATTTTACTGGAGTTTGAGAAGGGAACAAACATCAAACGTGTGTGTTCCATCTACTGCATTTAACAGAAAGTCTCTTTTCCACCTTCCTAGCCTCAGTCTTCTCCATGCCTTACTTGTGAGGGTAGTCTGTAACATTTGCGATGCCCTTCCTGTGACCTTCCTGTGGCTGGAACACCTTTAGATTCTTGTCCATCTGGAGAATTCTCACTGTCCCTCCCCAGCCCCGCTCCTGAGCCTTGCTGATTCCCTTCTCTGTGTTCTGTAGGCTCTGTGCACCCATGAGAGCCTGGTTTTCAAACTTTCATGAATTAGTGGGTCATGAAATCAATTTAGGGAACCTTAAATAGCATTTATTTTATACTTTTGTATACTGGGATGAGGTGTAAAATATATTTCCTGGTGTGAGTTAAGACTGAATACGTTTGAAAGCCACTGTATTGGGGTGCTTTTCCCTTTGAATCCATTGTTTGTGTGTCTTTACTACTAGACATTGAACAGCTGGGGGTAGAGATCATGGGTTAGTTATTCACCTTCTGCACACCCATGGCATTATTTAGTGGAGTGAACCAAATATATATGAGATCATTGTGCCACCCATAAAGTCCTATGATTTGAAGTAGGAGTCTGATTAGCTCACAGGATAGCTAGGGCACTTGAGGACATCAACCGACAGTACCAGAGACAGGGAGGCTGACCTCAGAGAAGACAGAGCCGTCGGGATGCTCTACAGATCTCCTGGGATCTGAAGCCCGTTCCAAAGAGCTCCCCCATCCTGGTTCTCACTTAGATATTTAAATACCTTGCTATGACAGGGTGTTTGATTATTGATAACCAATGGAGAGATTTGGGATTTCCCACACTCTGAGAAAACACCACTTAAGACTCCTCTTTTCAGTTGTTAAGAAGGCCACAAGAGTAGATTTCAGGGGGGCAATGTTATATCAGGCGATAACATGGGACTCAAGGCATCACAAAACTCTGGCTCCAGATCCCATTTCCGTAAGCAGCGAACTTCTCAAACTCAGCTGGCTTCTCTGCAAAATGGGAACACATTAAGCTCTCCTTCAAAAGGTTTTCTTGTGGGATTAAAGAAACTAACAGGTGCGTAAGAGCAGGACAGGACAGGTAAGTTTTCCTTTCCATTTTTTCATGCCCTCGTTCTCTGAGAGCTGATCGAGGAGGAGGAAGACCACAGAGCAGATACCATTAGCTAGTATTTGAGTAGAATTGCGCTGGAGATATCCTCGCTTTAACTTTGTCTGCTTTAAACCTGCTGACCCTGAAACAAGAGGTGTTGTGTTTGGCCCCGCCCCCACGTGCTCAGTTACTGAGGAGATGATTCCTGCTGTTCCAGGGAAGGGGCTCCTGCTCCGTTACTGGTTACTCTTGCAGTTGAAGCACAAAGCTGCTTATCGGGTCTGTGTAGGCTTTGTTGGGCTACAATGAAAGAGACTTACGTGGGGCTTGATTATTAACTGATACCTTCTGACACAGCTCCGTCAAGGTAGAAATGTTGTTGAATTTCTTCTTTATTCCTTTATTCAGGAAGCAAGGACCCTACATTCAAACTCTGCGTTAGGGAGTGGTTACTTGGATCTGTTCGACATCCTCTATAAGTCTTCCAAAGCTCCTCGGCTGCTGATCCAAACGGAAAGCTTAATCTAGACTGTAACTCATCAGTTAGGAGATGTCTTGTCTGAGAAAAGTGAAGAGCCAAAGCTTCCCTCCTTTTTGTGGTCTCTGTGGTGTCTGAAGTAAGTCTTGGGACAGTTAAAACATTTTGGCAAAGTCCCAAGAAAGAGCTCCAAAGATTTTATTTTTAGGGTTCTCTAAGCCTTTGGTTATCTGAGCATCCGTGGAGCGGGAGCAGGGAGAGAGACAGTGTTTATCTTTGTTTAGTCTGCTCCAGACAAGTTTCCAAAAACTGAAAGCCTACAATTCTAAAGCCACAGATGAATGTAGAGAGAAAAAAATGTTTCTTAAAACCAAGTGATTATAATTTAACATGAAGAGGATGATTTATTTATTTATTTTTAATTTTTAAAAATTTATTTATTTGACAGACAGACAGAGATCACAAGTAGGCAGAGAGGCAGACAGAGAGAGAGGGGGAAGCAGGCTCCCCGCTGAGCAGAGAGCCCAATGCGGGGCTCCATCTCAGGGACCCTGGGATCATGACCTGAGCCGAAGGCAGAGGCTTTAACCCACTGAGCCACCCAGGTGCCCCAAAGAGGATGATTTAAAATCGGATGGTTATATCTTAAAATAAAAGCACTTATAAAGCCCTAGAACTTATTTAAAATTAAAAGCAAGTAAACAGACTATTAATGCATAGATTATAATGTCAGTATATCGAGTCCTGCCAGAGCTGTGAGTGGAGAGTCTATAAGGTTGGTTAGGGAGCTCAGAAATCCCTCTGCTGCCACTACCACAGCCAACACCTTATGTAGACAATACACCAGCAGAAAGTTCCAAATGAAGGAATCAAATGTTCATTTTTATTAATATGATTTTCCATAACAGGTACATCACAAAGGAAGCTTTGGGTTGTAGGAGTCAGAAGGCTTTGCTAACAAGGACACTTACTCTCCTATACCGAAAGGCCAGATGTGGTGCTCAGGGTAGTGAATTTATCAATGACCCTGGATCTTTTCCATCTCTCTTCTCTGCTGTCCTCAACATATTGGCTTGTACTCTCTGCTTCGTTCCACTCATGGTCAGAAAATGACTTCCTAAGTGCTGCATGTCACCAGTAATGCTTAGAGCAGAAATAAATTCTCATCTGAATAGATAGGAAAGGGAGGCCTGGGTGGTTCAGTTGGTTAAGCGTCTGCCTTTGGCTCAGATCACAATCCCACGGTCCTGGGATCAAGTCCTACATCAGGCTCCTTGCTTAGCGGGGAGCCTGCTTCTCCCTCTGCCTGCTGCTCCCCCTGCTTGTGCTCTCTCTCTGACCAGAAAAAAAAAAAAAAAAGGATAGATAGTATATGTGGGGTACTTGGGTAGTTCAGTCCGTTAAGCGTCTGGCTTTAGCTCAAGTCATGATCCTGGGTCCTGAAATCAAGCCCTGTGTCTGACTCCCCCCTTCAGAAGTCTCCCTCTGTCGGCCCCCCTGCTTGTGCTCTCTCTCTCTCTCTGTGTGTGTGTCAAATAAATAAAATCCTTTTTTTTTTTTTTAAAGATTTTATTTATTTATTTGACAGAGAGAAATCACAAGTAGATGGAGAGGCGGGCAGAGAGAGAGCGAGGGAAGCAGGCTCCCTGCTGAGCGGAGAGCCCCATGCGGGACTCGATCCCAAGACCCTGAGATCGTGACCTGAGCCGAAGGCAGCGGCCTAACCCACTGAGCCACCCAGGCGCCCAAATAAATAAAATCTTAAAAAAAAAAAAGTATGTGCATATAAAGGTTTTATTTAAATCATGAATGAGGGGCCTGGTAAAGAATACAAAAGAGTTGGAGTTTTCAAGGAAGAAATGTATATCAATAAATGAACAAAATTAATAGGTTGGTTACAAACTGATTAACATTCCACAAAGAAAAAAAAAAAGCCTTTAGGGCTATGTATGTTTCTTTGAAGTTATGTATGAACAACACTTTATCAATTTTCACAGCCCAATGCTATAAAGTGTAAAGTGTGCTTTTATCACTAGTGGATTGTTAGCCAAATATAACAACAGTTATATTTCCAAGAGCACTAGATGAGGTTTATTAGAAAACCTCCAGCATTATGTTTTTAGCATTATATTTTTTAAAGAGAATGATCATCATTTTGGGTTTTTTTAGAGATAAGGATAAATTTTTCTTTCAGATTACAAATTGTGTAATATGCTTTAACCAAGCGGAATGAAGGCAACTTAATTGGCTTAGAGCAGCTTGGCTTCCCCCTCTCCCCAGAACCAAAGATTACAAACGATTAATTGGGGGGGGCAGAAATCAACATAGTGAATGGGCAACGAGATTTAAAAAAAAATGAAACAATAGAATATTGGAGTAAATCAAACATTAATAAGTTTTGGCTTATAAAATGTAGTTATAAAATGGGTATTCAATGTTGGTAGTGGTTAACAAGTTTGAGAAACACTGACTTAGGGCATTTAAGATTCATCCCAGAGGCTGTAAAGAAAGGGATCCAAGTAGAACACAAGGGTGATTAAAATCATGGTTTTGTCCTCAAGGAGGAAGCTGGGAAAGGCTGTTAGGTAGACAACCAGCAGAGAGCGCTGCGACAGGGGACTGGTCAAGTGGAGCTCGTTCTCATCCTCAAACCACGTGAGGTAAGAGGCCTTCTACAATCTTGGCTGCTCTGTGACGTTAAGTAACCCACACCCTGCTTTAGTACTTCAAGCTCAAGATGGTCCACGTAACATAAAATGTGTCGTTTATTTCCCCCTTGTGACACTAGTCTTCTTCCTAATATCTGTTGTCCTTCACTGACATAATAATTGAAATTTGATCTGGGCACATGACCATCCAGCTGAGGACTACATTTCCTAGCGAGGGAATGAGCACAATGGAGCTAGGTATGACTGTTGTGACTTAGTGCTAGTCCATCCAAAGCGCCCAGAAGTGATGTATGCAAATAAAGGGTCATACCCCTAAATCACTGGTGTGCCTTCCTTTTCCGCTCCTTCATTCTGCTGCCTGGAGCAAGGACTCTTGGGACCACATGGACAAAGGCAACAGGTTAGGATGAAGGGGGCACAAAATGGAGATGTCTGGGCCTTTGAGAGGTTTTTCCATACTAGCCTTGGATTATTACACAAACAAGAAATTAAACTTCTTTCTTATTTATGCCACTGGTTTTGAGTCCCCGTTATGGCAGCGTAACTTATTTCCTATCTATATCCTCTTCTTATATACGATTAGTAGAAAATAAAAGTTTGAAGGGCAGAGGTACATAGACATTTGGCACCTCTGTTTTTAAGGTGTGTGGACTTAGACCATACTCTCAGACAGTAACTGTTTGCCTTCATGTCTTGGTACAAAAACCCAGCAGGCTCACAATTAGATAGAAGGTCAGAGAAAAACAATTCTTGCCCATGATGTATGCTGCTTAGGTTAAACTAAATCATACAAAAAATTTTTAAAATATTTTATTTTTTTTTAAAGATTTTATTTATTTATTTGACAGATAGAGATCACAAGTAGGCAGAGAGGCAGGCAGAGAGAGAGGAGGAAGCAGGCTCCCCGCTGAGCAGAGAGCCCGATGCAGGGCTCGATCCCGGGACCCTGGGATTATGACCTGAGCCGAAGGCAGAGGCTCTAACCCACTGAGCCACCCAGGCGCCCCAAAAGATTTTATTTTTTTTAAGTAATCTCTATACCCAACGTGGGGCTCAAACTCACAACCCCAAAATCAAGAGTTGCACACTCTACCAACTGAGCTGGCCAGTTGAAAAACTGCCAGCTGCCCCATATGAAAAATTTTTAAGTGTAAAAAAAGTAGTCAAGTATTAGCTATTTCAGGGGCGCCTGGGTGGCTCGGTGGGTTAAGCCGCTGCCTTCAGCTCGGGTCATGATCTCAGGGTCCTGGGATTGAGCCCCGAGTCGGGCTCTCTGCTCAGCAGGTAGCCTGCTTCCCTTCCTCTCTCTCTGCCTGCCTCTCTGCCTACTTGTGATCTTTCTCTCTGTCAAATAAATAAAATCTTTAAAAAATATATTAGCTATTTCATAAGTTTAAATCTAACCGAACTGAGGCTGGATTTCACAGATACGGAGTTTGGGAATTCACAAACGGCAAGCTCTTCAACATGTTCTTTCTACAGGGCCAAGGTCAAAAGCTAAATTCCATGGCAGAGGGCCTGATGTGTAGACCTGTCTCAGAAGCCTCCACAATGTCATCAGCCTGACTTCTCATTGTGATCAGAGATTCTGACGAAGCCTTAAGAAATACCTTGACTCTAACGGGATGACTTACAACTGTCTTAAAACAAACAAAGTGAAATGAGGGGTAATGGCAGTTAGCCACAGTTTTGTCAGAGTGTAGACTTGGGAGGAGGCAAAAGAATCAGCCGTATGACTTAAGCCCATATAGGTGAGCTACAAGATCAACCTCTTTTTAGGAGGCTCACGGTGTCCCACTGTGAAAACACAATATTGCAGATAACAATCTCTTTTCCCGTTACCCAGTCAGTATGAGAGCATGGGAGTATGGCAGAGGGTCAAACTATAGGTTATGTTACAGGCCCCATGGTTTTCTGAACATTGATTCTCTTGACCTCAATTCCAAATTTTTGGGAAAGAAACGATTGGCCAAGTATTGCCAAATATAGCAGATGTTCCTAGTGCCCTGTGCCATATTTGCTCAGTCCATCTATAACCTCAGCTGCGCTGTTCACAGAAGCCCTAATGGCTTTCCACCTCAAAGCCCAGCCTTGCCATCTCTGCCTCAAGGTAAAGCCTCCGTAGCTTAGCTTGCACACATGAGCACAGGCTCGGCAAAGTGGGCGTGGAGAGTTACCACCACTGACAGCAACACCCAGCTGGGGGCAAACAGGAGTCTGCCCCCCACCCCCCGCCCATCTGCCCTTTAGAAAGACAATTCTGAGGTGCAGAATTGTTTCTCCTCTGGTTGCCAGTGGAACTGAGCTCCTATTACCATGGTGGTAACCAGCTCAATAACATTCTTTATTGGTTTTCCTTCCTTCCTTGTCTCTCCCTCTTTTTGGCTACAATTACTCCCACGTGAACCGCCTGTGCCCAAATCCTTGTCTCAGGCTATGCTTTTAGGGGAACACAAACTTAGATACCCAGTACATGTCAGGTAATCACTCCCAGACCAATCATCTTCCGGAGGGCAGAAACATTGCTGTCCTGAGCCACCCCAGGGTATGAGGGTGGGTTGAGGGATGCAGCTGTCAGGATTTCCATTAAAGAATGGCCAAAGGTGCTCCATACACTAAACCAATGTTTGGCTGAATTTTTACATGGAGGTAAGTCAAAGTGTTTCCTGCAGATAAGGTTGGAATTTTTCTTTAAAAAAATTTTTAAGTACTTTATAATTGCTCTGGGAATAGAATTCCCCCACCCCCATTTTATCCCTTTAGTGATACACTGGAAAGTTACTTATTTTAAAATACCTATCTCATATCAAAACTCTCTACTGAGCTCTCATTAATTCTAAGCATTGCCCCCACTCTGGTTCAGGCCATCATCATCTCTTCTCTGGATTACACCACCTCCCCCCATCTCCCTTTTTCCAATCTCATACTTCCCCTGATCTGTTCTCCACGCTGAAGCCAGAGTGATTTCCCCAAATACAACCCTGATCATGCCACTTCCCTGCTTAAAGCTATATTTTAGTCTCTTGTCATATTTATGTTGAAATTCTCAATACTGCTGTGGCCTTCACTATCAGAGCTAATTTGTCTCCTGCTAGCTCGCCAGCTTCACTTTCTGCCAGACTGCTTTCTGTACCTAAGATCCAGATGCCCAAGCGTTTTTTGTTTTTATTTAAATTAAATAAATTTGTTTCTATTTAAATTTTAAAATTTTAATTTTAGTTATATTAGCCAACATATAGTACCTCACTAGTTTTAGATGTAGTGTTCAATAATTTATCAGTTGTGTATAGCCCCAAGCTTTCTTTCTTTTTTTTTTTTTTAAAGGATTTTATTTATTTATCTGACAGAGAGAGAGATCACAAGTAGGCAGAGAGTCAGGCAGAGAGAGGGAAGCAGGCTCCCCGCTGAGCAGAGAGCCCCATGCAGGGCTTGATCCCAGGACCCAAGATCATGACCTGAGCTGAAGGCATCGGCTTAATCCACTGAGCCACCCAGGTGTCCCCTAGCCCCAAGCTTTCTTAAAGCTCATCTGAAGGACCTCATTCCCAGTCTTATTTCGAGCTCTTTGTTCCTGCTGATTCCTCTGCCTGGAATACCATCTCCTTCCACCCTCTTCCTTTCTCCTCCAGCCTTCACCTAGCCAACCAACATCCACTCACCCTTCAGGTTTTGACTGAAAGAATACGTGCCCACCCTGGACTGGGGTATCTGAAATGGATATATATTGCCCTGTGAGTCATGTCTTGGTATATATCATCCAGTTGCTTCTTCCTATGTTTTTATTAACAAGCTCCCAGGGGCCCCTCAGCCGCTGAGCTACTGAGTTCTCTCACCTGTGAGGACAGATGAGATGATGACATCCCGACCCAACTTACTTCATTCCCGTGTCAAAACAACTTTACTTCTAAAAACAATTTTCCGAAATTGTATCAAACCCACCTAACAAAACCACAGAATCCTAGGCACTGCGCTGGGCGTCAGGGACCTAGAACAAGATAGAGGTGGTCCCTCACTGCCCCGTACACTCACGAGCGCGTGTGTGAACCGCTTATTACAAGGCGATAAAGGGCGCCAGTACACCATCGGGGAGATCACACAGCAGGTGCTCCTAACTCGGACTGGGGAGGGTCAGCGAAGTCTTACAGAAAGGGCATCTGAGGTAAACCCGGAGGAAGGATCCGCAGGTCTGGGGAGAAATCTGCACTTCGAGGCAACATGGAAGTCGTCAGCTCGTGGGCAGTAAGAGCAAGCCGTCGCCGTGGACGAAAGGGCGAGAGTGGTAGCGTGAGGAGCCGGCGCGGGACCCGATTGTGCAAAGCCCCCAGCCCCCAACCCTCCCTCCCCAAGATACTAACTACCCAAGCCCTCGCCGGCGCTTTCGCCCGTCCGGGAGCTTAGTCGGCGCCCTCCAGCCCCGAGCCGCGCGCGACCACATCCTCGCCTCACCCGGCCGGGGAGGGCGGGACTCGGCTCTGCAGGGGCGGCTCCTCCCGCCACCCGGAGACTGCGCGGGACGTGCCCGCCCTGCGCGATGACGTCATCACGCCCTCGCGCGCCGGGGGAGGAGTGGGAGTCGCTGGCCGGGAAGGGCTGAGGCTCCGGTAGCCCCGGCAGGGAGGGGGAGAGGGAGGGGCGGGGCAGGAGCCCCCTGGAGTGCGGGATCGTGGTCCGGACCCGGAGCTAGAGACCCCTCCACACGCTCAGCGCCGCTTCTTCAGCCAGCAGGTCCCGGCCGGCTCGGCAATGGAGTTTCCGGACCTCGGGGCTCACTGTTCCGAGCCGAGCTGTCAGCGCTTGGGTGAGGGGCGGAGCGCGAGAGGGGCGGGGCCGGGCCGAGAGGGGCTTGGAGTTGCAGGTGGGGCAAAGGGTGGGCTCCGGGGCTGGCAGTGCCGGAGGAGGGCGGGGACCGAAGTTGGGGGGCGGTGGCCAAGGGGGCGTGGCTTAGGAGAGAGTGGCCTAGGACTGGGTGCAGTTGGTTGCAGACCGGGAGGCGTTTTTCTTTCCCCTGAGTGGAAGGCTGAGTGAGTGGGAACGACGCTGAGGTCCCGCTGGACCTGCAATCCGACCTGCTCCCTGCAGATTTTCTGCCGCTCAAGTGCGACGCCTGCTCCGGCATCTTCTGCGCAGACCATGTGGCCTACGCCCAGCATCACTGTGGATCTGCTTACCAAAAGGTGAGGGGGCGGTCTGAGGGTGGGAGGGGGCGGGTGGAGGATGCTTGCATATCTCCGGAGTCCCTCTGTCTCCCATTTCCTCTCCTTTATTGTTTTTCTGAGGCTCAGTGCTGGAAACATTGTTTCCTTGTGTGTTTATAGGGGGTATATCCAGGTTCTTTCGGGCAGACTGTTTCAGGACCAGAGATTTGGTTTGACTGGGAGCGGGCCACGGACTGATCCCTGCTCCTTAACTCTAGGATATCCAGGTACCTGTATGCCCACTCTGTAATGCGCCTGTGCCTGTGGCCAGAGGGGAGCCCCCTGACCGCGCTGTGGGGGAGCACATCGACCGAGACTGTCGCTCAGATCCAGCACAGCAAAAACGTAAGGTAAGCGTTGGAGGGGTTAGCCATGACTCAGCTGGGACTTTGGATGCTTGCCAACCGCAACAGCTCTTAACGATGGCATTGGAGAACGAGGTCAGAGTCTTAGCAGAGACAAACCCTCCCTCTCCACCTCAGATCTTCACCAATAAGTGCGAACGCTCTGGCTGCCGACAGCGAGAAATGATGAAACTGACCTGCGAGCGGTGTGGCCGAAATTTCTGCATCAAGCACCGTCACCCACTGGACCACGATTGCTCTGGGGACAGTCACCCCACCAGCCGGGCAGGGTAATTGCAACCAGGTCCAGTACTTGCCTTTAGGAATCATCCCATCCTTTTGGAACTGACTCAGCCTCTACCGTTACAAGTTGGGGAGCTTCAAACCTGTTGCCTTTGGCTAGAGGAGTCTTTTAGCTTCCTATTCAAATGCGTATTTTTCCAGGCTGTTTGGGGAGAATTTCCCTCCTGACCTCCTGGGTAAGGCCTGGGAGGAGCATGCAAGCTGACTGTTCTTGGAGGCATGTCAAGAGTGTCTCTTCCCTACAGACTTGCTGCCATCTCCAGAGCACAAGGTCTGGCTTCTTCTACAAACACCGTCCCCAGCCCAAGTCGGACATTGCCTTCATCTACCTCTCCCAGCAGGTAGGCACGCCTGCTTGGTTCTTCTCTCCCTTTTTTTCCCTTCTCATCTCTGATCTCAGCCTCTTGAATGTCTGCCGTAGAGCAACAACCCAGTCCCCATCCTGGACAGCCCCTCCAGTGATTGCCCTGCAGAATGGCTTGGTGAGTTGTGCGGAGCTTGAGTGGACCAAAGCAACCCCCACTACGGAGAATAAAGTCCAGGGCAACTGGTTGTCTTTCTGCTTTTTTGCAGAGTGAGGATGAGGCTCTGCAAAGAGCTCTGGAACTGTCCTTGGCAGAGACCAAACCCCAGGCCCCAAGGTGCCTCCTGTGGTGAAAGAGGGTGGGGTGTGGGCAAAGGCTCAGTTTGGAGGGATTATGGTGGGACTACTCCAACCCCACAGAGAGTAATAATTAAGAAGTTGGGCTCCAAATTCTGCTTTTTAACTCTACGACCTTTGGCAAGTTCTTGAACCCATAAAGGTTCTTGATTTTCTCTAAAATGGGACAGAACTGCTACCTACCTTGTAGGGTTGCGTGAAGACTGAGAATACTCAGAAGCACTCAGCATAGGGATGCTAGCAGATCAGATGCTCGTGTTTTAGATATTACTGTCCTCCAACTTGCGCTGTTGCTCCCTCCCAGTTCTCAGGAGGAAGAAGACTTAGCTTTAGCACAGGCCCTGTCGGCCAGCGAGGCAGAATACCAACGGCAGCAGGTATGAGGACTGGGGAGAGCTCAGGGCTGGCCGGGAGGGGAGTGGGGGGAGTGTGTGCTTTCTTCGAGTGGTAGAGAGTTTGGGAATGGTGGTTATCCTTTCGTTTTTGGTGTGACTCCAGCCCACACTAGGCTCTGAAGTGAGGACCGGCCCTCCTTTCCTTGACACCATGCCCTTTCTTCCCTTCCTTGCTCCAGGCCCAGAGCCGCAGCTTGAAGCCGTCCAACTGCAGCCTGTGCTAGGGCCCTGGGCTTGGGGAGGGAGGCTCAGCTGAGGAGGACTCTGGCCCCCACACCTCTAGGGTACACAGGGTGAGGAGGCTGGGAGCAGCCAGGAGTGAAGATGAGGACGCCACCTCCGGGGAGCGTCCAGAGGAGCAGCGTGTGGAGCCGAGACTGCAGAAGGCCCACTGGCCTCTCCAGCTGCCCAGGAGAGAGCAGCTAGAAATGTCCGGTGGGTGGGCCCTTGGCGAATGCTGGCCAGGCCCCGTACAGCCCCCTGCATTTTGTCATCCCCTTTACACTGAGGCTGCCCCCATGTATAGGGGGCCAGGAAGGGCCTGGAAGGAATAAAGGATCTTGGCAGTCACTAAGACCTCCAGGTGGCGTGTTTCTTTCTCTTGTCCAACCGAAACCAGAGGAGTCCCATCAAGAATGCTGCCCTGACCTAACGGTAGAGGCTCCCCAGAGTACCCCACACCAGAGTCACAATGATCCTAGTATGGTCCACACTTTTATTTCCCCAAAAAGTGCTTTTCTGAAAGGTTCTTTTCCTCTGCTATGGCTAGCACCATACCCCTTCACTGGGATGAAATGTGCCAGGAGAAGGGATACATCTTCTTCCTCTCTGAGTTCTCCTTTGGGAGGGATGTGGCCGCAGCTTTAGTCACTATCCTCACTCTGGGGGTCTGGTGTCCTCAGAAACTTCTTCTTGTCCACGCTGCTGCAGCTGCCACATGTCTGCATACATGCCGCCTCGGGACAATAGGGCCTCGTGCCTGAGGTGAGGAGGAAAGTGCAAGTCCCTATTACCCGCTTAACCCTAAGAGTCCTCACCTCCAGTCCACAGAGAGGAGAGGGATTGGCCCGAGAGATCCCTCTGAAACACTCCTGGGATTTCATCTTTTCCTCGGGCCCTGTTCAGAGGCCCTGCCTTGCTCGTCGTGCGGGCTCACTTACCGTCCTCGCTCCACAATGCAGCCATCCTTAAAGACGAGGATCTGGTCAGCGTCGACCACAGTTGAGAGCCTGAGGAATCAGAGTTGAGTTAGGCAGTACACAACACAGGTGGCCACCCGCCACCCACCACCCAGGTCCCGTACCTGTGCGCCACTACGATGGTGGTGCGATTGGCACAGACTTTGGCTAGAGAAGCTTGGATGGCTCTCTCGTTAGATGTGTCCAGTGCAGATGTTGCCTACAGAGAAGATCTGGGTGAACCTGGCCCTGCCTCCCAAAATCCCCATAGAAGGAGAATACAAGCTGTTACCTGAGGTCTTGGGAATCAATAAGGACCTTCTCTGCATTTGAGAACTGTAAGATGTCTCTATGAAGCAGGGATTCACGCTATCTATCCGTGATGGGACACTGCCCCATAGCAGCGGCCTGGGCCCAGGGCAGGAAGGAAGAAGGGGAGCAGGCAGCCTCGGGCCCTCACCTCATCCAGCAGAATGATGTCTGGAGCCTTGAGGATGGTGCGAGCAATGGCAATGCGCTGCTTCTCTCCCCCACTCAGCTTGAGTCCCCGCTCGCCCACCTGTGTCTCGTATCCTGTGAACATCGCCCACCTCCCTCAAGTCACACAGGCTACATTTGGTTTCTGTGACCAGATGAGCAGGAAGGGATGGAGCAGAGGTCAGAAGGAGGAGTAGGGCTGAATCAGGCAGGGGAGGGGCTCTCTCTGCAGGGCAGCTCACCTTCAGGGAAATTCAAGATGGCCTCATGGATGCCAGCAGCCTGAGCAGCCGCCATCACCTCCTCGTCCCCAGCAGTGATGCAGCCATAGCGGATGTTGTTGGCAATGGTGTCGTTGAAGAGGACGGTGTCCTGGGGCACGACTCCAATGTGAGACCGGAGGGAGATCTGGGTCACCTGGAGCCAAGAGACCAAATGCCCCAGGCTGTGAGACTGCCCCACACCTGCCCTCTGGCCTGGAGAGAGCGGGGCTACTAGTGGGGCAGGAGGGGAAGCACATGGGAGGGGGTACAGGAACCCTGTCACCACCGCCCCAGATCCTAGCTGCATGGGCCAATCCCTCAACCTCCCTGAGTCTGTTTCTCTGTCTGTGAAGAAACAAGACACTCTGTGTGCCCGGACTCCCTTATTTGGGGAGGTCACATGGCACGAGGAAGGCCAAGGGCTCCAGCTGCAGCTTTTTGCAGGGGTGACATCCTCTCTCTGGACAGTGGCCAGCACTCCCCAGAGTGCCCTTCTTTCACACACAGGCCCCTAAATCACAGTCTCCTCCCTGGGAACCCTACCTGGGAGATGTCCTGCCCATCAATTCGGATGCAGCCGGAGCTGATGTCGTAGAAGCGAAACAGCAGGCGCAACACCGTGCTCTTCCCGGCTCCCGACGGGCCCACCTGGCGCAGTGGAAACAGAGGGAAGACATGTTTAGGACTGCTGGCTCTTAAGGCTTACTGTCCAAGAAGCTGCCAGTGTCCATAAAGGCTGCTACGTTCGATCCTATGGCCTGCGTGACAGGATTCCACTGCCTGGATCACAAACTTCCAGAAGCACTGGGAGTGGGTTAACTCAAGGAGTCTGGGCCAATACCCGGGTCTTCTCTCACCAGGGCCAGTGTCTGTCCGGGCATGACAGTGAAGGACACATCCTGCAGGGTCTCTCGCCTGCAAGGAAAGGTGGGCATGGTCAGCAGGCCTGTGGCACTCCCAGTGACCCCTTCCACCGGCAGAGCAGAGCTACTCCTGGGCCCTGCCCCTCCCCAGCTCAGGCTCCCTTTCTAGGCAATGGTGGGTGAGAAGCTGGGTTGGCCACATGTAAACGGACGATGGGACAGGGGCCGGGAGATGGCAGAAGGCAGGCTCACCCACTGGAGTAGCTGAAGTGAACGTTCTCAAACTCAATCTGGCCCCTCTGGAAGCGCAGGGGCCCTGCTCCAGGCAGGTCCTTCACCTAGGAGAGTGCCGCCCGTGTGTGCTGCCACCACAGGTCTGGTATCCCCGAGACAGCGGGCCACCGCGCAGACCCCCACATCCTGCACGCCCCACTCCCTGCATTTCACTCACTTCTGCCTTCTCTTTCAGCAGGTCGAACATGTTCTCCATGTCGATGAAGTTCGTCTGGATCATCCTGCAAGAACAGCGCCAGCTGGGGCCCCTCCGAGGAGCGGGGGATATCAGTGAGCGCCCCAGACGGGGCAGGGTCGGAGGTCAGTTACCTGTAGTAGGTGCCAAACCAGTTGAGCGGCATGTACAGCTGGATGATGTAGGTGCCAAACAGCACGAAGTCCCCGACCTGCAGAGATCCGAGGGGAGTACGGGGTCACGGGACGCCTACGGGCTGTCATCCTGCCCGCTTCCCACCCGGGCACTGGGGGCCCAGACACAGGCCCTGGGCCTCTCTTCCCTGTCCCCAGCACAGTGGCCTCACCTGTAGCTTCTGCTCGCTGACAAAATATGCACAAAGCAGGGAGCCAGCGAGGAGCCCAAGCCCGATCACCAGGTTCTGGGTCTGATTCAGTAGAACCAGAGAAGCTGTTGACTTCCACTCCAGATCCTGGGGCGATGACATAGGGGTTCGGGGGAGGCGGAACGTCACATATGCACTCTCACCAAATCCAAACTGAGCCCAGGCAACTTTGACCTTATTTTCTCAGCCCAAAGCTATCCTCCTCTTGGCCCTGGCAATTCTGCGTGGCTGGGCCGCTGCTCTCAGCAGGTGTCCAGCGGGCATCCTCACCTGGTACTTGAGGATGGCCTCTCGATAGCGGTCCACTTCGTAACCCTCCGCGTTGTAATACTTCACCTGACGAAGTCAAGCCACTCTTGTGAGACACGGCTGCTGCCTGAACACGGCCTGCAGCCTGGATCGTTTCTTGCACATTCCCACTGCCTCCTACCTCGTTTTATTTTTTTTTTAACTTTTACTTGTATTTAAGTACTCTCTACACCCAACGTGGGGGTCAAACTCACAACCCCGAGACTGAGTCGCATGCTCTTCGGACTGAGCCAGCTGGGTGTCTGTCTGTCCTCATTTGAAACATCACTCCCTCCCCACTGCACTCCCCGACCCCAGGTCCCCTGGCAGCCCCGCTGGCGCACACCTCCATGCCTCACACTAATACCACCAAGGCCTTCATTACCGTCTCAAAGTTTAGCAAAGAATCCACAGCTCGGGCCCGCGTAGCGTTCTCCTGTGTGTTCATGGCACGTCGAAACTTCGTTCTCCACTCGGTGACCACGATGGTCACAACTGCAGAGTGACAAGAGGGGGAGGAAGGGGAAGAAGAGAGCGTGGCATCACTCCCGACAACAGAGACCACAGGGGGATGTCTGCCACCTGCCATATACACGCGAACGGTGACTAGGGACCCAGGTACCAAAGGGAGCCCTAGGTCCCCAAGGAAAGGGGCTGTGCCCAAGACACCCATGCAACCTGTACAAGGCCTTGTGTGTGAAAATGCTGTTGGGGACTGGCTGCATCTGGTTACACGGATGAGGTTTCTCCGTGACGTGAACTCACAAGGTGACCAGGATGCCCTTCCCCAGCCCTCTGTCCAGGCCGAGCTATGGCTCTCCTGGCCGAGAAGGCCAGTCCGTCGCGCTAGGGAGCAGCCGGAGTTGATTCGAGTCCCCTCATCTACAGCCTCCCCTCACTGGGCCAGCTGAGTAGGGGCAGGACTCACACCCAAGGAAGTCCCCGGAGCATTTCGGGGAGACATTTCTCCCAGGCAGCACTCACTGAGATAAAGACTCATGCAGAGGAACACAATGAGGCCAAACCAGGCGTTGAAGAACATGCTGAAGTAGATGATGCCGATGGTGATGTCAGCCAGTGTGGGGAGGATGTTGAACACCAGGTAGCTAAGGAGACAAGTCAGACAACAAAGGAAAGTTTAGGGGCTGGGAGCCAGCCGCTCTGCCCCCCGGAGTTTCCTTGTGGTTTTGTTTCTCAGTGACAGAGTAGAAGCAAGCTGAATTGCCCCTCAGCCAGTGGATGGCTAAATAAACAGGTAGCAGGCCCCAAGGACAGGATGCGCCAGGTCAGTTATGAACGAGGAGGCTCTTCATGCAGGACAGGAATAGATATCCTGCCATCCTGCCGTTTTGCTGATAAGGCAATTCTGAGAATGACACCTATGTCGTGATCCCATGCATTTTGGGAAAACCCTCCCCAGCACCCTGTTAGGGCCGTGAGGCTGTGCACATACGTATGTCAACGTTATCAAAAGCAGAACCCAACATCCTAGATGGGGTGGGAACCTCTGGAAGAGCGAGCAGAATTTATAAGATACTTGCTCCGTTTAGTTGTGTTACTTTGATAACATACCTATGTTTGTCTTAAAGTTAAAAAAAAAAAAAGGATAAAGCAGGACGGAGAGGCAGGTGAAGCTGGGTGCTTTCTCCAGCCAGCCCCCTTCATGCCTGCTCCTCCAGCCCCGCCGCCCCTTACTCCGTTTCCGCCCTCCTGACACCTGAGCAGCCCCGTGACGCTGGATGTGCCCCGGTCCACAATCCGCAGCACCTCCCCGGTGCGGCGCCCCAGGTGCCAGCGCAGGGACAGCTCGTGCAGGTGGGAGAAGAGGCGCAGCTCCACCTGCCGTGACGTGAACTGCTGCACCCGAATCCACAGGAACGTGCGCAGGTTGCTCACGAAGCCTAGGGGGAGCCGGGGGAGGCCTCGGTAGAGCTGGGGGGCCAAACACCATCAGCCCGGTACCCCAGATGAAAGGTCCGAGACCACCAAAAGGCCAGGGGAGGGGTGCTTAGGGGAGGAAGAGGGGGAGAGGCCAGTGCCAACCAGGATGACAGCAGGGTCCCTTGTACCTGTACTGCCTGTGCCACCCCCCTGGAGGAACTTGAGGATGACATAAACGGTAACGGTCCAGGCCAGGGAGCTCCAAGGGGCCTTCTCAGTCAGCAAGTTCACTACGGAGACAGTAAGTCAGAGCTCAATTCCAGCCCTGAGGACTCTGTTCAGGAGAAACTGTTCCAGGCACCAGCCACAGCCCCTTTCTCATCCTCCCACTCCTAGCACTGCCCCACCTCCGTAGGTTAGGGCCTGCACCTTGCACGTGGCCCATGAAGGACCAGAAAATTGAGCTGGCACTTCTTCGTCCCCTCACCTATGTCCCTATAGAAGATGGGGACCAACACGTTCAGTCCCCGTTCCAAGCCCATGAGCCCCAGGCAGATGAGCACAATGAACTGCAGAACTGGGCTCCCTTGAGGCCACAGGTAGCCACTCAGTAGGCGGAGCTTCCTGCCCAGGTCTTGCCATGTAGATCGTGGTGGTGCCTCTGTTGACTGAACCTAGGATAGTGAAACACGTAGGGGCGGGGAGCTCAGAAGTCAAAAAGAAGTGCCCTAGGCGAACCCCTCTGGGGAAAAGGTATGGGATTACAGCTCCCAGCTATCTCAGACCCACAAGTGATCCCCAATGAGGTCAGAAAGGCTCACAGGGCACAAACTGAGATTTGGGAAAGAAATATCATGGTGGGAAACAATGAGGACAGGCAATGAAAGTAAGACAGACCCTAAGATTCAGAAATTCATGTATACCTCGCTCCTCTCTACATCTTGATCATCTTCATTAATTTTCAAGGCATAGGACTGGGGACGAAGTCCAGGGGCCCAGAGTCCCAAGATAAAAAGCCCTCCAGAGACCACATACCGCAGCACCCACAGGCTAAACTGAACCTAGAATAAAAACGTATCCGGAGAGCATCAAAGAAGGCCAAAAATGCCTTTGTTACCACTTATAACAGGGCTGGGTACTGGAACAGGGCACATACCCAAGTCAGGGACCCAGCATCAGGGAAGCTTTAAAAACATCTACAGTGACTCAGCACAGACACACCCCACCAGCTGGCTATCAGCAGCCAGGCCAGGAGGCCTCCCCCTTTTCCCTTTCTTAGGTGCATCCCAAAGTGTGGAACACTGTGCCCAGGCATATCATCCTTCTTCCCAGCCCTTGCCACTCATGATTCTCCTCTCCCCAAGAGGTCCCTTACCTGCTGGCCCAAGTCTGCCCGTGCCCACCACCACAGTGGGCTGTTCCATGACACAAGGGCCAAGTTCTCAGCTGTAAATGCCACAGTCCAGAGGAGCAGGAGACCCAAGCTGTGCCTGAACTCGATCCAGATGCCCATAGCTAGCTTCTGCCACGCCTGGTTACGTTCCACCACAAGCAGCCCCAGGCCACAGGCGCTGGCCAGAGTCCCCAGTATGGAAGCCAGCAGTAGGTAGCCTGGCAGCGGGGCGCCCCCGGCAGTGCCCACCCGTCCAACCAGGCTGGCTAGCGGCAGGGCCACCTTTAGTGTGGCCAGAAGCAGCTGCAGTACGTAGGGAGCAACAAGAGGCCCGGAGCTCCAGGACACCTCGCGGGCGCCAGCAGGCCGCTCTCGGCTCTTGCAAGGCAGGGCTAGCACCAAGGCCAGAGCCCCCAGGGCCATCAGTATCGAGGGCGTAAGAGTGAAGAAGAAGCAAGGACTCAGGCCACCCTGCACCCAGGCCGGCCCCAAAGGCCCCTCGGCCTCGCAGTAGTTGCCCACGATCACCATGGCGATGCGTGGCCGCCGGCCGAGGCTGTGGGGACTGCGGGGACTGCGGGGAGTGCAGGAAGGGCAAACGGGACCAGCTGCTCGGGGCGGAGCGCGGACGCTGGGGTGTTTCGGGTCATGGAGCCGAGGGGCGCCAAGCCGCGGGGGTCTCAGGCAGGGACACACGTGGGCCCCGCCACACTACGCACTCTTCGCGCACGCGCCGCCGCCACGCACTCACGCAGGGCACGCACGCCGTCTTCGCCCGTCAGTCCGCCCCTCGCTCGCAGCCCGGGAACCTCTTGCTGAGTCCGGGCGGGGAGGAATGCGGGGAGGAATGCTGGGCTTCAGCCGCGAGCGGCTCCCTCGCGCAGCCGCCCGGCCCACCAGGGCGGCTCCACGCCTCACGTAGGGCCCCCATTGGTCAACCTCCCTGAAGGGGTGGGAGGGAGAGGGTGCACGCGGGAGAGGCAATGCACGGGGGTGGAGCCGGTTTAGTCACGTGCTCAGGGCGCGAAATCTGACCGCACGTCCAGCCAGAGACTTTGACCTCCACGGAAGCAGGGCTGGGGAATGACTCTTCTGCTAGTCAGCTCGCTATATCCGAGTGACGGCACAGCCCCACTTTCCTACAGGGCCCGACCGGGTCCCCAGCCATCAGAAAAAATCACACACATCCCACTTGTTCCCAGAATCCTAGCAGGAAGAGACAACTAGAGGTGCAAGACACCAAGCCGCGACCTGGTCAAAGTCCCTTTTTTTATTAAGGGTTATCAAGCTGTACACAGTTCCTACGCCTTCCGCTGTGAGCTTCGGCGGCACAGTTCACCACACTCGCAGCTGACTACACCTGGGCGAGGGGTAGAGAGGAAAGTAGGAGCTGGATCCCAGCATGCAATGCGGCAGCTCAAAGCCTAGGGCGTAAGTCTCCTGTCACGCCTGTCCCTGTGTTGGGGACAGCGGGAGGCAGGCCAGAGCTCTCCTGCTGGGAGGTAGACAGCCAAGGGCACAACCAGCCCAGCCCGTCCTATGTGCAGGCTGTAAGGGGTACGTTAAGCAGCAATGAGAGCCAGGATGGCCTGTCTCCCAGGAGCCCATCCTAAAAGTTGGGAGAGGGCAGCAAAGAATTTCCATCCTGCTCCTGCCAGTTTAGAAACCTTCCTTTCTTAGTGTCAAAAGATAGCATGAGAGGAGCTGGGAGCCAGGGCCTCCGCACCAATGCAAAGCAAAAGCTGAACAGAACGGGAGCAAAGCAAACAGAACGGGAGAGAGAGGCACACATGCCAGTCCTGTGCAGGAGGCGGGAGAGAGGCGAGCAGGCTGCAGCACTGGGAGAGAACTGGGGGTGAGGTAAGCGCCACAGCCCGAGCTGCTCTTCTGTTCGGGGTCGGGGAGGGAGGTTGCAGAGGTTGAGGGCTGGGGCCCAACCTCCCCACTCCACAGTTGGCACAGGTTCTCCCTGCTTGGCAGCTTCTGTGGTGGGCAGTCCTCTGGAGACTTGCAGGGGTGGGTGCAAAGGTGGCAGTACTGGGGCTGGGCTGGGGACCAGTTTCTAGCACCACACTCTGAGCCAAGGGGGGTCCTGGGGATGAGGCTAGAGTCCTGTGCGCCTTGGTTCCTAGGCCCCCCATTTCTCTCCTGGGGCTGTGGAAAGCCCAGCGTTGGCATTTCCCTTGGCCAGGCACAGACACACAAACACCACACACGTGGAGCCAGGCAACACTCAGAGGAGCCCTCCGTGGCGGGCGGATGGGATGGCGGGGCATCAGCGGCCGCCATCCTGGGACATAGGGACGCTCCTCAGCCTCGTCTATACCTGTGGAGAGAAAAGCATTAGCAATGGAGATAATCTTCAGCTATTGGCTTACCAAAAAAAGTCTTTATCAGAGATAAAGGCAAATGAAAGCTTGATTCCTGGGAAGGAAAGCGTAAAAGGCAAATGAAAGCTTGATTCCTGGGAAGGAAAGCGTAGGGAAAACCAAGCCTCAGATTTCAGAGAAAGTGAGGCAAGAAAGGGGAGTGTATTTTGGAGGGGGACCAACAGTATCTCTGTAGGAGAGGTCTGCCTTCCTTCACAGGAGGCTTTGATCTTGGCCTGGAAGTTACTAGTTCCAGTAGTAGTCATTGTCTGGTCCTGGAGCCCTTACCTTGTGCACCTGAGGGGGCAGCTCATCCTCTGAGCCCTCCTCAGGCACTGGCTCTGGGTGCCTGGAGGCTGCCTGCCCATCTTCGGCCCACCCTCCGAGAGGCAACCGTGAGAAGTGAGAGGGAGCCCGGGGTACTGTGCCAGGATCTAGAGACACAAGTAAACATACTCTTAGAATGAGCACAGACAAAAATGTGGAGAAAGGTTCTGGGGCTGTCTGGGGTGAGGTGAGGCTCAGTCTCTTTGGGCCTGATCGCTCTGACCTCCTTCCTCCCCAAGAGGCCCCCCAAAAAGCCACCTTTCCCTGAAGGCTCTCTACCCTCCCGGACTTGCACTGATACCTGTGATACCCCCGTAGCGCCTCTGGAAGCCCCCCTGCAGGGCGGTGGTTTCAGGTGCTCCGGGCCGGGCTGCAGCACAGGGATAGCTGGCCGAACGGGGGATAGGTTGGGAGGCCCGGGAACCCTCTCCCCCCTCTTCAGGGGCACTCTCCCCACTCTCATCACTCTCCCGGCGGTGCCACACGTGCCGCTCAGGTTCGGCCTGGGCCTGCTGCTTGTGGAGCTGAGAAGTGGGGGTAGGGGATTGGGGGGGCTCATTAGTTGGGAATAGGATATCTGAAACAACTGCCCCCCACCTTGCTATCCCCCAGTTCCCATTTTCACCACCTCACCGAGAATCAACGACCCAGAGTAACTATGTTAACAGTGTGTACCACACATATGACGTCTTACAGATTAAATTCTCTGCAGATCCCTGGAACCTAGTCATTTGAGTCCATTACGAATTGGCTGCACATGTAAGAAAGTGCCAGGTGCCCTTTCAAGATGCTGGGAAGACAGCAGTGAACAAAACAGACAAAAGTCCCAGCCTCTGTATGGCTTTATATGCTGGGGGGTGGAGGCAGGGAGTTAGAGACAATAAGATAAAAAAAGGAAAAAAGTGCAAATATGTCAGATAAATGCTATGGAAAAAAATAAGGCAGGAAGATTCAGGAGGGTGGCCAAGGGAGGCTCTTTTGGTCAGAATGACCACAGATAGTCTCCCGGAAGAGGTAAGAACAGACACGTGAATAAAGGAGGGAGCCATCTGCCTAGCTCAGGGAGGTGGACTCTTGGTAAGGGAAACAACAAATGTATAAAGGCCCCGGATGACAATAAGCTCGTCTATGCGGGAATGCAGATCAGAGAAGGGAATGGCAGAGAAGGGTTCTGAACCCACATCTTGCTTTTCCACGCCTAAACCCCTCTGTCTGTCGGCGGCCCTCTCGATTCCAGGGCTCTGCCCCTTCCCACTGGCTCACCTGGTGCATGTAGAGAGCGTGCAGGCTCATCTCGGTGGATGCATACTCCGACAGTACCAGGCTCTGCAGCTGTCCTTCCCACACACTGCTCCCGGAGCTGGCTGTCCTGGCGTCCAGCCTGTCCCATCCGGCACACACAGACAGTGGCCGTCAACATTTCTGAGCCCCGAAGAGGCTCCTGGGGGACTACTGCCATGCCCTCCCACTGCAGCCCACCTCTACTCACCCAGAGCCTGTCATGGTGCTTGGAGCTCGGCCTGTGGGCACCTGACCGGGGTGCAGAGGGGAAAAAGAGCGCAGGGCAGAGGCGACTTCGGCCCTGTGCCTGGAGCCCTGCAGGTCTCTGGGCAGTGGGGGGCCCCGGCAGGATGAGCCAGCTACCACATTTGCAATAAGGCTCAGTGGCTGTGAAAGAAAGTGGTGGGTAGGGTTCCCAGGACAAGAGGGAGGCCACGGGGTTCCTCAGTATTCTGGACGTCGGAACCCCAGGGCACAGACTGAACAGACAGAAGGAGACTGACCAAATGGGTAGGCCCTTCCGTCCCAGGCCTGGTCCTCAACTCCCAGCACCGGGAGTCCACTCTGCCTAGCGTCACCTCCCAGTCCCCAGGGACACACCTCAGACTCAGATTGTAAAGACTGGATGGACGTAAAGAGAGCATTTTCAGGAAGCAGACCCCCTTGGGCGAGGCTGGCAGCTGCTCCGTCCCGCTGAACCTGCTCCTTGAGGAAGCCGAGGAAGGCGGTGCTCTCACGTGGTGGCTGCCAGCCGGGGTTGGTGATAGCGAAGTGCATGAGTGACAGCTCTGTCTTCCCATCCTCAGCTTGCTGGTACACCGAGGCCTCTGTCTGCCCACCGGACAGCCACTGTATAGAAGAGGCTACTGTGAGCAGGACTGCGGCATCTCGTCCAGGGCCCTGGGGCAGACACCCGCCCCAGGAGCAGCCTCATGCTGGCCGAGTTGCTTGGTTTGTGACTTTCTCAAGCAAACTTGGCCAGAGGTGCCAGCTGAAGGCTAAAATTCAGCCCAAGCTCCTAGTTCCCCAAGCAGTGTGTACTCTGGTGCCTGGCTGCCAGAAACGGGGCCGCCTTTTCGAGATGCGCTGGCTCAGAGCAGTGTCTTTTTTGCAGTCTGCCCAAGGACACGGTGTGCCCCATCATTGCCTCTGGCCCTCCGCGCCCATCCTCTCCCAGTACCTGGGGATGCCCGTGCTGGCGAACATCCATCTGAGCAAAGGAGCAGGTATCCCCAACACCGACAACCTCCACGGTGAAATTGCGGAAGAAGTCTATGATCTCCAGGGCCCGTGGGCGCAGGCAGAAGATAAGGATGAGGGGCGTGACGATGGGACTCAGCAGTTCCTCCAAGATGAACACCTGGAAGGAAGGGGACTGCGGTCACAAGAAAGCTGGCGGGATCCCAGCCCTCACCAGCGAGCTATCAGCCGGTCTCTAACAGGCCCTAACTCCCAACTCCACTCACTGCCTTGTACTGGAAGAGCTGGGCAAACTCGTCCCGGGTCTGCGAGCGGTGGGCATTACCCTGCCAGTGGTCAGGCATGTAGTGAATGTGCGCGAGGATCACGCGGAGCAGCTGCTCAGGGCAGAACACCATGTGCTGGTCCGGGATAAAGGACCTGCGGGAGTCGGGGCCACGGTGAGAGGGCCGCCTCTCCCAGGGGCCACTAGTCAGCTTGCTCCCACCCCCCCACGCCCCACCTGCCGCCCTGGGCCGCACCTGCACACGGTCACGGTGACCCCCAGGAGTGTGACGGTGGTGAGGACATGCTCCACGGCCAACACGTCTTCGTCGTAGATGGTGAGGGCAATGAGCACGGCCAGGATGGAGCCAGCAAAGAAGGCACCATTCTTGGCCAGCAACGTCAGCAGCGGGGACAGGAAGCAGTTCATGTACTTGGAGGCGGGCTTGTAGCCTCGGCTGAGGCGGGACTGCAGCTCGTGCTCCAGCTCGTTGAAGTGGCGGAGGTAGCAGCGGCCATAGAGGGACCAGCAGCGCGCCCCGAGGGCCCCGGGCTCCCGCTTCAGCACCTCGGCGTAGCTGAAGAAGGCGTAGAGGATCTGCCAGATGAGGATAAGGGGGCACAGCAGGAAGTTGGCAATGCCGATCCACAGGATGCGGTTGCTGAGGCGCTGGGCCAACTCCAGCCGCTGTCCCCCACGTTTGTACTCAGCCTTGAGGCTCCATTCATTGAGAAACAGAGAGCCAGGGCCCCAGAAGAGGATCAGCTCGAAGTTGTACTTGAGGCCGCGTGTGAAGAAGACAGCCTCCCCCAGGCCTGGCAGGCGGAAGCGCAGAGGCAGGAGGGACTTGTTCACCAGGGCAACCATGTAGTTCTGGAAACGGAGGATGCGGTGGTAGATGTCCAGCTCGGTCAGCTCGCGCTTGTGGATGCAGATCTGGTGCTCCTTCTGAGTCTGTACGATGCGTGCCTGTACTTCCTGCCACGTGCAGTAGGGGAGGGCGGACTGCGGGGTGGGAGAGAGGGCCGCCAGGGAAGGTGGGCTTGTGGCCCAGGACTCCTCCTCCTCACCCCGCAGTAGCTGTGAGACCCTGTGTGGAGCTGGGGAGAGCCTTTAAGCAGAGGCTCCGGGACCCACCAGGCCATGAGGGGGATGCCCAAGGCCCAGCGATCCGCCCCACTTGGCCCCAGCCGCTAAGGGCACCTTGGGCTGCAGCGCGAACAGCCCCACTTCCCAGTCTCACCATGGGGATACGCAGAGCGTGTAGGTAGAAGGAGTGGATCTCCCAGTAGCAGCAAATGTTGTAGATGAACTTGATAAGCCGATGGATCCAGAACACACCCGCGATGACCAGGATGGTGATGAGGGAGCCATTTTCCTGAATCCTGTTGGGGAAAGGAAGGGGACGAGGAGTGGCCCCTAAGGAGTCTTGGCAGACAGGATGCTATCCCGAAGGATGGCGAGACCGAGGCCGAGTCTGTGTTCGAAAGAATGTGCCTCCCACTCCGCTCCATTCCCCACCTGTTGGTGGAACTCTGGCTCTGAGGTCCTCTGAGGCCCTTACCTGGCACTACAGACCTGGGCGGGCAAAAAGGCGTCTGGCAGAGTGACCTTGACGGGCTCGGTCGGGTGAAGACTATGGTTCACCATCTTGTTGGCAAAGAGGATGTCGTAGTCCACGCAGCTGACCAGGAAGGTGGTGAAGGCAACCACAAAGAGGAACTGCCTGGGGGATTGGGACGAGGGTCCAAGAGTCAGAGAGGCACCAGTGAGATAGTGTGGGAAAAGGTAAGAGTCTGGAAGCAGCAGAACAAGATTAGAGAGCAGCCTTTGGGGACCAGCAGGGGCTGGAAAACTCCCAGTGGGCTCTCTCTGAGGCTCAGCCCCCGGAACTGTCTTCGGTCCAAACCAGCTCCTGCTTTTTGCTCTTAGCCTTGGGCGTCACACAATTAACCTGCTTTCCTTCCCGCTTAGTAATCTCTGCCACCACTTACTAGACTCACGCAAAGATCTTGTGATTATGGTCTCTGCTACCCAATCCTTGATTTCCTTTTGAGATAGTATTTAGAAGCCTTAAGGGGATTTACAGTCTTTTCTGATTGAAGGAGGGTTTCCCAATCACATCCTCTTTGGCAAGGCCATATGGGTTTTTCTTTTTAGAAAGCATTTTGTTCTGCCTTCCTAGGTGTAACTAAGGCAGAACACAACACACACTTTTCTTTCCTTTTTTTTTTTTTTTTAAGATTTTATTTATTTATTTGACAGAGAGAGAGATCACAAGTAGGCAGAGAGGAAGGTAGAGAGAGGGGGAAGCAGGCTCCCCACTGAGCAGAGAGCCCGATGTGGGGCTCAATCCCAGGACCCTGAGATCATGACCTGAGCGCAAGGCAGAGGCTTAACCCACTGGGCCACCCAGGTGCCCCAAACACACACTTTTCTTAAGTGGCCGACAAGTCTAAGACCTCCTGACTGAACCACGCCCATTCCATCCGAGCTCTGACGAAATAATTAAGTCTTGAGTTCTCCTCGTGGAGGAGAGAGGATTTGGAAGATTAAAAAAAGAAGAAGAAGAAAAAATGAGACTATAAATTTTGGTGCCACACCTAGTCCCTGAACTCTAAAATTAGTCTGTAGGGTTTCAAGTCAGGAACTGAGCTGCACCTGCAGGTGCCAGGGCTGAGCTAAAGAAAAGGAAAGACTGAGATGCAGTCCTTTCCCACATCACCATCCCTTCTTAGACTTACATGAGCTCAAAGATCTCCCCGATGAGCATGCAAGTGAAGCCATTCTTCTGGTGTAGATTATAAACGTGTAATTGTCAAGAAAAATGTGGCTGATAGAGACAGCAATTTGGGGCTCATGTGCCTGAACTTAACTCCTGGCTCTGTGACTTTCTAGCCTTTGGCCAAATTTACTTAATCTCTCTCAACTTTTGTCTGCAGTAATACTTTGGAAAAACAGCACCTGTCTCATAGGATTATTAGGTATCAGATAATGGGTGTAAAGTATTTAACACAGAGCTGACACAGATTAAATCAAAAGATATTAATTATTATAGTTATTAGCGTCCCATCAAAAAGAAAGATCTCCTTTAGAGAAGGTCCTTATGAACTGACACCACCAAGTGAAAGGCACGTAGCTCTTGGGAAACGCAGGGTTATCATTATCCATAATGATCATTATTTTCCCAGCCTCTTTCAACCTTAAAAGTTCCATCTCCCTTCCGGGGATTAGAATCAAACCCACCCCAACTTCCCATCCAGGCCCTGGCTTAGAGAGGGGCTAAGGGTCCCAGAGCTTCAACGCAGAGACACAAAGGATATTCGAGAGAAGAAGAGGTCAAGGTTTTCGATGTGGTGCCAGGGTGCTGTGGATACAGGAGCAGAGATGTCAGAGCCCTGAAGGAACCAGAGCCCCTTGCTTCCTCAGCGCTCCTCCACCGGCTCTCTCCCCAGGCCACCCCCCGCCCCCCGGCTGCGCTGTGGGGTCAGAGAACTCACATTTACTCCCCTCAGGGACGTGCACCAGTAGGTCCTCCTCCCCAGGGGGTGAATCACTGTAGGAGGCCTCAAGGCGCTGGTATTCAGTGTCAAACTGCGCCATCACCACCGCCCCCTGTCCACTCTGTCCACCTGCCAGTAATGATGAAGAGATCCAGTTCAGACCCAGGGGCTGCTTGTCTGCTGCCCTGCCTAGTAGACCACAAAGAGTGAGAAAGAATCCCTGGCCTTGGTCTCTACTCCCGGTCTTCTCGGCTCAAAGGCAGAAGAGTAGTTACCAAAGGAGAGCAGTAAGCTCAGGGTCCGGGAGCTCAGGCCTTCCCAGAGCCTTTCCTGAGTTGTCTACTGAGGTCTGGCTGGACTAAAGCAAGATTCTGCTGCTTTGGGGGGGGGGGGCAGGGAGGGCTGTTTCATCTTCTATGCAGTGGAGTTAAGGGGACTTCCCTCTCCTTCCTGGAGAAACCCAGGTCTCCCAAGAGACTAGCAGTCCGGAAGCACTTTGTAAACAAAGGTTTGAGATAAGCACATGGCCCTACCAGCTCCATGGACAGCGTCTGCTCCACTCCAGCCCTTGATGCCCAGGCTCCGCAGCTGCTGGAGGAGAAGGTGTCAGGCCCCAGAGAGAGGGGAGTGGGGAGAGAAAGAAATCCAGCCCTCCTATCAACCCAGCCTCCAGTGAGAGGAGGCCAAGCATGGGGCAGGGAGCTGTTGGGGGAAGAGGCACTGGGCGAGGTGTCCTTCCTCGGGTTTACTATACGTAGGCCACTCATCCAACCCCAGAATCCCAAGAAGTGGCTTGCTGAGCCTGTCAAGACTGAGTCAGTACAGGCCCGAGGTCAGGCAGCTCCTCTGGACTGTTCTTCCAATGCCCCTCCTCAGCCTCTGAAATTAGGCCTCTCAGGGTCCTCAAAGCCCCAAATCCAAAACCCAAGAAAAGTCTTTCCTGAAAAGGACCTTTCTGGTCAACGTCTTCCCCTGCTTTCCTAGCACTAAAGGCAGGCATAGCTGGATGGGAAATCCTGACTGGGTCAGTGGAGACCCAGATCCTGGGTGAACTGTGGGGTCCCTAGGTCCCCAGAGCCAAGCATGTCTAGACAGCACTCACCCAGTCGGTGCAGACTCTCGGGCCGTGGAACACGACCCAGCCGGATCCCAGTGGGACCCCCTGGGTTAGTGAGAGCCCTGGGTCCAAAGGAGCTGACCAAGCCCTCGGGGAACTCAACACTCACCGGGTCAGTGTGGACCCAGGCTCATGGAGCCCTGGCTGGCCGGGCCTGGGCTCAGGGGTTCCTGCGGATGGTGGAAGAATCGAGCCAGTCCGACAGCGGATCGTCCAGGTGGGCTGGGTTGCCTCCCCACACCCAGCCGCCAGGACCCGAGCCCAGAGCGCCCCAGGGTCGCCCGGCACCAGGCCAAAGGCTCGGCTCCCAACAGCGGACAACCTCGCGCGCGGCCCCGCCGCCCGCGCGCGCCCCCGCCCGCGCGCCCCCGCCATCAAAACATTCCGGCTGCGCGCCTTCGCCCCTCCCGCGGCGCCCCTGTCCCCCGTTACTCGCCGTGAGCTCACTTAAGGCTCCGCGGGCAACCCCCCCGTCAGGTCCGGCCCGGGCCTTGGGAGTTCAGTAACCGATCTCGCGTTTCACCTCAGGAACCGTGACCCGAGCGACTCCAGGGGCTCGGTCGGCTCCGCTGGGTTCGTCCGGACCCGGAGCCCTAGGCCCGCCGCCTGCCACTCACTGTCACCCGCAGTCAGTCTGGCCAATGAGCACGGGGGGTGGAGACACGACGGCCAATTCTCGGCTTCGAGGGCGGGACTAAAGGTTCAAGGTGGGTTTTGGACCGTCAGAGGACCAATAGTACGCGCCATGTGGGGCGGGGCTGAGGCCCGGACGACGCCGTTTGTCCCCTTCGCTGCGCCGTAGTGACGAGATTGTTGTAGTGTTGCAGAAATCCGGACTTGGAATTGTAAACGAGCGTGCGGCTCGGCTCACTGGGGCCTTTGGTGCCGCTTCTGAGGGCGCGGACGAGTGCACGCGGTTTAGTCATTGCTGGAGCTCATCGCACGGGTATCGAGGAGCGGTCGCTTAGGGAACCTGAGTGATTTTGGCTCTACTGGACTCGATTTGGGAGTTGGATGCTTCCCCTTTCACTCTATGTGGTTCGAGACTGTGGGTTTGAGAAAGCGGCCTGGGGTCACGTATTAATCCCCAGAGCGGATTCCTGGTACCAGACTGAGGCCCGAGGTGCCTTCCGGCGTGGGGAGACCAAGTCAGGCAGGCAGGAGACCGGGCGGTAGGATCGCACTCTGGGGAGCTCTGTTTCTGTCCCCCTTTCTGCTCCAGAAGGTCCTCCTAAAGAATTTCTGCTCAGCCATGTCGCCGGTTTCAGCTGCAACCCAGGTTCCTGCGTTGGTTTCCCTCTTTGACCTCAGCGCGGATGCTCCTATCCTTCAGGGCCTGAGCCTGGTGAGCCGCCCTTCTGGGGAGGCTGTGGCCCAGGCTCTGCGGGCTTCCTGTCCAGGTATCCGGGAAGGTTTGGGGAGGACCCACGAGGACCGTGACGGGCTAGAGCTTATTACTCGTCCAGGGAACACATTCTTACTGATATTCTCCGGTTTAAGAGCCCTTGCTGACATCTCTTTCTACAGGATAAAATTTATCTTCAATTCCCTCAATCTGCGGGTTGTTTCCCGCACAGGCCCCCCGAATTGTTTCCAAACAAGGCTCTTGTCATTTCTTACGTCTGGTTGTGTTTACAGCACTGCCTGCAAAAAACTTCAAAATTCCTAGATACGGCCAAATTTAACTGGTTTCCAATCAAATCAGTCGTTCTTAATGAATGTAAAACAATTTTTTATTTGTTTATTTGTAAAACAATTTTTTATTTTTATTTTTACAACCTTAATTTGTCTCTGGCTGTTTTTCTTGAAGTTTGAAACAAACCACACTGTAATTGGAAATGTAAGCTTAAAAAATGGACGTTTGGGAAGTGGTTTTTGCAGTTAAAAATAATTTTAACGTTACCAAAAATTATTTTCTACGGGATTACTCTAAACAATCCCTTTAGTTAACGTGTTTGATATATGTCTGTTTCACATAATAGCTTTACTGAGAAAAGTGACTACTGTGCCGTTTATCTCATGATTCCCAGATTGTAATTCTGTGAAGGAAAGGATGTGCCATCTTTTTCTTTTGTATTCTCCTTTGTATACCAGACCCTGAATGTAATTCCAGGTACTGCAGATTTGGATTCCCTTTCCCCCTCTGATTACCCTCCCCTTATTTATGTTCAGGGGAGAGAGCAAGCCCAGAAAGAAAGCCACTCCAGGGTCTCCCGGATATTTCAGAGAAATTATTTTGTTCTACTTGTGACCAGACCTTCCACGACCACCAGGAACAGGTAGAAAGCGAGGTGCAAAGCTAAGGGGTGGAAGCAAAAGTATCATGGGGTGTGAGGAGAGGGAGACGTGTGACGTGTCTTTAATTAATAAAGGTCCATGTTTTGACTGAGGCAGTTGGTATTACCTGGTCATATTTCCTGGAATTCTATCACTGGTCTTGGGTACCACAAAGGGCCAGGCTAGGGCGTATTTCCACATTCAGCCTCTTTCTTTGCCTCCTACCAGAGGGAACATTATAAGCTTGACTGGCATCGGTTTAACCTAAAGCAACGTCTCAAGGAAAAGCCTCGCCTGTCTGCCCTGGATTTTGAAAAGCAGAGCTCCACAGGTGATGGCCGGTAGGACATGTTGAGTAGGACATGGGGGTGGAAGAAGGTTGAGGAGCTTGAGGAAAGGCCAAAGATGGAACACCAAACTTGTGCACCTCATGTTGTTTTCAGGAGATCTTTCCAGCATCTCAGGATCAGAGGACTCAGACTCAGCCAGTGAGGACAGCTTGCAGATACCGGATGAGGAGAGGGCTGGGTCTGAGAAGCCCAGCAGACCCCAAGGCTTCCACCCTCATCGGGTTCTTTTCCAGAACGCTCAGGGCCAGTTTCTTTATGCCTATCGCTGTGTGCTAGGCCCTCGCCAGGCAAGTGGCAGCCCGGGTTGTGTAGCCAACTACAGCCTTTGTACACTCAGCCTAGGTCTCCCCTAAGCCCAGGCCATCTCTTACTTTTCTTCCTGTTGGATTGGGTCTCACCAGTGACAGCACAGTCTTGGCTTGACATGGCCTGAATCTGGGGGTCAGGCGTAACAGAATTAAGTTTGGAAACAGACCCATCTAGGTTTGAATTGTTCTACCACTTGATCTTGACTACCTGTACTCTATAAGCCTCAGATTTCCTTGTCTGAAAACTGGGAGACAAGCCTCAGGATGGTTGTAGGAAATGAGATCATGCATATTAAGACACTCAGCACTGGCACTGGGTTTCTTCCTGTCAGTGAGTGCCATGGGCATGCTTGTGTTCTCCATCTTCCAGGTGCCCCAACAAGAACCCGAACTACTCCTACACAACCTGCAAAACGGAGGTCCCAGATACTGCGTGGTGCTCATGGCTGCAGCTGGGCACTTTGCTGGAGCCATTTTCCAAGGGTGAGAGGGTGCTGCCTGGGGTATAAGGATGCAGTGGGTCCTGTTAGCCTGGGCGTACGGGCCAGTTGCCAGCACTGGGTCTGTGTTGTCTACAGAAGAGACGTGGTGACCCACAAAACCTTTCACCGCTACACAGTGCGGGCCAAGCGGGGCACAGCCCAGGGAATTCGTGATGCCCGGGGTGGGGCTTCTCGCTCTGCCGGAGCCAACCTGAGGCGCTATAATGAAGCCACATTATACAAGGTGAGTTAGGTGTCACAGATCTGGTGGTCTGCTCCTCTCCTTTTGTCCCCTTTCATCAAATGTTACAGGGGGGAGCTTGACGCCTGTATCCTCTGGTCTTCATTATTTCTGGGAAGGTGAAGGTAAACTAGGGATGGCTCCCCAGGAGTCCTCTCATTCTCCTTCCCCTCTACTGTCTTGTACGTCCCATTCCTTACACGTCATCTGTGGGCCGGTGTTTTGGTTGGAGATTTAGAAATAGCAAGTGAAGCTGCACGGGGCTGAGTTACTCTCTTCTCTAGGATGTTCGTGACCTGCTGGCAGGGCCAGTCTGGGCCAAAGCGCTGGGGGAGGCTGGGACAATATTGCTGCGTGCTCCCCGCTCTGGCCGGTCCCTGTTCTTCGGAGGCCATGGGGCACCCCTGCAACGGGGGGATCCCCGACTTTGGGATATCCCCCTCGCTACCCGCAGACCCACCTTCCGAGAGCTACAGCATGTGCTCCATAAGCTGACCACCTTGCACGTCCACGGTGAGCTGCTGATCCAGGTCCTCAGACTCCCTAGACCTTTCTGTACCTTCCAGCCCAGGCCTTGGGTTCATTGAGAGAGACCTGGGCTGGCTTCTGCTCAGCTCAACTTGAGAAACATCTTTTGTTTTATGACAGGAGAGGACCCCTGGGAGGCAGACAGGTTGGACTCACCTCAGACACACTGGAAGAAGAGAGAGGGGAAGAAGGCTACCGAGGCAGAAAGAAAGGTCTCCAGTGATGAAAATGAGGCACTTGGGCAGAATGAGGAATCTTCCAAACAGGGTTTGAGTCCCATCTGGCAGCTGTCAACTCTCTCTGGGTGTCTGTCCCGGAAATGTAGTGTCAAATCTACTATTGCTTCCCTCTTTATAATGAGCCCTACACAACACATAGTTCGTTATGATAAGGGGCACCTGGTAGCAATCACTGGGACTGGGTCAGGGACCTTTCCAGACTTCCTGTTCGCTTTTGTTCACTGATGTATCTCAATACTTAACATGAAATAGTGCATGAAACAGATGCTTGTGTGGCACAAATCTCACGTATTTGCTTTCTTACCAGATGCTGTGGTTTGGAGCTAAGGCCTGCTTTCCCGGCCTCATACTCTTAGCCTTAGTGGCTGTCACTGCCCCCATGCTCTCCCCCGTTGTGTACCATCCTAACGCGGCTCGAGGGGAGAGTCTAAGGATACCTGACCCTCCGTAGCTCCTTCTGGGTCTTTCCCGTCTGAGCTAGCCTCATTTCTGCACGCAGTACTAATGGATACAGATCTCGGGTGACAAAATACAAATATTTCTTTTCATTTTAAGACAATCTAGATTCTTTTTATGTACATTCTTATACATCTGGGGCAGCCCACCAGTGTATTTCTTTAGGTGGACCAAACATGTCGTATTTTTCCCTAGGTTCAGGGTCGGAGGAAGAGGACAGCCCCCAGGTAGAGTTGGAACTAGTAGAGTTGACAGTGGGGACCCTGGATCTTCGTGAGTTTGAGGTACTGCCAAAGCGGAGGAGGAGGAAGAGGAATAAGGAGAGGAACCGAGACCTGAAAGCTGGGACGCACGTGACGCTTCCCCAGCAACCTCAAGGAGATGAAGCCTTCTCACAGTCTGCCCAGGCACACACGGCCCCTTTGGGGCCTTCCCTGGATGAGGCCAAGACCCCTGATCATTCAGAGCTCTGGGACATGCTTCTAGCTGCTTGCCGAGCCGGAGACGTCGAGATGCTGAAACTCCAGCTAGCTGCCGGCCCCAGAGACCCTGGAGTTCTGTCTCTGCTCAGTGCCCCCTGGGGCTCCAGGGGCTTCACCCTCCTGCATGCAGCAGCTGCCGCTGGGAGAGGCTCAGTGGTTCGCCTGCTGCTGGAGGCAGGTGCCGACCCTACTGTGCAGTAAGTAGGGGTCTCCAAGCTGAGCCCTTTGGGGGTATAGAGAGGATCATCTGGAGGCTAACGTTGGTACTGGCTACTTGACAGAATTCCCCTTGATCTGTTTGGGTGAGGTTGGGAGATGCAAGAGGCAAGCTGAACCCATATTTGGGGCTCTTCGCACCTAGGGACTCCCGGGCCCGGCCACCATATACGGTTGCAGCTGACAGGTCAACGCGAAATGAGTTCCGAAGGTTCATGGAGAAGAATCCAGATGCTTACGATTACAGCAAGGCTCAGGTCAGCTGGAAAAGGAAGCAGCAGCACAGTAGGAAGGCAGCCTAGATGCAGGCTAAAATCTTTTCTACTTTGTTAGAGTTTTCCCAAGGTATGGGTCTTACCTTACACCTCCCCGGAAATCCTCCAGGTGCCAGGGCCGCTGACGCCCGAAATGGAGGCACGGCAGGCTATGCGGAAAAGGGAGCAGAAGGCTGCGCGGCGGCAACGGGAGGAACAGCAGCGGAAGCAGCGGGAGCAGGAGGAGAGGGAGCGAGAAGAGCAGCAGCGCTTTGTTGCCCTCAGTGATCGTGAGAAGGTGAGGCCCAAGCTGCTCTCTTCCACAGCCCTGATTTCCTTAGAGGTCTGACTGGTTTCCAGTGTGCAGCTGCCCCTTCTTGGGTACTCTGCCCACCACTGGGGCCTTGTCCTTAACAAGACTTCTTTCCCTCAGAGGGCTCTGGCTGCAGAGCAGCGGCTAGCTGCCCAGCTGGGCGTCCCCACCCTGCGGACCCCCGGCTCTGTGGACCTCAGTGCTCCGTAAGTGCAGGGGCGGGCGTGATGGCTAGGCTGGGAGTGGGCAAGCAGACTGAATGCTGCAGCGTACTCAGAAAGGCCATTGGGGGGACTGGAGATGTTCTGGAAACCTTCTAGAGCCAAACCAGAAATGGCCAGAGGGGTGGGGAGAGCCTGGATTGGAGAGTTTCTGGGGTACCTGTTCAACCATCTGTCTTCCTCTTGTCCAGACGCTGCTGGAGTTGTGGGACATCCCTCCAGGGCCTCACTCCCTTTCACTATCTCGACTTCTCTTTCTGCTCCACACGCTGCCTCCGAGACCACCGCTGCCAGGCCGCCAAGCCCTCTTCCTGATCTCTCACGGCTGCGCCTGGAGCCAGCTCGGCCCTGAGAGGCTGCATTCACACTAGCCCTAGGTTTCTTCTTTCCCGTGAAAGCGGAGTATTCGGAAGATTAGGAAGGACACTCAGGAACCCAGGCAAAGACAGGGCCACAGAGGAGTGTGGAGCTGGGACAGTCTCTGGAATTTTAATCACAATAAAGTTTGGCAAGGAAACTGCACTTGGACTAGCATTTGGGCCTTGTGGCCTTTGGTTCCTTGAGGTCATCGTGGCCAGCACCAAGGAATCCTGCCCACTCCGTGTCCCAGGTCCGAGGGTTACCTTTCTCTCAGTGCCCGCTTAACTCCATTGGTTCAGGGGCACCTTGTGTATCAGCTGAGAGGGAGTAGATGTATGTCTTATGCAGGGTGCTGTTTAGGATGGGCCTATCCAGAAACTGGACTTGGGGCTGAGGTGGCACGTTTTCTAGCTCTAGCAGTGTGATTTTGTTGAGGGCTCCCCTAGAAAACAGCAGGGGTCTTGGCACGTAGAGAGTCTCTTGGGGCCCCCGCTTTGTCCAGTACCGGCCCAGGTTAAACCCATTGATCCAGACTTGGCCCTGGGAAAGAGAAGAGAGAGCGGAAAATAAAAGGGTCAGCTCTCAAGGGGGTAGAATCATCCCCTTTTGGGGTTTCCTTTTTCTTTCTTTCTTTTAAGATTTATTTATTTGAGAGTGAGAATGAGAGCGTGCAGCGGGGAGAGGCAGAGGGAGAAAGAGAGAATCCCAAGCGTGGAACCTGACACGGGGGTTTGATCCCAGGACCTTGAGATCACACCCTTAGCTGAAATCAAGAGTTGGATGCTCAACCAACTGAGCCACCCAGGCGCCCCTCCCTTTTGGGTTTCTAATCGGGAATAATTTCTGTTCCCCCTCCTTCCATGATACTCCTCTCATCACTCTGACCCCACTGTCAGCAGTACCTTGGTCCATCCAGGTAGAGAGAGAAAAGTGTCCCCGCCTTCTCCTAAAATTGGAAACTTTGTGGAGTAGAAGGTGGGGCCAGAGGGAACTTGAGGATGTGACCTTTTCTTCAGCTGGAGGGGAAACCACCGCTTTACAAGCTTATCAATTTTCAGAGGGAACATCAGCCACCGGCTGAGGACCGTTTGCCCCAGAACTGGTGGCTCTAATAGGCCCTGCGAAGAAGGCAAATGAAAACTCATCATTCATTAAGCTCTTGTTTGTCCTCTATTAGGCCCCTATTTTTCCAAGGGAGTCTGGTCAGTAAGAGTCCGGAGGAGAAGCGGTGGGAAAAACCAACTTACCTTGAAGTCACTGCTGTTAGACCCGAAACTGAGCCTCCCCATGTTCTCCAGTAAGATGTCTAGTTTGGCCCCTACTTTCCCCATCAAAAATAGTTGGTGTTTCATGTTTCGTTCCAGAACACCCTGAAACACCTGTAGATAAGAGGAGCTGTGAGAGGAAGGCCTCAGCATCTAACTCATGGCCATGACAGAGGAAGCTACGTTAGCCCACGTATTTGGAGAGCAAAGAGAACACAGCCCATCTGTCGGTTACCCATGCATTCTGGAACCTTAGCCTCAGTTAAATTCATCCTCATCCCAGCTTATCCGAGGCCCCCCTGCAAATGTGGGCAGACAGTAGGAAAAGGCAGATACAGGGAACTTAAGGCTAAAGGATGCTGGGGAGGGGAGAAGAGACAGGCTCACAAGGGTAGCCTAGAATTAGGTCCTTACCCCATCTACCATCACATAGGCGCGGTCATGGACTCCATTGTTAGGCACCCAGAACTGTGTTGGCTCAGACACAGTATAGGTCAGATAGGTCCGGTATAGCACAAAGCCACGGTCCTGGGTATGGAAGAGGAAGTACTTACGATGAACTGAGAGGTAAGAGAGGATTCTCTGGGGAAGGTGTGCAGGGCAGAAGGAAACTTTGGCCATGGCTGTTGAGGAAAGCTGCCATGCCTGCTGGATGTGGGATTCTGCCTTACCTGTTTGACAGCCTCAAAGGACATTGGCAAGATTGAACTGATGGGCCCTTGGGGACACAGGAAGTCTAGGAAAGCCAGCAAATCCCCATCCTATTGGAAGAAGGGGAAGGTATTAGAATAAAAGGGAAGTTCCAGAATAGAGGGCAGGATAGGCTAGACCATTTAGAGAACAAAGGGTAGAATCAGAAAAGATGAAGAAGAGCTTACCAGTTGCAGGGTCAAAGGTCCAAGCGTCATCTTGGGGCTGGGGGGAGGTAAAGGTCCCAGGGGAATTTCCTGGAACTGAGCCCAAATTCTCTCAGGAGCCATAGGAAAACCACAAAAACAACCCTTATTCCAAGACCCTAGCATAGGGTTCTCAACCTGGGGTCCAGGGAATGGTTTCAAGGGGTCATGAAGATCCTGTACTTTTGCACATGCTTATGTCTATCTTCCCAGGTAGTCCCATCTGCGTAGCTGGGAAACGGTTCTTTGGGCTCCGTGGCCCAGATAACCACCAGTGATTTATGGGATCCCATTACAAACAATTTAGGTACTCCCTTTCCCCAAATTAATAAGAGCCTTGGGCGCTTAATGAAGTGGTAGGGCACCTCACTGATGACGTTTCGAAGAGCAAAAAGCTTAGGTGTGGGGTCCCCTGCTTCAGATATTGGTGCATCGTAGTCATAGCTGGTAGTAATTGGAAGAAAGCGTCCCTTCTCATCAGCACCTGGGGTCAAACCGATTTCCTTAATTCAGTGTCTTTCAAATGATAGGCACTAGGCAAAGACATTCATGCAAAGAATTTTGCTGCCAGAGGGGGCAGTGGTGGCCACATCCAATTTCTAGACCTCCTAATCTACCCAGCCCTTGGATTCCAATTCCTTGATGCCTCCCTGACTCCATCCCAGGGACCCTGCGGACTCACCATTCCAGTATCCAAAGTTGGTGCCTCCGTGGAACATGTACCTGAAGTGGGGGAAGGTGGGGAGAAAGGCAAAAGCTGACCCACTGAATCGCTTCGATCCCCCAACACCCTGCTAATGGCTTCATGTTGGCCCCCATGTCTCCAGTTACATGTTCACACTGGCTCCCAGCTTCAGCATGCTTTCTAGGCCTTTGGTCACAGCCAAAACGGACCGTGTGGAGTGGTTCTGGCCCCAGTAATCCAGCCAGCCTGTGTAATACTCGGAGTTCACCTAAAATGTGGAGTGACAGCAGCTGTAAGCGGGATGGGAACTGAGCTCGACCCATTCCTACCCTGACTCCAGCTCTGACTGCCCTCCCCTCCAGCTCCTCACCAGCGGCCCATGGGGCTCATACACCCGCAGTAGGCCAAAGATTTTGGTCATGTTGTCAGCTGCGGAAAGGAGGCAAAGTTGAGAGATGAGCACAGAGGAGATGCCCAGTCCCCAGACTCCACTCCACCCCGCTCAGGACACCTGGGCCGAAATCCACAGTGGTGTAGAGTCCCTGGAGGGAGCCACATTTGAGTCCTTCAGGCCCATCT
Organism: Mustela putorius furo; assembly: GCF_011764305.1. NCBI lineage: Eukaryota > Metazoa > Chordata > Mammalia > Carnivora > Mustelidae > Mustela > Mustela putorius. The sequence goes on from NW_025421341.1 coordinate 23,127,155, forward strand.
GTGGTGAAGAGGAGGATTCTGTCTCCCAGCAGCGCACGGAAGAGCCCAGCCAGGTGCCGCATGTAGCTGAAGTCACAGGCCCTGTAGCTACCGTATTCATTCTCCACCTGCCAGGGAAAAGGAGGAGTGGAGCTCAGCTACCCAGTGGAGGTTAGGACCCCTGGCACCGCCTTCCTCTTGCCCGGTCCCCTTGTACCTGAATGCTAATGATGTTGCCCCCATTATGGTAGAGCCATGGATATAACTTGGGCAGCAAGACCTTGAACCAGGAGTCCACTGCGGCAAGAAAGGCTAAAGGAAGAAGCGGTGGTCTGCTCATTAGGACACAACCACTTTTGCAGCCCCCACCCACAGCACCAAGGTCAGCAAGCTCAGAGCTGCCTGAACCCTGGGCTACAGTTTTGTATCCCACTTGTCCACAAATGACTCTGAACCCTGAGCACCTGTGAATTTGCATGGCAAGGACATCTGAGCTCAGGAAACCTTAAAAGCAGTGTTTATAAATTTAATTTTTAAATTAAATTTTCATTTTTTTTAAAGATTTTATTTATTTATCAGAGAGAGAGTGGGAGAGAGCGAGCACAGGCAGACAGAATGGCAGGCAGAGACAGAGGGAGAAGCAGGCTCCCTGCTGAGCAAGGAGCCCGATGTGGGACTCGATCCCAGGATGCTGGGATCATGACCTGAGCCGAAGGCAGCTGCTTAACCAACTGAGCCACCCAGGTGTCCCTAAATTTTCATTTTTAAACATGAGAAGAATGTTAGAGACGCCTGGCTGGCTCAGTCGGTTAAGCGTCTGCCTTAGGCTCAGGTCATGATCCCAGGGTCCTGGGACAGAGTCCTGCATCATACCACATCAGGCTCCTTGCTCAGCGGGGAGCCCGCCTCTCCTGCTGCCTGCCACTCCCCCTGCTTGTGAATGAGTGCTCTCTCTCTCTGACAAATACATAAAATCTTTAAAAAACAAACAAAAACATTGAATTCCTTTACATTTTGTGTTCTGTATAAGGGGTGTCCAGACTTAACTGTCTCCTTTAATCCAAGCATATGTTAAATCTCATTCAACAAATATTTATGCATGCTTCCTATGTACCAATGTTCTAGGTGTTAGGGATACAGAGTAGAACAAAATAGATAAAAATCTCTGCCCTTGTGAAATTTCCTTCCCAGTGAGGAGGGCAGACAATAAATAAATAGCTAAAATAGATAGTGTGTTAGTGCCACGGAGAAAAAAATAAAGCAGGGAAGAAGGATATAAAATCGTTGGGGAGCTTAAATTTTAGAGAGTAGCCCAGGGCAGGCCTCATTTGCAGGAAGACGGTGGGAGCACTGAGTGCAAATACCTCAAAGGAGGACTGTGCCTGGTGGGTTTGAAAAACAGCAACGAGGCCAGCATGAACAATGAGGAAAAGAGCAGAGGTCAGGGAGATGACCGGGCCAACAAGGTAGGATCCAATAGGCCATTTTTTTTTTTAAGATTTTATTTATTTATTTGACAGAGAGAGATCACAAGTAGACAGAGAGGCAGGCAGAGAGAGAGAGAGGGAAGCAGGCTCCCCACAGAGCAGAGAGCCCGATGCGGGACTCGATCCCAGGACCCCGAGATCATGGCCCGAGCCTAAGGTAGCGGGTTAACCCACTGAGCCACCCAGGCGCCCCCAATAGGCCATTTTAAGGAATCCATGGTTCCTACTCTGAATGAGGTGAGAACCTATTGGAGACGTTTAAGCAGTGAAATGGCATGATCTGAGATATGTATTTAAACTTCTATTTTAACAGGATCACCGTGTGTCGAAAACAGAGGCTAGGGGCAAAGAAGGGAAACCAGTAAGTAACCTATTAAAGTAGAGGTGGTTTGGATTAATGTGGGTGGTGAAAAGGGCTGAATTCAATGTATTTTGAGAGTAAAGCTGCAGGGTTTTCTGATAGGTTGAATGTGAGGTGGGAGGGAGGGGCACGACGAATTACACCACAGTGCTTAGCCTGATCAGTTGCAAAATGGGAGTCACCGTTAACTGAGAGGAGATCGTAGGAATGACCGGGGAGCTGCAGGCAGAGGGAGAAGCAGGTTCTTGGCAGGGAGCGTGATGCACAGCTCAATCCCAAGACGCTGGGATCCTGATCTGAGCCGACTGAGCCACCTAGGCGACCCTGACTGAAGATTCCTTTTTCAGAGTCATTAGCTATTAGATGGATGGAAAGCCATGAGAATAGATGAGATTGTCTAAGGAATGAACACATAGAAAAGAGAAGCGTCCAAGGCCTGAGCCCTGCAACACCCAGCCTTTACCGGAAAGAGAACGGGGAAAGAGCCAGCATGAGACTAGGAAGGAAGGCGCCTGGGTGGTTCAGTGTGCTGAACGTCGTCCTTTGGCTAAGGTCATGGTCCCAGAGTCCTGGGATGGAGTCCTGCATCGGGCTCCCTGCTCAGCAGCAAGTCTGCTTCTCCCTCCGTACACGCCCCCATCCCCTGCCCCCGGATTCTCTCTCTCTCTCTCTCTCAAATTAATAAATAAAATCTTTAAAACAAACAAACAAAAGAGACTAATAAGGAGTGGTCAGCAAGGCTGGGGCACGGGGAAGGAGCAGGAGTCAGAAAAAGGTGGTATCCTGGAAGCCAAGAGAAGAGTGTATGTGAAAGGATCATGGGAAAAGCTGGGCTGGGAGCGCCTGACTGGCCAAGGAGAAGAGAGGCCTGGAAAGGGAGTGTGGACTCAGCAGTGAAGAGGTCACTGGCTTTCTTGAGAAAAGCAGACACCGCCTGCCGGTGTTCCAGCACAAATTACCATTTCAAATGTATTTCATAGCCAGCTGAGTTGGGGAATTGCTGTGAGGGGCAGAAAGCACCCTCAGAAGTGGGACAGTCCCTGCAGGGTCCCCAGCAGATACAAAGCGTTCTTACCAGATTACCAGAGTGATCTTTTTGAAAGATAGAAATCAGATAAAATCACTCCCTTGCTCTGATGACTTCCTGTTTACACACCTGAAGTAAAATTCAAACTCCTTGAAATACTGGGCATTTCCAAGTTTAATCTTGAATTCCCATCTTTTCTTTCCCTATGCTGCTTCCTCAGGCAATGTCTCAATAGCCATGGATGTAAACGCCATCTTTAGACTGAGGAATCCCAAATTTATCTCTAGCTCAGACCTCCCCATGAATGCCACGATCACACAATCTGTGGCTTACTTAACATCCTCACTTGAGTGTGATGGGACAGAAATTTAACATGACCAGAACTGTTTCCCCCCCGGCCAAAAAGATGGTCCTTTGCAACCCCTAGTCTTCTCCATCTTCCCCATGTCAGTAAATGGCACCACCACCTAGACTGGCAAGAAAGGGGACCCCTTTCTTTCCAGACCCTACCTATGCTGCCCCCACCCTTCTCCTTCCTGTCAAAATCGATCAACAAGTCCTGGTGATTTTGATCTCCAACCTGCATTTCAATTCTCCCCTCTTCTTCCCATCACCTCCCTTCTCAACTACAGTCAGAGTCTCCCGGTTAGTTTCTCCACCTTTACCCTTGCCCTGTTCCCTCCATTTTCTACATGCAGGCTAAAGTAATCTGAAAGCAAATCAAACCTGTCTGGTTAGGCTCTTTCAATGGCTTTCTGCTGTGCTTGGAATAAAATGCAAAGCCTTACAGCAGCCTACCAAGTCCTGCCTGAACAGTCCCGATCTATCTCCAGTTTCACGACACATTCCTCCCTCCCTTACCCACTATGCTCCAGCCAAGCTGGCCTCAATCAGGCCATGTTCTTTCCCACCTCTGGGCTTTAGAATAGACTGTTCCCTCTACCTGGCTGTTGTCACTTCACTCTTCATATGACCAGTGCTTTCCCTTCCCTAGAGCCAAGTGAAATGTCATCATCTCAGAAGAGCCTTTTCTGATGTCCCTACCCCAAACGGGCCTTCCCTGTTACTCATGATCTCAACTCCTTGTCTATTTCCACAGCTGGTATTTTTACAGGTTGTGCTAATCTTGCAGGTTTTGGTTTTATAAAAAGCTGTTTCTTTCACCGTAAGCTCCACTGCACAGGAGCTGGGTATGCCTGGTCCCCCAGTATGTGGCGCCTCACTAGGCATGAAGGAGACACTCAAATGTCTGCATGAATGAGCTCCAGTTTGGGGATGGTCTCTCCGGTTTGGGGCACCCAAATGACCCATTTTGTGACTGTTGGTTGCTTTTTTTCTGTGTTAAAAATGTTGTCTCAACTCACCTGGATCTGAGGTTCTCAGATGTATGTCAGGTTTTTGAAGCAGCCAGGCTGGAAGGCCCCCCTGAGACAAACATAACGACAGCAGGTTTTGTTGTTTGAGGGGGGCGGGCGCGTAAGAAGGGAGTATGTTGAATGCAGCACTGGAAGTGGCCCTACAGTGCAGGCAGATGGGAGGCGTGGAGGAACTGCCTGTGAGTGGCTCTGGCTCTGTCCCTTCTCCTAACTCACCATGTCCCACTCTGCACAGATGTAAGGTCCTGGTCTCAGTATGACCAACAGGTTCGCTAAAGACGCCTCATTCAGGAATGCAAAGAGGTCCCGGCTGCCATTAAAGTTATAGACGCCAGGCTGGGGCTCATGGTAGTTCCAGGGCACATAACTGAGAAAGAAAGAGGTTAACAAGGCCGAAGGTGGGGAGGTCCTGGAAGCCTAAGGGCTCAGGCCTTGCAGGGAATCTCCAGGAAGCTGCCGGAAGGAGGTCCTGGCTCACCCTTTCCCACCCTTGGCCTGAAAGTCCCGGAGCTCTCATACCCAGCTGGTCTTCCTGTCCCCAAACCCCTTCTTACGGGGGTGGTAGGAAGAGTAAATCCCACCCTCCATGGCTCTCCTGAGTACTTCTTACAACTGTACAGCGTTGAGGCCACTCATTCGCATCTTGAAAAGCCGGTCTGCCCAAAGCACCCGTGGTACCCGAAAGTAGTGCAGGCTGCCAGACACGTAGCGGAACGGGGTCCCATCTAGGAGGAATCTGTCATTTTCCCGGTCCACTACGAACGACCGAGTGCCTGCCTGCAAAGAGAGAGAGACCATGCTCAGCAGAGGTCTGGAGTCCGGGATTGGGGGGGGGGGGGGGGGGGGGAACGGGAGGAGGCGCAGTGTCGGTAGAGGAGGTGGAACTAGCCCTGCCCATTGTTCTGTGATTTTCACTTTCCTTCTCTCCTGGGCTCTGTCTCGTCCCGCCTCACCACACCCAGCCTGCTGACTCAGTCCTGTCATTTTACCTGGGGCAGCAGCAGCGTCAGAAGTGGCAACAGCAGGGCGGGTAGGCAGAGCGGCTTCTTGGGGGCCATGGCGCTAACAGAGCTCCTCTAGTCTGAGAGGGCGGTCCGGCTGTCACGTGGCGGATTCCTGGGAGGGAACCTCAGCGAGCAAGGGGGCGGGGACCACCTCAAGTTGCCAGGCCAGTACCCTGGACTTGTCCATCCCACTACTCTACTAGTTTGTAAAAATCCTCTGTATCTTGAATCTGCTTCATCATCGCCACCTGGGAGCTTTTTAGAAATGCAGAGTCTCAGGTCCTACCTCAGACCTATAGAATCAGAATTTGCATTTTAACAAGATTCCCAGATGATCCTAAAGACATTCCAGATTGAGAAGCACTGTCCTACTAAACTGAGCTCCCTGAGGGTGAAGAGTACCTTGTCCATCTTGAATCCTCAGCTTCTAGCACGGGGCCTGGCACATAGCAGGTTAAATCTAGACGAATGAATGTCAGAACCAGGGGGGCTAAAACGGTTCAGAACCAAAAGAAACCAGATCTTCCCAGTGGTGTGAAAAGGGGGGGACCAAGTTGTAAGAGGACTCTTTTTCCCGGTGGCCCTGTACCACCTCAGCCATTCCATGTTCTTTGGATGTGCACTGCTCTTCAATTTATCCCTGCCTCCCTGTGTGAGAGATGTCAAGGACAGCTACTTGGTGCTAAGGTTTGGGAGTTTGTGAATTTCCATGACTCCTGCCTTCACAGTCCCAAGCCTGGGATGTAAGGATCAGAATAAGAAAAATAAAATAATAATAAAAATATCAGTAATTTGTTTATTGACACTGAGGGCTATGTCAGCTATTGTGCTAAGCACATCACATCTCATTTTATCTTCAAAAAACTCCGTGCAGTTGATAATTATTATTCCCATTTTACAGATGAGGAAATTGAGAGACAGAAATTTTAAATAACCTGTTCAAGGTTACACTACTAGTTTAGCAGAGCTGGGATTTGAACTAGGCCGTCTGGCCTCACAGTACGTGCACTTAATCTTAGGTACTACTATACCTTGTTTACAATTAGGGAGACTGAGGCTCTGAGAAGTTAAGTGGTTCAAGACCACACGGCTAGTAACTAAGCTATTAAGACAGGATTTAGAACCTAGTCTGGCTCAAGAGCCTAAGGTCTCAACCACTGAAACTAGGGGAGTGGGATATAGGTCAGAGACCCCAAGATTGTACTGATCAGAGCTGTAGGGGGTAGGAGTCCAGGCCGGCAGCACGCGCCCCAGCACCCGCCCCTCGGGGCTGGACTGTAGTCAGCTTCCTACCTCCGGCATTGGGAGATGGAGGTCCTGGGGGCCTCGGGCGGAGCCCAGCTTTGCTCGCTTTTGGCGTGGGTGCCTGCGTCTTGACCACTACTGAAGGCCAGGTGCGGAACCCTCACCCGGGTCCTGGGACCCGTTCTCCCCTAGGCTTAGCCCGCCCCCGGTCTCTCAGCTCGGTGCCCCCACATTATCCCGAAGCCCAGCGGTTGCTAGGATACCGCGGGCCGTTACGCCGGCGCGGACTGATGACGTATACACGTCTTCCGGTCCCCGGCGCTTCTTTACAACCGGAGCCAGGTCAGTGGGGAGTCGGGGCTGGCCCTCCCGGGGCTCTGCACGCAGAGGCCGGCTGTGGGCTTTCCTGAGGGGGTGGGCCCTGCCAGGGGTGGGTCTGCGCCTCTCACCCGGCCGGACTACCCTCTGCCCTGCGGTGGCGCCGCGATGGCCGGGGGAGCGGGCGCCGCTCAGAGGTGGGCTAAGGTTGGAGGAAGCGGCCTTGCAGTCGCTGAGTGGCCGGAGGCTTTAAGGCACCCGATCCCAGCCTTCTTGGAGCTGGCGTCGCCAAGGCCCGTTTTCTCCACAGTTCCGAGACCCGAGACCCGGGCGCCAGCTTTCCACATTAGTATTTCAGGGATCGTCTGGATCGTGCCTGACCCACGACCCTGCTGTTCTTTTCCTTCCAGCATGGTCCGCTGGACCCCCAGCGCATCGCCTGGAAGAGCCCACTCAACCTGGACGCAGCTGTCAGCAGCCTCAGACCGCCCTTGAGGAGGATGACTGAGACACTATGGGCCACGCGCTGTGTGTCTGCTCTCGGGGAACTGTCATCATTGACAATAAGCGCTACCTCTTCATCCAAAAACTGGGGGAGGGGTGAGTGTTTGGAAATCACTTAGCTAGTCCCCAGGGTTCGGGTGACTGAAGGACAGCAGTGTGCACATGATAGGGGCATAGAAGTTTTATTCTCTTAACCTATCCTCTTAGCTCACCTGAGAGAGCCTAGTGACATGGTCAAGGAAGTGGATTCTGGGGCCGGGGCTCCTGGATCCACCTTGTGTGACCTTGAAAAGCCATGGTTTCTTCATCTGCTTAATGGAGATAATTGTCTTTTGTTGGTGATGGAGTTGTGAGGATTAAATGAGATAATGCGTATAAAACACCTCACCCAGGGCCTGGCTCCCAGCACTTGGTAATGCTGACTGTTACTCATGTAATATTTATGGAGCATTTCTCATGTGCAGAACAGTGCATTATGACCAGAGTACCTCGAATTATGGTTTTCCTACTCTTGAGCTCAGAATGTAAAATCTTCAGACTTCTCTTGAAGCCACACCTTGGGAGGGTTTCTGCCAGCTGGGAAAGATACCCCGCTCCCCTTCTCCCCAGGGAGTTCCTCGGGGTCCAAGCAGTGTGGGAGATGACCGTGGTCCTTCACTGACCCCTTTGGCCCACAGTGGGTTCAGCTATGTGGACCTAGTGGAGGGGTTACATGATGGACACTTCTACGCCCTGAAGCGGATCCTGTGTCACGAGCAGCAGGATCGGGAGGAGGCCCAACGAGAAGCAGACATGCATCGCCTCTTCCATCACCCCAACATCCTTCGCCTTGTGGCTTATTGTCTGAGGGAGCGGGGCACTAAACATGAGGCCTGGCTGCTGCTGCCCTTCTTCAAGGTCAGAAAGTCTCCTGGCAATGGAGGGGCTTGCAACAGAATCATCTACCGAGGGCTGTGTGAGTAGTCCAGCATGTTAGGAAGCAGAGACCGTGTCCTGGGGTTGGCCGCTGCAGATTTGGGGTTTAGAGGAACCCAAGTGGGATGGTGAGGTGTCTAGTGTGTGTGGTGAAAGAGTTGCTAGGCTGTGACACAGGAAAGGGATTAGGATGAGGAAGCAGAGGCTCAGAAAAGATGGCCAACTATGGGGAAATTTGTGTTGCAGAGGGGCACGCTGTGGAACGAGATAGAAAGGCTAAAGGACAAAGGCAACTTCTTGACTGAAGATCAGATCCTTCAGCTGCTGCTGGGTATCTGCAGAGGCCTTGAGGCCATTCATGCCCGAGGTTATGCCCACAGGTCAGTGGGAGGGCCCTGTGTGCTTATGGGGCAGAAAGGAAGGGCCTCACCAAAAGGAATGAGAGGTCTCCGCTCTCCTCCCGAGGAACAGTATCCATGATTCTTTTGCCCCAAGGGATTCTAGCCTCCCTATCCAGAGATGCTCATGGGCCATTTCCACTTCCCTACAGGGACCTGAAGCCCACCAATATCTTGCTTGGAGATGAGGGGCAGCCAATTTTAATGGACTTGGGTTCCATGAATCAAGCTTGCATCCATGTGGAGGGCTCCCGCCAGGCTCTAGCCCTGCAGGTAAAAGAGTGTCCAGTTTCTTTCCCCTCCTGTTCTCCATCCTCAACCTTTTCTTTGGCCTGCCCCAGTTTGATCACGTGACCATGACCTGTGCCCCTCATTTGAGCTGTGGGGCCACTGTTCCAGGACTGGGCAGCCCAGCGATGCACCATCTCCTACCGGGCCCCGGAGCTTTTCTCCGTGCAGAGCCACTGTGTCATTGACGAGCGTACTGATGTCTGGGTGAGGAGCATGTGGCCGGGCACATGGCGGGGGAGGAGTGCTGTTCTGCCTGCTGTGTGACGGAGGGGTGGGACTTTGGTTTCAAAAGCATGGGGCCCCAGGAACCATGTATGTCCCCATCCCCCTCGACTTCCTTCCTGGGAACTGTCACTGACATGGTACTCAGCTGCTCAGGAAGTGGTATAATCCTGCCCTTCGAACAGACTGAGTAGAGCTAAGTGGCAAGGCTGAAGGCAGTGGTCAAGCAAGGGGTACAGAGGCCTCCAGTGAACTGGCAGTTTCTCTGGACTCTGGTGATGTCCTGTGGCTGAGGTCAGCATATTCTTTTTAGCTACGAAGTCACCTTTCACTACAGGATAAGAGGAGAGATAATCACCTCCGTTGGTCCCCTGCCAAGGTATAACCAAGTTATGCTCAGTCCCTAGGCTGTGTGCTATACGCCATGATGTTTGGGGAAGGCCCATATGACATGGTGTTCCAGAAGGGTGACAGCGTGGCCCTTGCTGTGCAGAACCAACTCAGCATCCCCCAGACCCCCAGGTGAGCAATAAAAGGGGCACCGAAACATTTCAGACTCCTCTCTGCCATTAGCAGAGTTGGAACCTTAGCACGGGGAACAGCGACCCTCCAGTCACTGTGCCCGCCTCCTTCCACAGGCATTCTTCAGCCTTGCGGCAGCTGCTGACCTCCATGATGACTGTAGACCCCCAGCAGCGCCCTCCTGTTTCTCTCCTTCTCAGTCAGTTGGAGGCACTGCAACCCTCAGCTTCAGGCCAGCACACCACCCAAATCTGAACAAACCAGTGGCCACATTGAGAAGGTGACCCCTGTGCCTTGGCTCCCATCCCTCAGAACCTCTATCCAGTCTCTCCAGGGCTGCTTTCTTGTCACTGGGGCAGGTGGATGGGACAGTTGACTCAGTCTTATTTCTCTGCTTCTGCTCTCTGACCTCCCAAGAGCAACAACTGGACAGGGGGACTGACTGAGTTGGGGTGGACGAGGCTGGGAGTGGGGGAAAAGGGAAACGGATAGAATTATAAAGGCTCTGAGCAGGACTGCAGAGCCTACATCATGGTCTGCCTTCACATCTGGGAGCAGGAGAATGTATAAATAGAAGAATAAAGTGAAAGCAGCTTGGTGTGGATCTTAGTCTCATTGTTCCTGGAGGGAGAGAGAAGAGGGGCCAGGGGCCTGAGGTCTGGTTGCCATTTCCAAGGGAACAGACTGGGAAGAGGGACTGGCTTCGTGAGGAGTGACATGACTTCATCCTTCCGCCTAAGGAGGCAGGTGTCCTTACCGGAGACCTGGCTGGCTGGAGGAGGCATATCTTCTCCCAGCCCGGTCTCCGTCAGAAACTTATGCTGTTCTGGACTGAGTTGGCTTGTGTGCTAAGAACTGGGACCATGCCCTCCCACCCCAGAAGCACATTCAGTTTGTTCTTTCCTTCATTCCCAGGAGTGGGTAGCTGAGTCAGAGCAGCCCAGCCGGTTTGCCAGGCAAGGGCTTTTGGGTGGAGACACCTAAGGAAGCTTTTGGACCGAAGCTGAGCAGGTCTCTCCCAGCCTCAGCCTGGGGGTGAGGGGAGTGGAGGTGGCAGCCATTTGGCCCAGAGTTTCTCCCAGAGGGTTCTAGCACACACATGGTTAATGATTAATGAGGCCCGTGTGGCGTGGCTGTATCCAGCTGCCACTTCCTGCCCTACTCTGCTGAGTAAACAGGGGCCCTGGCTTTGCTGGGCTGAAACCTGTTCCCTAGGGAAGGGCACTGCGTCCCTGAATCACCAGGGAGGGAAGGGGAAGGGCAGGGCTGACATCTTCTGCTCCCAAGATTGAAGCTTCATCCCCACCCCCCAGCCCCGCCCCCTGCAGCCATGCTCACCCCCACATGTTGACGTCGATGTGGGTCCTGGGGTGCCTATTAGCAATGTTGGCATTTTCCCCAGGGCCCTGGCAGGAGGCTCCCTGGGCTAGCATAGAGACTGAGGTCAGAAAGAAAGAACAAACAGAGGGGAGACGACCTGACTTTAATGGCACAGCTCTAGGCCCCAGCAATGCAGCAAGAGAGACAGCTGTACGAAGCTGCTCAGAGGTGCGGTGACACAGACAACGCTAGGAGATTGCCCTTGTCCCTTCCCATCCCCCAAGCTCATGACTAGGCTCCATGCCCAGCAACTGTGGGCCAGCCCAGTCCTGGTCCCAGGCCCTCATGACGCACAGAAGTGCCCGGGGCCAAGCTTCCAGAATCGGTGAATGCAGAAGCAGCAGGAAGAACAGGGTGGCAGTCTAACTCAAATACAGAAACTGCTGGACTTAAACTCCTACTTGGAAAGGAAGTGAAAACTTGTGTCTTTCAACAGCTTGCAGCTGGATGCACAGGTCTGGGAGTAAGTCCTCATTTCCTGTCTACCATCCTGGGCACCCCGGGGGTCTTACATCAAGGTCCCCGGGGTCATGTTTCCTCGGGCCTGGCATGGACCCCTTGTCAGGTCTCACCTTCAGCCACAGAAGGGAAAGGGGTCACAGGCAGCAAAAATGAGGGCAGCAGCAGAAGCAGCAGGCAGCAGCGGCACAGAGAGGAAGGCAGCAGAAGCTCAAGCACTCACAGAGGGGACAAGAAACCGTGCAAGGAGACTGTTTATTTCGAAAGGATTTTGCAATAAACATAGTGAGTGGGGTCCAGGCAGTTGTTCTATTCTTCTCCCTCGTCCTCGTCCTCATAGGAGTCGATGCCCACCTCCTCGTAATCCTTCTCCAGGGCAGCCATATCCTCCCGGGCCTCCGAGAACTCCCCCTCCTCCATGCCCTCACCCACATACCAGTGCACAAAGGCCCTCTTGGCGTACATCAGGTCGAACTTGTGGTCCAGGCGGGCCCAGGCCTCGGCGATGGCGGTCGTGTTGCTCAGCATGCACACGGCGCGCTGCACCTTGGCCAGGTCGCCCCCGGGCACCACGGTGGGGGGCTGGTAGTTGATCCCGACCTTGAAGCCCGTGGGGCACCAGTCCACGAACTGAATACTGCGCTTGGTCTTGATGGCGGCGATGGCGGCGTTGACGTCCTTGGGCACCACGTCGCCCCGGTACAGCAGGCAGCAGGCCATGTACTTGCCATGGCGGGGGTCACACTTGACCATCTGGTTGGCAGGCTCGAAGCAGGCGTTGGTGATCTCTGCCACCGACAGCTGCTCGTGGTAGGCCTTCTCCGCAGAGATGACCGGCGCATAGGTGGCCAGGGGGAAGTGGATGCGGGGGTAGGGCACCAGGTTGGTCTGGAACTCCGTCAGGTCCACGTTGAGGGCCCCGTCGAAGCGCAGGGAGGCCGTGATGGAGGACACGATCTGGCTGATGAGCCGGTTGAGGTTGGTGTAGGTGGGGCGCTCGATGTCCAGGTTGCGGCGGCAGATGTCGTAGATGGCCTCGTTGTCCACCATGAAGGCACAGTCCGAGTGCTCCAGGGTGGTGTGGGTGGTCAGGATGGAGTTGTAGGGCTCCACCACGGCCGTGGACACCTGGGGCGCGGGGTAGATGGAGAACTCCAGCTTGGATTTCTTGCCATAGTCAACTGAGAGCCGCTCCATCAGGAGAGAGGTGAAGCCAGAGCCAGTGCCCCCTCCGAAGCTGTGGAAGACCAGGAAGCCTTGGAGTCCCGTGCACTGGTCAGACTGAAAGGCAGGAAAGAGAAAGAGCATGTAGGTATATCAGGGGCCTGTAGAGCTCTATCTTCTGACTCCACAAATGCCTGAACCCTTTCAGGAGTCAGGGCCAAGACTAGGAAGTATCTCATAGCAGCGGCATAAGATAGTAAAATTAGAGATGACCCCCCAACATGGGTCCTGGAAAAAAATAATTTCCTGACCATTAGCATCATCTCAAAAGCCCCCTCCCTTCCATCCCAGATTCTCACCAGCTTGCGGATCCGGTCCAGCACTGGGTCGATGATCTCCTTGCCGATGGTATAGTGACCACGGGCATAGTTGTTAGCAGCGTCCTCCTTCCCAGTGATGAGCTGCTCTGGGTGGAAGAGCTGCCGGTATGGGCCATTTCGGATCTCATCTGGTAGGGCGCAAACACATCGTTAGGGCAAAAACCACAAGGCCATGCTCAGCAGGGATCGCCCTCCCCCAGCACAGTAGCTGTGGTCAGATGTGTGGAAAAGCTCATCCTTCTGCTGGCCTGTGATAGCAGTGGGTGAGAAACCCAGATCCACCACCCAGGCTAGCCTTCGATCAGCTGCAAACAGGGCAGAGCTGGTAGGGCCAGGAAAGCCAGGTCTAGACACCATCCCTCCAGAGGGAAGCTTGGAGTCACTGTCTGCTCCCCTCAATTCCACCCCATCTTCATCTCACCAATCACCGTGGGCTCCAGATCCACAAACACTGCGCGGGGCACATGCTTCCCAGCACCAGTTTCACAGAAGAAGGTGGTAAAGGAGTCATCCCCTCCACCAATGGTCTTATCACTGGGCATCTGCCCATCGGGCTGGATCCCATGTTCCAGGCAGTAGAGCTCCCAACAGGCATTGCCCATCTGGACACCTGCCTGCCCCACATGGACTGAGATGCATTCGCGCTGAGGGATAAAGAGAGGGGACACGGTATAAGCACCACATCTGCAGTCCTCACCTCATGAGCCTCTCTTCCACCCCACTGCCTATCGGCGGCTAGGGTGATTCTGTTGGCAAAAGTGGAGGCCTGGGGCTGGGCATAGGTCAGAAGAGGCTGGCAGCCTGCCCAGGCTCCCCCACATAGGACTTGACCACTGGAGGCACCCAGTAGGGAAAAATCCCTTAGCTCACTTCTCTGTGGGGACCTTGTCAAGTAAGAACTGTGGCTCTGCATGACCCTGCCACACTCACAGGACACTCAGGGAGGACAGAGAGGGCAAGTGCATATGAAAGACACTGCAGAAACAGACAACAGCACACAACTTCTCAGTTGTTTCCAGTTTTTTACTCCCAAAGCCAGCTTCTCCAGCCCGAGAAGGGATAGGTGTTCCAGAGGCATGAGTTTATAGCCAAAAGCCCTCTTTGAAGGTGAACTAGAATTTCTTACAACTCTCTCCCTTTCTTTCCTGTGGGCTGCAGAAAGGTCTCAGCCTTCTGATCTGGCATCAACTGACCCCACACACTGGCCATCAGGATGCCCTCACCCCCACCTTTAAATCCCATCTGGCTCTGGAGCTCAATCCCAGCTGGCTGCTCTCCCCACCTCCACCCCCGCACTCTGGGTATCTTCACCACCTTCATCCACCGCGCAGCCCTCACGGAAATAGCAAAGTGTGCAGATGGCAGGTGCAGGCAATAAGGGTTGTGGGCACTGGGGCACTAGGCGCCTTAGGCTCATCCCTGCCAGTCTGAAATTAACCCGTAAAGAGCCAAAGTGGTGCGGCGCAGGGCTCACGCAGCCTCCCTTCCTAACGCCGAAATGGCGGGGTGACGGTTTCCAAATACCCAGAAAAGGAAGTGGAACCTGGGGTGAGGCCCCAGAGGTAACCCGCCTTGCGGTGCAGAGTGTAAGCGCCATCCTGCACCAGGGCCCTGCATTCGCCCCCTTCTAGATTCTTTCCAGTTACATCCCAGCCGAAAGTGAAGATAGGATTTCGGCCCCCGTTCCTGGGCTATAAATATCACCCCCCTACACACACCTCTTTCCCCTCCCCCCAACCTGGCCTGGGCCCGCACTCTCGCTCAGCGCCAGCTGTCTCTGCCCGTCCGTTCGCTCGGCTCCAGCTGGAGAGGGGCCGACTCGCCTCACAACGCCGAACCCCATTCCCGCCACCCCTCCCGGCTCTGAATCGGGGTGCTGAGTCACGGGGGGGGGGGCTCTGGGTAGGAGGGATGCACACACAGTCGGAGGAAAGGGGGATGCTGGACCAAGTAATGTGACCCCCTACCACCTTCTTGGGCTAAGCACGTGTTCGGTCAGATCCAGGAAGCGGGGGGCGGGGAGGGGGGCGGCGGACAGCCCAGCGGGTCTCCCTCATCCGCGGAAAGGACTGGGCGCGGGATCGCGACAACCCTTCAGGAGGATTAGGGCACAAATGCTTGCTGGAGCAGGAGGCGATTTCCAGAAGGACTCCTCTCAGTTAGTGAAGAATCCCACCCCACTCCATCCCCCTTCCCCAGCCTCCAAAAGTGGACTGCACGGCTCGGCCAAAGTAATGAGAGAGTGGGGGTGGGGGAATGCACAAACCCTCCCGCGTCCTCGAGCCCGGGAACATCGGATGGGGGTCCGGAGCATCTCGGAATGGAGGGTCCCGAAGGAGAAGGGCAATAAGGGGAGAGCCGCGATCCCTGCGGGGCCCACTCACCATGGTGAGTCCGGGCGGTGGGTCTCACGTAGAGTCCGGGTGACGGGTCTCAGTGAGAACTGCGCTAGCTGCAGTGCCGCACCGCTCTTATAGTCGGGGGCGGGGCCCGCGCGCTGCGCTCGCCCACTAGGAGCTGAGCGGCCCGGAGGCCACGCCCCCGCATGGCAGGCGGCGCTAAGGGACGGGGACGGGGTCAGGGCGGTCTCCTCCCCCTGTCTCTCACCTGTCGCACTTGGGTTAGGTGTACCGATGCGGACCTCAGCCCCTCGCTCCAGGTTTTGAGCCGACACCCTGGGTTCCCGATCTCCACGACAGGGACGCAGGGCGCGGTGCCAGGGCGCATCTCGCCTGCACCTGAATCCCCAGGGCGCCCATCGCCCAGGTGTTCTGACTTAGGCCGGGTGCTGTAGAGGCTGTCCGTGCGAAGTGGCTTCAGCGGGCCTTCGCCCGTGCCCCCCTCCCCGCCCTGCCTCCCTGGTGGTTCCCGCCAGTCCCGGGGGAACCCCTTGCAGCGGCACACGGCCTGCTGGTCCTCGGCCGGGACGGCTGGCCTTCGCCAATGCCTGTGGGCGGCCGAGGACAAAGAGCTGCACAGTCTGAGCCCCAGGGTGCCGATCCCTCAGAGTACCCCCACAGAGCCAAGCTCCGCAGCCTGTCTGCGAGGGCCGACCCCAGGAATCTGGCGCGGCTCGCCGGCTGCCGGCGGGTCAGTGGCCCCGTCATCAACGCCGTCACTATTAGCGAGCCCTCGCCACCCACACCTGCCCACTTCCTTGCCGCCAGAACCGCCAGAGCTCTGGGCGGAAGCCCTGGGGACCTGCATTCACAGCCGGACTGTTCTATGTGACCTTGGGCAAGTGACCTAACCTCACTGAGTCCTTGGCATATTAAAAGGAGACGATGATCCTACACTGAAAGCATTGTTGTGAGGTATCAAAATGTGCGTTGACTCTGAAGAGGAAAAAAGAAAGTGGCGATTCTGGTATCACAGCTGATTTTGACTTTCTCGTCTTCTCCTGTTTCCCGGCTGGGGCAGGCATCTGCGACCACATCTCAACCCCTTAGCGCTCAGGCAGAGGCCTCAACATCAATTATCCCTTCTTCCCAGATTTCATTTCCATTTCTTGCAAGAATGGGCTTTTCCATCTACTTTTAAAAGAGATTTTATTTATTTATTTATTTATTGGAGAGAGCGAGCGAGAGGAGAGAGAACACAGAGGGAGAAGAAGCAGACTCCCTGCTGAGCAGGGAGTCCTATATGGGGCTGGATCCCAGGACTTTGAGACCATGAGTGAAGTAGAAGGCAGCTGCTTAACCAACTGAGCCATACAGGTGCCCCTTATCGATCTTCTGCTTTCCTTTGCATGCCTTACATTTCCTAGCTCTCTCCCCTCACTGGGGAAATCATCAGGAAGTTCCCCTTGAGCCCATCAGCATACCATGAAGAAACCTGTCTCCCAGTCTAGTTCCTTGGAAATGATTCACCTGCATCTCCATGATAGCATTTCCTTGGACCACTATACTGTCTGACATGACAACACAGTAGGCTAAAATAACTAACAATGGCAACTTCCTGCCAACAAAATAGCTAATTGACACCTTACCTGGGCAATGCATGGAAAGGAACACAGTGAAGCATGACAAGGTCTCTCTTCCCTATGCACTTGCTGTATGGTTGGGAGAACAAGACTCATTCATAAATATGGAAAGGGGCAAGGTCGTATAGTGAAGCTGCTTTGGGAAATGGGGTCATGGTCTCTACAGAGCAAAGACCCTTGGTGATGACAGAGCATACAATCTCTTGCAGACCTTCCTGGGCCCTCCTTTTCCCTTGTGTATCCCCAATCCCTGAAGAATGAGTATGGTAAAAGACCTGAGCTCTTTCAAGCAAAACCCTAAAACTCCTTTGACCTTCAGATTCAGGTTCTTCCTTTGTGAAACAGGGATAACTTCAGATTGTGAGGACCGGATGAACTTCAGGGCTGTGTACATACACAGCAAAGTGCCGTGTAAGCATCTGAATGGGTTCTTGGAGCATCTCATTCCTTTGCTTTAGTGCGCTAGCACACCAGGCTGCGGTTATTTGTGTACATGGCCGTCTTAGAAATTGCAGACTCATTCCAGGTAAGGATTGGATCTTATTCATCTTTGTGTCCCCAGATCCTAGCATAGTGCTTAGCACAGGGTAAGCATTGGCTAAATGTATGTCAGAAGAATTATTTCACTTCTGAGATGGGAATAAAATTAAGGTAGAACTCTAAGAAGCCAGAAGTTGCAAATCGGCAGCCTGGAGGCCAAGTTCCCTCTCTGAATTGTTTTGTTTGACCCTCACAGTGTTCATCCCCATAGCGGTTAGAATATATGAGAAAAAGCAGGAACTGCCTTCGTTCTGGATCATCCCCAAGACCACCCCCATGTCAGGAGATTTACTAGAAGGACTCAGCATAAAGTTGATAAATAGCTAAGGTTTATTACTTGTTAAATAAACTATTAAGGTTTATTAGTGATGTAGGAAGGCTGCACAGCTGGATCATAAGGGGGAAAGACATGAGCTGAATCTGAAGGAATGTTTGCCCTCTCCCTCCCGGGAGGACTCCCACAGCATTCTCTTCCTCCAAAATGGAAGAGGAGCAACATTTCTCTGCAGTAGTTCTGCCCAAGGAAGCCTGTTAGAGACTCAGCACCTAAGACTTGTGAGGGCTGGTCACATAGACACCTCTGTCTTGCACGTACCCAAATTCCAGACTCCTAGAAGAAAAGCAGCTGATCAGCATAAGACATTTTCTTTTTTAAAAAGACTTTTATTTATTTTAGAGAAGAGGGATGGGCAGAGAGAAGGGGATAGAGAGAGAATCCTAAGCAGACTCCACGCCCAGCATGGAGCCCAATGAGGAGCTCAATCTCACAATCCTGAGATTGTGACCTAAGCTGAAATCGAGTCAGGTGCTTAACCGACTGAGTGGCCCAGGTGCCCCACAGCACAAATCATATTCTTTATACACACAGTCTAGGCACAACAAACCATCCTGGTCCATACACTATTGACTGACTGACACTCTAAGAGCCAAGTTCTCAATGCAGGCCAAGGGCATTAAGGTAATCTTACCAGCAGAACTTTCTAAGGAGCAGTCCCAACTGCATTAACTTTTTTTGCACAGTCATATAAAAACCTAGATTCCTAGCTTATCTTGAAAAGAATTGGAAGATCTGGCTATATCAGGCTTGCATTCCCAATTAGCAACTCTGATAGTCAGAATTAATCATCCCCCAAAGATGTCCACATTTTAATCCCTGAACCCCGTGACTATGTCACCTTACGTGGCAGAACACTGCAGATGTGACTAAGGTGAAGGTCTTGAGATGAGCTTATTCTCCATTTTCTGGGTGAGCCCAGTATAACCACAAAGGTCTTTATAAGTAGAAGAGGGCGACAGGAGAGACAGAGTCAAGGAAGGAGAGGTCAGAAGCAGAGGTCAAAGTGATGTAATTATTGGCTTTCAAGGTGGAAAGAAGCCATGAGTCAAGGAATATGGGCAGCCTCTAGAAGGAAGAAAAGGCAAGGAACAGATTCTCCTCTAGAGTCTCTAGAAGGAAGGCAATCTGCCAATGCCTTGAGTTTATTTATATCTTAAATAGGTTCCAGTGTTAACTCTGGGGGTGGGCTTCCCCATACACCACCAAGCAATGCTCAGACACTAGCAGGGTGTCTTAGCAATTTAACTCAATTCTGCCACTACCTACCCAGAGATAGCATCAGATTCCCCTGACTGAGGGTACAGTCCTATACAACTGCCTCTCCAGTACTCCTGTTGTTTCCTGGTCTTCTGATCAACTGGCTATAAATTAGAGGTGCCCATGAGATCCTCTTGGGTTTGATTAATTTTCTAGAGTTGCTGACAGAACTCAGAGAGATGTTTCACTCCTGTATCATTGGTTTATTGTAAAAGGATACAAATCAAGAATGGCCAGATGGAAGAGAGGCATAGGGCATGGTGTGGAGAAAGGACAAGGAGTTTCTATACCTTTTCCATGCATGCCATTCCCCCATTATTTTCACATGTTCACCAATCTAGAAACTCCAAACTCCAACCTTTGGGGCTTTTATGGAGGTTCATTACATAGACATGGTGGATGGAATCACCGACCACTGGGGCTGCTCTAGCTCCTCTCCCCGCTCTTGAGGTGAACTTATTCTACATTTTATGGGTGGGCACCTCCTCCCTGGAGGTGAAGAAGAGACTAACAGTTCCAACCCTCTAACACTTGGTTGACTCTACTGGCTACCTGCCCCCAACCCTAGGTGCTTTCCGAATGACACCTCATTAGCGTAAAAAGGATATCTTTAAAAATGTTTTTTTGTTTATTCATTTGACAGAAAGAGACACAAGTAGGCAGAGAGGCAGGTGGGGGCCGGGGGAGCAAGCTCCCTGATGAGCAGAGAGGGGGGTGAGGCTTGGTGCTCGGTGCTTAATCCCAGGACCCTGAGATCATCACCTGGGCCAAAGGCAGAGGCTTAACCCACTGAACCACCCAGGCGTCCAACAAAAGATATCTTTATCACTCTTTATCACTCTCAACACCTAATGAAATTCCAAGGGTTTTAGCAGCTGTGAGCCAGTTATCCTACACAAAGACCGAATATATATGAGGACTATATGTGTGTACAGTCGTGCATGTGTGCATGTATGTATGTATCTCCTGAATAGAGCCATAATGTCTGGGTGGGTGTACAGGCAGCAATCCATGTTGCCAGATTGAAAACTTGAACATTTTTTAAAAAGATTTTATTTATTTATTAAGAAAGAGAGAGAGCACAAGTGAGAGGACATAGCAGAGGGTAGGGGCAGAGGGAGACACACACTCCTCTCTGATGCAGGACTCGATCCCAGGACACTGGGATCACAACCTGAGCTGAAGACAGACGTTTAACCAACTGAGACATGCAGGCACCCTGAAAACTTGGACATTCACACACATGTACAGAATCTAGAAGATGATGCTCCTCACTTCATTTTTCCAATTGAATCACTGCTTAGACTGTCTACCTTACAAGGGTGTCCTGCCGACCACTCTGTCTTTGGATCTCTTTCCCTCTTCTCTTTGCCCTTTGTTATCTCCATCTTTTCTAACTTCTTCCCAGAGTCTCCCCTCTGTCTTGGAGCCATGCAACAAGGTCCTCAAAATTTAAAATGTCTCCACTGATTCCATCTGGGAAAGTTGGAACTGAGCCTTAGTGCATATCCTTCCATTTTTTAAGACTAGAGTATCTACCAGCTGTCCTCTGTCTCACAGCACCATCTTTCCAAAGGGAGATATACACGTCTTCTCTCCTCTTCACTGTCTCTGCAGGCTTGGTTCACATTCTCTATTGAGATGTTCTTGCCAAAATCTCTAGTGACTTCCAACTGGCTAAAGCTAAAGGTCACATTTTTACATCTTTTTCAGCCTCTCAACAATGCCTGAGATAATTGGCCCTTCCTTTCTCCTTGAAAAACTTTCTTCTTGGCTTCAATGACACACCTTTCTCTTGCTTCCAGCCATTCCTTCTTGGTGGTCTTTGATGGCTTACCCCTAATGGGTGTTTCCCAAGGCTCAGTCCCAGGCTCTCTCTTTTCCTCCCCAAAGGAGCAATTGTTCTTGAAGGTAAATGTAGAGTATATGGGGTTTTATTATATTATCTCTACTTTGGGATGTATTATTAAATGTCCTTAATAAAAAGTTACTGTAACATTTCAGGGTCATTAAAAAAGGAATAGAACTAGAGTGTATACATTCACAAACCAAAGAGAAAGAATAGAATAGAAAGAAATATTATCTATGTGCTGAGAAGTCGCAAATTTATATGTTCTTTAGGACTTCCCTGAATATCAGATTCACATGCTTATTTGCTTTTTTGACATTAGCACTTAAAAGCCTGTTAGACATCTCAAACATCACAAATTCAAAGTAAAACTCCCAATGTCCCACTCTCACCCTGCTCCTTGCCAAAAATGCTTCTGTCCTAAGGCTTCCAAGTCTTCTACCCACATGCTTACGTTAAAAACCTAGAATCATCCTACATTCCTCTTTCCCTTTCTCCTTCCTCTCTTTTTTGCTTAGAATTTTCTTGGCTGCAAATAACGGAAAGCCTAACTAACAGAGGATTCAACAATGAGGATATTTATTATCCTGCAAGGAATCTGAGTGTAGGGCGTTTCCAGAGTTGACTCAATGATATCACCAACAACTCCAGTATTTCCAGCTATCCGCTCTGACATCCTCAATGGCTGGTGGCATCTTCTCTTGTGATCACGAGATGACTGCAGCAGCTCCAAGTGTCATGTTCTCAGTTACTAAGGCTGGAAAGGTGGATGTCCTCCCACAGTCTCCTCCCACAGGGAGAAAATCCTTGTTTTCGAGCCTCCTTGTAGACTTCCCTCATATCTTACTAGCCCCTTGCCTAAACAAGTAATTGGAAGGAGGGAATGGAATTACCATTAATGGTTTAGAGTAATTTATACTCACACCTAGGTCTGAGAAAGGCCATCTTCCTTGAGCAAATGAAAGGTTAAATAACTACACAAATTCAGGATCCTACCAGTAAAGACAAAATAGAGGCAGGGGACAGTAAGGCTGTTAGGTGGATCTGCACACCCCACATTAACGTGCCCTATAACTTTATTTCGAACCCGGCTACTTCCTACAATCCCTGCTCCACTCCAAACTACCATCCCTCATTCCTGGATGCCAAAAGTAGACTTCTAACTATTGTCCTGCTTCTACTTTTGAACACCTGGACTTGCTTACCCTTATAATGCTTCCTCCATGCAGCAGCAGCAATAATTTCTCTTAAACACAAGTAGGCAAAGATGCTTGCTTATACCCTCCCATTGCCTAGTAATGGAAGCCATTCTTCCAAGACTCTTTTACCTCTGTGTTCTCATCTTGCAGAGCTCCCTCCCCACCTCTCTCCTTCTCCTTGAACACACCAGGCTGGCTCCTTTAGCCTCACCAGTTCTCTTGATCTAGAGCACTATGATCCATGATCCAGATGTTGTCATAGTTGACTCCTTAGCATTCAGTCTCAGTTCGAACATCTGCTTCTTCTTTTCTTTCTTTCTTTCTTTTTCCTTCCTTCCTTTGTCAAACATCAGCTACTTAGAGAAGGAAAATAGCTGTGGAGAGGGGAGAAGCACTGAGCCTGAGTCCCAGGTGGGTTTTAATTTTACCACTAATGAGCCCCCATGTGATCTTGGGCCAGACGCAAGAGGCTTCCATTTCCTTTTCTCCCTCAGGGGAATGGAGGCCCGGCCTTGCTTACCTCACAAAGCTGTTGAGGGACTCAAAGGAGATAAGGGGTGTAGCCACCTCAAGAGCCACAAAATGGGGTATGAATGTGACAGAGTCACTTTTGTATTTCATAAGTTTGCCTGAGGTCATAGGGAGACGCATGTGAAGAAGTAAGGCCAGGGTAGGCCGGCAGCCACTTGCTTAGAATAGGGAGAGGCCCTGATGAGGAACCCTGAGCCCCTGCTCCTGGTCGTTCTCTCCCTGTGGAGAACAACAGCAATTCTAGACTGAGCATTCTTTGTTTATCTGTTTTCATCCTCACCACACCACTTCTCCCCATTCCACATATAAGGAAACTGAGGTGGGAAAAGACCTTAAATGCCAGAACTGGTCCTAAGACTGAGCTCTAGTTCCCTATGTCCTATAATATTCTGAGTTTCCATCCCGAAGGCCCTGAGGCTTGGTCTCTTGCCCTAGGACTCATTATTTCTGGTTCAGTGCACTCTCTTAGCGCCACCCACATTCCACTTCCAGTCCTCACCTGCCCTAAGGGTGGCCTTGCCTCTGGAGCTCAGGGGCTTTGGTTTCTGAATCCTCCCCCACCAGTGAGCCACCAGGAAATGGGACTGAGTGAGCTGCAGACCCTGTGTACCCGGTACACAGTGGGGGGACCTGTGGGGGGGGCACCGGCCGATCCTCTCCCCTACCCAACCCACCTTGCTGCCCTGTTTGAACCCAGCCCAGCACTTGGTAACCAAGTCAACAGGCCTGCCCTCCTGGGGCAGTTTCTAACAACATTTTCCCTGCTGAGAGCTGACCGGAGAGTATAAGGAGGCCGGTGGCTGTAGGTCTCTCACAGACCTGTATCTGCCTCTCATCGAGCAGCAGACAGACAGACAACCCAAGCCAGCACCCAGCCAAGCAGCATGGTGAACAGGGGTCGGGGGCTGGGCATGCTAGTGAGGGTCCTAGTGGACCCAGGCGAGTGGTGTGAGGGATCCCTAGGATTCCAGGTGTTCCTGGGGCTCCTGTGTGCACGGTGAGATGGGGAGATGGAAAGAAACTTCCATATGTGAGCGTGCCCCCCAAAGTGTACTGGTACGTGAGAGCTCGTGCAGGGGTGGAGGACAGAGTGATGGTAACCAGGATGTGGGTCTGAGTCTCTGCTCAGGTGCAGGGCTGCGGAGAGGCTCTGGATCTAGGGCTAGGGAGGATGGAGTAAGCAGCGCTGGAACAGGAAGTACAGGCACTTTACAAACCCTGGGCCCCACAGCAGATTCGTCGTTGGCCTCCCTCTGGTCCTACCTCTCCTGGCTGTCGGGACGCATCCTTGCAGCCCTGCCCAGCTGATGCATCTGATCTGACCCCTTATTTCAACAGAGAGAGTGAGGAGGAGGCGGAGAGAAAGAGAGTGTGCTCCCTCTTATCGAGAGCTGGCTGTGCGTGGGGCTCCTTTGATATCTTTTGCCAGGCTCCCCACCAGAAGGGATAGAAAAGCAGTGAAGAACATGGTTGGAGCCACGCTGTTCCCACTCCGAATATTACTGGTTTTGCTCATGACCTTGAGCTACTTGCTTAACCTGAGTGTCAGTTTCCTCTTGTGCAAAATGGCGTCGTGAAAGGACCTACTTACAGGGTTGTCGTGAAGATGAAATGGGATGATGTATGCGGAGTGCTTAGCACAGTAGCTGGCGCCTAATTAATGCTTAGTACAGGGGAACGAAATGATGTAATGACAAAGCCTGCCAGGTGCAAGATCACACTAGTTTTACATTCAAGGAAAGGGCAGTGGAGCAGCTGAAGAGAAGGAACTTGTCTGCGGTCACAGAGGGATGGGGTTTGAGGCTGAATCTAGGTGATTCCAGGGGTTGAGTGCTTTGCCCCAAACCTGTTGCCCCACAGTAAGGGGCGTCATTTCTAATATCTCAAGCTTACCCAAGAGGTCAGAGACGCCTTGTGTGGGCCAGAAGTCATGGGGGCCAAGATGGTGTCTGGCTTTGTAGATAGAGCCCAGGGAGGCTGGAAGTTGCAACTGCCAGGGCTGGCCTTGCCAGTAGACTGGTAAACCCTGTCAGTCCTCCCTGTGGGGTATGAGGATTTCTGGAGTCCTTGTGTTCCTAAGCAATCCCCCCAGCTTAATTCATTACCTTCTCTTACTACAACAGGAGGGGTGGGGGATGGGAGTTGGTGAGGGGACCCAACAAGTATGGTGCCGCAATATGTGTCATGCCGTGAGCTAGGCGACTTCTATGCCTTCTTTCATTCAATCCTCATTGTAATTCTAGGAGGGCACTCTTATTATTGCCCCCGTTCATGGGATGGAGGGAGACCCACAAAGGGGTCAACAGTCTTGCTCAAGGCAAATAGAGAAGTAATGACGATGTATGATTTAATCCCGGTCCTCTCAAAATTATCAGACAAGGCTCTTGCATCATATTTTAAAAGCCAGGCAAGTGTTAAATTTATGGAGACAGCATCCTCATTAAAAATTATGAAATATTCCAGGCAGGAAAGTATAAAGAATAATATAATAAACACCTGCTACCCAGCTTAAGAAAGAGAATCCCTCTCCAACTGCATACACCGCCCTTTTCTCCCAGAGAGAACCATTGTTCCAAATTTAGTGTTAATACTTTCTTTATTTTTGTAAGACACACATGCTACCAGAATATATAGCAAAATATAAATTTATCTGTAAATGACGCATGACATTATTTTACGAGTTAAAGATCTTTATAAATGGTATCCTGTTGTATGATTCTTCCCTAATTTGCCTTTTTTTTTTTTTTTTCCCCCTGGAAAGAATTTTTTGGTAAGATTCTTTCTTGTAGTTCATCCATTTCAACTTCTGCCCCACTCTTTGTCCATCTTCTCCTGTTGAAGGACATTTAATCGGCTTCTGAGGCTGTGGCTCTCTCCGGCTTCTCTCCTTGCTCACCTGTGTGAAAACTTCTCTAGCGCAAGACCGCCATCAGCACCCCTAGATCTTGCCCATTTTTTTTCTCCAAAAGAGATGCATCAATTTAGGCTTCGACCAGCTGTTTAAGAATTCCCATTTCTTCACACCCTCTACAAGGTTAGGCCTTCAAGCTTGGGGAAAGCTGATGGATGTGCTCATCTTGTTTTCAAGGTCTGTGGTAATTATTTCTCAAGCAGAGCAAAAAGACTTATTCTGGTATCCCACTTACTATGCTGCCCCACATCTGTTAACGTGTGGAAGCCCCGCCCAGTGGGCTGCTGGAGGGCGCAGACCGTGCATGAGGTGCTCTGTATCTCCAGTGTCAATACATCAGGCAGAGAGAAGAGGCCCAGAATGTTTGATGAAGCAAGAGGGTCCAGCTTTCTTGATTCTCATGAGGCTCCTCTGGAAGGGCATTGAACTTTCTGATTTCCAGGACCAAGCAGTTCATCCCAGTCCTGCTTTAGGGGCCAAGCGTTCTTTGACCACCAGCCTGGAATCATGTGGGGAAGACCTTCTCCACTCCACTCCATTGCACTCCAGAATTAGCACACCCAAGAGAGGAGGGAACAGCCTATCTCCTGCCATTCCAGGCCCATTCTTCCCTTCCTTGCTGGCCTTTCAGCTGTAACATGAATCTAGAGTTCTTCCTGCTTTCAAAGCCTCTCCCTTGTTTCTGATCCCCGAAGCCTCACTTGGATCCTGCTTCTCTCACCCATGGCCCTTCATTTCTTTCTGAACACGAGTGGATTGGACTATTATGCTCTGCTGGACTCATCTGACCTCCTCAACACTCTTAAGACGCTTAGTCACTGAGTGAGACTCTATAATCTTAGAACTAACTGCCCACATCTGCTTCCTCTGAGGGTTTTGGCCCGGCGCCTGGAGCCACTGCCTGTGGGTCCTCAAGGCCACCAATAAATCCTTAGACACAGGAGGTGGGGCAAGGAGAGCAGGAACCTTTGCCCTCAGCCAGAGAACCATGCAAGAAAGGATTTTGGGCAGGAATGGTGTCCAGGCACTACAGGCTTCTCTTTGCTAAGAGTGTTCTCTGCACTTGGCCTGTTCAGTGTGAGTGCATCTCAGTCCATGTGGGGCAGGCCAGTGTGCAAATTGGCAATGCGTGCTGGGAGCTCTACTGCTTGGAACACGGGATCCAACCAGATCGACAGATGCCCAGCGACAAGACCATCAGTGGAGGGGACAACTCCTTCAACAACTTCTTTAGTGAAACCAGGGCTGGGAAGCATGTGCCCCGGGCTGTGTTTGTGTATCTGGAGCCCAGGATGATTGGTGAGTGACCATCCATCTCTGTCACGTGTGTCACCTTGTCCTGGGCACCACAGCAATTCCCTCCCCATGCCTGGAGCTCTCGAATTTGTAGCTCACAGGACCGGCAGCCAGTTAAACCACAGATCCGCTGCCACTCAGCCCAAGTCTCAGGGTCACTCTGTAACCCTTTCCTTTTCATTGATGAACACTCAAAGTCAAGGGCCATAACACCTGCATGAATGGAGCTCCTCTAGGGTAGGACTAGGGGTCTGGTGGCCTTGCCCTTTTTGGGTAACTCGGGGAGTCAGGCTGCAAGGGGTAGGGGGTGTCTAAAACTCTGCCCATTGCAGATGAAGTTCAGACGGGCATGTACCGCTAGCTCTTCCATCCAGAGCAGTTCATCACCAGCAAGGAAGACACTGCCGATAACTATGCTTGAGGTCACTACACCATTGGAAAGGAGCTCATCGACCTGGTACTGGACCAAATTCAGAAGCTTGTGAGTGGTGGCGGGGGGCTGGGGAAGCAGGAATCTAGATTCCTGCAGTGAAGAAGTCTGGACACCAGACAGAAAGAGAACCTTCTGGGTGAGTTTTATTTTGCTTTATTTTATTTATGGATGAGTTTTAAAAGATATAGGATCAGAACCAGTGAGGGGGATCCCTGCATATGGATCAGGGGAGGCAGAGGGTATGCTCTGGCCTGGAGCTGGGTGTCTTCTTTACCTCCTATAACAACTGGCCCGAGGCTGGGCAGAGTGGTGACAGGTGTAAACATGACTATGAGCTGTCTGGCCTAACTGTGGAGGTCTGTAGGCATTCCCAGAGTCTAGCCTTGTGTTGCAGGGATGTGGGGAGAGGGCCCTGTGATAAAAAGGGATCCAAATAATCCTGAGCCACGTATCTGTGATTGGGTTTGGCCTCCATCAAGGATGGGGATCAGGTTTCTGGATTGTTGACTTTAGTAGGGAAGCTCTCCAGAAACATGGGAAATTAAGTCAGGAGAAAGCACGTATGGAGCTGGATGGGTTTTGATGTTATGAGGACAAAAATGACGATATCATAAGATTCTAGAGAGCCGTGTCTTAGAGACCTCAAGAGGGTTTAGAGAGGAGGAAAAACAAGAGTAGAGAGAATGGGTCCTCCCTATGAGGACCCGCTTTGCTCTTGGAAAGGATTTAAGGAAAGTTTTGGGGAATTTGAAACAGTTGGCTTTTTTCCTTTTCCTCCACTCAGCTTCGTATCCCATATTTCCCTTCACAGCCCACTTTTTAGGCTGAGCAGTGCACAGGACTCCAAGGCTTCCCGGTCTTCCACAGCTTCGGAGGGGGCACCAGCTCGGGCTTCACCTCTCTCCTGATGGAGCGGCTCTCGGTTGACTATGGCAAGAAATCCAAGCTGGAGTTCTCCATCTACCCCGCGCCCCAGGTGTCCACGGCCGTGGTGGAGCCCTACAACTCCATCCTGACCACCCACACCACCCTGGAGCACTCGGACTGTGCCTTCATGGTGGACAACGAGGCCATCTACGACATCTGCTGCCACAACCTGGACATCGAGCGCCCCACCTACACCAACCTCAACCGGCTCATCAGCCAGATCGTGTCCTTCATCACGGCCTCCCTGCGCTTCGACGGGGCCCTCAACGTGGACCTGACGGAGTTCCAGACCAACCTGGTGCCCTACCCCCGCATCCACTTCCCCCTGGCCACCTATGCGCCGGTCATCTCTGCGGAGAAGGCCTACCACGAGCAGCTGTCGGTGGCAGAGATCACCAACGCCTGCTTCGAGCCTGCCAACCAGATGGTCAAGTGTGACCCCCGCCACGGCAAGTACATGGCCTGCTGCCTGCTGTACCGGGGCGACGTGGTGCCCAAGGACGTCAACGCCGCCATCGCTGCCATCAAGACCAAGCGCAGTATTCAGTTCGTGGACTGGTGCCCCACGGGCTTCAAGGTCGGGATCAACTACCAGCCCCCCACCGTGGTGCCCGGGGGCGACCTGGCCAAGGTGCAGCGCGCCGTGTGCATGCTGAGCAACACGACCGCCATCGCCGAGGCCTGGGCCCGCCTGGACCACAAGTTCGACCTGATGTACGCCAAGAGGGCCTTTGTGCACTGGTACGTGGGTGAGGGCATGGAGGAGGGGGAGTTCTCGGAGGCCCGGGAAGATATGGCTGCCCTGGAGAAGGATTAGATGGATAGTGTCTGTGTGTGTGTGTGGGGAGGTGAATACTAGCAGAATCCTGTGTGTCTGTCCTAAATAAAGTGCTGTATCCTCACCATCTCGCAAAAGTGTCTTTTTCTCTTGGGAAAATTTGCGGAGCAGGGGTTTCTCCTTCAAGGGAGACAGGAAGGCTGGCATCTCAGCCTGGGTGCCCCAGAAACCAGATCTGGTTCCAGATTTTATTAAAGCATGTGATTCCAGGAAGAACAGGGATCCAGGAGAATACAGCAGAGAAAGAGGCAGAATTCACCCTAGGGAACATGCAGCTGAATAAACTTAGAATCAGCCCTTGGGTGAGGGGGCAGGAGAGGAAATAAAGGTGGGGGAAAGGCAGGCACTGGCTTCATTCTGCCATTGCCGAAGCCCTCGCCCCACAACGCAGGAACTCCTCGGCACGTCTGGGTGGCACCCACTTAGGCTGCAGCATCAACAGCGAAACCCCCAAACCCCAGGTCAGGAGGGGAGTGAAGTTGGTCCCAGGCACCCAGGGCTGCAACAAGAGCTTGGCTGTCACCCAGGAGGGTCTCAAGTGCACCTTCCAGCCATCTGCCAGAGCAGGTGCTCACCAACTCCACCCCACAGATTGGCTGTTTGTCTCCTTCAGGCAGGAGGTTTGGGTATAGAGAGTCCAGAAGCTGGCATTAAGGCAGAGCAGTGGCACAGTGGCAGCAATGATGGGGAAATGGCTGGCATCTCCATCAATACTCACCACTTTTTGATAATGACAATTGACCCTTATTTCAATCCCATGCTTCGGGCTATGCAAGCACAGCTTCCAAGCCCCCACTTCCAACCAGATGGCTGGCCCTAAAATCCTTATATATGGATTTTCTGTAGCCTCTGGTGGGCTGGAGGCATGATTTAACCACTGGAGGGATTGAAACTAGAGCAACCCCCTGCCCCCCACCCCCAAGAGAGTCAATGCTCAGCATCGCCCTCAGCTCTGTCCTTCTCACGCCTTCCCTTTCCCAGGACGGGAGTCTGGGAAGGCAACAGAAATGTCAGCAGCACCAGCAAGCTGCTAGCGACCCAAAGGGCTGGAGGAGCCAAGGGATGAGACGGTGAAGCCAGACCCTTGGAGCTGGGGTGCCAGGTGGGAGCTGGAGCCACAGCAGAGCCCCCGGAGGGGGCAGGAGGCGCCAAGGAGGGAGGGACATCTGGCAGGGTCCACAGCCTCTGCCGGAGGTGCCCTCTGATTTAGAGCGAGGGAGAGGAAAACCCTGGCTTCTCCTTCCTCCCACCCTCCATCTCCAGCTAGCGGCTCCCATTCTCTGAACTCAGACGGGAGCTAGTCGGCAAGGGAGCCTAGGTACCAGGAAGGGCAGCAAGTGGGATACCAAGAGAAAGGCCGGGAAGGTGGGGGGAATGGATCTCAGAGCAAACACATACCTACACCGGGTCTAGCATTCAGGGCCTTTGGTGGATCAAATAGGAGATTAGGAGAGATTCCTAGACCCCATCACCTGTCCCTGTCTTGTCCTAATAGTAGTCGGCAGAGGATGGAGGGGAAGCCACAGGAGGGCGAGGGTGAGGGCTAGGGGAGAAAATGGGCACGCCCAGCACAGCAGTTTGCTCCTTCCGTTTTGTAATTACCTGCCCAGGAACAGCAAGTATTCTCAACTCCTCTTCTAGGATTTAAGCTTACAGGTGTCGCTCTGTCCCAGGCAGAGAGGCCTGCAGTTTTGTGTATGTATGTGTGTGTGTGGCGGTGGTGGGTATCTTTGAATTCAGTGGGAGTATTTAGAAGCCCATTTTGGCTGAGGAGCTCCGCTGTACCCTCAAATCCACCGCCCACCCCATCCCAAAAGGGGTGACTTTCAAATCTCTACTTGATTCCTGTGTCTTTCTCTCTCTCAGCTGGTTTCAAACGTGGGAAGAAGAGAAGGGTCATTTGGAAGCCCTTTAAATCCCAAGAAACGCCATCATTTATTGAGTACCTACTATGTCCTAGGTCCTGTACCCATATCACCTTGTTTAATCCTAAGGTAAATACAGTGATACGTACTGGACTGGAAACTTCAGGGGAACAAAGTTTGTTCTAGTCGCTGCACCTAGGATGTTGCTGGATGAACATATTAGGCAACACGTGTGTTGAATATTTGTCAGACTTGCTGAATGAATGGCTCTTCTGCAGAAGAGGAGACTGCGGCTCAGAGAAGTCACAGCATTTCCCCAAGGTTACTCAGTTATGAATGGAGGAGTTGGGATTCGAACCCAGGTCAGCCTGGACAGAAACTTCCGCTGCGGTCCTCCCCTCCCTCACATGCCCTTCCCACTCCTGCCTCAGCGGTTCCAGGCACCCCTCCAGACACCACTCTCTGAACCTGCCAGTTCTCTAATGCCCAGACAGTGACTCAGGCACCTCAAAGGCAAGGAGGGAGTGACGCTGGGGTGGAGGGCACAGGGGAGGGGGATTGCAGATAAATAGCTTCTGGGACCGAGTGAGGGCAGAAGCATCTTTGAGGACAGGTTTGGGGGCTATCAGTATCCTCTGGAAAGGGCCCCCGGCCCCCAACATCTCATAGAAAGTGAGGTAAGGGCTTGGGAGAGGCAAAAATGATGTGAGGTCTTCACCTGTCAGGATGTCTGGGCATCCAGTGGGGGGGCCCGGCACCCCTTCTATCTGCTGCACCAGCCCGCCTGCCCACCCTGGGCAGTTGTGTGGCTATCTCAAACCCTGCAAGGCCTTCCCAGCTAGCAACTCTGCTGGCAGCACTGGCAGGTCTCGGTTACACTAGGTGTGGGTGTGGGGAGGTGGCAACCCAGCCCTCCAAGAGGCAGCCAGGAGCGCCACCCAGCCTGGCTCCCCAGGACTCCCTCAGTGCAGGGAATGCTTTCATCCCTGATGCTTCTAAAGCCAAGGTACAATTACCTCCTGCAGGCAGACACAAGAGACAGATTCCCAACTTGGATTTCACCCAACACATTTATTCCTTCATCTCTGGTGTGTGGGGAACATGCCTGCCTCCAAAGCTGCGTTCTCACCATTCCCTCCCTCTGGAACGCCACCTCTCCCTGCTTGTCTCGGTGTTGCCATTCCTTCCAGCTTAGATCACAGTCACCCAGAACCATCCAGCCCTGGGAAGTTCCCTGCTCGAGAGTCTCCCAGCACCTTCTGTCTGTCTCTATCACTCATTAGGTGCTTGGCATGGACTGCCTTGTATGCGGGCACTCAGCTTCTTGCCAATATCTCATTTCTCCAGCTAGATTTGGAAAAATGCTGTATATAGTCAAAGTTATTATGTGAACATGCTTCCAAATTGAAAAGGCACAAAAAAGATTTCCAAACAGCAAAAATAAGGCTATAAGTGAAAATAAGTCCCCTTCTTTTGTTCTGCTCCACTATTAACTTTTTTGTTCGTGTTTCTTTCCAGAGACATCTACATATGTTAATGTGTATGCAGTATGTTCAAGACATATGTTCAAGACCCCCACGGATGCCTGAAACCAGGGATAGTACTAGACTCCATATATATTATGTCTTTTGCTACACATGCATCCCTATGATAAATTTACTTTGTAAATTAGGCACAGTAAGAGGTTAACAATAACAATAAAATAAAACGAGTCTAATAATAAGCTGTAACAAAAGTTAAGCCAATGTGGTCTCTCTCAAAATATCTTGTGCTATACTCCCCTCCTTCTCATGATGATGTGGATGCTTAAATACCTACAGGATGAGATAAAGCGATGTGAATGCTGTAGGTATTGTGATGTAGTGTTCGGCTACTACTGGCTTTTTTTTTTTTTTAAAGATTTTATTTATTTATTTGACAGACAGAGATCCCAAGTAGGCAGAGAAGCAGGCAGAGAGAGAGAGAGGAGGAAGCACGCTCCCCGCTGAGCAGAGATCCCGATCAAGGGATCAAGACTTGAGCTGAAGGCAGAGGCTTTAACCCACTGAGCCACCAGGCATCCCTACTACTGACTTTCTGATGGCACATCAGAAGGAGGATCTGCTTCCAGACTGTAGTTGATTATGGGCAACTGAAACCGTGGATCAGGGGGACTACAGTACACACACTTACATATATACACTTTGTCTTACCCTCTTTTCATTTAGCAAAAAATCCTGAAGATGGTCCTTAACAGTCCATAAAGATGTGCCTCCTTCTTTTTGGTAACAATGTAACAATGCACTATTCTTCTAGGCAGTGTTCCCTTGCTTGTTTTACCAGGCTGCTACTGGTGAGAATTTCAGATGTTTCCAATTCTTTGCTTTGGAAACAAATTCTGGAACCCTTGTACATACTTCTTTGCCCATATGTATCAGAATCAGAACCGCTGGGTCAAAGGCTCTGAACTTTTAACTTTGATACGCACAATATTGCTCTCCCACAACCAATGTACTAGCATGCCTGTGCTCTAGAGCCTTGCCCACCCAATGTATAAAACATTTTGATCTTTGTCCATCATCTGATAAGTGAAACAAAGTATTTTATTGCCACTTTCCTTATAACTCTCTTGCTATGAATAAGGTCGAGGATCTTTTCATATATTTTCATATGTTTAAAAATCAATATCTTCTCTTCTATAAACTCTTGTCTGTGCCTTTTGCCCATTTAAAAAACTGCAATATTTGATTTTTCTTGTGAACAAATGAAATTAACCCTTTGATTGCTACATGTGTTTGATATAATTTCCCTTGGTTGTCATTTGTCAATGTCCCAACTAGATTTTTACCCCCTGGAGTACAAGGACTGGAACGTAAACCCCTTTGTTTTCCTAATTCTTAATATAAAATCACATATACAGTAGGTGCTAGACAAACGTCTGTTGAGATAGGAGAAGTAAGAAGAAAGAGATTTGGAAGATTTTGGAGTGACCTAACCTATTCCTTCCTCTTATACTAAGGCCAGTCAGTCAAGACTCTCACTGTAAACAGCAAAAATTAGCTCTGGCAAATTAAAATAAAGGAAAAAGGCACCCCCCCCCCACCTTCCCACACACACATTGGAGAGACACTGGGTAGCACACAGAATTAATACAAGGGCTGCCAGATAAGATTCCGTGAATAGGTAGGCAGCAAGGAAAGCTGAGCATCCAGTACCATAGTCAAGGTCAGGGCACAGGACAGCCTGCCTAAAAGACCCCGCCCAGTTCCCTACAGAACAGGGGGCTGCAATGAGGCTTCTTCCCACCTAGGCTCTGAGACCGACATTTCCTCCTCCAGACACTAGAGGCTGCTGCTGGCTCCGCTGTCACAATTACCACAGAAACGAATTCTCAACTGCCCCAGCTTCTCTGTGACTTGCTCCACATTCAAAGTCCCAGTTGGAGCTCTCAACTGGCAAAGTTAATGACCACGTACCCCTAGAGCCGACAAGTCTGGGAGAGCACGTGTCAGGGCTTTGTGACAGGGGGTGGCCAGCATCCCATCAAGGCCTACACGTTGGGAATTCCCCAAAAGTATTAGGAAGTTTCAAACTGTGGGCAGCCAGAGAAAGTGGGCAAATGCATGCCACCTTCTTTCCTCTTGTCTGGCTTAAGCCCTTCTCTTCAGCGAAGCATTTCTGGGCCACCCAGCAGAAAACACTCTTCTGGACTCACATAAGCATGACTGCTTGGGCCGGTCATGATGCCCAAAAGGTACGTACTAAGACCCAGATGAACTATGTACCACACCTCATTTGACTTTCAAACAGCCCTAGTCGTTACCTATATTTAGGTAGGAAAAACTGAGTTCTCAGAGGTTTTGCCAAGTCACACAATAGTGCCAGGTTGCAAAGCCAGGTCTGTCTGTTTTTAAAACCTTGGAATTTCCCACTGGGCTATCTTGTTGGGCTGGAATCTTATCACACTGGAGCTGTGTAGCCAGGGACTGGGTCATACTCTTCATTTTACATCCTGACTGCATCTACTATGTAAATGTTCAGGGGATACTTATGGATTAGCCTGAAGGATATCAAGCAGGAGCCAATTCTGGAAGGTTCTCTAACTGTCTCATGAGGCCTGAACCCAGGAATCATTTTGAGGTAAGATATATTTGGGATCACTCTTGGAGGGGGGTGGATCCCCAAAAAGCAAAAAGCCAAAAACCTTGAATCTGGGGAATTTCCTTTTCCTTTTTTTTGTTTTCCGTTTATCCTTTAACCCCACCTTCCCTACATGTGTCAAAACTGTCAACAAGAGCTTCCGACCTGTTCATTGTTTAATCATCCAACAGCTATTTTTGAACCCCACAACTGCCCTAAATACTCAAGGCGGGGGGGAGACACAATTTCTGTCCGGTGGAATTTACATTCTAATGGGGGAGGTGAATGTCCATCAAAGAATCGAGCAGGTAAGGGCAGATTTGCAGCTCCGATGAGCGTGATGGTGTCACGAAACGCCGACAGGCAGGTCTGACCTACTCAGGGAAGTTGGGACAGCCTCTCTTTCAGGACCTGGGGCGGAAGCAGAGATCTGAAGGGGGAGGATTTCGACCCAGAGGGTTGGTCTGTGAGTCCTTGATATGGGGGATTTTTTCCGGAGTGAGTAGCCGTCAATCACCGAGCCTGTTATAGGAAAAGGACAGAGGGACCGGGGGCCGGGCGGCTCGTTGGCCCGCGAGTGCGTCACGCCAGGATGCAGCCGGCAGCCGTCTCCCAGGTCCCGTCTGAGGATGACGTCGCCCGGGAGCAAGCCCAAAATAGCCGGCTCCGCCCCCATCTCCCGGCAGCCCCTGCAGCCGTCCCCCAACCCCCTCCCCGCTGGGTGACAGGCCCGGTCGGCCTCGTCTGGGTCTCTAGTAGTTTCCGTGCCGCTGACGCATGCTTGCGCGCACAGCTGGGCCGGGCGCGTCCTACGCAGCAGCCGCGAGCCGGGGCGGCCGGTGCCAGACGGTTCCGGCGGGGGGCAGGGGCGGGGCGCTGCAGGAGGCCAGGGACTCCCGACCGAGGAGGTGCGGGCGGGGGGCCCGGGTCAGGCTGGGAGGCCCTGGGCAGGGCTGCTGGAGTCTCGGGGCTGCGATAGGGCTCCCCGGGCCCTGGGCGCCGAGATAGCCCGCGGCACCGGCCTGCGGGGGCCAGATAAGGCTGCCGGAGGGAGCCTCGTCACCGGTCCCAACCAGAACCCAGTGGGCGCCGCTTCCTCCTGGGAGCGCCTCCCGCTCCCTCCGGGGGGGTGGGGGTCTCCAGGCCCAGGGAGGGGACCCTGGATTCTTCCTGCCTGACTCCTCCTCCTCTCCTGCAGCCCCACGGAGGCCCATCTGACTACTGACGAGTTGCCATGGCATCCTACTACGACATCCTAGACGTGCCGCGAAGTGCGTCCGCTGATGACATCAAGAAGGCGTAAGTGCCTCCGTTGCGCATCAGAAAACCTCTCACCCCCAAACCCCTCCCCATCACCACCATGGGGTCCTTCAGAGACCTTGCCGAGGGACCTAGGTCCTTAGGATTGGGGGCTCCATCCATAGGAGGGAAGAAGACCCCTGGAAGAGTAGGAGAAGGTCCCTAGCGTGAACAAGTTTTGCTGGGAGCTGCACTGTGGCTCCTTCTCCAGTGGATCACACCCCCCTTCCCCATCACTCCTGCCTCAAGCGTCAGCCCCTAGGTGTGGGCTTTCTCAGGATGCCTGCAAAAATGTCCAGGCCCTGTGACCAGGAGGGTCCAGAGCCCTGTATGCCATGGCCACACAGATTTCCAACTTTTGCAGCCCGGGTGAGCTCCAGAGGGGTTAGGGATCGGGCTGTCTCCTGCCCTCATTTTCTGCTGCTACAAGTCGTTTTAGCACTGGCCGCAGAGGGGAGAGAGAGGGACTCCATTAAAGCAGGGCAGCAGAGGCAGCCCTAGCACCTGGGACAGAAGGGGATCTGAATGGGGAAAGGAATGGGCAAGCAGGTCTTTCTGTTTCTTGGCGAGAGGTGCTTTCTCATGTCTTCCGACCTGCCCACTGGTCCCACTTCCTGCAGGTATCGGCGGAAGGCTCTTCAGTGGCACCCAGACAAGAACCCGGATAATAAAGAATTTGCTGAGAGAAAGTTCAAGGAGGTGGCGGAGGCCTATGAAGTGCTGTCAGACAGTAAGGGGGGGGCAGGGCAGGGCAGCACCTATTGCCCCCATTTCATGCCCCATCCTACTCCTTCGCAAAGACATGCTGCCACCTCCTGTCCCCTCCATGTGTGTTTCTAACCCGGCAGTTAAGTGCCCCCTCTGACAGGGGGCTCTGCAACTTTCTTTCTTTCTTTCTTTCTTTTTTTTGCTTCAGTTCAAGTGAGCACCTACTATGTGCAAAGCACCCTCTTACTGTTTCCCTAATCCCTGCGCTCAGTGTCTGCGCCCTGGGATCTGGTATGGTAGTTGTAGCATGGGTCTTGACAAGGGGATGGGAGCAGGCCCGGTAACCTACATGTGTGCCGAGCCTTCTTTGTGCCATGCATCAGTGGGTGTAATCCCCAAGGGTCTGACAGCCATCCTGCCAGGCAGAATTTATCATCCCCACTTTATAGGCAAGGAAACAGGCTGAGAGAGATGGGGTGGTTTGCTCAAGGTCACACAGAGCTGGAATACAAATCCAGGTCTGTTGTTGATTTTTTTTTTTTTTAAGATTTTATTTATTTATTTTAGAGGGAAAGAGAGAGTGTGAGTGAGGGGAAGGAGCAGAGGAGGAGGGGGAGGCGGGGGAAAGAGTCTCAAGCAGACTCCACACTGGGCGTGGAGCCCTATGCTGGGCTCCTTCTCAGGACCCGGAGATCATGACCCGAGCCAAAGTCAAGACAGACCGAATCCAGGTCTGTCATTTATTTATTTATTCATTCATTCAAAAAATATTCCTTGAGTGTTGATGGTGCTGGGCCCTCGCTGAGTGCTGGGGAACAATGGAGGACAGACAGACACTGTCCTTGTCATCATGGGTTTATTGCCTCTTGCCCCCAGAAGCCCAGCATTAACCAAGGAAATACACAACCAACAGTATTCTGCGGGGGAGCTGCTGGGTGTTGTTGATGGGGAATACAGGCACCCTTCTTGTTACAGTGGTCACAGAAGGCCTCTCTGCAGAGGCAACATGGAGGCTAAGCCCTGATGAATAGCATAGTAACAATTAGCTGATACTCGCTGAACACTTTACTGGGTTATCAGGCACCATGCTAAGCAGTTTCCGTGGATTGTCTTATTTAACCCTGGCAATGACCCTGGGAGGTCAGTGTTGTGATTGTGCCCATTCTACAGATGAGAGGGAGCCACACTGCGAAGAGCTGGCACTGCTGAAACCTATGGCCCATGTCCCCTATGCATCCTGCTGCCCCCCACCCCAGCCTCCATCACTGGGTGATCCTCTGAGGGTCCTAGCCTAGAAGGGGAGGCCGTCATCCCAGAGGGAGGGAGAAATAATTGGGTCTCTTTTTCCAGAGCACAAGCGAGAGATCTACGACCGCTATGGCCGGGAGGGGCTGACTGGGGCTGGTAGGTGGAGCGGTGGAGGGCGGGGGGCGCCCAGGGAGGGAAGTGGGTCACAGAGGAGAGGGGGAGGGCAGGGTAGTGCTGTGGATACTTTCCTAAGGCTCCAGGCCGTGCCTTCGGTGGAGTCCCCTGGCTCAGGGCAAGAGGCACGCCCTGAGCCCCCTCTTCCTCCTGCCTCTACTCCAGGAACTGGCCCATCCCGCGCAGAACCTGGTGGTGGTGGGCCGGGCTTCACCTTCACCTTCCGCAGCCCCGAGGAGGTCTTCCGGGAGTTCTTTGGGAGTGGAGACCCTTTTGCGGAGCTCTTTGGTGAGTGGGCTTGGGAGGCCTCTGACCAGCTCTGACTGACTCCCGCTCCAGGCCCTGCCCTCCATCAGTCGGGAGCCCCTGAGGGAGGAGGCCAAGAGGGCAGCAGAATTCCACAGACAGAAGATTTTGTGGGGGTGGGTCTAGGGACAGCGAGGACAGAACCTGACACAGGCCTGAAACCCACAGAGACTTGCTTTATGAAATGAGGGCAACAATGGTATATTGTTAGGCTTGCACAATAGCAGCCGTGAAAGCAGGACTCAGCGCACCCTGTGACCATCACAGTGACATCACACATGACAGATAGCATGTTCGCAGCAAAGACTTTGAGCCCTGTGAGGTGGACAGTTTTCTTCCCACTTACAGATGAGAGCCCAAAGGTTCTTGCAGGTAACTTGCTTAGAGTCACCCAGCCAACGGGAGAGTTGGGCCTCCCGAGACCGGGTGGGCCTCTTTTCATGCCATGCTTACCTGCCTGTGCCAGAGGAGCTAGCCAACACCCCCTTCCTCTTTCCCTTCCCTCCTTCATGGTCTACTGTGGATGGAATTTGCCAGGGTTCTTTTTCATATCTAATATTAAAAAGAAATTTAATTTGTAAACAAGTCCACAATCAAAAAAGAAAAAAAAAATCAGAAATGCTTAGCAGGCTCTATGTCAAGGCTGAAAGGCAGGGTTCACACATTTTGGGGGGGACAGCACTCTTCGCCCAATGATTTTTAATCGGCTTGCTTGTTGCAGATGACCTGGGCCCCTTCTCCGAGCTTCAGAGCCGGGGTTCCCGACACTCGGGCCCCTTCTTCACTTTCTCTTCCTCCTTCCCTGGGCACTCTGGTATGTGCTGGCCGTTAGTGTTTTTGCAAGCTCTGGGTCCTGGAACCCCCTCATCCTGACTCGTTCCTTTTCCAAGCCTCCTCTCCTGAGTGTCTGGAGACCTGTCTTCAGGCATCTCTGCGGGGAGACCCCCACAGTGGTTCCCGGCCCCCTCGTGACTGCAGCATGCCAGCGCCATCTTCCCTCTGACCAGCTCTCTGCTTCCTCCCTTGTCTCCATGCCAGATTTCTCCTCCTCCTCTTTCTCCTTCAGTCCCGGGGCTGGTGCTTTTCGCTCTGTTTCTACGTCCACCACCTTTGTCCAAGGACGCCGCATCACGACGCGCAGGTGAGGGCCCCTTTGGGATCATCCCGGGGGCAGGGGTGAGGGGGAGAGGGGGAGTGGCATACGACTAGGTCAGCTGCCTGTGGGCAGAATCTGTCCCGTTCGCCACGGCATCCCAGCGTGCAGACAGGCACCTGCGGGATTAGTGTGCATGGCTCGCTGAGTGAACTGTGCCATCCCCCACAGAATCATGGAGAACGGGCAGGAGCGGGTGGAAGTGGAAGAAGACGGACAGCTGAAGTCAATCACAATCAATGGTGAGGAGTGGCTCTGCCACCCAGTCCCTGGCAGGAAGCTCCAGCACCAGGCCCCAGGGCCCCCCCCCCCCAACACTGTCCTCTCTCAATTCCTTTGGGGCAGGGGAGGAATGGTGGCCACAGGCCCCACTGGCGGAATCAGAGAAGCCTGCTAAGGGGGCCGGGACCTGAGGAGTCCTGGATGCCAGGCGCCCACCGTCATCCTTAGTGGGTGCCTGGTGTTTGCAGAGCATGGACGGTTTGGAAAGCACTTGTGCCCAGAACATGGGCTCCATGCAGAAGCAGGCAGGGTGAGGGCAGGGTTTTGATAGCCATCCTGTTCTCCACATGAGGAGAGTTGTTACCTCAGCAGGGTTAAATGGCCCAAAGGCCCAAGTAGCCCCAGGCCCAAGGTTTTGTCCCACTTAGGAAGAGGAGAAGCGAGGGGTGACCCTCAGGACACAGGACTCCTGGGCTGGAAGCCTTCCCCCAGCATCCCCACCGAGTGGGATGGTTAGAAAGGACCTGACCTTCCTGGAAGGATCACAGAACGACACCCTTCCATGCCTGTCGCCTTTCAGAGCACTGCACGCCAAGTGTGCTTTCTGAGCTGTCTTCTTTAGTTGTGGGAGTAGTTTGACAGCGTAGGTGCGCTCACCACCTCCATTCTATAGACGAGAACAGGGAGGCTTAGGGAGGTTGAGGGACTTGCCGAAGGAGACGGCTCGTCCCTGCTGGAGCTGGGTACCTGCCCACACGCACGAGCACCGTGCCAGCTGCCGGAATGCGTGCATGCCAGTTCCAGAGGAGGGGCTGTAAGTGGTCCAAGTGGCCCCTGCATGAGACAGCCTGGCAGGATTCCTCTGGCCTGGGTCGGAGGCCGTTATGGCAGCCATGACTCCTGCAGGTGTCCCGGATGACCTGGCGCTGGGTTTGGAGCTGAGCCGTCGCGAGCAGCAACAGGCTGTCGCCTCCAGGTCCGGGGGCACACGGGTCCGGCAGACTCCTGCTTCCCGCCCCTCTGACAGCGACCTCTCCGA
The DNA here is from genome assembly GCF_011764305.1 of Mustela putorius furo. NCBI lineage: Eukaryota > Metazoa > Chordata > Mammalia > Carnivora > Mustelidae > Mustela > Mustela putorius. The sequence goes on from NW_025421341.1 coordinate 23,168,420, forward strand.
GGATGACGAGGACCTACAGCTCGCCATGGCCTACAGTCTGTCCGAGATGGAGGCGGCTGGGAAGAAACCCGCAGGTGGGCGGGGGGCACAGCGTCAACGGCAGGGGCGGCCCAAGGCGCAGGACCGAGATCCCGGCACGGGGGGGACCCCTGAGGCTGCAAGGGGGGATGCGGCCAAGTCTAGCCCATCCCCAGAGGAGAAGGCCTCTCGCTGCCTCATCCTCTGATCACCAGGCCCAGACCACCCTGATTCAGGGTGACCGGGCGTCCTGCTCACTGCTAGGAGCAGAGGGGCAGGGCCTGAGCTGTAGGAGCTCTTCTCCACCTCAGTGCCCCCCCCCCGTGGGTTTCCCTCCCATGTCCACTCGCACTCCAGTGTGGACTCGGGATTTGCTCTGCTCAGCCACAGCTGATAGGTCCCTGGCGAAGCCCAGGGTGGGGGGGCCTCCGGGGGGCCTCCGGGCAGTGGGAGGGCCTCCCAGGAGCCAGGATGCACTTACTCCTACTAGATGGGGAGTTTCTGAGGGGCATTAGTGGTTTGGGCCAGGCCTTTTGTGCCCAGGTCTGTGGCCACCTGTGTTGCTGATGACGTCAAGGAAGGAGGACTTGGCCTGGGGTTCCCTGGGCCGGAGTCGGCAGCTACAGCAGGGAGTCTCCCGTGCTCCTTGCCCAGCTGCAGATATCCCACCCTGGTTTCTGTGCAGCGTTGAGCTCTGACGTCTCTGTTGCTTCCCTTCTGGTGCTGCTGCTCCTCCCTCGCTCTCTTCTCTCTGCACTTGCCCGCGGGCCGCATCGCTTGCTTTCACTGCCATCTGGCTAGGACTCCCTTCTTCCCTCCCCAAGAAAGCCTCAGTGTGACCAGGAAGATGCTGTGGCCGGTAGGGCCATAAGGTCTTCTGGGGAGGCTAGCTGGGTGGGGCGGGAGCCTCTCGTCCAGATTCGGAACCGGAGCCCACTCCTCCTCCCTTCCTCTTGCTGCCTCAGCCTGCCCCAGGCCTCGGGACTAGGCAGAGGTGAGGCCGGCTATCCCTGGAGAGGTGGGATAAGGCCAGGGTGCCCCAGGAGGGAGGCTAGGAGGGCACCAGACCCCGTCCTACTTCACCATGCATCAGGGCTCAGGGAGAGGCCACAGGGCTAGCCCAGGTCTGCATGCTCAGCTCCGTCCTCCACGGCTTGCTGCTGACCCTGTCTCCTATCACCCCGCCCCCGCTCTCTCCTCAGATGTGTTCTGAGCTGGATGTCCGGGATCCAGAGCCGCTGCACAGTTCCAACAGGACAGCGCCTTCCCTGTGCGCTGGGAGGGGACCCACCATTCCTCTCCCTCACCCATGCTAAGCGCAGAGCTGGGCCTGGGTGGTGGGTGGGGGCCGGGTGGGAGGCATCCTTAGTCTTAGCCTGTGAACTCTTCCCTGGGTGTGTGGTGCTGTCTCTTGGGGACTACGAGTCCCAGAATGCAACACACCCTGCCTCATTTCTGATAGATCATGCTAGGGGAAGCGGTGAGTGGTTGTGGAGCTGTGCATATTGGGACATGTAGTTCCAGCCCAGGTCGGCTTGTCACTCGCTGTGAGAAGGGGAGATCTTGTCATCTGATTGGACTCTGGCGGGGGTGGCGAGAATGTGGATGAAGGGGTAGTGGACCCAGCTTCGGTTCCCCTGACGCGGCTTGCTAGCCCCGGGCTTAGAGTGTACAAATGAAAACCCTGCGGCATCTGAGAGAGGCTCTTTTCCTCTACACAGTCGGATCCGGATCCGATGGGACGGCCGAGCAGGGCGTGGCCCCGGGAGGCGACTGACAGGCGTGGGCCGGCAGAGAGCTTGGAAGGGGAGGCTACCAGTGTGAGAGAGTGTGTGCGTGTGTGCGTGTGCGTGTGAGCACGAGAACACGCACGTATGCGCGTGGCCGGGGTTGGTCTAGGATGCATCCTCCGGGCATGTTGCTGCTTGTATGGCTTCCTTGGCCTCTGACCCTGCCGCCCATTCTTCTTCTCCAACACCATAAATGAGCTGCCTCTCCTCCTCCCTGCCTGGGGAACCCCGTGGCCAGGGAGGGGAGTGGTGGAAACAGGGTGTTGCCAGCCCTGTGACACGGCATCCCAGAGACCTATCAATAAGCCAGCTGGGCTGAGCTCAGACCGAGAGAGAAACACTGGAAGTCAATAAATAAAAATGTTTCGAGAGCTCGGTGGTGTGCTGCATTCCCGTGTTCTTTCTTTACGAGGTGGCCCCAAAGGGGACCCTACGGGACCAGTGGGTGACATAGCCCCCTTTATTGCCCAAACACCCAGAGGTCACAAGGCTTCCCAGATGACAGCAGAAGTCCCCCGTTTGACCAGGCTGCACTCCCCAAGTACACTGTTGAGTCCCGAGAAATTAATTCTTCTGGCCTCGCTTCTTGTGGCTCCACCACTGGCCTTCCCTAGGCAGGGACCCGCTGTCCACTAGCCTGCCCCACAGCAAGGACCAGGCTAAGTTATGACTCAACCACAAGTATGGGAACGACAGAAAGTAAGGAACACGTGGTGAAAACTTGTAAAAATTAAGGCCCACAGACTGAGCCCCTCCCCAGGTTCCCTCACCTCAAGGCCAGTGTCCAGTCTCAGAGGCCTGCCTCTCCCAGGGGGAGTCGTCCAAGTCCGCCCCACCCAGGGTCCAGGCCCCAAACTTGTCAGGACCCAGACGGGAAAAAGCCAGGGACCTCCTCCTCCCTTATCTCCAGACACCTTCAGAGATGCCCTTCACGGGACAAACAACTTTCCACTGTCAAGCAGAGTGAGGTGGCTCCCTTGTGACTCTCTCTTCCATTCCAGGATAGCTGCCTAGCTTCATGTTCAACAGCCTGTATTGTACTTTTCTCAAAGCAAGGCACCAGCAAGGAAGTTCCTTGAAGAGGAACTTCAAGCCTCTATCTTGAAAGAAAGAATCTGCTGGAAGTTCGTAAAATGTCTGTTTTGCCCACTCTTGGTCTTTGCGATGTCAAACATTGGATCTGAGCCTCAGCAGAGCACAGGTGAGGTGTCGGGTTCCTGTGGTCTGCTCCGAGGTCCGTTTGCTCCCTGTGCCAGGCAGGTGGCAGTAACCCCCTGTTGTTTACATGAAGGGACAGCCTTGGCAAGGTTAAGTGTTCCTAATTCCCACATTGCTCCAGGCCCACGTCTCTTTTTGCCTAATTTCTGTGTCCACCACCTTTGTCCGAGGATGCCTCCTGACATGCACATGAGGAGGACATGGGACCCTCCGAGGAGGAGGGTTGGGAGAGGGGGAGGAAGTGCCCCTGCCCCCAGGTGGATGGATGCCTATTGTGATGTCTCACAGGCCTGGTGTACAGGCTGCTACCGGAGTCTGGCTAGTTTTGCTTGTGGTGTGCCAGGTGCTTGGCCTGCATGAGATTCCTTATCCTGGGGCTGAAGGGCACAAAGAGATGGAGTCTGGAAGCAGAGACGACACAAAAGTGTAGGAGTCCGGGTTGCAGCTGCACACACGACACACTAACTTTAATTCACATTGATACAAAAGTAGATTTTTCTAGAAATGTTCTCTTGTGCCAGAGGGCAAGAGTGGAGTGGCACGTGGCAGGAGGGCAGGGGAGGAGGCCCTAGGGAGGCAGGGAAGGCAGGGGCCAGAGCGCGGGCCACAGAGGCAGGGCGGCAGGCAGCGGGGGATGGGCAAGCAAGGAGACGGGCCCTCCTCGGGGCAGTCTGCGCGGACATCCCGGACATCCGGGGAGCTCTCAGAAGAACGGGAGCTGGGGGGCTGGGGAACTCGGGCAGGAGAAGGCTCTGGGTGGAGGATTTTCCTCTGCTCCTGGCTGGCTGCCAGCAACCCCCCACCCCCAAGCGCCTGCCTCCCAGGGGACTTCCTGGGGGCTCTGACAGGTGAGAGGCTGGGTAGGTTTGCCCCTTCCCACATCCCCTGCTTTACAACTGGCCATGCCCAAGAGGAACCCAGGCGGTGGGGTTGGGGGAAAGGAGGGGTACACAGAGAGATGCTCACACAGGCAAAGAGGGAGCAGAGGCTGGTCTGCCCACGGAGGGGCCCCAGGGGTCTCACTGGGGCAGGGCCTTGAGGATGGCGTTCACCTCCTCCGCCACAGCTGTCAGCGCAAATTCAAACTGGTCCTGGCGAAGGGCAGGAGAGAGAATGTCATGGAGAGGACTGACCTCTGCTCTTGCCCTGTGACGGGAGGAGGGGGCTGTGGGGAGGGGGGGCTTTTGGGCAGGGGAGCGAGGGAGGTCACTTGGGCGAGGGGGGAGTCCTCCTGGGGCAGGTGGGGGCAGGTGGGGGCAGGTGGGGGAGGCAGGCTGTTGCCAGTCTCCCTGGGCGAGGCTGGCAGCTCAGGTCAGTGCGGGGAGGAACAGTCACCTTCGAGCGGACAAGGCCAGGCCGTTGGTCACGGACGTGCTCCAGGGTGGCAGCGATGTCGATCTCCTTTACTCCTGGAGATTGGAGAGGGCACAGGGTTTGCCCAGAGGACAGGACCCAGAAAGCCTGGAGCGCCCTGGGCTGGGAGGCTTGGAGGACTGGGCAGAGCCTGGGGGTGTGATAACTGGTCCCTCCAGGAGCTCCCAGGAGCCTGGGTGCTGGGATGGCTCATCGGGGGCAGGGCTGCGGGCGCTGTGGGGAAGGTCCTCACCTTTTGCCATGCGGTTCAGTACCATGTCAATAAGGATGTAAGTGCCAGTCCTTCCTGCACCATCGCTGAAACAGGAGAGGATGACAGGCTCCGCTCAGGACCCAGCAGAAAGGGGGAGGGGTAGAGGAGACAGGGAGGCTCTTGGGGTGGGGAAGACACTGGTGGGGCCAGTAGGCATGGTTGAGGAGGCATCAGTCAGAACCCCGGGGGGCCCCTGGGAATTGGGCCTTGAGTGGGGGGCCTGTGAGCCATGGGGTGTCACTTGGGTAGTGGTCCAGCCTAAAAGGAGAGCCCTGGCTCAGTCTTAAGGTGAAATCAGCTGGGGCAGAGGCGGGATAAGAATGGTCCTTTCCAGCCTCTGGGCAGGCTTTTGTTCAGCAATCTTTTGGTGTAAATGGTCAGAGGGTAAATATCCTCAACTTTGTGTGCGACATACAGAGAGTCTCTGTCACATGTTCTTTTTTACTTTTCTTCAACCATTTAAAAATGTGAACACCATTCTTAGCTCATGGGCCATTAAAAAGCAAAAACAAAAACAGATGGCATGTTGAACTTGGCCCATGGGCTATTGTTGGCCAGCATCCAGGGGTCAGGCAGGCAGCATGCATGGGAGATGTGCCCAGGGAGGAGGACCAGAGAGAGGGGTGGCAATCAGGAATGCCCCACCTCAGGACCCTCTGGCCTGGGCTGTCCTGGCCCCTGTGACCCCACCCCCCACCCCCGCCCCCAGCCCATCCGCACGCACCTGCAGTGCACAATGATGGGGCAGGAGCGGCCCCGGTAGCACTTGTTCACTTTCCTGCAACAAGAAGTGGGTGTGAGGGGGGGCACCAGCACACACCTGGGGGCTGTTTTTCTTCTTGTTCTCCCCATGTGCCCAGGGCAGAGGAGGGAAGAGAGCTGGAGAAATGAATCAGGGCAGGAGGCAAAGAACCAGGATGATGTGGGTGGCCCTGGGCTTGCCTTGTCACTTAATGAGCTTGATGCCCAAGTGACGCACCTGGGAACAACAGACTTGGCCTCTTTGAGCCTCAGTTTTCTTGTCTGTAAAATGAGGGTGTAATAATAGTAACCTACTTCTTAGGATTCTTACCATGATTGCATGAGATAATCCATGTAAAGAATTAAGTGTGAGGTTTGACATACCTTAGGTGCTCAATAAATGGTAGTACTATTAATGATACTACATAATATTAATAGCCACCTCTGCTAAAAGTCCAGGGAGAATAGGCTTTCTGGTGACTTCAAGGGTGTTAATCTCATCACATTCCTGCTCTGTCCCTCTGCCCTCCTTTACAACTGCCCAGGCTGTTCCCCTCCCCACTCGGGCTCCTGGTGGTCCTCACTAGCAATGAGGTCGGGTAGCCCTAGGCACAAAATTTCTTTCACAAAGGGAAGACAATCTTCTGCTCTGAATGTTATACAGCTGTCTGTCTCCCTGAATCAGCCTCATCCCAGCACAGGTGTTCTGTGGTTGGGTCATATTTAGACTTGGGGTCCACTTGGACCTCAGACTCTTTTCTGTTACACTGACAGTTGCCCTCTCAGCAGGGAGCAGAGGATTTCTCCCTTCCTCAGTGGCCTAGTCTAACCTGCTCTTGTCCCTTATGACTTTCCTCCTTTGAGAATTACTTGCAGAATCCTGATACCCCCCAGGGGGCCAGGACCAGGGAGGACCACCTGAAGAGTTATTAGATTGTTTCAGGGGAAGCTTGGAATTTAAGGATCTACCATTGAGACTCCCCCAGACTTGCAAGGGCCAGGTGACTCTGAATGATTTTACCGGTATCCACATGGTTTTCTAGCAAGTTGGCTCACGTGTTAGAGAGCTGGGGTTGAACAGAAGTATCTGCAGTAGCTCCCAATCATCTAATAATAATGACAGTGAATCATATCTAGAATTCATTGAGCCTTTCCTATGCGCCAGGCACTTAAACAAGATTTTACAGACTTTGTCCCACTGACTCTTGTAACAACCCCTGAAGTAGGGGTCATCATCCCCATTTCACAGGTAAGAAAAACAGAAATCAAGCAACTTGTTCAGAGTCACTTTTTAGCACTTAAAAAAAAATGAGTTTGCCGTTCCTCTATGTAGCCCTCCAAACCATATTTATTAAGCAGCAGTTAATTTGTTCTGGGTGTCTGCTGCCAACTGTGTTTACACCATTCTGGCCTAAAGCAAAGAAATGTAATCTTTTAGCTTACCTGTGCAGTCTTAAAAATGGTCCATGCACTAATTCTATACGGATTTTTTAAACGTGGAAAGCAAGAAATAACTCTACGACCCCTGGCATTGTTTTTGAGGACCCAGGGGCTCAGGCTCCAGGGAGCCCAGTGAGAAACCATCATCCAGAGGCTCAGACACTATCCCCAGCGGGGGCGCCTGGCTGGCTCAGCAGAAAAAGCATGCGATCTTGGGGTCCTCAGTTCGAGCCCCAGGTTGGGTGTAGAGATCACTTAAATAAACTTGAAAAAAGGAAAGAAAGAAAGAAAAGAAAAGAAAGAAAAGAAACTATCCCCAGCTTCTCCCCTCAGCTCTGCTCCTCTGCTCTCTGTCCAGCACCTGGAGACCTCGGGCCAGCCTGGCAAGAGGCAGAGAAGCAGGAGGAGGCTGCAGTGTGGGCGAGGGGGAAGACTGGGGATGCCGGAGGACTGGCCTGGTGGGTGTTTTGTTGTCAGAACAGGGAAAGGCCCCTAGTTAGCTTCCTGCCCAGCCGCCACCTGCTCTACTGAGTCCCTAGTAATCCTGAGATCCTCCCAACTGTCTTGGATAGTGTTTGTCTCCTCAGAGTCCCCCCACCCACCAGCTCTCCCAGCAGACTTCAGGGGGGGGCCCCAGGGCCCACAAGTCCTGATTAGATTGTCCTGTCCATGCAGCGGCCACGCCTTCCAATGATCACTTTTGTGACTATGCAACTGGAGAGAGAACACTAGCTGCAGATCACAAAAATGACACTGGCAGCCGTGAGAGGGAGAGAGAGACAGAGGAGAGGGTTAGGACAGAAGGACAGAGTGGGGAGACAGACAGAGGGAGGGAAAGACAGAGAGAAGGCAGGGAGGTGGAGAAGGCGGGAAGAGAGGGGACAGAACAGCGGAGAGATGCAGGACCGGAGACATGGAGAGAAAACAGACTCAGAGACAATGGGAGAGACAAAGAGCTGAGCGGGGAGGCAGGGGAAGGGGAGAGAGAGGAAAAGGAAGGAAAGAAGGCCGGGGGAGAAATAACAGAGGCAAAGAAACAGCGAGGGAGAAAGGACAGATGGGCAGGAGGGAGTGAGATGAGGGGACAGCAGACACACGGAATATGCTGGAGATCGCAAGAGCGGCCCTGGAGGCGACGAACAGGAGAGACGGGAGCCGGGACCCAGGAGAGGGAGAGCAGGCGAGAAGAAGGGAGCTTGAACTCAGGTGAGCCCTTCTTGGGGGCGGGGGTAATGGAGGAGCCAGAAACGGGGAGGCAGGGAGAGAAAAGGGGCGAGGGGGACTCAGCAGGCAGAACAGCGGAGCGAGAGCAGCGCGGGAGCGGGAGCGCAGGGGTGGAGGGATGCGCGCAGCCAGCCAGAGCATCCGTCCGGGCTTGCGGGGTCTGGAAGGGGGCGGCTGGAGGTCAGAGGCGGAGGCTCCAGGTCAGCCTGGAGCGCCCGCCTCACAAGACCGGGGCCCCCAGGAAGAGTGGTGGGATGGGGGGACGCCCAGCTCCCGGGCCCCCGCTCGCGCGCTGCTCTCTCCCCGCGCTCCCTCCCTCACCTGCGGAAGTCCAGCAGCGGCCGGGTGGACGCCGGAGTGCCCTCTGCCGGCCAGCTGAGGAAGTGGAACTGCGTGAGCGTGCGCGTCTCCTGGGTCTGCACGTTCTTCAGGTAGAAGCTGCGCACCAGGAAGTCCTCGCACCAGATGTGCTCGGACACCAGGTTCACCTGCCGAGGAGCCAGCCGGGTCTGAGGACGGCAGCGCCTCTCCAGATCCTCCCCAGCCTCCGGGGCCGGCTCAAACTCTCCATCCTCCTGGAAGCTTACCCAACCGCCCGCTGCTACTGCCCCAGTTCTCCCCAGGATCCCCAGTTGTCTGCGTCACTTATTGGCTGCTCAGGACAACGAGTGGCTTTTCCACCCGGACACAGCCTCTGTGGGCGTCTTGAGGCCAGAGTTCCTCTTTCCTCTTCCTCAGCCTAACACAGTGTCTGTGCTACACACACCATCAACCTGGATGAGATTCTATATTTTTATTCATTGTTTTTCTTTAACCATGAGCAACATCAATTTTAAAAAGCAGCTTTAAAAAAAAAGACTGCTGGGTGCTCATCGGATGATGAAAAACTACTATTCGCTATTCGGTGCTCCCTTGGTGAGGAGAAGCTTGTTGTCTCTTAGTGTCTCCTGCTTTATAGGGGGTCACCTTCCATGGAGCAGGAATCTGTTCCTCTTTCCTCGGCTCTGCCTCTTCCCAGTACCCCCTCCCCCAATACCTATCTTCTCTCCTAATGAAAAAAGTTTGTTTCTATTCTATTTGTGACTGGTGGTTCTTTCTTTCCTGGCTTTGGAAACTCAGCGCTAAGTGAGGCTCAATTAACGTAGGTCTTAATGTTGGTCTTCGGTTTTACTTCTCTTCCCCATCTCATACACTCTTGGCTCCCGGCTTCTTACCTCGGTTTTGGTTGTTTTATAGTTTTATTTCTGTACCTTTCATGATAGGTCCCTACAGATGCTTCCTGGCCCTGACTGGACACACACATGTAAACATATAGTACATGTACATGTGTGTGCATATATGCATATACAATTCATACATGTATGAATGGTTCACCATCCACTCTCTCCATTCCCTCGTCCCCCTGCCATGGGGTTTTGCTGACCTCATATACGTGGTAGAGGGAGGACCCCTCATCTGGCCAGTAGCGGTCACACTGCTTGACACCATCCTCCACCAGTGGGGTCAGCATGACAATGACGGTGCAGCCACTCTCCCACACCATCTAGGGACAGAGATTCCACTCTAACCTTTCCAGCTCCCCTCAAGGACCACTGGTCCCTGGAGAAGCCCTCCTTCCAAGAACTCACCTGCCAGAAGTCTGCGATGGTATGGGACAGCGGGCCCTGGGTGGCTATGTAGGCTGGCATCCGAGGGTCGTGCTCAATCTGCGGCAGGGGAGACACGTCATGAGCCAGAATGGGAAATACTGCTATGGAGAGGCTTGGTCAAAGGGAGTGGGTCAGGATCTGGGAGAGCTTGAAAAATCCCCATTTCCATGCTGGGATATCAGGCCCCATAATTCCAGGACATCAGATGGCATGGACAGTGACCATGAGGAAATGGAGTTTCCAGGCAGGATAAAAATGGGGCGGAGGAGGGGGCTGGAGCTAGAGCCACTTACAATGGGGCTGGCATTGATGTAATCACTCCGAGAAGGGCTGCTCTCCACCTTCAGCTTGATGCGCGCGTGATCATCTGCACAGACCCCACATCCCATCTCAGGTGCCCCTCCAGTTACTGGGGTCCTGGTACCCCTGCCACTTGGCCGGAGCCCGGAGCCTGGCCCTTCCCCCAAGCCCTCCAGAGCTCCCTGCAGAGAGAGGGCTGGGCCAGGCTGACCAGCAGGACTCACTCACAGGGCAGAAAGTCAGGGTGGCGGTTCTTTTTGACGTTGCCCTCCCCCTGGGCTGCGGCACAGGTGTTGGGCTCCGCCTGGTAGGCGCACAGGGCCTGCCACTCCTTGGCCAGGCGGTCCCGGTTCCGCAGGTGGTCCTCCATGTACGCCTGCAGGGATACCGCAGCCTGCCTTGGCCCACACTCCCCGGCCAGCCTCTTCCAGCATCCCGGCCCTTCACCCACCCTGGGCCCCGGGCCCCGGGCCCGTCCTGACCAGAATCATGTGTCCCGTGGAGATGTCCATGTTGGCCTGGGCGGGCTCCTCGCACCAGGACGGTGTGCTGCTGTGGGAGCTGGGGCTGGCCTGGGCCGCGTCACTAAACTGGGAAGACACGCTGCTCACCCGAGAAGGCTCCGGGGGACCCTCTGCCCGGCTGAACAGGGACTTTGTGGCCATGTGCTGGCGGCACAAGTCCTGCAGAAGAAAGATCAGGCAGGGCCCCAGAGCCCCCCAAACCCTTTCAGCAGCGTCCTGGATTCCATTGCAGGCTCCTCCCTGACTGATTCTGTATGAAACCCCTCAGGGAGAGAGGAGGAGGCTCTGCTGCCAGGGCCCTCATTCTTTTCCAGGCTGTTCTGTTTGTGGGGTGCCTCTGACAAGTTCAGAGATGGGAATGGGATCCCAGAAGTGTGGCCCCAGGAAGAACTTTAGGGAGCATCTGCTCCCAATTCCCACCCATTCAAGATGCCCCCACAACACCGCAGCTTGGGTTTCTGTAACCCCAGCTGGGCTACTCCCAAGGATGGGTGCCTAACCTCCATCCAACACCCCACCCTCACCCTGTGTGAGACCCAGACTCCCAATCCCCTCTACTCCCTCTCATCCACAAGCTTTTGGGCCACACACCTGGTACTCGAAGGTGGTGTCACCATGGGCCCCCTCGGGCCCCAGGGCTGCCAGGCGCTCCTTGTCCCGCTGCCGTGCATGCTGTCGCACACACAAGGCCACTGCCAGAGCCACCAGCAGCCCGGCCACGCCCGCCAGGGCCACCACAGTGAGCAGCACGGAGCGCATGGGAGATGTGCTGCGGGCTGGTCGGGGAAGGACAGCAGCTGCCTCCTCCCTCTGTGGGAGCAAGACTAGAATCAAGGAGGGCAGTGGCAGGAGGTATTTAGGAGCTGTTCCTCAACCCCTGCCCCCCACCCCGAGGCCGCAATCCCTGCTAGGGTACTTCCAAGGGCAAAGCTGATAGGGCAAGGGCATGGTGGCTCAGGCAGAAGCGCTCATTTAGACCCAAGACCTTCCTTCTCAAGCCCCATCGGACAACTGAACCACACAGCACTGCCTGAAACTTAGTGGATGACCCCACCAGGAGTTTTTGCAAAAATGAATGTAGAGAAGTTTGGAGAGTCCCAAGGAATGGCATAGTAGAAAGTAAGGCAATAGGGTTGCAGAATAGAAATATATATTGAGTTTAATGTCCTTACTGCATTGGGTTTTCCCTTGGAATTTAGAAACTTTGTTCCAGAAGGCTATGGACACCTCAGGTGGTGTTTCCAAGCTGGAGGCCTTCCTATGGAAGGGTCGTGCCCTTGAGGAGGAGGGGGAGGAGGAGGAAGGGCAAGGAGAGGGAGGAGGAAGCTGAAGGGGCGGAGGAGCAGCAGCCACTGAGGCCATCTGCTGGCCAGAAAAAGAACTGCAAGGGGAGGGCAGCTTTGGTAAAGCTGGTGGGCCCACCAAGTAGGAGAGGTTTCAGCTCTGGTTTTCCTAACAAGTTTGCCCCCATCTGTTGTGGGCAATGGTAGCCCTCTGGGGTTTCAGCTGATTCTTCATTTAGCTCATACCTGTCCCACTCCTGTCTGCAAGATCTGGAGCCCTGTCTGTGCTTCCAGTTCCGACTTCACCAGCCCTGCAGGGAAGATGTGGGTCAGACTCTCTCCAGCTCCGGGTGGTCTCCATAGGGCCCATGTGTGTTGGGAATATTTCAAGGGGGGCATCAGCCACAGGCCTGGGTATGTCCTACTAACGCTGGGGCTGGGACCGGGCAGTATTTACCAGCTTGATGGGTCACATCGGCCAAAGACAGGTTCTGTTCATTGTGTCGGATGCGGAAGGTGAGGGCCGGTCCCACCACACTGCCAAACAGGAGCTACATTACTGCCTCACCCATCACAGACCCCAGACTGTTAACAGAGAGGCCAGCTTTGGCCTTCTCCCCATGAGAGGATGAAGCCGAGGCCAAACAGTGATGCCTTACAGGAATATTGGAGAGGAATGCTGGATGAGGCCAGCATCGTGTGTGTGTGTGTGTGTGTGTGTGTGTGTGTGAGAGACCATGGGCCCCCTCGGGCCCCATGGCTTCCAGGCGCTCCTCGTCCTGCTGCCGCACACACAAGGTGTGTGTATTGTGGGGGGCAACTTCAATGCAGCTGGGACCCCACCGTGGCCACTTACCCGAGACTTTGTCTTCCCTTCCTTCCCCAAGCCCCTCCAGCCACCTCTCCCCTCAAGGCACCTTCTAGATCCTTTCTGCCCCAGCTAGATACCAGCCCCACCTGATATTGATGAAGCTGCCTGAGGACACGTGCACATGTTCAGCGAGGATCTCCAGCAGCTTCACTCCTGCAGCCAGACTCAGGGGCCTGAAGGTGGGGAGAAGGGAGAGAAAGGCAAGTAGGGATCCTCTTGGCCACTTTCTTGAAACAAGCTACCTCCAGGGGTGCAGAGAAGCCCACCCCCTGTCCACTTCACATCTGGATTTCTGCTCTCTGCTTCTTGCCAGGCAGGCCTGCCCCTATAACATACCCTCCTCAGGGGATGGGAGGGGGGGCTGGAAGGCTTCCCCAGGCTGAAACCCTTACTTCTGGTCAGTGACAATGTAGCCATACTCCTCTGCTGATGGCTGAGCTGACGGCTGCCTCGCTGCTGGGGGCTGGCTCTGGCCCAGGGGACTTTTCTTCTCCAGCAGGACAGGTGTGGCAAGTTGGGTAGCAGCTTTGGGGGACTCGGAGGATCCAGAGCTCAGCACCTGCTGGGCTTTATTGGGAGTGGGGCTGGCAGTGGGGTATTCAGGCAGGGAGGGCGTAGGGGGTGGAGGCTCCACTGTGTTTTCACCCTGCACCTGCTCCTCTGTTGTCTGTTTAGAAGAGAGGATAGAGATGTGGTCTCTGGATAGTATAGGGGGTGGGGGGATGGGAATCTGAGGTCCCTAAAGAGGACCTTGGGACTTGTTTCTTTCTAATCCCCAGGGCCCAAGGCAGCACTGGGCACATAGAGGTTACCCAGAAAAGTGAGTCAGCTGGATGGATGAATGAATGAATGCATAAAGGATTAAATGAGTGCAACATGGTCAGTAATGATCCACAGGATGGAGCTGGAGTAGGGAGACCCTCTGGAGTGAGGGGAGGTGGTGTTAGGAGAGATGAAGGCAGGCAGTGATTTTTAGACTTCTGTTTAGCCACAAAAATCTCAGAAGTCACACGTGTGGAAAAGATAGAGCTCTTCGGGCTACAGGGAGGGTCAGGAGCCTGCGTGTAACTCCCCTCTTCACCTAAGGATCCTCAGAGCAGGATCTGAAATGACTGTAGTGAAAAAAAGCAGCGAATTGAGAATTCCAGCTTCTAGACCCAGCTCTGCCATCAGCTTGAGGTGAGCTTAAGGGAAGGACATGTGGTCTCTGGGCCAATGAGGAGAGTTGGAAGATACAGATCTGGGTCCCAAGGCTGAGGTTTAGATTCTGACAAGGGGCAGGGGGGTGCTGCTAGGGGCACTGAGAGTCAGGGAGGTGCCCAAACTCACTTTCTTGATGTCGGCTCCAACATTCACAACTGCTCCTGTAGAGACAGGAAAAACAAGACTCTGGGCAAAGGGCCAAGGTGAAGGTCTCCCCAACATAGGTAGGAGAAAGAGCCAGCGGCCCTGAGCCTGTTGCACTTGCTGTGGCCTCTTTGCCCTCAGTCAGTGACCCAGTCCTGTCTTTGGTCTCATCCTAAGCATGGTCTCATGCCTGTTTGCTTCTACCTGATGATTGTTTCCTCAGCTCTTTCTGGAGCTATTGGCCACACTTGTCAAAATTATTCGTTGTTCAGTCCTCTCCCCGCCCATCAATTACTGGCTTCAGTTGGCATTGGCCACTTCCTTCGAGGCTGTTATCAACCACTCACCTTCCCTGGTGCCTCCTAATCGCTGCTCATACCCCCTGCTGGCTTCTTCTTCCATTACTCCCATCCTCGAGTTCTTTCCCACTCTAACTCAGCTCACCACCCCAGTCCCTTGCTTCCTGCCCTTGGCAGGCAATGACCCTGTGCTCATGTCTCAAAGGAACTCTCTTCTCTGCCCCTGACCTTGCCCTCTAGGCTGCTCCATGTGGTCTTGAAACATAGGGCAAGAGGCCATCATGGAGCTGGTGGTTGCAAGTCTCTGTGCTTGGACACTCACCCAGGTTTCGTCCTGCGCCCTTGGGCAGCAGCTGCAACAGGGTTGAGAGGGTGGAGAGCTGCTCAGGGATCAGCTGACGCAGCTCCACCCCATAGCCCGCCAGCACAGCTGCCAGTCTCTGGAGAGTCACGTCTGCTGGGAGCCAGACACAGAGCTTATGGCGAGATGGTGGCAGTGAGGTGGCGGTGGCAAGATGAACTCGTAGGAGGCATTTGGTGGGGGGAGGGTACTAGCACACTTAAGAGTTTCTTCTCAAACCCTAGGAGACTGATGCCCTCCACCTTCCAGCCCTCATCCACACTTGAGGGGAAAGGCCTTCTTAGGGCCAAGACCACACTTCAGGCCCACCATGAACATCTGGACTCTCCAGCTGAAGAAGAGTTATGCCATCTCCACGCCCCACAGTATCCCCACTGCCTACCTAGTGCCCGGCATAGATCAGGTTGTCAGGAGGGATATTAGTTACATATATAATGACTTTAAGGACAAATTAACAAATGTGTGGGCCGTTGGGAAGGAGCCCCCGAATGCAGCCCCCACAGGAAGGGAACAGATGCTGAGAAGTCTGTTACCTGGCTGCTCTGCTGGAGAAGAAGGCTTCTCCCTGCGACCTTCTTGCCCTTCCTCCTCGTAGCCCTCTGAGGAGTCCTTGGCCCGGCTGCTGCCCCCTTGCTCTGGCAGCCTTGGTGCCCTGGCCCTACTGGGCACTGGCAGCTCCTGGGCCAGGTAGAGAAGCCCTGAGTCCTGGAAGAGTTGACCAGGCGAAGGCCCTGGAGGGTCCCCATAGGAGTGGTCAGAGTGAGCCCCAAAGAGGTCCTTGGAGGCAGTTCTGCTCAAGAGGGTAGACGATTCGGCCTTGGGCAGGGGGCCGACACTGACCATCCCTGGTGAGCCCTCTGAGCCCCGGGAGCCATCGCGGGAGCCAAACTGTGGGGGAATCAGAGATCCAGGTAAAAATCACATATCAGGGCTTAGGGACAGGTTTTGGGGTGAGGCCAGTGTTTAAGGCTCACCTGATGGAACAGGTAGGGCTGCAGCAGGGCGGGTTCATAACTCAGAGCAGGGTGCGGGGCCTGCGGGGGCAGTAGCAGGTGCTCCAAAAGAGGGGGCAGCAGCTCAGCCTGTAGAGGGGAGAGTGGAGAGCCCACCCCAGCTCCACCCCCACCCCCTGGAGGTTGAGGAAGTCGGTGCTGGGCTGCAGGGGTAGAGCCAGTAGGGATGCCCTGCAAGAGCAGCTCCCCGGCAGGACCAGGTCTCCTGGGCACCAAGCCAGATCTGGAGAAGAAAGCAAAGTGTATGTGTGTGTGTTGGTTGTGTGGAGCAAGGGCATACAGAGCCTACAGGAGGCAGAGAGGATGGGACCAGACAGGCTCAGCGGTTGAGAGTAAACTTTAGAGTACACGTGACCTCTTACAAAATGAGCTAGCCTCAGGGGAAGAGAGAGTAGCATGGGGAAGGGCCAGAGGGCCAAGCCTGGGCACAGGTCATTGCCTCCCCGGGAAGCATGCGCAGGTCCCTGAAACACAGCGGGGGAGGTTAGGGTTGTGTGAGACGAGGAATGGGGGAAAGAATGGCTGCAGGGAAAGGCAGCCACGTGCCCCTATAGATAAACTGGGGCTGCAGTTTGCCCCCTTCCTCCTGTATTCGTGTCCCCACATCTGGCTCTCTAAGTGTGCATTCAAACACTCAGTTCAAACATTCAGTACCATCCCCCCTACTGTCCTACTGTACTCTGCCTTTTTCATCCTGCTAGCATCATCGGAGCCCCATGGCCCTCGCTGACCTTCCTCTGCTTACAGGGTCTGAACAATGCCTTCAGAGGCCCCAACTGCAGAAAGACGATGGTCTCTGCACATACACTTCCACATAGTAATGAAAGGGAACATTAAACATTTTCCGTATGATAAAATTCTCATTTGTCTCATACTGACCCCTTTGATGTTTCTTTTAGATTATGAAAATGTCCAAGTTTTTCAAAACTTTTTCCCCCATTTTGCTGGATCCCTGGGGGTGAGCTCAGCTCATACTGAGCACGTGAACATGTCAGATGACCACTCTTGAACCTCTTAAACCCATGCCTGAGGCTCCTGACCTTGGCGCCCACTGTCGGTCTGTCGGTCACTATGTGACATTTTGCTGGATCTTCCCTCTGTCGGTCAGGACAAGACCACAGACCCACCAGCCTTGCCACATTAGAGCTGTTGAAAAAGGATGCCTACCTGTCCCTTGGGCGGGGCTCTGGGGGATGAAGCCTGGGTATGCGTTCCATCTCCTGGGAGATCACATACTGGGTCAGATCATCGTGCCAGGACAATCCTGTCAGGAGACAGGATAGGGTGAGGTTGGCTCAGGAGAGTCTGAGAGCCCAGTAACAGGGACCAGTAGAAACCAAAACCGCACTCCCTAGCCTGTAGTGCATTGAGTTTGGCAGAGCAGAGGGGCAGTGGAGGTGGTCCAGAGACCTGGTGGGTGATCTGAGCTGTCCCCTTCCCACACTCAGGTACAGATTTTGAAGTCAGACTGCCGCCAGTGAGACTATGTTTGAATCTTCTGCGGTTTACTCATTGTGCAACTTTGGGCAAATTGCTAAACCTGTCTGAACCTCAATTCTCTCATCTGTAAAATAGGGGTTTATACCTCCTAAGACTGTGACAAGTGACCCAATGTAACATGGTAAGAATAGTACCTGTCACATAGTGAACTTTAAAGAGCTGTTATCATCATCATCATCATCATCATCATCATCACTTCTTTTTGTTGATCTTGAACCTTACTTTTCTTTGTAAAGTGGGAATAATTACATACTTCGTGGGGCTATTGTGAAGATCAAGTACAATCAGAGAAATGAAAGTGCTTACAAAGTCCTAAAGCACTATACACATTTTAAACATTCACCACCTCCACCACCATCAGTCATCTTATGACTCTTTCCTTTCATGAAATCACTCTCAGGAAGATTAGTTACCTATTCTTAAGACATAATCTCCCACTCTCCACCTCCATTCCTTCTTTCCTGCTTCTGAGTTAACAGTCTGTACCATTCCTAACTCATATCCTAAGACTGACTAGTATCGGGCGCCTGGGTGGCTCAGTGGGTTAAGCCGCTGCCTTAGGCTCAGGTCATGATCTCAGGGTCCTGGGATCGAGTCCCACATCGGGCTCTCTGCTCAGCAGGGAGCCTGTTTCCCTCTCTCTCTCTGCCTGCCTCTCCGTCTACTTGTGATTTCTCTCTGTCAAATAAATAAATAAATAAAATCTTTAAAAAAAAAAAAAAAAGACTGACTAGTATCCACACCTGCCATGTCGCCTCTGGACATTAGAGAACTCATCCTATCCAAGGCCAATTCCTCCACCTGAGCACTGGATTTCACCCCTTACTACCTGCTAAAGAACATCTCTGCAATTTCTCCCCATTTCCTACATGATCATTTTCCTCTGTTCTCTACTGAATTATTCCCTTTAGCATAGAAACATGATGGAATTCTTTTCATCTTAAAAAGTTACTGCATGACCCCACATTCCTCTCCAGTGATCACACCATTTCTTTCCTTTTCTTTGCAGCAAGACTCCTTGAAGTTACCTCTACTGGCTGTATCCAGTTCTTTCCTCTCCTTCCCTCCTCACCTACTCTATTCAGGATTTTATTCCCACCTATTCTACCAAAACGATTTTCATCCAAATCACCAGTGACTTCTGCTTATCTAAAGCCAGTGGCCAATTCGTCAATCTCATCTTACTTCACTCACCATCATTGTTTGACACTGTTGATCACCCCTTCCTCTGCAATACACTTCCACTTGGCTTCTAGGACACCAAACATTCTTGTTTTTCCTCCTACCTCTGTGGCTCCCCCTTCTCAGCTCCCTTGTTGGTTCCTCTCCTTGTCCTGGTCCTCTTAATATTATAATTCCCTAGACTTCTTCTTCGTATACACTAAAACATTTGGTTATCTCATCTACCTCATGGGTTTAACTGCCATTAATATGCCAAAAAATTCCAAATTCCTGTCTCTACTCCAGAATCCTCCATCTCTCTTTCAAAATAGAATCTCATACTTTCAACTTCCCACTCTATTGGAATGAACATCTTAAATTTAGTATATTCAGAACTGAACACCCCCTTCCCCAGGTTGGTCCTTTTGCATAGCTAATGACATCTTCATTAACCCAGTTATTCAGGCAATAAAACCTGGTGTCATCCTTAACACTTCCCTTTCTTTCACAGCACTGTCCAGTATTTCATGAAGTTACACTACTTTTAAAATATATGCAGAATTCTGTCATTCCTTTCCACCCCCCTGCAACCACCTGACCCATACCATGTTCATCTCTCACATGAGTTATTGTGGTGGCTTTTAACAATCTCCCTGCTTCTACCCTTGACTCACTTCTTTATATCATTGACAGGAACAAGCATGATTCTGCACCTCTATGCTCAAAATCTTGTCCTAGGTTCTTCTTTTACTCAGAGTAAGGACAACATCCATCCATACATTCTGTTAGAAGTCCCTGCGATGATCTGCATCCCTTCCCTCAACACCCATGTGACTGCATCTTCCATTTTTCCTCTCTATCACTCCTCTACAGCCAGACCATAGAGATGTTCTCCATGGTATTCCTCAAACTTGTGCTCCTGCTTTAGTACAGGTTTTTGTTCTAGCTCTTTGATCAGGTTGAAACATTGCCACCAGATAAACTTCTGGAAAACACTTCCACTTTTGATGTCTTTGTTCAAATTTCATAGTCTCAATAAGGTTTACCTTGACCACTAAATTTGATACTGAAGCTTTCTACCCCACCATATCTGCCCCTTTATCATGCTGTAATATTTTGTTTTTTTTTTTCATGACACTTATCACTTTATAACATAGTATGTATATCTTTTCTAACTTATATATTGTATTCCCCTTATGCCCCAAAATGTAAGTCCCAGTAGACGGAGACCTTTGTCTGTTTTATTCCCTGATACATCCCAAGCACTTAAAACTAAGCTTGCCATGTAGTAAATACTCAATAAATAGTTGTTGAAAGAGTGAATTTGATGAGTGGAGGGGTTCTCCTGGCTGAGGACTCCAGAATTCATGGTTTTGGAGCACTCAGACAGTGGGTCAGTTCTAAGGAGATGGATGCTGGCCTCTTCCAGTGGCTCCTTCTGTGGAGGCCCCCTCTAGACTCCTCCAAAGAGTCTAAGTGTGAACAGCCCCTCTCTCTGGCTCTACCCCCATTCCTGTCTTTCCCCCTTCTCCAGCAAGGTCTAGGAAGGTAAGGTTCTAGAAGTAGGTGTGATAAGAATGTTTCATAAAGAGAAATTCTTGAGTCAGGTGGCCCCTCACTTTCCCACCCTTATCTAACAAAGCCCCCGTGTCTTCCCTTCAGTGCAGCTAGACCTCACCTTGGGACATGAGCTGTCGGAGCACACTTTGTAAGCGCTGAAGAACTGGGGAGGTGACTTGCAAAAGGGGCCGGGCCTGCCCCACTCCCACCTGGCACTGTCCAAACAAGCCATCTAAGAGCACAAAAGTAGTGTCAGCAGGAGGCTCGGACAAGAGGTTTTCCAAAGTCCAGGTTGCAAATGGGCATCACTCTCTCCATCTCCTCTCTTGACTTCAGAGAACTCTGCTCCTTCAGGCCATTCCCTTTTCCCCAAGACTGGTACTCCTTCCCCCTTCCAGGCCTCCCATGCACTTCTTTCTTACTGTGTCCCCTGTCTGGTAAATCTTATGCCCAGGCCTCACTCACCCTGAATACAGACTTCAAGGTGAGAGCAGAGTCTGCGGTCAAACAGACAGCCTGTAGAGGGAAAAGGGAGCAGAAGCTCAGACACCCCCACACACACAGAATGGTCAGGGGATGGACATGCTGGGGAAGGGGGTTAACAGATGGGGTCCATTCTTTCATCCTAAGAAAGGCTTTCAGCTGGGGGAGGCGGGGTGAGTAGGGAAGAAGCACAGGATCTGAGAGTCTGGATCTTTTCCTTGAAAGCCTCAGTTTGCTTAATTGAGTGATGGGGAGAAGGCTTGCAGGTGTAGGGAGTAGTAGAGGATCAAATACTCCTACTCTCATAGAATTACTATGGGGGGAATTTGGGGCCAAATTCTGAGGAAAACGGGACTTTGCTCCCCAAATCTCCAAAAGCATTTTAACTATGATGAGCTAGGGCTCAAAAAGATGGAAACCCTAACACACCTTCCTGCCATGTGGGAAAGGGGTACGGCTGAGGTGTCTCTAAAGCAAGGCTCCCCACACTGTCCCTACAGTCAGCGCCCCCACCAACCGCCAGCGCTGTCCTCGGTGCTGAACTCTGAATCTGGCACCGCCGAGGGCTACCTAGCCTGGAAGCAGTTATGGGGGAGGGAAGGTTGCTAGGGTCAGGAGTCTCCACAAGACCTGAACCCTCCGCCGTTCCAGACTTCATTTACCACCCTACCATCCCACAGCGCCACAGGAAGTACCTTGCATGGGCTTCCAACGCAGGTGGGAAAGGAGGGTGTCAGATGATGAGGCTGTGCCCCTTCCTCCACGCGCCCCACCACCCCACCCTCCCCCGGCCCATGAGTCAGCGCTGACTGTCTCTGTCCGCTCTGATGTGAGTCAGCACAGGCCTGGCTGTGGGGAGGGGGAGAGGAAAGGACCCTTCTCTCTTCACCCTCTTTTGCCGCCTCCCCGAGCCTTCCTCCTCTTACTGGCGATCTGATAGCAGTAATCTGCCTTTCAAAGCTTCAAGAGAAACCCTGGCCCCTCCTTCGGCCTGATCCTCTCCTGGGAACTGGGACCCCCCATGCTCGTGTCCCCAACTCCTCCTGCTCGGACATCAGGGCTCTCTCTTCCTACCCCTCCTTCCCACCCCCATTCCCTCAGCGCGTCATCACTTCTTTGGCGCCTCAGCGCGACTTCTCCCGTGGCCTTGTAGCCAGTCTCTAAGCCCTTCTGTCCATATGCACCCCCATTCTTCCTCCCAAACCCGCAATCTTGCCCTGAGCCTGCTTCTCTTAGGTCCCGCCCCCGTATTCCCAGCCCCACCTCCAGGCCTACGCCCCTTTCCTCTCAGACGCCCTCTCATCTTCCTCACCAACCAGTGCTAGCCCCTACCCTACTCCAGACACATATTTTACCTGAGCTTGCTACCTTCATGACACCCCTCCCCATCCCCCACCGAGTTTTGCTCCCAGCACCACACTCCACCCCCCCAACCCCACCCCCCTCATTTCCTCCTGACCGTGGGCACTAATGGCGCTGCAGCCTCCCGGGCGGCTGCTCAGCAGCAGGAGGCAGAGGAGCACCCGGAGACCCCCGGATCCCCCGGGACCCCCGGGCCGCCGCGGGCGCCGCATCTTTCCGGGCTCCGCGCGCTAGCTCCCCTGCCACGACCGCAGCGACGCTGGCCGAAGCCAGCCACAGGGGCCGAGGCGGGGCCTGCCACTCCCCACCCACCTACGAGGCGGGGTCTATACGCCCCTCTCGCGGCAGCTCGGCCAACCCTGGGCTGGTGGTGACGGCATCTCCACCCCCGGGTCTTACGCTTATTTGCGTCATACGTGGCGTAAGAGCTCTGGCTTACGGAGGTGCCAACCCACAGCTGTTCTCCACCAAATAGTAGGCGCTTCGCTAGAATTTCCACTTGGCCCCACCCCCTTTTGACATATGCTTCTCCCCAAGGACTACCACCTCTATCACCCAATCCCAAGGTTGGAGAAAAGGGCTACAGTTGGGTGGGGGCCAGGAAATAAATGTGAGTTGGCTGGTGTAAGCCCTAGGATGAGCTTAAAAGTGAGCAGAATAGGTACTGTTACGCATCTCACTTGATGGTACCGGTATCATCCTTAACAGCGGGGATGGTTTTGCGTGTGTGCCTGGATTCCAGCTCTAGCAATGCCACCTACTAGGAGTGTAACTTTGGGCAAGTTGCTTAACCTCTCTGCGCCCAAATCCCTCATCTGTAAAATAGATGTGCTAATAATTCCTACCTCACAAGGTGGTTGTGAGGATTCCACGAGTTAAACTCATCTGGCTCACTTACAACAATGACTGCACTGGCGCATACTCAACACATAACACAGATTCGCATTCGTTATTAGCCTTGACTCTCTTTTCTTTTAACCTCTTCCACCTCAAGCCTATCTATATCTTATGGTTTCTACCTGCAAAATGGATCTCTCCATTTCTTTCCTCCTTATTCTCTACTTTATCTAAACCACTGTGCTCTTTCATTGCAAATAGTACTGTAATCATCTAACTATCTTTTGCTTTCACTCTTCACACCCAATAAGCTAGGGAGTGAGCTTTCTAAAGCTCAAATTTGATCACTTTATTCTCTTATTTTCCATTAAAAATTTTTCAAAATACAAGAAAAGATAGGGTGCATAGTAAATACTCATATACTCATCATCTAGACTTAACAGTTATTGCTATTTTGTGAAATCTGCTTCTTTTAAAAAGTCAATTATAGACATCATATTTCCCTTATAAGTGTTTCAATATGCATCTCCAAGAAGTAAGGCTATTTTCCTACATAGTCCAAATGCTGTTATGACAGCTAACAAAATTTACAATAACTCTCTAATATCATTTAATGCTCAGTTCATATTCAAATTCTCAGCTTGTTTCCAAAAATGTCTTTTTCCATCTGTTTTGTTCAGAATAGGAGTAAAAAAAAAAAAGGAGTCAAAGACGACCATTGCATGTGGTTATGTTTCTTAATTCTCTTTAAATTAACATATACCCCCCCCCCATTTTTGGCATTGTCTTGTTGAATAGACCAGGTTAGCTTTTCTTTTTTTTTTTTTTTTTAAGATTTTATTTATTTATTTGACAGAGATTACAAGTAGGCAGCGAGGCAGGCAGAGAGAGAGGAGGAAGCAGGCTCCCTGCAGAGCAGAGAGTCCGATGCTGGACTTGATCCCAGGAGCCTGGGATCACCACCTGAGCCAAAGGAAGAGGCTTTAACCCACTGAGCCACCCAGCACCCCCCCAAGGTTAGTTTTTCCTTACAACTCCCCACCTTCTGAATTGGTCTGATAGTTTCCATATGATAGTTTTCCCAGCATTTCCCCTGTGTATATCCTATATATTCCCTGCATTTACTGTAAACTAGAAGTTATATCTCAAATCTTGATTGGAGGCACCTGGGTGGCTCAGTCATTAGGTGTCTGCCTTAGGTTGGGGTCATGATCCCAGGATCCAGGGATCACCCTGCATCAGGCTTCCTGCTCCGTGGGAAGCCTACTTGTTCCTCTTCCACTCTTCCTGCTTGTGTTCCCTCTCTCACTGTGTCTTTTTCTGTCAAAGAAATAAATAGAAAATCTTAAATAAACAAATAAATAATAAATATTGATTGGATCAAGTTAAACAGTTTTTAAGTAAAATGTTTTATAGGTGATGCTTATGCCTTCAATTGTCATTTCAGGAAAGGGGTAATGTCTGCCTGTCATACTCTTAGTGATGTTAAAATTGATCACTGGTTTAAGATAAAGACAGATCACTGTATGTAAAATTGTGTTTCCCTCTAGTGACTAATATGTAATCCATGGGATGATATTTTGGCACTGTGAAAATATTTAGTTCCCATCAACTTTTCACCTAATGGATTTGCTATTCCTTGATGGTCCTCAACTAAATTATTTCATTAGAGGCTACTAAATAGTGACTTTTCTAATTCTATCATTCCTTTAAAATTTATTAGCTGATATTGTTTTATAAAGAAGTCTCTTCATCAACTGGAGTTATTTACCCTGAAATACAATTCCAACTAGAAAGGTAGCATACATTCTTATTTTTTTGGTTTACCAATCTGCAGCGTAATGAATTTAAGTATAGTAGATCTCCAACAGTGACAAATAAAAATTTAAAAAATATTTTAATGATGTTTCTTGTTTGAGCATTACTATAGAAGTATGGATTTTCATATATTCAATGTGCATCAATCAATTGCAGTAATTATTTTTTATATTCAAATTGCCTCAGAATAAGTCAGTGGAAACTCCTTTAAACTGGCCCTGGTGTTCTTTTGAAACATCCTATTAATCACTGACAGTTCTCTTGCTTTCTATCGCTCAAGAGGTATCAGGTACATCTCTTTTATTCCCTGCCCTAGACATGGAAGCAGCTATTCTTCCAAAGAGACTTGGTAGCTTTTAGTAAGGACTGATTTTAGAGATCACAGTCGGGGATTTAAGGGTAATAATAGCAACTGAGATGACATTGCTTATAGATCCCTTCAGCACCCAGAGCTAGAATATTAAGATATGCACAACAGGCACACACACATTCACACACACTCATATTTCCAATTAAAATTTAACTGTGATTTTCACTGAGCTCTTTTGATTTTGTACTTGTATCTCTTTAGCCTTACACTGAAAACATTGGTTACTTATGGCATTAATGTAATCACTTATATGTGTAGTCCTACAATATAAATACAATAATTTACAAATAAGAATGCAAATATTACTCTACTACTAAAACAAAAAAGACAAATAAGATGTGTGGTAGTTTACCTTGTCCTTGGAATATAATTACTTAGGGTATACCATCAAAATACTGCATTCTAAAGTCATTTGAAATAGTTCTTTTGTTTGTGTTGTCATTTTTACCAATACGATATATAATTCAATTTGTTTCAGTTTGTTTTCAACTTTAGTTTTTTTATATATAATTTTATTTTTTTGAATACGTAAAATGTTTACATTTTTCAAAAATCAAAACCATATAATAAAATATACTTCAGGAAATTCTTTGCATCTTCCACAATTTTTCCTGCCATTTAAAAAAATATATATTTATTTATTTTAGAGAGCGATGGAGAGAGAGAGAGAGCAGAGGTGGAAGGAGAAGGAGAGGGAGAGAATCCTCAAGCAGACACCCCACTAAGCACGAGTCCAATATGAGGCTTGAATCTAGGACCCTGAGATCATGACCTGAGCTGAAACCAAGAGTTGGACACTCAGCCAACTGAGCTGCCCAGGTGCCCCCCTCCTGTCATCTTTATCACTTCACTCGTTTATTTTCTTTTTAAAAGCTTTGTAAATCGTGAAATAAATTTGCATAGAACAAAAATGAGTAGCTCAATAATTTATCACAAAGGGAACACCCATGTAATCCAGGTCAAGAAATAGAACATGTCTAGACCCTAGAAACCTTATTATGTCCCACAGTCATTACCTCTTCCCAAAGGCAACCATTTTTTTAAAAAAAGATTTTACTTATTTATTTGGCAGAGATTGAGAGAGAGAGCACAAAAAGGAGGAGCAGCAAGCAAAAGCAGGCTGAAGCATGCTCTCTGCTGAGCAGAGAGCCTGACTCCAGCTTTGTCCCAGGACCTTGGGATCAGGACCTGAGCCAAAGGCAGATGCTTAACTGACTGAGACATCCAGGCACCCCTCCCCCACAAAGGTGACCATTATTCATTTTTTTTTTACCATATTTCTTTGCTTTTCTTTACAATTTTATAACCTAGGGATGCATGGTTAGGTTATGAAACTGTAAAGAAGAGTAAAGATATGTAGATTTTAGATTATCCCCAGTCTTGGTTTATCATGAGTAGTGTGACTATGTATACCATTGTACATGTTCGCTGTTGCTCATGGGTACCAAGGGGAGCAGAGAGCCTGTAACAACCTTAAAGGGAGGAAGATGGGAAGAAAAACACACCCTGTTCTCATTCTCCTGGTTCCCTCCCTCTGCTCTCTCCTAGGTATTCCCATTGTCCTAACCTAACAAGAATCCAGGAGAAGAGAGAGCTCCCTGAAGTGGCCTATGCAGATTAGCCTGTTGGGAGAGAAAATAAGGTAAAGTCAAATAGAGAGTAGATCCTAGTAATAAAGTTGAGGTCTCTGGGTATCTGCTTTTGATCCCCCCCCCCTTTCTCTTTCTCTTTTTGAGAAATCATCTGTCAGTATAATTGTTACTCTTTTGTAGGTAACCTGTTTTTGATTGTCGACAGCTTTACTAGACTGTGATTAGAGAGACATTTCTTTACTCTTATTCTCCTTGAAATTCAAAGAGCTTCTTGAATACATAGCTTGATGTCTTTCATCAATTTTTGAAGCATTCTCAGACATTATCTCCTTAAATATTGATTCAACCCCATTTTCTTGTTCCCTTCTTTCTGGAACTCCAAGTAAATGTATATTGGACGGTCATGTGGTATCTTTTATGGTTCTACCTTATCTTTTGTATTGTCCATTCTTCTGTCTTAATTTGGACATTTTCTTTTGAACTACAGTCCAGTTTACTAATTTTCTCTTCACATGTACACAGTCTGATTCCTTGAACTCAGCCAGAAACCATGGTATCCTCAATCTAGTTTAACTATATAATTATTTATAAATGTATGGACAATAAAGAAATATAGACCTTTGTCAACTCACAACCCGTCAGGGAGGGAGCCAGAGGAATGCATACCCTGAATTCTCTCCCTTTTTGGACTCTGATGTCTTGCCAATACCTTCTATTGGCCAAATCTAACCATAAGCCAGTCAACGAGGACCTACAGTTGATACAGTTCATAGACATTAACCTGGATCCATACAGCAGGGTGAGGAAAGATGGAGCATGAATATGATGTAAAAATGGGGAATATCTAGCTTAATCCCATCTTATACTCTTGTCATTTATTTGGATGGAAACCCTGTATTCTTATGACAAGTGACACACACATTCTTTAATTCAAGTACACTCTCATATGAAACCTAAAACATAGTGCAATGCCGTTGTTCCTGATACAAAGTAGCAGGGAAGAGAAATGGGAGGAAAAAAGAAACTACTGTGCCAAGTTATTTTAAACACAGCTGCTAAAATCCCTTCTCCTGTAGGGGATCCTGAGGCCTGAACTGACAGCTACAACTTCCTTATGCTCCCACCCATTTCATGGCTTTATTCCTGTGGTCAGCACCTTGACTGGATCAGATTTTTGAACTGGTGGGTTGAGCCCAATCTTTATTTCTGCAGGATCTGAATCTTTGATGTTTCTGGCTTTGTTTAGCTTCTACAGTTTTTTATTGAACCAGTACTACTAGGAAGAATAATATAAAGAGCCCAGGTTAATTCCTCTGGCTCCAGTTATAACCCTTTTTTTGCCCTCATGTTGTAGCAGTAACTCAACTTCTCCCTGGCAATGGAGTCAACCACTGCGGCTACTTTAGTGATACCTACATCTGTCTATCAGTTCAGTGGCATGAGGAACACAAAGTGACCAGGTGGTAGTCTCTGATTATGACTGTTGTGTAAACATTCCTTTCTTGGGCACTAGCACCTGCAAACTCATCTTTCAGGAATGGGAAGCAAAGAATCCTTCAGAGATTTTGAGGTATAATAGGGGGCCACTTTGAACTTTACCCTTTGGCTCTAAAACTCTTGGAGATGAGTAAAACAACCACTCTTTAAGTTCACTCATGTTGAGTGAGTGTTGTCAGAAGTATTGTGGACAGAAAGGGCAAATCCATATCCAGGATATAATCTACTGCCTTTTTTCATAGTGAAAGGGGTTCAAAATAAAAATCTGTCACCAGATGTACCATATTGGGACCTCAGTATTATCCTCTGCTGCTGGCAAACTGGTATTCAATAACAGAGGTGGCTGTAATCATACCAGTCATGAGGAGGGAAATTCACGTTGGTAAGCCCATGAGTAGCCTCATTTCCTGCAACCACATCCATTGATATGTGGGCTCATTAAAAAAGTACCAGGCTGGTTGGAGAAAGAGAATGACTGATATCCACAGAATTGGTCATTTCATAACCTGATTATTGACAAGCTTTTCTATAGACTTTGTCTTTTCAAGGTTATTTACACAGGAAACCATGACTATGTTCACACTCTGTGTTCATCCCACGTGATCTCTCGCAGACTTTCTTGCCACAGATTTTCTTACATTGCTCTATTCAAACCCCAGATCAGCCGACCAACCTGTTAGTCATGAATATTGTTATCAATATAGACACATACCTCAATTCTTTTCTTCTTCAATTCCAAGTGGACCACCAGATCTACCAACAAAACTCCCAACAGTGGGGTTATTCTTCACCAATGTAATCGACCGACACTTCTGAATTGTGTTGTAATCTAGCAGTTTTTGACTTCTAGCTGACACCTGCATTTTGTGCAAACACATGTAAATTGGCTCTGTGCTTCCCCCTCTCCCCCCCACCCCCGTCAGTCTGTTATCTAGTCATAGAGAATTCGCCATAAGGCCATAATAAGGTTGTGGGAAAGGCAGTGAAGCAAGGAACCTACGTTCTCATGCAACTTATTTCATCTGGATCTTCTTGGGCCCAGTCTTGTGTACACCATTTCCATTTAACCTCCAATGTTATGGTTTAGTGGATTGGATAATACCTAATGCATAATTACTGGTTGTCCCATGGCCAGGTGTTCAGTATTCCAGGGCCTGGTAGGAAATTAAGCTGCTCTTCAAATAGAGAATAGCTGATGGCCTAAAAGGGCACCGCCTTCCTTTAAAATCCTAGGGATCTACACTCTAATAATCTTACTGGGGCTTGCCAGAGGATTCATATGACATACAGTCTGCTGCAGATCATTCCAATGCTTCCGAGACCACTGGTTATAATTATCAAATGAAAAGACAGTTTGCATGGCAACCTAGAATTGCTGCAGAATGTTTCCTTGTTTCAGGCCATACTAAAAGCTTGATGGGTTACTGGTAAATGGGTTAGAGTAGCACATTAAAATGTGTTTTAGGTTGCCTCAAATGCCAAAGAGGCTCATTCTTCCATAAAGAGGTTTGTCTCTTTTTTATTGTGGTAGATGTTCAAGGTTAATTAATTTGTCTCACTTTAGAGAGGGTAGCTCAACATGCCACAGATAACTGAACCCTAGAAACGTCATTAATGTAGCAGGGCTCTGACCTTTCTTGACATTCTTCTTCCATGCGTGTGTCTTGCGACCTCTAGGGTACATGCTGTTCTACCCACCATATCCAGTTGCCACAATATCATCAAAATAATGGACCGTTGTGATTTCCTGTTTCCTCTGATGTCTTGGGTTGAGATCTGAAATGATGAGGGTCTTCGGCTTCTTTGGAGGACTCCTCATGCTTTTGTGTTGATTTGTGGCTTTGAGCATGTGTTTGTAAGCTGTAATAAGCACGGACTTCAGGTCAGAATTAAACAAAAGCCTTATTTGTATTACCAGCAACCCCAGTTTTATGAAATATACCTGGGAACTGGCTGTCCTACAACACGATGGCTGTTGGATCTCTTTGAGTTCCTTTACCTTCTCTCTTCTTGTGGAATCAAAGCTGAAGGGTGCCCATAGGGTATTTTCAATGAAAGTCAATCACTTGGGGCGCCTGGGTGGCTCAGTGGGTTAAAGCCTCTGCCTTCGGCTCAGGTCATGATCCCAGGGTCCTGGGATCAAGCCCCAAATCGGGCTCTCTGCTGTGCAGCAAGTCTGTTTCTCTCTCTCTCTCTCTCTCTCTCTCTCTCTCTGCCTGCCTCTCTGCCTACTTGTGATCTCTGTCAAAGAAATAAATAAAATCTTTAAAAAGGGGGGGGGGCACCTGGGTGGCTCAGTGGGTTAATGCCTCTGCCTTCGGCTCAGGTCATGATCCCTGGGTCCTGGGATAGAGTTCTTCATCGGCCTCTCTGCTAGGCAGGGAGCCTGCTCCCTCCTCTCTCTCTGCCTGCCTCTCTGCCTACTTGTGATCTCTGTCAAATAAATAAATAAAATCTTTAAAAAAAATAAAAGAATGAAAGAAAGTCAATTACTTATGAGCCAGCAAATTTAAATATCACTGGCTACCTCCCAATATCATACTATAATCAAAGTAAGTTTTTGTTCACCTTTGGGCAAAAAGAGATCAAGAATAAAAGTCGCAAGCATGGGGAACCATCCGAAGGGCCAGTGGGACAGGAAAAGTCAATATTAACTCAAATGGAAAATGTGGGGACTCATCCACGAATGTCTTTTAGGTATAGTTTCCCCCCCTTTGGACCACAAACTTTACCCTTTTCTGTTATGGGTGGGAATTAACCTATAAATTCTAGACGGTGAGGCAAACTTGCTGGCCTCGGCATGGTGACTGTCTGAGGATTGCGCTGTGTATCAGAAGCTGCATGGTGCCCTTGGATAGCATCTTTTACCAAGTCATAAATGTTAACTTTCAATGAAGAACTTGCTCCAATGACTATATTTATGAACTCTTTGGGTAGAGGAAAAAAGAGCTTCCCTAGATTTCGAATTTGTAATAAAAGCCTATTTAAAAAGAAAAATGGCCTCAGGGATGTTTGAGTGGCTCAGTCGGTTAAGTGTCTGCCACCAGCTCAGGTCATGATCCTGGGCTCCTTGCTCAGGGACACCCTGCTTCTCCCTCTGACTGCCACTCCTCTCACTTGTGCTTGTTCTCTCTCTCTCTCTCTCTCAAATAAATAAAAATCTTAAAAAAAAGAAAAAGAAAAAGAGAAATGATCACCACCACAACAGATAATGGACCAGTGTGATTTTCTGTGCAATATCAAAGTAAAAAATATCTTTCTAAGCTGCACTTTTACAGAGAACAGGAAACTTGGTGGAACCGTGTTTCTTTTTCACCTTTTAAAAAATGTTGAGGCGCCTGGGTGTCTCAGTTGTTAAGCATCTGCCTTTGGCTCAGGTCATGATCCTAGGGTCCTGGGATGGAGCCCTGCATTGGACTCCCTGCTCTTCGGGGAGCCTGCTTCTCCCTCTCCCACTCCCCCTGCTTGTGTTCCCTCTCTAGCTGTATGTCTCTCTGTCAGATGAATAAATAAAACCTTTTAAAAAATAATAAAATAAAAATGTGAGTACTAGAACATTTTTTGAAAATTTTAAGTTACATATATAATTATAAATTATATTTCTACTGAACAACACTGATTTAGAAAATTCTTTCTTTTCCATTCTTATCAGGGAAGATACCTGGAAGAAGTTTGTAATCACATGGCAGAGATAATAATATATCTTAAAACCATCTTACTTCAATTGTGTTTATATATATTCTTTTTTAAAAAGATTTATTTATTTATTTTAGAGAGAGAGAGTGTACACAAGTGTGGGGAGGGGCAGAGGGAAAGAGAGAATCCCAAGCAGACATACTGGCAAGCATGGAGCCCAATGCAGGGCTCAATGTGGGGCTCAATTGAACGACCCTGAGATCATGACTTGGGCCGAAATCAAAAGTCAAAACCTTAACCAACTGAGCCACCCAGGCACCCCTAGAGTTTATAGATATTCTCAATTTAATGTACCTTCTTTTTCTTTATTTCTTGCACTTTCATTTCCTCTTTAAGAAATCTTTTGTGGGGCGCCTGGGTGGCTCAGTGGGTTAAGCCGCTGCCTTCGGCTCAGGTCATGATCTCAGGGTCCTGGGATCAAGCCCTGCATCGGGTTCTCTGTTCAGCATGGAACCTGCTTCCTCCTCTCTCTCTGCCTGCCTCTCTGCTACTTGTGATCTCTGTCAAATAAATAAATAAAATCTTGAAAAAAAGAAAAAAAAAAGAAATCTTTTGTAACCATTAGGACAGGAAGGTATTCTTATATTATCATCTATTCTTTTTAAAGATTTTTGTTTTTATTTATTTACTTATTTATTAATTTGAGAGAGACAGAGCATGAATGGGGTGGAGGGCAGAGGGAGTGGGAGAAGCAGATCCCTGCTGAGCGGTGGTCTCCATGTGGGGCTTGATCCTAGGACCCCAGGGTCATGCCCTGAGCCAAGGCAGATGCCCACCGACCGAGCCACCCAGGTGCCTCAATACCACACTTTTAAAAAAAATTACTTACTTATTTATTTGATAGAGAGAGAGAGAGAGAGAGCAAGAGAGGGAGCATGAGCAGGGGAAGTGGGAGAGGGGGAAGCAGGCTTCCCACCAAGCAGGGAGCCCAGTGTGGAGCTTGATCCTAGACTCTAGGATCATGATCCTGAAAGACCCCCCCTCCCGTCGTTAACTAATTAACTGCTTGGCTTATAGAAATAATAGAAGACGCCATGATGGCATTCCTACCTTCCCCCTTCTTGTTCCCCCTCCCTGCCTCTCTCCTCCCGCGCGCGGCCCCTCAGAACCAATCAGCTTGTTCCCCCTTCCCGCCTCTCTCTTCGCGCGCGCCCGCGCACACGCGGGCGGGTCCCCAAAGCCAATCAGCAAACTCCATGTATGCCTTTTTCAAAAGTTCTAACTGTCAACCAATCAGTTGCGCCCCACCCAAAACTTGTTTGTACCAGTCTATAAAAACCCGGCACCACCCCAGCCGGGTGTGCTCAGCTTGCAGGAGCTGCTGATCACCCGCAGGCGCATGCGTAACAATAAAGAACCTCTTGCTGATTGTATCCAGTGGCAGTGTTGGATTCTTGGATAAGGGGATCCGCGGGTCTTTCAATCCGAGCAGAGGGCAGATGCTTAACGACTGAGCCACCCAGGTGCCCCATCACACTTTCTTAATTACTGCGGCTTCCCACCGGGTATTGATAGCAGGTAGAGCAAGTCATCCCATCTTCTTCTCGGAAACATCTTTTCTTGTATTCACTTTTTACTTTTTTTACTGTGAGAAGTTCTTAGTTATTATTTATTATTGAAATATATCTTATAGCTGGGAAAGTCTGTAAACTTAGGTTTATAACTATTTGATCATTAGTGTAGGCATACAACTCCATAACTCCTTAGAGAAATCCAAATCCTGATACCTGCCCACTTGCTTACACGAGTATCCAGTGAGTGTGAGAGTACTTAAGATGTCTAAAGCTCTGCAAACAGGTTATTCTGGTTTTCAACTGGGCTGAGTGCAGGTGGTCAGATTACCTACTCCCTTGCAGATTTTCAGCTACCAGGAGTAAACGGGCAAGAGCCATCAAAAAAATTTTTTTTTATTTGACAGACAGAGATCACAAGTAGGCAGAGAGAGAGAGAGAGGAGGAAGCAGGCTCCCTGCTGAGCAGAGAGCCCGATGTGGGGCTTGATCCCAGGACCCTGGGATCATGACATGAGCTGAAGGCAGAGGCTTTAACCCACTGAGCCACCCAGGTGCCCCAGCCATCAAAATATTTAATGTGTGTACACTTTAGTTACAGCACTTCTTGGGAGGAGGATCTTGACTCTTGGGAGGAGGATGAGTGGGGAATGGCTGGCAGGAAGACCCTCACAGAACAGCAGGGTCCAGGCATGTCAGACACGGAAAGGCAAGCGACTGGACCACACAGTGCAGGTAGGTGTGGGTGGGGAAGGCTGCATCCCAGCTGTGGTCCTTCTCTTGCTTTCCCCCACTTCAGGTCACTGGAGGTGTTATGCCCCAATAATGGGTCCGTGATTAAAGGAGCGAGACTGATACAAAGCGAAGGTCAAGCAAAGCTTTATTTCACGGCAAGCATCAAGAATCTAACCAACCGAACGTTCGGGGCTGCACCTCTTGCAAGAGTTTCACAGACTAGCTTTTAAGGGCAAAAGCCATGCAGTCAGGCCTGGCCATGCACAGGTGGCCAATGAGATTGTAACACACACAAGAAACTCCACAGTGATGCTAGGTGACCAATTGAGTTACAATTTACCCTAGTAGACATTTGAACCAGCCTATTACAACTTGATTGGGATTGGCGCCCAAAAGGCTCCCAAAGGGCGGGGGCCCATACTCGTTGGTAACCAGGGAGACAGTATGCATCCCCCCCCCCCCCCCACTGATCGATGTCTCCACCTGGTCTGACCCACCTTTGTATCAGGGCTTTGTTACCTGAAGCTGGTGTCCGGGACTTGTCTCCAAGTAAGTCCCCTGGGGGAAGGGGAGCAGGGACAGTTTCTAAATAGGTCCTTACAGAGGGAAGACAAGACTGTTATGCCCGAGTAATGGGTCCGTGATTAAAGGAGCAAGACTGATACAAAGCAAAAGTCAAGCAAAGCTTTATTTCGCGTCAAGCATCAAGAATCAAACTGGCCGGCCAGGGCCGTACCTCTTACAAAGAGAGGGCGACTCTTCCCTGCTTTCCACACTAACTTTTATAGAGCAAAGTTCACGTGGTTGGGCCTGGCCACACAAAGGTGGCTAATTGAATTACAATTCACCCCACAGTAGCCATAGGAACTAGCCCATCACCTTGGTAGCTAGGAGACAGTGTGCGCTCGGATGTCTCCGCCTGGCCTGATCCACCCTTGTATTTGAGCTTTGTTACCTGAGGCTGGTTTCAGGGACTTGTTTTTAAGTAAGGCCCCCGGTTGGAGGGGAAGCAGGGACAGTTTTAGGGTTAAACAACAAAGTTATTGTTTAGCCTCAATGGAAGCCTCTGGCTAAAATATAAAAATATAAAATAGGTCCTTACAAAGACAAAACCCAGCCTTCTACCATCACTGAAGAGCTGTGTCTTTTCCGTGCACACCTGTTCGGGTCCACTCCTACTCTCTCACGTTAGGAGCTCTGGCTCTGGCCATGTCCAAACCACACCCATCCTGCCTCAAGACAAATCACAGGAAGAGTCTGCATGAAAGTCCACTTTAATGATCCAGATTAGGGTCATCCTAGAACCGCCCCTCTTGAGGGTAGATGGGAGGGCACTGGGGCAGAGGGGCTCCACCTGAGGTCTCAGTCAGCAGCACTGAGGTCTCAGTCAGCAACAAGACTTCAGCCCACAGTGGGGGGTGGCTCAAAGAAGCCCTAAAACAAGAAGAAACAAAGGATTGGAATCAGTATATGGGGAGGTGGTCCCTTCCTTACCTACTCTCCTTCACAAAATGCTTCAATAAGAGCCTGATTTATGGAAGGTACAGTACTCAGCCCAACCATTGTCTGTCCCCTTGGCTCCCACAAATAGCTCACCCTCCCTCCCATGCTTTTCCCTTGGGCTCTGGGCTGGAGAAGAATGGCAGCACCTTGTTTGCATTCACAGAAACACCATGGCAACCATCCCTCACAAGTGGGTCTGTCACTTAGCGCTAAATGCCTTGACCCAGCAACCAATCCAGGCTTAGGAAGACCAGCTGTCACTTGATGGAGTGAGAACAGGTTTCCTAGGAGAGCCTGAGGGGTTGGAAGCCCCCTGACGTGCAGGTTCCTTGCAGGCTCTCAATTTTCATGCTTGCCCTTCTCACAGATATTATACCTCAATATCACGAGAGGTGCCCTTTGAAATCCAGTATCACATTGTGAAATCCCCTTCCTTGAAAGTTCACTGCACTTAAAATCCAAACTTTTCACTATGATCCATGAGCCCCTGAATGGTCATTCTGGGGCCTACTTTCCAACCTAATCTTCTGCCACTGACTTTTCCATCGATTCCTTAAAGTGAATGGTATACCTGCCTCGGGCCATTTGTCACAGCAGTGTCCTCTGCCTGGCATGCCCATCCCTTATACCTTCCTCTGGCTGCCACCTTCTTACAATTAGGTCTTAGTTCAAACAAACAAACAAACACACACACACAAACAAACAAAAAGACTTTCAGCAGTGTGGAGGAGTCTGACCGTTGGAACAGCCCAATTCTCACTGCAGTCCCTGAGAGGAAGGGCAGCGGCTATGCAAGGGAAAGGTCCAGGAATCAGGAGACCTGGGTCTAGTCTTGGCTCTGCCATGAACCTGCTGTGCAACTCTGAGTGAGTCCCTTGATAAGCCTAGGCCATGTCTCATCTATAAAGATAGATGGGAGTGTTAGATGGGTGTTTTTTTTTTTTTAAGATTTTATTTATTTATTTAGAGCATGAGCAGCGGGAGGGGTAGAGGGAGAAGAAGTGGGAGAATCCCAAGCAGACTTTGTGTTGAGCGTGGAGGCCAACTCAGAGCTTGATCTCATAACCCTGAAGGAGCAGGAGGCTGGCTGAGGACAAAGCAAAGGCTGGCGCCTTGCACCCCCCCCTTCACCCGCTCCCCTCTATATGTGTAACATTCCTCAGGCACCCCTGACTGCCGATAAATAGTTGACTTGCAGAGATCACAGTCCTGCAAGGTAGGAGTCTCCTCTGGTTTGCAAATATCCTTGAGATTTACAACAAAGAAGTTACCTTATCAATAGCCCTAATGTCACCCTCCCCTCCATGAGAAACGGAAGGAGGCTGAGGTAGAAGGAAAAGTAAATAAAGTTAAATTTCTTCTAAACCTAAATCTCATTAACAGGGATGCTTGATAGCAGGAATGTAACATTCCACCAGGAGACTCCCAATTGTGAAACTATCAATCAATAAGCTCAGCCCCACCCGAAACTTGTTTGTATCTGTCTATAAAAATCCTGCACCGACCCAGCTCTGGACCTCTCGGTGTTATCGGCAACTAGCGCCGCAGAGGTCCAGGTTCGAACCTGCAATAAACGACCCTTGCTGATTGGCTTTGACTCACGTCTCTGGTGGTCTTTTAAGGTGGGGGTAATATTCAATTGGCATTTCAACCCTAAGATCATGACCTGAGCTGAAATCAAAAGTTTGATGCTTAACTGACTGAGCCACCCAGGCGCCCCTAGATGGGGGTTTTAAATCTAGATTCTGAAGCGTTCAAGCATCTCAAGGAGATAAGCTAGAGCCTTGCCCAGGTCACGTTGCCCAGGTTATGGAGTCGGGCAAGGAGAGGAGGGAGTGCTGAATATGAAGGCCTCTGGGCTACCTCTCCCATTGATCCACAGGAGCCTTCCTATCCCTTGCTATATGCAAAGGAGTATATGGAGGCAGAAGGACTTTTAATTTAATTTTTTATAATTTGGCAACTTTCAATGCCTATTTGAGACTCAATGTCTATGCACAATCTTTAGAGCATCTCATCCTTAGAGGTTCCTAACATTTGCCCTCCCCACTTCTTGTACTGATACCTCCCTCTGTGAGGGAGAAGGAAGATGGGATACCCTTTGATTGGGAAAGGAAAGAACTTTCCTTCAGCTTATCTGTTCATACCTCAATATCCATTCCCTTCTCCATAGGGGCCTCCCTCATGTAAACAGGTTGTTGGTAATTCCAACCACCGGAGAAAAAGTAAACTCTTTACCTCAACAGGGTTGGCAACCTCTCATTGAAGGGTCTTCAGATCCACGTTGGTGGTAAAGCACTGCTCTCTCTTCACTTTGGCTATTGAGGTCTGGGATGTGGGAAGCCAGGAGTCAAGAATAAGGCAGAAAAGGATGACAGGGCTCCAGAAGGGAAAGGAATAGGACCCAAAGTCAGGGATTGAAAAATCTAGAGGAGACACATAAGTCTTACCTTGGGGAATAGGAGTCGAAGTTTCTCCTCTTGTTTGCCCCTAAAGATACAGGAATGACAGACAGAAGCTAAACTTGCTAACACCCATCTCCTCTCCCTTTGCAGATATCACTAATGGCTAATGGATTTGTTTTTCGTGGATCCCAGACAGAACCTCTCATAGATCATTCTCATAGTCCTGATGGCAGTTTTAACATCAGTTCCCTCCCTTCTCTCTGTCTGCTAGACAGTATGGACCAACCATAAGTCTCTCAAACCTGATTCTAGTGGTTTTCGTGGGAAAGGCTGCCTGCCCCTGCCTCAGACATGGATCTGTGGGGTGGAGTCTGCTGCTGAGCTTCTGGGTCATCATATCCTGGATAATGTCATCCTTCCAGAACAACCCTGCAGGGTAAAAAGATGTGGTGAATTGACACCTAGGGCATACTGCCTGGTCCACTCCTGGAGCCAGAGTGAGACTAGCAATCCCTCTCTTCCTCAAGTAGATAAAGAATCTCAACTTGCGCAGAGAACTAAATGAGCTGGTGTATAAAATTCCTTAGCATAGAGTCTGGTGTATAGTAAACCTTCAACTAGGATTGTATTCTGTTTGCTGATTCATTTGGTGCTATTTTGAGGACTAAATGAGATTTGTGGTGTACATGCTTAGAAAACTAGGCAGTGATTCCTAAACTTTAGTGTGCATCAGAATTTCCAAATTCTGGAATTTCCAATTCCAACAAATTAGGGGTACCTGGGAGGCTCAGTCGGTTAAGTGTCTGCTTTCAGCTCAGGTCATGATCTCAGGGTCCTGGGATGGTGCCCTGAGTCAGGCGCCTTGCCCAGTGGGGAGTCTGCTTCTCCCTCACCCTCTCTCCTGCACCCACCCCACTCGTGCTCTCTTTCTCACTCTCAAATCTTTAAAAACCAAAAATCCCACAAATTACTGTTCCTCACCCCCAGAGTTTTTGATTCAATAGGTCTGGGGTGAAGCTCAAGAATGAGCATTTCTAACAAGTTCTCTGGTGATGCCGATGCTGCTGGTCCTGAGATACTCTGTGAAAACCACCACTCTAAGTCATTACACATATATTAGACAACAGTAGTAGTAGCAGTAATATGAACTCAAGGTAGATTTCCTTTCTGACCCTTCCCCCATCCATGAAATTCTACACTAAGGCAGGTCAGTCATCTGTCTCCAAGGGACTTTCACTTCCTTTCATTCCTCCTGTCCACTTGTTATGCCATTTGCTCTGCTTCCTTCTCAGAGGCTGAGGGGTGCATATGTATATTCCTGAGAACTTAAGGATTGCTGTCTATGAAAAAGCTCTGATACCACTGGGGTTGGGACTCATCAGAAGGAATTGGATGCTGGCCTCTTCCAGGGTTTTCTTCTAGAAGTCTCTGCTGGGCTCCTCCAGGGCACTCAAGGGCAAACAGCCTACCCATCCAACTCCACTCCCCATTCCAGTCATATCCCCTTCTCCATGAGGTGAGCCTGACAGGAAAGTTTCAAGTAGAGACATCTGAGGAAGAAAGCTCATCCTCAGATCAAATAGCCCCTCACTCACCCAGCCTTTCTGATCATGTCCCAGCCTCTCTTCTCCAGCCCTTACCCACCTTGGGACACAATCTACTGGAGTACAACTTTTAAGTGCTGGAAGACTGGAGTGGCAAACCCTTGGAGGGGCCAGAGCTGCCCCACTCCCACTTGACCCTGACCATCTAAAAGGCAGAATGGTGAAATCAGCAAGGAACCTAGCCAGAAGCCTTTCAGATCCCAGCTGAAGAAAAGCAGCTTTCTTCCACTATCACTCTGATGAAGTTCTAGAACCTAGGTGAGGTTTGGTGGGCTGAGGTCCGGAGCCGATAACCAAGAAAGAATTCTTGAGACATCTTTGGTGCAAAATGGTGGTTTATTAAAGCAAGGGGACAGGACCCGTGGGCAGGAAGAGCTGCTGCCCCGGGTTGTGAGGGATGGCAGGTTATGTACCGAGGCTGGGGGAAGGTGAGGGGAAGAGAGGTTTCAATGGAGTTTTCATATGCTAAAGAGGGCCTACAAGGTGCCAGGATGTTCCAGGCCTGCCGGAGGCCTTGCCCTTGCTGCTGGATCAATGTTGTCTTTAGCCCAGCCTTAACATTAAGATAGTTGGGAGACTTTTTGGTGGGGTGTCACAATCCTGCTATCAATCGTCTTTGTTAGTGAGATTTAGGACATTTGTAAGCCAAGGGAGACTCCTGTCTAGCAGGATTGTGAGCTCTGCAAGTTAACTATTTGCTTATTGTTCATGGCAGTCAGGGCTGCCTGAGGGATGCTACACTTATGGAGGGGAAAGAGTGAAGAGGGGGTGCAAGGCGCCAGCTTTTGCTTTGTCCTCAGCCAGGCTCCTGCTCCCTCATCAACTCCTGTGTTTCCTGGTCTCTGCCTGCCTCACCAGACCCCTTCTTCCTCTCAAGTCTTCCTTCTTTTCATTTTTTCCTTCCCCCATCACCACCTGCCCTATTCTTCAGAATCGCATTCACCTTTGATGCCAACTTCCAGATAAGAACCAGCTTACAAGTAATGAGCAGCCTGTGGAGAATGAAGTGAAAAAGACTCAGGAAGCTATAAACTTGGAATGGATAATCAGGCAAACAAATGGGGCATGGGAAGCAGGTAAACTGCATCTCAAAGCCTTGTGTGCCTGGCGGGGATTAGAAAGGAGGTCTGGAATCCTTTGAGGAAGAAAGTATTTGTATGTATAGGGTTTTTGTATCTGAATCTTTGTCCTGAAAGCCAGTTTATCTAACTGTGCATAGCGGAATGACAGAGTGTGGGGGAGGATAATCCCTAATGCTATACCACCTTCATTAATCCAAGTAGATGGGGTAGAGTTGGCATAGAGTCCAGTTTTTATATGGTGGAATTACCATAAGTCATTGTGGACACGCGTTAAGGAAAGGGAATGGGGGGGCGCCTGGGTGGCGCAGTTGGTTAAAGCCTCTGCCTTCGACTGGGGTCATGGGATAGAGCCCCGCAGCGGGCTCTCTGCTCAGCGGGGAGCCTGCTTCCCTTCCTCTCTCTCTGACTGCCTCTCTGCCTACTTGTGATCTCTATCTGTCAAATAAATAAATAAATAATCTTTTAAAAATTTTTAAAAAGAAAAAAAAAAAAGGGAATGATCCTCCGAAGTCAAATGGATTCCCATACCAATTTCCTGTTTTTCGGAAGGAGCAGAGCCTCTAGCACCCTCATGAGAAAGAAAAGAGCTTCTTCTGGAAGGGGAGATTGTTGTCTGAGGCATCGCTCCAGGACTGATAAGAAAAGTGGTGGCGAGACCCACAAGGAGGTTGGCGCTGTCCGTGGTGCTGAGGGAGTGACCGAAGCCTGGTTTAAGGCGTCTGGGCGGCAGAGAAGGCGAGGCATCCCTACAGGAACGTCCCCTTACCCCGCCACACACACATCTCTCCTGTCATCCGCCACCAGGCCTCCTCCCACAGTTCTTCGCGAGCCCTCTGCACTGGCCTCTAAACCCAAGAATCGGGCGGAGAAAGTTGGCGTCAGACTAGGAGTTTGCGCGCTCTTCTCCACAAGCCTCGCACTGGAATCCTCGAGTCTGCGCAGTCGGTCTCTGGCCGCTCAGACCTGAGTCCGCGCTGGTCTACCCCGAAGGCTAAGTGGAGGGAGAGGAAGGATGGATTCTTACCCCCTCTATTCTCTTTTACCCTAGTTTAACAATCCCCTTTTTATCAGAAATCAGAGAGCAAATACCAGGCTCTGAAGGCTTTTGATGAAATCCTAGCTCGTTTCTCTGCCCAGCTCTCTGTCTGGAGCCAGGACCCGGTACCCGTGCGTCCCTGTTCCTATCGTCCAGAAATCCGGGTCCCCTTCCTATCCCTCAGCCCTGGTCATCTCTTCCTTGGCCCCTCGGTGCGTCTTACTTCTCCTATGGCGGGGCTTACTTCCCACCGCCCACTCGTCTTTCCACCCTCCTACTGGATCCCCAATCTTCCCCTGAGGTCCCTTCCCTTAAGTCCAATCCCATACGCGGAGCCCCATCTCAAGCCCACGTCTCTTTCTACAAAAAGCTCTCTATATTTATCTCTTTTCGCGCTCCCCAACACATCCTTTTCCTCCTGAGTTCCTAACTTTGAGGCCCCCTCACCCACTTCTCTCAGGAGACTTCTCTGGCCTGCCCCCACCGCCCTTTCCCTAACCGCCTGGTGGCCACTAATGTTGTTGCAGCCCCCTGGGCAGCTATTCAGAAGCAGGAAGCAGTGGAGCAGCCAGACCCACACCCCCCCATCCCCTAGAGTACAGCAGGTGCTGCATCCTCCCCAGCTCCACGTGCTCGTCCCCCCTCCTAAATCTCAGAGAAAGTTGAGACAGCACCTGGAGAGGCTGAGCGGGACTGTAGTTTCCCACTCGCAAGGTGGCTGGATCTGCACAACCCTGCTTTGGCAGCCTGGCCAATCGAGATTGGTCCCTGCCCCTGAGGACGTGTAGCCAACTCCTGCTTCCCTTTACCACCCGCAGAGCCATCCCAACTCACCCCCAGGTGCCCGCTTCTTTACCCAGGTCCCAAGGACCACTGCCTCTACTCCCAGTCCCAAAGTTGTACAAAGGGATTGCAAGTAAGATGTGGGTGTGCATGGTACCTTCCTCATAAACTTGTTATGAGGATTAAATATGAATAATTCCTGGACAGTAGACACTCAATGTAATTAGTCTGTTTTTATTATCCTTGATGCTTACTTTACCCTCACCTTTTTAAAAATCTTCAACATACATGAGTTCAACCTGCAAAATATATCGCACCTCCATCCACTTCTCTCCACATCCACTAGCACCATCTTGGTTTACTGTACTCTGATAATTAGCAAACAAGCTAACTGATCTTTTGCGTCCATTCTTGTTTAGTTATAGGCTAGTGTGTGAGTTTTCTAAACCATAGACTGGCACTTCAACATTGTTTTTTACATTAAAAATTTTTTTAAGTAATCTCTACCTCCATTGTGGGGCTCAAACTCATGACCTCAAGATCAAGAGTCACATGCTCTACCTACTGAGCCAGCCAAGCACCCCGCAATGCTTTTTTTTTCATTAAGCTTAACAAATTTATTATGAAAATTCTCAAATATTTAAAAAGAGAAGAATCTAATAGAACACATATATGTATCATCTAGACTTAACAGTTATTAAGATTTTGTCAGAATTGTTTTTCCTCTTGAAGTATTTAAAAGTAACTTACAGGCATCATGATGTTTCGCTCCTATATAATTCAATATGTCTCTCTTAGAACAAACAATAGTTTCCTACATAACCACAATACCAGACATCTGTGGTGGGCTGAATAATGGCCCCTAAAGATGTCCACGTTGGAGTCCCTGGAACCTAAGAATATGTTACTTTATATGGTAAAAGAGACTTTGCAGTGTGATTACTCTTAGAAGTTGATTAACCTCAGAAAAGATTAGCCTGGATTTTCCAGGTATATGCCATG
This sequence comes from Mustela putorius furo, assembly GCF_011764305.1. Taxonomy (NCBI): domain Eukaryota; kingdom Metazoa; phylum Chordata; class Mammalia; order Carnivora; family Mustelidae; genus Mustela; species Mustela putorius. Next base: position 23,211,661 of record NW_025421341.1, read on the forward strand.
CAATCACGATGGTCTTTATAAGAGAAAAGCAGGAGGGTCAGAGACAGTAGTGGGAGATGGGACATTGGAAGAAGTTGGAGAGATGCCAAGAAGAGACTACAAGCCAAGGAATGCAAACAGCATCTGGAAGTTGAAAAAGGCAAGAAAATGATTCTTCGTTTAAGATTCCAGAACAGGGGGCACCTGGCTGGCTCAGTGGGTTAAGTAAGCCTCTGCCTTTGGCTTGGGTCATGATCCCAGGGTGCAGGGATCGAGCCCCCACAACTCCCCCTCCTTCTCTCATTCTTTCTCAAACAAATAAAATCTTTAAAAATAAATAAATAAAAGATAGTTAAGTATTTGAGGGACATTCATATGTGAAGTATGGGTTCGCCTCTCTGTAGCTCACTCATTTCCCAGATTTCCTCCTCAATTTCCAGTTGCTCTGGCAACTGTGTTCCAACCTGTGTTTCTGAGGGTAGTCAGATGGCCACTTTCTGCCTGAGCTCTGTTTCCCCACGTGCTACAGGAAACTGTGAGGTGTCCTTAGGAGAGCCTGTGAAATGTAGGACTCACCTGTGGACTTCCTTTTTTTTCAAGGATTATATTCCCTCTAGCTTTTCTTGCTTTTGGGTGGTCTCCATACTTTCAGTTATTTTTATATTTCGACTAGGGCATATATATTCAATGTTGGAAGGAGAATAACACAAGCTGCTTTGTCACACCAGGAACTGGAGTTTTATCTGGTTATCACTGACTTGTGTTATACGTTTGGAAATTGTTTACAGAAATAATTTGAGGGCGCCTGGGTGGCTCAGTGGGTTAAGCCGCTGCCTTCGGCTCAGGTCATGATCTCAGGGTCCTGGGATCGAGTCCCATATCGGGCTCTCTGCTCAGCAGGGAGCCTGCTTCCCCTCTCTCTCTCTCTCTGCCTGCCTCTCCATCTGCTTGTGATATCTCTCTGTCAAATAAATAAATAAAATCTTAAAAAAAAAAAAAAGAAATAATTTGAGGCCTAAGAGCAAATGGGTCTGAATCTACTTTGATTCAGGAAAGGAAAAAGGAGCATACTGGGTTTAGGGTAGTTGAGCAGAAATGGCACTGCTTCTCTCTCCCTTCTAAGATTTCAAACTGCTGAGGGAAGTAGCTAACAAAATAATAACTTATGCACGCATCGATATGGCTCTTCTTTTTGCTATTCCTCAGAGGGCATCTTAATGTTGGGAGTAATAACCTCAGAAGATCAAGCAGGTCCTCAGGTCTATTGGGCCTGGAGTTCAAAGGGAGGAATTCCCTTTCCTACGAGGAAAAAGATCACCAGAAAGTGTGGTGGGGTAGGGGGAGTGGGTGAGGAAAGATGGTAGTTCAGCTGTGGTTCCACCCTGCCTTGCCTTCACATGATGAATGATGTCTGGAAGGAGAAAGGGATCAGAAGACAGGCTACCATCTGCACCATCACCACCCCAAATGTCTTCACTGTTCTTGCCCTACATATTTTACACCAGATGCTCTGGTTGGAGCCCACCTGTCCTGCCACCAGACAAGCCCATAGAAATAGTTTTGATAAAAACCCACTTTAAAAATCCAGAAGCAGGGGCACCTGGGTGGCTCAGTGGGCTAAGCCTCTGCCTTCAGCTCGGGTCATGATCTCAGAGTCCTGGGATTGAATCCCGCATTGGGCTCTCTGCTCAGCGGGGAGCCTGCTTCCCCTTCTCTCTCTGCCTGCCTCTCTGCCTACTTGTGGTCTCTGTCTGTCAAATGAATAAAAAAAAAAAAAATCCAAAGCAGGTTGTCCTAGAACTTCCCTTCTAGATGGCGATGCAGGAGGTGAGGGCTAGGGATGCCTCAGTCAACTACAAAGATTTGGGGCACCTGGGTGACTCAGTGGGTTAAAGCCTCTGCCTTCAGCTCAGGTCATGATCTCAGGGTCTTGGGATCGGGCCCCACATGGGGCTCTCTGCTCAGTGGGGAGCCTGCTTCCTCCTCTCTCTCTGCCTACTTGTGATCTCTGTCAAATAAATAAATAAAAATCTTTTTTAAAAAAGATTTGGTAAGAGAAGAAGACAGTTTATAAAGTTCTGAAGTGTAAGGAAACAAGGGATTTGGAATTTGTGTGTATGTGTGCTGGAGGACTTTCCACCTACAACATAAACTACCTTTCCCCCAATAAATAATGGGCTCTAATAGCAGTCTTGATTTGGGCCCGTTCTGAAGCATAGTGACTCAGGGACTGCCTGACAGCTACTACACGTGGGTCCAGTATCTGATCTTCTCGTCCCTCCCTGATGTCCTCACAGTTTTAGAGCTAGTCAAGGACCTTGACTTGGGGAAAAGGGGTGGATTTTTTTATGTATACTTTTAGTACCATGGCAACTAGTCTTTTACTGTAGGGATGAGTCACTTAGTACTGCTGATGTAATCACAGCAGCCAATCCCAGCAGATGAAGCACAGTTGCCATGGTGATGGGAGACAGAAGATGTTTCCTTGGAGAGCATGACCCCCTGCTGAGGTTCAGGCTCTCACTGGGTAGAGTACTTGGTCAGCTGGAAGTACTCAGCTCTATCTGATTGCCCAGTGCAAACTATCACAGTGTTCCCTAGGCCAAAAAAATACTTCCTCGTAGTCCTTGTCTGTTCTATTCTGGCCCTCTATCAATACATTGTCCAGCAGTGCTAAGGTGTTCTTTTATTTTTTTTTTTAATGTTATTTATTTGACAAGGAAAGAGAGTACAAGCAGGGTGAACAGCAGGCAGAGGGAGAGGGAGAAGCCAACTCCCTCCTGAGCAAGAAGCCCAATTGGGGGGTTGGTCCCAGGTTTGTAGGATCGTGACCTGAGCCAAAGGAGATGCTTAACCGACTGAGCCCCCCAGGCACCTCTAGGGTAGTCTTTTAAAATTGTACATCACATCATTTTGCTCATTTCCTTAAAATCTCTAGTGATTTTCCTCTGCCCTTTGTATAAAATCTAGACTCTTTGCTACCAACTGCAAGGCCCCAAATAGCCAGTTCTGGGCTTACTTCTCCAACTGCCTTTCCTACCACTGGCTGTTCTGTTTGTTTCTCTAATGTGCTATTTTATTCACTCATTCATTCACTCATTCACTCATTCTTCTATTTTAGAACCCAAAATACAATAACTAAAAAAAAAAAAACTTACTTCTCAGTAACAGAATAGAAATACAGAAGAAAGTATCAGTCAACTTGAAGATTGAATAAGTGATTCAATCAGAACAACAGAGAGAAAGACATTGGGCAAAAAAGTAAACAGCCTCAGGGACCTGTGGGACAATGCTACAAGTCTAACAAGCATGTCACTGGAGCCCCAAAGAAGAGGAGAAAAGGGGGTAGTTCATTAAAAATATTTGAAGAAATAATGGCTGAAGACTTCCCAAATTTGTCAAAAGCCAGAAACCTACGGATCCAATAGTTCAGTGAACTCCAAGTGGAACCAGCAACCAAAGGGTTAACGGGGCAGCTAAGCACAGCTGCAATGTTTTCACTGGAATCTGCTTGTTCTGAGACTGCTGTCCACCATCCCATTTCTATAAGATAATATCCTTGCCCGACACCATGATAACAACAGGTGTTGACTTAGTTTTGCAGAGACCCAAGGTTTCAGGAAGAAGCTGGCCAGAACCAGTCAGGACCAAAGGCCACCCCTTTGAAATGAAAAAGCAAAAGGAAATGTAACTGCCTTTTTTTTTTCAAGTTTTTATTTAAATTCAGTAATGTACAGTGTAGTATTAGTTTCAGGTGTAGAATTTAATGACTTAGTACTTATATACAACACCCAGTGCTCATCACAAGTGCCTTCCTGAACACCCATCACCCATTTAGCCCATCCCCCAACCCACCACCCCTCCAGCCACCCTCAGTTTGTCTATAGTTAAGAGTCTGTTTTCTGATTTGCTTCTCTTTTTTCTTCCCCTTCTATGTTCATCTGTTTTATTTCTTAAATCCCACATATGAGTGAAATCGTATGGTATTTGTCTCTCTGACTAATTTATCTTGCTTTGTATAATACTCTCTAAGTTCCTTTATTTTGGGGTCACAAAGCTTCTTTCTCCCTTATCCAGATGCTTTTCTGCTTGCCTTTAAAAATCCTTGACTCTCCCTCTTTGGGGAGGCAAATTTGAGGCTTACCCTTCAGTCTCCTCACTTGGGTCGCTCTTGAATAAGCCTGCATACTCAATGTCTCAGTGACTGGCCTTCACCTGTGTCAGGCAGATGAACTTGGGTTTGGTTACACAAACAGGAGAAACTTGAAGATATCCATGCCCTGATGCATCATAATCAAGCTTCTAAAAACTAAATCAAAGATAAAATCTTGGAAACAGCCAGAGAAAAACAATGTATCACTTACAGGAAAACAATAATCCACATACTGTGGATTTTTCATGATGAACCATGATGACCAGAAGGGAATAAAATAACATTTTTAAAGTGGTGAAAGAAAAGAGCTGTCGCAGCATTCTACATCCAATAAAACATACTTCAGGAACGAAGGTGAAACAAAGATGGAGGAAAACTATTTTGTATCCAGCAGACTTGTTCTAAATGAATTGCTAAGGGAAGCTCTTCAGATAAAAGGGAAATGATATCAGAAGGAAACCTAGAACATCAAGAATGGAGAAAGTAATAGAAATAGGAACTATCTGTGTAAACATTCGAGGCTATGCCTCCCCTCCTTGAATTACTTACAATGCATTTGATGGTTCTGACATTGTCTGATAGAGTTTCCAATGAATGTAGATGTAATTGATTTTAGTCAACAGCTATGACATAAATGGGGAAGAGGGAAGGAACGTATGCTGGTAAGACCTCTGCATTCCACTTAAAATGGTAAAACAGTGGTTATTTTTTTAAGATTTTATTTTTAGGTAATCTTTATAAGAACATGGGGCTAACACTCCCAACCCTGAGATCAAGAGTTGCACGCTCTACTGACCCATAAAACAGCAAGTGGAAAGTTAAATGTGTATACTCAGATGCCTAAAGCAACCACTTAAAAAGTATAGGAAGATAATTAAAAACACAATTGATGTATTAAAATAAAATACTGAAAAGTGCTTCAATAACCCCAAGTGAGGACATAAAGGGTGCACATGATGATGGGAGTTGAAAAATCCCATGGTTTGCAGTGAAAGCTGTGTCCTAAGACCCGAGAACCAGGGGAACTGATGATAAAAGTTCCAACCTGAGTCCAAAGGCCCAAAAACCAGAAGTACCGATGTCCAGGGGCAGGAGGCGATGGACATCCCAGCTCAAGCAGAGAATGCAGTCAGCCTTCCTCCACCTTTTTGCTCTGTTTGGGCCCTTGAAGGACTGGCTGATACCCACTGCATGAGTGAAGACATCTTCTGTACTCAGCCTACTAATTCAAATGCTGATCTCTTCCAGAAACATCTGCACAGACATACTCAGATATAATGTTTTACCATCTATCTGGGCATCCCTTCACCCCGTCACACTGACATATAAAATTAACCATCACCATGGGCAACTGGGAATAAACCCTACTGGGGACCCCTAGGGATCTGTGCAGAACTTGTCTCAGATTTTCCCTGCTGGGAATGGATCTGCTGGAATTTTTATCCGCTAAACTCGGTCCTGAACTGGTTGAGAGCTGCCTCTGGGGGTGTGGAGTCCCAGACACCTCAGAGATGTCTTGAGCACAGGTAGGCAAGATCGCTGGCATTCCAGAAAACTCACAGGACAAGATGCAGAGTCCTAGCTTGAGATGGGAAGCTGTTGGCATGTACAGACACGGTCTCCCTGAAGCTACAGGGGAACTCAGAGATGGACTAGGGAATATATGTTGTATGTTTATCTTCCTTCCCTAAGCTTCAGTTGCCTTGAGGCAGGAACCATGTGTCGTGGTGGCCAGAGACAGTGAATGTATGATCAGGAAAAGTAGGCTAGATGGTAGGGGTCAACCTAACTAATAAAAACCAGATGTAGACCAATGCAATGAATTGGAGGAAGAATCCCTAAGTCAGAGAAGGTGACCAGTACAATTGCCCCTGGGCGAGATTGCAGGCTTCTTTGAAGAACAGACAGCAAGACAAGCAAGAGCAATGTGATAAATATTTTATAAAGATACAGTCATGTTGGGGCGCCCGGCTCAGTCGTTAAGCCTCTGCCTTCGGCTCCCATCATAATTCCAGAGTCCTGGGATGGAGCCCAGCATTGGGCTCCCTGCTTGGCAGGAAGTCTGCTTCTCCCTCTCCCACTCCCCCTGGGTGTGTTCCCTCTTGGTGTCTCTCTTTCTCTCTGTCAAATAAATAAATAAAATCTTTTTTTTTAAGATTTTATTTATTTGACAGAGATCATAACTAGGCAGAGAGGCAGGCAGAGAGAGGGGTGTGGGAAGCAGGCTCCCTGCTGAGCAAAGAGCCTGATGCGGGGTTTGATCCCAGGACCCTGAGATCCTGACCTGAGCTGAAGGCAGAGGCTTAACCCACTGAGCCACCCAGGCACCGCTAAATAAATAAAATCCTAAAGAAAAAAAAAAAGATACAGGGATGTTGCTGGAAGATGGACTATGAAACAGATAAGAGTAGAACCAAGTCAAACTGTTTGGGGCTACCGAGTTGTCCAGGCAGGACCCTGGACTAAGGTCAAGGCAGCGTGGCTGGAAAGCTCTGAGCTGGACTCCACCCTCTGCCGCTCAGAGGCGCTTCAGCCTTTTACCCCTTTCAAAGAAACTGGTCCTCCTCTGTGTCACCATGGCAGCCAGGGCTCCTTAGCTTGGATTGGTTGCTGGGCCACATCGTTGGTCCTGTGACTGACCCCACGATGGGGACCGGTTGCCATGGTTTTACCAAGTGTGCAAACAAGGAACTGCCATTCTCCAGGCCCGGGGTACCAAAGAGCTCTGTGTTTCATGGAAAATCCCTGGAAGGAGATAAGATTAAAGATGGGGACCGGGAAAGGCCTGTGGTCTGAGAGCACCAGAGTCCCTTGTCTCAGACCTTATTCACATCAAGACTGCCATGGAGACCTGCTCTGAATTTGGTGGGGAGGGGTGGGAAAAGGAGTTGCAATCCCTGCCTCAGAGCATTCATTGAAAATTCCTTGTTTCTTCCCATTTTAGACTGGCTTTGAGCCATTCCCTAGTCTGAGTCATGAGTCACGAGTCACAACCTCACAGCTGATTGAGGCCTAAGGGGAGGCTTCCCATCCCCCACACCGTCTTGGTGTTCAAGAAGGACAGTTTCAGGGGCACCTGGGTGGCTCAGATGGTTGGGCGTCTGCCTTTAACTTGGGTCACGGTCTCCAGGTCCTGGGATTGAGCTCCATGTCAGGCTCCCAGCTCAGTGGGGAGTCTGCTTCGCCCTCTCCCTCTGCCTCTCCCCTCACTTGTGCTGTATTTCTGTGTCTCTCTCAGATGAATAAATAAAATCTTTTTTAAAAAATTTATTTATTTAACAGATAGATCACAAGTAGGCAGAGAGGCAGGCAGAGATAGCAGGGAGCAGGCTCCCTGCTGAGCAGAGAGCCAGATGCAGGGCTCGATCCCAGAACCCTGGGATCATGACCTGAGCCGAAGGCAGAGGCTTCAACCCACTGAGCCACTCAGGCACCCCATAAAAACTTTTTTTTTTTTTTTTTAGAAAGGACAACTTTGGTCTGACCCAAATTTGGATCATTAAAGCCTATTTTCAAGCAAACTCTATAGACTTGTCTGGAGCCAGGACGGGTAGGGTTTGGAACAGACTGGAGCCTCCGAGGTGAGAGAGGTGAGATCAGAACAGGGGGAAGGTTGGGATGTGGGATTCGGAGAGCAGAGCCCTGGTTGCTCCCAATGCCTGGATTCTGATCACTCCTCCCCTCACAGATCATTTCTAAGGCAGATGAAAGGCAAGATGGAATCACAGCTGGACGGGCAGCCATCCCCACCCGCAGTGTCTTCTTGGTCTCTCTTCCATCTACATCCTTCCAGACCTAGGGTTTGGCAGGCCTGGAACCTTGCTCTGCCTTTGAGGTATATGGTACCCTCTGAGCATTAGGATCCCCTACAGAGCAGTCATGCCAATCTCAAGCCTAAGAACCCACACAGAGAATTCTGTGACTACAAGATTTGCACGTTTAACATTCTGATACCTGTGATCACTTTGCTGCTGGGAGAAGGGGACTGGCCACCACTGCTCAATCCCGCTAAACCCTGGGCATCCCATGCCTCAAGCTTAATATTTCTCAAGCCACTTAACTCCTTTGATCCTCAGAAATAGGAGCAATTGGGAAAGTACTAAGCCTACTGTCTGTTCAGACTTCCTGGGGCTGCTTCCTTGTGTCCCTTAGGTCAAAGTCCAAATGTCACCTCCTCAAGCTTTCATTAATGTGGAGAAGTCGGATGTGCGGATGTGCAAAGCAGCCCACCCTCTACCGGGGGCCCTGAAGACAAAGGGTGGGGCTGGGGTGGGGGGGAAGGTGGTGTCAGGAGACCAGGTCTGGCCCTGCTCCAGGCCTGCCCACTCAGGTTCTCAGCTGGAAAGATGGATGATAACCAAGAGGTGAGTAGTTTTCTTCCTGGGCTCCCAAGAGCTCAAGTATCCAAAGGGATGCCTGAGAGCTTTTTCCCCAGGTGACTTCTTTCACACCACAGAGAAGAGCAAAGGGGAGGCTGGATGTGAGGGGTTCTGAGTACTGTCCCATTTAAGGATCGTCACAGACGATGAATTGAACATTATGCTTAGCTGTGTCCTTAGACGCACAGATGCAGGGGTTAGGACATGCACTGGCAACATGGTGAAGCCTGTATTATCAGAGGAGTGTCTCTTAATTTCCCTGGGGTCTATAAGTAGGTAGGTGTGATGGTCGTCGCTTTAGATTTATATATAGAGGTATCTGTATATATGTATGTATGTGTGTGTATAGGGAAAGAGAAATTTACATAGATACATAGGGATGGATGGTTGGATGGATGGATGGGCAAGGTGAAGCTTAGGGTCATGTCATACTCAAAATTTTCTTAGAAAGACAGAGAGCCCATATTATTTTTTTAGGTTGTAAAACCTCCAAAGTAGATTTCTGTGGGCCCTTTAAGCTCTGTGCCTGTGCTGGGTCTTTCTTAAGAAGCCACTGGAGGCCCCCCAGTCCCTGCACCCCGCAGCTGGGGGAAATCTGGAAAGTTCTGTGAGAAAGTGGGGATGCCCTCTGGTGGGGAAAGGGAGGATTTCCCCTCAATCCAGCAACCACTGGCGTTTTTCGTATATTGTCTTTAATCCACACAGCACCACCAAGGGGTCGCCTTTATTACCATTCCCATTTTACAGATGTGGAAGAAGGGACATGAAGAGCCTAGGGAAGGTGTCCAAGGTCATAGCTGGGCAGCGTCAGAACCAGGATTGGGCTGGCTCTGTACAGAAAGCTCTGTTCTCTTCCATCCTCCAGGCCCTCTCTTCCAGAAGGTTCTCCATCAGCCTCAGTGAAGTCTTGTCATCCCTTATCAACCAACGTCTATTCCCTCCTTTACCCTGCCTCCTTCTATACACAGGCCCTTGGTAGGCTCAGCCTTCCTAGACAAGGCCAGGCCCTCACCTGCAGTGCTCATCTCTTGGGTCTGGAACTCTGAAACCATTTCCTAGTCCAAGCATTGTTCCTTGTTCACCTTGATCACTGGGCTCTGAGGGGAAGGAAGGCAGGAGTCAAAGGTGAAGAGGAAATGGTGAAAAGGCCCAGAGGAAAAGAGATGGGACCCAAATGAAGAATTTCTAAATTCCTGAGGGCCCCTCACCTTAGGGAACAACAGTCAGAATTTCGCTTTGCACTTGCCCCTAGAAGACAAAGACTAAGTCAGGGAATACCAAGCAGTGGCCATGTGACCCAAACCCCTCCCTTTGCAGACCACACCAGGATCATGGGATTGCGTCAGGCGGAAATCAGACAGGCGCTCTCTCCATCCTACTCACTGGACGTCTGACGCCTCCTACCTACAGCCCTGACACTCCTTCCCTTCCCAGTCCTTCTGTCTATCGGTCACACTCAGTGTGGACAGACCGCAGGTCTCACACACCTTGGCGTGGTGGTTTTGGTGGAAAAGGCTGTCTACCCCTCTCTCAGGCAGGTCTCTGAGGCATGGAGCCTGGGCATGTACTCCATCTTCTGGGTCTTCACTTTTTGAGGGATGTCATCCTTCCAGAACAGTCCTGCAGGAAGAAAGGGAGGAGCGTGAGGTGACACTTGGAACAGCTGGATTGGCCCACCCCAGAAACCAGAGTGTGATTAGAATTTCTGCTTTCGCCCAAGCATAAGGACCACAGGGCACCGGAAGGATCCAGAGATGTGCTAGGGTCCAGGAGTTTGCCTTCTGCCCACCTTGGCATTGGAATCCCTGCTCTTCCTAGTTCTGTGGCCCTGGGAAACTTAATTAAATTGGCCAAGCTTCAGTTTTCTCATCCGTGGAACGATGAACCATTGTTGAGAGAATTACAGGAGATAATCCATGTAAGTTTCTTAGCACGGTGCTTGGTGTGCAGTAAGTGGTCAAATGTGAGTTTAACAATGGTGCTGCTACGAGGCCTGAATGAAGCTGAGGATGAACAGTGGTTTCAAAACTCTAAGGCATTACTTGCACGTTAGACACCATGATCGTTAGTAGCAGTCATGTGAACTCCAAGCAGCTCTCCCTTCTGAACCTTGCAACCATGAAACCCTGTTTCCAAGAAGGGTATGACGCTTTCCCCCCAAAAATCCGCTCCCACTCTCCACCCCACCTCTGTCATCCCTCTATTTGCCATATACTCTGAGCTGCCTACTCTTCCCAGTTCAGAATCTGGAATATGGTGTGGGGGAGGGGAGGGGGTCTGACTGGAGCCCCCATGATTCGTGGCTCTGAGCACTTGGATAGCACGGTGGGGTGGGGTACGGGACTAGTCCCAAGGAATTGGATGCTGACCTCTTCCAGGGACTTCGAATCGCCTCTACTGCACTCCTCTAAAGAAGGCAAGTGAGAACAGCTTCCCCACAAAGACTAGGAGACCCCCACCCCGTCTTGCTCTGGGTCTGGCCCGGTGAGGCTCCAACGGCGAGTGTGATGAGAAAGTTTCAGGTAGAGAAATTTGTGGAAGGTGTTTTTCATGTCAAGTTGGGGACCCTTCCCCCACCTTTGCACCTGACAGCCCAGTCTCTCTCTTTCAGCTCTTCTGCGCTCACCTTGAGGCACAAGCCGCTGGAGGACACCTCGGAAGTATGGGAAGGCCAGGCTGGTGACTTCTTGCCGGGACCTGACCAGCTGCATTCCCACTTGGCCCTGTCCCCCTAAGGACACAGAATGGCATTAGCAGGGACGACGGCCAAAAGCCTTCAGGAGGTGCGGGTTGCAGAAAAGCGGTCCCCTTTCCACCATCACTCTCAGATCCCTCCCACTTCCCGGGTGATCTGCTCTCCCTTCATCTCTGCCCCTTGCTCTTTATCCACTGGGTCTCACTCACCCCTGGCACAGACTTCCATGTAACAGCAGAGTCTTCGGCCCAAGAGCCAGCCTGTAGATGGACAAGTGAGCGGAGCCTCAGAGGGCTACAAAAACTGAACGGACAGACAGGCGAACAGGCTAGGGATGGGGGAAGAATTTCGGCTGCTTCCCAGGTGGGGAGCTGAAAAAAGTTCTGGAATCCTTGGAAGAATAAACCTGGAACCTGGGTTCAGACTGTTAGGGCAGGCAGCCCAGGTTCTCACCCTGGAAGCCACAGGATACCCAGCTGCGCGATGTGGGGAATGACCTTTCCACCACACAGACCCTCCTCAGTCCAGGTAGACAGAGTGGGGTTGGGGAGAATCCAAAAGGCCCAGGGTTCCGGCATCTGCACGGGGTCTGCCGCTCCTTCGCACTCACCCAGCTCTCCGCGGAGCGCCGGCCCGCATGGAGTCCTTCACACTGGTCTCCAAGGTCAAGGACCGGCGGAGAACAGGTGGAGGAGGAGGGAGGGACACGAGTGCGGGGAAGGCTAGGCGTCCTCCCATAGCCGCCAGGGACCTGCGTCCCCAGGCTGGAGGTTAAGTAAGCCCAGGGGCCTGGCTGGGCGCAGTCATCTCCCCGAGGTCATCAGGACTGGATGCCAGAAAGGCCTGGCTCCTTCTGCCTACCACTCGGCTCCAGCCACCTCCGCCCTGGTCCTCAGCGCGTGCTGTTTCTCCCGTGGCCTTGTGGCCCGGATCTGTATCCCCTGGACCACTCGGGGGTCCTCTCCATTCCTCCTGCTGAACCCCCAGCCTCCCTTGGGGCCCGCTTCTTTTTTGTCCTACCTCCACCTTCCGATTTTCAACTCCCCTCCAAACCTCCCCACCCCCGCCTGCAAGACGCCCTCGGCCTCTCCCCACCACGCACTGTTCCCGGAGCTTCGCACACCCACCGCTCCTGCAATCCCCGTTTCCCGGCCCTCCCCCCAGCTTTCCTCCTGACCGTGGGGACTAACGGCGTGCCAGCCCCCCGGGCAGCTGCTCAACAGCAGGAAGCAAAGAATCAGACGCATTCCCACAGGTCCCCGGGCCCCCCGCGCCCGCCGCGCCGGCTGCTGCATGGCTGCTCCCGAGCGTCTGCTCCAGCGCGCGAACCTCCGCGGCCAAGGCCAGACCCCGACGACAGCTGCGAGCGCCCCCCTGCGGCAGCTCGGCCAACGGCGCGGCTTGTAACAGGGCCCCCAGCCCCAGCTCTTGGGGTCTTGGCGTCAGAGTCCTGCTTTTAAGATGGGTTGCTCCGAATATAATTGCCCTCGCTCTAGAACCCCCTCCAGACACCCCCATCACACACGACAGGAGCATCGCCCCATCTCCTTCTCTCCAAGGATTAAAGATTGGTGGGGGACAGGGGAGGTGGGTCTCAAGTGGGATTGAAAATCGGTAAACAGCACCTGGGCACCGTTCTTGAGAAGTAGGATGCCCTATTTGGGGACTCCTTAAGACCGTGTGCTGGGTAAGATTGCCTGGGGTCAAGCCCGAGCACCTGCAGGCAGCCCCTTTAACTTCTCTGGGCCCCTGGTCACCTCTAAGATGAGGATGATTCTAGTATGTAGTTCACAGTGTTTCTAGGAGGATTAATTAGTTTAATACCCTGGGGAAACATTTAGAAGTAGGACCGGACTGGCACATAGTAAGCACTCATTTAACACTGGCCATGACTGTCTTCTGACCCTGCCTTTCTATCATTGCCCCCCACCCCACGCCCTGCCACCCCAGGCCTTGATAAGCTTTCTCCCTGCAAAAATGTTCTCCTGTCAGTCCATGTCTTTTCCAGACCCCTACCACGGCCGTCATCTCTTACCTGCTAAGACTGCTTCCCATCTGGTTGCTTGGAGTAACTGATAAACTGGGCTGTGAGCCAGGAGCCTAGAATCCATGTTGTTCCACTCTTGCTTCCCAATAATCTCTTTTATATGCACCTGGAGGAGCTAACTAAAATAGAAATTGAAGCATGTTTCTCCGCTGCTTACCCCTCTTCCATGGCTTTCCTGTACACCTCAGACTAGTTGTTGACCCCCCCCACCACCACCACCATGCCAAGAAGACGCAGCATGACCTAGCCTCCCCTCCCTCTCCAGGCTTTTCCTTCTCCCTCTCTCCGTGTTCCAGCCACACCAGTTTCCTCTCCATTCATGAACGCCCGAGCTCTTCTTTCCTCTTCTCCTTGCCCTCACGGTTGTCCCTCTGTTTCAGCATAAACAGCATCCTGTCAGAGATGTGTTTCTTCTCCCTACGCAGCATTACCGCCTCGCTTCCGTCCCTCTTCTCCTCCGCAACGCACACCACAATTTATAGTGACTTGTTCCTTTCTGCCTCTTCCTTGGAGTGTAGTTGCAAGAGGGCGGGGAGCGGGCTGGGGGGACATGTCAGGGTCTAGCTCCAGACCCATCTCAGAGTAGACTCTCAGTACATATTTGTTGAACAAACAAAAGGGACTGGGGGGGGGGGTCCAGAGACAGGTATGAAACGTCTCTGCCTCAGTGTTCTCATCCGTTAGATGGGCTCCGCGTAAGGGAGCCTCGTAAGAATGGAATCCGACGCTGGATGGAAGAACAGCGCATGCTCCACAAACACGGTGGGCATGGAATTCTGCTCCACCTCAGCTTCAGCCTCCCCTGGGATTCTCCCACCACAGCCCAAGCCCTACAGGTGGGAGGGAGACCTTGAGACCCAGAAGGGCAGGCCTGGTCTGGAGGAGCATCAGGAGCAGAACTGAGGAGTCCTGCTTCACAGCTTATCCGGGAGAGGGGAGAGCCCCCAGCTAGGCCCAGAGCACAGAGGCTGCCCATCCGGATGGGGAGAGGGGAACCCTGAGGCAGTCTCACCAAAGCCGGACCAAAGCCTGACTCGGCCTCGGAGGCTCCCTGGTAGCCTCTTGTCTGCGAGGGTATTCAAGGAGTGGTGGTGGGAGAGGGGTAGAGAGCAAGGCATGGGCCTCTAGTACTGTGCCTCCTCGTGGTTATCCAGGGAAGGAGACAATATCATTGTGTTGAAGTCTGCAAAACCCTTTTTCGGGGAACAGGGTCTTCCCTCAGGATGTGATCATCCTGATGGAAATCTGGAAAAGAGGCTGGGCGCTAAGGTAGCCAGGGAGGGGGATGGGTGGCCTCCAGTCCCGGGAAGCTGAGTTCAGTGGAGAGCAGCGCCCCCTGGGGGAAGCAAGGGGAACCGGGCCAGGGAAAGAGGATTTCCAGGAGAGCCGCACCGACCCGCTCCTCTACTCTCTGCCCAGGGCCCATCCTGACCTTCTCGGGTATATTGAGCAATTATTTATATCTAATAACCCAATCATCTTGGGGGAACTCCTCTCCTCTTTCAATTTAGAATGTGTCTAATGCCAACTTTTGTGATGGGAGGACCTTACGATTCCTACACTCCTCCTTTTAAGTAGGCTCCATGCCCAGCGTGGAGCCCAACACAGGGCTTGAACTTACAACCCTAAGATCAAGGCTTGAGCTGAGATCAAGAGTTGGACACTCGACTGACTGAGCCACTCAGGTGCTCCCTTTCCCTCCCCCCCTTAATGAGAAATTTTACCTGGTGGTTATGAAAAGCAATACCATGTAAACTTAAGTGAAGAAGACGCAAGGGTGCAGCTCAACAGATTATTAGGCTGTGAACAGCCACGTCCTGCTCTCCAGGCGACAGAACGCTGCCAGGACCCGCGGAAACACTGCCTTGTCCTTGCTAGGTTCCATCTCCGCTCCTTCTCGCTGATGTTAATCACTCTCCTGACTTTAGGGACAAACTCCCTCCCTTATCTTTGTCATTGTGTAGCAATGACATGCAGTGTGTAACTTAAGCACATGTTTCTAAGGAGTGGTGTTTAAAAATGTAATTATATGGTGGACTAGCTTCCTAGGGCTCCTGCAACAAATTACAAGCGTAGTGACTTCAACACATGTCAGGAACACGCTACAAAGGAGCACACACGCATGGTACCTTCCCACATATGTCAGCTTCATTCAGTCATAAAGCAAAGTTAATTCGTAGTTATAAAGCAGGTTCAGGACTCCGAGCTCAGTGACATCTCACCATGTGATTAGACTCAGCTTCTTAACATACACAGCAAGGCAGAAGACAAACCACACCACGAGCAAGGTAACAGAAGGGTGGAGGAAGGGAGTGAACCAAACGCAAAGTCAGGGTGTGGGCTCGTGGTTGAGATAAGGCCTGGGTCGGGTCAGGGTCAGCTCTCAGCGCTGACTGCCTCTGACATTCAAGCAGGGAAAGTTCTAGGTTCTGTTCAGAGATCAATCGGGAAGTTGCCTTTTTTAAGTGGTCAAAGAGGGGTCATGTCTGAAGATTGTGACAGTTTGCTGCCCAAATCCTCCCCTTTTTAAAGAGATTTAATCCGTTTCGGGGACCCACAGACCTGCTCTGGTTCTGCTCCTTATCAGTTCTGGAGTGTCTGCTGACGCTGGTCCCCGCAATATTGCCAAGCAGCAGTACCTTATCTGCTCGTGTCATTGTTTGACACAAGCCCCTGCATGACATGAGAGACTCCATTTTGGTCGTTACAGCAAAAATGTATTCTTTCATGGTTCAGGAGGCCGGAAGTCCAAAATCAAGGTGTTGGCAGAGCAATGCTCCCTCCAAAGGCTCTGTGCAGTATCCTTGTTTGCCTTGGTCAGCTTCTAGGGACTCCTGGCATTCATTGGCTTGTGATGGCATCTCCGCTGTGTCCACATCTCTCTCTCCTTTTTCTTATAAAGACACTGATCATTAGGTTTAGAGACCACCCTAATCCAGGAGGATTTCCTCCCCAGAACGTTAACCAATTACATCTGCAGGAGCCAATTTCCAAATTAGGACACGTTCTTGGGGTCCAGGGAGACAGCGATTTTGGGGAGACACTATTTAACTCACTAAATTACAATATGTATTATTTTGTGCTGACTGCTTTTGTTCAACATATTGTATTTTTTAAAAGATTTTATTTGAGTGTGTGTGTGAGCATGGGGGGGGGGCGCAGAGGGTGAGGGACAAGCAGACTCTCTACCGGGCAGGGACCCCAGCATGGGACTTGATCTCAAGACCATGAGATCATGACCTGAGCAGAAGGCAGATGCTTCACTGACTGATCTACCCAGGCACCCTATATTTGATTTTTTTAAAGTAATCTCTACACCCACTGTGGGGCTCAAACTCCCTGAGATCAAGAGGCACATGCTTTACTGGCTGAGACAGCCAGGCGTCCCAACATTGTATTTTATTTATTTTATGTATTTGAGAGAGCATGCCCATGCTTGAGCAGGGGAGGGGCAGAGGAAGAGGGAGAAGCCGACTCCCCACTGAATGGGGACCCCGAGGTGGGTCTTGATCCCAGGACCCCGAGATCATGACCTGAGCTGCAGTCAGATGTTTAACAACTGAGCCACCCAGGTGCCCTCTCTGAACATTATACTTTAAAGATTTACCCATATCATCAAATGAGACACTATTGTATTCATTTTCATTGCTTTATAGTCTTCCGTTGTGTGATAACTTTACACTAGGATCCAGAAGCTGAAGAACCTCCAGCCTTTGGGGTCCTCCTCTTCCCAGATTCCTTCCAAGGCTCTGGGAGGAGCGCTAGCCATATGTTCACATGATCAAATATTTTTATATGATTTGCAAAAGTAACTTGTTATACTATATTTTCTCATTCTAGCTATGCTTTTTCTTGCCTGACTGCCCTGGATAGAAGCTCCAGTCTAATGTTGACTAAAATTGGTGAGAGCAGACTTCCTTGCCTTGTGCCTGATCCTTAAGGGCATGGCTTTCAGTCCTTCATCACTGAGTATGATGTTTATCTGTGGGTTTCTCATGGATACCCTTTATCAGGTTAGGAAGTTCCCTCCTATTTCTGGGTGTGACTTTTTTTTTAATGAAAGGATGTTGGATTTGGTCTGCTTTTTCTGCATCTATTGAAATGGTCATGTGGCTTTTATGTTTGTCCTCATTTTTTTTTTTTTTAATTAAAGATTTTATTTATTTATTTATTTATTTATTTATTTATTTGACACAGAGAGAGACAGAGAGAGAGTACAAGCAGGGGGAGTGGCAGACAGAGGGAGAGGCAGAAGCAGACTCTCCACTGAGCAGGGTGCTCGATGTGGAGCTTGATCCCAGGACTCTGAGATCCTGGCCTGAGCCAAAGGCAGATGCCCAACAGACTGAGCCACCCAGGGGCCCCTGTTTGTCCTCATTCTTATGAGATATTTGCTTTCATACTAAATTCTTATCTGTAATTTTGTATTCTTCTACTTAAAGAGGGTCCCCCAAATTGTATGTTTCAGCCCCCACAAAACTGGCATCTCTCCCAGTATCTACTGTATTGTGTATGGACCCTGGGGTTGTTACCAGTTTGGGAATCTTAGGAACAGTTGCTGTGAATATTTGTGGTGCACATGCAAATGCTTCTGATGCCAGCAGGCTGGGGCCAGGGACCCAGAAGAGGCCCCACAGGACCAGCCAAGGGGATTCCTGGCTGCGTGCAGGGTAAAAATCAAATGTAAGCCAGCATGAGATGAAAGCGGAGTTTACCGAGGGCAGAGAGAGAGTGAAGGTTCAGAGTGTCTAGGAGACTCAGAAAGGAAAAAAGAGAGTCTCCTCTTTGCTTGAGACCCAAGGGTATTTATTGAGGACTGTGGTCCAGTGTACATGTCCTCTCAAGCATCCAGGAACCGGCTGGAACAAAGACAAGGGCCCAGGAGCTGGGGGACTTGGAGCTGGGGGACTTGGCATTGAGATGGCTAGTGTGGGTTGTCTGGAATATGCATAGGAGGGCTTCCTCCGGTCATTCTCATCTGGTCCTTGCTTAGATGTTAGCTAGTCTAAAGAAAGCATTAACTTGGGGTGCCTGGGTGGCTAAGTGGGTTAAGCTTCTGCCTTCGGCTCAGGTCATGATCTCAGGGTCCTGGGATTGAGCCCCACATCGGGCTCTCTGCTCAGCGGGGGCCTGCTTTCCCCTCTCTCTTTGCCTGCCTCTCTGCCTACTTGTGATCTCTCTCTCTCAAAAATAAATTTAGGGGCGCCTGGGTGGCTCAGTGGATTGAAGCCTCTGCCTTCAGCTCTGGTCATGATCCCAGAGTCCTGGGATTGAGCTCCGCATAGGGCTCTCTGCTCGGCAGTGAGCCTGCTTCCTCCTCTCTCTGCCTACTTGTGTTCTCTCTCTCTGTCAAATAAATAAATAAAATCTTAAAAATAAATTTTAAAAATCTTAAAAAAAAAAAAGCATTAACTCTTTGTCCCCTCCAAGGAGGGCATATGCTGTTTGCATTACACAGCATGTGTAAGTGGGTGTATGGTCTTAGCAGGAAGAGAAGCAGGAAAGGGAGCAAAACGTAGATTTTTACAGAGTCCTTCAGTTTCCTTATCTCAGTTCTACGGAGGTGGTCTGGGGGAGTGGAGTAGCTGCACCAACAAGGCTAACGCTGAACTGACGTCCCAAACTGTTGTCACTTTACATTCGCACTGACATTGTCTGAGACTTCTTGTTGCTCCACATCCTTACCAACACTCGGTATTATCAGATTTTAAAATTTTAAAACCGCGTATATTACGATAGGGTGTGTAATGGTGACCTGTGGTTTTAATTTATATTAAACCACATGAAATTGCCATTTTGTAGGTCAAAATAGTCAAACATAAACAATTTCATGATTCAACCCAACATTTCTCTGATGACTGTGGAAGAAGAGCATGTTTTCATATATTTAATGGCTTTTTATTATGGAGTGCCCACTTATTTTGCCCATTCTTTTAGATATCTGACTTTTCTTACTGTCTGTAGGTCTTATGTACTCTGAATAGGAGCTCTATGTCAATTGCATGTGTTGCAAATAAGCGTCCTTAATCCTCTTAATGTCTTAATTTCGATGAGGTCAAATATGTCAATATTTTCCTCTATGCTGGTGTTCTTTGTATCCTATTTAAATCTTCCCCAACCGAGATCATAGACTCTCCCTTTTTTTTTTCTTTTAAAGATTATTTATTTATTTGACAGACAGAGACCACAAGTAGGCAGAAAGGCAGGCAGAGAGGGTGGGGGGAAGCAGATTCCCCGCTGAGCAGATTGAGCGGGGCTCAATCCTAGGACCCTGGAATCATGACCTGAACTGAAGGCAGAGGCTTTAACCCACCGAGCGACCCAGGTTCCCTGGTACTCCCCTTTAATATTTTCTAAAAGCTTTATTTACTTGCCATCTCTATTTAGATCTAAAATCCATTTGCAATCAACTTTGCATATTGTGGGAGGGAGGGTTCCAACTTAATTTTTCCATGTGGATATCCAATTTTCATAGCACAGTTTATTGAAAAGATCATCTGAATTGCCACTTACCTCATAAATCAAGTGTCAGATACTCACTTGTCTCTGTTGGTTCTACTGGTCAATCAACCCTTGAACCAACTGATAGAGTCTTAATCAGTTTTGTAATAAGCTTTGATAATTGATAAGGTGATTGTCTTCAAAGTGTTGTAGCTATTTCTATATATATTATAGAGTCCACATGTCAACTTCCATTATTTATAAGTAGAGAGAAGCAAACCCATTACATTATTAGGATTGCACTGAGTCTATGTATGAATTTGAAGGATAACCAGTATTTTCACAATATTGATTTTCATATCCACAAATAACACCTATCTTCCAAATTATTGGACCTCTTCTATGGAAATCTTTTAGTACTTATTCGTAGGTACTTTTGCTTCGTAGAAGTTGTCTTTTTTAAATTTTTCGTTTTCTAACTATCCATTGCTGGTCTAAATAAATAGAATTAATTTTAGTATATTGATTTTTCAGCCAGCTATCTTTGATAAACTCTTATTAATTCAAGTAATACAGCCTTTGGGTTTTCTATGTAATAAGTCATATCAAAAGGACGTTTGCTCCTCTCCTTTCAGTGTTCCTTTTACCCACTGTATCACTTTTTCATCAAGCTAGAGACCAACAGTACAATGTTGACTGGAAATAGAAAACCAGGCGTCCCTGTCTTATTCCAGCTCTCAAAGGAACACCAGCTTAGTTTAAGCTCCCCCAGCAGCGGACCTGAGAAATCCAAGTGCAAGGAGTTCGTTTGGGAGGTGGAGGGAAACACCCGTGGGGCTGTGGGGATGTGAGACACAGGGAGGGGGGCCAGGAAAGGGGTGTGTTATCAGGTTTAATTCTGCTGGGGTCAGGAAGCCAGGGTCAACTTCCCATGTCAGAATGATCTCCCAGGATGTGAGGGAGCTGAAGTCTTCTTGGAGCCTTGGCAGTCCCTGGCTGGTCTCTGGGGTGGGGAGCATTAGTTCCCTAGCATTTCCAAATGCCTTCACAGGAAAACTAGTCTAGCAGCAAACACGCCCCCAGGGCAAAGAAGTGCTACTGTTGGCAGGTGGGAGTTGGGCCAAGTCTACGGAATTGATCAAAGTGAGGGACACTGTGGGTTACTAAGTGTCTTCTATCAACACCGTCCACATTTTACCATTACAAAGAGCACTGGCAGTTCCCATGGGATGGCAGCGGCTGCCTGAGCCCAGATCTCTCTGGACATCCTCCAAAAATCACCGAGTTCAACCAAAGGACAAGGAAGGAAATAAAAATACTCCTACCACATGTTTACTGCAGACTGAGAAAATACTAGACTTCGTGATCAAGGGCCACCGCCTGGTCTCTGAGATGTGGAAATCCTAGGACCCCATCGACACTAGGGGGCGCTCGGTTCCAAAGCAGCCTGCCGCGGAAAGGCTGGTAACCCCAGTGTCCTGTGCCAGTGTCCATCACCAGCACACTTAAACTAACATGTAAGACTGCGGGTGCTCTGGGGGAAAGCCATTAGTTAGGCAAACTGTAAAGCAAAAAAGGATGAACAAACCCAAGAGGAGGAGCAGGAGGAGGAGGAGGGCATGGAGGAGGAGGAAGAGGGAGAGAAAGAGGAAGGAAGGAGGGGAAAAAAGAGAAAGGAGAACAGACAGAAACGACAGGAAATTATTAACCAGAGAAAAAAAACACTGAATAATCAGAGACTGCTTATAAAAGTTTATGAGACTGAGAGGGGCAGGGAGGGGAACAGTGCCTGGGCCTCACGCTGAGTGTGGAGACCTCACGGCATTGAGATGGAGTCCTGGACTCTTCTGGAAATGGCGGAGCACTGAGGCCACTTCCCAGAAGAGAGGACCAGGGATGGGAGAAGGACGTTCCAGCTGTGGACGCACCTACCTGCCTCTGACTTCAGACATGGCCTTGAAGAAAGGATTATTTGAGATCAGGCCTCCATCCTGTGCCCAGAGCTGGGGCCTCCTCTACCTGCGCCCTCCCGTCCCCTCTGTTCTGGTTCCAGAAGTCAAGCCAGGTTCAACTCCCACGCTTGGTCTCCAAAATAAGCACCACAGAAGGAGTCTGAGTGAGAAATCCACTTTAATACTCCAGCTTCAGCTCAGCTGATCACTTCTCAAGCACAAGAGAAGTCTTTCCAAGAGGCCTCAATCCACTAAGAGGTTACGGCTCAGAGAAGGAAACAGCTCAAAGAAGCCCTAAAATGGAAAGCAACATGGGATCTGGAATCAGTGGTGGTCAGCTGGGGGTGCCCTCTGGCACACCTCCTGCCAACACGGCCCAGCCAGAGAGGCACGGTGTTCACCGGCACCTGACAACTGCCCCAGTCCTCCCATCCCCCCACCCCCGTCCTCTCATTATCCGCTGGAGGCTGATCAGGGCCCCTGTGCCTGGAGAAGGGGGACCCTTCCTTTCCTACATGGTAGCCCCCAGACAGCCAGCTCCCGTCACCCAAACTGGCTCCCGAGAGACAGCGACATGCCCAGGTGTCCCGAGGACGAGTGAGGCGGGAGTCACCTTGAAGAGAGTGAGGGTCTGGAGTACTCCCGAGGTGCAGGCGGTCTCACGGATAGAGTGCATGGCCAGCTGGGGGCTGCCTAAATCGAGAACCCGCAGCCCCAGCCGAGAAGCCAAGATAGGTCCGATGGTGGTTCCACAGGGAGAGTCATTCCGGACCATGAGATCCTAGGGAGGGAAGGAGAGGCTCTTTCACCACAAAGAGGGGCTGAAAGGTGCCCACTGGTGGGGGCTGCCTCAGAGAGCAGATGGGAACAGGAAGCCTACATTAAATGGCAGGCCCAAAACACAGAATATTCTGGATTGGTCCCATTCTCTCCATCTGAACTACTGCCACTCTAATTCCAGCTACCACCATCTTGCCTTCCATTAAGAATCCATTCTCCACATAGCAGGGAGGGGAATTAAAATAATAATAATAATAATAATAAATGTACCGTTTTTATCAGCCTCTTGCTTAACATACATTCTCTCCCTGCCCCCATACACACACAACAATCATTCAGCAGTTTCAGGGTTTGCAGAAATATTGCTGTGGCATGCTGAAACCATTCTGTTTATATTCTGGTACAGAAATAAGTAAAAAAATCATAATATGACGTTTAGTGTTAAGATTTTTCAGTGTAAGGGAACAAAGAATTATAAAACTAGATAATTAAGTAGTAACTATTATTTTTTTGAATAAGAATTATAGTATTAACTCATGGTTTCCAAAAAATACGTATTTTTTTCCAGCTATGTCAACAAAAATGACCCCAAAGCACTGTCTCCCGTGATAACAATGAACAGTCCCATGGTGCTAGACCACAGTCTCTAAAATCCCCATCCTTCCAAAGCTGCCACGCTTGGGGAGAAAAATGAACAAGATGAGCCTGCAATTTCCTGCTGAATAGAAAGCAAGAACACTTCGAGAGTCCTGTCAAAGGACACGTGTTGAAAGGACTCCCATCTGGCAAAGTTATGATCATCTGAGGGTGAAATAAAGTGACTACAGGGGTGCCTGGATGGCTCAGTCAGTTAAGCATCTGACTCCTGGTTTCAGTTTGGGTCATTATCTCAAGGTCATGGGATCTCAGGGCCATGTGCTGGGCTCCATGCTCAGTGGGGAGTCTCCTTGAGATTCTGTCTCTCCCCCTCCGCCCCTCCCTCTGCACATGCGTACTCTCCCTCAAATAAATAAAATCTTTGAAAAAAAATGACTAGGGGTGCCTGGGTAGCTCAGTGGGTTAAGGCTCTGTCTTTGGCTCAGGTCATGATCTCAGGGTCCTGGGATTGAGCCTTACATCAGGCCTTCTGCTCAGTGGGGAGCCTGCTTCCCCCTCTCTCTCTGCCTGCCTCTCTGCCTACTTGTGATCTCTATCAAATAAATAAATAAAATCTTTTTTTAAAAAATCAGTTAACTTTAAAAAAAATTAGTACATGCCATTGGATCCACCCTGAACCAATAAAAATCTGATTTAATATCAGAAAAGGAAAAGAAAGAAACCCCTATGTGTCCCCATTTGGAGTGGCTATTAACATACCACACCTTGAAAACTGGTTATTTAAGGGAAAGAACGAGCAACTATTGGGTCTTTCCAATAGTTGGGAGACAGAAACCATATGTCATGATAACCAAACAGCCCTAGTGGATGGGCACAAAGTTCTGCCTCCCAGAAGAATAGCCGCTAATATCTGCAAAAGGGAAGACTCGTAGAAGGGATGAACTGGGGGAACGAAATTATTGATTTCGGCAAGGATTATCAATGGGTGTCAAAACCATCAGGTGTCTGGTGGATAGGGGACTCAACATTGGTACAGGTTACCGCCCAGCCAAAGGGAAAAAGCCCTCCTATGATGGTGGGATTGGAGGACACCCCAGTCACGTGCTCGATCTTACTGTCACTAAGGGTGGATCACCCAGGTAATACGTGTATAATCCAGCATGAAGGACACACGGGTCATGATGGCTGCCCAAAGATATCTAACCTGAAGCTACCAAGCCTTTGGGTATGAATTCCAATTTAGAGGAAACACAGGGCTTAGAGGCACCAGCTAAATAACACTACCAGGAAACAACCAGACAAAGCTAGAAAGTGAGACATTATGTGGGATGATGAGCCTACATTTCTTCAACAAGTCAATGTTCTTTTATTTTTTTTAAGATTTATCTGTTTATTTGAGACAGAAAGTGAGTGAGTGCACGAGCAGGATGGACAGAGGGAGAGGGAGACAGGCCAAGCACACTCCCCGATGAATGCAGAGCCCAACACGGGGCTCGATCTCATGACCCTGAGATCAGAGGCTGAGCCAAAACCAAAAGGTCAATGCTTAACAAACTGCATGACCCAGGCACCCCAAGTTGACGTTATTTTCTTTTTTTATTATTTTTAAAATATTTTATTTATTTTTCAGAGAGAGAGCGCACACAAGCAGGGGAAAACGGTAGAGGGAGAAACAGGCTGAGCACTGAGCCCCATGAGGGGCTCGATTTCAGGACCCTGGGATCATGACCTGAGCCAAAGGCAGATGCTTAACGACTGAGCCACCCAGGTGCCCCAAGAATATTTTGGAGATAACTAGGGAAAGCTGAAATTGATCTGGGGGTGCCTGGCTGGCTCAGTTGGTAGAACATGCAACTCTTGATCTCGGGGTTGTGAGATCAAGCCCCATGTTGGGCGCAGACCTTACTCAAAAAAACACAAAACAAAAAAACAAAAAAAAACCCCAAATGATCTGTGCATTAGGATTAGATACAAATTTACTGAACCAAAAGTGTGCTAGATGAAAAGGTAGAGAATACAGAGTGAAGAAGAAGCAAACAACATATTCAAAACAATTAAACTTTTTATAAAATGGGTATTAAATATATATGTATTAAAAAAAACTGGAAGCATATATGCTAATTTCTGTGGGTTTATGTTTTCTTATTTGCATTTGTTTCCTGAATTTTTAAAGTATACATGTCCTGCTTCTGCTTTGAGTTTGATTAAAGAAATTCCCCCAATGTCTCCTCACTGCCTTAGAACGCACAGACCCTCCTCCATGGCTTAGAAGGCCCTGCCCACCAGGCTGACAGGCTGAGCAGGCTTCTCTCCCCAGCACCCCTCCCCTTGCCCCGCCTCTACTCTTCTCACTCTGTCCCGAGGCTGCTCTGTCCCCTGAGGCCGAGGGAGCGCTCCTGTGCCCCTGGGGGCCTTTGCACTCATTTCCTCTGCGGGGATGCTGTCCCTGCAGACTTGCCCACAGCTGCCTCTTCCTGGGTAGTCAAGTCTCAGCTCCAAGTGTCACTTCCTCAGAGAGGCTTCCCAGAGAAGGGAAAGGTCAGGTCTACATGGGGCAGGGAGGGGGAGGTGTGTGGCAGAGAGCGCCCTGAGCTGGGAGACAGGAGGCTGGGGCCCTAGTCCCGACCCACCAGGTTCTGCTTGCTATGTGTCACCAGACCCCCTGCACCCCAGTCCCTCATAGCTCTATCTCCACCTATCTCTGACAACCCGCGCCATTGCCACAGCAAGAATGAAAATGAGCAGGTGGGAGTTCCAGTCTCCCCGGCCCTGAACTTCACTTATGGAGGAGCCCAGGGTATGGGAGACAGATACGGGGAACTGGATGGGAAGAAAGGACTAAACCCACGTGCCATGAGCACACTGTACCTTCAGATCTCACACAAAGCCAGAAGAGGCATCATCATCAGCCTCATTTTACAAGGTGTGGAAACGGACTCTGCGAAACGAGCGCCTAGCCCCACAGCACACCCAGCACGGATCCCAGCTCTGCCCAGCTCCAAAACCCATTCTTCTCTACTGGAACTCCATCCACCAAAGGTGGGCTCCCAGGCACTTCACCTTCCATGGGGGCCCATCTGCTCATGCCCCCCACTACCGCATTCCCCCCATCCTGTCCTCACAGGCAGGGCCCGGCCTCACCTGCAGGGGCACCCCGACCTTATTGGCCACCTCTCGGATCAGGGCCTCTGAAACTGCATTTGAGGCGTAGCGCTGCTTGCTGTTCACCTTGATCACAGGGCCCTGGGGAGGGGGAAACCAGGAAGCCTGGGTGAGGCACACACGGCGGGCAGGCCCACAGGGAAGGAGACGGTGCCCAGAACCAGGCAGGCCTTTAAGTCCCTACAGAGAAACAGGAGCATCTCACCTTATGGAATAAGGGCCGGTGGTTCTCCTCATGCTTGTCCCTGTAGGAAACCGAGTCAAGGATGGGGATGGCACACAGGTGGTGGGCCCCCCAACAGTCGCCTCCATCTATCCCTGGACAACATTCCTTCCCACCCAGTGCGGTGGGACCTGAGACACATGCCGAACACAGTGTCCCAGGCAGCCTCTAGCAGAGGCGCAAAGAAGTCTGTAGTCTATTCAACACACCCGGGTTGGGTGTTACATGACTTTGACCCACCTGGGTCTTGGCGCTGTCTGAGGGAAGCCACCACTGACCTTCCTACCAGAATGAGGGGGAAGGTGAAGGGGAAAGGAGAGAGGCTGGGGCCTGGGGCTGGGGTGGAGCCTGCAGGCAGGTTCCGCTGGGTCAGCAGCTGTGAAGACTGCACGCCTGGCCCGGCAGACTCACAGGTAGTTGGGGTGCACGGCATGGGCCATGTCTGCACTGATCATGTAGGACTTGGGGATGGCTTCCTCGAAGGCCGTCAGGTGCTGGAATGAGGCTGAGATCCGGCGCAGCACCAGCTCTGTCAGCAACGACTGGGCCCCCTGGGCGCTCTCGGAGCCCACCTGCCAACAACAGAGACTGGCTCTGGGGTCTGGGCTCGGCAGCAGAGCTGGAAGCCAGGGAGAGGGGCCCCACGCCTGGGACCACCACTGGCCCGGGACCCTGCTGACTCCGGGGATGAGGAATGCGGGGTGTTGCGAGCAACCTCCCCAGTGCTGTGCCCCTGAAAACCTGATGGTGGGTGGGGGCTGGACAAATCCTATGTCACGCCTGGGGCAGAAAGAGAACTTTCTGGGGGCTTCCTGCACCTGCCTCCCCTCCTCCTCTCCTGACCTTCACATCTGGGGCTCAGATGTGCCCCACCGCGCTGGCCAATCGATCATCTTTTATGCATGTAACAGAGATTACTAACTATCCACACTATCCTGCACAAGAAAACACTCAGATTGGAGCTAAGCACGGGACTACCCAGTGAGAGAGGACACTCCTAGCTTTCCCGTGCAGCTAAACATGGCCAGGACGATGGAGTTCTGTGGAACACAGGTAGCGAGGAACGCCACCTTCCGCTTGCACCTTAAAAGGTTGGGCACGGACTCTCCCTCCACCCTTTCTCTCATCCTCCTCTCTCAGTATAGACAAGATGGCAATGGCGGGGGATGGAACAGCCAGCCAGCCTGGATCCCGAGATGGAAGCCGAGGGCTCCAGACAGCAAAGACTTGTCCTGAACTGCTCCCTCTGACCTGTGCAATCCCAGGGGAGAGAAGGACTCGTCTGCTCAGGATCTGGGACCTGAGAGGGCATCTCACGGGAGCGCACAGAGCCAGGCCCCACCATGCCCTAAGCCCTGGGCTTTCAGGATGGAGGGCAGAGTCCCTGTCCTCCAGGAGCTCACTGTGTGGCACACGCAGCAATGTGGGCGGTACAGTCACACCTCCAGAAGCAGACTCGTGCTGAGCCAGGGCAGCCAAGGGCTAAGGGAGCACAGGCAGGGCCTTCCCATCTTTGTGGCTTCTAGAACAGCCCTGGCTTACAGCGGGTGCCTGGCACGAGCCAGCTGCGGGAAGCTTCACACAAGCGACCCTCCAAAGAGCCCTCCACGTACCTCTTCGTTGTCATAGAGCGCGATCATGCGCACGTGGGGCTCCGCGGCCAAAGAGGCAGGGGCTGAACAGGAGTCGATCAAAGCCTGTTTGGGGGGAGCAAGAGCATCCTTCTCACTCCTTCTTCCATAACCCCGCCCAGCAGCACCTGGCAGGTTCATGCTCCCCGCCTGCCTTTCTGTCACTGCGGCCGTACTGAAGCGGGCTGGGACTCGGACTGGCCTTCGTCTCTTAGGGCTCTGCTTGGCACACGGGAGACCCTTTCAGCTGGGCTAGGAGAAATCCCCCCTTGAGGTGTGCTCCCATCCCTGCCTATGTGAAAGGCAGAAGGTTGAATAAAATGCAGAAGTAGAATGGAGAAGCCTGAGAAGTCAAAACCTCCACACAGAGCACATAAACTGGTCGGCTCCAGTGAAAAGATCAAGGTCCACAGAGGCGACAGGGACTCCATCAGGGGGACACAGCTGGCTGGCTGCAGGAGCTGACACAGGTCCCAGGCTCAGCCCTGGTCTCCAGTATAGCCCAAAGCCTGTCTCTGAGAATAGGATGGGGGCAGGAGGGAGAGGTATGAAAAGAGAGAGAGCAGGAGGAAAGGAAGAAATAGAACTGCCTAGAGTAGAAAGAAGGCAAGGACTCTAAGGTGACCAGAAGGGATTGAGACAGGCCCCACAGAGACCCCAAGGCACAGACAGAAGGCTGGGTGGGCATAGAGGGCAGGGTGAGCAGAGGGAAGGGGGCAATGCTGCCTTAGGAGGCCCTAAGACCTCTCCCTGAAAGCCTCTGCTTCATGGTTAGGAGACACCGTGACACCCCAGCCAGCCTCTCAACCTTCCCCAACCTCAGCCGTGGCCCCTCCCCATGGTCCACCTAACACCAGCAGACGGAGGAGGTGGCCAGTGGCTTTCTTAGGACCTGCTGGGCCTTGAGGCAGTCCCCTGACCACTGGTTCTCCTGGCCGTATACCCCGTCTGGGGTGCACCCACTGCCCTCCTCACCTGCAGGGCACAAAAGCAGCTGTGCAGATTGTCCAGCCGAGGGGCAAAGATGAACTCCTCATAGGCACCACCAAGGACCTAGAAAGATGGGACAATCAGCCCAATCTTCAACCCTCCGTCCCAACTCACGTGCTTCTCCCTGCTCCCAGAGGCCTGGGTTGGAGTGAGCCTCCTTGGCTCTGTGTGCAAACTTGTGCCTTGCCCCTCGCCCCCCAGCTGAGGGGACGGGGACCCTGCTGGGTAGGGCTGAGCTGACAATGGGGAATGGAGCTGGGCAGGAGCTGAGAGATGGGAGGGTGACGTCTATGTTTCCCACCAGTTCCCATGGGACCGGGAAAAGGGAGCTGAATGGACACAAGAAAAGCTAAGGAAATAAACAGAAGAGGGGACCAGCCCAGAAACAGCGCACATTCAAACAGGACCGAATGTCCGAAGATTTCACAACTGGGAGGGACTTGAAGGCAGGCTCTAGAAAAAGGGGGGCTGCATCCAGGCCTTCTGCCCTCAGAGGGGCAGGGCCAGGGTCGGTTCAAAGTACACAGCGAGGGGCGCCTGGGTGGCTCAGTGGGTTAAAGCCTCTGCTTTTGGCTCAGGTCATGATCCCAGGGTCCTGGGATCAAGCCCCACATTGGGCTTTCTGCTCAGCGGGGAGCCTGCTTCCCCCTCTCTCTCTGCCTGCCTCTCTGCCTACTTGTGATCTCAGTCTGTCAAATAAACAAATAAAATCTTCAAAGAACACAGCGAGCCCCGATAGCAAAAACTACAAGGTGTGGGGAAAAATAAAATCTGTGGAGGGGCTGATCTCCAGGGCCCACACACGGATCCAAGGTGGTAGGTCGGAGGACGAAAGTGACCTTTTGAGAACCACTGGCCTGGAGGCAGAGGAACATGGTGTCTACTGGGGAAAAAGAGGGATGAGAGTAACTAGGGGACTGGCTGAAGTGGGATATACCGGGGCAGGCCAGGATCCCCGCGATCCCCACCCGTGAGTCCCTGCAGTCATGCGTTACCGCGGGTTGGGTGTCAGCAAGGCAGAGCTCCATCTCCAAGATATCCTCGGGGCTCAGTCCCAGATGGGCACAGAGAAGGGACATGAGGACCGAGTGGTGCCGGTCATCCTGCAGGGCAAAAGCATGCTGGGAGGAAGGAGGTCTGCTCTCTCCATCCTCCCTTTCTCCAGGGAATCAGTCCTTTCCCCCTCCGCCCCCCTTCCTAGGAGCAGGGGACACTCTTACAGCAGCACTGACAGGCCCAGCCTCCGGAGTCCCCTTCTCCAGCTCCTCCTGGACTGCCGTGGCAAGAATGGGGACTCTGTGGGGAGACACATGAGGGCAGCGTGGGGCGAGCTGGAGGGCACGACACCCCTGAGCTCAGATCTCCCCATGGGAACTGTCCCTGTACCTCGAATCCCAGCTTCCCAAATGGTACAGCTAAGAGGGCCTGCTGGTATCGTCAGCTGGGTCCCAAGAGTAGAACCTGGCTGTGGCCACCATGAGGTAGTGCAGTCCCAGGTCCCACAGGAACCCTGCCATCACTTGGTGCCACAGCCATCCCTCCCGGTCACCACAGCCCTGGCCCCAGGCTCACAAGTGCATCTCCATGTTGGGCCCGAAGTTCTCGTTGACGTTGCGCTGCAGGTGGATGGCCAGGTGTGGGATGCGAAGGATGGGCCGCTCCACGTGCACCAGCCGCTGTTCCAGCCGGCCTGAGGTAGGGCACTGTGGCCCGCCAGGCCAGGTCAAACCCAGGGGCCTTTCAACCCCCGCAGGTTAATACCCCCACTTCACCCCCACTGCCCCACTCTCCCTTCCCTGCGGGGCTCCCCACAGGTACCCCAAAGGAAGGTCACTGTCAATCTTCGGGCTGCTGAAGGTGAGAACCTCCCAGGTCCAACCCCAGTTCCCACCTTGACAATGACACGTCCAGCCAAGGTCAGGTCCCGGTCAAACCAGGTGCTCCAGATCCCACCACCATAGGTCTCCACGCCAACCTGCTGGAAACCCACCTGGCTGCGGCGGGACCGCCGTTTCACCTAAGTGTGAAGATAGGGAATGAGAAGTCAGAGAAGGCCAAATGGCAGGATTTGGACATGAGACAGACAGATGGAGGCCTAAGGACCAAAGGAAGAGTATCTCTGAGAGAAGGGCTCCAAGTGTGGAGGAAGGGGGCGACCAGTTTGCCCCGGTCTGAGGACAGAGCCCCGGTCTGAGGACAGAGCCCCCAGTTCGTACCTCTCCACTCCCTTTTGCTGTATATTTCCCTGATGACCCTCCTACCCCAGTGCAGCCTCAGTTCCTCACCCGGAGACAAGGGCTGTCCGTGTGGGCTCCAATGAGGCTGAAACCATTGCCAGGAACATACTGGCCTCCAACAGCAAAAGCAATGATCGTTGAGGAGTTCCTGGTCAGAAAGTACTGGGGGGTGGAGGGGGTTAAGATTGACTGATTATCTAGCCAGCTGGCTCAAAGGACTTTGAGCCCCGGCCTAGGGACCTGCTTTTCTCCCCCCACCCCACCCCACCCCACGTACCTTGCTCTCAGGCTTGATATCCCAGCTCTCCGTCTCTTTGAGTTCATGGAAGCCAGCCTGGAGGAGGCGGCTGCGGCACTCGGCCACGGCTGTAGAAAAAGAGCCCTTTCATAGCGATGGAAGCGGGTTAGGAGGCACACCGGCCACCACCCTCCTCTCCTGTCTTGGTCACTTACCGTGGAAAGGAGAGGGGCTCCGGTTCACGAACTTGAGGAGTTCCCGCGCCGCGGCCTGCACCGCCTCTTTGCGGGCCCTACCGGTCATGGCCACCTAGTGGAGGCGGGGTAGAGGGGCTGCTCAGACTCCTACCAGGTTTGGGACCCTTGATTTATATTATCCAGGCCCCGGGAACCACCTTCCCCCCACAAACCCCATCCCTGCGAAGTGATCGCTCCAGGGCTCGGACCTCCGCTTCCGTCCCTCTCCCCACAGACTACACGCAGATGCCGGGCCAAACCTCTTCCGCCGAAAGCTCTGGCCCTCCAGCCGAAGTATCAGAACCCCAGGCAGCGCTCACCGCCCAGCTCTTCCAAGACGGCCCGCCTCCTAATCCGAGCTTTAGCCCGGCCCCCTAAACCCCACCCCCACGTGCCCGCCCAGCCCAGAAACCCCGGTCGGTTCCGAGCTCTAAGCTTCCAAGCGGGCCCCTAACTCAAGAGCCGGCTTGCACTAAGGAGCCAAAGTCCTACTGGCCGGGGAATACCCTGCCTCCACGACCCCAGTCTTTAGCAGGCCACCCTTTTCCACCCCCCGGGAAGATCAGGTTACGGAGGCCGAACTTTCGGTTTCGCTTTGGGTCAGGCACAGCCCTCACCTCGGCGCGCTGTTGAGCTTAAGCCCGAGCGGGCTCCGAGCCGGGTCTGGGGTCGGAGTTAGAGCTGGGCGGGCGATGGACACCTACCTGCATGGCCCCCCACGCGTGGGCCCGCGTCCACTAGCCCTGCCCCCGTGCTCGGCCCGCCCCCTAAACCCGCCGCGTGCCCCGCCCCCGCCGCACCGTCTGCTCCGGCCCTCGCCAGGTAGCTCCGCCCACCCGCCCCCGCCGCGCCGTCTGCTCCGCCCCTCGCTAGGCCGCGCCGCCTGCCCCGCCCTCTCTGTCCGTGTTGGCGGCGGGAGCCCTCTGCTGCCCGGGAGGTGCCAGTACAGCCGCGAGTCGCGCGCCCCCAAGCCTGCCCGGGGTCAGGGAGTAGGAGGAAAAACTCCCCCGCGCCAGCTCACCTGGTCCGACGAGTACTGTACAGAGTGCTCTCTCTCTCCACAGGCACCCTTGTGATAATAAAAGCAACAGGGCCAGTGTTCATGGAGCGCTCACGGTGAGCTTTAGCTTTATGATAAGGCTGGTTATCTTCCCAGCTGCTCTATCAACTTTGTCCTCTCACTGTCCCCATTTTATACATGAACAAAACAAGTACAGAGATGAATCACCTGTCCAGGGCAGTAAATGGCAGAGGTGGGGTTTGGGCTCAATTAACTTGACCCCAGCTACCTGGAACAAGCCACTCTCATATCTTTTCTGGCCCTTTTTCATACGCACCTTGGTATGCGTTAGGTGCCCCGGGGAGTCCCTGAGGGACAGAGAAGTTAATGACTTGCCCAAGATCACACGGCCATTTGGATGCATCTAGAATTTGTCTCCTATCTGCACTCTTCCCACATCTTAAAACGACAAAGTGAAACAAACTCCACATGTTCTTGGAGGCAATCCCAATATTCATATGTCAAGAGTGGTGAGTGGCAATTTAAAAAATCAAGGTGCTCACCTAGTCATAGATTCTGATCATGACTCTAGGTGGCCCTTGGGTCCAAAACAAGGCCCAGCAACCAGGCGTGTTAGCACTCCAGGGATTAGAGGTCAACAGCACAATCTGCCCTTTATATGCCGGGATAGGAACGTTGGGAGAGGGCTGGGAAGCAGTGGGAGAGGCCCACTAGCCCTCAGTTCACAGGAGTAGGTACTGCAGGTGTTCAAGAATATACAGGTGGTGGGGTAAATTCATGGCATTCCCTAACCGTTCATTGAAATGTCATTAGGTATAAAGTTTCAGTGCTGAGTGGGTCATGGAGAGAACATTCTTTTCCTCTGAGAGCCAGAGGCTGGCTACTAGTGAGGAAGGGACACATTCATGGACAATGACAACTGCTGAAACAGGGGTACAATGTATAAGGGAAGGACACTTAACTTAAAAAACTTGTAATGCTCTTCCGAGTACAAAAAAAGAGTACATGCTAATGTGAGAAATTCAAATATCATCAAAATGGGTAACTTAGAAAGTGAAATAAACCTTGGATAAATTGAATATCCATTCTTTTTTTTTTTTAACAATTTATCACTTTATTTTTTTTCTTTTTTAAAGATTTTATTTATTTATTTGACAGACAGAGATCACAAGTAGGCAGAGAAGCAGGCAGAGAGAGAGGAAAGGAAGCAGGCCCCCTGCTGAGCAGAGAGCCCGATGTGGGACTCGATCCCAGGACCCTGAGATCATGACCTGAGCCGAAAGCAGTGGCTTAACCCACTGAGCCACCCAGGCGCCCTGAATATCCATTCTTGATTAAAACAACAACAACAACAACAAAACGAAATGCTCTTTACAAGCCAAAACGAGAAAGGGTAAAAGCGTAACTGCAGAAATTAGTGGGGAAATAACAGAAGTGCTCCTTTCAAGTCAGAAATAAGAAACTGGTGAGCTTTACTGCCGTTATAAACATGGAAAAGTAAAATGTCTCATTACATATAGATTATTTGGTTACCTAGAATCTCTAAAAATAAAAACTGACAAGCTATTTGAACTAGTAGGAAGAGTAGCCTGATTTTATTTTATTTTTTTAAAAATATTTTATTTATTTATTTGACAGAGAGAGAGAGTTCACAAGCAGGGAGAGAGGCAGGCAGAGAGGAGGGGAAGCAGGCTCCCCACTGAACAGAAAGCCCGACATGGGGCTTGATCCCAGGACCCTGAGATCATGACCTGAGCTGAAGGCAGAGGCTTAACCCACTGAGCCACCCAGGCTCCCCAGTGGCTTGATTTTAAAAGTCATCAGCTTTCCTGTGCAATAATCAACTAGAAAATAAGCTAGTAAAAGGGTCCTATTTACAAGAACAAGAAATACTATTAAATTTCTAGGAATGAGGGGCAACTGGGTGGCTCAGTCAGTTAAGCATCTGCGTTTGGCTCAAGTCATGAACCCAGGGTCCTGGGGTCAAGCTCCACATCAGGCTCCCTGCTCAGCGGGACTCCCTGCTCAGCGGGGAGTCTGCTAGTGCCTCTCCTCCCGGCTTGTGCTCCCTTTCCTTCAAATAAATAAATAAAATCTTTAAAAATTAATAAATTCCTAGGAATGTGTATGAGAGAGACTTGGTCTCATTGTAATCAGGGAAATGCATGTTAATAGGAGATACCATTTTTGATTTGTCAGATTGGCAAAAATGAAAAAGATTGGTTATATGAAGTGTGGGAGAAGGTCTGGGGAAATGTGTGCCTTTATACCGATTTCTGTGCTATAATTAATCCCTGGGGCTGGTTCTAAGCAGCCAACATAAGCTGAGTGTGGAGTTGGGAGGAGACACACAGAAGCATGCCACTGGATAGATTTGTACCCTACGGACGTTATAGACATAAATAACCTTAAGAACATAGATTGATAATAAAATAGCTAGGAAAGTGATGATTTTTGAGTATTTGTTATCTGTTTGCAATATAATTTAAGTTTACATAATTGAATTTTTTTAATGAGTGCTACGTTTAGTGATGGGATCACAAAATTCCTGGCAATTTGACAGTCATTTTCATGGGCTGGTTTGGGCCAGCTCTGACACACCGCTTCACCCATACCCTACATCTTTGTTCCTCACAGTGTGGTTTCTTGACCAGCAGCATCTACAACACTCAGCAACTTTCTAGATATGCATAAAGAACTTCAGGGCTTACCCCAAACCTATCAGATCATAATCTGCATGTTAACAAGGTCCCTAGATAATCTGAATGCAAGTTCAAGTTTGAGAATGCCATGTGGCAGTTAAAAAACAATGAGGTTAATTTTTATGCACTATCATAGGAAAAAAAAATGCTGAATATATTGAGTGAATAAAAAAACAATTTCCAGAATACGACTTACAAGGCAAGAGCATTTAGGTATAACTCACATAATGAACCAAATTCTGGATTTTGTGTATGTATATGTGTAAGTACATGGAAACATGTTTGGAAAGAGAATGGGATTGCATTGGTTATGAAATGGGGGGGGGTTCAAGTGTGGGACGTTACCTATCTCAAAAACATTTCTGAGAATCTTCTTGCCTTTAGCCTGCTGAGAAATTCTTCCCCACCAGTCAGTAGCTGGTGTTCACGAGGCTACCATCATTCATTTCTGTTTGGCTGAACAACTACTAAAGTGCAAATACCATAGCAATTGGTAACACATACTTCAGTGTGCCTTCGTTTGATATACATGTCCTTTCTGATCTCTTAAGGTTTGTTAGAGAAGCTTCCTAAGTAGTAATTTGTCACATAATTGTTAAGAGCGATTTGAGATACCGAAGACCAAAGCTATGGTGTAAGGAGGGGAAGGTGCATGTGTGTGTGTGTGTATGTACTGTCCCTGTCTGCAAAAATGATCTTGATTTCCTGATGACAAGACAGTCCTGGGTATCTCATTGCTGGTAGATATCTTGGCTGTTTAAATGCATGAATAATTTGCTTCTGGGCATAATGATAGGAGCGTGCATAGGATACAAGATGGTATGTCCTTCTTCAGTGTCATTGGAAGGACACTTGTTTCCAACACATGTCTTCTGCTCAAGTTCTGTTTTCCATGAAAGACTCAACTGATCAAGAACTACAAATCCCAGGATGCCTTGAGGTGAGCAGCTTCAGCAAGGTTGTAATTTTCAACCAGTTATGTTCTAGGAGGGAGGCTTTAGGGGCACCTGGGTGGCTCAGTCCGTTGAGTGGTCAACTTCTGATTTTGGCTCAGCTCATGATCTCAGTGTCCTGAAACAGAGCCCTGTGTGGGACTCTGAACTCAGCGCAGAGTCAGCACGTCCCTCTCCCTCTGCTCCTCCCCCTGCTCTCGCGCACGCGCTCTCTCTCTCTCTATCGTAAATAAAATCTTTTTTGGGGGGGGGGCACCTGGGTGGCTCAGTGGGTTAAAGCCTCTGCTGTTGGCTCAGGTCATGATCCCAGGGTCCTGGGATTGAGCCCCGCATCGGGCTCTCTGCTCAGTGGAGAGCTTGCTTCCCCCCCACCTCTGCCTGTTTCTCTGCCTACTTGTGATCTCTGTCTGTCAAATAAATAAAATCTTTAAAAAAAAAAAAATCTTTTTTTTTTTTAAATGTACTTTGTGTGGTTAAAAAGAATGCAGAACTTTTATAGGTACTGATAGGGAACAATTTCCAAGATATACTAAATGAAAAAACAAGGTGCAAAATAGTAGTTATGGTTTGTTCTGTGTATAAACACGCAAACACACATATATATTCTTATACGTTTAAAAGTGGTCACAAGAAATTAGTAACTGACTCTAGGATGGAGAGATTTTGGCTTAAGTTCTGTGGTAAGAGAAAAGCTTCTCTTTTCCTGTAAATCCTTTTGCACTTTTTGAATTTTTTTCTATATCCATCCACATATTACCTACTTTTAAAACCAAATAGCAAATTTTAAAAAGTAACAGGTGGAAAGATGAGCTTTAAGTACCTTCTGTGACTGAAATTTTGTTTTCTTCTGAACTCCTACGGATTTAGTAAGCAATTTGTTGGTTGGCATTTATCCCTAAAACCTTCAGTTTAAAAATGCCCACAATAAGGGGCCCTTGGGTGGCTCAGTAAGTTAAGCATCTGCCTTTGGCTCAGGTCATGATCTCAGGATTCTAGGACTGAGCCCCACTTTGGGCTCCCTGCTCTGCAGGAGTCTGCTTCTCCCTCTGCCTGCAGCTCACCCTGCTTGTGCGCTCTCTCCCTCTCTCAAATAAATAAATAAAAACTTTTTTTAAATGCCCACATAAAACTGTATTACTTCTGATTTGGAAATTGTGTCCACATGTGGAAGGGAAAACAGATGGGATACTTCTTTTTTTTTTTTTAAGATTTTATTTATTTATTTGACAGACAGAAATCACAAGTAGGCAGAGAGACAGGCAGAGAGGAAGGGGGGGGAAGCAGTCTCCCCGCTGAGCAGAAAGCCCGATGTGGGGCTCGATCCCAGGACCCTGGGATCATGACCTGAGCTGAAGGCAGAGGCTTTAACCCACAGAGCCAGCCAGGCGCCCTTCTTCTTCTTCTTCTTCTTTTTTATTTTTTTAATATTTTATTTATTTATTTGACAGAGATCACAAGTAGGCAGAGAGGCAGGCGGGGGGGGGTGGGGGCAGGCTCCCTGCTGAGCAGAGAGCCCGATGCAAGGCTCGGCTCCATCCCAGGACACTGAGATCATGACCTGAGCTGAAAGCAGAGGCTTTAACCCACTGAGCCACCGAGGTGCCCTGGGATACTTCTTTTGATGTTGATATTTACACAAAAAATGAACTGGGGGTGAGATAGGGAACGCTTCTGGAAAAGGTACCCAAATCTATTAATTCTTCACTTACACAGAACTATGAACAATTGATCCTGCCCCCCCCCCACCCCGCTCTAGGCTCTGCTTCCCTCCCACCCAGCATGTCATCCACTCGGTTCTCTTCATCATCCCCATGCCTTGCCACTCTGCCTTTGCTCACTTGTCTGGCAAAAACCCAACCCTGATTGCAACAGCTCCCCCGCTGCTCCGTGTCTGCACCTGGCACACAGTAGTGATACAATAAATATTTATCCAATGAATGAGATCTTTAAAATTTTTTGGTGAAAATTTGCCCTCAGAGAATACTCCCCAGCAATAAAAAGGACCAGAGTATTGAAAACTGCAACAACTTGGATGGATTTCATAAACATTAGGCTATGTGGGGAAAAAATGACAAAATTATAGAACTGGGAGAACGAATTAGTGGTTGGGCCACAGTCTAGGGAGGATGGGAGCCTAAATGTGACCGCAAAGGAGTAGCATAAAGATTATCTTTGTGGTGGGGTGCCTGGGTGGCTCAGGTGTGTTAAGCAGCTGCCTTCAGTTCAGGTCATGTTCCCAGCATCCTGGGATCAAGCCCCACATTGGGCTCCCTGCTCAGCGGGAAGCCTGCTTCTCTCTCTCCCACTCCCCCTGCTTGTGTTCCCTCTCTCTGTGTGTCTCTCCCTGTCAAATAAATAAAAATCTTTTAAAAAAATTAATAAATATAGGCAAACCCTTTAAAAAAAGGATTATCTTTGTGGTAGCAGAATTGTTCTCTATCTGGATTAGAATAGTGGTTGCTTGATACCACAGGTGTGACACAGCTAACATGCAGGGCACCCAATTAAATTTGCATTTCAGATAAAGAATAATTTCCTAGTATAAGTATGTCCCAAATATTACATGGGAAATCCATCCACTAAAAACGAAACAAGACCCAAAGACAAAATTTAACCGAGCATCCTGTGTTCTTGTTTACTAAATCTGGCAATGCTAGTTAACAGGGCATAGAACTATCCACACACTGTAGTTATTTAAGATGGGACCATGGAGGGAAAGTGGGTGAAAGGTACGCAGGACCTCTCCATACTATTTTTTGCAACCTCCTGTGAATGATAATTATTCCAAAATTAGAAATTTTTTCAATGGCTCTCAGAAGAAAACCGACTGTCCCTGTTGGTGATAAACACAGAGATAGAGGAAGCACAGGCTAGTAACCAGCCAAGAAGTTTTATGGACCCTTGTAAACTTTTGGCCCTTCTCCGGGGTCTTAAGATGTATCCCCTTTCCAGTGTCAGTGGTCTCATGGAGGTTACTGACGGTGTAACACAAAGGTTACGCGTGGCGGGGGCGGGGCTTGGGATCACACCCGCCTGCGCTCAAGTGCTGGCTCCTCCCCTGCTTAGCTGGGAGCCTCGTCTGCACTTCGGATACTGGACCCAGCCCACACCCCATGCCTCTTTCCAACTCCACGTTCAGGGACCGTGGGCTGGTAGCTTGAAACCTGCCTGGGAGGATTTACACTCCCGAGATCAGCAAACACTACAAATCAGGGTTTGTTTGTTTTTTCTTCTTCTTTCAAAGAGAGCTATTTATTACCCACATGCCATCACACCGCAGACACCAAGCCTCAGTCGACAGGTCTGTCAAACGGGGAAAGGCAACAGTAGTAACTGCATGACGTTAGGAAGAGTCAATGAGATCCAGAATGTTCTATGAGGATTAAAAAGTGCCTGGAGGGTTCCTGTCCTTAAGTTTGTCAAATCCTAAGTGAATGATAAATGTTACCATTTGTTACTGTTTCTTTCATAGTGAACTGCTCAACTTAAGGGCACCCTTAGGCCTTACTTATCTGGATATCTTTAGTGACTGGTTCAGGGCCTAACTCAGCAAAGTGCTGAATAAATGGTCGCTAAATTAGGAATAAATGGCAGATAATAGTGACTCCAGGTTCTCTACACCTCTGGGAAATGTGCATTTTATCAGAGGCCTTCTAGGGCACACTTCTTCTTCTTTTTTTTTTTTTTTTAAGATTTTATTTATTTGACAGAGGGAGAGATCACAAGCAGGCAGAGAGGCAGGCAGAGCAGGGGGTGGGGGGGAGCAGGCTCCCCGCTGAGCAGAGAGCCTGATGTGGGGCTCGATCTCAGGACCCCGAGATCATGACCTGAGCCGAAGGCAGAGGCTTAACCCACTGAGCCACCCAGGTACCCCTAGGGCACACTTCTTGTTTAACCTGATTTTCAGGCTGGCAGGGAGGGCTAGGGAGCACCCATATCCCCCAGGATACTGTCTGTAGGCCTGGCCATGACCCCCAGGGCTGCGATCCTGGCACGTGCCCCCAAGGTGATGGAGGCAGGCCTCCTGTCTCCTTCCTCCTGAAGCCAGGATGGGGCATTTCTGGCTCTGAGCCTGTCTGACTAGAGGTCATTTAATCCTCGCTGGATTTGTCCTGTTTATTTTAGTGAACAGGGCTGTTTACTTTCAGTTTGTATTTCTAGGGGTGCTTGCTCATTTTGCTTCCCTTTTATTTACTTTTTGCAAGTACTTGGGTTTGAGTAAATATGTCTATAAAGTTCCAGGGACTGGGTTATTCTGTGTCTGGTATTTTAATGGCCTTTAAACAGTGTCTGCTCAGGTAAGCATTTTATGGATGGATCGCAAAGATAGAGAATTCTGTTCTTAGTGGCCTCTGATTCCTTCCAAACTGACAGCCAGCCACCAGGAGCCTGTGAATCATGGCTTTTCATCAGTAATAAAAATATCAAAACCAACACCCATCTCAGACCGAGAAACTGACACACTCCGGTCAACCGACTGCCTGGTATTTAAAACCAGGACAACAAACAAATAAACAAAGAACAGAATCCCCCCCCCCGCCCAAAACCCCAAACCCAAAACTGAAAAACACCGGGGCAACGGGGCAACGCTTAGGGTAAGAGTTACCTAGAGTGTTTTCTAAAATGCAGATTCATGAACCCCATGCTTGACAGTTCTGTTTTGCAAGGTTTGGGCTAAGGCTCAGGAATGTGCATTTTTTTTTTAAGATTTTATTTATTTATTTGACAGAGAGAGATCACAAGCAGGCAGAGAGAGAGAGAAGGAAGCAGGCTCCCCGCTGAGCAGAGACCCCCCCCCCCGATGTCGGGCTCGATCCCAGGACCCCGAGATCATGACCTGAGCCGAAGGCAGCGGCTTAACCCACTGAGCCACCCAGGCGCCCCAGGAATGTGCATTTTTAACCTGTGCTGCAAATTCTGTCCTTAGATCACCCTGAGAAACACTAGTCTAGATTCTCAAAAACACTAGTGCCAATGGGTGAGCCACCCTTGAGGATAGCGCCTTGTGGGGCACCACGGAGAGAAGCTGGGGGCCCAGAGAGAGAGCTATTTGGAATGATTCTGTCAGCAATTAGCACCCTGCTCCTCTAAAGCTAGCCCAGAGAGGACACAGAGGATTGAGCCAGTAAGCCTCTCGCTTACGGTCTAATTTGCCAGCAACTTGAGGTCAGGGGCTGAATCTCCCTCCTGTTACTGACCCCAACAATGCCTAGGACGATGCTTGGCTTACAGGTTGGCACCTGCTCTGGCTGGGACACTCCCACCCAAGACAGACCTAGAAGACATGTCAGTTACCTCAGGGTAGCCTGGGAGCCAGTTGTTGGGAATAGACGTGGCGGAGAGGCTGAGCGCCATGGTCACCTGCTCACCTCCTCCCTAGATGGATGGAGTCTGTCAGAGGCTGAATAGATGCCTGGGGCGGGGAGGTGGGGGCAGCGGGTGGCTACTGCCTTTTTTGCCAGCTCCTCCCCCGCCTCTGCCCCTCTGACCTGACGCCCAGAGTCTTCAGTCCCTGTCCCCCTGGGGCCCATTGTGACATCATCAATACAGTTGGAAACAGCGAGTCCCTCACAGCGCAGCTGAGCCTCAGGCTAGCCTCTAGTGGCCAATGTCTACATGGAGACCGCTGACCGGGGGGTGGGGTCCTAGATCCCAGAAAGCCGCAGACAGACTTCTTCACTTGAAGAATCCCACCCCTCCTTCTCTATCTGGACCCCTTTGTTTCCCTTCCCGGGGAGTGTGTTCGTTAGTCCATTTGTGAAGATTTACTCATTTATCCTCTGTTTCCTTCCCCCCAACCCTCTCCCCCACCAGAAGGTGAGCTCCGGGAGGGCTTGGCCCACATCTGCTTTTCATTGCTGGATCCCTAGTGCCTAGCACAGAGCCTGATACATAGCAAATGCTCCATAAATGCTTTTCGGGTGCAGGAGAGGCTTCACGGACTCCGGCCAGCAGATCCTTG
The DNA here is from genome assembly GCF_011764305.1 of Mustela putorius furo. Taxonomy (NCBI): domain Eukaryota; kingdom Metazoa; phylum Chordata; class Mammalia; order Carnivora; family Mustelidae; genus Mustela; species Mustela putorius. The sequence goes on from NW_025421341.1 coordinate 23,254,039, forward strand.
AATCACTCGACAAGCAAGCTTTGTACATCCATTGTGCGTCTGGCTCTTGTCAACCTGAGCAAGTCCTTTTCTGCCCCAGGAGCCCCCAGCCCGGTGGTGGGATGCTGGAGCCACGCCCTTCGTGTAACACACCCGGAAGAGGGCTCTCTCCCAGCTCTGTGGAGATGCGGCTGCAGGCAGGATCGCGCTGTGTTCACGACAGGCTCTTAAGCCAGAGAAATGGGCTGTGGTCTGGGAGGATTTCCCCTGACCGATTCAGGGAGTCCTGCCTGCCCCGAGGCCTCTGCCTCTGCCTCCGCGGACAAGCTCGGCTGCTTGTTTGTGCTAACATTGCAGCGGGTGCTTCTATGGGAGCAATCCATAAAACACCATTTACAGCTATAACTAAACCACAAAATCAATCCCCAGTGTTCACTCCCATCAACAAACATGCTTGGAGGGCCTCCTGAGGGTTCCACAGGAGGGGCAGGGGAGTGAAATGAGGACTCAGGCCCAGGGGGCTTCTAATCTCCCTTGGGAGACACACCCCTTAGGGATGAGCCGATTAAGCACACATAATGAAAGTGTGTAAGCCAAGTAGTAAACGAACTGCGCTGCCCAGGAGAGTAGCCACTGGCCGATGTGGCTCCTGAGTCCGCGGAGGGTGACTGTCTGAATGGAGAGGTGCCACACATATAAAATAATATACACGTCAGGTTATGAAAAAAATATACATCTCAATTTTAAAACACTGATCACACGTTAAAATGTTAAAATTTTGGATACCTTGGCTTAACATACTATATTTTTTAAAAATTAATCTCACCCTGGGTTGCCTGGGTGGTGCCGTCGGTTAAGCATCTGACTCTTGGTTTCAACTCAGGTCCTGACCTCAGGGTCATGAGATCGACCCCCACCACGGGCTCTGTGCTCAGCCCAGAGTCTGCTTGTCCCTCTCCCTCGGCTGCTCTCACCTGCACGCACTTGCGCGCTCTCTCCAATTAATAAATAAAATATTAAAAAATAAAAATTAACCTCACCTGTTACAAATTTTACAAATGTGGCTGCTTGGGGTGCCTGAGCGGCTCAGATGGTTAAGCATCTGCCTTCAGCTTGGGTCATGATCTCCAGGTCTTGGGATCGAGCCCTGCATTGCATCAGGCTCTCTGCTCAGTGGGGAGCCTGCTTCTCCCTCTCCTTCTGCCTCTCCCCTGCTTGTGTTTTTTCTGTTTCTTTCTCAGATGAAGAAATAAAACCCTTAAAAATAAATAAAAAATAAGTAAAAATGTGGCTGCTAGAACATTTAAAGTGACATAGATGTGGCTGTTATTACACTTCTGTGAGATGGGTCCAGGAGTGGAGGGGACCCAAAGATGGACCAGTAGCCTGTGCTGAGCCACTGGGAAGAATTCTGAGGAAATGGAAATATTAGGAACAAGCAAGGGGTGGGAAGGGACAGGAAGACATTTGAGAGGTTTGATTATGAAGGGAAAGAGAGAGGATGACAGCTCGGGGAGGCAACAGAGTCCCAGGAACAATGCACACACCGCCCACCAGCTCTTCCTCCCCCACCTGTCATCTTCCCAACAGACGAACCTTGGGCGCTTCCAGTCACCAACTCCCCCCACCCCAATGCAATGACTCTAGAGTAAAGCTCCTTTCTCTCAATCCTGGACAATGGGGAGTTGGCCAGCCGTGGCCAGTGATCTGGGTTTGGATGGTAAGTGTCAGGTAAGTAAATTGCCCATCCAGGCCATCCACTGCAAAGCTAACTCCCATCAACCCTCCCTGACTCCCAGCCCTGGGCCCTGGGCAATGGGCAATGGTGGGGGAAGGGAGGGGAGATCAGGGACCCTGGGGCAGGTGGAGCTGGGGAGTTGGTCAGCATTTGAGGTGGGGAGTATTTCTCAGGGGACCAGAGTGGCCCAGGAGGGGGAAGTCAGCCCCCAAACCTGGCCAGACAAATCTTCCTCTTTAGACGTATTTCATGAAGGGAAATCAGACAGCCCGGATCTGATATTCTCGCCTCTGCCCTCCCACTCAGCCGCACAGAGAAGCCGTAAACACTCAAAGGCAAGGATTAACTCTGCATGTGGTGTCTGGGACATTGTGAACAACTCTCCGTGGCTGTGTGTGTGTCTGTGTTGGATCGATCTTTTTAACCCCAGCACCTAGGACGTGAAGCTTGTGTTACACAGCCAGTGTTCAGTAAATACTGATGGAGAAAGGAAGAAAGGAAGGAAGGGAGAGAAGGAGAAAGGGGGGAAGGAAGAAGGAAGGGTAAAGAAATGACAAATCTGTCAAAGCATAGAAGCAGCTACTTGGAATGGGCTATACTTGGTGTGTGCTGGATTTCCGAGCGTGGGTAGTAGGAGGGGTCTCTCACAGGCCAGATACCAGTGTCCAAGTCAGAGCAGAACTGATGGCCAGCGCACAGCATTCCTCCATCCTACCTCCCTGCCGCAGAGCCCCGCAGGGGCCACAGAGCCCTGGGCCCGCAGGTTTTGAGAAACAGTGTATATTCAGGCCATAGCCCTTCCTGGGCTAAAGCTCTGCCCCTGAACTTGTATCCTATTAAATAATTCTTTAAAGCCCCTTAAGGCCTCTGTAAAAGGAAAGATAATGTGAAGAATTCCAGAAGGGCTGGAAAAGCCTGGCTGGGGGTGGGGCGGGGATGAGGCTGAATTCCTTCCTAGACCAGCAAAGGAAGGGCACCCCAAGCTCCTCAGGAAACCTGCAGTTTTCCCTTACGGCCACTGGAGGGCACTTCGACCCTGAAATACCAGCTCTCGCCCACCTTTCACATCTTCAGAGAGAAACGTTTTTAAATTATCCCAGTGATGGTTCTCCTGTGTCGAATATCCAATACAGTGCTAACGCCTTAAAAACAAAACAAAACATCTCATTTAACAGCCACTACACTGTGAGTTAGCTTGGCTGTTTAGGAAAAATATTTGCTCGAGTAAATACCATTTGGGTGTAAGAACTTGAATCCAGGCTCCTATGTACCAACCATAATCAGTGAATGCAAGGGGTGTCTGGCTGGCTAAGTGGGTGGAGCATACGACTCTTGATCTCGAGATCTTGAGTTCAAGCCCCACCTTGGGCATTGAGATTACTTGGAAAAAACAATGAATGCCCATGGAACTGATGAGGGGGCTGGCTGAATATATTCTTAGAGACAAGTGTGTGCTGCCGATGTCATTACTCAGCAATTCACACAGATACGAAATTGAAAGATGCCTTACAATTTGTACATTTCACAGGGCCAGGCTTTTTTCCCCTGAAATGATGTTATAAGATAAATGACGTGTTTCACAGTTCATGGGTGTCTTAACTTGGAGGAAATGGTCATTGCAATGTAAGGCAGAAAATGATAATTTTCATTTAATACTGAAATAGCACTTGCAACCTACCCAGAACTGTTCTAAGCACTTTATGTACATAAAGTAACTCACTTAATTCTCACAGCTGCCCTCTGAGGCAGGCACTGTTATGATCCCGGTTTACAGATGAGGAAAGAAGAGGCCTCAGAGAGGTGGCACGGCTAAGAGGCAGAGCCAGGTTTAGGGACCCAGGCAGTCTGGTCCCAGAGTCTCTGGTCTGGAATTGGGGAAATCAGGCTGGAGCTAGCTTTGAGAGAGGAGGGGTAAGAGTTCTACGGGACGAGGTGCACTTTGGGGGAGAGGGTGTTCCGGGCACAGGGTAGGGCATTAACAAAGGCCCAGAGGTGGGAAAAGGAGGTGAGGACTCAGGCTAGCCTCCCAATGAGGCTACGGGGAGCCCCAAGGGCGGAGGACGTCACAGCCAGAGCTCCCTGGGGCCTCCTAGGGGTGGGAAGAAGAGAGGCACCACAGGGGTGCCGCCTTGGGGTGGGGGTGCTCTAGGGCAGGGAAGAGCTGAGGCCATCCCGCCCCCGCCCCTCTTCAGGGACCAGCGTTTGGGAAGTGCAGTGTGTGCTCAGGAAACGGTCGGCTTGGATTACAGGGAAGATTAAAGGAGCTAAATTGGGCCTGGGGCTGGGGGAGGTGTCAGAGAAGGGGACTGCAAAGGGCCAGCAGCTGGCCAGCCCGGAGAGGCTGCCAGAGGCTGCCGGGAGCTAAGGGTGGGGCCAGGGAGCCCACAGCAAGCAGGAAGCCCTTCTGACCCCAGCGAGGCCGGAATGTGGGGTCAGCAAGCAAGGGCATCCTCACTCAGAGGGAGCTGGGGGAGGGGGAAGGGCAGAGACCATGGGGGAGGTGGAGTCAGAGTGTGTGGTGGGGAGGGGGTTGGGAGGAATGGCCTGGAGAGGAAGGGAAGGGGGCAGAGACCAGAGAAGGGGAGGAAGCTGGGGGTAGAGACAGTCTGAGCCCCATCCTGAGAGGGTATCTGGCACTCCAAGCCTTGTCCTGGCTGGGAAGTGGAGGGGCATTGTGGTTGTATGGTGTTGAGGGAGAGCTGGTTGCACAAAACCGAGGAGCACCCTCCCACAGCCCCTGTGCCCCTTTCTGCTCCTCTCAACCCCCTCCCCCAGCCTGACTGGCAGCACCAGCTGTGGCCCCTCCCAGCTCCCAAGGCAAGTGGTCAGTGGTCTATTCTGGTGCCCAGGGTGGCTGGGGAGCCTAGGAAGGACAGAGGGAGATCCTGGCCTGGCTCTTCAAGGCTGGATGGGGAGGGGCATCAGGGAGGCTCTTTGGGACAGTTGGGGGGGGGTAGGGTTCTAACTGCTGTGGGCGCGGGGGGGGGGGGTACTCCAGTGCTCTGATTTCGATAAACAGTTATCTCTCAGGATTTCTAAATTTGGGAAGGGAGGGATTATATCTGAAACATCTCTGGGTGGCTCTGAGGCCTGAGAGCTATGACAGTGGGAATCCCCAGCAGCTGACCTTGGACCCCGGATCCAGCACAGCCCCCAGTCCCAGTCCTCGAGGAGGTCTCTCTAGGACTGCCTTGTGCATGATGCTGTCTGAGGCCGGTGCCCAGGCCAGCTGGGGGCAGTCTGGGGCCAGGGTATGCTCAGGGGATCCTCTCTGACTGGCAGGGGAGCCCCAGTGCCTGGCTGGCCTGCAGGTGGCACGGGGCAGAGTGGCCCCCATGGTCTTCTTGATTCCCTAGATGGGAAATCATCAATGCCTCACAGGTCCTATAGGATGGAGGCCAGACTCCCCCAAACCTGTCCCACTCAAAGCTCACTTGGCTTTCTGAGGACAGTGGGATTGGGGAGAAGAGCAGGGTAGAAGGCTGGAAGGACTTCCCCACTAGATAAGGGACTTTTCAGCGCAGATCCCTGGATAGGGCTGAGTTTAAAAAAAAAAAAGGAAGGACTAGAACTGAACCTGCCAAGTCAATCTGTGGCAAGTCTTTAGAGACACAGAGAAATGAGCTGCATTTCTAGGAGCCATCATAAGGTTCGAATCCAAACATTGTTTTTACTTGCTGTGCAACTTTAGAGAACTTCCCTAACCTCTCTGAGCCTAGTATCCACAACTGTAAAATGAGGATAAGAGTTATTTCCTAATACTGTGAGGATTAGAGATAGAGTGATTCTGTATGGCTGGTGTCCAGAATACCATGCCCCACATAACTACCGGTTATGGAGCACCTACTGTATACTGGGCATGGTATTCTGGACACCAGCCATATAGGATCACTGTATCTCTCTAATCCTCACGACACTGGGAAGTAACTCTTATCCTCATTTTACAGATGAGTAAACTGAGGCTCAGGAAGGCGAATAACTCACCCACGAGTCCTAGATCCGATTTGAATCCAGGCAGTGGTCCAACAGCTGCTTCCCAAATCCCTGCCCGCACTCCTTCCCCATCCCTCTGCAGGGTCAAATGGAATCTTGGCCATTGGCAGGCTATCGGGACAGATGGGAGAAGATAGAAAGTTGAAGGACTGGGGCTATTAAAAACACTGAGGGTCCGAGAAGGGTATCTTTTGGAACCCAAGACTCACTCTCATTGTGTACTTGGATGGTTTGAAGAATAAAGTATCCCATTCATCAGCTAGACCGGCTCTGAGTACTGAGGTGGGCTGTGATCTGGACTGGCAGAGAGGGCTCTGGGGTCTGAGTGGACCCCAAGATGACTGTGACTCAGCTGGCTGGAGGAAGAGGAGGATGATCCTGTAAGGCTATAGATAGCAACTGCGCATAGTGGCCATGTGAGGTCATTGCCAGCCAGCTTAGGCCCTGTTTAAAGCATGCCACAGCCCTGGAGTGATGTAGGAAACCTGGACAGGGCCCAGGACAGCACAGATATGACCAAACTGGAGGGCTGAAACCAAAAAAGCTTATGAGGAAAGATGAAAGGAATGGGGATGAATCAGGGAAAGAGGCTGAGTGATGGCACTAGGAACCTGACAGTCTTCCAGGGAAGCTGCCTTTCTCTCTCTGGGTCCAGTTCTAAGAAAGAAGGGGCTTGCATTTCAGCAGAGGGATGAGTTCGGCCTCAAGAGGCTATCTAGGGTGTGAATCCATGGGCTGGTGAAGGAGCCTGTGACTTCTCCCTGCATGGAAGTGAGAGCAGTGACCCGAACCCTATTTCAGGGGTTCCCAGCTTGCCCTGACAACCTCCACCCCGGTTCTCAGACCCCTTCCCCTCTTCCACCCAGATACACCCTAGTCTGGTCAAAGAGTGTTTCTCCTGTTCTGCATGGGGGTTTTGGCTAGGAGTGGGGGTGCACATCTGTGTGGGGAAAGGGGACTCCTCTGCCTTGGGTCTCTATCTCTTTGGGACATGGCTCAGGGCCAGATGCCATCTCGAGGAGTTCAGAAGGAGCCCCTACAAACTGCTGGGGATTGTGCAGGGTGGCTGGGGTGCCGAGGAGAGGGATATGGGGGGACAGCTGAGACCCTGAGAGCCAGTGCAGGGCAGGGAGTGGCACTGGTTTTCTTGGGCAGGACACGGTGACAAGGGGAGCCTGGGGAGAGGCAAAATGGGAGCCCCGAGCAGTTAGGAGGAGCAGGAGGGTGGGGAGAACCTATGTCTAAGGAGGTAGGCAATCCCATTTCTGCTGGCTGCTGTAGCTGCGTCTCATCATGGGACAGGGGCCATCCTGGAGCCGGGCCAGAGATTGGGGTCCCCCTCGATGGAGAGTCTGGGGTGAGTAGGGAGGCTCCCAGCAAGGCTGCCCAGGGAGGCACCAAAGCTTCAATTCCCAAGAAAAAGGCCTCTCTCACTCAGGTCAGAGCAAGGAGGAATGTCCAGGATATTTCACTAAGGAGAAACTGAGGCCCAGAGAATGGACACGTGCAGTCCCGCCACAAAGCTTAGCCAGAGCTGGCCCAGGCCTCTGGTCTCCCAACTCCCAACCAGCTGCCGCTCTTGGCACATCAGGATGCCTTCCCGGGGACTTCTAAGGCTACCGAAGCCCCTTCTTCTCCTTCCCTCCGCTTGGCTGGGGTCCCCATCCTCTACTTCTCCATCTCCTATTGATGCAAGTAACCCCCACCCCCAGGCATCCGGGCGGGGGTGGGGTGGGGTGCTAAGAGTCCACAAACACCTTCACCTCCACCATCTCAGCAGCCCCTCCCCTTGAAGCTCAGGGTTAACACCCCCCCCCCCCCCCCCCGCCCTGCACTCCCTGCTCCAGCCTTCAAGGCGTCCTATTTGGTAGAAGTTGAGGCCAGGGAGGAGGTGAGATTGGCCTCAGACTTCTCCTACTTTGGCAGAAAACCCTCAGCGTTCCATGTCTGTAAAAGGAGCGTGGGGCAGGCGGGGGGTTGGAGCCAGGCTCTGGGCCTCCCCGGGGAAGAAGCTGGGTCAGGGGCACGGGGGCTACAAAGTGGAGGTGGAGGAGGGCTATATGGGGATGGATTGGGGGCACCCGGTGAGGTTAGGGGCCCAGAATGGGGGTGGGGTCACACGGAGAGAGAGCCGGTGGCCTGAAGGTCTTCAACCAGTGAGAGGCAGAGGGTGGCAGACAAGGGGTGGATGGCTGGCCCAACCTGGGGAAGGGGGTGAGCAGTGTAGCATGAGAGAGAGAGAGTTTCAGGGAGAACCCGGACGCCACCGTCCTACGGGGAGGCCCCCCAGCTCAACCTCCCCCTGGTGATATCAGGAAGAAACAATTGCTTCTGGACATTCCTTCCCTTTTACAGTCACTCCAGGCTGCTCACCACCCTGTGGAGGTTACTCAGTCACTAGAGCTGAGAGGGGGTGGGGAGGGAGCAGAAGGGAAGGGGGCTGTTGGGAGGAGGGCTCTGGGAGCACTGAGGCATGGAGGCGCCAGAGAGCCAGCGCTCTGCTAGGGGCTGCTCACTGTTTGGGCTCCCTTGGCCCAGAGACTCAGGATGTCAGGAGCTGAGGGGACCTCAGAGGCCATGTTGCCTGACCCCTTTCACAGGGCATGACAGGACCAGAGAGGAAACAGGACTTGCCCGGGTCCCACAGATGATTTGTAGGTGAACCCCCAGGCCAAGCATCCATATCTAGCCTCGCCTTCCACAACGCCCCCGCGCTTGAGCCTCCTACCTCCCTACCAAGTGCTAAAGCGCAGGCAGGAACCATGGTTTGGGCTCACACCTGCCACACTGTCCCCAAGGCTCTCAGGTAATGGTTGCCTCCTGGCCCAGCCCAGCTCGGGATGGAAGCATGAGGTGCCCAGCTGGGAAACAGAAAGAGGAGGAGGATGGGCCCTGGGGAAATGAACAAAGGAGGTGGGGGTCAGTGTTTAGAGGGAGGGTGCCCTGTGGGGAGGCATCAGCACAGCCTCACACCGGGGATCCTGGGGTTGGATTGGGGTAGGTGAGGCGCTCCCAGACTGGGCAAAGTGGAACAGCTGCTCCTGTCCTCTCCTTTTTAATGTCTTTCAGTTTTTCCTCAGCCCAAATGCCCCATGCTGGCCAGGTCAGTGTCCCTACCCCAGCCATCCACCAATGCCAATCACCTGCCCCCCTATCTGTGCCATCTATGGGATCTGGGATGTCCTATGGGTAGCCAGGGCCCTTGTGTTCCAGGAAGCCCTCTGTGAAGTTCAGAGATCTGCCTAGCCATCCCTAAACCCTCCAGACACTGAGCTTAGGGGAAGCCAGGGGACAGCAAATGCAGAGATCTGGAGGCTGCGAAGAGCTTAGCAGGGTCCTCCAATAGAAAAGAGGGCCGTGTGGCTGAAGGAGGCTGAGCCCAAAATGAGTGAGCTGAGGTTGGTCAGGCGGGTCCCAGGCCAGTCCCAGGGAGCCTTGGAGGTCATGGAGAGTTTGGGTTTTGCTGGTTCATTAGTTCAGGGAAGGAAGAAAAAGTGAAAATGGGGAAACAAGCAAAGTGTCCCAAGAAGAAGAGTACTATTCCCAAATATTTGGCCTGTATAGGTGGGGTTCTTTTTGCTCTATTTCGCTCCCAAGTTAGAATAAGTGGCATAGCAAAGACACATCATCTGGCTTCAAATATAAGGAGATGATACATATATAAATTATATATATGTATATGAATATGCATCTGTGTGTGTGTGTGTGTGTGTGTGTGTGTGTATTTTTAATAGGCTCCATGCCCAACATTGGGCTTGAATTCGAGACCCCAAGATCAAGAGCTGCGTGCTCTACTGACTGAGCCAACCAGGCACCCTTAAGGAAATACTTTCTTTCTTTCTTTCTTTTTTTTAAGATTTTATTTATTTATTTGACAGAGAGGGATCACAAGTAGTCAGAGAGGCAGGCAGAGAGAGAGAGAGGAGGAAGCAGGCTCCCCGCTGAGCAGAAAACCCAATGCGGGGCTCGATCCCAGGACCCTCGGATCATGACCTGAGCTGAAGGCAGATGCTTAACGACTGAGCCACCCAGGTACCCCTGATTTGACAAGATGTCTTGATAACACTCAGTGTACAAGACATTGTACCACATACACAAGTTTGTAAACTGTCCCCTTTCTTCTGAAAAACCCTGAATGAAATGGTCTGTCTTAGTGGACTTTCCCATTTCCCAACATCAATTAGCTCAAGTAAGAGCATGACCTTAAAATAATGTGACTATTTTTAAAAAATAGCTTATCAAAATTAAAAATCCAAAAGTGTGTCCCCAGGATATTCATAGCAGCACTGTTTATCATAGCAAAAGAATGGAAACAGTATAAGTGTCCATCAGTTAAAAATCAGCTAAGTAAATTATGGCAAATCCATACAGTGAAATACAAATGACGATATTAAGAAGAGTGACTCAAAATCTCCCAACAAAGAAAAAAACAGAACCAGATGGTCACTGGTGAGATTGACCAAACATTTCAGAATTAACATCAATCCTTCTCAAACTCTACCAGAAATCTGAAGATGAGGGCATACTTTCTAACTCATTTTATGGGCCAGCATTCCCCTGATACCAAAGCCAGACAAAGACACACAAGAAAACAAATCTACAGACCTATTCCCTTATGAATATTGATGTAAAAAAAATCTCAGTAGAACACAAGCAAACCAAATTCAGCAGCATATTAAAAGGATTATACACCGGAGCACCTGGGTGGCTCAATGGGTTAAGCCTCTGCCTTCGGCTCAGGTCATGGTCCCAGGGTGCTGGGATCGAGCCCCGCATTGGGCTCTCTGCTCAGCCGGGAGCCTGCTTCCCTTCCACTCTCTCTGCCTACTTGTGATCTCTGTCTGTCAAATAAATAAAATCTTAAAAAAAAAAAAAAGGATTATACACCATGACCAAGTGGGATTTATTTCTGGAATGCAAGGATGCTCAACATAGGAAAACCAATCAGTTTAATATACCACATTTATAGAATGCAGGGAAAACCCCACATGATCAATTTCATTTACAATAACATCAAAACAATAAAATACTTGGGAATAAACATAACCCACAGGCCTAAGACTGGTTTATCGAAAACTATAAAACATTGCTGAGATAAATTAAAGAAGACACAAATAAATGGAAAGACATTCCATAGTCATTGATCATAAATAAGACTTACTGTTGTTAAGCTGTCAGTACTGCCCAAAGTGACCTAGAGTCAAAGCAATCGCTATCAAAACCCCACAACTGTTTTTTGAAGAAATGGGAAAATCCATTCTTCAAGGGAATCTCAAGGGACCCCGGATAGCCAAAACATATCAAAAAAGAGCAAAGTTGAAGGCTTCACACTTACTGATTTCAAAACTTCTTACAAAGCTACAGTAATCAAAGCAGTGTGGTACTGTCATAAGGACAGATATATAGGCCAATGGAACAGGCCACAGAGCCCAGAAAAAAATCCTTACACATATTACTAAATTGTTCTCAGCAAGGGTACCAAGACCAAATTCACTGAGGAAAGGACAGTCTTCAACAAATGGCGCTGAGAAACCCGGATATTCGCATGTAAAACAATGAAGTTGGACCCTTACCTTACACCACCTGCAGACATGAACTCAAAATAGATCAAGGACATGAAATCGTAAAACTCCTAGAAGAAAACATTAGAACTCATGACATTGAGTTTGGCAGTGATTCTTGCATATGACACCAAAGTTCAGGCAATAAAAGAAAAAATAGATAAATTGGACTCATCAAGATGAAAACGTGTTGTGAACCAAGCATACAATCAACAGAGTGAAAAGCATACAATCCCACTGAATGGGACCCCTTGACCTCTGTGCCAAGTACATTATCCACCCAGATACATTATTAATATTTTTAGTGTGTCCAATTCTAAGTAGTCCCCTGGGGAGGCAAAACTCTGACTCCAGGGGTGCTGCCCAGTTGAGAACGTGTTTTGGAGCACTCTACTTTCACCTGCTGTCCGAGGCTTGGAGTGTTGTTTTGCTGCCCTCCATGGTAGCAGATTCTCAGGGTTGGAACTGAAGTTTGGAAATGGCCCCAAGTGGTTCAGAGCCAAGTCTGGTAGATGTTCATTTTGACTAGAGAATAAGTGACATAATTTATTTATTTGTTTTCTGCTTCATTTCACCACGGGACTGAGGCATTGGACTGGTCCGAACGGCAATTTCCTTATGTGGTCTGGAGACGGTTCACAGAGAGGACTCCCAACAATGTTCTGTCCTCCCTAGTATTGTGGAAATGGGTGCACCCTCTCCTACAAGAGATTGGTCAGGAATGCTTTGGCTACAAGTGAGAGAAGCCAGCACCAAGTGCCTTAAGTGGGGGGGTGGGGGAGGAAAAGTTTATTGGCCCCAAAGTCAGGAAGGACATGGGGTGAGGGGAGCTCGCAAAATCAAGGGTAGGGCTGCAGAACGAGGTCCCCCCCACCCCAGTAGCTGGAATTGAGGATCTCCTGCCCTGCATTCTCTCCAGGTGTCTCTGCTTCTCCTTGTATGTTGACTTCCCTTTCCTCCTAGCTCAGGAATTCCCCCACGGGGAAAGAAACATAGTTGCCGCAGGCTCTAGCTGTTTCATCTATAAATTCCAGGGAAGGTCTCTGATTGGCCTTTCTCAGGTCCAGGTCACCCCTGAGCCAATCCCTGCAGCCAGAGGGATACAGTTGTTAAGACTGGCTGGGAACTGGGTCATCTGTCCACCCATTGTGTGTATTCTGTGTGTGTAGCCTTTGTAACCAAAATAAGGGAGCGGGAAAGAAAGCTTGCAGGCTACTTGGGACTACAACAAGGATGCTTGTTGCCTGGAATATGCTAAGGATCCACATGGTCTCTCAAATTCTCCAGGAGCCTACTATCTAGTTTGGGAGACGAGACACAAAAATAACCAGAACACAACAGCTTGCACTGACTTGAAGCCTGGATAAGAAAATCTGGAACCCCCCACCCACCTCATAGGCCTGCTGCTGCCCCTCGGAACAATTTGTTACTTAAACTGTAACCCCTGGAGGATTTTACTAGTGGTATCTAAATGTTACCAAGCACATTTAGATATGGCCTTAAGAAATACATATACTGACAACAGGTCTTTGGGGAGAAGGACGATATACGACCGTGAAGCTGGGCAGCTGGGGATGCCTGGCTCGCTCAGGGTGGAAGGCTGCCCCTTCCCAGAAGCTGGACAGCCGGGGATACCTGGCTGGCTCAGGGCGGAAGGCCACCCCTTCACAGAAGCCGGGCAGCCGGGAATGCCCAGCCCCCCCAGGGCGGAAGGCCGCCGGCTTCAGGGAAGTGGAGCACCCGGGAATGCCCGGTCAGCTCAGGGTGGAAAACCGCCTGCTTCCCTTATCCGTTATCGAGCCTTTCTCATCCCCGAATTGCCCGTTGTTAGTTAGATGAGTCCTTTGAATGTGCTTGTTTAACTATAAACCTTACCCCCCTCCTTGCTTGTCTGCAAGACGGGATTAACGTTTGACCTTCATCGATCCTTCTATTGGCTATTGCTTTCTATCTAATAAAAGTGAGTGTGGAGTTGCTCGTGGCAGCAGTCCTTTTCGACTGTTGTCCCCTGCTCCCAGTCTTTTGCAGCTGACTTGTTTGTGCCTAATTCTTCTCTCGTCGCCGACTGGAAGCGGCATAGGCCTGTCTCTTGGATAAAACTTAGATACTTAGTGTGGAAAGGCTTTGAGAAGACACAGCAGTAACAAAGCCCTTTATAGTTCACCTGGCATATTCACATCCATTCCAGGGAGCCAAGCACAGCTCTGGAGTCGGACTGCCTCAGCTTCCTGAGCTGCAAAATGGGAAAGATTACTAGCTTCTGCCTCATAGGGTTGTTGGGGATTGGGGGTGTTCACACTGTGTGGCACACAGTGGGGGCTCAGTGTAAGGGGTTATTTGTGTCTTGTTATATTTTGGGGGGCAGCAGGGAGAGAGAATCTTAAGCAGGCTCCACACCCAGCATGGAGCCCGACACGGGGCTTGATCTCACAGCCCTGGGATCACAATCTGAGCCCAAGTCAAGAGTCAGAGGCTTAATGGACTAAGCTACCCAGGTGCCTCTTCGCATTGTTATTCAAGCCTCTTCAGAGCCTGTAGGGTAGGTATGGCAAGGCTGACCACTTCCACTTGCTAGGGGAGGACACGGAAAAGTGAAGGTCTTGTCTGCTAGTAACTGGGCCTCTTGGTGACGGCAGAGCTGGGGTAGGACCTGCGCTGTATTCCAGAAGCTGGCATTCCAGAAGGGTCAGGTCTAAGGGAGGCCTGCAGTGTGCCAGGTAAAGGTGTAGGGAGACAGCCAGTGTTCATGGAGAAGTGGGGATGTCCTCAGGGGTCAGCCAATACCTTGTGCTGAGGAGGAGGAAGGCTATGAAGGTGGGACTCCATTCTGGCGGGGGGCTTGGGGCATTGGGGGGGTGGGAGGTGATAGGGGCTTAGCTCCCCGAACCTGCCTGGGCCATCTGAAACCCACGCCTCCCCAGGTACCCGGCCCCCCACCCCCCAGAGCGCCTCTCCCGTGTGCCTGTTTCCCAGACTGATGCCTTCTTCTCTATAAATACCAGCTCTGGTATGCCGGGCTGGCAGCTGTTGCTGCCAGAGAGATGGCTAGGCTGACACATTGCTCCTGACAAAATACAAACCCCTGGTGTGTGTGGGTGTGGGTGATGGGAGTAGGGGGGTGAATCAGAGAAGCGTGGGGGTGGGCACAAGGGGGCAGAAGCCGGGTAAAGTTGGCGTGTGGGGGTGACTGTGCATAGTAACTGGAAACTGAGAGGCTCCCGGGCTCTTTCTGGAAATCACCCTGTTGTTTATAAACTTGAGGCTTTGCCCTACCCTGAAGAGGGGGAGGAAAAGAGCTTACACTAGCCCAGAGGGAAACTGAGGCTCAGGGTTAGAATCTTGGTGCCAGTGGACATACCTGAGGAGGCGCCTCTGGCCAGGACTGCTCTATGACCTCTCACGCCCCTCCGGGCTACTCCTCCACCCTCCCTGCTTGCTTAGAGACTCTCTTGCTCCATGCCTGGCTGGTGGGTGCCTGTCTTTCCTGAGTCCTCCCAAACCTCTGTCACTTCTAGAGAATCCTTAGGGAGGAAAAAAAGTACTTTGGAGGCTTTCTGGGGACTAGGCCTTGTTCCTCCAGGAAATTTCACAAAGTGTCCCCTCCAAACGAAAGGGACACTGTCAAACCAAGGGGAAACCTCTGTTCCATTCTCTCCCCTGACTATCCCCCAGGGCGAGGCAGGCACCCAAGGGCAGAAAGAGGCTGCCTAGGGCTTCCAGACAGGCTTGCTTCCTCGGTGAAAGGGTTGGCAAGCCTGCCCATCTTCTGCCCTCCTAGGCCCTCCAGCCCGTCCCACACCTCTTGCGGGCCCCTTCCCACCCGCAAAGGGGCGCAGGCCTCTTGCGGGGGAGCTGGCCTCCCCGCCCCCACGCCAGCGGCCGCCCTTCCTGGCAGGACAGCGGGATCCTGCAGCTGTCAGGGGAGGGGCGGCGGGGGCTGATGTCAGGAGGGATACAAATAGTGCAGACGGCTAAGGGGCCCTGTCTCCCCTCGACGCATCCACTCTCCAGTCGGCCGCCTCCCGCAGCCGCTTCCTCCGTGCCGCCCAGCCTCGCCCGCGCGCCGCCACCATGAGCCAGGCCTACTCGTCCAGCCAGCGCGTGTCCTCCTACCGCCGCACCTTCGGCGGGGCCGGGGGCTTCCCGCTCGTCTCCCCGCTGGGCTCACCGGTGTTCCCGCGCGCGGGCTTCGGCACCAAGGGCTCCTCGAGCTCGATGATGTCCCGCGTGTACCAGGTGTCGCGCACGTCGGGCGGGGCAGGGGGTCTGGGGGCGCTGCGAGCCAGCCGGCTGGGGTCGGCCCGCGCGCCCTCCTCCTACGGCGCGGGCGAGCTGCTGGACTTCTCGCTGGCCGACGCCGTGAACCAGGAGTTCCTGACCACGCGCACCAACGAGAAGGTAGAGCTGCAGGAGCTCAATGACCGCTTCGCCAACTACATCGAGAAAGTGCGCTTCCTGGAGCAGCAGAACGCAGCGCTCGCCGCCGAGGTGAACCGACTCAAGGGGCGCGAGCCCACCCGGGTTGCCGAGATCTACGAGGAGGAGCTGCGCGAGCTGCGGCGCCAGGTGGAGGTGCTCACCAACCAGCGCGCCCGCGTGGACGTAGAGCGTGACAACCTGTTGGACGACCTGCAGCGGCTCAAGGCCAAGTGAGGACCTGGCGCTCCCGGAACCCCCTTTCCTCGGGCTGGGAGCGGGATGAGGCCTGGGGGCTGGGGGGCAGCTGTCAGCACCTGTCTCCCCCCCCACCACCCCATCCTGCGCACTGGGGACCCTCTCCCACCCCCCTGCGGGGAGAGAGTCATCTACTGGTGTTCCCCCGAGGAGAGATGGACTCCGGGGTCTCTCCTTCGTGTTCTTACTCTGCAAAGCAGTTTTCTTAGGGACATCATAGGGTGCAAATGGAAAACCTGAGGCCTGTGGACAGCCCCTTAAAAGCGTCTTAAGATGTCAGGGTGGTGTCCATGGGGGACTGGCAGATGAGCAGAGGGAGGGGGCCCGGGTACAGTCAGAGGGAGAGGGGGTTTGATAGGAGACAAGGATAATCTGGGGCAAGCTGGGAAGGGCAAAGGGTGGGGAATCTAAGTGGTAGCTCTCAGCTCATCTGTGATCTGACTACCCCACACCCCGGGGTGGGGGGAGGTGGATAGAGAGCAGATCTCAGTCCCTAGGCTGGGCTGAGGCTGTGCCATTTCACTAAGGGAACGGATAAGCTGGAGGAAAGGGGAGGGAGCAAGCCGCAGGCTCCTGAAAGCTTCCAGAGCCTGATAGCGGGCTCCACCAGGCTTCCAATAGGAAAAGGCAACAAGAATAGAGCAAGTACTCCTGGGTCCTGCTTCTGACAGCAGGAGTGAGCAGAATCAATGTCCTACCACCCTGGTCGCAAACAATAATTGAGCACCTATGTTGGCCAGACTGGGACTGAGAACCAGGAACGTGGAGGTGGATAGAATAGACAGAGTCGCTAATCCCAGGGAGGTCACAGTCTGGTTGGGGACATAGACTTCCGGGGTGTGACTCTGGGGAAGAAATTGGGCCACTTCCTGTCCCCTCCCGGGGTGGGCAGGGCCTCTCGTGTCTACCCTGGAGCTAGGCCTCCTCTGGGTGGCCTGAGCCCCACTCCCTGGGCAGCCCCCACCAGGCCTATCCCCACGGCTGGTTTTATCCTCACCAACCGTCTCTTTTCTGTCTGTCTGTCTGTTCTGGCCAGGCTGCAAGAAGAGATTCAGTTGAGAGAAGAAGCAGAGAACAATTTGGCTGCCTTCAGAGCGGTGAGCCCTCTTTGGTCCCCCAGCAGCTTTACCCCCTCTGACCCCAGGGGCCCCTGGTCTCCCTCTGCCCTGCCTGGGCTCTTAGTGACCCTCTCCCTCTCGCTTGACCACTCCCAGGACGTGGATGCGGCTACTCTCGCTCGGATTGACCTAGAGCGCAGGATTGAATCTCTCAATGAGGAAATCGTGTTCCTCAAGAAAGTGCATGAAGAGGTATGCCTTCAGCCCTCCTCCTCAAGGTCCTTAGACTCTAGTAGGAGTAGCTGGAAAGGAGGAGGGGCAGTGCAAGGCTGGGGAATAGGGGAGGGGGTGTGAGGGTGCCGTGTGGGTAGGGCCTGGCAGAGCCCTGAAGCCCAGCTATGCCCTACAGGAGATCCGAGAGCTACAGGCCCAGCTTCAGGAACAGCAGGTCCAGGTGGAGATGGACATGTCCAAGCCAGACCTCACCGCTGCGCTCAGGGACATCCGGGCTCAGTATGAGACCATCGCGGCCAAGAACATCTCAGAAGCTGAGGAATGGTACAAGTCAAAGGTGGGTAACCTGGCTCGAGGGCTCTGGCCCCTCCGTTCCCCTTTGTCTTTATCTGGAGGTGCTTCCTGTGGCTCTCTCCGTGGGGAGGAGAGTGAGCCAGGGCCTCCAGGCTCCCTTACCATCCCTGCCCTGCGTCCTGCAGCCTCCTCATCTCCGTCCCACTCCCTGCCCGCAGGTGTCCGACCTGACCCAGGCAGCCAACAAGAACAATGACGCACTGCGCCAGGCCAAGCAGGAGATGATGGAGTATCGACACCAGATCCAGTCCTACACCTGCGAGATTGACGCTCTCAAGGGCACCGTGAGTGCCTGCCCACCTCGCCCCACCCAGTCCTTCCAGCCTGCCGCTCCCACTCGCAATCTGAGACTCTCTCTCTGGGCCTCTATCTCCTCAAACCTCCCACAGGGGTGAAAACAGACAGGTGGCTTCTCAGTTGAACTCTCAGGAGTCGGGGGGCTTCTAGGTGAGGGTGGAGAGGAAGGACACGGATGCTTCCTTTTATGACTTCTATTCTCTGGGTCTCCCCAGAAGACTTCACTTGAGTTTAGGATTCCCTAGCTCAGAAGAGCGTGCCAACTCCCGGACCTGACCATGTGGGGTTGCACCCCAGCTCCAAGGCTGTGTCTGTCCCCGTCCTGAGCCCCTACCCTGGTGCCCACCCCTCCATGACTCTCCTTACCTGGGTGTCCCTCTCCTGCAGAACGATTCGCTGATGAGGCAGATGCGAGAGATGGAAGACCGCTTTGCCAGCGAGGCCAGCGGCTACCAGGACAACATCGCGCGTCTGGAGGAAGAGATCCGGCACCTCAAGGATGAGATGGCCCGTCATCTGCGAGAGTACCAGGACCTGCTCAATGTCAAGATGGCCCTGGATGTGGAGATTGCCACCTACCGGAAGCTGCTGGAGGGCGAGGAAAGCCGGTGAGGGGCTGGCGCTGGGATTCTGGGGAGTGCCGAGGGGTGCATTCCTGCACCCCCACCCCATGGGGTTGGGGAGAGGCTCAGGATCACCAGCGAGATCTGGAAACAATTTTATACAGGAGGCCACCACACCACTAATTGCAGAGAATTAACCAAGGCCACCTGGGTAAAAAGTGACTTAATTAATAGCTTTTATAAAAAGAGAAATAGAAGTATTCCCTCATCCACCTTCAGAATTAAGAGCCAGAAGCATAAAACCATGTTCAGCAACCAGTAATAAAATATTACTGCCAGTCAAGGGAGAGATGAGAGCAGAGTGGGGAATGATGAGCAAGGAGGGGGGGGGCTGAGAGACAAAGAGAGAGCCTGAGACACAGGTTAAGAAGGAGAGGGCAGACTTGTGCCAGAGGGCGCATGCGTGCGTGCACACACACACACACACACACACACACACACACACACACGCTTTTAGGAAAAGATAGCATGACATGCTCAGAGCAACTTACTTCTAGACACCAAAAATGACATATGACTAAAAGGCAACGCGAGGCAACTTTTCTGGGGCGTTGGAAATGTTCTGTATCTCAATTTAGACTAGTAGTTCCGTTGATGTAGACGCTGATCAAAACTCATTGCAGAGGCACCTGGGTGGCTCAGTGATTAAAGCCTCTGGCTTCGGCTCAGGTCATGATCCCAGGGTCCTGGGATGGAGCCTCACTTCGGGCTCTCTGCTCAGCAGGGAGCCTGCCTCCTCCTCCTCTCTCTCTCTCTGCCTGCCTCTCTGCCTTCTTGTGATCTGTCTGTCAAAAAAATAAAAATCTTTAAAAAACAAAAAAAGAACTCATTGCAAAATTGCAGACTAAGATCTGTGTATTTCACTGTAGGTAAACCTAATCAGTTTAACACAGGTCAATTACTCAAAAAAATGACGCTTATGGATACTCATAAAAACGATGATGTCTAAAGTTTAAAACAATCAGCAGACATGCTTAAATACAGACTTGCACACAGAGAGAGATCAGAGTTCATAGAATTACATCTACACGTAATGACCTTTCAAAGCAGCTGGAGATGTGTTGCATTTCCCCCCCACTAGGCATAAACGGGGATGGCATTTACCCTGGAACTCGCCCTTCTGTGGGTGGGCCAGCAGTTCCCAGCCTGGTGGGCATGCACAATGGCTGTGGCCTACAACTGCTATCCGTATACCCTGAATTACCTGAGGAAGGAGATCCTGCTGACCTAGAGAGGGCAGGGGTGTTGGGAGTATGGATGTCAGGCCAGCAGTTCAGAGATGGAAAGGGACAGTCCTGGGAGAGCTGGAGTTGCCCTTTGACCCCATGCTCTTAGCCACGTGAAAGGTCAGTGGGACAGGGACAGTTGACAGTGGCCTTTGTTGAGGACCAGGGCAAGCTTTGATGCGTGGTCACAGGGAGATATAGAGAGCCCTAACCCTTTGGCGGCTTGATCTCTCCCCTTTCAGGATCAACCTCCCCATCCAGACCTTCTCGGCTCTCAACTTCCGAGGTGAGTGCATGTTGGCAGGTGGACACTGGAATGGCAGGGGGCAGGAGTCCAGCCTGGGCACTGCCCAAGGCCAGCCTGGGAGGGGGAATGGAACCAGGGTGATGGAGCTGGGGTCTGGGACAGAGAAAGGGAGCAACTGCAGGTGGTTGGAGAAGTTTAGGTAGAGGCACCTTCTAACAGAGCCTTTTAAATATTCCATGGTATTATACTGTATTGAGCATGTCCCCAGCACCTTCTGGGAGTCTCGGACATCGGCAAACAGCTTCGATTCCCAATATACCCAAACTCTGAAGGTACCAGGGCAGGCCTCGGGGGTCTGGCAGCAGAAGCATCTAGAACCATACACCCTGGATTACAAGGCGCCCCCCCACCAGCCATTGTCTGTTTGGCAAATTGCCAAGCACCCCCCTGCACCCCACCCCACCCCACCTCCCACCAGCTGCTTGCTGAACACCTCCAGTTTGCTGGAGCAAGATGTTGGACACAGGCTTTAAAAGAAAAAAAAAAGAAGCCAAACCTTAGCAAAGCCAGACAATTAAAAGAAGGAGCTCCAGGGGCATTCTGCCATTCTGACATTAGTAATATGCAGATTGAGTGGCTTTCCAATCCTAGAGAACAGAAAAACACACTATAATGAAACATTAGGAAAGCAAATCGGACTCCTTGGCTTGGCAGTGTCGCCTTTCCTAGATCAAACCTTTTTTGTCTTCAGTGTTTGTTCCCGTCGGGAAAATTACATGCTGTGCCCCACCAAGTTATGACATTCGTCACAGGCTAGCGGCTCGCTAAGGAAATTCATGAACACCAAACTCATAATACCCAGGACCTAAATTTGACCCGCCCTAGAAAACTCAGAACCTCTTTTTTTTTTTTTCCAGTAGTTTATGCAGACACCCAAGTGTGAGCCTTGCAATTGAAACTGCTTAATGCTTTTTCAAATCAGTGGCTCTGTGGCCAAGATAGCACATCGTGGCTGGTGTTTCGCGGCAAAGAAACTGAGGCATAGAGAGGCAAGGGACTGGCCGCCAGCACAATGAATCCATAACCGACTCCTGTCTGTCTCTCTTTCATTAAGACACAGTTTACTCATCTGGTCTCTCTCTCTCTTTAAGATCTATTTATTTATGAGAGAGAGAGGGCAGGGGGCAGAGGGAGAGAGTCTTAAGCAGACTCTGCGTCAAGCATGGAGCCTGATGTGGGGCTGGATCTCAAAACCCTGAGATCACAACCTAGGCAAATCTAAGAGTCCGAAGCTTAACCAACTGCACCCCCCTCCAAGGCACCCCTCATCTGGACTCTTAAAGAGGGGCTGGGTACCATGAGGCCCTTCAAAAGAGTATCTTGGGACTGGGTTTGGGGTTCTGTCAGGATACAAGTTCACACAAGGCTGTGCTGGAGCCCAGCGGTGGAGGACGAGTGAGGGCTTGTGTGAGGAGTGGGAATGTTGGATGGCCTGGGGCCTCAGGGGTCCTCCACTCTCCTGAATCAGCGTCTCTTGGCTCCTGAGCCTGTCTCAGCGTGGGACTGGCCCCGGAATCTGTAGAGCTCAAGGACAGGCTATAAAGTCTTGCTGAAAAAGTCATAGACCCATCTTGAGGGGGTAGGAGTGTTTGGGGCTCCACCCCATGGGACGAGAGAGGGACTCCCAGTCCCTGGAGTGGCCCAGGCCTGGACTTGGTCAGGCTGAGTGTGTGGATGGGTCTGTTACAGAAACAAGCCCGGAGCAAAGGGGTTCTGAGGTCCACACCAAGAAGACGGTGATGATCAAGACCATCGAGACCCGGGATGGGGAGGTGAGCCATCTGCCTGCTTCCCTTAGCCTGGTGGGGGCTCTGGGGTATGTCTGTGAGGTGGTCAGCCAGGTGCCTTCCACCAGCTGTGCTGGTTCAAGGCCCTGCCTGGAGGGAAAGGGGGTCCTGCTACATAGGAGTCGGGGGAGGACCCAGGGCTGGGGCCCCATTCTCCTGTTGGCGCTGGTTTGGACTGGGCTTCTCTCCCTCCCCAGGTTGTCAGCGAGGCCACACAGCAACAACACGAAGTGCTTTAAAGCCAGAGACCCTTCTGCCCCCCGAGACCATCCTGGCCCCTGTCCTCACTGCCTCCTAAAGCCAGCCTCCTTCCATCCCAGGGCACCACACCCAGCCACAATGCTCCCCTCACAGCCTCTGACACTGGCTCCCCCACCACCACACATGGTCCCCCCCCAGGGGACATGGCCCCCCCTGCCCAGGCACAGGCAGCCCCAGCCGTGTGAGTCCTGGATGTTGGAAATGTGTGAGCCTGGCTCCTAGCTGCCTTCCGCGCATACTGGACAGGACCAACGTGGAACCAGAGCAGACCGGTCCCCTCCCACTTCTGGGACGTCAGGCCCTAGCCTCTACCTTTGGAGAGGGCCCCAGAGCAGGGCGTTGGGACCTCACAGGACCAAGGATGGAGCCTGGAGACCTCCCCACTCCCTACTCCCTAGCCTGGGGCAGAGAGAAAGGGCAGCCTCCCCAGCAAGCCTGGCAGGTGACTGGAGGACTAGCCCCTGTGGGAATGGGGGCTTGACACGGACCCCGTGGCCCCTTCCTTTCCCAGGGTGGGCTTAGAAAGCAGGGGCTGCAAGAGGGAACCCCCGAAGGTGCCATTTGTGGGAGCAGGAGATTCAGAAGGAGAGAAGGTGGGCGAGATGCTGGAGAGGAGAAGTGAGGAGAGAGGCAGAGAGTGGTCTCAGGCAGGGCAAGGGGTGCCCCCCTCTGTGCCCACCCCTCCCCTGCAGCAGGGGCCTCTGGACAGAAACAATAAAAAGAGAAGTACTAGCCTAGCACGTCCCTGGCTGTTTGACTGCCTGGTCGCCTCTGGGGGCCCCCAGGGCCCTGCTGCCCCACCCCTTGGGATGGATGCTGCCTTCCTGCCGCCTCAGGCCTGTCACCCCTGCTGTTCCCAGAAACTCCCAGCCTTGCTGTGTGTGTATGTGGCCTAGGATTGGAGGGTAGTTGGGCAGGGGGCTTTCGTTAGGGAGCCTTGAATACCTCCTGTTAGGCCCCAATTTCTGGAATGCCCCCTTGGGCCCCGTTTGGGCCTTCAGATCATCAGGCTCCAGGGACACCACCTGCTGTTCTTTCTGAAGGGCATCGCCTGGCTCCGAAATAGGGCTCTCCTATTCCCCAAAACAGCTCACAGCCCCTTCCCGTTAAACCTGCCTGAGCACCTTCTGTGGACAAGGACCGATTCAGGAAAAACAACACTGTTAAGAAAAATAGAAAGTTCTATCTTATTTTTGGAGAAGATGAAATTCTCTGAAGATATCATTTCAGTCTATGTTAACCAAGACTTTGAATGCAATGCAATCTCAAGGAAAATACAAAAGGGAAATTTGGGGAGAATTTGGTAAGCATGGGGGAGGGGAGTGGAGGACATACAAAAAAAAAAAAAAAAAAGGAAATCCTGGAACAAAATATTAACATGGATATGTTAAAGGTTTCTGTGGGGGATGCTTAATGATTCAATATATAGACTTGGGGGCCGTTGGGTAGCCACGGGGGGATGGGAGTGAAGCCTGTCTCTTTTCACTCCTTCTAAAAAATAAATTTCAGATGGATCCAAGATTTAGGAAGCTTGATAGATCCATATAGGCTTCCACCTTCAACTTAGTCCTCACAGATCAAGGAGGTAACTCTTTAAAAGAGAGGGGAAGAGGGTAGAAATCATAAAAATAGTAAATTCAGACAATCTGTAGGAGGGAAAAAAAAAAAAAGAAAGAATCCAAAACCTAATAGAGCTTTAGTCAGTCTTAAGTTCCTTAGTCTGACTTTCCTAACTGGCCTTTTCCAGAAACTTCCAAAGCCTCTCTGGTGTGTCTATTTTTCTCCCTCTCCTTGGATGCCCCCTTTGCTCGGAAATCACCTCTTCCCTCTGGGCTCAGCAGCTCGTCCCTATAAGAAGGCCCCCTTCTCTGTGGTACTCTTCAGCTTGGCCTGGGGAGCATTGCGGACACATCCCGGGTCTCCACCCTCTGCCACTGGTGACCTGTGATCATTTCTTTCCCCCTAGTGCCCTAGTGGGATGAACACTGAAAACCCTAGAAGTACTCCCATCAGCCCACAGTGGAATTCCAAGTGAAATTACAAGTAGCATTGGTTATGTCTTTACCCTGGGATATAGGAGGAGGGACAGTGGGGGGCTTCCCATCCCTGAGCTGGTCTCTCTGTGAAAGAGATGTCTGGGTGAGGCCGGGCTCGGGTGGCGAAGAGGTGGTGTATGTATCTGCGAGTAATTTCAGGAGCCTCTCAGCGATTTCTTCTTTCCCTTGAATGAGTACACTCACTCATCTAACTCATCAAGCCCATAAAGCACAAAGGGGTGCATAGGTCAGGGAAGGTCTTAGAGGCATCCCTACCCTCCAAAAAAGCTGAGGTGCAGACTAGTCACTGAAGTGGAAAGAATCTAGGAATCTTAGACTCTCAGAGTCAGATGGTAAGTCCCCCAGGGAGTGACGTCCGTAACCCAGAAGTCGTCTCCCAGCCTCACCCTAAATCAGCAGTCACCGAGCTGGGCTTCAACGTCTCTGGTCGGAGAACACACTACCTCCTGAGCCCTTGGAGCTGGGGGTAGCTCTGTCTGTCAGAAAGCCTCCCTCCTCGGCACACATCTGTCTCCTGTGACTATTGCCCACTTGTTCAGAGAAGAGAGGAGGCTCAGACCCAGCCTGTGTCTCCGCGGGGAAGCATTCTCTGAGCAGAGCCTTGCCGGGAATAAAAGACCTCTGATGCCGGGTGCCTGGCTGGCTCAGGTGGTAGAGTGTATCTGCCTCTTAATCTTGGGGTTATGAGTTCAGGCCTCACGCTGGGTATAGATAGAGATTACTTAAAATCTTCCAAAAAAAAAAAAAAAAGGGCGGGGGTGGTGGTGGGGAGATGCCTGAACGGCTCAGCTGGTTAAGTGTTTGCTTTCAGCTTGGGTCATGACCCCAGGGTTCTGGGATCCAGTCCCACGTGGGGCTCCTGGCTCAGTGGGGAACCTCCCTCTCGCTCTGCTTATGTTCTCCCTCTCTGGGACGCCTGGGTGGCTCAGTCAGTTAAGCGGCTACTTTCGGCTCAGGTCATGATCCCAGTGTCCTGGGACCGAGTCCCACATCGGGCTCCTTGCTCCGCAGGGAGCCTGCTTCTCCCTCTGCCTCTGCCTACCACTCTGTGTGCCTGTGCTCTCTTTCTCTCTCAATCTAACAAATAAATAAATAAAATCTTAAAAAAAAAAAATCTTAAAAAAAAAAAAAACATAAAAAAAAACCCCAAGTAGAAGTTCTCTGGTTCTAAGTCTTCTGCTTTGGCTATCTTCTTGGGAGCTGGACTATGAGGCAGGGACTCTAGGGCAGGGGAACATGGCTCTATGGTGCTCCTCAAAATGGACAAAATAAGCCAAAAAAGATCTGGGTTCCATATGGTCATACATATGCACCCCATCACCTCCGTGGCGAAACCCCTGCCTGTTCTTGGGACACTCACTCTCGCATCCTCTCCTGTAAGATTCCAAACATCACAAGGAAACAAGAGAGCTCATGGAGGCTGACTAGCTTCTCACTGGACCCAGGGGACCCATTCTAGACCAACTCAGTCCCCATGCAAGGGGTGAGGTAGGAAGGATCATGGGAGGCAAATGTGTCCCTAAACCAAGAACTGAGGGCTCAGTGGACACTGTCCTGCTCTCTCTGTCCACTCTTTCCCCTGCCCCCCTGAGCCCTCTCCTCCCACCCACTCACCCCTCCCTCTTCTTCCCCTCACCTGCTTGCCCAGGACACTTAGGCTCAGGTTCAGCACCAGAATGCCAGCTAACCGAGGGGAAGGTTTTCATCGTTTTCCTCATCACCGGTTCCCTGGTGCCGGGGAGAGGGCTCGCTCCATAGAAGGTGCTCATTAAATATTTAAGTACTTGTTCAATGAATACCCACTGAGCACTTTTATTTACTTTTCCCTAAGTTAAATATTTACTGGGAAGGCAGATGGCCCCCACTTCATTTCATGGATCCAACGAACATTCACTGACCTTTCACCATGTGCCAGGCGCGCAGTGCCTCATGTGACCGGCAGCCCAGAGAGGTGAGGGGAACTGCCAAGGTCTCACAGCATTACTTGTGGCCGAGGAGAACCAACCCCAGGCTCCTTGGCCTCTGGAGTCCAGATCTCTT
The DNA here is from genome assembly GCF_011764305.1 of Mustela putorius furo. NCBI lineage: Eukaryota > Metazoa > Chordata > Mammalia > Carnivora > Mustelidae > Mustela > Mustela putorius. The sequence continues at coordinate 23,280,228 of NW_025421341.1, forward strand.
TCCATGACACCATAGGCTTGTGATCTCGAGGCAGGGCTGACTGGCAGCACACACCCAGCCCGGCGCCAGGTCGCAGGGCACTATGGGGCCCATTCTGAGGGACAGATGAGCGCCTTGCAGCCAGTTGCCCTGGGTGGCAGGCGTGGCCAGAGTCTGAGGGTCACAGCTAGTGTGGGCTCCTCCAGGAGAGGGCACCAGCGATTCACCCGGCCGGTGCCCTCCCTACCCAGGCCCACACAACCCCAGAGCACACATCAGTGGATGCCCCCATTCCAGAAACTCAGCCAGGAGATACACAAGCCATGTTCCTGGCCCTGTGCCAGGCCCTTTTAAATAGTTAATATTCATTTTAATATTTAATATAATAATTTAAAGCCATCACAACAACCTAAGTCAGATCATGTAATTCCTCCGCTCACAATCCTCTCAGATGACTTCCGGTTTTCACATGGAACAAAAGTGCCATGGCCTACAAGATGCTAGGCTTTCCGACCCCTGCTACCCACCTGACCTCATGTTTCTACCCTCCCCACCCCTCCCTCCAGCCCCACTGGTGCCATGGTTTTTGTCGGAGCCTGCCGGGGACATTCCCCGCTCTGCCTGAAGCAGTCCGGTCCAGACATCTGCACCATTTGCTTCCTCGGTCCTTTAAGATGGGCTCAGTCATTCCCAGCGAGGCTCCAGCCATCCTATTAGAAAGTGCAAGCTCTGTCACTCTCCCATCTCCCTTCCCCTGCTCCGTTTTCCCCATAGGGACAGGAATCCTTGTCTGTTTTGCTCACTGCTCTATCTATCCCTACTGCCTAGAACAGTACCGGGCACAAAGGAGGAACTCAAGAATGTTTGTGAAATGAATGAAAACACCCTGAGTCGAGCTACCTCATTTTATAGATGAAGAGACTGAAGCTGAAGGATGCTCAGTGACTCACTCAGGACCACACAGTTCGTGTATTCAACCGACCAGCCCACCAACCAATCAACCAAGCTTTACAGACCACCCACCGCATGCATTCTGAGCAATTTTGTTGAGGTCCAGTGCTAGATGGCTTTGGGTTTTATTAATTCTTTTTTGAGATTTTTATGTATTTATTTGACAGACAGAGATCACAAGTAGGCAGAGCAGCAGGCAGAGAGTGAGGAGGAGGCTCAATCCCAGCACCCTGGGATAATGACCTGAGCTGCAGGCAGAAGCCTTAACCCACTGAGCTACCCAGGTGCCCTGGGTTATTGTTTTTTGTTTTTGTTTTTAAGATAGTCTTGGAGAGTCTGAGTGGCTCAGTCCATTGGGTGTCAGACTCTTAGTTTTGGCTCAGGTTATGATCTCAAGGTCCTGGGATGGAGCCCTGCCTCAGGTTCTATGCTCAGCAGAGAGTCTGCTTGAAGATTCTCACTTTTTGGCTCTTCCTGACTCATGCACACACGCGCTCTCTCTGTAAATAAAGAAATAAATCCTTAAAAAAATTTTTAAAAATAAAATAGTCTCTTCCTTTGTTCTTGATGTTCCATCTGCTTGTGAAGCCTTCCCCCGCGTTTTTACCTTTTAGAATCACATTCATGCGTAAGACTTCAGCTTATCCTCAGTGGTTGCCGGGGGTGTGGTCGACCACAAAGGGGATGTTCAGGGAAATATTTAGGGTGATGTTCTGTATGGTCTTGAGGTAGAAGATGCACAATTTCTCTGCATTTGTCAAAACCCGAGGAACTGAATAGCACAAAGAGTAGGTTTAAATGCATTCAAACAACACAGAAATTTCATTCTTCAAGGTTTTTAATCCCTGTGGATGTAATTCAGTGCTTCAACAGTCTCTTCTGTACCCTCCGCATTCACACACACAAGCACACTTGAACTTCAGTCTCTGCGAGTGAGGGTGGGGATGAGGTGACATTGTGAGGCCCTTTCTCCATCTCAGAATGACTCAGGGCTCCTCCCTTGGCTCCTCTCTGCCTTCCCAGGCTTCACCCCTTCAGGCTCAAGGTCAGGTGTAGGTCTCTCACCTGAACTTTTGTCTAACTTTTTAATTTTACGATAACTATAGATTCATGTGGAATTATAAGAAATAATACAGACAGCTTTCCCCAGTCCGTGCACATTCTTGTGTAACTACAGTACCATATCACAACCAGGAAATTGCCATGAGTCCGCCCACCTTCCTGAGATTTTACCACTTTTACACGCACTCGTGTGTGTGTGTGTGTGTGTGTGTATAATTCTATCTGTTCATTTACCACATACACAGATTCATGTGACCCCCACCAGTCCGGGTATGGAATGGCTCCATCACAAGTCTCACTTGAACAGGGGTGCCTGGGTGGCTCATTGAGTTAAAGCCTCAGCCTTCAGCTCAGGTCATGATCTCAGGGTCCTGGGATTGAGCCCTGCACTGGGCTCCCTGCTCAGCAAGGAGCCTGCCTCTCCTCCTCACTCTCTGCCTACCTTTCTGCCTACTTGTGATCTGTTTGTCAAACAAGTCTCACTTGAACTTTTATTCTATTTTTGTTTGGTTGGGTTTTTTTGTTGTTGTTGTTTCTAAGTGGGGTGGGCTCTGGGCCCATTGCAGAGCCCAAAGTGGGGCTTTAACTCATGACCCTGAGATCAGAACCTGCGCTGAGGTCAAGAGTCAGATGCTTAACCCAATGAGCCACCCCGGCGTCCCTCGCTTGAAATTTTAAAAGCAGCAATGTCCTACCTTGATATTTGTCGAAGTGCAACCCGTTGAAGCACCACACTGCAACCGGCCTCCAACTGCCCCATCATCTCCAGTTCACCCTCTGTACCATGGTTCCAAAGGGGGATCCTTCTAAAACACAGCTCTGACTATGTTAGCCTGCTGCTTAACACCCTCCAGCAGCATCCACTGCCATCAGACCTTAGAGAGCCAAACAAGCACCTCCACTCACCCCACCCCTCCTGCAGGTCAATCCCTCCAAACTCCTCTGACTCTAGAACTTGTCATCTACTTTCATCATGCTCTGATTTAGATCATGCTGTTCCTCTGCCTGGAATGTCCTTCCCACCTTTCTCTGTCTGTTGTAACCTTTGTCCAACTATCCATTTTTACAGATGAGAACTTGGATGTTGAGAGACATTCGATGTCAACCACCACGTAAGGGCAGGACCATCTGGGAGCCTCAATCCACCCAACTCCCTGCTCCTAGGCTCACAGTTCACCAGGCTGGCGTGGAGGCTGGGGAGGCCACTGGTCCTTCTTCCCAGCTATCTGCTCACCTCCACTTGGGCCTGCTTCCCCATCTGCCTCTTAGACATGTCATCCAGCACCTCCTCTCCCTCTCCTCCAGCTGGGAATCAGAAGCCTGAGGACTGGGTGACAGGGCCATGGGATAAAGCCCAGGGGTAACCCGACTCCAGACTCCTGAGTGGGCTGGAGGCCAGGTCACCATAGGGGATGGGATCTGGACTAAGTGCTCAGGGACCCCGTTGGAGCAGGGGCTTGGAGATAGGGGCTCCTGGAGAGTGGGAAGGAGCCGAGGAGTCCAAGTCCCCTCCTCTGCTGCCCCCTCCCTCCACTGCTCACTCGCAACCCGAGCCGGGGGGCCTAAAAATAGACCCCGAGGCGCAACCGCCGCCCTGGTGACCTTCTGGGTAACACAGGCCGAAGGCGGGCGGGCAGCAGGAAGGCAGGGCGCCGGCCCCCCAGGACTCATCTCCCAGGGCACCATTCCCACCGCGGGTGCCCCCGTGGCCGTCAGGTTCCAGAGACCCACCCCCTCCAGCCCAGCTCGCAGAGGCCATGCAGAAAGCCCGGGGCACGCGAGGCGGGGACACGGGCACGAGGGCACCCCCCAGCCCCGGGGTGCCCCCCAAGCGAGCCAAGGTGGGGGCCGGCGGAGGGGCGGTGGCCGGGGCTCCCGCCTTCCTGCGGCCCCTGAAGGACGCGGCGGTGTTGGCGGGCAGCGACGTGCGGCTGCGGGTGGCGGTGAGCGGGACGCCCCAGCCCAGCCTCAGCTGGTTCCGGGACGGGCAGCCCCTGCCCCTGCCGACCCCTGAGCCCAGCTGCCTGTGGCTGCGGAGCTGCGGGGCGCGGGATGCCGGAGTGTACAGCTGCAGGGCCCAGAATGAGCGGGGCCAGGCCTCCTGTGAGGCTGTTCTCACGGTGCTGGAGGTCGGAGGTAATGGGGAGGTGGGGGGAGGGGAGGGGAGGGGAGGGCGGTGAGTCTGGTGGGCTGGGGTGCTCAGAGCCGGGACCAGGGCTGCAGGAGCCACGTGAGGAGGTTGCCGGTTCATCCAGCTCTCTTCCCAGGAGCTCTGGCTTCTGGCCCCACAGACCCAGAAGTGCCAATCAAGAGGAAAGTGTGTGTTTTGGGGGGGCAGGGAGGGGTGTCAAAGTAGAGAGACTCCTCACAGGAAGGTCAGAGGTCAAGGGTCAGCATTTGGTAAGCAAATACCTGAGCCCCCACTAAGGCCTCTCTGGAATTTCAAAGTGAAAGGCCTCCTCATTTCCCTGTCGGGAGAGAAAATCTACTGGAGAAAATTGTCTTTATCAGCTCGGGTAACCTAGAATTGAGATACCTCATGGGTCTGCACAGGTCTGAAAGAGGGGCAAGCTCCCCGGGTCCCACTGCGATGTTGAGGGGTGGGTCTGAGCTCCACTGGGGCGTGTGGGTGTGATCCGCGCCAGGCTAGTTGGAAGAAGCCAGTGGGTAGACGAGTATGAAGAGGGTACAGAGCACCAGGAGGAGGACCTAGGCCTGGGGGCTCCCCAGTGTGTATGAGAACCCACATGCTTGAGGGCTTGAGAATCCATAAGAAGCCTGTGTGTGTGTGTTCATGGGGGGGGCTGTGTGCATGTGTGCGCATGTGTGTGTGTACATGAGTGTGTGTGCATGAGTGTGTGTGTGTGTACCTGTGCAGGCTGTGGAAAGGCCTGGTGGTACACGCAGTTGAGGGACAAGGGTTTGTGGAGTATGGTATGAAAACCAATGGGCCATGTCTGCCTGAGATTCAGAGGGCAGGAAAGGGGGATGCTCAGGCTGGTGCTTGGGACCCTCTCCATGTCGGGGTACAGTGCCAGGCTCATGGGTGAAGATCTGAGGCAGAAGAGAGGGGACCAAGACTGGGCCTGGTACTGAGGGTCCTGCTGGGGCTGGGGCTCAGGCCCCCGGGGCAGATTCTCCTGGGGTCAGTATCTGCATTTCCTTTTTAATTTTCTCAGCCCCTAAGCCAGCCAGTTGTTCCGCAGGCCTCAGACAGAGCCTCAGACAGAGCCTTGGACTGACTGAGTGTTGAGAAGCAGAATTCTGGGGGAGTAGGCTATGGCTGGCAAAGAGCTTGGGGATCACTGAGTGTGTCCCAGGCGTTTTCAAGAGAGAGTTCTCACTCCAGCTGGGTGGCGTTGGTGGGGGTACATCCCTGGAGGCCGAGGAGAAGGCACAAGGGGGATAGACCTCCGTAGCTGGAGGGGAAAGGAGGGGCGGAGAAGCAGAATGTCAGGAGATGCGGCAGGGGCTCAGCCTCTGTGTGTCAGCACCTCTGCTCTCTCCCTCACCCGACACTGCCCACGGGGCAGAGAGAGTCAAGGTTGGCTTTTCTTGATCGGCTTTGTACTTGGCCAGGTACAGGCCATCCCAGCCTGGAGTCAGGGAAGGGACCCATCCTCGCAGGGCTGTGAGCTGAGGAAGGATCAGACTCCTTGGGGATCTTAGCTCTTGTCCTCTCCGGCCAAAGGGAAATGAAAACAGAATATTAATCAAATCAAAGGATATGATAGATTGGTGAGAATACAGTCTAGGGGAGAGAGATTTCATTTTATTTTTTAAAAATTTCATTTATCTATTTTTTTAAGATTTTATTTATTTGAGAGCGAGTACGAACAGCGGGGGGAGGGGTAGAGGGACAAGTAGGCTCCCCGCTGATCAGGGAGCCCAGTGCAGGCCTTGATCCCAGGATCTCGAGCTGATCTCGAAGGCAGACACTTAACTGCTTAGCCCACTGATCCCTGACCCAACTGAGCTACCCAGGGGCCCCGTGGAGAGAGCTATTAGGGAAGGATAAAGAAGCCCTGAGGAGAGCCATGTTTGTCTCAACTTGAAATGACCACAGAGAACCGCAGCTCCAAATGCATCCTTTCACAGGTGAGGACACTGTGGTCCAGAACGGAGGAAGATCTGCCAGAAGACATATTGCTAGTTATGGCCACCCCAGAATTAAGAACCCATTCCTTCTGGTTTCCACCCTACTCAAGGGATTCTGGAGGGACGAGAGAGAAAAAAGAAAAGGAGGGGAGCTGTCCATTGTATGGCCAGTAGCCCAGGCCTTCTTTCTGGGAGGAGAGCCCCCTAACCTGCTAGGGGTCCCCCACAGTAAGGAGCGTGATAGGAGGCTGGACCCCCTCCCCCCGAGCATGGCTGTGTTTCCCTGCAAGATGTGTTTTCTACATCCCTCTATAAGCTGGGTAACATGGTTGGCAGGGCTGAATGCCTATCCAGACAGAGGCCACAAAGGCAGTCTCCAGGCTACTTTGCAGGAATAGCATGTTTGAGAGGCGTGGGCAGAGGAAAGGACCCTGGGTGTCATGAGGACTGGATCTGGGGCCTTTTGACAGTCATGTTAATACAGCAAGAGGATTGCGCTACAGCAAGTCACATTTGAGAACTTTTTCTCAAATGGTGAAATCTTTGCCCCAAGACCAGTCTTAGAATTATTACTAATTGGTAATAATTCTTAGCTTATGAATATAACTACACGCTACTGTGTGGCAGGTGACATACCATCCTATCTTCTGATAGATCATTTAAGTCCCACAGCACCCCTGGGGAAGCTGGTAGAGAGGATTAAATGGCAATTCTTGTGGTACAGAGAGAAGGTGGCTGAGCGGGGATGGAAGGAGGTCTGTCCTACCACAAAGAACTATGCATTTAACTACTACGACTCTCCCACATATTTTGGGGAGGGCAGGGCTTTGCTTTGGTGAGGTGATCCCTCCCCCTCAACCAGTACCTGCCCAGTTCCGGGTCTTGGTCAGGGGTAGCTGGACAGGCAGCTCAGCATTGCTCAGACTTACTCATGGAACACTTTCTCAGTTGGGATCCACAGCAGGAGAACTTCAGGGATCTCGAGGAAACCCAGCCAGGCCCTGGCTGCAGAAGGAGGCAGTTTCCTGGCTTGGGATTGCTGTCTGGCTCGGTGATGCTAAGGTTCCTGGCACTCCTGAAGCCTGAGATGTTCGCTCAAGGATGGAGGGATATCAACCTGGCTTGAGGAGGGCGGGGCCTCGAGAAGACAGGTGGGCTGCCGGCTGGAGAATCTGGAGGATGGGACACAGGAGGGTGGGATTTAGGGTGTAGAAATGAGGAAAGCATAAGAATAGTGAAGACAGGGGCGCCTGGGTGGCTCAGTGGGTTAAGCCGCTGCCTTCGGCTCAGGTCATGATCTCAGGGTCCTGGGATCGAGGCCCGCATCGGGCTCTCTGCTCAGCAGGGAGCCTGCTTCCTCCTCTCTCTCTGCCTGCTTGTGATCTCTCTCTGTCAAATAAATAAATAAAATCTTAAAAAAAAAAAAAAAGAATAGTGAAGACAGCAGATGGGAAGGCTACTTGGAGAATCCTTAATGTGGGTACAGCACCCCATCTCATTTCATTATTTAATCTTCTAAACCCAGATTACTGTAGTGATGGTTATGCATAGGAGAAAATGGGAGTCCCAAGAGGGAATTTACCCGAGGTCGCATGGCTAATGGGGTGACAGAGCCAGAACTATAGGGGTTCAGGTCCACGTTGCCTGTCCTCAGAAAGAGAAGAATGGGAAGACTAAGGCAAGGATTTTTCATCATGAACCATCCTTCTCCCAACCCTATCCCCGAAGCCATCTCCTGGCCCTGTCTCCAAAGTAGGCAGGCATTCATCTCCTTCAGAATATCCACCTGTGCGGGCTGAGGAGCTGCAGGCAAATCAAGTGACCAGAACAAGTGTCACTCTCAACACTTGGGACATGTGTGGCTAGGGGGTGGTTTAAAGGACAGGCGGTAAAGAGGAGAGGGCACAGCTGAGAGAAGGGTCGAGCTGACAGTGCTTGCCTCATTAGCTGGATATTTCATAGTCTTCTGGAAGACTCTGGTTTCAATGGGAAGGGCCAAAGATCAACAGGTAGGCATGACCCATGCTGGGGACTTGAGGCCATGAAGAGGAGAGGAAAGGTTGAAGACAGGGAGAGAGGGCAAGGAAAAGGTGGGGGTATGCACCAGAGCCTGTGCTGAGGGATATTCTGCAGTTACTTTTTTCCACCAGACCTTGGTACGTCTGGATGAAAAGCCAGGAGGAAAGTGAGTATGGAATTGGGGCGGGTAGGGAGAGTGCCATCCATTCAGGTCCAGTCCCCGGCAGGGAGGGGAGGAGGAGCCAGAGTGGGAGCAGCGCACAGGAGCAGAGAAGCCCCCAAGTAGCCAAAGCCCACGCAGGAGAACTTTTCTGAAGCCAGGGCAGGCTCTCCCAGGAAGATCCTGAGTGGCACTCGAGATGGCCACTTCTCCAGCTATTTCTTAGGAAAGGCTCTGGGTCAGGACGGAGGAGGGAGGATGGCTGGATGAATGAGCTGTTCCAGGAAGATTTACTATCCTTATCCCCGCCGCCCACAGCTCTGCCACTCCCTCCTCCTTTATCTAGTGCCTACTGTGGGCCTGTCACTGCTCTAGGTGCTGGGGCTCCATGGGGCAGGGGGATCCCTCGAGTTCCTGTCCTCCTAGAGATCACATCCTAGTGAGAGGAGATAGACAACATGGAATAAACATGATAAGTAAGTAAAAATGTTACTGTGTGTCAGAAACGCAGAGCAAGATAAGCAAAAAGGGGGAAGGGAGAAATTGGACTTTCCAGGCAAGAAAGAAAGGATGCAGAGAGAAAGGGAGTGGGTTCACCTGGCTCAGAGGAAGGTCTGTGTGAGAGATCAGGCCTGGCATGATGAGATAGGTTTTTTCTGGAAGGGTAAAGGCTGGTGGTGCAGAAATTGGAAGTCTGGGTTTGGGGAAATAGCAGAGGGGAACAGCTGTCCAGCCACGGAGGGGAAAAGATGGCAATCTAGGGCCAGCTGGGGGTGGCCCACCCTGCAAGCATGCCCCAGGCCAGCCCAGTGGGGGTGAGTGGTGCAGACCCAGAGCAGGAACACAGAATCCCACAGGCCTGTCCTCGGCCCAGCTGTCCCGTCACTCACGCCCGCTGCCCACTGGTTATTTTTGCTATGGAATGTGCCAGCCCCTCGGATTCTCCTGGGGAACAGGGGCTCAAGTTACCCCCTCTCCTCACTCAGCTCCCCCATCTGTGAGTGGGTGTATTGGGGGGTGGGCAGGAAGAGCGCCTGAGGGTGTCCAGAGTCCTCTGGCTGGGACTGACATGGACACACACATGTCCGCTCTCAGTGCTTGTCCCGAGTCATGTGTCTGTACGTGTGACATCTGCTTTTGGGGGTCTGGGAAACAGGACCACCTGAATGCACCCAGAATGTATAAGATATGCCTTTAAACTTAAAAAGGGGGTGGTCCGTAAACTCACATAACTTCAGAAGCCAAGTAAAATCTGCTAACAGTGAGTGGCACTGCTTGTGTATGCTGGGATGAGGACCTGGATGGAGAGGACAGTTGGAGACACAGAACCTGTGTGGCTTTGGCTAAGTGATAGGCTGTCTCTGAGCCTTAGTCACTTGTCAGTTAAATGGAGGCAGTTCAGTGTTCATAAGAGGTTGTTGTGAATGAGGGAACTTTTTTTTAAAAACTTATTTATTTGACAGAGCACACAGGCAGGCAAAGAGGCAGTCAGAGGGGGAGGGGAAGCAGGCTCCCCTCCGTGCAGAGAGCCTGATGCGTGGCTCAATCCCAGGACCCTGAGATCATGACCTGAGCAGAAGGCAGCCGCCCAGCCAACTGAACCACCCAGGCACTCCTGGGGGAACATTTTTAAAGTGCCTGGCACTCAGTTAATGCTTAAGAAACTTAGTTATAATGATTGTTGGGGGGAGGAGAGAATTGAGTTTCGGGTTGCAAAATGTGCACAGTGGTGCGGAGGACAAATAGAGTTTGGTGAGTATACACACCCATGAGTGAGAAGGTGGGTCATATTTGTGGCTAGTAGGAGAATCTCTGGGCACCTTAGCTGGTGTGCGCGCGCGTGCGTGCGTGTGTGTGTGTGTGTGTGTGTGTGGCAGGGGGCAAGGACAGAGAACCTACCATCTGGAAACTCCAGGCCCCTCTCTGGCTCTCCTGAGGAGCCTGGGGGTTTTCATAGTCTCAGTTGCTTTCAGCACGGAGCTCCCTCCCACCTGGGCCCTTGTCTCGTTTGTGACCTAGGCGCCCCCACCCGGTGCTGTGGCCCTGCGGCGTGTTCCAGCCGCCACGAGTTCGGTACTGACTGGCACAGGGTAGTGTGCGCATGTTTGTGGAGTGAGCAAGTCGAGATGCGGCTGACCTTCCAGAGCGGCCCCGCGGGGAGCGAGTGGGGGTGGCGTGAAGGCCGCGTCAGGCTGCCAATGAGAGGGTGGCCCGAACTCTCATAGGGACCGCTGCACCCCCTTCTGTGCCTCAGTTTCCCCATGTGCCCAGGGCCCAGGAGGCAGGTGCGGGGTGGGGGTACCCGGAGGCAGGTGAGCACCGCCTCGGGGGTCGCAGGGGAACAGGCCAGGGAAGAGGCGCCAGGTGGGGTGCAGGCCGGCGGGGGAGGGGCGGGCTCTAGGCGCCGCCGCCGCCACCGCCGCCGCCGCCGCCGTCTTCCCCCCGCCCGGGCTCCCGCGGCCCCGCGGCTCCTTCCGCCACCGGCGCCCGCTCCAGCCCGCTCCCCAGCTCGCCCCCGGCCCCGCCTCCGACTCCGCCCCGCCCCCGCCCGTCCCCTCCTCGCCCGGCCGCCGGCGCGGCCCCCTCCCCCGCCATGAAGAAGCTGTGGGTGAAGAAGCGTTTCCAGGTGAGGGCTCCGGGGGCGGGCGGCGCCGGGAGGGGGCGGGAAGGGCTGGGCGCCCCAAGGGAGGGCGGGTCACCGCGGCCGGGCCCCGGGGGAGGGGGCGCCGGGGCCGAGCCCGCCCCACCCAGCGGCGGAGGGGCAGCCGCCGGGCACGCTCTGGGGGGCTCCCGGGCCAGTGTGCCGAGGGCGGCGGCCCCTCCCCGCACCGAAGGGCAGACCACCCCCAGCAACCAGGCCCCGTCGACCGCAATCCCCCGCGACCCCTCGGGGAGGCCCCGGCCGCAGCTTCGGCGTGGGTTGTCCACTGGCTTCTTTGCCACCTGGTCTCCCCTCTCTTCCATCCAACGGCCCCCCGCCCCGGCTTTTCCCAGCCCCCCAGTCTGGAGCCTTCCATCTTCCCGAGCTCCTGGAAGCCACGCACAGGGATTGAGCTCAATAAATTCCTGGAGCCCTGCCCTGTTCTCCGCGTACCCAGGCCTCCTTTCTGCATTCGTGAGGCTCTGGCCCTTGTTGGACCTTGCCCTCTGGTCCCCCATCACCCTCCCTGCCCGGTTGACACCTATTTCAGGTATCTGTCCTCCCCATCCGCCCCTCCCCCAGCAGGAATCTGTGTCCTCATCCCTCCATCTCCCAGTCATCCAAGCACCCCCCCACCCCCATCTCTTCCTTCACGGCAGTCAGCCTGCTATCTTGTCTCCTAGCTTCTACTCTGGGGTGTCCCTCAGGTCCCCAGTCCTGTGAGCCTCTGTTTGGACTCCCAGCATTTGACCGAAGCTTTGCTGTCCTCTCTTCTTTCTTCTCTGCTCCTCCCCAGAGCCAAGCTGGGTAGCCTGGAGCTCCTGCTAGAAGGGTTGAAAGGCAGGGAAGAGTGGAGACATTCCTTGCAGGGAAAGCTGTGCATTACCTCTGTGCGTTACCTTCCTCCTCCTCTCCAAGCCCCTGGAATGAATTTCTGTTTAATACAGAGTTTGGATGGGAGGTAAGGGACAGCAGGAGTGAGCCTTCCTCTCAACAACTCATTCTGGCTTTTCTCTTTCAGAAAACCGGCCACTCCCGCCGGGCCTTTGGCCGGCTCACCCATGGTGCGTGGACCACAGGCTACCTGCTCTAGCCCATGCCCACTCCTTCTCCTTGGTGCATGTCTCTTCATGCTTCATGCCCAGGCCCTAAAGACAGCCTATGAGATGTGGGCTCCCCCAGTACACATCCATACTCACTCAAGGGGGTGCCCTGTACCCTGTAGCTGTGGGGGGAGGGGGTCGAGGGGGGTGTCACTAGCACACCCCACCATGGGTCTTGACTCAGGGTGCTCCATCTGTGCGACCAAGTGGAGATGAGCTCACTGCCATGCTTTGGAACCCAGCACATGGCTCCTGCTTGTCATGGCACTCATAGAGAAACTGAGGCACAGAACCTGCTAGGAAATAGGCCAAGGAAACTTTGCGTAGCCTAATCACTGGGCACTTTTGAGGCCCATTCGGCAGTAGAAGAAAAGGATTAGGCAGAGAGTACCAGTCCCATCATGAGGCAGTTTGGGGGTTTGGTTTGCTAAGAAGGGTCAAAGCACAATGCAAATATTTTAAGAGAGGGTGGGCCTGACCCCTAATGGGTGGCCTGGGTCTGCGAGGCCTGACCACAAGTAGATGTGCGTGTGTGTGTGTGTGTGCGTGTGTGTGTATGTAAGTGTGCGCACGTGGCCAGGGGCAGCAGTGAGAGTGCCAAGGGTATAGAATGGCTAGGGTAGTTGGAATTACCAGCCAAAGCATGTGTGCTCCCCAGCTGGGCACAGTGGGAGCCTGCAGGCTGTCAGGACTGGAGATGCTCTGCCCATTCCAGGTGTCTCCCTTCCCCTGCCCCATCCCCACAGGGCATTTCTGGACACTGGGTACCCTCATCCCTCCTTTGTCCTGTCTACCCACCATGCCCTGCCCCACAAACGCTCTGATAACAGTCTGTCCATGTCTCTCTCCTGCTGCTCCTATGGAAGCGAAGTTTTCCGCTCCTGCAGAAAGCAAAGTTACGGTAGGAAACTGACTCTGGCCCTAGCCCTCCACTCCCCCCACCTCCCTGCCCGACCCCGGCCTCTCCTCACCCTGCCTCAGCTGCGCCCTGATGCATTCCTGCTGGTTCGGGGTGGAGGACAGGCCGGCCCTGCAGTTGGCCCAGTGCCCTGACCCTACGACTCTGAGGTGACTCCTTTTGTTCCTGGGGTACCGGAACCCAAAATTTAGAGCCTTGGAACCTAGGATCTTGTTATTTGGGGGCTGTACAGGAACCTACACTATCACTGATGGGCGAGGATGGGGAGGGCTGAGACTCTGGTAATCTAGTAAGTGGCTGGGAGGGGCGGTGGCAGGTGGTTTTCAGGGCCAAGGAGGCAGGGGTGAGTCGCCAGGGACCCCTAGGTGAAGCCACTGGACTGGCCTGAGTAACCCCAGCTGGGCCGGGGGATTAGGTGGGTAAAAGAAGGGGAAGAGAAGTGTGGCAGCCCCCGCTGGTGGTGGTAAGATGGAGCCTGCTGCGGGGGAGGCAGGAGGAGACACAGGAAGAGTTGGAGTCGGAGGGAGGAGGGCCCTGCCCACACAGACCCCTTCTTCTCCAGACTCCGAGACGGGCGAGGATGACATCAGCGATGTGCAGGGGACCCAGCGCCTGGAGCTTCGGGATGACGGGGACTTCAGCACCCCCACAGGTGAGCTCTCTGGGCTGCTCTAAAAGCAGGCAGGCGGGCTTCCCCGGGGAGGTGCCTGGGCTTCACCCTGCTCCTCTCTCTAGGGGGCTCCGACACCCTGGTGGGCACCTCCCTGGACACACCCCCGACCTCCGTGACAGGCACCTCAGAGGAGCAAGTGAGCTGGTGGGGCAGCGGGCAGACGGTCTTGGAGCAGGAAGCGGGCAGCAGGGGTGGCACCCGCCGCCCCCCGGGCAGCCCAAGGCAAGCACAGGCAACCGGGGCCGGGCCACGGCACCTGGGGGTGGAGCCGCTGGTGCGGGCGTCTCGAGCTAATCTGGTGGGCGCAAGCTGGGGGTCAGAGGATAGCCTTTCGGTGGCCAGTGACCTGTATGGCAGCGCATTCAGTCTGTACAGAGGACGGGCGCTCTCCGTTCACGTGTAAGTAACGGCCTTCCCCGGGCCCGCGCTCTTCCACCTCACCGCGCCATCCCGCACTGCCCCTCACCGCTCTGTCGGCCTCCACACCTCTCTCCCCTGCACCCTCCGTCCCTCTGTCCCTCTGTGCACTTCACCGCCCCTGCTGCCACCCTGGCCCCGGCTACCTACTCTGTCCTCCCACACCGCAGCCTCCCTCCTCCTGTGCCGTCACCACCCACAGCCTCCTGCTCCCACCTGTCCTGGCTCCCTGTGCCATCACCATGGTCTCGTGGACCCTTCTGTCCCTTCCAAATCCCCTCCAAGATCTCCACTTTCCCAGGGGCCCTCTCCTACCTCGCCCATTCAGGCTCCAGTTGTCCCCAGGATTCCCCCCCCCACCACCACCACCACTAGGGCCCCCTCCGTGCCTGCTGTCTCAGCAGCTGCTGCCTTTTCTTCTCTCTGCACATTCCTGTTCCCATGTGGGCCTTTTTCTGGGAGGAACGGAACCTTTCTGCAAGGCAGCTCCCGAGAGAGCAGGAGAGCAAGGGAGCAAGAGCGCGGCCGGGAGAGAGAAGAGAGTGAGGTGGTCAGGGAGTAGCTGGGGCCAGGGGCCTGGGCAAGCAGGATCCAGTCGGCTGTGTGGGAGGCAGGGGCGGGCAGAGAGGGCTGGAGTCAGGGGGCTGAGGTGGAGGCAGCGGGCTGGGAGTGATGCAGGCAGGGAGCATGTGAGGGCCTGGTGGGAAATGCCTGTGCAGGGGCGGGGTTGGGGGGTGGTGAAGATTGTCCTGGCAGGGGGTGGCAAGGAGCCCTGAGCCGGAGGTGTTGGAGTGAGTTGTCGTCGCCATTTTTGGAGATTTGGGGGCTGGCAGATACAGGAGGGAGTGCTATAGTAGAAGAGGGGAGTGGCTGATGATGGAGGTATTGGGGGACATTTGGGGAGCTGAGAGGGACCTAACCTGTGGTGGGTATGGGTGCGTGGGGGAGGGACCATCTCCTCATCATGGAGGATAAGGAAGGAGCCTTGGGGGGCAGGGCAGGGAGGCTGTTTTGGAGGTGGTTGCAATGGCTAGTGGTAGGCAAGGGAGAGGTCTGGGGCAGGGGAGGCTCCCTGGCTTTATCTGGTTTGCAGGAACCAGGCGCTGCTGAGCCCTGGACTGGCCTTTTTCTTCCCTGCTTTCCTTTGCCAGGCCTCAGCCTGAGCCTGGAGTTGCTATGGCAACTTCTGAGGAACCCATTTCCTTAGTGATGTCTGTGGTACAGAGGCTGGCCCAGGGCTCGGAACTGCTGGCAAGAGGCCTCCGCTGCTGTCCCCAATTTCCCTCGGATTTCTCTAGGAGCCTCATCCAGTTCCCAGAGGCCATTCCTCAGGGACTCTGCTGTCCTTCCCCCAGAGTAGACTCTGCCTCCCCTCAGGTGGCTGGTTGAGGTTCTGTTCCCTCAGGGCACTGTGGATTGCCACTCTACCCCTCACCTCTCTCCCCCCAGTCAGCGGTGGGGCCTGCAGGGGCTGGGTGTATGCATGTAATCTGAAATGGCCTTCCACTCAGGCACCCCTAGAACTTCTGCTGTGGCCAGTACCCTATTTCTCGTGCCTTCCGTGACCTCAGAATCCTAGACACTTGGAAGGAAAAAGGGCTCAGGAGTCAGACTGCCTGGGTGTTGATCCTGGCACCAGCCATTTCCTAGCTGGATCACCTTGGTGAGGCACTTTAGGTCTTGAGCCTCAGTTTCTTCATCTGTAAGTGGAGAGCGCTCCTAGCTCAGAGAACTGTTGGGAGGATACCGGGAGGGAATGCATTTTAAGCCTTTAGTACACGCCTGGCCCCCAGTAAGGATTGAGTGAGCCATTTCCTGATTCATTAAGCTCTTCCTAATGTGTCAGGTATGATGTTAATATCTCAGATTCCTTTCCTGGCTCATCTTTCTGCTTGATGTGTCCCTCAAGAGTCCAGAGGGGAAAACTGAGGCCCAGCTCTTGGGCAGGAAAGCTCTGTGGGGGGAGAGGGGTACTCTGAGCTGACCAGTTTCTTCCCTCTTCCTCTTCTCCCACACCCCTTCTTCAGGCCCACGCAGTAGTTATTTCTGAGCTGAGTTATTTCTGAGCATACCCCTTTGGGGGAGCTTCTGAGCTGGGGGGGTGGGCGGCGAGTCGGGCAGAGATGGTAGGGTGGTTTCAAAGGACTCAAGTTAATTTTCCCAGAAGCAGGACCAAGTCAAAGGCCTGTAAGTGGAGGCAGATTGATCAAAGGGAAGGGGAACCTGGTTCTTCTACTCCCACCCCAGGGACCTCAGCTGCCACCTGCTGTGTGGAGCGCTGTTGAGGGGCTAGGTAGTCCCAGAGAAAGGGTGTGGCTCCCAGAAGGGACTGCCTGTTCTTCTAGGGGTGTGTCCTGCTGAGGCTGGGCAGGGCTGTGGGGGCCAGCTGGGGGCAGGAATGAGGGGGAGGCTGCATTCCCGAGAGGGCCCCTCCCCATCTACCCCCCCCCTCTTTCCTCACGTTTGGGTCCTAAGCTCATTCTTTTCTCTCTCACCTAGCTGTTGTCTTTCTGCTGTTTCCCAGCTTCCGGGGCTGGGGGGAGGGGGCTGGCCAGAGCCCTGGGGGCTGAGTCTGTACTTGGGCCCAGCTTCCAGCCCAGTCTTCTGGTGCCAGGGCTGCCAGCCTCTCCCCAGCACCTGCTCTGGCTGTTCCTTACTCTGGTGGGTGGGGAGGGGGAGCCGGTCTGACCCCTGTCACCCCCAAGCCTTCCCAGCATGCCCCACCGTCCAAATCCTATCATGAGCTGAAGGTCTGGGAGGGGCGAGCCCTAAATCTTCTACCCCTCTTCGTCTTGGTTCTGCAGCAGTGTCCCTCAGAGCGGCTTGCACAGGGAGGAGCCTGATCTTCAGCCTCAGCCGGCCAGTGAAGCCCCCCGTCGCCCCGCCCTACCGCCTCCCTCCAAATCCGCACTGCTGCCCCCACCGTCCCCACGGGTGGGTAAGCGGCCCCCGCCCGGACCCAGCGCCCAGCCCCCGGCCACCCCCACATCACCCCACCGGCGCACGCAGGAGCCGGTGCCGCCCGAGGACACCACCGCCGAAGACAAGCGAGGGAAAAAGTCCAAGTCGTCGGGGCCCTCGCTGGCGGGCACCGCGGAGTCCCGGCCCCAGACGCCACTGAGCGAGGCCTCGGGCCGCCTCTCGGCACTGGGCCGCTCGCCCAGGCTGGTGCGCGCCGGCTCCCGCATCCTGGACAAGCTGCAGTTCTTCGAGGAGCGACGGCGCAGCCTGGAGCGCAGCGACTCGCCGCCCGCGCCCCTGCGGCCATGGGTGCCCCTGCGCAAGGCCCGCTCGCTGGAGCAGCCCAAATCCGAGGGCGGAGCGCCCTGGGGCACACCTGGGACCTCCCAGGAGGAGCTGCGGGCCACGGGCAGCGTGGCCGAGAGGCGCCGCCTGTTCCAGCAGAAGGCAGCCTCGCTGGACGAGCGCACACGGCAGCGCAGCCCGGCCTCCGACCTTGAGCTGCGCTTCGCCCAGGAGCTGGGCCGCATCCGTCGCTCCACGTCGAGGGAGGAACTGGTGCGCTCGCACGAGTCCCTGCGCGCCACGCTGCAGCGCGCCCCGTCCCCTCGAGAGCCTGGCGAGCTCCCACTTTTCTCCCGGCCTTCCACCCCCAAGACCCCTCGGGCCGAGAGCCCCGCTGCCGCTGCCGCTCCCCAACCGCCTCCTCCGAGCGTTGCCGGGAAACCCGGGGACGAGCAGGGGCGGCCCAGGAGCCGCGGGCCGGCAGGCAGGACGGAGCTGGGGGAAGGCCCGCAGCAGGAGGTTAGGCGCCGGGACCAGTTCCCGCTGACCCGGGGCAGAGCCATCCAAGAGTGCCGGAGCCCCGTGCCGCCCCCTGCCACCACCGATCCCCCTGAGGCCAGGACGAGAGCACCCCCGGGTCGGAAGCGTGAGCCCCCAGCGCAAGCGGTGCGCTTCCTGCCCTGGGCTGTGCCGGGCCAGGAGGGCGCTGCTGTGCCTCAGACCTTGGAGAAGAACAGGGCGGGGCCTGAGGCTGAGAAGAGGCTGCGCAGAGGGCCTGAGGAGGATGGTCCTTGGGGGGCCTGGGATCGCCGAGGTCCCCGTGGCCAGGGCAGAGGTCGTCGGGCCCGGCCCACCTCGCCTGAGCTGGGTAAGGCCTCGGCGAGGGCCGAGAAGGTGCGGAGAGCCGGGTGGGAGGGCGTTTTGGGAGAGCTGCTGGGCAGTTGTGAGGGTGCGGTTTTACCGGGAAGCTACAGACCCAGGTTTCAGTTTGAGTGACGGATTGTGAAGGTCCTTGTGCTAGAACCTGCTGGCTGGTGAGGCAGTATGCAAGTGTGTTTTGGTGGAGGCTGAGTGGAGCTGAGACCTGACCATAGAAAGGTCCCAGATGCTTGCATATGTGCCCTGAGTCCATGGGGCTGCAGGAGCAAGGATCTAACCCAGGTGGGAGGCGGTGGAAACCTAAGGAATCCCACTCCTCTGTGTGGGAAGAGACGGAAATCCATCTCAGTAAGTAATTGAGGTCAGGTCCCCGGGAGAGGCGAGCTCTGGTCCAGCCAACTCAGCCCAGTACTGTCCCCTGACCCATCCATGGCCATGACTGTTGGACCCAGTCTTTCAAGCTAGCCTCTCCCCCATCCTTGAGTCCTTGTATGGCTGTGCTGACTGTAGGCACATGCCAGCCTGTGTGTCGTGTCTTAGTCTTCCTGGGGACGGTGGCCAACAGCAAGAATGCTCCCCTGTACCTAACTGCTTACCCTGAACTCCAGCTCAGGATCTGCTCCTGGATGGAGGCAGAGGCCTCTGCTCGCTGCACCCAGGACACCTGGTCAGGGTCTCTCATTGTGCTTACCACCCTGGGTTTTTCGTCATTATATTTTTCGTGGAAGGAGTTATTCTATTTCTGTCTTTTTTGTGGAGTATCATCTCAACGTTTTTAGAGATAATTAGGTACATGTCCATCATCCTAGTAGCCACATTATTTTACCCCACAACACAGGCACTGCATGAACCGGGCTTCGGGGTTCTATTTTAACCTGTTTGCCTGCTCTGCAAGAGGTTGGGTGTTAGTTATCAGCTCCATCTTCCAGATAACGAAAGAGAGGCGCAGAGATGTTATCTAATTTGTCCAAGGTTACGGAGCTGGAAAACAGCTTAGTTGGGATTCTCACTGCTCTTCTGGCCATCTACCAGACTGTACTTCGTCTGGCTTAGAGAACGTCAGGGGTGGAAAGCGCCCAGAGGGGTCCACTACAGTGGAGCTTCAGGATACCTTTGTTTGCACGAGCTTCCTGTAAATGCTTCTTATGTCTGGCTGTCTCCCTGGTACTCAGACAAGCTTAGCATGCCGTGGGCGCAGTGTTACTGCTTGGTGCACGGATGGAATCAAAGCCCATTCATGAGGCTCTCAGACGGCTCCCGGACACACCTGCTGCTCCCTCTTTTGAATCCAGTGGCATCACTAATATGACAACTTACCTGATGTTTGCCCTGTGACAGCGGTGTTAACCGCTTAAGGCTTCGGTCACTGTTAGCTTGTACTGTCTCTATGGAATCTGGTAACACCTTGTGCTGTTCTAAGAGCACTTCCATAAAACAGGGCCTGATCTACGCAGTGACTGATTTGTATAAAGACAGGCATGACACAGTCTGGGCCTTCCACCACAAACCTCAGTGACCATGGCTGAGGTTGGGAAGCCAAACTAACGTGGAGTCCTGGCTGCCTGTTTGAGAACCACCCCCCTCCCACTGCTTCTGTCTTTTCTTCCCTGTCTCAGGACATTCAGGAGAGAGACCCCTTGATCCCCCAGCCCCCACCTTCTAGAAGCCCTTCTCTCTGGGTTTGGCTTTCTAAGATCCGAGGATACCATTATCCCCTCTCTCCCTGAGTCATCCCCACAGGGACCTTGTCCCCTGACCCTGTTACCCATGTCTCTGGCAGAGTCTTCGGATGACTCATATGTGTCTGCTGGGGAAGAGCCCCTTGAGGCCCCCGTGTTTGAGATCCCCCTGCAGAATGTGGTGGCGGCCCCAGGGTCAGACGTGCTGCTCAAGTGTATCATCACTGCCAATCCCCTGCCCCAAGGTGAGCTCTGGGGCTGGGCCCAGGCTGAGGTTGAGACAGCGAGTGGGAAGTCTCCCGCTCAGTCCTTGGAGGAGAGGGTAGGGGAGGAGGGACATTTGCTCCATGGGGCTGTGTGTGTGTGTGTGTGTGTGTGTGTTAGGAGAGCTTTCCCAGAATCCCCCGGGAGAGGGGAGGGCAGACCTGGGCTTCTGTGAATGAGATGGGGGAGCCCTCAGGATTCCCTAGGGTGGGGAGCGGAGTGGTTTGGGCTCTGTGGAGGGGGAGGAGAGATTTGCCCCCAGTGGACTACTGTGGACCATGGCCACCAGTCATCCCGCTCCTTCCCCACAGTGTCCTGGCAGAAGGATGGGTCCGTGCTGCGCAGTGATGGCCGCCTTCTCATCCGGGCAGAGGGCGAGCGGCACACCTTGCTGCTCAGGGAGGCCCGGGCCGCTGATGCCGGGAGTTACACAGCCACCGCCACCAACGAGCTGGGGCAGGCCAGCTGTGCCGCCGTGCTGGCCGTGAGACCTGGTAGGGAGCCTGTGAGCCTGGGGCCCCGGGTGGGATGAACCCCGACCCTTCCCTCTCCCAAACTTAGAGCTCAGGCTCTGGGCCAGGGGGCATCATCTGTTCTCACATGTCGGCTGCTCTGCTGGAAGCATTCTAAGTGGCCTGGCCTTGGAGCCCGGGCCAGATTCCCAAAGGCACACACAAGGCTGGCCAATTCATGAAGTCGCTGAAATTTGTCTTCACATATCCTCTAAATGCCATCCTCCCTTGGCATTTCCCTAAAAATGGTCCTATGGGGAAAGCAAATTATCCTTGAGTCTCTGAGAAAAAGACTCTCCCAGCTCAAAGGGCTTAAAAGCCATCAGGAGCCTTCTGAGGTCATTTCCTCTAGAACAGTACCCCCTCCCCGCCAAGCAAAAAGGATGCTTTTAAGTGCCACAACCCTTCCCCATGCCCTTGGTCCTTCTGTTGAACCCAAAGCCTTACAAGACAGGGAAGCTGAGAGCACCTCGCTGGAGATGGTTGTGGCTGAGGCCGCCTTGCTTTCTATTTTTACGAAAGCCCTCACTTGGTGTTGGACTGCTTCCTTTGGGTGTAAGTCCAGTTTCTTTCAGGTTTAGGGTAGGGCTGGATGGGTGTCAGTGGGCATGGCTAGTTCTGCCCATTCATGTTGCTGGGTCTGACGGTGTGCTGACCCTGGGCAGTGGGGGCAGGGGAGGTGAGGCTGGGTTGGGGGGGCTGTCCAGAAGGAAAAGACACAGACTCAACCCTCCAGGATATTAGCACTGGGTCATCAAGCTAGATCAGAGGACCTGGTTGGAGGACAGTGCAGGGCAGAGGAGCATCAAGCCATGGGTCAGATTTATGGGGTGCTGGGTTGAGAGGCGCAGGGGCCCTGAAGGCCATCGGGGTGTAGAGAGGCAGCAGGAGGCTCTGGGCGTGGGACAGCACGCCCAACAGCACATGCTGCTCTGTCCCTTTCACTGGACACGAAAGAAGACCGGTTGCTGAGCCTGTCTTGCTGTGGGCCCAGGATTTTTGGACCTTTACCATAAGGGTGATTTGGGTGCTATCTACCCTAAGCCCCCGTCCTGCATTTGATTCTTTTGTTTGCGCCCATCTGGCTCTGCAGAATAGCAAGCCTTCCTTGGCTCCCATACCCCTCCCAGGAGCCGGTGTTTCA
The DNA here is from genome assembly GCF_011764305.1 of Mustela putorius furo. Taxonomy (NCBI): domain Eukaryota; kingdom Metazoa; phylum Chordata; class Mammalia; order Carnivora; family Mustelidae; genus Mustela; species Mustela putorius. The sequence continues at coordinate 23,301,974 of NW_025421341.1, forward strand.
GACATTCTCCTTTTCCTCGCCCCTCCCACCGCGCTGATTCATGCTGGCCCTCCACACGTGCTTCCGTCCTTCTGTCACCTCTGGGATCTGGCCTGTGACTCAGCTCCCAGCTCTCCTCAGGGGGCCTGGGGCTAGCTCCAGGACTCTGGTCAATATCTGGCTTGGGCTGAGATCTGGCAAGGAGGATGGGGGGGGGGTGTCCCGATACCGGCCTGTGGCCATTGGGAGCCTTTTAAGGTTGGGAAGAAGGCTTGGGGCAAGGCAGCTGTCCGGACTTGACTGGGAGCTCTGTGTTTGTCGTACTCAACCTCCCTGCTCTTCAGTTTCCTCCTTTGTGTGATTCTACCGCCTCACGAACAAAAGCAAACGGGTGAGCAGGTTTTATGTGAAGCAGTAGGCAAATGTTAACTGTTAGCGTTATTAACAGGGGCTGTTGTGCCCAGGTTTCCACGAGACTCCAGAAATCTGCCTTTTCCTTTTCTGCCCATTCTTCAGACTGTCTTAGGGATTCCTCCCCTGCTTTTGCCAGGCCCGCGGCCCCAGCTTTTCCATATTTCCCAGCCTTTGGGTCCTCAGCCCACTGTGGCATGTCTGTGTCTCCCCGCAACCCCGCCCACCCTGGGGAGCCAGACAGGCTTCATCGCATTAGTCTGTGGCACTGGGCTTTGCCCCCAGAGAGCAGCCCCCATAAGTCATGCTGACTCCGCCCCAGGGCTCTCTTGGCGGAAGCAGACTTTCTTCCCCTACAAGGCACTGTTTGGTCGGGCGCAGTTGGACAAGGGCCAGTGGACCTGGAGAGCAGCAGAGTGGGCGGAACCAGGGGGTGGCACAGACTTTTGGCCAGGGCGGGGGTCTCAGGCCTGCACTGTGTGCGGAGTGAGGGGTGGGAATAAGAAGGGGAGTCAGGCAGTGTGGCCCTGTGACTGCAGGGGCGGGGTAGTGGGGGGCAGGCAGGAAGGCAGGGGAGTCAGACGAGGGAGGGAGTGTGTAGTGTCTGATAGGAAGAGGTCTTCTGGAACCACCTCCCTTTCTTGTTCCTTAACCCCCCACCCACCCTGTGGCCCTGGCAACCAGGCCTGGCTGCACAGTGCCCTGTTGGGGTGTCCACCCCCAAAGAGTGTGCTTTGGAGAGCTCCCAGAGTTCAATTCCTGGTTGGGAACCATGGGTAACTAGACAGCGTAGTTGCTCAGGCATTGGAGGGCAGCATCTGGTTCTCATCCCCCCTGCCCCGGGGCCCCTTCTAGCCTGCCCCAGCCAGCCCACTGAGGACTTCTGCTGCAGCCACAGTTGTTCTCCCAAAGGGGGTATGTGTGTTGGGGCGGGTGGCTGGGGAGAGTGAGAGGTATGCTTACCTGAAGCTGAGCATTCTTAACTACCCACGTCTGTCACACGACATTTACTGATACGGCCTGGCTGCCAGCTTGGAGAAGGAGATGATAGGTGGTGATACACCCATTTTACAGATAGGAAGACATAAACATGGAGAATGAAGTGACATAGAGCTAGCCCAAGGCCCGCCACCTTTACTGAGCAGCTATAACCGGCCTAGGAACGTCGTACGCAGCAGGTGATTGGCGGTGCTGGAAATGCGCTCAGGTGGTGGCGGAAGAGGAGGACATAGATGGGCATTTCCTGAGCGCTCCCTGCGTACCCAGCCCTGTGTCGCTTGCCTTACCACATTTACTCTTGCCCGGGTTCTGTTGTTATGCCCACATTACACACGAGCGAGCTGAGACTTGGAAAGCCCCCCAGCAAAGTGCGTTAGAGAAATGCTGATCAGTAGAACTTTTTGCCTTGAGGGAAATGTTCCAGATGCACCTAATCCAGTATGGTAGCCACTAGCCACGTGTGGCTCTTGAGCTCCTGAACTGTGGCTAGTTCAATCACGGGCACTGGATTTTTCTTTTCTTTATGTTTTAATGAAGATGCGTGTAAGTAGTCTCAGGGGCCTAGGCCTATGCTGTTGGGTGCTCAGCTCTAGGAACAGAGGGCCAGTTGGGGGCTGATGGTGATTCGAAGCCCTGTCCTTGGGTCTCCCAAGCCTCCACTCTTCAGCGTTAAGAAAGAATTTGTGCTCATGAGCTCCCGCTGGTTGGGGAGCAGGGTGAGGGGAGGAAGGCAGATGCCCTCGTTGGGTGGGTCTCATGTGGGCTTTTCTGTCCTTCCTCCCTGCGCTCCCCATCTCCACTGTGGCGACGATCCTGCTTTGTCTCCCTGCGTGCATGTGGGATCACGTTTGGCTCATCTCCACCTTGGGTCTGACAGGAGGCCCTTTGGGTGCTGGTCAGGAGGAAGACGGATATGGGGGCTCCATCCTTTTGCCTTCGGTCCTCCCTCAAGCATAGATCTTATATATTTGAACCTAAGGTTCTAGCATTTTCTGGCTGAGACCTTGGCCTCTTCCTCTTTCCTTAGCTGGCCATAGTTTTCTCACCTGTGAGGTGAGGGTCTGTATGTCCCCTGGGCTTAACTTACTGGGTGAGATTTATGAGGCCCTGTGGGGATGAGGGGTAGCTAAGGACTTTTGGGCCAGAGGATTTGGCTTTTCAGAGCTCCTTCCGGCCCTCCCATAGGAATGACACCATCATAACAGGACAGACTTTGGTTATAGGGGCTCAGGAGTATAAAGGGAAAGGCACCAGCATCTGCCCGTGCCCCTTCTCCTGGCTGTGGCTGCCACAGTCACAGCCTCTCCCTGTGAAGGCAGGAGCTGCCAACGGAGGGGACCTCGGAATGCCACATGACCCCGTTGCCTATCCTTGAAGGGGTTTGGTCATCATCTGAAAGAACAGTGTAGGCCCCTTGACCAGACTCAACCCTTCCTTCCTACTCCTGGCTTCCAGAAGCAAGTTGGCCCCAGGGGGTGTCTCCCAAGGCTGCTCCCTCACGTGGGTGTTGTCACACTCAGCCCCACAGAAGAATGGACACCTAGTCCACTTTGGGCGCCAGTGCTTTGTCCAGCACAGAGCATCTCCTTGTAATCACGCGTGGGGAGTTAACGGTTGCTGTGGCTAGGTCAGACCAGCTGTGGCAAGTTCTCTTGGCTGCTTCATCCATTGAAACCAAAACAGAAACCTCTTCTCCTCTGGAAGGGGCGATACCCGCTGCAGGCCTGCTTGCATCTCCCTCTGCCCTCAGGCTCGCTGACTTGCACAGTGGGGCGAGCACAGCGGACGTTTAGAGGAACCCGCTCTGGAGACAGTGCCTGTGGAATGCGGGTCGGGAATGGCCGGGCCCCGGATGAGGGCTTGCTGACTCTGCGTGTCACCCCGTCCCTCCGAAGCCTCGAGGAGTTCCCCTTGGCCTTCAGAGTGAAGGCCCCGCTCTAGACCCCGTCTGGACCTGAAGACCTGGGACGTGGGAGCCCCTGCTCTAACTCTGTCAGCTTTACTCAGTTTGGGGGCCAGCAGGTTGAGCTACGATCGTCTGCATGTTCTTTTTTTTTTTTTTTTTTTTTTAAGATTTTATTTATTTATTTGACAGACAGGGATCACAAGTAGGCAGAGTGGCAGGCAGAGAGAGAGGAGGAAGCAGGTTCCCTGCTGAGCAGAGAGCTGGATGCTGGGCTTGATCCCAGGACCCTGGGATCATGACCTGAACCCAAGGCAGAGGCTTTAACCCACTGAGCCACCCAGGTGCCCCTCGTCTGCATGTTCTTGCTGTCTCTGAATATTTGCTCCCGCAGCTTCCTCCTCCGGAAAGACTTTTTCTCTTTTTCTCCTGCTTCAGCCAAACTCTTAATTCCTGTACCACCCTTTCCCTCAGTGACCCTGTCTTCCCTGAGCCCAGAGGAATCTGCTCTCTGCACTCTGTGGCCCTCGTCTGCCCTTCTCTTGCCTCATTATTCCTGCTCACTGTTCTGATTGTGTATGGAGGGGATCGTCGTCCTGCTAGCCACAGGCTCCTGAGATCAGGACCATGCTTTGGCCCCTTCTTAACCCCTGCAGCCACACCCGGGGGCCTTCCTGGATGGTCCAGGACCATGTGGACTGCAGGATTGTGTGTGAGATAGTGGGGTGGGGGGGTGGAGATCTAGGTGGCTTTCCCAGCCCCGGAAACAGCCAGAGTGACATGGAGAGGCTTGGCCAGACAGGCATCTGTGGAGGGTACTGCTGAAGACCTGCTGAAGAGTGGGGGAGCTTGGGTTAGCTGAGAAGTCCCCAGAGCGCAGTCTTCCGAGTGTGGTCCCCAGACCAGCAGCGTCCGCATCACTATGGGAATATGTTAGGGATGCACACTAATGTACTCGATGCATCAGAAACTCTGGGGGCGGGGCACAGCAGTCCGGGATTTAAGCCCAATCCTGAGGCACCGTGAGCTTTGAGAACCTCTGCTAGAGAGTCAGGGACCTTGCTCAAGATGGGAGGCCAGATGTTGCTGGGAATTGCCTGGGCTGTGGAGCCAGACCTCTGAGGTTCTGAACCCTGCCCCCCAAGTTTAGTGGCCAGATAAGATGGAACTTGCCTCTTAGGATCATCTTCCTCCCATGAGGATCACAGGGGTCCCTAAACTTTCATGTACATAAGAGTACATGTACTTGTACTAGAGTGCTTGGATCACAGGGGTCCCTAAACTTTCATGTACATAAGAGTACATGTACTTGTACTGGAGTACTTGTACCTGGAGTGCTGTTTAAAAAGATTTTATTTATTTGAGAGAGAGAGTGAGCGCGCGCAAGTGCACAGGAGCAAAGATGCAGAGGGGCAGGGAGAAGCAGGTTCCCACTGAGCCTGGGGCCTGATGCGGAACTCAATCCCAGGACCCCCGATCATAACCGGAGCCGAAGGCAGACAACCCACTGAGCTACCCAGGTGCCCAACCTGGAGTGCTTTCTAAAAATGTAGTTTTCTGACCTCTGTTTTAGGAACTCTCATTCTTCAGGTCAGGGTAAGTAAGGCCCAGGAATTTATGGTTTAAACAGGCTCCCAGGCAGTCCCGATATGGGTGGCTGAGAAGCCCGGGTATAGAAAGCCTTTCATTGTAGGTGGCTGTGACTCTGTTTACCCTTAGAATGTCTCAAGGCATGTTGGGACCAATGTACTGGTCTAGGTGGGAAGAGACCCCCCCCCCCCACACACACACACTGAGGGCTCCCTCATACCTGTATTTTCATCAAGTGAGACCAAACTGGGAGCACTGTTGAAAGGCCACACACATGCACAGAGTCAGCGTGTCTTGAGGGTGATGGGGTACGTAGGGGCAGCACTCACATGGTGGGCCTATGTGCCTGTTAGGTTTGGGATACCTGCTCCCTACTTCCTGGCCAGTGTAACGGTATTTCCTACAGTGAGAGCCTGGCTTGTGGGTGGAGCAGGACTGAGGTACAGGGACTGGCTGCAAAGATGGTTTTGGTGGTGGGGCCGGTAAAAAGTGGGGTGGCACCAGAAGCTGGCGTAGAACCCCAGAGGTTTTGGGAGCTGGAGACAAGAGATCCTCCATCTCTGAGGAGGCCTGAGGACCCTGATGCAGGTGGATTCTCGCAGCATGCAGTTCCCCCAACCACCACCAGGGGTCTCCAAGGCTCCCTGCAAGCGTTGCCAATCTGCTCAAATCTCTGAGGTCCCTCCCTGGGCCTGTGAGTGCCTACAGCGCCATCCAGTCTAGAGGTGACCCTGGAGGTCACAGGCTCCATGACAGGGAGGGGGCTCCCACCTCCAGGGGCCACGCCTGGCATCTCAGCATCAGCTGGTGGCCCAACTCCTGGCAGATGTTCACCAAATGCCATTCTGACTTGCCTTCCCACCTCCACGTCAAGACAGCCAACCTGAATGGTGGCCCCATCCTCTCCCAGTCCCCCCCTCCTTCTTCTCTGGCTGGGAAACACAGGTCATAGATTGGGAATGTGGCACTGGGTCACGGGGAGTGGAGGGTGATAGGAGGGGGAGTGTCTGAGTAGCTCAGTCGGTTGGGCGTTCAGCTCTTGATTTTAGTTCGGGCTGCAGGGTCATGGGGTTGAGCCCCACAGTGGGTTGCCGGTGGGGAGTCTGCTTGGGATTCTCTCTCTCCCTCTCCATTTGCCCCTCGCCATCATGCATGCGATTGCGTGTTTTCTCTCTCTCAAATAATAGATGAATAGATCTTTTAAAGGAGTGAGGGAGAAAAGGCCATGTGACCTCTCTTCAGCAGCTCTGCTGTTCTGCTGTTCATGTACAAGCCCCTTCCGCAGTCCCAGTCCAGATGGCTGCTCATTGTGCGGCATTACTAGAAGCAGCCCTTGCCTCATGACCCTTGGCCCTGGGGGTCGGCCAACAGGGTGAGGCACTATTGCCAACAGTGCCCCTGTCCAAGCTGGTAGGAGGAGAGGTGGGTGCAGGACCAGTGCCCCCGGGTGGTGCTGGGCCAAACCTGCCCGTGGTAGTAGTGGGGAGGCAGATGTGGGATTTGGGGCGCTCTCAGGTGGAGGGGGTATTTCCGGGAAGGAGGCCGGAGGTCCTGACAGTTCTGTGATTGTCAGCACCACAGAAGAGGGTATGGCCTGGCCCCAGTATTTGAGGCTGATCAGCACATTCCCACATGGGGCTCTTGGTGGTTTGGTCTGAGCAGGGGCGTCCTCCGGGCCATCTGTCCTCATTGCCTCCCTCGGTGGGTGCTTTGGAGGGGGCGGCTCGGGGCAGGCATCCATGTGCTGCTGCGCACCTCACCCCTGTCTCCCCTGGGGCTGAGGCCTGGCACTTCAAGTGGAGACACCAGTGAGGGGCTTTGCTCTTGTCAGGGTCCAGAAGCTGTAAGGAGAGAAGAAGCAGATCCTGCTGCTGGGGAGCGAGCAGAGCAGGGTGGCTAAATACAGCCAGGCCAAGCGTTCTGCCCCTCCCCTCTCCTCCCCCTCCACTCCGGCCTCGGCCTCCCTTGGACTGCTTGTGGTCTCAGCAGGCACCACCTTCCCGGCCAGCTGCCTGCCTGCCACCCAGCCTGGCCCTGCCTGGCCGGCCCCCCCCTCCCCCCCTCCCCTCCCCCAGGCCCTCCGTGTGGAGCCTCAGCAGGTCAGCAGTGGGAGTCGGCCGAGTGGGGCTGGGCGGGCTGGGCTTCTGCTCCCTGGGGAGCCGGCTGGGGTGGGCAGTGGGCAGGCGGCAGGAGGGCCCGGTGCCAGGGCAGAGCCTTCAGGACAGGCACAGCCTGGGGTCTGTGCTCAGAGTCTTGGGTGAGTTGGGGTGCAGCCCTGTGGGGGGCCGGGCCACAGGGGCTTGGGGTGGGGGAACCAGGAGGAGGGGCCAGGGGGCTGTGGCGGATTCATGTCTGTATTTGGTAGTCGGACAAGAGCCAGCTCAGTGAGGCTGGGCCCCTGGCCAGTTGCAGGGGAGGGCATCAGGGCCCTGGGGACACCCCTCCCCCAAAGCGAACCCTGGTGCCCCCCTCCCCTTCCCCAGTCTGAGTTGCCCTTCTCTGTGGATGACTCAAACCGCTTTTCCATCCCCTGAGAGTTTTGGGGTCCGTGTTCTAGGGCTGGGGCCAACAGGTGCCCCTGGGGTATCTGGGGCAGGAAGCTGAGAAGGGAGAGGGGGAAGGGCGGGCTGGACGGTGCCGCCTCACTGGCCCTGGCACTGCCGGGTTGGGGCTTGTCTGAGGTGTGTGTTCCTCTGCACCAGGCCCAGCTCACCCAAGAGACGGGTGCCCGGGCTGTACCACTCTGGGGACCATCTGCGTTAGAAGCTTGCAGTTCCATGCCAGGAATGTGGGTTCCCTGCTCCAGTAGAATTTCAGGTCTCCCAGCAGGCCCAGGCCCTCTGCCACTTGAACCCCTTCTCCCAGGCTATTTGCTATGGTTTTCCTACTCAGGGGTTTCAACAGTATCAGCGTTAGGAGAGTCTGGGGCAGAGCAGGATTTAGGGGCTTGGGGACAGGAGACATCTGAGCGAGGTCACACAGCACGCAAGTAGGAGCCCCAAGAAGTAAAGTCAGGGCAGGACTGGTCTTCCTCCTACCTAGGCTGTGTGAAACATTCCAGACCTTATCAGGTCGTTGATCTGGGGCTGATCTCTCTAGCTGTGTCATTCTCTCTGTCCCCCCTTCCTCCCCTGGAGTCTCTCTCTTTGCCACTGTCTCTCCTTTCTCTCTTTTCCAGGCGGGTCCACGTCACCTTTCAGCAGCCCCATCACCTCTGACGAGGAATACCTGAGCCCCCCAGAGGAGTTTCCGGAGCCTGGAGAGACCTGGCCCCACACCCCCACCATGAAGCTCAGTCCCAGCCAGAACCGCCGCTCCTCTGACACTGGCTCCAAAGCACCCCCCACTTTCAAGGTCAGACTCCTGAGGCCAGAACCCAGCCCTTGGGCACCCCCATTCCTTCATGTGGGCCCTTGTTCTTGGGGTCCCACCAGGTTCTAACAAGACCTAGAGTTTGGCCCCATTAACCCTTCTGATATGGAGCCAGCCTCAGTCAGCCCAGTGTGGAATAGGCCTCTGTCGCAGAATCCTCTGGCCCCCGGGAGCCACAGCTGAACTCTGAATATCTCCCTTGACACTTTGGGGTCCCCTTCAGGTCTCACTTATGGACCAGTCAGTAAGAGAAGGCCAAGATGTCACCATGAGCATCCGTGTACTGGGGGAGCCGAAACCAGTGGTTTCCTGGTGAGTAGCAGCACCCCTGCAAGCTTCTTCCACTGAGGCCTGGCCTCTGGTTAGAGGGCAGGGGGCCATTTGTGGACTTGCCTGTGACCTGCCCAGAGGTCTCATCCCAGGTCCAGTGGTGCCGGTCCCTGAACATGCCCCCGCCCCTTTGTTCAGGCTCATTCAGGGTTTCTCCTTCTTGGTGGGGGTGGGGGGGAGGGTTGGGTAACAAAAGGTCTCCCGGCTGTCCTGCTGAGGATGAATGGGCGGAGTCATCTCTCACAGGAGGCTGCCCTCGGGCACCCCCATCAGGCGACAGCCCTGTGATTTTTGAGGCCTGCTTTGCACCCAGCCCTGTGCTAGGCCCAGGCATAACAGTTTGTTTCTGCGCTGCCAAAGCCGGGGGCTGAAGGCTACAGTGCTTTATCCCGGGTGCCTGGGACCCTGATTCCTGTTTGCTTAGGTTCTTAGTAGTTTAGGTCCCTGAGTTTTCATTTGTCATTGATTGGCCAGTGCCGTGTATGATTTTTTTTTTTAACATTATAAGTTATTTCTCATCTCTTTCAGGAAGTGGGAAAACTGTTTATTATAGAAAATAAAAATAAAACACAAAGATAAAATAAATAGATAAAAATAAAAACGTTTCAGAACTATTAAGAGCTGAATAGTTGTGGTTAGGTTCCAAGAAGGGCAAGTTCCCAATAGGCAGAGGTGTTCTGGAAATTGCTGGTGGAGGTCTGGGATGGCAGAGTGAGGGTGAAAACTTGGCCCTGTAGCCCAGAGGACAGATCTGGGAAGGGGGTAGATGATGTGAGACGCCTGTAGGGGCAGGTCAGGGCCTGGGCCCCCAGAGTGAGTTCCTGTCCCTCCGACAGGCTGAGAAACCGGCAGCCTGTGCGCCCAGACCAGCGGCGTTTCGCCGAGGAGGCAGAGGGTGGGCTGTGCCGGCTGCGGATCCTGGCGGCCGAGCGGGCCGATGCTGGCTTCTACACTTGCAAAGCAGTCAACGAGTATGGCGCCCGGCAGTGTGAGGCCCGCCTGGAGGTCAGAGGTGAGTGCCTCCCACTCTCCATGAACCCCCCGACCCCCACCGCCCTAGCCCTGGCCACATCCCTGCTCAGGTGCCAACTTTGACAGAACCTCAGATGGAGGATGTCACAACAGGCCTTAGAGATCCCACAGTTGGTTGCTTCTATGGTAGCTGAGAAAACTGAGGCACAGAGAGGGGAAGGGACTTGCTCAAGGCCACACAGCAAGTTCATTGCTCAGCCTACTACACAGTATGGCCTTCCCTGTGCTCAGTCACACCTGTCCCTGATGCTAGTCCCAGAGAGAGACCCTGCTTCTTACCACCAGCTGACCCCTCCCCATCCTCTTCCAAGCTTTTGTCACTTTGCCCTTTCCAGGCTCCTCCCTCACACCCACCCTGCTCTCCTCTATTGCCCCTTTGCCCTCCTACCCATCCCATTGCTGTGCAGAAGCGTTGTGGTTGGAGGGGGCCGTGGGGAGAGTCTGATAGCTGGACCCGTTCGGAGGGGCCCTTGGGGTGACTTGGGCTTGAAGCACTGGAGGGACCCTAGGGGTGCCAGGGTGAGCAGGACCGCGGAATGTGGAGAGGGCTGGGCCCCCGGATTCGGGGCAGAAGGGCAGCAGACCTTTCAGGCAGATAGCAGGCAGGCCTCGGCCAGGCTGCCCTTGGGGGACTGGTGGTTTTCCTCCCTAGGGCTGGTCATCAACCTCGCCTTCTACTTCCCCCTTCCCTGTGAGCAGCTCAGGGCTGGGAGCCCCTCCTTAGCTCCACACTCAGCCATCATCCCTCCCTTCCTGGTAGAGGCCAGCTCGGAGAGCTTTGCAGATAGATACCTCTAGCCCCTGCTGGAGCTCCGACTCTCACGGTCATGGTCACCTCCACTGGGCACTGCCTGCCTTAGTCACCTGCCCAGTGCCTCCCATTCTTGGGGCTGCCACTTCCTTGGTTTCTGAAACCTTCAGCTCTCCCTATATCCGTATCTGGCCCCCATTCCCTGGCCTCTTCCTTCCCCTCCAGGGTCTGGCTCTGCCTCGCTTCTCTGTGTTAACCCGTGTCTCGGTGCTTCTTTCTTTGGGGTTCCTTCTGACATCCCCTAGGCTTTGGGTGCCCCAATGCCTGTGGATGCCCTTTCCCTGGTTGCCCATGGCCTCTGCCTGTCCAGGAACCCCAGAGACCCTCCCAGCCTCTGGCTGGCTGCTGGCCCCTTATCCCCAGGCTGATGTGGGGGGATCTGAGAGTGGCAGGGTGCCCTGGCCATTTTAGAGACCACTCTCCATGCAGAGGGGCCCTAGCCAGGTCTGCGTGGCATGCGTGTGCGTGCGTGTGCGCGTGCTGCACTAACCTGCCGCTTGCTGACTGAGGTTTTTGTCTGTACACAGGCGAGTGAGCTCAGGGGGCCGCCTGCGCTCCCCCCGCTGCCCTCCGAGCTGCGCCCCTGTCTCAGGCACCTCTCGGACCTCGCTGTGTTTCACTGCCTCCTGCCCACAGGCCCTGCCGGCCCGCCGGCCCGGACCCTGTCCCAGCCTCCCATTCCATCCCCTCCCCACCTTGTGCAGCATCCTGGGATAGCCCGTGGGCCCCTAGGGACCCTTCCTCCCCAAGTGGACATAGGGCTGGGCGGGCTGGGAGCCCCCACATGGACTGAGTGCCAGCAAGGGGCTGCCAGGAGGGCAATGAAGACTCCCCCCACCCCCAGTCTCTCCCTGCAGGGGAGCACCCAGCGAGCGCATGTGCTACCGCTGCTGCAGGCCCTGTCTGTCTATCTGTCTGTCTGTGTGTCTGTGACAGTCAGGGAAGGATGCGTCGGAGCCGATGTGCGCAGAGGCAGGGCGGGAGAGGACAGGGCAGAGCACCCACAGGCTGGAGGGGCCTAGAGAGGCAGGAGGCTGTTGACAAGGGGCTCATGACGCAGGGGACCGGGCACTCACCATTCCAGAAACGGGTTTCAGATGGCACAACGCTTTCTGTTTCACAAGACACTAAAAGCCAGAGGCCCTCAGGCCCTACGCTGATGAGGAGGCCTGACCCAGTCCCGCTCTGGGCAGGTTCAGGGCTCATCTGGGACTCCCCTGTTCACTGTCAGGGCCCAGGATGCTCTGTCTGGGAATGAGGGTGTTAGCCAGGGTTGGCCAAAGAGTAAGGGCCTGTTGTCGTGGGTGTGAAGACATTTGAACAAAGCTGTTTCTTAGCTCAAATAAAGTCCAGTTTGTACCCAGCTGGTGTGCTGTGTTTTGTTTTTTTTTTTTCCGCCGCCGTCTCTGCCCCTACGTGGAACTCTCAGATTCCCTGCCCTCGAGTCCTTCCTGTTTCCCCTGAGTTCACCCTCCCTGGCCCAGCTTGGATGGCCCTCCTGAAGCCAGGCTCTGGAGCTCTTTGCTGGGCTGGCCGGGCAGGTGGGCTTTCCCTGTCTCCAAAGGAACAAAACGCATCTCTCTCTCTGTATCTGTCTGTCTCTTTGTGTGTGCGTGTGTATGTCTCCCTCGCCCCGTTGTGTCTCTGTTCCATGCGTGCCCCCTGTGGCCGCTTCCCCCCCGCCAGCACACCCTGAAAGCCGGTCCTTGGCCGTGCTGGCCCCCCTGCAGGACGTGGACGTGGGGGCCGGGGAGATGGCGCTGTTTGAGTGCCTGGTGGCGGGTCCTGCCGATGTGGAGGTTGACTGGCTCTGCCGAGGCCGCCTGCTGCAGCCAGCCCTTCTCAAGTGCAAGATGCATTTCGATGGCCGGAAATGCAAGCTGCTGCTCACGTCTGTGCATGAGGATGACAGCGGCGTCTACACCTGCAAGCTCAGCACGGCCAAAGGTAACTGCGCTCTTGGGCCCTGGGGCTGCTGGGGGGGCCCCCCCGAGAGCCGCAGGTTGGGGGCTGGAGGGGTGGGAGTGGGGGAGCTAAACAAGATAAGGCAGTGCACCTGTGTGGGTAGAATCTGTCTGGGGAGTGGCCTCTGGCACAGCACGCCTCCTCCCATGTCCCTGCAAACTGGTGACCCCAGAGATAGCCAGTCTGTTGTGGTCTAGCCAGCCCACCCGGACTTGGGTTCCAGTTCCCGCCCTGCCACAGACAGCCACATGACTTTGGACAAGTCACTTCATCTCTCTGAGCTTCAGACTCTTTGTCTGGAAAAAGGGATTGTGAGACAAGCTCCCGTGTAGGGGGACCAGTGGGATTAATGAGCTAATGTGTGTCATGCGCGAAGTACAGCACAAGCCCGGCAAAGGGTGGCGTTATAAATGTCAGCCATTACTATTATAAATGACATCTCTGACCTGGTCCCCGTCCTCCTTTGAAAAGCAGAGATCATGCCTCCCCAGCGCGGGGTGATGAGTGCCTAAGGTGACACTGGAAGCCTTTGCAAGCAGGAGAGGATCAGGGCAGTGGAAGGGGCTCTCATTTGCCCCAGAAGACTTCTTGTGGGCTGGTGTCTTAGGGCCAAGGAACATTGCTCTGGGTCTGGGATGGGAGGGACGGAGTGTGGGCCCCAGCCAGGCACAGAAGAAAGCTTCCCCAAGGGCAAGGGAAAGGTGTGGAGGAGGAGGAACTGGGTTTGGCTTCCAGACCTCTCTCTTAGAGCCCAGCTGAGCTCCATCCTGACTGGGCAAGGGGCGATGAGGAGGGCCCCCTGTGGTGGTCCCGGCAGCCATGGCTTCCCTGCCACCCACCCTTGCCAACCTCTACCCTCCTGAGAAAGCCAGATCTTAGGGTCTCACCCACTGCCTCGCTGCTCCAGTGTCTGGGGACCTTGCTGGGCTGTGTTCATTCCCAGCTCTGAGCGCAGGTCCCCGTCCCTGCCCGGTATGCGGGTGGGCCCTTCGGGTTGGGGTGCTTGGGGCTCTGTGGCCTTCCCTGCCACAGCGCTGCCCCCTCTCCACTAGATGAGCTGACCTGCAGCGCCCGACTGACCGTGCGGCCCTCGCTGGCGCCCCTGTTCACTCGGCTGCTGGAGGACGTGGAGGTGCTGGAGGGCCGCGCGGCCCGCTTCGACTGCAAGATCAGCGGCAGCCCGCCCCCGTCGGTCACCTGGACTCATTTTGGTACGGCCCTCCACCCTGCAGATGTGCGGGGAGCCCTCAGGTCCAGAGGCCCCGGGTCCCTGGCTGAGCCTGCTCAGCACTCCCGCCCCGTCCTCCCCCAGGCCGCCAGGTGGAGGAGAGCGAGAACTTGCGGCTGCGGCAAGATGGAGGTTTGCACTCCCTGCACATCGCCCACGTGGGCAGTGAGGACGAGGGGCTGTACGCGGTCAGTGCGACCAACACGCACGGCCAGGCCCAGTGCTCGGCCCAGCTCTATGTGGAGGAACCCCGGACGGCCGCCACCGGCCCCAGGTAGGGGGTGCTCCTGGGGAAGCCAATGCGGCCTCTGCGGTGCCCAGGTCCTGTGGTGGGAGACCTCTGGGCAGCTGTGTCGTTCTTCCAGCTCAAAGCTAGAGAAGATGCCATCTATCCCTGAGGAGCCAGAGCAGGGTGAGCTGGAGCGGCTGTCCATGCCCGACTTCCTGCGGCCACTACAGGATCTGGAGGTGGGCCTGGCCAAGGAGGCCATGCTGGAGTGCCAGGTGACTGGCCTGCCCTACCCCACTATCAGCTGGTTCCACAATGGCCACCGCATCCAGAGCAGCGACGACCGGCGCATGATGCAGTGTATGTGTTCAGGGAGGGACCCTGGGGAGCATCCCCTCCGGCACCCTCTTTGTTCGTGGTGCCTTCATGCTCTCCCTGCCTTCAAGCCTTCCTTCTCTAGCCTGCGCGAGGGCAGGGTGCCTGTGGGAGGGGGCGCAGAGGGGCTGTGCGGTCAGGGTCTCTTTCTTCAAGCTGCACAGCCTCGTCGGTGGAGTCGCCGCTCCAGGCCTGGGTGTCCCCCTTAGCACATACTGGACGGGTGTACAACTTGCTGCTGACCAGCAGCAGTAGCACAAGGGCAAGGTTACGGAACCCCTCGGTGCCTCGGTTTCCCCATATCTGCAATCTATTCCCCATATCTGCAAGCCTATCTGCAATAGACTCACCATAAGGATGAAATCGGTTAATACACACAAAGCATCTAAGGGGGGGCCTGGCGAATAGCGAGTAGTCAGCGACCGCTCATCTTCTTGTTACTGCTGTTGTGGCTGCTTGTTCATAAAGCAGGGCTCTTCACGCCCTCCTTGAGAAGTTTCGGTGAAAAGGCCAGCCTGGGCAGTGTCTGGCTTTGAGAGGCTGCTAGGCCAGGGTTGTTAAGAACAGCGGGTAAAGAAAAGGAGCCAGGGGAGGAGCACAGAGGACCGGATTCAGGACCCTGTGCTTTCCGCCTGGGGCTGTTTCTCTTGGGAGCGTCTCAGTTCCATCCTCGAAGGAATCTGAGTCTCGAGATAGGTTCCTCTTACAGCTGCAGTGCAGCAAAACTCCCCTCTCTCAAACACTGTGTGAGTGCCAGGCCCGTGCTCAGCTTCCTCATCAAGGGCCTGGAGGGCAGCGACTGGTACCCGTGTTTGCAAACAGGAAAACAGAGACTTACACAGGGATGGGGACTTACCCGAAGTCAGGAACAGCCCCTTTAACTCTGAGGCTACCTCCTAAGCACGCTACCGACCCCTGCCCCCCATGTCCCCACCCCATTCTCCAGAGTCAGCTCTGTGGCTCTGACCCGTCCCCTGGCCACCGCCACCACCGCACCACCGCCACCATCACCACCACCTTGGGCTGTCTGCTCAGACCACAGGCTTCCTGTCTCATTCTGCTTGAGGCCCAGGTCGGGTGTCTGTCTCGGGAGCCTGAGCTGGCGTCCCCGCTCCTCTCTGTATCTGGGGTCGGTGGCAGCCTCTGGTCTGTCTTCCTTTATAAATAGTGTCAGCAGAGATAAATGAATGGGTGACTGTTCCATGGGGAGATAACCGGTCAGAGAAGGGAGGGGTGTTTGGGGATGGTTGTGACATGCAGGAGGACAGGCCAGCCTCTTCCCCTTCACATCCCCACCTGAGATGGCCTCCTTATCATCATTCAGGGATCACAGCATGGAGAGGGAAGTTCAGAAGCAGAGGGAAGCAAGTTCAAGGCATGGCTCCCATCATTTATTAGCTGTGTCGCCTTGGACAAGTCCATTAATATCTCTGATCTCATTGGTAAAATGAGGATAATTTTGCAGGGTTGTTGAAAGGATTATGGGGAAAAAACCATACATCTAGTAGCTGGCGTTCCCTGGGCCCAGAACAGACAACTCCTATTATCATTTGTAATATAACATCCTTAGCACTGACTACGTGTAAGGCATCAGGGTTCGGGCCTGACGGGACATGTCGGCTCTGTCTTTAAGCAGCCATGGCACACGCGAGTAGAAAGGGAGGGCTGCCCCATGCAGTGTGGGCCTGGCGCTGGAGGTCCTGGGGAGGCAGTCAGGGATGGGGGTACAAAGAAGTCCTCCCAGGCTGGCACTTGCTTGAACTGTGACTTGAAGGAGAAGGCCTTAGGTAGGAGAGGAAGAGTCCAGAAGGGAGGAATTTTGTGAGCAAAAGCCTGAAGATGGAACTTCTGTGTGTGTGCAGGACCCTGAAGGCTTGTCGGGGTTGGAGGAATCACAGGAGGAAGGGCAGGAGACGGGGCTGGATGGGCTCTTGGGCTGAGGCTCTGGATGCTAGCCCACATGCAGGGGGCACCTTAAAGGTTTCCAGGTCGAGGGGTAACATGCGGGGCCATTGGCGGAGTGTGGACTGCACTGGTGGAGGTCGGTCATGGGCGCTGAGCTTTAGGGGGGACAACAGCAGCCATGGGGATGGAGAGGGGACTGGCGGAGGGGCCTTAGGGACAAAATCCGGTCAATACTTTGATGCCGAGATGTGAACGCCAGAGATGCAGAGATGAGGGGCTGTCAACGGGACAGGAGCTCGGAGGCAGAATCAGTGTGGGCGGAGCATGAGAAGTCATTGGAGGGACAGGCAAGAAGGGACGTGCCTGCAGGTATAGCCTTGGCAGCCTGGACTTTGGCTTTGCTGTGAGGTGGACACACTTCTTGCCATCTGCCCCACTCTTGCCCCCTCGTCTGCCCCCTACAGCCAGTAAGGAGTAAAGGGCCAGGCCTCTGGGGACATGGGCCCACCCAGTATCCTCCTGGCTCAGGCCCAGTATCATTGTGTCCCCCACCCCCCAGACAGGGATGTCCATCGCCTGGTGTTCCCTGCTGTGGGACCTCAGCATGCCGGCGTCTACAAGAGTGTCATCGCCAACAAGCTGGGCAAAGCTGCGTGCTATGCTCACCTCTATGTCACAGGTGAGGCTCACGTCTTCCTGGTCTGCTATATCTGCAGCCTAGCCACTGGCCCTCCCCAGAGGCCTGGGTGAGGGCAGGGCCTCCACCCCGGCTCCCTTACCCTTGGACCCCGGGGAGCTGTCTGGCCTTGCCCCCCGCACTGTGGCTGTGCCTCCAGTCCCTGGCCCACCATCCCGAGGCCTGGTGAACCTGCAGAGCCATGGGGCCCTGAGGAACATGGCAGACTCCCGACCTGTGGCTTTCAGATGTGGTTCCAGGCCCCCCAGATGGCGCCCCACAGGTGGTGGCTGTGACTGGCAGGATGATCACGCTCACGTGGAACCCTCCCAGGGGTCTGGACATGGCCATCGGTGCGTCAGGCCCCACGGGGCTCCTGGGTGAGGATGGGGTGTAGTCAGGCTCAGGCAGGGGCACCGAAGGAGCCAGGCTGGGGGGCAAGGCCCAGATGATCGTACTGGTGGAGGGTAAGCATGGAACACTGGGAACATGGCCAGGAGCTGCTTGGCCAGTCTTCTCTTCAAGGTGGATAAAGCCATGGCTGTGTGTCAGGAGAGGCCATGAAGGAGAGGCCCATTCCCTTTCTCAGAGGGACTGGTGCTTGGCTCATGATCCTGGGAATGCCCTCCCCTTCCCTGGGCATGACTTCTTCCTGCGCTGTGCCTCAGTTTCCCCACCTCAGGCAATAGCAAGGAATTGGGATATGAGCTAAGCTCTCTCCTTCTGTGTCTGTAGCTGGACCCATGCCTGGCATATTGTTGGCTCTGAGCATGGCTGGCCAGGTCAGTGGTTGGAAAGAGCAGATCGAGGGCCAGGGGTTGGTGCAGGCAGAAGCAACAGGAGAAATTGAGGCAGGTCCTCAGAGCAGGCTAATGAGGATTTTCTAGGTCCTGAGCCAGTTGAATGGGGGGCTAGGGGATGTCCCAGCAATGCTCACCTCCAGCAGCTGCTTTCCCCCCAGACCCAGACGCCCTGACCTACACTGTGCAGCACCAGGTTCTAGGCTCGGACCAGTGGACAGTGCTGGCCACAGGCTTGCGGGAGCCTGGGTGGGCAGCCATGGGGCTGCGTAAGGGGGTCCAGCACGTCTTCCGGGTCCTCAGCACCACCATCAAGAGCAGCAGCAAGCCCTCGCCCCCCTCCGAGCCAGCACAGCTCCTGGAGCGTGGTGAGTCTGGGTGTCCCTCTGGAGTGGGGGTGGAGGCTACAGGGCTGGAGAACCAGCTCTTGGTGGTGGAGGCTCAAGGGCTGGTCTGGACCTGCTATGTCTGGGAGTGACTTCCGCCAGTCCGAGCGTTTCTTTCTCCTGATGGCAGCACACCAGGTGGGTGAGGCTGAGGCTCTGGGATCAGACAAGTGGACGAGGGGTTGGGGGGGTGCAGTTCCAGCTCCGCCACTTCCTGGCTGCATGTCCTAGACAACTTGCTGAACCTCTTTGAACATCACTTCCTCATCTGTAAACATGGAGCTCCGGTAGTGGTTAGGAGGGTAAAAACGTAGAGTGTGCTAAGTCAAGTCTGACTTCAGCCTGCGCTCTCATCTGGCCAGGCCCACCCCTGGAGGAGGCACCTGCCGTGTTGGACAAGCCAGATGTCGTGTATGTGGTGGAGGGACAGCCCGCCAGCATCACGGTCACCTTCAACCATGTGGAGGCCCAGGTCGTCTGGAGGAGGTGGGGCCCCACCTGGTGTGCCTCACTTCCCACATGGGGCCGTCCAGCTCTGGCCATCCTGGCCTGACTCCCCTGTGGCTGGATCCTGGTTGACCTCCCTGTCGTGTGTCCCTTAGCTGCCGAGGGGCCCTCCTAGAGGCACGGGCAGGGGTGTATGAGCTGAGCCAGCCAGATGACGACCAGTACTGTCTTCGGATCTGCCGGGTGAGCCACCGAGACATAGGGCCCCTCACCTGCACAGCCCGTAACCGCCACGGCACACAGGCCTGCTCAGTCACCCTGGAACTGGCAGGTGGGTGACAGCGGGCCTTCTTCCTTCTCCTCCTCCTGAGGCCCACAACCCTCTCCTCATGCCCACCTGTCAGACCTGTCCATCAAATGGCTGTTATACCAGGGCTAGTGGAAGTAACAGAGATAGTACTCATCAGATGTTTACTGAGGACACCTGATACGTGCCAGGCTCAGCATGAAGGACCTTCCATGTATCACCTCAAGGAATGTTTACGTTAACCCAGTGAGATGTGGTTGGTTATCCTCATTTTACAGAACACGAAACTGAGCCTCAGAAAGTACGCTAGGTCACAGGCCCAGGTCCCCCAACCTCCTAAGGAACTGGGATTCAAGCCTGGGTGCATGCTGGACTCCAGAGCCAGAGGGTGCTCTTAACATCCTATGTTAAACACAACAGGATGTAGGAGCTCAAGTATAACAGGCATGGGGTGACCAAGTCAATTTCAAAAGGAAAAGGCTCCAAGCGGGCACCATTGATCAGCAGTCCCCCAGATCTGGGGCCCCTG
The DNA here is from genome assembly GCF_011764305.1 of Mustela putorius furo. Classification (NCBI taxonomy): domain Eukaryota; kingdom Metazoa; phylum Chordata; class Mammalia; order Carnivora; family Mustelidae; genus Mustela; species Mustela putorius. Next base: position 23,321,248 of record NW_025421341.1, read on the forward strand.
TGCACCCTTTTGCACAAGCCCTTTTGACAGAGCCTCCCAACCTTTGCGGTGAGGACCCTTTGTATAATTTTTCCTTTAAAGATGTCATCTCTCAACCGGAGGCATGCATTAAGTAGTAATTGTCTTGTTTTCTGGTTTGTTAATTAACTCTAGACATATGTAACTGCCACTCAGAACTTCAGATCAGCATGAGCTAAACACTGTTACCTGCTGAGTAGATACAATTCCGACCAAACACAAAGAAAGTGACATTTTAGGGAGCACAGGCAATCCTATGGTGCAGAAGTGCATCTTTGCTGGTGCTTTTAAAAAACCGTTCAAGTTCGCTTGAAACCTTCCAGTACTTTCATCCTCACAGAGCGGCCCCGGCGACCTCTAAACTAGAAACCAGATTCCTAGAGGGGTGGGAAGGGATCTTTAAAGTAGAAGAGAAGTGGCAGCAGGGTGTGTGAGGGAGAGATGGAGGAGCCCTGCTGGCCCTGATGGAGATGGAGGGGGGCGGCACCAATTGTCTGGGTCCCTGTCTCCTCCCTGCCCCAGCACCCCCTCCAACACACCTCCTGGCACCTCGTACTCAACCTGCCACTCTGCTCCTGGAGCATACCGTCAGCAGGACTCCTTCCTCTTCCCACATATAGGAAAAGCCCTCGGGTTTAGGGAGACCCTGGCCACCAAGAGCCCTGTAGCCCAGACTGGCTGGGCCAGTGACGGAAATAGAGAGTGAGAGAGACAGACAGACAGACAGCGTCCCAGCCAGCCAGAACTAGAACAGGCCTGGGATTGGATCTTATAAACTGCAGACCCTGTGCCTACCCCCGACCCCAGTCTCCAGGCAGGACCCGTGGAATGGCTTCTTCCCACCATATCTGTCCCCACGGTAGTGTCTCTTATCTGTGTAAAATTAGGTTACATGCCAGGGATGAGTGGTGGTCCCTGCCCAGCGCCTGGCTCATCCCTCCAGGCTACTCTCCCACACCTCTTAAAGCTGAGCTCCTCAAACACGCTCAGGAGGCAGGGCGCTGGGAAGTCACTGCTTCCTCCACAAAGCACGTTGGAATATGTATTTAATTCCATCCTGAGAATTAGAAGCCGCTTTGCCAGGAAATAACAAGACCGCATGATATGCTTAGAGAATGAAATCACAGTCACTTGCGGGAGAGCTAAACTGAGAATCGGTACCTGTTTGTTGGTCTTGCCATCTCCCGGATGGTAAAAGCCTGCTTAAACATTTAAATAGGATTCAGAGAGAAAACCTCAAGGTAGAGGCAGTGCCACTTGTGATTTGAATTCAGGTGCACCGCCTGGGCTGCCTAAAGCCAGAGACAGGGCCATGCAGAAGGGCGATCACCCATAGGGGGCAGCATCGAGCCACTCCACACCAGCCCATTAATGCAGCGAGGGAAGAGGCTCCGGGTTGCCCAATCCTGATTTTTCCAGAGAGGCAGGAAATCCAGATTTCTTTTGTGTGTAAAAATCTAGTTTCAAAGCTGGCAGATGAACACGGAGGGTCCAACAAAGCAAGGCTGCACGCCATGGCTTCGGTCTTTTGAGATTTGGAGAACATCATGTAGGGATGTACGGGGGGCCGGAGGGGTGGGTAGTTCTTGGGACTCAGTGGGGGTGGGGTGCTGGCTGGTGTTCTGCCTGGGCCGGTTGCTGAGGGAGGACTTGGAGAGGGACTTGAGAAGACAGGACCTCGTGATCCCAGTGTTGTTGCCACCCCTCCCCACCCACCCCCTCCCCTGGGCTGTGTGTTTCAGAGGCCCCTCGGTTTGAGTCCATCATGGAGGACGTGGAGGTGGACGCTGGGGAGACCGCTCGCTTCGCTGTGGTGGTGGAGGGGAAGCCATTGCCAGACATCATGTGGTACAAGGTCAGAGGGTGACAAAGGCCTCGGCGTGGGGCGGGGGTCCTAGCATGGGGCCAGCTGGGAGCCTGCAGGTCAGGGAGGACAGATTTCTGCACAGGAGGAGTCTTGGCCACCTTAGGAGGAGGGGAACCTGGACAGAGAAGAATAGAGTTGTTGTCAGAGGTGTGGCTAGGAGAAGAGAGTGGGGCCCAGAGTTCCATGTGATGCTGGTACATGTTTCAGGAACCAGGGGACTAACTGGGAGGCACAGGGCTATCAGTGGGAGATAAAAGTGGAGCTGATTCAGGGTACTGAAGGGAGCAAGGCTCCCGGGGCTGTGAGCAAAGCCCTTGGGACAGATAATATTGGGGCTTCGGGGCCGAAGAGTTCCTGGGCCCGCGGTGGGGATGAGACTGGGTGTCAGGCATGGAGATGGAGGTGGATCAAGGGGGGCCGTAAAGCCAGGCCTGGGCAATAAAGCCTCGGCCGTCTCTGCAGGACGAGGGGCTGTTGACCGAGAGTAGCCACGTGAGCTTTGTGTACGAAGAGAACGAGTGTTCCCTGGTGGTGCTCAGCACGGGGGCCCAGGATGGAGGGGTGTACACCTGCACCGCCCGGAACCCCGCCGGGGAGGTCTCCTGCAAAGCCGAGCTGGCTGTGCGTTCAGGTGCGCATGCAAGGGGAGGAGGGCAAAGCGCTTACTCTCAGGGAAGGCGATGTGAGCCCTGGGCCAGGAGCCACTCGCCAGACCCTTCGCCCCTCCACCACCCCTCTCTTCCAGCCCCGGCACCCCACCCCAGGCTGACATTCTTGCTCTTGTTTTGTCTCCTCCATCCGCCCTGCCTGGCCCTGTCTCTGCCCTCATCCCTCTGTTGCCTGCCCCACCTAACACCAGTTCAGACAGCCATGGAGGTAGAGGGGGCCGGGGAAGCCGAGGAACAGCGAGGAAGGAGACTCAGTGACTTCTACGACATCCATCAAGAGATTGGCAGGTGTGGGGCTAGGAGGGGGCGCGGTGCCTGGGAGCCAAAGGGGGCCTGGTTCTTAGGCTCTCAGGCCATGGAGTGCTGGGGTGGGGGGTGTGCCGTGAGCCCCTCACCTCCCCGTGTCATCGCCCAGGGGTGCCTTCTCCTACCTGCGGCGCGTGGTGGAGCGAAGCTCCGGCCTGGAGTTTGCGGCCAAGTTCATCCCCAGCCAGGCCAAGCCAAAGGCATCAGCATGGCGGGAGGCCCGGCTGCTGGCCCCGCTCCAGCATGACTGCGTCCTCTACTTCCATGAGGCCTTTGAGAGGCGTCGGGGACTGGTCATCGTCACCGAGCTGTATCCTGAGATAGGCCGGGTGGGGAGGGGACATGTGGCCAATCAGCAACACGTTTTACACTTTACAAAGAGGCCCCATGGACAGGCTGCACCGGCCCCCTTTTGGGAAATGTCCCCATGGACGGCTGGGGGTTCTGAAGGCATCTTGTGAGGACTTTACAGAGCAGATTCTGGAGACTTCTGCAAAAACCAGCAGTTTTTAGCCCCTGTCCCCCCACTGCCTTTTCTTAGCTTAAACTTACATAGCACTCAGTGTATGCCTGGCAGCCGCTAAGAGTTCAACAGCTATTAACCTACTTAATCCTCCTGTGTGATCTGGTGGAATCTTTTTATGCCCATTTTCTTCAGAATTTTTAATTTATTTTAGGGAGATGGGGGGGGCAGAGGGAGAGGGAGAGACTCCCAACCAGACTCTGTGCTGAACGTGGAACCTGACATAGGGCTCAATCCCACAACCCTGAGATGGTGATCAGAGCCGAAACCAAGAGTCGGACGCTCAACCGACTAAGCCACCCAGGCGCCCCTGTTTTATCCCCATTTTATAACTGATAAAACTGAGGTATAGAGAGGTTAAGTGACTCATCCAAGGTCACCCCACTAACAAAAGGCATGTGCACGAAATGCAGGACAGTCTATCCAAACATTCAGAGTGACTCCGTTTCAGATGAGCCTCGGCACCAGCTGAACTGGGGAGGCGGTTTGCACGAAGAATGGATTTTAGACTCTCATGAGACCTTGGGTTCAACAGAGCCACACTGTGCGTAGTGTGGTCCGCTTGTCCCTCCCATTAGCAGGGTGACCATATCCATCATCCCCACCTTCCAGTTGGCACTGTTAGAACCCAGACCTCAGCCACATGCCCCTCTTACCTGTCATGGGCTTCTGGGTCATTCTCAAATATAGGCAGGAAGGTCCATCCACAATCAACAAAATTCTGCTCTAACTTGATCTTTTAAAATATCTAACAGGGTCACTGAGAGATGTCATCCCCATTTTACGCCTGAGGGAACCTAGGCTCAGAGAGGTTGGGTGACTGGCCTGAGATCCTGCAGCGAATGAGAGATAGAGCAGGATGGTCCCATCTGTGCACCCATATGACAGTGGGGGGTGGTGCTGGAGACACAGTGGCGGGCTGGTATTAGCTGTGCTTTAAGGGGAAGGAGGTATATGCAGAGCTGGGATCTGCCTTGAGCTCTAAGGGGTGGAGGGCACTGTTCAGGGATGGCCCAGAAGTTGGCACTGTCACTCTTCTCCTTGATCGGGGACGCAGATGCACAGAGGAGCTGTTGGAGCGAATGGCCAGGAAACCCACCGTGTGTGAGTCTGAGGTGAGGGCAGTGGGTGGTAGGGGTTGGGTTGGGCACTGGTGTTTACCCACCTGAGCTCTAAGAACTGAGGGGCGGGTCCTGGGCCTGCCATCTATGTTGTGAATAGGCCAGGGGTGGTGGTGACACCTACCTCTCTTGGTTCCCAGTCTCCTCAAATAAGCATTCCCCACACATTTCTCTCCGAAAGAGCCCCACCTAGACTCTATTCAGTCTCACTGCTGTCCTGCCCTGTAGGGCAGTATAAATTGTATACTGCACAGTTCTATTTATTATAATATAGATGGTTCCCTCCTATAATTGTGCTGTGCACAACCTGTGCAGCTGTACTTTTAAGCCCTAGATCTCAGAAATCCCAAATCTATGTTTCAACCACCTTATCAGCCATCTGAAGACCACTTCTCAGGCATAGCCTGACTTCTTGCCACGGCTCTGGCAGTGATCAAACATAATCTCCCACCCTTTCCCCACGGACTTTGGGCCTCCCGTCTCCACAGATCCGGGCATACATGCAGCAAGTGCTGGAGGGAATATGCTACCTGCACCAGAACCATGTGCTGCACTTGGATATCAAGGTGAGGTACAGGTGGGGAATGGGGAGCAGGCAGCCCCTGTGGGAGGCAGGCGGTGGGGCGTCCTCTCCGCTTCACTTAGCTCCCATGATTTCCCTGCTGTTCTGCAGCCGGAGAACCTGATGGTGTGGGATGGTGCAGAGGGCGAAGAGCAGGTGAGGATCTGTGACTTTGGGAATGCCCAGGAGCTGACTCCAGGAGAGCCCCAGTACTGCCAGTATGGCACACCTGAGTTCGTGGCCCCCGAAATCGTCAATCAGACCCCTGTGTCTGGAGTCACCGACATCTGGTAATAAGGCTGGCCCATAGAGCTGAAGGGGTGGCCTGGGCCCGCTTCCCTCCGTGTCATGCTGGGTGGGGACTTGCGCGCTGGCAGAGAGAACCTTCACCAAGCCCAGCTTCCTTCTCTGAAGTAGGTTGGTGGCATAGCTCACGGGGACCTCTTGCCCATGTTACTACCTGCCCCTCACCAGAATAGACCCAGTCACTCGAGGTCTTAGCCCTGTCCAGCCTCAGCTCCTGATCACCCCTAGGTGTGGAACCTTCTCTGTAGCCACCTGGCCTCCCTGCAGTGAGGCACACACAGCCCCTTGGTTCCCAGACTCCTCTGGGCTTCCTGGGCTGGCCCTACCATGACCCTGACTCTTCCAGAGAAGTTGGGACCTCTTGGTTGAGAGTCCTCCCTGGAGGAGGCATCCTTGTGCCCATCTGACCCAGTGAGGCCCCTCCTCACTAGACTGGTGGTAGTGGAAAACAATGGCCTTCTCGTGGGAGGTCGGCTGTCCACTCACCCATCTATTACTCTCCTTTCCTCACAGGCCTGTGGGCGTTGTTGCCTTCCTCTGGTAAGGACCCCTCTGCACTCAGGATCCCGGTTTTCAATGAGCGCCTAGCAGGCCGACCCCTAACATTTCCAGAGCCTGGGACAGGAGAGCAATTTGGGGCCTGCAGCCCACCGCTTCTCCTCCACACCCTGCCCCTTGCTGCACTGCAGGAGGCCTCATGTGTGAAGGAGGGGGGTGCCCTAGCCTACGAGCCTAAGCTCTCTCTGTCACTGTGCTCATCTGTACAGGGCGGGCACACTGGCAGCCTCCTTCAGAGGCTGGACAGAGAGAGGCCAGTACTGGCTTCATGCCATCTAGGCAGCAGACTGTGAGGCCCTGAGTGTTCAGAACGGCCCCTTGGAAGGGGGAGGCTCAAGTTCAGGGTTGCTTATCCCCTCGGCACAGACTCCTCACCTCAGGGACAGGCCATGCCTAGAGGGACACAACAGGTCCTCCAAAGCATGGGCCCAGGACAGGGAGCTGGGTGCCTAGTTCTCAAGGCAGGACTCACCTACCGGGGGCTCGGGGTGGGGCAGGACAGGCAAGAGTCTGAAAGGCCTGTACCTTCTCCATAGCCCCGGGGGGCCTGACCCTGTCCCTAGACACTGGCATCCCTCAGAAGCCCCTGCCTCAGCTCCAGGGCCCTGTCCCCCTCTCACACGAGTCCCCTCTTCCTCTGCAGTCTGACGGGAATCTCCCCCTTTGTTGGGGAAAATGATCGGACAACATTGATGAACATTCGGAACTACAACGTGGCCTTCGAGGAGACCACATTTCTGAGCCTAAGCAGGGAGGCCCGGGGCTTCCTCATCAAAGTGCTGGTGCAGGACCGGCTGTGAGTGCAGGGCCCTGAGGAGCCCCCAGCCTGCAGAGTCCCTTTGTGCCAGCTCCCACTCCTGCCCCAGCCTCTGACCTTAAGCATTCAGTCTCCCAACTCCTTACAGGCCCTGTGTTCCCAATTATCGGTTGGCTCACTTAACCTGCATTCCTTTACAGGAGGCCTACCGCCGAGGAGACCCTAGAACATCCTTGGTTCAAAGTGAGTCTAGTCTTGCAAGGCAATGGTACAAGAGGTGGGAGGAGGGGGAACATTGTTAACAGCTACATTTATTGAGCACCTACTATGTGCAGCAGTCATTATAGGCAGTTTATATACACATGGTCTGTTAGTCTCTCAACAACTCCATGAAGGAAGACATTATTACTTCTCTTTTGCTGCTAAGGAAACTAAGGCTCAAGCTGGGATATCATGGCCTCTAAGGCACAGGCCTGGGCACCCTTCATCTTGGGGCTTCATCAGCAGGCTCTTCCCTGCCTCTTGAGACCAGCCCTGGTCCTCCTCTCTCCTGCGCGTCCCCCTCTGTCCCTCCCTGCAGTTCGTGGGTGGCCTGGCTGGCTTGGCCTGGTGATTTTGAGCTCCGTGCAGCCAGAATGCTCACTCATTCATCTTCAAACCCCAGCGGTGCAGGGGACAATGCCAGGCAGAGGGGTGGGGTTCAGCAAATGACCCAGAAAGAGTGTCTGAATAAATCATCCATTGAGTGTTCTGCTGGGTCAACTGAAGGTTGAGGTCATTCTGGTATCTGTCCTTAGGAGTAGGAGCCTGGGCTCTCAGATCATAAATGAGCTCTGAAAAGGACAGCCTGGGTGGGTGGCTGAGGGAAGCATCTGTGTTGGTCTGGCCCACCAACACTCCAGATGTCTGGGATGCTGGATCTCCACAGGGACAGATGGTGAGCTGGGGAGCAGAGCCCACACCAGGGGCCAGAGCCCCAGCTCCTGAGGGCAGCCAGTGAACAGGACAGGGCCATGAGCCCTGACGTAAGCCCCAAAGCCCAGCCCGAGAACCACTGAAGTTCTGCCGCTCCAGTTAGGCTCAGGGATTTTGTCCTTACATAGGCCCCTTGACTGTGGGAGTTGTGACAGATCTGAGGGGGAAGGGACCCCCAGGAGCCCAGACTCAAGGCTGCTCAGTCCACTGTCCCCTCCTGTAGACTTTGTCTCTCCACTGCCAAACTCTGAGGGTCTGGTTGATGGGGGACTTTGACTCAGGCCCTCTTTCCTGGGTTTGCAGACACAGGCCAAGGGCGCAGAGGTGAGCACGGATCACCTGAAGCTGTTCCTTTCCCGACGGAGGTGGCAGGTGAGTGTCCCTGGGTCCTGCTTCTGGGCCTCCCTCGTTCTCCCTCCGCACTTGTTCCCTCTATCTGCCGTTTTCCTATCATGTGCCCTCACTTTCTGCTCAGCTGTCTTCATCCAGTTTTTATTGTCTCAGCCCCCAGCTTCACCTCTGTTCCCTGACCCTCCGCCTCTCTCCCTGGCTCCTGGGGCTGAGGTGGGCTCGCGTGGGCCAGGCTGGCACCAGGGGCCCCTTTTGGGTCTGACCCCAGGACCCTGTCTCCAGCGCTCCCAGATCAGCTACAAGTGCCACCTGGTGCTGTGCCCCATCCCGGAGCTGCTGCGGGCACCCCCAGAGCGGGTGTGGGTAGCTGTACCCAGAAGACCGCCTCCCAGCGGGGGGCTCTCCTCCTCCTCTGACTCTGAAGAGGAAGAGCTGGAGGAGCTGCCCTCGGTGCCCCGACCGCTGCAGCCTGAGTTCTCGGGCTCCCGGGTGTCCCTCACCGACATTCCCACGGAAGATGAGGCCCTGGGGACCCCCGAGGCTGGGGCTGCCACCCCTATGGACTGGCAGGAGCAGGGACGGGCCCCCTCTCAGGACCAGGAGGCCCCCAGCTCTGAGGCCCTCCCCTCCCCAGGCCAGGAGCCCCAAGCTGGGTCCAGCCCCCAGCGGAGGGAGCTCCGGCGGGGCAGCTCTGCCGAGAGCGCCCTGCCCCGGGCCGGGCCGCGGGAGCCGGGCCGGGGCCTGCACAAGGCAGCCTCTGTGGAGCTGCCGCAGCGCCGAAGCCCCAGCCCGGGGGCCACCCGCCTGACCCGGGGTGGCCTGGGGGAGGGCGAGTACGCCCAGAGGCTGCAGGCCCTGCGCCAGCGGCTGTTGCGGGGCGGCCCCGAGGACGGTAAGGTCAGTGGCCTCAGGGGCCCTCTGTTAGAGAGCCTGGGGGGCCGCACCCGGGATCCCCGCCTGGCCCGGGCTGCGTCTAGTGAGGCCGCACCGCGCCACCAGCCTCCGCCTGAGACATGGGGCCTGCAGAAGAGCAGCAGCTTCTCACAGGGGGAGGCAGAGCCCCGGGGCCGGCACCGCCGTGCTGGGGCGCCCCTTGAGATCCCCGTGGCCAGGCTTGGGGCCCGAAGGCTCCAGGAGTCTCCTTCCTTGTCTGCCCTCAGCGAGGCCCAGCCACCTAGCCCTGCGAGGCCCAGTGCCTCCAAATCCAGCGCCCCTAAATCCAGTGTTCCCAAGTCTTTGAAGCCTCCTGCCACCACACCCAGTGATGCCCCACAACCCTTGGCGCCCCAGCCTGCCCAAGAGAAGAGCCCAAAGCCCAAGCTAGAGCCAGTCCCAGCCCCCAAGCGTACACAGCCCCCAGCGGCTCCGCAAAGCCCAGTGCCCCCTCTCACACCCTATGCCCAGATCATGCAGTCGCTCCAGCTCTCAGGCCACACGCAAGGCTCCCTGCAGGGCCCTGGGGCGCCTCCATCCGAGCCCAGACCCCACCCGGCTGTGTTTGCCCGGGTGGCCTCCCCAGCTCCAGGAGCCTCTGAGAAGCCCGTGCCTACAGCTGGGGTGCACCCGGTGCTGGCGGAGAAAGCTCGGGTCCCCACCGTGCCCCGCAGGCCAGGTAGCAGTCTCAGTAGCAGCATCGAGAACCTGGAGTCGGAGGCCGTGTTTGAGGCCAAGTTCAAGCGCAGCCGAGAGTCGCCCCTATCAAGGGGGCTGCGACTGCTGAGCCGCTCACGCTCGGAGGAGCGCGGCCCCTTCCGCGGGGCTCAGGAGGAGGACGGCATGTACCGGCCCAGCCCAGCGGGGACGCCCCTGGAGCTGGTCCGACGGCCCGAGCGCTCCCACTCCGTGCAGGACCTCAGGGCGGTCGGGGAGCCAGGCCTCGTCCGCCGCCTCTCGCTGTCGTTGTCCCAGCGTCTGCGGCGGACCCCGCCGGCGCAGCGCCACCCCGCCTGGGAGGCCCGCGGCGGGGACGGGGAGAGCTCGGAGGGCGGCAGCTCGGCGCGGGGCTCACCGGTGCTGGCGGTGCGCAGGAGGCTGAGCTCCACGCTGGAGCGGCTGTCCAGCCGGCTGCAGCGCAGCGGCAGCAGCGAGGACTCGGGGGGCGCGTCGGGCCGCAGCACCCCGCTCTTTGGCCGGCTGCGCAGGGCCACATCCGAGGGCGAGAGTCTGCGGCGCCTCGGCGTGCCGCACAACCAGCTGGCGGCCCAGGCCGGCGCCAGCACGCTTTCCGCGGAGTCCCTGGGCTCCGAAGCCAGCGGCACGTCGGGCTCCTCAGGTGAGGGAGCGGGGCCAAGGGGCGTGGCGGGTGACTGCGACACACGGGTGTCTAGGCCGAGCGTATGGAGCGGGGATGCAGGCGCAGAGTGCCGAGGAGCTTGGAGTGCTGGGGCGGGGCTCTGGGAGAAAGAGCTGGACGCCTTAAGGATGGACTTGGCGGAGGTGGGCGGGGAGGGGTGTGTGGTGTGGTGTGTGTGGTTACAGGTTCGTGGCTTCCCTGGGCCCAGGGCCGCTGGGAGACGGGAGCTTTCAGGGACTGGCTGGGCCAGTGCTTCTGGGTCTGGATCTTCACAGGTCCTGGGGAAGGCCGAAGCCGGCGGCGCTGGGGCCTCTCCCGGCTACGAAAGGAAAAGGGCTATTCACAGCCAAACCTCTCTGCCAGTGCTCAGGAAGATTTGGGTCACCAGTATGTGCGCAGTGAATCAGGTAAGAGGCCTGCTGGGTGAGTAGCTGCCTCCCTGCCCCAGGGTCAGTGACTGCTGGTTGGAGCCCCCATTGAAGAGCCCTGGCCGTAGCAGAAGGGACCAGAGATCAGGAAAACAGCAATAATAACAGAATTAACTAATTCCACGAATGAGAAATGCTGATCCTAGTAAGCGTTTCTCCTTACCACGGTCACTGTTTCCCGGTGAGGAAGCAGCCTGAATCTCGTTAGGAGCTCGGCCAAGTCACCGAGCTGGTATAGTACGCGGCAGCAGCCAGGGGCCTGGGCTTTGTGGTCCCCTGCAGCCAGACCCCAGAGGTGGCTTTGGGACGCCAGACTTACACCTTCCTTTGGCTAGCCTCCTCCCTCCCGAGAGACCCTCAGAGGCTGTAACAGGGCGGAGTTCTGAAAGGAGCACAGGCTAGGGTGCCCCTGCCCCCACAGCCCTGCCCCACACGCGGGTATGCTGGAATGGGCACCCAAAGACACTCTTTCTCTCCCAGCCCAGAGGCCCGCAATCTGGGTGGTGCCCCCAACTCTCCATTCCTCAATAGATCTGAACACCCTTGCTGTCCTTCCCCATCCTCCCTGCCCCCACAGGGGGTGGGGGGGGGCAAGCAGCCTTCAGGGCTCTTTGCTGAGGGGAGGAGGACTTGGGATAGGCGTTGCTCTGTTTCTCTGCACAAGTGTGCAGGGAGAGAGATATTCTCCACCTGGGGCCACCCCAGCCCCCTACTTGGGGAAGGATCGTTACTCAGGGAGCGCAGGCCCTCCAGGCCAGACTGTGCAGGATCTTTATCCATATCCAGTTTCCTAATAGAACTCCCCAGCACCGGTCCCACCGTGCCTCTGCTGAGATTGGGGTGCCCATGTCCAGCTCTGGCCAGGGGAGCTTCGGTGTCTTCCCCAAAGCAGGTGGAGCTGTAGCAAGCAAGGAGGGAGGAAGGAGGCCAGCCCGTGGAGGCAGGTGTGGAAAAGGCGAGAAAAGAAAGAGAGAAGCCAGCCCTGAGGCCTGGGGACAGCTGAGTCCTTCCCACTGGGGCTCCTCTCCCAGCTCCATTTTGCTTGTGCAGCTGGTTTCCTGCCGAGGCAGTGTCCCCTTACCTTATCCTCTTCCCCTGCCTTCAGGAAGAAGGCTGTCCCTGTCCACTTTACCAACTAGGGCTGGCCTCTGGGGGAATAGGGCGGGACTGGCAGGGCTGAGCTGGGGTCACCTTTCACCTCTCCTCCCGGCCCGCCCCCTCTCCCCCTACCCAGTACCCTCGCTTGGTCAGGAGGCAGCCGTAGGTGAAACTATATTTACTTTGCATCGTTGGACCCTTGGTGCGGGCCCCTCCTCGGGGAACACTGGGGTGGAGCACGAAACTGGGGGAGAGGTCATGCTGGCTCTCCTGATACTCACTCCAGCAGAGCATTTCTCCCCTGCCCAGCTTATCCCCACCTCCACTCCCTCCCAGTTCCTCAGACAGGCAGTAGCTGGGGCTCCCAGATGTGTGGACCCCTCAGCTCTCTCTGCCCCCCTTACCCCACGCCCCCAGTGGCTGGGACCAGATTGAGAGTTTTCTAAAGAGACTTCCCAGGGAGGAGGAAGGCAAATCCTCGAAACACCAAAGAGCCACCTGGCCTGCAGGGAAGACCTTGGCCTGTCCACAGCCCAGCTGTGGTTGTATTCACCAGCCGGAAGCCGGCTTTGCTGGAAGAGCCTCTTTCTCTGGCGGGTCTGTCCCTAGCTCCAATCCTGAGCACATCAGCGATAGAAGCTAACCCTTAGGAGCGCCGGCCATATGTTAGACACAAGCGAAGCCCCTCACATACCTCTCAGTCCTCACAGCAAGCCTAGAGCTTCGTGTTATGGTTTCCCTCCGTTTACAGAAAAAACATGGTCCAAGGTCGTTCAGGTGCTGTCTCTTGTCCCTGCAGAAGCTCTCACTACTTAGCTGACCTGAAGGAGTATGTATTTGGTCCAAGGCTGTGTCCCCAGACCCCAAAAGGGACGAGGGGTTGGGGAGACTGACACACTTCCAAGGTGTGCCCTGAATTTGCCTTGACTTTAGGTCTTTGGAGACGACACATTTTGATTGAATGTAACGTTCAATCCCAGGAGTCTCAGCTCAGGTCACTGACTCCTGCCACTTGCCCTGTGGTGCCTCAGGGGGAGTGGGTATTACAGAATCTTAATCAGCCTAGTGCTTCCATATTTGTTTTTATTTTACTTAACCCATGATTATAGAGCACTCATGTAGTGCCAGGCCCCACTCTGGGCGGTTCACATACAGCGGAGCTCCCAAGCATCCTCCAAGGTCAATGAAAGGAAAAGATAGTTCTGCATCCTGGAGAGTGATACTCACCCCAGAGAAAACTCTTGAAGGCACGGCATGGGGTTCTCCTTCCCACATCTGACTGGGAAGAGATACCCTTTCCCTCTGTTCCCTGCTGGCAGCACCAGCACTCTCAGGCACCTGCCTCCCTCCGTGGCCAGCGAGCCGGGGTTCCCGCAGATCCATGGCTGTCTTTGTCCTCCCTCCCAGATTTCCCCCCAGTCTTCCACATCAAACTCAAGGACCAGGTGCTGCTGGAGGGAGAGGCAGCCACCCTGCTCTGCCTGCCCGCGGCCTGCCCTACCCCCCACATCTCCTGGATGAAAGGTGAGAACTCTTCTCCCCCAGAGAGGGGGTAGGCAAGTGGGCCCAAGGCCAGGGGATGCTTGAGGGAGGTGGAAACTGTGGGGGGAGAGGGAGCCTGGAGGACCATGTGTGCTATCACACTCAGCAGCCCCCTGTGCCCCTCCCGGCCCTAGACAAGCAGTCCCTGCAGTCCGAGCCATCGGTGATCATCGTGTCCTGCAAAGACGGACGGCAGCTGCTGAGCATCCCCCGGGCGGGCAAGCGACACGCGGGGCTGTATGAATGCTCAGCCACCAATGTCCTGGGCAGCATCACCAGCTCCTGCACTGTGGCTGTGGCCCGTGAGCCTGGGCTGGGAACTCGGGGGGTGGGGGGCAGGGATGACACATGGTGGGTAGGGCTTGAAGGGCTCTAAGCTGAGTATAGAGGCTCACTGGGGCTCCCCTCCACTTGCCAGGCATCCCAGGAAAGTTAGCTCCTCCTGAGGTGCCCCAGACCTACCAGGACACGGCGTTGGTGCTCTGGAAGCCGGGAGACAGCCGGGCACCTTGCACGTACACGCTGGAGCGGCGGGTGGATGGTGAGGGACAGGGCAGGCGGGGGAGCGGGGGAGGAGGGGGCAGAAGATGCACAGGCCCAGGACATGATCACCCTCCCTGGGTTCCTCACGGACAGCCCTGGGAGCTTGGGTCTCCCCTTCTGTGGCCTCAGTCCCTCCTCCATGCTGCCCACAGGGGAGTCTGTCTGGCACCCTGTGAGCTCAGGCATCCCCGACTGTTACTACAACGTGACCCACCTGCCAGTCGGTGTGACCGTGAGATTCCGTGTGGCCTGCGCCAACCGGGCAGGGCAAGGGCCTTTTAGCAACCCTTCTGAGAAGGTCATCGTCAGGGGCACACAAGGTCAGTGGGATGAGGTACGGGGGTGGCCAGAGAACAGAGGGGCCGCTGAGCACCCCAGTTTCAGCCCGGGGGCATGAGGGTGATGCTTTTCTTTGTCTTCACTTAGATTCCTCAGTTCTGCCATCTGCTGCTCACCAAGATGCCCCTGTTACCTCAGGGCCGGCCAGGGCCCCGCCTCCTCACTCTCCTACCTCACTGGCCCCACCCCTGACCCCCAGCCCAGCTCCCACTCCCCCAGCCCCTCAGCCAGCTGCTCCCGGCCCCTCACCTCCCCCAGCACCCCCCAGCCAGGCCTTGTCCTCACTCAAGGCTGTGGGTCCACCACCCCAGACTCCCCCACGAAAGCACAGGGGCCTGCAGCCTGCCCAGTCAGCAGAGCCCACCCCACCCAGTGCCCAGGCCACCCCTGGTGAGCCCCAGTCTTCCGTCCCTGACACTGGGACCCCAACCCCAGACTCTACCCTTCAGGGGGTGAAGCCAGGATCTTCCTCTACTCCCCTGTATATGGTAACCTCCTTTGTGTCTGCGCCCCCAGCCCCCGAGCCCCCAGCCCCCGAACCCCCTCCTGAGCCCACCAAGGTGACTGTACGAAGCCTCAGCCCGGCCCAGGAGGTGGCCAGCTCCCCTGTGGGTGGTCCCCACAGCTCTCCTGGGCCAGAGGGCACCACTCTTCGGCAGGGGCCCCCTCAGAAACCCTACACCTTCCTGGAGGAGAAAGCCAGGCAAGTGGGTCCAGGAAGGGAAGAAGGACCGAGGGGGCAGTGAGTGGGGTGCAGAGAGAAGACCAGACTGCCCTGGACTGGGCTGGGGAGGGGCTGGTTTCTGGGTGCCTGGCACTACTGGGTTCAAATTTCCTTGGCTGGCCCCGTGCTGAGCTCTTTAACCATAGGATGTCATTTACTCTTCACAACTCTGAGAGACAGAGAGATGGCACTATCATCACCCATTTCACAGACAGGAGAACTGAGGTTGGAAAGGTTATGGGATTTGCCCGAGGTACAGAGCCGGTGAGGGGCAGAGCTGAGCCACAGGCCCAGGTTCCTAGGATCTGGCTTCAGAGGACGCCCTCAAAACCACTGCATCCTTGCTCCCTGGGGCCCCTGCTCTCCCCTGCTCCCCCCAGCTCCTTTCCTCTGAGTGTGTGGTGTGTCCCCCCCCACCTTATCCCGACAGGGGCCGCTTTGGTGTGGTGCGAGCGTGCCGGGAGAATGCCACTGGGCGGACGTTCGTGGCTAAGATCGTGCCCTATGCAGCCGAGGGCAAGCGGCGCGTCCTGCAAGAGTACGAAGTGCTGCGGACACTGCAGCATGAGCGGCTCATGGCCTTGCACGAGGCCTACATCACCCCGCGCTACCTCGTGCTCATCGCCGAGAGCTGCGGGAACCGCGAGCTCCTCTGCGGGCTCAGCGATCGGTACCTGGGGGACCTGGGCACTCTGGCAGGGGCGGGGGGGGGGGGAGCTGAGCTGGGACGTCACCGGCTTCGCTTGGCTACCCCCCCCACCAGGTTCCGGTACTCGGAAGACGACGTGGCCACCTATGTGGTGCAGCTGCTACAAGGGCTGGACTACCTCCATGGCCGCCATGTGCTGCACCTGGACATCAAGCCTGACAACCTGCTACTGGCCCCCGACAATGCCCTCAAGATCGTGGACTTCGGCAGCGCCCAGCCCTACAACCCCCAGGCCCTGCGGCCCCTCGGCCACCGCACGGGCACGCTGGAGTTCATGGGTGAGGGCGCCGCACAGGCCTGGGTTGGGGTGGGGGTGCGGCTGGGGCTCCCACTGGAGGGGTAGCCGCCGGGGCTCGCTCTGTTTCACTCCCTCACGTGGCCTTTAGTGAGTGCTTGCTGTATGCAAGCAGTGAATCATGGTAGCCCTGGATATTGGCATAACGTTATCCCCATTTTGCAGACAAGAAAGAGGTATGGTGAGGTGCCCTATTTGTCCAATATCGGGTATGAGTGCTAGAGCCAGGGTTTGATCAAACGGGACAGGATCCATTGTTAATATATATACATGAGGGAAACCAGCTACCACTTAGTTCATCAGCTGTGCTCCTCGGAGTTACTCTACAAGCCCCACTTCACAGATGAGGAAGTGGGAGAGCCAGACGGGCTTAGTACTTGCCAGCATCCCATAGTTAGAAGGGACAGGCCTGGGATTAGAGCCAGCCAGGCTGATTTCCACAGCGCCTCACCCTGCTGTTGGCTGTGTTCTTTGTGAATGGGTGTCCTACCTCAGAGGCGATCGGGGCGGGGAGCTGGTGCCTGTGTAGTTCTGAGGACCCCACCATTCCATACCTGGGCTGATTCCTCAGATGGCCCCCACCTCCTCTGGGGGCCACCCCCACTCCCCTACTGCCTGCTAGATCTGTGGTCTTGTGACCTGGGCCTCATCCTGATCCTCAGGCCCCCAGGGGCCTCCCTCATCTCTCCCGCTCCCCTGCCATCGGGAAGCTGGTTCAGCTTGACCTCTGTTTCCTGTCAGCTCCTGAGATGGTGAAGGGAGAACCCATCGGCTCTGCCACAGACATCTGGGGAGCAGGGGTGCTCACCTACATCATGTGAGTGTGCCCAGGCTGCACCTGCCGCCTCTCCCTGCTCCCCACTCCTCCCGCCTCCCCCCCACATAGGTGCACGGCCCCGCCCAGATCATCGAGCCCCTCTGAGCCCCCACATTAATGTTCCCCGGGACGGTGAGCAGACCTTCAGTGCACACATGTCAACGGAGCTATCTCCACGACAGGCTCAGTGGACGCTCCCCATTCTACGAGCCGGACCCCCAGGAAACAGAGACTAGGATTGTGGGGGGCCGCTTTGATGCCTTCCAGCTATACCCCAACACCTCCCAAAGCGCCACACTCTTCTTGAGAAAGGTCCTCTCAGTACACCCCTGGTGAGTAGGCCCCATACTTGCCAAGCCCCTGGCACTCCCTGCACCCCCCCAGACTGCCCTGGCCAGGCCCTAGCCAAAGAGCCCCCCAGTTCCTCCCGGGCCACCATGAACATCCCGCTCCACCGCTGCTACCACTAAATGGTGGTTCTACGTACCATTGATGCTTCTAAGCCCTGTGAGGTTGGGCAGAATCGCCTTCCTTCCCCATTCCAGAGATGGGGAAAGTGAGCCCCAGAGTTGGCCAGGATCCCTCGCCCAGGGACACGGCTCCAGGACCGGGACCTGGGTCTGTGGGAGGCAAGATCCTCGCGGGCTCACCATCCCTGGTGGGGCCTGGCAGGAGCCGGCCCTCCCTGCAGGACTGCTTGGCCCACCCGTGGCTGCAGGACGCCTACCTGATGAAGCTGCGCCGCCAGACTCTCACCTTCACCACCAACCGGCTCAAGGAATTCTTGGGCGAGCAGCGGCGCCGCCGGGCCGAGGCTGCCACCCGCCACAAGGTGCTGCTCCGCTCCTACCCAGGCAGCCCCTAGCGGCTCGGACCACAGCCCGGCCTTGGGCTTCCACTCGGGGTTTCGCTGAGGCCGCGGGACATTCCAGGGCCCATCCCGAGCCACAGGGGCCGGGGGCTTCGGACACCACCAGCAGCAACATCCAGCCGGGCTATTACCTCACGGACCCGCAGGGACAGAGGCCCCAGGCTTTGCCGATGCCACCCAGGCCAGAGCCAAAGGGGGAGACCCGTGGGCCAGGCTGGGTGGGGATGGGGGCGCAGGAGCAGAGAAGCAGAAGGGGGGCAGGAAGGGAATGGGGAAGAGATCAGGAAAAGAGGCCAAGGGACAGGGAGAGGAGATTTGAGGAAGGTTCTGGGGGAGCACCAACTGGGAAAGGTGTGAGTAGTTGGGGAGGAGGAAAAGGAAGGAGCCCAGGGTGTTGGGGCCATGGGCTGGAAGTGAGTGTTGGTGAAGCAGCGACAGGACACAGAGACAGGGCTAAGGAGCAGGAGCCAGCATGTGAAGAAGGGCAGCAAAGTGGGGGAAGGAGAGGAGAGGACTCAGGTGGGGTGGGTGGGTGGGCTAGCTGCCAGCATCCCCAGGAGAACCTGGAGGGCTGGGGGCTGGAGGTGGTGACTGCTGGAGCCAGCGCTCTCCTGTCCTCCTCCAGCCCAGTGGAGGCAGCTCTGAGCACTCCGTGCTGGCCCCAAGATGTCCCCACCACCCCTCTGTGGCCTTCGCCCTTCTTCCCGTTCATATTTATTTATTTATTGACTTTTATGAAATTTCCCTTCCATCCAATTCCTATTGCCCGTGTTGTCCTGACCACCCCACCCCACCCCAGCCATCCAGCTGTCTGTCTGTCTGTCACAAGGAAAATAAAAACGGCAAGCTGCAGGACCTACGTGTGGTCTATGAGGAGGGATGGCTGGGGGAATGGGGTGCTGGGGGTACTGGGACAGGGGCATTTCGGCCTTCTTTGGACCAGGGAGAGCTGAGCTATAACAGCTAACACCTTCAGACTGTGGCTCCTGACCCTGAGCCTCCGGGGCCCCACATCTCCCTTATTCTTAGAGGGAGGAGGGACTTCTGACTCTACTGAAGTTTCTGGAGTCCCAGCAGGACTCCACCGCTACCATCTAACCAGACTCTGGTGGTCCCCTCCCTCCTTATGCATATTCTGTCATTGCAACTTGGAGGATGCTAGGCTCTGCAATGCACCAGCCCACACCCCAAGGCTGGCACTGCCTCCTTCACTCTGCCCAGGAGACAGGCCAGCACGGAAGGGGTTTCGTCATGATGACTGGCGAGATTGTGATGACGGTGTGAAGGGCCACAGAAGAAACCAGGACAGCCTCTCATGCATGCTTTTGTGTTAGGGCACACGGGCCACCAGCTGCATGACGCTCTCTCTGGTCGGTGAGTCTGCTGAGGTGGGGCCACAGACAAGCATCTTCCTAGAGCCACGGGACACATCAACCTGGACGTTCCTGTCCCTATGGCCTGCTAGGAGTCTGATGGGTGCTGAGTGCCCTTGCCTCCAGCTGCTCCCCTGCAGAACCACAGCATGCTCACGGGGTCCTACAACTGAGATGCCCTGAGTAGAGGTGGAGGGGAGGGTGGAGCCAGTTCTCCTTGTGTCCAGGGGGACGCTGTTTCCCACATCTCCCCAGCTTGGAAACTCTGTTCTTGGCAAAGTGGAAGGAATAAATTCTCCTCCTACCATGAGCCAAGAGGGCTAGCGCTGGTGTGTTGCTGATTGAGTCTGAGGGCCCCTTGGCTGTGGCCCGAACAACCTTTTGCCCATCCTCGCCCAGCCTGGCCTCTTTGGCGTCTCAGGACCCCGGGGAAGAGGCAAGCCCCATCATCATAAAATAACAGGATGTTCAAGTCGGGGGAAGGGACTAGAGAGGGGTTTTGCCCACCTGTCATTTTAGCGATGAAGATACACAGTTTACCTGTGAGAATCTTTAATCCCCTACTCACCACAAGTGTTTTCATATAAAAATGAGGTGCCTGAACTCATATCTTGATAAATGGTAAAATTCCTCTCCCATCCCCATTCTGATCTTGAGCTCCTTTCCCATCTCCATTGAAAATGGCATGTGAACTGCTTGTTCCAAACCCGGAGGAGCAAAGGTAATTTATGTCAGCAGAGCTGTGTCAGAATTCCTCTGATCAAAAGGTGACAGCACTCCCCACCTGGGCGGGCAGTTACAATGTATGGAAGCAATGCTCTATCTGGTGTCCTGGGTTGGGTAGCCTGGGCTCCAGGCAAGTCCCAGAGGGGTGAACTGAACCCCTCTTAGGCTGTCTGATGCTTCTGTGCATGCTTTTTGGGGCTTGGGCAAATCTCGAACTCGGGAGTCATTATTAATGCCGGTCTCCAGCAACAGTCAGACCCAGCCCGGTCAGTCGTATCATGTCACATGGAGGGAAGTGAGCGGGACTGCAGCAGTAAAGGGGAGATGCTGTTCTCAAAAATCTTTACCGTTCCCTCTAGGTTGATCTCTCTTTACCGCCAGGGGGCAGAGTGCAGAAATGGCAATCCTAGACTCCCAGAGCCTGGGGAGTGCTTCCGAATTGGTCTTAACAGCCACACTGCCCTCTCATAATTGGCTGGATGGACAGTGAAGTCCCTCCCCTGTCCATGCTACTCTGGCTTCATTCGGGGACACCCCCACAAACACTTGCACCCTTTAACCAACAGTGTCCTGGGAATGGCATGTTGTCCAACTGTCTGGGGACTGACCAGAGTGCAAAGCCGCCCCAGCAGGGAGCTGAATCTCTTGCCGGCCTGGGCCCTTGTCTGATACCAGGAGTGGGAGGGTTACCCCCTGCCCTGAGAGGGGATGGGGCCGCATCCAGCTGCCCAGCTGTCCTGGTGCTGACATGAAGTGCACCCCAGAGCTGCTCGGGTTTCCCCCCCGGGCCTGCCCCAGCGGCTGAGCCAGCATCCTAAACATCCTCAGGCTAAATAAGGAGCCTGCTTAGGTCAGGGGGTGGGGCTGGGGTCCCCGGGGGGCTTGGGGCAACCAGGCCAAACAAGGCAAGGAGCAGAGCTATGTATAAAACCAGGGCCCTGGGCTGAGCACCTGCCCCTGCCCCTACTGTGCCTTCCAGAAGGGCTCTGACTCACCTGCTATCCAGCTAGTGGACTCAAGGCGCCAGGTCGACCCGCCCACGGTGAGTCCCTATTCTCAGACCAGTCCCAGACACTCCCATCCCCAGGATGTTTTGAACAGACAGGGGAGAAAGGCTGAAAGTCAAAGTCTCTATGTCAGCCTAGACCTCATGTTTGTTTTGCACTCCCCAGATGTCCAAGGCAACTTCCGCCAAAAAAACAGCGGCTGCGGCCCCACCTCCGGGATGTACCCTGGATATCAACGACCCCCAGGTCCAGAGCGCGGCCATTCGCATCCAGGCCTCTTACCGGGGCCATAGGTGAGGGGGAGCCCGGAGCCCTCAGGAGGAGGGGAGCAGGAACTGCAGAAATCGCCCTGACCTGCAGCGTGGGCGTGGGGGGGAGCTGAGCAGTGTTATGGACTGCTGGTGTCACTGGACTTAGGGAAGAGAGTTTGACGAGGTGTGGAAAGGTGGCCGACAAGATCAAATCATTTCATCAGGGTAACAGTTCAAGAACAGCACCCCCCCTCCCTACCCACCCGCTCAATTGAAGTTCTAGCGGGCCGAGGGGGTGGGGGCAGGGGATTCGGTACGGCGGTCCAGAACCGCGTCGTGGGAGCTCTGGGCCCTGACCCGGCTCTCGGATAGGTCCCGGAAGGAGCTTCGCGAGAAGGGGCCGCCACGAGTGCTGGAGCCGCTGAAGGACGTGGTGCTGATCGAGGGCAGCGCGGCCAAGCTGACTTGCCGCATTTCGGCTTTTCCGGACCCCTTCATCCGCTGGAGCAAAGACGGCAAGGAGCTGCGCGACGGGCCCAAGTATCGCTACGTCTTCGAGGACCCTGATGTGGTCGCCCTGGTGGTGCGCGACGGCGAGCTGGCAGACCTGGGCCAGTACAGCATCAACGTAACCAACCCCTTCGGCCAGTGCTCTGACTCGGCGCGCATCCTCGTGGAAGGTACGCGCGTTCCCCGTGCGGCGCCACCGCGAAGAGCATCACCGCCTCCCGGCGCCGCAGCCGGGTCCCTCCAGCGAGCGCCTACCGCTGGGCCTGGCCGAGTCCCGATGGGGTTGAGGACACAGCCTGGGGCGCAGCGGCGCGCGGGCTGGCTAGCCCTTCCTGCCTCAAGATCCCGCCCTCACCCGCCCCCGCCCCAGACCGAGAAGTCCGCTTTGGGCTCTAGTCACTCCACTCCAGCGCCCCAAGGTCACAGCGAGCCAGAGGCAGAGCCAGGGTTAGGGCCCAGGTCTTCTGGCTCCGCCCCAGGGCAGTGTTCACTGCTCAGAACTATGTCCATCCAAGGCACTGAGATGTGTAAACGCTCCCGATCTTTCACTCAGCGTATTTCTTTTCATTCCCCCATCCCACCGTGGGCAGGAGCAGGGCCAGCTATTAGTCCAGTTTAACAGCGGAGGAAATGAAGCCCCAAAGAGGGTAGACTTGTTCAACGTCCCACTACTGGCTTAAATATATCTCATATTTAGGGCCGGGTATTATCTGGGGACGTGATGCCCCTGCTCCGCCTCACCCCTAAGGACCCTCCCCGGGTCGCATGCCCTTTCCCTTCTTCTAGTCCCTGCGAAGATTCAAAAGGGACCGGATAACACTAAGGCACGCAAAGGCGCCACCGTAACGCTGACCGCGGAGATCATGGGCGAGCCTGCGCCTGACGTCGGCTGGACCAAGGACGGGGAGGACATCGAGGAGGATGACAGGCGAGGGCGGGGTCCTGCCGCTGGGGCGGAAGAGGGCCCAGAACCCCGGCGGGAGTGGGCCGGGAGCGGGGAACGCGAAGCGAGGACCAGAGCTGGCTAACCAGCCTGGCCCCGGGCGCCTGTAACCTGACCGCCGCCCGCCCTCCCCGCTCCCCCTCTCCCTGCCAGGGTGTTCTTCGAGATCGGCAGTACCACCACGACGCTGACCATTCGCCGGGCCACGGCCCAGGACAGCGGCAAGTACGAGGTGTACGTGGAGAACAGCCTGGGCATGGACCAGAGCTTTGCTCGCGTGGACGTGGCCTGAAAGAAACGCTCGGATCTTACTCCCTGGCTCCAAGCCCTGGGGTGCGTGGGACCGACGACCCTCCCCCCCCCATCTCGCTTAATAAAACTGCTCTTTCTGACCCTCCGCGTGTTCTGGTCTTTGGGGACGCCGTTTCTTCTTCCCTGAACTCGCACCCACGCTTACTCCAGACCCACACACTAAGGTCACAGTATGTGGGGGTGGGAATGTTTGGAGAGTACCTGGTTTCGTGCTTTACGTTACAGACTGCAAATCTGAGATAGGCTTTCTTTCACACTACGGAGCTCCTTCATTTCCCCGCGGGACCGCGCCAGGAGCTTATGACGCCGCCTCCTCTTTTTCCGTCTACCTCAGGCCCCACCCACTCGCCGCGGTCGGCGCCCTCGCCACGCCCATTTCACGGCTGGCCGCACCTCCTCTCGTCTCTAGGCCCGCGTCTTCCTGGGACCCTGCTCCTCCCTTGGCGGCTACACTGGGGCCCATTCCCAGACAGTGCAAAGTCCTAATCTCAGCTTCCCTCCTCTGCCTCTTAGGCCCCACCCTTCTTCTCTTTAGCCCCGCCTAGATCCCTTGGCCATGCCCCTTGTTCTCCCATAAGTCCCACCTCCCTCCTCTCCTGTAGTTAGAAACAAGCGAGCGTGGGGGGGGTGGGGGTGGGAGGGGCGGATAGAGGAGAGGGCTGTGGGAAACGACGGAATCGTAAGAACTACTATTCCCGGCATACTCCGCGAAAGAGTTCTCGCGAGTCGCGAGAAGACACGTGCGCGGAAGGAGCAAGCAGTAGCGGGCGACAGAGCTGGAATAAAGGGAGCTAGTGGTAAAGGTTGCTGATGGAGGGGTGGCGAAAGGGGTAGAGGGCAGGGGACGGCCCCTACACTGAGGGCTGCTCGGAGGTCCCGGCTGGCCCTTCGGAGGTCTGCTCTTGTGTTGGTCCCACAATCCCCTGGCTACGCAAGGCTAGGGTTTATTAGACAGAGTCGGTTGTGGCGTTCAGAGGGTCAGCAATCATTGCTTCGACTCGAGTTTCAGACTTGTCTCCAGTATTGGGACCCAGGGGGAGATAGATTCCGTGTTTGAGATGCCAAGGGAATCTGTCTTTTGATTCAGGGTTCATCACTTAAAGGTTAGTTTTAGGATTCAAATTCAGCATATAGGGGGTTTTTTGCTTGGACTTGGGATTCACCAGATACGTTATTACTTAGGATTCATTCTTAGGATTGCAGTTAAATATGTGGGGCTCACTCAGGATTTGAGATTCAGTATTCAGGGTTCACTGTTGGGATCTGGGGCTTAACATCTGTAGCATAAGAATGGAACAGTTGGGAATCAGTGGGTTTGGGGTCTAAGGTCTGTTGCTGAGTTTCTGAGTTTGCTGAATGTGTTTATGGCCAGAAGGAAGTCTGATGGATCAAATGATGGGGTGTGGATTTCAGGATTTAGCAGAAATCACTGTGGGGTTTTAGGGCTGGTTGGAATCTGGGTTGGGGTTTCAGATGTATGGGATTTGTGAGATGTGTCCAAGGAGGGACTCTATTGAATTTCGGATTTACATCCTGTGAGAGGGCTAAGTGTTGCTATTTGGGGTTTGGGGTTTGCTTGGGATGTGAGTGGGGTTCTTGGGCTGGGGTGTGAGATCTGAGCCGGATTTCTCTGTTGGGATTTGAAGTTTAGGTAGCAGTTGCCATCATGCTCAAAGCTGTGATCCTGATTGGAGGCCCTCAAAAGGGTGAGGAACCCAGGGAAAGGGGTAGGGAGGTTGGGCTGGACTGACTGGGGAAAGGAGGAAGAGGGAAGCAGGAAGCTAAAATGTGCTTCTCTCTTCTCTCTCAGGGACCCGCTTCAGGCCTTTGTCTTTTGAGGTGCCCAAACCCCTGTTTCCAGTAGCGGGGGTGCCTATGATCCAGCATCACATTGAGGCCTGTGCCCAGGTAACCCCAGAGGTTCCCCCTCCCACCTAGCTTCCTGTTCATCTTCATGCTCTATTTCTCCTCCAACCACGTCGTGTTCGGACCAGGCCTAACTCCAGGGACTACCATTTATAAATGACAGTGTGAATGGTGTCCCTCGGAGCTGTGCAGTGCAGCTGCCCTGCTCTCTTCGCTAATCTGGTTTCTCATCTGGCCTCTTCTTGTTCAGACTTCACTCCTATTTTTAAAGCATGGAATGCAAGATCAGGCAGGAATCTTCGAGACCATTTAAAGCTATAGTCCAAGGAACCTGAATGATAGCAAAGCATGGAACTCAAACCCTTGCTCACTGTGGAGCTAATTTCTTTATTGCTTTTGGCATCAGGACAGGCAAGGTTTTACCTGAATCCAGTCTCTGCCTGCTCTAAGGACTTGAGCAAATTCCTTACCCTTTCTGAGCCTTAGTTTTCTTACTGGTCGGATGGGGTGATTAAGCCTACTTTGGGGGGATGGCAGGACTTAAGAGATGATGTGGTAAAGTGCCTAGTGCAATGTAGGCACTTGATAAATGGTACCCTTATCTCACACTGATCTCAAGCTCAGACTGACAGATAATAAATATGGGAGAAAATGAATGGATGATCTTTCCATGCAGCTTGGTAGGCAGGATCTTTCAAAGCTAGGGTGATCCTCAGATGCGGGGATGGGGTGGGCAAACAAGAGAATCATATAAGATTGAAAGAACAGGGACAGACTTCCTCTAGGTTTCTTTTTGTCTGGAGGAGAACACAGACCAGAGTGGTAAAGTGAGTGCGTAGGGGCCCCACAGCTGAGACCAAAGCTCTGGCCTCTGGACTCCTGGGCCTGTATTCTGTCCTATCGGATATGTTCTTTTTTCCTCCCAACCTCTTCCCTTGTTCTCAGGTCCCTGGGATGCAGGAGATTCTGCTCATTGGCTTCTATCAGCCTGACGAGGCCCTTACCCGATTTCTAGAGGCTGCTCAGCAGGAGTTTAACCTCCCCATCAGGTGTCTGTGCGGTATGGGGGCTATGGGGCGTATGGGGAGTGGGAGCAGTGCCCAAGGCCTCAGAGTTCTTGTGAGTGGGTTGAGTCAGCATTCGGCAGACTTTGCCCTTATAGATTAGGAGGGGTCTTATTTGGGAATCTCTGAATCCTTGAGGATATTGGCCTCAGGCAGGTGTATTTCTGGGAGCAGGAGGAGTCAGGTGCCCAGGCTCATGCTATCTGCCTCCTCTCATCTCACTGAGCCGGCTTTGGGGTCCCCGGGGACAGGTACCTGCAGGAATTTGTGCCCCTGGGCACAGGAGGTGGTCTCTACCATTTCCGGGACCAGATCCTGGCCGGGGGCCCCGAGGCCTTCTTTGTGCTCAACGCTGATGTCTGCTCCGACTTCCCCTTGACTGCTATGTTGGATTCCTATAGACACCAGCCTCACCCTTTCTTGCTCCTTGGCACCACGGTGAGGGGGCCGGGAGGGCTGGAGGGGGTAAAGGGGGGTGATCCAGAGAAGTTCCTGGAATGCAGTGTGTCGAAGAGGCAGAGGCAGCCCAGAGAGCTAGAGGGAACGGGCATCAACAGGGGAATGTGCCAGAAATCCCAGCAAGTAGCAGAGGAGTTGGTGGCGGAAGAGACCTGAGCCCTTTGGCTGCTCAGAAGGAAGGAGGGGGAGGGCCGCTGTCAGTTCTCCCCCGCTGAAGGCCTGTCAGTGGCGGAAATACGTGCCAGGTGCTACAGGGGAGAGAAAGAAAAAAAGAGAAAACAGACCTCACCGCCCTGGAGCAGGCGGGTCATTGTTTTGGTGTGTCTGTCTTTCAGGCTAACAGGACACAGTCCCTCAACTATGGCTGTATTGTAGAGAACCCACAGACACACGAGGTGAGAGCAGAGACAGGGCTGGCTGGGTTCTTACTCTGTATCATCATGTCCGCTCCCCTCTGCCTCCAGAGAATGCTAGAATGCTATTGGGTGGGCTCCAGTGCTGTCAATCAGGTGGGGCATACCCTTGGCCGTTCATCTTCCAAAGAGCAGAGATTAAGAGTTAATTTCCATGGGTGCAGCACCCCGATGGCTGTATGGTGTTCCGTGCGGTGTTCTGTGGGAACATGGAAGGAGGCGCACCCCAGCCTTGCCTGGGTGGGGGCAGGGAGAGCTCCCTGGAGGAGGCAGGGTCAGAGTTGGGTTAAATTCATGGAGATGAAGGAGACAGGAAGGCGTTGCTGGTGGAGGGAATAGGCTATGCAAGGGCACAGAGGCAGGAAACAGTATGGGGCCTCTGGCATTCCCGAGGTGGGAGTGGGATGGCCAGGTAGAGGGTCTCAGTCCTAGTTTGTGAAACTCCCTACCCTGAGCTCCACTTTCATACAGCCCTCTTATTTGTTCAAGCATTAGTATCAAAAATACACTTAAAACAGGCACACGCAGGGGCCCTGGTGGGCTCAGTCGGTTAAGCGGCTGCTGCCTGCGGCTCAGGTCATGATCCCAGGGTTCTGAGATCGAGTCCCACACCAGGCTCCTTGCTCAGCAGGGAGTCTGCTTCTCCCTCTGCCTGCTGCTCCCTCTGATTGTGCCATCTCTCTCTCTCTCTCTGACAAATAAATAAATAAAATTTTAGGGAGCACCTGGGTGGCTCAGTGGGTTAAATCCTCTGCCTTCAGCTCAGGTCATGATCCCGAGTCCTGGGATCGAGCCCTGCATCGGGCTCTCTGCTTGGCAGGGGGCCTGCTTTTCTCTCTCTCTCTGCCTGCCTCTCTGTCTATTTGTGATCTCTGTCAGTCAAATAAATAAATAAAATCTTTTAAAAATAAATTTTTAAAAGAAAAAACAGGCACGCACACATAGATATGTGCAATTTTTTTTTTTTAAGTTTTCTACTAGGCACTAGCTAGATATGGAAGAAACAGAGCCAAAGAAATAGAATCCCTGCCACTCAGGAACACCCCCCCCCCCCGCCAAACACATACACACAGTGGGAAGGACAGTCAGAAATCAACCATGGCAAATGACACAAGGGCCACAGTAATGTGTGGCCAGAAGCCAGGGGTGCCCAGACCTGAGAAGGTCTGCATAGTGCGGGACAAACACAGGTTCACGGAGGAAGTGGCAAGGTCGACCGGGTTTTGAAAGCTGAGTTTTCCAGATGAATTGCTGAGAAAGGGCATTCCAGGCACAGGCATGCACGGGCAGTGAATTGTGTGCTGGGGGTGCTGGGAGGTGGGGACAATGAGGAGGGAAAAGGCATGCCATTGGGATTTGTCCTGAAGGTGAAGGGCAGAGACTCTGCATTTTAGGAAGACCATCCTAGCAGCAGGGAGTAGCTGGTGGTGAGTAGGTCTTAGGGGATGGTGGCAGAAGTGGAGGGTGGAGGGCTGGGGAGGGGGCCCCTCTGCTGGACCCAGCCTGCTCTGTCCTCAGGTCCTGCACTATGTGGAGAAACCCAGCACCTTTGTTAGTGACATCATCAACTGTGGCATCTACCTCTTCTCCCCGGAAGCCCTGAAGCCCCTTCGGGATGTCTTCCAGCGTAACCAGCAGGATGGGCAACTGTGAGGCGGGCCCCATGGCCCTGTAACCCCAAGTCCCCCAGTCACAGAGCACACCCCCACCCCCAGGCTCTGCAGGCTCTTCACCTGCTCACCTTCCTCCTCCCTTTTCCTTTCCACTTGTCATCCCTAGCCAAGCCTTCCCAGTCCCCTCCCCTTCTAACCTCATTCTGTCCCTCTTCCTTATCCATCCCAGTTCCTCCTCTGTCACTGCCTGCCCACTCCCCTTCTGGTCCATTTCTCTCCAGCCCTGAGTGTCCCGGAGATGTCTTTTGGAACAGACGGCAACACGCACACTTGGGCGCACACACGCTTGGGTGCAGAGACATGCAGAGAGAGAGAGAGAGACACACACACACTCACTCACTCACTCACTCACTGTCAGGCTGAGGCTCCCCTCAGCACATACCACATAGAGCCCTGCTGGCCACAATCCCCTCCCCAGGTCATCCCTGTAAGGCCCCGGACCTGATAAGGGCCCCCGCCCCGTCCCTGTCCCCGCGGGTCCTGGCCTTCACTCCCTCCTCCCCACCGGCTCCCTGTCTCATGCTCCACTCACTCCCATCCATCTCTGCTTCTCTCTCCATCTCTTCTGGCCTCTGTCTATTTCTGCTAAGTTGGCATCTCTACCATCTCTCTCTCTCTCCCTCTCTTTCTGTGACTGTCTCTGCCCTCACCAGCTGTCTTCCTCTGGGGTGAGTGTCTGTGTTTCATTCCATCCTGTGAGAGGGAGGGTGACCCGAGGTGGGGTTTGGAGGAGTGGATGGGGAGGAGAGGGACATGGGGGGGAAGCTACACCCGGGCGAACTCCCTGGGCCTGGGGCAGAGATGGGGGATCGGTCCATGCCTGGGGGTCCCCTGGGATCGCACCCCAGGTGGGGGTGGGAGGATGATGTGGGTAAGGAGGGTACTGGCAGTGCTTCCTGGGACATGAGCGTCCCTTTGGAGAAGATCTAGCCAGGCCTGGAGAGTGGGATTCCCTGGGATCACTATCCCTGAGACACCGCGTTGGCCTCCTGGGCGGGCTCAGCTGGGGAGCTGATGTCCGCTTCTCCTCTCTGCCAGGGAGGACTCCTCAGGCCTGTGGCCAGGGGCAGGCACCATCCGCCTAGAGCAGGACGTGTTCTCCGCCCTGGCTGGGCAGGGCCAGATCTATGTGCACCTCACTGACGGGATCTGGAGCCAGATCAAGTCCGCAGGGTATGCCTCATGAGGTGGCTGGGGCACCTGGGAGCTGAGATTTGTGGGGGGTAGGCACCTGCTGGCCCCTGAATCCTCCATCCCCCTTTGTGGCTCCCCCAGCTCAGCCCTCTATGCCTCCCGCCTCTACCTGGGTCAGTACCAGCTCACTCACCCAGAACGCCTGGCCAAGCACACTCCCGGGGGTCCACGAATCCGAGGTATGTCCCCCTGCTCCCTTCCTCATCTTTGCCTCCAACCCCAGCCCCCTGTGCCCTCTGAGCCAGGACTCCTGACCTCAGATTCAGAGGTGAAGCCCCAGTCCCTGCCCCGCCCCCCCACAACCAGGTATGGTGTGGGGTAGCTGCCCCCAGGTCTTCTCTTCTGCTTCTAGGAAACGTTTACATCCACCCCACAGCTAAGGTGGCCCCATCAGCCGTGGTAAGTGGGGGGCCAGGCTGGCAGGATGGGTGGGATGACGCAGAGAACTTCTGAGCTCAGAAGGTGGGGCTCTGCTTTGTGGCCACCCATTGTGCAGGCTCAAGCAGGTCCCTTCCCTCTTATCTGTTCTAGAAGGGGCTGGATTCTGGTTTCTCCAAGGCCCCCAGGGCTTATGGGATCTGTTCCTCTCCACAGCTGGGCCCCAATGTCTCCATCGGGGAGGGGGTGACCGTGGGCGAGGGCGTGCGGCTCCGAGAGAGCATTGTCCTCCATGGGGCCACGCTGCAGGTAGGCACCCGGTGGCTGGCTGGGAGGGGGTGGCCCCCGTGGGCTCAGCATCTGGACCCTTCTCCTCCCTCACCGCACACTGTCGTGTTTGGCAGGAGCACACGTGTGTCCTGCACACCATTGTGGGCTGGGGGAGCACTGTGGGGCGCTGGGCCCGTGTGGAGGGTACTCCCAATGACCCCAATCCCAACGACCCCCGAGCGCATATGGACAGTGAGAGCCTCTTCAAGGACGGGAAGCTGCTGCCTGCCATCACCATCCTAGGTATGGCTTCCTTGGGGACTAGGGCTGGGGAAAACCTCCACAGGTGCTGGCCTTGCCCTGTGGGGATGGGACACACGTGTGTGTGTGTGTACGTGTGCGCGCATGTGTACGTATGCTTATGTTTATTCCTTTAGCAAACATTTACAAAGTGCTTGCTGTGTGCCAGGCCCTGTTGAGTCACTGGGAGTCTGAGGCCAGGGCGCAGATGGGCAGGGAGGGATGCCTCCCGGATGGCCATGGCCCCAGCTCCTTGCCTCTGGCCTCTCCTCCCCACGGCTTCTTAGTTGGGGGGGGGGGCTTCCTCCTCTGGGTGCTCTCGTTCCCGGTTGCAGGCTGCCGCGTCCGGATCCCTGCTGAGGTGCTCATCCTGAACTCGATTGTTCTGCCACACAAGGAGCTGAGCCGCAGCTTCACCAACCAGATCATCCTCTGAGGGGGACTCCCAGAAGGCACCCCCCCAACTCCCAACTCCTACCTGCTTCCCTCGAGGCTCCTTCCTGCAGGGTCGGCCTCTGTCCAAAAGGACCAGAGGAAGGCAGGCAGGATCTTCACGTGCCAGGCGCAACGTGGGTGGCTGGGGGACTCCTGGCCTCCCTCTTCGGTCCCTAATAAACCCAGGTGGACCTTGGAGCCAGCATGGACTCCCGCTTGTGCCTGGGCTGGGGGTGAGGGCGGAGGGGGCGGGTAGCTGAGTCAGGCCCCCCCACATTAGCATTTAAATTGGAGTCGTTGCTGCGGGCTCATGAATAATGAATCTGGAGCCCTGGTAAATCTCCCCCTCCCACTGCCTTTAGCCTCTTGCGCCCGCTCTGCTTGGGAGGAAAGCCCCCAAGGCTCCCAGCCTGTCTGGCCCCTGCCTTCACCCCTGCTCCAGCACTGAGGGCTCGCCCGCCTTCCTGTTCCTCTTCACTGGGCCTGGCTCGAGCTCCGAGTGTAAGGATTCCAAAAGGAAGGGTGCAGGATTCTGGCTGGGCTGTGGGACGCTGGCGGTGGGCTCAGGGACCGAGAGCCACGGGCCCGATACTGGGTCACCAGTGGCTGCTTTTCTCAGTTCCTGCCCAGCCCGGCCCCAGCCTGTTTTCCGCTTTGCCAGCTCCATCTGCTCCTAGCCTGGCTTTTGGCGGAGTGGGGGTTCTCCCCACCCGAGGCCTGCGTGGGTTCTGTCTCTTACTCCCCTGGCAGGTGGGGCAGACCTAAACTGGTGCCTCATCATCTCCAAGTCCGGGAGTGTGCTGGGAGGGGAGGGGCCCTGGCCACTTCCCACCACCCTGACTCCGTCCTTTGGGAGATCTTAGTCCTCTCCACATTCCCCTAGCCCCAGAGCAACCCAGCCATCTCTCATGTTTGCCCATGACCCCCATGTGCCCCCTCTTGGTACCCCCCCTTTCCCCAGCTGTGGGTGCAGAGCTTAGTTGCCAGATGAGCTGGTAATGATCGTAATCTGCTAATTGAGAGGAATCTAATTACCCAAAGAGAATGGGGGGGCAGGGCGTGGGTGGGAGGGAGGAGGGGGTCCTGGCAGCAGGCAGGGGTGGTAGGCGGCGGGGCGCCGGGACCTCGTTATCAGCACCGGAGTCTGGGATTTCATAGCTTCTTAGCTGGACCATGGGGAAGACCCGCTCCCCCAGTAGCCGGGCTGAGGGTAGTGTGGGGATTGGGTTGGATTTGCGCTCCCGGGCCCCCTCCGGCCCAGCAGGCTGCATGAGAGCAGGCGTGAAAGGAGCCAGGCTTCAGCAGCCCAGACCTATAACCTGCCTGTGTTTAGACTCTTCCCCATCTCCCGGCCCTACCTCCAGCCCAGATCTTCCATTTGCATGGGGTGGGGAGGGGGCCACAGATGCCTCCTCTGGGCCTGGGGTCAGCTCCCTGAGGGAGAAGCCGGGAGATGAGAAGGCTGGGCTATGTGTCTGGGGCCGGGGTCTCTTCCCTGCCCCCCACCCCAGTCCTGACCCTTCTGTTCCAAGTGGTTGGCAGAGGCCATGGCAGTTCCATCATAAATATGATAATTTAATTATTTTCTCAGCAAAACACCGTGAAATCCAATAAGTCTGTGTCAGGCCCTGGCCCCCGGGACCCCCCTCCTAGGCCCAGTGGGGGTGGGGAGAGGCACTGGAAGGGGAAAGGGTCAGTGTTTGGGATGGGGGGATAGCTAGTGTAGTTGGGATCTTTGAAACCTGTCCCCTCCCACCAGGCTGGCAGAGTCCCTATCGCGGGCTCCTGGGGAGGTGGGGGAGGTCTTAGGAATTGTAACGCCCTCCACTCCTCTCCGGCTCCTGTCTGCCCTGGGAAAGACCGCGCGCCAATTCATCTCTGAGGGCACAGCTGAGGGCCCACGATGTGGGAGCCCCCTGCTCCTCCACGTCTAGGTCTTCATTGGCCCTGTATGGGTAGGAGGGTGCTGGTCCCCAAAGGGTTTGAGGAGAGAAAACCAAGGGAACTGGGGTGGGAGGTGGGGGGATGAGCGGGGGAAGGGATGCGGGGGAGGGGTGCGCTCCTGCCATTAGTGCTTTTTTAGGTTTCCATAAAAAGATTATTCTGTAAAATCAGTGAGGGGGAGCAGGCTTGTGGAGGGGGGGCAGGTCCCTGGCGCCGAACTGGATGGGGCGATGGGAGGAGGGCTGGGGATGGGGACTGAGCTTGGAGAGAAATTTGGATGGGCTTCAGGAGCCAGCGAGGGGAAGAGGCCGAGCCAAGAACACAGATTGGGGGGAGGTTGGCCGGGGTGGGGTGGAGTGGGGGCAGGGCCCTCCTCTCCCTCCTGTTCCCTTTGGCGAGGCTGACCTGGGCCCCAGTCCCACCCCAGTCTCCATCCCCTCCCCCTGGCGCTTAGCAGCCATTATCGGGGGAGCAGATTGCCACCCCCTCCCCCTCTCCGGGAAGCAGGCACAGCTGGGGCCCCGCCACATCTGCCGCATCAGCACCGAGCACAGCTGGGTGTGCCCAGAGCCGCGCTCCCCAAAACACAAAGGGGAGGGCGGGGGCCAAGGAGAGCCTAGACCCCGGAGACAGACACACTGACACCTCTGCCAACAGACACACTCCTCAGGGTGAAGCTACACCCACCACCACCACACGCGCTCCCTCCTGTGCAGACAGGAGAACTGACAAACACGCAATTACTCTGCCCCGCCCGCCACCCCCGCTCCCCTCCTCCCGCCCCTTCTTCCTCCTCCCCTTCCTTCCCTCCAGGCTCCCCTCTGCTGCCTGGGCCACCTCGGTTCTTCTGGAGGGAGCAGGGGCCTCCCCTTTACCGAGCGCCCCTTTCTGAGGGGCCTGGAGAACTGGAGGGCAGGAGGTAGTGAGGGCTGCAGGTCTAAGCGAGGAGCCTGGGCAAAGCCGCTGTCCTCCCTCCGTGCCCATACTCGACACAAAGAAATCCCCTGTGGAGCTCTGGTTCTTGCCTCTTTGGGTGTGATGGAGTCTCTATTCCAGGGCCAGCTGGCTGAGCACCCTTGACTGGTGCTCCCCGTGACGGTGTTCCATCAGCCACCTCAAGGAGGCGCTGCGTGCCCTCTGTTCTGTAGCCTGGAGCTCAGAGGCTCCCCAGGCTATTCCCTGCCACCCCCCAATCTGGCATGCACTCCACTGCTTAGCTCTGCTACCCTTGGCGTGTGCAGGGCATGAGGGCTCGCCAGTAGTGGTCAAGTCCCTATCCCCAGAGAGATGAGCAGGGACCCCTTCTTTCCTGTCTTTGCCAGGAGATAGCCACCTTCTGGCCCCCTGATTTAATCTGGCCCCTTTCCCAGCCCTCGCTTCTCCTGCTCATCTTCTTGGTCCTGATGTCCTGCCCTCAGCCCTCTCCTTCCTGCCCCGCACCCCCGTCCCCCGTCCAGCGCCGTGCCCCCGCCCCTGCCCCTCAGAGCTTTAATCCCTCCTGCTGCTGTGCCGCCTTATCTGCTCCCAGCAGCTTTCACTGCTGCAAAGCCCTCTCCCCCTCCTTCTCTGGATCTTCTCCCCCTCCTTTCCTGGCTCCCTCTTCTCTCTGACCAGCACCCCCACTCCCAGCCTCTCTCTGCCTCTCAGGCTCCCAGGATGGCTTCTAGCTGACACCAAATTTGCACTCCAGTACCCTTTGCCCTGTCTCCACGTTCCAGTCTGAGGTTGCCCACCCACGCCCACTCAGGTCCCTTCCTCCTCCCAACCTGACCCACCCCCGCAACCCTGCAGGCCCCACAGACTTGGGCAGCTTCTGCCTCGCCAAGATTTTTTCTTCTTCTCGTCTTTCTTCCCTGCTCTCCCTTTTCTGGTCCCCTCCTCAGTTCCTCCAGCCACTGGCCCCTCTATCTTGGGCCTGGTGCCCTTCAGCCCCCAGTGATCCATGGTCTCAGCTTGGGCATCCCCAGAATAGGATGGGATCACGCCAGGCTGGCCCTACGTAGGACGGGGTAGGGGGTGCAGAATGCTGGCCAGCAGTGGGGGCAGGGCCTGGCGGTGGGACGCTAACCCTCTTCAGTCGCCTCTGATCACGTCCTGGCCTCCCCACCCCCCTTCACTGGAACTCTCATTAACCGCTTCTCCTGCCTCGTCCGCAGCATAAATAACCCAGATAAATCAGCCGCCGTCCGCCCCCCGCCCCTCGGCCCCCGCACAGCCCGTTTGTCACCGCTGCTCGCTCACCAGCTAGGCCTGGCCCAGTCCCGGCCTCCGCCCCCCCATCCTTGTCCCTTCCCGCCCACGTCTGTCCCACACTAGCTCATCCCTTGGTCCGCACCAGAGCCAGGGTTGGGACAGGTGTCTGGGCTGGGAAGGGTGGCCAGGTGCCGTCCATCCTCTGGGAGCGGAGGAGGCTGGGGACTCTCTCTAGGAGAATGCTAAGAGTTTGGGAATCGTGTCATTTATGAGTGGGCCACCCAGGAAAGGGGGCTGGGGTCCACCCAAGGTGAGAAGGGACAAATACAGACGGTGGGGGGCGGGGAATCTGCAGAGGTCGGGGGAGGGGAAGTCCGGAAAGCTCAGGTGCGGTAAGGACCTTGGAGGCTCCCTTTGGAACCCCCAAGCTGGATCACGGGAGGTCTTTAGTTCTGCCTTTGAGGCCTCTTGCCCAAGTAAAACCTGTACCTTCTCAGGTTCTCTGGCAGAACCTTCCTGCCCTGTCACCTCCCTCACTCTTCTGCCCCCCATTCCCGTGCTGTCTGCCTTGTCCGGCTGTACAGATGCCACTCTAATCTCTCTGCCTAACGGTCCCTCCACAG
This sequence comes from Mustela putorius furo, assembly GCF_011764305.1. Lineage (NCBI taxonomy): Eukaryota > Metazoa > Chordata > Mammalia > Carnivora > Mustelidae > Mustela > Mustela putorius. Next base: position 23,356,853 of record NW_025421341.1, read on the forward strand.
CCATCAGGAAGCCTCGTTCACCCTCTGGGGGATGGGAGTGGGTGGAGAATTGCACCAGGAATGGGGACAATTGAAGAGCAGAGGAAGCCTGGCCCTGCAGCCCCCTCACCCCTGTGTCTCTCCTGTGCCCCACACCCACTCCCAGCTGAGTTCCAGATGGACCCTCCCCCTCTGCTCTCATCCAGCACAGGTCCTGGTCAACCACACTTGCCCCCCCCATGCTCACTGCAGGGGTGCAGCTGGTCCCAGGAGGGTAGTGGGGGAAGCCAGGAGGGGATGGGGGAGTTTGGGCACAGGGCGGGGGATGGGGGTGGGGAAGAAGCTGGGCCGGGCCCCAGGGACCAGCTGGGCAATGAGCCGGGGAAGCAGCCGGGAGGCTAAATGAGGGAGATTATCACCCAACTGCAGCCGGGCAGAGAGGGAGGCAAGCAGGGAACTGGGGAGAGGGAGGGGGAAAAAGGACGGGGGGGGGGGGCAGAGGGGAAGGGGTACAGGGGAAAGGGGGGGAGAGGAGACAGAAGAGACCAGAGGGGGAGGCACAGGATGAGCGGAGGGGATGTGGGAGGGGGCTCCCACCAAGCATAAACAGATTCCTAGGGGTCTGGAAGACTGGGTGATGGGGACCTGGGGACAATCGGAGACAGATGGCTGTGGGGTAGGGGTGAGGGGTGAATGCAGTGAACTGCTCGCTGCTCCACTTCCGCATGGCCTGAAACTCCCCCTCTCCACCCACTCCCCAATTTCATTCCTTCAGAGGCTTCCTGCCTTGCCCTCTGGAGGAAAGAGGGTGTAATGTGCGCTGATGATGGAGGCCAGTATGTTAGGGGAGTATGACCCTGTGATCCTAATACATAGCAGGGTAATTTAGGAACATGCATTGAGTCCAGGGTAGTGAGGACTGGGGAGAGCTTGGGGGGCAGCTCCCCGCTTTCTTGGCAGAGCCCCAGACTGAAGTAACCTTAAAAAAGCAATTAAATCACCTTTTAAAAAAAAACCCAGTAAAGAAAAATCAATACTAGGAGAAAGGGGGAGAGGCTGGGGGAGGAGGAGGTGGGGTGGAAGCACTAGAAGGGTCTGGGAGGCTAGCGGGGAGGGCAGAGCATGGCAGGGGGCTTCCTGGGCAGGGGGCACTGTCTGTGGTCACTCAGGCTCTGACTGCTAACTCAGCAGCTGCTTCCTGTGCCTTCCCCACTTTCCCCTCTGGGATGCTGCCAGAAGTAGCCCTGACCCCAGGGGTCTTCTCTTCCTGGCTGGAGGAGCCGGCTTGGGGGAAGCCTAGCCGCAGCATCCCTAGCCGCAGCATCCCCCCACCCCCGCAAGTTACTTTAAAGAGAGGCTGGGGACCACCCCAGCAGGGTGCCAAGCATGGCCGGGGCTCCGGGTTGGTGGGCTCCATGCTGGGGTGACCAGTGCCTGATGAGGCCTGACCTGGCCTCGTAGACAGAGTGGGCACTGAGTCCCTGCTCCCCAGGGTAGCCACCCCTCCTCGGGATCCAGGCGGGGGCTGCGACTGGCAGGGCAGGCCTGACGCAGGGGAGGGGTGGCCTCTGGGCAACGTGTGGACCTGGGGCTCTAATCCCCAGCAGCTGCCGTTTCCCTCAGATCGATTCCCTTCTCACTTTTTTTTCAGCTGCTGGTTCCGCGGCTCGGATCGATGGAGCCGCCTCCCCCGCCCCTCCGAGCTTCCTCTCCCTGCTGCTCATTAGCGCCCCGATTAATCAGCGCCCCCCTTTCGTCTAGGGACAAGGGCTTCCTCTCCCCCCGTGAGGGCGCACGTTCTCACCTGGGCCCCCCAGAACACCAGCGGCTCACTGTGACCACCCCGCCCCAGGAGCACCAAGGCATTTCCTCCTGGGCTGCCAACAGGGGCCCCACCCCTGCCTGTGATAACAACCCACGTGCCTGCTTCCCCTCCGCAAACCCACAGCCACGCCAGGGCTCCCTCCACCCTACCGTGCCCTCCACCCTCCGCTTCTGCTTCTGGGATAGGACTCTCTCCGGGTCAAGCCCACACATTTCTCCCCCCTCCCAAATCCGCATCTGGGCTCTTCCCCTCTCTCCATTCCACACCCTCTCCTCCACCCGTCAGAACTCTTCTCTGCTCCCCGGCCCATTCACCCTCCCCTCCCCTCCCTGCCAGCCCGGCCTGGCAAGAGATTTGGGATGTTTGGATTAGCCCAGTGGCCAAAGATGTGCAAGTCAGCCAGGGCGTTCCTCTGACCCAGACCCACGAGTGACTGAGTTTGGGGGGATGGTAGGGGGTGGCCAGAGCCCCGGGGCAGGCAGGGGTATGGTGGGTATTGAAGTTGGGAGCAAAGCTCCAGGGAAGCCAAGAATCTCGGTGGAGTCACTGTTGCCCTTTTCTGTCTTGCCTGCTCTCCTCTGCCCTCCCCTCCCTCATTCAAACAAGTGGCTCTCCCAAGGAGTTTCTGGAAGCTGCTGTGAGTGGGGTAGTGGGGGCAGGTGGTAGCTGGGCGCTGGAGTCAGGAGTCCGGGAAGTGGGGGATGGAGTTGGCTGACCCTTCCCGGGGGCGTGGTCCCGAGAGAAGTGGCAGAATGAGGGAGGACTCTGGGTGCAGATGCCTCCCCTGGGTGGCCTGGCAGTGGGGCTGTCTGGGGACCCCATGAGTGCCTAGGCTGTAGCGAGAGTTTGGGGGGCAGCCCAATGAGATCTAGGGCAGGGGCTGGTGATCCTTGTCCTGGGCCAGTGGTGGGGGCTGCCCCCCGCCCCTGGCCTGCCTCCTGCAGCCAGTGGCGCCGGTGAAACGCTGTTGACATGTCCTGAATTATTAAGCATGGGGTGGGCTCCAGAGCACATGCTGAGCGGAGCGGCTGGGGCTGCGCGGTGTGGCGGAGCAGCGCTCACTCCCTCGCTCGCTCGCTCGCTCGCTCGCAGGGACACACGCAGGGGCTGACAGCTGTGCTGGTGCTGATAAGGGAAGCCACAAGGAGACGATCGAGGAGAGAGACAAGCAGCGGCAGAAGCAGCAGCAGCACAGGCAGCACCAGGGCTGCGGAGCTGCTGGGAGTGGGAGTGACTCCCCCACCTCAGGCCCCCACCCTGTCCCTGTCCTCCTCCCGCTTGCCCTGAGTTTAGAAGAGCAGCCGCTGCCACCACCGCCACTCCGGAGGGCACCGGGGGCTGCCAGCCAGGGAGGGACAGGGGCAGGGAGGCTCCGGCCAGTCCCAGCAGCCGGGGACAGATGCCGATCGAGATTGTGTGCAAAATCAAATTCGCAGAGGAGGATGCGAAACCCAAGGAGAAGGAGGCAGGGGATGAGCAAAGCCTCCTGGGGGCAGCACAGGGGGCAGCAGCCCCCCGGGACCTGGCCACCTTTGCCAGCACCAGCACTCTGCACGGGCTGGGCCGGGCCTGTGGCCCAGGCCCCCACGGACTACGCAGAAGCCTGTGGGCACTGGCCCTACTCACCTCACTGGCCGCTTTCCTGTACCAGGCTGCCGGCCTGGCGCGGGGCTACCTGACCCGGCCTCACCTGGTGGCCATGGATCCTGCCGCGCCAGCCCCAACAGCGGGCTTCCCGGCCGTCACCCTCTGTAACATCAACCGCTTCCGGCACTCGGCCCTCAGCGATGCCGACATCTTCCACCTGGCCAACCTGACGGGGCTGCCCCCCAAGGACCGGGATGGGCACCGTGCTGCCGGCCTCCGTTACCCGGAGCCCGACATGGTAGACATCCTCAACCGCACCGGCCACCAGCTTGCAGACATGCTCAAGAGCTGCAACTTCAGTGGGCATCACTGTTCCGCCAGCAACTTCTCCGTGGTAAGTCCTGCTGGCGGGCCGCCTGGCCTGGGGTGGCCAGAGCTGGCAGGGAGCAGGGGTGGGGGGCAGGGAGGGCCCTGGGGTATCCTCACTGGGGCTTCCCTTCCTTCCACCACCAGCAGCTGGCCTCATGTCTTCCCCAAGCCCGGTGTTTCCCTCTGGCTTCCAGGGCCACGAAGCAGGGGACGCTCCTATGGGCTTACCCTGGTGCTGCTGCTGCTCCTCTCCTCCACTCTGCTGCTGCTGCAGTGCCCAGGTCTGGGGGCCGGGGGTGGGGGGCGGGGTGGTGCCTGGAGTGGACCCAGGAGCCCGGAAACCAGGCAGCTTGCGGGCGAGGGATGCCCTGTGCCGAGGCTGGAGCAACTGACCCCCACTTGTCTGTTGTTCCCTTTTGCTTCTGTGGCAACTGGATTCTTCTCCCCACTGGACGAGGGTGATGGGTAGAGGGTGTCTGGGGGGCTCCAGCAAGAGAGGGACTCAGGACTGCCTCCTGGGGAGCTGGCCCGACCGGCAGGCTGGAAGCAAAGATCTTGATCTTCCCGTACACTGGGTACCAGTGTCTCTTCTCGGTCTCTGTGTCTCTCATACACACCCCCTTTCACAGACTCTCTCACACATCCCTCTTTCATGCTGCCCCTCCAGCTTCTCCCGCTTTCCCTCCCTCCGTTTCCTGGGTCTTGCTGTTCCCTTGCCCGGCTCTGGCTCTTACACTGAGAATCACTCATTCACTCTTGTGTGCCTGGTTCACCCTCGCTGCAACCCAGCACACACACACACACACACACACACACGTGTGCGTGCGCGCACAGACACACACACACAGACACACACACACACACACACACACACACACAGCCCTGCTGCTGGGGACAGTTTCCTGCACTGCCTGTCTTGTACTCAGGGTCCGTGTCACGACACTCACGTGCACACCTGCACACCCACACACCAAGAGCTCATCTCCGTGCCCCCATCTCAGTGCTCACTTAGCTGAGGACGGGGCCACACAGTGGATGCCATCCCCCTCCTGATGCCCCCCCACCCCTCATCTATCTCAGTCCCTGCTCCCCGTGTGGGGACTGCTGGTGCCATCTCACATGGGTGTGAACACAGACACACACTCTCACTGGCATTGAAGTGTCCGCTCGGGCTGCCCTCCCATAGTCAGCTGTGAGCATTGGGGGTGTGTCTCACGTGCTGTCTGTGTGTCTGTCCACCAGTGCTCCATTCGCCCAGGATCACGGGGGTATCCCTCATCCCTGGTGCTTGTGCTGCCTGTCCCCAGTCCCCAGTTGGCTCCCAGCATTGTGTACATATACGTGGCAGCAACACGGTACCCACTCCAGCCAACCTCTAGTGGCCCGCCCCACAGATGGGAGCCAGAGTGGGGGGCTCACCTTCCTCCTGCCCAGCGGCCCCCTGCCCAGGTTCCCATTCACTCACCACCTCAGCATCAGCGGGAAACATGCCCCTAGTAGGCCTCCTAAGGCTCCTTGTACCGCCACCCATTCCTCAGCCTCTGGGTGATCCTGCCATGGGATGTGGGGAGAGTTGGGTAGAAATGGAAGAAGGGACAGGAAGGAGGGACACTGCTGGGTCGGGGTGGGGGGGCCTGGGCTTTTGTGCGGATACACGCCCCTCTTCTAGGGAAAAAAAAAATCACTACTCCTAAGCTCAGGACTGCAGGAGTCCCCAAGGAGGAGGTGAGGTGTTGAGAGTGTGCATGTGGCCTTTGGGGTCCCTGGGCCCCTCTGTCTGACATCCTCACCCCTCAGAGTTGGGGGGGGGCAGGCAGAGCCCAGTCTCAAGCAGGTGCTGTGGGGGCAGAAATCAATGGGAGCTTTGTGTCCCTAAGCAGGAGGTTGCATCTCAGCCCCTGGTTGGGGATAGAAAGGAAAGGGGAAGTGTGTCGAAACCTTAGTGGGAAGGAGGGGAGAAGAGAGGAGGGAGAGATGGGGAAGGGGGAAGTAAGGTAAGGGAAGCAGGGATTTCCTGCCCCGCTCTAGGAAAGGGAGAGGTTCCTGGTTATGGGAACAGGGTCTCTGGGAATCCAGAGGTGGGCGGATGAGAAGGATGGACGTCCCCACAGGCCTTTTCGTATGCTGGACTGCAGGAAGGAGGGTGAGGAGGGTGGGAGAAGTTTGTGGGTCTCAGCTCAGGGGTTGCAGCATATCCTAGAGGAGCAGAGGGACAAAGCAAGCACTGGGGGACAGGAATTCCCCTTTTGATCCTGCTTTCTGTGTCCCCCACCCAGTCTAGACCCCATACCCTTCTACCCACACCCCATCCCCCATTTGCTGAGTGTAACTCTCCCTTGGACCTGGCCTTCTGGAGTTGAGTCTGCTGCAAATACAGTGGGGTCTGAGATTATTGGCTGGGATGGCCAGCCATGACCCCTGGCCACAGGCAAGATGGGGGTGTATTGTGGGGCAAGAGAGGAAGACATAGGACCTCTACAGAGGACAGGAGGTCCACAACAGACCCTGTGGTGAGAAAAATGGAGCTCAGACTGGGGATCAATGGTAGGGAGATGGGTATGGGGACCAGGTGTCGAGGATCCTGCCCAGAGCACGGGTAGCTGAGATGGTCAGTGACAGTGACAGGCTTTGAGTAAGGGGCTGCAATGTGTTTTCTGTTGCTTTCCCTGTTTCCTCCTTCCCACTCCCCACTCTGCTGTGACCTTTCCTCCGGAATCCAAGTTAATAAATGTCACATTTTCCAGCCTATTTTTACTCCGGGTAACGTGCCCTCCCCCAGTCCCCTAAGCTACTGCTCCCGGCTTCTCTTACCACTGCAATTGCTTTCACCCCCACGCTCCCTGGTACCCCCTCACTGACTTCCAGTCACTCACCCAGTCAACATGGAGCACTGCGTGCCCACTCCGTGCCTGCTAGGTGGCGTGGGGGGAAAGCAAAGAAGGGAAGCCCCGGCCCCAGTCCCTGTCCTCAAGCAGCCTACACTCTCCAGATGGAGCAGAGACAGGGATGCTCAGAAGCTTAACCAACCATGCAAGAGTTAACCAGCCATGCAGGCGGTGCATGAGGTGCCAGGATTAATTGCCAAAAGAGGGACATGAAGAGTAAGAGCCTGAGTTCAGAGAGGTGGGGGGTGGGGCTCTCTGGGCTGAAGAGGACTAGAAAGGTTCAAGGCAGGAGGCAGGTCTGGGAGGTATGGAGAGAAGGGCAGAGAGTGGGGAAAAGCTCTAGGCTTCACCCATGCTCCCCTCCACCTAGTTCACCGTGTCCCTTCTCCTCCTCCCCTCCCCCTCCTTACTCAGGCTCATCCCCACCCACCCACACCCACCTAGCCTCCTGCTCTCACCACCTATATGTTCTCTCCCTTCCTCCCGATTCCCACCACCATCTGCTCCCCCCCACCCTGGTGCTCCAAGCCCTATCCATACTTTTCCCATTGCGGCTTGCTCTCAGCCTGCCCACTTACTAGAAGGCAGAAATCACTCTTTTTCCCTAGGCTTCATTTCTTTAGCTGTAAAATGCAAGGGTGGCTCTAAAATTCAGCATCGCCTCTAAGCTGGGGAGTGTGGTGGGGCAGTCAAGTGTGCGGTTTCCCAAGCCAGACTGGCTGGATTCGAACTTCGGCTCTCCCCTTGAAGCAGTATGGCCTTGGAGAACTCAAAAAGCCTCCATGAGCTACAGTTTCTATATTCAATAAATACAATAGTAGGACCTAAAAAATTTGAACCCCCCCACCACTACTGCAGCCTTGCCAGCATTGCCCTGTGGCCCAGCCCTCCCAAATATTCCTGCATGTGCACACACGTGTGTGCACACACAGTCTCCAGATCAGTGCTCTCCCACCGGACATCTCGGGCATGGTGGAAGGGGTCCATATCTGCACTGTCCAGCAGGGTAGTCACAGGCCACACTGGCTGCGGGGCATCTGACAGGGGATCAGTGTGACAGGGAAAAGGAATGGTCAGTTCAAACAGTCGCATGTGGCTAGGACCAACCGTATGGGACAGCGTAGTTCTCGATGGTCCAAGGAATGAGGCTCAGACTACCTCAATGGGCAGGGCTAGGACTTCCAGCTGGGGTCCAAGGATGGGAGGCGGTGGCTGTGGGCTCTGGTTGGAAGTGCCACCATCTCCGATCTGGGCTGAGGTTAGGGTCTGTGTCTGGGGACATTGGGGTGTCTGGAAACACCACATGAGCAGACAGACCTTTCTTCCCAGGTGTGGGACATGACCTTGGTCTTTTCTCTTCCATTCTAGTGTCTGGAAAATGGAAGCATGGGGGACATGGAGAATCCTTGAGGAGGCAGAGGTAGAATCTGGCCCCTCTCTGCAGGCTTGTCAGGGGTCCAGGCAGTGCCTGGGCGGCAGATGACCAGGGACCCATGGGCCTCCATCCCCTCTTGGCTCCCAGACTTCCCTCCCCCTCCCAGCCCTCCCTCCCCACTCGCTGGTGACTGCCGTGACTATTAATCACTCGCCCTGTTCTCTTCCTCTCTACTAATCAGGCACAATTAGACAAGGCCTCTTCCAGCTGGGCAGTCCCCCTCCCTGCCCTCCTCCCTTCGCTCCCAGCCCCACCCAGCTGCCAGCCAGGACAGCTGAGACAGAGGGAGAAGCAAGCAGGGAGGCCCTCTAGCACTCCCTGCCCGCCCCCAGATCCTCGGCAGTCCCCTGCCGCCCATCCCAGCTGCCTCCTGAGCCGGTCCCCGTCCCTGGCGTGGTCAGAACAGTACTGATCATCTCTGTCCTGCCTCCTTGGTTGTGGGAGGGCTACCCCCAAGAACATGCCAACTCCAAACCTTTGTTCCTGGCCCCAGAGGGGCTGAGGGCTGCCCCTCATCCCCCCCTTGACTCAAGAAGGGATGGGCTTCCCGTCGGGGTTGGTCCGGGCAGGCAAGCTGACCTCTTATCCTCACCCTCTGTCCAGCTCTCTGTCCCCTCGGGCCCCGTACTCCCCTGAGGCATGAATGTTGAGAACATTTAGTTCAACATCTAGTTCAGGGTTGGTCCTGCCTTCGGGGAGCCAGGCAGGTCAGGTCGTGGAGGGCACACAGCCGGTTCGGTGGGGCCTGAACAAAACTGAAGATCACTTATCCCTGAGGGGTGCAGCTGCTCCTCAGCCCCAGCTAACCAGAGCCCTCGGTCAGGGATGGATGCCCAGGGGTTGTGTGTGTGTGTGTGTGTGTGTGTGTTGGGGGGGGGCATCCAGGGAAGCTCAAGTCTTGATAATTTTAATAAAAATGTTCCTGATTTAAAAAATACTCCAAGGGCTATCTACAGCTCCTGAATTTCAGAACCCAGTATGCTCTCCCCACCTCCTGCCTGGTGCCGGCTGCCACCCTCAGACCCTCCTGGAGGGGGCGCTCTCAGCCCTGCCGCTTCCCGTTGGCCAGTGGTGTGGGTGGCCGGGAGATCTGAGTGGTGTGGCCCGGCATCCAAGGGCAGGGGCTGTTACTGCTACAGAGGACTGGTCTGCAAGGGCAGCGGGGAGGGCCGTGAGGGATGTGCTCCACCCAGCCCCACTCAGCAGCCCTGTGGCCTCTTCATTAATCAGGAATCAGCCCCGAGCTGGGCTCATTATCAGCTCAGCTTCTTGTGGCACTGCCGGAAGATGCTGATTAGCATTTGAAGAAATGGCCCCTGTATCGCCCTCCTGTCCTCTCTCTTTCTCCCCTACCCGTGCTCCTTCCTAGACCCCCACCCCTACCCTTCTGCTTCCCCGGACCTGCTCCCTCTTGTGGCTGGCAGCAGGGCTGCCTCCGCAGGGCGGGCTTGTGGGGGCAGAAAGGATCTGGGATGGGAGGCGGGGAGGCAGGAGCATCCCAGAGAGCACTAGGGTTGGGGAGCTTCGAGACTGCTCGGGCTGAGGCCCCTGAGTCAGTGGGTCCCCCTGGACAGGAGAAAATGCGGGGTGGAGAGAGGGTGGCCCGGAAGAGATGGACAGGCACCCTGGAGGAGGGGATGAGGCTTCCTGGGGCTGGTGAGTTAGTGTTTCCCCGGCCTTCCAGGCAGAGGGGGTAGGGACGGCCAGAGCCGTGGACAGGAGACCGGAGGGTTAGGGTCTTGGAGCCAACCAGAGGAATGGGGGTGGGAAGGCAGGAGGAGAACAGAGACCCGGAGGGTGGAGACAAGGTTCAGAGTGCTGTGTTTCCAGAAAGAGGGTAGGGGGGTGGAGGAGGAGTGTCTGCACTTCTTCTCCTGGCTCCCAAGCAGGGGGCCGGCAGCGCCGGAAAGCCAACCTACCCCCCAAATGTTCACCATGCCCTTGGGACACCCGTTTGGTATTGGAGGGGGAGCAGTTTCAGAGTCAGGCATCGGCTGCAGCAGGCGAGGCAGCAGCGAGAGAGTTCAGAGAGGAGCCACGGGATGATTAAGGGGAAATGGAGGATTGATTTAGGAGGAAAGATTAAAGGAGCTAAATCCGTGGCGCTTGGCTCAGCGGTGACTAAGCGTGGACAGGATAATAGCTTACAAATGTGTGAAAGGTGTAAATACCAAGTGGGGGGAGGGGAGGCGGCTCGGCGGGCCAGGGGACCGGGGCGGGGGTTGGTCAGGCCCCTAGGGGGACTGGACACCCCTGGGCGACTGCGCATTAGGGCTGGCCCCTCTCCAGGGGTGGTGCGGGGGCGGAGGGCACGGGGTGTTGGGAAGCCCCAGGTTCCAAACAGGGGTTCCCCTTCTGGGGCACAGCTCCGCGAGTCTGGTGCTGACCTCCACGTCCAACTCCCGCCCCGCGTAGGATCTGAGGTCGCGGGTTCATATCCCATCAGCTTCAGTGGGTGCCCCTCGAGCCCAGGGCCTCTACGGCTGCTCCCGAAACCGCCAGCTGCCCCCGCAGAGCCGCCTCTTCGGGCCCCCGCCCCGCCGTCCGGGCTCGCGTCCCCTCGGCCCTCCCCCGGCGCGGCGGGCGGCGGGAGGCAGTGTCTCCCTCCGCGGTGGAAGCCTCTGGCGCTGCTGTGTGCGGAGGTCACTTTGCCGAGGAGCCGGGAGCCGGGGGAATGCAAATGAGGCAAACCCAGGGAGGAGAGCCGAGGCGCCCGGAGGAGACGGGAGGGAGGGCGCTCGGGCGCGGTGATGGATGCCTGCCCCGCGGGAGGGAGGAGGGAGCAGCAGGGAGCGCGCGGCGCTGGGTGCGGCCCCCCGGGTGCGGGTGGGCCGGGCCGGGCTGCCTGGGAGCGTGTGCGGGGGGGTGGGGGAGCACACCTACCAACCCACCGCTGCCCCCGCCACTGCCTGGGTCTTGGCCCGGGAACTCCCGCCCGGCAGTGGGTGTGTGCTCGCTCCACTGTGTCAACACAACTCTAACGAATAACTTTGCATCGAGGGGCGGCAATGTCAGGGAAGGGCTTCGTTACAAATTAAAAACATTCCCGTCTGGGAAAATGACTTTCTAGGGTTTAAGGCCTAAGTTGTCGCTACTTGGGAGCAGGTTTGCCTATTTACCTGCGTGCTGGAGGCCGCGCGCTCTCCTCTCCCGTGGAAACGCGACGCGCGCCTGGAATTCTCGCATTCTGCTGCGGGCCCCCAAGCTCTCCCCGCTCCTGGCCCGACCTCAGCCGGGAGTCACGCGGCCTAGGCCGTCCGCTACTTCTCTTCCACCACCGCTCACACATTTACATTTGAACAAACACTGCCCGGATTTCCTCCCGGGCAGGGAGCGGGAGCGCAACAACCTTGGGGAGGAAGTCGCTGGGCAAAGCCCCGGGGTGGCTGTGGGGGTGTGCTAGGGGAGGCGGCTAGGCCTCCTTGGCGGGGTGGGGAGGTGTGGGGGGTGTCGTTCTCCTCGTCTCCGCCGTGTGGCACGATCTGAAGCCCTTCATGTGGGGTTGAGTGGGCTTGCTCCGAGAAGATTGCCTCTCCAACTTAACTCCAGCTCTTGTCCTACTGTCAGAGGACTTGTACCGGTCCCCTCCGCGCCCCGCCCGCCGCCTCTCCCCATCACAGCAATAATCACAGCTAGTAATGATCTGCCTATACCTGCGGTTGTCTGGTCTGTCTTGTTCCCCACCGGTGTTCACCTGCCTCTTAGTGTAGGCGGCTCAATAAACACGTTTTGAATAAATGAATCCCTCTGCATTCAGACAGCAAAGGCCCTCAGGGCGGAGACCGTCTGTTTGGTTCTCTGAACCATCCCCAGCGCCACGCATGGTGCGACACAGTGCCCAGGCTCAGCCAATAGTGCTGGACACGTGGATGTTGTGTGAACACCTGCCATGTTCAGAGCACAGAGGTGTGTATCATCACACATGAGTAGGAGCTCAGCCTAGGGCTCCAGATGGCCTGGCACCTGCTGAGCTGTGGAAGGGGACCCTGCCAGGTCCCTTACCCTCTTTGGGCCTCTATTATCTTGTCTATAAAATGGGGATAAGTGACCTCTGTAGATGGTTTCTGTGGGGAGTAAAGAGCTAATTTATGTAAGGGCCATGCTTGGCATAGAGTAAGCCCTAAATAAATGTTAGCCGTTGCTATTATTTATGTAGATTATCTCTTTCCTTGGGATACCTCTGAAGGGTGCCTATTATTATTCCCATTTTACAGGTGAGAAATGGAGGATCAGAGAGGTTAAATGACTGAACCCGAAGGCCAAAGACAGTGAAGGCGCAGCCCAGATGTGAACCAGGGTGAACAACAGACCTGTTGACCTGAGTGCAGCTTCCCAGCTCGTAGGGGAGCCATATCTCAGCACTGGGGGAGAGGGGGTTTCCTGCTCTGACAGATTGCTGAGAGAGCCTTTACCAAGGCGCAGGGTGCCCTAAGAATGGGACCACTGGGAATCCAAGATCAATCAAAATGCTGCACCAATGTCGAGTATACATCAATATTAGAAAGAGAGAAAAGCTGCACCATTTGGCAAGAAGCTCCATTCACAAATTTCCACCCCACGCCACCGCCCATTGCCTTCCTTGAAGGCCCCACCACGCATCACTCTGAACTTATCTCTCATCCTCACGACTAACTTTAGGAGAAGAAATTACCACTTCCCTTTAACAGATGAGCAACCCTAGGCTCAGGGAGATTAAATCATGCACCCACTACCCAAGAGGGTTTGTCTGAGGCTGGTGGCAGAGCCAGGATTTGAACCCTGTTCTGTGGAACTTGAAAATCTGAGCTCCTTTCCCCAAGCTAAGAAGCTATGTTATGTGTGTCCATCGCCAGTACCACCTCCAGTGGTTTATCTCTGCCCCGGGTTATTGGTCTCCACCACACCATTCTTGCTGTTGCTGAGGCCTCAGGCAAGAATTTCTAGTCGCCCCCCCCCACCCCCGCCCAGAAAAGAATTTCTAGTCCCACTTGACAGATGGGTCCAGAGAGGCCAATCACTTTACTAGTCGAGGTTACACGGGCTGTCTGTGGCAGGGAGCTGAGGCTGGCACCAGGGCCTACTGACTCCCTGGGGGGGGGGGGTCAGAGAAGAGTGTTGGGGGAGAGGGACTGGACTCTGGCTCTGAATTTGCCCTGTCTTCCTCACAAATTCACAGAATCACATGTGTCTTTGGACTAGGCTTCTGTTTTGGCCTTTATAGGCCCAGTATAGACACTCCACGCATCTTGAGTTGGTGTTTTCTTCCTACCCCATGAGGATAGAGAAGCAAGAGGCTTTGAACTTGAACACGGGGACTGTTCAGGAGTAGTTCAACCTGCCGTGCTAGTAACCTTCGTCCAGGACCAGAGAAGAGGCACTGCCTTCGACAGCCTCCTGTGGACTCCAGAGTCCCGTAGGGTTAAGAGGAGTTCATTCCAGGGGGCTGCGAAAAGCCTGAGGCTGGACCACATCAGGGGAGGGCTAATGGAATGTGGGGGGGATGAAGCTACTGTGGAAAAGTCAGGGGCGAGATGCCAGGGCCTTCGCAGAGGCAGAGCACCCAGAAGGCAGTGGAGATAAAAGTCCAGGCCGCAGATTAGCTCCAGGATTAGCCCTGTCTCGGCTGCTCTAGGCTGCTCTGGGCTGCTTCTTATCTCCCCCACAGCTCTGAGCCCTGGCCCTGCTAATTGCCTGTTAACCCCGTGGGTTCCAGTGGGCTCCGTGGCTGCAGGGAGGATGAGGAATGGGGCGGGCGGGGGTGGGGCACATGCAAGCCAGCCAGCCAAGGAGAGCTTTCTGGGGAAATGGGCTGCGGATAGATGGACCCCCGAGGGGCTGAGAGGAGCCACTGCTCAGAGTGGGGAGCTCTGGATGGCTTTCTCCCAAGCTCTGATGTTGTCTGGGGCAGACCTGGAGGAGAGGGCAGAGAGAAGGAGGGAAGCACACCTGGGCAGGGGTTCCTGGCTCGACAGGGGCAGTATCAGGCAGAGGAAAAGTCTAGTAGGAAGACAAGAGACAGGGACTGGATTCAGGCTAAGGATAAAGAGGATGCAGATGCAGAAGTCAAGGGGACAGAGAGGATGGGGGTGGGGGGCAGCCAGGCCAATGGGAGAGGAAGACAGGCTAGGGTGACAAGCTGACAGAGGCCGGATGCATCATTTTTCAGATGCTGAGGACGGCCAGGAGAAGAGAGAAAGGCCTTGAAATACACACCAAGATCAGGGGACAGAGACTAGGGAGGCAAACCCAGGCCAGAGCCTAGGCCAAGAAAGGGTAAAGTGCTCTGAGAGGGACAGGCAGAGGGCTGGCCAGAAAAAGATCACGGAGGAGTTCAAGAGTCCATACGGAGCACAGACAGATTCCTATCCAGAAGCTGTTCAGCCTGGGTCCAGAAGGTGGACCTGGAAGCTAAGGCAGAGAGCGAGATTGGGGGAGGAAAGACCAAAGGAAGAGGTGGGGGTCTGAGATGGGGATGGGTGGGTCTTTTGGAGACAGACCCTCAGCACACAAAGGCACATGGTGGCCCAGCCCCTGTCGCTCTCTGTGGCTGGACCCTGGACTCTCCTGTCCACATAGCCTGCTCCTGGGCCAGTCCATGGGGAAGAGAGCAGCGGCCAGCCTAGAGGACCTCGAGGCAGAGCTGCCGTGCCGTCTCCATGGAAGAGGCCATGGGCTGTGCTGCCGCCAGAGTGCTGCCACTTAGGGGCTGGCGACTCCACCCGCCGCTGCCTGCCTGGCCCGGGGACCGTCTCCGGGGCAACGCTCTGCTCTGCCCAGCAGTCAGGCCTGACCTGGGCGGTGCAGGTGGCCCCGCCAATCTGGCCTGTCTGTTCCCTGCTGTGTATATCTTTCGGACCCAGAGCTCTTCCTCCCTAGGCCATGGCTGCTCTGCACCACCACCTCAAGGGTGGGGTGGGGGGCAGGAACCCCCCGCCCCCACAATGTCACTGTAGTCCAAATCTTCCTGGTCACCTCTGCCCTGCACGGGGCTGGGCTCCAGGTCACGCAGCATGCGTCTGTGCGAACATGTTGGGGGTATCAGGAAGGGAGGCTGCCCAGCCCCACCCAGGGTCAGGAGCCTGCCGGAACCATGGATTCCCAGAATACCTGCCCGGTGTTTATAAGCACTCACTCTGCTTGGGTGCTTTGGCGATGGGCTCAGCTGGGTTTGAATCTCTGTTGTCATTTACTTGCTGTCTGCTCTTAGCCAAGTAATTTTCCTTTTCTGAGCTTCCTCACCATTAAATGGAGGCAACAATCGCATGTTTTCTGGAAGGCTCAAAGGAGAAAATAAATAAAAAACACAATAGCACCTTTGGAAGGGCTCACCTGGCACTCCTTCCCTCCACCACATGCCTCCTTCTACAAGTTGTGCTGGGCTCTTTGCAAGCCAAGATGGTAAGCGCCCGCAGGGAGGCCATAGTCCCATGGGTTGGGCCAAGCTGTGGAGAGACCATGATGGTTCCTGGCGGTCAGGGAGAGTGGAGGTAGTACTCCCCAGGTGGGGTAGGTGGAGGTAGGCGGCAGCTCACTAACCCTGTCCCCCACAAAGCCCATGCCGTATTGAGCCTCTCAACTAGAGCACACACTCACAACTGGCTGCTTTGGCAAGGGATTCCAGCGTCTTCTTGGCCTTCAGTAGGAACAGGGTGGTGCTTTGAGATTTGAGGCTTATACTTATGTATTTGCCCCATATTGCAAATACATATGCAAATGCATTTGCAAGAATTCAGGAATCTTGCACCCTGAGATGGGGCTTCGGGGTTCTCCTCCCTCCAGTGACAGGTCAGAGCGCAGTTCTAAAGCAAAGTAGTCTTACTGGACTCTCACCTGTTCATTTAGGGCCTTTCTACTTGAAGTGTGGTCCATGGACCCACCCAGAGGTGGTTAGAAATGTGGAATCCCACACATTACTGAATCAGAATCTGTATTTTAGCAAGGTCCCCTGGTGCTTTGTGCACACATTAAAGTTTGAAAAGCAGTGATCTCGGAGACCTTTGGTAAATCAGCCCGCCTCTCTGAGCCTGCATTTCTTCAGCTGTGGGATCTGGGGTGCTTGTGAGGATCCCATGGGAAAGAGCATGTGAAGCCTTCTAGCTTTGGTGCCTGGGCACAGCAAATACTCGGGGACTTTGAGTGGTGCCTCCTCCTGCCCCAGCACAGAGTGGACAGGGTTGATCCAGACGGGGCCAAGGAAGGGAACCCAGAATCAGATGAGGGGGCAGAGCAGGAGGGGCAGAACAGAAGAGGAACTGAGAGGCAGCCGATCTGTAGAACAGAGTGAGGAAGGTGTACAGGAGTGGAGTGCAAGGAAAGGAGGAAGAGAGGAAAGGGGGGACAGATGGGTGTGGGGTCACACTCCTGCTGTTTTTCTGCTGGGCAGGGCTGAGAAGGAGCTGGGGCCTGGCTGGGCAGGAGGGCAGCTGCCAGCAATGGGTTCTAGGAACAGCTCAAGTCCTGTATCCAGATGAATTCCACCTCTCACACCAACTAGGTGACTACTAGTGTGACCTTGAGCAAGTCACATCACCTCTCTGAGTAGTCCTTTCCTGGTCTATAAGCAACAAGTTAATTACACCTATCCAGGGCACCTGGCTGGCTCAGTGGGTTAAAGCCTCTGCCTTTGACTCAAGTCATGATTTCAGGGTCCTGGGATTGAGCCCTGCATCTGGCTCTTTGTTCAGCAGGGAGCCTGCTTCCTCCTCTCTCTCTGCCTGCCTCTCTGCCTTGCCTACTTGTGATCTCTGTCTGTCAAATAAATAAATAAATCTTTAAAAAAAAAAAATTATACCTATCCACAATAGAGCTGCTGAGTTCCTGAAATGGGGTGGGGGTGGGTGTTGATGCTGCCATGTTTTGTAAATTGCATGGTGCTTGTTATGCACCCATTTTTGTTTGAGGACCAAGAGACAGGGTGTTTGGGTGACAGAAGAACAGTGTGAGAGGGGTGTGAGAGGAGAGCATCCACGGGGTAATTGATTAATCTAAGGGGCATGGGACACTTAACCCTGCTCCCCAGCAAGGATGCCCCAGGCCCCCAGTTCTCAGAGATCTTCCCTCCCGATGCCCCCAACCCAGCCCCTTTCTCTTCCATACCGTCTCTCTGAAGCTAGGCATTTAGGATATCTTTTCCCAACACCGCCCTTCCTTTTCTCCCAGCTTTCACCAGTGCGAAATGTTCCCAAGGAGAGGGGAGAGGGAGCGCGAGAGTGATTGAGTGCACTGACCCCTTGCCCCCAGGGAAGGTGCTGCCTGTGATGTGTTTGACCCAGGGGCTCGTCTCTGTGGGGTGAGCATTGCTGCGGGGAACTTGCCTCGCCTCTCCTTTGACCACGCCCCCCCCCCTCCCCGCCCCAGCTGCTCCCCAACGCTCCGTCGTGGTCAGGGCTGGCGGGGCCACAGCTTCCATCTCCGGGGCGCCAGCGCCATCTGGTGTCCATGCTGGGGGAACTCTCCGTACGGGGAAAGGGAGCTTTGTTGCGAGCGCCTAACTGCTTCTAAGCATCCCTTTGCTAGGCACTGGGCCAGGGCTGGGGACACCAGACAAGCTCATTGCTCCTGTGCGGCACAAACCTCAGTGGAGGGAGAGATGGACACTGGAAAAGGAGACAAACAGATACACAAGATCATCTCAGGTCTTGTTAAGGACTTAGCAAACCGATGAACACCTTGATGAATGGAGGGTGTCACTTAATACACAGTGTATGTGGTAATATGGGCATGGGTCTGAAGAGGGGACACGTAAGCAGAGTCTTTTAAGTCTCTTTTAAGACAGCTAAGCTGACCACGGGGCCAGATGGGAGACAGCGGTGAAAGGGGGTGGGGCACAAGACGGAAAGAAAGTGGTTGGATTCTAAATAGGTTCCAGAAGTAGAATCACCTGGGGTACATGCTGAATGGAATGCAGGGGTGAGGGAGAGGGAGAGGGAAGTGTCAGAGATTCTGATTTGAGAAATGGGATAGACGGTGGGGCCTTTAATTGGGGAGGGCACAGGGTTTGAGAAGATAGCAAGAGTTCTGTTATTGGTAGGTTATGCTGGAAAAGCCGCTTAATCATCTAAGAGAAGATGTCACTAGCAAAGATAGCACTTGGGGAAGAGGCTGGGCCGCAGAATGGTTGCTGTTGGACGGTGGTGTCCAGGCAGCTGTAGTGGCCCTTTCCCAGCACAGGGAACCTTGAGCTTCAGGAATTGTCTTAGCGCCTCCATTCATCTCCTCTCCTCCTCCCTCTCACCCACAGGTCTATACTCGCTACGGGAAGTGTTATACCTTCAACGCTGATCCACAGAATTCACTGCCCAGTCGGGCAGGGGGCATGGGCAGTGGCCTAGAGATCATGTTGGACATCCAGCAGGAGGAATACCTGCCCATCTGGAGAGAAACAAGTATGCAGGGAAAGGGACGGGGGCCACTTTGGGGGCACTCAGAGAGATGCCCTCTGGCTGGGATGGGTTTCCAAAGGTCCCCATCTCCACTGTGCAGATGAGACATCATTCGAGGCTGGCATCCGGGTGCAGATCCATAGCCAAGAGGAGCCCCCCTACATCCACCAGTTGGGCTTCGGTGTGTCCCCAGGCTTCCAGACCTTTGTGTCCTGCCAGGAACAGCGGGTGAGCACCTCCAGTTGGGCCCTGAGTTGGACGTCAGGCAGGGTCTTTGGGCACTGTGGGGATGCCCACTGGCCCTGCTCTCCAAAAGCTCACTGCCCACCAGCACCCCCCCCACCCCAAGGACTTTGTTGGAGCTGTGGGCAATGGAGGGCTAGGTGGGACTCTGAGGCATGACCCCATGTGCACCCCACCCCTGCAGCTGACCTATCTGCCCCAGCCCTGGGGCAACTGCCGGGCGGAGAACGGGCTCCGGGAGCCCGAGCTTCAGGGCTACTCAGCCTACAGTGTGTCTGCCTGCCGGCTGCGCTGTGAAAAGGAGGCCGTGCTTCAGCGCTGCCACTGCCGGATGGTGCACATGCCAGGTGGGCACCCACCCCTCCCGCCAGCCCTCCGGGCCACCCCACCCCGCCATGCTCCAGAACCTCCCTGGGTGGAATGCTGCTCCTGTGCACCAGCACGTGCACCGCAGCATGCATGCCTGCCTGTACTCCTGTGAGCGCATGCATGTATGTTGGAGATTTTTTAAAAAGATCTATTTATTTATTTGAAAGAGAAAGTGCGGGGAGGAGGGGCAGAGGGAGAGAGAGAAGCAGACTTCCTGCCGAGCATGGAGCTGTACAGAGGCTCGATCTCATGACCCTGAAATGAGGAGCTGAGCTGAAATCAAGAGTCTGTCTGTAACAGACTGTGCCCCTGTCTGGGATTTTACGTGTTTTCACATGTGTATCTGGGAATACACTCATGCGTGCTTGTGGCCGTGTTAATATGTATCTATGCATACATATGTTTATGGACAGGGTTGTGTGGGTGTGCTTGAACACACGCATACAGATGTGTGTGTGTATACATGTGCATGCAAGTGTGCATATGTTTGCATTTTAGGCATACACACACAGGCACGTAGAAGCTCATGCATGTTCAGGGATGTACAGACACACGTGTTTGTGTGTGCATGCACACAGGTGTGTGTCCACATTTGGGAATGTGCTGGGGGAGAGGGGGTGGAACCGTAGACTCCAGAAATAATCTTCTCTCCTTTCAGGCAATGAGACCATCTGCCCGCCGAATATCTACATCGAGTGTGCCGACCACACACTGGGTCCGTGCTGCCTTCTCCCTTCCCCTGCCTCTCCATCATCCTCCTCTTCATCTCTGTCCACTGTTCTCCTCTCTGCCTTGGCTCCCCTCCTCCTAGTCTCTCCCGGGATGGTTCTTCCCAGGGTTGAGCCTTATCCCGTACTTCTAGGGGTTCTGAGGACTTTGCAGGTGTGGATACTTGGGTAAGTGGAGGCAGCAGGGTGAGGGGGTGCAGAAAACCAGGACTGGGAGTGAAGGGCTGGGCTTTCTGTTGTGGCTCAGCCAATGAGCTCACCTTCTCTGGGAAAGCGAAAGGACTTCTCTCTGTGTCTGAGGAGAGATGCATGGCTAAGTATCAGTGTGGGTAAGGCAAACCGCATGGGTCCCTAGGTCTCACCTGGGCTGTGATTCTCTCATTTTCTCATCTGTCCATCCATTCCCTCTTCTGCAGACGTTCCCAGGCTGGTCTGGTGCTGGAGGTGAGAGTGGGAATGGAGCTTCCCGGCCTACAGGGCTGTGGACCAGCACAATGGCCCGGTGCTAGTCCTTGCAGACAGGAAACGCAGGGGTGCTACAGGGTCCCTGGGTGGGGCACGTAGCTCCACCTGGGAAGGCAGGAGGATCCTGGGAGGAAGTGATGGATTAGCTGAGACTTGAAGGGTGTGGAAAAGTCAGCCTGGTGAAAAGCGGAGGCATGATCTAGGCCCTGGGGACAGTTCTGTGCTAGACATCTGTGGCCAGAGAGAGAGCTGGAGAGAATGTGCTTGGGGAGGCACGGAAAGGTCAGCACTGCTGGAGGGCAGAGAACACATGAGTAGGCAGCAAGAGGGGAGGGGACTCTGGGAAGCCCACAGTGGCTCAAGGCAAGGCAAGAGCACCCTCTGAAGTTAGCCAGGTGCTGATCAGCCGCGGAGAATGGAAGGCATGAGTAAGAGCAGAAGCAGGGCAAGTGGTCAGGAGGGCATTGCAGTCCTCCGGATGGTGGGGCCGTGGGGAGTGGATGGGCAGTGGAACCACATGGAGACTCTCTGTCCCGTATCCCAACTGCATCACAGCCAGAGGGGCAGCGGAAGGACAGTTAATGAAGGGGCAGATGTGGAAGTAGGGACTTGGGAACCACAGTCATGGTGAAACTCCACAGAACTAGCAACATCGGGCAGCCTCAACTTGTTCAAGCCTAAGGGGGGGAAACGGGAGGAACACCACTGGGGCCCATAGATCTGTGGCTGTTCCAGAGGACAGGAGCTAGGACCACAAGAGTGGGGAGTGACCTCAGCTGACCCACAGCCTGGTGAAGACGAAGCCCTGGCATCTTTCCCCCGCTTCCCCTCTGCCCCTGCTGGGGTCTCTCCCCTTGGTTCAACCCAACCCAAAGCCAGAAGATGAGGGAGTCCAGTGGATGCATCAGGCAGAGAGCCCCGCCTCCTGGGCACAGAGAAAAGTGGAGGAGAGTGAAGAGTGAATCTGAAGAGGGGAACAGAAAATCCAGCATATTAAAAAAAGAAAGAAAGATTTATTTATTTATTTGAGGGAGAGAGAGAGCGTGAGAGACAGTGTGTGTGCTCCTGCACACAAGTGGGGGGAGGGGCAGAGGCGAAGAATCATCAAGCAGACTCCCTGCGGAGCACAGACCCCCCCGCCCCCAGACCCATGAGATCATGACCTGAGCTGAAACCAAGAGTCAGATGCTTAACTGACTGAACCACCAAGATGCCCCCAAGAAAATCCAGCATATTAAACACAGCATTCGTCTTTCTGCCCGTCTGTCCATCCACTCATCGGTCAGCATAAGTAAAAGCAGGCATAGAATTCCATTCATCCAGCATCCTCTCCAAGCCCCGTGTGTGTCTGAGGCCTCGTGTGACTGATTAGCTCTGATGGAAGGGCTGTGTCCTCCGTCTGAGTCATGAGGACTTCTTGGTCCCAGGGGGTTTGGTCCCAGAAGGATAAGCCTATAGGAGGGTGCTGGGGGTTTTTGCCTTCACCCGCTTTCTTAGGTAGTCTGAAGCTGGTCCAGGAAGGAGCCCCCAGAGAGTCTTCCCTAGGCAGTGCCAGGGTGGCCCGTAGAGGCCCTCCCTGTGGACGTGCCTTCTCCCGGCAGCTAGTGGGCCTCGGGGCCATGCGCCCTCCCCCACTGCAGCTGGTGCCTCTGTGTTGCAGACTCCTTGGGAGGGGGCTCCGAGGGCCCGTGTTTCTGCCCTACTCCCTGCAACCTGACTCGCTACGGGAAAGAAATCTCAATGGTCAGGATCCCCAACAGGGGCTCAGCCCGGTACCTGGCGAGGAAGTACAACCGCAATGAGACCTACATCCGGTATGTGTGCGCGTGCGTGTTGTGCATGCTTGCGCGCGTGCGTGCTGGAGGCACAGGCCCGGAGCGTGGTGCGCACTAGGAGTGGGCTGCGTCTTTCTTACTAAGGAGGCTTCTGCACGGATGCCTCTCACAGTCCTTTTCCTCTAATGAATCCCTACCCATCCTCCAAGTCACATCCTGTGTTCCCACTGCCAAGGAGGTCCCCTTATTTTTAAAATAAAGATTATTATTTATTTGAGAGAGAGTGTGTATGAGTATAGGGAAGGGGAGAGGGAGAGGGTGAAGCCAGCTCCAGGCTGAGCACAGAGCCTGACGTGGGGCTCCACTGCTGGACTCTGAGATCATGACCTGAGCCGAAGGCAGCCCTTAAACCGACTGAGCCACCCAGGCACCTCCAGGGAGGGCCCCCCCCCCCCCCGCCACTTTAAAAAAAAAAAAAGATTTTATTTATTTATTTGAGAGAGAGTGAGAGACCATGAGAGGGGAGGTCAGAGGGAGAAACAAGACTCCCCATGGAGCTGGGAGCCTGATGTGGGACTCCATCTCAGGACTCCAGGATCATGACCTGAGCTAAAGGTCATCTCTTAACCAACTGAGCCACCCAGGAAGGCCCTTCTTGATCCAAATGCCTTTCCTCTGAGCTCCTCAACAGCCTGTACACCTCTCTCTCTCTCTCTCTCTCTCGTTGCACCCACCCGTTGCTTTCCCACCCACTGTTGTGTCTTTCTCCCCCAGCAACCCGGGTGCCATTAAATGCACACTGAGGGAATGCTGCCCTAAGGGAGAGGGACCAGGTGGCCAGCCAGCAGAAGAGGACTCATTGAGCCTTGGGTCTGGTCCCCTGCAGCCAATCTGCAAATGCTGAGCATCCTATGGGTGCCCAGGTGCCACGGTGTGGGACCTGTGGAGACAGAGATGATTACACCACAAAGCTCCTGCCACAGTGTGTGTACCGCCACAGTGTACCTGTGTGTGGTACCGACTGTCAGGCCTCCCCTGAGATTACCAGGCGGGGCAGATGATGAAGCTGGGGAAGGCATGAGCCCGGCCTCTGAGGACACCGGGTGTGTGAGAGGAGACGGGGGAGGCCTCCCGACTCGAGAAGTGTGTGATCGTATAGAGATGAGCCTGAGCAGTAGGAAGGCTGTGTGGAGACAAGCAGATAAGAAAGCAAGCTGGCCAAGAAGGCACAGATCATGGGCAGTCTTGGAGGTCTGGAAAAAGAATTTGGGGGTGAACTGCCGGTCAATAGGGAGCCTGTGAAAGTTCCAGAGAGGTATTGCGAGGATGTGAAGTGAATGGTATTTGCTGCTTGACAGCAGAAGGCAGAAGGGACTTCTTCAGGCCCAGGAGTTTTATTTTGCTCTCCCGGGCTCCTGGCTAACCCTCAGAATATGAAGCAGACAAGGATCTAGGACAATCTCCCCTCACAGCCTTTGGGAGTCTGAGGGTGCCTCTCGCCGGCTTCTTGGGGTAGGGGACCTCGGATCAGGATCTGCTGGACCTGGAATGTCCCTGCCAGCCGCCTCCTCAGGAAGACAGCCCCACAGGGACACTCTGCCTCCTGTCTCCACAGGGAGAACTTCCTGGTCCTTGATGTCTTTTTTGAAGCCCTGACCTCCGAGGCCATGGAGCAGCGAGCAGCCTATGGCCTGTCAGCCCTTCTGGGTGAGATGCCGCCCTGACCCAGTTCTGGCGGGATGCAGGTGGGGATCGGCCTGGCCAGTGCTTCTGACCTGCTCTCATGCTCCTCAGGAGATCTCGGGGGACAGATGGGCCTCTTCATTGGGGCCAGCATCCTCACACTACTGGAGATCCTGGACTACATCTATGAGGCAAGAGATGGGGGGCCTGGTAGGGACCCCCCCAGAGGGGGTATGGAGGGTGGGAGGAGGGGCTATGGAAGAAGCAAGGGGGCAGTACAGGCTTCCTGGTGCAGCTAGCCTGGCCATGAAGCCAAGCTTGGGGTTTTCGGCTAGGGTCTCCTGACCAGCTGGAAGGCAGGTGTGAGGGTGCTGAGGAGTTAGGAGAAAGGGATGGGCGGGGAGGATTAGGGAGTCCTCCTGGGGGTTTGCTGGGGCAGCAAATCCTACAAAGTGGGCCTCGGTAAGGCCTGCCCTTCTCCTCTACCAAGTTTCCTGAGCCCACTGCTGTCCCCCCACCCTGAACCCCAAGGTGTCCTGGGACCGACTGAAGCGGGTGTGGCGTCGTCCCAAGACCCCCCTGCGGACCTCCACCGGGGGCATCTCCACCCTGGGGCTGCAGGAGCTGAAGGAGCAGGTGAGGGTGAGCTCTGCTGAGCGCAGCCAGGGCTCTCTCCTAGGACTGAAGGCCTCGGCCACTTCTGACCTAGCCTGTCAGAGCTCGGCTGTAGCCCCTGCCCCAGGGCGTAAGGAAAGGCTGGCTGTGCGGGGCCCAGGGGTCTGGCTCGCATTCTCCATGTCTCATTCCCTCTTCACTTTGCAGAGTCCATGCCCAAGTCGGGGCCGTGCTGAAGGTGGGGGAGCCAGCGGCCTGCTCCCCAACCACCACCACCCTCCTGGCCCCCGAGGAGGCCTCTTTGAAGACTTTGCTTGCTAGGACAGTGCTGTCTAAAAAGACCCAGGGGTCTGGGAACCCTTCCAGGATCCCCAACAGTCTCCTCCCTCCTGGGACACAAGGCCTGGGGGCAGCCCAAGGGACGGGGGAGAGGGCAGAGGGCGGTCCTCACTGGGAGGGTGGGGATTCAGTTCAGGCTCTCACCAGCTCTGGCGCCAATTGCTGTGCACAAGGGTCTTTCCTGTCCACCCCCGCAACCCTCAGGCTGGTGCCCAGGGAGGGCTGGAGGGGAGGGAAGGAAGGGAGTGAGGGAGGTGGAGGAAGGGGCCCACCCTAGCAGGGGTGGAACCCCCTGTACATTTGTATATATTTAGGGAGGACAGGGTGGGGGTGGGGGAACAGATGTAGAAAGTGGGTGGGCCTATGGGGGTGGGTGATTCAGGGACAGCCAGAGTCCCAGCCCTAGAATGTCAGCAGGAGAAGGAGAACCCCGGGGACTCAGGAGTGCTGGACTGGTCCTACTTCCTTTCCCTCTTCAGGCCCAGCTCCCCTTTTGGCAGGGGGACTGGGAGGCCCAGCAGGCCTGGCCCAGCTCCCAATTCCCCCTGCCCCAACCCCACCTTCAGAGTGTCCTCCACAGGGAGCAGGCCACCCATTAGACCTTGGCTGAGCTTGGGGGTGGGGAAGGGAGCCTTCTCGATGGGCCTCTCTGCCTCTGGTCTGGTTTTATAAAGCGCTGATGAAACTGAGAATAAAGAGGCATAAAGAATTCTCTGTGTGCCTGTGTGACCAAGCTGGGGCAGGGCTGGGCACAGACATGGCTTGGTCCCTGGGAAAAGGAAACCCAGGTCCCTGCCAGCTAGGACAAGGGAGCCTCCATCCTCACAGCCAGCCCTCCCCGTCCCCAGGCCACCTTTTGAAAACTCAAAACCACGAATCTACACTCAGCCAGTTTATTAAAGGCAGGGAGCTTCATCCAGGTCCAAAAGGGAGAAGTTGGGAGACACCCCCCTTCTCTCAGCTCCCCTCTTCCCCAACCCCTCATCTACAGCCCAGCCCCCAGGAGGCCCTAGGAGACTAGGCCTGCGTCAGGCAGACTGCACTGCATAAATACTCAAGAGGCCACAGCCTGAATCAGCAGCGTCAAGGGAGGGGGGCGGACAGGCAGACCAGGGCTGGTACAGGGAGGGGTGGCTCCGGAGGCACCTCCCCTGGGGGCCTGTCCTGGGCCTGAGGACCCACAGAGCTAGAGAGAGGGGGCCCGTGGGTGGCCCTGGGGTCTGAGGCTGCAGCTAGCCCTGTCTGGAGAGGCTTGGCAGGTGGCTCTGGGTTGTTGGGGAGGAGGGGGCATGCTGTCATGCCAGGATTCTGGGGTGCGGGGCGGGCTCAGGTGCTGTTGCCCTGCTCCTGCTCAAAGAGCAGCATGGCTAGCTGCGTGCGGGAGCCCAGGCCCTCCAGCTCGCTCTGGCGGCAGCGGTGGTACAGGTCCTCGCTGAGCCGCGCGCTGCACGTCTGGGCCCGGTAGCGCTGCAGCAGCGCGGGTTCCACTGCCCGAAGCACGTGCAGGCTGGAGAAGCGCAGGAACAGCTCATACACGTCCAGGCTCTCCAACAGCTCCTCCTCCTGCTCCGAGGCTGCTGCCAGCCGCCCGCGGGCCGCCACGTAGTCGGAGTTGTAGAAACAGGCCTCACTGGCTGCCTGGCGGTCAAAGCGGCCCGTGTCTCGGCCCAGCTCCGGGGGTCCAGGGCCCTGTGGGGGGGCCACGGCCGGGTGGAAGGCCTGGAAGTGCATGGGGAAGAAGGCCTGCCAGCCTGAGATGGCATGCATGCGGCAGCGGTTCAGAAAGTCAGGCGTGAGCACTGTGTCTGGCCCGGCCAGCAGGAACAGTGTGTCCAGTGGGTGCTTCTTGGAGAGCAGATCCATGAGGCGCAGTGGGGAGGGTGCGGCTGTCTGCACACTGAGCCAGGGCACCCGGGCACCGGGGAACCGCCGCTCCAGTTCGGCCACATGGGCCTTGACAGGTGCAAAGACATCGGCGTGGGCTGCCCGCTGGGCCTGTCGGGGCTCATACAGGAGCAAAAGGGTCAAGGCTGCCGCCGCATCGCCAGGTTCCAGTGCTGCGGCGGCGAAGGCCTCCAGGAACGCAGGGGCCAGGTCACGCTCGGCTGCAGCCAGAGGCAGTAACACGGTGAGACGTGAGGCCTCTGTGACATAGGGCACAGGCAGGATCTCCACACGGCTCAGTGGCCGCAGCAGCTGCACGCGGCGGGTGAGGGGCCGGCGACCGCCCTGGGGGGTCAGCGCCTCCAGCTGCAAGTCCAGCGTGTACTCCATGCCCCGGGCGGGATCAAAGCGTCGGTAGCCATTAACCAGCTGTTGCTTCTGGAGCCGCAGGGCTGGATGGTAGCGACGATTGAGCTCTTCCAGGGCTGCCCCCAGAACGTCAGCCACATCGGCCTGGTCGGCACCTCGCAGCGGGCAGCGGGGCGAACCATCAGCACAGGAGAAAGCATGCTGCTCTGTGAAGTAGTCCCAGCGCAGCACCTCAAAGCGGGAGGCCGGGCGGGATGGTGCAGGGATACCCACAGGCCAGGCAGCTGCCCGCTCCCCATCGGCTGCCAGATGGCTAGTGTTCTGGATCTCCCACTAGGTTGGAGAAACAGACCATAGTAAGGCAAAGACCATGGCGGGGCCAGCACACAGCTGGAGGACTAAGCAGCTGGCCAGCACTACTTGGGATGGGTCCCCACTCCCCTGCCAACCTCTGCAATCTCAGGGTCCCACCTAACATTTCCCCAGATTGGAGCAGCCTGAGAGTGAAAAGGGAAGTTTCCGGAGGAGGTGCTCAGAAAAGGCATAAACAAACAGGGACTGGGAAGCTGGTTTGTTCTTGGACTCTAGTGCTAGCTTTTTTTTTTTTTTTTTTTTTTAAGATTTTATTTATTTATTTGAGAGACCGGAGTGCCAGTGCACAAGCATAAGCAGAGGGAGAGGGAGGGAGAGAGGGAGAAGCAGACTGCCCACTGGGCAAGGAGCCCAATGTGGAGCTCGATCGCAGGACCCCAAGAACATGACCTGAGCTGAAGGAGCACACCCAACTGACTGAGCCACCCAGGCACGCCTCTAGTGCTAGTTTTTACTTCCCTGGGATCTGTGAAATGTCTCAGGACCTGTTCCCTCTATCCCTGGGGCCCCAGGCCATACCTGTAGCTCCTGGATCTCCTGGTATGTGCGTTCCAGCTCAGCTCGGGCAAAAGCTTTGTGCAGCTGGTACATATGTATGGGGTCATGCACAGGGTGGGCTGTCAGGGCACTGCGGAAACGGGGGTCTCCTTCCTGCACAGGTTCCCCAGGGCTCAGCTCCAGGAAGTTATAGTGGACTCCCTGGAGAGAGGAAGGGTAGGGTCCATAATGGAAAGAGGGATGAGACAGCCTCCCCACCCATCGCAACCCCAGTGTGTGCCTCATCTTTCCATCTTGGGACCTGTTGTGGACCTGGGAGTCCACAACAGGATTACTGGGTTTAAGTCTACTTTGACCAGCTGTGAGCTTGTGACTTTAGGCAAGCTTCTGCTAGCTCATCTATGAAATGGGCATAGGTATCCTACCTCAGAGCTGTTCAGGGGCTCCAAGAAAATAATAATAGCCAACACTGAACACCCACTATGTGCAAGGCTCCCTAATTTTTTCTAATCCTTATAACAACCCTGACAATAGTTATTTTCATTGGTCTGGAGGAGGATACTGAAGTTCAGGAGATGCAGTGATTTACCCCAGGTTACAGGGATAAATAAAATTACCCCAGGAAACAGGGATAGAAATTGACAGCCCTGGCATGGAAAACCCAGGGATATTATTTCCAACTACCCCCTCGCCTCTGAGGGGCAAGTGTACAAGCTCAGACAGGAGGTGTCGGTGGGGAGGCTTATCTGCCCACCTCGTGGTCACCCGTGCAGCCCACCCCGGTGGCATCCAGTATGCAGCGCCCCAGCCACTCATCCGGGCGCGCGCTGACAATGTCGTTGCGGCAGCTTTCCAGGTGGGGGCGCAACTGATGCAGCAGTGTGCGAGACAGCAGCACACCAAAGCCGCCATGGCAGTAGCGGCCTGGGGCGGGCTCCCCCCCGATGAAGTCCTGCGGCCGGCCCAGATAGAGGTGGGCGGCGGCTGCCAGGCTGAGACGGCCGGCTAGGCGAGCCAGTCCATGGGCTTCGGTGTAGGTGGCGTCCGGCACGATGAAGAACCAGTCAAAGTCGTCACCGTGTTGTTCCAGTAGGTGGCGCAGCGCCAAGTGCAGGTGCCCGATGGGCCGCTCCTCGCCCAGAGTCACCACGGCCATGCCCGGTGGTGCCCGGCGGCCCCGAGAGCCGGTCAGGAACACCACACGCTCTAGCCGGTGCCCCAGCGTGCGGTTCACGGCCACACCCAGTGTGGGCAACGTGGCTTGTGAGGTCAGCACCGCCACAAGCAGCCTCTGCCTGATGCCCAGCTCCGTGCTTATGTATCGGGTCCTGGGGGAGAATAGGGAACAAGGTTATCCAAAAGCCAAGAGAGCGGCCAGGAGAGAGCATACACAGGCTCTGGCAGGTTCCATCCTCTCTGGGCCTGTTTCTTTCCCTCCACATTGATAAGAACAACAACTCTCTCTTAGGAGTCATGAGGGTTTACCTGAAATACTGGCCTTACCTACACAGTGCCTTGGGGAGATGGCAATATCCATGCAGAGATGAGAGACACACTGTGGGTCTGATTCTCTGTCTCACCACTTAGTTGTGTCCTTGAGCAAGTAATTTAACCTACTGCAACCTCACTCAGTGGCCTGCTCTGCAAAAAGGGGTTGATTGAATCTAATCAAAGCACTTAGCCAAGTGCTCAGCACACAGGTACCCCCACACACCACGTATAAATATGCCATGATAATGATAATGCCATGATACCACAAACACATCACACAAAGGATGTAAGGGAATACATGGCATAGGAATGCACTGAGTGTGTTTGGAACAAGGGCAAACTGGGGCTCAGTGGTTCCAGCAACTTACCTTCCATAATGCAGAAGGTAAGTTGCAAAACTGAAATCTGAACTCGGGGTTACTTAGGAGAAAATAATTTCAAGTCATGGGCAGAGGCATTAATGGGATGGTACCTCACCCCTCCCCCACAAATCTCATCCTGAAGTGTCTCACCCCAGAACAAGAGAAACAGGTAAATCCTAGTTTTCTCTTTCCTCTTTCCCTCTCTCTAGGCACCCACCCTATATGTCAGTCATTTCTCCAAATCCAACAGCCCAACTAGGGAGCTAATAGGATCTATGAAGGTCGACGGCATAGGATCGAGCCAGTTTAGGACGGAGGAGGGCAAGTTCAGCTCAGGCCTGGACGGGGCCCAGAAAGGGCGTCAGATGGGTTCCACAGCTCCTGGGGAAGCAGGGCCATCGGAAGTCATCGGAGCCAAAGACTTCCTGGCCAGCCGGCCCCTTCCTTCCGGAGCCTGACCCAGCCTCTGGCGGCCTCCCCGGCGCGCCCGTCCCCGACAGTGCCCAGGGGGTGGGGCTGGCGGTGCTGATCCCTACCTGACGGCCTTTTTGGCGGCCTGGCCAGGCTGTGCAGGATGGTAGGGCAAGACACGCGGCTCCCAGTTCTCCCCGGCGCCTGCGCCGGCTCCGGGCCTCTCGCGCTCCGCTCCGGGCTGCACCGAGTTGGGCCGGCGCGCCGCGTTCGTGTTGCCGCGCGGCGGCAGCTCAGAATCTCCGGGTTGGGGCGGCCCTGGGCCGCACGGCTCCTCCACCCAGGTCACGCTGAGCAGACTCAGAGTGAAGCCCAGGGAGATGCCCACGGCCACGGGCCCTGCGGGCCGCAGCACCGACAGCAGCAGCGATGCCCGCATGGCGCCGGGACCGCGGGCCCCCGGCCGCGGAGTAGCCCCACAGCAGCCAGAGGAAGCTTCGAGGGGGCGGGACCGGGGAGGGGGCGGATCCGGAGGGCCCGGGCCAAGCGGGCGGGCCCGCTCCCTCCCCACGGACGCGGCCCTGGTTGAATCCCCTGCGCAGCGCTCCGATCCTCCGTAGGGCGCAGGGTTCCAGCGCTCAGCGCGGGAGCCTCGGCCACCGCCGCCGCTGTCCGACGTGTCACTGCGAGATCCCCGCCCCCGGGGTGGGGTCTCGGGCTCCAGCTACCGGAGACGGAGCAGAAGGGGGAGGTTAAAGGGGAAGGACCCCCGGAAGTGCCCCCTCCTCAGTGCGGGTGAGGGAGACGCCGGGGGCGGAGTCCTCTGCCTCCCCGGCGTGGTTGGTGCGTCCCGGGTGACGTCAGAAGCAGCCCGCCCCTGCCTGGATGGTGCGCCCTGAGTGACGTCAGGAGCAGAGGCCGGAGCTGTCCATCAGCACCAAAGGCCGCGGGCGGGCTCAGGGCATGGGGCCGCGGCTCTGGGGCAGCCCAAGCCCCTGCTCCTGCTCCTTTCCCTTCCCCAGGCCCAGCCTGGGTCCGGAGACTTCGCGGGACTGGAGTGCCAGCCGGTGTTGGAGGCGGAGCAGCGACGCCGCCGCACAGAGACCAGTCCCTCCGGCCCAGCAGCCCCCCTCCCCGCACGGCGGACTTTTCCCGGACCCCAATCAGCTGGGGCCTCTGGCGCTCCGCACCCCCGGACCCTCCGACCCCTGTACAGCCTCTTTCGCTCAGAAGCTCAGGTCGCCTCCAGCCCAGGTAGATCTTGGACAAACCCAGATTTAGCCGCCCACAGAGGAGTCTCCTGGCTGCCTCCTTACCGGCAGCACACTGCCCTCCTCTTTCCTGAACCCACTGCCCCTTTTAACTTCTTCATCCTAGCCTCCTTTAGCCGGGCACTTTGTTTCCCTTTGTCTTTTGTCCACTTCAGAAATGCTTGCAGAGCTGCATGATCTGGGCACCACTCCCTTGTCTACTGGTGTCCTTGCCTGGTTCTCCCACTCCCATTCTTGCCCCCATCCTGGTGGAGACCCAGGACTCCTCCTTGACCCCAACTTCCTCTCTGTCAGGCTGACCTGGGAGGGTGACTCCCTTCCATTCCCAGCACTATGCCAGGCACTGTGGCGACACTGCGGTTCCAGCTGCTGCCCCCCGAGCCAGATGATGCCTTCTGGGGTGCACCCTGTGAGCAGCCCCTGGAGCGCAGATACCAGGCACTGCCGGCCCTCGTCTGCATCATGTGCTGTTTGTTTGGAGTCGTCTACTGCTTCTTCGGTGAGACCCCTACCTCATCCCTTATCTGGGCTCCCCACTGTTTCCGCAATTACTTCTCTAGGCCCCCTCACCCCACCAAATCTTCTCTGGAACACTGGGCTATCTTTCTTTTCTCTTTCTTTCATCCCACACATGTTCATGGATCATCTAGACTCTAGATCCTAGAAAACACAGGTTTTTGAATTAGGCATGCTTGAATTTGAAACTGGCTTTGCACCTTACTAATTGTGATACTTTAGCCCATGACTGTCTGAGCCTCAGTTTTCTCATCTGAACAGTGGGGACAATGATATTTGTCTCACATTGCGTTGTTGTGAACATAGTAGGCACTCAATAAATAATAGCTATTGTGGTAAAGATGTGTTTGCTAGGTAGGTACTAAAAATATTTAGTGCGGTGATTGAACATAGTCCTTTACCACAGGACTTATTGTCCAATAGGGGAGAGACTTCTAGGACATTCATCCCTGTAATACATGTTAGGGTAGGCTAAATAGTAGTCACATACATGGAGATAGCCTACAAGGCAGGCTCTAGTAATCAGGGCTGCTGTGAAGAGTTGTAGAGGATGGGGCACTGCACAAGGGAGTTCGGCTGAATAGGTAACTGGGGGCTGAAATCTAGCCCTTGCTCCACTTGCCAAACTCTACGTCTTGGCACAGGCTTCTTTGCCTAGGGGAAGACACGACTTTTTCTAATTCGCATAAAGGTGTAAGATGGGCTAGTGAAATAAGAGCCCGATGACTACAGCAGGAGTTACAGGATTTCAGAATGGGGAACAAGCTCCATGGGCTGGGGGCCTCCAGGGGAGCATTATAGGCAACTGGAAGAAGTACAAAGGAGGCACAGAGGTCTGGATTCCAGGCTGGGCAGAGGTGCCTTGAGATTAGTGCTCTGTAGCCTTTATACCTCTCCCTAGAATGGCTGAGTAGTAGGCACGTATGGGAGCCAGATGGTTCCTCCCCTTCCACCCCCAAACTCTAGCCTGAACAACTGCAGAATGAGCAAGAGGAAATGCCCTTCTAAGGGTTCAGGACACATTCTAAATCTCCAAGGAGTCTGTCATCCCATGCCCTCCACTGCCCATATCTACTCCCTCTGCAGTTGCTCAGTGCACCCTGACACGCCCTCTCCTGGGCTTTCCTCCACCCTACCCTCCTTAGATGCTCTCACTCCCAGGCTCTTGAACCCTGAGCCCTGATGTATGCCCTATTCCTCTTTCTAATCCCAGAACCTCCTGGACTTTGATGCCTCCCCTCATTCCTAAAACTCAATCTCCTCTTTATGAACATTCTCTTTAGTGCTCCATGACCCCTTAATCTCCATCTCTGACTTCCCTCTTCCCAACTGCTCAGTATTTACAAATCCCTCACCCTTTCAGGTACTTTTAATGGGTGTAACTTCCATTTTGATGAAATTCCATGACCACTGTTTCCCCTTATAATCCTCTTTGACACCCTATGACCCTAGTGATCCTCAACCACCTCGTTATCTCATTACCTCCCATCCATCTGTCTCCCTCTATTACTCCTAACACTTTGACCCCTGTGATGCCATTGTCTACACTTCCCCCACCATGATCTCCTATTTCTTTGGCCTCAATATTAGCCTCTCTCAGAAACCCTTTAATACTCTCAACATTTCCATGTCTGTTGATTTCCCTACTTGCAATGACCTCATCTTCTGGAACCCCTCCCCAATAACCATGCTTCTCCATTCTTTTTGTCATTTTCTAATAATGTCATATCTCTGAAGCCCTATGACCCCTCAAAGACCTCATCTTTCTGAACCTGTGTTACCCTCATCTCTCAAGTTCTGACTTCTGAATCCTTCATCTCTTTGAACAGTCCCTCCCAAGGCCATGATGATTCTGATTGCTGACCCCCTTGTGACTCCAATGACCCATCTCTCTGAGCCCTATGATTCCAAAGATCCTAATGTCCCTATCACTGATTCACTCTTGACTCCAATGATTTATCTGACTCCTATGACCCTCAAAGACCCAACGCTCATCTCAATAACTCTGAATCTCTATTTTCCCAGTGACTCCCAGTGACCTAGCTCTCTGATCTGCCTCGACCTCAGTGGTCCCATCACTGATGCCTTCAGGACACCAGTGACCCGGGGGGGAGGGTCTCTGATCTTAGTGTCCTGCTACTGCTTCCCCCGTGATTCCATGTCCATGAACCCTCCAATCTCCTGCCTGGAGTCCGGTGACTTCATTTTGGCCCCTTACTAGCCCTTGTTCCCCTCCAGGTTACCGCTGCTTCAAGGCAGTGCTCTTCCTCACTGGGTTGCTGTTTGGCTCGGTGGTCATCTTCCTGCTGTGCTACCGAGAGCGGGTGCTGGAGACGCAGCTAAGTGCCGGGGCAAGTGCAGGCATCGCACTGGGCATTGGGCTGCTCTGCGGGCTGGTGGCCATGCTGGTGCGCAGCGTGGGTCTCTTCCTGGTTGGGCTGCTGCTCGGTCTGCTGCTCGCTGCTGCCGCCCTGCTGGGCTCCGCACCCTACTACCAGCCGGGCTCCGTGTGGGGCCCACTGGGGCTGCTGCTGGGGGGCGGCCTACTCTGTGCCCTGCTCACACTGCGCTGGCCCCGACCACTCACCACCCTGGCCACCGCCGTGACTGGTGCTGCGCTCATTGCCACTGCCGCCGACTACTTTGCCGAGCTGTTGCTACTGGGGCGCTATGCGGTGGAGCGCCTGCGTGCCGCCCCGGTACCCCCCCTCTGTTGGCGGAGCTGGGCCCTGCTGGCACTTTGGCCCCTGCTCAGCCTGATGGGCGTTCTGGTGCAGTGGCGGGTGACGGCCGAGGGGGACTCCCACACGGAAGGTGAGAGGGTACAAGCCAGGGTGGATGAGAGAGAAATGAGTGGTCAGGGATGGGTGGGGGTGGGGGACGGAGGGAATGGGGTGTGGGGGAATAGGGCTGTGTACATCAGTGGCCAGGTGAGCTGTGCACACTTCAGAAGAGTTGGAGAGCTGACCCGCTCATGGTCTGGGAAGGCAGGACCTTAGTCCAACCTTCGTTCTGCAACAAGGTATAGGGTTGTGTGGGGTCTGTGGCAAGCCCATTTCAGGCACAGGGGATCCAAAAGAAAAGGTCCCTGCCCTCATGGGATTACATTCAAGTGGAGGGAGACAGACAACAGAATGCAGGCACTAGGTAATTCCAGGTCTGGGGTTATATGAAAGAGAAATGTAGGGCAACATGAACAAGTGACTTACAGAGGCTATTATAGATAGGGTAGGCAGGGAAGGCCACTTGGGAGAGGTGACATTTAAGTAGAGTGCTGAAGGATAAGAGGCCACATGCAAAGAGCTAGAGAAGAGGGAACAGCAGGAGCAGGTCCACAGAAGCAAGAGATTGGCTTGCTGAGGACGTGGGCGGGAGTGTGGTGGGTGGAGGCATGCCGTTAGTGTGGGCCCTTTGGGCAATGACGGGGACTCTAGATTTTACCAGGAAGGCAATGGGATGCTATTGTAGATTTAAATAGGGGGGCTATAATCTCATCTAGGATTTGGGGTGGTCACTCTGGCTGCTAAGTGTAGAAAACATCGGGGAGGGCAAGTGTAGAAAGGCAGATCAGTGAGAAGGAGACAGCAGTTGCCCCATTGATGGAGAATGAGGGCTGGTTTAGGTGAGTCACCTGGGGCTCAGGCTGGGAAAAGGGGTAACAGCTGGAGAAGGAGTACTTAGAAGTCTAGGAATCTTCCACATGACTCTTGGAAGACAAAAACAACTGCAAGAAGTCCCATTTGGGAGGTGGGAGACCAGGAAAGGAAGGGAAAATGGGGTGTTGCAGACAAGGGGATTCTGGAAACCTGGAGCCCTCGGATAGGGTGGATCGGGGAGGCCTGGGGAAGACAAGGCAGGTGGCTTGTGAGACCCTTCTCTGCCCCACCCCTCACAGTGGTCATCAGCCGGCAGCGGCGACGCGTGCAGCTGATGCGGATTCGCCAGCAGGAGGAGCGCAAAGAGAAGCGGAGGAAGAAGAGACCCCCTCGGGCACCATCCAGAGGCCCCCGGGCTCCTCCAAGGCCCGGGCCCCCTGACCCGGCATATCGGCGCAGGCCGGTGCCCATCAAACGCTTCAACGGAGATGTCCTCTCCCCGGTGAGCACCCCGAGCCTCTCCAGCCCCAAAGGAGAAGAAGGGAATGCGGCAGACTCTGCCCCAGCAGGGCTAGGCCTCCTCCGGGGCTAATCACTATCTAGCAGGCCTAGCATTTGTCTACCTATTGTAACCCCTGCCCAATGGGCCAGAGGGGTCCAGCTCTAGGATTGGGGGAAAGGTGTCCTGAGTATGAATATTAATGAGGTATGAGGTATGAATATTAATGAGGGTCTCAGGGCTGTGGACTCCCAGTGTGGTGAGGTCCTGGGCCTAAGGCAGTGTGGGCTGAGTCTCAGGCCATGGGGTGCAGGGACAGGCTCTCTGCCCAAGGTGGCCTTCTGGGCAGGGTCTGCAGTGCCTCTCTCACTCCTGTCTTCACTCTCCCACAGAGCTACATCCAGAGCTTCCGGGACCGGCAGACTGGGAGCTCACTGAGCTCCTTCATGGCCTCGCCCACAGATGCGGACTATGAGTATGGGTCTCGGGGGCCGCTGACGGCCTGTTCAGGGCCCCCTGTGCGGGTATAGCGGTCCTGCACACCCGCCCACCTAGACTCTATGGTCACCAGCTCTGCCGGCTTGGGGAGGCCTGCTGGACCACCACCCAGCCCGCCTGGCCTTGTGGCCTTGGCTGTCCCTCTCCCCACCCTGAAGAGGGCTGGCCTGGCTACCAGAAGGGAGGACCTGTCTCAGGCTAGCCCTGGTCTAAGGGGCAAGCCTCCTCCCTAGCTCCAGAGGGGCTCCTGAGGGATGCGGGGTGTGAGCCCCATTGGGGTGTGCTCAGGGTTGTGAGTGTGTCGCCTGTGTGTGTGTGTGTGTGTGTGTATGTGTATGGAGGGGTGGGCTTGGAGGGGACACTGGGACCCTTGCCTTAGATTTCTGATTGATAGGGCTTGTCTAAGGTTGGCCCTGCCTCCTCTCCCACCGCTGGGGTCCCACAGGCCACTCTCCTGCATGTCAATGTGGAGGAGGTCTGCCTTCCTCCCCCATTGCTCCACCTCTCAACCAGACTCAACTAAGGCTTCTTGTCCTTGTCCATGGGGCAAATGGCAGCACCCCTCACCCTGGTCCCCTGTCCTCTGCAAAGCCACCAGCCTGAGGGCAGGGGCAGGGGAGGGGGGCGGGGGGTGCTGCTCTGGGCTGGGTTAGGGAGAGGGGCTGGGGGAGGGGGCTTCAATGCACGGTGCATGTCTGGTGTCTGTCACACCACCCTGGACACCTCATGCTTCTGTCTCCCCTCACCCCACCCTGTTTTACATATTTTATAAATGTGCCAAACTGTGTGGCTTCTGCCAAGAGTGGTGGTGGTCTTCAGTGGCTGGCACTTTCAGGGGCCAAACTGGAGGGGCTGCAGCCTTGGGTGTCCTGTGTCACTTACAACACAGGGCCCCCGGGCAACTTCTGCCCTCCTACATCACACAGAGAGCCAGGGAAAAGGACTATACCATTTTATTGTCTCTCAACACTTCTGGTTCCCCTGCCCCACCAACCCCTGCCCAGGGTATGGGCACACGCCTTCCAAGCTGTCCGAGGGCACCTGCCTGGCCTGGTTCGGTCCTCCTAGCTACCTGCAGAGGAATGACTCGGCGTGGGGCTGGGGAGAGAGTGGGCACCACCGTCCTCTCCCCTGGCAGAGCCCAGGAACCCACATAGGAAGAGTTGGGTCCTCACCCCCTGCCCCACCCTTCCTGGGCCTCTGTCAGGGATGTCTGTGGGGTGCGGTGGGCAGTGGGGGGAGAAAAACAGGGGTCGGCCCCTGGTTAGGAGTGGGACAAGACACGAGTCTGGAGGAGATGCAGGAGGGTGGGGCATTCCACGTGGAAGAGGAAGGAAATCGGACTAGTTCAGGAGCCCTCTGCTCAGACTGATACGGAGCTCGCTCGGAAGGGCAGAAGCCAGGACGGCAGAGAGCAGGAGGGGGGTGAGAAGAAGGTGGGGGCGCAGACCAAGGGGCCAGTAGGTGGGAAGGAGAGGAACCAGGGTACCAATGGGGCATTCAAGAGAGACAGATGTGGTCCAGAGTCAGGAGGGAGCGAGAAGCCTGAACGGGAAAGGGCACTGAAAGGCTTGGGAACAGCTGACCTGAAGCAAATGGTTCTTGTGGAGAACACAGGTCTCCCTCCTCTCCTCAGCCCTTCCCCCACTCCAGACCTCCAGTATACCCCAGAACCAACTGGTCATCCCAAGTCCTGGAAAATCTCTGGTAGGTGTGTCTCAGCCCACCAGCTGCCAGGCCACCCCTCCTTCCTAGCCAGCCAGCCTGCCCCTCTGACCTCTGCCCAGTCAGCTTCACTCACCCTCTACCAGCAACCGGGTGTGGGCGCTGTCCTGACCGGCCTGGCAGCTGTAGGTGCCCTGGTCCTCAGGTCGCACGTCATGGATGACCAGGCTGTGGGTGGGGCCGTGGCTGCGCAGCTCATACTTGTCTCCGGGGCACAGCTCGACCCCCTCCCGCAACCAGCACACGTGGCCCCCCGAACGGGACACAGTCACCTCCAGTATGGCCCTGCGGCCGACCAGAACTGTCTTCTCTCTAGGGGGGCGGCGGCACATCTGGAGAGGCAGTGCTGGGGGTGAGGAGGAGAGCTTAAGTTAATAGGAACACCCAGGGGCCCCAGGAGGAGAGACGCATCTTCCCTCCCTCTGCAGCCTCACTCCTGGTCTCAGATCTCCATGGCACTAGCCCGTTCCTCCGTACCCCAAAGTCTCCTCCTCCCCAAGAAGGAGACCCTCCCCAGATGAAAAGTCCCTCGAGGAAGGGAGGCGGGGAGGCAGGGAGGCAGCATTCCCAAGACCAGCCGCCAGCCCGGGAGACTCCCGAGGGGGAGGGAAGATGATGCCCACTCCCTCCCGTTCCTCCCCAGTAGCTTACCCTCTACCTCCAGCTGAGCTACGGACTGGGCGGGACCCGCCTGGAAGCGGACCTCACCGGCGTCCTCCGGGCGCAGCTCGCTCAGCACCAGAATATGTTTCTTTCCTGCGTACGTGAGGGAGGCGCTAAGCGAGGCAGAAGCCGCCACTGGGGAAGGTTCCGGGGTGAGGGTGGGCCGGTGTAGGTCCCCGGGTCGGTTTGGACGCGGCAAGTGTGTGCCGGGCTGGGCAGAATTGGGTCACCGAAGGGAAAGAGGAGCGGTCCAGGAAGGAGGGCTCAGAGCTGGAAACCCGGGAAAGACCGGGAGACTGCTCTTTGGGCTATGGGGCGGCGCCCACTCGAGCTCGGGCGGGGCTTATCCTAGTGAGGCGGGGCCTATCTGAGTCAGGGGCGGGGCAGCAAGGGGCGGGAGTGGGAAGAAAGTCTTCCAGACCTTCCTGTCGGATGCGGACGTGGCCTCCGGGTCTCAACTGACGGCCTCCGAGTTCCCAGCTCCCCGTGGTCTCGACCTCCGACACGGTGCACTCGAACGTGGCGCCGTCACCTTCGCGGACGCGAACAGACCGGAGCTCGGAGAGCACAGACACGTTGCGCTCTGGGGCGGAGCGGGAGGCGTGAGGCGGGGCGGGGCGGAACCCGACCACGCCCACTCTCCGCCCTTCTCTCTGGAAGCCCAGCAGTCAGTCCCGGGCTGTTTGGGTCCGCAGCCCCCGCGCTCACAGCATTGCCCAGCCCCG
The DNA here is from genome assembly GCF_011764305.1 of Mustela putorius furo. Classification (NCBI taxonomy): domain Eukaryota; kingdom Metazoa; phylum Chordata; class Mammalia; order Carnivora; family Mustelidae; genus Mustela; species Mustela putorius. The sequence goes on from NW_025421341.1 coordinate 23,396,391, forward strand.
GCAGCACCCGGAACCCACCGCACACAACCAGGCGGACGGGCCCGGCACGAGCCGCCCCCACTGCACAGCTGTAGGTCCCGGCGTCCAAGGGGCTGCATCGCCGCAGCTGGAGAAGGCGACGCGTGCCGAGAGCCTGGAGCCTGAGCCGAGGGCTGGGGGTGAGGGGGCACCCGTCCTAGGGGCGAGAGTTGCAGAGGGTCAGAGTGAACTCCGCTGGACACGGTCCTGGGAGCCGGCGGCGGCGCCCTCTGTTGTCAGGCGGTTTCCAGGCGCGTTTTTGCCTTTCTGGCTCTCAAGCTGGGATCTGGCAGTCCCAAGCCTTCAGGGCCTCGCTGAGAGCGAGGAGCCTTGTTGAGAAGGTGTCCCCTTTGGGGACGTTAGGGCTCTACCCCTTTTGTCTTGTCCCTGGGCAATACTTAACCCCACTGAGCCTCAGGCTCCTTCCAGGTAACACTGAGATTGCAAGACCTTCCTCTTAGGGCTGTTGTTAGGATTAGAGGTTTAAGTGTAAAGTAAATGTAAATCTGAGCACAGTGCCAGGCACACCCCTACAGTGAATATTAGTTGTTTCCGTCCTTATGATGCCAAGGTGGGCTGGGCTCTGACCTTCTCCCAGGTGACATCAGCCAAGGCCTGAGAAAGCTCGCACTCCAATGTAGCTGTGTCTCCCTCGGTCACCTCTAGGTCCTGTAGCCCCCGCACAATGGTCACTGGGGCCTCTGGGAGTGGGAGACGGAAGACATACTTGGGCGCAGGGGTCAGTGGTGGACACATTTAGGAAAGGTGATCAGTGGAGGCCACTAGTGAGGCAGAGAATGTGCTGGGGATCCAAGTGAGATGCTGGTCAGTGGAGGATAGGACAGGGCCATGGGGGTCAATGGGACAGGAGTGACCAGCAGGGGGTGTCATACTTTAAGGTGGCCAGTGGGGGACATGCTGGGGCTAGAGGGGCATGGGGTGGTGACCAAAGCAGAAATGCTAGTGGAGTCACTCATAGGCAAGCATGGTCGGTGAGGACCACACTTGGCTGGAATGGACAGGTGACACTGGCCAGTGGGGAACATGATGGGTTCAGAAGGGCAGTGGGGGTAACTCTAGAACAGGTGCAGTTAGAAGGGAACATGGTGGGCTGGACAAATGGGGGACACTCAAGCAGAGTTGCTAGAGGGGTCATCCTCAGGCAGTTAGTGGATCACTAGGACTGGAGTGGCTAGAGAGGCCCAATGAGGCAAACAGTGGGGGGGGGTCACAGCAGGCAGGTGTGGTCAGTGGGGTCACACTCAGAGTGGTCAGTGGGGCCATGGTCAGGCAGGCAGACAATAGGGACCACACCAGCACAGGCTGGCTCACAGTGGCATGGTCAGTGGTTTGCAGGGACCAGAAGGTCAGTGGAGTCACGCTGGATGATCAGATGGGTCAAAGGAGTCACACTCAAACAGGGCAGTCTCTGGGGCCACACGGGCCAACGTATCAGGGGTATCACACTCTGACAGGCTTGGTCAGTGAGGGCCACACAGGTAGGGGGATCAGCAGAGTCACACTTGGGGCAGTCAGTAGGCAGGCAGTGGGCACAGCATCCGCACCTCTCACAGTGAGTCTGGCTGCACAGCGCAGGGAATCCACGGTGAAGGAGACGCAGCCCGAGTCTGCCGGGCCCAGGCTGCTGAGCACCAGGCGGTGAGTGCGGCCTTCGGCATGCACATGGCACTTGGGCCCAGGCTGCAGCCGCACTCCACCCCGGGCCCACTCCCCAGCCACACCCTCCTGGGACAGCTCCAGCTGGAAGGTGGCACTGCCCCCCTCAATGATGGTCATATCCTCCAGAGGCCGCAGCACCCTCAGCTGCTTCGCTGATTGGGGGAGAGGGAGAGAGAGGGAGAATGAGGGCTCCAGCTCTGGGCAGGGGTTTTGAGGGCTCACGCACCCCCTTGGCCCTGCCTGTACCACCTCTACCACCCAATCTGAGCCCGTGTGGAAGGAAGCTCAGAACCAGGGTACAGGGAGAAAGGAGCCCAGCAGGCCAACTTGGGGAGAGGGGCTTGTTGCTGTTAGGGGAGGGCACACACGAAGGGGGTGAGCTGCGGTTGGAGGATTGAGAGATCTGGGTGAGGGGTGCTCTGACACCGGAAGGAGCACAGAAATTGAAATCAGACATGCTGGGATTCGACCCCAACTCTGCCACGTAGTTTGGGTGCTGTGTGACCTTTTGCAAACTGCTTGACCTCTCTGGGCCTTAGTTTTCCCAATTGTACAAGGTGAATAGCATTGAGACATGGGTTTATTGTGATTAAATGAATGAAATAAATTAGAAGAGAATACATATCAGCAACAGCAATAATTTACCAAGCTCTGTGTGGGCATCTTTTATGTTATCTTCATGAATGTTCCCAAAGATCCCCGAAGTTGGGATCACCCCCATTCTTAAGAAGACTTGGCTCAGAAAGGTTAACTCATTTGCATGAGGTCTCACAGTTAATGGAAAGCTCTGGCTTGTGGGGTGGGATTGCTCTTTGCCAAATGGGCCCATGTATCCTGGGGCGTGTGACCGAGGGATAACATCGCAGGTCTTTCTGGAGTATAATATTTATGTTTACAGCAAAGCCAACTTGGACATGTGAAATGGAATGCAAAATCCACATGGACTTCTAAGGTACATAGAAAACACTAAAAAAGGAAAGTTTTGCTTTGGGCAGGCTGCTTCAGGTCACACTTCTAGAGGCCAGGCAGGGCTAACTTGCCTCAGTGGTGAGGGGCACTTTGGTGGGGGTGTGAGGGGCCCTGGGCCAGCCAGGAAAGGCTGTGTCAGGGGGTAGGCGGTGCATTAGGAGAGGACAAGACACTCACGCCTCACGCTGAGTCTGGCCAGGGTGCGATCGTGGTGGCTCTCACAGCCGTACGTGCCCTGGTCAGCCAGCACGACACCACGGATGAAGAGGCGGTAGACATGGCCATCCTGGGCCATGGACATGCGAGAGTCATGGGGTAAGGGCTCCCCGGCTCGCAGCCAGCGCACGGCCTCCGCTGCACCCACTCGACCCGTCTCCACTTCAAGGCACACATCCTGGCCTTCCTCAGCCCGCACGTCCTGCAGGCGCCGCAGGAACAGTAGCTCTGTTTCTTGAGACGGAAGGGGGAGGGGGCACAGAGCCTGACACCCTGCTCCCTGGTCCATGATCCCGGGGCGTGTGGACATATCTGCTAGGGCCAGGGTTGGGCAAACAGGGACAGAAGCCAAGACCACTCCCTCCCCATCAGGACCAGACCTCGAACGTGGAGCCGGGCACTCGTGGCTGTGCCCCCTGCTCGGGCGGTCACCGTTCCCGCGTCGTTGAGCTGGCAGCCTCGCACCGTCAGCGTGCGGCTCAAACCGTGTTCGCCTATCTCTAGCTGGGGCCCTGGAGTAACAACGGCCCCATTGCGTAGCCAGGTGACCTCGGCGTCCGGTGGGGAGACTTCACACCGGAAGGTGGCATCATCTCCCTCGTGGACAGTGAGAGGTGTCAGCTCTGAGACCAGCTTTGCCTGTGGTGGTTCTGGGGGATGGGGTCAGGCAGTGAGGTGGGCTGTGTCTTTCCCTCTCCCTCCTTCTCCTCCTCTCCGGGGGGTGCATCTCCCAGTTATTGGAAACATCTTTCCTGAGGACCATGAGGGTGTCCTGAAGGACAAGATGCCAGCTCCCTGCCCCTCCTAGCCACCTTCTCTCAATCCTCGCCTGCTTCTGACTCCGTAACAGATCATTTACCATGGACCCCATTTCTCTTAACTGTCACCACAGCCTTAGAAGACAAGCATCATCCCTCTACTTCAGAGCCAGGGCTCGGGGAGGTGAAGCAACTTGCCAGAGTCATACACTACTGGCAAGCAGAACCCAGGTCGGAACCAGGGTGAGTTGACCTCAGAGCCCCTGCTTTTAACCACTGTGCTATGTCTTCTCTTATAGAGAGGGTTCCTGAGAAAAGGAGGCCCGAACCCTCATCCCAGTTGTGCATGCATCGGTTAGAGGCAGAGGTAGCAAGGAGGGGGTCAGGGGCAGAGGGGGTCCCAGGATGGGGCAAAGGTGTGGAATTTGGGGTGCCAGGGCCCACAGGGTGTGAAGGGTGCATTGTTACCTTCCACGCTGACGAGGAAGATGCGGCTGTCCTGGGGCGTGTCGCACAGGTACTCCCCAGCGTCCCCGCTCCGTGCCCCCTGCACCCGCAGCACCTGCCTCGCCCCGGCCTGCTCCAACCGCACCCGCCCCTGGCTTGCCAGTCGCTCCCCGTCCTTGTACCAGCGCACAGGGCCCCCTGGCCCGGAGAGGTGCACCACCAGCTCTAGGTCCCCGCCTGGGGTGCTGCGAACCCTCGTCTGGGCTGCCTCGGGGGCCACCACCCGCACGGGGGGCTCTGTGGGTCAGAGCAGGGGGGGGTCACTGGGAGAGAGAGGCCTGAGGGCTAAGAGGGGGGCAGTGAGAAGCAAGATGCCGAGAGAGACGGGTGAGGGATGGACAAGGCACGCTAGAGAAGTTGGGGGGAGATTCATACGGGTTTGGGGGGGACGGCTCTCTCAGGCCTTCAGTCCAGGCCATACTTACCAGCCACTTGCACTGTGAAGCTGAGGCTGGGGGCCCCCGGGGCTGTCCCCGATTGGCAGGTGTAGAGGCCTGCGTGGGTCAGCTCTGCAGCCCGGATGCGGAGGATGCGGCGGGGGCCCTCGGCCTGGAACTCCAGGCCCTCGCCCTCCTGCACGGGGCTCCCGTTGTGACTCCAGAAGACCAGGGCGCCAGCCCGGGACACTTCACAGCTCAGCACTACCGGCTCGCCGGGGGCCACACAGAGTGGAGCAGGGGATGCCTCTGGGGCGAGGAACTGGACTGGGGGCTCTGGACAGAGAGAGGAGCATGTCGGCTTGGCCTTACTCCCCCCTCCCGCACCCAGGCCGGCAGGAGGCACCCACCAGCCACGCTGACATTGAAGGTGACAGCTTCGTCACGAGTCTCGCACACATACTCCCCGGCGTCCTCAGGCTGGGCATGGGGCAGCGTCAGGGTGCGCACAGGCCCCTCTGCTCCCAGCAGCAACGTGTCTGATGCCTCCACCTCCAGCCCATCTTTGTACCAGCGCACCTGGGACCCGGCAGGGGCCACCTCGCAGCGCAGCTCCACGCGCCCTGGGGCCCCGAACTGCAGGTCCAGTGAGCGGGCTGCCGGGTGCACAATCTTCTCTGGAGGGGCTGGCGGACGGACAGACGGAGGAAGTGGGGCTCAGGCTCGGCCACAGGCCTCTACCTGAGTCCTCCCCCACTCCCCACCGCTGGCTTCTCAGCCCTCTCTCTTCCCAGAGCAGCTCTTGGACCTCGGGTGGCGACCTCCACAGGCACCTGCTGTGTCCCAGGAGCGACGCTAAGCGCACTGTGGCTCTTGGCACAGGTACTCCTGACACTACCGCACCGATGTCAGCTTCGCTTTGTGGATGAGGACTTGAGGACTCTTTAGAGGAAAAGAATCTTTCCACAGTCCCACCGACAGGGAGAGGTAGTCCCCGACCTAGCTGGCCCCAGTGCACACTCCCCACCATGTGGCCCCAACTCCGTACCCCTCTTTCCTTTGATGTACTTATCACCTACTGGTTGTCTGTCCATCCTCACTAGAATTCGAGTTCCACAAACTGGAATTCGAGTGGAGAACTGGAGGGCTGCTCTTACTGGCTTGCTTCTCTATCCTCATTCAGAATGGTGCTGAGCACACTGGAGTTGCTCAATAAATATTTGATGAACGAAGGCTCCTAACTGCTGGGCTCCCTCCACCAGGCCTCCAGTCACTGTCATGGCCTGATCTGGGCAAGTCAGAGCTCTTTGCTGGCTGAGAATGAGGAAGCTGGGGGAGGGGTAGGCTTCCTGGGGGTAGGTGTGTGGAGGGGGCCCTAAGATGCAGGAAGTGAGAAGGTAGGGTGTCTGTCCCTTAGCCTCCTGCCTCTCTAGCTCCCCAGGATGCACAGAGACTGCCCACCTGTGACGGTGACAGTGAAGAAGGCCGAGTCATCTCCAGCATCACATACGAACTCGCCCCCCTGCTCGGGCTGGGCGGCAGGCAGCACCAGGCGGCGGTGCGGCCCGTCGCTCTCCAGCACCAGGGCCTCGCTCTCCTCGACCTCCAGCCCATCCTTGTACCAGCGCACGGGGGCGTCCTGCCGGGACAGCTCACACCTCAGCACCACACATTCCAAGCTCACGGCGATCAAGGTCATCTCATCCCGGGGATATATGATGCGCACTGGGGGCTCTGCAGAGGGGGGCGATCACAGGCTGTCACACACTCGCCGTCAGCCTCCCAGGCAACAAGAAGTCCCTGCCACTCACAATAATGTGATAAGGATACTCATAACAAGGGTAAGAGGTCTAGGACCTGCTCTCTGAAATCCACGGGGCTGGAAATCCAGAAAGCGTCAGATCCCGGAAATGGTGCATTTATCATAGATCACACACCTGCTTCTCCTTGCCCACTCTGAGGCACCCCGCCCCCCATCAACCATACTAACATTTCTCCCGGGTAGCCTATAGGTACACTCACTCTAGGCAGGATAATTAAAGAGTAGAAATCGTTTCACAGAAGTTAATGTCAGGTTTTACTGAAATGACTTTACATAACTAAATTAACAAAAAGACTTCTGATCTTAAGAGGTTCTTTTAGAGCAGAATTGTGAATAAGAGATCCGGGATTTCTGGGGCGCCTGGGTGGCTCAGTGGGTTAAAACCTCTGCCTTCGGCTTAGGCCATGATCCCACGGTCCTGGGATTGAGCCCTGCATCAGGCTCTCTGCTCAGAAGGGAGCCTGCTCCCTCCTCTCTGCCGCCGGCCTCTGTGCCTACTTGTGCTATCTGTCAAGTAAATAAATAAAATCTTAAAGAAAAAAAGAAAAAAGAGAGAGAGAGATCCGGGATTCTAATAACAAGTATTATTTCCTAACATTCCAGAACAGCCCTAAGCACCTTACACATTGAACCCTCACAGCAATCCGAAGAGGTAAGTATTGTCTTATCCCTGTTTTCCAGACAAAGAAACTGAGGCACAGAGTGATTACCCAACCTCTAAAGAGGTAACACCTGGCTACACCTGCTCTGTGGCAGGGGGTTGGGGGGGGGAGAGGAAAAACCGGCATCTGGGAAAGCGAGGCTCAGACTCTGTGAGCAGTGGTAGGGATTGCAAGCCAAGGTTGGCAGAACTCAGTAATGATTTTTGCATCTGTGCATGAGTTGCCAACACCTGTCGGAAGGTTCCCCAGGGACTCTAAACACTGATTCTGGGAGTTCATTTCCAATTGCTCCAAACCGGTTGCTCTTCCACAGAAAAGGAGCTGTGTCAACACAAGAAGTGACTGGTGCCCTGCCCTGAGCCCGAGCCTGCCCTTGCTCCCAAGCTCCCTGGATGTCTATCTCAGAATCTTCTAGCTTCCAGGACACTTTCAGAGCGCCTCTAACCTTCAGCCCCCTGGTGGTGAGTCTCGGGAACTGCTAGCTTCCCGGTCCCACTGTTTGCAGAGGTGCGCATGGGCAGATGAGCTTACCAGCACACACTCAAGTCCTCTGCCTCCACCACCCACCTCCCTGACGGTTGTTTCTTAGACTCTAGAGGATGCCAGCTGGTTCTCTGGGGACCAGCAAGGCTGGCAAGTTGCAGAGGAGTGGCTGCCTGTGGTGGAGGGGGAGGTAAAAAGCACTCGGGTGAAGATGGGGTACGGTGATGGGGCTGGGGTGTGGGCACAGCTGCGGGACCTCAGCTTGGCATCAGACTTGGCTCTCCCTGGCCCAAAGCCAAGGTGGTGCTTGTCTCAACTTCCCCGTGAAGAATCTGGTGTTTTGTGGGGAGGCCAAGTGTGGGCGGAAATGTGTGTGGCTGCCATTATGTCTGGCCAGAGCCTGAAGGGCCTCACTATAGGACAGAACATGTGCAGGAAGGCCTCTTTGGCTTTGTGGCTTGTGTGTGCCAGGCTGCAACTGGAATGCAGAGAGAGTGTGTGTTCGTGGGTGGGGGGTGCTAAATTGCTCAGCCTGGACTGAAGCGTCATCACTCCTGGGCTCGTGCAGGGGCCAGGGCAACGAGACGGTGCCAGGTACGGGGTGGGCACTCCAGTGAAGCCAGTGGGGTTCTTCTGTGCCCCCCAGAGCTGCCTAGTCCCTGCAACAACCCTCCCCTATCACGCTCTCCCTCCCCCCGACATACTGGGAATGGCACCGTGGGCTGCAGCCCTCAAGTTTCCAGCACCGAATGAACCACCATCACTTCCATAGTCGTCCTGTGCTTTTCCAGCTTTAAACATTCTCCCCACAAACTTCAGTCCACGCCTGACCCCACTGAGTTAGCTTAGCTAACTCAGCTCCTGCAGCAAGTATCCAGTTTGAAGGCACTTTCTGCCTGCGCACAGGGCCAGCAGCCCCCAGCCTCGAGCTCCCGCAGCACCCTAACACAACACTGGACAATGCACATCTAAGACTGTCTCGCGTGTCTGGCTTTCCTGCCGGGCTGTGCGCTCCCAGGGAGAAGTGAGTATGTCTGTCTGCTTGCCGCCAGGTGTCCAGACCCAGCCCAGGGCTGGATCCTACGGGTGGCACGGGACCTCTCTCCGATGCCCGCCCTGACTCTCCTGTTCTCTCTCGAGCCCTCGGCTCTCATCCTTCGCAGCACTTGTCACGAGGTGTCCACTGTACATTTATTTGCGCGTTTATTGGTTTAACACAGGGGTCGCAAACTCAAACGCCCACAGGGGCCAGGTGGGAAGGTCAGAGGCTGAAGCAGTCTGGGGAGGGGCAGAGAGGCATGGCGAGGAGGCAAGGACCGAGGACTGGGGGCCCCGTATTATGGGGGCAGCTGCTACTCAGCGCCAGCTGTTCGTCGCCACGGGGGGAAACGGGACCAGAGCCGCCGGGTCTTCGGCTTTTTCAAGAGGACGCATAACTCCGGATTGTTATTTGAACTGTCCTGACTTTGGTAAGACTCTGCAGGCCAAACAAAACACATCTGTGGGCTGCATGGGGCCCTAGGACTGCCCGTTTGCGACCCCTGGTTAACAGGTGCCAGCTAATCTGGCAGCTCTCAGGGCACGGAGCCCACGTGCGTCCACAGCCCCTGGCCCAGTGGTCAGCACACAGGAAGTGCTCAGCAAACGAGCCGTTGGAAAGCAGCTCTTCCTGCGGTGGCCCTGGGCCCGGGAGGAGACTGCTCCCTCTGGAACAGGGGCTCCAGGGTCTTCGGGGCAGGGATCCTTGGTCCATGCCCCGCAGCCCTGCCTCCCTCCTCCCCAGCGAGCTAACTAGGGGGTCCAGGCCAGCTCCCCCAAGGGCTCAGGACTGTGCTCCGGGCAGCTGGGGGGAACCCACACCTGTGACAGTGACGGTGAAGGAAGCCGACTCGTCATCGATTTCACACAAGTACTCGCCGGAGTCCTCAAGCTGGACAGCGGGCAACACCAGGCGGCGGACAGTGTCCTCCTTCTGCAGGAGCAGTGCGGGACTCTCCACCACCTCCTCGCCGTCCTTGGTCCAGCGCACCTCGGCCCAAGGCCGGCACAGCTCACAGGTCAGCACCACGCGCTCCAGGCGCACGGCTGCCACATACACCTTCCCACTGGGGTACACGATCCACGAGGAGACGTCTGGAGGACAGGGACAGTCATGGCTGGGACCCAGGGGCCCTGCTGCCCTGCCTGAGCTGTGCCGTTCCCTCCTCCTAGCAAGTGGGCCGTTTGTCGGAGGAGAGATTAGGTCTCATGGCTGCTCAGACTAGCCACGCCCGGTGGGAGACCCCACCACAGTCACCAAAGCACATCACAGGCAAGGAGGCACCCTCTGCTAAAGAAACGTGCTACATTCTCAGGGTTGGGACAGGGACCGTATGAAAGGTGGAAGCACGGAGAGGTGGGTTGGGTGCCCAGATGAAGCCAGTGTCTCCCATAGGCTCCTCAGATCTTCTAAGCCCCCTAGCACAGGGGCCCACCTGCCCCAGACCCCGCCTCGCCGTACAGCCTCCATTCCTAAAGGTCCCCTCCACAGGGGAACAGAGAGGGAAGAGCTTCCCTGTGGATCGTGCAGCCCTGGCCAGTGTTAATGACAACACGTTTCCGGTGGGTGACTGACCCTCAGGGTGCAGGCCAAGGAGGGGCATGGGATCAGCCAAGGGGAGAGAGAAGCATGGCCTGGGGACAGTGGCTGCCCGGGCGGGCGGTGTCCCACGGGCCTGCCTGGCCCCCCACCTGTGATGGTGACCGTGAAGTAGGCACGCTCGTCTCCAGCGACACACTGAAATTCGCCCCCATCTGGAGGCTGGGCAGCAGGCAGCACCAGGCGGTGGTGGGTCCCTTCCTTCTCCAGGACCACGAGGTCACTTTCTTCCACCTCCTGCCCATCCTTGTACCAGCGCACGGGTGCGTCCTCCCGGTCCACCTCACAGGTCAGCATGACACACTCCGAGGTGATGGCATGCACGAACACATGCTCCTGGGGGTCCAGGATATGCACCGGGGGGTCTGGTGGGGAGCAGAGACGGGGTCACACAGATACCCCCCCCACAGGAGACCACTTCCTCCTGGGGAGAAGCTGGAGGGTGGAGGCCATGCTGTGCAGGGGGTCTGGGCAAGGACGTGGGGTCCTGAGTGTGTGGCCGGTAAGGCAATGAGATTGCGTGGCACCTGAGGGTCAGAGGTAGCTCCCTGAGTCCCAAGAGGGTCAGAAGTGGCTCCGCGGGGACATGGGCCGGGCGAAGGCATAGCCAGCCTTTGTTTCAATTGAGAGGAGGTCACTATCATGGGCCCCATGAGTGCCACGCTTGCTGCTGCTTTCAAGAGACCCCTGGAGCGCTGGCCCCAGGACGGGTCGGAGGTGGGAACAACTTAGCAGTGCCGCTAAGTAATACAGCTGCTCTCTACAGGTAGTAAGTTCCCTATCATTGGGGACATGCAGGCAGCAGCTGGATGACCTCCTGGCAATGGGGCTGAAATAGATTTCCACTCAAAGGGAGATGATGAACTGAATCGGGGGTTCCTAAGCTGCCCTCCCAGAGCGGATCCCTGGGCTCTGCCCTGGACAGTCTGGTGTCTGGGGGGTCCTGGGCATATGCATTTTTAATAAGCTTCCAGGGTGGTTCTGAAGCTCCCAGAACATGAACTGGCTTGAGAACCACTGGACCACTACACTTAAAGCTCCCCTTTGACCTGGGGCGCCTGAGGCAGTTGGGTAAGCACAGACCTGGGTGTGAACCTCTGAGCCTCAGTTTCTTTCTCTGTGAACTGGAGAGCTATTCCTTCTCATCCAATTATGAAGATTACACGAAATGGCGTATATATGAAGTATTTAGTATATATACTAAATACTTCCTCCTGGTAGGCCACCTCCTGGTAGGCCCCCCTGTCTCCCCTTCCCTTGAATTTTGTTTCCCCACCCCCTACTCAGAGCAGGGTAGGTGGAGGGCAAGAACACTGGAGGGTGCTGGTGAAAGGCAGACTTAGACGCCAGTACAGAATAATTTGAAAACATGTCTCCTGACCCACAAGGCTATCCCTGGAAGGGACCCCCCAAGCAGGCAGACCGAGGGGTGGGGCTTACATGGCCCCCTCGAGTCAGCATCAGGGGCAGGAGCCCGGACCGCTACAGTTGCTGACCTCGGACGGTGACACTGAAGAAGGCAGAGACCCCCTCCGTCCTGCACTCGAACTCGCCACTGTCCCGAACCTCCGCGGCCGGCAGGATCAGACGGTGTTTGCGCCCATCCATCTTCACCACCAGTGACTCGCTCTCCTCCACCTCCTGCCCATCCTTGTACCAGCACGCTGGGAAGTCCACCCGGGAGAGCTCACAGGTCAGCACCACCCGCTCTGAGGTCGTGAAGGTCAACGACACCTTGTCCTCGGGGCTCAGGATGTGCACGGGGCTCTCTGTGTGGGGAGAGGAGTGGGCACAGGCAGCACCCTCGTCACCCTCTGCCTGGGATCAGCACCCCTCTCTGCTGTGGGGGGGGGTGGGGTGTTCCTGCGTCAGGCCACACAATGCAGTCACTGTCAGTGCATTTGTTGGAATTGAAAAAAAAAATCATCTGGGGCTTACACACCAACTCTCAAGTGCAGTGTACAGAATTCCTAGGAAGTCTGCTGAAATGCAGATTCTTAGGCACCCCCCACATGTCTAAGGGCCGAACTTATCAACCAGCCCTCCAGGCAACATCCCAGTTTGCATTCTGGAAATGCTACTCTGGTTGCTGGTTCTTACTCTGCCCTCCCCCCAGGGGGCCAGCAGCTGACTGCTTCTGGGCCCTGTGCTTGGGCACCCAGGAATTCCTCAATTGGCCTTACACATGCCAGCAATGGTGAGATGGCAAGTGCCACATGTCCCTGCACTTTCAGATGCCCACCGAGAGCTGTCTTGCTCAGGGGGGCCTCATTTCCTTCCTTCCCTGTGTCCCCAGGTGGCACAGGATGCCTCTGGAGCCAGACTGCCTGGCCTCATCACCCAGCACTAACACTCATAGCTTGGTGATTCTGGCCAAGTCACTTAACCTCTCGGTGACTCAGTTGCTCTACCTGTAAAACAGGATAACAAAAGAGCTCTACCTTATAGGGCTGTTGAGAGAACTGTGTTAATGAACACAATGTATGTGAGACGATTAGGGTTGTGCCTGGCACATAGGAGGTTGCTTTGATAACGTTACAGGTTACAGGAAGCAGTCAGGGACTAGGGACCAGGGTCCACGTCTTGGAGATAAAAAGGTGACCCAATCCCCTCAACCACAAAGCACGCCAGAGAAGGTAGCTATGAGGTGAAGATACTAAGGAGTGTTCTCTACATTGCATGTAGGTTGATATGGGCCTTGTGGACCCCGGAGCCCTCTGTTTGGGCCCATTCAGGACTTCTGTGTCTTGACCCTATCTGTCTGCCCTGGTCCCCACCCGCACCAACCTTGGATGGTGAGGGCGGCTGAGTCCTGAACGCCCGGGCAGCTGAAGCCCACCAGGGCCCCGCTGTGCTGGTGCTGGACGGCTCGCAGGAGGAGCCTGTGCTGTAGGCCTTTCTGCTCGATGCGGTAGCGCAGGGCCCCGGGCTCCACCTGGCCCTCCGGCTCGTGACTCTTGAGTTCTTCCCCGTTAAGGAACCAAGTGCCCTGGATGATGGTGGAAAGATCCAGGGAGAAGACAGCATCTTCCCCGTCGTACACCTGGACATCTTCCAGCCCAGCCACCAGGCGAGCCGTGGGCACTGCGATGGGGACGGAGCGCAGCCATCAGAACCAGAGGGGCGGCAGAGGGCAATGGTGTGCAGCACAGGGGAAGGCCGAGAACAGGCTGGGGACCAAAGGCTGGGGAAGGGAGGAAAGAAGATGGGGAGGGCCTGACTGGGGCACGGCTACCATCAGGTGGGGGCCAACGGGACTGACTCACCAAGGTGAGCGGACCCGTGGAACACGACATGCGGGCTGCGGCCGTGTTCGCTGACCGTGCAGACGCGGAAGCGGTAGTCGCCCTCGGAGGGCACACAGTCTCCGGGGACCTCCACAGCTCCGGCCTTCTCGATGCTGAAGCACTGAATCCAGTCTTCGGAGCCTACCTCCTGCCGCTCCAGCCGATAGATGAAGGGGGTCTCAGGGGCTGGCTCGGGGGGCTTCCAGGTCAGCAGGACCGTGTTCTTATGGCCCTTGAACATCTCTGCCAACACGGGGGGTCCCGGCGGGCTGTGCTTGACACCTAGGACAAGGGCAGGGTGTGCATTCCGGCCCTGCTCCAGCCTCCCGCAGCCCTCCCACCGTGAGTCCGTCTCGCCAGCCCAGGCTCAGGCATCTGGTGGCCCTCCTGCCCACAGGCGCTCATGCCCTCACATTTGACTCTGAGCAGAGTGGTGGTCCGGGAGTTGCCCAGGCTAAAGGTGACCTCGCCAGCATCTTCTCGGGTGACCCCTGGAAGGACCAGGGCGTGCATGTGGCCAGAGCTGCTCTGGCAGGTAGCCGGCAGGTCTTCCCCATCGCGGCTCCAGCGCCCCTCGACCCCAGCTTCTTGTGTCTCCACCAGCAGCACCGCGTTCTCTCCCTCAAGGACGTCCAGCTTCCGGGGCAGCCGCTTCAGGATGGGCCCTGAGATAGGTATGCGAATCCCTCAGCCTGGGGTCTGGGCCAGCCTCTGCCCCGGCATCCTCCCGCGGGCTAGCCCACCTTTGACGGTCACGTTGGCCACGGTGCGCACCCGGCCCCGCATCTCGCACAGGTAGACACCGTCGTCGTCTGCCTTCAGCCTGTGGATGATGAGGCGCCGGACGGTACCCTCCTCGATCTGCTCGTACTTGCGACAGGGCAGCAGCCTCTGGTCCTCGCGGAACCAGGCCGTGGGAATGCGAGAGTTGGGCACTTTACACTCCAGCACGGCGATCCCATGCTCCCGGCCTTCCACGTCCTGCAGGGGCCTGGTGAAGCGGAGGCGGGGCTCTGTGTGGAGGGGAGAGGCAGGAAAAGGCTCTGAAGGGGGCCCAGCCAGGGGAAGGACTTCTTGCATCATCAACTGCCTAAACCCAAATGAGCTCCTGCCATTTTTTCTCCCAGGGCCTGCAGGGGTTCTGGAATCACAGGAAAACCACCAGAAGGGAAGTGAGATGGCCTAAATTCTCATCTGACCCTGACACTCGTCAGCCACATCACCTTGAGCAAGGCCATACTGGTGATTCTGGGCCTCGGTTTCCTGACTTTATTATTTAAAAAAAAAATACATATTCATAAAAAAATTACATATTTATTTTAGAGAGAGAATCCTGAAGCAGACTCCCCACTGAGCGCAGAGCTGATGTGGGATGTGGGGCTTGATCCCAGGACCCCAGGGTTATGACCGAAGCCAAAATCTAGAGTCAGCCACTCAAGTTTCCTGACTTTAAAGTTGGGAAAGGGATGGAAGGGCTTGGATCACATCAGTGAGTTTCAAGCTGTTCTCTGGGGTCTCTCGGGGCCCTACACAAATTCTGCAAGGGTCTGAGTCGAATTTCTCTCTCTCTTTTTTTTTTTTTTTTTTTAAAGATTTTACTTATTTATTTGTCAGAGAGAGAGAGAAAGCACACAAGCAGGCAGAGAGGCAGGCAGAGGCGGAGAGAGAGGCAGGCTCCCTGCTGAGCAAGGAGCCCGATTTGGGACTCGATCCCAGGACCCTGGGATCATGATCTGAACCGAAGGCATCGGCTTAACCCAATGAGCCACCTGCATCCCAGGAATTTCTCTTTTAAAGTACTTTAATCGGGGCGCCTGGGTGGCTCAGTCGTTAAGTGTCCGTCTTCAGCTCAGGTCATGATCCCAGGGTCCTGGGATCGAGCCCCACATCGGGCTCCCTGCTCAGAGGGAAGCCTGCTTCTCCCTCTCCCACTCCTCTGCTGTGTTCCCTCTCTTGTTGTGTCTCTCTCTGTCAAATAAATAAAATCTTAAAAAATACATTTACAAAAATAAAGTACTTTAGTTGCTTTCGCCTGGATGGAGCTAGAGAATGGAATGCTGAGTGAGATACGTCACTCAGAGAAAGACAAATACCATATGATCTCACTCGTATGTAGAATTTAAGAATCAAAACAAATGAGCCAACAGGGAAAAAAGGGGGGGGCACACCAAGAAATAGACTCTTAAGTATAGAGAACAAACTGCTGGGTACCAGAGGGGAGGGCGGGAAGGGGGATAGAGGATGATGGTCAAGGGGTACAATTACCCTGGTGAACATAAATAAATAAATACACAAGATGATTTTTTAAAAGTGTGGTGAAAATATATATATATAAAAAGTCCTTTCGTCATTTTCAAAATGGCACTTTACCAAAAGAAATGATGATAGAAATGACCAGTGGGTTAGGAGGCCATTGGGGCATCAACTTTGTCCCGAAGATGTAGGCAAGCTCTGCCTTCCCACTGGGCTTCTCTTTCCTAGTGGTGTTAGTTAGTGTGGCCCCTCGGGTTTGGGGTGTATCAGACCTTAGCAGGACAACACAGGGACCATACGCCTGAGTGAGCACCAGGCAGGGCTCGTGGGATTTGCCAACTCTTCTTCTTCCGAGGGAACAAGGTGGGTAATAACAAGTGATGGTATAATCCCTCCAGCTGTGATGAGCTGCAATTATGGAGTTT
Source organism: Mustela putorius furo (assembly GCF_011764305.1). Taxonomy (NCBI): domain Eukaryota; kingdom Metazoa; phylum Chordata; class Mammalia; order Carnivora; family Mustelidae; genus Mustela; species Mustela putorius. The sequence goes on from NW_025421341.1 coordinate 23,412,486, forward strand.
ACCTTCCAGTGGGGGCTGCGTGCCCCCCCCTTCGGGTTTTCTGTTTATGAGCACTGTAAGCATTTGTGAAATATTGTTGATGATTCAACTGTGAAATAGAAATTTCCTCTCCTTCACCTTCTTTCAAACATGGAGAGCAATTTCCTGAAAGGGCATGTTTCCTCCCTCAAGCTTCCCTTTGGTGTGAATCAGGAGTTTCTCAGTGTGTTCCCTGCAGCCTGAGACTTTCCCACAGGACTCACCGAGGAGACCCAGTTAGGAATTCAGTGTATATTCAATAAAATAACACCCTTGTCCTCACTGATAGGCTTTATAAGTACATGGTATAAATCTGGACCTAGAACTAAAATGTTTCTTATATCAGTCTCCTATGTTGGGGCCCCACATGGGATTTCAATTGAGGGAGGGGGAGTAAAACAAAAAGGCTGAAATCCACTGGACTAGAAGCGCTCCCTCTTGGCTGGTCCATCAATCATTACTTAAAGCCGTTTATCAAAGGGTCATTTTCCACTCTCAGCCTCAGAATCACTTAGGTGGGTTGCTAAGTAATTCCTGGGTACCCTGGAGACCTACTACATCCGAATCTCTGGGGGATGGGAAGCAGACAGGAAAAGGTATGTGACCACTCCGCCTCCCCCCCCACCACCGTTTCTGCGGCTGCGCTGGAGGCCCCTCCTCAGGGCCCGGGAAACCCGGGCGGGGATGGGGGGCGCATCTCAGTACCTTTGACGTGCAGCTGCACGGCACTGAGCGTCTGCCCCGCGGAGTTGCGCGCTGCGCACACGTAGAGCCCGCGGTCCTTGGCCTGGCAGTAGAGCACCTTGAGCACGAAGCCGCCGTCGCGGTCGCGGTACATGAGGCGGCGGCGGTCGGAGAGCAGCGGGCGGCCCTCCCAGTGCCATTCGATCTCGGGCTCCGGCTTGCCCATCACGTAGCACCGGAACTTGGCGTGCTTGCCCTCGTTCACCCAGAAGGTCTTGGGCGCGCACTTGAGAGGCTCCACCACGGGCTTGGGGGCCTCATCGGGGTCCTCGGGGGGGTTCTCGGGGGGCTGGTGCACCTGCAGCAGCGCTCCGGCCTGCGCGTGGCCGTGCGCGTTGCGGGCGTGGCACACGTAGACGCCCGAGTCCGGCAGCCGCGCCGCCAAGATGCGCAGCGCTAGGCTCACGCCCTGGCCGCCTTCGGCGCGGCCAGGCTCGAGCGTGAAGTGGCCGCTGTCCCACACTTCGTCCAGGGCCATCCCGTCCTTCTCCCAGTAGAGCGCGGGCGCGGGGAGGCCCCCCACCTGGCACGTCAGCACCACCTGTGCCCCCCGCAGCACCCACTGGGACCGGGGCCCCGCCAGGAACACCGGGGCGCCCTCCCCGGCCCCGGGAGGCGGCAGCGGGCGCTCGGCGGGCTGGGGCTCGGACTCGGAGGCCGGAGGCTCCAGCACGGTGACGGCGGCCGCCGCGTAGGCCTCCCCGGCCGCGTTGCGGGCGCGGCACACGTAGACCCCCGCGTCGGTGGGCAGCGCGCCGCTCAGCAGCAGGCCGTGCTCGGCGCCGTCGGCCGGGAAGCTCAGGCGCTCCGAGGCCGCCAGCTGCTGGCCGCCCTTCTCCCACACGACAATGGGCGGCGGCTCCCCCAGGACGACGCACTTGAGCTCGGCCTCGGCGCCACTTACCACCCGCACGGGCCGCGGGAAGCGCAGGAAGCACGGGGGGCTCCCCTGATCTCCGGAGCCCGCCTTCATCGTGGCGGCGGTCGCGGCCCGCCCGCAGTGGCGCGGGGGAAGGGCGGGCGGCGGGCGCGCGGAGGCCGGGGGCGGCGGCGGGGGCCTGCGAGGCGGTGAGCTGCTGGGGCCCGGCCTCGGAGCTCTCCCCCGGCCGCCGGCTCCCGGTTCGTCTCCTTACCCTCGGCCCGGAGCTGCGGCTCTGCGGCGGCGGCGATTCCCGGGCCCCGAGCCGAGCGCTCAGGGGCAGTCCTTCCTGTTTGCCTTTGCTGCGAGGGGCCCCGCAGCCTCTTCTGCCCGCGGCCCGGCTTCCTGCTCCGGAGAGCCTCTCTTCCCAGCCCCCTCCCACAGCCCGGGCCTCTCTCCCCTCCTCCCTCCCACCTCCAGCCGCCAGGTCCCCAACCGCCCGCCAGGCTGGGGCCTGAGTGGCAGAGGCGCCTGCAGCTGCCAATCCCAAAAATATTCTCTGATGACACAGCTGGAGGGACAAGAGCCCAGACTGGCTCCTCCGGGCTAAGTTTAGAGCAGGCGGGACCACCTGCCCCCCACCCTAGCCCCAGTTCTAGCCCCAGCCTCAGCCCTTCCCCCCAGGACTGGCCTAGCAGCTGCTTGGTTGAAAGGGGCCCCAAGAAGGTCTGAGGGGCTGGCACATTCTGTCTTTGCGACGAATAACACTCTTAGGAGCTGGTGGACCCCAGCTCCGAGGCTCCTGTCCCACCTGATGTCACCTTTGTGCTGGGTAGAGGGATGTGGCTGTGTGTGTGTGTGTGTGTGTGTGTGAGAGAGAGAGAGAGAGTGTGTGTGTGTGAGTGTGTGTGTGTGTGTGTGTAGGGGAAGGGGTGGTATGTGTGGGTCAGGTCACTCGGGGTGAAAACCCTCACCAGCCCCCTCCCCCACAGGCTTGGCAGGAGTAGAAGATAAGGCTCAGGGCCACAGACATCTGCGTCAGAGATAGGAGGTCTCAATGCCATGGGCAGGGGCCACTCTGGATTGCAGGGCGTGGGAAGGACTGGGGAGACCAGGATGAGAAGGGTAGAAGAGGCCCCGTGGTGGGATGCTGAGGGCAGAGTGGGGAAGCAGGGGGCAGACCCTGACAGAAGGGGCACAGGGCAGGGAGCGGGTTCACAGTTGGCAGGGCTAGGTGAACTATGTCACCCCATCTGCCACTCCTGCTCCTCTTGCTGCTGTCCCCAAAGAGTGGGCATGGCTGCCATGGGCCAGAGCTGGACCGGGCACTTGTGCTGGCCAAGGTGAGGGCCCTGTTCTTGGATGCTCTGGGGCCCCCCACACTGTCCGGGGAAGGCGGGGACCCTGGAGGCAGGCGTCTGCCCCGAAGACATGCCCAGGGGGGCTTCCTGCGCAGGGGCTCTGAGCCCAGGGAGGAGGAGGATGTCTCCCAGGCCATCCTTTTCCCAGCTACAGGTAATGAAAGTGGGAACCGGCAGGGCGACTTGGAGAAGCAGTGTGGTACATACAGCGTGGGCTCCAGGGCCAGACGGGTCTGGGTTTGAATCTCCCGTCTCCTCACCTGAAAATGGGCAATAATGCCTACCTCTCAGGACTAAGCGAAAAGGTGCAAGGCTCAGGGGAGGCATTTGGGAGACATTCATCTGGGAGATCAAGAGTCTCTAGAGACAGACATTTGGGTCTGGGCCCCTTTTCTTCACCTTTCCTTCTTCCTCTGCCTCTGCTCCCTACTTCAAACCTTGTTTCTTTTGTCCCAATTAGCTGAGACTTGAAAAGATAACAGAAATGCAGGGGTAAGATTTGTTGGGAAACCTTTCCAGGAAATTAATCTACTTTCTCTTAAATTGCCTTTCATCTCCATATGTGTGTTTTGCAGTTCCACTGATGGAACCAGTAAAGCCCTCTTCCAGGTGGACTTTCTCATAATCTGGCTTATCCTTTGCTTCAGAGAGGAGCTCCTTCCTCCTTGTGCCTTGGTCTTGTGCCTTGTGCAGCGCAGTGACTCAGGGTGGATTTGGGATCAGGCAGAATCCCAGCCTGGCAACTTAGTCGTTAAATGTCCCTTCCTCTTTGTCACCCTGTTTCCTTATCCGCAGAATAGATCAATCGTGAGATTTTAAATGAGAGAATGCATGGGACAGTGTTGTCCCAATCTCTAGTCCTTCCCCATCTGCGTACCTGTCATGGAAGGCTGCCAACTGCCTTTCTTAGAAAGCACTGCCCTCTATCCTGGGTGATACGCTTTCTCCTCCCAACCCCCCACCCCTGCCGCTTTTTCTTTCAGATGTGAACCTATTTTTTTTAAGTGGAATTAAAAAAAATACTTTTTTTTTTTTTTTAAGAAAGAGAGAGCACCAGCTGGAGGGGCAGAGGATATCAAGCAGAGTCCATGCTGGTGTGGAGCCCAGTGGGGGGCTCGATTCCACCACCTTGAGATCATGACCTGAGCTGAAACCGAGAGTAGGATGCCATCCAGGTGCCCCTAAACGCGGAATTGTTTTAAAGACTGTATCATGCAGTATTTCTGACAATATAAAAAGATACACGGGGTGGGGCGCCTGGCTGGCTCAGTCAGGAGAGCATGTGACCCTTGATCTTGGGGTTGTGAGTTTGAGCCCCACGTTGGGTGTCGAGATCACTTAAAAATAAAATCTTAAAAAAATTTTTTTAAAGCTATCTGGGGGAATAAAACAAATGCCCCTGTATTCAAGGTACCTTCATTCAAGATTCTGTTTCACATGACTGGTGAACAAACATTTAGGTCTAACGATGCCAAGCGCTGGCGAAGGGCGGGCAGGGCCTCTTATATACGTGGCTGATGGGAATATTAATTGGTAAAACCATTTCGGAGAGAAGTTGGCAACATCTTGTATTTTTAGAGTCCTTTAGGGATGAAATAACAAATGGAGAGCTTCTGTGCGTGGGCAGAGCACTCAGAGTGTGGCTGGCTGGTGGCCAGCAGTCCTGTCCCTGCCATTGGGGAAGAGGAGAGGTCCCGTGCTCTCCCGGTCGGGGCTGCCCTCTTCCTTCCCTCTGTCTCCTCAGGTGCCAGGTGCACGGACCAGCCAGTGGCTAGAGAGCTGACCCCAGAGGCAGAGGACGGCCTCTTCACATACGTGTTCCGGCCATCCCAGCACATGCGCAGCCGCCAAGTGACTTCAGCCCACCTGTGGTTCCACACGGGACTGGACAGGCGGAGCACAGTGGCTTCCAATAGCTCTGGGCCCCTGCTAAGCCTGCTGGCGCTGTCATCGGGGGTCCCCATGGCCGTGCCCATGTCATTGGGCCAAGCACCCCCTCGCTGGGCGGTGCTGCAGCTCGCCCCCTCTGCCCTCCCTCTGCTGACCAACCCAGTCTTGGTGCTGCTGCTCCGCTGCCCTCTCTGTTCCTGCTCAGCCCGGCCCGAGGCCACACCCTTCCTGGTGGCCCACACCCGGGCCAGGCCACCCAGTGTGGGGGAGCGAGCCCGACGTTCCACTCCCCCGTTGCCCTGGCCCTGGTCTCCGGCGGCGCTGCGTCTGCTCCAGAGGCCTCCGGAGGAACCTGCCTCCTATGCCGACTGTCACAGAGCCGCCCTCAATATCTCCTTCCAGGAGCTGGGCTGGGACCGGTGGATTGTATACCCGCCCAATTTCATCTTCCACTATTGCCATGGGGGATGTGGGCTGTCTGCCCCACCGGACCTGTCCCTGCCGGGGCCCGGGGTTCCTCCCACCCATGTCCAACCTCCTTCCTTGTTGCCAGGGGCACAGCCCTGCTGTGCTGCCCTCCCTGGGACCATGAGGCCCCTACGTGTCCGTACCACCTCAGATGGTGGCTACTCTTTCAAGTATGAGACAGTGCCCAACCTTCTCACACAACACTGTGCTTGTATCTGACTGCGTCCTGCTGGTAGCTGCGTCCATCACCAGCTGGAAGAAAGGGCAGAGTTCAGAAAACGGATGGTTCCCACTGCCCCCTCCTTCTGTCTCTCTCTGCCCCAGGGCTCCCTCCCCATCCCACCCCTGTCCCATGGGTAACATGGGACAATAAACAACACAGTGCATATGACTTGGCACACATCCTCTGGCTTCTCTGATATGGTGGGGGGCAGGTCTGGGCCCCAGGAGCATGGGATCATAGGATCTCAGGTCACACAGCCTCACTCGACCTTGAAGTCGTGGAGTTCCAGAGCTGGGATTGGGCATGCCTCCGGTGGGAAGCTGCAACTCTTGCAGAAGACACAAAGTGTTCTGAGCTGTTGGTGGCCGCTCCGGAGACCGCTGGATCCCCTGCTCTTCTCTGCCCGAGCTGATGGACCCTAGTTCAAGGTCAGGGGAGCTGTAGACTGGCTGGAGATGATGGTTTTCAGGGCCTCACTGGAGACAGACATTCCGAGCAGCTTAGATCTTGGGTTTCTCAGGAACTTGGGTGGGAGATAAGGCAAAAAGACAGATGAGCTGGCAGGGCCTGGAAGTTGACAAGGGCAGAGAGCGGGGAGAACGCTCTGGAAGAGCAGAGCCTACTACCAGAGAAACAAGCTCTCGGGTCCGTGTATGGACGTACCTATACTCCGTGTCCAGAGCGGGGTGCAGAGAGTACTTTTCCCACTATGTTTCCCATCACTCCATACCTGCCTGCCTTGTCTGGGTCTGCTTCCCTGGCCTTCCTCCATGCTTTGTTCACTCTCCCCCGACCCCTCCATCTGGTTGTCCTCCTGCCCTGCCCCAGGGTCTTGGCTCTCAGCCAGTAGTTTCCATCCAGTTTCCCTTATAAAACGGTGATGTTCAGGTCCCTTTGACTGAAAGTTGGAGCACTTTCTGATAGTGACCGCACGACCGCAGTGCACATGCCTGCTAACGGTGACTTGTCAGAATCTCCTTCCTATGAACCCCGCTTCACTGGGTGGTTAAGTGCCTGCTCTAGGAAGGGGCTGTGGAGGGGCAAGACTTCCATCCCGTCACCCTTAGGCTAATGTCTTCCCCCTCTCTGAGCTGAGCTGAAGGAGCTACTCTTCCTCAGGGCACAAAAGAGCAGCCCACGCCACACTCTGGAGCTTGGCCCCAGTCTCTGTTGATGCTGAAACCCCAGCGAGGCTGCTGCTGCTCCAGAGGGGGGACCCTGCCTGTTCACAGTCCCCAGTCTCTCCAAGCACCCTCCTCTAGACCCAGCACTGCAACTAATCTATACCCAGGGCTCCTGGGGTCCCCACTCAGGTGGTGGACTGGCTAGAGGGCTGGCTGGATTCGGGCAGTGGTGGGAATGAGATTTCCACCAGTCTCTCCGAGCTTCATGCTCTCGCTGTCTGGCTTCCCTTGCCAGAGCCTCCCTGCCTTGAGAGGCCTTTCCCTGGGAACTGCAATCCTCCTCCTAGGCCTGGGCCTGTGTAGCTCAGACTTACCCTATCCCAGGAATGTGGATGACATCTGAGGGCTCTACCGAGGGGCACGGCGTTCTCCACTAGGCACTGCTGGTAAAAAGTTTTCTTGTACCTGAGACAGAGAGAGAATCATGAGGACAAGGCAGTGTCCTTTACAAACCTGCCGGACATTTTCACTGGAAAGGGATATGCTTTATTTGAAAGTTATCTTTTCTCTGTGTGTGTATGTGTCGATATGTGTGCGTGAGAGAGAGAGAGTGCAAAAATATTATTTCTTTTATGGTATTTTATGATATATTCTTTTATGATTACTTACCAAAATTAAAAGCTGGCAATTTTGGGGGTGCCCGGGTGGCTTAGTCAGGTGGGCATCTGACTCTTGGTTTTAGCTCAGGGCATGATCTCTGGGACAGGCTCTGCTTTCAGTGGGGAATCTGCCGGAGAGTCTCTTGTTCTCCCTTTCCCTTTGTCCCTCCCCATACTGTTCCCTTCCCCCGCTCTCTCTTTTTAAAAAATCTTAAAAAAAAAGAAAACCAAAACAACAAACCACTTGGGATTCTAATTTGGACCCTAAGATTTGTGAAATCCCAAAGTCTGGTAGTCACACAGGCCTGGGCCACCCCTTCTAGAATCTCGAAAGCCTTATTAAATTCTGTTAACTTAGCAAATCAGAGCGACACATCCTCCTCTCCCTAAGAGGGCCTGACAGTGGCTAAGGACATCTTTTTGTCCTTCTTTACTACCAGAAGACCAAGAGCAAGAGATTTCAGAGATGCTCTTTGTTCCCAGGGCTAATCATTAGAAATGCTGAATACTCTTAATTCAGTTCAGTTTGAACGGAAAATGCTACTCAAACTGACTAACCCAAACTTAATTAATTTTTTTTAAAGATTTCGCTTATTTATTTGTCAGAGAGAGAGAGAGCGCGCGAGAGAGCAAGAGATAGCACACACAACAGGGGAATCAGCAGGCAGAGGGAGAAGCAGGTTCCGCATTAAGCAAAAACCCCGGGATCATGACCCAAGCTGAGGGTGGACACTTAACCAACTGAGCCACCCAGGCAACCCCAAGCTAAATTAAATTGAACTGAATTTAAAAAATCACTGGCTTGTGAGAAGTCTGTGGCCACAGCTGGCTAAGGTTTAGCTTCATTTGGGGCTCCAAGGGTGCTGCCAAGATCCAGCTATAGACTCCCCTTCCCTTGGGCATATGGGGGCTTGAGCAGTTTCAGGTTCCCATTGTCTCACACCTGAGGGAGGGAGTTGGCTTGCGGATGTCCCAGAACAGGTCTTGGTGCCCCTGATTGTTCCGCTTGGGATCATGTGCTCCAGGAAAGGTGGTTGAGCAGACAGCATGCCTTAATGACTTACATCCTGTGTCCTACCCTTGGAGCCCAGAGCCAAAAGCACAGAGGCCGAAGGCGACAAAACGTGGTCCCGCAAAGCAGGATACAGTTGCCACAAAAATGGGGAGTTGATGCTGAGGGCAGGTACTGTGGATGTCTCCTCCTAATTCTCTCTAAAACCCAGCCCTTCTTCCATCCCTACACAGACCCTATTCTGTCACGTGCAGACCCTGTTCTGTCATTTGCGGGGCAATTCTCCAGGGGCAGTGCAGCAGTCTCCTTAACCAGTCCCCAAGCAACCATTCCCTACCTGTCTGGTCCACTTGCCACCTGGCTGCCAAAGGATACTTCTTTTGTAATCATGCCCCACAGCGGTTTAAAAAGTCGTCTCCACAAAGTTCAACCCCCTCTGTGTGTCTAGCAGCCCTTCCCAACCGACCCTAAACCCATCCCCACAGCCCAGTCTCAGACCTGTCCCTCCCTTCCTCTCCCAGCCCAACTACACGGGCCAAAACTCTGCTCAGATAAATTCCGATCCTTCCTCAAACACATCATTTTCTTCTCCGCTGCCCTGCCTTCAGCAGTCTCTTTTCCTCAGGCGATGCCTCCTTGAAGATCCAATTCTGATGTCATCTATTCTGTGACTTCTCTTCACTCCCAGATGGCGACCTGGCCACTCTTCCTCATTGCTTCCTGGGGGCTTTGTTCTTGAACGTTGATTTGCAAAACAAAAAACAAACAAACAACAAAAAAAACCAAAAACCCAAAAAACAAAGAACACATAGATATGTTCTCATGGTAACCATTCAGCTGTGGAAAATAACGCAGAGGCTCTCCTCTTCTAACTGCCCCCTCTAGAGAGCTAAATATCCTGCCAGACACATTGCTGTGAGTTTACGTACAGACACATACCTTGTAGAAATAGATTCCGCCCCACAAATGGTACCATGCCTTATGCATTGTACTGAAACTCTTTTACTTTATGTTCTGGGGGCTTTCTTTGATTTTTATTTCTATCCCTTATTACCTTTTACCTTTTTTTTTTTTCTTCAAAATCATGCACCCCACGCCAAATAATCTTCTTTTGTTAATTTAAGTATTTAGATAATAAACACATATACAGAACTTACTATGTGCCGGATAGGTTACAAGTAAAAGCGCATGCAATCCTCATAACTATCCTATGAGGCATGCATCGATGCCATACCCATTGCACAGATGAGAAAACTGAGTTACAGAGAGATTAAATAATTTACCCAGAGTCACATCCCTAATAAGTGGTAGAGCCAGGATTGGGACTCCAGAAGTCTGGTTCCGCCTCTAGAATACGTGGTCACGTGGCCTCTCCTCACTCTTCTTCAAATTTGCCCAGGTGAGGAGATGAAAATGTGTCCATTGATAAGGAAGACAATCCAGCCCCAGGACACTTGTGAAGATGGCAATTTCTTTCTTTCTGTCATTTTTTAAAAAAGATTTCATTTATTTGAGAGAGAGTGCAAACATGAGCAAAAGAGCACAAACACGAGGGAGGGGCAGACTCCCCGCTGAGCAGGGAGCCCGATTGGTAGGGGGCTCCAACCCAGGACCCTGAGACCATGACCTGAGCCAAAAGCAGATGCTTAATGACTGAGCCACCCACGCGTCCCCCACCTAACCTCGCCGTCTTTTTTTTTTTTTTGCCCAGTCACTTCCAATCTCTGAAAGTCTTATCCTTTTTTTCCCCCAACAACATTCTTTATTGATAAGCAGATGCAAAATGACTGACCTCACCCATGGCTGTCTTTCTGCTCATTGTGACATAATCTTTCTTGAGATGATTATACTTTTTTTAAGATTTTATTTATTTATTTGCAGAGAGAGAGCAAGAGAGCACAAGCAGGGGGAGCAGCAGACAGAGGGAGAGGGAGAAGCAGACACCCCTGCTGAGCAGGGAGACAACATGGGACTAGAACCAAGGACTTCAGGATCATGACCTGAACCGAAGGCAGACGTTTACCCAACTGAGCCACCCAGGCACCCTGATTACACATTTTTTTTTTTTTTTTGGAAAGATTATTTATTTATTTATTTGACAGACAGAGATCACAAGTAGGCAGAGAGGCAGGCAGAGAGAGAGGAAGGAGGAAGCAGGCACCGCACCCCACTGAGCAGAGAGCCTGATGCGGGGCTTGATCCCAGGACCCTGGGATCATGACCTGAGCCGAAGGCAGAGGGCTTAATCCACTGAGCCACCCAGGCGCCCCGGATTACACATTTTTAAAAGTTACAGTGAGTGCAGGAATTCACTAAAAAGAACTTACGAAGATGATTTAAGACCAGAGCACTCCACAGCAGGTGCGAAAGAACTGCTCATCTACAGGCAGGAAACCAGCTGATAAAACACGTCAGCTGCAAATGCGTGGTGCCTCTCGTGGGAAAGGGAAGCCTGCTCTGCTGCGGAGTTTCCAGGCCCATAGGATGGAGCCAGGAGCCACAGATTATTCCCAGGCCTTAAAGGCTAATGAATGCTGCCTGCCTGGCTGGGTTTCTACATTGCTTGGGACATTGGTGGCTCCTTCGTTCATTCTATTTTCTGCTTTTTAAATGGGAATATCTGTGACTATTAATCTAGAACTGTCTTACTCTTATATCTGGGAGCTGAGAACTTGTTTTGTAGGTTTGCAAGTGCACAGAGAGAGAGCAACTGTGCCCCAGGAATCATACCCAAATCCTCACCAAATGTCAAGTAATGTAAATAGTGAGATTTGGGACTTTCGAGGTGGTGAGATCTTTTTTTTTTTTTTTTAAGATTTTATTTATTTATTTGAATGAGAGAGGGAACAAGATCAGGGAGTAGGGGAGGGACAGAGGGAGAGGGAGAAGCAGACCCCTAATGAAGTAGGGAGCCCCATGTGGGGCTCGATCCCAGAACCCTGGGATCACTGAGCTGAAGGCAGCCACCCAACAGACTGAGCCCCCCAGGCACCCCATTGGTGAGATTCTGATAAAATTTTAGACTTTGAGTTGATGTTGTCATGGGTTGAGGCTTTTGAGCACCTTTGGATGGGATGCGTTTATATGGGTTGAATGCAGACTTTGGGGGCAAAGGTCGGCTATGGCAGGCAGAATAATGTCCCTCCAAAAATGTTCATGTCCTAACCCCCAAATCTGTGAATAGTTAACCTTATATGATAAAGGGGACTTTGCAGATATGATGAAATCCAACATTTTGAGATGAGGAGATCATTCTGGATCATCTGGGTGAGCTAAACATAATCACAAGGAGGGGAGCCTGGCTGCCTCAGTTGGTTGATTTCTGCCCAGGTCATGATCTTGGGGTGGAGAGAGATAACCTCCATATTGGGCTCCGTGCTCAGCAAGGAGCCTGCAGGGGATTCTCTCTCTCCCTCTGCCCCCTCCCTCTCTCTGAAATAGATAAATACATCTTTAAAGATTTTACTTATTTATTTGACAGAGAACACAAGTAGGCAGAGAGGCAAGCAGAGAGAGAGAGAGAGAGAGAAGCAGGCTCTGCACTGAGCAGAGAGCCCGATGCGGGGCTCGATCCCAGGACTCTGGGATCATGACCTGGGCTGAAGGCAGAGGCTTTAACCCGCTGAGCCACCCAGGCGCCCTGATAAATACATCTTTAGAAAGTGTGATCACAAGGGTCCTTGTAAGAGGGAAGCAAGAGAATCAAAACTGTAAAAGATTTAAGACCAGAAGCAGAGATTGCCATGATATGGCCTTGAGCCAAGGGATGCCAGCTGCCTCTGCAAACTGGAAGAGGCGAAGGACAGGTTTTCCCTGGAGCAACCAGAAGGAAGCTGTGATATGTTAATTAACATAGTAAAGACCCCTCAACTTTGCAGGTGGGATTGAGGTTCCTACAGATTTAAGATGGGGCGATAATCCTGGATTGTCCAGTGGGCCAATCTAGTCACAGGAGCCCATAAACACAGAGAAATTTCCCTGGCTGTTGCAGAGAGATAGGATTATGGGGGGGGGGGTCTGAATGGTGTAAAAAGGGGGCTACAAGCCAAGAAATGCAGGCAGGCTCTAGAAGCTGGAAAGGTAAGGAAGTGATTCTCCCCTACAGCCTCCTGAGAAAAATGCGACCCCACTGTCACCTTGATTTTATTTTTTAAGATTTGTCAGAGAAAGAGAGAGAAAGCACAAGCAGGGGGAGGGGCAGGCGGTGGCGAGGGGTAGAGTGGAAGCAGCCTCTCTGTTGAGCAAGGAGGCTGACTGGAGACTCTATCCCAGGACCTGGGGATCATGTGACCTGAGCTGAAGTCAGACGCTGACCTGGCTGAGCCACCCAGGCATCCCTGCCACCTTGATTTTAGTCCAGCAACACCCACGGTGGACTTCTCACGTATAGAACTGTAAGATTGAAAATCTGTGTTCTTTTAAGGCACTAAACTTGTAGTACTCTGTTATAGCAGTGATAGGAAACTATTACTTTATTATTAATGAGGGGTAGAGACCGAAGATGAAGTCATATCTGGGAAGAAGAAAAAGCATTTCTGTTGTTCCTGATGCAGCTGGCCTCGCCCACGAACTGCTTGGCTTCAGCAGAAATGCAAACATGCTGTCAGTCCTTAGATCCGGTGTGTCTAACAGAAAAAACATTCATGAGATTCTACACTAATTTTGTCCTGGAATAGAATATACTGAGCAGTTACAACAGTTTTCAGTGTATAAAGTGGGTCCCCTAGAAATTGGGGGTCCCCCTGTGTTGAGTGAATAAATGGATGTGATAAGGACAGGCTCTGGGAGAGACTGGAATGACTCCATTTTATTTTTTAAAGATTTTATTTGTTTATTTGACACAGGAAGAGAGAGAGTATGAGCAGTGGGAGTAGCAGGCACAGGGAGAATCAGACCCCCCACTGAGCAGGGAGCCTGATGCGGGATTTGATTCCAGGATCCTGGGATCACAACCTGAACGGAAGGCAGACGCTTACCCGTGAGCCACCCTCAGGCACCCTAATAACTCCATTTTATTTATTTATTTCAAAATTTTATTTATTTATTTGACACAGAGAGAGAGAGAGATCACAAGTAGGCAGAGGTGGGGGCGGGGGGCAGGCTCCCCGCCAAGCAGAGAGCTCGATGCGGGACTCGATCCCAGGACCCTGAGATCATGACCTGAGCCGAAGGCAGAGTCTTAACCCACTGAGCCACCCAGGCGCCTAATAAATAAATCTTTAAAAAAAAGTAAAAATAAAACCTTAAAAAATAAATAAATAAAAATCAAGTGTTCTTTATCACATCTTCTCAAGAACTGCTGACATTTGTGTCCTTTTATTTCTGGTTTATGATGATCACAGCTCTATAAAATACAATGCCAAACTGTATTTTTGATACTAGTAATGTAGCTAAGTTGATAAGTAAAAAGGATGTATAAAAACTAAACAGAAGGGGCTCCCACGTGGCTGTCAGCTGAGCATCTGCCTTCTGCTTGGGTCATGATCTCAGGGTCCTGGGACTGAGTCCTGTGTTGCACTCCCTCCTCAGCAGGGGGTCTGATTCTCCCTCTGCCTGCTACTCCCACTGCTCATGCTCTCTCTCTCAATTAAATAATAAGTAAAATCTTTTTAAAGAATCTAAACGAGAGAAATAATTATTATATGATCAGACTATTTCAGACTATTTCAACATCAGAATATAGGTACTCTCCAGTATATAGCACAGAAAAACTTTCAACTTAATTTCATAAAATGATTTCTTAATGGCTGTTGATCAATGAAGCACCAAGGAAGTTTAGTGCAAATTCTACCAAATGCATTCATCAAAACGGGGGTTTTGTTCCCTTTTTCTGCAAATAAGTGTTATTACCTTAATACTGAGAATGTAACAGATTGGGTTGACTCGATATTTAAAAGCTATCAATCACCATGGGACACCTGGCTAGTTCAGTCAGTACAGCGTGACACTCTTGATCGTGGGGTCATGAATTTGAGCCCTATGTTAGGTGTAGAGTTTACTAAAAAAAAGAAAAAAAAATGCTATCACCATAAGCCGGCCCTGCAACTAAAAACTCAAACACAGTAATCTCAAGATCCATCTCTAGTCCAATATTATCTATACTCAGGCTGGAAGACAGAATAGGACCAAAATGTATGTATGTATAAAATGTATTTAATGTATTTAAGTATTAAAATGTATTTAAGTAATAAAAATAATTTGATTGTTTTAATGCTGGAAGTATTTTATTATATTAAAATGGCACATAATCCTTCCTACCTTCTGCTTCATGGATAAGAGCAATATTATTTTAGTTGCTCAAACATCATAGTATAGTTGATCCTTGAACAACATGGGTTTGAACTATGAGAGTCCATTCATACATAGATTTTTCCTGATAAACACAGTGCAGTATTGTAAATCTATTTTCTTTTCTTTATGATTTTTTTTAAGATTTTACTTATTTATTCGACACAGACAGAATGAGAGAGGGAACACAAACAGGGGGAGTGGGAGAAAGAGAAGCAGGCTTCCCGCTGAGCAGGGAACCCGATGTGTGACTCGATCCTAGGACCCTGGGATCATGACCTGAGCCAAAGGCAGACGCTTAATAACTGAGCCACCCAGGCGCTCCTCCTTATGATTTTCTTATCAACAATTTTTTTCTTCAGATTTATGAAAAAGAATACAGTATATACTACATATAGCATACAAAATACATGATCATCAACTTTATGTTATCATTAAGGCTCTGGTCAACAATACGTTATTAGTAGTTAAGTTTGGGGAAAGTGGGAAAGTCAAAGTTATACATAGATTTTCAACTGTGGGGGGAAGGGTCAGCACCCCAACCCTCATGATGTTCCAGGATTGTCTGTATAAAGAATATCTGCTTCTTGTGGTAGGCTTTTCATCAGCTCTCTGGAAATGAAGTCCCAAGAATAAAGTCTTATAAGTTGCAAATTTGGGACAAGACTGTACAAAAAAGTCCCCAACATCCAGGAACCTGGGGATTCAACACTATTGAATCTTTGTATCAAATGACTGTTATTGGCTAACAGGGTTTGAAAACTTTTTTTTAAGTGATCTCTATGCTCAACGTAGGGCTCAAACTCATGATCCTGAAATCAAGAGTCGCATTGTCTACTGATGGAGGCAGCCAGGCGCCCGGGTTTGAATTTTTATTGTTGCCCCTGAATCATGAATAAGCACAGCTACATTAAGTAGTGACTTCTCCTCGACTTCTGGGGAGGAAGGTGTGCTCTTTCAGGGGTAAGGCTTCCAAGTTTTCTCCATTAAAAAAGGAGAGCTGAGATCAAGAGTCTGATGCTTGACCAACTAAGCCACCCGGGTCCTCCAGGTCTTTACCCCCAAGTTTTCTCCATTAAGGCTTTCTCCATTAAAAGCCCTGAACCTTATTCTAGGTTTTCAGTATACTTGACCTTGACGATCCTCCATACCCAAATTCACTTGGCCATCACAAGCCAGTCACTGAAGTTTGAGGGGAGTCTCTTTTTGGAAATATTCTGCCACCAGTAATGTCATGTTAAAGGATTTCTAATATAAGTTGCTGGATTTCAGGCATACATGCAGAGTCACCCTTCTCTTAACAGATTCCAGAAATTCAGCATTTGTTGGGTCATTGTATGGTTTTGACTCCTCATCATCTAAACACAAGCTGTTGCTGAAACTGTTGTAAGCAAAATCTGAACATCTTGTGGCTGATTTTCTCCATAGATGTACTGAGACTGCCTACGAAAGGAATGCCCCACTCTGTCCCCTCTACATGCAAATGACTTTAATTTGTCATCACTCAAAGTTCTTGTAGCTTCATTTAGAGGGACAGTCCCATGTTCCCTTGTCTCTTTGAAAAGGTCACTCCCAATTTTTCCAGTTGAAGTTTGAATTACATGTTATCCTCTGCACTTGTGTTCACTTTCGTAGACCCTTACAGTCAGTGATGTGGTGGTGAGCACCTCAGCCAAGGGAATATATCTCTAAGAGCAGGAAACCTTCGCGGTGGTGTGCATGAGCTTTTAAAGACTGTAACTGTAGGCCTGTCGCATTTGGAAGATTTGCCTTTCATTTCATTTTTAACTAATTCTGCCCAGGCCAATTTATTTCTTGATACATCATCACTTTGGTTGTTTTCAGGTTTCTTATTTTTAGTCTTCACTTTTTTGTTGTTTTTTTAAGTAGACTCCATGCCCAGTGTGGAGCCCAGTATGGGCCTCAAACTCACAACACTGAGATCAAGACTTGAGCTGAGATCAAGAGTCTGATGCTTGACCAACTAAGCCACCCGGGTCCTCCAGGTCTTTACCCTCTTATTACATTCTATAAATTCTGGGGGCCCTGGCTGGCTTACTCAGTAGAACATGTGACTCTTGACTTCAGGGTCTTGCTTTCAAGCTCCACTTTGGGTGTGAAGCCTACTTAAGAAAAAAAAAATTCTGCAAATCTTGTGTGTTGTGGTGGGGGGGCTTGGCCCTGTAGACTTCCTCTCTTACCCTCCAGCCCTCTCTAGCCAATTCCTCCAATCTTATCGTTTCTTTCTTTTTTTAACTCCCTCCCTCCTGTGTGGGTCTGCATGCCTATTTTTTCCTACTTTTTAGTTTGAATGAATTTACTAAAATCTTTGCTTACCATTGCTGTTTGCTTCCTCACTTCTTCCTCTCAGATTCATTTTTCTCTTAGTGCTGATCTACCCTCCTTTATATTTACTTCACAGTAAGTCTCTAAATGTTAAACTTCCGGAGTCCACTCCCAACTGAAAAAGTCTTTTTCTTTTCTTTCTTTCTTTCTTTCTTTTTTTTTTTTTTAAAGATTTTATTTATTTATTTGACAGACAGAGATCACAAGTAGGCAGAGAGGCAGGCAGAGAGAGAGAGAAGAGGAAGCAGGCTCGATGTGGGGCTCGATCCCAGGACCCTGGGATCATGACCTGGGCTGAAGGCAGAGGCTTTAACCCACTGAGCCACCCAGGCGCCCCAAGTCTTTCTATTTTCATGCTTGAATCATGTTTGGGCTGTGTACGTAATTCTAGATTCAAAGAGATTTTTCCTCTTGGGGCATCTGGTGAGTTCAGTTGTTAGAGCATGCAACTCTTGATCTTGGGGTTGTGAGTTCGAGCCCCAGATTGGGCATAGAGCCTCTTTAAAAATATGTTAAAAAATAAAAAATAAAGGCCACTTTTCATTAAAAAAAGAGAGAGAGAGAGATTTTTCCTCTGAACTTTAAAAATTCTCTCCCTTTTTTTTTCTTGCCTCTGCTTTTCAGTGAGAGACTTCCTGTCAACACAATGGTCATAACTTTGTAGTTCATCTCCCCCCCACACCCACTGGAAATTGCCAGGGTTTCCTTCATTCCTGGCATCTACCACTGTCACAATAGATCTGCATGTTGCTTTTATAAAAAGATCCTGATTGGCATTTGAAGGGTTCATGGTTTTTTCTTCCTGGCACATTTCCCTCTTTTATTTATTTGAGTGAAACTTCCTCTCACAATTACAGATCCATATCCCTGATGAACACAGATGCAAAAATTCTCATCAAGATGCTAGCCAGTAGGATCCACAGTACTTTAAGAAGATTATTCACCACGACCAGGTGGGATTTATTCCTGGGCTGCAAGAGTGGTTCGACATCTACAACTCAATCAATGTGATGCACTATATTAATAAAGAATGGACAAGAACTGTATGATCTTCTCAATAGAAGCAGAAAAAGCAGTTGACATAGTACAGCATCCTTTCTTGATTACAACTCTCCACAGTGTAGAGATAGAGGGAATATACCTCAATATCATAAAAGCCATACACAAAAAACCCACAGCAAGTATCATTCTCAATGGGGAAAAACTGAGAGCTTCTCCCCTAAGTTCAGGAACAGGACAGGGATGTCCACTATCACCACTGCTGTTCAACATAGTATTAGAAGTCCTAGCATCAGAAATCAGACAATGAAAAGAAATAAAAGGCATCCAAATCAGCAAAGAAAAAGTTGAACTCTCACTCTTTGAAGATGACATGATACCTTATGTGGAAAAACCAAGAGACTCCACCCCAGCATTACTAGAACTCATAGGAATTCAGAAAAATGGCAGGATATAGAATCAGTTGCATTCTGTACACTAACAATGAGACAGAAAAAAGAGCAATTAAGGAACCAATCCTATTTCACCCAAAACTGTAAGATACCTGGGAATAAACCTAACCAAACATGTAAAGGATCTGTACTCTGAAAACTACAGAACACTAATGAAAGAAATTGAAGAAGACACAAAGAAATGGAAAAACATTCCATGCTCCTGGATTGGAAGAACAAATATTTTTAAAATGTCTATGCTGCCCAGAGCAATCTACACATTCAATACAATCCCTAGCAACATACCATCGACATTTTCACAGAGTTGGAACAAATAATCCTAAAACTTGTATGGAACCATAAAGACCCCAAATAGGTAAAAGAAGGTTGAAATAGAAATCCAAAGCTGGTGGCATCACAGTTCTGGACTTCAAGCTCTATTTACAAAGCTGTGATCATCAAGACAGTATGGTACTGGCACAAAAACAGACACATAGATCAGTGTAACAGAACAGAGAAGCCAGAAATGAATCCTCAACTCTATGGTCAACTTATCTTTGACAAAGCAGGAAAGAATATCCAATGGGAAAAAAACAGTCTCTTCAACAAACGGTGTTGAGATGACTGGACCGCCACATGCAGAAGAATGAAACTGGACCATTTTCTTACACCACACACAAAAATAGACTTAAAATGGATGAAAGACCTAAATGTGAGACAGGAATCCATCAAAATCCTAGAGGAGAGCATAGGCAGCAACCTCTGTGATCTTGGCTGCTGCAACTTCTTGTTAGACATGTCTCCAAAGGCAAGGGACATGAAGGCAAAAATGAACTATTAGGACTTCATCAGGATAAAAAGCTTTGCACAACAAAGGAAACAGTCGACAAAACCAAAAGGCAACCAACAGAATGGGAGAAAATATTTGCAAATGTCTTATCAGATAAATGGCTAGTATCCAAAAATCTGTAAAGAATTTGTTAAACTCAACACCCAAAGAACAAATAATCCAATAAAGAAATGGGCAGAAGACATTTCTCCAAAGAAGATGTACAAATGGTCAATAGATGCATGAAAAAACACTCAATGTCACTTGGCATCAGGGAAGTACAAATCAAAACCCCCTGAGATACCACCTCACACGTCAGAATAGCTAAAATTAAGAAGTCAGGAAACAACAAATGTTGGAGAGGATATGAAGAAAGGGGAATCCTCTTACGTTGTTGATAGGAATGCAAGTTGGTGCAGCTACTCTGGAAAACAGTATGGAGGTTCCCCAAAAAGTTGGAAACAGAGCTACCCTACGACCCAACAATTGCACTACTGGGTATTTACCCCAAAGATACAAATGTAGTGATCTGAAGGGGCACCTGCACCCCAATGTTTATAGCATCAATGTCCACAATAGCCAAACTGTGGAAAGAGCCCAGATGTCCATCAACAGATGAATGGATAAAGAAGATGTGGTGTGTATATACAATGGAATACTACTCAGCCATCAAAAATGAAATCTTGCCATTTGCAATGACGTGGGTGGAACTAGAGGGTCTGTGCTAAGCAAAGTAAGTCAGTTAGAGAAAGACAATTATATTATTTCACTCATCTGTGGAATTTAAGAAATAGAGGATCATAAGGGAAGGGAGGGAAAAATAAAACAAGAAGACATCAGAGGGGGAAAGAAATAGTAAGAGACTCTGAAGTATAGGAAACAAACTGAGAGGGGCTCCCAGGTGGCACAGTCATTGAAGCATCTGCCTTCAGCTCAGTTTGTGATCCCAGGGTCCTGGAATGCGCCCCAACTTGGACTCTGCTGAGCTGGAGTTTGCTTCTCCCTCTCCCTCTGCCTGCCACTCCCCCTTCTTGCGCACTCTCTCTGTCAAACAAATAAATAAAATCTAGGGGAAAAAAAAAAGCAAGGGAAACAAACTGAGGGTTGATGGAGAGGAGGGGAGGGGAGGGATTGGGGTAATTGGGTGATGGGCATTAAGGAGACCATGGGATGTAATGAGTACCGGGTGTTATATAAAACTGATGAATCACTGAACTCTACGTCTGAAACTAATACTACACTATAGTTGAGTTAATTGATTTTAAAAAATTAAATAAAAAAAATAAAAACTTCCTCTTATATTGTATTTTCTACTTCAGAGCTCTTAAAAAAAAAGATTTTATTTATGTATTTGAGAGGAAGAGAGAGCGAGGGGAAGGAGCAGAGGGAGAGGGAGAAGCAGAGTCCCCACTGAGCATGGAGGCCAACATGGGGCTCGCAACATGGGGCTAGATCCCAGGACCCTAGGATCATGACCTGAGCTGAAGGCAGACATTTAACCAATTAAGCCACCCAGCCACCCATCTACTTCAGAGCCCCTTTTTTCTTTTTAAGATTTTGTTTATTTATTTGACAGAGAGAGATCACAAGTAGGCAGAGAGGCAGGGGGAGAGAGAGAGGGGGAAGCAGGCTCCCTGCTGAGCAGAGAGCCTGATACGGGGCTCAATCCCAGGACCCTGAGATCATGACCTGAGCCTTAAGGCAGAGGCTTAAGCCACTGAACCACCCAGGTGCCCCTACTTCAGAACTCTTATTAGCTGATATTGCAAGTTTTAAATTGGTCCTCCATATATCTTAGATTTTCCTTTCAATAAATATTTTCCTTATTTTGTCTTGTACTGTGTGGTACAAAAACATCTTGCCCATTTTGGTTGCTCTGTTGAGGGGTTTTTGTTGTCTCATAATCATGCTCACGTTTTCCTATTTTCAACACGAAATATATAATGAACAATTATGTTTATATTTTGTCCTGTGCTGTGTGATACAAAAACATATTGCTCATTTTGGTTGTTCCGTTGGAGGGTTTTTGTTTCATAATCACGCTCAATTTTTCATATTTTGAATACGAAATGAGTACATGAATAATCATGTTCGCATTTTGCCTTGTACTGTGTGATATAAAAACAGTGTCCATTTGGGGTGTTCTATTGAGGGGTTTTTATTGTTTTGTAGGCATGTTCAGTTTTTCAGTTTTTTTTTTTTTTTAAATGCATGTGTTATCCTTTGCCTCCAAGAATGTTATAATTATTCTGAAGACTTGTTCTTGCTCTATGAGCTATTTCACTGGGCAAAAGTTCTTCTCAACGCTGGATTTGATAGCTCTTTCAAGATGTTGATTTTCTTCTTGTGTTTGGTAATTGCTCCTTAGAAGCTCAGCTTTTATCTGAGATTTCCCGTGAGACCGTTTGTGCTCTCCATGTCTATGCTCCTTAACAAAAGGGGGATGCGACCAGTCTTGGTGTGATGGTGCTATGTTGTCAATAGCTGGCGGGGGGGGGGCGGGGGCATATCACGATGGCTGGCGGGTATTTGGGCTGCTCGTCTTCTGCAAACGGTGCTTCCCTTTCCTCTTCGGTGTCATCAGCCATCAGGACCACTGCTGTCCTTCCTTTCACCTAATGATCTCCTAACCACTGCTCTCACCCGGAGGCAGGTAATCTTGCTGGAGTTTCTCAGCCCCAGGAGACTAGAAGGAGGAGTGTGTGGCGTGGTTAACATGCTTGATGGTGCCTGTCGTGACATCCTGAGTCATTAGTGCCTTGTCGGTGACTTCTGAACCCCAAAGCCCCCAGGTTCCACCCTCTTTGAGCCTGGATTGATTTCGGTGCTGTTTTGAACTCCTGTGGTGGTCAATCTATAGCTCTGCACATTTTGGGTTGTGGTTTTCTTCTCTGACCAGTTCCCACCTGCCAACGAGCTCTCGGAATTCTCAGGGTTCAGGCTCCACCAAGGGCTCTCCTTGTTGTCCAGGGTGATTATGAATTTATATTACTTTTTTTTAAAAAGATTTTATTTTTAAGTAATCTCCACACCCAACGTAGGGCTCGAATTTACCACCTTGAGATCAAGAGTCCTATGCTCTACTGACTGAGCCAGTCAGGTGCCCCTGTATTACTTATTTTTCTATCTTTTTTAAGTTTTCACTTCTAACCAGCTGGGATGGGAAGGAAAGGCTGCAGCTTGTATTCCGTCTGTAATCTGGGACTGGAACCATCTCCCACTGGCCTCTCTCCACCATAACACCAATGTTGATGGCGGGCAGAATAATGGCCTCGTCCCTTCCTCCAGGAGGTCAGTGTCCTCATCCCTGGAAGCTGTGCAAATGTTATGCTAGATACCAAGGGAGAATTAAGAATCCAGATGTGGTTACAGTTGCCGAACAGCTCGACCTTACAATATGGAGATTGTCCTGGATTATCTGGGTGGGCTCTACGTAATCACAAGGGTCTTTAAATGTGGAAGAGGGAGGAAGAAGAATTAGTGTCAGAGGGATTGATGTGATGAAAAACCCAACTGGTCACCGCTGGGGGTGAGGATAGAAGGGGGCCAAGGAAGTGGGCAGCCCCTTTAAGCTGGAAAAGATAAGAAACAGATTTCTGGCCTAGAATCTCCAAAAATGAACATAGCCCTGCCCACACCTTTATTTTAGCCCAGTGAGATCCGTTTTGGACTGCTGACCTTGAGAACTGGAAGATAACAAATGTGGGCTGTTTTAAGCAGCTAAGTTGGGTGTAATTTGTTACAGCAACAATAGGAAGTGAACACAATGTTGAAATGTGATTGTTGGTGTCTGTCCCTCTACCTCACTGCCAGCTTCTGGAGAACAAGAGCCACACTGTTGTCTCCTTTATTTACTGGGAATCCAGCACAGGATCTGGGACACAGTCAGGGCTTTGCCAATACTTGTGGAAGGAATGAGGGAAGGAAAGGCTGCTCTCACTCTTTGACGTTCCACCCAGGCTCTGAGATTGCAAAGCAGTCACTGCCTTTCCCCTTCCCCAGGTCCTGGATACCCGAAGCCCTTTGATCTCACTTTTCTTGGTTTTCCTTGTCCCCCGCTGCAGGTCTTAGGCTAATGCACTTGCAGCTGGCTCCCCTGCTGGGGACCGTGGCCCTCTCCTCTCCAGCCCTGTGTGCAGCAAGAATTGGGATGGAAGACACGTGTCACATATGTACCCAACTTTGCCCACAGGGCTTCTGGGGAGTTATGCCTGAAACGAATGTTTTCTTCCTCTCTGGGATCCTGCCTGCTTTCCTCTCTTCCCCCAGCCAGCTTCTGCACTTTGCCAAGCGGCTTGAATGAGGGACATAGCTTTTGGTTCATCTCTTCCTTTAACCACAAGGTTCCCATCTTCCTTGAAACACTTCTGAAACCTTCTCATATGGTCCCAGCAGTTTCCAGGAGAGACAATGAAAAGACTTAAAGGCACTTTCAGGCCACCTTGGGTTTACTACAATGCGGCTCAGGGACTCCCTCAGTTCATTTTCTGCAGAACTGCAAAATTCCCTAGGCTGGGCTTTCTGAGCTGTTGCTGGGTCACTGCGATACTGTTATTTTGTTGCTGCCTTCTCAGGCAGCCATTCTCAGGCCCTGGCTTCTCTCATCCTGAGCTGAGTTTGGCTTCTGCCTTCTGGCTTTCCCTTTGTGTGCCTTGTGTTCAGTCTCTCCTGGAACCAGGCTCTGATGGGCTCGCTTGGTCACGGTCTAACGCAGCGTTCTCATGCCAGACCTCCTGTAATGCTGCTGATTTGTTCCATATGTTTGATTCTGGTAACCGGGCCAATTCCTGGGCAGTCTTTTGCGGTTAGGTCTGGTAGCAGAGCCAAGAGAATCAATGTGTGGAAACTTACATAGTGAGATTGCTGCCTTTGACCACTGGGTCCTGGTGCCGTCTGTACCAGGCACAGAGATGCCGCTCAAGGGCAGACTCCTTAACACAACTCTATTTTTGTAGGTGATATTCACACCTCTTCATTCTTTTCCACTTGCCCCGTCCCCCCACCCCCCCACTCCATGAAGATACCTAGTTAATGAAACAAGTAGATCATCCAATTTCACCCTCCCTACAACTCAATTTCAGGTGTGAACTTTTCATTTTGGAGGAATCCTTAGGTCTCCATCATTGGATCTGCTGCAGGAGGCTGGGGCACTACAGAAGTGAGGTCCAGATCTAAGATGATGGCTTCTATTCTAACAATGAGCTGTTATTTCTGTTCCCCTGTGGACAACGGTCTAGGGGTCTGCATGCTCTGAAGGCATCAGAAACAAGCAGGACAGGACTCTGAGGTCTGTATTCTCTTGGTGGATGACTTTGTCTCTTTTTTTGAAGATTTTTTTGTTTATTTATTTGGCAGAGAGAAAGAGAGCACAAGCAGGGGGAGCAGCAGCAGAGGGAGAGGGAGAAGCAGAAAGGGAGAAGGAGAGAAAGAGCACCAGTAGGGGAGCAGGGAGCAGAAGGAGAGAGGCAATTTCAAGCAGACTCCCTCCAAGCCTAGCACGGAGCCCAAGGAGGGGCTGGATCTCAACCCCGAAATCACAACCTGAGGTGAAATCAAGAGTCAGACACTCAACCCACTGAGCCACCTGGGCGCTTCTGACTCTGTTATCCTTGTATGAGGACTCTTTCCTCCCTTCCAGAGCTGCACCCCTGCCGCCTAAGCTGGTAACGGGCTTGCCTTTCCTTAACGCCTTTGATCACAAGCATTTTGTAGAGGCGACCCCAGGGAAATTAAAGGTGTCATGGGTGCTACCAATGGCAGCTGCTTTCAATTCACTGCTCTCCTCACACAATTAACTTTGGGAGGTTTTAGTGGTTTGCCTGGAAGGTGCAGCTGAGCATTTCCGATTTGAGGACAGCTCATTGTCCTCAAACGACTGAACAACTCATTATTTTTATCATTAAAGTCAACTTATCGCGTATTGCAAAAAAAAAAAATCCATATAGTCATGCTTATTTCTGTATTGTGCTCTACTGATCTAACCATTTTTGTCTACCTCTTTGTCAGTTTCATGCTCCCCTGGTTACTGCTGCTTTCTTTACAGGACATTTTGCTACTGCTAGGGCAAGGACCCTATTAGTGCCTCCTACTCTTTTTTTACCCTCAAAATGTTTTTTTTTTAAATTTTTTATTTTTTATAAACATATATTTTTATCCCCAGGGGTACAGGTCTGTGAATCACCAGGTTTACACACTTCACAGCACTCACCAAAGCACATACCCTCCCCACCCTCAAAATGTTTTGGCTGTGCTCATGTGAGTCTTCCAGAGGAATTTCAGAATCAACTTGTTAAGTTCCAAAATCTCCACAACGGGATTTTGATGGAAATTGCATTAAATTGACATCATTAGAATATCAAATCTTCTCATCAGGAACATGTTGACTTTTCATTTATTTAGGTCATTGTTAATGTCTTTAAAGTTCTCTGGTTTTCTTCATATATTTCTCAAAATGTTCCAGGTATATACTTTTTTTTTTCTTTCAGCCAATGGGATTTTTTTTGTTGTATTTTGTTTTTCCATTTCAGATGTTAATTCTTTTAAACAAGGTTTTGTCTTAGTCAAGGTTCCTATGGTAGCAATTTACAGAGATATTCTCTAAGGCAAAAAAAGGGGGGGCTGGGAATTCTTTGGAAGCTGGCCAAGGCTGCCTCTGCAGCCTGAGGGCAGAAGGGGGAGTGGGCCTCAGGAAGGGGCCTGGAAACAAGAACTGCTTAGTTTCTCTGTGTTGCTTTTCAGTAGATGTTTTCTTCTCCCTCTGTAGTTTATAGCTTTCTTTGCTGCTCTCTTTGTCCCGCTCCATATTTCTGGTAAGCAAGGTGATATAGAGCAAATCTGGCTACAGGGTCTATCCATGTGAATGGAGCATTTCTCAGCATCTGCGGCTGGATCGACTCCTGACACGGATTTCAAAGCTCTGTAACGTCAGGAATTTGAAAACAAATTGTCTCTTCTCGCCTAAGAGGGTTAGAGTTGGCAGAAATGGTGTGGGAGAACCCTCCCTTCCTAGTTCCAGGTGACTGATAAGCAGGGACTGACAATCATCACTGCTCTGGGATTAATAATTCAACAAAAATATATTGAGCCCGTACTGCTTTGCTGATCACCATGTGCTTCCGCTTCCTTTTGGCTCAGATCGCGTAGTATCTCATAAACACTGAACTGTGTGGTTTAGGGACATAAATTGCCATTTCAAATATTTTGGCTGTAGAAAATAAGATCCTTCCAATTTTGTAATTTGAGATAAAGATAACTATATTGCCACTCTAAACTGGCATATGATTCATTTTGATTTCTCTCTGTAGAAAAGGCACTTATTAAAAAACAAAAATGAAAACTTTCCTTGAAAATCAAATTCTGCTACAAGACCTTTTTTTTTTTTTTTTTTTTTTTTTTTGCCTGGTAGAGGGCTTTATTTCACTGCAGGAGTGGGAGGGAGAACCTGGACAGAGGGCAGCAGGCAGGATGCGGGCGGGGGGTTGATCCTTGGGACAGGGACTGGGTTGGGAAAGCGCTACCACCAAGCCTGCTGGGAAGGAGAAACTACCTTTTTCTTTCCCTAATTTAGTTCCGTAGTTGACATCCGTTTTTTGACTGGGAGCCAGGTGAAAGGTACAATGGGAACTTGGAGCCAGGAAACTGGCAGTCTTGACTAAACTGGTTACTAATTGAACGACCTTCGCAGGTAACCTAGCCTCTGTGAAACCGCTTTCTCATTTTCAAACCGGCATAACAATTCTTAGATTCAGGGGTTATGGAAGGAAACACAAAAAGCAAAGGCCTGGACACACGTGACACATTACCCATCACAGTGGGAGTCTGACACTAGCGAAGGACAAAGATTTGGAGGGACATTAGGTAATAGTGTCCGGGTAACTCCAGAGGTGTATCTTGGCAAGCCCCAGCTCTTCCAGCAGACACCAAAAAACTTCACATGGCGAACGCGTTCTCCTTCTCCTCACATTCCCCCCATTTCCCCAAACTGTGCTTCCACGCCCAGTCTGCAAACAAGAAGTCAGGTTTTCCTCCCAGGCCTCGAGGGGCTCTGGAGAGCCGAGCAGCAGACCCACGCTGAGCGAGGCCCACAAATGCGGCGGGAGTGGTGGGGACAGGGACGGCGGGCTGGAGTCCCGGCCCCAGCGGGCCCGACCGCCGAGGGACCGCCCCGTTCGCACCAATCTGTCCCCGCCTCTGTCGGACACGTAAGCACGACTGAGACCGTGGCTTCCGGCAGCTCCGGTGTGCTTTCCGGTTGTCCCGCCTACCAGACTTCCTTCCGGGGCGGGACTTCCTGGTCATTATTGATAGATGCCGGACTGCAGAGCTGGTGGGAGGAGCACGCAGAAGGTCAGTGTGGGTGGCCAGACCTTACGCTTCTCGAAAGGGTACCTGGGAGGACGCTCTTCCTCGCCCTGTTTCTTACTTTTTTCTCCCCGCGAGTCCTCGGTTTGCGCGGACGTCCTGGGATTTTGGTACCACCACCCACTTGAGGCTCTTCCGCTTCCTCTTTTCCCAGGCTCCGCCCCCAGCGTCCCGTGGCCATGACGACCGCCCAGCGGGACTCCCTAGTGTGGAGGCTCGCGGGGCTGCTGCGTGATTCCGGTGAGTGGGTACACGGTTGATCTGGGGCTGCGGCAAGGTGGGGATGCATCCTGCCTTCCAGAGACACTCTCGCCTTAGAAGTCATAGAGTTACAGCTGTTTAAGCTAGGAGGGTTTTGGCGTCAATTTTTTTAAAAATTTATTTTATTTTTTTTTTACTCCTCTGAAGTTTATTCTTTGGTGCCCTTGCTTACAGGGTCCTTTGTTTTTGACATTTCAGACCTTAGCCATCCTTCGAGACCCAACTCCAGTACCACTTCCTCAACGCGTTCTCTGATGCTCTAAGAGGAAAGTGATCTTTACTTGGCTGTAAATCTCTGGAGACCTGGGACTGGCATAATCATTGCTCTAGTGGCAAAACCCTTAGTAGAGTTAAAAGCACGAGATTTGGAGTCAGATGCACTTGGCTTGGAATCCCAACTCTTTCAAACGCGGCAAAGTTGTTTAAGTTTTCTGAGCTTCAGTTTTCCACAGCAGGAACATGGCATAAAGATTGTACTTAACTCAAACGGTTGTTGTGGGGGGTTAATCTTAACCCGCGTGAAGGGCTTGGGACAATGTTTGCATACTATGTAAGGGCTGAAAACTGGTAGCTGTTGTTACTACAGTTTCTTCTTTCAGTTCCTGGGCACGATGGAGCCACACTGGTTGTTCAATGTGTGGTTGACATTCGTTGTGGTAAAGCAAGCCTTGATTTGAGATCAGACAGAAGTAACAACTTACTGCCATTTATATCAGCTCAATTAGTGTTCTTCTCCAAGCCCCAGTTTCCATCTCTTTAAGGGGTGGTCAGTAGTGCCTCTCTTTAGGAGATTCCGGTGAAGTTTAAATGAGGTTAAAAAGTTGTCTGCCACATACCACCTGATTAATGTTAGCCACTTGCCCGCTGCCTGTACTTGCATTGGTGGTGCCTGTGAAATCTCTCTTTAGAGCGGTTTTACCCTCTGACTTGTTTTATTAACTGTGTACATGTTTTATCCCTTCTATACTAGGAGGCTCTTTGAGGGTGAGAAGAGTCTTTGAACCCTGTCTGCGTCTAGCCTTAGTGTCTAGTATCTGAACATCTTTCATGTGAGGTTGCAGGATTTATCAGTTCATTCAGCACAAATCTGATCTGGTGTTCCAGGGTTAGGGATGATGGTGTGTGTGTGTGTGTGTGTGTGTGTGAGACTATAAGAGGTAGCAAGAGATTTTAATGGTGCTGGCATAGTTTTGTATCTTGATTGTGATGTTGGTTACAGGAATCCACGCCAATGCCAGACAAGTAGCAGAGAACTATAGGTACAGACTGTTTCAGTTTCCTGACTTTGATATTGTGTCATGTTTACATAAAATGTTTACATAAAATGTAAACATTGGGGGAAACTGGGTGGAGAATGTAGGGTACCTCTCTGTAATATTTTTGTAACATGTTTTGACTCTATCCTTGTTTTTAAAAAAAAAAAAAAGTTAAAAAAATATTTCTCCATGCCTACCTCATAGCTATACTTCTTAGGTGCAGTGATTGGTACCAAGGTGATCAAAAGATGTCCTCAAAGATGACAGTCTTATTAGAGAGAGCAGTTTTAACATGAGGATGGTGAATAATGCTTCAGTGCTATAACGAGTGGTTCTTTTCTCTATGACATGCATTTTGGGATGGTTAGAAAATTTCTGTAAGTGTGCATATTACTTTTGCAATCAGAGAAGTAAAGATGAAACACGTGGGACACTTGGCTGGTTCAGCGGTGAAACACGCAAGTCTTGATCTTGGGGTTGTGGGCTCGAGTCCCACGTTGGGTGCAGAATTTACTTAAAAAAAAAAAAAAGTGAAATGCCCAACCAGCTTTTATGTAAAGTGAGTGATTATAGTATAAAAAGGCAGCTGTGTCACGCACTGAGAAGCCTTTCTAGAGGAGGAAGGTCTCAACTGGGCAGAGTGGAAGGGAATGTGTCAGAAAATGAGGAATCTGTAAACCCAGCCTACTGTTCCCAGCACCTTGAATAGACCAGACTCTCTTGAGCAGATGGTGAAAGAAAATTTGAAAAAGTTGGTTGGCTGTAGCAAACACAAACTCCTGTCATCAGACTGAAGAGTTAGGATTTTTGTGAAGCTGGAGGTGAGCTGTGGAAGACTGTTGAGCAAGGAGGAGAGAGAATGACCCCAGCAGTAGGAGCTCTACAATATGGATTGGGAGTGGGTGTATCCCAGGGTCACAGAGTCTCAGAATAAAGGGAAAGACTCCTTTGTTGGGGTGCCTGGGTGGCTCAGTGGGTTAAAGCCTCTGCTTCGGCTTAGGTCATGATCTCAGGGTCCTGGGATCGAGCCTTACATCGGGCTCTCTACTCGGCGGGGAGTCTGCTTCCTCCTGTCTCTCTGCCTACTTGTGATCTCTGTCTGTCAAATAAATAAATAAAATCTTAAAAAAAAAAAAAAAGACTCCTTTGTCATGTTCTCCTTATTGTCTCCGCCTTTCCCTGCAGGTGACGTGGTCTTGTCCGGCTGTTCCACCCTGAGCTTGTTGACCGCCACCCTGCAACAGCTGAACCATGTATTCGAGCTGCATCTGGGGCCATGGGGCCCTGGCCAGACAGGCTTTGTGGCTCTGCCCTCTCACCCCGCCGACTCCCCTGTCATCCTCCAGCTTCAGTTCCTCTTTGATGTGCTGCAGAAAACTCTTTCCCTTAAGGTCCTGCAGTGGGAACAGTGTAGGGTGTGGGAAGAGCCCAAAAGCTGGGGGTGGGGAGGGGCAGGGGCACGAGAAGTCTGCAGGGCCCAGATCAAGAAGGTGTGAGAGCTGTGTGTGGCTGTGTGAGGGTGGAGAGACCAAGGAAAGGAGGTGTGTGGCCTCGGTGACATGAGGTTTTTTTCTTTTAGCTGGTCCACATCCCTGGTTCTTCCCTCCCTGGGCCCATCAAGATTTTTCCCTTCAAGTCCCTTCGGCAGCTGGAGGTATGGAGTATTGGGGGACGCCGGCATGCAAAGCCCTGTTTGAGACAACGTTTGGGGAATGGGAAGAAGGGCCCCCCTTTGGTGGGTGGGCCAGGCCTGAGTGTGTCCACTGCTCTGCAGTAGCACAGCATCTTTTCTTTCATTTAACACTGCCTTCAACCATGGTTGGCTTTGTCATCTTTTCCCTCCCCGTAAAAGGAGGAAGTGAGGTGAAGCCTCTGTCTTTTGTGAAATTCTGTCTGTCTCCCTCTCTCTTTCCTCTCTCCCTCCCTCCCCCTCAGCTCCGAGGTGTTCCTCTTCATTGCCTCCGTGGCCTCTGTGGCGTCTACTCCCAGCTAGAGACCCTGATTTGCAGCAGGAGCATCCAGGCCCTGGAGGTAAGGAGGAAAAGGGCTGGGCCCAGATCCCCGTTCTTAGGGACGACGTAGAGGACCACACTCTGCTGTTCCTCTGTAGGGAACGTTCCCTCTGCAGCCTTCCCCGCCTCCCATGTCCCTTTGGACAGTGTTCTTGCCCCCTCTGTGGCGCTGCCGGAGTGCTGTGTACTTGTCTGTATGTTTATGGTCACACTTAAATCTTATATTCAGTATTCTCGTGTCCATCTCCATTTTCCCCACAGCAGACTCCTGAGGGCAGGGCCCTGGGTTTGCTTTCAGTCTGTCTCTGCAGGCCAAGTTTAGTATGTAAAGAATGAATGAATGGCTGGGGGACAATGGCTTGGAATGGGGAAGAGGGGACAGTGGAGGTAATGGAGCACCCTATCTCAGGAGCTCCTCTCCGCCTGCGGTGGTGACCTGTGCTCTGCCCTGCCCTGGTTGGCTCTGCTGTCTGCCAACTTCAGCTACAATGCACTGACTTCCTTAGACAGCTCCCTGGTGAGTGCCTCAGAGGGAAGGGGGTTTGGGGAAAGACAGAGGAGGCCCTTAGCGGGGAGGGCCAGCTGGCTACCTGGAGGTATCCGATTGTCTGCTGTCCACCCTCCCCCCACCCACCCTAGCGTCTCTTGTCAGCTCTGCGCTTCCTGAATCTGAGCCACAATCAAGTCCAGGACTGCGAGGGCTTCCTGATGGTGAGTGTGAGTAGGCTGCTTGGGGCTGGCGCTGGGGCTCTGATCATTCCACTCTGAACATCTCTCCTGGACCTGGTTTTGCTCCCACCTTACTCCCCTCCCTCACCCTCTCCCAGGTGGGGCTACATCCTGGAAGCCATACTCCTTGGGGACTCAGGCGGGAGCACAAGAGAAGCCAGCATTCAAATCTCAACTCCTAATCCTTGTGTGATTTGGGGCAAACTAAACTGGGGCCCTCTTAACTTGTCAAGCAGGGCTCCTAGCTAGGAGTACCTGCTCTTATAGTATTAGAGCGGTCATGGAGATTGTGTCATGTTACTTAGCCTGGCATCTAGCTCAGGAAAGGTAGCTTGGGGATGATGGTGAGGAACCTTCTCCCAGGTCTCGCTCTTAGGTCTCACAGTTACTGTGGTGAAAACAGATTTTAGTCACACGCTAGTGCAGTAGTAATAAGGCATCAGGGTATGTAATCAGTAGTAAAAACATTTTAATTTGTAACAAACTTTAGGATGAATGAATCTCAGATTCGATTTGTGCAGAGATTGCTGGATGTTTTAAAGGCAGAGTGAGGGAGTGGGCGTGAGAAGGCAGGGGCTTAAGCAGGTTCTCTCCTTCACGGAACTATTCTGTTTTCTCTGGAGTCAAGGAAGTGGAAATTTACAAAAAGCAGGAAGGGGGTGTTGGTCCATATGAAATCCGTCTGGGTTTGCTAACTGGCGCTTTCCAGAGTTAGCCTCCTACCTTCCCACAGAGGCTGGGAGACAGGGGCTCTGTCTTCAGCAGTTGGCTGCAACAAACTGAATTCTCCTGACAGCCTGGGTTATTCTAGGGGGGAAGGTAAGGGGCTGGAGTTGTCCTCCCAAGGATATGATCCTGAGCTATTAGGAACTGTTCTAGGATTTGTT
This sequence comes from Mustela putorius furo, assembly GCF_011764305.1. Lineage (NCBI taxonomy): Eukaryota > Metazoa > Chordata > Mammalia > Carnivora > Mustelidae > Mustela > Mustela putorius. Next base: position 23,445,243 of record NW_025421341.1, read on the forward strand.
TGACTCTGTTGACTTTGGGGGGCTGGAGGATGGGATGAACTCATTTGTGCAGAGAATATATAGTCTTTTGGGGCCAAAGTTGAAAAGGCCTACTTGAAAAGAAGGCTCAGAGAAGCCTGGCTCGAGTCTGGTCAAGGAGAAAATCTTTGTCACCACCCCCTCTCAGGACTTGTCTGAGCTCTACCACCTGGACATCTCCTATAACCACCTGCATTTGGTGCCAAGAATGGGACCCTCGAGTGCTGCCCTGGGGACCCTGATACTGCGAGGCAATGAGCTCCGGAGCCTGCAGGGTGAGTGGGTAGTTTGGGGAAGGAGGTGGGGGGCCAGGGAGTAGGAGAGGGTGGGGTGAGTGTGAAGGGGTAGAGGGGCAGTGTGAGACTCAGCCTGGGACCCTCATGCCTCCAGAGCCTCGGTGGGCTTGCGGGTAGGTCTGAGGTGCCCCGGCTGGTCTTTCTGCTCTACCCTCCATCAGCACCGCCCCCCTCCCATGCCCTTCCTGCTCACCACCACCCTAGGCCTGGAGCAGCTGAGGAGCTTGCGGCACCTGGATGTGGCGTACAACCTTCTGGAAGGCCACAGGGAGCTGACGCCTCTGTGGCTGCTGGCTGAGCTCCGCAAGGTGCGTCCTGAGCGCTTCCAGGACCTTCTGGGACCCGGGAGCCAGCTTGGGACCTCTCCCTGCCTCCCAGGCTGATTTGGTGAGTGCCCTTCCTCACGGCCCATCTCAGTCTCCTCTTCTGCCCTTCAGCTCTACCTGGAGGGGAACCCTCTGTGGTTCCACCCCGCGCATCGAGCGGCCACTGCCCAGTACTTGTCACCCCGCGCCAGGGATGCTGCGGCCGGCGTGAGCTGTCTTCTGTTCGCTCTGCCTTCCTTGTCCTGCCTGTCCTGCCCCCTGTCCCCTCCTCCGCCCCCCCCAACCCCAGCCCTGGGGGAGGGGCCACAGCCCAGGACCCCCGCTTGTTCAGCAGCTCCCTCCCGCTGGTCCCTGTGGGGCAGGGAGGGCCCCCCTGGGTGGGCGGGCAGGTACTCGGCCACCGACTCGGCCCCTTCCCTTTTATCTTTGCCCAGTTCCTTCTTGATGGGAAAGTCTTGTCATTGACTGACTTGCAGGTTAGTGTGCTGGGAGCACCGGGAGTAAGCCATCCAGGACCGATTTGGGAGGACATGACGGGGTGTGAGGGTGGGGGTCTCTCCGGGTAGCTACAGAGTAGGGCCCCTCCCTCAGCTAGCCTGGTGGGCCGAGGTGCAGCTCCGGCTCCAGCCCTGCTCTCCTTCCTGTTGTCGCTTGCCAGACCTCTACCTCTTCGGGGCTTGGCTCCTCTGCCCCACCTGTGCCCTGGTCAGCGGGGAGTACTGTTGAAACCTCAGGTGGCCCTGACTTGAGTGACAGCATCTCCTCAGGGGGTGTGGTAGCCCAGCATCTGCCCCGGAAGGTTAAGGTAAACAGTGTCCTGGACCGCCTTTTGCCTGGGCTCAGGTCCCTTTTTGGGGGCTCTGGGTTGTGGATGGGCTGGGAATAGAAAGGCCTCATCCTTGCTTGTGAGTGGGGCTTTCTGAGTAAAGTTGGGTATGGGGCCAGAGACAGCGGGGCAGGGGGCCCAGTTCTAGACCATCTGTCCTGCGTCCGCCTTCAGAGCCGAGTCCGTGTGAGGCGAGCAAGCATCTCGGAACCCAGTGATACCGACCCAGAGCCCCGGACTCTGGACCCCTCCCCGGCTGGTAAGTCAGTGGCAGCCCCAGCTGTCCTTGCCCTACTCTTGTCTTTTTTTTTTTTTTTAGATTTGATTTATTTGGCAGAGAGAGATACAGCAAGAGAGGGAACACAAGCAGGGGGAGTGGGAGTAGGAGAGGGAAAAGCAGACTTCCCGGTGAGTGGGGAGCTTAATGTGGGGGGTTCGATCCTAGGACCCCAGGATCATGTTCTGAGTGGAAGGCAGACACTTAAGGAAAGAGCCACCCAGGCGCCCTGCCCTAGTCTTGTCTTAAGGCTCCCGCCCCAGTCTGCTGGGTAGGAGGGATTCTGTTTGAGCTGGAGCAGAGCATTGCAGAGGGTCTCTTAGGCTTTCCTCCTTCTTTCTAGTTTAAGGAAAAAAGAGACCCTGGGCAGCATTTTCCAAAGTGTTTTTCCAGGAACTTGAATTGTATGGGATGTAGGAAGGTCACTTGCTGAAAAGGTTGCGTGGGAAAGGCTGGGCTGACCCGAGTTAGCAGGCGTCCTCCCTGCAGGCTATCTCAGGACCTCCAGCACTTCCAGCATATGCTGTGTGCTTCTGACTTGCCCGTGAGCACAGGACACGCTTTGGGATGTGCCGCTGAGGGGAAGCCTTGAGCCTCCCTCTGATCCCCAGCCCCCATCACATCACACGTCCTCTGACTTCACCCCAAGGAGCAGTTGCAGAAGAGGCTGGGGTCGTTGGGGGGTCGTGGTGAGGGTGCAGGCTCGCTAAGCGGTGCACCCCACCACCGGCCCAGGGCGGTTTGTGCAGCAGCATCGGGAACTCGAACTCATGAACAGCTTCCGGGAACGGTTTGGCTGTGACTGGCTGCAGTATAGGAATCACCTGGAGACCTCCGGTACCCCTGTTCTGGCTACCCCCAGCACTCCTGCCCTCAGCACACTGCCCCTGAGCCCAGGGTCTGTGCCTGGCCCTCCGCCCCCAGAGGAGTCACCGCAGGGAATGGCAGAAGTCAGTTTCCTGCCGGAGCCCCGGGAGGAAGAAGAGGTGGAGGAGCAGGAAAAAGAGGAAGAAGGAGAGGAGGAAGAGGAGGAGCAGGAGGAGGGCGAAGTGGAAGGTGAGCAGTGAGCGCTCATTCAGCGCCTGGGCCACGTGCTGCTGCGTGTGTCTGGGAGAGCTGGGCAAACCTGGACTCGGGGTGGCTGACCCCTTCTGGATGGAGGGCCACCCCACAGGAGGGTGGAGTCGGGGATACCTCTCTGCTTCTTACAGGGTTGTTCTCCTGGTCTCTCCTCAGCCGAACTGTGTCGCCCCATGTTGGTGTGTCCCCTGGAGGGGCCCCAGGGCGTGCGCGGTAGGGAGTGCTTTCTCCGGGTCACTTCCGGCCACCTGTTTGAGGTGGAGCTCCAAGCTGCTCGGACCCTGGCTCGGCTGGAGCTCCAGAGCCTAGAGGCAGCTGAGGTGGAGCCCGAGAGTGAGGCAGCACTCGAGGTGAGCACCAGTGCTGGGCGTCCTGGAAGTGGGGCTAGGCTTGTCGTTGGAGCCCCCTTGACAGACAGCTATTAGGTGCCCGGCGCTGGGTTGCGAGTTTCCCACAGTCTCTGGCTGGCACTTGGAGCAGAGCAGGGGAGCCGCGGGGGGCAAAGGCGAGGTCCCAGACAGTTTGGAAGGCTAGGCTGAGGAGCGGGACTGCTGAGCTAGTGTGGGTGTGAGCTAGAGCGTTTCCAGAGCTGCGGTTTCCAGATCTCTCTCATCTCCTCCCTCCTTTTTTTTAAAAAAACTCTTTTATTTCTGCTCTTCTTTTTTTTTTTTTTTTGAATTTTGACTGTGTTATGTTAGTCACCATACAGTACCTCATTAGTTTTTTTTTTTTTTTAAAGATTTTTTCTTTATTTATCTGACAGAGATCACAAGTAGGCAGAGAGGCAGGCAGAGAGAGAGGAGGAAGCAGGCTACCTGCAGAGCAGAAAGCCCGATGTGGGGCTCAATCCCAGGACCCTGGGATCATGACCTGAGCCGAAGGCAGAGGCTTAACCCACTGAGCCACCCAGGTGCCCCCCTCATTAGTTTTTGACGCAGTGTTCCAGGGTTCATTGTTTATGCACCACACCCAGGGCTCCGTGCAGTCCGTGGCCTCCTTCATACCTGCCACCAGGCTGACCCAGCCCCCACCCCCTCAAAAACCCTCGGTTTGTTTCTCGGAGTCCACAGTCTCTCTTGGTTCATCTCCCCCTCTGATTTCCCCCAATTTACTTTTCCTTTACTTCTCCCAGTGTCCTCCGTGTTATTCCTTATGCTCCACAAGTAAGTGAAACCATACGATAATTGACCCTCTCTGCTTGACTTATTTCACTCAGCATAATCTCTTCCAGTCCTGTCCATGTTGATATAAAAGTTGGGTATTCATCCTTTCTGAGGGTTGCGTAATACTCCATTGTATATATGGACCATATCTTCTTTATCCATTCATCCGTTGAAGGGCATCTCAGCTCTTTCCACAGTTTGGCCATTGTCAATGTTTCTGCTGTGAACACTGGGCTGCATATGGCCCTTCTTTTCACTACATCTGTATTTTTGGGGTAAATGCCCAGTAGTGCAATTGCTGGGTCATAGGGAAGCTCTATTTTTAATTTTTTGAGGAATCTCCACACTGTTTTCCAAAGTGGCTACACCAACTTGCATTCCCACCGACAGTGTAAGAGGGTTCCCCTTTCTCCACATCCTCTCCAACATTTGTTTTTTCCTGCCTTGTTAATTTTTGCCATTCTAATTGGTGTAAGGTGGTATCTTAACGTGGTTTTTGATTTCAATTTCCCTGATGGCTAGTGATGAACATTTTTTCCCTCCCTCCTTTTTTTTTTTACCCGGTTCCCCACTTTGTGCACAGGGCTCAGATCCGCTCCCCAGGGCCCCTGTCCTTGCTCTGCGTTTCTCCTACATTTGCCGTGACCGGCAGCTGCGTCGCTATGTGGTGCTAGAGCCCGATGCCCATGCAGCTCTCCAGGTAACAGGGCCTAGAGTGAGGCTCAGGGGACTGGGCTGGGGGGGGGGGGCTGAAAGGCGGAGGGCCAGGGTCCACTGCTCACAGCTGCTTCTGGCCCACCCTGTTTCAGGAGCTGCTTGCTGTGCTGACCCCAGCAGCCACCGCGGCTCAGCGTGAGCTTGGGGAAGTGAGAGACCTGCTGGGGGGCAGACTCCAGTGTCTGCGCTGTGGCCATGAGTTCAAGCCAGAGGAGCCCAGGTTGTTAGACAGTGAGGAAGGCTGGAGGCCTCTGTTCCAAAAGACAGGTACACATCTTGCCCTTGACCTTCCTGCGCATGAGACTCCCACCATTTCAGAGATGTTGGCTTTGAGGGAGGGAATATAAAGCGGGAACCCAGGGAAGGAAGAGGTGGGGACCAGCTCTTCTGTCTGGAAGGAAAATAAAACTGTCTGGTACATTTACCGCCCCCCCCCCCCAAAAAAAAGACAAGGAGCAAAAGAAGAAATTAGATCCTCTTTTTTTTCTCTTTAAAAGTCAGGAAATACAATTTCTGTAATTCTTGAAACATACTCATTATTTTTTCATAACTTGCAGGCTTTTTCTGCTTTTTTGGCTAATACTTGGAAACTCCATAAAAGCTGCTTAACCCTCACTGCAGTATTGGGTGTAGTGCTGTCCTCTGAGCATGGTTGGCTGTTGCGTAAGGTGCTTTGTGAGTTGGCTGAGGTTGTCCTGCCTTGACTGACCTTATGAGCTACTTGAGATCAAGTGGTGCCTCATGGGATCTCTTCACACCCTGTTCTGTATTTTTTCCACTGCAGATCAGTCAGAATTTTTTTTACAGATTTTAAAAAATCTTAAAATTTTTTTTTCTTTAAGGATTTTAAGAGGAAAAGAGATATCCTTGATAGCATTTGTGTTGAAATGCATAACTTTTTAAAAAATATGTATCTGTCAATCAATCAACCCATAGATAGATACAGAGAGGGGGAGAGAGAGCATAAGCAGGGGGAGTGGCAGGCAGAGGGAGAGGGAGAAGCAGGCTCTCTCTCTGCCAAGCAGGGAGCCCAATGCGGAACCCAATCCCAGGACCCTGGGATCATGACTTGAGCTGTAGGCAGATGTTTAACTGATTGAGCCACCCAGGCAACCCAAAATGCATGACTTTTATTAGCCACTTTGTCTTCCTGGCAGCAGCTGGAACAGGAGTTTAAAATTTATTGAGAAAATGGACCCTTCACTGTCCCCCACCCTGAACCTCCCCAGAAGTCCAGAATCATAATGTGTGCAGTGGAAATAGCCTCATCCTCTTTGAGACCTTTTTGTGCTGTGCAGCGTTGTATGGCCCCCGGGGTCCCTTCGGTGGGTCATTAAATTGGATATTGCTAAATGCTATGTTCTCCTTTTATTTGAGCCTTGGTTACCTTATCTGGAGCAAGAAGAGCATGAACTCATCCTCTGTGCTGTTAGATTTAAATGTCACAGGAAGATACCAGGTACAGTGTCAGGCACAAATCAGAGGTTCTGTTTAAATGGCAGCTGCTGCTGCTCCAGCCTCAGCTGCACAGTCTTGGACAGGGTGTGTCAGGATTCTTGTTTTATCTTAAGAGAGAGAGAACACAAGCCTGGGGAGCGGCAGGCAGAGGGAGAAGCCGCATCCCCGCTGACTCTGTCTGTCCCAGGACGGTGGAATCGTGACATGAGCTGCAGGCAGATGGTTAGCTGCCCAGGCACCCAATTCTTTTTTTTTTTTTTTTTAAGAGTTTACTTATTTGAGAGAGTGCAGCAGTCTCATGAGTGGGGAAAGGAACAGAGGGACAGGGACAGCTAGACTCCCTGCTGAGTGTGGAGCCAGGCAAGGGCCTCATCCCAGGACCCTGGGATCATGACCTGAGCTGAAGGCAGAGGTTTAAACACTGAGCCTCCCACCCACGCACCTCAAGGGAGTATTGATTCCACTGTCAGAGGGTCCAGTGTATGCCCACGACAGCTGCTCAGAGAATGTTTCCTCTCTCACTGCCGATCCCTGACTTGGATTCTTTTTTTTTTTTTTCTTCTTAATTTTATTTATTTATTTGACAGACAGAGATGACAAGTAGGCAGAGAGGCAGGCAGAGAGAGAGGAGGAAGCAGGCTCCCCGCTGAGCAGAGAGCCCGATGTGGGGCTTGATCCCAGGACCCTGGGATCATGACCTGAGCCGAAGGCAGAGGCTTAACCCACTGAGCCACTCAGGCACCCCCCTGACCTGGATTCTTTACCTGATCCCATCACCCATCCTGACGACCCTATAGGACAGGCACTGTCTGCACTCCCTATTATAGAGGAGGAACCAGACTCAGAGAGCTTAGGTGACTTGAGATTGCTTAGATGACAGCCGTTAAGTGATGGATCCTGGAATTGGACCCATACCTGGCACCCTTGCCTTCCTGATCTGTTGATTTGGGGCTTTTAGACGAGGCTGGTGGAGCTTCAGAGCACATGATAGCCTGAGGCTGTGGAAGGGGGCCAGAGCAGGATCTGGCTGAGTTTGGTCCTCTCTGGGAAAGCCTAAAATAAGAAGGGGGTATAGTTTAAGGTGACTGTGGGCCCTGGGTCTGGGTTTGCTCCTCCCTCACTGGGATGGAGAGCGATTGGTGAACTGGCCTGCCCAGGAAGTGGAAGGGGCCTGTTGGGAATGGTGGGGAGCCTAGGAAACTGGGGATGTCGGCCAAGGTGAGTCCAAGAGCGGGTGGGAAACATGACAGAGTGGGGGATTGTGGTTCTGGGTATGGGCTACACAGGGACTGTGCTCATCCTTCCAGAATCCCCTGCCGTGTGTCCAAACTGTGGTAGTGATCATGTGGTTCTCCTGGCTCGGTCCCTGGGAACCAGTGACAGGGAGCACAGACAAGACGAACGATCACCAGCTACCTTGCAGACGGCCAGCCCTGTCTGTGACTCTCCTGACCACAGTGACCACAGCAGCAGGGCTGACGGGACCCCGTCGCAAGCGCCGGTCTCCGGGGAGCGCCACAGTTGGAGCCTCAGTCCCCGTGAGTAGCGGGAAAACAGGACCAAGGTGGTTTAGGGAGGCGGGAGAGCGCGGTGGTAGCCTGGGAAGGCTGATGGCCCCCTGCTTGCCCCCAGCCCCTGAGCGCCATGGCCTCCGCTCTGTGGACCACCGACTCCGGCTCTTCCTAGATGTTGAGGTGTTCGCCGATGCCCAGGAGGAGTTCCAGTGCTGCCTCAAGGTCTGTGCCAGCCCGGCGCTGCCCTGCGTTCCTCCTCTGGCCAGTGAGGGGGCGCTGCTGTGTCCCCCGCAGCCGACGGTGTCTGCACAGGGGCTCTGAAAGCTCTGGGTCAGGTGCCCAGTTTCAGCTCCCGCAGTCACTTGCAGTGTGGCTGTGGACACGGTCCTGGACAGTGACCTGTCTTTGGCACTCTGCTTCGGGGATGGCGATGCCTACCTCGTAGAGTGTGCTAGCATCAGTGAGCTCCGGGGTCTGGAAGCTGCCCAGCCCGCAACCTGACTCACGTGGGCCCTTCTGTCACTATTACAAGTACCCGGTGTTATCGGTCCCTCTGCGAGCACCTGGCATTGGCAAGACACTAGGGTTTAGAGTAAAGCAGTCTTGCCATCTGTCTTCTATTTTGGTGTGAGAAACCCGATGATCATGAGCTAGGAAAGTGCTAGAATCAGGCTGAGGCATCAAATTCAGCTGGAGTGATGGGGCCTCTGCTTCTCTGGAAGCCAATCTAAGATCCAATCCAGGTCTTGAAGGATGAGTTCTCGGGGGATGGGGGCGTGATGTGGGGAAAGGAAGCAGCACCTGTGTCAGGGTCCTAAAGGAGGGGCAGCTCGTGGGGAAAAATTGTTGCCTTTGGGGCGACAGGGGGTGGGATCGGGAGAGGGCAGGGACCCTGAGGGGCAGGCAGGGGTCTGTTTCCAGGTAGCCTCAAGTGTCTGCCAGGGAGCTTGGACTTGATCCCAAGGGCCGCAGGAGCCCTGGAGGCAGGGGAGCAGCCGTTGGTTTTGTTCTACCCGAGTCCTGCTAGGAGACTGGCTGAGTGTGGAGGGCAGGTCAGAGGGGGTGCGATGCCAGGCAGGGAAACCCCTTGAGCCCGCCTGCAGGCCAGGGCGCCGGGGGGTGGCGGGCGAGGCTGGATGTGTGAGTAGTGGGGAGGGTCGGCCGTAGTGACTCTGTGCTCAGCCTGGCAGCTGCCTCCTTTGTCCCCTCTTTCTCATTGCCTTCCTCTTCCCCTTAGGTGCCACTGGTGTTGGCAGGCCACGCTGGGGAGTCTGTGTGTCTTGTGGTGGTGTCTGACCTCAGGCTCTATGTGTTGAAGGTGACTGGGGAGATACGGTGAGCAAGTGGGGCCGCCAGGGACGGGGCAGGGCTCCCGCTGGGTGTCCCGCCACTCACTCTTTGCCACTGCTCTGACCCTCCCTCCCTACAGCGGGCCTCCAGCTAGCTGGCTGCAGCCAGCCCTGGCCGTTCCCCTGCACGACCTGAGCGGCATCGAGCTGGGGCTGGCAGGACAGAGTCTGCGGCTGGAGTGGGCTGCTGGGGCAGGTAGCTGTGTCCTGCTGCCCCGAGATGCCAAGCGTTGCCGGGCCTTTCTAGATGAACTCACTGGTGAGAGAGGGAAGAGGGAGGGAAGGGAGTGGTGGGGAGGGCGAGTGGGGGCCGAGGGGTCACAGCTGCCCACGTTTCAAGGCCACGGTGGAGATGGACAGGTAGCGGGACTCATCCCCTATAGAGGTTTCTGGAATCTAGAAGTTGAAATCAGGAAGTTCTCGAGAGGTGGAGAGGTTGGGATGGAAGAGCTGGAGTCTCTGAGGTTCCCTATCCCTGGCTGGCTCTGTCCAGATGTCTTACAGGCTCTGCCCCCTAGCTGGAGGAGCAGTGTCCGTGCCACGGAGGAGGAGGTGACCCCGAAGCACCGCCTCTGGTGAGTGGATAGGAGATTGAGGTCACGGTTGGTGCCCAGAGAGCCGCTCTAGGAGCCGGGGGCCCCCTCCACAAGCACCCACTGGGGTTGGGCCCTGAGCCTCTGGGCCTGCCTGTGGTCATGCTCACGCCTCCTGACCCAGCCTGGGTTCGTCCCCCCTGCTCCTCTCAGTATTTCCTACCCCTGGACTGACCACTACTTCTCCTCAGGCCGTTGCTGGAGAGAGACCCTTCCTCGGAGCCTCCCCTGTTCTTCTACCTTCGGGTGTTCCTGGTGGAAGGTGAGGCTTCTGTCTTCTGTCTTACCTCAGGCCCCTGGATAGGGGCCCGCATTGTGCCTCTGTGCCCTTGTAGTATTTTCAGTTTCTGGAATCTGGACTTCTTTCACAGGCACACCCAAATGACAGCCTCGGTCTTCTGGCCTCTCTGAGTGGGGTGACAGGTTTCCTGAGCCCTCAGAGACCTTTGCTTTGAGGTTAGGCTTTCTGTGAGGTGGAGCAGATGGGCTGGGTCTGCTCATCCTGTTAGAGGAGCACACGGATTTTCCTGGTGGGCTGGGTGTGGGGCAGGTTCCTTCTGTCTTTGGCCTCAGGGGTTTTGGAGTCTAGAGATGCCAGGAGTTGGACAAAAAGGAGAGCTGGCCTCCAGGGGCTGCTCCGTGACCACCTTGGCATGATGTGGTTCATCCCTCTCGAGGGACACCAGGAGGCCGCCCTGGGATCTGGGCTCCTCTGTGGCTTTCCACTCTGGGTCTCACCCTGTCTCTTTCCCTCCAGGCCCTGCCACCTGCCCAGTGTCCCTGTTGATGACTCTGTCCACCCTGTACTTGTTAGAAGAAGACCTTGCAGGCTCCCTGGTGGAGCCCGCTCTTCCAGCAGCATCTGGTGAAGCCTCTGAGACATCCCTGCCCTTGGGTCCGGGCCCCTCTGTGCGTGTCAGGGAGCAGTGGCCCCTCAGCAGCTTGAGCTCTGTGCTGCTCTATCGCAGTGCCCCAGGGGACCTGCGGCTGATCTTCTACGATGAGGTGTGTGCGCACATATGAGAGAGGGAGAGGCAGGGGCTGGGGTGGAATTGCGATGGGCAGTTGTGGTGGAGGGCACACGAAGAAGTGGGGTGAGTAGCTGGGGGGTTCGCTGGGTTTGGAGGAGCAGCAGGCAGAGAGGGCAGCTGCTGTGGGCAGTGGAAGCCCGAGGACCTGGAGCCCAGCTTGTGTTAGCGGGAGGCCTTCAGTAACGCATCGGCTGCTGCTTGGTGTTCACGTGTGAAGGGGCCCCAGGTGCCAGCCCTTTGCTCTTCCCAGACTCTGTGGGATGAGGTTCTGTCGTTAGGCCTGTTACAGATGGGGAAACTGAGGCTTGGGGGCATTAACCAGTTTGTCTGGGTCACAAGTGGTCGATCCAGGAATCAAACTCCCAACTGGTTTCTTGGAGTTGAGTCCAGACCTTATGTTCTGGAAAACAGGGTGAATTAAAGAAACAAGACAGTACACATGGAAGCCTCTGTGTGGGGGCCTTCAGTAAGTGTTCTGTTTAAAAAGCCCGAAGTCTGAGTCTTCTGTGGAAGACACAGGCCTGGGGCAGGAGGCAGGCCTTAAGGCAGGGAGGGGCGGCAGATCCTCCATGAGTCTCCGCTCACTACCACTTGCTCTCCAGGTGTCCCGGCTGGAGAGTTTTTGGGCCCTTCGTGTTGTGTGTCCAGAGCAGCTGACGGCCCTGCTGGCCTGGATCCGGGAGCCCTGGGAGGAGCTGTTTTCCATCGGACTCCGGACAGTGACCCAAGAGACTCTGGATCTCGATCGGTGAAGCTTCCCTGCCAAGCCCGCCCCGGCCTTGGAGCCATGGCTGCTGAAGCTCTCTGTCCCGAGTCTGGCTGCCAACTTCTCCAGCCGTGGGCGCTTGTCAGTGAGGCCCCAGATGGCCCACGGCTCAAGACGCGGTGAGAGAAGTCGCCTGGCCTGGCCTGGTCTAGCCCAAGGGGACAGGCTACATGGGCAGTAGGAATGTTTCTCCTGCACTTTTTCTCAGGTACCAATAAAATGGTTTCCCTTCCAGATGCCATGGGGAGTGTTTCCGTGTGTCACTCAGGTGGTCTGCTCTTCTCCGCTTCTCACAGAAACCGCCCTATCCACCGCTCTCCCTCAGTGGATAGCCCAAGCCTTGTCAGTCCCGTGAGCCCGTGAGCCCCCTCTGCCCCAGGCGATGGGAGCAAGTGGGATCCCTGAACCGTGGGCGCCAGGCCTCAGCCAGCCATGCCTGTTACGGGGACCTGACGTGGGAATCACTGCGGAACAAACGGCTGGGCCAGCTGGGTTCTCGCTTTCTCATTCCAGCGGGGCCCTAGTGAGGATCTCTGCCGCTGGCAGTGGGCGCTCAGTATGGGGGGCAGTCTGCGGAGTAGGTATGTGGACTTGGGGCTGTGGAGGGAGTAGTCGCCTCCTCTCAGCCCTGCCTCGTGCATCCCAGAGGCCTGGTCGGGTAGACCCCATGCTGTCACCTCTGTCGCTGTTGCCACAGTGATCCATTCAGGGGTTGTCACGTGACTCAGTTTGGTTGCTGGAGCACCCAAGAGAGAGGTATACTTTCCCTGTGAGGGGTGCTGAGAGGGTGAGCCCAGAGCTGCCAGCCTTCTGAGAGCGGAGCCATGCAGGGAGAGGCAGAGCCGAGATCGGGGCACACAGGCCAGGTCCTGGAGGTGTGCTTGGAGTTCTTGGATCCAGCTGTGCCTGCAGGCAGGTGCCCCTGGGACTTCGGGTTATATGAACTCAAGGAGACCCCCCCTCCTGTTTCTTTTCCTTCTCTCTCTTTTGTTGGCCTAGGCTAATTAAATCAAATAATGCGCCACAGAAAGGGTCCTAACTGCATAAATCCCCACTCTGACGTGAGCTGGCCTGACTTGGGGTTTCATTTTTGCTCTTGAAAATGAATGTAGCAGGAGTAGTGTCCACATGTTTGTGTAGAGAGGCCCTGAGAGGAAGGCTTGGGCAAGGAGCCTTGGAGGCTCGTCAGGCCACCCTTGTATGCGGAGGGTGGGCTCTGTTCGAGTCTGCTGGGTGGTTTTGGAGAGGCTCTTCTCTACTGAGCACTTAATACGGAGGCCGCTGAGCCCGGTGCCTAGTGATGGTCTCTGCTACTTATGGGGGATCCTGGGAAAGGGTGACATCTTGTTACAGGAAATAGGCATAGAGGAGTTAAACAACGCGTTCAAGGTCACATCAGTGAAGGGAGGAGCCCTGCTGTGTCCAGGCTCATGTGACTTCACAGCCAGGGCAGTCTACAAACCACGGAGCCTTCCTGCCTCCCCTCTGCTCTCTAGGCCCAGCCCCACTCACAGAGAGGGAGCCTGGCCCACTCAGCCCTGCACAATCCTCCACTTGTCCAGGACGGGCAAGCCGGGTGGACTGTACATATCTGAAGCAGTGAGATCTTAGGTTACATATTCATTCATGGGTGATTTTCACCCCTTCTTGCTGAACTGTAGAGAAAAAGATGCCAACCTTCAGGCGTTAAGTTGGAGAGCCAAGCAGTAGGAAGAGGTTTGAAAGGGACCACAGAAGGATACTAAGAGCTCTGCAATGGGAGAGAGGGGAGAGTTTTTAGAGAAGGGCATTAGGAGCAGTGTAGGAACAATTCCCCTTTACACTGCGGCTCTCAGGGTGGAGGGGCCCTGGGCTTAGCTCCGTGTTGGGAATTACAGAGGACAGCGACCTGTCAGGTGCTCCCTACGCCACCAGAGCATATGGAGGCAGCATTTTGGAGGCACTTGGCAGGTTAGTTGCCAGATTTCTCCTGAATGGAGAAAGGAGGGGGTCCAGAGGATCCTGTGGGTGACTGGGGTGCAGGGAAGTCAGGGGAGAGCAGGCAGAGAGCTTGCCAGCCGGTTGTTGCAGGAACGCAGCAGGAGGATGGTGTAAGCCCAGCCCCCAAATGGGGATGTGAGCAAGTTAGACTGGAATGGATGGAATTGAAATCACCGATGAAGCTGAGTTGACTTAAATGATATTGGATCAACTTCTCTGTTGGTTGGAAATGAGGGCTCCGTTACAAAGATAAAGTTACCAAGAAAAAGGTCATTTTTGCATACCTGAGTTTAGAGGACTGCCCAATCTCTGAGATTTCTGTCTATTACCATTGCAAGGTCAACATAGGAGGGTCTGGAAGGTGTGGACCTAGAGAGCAGGAGAGGGTATGGTTTCTTTATGGTGGACTGGGGGTTGCTCCTTTCTCCCCCGCTAGAAGGCCTTTGACTTCGGGTTCATGGGGAGGGATGTGCTCTGAAAACTTGGTCAGGCCTCACTGAACGCTGTTTTGGGGAAGTCCAAGGTGGAGCCTGGGGTTGGGGTGTTTTGTAGGCTAGAGAAGACTGGGTTGGGTTCCTGGGGCCCAATTCCACCCTTGACCCAGCCAGCCCTGTGCAAACGCTGGGGCCCCAGAAGACGGAATTGTTGGGGAACTAATCAGTGCACCGGAGGACACTCAGCCTCCTGCCCTGCAAGAGCAAAAGTACAGTGGAGAAGCCCCTGGGCCCTGAGGAGGGGAAGGAAATGTGGGACCCTAGGAGGTAGAAGCCTTCGATGTTGGTTAGAGCTCACTCCTTAGTTCTGCTTACCCTCCCTCCCTCCCTCCCTCTCTCCCTCCCCCCCCTTTCAGGCCTTCCTTTTGATTTTATTTGAGAGAAAGAATGAGTGCATGACTTGGGGGAGGGGCAGAAGGAGAGGGACATGCAGACTCCATGCTAAGTGGGGAGCCCGCTGTGGGGCTCAATCCCAGGACCCTGAACATGACCTGAGCAAGAAATCAGACGCTTAACCGACTGGACCGCCTAGGAGCCCCCATGGCTGCCTTCTCTGCGGGTCAGCATTGTTCCTGTCTTGAAACATGTTCGTTACATATTCATAAGTATACGAAATGGGTGAGTTTATTTATCCCTTCAGTTGACAGAGATTAATAGGACACAGGTCCTACTGCAGAGCCCATTAGAGCATATGTCAGGGCAGGAGGCTCATCAACCACTCCCAGGAGAGCAACTACCTTCTCTGGGCCAGGACTGCTGAGAGGGGACGGTGAGGGCAGCCCTGAAAGCTCCCTGGAAGATTTATAGAGGCACACCTCTAGGTAACGAGGACAGTAATGACCCAATAGCTATGGCTCAGTGAGCCCTTCTTAGGGCCCGTGCGTTGTTTAAAGCCTCTCATTTCCCCAGGTGTTTGTTACAGTGTTTTGGTCACAAGACCTAGAGCTTAAGGAAAGAGTTTAAGGAAAGAGCCCTGAGTATGGAAATGACCCAGACCAGGAAGGCTGGTGCTGAGGCCCCAGAGACAAAGCTTCTCCCACGTCGTGGAACCAGATGGTCTCTCTTTCTCTCTTCCCCTCCCGCAGCAGGACCCTGGTCTGGTTGAAGCAGTGTGCGTCTTGGAACCGGCCAGGCGGGAAATGGGTGGCCGGCCCTCGGTGACAGGCCCGCACGGAGGTGGAGGGGCTCAGAAAGGACAGGGCAGAGGTTCGGAAAACAAGTTCACCTACTTCTGTTTGCTCAGAGCTGGCCTGAATTTCTAACTGAAGCAAATTAAAACTTCCCAAAAATATGAGTTCACTTTCTTGGCGGTGTGCACACCCCCTTCCCCAACAGCATTTTTGCGCTGTCTGGAGGCTAGCCAGGACTGGCCCCGAGAGAGCCCTTCTCCAGCCCCTGGCCCAGAGCTCCCTTTCAGATGGGTCCGGCCCATTTACAAGCGCTTCCCCAGAAGTCCTGGCAGGTCATGGGCCGGATGGGGCAGAGTCATCTGCAGGGTTTCTAGGTTGATCCACCAAGTGGGTGTGAGGCCGGAGCAACCGAAGAGGAGTATCCTCCCGTTTCTTTGTGCTTAAATTCTCTGCATGGGACTTTGTTTTAACAGAGCAGCAAAGTCCTCTGCCCCCTTCATCCTGGGGGTGCTGTGTCTTTGGCGACCCACGAGACAGGTGCTGGTATTGGCCACCAAGGAAGCTGCCAAGGGTGAGGCCACTGCTGCCCCTGGAGGTGTCTGGCGCCTCCTCAGGCACCAGGATGCGCCTGTTTCCGACACCTGCCACACCGAGCGGACGGGACCACCTTACTACTGATGCCTGTGCACAGATGTCCGTCCGCAAGCACTTGCTTCTCACACCGCGGACTGGCCCCAGAGATCGACTTGTCCCTTCAGTCTGGCCTTTTCCTCCCCTAACAAGTGCTTATTGATTGGCTCTCCAGCCTTGGGCTTGCTGGCAGTGGTGGCCTGAGGCAGTGGAGAGAAAGATTCACTCCCTAAAACTGTCCATAATGGCACTCTGCCACTTTTTCTGTAGAAATAAGGCAGGTTGGGATATACTCTTGTTAGCTTCTATTAGTATAAATGAATTCCAGAGAGACAAATAAATTGATGGTGGGAATGAAGATAAGAACGGGCAGAAGGGGTCAGGGATGGTATCGAGGTTCTGTTACTTTTTATTTTAAAAATATTTTTAAACTCCCAGAATGTATTTTGGTTCAAAAGTAATATTTAAGGGGCACCAGGGTGGCTCAGTTGGTTTACCTTCGGCTCCGGTCATGATCCCAGGGTTCTGGGATCGAGCCCCACATCGCACTTCCTGCTCAGCAGGAAGCCTGCTTCTCCCTCCGTCACTGCTCCTGCTTGTGTTCCCTGTCTTGTGGTCTGTCAAATAAATAAAATCTTTAAAAAAAAGAGTAACATTTAAAAATTCAGATGAGGCCCTAGGGTGTTCAGTGGCCAAAACTGGATGATCTATTTTGAATTTATTTTTACTTGTTGTTCTTATTCTTTCTTAAATTTTATTTTTTAAAGTAAACTTTACCCTCAATGTGGGGCTTGAACTCATGACCCCGAGATCAAGAGTCCTGCACTGAACCACAGAACTAGCCAGGCGCCGCCTAAACTGAGTAATAACAAATCTTGACTCCCGAGACTTTGGAAGGTGGGGTGTAGGTCTGCTTGAAGGCTCTTTTCTTCTCAATGGGAGAGATAGTCAGTGAGTCCTTTCACGTGGAATGAGGGGTGACATCCTTCCTCCTTGGCCAGGATGCCCTGGTGGCTTCTGAGCTGACCCTCCCCAGGGTTAGCCGTGGTTGGCAATCCTGCCCCAGGGCTGTGCTACGTGCTGCCAGTCTCTTGGTGCCCACAGAACTGTGCACCTGTGTGCTCACCAGTCAGCATGGTGTGGCAGTTGTACGGGAAGAGGACAGTGGTTTTGAGCGTAGAAGGTCCATGTTTACGCCTTAGTTTTGAGGCTTGCTATTTAACCACCGGCAAGTCGCCCTTGCTGATCTGTGGCCCCGTTGTCTCCAGCACAGATGGGACTAATCCGTAACTAAACTATGCTGCGTAGCAACGCACAGGGTGGTCCGTGAGCCATCAAGCCTCAAATCCAAGTTGGTTTCAGAAACTGCCCGTGAGTTACTGCAGCCCACTTGGTTGCCTCGAAATGCCCTTTGTAAGCAGAAGAAAGAAGCCTGCCTCTTACTGCCCATCCCATTATGAGTGGCTATTTCCCTTGTGTGGCTCAGAGGGAATCCCGGACATGGCCGGGGAGCTGAGCAAGCCGCGGCATGCTTTCTCTTGGCTGGTCCCTTGTCATTTGATCATTTCGGACTTGGTGACTTCTCTGTCCTCTGCACAAACATCCCTCAGTTTATTAGTTACTATAATTACTCACGCACTTGTCTTCAATTCTACGACATTTACTGAGCTCCCTGAATGGGTCAGGTTCTGCTGTGAGCAGGTGGAAGGGCGGACTAGAAGGGGGAATCAGACCTGCGCCTGCTTTCAAGGAGCTTATCGTCCAGGGAGGGAGTGGACCGCGGTGCCTTGGGGTTGGCTAGTGCAGGATGGGTGAGACTGGGAGAAGAACATGATCACAGCTGCAATTTTGGAGCCCCTTCTTTGTGTGGCTCTCTGTACTGATCGTTTTATGGACACTCTTGCGCTCAGTACACCCCTGAGGGAAAAGCCTGATCTCTCTTTTATAGGGGAGGGAGCTGAGGCTCAGGTGAAGAGTTTCACCAACAAGGGTACAGGATCTCACATTCAGGACCTCTCTTTCCTAAATGGTATTTATTGCCTCTTAGACCTTCTAGACTGGCCACTTTGATTTACCTTCAGTCACTTTACTTTGTCTCATTAAGAAAAAAAAAAAAGATTTTATTTCTTTCTTTGAGAAAGAGCATGGTCAGTGGGAAGGGGGAGAGGGAGAAGCAGGCTCCGTGCCAAACGGGAAGCCCAATGCGGGGCTCGATCTCAGGACCCTGGGATCATGACCGGAGGCAAAGGCAAATGCTCAGCCAACCATGCCACCCAGGCGCCCCTAAAAATTTTATTTTTTTTGAGTAATCTCAGCATCCAATGTGAGGTTTGAACCCACAACCCTGAGATCGAGTTGCACACTCTACTGTCTGAGGCAGCCAGGCACCCCTCACCCTCAGACCCTCAATCTGTCCCTTGTGGCCCCAGGTTCTAGGGATACCACAAGCTACCAGAAGAACACCATCCAGATCCTCAGTGCCCAAATCTCCATTCTGGTTCTTTCCTGCCATCCGGCCGGTCCCAAGCTCTTCCTTCTGCCTGGAAGGCCCTCCCTTGCCCTGTGTCTCCCCACACCCTTCATCCCATGGCTGATTCTTTTGTATCCTTCAGGTCTTTGCTCCACTGTCCCCTCTTTACAGAGCCAATCCTTAACTGTGCACTGGAATGCTCTCTGTAACTAGCACTTGCTGTATTTTGTAATTACAAGTTGATGTGTTGCTCGTTTGTTGGCTGTAACGGGCCCAAGGGCAGGAACCATGTCAGGTTTTTTCACTGACAAACACCCCAGAGCTGGTGTAGAGTACAGAGTGTGTTGGTTTCAGTTTACACTCTTGGGTATGCATGAAATACTGAGTTAGGACATTCTCGAAACCTTTTATTTCAAGGCCCCATCCCCTGAGGTTGGCAGGACGCCCTGACCTCACTCTCCCCATCCCCCACATCTTAGGGGCATCTCCTGCTTTGCTGATGAGGCAAGACAAGGGGTCTGGGACAGCTTCCGGCCTCTCCCACACATCTGGCCAAGACACTGCATGTCTTGCTAACTATTTCTTTTTCCTCCTCTGCAAACCTTCCTAGTTTTCCTGAGGCTTTGGCTCTGGGTGAACAAAAGACAAAAGACAAAAAGACTTATGGGTTTCTGTTCTATCCATTCTCAAAAAACAACACAATTCAAAGCAGGCTTCCTGATCGGGTGGTTGGGGAAGCAGAGAGAAATGACACAGATTTTTATGTCAAAATGTCAGTCCGGCCACAAAGAATCCGTGCATCCGAGCTGAAAGGTGGGCTCTGCAGGAGTGAGAGAATCTCCTGAGATAGGCAGTGCCCTCCCGAGATTGGATTTGTTTCAAATCTGAGTCCAGGTTTACTGAGGGACACCGGTGAGGACGGGATAACCACCGCAGGCCAACAGCAAGAGTAAATAAGAATGACCTTTGTTGAGTGTCTGTTCTGTGCCAAGCATTGAACTGGTATGTCATTTTATTTTTATTTTAGTCTAACTCCAGAGTTGGGGCTATTTCTCCAGTCCTGTTATGTCTCTTGTAAAAATAAGGTCTTACTCACCATGAGGCCAGTCAACAGCAAATGGCACTGGGTGCTCAGCAATGAGGAGCAGTGAGGGGATACTCTTGGCCAGAGGGGGTCCCCAGCCGGTCGGAATGGCAGCTGGGGGCTAAGCCCACGCCCTCCCACCTTCCAGAAACTCCTTAGTCTTCTGAGTGAGGATTATAAATGCAAAGACGGGTCCAATGGCCAAGGAGGGTCAGGATCTACCCCTGTGGAGGTAAAGGCTGCTCTGGATCTCTCTGTCTTCTTGAAATTTGCATGACTAGCATCTTCAGTTTGACAGAAAGACTAAGCTGTCCTTGTAAGTGTAAGGCAATTTCCACTTGTTTCATGTGCGTACATTTTATCATTTTTCATATTCTAAGTTACCCGAGGTCTTTTCAGTGCTGTGTCTCTTAGATTTTTTTTTAAGGTTTTATTATTTATTTGACACAGAGAGAGCACAAGCAAGGGGAGCAGCAGGCAGAGGGAGAGGGAGAAGCAGGCTCCCCGCTGAGCAGAGAGCCTGATGAGGGGCTGGATCCCAAACCCTGGGATCATGACCTGAGCTGAAGGCAGATGCTTAACCGACTGAGCCCCCCAGGCACGCTTGTGTCTCTCAGATTTGTAACAGTAGTGAAGCTAGAGAACATTTATCAAGCCCTTACCTTGTACCAGGCACTGTTTTAAGCACTTCACATGGACGAACTCATTTCATTGTCTCAACAACCCCTTTATTATTGCCATTTTACAGATAGGGAATCTGAAGCCCAGAGAAGGTAAATAATTTGCTCAAGGTCATGTGACTGTGCGGCAGCGGGGGCTGGGCTAGGAACTCAGAACCCTTAGCTCTGACATCTCATGCCTAACCACTCCCCTGTACAGCTTCTAGCAGCAAAGACGCAATCTCCTTAAAAAATTCATCTGGAAAGTTAGTATATTTTAGTTTGTGCTGATGGTCTGGGAGGTTGAACAGTTGCAGGAAAAGGCGTCAGGACAGGGTGGTGAGGGCTAGGGGCCCTGTAATGTATGGGGGTACATATTGCACATAAAACCAGAAGCCACTGGGTTTAATTTAAAAACAATTAAAAAAAATTTTAAGTAATTTCTATACCCAGTATGGGGCTCAAACTTACAAACCCAAGATCAAGAGACATATGCTCCACTAACTGAGCCAGCCAGGTGCCCCTGGGTTCAGTTCTTGGCCAGGCTACCTACAGAGCCTTGGACCATGGGCAAATCACTTCAACTTTCTGAGCCTTTATTTCTCTTTAGCATGTCAAATGGGATTAAGAGACTCTACCTCAGAGGGTTGTTGTGTTAGCATTAAGATTCAGGAATAGAGGGACTTTTTTTTTTCTTTTTAAAGATTTTTATTTATTTATTTGACAGAGATCACAAGTAGGCAGAGAGGCAGGCAGAGAGAGATGGAGAAGCAGGCTCCCCGCTGAGTAGAGAGCCCAATGTGGGACTCGATCCCAGGACCCCGGGATCATGACCGGAGCCGAAGGCAGAGGCTTCAACCCACCGAGCCACCCAGGTGCCCCGAGGGACTTTTTTTTTTTTTTTTTTTAAGTTTATTTGAGTGTTCTCTGCACTCAGCATGGGCGGGGCTCGAACTCAGGACCCCCAGTCATATGCTCTTCTGATGGAACTAGCCAGGTACCCCAAATAAATAAACTTGAAAAGATTAAGGGATGGAGTTGGTAAGGAGTGCCACAGTAACAAGAGGCGCGAGTACCCAGGCCTGCTAATAAGATGGCCATTCTCCCGGTGCCTGGGTGACTCAGTGGGTTAAGTGTCTGCCTTCAGCTCAGGTCATGATGCCAGGGTTCTGGGATCAAGCCCATGGCTGGTTCTCTGCTCAGTGGGGAGTCTGCTTCTCACTCACCCTCTGCCCCTCC
The DNA here is from genome assembly GCF_011764305.1 of Mustela putorius furo. Taxonomy (NCBI): domain Eukaryota; kingdom Metazoa; phylum Chordata; class Mammalia; order Carnivora; family Mustelidae; genus Mustela; species Mustela putorius. The sequence continues at coordinate 23,466,343 of NW_025421341.1, forward strand.
CCCTGCTTGTCTTCTCTTGCTTGCTCTCTCTCTCAAATAAATAAAATCTTCTTAAAAAGTATTTTATTTATTTATTTGACAGAGAGAGAGAGAGAGATCACAAGTAGGCAGAGAGGCAGGCAGAGAGGGGGAAGCAAGCTCCCTGCTGAGCAGTAAGCCCGACACGGGGCTCAATCCCAGGACCCTGATACCATGACCTGAGCTGAAGGCAGAGGCTTAACCCACTGAGCCACCCAGGTGCCCCTCAAATAAAAACAATCTCAAAAAAAAAAAAAACCCAAAACCAAAAAGATGGCCATTCTCTCATGTGCTTGCTCTCAGCTCCCTGGTATTGGTATCTGGGTGGTGTGGTGGGATGGCTCCTGGGCTCTCGGACACCCGGGACAGACCTCAGTGGTGCTGCCTGTGTCGCATGAACGTTCCGGGCCTCAGCATGCAGGGTGGGGACATTCAGGTCAGCCTAGGCAGAGGAGGAGGCTTCTACCTTTGCAGTCGGAGCTTCTACCTTTGTGGTCCCCTTTGTCTCTCACAGTGACCATTCTTTGTGTATGCAGGGAACACTCTTGTCACAGGAATAAAGACTCTGTCTGGGAACGCTGTCCTGGGGAATGACATGACAGGTGCCGGAGAAGACAACTGGAAAAGCAGGAGGGCGGGACACCTGAGTGGGAATAACGCAAGCATTCGAGGATGACCAACCTCATGAGCTGGCGCGAGTTGGGGGTGGCGGTCAGCTTCTCCTCTGGTCCAACCCTGGAGGGAGAGATGAACATGAGCATCATGAGGGTTCTTTGAGGGGGCTGTCACCCCATCATCCCAGCAACTCGGGAAGAAGGGGAGAAATTTCCAAGGCTAGAGACCAAAGCTGCCGACTCCCAGGCGGGGTCAGAAGTCCCCAACCAGGAAGAGGGTGGGAGCCTGAGATGGTCCAGGAAGACTGTGCTCAGCGGGCTCCCTGGGAAGGGCAGGGGCCTCAGAGGCATGAGTCTCTTTAAGGCAACGGTGTCCAGGGCCCAGTACACTGGGGGTCCCAGGTTGGCAGGACCTTCCTCAGGCTGTATTGGTATTCAAGTAGCTGCTGTCCAAGTTCCTCGCCTAGAAGCCAGGGACTGGCTTGAGGGGCCATGAGGAGGACCGAGGTGTTGGAGGTAGACGGGGGAGAGTCCTCTACAATGTTCCAGACTGGGGAAGGCTCCAAGGCTCTTGGGTTTTTGTTGGGAGGCGAGGGCCCTCTGTAAACAATCCTCTAGAGACTGGGCACCCAACCGCCTGACTCGTAGTGTAAGGGTTTGGGCTTGTGTCTGGGCATGTTAGGGCTGCTGTCAAAATACCACAAACTAAGGGGCTTAAACAACAGAGATTCATTATCTCAGGGCTCTGGAGGCTGGAAGGCGGAGATCAAGGTGTCAGCGGGGCTGTGTTCCCTCTGAAAATGCCAGAGGAGGATCTCTTCCAGGCCTTTCTCCCAGCTTCTGATAGTTCCTTGGTTTGTGGCGTGCTGACTCCATCTTCCCACAGAGTCCTCCCTGAGTAGGCGTCTGTGTCCATGTTTCCCCTTTGTATGACTGCACCAGCCATATTGGAAAAGGAGCCCATCCTACCCCAGGACGACCTCCCCTGAACGCCCCCCCCCCAAAGGTGCTATTTCCATATAAGGTCATGGGATCAGAACTTCAGCATATACATTTGGTGGGGACCCAATTCCAGCCATCCCAGGTGGGTCTCGCCCCCTGAGTTCTGGAGCACAGTTCACACCTCCACTTACACAGCTGACTCTCACCAGCATCTTCTCTCATCTCGTGCTCTCAACGCCTGGTGGGGAGGAGGCCAAGCACATTTCTTCTGATGGAAGAGGCTGGGGGGCAGTTAGATGGCTGTGGCTCCGACAGTCACCTGTACACATACACACAGCCTGGTTCCCAGCTGTGACTGTGGTGGGGTGGTAAGTCTCTCTGCGTGTTTGTTGGGGGAAGGCTGGATGAGTGTGGGGAGGGTCCAGCCAAGGCGGTGAGTGTTCACAGACCTGCCACCTGCTCTCCCCTCTCCTCGTATGTGGCTTTGAATGTAGAAATCCTTTGGGCTGAGCTGAGATCCAGATGAGGGTAGGGGCGGGAGAGGGTCTATTACATGTCAAAGGTCACAGGGCTAAACCTCCTTCCCACACAGAGGGGTCCATCATGTTCAGCACCCTGTCTGTCCCCCACACCCCTCTCTGCAGGCGTGGGTTTCCCTCTCTGGAGCTGGCTGGCTCACCTTCTTCTGCCCATTAGCTCCCTCCGCAGTTCTGCCCCCACATCCTCTGTCTTCCCAAGGATTCAGGGACCTGGCTTCAGCACACAGATTGGGGGCTGTAATGGATGTAGCCTTGTGCTAGGTGCCCAGTTTTCAGCCAGACACCAGAAGATCAAATTGGGATCCAGCAAGCCCTTCCAGAGACCTTTGCCCTTGGAAAAGGAGATGTGATCCCAGGGAGTGGAGGAGGGGAGAGGAGACGTGGAAACTGAGCTACAGAATCTTAGAGCCGGATGGAACCCTGGAACACTCCTACTCCAGGTTCCTTGGGCCACGGAGGGGGAAACCCGGAGGGGAGGTAATGTGCCAAGGTCAAATGTTGGGTGGTGGCTGGTGGCAGAAACCAGGCATCTGAGCCCATATTGGGACGAAAGGGGCAGGTGGTGGGTGCTTTACGGTGTCTGTGAGCTCCGTTCCCAAGGTTGGAAGGGCTTGTGTGGGCTGGGGGTCGCCTCCAGGACTCCCGAGGGGAGGGAGGGGAGACTAAAAGCAAAGCGGGAGAGCGACCTGGGGATTGTGGGAATGTGGGGCCGTGCACCCGCCCCAGCCCTGCGTGGGGCGCCCTGGGGAAGGGGCTCTGGGCAGGGGTGAGGGGTGGGGGTCCTGCGGGGTCCCGCGCGTGGGGGCCGGGCCGGCCGGGGCGGAGTGAGTCACTGCCCGCCCGCTCCCATTGTGCGGCCTGGCGGCGGCGGCGGCGGCGGAGCTGCGGAGCCGAGCGCGAGGAGGTGGAGCCCCGGGCTGCGGGCTCCGGCGCCTGCGTCCGCCCGGCTGGCCCGGCTTGCCGCCGCCGTGGGCGACCCCCCGGCCGTGCGGCCCTGCGCGGCGCCAGGCCCCCGAGCACGCGCGGGAGGGAGATGGGGCGCGGCGGCCGGCGCAGGCCCCGCACGCTCCGGAGCCCCGAGGTACCGCAGGGCGGGGCTGGGGCGCGGCGGGCCAGGGCCGGGGCCCCGGGGTGTCGCGGGCGTGGCGGGGCCTCGCCTGGGCAGGCGGATGATCGGGCTCGAGGGGGAGAGGGCGGCGGCGCGAGGCTCCTGACCCCGCCTTCTCCACCAGGGCTCCCCACTAGGCCCCCGCAGCGCCCCCTTCTTCTCAACCCGGTCACGGGTCCCTCAGTGAGCGAGAGGCTCCCGAGCTGCCTCCCCGGCCATGGCCAACGGAGTGATCCCGCCGCCCGGGGGCGCCTCCCCCCTACCCCAGGTGACTGCCGCGCGCGGAGGTGGGAGAAGAGGAAGGAGGGACCCCAAGGAGGAGAGGGGAGTCCTCTGGCCGACCTTGGGACCCCCACATCCGGGGATGGAGCTGGGTTAGAGGGGATGGGGAAAGGGAGGGCCTTTCGGTATTTTTTCAGTTCTCTTGCCTCCTTTCCCCTCAAGCTCTAGGGTCCTGGGAGGCTGACCCAAGGCTGGGGCGCAGGGAGAGGGGATTGTTGAAGATGGAGGCCGCTGGTCTTCTCCACCCTCAGCCAGGGTTTGGAGTTGGGGTGGATGTGGGGCGTTCTTGGGTCAAGGGTCCTTCTTAGAAGAGGCTGTCTGAGCCTGCAGGTCCGTGTGCCCTTGGAGGAGCCCCCTCTGAGTCCAGACCTGGAGGAGGAGGACGATGACTTGGGCAAGACCTTGGCTGTGAGCAGGTTTGGGGACCTCATCAGCAAGCCCCCGGCCTGGGACCCTGAGAAGCCCAGCCGCAGCTACAGCGAGCGGGACTTTGAGTGTGGGTAGCCCGGGGCCCCCTAGTGTGGCCGCCCTCACCACCATCACCTTCATTGCCACCATCACCGTGTTCACCACTGGCTTGGTCACCCAGTGCCATCTTGTGCTGGACGCTGTGCGGGACGCTGTGCTGGGCCACCATGCCATGTTAAGTCATCCTGCCTCACTCACCCATCGCCTGTCCACCCTCCGGGGGAGCCGGGCCCCAGACGCAGAGGGAGACATAGGGAGATGGGCCCGAGGCCTTCCTCGGTGACCTTCATCTTCACCAAGGCTCTGCTGTCCCTCCGGCCCTGCCCTCTTCTCTCTGCCTCCTCACCTCCCTCTGCTCTTCTGACTCTGCCTCCCCCCCTTGCTGTATCGTGTCTTCCCATGTCCCCCAGCCCCATTTCACAGCCCGCCCTCTCCTTGACTCCCGTTCCCCCACTCTACCAGGCCTTACCAATGGCAGGACACGGACACAGGTGTTGGGGGGAGCTGGCTCTCGAGGAAGTTCTAGGGTGCCCTTGTTTGAGGCCCTGAGCTAGAATAAGGTGTGTGCCCCTAGGGTGGTGAGGGGGCCCGCTTCTGCTGTGGGGGCCCCCCAACCGGCTCTCCTGCACCCCCAGTTCACCGGCACACATCCCACCACACCCACCACCCGCTCTCGGCGCGCCTGCCTCCACCCCACAAGCTGCGGCGACTGCCCCCCACCTCTGCCCGGCAGAGCAGGAGGAAGAGGAAGAAGGAGAAAACCTCGGCTCCCCCCTCGGAGGGGACCCCTCCCATCCAGGAGGAGGGGGGAGCTGGAGCGGAGGAGGAGGAAGAGGAAGAGGAGGAGGAAGAGGAAGGGGAATCTGAGGCAGAACCTGTGGAACCCCCGCCCTCAGGGTCCCCACAGAAAGCGAAGGTAGGGGTCTGTTCCTGAAGGAGGGCTGAGTCCTCAGGGAGGGGTGCAGCGGGGAGAAGAGGATGCTGCAGAGGGGGCTGGGGCTGCCTGGGGAGGCAGAGGGGTGGGGGGCGGTCGGGGGCTGAGCCCCGGTGCAGGAACCCAGGGCACGCTGCTTTGTCCACAGTTCTCCATTGGAAGTGATGAGGATGACAGTCCTGGGCTCTCTGGGAGGGCTGCCGTCACCAAGCCTCTGCCCTCGGTGGGCCCTTGCTCTGACAAGAGCCCCCAGCAGTCAGTCAGGTACTGGCCTCCAGCCCAGAGCAGGTCCCAGGCTCCCTTCTGACCCTGGCGACTGTCCCCAGCTCTGACCCTGGAGAAGAAGAGGGGAGTTGAGGAGGGAACAGAGGAAGGGGGGAGGGGTTCGTCCTGTCTCTGTCCATAGGGTTGACAAGGAGAAGAGACAAGGTGTCATTAGAGAGGAGGACAGGGATAAAAGTGGAAGACAGACAGGAAGTGGGGGTGGGGCGGTGAGATGGGGACAGGGAGGTAGAGGTCAGCTTCCTTCTCTGTCCAGAAGGAGTCTGTGTCTAGCACCCGGGGGGCTATTCCAGGCCCCACCCCAAGCTGGGGGAGGACAAAGGAACCCCCTAACCTGGCCCATCTCCACCGTGGTTCCCTGTCAAGTCCAAGGCTGCCATGGTGCCTCCTCAGCTCCTCAAGCCCCCGGGCCCGGGTCTCCCGAGTCGCTGGGGAGAAGAGCCGGCCGTGGAGCCCGTCGGCCAGCTATGACCTGCGGGAGCGGCTGTGCCCAGGCAGTGCCCTGGGCACCCCAGGTGGCCCGGAGCAGCAGGTGCCCACTGACGAGGCAGAGGCCCAGATGCTGGGCTCCGCGGACCTGGATGACATGAAGAGTGAGTGACACACTGTGGCAGTGGCAGCCCCCCTGGCCCACCCCCATGGGCGCTCCACAGGTGGGGAACCTAGGAGAAGCTCTGTGTTCTCTCCAACCCGGTGCTGAGTCCCCTCTGCAGTATCCCTGTCTGCTGGCATGTGGCTAGGGACAGGGAGCTCACTACCTCACCAAGCCACCTCTCTGGTTGCCAGAGCTGAGATTTCCCTTCGTGACACCTCTGCCCTTCTGTCCTGATTTTGTCCTCTGAGTCACCCCCTGAATAAGGCAACCCCTCCTTCCACGTGACCTTTGCAGACATTATGTCCCCCTCCCCCCAGGGCTCCTCTTCTCAGGGCAAACTCTTTTTGTCGTCTTCACGCCAGGCCCCTTGAGGGTGAGCCACTCTTCTGGGTCCCGCTTCTCCCCACATCGGGGTCCCCTGACTTGTCGCACCACCCTCGGCGGGGCCTGGCTGTGATTGTGGCACATTCCTTCCATCTTATCAGTGCCCTGGTTTCTGTGCCACCTGTCATCACTCACGGGGCTCTGTGCCCAGGCTGGGGGCATCACTGACCCCACCTCCCTCCCCCTTGGAAGCACAGTGTGTGGGCGGGGGTTGGTGGGGAGGGCTCTGAGCTCAGTACGTCATGGAAAGTTGCCAGGGCCTGAGGACAGGGACAGGAACAATCCGATGGCAGCAGTGGGGTGGGGTGGGGGTGGTCAGGGGAGGGCGTGTTTACAGACTCAGGGTGGGGGTTGGAAGCAGCAGGGAGCCAGCCCAGGGCTGTGGGGAGTCTGGAGGCTTGGGTTGAACAAAGACCACTGATCCAGGCTCCCACCTTTTAGGAGAGCCAGGGCTTAGGGGGTGGAGCAGTGGCCAAGGGCTCAGCCACGGGGAGAACGATGAGCCTGCTGGAGGAGGTCACAGAGCCCAACAGGGCACTGAGCCCTGGGCCTGGGGACACGGAGGGCCAGGGCCCTTGGATGGCCCCGGCCCCCAGCCCTCGAGACTCGCTGGCCTCAGAGGACTTAGAAATGTTGGTGCTGGACCTTGAGGACGGTGATCTGTGTGAATCCCTCCAGGGCCAGCTGAGCCCCATGGCCGGGGAACCAGCCTGTGAGTAAGCGGGCCGCCGGGCTCTCTGTGGCTGCTGGCCTGGAAGGGGCAAGCAGGGAGGAAGGGCAAGAGCTCAGCTTGAGTCAGCCAGATGTGTACCTGTGGGGGAGACCTGGTGCCAGGAGAGGGCATAGGGAAAGGACTGGGGGCCTGGTGACTTCACGTAGGTCCTGGTGCTCTGGAATGAGAGGCAGTGGCCATGGGGGAGGTTGGGCAACCCGGGCTTGGACCGAGTTGGGATTTGCCTTCTTACAGTGGCTTAGCCAGTGGTCCCCTGTGTTCGTATGGAATTGTCATTCCCCTTCTCTGGGCCTGTGTGTCTTTGTCTGTGACACGCCTGTGCCGGCTTATGCGGTTGTGTGGACATGGCCCCTGGCTGGCCAGGGCAGGGGGCTGGAGGGCTGGCTCTGACCATGAGGACCTGAGCTGGACCCCCAGGACCACCAAGCCTGCCTGGCCTGTAGGTCACCGGCTGGAGGACAACCCTGGTGTGCGGCGGCACCTGGTGAAGAAGCCCTCTCGGACGCAGGCCGGGAGGGGCAGCCCGGGGGGCTTGGCCCCAATCCTGCGCAGGAAGAAGAAGAAGAAGAAGCTGGATCGGAGGCCTCATGAGGTACAGGGGCCTGAGGGCTGGGCCTCCATTTCCGGCCTTCCTCTCCTTCCCCTACCCCCCGCCCCCCGTGGGCCGCAGACCCTCACCCTGGGCTCCTGCCTCACTCAGGTGTTCGTGGAGCTGAACGAGCTGACGCTGGACCGCAGCCAGGAGCCCCACTGGCGGGAGACGGCGCGCTGGATCAAGTTTGAGGAGGATGTGGAAGAAGAAACAGAGCGCTGGGGGAAGCCTCACGTGGCCTCGCTCTCCTTCCGCAGCCTTCTGGAACTCCGGAGGACCATCGCCCACGGTAGGGACCCTGCAGGCCTGGCCCCGGGCTGTGTGCCCTCTTCGCCGGCTATGGAGTTCGGCTAGCAGCAGGCTGTCCAGCTTGGGGGATGCTGCTCCCCGGGGGCCTGTGTCCAGGCAAGGTCTGGCTGCCACCTTGGAGATGGGGAGTCCGAGCCCCTGTGTAGCCGTGAGCTGGAGGGGCCAGGCTGTGCTGCTCTAGGCTCCCGTCCCCGCGCCCAACACTAACCAGCGACTCCCCTCCCTGGTTCGCTCCAGGTTCCCTCTGCACATCCCTGTGTCTGGCTTGTTGGGGCCAGGTGTCACTGAGTACCTGCTGTGTGCACTGAGGGCTGGGTCACCCGGCATGTCTGCCTGCCCTTGGGGAGCAAGGCGACAGGGGTGGCTTTTTCTCTCTGATGGGACCCTCCCCCACCTATTCCCCCAGGAGCTGCCCTCCTGGACCTGGAACAGACCACTCTGCCGGGGATCGCCCATCTCGTGGTGGAGACCATGATCGTGTCTGACCAGATCCGTCCGGAGGACAGGGCCAGCGTCCTGCGTACCCTCTTACTGAAACACAGGTGCCAGTGTGGGGGCCCTCGGTCGGGGCATTCTTGTGCCTGTGCTCTTCCAGGATCATGGACTCTCCTGTGCGGTTTTCTAGCCTCTGCTTGAATAACCCTAGTGATGGGGAGCTTATTACTCTTTCACTCTCGGACAGGACCAGCCATTAGAAAGTTCTTCCTTCCACGGAGGGAGGAGGGGCGGAGGCCCTGACCCTCCCGTTTCTCTGCCTCTCTCCCTAACCGGCCTTGCTCCTCTGCCCTCTTCACAGCCATCCCAACGATGACAAGGACACTGGCTTCTTTCCCCGAAACCCATCCAGCTCCAGCGTGAACTCTGTCCTAGGGAATCATCACCCGCCCCCCAGCCACGGCCCTGATGGTGCAGTGCCCACCATGGCTGATGATGTGGGGGAGCCAGCCCCACTCTGGCCTCATGACCCTGATGCCAAGGAGGTCAGTCGCCTTGCTCGGACCTGGGCTGGGGGACTGTGGGGGCTTCTGGTTTCTCTGGAGGCCGCCACTGGCTTCCGGGAATGGGTTAGGGAGGTTGGATGGCTGGTACCCTGTGAGGGATGTGGGGGGACCTGTAGGAGACACGCATGAGGGCCCCTGCCCTAAAGAACCAGGAGGTTAAATGGGGTGATATGGCAGACCCAGGGGACCCATTTCAACAAGACAAGGTAGAGGTGGTGGCGGGCAGCTTGGGGTGGGGGTCGACAGCCTGAACAGTCTCCTCTCGGTATGGGGTGCATCACAGACAATCCCTTTCCTGGCTGGGGAGGGAGAAAAGAGGCCCCCCCTCTGGGGGTCAGAGGGCAGAGTCCAGGGCTGGAGCAAGGGATGGGAAGGCCTGCCACGGCCTCCGGTCAGGGTCCCAGCCCTATTCCAGTTCTGCGTCCTCAGAAGCCTCTCCACATGCCTGGGGGAGAAGGTCACCGGGGAAAAAGCCTGAAGCTGCTGGAGAAGATCCCCGAAGATGCTGAGGCTACTGTTGTGCTTGTGGGTGAGGAGGAAGGGGGTCCTGGGCGTGTGGGCTTCCCCTGCGCCCTGCTTGTCCTCAGCTCCGGCCTGCAGGCTCCTTCCAACCCTGTTCAGGCCCTCAGTGCATCCCTGCCTTTCCTCATTGCCTGTCTCGCCCCCAGCTCGCTCTTTCTCAGTTCTCTGCTTCCTGTTCGGTTTTCCACTGTCTTAGACTGCCACTAGTCCACAGAGCACTTTTGTGAGAATTAAAGAGAAGAACTCCTTCTCGGAGACTGTTAACTTTTCCTCTACTCTTAAATAATAATAAATTTACAAACATATACACGAATAGGGTTTCTTTAGATTGGGCTTAATTTGTGCAGCACACCACCTGCTCAACTGTACAGGGTGGCCCCAGATGTTTTTCTCTGGGTCCAGCCTGGAGGGCTCCTCTTTGCTCAGTGCCCGGTGCCTTACTTTCCCCCCAGGGTGTGTGCCTTTCCTGGAGCAGCCGGCAGCAGCTTTTGTGCGCCTGAATGAGGCCGTGCTCTTGGAGTCTGTGCTCGAGGTCCCTGTGCCTGTGCGCTTCCTCTTTGTGATGCTGGGTTCCCAGCCACACCAGCACTGACTATCACGAGCTTGGGCGCTCCATTGCCACCCTCATGTCTGACAAGGTGGGTCCTGCAGACTCTGGGCCTGTTCCCCCGGGGTCCTCTTTTTCCCCTGTCACTCACTGCCTACATTCCTGGCCCTGGAGGCCTTTCTGGGTAGAGGCAGCACTCTGGAGTGGTGAGGGAGGGAGCTGTTGGCCAAGGGCAGAAAAGGGAGCCTGGGTTGGGACTGTGAGAAGGGGAGGTGGTTGAAGGGGGAGAAAAAAAGCCCAGATCCCCAAATCTTGGACGTGACCTAAGACTGGAAAGGGAGGGCTGGATATGTTGGTTTTTGCTGTGGCTTCTCTCAGCTGGGACAGGAAGGTCCTTTAACCAGGGGCGATGTTGGAAATGCTAACTGACCAACCCGGGGCGGGTGGGAGCTCTCTGGACAAAATGATTCTGGGGGCCCCTGCTATGCCTGGTGTTGCCCATTTAGTTGTTGCATTGTGGAAAAGTCTGCAAGCTCCTAGGGGAATAGAAGGCACTCAGAGTTTCAGGGCTGTGGCCAATTGTGGGCAAGCGAGGACGTGAGTCAATATTTTATTTTATTTTATTTTATTTTTTTTAAGAGATTTATTTATTTGACAGAGAGATCACAAGTAGGCAGAGAGACAGGCAGAGAGAGAGGGGGAAGCAGGCTCCGCATTGAGCAGAGAGCCCGATGTAGGGCTCGATCCCAGGACCCTGAGATCATGACCTGAGCCAAAGGCAGAGGCTTTAACCCACTGAGCCACCCAGGCACCACATGAGTCAATATTCTGACAGTTGGACTAGGCCTGTATATGTGGCCAGACACCCACCTTGCCTCTGGGTCCGTGACGGACTAACACCTCCTCTCTGGATGCTTAGTCCTTGCCTCTCCTGCCTCCAGCTGTTTCACGAGGCTGCCTACCAGGCAGACGACCGGCAGGACCTCCTGAGCGCCATCAGTGAGTTCCTGGATGGCAGCATCGTGATCCCTCCATCCGAGGTGGAGGGCCGTGACCTGCTGCGCTCCGTGGCTGCCTTCCAGCGGGAGCTGCTGAGGAAGCGGCGGGAGCGTGAACAGACCAAAGTGGAGATGACCACCCAGGGAAGCTATGTGGCCCCCGGGAAAGGTCAGACCCTTTGGGGCCCGTACCCCGCCCTCCCGCCCACTGCAGCTCCTAAGGTCATGAGCCCTAACTCCTGTATGCCAGCTTCTAGTCCCTGATGGGGAGGATTGAGCCCAGAGCCCCCCAGTAGGAGGGGGTGGTCTGGGCTCCAGCAGCTCCTTGCACCCCCCAGAGCTGTCAGTGGAGCTAGGGGGCTCCGAGGCAACCCCTGAAGATGACCCCCTGCTGCGGACTGGCTCGGTGTTTGGGGGGCTTGTGCGAGATGTGAAACGTCGGTACCCACACTACCCCAGTGACCTGCGAGACGCCCTGCACTCCCAGTGCGTGGCAGCTGTGCTCTTCATCTACTTCGCCGCCCTTAGCCCTGCCATCACCTTCGGGGGGCTGCTAGGTGAGGGGCAGGGGACCCAGTGTCACCTGCAAGGTCTGTGGTCAGGGGGTCTCAGGCATCACTTTTGCAGGGGGGCTATACAGTGAGAGGGGGCAGGAAGGGTGCAAGGGGTCGGGGAGCCTGTGACTGGAGGTGGGGGTGGACGGGGGAGGGTGGGAGGGTGGGGCTGGGGAGTGGGACCTGTCTATTGCCCTACGAGGCTACTCTGTCGTAGTTGGGTCCCCAGGTCAGGGTAGGCTAGATGAAGAGGAGGGGCTGGGTAGAAGGAGCCAGGCCAGGGCCCTCCCACTGACCCTTGCCTGCACCAGGGGAGAAGACTGAGGGGCTGATGGGTGTGTCGGAGCTGATTGTGTCCACCGCGGTGCTCGGCGTCCTCTTCTCTCTGCTGGGGGCCCAGCCGCTGCTTGTAGTTGGCTTCTCAGGGCCACTGCTGGTCTTCGAAGAAGCTTTCTTCAAGGTGACAGCCCTCCCCTGCCCCTCCCCAGGGATCTCATGTCCCATCTCTCGGCCCAGATAATGGGGTCCCTGCAGTCTCTCTCCTCCTTCCCTTTAGAGTTCAACCCCGCCCGCCCCCACTCCAGCCCATCCCATGGGGCCCGATGTCTAGGGCAGACCACTGTGGTTAACCGCACCTCCCTCCTGGCCTCCAGTTCTGCCGAGCCCAGGACCTGGAGTACCTCACCGGCCGGGTGTGGGTTGGCCTCTGGCTGGTGGTCTTTGTCCTTGCCCTGGTGGCCGCTGAAGGCAGTTTCCTGGTCCGCTATATCTCACCTTTCACCCAGGAGATCTTCGCCTTCCTCATCTCACTTATTTTCATCTACGAGACCTTCCACAAGCTCTACAAGGTGGAGATCCAGAGAGGTCTTCGGGGTGGACATGGGTGGGGGCTGGGTAGCACCCTGGGGAGGGGTGCACGGCAGTGGGGCGGCGTGGAGCACTGGGAGCAGAGGGGACAGGGAGGAGGGCCCCCCTTGGGTGTGGGCGTGTAGGGGGGGCGCGGGACACCCTGAGTAAGGTCAGAGCTGCCAGACAAGGAGTCGGAGCCAGAAGGTACAGATTAGAACCCCAGCAGGATTCAGCCAGTATGTGCTTGTGGGGGGGCACTCTCAGTGCTGTGGGGCTCCTTTTGTAGAGGAGTATGTGTACGTGTGTGTGTGTGTGTGTGTGTGTGTGTGTGTGTGTATGTGATGCAGCTTGATGTCCTGTGACCCTGTTGCCTGGTCAGGTGTGGGAGGGGTCAGCGCTCCCCCTCACAGTGGTATGAAAGTAAGTTGATAACATTGTGGTCACCTGCTCAGGGGAGTGCTAGGGCAACCTTGTAACCCCCACAGGTGTTCACGGAGCACCCACTGCTGCCATTCTACCCCCCTGAGGGGGCTTTGGAAGCTGGGCTAGAGCTGAATGGGAGTGCTGTGCCCCCCACCGAGGGGCTGCCTGGCCCTAGGAACCAGCCCAACACGGCTCTGCTGTCCCTCATCCTCATGCTTGGAACCTTCCTCATTGCCTTCTTCCTGCGAAAGTTCAGGAACAGCCGCTTCCTGGGAGGCAAGGTGCGTGGCTGAGAAGGGGTGGGGGTTCTCCATGGGTTCCCCTGGAAGTTCCTGTCATCACAGCCAGTCTTCGCTCCAGAGGGGCGCTTTCCCCTTCTCCCGGTCAACCCGTGAACCTAAACCACATCTGTGCCGTCCCTTCCGGGTCAGAAGCTTCAGCGAAGTTTAACCAGGCCAGGAATGCTGTCTTGAGCTGGGTGGCACCTGTGGGATTTAGAAGGACAGGTCAGGGGATTTCTGGCTCCAGACCTGAGAGAGTGGGGAGTAATAAGTCCCCATGTTTGTCTCCTGACCCTCACTTCTGCCTTTTGCTCCTTTCCCCGCACTGGCCACTCCCAAGGCTCGCCGCATCATTGGGGATTTTGGCATCCCCATTTCCATTCTGGTGATGGTCCTCGTGGATTACTCGATTACAGACACCTACACACAGGTGAGCAGGGCCCGCCTCCCTCCAGCGGGGGCTTCTCACCCGAGTCTTGGGAGGGAGGCCACGACACGTCTCCATTGCCATAGTGGTCACGATCACAGGCAGAATTCAGCCTTTTTAATGGAGGGCTGACCTGCTGGGGCCATGCTGGGGTGGCGGGCTGGGGACAGCTGAGCGGTTCAGCGGATGCGGTCAGTCAGGGGGTCTGAGGCTGTATGTGAGCCTTAGCCGAGACTCCTGGCACGGGTGTGGGGCTGGCGGCCGAAGGACAGTTGTACCCGGGGCTCAGGGAGAAAGGATGTCATTCTCTGTCCGCTACCAAATCCTTGGAGAGACTCTGGGAGATGGAAAACTAATTTCCCCCGAACCTGTTCACATCCAGGTTTCCTGGAGGCTTGGTACTGGGAACACAGAGCTTGGTGGGAGCAGCTGCTACATGGGGTTCTTAACATGGGGAGGCTGTGTCCCTGAACCCCGTCTTCCTTCCCCCCATGCAGAAGCTGACGGTGCCCACTGGGCTTTCAGTGACGTCCCCCCATAAGCGCACGTGGTTCATCCCACCCCTGGGCAGTGCCCGTCCTTTCCCACCGTGGATGATGGTGGCAGCTGCTGTCCCTGCCCTGCTGGTCCTCATCCTGATCTTCATGGAGACCCAGATCACTGCGTGAGAGGGCTGGGGGACTCGGTGCGGGAGGCCGGGGAGGAGTGGAAGGCAATAGGATTGGTGGCAGGGGTGGGGCACATGGCCCGGGGCACAGTTTCCCTCCGGGGTTGTGACAGGAGAGCCATCTGTCCCCACTGCCATGTGCAGGGTGGCCGCTGGCAGTCCTCACCACAGTCTGGCACTGTTCTCTCTCACCCAGCGATGCTCCTATGCGTCTCATTTGGGTTAAACCACAGTGTGGTGAGATCTGGCGTCTGGCTTTTGTGGCATTTTAAATATCCACAGTATGAGGTTTTAGCTCCAATTTGCTTCGATGTGAGAACACCATTTTGGGAGCTTGGAAGAGGAAGCTGGCAGATCCCGGGGAGGGCCCTTCAGGCCATGCCGGTCCTTACCCCCGACAACGCGGGACCTGCTGCGCATGCCTGGCCCTGTGGCCGGCCTGCCCTCCCCACCACCCAGCCCCGCTTCCCGTCCTGCAGGCTCATCGTCAGCCAGAAGGCCCGGAGGCTGCTTAAGGGCTCCGGCTTCCACCTAGACTTGCTGCTGATCGGCTCCCTGGGTGGGCTCTGCGGGCTGTTCGGGCTGCCCTGGCTCACGGCCGCCACTGTCCGCTCGGTCACTCACGTGAATGCCCTGACGGTGATGCGCACTGCCATCGCGCCCGGGGACAAGCCCCAGATCCAGGAGGTGCGGGAGCAGCGGGTCACCGGAGTGCTCATCGCCAGCCTCGTGGGTGAGAGCACCCACCTCGCAAGGCCCCAGTCCCCGCTCCGCAGACCTGCCTCCTTGGGCCCGGTGCCCGTCAGTCGGCTCTCTCTCCTGGGCTGGCCTCAGGTCCCTTCTGGGTCTCCAGTTGCACCCGCTCTCACCCCAACCTGCCTTGTAGCATTCTGAGCCTTTTTACCCTGAGCACTTTCCAGGTTCTCCATCCGGCTCTGTCTTCTCTCGGGCGTAGCGACGAGGCCCAGCCGGTCCCCCTCCACCAGGCCCGTGGAGGCTGTCCGAGGGGTCAGGAAGTCTGTGTCACCTCCTCCAGGCCTGTCCATCGTCATGGGGGCTGTGCTGCGCCGGATCCCGCTGGCTGTGCTCTTTGGGATTTTCCTGTACATGGGGGTCACGTCGCTGTCGGGGATCCAGCTGTCCCAGCGTCTTTTGCTCATCCTCATGCCAGCGAAACACCATCCTGAGCAGCCCTATGTGACCAAGGTAGGGCTGGGCAGCATGGAGGTGGGGAGCTGGGGGGTTGGGGAGGGGTCGCAAGGATGCTGGGGCTGGAGAGGGACAGCGTGACTATGGAGGTTTGGGGACTCCGGGAGCTGTGGGTGGGAGCCGGCTGGGCGCTGTGCCGTGAGACCAGAGGCCTGCTCCCCAGGTGAAGACGTGGCGAATGCACCTGTTCACCTGCATCCAGCTGAGCTGCATCGCCCTGCTGTGGGTGGTCAAGTCCACGGCCGCCTCCCTCGCCTTCCCCTTCCTGCTGCTGCTCACGGTGCCTCTGAGGCGTTGTCTTCTGCCCCGGCTCTTCCAGGACAGGGAGCTTCAGGCGGTAAGGGATGCTGCTCAGGGCCCTGGACTCAGGGAGGCCTGGGTTCCAGTCCCCCCCCCCATGCCCCCTGCTGGTTGTGAGACGGGAGGCAAGTTCCCAGAGTTCCTGAAGTCTCCATTCCAGCTGTGTAAATGGGCGGGTCTACCTTAGAGACATGTGGTGAGGATTGAGACCTGTGTGGGTAAAGCACAGAGCGGGAGGGCTTGGGGTGTGGTATAGCGTACTACTGCTCCCGATGGCTGGGAAGAGGTACTTGTTGTCGTTCTTATTATCATCTGGAGTGTCCCTGGGGCAGTGACCTGAGGGTTTTTGCCGGAGGGGAGTGTTTCGGGGGGCAGTCCCTCATGGTCCCTGCGAGGCCCGAGGCCCGAGAAGGTCTAGACTGTCCCCCGCCCCGGAAGAGTTGCTGGGGGAACGGGAGGGCGAGTGCCGCCTCCCTGCCCCTGCCGACCTTCTCCTTTCTGCAGCTGGACTCGGAAGATGCTGAGCCTAACTTTGATGAGGACGGCCAGGACGAGTACAACGAGCTGCACATGCCTGTGTGACCCTCCGCCAGTCGGGACCCTCAAGAGACCGTGACACCTTAGTGATCCACACCTGGGCCCCAGGCAGAGCCCAGCCCCGGGGCCAGCGGGCTCCTCCCAACCCAGAGATGTGCCTGGAGCCCCTCACACCACGGCCAGGGTGGCCCGCTGACTCTGCCCCGGGCACTGACCTTGGCTCACCCAGGCCCGTTCACAGACCAGACCGGCACAGACTTTGAGCTCATTATAACCACACTCCTTGTCTTGTGTCTGCCTCACTTTCTTGGTTCCACCCTTGGTCTGCCTGGTCATGCTTATCCAACTGGAATTGGAAGAATTCTGTTTTCAGGGTCATCAAAACCAGGGAGAGGTTTGAGGCAAGGACAGTATTCTTGGGGGAAAGGGAGAGAATCAAGACCACAGAAGGTCAGAGCTGGATGTTATCATGACCCCTTGAGTCGTCGCAAGTACAGCTGGGGAGCGGGAGGCTCAGGGTCTGGCTCAAGGTCACATACTGTTAATCTAGCCCCTGCTTGGAAGGGAGAGCGTGGGGGAGGTGTGAGGGAGGAGGTCACTTTGCTTTAGCCATTAGAGAAATCACTGTCCCCAGTGGCTGTGAGGCTATAGAAGGAAATGGAAAATGTTTTCTTTCCTTGATCCCTGGCATTCTGAGAAGCAGGGACAGTAGCCCAATCCCCTAGACGCCAGGGTGGCGCTGGATTTGGGGTCTCTGGACCATTTTAGATTCTCACGGTTTAAGAGTAGCAGTTTGGGGATTCCTGAGGCCACTCCTTGTGCAACAGTCTGTTCTGCCAGAAATAACCTGGGAGGCCTTGAAGAGGGTGCAAACTGGGAGCCCGTTGCGTCACAGTTGCTAGGCAACCAGTAAGGATGTGAAGCCGGTTGTCCCTGTGTGGCCCCCTGGTGGCCACTCTCGCACACTGCCGGCTCTGTGCCCTCTGGGCAGGAGTCGCACTGCCATCTGGTGGACCCGCTGGATCTCTAGGTCAGAGACCCCATAGGAAAAGTTCATACTTCCCTGGAAGACACAGGGTGAGGTGTGGTTCCAGAGAGGTTCCGTGGAGTTGCACAGCCCTGGGCGGCTCTGAGCAACCAGGATCCTCAGTCCCACCTTAGGGGGCCCTGCTTCTTCCTTACCCCTTCCCCCGTCTCCTCCTAGTGTTCAGGCCAACGGCTAGAGCTCTGAAGTTGGTCAGCAGAGAGGGGACAGACCACCGTGAGGCTGTTTGTTGTGTTTATAGGGAAGAGATGCACCCTTTGAAATGTCCCGGATTGTCATTTAGGTGTGAGCATTTTATTCTCGTTGGCCCCTTTGGTCTCTGGCTACAGGACAGCCTCTAACTTCATTGGGCCTTTGGCCCCCTGGGGCTGTGTGAAGACAAAAATCCCTTTTCCTTTACATTGGCCAAGTCCAGGTGGAATTTCAGAGGAACTGTGCCAGGAGCAGAGAGTCAAGGTGAAACGCAAAAAACCTAGAACATAGACCAGCGCAGAGCAGATGATAAACGAGACGGCAGGGGCCCTGTGCTCTGATGCCTGGGGGAGAGAGGGTTTGTATGCAGGACTCTGTTCCTTTCCTGAGCCCTGCTCAGGTGCGGGCAGGTCTCCCCGTTCGGTTCGGGGGATGCTGGGAGCCCACAAGACAGCAGCTCCTTCTGAGCCTGGGGGGTGGGGGGAAGTGGAGAGCTGAGCCAGGACAGCTCAGCTCCTCGCTGGATACAGGATGTGTCTGTCATCTCTGTTGGGCAAGTAGCTGAGAGTTGGGGGGTGGTCCTCAAGTGGAAAGTGAGAAACCAGAGAATGAGGGACATTTGGAGTTGGTCCTGAATCTTTTACAGCCTCCGTGTTTCCTCTGACTTCCTCTTTACTTACCCTCTAACCTAATCCTTCTGGGGCACTGGGCAGCTCGACTGAGGACAGGGGGAGGAGAGGGAACCAACAGACAGGACCCCCCTCTGGCACCATTTAGTGGCACAGCTCTGGGGGACTCAGATGGGGTTAGAGGTATCCTGAATGACAGGCCCCACTGCTACCTGCTTTGGATGGGAAGCAGTGTGGTGAGTGAGCACGAGCAAGGTGGGGCAGGACCCTTCTAATAAGGAGAACTGTGGGCTCATCGCCATGTGACCCTTCCCTTGCAGCTTTCTGTGTGGGATTATGGTCCCATCCTGGGTAGCTGCCCAAAGCTTTCATTCTCAGACAAGTTCAAGCCCACGTCAGGGACCAGAGAAGTGCTAACTCATTCTTTTACTTTGAGCAGAGAGGGCGGCTGGCACGTCCTCGTTCCGTGCTGAGGATTCAGCTCACTCAGGATGTCTATGCCCTCGTGAAAGCTTCTGGCTGTGAGAGCTCATAGACCATCTGCTTGGACTGCCCCGGGCCCCTCCTTCAGGGCACAGAACCTGGCAATAATGGGTCCCATTTGGCAGTCTGTGTGACATCTCTTCTTCTGTCAGGTGACTCAAATAACGATCCTGCCTGTTGACACTTAGAGCTTCTAAAGGGAATTTTGAGTAGCAGTGGAAAGGCAAAGCAGAACTCAAGGACACTTGTGCCGAATGCTGCCCATACAGCGGGTGACGAGGCCATTGCTGACAACAACAGGAGAGTCCTGAACGGGTGGATTGAATCCCGCCTGGCAAACGGGAAACCCAACGTGAGGCATTTGGTTTCCAGCAAAATAAATTACATAACTGTCTGAGAGCGAGGACTTGATTGGTCGTGTGGCTCCCCCCCTGTGTAAGAAGCAAACTCCAATATTTGTAGGGCTTATGTTTCGGAGGAAGGTTTCGTATTTGAGACCTCTGCTGGGATTTATTTTAATCTAGTTGGAAAAGTTGCTTTTTGTTGAACAATCCTTTGTCAGGTGCTGACCAAGGAGACAGACTTTGGGAAATTCTTCCGGGGGTGGGGCGTCTTGCCTGGATCTGGGGGGACTTGGAGGAGGAGCAGGGAGCCCTTGGGACAGGGCTCCCTGGACCATGGGAGGTGCAGGACAGAGAGCAGGTGGTCCAACTAGAGAGAGAAGGGGGCCTGGAAGCTGCTGGACGATAGTATTGAGGATTGTCACTTTCTTGGTGTCCAGTCGTCATAATCTCCTCAAGGTCCAAAGAGACATCATGGGTTTCTTTCTGAGCCAGGTGGAGGGAGAGATATTGGGGATCCTGCATACCAGGCTGATGAGCTGACCGTGGTGTGGGGGGTGCCATCAGAGGCCCCAGGAGCTGTAGGAGCCAAATGGGGGCTGGACAGGGAGCCAGAGAAATGGCTCTGGGGCTCAAGTCAGCAGGAAGCATCATGGTCCTGCTTAGCATCCTGTTCCTGCTCCCCCCAGTGGTTCTTCAAAATGCTAATGACAGAGGGACCAGAGCACTTCTTTGTGCTGGTTGTGGAGGGCCCATGTATACAGGGCTTCTTTATAAGAGTTTATCCCAAAGTAAGTAGGTGCCCAGTCCTCACCTGTTTCCCACTATAGCTGAAAGTCGCTTCTCATTCTTGCTTCTCCTTAGTGTGGAAAGACAAATGTGTGGTGTGTTTATTTATTTTAGAAAAGGCAGGACCATGTCTATTCTCTTCTGTTTACTATGAAGCCTGGAAGTCAGTATGTAGCATATTCTAATGTTTGGGGTCATTGGTTGGGGGCTATGATCTGTGAGGCCCTTCCTGGCTCTGTTGGCCTTGCTGTTGTTGGGGGACATTGGGTTTCCATGGCCAGAGCATGAGGCTGGGAGGTCGGAGTCTGGGTTCTAGCTCGGCTCAGGCATTAGGTGATGACTTCAGTTATGTCCCCTCATCCTCCTGGCAGATTTGCAATGTGGCTCCAATGCTGCTTGCACGCACCTGCTGTTCTTCTAACAGACCTAGGCTACTGCAGTGGCTGCCTCAGGAAGGTGGGAAGCAGGAGGCTCTAGGGCCATGGTAACTATCTCCCTGCCACCCCCCCCCCCAACCACCTCTGGGCAAGTTACTAAGCTTAAGAACATTTCCTTAGCCTTGCCAGGAAAGTAGATCCTGGGGGAGTCTGCTTTTCCATTCCCAGGAGAATTAGAAACTCAAGGCGTACAGGGTGTGAGGTAGGGTGAGGAGTGG
The DNA here is from genome assembly GCF_011764305.1 of Mustela putorius furo. Taxonomy (NCBI): domain Eukaryota; kingdom Metazoa; phylum Chordata; class Mammalia; order Carnivora; family Mustelidae; genus Mustela; species Mustela putorius. The sequence goes on from NW_025421341.1 coordinate 23,486,592, forward strand.
GGCTGAGCCATGATCTTGGAGCATGACTTTGGGAGTCATGACTGAATAATCAGACAAAGCTCTGAGAGATAAGCAGAATTCAATTAGATGGAAGTTTAACATCCATGAGGATTGTGTGGTCCCAAGGTATAAAAAGCATATGAAAATAATGCAGGGTTCTTTCTTTCATTCTTTTCCCCTTTCTTTCTTCTTCTTTTTCAAGATTTTATTTATGTATTTATTTATTTAACAGACAGAGATCACAAGTAGGCAGAGAGGCAGGCAGAGAGAGAGAGAGAGAGAGGAGGAAGCAGGCTCCCCGCTGAGCAGAGAGCCCGATGCCGGGCTCCATCCCAGAGTCCTGGGATCATGCCCGGAGCTGAAGGCAGAGGCTTAACCCACTGAGCCACCCATCCTTCCCTCCCTCCCTCTTACTCCCTCCCACCCTCTCTTTGTTCCTTCCTCTCTTTATTCTTTCTTTCCTTCCTTCCTTTCTTTCTTCTTCTTCTTTCATTTTATTTTTCAAGTAGTCTCTACACCCAACATGGGGCTTGAACTTACAACCCTGAGATCAAGAGTTGCAGGCTCCACTGACTGAGGCAGCCAGGCACTCCTAGAATGCAAGATTCTTTAGAGTCTGATGACCCTTAAGGGTCAAATAAGTGCAAAATCAGTGTGGGCCCTGGATAGGGATTATGGACAGGACTCTGGGTTGAAAACTAGTAATTGATCACTAGTCTCTAAGGAGGTGGTCTCCTTGGCTGTCCCCATCTCTAAGTTAGGAACATAAAGGCTGAAAATAGGGCTTGACTGGTCCAGAGGATCACCAGTGAGGATCCAGTCAGCATCTACCCAAAAGTTCTTACTGATGAACAACCTTAGTTTAAAAGAAGGAAATTATCTCTGTTATGGATAGACGTTTTAGGAGTCCAGGGAAAACACAAAGTTCAGCACACAAATGTAGGGAATATTCAGCACACAAATAAGGGAATGACAATTGTAGTTTTAGTATCTTCAAGTTAAAGGAATTTGTGTATGTATTATTGTCCTGGCCTGTTCTGGTGGCTATAACAGAATACCATAGACCAGGTGCCTTATGAACAACAGAAATGGATTACTCATGGTTCTGGAGGCTGGGAAGTCCAAGATCAAGTTGCTACAGATTTGGCGTCTGTGAGAGCCCACGTTCTGGTTCCTAGATGGCTGGCTGTCCTCACACTGTGTCCTCATAGAGCAGAGGGGGTGGGAAAGCTCTCTGGGGTCCCTTAGAAGGGCACTAATACCATTTCTAGGGACTCCACCCTCATGACCTGATCATGTTCCAAAGACTCCATCTCCTAAATACCTTCCCACTGGGGGCTAGGATTTCAATATACAAATTTTGGGGGACACTTATATTCAGCCCGTAGCAAGGATACTTCATGTACGGGTGATTTTATTTTATAAATATTTATTTATTTATTTTAGGGAGAGAGAGGGAACAAGTGGTAGGAGGAACTGAGGAAGAGGGAAAGAGAATTTTTTTAAAAAAGATTTTTGTTCATTTATTTGACAGAGATCACAAGTAGGCAGGTAGAGAGAGAGAGAGGAGGAAGCAGGCTCCCCACTGAGCAGGAAGTCCGATGCGGGGCTCCATCCCAGGACCCTGGCATCATGACCGGAGCCGAAGGCAGAGGCTTTAACCCACTGAGCCACCCAGGAGCCCTGTAAAGAGAGAATCTTAAGCAGACTGACTCTCTGTTGAGCAGGGAGCACAAGGTAGGCCCTATCCCAGGACCCCGAGGTCAGGACCTGAGCCAAAATCCAGAATCAGATGCCCCATGGACTGAGCCACCCAGGCACCCCTAAGTTGAAATCTTTCTAAATTTATGTATAGTTTGAAAATTTAAGAGACTATAAGCTTGACTATTTTTTGCATGCTTAATTTATTAAATCTTATGAGACTCACTTTAGTACTTGGGAAGCTTTGTCAGTCAGATGAAGTACTTAAAGAGGAATGGAATATATTAAATTTATAAACGCTGCTTAAAATGTTAAAGAGCTTTAATTAACTAAGTGTATAAATGGGACCAAACATTAATCAAAAGCCCTCTCAGAGTGATTGTTAATATTTGCTAGACTTATAAATAGGATAATAAGCTTCCTAAGCTGATTTTAAAAGCTGAAGGAAGGGCAATGCATTTCGGAATCTCTATTTTTAATAAATCAAATACTAATTTTCAGGCCCCAAGTAGAGCTATGCTTGGTTTCTGTGCACCAGAACCACACCCTCCAGGAATAAAAGACTCCTCTAAGCAACGAGTGAGCCTTGAGCGGTGCCGGCGGGAGCAGGGTGAGTGGAAGTGGAGGAGAGGAAATAAGATTTCAGGATTGTTTTTTTCCCAGGGTCAAGCTGGCTGGTTTATTCCACCTAATGCCAAATTGCTCAGGCTGCAGGGAGGCACTCAGGAAGACACTGAGTAAGCATGGTGTGCGAGGTCAGAATTGCTGACCAGGGTGGGTGGCAACTAACGGGGGGGGGGGTCAAGGTGGCTCTGGGACCTTCACCACCCCTCTCAGCAAGACCTTCTAGGTGCAAGCCCACTGCTCTCTTAGCTCTAAGTTATTCCTCGAGTCATTTCTCTTGGGCAGGAGATGTTCGTGGGAGAGGCCCAGGTTTTTGTCTTCCAGAAGGGTTTGCAGCCCAGGGCCCGTGAATGTACATCAATCAATATGCCTATTTGCACCTCACAGAAGGCAGTTCCAACCAATTTAAGCAGATACAGAACTGTTGAAAAGTCACTCATAAAGCCATAGGGAAGATAGGAGAATCCAACTCGAACACGTTATTGGCCAGAGTCACTGTCAAAGACACATCATAGGAAAAGTTGGGTGAGGGGCACCTAGCTGGCTTGGTCGGAAGAGCTTGTGACTCCGCTGGGTTTGAGTTCGAGCCCCATACTGGGGTGTAAAGATTATTTAAAAACAAACAAACAAACAAGCTTAAAAAAAAAAAAAAGGATTAGGTGAGAATGCTGCTGCCACAACTGAGTGTGACCTTGTGATGGATGCCTTACCTGGTCTGGGTGCCCCAGCTGGCCTGGAATGCCCACCAGAAGGATCCCCCACTATCCCACTTCTGCACTCTGCATGGCCAGCGCCCAGTCTTGGGGGGGGGGGCACGTCTGACTCTACAACCTGACCTCACGTGCCTGTGTCCACACTGCAGGGAAGGCTGGGAATGGGAATGGATGTCATTTCTAGCTTCTGTGGGGGGCGATGGGCTCTGATTTCCTCCAACACTCATGACACTGGTGTGCCGAAGCAGGTTTATAGCAGTTAGTTCAAATTTCAGGGACTTGTGAGCTGGTTGTTAAACATAGCCATTACTAAAAAATAAATTATGGTAGCTGTACTCTCCCCTATTTTTCCTGCAGACTACGACTAGAACCCCTGGTCATTATATATAAAAGAAACACAAGAAGACTCTGAAAGGAGATAAGTAGGCAGATCAGCTAGAGACCTTGAGACCTGAACACATCAGTGATTTCCTTGGAATTTTTTTTTTTTTTTTGGCCTCACATTTCCCATATAAGGAGCTATAAAAAAGCTGGCAACCCAGAAATTGCCAATGAGTACAGACAAAAAAGCTCCTACAAAGGTCTGCTCTCTCTAGCCAATGGCCAGGAAAGGAGCAACGTAACAAGTAGAAACCTTCTCAACAGTAACTACCAAACACCAGAGAAAACTCTGGCCCCATCTGCACTCATGCCAACAAGGGCTAAGTGGGGAGCCTAGACTTCCAACCTTGAGAGACCTTCACACCCTGCTGGGATAGTGTCACAGAAGGCTAAGTAGGGGGCCTACACTTCTACCTCCATTTACTAGGAAAGAGGCACATTCTCCCACACCCCAGGGGGTGGTGTCAGAGGAGGTCTGGTGGAGAGTCAGAACCATTGCCCAGCAGAAGGAGACAGACTAGAATATTATATAATGATTAAAACAAACCTCTAAGAAAACCTCAACAACAGAATTATGAAATTTGCAAAGCAAAAGTCGATTCAACTGAAAGGAGACACAGACAAATCATAATTATAGCTGGAGACATCAACAATCCTCTCAATGATCAATAGGACAGTTAATAGAAAATCAGCAAGGAGATAGAAGAGCTCAATGACATCATTGACCAACAGGATCAGATTGGCATTCATAGAACAGTGACCCAATGATATTAGACTATTTACTCTTTTCAAGTGCTCATGGAGCAGGTACCAAGATAGGCCATATCCTGGGCCATAAAACAGATTTCAGCATGTTTAAAAAAAATTGAAATCATCAGAGTTTGTTCTCTGACCATGGTGGAATCAAACTAGAGAATCAAGAAAAGAAAAATAACAGGAAAATTAACAAACACCTGGAATCCAAACAACATGCTTAAGAAAGAAGGCAAAGGTGACCCAAATAAATGGGGTGGCATACTATGGTCATGGGTTGGAAGACTCAGCATTACAAAGATGTCAACTGTCCCTAAATTGCTATACAGTTTTAATGCAATTTTTATTAAAATCTAAGCAAGATTTTTTGGTAGATATGTACAAGATTATCTAAAATTTATATGGAAAGGTGTAAAACCCAATAGCTAAAACAAGTTTGAAAAAGGAGAATAAAATGGGATAACATGGTCTACGTGATTTCAAGACTTAATACATTGCTACAGTAATCAAGACTGTGTGATGCTGATGGAGGAATAGATACATAGATTATTGGGACAGAATGGAGACCTCAGATATAGACCCACACAAATATGTGCAACTGGTTTTTACCAAAAGTCAAGAACAAGTCAATGGAGGAAGGATAGCCTTTTCATCTACTTGTGATGGAACAATTAAACATTTATAGAAGAAAATATGAGCCCTGGCCTAAGTCTCAGACCTTGTGTAAACATTAACTCAAAATAAATCACAGTTTTATATGTAAAACTTAAAACTAAAAATTTTAAGAAAAAAAGATAGGAGAAAATATTTATGGGCCCAGCATGCTTCTGCTGCGTCACTCTGCTAGAAGAAAATCTTTAGATTAATACTTAAGAAATTCTTAGACTTGGCAATGAAAGCATGATCCAAAACAGGAAAAACTGATAAATTGGACTTCATCAAAAACTATAAGTTTTGCTCTTCAAAAGACCTCAAGAAGATGAAAACATAAATTACAGAGTAGGAGAGAATATTGGCAAACCACATATCTGACAAAGGACTAATATCTAAAATATATGAAGAATTTCTAAAACAATAGCAAAATACAAATAATCCAGTTTGAAAAATAGGCAAAGCACATGAAGAACCACTTCACTGAAGAGGATATATAGGTGGCAAATAAACACAAGAAAGATGTGCTTATTTGTTAGCCTTACCAGGGAAATGCAAATTAAAGCTGCAATGAGATATCACTACACACCTATCAGAATGGCTAAAATATAAAAAGAGTGATAATCCCTAAATCCAGTGAAGATGTAGAGAAACTGCCTCACTCATACATTGCTGGTGGGAGGGTAAAATAGCCTCTCTGAAAATAGCCACTCTGGAAAACAGTTTGGCAGTTTCTTAAAAACCTAAACATGCAAGTACTACATGACCCAGGAATTGCACTCCTGGGCATTTGTCTCAGAGAAATGAAGACTTATGTTCATACAAAAACTTGTACACAAATATGTACAGCAGCTTTATTTGCAATAGCCAACCCAAATGTCTTTCAGTGACTGAATGGTTAAACAAACGGGAATACTAGTCAGCCATGAAAAGAATGATCTTTTGGTACACACAACAACAGGTCTGTATCTCTAGAGAATAATGTTGAGTGAAAAAAGACAATCTCCCAAGGTATCCCTGTATCAATCTATTTATGTAATGTTCTTAAAGTGGCAAAATCATAGAACTAGAGAACAGATAACAGATTAGTGCTTTCTGGGGTTGAGGAGGGGATATGCGTAGGAGGGAAGGAGGTGGCTAGGAAAAGCCAGCCTGAGTGGTCATTATTGCGATGCTGTGTCCTATATCTTGGCTGCATCAATGTCAATATCCGAGTTGTGATATTGATCTCAGAATAAAAAGCTGAATCTGAAAAAATAAATTATGTAAACCCAATGGAATACATTATATTAAAAAAGCAAAGGTATTAAATACTTGAAATTTGTCACTCCCTAATTATTTTATTACTTTCACTATTGTCTGTGTCCTTGAAGTTATTTATGCCTGTTGTACCCGTGTGGTGGAAATATTATGTAATGATGTGCTGCTATGCCTTTTTCCCCATTCTGCCTTCAGTGGATTCACGATAATAGCTTGATTAGCCTTAGTGGGAGTGCTTGCACTGCAGAAATGAGCAGACACTGCAGACTCAGTCTCTCTTTCCTTAAAATAAGATTGTTAAACTTATGTCAGGACACCACTGCTTATAAGGTAAGGGATTTCCAAAACATAGAAAGTGGGTGTCGATACTCAGGAAACACCACCTCTGTAATAACATATGTCCATCAAAAAAAAAATGGATAATGATTTGGATCAGTTATGAGAGGAAGAAACTGGGCACTCTTTTTTTTTTTTTTAAAGATTTTATTTTTAAGTAATTTGCACACCTAGTGGGGGGTTCACATTCACTCACAACTGCGAGATCAAATGCTCCACCAACTGAGCCGCCAGGTGCCCCAAAGCTGGGCTCTTGTTAAGGCTATTCCTTCTCTGCTTCATTGCTCATTTTTCATGAGGCAGTTGTGGACTGTGGATGACACAGATGCTAGGGGGGAATGGAATCCTCGCTGTTGATAATCTTGTTTTTTGAATATTCAGCAGAGAATTGGCAGGACGGTAGAATAAGAAAAGAATGGAGCATTATGAATGCTCAGCTATCTTAACACTTTTCTCCAGGCAATATTCTCTCTGTGGTTTCTCTCTCCACCAGATTCTGATCCTTTCTTTAACACCCTGGTCTAGGGACCCCTTAGCTATTGGTTTTGTTCTTCAGCAAATGTTTCCTTTTCATGCTTCTCCATTGGGTTATAGGTAGCATGGGATTGGTGGGGGGAGGTGATGGGCCTGTGATAGAGATCTGATGAACCATTCTATCCCATGTGGTAGGATGGCTGTGGCGACCGGTCCGAAAGGGGGCATGCCCAGTCAGTGGGATACATGGACTTTGGGTATAAGGAGTTCTCTTCATCCTTGGGCTTGCTAAATTGGCCCTGGCAGCCTCCGTGCTCCTTGCCACCCAGAGACGGCTTCTCTGAAGCCAGAGTGTGGCCAGGACAGAGCTAGGGAGAGATGAGAGACAGACAGACAAGTCAGAGTGATGGAGTCTGATTTGGGCTGAGTTCCTGGGAGCTCCTAGGGTCCTGGTCCCTGAAGTTTGTTCTTCTTCCTAGCTGAATTTCCTTTTTGGCTGAAGCAAAATCTAGTTGAGTTTTTTTGGCACATGCAGCCAAAAAAATTTAGATAAACACACACTCCTTCTAGAGCTTCCCCCGGTCTCCATGGCTTCTCTCGCTTCCTCTGGCTCTCGATCCCTCTCCCCTCTATTTGGAAAATAGGTACGTTGTCCAAGGCTGCCAGCCACAACCTAAAACCCTGGGAAACCCCTTTGCACCTAAACATCTGGTTAACTTGCGATCTTCAGAGATCCCCTTAACATCGGGATGCCGCAGCCAGCCACCATGTTGAGTCAGAGACAGGATAACAGACAATTCTGCTGTTTTATAGACTGAAAGAAACATTTGGGCAGGAATACACGCCTTCCTCCCCCTACCCCAATATAGAAGAAACCTCTCCAAATCAAGCCAAATGTTTTTGAGAAGCACTTTGTGGCGGTAAACTGATTGGGTGCTGAGATACCTCCGTCTTCGGCTCCCATATTCCCTGATTTATTTTGTTCCCGGAACGTCTGTAGCGCCACCATCTAGCCACATGTTAGGGTTTTGTCTACACAAGGGCGTAAACTGCATATGGTTTATTTCAATTAGCTTAATTGTTTTTGGTATTTAATAGCTAATTGTCTTAATTAGCTTTCAAAGCACAACAATGCCTACAACGGTAATGACTACATCTTTTCCATATGGTTACAGAAGACAGATGACTCAATTTCCCATCCTCAGGCTGCGCCCGTCCCCAGAGAGGATCCGGCAGATGCGAGAGGAAGAAGATGGAAGTCCTCTGGAGAACTGACCTGGCCTTGAATGCAAAACCCGAGTATTAAGAATAAATGAGAAGGTGATGGACAAGGGAATAAAACAGGAGAATGAAGGATTTATGTAGGACTCGAGTCATCTGTTTCCTTAATGTTCATACCATGGAGTGAGCTGAGTGGAATAATAACAACAAATTTCATGGTGCCAGCATGCTCTATTGGTTCTGATCTGCAGAGGCAATGTTTGAAGACCAAATTGTAGGACACTGAAAGTGAGAAATGCCCCCAAGCGCAATCTGTCTTAGGAAAAGCTGGTACGCGTCAAAACGCGGGTGACATTTCTTTGGCAAATCTGGCTTAGATGGAGTTCAGAGCTAGCGCCTGGCGTATATTCAAAGCTTAATATACGTTTTAATCAGCACCTGTCAGGAAATCTTTTGGGCTCAATCTTCAAAATATATCTAGACCCTGCCCCACTCAGCACATCCTTAACAGTTACCATCCTGCTCTGATCTCCCATCATGTCTGACCTGCCTGCCTTGCCCAGTTTCCCTCACTGGTCCCCCTGTGTCTACCCTCAGCCCCTACCATTAATTCTCAACAAAGCAGCCAGAGGAATCTTTTAAAACATAAATCCTACCACATCACTGCCCTTCTCCGAATTCTCTAATGGCTCCCATCTTACTCGGAAGAAATCAATGAAACTGGAGTCCTTGAGATGACCAGTCGTATACTGGACCGGGTCTTACCTTCCTGAGCTCATCTGCTCCTCCTTCCCCCCAGTCCCTCTCCCGCACCTACACGCAATGTCCCTCCCATCTTCACACTTTCAGGGTGCACTGCATAGTGCCGTTTCCACTAGCCACATGTGATTAGTGTCGATTGTATTGGACATGGACGGATAGAACATTTCCAGCATCACAGAAGGTTCTGTGGGGACCGTGCTGCCTTAGGGACTTTACACTGGCTGGAAAGCTATTTCCAAAGATGTCCGCGTGGCAAACTGCCTCAACTCCTGAGCCTTTGCTCACATGTCACCTTCTCCAAGAGGCCCACTCTGACCACCCTGCTTAAAATCTCAACCCACAACCTGTTCCCCCACCAATCAATCATTCCTGCTCCCCTCACTCTGTTTTTTCTATAGTACCTAACTCCTTCTTGCATTTTGAAGAATTCAGTTATTTTTTATACTTATTGTTTATTGTCAGTATCCCCCATGAAAATGAATAGGGTTTTTGCCACTGCTGTGCCCTTGGCATCCAGTAGAGGACCTAGCACAGCACAGAGTAGATACTCATTGTATGGTGGTTGAAGGAATTAGTTAACGGACCAACATATTTACTGAGCACCTTCCATGTTCCACCTTCCATGTGGTAGGCCCTGGGGATATGCAGAAGAATAAAATAGACATTATTCTTGCTGTCACAGAGACAAGTAAATAAGCAAATACCTAATATGAATTCTTTTTTTTTTTTAAAGATTTTATTTATTTATTTGACAGACAAGTAGGCAGAGAGGCAGGGAGAGCAAGAGAGGAGGAAGCAGGTTCCCCGCTGAGCAGAGAGCCCAATGCGGTGCCGGATCCCAGGACCCTGACACCATGAGGTGAGCTGAAGGCAGAGGCTTTACCCACTGAGCCACCCAGGCGCCACACGAATTCTCTTTTTTAAACAAGATTTTACTTACTTATTGGAGAGAGAGAGAGAAAACACCCAAGCAGGGGCAGAGGGAGAGGGAGAAGCCAGCTCCCTGCTGAGCCCGATGTGGGGCTCATTCCCAGGACCCCAGGACCATGACCTGAGCTGAAGACAGATGCTTCACCTCTGAGCCATCCAGATGTCTCCTTAACACAAATCCTGAGGAGTTCTTGAAAGAGAGAAATAGCAGAAATAGAGAATATTGTGTATGTGTGTGTATCAGGATGGGGAGACTTTTTGGTGAGGACAAGCCAACTTTGTAAAGAAAGGTGGAGGCAGGCAATTGCAGGGAGGCACTGAAGAGTGTCCCCGAGGAAAATGGCTGAGCAGAGGCCCTGATGCAAGATAGGACGACTCAACAGTGCAGGGGAGATGCCCGAATTATCAGTCATCACAGCTCGGGTGTGGAGGGGGGCAGCCTTCCTGGGCAGTGCTACTCCATGTCTCCATGTGTGGTCTTGCCCCAGCAACATCCAATCCTGTTAGAAATGCAAATTCCCAGGACCACCCTGAGCCTTGGGAGTCTGTGTTGTGACAGACTGCCAGGTGATCCTGACATTCTGTAACACTGCTCCCTCACGAGAATCTGGCACTGGTGGGCACCCGATGACCAATGCTTGAATGAGCGAATGCCTGCAGCGCCCCTGCTTGCACTCTTTCTCTCTCAAATAAATAAATTAAATCTTTTAAAAAAAAGACTATTTTTTTTTTTTAATTTGACAGAGAGAGAGAGAGAGAGAGAGAGAGATCACACGTAGCAGAGAGGCAGGCAGGGAAGTGGGGGGGAAAGGGGGAAGCAGGCTCCCTGCTGAGCAGACAGCCCAATGCGGGGCTCCATCCCAGGACCCTGAGATCATGACCTGAGCCAAAGGCAGAGGCTTAACTCACTGAGCCACCCAGGTGCCCCATCAAATAAATAAATAAAGTCTAAAAAAAAAAAAAAAGAAATTGCACAGTATGTATGGGGAGCTGGTCTCCGGGCGGTTTTAGGAAGGAGGTGTTGCATTTGTGATGTGATTAGAGTGACTATGTAGAGTGTACAGAACAACGCATTTAATGTTTATAAAAGAGCAGGATGAAAAAAAAAAAAGAGCAGTATGGTACCATCACCAACTAGCATTTTCTATATGCCACACACTGTCCTAAGCATTTTATACGCACGTGGTCATTTAATCCTTACAATCCAATGAGGTAGCTACTCTCTTATTTAACCAATGAGGGACTGTGGCACAGAGAGGTCAAGTAAGTTGCCTAAGATCACCCAGCTACTAAGTGTTTGAGCCTGTTTTGAGCCCACAGTCTGTCTGTCTCTACTTCACTCTGAGCACAAAGATCCTTGGGAAATAGTTCACTGCCTTCTGCCCAATAGTCCCTTTGGAGGCCCTCTTGGGTGAGGTGATGGTCAGTGTTTTAGAATGTCCCTCTTTTCTGGATCCTTCCGACTCTGTTCTCTATCCTCTGTGTTTTGTTCAGTGTGTTGGCCAGTGTGCATGGGCGGGTGGGAGGGAGCGTGCAAGTAGAAGGAGGGGGCTGTGGGCCTCGCCCCAGGTCTGCGCAAGGGAGAATGGGACTTTAGGGGGTGCCAAATTTACACTATCTCGGGAGGTTTCTTTAAGAAAAAGAAGACACAAATGCCTTGTTTTTGCAAACTTCATAAAACCACTGACATTGTGAGTTCAGAGAAGGCCCCTCCCCACACTTGGGGCTTGGAAGGGGCCTCATCAGTTTCTCAGAAAACCTGCCTCTGCGTCTGGGCTGGCTTTCTTTGGCCACAGCAGAGTGACGGGTCTATAAGACGAACATCATCCTCTTGCTAATATCCATCTCCTATTAGAGTAAAAGTCAAACACATTATGCTTCTGGAATTTCTGGAATTTCTTCTTCTCACCTCAGCAAGGCTTGGGGTGGCCTTTTTTATCCTTCTAACTTGGGAGAGAGCAAGAAAATGCTATCCTGACTCATTTCGGAGAACGGTGGTGTACTAAAGGGTAAGGCAGTAGGTGGGGGACTCCACTGATGTCCCCCGGGACACATAGCTGGCTGGCCTTGCAGAAAGGAGCTGGCTTTCTCTAGGCTGGAGTCCCAGGCACAGGCTGACACGGGCTGCAGTAAATGACCCCCAGTCCTTCCCCTTCGCTGGCTTCCTGCTTGTTTCAGCTTGTTTCTGCACATCTCTTGAACACATGGTCCGGTCAGGGTGTGGCCTGGCTCTAGCCTCAGCAAGGACCTGGCTTTTTCTGTAAGTGAGGTAGCAGGTAGTCAAGCAGGGGAGGTAGTTTCTGTAGACGAGTCTTTTCCCAGGGCCCATTTGGGCTGACGGCTATGCCGGAAACTGGTTCTGGTCTGTCCTTAAAACAGGGACAACATGATCAAGTTGGCTTTAGAGGCATGACTGAGAGGTTTGGGCAGGATTCTGGCCAGAGAGGCAGAGAGGAGCTGGGGGTGGGGGAGGGACCTGAGGGGTGAGTGCTGAAGCTGGGAGTCGTGTGGGGATGGAGGTCAAGTTCATACATTTCCCACCATCACAACCCATTAATTCTAATGAACCGATGCTCCATCTGACATGTGCTCTCAGAGCCCACTGTCAACTTTGCTGTGGTTCTCCCGGGACTAACGGAGGCCATCGAAAGCGCTCACTTGATATTCAAATATTCCCTCTTTCCCCTCTCTCTGAGGAAACTGACTGGAAACGGCAGGTTCATAGACAGCACGGAGCTGCACGTTAAAGCCAACCCAGCAGTCCTGGGATTTATAATCACAACCTCTTGGAATTGAACTATTAACTAATCCAAACACTAGTATATTAAGTCACCAACCCTAGCCTCCAGCAATTACCAAGACATCTCGCCTTCGTCAGTCATTCTAAAATGGTTGGAACTGCTGTTGCCTCTTTAATCAGGTCTCAAGCTTGGGGAGGCCAGAGTCTCCTTTTTTCTGCCTCCCTCATGTTTTCCCTGAAAGAATGGAGAGGGAGGTCATTTTCTTTTTCTTTCTTTCTTTCTTTCTTTTTTTTTTCCCCTCTCTCATCCCTCCAGGATTCATGTGATAAGTTTCAAAGTCTGAAGATAGGAAAGCTAAAATTAAGTGCAAAATGTTCAAATGTCTGGAAACGTGCCCATTCCTTTTAAGAAGGATTATGTCCTTCAGCAGGAAGCGGAACAACAGGCAGAGTTCATCCAGCAGCTGAAATGACCAGCGAGTTGTAAAAGAAACACTTGTTGAAGGCAACAAGTTAATAAGGCAGACCGACCTTGAGAGCAGGATTTGGTTTTATCAAGGTCACCGCCGTGCAGTGAATACTCACCCTGACTCTTAATGCGTGAACGGGGGCTGGCATGTCTCCCTTCTGACTCAGGCTGCTTTTGATCAGTGGTTGCTAAGGGGTGGGGATTTTAGCTGATGAATGCATTAACATTAAGTAACATCATGAGAACAGGGTTCTGTTCGGAGTCACACTGGCTGGGCTGGAATCCTGGCTTCACCACTTACAGGGTAAACGACCTTGGGCAAGCTATACAATCTCTCCATGCCCGTTTCCCCATTTCTTAGGGCATAGAATTGATGCCTGCTTTGTGGGATTGCTGTGAGAACCATTCCTGGCAGGTAGTGCTACATAAATGTTTATTGTGAAGATGATATATTTTTTTTCAATAATTATGACTAGTTAAGAGAAGGTCTCAGCTTGGAGCTGATCTTGCTAATCTCATTTTAAGAGAGAGTGGGCCTCAGTTTCAAATTTAGCTAGAATGTAGTCATACTGTTTTTTAGGATATTTACTTTTATGGTTATCTCACATTTACATGGCAAGTGAAACTGGTTTTCTCTTTGTAATAGTCACATAAAAAAGTTTTTTTTAGAAGACTTATTTACTGGGGTGCCTGGGTAGCTCCATTGGTTAAGCATCTGCCTTCTGCTCAGGTCATGATCCCAGGGTCCTCGGATTGAGCCCCACGTCGGGCTCCCTGCTCAGTGGGGAGCTTTCTTCCTCCTCTCTCTCTCCCTCTGCCTGCTGCTCTCCCTGCTGTGCTCTCTCTCTCTCTGTTAAATAAATAAATAACATCTTTAAAAAATATTAAAAGATTTATTTATTTGAGAGAGAAAGAGAGAGAGTGAATGCAGGGAGAGGGACAGAGGGAGATGGAGAGAGACTCTCAATTGGACTCCACACTGAGCTCAGAGTTGGACGCAGGGCTCGATCCCACGGCCCTGAGATCAGGACCTGAACTAAAACCAAGAGTCAGATGCTTAACTGACTGAGCCACCCTGGTGCCCCAACAGTGACATAAAATTTTTTTTTTTTAAAGATTTTATTTATTTATTTGACAGACAGAGATCACAAGCAGGCAGAGAGGCAGGCAGAGAGAGAGAGAGAGAAAGAGGGAAGCAGGCTTCCTGCGGAGCAGAGAGCCCGATGCGGGGCTCGATCCCAGGACCCTGAGATCATGACCTGAGCCGAAGACAGCAGCCCAAACCACTGAGCCACCCAGGCGCCCCGACATAAAAATTTTTAAAGGTAACTTTATTTAAATAAAATGTGAGGTGCTTAAACAGAAAATATCAAGAAAATGGCAGATATAAGTGGAAAATGAACAAGGCAAAATTATATATATGGGGCATGACGGACAGAGCAGGAGGGCAGGCATTCTTGGTCTAAAAGAACTTTCCAGCACAAAAATTCTGAGACTGGTGACACTCTGGTGGGCATTTTAAAATTCAGGTGAAGGAGCTTCAGCAGAAAACTTTCTCTGTCTTCCTCATGGCTTCCTTCTGCCTTTCCATTTGTGAGTGGCCACAGAAGTGAGTCACTGGGTTGGGAGAGGCACTGCTCCATTCTATGTCTGCCCATCTCCATGACCCTGCCCTTCTGACCGCTGGGATGGAGGCTTCCAGGGAAAGCAGGCAGACTGTGACCACCCATGTAGGCCACCAGGGAGAGGGGGGAGGTCACAGTGCACTGGACAATGGAATTGTGAAAAACTGATCATTTTGATTAAGTGCGAATAACTGATATGGTTTGATGAAGCCTGAATCCATGGCTTCCGACTCTGGATTTCCTGACACCGGATTCCTCACTCCTCCTAAATCAGAGATAGCAGATCTGCCAAGTCTTAGGAGAACAAAGAGAAGGAACATGGTGAAGTCCGGAGAGGGAGAAGACCAGGCACCGTTGGATGGAGGCAGAAAGATCTGAAGAACACATGTTTTTAGATACCATGGACACGTAGTTTTAAGAAGTTGGAACTGTGCCATTCTGAAAATGACATGATTTAACTGAGTTATTAGAGGGCCAGCTAAGGAAAATGTAGGTAACATAAGCCATACATGGATGGATCAGAGGCGTGGTTAAAATAAAGGGCTTTTATAAAACACACAACTGTTTCTAATTTCTAGAACCCAATTTCTGTTTCTAGAACCCCATACCCTGGACTTCCAGAATCCCACCTTGGGGCTGCCTTGGGGATCCATACTAGGGCAGTTTGTGCCCGCCCTGGACTAGTTCCGTGCAAGGAGAGGTAGGCTATTTACCTCCACTAGAACATCCTCCTATTATGGTAAACGAGATCATCCTTAACTTCTTCCCTCCCGATCCCCTATTTGGAACCGTGATATTCCTTTTCTATAGGCCCCAAGAGCCACAGTTTCATTTCCCTTCTCTTTCATTTCTCCACCCAACCAATCAGCAACTCCTCAAATGTTTTCTGGGTGATGACTACAAGCTCTATGCCTTTGTGTCCACCGTTATCTGTTCAGCCAATTCTTCATGCAGTAAACACCAAGTGCTTAATGTGTGCTGGAACATGGTCTATATCTCTTCTGCCTGAGTCCTTGATCGCAGTGTCCTGCCTGGTGCTCAGAAGTTATTTATTGAACTGATGTAAAGGTGTCTCGATCTTCTCTCTTCTGCTGGAGAAGTTTTTGTGGCCTGGAGGGGAAACAAATCTCTCCTGAGACCTTGGTTCCATTTGAATCCATGGAACTTTCCTGAAACTGACATCCTCCTGAGGAAGGTGGGTGGGTTAGGTCTGGGGAATCTAGTTCCGCCCTTCTCTGTCCTCCTAAAAAATCCTAACCTGGGAGTATGAAAGGACAGCTGAACAGCCAGGAGATTTTAATTCCCTGGGTGCTCAGATGGTCATATAAATGAAGGTATGGAACATGAAATCTACTGGGGGTGGAGCTGCAGGTGAATGCTAGGAGAGATGCAGGTCCTTGATCTTTATATTAACCCAACTCTTGCTTTCACTTCTTAATCAGAGAATACTTTTCTGGAGGGGGCGGGGTAAGGAGTGGGGGAAGCCCAAGTTAGCATTTTTATTACTAAAAGTAACCGACAAACCATATGGAAATATTTATGTACTCCAACTCAGTCCCCTTGTGGAAAAACCTCTTGTTGATGTACGCAGGATGTTTTATTATAGATAGATTTGTCTCTTGCTCAGTGAATAAATAATCAGACTTTAAGGCAGGGGAGGCATACTGGAGTTAAGAGAAAGACAGCCCTTAACTTTCCATTACACATTATTTCAATAGAATTCCCCTGTGGCAAATGTTTTTTATTCCAGAATAATATGCCACAGTGTTTACAGAAAGATTTCTTATTCAGCAGCAACATGGTTGTGCTATTTTGATTACATTCTTAGTCCCTGGTAATTGTCTCATTTTCCCTTTGTAAAAGGAATTCAGACGCCTAACATGATTGCACCTTGACGCCAATTCACGTTGTCATGAAGAATTTTACTGATAGAATTCAGTGAGTTGTGAATACCTTCTTTGACCACATTTGGTTTTCCTCAAATCATCTGTGACTCACACATAGCACAGATGTTCCCAGCTGCTGGGAAATGAAACTGGAAGTTCAACCTGATAAGGAGAAAAATACCTAATTCAAATTCTAAGAATTATTTGACCTAAATCAATTTCAACTTGAGAAAATGGGGTCAATTCTCTGGGCTCCAGAAGAGCCACCTTGGTGATTAAAAAGTAAATCTTGAAGAATTAAATTATGTTGCTGCTCAGCTTTCATATGCACACTTAGGAAAAAAAAAAAAACCCAGAGCATCAAAGGCTATTGGAATAACTCAATTTAGTGATGGTGGCAAAGCATTGCTGAAAAAGGACTTTTCAGGCTGTGAGTTTTGCTCGGGGGAACTGTTACACACTTCAATTGGTATTTGAGAAAAAAGGAGAAGTCTTTCAAATGAATAATTTTATGACTTTGAACCACACACATACTGCTTGACTATCAAATTATTTTAAATGAGAACTTCAAAAAGATCCACTTGTTAAATGAATAAAAAGCCCCAAACATCTGCCTACCAGAACAAAGGGATTTGGAATAAAATGCCAAGTAGAGATGGGGCTGGACAGGACTCTATTCCGGGGTTCCCAAGACATGGAGGTTAGAGTCTACCCTGGATGGGAGGGGGCATTGACTGCAGGATTTTATAGATAATCGAATCCATCCCTGCCTGATTTACAGATGAAAACACTGAGGTCAGAACCCAGGGGTCCTGCCAGACCCGGTCCCCACCCTACTGGGAACCTACACCCCATCCCCAGACCCAAGTCTGAGTCCAGACTTGTCCCAACTTAGCACTCTCCCCATGGCATGGAGAACAGTCAGGGATAGATAAACTCTTCTGGCCTGTGGGACTAATGAAAGACGGTGATTTATGTGTCAATTTACCTGGATGATATTTGCCTTTTCAAGGAGACCTTTGATACGTTTAACCCTTGGCTCACAGCGATTTTTCAGGCAACTGAATTGGGTCAGGGGGTCCCTCGCACTCTGCGCTGCCCCATCCTTTGTTATCAAACAAGTAGACGGATATTTATGAAGTTGTCTATTGAGTGGTGTAGAGGAAAAACTAACTGCCTCGGTCTGGTAGTTGGAAGATTCAGATTCTCATCCTACATCTGCCGTCACAGAGGCATGTGTAACCCAGGGTCCCCGGCTTACGCAGGCTGATCTTAGGAAACTGCCTGCGTCTGCATTTCGCCTGGGCTTCTTTGCTCTCAGCGAGGTGGTGACGAAGATACAGGCTCATGAAAGTGAAAGTGCTCTGCGAACTGGGAGGACGCGGTAGATGGGTGTCTTTTTTTTTTTTTTTTAAAGATTTTATTTATTTATTTGACAGACAGAGATCACAAGTAGATGGAGAGGCAGGCAGAGAGAGAGAGAGAGAGAGAGAGAGGGAAGCAGGCCCCCTGCTGAGCAGAGAGCCCGATGCGGGGCTCGATCCCACGACCCTGAGATCATGACCTGAGCTGAAGGCAGCAGCTTAATCCACTGAGCCACCCAGACGCCCTAGATGGGTGTCTTAATCATGTATTTCCATTCTGTACTTTTTTTTTTCTAATTTTTAATTTATTTGACAGAGAGAGAGATCATAAGTAGGCAGAGGGGCAGGCAGAAAGAGAGAGAGAGAGGAGGAAGCAGGCTCCCTGTCGAGCAGAGAGCCCGATGCGGGACTCAATCCCAGGACCCTGAGATCATGACCTGAGCCGAAGGTAGAGGCTTAACCCACTCAGCCACCCAGGCGCCCTACATTCTGTATTTTTAATGCTTTGTTATCTTCAGGCCTTACTGACATAAGACCCTACCCCTGCCTGGATTAACGAATTCCTAGAGATAGCCAACAACTCACCCTATCCCAACCCCTTTAGCATCCTCTTAGCCCTGGGCCACTGTTCTCCTGTCCTCATCGCCCCAGGGCCTGGTACCAGACAACCAGGGACAGCCCCTGTCTTAGAGAACTCTGAAATTATTCAGACCAACCCGCTCACCCTATCTCACCTGTTTATTCGCGCACGGACCACAAGAAGGGCTTTGCCCCTGTTCCCTCCTCAGTCCCTCTGCCTCCTGATGGGCCCCAGGCCTTTGCTGTGTGGCATTCCATGGCAAGGCATGCCCTCTTCTCTCGGAATCTGTGAGTATCACAAGCCGTCTTTCAAAAATTAATTATTTTTTAAAATTAAGATTTTAGATTTTTAGAACAGCTCAGAATCCAGAGCAAAATAGAGGGGAAGGTACACAGGCGCACCGCTCCACACATTCATAGCCTCCCCGCTAACCTCAGCCACAGTGGTACATTTTTACAACCAATGAACCGTCATAATCACCCAAGTCCGCAGTTTGTATTAGGTTCACTCTTGGAGTGCTGTACGTTCTGTGTTTCTGGACGAGTGTGTAATGACACGTATCCACTATTACAGCATCGTAAAGAGTATTTTCACTGCCCTAAAACTCCTCTGCCCTCCATCCATTCACCCACCCCAAGCCCTGGTAACTGCTGGCCTTTTCATTGTCTCTGTAGTCTTGCTGTTTCCAGAGTGTCACAGGGCTGAAATTGGGCAGTATGGAGCCTCCTCAGATGGGTTTCTTTCACTTATTGACGTGAATGTAAATTTCCTCCACGTCTTTTTTTTTTTTTTTTTTAAGATTTAATTTTTTTATTTGACAGACAGAGATCACAAGTAGGCCGAGAGGCAGGCAGAGAGAGAGAGAGAGAGAGAGAGGAGGAAGCAGGCTTCCTGCTGAGCAGAGAGCCCAATGTGGGGCTCGATCCCAGGACCCTGGGATCATCACTGGAGCTGAAGGCAGAGGCTTTAACCTACTGAACCACCCAGGCTCCCCTATTTCTCCATGTCTTTTCATGGTTTGAGAGCTCATTTCTTTTTTAGCATCGAGTAATATTCCATGCTCTGGGTAGATCACGGTGTATTATCCATTCACCTATGGAAAGATAGCCTGTTGGTTTCAAGTTTTGGCAGTTATGAATAAAGCTGCTATAAAAATGCGTGTGCAGGTGTTTGCATGGCTGTAAATTTTCAACCTTGTTGGGAGTACCGAGAGATTGATTGCTGGATCGATGCTTTGTTTTGTAAGAAAACTCTGAACTGTCTTCCAAAGCGGCTGTTTTATTTTGCATTCCCACCAGCAAGGAACCAGTGTTTCTGTTGCTCTATCCACACCCTCGCCAGCATTTGGTGCCGTCAGGGTTCTGGATTTTGGCCATTCTCATAGGTGTGGAGTGGTATCTCATTGTAGTTTTAATCTGCATTTCCCACTTATTTGCCATCTGTATATTTTCTTTAGGGGGCTGTCAAGGTTTTTGGCTCATTTTAAAATCAGGTTACTTCTTTTCTTACTGTTGAGTTTTAAGAGCTCTTTGCACATTTTGGGTAACAGTACAATGTGCCCTTTGCAAATAATTTCTCCCAGTCTGTGGCTCGTCTCCTCATCCGTTTGATATTGTCTTTCCCAGGGCAGAAGTCTTTAATTTTAATGAAGTCCAGCTTATAAATTATTTCTTTTGTGGATCGTGCTTTTACTGTTGTATCTAAAAAGTTGCAGCCCTACCCAAGGTCATCTAAGTTTTCTCCTGTGTTCTCTTCTGGAAGTTTTCAAGTTTTGTCTTTTACACTTAGGTCTGTGATACAATTTGAGTTAATTTTTGTGAAGAGCATAACATCTGCATTCAGATTCATTCTTTTGCACGTGGATGTCTAATTGTTCCTACACTTTTTTTTTTTTTTGAAAAGACACAAACTCTCTTTTCAACAGCAGCACTCTCCTGATCTGTTGGCCTCCCCATGTCTGAATAATGATAAAATACGCATTTGGAAAGAGGGGGTCAGATTTTCATTTAGCTGGGACAGGATGCCCCCTCTGTACACAGCAATGCCTCTGCTGTCCAGTGTCCACCTTCGCTGACCTACTCCATCTCCCCGTCTGCCCCTAAATCTTGGAGGCCTGGAGGGCAACCTGTCCCCGAGGAAGGAGTGGTAACTGAGAGATGAGTGGTGGACATGCCGGTCAGCTCCTCCCTGGCTATGCCCAGAGCCACAGCTTCCCCAGGAAGGTACCTAACTCCACACCCCCACTGGCCCGTGAAGAATTCCAGGCTCTACCTTTTCTACCTGTCTTCCATCTTCTCTTTCATCTGGTCTCTATTCCCCAGCTCCACTCATATATTCTCTCAATCTGCCTGATCATCTGCCCAGCTTGTAAACATTCATGGAAGGCCCTCATTAGAATTTTTAAGTTTGTCTTCATACAGATTCTGCTCCTTCCTTATTAGGTTTCACCTTTGCTTTTTGTTTGTTTTGTTTGACTTTCTGACTTCTTTTTAGTTGCTGCCTTTTAAATGGGATTTTTCTCTTTCATTATATTTTCAAATTAGTTGTGAGTATGTAGCAGGCTATTGATTTTCATATATAAATTTTTATAGCTAGTCATCTTATTGAATTCTCCTATCGATTTGAACAGTTCTCTCTCTATTGTTTTCTCCCACTTGATTCTCTTTGGTTTCCAGGTACAGCGATGACACCAGTTTTTTTCTCATATATGTTTATGACTTTATTCTCTCATCGCAACGTGAGAGTGGGCATTCTTCTGTTTGCTCAGCTTTTTGGTTTGGTTTCTCACGAGGATTCTGCCTTTCAGAGTCCGCTTAGGGTCCCAGATACTGAACCCGAGTTCTGACCTAGCACCCTGGACTCTCATTGCTTTGGGGAGTGGGAATCAGGGGTGTTAAGGGTCAGGGGGTTCTCAGGGCTTGGAGCTCACAAGGTGGATGGAACACTTAACCTTCTACAACGCAGATCCCTGCTCACATCCTAGCTTCTTCTTGGAAACTCATCCAACTTGACTTGTGTTCTCTGGGGCTCAGCAAGTAATTATAGGGGAAAAGGATGACCAAAAAAAAATAGTCATAGTAAACTAATATTATTTCAGTGGACTGATTGTTTCATTAGGCATATTATGGATGTATGGACACCATATTATGGATGTATTTCTTTCTTTCTTTTTTAATATTTTATGTATTTGTCAGAGAGGGAGAGAGAGAGAGAGATCAAACAAGCAAAGGGAGTGGCAGGTAGAGAGAAGGAAGCAGATTCCCCACTGAGCAAGGAGCCCAATGTGGGACTGATCTCAGGACCCTGGGATCATGACCTGAGCTGAAGGCAGATGCTTAACTGACTGAGCCCCGCAGGCATCCCTACGGATGTATTTCTAAGTATATTTTGCCCTTAAAAAATTATTTTTTTCTGATCCTTGTAGCACTTTTCAGTTTCTAGGGACAGAAATCAAAATCCAACCAGCTTACATTACAGAAGGATTTCTTTTTTTAAATTAATTAATTAATTAACTTTTTATTTCTTTTCAGCTTAACAGTATTCATTGTTTTTGTACCATACCCAGTACTCCATGCAGTATGTGCCCTCCCTAATACCCACCACCTTGTTCTCCCAACCTCCCACCTCCTGCCCCTTCAAGACAAGCAGAGAGAGTCAATTATCATATGGTTTCACTTATTTGTGGAGCATAACAAATAACATGGAGGACATGGGGAGATGGAGAGGAGAAGGGAGTTGAGGGAAACTGGAAGGGGAGGTGAACCATGAGAGACTATGGACTCTGAAATACGGAAGGATTTCTTGATTCCTAGAAGGCTGGGTTGCTCATGCCCGCCTCCTTTGAGGGCTGAGTTACCACGGAAACAGGTACCCTGGTGGAGACAGCTCTGGAGGTGTTGTCTTCACTAACTGGCCTACTGAGCTCTCAGGGAGTGTTAGGCACTACTATAAGCGACAAGCATGCCTTCTCATGTAACCCTCCCCGCGACCCTATGAGGCGGGTGTGGTCTTGAGGCACAAGCCCCTCTTGGAGAACCGGGCCCAAGATCACAAAGCCACTAAGAGGCGGGACTGGGATTCAGAGTTCCTCTGATTGAAGTACCTGAGCTCTCATGGAGCTCTGGGTGGTCCTGGGAAGTGCAGCGGGCGAACATTCCTGAGCGCGGGCTCTGATTGGCCTGGCCTCGGTCATTTCCATAACCCTGGACCAATCGCTGATGTCAAAGGACCGGTTACCAGGATTAGCCCGGACTTGGTCACAGGCCTATTCCAGGGCTATAGAGAACCTAAACGGGGGAGGAAGGTGGGGTTTTCCCACGAAGGTGGGTGGGGGGCGTTTTGGGCAGAGGAGATGGTAAGCGCCCCCTGCAGCTCCCAAACACAAGCCCTCCACTCCAGGTAAGGCCAGCAGTCTTGGTGCTCTGGGAACAAGCACGGCGCATTGCTGCCTCCCATCTGTGCATGCCATTCTCTCACTCTGAAATGTCCTTTTCTCCTAAGTTTTGAGTAGAAGGCCCCTTCTTTTTTATTTTTCAAAGGATTTTATTTGACAGCACGCAAGAGATCTAGCGTGAGCAGGGGGAGGGGCAGAAAGAGAAGGAGACTCCCCGCTGAGCAGGGAGATCATTGTGGGGGCCCTTCCGGGCATCCCAGGACCCTGGGATGACGACCTGAAACCAACGCAGACCGACTGAGTCACCCAGGAGCCCCAACAGGCCTCTTCTCTGTGTAGTACCTTTCTTTAGAAGGCATCAACTTCCTCCCTTCCTGCTGATTTTGGGCAGTAGCTCTACACACTTCTCCAATCATTTGACTGATGAGAAAGCCGTTCTGTTTTCTCAGGGGAAAAGGAAAAGCTTCTTCCATTCAGTCTTCCATGATCTTGTTCGCCCCTTTGAACTTTCCAGCTGATTTAACTTTGCTGGGAAGCAAAGTAGTTCAAGGTGTCTGTGCCAAGATATTAGCATATACTGCCCCAGGCAAAGACACCACTGGAGCGCTCCATCTGTTTTGCCAAGTTCTGTTACATAAGTGACAGCTGACGGTATCTTTTGAGAAATGTAGTGTTTGTGAATGATGTGTCTTAATAGAAGAACAATGAGACACACCGGTATGCAGAACTGCCTTTGTGGGAGCAGGTTTTTCGCCAGAGGGTTTTTTGGAGGTTTAAGGCTGGGTTTTTTGGAGGTTTAAGGCTGCGTAGCTGTAGCTCGAATGGCAATCAAGGTGGGGTGGTGCCTTACGGAGATGAGAGGATTCTTTTCATTTGTCAAGTGTTGCTGGCAGCTGAAACTCCTCTGGGATGCCCATCTTGGGGCAGGGTGGACTCACTCTTAAGGGAGACAACCCTAGGGGTTTTGCTGGGGCTACCCACTCTTCCCCTCTTCTCCCACCCGGATGAGTGACCACCCTGTGTCTGGTCCACTGTGGCTCTACGTATTTTCTCTAAGCTCAAGAGCAGTAATGTTAGCTTGTTCAGTGTGGTGCCTGTGAAATGTGACTCCACAGTTCTTTGGCACTCATTCTATCAAGGCGTGTGGTCCGTGTCCCTTTGTGTTGATTTGGACAGGTTGTGACAGCCTTGACCCATGGAATCATGTGGCTTCCACTTGGTCCTCTCTGCACTACTCACCTTCCAACCTTCCAGAGACTCCCTCTGGGGACGCCACCACATTGTGAGAAACTCAACCCACAGAGAGAGACCACACGTAGGTACTATGGCCTGTCCTTCAGCCATCCGGCTCGGGCACCAGATGGGTGTGCAGAAACCAACTTGAAAGCCCCAGACATCATGAAGAAGTCAACAGCCACCCCCACAGTGCCTGAATCCCTGACCCACAGAATCGGTGAGCAAAAGAAAATGGTGGTTGGTTTATGCCATGTCGTCTTGGGTGTTTATTACAAAACAAAGCTAACTGGAACAGCCGGAGACTCTTTGTATCTACCACAACCGAGGCCCCTCTTCAACTCCTGAGTGGGAGAGAGTTAGTGGCTGTGCGATGTTCTGGGCAGAACAGAGTTCTTTGCAAAAACTAGGATCCTAGGCTGTCTGACATTATTTTATAAGCTCTCTAGTAGGTACCAAGAGGATGTCATCTTGCGCCCAGGAGTATTTTCCCAACTTGGAGTCTGCTTTGGTTCCCATGACATTTGGGCACTCTGCCTTCCTCTTTCGGCCTTGATGGAAAATTCCAGTGGACCTTTTCCTCCTACAGTTATATTTAGTTCCTAAGAAGCAAGCACTGGCACCCTATCCCCAGGGTTTGCCAATTTTGTCGAAGATTTGATCTCAATACCTTTCCTCCTTCTGTCACGTTGTTCATCTTCTAATCAGTGAATATGGCACCAGGTTTTGATTTGAAGGAATTCTATCAGCCAGTCAATGAACAAGCTGGTAGAATAATCACTCTTCATAGGGGCCCATGGAAAAAATTAAGACCATTATGACTCTCAAGAGCTGGTAATGTATTTGAGGAGATAAGACATACATGGAAAGTAAAATAGCCCAAAGAATATAGTATCTCCAGCATTTAAGTAACATATTCACCTGTGAGAGGGGGTAGCAGGCACTCTTCTTTGTGTCTGTGGTGCCCAAGTTACCCCCCACTGCTTTTAAAAAAGACTTAATCTAATTTATTATTTATTTAAATTCAACTAGCCAACATATAGTTCCAGATGTAGTGGTCAGTGATTCATCAGTTGCATGTAACACTCAGTGCTCATTACTTCAAGTGCCCTCCTTAATGGTCATCACCCAATTACCCCATCCCCCATCCACCTTCCCTCCAGCAGCCCTGTTTGTTTCCTATATCTAAGAGTCTCTCATGGTTTTTCTCCCTCTCTGATGATGCCCCATTCAGTTTGTTTATTTTAGAAAGGGAGAGAGAGAGCGAGAGCGAGCGAGTGTGAACAGGGTAGGGAGAGGAACAGAGGGGAAGGGACAAACTGACTCCACGCTGAGTGCAGTGTCTAATGTGAGGCTTGATCCCATGTCTCTGAGATCATGACCTGAGTGGAAATCAAGAGTCAGATGCTTAACTGACTGAGCCACCCAGGGGCCCTCAGGGGCCCCTTTTATAGTACATAGGATTACAAAGCAAACCGAACACACTGAAATGGCCATCCAAACACTAAAAGCCAAAACCAATGTGTGAATGTAGTTACAGATAATCGTCTACATTAACCCATTAAGTGACAAGATCTGATGTTAGTCTTACAACCACCATAATTTTGAAGAAGTAATAAGTAAAACTATCTCCTGGGGCCCAGGAGATACACAACTGTAGCATAGTAGACAACATCTGTGATTTCTGTTGGTGACAGAATTCCCAGGTACTGTTAACGTTTCCGGGGAGTGGGGGGCTACCTACATTTGTTGTTGAGGGAATTACTAAATTTTAGTTAGAACTTAGTTGCAGGCAAAAAAAGAGTATATGGTCTAAAACAAATTTAAAAATAATAACAAAATTGAAGTTGGTCTTGTCTTTATTATCACCATGAATTGTCCATTTTAAACAGTATCTGTGATAAAGTACATCCCTCCAGGGGCCAAAGATTCCCACTGCCCTTCAACCCCAGCATGCCACTGAATAAAGGTATACTTTTTCCCTTAGCCAGGTTCACAGAGTTCTGAATGCTATCCACAGTTCCCTTGGTAGTCTCTGACTCCACGTTCCTGCTGTGTGATGTGTCCTGGTTCAGGGTATGGGTTTTGGAATCCAGTGGAGCTTGGCTTGAGTCCGCTGTGCTGCTGATTAGCTATGTGACCTTGATGGAATTGCTTAGACTCTCTCTCTCTCTTTTTAAAGATTTATTTATTTATTTTTTAGCTATAGAGAAGAGGGTACAAGCTGGGGGAGGGGCAGAGAGGGGAAGCTGACTTCTTGCTGAGCGGGGAGCCCAACGCAGGGCTCAATCTCAGGACCCTGAAGCCAAGAGTAGGGTGTTCAACTGACCGGGCCTCTGCTTAGACTTTCTGAATATCAGTGTCCTTCTCTGGAGAATGGGATGTGATAACAGGCCCTTTCCAAACATCGCTGGGTGGATTCACTGAAATCAGGAAGTGGGTGAAGTGGTGAACGGAGCGCCTGGTTTGTGGAGGGAGCTCCATCAGTGGGAGTGGAGTTGGTGGTCATTGTAATGGTTGATTTTCCTAATGGCCCTGGGAGAAAGGTGCTGTTACCCTGGTTTATCAGGCAAAAAATCAGGTCTTTACTTCTGCTGATGGGGTTCTGATGGGGCAGGAGATGTCTGCTGCCTTGTGATCACCCACTTGCCCAGGACCGCCCGCCTTTCTGATTGGGTTGTCCTTCCCCGTCAGCGTTCTCCTTCCATGGTAGGTACGAGGTCACGGACTCTGGGATGAGCTGCCAGCCCTGTTCGGGCTGGAAGCGGTATGGGATGGGGTGGATTGTCTTCTGCCGGCTGGCACATAAAGCTTCTGCAGCCCAGTGAAGCTCCACTCCGGTCCTTCCTCTTACACGAAGCTCTTGACCTTGGGGATCACTCCCTTGTTAGAACTTTTAAAGCCTTCCTGGTCTGGGCCACTTATCTGGCAATGGATATATATGCTGCTGTCATTTTTCTCATGCTGGCTGCTCTCCTCAGTTAGATCATAAGTGATTAAGGGCAGGGAACTGCGAGAGAATTCCTCCAGATGGAAGGAAACGTTTATCTTCCTCCCTCTCCCGTTGACAGCCTTGCACATAATATGCACGTACTTATTGAATGTTTGGTGAATGAGTGGGTGGAGCGACCAGCCATGGGATCACAGCTTTTGGTGCACTTCTCAGCCTTGGACCTTGCTGCCCTAAGCCCAGGTCTGCCTGTGCTGTGTATTACACAGAGCTCCTCTGCTCATGAGGTTGGCAGGTGGGTTGATCACATCCTAAAGTTAAATAGCTAGTCAGGTGCTGTAGGTCTGACCATAAAGAAGGTTCCTTTCCCACTTGACCTGTGGGAGCCAAAAATGCAATGGACTTGATGCATTAGCCTTAAACCCAGACATTCAGATCTAATTAGCCTGGGCTGGGGGTCCCTAAAATTCCCACCACCCCTGGCTGAGAACCACGGTCCAACACTAACATGGAGGGAGCCCAGGCAGCATGGGGGCATTCATGTGGCTGGGTGCAGGCTCCCCAACCCAGTGGCTTCACCTTTTTGAGCCTCCATTCCTTCCTCCATAAAATGGGGAGAATGCTAGTCCCTAGCTCTAGGGAGTTCAAGAGGATTGAATGAGACCATGTATATGATGCTCTTAGCGTATCTTAAATCAAGGGTAACTGCCATTATTATTATTATTAATTATTTTAATGACATGTATGAGTGAAGGTGGAGGAGAGGGTTTGGGCCATAAAAACATCCCCATCTTGACTCCCTCCTGGCTGTATTTCTGTGTAGACTTGGCTCCAACCACCCAGCGCGCCCACACAGATACTCTTGTGCCACACCATGCTTGGGGAAGGGCATCTTGGTGATCCCAGCCCCTCTATCACGGTGGGGACACTGAAGTTGGGACCTGTAACGTGTCATTTATTATCCAGGCAGGAGGAATGGGAGGGAGAAGAATGCTGTACTTAAAGCACTTTTACTTTATTAAGAGTCTCTCTAATGTAAAAAATGCTCACACAGTCACTTTCTGCGGCAGCTGCGTTACCATTATTTTCAACCCTCTGAGGACAGAATGAGATTAGGTGTGGGGCAGGGGAGAGGCAAGGTGAGCCTTCAAGGGCTGGATTTAAATCCAATTCTGCAGGGTGAGCCCATGTTAATGCAATATTATAGGATTTGGAGGTGAGGGCCTCTCTGGCTTAATCCAAGGACTCTTCAACATCTGGGTCGTTGACAATGTCACGGCTGTTTTATTCTAACTGTATCAAGGGGAGAGTCAGAGAGAGCACTAATTCTTAATTCCCACAATGGCTTGCCTTGAAGGCACCACCTAGACAGTCCTGCCAGGAAACCTTTCTTGATCATGGGGATCCTGAAATAGAAATGATTTTGCCCATTCTGATGATTAGATGAGGCACAGGGACACATATACCTGGTATCTTTCCATTCTGAATCTCAAACAGGATTGCTCAGAGATCAAAGAAGGACGCAAGGCTAATTATCCCAAGGCAGCTACACATCTGCTCTACCTGCCAGGAGGCCTCAAGAGCTGGAAGCATCCACTGAGCATGGATTTGCCAACTCGTTGTGTGCTGGGGCCCATGAGTGGTACAGAGACTGAGAACTCATCCTCTTCTCAGAGGAATTCAGGGTTTAGCATGGGACAAAGTATAATAGAAGATACTACTGTGAGTAGAGCCCTCCAATGCAGCAGAGCAGAATTAGCACATTTCTCCTTTCCCTCCTCTACTCTAGAGACTGGGGGAGTTCTATTCTCATTTCCTATCCTCTACTGCAGCTAGAAGAAGTTGGTGATACAGTTTGGGGACATGAATTGTCCACAGAAGTCTGCTGGTGGGTTTCAGGGAAACTTTTGTTGGCCTTAGAAAAGAGGTAAAACACCTGGAAAGCAAGTAATGATTTCCCTGGAAGCAAATATGATGTCTGGAGGTTCAGCAGCCATCTTGCAAACATGAGGCAACAAGCCCAAGACAAAGGCCCTGTAGAGATGCTATCCCTGATGTTGTGAGTCCTGCAGATCTAAGTCCGGAGTTGCCTTCCTTGAGACTCTTCATATGCGTATGTCCAGCCTCAGCAGGAACATTATTGCCTTTTGCTTGGGCCTTTCCTGATTGCTGCAGCCCAGAAGAGAATCTAAAAGGAGGGATCTCTGAGTGAGGAGCACCTGAGCAGGGACCCAGCTGGAATGTTGTACCATGTGTGACAGCCCCAAGGGACCACAGGGAGTGAGGGACGAGTTCCCAAGGAACCAGAAGATGGCGGATAGACAAAAGGCACAGTGACCATAGCCTCAATAAGTGGGTTGGGTATAAGTAGACTTGGGAGCAGCAGGGCACAGATCTCTTTGAGCTGAACGTGTGTCTCAGGGCTATCTGATCTGAGGCACCTTCTCTGCTCGACTGAAATTGTGAAGAACATGGACTAAGGCTCAGCTTCCCATGCTGTGCGGCCGGCACCCCCTCTATGGGACACCTCAGAGGCCAGCCTGTTACAGAATGTTCTCTCACATTTATCTTTTTCCTTCCTTCATCTGCCTTCCAGTTGGATGCATGACCATTTTCCAACACAGGTTTTTCTCTCTCTCTCTCTCTCTCTCTCTCTGCCTCATTGAGGCAAAGAAATTGGCAGGAGAGCTCGACAAAGCAGCAAATCCCAGGCTGGTGTCATTATCTCTGGGTTGAGCTGAAACCAAACGTGGCTCGGGAAGTGTGGCATCCAGCATTCTGTGCAGCTCAGTGTGCAGGGCGGAGGCCCCTGTCATTCCTTGTCTCCCCAGGGGCCTTGAGGAACCCCTCCCAGGGGACCTGGCCTCTAGAATTGCCTGTAGCCCCTCCCTGGACTAAGGCATCACCAGCAGAACCAAACTGCGTGCTCTGTGAGCGGCTGGAAATCTTGCAGGACAGACTCCTTGGCCAAGGTCATTAGGCAGAGGATGGAAATTTGTGACAGCAACTTGATTTGGATGCTTTAGATTTCTTTGTCTCTGCTCAGTTCGGGAACCCCCTACTCCCATCGCAGTCCTTTGCCTTTAAACTGGTCGAAAAATCTGCCTTCTTCTTGTACATGGTGGGACAGCGTAGGTGGGGTCCTGCTCAGGCCGACCTTTCAGAGAGATCCTGCCTTTCAGATTCCCTGGTCTGTGCTGCTTTGATCAGGAACGACCCAAGCGAGGCCCATGGTGTGTTTGCCCAGACCTGATGGACACGTGGTAAGGTCCAGTCCTCCCTCCCTTTCTCTGGAGCTTTCTCCCATCCAAGTACCAACCAGGCCCAACCCTGCTTAGCTTCCGAGATCAGACGAGTCTCCGGAGCTTTCTAAGCTGGGAGAAGGTGAGTCTGACCTTGCTGCTGGTCATCTTGTCTACTACTCAAAGACAGCTCTCCAAGAACAAAGGGAGAAAAGGAGCATAAAGATAAGAGACAAATATCTAATGATGTAATTTCTGTTCCTGGATCCAGACAGACCTGGAGGGTGTCTACTCTTGGGCTTCTCAATCAGGGATGTAAAATCTCCTCCTCTGTTGTTTAACCTGGTCTGGATCAGGTTTCTGCAACTTGTGGGAACAACAGAAAGCACTATTCTTCCCAGCTATTTTTTCCCGCTTCTGCTCGCTGCCCCCCGCCCCCATCTCTACCTGTTGAAACCTAGAGGCTTCTAGGTCCCAACTCAAAGGCTATCACCACCTCCTCGGTGAAGCCTTTTCTGTCCCCCATCTTTGCCGACCCACCTCTTCCACCTTGACAGCCTCCTGACCTGTCATCTGAACTTTCCTGTGTCCGTCAGGATGACATTCAGCTTCGGGGAGCAGAAAACCTGACTTACAGCAGTTTCCATAAACAGGGAGCTCTTTGTTCTCACATAACACACACATTCATTCTACAACTATCTACCAAGCTCTCATTGTGTAGCAGCCACTTTTCCGGGTTCCATTCCTTGGCCAAGCAGAGACCACCCCCCCTCCCCGCCACCCAGAACCTTTGGCCACCAGGTGCACACTTGTTCCCTGCTTCGGAGTGACACTTCTGAGTTTACTGCCCATCTCGTCCCTTCCTCCTGCCTCTGAATCCAATCTGTTCCTTCTCCCTTCTTCCTGTTCTTTTCCTCTCCAGGACCTCTGGCTCCCCATTAGCCTTTGGAAAAAAATTCATTGCTTATGTTTGTTTCTTTTTCTCTTTAATATATACAGATCTTTTACTCTTGGTGTAGGTTGCTCTTGGCTCATGGAGGAATACTTGTATTTGGCAGCAGCAAATGTAGCAGAAAGAATAGGCAATTTTGGAGTGAGAAGAGGTTCACATCCAAGTCCTGGAGCCATCACTCACTGTCATGACCGTGGGCAAGTTCCTTAAGTTCTCTGAGCCTGTTTTTTCATCGGTACAATGGGTAGGATATTAACACCTCTCTCCATAAGTCTTTCATGGAAATCAAATGAAATGACTTTAAAAAGCACGATGCAGGTGCTCGTTCCTGTGCTCTGCAGAAGGCTGCTTTTGTGCTGACTGCGGCAGAAGGATGTTCACGAGCCCCTGGGGAATCTGTCCTTCAAGCCCACATCTCAGGAACTGGGAAGACCCTTCATTTCCAGCACTTCCCGCTCTTGCCCCAGAGGCAGATGTTAGAAGCTGTCTGGGATGTTTTCTGAATTAATTGCCCCAAACATTCAGCGTTTTGTGTTGCCAAGTGTCTAAACAGGCTGGAACGTCAATCTCTCTCCTGCCGCTCCCAGCCTTATTTTGGAAATGGATTTAAAGTCACATTTTTGAGATTCTGAATATGTGACACCTCCCCCCACCCCCACCCGAGCTATTTGGAGCATCCATCTGGTGCTGTTTGTAACCCTGCGCTCTGGACCTAGCTTCCCCTGCCGCTTGGAACTCATTGGAAGACCTAAGGCTCTCTTAGGTCTCTGGGTTTTCTGGCCTCTGGTTTTGTATGTCATGGTTTCTTGGTTTCTTTCTTTCATTCCTTTTTTTTTTTTTAAATTAATATATAACAGTTTATTTCTTCTTTTTTTTTTTCTTTTTTAAGGGTCACAGGTCTGTGATTCACCAGTCTTATAACCAGGGTTCATTGCAACACATACCCTCCCCAATGTCCATCCCCCAGCCCCCCACCCCCCCACCCCCTGTGGTTTCTTGGTTTCTGATTTGGATTTGACATCTCTCAGATTCCTTGGCTACTGTTTATACATCCCCCGAGTCTTGTCCTGTGTGTCCTTTCACAAGCCTGTCAGTGGCTGCTCTGCCTTTTAGATGGTCCAAGCCCTTTCTGGAACTTCCTGGTAGGAAGTCTCTCATAGAGCTATTCTTCCCTTAACATTAAGCAGTACCACTCTACTTCTTTTAACTTAAACCTGTGAATTCCAGCTAATTCTCTGCTCCAAGGAGACTTCTTTACCTGCGTATAGGATACATCCCTCACTTTCTCCCAAATTGTATATTATATGTGCAATATATTGCCGATTATATTTTACACAATGTATAATGTTATATCATGTATTATATATAATATATACAATATAGGATGTTGTATGTACAAGCTTTCCTGTGAATCTAACACATTGGTTTTAAGGATGCTTGGAACGCTGAAAAAAAAAAGAAGAGATAAAATAGTGGGTCGTGCTACCCCCTGGTGGCAGAGCCTGACAACACATCTCAGCACAGGAAAGTTTGATTCTTCAACCAAAAACAAAAAAGGGGGAATTGGGGTTATTTCCCTGATATTATAGAGTCACGTGTATTTTCACTGCAACTTGTATCCACAGATACCAAGATATTTCTCTTGAGCTCTGTGATTTTGGTCTTCTTTTTAGGGCTAATAGACTTTCAACTATTTGTTTGATTTTTGGAGTCACAATACCTTATGTTATGTATACATGAAGAAAATATTTTCCCCCTACAATTTCTGTATTTTTTTTCAAAAAACTTTATGTAAAATCGAGATGTGTCTTACATGCTGGGGCTTCTCCCTATGTTGACCAATAAGGTATTTCACTGGCTGCTGTGCACAGACAGCTCTCACCAAACACTGCCATGAAGTTAAGGATTCTGAGCATCTGGTTCCAGATTGTTAGGGGACATCTACAGGAGTCCGGCAGGTGGTTGGGCAGCCCTGATTGGGGTTGGCTTTGGTGTGTGGTTGTCTTGGCTGCCTCTTGAGCTTCCTTCTGCCCCTTTACCTTCATTGCTTCAATCGTCTCCACCTGGTGCCCCTGTCCCCACCCTTGCCCCTCCCCGCCCCCCACCACTTCTCCAAACCCGGGGTGCAGACCCTGGCCTCTGGTCATAGACACAATGATTCTCCAGCTGCAGGCCAGACATTGCCGCTCCCTGACGACTGTCCAGAGCCTTGACCACACTGAAAATACGTAGCACGGTGCACGAGAGCGGGGGTGGCAGATTTTTTCTGAAAACAGCCAGAAAGTAAATATTTTAGACTCGTGGGCAAGATGGCCTCTGTCAGGACCCCTCAGTTCTGCTGCAATGGTGAGAGGGGCCTCCGGCGATACAGAAAGGGGTAGGTGTGGCCGTGTGCTCTTGAAACTTCCTGCACACAAAAATTGAATTTCATATAATTTCCATGTGTCATGAAACATTATTTCTGTTTTGATTTTTCCCCAACCATTTTAGAATGTGAAAATCATTCTTAGCGGATGGCATGAAAACAGGAAACAGGCTGGAATTGGCCTGCGGGCCATAGTTTTCTGACCCCTGCTTTAGGGTGAGTAATCCTTCACGCCTTTGGGGGCTGATGGCAATTTTTCTGACAACCATAAATGACTGCGTTCAGGACTCTGTTCTCTCTGGTTGTCTGCATAAAATCCAATTCATAGTTAAAGTGGTTCCAAGTTTTTGGTCAATTCCAAATAGGCACATATTTATGTAGGAGTTTTGAACTGCTTGAACATAACGGCTTTTAATTTCCTTCAAAGAACTGGTTGGTCCGCCAAAAGTTCTGTTTGAAAAGCAACCTCATGGATGTTTTATAAAAGTGAGACCTTGGGGGCTCTCACTCTCACCTCCGGATACTTCTCTTTCCATCTCTGCGCTTCCCTTCATCTCCTTCTTTCTTCTTCCTAATTAGCTGACTATTTAATTAAATGTTTCCTCATTTAGAGGCTGGGAGCTCTCACTGATATCTAATCATTGTGTGGCCATCCCGTGGCCTCTTCTATTTCCTTTCGAGATGAAGTGCCCAGAACTGAATGGCAGTCAAGGTCAAGCTGCCCACATTTGTATCACATCCTAGCACATCATTACCATGGTGTTCACTCCTCCTTAATACAGACTAATAGCTCATTCTCCTTCCTGACCTCTAGTGAACACCGAGCAGCCGTCTTCAGGATGCTCTTTGTGATAATTTCAAGATCTTTTCCTTAGGAAGTGATAATTAATTCAGGACCCATCAGCGATCATAAATAGTTTAAATTGCTCTTTCTCGAGTGTGAACTGCCTCCCATGGGCCACTTAATTTACCAGGTGTCCCCTGGCTGTGCTTGTGCCATGACCAGACACTGTCCCTGTCCTTTTCAACTCACTCTCCACATCTTACCTTGGTCCAGTTAGGACAGGCAGAGCTTACATTTGGGAATGAGCTGGTGCTCTGCCACTCACTTTCCTAGCAATGCATTAATGACGGATTTGATAGGATTGTCAGGGTTTCAATCCTGAGGAAGTCATCTCGAGGATTTCTGAGAGGCCACACTGATCTCGGCATTGTGCTCAGAGTGGTTTGCTTCCATTCAGAGAAAACCCAGGGATGTTACTTTACCTAAAACTTTTCCAAGCTTTGGGTCTTCTTGGGTTTTCCTAATTTGCTGCTATGCAGAACTTTGGAGACAAGGTTCTGCTCCATGGACTAGACAAAGGGTTTAGCTGCTCTCATTTGGTGATTGTTCCAGATGTTTACCTACACAAATGAAATTGGTAAAATTTGAATATGGATTAATTAGATAATGTGGTAATTAGATAATAATATTCCATCAGGATACATTTCCTGAATTTGATAACTGCCACTGTGATTATGGAAGGAGATGTCCTTATACATGGAAGTTGCATGCTGGGGGGAATCTAGGGGTGAAGGATCATGATGTTGGCACCTTATTTCAAATGGTTCGGAAAATATGTATATATATCTTACATTTGGGCATATCTACCTATCTATAAATAATAGGGTCTGCATAAGGACACACTTACACGTAGGAAGATAAAGCAGAAATGTTAATGATGAGTTAGGTAAATGGAAAATGATGAAGGAGGAACCTAGGTAAAGAGCATATGGGGGGCGCCTGGGTGGCTCAGTGGGTTAAAGCCTCTGCCTTTGGCTCAGGTCATGATCCCAGGGTCCTGGGATTGAGCCCTGCATCGGGCTCTCTGCTCAGTATGGAATCTGCTTCCCTTCCTCTCTCTCTGCCTGCCTCTCTGCCTACTTGTGATCTCTGTCTGTCAAATAAATAAATAAAATATTAAAAAAAAAGAGCATATGGGAGTTCATTTGTAATATTTTCGCAACTTTTATGTTGCTCTGAAGTTCTTTGTGAATGAATTGTTGAATTAATTAAGATGGTGGATGAATGATAATCCGAGCACCTGAGACATCTGTAGACTGCTGGCCTGGTCCTGCCTTCCCAACAGGGGTGTTCACCTTGGCCCTGTGCCTGCTCCTCCTCTTCTGCTCACTGTCCCTCAGGTCTACCTCATCTCAGCTAAGAATCATCAGACATGGGCTGAGCTCCAGTATGTGCCAGGTGCTGGCCGGGACCGGGGAGTGGAGAGTAAGCAGACGTGTCCCCATCCTTAAAAAGCTACAAGTCTAACAGGGAAGACAGAAACCAAACAGAGACTCACAACAAGCCATCACAGGGATGTGTAGGTTGCCGAAGGAAGCATGTCATAGGGTCTAACCCATTCAGAGGCTCAGGAAAGCCTTCCTGGGCAAGTGGTATCTGAGCCCATAGCTATAGGATGGTGGAGATTAGCTTGGCAAAGAGAGGGTGACAGAGGGGCCAGCACGTGTCTGGGGGCCTGGAGGGGTGTGTCGCTGGTGTTGAGAGAAACCCAGGCTGGCTGGAGCAGGGGCAGGGGCAGAGGAGGAGGTGGGAGAGGCAGGCAGGGTCTTATAGGCCATTTTGATAACTTATTTTCCTTTTTCCTGAGAGCTGCAGGAAGGGAGTAGGCAGTGAGATTTGCATTTTTATGTTTCTTTGCATTTTTAAAAAACAAAAAATCCTACTAACTGCAGTGTAAAAATGAGTTGGAAAAAGCAGAGGTGACAGTGGGGTGGGAAGCTAGGAGGCTTTGCAGTCGTCTGGTGAGCAGTGGTGTCTTCTGGACCCAGTGGAGACAACTGGGAGGATATTGGATATGTGTGGGAGCCGAACTTGGCAGGATGTGGTGGTCGATTGGACTGTCTCATGTGGATATCCCTTTGTTGAAAAATTTCTCTGTTTTTCCTTTTGGTTTACAGATCAGTTGGGAAGTGCTGTTTCTTTTTTTCTTTTCAAAAAGCATTTGCAGATATTCCCCCTTATGTGGCATTGACTAATTGTCTTGCTTTTGTTATGCCTGCGATGAATATCCTTTGCACAAAGATGATGGTTTATCTCATTCGATAAGATCAGGCTAATTAGGAATTGGGACTTACCTATCTCACACATTCTGGAAACTTACGATGTGGGAGACAGAATTTAATGTAGTTTTAAAGCAATCTATTGCACTTAGGAAATTGCACATTAGACAATAGGGTTTATATTGGAAAATATTAATTTTTGACAGGGGAGAGACCCTGCTTGATGCAATCACAGTTCTGACAAATAAATGCCATTGTCCTTTTCCATGCCAGTGGCGATTTGCAATTATAGTAATACATGGTTCTCTTTGATTTATGGCATCGTGTTAACCATGGAATTACTTAGCAAAATCAGCTGGGCTTGATGTAAGATATTTTCCTTGCCTAGAAAAAATTCTGGCCTGAAGAAAATAGGACATGAATTTAGGAATAGTGGAGTTATCAAAATAAATCTGAGGACATGAATCAATTCTACTGCACGAAGAACCCTAAATCGGTAAGTCCAGAAAGACTTTATTGATTCCGCCGCCATCACTCAGGCTTTCTTCATTAGATTCCTGAGCCGTATGTTTAATTGAAATGATAATGCAGATAACTGGGGGTGAACCCACAAATCCTGACTTTGATGTGGGGTTGTTCAAGGTAATGAAAACAGTTTGGCGAGGCTGGCTTTCTCCTTCAGATTCAGGGGTCTAAGAGGGAAGACTTTACCTGTTCCTGTCTCCTTGAGTTTCTAGTCTGGACAGATGATGAATCAACAATTTTAAGTCACTCCCTGTAAGTTTAATTAAAAAAAATTATAGTAACAGACTGATCATAATATAGGAGGACATCTAAAAAAATGACTCGTCGTGAACACCACACGACCATATTGACTATTATCATACTGCATCGGAGTGTCTATTTCTGTGACTTTTCTCTCTCATTTAAAAAACGAGCAGGGGCGCCTGGGTGGTTCAGTTGGTTGAGCAGCTAACTCTTGGTTTCTGCTCAGGTCACAATCTTGTGGTTGTGGAATCGAGTCCCTTGTCAGGCTCTGTGCTCTGCATGGAGTCTTCTTCTGATTGTCTCTCCCTCTGTCCAGCTCATGCTCTCTCTCTCAAATAAATAAGTAAAATCTTAAAAAAAAAAAGATGAGCCATTGAGGGCAAAGGTCTTTTTATGTTAGTATTCCTACATGTTGTTTAAATGCGTGAATGTATGGGAATTAGAAGAACATTGATATATTGAGCACTGGGTATTATATGTAACTGATGAATCCCTAAACTGTACCTCTGAAACTAATCATTACACTGTATGTTAATTGATTTTATTTATTTATTTATTTATTTAAAAAAAAAGATTGTATTTATTTATTTGTCAGAGAGAGAGAGAGGGAGAGAGAGCGAGCATAGGCAGACAGAATGGCAGGCAGAGGCAGAGGGAGAAGCAGGCTCCCTGCCGAGCAAGGGGCCCGATGTGGGACTCGATCCCAGGACGCTAGGATCATGACCTGAGCCGAAGGCAGCTGCTTAACCAACGGAGCCACCCAGGCCTCCCCTAATTGATTGATTTTAAATTAAAAAAATAAATGCATGGGGTGCCTGGGTGGCTCAGTGGGTTAAGCCGCTGCCTTCAGCTCAGGTCATGATCTCAGAGTCCTGGGATCGAGTCCCACATCGGGCTCCCTGCTCAGCAGAGAGCCTGCTTCCCTCTCTCTCTCTCTGCCTGCCTCTCCATCTACTTGTGATTTATCTCTGTCAAATAAATAAATAAAATCTTTAAAAAAAAATAAATGCATGAATGTTTTAAGATAGCTTTAATTAGAACTTTATCAGTTAGCTTTTGTTTATAACAAATAACCCTGGAATGTTATAGCTTAAAAACCCAAACATTTTATCTGCTCTTGATTCTGGGGGTCAGATAGGTGAGTATTCCATTTTTAGCTGGGACTGGCCCATCTAGGATGGCTTCACTCACACGTCTGTTGATATGACCCTGGGATGATGGTCTTCTGTCTCTCATTATCTGAAGGCAATTCACAGGATAGCAGAAGAATTCCCATCAGCCAGAGGGGAAGTAATTCTTATCAGCCTTTGTTGTGTACCATTTGCTAATGGTGACTTGACCAAAGCCAGTTACATGCTGAGTCTGTATTGAGAGGTGAAGAAATGATCTCTATAATTTGATGAGAGGAGCTACAAAATATTGTGGTCATTTTTTCAATATTTTGTAGAAATATAAATATAATTGTATTTTATGTGTTTTCCCCTTAACTGTAGATGCTTCCTCTGTTACATTAAAAAAAAAAAAAGATTATTTATTTGACTGGGGGGAGAGAGAGATAGAGCGCAAGCATACGGAATAGCAGAGGGAGAAGGAGAAGCAGGTCCCCTACCGAGCAGGGAGCCTGATGTGGGGCTTGATCCCAGGACCCTGGGATCATGACCGGAGCCAAAGGTAGCCGCCCAACTGACTAAGCCACCTAGGTTCTCTTCTTGTTACGTTTTTAAAAAAGTTTTTGGGGCGCTTGGGTGGCTCAGTGGGTTAAAGCCTCTGCCTTCGGCTCAAGTCATGATCCCGGGATCCTGGGATCGAGCCCCGCATCGGGCTCTCTGCTCAGCGGAGCCTGCTTCTCTCTCTCTCTCTCTCTGCCTACTTGTGATCTCTCTCTGTGTCAAATAAATAAATAAAATTAAAAAAAATTTAAAAAAAAGTTTTTATTTATTTATTGAAAGAAAAAGCAGGAGTGTAGGAGGGAAGGGCAGAAGGAGAGGGACAAGCCGAGTTCCCGCTGAGCAAGGAACCCAATGCAGGGCTTGATCCCAGGACTCTGAGATCATGACCGGAGCAGAAGGCAGATGTTCTACCAACTGTGCCACCCAGGTGCCCCTTATTACATTAAAAAAAAAAAAAAGCTAATATATTGGATATTTACTATGTGCTAGTTGGTTTAGATTAAAACATTTAATCTTCAGACAACCCTAAAAGGTGGGTAAAATTATTATTCCCCTTGTTACTAATGAGGAAACAGAGGCTCAGAGATATCAAGCCACTCACCCAAGGTCACACCGCTTGTTAAGTGGGAGAGCAGAGATTTTAACCCCATCTCTCTGGCTCTAGGGCCTTAAGCTTAGCAAACTTTTAATGATGATTATTACTTGCCTTTCATTGGGAGTTTAGACATTGATAGTTTTTTGAAATTGTAGGACACATGCCTAGGAGGATTTCTGATACTGTGTGTGAGACTGAACCTCCTTACCCCAGGGTGACTTGGGTCTAATGAAAGAATCATGCCATCTCCCAAGCCCAACAAATAAGACTGCTTCTGACTTATATTAATTTTGATATTCATGTTTCTCCTAAACCATGAAAGTGAAGTGGTGGTAGCAGATTCTGTCAAATCCTGAATAAGGGTCTGGGAATTATTCTGTGACATATATTGATTATGGATACAGGAATTTGGCACACAAGCCTAGGTGGCTCAGTCAGTTAAACGTCCAACTCTTGACTTGGGCTTGGGTCGTGATCTCAGAATCATGAGATCGAGCCTTGCATTGGGCTCTGCACTGGGTGTGGAACCTGCTTGGGGTTCTCTCTCTCCCTTTCCCCCAGATCCTCTCCCATAATCTCTCTGTCTCGCTCTAAAAATTAAAAAAAAAAAAAGAAAAAAAAAGAACAAAAAACATTGTGTGAGTCCATTGGCTATACAGAATTTATAATAAAGACTATTGTAGGGGTGCCTGGGTGGCTCAGTGGGTTAAGCTTCTGCCTTCGGCTCAAGTCATGATCTCAGGGTCCTGGAATGGAGCCCCGCATCAGACTCTCTGCTCAGCAGGGAGCCTGCTTCCCCTTCTCTCTCTTCCTCCCTCTCTGCCTACTTGTGATCTCTCTTTCTGTCAAATAAATAAATAAAATCTAAAAAGAAGACTATTGTATAATTTTTTTTATTTATCACTGAGTGCTATATATTCTGTGTATCCATAGAACTTGAATTAAACTTGTATATGTGGTATAATTATGCAGGCGCGCACTACGAGAGAAGTAGTTGAATACTTACAGCATGCCATGGGCATAGTCCCAGCATTCTCGTACCTGTTACAGATAAGAAGCTGGGGGATTTTCCTCTTCAGTTCGAGTGCTTGAGAATCCCAACTTTCCTCTTATCTTTGGCGTGCTCACTCACAGGAAGCCCTGGAAGTCATCGAATTCAGCCAGCAGAGGAAGTGTGAAAGACAAAAAACCAAACCAAACCAAACCAAACCAAACCAACTTTCCTAAAATCTGAGGCCTTTGCTAGGAAGAACTCTAATGGCAAGAGAACAGAGTTAGCGTTCTTGGGTCTCCTGCACCAGGAATGTCTTGTCTCTCATAGGAGGATTTTAAAGTTTTTATCTGTACATTTATCAAAGTAACCATAACAACAAGCATACACATGCTTTCTCATTTACAAAGCACTTCCACATTTATTAGCTTATTTCCTCCTTCTGAACAGTTCTGTTTCTAGCAATTCTTGTGCAGCCAGAGATGGGGAATGGCTACCACAGCTTCAGATGCTAATGAGCTCATTCCTCTCCTGGATGTTGCTGCTTCTTGGACATGGCATTAAAGGTGTTTACTTGCTGCTTCCTATGCGCTTTATTACCCCAATCTGCAGTGAATTCAGGGCAGGAAACAAAACCCCGTAAGGGGTTATTGACGGTTTGAGTGGAAAGAGCAATCCCACTTGCCGAAGTATGATGTGATTATCTTTGAATCTGTTTCTGTCCCTGGGGTGGAGGGTGGAGGGTGGAGAAGGGCTTCAGGAATAGGAGGGAAGTACAGAGGCAACAAACAGCTGCCTCAAGGAGCATGGAGAGAGTTTCCGACCATGTGCTAATACTGTACCTGTTGTAGCTTTCCTTACCATGGAGGAAAACACCATCCGACCCAATTATTTTCTTTTGTTGATGCAATCAACACCACAGCTTGTAAGGTTTGCTCTGGAAAATTCTGCATAGAGTAAGATAAGAAAGAATCCAAAAGCACAGGGCGACTCATTTGTAATCGTTCATGCCTGCTAGTGACCATGAGGTGAGGGCTGCAGGGCACTGGGAGTGTGGCTACTATCCAGTGAGCATGACTGACTTCAGGGCTACGTGGGATCTCTCAGACCTGAAAATGGGCATTTGGGACTAAAAGAACTGATGTAATGTTCTCTGATGATCAAAGTAAAGAAGATGGTTATCAGATCTTAATTCCTCTCTATAGTGCGTGAGCTTGGCTGGTCTACGGTAACCTCCTTGGCACGCTTGGGAAGGAAAAAAATTCAATTTCAAAAGTAAACACAGTTAGAAAGCAAAAATAGCCCAGAGGACAGCTTATCCATAGAACAAAGGCCAGCTAATTAGGGCCAACAAATGCAATGGAAGGTCGTAGAACAGAGGTGAGTATTTTATACAGCCGAAGATTGCCAAATACAGTTCTTCACCAAGTTTGCTTTTTTCTCCTTAGCTATTGATCACCTTTGTGGAGGAGAGAATATTGACA
Source organism: Mustela putorius furo (assembly GCF_011764305.1). NCBI lineage: Eukaryota > Metazoa > Chordata > Mammalia > Carnivora > Mustelidae > Mustela > Mustela putorius. The sequence goes on from NW_025421341.1 coordinate 23,528,768, forward strand.
TGTGCAGAAAACCGTAACGAGTTGAAATAGTTTTAGATAGAATATCTTTGGCAGGTCTCCGTGTTCTGATTTAAGTGGGAACCGCTGTGGGTTCTGAAATAGCTTCTATAACCAGTTTCATCACAGACCTAATCATCCCAAACATCATTCCCTGTAATTTGACTGAAAAGCAGTGAGACAGCAAAAGCTCCAATTCTTGAAGAGGATCCGGCAGCCAGCCAGCTTACACTTATTAGCGACACTCTTACAGGGTCTCCTCCCCTCTCTCTCCACCCCGACCACGACTAAATAAATCCAGAGGCTTGCCTCAAGTGTGGAGGTGAGCCGGGCAAGGGAGAAGACCAGAACTGACTCCTGTGGGAAAACAATTTTGTTAAAAAAAACATTCAATAAGGCTTTATTTTACTGTCCTATAGAACTTCCGTCAAAATATTGAGAAGTGAGTCTTTTTCTTTTTTCTTTGTTTCTTTTTTTTTTTTTTCCCCCAGAGGACAAGCAAGGACAGACTGTCAGGCCAGATTATAGTGGAGAGAACCCAGCACTTGATGGGTAGAGACCTGGATCCTAGATCCTCTCTTCTCCGCTGTGTGAACTTTGACAAGACTCTTAACCTCTCTGAGCCTTGGTCCCTTTATTGAGGCTTTTTTTTTTTTTTTTTCAGCCCTACCTTTTTTCCCCCCATGGTAAAGCTTTCTACTTTTTAAAGATTTTATTTATTTGAGAGCTGGAGAGAGAGAAAGAGAGCACGAGAAGGGGAGGAGCAGAGGCAGAGGGAGAGGCAGACTCCCACTGAGCAGGGAGTCTAATGTGGGACTTGATTCCAGGCCTCTGGGATCATGACCTGAGCTGAAGGCAGATGCTTAACCAACAGAGCCACCCAGATGCCCCAAGCTTTCTGTTTTTTTAAGATTAAGAAGTTCCTTTTGAAAACTTTGCTCTACCATCAGGTTATCTGAATTTAAGTTTTGGATTTTTAGAAAACACTATGGAATTTAGATATTGGGGCTATCTGGGAAGGACAGACATTTTTGGAGCGTATAAACCAAAATGTAAGAAAAATACCAGCCCTCATTTCAATTATGTATGCTATAGCATTAAACTAAAAAAAAAAAAAAAAAAAAAAAAAGATACAAAATCAAGTGTATACGTGTTACCCAAGTGTCTTTCTTCTTCTTCTGCATGTAGTAGAAGTATCTTAAATATAAAATAGAGGTCGCCTACCTTGACACCTCCTTTTATCTCCCTTGCTCTCTCTTCACCTTCATGCTAGTTCCTGGGACTACCACCTCTCACGGGCTGACTGCACGCTCATCCTTAATCCCTTCGATGCATGGGTGAGAGAGGCCGGAGGAGCACGATGTGTTTGCAGGTATCAGGGGTGATTATGGTGCAGGTCAGGGGACAAGTTCAGTTCAGACATCACTGTTCTGAGAAATTTATCACCAATACATTTACCCCCTGTGGTGGGTACGTGGTAATGGGGAGGAGGATGGCTCCGCGGAACAGCTACCCTTTCTTCCGCTCCCCCTTGTGAGGTCCTGGGAAGTTGGAACAGAGAGGAGGAGGGCATTTCAGGACATGAAAAGGGAAGGGAGGGAGCGGCAGAGAGCAGATTGCCTTATTCACGGTTTGCCTGGAGCTGGCTCTGTTAGCAATAATCCCCCAACTCGAAGAAGAATTCCTTTGGCTTTCAACATCTGGTTAAACCAACTGCACTGCAGCACGAAGTCTGCTTGATGAGCTTGGCCTGAGCCCCACATTTCCCCTTTCTTGTTCTCTTCCCAGTTTGTGTTTGTGAAAGCTCTTTGGGGGGTTGAACCACCTAGTGACAGATGTGGAGACATAGCAACTTCGAGGCCCCGTGATTTCCTTGATGGCGTAAGGAGACTCTTCTGCTGTCGCTCGTCTGATCTAGCGTGTCTTCAGATCATATAGAAATTCCTTTTTGTCACACCCCCCAGATCATAATGCAGAGGCCGATTAGCCTGATTATCAAGGCCCATTGGCTTCAGGCTCTTAGTTAAACGATACCCACCATGAACCACAAAGCAGAGCTTTGCGGGTTAGCTGAGTGTGTTATTACAATGATTTCATTTAATAAACTTCTGTCAGCATCTTAATCCTCAGTCAAGTATAAGCATGGGAATCCTTGTTAGCCATGATTAGACGACATTGATGGTTAACAACATTTTCTCATTCCACAGGATTCATTTTCATTAAAAGTCGAAATTGATTAAAAAAAAAAAAGATTCCAGCAAGAGCACTCGACGGATGGTGGCTTTATGGGTTTTCATGATGAAGACCTGTTATAAGTACTGTTTCAATTGTTCTGGCTTGATTCTACATTTGGGTTTATGCTGGGATCTCTTTCCTGTATGGTTTCCAACCCTTCTGCTTCCTCTTCTGCCTTACTTGTGCTTGGGTCCTGTCCATCAAACTTGGCTAGATGTTCTCTGCATGTGTGCCATTCTACTAATGGTGGAGAATATTCCCCAAAAGGGGTGGTATCAAGAATGATTTTATGTCTTCCCTCTTGTCAGGGTCTGTGGTAGAGCCTTACTGAATTTTTTGCAGTAGTCAGAGTTTTCTGGTCAGGCTGGCGGATTCAGACCTGATTTGGAGAATGGTTTACCCAACTCACCGCTGCTGGGAGCTCTGCCATTGTGTCCCGAAACCCAAACAATGCCGGGTGCATAGTAAGCATGAAAATATGAGGGGCTGAGCGTCCAAGGTTCCAAATGTACCACAGTTGTCTCTCCTGTCTTGAGAGATGTGCTCCTCTGGGTCCTGCAGGAAGCAGGCACTGGGACAGGATTAAACATGTGAGGATTTCATGAAGGGAAATGCCTGGGTGGGAAGAAATGGGGAGAGAGCTGGGCCGTCTGGGAAGGCAGTGATGCAAGTCTCTCCTGATTAAAGGAGTGGGAGGGAGAGAGGTGGGTGGTAACATCTGAGACTGCTGAGCAGACAAAGAAGTTTCCACAAGGATGCTGGGGAGTCTTAGAGCCAAGTCAGCCGCCATGCTAGGAAGGACTTCCGTGGCATCCTGGTTGCATTCAGGCATTGGCAGGGAGTAGCCTGTGGGAAGTGTGGCACTATATTTCTGAGCACAGTAGCTGGAGCCCTTGACGAATTACACAGCTTTGGTTGGGGGTCTGTGAGGGTCCTTCCCATGGCTGCCATAGAGCCAATGGGCAGAACTAAGTCAAATGCCACTGACTGATATCTTCCTCTGGGTCTGCCTTCTGTTGGGCTGTGGATGCTTCCTGTATCGGGGATTCTCTTCGTGGTTCATCTGTGGTTCGCTGCTAGACCTTGTCGTCCACAGGGCCATTTGTTGCATCGGGCCTGCTGCTGCTGTTGCCCTGGGTCCTCCATACCTTCCTGTCATTGAAGGCGCCATGTTAGTTCTCTGAGAAAGATCCGAGTCATTTTGCCAGTGAGAGCCAGAGACTGGGAGAGGGCTCTGGTGTTGGAGCAGGATTGGAGAGGGCCTTGAGTGCTGTGCTGAGGAGGTCAGACATTATCCTGAAGGCAGTAGGGAGCCACTGAAAACTGAAGAGTTTTCAGCATGGAGAGAAATCTGGTGGATTTATGAAGGAGGAAAACAGCTCTAGCAGGCAGAATGAATTGCCTGGGGAGGAAGGTTGCAGGGAAGGAGAGAAGCAGAGAGAGCAGTTAGGAAGATACTGCAGCCATATGGTTAAGGTGATGGGTGAAAAGGAACACCTGTATCACCTTCTCCATCTGTAACTTCAGCTCCCCCCTAGGGCCTCCTCCCTTTCCTTTCTGCCCAGGACACCACACCTAGAAGCACCTTTCTGGGAAGCCCCTCCTTGGACTGGTCAGGACCCTAATAACTCTGTTCTCCCTTCTCTTCCCCTGGCACCAGCTAAACTAGTTGGTGTGATCATTTTAAGATCAACTGTTCAGCTGCAGTGAATTATACCCCCAGTGTTGGGGGGAAGAAAATCATGCCTGTAGCTCATGCTGTGGGAGCAGGCCCAGTCAAAGTACATGCTCTTTCATGGTTCCTCCCTGGTGGGAAGCTGGTATTTCATGCCTTGCTCTGATCTTTCTTCTCACTGTAGTTCTCTTCCATGTACTCCGCTAACTCTCAACCTTTCTCCTTCCTTTCCTTCTGGAAGTTCTTTGTGGAAGCTGAGATCTCGCTTATTCTCAGTGCTTTTAGATGATCCCTTCTTGAGGAGAAAGTATTTCCCATGGCCACACAAATGTTCTATTTCAAGACCCTAGCCCCTGCTGTCCTTTCTTGTCTTTCTTTCTTTTCTTTTTCTAGCTTGTCTCTTAACACATTCATATGCCAAGCTTATCAGAAGAGGACACTCCCTCTAAGTGTCTGCTGGACTTCCCAATTCCAACTCTTGTCTCTGGAGGTCTGTCTCCCTCTTGGAAGGCTGTCGCTGTGTCATCACCCACTAGCCTCTGGGCTCTGTCCCCTGATTACCAAAAAAAGCACAGCAGAGACCAGATTGGTATGTGACTTGGGCACTGTCCTGCATTGTTGGGTTGTACACCGAGAGGGGCTCTTGTGGGTGGCCAGCTGTGGCTGCAGCTGGAGCAGCTCTGTCTCTGGTGCTTCTTTTTGTAGTACCAAGCTGGTAGCCCTTGTCAAAAACAACTTCCTCATCTCGTAACCAGGAGCCTTCAGAATCTCTGCATGCTTTAGAATCTAGCCTAAGAGAGCCACAGAGGAAGGAAGCCCCTGCCTCTTACTTCAAACCTGTCTACTGATGGTCCTGTTCTAGGACCAGTGCCCTTGTGAAGGGCATGTCCTTTAAAGGCCCCAGCAGCATGGCCTCACACTGTGGTCCGACAAGGGGATCTAATCAGAATATGATCACCCAATGCCTTCCTGCAGAGACATTTGCAGGAGGCCCTTTAGCCACAGCATCCCGATCTCCTGTCCTGTCCCTCATGGTACTCAAACTACAGCCTGTGCTGCCTGTTAAACATGGATTGCTGGGCGTTGGCTCCAGAAATTCTGATTCAGTAGGTCTGAGATGCTCCAGTGATGAGCCTAATGCAGCTTAAATCCACAATTTGGTTTCTCTAAGCAGGTGTGTCTGGCTCTGTGCTGCTGTTTAGCAAGAAGGCTTCAACTGTGCACAGGATTCAGCCTCCAAGGAGAAATGTAGTGGCCAAGGTCAGGGGTGAAGAACAATTGTAAATTGGAAATAAGAGTGCAGTGTTTGCATCTAGATCTGGGGAACTGTAGGCAGATCTTGTGTTTACTGCTACTGCTTGGGTATTATATTTCCCATTTGGAATCTCAATCTTAAAGTCGACAGCCCGTGAAAAAAGTTTTCAGGAGGGAAAAAAGGGAGATAGTGTGATTTGGGGAGACAAAAGTGATGTCTAGATTATAGGGTTTTGCACTAAATTTGATAATTCTCTGCACTGAAAAGAACCCCTCTTCTTGGATTAGAGTAAATCCACTTGGTGCAAACCCATATCCTTTAAGTACTAGTATATCTGTGCTTCTAAATACCCCGCACAAAAGACCAATAATGATCAGGAGTAACAGTGAACAACCTTGTAAACTCTTTAATGCGATTAATTAATTAGTACATTGCTACCAATTCTAAATGAGACATGCATCCATAGCTGGCGTGAATATAAAGTTGCTGAAATAAAAATTTACTGTTTTCAAGTTGGCATTTTATAATGAAAAACAAATTGCTTTATGCAGAATGTTTACTTAATTGTACTTGCTTTGAATTATCTGGCATGTGAAGGAAAGGAACTAGGTTCTAAGTTGAGAAAAAGGAATAAGGGGGAGGTTTTCTACAATAATTTTCAAGGATTACGTGGAGAAGACTCATCATATTTGCTCTACCTCCACTATACACAGAATAAAAAAAAAATACTATAGCAGTATACGTACTGGAGATTAAATCTGTATTTTCTCTCTGTTCCGGCAAGATAGGGTCAGAAAGATACCTTAGCTGTCTCAAGGAGAATAAGTCTTGTCCCAAGGAGACTCACTAAAACTAACCTCCCCCCACCCTACCCGTGTGAGATCTGGGACAACTGTAGACGTTGAGAAAGGTGATGGGTAGTTCCATTTTCCAGGAAAGAAGTTTGACCAGACATTTTGGGGCCAGGGTCAGGGAGGAGGCTTGAAGAAGAGGAGGTGCCTGAGGCTCTGGGTCTATGAGGCAGTGAAAGCTGAGACGGTCTGGTCTGAATTCTAGGGCTGGTTTTCAGACCAGGAAGTGGGGAAGGGTGGAAGAGGAGAGGGAGAGCTGTGTTGGTGGGCAGCCTGCCATCTGGAACCGTGTTCTTGGCTTGTCCCTCCCACCGGCTAGCTCCCTGGGCTCTCAGGAGTCCTTGTAGGCAGTGATACCCACTAACTCGGTTGGAGAGGGGAGCTGAAGTGACCACCATACTTTGAAGGGAAGATGACGCATGAGAGTGCCACCTGGAAATGTGGCTGAGTCAGAAAGGGTGGCCATCTCCTTAATGTAATGCTTCCTTGTGGCACAGGGTTTTCTGACAACGCTTGGTGTTAGCCATTAAGATAAAGACCAGTAGACTTCCCTAGGGGCCTTCGATATAGGAAAGACTCATCCATTTGGGGGTGGATTTTGGGTGGTCCCATTTTGGGTGGGGTATTGGGGACAGGAGATGGGGGAGGAGCAGTTAAGGATACCAAAATAAATTTGCCTCTCACACTGGGATTACTGCTTACTCATCTACTGGAATCTGGATGGGTCCCATCATTGTTCCTGCTTCTTGTGGTTTGCTAGAACTCCCCCAGGGCACATTAAAAAATACGGAAATCAGGTGCCTTATCCTTTATTCTTGGTTTCATAAAAATTAATTATGGGAAAAATATATGCTGTGACGTGCTCTTTTTATCCTACTGAGAGAGGAATCTTTGTAGTACTTTCTCTTGTGAATAGAACTCAATAATTCTCCTTTGTATAGTAAAATGGTATTATAGTCATGCTCGATTGTGGTGTTGCATGTAATTACAAGCCTGTTGAGTTCTGCATTTAAGCCCAGTTTGGGGGGATGTGGAGCTCAGCTTTTTTCAATCACACAGGATTAAACTTGGCATTCAAGTTTTTGTATAAAGCTGGTGCTCGCTGGTTAATGCACATTCTGAACACCAGAGTGAAGAAAAATTAATTCCATTCAGGGTACTCAGCCAGCATGCACTGGTGGTGTTAGACTAGGGTTATGGAAAAGGACGGTGTCTTTCTGTTTCAGAAAGGTAAGTTTAAAATGGTTAAAATGCCTGATTGGTTTGTAGTCGTGTTATACCAGCTGATAAAATATTTCAAATATTGCCGCTGACTTAGATCCCTACCTTCTTCTTTTTTTTTTTTTTTGCATACAGTTTGGATTACCAAGATATGAGCCAAGATATTTTGTTCAGCCTTGAAATTAAGTGTTAGATGACATGTCTAAAATTTATGGCCAACTGATGGGGTGCAATGGATTTATAAGGACCTACCTCCTGGCTTTGTCGGATGAGGCAACTGAATACTGTTGAAATAATTGTTTTCTTTACAGTCCATTGAATTTCTAATGGGCGAACTTTCCAAACTGGGGTTGGTAATACCTGGGATCACGGGTCAATATCATCCCTGACATGTGACTGTTTCTCCCTGAAGTCCAGTGTTGTACCCATGCTTAGCTGGTCCAACTAGACCCTCCTCCTCCTCCATGACACTGTAATGGGTCAGCTCTTGTGGAGTTGGGCACGTGCCTTCATGTAAGATCATGAGAGCTGATCTCTCGATTTGCCTGGAGTTCTTAGATCTGAACATTGCACCCTGTGCTGAATTTCTGAGACATATGACTCTGCCTGAAGGGCCAAGAATAGGGAAGAAGATGGGGAAGGGTAAAAAGCTTTGGGATTCATGTAACAGTGGTGAAGGTGGAGACTGCACTTCTCTGGTCCAATTTTCTCGGGCCAGAGAAATTGTAAATTCTTCTTGCCTAAGTGAAGTCAGTCATATGTTGTCGACCTGTCCTGACTTACTATTCCAAACTTGTAATTATGACTTTGGTTCATAATAATAAGTAGGATAAAAGCTGTCATATACAAGAGCAGTGGCTGTGTGCCAACCCTAGGGCTAATGGTTTCACATACATTATTTCATGTAATTTTTAGAACAACAACCCTGTAAGTAGGAATTATTTCCCACCTCTTATAGATAAATAGCCCAAGGCTCTGAGAGATTTACTAACTTGAGCTAGTTTTCTTAGCCTAGCTCTATCTGGCACCAAAGCCCATAGTCCATACTTGTTACCATATGAGCTCCCAAAGAAACCCAACGGTCCCATTTGGCCAATGCATTTTCTTTTTTCTTTTCTTTTCTTTCTTTTTTTTTTTTTTAAAAGATTTTATTTATTTGTTAGACAGAGAGAGAGAGCGCACAGGCAGACAGAGTGGAAGGCAGAGGCAGAAGGAGAAGCAGGCTCCCTGCGGAGCAAGGAGCCTGATGTGGGACTCGATCCCAGTATGCTGGGATCATGACCTGAGCTGAAGGCAGCCGCTTAACCAACTGAGCCACCCAGGCGTCCCTGGCCAATGCATTTTCTAAAACGAGATCTGGGTAAGTGTTTAATGTGCTCCAACTTTGCATGCAAAGTTCATATTTCCTTTAAAATTCCCCTGCTCACTCTCCAGTCAAGGTTATCTTGGACACAGAAAGTTCTTCAAATATTCAGACCACCTGTCACCCATGGAATATTCTGAACCTTGACAGTCTCTCTGGTGTCCTCCCCTTGCATGAAAAGAGCTTTATCTGGCTTATAATTAGAAGTGAAATAATTTTAAATGGCTTCCACCCTGCTCAGCTTTCAAAGAGCGGTTCTAGTTACATATAACTTCACATAAACAGATAATCAGAGGCAAGAGCCAGAGAGCACAGTTTCTGCCTCCTAATTGGCATGAAGCAAGGACATCTGCTCTGCATGAAGCTTGGGTCAGACTGTCCCTCTCATCTGTGACCTCTTGTGGTTAGGAGGGACTGGCCCTCTGTTATATAAAGACTTCACAGCGGCATTGAAAAATGGGATGGAATCAACTTGAACACAGAATCTAATTGGTTTGAATCCTTCCTTAACCATCAGTAATCATTTTGGGATTGATAGCCTATCTTATAAAATAAATGTTTGCCTTCCAGAGGTAGAATTTCTTGCCTTGGTTGCAAGTCCATATAATTTCACTTAAAAGGCTCTGACAGAGATGAACCTGATATGATTCTAACTGCTCTTCTCATTTAAGATGAATTTTTCAAATTAGAGAATATGGAACACCACATGTATTCAATAAGTGTCATATCAACCTTCCCCTCCATCTTCTTGACACACACACACACACACACACACACACACACACACACAGAGTTTATTATTTTTATTACTAGATTCCAAAACTGGATGGGGGCCATTTAGGGGTGGGAAAACTGTGCAAAGTACAGGACCTGGACCTGGGTCTAAGGTTTCTCGTGAACCTGTCACTGTTTTTCCAGAAGTCCAGTTCTTCCAAATGGACTTAGAATGTTAAAGGTCCTAAAATAGCTTACTTCAGAAATTTCTGAGTTTCTGAGTAAGGCTGCTTAGAGCTGAAGGCCCCTCGGCAGACAAAAGGGATTCTTTTAGAACTTTAACCTAAGGTTCTAGCAACCCCTGCTCATAGCATTTCTCTCTGTTCTCAGCAAGTCCAAATTCTATCCATTCTTTATAGAATGGTTTGGAGCCATATCTTCTCTGTAGATTCTTTCTGCCAAACTCAGTCTTCATTGATTCTGTTAATTAGTTAATGTCATACATTTTAATTTAGTATTGGAATGAGTAGCTATTCATGCAAAATATTGGTCTTGATATGTTTGTGGGGCTGCAAAGATGAGTCGAATTTCAATTCTTTCCTGAAGAGTTTATAGTCTACCAAGAGAGAAGTCAGTTTAGCAGGGGGTGAGCAGGGACACAAATAAATAGGCAGATTTATATGGTGCACTAAAGTAGAAAGTGATACAGTGCAAGGAAGGAGGGTATGGGAAGTTCCCCCAAAGGACTCCCTCTCTCCTGAAAGCATTCTCTCCTATCTGAGGGTTTCTTGAGATACAGTATGTTCATTTGAACCAGGAAAAGTCTGCTTTGGACTTCTATTTGGATTTCTATTTCCCAGTGGATGGGAAGAGGGCCTTTATGGCATATGTTGGCAACTGGTTTAAAGTGGGGTGGGGATTTTTGTGAACCTTCCTTGTAGAAATGAAATGGAAAGGCAGGAGTCCAGTGGTGCTTATGGCATCAAGCTCAAGAAGACGGAAGAACCAGTGAGTGGGGAGGGCCAATCAGAGAGGCTGGTGAGCTTCCATAAGCTTATGACTCGTCTCACATTTATTATGTTTATCTCCTCCCCACCAAGATTTCCTTCTTGGGATTTAGGGATTGATGGTAAAGCCCTTTAGTGAGTGGGCTCACTAGTGTCCTTGTCTCTAGGAGTGGGGAGGAAAGAAAGCCTGAGGAAGCTTGACCAGGAAAGGGAGAAGCGTGGGAGTCTGGTGGGTAGAAAGAGGACCAAGAAAGAAGGTGAACAGGCCAGGCCTGGCACCAGGTGGACAGGAATGTGACCCAGTCTTAGCATAGGCAGGTTTCTGGGGTCCCCAACACAAGCAGGAGTGAGTGATAGGGAGGTTGTGGGGTCAGAGAATTACTCCTGGTTTAAGGGATCAAGGCAGGTTGGCCTCATGGAGGAAGTTGAATGTTGCTTGAGCCCTGAAAGAAAATCTAAGTCAGGCACAGAAATTTTAAGGAAGAGAATGAGCAAAAGACAAAAGGCAGGGAAGAATGTGCAGAGGATGTGAAGTAGGAAGTCATTGGGTTTGGGTTGGCAAGAAGGAAAGGAGTGGAAATAAGGATGGAAAGATAGGTAGGGGCCAGATAGCAGTAGCTAAAGAGATTGGGCAATGGAGGAGGTCATTGAAGGCTCTAGGAGGGTGTAGAACTGTGCTTTAGGGAGCTTGATCTGGCCGCTTTATGAAAAGAGAGGCTGATGGGGAGAGAAATCAGGAAGCTGTTGCTGTGATCTAGGAGAAACTGAGATAATGGGGTCTGTATTAGTCAGGGTTGATTTCCTCTGCTTATTTTAGTAGCTTTCACAAGTTACATGTTTATTTCTCTCTCATATAAAGAAGTGGTGGTAAAAAGTCAAGAACTGATGTGTAGGCTCCCTAGTTATCAGGGATCTGGTGTTCTGTAGCTGTTTGTCATCCCTAGAGAGCTGCTATTGTCACCAATACCAATCCAGCAGCAAAACAGAGGAAGGGTATACAAAAACATGCCTTTTAATGGAAACTTCCCAGAAGTTCCACATAACACTTTTATTCATTTTTCATTGGTTAGAACTTGTCACATGGCCACACCTAACCAGAGAGGAGTCTGAGAAGTAGAATCTCTAGCTGGGTGGCCGTAAGTCTGGCTAACACTGAAGGTTCTGTTATGAAGGAGAAAAGGAGGAAGGAGGGTGGGGAAGACCACTGGTAGACTCTACCTCAGAGCCTGGATTTAAGTAGTGACAGAGGGAATGGAGATGAACTAGAGAATGTGTGAGACACTTGGTGACATAATGACTGGACTTGACAACTAATTAGAAATGGCAGGAAAATAAGAGACATTTGAAGCCTAAGTAAAGAGAAGCGATGGAAATAAAAGTTAAAACGTGCCAGGCACTGTTGTAAGTGCTTTCACATGGATTTTACATTGATTCTTCATAACAACCCGATGAGATAGGTCCTAGTATTATCTCTATTTTGCAGATGAAGAAAATGGGGCCCAGGGAAGGTAAAATTGCTTGCCCAAACTGATACCGTTAGTAGCAGAATCAGGATTGGAACCCAGGCAGCCGTTTGCAGAACTTGTGCCCTTAACCGCTATGCTTGTGGTGGCTAAGAATAGAGAGAGGAGACACAGAAATGCCTAGATTCATATGCTTATAGCATGTCTTTTCCTCACATTGTTTCCCTTTTCCCTTGAGTATATTTAACTTCTGTGGTGTTCAGTGGTAGATGGTAAAGAAAATGTGTTGAATTAATTTCACCTGTAGCCTTGGAAGAGCACTAGAAATGCTGACAGCCTGTCCCTTGTTCCAGTCATTGACAATTTCGAGCCTTGTTTTGGTCACGGATAATTTCAAGCCTTGGCCAGATGTGGGCACTGAGCACTGGTCATGACTTGTGGGGCCTGGGGGTGGTTCTGGGGACTGCATCCTGGTAGATTTCCCAGTCTATCACGAAGTAGACTGCCCAGAGCCTATGTTACCAGGTTGAAATGGGCCAAAAGGGAAAGGGAAAGCCAAGCAGGAAGCTGGTGTGGCCCAGAGCCTTGGGTAGATCATGCCTGGGAAAGCCTGGATGCCAATTCAGGAAGGTGGGCTCTGGACAGATTCAAAACAGGAAGCCCTTTAGAATGGTGTCTGGGGGGGGGCAGTGGGCAACTCTGTGTCCCAAAGGATTGGGGGATATAGCTCTAGAAAGGACAGAAGGGATTTGTTTTGTGGCCAAATATAACTTGGATATGATATTCTGTGTCTCCCATTGCTGCTTTGCAGAAAGCATGATTGAGGTCAAGTCTGTGCCAGGGCTATAGACCAAGAATGGAGTAATGTCTGCAGAGAGAAGGGCAAATTAGCAAATTCCTTAATTAGAGTTGGGTTTCTATTTCTCCCGTCAACTCTAATCACTTCTTAGGCTTTAATTTGACTCCTTTGGCCTGTAGCGTGCAGTCATAGAGTTCAGAAAATCAGGGCCCACTGATCTTGGATAAAATAAGTAAGATCTGATTTCTCCTTCTGTAAAAATATTATCACAAGAAACTTATTCCCTGAGACTATCAGGATCCACAGAATTAATACATGAAAATGTTGGCAAGATCTCAAGTTTATTTATTACGTTAGTGATAACGATGCCTTATTAGTCATTAACGCCTGCTAGTAAACGATTCTGTGCTTAAATTTCATGCTTCATTGAATCCCACTGACTTCCATTTCTCACCGAGGTGTTGTTCGGCACTGACACCTGTAATCAAAGCCTGGAGATTTACTTAGGTACCAAAAGATTAATCTTGACAAAATTCATGAAGTTTCTAATTTTTTTCCTGTTCCCTGGGCATTTGCCATCATCCCTGGGATGTGACTTCCTTCTCTTATTCTGATGGGAATTTGTATTTAAATATATGTTTAGAAAATATCGTGTGGAAAAGTTGCAGTAGGTCGGCTGTGGAAAAAGTGTTTCTTTCAACAAAATTTCACACTGGAATGACCCTCGATGTTTTGATATATGTTGCCTCCATTTTAGGTTGTTACTGAATACTTCCATCTTCTAGTCCACATTTCCTTCTTTTCTTGTAACCAAGATCTAATTGCAAGGGGTCACACTCATCTGTAATTATTCTGTTCTAGAAATACAGAGGAATAAGATGTAGTTTCATCCTCAGTAAGCTCACCACCTAGGAGAGATACACACTTGAAAATAAATAATTGTAATACGGTGAGACAAATGCCACTAAATACATATATATGGCGTACAGAGGTAGCATTTCATCAGGAAGAAGCCAATGCATCTTGGCATTTTAATAGGAAGAAAATGCATTTTGGCATTATCCCCATCTAAATATGCAACCCCAGAACTCATTCATCACTCAGTAAAACTGACTCTCCTTGCCTGCATATAATGTTAATTTAACAATCTTTTTAATTTCAGAGATTGAGAAGTAATTGGATTTTTATTAGTTCAGTCTCTTCCTTCTTTCATCTCATTGTACTTCGTAATCCCTCATTTATGTATTTATAATGCAGAACACATTAGGTCATCCCTGCTGCCCCATTCACTCCAATGATCTTTGTATATGCTCTTTCTATTATTTCATTATAAATCTTTAATGTGTAAAACTGTGTTCATTTCTTTAAAATCCAACCTTGCCCCATCAGATTTGCAAAAACTTGAGAGCTTAAAAATATACTTGTTGGCAAGGCTATGAGGAAATAGGTATTTTCATATATTATTGGTAGGAAGGAAAGATGGTACAATTCCTATGGGGGCTGTAGTTTAGTGATATGTATCAAAACTTTATGTGCATTTATCCTTTGCTCCAGCAATCCAACTTCTAGTAATTTACCCTGATATAATTCCATCAATATGAAAATACAAATATATAAATTTATTCACTTATAAATACACATAATTATATTCATAATATTATTATATTTCTGTTTTACAAATACTATACAAAATACAAATATTGATAAATAGTATTTGTAATCACAAAGACATTGGACCCCTCTCAATGTCCAAACATAGAGAATTGAAAAATCTCTTTTTTTTTTTTTAAAGATTTTATTTATTAATTTGACAGAGAGAAATCACAAGTAGACGGAGAGGCAGCCAGAGAGAGAGAGAGAGGGAAGCAGGCTCTCTGCTGAGCAGAGAGCCCGATGCGGGACTCGATCCCAGGACTCTGAGATCATGACCTGAGCCGAAGGCAGCGGCTTAACCCACTGAGCCACCCAGGTGCCCCGAGAATTGAAAAATCTTTGACTCACCCACAGAGGAGTGCCATGTAGCAATAAGCAAGAATGAAAAAAATCTTTATGAACTGATATGGAATGATTTCTAGGAGATTTTATTCATTTAAAAGAGCAATGTGCAAAGGAACAGATATAGTGTGTATACATATAACATAACATATACACATAATATATACGTTATGCTACCTTCTGTGTAAAAAAGAAGGAAGGGGGAGGGGGGTTGGGAGAGGGTGGTAGGGTTATGGACATTGGTGAGGGTATGTGCTATGGTGAGTGCTGTGAAGTGTGTAAACCTGGCGATTCACAGACCTGTACCCCTGGGGCTAATAATATATGTTTATTAAAAAAATAAAAAAATTAAAAAAAGAAGGAAAATCAGAAAACATATACATTTGCTCATCTTTACAAAAGAAACCCAGGAAAGGTAAATCAGAAAATATTAAGTTGTTTACCTGCAGGAGGTAAGGAGAATAGTGCAGAAGAGAGATGGAGGGAGTAATACTTCTCTGAGTGTTATCTTTTTGTATAGTTTCGATCTTCAGAAATATGTTAATGTTCTCTATTCAAAAATAAAACGAATAAGGACAGGCAGGGGAAAAATCCCTAAAACTGAAAGCAAACTGAAACAAATCACCCAATTGTATTTCAGATGAATACTGTAATCATACTGAAGAGAGAGAGAGAAAAAAGAAATGACTAATCTGAATTACTTATAAATACAATATTTCACTATATACCCTGTCTTAGATAGAAGCAGGTAGGGAGATTGCACACAAATCCTGAATTCTTTTTAGTAGGCTTTTTTTTTTTTTTTGGTAGTAGGGAAAAGCAATTCTGAAACAGTTATATATGTGTAATGGGATTGAGCCGATGAGTAAATGTATTGTTGTTGAGAGCCAGGGCTCTTACTAGGAAAGAAGGGACACACTATGGAAAAGGGGAAGGAAAAAGAGCCATATTGCAATGGATTGAAATTAAATCTATTAGTGTGAACCATATTTCTAAAACATATATATGTATGTGTTTATGTATGTATATGTATATATGAACATGTATATGTATGTGTGTGTGTGTATGTATATGTATGTGTGTATATATATTTGTTTTGTTTTTAAAGATTTTATTTACTTATTTGAGAGAGAGAGAGAGGTCACAAGTGAAGGAGGGGAGGAAAGGGAGAGGGCCACATTCAGATTCCATGCTGAATATGGAGCTGGATGCGGTCCCAGTCCCACCACCCTGAGATCATGACCTGAGCCAAAATCAAGAGTCAGACACTTAACCAACTGAGCCACCTAGGTGTCCTGTGAGTGTATATTTTTAAGTATAAATGTATATAATGTATATATTACCTAACTTTGCTGAAAGGGCTAAGAAGCAATAATACCTCAATTACATTGAGCACACCAGTGCCCAGATATTGGTCTCTAACACCATTCCCCCCTAAAAGGAGCCAGGGCTCCTGAGACAACCAGCTGATTCCAGGGCTGGGGTAGAATCAATGCAAAATAAACCTGGGACATTTTGTTATGCTAGAAATTAAGAAAGTGCTCAAAAAGAGACGGAGGCATGTCATGAGGACGACTCAGCTTGAAAGGACTCCTATTGGTTAAATCTGCGACAATTTGAATATCAAAATAATGAAGTACCATAATGAGTCATAAACATAATGAGTCATAAATAGGAATTCATGAATACATACCAATAGCAAATGGATACATTAGTAATAAATATATGAGGGAGAAAATAGGGCTCTCGTTTATAATGAAATGCTGAATGCCAACTGGTAAATTGGGAGAAGGTACCAAAGTTGGAAAGTTAGTGTTTTATAACCATTATGAGAAAGATCGGATCAAGCAAGAATTGTCGACGCATGCTAAATTTAGGGGGAAATTTAGATTAGGAGCATGATCTTAAAGTATCTCCCACAGACTGATTTCTAGATCCCTGGGAAAAAAATAGCAAATACGCAGTGGAGAAATTTGACATCTTGACTGATGAAAATGTCCATCAGCCATGACAGCAGATGGACATCATGTGTCTCTGGATGCAACACCTTGAGAAGGGTACAGCACCTATGCAGTATCCTGGCTGAGAAGGTATGACCTGAATCATGAGGAAACATTAGACAAACTCCAAATGAGAAGCAATCTATTAAAAATAGGGGAAAGGGGGAATTCTATACTTAAAAAAAATTGTTGTCATGGATGATCAAGAAAGACCCTGGAAGTGTTCCAGATTAAAGAAGGATAAAGAGACATGAGATTTAAATGCAACCCATGACCCTAGACTGGATTGCATACAGAGGGAAAATGCTGTTAAGACATTATTAGAACAGTTGACAAAAACAGGGTATGGGCAGATTGAAGTTTGTTCCAATGTTAAATTTATTGAAGATGATAACCATCCTATAGTTACATAATAGAATGTCTCTGTTAATAGGAAATACAACAAATGGCTCTGATGTATGTAATTTTCTCTACAGTGATTTATGGGAAAACACACACACACACGCACGCACACACACAGGCAGGGGGTGGAATCTAGATCTATCTGATCTAGATAAAAGAAAATCAGGCATTCTTTTACTATTTTCATTCTTGTAACTTTTCTCTAAGTTTAAAGTTATTTCCAAATAAAAAGTTGAAAAAATTCAGTTTTGTGTATTTGGTGCAGGGACATTTATCTCCCGTATGATTCTGTTTGTTGGTTTTGATTCTGGGGACCATGTTGATGTCTGACCACTTGTTAGAATATATAATATCAGTAATTAAGGGGAAAAAACCCACTTTTTTGGTGGGGGCAGGTAGGAAAGCCCTTTCTAAGTAAATCAAATCTTATGAGCAACGTCAGGTCATAAAAGAGATGAAAGAAGGGGCTGTTCTGTCTGACTGAAGCTTGTGTATACTTGTTGGGGGGAGTTTTAGACTGCTGTCTTTTCTACCTCCCTTCCTAGGTGGGCAGCCCTAAGGCTCCTCCAGGAAAAGGAGTTTGAAGTCCCTGCTCTTAAGTAAACTGGGCTGACCTCAGTAACCACTGACTGAGAATGACCGGCCTGTGATTAGGTGAAAACCTCAGGATTATTTGAGCAGTTGACTTGTGCTTTTTGAACATGTCCTAATGTGTGCTTTCAATGATAAATGACCAGTTCCTTTCCTGCCTCTCCATGAGGTTTTCTATCCTTGGCCTGTGATTCATACTTGACAGAGACTGAGCCACAAGACCCTCTATGTCAAGCCCAGTGTGAGATTGTTTCAAAGAATTGAGTTTTTTCTGAAGAAGTGTGTAGAGATAAGAGTTGTGTAAATAGCATCACGTTTCCTCACAGCTGCTTCATGGTTGTGTGGAGTTCATTTTCTAATGGGTGGGGTGCCACACAGATGGGATTCATGTTTATCCAATCATCCTGTTCCTTTCCTTTGCTTTCAGGTAGTTAAGAGTTTTTAAAGCAGTTGGTGGAGAAGAACTTGGCATTTAAAGAAATCCTTGGCAAATCCCCTTGTAAAGTGGCTTAGCACTCCCTTAAGTTAACTGCTCAGAAAGTTGAAACCTTCATATATATATTTTTTTTTTTTTTAAAGATTTTTTTTATTTATTTACTTGAGAGAGAGACAGTGAGAGAGAGCATGAACGAGGAGAAGGTCAGAGAGAGAAGCAGACTCCCCATGGAGCTGGGAGTCTGATGCGGGACTCGATCCCGGGACTCCAGGATCATGACCTGAGCCGAAGGCAGTCGTCCAACCAACTGAGCCACCCAGGCATCCCGAAACCTTCATATATTTACATCTATTTAAAAACTCAAACTGGAGGCAACCAAAATTTGAGAGCATTATTTATTCAGCAAGCCCTGAAAGATTATATCTAACAAATTCAGTTTAAGAAGACAGGGCCGGGGCGCCTGGGTGGCTCAGTGGGTTAAAGCCTCTGCCTTTGGCTCAGGTCATGGTCCCAGGGTCCTGGAATCGAGCCCCGTGTGGGGCTCTCTGCTCTGTGGGGAGCCTGCTAACTCCTCTCTTTCTCTCTCTCTGCCTGCCTCTCTGCCTACTTGTGATCTCTGTCTGTCAAATAAATAAATAAAATCTTTAAAAAAAAAAAAAAAAGAAGAAGACAGGGCCATTTTCACGATGTGCGTCAAGTCTCTGGCTTTTGGAAGGGCCCAAGACCTGAATTGCTACCAGTCCTATTGTTCTTTTCATGGGAAGACAAGTGTCCCTTACAGTGAACTGGACAAAGCTGAGGACAGAGATTTCATTTCTTGTGACAATTTGTTAATTGGTAGTGACTTTCTGGAGTCCTACATTGAAAGAAATCCTGGGGCAGCGTCTGGGGCTTTGTGAGAAGAAATGCTGCGGACCATTTATGATGTCTACTTAGGGCATGGAATGGGGAAGTTATTCAGATGTGTGCAATATATATGATGCTCTTGGCCTAAAAGTAACTCTCAGGGGCTCTGTTTGGTTGAAAAAAATCATGCTTCCCCATTGACCATGAGCCCTGCTTTCTTACTAATCCAGGAACCTTGGGTTTAGGGCCCCGGATTAAATATGGGAGGAACTGGAGAACCTTCCTTCAAGCTTCAGGGTATTTTTCCTGCATATCTATGCACTCAACTCCACAAACTCTTTGTGGATGGGATGATAAAAGGCAGTAATGAAAATCTCCTGTATCTGTTTGAGTTCAATGGGTTGGCATGTCCATCTTGAAATTTTAGAATCCCGGTCTTCCTTTTTAAGATTTCGGGACCCTGAAATTCTTTATACGGTGCAAACTCAGTGATATTTTCTTGTAATTTAAGTGGCAAGAAAATTTGACACTGGCAAAGCTTTTCTCAATACTTTCTCAATACTGAGGCATAAGAAGCAGAACAGAATTTAGAGAGAATTCTGCTGTGAAACTATCTTCACAGACGGGGAGAGAATTCCCTGCCTTTAATCTCTGCCATTTTATATCTAGTAGGTTAGGTAGGTAGGTAGTTAGGTAGGTAGGTAGCGCTGCTCAGTAGACTTCCCACTGATGTCCCCCTCATCCACCCCTCCCCCCATTAGTTGGTAAGAACCTTTAATCTGTAAAGCTTTTTGAAGACCAATTATTATGTCTTCATTTTCTTTATTTTCTCTCAGTTCCTGGTAGTTTTGCCAACTAAGACCCCAGTATGCGTTTGCAGAGTGAATTGTTTCAAGAAGGTCTGTGATTGGACTTATTTTTCAAGGTAAGAATGAAAAGGCTTGCTGAGCGATATGTATCCGGGAGATTCCGGAAAAAAACTGTGTCTTCTCTACTGAGTGGGGCCATTCCTGCTCCTCCAGGTACTTGGACTTGGGTTAATTTTGCAGTCTGCAAGGACAGCTGCCTGCAGCCGAGAGGCTCGTGCTGTTCTTAACTGGGAGGCAGGGAATTAAAGGCAGCACTCAGAAGGATTCAATGTGCATTTTATCCACAAACAGCCGTGAATAAGGAAGACTTTGTGTGAATGTTGTCATGTTTCCCAAGAACACACGTTTGAATTAGCCAGTATGACCCTCCCAAAACAACTCTCCATTTACCCGCTCCTGTCCCCGCAGACCCTGTTTACACTAACGCTGGCCTGGCTATTTCTAACTCCCGGCCAGACCAATAAACAGGAGCTCAGAGGCAGAAATACCTCCTCTGGGAGAAGTTGTGGGTGGAAGAGGGTTCCCAGATGGGAGCAGAAATAGGTGTGGGCAATCGCGTGTGCTTGCTTTTGGGGGAAGGGGGACCCATATGTCTATTTCCCAAATTGTGCAAAATGACCCTTCCCTGATTCACTTTCTCCTACATCCTTCCCCCTTCACTGGAAGAATCTGAGGATCTTTTAATTAAAAATTTGAAACCAGAAAGAACAAATGACATGGGTTGATATGCTTTATTTCTTTAATTAAAAGTGAAAACACATTAGAATGTGAGTTTCGGAGATGTTTCGTGTGATTCTTCTTAAACCCACTGTCCCAATTATGTTCTAGCTGGATGGGTTATCTTGACGTGACCATGGTATGAGATAGCAGCAAGAGTCTAAGAAAATAATTTTATTGTTTATGAGAGATATCAACAAAACCCTGGGGTATGTAATAATTTTGAATCTACGTGACTTAACTATAGTAACCAACTAGAACCTGAGCTACACACTGTTATACCCCCGCTTGGGCACCCCCAAACTCTGAGAGAGAATTTGGGTCAAGAGAGAGTCAGCTCAGGTGTGGGTTTGAGGTGGTGTACTTTCTGACAGAAGGTGAGAATGTGGGTCGTAGTTACTCCTTTCAATATTAGCTACTCCTTTTCAGTATTAGGTAATACCTAATGCGGCTGAGCATTCTTCCTGGAAAAACGTGGCCTTTTAAAGCAGACATTCAGTAAACCTTGAAGGCGCCTTCTGGGCCGATATGGCGCTGGAGTCAGGAGGCATAGGGATGAGGGGAAAAGTGACTCAGTGCCCAGAGAGAAGGCTGACATGTCAACAATGATAACACACCATGACAAGTGCTGTCACAGAGGGAAGTGCTGGTGCTCCTCGGGGAGGGCAAAGGGGAAGTGGGGGTATGTGGGGGAGGCTTTCCAGAAAGGTCCACCTTAGCCTGCTGCCTCCTTGCAAGAGGATTTGGTGACCTCTGCTGGGGGATGAGACCTTGGGTCTGGACTGAGCCTGCTGGTGCAAGCAGAGGGGAGATTTGCACAGAGCCAGGAAGGGCTTCTTTTCTCTTCTTTTTCTTTTCTTCTCTTTTCTCTTCTCCCCTCCCCTTCTCTCCCCTCATCTCCTTTTCTTTTTCTTTCCTTCCTTCCTTTTAAAAATATTTATTTAGGGGCACCTGGGTGGCTCAGGGGGTTAACCTTCTGCCTTTGGCTCAGGTCATGATCTCAGGGTCCTGGGATCGAGTTCCAAATTGGGCTCTGCTCAGCAGGGAGCCTGCTTCCCAGCTCCCCCTGCCTGCCTCTCTGCCTACTTGTGATCTCTGTCTGTCAAATGAATAAATAAAATCTTTAAAAATATTTATCTGTTTGGGAGAAGGAAAGAGAGAGAGCACGAGAGCAGAGGGAGGGACAGAGGGAGAGAATCTCAAGCAGACTCCCCACTGAGGGCAGAGCCCAACACAGGGCTTAATCTAATGACCCTGAGATCATGACCTGAGCCCAGATCAAGAGGTGGGTGCTTAACCGACTGATCTACCCAGGTGCCCCAGCCAAGAAGTCTTTCTACAGTAAAATATTGGCTTTAAGAGATAAAGCTTGAAGGAGACTTGATAGAAAGGGGAGGGTTTTGGACCAATAGCAGGTAGAAAACACTTTATGAAACAGACCAGGGAGTGAAGGCAGCTGGTAGGACAGGGAGGAGGAGGTGAGAGGGAGAGTAGCCCCCCCCCCACCCCAGATGGGTAAGTGGAAATGGAGGCCTAGCCAAGGGGCTGAACAGTTGGCTGGGGTTTGGACTGAGCAATTCCACGTCTAGGACTTTATTCTTCGGAACCGATCAGACACCTGTGCAAGGATATCTACCCCTTCATTGATGGTAACCACTACAGCAGCTAAACATAGGGATCGGTTAAATAATTTATGGCGTTCCCAGAATATGATAGGACCAGTAAAAATGATGGTGTAGTTTTATTTATATTGGGGTGGAAAGACATTCAAGGGATACTGATAAGTAAAAAGGCCAGATTACAGAACAACATTACAAACACAGAAAGGACTGGAAGTGAATAAATGTGCTCACAGGGAGAGGGGATTAAGAATAATTGTTTATTTTTTGCTTTACACTTTCATGTGGTTTTCTTCCCTCCATGATGAGCAGACATTAAATTTACAACCAGAAAATCAGTAAAGTTATTTCCATTTTGAAAGCAAAAATCCACAGGGTTTTAAGAGATGATTAGGGCTAGAATCCCAATTGAATAAGTGACTGCCAGAAACTACTGCATTCATCATTCATGATTTTCCAAGGAGAGCCTCCTGGTAGGCAGGGGCTCTGGACCCTGTGGTTTTTGACTCAGGGTGGAGAGATGAACTTTTCTCTGGGTTTGCTCTGCAGTACTCACCTCGGGGTGGGGATGTGCTCCCCTTTCCGTGCTCTACGAAAAGCATAAGAAGAGGAGGTTCCTTCCCATGTTTCCTGAGTGATTCTTCACACCGGCTGTAGGTTAGACTCACAGGGGACTTGGAAGAAAACTTGTGCCCGGGCCCGACCCCTCAGACCAATGAAAGCTAAATCTCTAGTGACTGACGTCCAGGTAAGCCGCTCAGGGGATGTCCTTCTGAAGCCAGGGTTGGGTACACCCTGAGTAGAGGACAATGAATGAAAAATAAGCAGCAGCATACACCTGCTTTTTAAGGCATGCCAGCCCTGAGTATTGATCTTTGAAAGCAGATTCCTTGGTCCAAGACTTCTGTCCTTCCTTCTAGGAAATTCTCAAAGCCCATGAGCTATGGCTCTTGGAAATGTCAAGGTAAAAAAGTCTGTTTGATTTGTTTCACTTGGTGTCTCTAATTATACCTGACCTTGGAAACCTTTGTCTCGGGGTGGGGGGGTGACCCTTCATCTCCGTTACAGTGAGCTGGAGTCTTTCTTGCATCACCCTCTGGGCACACATCCCGCACCGCCGCCAACCCCCATGTCCCTGGAACACTGGTAAGACCAAAGCAGACCTTTGGACGTGTTGCTCTATATACAGGTGAATGGGGAGTTTCTGTTCTGGAAATTTGGGGGTAAGCCTATTGCTTGCTAGAACACCTGACCTGGGACTGGGAAGAGGGGATACCCTGGCTAAAGAGTCAGGTATACACAGGAGGAAAATGAGGTCCAAAGAGGTTGTTGACTGGCTTGTCTCAAATCACAAAGCTGGGCATGAGCCTGGAAGGGACTGTCATTCAGACTTGCTGCTTCTCACTCAGACTCTCCTCTCTCTCCCCATCCCACAATGTGAAGGCATTGCCTCAGGCATTTTATGATCTTTGAATAATGGAGCCTGTTGAAGATGAGTGGGAAGTTCTAGCCTTCTTATCCCATTTTGTGTTCCTATCAGCATCTGCCAAGAAGACACCCAAAGCTCTCAGTATCACTCCGTTGTAAGGAATGTTTAGAATTGAAGTGCTGGTCTGACACAATTAAAAGCTTCCAGAAGGCTGTTATGGCGCCAATTATTTACTTAACGATAGCAAGCTATTTAAATTTCATTATGGAGTAGAAAATAGGGAGATAAGAATAAAAATATGGTCCGGTCGTCCGTGACCTCAAAACCCCTGCTTCTTTGGTTCATGAAAGATAGCAGAAGCAGAACATTCTGATTCAAGGATCGTTTTTGTTAAATTGTGCATTCTCTTTAAACGAAATTGTTTCTTAATCTCTTTGTGGGCTGCTAATGGGCCATTTATCGGGGCATTCCAAGGCAAAGAGAGTCTGGGCCAAATAGGGCTGCTGGTCTGGGGAGGGGTCACTCTGTATTGCCGGTGGTTGGACAAATGACAGAGTACCTCCCTGCCTTGAGCAGAATGACGTTTATCATTGTGGGATCCCAAACATCCCCCATCAGCAAGGCAAAGAAAGCAATGTTCACTCCCTCATTCTCCTGACTCCTTTTTATGTATATCACTTCGATTGTTGAGACTCCCCCCCCCCCCACCAGTCTCCTTTCAAGGCCATTCTCCAGGGTAGTTAAAAAAAAAAAATTATTTGAGAAAGAGAGAGTGTGGGGGCACAGGCGAGCGTTGGGGGTGGGCGGTCTGGGTGAGGGCAGGGAGGAGCAGAGGGGGCACGGATCCCAAGCAGAAAGGATCTGGATCAAGGGAATGTCAAAAGAACACTTAACAATAGACACTTAAATGTATATATATATATAATATATATATTATATATTTATATATAGTTATATATTACATATATATTATATATTTATATATAGTTATATATCATATATATAAGAGGAATAATTTGCTTACAGCAAGACTCACCATGTTTAGTGTATAATTTTATGACTTTAGCAAATGAATAGGGTTATATATCAACCACTGAAATCCATATATAAAACAGCTCTTTCTCTCCCCAAAGTTTCTTTTTGTCTCCTTGTTGTCAGTTTTTTCCTCTTTTCACCTCGGGCTCCTGACAACCACGGAGCAGTTTCTTATCTCCATAGTTCTGCCTCCTCTAGCAAGTCCTACGCGGAATCATGGGGTCTGCAGTCTTCTGAATCTGGCTTCTTCTACTTGGTGTAATGCATTTGAGATTCATCTGTGTTGCTGCTTGTGTTAGTTCTGCTGAGTGTTCCATGGTGGGTGTACGTTCCTCCCTTCACAATACATAGAGGACACTGGGGTTTTTTCCAGTTCTCGGCAATTATCAATAAAGCTGCTATAAACATTTACATACAGGTTTTTGTGTGGAATCATGTTTCATTTCTTTTGAATAAATACCTGGGCATGGTATTGTTGGCTTGTCTGGTAAGTTTATAGGAACTTTGTTTAATTTTATTGGACTTTAAATGTTTAAGTTTATAAATAATCTTTTTTAAATTAAAATTTTTTTTTACTTAAACCATTACATCAAAATGCATTAATTTAATCATTTTTTTAAAAAGATTATTTATTTATTTATTTGTCAGAGACAGAGGGAGAGAGAGCGAGCGAGCACAGACAAAGAGGCAGGCAGAGGCAGAGGGAGAAGCAGGCTCCCTGCCAAGCAAGGAGCTTGATGTGGGACTCGATCCCAGGACCCTGGGATCATGACCTGAGCCAAAGGCAGCTGCTTAACCAACTGAGCCACCCAGGCGTCCCAATTTAATCATTTTTAACTTAATGAAAGGGTATCCTGCTGGGGTAATCTTTTGTGGGATTTTTTTAAAAACTTAATTTCGTAATTTTTAGATTTATTCCTATTGTGACATCTGGCTGTGAATGTAATATTCTAGCACATTCTGTTGATAGGCATTTGGCTGTTTCCAGATTTTTCTGAAGTTTGGTTTTACTACTGACATCCTTGTATGTGTCTCTTGTGTTAGTTATCTATTGCTGTGTAGCAGTATTACCCCACACTCCATGGTTTAGGATAACATGCATTTGTTACTGGGACGTTTCTGCGCGCTGGGAGTCTAGGTAGAGCTTCTCTTCTACTTCAAGTCCTTACACGCTAACAGTCAAGGAGTTATGCAGGCCCGTAGGCTAGTCTCAGGGCTTGATGGGGGAAGGGCTTCAAGCACTTTCAGGCTGTAAGGGCCTCTTTAGCCAGCGTGATTCCATCTGGTTAAACTATGACTTTGAATGACTTTGTTGTTTATCCAGTAAAACTTAAACTGTCCCTGTCCCTCTCTCCCCCTAGGGGACTTACTTAAAAACAAGTCCCGGAAACCAATCCAAGGTAACAAAGCCCAAATACAGGGGTGGGTCAGGCCAGGTGGAGGTATCCAGTCAGTGGGGGGCGCATACTGTCTCCCTAGCTACCAAGGAGTATAGGTCCCGCCTTTTGGGCGCCAATTCTGACCAAGGTGGTAGGCTAGTTCAATGATCTACTATAGGGTAAATCATAATTCAATTGGTCACTTATGTGTGACCTAGCATGACTGTGCAGCTTTCTCTGTGTGTTACAATCTCATTGGTCACCAGTGCATGGCCAGGCCCAACCACATGGCCTTTGCCCTTAAAAGCTAGTGTGTAATGCAGAGAGAGGTTGCCTCTTTGCAAGACACAGCCCTGGCTGGTCAGTTTGATTCTCGATGCTTGGTGCAAAATAAAGCTTTGCTTGACCTTTGCTTTGTATCAGTCTCTCTCTTTTGACCATGGACCCAACAAGGCTCCTGTGGTTGCTGGTAGGATTTGTGCCCTTGTAGGGGGTCAGAATGAGGGCCTCAGTTTCTTGCTGGCTGTCAGTCAGACGTGACCCTCAACTTCTCCCTAGCACAGTCACTTCATCAAAGCCAGCCAGGGGGAAGCCCACTAGCATGACAAATGTTATAGTCTTGTGTAACAAGATCACACCTTTCTCACTTTCTGCTGATTCAAAGCAAGTGTGGGTCCTGCTCATATTGGAAGGGAAGTGATTGGCGGGGGACAGAAGCATCAGGAAGCAGGCATGGTCGGGCCACTTCACAGTCTGTTGGCATCACTCATTCTGCGGGGGTGTGCTTTTTCCTTGGGTTTACAGTTGGGAGTGGAATTGCTGTGTCTGAGGGAACTCTTCTATTCCTAACAATGCTCTTTACTTAAAGACTATTTTCTGGAATGAATATAGCTAAGTCAGCTTTCTTTCAGTTAATATTTGCCTGATACTCCATTCTTTTATCTTCAACCTTTGCAAATCCTTATGTTTGAAGTTACATCTCTTGTAAAAAGCACATAGCAGAATTTAAAAAATAAAGAGTGCCTGGGTGGCTCAGTCAGTTAAGCATTCTGCCTTTGGCTCAGGTCATGATCCAGGATCCTGGGTTCAAGTCCCGCACTGGATTCCCTGCTCCTCAGAGAGTCTACATCTCCCTCTCCCTCTCCCCCAGCTCATGCCCTCTCTCTCCCTCACTCTCTCTCTCAAATAAATAAATAAAATATTAAAAAAAAATATAAGGTGATTTCCACGTGCAGCCAAATTTGAGATGCTGTCATCATCACAAGGTAATAATTCAGGAGTTTGAAACACAAGGGATATGGAACTAACTTCCAGGGGTCAGTTGGTTCCCCCATGTTTTTCTCTTCTCCTGGGCACACCTGCACCAATCTCTAGGTCTTAGCAGGAGGGGTACTTGCACTATTTGCCACCAAGTGACGCGGGAAGGGCTGGGGGAGACAGGAGCAGAATTCCACCAATTGATCTGTTCTACCTTTTGGCAACCCTGCTGGACTGGGTCCTGCCCCAGACAAAGCCAGCACTCCACAGACACCAATCCCAAACAGCCCCTGTAAACAAGGGAGCTTCTCACAACTTACTCTTTACTTTTCTATTCTCATGTTGTGGATGGGGCTGGAGGAGTGGAGGTGAGGAGCCCGCAGTCATGCTAGTTCAACATCTTGGCCTGAACTGGGGCTACTTACTGGAGGCGCTATCAATGGACCAGAGGTATGGCCATCCCCTGGGAGCTTTTAAGAATGCATGCTTTCAAGCCCCACCTGGGACCTATAGATTCAGAGTCTGCATTTGAACAAGATCCCCAAGTAATTCTCATGTGCATTAAAGTTTATGCCTTATACAGCATAGACACTGAATAAATATATTTAAATTGAATCAGGCACCTTTGTGACCAAGTACCTCCGAGTTTGCTAGGTCCTGTTATGCCCGCCAAATGTTGATTTTGGTTCTTTGATTTGAGCTTTCTCTGCCCTAGGCCAGATTTAATCAGTGTTGGGTTTGCCTACCATGCAGATAGATTTTTAAAACAGAATTCTTTAGTTTAAGAAAAACAACGCTCTAGTAGCACCATCTACCTCTAGGTTTTAGCACTCATTGCTGTTGTAATTTTATATTTACTGGCGTGAAGAGCTGATTGATGTCTGGCTCCTGCATGGTATTATAAGCTGCAGAAAGACAAGGAAGGTGTCTGACTTTATTAGCCATCGTCTCCCTAATGCCCACCATGGTGGGTGGCATACAGCAGGTGCTTAATAAATATCAGTCCAATGAAAAAAATGACTTGAGCACTTGTAGGATGGTTGTCTATTGAAATACATATGTATATATTTGGGGATGTTTCTTCTGATATTACTATTTCTCATCATTACTATTAAATTTAGCTACTTGAAGTTTTAAAGTCTTATGTTTATTTTTTAAAGAACTTGAATGCATACTGGAATTTAAATAAATGCTAACATTTAATATTGACTAATTTCTTTTTTTTAATGTTTATTTTTAGTAATTCCTACACCCAACAGGGGGCTTGAACTCATAACCCCAAGATGAAGGGTCATATGCTCTTCCGCTCTTCCAACCAAGCTGGCCAGGTGCCCCAGTATTTACTAATTTCTTAATTCAGTGTCTACATTGTTTTGCATAAGACAAAACAAAAAAATGTCACCTTTAGGGACTTTCACATCTCCTTGGTATTCTTAGAAAAGAACACAAACATTATATGGTATAAAAAAGCAAGGGAGGTGTGGGGGTCATGGCATGTGCCGAGAATGAACCCTATTTGGACTGTTTCTACTTCTCTTTCTCTCCTTTATTTCTTCTGTTGAGGCCCAGGACAGCAGCCTAACCATGTAATACTGAGTTTACTCCTCTCTCTTCTTGGTCCTCTCTGCCAGATTTTTTTTTTTAAGATTATTTATTTATTTATTTGACAGAGAGAGAGAGAGAGAGATAGATCACAACTAGGCAGAGAAGCAGGCAGAGAGAGAGAGGGAAGCAGGTTCCCCAGTGAGCAGAGAGTTTGATGGGGGGCTCGATCCCAGGACCCTGAGATCATGACCTGAGCGGAAGGCAGAGGCTTAACTCACTGAGCCACCCAGGCACCCCTCTCTGCCAGATTTTTAAAGAGGTGCTGATTGTGAGAGAGTCCTGCCTCTTCTAGGACCAAGAGAAGGGAGAGGGAAGGGTGCACTGGCTTAAGAAAAGCATCTGACAAAAATCCAACTTTTTATTATGTAAGGCACGTAAACATGCATTTGAATAAACTCTTTACAGACTATGAATATTACATTTTATCCGTAAAGATAGAGCATGCGTTCCATTATGCCAGATACTGATGTCTTTGATGGCCACAGTTCCCAAAAGATAGGTGGTTCCCCCAAACATAATCCAGTTGACAGAACTCTAGATGGGGGGTCTGCTTTCCCGTGTGTCCTTTTTTTTTTTTCCTCCCCTCAACAAGCCTGATTACACACACATAATCGCTACATGTGCGGTGGCGTGAGACAATTAAAAAAATTAGACTTTTAAAAGATCTTGCCCAGCTTTTCTCTGGAAAACTTGAAGTATCTTGCTTTAAACTTGGCAAAGCTAAAGACCAAAGTGATGTCCATGATCAGGGAAAGTCTGATTCATAATCGAACACCATTATGGGGCCAGTAGCACCACACATGCTTTTTGCTTGTCAAAGGTGATGAAAGATATGCAGAGGGCCCAAATCAAGCAACATAATGAGAGCACCATGGAAATGATTTTGTTTTGAGCATTGCTGAGTTTTAAAGTGCAGTAATTTATTTCAAGTTTTTCATTAAACATTGAGTTGTCAATTGTGGAGACTCTTTTGAAAGCGCTTAGTTTTTAATTCCTCAAATGTGCATTCATCTACCAACTGTAAACCTTAATGAGACATTTGGGGGGCTGCACTTTCATTTATTCTAATTAGTCGCTACTTTCAAGATCAGTTGCAAATTCTTCATTTCATGAATGAAATATCAAGAAAAAAAATAGAGGGAAAGAAAATAAAAGAAATTATTGAGTTCCGGATGAAGGCATTTATTTTTTTCTGGAGAGTAATTATGAAACACAATACAAACCTCATTGAATTTCATTTCTACACATCATTAAAGAGCTTCTGGGCCAAACAATGACCTTTTGCTGAAGAGTGTGTAAAATTTACTAGTGTGGAAAAAATGATCATTGGTTCAGGGAGGACTTTGTCACACTCCTACCTCCCCCACTCTGTGCTCACCACTCCCCCCCCCCTTTTTTTTTGGTAGAGTTGGGAAAATAAGCAGATTAAAAAGAAAACCTAATTTCACCAGCAGAGGTCACCCTTTCTCCTTTAACATTCCCAATAAACAGTTTCTCAGCAGTGATTCCTTAGTTCAAAGAAATGCAGGAGCTTTCAGCTGGAAGCAGAGCCAGAGGGCTGGTGGAAATATATGCACCATTCACACTGGCTGCATCTTCTTGCATAAGCACTGTTGGAACATATTATCTACCTGGACTTTTAAATAGACAACTTGCATACAATACAATAAATGTAATAATCCTACTCTTTAGTTCATCTACTTCATTAACTATTATTCAGTGCTTGCTGGTGCCAGCTCAAATTCTGCCCACTTCTCCGACTCTTGGACCAAAGAGTAGGTTTTCATAAACCCTCTGGAGGTGATGAGTCCTCAGGGAGAAACCCCTGGTGAGTTTCTGCCAGGGAAAGAGGAAGAATTAAGTTGGACAAGGACTGACCAAGCCTGGAGCCCAGCACCAGGTACTGGAAGGGAAGCTAGAGAGGAATAGACCCCAGTCCCGGCTTCTGCTTGTGGTTTTCTTTTGGAAACAAAAGCATCTGTTTGCAGTTCGTTTGAAGACTAACATTGGGCTGCAGAATGAAGTTCTAGCTGGATTATTTATGAGTGTCCCAAGAAGGGGTCAGTCCATGAAGTATCATCTAGAGACAGTCAGGGGTAGGTGAGTGATGGGATTGCCTCCATCCTATTGCCTTGGGCAGAGTGGGGTGGAGGTGGAGGGTAGCACGAGTCTGGCCAAATAAAAAAATGGGAATTCCTTTTCTCTTCCTCCCTTTATGGGGGAAATAAAAGGCATTCTCTTGGGGTTTCTGGGAAAACTGGGCTTATTGGTTTTGCGATGGATGGTGAAGATCGTTTCTAGATTCCCTCCCTCCCTCTCCTTTCTTTTCTTTTCTCCTGTAAATCAGAGTTTTAGTTGGCATTGTAGAAGGTTAAAAATAAGGTGGGTTTGGGGATTCTCTGTAGTTGTTGCTCTGCCCTTGAGCTCCAGGTAATGCAGCTCCAGGGCACAGAGGATAAGGGAGTGCTTCCTAAACAGAACTGCACTTATCCCTTCTGGGGAGCAGGGTAGCTGAATGACCATGACAGTGGACCTCCATCAACACAGGTGAGTGATGCATCCCAGAGAGGAAAGTTTGCCTGTGTTCTTGACATCATGTTCTGGGGTCTTCTTCTTTTCTGCTCACTGGGCTTCTGGCTCTCCCTGCTGGTTTTGTGCAGAGTCACTTGCTAACCTGCTCCATGTGCCTTGGAGAAGTGTACAAGAGCCAGCCGACACTGTGGCTAAAAAGGCAGGAATATTGCAAGCTGATTTTTACATCACTGGTAGCTTGAGATCGCCTTAGTGGGAATATTTACAACACAGAAATTGGCAAACACCACAAATCAAGCCCCCACCCCCCTGCTGGTGTACCCATCTGTCACAGCTTCAGGCCCTTCCGTGTTCTGGTTAGAACATGCTCACATCACATCATTTTTTTTTTTTTTTAAACAATGACACCCTTTGGAATTTTTTGATGCAAATATTTATTAGGAAAAAAAAGAAAAATAGCCTGACTTCCTTCTCCTCCTTCTTCAAAAGCTTTGAGACAAAAGTTTTTATCAAGTTCAGATTTCTGCTCTTAATTTTAACCAGAGTTTGTTCAAAAGACAGGCAAGTTGTCCCAGCTTTCAAGCATAGTCGGATTCCTTTTCTTTACACGCACACTAGCCCAGTGTCTTTTTAAAATCCCCCATTTTCCTCTTCCTGCCTCCACTGGCTTCCTGAGGGTAACTGTCCCCTGAGGTAGTCCCTACCCTAAGGCTTCAAACTCTTCACTGGTCCTCTTTGGCTCAATAAGCCAGTCTAGCTCTGCAGGCCCACCTGGGCTGTCTGCTCTCCTCTGGTTTGTGAGGAACGATGGCTGTTTCTGATTTTCCCACAGCATCATCCTCTTATTTCCTGACAGGTCAAATCTGGACTCCATGGCGTTGCACCTGGACTCCTGGCAGGGCTGAGGCAACATTCGGGAGGGCGAGTAGAATCATTCACTCATTGCCTGCCTTGCTCAGACAAAGAACTCTGCTCCTACCCACTCTGGGGAAGGTACAGCTGGGTAGGTCTAGAGGCTGCATGTTCGAAAAAGGCATGTGGATTCTAGAACCCTCGGGCTAGAGGTACTGTGAGGAGGTTGCCCCAGCCCTGGTGGGGGTGTTGCCATGTTTAGCACCATAAACCCAGGGCCTAGAAAAGTAGTTAATCCTCATTTGTTGACTGACCTGTTTTATCTCCCTACCTCAGGCAAAGCATATTAGTAAACTCGGCTGTCATAATAAGCCCCACAGATAGGGAGCTTAAACAATAGACATCTATTTTCTCATACTTCTGGAGGCTAGGCAAGAAGGTTCTGGAAAATTTGACTTCCGGTGAGACCTCTCTTCTTGGCTTATACATGGCCACTTTCTCACTGAGATATCCTGATGTTCCTTTCTCTTCTTATAAGGACACCTTATTAAGATTAGGGCCCCACTCTATGAGCTCATTTAACATTAATTACTTCCTCACAGGCCCTATCTCCAAACACGGTCACGGGATAGGGCCTCAACATCTGAACCCTGGGGGAGGATGATACAATTTCACCCATAATAAATGGGAACTGGTTCTGTTTTAAAAAATATTTATAGAAAGAAGAAATGCCCTCACAATCTCCCTGAACTCCCTCTTTCAGATTCAACAACTCTCTTCGGGAAAGTCTCCCAAAGGAGAAGGAGACACCTGGCTTAAATCCTGCTCCATGCAGAGTGAAGCCATTGTTTCTTCTGGCTTCCAGGGGAGAGGGCAGAGAGTGAATCCTAATTCGGTATATCTGTGGTTTCTATCTGTGTATCTATACTTATCCCTCAAATTTTATCCACTCAAAATTAATTTTTATTCATTCAAATTTAAATAATAAACATGTGCAGTAATCTAAGAAGAGGCAAATGGAGCCAAGTCAAACAGTGATGGGGCTTTGTGACTCTCCAAAGTGAGAACTTTAATTCCTTAAAAACCCTAATAACACAGTGGGTTTGAAAAATCACTATTACATTATCCCTTACCCTTCTCTTCAACTAATTCCTTCTCCAATCCTGATGCTTCTGCTAGTTGCCGAGGACATAAAATAAATCAGGGTGTAAGCCAGACACCATGCCTCTTTACTCTTCATTCCTATTTAGTTTTTCCTTATAAATTTGGGTTTCATGCCTCTCACTTTGTGAAGTAAGTTGTTGTTTTTATTCAGTGTTGTTAGGGGACTGAGAGAGCAGTGGGAGCTGGTGAATGGGAGCTGGCAAGAGGGTGGCATTGGAAAAAGAAGTCCCAGGCCAAGTCCAAGGCTACTCTTCTGTGCATGCTTGCATTTAACAGGAAACTTCTGGAAGCAAGGTGATTGAATGCAAAGAAACCGAGTGCTTATGTTAAGGGTTTCAGGCAGGTCTGTGAGATATTTTGTGGGGGTGGTGGGACTTTGCTTAAATCACACCATCAAGACAAGCACCTGCCTTTACCCCTTCCGCATTAGAGAGTAGCCCAGAGAGCTGGGGGAAGGGAGCAGGGCCAAGACTCAGCCAAGGAGAGGAGCTGGGAGACACACACACACACACACACTCCCTTGTCTTGAACGGGTTATTACCTGGATTTGGGGTTACTCTGCCCACGTGTGGTCCCAGGTGCAACAGGCTTGAAAGGAGCTGGACGTGGGCCACATCAGGGGTGGGGCTGGTGGTTGGCAGCCCCAGGGTGGGACGTCCCACTCCCCGTGGAATCCTGACTCTCAGGACTTAAGAGCTGGGAGGCACCTGAGAAGCTCGTTGAGTGTAAGCCTTTCATTTCACAGATGAAGTCACTGAGGCCCCAGAGGGCTCCACCCTCTTTCTGGGCTTGTCAGGGGCACTTAGGAAATACATGTTGACTTGACACGACCCACTGTGAAATAGGCGTAACAAAACTCCCCGCATGGCAGCTGGGTTGGGCTGCCAGCAGCTGGGAATGATTCTCCCACCGCTGGTTGAGCCTGAGCGGCGGGGGAGGAGCAGCGGGGCATTGTGGGAAGTCTGAGGGCCCAACCCGCGCGGGGGCCGGACGCCTCCCTTCACAGATAAACTCGGGTTTAGTAGACTCTCATTAAGCCCAGCTGCACCTTAGGTAACATGCACAAACTGAGGCCCTGCGAAGGGAACCCATTTGGCTGGTGCATTGCAGGCGGACGTGGGCTTTGAAGCCCGCAGGCCGGCTTCCTGACCGGTGTTCTACCAGCAGTGCCAGGGAGCCTCTCCTGGCAGCATGTCGCTCATCTGGCATCGGCTGTGCTTTTTGGGCGCAGAGAATACGGAGACTGTGATGGAAGGGAGGCTGGGGAGTGGGGGCAGGGAGCAGCGAGAGACGCAGGGCGAGGCGCGGCGAGGCCAGCCGGCTATCCGGGACGCCGCCATTTTGTGACTCAAGATGGAGCGCGAGTTAGCGTCTCACGGGCGAAACAGAACCGTATAAATTAAACCGGCAACGAACTGTCTGCTGAAGGTGTGAACAAGGCCGGTAAATCCCTGGGAGCTTAGGAAACATCTGCTCCTTACCTCGAAGGCAGAAACTTGACCATAAAGCAGAAAAAGCCAGGACTGGAGTCTTTCACTTTTTCTGGTGGGATAACGATGGGGCCCAACCTTCAGATAAACTCTATAGCGGTGGGGAGGGAGGGAGATTTTGTGAACTGCAGGCTAGCTCCTCCCCCTCTGCGGTTAGGCTGGAACCTTCCCGCTGTTGCCCTGCCTCTCTCAGTTCTTCAGTGACCTTGGGCTGTTGTCATGCAGTCAGGGAAGGGAGTCTAACCCGGTCAGGGGCCTCTGCTGGACCTCAGGGAAGGGAGTCTAACCCGGTCAGGGGCCTCTGCTGGACCTCAGGGAAGGGAGTCTAACCCGGTCAGGGGCCACGGCTGGACCTCAGTGAGGAGTGGGCATATCGGAGTCAGCAGAAGGGGTGAGAAAAGTGTGTCGGACAGAACAGGAATCCGGAGTACGGGCAAGTCACCAGGCCCCCGTCACAACCCCTGGCCAGAGGTCTCGGCCTGGGTGTGGGTGTGGGGGCCTGGTGATGGTGGCAGAGGGGCAAAGGGCAACCAAGAGTCGAGGTCAGGAATCCAGGAGATCAGAACTGGGTTGTTAATCTAATGGCCGGAATTTTGGACTCACAAGAGCATGAGGAAGCACCAAGACTGAGGCCTAACATGTGAGACCCTGACTTCCAGCAGGGTCTTAAGCACAAGGATGGCAAATAGGTGATGATCTTGTGTTTGCGGATCCCAGCTGAATGGTGATGGCCATGTGAAGTGTGGTATTTAGGAGGGTCAGATCCTGGGGTTGATAGGTGCTATATTCATGGGTGATGTCTGCCACAAAGAGGTCAATGAAGAACTGCCTGGTGCCACATAGTTTCCATTCCTACTTTGATGGCCTCTCCTAATATTCCTTATTCCATCCACCCCAGGTTTGCAGCTTTTTCCTCATTGCCAGGTCACCCATAATCTTTCAGAGTTCTGGACAGGTGCTGTGCTGCTGGTCCACACCATGGGACTGCCTTAGAGATGAGAGAACTCTTTTCATTTTCACCAGGAAGTGGAGTATAAGACTTGTTCTCCTGATGCACTGTTAGTTTCAATAGCAAAGGGTATTGCTTGTATGAATTCTTTCGGCAGAAAATAATAGTTTCAAGGGTTAGAGTTTGTGCCTAGATGTAGACCACTGTCTGTCATGTGGTCATGTGTCCTATCTCTTATGTTCTCTCAGAGGAGCATAAGCAGCCTGGGGATCTAGTGGATGGTGATTAGTGAGGAAGCAAGGTGGTCCAGGCCATGCTCCTTGCCCTACACGGGGAGAAACTCACACTTTTCCAGATTGATAAGGAGTGGCTGTGTGGGGCCACCTGGCTGGGTCATTCAGTTAAGTGCTTGCCTTCAGCTCAGGTCATGATCCCCAGCCTCCTGGGATTGAGCCCCACATCAGGCTCCTTGATCCTCCCTCTCTCTCCCTGCTTGTGCTTCCTCTCTGACAAAATCTTAAAAAAAAAAAAAAAAAAAAAAAGGAATGGATATGTAATAAGCAGCTGATAAGTGAAATGAACTCTGTGAGGTACAGCAGACCATCACAAGGCAAGTATGACCCAGTCCCTGCTCTCTAGGGGCTTCTACTCTAGGCAGTATATATGGCAGTGGAGTGAGGAAGGATGGGTAGCAAAAATTGTATAGTTAGTAATAAAGGAAATGGCTGGTGACAAGGACCAGAGCCATGGACTACTTAGTGCTTTTGGTCATGGTTGTGTGGACACAGTTGTGCTTTGTGGGGATGGGGCCAGGGAGAGAAAATCCACATTTCTTCTTCATTTCATCTGCACACATGAGATTGATCAGAGTTTGAACTTTCAGATTCCCCTCCTCCCTGGGGCAGGTGTCAAAATCCACTCATCTAGGACACTGTGTTTAGAGGTAAGCACCTGGGATCAGACCTGGATGTTTCTCCGACTGCCTCATAGCCTGACTGGGCAAACGACTTTATCTCTTTGAGCTCCAGTTTCTTCCTCTTTTTAAAGTCTTTTATGTCTTTTTTGCCATCTAATAGGATTAAAAAGCCTTAACATGTATGAAAGTGATTTTAGATTATAAAATCCTCTACAAATGCAAAGGCTTATTATTGTGACCTTAAACACAAATAATTGCTAGGCACAGAATGCATACCTCTTGCATTAAAATCCGAAAAATGGGGTCTCCTTGAATGGGATGCTCACTCCATATTTTATTTAACCAATCTAGAATCTAGGGTAGTATTCTCTTCTTTCACTATTTGATGACACCGCGCTCCCAATCAGTGGTGAAAACCTTTGAGCCGTTTTAGCAAAGGCAGAGAGATTTCCCTCTCTCTGGTTGCCCTATGGAGAGAAGGTGTTTGCCTTTTAAGATGGATGACCAAGTGAAGGGCGCACTCTTGGATTGAAAACCTGAGCAGAGCTAACTGGCTCACAGACGCCTTGCTATCTTGGTTGGTTCTTGTTAACTCACTGGGCCAGGGGAATGAAGGAATTACAAGCACTGAGGTTGGTTGGTTTGGAGCGTGCTTTATTCCAGCACGTGACTCCCTTCCCAGTAGCATTACCAGGACTCAGTTCTTGCTAGCAGGCATTAGAGAGTTTCACTGCAAATTCTGTTTAGCTAATTTGGGCAGAAAAGGGTATTGTCCCGTTTGAGTCAAAGACTGCAATTTGGAGCAAATGCACTTTGAGCTTAGCTCACATGCTGTGCTGGTAACTTGTTTTAACTTTTCATTCTTATAGTTAGGAGGAAAAAAACCCCCACAAGATTTCAAATGTCATTTGCAGTAATGATTAGCTTCAGTGAGGGAGTCTATCTATGGCTATTTGCTTCAAAGCTTTAATTGGCTGATGCCTGTATATTTGATCATTAACAAAATGGTCTCTTTTCTATCATGTTAATAATTTGGTTTAATAGAAATGCGGCTTTGATTTCTTCCGGGGCTATGTTGCTATTTTTCTGGCGCTGAGAAGTGTTGGTTTAAGATTTTACCACATACAAGGCATGGCAGAATTCCATCTTGGAAGTCTCCAAGCTTGGGCCCGCTCAAAAAAGATGGGACTAGAAGGAGTATTTTTGGCCCAGGTGCAGGAAGTAGTTTGTTTAGATCAGACCAAAACAAAGAGGTTGGCTTATGTGGAAATTTTATACCTGTCCCACATGTTCTAGACACTTCTGAGAAAACAAACAGCTCCGTATTTGCAATTACAAGGTCAAAAAGCCACATGTTGGCCCCAGTGCCAATTTAGTGGAGTCCTCAGACCGTCAGCGCTGATATTGTTAAGTAAGAGTATGTTGTGGCCACTTAACCAATCTCCACACCTGGAAAAAATAAAAAATTCAAGAGAGCCAGCAAAGTGAATTTGAAACCAGAGCAGGCTCTAGTGATGGTGTTCAGACTCAGAGCTCCTGAGCCGTCTCTCCATT
This sequence comes from Mustela putorius furo, assembly GCF_011764305.1. Taxonomy (NCBI): domain Eukaryota; kingdom Metazoa; phylum Chordata; class Mammalia; order Carnivora; family Mustelidae; genus Mustela; species Mustela putorius. The sequence continues at coordinate 23,566,985 of NW_025421341.1, forward strand.
CCAGGCTTGGAGGGATATTTACAAAGCATACGTCATGATGGGCAGAATTTCCTGAATCCATATCTCAGGTGCAGGAGTAACACTGTGCAACACCCAGTGTGGACCCGCAGTCCTCGAACTATATTCTCAAGAAACGGTGTCTAGTGACCATGTCATCTTTTTCTTCCTTGTTTGTCGTAGACCAGCTGTTTCATCTCCTGACATTCAATATGCTCCCCCCTCTCTCTCTCTCTTTTTTTTTGCCCAGCTCTGTCAGTGCACCAAAGAGGCTCATGAAGGGGACCAGCTGCCCGGATGCCAGCAGGAGCTGCTGCAGCTACAGATTTGAGGCGCACACCTGCACAGAGTTGGGTGACAGGGGATTTGTGAGGGAAGGGCGTATCATGCAACATCAGGGCTCTCAAGCCAGAGGGATGGATGCCTCCAGGGTGGCAAACTGGATACCCTGCTGCTCACCTGGAGGTCATGGGATCACACCTGAATTTAATTAGTCAAAAGGATTCCAGGAGGAGAGTGAGTTGGTCGTTTATGAATGAAATGATTAGCTGGCTGTAACAGTTCCTAATAAACAGATTGTCCATATCAGTGACGTCTATTCAATGAGCCACAAGTGGGTGGCGTCCCTGGAGCCCTCACGCAGGAGGGGGTGGGATGACGGCATCTCTAAGAATCCTGTGAAGGCTGTGACTAAATGGGATCCCCGGGGCAGAAGGGCATGTAGGGAAGAGTCTCTGGGGACTCTAGTCGGAGAAGGTGGGCAAGATCAGAGGAGCACTGGAGGGAGAGTGAGAAGGAATGACCCTGAGGCAGCAGGAAAACTGGAAGAGAGTCATGGCCCAGAAACCAAGTGAGCAATGTGTTCCAGGGAGGAGGAAGGGAGCAGCACATGCCGTGATATGTAAGAGGCATCCTGAACATCGACAGTTGGATTTAGCTGCATGGATGTCACTAGTGGCTTTGACGAGGGTGGTTTTGGAGGAGGGACGGGGGTCAGCATCGATTGGAGGGAACATAAAAACGAGAGGAGAGGATTTGGTAAAGGAGCACTGGCGATTCTTACAAGGACTTTTATTATACATTATTCTTAGACAAGGAGCAGAGAAATAGAGTGGTAGGTAGAGGGCAAAAAGAGAGAGGTTTTTAAAAATTATTTTTTCAGCTTTATTGAGGTATAACTGTGTAGATTTTTTTTCCCCCTAAAGATAGAATAACATGCCAATGGGAATAATCCAGGAGAGAAGGAAAATCATGATGATGTAGGAGAGAGAGACGGGAGGGTTGTTGGCACCAAATCCTTGAATGGGATCCAGGGGACAAATGGTGGGGCTGTCCTCTTTGCGCAAGAATAGTCCCTCCATAGTAAGGGGAGGAAGGCAGAGTGTATGGGGCAGATGCTGGTGGGTGCCTAGAAGTGGAGAGGGGAAACTATGGCAGTTCTTTTCTGAATGTTTCTGTTTTTTTCTGAGAGGTGGGAAATGAGGTTAGCAGCTTAGAGCCTGGAGGGAAAGGAGGTGCTAGAGGTCAAGGAGAGAAGATGGTCCTCCAGGAGGTGGCAGGTGCCTGGACAAGGGAATGAGGCGTGATGGCCAGGCAGTGTGAGGACCCAGGTGAAGTCATGGAAATGAATTACATTAAGACTACTGGGTGTTGGTTGTGTGATTTTTCTCCAGCCATGTTCAGCTGTGGGGAATAGTACAGAGCAGGGGGAGAGGGTTGGATTTTAGAGATTGCCAATGGACTTCTGCAGAGCAAGAGAGGGCACCCTGAAGATATCTCTTTTCCATTAAAAAATACTGGTTATAGACTTAATGAAACTGATTTAATGAACTCTTTATGGGTTGTGACTCATAGTTTGAAAACCACGGATTTAAATGGCATACTCATTTTTTTTTTTTAAAGAATTTATTCATTTGACAGAGAGTGAGAGAAGGAAAGAGAGCACAAGTAGGGGGAGCAGCAGAGGGATGTGGGACTCGATCCCAGGATCCCGAGATGATGACCCGAGCCGAAGGTAGAGCCTTAGCCCACTAGCCACCCAGGTGCCCTGGCATACTCATTTTAATAAAAAGGTTTTATTTAGGGGAACCAGGGTGGCTCAGTTGGTTAAGCGACTTCCTTCAACCCGGATCATGATCCCAGAGTTCTGCTTCTTCCTCTCCCTCTGCCTGCCTCTCACTCTCTTTCTGACAAGAAAATCTTAAAAAAAAAAAAAAAAGATTTTATTTTATTTTTCTTTTTGAGAGGCAGAGGGATTGGGAGAGTGTATGAGCAGGGGGAGGGGCAGAGGGACAGTAGACTTCCTGCTGAGTGCAGAGCCTGATGCAGGTTTGATCTCGGGACCCTAATATCATGAACTGAACTGAAGTCAGATGCTTAACCAACTGAGCCACCCTCATCCATCCATCTATCTTTTTTCTACTTGGCTTTTTAATGTAGAGATATAGCCTCAGTGAGGATTTCTCAGAAAATCCATCAGGCATTTGTTGAATACCCATGAGGTGCCTAACTAGTTTTTAGTGCAGGGAGGTGGGGGGAGACAGACAAAGGATAGCACATAGTTCTTGTCTTCAGGGTGATGTGTTGGAGAGGATGCAGTCAGCTGTCCCTCATTCAGCAGTTCGCTACTCAAAGATGGCACCATATTGTGGTGTGCTGCTACCTAAACTGTTGATTGGATGCCCAGGGGCCAAATGTCACATTTGTTCACCTTAATGTCAATCTGAGAACACCTGTTCTCCACATGTGATTGGATGACCCTACCCCAGGATTGTCAATTCCTTTAACCTGAGCAGTAAACTCTATTTATTAAAATGATTTATTTATTTTTTATTTTAGAGAGAGAGGAGTGGGAGAATGGGCAGAGGGAGAGGGAGAGGGAAAGAGAGTTTCTCAAGCAGACTCCCTGATGAGCATGGAGCCCAGAATGGGGCTCAATCCAACAACCCTGAGATCATGACCTGAGTGGAAACCACCAAGAGTTGGATGCTTAACTGTCTGAGCCACCCAGGTGTCCCTAAGCTGTAAACTCCATTAAAGCAGCCTGATATAGTATCAACCTTTCAGGCAACCCTGGTAAATCGTTGGTTCGTACTGACCTTATGGTCAAATTCCATTCTCTGAAGCTTAAAAAAAATCTTACTTCTCATCAATTTTTTACTCTATATTTAATTTTTTAAGGGGGGGCAGTGTGGGGTAAACTATATGACTTTCTCTTGGAGGTTGGGGACTCTGTGTTTTTGAGCTGCATCAGATATACATTTGCTCAATGGGGATAAAGTCAGGGTGCTAGTTCCTTCAAATTTTGGTTTATCTCAGAACGTATGGTCCTGCGGGAAACAGTTCACAGGAGTCTTTGGTACAGGGGAAAATACTCAATTTCTTCATCTTTTTGTTTTGTTTTTGTTCTTTGAATCAAAGGGAAAATGAATTAGGACAAAAGTGTTGTATTCTATCCCATCTTTTAATTATAATTTAATTCAATATAAGAGGACTTCATTTCTCTCTGCAATATTCAATGCTTATGGTTCCAGACATGGCATTTGCAGTCTCTATTTATGGCTTGGATGCTCTGTGCTAATGTACTTGCCACCAGTGCAGTTGGGTTTGCCTTTCCAGGCAACAGTTAAACCAGCAGGACACCACTTGTATGCAATTTGTTGGAATGAAATCTACATTTTTGGGATTAGATTACTTAGTAGTGTCATTTTGCATTGAGGTGACTTTGTGGGTGGTCTCCAATAAAGCCTGCACATACAGCCAGTGTCAGCCCTGATTATCTCCAAGCAAGGTTGTAATGTCTGCACAGCTTGGTATTTACAAGAAAAAAACAGCTTCCCTGAACTTTTAATTCAGGGAATGCAGGGCCATGGGTGAACCCCCACAAAAGGGTGGCAGAAGGCCCATTGTGGAACCATTCTTTGAATGGGTGCATCTGAACTTTCTGTTCCGAGATCAGGATAATAGCCACAAATGTCACTTGGGGCTTACGAGTTAGGACGTTTGTCTTTAACAATGCCTAAAGGAGCTGTCCTGTCTCAGAATATGTAAGGGGTGATGGTTTTGTGGAGGGGGACAGATTAGTGGCATGAACCGAATGGTTGACGGGAGCATGAACATATATGGTAAATCACCAAGGATGTGCTGGGCCCACCCCCATATGATTCTGGTGGTAGCCATTCTCCAGGGCAGGATTTCTTTACCAGGGGTGACAGGAGTATTTGGTGGTGTCTGGAGACATTTTTGTCACAACTTGCTGCATCTAGTGGGTAAAGACCAGGGATGTTGCTAACTATCCTATATCACACAAACTGTTCTCCACTCCTTCTATAACAAAGATTATTGTGCCCCAAATGTCAGTGTGCTGAGGTTGGGAGACCTGCTCCAAGGTACAGGAGCTGTGGATAATGTAATCTAGCCCTTCCCCATCCTCTTCCTTTCTTCCCTCCATGTCCTCTGGTCCCCCTGGATCCCTTCTGTGTCCCAGCTTGCATGGAACCCTCATGTATCAGAGGGAAAAGATTACAGAGTCATGTAGCAGAGAGAACATCTGCTTTGGAACTGGACAGATGCGGGTTAAATCTCAGTCTGTTGCCTTCAGTTTGGGTGATTTTGGGGGCAAATTGCTTAATCTCTCTGAGTCTCAATTAAAATAAAAATTGAAACGGTGGGGACTGCAGTGCTTACCTCCCTGGGTGGTAGGAAGGATGCAATCTATGGAAATGTATCAGGACTTGGTCCTTCATAACAGCTTTATCATTACACATTTTTCGTGGCAGTTACAGAAGTTCAGTTTCCCCACCTTTAAACATCATCATAACAATTTCTTTTTATTGTGGAAAATTTACAAAAAAAGATAAGCGGGAAGAAAAAGCTAAATCACCTATATTCTTATGCCTTGCACACAGAGATTATCACCGCTAATGCTGCCTGTATATGTATTTGTAAACTTTCTGTGTGTGTGTGTGTGTGTGTGTGCGTGCGCGCGTGCACGTGTGCATATGCTCATGCTGTGTGTACTCTTTAGTGACTTGCTTTTTAGACTTCATGATGTATTAGGAACATCTCTCCATGTCAATACATACAGATCTACATCATCTACATCATCGTTTAAAATAGCTGCCGAATCAGGGAAATACAAATCAAAACCACAATGAGATATCACCTCACACCAGTCAGAATGGCTAAAATCAACAAGTCAGGAAATGACAGATGCTGGCGAGGATGCGGAGAAAGGGGAACCCTCCTACACTGTTGGTGGGAATGCAAGCTGGTGCAGCCACTCTGGAAAACAGCATGGAGGTTCCTCAAAATGTTGAAAATAGAACTGCCCTATGACCCAGCAATTGCACTATTGGGTATTTACCCTAAAGATACAAATGTAGTGATCCAAAGGGACACATGCACCCGAATCTTTATAGCAGCAATGTCCACAATAGCCAAACTATGGAAAGAACCTAGATGTCCATCAACAGATGAATGGATCAAGAAGATGTGGTATATATACACAATGGAATACTATGCAGCCATCAAAAGAAATGAAATCTTGCCATTTGCAACAACATGGATGGAACTAGAGCGTATCATGCTTAGCGAAATAAGTCAAGCAGAGAAAGACAACTATCATATGATCTCCCTGATATGAGGAAGTGGTGATGCAACATGGAGGCTTAAGTGGGTAGAAGAAGAATAAATGAAACAAGATGGGATTGGGAGGGAGACAAACCATAAGTGACTCTTAATCTCACAAAACAAACTGAGGGTTGCCGGGGGGGGAGGGGGTTTGGGAGAAGGGGGTGGGATTATGGACATTGGGGAGGGTATGTGCTTTGGTGAGTGCTGTGAAGTGTGTAAACCTGGTGATTCACAGACCTGTACCCCTGGGGATAAAAATATATGTTTATAAAAAATAAAAAATTAAAAAAAAAAAAATAAAATAGCTGCCGAGTATTTTATTGTATTGATGAACCATGATTGAATCCATCAATCCCTTAAATTGTGGGACATTTATATCATTAAAGTTAGTCTTTAAAGCCCAGAGACTGTCTTGTCTAGGCTGTACAGGGTTCATGGTCTGTAGTTCTAGAAAGGCAGCCCCTTGCGTGCACATTTGCTACTTTACAGACATAGTCAAATTTGGGAGGGCAGCGCAGGATACATGTTCTCTGCTCCTCAGGCAAACTGCTCCTGGTGTGTGTGAGACAGTGGAGTTAATGTCCTTTTCTTTTTGTGACACGACCTCATGCAGTGGCTCAGCGCTCAGGTCCTGGAGTCAGGTGGCCCAGGTTTAAATCCTAGCCCTGCTGTTTGGGTCCATGACCTCACCTACCTGAGCCTCAGGTTCCACATCTGTAAAATGGTGATGCCAACTGAACCCACACCACTCAGTTGTTCTGAGGATTAAATGAGATAGGCTGTGTCAGGCATATCAAGCCAAGTACTCAATGTGTTCAAGTTACATCAGGTGGAAACAAATGCTTGACAAATTGAGTGTTGCCTGGAAGTCTTTCTCTCATTATTCAGAAGCCCCTGCTCTCTAAGTTATTATCTAACAGTCCCAAGTGACCCCCACCCCCCTGCCAGGATTAGCAGCAGCTGGAGTTCAAAGACCTCTACCTGCTCCTTTCTGGGGCTTTTGCTTTTAACTGATGTGTATTAGTCTCATATAGTTGCTGTAACAAAATCCCATGAATGCAGAGGCTTAACACAACACAAATGTATTACCTCACAGTTCTAGAGTTCAGAAGTCCAAAATTAGTCTTGTGGGGCTGAACTCAATATAATAGCAGGGCTGCCTTCCTTCTGCAGTCTCTAGGGGAGAGCCCATTTCCGTGCCTTCCCGAGAGGCTGTCCCAATTCCTTGGCCTTGTGGCCTCCCATCCCTCTCACTTTTGCTTGTGTTGTCACTTATCTGCTGACTCTGACTCTCCTGCCTCACTCTGATAAGGACCCCGAGGATTACATTGGGCCCATCAGATAATTTCCCCATTTCAGTGTCTCGAACCTTAATCACATCTGCAAAGTCCCTCTGGCAACACCAGATGGCATAGTCCCAGCTTCTGGTTTGTGCTCTGCTGGTGGTCATGGAGTTCTTCCTCCTTGAGCCTGCCAGCACTCATGTCCTCTTGGCCAGGCTCCCACAGGCCTGGAGTGAGTCCTTCTGTCTTATTACTCCTTTGCCGTTGCCTGGCTTCGGAGAACTCACCACATCCCACCCCCAGGGTGAATTCCTAGACCAGTTCCTTAAGGCTACCTTGGTCTCTAAGGTGTAGTTAGAATAGGCCTGCTCACTATCACAGGTTCCCCCTGCCTCCCAGACCAGAAGTGCCCCCAGCTGTGACTCTTCCTTCCCCTTGTCCAGCCTGTGCTCCCTTCTGCCCAGCTCTCCGAATGTTCTCTGTGTTCACTGTGGCCCAGGGGCTCTTCCACTGCCTTGCTAGTCCACAGAACCTAAGACCCTAGGCTCAGGAAGGATATTATGACACTCTTACCACAGCTGGACCACTGTTGGTGGGCTCTCTGAGAGCAGATGAATGAATGTCCTCCAACATGAATTTGGGGTCATCAGCTGGTGAGATCCTCAAGACCCATGGCTGCTAGTGCAGTCCTTCCCTTGGCATCTCCCTGCTGTGGACCTTCTCTGACAATCTTCTGAAATGTGACCTTGCATGATAGGGACCCATTCAGGCTCCTTCCTGCTAGTCCTTCTTCTCTGTTCTCAGTGCCCAGCCCTACTTGGCTGAAAGCCTATTCTCTTCTTGTTATTTTCCTGCCACAGTGATTTTTAAGCCCCAATTAGGGAGGACAGAGTCACCCTTTAGATTAGAGCCCCTATCCTTAGTAATATAGGGTTGGCTTTCCCAAGCAGGCCTGGGTGGTTGCTTGGGAGCCTGGTGCTCTGTTTTCCAAGCAGCAAGAAAACAAGCGGCATTTTGATATAAAAAACAGGTTGACTATTCCTATCCAGACTATTCTCTTCCCACCCCGAGGCAAACAAGAATGATGGCCTCTCCTGCCTCACTTCCACACATTCTTGAGTCTGGTTTTTATTTTAGCTTTTTCAAAACTTGCTCGGCATTACAGAACCATTAGCCAAATATGAAGAGAAAAATTCACCCATGATACTCCTCATCCCTGAGAAATTAAACGATTTTTGCTTTTTCCATGATCCCTTCCAGTTTTTGTCCTCACGAACATATAATTTAAATAATCATAATCATAGTGTAGTGATCATTTTGTGTTCTGCATTTTTCCACTTAGCATTAATTATATCATAAGCATTTTTTCCATGTTGTTGCAAAGTCATTGTAATTATCATTTTTAATGACTGTGTGAGGATTCATCAAGGGGGGGGGGAGTATATTACTTAACCCTTGTTCTGTTGTGGGGCCTTTTGCGACTCCTTCTGTGTTTTGCTTCTCCTTTGGGATTGTCCTTGATGCCATGTCCCTTGGCTGTCCTCTGGGTGCAGGAGGCAGGGGGAGGAAGCAGCAGAGCAGTGGGGAGCAGGGGCAGGAGAGGAACAATGTCAGGAGAAGCAAGAACAGGAAGTAAAGCAAGCCTGCTTTATGTACACTCCTGGTTAAGACTCCTAACGCAATGAGCTGGAGGGGAGCCTGGCTTTTGCTGGTGACTGCCCTTTACTAATGGCTGTTTTTGAGAATGCCTTTTTCATTTACATCTTGGGAGTGAATTTTTTCCTTCCTTTCTGCCCCCCCCCCTTTAAAAAAGATTTTATTTATTTGAGAGAGAGAGTGCACACATGCTAGAGAGTACACAAGCAGGGGGAGGGGCAGAAGGAGAAGGAGCAACAGACTCCCTTTTGAGGAGGGAGGCCAGCATGGGCTCCATCCTAAGACCCCGAGATCATGACCTGAGCCCAAGACAGACACTTACCGACTAAGCCACCCAGGTACCTCTGGGAGTAACATTCGGATGACTGGAAGAATGAATGGTGGTCTACAGGAAACTGACTGAGAAAATAAACTTATCAGTGTTAAGGTGTCAAAAATCCACTCCAGATGCTAGCCTGAATTCTAAAAATATAACTTTTGTTAATCATATATTTAGTGCTGATTAGAACTAATGTGATAACTCGAGAAGATCTCAGCTATTTCAGTGTTTCTTTGAGTTCCACGAGCTCTAGGCACAAAAGATGCTCTATAAAACGGGACCTTTGGCAAAAATTTTTTGTGAAACAGTGATGCTGCATGCTAGATCCCCTTCCTGGGTATTCACAATGCCTGTGAATATAGTCAGTGTTCTGAGAAGTGCTGCAGGAAAGAAATCTGCTGACTTCTGGGTGAGCCCATTGGCAAAGGGTCTGGGAAATGTAGTTTGTGTGTCTCACGGCATGGAGGTGGAGCAGAGGGAGCTGACCTAAGCTCCTGTTAGGTCCCTTCAAGCTTGAAAGTTCTCCTACTTGGAGAATATTTTTACTTTTTAAGGTGATTATGGATTCTATTTGTAGGAATGTCATCATATTTATAATTGATTTGATGCTGAGTTCTCGATTAGCAACAGAACTCCCAATCACGAGATTGTTGCTAAGGCAAATTAGGATTCAGTTGGCAGTTATCTGCTGTCCAATTTGAGAAAAAGGGATAGATTCAATAGTGTTCATCTTTGGCTCCAAGTGAATTGGGGAGCCTCCAGCGCGGGCATGAGATGTTCATTGCTAGAACAATTGGTGACCAGGCTGCATCATTTCTGCAACTGGTAGCTATGGGGGAAATTAGAGCCATGAGCCATGTAATCCCTAGCTTCGAGGTGGTTTTAATCTAGTGAAATAAGATGGACGTGAAGAAACAATTGGACGATGATAGGAATGAATAAGACTGTGTCTTAATTACCTTGCAGGTTGATGCCAACGAGCTCTAATGGTACCGGGCTTTTTGTAAAGGAGGCCTTTCCATCTTTCTGGATCACAGAGAAAGACACAAACCTCTGAGCAGCAGTGGTTCAGAGCTGGGTTTTGTTGGCTTCTGTGTCCTTGCTTGGCTCTCCCCGGGAGCTGTTCCATGAAGCCACGAGTGTCTTTCTTGACAGTTTCCCAGAGGGTATGAAACATAGCTCACCACCCACCTTGAGCAGGTTGTTTTTGGAGGCATTTGAAAGTAAAACAAAGTACCCTGCCATTAATGGGAAGCTAGAATTTTCTATCCACTTAGACTTCTGACAGGTGGGTTGATGCTGTCGCGGGATGTGTGTGCCTTTTCAAAATGCGTGTTTTTAACTTGTTATTCCTGGGTGGATTAATTCCAAATGCTCCTCTTTGACATGCACTCAATGCCATGTTCTTTATAGCCCTTTTCTGGGTGTGTAGCCCACGGCGTGGAAGCAGCGGTCCTGCCTTCCAAGAGCCTGCACGTCTGCACAGGTGACTGGAATGTTTTTTTTTTTGCAACCGGATGTTCAGGGGCCACAGAGATAAAGGTTCTGAGCTTTCAGCTTCTCTAATGTTAGAAGCACCCCCGAGTGCTACACGCTCAGTGTTTCTTCTTCTGTCTCGGGAGACTGTGTGCTTTTGGAAACTTTCAAAATGGGGCACTGAACAAATCGCACCTTTCCTGTTTTTCTGTGACGGGATGGGACTAGAGTATGGAACTGGGGAGTGCTGAGTTCTGACTCAAAAGCAGAACATTTTTTGATGCACGATTTTCTCAGCCTCTCTGAGACTCAGTTTTCTCATATGGGAAATGGGAGGAAAACAGTCTGATAGGGTCGCTATGAGAATTAAATGAAATAATACACGTGCTTAACACAGCGCCTGGGAAGTCAACAGCTGCTTAATACCTATTAGCTAACCTTATTATCTTTGTCATGGTCACGATCATCATCGCCATCACCACGATCACCAGTAGCAGCAGCATCATCATCCTGCCTTCCCAGAGACGCTGTCTAGGTCCCTGATATGTAGTAATATCTGGCCATGAGGCAGATCCCGTGCCCCTGCTCTGCTCTAGGCTTGGTTGGAGCCGCTGTACCTCTGAGGAAGTGTGTGAGCCTCACGTTGTCCCCACCATGATGTATGGATTCTTCTTTGTTTTCCCTCCTTGCCCAGTTCTCTACTTGGCTGGAGTCCTGACATGTGTGGTGTAGTCACTGGTGAGGATGTAGCCATCTTCTGAGCCTGTGGCTGCTGTCTGTTGCATTCTGAAGTTTGCTGCTTCCTAGACTTGTATCATTGTGGGTTGAGGCTATAGCCTGTCTTGACTTTGCTCCTTGAGACACTGGTTGTGGGGAGTTTGAGGGTTAAAATAAAACAGACTTTACTGGGGTGATGCTTTGGCAGGTTTGCATGTGAGGGAAGGTCCTCCCAGCATGAGACTGTCCAGAAGGCTATGTCATGGCAGTCACTGCTCAGAAAAGGAGGAGTTCCAGGGGACAGGGGGGTTGGGGTGGTTTAGGTATCTGATGCTCTGAAAAGCAGAAATGGCTGGGGGTCTTTATAGCCTTGGGGCTTGTCTTATCTATGGTTAGCAGATGTTGGCTATGCAGAGCAGGCAGGCTCTAAATAGCTAAAAATCTGCTTGTTTGGGCTAAAGAAAATAATTGGATGTGTTAAAATTTGAGTTTAGAATCAGGGTTTTGGAGCTACCCCAAACTGTGTGGCTTAAACGAGACATTTATTTTTCACACTTCTAGTGGCTGGAAGTCCAAGGTCAGGGCACCAGTGTAGTCTAGTCTTGATGAGGGCTCTCTTCCTGGCTGGCAGATGGCTACTTTCTTGCTGTATCCTCCCGTGGAGAGAGGGAGAGTGAGAGTAAGCAAGCACTCTGGTCTCCGCTTACAAGGGCAATAATTCCATCACAAGGACCTCACCCTCATGACCTCATCTAGACCTAATCGCCTTCCAAAGGCCCCACCTCCAAATACCATCACACTGGGGGTGAAGTTTGGGAGGCACCCAAATATTCAGTCCATAGCACTTGTAATACAGAACTTTCTTTTCTCTGTCAGAGATAATAAATGGAAATGTATTTGGAAAGTGAAGAGCATTTTAACCATGGAACACATCATCTTTATTACTACGTGAAAGGTTAACGTCTAGCTAATCACAAATAGTTTCCGATAGTAGATTTTCTTACAACACAAATGTAAGTCTTTACTGTCTTTATTCCAGTCTTTCCACTGAACAATGTCAAAGAATGCCAGCTTCCACACAGCCCACACCGTCTGTCCCCTCCCCTTGTGTCTGGCAAGGGGAGGGGTGAAACCACAGTGTGTAGAGCAGCTGTAAACATTTGAGCTGCTTTCCTTCAACTTTTGGGAGAGCTTCTTGGGAATGACAGGGGGGACAAAGGATTGCATGTAAATTACTATGCAAAATTACTGTAGAGTTTAAACTTAAAAGACACCTTTGCCTGCCAATGAACTTGAACTTCTGGGACTCCCACTGAAGGGGAGACTTGCAAGTACCTTCCAACCTGAGCTGCTGAACCACCTGAAGAGCCCCACATGCTTGACTCCAGCGAGTTCCTGTAAATATGCTTGAGGGGCTGCTAAAATGTATGACAACCCGAAGCGAGTGAGCCTGAAGGTGTGTCCCTGCTGACTTTGGAGCGAGTTTCCTCTTTCAATGCCCCCAGTAAGATAACTCTGACCAGTGTTGCAGTGTGGTGCTCTGAGTAGGTCTTGAGACACAGGTTTGCCAACTGAAGCATTGCCAACACGTGGATGCTGGGTCTTTCTCTTCCCATTTCCTCTCTCCCTCTTTCTGTCTCACTCACTAGGTCAGCAAAGAAATGGGGTGCTCGCCTGGGAGTTCTCCTTCATCTCTGAGGTTGGCAGTCTTGGTACATTGTGCTGCCCCCAGCCTCCAATGAGAGGCATGACTTCAGGACATTTCCTCCGGACAAACGTTATTGACTTTATTGGCTCCTTGTCTCCCAGGATCATATGACAATCCTGCGGGCCACAGGCCATATCCATGGGTGGTGGCTTGTTTGGAACTCTCAACTCAACTTTTATTTACAGGAAATGATTCCCTGAGGGCACAACCCTAATTTAGGACCAATAGGGGACCATGGGAAGTGCCATGAGGAGTTTCCAACCCAGGTTCTAAGGAGGTTTTTAAAGAGCCAGTAGAGTGGGCTCTTTAAGAGAAAAGTTTGTCCTTTTCTTCCCTATACACCTAACTCATGTCCAGTGTGCCATAATCATAATTCACTTTGAGAAGCAGCTTTTCTTCCAGTTAAAAAAAAACTGGGGTGCCTGGTGGCTCAGTCAGTTAAGTGTTCGACTCTTGATTTCAGCTCAGGTCACAATCTCAGGATTGTGAGATAGAGACCTGTGTCGGGCTCCATGCTCAGTACAGAGCCTGCTTTTCTCTCTCCCTTGCCTCCTCTCCCAACTTGTGCACTCTCTCTCTAAAATCAATCAATCAATCAATCTTTTTTTTTTTTTTTTAAGGCACAACCACCACAGTTAATGTTTACTAACCTTTATGTGCTGAGGACTGTGCTGAACGTTGTGTATGCTTCATGTCATTTAAACTGGACAAGAATGCCTCAAAGGCAGGTGTATTAGGCAGGGCTCTCCAGAGAAGCAGAACCACACACATACACGTACACACATGTGTACACACACACACACACGTATGTGTGTATGTGTGCACATACACATAGATACATATATAATTTATTTTTGAAGGAACTGGTTTCTGTAGTTATACAAACTAGCAAGTCCAAGATCTGTAGTAGGACAGGCTGGCAGGCCGGAGACCCAGGGAATAGCCCAGGTTGCAGCTAGAATCCAAAGGCAGTCTGGAGACAGAATTCCTTCTTTGTCAGGGGACTTCAGTCTTTTTTCTCTTGAGGTTTTGACTGATTGGATGAATCTCACTCATCTTATGGAGGGTAATTTGCCTTACCCAAAGTCTACTGATTGAAATGTTAATGTCCCTTGAGAAAAAAAAATTCCTTCGCAGTGACATTTAGACTGTTTGACCAAATACCAAGTTGATACATAAAATGAATCATCATAATAGGTACAATGTCCTTTTATAGGTGAGGACAACAAGTCTTAGAGAAATTAAGTCACTGGCAGTGGGAGGTTAAATAATGCCCCCCCCCACCATACGTCCACATCTTAGTTTCCAGAACCTGTGAATGTTGCCTTATCTGGCAAAAGGGACTTTGAAGATGTGATTAATTAAAGACCTTGAGATGTGGATGTCATCCTGGGTTGTCCATGTGGGCCCAGGGTAATCACCAAGGTCCTTATGAGAGGGAGGGAGGAGGGCCAGAGTCAGAGGACATTGTCACGATGGAGGAGAGATTGGAATAATGTTCTTTGAAGGTGGAGGATGAGGCCACAATCAAGGACTCTTGGTGGCCACTGGAAGCTGAAAAAGGCAAGGAAATGGGTTTCCCCTGAGCCTTCAGAGGGCATGAGCCCTGCCAACATCTTGATTTTAGCCAGGGATGCTGATTTCGGACTTCTAACTTCTAGAATTATAAAAGCATATGTTTGTGTGGCGTTAGGCCACTGAGTCTGTGGGAATTTGTTATGGTACCAGAGGAAACTAATACACATGCCAAGGTCATGTCGTTAGGAGATGGTAGAGGTAGGATTTGAAACCATGGCCTCCGGGATTTCATGCTGTTGTCATCATCAGTCCTATTAACCTCCCTCCAGCAACAGTTCTTGGGTCCATGCTCCCTCCTGTGGTCTTCGTCCAGACTTTAACCACCCCATCCCTGAACTTATCATAATAGGGACTAGGGGTAGGAAACTAGGGACTAGGTAGGAAAATAAAGATTCATGAAAACAAGAGTCTCATTTATTCCTACCATGTGGCAGGTGCTCTGTCAATATTAGGGTTTTGTTCTTCCCGCCTCCCTGGAAGTCAGGTACTACCGTTTTCCATATTTCCTAGTTGAGGAACTGGAGACAAAGAGACTCTGAGTAACATGCCCAAGGTCACACAGCTTGCTAGGTGGCACAGCTGGGACTGAAGCCCCAGTCTGTCTGATGCTGATGCTGTTGCCCGTTCTCTCCACCACACTTGCTTCTCCAGAATCTCCATCACAGAGCAGCAGCAGCAGCAGCGGGAAAGGAAAATGTTGGTAAAAGCTGAAGAGAACTGGAGACCAAGGCTCCCTGTGTTCTTGCTTCCCTTCCTGGAAACCTCTGTCTCAGGTGTGCAGCCTTTAGATCAAGGTTAGGGGGCCCTGTGGTGTCCTCTACACTCTAAGGTGGGTCACAGTCTTTCGGCCTTGCTGGCGCCTCTGTTGGGCTTCCTTCCTCTCTGCCTTCTCACCTTCCTCTTCTACTTCCGCTCTTGTGCTGCCCTTGGCATCTGCCCTGGGCATTTGGGTCACCCCCTCTCCCCTTCACATACACACTTCTTTCCCTTTTTTCATGCCTACCATGGCCATCTCTCTCTCTCACTCTGATTTCAGCCACCCACAGAGGGGTTCTGAAAACACGGGAGGGAGAGGAATGGAGGATGAGCCATGCTTTCCAAGAGGGTCTAACCAGACTTCTCAGCCCATCATGGGCTGATGGACAATCTCAAGATGATGGCCAGGACTTGGCCCCGTCACCTGGTGAGCTGGCCACCCAGTGACTGAAGATGACTCCAGGCAACAAGGGTTGACCAGAGACATCCTGCTGATTCTGAGCCAAGTGTATGACTTGATAAAGCAGGTTATCAGCAGCATTGGGCTAAAAATACCATGTTTATTTTTGAAATAAGTTGTTTTGGCAGTTATAAATACTCTATGAAGCCAGCTTAGAGTATAGTCTGGCGGCTCTCAGACAACTGAATAATCTTTCAGAGGTGCATGCAGACAGAATCCAACATGCAAATTTCAGCCAGTTCTCCACTGTCCTGAGAAATAAAGGAGAGACTGGGTGTGGATAGAGCCAGGAGAGAATCAACTTAGTGCAGGGTTACAGCCTAGGCTTCCAAACTGAGAATCTTACTTCAGAGTAGATCCTACTGGCAGAAATGCTCAGGAACATTTTCTCTGCCTGCTGCGCAACCCTTTGCCCTTGGGTAGCAGAGAACTAAAATGGAATATCATAACTCCTTCCTTCCACTTCCCTCCCTCCTTCCTCTCTTCCTTCTCCCCACTCTCTCCCTCTTTCCCTTGCCCCTCCCCCCTCCCTTCTTTCTTTCTTCATCCACCCCCCCTTCAAACAATAATTGAGCACCAACTTTGTGCCTGACACATTGCTGGGTGCTGGGGATAGGATAAATGAAACCCACTTGCTCTCTCTGATCTATCTTCTGCTCCCTAACAGGAAGTTTAGGAACCACTGTGATGGTAATTAACAAGTGGACAAAGGAATGAGTAATTTAAAAGCATGCCCCCTCCCCAAGCAATAAGTAGGAGGGAGTGGGAGAGCCTGGGGTGGCATCTCAGGGCAGACAGGATGGCTTCTTTGGTTGGGTGGGTGTATTTTAGCTGAGTCTGGAAGGATGACGAGCCCCGGTGAGGGTGGAGATGGGGGATGTTCCAAGCCAAGGAACCAATGCACACAGAGAATGACTGATTTGAGAATCTGGCTTCATACATTTTTATTTATGGATTGCCTATAAAGAACTGCTTGCGTGGCACTCTTAAGAGCTTGGCAGTGACTCTTACTCTCCTCCTCTTTCCTTCTCTTCCCTCTCTTCTCCTTGTTGGGGGGACTCTCTTTGGCCAAAAAATGCCCTCCGACTGTCACTCCCACACCCCACTGTCACCTTGCTGCCTTCAGCTCTGAGCCTGACAGCATCTTGGCTGCTGCTGCCTTCACCTGCTTCGCCTCAGGGGCGCCTGGATTCGCTACTGAGAGAGAAGGTCCTGCATCTCATCAGCTGCTTCCACCGGGACTCTTGTTAGCACCAGTCTGGTGGCTTCACCATCAGCACCACGCTTGCTGTCATGGCTACGGTGATGTTCAGTTTCCAGGCCTGTTGCCAACATTCCTAGCCATGCCCCATCTCTCTTGCACCCCTCCTGCCTGTCCTTGTCCTCTTCCTCCTGTAACCTGTCACAGGGGGCCGTTCTCTTCCTTCTCCTCCTGTAGACACTACAATGGCATCCCTGCTCTGCCAGGCCCGAGCGGGAACCCCAAACAAGGAAGAACCTGACCATCTCCAGCATGTTATGGCAGAAGGATTAGGGACCCTGGAATCAGACCTGGATTCACTGAATGGACAAGTCCCTCAGCTTTAAACCATTACAGTTGGTCCACGATTATTGTGAGGATTATGGAAAAAATGGGTGGGATCATGCCTGGCATCTAGTAGGTGCTTAGTGAAAGGGCAGTTTTCTCTCTCTCCACCGACATGGACCTTGTCACTGATAAAAAAGAAACAGCACACCATCACCTGCCTGCACCCACACTGTGCTCGTCCTGCTCTTTGGCACTTCCATGGCTGAGGAAGGGTTTTGGAAATGACTCTAGCACTGCCCCCCATGCCAGTTAACAGTTTTGAGCTAATGCTGCCTAGTATATATTTTTAATAACAGAAGTAGTACATGAATATATTCTTGTTTGTAAAAACACAAACAATGATGAACGGGAACGTTCTCAACCACCCTCTCCAATCCCAGTTTTTTCCTCAGCAGCAGCTACTATCAACAGTTTAGTCTGGAGTATAACCTTCTGAACTTTAAAAGACACATGTACATAATACGTGTGGTTTTGCTTTGTGTTTTTATTTTTTAAGTAACTGGTATCATCGTGTATAATTATACTGCAGTTTGCTATTTCACTTACTAAGTGCTTTCCTTGACTCTTCTTTATTTTTAATGTTTTGTTATGGAAAAATTAATTTATTTATTCATTATTTTAAGATTTTGTTTTATTTTGTTTTTTAAAAGATTGAGTGTGTGTGTTTGCACGTGCACATGCATGAGGAAGAGGAGGGGCAAAGGGGGAGGGAGAGAGACTCTCTGAGCACGGAGCCCAACCTGAAGCTCGATCCCATGACCCTGCGATCACGATCTGAGCTGGAATCAAGAGTTGGTTGCTTAACTGACTGAGCCACCCAGGTGCCCCTTAAGATTTTATTTTATTTTAATTTTTATTTTTTATTTACAGCATAACAGTATTCATTATTTTTGCACCACACCCAGTGCTCCATGCAATCTGTGCCCTAATACCCACCACCTGGTTCCCCCAACCTCCCACCCTCCGCTGCTTCAAACCCCTCAGATGGTTTTTCAGAGTCCATAGTCTCTCATGGTTCACCTCCCCTTCCAATTTCCCCCAACTCCCTTAAGATTTTATTTAATTTTAATTTTATTTTTATTTTTAAAAACTATTTATTTGAGAGAGAGAGAGAGAGAAAGTGCATAAGCAGGTGGGGAGGAGCAGAGAAAGAGAGAGAAGCAGACTCCTTGTCCAGCAGGGAGCCTGATGTGGGGCTCCATCCTAGGACTGCAGGATCATGACCTGGGCAGGCGCTTAACCGACTGACCCACCTGGGCGCCCCTTAAGATTTTATTTTTAAGTAGTCTCTACACACAGTGTGGGTCTTGAACCCATAACCCTGAGATCAAGAGTCGTACCTTCCACCCACTGAGCCAGAGAGGCACTCCTTATAATGGAAATTTTAAATACATGCAAAAATAGACAAAATAATATAATGAGCCCTTATGTACCCACTCTCCAGCTTCAGCAACTATCACCTCACCTAGTCTGGAACATCTAACCCCTCTTCCTTTCTTCTGTTTTACTATTTCAAAGCAAAACCAAGATAGAGCATTCCAACCATAAATATTTTATTATGTGTCTCTGAAAGATAAGGGTTATTAAAAAATATAAACACAATTCTATTGCCACACTTAAAAATTAATAACTCCTTAATATCAAGTTTTGTCTAGCTGAAGACATTATTTCAATTGGATTCTGTTAAGATCCACACATTGCAATTGGTTGATATATCTTTTAACTTTTTTTAGCCTCTTCTCCTTCTCCCCCATGGCTCCATCTCCACCCTTGCCATTTACTTCTTGAAAGCTCTACCTTTTTGCCTGCTGCATAGTATTTCCCAGGAAGGCATCATCATGGTTTACTTTACTATCCCACTGTTGATGTTCGAATGAACATCTTAGTGTAAGCTTTTTGTGCAAACATGCTAACATTTCTCTAGGATAGCTACAATGAAGTGGACATGAAAAGTTGAAGGTCAAGCAGACAGTGTTTGGCTGAACCATAAAACTTTGTATAGGTCCACGATTGGCAGTCTCATCTGGTTTGACCTAATATATTTAAACTGAAATTGCCCAATCACCTTTAAACATACTGTATCAATTTACCCTCCTCCCGACTGTTTATAATTGTACCCCTTTCCCTAAGTGTCACCACAATGAAAATGACCAGTCTCTCAAGTGTTCTGTGAATCAGATGGGGGAAAGAATGGAATGATTGCACTCATCAGTGACTCTCAAGAGCCATGTGGCTGTGCAGTCTGGGGACACTTCTTCTCTGGGAGCTAGACCCCCAGGGCACAGACCCCGCCAGATGGGCAGCATTGCTGTTGGGCTATGCCCCGATAAAGTGAGTAATCTGTCAGATGGGTGTTGCAAGCAGAGAGGGGCTTGGCTACACTTTCAGGCAGATTTTTCTTCCCAATCCCTGCACTGAGTCGTGACCCCTAAGGCAGCCTTATACCTGCTTGAAATATAAAACCATTCCGCTGAGGCTGGTGTGTGTGCACTGGCAATCTTCACCTGGTTATGGCACCTGCCTTGGCTGGTGAAGAGATGGTGGGCAAAGGCTTGGAAGGACACCTGAGTCCTGCAACCGCTATGTCCCTGCTCTACCCCTGCTTTGCCCATTCTGGCCCCTGCTTTGCATGTTAAGATACATAGTGGGGGTTACTGGTGTGGCTAAGGGAGGTTTATGTGCGTGGATGGAAGGAAATCTGGACTAAAGTTTTATCCATTTAGACCCTGTTTTGTCCATGAGAGCACTGTGACTGGGCCATTCTCCTCCTCAGTCTGCGCCATGGTGGTCCCATCTGGAAAATGGAAACCCGAGGACCTGTCATCCCCAGCTCCCACCCCTTGCACTGTTTTCATGGTGACATGAAGTCTGTGAAGGCATTTTGAATGTGTCTATGTGCTCAGCCGAAGCCAAACTCCGTGTGCAAAACCCATGGACTTTGCGATCTAGAGAAATGCCCCCTTTCCTGGTAATTATTCAGTAATTATTCACATAAGAAGGATTTCATTGTTATGTTTCATATATTCGTTGCACTTGATGGCCTTTTAATAGTGGCATTGAGTTTGTGTACAGAAAGGTTATTCATTTTAAGATTTCTGGGCCTTAATTGTTATTTGTTTTGCTTGGTTCCAGTGCGCTAGAAATTAGTGATATCCACAGAGCGTATTTGTCTTGGCACCAAGGCGCATTGTCTGCAGCGAGCGCTGTTTGGCCTGGCGCTGGCTTGGATTTCCCCATCTGTTTCTGATGTTTACATTGTTAAAGATACGACAGACACATAGGACACGGCCACATGCAGCGAGGGAACTTTTTTCCACTCCAGTGCATCAAACAAGGTCTGAGCCTGTAATAAGCACAGCCTGAAATTACACTTGAGCCTGCTAAAGGCCGGCCCAGCCTCGGTGACGGGGGAATTGATTGCCAGGGCCCTGGGGTATTCGCTCCTAGGAATGCGTCCAGCGGGCTCCACAGCTCAGTCTCCAGAAACTCATTTTTGTGTTGTGTTTGAAAAGAAAGAACTGCACAGATTGCATTCCAAACGGTCCTCCTGAGTGGGCTCCTGAAAACCAAGGATTGGAAAGATAAGGTGATCGATCCTCAAAGCATCCTAGTGCCGTGTCCTGGGGGGGCCAATCTACCCCCCCAGGGCTGGGGATCCAAGAGAGACTGGTGCTTTTCGTCAGCTTTATGGAATGGCTGGTCCCACCCCCTCCCTCCAAGCAGTTCTCCTACATGGTCACCCCCGATCTGCTAAAGGAGGGGCCAACATCTTTTTGTGACGAGATCTTAAGTTTTCCTCATGGGGTAAGAGACCTCAGGAAGACAAGGAAGGTGGGTAGGGGGAGGGGCATTTGGTGTCTGTTGGGAGCAAAGGCTTTGAGGAGGGCGGGGATGGGGACAATGTCTTCCTTTACCCCCCTAGATGAGTGTGTGCGTGTGCGTGTGTGAGTGTGTGTGTGTGTGTGTGTGTGTGTAGGGGGTGAGGAGAGAGTGAGCCCGTAAGCACTGTATGTAGCAGGGACATTGGTGGTGGCGTGGAGGCAGCCAAGAGCCTTCTGGTCAGCTGGGGGGCAAGGCTGTGACATCTGCTGTCACATTGTTGCTTTCATCCTGAGAGCCCCTCCTCCGTACCCACGTCAAGTTTTGCCTTTAGGTCAGAACAAAACCTGCTGCTCTTGCTAAACTGACACCCGTTTCTGTCCCCTCAGGTGAAGGAGCTGAGAGGTTGGCTGAGTGAGTCTTCGCCATGTACCCACCAGGGCCTGAGGTCTGGCTTTCCAGAGCTGGGAGCGGAGGGAGAAAACCCCTTTGCGTCCTCAGCTTCTGTTGGAGCAGAAACCAGCCCACTTTTCCCCTTGCCTTCCGCGTTTACCCTGTTCTGATTTGGGGCCTTATTTGGAAGGATGTTGCTCCCCGGGGAGGGAAAGACGGTGGTAAGTTACGCACGATGGTTTGATGTTGCTGGTCAGCTCAAACACCACGCTGCCCACATCAAGATGCTTGAATTCCCTTCTGTCTTGTGCCAGCCGCTCTGTCTCCTAAACAACTCTCCCGAACACATTCTCCATACTGTAGTCTAGATGAACTTTCTGGAACATTTGGGAAAGGATAATATATTGAGATGTCCATTGGTGTTTTGTTCTTGCTGCTCCTCCCACCCCCCATAACGGCTCCCACCCCAGGCCTACCTCTGACGAAGGTCACCAGACTCTAATCAACCAACCTCAGGAAATGTCTCTGTTTCCTGTGCAGAAAGTGGGAGTTACTTGTGGGGAGCAAAATGCTCTTCTTATCTGTGTTGTCTAAAGCTTGAACTTCTTGAGGGGATTCATGCGAGGAAGAATGTTGGGGATGGGGGAGGAGAAAGAAGGGATGGACACCAAGGGTCTAGGCTGCTTACAGCCCACATATGTTCTGTCCTGTTGTTTCTTCTCCCTGGAAACACTCACCCACCCCATTCAAAGCAGCTCAGGTGTGACCCTAGGAATACTTCCCTTACTCTTCCTTCCTGGTGTCATCATAGGGCCAGTGACTTGTTCATTTTTGATCCATGGCACCTGGCAAGGTACTGAGCATGCAGGTGGCCAGAGCCCATGTTTGCTGAGTGACAGCCATCTGGGGGGCTCTCTGGAGGCTTCTCCTTGAGGTAACCTCTAGGCTGTTGCCATGCTCCTGCTCATTTGCTCTGTGACATTGGGCAAGATCTCTTCATGGGCCTGTCAAGTAGGGAAGAGGGGCTGGGTAATCTCCCAAATCCTTTCCAGGGCTAATACCTCAGGGGTGGAGGATAGAGCACTTGATTAAGTAGAGATGGCCACACTAACTGCTCCTTTTTGTTCCACTGTCTAAAGCCATGGTTTCTGCAGGGGTGGCGTCATCAGGGAAGGGCAGGCATGCAGCTATCTGCAAGCCAGAAACCCAAGAGCCCAGAAACCCGCCGCCCATTGACAGCGGGCTTATCTTCACCACTGTTCCCATCCTATCCACTCCTTGGTCCTAAGTAGCTTCAGAATATCTCTTGAAACCATCCACTACCTTCATTTCCACCTCCACCCCAACCTATCAGTACTCTGCCATCATCCACCCTCCCCATTCTGCTTTCATCGTGTTGCACCTGGATGGAAGCAAAGTACCTATCTACCTAACTCACCTGCTGTCCCTAGAGCCACTCTGCCTACCTCTCTCCCACAGATACTCCACACTATAACCAGGGGATCTCAAAATTCAAATCTGACCCTGCCACTCTCCCTTTAAAAACCCCTTTGTGGCTTTTTGGGGTGCCTGGGTGGCTCAGTGAGTTAAGCCTCCAACTCTTAATTTCAGCTCAGGTCATGATTTCAGGGTCATGAGATCAAATCCTGTGTTGGGCTCTGTACTCAGCAGGGGGTATGCTGGAGATTCTCTCTCTCTCCAGCCTTCCCTCTGCTTGCATGCTCTCTCTCTCTTTCAAATAAATAAATTTTAAAACAACAACAATTAAAAAAAAAATTTGCTGGCTTCCTCATGTCGTTAGGAAGAAGATAACACTCCAGTCATGTCTATAAGCTCCTCCCTGTTTGTTTAACCTCATTTCGCACTAGGTCTCTCCTCAGGTTTTTTTTCCCAGTCACTCCAAATTTCTGGTTCTTTGATTTCATGCTCTGGGATACCCTCTGCCACGAGGCCTTTGCACATGCTTCTCACCTGTTCCAGTTGTGATTTTACATTTGTGAGTGTAATTATCTCACTAATACCTGTTAGGACCGGCTCTGCTTTTGCTCACTATTACATCTCTCTACACCTAGCATAGTACTTGACACCCAATAAACATTTTCTGTATAAATAGATGAAGGAAGGGAGGTAGGTACAATGCACCCTGGTCACCATTTGTATACTTCCGTTACTGGAACGGATCCGCTTTATCATACAAATGCTGCCTGCTCCAGGCACTACTACATTTAATATAAGGAACTACTACATTTAATACAAGGAAATTTTACTTGGGCAGCCCTGTACTTTGCATTTTATTAGTCAAAATCTCAATATTCTAAAGAGAATAGAGATTTGCTCCATGGTAAAAGGTTCCATATGGTCTTAAGAATTAGTTCTAATAAAATGATGAATGGCTTTTCACTCCATTAACAAATGATCATTAATTTCAATTCATATGCCTGACACTTGCTCCTGATCTTTGTCCTTTCAGGTATAATTAAAATAATTGTAAATATGCAACCCATCACTGGAAGTTACAGGTGATCGTACTGTACCATATTTATTCTCCAGCCAGTGAGACTATTTCCTTGAGTGTGGGACCTATTCCAGCAAGGTGTTCAATCAGCATGGGGGAAATGAGCAGTGCTGTAAGGGAACAGACATGGGGTTGGTCTGCATGGGAGGAAACCATTTAAAAGATGGCTTGAAAGTAGATTTCTCTCTGATGTGACCATGAACCCATCCTTCGAAGGGTGACTCTGCTTCTGTGGCCTTTTTGCTTTAAGTATGCATCCAGAAAATGGTGAGATTTTAAGGAGCTGAAGCAGTCTTTCTTCTCACTTATTTTTGTAAAAGATTTTATGTATTTGAGAGCCAGAGAGAGAGCCAGAGCGAGAGAGCATGAGTGGTGAGGGGGGAGGGGCAGCAGAGAGAGGGAGAATCAGGCTCCCCACTGAGCAGGAGCCCAATATGGAGCTCAATCCCAGGGCCCTGGGATCATGATCTGAGCCGAAGGCAGATGCTTAACTGACTGAGCCACCCAGGCACCCCTTCTTTCTTGCTTACATTCCCCAAAGGGTAATTGAACATGCCTGACAGTCTTCTAAGAATCAAGATATTCTTTTTCACAATTAGAAGGACGTAGAAGTTAAAATGCGTTTAGAAGAGGAGGTATTTGAATTCACACTAAAGTGTGAATGACTGCCATGAGATCATTTCCCTGAGAGGAAATTTTGATATGGAAAGCAACCTGAGTGCCTAGAGAGTAAGAAAAAGGGCCCAGAAAGGAGAGGCTTAACAAGACCCTCTTGTCTGGGCTTTTCCAGAACTCTTAAGTTTCAGACTTTACTAAGCCTTTGTTAGAATAACAGGGGACCAAGGCCTGGAGCAGGCAGCATGTGAAAGAGGATAGCTCTGCAGTCAGAACATTGTGCCAAGCTTGTCCCTAGACTCTGTTCTAGGATTAATTATGGGAAACTCATGGAGAGTGACCTTCTCTGCATCTGCAGGAGTCCCTGGTCCCTGGCGTGCAGGAGAAAACTGGTCCCCATAAACAGCTAGAAACCACTGCAACGCCACTCCCTTATTAAACCTCTCATATCTCTTTCTGGGAGAAAACAGGCTTTATTGTGGATGAAATAAAAATTTTAATACACTTGGGAAAAACTATGCAAGTGAAGTGTTTTCCATATACCTGAATCTAA
Source organism: Mustela putorius furo (assembly GCF_011764305.1). Taxonomy (NCBI): domain Eukaryota; kingdom Metazoa; phylum Chordata; class Mammalia; order Carnivora; family Mustelidae; genus Mustela; species Mustela putorius. The sequence goes on from NW_025421341.1 coordinate 23,592,052, forward strand.
ACTGTTACAGGGAAATTTTATTGTAATAGGGCCCATGATCTCAGAAACCAGGTTTTTATCCGGAGGCTATTCTACTTTTATAACCACATCAAATCGGTGGAACATATGAGCTGATGACAATTTTGTTTCTCAGATCTGTCGTGTTTGTGAAACCAATTTCTGCTCTTGACATAGGCTCATTGTGTTGTATCTGGGAGGAAAGAGTGACTATCTCTCCCTCACCCCCTGCCTTCTTCCTGGGAATCTGTTCTCTCCTTTGAACCCAGGAGAGTGGGTCCCGGTGACACTCGTCCTGGGAACACAGAGGAGAAAATTCCTGAACTGCCTTCTCTTCCATTCTCCCCACGCGTTTATGGGGTGGTGGTGGGGGGGGGGAGCAGGAATTGCTCCCTTGGTTCCAGCCCACATGGAAGCAGAAGAGGTGACTGTGATATTGTAATGACCCTGGGAGTGGAGATGATTTGAATGGTAAAAGGAGCCCTCACAATTAAGCATCTTTTCTGTTTTCTCCTGGGGGCTCTATCCCCTGCCAAATACAGGGGAATTTTCTTAGACTTACACTGGCTATTCTCAAGTTAGTGACCGAGTTGCTACATTCTTCCAAGATGTGACTCTCTCCATCAATTACCTTGCTGGTCTTTAATCTAAATGTTTAAAATGTTACCTTTGGACATCTACCGGCAGGCGGCATTTGACAGAATGGGACAATTACTTCTGGTCTTAAAATCGACCGAATCTGAGCTGTATTTGAATTCTCCTATGATGTGAACACTTACAATAGACAAGGCATGTCTTTTCCAGTTGCTGGGAAGAAATAAAATTCTGTATGTAGAAAGTTAGATGGCAAGGTGGAGAAATAACTCTATTTTTCTTTGTAAAAATGTATTATAGTGTATTTTGCTGTATGTTCTGAGAAAAGGAATTGTAGTTTCTCTAAAAGTAGGTAATTGCCATGAGAGGTTGAGATGGGGGAAAATGCCACCTTCCAGAACTAACCGCTATTAATACTCTGGCAGACCTTTTTCCTATGCAGGTATCTGTATTTTTCAAAAGGCTTCTCCTATTAAGCATACTATTATTAACTGCTTTTTTTCACTTAACAATACTCTGCAACTATGTTTCCATAACAGTTGACTCTCTATTTCTTAAATGGCTGCATAGAGCCTGGCTTATGGGTGCACATTAATTTACTTAACCAGTCCTCTGTTACAGCACTATGAGGTAGTTTCCTATTTTTCAACCGTTATAAGTAGCTTGGAGATAAATATCATTTTTACACCTTTTTAAAATTTGGCCAATTATTTTCATAAAATAAATCTTAGTATCCCTGGGTCAAAGATACCCTCTTAGGAGCAAGAATATCTCTGCTATAAAAATGCAGAGAAAATGCTTCTCCAACCCCAGTCTCTCCTCCACGTTGTTATTTACCGTGGTGTAGTTGCCTGCGTTTTGTTAAGCTGTGGTTTCACTACAGGTTAGTGAGACATAGGAAGGGTAACTTCCTACTAAAATAACGACAGCAGCCAACTACTCCTCCTTGGCATTTTTTTTTTCTGATTCCTCTTCTGTTTGCCCTGCTCCTTCCCTCTCACTGGCTACTGCCTTCAGCTGCTTGACCTCCTTTATCAGGCCGAGGATGTGTCATCTTCCATTTGGAACCTGGCTGCCAAGCTGTCCTTCAATCCTGTTCTCAGGTTTAGGTGTTCAGAGGGAGCCAAAGAAACCTCATACTCCTGCAGATCCATTTAGAGGGAAAGAGGGAGGCAGAGAGAGAGAGAGAGAGAGAGAGAGAGGAGGAGGAGGAGGAGATAGAAGGGGAAGGAGGGAGAGAGAAACATTTTCCCTGACAAAGAAACAGATGCTGTGATCCATTTGTTTGTTCCTGAACATTTGCTATGTTGTTTTACCCTTGTAGCTTTATAGTACATTTTAATATTGAGCTGGGCAAAAATTTTATCTATCAATTTATTTTAAAAGATTGATTGATTTATTTTAGAGAGAGACCATGCACACAAGCACATTTGCATTTGCAAGTGGGGGGAGGGTTAGAGGGAGAGATTCTCAAGCAGACTGTGAGTGAGGGTGGAGCCCAAAGCAGGGCTCCATCCCAGAACCCTGAGATCATGACCTGGGCTGAAGCCCAGAGTCAGATACTTAATGGCCTGAGCCACCGTGGCACCCCAGCACAGGACTTTCTGAACTTTTTGTTTTTAAACTATTTTTTAAAAAATTTATTTATTTGATAGAGATCACAAATAGGCAGAGAGGTAGACAGAGAGAGAGGGGAAGAGAAGCAGGCTCCCCGCTGAGCAGAAAGCCCCATTCAGGGCTTGATCCCAGGACCCTGGGATCATGACCTGAGCCGAAGGCAGAGACTTTAACCCACTGAGCCACCCAGGCGCCCCTTTCTGAACTATTTTTAAGAGGATCAGGGAAACAGAGATATAGGGCAAAGATCCGGAGAAGGGGGAAACAGAGGGATTTATTGGGGAGGGGAGAGGATAGGAAACTTCTTATGATGGGTAAAAATTTTGGTGCCTGGGGACTTCTCCCCACTCCCCAGGAGGGAGCATTGTTTGAGTATCCTCAGGTTCAGTCAAAGCTTTCTGCTCCACTCTCACTCCCTGTCTGGATGACAACAGCAACATCCATGTGATTGAAATGAGAAGTCCCAGGGACAGAGCAATGACTTTAGCCAGGGTAATAATTAAATTGCAACATCCTCTGTGTAGTCCACGGATGCAAAGTTGATCATGATGAGAAGAAAAATCATCAAATTACTCAGACTGTGGCTAACCTGGTTCCCTTGAATGTAATCTGAGTATGAAATGCTCACATTTCTTAGGTAGCTCTTCCTTTTATTTTGAGTCATAACTAGTTCTATTTCCTCTTAAAATTGAAATAAAATATTGATTTTTTATTGTTGTTGTTGATGAACAATTTCTGATGGAGAGTCTTCCATTTTTGAGTTTTAGCCTACTACTGTACTTCCTAGCCTATGTAGAAATTGATTTTGGGAAGTCAAAGGATACAATTCTGTTGAACGGTTTTCATTTTACAATGATAGCTTAGTAGTAAATGAGGACATTAGAATAAACATCATGAGGTCCTGGCTGTGAGCATCAATAGTGTTTTTTTAATAGCTATTAGAGTTATCGAGTTTTCCATTTTATAATACCATTTGTGATTATGCTAGAGTGAGCAGAAAAGAGGAAGCTGTAGTTCTATGGGTTATTATTATTATTATTTTTTTGGATGCATTAAGGAGGCATATTGGATTTAGAATCCAAGATTTTGGTTTTAGATCAAGCCGTACTAACTCTGTTTTCTCAGTGTGTCTTTTTTTTTTTTTGTTAATCCCAGTCGTATCATCTGTAAAATAGGGAAAATAAGACTTGCCTTACCCATATTTCAGGTTGTTGAATGGACTGAAAAAAAAGAATGCATAGAAAGCTACTTTGTAAAAGAAAGTGTGTTCAGTCTTCAGGTACTACCGCTCAGAGATTATTCCCATAAAATGCCACTCAATTACCTAGGAACAAAAACTGGCCAAATTCCTGCTGAACGGTACTTTGTAAATAACCCGTTGAACCCACTAACTAATTTTTGGACCTGGCTAAAGCCATCCCAATTCACTCTGTCATTTATACTGATGATCACAGCATGCGGAAACCGAGGTTCTTCTGCGGGTTGGTTTTGCTTTTCCTGAGAAGAACCAGTTGGCCTTTGGGACCAGGACATGGAGGACTGGATACTATAGTGGTTCCCAAGCTTGGATTTTCATCAGACTCAGAGGGACCTTTTAGAAAGTGCTGATTTCAAGTTCTCATTCCAGACCTACTACACTAGAACTCTAAGCGGCTGGAGCCTCCAAATCTGTGCTTTTAACTCGCTCCCTAGAGTTTCAGATACATAGCCGGCTTTATGGCTACCCCTGGTGTAGAACCAGGCGATGAAGGTTCTGTTTTTTGCTATGTCAAGTACCAGTTGAATCTCTTTGGTCCTCACTTTTGACCTCTATAAAATGCCCAGTTTTTAAGCTGTGATCAAAATCCAGGAGCAGAGGATTCTTCACATGCTTCAGACTTGTGAACAAGGAAGCATGTGAAGCCAGTCTGAAGATTTAAACTATCCCAAGAACCCATCATTGCTTTCGTTTGATAACTGGGATTCTGGAAGCTTCTGCCTGAAATGAGTCCCATAGCTAAAGAAGTTTTGAACCCACTAAAGATGCATGACTCCAACATGACCTTCTGGTTCTGACAAGCTTTAGTTCTATAGCCACAGTTCAAATGCTCTCAGAGAACGTGGTATAAAACTTTCTTTTGTTTCATGTTCTGGTGATTAAAAGTCAGCACAGATCTTTGCAACATTGAGAGTCCAGATTTGAGGATAATTTGGGTCTTCAAAGAACACTCCTCTGCCTCCTTGAAAAAGTTGTGTTAAAGCAATTAAATACTATCTGAAGGAAAGGAAAAAAGAAATGCAAGCTGACTACTGAACAATGGGGATGGTGTTCACAAAACAATCCTTACCCTGAGATCAAAGCCAGAGAGAGATGGGGAGATGGTGTGCAGGGGACAAGAGGAAAGGGGAAGACAGGGAGGTGTCCGGATGGCTCCCGGTTCAATTAGGGATGAAAACGTACGATTTGGGAATAGTGTCCCGAATTCAGAACAATAGCTGACAACAGAAACACAAATGGCCCCGTGAGAACTCATGATGCAAGAGACCCTGGATTCTGTGTCTCTGTTCAGAGAAGGGGCCAAATAAAGGAACAAAACAAACAAGTGGACATAACTGTTTGCCATTCAAGGGAGCCACAGACCACTCAGCATATGGCGTGTGGAGATCCCAGAATGCACGGGCAATGTCATTTGGAGTGACTCTTCTTGTTCCAGAAGCCTGGGAGCCAGATGAGCATGAGGCTGACTGAAAGATGAGGTGGCTCATACCCTCCATTTCTGAGGTAGGAACATTCTTTCTCAGCTTCAGCGTCCAAGGTACTCCTCAGACTTGGCTCCTGGGAACGTTCATTGTTTCCAATTCTCAGATCTCTCCTGCAAAGGACAAAGAGGTGCCATTACCGAAGAGATTTCAAAAATATGCTCTAGACTGAAGAGAATCTCCAGAAAGGAGAGGCAAAAAGTCTTTTGAGTTGGAAGAGCACGGAGTCCCCTTAGGCCAATGGGCATGTGGGATGCCTGGTGCTTTTGCTGCTCTGTTTGTGAAGATCTGAGACAGCAAGGAAGATTGGGGTATGGCCTGAGAGAGCCTGAGAGAGGTAACCCCATTTTAGTCTGTGAGACTTCCTGGCTTAGAAGCAAGGATTCTCCAAGCATCACGCTTTATTGGGGCAGGGAGGAGAGGCTGGACGTGGATGTTAACAAATCTAACTCTCCAAGCCTGTGTGTACTTAGGGAGTTAGTTCATTGTTTCTGGGCCATGTTACAAAGGGCAGAAGGAGAAATTCTTAGGCCAAGTACATCTGGCAAACAGTTGAAGTAAAACAGGATTTTTTTATTTTATTTTATTGCAGGACTTTTCATAACCTTTGGTATTCTAGGAAAGGGATATTGTATGCAGCATTTTCCAAGTGATTTGCTCATGGAAACATTTATTCGCATGTCATCTCTTGGGACTAATGTTCTATGGAACACACATCTCAAAGAAAAGAAACCAGGTCAAAGAATCTTAGGGACCTTAGAGTCTGTTTCCACGTCTTAGAAATCAGGTTATAGATCCTGAGAGAGAAAAAGATTTCCCTGGGATCAACACAGATGGTTTTTGGCTCATGTTGGAAGAGAAACAAAGATCTCATGTAGAAAATAACAGGTCTTAGGGATCTGGGAATACTCTTTCTACTACATCGTATTGTACTCGTTATTGCCCCTTTGTACAGGGGCTATTCTATAGTAATAGATAAAGCTGAGGTCAGATAATCAGGGGTCAGATTTTAGAGGGGTTTGAATGCCAGTTATTTCTGAATTTTATCCCAGTGTGTTAAACTTCCTCTTGACACTTATTACACCATATCATCATTGTTATTTGGCTCTTATCTTGATGCTTTTCCCATCTTTGCTATGGCAGGTAGAGTCTACTTCCCTGTCTCATTGATGTTGGGCTTGGCTGTGTGTTATGGGATGAATGTGTCCCTCCCAAAACTCATATTATGAAGTCCTAATCCTCAGTACCTCAGAATGGGACTGTATTTGGAGATAGGGTCTTTAGCAAGGTGATTAAATTAAAAGAGGTTAGGGAGAGTGGCACTAATCCACTACAAATGATGTTCTTAAAGGAAAGGAGATGAAGACATAGACAGGCGTAGAAGGAAGACCAAGTGAAGACACAGAGAGAAGGCGACCATTTACAAGCCAAGGAGAGAATCCTCAGGAGAAACCACTTTGCCAATACCTTGATCTTGGACCTCTGGTCTCCAGAACTGTGAGAGTTGAAGCGACCCAATCTGTGTGTGTGTGTGTGTGTGTGTGTGTTTTGTTTTTGTTTTGGTCACAGCAGCCCTTGGTAAACTAATGGAATGTCTGAGATAGTCTTCATGATGGATAGGTGGCCATCATCCAAGGAGTCATCAGGAACCCAAGCCTTTCCCATCTTGTTACTCCGCCATCTTCAATACATGGTTTCCAGAGTCAGTGTGCTTGTCTACAAGAAGATGATAGTGCGGGAATGGCTTTATGGGCACCATCTGGAAGAAGTGGTATATACCACTCCCATTCACAGTCCATGGTTAGAACTCCGTTCATGGGCACAGCTACTGTGAAGGCTGATGGAAACTGTAGTCCGGCCGTGAACCAGGAAGAAGAGGAAATGGATTTGGGGGTTAGCCAGCCTGTCTTGGCCATATCTCTTAACTACCCCATTGGAATAGGTTGCATGAGAAAACAGCAATGATTTCTCTCAGATCACAAGGCTAGATAGAAAGGGGCATATATTTTATATATTATAAAGAAACTTCTGCTTGTAAAACAAAACAAAACAGAACAAAAACAACTGTAGAAAAGTGTGAATATAAAAAGTAACAGCCCCACTTGTTTTTCCTCTCCAAAGCCAGGCCCCGGAGGAGACTGGAGCCAGCCCATGGCCTTGTGTGCTGGGTCATCTCATTGGCCAAGGTAACAGTTCGGCTGAGTTGTGTGAGGTGAGACTTCACACTGGTGCTCCAATAAACCACTGCCCAGGGAGTGTGTCCCTTCCCTAATACAAAAGTCCCTTTCCCTGCCCTGTTGGTGCCCCGATTGCAAAATCGCCCTGATTTCCACACACGGGGGAACTAATGACGCTTCTGTTTCTGACTGGTATTTGTTTGGTTGGCAACTGACTGAGACCCAGACAAGGTCAGGAGGTCAGAAAAGCATTTGATCATTCTGGCTGAAGTGAATTGAACATTAGCTGGAGAGGCAACCCAGACGCACGCTCAGAAACAGTGATTATTGCTATTTTTCATGTTGGTGGTCTTTGCAAAATAAAACCCAACTTTAACAGAGGCTTCAACTTTGATCAAACAGTGGTGTTTGGATTCCCTTGCTTTTCTCCTTATGCTAGAAAATGTTGGTTCCAACTTAACCTTGTGGAAGCATCGGGGCAATTTAAGACAAATTTTCTCCTTTTAGGCAAAGAGGTGCGTTTAGACGGATTACTGTGGAGTCACTTCTTACCGGGAGCATTTGTTCTAAGCACAGGAATACCCCTCTGGTGCTGCCTTCCCTGACATTTGTAACACTCACCTTTGTTTCTTGCTGTTTGATTCTCCTGGGTGTCTCTTATCTCCCAGGAACACTTGCCTTGTTCAAGTGTTGTTGCGTCGTTAGAAAATAGGCTTTAATTCTCTTAAGGTAAAACATTTCCCTCATTTGCCTTTTCGTTTATTCAACAAACATTTATCAAATGCCTTTCCGTGCCAGGTCCCCACAGTACTGAAATGAATAAGCTAGTCGCTGCCCTCCAAACCCCGGTGTCTAGTGGGGTTGGTCCCATTGTCACAGAAACTTGTACTGTGTATTGTGGGAAGCTGGATTATCTTATCCTCTGTTCCAGGGGGCAGTTGAATGTAGTGCATGAAAAGACTGAACACAATCTTGATAGTCCTAAAATGTTAAAAGTTGTGGTTTTGGGTGTACACACAAATGTCAATAATTTCCCTTGTTATTGTAAAAGGTTGTTGAACAGGAAGTGAGGATGGTATTGCTGGAAAATAGTATATTTTTCAAAAATGATGAGGAGTGAATCATTGACTTTATTAGATAATTGTTGCCTATTAAATAAATTATTGAGCCCATTAGGGAAGAGCCTAATAAGAAATAGCCTATATTCTGTGTTTTGCTCCTGTTCTTCCTTCCTTCCCTCCTTCCTTTCTCTCTTTTCCTCCCCACCTATTCCCTCCCACTCTTCTTGTTTTCTTTTTTAATTTAACATTTATTGAAAACCTGCTGCATTCATGGTGTTCTGTATCTAGGATTTTCCAGTATAGACCCAATTTTATATAATTACATTCTTTTTCAATAAGGTGTTTTATGAAATATTTAACTAAATGTGATTTGGTTTCAATATCCTTGTTAAACTTTTCACATAACAGAACCCACAAAATGAAAAAAAAAAAAAACAAAAAACAAAAGCCCTCTCTAGGTCTTGGGCTTTTCTCTCTGGCTTGGGCAATATGGCCCCTTGGTATGTTTAAGTTTCTGGAAGAGGCTGGAATGGGACAGTGTAGGGACATACAGGTGAATAGGGCTCAGCGCCTGTTACGATCTAACAGGAGAGAGAAGGTGAAATCCGAGTCTCTGTCACAAAGCCTTGATTTGCTGAATGCATGTTGCATCCCTCATTGACTTTCCTTAGCCAATCTTTTGGGAAGCATGTGGAAAGTGAGAAAAGTGAGAAATTACTTCTATTTGATTTTATCCCTGTACATTTATGTTCAAAACAACCCCTGTAGACAATATGTTTCCCAAGAATTGGCTTTTTGTTGATTTGATAAACTCCAAGTCACTCAACTCATTGGGAGAATTCGACTTCCTCTGTTGTAAATTATGGGGGCCAAGAAACTATGGCCATCTGTTTTTGTAAGGCCTGGGGCTAAGAATGGATCTTACATTTTTAAATGGTTGAAAGGAAATCAAAAGAAGAATATTTCATTACTTGAGAAAATTATATGAAATTCAGTTTCCGTGTCCATAAATAAAGTTTTATTGGAACACAGCCATGCTTATTAATTTACATATTGTTCATAGCTGCTTTTGCTACAATGGCAGAGTTGAGTATTTGTGAGAGAGGCCATATGGCCCAGAAGTAAAGCTGGAAATATTTATTATCTGGTCCTTTAAGCAGGCCTGCATAACCCCCTGATATATTGTTTTATTTCTATTGGAGAAAAGTTTAAAGAGGCATCTTAACACCTGGGCCCAGAATCTCTTCTAGAAGAGGAATTGTCTTTATTTAGAAAAGTCCTCAGATGGACCATTTGGATGTTAAAGGACAGGCCCCAGTGTAGGTGGGGAATAGCAGTCAGCTGTTTTGTATAAAACGGAGGATGGTCCCTAGGCTTCCTTACATGGTTAGAAAGAAGACGGCTCTTACAGCAAAACATATTCAGGTTTGGCTCCCACTTCTGTATGACTTTGGGCCAGTCATTTAACCTTTCTGAGCTTCAGTTCTTTATTTGTCACATGGGAACAATAGTCAAATTTAACTCTCAGTTTGATGATAAAATGAATTAACGTATATAAAGCAGTTAACGTGGAGCCTGGCACATAGCTTGCAGTCTCTCCTAGCTATGATTTACGACTATCGTTATTATATTTATAGGATACAGGAAAATTAAATGAAATATATGTGAAGTGCCTAGAATGGAAGATGCTCAGAGACCTGGGCCCTTCCTGGACGAGGATGATCTGAGCCAGGATGATCCATGGATGCTCAAACATGCATCTGAAGCCAGAGCTGTACTGGGGACCTCTGCAGCGTCTGGGGAATGTGCCCCTTGGTTGTGAAGGATAAGTGTGGTTAAGAATGGGTTTTAGGGGTGCCTGGGTGGCTCACCGAGTTAAAGCCTCTGCCTTTGGCTCAAGTTATGATCCCAGGGTCCTGGGATGGAGCTCTACATCAGGCTTTCTGCTCAGCAGGGAGCCTGCTTCCCCCTCTCTCTCTGCCTGCCTCTTTCCCTACTTGTGATCTCTATCAAATAAATAAATAAAATCTTAAAAAAAAAAAAAGAATGGGTTTTAGCACGAGCAGTGTCCTTACATAGAGCTTACTTTGTCTCTTCAGAGGGTTGAACAGGAAGAAATGGGTTATTGGTACAATGGGAGGTACAATATATAGAAAGAATCTAGGGATAATAATGGCTATTTTATTGATTTTCCAAGAAAAGAAGAAATTCCCAGGAAATAGGGTTATTTAACCTCACACAACAGTGGCCAGGGGACAGAAAGGAGGTTTATTATTATTTTTTTTAAAGTTTAATTTACTTTTATTTTTTCAGTGTTCCAAGATTCATTGTTTATGCACCACACCCACTGTTCCATGCAATACATGCCCTCCTTAATACCCACCACCAGGCTCTCCCAACCCCCCACTCCCCTCCCCTCCCAAACCCTCAGTTTGTTTCTCAGAGTCCACAGTCTCTCATGGTTTGTCTCCCCCTCCGATTTCCCCCAACCCACTTCTCCTCTCCTTCTCCCAATGTCTTCCATGTGTTTGGATGATGACGACTTCTTTAGAACTTGTATTCTCAGCAAAGGGTTTCTATCAACTGCTAATTTAGAACAAACACTGTTGGCCAGCCTAGAAGCTGTTTTTGAACCTTGTGTTAAATGAATATATGCCATTCTCTGCATGAGTAGTTGTTCAGAGTTTGGATTCTTGAGGCAGAAGGATAAGTTGGATTCAAATCTTGGCTCTGCTATTTATTAACGGTGACCTCAGACAAGTGACTTCACCCATCAGTGCCTCACCTGTACATCCGAATAATGACACCTGCTTGCAGCCAGCGGGCTCCTAGTGATCCCCACCTACTGGCATGCATGCCCTTGTGTCTCCTCCTACACTGACACGAGGTCATCTGGGTGACTAAGAGAATACACTGGAAGTGACATGGCCCCTTGGCTTTTAGGTTACAAAAAATACTGCGACCTCAACTTTGTTTGCTGTCTTTCTTCTCTTGTTTCTACTGTCTTTCTGCCTCCCTTATTCTCAGGTTACTTGCTCAAGTCAGATGCCACGAAGCGAGGATGCTCAGGCAGTCTGTAGAGAGGCCCACGCTGGGAGGAACTTGGGCCTGCCAGCAGCCACATGAGTAACCTTGGAAGTGGATCCTCTGGTCCCAGATGACAGCGGATCTGGCCAACGTTCCATCCTTGTGAGAGACCCTGAGCCAGAACCACCCAACCAAACTTCTCCCCAGATCCCAACCCACAGAAACTATGAGATAATTAATATTTAGTTAATTAACTAATTAATTAAGAAAGATTTATTTTATTTATTTGAGAGAGAGAGAGAGAATGGACACGTGGTGGGGAAGGACAGAGGGAGAGAACCTCCCTGTTGATCATGGAACCGGGCTTGGGGCTCCATCTCACGACCCATGAGATCATGACCTGAGTGGAAACCAAGAGTCAGAGGCCCATCCAACTGAGCCACCCAGGCACCCCTAAATGCTTGTTATCTTAAGTCGATACCTTTGGGATAACTTGTTCCATAACGAATACCATATTTCATAGAGTTAATATTTATAAAGCTCTAGAACATTACCCACCAAACAGTTAAATACCATGTAAGTGTTTGTCAAACATAAATTCACGTGGAAATACATACCTAACTGGGGGATTAGGGTAAAGGAAGTGCCCTCTGGGTCGGTCAAAAATTCACACAATCAAGTCTTGGCTATTTCAAAATCAAAGCCTTCTGCTGTCTTTAGGGCAATCTTGCCTGTTTTCATAATAATCTGCAATAAGGAGGAGACCCTGATTTATATTTCCTGCAGAAGAGAAGAGATATTGAAATGGTAAGCGCCAAAGAAATTAAAAGTCATTTCGGTTTTTCAATTCATTACTTCTAGAAAAAAATTTGAGCCCAGCTTCATTACTAGTGCTCCGTTTTAGTGCTGATGATAATTGCAAAGGCAGTATTTTAAATTAGAATGTATAAGACCACATGTAATTAACCTGTACAGAAGGGCTGAGACTTCATATTAGACTATTAAATCAATCCCAGCAGAATCACTAATGCTAAGCAATTGATTTGAAAATACTGTACGGGCAGAGGAAAGAAACTGGATGCTAATTACCATCCACGAGAGTTGAGCACACTCCTCCAATGCTGTTAGAGTGGCTGGCTTTTTCCTCTGGCCCTTAACCCACTAGCAGCTGAAAATGCAAATTAGTTCAGCCTGAAGACTTAAAACAACCTGAAGTCTAAGGCAAGAGAGAGTTTTTCTGTCACTCTGTATGAGGATCAAAAGGGGGACTCTCAAGAGTGACTTGGAAGACCACACTGTCTGTTGTGGGGTCCTGGTGAAGAGTCCCAGGAAGGCTCTGGTCATAGCATTTCTTCCTTTCTTTCCTTCCTTCCTTCCCTCCTTTCTTTTTTAAAGACTTGATTTACTTATTTGTCAGAGAATGGGGGGGAGGGGAGAGAAAGAGTGAGCGCACAGGCAGGGGGAGTGGTGGACAGAGGGAGAAGCAGGCTCTCTGCTGAGCAAGGAGCCTGATGTGGGACTCGATTCCAGGACGCTGGGATCATGACCTGAGCTGAAGGCAGAGGCTTAACTGACTGACCCGCCCAGGCATCCCTCATAGCATTTCTTGAGGCGGTGAGCATGAGCTGCTCCCTCTACACTTGCATTATGTATACTCCTCTCCTACACATTCCTCTCTCAACTCAGCTCTACTCCCGTTTCTTCTTGTTTCCACCCTGCCACATCCATTTACCCGCTTTCTTTTTTTCACTGGGTCATTCAAGGGATGGCAAATACCTGCTCGCTTACCCAACAAAAAGAGCAGTAATGACCGTCGCTTACCTTTATTCTCTGGGGCAGAGAATGTAAGCTGGCTGTCAGAATCCAGTCCCCACTCCCCCTCTAGGAATACGGTGTAACCAGACACACGGCCAAATTATATTTCCCAGACTCACTTGCGGTGAAGTATGGCCAAGTCTTTTTGTGGCACCATGAGGGGAAGTGATGTGTGTTGTTTCTAGGCAGAATCCTTTAAAAGAAGTCATGAATCCTACTGACTCCCTCCCTTTGCTGGCTTGATGCAGATGATGACATGGTCCTAGAGCCACAGATGGAGTGAGTCTGAGCCATTGAATCGCCATGTGGAGTAAGGCCAAGGTGAACCAGGTTCACACTTCTGGGTCTATCATGTGAACAAGAAATCTTTTGTGTTTGGGCCATTGTATAATTTAAGATCTATCCCTTTAGCTTATTCCCTTCGGTGTTTCTGTGCACTATCTCCTTTAATTCTCATAGCCACCTTATTAAGGGCACCGTTATTATTTTATTTTATAGATGAAGAAACAAAGGCTCAGGAGATGAAACAACTTGTCTGAGGACACCCAGATAGTAGATGACAGACCTGGCACTGGGAAAGTGAAAAAGAGGTTCAAAATGTTATCTATGTATTAAGCTCTGTTCTTCCATTTCCAGGTGATACTGTGGTTTTACACATATTTCAGACCAGTCTTCTTGCATATCAGTCCAAGGGAGGGGCCAAAGGCAAGACCCATGATCATGGAGAAGTGAAGTGGGGATGGGAATGCAGAGTTCTATTATTTTGTTTTTCCTTAGCTCCCCAAGGCAGCAAGGGGTACAGGTCCCATCGTAGGCAATAGGTAAATTCAGTCAAGATCGTCTCTGACACTTTCAAGAACCTATTGATGTCTTTTCCCCTTTAATCTTAACTTCTCATGCTCTGTGAAGTCTGGATTAGTCTAATAGAGGTTTGGCATTAATAATGGACACTTTATAGGGGCACTGGGGAGTGCTCAGTTGGCTAAGGCTCCGACTCTTGATTTGGGCTCAGGTCATGATCTCAGGGTTGTGAGATCGAGCCTCATGTCTGGCTCCACACTCAGTGCAGAGTCTGCTTGAAGAGTCTCTTGCTCTGTCCTTCACCCCACTCTCTCTCTTGTGCGTGCTGTCTCTCTCAGATAAATAATCTTAAAAAATAAGAATGGACACTTAAATATATTTTGTGTAAATTACACTTGTATAGCCTTGAGCTTGGAGGATAAAAGTCTCCCCAAAAGATATGAGCTGATATCAGGTTGAGCTCCAACATGAGAGAGGTACTCAGGTGATAGTTTGGGTTACCATTCAGTTCAGGTGGAGATCCTACAAGTCAGTAGAAGCCCTAAAACTGGCCTTTCCTAGATACCTGGCCTCTCATCCATGTTTTCTAGAATTCATAGAGTTTACTCTGAAATTCTAGCCTTATTATTTGGTTGCAACAACTGTCGTTAGCAAACCATGTTACTTGGGATTTGTTATGGCTCTAGGTACAATGTCACACCATATTATGAGTGTCATATTTTTGTTTTGGCCACAGACCATTTTGTTAGTAGGAATCACATGTTTGGTCTGTGGGCATGCTTGGCCTTTAAGCTTTTGTGGCATAAAGCCAAGAAGACTAAGCCCAGCACCCCTGGCTTGGCAGACCATACGGTCTTACCTCCTTCTACTACTGATCAATACCTTCTCTGGAGAAGAATCTTCATTGGTTAATGGATGAATGAGTGAATTTCACAGTACTCATAAAGAGACTGCTATTCCTCAGGTACAGCTGGGAATGCGGAATGGGCATAGCTCAGGTGAGCAAGATGGACATGATCTTCTTCAGGGAGTTTAGAGTTCAGTGGGGGAGATAGATACCTGTACCAGAAGCATAACAGCATGGTGGGGGGTTCATGAACGATATGCATAGGGAGCCATGATTATGATTCATGGGGAGGAGGACTTACTTAGGGCAGAGTGGACAGGGAAGGCCTCTCTGACCTCTCTGAGGCCTCTCCCTCATCTCACCCTTCCCCCCCTCAGAGACATTTAACCTCCAGCCTGAAGGATAAGAAGTTACCATTATTGAAAAAGGGAGATCAAGGAATGGGGGTAGGGAGCAAATGACTTCAGAGAGGAGTGGTTTGTACTTTCTAGTGAATGGTTTGAGGGTGACTTATTACTTCTCCCTGGTGTGTTCATTCTCAGCCTTAGCTCTCATGGGAGATTTCTGGGCTCAGTGGCCTGAAGGAAAATATTTGTTTGGGAGTTGAGGACCCTTAACTGACCACACCTGCTGTCACTTTCACAGGCAGGTTTAACTTAAGGGGGTCTCCTGGGAGTTCCTGCATGCAGCCCAGGCCCCACCTCTTGACCGTCCCCCCCCCCCCCCAACTTCTCACTTGAACACTGCTTTTAGCCCCACTGGAGAAAGGAGTCAAGAAGCTCTGGGACTAACAGGTCTGTGCAGGACATTGTTTTGCCAGGGCAAATGGGAGAGGGTTGGGCCTGGACTCTTCAGCTGCCCCAGGGCTTGGTGGGTTAGGATGGAGGGCCCCAAGCTGTACAGAGGACACTTGGAGAAATAGAGCTCTTGGATCCCACCATTGGCTCTGGTCCCACTGAACTCACCCACCACTCCCTTGAGTCCCGAGCATAAAGGCAGGGCAATCTGAATGACCACCAGAGAAAAGAGGCCCAGTCTATGTGTGCAGGCACCCGCACACGGACGCTCATTAGTCTGGAGAGGGCAGGGCAGAGGTACTTTTCTACAGACTCTCCAAGCTCATTTAAAGTCTTAAGAAAATTCCTCAAAGGCTCCATTTATCTTTTAGAAGGTCAATTTCTTTCAGAGGTGTTCTATATCAAGGTTATTTACATAGATTTTGCTGGAGGGAAGGGTATTGCTTATCCAACAGAAAGTAAATCCACTTTTCTCATGTTTTCCTTTTCTTTCTTTCTTTTTTTTTTTTTTTTCTTTTTCTCTAGAGCATTGGAGACAACTCAGCATCCATCTTTTTGGAACCTGACTCTGAGCTCCAGTGCCTCCTGTCCCTGATTACAGTGGCCCCTAACCCATGGCTCATCCAAATCACTCACGGCTCAGGGTAAGCACGTTTTCACTTGTTAGTCTATCCATTGGGGAGTCATAGGACGTCTTATTGTAAGTAAAGTTAGATGAGATTTAGGGAGAGTTTCACCAAGTGTAAATCAATGCCTTGAGGCTTTGGGAGTATTCCTTCTCCTCTTTTCTCTTGGAATATGCAGTTTAGACCCCAAGGGTATGGTTTAGCAAGATCTCAAACTAGAAACTTATTGAAAGTAATCTCCAACACAACTCCAAACTTTCTTGAACATCTCTGTCAGCAAAAGAATAAAGTGTAGTTTTTTCCCCCCTCATCAATAAATGCACATACCATCCAGGTTTCCACCCCAATTTGGGAGGGAATGAAGTGTTACAAATCTAGGTCAGGGTGATCTCTATTCATCTCTGAAATGTCCTGGGATCCATCAAACCATCACTGAACTCCATTGGACTTGTTCTGTATCTGCTCTGTGCAAGGTGTTGGGCATCTAACACTGCTCAGGATACAGCCTTACCTTGGAGAAAATAAGATGTGCCCCAGGAGAGAGACAGGTAGAGAGGAAATAGGATGACATAAAAAAGATAAAAGGGAGATATTTGTATATTTTATGTATATATATAAAACATATATATGTATTATGTATATGTATATATACATATATATACACATATATACACAGTAAATATTATATATAAATGTATATATATTATACATATATACATATAAATGTATATATTATACATTTAATAATTATATATTATATATAATATAAATATTAAATAAATAAATATATATATATACACACACACACAGTAAATATTACATATTACAGGAATGAATAGATAGGAAAGGAAATCTTTCTCCAGTGGGTGGAGGAGGCAGTAGGTGATTATTTGGCAATGTCTGGAGACATCTTTGATTATCAAAATTGGATGTTGGGGGTACGACTGGCATCTAATGGGTAGAGAGAGACTGCTAACCATCCTAAAATGCACAGGACAGCCCATTTTAAGGAACAGTTACATAGCTCCAAATGTCAAGAGTGGTGAGAAGCAATCCTCTAGGGTCTGTCTGAGCTGGGCCTTAAACATCTCTGGGGTCTACCAGGCAGCAACCAGGGAAGGCCATTCTGTTCAAAGCCTTCATTCTACTTTCAGCTTTGGGGATGGTAGAGGGAGCCAGACTGAGAAGAGATGAGGCTCTGGGTTTGGGGGGCTCAGCACCCAGGGATGGTATTCCTGGGTGGCTTTAAAGCTGGCTCCAGGTATTTCCTGCACCTGCCATGGTGCAAGTCCAGGGTAACTGGGCAGGAGAATGGTATTTCTTCCTTTTGATGGTGACTCAAGAGGGAGAATTGAGGAATTTGTTTTCTTGGTCCTGACGAGGGTGGGTGTCCAGGAGAGAGAACACTGGAGACAGTAAGAGCAGGAGGATGACCCCCACAGTCAGTGACTTAACTTGAGCCTGTGCTTTGCAACACTCGTTAGGCAGCCAGACCATTACCTATGGGCACTCAAAGCTGGAGACTTAGGTGCTAGCTGGTAAACCTGTTCCACCCCAAGATCTGGAATGGAAGGTTGGAGCTGTACGTTGACTATCTGATGTCTTTTAAAAAAACGTTTTAATATTTATTTATTTATTTTAGAGAAAGAGAGTGCACACACTCATGAGCAGGGGTGGTGGTGGGAGGGTAGGGACAGAGGTAGAGAATTTTCAGCAGACTCCCAGCTGAGCTCATGACCCTGAGATCATGACTTGAGCAGAAGTCAAGAGTCAGAGGGCTCAGTCATCTTTGGACAGATGCCAGAAAGATGTTCTTAATTGAAATGACACAGCATTATCTGAATGGACCCTCCCAATAGCCCAGTGAGGTTGTTCCCCAAAAGATAATAGTGTATTGAAGTACAACAGCACATTGAAGGAAACAGACTGAGAGCAATTTGGGTCCTGCTGATGGGAAAAAGATATAGTCCTGGTTTGGCTGGTGGACCAAGGCTGAGCTATTTACTGGAATTGTCCATCGTCCTTGACCGGCTCTGTTCTCTAGCCCCACGACCCCTGCTGTTACCTATGTGAGCCTTTGGTGGCTCTGCTGCCCTCTAGCTTTAACATCACCAGAAGGACACTCCGAGGTGTAAGGAGAATGAGATCTCCCACAATGCCTCACCCTAAGGTGTTTGTTTGGTTTTGCTTCCTGCCATCGTCGGTACAGATCTACAGTTGCAAAAAATAGCACAATTGTTGTGGAGACCTTTTGCATGTGTGATGTGCTTGTCCATGTTCTGCACAGACCCCTTGAATCATTTTAAGGAGCTCATCAAGGTGGAGTGCTATCACTTACCTATCAATTCCCCTCTTTGGTCATTTCAGAGGCTTCCAGAATTTCAGCATCACAAATATCATTGTCGTGAGCATCTTTGTGTAAATAGATCTTTTGCTTTCTTTCAAAGATCTCTTTAGGAGACTTTTCTAGCACTGGGATTAATGTGTCAAAGGGTATGAATATTTTCACGGTTTCGGATATATGTTGTCAAATTGCTTTCCAGGAGTATAGCAATTTACATACCTGACATGAATAAATGAATGTAGCAGGTGGGCAAAATGTTGCCAGCATTGAATATTATTATTTTATTTTCAAACTGTTTTTTTTTTTGCTGGTTTAATATATATGTAAGAGTCCTAATTTAAATATATGAAATATGCCTAAGATGCAGGTTGGCACTGGTGTTTCCCTGCAGGCTATGATCCCTATCATGCTCCTTGGACTATAGCCTTGACCTTCTGTCTGTCCTGTATAATCCCCATCCCCCACATGACCTTGGCTGCCATCACTCTCCTGTGAGTGCCTGGTCTTGACTTGGCCCACATTCCTATAAATGTTAGGCATTAATGGTAACACTAAGCATCTAGGTTGAGCCCCTCTGTAGCATGGTGGTTGAAAGACTGCATATATTCATCTTTTGGTTCCTTAGTTTATCAGTTGTGTGACTTTAGATAAATTACCTAATTTCTCTGAGTCCGGGCTTAATTGAGGTAATGTATGTTAAGCACTTAACACTGTGCCTGTTACAGAGTAATGCTAGTGTTAATAATACTCAATTTTACCTACTTACTTATTTATTTTTAAAGATCTTAAAAAATTTATTCATTTGAGACAGAGACACAGAGAGAGAGGGGAAGGGGCAGAGGGAGAGGGAGAAGCAGACTCCCCACTGAGCCAGGAGAGAGACTTGGGGTTCTATGTCAGGACCCAGAGATCCTGATCCGAGCTGAAGGCAGATGCTTAACCATCTGGGCCACCCAGGTGCCCCATTAATAATAGATTTTAGTTAATCATGTCATTATTTGAGATGGTAATATTATATCCTCATTTTACAGATGAGGCATTGAGGCTCTGAGGGGGTTAAAGTACTTTGTGCAATATGGGCGACCAAGACAGAACGCAGTGTGATCTCTGGCCCTTCCCCTCTGCGGCACTGGTGAGTGGGCCCTATGGGTGGGAGCAGGATTCATGAAAGCCCTCTGTATACCAGGACGGTCGGTGCTAACCTAGCTATACATGGAAATGACTGCGAGCTACAGACAGACATGTCTCTAAACCCAAACCAAATGAATTCCACACTGCCCCTTGTCTGGATTCCAAAAATGCCAGCAGTCCCTCTAGTACCACCTAATCTGAGGGGAAGTATGGCTGAGGGAAACTTAGAGTGGAAAGAGATTAATCTTAACCAATTGTGGTTAAAATGTCTTACTTCTGAAAATTTTACAGACACGTGTGACCATGTGCAGTACGGCTCTGGGCCTTGGCGGAGGGTGGGGGTCCCTGGAGCTGAAGCCCCATTCATGTCATAGTAAACAGGCCGCGGGTCTGGTCTTTGACTAGGCGTTAACCAGGCATAGCAGGGGCTGGTTACTTTGGATGGCTTTTCCCCTTTCTCTGAATTAAAACTTTGTCATTAGCATCATTTCAGCCTGAGAGTTTCTGCCAGGGTAGAATTACTCTAATTAAGAGGAAGAGAAAAATATGTTGCTAGTCATTAATTTTTCTTGATTAGAAGGTGACCCAGTTTGAGGTTAAACGAAGAGGATGGAGGTAGTAATTTAGCGCCCTGGGAGGGGGTGGCTTGTGGAGAGTTTTGTGAGCTGGAGAAGCAACAGCTGGATCCAAGATTGCCACTTGATTTGAATTCATAGCTACTTGTAAACAGATGTATAAGAGATCTTTAGGGATGGTGTGCTAACTTTTAGAAGGAACGAAAGCACGGGTGGTATGGATGCCACATCTGCATCCCAAGACATGTTCGAAGCCTTTTTCTCTTAAGTGTAAAAATAGTATGTTCTCATTATTCCTTGATTTGAGGATCTAGGCCTTGAGTGGTCCAATGGTGCGATAGCAAGAAACTTACCTTAAGCTTCTGCCCACAGCATTGAACATGTGTTAACAGAACTCCAATATTTTAGCTTTCTTCCTTAATACAGGACACAGCATTTTGAGGTTTTTGGGATGAGAACAAAGCATCGTTTAGGGTAAAGAGCACAGACTTGGGAGCCAGAGGACCCGAGTGTGAGTGAATGTGAGTTCTGCTTCTGTGTTTGCTAGCCCAGTACCGTTTGAATTAATCATTTGGGCTCACTGAACTTGTTTCCAGCATTACAAACTGAGTTTGAGGCATCAAATGAGATAATTAGATATATGGGATACCGAAGGGACATACCATAGTTTTTATGTCATCATCCAGTTCTCAGATGACTTATGAATTGGGACTTCAAGCAGCATCTTTGGGAAGGCGAGGCAGGCGTCTAAGTTTTTATTCTAAGGGCAAAGCTGGTGAGGGAAAGCCTGCCTCAGCCTCCAGAGGTCATGCGCCTTCCTCTTTCACCTGCTAAGGCTCTGGTGGCCCTGGAGACTATGCACATTTTGGAGAGATGTAACTTCATAATTTTTTTTATGGTCCATGGCCAAGTTTAAAGAAGAGATAGAGGCTTGCAAAATTTTTATTTATGACATGATTGTCAGAACTCGCGTTTGCAAATACTGGCAGGGTTGAATTTATGGAAGTGGAGGCTATTTGAGTACGCTATCCACCAATTTTACAATGTTGCCCTGATGGAGGTGTTAGAATCTGGCTGCAGGACAGCCTGGGGGCATCCCGGGAGCTGTTTGTCCTCAGCAGGCTCTTTTCCCGATTGTGTAGTGACTTATGTCGAAAGGCTAAATGTCACAGATTCAACTTGTAACTCGTATAGATCTCAATTTGGCTGAAGCAAGTTTTGTTTTTCTGGGTCTATTCTTAATTAGTAATTTGGTTCTGGTTTAATTACCATTGTCTGCTGATTGTTTTTTGTATCCTCAGCACTCTTTAACCCATTAACTTTTGAAATTTGACGTGGCTATCTCAAGTGGATAAAGAATAATCTTTTTTTTTTTTTAAAGATTTTATTTATTTATTTGTCAGAGACAGAGGGAGAGAGAGCGAGTGAGCACAGGCAGACAGAGAGGCAGGCAGAGGCAGAGGGAGAAGCAGGCTCCCCGCCGAGCAAGGAGCCTGATGTGGGACTCGATCCCAGGTCGCTGGGATCATGACCTGAGCCGAAGGTAGCTGCTTAACCAACTGAGCCACCCAGGCGTCGCAAGAATAATCTTTTTTCTTAAAGAGAATTTCTTATGGGGAAAAGATTGTAATTCACAGTTATTTGCAGTTGGTGTCAACGGGTGGAGCAGGGGCCAGGGGTTGGAGCAGAAACTGGGAGGGCAGGGGCTGCACTGCCCCCCACCACCCCCCGTCCCCCGCCACTGGCCGGGCCCCCACCTACTAGTGTAAATGCAGGCTCCGACTGGCTCAGTAGACCGAAGTCTTGATCCAGCTCACAAACATAAAAATCTTCCTGGCCCATGTTTTGACCTTGAGCTGCCCTTTGCAAAGGAGGTCTTGCATTTATTTTTTTAAGGGAAAACCCGAGTATCTATGAGGCATAGAAATGGTGGCTCATTTCGGAGAAACTCTATGTGGCAAAGGAGAAAGACAACCTCATCAATTCCACTTTGGATTTTTAAAGTTTTTCAGAAATACGTAGAGAAAACCAGGGTTAGAAACAACCAATAGTTCCTAGAACAGGAACCCGTGTTCTTTAAAATGGAGAACATTCAAAAACAGGAACCTAGAAAGAAAATTTATTATCTTGATTATGAATTTCCCAGAATGTGAACAATAGGGTGGCAAATATGCTGGAAGAAAAGCAGCTCCTAAGTGAAAGATAACCGGCGATTCTAGCAGTCCTCTGAGGGGACATTGTTACAGGCTCTTCCTTCCAGAAGCAGGGGATGGTGATACCCACTGGTACCTGGGGCCCACAGAGTGGCTTCACCAGTGGATGTCTATGTTCCAGCTGACCTTAAGACTAAGTGGCAAACTCCGGTCTGGATTGTTTTGTAGCAAGTGACAGGACACTCCAGTGATGAGCTAAAGTCTGGGCAGCAAAGAAGTAAAAGAGAGGCAAAATTTGATTTTAGATTAGTAATGGCATAATTTTAAATTAACTAATTCATCAGTTAATTAACTTTTAAAAAGATTTTATTTGTTTATTTGAGAGAGAGAGAAAATGAGAGAGAGACAGAGAGAGAGCATGAGAAGGGGGAGGGTCAGAGGGAGAAGCAGACTCACTGCTCAGCTGGGACCCCATGTGGGGCTCTCCATCCTGGGACTCCAGGATCATGGCCTGAGCCGATGGCAGACGCCCAAGTGACTGAGCCACCCAGGCACCACTTAATTATTATTTTAAAGGCAAGAAGTAGATGAATACACACACACACACATACACACACACACACACGGAAAAAATATATATGTATATGTACGTATATGTATGTATATATACATACATACATATATATGTATGTGTATGTACACACACACACACACACACACACACACACACACACCATTGTGTTCTGGTTTGGTTTTCCTTTTATACTCTTTGCTCTTTTCTCAGTTGAGGCAAACAACTTTTGGGGGCCCTTTCTACTTTCTTCTGATTTCATCTCCTTGTGTATTTAGTTTTTGGTTTCTAAAAGCAAGCGATGGGTCCCAGGTGGGGTATGATCAGATTGTGGGTGTTTGGGGGTTCTATACGTGCTTTTCCGTCCCCACAAAGTGGGTGAAGAAGGGAGTTCAAATCCAAGTTCCTGGCTCATAAACACCAAGAAGGCCTCAGTGAAGTTAAGTGTAAGAGCGTATCACCATTAATCTTCCCTGTCTGCCTTCGCTTCTGTAGGTCCAGATTTCTAAGATGCACTCTCGGGCACAGGGGACCCAGCTGTCTTTGTCTACTCCATAAAAGGGAAAGGGCAAATAACAGGTTAGCACAACAAGAGCTGATTGTGAACAGTTGGTCATGGTACTTCCCCTACCGTAAGCCATCTCCTGTGCACACAAAGGGTCTTCTTGAGGCCTGGGTGGTGGGAAGCATGGGATACATGGCGCTTAAAGCCTTTATGTTTGAAAGGTTAGTACTGTCTTTTGAAAGTGGAAATGATTTCCAAGGAAATCACATTTTTGTCAGGATCAGACTGGAGAGCCTACACGCACTTAACAGGACTTCAGAATTTCAGAGGTGAACGGATTTGTCTAATTTTATTTTTCAAGGGAAGAAGGGAGGCCTAGGGAGATTCAGTGTCTTCCTGTATGTCCCATGGCACCCACCCTCTGCTATATCTGGCTTTGGCGGAGTGCAGATACAGTGAGGATTCAAAGTATGAGCTGTAAAGAAATGAAAGTAGGCAGACCCAGAACCGAACTCTTTGTTCCTTGTATAGAAGGGGAACTGCTGCTGTTTCATGTACACATTATCTTGTATGTAGGAAGAAGTTTTTAAACACCAAATTTGATCACATATTGCTGAATATTCACTACCTTTTTAATGGAGAAGAACGGTGTATCAGATAGAAAGTTCTGCGGCTGGAAGGGGTGTCAGAAGGGGTCAGAAGAACGAGGTCAGATCCCAGATGTGCAATGAGGCCTTCACTCTCTCTTCCTAGTCACTAAATCCTTCTTCATTTGTACTATGAAGGGTTGGGTTGGATACTTTCTAGATTACAAGATCACACTAAAATTCTGGAAGCTTATGACTGTACAAGCAGTATTAGTTAGGGCATAGTTAATGTTGTATACAACAGACACAAAAAATAAAAGTGGTTTAACCCAGGTAGACCGCTATGTATCTCTCATGTAAATGGCCAGCCGATATGGCAGCTCTGCCCTCTGACATCACTGGGGCCCAGGCTCCTTTTGTGTTGTTGCTCTGCCAGCATTCCCTGATCTTCATGATCCAAGATATCTGGCCCCCATGCTCATGTTCTTAGCAGTAGGGTGGGAAAAGAAGGAAGAGGAGAGGGAGAGCCCCTTTCCTCTATGAACATGGCTTGAAAGTTGCACTTAACATTTTTGCTTATAACTGGTTGGCTGTAGTGAAATGGTCATACCTAGATGTAAGGGAGGCTAAGAAATGTAATCTTTATTACGTTTCTGGCCATCTGCCTAACCACTAGTTCTAATTTTATAGGAGAAAACGGAATAGATATTGGGGATAACCATATGTCATTGTCATGTAAGTTGTGCTTGAGATGATAAAGAACACAGGATCGTCTGTTGTGTCTATCTCTGCTTGGTGAGGCATGGGAAGGATTGGGTGTGGGGGGGCCATA
Source organism: Mustela putorius furo (assembly GCF_011764305.1). Classification (NCBI taxonomy): domain Eukaryota; kingdom Metazoa; phylum Chordata; class Mammalia; order Carnivora; family Mustelidae; genus Mustela; species Mustela putorius. Next base: position 23,616,848 of record NW_025421341.1, read on the forward strand.
TCTCTGACAGTCCTGACAAAAGCCCAACTTGAAGGAATAATAGTGGGGCTCAGAGAACATACTGATGAAACTCTATCCAAATAACGGAGTAATGGTTGAAAACTCCTTTTGGGGAATCTGCCCAGTTCCTGATGTTCCCCTTTCTCTGAGCTTTAATTCTTGTTCTCAATATGGTGAGTGATGACAACCATATTTGTAGTGAATATCTTTCTACCCATCTGTGGCCACAGACTGAAACGGGTATGGATACAACTTGTGCTGGGCCATCACATCCTCTCTTGTGGGTTTTTAGAACCAAGACCAAAAGAGTCATGTTAATTAGGGATCATTTGCTCATGTTTGAGTGTTACAAACTCAAAATGGTAGGTTACCATTTTCTGTCAATCAGAAAAATCTGGGCCTTGGACATAGAAGGATGAAGCAGGTGCTTAGAGAGAGCAGACCTCCCACAAATGGGGGGGTCTGAGAGAGAAACTGGGAGGGGCTGCTGGTTTCTGATGGCTCCATGGACAAGTTTCCAGTTTTGCTTAAGGCTGAGATGCATTCTTTCCTATTAAATTTATCAAAAAATGCTTAAAAATACACGATGTATATATAGATCTTAAAAAAAAAAAAAGGACTGCTAATATGGCCAATTGAGTTTTTCTTTCCCTTTTTCCCCCTAATAAATCTTAAAATCTTGCGTGCCATCTTAACAGCTAATGGCTTGCAAATTTCAATTTTTTGCTTGTCACTAAGAGTGACAATTCAGAGGAGACTATACAAATTGATTCACCTAGCCAAACTTATCCAAAGTGGGGAAGCTAAATAGGTCAATCTATGGAAACCCAAACCACAGTGTCTTTCCCAAATAAAATTGCAAGAGATGCACATAGGAAGGGATGAAATGCAATGGAATGGTTCAGAAGGGGGACTGAAAACAGCTCATCTTTATTTTAAAATATCTTCTTCTAACTTCAATGACTATGTGGTTTTGAAAAAGATCCTAGGTTGGTATGAGAGGATAGAACTCACTATACATTTATACTTTAACTTCAAAGCAAAAAATAGATAAGTCATCCACTTGCTTAAATAAAATTTGAGAGTGGAGATCTATTGAGAAACAGTCCATGGCATGAAACTTTCCATATGAAGTATGAAATCCACTAAAAGAAATATATTAGAATAAGGCTTCAATTAACTGGAAACTAATTAATCAGAGCTTTCACTAATTATTATTTTTAAACTTACTTAAATCAGGGATATAGTAAAACAAATCAAGACTTAGGGCAGATCCTAGGTTTAGGTTTAAATTTGGTTTAATTTAATTTTTTTTAAACTTCTACTACTTATCTAGAGACATGGAATTGGCAAGATAATTGGGTTTTAGAGCTAGCAAGACCTTAAGTGTCATCAAGTGCTCCTGTTTTCAACCTTAGCTTCATACCATGATCACTCCAGAAGCTTTAAAAAAATCCTGATGCCCAGGCTGCACTCCATGCTCATGTCAGGATCCTAGGTGGTGGTGGGGACCTGATGATGTTCCAGATGATTCCATCTGGAATCTGGAGATGATTCCATGGAATCTGGAAAACCAGGGATCTTCTACAGTTGTCCCAAGCAGTAAAGTGACTGACCCAGTTTGCCACCGGTCTAGGACCAGGCGGGTCTCTGCCCTGTTACCCCATGCAGACTGCTGGTTACATGGGGCCAATGTGCGCCACCCCTATGCAGACCACTAAGCCAGGGCTCCTCCCAGTCACCCGGAGAGCATATGAAATGCAGCTTCTGGTAACCAGGTCTGGGGTGGGGCTGAGCATGTGCCTTTCTGACACATGCGCAGGTGACGCAGCTGCAGCAGATCTGGGTACCACACTTCAGGAACCGCTCTGTAGGCTATTGCAGAACTCTCCCTTCCACGAAGGCACCTGCCTTGCACCCACGTGGTAGATTTGATCTCCCCTCCTCCACCTCTTTCAAGGACTCTTGTCCTTGAATAATAATCTCCTTATTTTTCCGAAAGTGTGTGCAGCTGCTCTGTTCACTCAGAACCTAAGAACCATCCATGGGTGGAGTGTCCTTTCATGTTTAGGGGTTCCGCAGCTGTTGTGCTTCCCTGAACTGCCACATTTGACTATGTCATTCCAGGGCAGAGCTCCTTTTTTCTTTTCTTTTCTTTTCTCTTCTCTTCTCTTCTCTTCTTTTCTTTTCTTTTCATTTCTTTCCTTTTCTTTTCTTTTTTCTCTTTTTTCCTTTCCTCTTTTTCTTTTCTCTCTTCTCCTTCCTCTTTCCTCTTACCCATTCCCCATTTCCTTCCCCTTCGCCATTCCCTCCCCTCCCCTCCCCTCCTGTCTCCTTTCCTCCCCTCCCCTCCCCTCTCCTTTCCTCCTTTTCTCTTCTTTCATTCTTTCTTCCCCAAAGGGTGAAAGATATGCTTCATAATATGGGTGACACCGAGGAATTAAAGTTCCTTGACAGGGACCCATTGGTTAGACAGGATGAGTGTCTGAGCTCTGCTTATCAGCCTACACATGTGGCCAGAGATGGAAGAACTGACAGGCGGTGGAATGAAACCTGGGCACCTACGGAAATCCAGGCCTAATCCCTTCCCATAAAACAAAGTGGAAGATAAGTGAAAACGGTTGAAAGCTGAAAGCAGATGGCTGAGTTCCTCCACACTGGGCTATAAAGGGGGACCTTTGTGACGGAGTATTTATGGGTTTGGGGAAACCTGACAAGGTGTTGCTGTAAATGCCAAGAAATACACAGAACAGTGATTTTGTTATTTGAACACATCTCATGATGCCTGCAGCTTAGCGAGGATGGGGAAAGATAGCTGGTCTGTGCGTGCGTGGGCCCGTGTACATGCTCTGAGCCACGAGCAAGCCTGCTACGAACAAGACTAACCTGGTGGGTTGGTGAGAGGAGGGGGTTGGTGGACAGGGCTGCCAAAGGAAATCCCTGCAGATGCTTAAAGCAGGGACAAGCAGACCATCAGGTCACAGAGGAACTCTGCGGGGTCTGAGGGTAGGGGCTGGGGAGTGTGGACTCGCAGTTTTAGTTTACTCTCCTTAAAGAGCTGCCCCAAACAAACTGCATCCAAAAAGCCACTGACTAAAGCAGGCATATCTTTGTCCATCTCTGTTCCAGGCCATTCTACTTTCCATTAAGCCACAGTCTTTTGCATTAGGCATTTTAGCATCAGTACTTAGAGCAACGCTGCCTTCTTTGTAGAAGTATCAAACCATGATTAATATCTTTCACTGGTCAGCTGATTATTTCCAGTCTTTTAAGTTTCTGTCCTTACTCCTGGCCTGATCCATAGAATACTTTTGAGTATTAAGGCATTCCTTAATATGCAAAGGCATAGCTAACTGGACCTTTGAAAGCTATTCTTTCTGGAAAAAAAAAACCACACAAACAAAAAACAAATGAAAAAAACAAAAAACAAAAAACATCACCACATGTATTATTTAGAAATCCATTTTTAAAATCCAAAGAGCTCTTTCTAATTGCAGTCCCGAAACAATCCTGCAGAACTGTGTGGTCGGGGGGAGGGGGTGCCCCTTTTGTCTTCAATTCCTAAAAACACGTGCTCTCCTTTTCAGAGTGGAAGCAGGAAGATTTTCAATTGTAGTTTAAACTGAGTGGACCCTTCGGATTTTCCTGGAGCTTGTCAGAATTCTATTTCTGGGAAACAGCATTGTGATAGAGAAAGACAAGGAGAGGGGAGAGAGGAATCAGAATGAGAACATGCAAAGAGAAAACAGATGTCTCAAAGTCACATGCAGGGCCCCTCATTTGCAGTGTTCGGGTAAACAGGGCTGAGTATGGAGAAGCAGCTTTGCATGTGAACAGTAAACATAAAAGGAAAGGAACCAGGAGCCCTTAAGCCCCGCTGTGGGGCTATTCCACACCTGCCAAGTTGGAGACTTCAGGTGGCACTGCAGGTTGCCCTCCTGCTTTGGAGGGGCCTGGCCTTGTCCCCCACCACCAAAGGAAAGGAGTGAAGATCCCCCTCTCTCCCACCATCATATCCCATTTGATTTCCCACCGTGTTCTCCCAGCTTTTGAGGATTTGCTGGCACAGGCTGGTGGTCCAGTGGGAGGGGGCTCACTGCTGGGCGGCGTACCTCCCCCAAGGACACCTTTCCTGCTTTCCTCTGTCAAATGTTACAGCTCCTGTGTCCTATCCCTTCTTGCATGTCTGTTCCCTATCAAATAACAGAAATGGCTTCAGTGAAACCAGCGGTGTCTCTCAGCACTCTCTCAACGTGGGCAGTGGTTCTCAGCAAGTGGTCTTTGGACCAGCACTGGCAGCATCCCCAGGGAGCTTGTAGAAATGCAAATTCCTGGGCACCACTCCAGATCCATGTTTCTGCTGTAAGAAACTCTGGTGGTTGGGGCCCAGCACCTCACGTTCTACAAGCCCTCCCGCAGACTTATGCTGAAGTTTGAGAATCACCTATACAGACTTGTAGAAGTGAGATTTGCATTGGAGCAGAAGAATATCTGTGGACAGAGGTGAATCTCCTAGTGGGGATTTGGGGGCATGGAGGAAAGCAGTGGAAAGAAGTGGAATTTAGGAGGAGATATTAGGCCCATTTTTAGGCTTCTAGATGACTCCCTGCTTTGCCAATGGGTCCCACCCAGTGGTCATCTTAAATGAAGTTGGTTTTGGGTAGGTGATGTTACTGCTTACAGTAGGGTTATAAGATCTTTGAGAAAGTCCCCCATGGAGCAGGTTGTACAGCTCACCCCACTGCCAGGACTCCTTTCCTTCTCCAACATGGTTTGGATGCATCCTCTCTTGGCGTTGTCTTCTTTGGAGTGATTCTCACTCCTCCCCCATACCCCCCCCCCCAAAACACATGCGCTCGTGCATGCGCACGTGCACACACACATACACACACACCCCCGAGTCAAGGACACAGAGGGCATCCCTGCATGCTTTTCCTTTTTTCTCTCCTGGGAAATGAGCCCAAGAGAGGCAGGCAGCAGAGTTTCTTTGATGAAAACTGTAAAATATTGCTCACAGAGCTGCTTTCCACATGTTTTGGCTGTAGCATTTCCAATTGCAGATTAAATAGTGCATGTGTCTACTTAAGTTAACTCCTCCTTGCCCTCAGTCCTGAGTTGACTGTACTGTGTTACTGATCCCCCTTTTCCCCTCTTGTCTTGCTGCCTGGAGGCTGATTCTGATTTAGGAGGACATATTTAGTGTGGTCTTTGGCTGGACCCCAGTGGCCCACAGTGGCTTTTGGTTGTAAGAGCCAAACTTCTCTTAGGTTGACCACACGTTCTGGACCTTCTTATAAGTGTAACTAGAGGAGGGTGACTACGCCCTCTCCACTCCCCATCCCTTTCCCTGGCAGGAGAACAACAACATTTAATCCTGGCCTTTCCAGACTGATCTGTTATGGTAACCAAAGGGCAACTGTTAAAATAAAAGCAGGCTCCTTTCCTCTTGAGTTTGGCTCCCAAGATGGAGTTGAAAAGAAGCCCTACTGCATTTGTATTTGGATGACATGGGGAAAGATTAAGTTATTAAGAACTTTAACTGGTCTTTTTCTATGTTATAATTTCCTTTTAAGATTTATCCTAAGTCTTCAATAAAGAACTTCCTAAATACCTGTACAGCCTGGTATGGAAGTTTCTGGGAGATAGAGTATAAAGGGGTGGGGGACCCACCTCTTTGATGACTTCTGTGGAGAAGGGGCATCCTAACTGTTGAAGGACCTACATTTAACCCCTCAAAACTGTAGCCCACTGGGTCCCTGGGAGGAGTCGGAGAAAGACACCAGGTGAGGAGAATAGCTCTTTGGTTGGGAAACTCAAGAGACACAGTCAAGGTGTCTAGTGTTATTGATATCTCGGTGCTTGAAGGAACAATTGCATGGGAATCCAGACAGAGGTGAAAAGCCAGCCTTAGGAAGAGTGGGGTCGGAGATTGGACTTAAAGTGCCAAAGATAGCTTTGGGGAACATAAGAGTTTATGAACTTGTCCCATCATTTCAGGAACATCATTTCAGCTCTTCCCTGCTTGTCTTCTCCTTCAGTTTCTTTGTCTACTGAACTTTCCCCCCAGTATCCACTCTGAATAGCTATGTCTACTCACCCCAGATCCACCCTTTACTCTTTCTGACCCTGTTCTGTGCCCTGAGAGGCTGAACCGTGTAAAACAATGGCCATTAGAGTTAAAGCAAAAACTGAGTTTGTGAACCTACCAGGCAAATGAACACACACCAGTGAGTAAATCCACAGAGCTGCTCTCAGAAATGTCAAGGTGTTTTTTGAAAAACTTAGTAAAAGGGTGTCAGAGTGGTCATGCCAGTTAAGGATCAAGACTAGTACTCTCCATAGGTCTGAGCCCAGTTCATTCAACAGGTCCATATGGTTCCTTGGTGAGGAAGTTGCCAGCAGTAAGGTCCACTGAGGGTCTGGAGTCACTCAAGGGGCACAGTGGGTGAACAATTCCAGCTCATCAGGACAAGCCACAACACAACACAAATTCAGTTTTGAGGCAAAGTGTGCCATAAGGAGGTCACTTTCCCTCCATACGTAAATGGGTGATCCACTGGCTCAAGTTTGGTTTGGCTAATGGAGGGAGGACCAACAGGGCAGGAAGGGGTGAAGTTGAAGCTGAAGACTTATTCTCTGGCCCCTTCCTTTTGGGCTGGCCACAACCTCTGCCCAATGCAGCCTCCTCTGTTCAGCTCCCCTCTCTTGGTCTGATGATATCAGGCCTCAGGATGCTTGGCCCTCAGGTACTGCATTATCCCTTGTTAATTCCCTAAGCCCTGCCCCTAGCTTGGAACATAATCTCTTTATCCAATCTTTCTCAAATTATGTGTCTGGTCCTTTTCCTGCCAGGAGTCTGACAGACAGGTGGGTTGACAGATACAACCCACGCTGCCTAATTTTTTTCCCCTTGTCTTTTCATTCATACTTCTTAACAGCTTTCGAACTTGACCCGGCACATGGTCCATCTCATTGCTATTCTCTAGGTTATAACTTTTCGCCTTTAGCTCCCACTGCCAAGGGGTTAACATTTTTGAGCAAGTATCAGATGGGCTCAGAGTCTGTTCTTATATCTGGGCCACATCATATATGCCGGGCAAACTTATAAATTGGGTTCTTTGTTCAACTACTCTTGGTTGCATCTCCCATGGCTACAGGTGGAGGGAATCACATAATACAAAGCATGTGGGTGGGGATGGGGTGGGCTGTCCCTTGGATAGGGAGTGGCCATGGAAGACACTGTGACTGACATTCATTTGTAGGCTTGTTGGGGGCCAGGGCATTGTCTTGACTGCCCCCATATCCATGCAGGTATCTAGCTCAATTCTGTGCTCAGTGAGTCTGGGTGCTCGAGGCTTCTTCCAGAGACAATTTCCTCCTCCAAGGGTCAGCAGACCGTCTAGTTCAGTTACAAGGGAGGAGGAGGAATGGCTTTGAAAATCGTTCACATTACCATTTCAGTTTTCAAAATTCCCCAATCATCTTTCCCAGAGTTGGATCTAATTTCTCCCCATTCAGATTCTTTCCCTACTCAGCTCTGCAGCAATGAGTAGGTGAGCTGACAGGCCAGTGTGGGCTGGCAAGTTTAGCTTCCTTCCTGCCTCCAGGGGAAGTTGCTGACATTTACTTAGTTACCTACTTAGTTTTAGGTACTTTCCTAGGTCTCATTTAATCTTTTATGAAACCAAACAGTGCAGGCATTTTCTCTCCATTTTTCAGATGGGGACACTGTGGCCCAAATAAGTTAAGTTACTTGTTCGAATTCAGGGGCATGGCCAGGGCTTAGACCCTCTTTTTTTTTTTTTTTTTTTTTTTTAAATGGAGAAAGGTGGGAAGGGGCAAAGGGAGAGGGAGAGAATCCCAAGCAGGTTCCATACCCAGCACAGAGCTGGCTTGAGCTCACGACCCTGAGATCATGACCAGAGCCAAAACCAAGAGTCACGCACTTAACTGATTGTGCAACCCAGGCACGCCTGGACCCTCATTGCTTGATTCAAAAACCCTTGTCACTTCCAATCAGCCATGTTTTCAAACACCTCTGGGGTGAATGGCAGTACCCACTTGCCAGCTGACTGTCTGTTACCAGCCTACCTCTTCTTCCCCCAAATGCTGGACAGTTGGGAGCAACCTGAGGGAAGAGCCTGCTTTAGGCACTTTTTTCCTTCTACATACCCTGCAGTGCTTTAACGCATAGTAGGTTCTCACAAACCCACAATAAAATTGCAAAGGGAACAGTTAGAATTAGTTTTAATCAGGTAATTTCTTTTCAAGGGGAGCCAGGGTGGAGGAGAAATGGTTATAAAATAATTTACCTTGGCCCTATTGGCATTGTTTCTCACTTTTCATCTCTTTGGTCCTTATGTGAGTAGACATTTGATGGTTCCCATAATCCAATCAAAGCTCTGCAAACTTCAGCCTCTGGTATCCTCTCTCAGTAGACTGTAATTTTGAGAATTGCTTTCTTGATTGGCTATTGACGCTAGGTAAGAAGAGGGTGGTGCTCAGGTAGGGCAGCCGAAATGCTTCTGGAATTCTAATGGAGGTCTGCTTTGAATGCCTGGTACTTATTCATGAGAACTCTTTTACACAGAATCACACTTCCTGCACAAATGAAAATATTTATATGATGGTATTCATGCAATTTGGGAAAAAAATTGCAGCTTGTGATGCTTCCCTTTCCTGGGTGCCACAGCATCTCAGAGTATTTTCTTTCCTCCCCCAAAATTAATGAAAAAGAAATCAAACTTTTGCAGGCTTCACTTAGTTCCTGACTTTCAATCAGATAAATTTGTGACCTGAATATTTCCCTCTCCTCTTTCAGTATTCATGAAGAATCATTTGTGGCCAGGCTGGTGGATTTAAGTGTTTGTCTAGTTCAGGAAAGACAGATTTATTCCTTGGGAGTTGTGTGTAACTTACAACCTACATATTTCTTGACCCTCCCCTGCTTTCCCCATCCTTTTTTCTGTCTTTAAATTTAGGAAGAATAATTTTTTTCCCTGGTTTTTTTTTTTTTTGTTAGTACAAACTTAAGGAGCCTGGGCTTAAAATATTGATCCAGCTTCTCCCACAGAGACTTCGGTCTCTGAGTTGTACAGTGTGGTATGCCTGATTGAAAGTGGTCTGGGCTGAATTTGCTTTAATAGGATGTTACACTCCTCTCCTGGGTCAATTTTTATTCACTTTATCAAGTTACTTATTGATTACAGCTCTTGTCACATGCACATTAGTTTGCCGAGAAACTTAAAGGTATGTTTTGTTTCTTGCTTAGAGTAGTCTAGGAATGTAGTGGGCTCTAGTTCAGTGGGGTCCCCAGATGCCCTGATTTTTAAAACCGACTCCATTCTCTCTTAGGCACTTGGCTTAGTATTCTGAGAATGATATTAGTTGTCTAGAACAGGAAAACAAAACAGATAAGAAATCCTCTCAGCCTCATTTAGTACTTTCTTCTCTGGGAATACTTGGAGACAATCTCATCTTGAATAAAGGGAGTATTAAAGAAAGTACTGAAATGGGAATTTAAGAGTTGAGGGAAGGAATAGAATGGATACAAGTCAAGCTATTGGGTCAAGTCTGAGAGAGGCTAGGCTGGTTTCATGCCTAAGAACAAAGTGATTCAGAAAAAGGAAGGAGAATGTGCTTTATGCTTCCATACTTTGGGCCTGGCCAGCTTTTCAAGATGTTTGTTTTCTTTAATTTGCAATCAGATATAGAAAAGTCCATCATGAAAACAGAACTCTAATGAGCTTGATTCTGAAGATTTGGAACCCCTCAGCAGGTCATGGATTACCCCAATTACTGGGATTATTGCTGCCAGGGGAACAAAGAACACCTAGGAACACACTCAAAATGAAAATATTTATTTTTCTATTGGATCTCAGTTTTGAACGTGCAAATGGTTACATCTAGGGCTTAGTCCGAGTAGAATTATAAAGTAGTTTTCAAGGCCATCCCACCTCCAATTTCTCATGACCTAATTCAAAGTAGTGTATCATGTCACCCAGAGAAGATACAATTTGACACTTCTTTATATTAAACTGAGATAACATTATCTTATATGTTAATATTTTCTTCCATCATAGTGTCAACAACCGCGAAAACGGGCTTTGTGCCTGGGAGGTAGTTGTAATGGACCTTCACTGTTATGGGTTACCCAGTCTCTTAACACCTTTCCTTGTTTTTGCAAAACCCAACTATGCTAGCTAGGCTTGAAGACAGCCAGCAGTGACCCCTGTCTCCCATCTTCATGCCCTCATGTCATCTTTTCCTACATTATATTAGGGTTGGTCTCTGTGGTCAATAGAGTGCCATGGAAGTGACTGCATATGATCATGAGACTAGGTCATGGAACACATAGTGGATTCTGCTTTGTTCTTTCTTGGATCCCTTGCTCAGAGGGAAGCCAGCTGTCATGTTATAAATGCACTCAAACAGCTTGATGGAGAATTTGTGGTGAGGAACTGAAGCCTCCTGCCAATAACTAGCTGGCCATGTGAGCGAACCATTTTGGAAGTGCATCCTTTAGCCTCTGTCAAGCTTTCAGATCATAGCCCTGGCCAATATCTTTTTTCCTTTCTTTCTTTTCTTTTTCTTTTTTTTTTTTTTTAGCCCTGGCCAATATCTTATCTGTAATTTCATGAGAGACTCTGAGCTGTAACTACCCAACTGCTTCTAGATTCCTGACTCTCAGAAACTGTGGAAGATAACACATGTTTCTTGTTTTAAGCTGCTAAGTTTTGGGATGATTTGTTACACAGCAATAGGTAACTAATACACAAAGGGAGGCATGCCCCAGTTAGTTCCCACAGTGGAAGCTAGAGTGGAGGTGGAAATTTCCTCTTTCAGATTCCTGGCAGTTAGTGCTTGGGCACATGATCTCAACTGAAACAATCGGATGCTTACGCTTGGGCCTGTACTTTGCACTGGGTCAATCAGATACTTGTGTTTAAGACCTTGAACCTGAAGAGAGTTATAATAGAGCAGAGTCTATTGTAGAACTAATTCCTTCAGAAGCAGCAATATCAGCAAATGGTATCTTTTGTTGACAGCAATGAGAATAAGCAGTATGCTTCTGTACTGTGGGCCTGGCCAGCTTGGTGGGTCACACAAGGGTGGGTGGGGTGCTGTGTGATGTCTGTGGCCTGATCTTTGCTGTGGTGTAATTTTGGATGTCATTCTGCTTATTTGGCCTCCAGTCAGTTCTCCCTGGCCAGTCATTCACCTTTACTCAGTTCTTTTGAGTAAACTTTGCTCAGTTTCCTCATCTGGAGAATGAGCAGGTTGGATTAGAGCTGTGATTTCCAAACTTCTTTTTTTCCTTCTGGAAATATAAATATATCATTGATAGACCTCAACATAAAAGAGAGTATTTTATTAGCATGGATTTATTTTATAGATTTGCCTATTATAAATTCAGTTACTGAGAACAATGGAGCAAAATTCTGATGAATATAAACATTTGAAATCAGGATTATGGGCGACATTTGCCACCAAAGCTTATGTATCACATTGAGTTCTGCATATGATATTGGATGTGCATCAATGAGAACGTGAAGTTTTATATGCATAAGTAGTTGCACATGTAATTGTTCTTGATAGTGTATCTTGCAATCTCAGAAGATTTTTAGTTAGACTGAGAAGGTTTGTGTGAGGACTACATGAACTTGTACTTCTTCAAGCACAAGCAAACGTGCAATGGATTTAAGTGTGGCTTTTGCCACATTTGGGTAAGCCCATGGAGCCCTAGGGAAAGCAACTTACAAACTCCCAGAGTAGACGATGCTAAGTTTTCTTGCAGTTCACACATTCAGTGGTTCTAAGGATCGACACAGGAGTGATATCTGCATAACACCAGCCATCTTTTTAACTTGCAAAAGCAGTACATGAACATATGCTCAGTGTAAACACTTCCAATAACATGGGAGCATATAGAATGAAAAGTAAGAGTTTTCATTCAACCATCTCCCATTATGGTCCTGTCCCCTTCCCTCTCCTTTCCTATGTACAGATGTAAATCCTTTCTTTCTCTCTCAGCAGACTTTCTATGAATATGTAGACCTACCGTATCCTTTTAAACTTTTATTTAAATATTTTATAATATAAATATCTACAATTCATTAACGGTTCCTCTACTTAATAAACATTTAAAATAATCTGTTTCTTCATCATTGCAAAGAGTGCTATAGTCATCACTTTTTTTAAAATGTAGGTTTTTTTTTTTTAAGATTTTATTTATTTATTTGACAGACAGAGATCACAAGTAGGCAGAGAGGCAGGCAGAGAAAGAGGAGGAAGCAGGCTCCCTGCTGAGCAGAGAGCCCGATGCGGGGCTTGATCCCAGGATCCTGGGACCATGACCTGAGCTGAAGGCAGAGGCTTAACCCACTGAGCCACCCAGGCGCCCCTGTAGTCATCACTTTTATACGTATACCTTTCCTGACTTTTCAGTAGGATGGGTCCTGAGAATTGGAATTGTCTCAACAAAACAAATAGATATTGATAAATACTGTCCAATTGCCCTTTCAAAAGTCTATGCAAATTTGTATTCACCAATGATGCTTATTATTTTAATTTATACTTCTCTGGTTACTAGTGAGGTTGAGCATCTTTTCATGCTTACTGGTCACTTCTGTTTACATTTTGCTGCATTGGTTTTAACTATTTTTTCCCATTTTTCCATTGGGTAATAATAAATTTTTTTCCCAACAAGAATCTTTTAAGTAGAATTTGATATCAAAGTATTCCAGAGTACAAACAAATCCAAATGGATTTCCTGGAACTTGTTGCAACAGCAATTAATCCATATAAGTAAATGTATCTATCCATTTATTCATCTATTCACCAATCATTCAAGAAGTATTAATGTATATTGGAAGTACAAAAATATGTAAGACCTGTACCTTACACAAAAGAGGCCCACAGTTTACTTGGGAAGACAGATACATAAGCAATTATAGTTCTTGGTATAAGGGCTCTAACACAGGTATGTTTGGAGAGTTGTAGGAGCACCAGGTCTGCTAGATATAGGTTATTTGTACAGGGTGTGCTGTCTGGAGCGTCATACCCTATTAACTCTGGAATTGAGTGGTAGAGGTAACCAGACACCACCTGTGCTTTTTAAAAAATACATTTTAAAGAGCTGGAATTTTAAGAGATATTTGAAAAGCTGGGGAGAGGGGCTTACAAAGCTTAGGAAAATAAAAGAAAATGACATCAGAGAAAGCTTTAAGTCTATAATGCAGAAATTACCCGAGTAAGGGAGTGAGTAGGAGAAAGTGGGATGAGTGAAAGGAGATGGAGAGTAGGGCTTGGAGTTAAGAATATCTTAATGTAGATATCCATGGAGTCTGAGGACAAGGAATCACAGTGTCAAACAAGTCAGGAAAGAGGACTTCATAACTCCCACTTAAGATTTACTAATGTGGATTATGTGGGAGGAGGATGAGAACCCGGGGATTTAGATCAGTTTTCCTTGGAGGCAGTCAAGAGCTAGGTTAAAGCACTGGGTTTCAGGGGTCAGGGAGAAATGCATACATGCATACACACACCTATACACACATGCATACACACTTATATATTTATGTATTTTGAGGGGAGAGGGCCACATCTGATGCTGGAAGGTTATAGAAAACCAATAAAGTTGGGAGTCAAGATAATGGAAGTCTTAGCTTAGAGTTCTCTAGAGAAAACTGTCTCTAGAGAGCAGAGCTTGAGGCAAGTGTTAGAGTGTTAACATTTTATTTGGGAGGCACAAGCTTAGGGCTATGAGGAAAAAACAGAAGTGAGGCAAAGAAGGATGTGAAACAGTGGGATGCAATGTATGACACTGGTGAACACTTCCCAGTGAAACTTAATGAAATAGTGCAGGTTACTCAGCAGGTGTATTTATTTGCTTGGCATGTGGAGCTTTGTAGAAGGATTGGAAGAGAAACTACACTTGAAGGAGAAACCACACCTTATAGTTGTCCCCAGAAGAGATTATGGTTGGGGAGTTTAATGGCTAGCCCCGCTCTTTCTCCCTTTTTTTTTGTTGGTCAAAGTTTATTTCTTGGGCTGCTAACCTTCCTGTATTGCTTTGTGCTTGGAAGAGGAGCTTCCATTGAAGGATCCCAGCGGACCTCTGCTATGATGACCTGTATATGCCCCCATCTTTGTGGCTTGCCTCTCTCCACACTTGACTTCAATGTGTGGTTGTTGCCACCAATGGCATTCTTGGAAAATTTACTTAGGTCATTCATTGTCAAATCATTCTTCTAGCAACTTTCCTTCTGACCACGGGCTTTACTTGTAGTAACTTCATTTTTATCTCTCTCTCTCTCTCTCTTTAATTAACATAAAATGTATTATTTGCCCCAGGGATAGAGGTCTGTGAATCATCAGCCTTGCACATTTCCTGTCACTCACCATAGCACATACCTTCCCCAGTGTCCATGACCCAGCCACCCTACCCCTAACCCCCCACCTCCTAGCAACCCTGTATGTTTCATGAGATTAAGAGTCTCTTATGATTTATCTCCCTCCTGATCCCATCTTGTTTCATTTTTCCCTCCCTACCCCATGACCCCACCCTGCTTCTCAAATTCCTCATATCAGAGAGATCATATGATAATTCTCTTTCTCTGACTGACTTATTTTGCTTAGCATAATACCCTCTAGTTCCATCCACATCATTGCAAATGGCAAGATTTTTTTGATGGCTGCATTATATATATATATATATATATATCACATCTTCTTTATCCATTCATCTGTTGAGGACATCTAGGTTCTTACCATAGTTTGGTTATTGTGGACATTGCTGCTATAAACATTTGGGTGCACGTTCTGCTTCGGATCACTACATTTATATCTTTAGGCTAAATACCCAACAGTGCGATTGCTAGGTTATAGGGTAGCTCTATTTTCAAGTTTTTGAGGAACCTCCATACTGTTTTCCAGAGTGGCTGCACCAGCTTGCATTTCCACCAACAGTGTAGGTGGGTTCCCATTTCTCCACATCCTCACCAACATTTGTCATTTCCTGACCTGTTAATTTTAGCCATTCTGACTGGTGTGAGGTGGTATCTCACTATGGTTTTGATTTGTATTTCCCTGATGCCCAGTGATGTTGAGCACCTTTTCATGTGTGTGTTGGCCATTTGGATGTCTTCTTTGCAGAAATGTCTGTTCCTGTCTTCTGCCCATCTCTTGATTGGATTATTTGTTCTTTGGGTGTTAAGTTTGATAAGTTCTTTATAGATTTTGGATACTAGCCATTTATCTGATATGTCATTTGCAAATATCTTCTTCCATTCTCTCAGTTGTCTTTTGGTTTTGTTGACTGTTTCCTTTGCTGTGCAAAAGATTTTGATCTTGATGAAATCCTAATAGTTTCATTTTTGCCCTTACTTCCCTTGCTTTTGGTGATATTTCTAGGAAGAAGTTTCTGTGGCTGAGGTCAAAGAGGTTGCTGCCTGTGTTCTCCTCAAGGATTTTGATGGATTCCTGTCTCACCTTGAGGTCTTATGTCCATTTTGAGTCTATTTTTGTGTGTGGTGTAAGGAAATGGCCCAGTTTTATTCTTCTGTATGTGGCAGTCCAGTTTTCCCAACACTGTTGAAGAGACTGTCTTTTTTCCATTGTACATTCTTTCCTGCTTTGTTGAAGATTAGTTGACCATAAAGTTGAGGGTCCATTTCTGGGCTCTCTATTCTGTTCCATGGATCTATGTGTCTGTTTTTGGGCCAGTACCATACTGTTGGGATGATTACAGCTTTGTAATAGAGCTTGAAGTCTGGAGTTGTGATGTTGCCAATTTTGGTTTTCTTTTCTAATATTCCTCTGGCTATTTGGGGTCTTTTCTAGTTCCATATAAGTTTTAGGACAATTTGTTCCTTTCTTTGAAAAAAATGGATGTTATTTTGATAAGTATTGCATTAAATGTGCAGATTCCCATAGGTAACACAGACATTTTCACAATATTTGTTTTTCCAATCCATGAGCTTGGAATGTTTTTCCATTTCTTTGTCTTCCTCAATTTCTTTCATGAGTACTTTACAGTTTTTTGAGTACAGATTCTTTGCCTCTTTGGTTAGGTTTATTCCTAGGTATCTAATGATTTTGGATGCAATTGTAAATGGGATTGATGCCTTAATTCCTCTTTCTTCTGTCTTGCTGTTGGTGTATAGAAATGCAACTGATATCTGTGCATTGATTTTATATCCTGATACTTTACTGAATTCCTGTATGAGTTATGGCAGTTTTGGAGTGGAGTCTTTTGGGTTTTCCATATAAAGTATCATATTACCTGCAAAGAGTGAGAGTTTGACTTCTTTGTTGATTCAGATGCCTTTCATTTCTTTTTGTTGTCTGCTGAGGCTAGGGCTTCTAGTACTATGTTTAATAGCAGTGGTGATAGTGGACATCCCTGCCATGTTTCTGACCTTAGGGGAAAAGCTCCCAGGTTTTCCCCATTGAGGATGATGTTTGCTGTGGGTTTTTCACAGATGGCTTTGATGATATTGAGGTATGTATCCTCTATCCCTACGCTGTGAAGAGTTTTGATAAAGAAAGGACGCTGTACTTTGTTAAATGCTTTTTTAGCATCTATTAAGAGTATCATATGGTTCTTGTTCTTTCTTTTATTAGTGTATTGTATCACATTGATTGATTTGTGGATGTTGAACCAACCCTGTAGTCCATGGAAAAATCCCACTTGGTCATGGTGAATAATACTTTTAATGTGTTGTTGGATTGTATTGGCTACTATTTTGGTGAAAATTTTTGCATCCGTGTTCATCAAGAATAGTGGTCTGTAATTCTCCTTTTTGATAGGGTCTTTGATTTTAGGATAAAGGTAATGCTGGCCTTATGAAATGAGTTTGGAAGTCTTCCTTCAATTTCTATTTTTTGGAACAGTATCAGGAGAATAAGTATTAATTCTTCTTTAATGTTTGGTAGAATTCCCCTGGGAAGCTGTCTGGCCCTGGGCTCTTGTTTGTTGGGAGATTTTTGCTGACTGTTTCAATCTCCTTACTGGTTATGGGTCTGTTCAGTTTTTCTATTTCTTCCTGGTTCAGTTTGATTAGTTTTTATGTCTCTAGGAATGCATTCATTCATTTCTTCCAGATTGTCAAATTTGCTGGTATATAGTTGCTCATAATATGTTCTTATAGTTGTTTGTATCTCTTTGGTATTGGTTGTGATCTCTATGCTTTCATTCATGATTTTATTAATTTGCAGCCTTTCTCTTTTCTTTTTGATAAATCTGGCTAGGGGTTTATCAATCTTATTAATTCTTCCAAAGAACGAGCTCCTAGTTTTGTTGATTTGTTCTACTGTTTTTTTGGTATCTATTTCATTAATTTCTGCTCTGATCTTTATTATTTCGCTTCTCCTGCTGGGTTTAGGCTTTCTTTGCTATTCTTTATTCATCTCCTTTAGGTGTAGGGTTAGGTTGTGTACTTGAGACCTTTCTTGTTTCTTGAGAAAGTCTTGTATTGCTATATACTTTCCTCTAAGGACTGCCTTTGCTGTGTCCCTTAGATTTTGAACAGTTGTTATAATTTTTATTTGTTTCCATAAATTAAATATTTTTTTAAATTTCCTGGTTGACCCATTCATTCTTTGGTAGGATGCTCTTTAGCCTCCATGTATTTGAGTTCTTTCCAACTTTTCTCTTGTGATTGAGTTCTAGTTTCAAAGCATTGTGATCTGAAAATATGCAGGGAATGATCCCAGTCTTTTGGTAGTGGTTGAGATCTGATTTGTGACCCAGGATGTGATCTGTTCTGTAGAATGTTCCATTTCCACTAGAGAAGAGTGTGTATTCCGTTGTTTTGGGTGGAATGTTCTAAATATATCTGTGATGTCCATCTGGTCCAGTGTGTCATTTAAAGCCTTTATTTCCTGTTGACCTTTTGCTTATATGATCTGTCCATTTCAGTGAGGGGGGTATTAAACTCCCTTACTATTATTGTATTATTATTGATGTGTTTCTTTGATTTTGTTATTAATTGGTTTATATAATTGGCTGCTCTCATGTTAGGGGCATAGATATTTAAAATTTTTAGATGTTCTTGTTGGACAGATCTTTTAAGTATGATATAGTGTCCTTCCTAACCTCTTATTTTGGTCTTTGGCCTAAAATTTAATTTATCTGATATAAGAATTGCCACCCCCAACTTTCTTTTGATGTCCATTAGCATTGTAAATTGTTTTCTATCCCCTCACTTTAAATCTGGAAGTGTCTTTGGGCCTAAAATGAGTTTCTTATAGATAGCATATCAATGGGTCTTGTGTGTGTGTGTGTGTGTGTGTTTTTAATCCATTCTGATATCCCGTGTCTTTTGATTGGGGTATTTAGCCCATTGACATTCAGGGTAACTATTGAAAGATATGAATTTAATGACATTATATTGCCTGTAAGGTGATTGTTACTGTATACTGTCTCTGTATTGCCTGTAAGGTGATTGTTACTGTATATTGTCTCTGTTCCTTTCTGGTCTGTTACTTTAAGGCTCTTTGTTTGCCTAGAGGTCCCCTTTCAATATTTCCTGTATGGCTGGTTTGGTGTTTGCAAATTCTTTTAATTTTTGTTTGTCCTGAAGCTTTTTATCTCTCCTATTTTCAATGACAGCCTAGCTGGATATAGTATTATTGGCTGCATATTTTTCTTGTTTAGCACTCTGAGTATATCATGCCAGTACTTTCTGGCCTGCCAGGTCTCTGTGGATATGTCTGCTGCCAATCTAATATTTCTACTGTTGCATGTTACATAGCTCTTGTCCTGAGATGCTTCCAGGATTTTCTCTTTGTCTCTGAGACTTGTAAGTTTTCCTATTAGATGATGGGGTGTGGTCCTATTTTTATTGATTTTGACAGGGGTTCTCTGTGTTTCCTGGATTTTGATGCTTGCTCCCTTTGCCAAATTAGGGAAGTTCTCTGCTATAATTTTCTCCAATATACCTTCTGCCCCTCTCTCTCTTCTTCTTCTGGTATCCTAGTTATTCTAGTATTTTTTAATCTTATGGTGTCACTTATCTCTTGAATTCTCCCCTCATGGTCTGGTCCAGTAATTGTTTGTTTCCCTTTTGTTCATCTTCTTTATTTTCCATTATTTGGTTCTATATCACTAATTCTTTCTCCTGAATCATTTATCCTAGCAGTAAGAGCCTCCAGTTTTGATTGCACCTTATTAATAGCTTTTTTAGATTCAAATTGGGTAGATTTTAGTTCTTTTATTTCTCCAGAAAGGGATTCTCTAATATCTTCCATGCTTTTTTTCAAGCCCAGCTAACACCTTGATAATTGTCATTCTGAACTCTAGTTCTGACATATTACTAATATCTATATGGATTATGTCCCTAGCCATTGGTACTGCGTCTTGTTTTGTGTGTGTGTGTGTGGTGAGTTTTTCTGCCTTTTTATTTTATCCAGATAAAAATAGATGAATGAGATAACAAAATATTAAAGGGATAGCAATGACCCCAGAAAAACATACACTAACCAAATCAGAAAAGACCTGAAACCAGGGGGAGAAGAAAGGGGATAAAAAAAGAAAAAAATATATTAGACTGGTGAATAGAACAGAGCCACACACTTGATTTTGGGTGTATATTGGACTGTTAGAAGAAACTACCTCCCAAAATTTTGAAGGAAGAAAAACTTGTATATATACAAAAATAAGGGTAAACAGGATGAAGGGATGGGATATGACTATAAAGATGAAAACTAAAAAACATTTTAAAAAGGGAATTGATAAGATAAAATGTTGGTTGAAAAAGAAAAGAAAAAAAAGAGGAAAGAATGTGATCAGGCTGAAAACTAGAACAAAGCCATGTGCTAGATTTAGGGTATATTTTGATTTATTAGAAGAAATTGTATCCAAAAGTTTTAAAGAAAATGTATATGTATACAAAAACTAAGGTTAAATACAACGAAGGGGTAAAATATGACTGTAACAATGAAAATTAAAGATTTTTATAAAGGATTGATGAGATAAAATAGTTAAAAAATGTTAAAATAGGAAAGAGGAAAAATTTAAAAAATAGAATAAGAAAAAAGTAAAATTAAAAAAATTTAACTTTGAAAGACTAAACGATCATAGGAAAAAAGCCATGAATTCTATGTGGTGCTTTCCTCTAGCTCTGGAGTTCCACAGTTCTCATTGATCACTGAACTTGGTCTTGGCTGGATGTTTTTGCTGATCTTCTGGCGGAGTGGCCTGTTGTGTTGATTCTCAAATGTCTTTTCTGGAGGTGGGATTGCACTGTCCTTGCCAGGGACCAGGCTAAGTAATCTGGTTTTGGTCTCAGTAGCTTTTGTTTCCTGAATGCTTTCTGTAGAGCTTTGGAGGATGGGAATGAAAATGGCAACCTCCCAATCTCCAGCCCCATAGGAGCTTAGAGCTCAGGGCCCTGCTCCTCAGTGCACCCTCAGAGAAAAGCAGTCAATTCTCCTGTCTCCCTGGTCTCTGGCTGCATTCCGAGCTTACCTGGTCTGTGATGGAGTATTTTTGTCCCGGGTGCACTGCCCTGTTTGGAGTCTCCAAACCCAGCAGATTCCTGATGCATGTTCCCTTACCACTCGTCCCGGAGGAGGAAGGTGAGTCTCCATGGATCTATTGCTTGTTGGGTCCCTCCTCAAAGAGCTGTGGTCCGACTGTGCCATGGATCATGGTTTAAGGTAACCCTGAGCTGAGAGCCTACTGCCCAGCTCCGTTTCTGCATGCAGTTTCCCCACTTTGATACCTGGCAGCTCTGCCACATTCAGACACCCCTGGTCTTTCTGTGAGCCCATGGGTTCTGACACCACACTGCTTCTGCGAGGGCTCCACCACCACTTAGCCTCTGGAGTGACATCCCTCAGTAGAACAGACCTACAAGTTCTGATCTTGTGCTTCGCTGCTTTACTGTTTGCTGGGAGCCAGGCCCCTCCTGCTGTGGTCTGCCTCGGATTCACTTCTTTGCATGTCTACCTTCCTGAAAGTGGTCGATTTTCTGTTCCTAGAATTGCTGCTCCTCTTCTGTTCTCTCTCCTGTTGAGTTTATAGGTGTTCAGGATGGTTTGATAATTATCTAGCTGAACTCCTAGGACATGATGTTATTTAGGTCTCCTACTCCTCTGCCATCTTGTTCCTCCCCCAGCCATTTTTATCTCTTTTATAATCAAGTTTTCATCCAGTGTCCCAGGTCCATAGTTAGTTCTATGCCCTCATCCCTGCATTTCGTCCCTTATAACAGAGGTGGGATTTTTTTTTAAAATAAAGATTTTTATTTATTTGACAGAGAGAGAGAGAAAAAGAGAAAGAACAAGGAGGGGGAGTGGCAGAGGGAGAGGGAGAAACAGGCTTCCCACTGAATAAGGAGTTGTGTGGGGCTTGATCCCAGCTGAATTGGGATTGTGACCTGCGCTGAAGGTGGATGCTTAACTGACTGAGCTACTCAGGCACGCCTTACCTGGGTGGAATTTATAAGGAAGTAGATTTGAAATTAATATAATTGTAATTCAACCCCAAACTGGACCTCATGTGAGCTAGCCTTGGCAGAGAATTGCACTCTGAGGAACACCATCCAGCAACCAAAAGCAATTAAGTTAAATTAAAACTTTACTGGTATCTCTGGGAAGACTGTCAAGGGAAGTAAATATATTTTTAATGTACAGAAAGACTTGTTAAACTTTTCCCATCTCTGGTATATTCCATATCTTCCATTCCCCGCCCTACCAAACCCCCTCCTTCACTCCGATTCTAAACTGAGCATTTGCCCGTCACTCTGCCTTAGCGAGTCCCGTATTTTCTTCCTCTTCCCCCTTTCCTTCTGCCTTGATTGTTTCCATGCCAACTTCTGATACATATATCCCATTTTTGCATTTTCAGTTTTGTCCTTTTTCTCTCCATCGTCCCAGAAATTAAGATTGCAAAGACAGAATTCTCCTTAAAATTGGTTAGGGAGGGGGACACTTGCACATTAATCATTTTTATTTTCCTCATTTGAGAAAGAAGTGGCTAATGAGCAGAGCTGTTCAGCAATGAAATGGATTACTCCATTAGGCAGGGATTCTTCTGTCACAGGGATAATTCAGATGAAGTCTGGAGAATCAGTGCTCAGGGATATTAAGAGAAAGTTCTGGTTCTGGGCAATGTTGGGCCAGATGATTTATAAGCTCCCACCATGTCCAAGATACCAGATTTAGATTTGTGTCCTGTAAACTCTGCCATACTGTCTGGGTAGACTCCTGTCAGTTTCTCCCCCTCTTTAGAAATCTCTTTGCCAGGGAAGGGGAACCTCAAACTTTGAGCTCACTCTAACTCTTGTGGCTTTAATTTCTTTGAGACAAGTTGTCTGCATTGTCTTTTCAGCATCTCAGCCTTTCCTGCTGGAATCAACAAGCTCGATTATGTGTCTCTCAAATGGGTCAGATTTTCCAATGTGTCAATGTGTCAATGTGTAGTCAATGTGTCAACTGTGTAGTCTAGCTGTGCCAGACCTTTGCTGGATGACTGATGACTATTCATTTTTCTCTGAGACCACATGTTCCAGGAGACAAGCGGGCATGGTTGATATTGGGTTGTTGGGAGGCAGCAGCCAGGAGCTCATATTCCCTAGTGAGGGAATGGGTCAGGACACCTGTCTTGCCAGACCTGCCGTGCTTCAGGGTAGAGGTGCAGTGAGAGAGGGAGGGCATACACTTTGGGGTCGGATGGTCTGAATCAGTTACTCACACATGAAGAGTGCTAGTCCAGACTCCTTAGGTTGCAAGTGACAACCATAGAATAAAATAAAAAGCGGGTGGCAGTGGTGGTGGTGTTGGGGTACTTACTGGCTTCCAAAACTGGAAGTGCGGTCACAGCTGTGTACAGGAGCTCAGGGGACTTGTAAAGACTCGCCTCTTGGTTTCTTTCTGTCTTACGAGCCTTAACTCCTCCTGTTTCTACATGGCTTCATTTTCTACACCAATGGAAAGAAATCCTTTTACTAGATGTTTTGAACCCAATTCTCAGAGTTGAATCTCATTGCCCCAGGTAGGGTCCTGTGTTTGTCCCTGAATCAGTCTCGATGGTGGTGGGTGGAGGACAGAATACATGACTGGCCAGAAGAATATTTTCCCAGAGGGAAAGTGAGCCATTCTTGTCAATGAGGAGCAAGAGCATATGGATGTTGAACTGACAGAACAGCCCATATCTACTCCGATACAACCTTGGCAAAAGTGTGTGTCATTGCTCTGAGACTACTTTCTTCAAGTGTAAAATTCCTACTTCATAGCTATTTTGAAGAACGTAAATAGTAAATGCATAGCACCTGCCACACAGTGGGCCTTCAATAATTAGTAGCAATTCTTGTTGTTAGGTCCAGAGGACCCGTTGATGAGAGGGGAATTCTATCCAGTGGGGAGATGTGTGTGTGTGTGTGTGTGTGTGTGTGTGTGTGTGCATGCATGTGCATGCATTCCTGTGCTAGCTCTTACGGAGGCACAGGCTAATGGACTTTTTCCCACCATCCCAACTTTTCTCTCGTTCTTTCCCTTCCACCTTTGCTCTTTGGCTTACTCTTTAGTTTTCTACCTTTCCTTTCCTCTTCCTTTTCCCTCCTCTGCTTTCCTTTTCCTTTCACCAGCTATATATATGTATATATATTGTATATTGTATACAATATATTGTATATATATTGTAAATATACATATTTATGATATATGTATATATGTTACAAAAATGCAGTATTTTCCTATTTTTGTGTGTATTGTATATTGTATATATATATAGTATATATATATATTGTATATATATTGTAAATATATGTATTTACGATATATGTATATGTTACAAAAATGCAGTATTTTCCTATTTTTGTGACCCGAATTTATTTAAAGATTTTATTTATTTATTTATTTATTTATACATTTATTTGTTTTAGAGAAAAAGGGAGAGCGAGTGTGCGGGGGAGAAGCAGAGGGTGAAGGACAAGACGACTCCCTGCTTCCCCATTGAGCATGGAGCCCGATTTAGGGCATGATTTCTTGACTCTGAGGCCATGATCTGAGTTGAAATCAAGAGTGAGATGCCCAACCAACTGAGCCACTCAGGCACCCCTAAATTGAATTTGTTTATGTATTTTTTTGCATCCTGACTTAAAAAAAATTGAGCTATCGCTCTCAACTACATGGCACAGAATCATGTAAATCACTGAAAAAATTGTATTAGATGGGATAGTAAAGAGAGACAATGTCAAATTAGAAAACAAAGCATCTACCTCCACATCTTACAGGATTGCTAGAGGTGGGCTCGATTTACTGAAAATGAAGTTTCACATTCCCTATTCATAATTTTAAAATGGAGCAAGTCGAAAATTTTCTTTTCTCCAAAACCAGCTGAGCAATAAAGTCAGCCGAGTGAGATTGCTATGTGTGGTCCTTGATCGCATCCAGGGCGGTGGTGGCTCTTGGTAGTAAAAAGGTTCTGTCCATTTATTAGAGACCAGAGAGGGTGTTAAAGACAAAATCGGGGAGGCGGGGGGCTGACGCATAGTTGGGCAGACGGAGAAGGGAAACGGCGAATCTCTCCTCTGAGGTCCATAGTCCTTTGGAGAAGAAAGAGATCAGTACCACAGAGACCCACACGCCTCAGAATGAAAGCGTAAGTATAGATGAAATGGAAAATCTGCCTCATTAAAGCCCAGTTCCTCAAAGTGTTAGACTCCCGGGTTTGCCTCTGTGCTGGGGCCGTGTGTAGCCACCAGGCTGGCCGTTTGCTGATCCTTTTTGGGAATGAGACTATGACTGAGAAAGGTGTCCCACCTCAGAGCAGTCAAAGGACGGTGGCCTTCTGGACAAGTGTGAATCAAACCAACTTGCTGCTGCTTTTTGGCACCTACATACACAATGACACGTCATTTCTTGTTGCAAGAAATACCGGCGTTGCTCAGGGAGATGGGAAGGGGGGGACATGAAGGGAGAGACGAACTCTGCCTTGCTTCATGCATTCAGTGGAAAGGGTCAGATAGCACCACTGGGCAAGCTGTTGTACTTGAGATGTGGAATGTCCCATGGGGAGAGGGCATGTGTGGATTGGGGGTTTGGGTGTTGCAGCAGGGTGGAGAGAAATTTGAGCCTGACTCTAGAGACGGTGTCTGAGCTAGCGAGAGCACATGATGATAGGTGACATGTATAGGTGACTTGATGTCATCAGCTTTCATGTCATTGCAGGGCAATGAAAGGAGACTCCTCAACTCTTCTTCTCCTGGCGGACGCTGGGGAACTTCTGTATGCTTCGCCCTCCTCTCTGTAAATGGGAACACTAATCCCGGCCTCATGTCCTTCCTGGCCCTATCCCTGGGATTCTCTCATTCAGAAAGAATTTACCAAGCTCCGACCACACATTCAGCCCAGGGCTGGACACATCAGGGAATAGGGAACAAGGTTAATTCTGTCTTTATCCTTAAAGAACTAACAGATGTGAGAGACTTTATAGAGCTATTAGGGGTGTCTGTAGATGAGTTCTGTGGCCCCGGAGATTGGAGATTATCTGCCTGACCAGGCTTCAGGTTTAGTCCTTTTCTGCCCCTTACTGACTGGGCTGGAGCATCCCTTCTCTGGGCCTCACCTACAGAACAACGGTGTGGGGATGGGTGCACTGGGGGGGTGTCTCTCTTCCACTTTTGGCCTATATGAATCTTCTGACTGCTCACATCTTGTGAGGTCAAGTAGGAACCACTGTAGATGGCCAGGAAGTACTAGGGTTTTGCTTACACTGAAGCCAAATCGTCTCCCCTGACCCCAAAACTAACAGTTCTGCAAAGGGCCATGACCTTTCAAGTTCAAGAAGCATGAAAGTAGCCCTATTGTCCTGACTACAGGTCAGGTGTCAGGAGGGTGCTGAGGCTGTGGGCTTGTCCTGAGAGGGAAGGGGTGTGAGTCAAAGCTGCTGGCTTCTGCTGCCCCAGGACAGGAGAGCAGGCTGATCCTCGCCGGCATCCTAGGGAGGGTGTGTCCTGCTGGGTACCTCTGCCTTCCGTGCCGAAACAGCCTCTGTTGTTTTGCTCCTTAAAGGTCTGATCAAAGCAGCTTTAGACTCTTGGAGCCTTTCTGTGGTCAAATGTTTTCATTTTTCTCTTGGCTGGCTTCCTGGTGCCATC
Organism: Mustela putorius furo; assembly: GCF_011764305.1. Classification (NCBI taxonomy): domain Eukaryota; kingdom Metazoa; phylum Chordata; class Mammalia; order Carnivora; family Mustelidae; genus Mustela; species Mustela putorius. The sequence continues at coordinate 23,642,956 of NW_025421341.1, forward strand.
ATTTGGTTGCTGTGGGTAGGCTCATGTTTCAGGAGCGTCCCGCTAGCTCTGTGGGTCTTCTCCACAAGCCATTTAAGTGGCTAGTCAAGGCCATTTCACAGACCGGAACCCACAGTGCCACTGATCCACAAGCCAGAGGCAAATTCCTGCACCTCGCCTTCTGACAGCTTTTGCAGTCTGGCTAAAACGTAAGATCTGCCTGCTTCCCCATTTTAAGACAGTGTAAAGAAAAACAGGTGCCTGCTGGTCTAGTCACATCCCCTATAAAACGGCTGGAGTCTCTGTGTTTTGTGGGAAAACAGCAGAGGGGGGTTGGACTAATTAGCTTCTTCCCAGGAATCTGATTAAGGGAAGGCCGAGCAGTGTGGGAAAGAAAAGTGAACGGCCACCCAGGGCCGTCACCAACGAGAGTCAAGCCATTTGACAGGCGGAGTGAGCTTCCAGGCTCAAACACGTTCAATCAGAGGCTGGGCAGCCACTCTGGGGAAAAGAGTACACAAAGGTGACTGATGGACTTGGCCGAGTTTGGAGCAGGGGACCCCGAAGGTTTGCAGAGGCTCTGAAATTGCTTTGCAAAGCTGAAATATAGGAGAAGGCAGCATTAAGTACCTCTACTCTTTTTATATTTTTTGAGTGTCTTTTTTTTATATGATAAAATACACGTAACATAAAATTTGCCATTTTAATCATTTTTACGTGTACCCTTCAGTGGTGTTCAGTGCGTTCGCATTGCTGTAAAGCTATCGCTACCATCCATCTCCAGAACTTTATTTAATCTTCCCAAACTGAAACTCTACACCTATTAAACAATAACTCCCCATATCCCCCTCCCCCAGCCCCTGGCAGCTACCTTTCTCCTTTCTCTCTCCATGGCAATTGACTACTTACTGTAGGCACCTCACATAAGCAGAAGCATACACTGTTCGTCCATTTGTGTCTGGCTTATAGTCACATAGTGTTATGTCTTCAAGGTTCATCTATGTCGTAGCATGTGTCAAAATTCCATTCCTTCTTGGGGCACCTGGGATGCTCAGTGGGTTAAGCCTCTGCCTTCGGCTCAGGTCATGATCTCAGGGTCCTGGGTTCGAGCCCCGCATCGGGCTCTCTGCCTGCTTCTCTGCCTACTTGTGATCTCTCTCTCCGTCAAATAAATAAATGAAATCTTAAAAAAAAATTCCATTCCTTCTTAAGAAATAGACATTGTACATATAAAGTGCGATGTGTTCATTCATTCCTCTGTTGATGGACATTTAGATGGTTTCCACCTTTTGGTAATTGTGAATACTGCTGCTGGGAATGTGGATGTATGCGTATCTGTTCGAGTCCTACTTCCAGTCACTCTGAGTTTTTACATAGAATCAATTTGCTGGGTCATGGGGTAATTCTCTGTCTCCATGCCATACGATTGTACCATTTCACGCCCCCACCGTGAAGAACTGGGAGTTTGGTGGCTCTCCTCTTAAGAAGCCACTTCTTTTTGTTCTCCTTGCCCCCAGAGGGTGTGTGGGCAGGAGATACATGAGTGGGCTTTCCCTGGTCTGAGCCATCCGAGAAGAAAGGGGGGTTGGATCTGTCTGGTCTCAGATGCCAGGAAGCTGGAAATGTAAATGACCCTGGGGAGGTGTCAAATCGAATCAGTAACTAGACCGAACTAAGCATTTAACAAGAAAGATACAGTCACCATTCCAAAGGTAAAAGAGCAGAGATGTGGGTCTTTGTTCCTGTGTTAGAAATCAGGTTGAAGGAGAGTTTGTAGCAACTTAAAGCGAGGTCTGTTGAATTTAGGAGTCTCTTTGAGAGCAGGTACCGGAGTCCATGTTCCTCTCTTATCTCTCCCAGGCTCCTAATAGACAAATGCATCTTCAGGATGTAGCCTTTGTTGAGCACTCACTACAGGCCAAGCCTTCTAAGAAGGTTCTATTTCTGTTCATTTTCTCATTAGTCCTCTGGTCCATTAACATCTGGAAGGCTAAGGTCCTGAGAATCACCAAATTCAAAAATACCACTGTAGTGTACCCTTCTCTCCCATAAAGTGCAGTAAAGCATGACCAGAAGTTGGAGTGAGCATTAAGGCCTTTAATGAATGTGTGGCCATCAGGGGATAGTGAGCATCCATGGAGATTTGGAGCCTGAGCCCAGGCTCTGTGTGGCTCTGGGCTCTGCGCCTTTCATTTTGCTGCTTAATGAATCCTCCCTGATTATCTTGCTTCTATGGTGACTCAAGGTTGTATCAATTAGTTCTTCGGCACTTAGGTCTTCTGCATAATTGTCGACTTAAATTAAGACAAATAAGTAAATAGTGGGTTTACTCTGGTCTCTCTCTCTCTCTGGCCAGGAAGGGGAGATAACCTGCCTTTTGAGGCCCAGAAGGGAGAAGGGTTTCTCTTGGTTTCTGGACAGGTCCACCCACATGTGGCACCCCATGCCTTAGTGGATGTGGTCCATCTTCTCTCTTCCTCTTCAGCCCTGACCTTCACCCTTTCTCTTTGAGTGGGTCTCCCAAAGGCATCAAAAACCTGTCCTGTCACCTTGCCTTGTCCTCTGCCCACAGGCTCTGGGGCATCTTGGCCACCCAAGCCTTTAACCTTTCATCTTCAATTACTTCTTATTTTGGTCTGTCCCTTTCAGAATGGGCTGGCGGTTCTATCTCTGGGATCTGACCTTCTTGAGTCATTGGCACAGCCAAGCCTCCCTTGGCAGGCAGGATCTGATGGTCTCACATGCTGATTTATGGAGCAGCCTCCTTCCTAGTGAACCTTTCCCACCTGCATCCCATGCCTCCCGGCACATTCTGTACCCAACCGCTAGGCTAATTTTCTCTGAGTGCTGTTTTGATTTTGTCACTCGTCCATTCAGAAATCGGCGGGAGCTCCCATTTGCTTCCCACCTTTAATCTAAACTCCCCAGCATGGGTTTTAAGACCTTTGCAAACTCACGTTTAACTGCCCTCATCTCCTGCAACCTCCTGGCTTCTCATCTTTGTGCTGGCCTGACACAATGCACATAAATTGCTAGCTTTGGGTCATGACTCTGCTCTTGTCCCTCACATTGATGTCTGTCCCCACTGACACAACAGAGATGTGTGAGGAAGCTTCACCAGGTTTGTTTGGCATTATAACCCTACCTCTTATGCAATGCCTGTCACATAGTAGGTGCTCAGTAAATATTTGTTGAATGAATGAAAGTTAAAGATATCATTCCTTGAATAACACTACTTGGGTTAATCAGCACAGAACAGAAAAGACTTGGGGCTAAGTACTTAGGACATGCAATGAGTGAGCTCATGCTTGAGGAACTCACAGTCTAGTGTAGACCTATAGAGAAATAATAGATATTTCCTTGATTCTCTGATTGATTATCAGGTACAATGTTAATTAAAAAACAGATTTTAGTATAAAAGAACTGCAACCAGGTTAGTTATATACAATGTGTGTTAAGCTTTGATTTTGAAAACTTAGAAATGCGAAAACAATACACATCTTAGAATGGGGAAAATAAAGTGTTGTAACAGAGCTTTAGGTCCTATAGTAGAGGGAGGTGCAAAATGCAAGGGAAGGATGCTATTGACTACATGAGCTGGTCTGGACTGGTTTGCCAGGAAGAGCAGGGAGAGAAGGAGGAAGAGGAGGTAGGTTTCAAAAACTGGCATCTCTGGCCCTTCAAAACTGTGTGGCCTGAGAAAAATGACTTAATCTCTTTCAGCCAAGCATCCCCGTCTGTGAATTACAGATAATAACAGAACCTACCTAGTCACCTGTATTTTACTTCCATTTGCTAAGCGTCTACTTTGCACCCAGCCTGGGCCAAGTGCTTGAAATATGTTATATAATCTTCACTTGTAGGTCTTGTTCATCCAATCCTGGGCACAGAGGAAACACTTAACTAATGGATCTGTTTAGTGAATGTCAGTTTTGGTGGTTGTTGATGTTGTAGTGTCTGCCTGCTTTGGTATTCATTCACTTGTTTCTGGGAACCATTCTCAGAATTCCCTTTGATGAAACCCCTCTCTCACTGTCCGTCCATATCGGTGTGGCTGCTCCCTCTGGCCCTACTAGTGGGAACCAGGCAGGGGCATATGGCCCAGGCTGAGCCAGTGAGACCATTGACTTCTGCTGCACAATGACTTGTTCAGAGATGGGTGCCTGGTACCTACCTCAGCCGGTCAGAACCGTAAAGAGGACCCCTATCTCTGCTGGAACTGCTGCGCTGCTGGGATGTGAGCTTGAAGCCAAAGATGGGCACCTGGCTGAGGCAGCCTGGGCACCTGTCTGAGAGTCGGGCTGGCAGGGAGGAGATGGACCGTGTTTGAGCATTTTGATCTGCCTCTACCTGTTCATGCGGAAGCTTTTGGCAGGCCCAGACAGCTCAGTTACTGGAACCAATGCAATCCCCTTTTTGATTTTTTTTTTTTTTTTAAACTGGTTTTGGTTGAATTCTCTATTTTACATTGAAAAGTCTGCTCTGACCCAGACAGAAATTGTGATGATAATAATAGGAGGGTGAGAGTCTCAGTGTCGCCTGAGTATTGGGGTGTGTGTGTGTGTGTGTTTGGAACTGAGCCCACGTTTGGCACTTGAGTATCTAACTACACAAAACTGGAAACATATGTTAAAAGCATGGGGCGTGTGATAGGTGCTGCAGGACTCCAGGGGAGGGTGGAGCTTGATGGGTGGCTATGTTGAAGGCCAGAGCCTGCAGGAGCCTGTGGGGAGACTGTGGAGCCTTTTGGGGGGCCTGTGGGGAAGACTGTTGCCAGCAAGGAGGAAGGGGAGGGGCTGCTGGTAAGGGGTGAGCAGTGTGGAAAGAAGGCAATGCGAGTGTGGTCGGGACGAAGGGAGTAGATCAGCCTGGCTGCTTTGGTTAGGGAAGGAGAACAGAGTAGGCAGAATGGTCTGGGAGCTGACATCCTGGGCTTTGGGGTTCAGACCTGGGAGGTGGGGGCATACCTCTCTCCCCAGCAGCCCCATAACTGAAGTACCTTGTTTTATTCTCTGGAGTGGGATTCCTCAGCAGTGGAGGATATGTTTTCTTCAGTCTTCCAATGTGATTTTCACTTTTCTACATGGGACTATGAGCCCCTTCCTGGCAGGGAGCACTTCTGCCTCTTGGTTTTCTCTCATTTTAGCCGGGTGGTCTTGCGTTCAGCCTGTGGTAATGTGGTCTGCCTGGGTATGAATCCTGGCCCTGCACTCACCATCCACGGCCCCTTGGGCCAGTCAATCACTCTCTTTGTGCCCCAGTCCCCTCATCTGTAAAATGGGAATAACAGTGGTACCTACCTCAGAGGGTTGCTGGGAGGTTGAAATGAGTCAGGGAACATTCCAATGTTGAGAACAGTGCTTGACACAGAGTAAGGTTATTGAAGCGTAAGAGACTCATCATTATTTTTGTTATCATTTGTTCCATTCTACGGCGCTTTCGTGAATGAGACTGTGACCCAAAGCTGGTGCTCAGTAATCTAAATTTCCAAATGTGGAAGCCCGGGTGCCCATGGTTGTGTCTTGCCCGAGGCACAAACTGATCAGGGCAGAAGCAGCACACAGCAGGTTTGCCCGGAGAATCTCAACATTTCCAGCCAGATCTGGCTTATGAGTGGACCTGGTTGTCCCTTGGTTATTTTTTCTTGACTACCCGGCCCACTTCCCCCGAGCACCCTTTGGGGGAGGGGTCAATCATTGGCCTCATCCCTTGGGGGCTCCTGACCTGGCAGGGGCCCTGACCGGCATGGCCGTGAAATTCCCCACTGCCCAGTCTTGCCTTGACTTTCCTTTGTTACTTGGGCTTCTTTTATTTTGATTCTAGGAGCATCTGCTTGCAGGACTTCCGACACCCCTGGGCCCTCAGAGCTATGGGGTCTCACGAACGTACGGTCCCTCCGTTACTACATCGAAAGACGATTTACCTAACAGATGGGATCTTTTGAATATTTATGTCTGGACACATCTGTTCTGGACTTGAAAGTTTAATAAAGCTTTTCATTTTCTGAAGCGCTGGTGAAGCCTGTCTGTGGTGAGCTGACAGCCCCGTGGGTCAGCAACTCAGCAGTGACTCTGGGGCATGGGGGTATGGCTTGGACACCCCATTTGGCAGGCAGCCAGGCTCCCAACCGCTCTTCCTTTCTGCTGCAACAGGAGGGAATGGCCAAGGGGCCAGGGGCGGGCAGTGGGCTGGTATATCAGGGGACCCATTGAATACATTTACAGAGAGGACAGTGTCAATGATTATTTGCAAAGGGGAACCATGTTTTCTTGATCTTCCCTGGGAAGATGGGTATCCTGGTAGGGGTGAAAGATGGGCAGTCTGGACTCTCTGGGTCTTTGCCTCCTGGGCATACTAAGGCTCTTGAAGGGGGCAGTCTAGATGGATGTGTAGATAGGGGGAGGCTTTACCAATACTCTCACAGGTGGGCTGTGGGGGTGTTTGTGTTGAGTACCTTCAGCTTCTTAGTTCTTGCTGCACCATTCCCTTTTCTCCTGATGTTGGTGGCTTTCTGTAGTGTCCCCACCCTTGTGTTGCAGGAATTCTCTGCCTTTAGATCTCGTGCCTCGTGCTCACACTGCTTTGCAGAATGAAGAGTTGGACCAGTAGGAGAGTGATGGACAGAAAAGCAAAGTTTTTTTTTTTATTTTTTAAGATTTTATTTATTTATTTGACAGAGAGAAATCACAAGTAGATGGAGAGGCAGGCAGAGAGAGAGAGAGGGAAGCAGGCTCCCTGCCGAGCAGAGAGCCCGATGCGGGACTCGATCCCAGGACCCTGAGATCATGACCTGAGCCTAAGGCAGCGGCTTAACCCACTGAGCCACCCAGGCGCCCCCAGAAAAGCAAAGTTTATTGAGTCATAGTATAAACCTCCTGGAGAGGGATGGGGGCCTGAGAGGGTTGCCCCCAGAATTCCTAAGTTTAGGGGTTTTTAGGAGCTCTTTTGTGGAACTATCTTAAGCAATCAGGGTGTGCTGAGTCATGCCAATCAGGGCTTTAATCATGTTACCTATCTACCTCTTGGGTTAATATCAATGTGCTGATAGTCTTTTTTTTTTGCTGACATCTGGGAGCTTATGTCTTAAATGCCTCTTGTCCATGATAGTGACAAATGCTTTGTGGTTAATTGTCTTCTTTTAGGTTGTTTTGCAGAAGTTATTTCTGCAAAGGCTGCAAAGCCGAATGTTAGTGCAGTTCTGTCTAAGCTGCAAAACAGCATGTCAGTGCTGTTTTCTCTTAGCTATCCTGACTTTGTATTTTCTTGTTTTCCTGACTAGCTAACTGTCCAACTAACTCCTAACACCCTCAAACTCTGTTGCAGTCCAAACAGACTCCCAAGAAAGAAAAATAATAACAGGAGTAACAATAACACACAATGCAAATGTACACTGAGTCCTTCTGAGCACCAAGAACCATGCCACATGCTGTCTTCACTATCATGGCTAATTATCCCAACACTGAGGTACAACTCTTTTTTTTTTTTAAAGATTTTATTTATTTATTTGTCAGAGAGAGAGGAGCAAGAGCGAGCACAGGCAGAGAGAGTGGGAGGCAGAGGCAGAGGGAGAAGCAGTCTCCCTGCCAAGCAAGGAGCCGGATGTGGGACTCGATCCCAGGACGCTGGAATCATGACCTGAGCTGAAGGCAGCTGCTTAACCAACTGAGCCACCCAGGCGTCCCTGAAGTACAACTCTTATTACTACCATATTACATGGGGATTTACTTGACTTGCCTAAGGCCATATGGTTGCTAAATGGGGCAGTCAGGATTCGAACCCAGCCCATCTTACACAAGAGGCTAACTCAATGCTTTATCGCCCGCTGACTGGAATCTGCCAGCCAACATTTTCTAAAATATGTTTTCTGGAACCTATGGTGCAATGACCAAATAACTCCTCTCAGGCCAATTTATAATACACATCAACTTCTTAAAGGCTCTGAAGAGTCCTGCAATAAAGAATCTTTGTGTACCTCAGAATTTTCCAAATTTTTTTAGCAAAAACCCCCTCCTTTTCCTTAATACCAACTAACAGGAGTCCCGTAGACCCAATATACTGTGAGATGCTTTGGGAAACACCACTGAAAATGAGGATTGGCTTGAAATATTACCTTTCCTAGGGATAATTGCATTTTAACAGAGTTCAAAGGTTTAAGTCTCAGTAAGAAAAGGTCAGTTCTAGGTAGAAACCATATTGATGGAATTTTAGGTATCATCAGTGGAGAGGGTTTTCTTGAGGGAGAAACTTCAAAAAGCCCTGGATTCCTGTCTGTATGAATTAAAAAATATATTTTATTTTGAAACATATTAAAACTTAAAAAACATTATAAAAATAGTACAAAGAATTCCTGTATGCCTTTTACTCTGACCGTACATACTCAGTTTTTGCTAGTGTCTCAGAAACTTCAGTCATAGCACTGTCCCTAGTCCAAGATCACACATAGGACTCAGTTGTCTTGTCTTTCTTGACTCTTTTAATTTGGGACTGTTCCTCCCTTTCCTTTGATTTTCATGACTTTGAAAATTTTAAGGCGTATGGGCAGTTATTTTATATAATGTCTCTCAGTTTGTGTTTATGCATTGTTTCTTCTCCATTAGACCCAGGCTGTGTGTTTTCGGCCAGAATATCCTAAATGCTGTGCTCTTTTCATGGAAACCTCTCTAGTGCTCGGTGTGTGATGTCTGTTGGTCCTGTAAGTGGTGCTGTTAACTTTGATCACTTGCTTAAGATGGTATCTGCAGGTTTCTCCATTTAAGGAGATCCTTTCTCCCTTTTCCTATTTAATGAATGTTTTGTGGGGGAGGTACTTTGACACTGTGTAAAATCCATTCCTCACTCTGTCTTCACCCACTGGCTTGGTGTCTCTTGATGCTTCTTGCATCTGAATTAATTGTTGCTATGGTTGTTGCCAAATGGTGAATTTCAAAGACTGTGACTCCATCTTTATTTGGTGGTTGCCTTTCTGCTGCAAGGGAAAGCTTTTCTTCTTTGCATTTATTTATTTATTACAATTTCATATCTCTGTGGATTTATAGGTTCCTATTTTATTCAAAGCCTACAATCTGTACTATCACTGTTAATTCTGATGCTTTAGTTTTTCCAGATTTGGCCCAGTAGGGGCCCATTCAAACTGGCTCCTATATTGTTTTAAAAAATTTCCATCATTTTTAAAGCCCTTCCTTACTTTCTGGCAACACATCTACTTTCTCTTCCCTTGCCCAAGAATCAGCCATATCTCCAAGAAACTTTGACTCCTTTCAGTGAAGAATAGTATTTCCAAACCGAGATTTGGGCCAGAGGTATGCTCGTGGCTAGTGGGAAGGCACAGCTCTCAGCTCTATCCATGAACAGAGCTGGGAAATAACACAGTATATAATACACAAAAATGTACGTCTCTGCTGAAAACCATGAGTTCATATCGATGCTTCCAATTACTATCCAACATCACAGAGTATATTCTAGTTGTTGCCCTTTCTATGTTTATGCCTACTTTTTGAATGTGAGAAACTGGGCTCCCCTTATTTTAGCCATCCTACGTACTTAATCTCCAGATCCTGTGACCTTCCCCAACCCCACTTTGTGTGTGGACCCCGACGCCAGCTTGACCCTGCATTCCCCAGGTCTTCTGTCTCATCTGGGCCTGCCTAATGGCATTTTTGATGAAGGAAGGTGAAAAGGAAGGAGGAAGGGAGGGAAGGTGGGAGGTAGGGAGAGAGGAAAGAAGGGAGGAGGCTGATACATTTTTCTTTTTAAAGCAGGAAAAGGAAGGGAAGGGGAAAGCCATATGGATTTTATATTGTTTTTTTAATGTTCAAAATGAAAGATACTTGTGTTTGTGATAAACTCAAAATCATTTGATCCTCTGAGATATTAATTTATTTTATTCTTAGCATTCCAATGAGCAGAACAAAGAGGAAGTAGGAATTATATGGCCGCAGATTTCAACTCACTATGAGAAACTTTTCTGAAAGTCAGAGCTGTTCAACATACAATGGCCTTGGTTGCGAAGGAGTGATCTCCCTGTCAACAGAGGAGTTCATTTAGAGACTGTAGGACCACCAGTCAGACTGACAGTGAAAAGATTTCTTGCCTTGGGAGAGAAATTAGGTTAATGCCTGTAGAGATCAGCAATGATGTGGTAATAATAGCATAGCTGGATGCCAGAATTGGATCAGATTACCCAAGGAACAGGGACACCAAAGGCCCTCCTGGGTGATTGAGGAGGCAGGCAGGGCTCCAGAAGGAGACTTTTCTCTCTTCTCATACAGTCAGATGCAAGACGAGTCTCCTAGAGCCCCATGAGCGTGCAGCTCCAAGTTGCACCAACGTAAAGGAGCTATATGTGTGTTTGCATGACGAATTTGCATCTCGAGATAAAACACAGCTCCAGATTGAGACAGCCTTTAGTTCCAGTGCCAACAATGTAATGTTGGCTTCAAAGAAGAAGCTAAAAATGTTCTTCTTGGAGCTGGTTCGGGCCCTTGTATTTCTTTTATTGTTCCCAAATGGACCACATACTGGGGAGCTTTTGTGATTGCCCTACCAACAGTAACCTGTCAAGCACAACAAGCAAAATCCAAAAAGAGTTTCTTCTCAGAAGCAAATTCGAACGTCAGTTGTTTCTATACTCTTAGCTCTTCATTTTTGCAGCCCTCACTCAACCAATCCACTCTACTGTAAAGAAGCTTCAGAGTTTTAAAAAATTTTTTTAAAAAGATTTTACTTATTTATTTGAGAGAGAAAGAACATGAGTGGAGGGAGGGGCAGAAGGAGAGGGAGTGATATGGGACCCTGGGATCATGACCTGAGCTGAAGGCAGAGCTTAAACAACTGAGCCACTCAGATGTCCCAGAAGCTGCAGTTTTAATATCTTTTCAAGTGTTGAATCAAACTTAAGACTTAAAGTTCTATATAACAAGAGCAAAAATGCCTTCAATGCGTGGGATCATCAATAGTTCAACAAACATTAGTTTAATGTCTTCTTTGTGCAATTGTGCCAGTTCTGAATTACACAACTAAGCAAGGTGTCCATGGTCCAATTTCACAGGTAAGGAAACAGGCAGAGTAGGTAAAAACTTTATTGTGAGTAACAACTACCTTCAGTGTCAAACTCTATCCGCTCTTCCTGCTTCCCAGAGCAGAGTGGTTGCCTTGCTACCAAGGGGGAATGATCAGCGTTCATGACTGTGTTTTGTTTTCCCAATGAAGGAGCTGTAAATCAGAACCATTTTATTTTTATTTATTTTTAAAGATTTTATTTATTTATTTGACAGAGAGAGATCACAAGTAGGATGAGAGGCAGGCAGAGAGAGAGGAGGAAGCAAGCTCCCTGCTGAGCAGAGAGCCCGATGCGGGACTCGATCCCAGGACCCTGAGATCATGACCCGAGCTGAAGGCAGAGGCTTAACCCACTGAGCCACCCAGGCACCCAATCAGAACCATTTTAAACCAGGGGTCGAATCCTGATGGGATTCTGCATCTGGACATTTCTTGAGTGTTTTCATTAAAACATGATGCTTGCTAACTGGTTTGTATTATGTGTAAATATTTTTCGGCATGATACATTTGTGCTTTTGTTATGTCTTTTGTAGGTGTGCACCTAGTTTAGTTGCTGTGACTCCTGAAGAACAAGCTCTTCTGTAAGGGAATAGTAGGAGCAGTGATGGTTCAGTGAGCAGATTGTTGCATGCCAGGACTATATGGACATTTTCTCTAAGACTTTCTGACAACAGAGTGCAGATTAATTTACAGATGAGGAAACTGAGGCTCAGAGGGGTCGCTGTGTGTTCCATCCAAAGCCCCATGGCTATAAAGTGGCAGAGTCAGGTTTCAAACTCAGATTTGTCCATCTCAAAGGGGGACATCCGTCATATGATACTGCCCCTCTGGAGCACTGTCCCTGAAGCCATGTGAGTGAGCATTGGGTGGCAGTTCTGATGGGTGGCAATGGGCCACAAAGGGGCCCAAGGAATAGATTACATAAGAGTTAAAATAAAATTCTACCAGGGAAGTTTTTATGTGTCTTTTCCAAAGTCCAGAGTTCAGATTTATGATATTGGAATACTCATGAGTCACTACAGTGTACAGTATTAGGGAGAAAAGTTTCTTGTGACAGAATTAACCTTAAGGCAAGGGCTCTTCTGATGAGGTTCAGATATTGAAGATGTGATCAATGTCGTCCTACAACCCACTGGCAAGGCTGTGGATTCACATCTTAAAATGGTATTTAATGATATGGAACATGGGAATGTCTATTTCCATGCATCCATCCATCCATCCATCCATCCATCCATCCATCCAACCACCCATCCACCCATCCATCCATTACCAGCTATTTGCCTTACCCTCTATTGGGGCCTGTAGAGGTGTATCCGTACCAAATCAAACAACTCTCCTAAGTTGCTTTCATCCAAGTTGAAGGGGAGAGGCATGTAAGAATAGACCAATTATAGGGCGATGAGATGTCTAAAGTACCAAAATTGGGTCTTATAGATACTGGGTATTTCCAGAGACCTAGAAGAGAAAAGGCGTTCAGGATGTGGTAAGCCTTGTCTAGTCATTTTGGTTACCTTCAGGGACCACGATGGCACCTGCAAGACTGTCGAGAGTCCAATTAGTTCTAGTCTTAATACAGGCTGAGCTGACAAATTGGATATATGGTCTACCCACTGCTGAGATACAGTTTGGATCTCTTTAGCTCTCTGTTTGAAAATGAGATGCCACCTTTCTTCTTAAACACCATTGTGCTTGTTCCCTAGTACTGAAAGAAGATGAAAGAAGCAGAGATTCATTGGAGCAAGAGCTGTTCCTCCTCATTCCCCAGTTTCACTGCTAAAATATAATGAGAGTATGTTTGTCTGTCCGAAGCCAGAAAAACCAGCTCGCCAACAGCAGTCTCCCCCTGGCTTTTATGACCTCCAGGGCTGTGAGGTTGACAGTAGGGGACCCAGACACCGAGAGGGCCTCGAATGTGAGGTGCAGACATATGTGACATAATTAGGCAGGCTTTATGAGGAAAGCAGAGAGAAGTCATTAGAACTGCTGTTGAACAAAGGGAGACTTCCTGCTCCTACCCTCCTATTAAAGAGCTGCTTTTCAACTGTGTTGCACTTCTTTGATCCCCGAAGGCCCCTGATGTTTTGCTCACATCCTGTCATGAGATTTAATGATGCCTCACATGTGCACCAGGAGCACAGCCCAACTTAGCATCGTTTGGGGAAAGGCATTGTAACATGACAAGTTTTTGATGTGGTTCCTCGCACGGCAAGGTTAGCAAGGCAGCTCTGCAGCCGCTAGTGAGAGCCCTGATTCTGCTGGCTGTGGAAGCGGTTGAAAGGAATGATCGAGAGAGGGACAGATTGCCAAGTTCCTCGGCAGAAATTTTGTTTATTATGGGGGCTGTAGTATCAGCTGGTGCAAAGCTCAGGAGAGGAAAGAAAGAATTTGGTCTTGGACTGTCTTCTTTCAAAAAGCTGGGGAATGTTTCGGAGGGATGGATCTTTTTCCAACCTATGGTTCCCTGTGATCATACACATGAACAGCTGCTAAAAGGAAGATTAATAGGCCCTTAGGGACCACCCAGCCCATACCAGATATACGAATCCTTCTACAAAATTCCTGGTAGGCAGCCTTCCCTTGTCTGCTTAAACAACCCTAGAGATGAGGAACTGCCTACAAGGCAGCCCAGCACACTGGGGCTGTTCTTACAGTTTGGAAATTCCTCTCCGTTCTGTTGCGTCTTGCAGCTTCTAACACTGGACCCAGCTGGGTGCTTGGTGGCTACATGGAACAACTGACTCTTCTTCATGGAAGTACCCTCCCTGAACCTTCTCATTTGCAGGCCAAGCACCCCATTTCTGCTGGAGTTCCTCTGATATGCCCTTGTTTTCCATACCCTCATTTCTGATGGTCCTTCCTGAAATGTCCTGGCAGGACAACACCACCACCCTTGTTCTCTAAATGCTGATTAAGTTTGACTTGGCTTCTTTAGTAGCTCTTGAGCCCCAGTTTCTGAAATGGAGCAGTAATCTCGAAACAGAAAAGTAATAAATTGAGATTTTCCATGAGATTCCCAAGTAAGTCTAAATTCATATTTCAAGTGTTGACTTGTATGAACATTTCTTTTCCTCTCTGGCTCTCTGGATTATAAGCAAGGGCTTGTAATTATTACTATGGATTATGTCAAGAGCTAATGCTTTGGCCTCTCTCTTTGGTGCTTTCATCCAGAAGATAGTTCAAGTGCTCTACAAATGAATGCCAGTGGGATTGAAAGGAAACCATTCCTAGCTGCCTCTTGGTGGAGATGCCCCTCAATCCATCCACTACTTTCCACATGTACTGCCACCATATCATCTAAGCCCTGTCATTTCTGTCCCCAGATAACAGCCAGAATCTCTTAATGATCTTCCTACATGTATTCCTGTTCCTGTAAACACAAATTGCTAAAAAAAATTCTAGGAGTTTCCCATTGCACATTTGGTAAACACAGTCATATGATAATGGCCCTGCAGAATCTAACCACTGCCTACTTCTCCCAGGTCATATGATACCTCTTTCCCCCAACCTCACCCTCCATCCTCACTTGCTACCTTTCAGTCCCTTGGACACACTGGCTTCTTTCATGTTAGGTGTTTACATGTGGTTTGCTCTGCCTAGAACACTCCCTCTGCCTCACCCTTTGCTTGGCTGGCTGCTTTCCATCTTCGGAACTTAAATATTAAAGGTTTATGCACTGTATCTGTGGAGAGGCCTTCCCATGTCCAGATCCCCTGTCTGACCCTGAGCTCTTTATAGAACTGATTAACAAATTTGTAATTATACATTTGTGCTCTTGCTTATTTTCTGCCTCCTCTTACTTCCTCCCACCTCTTGGTCCTCCATCAGGTCAGGATCTTGTCTGTTCTGTTTTCCACTGTACTTTAAGCTCCTGGTGCATAATAAAGGTGCAGGGTGGGCTTGTTGAATGAATAAGTGAATGGGTTAATGGATGTAGTGGCATATTTGTCTCCAGCTAAGCACCAACGTGAATACAAGATTCATTCCTGAGTTGTAAACTGTATGTTTTAGGAGAAACTTTTAAGATAGATCAGCCTTGCTGAAATAAACACCCCTTTGCTTTTTTCATTTTTCATGTCCCAGAAAGATGGAGTTTTTAAAAATCTAACCACAATGTAAATGTGATGGTCCTGGTTGAATCATACATCGTCCACTTAGATTTATGTTGCTTTTATTATTGACAAGTTGTTATTTTTTTTTTTAAAGATTTTATTTATTTATTTGACAGAGAGAAATCACAAGTAGTTGGAGAGGCAGGCAGAGAGAGAGAGAGGGAAGCAGGCTCCCTGCTGAGCAGAGAGCCCGATGCAGGACTTGATCCCAGAACCCTGAGATCATGACCTGAGCCGAAGGCAGCGGCTTAACCCACTGCGCCACCCAGGCGCCCCGACAGTTGTTATTTTGACAAGATTCTTTCTTGAGTGTTCTAGTACCTTGTCTAGATGGGGTGGGGAGGAAAGAAAAAGAATTTGAAAATCTCAGCACTGTTCTTCTCTCAAACCCCAAATCAAAATATTCAGATGTCTTCATTTTTTAATGTAAATTTAATTTCCCTGCAGCTTCACCCCAAATCACAGAATGGAGAGCGCTGGTGCTAATCACACTGAAGCTCTCAGGCATTATCTCTGAACTGGAAAATCTGTAGTAGCTTCTAGGGAGGCCGTAACAAAACACCACACACTCGGGGACTTGAAACAACAGACATTTGTTCTCTCATTGTTCTGGAGGCTGGAAGTCCAAAATCAAGGTGTTGGCAATGTTAGTTCCTTCTGGAGGCTCTGAAGGAAAATCTGTTCCATGTCTCCCTCCTTGTTTCAGAGGTTGCCGGCAATCCTTGGTTTTCTTAGCCTGTGGAAGCCTCCCTCTGGTCTCTGTCTGTCCTCACATAACTTCCTTTACTGTGTTTCTGTGTCCGCATCTCAATTTCCTTCTGTTTTCTCTTGGAAGGACACCAGTCACTGGATTTGGAGTCCTTCCTAAAGGATGGATCCTGAGATCCTTAGTTATACCTGCAAAGACCCTATTTCCAAATAAGGTGACGTTTATAGGCACCAAGGAATAGGACTTGGACGTATCTTTTTTGTGGATATAAGACTGGGCAGTGATATCCAGAGAGACAAAATGACTTGCTGAAGATGTTACTGATGAAATCAGAGCTGCAACTCAGATCTTTTGGTCCTAGACAGATACTCTTTGTGTGCTACTATACTGTCTCTCAAAAGAATGGACTCTTGTCTTCTAAGTCATTGGTTACATCTCTCTCTCTGTCTCTCTCTCTGTCTTTTTTTTCCCCATTAGAGTCCCTTTTATGACCTGGCATTGACCATGCAGACTTCTACTAGTCTAAACCACATTAATCAATCTAGTCCAACCCACACTGATATTTGTGCAGGTAATGTTTCTCTCAATTGTAAAAGAAGATAAGGGATCACAAAATACATATCTTTTTTTGCTGAGCTGATTATATCTATTTGGTATGATTGTACTTGTTGATTAATAGCAGCTTTTGAAAATTAGAATGATAATTTCCCCAACGTTGTCTTTGACAGCTTGGGCCAGAAATATTTGATTGAGTCCAATGAGTAGCAGTGAAAGTGAAAGATCACAGGCCAAGCAGTGGTTCTCAGTCACGTTCTGTCCTGACATACACCTTAGATGGTGATCGTATGCCAGATACAAGGTAATAAGCTCACCCAGGTTTTCAAAGAATCCAAACTATTTTGTAGACTAGCAAAGCAAATAGCACCACTTTCCCTTTCTTTCTTTTTTTTCTTTCTTTCTTTGGTGGGGGAGGGTATGAGGGATATTGATATTCATGAAAGCATTTTACAAGCATGTGAGTAATAAAATCCGTCTTTTAAGGCTGTCATGCCTTTTACAGGCTTTCCTAATCTATCCTTGCCTTCCTTCTTCCTTATAAAAAATTTAGTGACGATTAAATTAAAAAGAAAACAAAAGTCATAATAAAATAAAAATTCGCAAGCACCACGATAATCTGTAATTGCCACAAATATTAATGGTACGTCCCCAACTCACTACTCCTGTGGCCTATATAGGACAGGATATGAGTGCCTACAAATTCCTTTTATCTAGCTGTTATACCATCCTTTCCTCTCTACTCAAGAGAGCATTTGTAAGGCGAGTGACTAGTTAGATAACCATAAGTAATCTGTTCTTAAACTGCAAAGCTAAAGCTCTTTATTGTGGCTGCATAATAGAGGACCTGACTCAAAATTCTTTTAGTAATAAGGATATACCGGGGCGCCTGGGTGGCTCAGTGGGTTAAACCTCTGCTTTTGGCACAGGTCATGATCTCAGTGTCCTGGGATCAAGCCCTGCAAGGGGTTCTCTGCTCAGCAGGGAACTTAGTGCCCCCCCCCCAGCCCCCTCGCCTGCCTCTCTGCCTACTTGTGATCTCTCTCTCTGTCAAATAAATAAATAAAATCTTAAAAAAAATTCACCAATCTCAACACATTAACTTGTCCTCAGACAAATGTCTCTCATGATTGCAAGATCACTGCTGTAACTCCATGGATGGTACATCCAAGCATGAGGATATCCAGCAGGGTAAGAAAAAAATCTCTCTTTGTTGTGTCTTTTTTACCTAAAGCAAGAAACCTTTCCTAGAAGCTCCCAGAAGACCGTTCCTCAACTTGGCTGGTGGATTTGGGTCACATTTGCACCATAAACCAATCCCTGGTAAGGAAATGTGACTACCACCATTAATTTAGCTAATCACATAGTCTACGTAAGAGTATGCTCTTTATCCATTATCCAAACAAAGTTTGGATAAAATACCCATTATCCAAACAAAGTTGGGATTCTGTTCCAATGGAACAGGGGATATATAGGACAATTTTTGTTTGCAAGTATAAGGCCTTGCAAATAAAAATGACCTAAACAATAAGAGAAATTTCATTATCTTATGAAACAAGAAGGGCAGAAGTAGATGGTATCAGAGTTGGTGGATTTGCCAGCTCAAGGATGTTGGTCTCTCCATGATTCTCTTGGGTTTATGGATATGCTTGGTGTCACTGGCTGCCACTGCTCAAAGCACTGCCACATTCAAATGTAGGAAGAGGGCAAAGTCTCTGGCTTGTATCCCTTTTTTAGAACACTGGAAATTTCCCCTATGAGAGTGTTGTCCTTATGTCTTATGGGCCAGGGTTACATCTGGGTTTAAATCTATTACTGGCCTGTGAACAGGACCAGCATGACTGGCTTAAACCTTTACTCCTGGGTGGGAGTGTAGTGCCCTTGGCCAAAGACAAAGGGGAGAAAGGGAAGGCTGCTGAAAATATCTGGAGCATCTGCAGATATCTGCCAGCTGGGAAGGAAGAGGGTGGGAATACTGTTGGGTAGTCTACCACATAGAAGTCATTATTTCTCTAGTTGGAGGAATTAAGCTGAGCACCTAATATAAATGAGGAGTGTTTCCATTTGACTGAAAGATATAGGGGCCACAGACTTCTCAGGGAGAAAGATATAAAGCATGTACTCATGGGTACTTTATGAACAACGATGCTATTTTCCAGATTTCTTCTTCTTTGGGATAGGAGTAGAGAGGAGTGGAAATCCTGCAGGATATATGAGTTACTGAGGAGGGCTACTGTGGTGGGACACTGGAGTATAGGGAGGGGAGAAGCACAGACCTTCTCCTCTAGTTCAGCTTCTTGATTTATAGCCAGGTGTGAAGGGAGAATCCTCTCCCAAACCCTGATGCTGCTGGTACAGGGGACTTTTCTCTCTCATGTCCACCCAGTGGCCCAGAAGGGCCCCTGGGAATTACAGGTCTTATCCCTTCTTCCCTTTTCCAAAAAATGTCACTGAAAAGTAGCCAAAGTAAGCAGAGTGGTTGTTAGTAATATCTTTTCATCAGGATGTACAGCTGTGCACTTCTTTTCCTGGGGTTCAAATCTTGAAGGCATCCAACTTGATTTGGATCTATCCTCTTGTTTCTTACCTTTAGCAGTTTGACCTAATTTGGCTTCCCAGTTTTGCCACTGGCTGGCTTGCATGCAGAAGAGGGGCAATGCTTTGTCACTGAGGACCTGTAGGGTCCAGGATAAGTTTCTTCATCTCCAAAATATGGATAATTACGCTCTCCTTGAAGGAGCAATGGGCACCATGCCATGGACAGTGTTTGGGCTGTGCCATAGTCTCCTTCTCTTTTCCTTCCTCTGAAGCTTTGCTGTCTCTTGTTTGTGTTTTATAGTCTGCTTGTTTGTTTGGTTGTTTATTTATTATTTATGGCAGTGAAAGTTGGGCCCCTTTACCTGATGACTGGGGTTCAAAAACAACTCCTCTGGACTCATCCTTCATTAATATTCACCCAGTGCCTTGCAAATGGCTCTGGAGGCCTCTCCTTCATGGGCTGCTTTAATGTGGCAGTTATGAAAGCAGCTCAGACCAAGCTCGATTAGCATAATAATGAAGCTTCTGCTGCAGTGTTATCATCCTCAAAGGAAATAGCTGGAGTGGTCACAGAGCCTTTAACAAGTACTGCTTTAGGATAAAAAAGGACCGGGTGGGAAATGATAGATGGCAAACGGGGGAGTATTGGAGGGGAGATTGGAAGGGATGGGAACTAGCAGGGGAAGTGGGGAAGGAGCTTGTTTATTGTCCTTTGCCTTGCTCTGAAGATGGGTTCTCTGTAACTACAGAACTTCCTTTGGCAGTGGCCCCTTAGAAATTCATTGAGATCTGCATTTCCAGAAAAAATTAACATTAGTGTCTCTTCTGGTTGTAGAGGAAGACGGGAGGAAAAAAAGTCCATAATAGTAGCAAAGTGTTCAGTAACCCCTGAAAAATAGGCTGGGTGAACATTATTGTCTCTCTTGCACAGATGAATGCCTGTCCATCCATTCATCTAGCCACCATGCTCCGGAAATGATTTAAGGTAATTTCCAGAGGAAGTTTCCAAAATGTCAATGCTAGGAAGAGGCAGTATACAGATTTGAACTCAGATCTGCTGTCACTTGTCTGCCCACACCAAGATTCTTTGTAATCACTAAAAAATCCAAAGCAAGGACCATATGTTCTAAATCTTTTGCATGAATTGTCAAGAAACAGGTTCAGCTGGATTTTTGTGGCTGATGCTCATTTACACTCCTCCAGCTGTTTTCTCAGCCAAGGGATCTAATATGGGTATGACTATGCCTCTACAGAGTCATTTGATGGGCCAGTGGCCCAATGTGGGCCAGTGTAATAAGTCTGATTTGCACATTTAAACTATTGTCTACTTTGCTGGATATTTTAGAAACAGGGATCAGCTGTTCCTTCATTAAACAGACATGAAAAACAGCAGGAAAACTGAAATTCACTCTGGCTTTCTCTAGCCATATAAAATCAAGGACTAAGGGAAAGGCATAGTCTGGATAATTCAAGAAAATCTCCTTAAACCCCTCCCTCTCCTTCATCAGCACATGCACGCAGAGCAGAAAAAAGAACTGACTGCAGGTGTATACGGTTTGCCATACCAGACCGGTGGCATATTTCACATTGGGGGAGATGGCTCTTTGTTTAGCTAACCACCTTAATGACCTCTTTAGTGTGAACGATGAAGACTTCCTTCCTCCTCCAGAGGTTGATTTGGAAAGAGGTAAGGCAAAGGGAGGTCAGAATGACTACATAATAGAGGGGAGAGGACACAGAAAAGTGAATTTGAGGAGGGACTGATGCACAGACAGAAACCACTGGATGGGGAGAGGATGCTGCAGAAGACAGTGGGCTGGTGAGGGAGACTGGTGGAAATGGACCAGGAGCTCTGGTTTTAAGTTGTTTGTGGTGCTGTGATAGAATTCCTTCCGGAATCCCAGATCTTTAGTTTAAAAAAAAAGCCTATCTGCAATATGCAACTACTTTAACATGGGAGAGGCTTTGGAGATTTAACAGGAAGAGGGCTGCACCTCATGTCCAGCTTGAAACAGGACAGAAAGAGAGTGACTGCAGAAGGGGACATGTGACAATTTGCAAGATCATGAGGAACAGGAAATCTGAATGAGTGGTGACCATCTAAGACCCCTGAGTATCAATTAAAAATCTTTTGATATGTAGGAACGGGCTTAAGTCACATTTCCTCCCGTATTGAAAAGAAATGGGACACCAGATGTTTATCTAGGCAGAATAGTTTTGCTTTCATTTCCTTCCTTGAAGTTCTGATGGAAGTCTGAACGATCAATTCGGCAATTATGATTGTTGCCTCAAACCTCTCCATCTTTTACAGAGTTTGCTGTCTAAGATCACTTGCAGAGATGCCACATTCCTATGGTTCTTTGCAATTTATCAGCACTTTGCATTATTTCACTTAATCTTCATGAGATTTGGGAGGGAAGCTGAAAATCCAAATCACCCTGGGAGCATTGATCTATTGCCATTAACTTGTTTGCTCTCATGAAACAGCTTTAACTAGTTGTATATGCAAACACAATACTCAACTCAATGTCTATATAAGAAAGAACATACTGGTAAGGTAAGGCTTTTGGCTGTTGGAGGTGGCGGTGAAGGGTAGATAGAGTTTGCAGTTATTGAGCAATTTCCCTTCCAGTTGCTTTTTAAGTTTAAGTACATGCTAAGGCTTAGCCCATGCAACCCTATTGAAGCTGTGACTGCATGGGGTCCACTTTCAAAGTTACAAAGAAATAGCCCAAGAACCAAAAGGCAATTTTATAGTATCTCTGGTTCTTGCAATTTTTCAAACATCATGACTTGGATGTTAAGTCCTTAGTAATAATTTTAAAATTTGCCTTTTCAATTTGGTTAATGCTCTCACATTCCCTAGATTTGCCTCTAAACTTTCTGAGAACTCACTCCCCTCAGGTCTAGACTTGGGGGTATGTTTGTACTTTCTACTCCTTTCTGTCTGTCCCCCTGCCGCCCCCCCCCCCTCCGCGTTCTGCTTCACAAGAGCTCCACAGAACAAACCTGGCAATGGCGGAGCCCTTCTTAAAAAGAGAGGAGAAGAAACTGAGTCAGGGAGGTTAGAATATGCTTTTGTGGAATGGGAGAGAAAGACTAAGAATACATTTACATAAACATTTCAGGGTTATAATAAATAATGTTAAAAGTTAATCTGGCAATATGCATGATTATTGTTTTGTTGTATATTAATTAGGCAATAAATGGTAATGGTTTATGCAAATGATTGTGCTTATTATTTATTTTTAAGAAGAAACTTTATTTTTATAGTTGTTCTTTTTTGGCTTTGCAAGTTCTTCAGTATTTTAAAAACAGCGGTCATACTGTTGGCTCTTTGCCTGACACCATGGATATAGTTTAATCCTCAGGGGAGGGACCCAAAACCAAATATTACTCACTGACACAGACTTGTCAAAAGACAAATACTTAAATCTGATTCCTCAGAAATATTGGTTTCAATCATTCTACTAATCCTTTATGACTCAGGGCTGTAGATTTTTGAGCAAACATTTTTTTTCTTTCAGAATATCTTAAAATAATTAAAACTGGCTTGCCTTTAAGATCAGCCTTATGGTGACTCACAAGTGTGATATGATTCTGGGGGCAAAAAGAAGGTCCTTCTGTCCCCTGCATTGCTTTCCCCCATTTGCTAAAATTCACTATTTGCTGAAATTATTTCACTCTTACGAGCATTTCATTTTCTGAGCTCAAGGAGAAATAACACTTTGACTTAAGTAATTCTCACATTTCCAAAGAAAACCTGAGTGGGGAGGCATTTTAGGTGCTAAAAGGGTTTAGAGGGGGACTCATGCCCAGCTTTCCAGGAACTGAGAATCTGGGCTTTTGCTGATTCTGAAAAACAGGCATGAAGGGACCTGACTGCCACACTGGATTGTGCAGATGGTTGGATCAAGGTGGTGGGCAGTGTAGGGGAGCAGAATATGCTACCTCAAATATGCCTCTTTGGCATAAGGATTATCTGGAGTTAGTTATTTTTAAGAAACAGCAGACATAGGAGAAGCTTTGAAAGGGGGAGAAGTTACCTTTTTGTAAGAGATACTTAAACATTTATGGGGGAAATTTATTATAAGACATTTGTATTTGGGCCACCTGGGTGGCTCAGTTGGTTGGGTGACTGACTCTTGGTTTGGCTCAGGTTATGATCTCATGGGTTGTGGGTTTGAGCCCTGTGCAGCCTCTGTGCTCAGTGGGGAGTCTGCTTCAGATTCTCTCCTTTCCCTCTCCCTCCCCCCTTCTCTAAAATAAATAAATATATATTTATTTAAAGACATTTCCATTAAAAGACATTTTCATTTCCATTTATCATTTCTCCTGCTCTACCTGGAAGAAGAGGATGATCAAATCTCTAAAAATTCTAATCAATGGGAAAGGCAATGAATGACGTAGATAACAACCCTACCCTTGTTGACTGTGCTTTGCCTGATAACCTCCTATAACTGGCTCCTTAACCTGCCCCCCAACACCCTCTTTTGTTTTTAGCTGGAGATGGTATTTAATGTGGTAACTTGGGTCATTTCAGGGAGTTAACTAATTTTCTCTGGGTATCAAACTTCTATTTGTTTTTCTCCTATTAATCTATCTTTCTAATATGGACAAGTGTCTCAGCCAAGAACCTAGAAAGGTAGGAAGAAATTAGTTTTTCTCCTCTGCAGCAGGTAAGTGGAGGGTATTGGGTGGTATTTCCTATAGCTTGTAAGAGATACTTCAGCCAAGGCATTCAGGAGACTGTGGTTGTCTTGAAGGCCTTGGTGACTGTTCTTCTCCTGAACTCTAGTGAGGGGAGCTTATAGTCCCCTTCCAGGCAGGGGTTGTTATCCATTTATCATGATCTTGTGGTTTTCTGAGTTCCATAATTTTTTACTTTTGAAGACAAAAGAGGAGGAAAAAGTTGAAATCTAACCAAAGGCCTCATTGGCTGTGATTTTCTTATTTTCTTTTCTGTCTTTAGTTCTTTCTTCTCTGCAGGTAATCTGAGGCTGACTCTTCTCCCCCAACCTCTTCCTCTCCCAGGTTGTTATTTAAAGACCAAGGGCTTCTGGACACCTCCTCTCTGCCTCTGAGCAGCAGGGAGGGCAGGCAGGGATCACAGGGTCAAGTGCTCACTGTCATTCTTCCCGACAAGGTGGGGCAGGTTCTCTCTTCCAGAGCCTCAGATCTGGGGCTGATAAGCAGCCATGCCAACTGTTTCCTGCCAGAATGGCCCTGGATTCTCCCTGGAGTGAAACACCTACACCTTGGTGGGCAGCAATCAGAGGGGGCAGGGGAGTGGGAGACTGCTGGAGGTTACAGTAGTCAATTAATTAACATCATGTAGCTAAGGGGAGGAGGAGTTCTTGAACTTGATATGCAATGCAAAATCATATGTAGATTATCCTAGGTTCATAATGAGAAGTTCTGGAGGTCTGGCATTTTTCTTAAAAGGAATTCAGTATGCAGAATCATATGGAGAACAAGAAGTAGGAATATTCTGAATTAAACAGCAGTCCTTCATAGTTTGCTTCCATGATAGTAACCACTGTTTATAATTTGGTGAGTGTAAGCAAATCTCACTCATCCTACCTATTCAGTTCTGTCACCCTGTTTTCCAGGATTCTTGATCTCGAGGGTTCCAACGGAGTTCTCACTTTTGTTAGACCAGTATGTTCAGTGCACCCTGGCCATTACACATTTCCATCTTGGAGTTTAGCTTCAATCTTTCCAAGGTATCAAATAGCCATGGAATGTGGTCTGGAAATGTGAATTTCAGAGTGAGACTTGGGTTTGGAGTGGGCTGGGCAATGTTACATAACCTTAGTGAACCTTACTTTCCTCTTCTGCAAAATGGGGACAAGGATATCAACCCTATCATGGTTTTGGGGATTAGTAGATGAGCCACGGTATTTGAATCACATAGCATGTACACTCATAAGCTCTGTTATTATCCAAATCCGATGCAAATTTTAAGGCCCAGCTTGAGTTCTACCTCCTTCATGAAAGTTTTCATTTCCACCACAGCTTGAAGTAATCTCTATGTACTCTTGAGGTATTTATTTGCTGTGCAATTCATATGGAAATTAAAAATGCATTGCTTCATGACTTGTCCTTTGTTGTTCTCTTATTAATTAACCTGTGTTGTTATTTAATTAACTTTTCATATCTTTATTTCTTGCCTTCCCAACTTGACTTTACGATCTTTGAGGAGGGATACTATGTCTTAGGTTTTATAACCTCCCCAGATGTCTGGAAGAGTGCTTTGCAACAAATACCTGATCTTGTTCCTCTCCATATATTGAGAACTAGGAGCAAAACACATTGTTAAGCAAGCATTCCCAAGGAGTCACCTAGACTGTGGAAAACGTTTCTTCTACAAGGAGCTTATCCTCTAACAAGATAAACCTTTTTGTCCTGGTATGCTCTCCACCTTGCATATTCTCTGTTTTCTTGAGGAATAATAAAGCTTGATGTTATCCCATGGATTTTTGGTGGAAGTTAATAGTAGTAGGCACCCAACTCATGGAAGAACAGGTCAAGAGGTGGAAAGTATCCTTTTTTTTTTTTAAGATTTTATTTATTTATTTCACAGAAATCACAAGTAGGCAGAGCAACAGGCAGAGAGAGAGAGGGAGAAGCAGATTCCCCGCTGAGCAGAGAGCCCGATGTGGGGCTCAATCCCAGGACCCTGGGATCATGACTTGAGCCAAAGGCAGAGGCTTTAACCCACTGAGCCACCCAGGCGGAAAGTATCCTTAATTAGACTTGCTTGTTGTAAAGAGTGGCACTGGGAATGGGACTTCCATGCTTTATACCTCTTTCCTTTATCTTATCAAGCCTTGTGGGAGCCAGCTGTGACTTCACTCCTCACTGTATCCTCTGAGCTTAAAATTCTTAGCTTCAGGTCCCCAGGTTTTGGAGTTGGAGCACTGTCACTGTCTAATTCCTACTTTTCCTAGACTAAACCAGATCACTTTAGCTGTAAGATCAGGAAGTCATTTATCCAGTGAATCACCTTGATATTTTGCTTAGAGCTCTGGAGGAATCACAGAGAACAGATCAGAAGGTTTATGTAAAATCATTCAGTTTTTTAAGGCACACACACACACACACACACACACACATTTTCCCCTCTAACCACACACTGTGATAAACAGGTTTGTCTTCTGGTTAAAGTGATATATTCTACATTTAGGGTCATGCTTATTGGCAGCCCTCTTATTTTCCATATAAATTTCAGTGTGAGACCAGAACATGTGAGTAGTTACACGAGTTTCATATTTTTCAAGGGTCATTTTGAGGATGAATGAAATCTGCCAGAACCTCGGTTTTGTATCCCTGGTTAAAAACAAGAAACGCTGAATATGGAAACAAGTTCAGAAAACCCTGGGTTTCCTTTTGAGTGACACTGTTAATACTAAATCCTCCATGTGCATTTGTTATATTGGCAGAAAAATATGGATTTTTTTGAGCATCTGGGTGTTCACAAGAATTCAGACCAAATTACAAAATCATGTTGATGCACCTGGTGTCTTCTGTACCATGTCCTTGGGTGGATGTGTCCTCCTGGACAGGTGGTTGGCACTAACCCTCAGGCTGCTGCCCAAGAGCTCATTTTTTCTTTACACTCTACTTCTCCTTTTTACTTTTTTCTTATTTCTCTTTCATACTCCATCTTTTTCCCTTCACCTCTCCCAACCCCTCCTTCCCCACCTTTTTGCCTTTCCTTCCTTGACCTTGACTTTTTTTCTTTTTGTAAAACACCATTAACCTGCCAGGGCCCTTATTACCAAAAAGTACTCTTTGGGTGTAATAAACAGGTGTCAAACAGAATAGAGTTCTTATGAGGAAAAAAAAAAAAAAAAAACTAAAAACCCAACCATGACATCTAGAGACAAGCTGCACACATATTTCTCCTGCAGTGGAATTATGGAAAGGAATATTGTTTTTGGAGGTTAAAATCATGCTGGACCTTCACATAGGGAAGGTAAGGAAGGCACTGATTTATTTTTTTGCCCTTTCCTGATGGTTGAACTCAAAG
Organism: Mustela putorius furo; assembly: GCF_011764305.1. Taxonomy (NCBI): domain Eukaryota; kingdom Metazoa; phylum Chordata; class Mammalia; order Carnivora; family Mustelidae; genus Mustela; species Mustela putorius. The sequence continues at coordinate 23,669,939 of NW_025421341.1, forward strand.
AAGAGCCAGGGAGAGGAGGCATTGGGTCTGGAAACCCGGAAGATCTGTGGGCTCTTAATCCTATCGTAAAAAGATATTGTTCAGTTTTCCTGATTAATCTTAGTGAGAATGTTGGTCTGAAGTGGAACTCTAATAGACACATACATTATTATTTCAATTATTCCTCACCACTGTGTAAGGAAAGTAGTATTATCTTCCTTTTCCAGGTGAGGACAGTGCTCAGAGAGGGCTAGTTTAATTGCTAAGATCTCTTAATTAGGAAGTGGTGGGGCTGGGAATTGAACCTGGGCAGTCTGACTTGAGAGCCCCTTAACCTGTTGAAAACATACTGTCTCTGTACTTGGTGATTAACTAAGTTTACTTGTATTTACTTTACCTGCTTTATTTTACATTTTACTTTCTACCTTCATCAATATGTTTTACTTGTTCTAACCATGATGTCTAAATTATGTATGTCCTTCAGGACTAAACCAGTGCCAGATAAAATGTTTAGTTATCAGACTTCTCTCTTTTTCTTTGTGATCTTGTTCTTACCTCCCTTCCTCTCTCCCCTCTTTTCTCCTCCCCTCTCCTTCCTCACTCCCTCTTTTCCTCCCTGTCTTCCTTCTCAGTTTCCTGGCTCAAAATGTACTCTGCTTATAAAAATAACAGTTTTCTTCTTTCCTGTTACATCATTTATAGGAGACCCATATCCATGCTCTATTTTTATTTTATTTTCTGTTGGCCTCTGGAAATCAGGTGACTTGATGGTATAAACTTCTCATTTTATTCAATTGGTATTTAACCCTTATTTGGGCATTACTGTGTTTTCCTTTAAAAAATCAAATGAACTGTTTTGTCTTCAACAGAACAAAGGCATATGACACTTTTCTGTAAATATTAGGTTGAAAAATTACATTGCTCACTTTTTAAAAAGTTTATTTATTTAAGTAGTCTCTACACCCAATGTGGAGTTTGAACTCATGACCCCGAGATCAAGAGTCACATGCTCTTCTGACTGAGCCAGCCAAATACCATGAAATCATACTCTTCAACTTAAAGATAACTCCAAGATGAAATCATGAACAGAGACAGTCAGGTTTCATAGCCCTTTTTATTCATTTGCAGCTCTCTGTTACGTTCCCCTAAGTGTGGAAGAAATTGCAGAGGCAAGTGAGATAATGTTACCTGATTATGAATCCACATGGAGTCCAAGCATGGAGGCAATATCTCTCAGCTTTCACCATCACCTGGGTTTTCAGTTCAATGGATTGACCTTGGCTGAGCATAATTTGTAGTCACTCCTTTCTCTGATCTCCCTGTCTTGCTTTCTTGTTTCATTCATGCCTACTTGCAAGTTCACTCCCATCCAGGGTCTTGGTGTCATCCTGGTTTACCAGAAGAGTTTGAATCCTTTGAGGTCTTGTTCCTGGCTCCTTCTTGGTGGCTAGGGCTCCTTGAGTCTACCTGACTGGAGGGTGGGAGCGGGGGCGAGAAGAACACCATTTCTAGGCACAAACGCTTAAAGATGTGGGTTGTTAGGTGGGTTGTGGTGAGTTCAGAGAAGAGGGGATAAGAAAGCTAAGATCTGTCTTTACAGGAGCTTTGTCCACAGGAGGAGCTCAGAATCTGGTTTGTACTGAGAACATTTCCTTTGGAGCTATGTGGATTAGTGATCCTGTGCATTTGTTGGGCTGTTTGCATTTACCAAACTTTCTAATTTTTTGAAACATTCTAACAAATTTCCTCTCTGCTAGTAATGACAGCATAGGGTCCTAATTTTGCTTGGTGTCCAGACCTGCTTCTCCCCCTGGGCAGTGTCTCTGTTTGCTGTAATTGGATGATGCCACACAACCCACTGCCTTTGCCAGATTTCATTATGAGTTGGCGTCTTCTGTATTAATTTCCCCACTTTGGGGCCGTTTTGAAGCAAGTGAGGCCAATTTCCTTTTCAATAGCACGAATCTGGAAGCCCATTTTGAGCTGTGAGCTAAGTGGGTGCATTTGTGTGGCTCTGATTGACTGACAGTGTACTCTTTGTTTGATTTGATTTTTTTTTTTTTTTAAATGAGAGCTTGATCCTGAGAGGCAGCTGGCATTCACTGTAAGCCTGAGGACCCATCCTTGAAAAGCCAAAGAATACATTTGGGCAGCTGGTTTTATCCAGAATGATTTTTTGCTGGGGAGTGAGGCAGGCCTGCAGTTCTGAGTCAGTACTGTTCTTCTGCAGCACCCACACTTGCTGACCGCAAGACTTCATGGTCTGGTCACTGGAAGAATTTGGAGTGAGAAGGACATCGGGGGTTATGGCTAGATTGGCCAGAGGAAATACAAGATGGCCAGTTAAATTTGAATTTCAAATTAACAATGAATAATTTCTAGTGTACGTACGTGTCTTGCAATTTCTGGGAGATGTTACATGGAGTATACTTATACTAAAACGTTCTTCATTGTTAATTTGAGATTCAAATTTAACTAGATGTCCTGTATTTGTATTTGCTAAATCTGGCAACCGTTGAAATGTATGAAAAGGTGAATGCTTGTGGTCACTGTAAAGAGCCAAGAAGATGAAGGAAACAAATCCAAGGACAAAGAGGAAGGAAGGATCATTTGAAAAATAGGACATTGCCAATGGAAAACTTGTTTAATTGGCACAAAAATAAAAATTAAAAATATATCACATGGGAACCAAATGTACTATTTTAGGCTCCTTAGCAACAGGAAAACGGGAAGAGTTAGTTTCTTAAAGACTCATATCCCCCATTAGACATTAGTGATAGTATGAATTAAAAGCAGATTAAGCATTTCTGATTTCACAGAATATGGACAATGGTTCTCAAACTCATGAGACTCACTTGGAGGGCTTGTTAAAACACAAATTACTGGGGGCCTGGGTGGCTCAGTGGGTTAAAGTCCCTGCCTTCGGCTCAGGTCGTGATCACAGGGTCCTGGGATCGAGCCCCACATCGGGCTCTCTGCTCAACAGGGAGCCTGCTTTCCCCTCCCCCATCTCTTTGCCTGCCTCTCTGCCTACTTGTGATCTCTGTCTGTCAAATAAGTAAAATCTTTAAAAACAAAACAAAACACAAATTACTGATCAGTGTCTGAAGTTTCTGACTCAGTAGTTCTGGGCTGGGCCTGAAATAATGCATTTCTACCAAGTTCCCAGGTGATGCTGCTGCTGCTGGTCTGGGGACCAAACTTGGGGAATCAATAATTTAAACTTGAGTAAACTAACATGATGGCCATTCAGGCTTGAACTATGGCTAATCTGAATTGAGATGTTTTAAGTGTAAATATACACCAGAACTTGTAGACATAGTATGAAAAAGGAAAGTATAGTATCTCATTAGGAATCTCAAAATATTGATTACATGTTGAAATGATGATATTTTGCATATATTGGGCTAAATAAAATATATTATTAAAATTAATTTCACCTACTTTCCCTTTTGCAAAACTATGTTTACTAAAAGATATAAAATTGCACCTGTGATTCATGTTTGTGGCCTGTACTATATTTCCATGGACAGCACTGTTTTAGGCCATCCTTTGGGTCTGAATTTGGGCATCCATGAATTAGTGAGGGAGAATTAGTAAGACAGGCAAAATGCCTTAGATTTTTGTGACCTGTTCTTTTTTTTTTTTTTTTAAAGATTTTATTTATTTATTTGACCGACATCACAAGTAGGCAGAGAGGCAGGCAGAGAGAGAGAGAGAGGAGGAAGCAGGCTCCCCGCTGAGCAGAGAGCCCGAGCAGGCTTAGATCCCAGAACCCTGAGATCATGACCTGAGCCGAAGGCAGAGGCTCAACCTACTGAGCCACCCAGGCGCCCCAGTGACCTGTTCTTGAGTTTAGTTTCACTTATAAGATTTACCAAATTCTCTTTCCTGGGTGTGCCTTTTAGAACTTTAAAAATGTTCCAGTATCCTGGATGCAAGTAGGCCCCAGAGCATGCCCTTGTGGTGGTAGAGCAGACTGTGACAGCATGGGCTTCTACTGGGGAGCTGCAAGAAAGGACCAGGCTGTCCCTTCTAGTCAGGAGGCCATCTGCCCCAATTGTAAAGGTCACAATCACAAATGTGACCACTTCAATTCCTCCAATCGTCCCTGTGCCCCATTTTGGTCATTTGCTGGATTGGAAAATATCCAATGATGTGAAATCTATAAATAACCATGGGATGCATGGACCTTAAGAGGCCTGTTTCTTCCTTATTTTCTCTGCAGTCAAAGCTCAGCAAGAAGCCTGGCTCCAGGTCTGGGTTCTACAGCTAATAAGGCCATGTAGAGCTTGGACAAGGTTAGAAAGAAACCCCCAGAGAAGGTTAAAGCATGAAAATTGAATTTCTGACAAAAGGCCAACCTAACTTGGACTATTTCCTCTAGAGAAGAAAAGCCTTCAAATATATGAAAGACTACTCCACAGAAGGTTGGGGATAATTGTTTTGTCTCCAGTAAGAATAAAACTGGTAGAAAAACATTTAACTACTACGTGGGGGATTTGATTTTCTGGGAAAGAAGAATTTCTTGCATTGAGCAGAGTTTATCTTTAAAAGAGTTTCTATTAATGTCTGCTCAGCTCTTTCCTCTAAATATCTTGCTCAGACTGAAATGACAGTCCTGGGCGATCTCCATTACTTAGCTGGAGGATCAGGAATTATCACCCTATTATGGGGGGAAGGCTTTGTGCCATTTTGGTTGGAATAGAGAGCCCAGAGGCATACCTAGGATGCCTGTTTGCCCAAACCCCCATTCCCAATCTGTGAAACTTCTCGTCATTGATTTTTTACTCAGTTACTCAGGTTTTCAGTAGAAAACATTATAATTAGCTTAAGCATAAAAAAGATTTTTAAAGAGATCTTAAGTGATGGTGAGCTGGACCCAGCTCATAATGACTCCTGAGAGCTGGTTGTTAAGTTTTGTGAGCTCGTTAATGTCACATTGATAGCATGAAATCAGGGGTGATAGGAATATTTACACCATGGAAATTGGCACTAGGGAAATTGGCAAACAATACAATCTAGAGCCACCTGCCCCATCTTTCCTCTGGAAAGCCAGTTGTTAAACATTTACCAGCACCTCATTGGATGCTGATTAGGTAACATAGCAAATTCTTCCTGGGCTCATGTCTCATCTCCTTGGTGTACTTCTGATTTCAGTTACAGTTCTATCAGTCAGTTTCCCTATACACAGAGTGCATCCCACCTGAAGTATCCTTTGCCTTTATCCTCTTTTCTGATTTAGGGTTTCCCCTGAAATTCACCCAACTCTTACACAGGGCAGCCTGGATATATGGGGGAATCAGTGCTTCCATGTGGGAACTCAACCAGTGTGGGCTGGAAACCAGAGAATAGATGATTCAGACATTCATCCTTTGGAGAGAGAGACAATTCAGCAGTGCATTCTGCATGATTCAGTGGGTCCCCAGTAGGACTGAGCCCCAGTTACTCAAACCTTTGATTTCTTCTCCTTCTCTGTCTTACTCTCCCCTTTCATTCATTCCCGATTCTGGGATCATCTCCCCAATAAGCTACTTGCACCCATGCTTTGCCTTAGGTTCTGCTTTTAAGAGAACTCAAACCAAGACAGGAAGCTCAAGGGAGTCCCTAGAAGTCCCAGAAAACCAGGCTGGGAGACCAAATAGCTAGAAATGATGCCTCAAGTCATCCTCCATTGGGCCAGAGACATGTTGCTCTTGATCTTGGCACTGAGCATTACTGCTAGAAGCTCTGCCATTGCCCCTTGGAAGCCATTGTTGCCTCTAGTCTTGACAGAATGCTTCTTCAAGCCACTAACTCCTGATCAAAGCCTAGGGTGAGTGTGTGCCTCATTGGTGGACCCTAGATTCCATATTTCTCTTCTAGCTGCAAGGAATGTTGGAAAGTAAGTGTTTCAGTTATTTTTTGTTGTGTCATAAACTACCTCAAAACTTAGTGACTTAAAGCAACTATTTTATTTGCTTACGATTATATAACCAGCAGTTTGGGTTGTGTTTAGCTAGATGGCCTTTTTTTTTTTTTTTTTCTACTGTTCTCATCTATGGTCACTCCTATGACTATTCCATCTGTCTGTTCAGCTGAGCCTCAGTGGTCTACAATGGCCTCATTACTAGCAGTTATTTTTTCTGGCTGCGTGTTTCTTTCTTCTGCATGGTCATTCATCCTCAAGGAGACTAGCCTAGGATTCTCCACATAGCAGCATGAGTCAAGAGGGTGACAATGGAAGTGGCAAGGTCTCTTGAGGCATAGGTTCCAAAGTGCCAAAATATCACTTACGCCCAGACTCAAGTGGTGGGGAAATAGATACTGTTTCCTGACAAAAGGAGCAGCAGAGTCACAATGCAAAAAGAAAAGGGCAAATGGACATACGAGAATTACTGTGGCCATTTTGCTAATAATCTGACTCAGGAAGTACCTGGACTCTACAATGGGAGATGAGAATTCATAAGATGGAGAGGTCTTTAGATACTGAAGAGGTATTCAAAGGTGCTGAATGGCTCAGAGCAACAAATTGTCCATTCTAACTGGCTTGTTCTGGAAAAGGGTGATTACATTCCCATTCTTATTCCCAGGCTCCTCCCAGCCACTGACCTCCCAGGAGGATTCCTTCCTGGTTCCAATCTCACAGGTGCAGGGCAAAGAGGGGACTGGGCCTGGCTTTGGGGTCAATGTAATCTTGAGTGGAGTTACCACAGATGTCAGGCTGGTCTGACTCTGATGTCAGATGTAATTACTGAATAATTAAAATGAGAGTTCTTAATAAGACATTGTTTAGAAGAAATATGTTGATTTGTATAAACATGTACTATCTATCAATTGTCATTAATTTAACAAAATTTTGAGTACTTTGTATTTTTAGAATATGACAAAGATGAAAGGACAGTAATCACTCTTGCTTGATTATTGCTTTTCCTCAAAGGATAGTATGAAGATTAGACAGGAAGAGGAAAGGAAATGAGGGAAAATGAAGCCAAGGCTTACTGAGGGCCCATTTTAAATGGGGCATTAGACCACTTGCACCTGTTTACACCTGTTCTCTCCTTGCCTCAGATTTTCAGGTGGGGAAACTGAAGCTCAGAAAATTTATACAACTAATGAAAACAGAGTGAATCCAGATTCTGGTTTCACTCCAAGACCTATGATTTCTGCACCTACTGTGCTTTCTATGGAGATATGAGCTGTCAGGATCTGCCCGTTTCTCTAAAGAGGTGATATTGTATTGCTTGGCGTACTAGCTATTCAAGAACTGGTGCTCTGCAGTCAGAACAGACCTGGATTTTCAAATCCTGATTTAGGAGCTCTGATCATAAATGAAGTCACTTGACTTTTTATTTTTTTATTTTTTATTTTATTTTTAAGATTTTATTTATTTATTTGACAGAGATCACAAGTAGGCAGAGAGGCAGGCAGAGAGAGAGGAGGAAGCAGGCTCCCTGCTGAGCAGAGAGCCCGATGCGCGACTCGATCCCAGGACTCTGAGATCATGACCTGAGCCGAAGGCAGCGGCTTAACCCACTGAGCCACCCAGGCGCCTTCACTTGACTTTTTAGATTCTCAGTTTCCTCATCTATAAAAGGGGAATAATAATAGTAACTCTCTGTAATGTCATCTAAACCCTTAGCATGATACCTGGTAGCCAGTAAATTAAGTACTAATGCCAGCCATTATTGTTCATAACCCTTAGCAGTTGGTTTTTATTATAGAACAATTTTTATGCTCTCTCTGTATTATTCAGTCAAATTGAAATAATACTGTAGATTTACTTTTTTGGGGTAATTGTAAGTGCTGACTATGGTACAATGAAATCACTGCATAGACGATCTGATTCAGTTATTAGGTGCTTAGATTCTTGTTGAAATAAATTGTGAAAAAAAAAAAAAAAAACCCAACCCTGAAAGCACTGTTTCAGCTGTTTAATGATATGTTTAGTAGAGATGTGATAATGACTGAATTGCATTAATTATGGGGTCCTTCAGTGGATTGTTTAGTAGTAAATTTGCAGATATCTTTACAGATAAGTCCGTGTGTGGGATGGATGGTGAGAATTTCAAGTTCACCTGTAATAGCATGAGGGATGGGAGAGGTCATTTCTGAAGAGGGCTTATAAAAACAAGTATCTTTGGTCTGCCAGGGTGTGAAAGTTGATTTCATTAAAACTGCAAAGAAAGGAGAAGGGAGGGTTTGTGCATCACTGATTTACATTTATGTCTGTGTTTGCAAAACTCAGACAGGGCCTGTGTGAAACTGTTCTGCATAATCATAATCACCAACATCTATTTAATGCTTGCTGGTTTCTAGGCACCATGCTAAGTACTTTACACGTATTTTATTATTTATTCTTTACATTAAACCCATGCCAGTAGATACTCTTAGTTAACCCACTTCTGCATGCAAGGAAACTAAGGCTCAGAGAGGCTCAGTAATTTACCCAAGGACACATAGCTAGGAAAGCGATAGGAGGGATATAAACCCAGACAGACTGATTACAGAGCCTTCACTCTCAGCCTAACCAGAACTTGTGAATGAAAGCCTTTGTTGGCAGTGAGATTCCTGTTGGCTCTGGAATAGGGAAAGGTATTCAATGTGTATCAAGCATAGTTTAATGTCGATGCTTAAAAGTGACCCTTTATTTCCTTGCTCTTAAGAAAGATGGACTGGAAGACAGACTCTCTTGCTGGATACGAACAAGGAGGAATGCAGCCTGATTTCTATTGGCAGCTTTCCCACAAAGTAGAGGCCAATAGCAGAATGGAGACATGGGAAGTTCCTGGGTTTTTGATGACATCACTGGCGTGACCCAGAAGCCGGCTGTGCTTCTGGACTTTGGCCAATGTAACTGATTTCCTGATTGACTGTTGCAGAAACAGCTTGTTGCCTCTCCAATGTCCTTCTTTCTTCTTTCCTTACTAACCAAACCCTGGTCTTATTTGGGGAGACCATCGCCAGTTACACACCTGTATTTCTCAGTCTCCCTTGTGTGGGGTGGCTATGCAACATGATTCTAGCCAATGAGATAGAAACAGAGATCCTCGGGGAGTTCTAGAAAAGTTTTGCTTTTCCAATAAAGGTACCATCCCTGCCTTTCTAATGCCTGCCAAGCTGGTAGTTGGAGCCAGAACAGACATCCTGGTTGCATGTGGGGGAAGAACAGAGATTTGCAGAGGTCTGGGTTCTGAACTGCCAAAGCAATGCTGGGAGGCTGTACCTCCTTGTTCTGTGAGAGAAAATAAAGCCCTAATATGCTTAAAGCAGTGTTTCCTAGGCTTTGTTATTTGCATACAAATGCAGTTCCTAACTCCGAAATTGAAATCTTTCATTGATATGGATTCTTTCTTGGTGTTCTGGTTATCTATTGCTGCATAACAACCCATTTCAAAACCTGGTGACTTATAAAAACCACTGTTTTCTTATTTTCCATGTGTCTGGGGGGGGGGGCAGAAATTTGGATGGGGCATAGCAGGGAGAGTTCATTTCCGCTCCAGGATGTCTGGGGCCTTAGATGGGATGACTTGAATGGAAGGAGCTGGATATCTAAGGTGGTTTCTTGACTCATCTATCTGGCCCATTAGTAATGTCCCCTCTCTCCCCAGCAGGATAACCTGGTCTTTTTAAACAGTGGTTTGGGGCTCTGAGAGGGGGAAAGCAAAAACCGTCAGTCCTTTGAAAGACTATGTCTAAAACTCGTTAAGTGTTAATTCTACTTTATTCAATTGGTCAGAGCTGCCCAGACTGAGAGGAATAGAGGTGTAGACCTCACTTCCTGACTAGGGGTGGAGAGGGGGGTTTATGATGATCATCTTTGGAGGCAGTGATCACACTCAGTAAGTTGGGAAGGATTTTTGGATTTGTAGGCAGCCCTCTTTTTTAGCTTTAAGGACAGTCTTTGAATTTATCTTGTATCTGAAAAATGTTCAGTACTTAAATGTGGATTGTATTCTGCTGTGTGGGATTTTTATGTTTTTCACCCCCTGGTGCTTGAAAAATTGCCTTTTTGCCATAGTACCTTTGTGAGGTCAGAGGAGAAGACTATCATGGGGGGAGCTGGGAGAATGACAGTGGTGTGTATTGATTAGGGGATAAGCATGGAGGGTGAGTGAAAGCAGCTTTTCACTGAGAAGAAGATAGATCATTTAGGATTGAGACTGTTGGACCAAATTAATGAAGCAAGAACCTACTGGTTGGTACCTAAGCTCAGAAATAATGGGGACTTGATTGCCATCTAAGAGATGCTGAATAGGGAATATTTACTGATCTCCTGCTATCAGCCAAGTACTATGCTGCTGTAAACATGGCAGATATGGTTCTGTTAAAAAAAATATATGGGCTTTTTAGAAGATCAAGAGGTCAGGGTTACTTCCAGTTATGGGGATTATGACCTTTTGGAAAATGAAGTAAAGCAAGACAGAGTTAAAAATTGTAGTACATTTCAGTGTTTGCATTTAACAAACAAATACTTTTTAACATCAAACCACTGCACAAACAAACCCAAACCAAACTAAGCAGGGAACTGTGTGCAGCACCTCATGTGGAGGAAGGATCAAAGTTCCTACCTGAGGCCTCTGTGATAGGCCTTGCATATTCTAAAGCTGGATGTCTTATGCCAGAGGCAAAGGGATGATGGAACTCTTTAAAAGTTGATTCTGAGACCCCAGAGTTTGTTGTGGTAGTAGAGAAGACATTGCAGGGGAATAGGGTGGAACATGGATTGGGCCTGACCTACAGGGACCAGGGACCAGCCGTCCTGGTGAACTCCCCTTCTGGAGAGGGACCAGAACCAGGGCTTGGTTGAGATTGATTCATTGTCACAGGCTGACCATGGAAGACCCTCACAATGATCCTGTAACAGCACCTGGAGAGGACCTTAGTGGTTGGAATTAAGCTCTTAAAAAGCCACCATTGGGAGCCTGGGCGGCTCAGTCATTTAAGCATATGACTTGGTTTTAGCTCAGGTGATGACCTCATGGGCATGGGATTGAGCCCCAAGTGCGGCTTCACTCTCAGCAAGAAGTCTGCTGGAGATTCTCTCCTTTTGTCCTCCCCCTACTCAAGTGTGCATGTGCTTTTTCTCTCTCAAATAAATAAATAAATAAATCGATCAATCTTTAAAAAAAAAAAAGGCATCATTCATTGAGTTTCTATCTGGGTTAACTGGCCATGTTTATTCAATTTCTGCTGCCAGACATTAGGCTGGAGTCTTTCTTGACCACAGTTCAGAGAAGATAGTAGGTGTACAGAGCCTCCCTTAGACTCTTTGCTGTGAATCAATTCTAAAAGGAGGGGTTTATCTATTTCTTATTGTGTGCTATTTGTGGCATAACAAATTCTTTAGGGTTAAGCTAGGAATTATAGGCTCATCCACAATATTTTCCTCTTTTAAAATTTTTTATTTTTACCATCTTAAAGGAGCAAATAGGGAAATTAAATAATGGCAAGATGCATGGATGAGAATGGTTTGATGTCCTCCTGATTAGAGGAAGATGCTAGAATGAGGGTATGGGCAGATAAGTTGACTTTAGAGCTGCCCTGCCAGCCATTGTGCTACAAGGGATGATCTACATTTCTAAGAGAGGAATCCTGTCCCCAGATCTCTAGTCCTTTTGTTGATTGTGTGTTCTGGTCATGTTGAGGCATGAGGCAGACAGATAGCTTCAGACCAATACAGGGGAGATGGCTGCTGGTGTTTGTGTTGTGAGGAGATGGTCTTGAGGCAGTCTCTGCCAGCTTCTGTATTGGTGCCAGGCCACAGAAGCACAAGAAAAGCGCAAGAAGAGAGGGCTTCTATCTTCTGATGCATCAAGAAGGGCTACTCATTGCTTACTTCTGAGCGTGAAAGAGGGAAATAGATATTCAGTTTTAGAAGCATAGCTTAGGACCAGGGCTTCCCAGGGGCCATATCACTGCAAGAGGTGGAAAGGAGTAGACAGAACTAATTCTTTTGCAAATCTTCTCTCCAAAAGTATTAGCACAACTGCCTGTTTTTCCACCATTAGCCATGTATTCCTTCAACTCTTCCAACTTTTCCAGCTTCAAGAAACCTCTACTGAAATTCAACTATTTTCCAAAGGTTGATATTTTAAATCTGTGTCTGTCCAATTGCCATGTGTGGTGATATCAACAGAAATGGAGAAGCCCAGGGGTGCCTGGGTAGCTCACTCCATTAAGTGTCTGACTCTTGATTTCAGCTTAGGTCATGATCTTAGTGTTGAGAGATTAAACCCTGCATAAGGCTCTGCCCTGGGCATTGAGCCTGCTTAAGATACTCTCTCTCTCTCCCTCTGCCCTTTGACCCCTCTGCTCTCTCTTAAAAAAAAAAAAAAGAAAAAAAGAAAAAAAAGAAATAGAGAAGCCCACAGGATAAACATAATGCTCAGAACCTACCCTGGAAACCTGGTAAGAAATGCACAGTTTTCCTTTCACATTAAAATTAGCCCAGATGTAGTATGATGTGGCACATAAAATGTCCCTGTGTGCCTAGGATCCACCTTGGAGGAACTCAGGACATGAGGAATCTGGGTCAGCCTCCTTTGCAGTGAAGAGTATGCACTGTGAGACATAAGCCATTAGGAACTATTATGTCTTAAATTAGTCCTCTGCTGAGAGCAGGTCCTTGTGGAACCTTCCCCACAACCCAGTGGAGTGGGGGTATCAGGCTGGGTTGCCTAAGTGGGAGGAGGCAAGGGAATGATTCTTCCTTTTCCCTTCTTTTGCCATCTGTGGTAAATTTCCAGGCTTTCTTTGGGCTAGTCCAGATTAGGAACACGTGTTGCTTTTCAAAAAACCCAGTTACCTAGTGTTAACTATTTGAACACATATATGGACAATTTGCCTTTTTGGGTGGCTCATTACCTTGCCTTCTGTCTTCTCCCTTTAGAATTTCAGAATCTCTTGTCTGACCACAGGCCTCCCTCACAAGTCCCTTTTAGAGTGCTTAGACTAGGTGGCCACTACCTGGGTGGCTGACCTGGGCTCATTAATTCTGATATTTTGACACCTCATTGATGCTGATTATGCTAATTGTAGGTACTGCCACAGCCTTGGTTCTGTTTGTTCCATTTTGCTTTTTTAGCTGAAACCTCCGGGGGACTGATTTTGTCATGTGGCTCATTTCCATTTTTCATTGCTTTTCATTATTTCTGTGGTAGACACAGTGGTAGGCTGAAAAAACATGTATTACTATTTTTAACACAGTCTAGGAAAATCCAGAAGAAGAGAAAAAGTGTAATTTTTTCTGAAACCTGTATCGTTCTTCACTTTCCCCTATGGCGTTTACTTAGTATTATTATTATTTCTTTAAAAAACAAAGCCTTTGGAGAGTCTTAAAAAAATATCAAAACAAAACAGAAGCGCCACATCTGCTCAAATATTCTTGAGCAAATGGCGTGAAAACAAAGTGAAGCAGTCACTTGCTCTAACAGATTTCTGTACCTACCTAGATACCATAACCACTTTGGCTACAAATGGGATTATAGTGGGGAAAGGGGACTTAGAAGACTTGGATTGAAAAACAGCAACAATCAACACACTGAAACAACTTGAATGGTTGGTGAGATGGAAGCTAGAAGGTTCTAGAATGGAAGTTGGGGGCTATGATGAAGTAGGGCAGAGCTATAATAGGCAGAGACTCCCGGCTTTTATGAGTTTACAAGTTACTCTTCTTTTTTGTTAAGTAATGTGAATGGGGCTACTTAATGTGGGGTGCTGACACCCACAGGGGTGACTAGAGGTGTCAGTGTGAAGCTGCTATGGTGGGGCCAGCAGGTGGTGTGCAGGAGTGCTGTGGGTGGGGTCTCATGTCTTTTGGGGTCAACAGGCATGGTGGAAAGGTGATACTGGAAGGGAAGGTTGGGGGGTCAGACAAAGGCAGGCCCTGAATGCCACACCAGCTGTGCAATGGCAACCACATTCTGGTGACACTTGTGTCAGTTGAGGTTCCAGCACAATTTTACTAAATTTGAGGATTATTAATATACATATATATACATGTATATACATACATATATATATATGTATATGATTATTTATGAAGAGGAGAGCAGAGTGTAGAGAAAGCATTAAGTGTTAGTGCAACCTCCCTGGGGCTTAGTAAGAGAGGCTTGGTCATCATCTGCAGGCCTGACAGTGCAAGGAAGGGTGTGATTACTTTGCCCAGAGGTAGGGCTGTGTGGCGCCAGTGCCTGTCAAGACTGAAGACCTTTGTGGTGATTCTGCAGGGGAGGACCTGGGAATAGATACTTGCTCCCTTCCCTGTGTCTTATTTTCTACCATGGCTGCCTATATTGTTCAGAGTTCTCTAGAGAAATAGAACAAACAGGATAGGTAGACACACACACACACACACACACACACACAGTGATTTAAGGGATTGGCCCACAGGATTTGGCAAACCCCAAATCCCGATGGGGTAAGCCAGTATGCTAGAGATACAGGGAAGAGTTGCAGTTTGAGTCTGAATGTTGTCTGCTGATAGAATTTCTTCTCTCTGTGGGAAGGGGAGTCTCTGTCCTAGTTAGGCCTCCCCCTGATTGAATGAGGCCCACCCATCCTGTGTAGGGTAAACTGATTTACTCAAAGTCCACTGATTTAAATGCTAATCTCATCGAAAAGAATATCTCATTCACAGAAATATCTAGAATATGGTTTGACTAAATATCTAGTTACTATGGCCAGCCAAGTTGACACATAAAGTTAACTACCACACGGCACATCGGTCAATCTCAATCAGAAGCCAAAGGATGTGGGAACCCCTTGAGGCTGTGCAGGTGGATTGGACTCCCAGGCATAGAGTCTGATAGAGGCTGGGCCTGGAGGGGGCAAACCATTTACCCCAATGTGATGTGGAAGAAAATAAGGTCAGTATTTTGTTTTTACACCCTCCCTGTTCTGCTTAGATTGAGGTTGTAGGTCTTTCTGAACTTTAAGTGTTTCCAGAGACCCTGTATAATATAATACCTCCTCCTGGCTCCCAGAAATGGATACAAGTTCCAAGTAGAAGTGAAATCTCTTAAAATGCTGCTGGCTCTCCTCGATGCTTTTACTTACTTTTTTCCCTTAAACTGCAAGAATAGTAGTATAAGCCATGTGCAATTTCAAAAAGCAAGCACCTGGACAGTCTGAAGAATCAGAAAACTTTAATATCAAGGTCTGTGTACCTATTTCACTATCCTGCTATGCCCACCCCCTACATCCTGCGCACCGGCTGTTCTGTATTTTCTGAGGATGGCACAGAAGGACTTAAGCTAACTCCAGAGAGATTTAAGTAAGTTTCAATACAGGAGCTTTATTACCGAGGCTGTGAAACCCCAGGAGGGGTTTCTCTGTTGGGTTGTTTTGAATTTTGGACTTAAAAGTAAATATACCAGGGTCAAATTTACATGAAAACAACACACGTGAAATGGAGACTTGGTGAGTTATCTAGCTATTTGAGTCAGAAATGAATTTAAGAAACCTGTTAATTGCCTCAGTACTTCATTTCATTTTATATGATATAATGTGTCTGTTGAGTTCTGAAATCACGTTCTGCAGGAAGTGACAAGAATCTGAAAAGTTTTATCACCAACAAGCAGAAGATGAAGTGCTGTCCTGGAGATACTCTAAGGGTCTACATTCAGGCAACTTAAGGAGTGGCATCCAGAAGCAGAAAAGCCATGGCCACAGGTACTGCCTTGTAGGGGGATGCAAAGGAACCTCAGTCCTGGAGAGTGGGAAAGTAACTGTCTTCTTTACTAGGGCAAGTTTCTTTCCCTTTCTGGGATCTTCTTCCCTGAAATGAGAGATCAGCCATGTCTCTTCTCAGTACCAGAGTGGCACATGTAAGCAAATATCACCTCTCTCAGAAAACAGAGCTCAGACCACTTCTTTCTTGCATCTCATGTATGGCTCAGGACAGGGGGCTAACAGAAACCAACTTTTATTCTGGCTACAGCTGA
Organism: Mustela putorius furo; assembly: GCF_011764305.1. Taxonomy (NCBI): domain Eukaryota; kingdom Metazoa; phylum Chordata; class Mammalia; order Carnivora; family Mustelidae; genus Mustela; species Mustela putorius. Next base: position 23,685,844 of record NW_025421341.1, read on the forward strand.
TTGGATGGAAAGACATGCTGAAGCCATACGCAGCCATGTCTGTGTTTGGCACAAGGGACATCAGATGACTCTGAGGTGCCTGGTGGAGAGTCTATATAGCCAAGGTGCTCAGTTGATTGGTAGAAATCTGGCCAAATCAAATAGTCTTTTCTTCAAAGTGAATGTCAAAAAACCTGACAGGTTACTTGAGCTTGGGTCCATCAAAAGATGTTGAATTGGATCTGAGTCTCCCTGAGGCTGATGTATATGTCCAAACTGGGAGGCAAAAGTTAATGATGGAACTTCCTATGGCACCTCATTTTTCCATATAGCTTTGCAATAAATTACCATCATCCAAGGTAGTCTGAGTGCCTTCTCTTTGTCTGCTTAACTGGTTTGACTGACCTAACCAGTACAATTTCAATTAGCTCTAACAGTGTTGCATTCTAATCCTACTGTGATCCCATATATTGCCAGCGAGACAGAATAGTGCAGCAGCTAAGTTAATGGGCTCTGGGGTCAGATGCCTTGATACCATTTGAGCTCTGCCACTGTTAGGTGGGGTATGGTTTCAGTTCCCATAACATAGAGACAAAATAACAGCACCTTCAACAAGTAAGATGGAAGTTTATTTCAAATAGTTCAGGGTTGGTAAGGCAATCCTATAATTTGAGGGATCCAGATTCATTATTTTGCTCCACCATCTTCAGGGAGTTCCTCTCATCCTTATGCTTTAAGGAAGAGGGTATGGGGCATGGAAGGGAAATTGCTCATACTACTTCAGCTGTTACTGGCCAGAACTTAGTCACATGGCAACACTCAGCTGCAAAGAAGTTTGGGAAATGTAGTCTGTATTCATGTTCTATAGCTGTGTAATAAATTTTCACAAATGTGGTGGCTTAAACAAATTTATGACCTCACAGTTTTTGTGGGTCATGGGTTAGCTGAGTCCTTTGCTCAGGGTCTCATCAGGCTGAACTCAAAAGTATCAACCAGGGCTGTGATATCAGCTGAGGCTCAGGATGCTTTGCCAGACTCATTGGTTCCTCATGTTTATAGGACTGAGGTCCCACTTTCTGACTGGGTCCATTCTCAACTCCTGGAAGTTACCATGTGACTCTCTCCACAACATGGCTTCTCCAAGACCAACAGGAGCATCTTTCTGATTTTGAATCTCTTGCTTCAGCAAAGGCCCTGTTCCTTAAAGCACTCATCAGAGTAGGAAAGTCCCATTCAAGGTACACTCTTTTTTCATTGTCTCAAAGTCAACTGACTTAGAACCTTAATTACATCTGTAAAATCCCTTTGTTATTGCCACGCAAGGTGACCTAATCGAGGATGCCACCATTCCATCATATTCATAGGTCCCATCCACACTTAAGAGGAGAGGATTATATAAGGATGTCTATCAGGGGGTTGGGATCCTGAGGACTGTCCTAGAATTTTGATTACAACATCATCTTTATTTGCATGGTTATATAGCCAGCCCATAGAAATCAGTCCATCTCTGATTTCTTCAGTTCTATGACTAGAGAAGAATGAGAAAAAAGATACTGGGATTTACATAGCAGTGTTTGCCATAGTAACTTACTAACTATGCTATCTTGGTAAGTTACTTAATTTCTCTATGCTTCAGCTTCTCTTATAGAATGGGGATAATAATAGTACCTCACTCCTTGGATTGGTTGTTATAAGGCTTAAATTAGATTGCATGTGGAACAGGGCCCAGCACATATTAAAGAACTCATTAATAGTTAGCAGTTCTTTTCTCTTCTTCTTCTTGATTCTTCTTCTTCTTCAAAATCAGGGATGAAACACAGAAATAAAACATGGGAAAAAATTCAAGATCTTTCAAAAAATGTAGCCGTATCTTTAATGACTAATGAGTACAAAAAAGACTTGAAGTCTTTCCAGTTTTGAGCATTTTTAGGCAGCTACTAGGACAAAGAGAAACCTGCAAAATATTCCCAGCACCTCAAGCTCACCATTGCACAATAAATGACATCATGGTGAAGAGATGCACCTAGATTATGTCACATCCCATGAGGAGGAGCTGCTATGGGTAAACCTTGGCATTTGAGTACATTCTTCCAGGGAAGGCAGAGTTGCATGATTTATATGAACTTGAAAGTCAGTTGTGCCTGGTATGGATATGAAATAATGTGTGTGGTGTGCCTGTGTGTGAAATTAGCTATGTATTGATTAAACTTCCCTATCTGTTGAAGGGACAGGAAGTTTTGGAGAGCAATCGTAGGAAACAAAACAATGAACTTCTCATATTGCTTGACTCAACAAGCTCTGGGATTTAGACACTAAATCTGAGCCATTAGTGTGTGGCTTTACTTTTTTAATAGGAAAATGTTCCCCGTAGGTCAGGCAATGTTCATGTTAGGGTTGTTTAACACTTTCATATGCTTCTACGATAACTAACATGGAGCATTCCTTGAATAACACAAAATACAAACAATTATTTCAGACATTTCAGAAATGAAGTGCTACCAGCTTCATTGTGCTCCTCTGCTCTGGTGAGTAATGAAAGACATATTCTTAATGTGAAACAAAAGAGGATTGTGAATATTAAAAAAGCAGGCCAGCCAGCTAGAGTTAAACCGTCGGGATAAGATATTAACTTAAACCACATGTGAAGTGCAGCTGTTTCTGTTGAAGCTTTCATCAGACTCAAGTGGAAAGATTGGTGGGTTTTAATATGTGGTTTCCAGCCAAGCCAATAGGAATCTGGGGAAAATGTGTGTGAAATCAGGGCTCTGCCAGGGGGGTCCAGGGCTCTGGGCTGGCTTTTCTTTCTGTTAACACAAACAGGGAAACCCAATGCTGAGGGCAAGCCTGCTCCTTCCAGAGGTTTAGCTGCAAGGCTCTGGAGTGATCTGCCATCTATAATGTTTTGGGATTCTTTGTACTCTTTTTAAGAGAAATACATGGGTCTTGTGGTGTTAGGAGCAGGGATGAAGGAGGAATCTTCTTGTATCTGTTCTCTGCTACTTCCTCTCAGAAACATCTAGAATTCATGCAACCTCTTATAACTGAGAGTACCAAAGAGTGCCAACTCCATGCAAGCTAAACTTACTAAGCAAAGTGGTGATATGTATGATGAGTTGTAGATTTGTCATATGAACACGAAGACCTTAAAAATTAGTAAAAGAATACCAAAGACATGAGATGAGGACATCATTAAGGATTAATTGTACGCATTTCTTTACAAGGACTGAATTAATTAACTGGCTTAAAGGTAGGCTAGGATGCTGACTATTTTGTCTGGCCTGCTCTTGAGGTCTTGGATTGTTGCAGTGATCTGACATTATTACTTCCGGACTGATTACTGGGTGACATTGGCCTTCCACCATGTGCCTCCAGCATCACAACACTGCTTTCTGCTTCAGAGGCTTGTAACAGAAATAACCTTTATGGGCCCACAAATTTAGGAGTTGAGGGAGGAGAAGGAAAATATCCAAATTCTACTTAGTGATCCTAGTTGAAACACTACCAATTTATATGCACTGATTCATGGGTTCAACTAACATTTATTAGGCAGCTACAAGATTCAAGGGACTTTGCAAAGCACTCTAGGGGATACAGAGATATGTAAGGAGGAAAGGATTTGACATTTATTGAGCACGTATTATGTACTAGGCATCATGTAGGCCCTTTAATTACATTTTCTTATTTAATTCCCCGAACATCGAAATTATAAGACCTGATCGTTGCTCTCTAGAGTCTGAAAGTCTGGGATTAACTAGTAGATAAAAGATAGATCCAAATGCTCATGAAATAAAGTAATTATAATCATATGCCAAAAGAAAGGTTTCAATGGGAGCTGAGAGACTGGAGTGATTACTTGGGGAATGAAAGACAGTTTATTGGAGGGGACCACATTTGAATTGAACATCGAAGACTGAGTAGGATTTGGATTCACAGAGAGGGAGACACGGCATGTTCCAGTGAAGAAGAGGATGAGTGGGGGAGGGAAGAAGGGAAGCAAAACCCATGATTCATACACGACCCAGGGGTTAAGCAAAAATCACTTACAGTCCAATATTCTCTTAGTATTTCTTCTCAGGTCCAGCATAGTTGTGGTAGGTGTCTTGACCTTACAACGTGGCATTGCTTAAAAAAATGTTTATCTTTAGACACTAGATACATATTGAGTGTGTTAAGATGCTTGAACCATCCGAGGCTGCTCAAATTAAGACCTGCTGAGTGGAGTGCAAGTTCTCCTTTCCAACTTTCCACCCACATGCACAGAGTGAGGTGGCTGGCAAAGTGGCCAGGATTGTTTAACTTGTCAACTCTCTGTCTAGTTATGCTGGGGCGGGGCTGTTAATCTCAGAGCTAATTTTACATAGGATTAGACTCTGACAATTGAGAGGCACCACAACAAAGAGTCAAGTCCAATTTAATTATGCCATAGGTTGAGTGTGTGTGTGTGTGTGTGTGTGTGTATGTATAGTAGGGATGGAAAGTAAGGTAGGTAGGGCTAGGCACAATCAAAGAGGCAGGGGCAGAAATTTGGATGGCATTTGGTGTAGGGTTCGGTGATTAAGGTATAAGAAAAGAGTATAGGGGGGCAGCGGGTGGGTCAGTCATTAAGCATCTGCCTTCTGCTCAGGTCACGATCCCAGAGTCCTGGGATCGAGCCTTGCATTGGGCTCCCTGCTCAACAGGAAGATTGCTTCTCCTTTTCCCATGTCCCTTGTTTGCATACCCTCTCTTGCTGTGTCTCTCTGTCAAATAAATAAATAAATAATCTTCAAAAAATGTGTAAGTAAGCTTGTTACAAGAAATTGGAACTTTTGGGACACCTGAGTGGCTCAATCAGTTAAGAATCTGACTCTTGATTTTGGCTCAGGTCATGATCACAAGTTTGTGAGATCAAGCCCTGCATTGGGCTTCATACTGCATATGGAGCCTTCTTAAGATTCTCTCTCTCTCCTTCTCTTTCTTCCCTTCCCCCCACTTGTACATGTGCACGTGCATGCACACACTCACTCACTCTCTCTCCCAAAAACATGAAAAAGAAAAATAAGTTGGAGCTTTTGAATTGCAGCTGGAAAGCAAGGTTGTATTGTTTGAAAAATAGTCACTCAAATTCCACTTTATCACATTGCTAGAACTTTAGTCTGAGTAGAAAATAAGTGCCCTTTCTAATGCAGCCCCTCTTCCTGATAGATGGCAACAGTCACCATGTTTGAAGTTAAATCAATCAGGCTCATAGGAATGAGGCGCTAGAGAGACTACAAAGATATTTGAGAGACAGTTCCTGTCTTCAGGCAGTTTACAGGCCTACAATATGCTCGTGACAAGGTGACCAGTAGTACCTGGTGAGCCAAGTGTGTAGAAGTCAAAGGAATGGTCTGAGATGTTGTGATAGTTACTTAGGACTGATATAACAAAGTACCACACAGAGTGGCTTAAAACAACAGAAATTTATTTTCTGACTAGTTCAGGAGGCTGGAAGTCCAAAATCAAGCTGTTGTCAGGGCTGTGGTTCCTCCCACTGAAGGTTCTAGGAAAGAATCCTTCCTTGCCCTTTCTAGTTTCTGGTAGTTGCCAGATCCTTGGCATTCCTTGGTTTGGGACAATGTAAATCCTGTCTGCCTCTGTCCTTACATGGCCTTCATCCCTATATCTCCTCTGTGTCTTCATATCTCTGCCTATAAGGACACCTGTCATCAGATCTAAGGCCCACCCTCATCCAGTAAGTTCTCATCTTAACTTGATTATATCTGCAGAGTCCTAATTCCCCAATAAAGCCATATGCATAGGTACCAGGGGTCAGGACTTCAACATATATTTTTGGGAGACGTGATTCAACCCATAACAGGTATCAGTGTGTGAACTGGCTGGAGGAAGGAGAGAAAGAACCATGGATTGAGGCAGTTAGGGATCACATCTCAGCTGTGGTGGGACCTGAGCACTTTCTCAAGGATGTATGACATATGGATGGAGTAGGGGAGGGAGACAGGGAAGGATGATGTGACTGGAGTCACAGAAGTTGGCATGTGTGAAGTATATCAGAGGATGGTGAGGACACCAGCTGGCAGGAAGAGAGGAGTTCCCTGGACAGTGGCAGAGACTGAAACTGGAGAGAGAAACTGGGGCCAAATTGTGGAGCTGCCCCAGCATCATTAGAAGAACTGTCAGCTGGGGGCACCTGGGTGGCACAGTCAGTCAGGCGGGTGACTTGGTTTTGACTCAGGTTGTGGTGTCAGGTTATGGGATTGAGACCTGAATCAGGCTTTGTGTTCAGCACAGGGTCTGCTCAAGACTTTCTTTCCCTCTGCCCCTACCCCCACTCTTTGTCTTTCTCTCTCAGAAATTGGTAGATAAATCTTTTAAAAAAAAAAAGAACTATCAGCTGGGCTTGGACTGTATTTTCCATATTTTGGAAAATGGCCAACAGCACCAAATACATTCAGAAGACAGAGGCAGGCACGCAAGGAGGGATCTTATGTCCAAATCTGCTTCTGAAGTGTATCCCATTTGAGAAAAGCTTATGGTCCACCCAGTGAAGTATCCCGAGGAAGATCCGCCATCTCTGGCAGGGGCACCATGAACTTTAGCCAGTATGTCATCAGCAAGGAAGAGCAGCAAACAAAAGGCCAGTTCCTGACCCTTCTTTCTGGGCTGCAGCTTTCCCATGTGTAAAGCAATGGTGTGGGTTGTGACACACTATAGCTCCTTGACTACTTTGTAATACAGTGGTCTAACTTACATTGGAATAGATGTAAACCAAGTTCATCTGTAAACTCTGCTTTCTTTGATATGGCATCTCCATAAGGTGGGTTCAGCGGAGGTATTAGTATGCTGTTTAGATAGATGAGGATGTGAACTCAGAGGAAGTTTGTAGACTTCTGGAGACACTCAGCTGGTTAATATCAGAACCAGAACTTGAACATAGGTCTTCAGATTCCTCATTCAGTATTTTCCCTTCTACATAAATACTTCCAGGAGAATCAGAATCTCTTTGTTCATTCATTCATTCATCCAGTCCATCAAGAAGCATGTATGGAGGGTCCACTACATACCAGGCGCCTTGCTAGTTCCTGGGGAGGATTCCTGCCCTTAGGACATTCACAATCTACTGGCCTGGCTTGAGGTTCTTCATAATGGTGGCAGAGACCAGAATCCAGGTTGTGTGTCTTCCTTTCACCAGCCTTGCTCACCATGAGATCAGGGGTCTACTGAGCAGTGCTCTGAGGCTAGCTTTTTTTTTTTTTTTTCCTTGCCCTAGAAGGCACATCTGACTTCTTGTATAGTGTAGTTGGTATTTATTAATCAGCAGCACCTAATGTTAAATAGAGAGAGGATTATCAAAAGGAGAGCTCTGAAACTGAGTCAGCTGCACTACTAAAATAGTAGCTACTGCAAAAGAGAAAGAGAGAGAGAGAGAGAGAGAGAAAGAGAGAGAGCACCTTTCAGGGAAGGTCCCTTATATTTGTATTGCATTTCTCCTTTGACAAAAAAGCACCTTTGCTAGGTGTCGCAATCTGAGCAACACCTACTTTAGGATCAGGCAGATCTAGGACCTTACCACCTCTGGGTGAGTGACCTTCGCAATTGCTCTGCACAGCTCAAGTTCTCTTGCTCATTTGCAAAATCAAGAGGGGGGAAAATGGCACCACTTGGTAGGGTTTCTATGTGAGAAGATATGTGTGAGGGGCTTGGGTCTCAGTAGGACTGCAGGAAATGTGAGTTCCTTCCCCCACATCTCAGTGAAGTCGCCCAGTTCCCTTTGCTGGTATGTTCTTCTTTGCATGTCCTTTAGACTCTCTGCTGGCCTTTGGGAGAAGACATGGTTTTCTGGACTCCCATCTTTTCCAAGATTTTTACGTGGTCATCTGTATAGTCACCAGTAACACAGATCAGTAAGGTGTAACTAGGGAGACCTCTAATGGAGTCTTCTATTTTTAGTCGCTTTTAATTTGGTCAAATTAGTGTCTGAATGCATAGTGACTTGCCTAAGTGCACAGCCACTGATCCTGGAACTCCCAGATCCTGAGTTCCTCCTATCAAGCAACCATTCCAAGACACAAGCCTCAGAAGTGGGGAGATCTTCAATGCTTTTGAAAAAGGAGATTGCTGGGGACTCAAATTCAGGTGCTACCTTTTCTCAAACATGAGCCTGTGGTGTGTGCAATGAAACACATGGCTTTATTTTACAGCTAATATTTTAACTTAATTTGTTCTGTTCAGCGTCTGAATTTCAGACTGGTAATGAACAAGGATGATCGCTCACATGCTGGTCCCATCTACCAGTGATAAAAGTGATCCAGAAATATGTGGAAACTCTGGGAACATTTAGATAGATTCCCTAAAATATGATTCTTCCCCAAATTGCCTTGCTGGGGTTGAGTGTCGTGAGCATAAGAATAAAATTTAGGGTGATGAACAGTTGAAGTCCAAGAAATTGTAAGCAATACAAGCAAGGAATTATTCATTCGTACCAATCCTGGCATAGTGTCCAGTGTCTGCTCACCATCCAAAAGATCTCTTCAGGGGAAAAAAACAACTAGAATTTGCCATAGGGACACAGGTATTCTTTCCTTCATTGGAGCCAATGGAGCTGTTGGAAACACTCTATAAATCTCGTCTCCTGTACCGTGACCTTCAGCCCTTTGGGGACAGCACTCACTTTATGTTCATCCTGCAAACTGCTGTAGAGGAGACTAACAGCAAGACCCAGGGGCTCTGATATCCGGCGTGTTTGCCAGGTGAACAAAGGAAAAGATGCTGCTGGTTTTCCCAGCCAGAAATCAAGCTCCCTTTCCAGCTGCTGGAGAGCAGTTCTAAATGAGGTCACCATGCTCGGAAGGGGGAACCATGATGTGCCTTTCCTCCCACACTTACACCCTCAGTATTTGAGAGGGAGGCCCGTAGTAACACTCCTTTGTCTGCCCTGCTCAGATGCTTTGTCCATGACACAAACTGGGGGCAGAAGGAGGCTGAGTTTGTTAGAGGAAGCCTTGCATTTTATGATGACAGAGATTTGATTTTATTTTTCAATTTAATGCAAGGGATGCCTTGAAAAATGCTTATATTATTAATTTGAAATAGGAATTAAATAGTGCTAGGCCTTGGTGTGGCAAGGCCCGATTTATCTGACTATAGAGGGCACCTTATTCTAAGTCCATGTCAGGGCTTAGACCCCCCCCTGCAAATGGATCCCTGGGTGAGAGGAGCCAGGGCGATTCAGGACCCCCATGCATTGCTCCCCTGCCTGGCAGCGTGAGATGGAATCTGGGGTCAAAGTTATGAAGGACAATGTTACGAAGAGATTTGTAGCAGAAACAATAGTTGTCTTATCATTGGATGAGGAGCACTGTTGAAGGAGCTCAGAAGGGGCTCCATTTAAAATTCTGAGCTGTGGTATACACTCCTGAGCACGGCTCAGTCCCCGTGCTTGTGACATCTTCACAGCAGTCACTGTGGGGCTTCTTCTCGTCTCAGAACCCTTGACATTCTCAGGATCGCCCGGCACTCATTTTGGCACTGTGTGATTTTCAGCTATTGCCTGTGAGTTTCCTAGGTGAGCCTGTGGATTCCTTGCGGGCCCCTTGGAAGGTTCTTGCTCATCCCTGATGTTAAGCAGATCCAGACAGGAGAAGTAGGTCCATGCCCCTTTCCCCTGCCTCTCTCCTCCACAGTACGCTATCCTGGCCCTTAACGAAAGACACTGCATTCTCAAGGCTAAGGGGACACCACCAGGGAGTGGTCCAGGTCACAGAGGGATTAGCACATCTTTTCTGCACATCATGCCCTCTAGCAGGAGGATGGAATGGCTCAAACAGGAGGGTAGAATGGGCTTCTGACTTGGCATGGACCTAGCTGGGCTCCCTGGAGAGACTGTGCCTGTAGTGGCTGCCCGTGTGACCCGGTGGGGGTCTTTACAAGGCTGCCGGGGCTACCTGCCTGCCTGCCTGACATGAGAAACTATTGTCAGGGGAGACTCAGGCTCTAGTATTAGCAGCAAACCTGCTCTGTGACCTTCTACTTGACTCCTGGCTTATCTGAGCAAATCAAGTAATAGCTCCTGGCCTCCAAGCCTCTTCTGGTGGATAAGAGGATCAGGAGAGGGGAAAGTGTGTGGGATGGATTGTGCTTTGCACCTGTGGGAGATAGTATTGCACGATGGTTAGTGTACCGGGCACACACAGGACCTGGTCACAGTCAGGAATCCTGATTCTACCATTTGATGACTCCATGACCCCAGTAAGCGATTACAATTGCTGGGTCCGTTTTCTGATCCATCAAAAGAGCTTAAAAGGGGTGCCTTTCTTGTAGGGTTGTGTGGGAAGGAAGTGGTGCATGTCTAGAAGCATGCAAATGTTTGGTCCTTCTCAAGGAAGGTGCCAGGGCCTTGGGGTGGGTTTCTAGGTCCTTTCCCTCGCATTGCTGTATGGCATGTATCTCACTTCTTCCAAGTCCTCTGACTACTTCACTCTTTTCTTGCTAAGCTCTAACTCCCTCCAGGGAAGTAACCGTGTCTTAATCACCTTTGTGTCCTATGCATGGTATCTGGTGTGAAGAAGATACTCAGGGTAGATAACTATGGTGAGAGTCTGCAGATAAAGCTTTGGCAGAATGGAAGCCATGTTTGTATCCTAGTCAGTGCGAACATGGACTGTGGAGCCAGACTGCCTGACTCTGTTCCCCTCTGACACTGTCTGTGTCACCTTGAGCCAGAGACTCGGCTGCTTTCTCCTTCCACATCTTTCTCCGAAACATGGGGAAAATAATGGAATCTAAAACATGCAGCTCTTCTAAGGATTAAGTGAGATGATACAGAATATATATGTGTGTGTATATATATATATATATCCCACAGTGTATACACTTGGCTTGTTGTAAGCTCTCAATAAATGTTAGCAATTATTATGGCTACTACGACAAGTTCTGTGCTACATATCATGTCTTTTAACTCATCTCATTCTTTGTTGTTGTTTTTTTTTTTTAAGATTTTATTTATTTATTTGATAGAGAGAGATCATAAGTAGGCAGAAAGGCAAGCAGAGAGAGAGAGGAGGAAGCAGGCTCTCTGCCGAGGAGAGAGCCCGATGGGGGACTCAATCTAGGACCCTGAGATCATGACCTGAGCTGAAGGCAGAGGCTTAACTCACTGAGCCAACCAGATGCCCCAACTCATCTCATTCTTATGACAGCCCAAGTGATAGATATTTTTACCCTTCTTCACAGATGAAGAAGCTGGGGGAGGAGGGTGGCGTGAAATTACACATCCAGTATATGGTTGAACAAGGGCCCTGTATTACATCTGCTGGGTTGGGGGCCTGGTTCTCCCACTGCTCTCAGCTGTGAGGGGCCGAGAGTGCAACTTCTAGTTTCTGCTCCTGGTGGGGGTGCAGAGCAGTGCTGGCAGGGGACAGTCCTGAAACCAGCTACAGATCCATCGACATGCTGGCTTGTCCAGACCGTCTCTGTTCTAGCTCGCTGGTGAGTAGCCCTGTGAGGCAGGACAGAAGTCAGCACGAGTGAGGACAGATGGACTGATCTCAGGGCTCACTTCTTCTCAGTGTCCAGCTCCCAGTCCCTGTCCTGACATCTGAGGAGCCTCAGTTATGTTTCCAGAAGCCTTCACTGGAGACTGTGCTAGTCTATGGTGATGGTGATATGGTCTGAATATCTGCAAATCATTCGAGTGAGGGGTGTCTGGGTGGCTCAGTTGATTGAGTGACTGCCTTCGGCTCAGGTCATGAACCTGGAGTCCTGGGATTGAGTCCCACTCCGGGCTCCCTGCTTAACCAAGAGTCTGCTTTTCCCTTTGATATTCCCCCTTCTTATGCTCTCTCTCTCTCAACTAAATAAATGAAATCTTAAAAAAAAGTCATTTGAGTGAGGGTTTTCCCAGTGTTTTCCTAAGTGTAGGAAGCAGGCTTGCTTCCTTGCAGTTTGCGTGGTTAACAAAACCAAACCAAACCAAACCCACCAAAATCAAAGTCAAATTCAGGCCCTGTGCTGGCTGTTTCTCAGGTTGGCCTTTGTCACTATCACTGTCCTGGTTCTTGAGAACCATTGGCTCTTTCAGTGTTCTAGAAGCTTTTAGAACATTGTAGGGTATAATTTTGGCAGATCCGGTGTATCTGTCTAGCCTCTATTCCAACTTGATTGTCCTCTTCCCTTAATCCTGTTAACATGTCATGATTTCTAAGTTAGTGTTTTAGGGTAGAATAGGGATACCAGGGAACACTGAGTTTGCATAACACCAGTATTAGGAGGTCTGTCACTGAGGTCACCTGATAGTTGCTTTCTCTCAAATAGATAAAAGCAACAATTTTCCTTGGTTAGTTTCCCCTTTCTGGTGTTCGGTGGAAATATGGTAAAAAGGATAGGTTTTAGAGTCAGTGAGATTTGGGTTCGAATCCTTCCTCTGCCACTTAAAGGCTACTGAATTTTGGGCAAGTTCTTCGTGCTCTGAGCCTCCTGAGATGTTTGTGGCGGTAACATCCTCATGTGGTTGCAGTAAGGATCGACCCCTTCAGAGATGTACAATAAATATGAGATTCCATACCTTTAATGTTTGAACAAAGCAAATCTAGACTTCCTTCATAGCTCTTATAAACTTACCAACATATCACTACCATTTTTCAGAATGTTGCCTTCATTTTCTATGGGTTTTCTAATAATGAGCTTCTTCTTCTTTTTTTAAGATTTTATTTATTTATTTGGCAGACAGAAATCACAAGTAGGGAGAGGCAGGCGGTGAGAGAGGAGGAAGCAGGCTCCCTGCTGAACAGAGAGCCTGATGTGGGGCTCAATCCCAGGACCCTGAGATCACTACCTGAGCTGAAGGCAGAGGCTTTAACCCACTGAGCCACCCAGGTGCCCCTTCTTCTTTTTTTTTAAGGGTTTTACTTATTTATTTGACAGAGAGAGAGACACACACAGCAAGAGAGGGAACACAGGCAAGGGGAGTGGGAGAGGGAGAAGTAGGCTTCCTGCTGAGCAGGGAGCCTGATGCAGGCAGGGCTTGATTCCAGGACACTGGGATCATGACCTGAGCTGAAGGCACATGCTTAACGACTGAACCACCGAGGTGCCCCTAATAACAAGCTTCTATAAGAAAAGGAAGGGACTTTTAACGATTATGGAGGGCTGTAGGACATCATCAATAGCCCTTAAGCTCGCTGGGTTCTCATTGTGCTAAGGAGAATAATAGATTAGTTATGTACTATTATTAGCCTTATTTTTCTGCTGACTCAGACAGAGGAGTAAGAAAATACCATCTGCTACTTATTAGGTGCTAGAAACTATTCACTCCTTTGATCCTTACAAGGACTCTATGAAGGAGATATTATTATCTTTATTTTACAGACAAGGCTATTAGGCTCAGAGAAGTTAAGTAATCTTGCCCAAGGTCACCCAGCCCATAAATGGTGAAGCCAGGATTTGAATCCTGGTGGATTTATTTCTTATTTCAGAAGAGTTTCCTTTGGGCTTTTCCACTGCTTTAACTCTTGTGATATTAACTTTTGCTTTCATCTCTGGATAGAAAAGTGTTAACAGTGGAGATCGAATACCCACTGATTAGAAAAAAAAAAAAAAATTAAAGCAAAAAAACGGAAACCTGCCATCCTCTTCTGCCCCCCAAGAAAAGTAGCACAAGGTGGATGTTCCTGGAATGGGTCTCAGCTGTGGCAGGAGGGGAAGGGAGAACAAAGTTGGAGGATCAAAGACTGTTTTCTGTGGCTGCCCATGGAGTTTCATCCTAAGTATTACAAAGGAATAAGAGCTCTTCTGAGTTCTTAGAACTCTGGCTTTGTGGGAGATAAATTTGAATTCTCTCTTTGTCATTCATCTTGGAGACCAGCTCAGACTTGGTTGAGTTCCTTCGTTTACTCATACAAAAAAATGGCAACAAATTGGCTCCCTATTCAATGGCTGGATAATAAGCACCCAAAAAGCGTGTTCCTAAGTCACGGCGACAGTACCATGTGAACGTAAATGGAGACTTTGTATATGGAACTTCTTTGTAAGTGAATAAGCAAATATAAAGGCTTATTATTACAAGTGTAGTGGGTGTTGGAGGTTGGAGTGTTGGAGGTTTTAAAATGAAGGGGAACTGTTTGTGTTCTCTGTTAGAAAGAAATATTAGGTAACTGGGTAGAAATCATTTTAAATAACCAGTGTTTAGAGGCGTTGTTCCAAACTGGAGGTTGTGTACCTATGAGACCACTCCGAGTGTGTGTGATGGTCAGGAAAGACACCAGCGCCTGAATTATTGGAGGAATGTAGGAGAGAGAGGGTAGAAAAGCACCTGAGCACTGTGTTAAAATAAAAAGACAGCGAGGAAGCATGGGGCAAGATCAAGGAGAAGAGAGCTCTTGGCAAAGACTGCTTCTGTAATTTATCCCAGACCCCTTAATTCCTGACCACGACCCTGGGGAGGAGATTATCACCTTCCCCAGCCAGCACAATTGGCTGGTATGGAGGTTGTTAACTTGAGAAAATCACTAGAGATAGCACTGGACAACTTCAAAAGTCCACTGTCTTTTTCAATGAGCTTGTTGTAAAGGGGCTTAAATAGAATACTAATAACAGCTAAAGATCTAGCTGCAGGTGGCTGTCCAAGTCCAATCAAAATAATTTCCCCCCAGTCTTCGTGGATAAAGGAGGGCAGAATTAAAAAGGGAACCGAGAGTGATTTTTGGCACGGGCACCAAGTCTGTTGTGGAGGAAGACTATTGGTGTTGGCAGTGTGCAGTTAGGTTTTTCCCCAGCAACAAATTTCCCTTTCCCCTCGATGGCTTGGAAGGCCTGTACACAAATGCCTTTGTGTCAGTTGTCCACAGCTGCACACACCATGGGGTATTTGCTTTAGTCAACGGTACAGTGGAGGGAGGGCAGGTTGTTGGTTTTTGAAAAATCAGAATTATTACACACACCTGTATCACCCCCTTTTCTGGAAGTTTCCATGCTGCATTGAAAATATTCTATTTGAGGATTACAGACTTGACATCATCAGGGCTTCTCTCTTTGTGGTAGCTTATGTTTAACCAGTGTTCTACCAGAGTTTCTAAAACCACGTTCCTTGATCATGAATATTAGTGGAATGAAAGATTCGCTTGTCAAGTCAAGATTGCCAAATGCCAGGTTGCACAAAATTGGACACGTATCTTTACTGAAGGGCTTTCCAGAGCCTTGAATATACAAATTTGTTTTAAGTCCCCTAGGAAGGGATCTAATTTTTTTACCCCCTAGTTATCTGACCCTTTGTTTCACTGATGCATCCTGGGAGATACTGCATTCTTTAAATGGGCAGGAGTGGTTTCCCTGAGAAGCAGGTTGAACAGGCATTTCTCTTGCTGTCCCTGGAGAGAAGAGGCCTGAGTCAGGTGTTATACACAGCACACAGTGGCACATGGCCTTGGGGGGTGTGTGTCTGTGTGTGCGCGTGCGTGTGTATGCATCTGGGCTGGTGGTTGGAAAAGGAAAGGTAGAAGAGTCCAGCTCTGTCCTCTCCCCTCCGAGATATCCAGGCTTAATGATTTCCTCAAGAACTTTTTCTTCCTAGGCCTCAAGTGTCAAAGCCTAGTCCTAGGTGGAATTGTGGTAAACATTATTCCCAAGCGTCTCAGTATTTTTAGCTTGTCATTGATGTAAGCAGATCTCCACAGCTGAAAATAGTGACATAGAGTCATTTGGGTCAATTTGTGAATTTTCCTCAGGGATGCGTGTTCAGGGGATTAATTTTATGGCAAGAGGAAAGTTGCTGGAAATGGTTGTTTTCCTGAACAGTTCTGTGTTCTTATTTAAAGGAGACAGGACTGTTCAGATGGCTCTTGTCCAGGCACCCTAGTACAGTTGGCGAACCATCTTCCCTGGCTTCGTGAATTCTCATGGGGTTGATCATGGTGCCAGTCTTCTTTCACTGCTGTCTAAAGGAGCTGGAACTCTGGAGGTTTTGGGGTGTGTGAAGGCATTCCCATTTTCCATTTCCCATTTGGCTCACTGAGCTCGAGGGGAGATGGACCCTGCGAGGCCCCTCTCCATTTCTCCCAGACGACATGAGCAAGCCCAGAGAAGATCAAACATGGCAGAGTCAGAATGGCCAGACAGATATGCATCTTGAGAAACAGTCTGGAGATAGCTTCCAGAGGTTTTTTCTAAGCCCTGGTCATGCCATGTGGATTCTCTTTTAGTCATTTAGTAATTAAAGAAGGAAACCTACCCTCAAGAAATGAAGTCAGCAGCTCAATCAAGTCAAAGGACCTCGGGAAGGGACCAGGGCTATTGATTAATCTTCCAGTATCTCTTGAGTCTGTGAAACCCCTTTCGTCGGTCTTGTGCATGTTACTGTTGCGTTCAAACTGGGTCTGTTGGTTATTTATTTCTTTAAGATGTTAAGCCTGTTTGGAAATTAAACGCTTTCTTGGGTTTCATCTTCTTGGACCAATGGCAGACCTGCTGGGGTGATCCTAAGAGGACACATTGATAAAAGCCTTAATGGGACCGCGCAACGGGAAAAAGTCAAAATGAATTAGCTTGCTGTGACATGGCTAACATCATTGCGTTTATATATGTTTCATTAAGCGTGGGCTTGACAGCTTTATGAAGAAACAGTGGGGTATGCAATGCAGGAAGGCCCTGTCACCCTGCCAAAGCTGATGGCGGCCTGTGCCATGCGTGCTCTTTAATAGAATAATATTTGCGCAGTGAAAATGTCATTTTAAATGACTGGTTTGATAATCCCTTAAG
Source organism: Mustela putorius furo (assembly GCF_011764305.1). Classification (NCBI taxonomy): domain Eukaryota; kingdom Metazoa; phylum Chordata; class Mammalia; order Carnivora; family Mustelidae; genus Mustela; species Mustela putorius. The sequence continues at coordinate 23,702,551 of NW_025421341.1, forward strand.
CTTTTAAATGATCTGCAAAGTCTGGAGACTCTACCCCAGTGTTTAAAATTGACGGGAACATTAATGAACGCAAACATTAAAGGATGGTCCCTATCTTTGTTTCCTGAGCCTGACATTGCTTACTGGGGTTTCTTTCCTTTTGTCTCATTGTGCCCTTTCTGCCACACCAGTGTGTGGTGTGTTCACGGAGCAGCTGCAGCAGGTCTTCGCTGCAGGGATGCTTTTGGGGAGGGGGCTCAGCCTGCAGTGGGACCTGGATTTATCAGAGTTTGCTGCTAGCACAAAATTCCCTCCTACAGAGTAGAAAAGGCCCCCCCTCTGGGAGGGAGTTTGTAGGAAGGGTCCCCTCTGGGCAGAGCAATTAGCAAAGGGCTTGCTTTTCTCTAGCTGGGGCATCCTGAGCCAGGGTTTTAGCTCAGTGAGAGGTAAGTAGGAGGGATTTAAGCCCCTTACAGCCTCCTTAGGGCATGTCCTGCATAACCAGATGCAGCATCCCTGGTGAGGTCTACCTTGTTCTGTCCAAAACCCCTTTGGGACAGGAATAAAGCCTCTTTTTCCCCAGACAAATATCCTGTGCTATATGAGATTCTGGGAGGGCCTTTCCCTGGGGGAAAAAAGCCCCACTCATTCCCTCCTCTCTTCAATGACTAGAATAGGATAGGAAGGCTGATGTAGTAGAGACTGCCTTCTTAAGGACTGAGCATTATGATCTGAGGCTTGGCAAACTATAGCTTGGGGGCCAAATCTGGCCCTTTGCCTGTTTTTATAAATAAAGTTTTATTAGAACATAGTCATGCCTATTCATTTATTGTTTGTGATGGCTCTTCTACCACAATGGCAGAGTTGAAGAATCACGATGGAGGTTGCATGGTTCACAAAGCTTAAAGCATTTGTCATCTGACCCTTTATAGAAAAGTCTGTGGACCCCTGCCTTTGAACACTGGGCAAAATGAGGTAGGAACCCTTGCCTGAATTCTGGCTCTGTCAATTTGTGATTTGTCATTTCCTTGAATTCCTTAATATCTCTGTTCCTCAGGTTCCTCATAAGTAAAATGGTTATAATAGCTCTGCCGTTCTCCACTGTGTGCCACTGTTGTGAAGATTAAATGAACAAAGGGAAAGTGCCGTCTGTGTGTGTGTTGTTATCCATCTCAGGTCTGGTGTGGTCTAGCTATGATACCTTGGAGAAGGCCCCTCCACCCCTTTAAAGCTGTTTCCTCTTCTGTAAAGCAAGAAGTGTGCTCTAGATCAGCACATCTCCAACTTTAATGTGCATATGGCCACCTGGGGAGTTTGGTAAAATGCACATTCTGATTTGGTAGGTCTGGGGTGGGGGCTAAAATTCTGCCTTTAAAAAAAAAAGATTTTATGTATTTATGTATTTAATTATTTAGAGTTCAAGCAGGAGGATGGGGCCAAGGGAGAGGGAGAGAGAGAAAATCTCAAGTAGACTCCCTGGTGAGCACAGAGCCCGATGCAGGGCTTGATCCCACGACACTGAGATCATGACCTGAGCTGAAATCCAGAGTCAGACACTTCACCAACCAAGCCACCCAGGAGCCCCTGAGCTTCTGTGTTTCTAACCAGCTCCCAGATAGTGGTGCTGGTGCTATAGCTGTATTGGGGACCACACGAGTAGCAAGGGGCTACATGATTTTGTTCACCTTCCCTGGTGGTGTGATCAGTGAGCTGTCTTGCAAAGGCTGTTGTACCCGTAGCAGGGACAGTCACTTTTCCAGCCACCCCTCTCCCACCATTTGCATGGTTGGTAGGGTTCTGACTTGTTTTAGCTTGTAGCCTACCTCTGCATCTGTTGTAGGGCATTGGTGAGGTGAGATGGGGATTTTTCCATTTCTTGAGGGTTCTGGTCAAACCCTTCTTTGGCAGCTAGGTGGCTTGATAGAAGCAGCTGGTGGCAAACCAGACTCTCCCTGGCTGGTCTCCAGACCACCTGAGCACAGCGGAGGGAACTTGGCTTATGCATCTGGGGAAGTAGGTGGTAGAGAAACGTGTCAGGGGAGTTGTTCATGACAGCAGGCATCAGGTCAGCCTTGATACCCTGTGGACAGGACAGGGTTATGATGTAAAAACACTGGATTCAGATAAACTTGGGTTTACATCTCAACTTCACCTTTTTCCAGTGGTGCTTGGGCAAGATCCTGAACCTCTCTGAGCTTCAGTCTTCTCAGAGACTTGTGAGAATTAAATGAAGTTATATTATGTTTCCCTGTTCCAAATCCTCTGGGACACCCTCTGACTGCATCTCGAATCCCACTTAGCTCAGTTGCTGGCACTAATAGAAATTCAGCAAAATTTTAGTCAACAAAAATCAGGCCACAGACACACTACATGTAATGTGTTTTTATAGAGGAAAATAAGAAGCACTAAAACATGCCTTTGATTAATCCTCAACATTTTAGTCCTTCTGCTCATAAGATGTGGCACCTCTGGCATGGTCCTTCAGTTCTTGGTGTCTCAGTTTCTTTGTCTGTGATGCCAGGATAACAGTTGGGCTGGTTTGGTGGGACTGTTGGGAGAATGGGATGAGAAAAGATAGCCCAAGTTTTAATGCAGCTCTGGCACCCAGTGAACACACACTAGCTTTAGCGCATCTTGTGGTTATTGTTTCAAGATCCCAAGGAACACTTGCTTGTGGTTAGAAGATGCTGCTGAGCAAGTGGCTGTGGGATCCCTGAACAATAATGGCCCTTAAAGTGCTTTAAGAACTAGTTCAGGATGCTCATCCCCTGGTTGGGAGTGTTCTTATTGGGAATGCTCCAATAAGGAGCATTCTTATTGGGTTCTTCCTTATTGGGAATGCTCTCCCTCACTGGGAGTGCTCTCCCTCATTGGGAGTGGTCTCCCTGGTTGGGACAGGTCTCCCTGATTGGGAATGCTCTCTCTGGTTGGGAGTGGTCTCTCTGGTTTGGAGAGAAAGGCTCCAGGCATACTAGATCCATGTTGTTCAACTCTAATGGGTTCTGGATGCTTCTTTTTAATGCTTGTTGCCCAGCACACTCTCCACAGTGGCCATTTTGGCTTCATCACTTATATTTTGAAGTTGTCTTTGATGCTCTGTTCTTTGCTCCAAGTACTAGCCTCTCATCAGGATCCTGGATTCTTCCTCCACGCTGGTGTCTACTCTTTCCTGTTCCCATCCACCCCAAGTGCCTCAGCCTCCCTACCCCCCATCTGGCCTGCTGCAAAGCTTGAGGCCAGCAGCTTTCAACCCTGACCCCAACGAAGTCACCTGGTGAGGCTTTAAAAAGAAAATAGAATCCTAATGCTCTAAGCACCAAGATTTGGATTCAGCTAGGCAGGGATAGAACCTCAGACATCTGTGTTTTAAAATCTCCCCAGATGATTCCAATTTGCAGTCCAGGTTAAGAACCTCTGTTAGAGGCTTTCCTGCATTCAGCTGCAAAATCAGGAACTCAATAGCTTTTATAACTTCACTCCTCACCTGCAGAGAGGAGCCAGTGCAGTCAGATAGGACCCTTGAACTCCAGCTCCAACACCTCCCCCCCTGATTCACAACCAACCGACAATCAATTTTCTTCTATGATCATATATTTGCCTTTCATAGTATTTATTTGGGCACTTACCTTATATCTTTCACTGAATAGGAAGCTTCTTGGGAAAGGATCAACAACTTGTTTAATTTTGTACCTCCCACAATATTTAGCAGGGCTTCTCACATAGTAAATATTCAATAAGTAGTCACTGGGCTGATTTATAGTTGTGTGCCCCACAGGGTCTAGAACAGTTCTGAGAACATAGTAAACACGCAATAAATATTTCTTGATTGACTGATGTATCTACTCAAAACCTATAGAAGAAAAGGAGGAAATAGAAATAATTCCTAGCCCTGTGGAATAAGTAGGTAAGGCAGGGTAAGTATTGCAGTAATTTAACTCCCAGTGCCTTTGTTCCTGGTGTGGGTGTATGCAAGAGCCCATGGAAACATACACACACACACACACACACCAGTTCTTGGAAATGCAGGAACTGCTCATCTCCATAGATGATCCCTGTCATTCAGTGAGACCTGAATTGTTAAATGAGAACAATGTCAGATTTAGTTTTGTCATGTTCAACATAAGGTAATTTCACATAACAGTACTTTGAAAACCACCACCCACATTCAAGTTAGTACAAAGTGGTTGTACCGGGTCGAGGGAGGATGCCTGGCTTCTAGTCTTGGGGCTATCACTCACCTGTCAGGCAACCTTGGTGATGTCCCTTAACCTCCTTGGCCCTTCGTTTCCTCTTCTGAAAAATTAGGCTTTGGGTTAAATCAGCAATTTCTCCTTCCTGAAGTACATTCCAAAGGATGTTGGTTTCTCAGACTATGAAAGATATCAATAGGTATTCAGAACAAAGCAACCAACAAACAAAAGTTTTGAGGAACAAATAAAAATTGTTTGGGAAATTCTGGTTAAGCCAAAGGAAATAACTCAGGACTTCTTAGAGCCTTTTTGTTTGTTTGTTTGTTTACTATGACCCTCCAAGAGGATGGGGACAGGACAGGTTTCCCTCAGATCATTTGGCTCTGAAATGCATTCTTTTTTTTTTTTTTTTTAAAGATTTTATTTATTTATTTGACAGACAGAGATCACAAGTAGGCAGAGAGGCAGGCAGAGAGAGAGGAGGAAGCAGGCTCCCTGCTGAGCAGACAGCCTGATGCAGGGCTGGATCCCAGGACTCTGGGATCATGACCTGAGCCGAAGGCAGAGGCTTTAACCCACTGAACCACCCAGGCGTCCCCTTTTTTCCCCATGGAATATTTACTAGTGATCTGTGGAATTTGCAAACTCATCCTCAGTAGTGGTGGCTGAGGGTGCCCTGGTATTATGCCAGGGCAATCATTCTGTAGGTTGTCTTCAGGTACTGATAACACTGTGAAGAAAATCTCCTCGCCTGTGGTACTTGTATTTTGGTTCCCCTGGCATCTAAGTCTTACCTATGGGTAATTAACTCAGTTCTTTCTTGAGCTCTTCCCACTTCACTCCATCCCATGGTGATATCCCTGGGCTTTGAATCTATTAAGGCAACAGAGTAAGGCGTGGAATCTCTTTGCTATTGCAGAGTAGGGTCTGAATCCTCATTCCCTCAATTGTGTGGGTACCTGGCCAAGTAATGTAGCCTTTCTAAGTCTCATTGGGCTGATCTGAAAACTGTGGAAAATACCCTGTGGACATTTGTGGCCCTGCCCAACATCCACTTGTCCTTCATGTAGTAAAACATTAAATGAAATTTCCTTCCAGAGCTCATGCCAGCCACACTCTTAGCCCAGTGGTGGTTCAGTGTCCAGACCCAAGGCAGTCAGGACATCATATTTTCCTGGATTCCCAGGACATCCATATTTCCATGGACATGTGACCCAATCAAGATCCATGGGACACAAGTATAATTTTGCTGATATTTCTAGAGGAGAGGCTCTTGCTCTTTTCCACTGGATATGGAATTTAGGGAGGATAAGATCTGAGTAAGTTGCATCTTACAACTGTGAAGGGAGAGTTTTTCTGAGAACAGAATCAACAAAGTGGAATATAGAATTAATGGCTGAAATTTTCAGCAGCCATTTGGACCACAAGGTGACTTTGGGGACAAAAACTGTAGAAGATGCCCAGGTCCCTATTGTCATGAAGTAGCATTTTAGTTTGGGACTACTTATCTTTTTGAAAGTGAGAAATAAACTTCTATTACACTAAATTCCCTGTGATTTTTTTTTCTGTTATTTATAACTGAAATTTATATCCTTAATCCTAACAGTTTTCTGTTTTCTTTGCTTTTTGGTTTGTTTTTCAAACAGAAAGAGTCCTCTGTGATATATTTGCTCACCTTCATGGCAAGATTTTGTTATGGGCTGAACTGTTACCACCCCCACCGCCCCCCCCCCCCAATTCTTAGTTTAAATCCTAATCCCAGGACATCGGGCTATAACTGTATTTGGAGACAAGTGCTTTAAAGAGGTAATTAAGTTAAAATGAGGTCTTTGGAGTGGACCCTAATCCAGCATGACTGGTGTCTTCATAGGAACAGCATACGAGTGAGCACAAGGAAAAGACCATGTGAAAACAGAGAAGAAGATGGTCACCTACGAGCCAAGAAGAGAAGCCACAGAATTAAAACAAATCTGCCAACAACTTGCTCTTGAACTTCTAGCTTCCAGAGCTGTGAGGAAATACATGTCTGTTTCTTAAGCCACCGGTCCATGGTACCTTCTTATGGGAGGCCTTGCAAATGAATACAGAGGAACTGAAGTAATCATGTAGCACAGTGTTTGTGCCCAGGAGTCCCTCAACACACGTTACCTCCTTTTCCCCATGTACTAACTCATACTGTCAGGAAACCTTCCAGAACGCAATGTGCTCCATTTTCCTAACTAGATCCTTGAAGTCTGCACAGCACCTGACTCAGGACTATTATGCACACTGGAACACTCAATAAATGCTTATTGATTAATTAAGACTCCCTAGGCCATGCTAGGCAGGCAGAGATGGATTAAGTTGTTTAATAAAGTCTGTCCTAATGCACCAAAATCCTCTGCAGGCTTCTGCTTTAAAGGGAGAAAAGAGGGAGAAGACAGGTTTTACAGCTGGTTGAAATACACTGGAAGAAGCTGTCAGGGGAAATAGTCCTGGAGATGAAATTGACAGAGTGATGGTCAGGCAGCCCTTCGCTATTAGTTTCAAGCTACCCGTTATGTCTGTTTTAATCTGGAGGATGTTTGCTAATGAAATGAGTGAGTGTGTGAATCTCAATAATGCAAAGTTAATGTTGTAAGCATTTGTGGCCATCAGTGCTTCACTTTGGTCCGACAGAGAGCTTTTTTTTTTCCTTCTTCTTTTTTTTTTTTAATCCTTCTTCCAAGCTGTAATAGGATGGAAATATTTTTGCTCGCTGTTATTTTTGAGAACTGTAAGTGAATGTTGGCCCTGCTGCCCCTTAAATCCATAGCAACAAACCTATTCCTTTTAAAACCTAATTTCAAAACGGTGGCTAGACCTAGAAATCTATCCTTTTAAGCTCAAATGTGGCATGGCAGAGGTTATATCTTCACTCCTGTAATTTTCCTCTGGGGAGCAACTAGACCTTCGCTAACAAAGTATTGGTTAAATTTCACCCACTGGGAAAAAGAAAACTGACAAAAATGTGTCACATTGCCCGGGTACAGGGCTGCAGAGTGTTTTTTCACCAGTCGCTGGTAAAGAGAGGAAGATGTTCCTTGATCCTTTGCCTTTCTCCGAGTAAAGGGCTGGATAAAGTAGTCGTCTGTATAATTAAATAAATGTGAAAAAACAAAGGCAAAAATAAACCAAACCCATGTTTGTCTGAGCTCTTGAAACTTTTCTTGAGATAAGATGAAGGAGGAAAGGTGAAATGGAATTATTCAGATAATCTTTATGCTCTTGTCCACTCTGTGTAGGGGGATGGTCTCAACCCCAGTGGCCTGACCTTTCCTTGCGATTGGCTCTTTTCACACTATTATCCGAATAAACTTTTTGAGAGTATCAGTTGTGAAATCACATAGTTGTTTTCCAACGGGTGCCTTGGAGGTCCATTAGCTGAATAATCTTGCATCACTGGGGCTACTGGCTGACCTAATCCTCCTTTTTAAATATCCTTGCATCTGGGAACCTGGGTGGCTCAGTTGGTTAAGCACCTGCATTCAACTCAGGTCATGATCCTGGAGTCCCAGGATGGAGTCCCGGGATCTAGTTTTGCATCGGGCTCCCTGCTTGGTGGGGAGTCTGCTTCTCCTTCTGACTCTCCCCCACCATGTGCTTTCTCTCTCAGTCTCTCTCAAATAAATAAATAAAATCTTAAAAAAAATCCTTGTATCTGATTCTGCCAAAAAATATACATATATTTAAAAATGTTGAATATTAAGCATCCCATTGTTTTGTGGTCAAGTGATTTTTCCTTACCAACTAGCATCAGAAGACATGAGATGTAATGGTCATAATTATTGCAAGATAAGGTTTTGGAAAAAGTTTACCATTATCTCTGTATTTCAATCTTGGAATAAAATGAGAAAGATCTCACAATTATATATTAGTTCTCAGGTGTTTGGCTTACTTTTTTTTTTTGGTCTAAAGTTTACAAAAAGAGTCTGCATATAGATGTGTGTGTGTGAGTGTGTGTGTGTGTGTGTGTGTGTGTGAGAAAAGAGAAGAGGAAGAGTCCATTTCTTACTCTTAGAGATACCTGCAAGGCTGTTAGTTTACCTGTGGTCAGCCTGATGATCAGAGAGAGGGAAAGATTCCTGTCTTTCCTCCCTGTATACACAGGGCATCCTTGGGAGTGATGTGCAGATGTGTTGATTTGCCAACTGTCAGGCTCAGGGTCTGTCCAGATGCCTTCTTCAGGAAGCAGCCCCCTCTCTGCCCAGCATCCCCCAGTGGCTGAAAGCCAGATTGGACTGTGGGAGTAGTAAAGGAGTTAGGGTGGAGGCAGCAACCACGGGTGGGGGGTAGAAGGTCTCTTCCAAGGGAGATGACAAACACTTAGCATACTGAGTGGAGAAGTAGGTGTTATAGAACTGGGCCAAAGGTGGCCACTGTATATTGGCCCTTAGGTTGTTTATTTCTTCACTGCAGACTGAGAGCTAACAGCTCAAAAGCCTACTTGTGCCAAAATTAAATTTTTATATATTCAGTTATATAAAAAATAGTCCAGGAGAGCCTGGGTACCTCAGTCAGTTAAGCATCTGACTGATGGTGATTTCAGCTCAGGTTGTGATCTCGGGGTGGTGGGATTGAGCACTGTGTCTGGATACCCACCTCACCTCTACTCCTGGCCCTGCTTGTGTGGTCTGCTTGGGATTTTCTTTTTCCTCTTCCTCTGTCCTCCCTACCCCCTTGCTCATGTGGACAAGCTCTCTCTCAAAGTAAGTAAATAAAATCTTTAAAAAAGTAGTCCAAACAAGTATAATGTTAGCCATTTAGGGCCATTGATAAGGTAGAGCATTGTGGTTATAAGACCCCAAGGTGTGACGGCCCTTTGGGGAGAGACTCCCTGCCATCCTGCTGACCCTAGACATCACAGAGACATACAAGCTTCTCTTTGGTCCCCTCTCTCCCAGAGTTCCCTGGCCCGCCTCCCCTTCTGGATGCAGCTTCCTTTGAACAGTCTCATGCTATGAGGCTCACACAGCCCTGTCCAAGTGCTTCCCAATACAGATTGTTGTGTGTACTGCCACTCATGGTCATACCTTTGTCCTTCATTGGACCCCCAACTCCTCAAACCCTCTACAGCATGTTAGGATCAAGGCCCTGTAGCACTTGGCTATCAGTCCATACTTTGTCTCCAGACCAAAGGCATGCCAACAGAAAACACCTGGCTGACTGCCCCATTTTATTTTTTTCAACTCCTTTGAATTGAAAGAATGCTCAGTCTTGCAAAGTTTGTCCATCCTGAACCATCCTGAGAAATAAATAATCTCACCTGCTGAGAGGCAACCATTGACTGGGAATGCTGGTATTGTTTAAACAGGAATGGAAAGTACATAGATGCTTATTTTATTGTTCTATAAACTGTAGTTATATTTCAGCCTTTGTATGATGTATATAGTAATGAAATGTAGAAGAGTCAAGTTTTTTTGGTAGCAGAAGACACAAGGGAAAGAGTGGGGTGAAGAAAAACATGAGAAGTAGAAATAAAATGAGTGCCTGATTATTTCGTGGCTTTTGATGGTCTTCTTCCTTGAACTACATGAAAGGCTTTTTCAGAGTGTGGAAAAAGGTCTTTATATCCTAGTAAAATATTGGATTCATATTTGTTCTCAATGAATATTGCTGATGAATGAAAAGCTAAGGAAGAGGAAGATGTCTGGGGAGAGAAGAGATAGAAGGAAATAGCATAAGGGCTTTGACAAGAAGAGAGAAAACTATAAAAGGAAGCTGAGCCATGTAGCCTTAGGCAAGTCTTTGAGCTTCAAATTCCTAATGGTGGACGGTAATAAGAGGCAGCTCTGCCTGGTGGTGGGAAGTCCCATAGAAACGGAAGGTCTTTATTGTTCCTTTGTGTATTTTACCTTTTCCTCTGCCAAAAAAACCATGGAGGTAGCCTTTAGAATAGTGGGTGGTACCTGGGCACCTGGAGTAGCTTGGAAAGTCTCCAAGGGTTAGGAAGAAGGTCCCTGTAACCTGCTTTAGAAGACAGAAGAGCAGCCTCTTTGTTTGGGGGTGACACCATTGAGTTATATTGTTTATTATAATTTTATGGTTCAGAAGGCAAAGTCCAGACCCCTGGGCATGAATCCTAGGGGAAGAATGGGGCCTTGGGACTCTGTGTTAGCAGATCCCTGCCCCCAGTTTCAAGCTGCTTTCTGGGCCCAAGCAATAACTACATGTGGCCACAAAGCATTGAATGCTAAATCTTGGGGCCCAATGTGGATGCTTTTCAGAGGAGCTGGGCACTGAGACATTAGGTGATGCTCCTAGCAAGAACTGGTCACCTGCATAGGAATTTCCATCTTGGAGGAATTTTCTCAGCCCGTTGGGATTATCAGATGGTAAGAGGAATCTCAGAAGAGAATTAGACTCCTTGCTAATAAGGCGAGAATTAGACTCCTTGCTAATAAGGCAGGTGGAGATTGGAGACAAAGGCTTTCCCCTTGATATATGCAGAGCAGTTCTGACCAGTTATATTATGATTAAACATGCTGCATGCTTCCCACGGATGATCAACCAAATATGTATTCCAGGGCAAGACAAGAACAACTATAAAAAAGATTTAGGAAGATGCCAAGGTTATTGATTGGAACCATCTATTGTTCTGAGTTTTGTGGCATTGCTTTGCCTTTTCCCTGGTGGAATCACATTAGAGACTATTGCTTTCATACTGATTTCTACAGCATGTGGGCAAAACCCACATTGGTTCAACCCACATGGTTGAATAAGCCTATATAGTTGCAAATCATGGATGGAACCCCATTGAAACTCGTTTCAAAAAGTCAGAAAAAAAATACAGAACATAATCTCACAACAGTTTTAGATTTCAGTGTCCCTCAGGATTGATAGCCCATTTTGTGGGGGGGGGGGTGTCTGATAAGCAGGCAGTTTCTGAAAGGTTGTGGGGACTCTTCCAAGGTAATTATGTCACCTGGCTTGAACGGGGAGTACAATCTTCTTATAGAGACCTTCTTTAGCAGTCTTTAATTAATCGGGTAACCCCTACCCCGGGCACCAACATACGTTATTGCTTTTTCTAAGTCCCTTCTCTTAACAACAACAAAAAGTCTCTTCTAATACTGGTATGAGAAACCTGGACTGTTTTTTTTTTTTTTTTTTTTTTTTAAGATTTTATTTATTTGACAGAGACAGAAATCACAAGCAGGCAGAGAGGCAAGCAGAAAGAGAGAGAGGAGGAAGCAGGCTCCCTGTGGAGCAGACAGCCCAACGTGGGGCTCGATCCCAGGACCCTGGGATCATGATCCGAGCTGAAGGCAGAGGCTTTAACCCACTGAGTCACCCAGGCGCCCCCTGGACTGTTTTTTGAAAATTTAAACAAGATTCTGCCCCCTCAACCCCTGTTATAGAAAATTGAAAAAAATGGTAAAAAGTAGAAAGAATCAAAAAGTCTTCCATTATCCTACCATTCTGAGACAATAAAGCTACATTTTGGCACACACACACATATATATGTATATATACATTATATCTAGTTGTTAAATTGTGGACATAATTGAGATCCTATGGAACTGAACAAATGAATACCTTTGTGCTTTTTGGTTTAATATTTGACATAAGCATTTCCCCATATTACCAAAAACTCTTTATAAATATTTTAAATAAATGAATAACATTTTCTTTTGAATGCACCATAATTTGCTTATCCAATCTCCCAATCTGAAGCATTTCAGTTGTTTCCAACTTCTTTGTTATTATAAATAGTATTGCATTTAGCATCTTTGTGCATGATTCTGTTTTTCCTGCTCTTAGACCGAATGGCTCAACTGATATGAATATTTTTCGAGCTCTTCCTTTGCTCTGCCAAAACACTTTTCAAAAAGATTATACTACTTACAGTCCACCAGAAGTGAGCTCCCTTTCACTCTACCTCATCAGCACCGGGTAATGCTATTTTTAAGAAAATGACTAATTTTAGAGCTAAAAAGCTGCATCTTATTATTTGAGCTCTTGCCTGTTTTTCTTCGTTTGCTTGCCATTCTATTTTTGCTTGTGACTTTTCTATGTACTTTGTCCACTTATCCGTTGATCTATTTACCAAAGCCCCTTATATATGTACATGATATTTATAATTTTTGTGTGGTATTAACTGTAAATATGTTGGTTTTTTTGTCCTTTTGTTTTTAAATGCATGAATTATAGATTTTTTAATTGCTTCCTTTTTAAAACTTCATTTTAAACATTTAGAGATTAAATATTATTCACTTATATGTTCTTACAGTTTTGTTTTAATCATTGTAACTTCTTATATTTACCTTTAAATCTCACTAGAATTTACTTGGAAATATTCCTGAGATTTTTTTTTTTTTAAGATTTTATTTATTTATTTGACAGACAGAGATCACAGGTAGGCAGAGAGGCAGGCAGAGAGAGAGGAAGGGAAGCAGGCTCCCTGCTGAGCAGAGAGCCCGATGTGGGGTTCGATCCCAGGACCCTGGGACCATGAGCTGAACCAAAGGCAGAGGCTTTAACCCACTGAGCCACCCTATTCCTGAGATTTTTAAAATCTATTTAAAAATATTTTTTACATATTTAAAAAATTTTTAATATTTTGAAATAAGTATTTATTTGAGAGAAAGAGAGAGAGAAAGAGAGAGTGCATGCATATGCAGACAGAGGAGCAGAAGGGGAAGGAGAGGGAGAGAATCTCAAGCACACTCCATGCTGGGTGTGGAGCCTCATGCAGGGCTTGATCTCATGATCCTGAGATCATGATCTGAGCTGAAACCAAGAGTCAGATGCTTGACCGACTGAGCCACCCAGGTGCCCCCTAAAATGTTTTTAAATGGACATCTCTTCCCAAATGGTTGATTTTTGCAGCTTTATGGGGATGATATCTTCATTTTTCTACTGATTTGTGATGACTTTATTATTAAAGGCTGAAATTTTACATATATTAGTGTTGGGTTGAAGGCTAAATGCATATGCAACATAACAATTATTAATATATAATATAACATAACATAACAATTATTAATTGTTGTTTTTTAAAAAGATTTTATTTATTTATTTGACAGACACACAAGTAGGCAGAGAGGCAGGCAGAGAGAGAGGAGGAAGCAGGCTCCCCGCGAAGCAGAGAGCCTGAGCGAGGCTCGATTCCAGAACCCTGAGATCATGACCTGAGCGGAAGGCAGAGGCTTAACCCACTGAGCCACCCAGGTGCCCCAACAATTATTAATTGTTTTAAAATACGAGCTAGTACCCTCTCATTACTTTTGTTTTTAAGAAATGTTCTTGATTACTTTCAGATATTAATCCTGAAAGACAAACTTTAGAATTATTTTGCCAAGGTTAAATTAAAGTCTTGCTGGAATTTTCATCAGTATTATTACAGAAATCATGGCCAAACAACTGAGAACAAAAAAGGCTACTTGGAGTTTTCTGTAGCAAGGGAATTAGCCACCATTACTTGTGTTTTGGCAGAGACTCAACAGCAGGCAGAGGAGCGGGAAAACTTTATAGTGGAAAGAAGAGAGGGTCTCAGGTGTGCCCTGTGCTCTGTGACAATAGAGAGGTTGGAGGTAGGTGGACAGAAAGGAGGGTATCTTATGTGATTGGTTAGGGGTACCTATTTGGCTTTCTCGAATTGGTCCTAAATCGACCTAATCGGAAATTAGGTGACGGTGAAAAAATTAGGGAAGCTGTCAGTTATTTTGGGCTAATAGTTACAAAAGTTTTTGCTTAACTTCCTGCATTATTACTAGAGTTAATACACTCTAGTAGAAACTTCCTAGAAGTTTGACTTCATGGGCTGTTTATTTTAGATAAGGGGTGGGTTTCCTGGACCAGTAGGTGCAGCTGTGGGTTAGACTTCTGCTTTTACACAATGCTTGGCCTTTGTCCATTTGTGTATTCATTCTCTTCTATGAAAACTATCTATTAACTCAAGAATTGGTAACATGATACTATTCAGTATTCTCATCCAAGAAGTGACTTATGATTTTTACCTATATGGAAAATCAGTGAGGGGAAAACCAGGCACAAGCTTCTGGGAGTCCTTTCCTGGTGGAGTCACACTAGACGCATGTAATTCCCCTAGCAACGAATGTCACAGCTCATGTGAAATGATGTCTACCAAGGAAGCGGCTCATTACAGACCCAGTGTCCAGGGTTTTTACTGGACGCTGATCACACAGGCAGCCTGTGCTAGGCAGATACCAAAATTTCAGGCTGCCAGAGTGAAAGCTGGGTTCAGCATAAAACATACCATTGGCTCAAACAGTTTAGGTGCAGTGAGCCATTCTTATCAATTAGGGGGATTGGAACCCTCCTGAATTCCAAGTTCCCAGATGCCAACCAAGGGCCAATCTTGTAAGTAGATCTTTCTAAGATTAGCAGTCAGACTTGTTAACTCTTCTCTGTACACCTATGTTTGTGTGTATGTATTTGTGTGGTCATGTGCCATTTTTGGCAGTGTTTGATATCACAGTGAAGATAACTTTATGAAATAAAGTGGGCGGAGTCCTTTTTCTGGGGTATGTTTGTGTGTGTGTATGTGTAATGGGACAGTTTACACAGAATGAGAATTTTCTGCTCTTCGAAGGATTTATAAGAACTTATCTATAAAATTACATGGCTACAGAATTTTTGTGGGGGGAGATAATTAAAAATTAACCTACTTCTTCTTGTGTCAGTTTGTTAAGCTTTACCCACCCCTGCCCTGCCAAAAGTTATCCATTTCACTGAGTTTTGCTAATCTATTTACATACCTGGTGAATTTTTCACTTGTAATTTTAAAATCTTCTGTGTACCCATTCATCTATCATCTTTCATTCCTAAATGTATTTATTTATGATTTTACTTTCTGTTTTTATTGATTGGCTTATCCAGGGATTTGTTTGTTTTATTGAATTTTGAAAGAACCAGTTCTTACTATCATCTATCAATTTTGTTTTTCTATTTTTTAAAATTCATTTATGTATTTATTTATCTTCATTATCTTCTTTCCTTGCTTGAGATATAGTTTGTCATTTTTTCTTTAGTTTCTTGAGTTGAAAAAATTCATTATCTTTTTAAAAAAATAATACCAAATGTTCAAGTTTACATGTTATAAAAAGTACAGCTTTAGCCATATCCTATAAATGTATATGTATATAATTATTTGCTGCTATGCTCTTTATTTTTACCTTAGGCTTATCATTATTTAGGATAGCCACTTTTCTTTATAATTCCCAAGTGTTTAGAAAGGTTTCTTTTTGGTTTTATTTAAATACTTTTTATTAACTTCTAGTTTTATTGCATTGTATTCAGAGAATGTGGCTGAAGGGATTACCCAGAAGCATAGCCTGAGACAAGGACTTGAGTACAAGTGGATTATTTGGGAGGTGATGGAAATACTGGTAGAATAGTAAAAAAAATAAATCAGAGAAGGGAAGACAGCAATATTTAGTAAAAATAGGTCTGTATAGCACTTGCTATTTATTTATTATTTATTTATTTATTCCCTCCTTTTAAAATTGGGGAGTAAGGTATATGTAAGGAAAACCACTGATCTTAAGTATATAGTTTGATGAATTTTTCTAAATATATACATTCATGTAACTTGTGCCCCTATTAAGGTATAGAGCATTTCTATTACCCCAGAAAACTCCTTTCAGTCAACTGTCCCTCCTCCATAGGCAATCATTGTTCTGACTCTATCTCCATAGACTAGTTTTATGCATTCTATAACTTTATATAAAAGAATCCTAAGGTGTACTCTTTTGTGTCCAACCTCTTTCCCTCAGCATAACATCAGTGAGATTTTGTACATATCAACAATTCCTTTTGTTGCTGAGTCATATTCCACTGCATGAGTATACTACAGTATGTCTATCTATCCTTCTGAGTTAATTCCAGAAGAATATAAGAGTAAAGCTACTGTGAACATTTTTGTTCACTTTTTTTTGGACATATGTCTTTTTTATTGGAACTGCTAGGTCATAGAGCAGAGGTATGCTTCACTTTATAAGACAAAGCCTAATAGCTTTCCAAAATGGCTGTCCTATGTTCTACTCCTACCAGCAATGTGTGAAAATTCTAGTTGCTCCACATTCTTGCCAACATTTGATGGTGTCAGTATTTTAAATTCTGGCTATTTGAGTGCATGTGAAATGATATCTCATTGTGGTTTTTAAATTGCATTTTCCTGATGACCTATGATATTGAACACTGTTCATGTGCTGATTGGCCATTT
The DNA here is from genome assembly GCF_011764305.1 of Mustela putorius furo. Lineage (NCBI taxonomy): Eukaryota > Metazoa > Chordata > Mammalia > Carnivora > Mustelidae > Mustela > Mustela putorius. Next base: position 23,718,928 of record NW_025421341.1, read on the forward strand.
TTATAACTTCCTTTGTAGAATATTCATTCAAGTCTTGGGTTATAATACCTTCCTATTATTAATGTGTAATAGTTCTTTATATATTCTGTATACAAAATAGTTCTGAGATTGGCAGCAATCTTGTTAAAATATATATTCCTGGGCTGCACCTCAGACCTCCCATACAAGATTCTTGGTCAGGGTGGGCTCTGGGAATTGAAATTTATGCCACTGCTCCTGATGATTCTGATGTATGGTCAGGTTCAGAAACCACTGCAGAGGAAGAAACATCATACTGGGCATTAAATGACACAGGGATGACTCCGTGCATTCACTAACTCAGCTCTTCCCTCTGGTTCCCAGTGTTGCCATCTGTGTAATGAGGGAGTCTTCTAGTTGACAGCTGAAGCCCCTTCTGGATTTGAGGTATTTGGTATTATCAGCTATACTAGGATTCTCCCCTTGGCAAGCCGAAGACTGGTTGGCACATATGGCTCCAGCCAAGCCACACATACTTCCCCAAACATGTCTGACAATCAAGTTGAGGCAAGAGAACTGAAAACAGACACTGCAGCTCCAGCATGGGAACAATCTTCGAAGGACCCACTGAAACAGCCGTTGGCTGGAAGCTGTCGAGCAGCAGCTGGTTGAGTCTATGAGCTTCTTGCAGCTGTTTGTGATATGTCAAACGAATTTTTGTTTTTATGTGTTAATGTACTCTGAGCTATTTTACAGTGTGTTTGACATTTTACAGTACAGTAAAGTGTGTACATGCCTAATTAAAACAGATGTGCATTTGATAAAATAATTATGGGATATGTTGAAGAAAAATAGCTAATTATATATAAAGCATAAACACCTAAACATACACTATAAATATATTCTTGAAAAGTACTGGAAAGTAGGTATAATTGGATAGATTCTCTTTTTGTGCCCAGAGTCATTCCTTAGATTTTCCTGGCTTTGGAATCTACTGGCCTTAGAATTTTCTGCCTAATTTTTTATGAACCTTCCTCCCTGCTACTGCCATTTTATCCTTCTTTCATCTCCTAGAATAAAGTTGAGAATTCTCTCTACTGGAGTTAATAAAACAAAAACATCAAGAATGACCATTAACTTATATTACTATGTGCTAGGCACTGTGCTAGACACTTACAATCTATTATCTCATTTAATCTTCACACTGGTTTTATGAGATAGATTTCTGGGAAAGAGCTTAACAACTTGCTGAAGATCTCTGCGTTTGGAAATGCAAGATCCAAGATTCAAGCTGAGGCCTGAGGACAGAGCCCCACTCTCTTTAACCATGAACTCCATACTGCCTCTATAAGAATGTCTTTCCATCCAGCCACTTCTATGCTCCCAGCTGGGGAATATGGCTGGTATGTAGAAGTCTTTCAAATGCCTCTGCTACCACCTTACACTATTTCTGAATATCCCAGACAAGACTTCTTTAAGAGCAAGTCTTTATGTCCTCTTTTTCTAGGTGGATGAACTGAAGTTGATATGTGAGTAAAAGTGCTCTGGGATCCTCATGGACCCTGAGGTTTGCTGACACATGGTTGCCAGGCTCTGGGATGCTGTCAGAGGGGTGAATGTTTTGGTGTTATGTTTCCAAAGGCAGGTTGGATACTTATGTCTGTTACAGGTAGTAGGGTAAAAAGTGTTTGGCAAGTAGTGTAAATGTATACTGAAAATATTGAGAAGTCCTTTAAATACCAGACAATGATTAGTTTTCTAAAGGTTATATCAAATGGACTTGGCCTTTCTGTAGACAATCCAACTTGCTTGGAATACAGAGAATACGAAAAGAGTCAGGCTGTCCAACTAGTGGGAAAGAAGCTATAATCTGTTTTCTGGTATTTTGGAGAAATGGGTTATCCTGGTTCTCTATGAACAAATAGGACCTATGAGAATACTGAGAGTAATTAATGTAGTGATGATTCAGGAAGTGCTTAGGGTTATAACAGGAGTATTGAATTTCAGTGAGTATAGAATGTATGGCTAAGGGCATGGGCTCTTTCATCTAGTAGCTGTGTGACCTCTAGCCAGTGGCTGGAACATACTAGAGTATGTGCCTCTAGTCTCATTAAAAGGTTTAAATAAAATAATCTGTGAAAGGCATTCAACATAGTACCTGACAATAGTAAGCATATGACAAATTTATGTCATTGTCATCATCATAATCATCATCATTGTTGGTTTGGCAACTCACAGTTCTTTATCTTAGAAGATAAAGAGAGGAGGTGCATTAAATTGATTTTAGATTACCAGATTATAATCTTGAGTAAATTACACCTACCCTCTCTTGGCCCTAGTGTTTTCATCTGTAAAACAAAATGGTTGGATTAAAGGACATTTTGGGTCACTCTGGCTCTAAGAATCTATGACTTGAGATAACACATTCCATGACTTCCTGCATTCTTACTTCATTTATAAGCTGTGGGAACCATGTGCCTTTAGAAGGAGCCCAAGTAGAGGGAAAGACTCCTGTATGATGCAACAGTAAATGTTACAGAGGGCTGCAATGGAGCAGTCTTAGTGGAAATGTCTTTTTCTGAGCTGTTTTTTCTTTCTCTCTTTTAAATTATTTCTTCTTTATGGTCAAATTTGGCAGTCAGGGAGAGTGGAGGTGGGTGACCCCAGAAATCTTTTCCCCTGGCTCTTAGATGAGCAAAACCTGGCCACACAGGAGAAGACTTGACTTTGTGAGCCCCCAGAGTCTGGAAGATTTTGCTGTTTTAATCAATGGCCCCAGCAGCAAGTATTTATTGGCAGCAAATTGGTGTAAGAGCTGCTGCCAAGTGGCATGGCCTCAGCCCTCTTCTAGTGGTAGAGGGAGATGGTGAGGGGGAAGGCAGCTGTTGGTACCTGTGGGCTGGAGAATTCTAAAGCACTCCCTCATCCCTAGAGTGCCCCAGGTTATGGCCCTTCCTGGATTCTGTATTTGGATCCTTCTAGGAGAGCCTTGCTGCATGGAGATGTGGTGGAGAGCAGTTTGTCTCCTCTCCACATCCTATACCCACACGTGGATTTACAGGGGAATAACAATGCTTTGGACCTATTTAAAGAAAAGAAATATTGGAAAAACATCATTAATGACATGGTTTAAATAACTCCCACGTGTGTTTAATTCCTTTAAAAAAAGTGGTATTAATTCCCCTGCTAAAGATGGTGCTAGGAAGTGCAGGAAAGCTGTTTTCAGATTTCCTTATTCCCTCTGATGCTCATTGCATTATGAAATGGCTTCAAGCAGGCTGAGCTTTTCATTCATCCCAGAGTCCATCTACAGAAGTGGACTGGACTGTTTTCTTCTTCTGCTGACTGCAGAAATGAAGGGAGTAAAGGTTGGCTCACAAATGGTGTGGGGGCTGAGGTAGGAGTGGCACTGGGGACAACTATTCAGAGTTAAATAATCTTGAGGTTGGATATTAGAGATGGATGATGGCAAAGGACTTCCATGAGAAAAAGGAGGAGGGGGCAAGACATAACTGTGTTTATCAATCATTCTGAGTTTTGTAGATGATTAGATAACTTTGGTTTCCACAAATGGACTGATTGATGGATGTCAAGTAACACATCTTTAGGGAATCAATCCTAGTTGGAGTAATTAACACATAAGTGTGTGAAATACCAGAGTGTTCTCATTTGATACTCAATCTGTTTCTTGGCCAAATCTCAGGCATTTAAATTTATATTTGGATTTAAAGTGGCATATCTTACATTGGAAAATATGCTTGTCAAAGAAATAAGTCAAGTATTGAGTATTTATGAAAATGAATTTCCTAACGATGGGAACAAAAATCTAGTTGGATGCAGATATAATTACCGTCCACCATGGTTTATGAAAGAGGATGGATCTATCTAGTGTCCCCAAAAGAAAGGCTCATTCATTTCATTATGGCCCTATGTCTGTACCTCCAAGGTCAAAATGTGGGCTGGCCGACTCAATTCCTGATCTCCAATCAGACACAAGTATAGGTTAAGTTTATAGAAGGAAGAGCAATGCAAATGAACAAATCTCAGCTGTAAATAGATTACTGCCTTGTGTCTTTTATCTTTTGCTCCCCTTTTCTGATGACAAATATTAAGTTATTATATAAATTACTTCTGAACAGTCTTTCTGCTTTTGAAAAAAAGTCCAATTTATTGGGCTTGATTCTTCAACTTCGAGGCTGGAGAGCAGATGTCTGAGGATACAATTGGAACAAAGATCGAAACTTGAGAGAAGAGACTCCCAGGGTTGATGCCAGTTTCTAGTAGAGAATTTGGAAGAATTATACAGATACGTTCCCTAAGACTTTTTAAAAAGACTGTTAGTGATGGAGAGGATAATTGCGTAGACTGATTTTATTCTTTTCCTAAGTAAAGGGGTGACATTTTTTTGATGTCCCAAATATGAGTAATTTACTGTACTTTAAGTAGATGGAAAGTTACATCTCGTATGAAGAAAAAAAAAAATAAACCTTGACAAATGATTAGGAGTTGAACACATTTTCTACCAAAACAACTTTCTCTTTCTCTAAAAAAATATATCCCTGGTGGGTGTTTTGAATCCCACCTAAAAAGAATAAGATGAGGAGAAAATTGAATGCTGCAAGAGACGAACGACATGTGTGGTGTAGTTTAACATTTGGTTCTTTTGAGAGGCAAATTTAGTGTTCTGAAGCCTTCAGATCTCATATGGCCATCTGATAGCTAGTGATATACTATGTGGGGGTGTCTGTTACAGAAGAAACTGCTGTATCAATTCCAGATCTTTCCATTTGTGAGATGATTGTTTTTCTTATTTTTTTCCTCCCTCCCCTAAGAAAGAAACAGCAGACAATTAATTTGGCCTTTAGCTATTGCTAGCTAAAGCTTTTTGCTTTGAAAGATTTTTCCAAAGTGTGGATCTTTTTAAGGTATGTTATCTTTTCTAGGTGTGGTCTTATCTTGAGCCAATCATTCCAGAATCTGCATACCTCTGGATTTATGACTCTGGACTATTTCCAGGGAGAAAATATTTGATCCTTCTCATTCTGTTATTAGGAATAAAACTTAGTGATCAGGATTGATCTGTCAAACACATGAACAGGTGCTCAATGACATTAGCCACTAAAGAAATACAAAATAAAACTGCACAATGAGATACTACTATACACTCACCAGAGTGGTGGAGATTAAAAAAAAAAAACTCTGCTGAGTTTTGATGAGGATGTGATGAGGATGTGGAACACTGGAATACAGCGGGAATGCCTCTTTGTGTGTGTGTGTGTGTGTGTATCTTTGGAAGAAAGTTCAGCAATTTATTTCACTGTATGACCTGATAATTCCACTCCTAAGTTTAGCCAGGAAAATAAAAAATATGTCCACACAGAGACTTATGCTTGCAGATCCATTGCTCCTTTATTCATACTGCTCCAAACTGAAAACAACACAAAAGCCCATCAGTTGAGTTACATTCATACAATGGGATATTACTGAAAAACAAAAATGAAAGGACTATTGATACACACAACAACATGGATAAAACCCAAATGCATTTTAAGAGAAAGATGCCAGATAGAAAAGACAACCTACTATATGATTCAATATATATGCGGTTCTAGAAAAGGTAAAACAGTAGTGGACGGTGGTTTCCCAGGGGCCAGGGAGTAGGGAGATAGAATTGACTGCAAGGAGCAGGAAAAAAGCTTTTTGGATGATGGCAATTTTCTCGATCCTAATTGTAGTGGTGGTTGCAATAATTGTAAACACTTGTTAGAACTCATTTACTTTTACTCTTAAAATTGGTAAATTTTACTTTATGTAGATTACAGCCCCATAAAGCTGATTCAATTTTAAAAAAGTGGCTCAATGTGCCACTTTTGTTAGGTGTAATGGAATGAAGGATGGATCCTTGTCAGGAAAGAAGCAACTTGCGGTCTTATTGAGGGAAAAAGACTTTCCCTCACATTCCATTAGGAAACAAGACCATTTCTTAAAACACAACTTCACGCATTTATAAATTCATTTATTCCAAACATATATTGAGACATTACCAAAGCCAAGCACTAATCAAAACATAAAGTGATTGCTGAAGATCTCAATTGGCACTCAAAAAAATATTGAATTGAATTGAAAATTTGGGTGTTTCATGGAAATAATATACAAGACTCTACAAAGTAGATCCTTCTTGATCTCAATGGCTTTTTGGGGTTCAGATAACTGGGCTCTGTAATAATGTGAGAGCATGGGCACTGACTGAACCCTTGATTCAAGTTTGAGTCTTGAGCCAGAGAAATGGTATTCTCCCCCCCTTGCATTTCACTCTCTGGACTTCAGATGCTGGAGGCCTTCTCTGCAGGAGAGCTGCTCTGATCTGTGAGAGGATGAGGTGGAGGTATTTTCACTCTGCATATATTCTTAGAACTTTATGGTTGGTTTTCAATGTGATTATATAATCTCCATGCAAATGCCATCTGCCATGTTTGGCACTTGTGATAAAATATTTGAGATATTTTATTCATTTTGCTTGAAAAACAGATTTTAAGAAATCAGATCTTTCCCTTCCTGAGAACACAACTCTATAGAGGCTGTGTCTGAGTTCTTCTGTGCATGATTTTCTCCTATTTTTATTCATGGCTGGAGCTATAAACTTGGTTTAAAATTTTTGTTGAAGCTTTTGTTTGCCATTTTGAAACCATACATTTTAAAATCAACTTTAAGGTTTGTCTGCTTTTTTGTTTTCTATATGGTATGAATTTATACTGTTCTTTTCAAAGACAGTTTGCACTTTTAGAAGGATGCAGGGACTTACTTCCAGATTTGGGTGATCAAACATCCCTAAAAAAACCCAAAACCTATTATTATCTGGGTCAAGTAAAGAAGAACCTGGTTTTCTCAAACACAGTGGGCCTCATTCATACAAAATCAACATATATATATATATATATATATATTTTTTTTTTTTGTCCAGTTAAGTAATTGCTGCCTATCTCTACCTATGTCCTATTTTCTTTCTTCCATTCCTGGATTCTCCTAAAGAAGAAAAACAATAATAACAAGAATCCTTAAATATTCTGGAGAACCCATGGGTTCACAAGTAGAGGGAAATAGAAATAAGCTTAACATGGTAGAAATGGGATCCAGGACAGCTACCAGACTAGGATAGCCCCTCCTCCCCGCCATGTGGTAGATTCTTTAAATAAAAACTTTGATTTCTTCCACATTTTCTGGGAAATATTAATTTACCCTTCCCCCACCGTTTAATCTAGTCTTAACAATCAGGATGATTATAAATTCTAATGACAAACGGGTTTTATTTAAAACTTTCAAATAACTTTGGGTGGGTTGGAAGGTTGTTAGCCAATCAGATATTACTATAAAAATAATTTAGCTACTTTGCCTTTTACCTAATTCCTACCCTTGACTGATGGAAGTCTTTTTTTTTTTTTTTTAAATTTCAACATTATAGCATAAACATTTCCAAATATACAGAAAAGTTGAAAGAATTGTGCAGTGAACAGCCACGTATCTATGTATGAGTCTCCTGTTGCTGCTGTAACATATGACCACAAACTTGGTGGCTTAAAAGAATATCAATGTATTATTTTATAGTTCTGGTGGTCAGAGGTCTGAAATGAGTCTCATAAGACTAAAACCAAGGTGTTACAGGGTTGAGTTCTAGAAAAAGATTTATTTCCTGCTTTTTCCAGCTTTTAGAGAATGTGCGTATTGTTTGACTGTGGCCACATTGCTATGATCTCTGCTTCATAGGTGGTCACATCACCTTTTTTGCCTTTGGCCTTCCTTTCTCCTTATTTAAGGACTCTGTGATTAGTGGACCCACCTGGATGATCCAGGATAATCTTCCCACCTCAAGATTCTTTTTTATTTTTATTTTTTTAAAGAGTTTATTTATTTATTTCAAGAGACAGGGAGAGAGAGTGCAAGCAGGGGGAGAGACAGAGGTAGAGGGAGAGAGAAAATCTTAAGCAGGCTCCAGGCTGAGTACAGAACCTGATGTGAGACTCAGTTTCAGGACCCTAACATCCTGATCTGAGCTGAAATCAAGAGTCAGATGCTTAACTGACTGAGCCACCCAGGTGTCCCCCATTTCTATTCTTAATCACATTTAGAAAGTCCCCTTTGTCAGGTACCATAACATATTCACAGCTTTGGGATTAGAATGTGCACATTTTTGGGGGAGGACTATTATTTAGTCCACCACAAACTACTACCTATGTTTCAAAATTAGCATTTTGCTTTATTACACCTTTATCATCTGTTCATTCCTCTAGCCAATAGCCATCCATCAATTCAAATCTTTCTCTCTCTCTCTCTCTCGGATGCATTTGAGATAAATTGAAGACACCAGTATACCTCTACTAAATACTTCAACATGAAGGTCATTAATGAGAGTTCAGTATTTATGGTACAATTTATTTTGGGGGGTAAATTTACATAGTGTGAAATGTGCAAATCTTAAGATGCCATCAATGTGTGTGTGTGTGGTTTTTTTTTGGGGGGGGGGACTTTATTTATTCACTTTGACAGAGAGAGATCACAAGTAAGCTGAGAGGCAGGCAGAGAGAGAAGGGGAAGCAGGCTCCCCACCAAGCAGAGAGCCCAATGCGGGGCCCGATCCCAGGACCCTGAGACCATGACCTGAGCCAAAGGCAGAGGCTTAACCCACTGAGCCATCCAGGTGCCCCAAACCATCAATGTGTTCTGACAAATGTATACATTGGTGTAAAACAAACTGCTCTGGAGATACATTACATTACTATCTCCTCAGAAAGTTCTTTCATTCTTTCTCAGTCAAACCTTGTCCTATCCTAATGTTTCATTTTTTTCCTTACTGTAGTTAAACTTAGTCTGTTCTAGAGATTCACTGAGATAATGTTTTTCAGATTCATCCATGCTGCATGCCTCAGTTCTTTTCTGTTACTGCTCTGTAGTATTGTACGCATCCATTGTCTGAACACATCACAGGTTGCTTACCTATTGCTCCATGAATATACACCTGGACCGTTTCCAAGTTTTGGCTCCTATGAATGAAACTGCTGTGAACAGTTTTGTGGCACTCTTTCTGTGGACTTAGCTTTTATTTATTTATTTATTTATTTTTGAATAAGAATGGATGCCATTTTGAACTTTCTGTGTATGTGTGTGTGTGGCTGTGCTAAGGATTACAATATATATCTTTAATTTTTCATAGCCTATTTATATGGAGCTAAAATTGCTACTATTTTGAGGAAAAAAAGTCAGAATCTTGAAGATTTTGGTCCTTTTACCCTCCGTGTTTAGTATTTATGCTGTAGTTGTCATATGTATTGCTTGTACGTTTTCTAAACCCCACAATAAATAGGATGTTTTAATTTTTCCCTTAGTCATGTATCTTAAACAGACCAAGAGGGATATATATATATATATATATATATATATATATATATATAGTAAACTTTCATATAATTATTTCATAATAAATGAGATATATATATGTGTGTATGTGTGTATATATATATATATATATATATCCCATTTATTTAGCACATAAGGTACTATTAATTCCTTCCTGAAGATTCAAGTTGCAATTTGGTGTCATTTATTTTCAGTCTGAATAATTTCATTTAACATTCTTGTAGTGTAGACCTGATGGCTATGGATTCTCTTAGTTTTTATATATATGAAAACATCTTTATTTTTCCTTCACTTTTGCAGAATATTTCTGTTGTATAGATTCTGAATAGACGTATTTTTCTCTTTCTGCTCTTTATTTTATTTCATTAGAAAGAGAAAGCATGTGTGAATATGGGGGTGGGGGGGGTAAGGGGAACAGGCGCAGAGGAAGAGGGAGAAGGAGAGAGAGAAAGAATCTCAAACAGGCTCCACGCCCAGCATGGGGCCCGACTCGGAGCTCCACCTCACTACCCTAAGATCAAGACCTGAGCTGAAATCCGGATGTTTAACTGTCCGAGCCACTCAGGCACCTCTTTTCTGTTCTCTAAAGATGTTGTACCATCTTTGGGCATCCATTTTTTTCTGACCAGAAGTCAAGAGCAATTCATATTATTGTTGCCCTTTAGGTAAGCTATTGTTTTGCTCTGCCTGCACTCAAGACTTTTTTTTTTTTTTTTACATTTGGCATCAGCACTTCAACTGTCACGTGCCAACGTGCATTTTTCTTTGTTTTTATCCTGCTTAATTTCACTGGGTTTCTTGAATCTGCAAACTGATGTCTTTCTCCAAATCTATAATTTTTTGGTCATTATAGTTTCAAAACCTTTTTTTTAAAAATCCCATTTTCCTCTCTCCTTTCCTTTTAGAACTCCAACTGCATGTATATTAGGGTTTTTTTTTTTTTAAATATTGGTCCTTTTCTCCCCCAATCACTTTTCCCCCTCTGTTATTCAGATTGGGTTATTTCTATTCATTTATCTTCAAGTTCACTGGCTCTTAATCCTGTTCTCTCCTATCCTCTGTTAAACCTAGCCAGTGAATTTTTTATTTCAGATGCTGTATTTTTCAGTACCAGAATTTCTATTTTTCTAAAAAAAAAAAGTCTCTATGTCTTTACTGAAATTACCTACTTGTTCATTCATTATAAACCATTTTCCTCACCATCATTGACCATAGTTATAAAAGCTGCTTTAAAATCCTTATCTACTAATTCTAATAGTTGGGTCATCTTGGGGTTCATCAATACTGCTTGCCTTTTTTATTCAGTATAGATCACATTTTCCTATATCATGATATGACTAGTAATTATGGATTGTGTTCTAGATACATTTTGTAAGTTATTGGATATAGAGGCTCTGAATTCTGTTATGTTCCTCTGAAGAGTATTGATTTTTTGTGTTAGCAGCATTTGATAGACTCAAACTCCAAACTCTCTTTCCTCTGAGATAGGCAGGAGCTGAAGTATCTATTCAGTTCCTCTGGCCTTAGCTGGGCTCCTTGGAGCCTGCCCTACACACATGCAATTCAGTAATTAGCTAGAGATTTAGGTAGATACACAGAATTCAGGGCTGATTCTCTTTGGCTCCCCCCTTTCCAGGATTTCTACCTCACTGTCCAGCTGCTGTGATCACTCCAAACTATGTTCTCATTCTTAGAGCTGGTAGACTGCCAATTTTCAATCCCAGTTTTAGCTGCCTGGTTTAGCTGTGAATGGGTCCTGAGGCAGAAAACTATCAAAGCACTCAAGGCTCTTCTAAGTGAGACTTCCCCCACCCTCCTCCTTTTTCTCCCTGCTTTGGTTGCTCTCTAGGGCCTTATGGTTAGTTTATATATTTTGTCAAGAGCCTATGGTTGTTATCTATGGGAGAGGTAGTCTGGTTTGACCTTCTCCTCTCTTCCCAATGGAGCTCTGATTTAAGCAGATCAAGGTGAGATTTTATCCCTTGGTGGGAAGGAGGGTAGGTCTGAGTGGTAGCTTGGGGAAAAATTAGGAATGCAGTTCAGAAACCAAGGTAGAAAAATGCCAAACATACTGTTTTATTATTGCAGCATTTTGGTTCAGGTCAACATATCTCTTTCTATCTGAACCTCAAAAAGCTTCACTATGTCTACCTTCTTCCCTTCCTCCTTCTGTTCCAGAATCACATGTCTCCTTCCTCATCCTAGGACTCAAACCTTAGCAAAGTTAGATCTTTGCTCCTTTTCAAGGACATTAAGGATTACATAAACACTTGTAGGCTGTCTGGGGAACATAACCACAACCTGTAAAATTGTGAGTTCTGAACATTTAGAAGTCAGCCTCTGAATGAAGACTGCCCATACTTTAAAATGCAAACTCCTAAATTTCAGCCTAGTGGCAGGGGTTGATTCTGTATTCCATCCCCTTCTTTTACCGGGGGCTCCTGAGAGGTTATCTCTGTTAGGGCCTGAGGCTATAACAGCTGTAGTTGGTTGCTAACTTGTAGAATAAATTACTTTTCAGTTCTCTTTTTAAAGGGACATTCTGTTCTAGAGTTCTGTGCCTGTGTTGATTTCTCTGTCTATGGTACAACTTGCTAGACCATTTTCAGTTCTATTTAGGTTTTCTTGTGATACTAACAGTGGAGCACGGAACAATCAGTTTGGTTTGGGATAATCTTTGCTGTTAATTTAGCCTACCAAATCACGCCAGCCTCTCAGCAGATGGATAGCCCATCTGCCATGATGGCAAAAAAATGATTAGAGAAAGACCATTTAGGTAGGATGGAGAGATGTGGTCTTCAGTTCTATTCAATTCAGACATTCCTTTGAGAGGAAGACATGACGAATTTTGCAACTGGAAAACTGGGACAAGAAAGAAACTTAACACTTCTTTAGCATTATTTGGTGGCTCAGTTGGTTAAGTGTCCAACTCTTGGTTTCAGCTCCAGTCATGATCTCCTGGTTTGTGAGACTGAATCCCTTGTTAGGAGGGGAGTCCCGCTCAGTGGGGAGTCTGATTGAGATTCTTTCCCTGTACCCCTCCCTGCTCAAATAAATAAATAAATCTTAAAAACAAAACAAAACAAAAAAGACTTCCTAACATTTCTATTATTATTTTGGAGGGCAGAATTTGGAAGATTATTGCTTCTACCCGGAACACTTACTTTCTTAAGCATTCTCTGATTTGCACACATACTCTTTGGAATATACATTGGAAACAGATTCAGTATCCTGTAAGAAAACCAGTTCTGCAGTTGAAAACCTAACTCACAAAACAGCTACATTGAGAGCTTAGTGTTCATAGTACTAAAGGGTTATTTGTTTTACAAAAAGGTTCTCTTAAGTGTTCCCTACAAATACCAAATTCCCTTAGTGCCTTTAAAACGAGAAGCACATTACAAAAATCCTATTTAACAGAACATTTTGGGAACATACAAGGTGTGATTGTAAAAGATTATGGCTGATTTTAAGAAAAATTCCAGAACTTACAAATTCAAAGGAGTGGTGTTCCCTTCAAAGTATTCACTGTGTAGGTCTTCACGCTTACCTCATCTGGAATGACGATGGTAGTATCTCCCTCAGTGTGCCTGGGAAGAGTAAATGAGATAGTTAAGGAAAGCACACAGGTGCCATGAGTGCTCAAGAAATAGTCATTTTTGTCTCCAGTTCCAAAGAGGCCGCAGTTACTCAAATCACTCATTACTAAACTCTAGTGTGAGCACTGTTCTCTCGGTCTCACTGATGGTTTATCTTTGGTTTATAGGTGAATCTGGAGGCAATCATGGAGGGTAACAGGATGATGGAGTGTGTCCATGCACTGGGACTTTTTTTACTTGTTTTATGGGCCCCTTCACTTACTAATCTCACAGGACTCCTATGTATACATGTTTATGTTTTTACATGTATCTATGTATGCAGTATACATATACATATACAACATATAATAATATGAATTTTTGATATATTTAATTTGGCAAAATGAGGGGTTAAAGGTAAAGCAAGTGCTGTGTTTCAATGGGGATATGAACTCAAATGTCTTAATCTTTGCTGTAGTGTCAACCACCTAAAGAACTTTAAAAACTCCTAATATTTAGTCACATACCACAACAATGATGTCAGAACCTACAGGAGGAGACATCAGTAATTTCTAAGATCGCCTCAGTTGATCCTAATGTGCAGCCAAAAACTCTGGGCTGGTGGTGCCGAAGAGGTCTGGGTGCATGTTAGAATCACCTGGAAGCTTTAAAAAATGACCAGTGTGTTGGCCTTACCTTTCAGAGATTGTGATTCAGTTTTCTGGGGTTGAGCTTGGGTATGGGGTATATTTTGAAAGTTCTCCATTTAATTCCCATGGGAAGCCCCGTTTGGGAACCTTACTAGCGTCAGGAGCCCAGCTGGTAAGGTAGATGGGGGCAGTGGGAGAGGAGGTGGCCCCGTGAGATGGGAGTGTCCGCTTAGTCTGATGGGAGCAGCTGCTGCTCAGATCTTTCCAAGAATGTGGGCCCAGCATCACTAGATTTCCTGTTTTTCAAAAGACACTGGAAGTCTGGATATTTATATGGAAACTTCCATTTTTAAAAATTTTATTTTTTTTACTGTGGTAAAATGCACATAAGATAAAATTTACCATCTTAACCATTTTTAAGTATATGGTGTGGTGACATAAAGTACATTCACACCATGTGCAACCACCACCACCACCCATCCACAGAGCTCTTTTCATCTTTACAATTTGAAACTTTCCAAATTGAAACTCCACACCCATCATAATTAACTCCCCATTTCCCTCCCTGCCCCTGGAAACCACCATTCTACTTTCTGTCTCTATAAATTTGATTACCCTTAGGTCCTCATACAAGTGGAATCATACACCATTTGCCCTTTTGTGACTGGCTTATTTCACTTAGCATAATGTCTACAAGGTTTATTCATGTTGTAGCACGGATCAGAGTTTTCTATATTTTTAAGGATGAATAACATTCTGTTGTATGTATAGGGCACGTTTTGTTTATCTATTCATCTATTAAGGCATAGTTGTGTTGCTTCTACCTTTGAACTATTGTGACTAATGGTCCTATAAAGAGGGGTGTACGCATTATCTGAGTGACATGTTCTCAATTCATTTGGGTGTCATCTAGGAAAACTCACTACTGTTTTCTTTACTCTCACCCTACTACCATATGCACATTACTTCACTTCACCTCTGACACCCCTTGTCTGGGTTTTTTCCCCCACACCAAGCAATTCTCTGTGACACCAGGTGGGTGTCCCACAATTCAGCCAAAATTTCTGATGCCACCTAGAGTTAGCATAAACCCTGCAGGTTAAGGGCTCAGTGCCCAAGACTGCCCCAACCTTGCCCTCAGACACAGTTGCAAATTTCACATTGTCACCCGTACTACTGAGCAAGCAGTTATAAATCAGAGGTTCCCATGAACCCCTTCCAGGTTTGATTGTTTACTAGAAAAACTCACAGAAGTCAGGGAAATACTTACTTTGTTTACTAGTTTCTTCTAAAGGATAGGAAACATGGTACAGATGAATAGCCAAATGTAGAGATATATAGGGCAAGGTCCAGAGGTGTCTTGAGCACCCAAGGATTTGGGGTGGCAGGTGGATGTGCTTGCTAACCTGGAAGCTCTCTAAATCCCATAGTTTTGGGAATCTTGGAGGCTTCATCTAGTAGTCTTGAATGATCCTTCACTCAATCTCCAGCCTCTCTCCCCATTCCTAGAGTACATAGGAGTTGTGGAGCTGGAAGTTCCAAGCTTCTAATCATGGTCTTTCTGGTGACCAGCTCCCATCCTGAAGCTATCCAGGAGCCCACTAAAATTTACCTTATTAGAACCAAACACATTCCTATCACCTAGGAAATTCCAGGGGATTTAGGAGCTCTGTGTTAGGAACTGAGTCAAAGACTACGTATTAGAACAAAAGATGCCCCTAGTGCTCTTACCACTTAGGAAATTACAAGGATTTTAAGAGCTCTGTGTCAGGAACCAGGGATGGAGAGCAATACATATATTTTCTATTTCATGTGTATACCCAGAGGTGGAATCACTGGGCCATATTGTAATTCTATGTTTAAGAACCACCATACTGAATGTCCTAATTTTATTGTTTAAGGATTTAATTATTTAGTGAGAGAGAGCATGTGGGGGGAGGGGTAGAGAAAGAGGAAGAGAGAGAGAGAGAGAGAGAATCTCCAGCAGACTTCCCACTGAGCAAGGAGCCTGATGCAGGGCTTGGTCTCATGGCCCTGAGATTATGACCTGAGCTGAAACCAAGAGTTGAATTCTCACCAAATGAGCCACCCAGGTGCTCCCAAGTCTCCTAATTTTTTAAAAAAATTTCTATATTTAAAAAAAAGTATTATTTTTATTTTTTTATAAGCATATAATGTATTTTTAGCCCCAGGGGTACAGGTCTGTGGATCACCAGGTTTACACACTTCACAGCACTCACCACAGCACACACCCTCACCACAATGTCCATAACCCCACCACCCTCTCCAGACCCCCTCCCTCCAGCAGCCCTCAGTATGTTCTGTGAGATTAAGAGTCTCTTATGGTTTGTCTCCCTCCCGATCCCATCTTCTTTCATTTTTATTTTCCTACCCCCCAAGCCCCCAACATTGCATCTCCACTTCCTCATATCAGGGAGATCATATGATAGTTGTCTTTCTCCGATTGACTTATTTTGCTAAGCATAATACTCTCTACTTCCATCCACATTGTCGCAAATGGCAAGATTTCATTTCTTTTGATGGCTGCATAGTATTCCATTGTATATATACACCACACCTTCTTTATCCATTCATCTGTTGATATACATCTAGGTTCTTTCTATAGTTTGGCTATTGTGGACATTGCTGCTATAAACATTCGGGTGCATGTGCCCCTTTGGATCACTTCATTTGTATCTTTAGGGTAAATACCCAGTAGTGTAATTGCTGGGTCATAGGGTAGTTCTATTTTCAACATTTTGAGGAACCTCCATGCTGTTTTCCAGAGTGGCTGCTCCAGCTTGCATTCCCATCAAAAGTGTAGGAGCGTTCCCCTTTCTCCGCATCCTTGCCAGCAACTATCATTTCCTGACTTGTTAATTTTAGCCATTCTGACTGGTGTGAGGTGGTATCTCATTGTGGGTTTGATTTGTATTTCCCTGATGCCGAGTGACGTGGAGCACTTTTTCATGTGTCTGTTGGCCATCTGGATGTCTTCTTTGCAGAAATGTCTGTTCATGTCCTCTGCCCATTTCTTGATTGGATTATTTGTTCTTTGGGTGTTGAGTTTGCTAAGCTCTTTATAGATTTTGGATACTAGCCCTTTATCTGATATGTCATTTGAAAATATCTTCTCCCATTCTATCAGTTGTCTTTTGGTTTTGTTAACTGTTCCTTTGCTGTGCAAAAGCTTTTGATCTTGATAAAATCCCAATAGTTCATTTTTGCCCTTGCTTCCCTTGCCTTTGGCAATGTTCCTCGGAAGAAATTGCTGCGGCTGAGGTCAAAGAGGTTGTTGCCTGTGTTCTCCTTGAGAATTTTGATGGATTCCTTTCTCACATTGAGGTCCTTCATCCATTTTGAGTCTATTTTCATGTGTGGTGGAAGGAAATGGTCCAATTTCATTTTTCTGCATGTGGCTGTCCAATTTTCCCAACACCACTTGTTGAAGAGGCTGTCTTTTTTCCATTGGACATTCTTTCCTGCTTTGTCAAAGATTAGTTGACCATAGAGTTGAGGGTCTATTTCTTGTCTCTCTATTCTGTTCCATTGAGCTGTGTGTCTGTTTTTGTGCCAGTACCATACTGTCTTGATGATGACAGCTTTGTAATAGAGCTTGAAGTCTGGAATTGTGATGCCACCAACTTTGGCTTTCTTTTTCAATATTCCTTTGAGCCTCCTAATTTTTAAATATTTGCAACTAATTCCAATTTAAAATGACAACAATAACAACAAACACCAGGGCAACTCCGATGGGTTGGCACATTATGGGCTCAAGACATTGGTATAAAGCAACACCTTTCCTTGAATGGTTTGTAAGGCCACAAGCCACTTCCCTCTGGGCCTCAGTTTCCTCCTCAAAATGAGGAAATTGTGCCAAATCCTCCTTGGTTTTGTTTTGCTGAAACAGTACAGTAGGTTGGAATCAGTAAGATCCTAATTTGATTGTGGTTCTTTTTCTTGTTTGTGGTTCTTGAACCTCAAGACCAGTGTTGGGCATCCTGGTGCTCAAATCACAAAAGCCCACATGATCCAACTGTCTAGATAAGATAGGGGGAGTCAGAGCAGACACATTGTTTGGGTCCAACCTGACAAAGCAGGGTTTAAATCAGCTGAGATAAAACCTGTTTGCGCTGGCCACAAAGCAGTCGGTTTGCCCTTTTAAGGAAAGAATAATCTATTTTCCAGCCCCAACAAATTTCAACCACATTTGAACAGAAAAGATCACATTTCCAGGCTGTAGGTAAAAGACTCCTGTGGTAGTAACATGATTCTTTGTATGTTTGTGACAATTTCTTAGCAGGAGCTCCTTGTTGGCTTTTTGGAGGAAGATGTAAGTCCAACCTTTTGAAAGTTTGTTTACTTATTTTTATGAGCCTCTTAAATGACTTATCTCACAGAAAGAAGGCACATAGCAGGCAACTGCACCCAGAATCCTTTGGGTTTTCCCAACGCATCTCTCCTTGTTTGTGTCCCTAAAGGACTTCAGTTTGTGCCTTAATAGGATTTAAAGAGGCATACAGCACCTCCAAACTCTCTCTCTCTTTTTGTTTTTCCCCTCTCCTATCCTACTTTTAACTCGATTTTGATTTTTTTTTTTTATAAAGTTCTCACCAAGAGGAAACCGATTTTTACACCTTCCAAAATGCATCAACAACTTATTTTGTCATTTCATGGTCTCCTGCCATTCAGGATTCATGCTGGCAAATGTGTTTGGTTTCTTTTGATTAGGGAGGAGGTGATCCCTGGGGGTGGGAAAGCATGGGATGTGGGGTCAGGCTGGTGTAGGTACATATGCCTGCCAGCTTTTGCCATTTCCTTGCATTGTGACCTCATACAGATGGGCCCTATGGTTAGGCATTTATAAAATGGGGAGTGTCTATCTTCTAGGATTGTAACAAAGATTAAATTAACAATGAATGCATAGTACTGGGCTGGGGGACATGACACACAAGTCCTCAATAAATGGAAGCCATTATTAATCAGCTTAATCCCTTTTGAGGCATTGTGAAGGAACACAGGGCCTGGGAGACTTGGACTGATTTTGTTACTAATCAGCTGTGTGATCTTGGGCAAGTGACGAACTCCCTGGGCATCACATTCTACACCATTTATTTAACAAACACATATTGTTGCTGACCAGTATGCAGGGCCTGCAGTAGCCCATGAGAATGGAACGTTGGGATATGCCCAATGCCTAGGAGCTCACCAGCTATTTAAAGAAAACAGAGACCCCAAGGTTGTGGATGTGCATTTGGAAGGGCTTGGTGAAACGTTAGGTGGGGGCTTCATTAACGTTTGCCTCCAGTTATGACAATTTTAGGCAGAGGGGCTCTGAAGAGCTTTAAAAGGTTTGGTTACCTTTTCCTAATTGGCATCACCTTCTGTGTGTAAGGAATGCTCTACTAACCCCCGTAGAGAGGCAGAGGTTCCCCTCCCTGCGCATGGCAGTGGAAAATAAGGTTTTGTACAAACCATTGTATATAAGCTTCTTGTTGGCTGGCTTTGATAAGAAAACCCAGTCAGTCCAGATGCTTTGTTATTTGCTTTGCAGCAACTTTGCCACCAAGAGTGACTGGCAGGGTGTCTGTGTTTCATTTCTACTTCTAGTTGAAAGAAAATCATTCTTTGTTAATCGTTGTGTTCTAATTGTGAAACACCATGTTCAGGAAGAGTTTCAAGGCAGAAATGGCCTTGAGGTCTAGTTCTTTTGTTCTCTAATTTGGAAGGAAGGAAATTCTCTCACCTGAATTCCCCTATAGCCTGCAGGCATTGGCATTCTAAACAGCCTGCACACAGGAAAACAGATCATATTTAAGAAGGGTCTTCTCTCTCTCACTCCATTTACCTCTGTACCATTTGAGGGAATGTGAAAAACATGGAAGTCTTCTATTTTTTTTTTAAACGTTTCTAAAAAAATAAAATAAAAACATCAGCCTTTGCCTGGGGAATTGGCGCTTGTCTTCAGTGCTAAAAGAATGTTCTCTTCCTGTGCTTTGCATTATTAATGAGCTTCATTCTTGGAAGACCTAGCCACCCAGCCCAGGGGTGGCGCCTTCACCCTTTGGTTTTCTGCTGCCCAAAGGGATATAGTAATTCACTGAGTTCAGAATAGCTGCTTGATGGGATGCTTGGAGCTTTGTAAAGGGGCGGCTCTGGCTCTCTGGTCATTCCTGAGGCCCCTCAAGACCACTGTGCTCATCACAAATGCAGGAAACAAGGATATAGCATCTAAGGTAGGGACAAGGTCCATCCCCTATAGGTGTAGTCATGGAAACTAAGAAGCAGTCAAGGTCCACCTGAGAGAGAGAGAGAGAGAGAATTTGAAATCATCCATAGCAATTCAGACACCAAAAGAAATATATTTGTTTCTTGCATGATTTTAAAGTTTAGTTCCCATGGGGCTCCTGGGTGGCTCTGTTGGTTAATCCTCTGCCTTGGACTGAAGTCATGATCTCAGAGTCCTGGCATCAAGTCCCGAATTGGGCTCTCTGTTCAGCAGGGAGCCTTCTCTCCCCACCCCAACCCTGCCTGCTTCTCTGCCTACTTGTGATCTCTGTCAAATAAATAAATAAAATCTTAAAAAAAAGTTTAGTTAGTTCCCAAATGCCACTCTTCCATAGAGTCTCTTGGTTTCCCATAACCAGTTCCTCCCCACTTTCTCCTTTCAATCCCTAGAAGGCTTGTGCTTCCTTTAAGGGACTGATCTTGGCTTTGGGAGGAATAATCAGGCCCTAGGGTCCTTGCAGGGAGCTTGTCTGGGGCAGAGCTGTGGTCAGGTAGTGGACCTGTTGGGCAGCCTCCAGTCTGTCTTTGTCTACTTCTCTAGGTCCTGCTTTCACATTACTTCCTTTAATATTCTTCCCCGCCCCTGAGTCCTAGCAACTGTCATGTCTACATATTAACTTAAGAAAAATGTTGAAAAGGCCCCACTCTCGGAGGCAGCCTTCCAGCTCCCCTGCTTCCTCCCAGCCCTGCTTCTGCTTCCTCTGCCTTATGTTATAGTCATTAGTTGCTTGTTCAAGTCCCCCCCTCAGCTGCTTCTCCGCATGCCCTGGAGCACATCTTTCTCCATTACATGTTCTGTGGTCCTGTCCCTCTCCCCCACCAGACTGTAAGCATCTCAAGCAAAGGGGTTGTGCTTTTATAGCTATGTGGTCTTGGCAGCACAGTAAAGTGCACCTAGTAGGCATTCAGTAAAAGCCTGCTGCTCTGGGTTGCACATATGGTTCACATTTTCTAGGAATGTCTGTTTGTTCTGATTATCTGCCAGCCAAGTGTACTCTTGGGTAGCGAAAGGGAAATGGACTAAAAGATGTGGTTCAAGGAGTAGTCAATAGCCTGCTCATAATTACTAGTGGGACTGGAATAAGCATAAACTTTCTTGCATAACTAATCAATATCTTAATATATCTCCATTAGTGAGGGTGTATTTTATGTTATTGATATTAAATATCTACCTATTGTGTCAGAAAGGTTTCAGGGTAATTGTTATTGATGGTTAAAATCTTGTCGGCTGCTGAATATAGATTTTTTTTTTAAATGGATGATGATTGGCCGAGATTTATTTTTCCTGTATTGCTATAAGCCAGGTTCTCCATTAAGCTATAAAATATTATGATACACTTGAAGCAATGTAATGTGATCCAAACACACAGTTATAACTCATTTCATTATTAGTCACATGTGCCAAGACATTAGCATAGCAGTTAACTAGTAGTGGGGTGAGTGTGGTGCTCAGGAATTTTTTTTAACAACGCAATTGCATTAGTGCCGTTATAGTTTAATTTGCCAATGGTTATAATCACACACTTAGTGATAATTGGGCAGTGGAATCACAGCTGACATGGATTTTTAGGACAGAATCTCTGTTTTAGTTCTAAATGCAAAAATCCAATCTAGAAAATAGTGTGATAGCTGCCATTTTTGGTACATTTCAGTTTGTTAGATAGGGCTCCGGTTCTGAACTGAACTGAACAAACTGAAATGTACCATCTAACTCACTGTTGCTCTGTGGTTGGTGATACCTGAGTTGTAGCTGTTTAGAGATGGGCTTCTGGGCAGTCTAAATCTTCTGCGCTGTTCTGTATTTCCCCGAAGTATGTCAGAGGTATGAAGCTATAGCCCACAGCACCCAAGCTGGCGCTCATACCCAAACGTAATTCAGAAATCCAGTCCATCTGATCCAACTGTTTGTCCAGATTTTCACTTTAGGTGCTCACCACTTCTTCTATGGAATGTTGCTGTGGTGGATGGCATGAATTGCCTCAATTCTTCACACTCTTAATGGCCACATCTTTATAACGTGACTTTGCAGGTCCTGCCACCAAAGATGAGGGATGTTTCCCTGCCACTGACTTTGGGTTTGGACATGTGACTTGCTTTGGTCATTGAGACTTTAGCAGGGGCCAAATGACTGTCCTTCACTTCCTTGAACTTCCCTATTTCTTGCTGTCGCTGTGCTAAATTCTGCATTCTCAGAATACATCATGCAATCTTGCATGAAATATTCCTTAATTTTAAAATATTCTCTCTTGCATATACACCCCCACCACTTCCCTAGGGCTCCTCTTTCCTTCTGAGCCATACTGACTCATTCTTTAATCCACAGTGAGTCAAGATATATCTCCAATATATATCACATCACCTCCCATGTGGCCCACTGTCCTTTAGGGCAACCCTCTGTTGCTGCACTTCTTGCGTGGTCTTCAAGTTATTGGTTGCTTTTCCCATGAGTTCCTGGAGGATGAGGACATATTTCTCTCTGTATTCCCAGTGTCCAGAACAATTCTCGGCACAGAAGAGGCAAGCCAACCAGTTTCATACTTCTTTTTGCATCACCTGCCTCATTCCAAAAGAGGGCTTGAGTCATGCTAAAGAAATGAAGAAACACGGGATCAAAATTAAGTAGGTGAAGAAAATGGGAGAGAGAGAATATAAGGGGGGAAATGGACAATGAAACCAAGATTCAGGTTAGAACCCTCAAAATGTCAGGACGTTTTATACAGTTGTTATATTTTGGCCTCTCCTTGAGCTCAAAGCTTTCAAATAGCCAAAGCAAATAGGAAAATAGGAATTGTTTGAGAGATCTAGATATTTCACAAAAGAAAATGTATAAATGACTAATAAGCATATTGAAAGATGCTCCACATCATTAGTCACCAGGGAAATGCAAATCAAAACCACAGTAAGGGATGCCCAGATGGCTCAGTCAGTTAGGCGTCTGCCTTTGGCTTGCATCATGATTCCCAAGTCCTGATAGGAGTCCTGCATCCGGCTCCTTGCTCAGCAGGGAGCCTGCTTCTCCTTCTGCCTGCTGCGCTCCCTGCTTATACTGGTGCCCACCTCTCTCTTTGACAAATAAATAAATAAAATCTTAAAAAAGAAAAAAACCACAATAAGATATCACATTATATCCACTAGATTGGTTTAAGTTAAAAGTACTAGCAGAGATATAATAAAATGAGAACTCTGATGTATTGCTGGGAAGAGAGTCAAACAGTCTGGCAGTTTTTGATGAGGTTAAACATACATATATCTTACAACCCACTAATATCACCAAGTGTTTAACTAAAAGGTTTGTACCTGACTTGCATGCAAAAGGCTTATACATGAATGGTAGCAACTTTATTCATAAATGCTCAGAACTCCTGTCAGTGGCTGAGTAGATAAACCAAGTGTGGTAGATTCACACGAGGAAATACTACACAGCAATAAAAATGAACAAATTTCAGAAGCATGTTCCATAGCTATGTTTTACAGCATTGTATTTAGGGATAAAAGCCAAAGAAAGAGAAAAAAAAAATGTTTCATATGCTTTCATTTGTATGAAGTTCTAGATAGGTAGATTTAATCGACAGTGATAGAAATCAGATCAGTTGTTGCCCAGAATGAGTAGAGAGTGTGGAGGATATACTACATGGGGACATGAGGGAATTTTTTCTGGTGTGACAGTCATGTTCTACATCAGGGGTCAGCAAACTTTTTCTGCTAAGGATCAGATAGTAAATATTTTAGGCTTTTTCCATCATCTGGTCTGGGTTACAACTATAGCTTTACCATCATAGCACAAAAGCAGCCATAGACAATATGTAAATGAACAAGCATGGCTGTATTCCAAAAAATTTTATTTGTGGACACTGAAATTTGAATTTCATATGTATTTTACATGTCAAGAAATATTATTCTTTCAAAAATTTTTTTTCAATCACATGAAAATATAAAAACCATTCTTAGCTTGTTGGCCATTCAAAAATAGGCACCAAGCCAGATGTGGCCCATAGGCCAGAGTTTGCCAACTCCCGGTCTGAATCCCACTTGGGGTGGTGGTTACGTGGGGCTATCCATCTGTAAAACTCATCAATCTATGCTTTTAAATATTTGCATTTAATGTATATTTAATCTTAATTATCATGTAAATTATATTTAAGAAAAGATTCCATTTCCTTAAGATAAAAATAGAATTCTGTTAATCACCTGAAACCTGCTTTTCAGGATGGAATTTTCTTCTCTGGGTTCTAAATAAGGTGACTTCGGTGGTTACTACATGGCTGCTTGGTGGGCCGGCTCTTGTCTGCAGACAGGTTTTTCTTGGCCTGCAGTGTGTTAAAAATACATATTTGACTTTGAGTAGCTCTTACCAGACAATACTGGTCCCATCATTCCATATAGCTCTTCTTCATTGGGCCCCTTATTCATTCTTTTGTGTTCAACCTTTTACTATTCTTATATTTAAGTTGTTTCCCTAAAAGCAGTGTATATGTGGCTCTCTCACTCATTTTTTAAAAATGTGTACTGTATTATATTTTTTAGTGTCTTTAAATGATTTGTAGAATAAACTGTGAGGGAAGACCTTGTCTGTTTTGCTCGCCACTGTTTATCCAGAGTCTGCATAGTGTCTGTACATAGTAGGAGCTGAGTGAACTTTCATGAATCTATGAGTCCAAAGAGATATAAGTGCCCTTCAGACAATCCTCTGCTCATTCCTTACAAAGGATTTCTGATAAGAACTGAGAAGGAACGAGTCTGAGATTATATTGTCTGGCAAGAAATTAAAGAGATAAAATAAACGGTTGTATCCTTCTCTGCTGTGGATGATGGAAAGCACCGCCAATAACATGTGCACTAGAACCATCCTGTCCAGTATGGTTCATGTGTGGCTATTTAGGTTTAAATTAATTAAAATAAAATAAAATTTGAAAAATAAATTTCCTCATTTGCACCAGCCACATTTCAACACCACCTGTGATTGCTGACTACTGTATGAAATGACTTAGAGAAGATTTCCATTCTCATAGAAACTTCTATTATACTGGTTTAGGCATGTTTGTCCTAAACAATCACAGAAAACAGAAAAATAATGTGCTTAAATAATTTCTAAATCTTCCATGTCAGATGTTACTATATAATAAGGATTAGGAAACTATAGACCCAAATCCAGCCCGTTTTTGGGTCCTTTTATTGGGACATAGTCATGTTCATTTGTTCACATATTGTCTAGCTGTTTTTGCAGTTCAATGTCAGAGTTGAGTTGTTGTGACAGAGATGGTATGACCTGAAAAGCCTCAACTATTTACTATTTGACCCTTTACAGAAAAAAATTGCTGACCCCCGACATAGCGTAAGCTTGATTTATTTTATGGTGTTTATATTTAAGTGTTTTTTTGGTATAAACCCTATGCATATATAGAAAAGCAAATGGAAGAAAATAAAAATCTTATTATTGACCCAGAGACAATCACTGTTAATTTGATGATGTGTAACTTTTTGGTCCTTTCCTTCTATGTCTGTGTTTTTTTATGCTCCAAAATACATAATGTGTAAAATACTATGTTTACTATGTTTTCAAAATTGGGATCACAGGGAACAAGCTTTTTGAAATTTATCCTTTATTTCCAATATCTTCTGCATTTTTTTCCAAGACAAAATATTGTAAAATGTGACTTTTAATGGCCATATTTTATTCCCTTAACATAGTTCTATAATAATAATTTACTTAACAGCCAATGAGTAAGTATTTTGATTGCTTTCAGTTATTGGTGCATACTAAGTGCATTATTTTATCTTTTCCAGGTATGTATCCTCTTTCCTGCCCTCCCTTTCTTTTTATCTTTCTTTCCTTTGAAGATTTTATTTATTTATATGACTGAGAGAGAGAGAAAGAGAGAGCACGAGCTGGAGGAGTGGAATAGGGAGAAGCAGGCCCCCTGCTGAGTAGGGAGCCAGAGGCATGGCTGGATCCCAGAGCCCCAGGATCATGAATTGAGCCCAAATCTGAGGCTTAACTGACTGAGTCACCCAGGTGCCCCGGCCCCTTTCACTTCCTATTAGTGAGTTAATTTTAAGTTGTTAAATTAAGTTGTTAGTTAAGTTGTTAACTTCTGAAACATTTTTTTTTTTTACCATGTATCTCTAATTGTTAAAATCCAGCCAAATCAGTATCTTTGAATTACTCCTAAATAAGATTTGAAAGTTAGCACAATTTCACATTCTCTTCCCTCTCCTCTCCAACTTTGTTTATATGATTTGGGGTTTAAATCCCATTAATTATAATGTATTTTTTTTAAAAAAGATTTTATTTATTTATTTGACAGATGGAGATCACAAGTAGGCAGAGAGGCAGGCAGAGAGAGAGGTGGAAGCAGGCTCCCTGCTGAGCAGAGAGCCCGACGTGGGGCTCGATCCCAGGACCCTGAGATCATGACCTGGGCCAAAGGCAGAGGCTTAACCCGCTGAGCCACCCAGGCACCCCTATAATGCATTTTTAAACATAATTTTACATTCAAGAATAAATTCTGACTTTTGTATTCGGCTTTCAGCCAGACTTACAATTATTTTAGATTTACAGTTAACTTGTTTTAGTGGTTATCATCAGTTCTTTCATATCTTGACCTCTTCATTCCTAAAATCTTAATTTTCTTTAATCTCTTCGTTGATTGAATTACATAGTGACTTTTTAAAAGGAAAGTTTGATGCATTACATATAGACTTAGATTTTTTATATCTGAGAATAATTTTATGTTGTATTTATACATAAAAGACAAATGGTTTTTTTCCCCTTAGATTTCTGCAGGGGCGCCTGGGTGGCTCAGTGGGTTAAGCCGCTGCCTTCGGCTCAGGTCATGATCTCAGGGTCCTGGGATCGAGTCCAGCATCGGGCTCTCTGATCAGAAGGGAGCCTGCTTCCTCCTCTCTCTCTCTCTGCCTGCCTCTCTGCCTACTTGTAATCTCTCTCTGTCAAATAAATAAATAAAATCTTAAAAAAAAAAGATCTCTGCAGATCCCACTTAATTGTTTTTGGCAGTTAGTGTTACAGAAGAGAAGTCTGAGACTGACTCAGTTATTTTTTCTTTCAGAGTTAATTTATTGTTTCCTATTTGAGTGTTTGAAAGATGTTTTCTTTATTCATACACTTAAAAAAAATTGCACAAAGTAATCTAGGTGAAAGTTTTTCACTGATCCCCCCCCCTCCCCGTTCATGATGAATCCTTTCAAATGGAATACAGGATATTTACATTTCTTCAGTCTAAGACAGTTTCCCTTTATCTTTTTTTTTTTCCAGTGCAAAAAATATTTTATTAAAGCATTGGGACAGGTCCTGTGGATAGAAAGTCCCTTTATCTTTTATTATTGCTTTTGTTCTACTTTAGCATTTTCTTTAGAAACATTACTTTTCATTCTTTATTTTTCTTTTTCTATTTTTTTCCATTATATTAACTCATTGCTTTTGTCTCTGTCCACTACATTCTGGGAAAACATCTCAAGTTACCCCATGATTCACCAACTTGACTTCATATATTTTATTGTTTCTGCTCTTAATCACTTTCACTGTGAGTATATTATTGTCTTGTGGTTTCCTGCCATTTTTCTTTATCTTGTTTGTCTTTCTCTTCATACAATTCTGCTACCTTCTTTCATGTTGTCTTTCTAATAGAGGGTGTCTAATAGAGTCTCCTATCCTTTTGAATTTCATTTTTTTCTTTTCTTCTATCTCCCTGGGCAAAATATTTTCAGAAGTATATTCTATCTCTTAGTCATCACATTATTCCTTTCTCTTGTCTGGCTGTATTTCCCCATAGACTCTATATGATATTTATTGCCTTTCCTTCTGGAATGAGGCAAGATCTGTACCGGCTCAGTTTGCCAAATGATAGTGTTAGTTGATTTACTTGCTTTTGGCCCCTTTCTCTGTTCATCTAGCAGATGGTTAACGCTCTTCTCTTCTTCAGAGTAGAGGCAAGATGAAGGGCACAATTCTGAGAGCGAATCAATATAGCAGGGAACTCAGCTCCAGAGATTCTGAGTTCACTGCCAGGTTCACTAATACTTTTAAACAAAGGAAGGCACAAAGAAAACTACAATTCCCAGAATGCTTCACACAACTCTGCCCTCCCCTCCGGCAAAGCACTGTTACCCGTGGAGACTACATTTTCCAGGATGCAATGCTCCACAAATGCTTTTTAGGTGTTACTACGAGGATGAGAAACTTGCTGATTTTGAAGGGGATAAAAAAAGTCAATGTTTTTTGAAGAGAATACAGAAAGTTGTAGGAAGGCCACAACGTGACTCCGTGATGGAGCGGCACCTACCGGTTTTCTGGTTGATACACATTCTTGATTTCCAGAATGGGGGTAAAGTAGGAAGTATAATCCTTTATGTTTTCAGGGAGACTCTTTCCTCTCATCTATGAAGACTCTTGTTTCATAAAGATGACTCCTGCATATGGGACAAAGAGAAATCTGGGAGTCTAGTTTAGTTTAATTTAAAACATACTGGAGCTTCTTTCTGGACTCCGGAATTAGATTGGCCTTTAGTTTAGTTTTGGCTGCTGGGAGTTTTGGTGTTTCCCGGTGCCATTAAAGTCTTTCAGTGGGAAGTTAGGAGAGGCTGATTACCGGCTCAACAGTATTTTCAGCTGAATGCTTGACTTATTTTTTCTAAATTAGGATTTCTCAGGCTGCTACTTGTTTATCTCTGGATCACTCCTCCTTCCAAAGCCAGCAGTAGTGTTGCTGAGATGCTCCATGATTTCAGCTTTCCTTTTAATGGGCTTCTGCCTAGGCTTGCCTCAAAAGGGGCCACCCCTTTCTTTTCTCTCTGAACAATTCTAACCGCATTTGAAAGGAACATTTAAAAACAGGGTTATACAGTGGTTTCCTCAAATCTGCAGTGCTTGGTGAAGAAGCATAAAAGAAACCTCGGATAGTTAAGTAAAAAAGTGAATCCTTTCCTTGTATGCTTGGGCTTGACAAAGGGATTACAAAGCTATTGTTGGCCCTGTGAGCAACTCAAAACTAGGAATGTTCTGTTTGTCCTGTTGAAATTTTGAAGGACTTTCTGAATCAAAAAGGTCATTTTTGCATCAAGGCTTTGCTATTTATTTCAGAATTTAATTACACAGTGTAGTGATGTCTTGGCTCAAGAGATTTGGGT
Source organism: Mustela putorius furo (assembly GCF_011764305.1). Taxonomy (NCBI): domain Eukaryota; kingdom Metazoa; phylum Chordata; class Mammalia; order Carnivora; family Mustelidae; genus Mustela; species Mustela putorius. Next base: position 23,747,951 of record NW_025421341.1, read on the forward strand.
GGATATAACCAATTTTGAACAAAGTGGGTGATCAATGAAGGAGGAAAAATAATGTGAAAGCTGAATTTAAGCTGCAGCAGCCTCTAATTCATCACTTACCAGGAAATAATTTTCTTATTGAAGAATTAATGGTGGGAGATTTTAACTTATGAATGCCAATAGAGGGATTCCAGTGAGGTTTGGTATTTATGGAAACATATTATTAATGAGAAATTTGAAGTTACTCACAGATTTGCACACGCAGCACCACTTACTGAAAAGCCTGAGCAGTGACATGATACTTTACTTCAAAGCTGGCAATGTAGGTCTAATCAGTGGATGTTCTCTCTGTGTTCACTTTACCCATGGGTTTTTATTTTGTGGTTATGACAGGAACAGTGAAGGATTAACTTTGAATCTAAATCCAACTCACGTCATCTCTCTGAACCTTCTTTCCTCACCTGTAGAAAAAATATGTCTCCAGGGCTCCTTCCAGACGACATTGTCTGATTCCTTGTTAAATGTACTTTGTACACACAAGGTGGCTTTTTCATGAGGTGACAAGGTCTGCTGTTGTGTGGTCAGTCCACATTAACTAGCCCACGAGCAGCAGGGATCTAGAATTATTTGTTGTGCTTGTTCTCTAGGGCATCCTAATGAGCTATGGCAAATTGGAGTTGTTGAATCTTTCAGGCAAGTCCTGTTCCCCCAGTGATATGTTCTGAGATAGCGCATTACAGAAATGAAGATGTGTTTTCATGGACTCGATGCTATAAAATATTTATGCCCTGCCTTTGGTTATATAAAGTATTTTGCAGTGTAGGTCATCTTCTCGGTAAAATGTTCCACTATGAGAACAGCTTCCTAAAGCTCCTGTGCATCCTTAGGGCAGGTGCATAAGATGGCCCAAAAGAACAAGGCGCTGTCAGGGCTAATGCCTGAATATAAATGATCATGCATGACTTAACCCTAAAAGAAGATTTGGCGTGAATAGAATTTCCAAGATGTATAATTAACTCTTTTATATTAATGAGAAATATAACCTCCAAAGATGTTAGCTGCTCAGGGTGTAGTCTACTGAAATTTAACCCTTTCCTCCCTCCATATGGAGGAACATTCTACTGTTCAAATCTGTGAGTACACAGAGGAAGAAAAGGTTAGCCCTGCTCTCCCTTTATCTTGTCCTCACCCATCCTCCTCAGTATACTTTTTTGGGGACAGTGTGATGTCATAACTATTTATTCGGTTTCTATGCACTACTCACCAGGGTTCTGGCCACACTGTGGGAGCCATGCAGAAATATACAACATGATTTCTGCCCACAAAAGACTGATCATTTAGTTGGAGAGTTAAGACATTGTCCTAAAGAAAGAAACAGGTTACAATAGCATACATGAGACATAATGTGTAATGTGTGGTGTAGCTGGATTCTAATATATATGATGATGATAGTGAGTACAATAATGATTATAAAGAGTAAGGACTAATGTCACCTGGAGGAGTTAAGGAAAGCTTCTTGAGTAGGTGAGTTTAGCTGGCCTGTGAAAGATGGCAGGGTTTTGGGCAAGTAGGAAAACAAAAGAACTTGTGTGGTTCACTGGGTGAAGAAATTTACCAGCTGCTAGAAGTAATACAAAGTCTTTAACAGTATGTCAGGCAGGATAGACAAGGTTATGCTGCAGTAACAAATAAGCCCAAATCTTAGTGTCTTTAATGAGTCAAAGGTTACCTTTCACTTGAGTTATAAGTTATAATTTCATGCAGATTGGCTGTGGACTCCGTTTCATATTGTCCTTTCTCAAGGATGCAGGCTGGCATCTCTACCTAAAATGTCTATGGTCACCTTAGTGGGGAGAGGGGAGGGCAAATCACACACTGGCTCTTTCAGGCTTTCAACTGGAAGTGATACATGTCACTTTTTATATTTCATTGGCCAAAGCAAATCCCACATGTCCATTTAACTTCAGGGGGAAGTGCATTTCTCCGGTGTGCTTAGAAACAAGAGAGGAGGAAATATCAGTGAGTAGTTATAAGAACACCAACCACACATTGAGAATGAGAGAGACTGTGTGAAGTAGTGGATAGCACAAGGACATTGCAGACAGATGTGCCTAGATTTGAAAGTTCTGTCACTTACTCGCTGGGTGACCTTTGGCAAGAGACTGCATCTATAGAATGAGATTAATTATTCTGCTCTAGCAAGGTTGTTGTGAAGACTGGATGTGCCAGTAAATATTGATTTATTTAGTTATTGCCTCTCTCTTTTGACAGCTTTCTGGTGTTTTTTTTTTTTTTTTTTTTGGTTGTTGTTTTAATCCCACATAATAGCTACTGTACCTCTTGCTCCTGAGTCCCAAGAAGTATACCTATAACCTTGCAATAAATATCCCTTTCTTGGTTAAGCTAACCCAAGTGGATTTCAGCCAAGGTCTTTACTGGTCCATGAGCTGTCTTTGCAAAGTAGAAAAAGGCACCCCCCTTAAGTGGATCTGCACAAGTTTGTGGGCATACAGTTACTTTTGTGTGAATTAAGAAGATATTCCCTCCCCTTTCTGACAACCTTGTGCCAGGATGTGTAGTTTGGTAGCACAACATCAGCCAGACTTCAGCCCCACTTCCTTCTTTGGTGAATACCCTTGTGCAGTGAACAATCTGTACAATCATATATGTTGACTCTTGCTTTAGATCCTTTTAAGAGATTCCTAAGAAAGACAGTTGTCCATTTATTGTCCATCTTTATTTTGCAAGAGAAGAGAGAACTTTTAAATGATGTGTCATCTATTCTTGGGAAAGTATGTTACACATAGATTCCCAATACATGAATTCCCAAGAAAATAACTAAGAAACATTATGCTCTCACACTCTTAGAATATCCTCACTTATCTGCAATGTTTCAAATCAATAGTATAGTTATTTATAAGCAATTCCCACTGATCTTAATGAGTTTAATGAATAAAGAATGAGCATAATATGTGAGCTTAACTTCACCAAGAAATAATTTCTTGTACAAAAGAAGTTTGATATTAAACTACCACCAAATATAATATAATTAAATCACATTAATTCTCTTAGGTATAATGCAATTGTCTGTGCTATGCATAGATAAGAAGCTGAAAGCAAGTCTCTGGTATGCCTTTGAGAAAAATTTGTGTAACTTTAAAAATAACTCAGAGAAAAATAGGGCCAGTATTGAGAGGGTTTTCTAAGATATAGGAATTATTTTCATTTACATTACTTACTGGGCAGTGTCTAACTTAATGGTCATGATTCGTGGGATGAAGTTAGAGGGGAGAAGTTGAAAAAATATTGACCCTGGCTTTCTCCTTGTTCTGTGGCGGAAGGAGGGAAGAGAAATTGCACTGTTTGTGTGGACACAATGTCTGTGTGCTAAGTGATGGCACCTTCTCTTTTATGCATCACTGCCAGGGAGCTTGAACAGGATTGTGGTAGGTTGAAAAGGAGCCCTCCAAGATGTTTACATCCTGATTCCAAGAACTTGTGAATATGTTACCTTTTGCATGGCAAAAGGGATTTTTCAAATGTGATTATGTATGGATTTTGATTATGATCTTGGATTATCCAGTGGGCCCAGTGTAATTGGAAGGGTCTTTTAAGAGGGAGGCAAGAGGATCAGTCAGAGAAAGGTATGTGAAAAATTGGAGTGTTATGGCCCCAAATGCCAGCAGCCTCTGAAGGTTGGAAGAAGCAAGGAAAGGATTTTCACCCAGATCTGCCAGAAGTAACCATACTTGTTGACACCTTGATTTTTAGCCTCCCATGACTTTTGACTACAAGAACTTTAAGAGGAGAAGTTTGTGTTGTTTTAAATCACTGAGTTTGTGATAATTTTTCACAGCAGCCATAAGAAACTATTAGAGGAACAAAGATGGGGGCTTTTAGAGGATTCAGCTAGGGAGGGTGAGTGTGTGTTCATAACATCCTTGGGTCAGTTGGGTCAGTTCACTAGCACGTGAGTCAGCCAACTCTAGCCCATAGGTCAAATGCAGCCTGCCACCTATTTTTGTACAGCCCATGAGCTAAGAATGGTTTTTACATTTTTTATTGATTAAATAATTAAAAGAAGGATAATATTTTGTGACATGTGAAAATGATATTAAAGTCAAAATTTAGTGTCTGTAGTCAAAGACTTATTGGAACGCAGCCACATTCATTCATGTACTTATTGTCTGTGACTGTCTTCACTCTATAGTGGCAGAGTTGGGTAATTGTGACAAAGCCCGGATGGTTTATAATGCTTAACATATTTATTATCTGGTCTTTTATAGAAAAGATTTGCTGATCCTTGTTCTAGAGTCAGGACATCAGCTTTGAGCATGAGGTCCTAATGTTTTGCTGGGTCTTTCATGAGACTGAGTTTATCCTCACCCCACACTGCCCACAATGTTCAGTTGATCAAATCTTACATGGCCCTTAATGCTTCTTTGACTCAAACAATGCCTTCACTATGTTTGCCATGTTGAGAGCTTACCATGTTCCATACACTGTGCTAAATTTTGAAGATACAACAATGAGTAAGATATGACTTATTCCCTGAAGGACACCCACACACTCCAAAACAACAACAACAACAACAATGACAAATCCTGAGAGTAGGGTCAAGATGGGACAGGAATCCACCAAAATCCTAGAGTAGTAGTAACCTCTTCAACATCAGCCACAGCAACTTCTTTCAAAACACACCTCCAAAGGCAAGGGAAACAAAAGCAAAAATGAACTTTTGGTACTTCATCAAGATAAAAATCTTCTACACAACAAAGTTAACAGTCAAAAAAACAAAAAGGGACCCCACAGAATGGGAGAAGATATTTGCAAATGACACTATGGATAAAGGGCTGATATCTAAGATCTATAAAGAACTCTCAAACTCAACACCCCCAAAACAGATAATCAGGTCACAAACTGTGCAGAAGATGGATAGTTTTCCAAAGAAGACATACAAATGGCTGACAGACAGATGAAAAACTTTTCATCACCATTAGCCATCATGGAAATTCAAATCAAAACCACATTGAGAAACCACCTTTCACTAGTTAGAATGGCAAAAATTGACAAGGCAAGAAACCACAAATGTTGGAAAAGTTGTGGATAAAGGGGAAGGAACCCTCTTACACTGTTGGTGGGAATGTAAATTGGTGCAGCCACTTTGGAAAACAGTGTGGAGGTTCCTAAAAAAAATTAAAAAGAAATCTACCCCATGACCCAGCAATTGCACTATTTACCCCCAAGATACAGATTTAGTAAAAGAAGTGCCATATGCACTCCAATGTTCATAGCAGCAATGTCCACAATAGCTAAAAGGTGGAAAGAGCCAAGATACCCTTCAACAGATAAATGGATAAAGAAGATGTGGTCCATGTACACAATGGAATACTACTCAGCCATCAGAAAGGATGAATACCCAACTTTTGGGTCAATATGGATGGGACTGGAGGAGATTATGCTAAATGAAATAAGTCAAACAGAGAAAGTCAATTATCATACAATTTCACTTATTTGTGGAACATAAGGAATAGCATGGAGGGCATTAGGAGAGGGGAAAAATGAAGGGGGAGAAATCGGAGTGGGAGATGAACTATGAAAGACTATGGATTCTGGGAAACAAACAGAGGCTTTTAGAAGGGAAGGGGTTTGGGGGATGGGTGAGCCTGGTGATGGGTATTAAGGAGGGCACAGACTGTGTGGAGCACTGGGTGTTATATGCAAACAATGGGTCATGGAACACTACACTAAAAACTAATGATATACTGTATGGTAACTAACATAACACAATAAAAACAAAACAAAACAACAAATCCTATTATATAGTAAGTGCATTCAGTCACTATTAATACTCCTGACAGTCATCTGAAGTAAATATTACTAGATCAGTTTTCCAGATGACAAATCTGAGGTTCAGAGATGCTAAATAACTTATCCCTAGTTACTTAAACAATTCTATTTAATGCCTAAGCCCACTCTCTCTCTACATGACATTGTGTTTCCAGAGTCATCTAGTCCTGCCCTCATTCTTCCCATCTTTTCCTATAAACTGGAAGCTATTGTGACCTCTGCCGTCAATAACCATAGCTCAAAATCTCTACCTCTTTTTGGAAGTTATAGTTTTCAGGCAATTAGAAAAGTTTGGGAAGCCTCCCCCAGAGTTTTGTTATCAAAATCTCATAAGAGCCAACAAATTAAGATGTTGAAAGAAAATACTAGATTGAAACTTGAAGCAAAATTGTAGGCACAGTGGGTTTAAAACCCTACTGGGTGAAGCAATGCACAATGGGGAAGATTGATGTTAGCCAACGTGTCTTGAGACCCACCAAGCAGAGATGTGCCTACAATTTTGACTTTCTTTTTAATACCTCCTTTCATGCTAGCCACTTGAAAGATCATTTGTGTATTGTAGAGAGGACAGTGAACTATATATTAGTCATTTTGGTTCCATCTCCAGACATAGGTGGTAACAACAAATGCTTGCCACCTTCCAGTGTCCAAGTATGGAGCCAGAGGTATTAGAAAGAATGAAGGACTAAAGGTCAGTTTAGGTACCATGAAAGAAAATCAGCTTTTTGACTTATTTTTGACCCAAGTGATTTATTTGTCCTCCCTCATAGGATTATGGTGAGCATCTAATGAAAGAATGCATGTGAAATATTTTATGTCAGAAGGTGCTATACCAGTATAAGACCTGGTATTAGATTATACCAAATAGGGTATGTTCTTATTTTCAGCAAAATTTTTTGGGTACCATCCATGTTTGCAGCTCTGTCATGTGGATTCCTAGAGAACCATTAAGAAGCATTGGCAGCTACTACAAATTCTTTCTTATTAGTGTTTTCTTGTGTGGCAGAGAAATCATATTTTATGTCACTTTGACCTGACTTCACTGCTGCTGACTGCGGTTTATACATTTCTGAAACGTAATCTAGTAAAGGGAAAAGTAGACATTTTTCTTCCTGGAAAGTCCTGTAGGTTTGCCGCATTGCTCTGGGCAACAGTGGTTGAATTTCCAAATTCCTATCAATGAGGGAGCAACATATTCTTGGTGAGAGGAGGGAAACTAGGGGGAAGAAGGCTCTGTCAATAATATGTAAGAAAAGAGACTAAAAAAAGATTTCAAATCTGGAGGTCTTTCACTACAATCCTGCTAATTTGAACCTGACTGGAGTATTAGAAGGATTATGTTTATGGAGATTGCTTTAGTAACCCAGCTTTGAATCCCGGCAAATAAGATTATCCACCCAAAGTGGCAGCATCTGGCTTGACCCAGGAATTGAGGCATATAAAAATAGTTATGGGGAAGTTTTAAAGAAGAAAACAGATGTAGTTTTAAAATTGGAATGGGATCTATTTGGTCAATGACTGTTTTTATGGGTGTGGTCAAATCAGACATGCTTGAAAAATTTGTTTTTTAGAATTCACCACAACTTATTACAAATGGCAGGGTTGCACTAGTATGGGTATGGCTCGCTTTAAGAAAATCCAGTATTTTTTTTTAAATTAAATTAATTTATTTTCAGCATAGCATATTCATTATTTTTTCACCTCACCCAGTGCTCCATGCAATCCGTGTATTTTTAACTCCACAAGTTTATAAATAGATGAACTAAGGGAAGAATATCTTAAAAGGGTTCATTTATAGGGTTTTCTTCCAGAATATTTAAAAGATGACTTGATTTACAAGTATGGTTTGTTCACGAGTTTACAGAAACACATCTGAGAGAAATATAAATACACACCTATATGCTCAACTGGGCTTAAATTCTTCATTAAGGTAGGTAGGAACTACAGTATGTCTCAGGATGACTACACCTGCTGTAGGCTTGTTGTTACTGCAAATAGCCAGCTCACCTCTCACTTAACTATTGAGAGCTCCTCATTGTTGAGAAAGGCAGTCTGCCATGGGCTCTGTACTTTTTTGGTGGACATGACCAGGATACAAAGCTTTGACTGTTCTTCACCTGGACTGTTTCTTAGGGTTATGTTTACTATGAACAGAATTGGGGGGTACAGTAATGTCTCTCTTTGGGATAAAGAACAGGTTAGCTTACTGCTTACCAGAAAACAGCATGGGCCTTAAGCTCAGTGTTCCTTATGCAATGCGTTATAAACCCATTGTGTGTGCAGCATCCATCTGGGCTAACAGCAATACTTCAATGGGACATTGGGGCAAGGGGGTCTGGTACACATGCTGTTGCTCATGCTACTTGCTGTGCTATAAATAACAACAGTCTTTTTTTTTTTAAGATTTTATTTATTTGACAGACGGAGATCACAAGCAGGCAGAGAGGCAGGCAGAGAGAGAGGAGGAAGCAGGCTCTCTGCTGAGCAGAGAGCCCGATGCGGGGCTCGATCCCAGGACTCTGAGATCACGACCTAAGCCGAAGGCAGAGGCTTAACCCACTGAGCCACCCAGGCGCCCCAATAATAACAGTCTTTTGCCTCTGACCTAGGAGTTTCATGTCTTCTTTCAGTACTCATGAAATAGTACCAACTAACTTACTGGCTTGTGTTCGGGTAAAATCAAATCCCAGACCTGAAAATAATTTCAATTTGATTGCGTTGAGTCTCATTCTGTGGATTTGGGGTTATCTGGGAAATTTGTTGACTTGACATCAAAGGCATCTATGACTTTGTTTTCCCATCTTTTGTCTAGGACTGCACGCTAAAATACTTACTATTTTCTTGTCATAGGTCTAAGTTATAGTAGCTGATGTTTGGCTAGATTTTTGTTATTGTTGTTTTCCCTTACATTTAGAAAGGGGAATCTTTGGTACTATTGAATTGACATTTTTTTTTCCTCCAAGTGCAATGCCACATTATACATGAAAGGGAGAAACTAATATTATTAAGGAATCTCTACATTGGGAACAGAGGTTGTATGTATGATTTAAGAATTGACAATATATATAAGATGTATATTTTAAAGGTATTGTAAAAATTCTCCATGTGTTGTTACCTGTGTATGAAGTGCATTACTAGGAAGTATCTACCTGGACTACATGATAGATTTGCTTTGTGTTCTGAGAATTAGAATTCTGGGTCCAAGAATAGGTTTCTCTTTTGCTGAGTTGAGGTCAAGTGCCTTATCTCTTAGTTGAATTTCAGAACATTTGGGAAATGAAAGATACTACCTTTGGGATAGCATTTATGCTTAGGCGTTTGTATAGGTGACTTTGGATTTGATTCGTTGCATGTCTGTGACTGGACATGGCATGACCTGGATTTCTTTTAAGGGAACATAGAGAAATGATCCAAATGAATACCATATCCTTCAAATTATCACATTGTGAATCTATATGTTATTCCTAAGCTATTGCCAATATTCTGACTTAAACATTTCTATAATTCCTTTTATGGGAGAGTATTCAGAGTCTGAGGTCCAGTGGTGATAAACCTTTGTGCTTTTTTCCCAATTGCCAAAAATCATTTAGAAGCAATTCAAAGGTTAAAGTAGGTGATCAAATGGTATAAAAACACTAAGACATATAATGTAACAAAATTGATTTGCAGATAGAACCCAAAGGCCATTGCCAAATGAACTTCCAGAAATCCTTTAGATGATGTCAGTTTCTCAGAACTAAGTGATGGCTTCCCAAAGTGTCAAGTGTGAAGTGTCAATTGTATTAGTCAGCTTGGGCTTCTAAAACAAAATGTCATGTACTGGATGGCTTAAACAAGAGACAGTCTTAAAGTTCTGGGCATTGGAAAGTCTAACATCTGGGTGTTAACTGATTTGGTTCTGAGCGAGGTTCCTCATCCTGACTCGTAGATGTCATCTTGTCATCTTGTGTCCTCACATGACAGAGAGACAAGGAGACAGAGAGACAGACAGACAGATGTCTCTTCCTCATCCTATCAGTGTACCACTTCCCTTACTGGGGATTTATTCTTGTGACCTCATTTAAACCTCATTGCTTTCTAAATGCTCTGCCTCCTATTACCATCACATTGAGAGGTAAGGCTTCAACATATGAATTTTAGGGGATACAAGTGTTCAGTTCACAACAGTATTCACCCTGTTATATTTAGGTTCATGGCTGAACCATATGGGCATGTCAATATCATTCCCAATCTGTGTGGCATGGTGGAGGAGTATATGCTTCATGACCAAGTGTACAGCCCATTAGAATTTATACCATCTAATTCATCTTTATTCAATTCATTGCTGTAAGCTCTGTGAAAAGCCAAGTTCTTCAATACAAGCAAGGCTTTTTATTGACTGGTGATGTGCTGGTCTCCAAATTCTGCCATGTTTCTAGAGTAGGCCTTTCCCCTGCTCTCATGATTATAGAACAGGTGCAGGGTACTTGGATATCCTCTGGTCCACTGTTTTCCAAATTTCAGCCATGTTGTGTCATGATTTTATAATACATATATATCAACTGGGTCATTATTAACTTATTTTCTTGAAAGTAACTCACTTGGAAAAACTATAAACTTATTTAAAAAGGAGACTGTTTTGCCACTGTCATTAAAAACCCATGTGACAGAAATATAAGATAACTATAAAATAAATACACTGAAAGTGGAATCGTATTATACTGATTCTCTGAGCCCGAGTTCTAGGTTTTGTTTGTTAAGAAGAGAGATTAGCAGTACTGAAGAAATATTAAAAACATATTAAGCCAGGGGCACCTGGGTGGCTCAGTGGGTTGGGCCGCTGCCTTCGGCTCAGGTCATGATCCCAGGGTCCTTGGATCGAGCCCCGCATCGGGCTCTCTGCTCAGCCGGGGAGCCTGTTTAAAAAAAAAAAAAAAAAAAATTAAGCCTGTGAAATGTTATTGCATCTGAATTTGTTTGTGCCTTGCATCTACACCCTTGAAAATCCCCTCCCACACTGAGTCTGGTTTTGGCCATGTCATTTGCTTTGGCCATCAAACAACAGCAAATGTTATGCCACCAGTGACTTGAAACATACTTGCACATTGGGGCTTTCCCTCTCTTATTATTCTTGGAAATTTTGACCAGCACATGAACAAGCCTAGGCTAGACTAATGGATGATGAAAGTCACATGACAGGGCCACCCCATCACTGCAGCCAATAGCAGACTAATGACCAGGTTAATGACTGGGTGTGTGATCAGCTAACCTTAGTCAATCTGCTGGCTTCAACTGCAATAGTGGGCTCAGGCCGGGTCAGCTGATCCTGGCCTAGATCAGCAGAACCAGTAGACCCATAGGTCTGAGAACACTAATAAATGATTGTGCCACTCAAACATTTTAGGGTGGTTTGTTTTTGAGCAAAAATGAACATAGATTCCAAAGTAAGATTTGGACCATGCAACTGATAGAACAAAATTTTCCAGTACAGTTTTTTCAGTGTTAAATTTGAGTTCAGCCATCTGGTCTTACAACTAATGATGTACATTCCACACTTCAAGAAACTCTGATTCACTCCAAGTTTCACCTTTTAGGTTTAACAGCTGAAGGTTGGGAGAGATGACTGACTATACCTAGACTTCATATTTAGCTAGTGACAAAGATGATACTAGAGTTCAGGTCTCATGTGCGCAGTCTATTTCCAGAGCAATTTGCTGCCTTCTTCAAAGTTGGTGTGTTTAATCATAAAAAATGATGAGTAAGGTTTTAGGGAGACATTGTATCATCATCTTATTTTATCTGTATCCTCTCATGAAAGTAGAAGAAATTCAAGTAAACCCACAGAATTGAGAAAAGTCATTAATTTTTTTTGGATTATCTGTGCTCTGGATTGAATTGTACCCCCTTCAGCCCCAAAGATATATTGAAATCCTAACTCCCAGAACCAACGAATGTGACATTATCTGGAAACAGTCTTTGCAGATGTAGTCAGGTTAAGATGAGGTCATGCTAGGTTAGAGGAGACCCTAAATTCAATGAATAGTGTCCTCATAGGAGAGAGAGATTTTTCACACAGAGACACCCAGGGGGAAGATAGCCATATTATGATAGAAGCAGAGATTAGGATTATGCTGCCATAAATCAAGGAATGCCACGGATTACTGGGAACCACCAAAAACTAGTAAGAGGCAAAAAAGGATTCTTCCCTTGAGCTTTGAAGAGAATATGGTCCAAATTTGATTGTCAACTTCTAGTCTTTGCAACTGTCAAAGAATAAGTTTCTATTGTTTCAAGCCACACAGTTTGTGGGACTTTGCTAAGATAGCCCTGGGAAACCAAGGCATCTTGCTTGCTCACTTCTGTTGGCAATAATATTCGACCTATGTTATACCTAAATGAAATGCAAAGTAGAGAAACTGATAGAATAAAAAGGCCAGGGATTCAAAAACAACTTCATCCATCCCCTAAAAATAAGCCACTGACAGAAACACCTGTATGGCTAACCAGGAGCTGAGTTTGTGTAGATGACAGTCACACAGCCTGATCTCACGTTTCTTTCCATCAATAAAGGAGGTACCAATGCTGCCACCTTTTTCCCTTTGGGCTGCTCTGGCTTAGGCCTGAGGCAACAGAGCAAATCTACAGGCAGGATCTTCTTCAGAGTTGGTAGAAATGTAGAAAATTGGATCTTCATGGGGAAGTTAATATTCACCAAAGTATTCTCTGTAAGTTTATTTTATTTGGGGTGTGACAAACATCTGTGTCCCTTGTCAACTTCTAGGAGTGAAGACAGATACCTTCAGAGTTGACATTCCCTCCTTTCTTCTTCTAATTCTGTTGTGATCTGAATGCTGGTTTTCCTGCACAGGAGAAAGTGATGTTGGCACCCACTGAATTACTATGTTCTGCTCCTTCGGGGTTCAGAGTAGCACTTACTTTTCTTGGTTGTGTTAGTCATTATCCATTTACAGTCATTTACATTTTGAAATCCTTATCCTGCTGCATCAAAGTATTAATGGGGGGTGCAGAGCAGCTGCACCAAGGTAATTTACTTGGCTTCTGAAAACCTCCTCCAGATAATCCAGAAAAATCTGTCACATGGGGACCCCAATTTGTCTGATTACCTTGTTCTGACAGATGCTGGGGTCATATGCTTAGACTTTTATTTTTGTTGCTTTCATTTGGTTAATTCTATTAGTGGCTTATTCCGGACATGAAAGTCATTTGCTATTAAAAACAAATGTCATCTCAAAAGGAAAATCCCAAGGCTGCCTTTCCTTCTGATCTCCCCATCAACAGCAAAGTCTGTATGTTCAAATCAAAAGTGTTGCTTTGCATTAATTATCTTCTCTACCTCTTTAGTGTTTGGGGGAATAATGCCTCTGAGTGAAGAAGGAGAAAAACGTCCTGATTGTTAGGTGGATTTGAAGCTGTCCTTTGGACTGGATTTAAATGGCCCAACCAAGTTTGATGTCAACTGTGAAAGTTCTACTGGTGAGTTTGCCAGTAACTGCCAACTGACTGAGAATAACTTTTTACCCCCTCTTCCTCAAGTGCTAATTTGTTTGGGCCCCCAATGTGCTCCTCTACAAAGTCAGATTTCCTAGTTTCTCTGCAGCAAAGTGGACATGTGATGCAATTCTGACTAATGACATGTAAGAAGTCTGAACCCCCTTAGACTTGTGGGAAAATTTTGCTTTCTTAATGTAGGCATTGTTCTTCCCTCCTCCTGGCTCCATTGTCTTCCTTCCTGCCCATGAAATGTCTCAAGCTGGACTAGCCATCTTGTTACCATGCAAGAGAAGCCAAGAGAAGTGCAGAAACTTTGCCCCTGATGCACTTAGCTACCAAATCAATGCCAGGAAATGTCTACTTCCAGTCTTCATCTTTCATGGGGAAAAATAATCCCCATTTTATCCGTACCACAGTTCAGTGGATTTTCTGTTATGTGCAGCCACATTTGATCCTTGGGTGATACAGTGGATTTCTAAGAGCCCAGTGTGTTTCTATGTCTTTGGTTGAAGAGTTATGTGGAGCCAGAAGGAAATAGGAGCCAGGGAGGGAAGCCTGGCAGAGAAGAGCCCTGGCATTCACTTGTGTGTATGTCAGACTGAGCCTCTTATATTCTCAGTTCACTCTATGGCTTAGGGCTTTATTGCTGTTTTGGATAACTTGTCAGAGGGATTCCCTGGGTTTCCAGGCCCTTTTGGGGAATTGCATTTAATGAACAACTGCTTTGTTCATTTCCTCACTAATTTTCCATTCTTGAGAGAAAAAGGAAGCTCTGACTGAGATAATGATATCCCAGTGCCCATTAGGAGAGAACGATGTACTAAGTGAATTAAGGAGGTGGAAGGATATATTTTTATGAATTGAAAAATGTCATTTTGTGTACAAGAAGTCATTCTGAGTAAGGACAAAAATCCTCACAAAACCCAGAAATGCAGCTGGATTGGATCATCTCTTTTCCTGACAAACCTTTAAAAAATTTGTTTCAGAATGTTCCAGTCATTCTTTACCACTGCAGTCTGAAAACTGGGAGTCTACTGGAGTCTTCTTGAAATTATTCTGCTGGATGTGGCCGTCAGAGTGTCAGCTGGGGGTCTAGTCATATTACTACCATGGTTGGGAGATCTGGGCTTCCCCTGGGCTTTGGGGGGTGCCCGGAGAGGTATCCCCTCATGAGGATAGGCCCCGTGGGCCCTGACCTAGAGAAAGACAGCTATTGTGGGCAGCACTCCAGGGCTGCAGAGGGACAAATCCCCTCATGAGGAGAGCAGGGTAGACCTCTCTAGATTTGCTTGTTTCAATAGCTAACTAGGTCCAGAGAATTTGTTTACTTTCCATTGCTCTGGCTGTTCTTTTCATATAGCTTGACACAAAATCCACCTCCCCAGATAGCAAGTAGGAGGCAGGGCAGAGAACCTGCTCTCAGTTCATCTGAAAGATCTGGGTTCTGCCCTAGTTCTGTCATTTATATGCTGGCTGACCTCAGATAAGTAATTTAACTTCTCTGAGCCTTGGCTTCCTCTCTATAAAATTAGTTATTCAGGTTATCTATTATTGCCGCATAGGAAATGACCACAAAGCTCTCAGAGGCAGCCAACAATAATTTCTTACTCCCATACTGCTGGTCAAAGCGAAGGGCAGTGCTTTCTAGATTGCTGAAGAGTTAGCCTCTGACCCAAGTTGTAAACTGCTTCATGCAGGTTTTTCTGGAGCCCCGGCTGGAGGACAGTGGCTACCAGGAGCATGTTTTTCTCATGATGGAGTTCGGCATCTTCTAGGCTGGTGAGTGGAAACCTGTGATTCTCAGGCTTGTAACACGTGCTCTGTCACTTTGGCTGTCACTCTATTGGGCAAAGCAAGTTACATGGCCAAGTTCTACATCCACAGGGTGGAAAATACATTTCTGCCATGGAGGAGGTGGGAAGTAAATAATTACTGAACAATATTCTAATGCCTGTTCCCGCTGAAAGAGATGTTTTAGAGTCATAAGGAGGATGATGAGAGGCATTCAGCATGGAGGCATACCATAGTAAGTACTTATTCAATGCTAGCTACAGTTTCTGCTGCCGTCACGGCTATGTCTATTATGTTACACTCCCAGACTTAGCAGGGATGTGGGCTCTGGTGGGGAATACATTGAATAGGCTGTGCACTATTCAAGACCTTGCTGGCATGAGAACCACAGCTTCTTCTCCTCCAGCCCAATAAGCAGTGATCCACATTTTGACCTCAAATGGCCCATGGAAGCTTCTGAGAACTTTGGATCATTGTGATGTTGTTTCTTATGTACATCCTTGTACCTTTATAGCATGTGTATGCTGGTTCTCATTTGACTCTCTCGGTTATCCTGTGAAAAAAACTGAGAAACCACTGCCGTTTTCAGTTTATGGAGAAGAGAACATGTTGGGTTAATCCCAGGTGACATCTGTCCCTTCGGCCTTGGGGTCTCAAGTTTGCATGGCCAGGTATCATGCTCATGACAAGGGCATTAGTTGAGGTGTAGGAATTAACGATAAAGATTTGAACGTCAATATTTCTTCATTCCTTCATTCATTTACTTATTTAACAAGCAGACATGTATGGAACCGTTGTTATGTGCTCCATAAGCACTGTGGGAACACCCTGTAAGGAGTGGAGGGGTAGTTCCAGGCCCCTCTGGGGTTCAGAGCTTGGCAGGGAGTTGGTGGTGAGGGCCAGAGTCAGGAAACCTGAGCTTGCCCACCACCCATGTGTCTTTCGTGAGCCATATGCAGCCTCCTCCCATATCTCCTTAGAGCACCTACTAGGTTTGACTAGATCATTCTTTCAGTTTGCACTGGAAGAGTTCAGGTTTCCCAGAGGGCCACACATTGACCTAGTTGGGGACATACATAGTCCCTCACTTGAGTAGGCTCTCTCTGATGATGGGGTTGCAAGATCCAACAGTAGAGTTGGGGGGTCAGGGGTCTGGGTTGCTTCCTTGGTCAAATGGAAGATGGGGAGGCTATGTAATGATACCCCCTTCCCACTCTATTTTTATTTTCCTGTCTCTGAGATGGGACCTATGATGTACTGGATGAAAAAGGTCTTGATTAATGAATTCCTTATTCTCAAGCCAGAGATAAACTCACAATTAAGCCTATGAGTGTCATAGAGATTATTTATCCCCATTTTACAGATGAAGAAACAGGCTCACAGAGGGTCAGCTACTTGTCCATTGTTTTGCTAGAATCCCAGCTGACTTCACAGATGCTTTCTAGTCCTCAGATTCCATAATGCTTTCCCATTCACAAACTGTCAGTGTTGTGCTGTTCCTTGCAGTGCCCTGAGCTTGCCAACACTCACCTGTCAGTGTTGTGAGGAGGCCTGAGGTCGGAGGGGCGAACAAGGAATGAGAAGCTCCTCTTCTCTCTCCCACCCCAGGGAATCCTTGTATTCCTCCTTTCCCCCAACCCTGGATTTTGCAGGGGAAATCAATCCAGGACCTAAGCCCACTGGGTTAGGGCTTATCATGTCCTGGGTTGACCTCGATTCAACAGGGCACGGCCAGTCTGTGCTGGGTGGGCACACTTAGCTCTCCACAAGTCCTGGCTCCTTTGTCTTTGCTCATCTTTGGCCCCAGTTGGCTGTGGACCTAAGGTCTCTTGGTTGCTTTATCAGTTTCCCTCCTCTGCTTTTGTTCAAGGTCTTGGCTTCAGAGCTTCAGGATGTTTCACAAAGAACAAAGTTATGTGGGCTGCCGGGAGTGTGCACACTAGGACAAAAGTCTACTAAGGGCTTTATATCTGCTATTTGCTCAGGTGCATTTAATCCAACTCCTGTGATAGAGGTAGTGCTCTCTTCATTTTAGGAAGCTCAGATAGGTTATTTATCTTTCTCAGGAATACACAGCTGGTAAACAAAGCTTATTTTTCCATCACGTAATTCTTTCTTGTCAATAATAGTTGCTGATATGGGTCATATGTTTCTTATATGTAATCTGCAATTCTCATTAGCAACTCTGCCTTCTTTACCCTTTATTGCACAGAGGGGTTAAGTAACTTGCTTTAGGTCACACAGCTCATGTTATAGTAAGGAAGTTTAAGCCTGGGGCTGTCAAGACTCCCACAGTTCTCTTATTCTTTTTCTCACAGAGAAAGACCTCTTGGGCTTCCCAATAATCTCACTGAGCTGCTCACAGACTCCCATGTGTGGTAGAAGACTAATTAAAAGAATAGCAAGAAAACATTCTTCATTTAAAGGGCAGCCTGTGTGTTTGATGTGCAGAGGGAGAGGGTGGGAAGTGAAACCCCATCTCCCGTCTTGGCATTTGGTGGGCTGATTGTAACTCTCATACCCTCTTTCCGAGCATCTTTTGCTGGCACCACACTTCTCCTAGCATTTTCCCTGAGTCTTTGGTAAATGGCTGTGGCTCTAAGGACCGTCATCTGGCTGGGGCCCTTATGACCTCTGACCCCTATCCTCCCAAACCATTTGAGGTCTGCAGGCACAGCCCATGGGAGAATAGCCCCGGTACAGGCAGCTTCTACCACCAGGAAGTGAACTAGGATCTTGCCTGGACCCCAGCCCAGTCTCAGAATACGCAGCCAATAGGAGGTGACTGAGAAAGGGTGTTAGCTCATTGCAACCTTTAGCATCATTACTGTGGTTCCTCTCCTGCCTTGGAAAAAATTGCCTCTTTTCCCTGACTACTCCCTAGCACCTTCACATAAACCCAGTTGCTGAGGGCCAAAATGGACCAAAGCAGAGCACATCCAACTCACTCTGTGCTGTGAGAACAGCTAGACTTTGTGCATTTTCTAATCTGATTACATTTCCAGTCCAAGCCCTCTTTATTTCTCACCTCCTAATTGATTTCCCTGCTTCCACCCCTACAATTTATTCTTTACTCAGCAGCCATCCTGATCCTTTTAAATTGGAAGTCTGATCATGTCACTCTTCTGTTCAAAGTCCCCTAATAACTTGCCATGCTCCTCAGAGAAAAGCCAAAGTCCTTACAGTGGTCTCTAATGATCAAGGGCAGGGGCCAGCATGCTTCCTCTGCAAAGGGACAGAAAATAAATAGTTTTGGCTTTGTGGGCTATTGGTCTCTGTGGCCGTTACTCAACTCTGTGAGCATGAAGGCAGCCACTGACAATATGTAAATGAACACATGTGGCTATGTCCCAATGAAACTTTGTTCCCAGAAACAGGCAATAGGTCGGCCTGTGGTTTGGTGACCTCTGCTCCAAGTGACTGCCCTCTGCTACCTCTTGGCTCTTATGATCTTGTCTTGTCCTCTGCAACAGCCCCATGGATATCTACAAACACTGCAAGACTTTGTTTGGGGCCTTGCCCTGGCTATTCTACCCAGAACATTCTTCCCTTCTGTATCCGAGTGTCTCCTTTTCTCATTTCCTTCAGGTTTCTGCTTCAGTGTCATTGCCCGAGAACCCTCCTTGGCCACTGTGTCTGAAACAGCAACCTTCTCATTTTCTTAGCACCTCACACTTTTTTACTCTGCTTTATTCTCCTCAATAGCCCTTGCTACCACCTGTATATTTATTTATTGAACAAATAAATGATTTCTTTGGCAAATATTACCGAGGGCCTCATTAATGCTAGACAGCACCCCAGGTGCTGAAAGTCCATAAAGAACAAACTGGATGAAAGCCTTCTATCACGGGACTTTAAGTCTAGCTGGGGAAGACAGTGAACGTAGTGAAAATAAATATAAATGTGGAAGGTAGAGATAAATGCTTTACAGGAAGTCAGGCTGGGCAAGAGGGCAGGTCGAGGGTCATGTGCCTCTGTTTCTCTCTCAGTGTTCATCCTTTGCCTGCCGTCACTGCTACGGTCTTTCGAGTTACTGCAACGGTGCCTTTAAGTCGCTTTGCTCAGCTTAGAGCCTGCCACTGCGAAGCGGTTGACAAAATTCCGGTGCCAACAGGGGGCGCCCCAGACTGCGCAGAGCTGGCTGTGCCGCGAAGTGTGATCGAGACAGGGGCCGCTGGGCTTCTG
Source organism: Mustela putorius furo (assembly GCF_011764305.1). Taxonomy (NCBI): domain Eukaryota; kingdom Metazoa; phylum Chordata; class Mammalia; order Carnivora; family Mustelidae; genus Mustela; species Mustela putorius. The sequence goes on from NW_025421341.1 coordinate 23,767,247, forward strand.
AATGGACAGGAAAGGGAGGCCAAGGCTGCCGCGGAGGGATGGGGAAGTTGGAAGTTGTGGGATGTAACAGGATCTGAACACAACTGCCTGCACCACAAGTGTTTTTCATGGAGTGCTGCCTAAAGTACCAGGCATTACGGGACAATGCACTTCTAAGTCGGACGCTTAATAAATCAGCCAGGCATGCATTATTATGCCGCCACGGAGCCCTTGTTGTGTCTTAATGCTCAATTATACAGCACGGAATCTGGGTCGGGCTTTCTGTCATCTTGGATGTGTGGCAGAAATGGCCTCGCTCTAATTGCTCTACATGGGAATGGGTTCATTTGTGTTTGGTGGGTGACTCACGCTGATTGACAATTAGATTGAAGGGGCCTCACCGAGGATCACTGGCTCAGACAGCTCAAGACCTTGAAAGAGATCTTAGAAGTGACCCTAGTCCAGTCTGCTCCTGCTGCAGGTGGGAAAATCAAGGTTCACAGAGAGCAAGTGACTTGCTTGAGGACACCAGATAGGTAGCCATGGAGGCTCAAGCCAGGCTACTGACTCTGAGTCACATACTCACCGCACCACCCCAGGCAGATTCTCAGCACAGCCACTGCTGCCCTTCCTGTGTCGGTGGCAAAGGCCATGGATGGTGACATTTGACTCTGAAGCCGAAGACCGACGGGAAGAAGCTGTGCCTCATTTACTTGAATAAAAATGGACAAACCGGTTAACAAAACAACAGACTTCCATGTTTTATGGATCCCTAGGGACCCAGTGAACTCATGCTCCCAGATTAAAGGAAAGAGGAAAACCATACCCTCCTTGCTGAACTATGCTGCCTGCTGGTTCCGCAGTGCCTCAGCAGTCTCTGGAATGGAGATTGTCATGTATGACAGCTGGAGAGCATTATCGCTTGAAGACTTGCATTCTGGCTTTTATATTTGATTTACATAGATCTGCATACTGTATGCTCTGGGCATTGTTTTTCTGTTTCATTCCATCTTCACAGCCTCTCTTCTCTAAGCTCAGAGGGTATTTTGGCTTCCCCAGCTCCTCTGGGTAAGACAGGCCCTTGGCTAGAGTTTGATCTGGAGAAACATCTGGAAGTTCCACCTCAAGGAGAGGCTCTGGGGCAGAGTGGCTGCTGGGCCAGTGATATATTGGAGTCATGTGGACTTCATTTCTCTTACACTTCCAGGACAGAGGCCAGTCCTTGTTTCTCTCCCATCTCCCAGGTCTCTGTGTATAAAGTCCCAGAGGGGTAGCTTTGAATGTCTGTGTCTGGGGCAAAGTTGTACCTTCAAGACGCCATGGAGAAATGACCACATTTTGGGTACCTAGATCAGTCCTAGAGGATAAATAGTACCAGATGAGAAAGGCAAATTAAAACCACAGTGAGATACTACTACCCACCCAGTAGGATGGCAAAAATGAATGAAACTGATAATACCAAGAGTTGACAAGGATGTGGGTCAAGTAGAACTCCCATATGTAACTCAGAGAAGTGTGAACTGGTATAGTTGCTTTAGAAAATCCATGCCGCTCCTGTGACCTGGCAATTCCATTTCCAGGTCTTCCAGCAAGGGAAGGGAGTGCCTATGTCCTCCAAAATTCATGGATAATAATGTCCATAGCAGCTTCATTCACAACAGTGAAATATTGGAAACTACCCAAATCTATAAATCCATATACTTGTACAGTGGAATAGGGCATGGCAACATAAAAGAATAAACTGCTTCTAAGCAGAATGAATGAATCTCACAGCACAAGAAAACAGACATCAAGAATCCATACCATAAGTTGCCATTTATATGAAGTTCAAGAAGAGCAAAGCTGGTTTGTGGTGATAGACTTCAGAACTGTGGTTACCTTTGGGGAGGGAGATGGACTAGGAAGATGCTGGGGGAAGTTTTTGAGGTGATGAGAATATTACATATGTAAAAATTCACTCATTCACTTATAGTGTGTGTCCTTTACTGTGTGTCTGTTAAATCACAATAAAACCAAAGTAGATAAAAAGACTCAGGTGAGAAAGCCTCCAGTCCTATTCTGGTAACATCCCATGTTAGTCCCAAGACTTGCAGGACTTGGACTCTATTTCCAGACTCCTGATACCAGTTTGCTTTCTGGATTATGGGCTTCAGTATTTCCTACCTGCCTACAGGTAGAGGTTTAAACATGCCCTAACCTGGCTACCTGCCTCTGTCTTAGTAAATACAGGCACACCTTCAGGTTTGCCCAACTTCAAGTTGAGCTGATGGTATCAGAGTTTGCCTGCTCTAAAAACAGCTCTTCCAGGGCCTGCCTTCTCTACTCTATAGCCCATTTAGTCCAACCCTTAGTAGTCAAGAAGAGATGGGCCAAGGATCTCCCCATACTACATCCTCCATCAGCTCCCCACACTGCCACAATTTCCAAGGGGCATCTGTAGAGCAGATACTCTGTTACTAGTTGGATAATAAATCCTGGATAGTCTCAATGAGCTGGGTTGCACAGACCCATCAGGACTCCTTTGGGCTAAGCTAATGGTCAACTGAAGGCTTGTAATAAAAACAGACCACCCTCTCCTTGGACCCTCTCTTCTAGGATAGAGATGGCAAACACCACATACATGGACCAACCCATCCTCTCCTGGCTTCTTCCTACCCCATGGCAGACATTAGTCCTTGATTATGGCACTTTTTCTAATAAGCTTGGATGGAAAAGGTCTCCAAGGAAACACAAGAGGCAAAGGGTATGCTCAAGTCTCTGGAGTTGGGCTTCTCTCTTAAGGCCTAGCCTGGGAGCATTTCCTCCCAGACAAAAGGTAACCCTGGGCATGTCTTGCCATACCAGCTGCCAAAGGAATAAGAGAGATGAAAGTTCTAGACCTGGTTCTTAGAAGTAGATGTTGAGAGAAGGATTTGCCTCCAAGGACTTACTAAGGAAATGCTCCCAGGTTATGGTAGGGGATGAAGGGGCAAGCAAAATTAGTCTCAGGCAAAAGTCCCCTAGAGGTGGCTTTGCTCAAGATTGGTAGGAGCATTCTAGAGGATGAGTTATTCTAGGCATTGTCCAAGGGAGCTGGGCTTATCTAGCTTTGCACCCGTCCATCATTGATCAAGGGTTTCTGGGGAGAAGTAAATTCCCAGGCACCCCTGGCTGTCTGTCTGTGGGGAGCACGCCAGTAGCTCGAGGGCAGCCCTTCAAAGATATACTTTAGGTGTGGGCATGGAAAGTAAAGGTGCGCCCAAACTGGGGTACACAAAAACAGTAAAATACAGATACTCTCCACTACTAAAGGCAATTCGAAGAGATAAAATGCACAGGAAAGATGGTGCCTAGCAGCAGCGTGGTCTTGAATCCTCCCTACTACCGGGAAGAATACAGGGAAAGAAGAGGGTGATTGTGTGTGTGTGATCAACCCCCACCCGACCCCTACTATAGCTGTCCGTCATGGCTGGAAAAGAGGAAGGGGCGGGGTACTGCCTCTAGACACAACCACTACAAAGGCACAAAGATCCCCCCCCCCCCCCCCCCCCCCCCCCCCCCCCCCCCCCCCCCCCCCCCCCCCCCCCCCCCCGGCAGAGGCTTCCAGCTCCTAACCCTCCTGCAAAACCCGCTGGCATCTTGATCACTTTTGGTTTCACAGCATTGGATGATTTCGGAGTGCTTTCCTGGGCCTGACTTTATTTTCATTCCTGTGAGGTGGGCAGGGACTTTTGTTTCCAGTAGTCACATAATAAAAAGGGTTGATGTGCTTTCCGGTAGCCTTCTTTGTGCTGCTTCTCCAATTAGTTTGTATTTTTGTCTGGAGCTGACCCTGATTGTCTCTCTCCACAGCTGAACTGGCAGGGTTAAGGAGCTGTGTTAATTCCGCACCTTTAAACAGTCCTCTCCTCACCCCAAGTAAGAGAACGATTTTTTTTTTCTTTTGCTGTGCAAAAAAGATTGGGACCCTGGACACCTGGCCCCTGGTGTTGCCTCGGCCCACCTGCTAGCTGTTAAAATTCTTTAACCTCTCTGGGCCTCCGTTTTCTCATTTGCAGTATAAAGAGGTTGGCCTAGATGACAACTCCAGTCCTTGCTCTGAAATTGTGTGCACACATGGCTCCGGGTTATGGGAATTGTGTTTCTTTGTTCATTAGGAACAAAGAGCAGGACTCAGATTTTAAAGTTGCCACTATATTTTGCTTCCAATACCTTACTTTTTAGGTAACATTTTTCTTTAAGAGGTGAGAGCTGGCTGGTGTAAGGGGATCTTCCCCCTGCTTTTCTGTCTGTCTTTCTTTCTTTCTTTTTTTCTTTCTTTCTTTCTTTCTCTCTTCTGTTAACATTAAAGCCCCTGTCTTCAGGGAAGAAGAGGCTGTTGGATGTGTTTTGAATGTTTCAAATCAAAGCCTGCCAAGGGAAGGGGAGCTATAGGTTTCAATAAGCACCTTTTTTCAGCAATTTTAAAAATTTCACTTATGAGGATAATGAAATCTTCAGAAACCGTAGGAGACATACCAGGAAAAAAATATATGATTCATCAGTGGAATTTCTTTAGACACTCTCTGTCCCTACTCCATTTGTCCATCAGGAGGGTCTTCTCTGAAGTCTTTTGCATCCTCCCAGTATCTTGGGGAGCTTGTGTGACCAGTGTCCCCACTCGCTGTTGACCACCTCAGCTCCTGGGGCCCGAGTTGCCACCCCATGCTGCTGTGTGCCCCTCATGGCTAATGTTTCCCCCGGCAGCCCACGCCTTCCAGAACCAAAGCTCACTTCTTTGCATCCTGTTCTCTCAGTGTTGCTCTAGTAAAAACAAAGATGTGGATGTCGTGGTTCTGAGACAAGATGTGCTGACTTGTTTTGGGTGTGGAATCCACACCCACGCTGGGGTTTAGGTGCCTTGGCTGGGTGCTAACCACTCAGAGGTCCGTCTGGGTGTGAGGACCCTGACCGAGTGCGTGCCCACTTCTAGTCTGGAGAGAAGTGGGGGAAGCTGGCTTCTTTCCTTTTATAGGTTTCCTTGAGATTTTGCCAAAATTCATTCCCAGCTATTTAAAGATTAAGAAAAGGAATACATTTTTTTTCAAGAACCTAATTTGATGTACTTTCAGGGGAAAAAGAACACATACATTTAGAAAAGGCGACATAAAATCCTCAAAGTCTCCCTTGAAAGGACAAGCTGATGTTTAATGAAAAGCAGTGGGTGTGGGTGGATTCTGTACATTTTCGAGGATCAAGTTACCTGCAAAGAAAGAAAAATTGTGGGATGGGTATAACATAAACAAAAAGCAGAGTTCAAATGAGGACTTTAAGAAATTAAAATCAAAAGGAACTCTTCAAAAAAAGTGTCCATCTTGGGTATTAACCTCCAAGATGGAAATGAAAACAATTTTAAAAGGCTCTAAATAAAAAGGCAACCCACATTTGGGTGTACTTCAGATCTTTTGGCCTCTAGCTTTCTGTGGGAAGCTATGGTTTCCCCTCATTTGCTTGCTGGGTGTAGCATTTGTTTTCTGTGATGTGCATCTAGGATTTCTTACTGGGCTCTCCAAAGCTGTGCTGGCTTGAAAGAGGAGGGCATTTTGTGGTTCTCATATGTGAGGCCCTCACAATGTGTGCATCTAGTGTAATGGTGGAAAAACACAGACCAGTAAGCAGAGGACTTAGCTTTTTTGGTCCCATTTCTGTTTCTCACACTGAGTGACTCAGGGGAAATTACTTTCTTCCTCTGAGACTCCATTCTCTCACTATAACATGAAACCTTGTCTGAAAGGGTTTTCTAGGATGATGGAAATATTCTCTTTCTGCACTGTCCAATATGGCAGCCACCAGGTGTATGTGGCTTTCGAGCCCTACGAGAGGTAATAGAGTGGCTGTGGAATACATTTTAATTTTATTTAATTTCAATTGCTAGTGGCAATTGTGTGGCAAATGTGTGGCAATTAGTGGCAAATGTGTGCTAGTGGCACACACAGCTAGTGACTAATACATTGGATAGAGCAGTTTTATTAAAAAAAGTTTTTTTGTTTTTCTAAAGTAAGCTCTATACCCAATGTGGGGCTTGAACTCATAACCCTGAGATTAAGAATTAATGGTAAATGTGTGCTAGTGGCACACATAGCTAGTGGCTAATACATTGGACAGAGCAGTTTTATTAAAAAAATTTTTTTTTTCTAAAGTAAGCTCTATACCCAATGTGGGGCTTGAACTCATGACCCTGAGATTAAGAATTAAACGGTCTACCAACTAAGTCAGCCAGATGGTCCTGGATAGAGCAGTTTTAGACAGTAGCTGAAATCCCTTTGATTCTAAAATTCCATGATTCCATACTCTGGTGCTCAGGCTTGCATTGCTAATCATTCACAAACATTCATCAGATCATTATTTGGGGCCTTGCCTGATACAGGTGCACTTAATTCCTAGGGAAATAAAGATGAGTAAGGCAGAGTCCTTGTTCCTTAAGGCCTCACAGTCTCGTGGGAAAGAATCATAAACTTCTAGAAACTGTAGGCTGTTGAGGGCTTGAGACCCCAGGGAAAATGGAGAGGAGAGCCAGCCTTCGTCAATATTTGTTACACATGAGTCTTTAACATTCGCTGAGCAAGGATGTATGGGCAGGCAGTTTGTTCCAGTTAGGTCTGGCCCACTTTTTCTCCGTAACCTTAAGAGCTAAAAGTAATCTGGACATTCGCCAGCTGCTGAGTCAAAACCTGGTTATTTTTAGCCTTGGGAACCTTGAAACCTAGTTAGGGTAAATAACCTAAAAGAGTGGGACTAAGAGATTCACTCTTTCATTCAGCAAATAAGGACTGCATGTGTGTTGCATGTCAGATGTTGGCTAGACGTTGGGATGTGGCCACGCAGGAGATAGGCACGGGACTTCCTCTCCGGGAGCTCGCTTGGCATTTGAGGGGAGGAAGAAGATATCATGTAGGCAAACAGACAATGATTTTAAATAGTGTTCAGAAGAAAAGAAGATGTGGGTAACTAATAAATATAATAATAATTTTTAAAAAAGATTTTATTTATTTGAGAGAGAAAGCGAGTGAGAGAGAGCACAACAGAGGAGAAAGGGGGAAGCAGTCTTCCTGCTGAGCAGGGAGCCCGATGTGGGGCTCAAACCCAGGACCCTGAGATCATGACCTGAGCCAGAGGCAGATGCTTAACCGACTGAGCCACCCAGGTGCCCCAATATAATAATAATTAAAAAAAATCATTTATAACAACCTAACCGAATCTGCTGGTCTCTCTGGCTTGTGTCCTAAAGTTAAAACAACAACAACAAACTGAAAAAATTTCCAAGCCTGGCTGTGCTGCTCACTTTGCTGTGAATTTGGGGAAGCTCAAGGTTGTTGTTGGGATGCAATAATATAATGTGGGTGACAGGGCCTGTAAAATCAGTTAAGCACTCTAATGGTAAGGTTTCATTATTATTGCTTAAGCTCCAAAATCTCTTGGTGGACAGTGATTGACTAGTTGAGGGCCTCTGGTTTAGCACCTGGGAAGGGGAGACCCAGGAGAGGGACCAAGAACAGTTGAGGGGTACTGTGGGTCAGGTGTTTTGGAACAGTGCTCTCTGTAGCCCTTGGCATCCATTGAGAGACTGGCTCAGTGGGTCTGACCCTACTTTAGCTAGAACTGCCTGATCTTAACTATTCCATATGTTGCATGTATGTGTAAAGTGTTGATAAAAGTGTCTTTTAGATTGAAAAGTTATTTTGGAAACTGGCTGGTGGATGCTGAGAATGACTGGGATCACCAGGGCTAGCTGGGTGCTGAAGGAGCATAGGTCACTCCCCTCCCACTCCCACCATTGTGAGGTTTTGCTTCCTTTTAGAACCACAAGGGTATGAGCTGTGTGGTCAGTAGGAAGCTGGGAGAATCCTTGAGGCAGGATGCAAAAGGAGCAATGGTTTCATCAGACCCCAGAGCCTTATTTGCAAAGCATCTGCGGTCCCTACCCTCTTGTCCCTGTCAGGCGGTTGATGATGTATCCAAGGACAGGTAACTAGGGACACACAATAAGCTACTCCTAAACACTGAGTGGGTGCTCTAGGCTCTGTCCCACAACACCTCATGGAATTCCTGGTGCTCGGTAGCTTCCATCTGCCCCACCATTCACTCTGCACCCTTCCCTACCCAGCTTGGGGCCCCAGACAGAAGGCATCTGGGGGCTCTCTGGCCTTCTTGTCTCTTTTGGTTTCAGCCGATGGGAAGAATGGAGACCCGGAGAGGTAAGGAGAGTGAGGTCAGTGCATTTATTCATGCGTCTCCTTTTCTGTCCCGTTGCTATGAGCCGGCTACCCTGATGGTCCAAAGTAATGGGGTACCCTCTTTGCTGAGCTCCCGCTTTCTTTGGGTGGATATCACTAGGTCTGACTGGTGCCCCTTCAGGTCTAGGAAAGGTAACCAAACCCACGTTGTTCGCCTCAGGGCACTGAACCCTCCTCTGTGGTTTTGCTACATCCTCTGTACTCCTTTGTAACCAGTTCCTTTACTAAATGCTCCTTGGATTATCTAGATTTGAATGAACTTTCAATCTGATGGGGTACGCAGCCCAAGAAACCCACCAAGTATGGACCCTTACTACTGCTCTCTTGAAGAGAAGGAAATTGGGAAACAGAAAGGTTAGGATTTGTGTCCAAGGTCACACAGCTAACACACAAGCCTCTGGGATTAAACATCAGGTGATCTGATTCCAGGAGCTGTGTCCCTAAGCAATGCCTTGTAGTGCCTCTCGGAGCAGGGGAGGTGGGGCGGAGAGGGGAGGTAGAAGGGGTGAGGAGTTGGGGCGATGCGGGCGGGAGGGATGAGGGGAATGGTCCAGGGCATGACTGTCATCACAAAGTCTAATGTCCCTTTGATCTGTTGCTTCCTCGTTAGCTCCTCCTGCCTGTCAGCCTGGCCCGGGCCATTAGGGACCTGGCAGACAGCCTGGAAGAGGTGACCTTTGGCGAGGTCCACAGAGGAGTAGACAACCAAGTCTGTTTCTGTGGTTGGACACAACACAACAAAACAACCCAGGACAACCCCTCATTAATTAAAGGAGCAAGAAATTGTCTCCTGGATGTGGCAGGGGCTGACAGCTTTCCCTCGATGATTTCATTCAGTGGTGATGGTTTTGTCCATACCACATGCTGCCGGGAACCACACACAGGGTCTTATTCTGTCTGAGAACATTTTTGTTTTTTTTCCCTTCTGAGTTGCACAGTCTCCGGCTGGGAGTGACAGAAGCCAGCCTGTAACTTCGCTGACCTACTTCCCGGCTGGCTCTCCAGCCAGCAGCCCACGCATCATCCATTTTAACCAGCTTTTCAAGGTCACGACTTTTCAATGCAGAGGCTGGCTTTTTGCTTGACACAAAGCCAGGTACCATCAATTGTCCTGTTTACGAAATTTTCAGTGTTCCCTTTCTTTAGCTGAGTAAAAAGTATGGGTTGGGCTCCTGTTTAGGACAGATAACAAATGCAATTGCTTTGAGCCTGAATTGGCCACTTGGTCTATACTTCAGGTGCTTAAAAAGCAGGTTTTCCACTATTATGGAGCACCTGGGCCGGACCAAATACAAACAGTGAAGGATTTAGGTTGTCCCGGTAGACGGTCATACTCCTTTTTTTTTGTTGTTGTGACGCAGACAAATGTATGCTCCACATAAACACAATGTCTTATTTTTCACTCTTATGAAAGGACCATATGAAACCAGCTCTTCACAGATAAAAAGCAACTGCTTTGTGTATCTATTACTGTACCTTTCATCTCCCAAGGCTTTGTGAGAAACTTCCAGCTGGAGCGACATTCTTTTCTGGTTTGATAAAGATAAATTGTATTCAACGAGAGAGAAAGGGGAAACATTTTCTTGATTATTCTCTAAATAAAAAGTCAGGGGAAATGGGATTTTCTTTCCCCAGTACTCAAAGTAGTTAGTTTCCCTTCAAAGTGACCCCAAATTTTCTGTGCTGCTCAGCATTCTAAAACTGTTTGATCTTAAGAAGCTTGTTATCTATTGGGTCCTGGGAGCTCATTAGAGAATAAAGAGGGCACATAGCTTTCTCTGCTAATATCTGCTAATCATCAACAGCTAGCTTTAGGCAATATGGTACAGTATTACAATATAGGCTCCGGAGTTGAAATCTTGGCTTTTCCTCTTGCTGATTGTGTCGATTTTGGTAAGTTAAGTTGCCTGTGCCTCAGGTCTCTCATTTTGGGCATTAGAGATAATAATAGCACCGGCATAGTTGCCAGACGTAGATGAAATAGACATGGAAGGTGTTTAAAATCGTGCTTGCCACATAGTTAGCTCTTAATAAATGTTAACAATTATTGGCTACTATGGGAGGGCTGGAAAGGCAGAAAGAAACTGAATTGTGTGTGTGTGTGTGTGTGTGTGTGTGAGCACCTGCATGTGTGTGTGCATGTGCATGTCTAAGTGTGGAATTGAGCTGCCTGGGGAAGGGAGCCTGCAGAAACAGAGCAAAGGAAGCGGGGAGCGTGGCAGGTTTCTTAAAAGGGCTAAGTGCGATCCAAGAATTTTCAGGTCTTATTCTCTTTCTCTGTTGGCTTTCAACACAAGTAAGAAAGCAAGAAAAGATCAGTTGCCTCTGGAGTTGCTATCCCTGCTTGGGCAGTGCCATCTAGAGCTCTGAGCTAAGGGTTGTTTCTACACTTGGGATTTGCAATGTCCTGAGGCCAGTTGGACCGGGCGGAGGGTTGAGGGGTGATATGTGATAGGACTGACTCCAAATTTTTGGTATCTACATTGACCTTTTGTACTCCAAGAGGTCCTTTTTCACCATGCCTGGAACCAGTGACAGTCCAGGGAGCTGCTTGAATGGACCAAGCAGGCTGCAGGTGCCGGTGGTGTCATGGTTTTGGGGTTCAGGATATTTTGACCTTCCCATATTACATTGTGAACAAAAGAATTTTAATAGGATCATACCAGTATCATTTGCTTTTTTGTTGAACATACATTTTTCTCAAGCAATACCATTAATTTAGTTTGGTTTCTTGCATGGTCTTCTAGCTCACACAGTAAGTACTTTGTGATATTTTTCTGCTTTTAATGAAATGATTTTCATTAGGATCAGAATAAAAAAGAGAAAAAAAGAGGACAAGGAAAAAAAGATTAGGAAAAGGAGAGCGAGTGAAAGGTAAAGAGAGAGGAAGCAGAGAAACAGAGAAATACATACAGGAACACATATATACAAGGACAGAAAAATATAAAATACAGACTTAGAGAAATTGGGGGATTTGCAGAGGCAGTCACACAAAGAGGGAGACAGAGAAACACAGAAAGAGAAAGACACCACAAACAGATGAAGACAGAGAGCAAATGTAGAGAAAGTGTCCAGATACGCACACATAAACACACACACTGACAGAGCAAGAGAATGAGAGAAAAGACACCCTCTCCACCCACCGTGACCAAGGAGACTCTAGCTGTTCTGCTATATTGGTTGCCAAATTTTGGATACAGCAGGATCGAAATGCAGTTTGGGTCAAACAATGGGGTTGAACTATTTTCATGATCAAAATGACAGAATCAAAATCAGGTATATAATGTTTTTCATGGTTCTTAATAACCAGAAGTTATGGATTTTAATAAATTCTTTAAATTTTTTTTTTTTTTTTAGCTCAGGTATGTGCAGAGGAATCCCCTTTCTTAGCTGTAGGACCACTTTTGTGTGACCTTTTAGATATTTTTCCTTGGTGGGGTGGGCGTATCCTGGCTTCAGAACCTCCCCATCCATTGACACACCCCCAGTCCCTTCTGTTTTGCTCTTGAGATTCATGCTGGGCAGATAAGATGTAGCTGCTCCCTTCTGTCTAGGAAGCTGGCCAACCACGCAAGGGCTGGAGGCCTGGGTGGTGGAATTTGGTAGAATAGACCAAAATAAAATGTTGGTGCCTGGGGGAACCAAATACTGTGAGACTCATACCAAACACTGTTTTATATGGCTGTTTCAAGATCTCAAAATCCTTACGGTTTCTTAAATCCCCAGGAAATGGGCTCAAAGACACAAAGAATGTAAACTAGATCTTTGAAATTCCCTTTGGTTAGTCTCTAGAAACTTATTTCTACAGACGTGCCTTCTGATTGACAAAAGCTCACTTTTATATTCACAACTCACCCTGTCAAGGTCTAGTCTAAAATCACCCTCAGAGAATATTGTGCAGCAACTTCTAAAAAGCCCCAAAGCCTCTTGATTTATGCTTCTAATTTATTGTTTTCCTCTGTCAGAGCTTTCCTTTGTACATAACCAGATCCTGATTATGAGTGCCTATCACACACGGCTAAGCCATGATTTTGGAAGGCAGTGTTTGAATTTAGAGCCTGAAGTTCTTCGTTTACTATCAAGTCCCTTGTCCTTTGGAAATTTATATAAAATCCGCCCCCGCACCCCCACCTCCTACTTTCTGCTCCCTTTGGAAGCAGTTAATTAATTTCATGTCTCAAAGATGCTTTGTTTCCTTAAGTAGTTCAGTCTGGCTCATCTTCCACTGGGTATCACTTTTCGCCAGCACTTGACACAAACTCATTTGAAAATAGCTCATTGTGGGCCAGTTGTCTGGGTTTGATGGGACAATTGCTTATGAGGTCAAGGTCTTTATGCGTCACTTAGTCATTCAACAAGTGTTCATGAATCCTCAATGGGGGCCATGCACTGAAAATGTAAAAGGACTGATCTTTGTGAATCCTGGCCCTCACCCCATAAAAGCCCCAGTGACTGAGCTGGTTGGGTCCTCATATGCACTCTAGGGGATTTCATACTGAAAGTAGAAAACAAAGGAGCTGATGAGCAAGCCCAAGACAGCACCTTTGACAGGGAGACGAGAGAGCAGGAGAATACATGCATCTGTCAAGCCAACAGGGCTATAAAAGGGAGATAGAAGCAAGAGTCGGTAACCAGACAAATAGCAGATTAGAAAGGGATTAGGGTGAGTAGGTTATAGAATGACCGTCATGAGCTCTGTTGGGGTGTTGACAGCTCAGATTTATGGTCCTGAAGGTGTATAGCATGTGGGTGTTTCTGGCTGGATTAAAGGTACAGGATCTGGATGGAATCTGTCCCCATCCACCATCCCTCAGGCCTTCTATGCAATACGGGCTAGAACAGGTCAGCTCTCATTTCATTCAGTGAAAGAACTCAGGGATACTCTGGGAGATTCACACCACAGGCCTGATTACTTTGGTTTCTCTTCTGGGTCATCTCCTTTGCATGGTTGTTGATATTGGAGCTGGAAAAGGTGTCTGTGATAAGCCGGTATTTCTTTAATTACCATCTCTGGCTTGGCTTGGGCTGGAGGCCAGGGAAGGGAGGTGTAGGGGAAAGCGCAGGTACAGGCAGGTTGGGAGAGCAGGGAGTGGTGGTAGATAAGGTGAATGTGCACAGATGGCATAGCGTGTGGCAAAAGTCAACATGGTCGTTTTGTGACTTAATGGTGAGCCTAGGAAATGCCTGTGAGTTTGGGGGAGGGGCCGATGGCACAGACTGAGATGTAGAGAATGAGTGGACTGATGGAAGCAGCAGAGGTCCAGGGCAGGAGAAATTTATAATTTTGGTGAATGCACCTACCATTATTGGAATTACACTGGGCCTTAGGAAAGTAGCAGCTCCATTATAAAATCTAAAATTATAATTTTTCAAGACGTGTTTGGGACCGAGAGTGAGGGAACTTATCTGTATATAATGGGTGTTATAAAGGGGGTGTTATATTAGGGAAAATTGCACTGGACTCAACATTGTGCCTGGGTCTCAGGGCGCTGTCTGCTTTCACTCTCTGCATGCCCCTGCCCACCACCCCCACCTCCCGCACTGCTACTTGTCAGCCCTGTTATATCAGCCCTCTCCTAAGGAACATGGGGCCAGATGTTTGGGTAGAGCTGGGTCTGTTGGGAGAAGAGACCCACCTGTACTCAGTTTAGTAGGGGATGTCCAGAATGTCTCAAGCCATGACAGATGTGATTGAGAATAGGCAATCTCTGCCTTTCGCCCTATATAACCTTAATTGATTTTACCTGTGGCTGGATGGAGGCACCATTTTCTGGGCAGAGAAGTCTGTGTGGAGTAGGAGATTTTGTGGTTGCCCTGTAGGATGGGCAATCTGCTTAGCAGTTTGCATGTAAAGCATTACAATTTATTTCATCTCATTTGAAAGTCCAGATGTAGGAAAGTTGACATTCTGACATAGGCCTACACTGGGCACAGAGGCTATGGCTATAGGTGACAGATGAGGGATGAGAGCCTTTACAAGTAGAATGTGGCAGAAATGACGTGCTGGGCCTAAGCTTTAAAAAGGCAAAATAGTTACCTCTTGGTACTTTGGGGAGTCCTGGCTTGCTGTGCAAGGAGGAGAGGGGAGGCAGAGAAGCTAGGACTGAGATCTTTGCATGGCTCAGCTGAGTTTAGCTCTCTGGGCAATGTGCCAGTGTGCCAGACAACTGGTTGAAGCAGTGACTGTGTAGTTGCAACAGAGGCCAGATAGCCTGCAAATTCAAAAATGTTTACTCTCAGATCCTTGATGGACAATGTTTAGTTTGCTTAAATCTGGTCTCTTATACTAACCTACAAAAAGGTGAAAGATAAGCAGACTTATCTCCTTTAAAACAGTACATAGAACCTGGTGTGCAGAAGTCAGTGGTGTATGGGAAATGACTTGTCTCCATATGAAAATAGTTTTTAACATTCCCTGAGCTGTAATAGTGGGGTGCTTTCTCGACAATGTCTTCTTAATACTGCAGAGTGCAGTTGAGTAAGTCTGTGCCAGGCTATGCTACTTTTTAGCAAGAATTCACTCTCCTTTTCTCAACTCTGTGGGAGGAGGACATGTCCCTACCCTCTATGACGTCCTTGGTTGTGAAGTTTGCTTTGGTCAATAGAAGATGCATTGATGTGACATGGTCAGAGATTTTAAATTCACTTGTGTGCTTTGGCTTAATTTTTTGAGTCTGTGCTGTCTGCCATGAGAAAAATGTGCTTTAGGTTGCTAGAGCTGATTTTGCCTGGGTCTCAGAATGAGAGACGCATCAAGCAGAACTAAACCTGACCTTCAGTTTTGACGGTAAACTGGACCAAATCCAGCTGAGTCCAACAGAGCACAACAAACATCACAGACCCATGAAAAGTAAACACTTATTTTGTTCTTTTTTCTTTTACTCTGTGACCTACATTAGCAGCCCTGCTTGTCAGTCACCAAAATTTTTTGTGTTGCTTGTTACATGGCATCTTTGCAGCTATGACTAATACAGAGCCCAAGAAGGATAGAAAGAAAGGGAATTGTCTTTACCTTGAGGTGCTGCTAGTGAGACAATACCTTTGTGAAAATTAGTGAAAGGTGGCTCTCTGTCAAGGCATTTTATTTTCCACCTATCAGAAAATTGCCATATGATGATTATGCTGTAACAAGACACTTGATTGCTAACATTCTCGCGATAATGGGCGAGAAACAGGCATCGTCATATCTGATAAATGAAACTATGGGGTCCATGATGTGGTCACCCAATCAGATGGGTCTTCTGTGGGCAACGTACAGTACACACAACCTAAAGTGATGATTCTAGACTGCAAGAGAACTCAGTGAACTGGGTCCTCCTGAATTAACTCTTGTGGTGTTAGAAGCAGAGAGATAGAAGGATGGTTATCATTCAAGACATTAGCTTGCTGCGTAATAGTATTTCTCATTGACTGAAGTTTTAACTTATTTTGCATTTGCTTTTGCATCCCTTCATGGGTAAATTCGAATCTCCCTCCTTGTAGATGGTGGCAAAGGTGGACCAGGGCAAAGGGGTGTACTCAGGAAGGAAGGAAAGCCCATAAAAAATGTTAACATTTTACCACGATTACACAGGCCAGTCCTTCCACCAGGGCAATGCAAGAGGGTAGGTCCTGTAGCCTTGCCACCAGTCAGGACAGGCTATGGTGCGTTTCATGCTTGGTTTATGCAACAGAGCTCCCCGTGGGATGAGGAAGAGTGAGCTTAGACTTTTTCCATTCCCGACCTGCTATCTCATCCCTTACAGGTTCTTGTGAGCGCTTCTGTCACAAACCAGTTTGATGAGCGTCACCGAGCGTCACCATCCCAGGCCGTGCTTTCAGTCCTTTGTCCTCTTTCTCTCCTTTGTTCCCCTCGAGGGCCAGGAGGGACGGGTTGACCCCAGTTCACTGGTGAGTCAGGACTGAATGGGGTGTGATTGGATTCGCTTTACCAAGTGATTTATCTAAATTAGTTCAGGCTAAGGTGTGTAACTTTCCCAACTGCTTCTGTTACCTAACTTAAATCCGTGCATCCCGAAGTCCCGGAGGCACCCTGTAGACGGCGATGGAAAAACATCGAGGTTGTATGGTTAAAAAAAAAAGACGTGCTTCGAATTCTGGTCCCTCAATTTTTTAGTGACCCGAGTTTCAGTTTTCTCATTTAAAGGATGGTGAATCTAATTTCTGCTGCAAAGGGCGGGTGCGAAGGTTAGGGGCGATAATGGGCGAGAAACAGCTAGAAAGTGCGCTATGTGGTTGGCATTTGCTGTTGGTATTTTCTCCATGCTCTCTAGGCCAAAGGAAAGAAACACAAGTTAAAAAAACATGTCTCTTTGGTGTCTTCTCATCTGTCTCCTGTTCAATTGTTTTTGCTTTCTCCTTTCTGGCTGCTGTCTCATGAGTGTCCAGGGTTACGTAAAGTCGTCGAAGCGAGCTCATGATTGTGGCGTGGGTGCTCTTGTCTGAATCTCTTACAAGATGATAAACTCCTTGAAGCCAAAGGCCTGTGCATCTGAAACACACTGTATGATGCACAGGGCCCAGCCAGCACCAAGCATCTTCCATAAGCAAGCAGGGATGCTCACCGAAGTCCTCGCAAGGCTTAAGTCGTTCACCTCTGTTCCTCTTATCGCTTAGGCATCTTATCATCTCACATCATCATGGGAAGAGCTATTTTGAGAGAGAGAAAGGCCATTGCACATAACTCTTATTACAGTATATTATAATTATTCTATTGTGTTATTAGTTAGTGTTGTTAATCTCTTACTGTGCCTAATTTGTAAATCAAACTTTAGCATAGGGAGGTGGGTATAGGCAATAACACAGGGTATACAGGGTTTGGTACTATCTGTAGTTTTGGGCATCTGCTGGGGTCTTGGATGGAATATGTTCCCCCCATACCATGCTTTGTCAGAGGAGGATTATCTGCCTCTGGACCTAAGAGGGGGACTGTACAGTAATGTTCGGACACATAGCTCCTGCCACAAGCTAGGACAGGCCATGGTACAGTTTATGCTGGATTTATGCTCCAGAGCTCCCCAAGGGACTAGGCAGAGTGAGGTTAGATTATTCCATTCCCTTACTGCTACTCCTTGCAGGTTCTTGTGAGCACTTCTATAAGTGCTATAAAAACAAGTGCTATAAAAAACAAGTTTTCCAAGAATCTCCATCACAAGCTCTGCTTCCAGAGAACCCAACCTAAGATAAAATAAGATTTCAGCTCAGGAATGTGGGAAAGGTATTCCCTTGAAATGAAACCAAAATAAAAATATAAGCAAATAATCGAAGAAGAGTGGAAATTAGTGAAAAGGGGGAAAAATGAGTTTGATAAACTGAACCAAGGACTTGAACTTTTGAGGATTTCTACAATAGACCTCTTAATTGATCTAGACTTTTCTGACCCACTGGATGAATCACAGCTCTCTCCATTATTTTTATTTTTTGTTTGTTTATTTATTTATAATATTTAATTTATTTATTTGTCAGAGAGAGAGAGAGAGAGACAGAGAGAGCAAGGGAGAATAGCAGGCAGAGGCAGAAGCAGTCTCCCTGTTGTGTAGGGAGCCTGAAACAGGGAGCCTGATGTGGGACTCGATCCCAGGACACTGGGATCATGACCTGAGCTGAAGGCAGATGCTTAACCGACTGAGCCACCCAGGCGTCCCTCTTCATTAGTTTTAAAAGTCATTGTGCTTTATATGAAAAATGAATAATTTGGAACTCCAAATAGTTGATATATGCTCAAAAAAGGGTCTTGTCCCCACACCAGAAGTTGTAAAGGTATTATTGTGTGTGTGTGTATGTATGTACTGTTAGAATAAAATTTAAAAAACAACATTGTACAGTAAATGAAAGTATAACTATAACACAGTATGAAAATGCTTTATCTGGTCATTCAGGGAACATTTATTTTTTGTTCACCGTGTCTGAATTTTATGGCTATGAGTAGAAATGATGACATTGTCAAGGATTTGACTTGGAAAGCAAATGCTTCCTAGCCCTCCTCTTCAAGCTTCTGGGTCAGTGAGGGCCAGCCTGGAAAAATGTTAAATGAAGTATAAAGGGCATGCCAGTACTGCTTTGACACTGCATCTAAACTCTAAAAAGTTGCTGTTTTAAAATTTGGTGTTACTTGAAACTAACTTATCTTATCGATTGAATTTCTAAGCAGTAAGTGTTATGTAAATTTGAATTTATAAGATGCAGTGTTAACAATATTATGCTTGTGTCTGTTTTGTATGTATGCTGGGGGTCCTGGCAAGATCTAGTTTAAGGGAACATTAAATGTACTGAGACATTTACTCTGGAGAAGAGGTCAGCGCAGTTTTTCTGCAAAGGGCCAGATATTAAATATTTTTGGTTTTGTAGGCTGTGTGGTCTCTGCTGGAATTACTCAGCTAGGCTGTTGGAACATGAAAGCAGCCACAAAAGTATGTAAAGGATCAGGAATGGCGGTTTTCCAATAAAACTTTATTTATAAAAGCAGGTGGTGGACAGGATTTGGCTCCTGGGCTGTAGGTTGCCAAACCCTGGTGTGGAGAGAGGATGGGCTTTGTAATCCATAGACCTGGTGGGTGGATCACTTATTCTTTCTTAGGTTCAGTGTTCTCATCTGAAAAGAGGGCTAGTCAAATCTACCTCACAGGGGGTTGAGAATTTTATATAAGAGAGTATATAAAAACTCCTAGCAACGCCATAGTTTTCTTTCTTGATATTCTTTCCCAAATAGCCAAAGCTGCAAATCATTGCTCCCTTTTTAATGGCTCTGGTCAGAACAGTTGAATTTCTCTGATTAAGCTACTTGAACTAGTACTTGTTATGATTCCGTACTTAAAAAAAAAAAAAAAAGAAAGAAAAGAGAACTAACACTTAACACTCCCAGGGGAGTTTGCTACCAGTTTAACTGGCCCTCTGGGGAGAAGATTCTGGAACCAGGTCCTTTCTCCATTCTCCCATAATATCCATCTTTTGGAGTGAGTTATTTCTTCACCTTTGATCAGTACCTGCGCACCCTACTCCAATTAGTTTTCCCAAACATGGACTCAGATTTGTTTTGTGCCTGGTAGGGTCCAACAGTACTCTCCCACTCTTGTCTATAGAGAAGGAAGTTTTACAACCCAAGGACTAAGTGGACATAATTTTGGTCCTCAATTTGAATTGATACAAGTAGAGTTTTGGAGGTAGACAATCCTGGGATTAAATTCTGACTCCTGCCCTAATAAGTGATGTGATCCTGGGTAATATAAATAACTTCCGTGAAGCTTCATTTCTTTATATAATAGAAGAGACAGTAATACCTACCTAACAGGTTTGTTGAAGTGAACTATATATAATGTATAAACAAAGCTTAGACTTGGGGCTGGCACACGGAGACCCTGTGTTTCTATCAGTGCCTATCCCCCAAAGTTAGATCTGTGCCTGAGACAAAAATATGGCTGAATAAATAAATGATAATCATTATCATTGTTACTGCTTCTATCATGACATGTATGTAACTGGGATATTAATTTCTATTATCAGCACCATTTACTGTTGTTTTTGATCTCCTTTTTATGTTATTACCATCACTAGAAACAAATTGAACATAATTAAAAAAACACATTGCTATTTTGTACCCAGTTAGAAATGTCAGGAGTTCTAGACTATTTGGAGCTCTGGGACTTGGGAGTCACAAAGCCCTGGGTTTAAATGCCTCCCCCTTTTGCTAGCCAGCAGTGGTGGACTCTTAGACTGTGAGTGAAATGAGGTTGGTAAAAATGAATTTCCAGGGCAGGTGTGAGGATTAAGTCCACAGTAGTGGCTTAATACTTCTAAATAAATAAATAAGTAAAAAAGCAAATAGCAGCTTTGTAAAAATGAGCAGTCATTCCCCTTCTCATTGTCTTTGAGGCAAAACACAGAAAATTGGCTAGGCCTATGATTGGTACTCCCAAAAACTCTCCCTCATCTTCCAAACTGTGTCTGCTTCGGGTCATTGGATCATCAGAATGTTGCTCCCATCGTTCATACACACCAAGTGTGAAGGGCTGTTGGCGACTTGAAATGTGGTCACTCTAGCGTGGGAAACTAGGGTAAGTGGGTGGTGGTCCTGACTATAACATACTTAGGCCATTATTATAGACTTAGGTGGCTACAGGGGCCAGGCAGGAACTTTAAACTAGAGATGGGTGCTCACTTCCCATTTCTTAAAACAGGTCACCCTCTGAGAGCATCTTTTATTTCTCTGCTTTTGATACAGAAATGGACACAGAGAAGTATTTCTCCACTAAAGCAGCTTTCAGATGTGATCCATGCACCCTTGGCAGTGCCTGAGATTTTTTCCAGGCGAGTCATGAGGTCAACACTATTTTCATAAAATACAAGGCATTACTTGCTTTTCTTTACTGTACTGATATTTGCTCTGATGGTGCAAAAGTAATGGTGACTCCATGTGAATCAAGGCATGGCACCAAATGATTCTACCAGTTATTGTACTCTTCACAGCCATACAAGCACTTTAAAAAAAAAAACAAACTAATTTCACTTAAAAATGCCCATGATGAAACATTAATTCTATGAACCCATCAATAATTTTATTAAATTAAAATTATTATTTTATCAATGATTGATTTTATGAATTATGAATTATTATTCTAATTAAATTTCAACTATTATTGAGTAATATAAAATTATTAATTTTATCAGAACTTTACTCTTGGTGAGTACACATCTTTTTAATATTTTGTGAGACAAGACTGGAAGTACACATCAAGCCCTTCTGCACAATGAAGTATATTGGGTGTCCTAAGGGAAAGCACTTGAGCAATTGTTTTTTGAGTTGCAATTTGAACAGCCACTTTTTTTTTTTTCATGGAACCTCATTTTTTTTTTTTTCAAACTACATTTATTCAAACTTGGGTATATGGCAGACATTTTCTCAAAAACAAATGAAGTTAGCCTGTCACTTCAGGGAAAACCTGTCAGAATTTGTTGTTGGTGATAAAGTTGGAGCTTTCAAGCTATATTATAATTTAGGAAAACTCGTATCCACCATTGTGAGTTTGACAGCATCCCAATGTTTTAAATATTTTTTTCTGATGAGGTCACAGTGAAAACAATAATGATTTTCTTTTTTTAAAATATTATCCAATGAAATGTGTTAAGATTTAGAAGATCTACATAACTTAGTGAATCAATATTTTCTAAATGACCAATGCTTGATGTTACAAAATCCTATATAGATAGAAGTTACATTCAAAGTGTAAGATAGACCAGTGGCTTTTAATGTAATAGAGTTGGAGTTCCTTGATATGGTTTCAGGTTCTATATTGCAACTACCCTTAAAGAAGTTACCACTTGCTGAGTTGTAGTGTAGTATCAAAGAAGAACATCTGAAACTGTATGAAAAGGCTGTGAAAATACTTCTCCATTTTCCAACTACTTATGCAACTATGTGGGGCTGAATTTTCTTCGTTTGCTTTAATCAAAACAAAATATCGCAGTAGATTAAATGTGTAACAGATAGGAGAATCCAGCTGATTCTATTAAGCCAGACATTAGAGAGATTTTCAAAAATATAAAACAATGCCATTTTTTCATAATCTTTTTGTTTTGAAAAAATCGTAGTTTTTCATAAAAATATGTTATTGATGTTAAATGAAATGTCTTTATATTTTAACATTTTATTTTAATTTTCAATATAATACATATTTATAGCTATAATACACAGAAACAGAAACTCTTTGAGTGCTTATTGATTTTTAAGAGTGTGAAAGTGTTCTAAGACCAAATTCTCAAAGACCACTACTCCACTAAATGAAGTACAAGAGCTGAAGAATGTTGATAAGTGGTAGCTAGAGCTTGGCTTTGCTGAGGGAGTGGTATAGGCTGGGTGCCCACAGAGTGCCTGCTCTAAGAGGGGCAGCTGTCCCCAGTGTCTGCTGATTGTTGCTATGGGGACATGCAGGCCCAGAGTTGCCAGATGTTCTTGTTTTTAGAGAAAATCTAGAATTCCAGACTTTATGTGAAATCTCTCCATTTTAATACTGGCAGCACATTCAAGGAATTTGTATTATTTTATTTTATTTTGATTGAGAGAGTGCGTGTGAGTGGGGGTAGGGGTTAGGGTGGGGAGGCAGAGAGAGAGAGAGAATCTTAAGCATCTCTGCTGAGTGGGAAGCCCAACACAGGGCTCAATCTCATGATCCTGATATCATGACCCTGAGATCGTGACCTGAGCCGAAATCAAGAGTTGGATGCTTAACCAGTTGAGCTGCCCAGGTGCCCCCCATTCAAGAGATTTATTTTTTAAGATTTTATTTATTTATTTGACAGACAGAGAGATCACAAGTAGGCAGAGAGGCTGGCAGAGAAAGGGGGGAAGCAGGCTCCCCGTTGAGCAGAGAACCCGACGCGGGGTTCAATCCCAGGACCCTGAGATCATGACCTGAGCCGAAGGCAGAGGCTTAACTTCCTGAGCCACCCAGGCGCCCCCATTCAAGAGATTTTTAACACCCTATGTGGACTGAAGGAAATGTAAACTAGGAACATGGTGTTTTCCATGGGACATTCAGAGCAGCCTCTGACCCAGGCTTGTAGGTTTGTAAAGCTCTGTACTAGAGGGAAGCAATATATGACTATGATGACAGTATGTTAAAGATTTAATAGTGGTAAGACTTTAAAGAATTATTATTTTTTTATCTTTCTGCAGTCTGGTTCCCAGCATTGCAATTGTCATGTTCCTTACCAAATAAAACTTTTTAATAATTTCCATCTTGGAATAAAAGCCAACATTCTTACAAGGATCTGATGGAGTCCAGCCTTACACAGCCTCTCCACGTTTACCTCCTACCATTCTTCCTCTGGCAACCCTGTTGTCATCTCTTTGCGGCTCAAGTACTTCACAAATGGCCCCCAACTGAAGGCCTTTGGCTTTGCCATTCTTTCTACCTAGAGTGCTCTTCTTTAACATTTTACCATAGTTTACCATAGAATTATTGAGGATTTCAGAATTCTGTGTAGATGTTAAAGAATTCTTTTAAAAATCACAAAAACACAGATTGCTAGAAACTCACTGGACAATTGTGTTGTACATGGCAGACATTGTGCTCAATCCATTGGGAGGCATGGATGAAGAAGTGAGGGCTTTTCCTTTCTTTCTCTCAGTTTCTTTTCGGCAAATGAATGCTGTTTGTCTCTACCCCTCACTGTAAAGAAAACCGACTCCAGATAGCATAATGGCCCTTTGTTTTTTTATAGTGTAGTTGCATTTTTCTCTTCTCAACAGTTTCCCTCATTATAAATTGGCAAAAAGGAAAAAAAAAAAAAAGAAACGATGTGATGCTGGATTCCTTAAAGTTCAGCAGCTTGTAGCTCCATTTGTAACAAAAGTGAAAAAAAAATTAAAAAAAAGAAACCCTCAAATGCAGTAGAATTGGGAAATTTGTCAGGATTGTCTGAATAAAAATGCTTTTAATTTAATGTAACAGACTAATTTCAAGAGCAAACCAATTCACATAAAATGTGCTTTTATGCCACTAAATCAAATGATTCTGGATTTGTAAAGAGTGCGAAATTATAAGTATTATATCTGTGTAAATTTTCTTCAATATTTTTGATTTTATGTTTACTTAAAATAAATGAAAAAGCTCTTTCACAATCCAATGATCAATTTTTAGCCTTGACATAATCCATCCTTTTCATTTGTGTTTCGAGACAACAAAATCCATTTTTTTTGAGTTGGGGGGTATATTGGAAAGAAGTGGGGTGGAGTCAACTATTCGTGGGTTTGAATTTTCCCTCTATCATTCATCCTAGTTATGTGATGAGATTTTGAGCACATTTGGAAGCTCTGTGAAACTCATTTTGTCCTTTGCCACATGGCAATTATAAGGCTGGCTGAGAGCTAAGGGAGTTCTTGGTAATTGGCACATTGCCTAGCAGATGGGATCAACAACCAGACAGAGTAAAAGCTGACCTTCCTTGGGTTTATCACCACGTGCTAGGTGTTGATCTAAACATTTTATATGAATCAGCTCAATTAATACAATGGCTTTCTGCAAGAGGTGTTATCCTTGTTCCTGGAGGTTGAGAAATTCACCCACTAATCAACGCCTAGGAATGGAGGATCCTGGATTTGGACCCTGGCAGTAGCAGCTTCACAGATTCTTTCTCCCTTTTTTCTGCCCCTCTGTTTCAGTCAGTCCTCCTGTGAGGCTCCTGGGTCTCAAAATGCACATGAGTCACAAAAAAAGAATGGTGAGAAAGAGGTGGAGTATGTCTATGATGGGTCTGCCAGGAGCACCGTAGGTTAGTTGATGCAGAGAACTGAACCCACGTATGAGAGACTCAAGTGCCATTATGATGATCAAACTGAGTTTAATATATTTTCCCGAAGTCAATTTTCAGGGACTCACTTTAAGAAAAGGGTACAAAATCTACTCAGTTATTTAATCTACTGAAGTTATTTAGAGTGAAGGAAGAAATCATCTATGTTTAAAAAGCCGATAAATATCCCAAGCACTACAAAATCCAGAAAAAAAGAATATATGTTTTCATAGGACAATAATTTTATCATGTCATTTTTCATAATGAGGATATAAAGATAATCTGGTTTGTTGGCATTTAAAGAAATTATACATACTTTAGAAAACTTCTTTGGACTTCATAGTTTGTTCTGGGTAATGCCATTTACCTTCAGGTTGGCTGTCAGATTTGAGAAAACCACTAGCAAGTTTCATTTGTAATTGAGCTGTTACAGATGATGTACTGAGTTTGTGGTACTGCTTTGGGTTTTCCTCAATAGCTCCAGGAATTTTGATAAATTTATTTCACATGTTTCCCATCAAAAAGAAAAAAAAATCAATAGTGCATTTATAATTGCCCATGCTGTATTATTGAGTATATTTCCTCAAGAAGAAGGAACTTCTGTTCTTATTAGGCATTAATGAGAACCAAATCTCCTACTTACAATTTTAAATCTCTGATGATTGGAAGAATTTTCCACAGACCAGCTTCTGGTTCCACACATTTCAAATTAGGTCTCTCTTCCACTACCCACACACTTCTACGCTGGATGCCATAGGACTTGTGCATGTCTTGATATGATATTTGGCACTGGTCGTCATGCTAGGTGAGTTGGTACCTTCAGCAGTAGTCTTCTGAAAAGCTGTTCCTACCCTGGGACAGCTAACAATCGCTTCATTGTGCCCCAGAAGTGACTGTGAGCCACCAGAATATGAAAGACACCCACTGAGCTCATACAAAATGCATCCCGACTCAACTTTCCCACAGCCAGGGCTCTAAAATGCCTGTGGTCACTCCGAAACACCTGGCTCAAGGAGAGAGCCTAATGGAGAATAAATTAGAAATATAGGTATAGTGGTCTTAACTCATTGAAGTTAAAATATCTTACTTTTGCAAATTTTGCAAATTCGGTTGACCATACAAACCATTGCTAGGAATCCTCAGCTGAGCTTTGTGGTAAACTCACCAGGTAACTGGAGAAAGACCATAGCACTGACTGGTAGAAAGCAGCTTGAAATGCCTTAGATTAATGCTAACTAATCACCCAAGTTGATAGGTTAAAAAAAAAAGGTAATAATTTTCACACAATTTAGTAATTGATCCTGATGTTATGGTGTCATGATTACAGGCATTGGATATGGCTATAAACCGGACCTTTTAAAGACCATTTAAAAAAATAATAGAAGGGTGCCTGGGTGGTGCAGTAGGTTAAGCATCTGACTCCTGGTTTTGGCTCAGGTCATGATCTCAGGGTCATGAGATGGAGCCCCGCATAGGGTTCCACACTCAGCGTGAGGTCTGCTTGAGATCTTCTCTTCCTCTCCCTCTTCCCCTCCTGCTTGTGCTCTCTCTCCTTCTCTCTCTAAATTAAATAAATAAATCTTTATAAAAGGCTAATAGAAGATACATTATAGGAATTGTGATGGATGAAAAGCAAAACAAAACAAAACCCCACAACCCCCAAACTCATCTTGTGTTATGAGACTGGGTACTCATATATTGGGGTGAAATTTCCAGTGAGAAACTGGACAGTCTAATTTCTTACACAGCTTGGATGAAAGCGAAAATGGTGTGCTCTGGAAAACGGTGTCACACAAAGACACTGCTGTGTCAACTGTGTAGGTTTAATCCAATTGTTTTCAAGATGTGTAAAAATGGAAAAAAAAACCCTGTGTTCATGTGTTATGTTGTATAAGTCTTGAAGGATATGCATAACTAAATTAATTCATTAATCGTAACTAGATCTGATGATTTCAACTGTGTTCCTGTATCACAGTAGCCGTAAATTCTCAGTGGGACATACAGCAGGAGGATATTTATCACTCCTGTGTTTATGGCTGCCTGGGGTTGAGCTGAGCTAGCCTGAGCTCTCTGGGCTGAGCTCCGGGCTACAGGCTTTCTTCGATTTGGTGCCCAGAGCTTTCATTCTGTGACCAGCAGGCTCCCCAGGGAACGTGCTTCCATGGCAGTGGCAGAAGCATAGGAAGACAGACCCAACCATACAGGCACATCTCTAGTCTCTGCTTGTAGCACATCTACTAACATGCTATTGGCCAACACGAGTCATGGGGTTCAGCCCAAAGCTGAAGAGCAGAAATGAATGCTCCATTCACCTTGGGGTGACAGCAGATGTCATGGCCATGCCCTGCATCAATGGGCAGGGATGTATCCCCTTCTCACTGAAGTAAAGGAGAGGAAGGGAATAGGTACTGTGTTCATTTCCTGTGGCTGCTTGTAACAAATTAAGACAAACTTGATGGCTGAAAACAAAGAAATTTATACTCTCACAGTTCCGGAGGCCAGAAGTTCAACATCAGTATTGCTGATATGTGCTGGCAAGGCTGTGCTCTCTGCAGATGTTCTAGAAGAGAACCCATTCCTTTCCTCTTCCAGCTCCAGCGACTGCTGGCATTCCTTGGTTTGTGGCCATATTACTCCAGTTTTCAAGACCAGCATCTTCAGATCTCTCTCTGCTCTGTCATCATGTCGCCTTCTCCTTTGCATGTGTGTCAGATCTCCCTCTGTCTCTCTCTCATTAGAACACTTGTGAGGGCATTAAAGGCAATAATAATTAGATAATCTGATAATCCAGATAAACCTTATAAAATTCTATTGGCAGTTTTTAGGGATTAGGACCTGAAATCTTGGGTGGTCACTATTCTGCCTGCTACAACCACAATTCCTACAAAGGTATATATTCGGGTTGACTAAGAATTAACAAAATATCTTTTCTTGGGAAATACTGGATTGCTATATATTTGGAGTGACTTTACATTTAGGGATTAATTGGTTAGGTGAGACCAAAGGATTGGGGATTAGGGCTAACACTTTCATTTAGGTGGTCAAGTCTAAAGTCCACAGATTTTAGAATTGGGCTGCTAGAAAAAAATACCACAGACAGGGTGGCTTAAACAGAAGTTAATTTCTCATGCTTTTGGAGGCTGGGAAGTCCAAGATGCTGGTTGATTCAGTGCCTGGTAAGAACACTTTTCCTGGTTGCAGATGGCCGCCTTCTTGCTGGGTCTTCACTTGGGACAAAGAGAGAGAACTCTGGTCTCTTCATGTTCTTTTAAGGGCACTTATCTCATCATGGGGCTCTTTCCTCATGACATTATCTAAACCTAAGTACCTGCCAAAGGACCCACCTCCAAATACTACTACATTGGAGGTTAGGGCTTCAACATATGAATTTTGGGGAGGGAGGAAATATGTCGTCTATAATACCTGAACAGCCTCACTAACTGCATGCCCCAGCCCCAGCTGCCTTTGAGTTTCCTTTGAACTTTGATATTCCCTTTCTGTTAAGATATACAAAAAGGAACTATGAGAGATTGATTTTAGGATGATCACTTGGGGCTATTAGGTGTAGACAAAGAGGCAGTGTATCTCATTGGTGTTCAGGCCAGAATACTGCTAGGACATCTCTGCCTGTGGGGAGGAAGCTGAGTAATACACCAGGAATGATAAACAGATTGTGGCTTGCTAAGGAGACCCTGTAACTACAGAATCCAGATACCACATCTCTTTGATGATGTCTAAATGAAGAAGGCACCGAATTGTCCTCAGAGATGAGAGGCTCTTGAGGATGATTTCATGAAGACTTTTGGAGGTCTGCTATGGAGAAAAGGAAACTGTGAAACCTGGAGTTTTCAAGCATGTGGCACCTGAAGGAGGTGCTGGATAAGAAGGTGAACCTGTGTTTTTATTAAATATAATTTTAGGGGTAGAATGAATAGGGTAAGTAAAGTCCAGTTGCTTAACTTTATAAATGAAATAACTGGAATCACAGTTGATTAAGCTTTGTCAAGGTCCTATAATTAGCAGCAGAGCAGGGATTACAACCCAGCTCTTCTGAGGCCAGGCTCAGTGGTATTCCCACTACAATGACTCAATTGTAATGACTTCTGGCTTATAAGGATTTCTTTCTCTGGGGCTTTGGAATACATGGGATTTTCCCTCTGGGCCATGATCATGTAGTGTTGTCCTTCCTCCCTGATGGTGGAGGTTGGTGGGGTGTGGCGGGGAGTGGTGGGGATTCCTTTTCCCATGAATATGAAATCTGAAACCATGATGCAGGGAGAATGGCAGCTGGGCAGTTGATGGAGCTGAGTTATCCTGTGGTCATGCTCTAGAAAAAAGGCAGCATGCAAGAGTAGCATGGAGTCTTGGCTTTACCATTCATTAGTTCTGTGACTTTGCACAGGCTGGTTAACTTCCCTTTCCCTAGGTTCTTCACCTTTAAAATGGAGAGATATACCTACTTCATGATTGTTTTGAGGGCTAAGTGAGAATACATCTTTAAAATATGTAGAGCAGTGCTAAATGCAAGTAAATACTCAATATATATCAGTTATTTATCTCCTGCCGAGGGTCAGGAGATGCTCTGGCTCCTTTGCTATCTGAATTCATCCAATGTTTCTTTTCATTCTAGGTGGTAACCTGGGATCCTTTCAATAGCTGTCTTTTCTTCCCTCCTTTACTTAAGCAGTCAGCTTCCGTTTCTTGAAACAAAAATAACTTAAAAAATATTGATGTTCATGCCTATCAGCTTCTACATTATTAGGGAAATGACATGTAATGTGATGGCTCTTGCCCGGACGTGTGTGTGCATGCGTGTATGTGTGTGTGTGTGTGTGTATCCTGGTAGCATAAAATGAGAGCACACATTCTGTTTGACAAAAAATTAAAAATCAATATTTGAGGGAAGCAGTACCAAAGAGTAATGTGTACTGATGGTCCTTTACATCTGTGAATGGAAGTTGAGCCAGTTAGATCTATATAAAGAAGGGATAGACAAATTGATCCAGACCATGATGTGTAGTGAAATGGATCATCATTAATATATTCAAGAGCCAGTTATCAATGCTTAAATTACCAAAATATTGACTTAAGGAACTTTATCTGCCAATACTAGTAGAGAAAATTGCTGCATCCCACCATATTTATTGTCTTACATAACTCTTAATATATGTGATATGCAACTATAAATAAAGATCAGCTATTACATTTAGGAGAGAAAGATCATTTTGATAGCCTATATTCCATAACATTAGAGGGAGTGATTCCTAATATTATGCACCGAACACACTTTTGTTTAACAACTTGCTGTCTTTGTGCGTTACATAAATTAGATATATAGCAGCAGGTTCAATTAACTCTACAGAATAAAAATAGCAATTTCTAAAAGCAACTTCAGGACATTTCTGTGTAATTCTGTGAGATGCCTCCGTGTGCCATTCAATGAATGTAATAAAGATGCTGGTAAAAATAGCATTTGCGTTGAATTTGGAGTGGAAAATAGAATCAGTGGGAATATTAATAAATACTAAATCTCCAAATGAATCTCCAAGTCTATTAAGAGTTTTAATGCTGCATTTGAAGCTCATAACTCCAGGCAATTTCCTGTCTAACTTAGCTTTGGCAAATGTTTATTTTGAGAAATGCTCAGTCATCTGTTCTACAAGCTCATTCTTTTTACACCTGAAACTTTCCATAAGAAAGTTGTCGGTTTAAAAATCGACTCCACTTTTAGGAAGGGTTGAACCTACCTGCTTTAAAGTTGAAGATATACACACAGAAATATTGGCTATTTGGACTAGAAGGAGTCTGAGAGCATATCATACCTAGTTTTTTATTTGTAGATCATAAATGGAGGCCTACAATGGTGAGGTACTGGTGCGAGGTCACACAGGAATTTGGCAGAGCCAAGATCCTGCCCAGTCCTAGTCCAAGGCTTTCTACCACATCCATGTTAGCTCCCACTTTACACCTGAAGAGGCCAGACCTTGGAGATGTTATATGACTCGTTAGGAAGTTTACATGTCGTACTTACTAAGATGATTAATGGCTGATGGTGACTGATAGGCTTCTTGATGCTTATCTAGTGGTTTTGATCTAAGTCTCTAAGGATAGGATCCCATGGGCCCTAAAACATGTCCTGTGATCCAAAGATTACTCCTGGGGTGCCTGGGTGGCTCAGTGGGTTAAAGCCTCTGACTTCAGCTCAGGTCATGATCTCAGGGTCCTGGGATCGAGCCCCACATTGGGCTCTCTGCTCAGCAAGGAGCCTGCTTCCTCCTCTCTCTCTCCTGCCTCTCTGCCTACTTGTGATCTCTCTGTCTGTCAAATAAATAAATAAAATCTTAAAAAAAAATAAAGATTACTCCTCCTGTGTCCACCCAGGTATTCAAAGTTTTATCATAGTGAGAAAGAAACTCCTTTCTTTCATCATTAGACATTAGGCTGAAAAGGAGAGTATTCTTGAGAAAGGTATTAGCTCAGATTTGTGCTCAGAGTATACTGGATTTGTCCAGACATCATCAGTCAGTGGGTATAAATAAGATTCCAGTAGCATTAAGATCCATTTTTGTTTGTTTGTTTGTTTGTTTGTTTGGCTTATGGCCCCCACTGACCTCCAGTGGACAAAGTTCTAGTTAGGATACTTGGTATGAAAGTGAAGTGACCCTATGTGGGGATACCCATGGACTCATGGCCTTGCTGCTTGTGTCAGAGGCTTGGAAGGAGAAAGACTGGAAGATCAGGGACAATGAGGTCTTGATGGATCTAAGGCAATGGGTGTGTGTTTTGTATTGCATGTACATGATCACAAGAGGATAGCTATCAAAAAAGAGACCCAAAACAACAAAGTAGTAGAATGACTCAGGCAGGTGACATCAAACGATCTCTGTCATGGGCCACCTCAGTGCTGGTATAGCAGATGAAAGAAGAATAATTGTGGTGTCAGAATCAGGGTGATGTAACCCAATAGCATGGGCTCCCCCTCACTAAAGCTGATGTAACTACTTCCACTGCCCAACGTGCAACTGGCTAGAAGCAGAGACCAAAGCTGAGCCCTTAATATGGCAACATCTGTTGAGGAGAACCAACTAGCCACCTGGTGGCAATTTGAATACATTGGATAATTACCTTGAAAGAAACAACCATTCATCTTGACTGGAACTGACACTTAATCTAGTTATGAGTTTGTCTTTCCTGCTTTCAAGCCCTTAGTAAGTACATCTATCTGATAACTTACAGAATGTTTAATCTACTGACATAGACCCTATATAGCATTGCCGTGGACCAAGGGAGTCATTTTATAGCAGAAGTAGATATAGCAGTGGGCACATGGCCATGTGATAATTGGCTTTATCATTTATCACACTACCCAGAAGCCACAGGAGTGATAGAGTGATGAAAAGGTTTATTAAAGAGGCCTTTTAGATGTCAGCTTGAAGATGATATACTATAGGGATGGGGCACCACCCTCCATTTAAGATACATATCGTAAATCAATGACCACTCTATGGTCTTCCTTAATAGGTAGAATACATGGGTTTGGAAACTGGGGAGGTAAAAGTAGGAGTGACTCACTTGGGGGAATTACTACTTTTCTTTTCCACAATTTGGGGTTCTGTGAGTCTAAAGATCCTGGTTCCCAGAGGAAAAATACTTCCACAGTGTGGCACAGTAAATGTTCCTTTGAACTGTGACTGCCTGCCACCTGGTCACTTTGGGTTTCTTATACCAAGAGACCAGCAATCAAGGAAAGAGTTGCATACTGTTAAGAGTTATTGACCCTCATATTGGGAAAGACATAAGGCTACTAATACACAAAGACAACAGGGAAGAAAATGTTGGACTCCTAGGTGATCCACTGGATCACTGGGATACCTGACCCAGTTTTAATGGAAAATATGTAAGTGCAACAGCCATTGCCTGAGATTGACATGGGAACCAGGAGCTCAGAGTCCTCAGGGATGAAGATCTGTGTCATCCTACCAGATATGCCATTTAGGCCAGCAGAGGTTCTAGCTAAGTGTGAAGGCAGCCTAGAATAAACGTAGTGGAATAGGAGAGTGATGATCGTCAGATTCAGCCTTGAGATCAATTGTAGCAGCAAGAATTAGTCTTTCTACAAGCCTTTGTTTCTTCTGGAAATAAGATCAACCAGAATAGTAGAAAAACTGTTCTTTTGATGGAGTGGACTTACTATAAAAAACATGTGCATAAGGGGTGGGATATAGTGAATACTGTTGTTTTCCATCCAGATCTATCTTCAGAACTAATGCAACCATCCCTAGCTCCTGGAAATCTTGGCTTTTAATGGCTCACAACTTGGTCCTTCAAAGAATTGCTCTCAGTCACAGAGAACTGCCTCACAGGAGCTGTGTATACCCTCCTAGAGAACAATGTAAGGCCCATAACAGAATGCTAAAACGACTAAAAGGCCTGGCCTCTTCTCTCAATTTGGGCAACTCTTACAGGCCATCCCAGCTTTAGAACTTCCCACAGGGTTGCTGTAGTCTTTGTTGCAACTGCATTGTGGGTCAATTTTTCCCTCTGCCCAGTCCTGCTTTCTTTACCTTCCTATATCCTGAGTGGACTCCCCAGTAAATCTTCAGCAGGCAACTTTTCATCTTAAAGTCTGTTTCCAAGGTTCCCAATTTAAGACACTCAAACCAATTCTTTGATTCTTGTACATGTAGCAAAGGCCTAAAACCTTGATTGGATGGAATGTATCTGTCCTCCTGGGAAAAGAGTATAAAAATATTTTAACCATTTTGCTCTGAGCTATTTGCATCTGGAACACAGGCCTCTGTTGGGGGTTTAAATTCTCCAGTAATCATTATTATATGCCTAAGGGAAAATGTGTTGGTTTCAGAATAGGGGAGGCAGAGCTGAGGGATATAGAAAGAACTTGGACTTCTTGGAAAGGGAAGTATAGTTTGTAATACGGGGGCTATGGTGTAAGGAATTCGGAGTAAAGGAGAGGGAGAGAGAAGAAGAGGGATTCTGTATCAAAGATATCCTGGATTGACTTTATTTTAGGTTTTATTTTTAAATACAAATTTTATTTTTAATAAAAATTTTTAATAATAAATTTTAATAAAATTACTTTTATTTTATTTTAACCCTATATATTCAGGTAGCTGAATATTTGTTGAAGAAATACATCTGGGGACAAGGACCCTTTCTTGAATCTCATAAATCACACATGCCTTTTCCTCTGAAATGTAAGGTATGGCTGCTCCACTTTCTGCCAGCTCTGGTGGGAGGGGAACCTTTCTCACCTCATTCACCAGACTCTCCTGACTGCGGTCAAGCTGGATAAACAAAGGCTGCTGGGGTGGGAAGCACGGGGGAGTATTCAGGACAACTTTATTAAGCTTACTTGTAAGCTCTTGGTAGAGGAAGCCTTGGTGGGTGAGGAGGGGACTTGGTGTTGGCTCTACTTCCTGGTGGGCTATGGGTGGCCAGATGCCATGGCCCGGGGCTGGAACTGCAGCTGGGCACTCTCATGTGCTTCATTTCAACCCTTCTGGGTGGTACTCTGCCCCAGAGGCCATGGGGACTGATCCAGCTTGTGCAAAAATGGGTTCCCTGCAAAAGTCTGTAGATGGATTGCCAGGCAGAGCAATGTGGTCGGCAGCAGGCTCTTCCAGCTGCAGCTTGCGGGTTGAGGGGCGGGGTGGAAGGAGGTCTGCTGGGTAGGCAGGGGGTTGTCATTTTTAGACCATGACTAATAAGAAATCTGGATTTTCTCAGTTGTAAAAACTCTTCCCACTCTTCCCTTTCCCTCTCCATAAGGTAATTGCAAATGTCTAGAGCTCTGGAGTTATTTTATGTTCTCTTTTGATGGCCTAAAATGAATTAGAAGCTGGAAAACATTGTACATGGGAAACACTATATGTGTATTGTGTATTACATCTTAGGCTAAATGTTATTTGAGAACAAATGGTTTAAGGGAGTTTGAGCACACAAAAGAGGTTGGCAGTCATTTTAAGTCCAACATTTGGCCCAAATTAGCAATTTTCAAATATTCATGTTTATATTTGAATACAAAGATTTCTTATTTCAAACCAATTGCTGCTGATCAGTAGCATAACTTCAAATTTGTTACAGCTTACAGGAATGAGGAAGGGGGCAGAGTAAAATGGAAATTTTGAACTTGAAGTTAGAAGATCTCTATTCTCAGTTCTTCCATTTGCTAGCTGTATGACCCTGGGCAACTTACTTAAGTTCTCTTCCCCTTAGTTTATACATCAATAAGATAAATGTAATAATTTTTATCCTATAGGGATATGGGGAGGATCAGGAGAGATTATGAAAGCGAAGGTGTTTAGAAAACCATAAATTCTGCACAAGTGCTAATTATAATTAGTGGAAATGTATATGGAGTTGGTGACAGAGCCTAGGAGGATTCAGGTGGCTTTGTAGAAAGGGTCAGGAATGAGTGAAAAACAGGAATATATAAAGCTTTAGGCAACATGGCTGTAACTGAATCCAATTCCTAGTTCCAATGAGTATTTTTCCATGAGTCTTATATCCCAACAAAATGACATTCTTTTCCCTCACATTCTATGATTTTTATGTAGTTATTCACCTCAAATGTACTGGCATTGAAGAAGACATACTTTTGCTCCATGGTCTACTTCCCTTGGAAATCATTATCATAGCTTCCGGGTTTATCTCTTAGAATTTTTTTTTTTTTTAGCTTCTGGGACTTCAGGCAATGCCAATGTGCTTACACACACACACACACACGCACGCGCGCACACACACACACCAACAAACTCAAAATTCACTTCCAATTCTACAACAGGACAGGTATACAGAATATTATACTAAAGCCATCAAACACTGAGTGTAGTCGCAATGTTAAGAATTTAATGCAAACTAAACAATTTTACCTGTATATCTCTCATGACACTGCAGACTATACTGACAGAAATCTGTGTGTTAGGACATGTGAAGGAAAGAGTCACATGGCCAAGTTAAATCCATGTTCTAAAATCTTATGCATTTCCAAAACTTTTCTATTTGCTATAGGAATCTTGTATCTATTATGATGTTTCAAGCCACAAGTAACAGAAGAATCCCCATTTAATCTGGACAGACCATAAGAAAATTTAATATATAATGTAGGAAGAGTTTAGAAGGGAGTCTCCAGGTTTAGTTTACCAAGGCCTAGGACTTCTCCATGATTTTTTTTTTTTTTTGACTCTGTCTTCCTCTTTGTTGATTCCATCCCCATGTTGTTAATAAGATGGCAATAGCCACCCTGGGTTTCAAAACAGGACATGGAAATCTCCCAAGGGAGAAAAGAGACTACTTCTTCCAGTGTCTCCTTTGAAGTGAGAAGACATTTCTTTGAAGCCCTGAGTAGAATTTGTCTTATGTCTCATTGGCCAGAAATAGGTACCTGCCCATTTGTAGACTAATACTTGGCAAGGAAAATAGAATCCCTGTGTTTGGATAAGGATAAACCCGGATTACCCCTGGAGTTGGGGGTGGGGTTGGTCGCCTTTCTCTGAGTCAAGCAGAGACCTGAATGAATTTGGGTTCTGATAGGATGGAAAAGAAGGAGAAATGGGTTAGGAAGGCAACCCAGGATATCCACTCTTGGTTTCTTTCAGAACAGATTATAATGTGTAACTTAGAAAGTTAATCCATTGCTGAGAGAAGTGGTACTGTATGCAAAGTGCCATAAATAAGAGCTCAGAGAGAAAAGAAACCAATATGGGTGAGGAAGGAGTGAGGATGAAGGTAAGATGAGGTGAGAGAGTGGTTTTCCCATTCCCTTTTTAAGAGCAGAACTGGAAAGCACATCCTTCAGATGGAAGGATCCCCATGAAAGTTTGGTAGAGACTTTTGATGTAACTTTCTTGTTTCCTTTTCATGGACGGAAGAAAAGTAGAACTCTGAGAAAACATGGCTGAAAGTTGTGAGAAGTTATTTCAAAATTAAGTTGTAAAAGAGGAGAATCACAATTTCCTATGCTGAAATTACCACAGCTGGCAGTTGGGAAAAGCAATATACGTTTTTGATTCTACCTTGGCTTAAAGTCCAAATCAATCCCAAGGAGGCTTTGGCTTGGACGTAATTACAATTCTGGGTGATTTGGAAAGAATTCTAAACAAATCCTGAGAATAAGACTAAAAAAGAATAAGACTAAAGAAGAATAATGCTGTGTTTGATAAAGTAAATATTATTTACTCTTTTTATATGCCTTTAAATGTGGCTTATATAAAAGCTTGATCCATAAAACCCACTGACTTTATTTGTTGCTATTGTTCAATTGGAGAACTCACGTTATATTCTTATGAGGAACAGTTTGGTAGAAGGATCCCAATTACAATGCCATCTAGGAGAAAAAGCACGTTTCCATCTTGTATTGCTACGCAGTCCCACAGTTGGGAGATGAGGCGAGGATCATAGGGGTGAGTAACATCACAAGCTTCTCTCTTTCTGTAGGTGTTCCTGCCCCTTGGTTTGGGGATGTAATACCTCTGCAGCACAAGTAGTCTGCTTCTGCTTAACAAGGGTCACCTCCCCAATACTCCCTGACCCTGCCTTGATTTCTGTCCACTTATTGCTAAATCTGCCTCATTGAAGATGACATCAGTGGAACTTTGAAGCCTCTCTTCTTCTTTCCTCCAATCAGAATCACTCCATAAATTGTCCTTTTATTAACTTAACGGGAAAGGCCCTGAGATGTCTCTACTTTGCATAGCCTTTCTATGTAAGGCTGTTTTGTGTCTGTCTATAAGACAGACCTCTTTCCAGGACCTGTTGTTGGTAAGATATCTTGATATACCTCGTCATCAGATAGTGCTCATGATACTCCTCAAGAAGACAAATGGGACATTCAGATCCAGCCATGGGCTGGCCATTTATATGGCGTATTCTGAAGGTTGACAAGGGACTTTGTGCCCAAAGAAGACTCAGGTAATATTCAGATTCCAATGTGGCAGG
The DNA here is from genome assembly GCF_011764305.1 of Mustela putorius furo. Lineage (NCBI taxonomy): Eukaryota > Metazoa > Chordata > Mammalia > Carnivora > Mustelidae > Mustela > Mustela putorius. Next base: position 23,804,719 of record NW_025421341.1, read on the forward strand.
AGTAAGTGTAGATAAACTCTAGGAGTCCTTAAGCAGGGTCCCAGTGAAATTGTTAGGTATGCATGCTTGTATTCTAAGTCCTATTCCTAATCAGTTGTTGACTAAAATAAAGTCCCCTGGCAACGTTACAGACTATGGAGTGGAGAGTGAAGGAAAGTGTTCGAGTTCAGGCACCATTTTGGGGATTCATTGCCAACTTGGGTCAGCCAGAGGAAGATGCTACACACTAGGGAGTGGAAGAGCCAGATGAGTTTTAATAAAGTAGCATGAAAGAGGAACTTGGCTGAAGTTAAGTTTTGTTAGGGATGAGCTGCAAGGTTATGGTTTTGTCATGGGTATTTAGACACAGGCTTGGTAGGTATTCAGAGAAGCATGTCAATGGAGGCTGCATGTTTTTCATCTGTCTCCTAATGATGATACAGGAATTTGTAGATTAGTTTATTTTTTCATTCTCAGTGAGGACTCTGTTGGGAAGATTTCACATCTGTTTAATGTGAGGTTTCCTTATGGAGGAAACCCAGCTTTTCCATAATTTCTAAATATCATTACTCTCTTGGTGAGTAGTCTTTTGCTTTTGATAATATTTAATAATAATGATGATGATGATGATAGCATCACTTATTGATTTTCTATTTTGTGCTAAGTATACCTTATATATCCATATTTATTTACATCTTTTTAACTCTCACAAAACCCCTACAAGACATTATTATTCCCATATTTTGAGTGAGGAAGTTGAGACTGAAGGATTTGCCTGAGATCCTACAGTGAGTGGTAGAGGTGGGAAGTGGACATGGGTTTGTGATCCTCTGGAGCCCTGACCCACCCAATCAGCCCCTGACTCATGAGGTAAAATGAGTATCGAGTCCTTGCAACCCCCTCCAAAATGATGTAAAGGACAGAAGATGATGGTTATGTCAATGGGTCTTTCACAGTTTAAGGATTTTCATATAACCCCACAAATAGCTCATAATTTGATTTCTTTTTGTAGAAGATGATAATAATTCTATCATTTTAAAACATCAGCATTTTAAAAAAATTATTATTTAAAAAATTTTTTAAAGATTTTATTTATTTACTTGACAGAGAGAGAGAACACAGTAGGCAGAGAGGCAGGCAGAGAGAGAGAGGGGGAAGCAGGCTCTCCACTGAGCAGGAAGTTCGATGCGGGGCTCCATCCCAGGACCCTGGGCTCATGACCTGAGCCAAAGGCAGAGGCTTAACCCACTGAGCCATCTGGGCGCCCAACATCAACATTGCTATATGAGAAATATTGTTTCATTCCAACCCTTGTGGCTGAGGGGAAGTCAAATCAACATAACCTAAATTATATTTTAGAGTAGTGATTAGATCAGATCCTATACAGAACAAAAGGAAGTGAATTTAAGGCTGGGATTGATGGGTACCATATGGCCTGAAAAAGAAAAAAAAATCCAAAAAACAAAAACCAAAAAACTAGTAACTTGTAGCCAGAGAAGTTTAAGCTTGAGTGTCAACCAAAGTTGGACAAACCAAAATTTTCATCTTGACCACTGCTCTCATGCAGATTCCTGTCTTCTTTCTCCCCTGTAATTACTTAGTGTTTGGGCCAAGAGAATGAGGAAGGGGGATGGGTGGGAAATATCAATGGAGAAGAACAGATGAGAGGTTGAGTGGAAGCCTCGTTGAGGTTTGAGGGAAATTTTGGCCCCAAGTTTCTTTACATTATTTGTGTTTTGTTTCAGGCTTCATGGTCCTAGAATTAAAAAATATGTATGTGTGTGGTGTTAATGTGTTTAACAGCATGATTGATTTAACAGATACTCGGTAAGACTGACCAGAGGACCACTCTCTCAGTAGCACCACGTCAAAGCTGAGGAACGCGTTTCGTTTCTAGTAGCCAGTGTGTGAGTAGAACAACAACCTCCACAGCCTTACCCCTTCCCCACCCCCACAACCCCCCGGCCTGGTTTTGCTGATGAGCTGTGTGTGATGTCTGGCAAGGGTGCCATTAGGAGAAAGGGTAGCTAGGGAACAGGCAGCACCATTACCCATAGTACTCTAAATTGAAGTATTGGAAATATAAATAAAAGATTGTCATGACTTTCTTGGTTTTGGAAGAAAAAAGCTTTTCAACAGCAATGTTCTTCAGTTCAGCTTCTGTTTTCTTTGCCAGCAGCAACTCGAGGAGAATGGGTCTTGAAAAGGGGTGGGGTGGAAGTGGTGTCGCCAGTGGAGTCTCATTAGTCAGCAACTGGAATCATCTGGGGTCAATATGCGGTGTCCCCACACCATGTCTCCATTGCCACAGGCCCAACATTGGGCCCCGAAACACATATTGAACTCTCAGATAAATGCAGAGGAATGACTTGTCAAGCCAATTTCATGGCACAGAGAAAGCCTTGACTCTCCTTTCGTGCATAGGTGATGTTTGTCTGATTCAGGGGGAGCCATGGCTTTCTGCTTCCCACTTTGGAACTGAGATCATCAGAATCATTCAGCTCAACCTCCTGAAATCTAAAAGGTATTTATTTAGGCAGAGGCAGGGAAGAATAATTCTGTAGTGCACTCAACCTGCCTTTGGCTTCTGCATGGGTCAGGTGTGTCCTGGACAGGGCGGTGGGGAGCCGGGCAGGGACTGAGTGCTTATCCCTGGAGCGGATGTGGCAGGAAGAGCTGATGGGTCCCAGTGGCTGGAGACAGTCTTGCCTTACCGACTGGCAGGGAATCCGGGATCGTTATCCATGCTACTGGCAGAGCTGTGCCATTGTGAAAGCTAGAAAAGATTTTGGAGATGATTTTAGAACATTCTTTTCATTTCATAGGCAGAGAATCAGGTCCACGGAGGATGAACGACCAGTATAAGAACACAGGGCCCTGGGTGTGGAAGCAGGAAGTGGTCTCTGCTCTCCTGGCCTCAGTTTCTGGGCTCGGTCCACCATGCGGCTCCTTCTGGGCCCCCTGGAGCACTTACTCCACAGGTCCCTGGAATTTGCTGAGTCCTGGTTGTGCCACAGCAGAGACTGGCTGAGGGCAGGGGGTCCTCAAGAAGGAGCTGCCTTAGAGGGACCCCTATGAGTAGCAGACAAGCTTGGTTAGCACCTTCCAGGAGGTAAAAGAGAATGGAACCAATTACATGTCCAGAAAATTGGACCCTTTTCCCAGTCCCCCCAACCCCACCCCCACACTCCATTCTCTGGTCTCCAATGGTGTATGAGTTGCTTGTTAAATTAATGTTTGCCTGTCTGGAGTGCCAGAGGAATAGACATTATAGGCCAATTAGAGATAAAAATCAAACCAACCAGAGTTGTCCTTTTAAAAATTAAAAGTCCTTTTTATGTGCTGTGGAGGTGTCGGCATTATCATAAAGACTAATTAGGACATTTTACAACATCCTGGTAACGGGAGGAAACAATATTGTTGGTAACTTTAAAGATTATTAAGCATCTTTAGCACTTCAGGTCAGATATTTAAGACGCTTTCTGCGCTCACCTGCTGTTGCCTCTAGGAAGTATTTTATTGTCTCATAAGAAGAAATGAGCATTTTGAAGGCATAAATGCCTGGCTGTAATGGACGGTCCTTCACTTTGCAAAGCCCTAAAACAAGGTCTCCAGGAAGAGCCGGCTGTGACTCGAGATGAGATTTGTCAGACAGAATTCATCGGTCTGCACGGAAGGCACTTTCCATCTTGGCCACCTGGAGAAAAGAAATCTCGAAGGCAGAGATCAGGAGGAGAGGTTGTTCTGGTGTTGGCAGCAGGAACAAGCAAACCAGACAGTGTGTGTTCCTATTAAAAATGCTGCTTTTCATGTATGGGCAGATGCTTCTCCTACATTCTAGCAGACAGGTTCAAAAGCACTGAAGGAAGGAAAGGCGGGGGAAATTGGGGGCCCATGAAGTGTTTTTGGAGGGGGGAGAGCATGTCTGTGATTTGCCAATTCCTCATAGAAACCACTGTGAATTGGAACACATTCTTTGGAACTTGATTGAAGACAAAAGGCTTGTGGCAGATGCGAGCTGGATGCTTAAATTACATGCCATTGTCTTTTAAAGAATTGCATATTGTCTTGAAATTCAAATGTCCTTTAACAAATAAGGAAATTGTATCAAGGTCAGACAAAGCAGAAGGGTAAATTTAAGTGTCACAAAAGTATCTAAAGCTCTTAAGATCTATGCACAGAGACTTCCAGAACGCTAAGGAAATCTTTAAGTTCCCAATGGAAGGCTGTGCATTCAAGTGTTATTTATCTGAGAGGCTGTTTAGAAAGGCTTTCACATTTTCAGCAATTTTAATTGAGACTAAAACCACACAATTAGGCTTCACTTAGTTATCAGTGAGAACAGTAGCTATTTACTTTATAGTCTTAATGATATAACAAGTGTAAAGAAAACACAGGACAGAGTTAAAATTTAATTCTAGGCTTTGTGCACTGGGATTTTGCCACATGAACTATTCACATTAATCAGGGTTTTTATAGTAAGATTTCAGAATCGGGTTCTGAAACTTTACCATTTCCTGCTGACTGGTGTGCCCCACTCCAGTTTTCAAACAATTTCTCTTTTTAAAAGGCCATTTTAAAAATTGTAGTTATAATGCAATCTTATAAACACAATCTAAAAAAAGTCTCCAGCATATACCACCCACACAAACATTGTTAACGTCTTTGTGTATTTCTCCTCACCTTTTCCCCCTTATGAATCACTTTATTTAAGATTTACGTAAATTGTAACCACAATATTTACACAATTTTATATCCTGTCCTTTTCGCCTAATATATTGTAACCTTTATCCATGTTAGTTTATGGTATTTGTAAACATAATATTTAATGGCCTCATAATCTGTTATTAAGTGAGTATGTTATAGTTGTTTAGTCCTCTCTTTTAGACCTGTGGGCTGTTACCAATTTTTTGGAGAGGTTACACACCTACTAAGAAGAGAAATTTGGTTTGAAATCCTTCCTTAGATTGGTGTTTTTCTGACAATCTGGATTGTGCTTAAGTTTTAGTCGGTACGAATCCTGTTTCATCTTGAAAACCCTTGGCTAACTTAATAGATCAAATGGTGTTTTGGATTAACTTGCATTTTTTTTTTTACAACTCAGACTCTTTTTTTCTGTATTTTGTCAACTAGCTCTGTATTTCTTTAACTATGAAGCCTTCTCAGTTTATCTCTTTATTTCAGTTATGTTATCTTAGTATATATGCAGACCTAAGATTTTTATGCTGTTAAATCTGGGTAGCTTCTCTTTGTGGCTTTTTCTAAGCCTTTGAACTTAGAAATTCCTCTTCGCCCCAGAGGTTTGATAAATATTCAGTTCAATTGCCTTTTAGTTTCCTTCTGTGGTTTAATTCTTTTATGTTTTACACTTTAGTGCATCTGGTATTTATTTTGGTGTGTGGTGTGAGATATGGATATAAATTGTTCTTGCTTCCAGACTGCAAACCTATTTTGTTGATTGAATCCCTCTTCTTTTTGATTTGTGATATATTCTTTTACATATATCATTTTTTTTTTTTTTTACTTTTAGGTTTTAGATATTTTTCATAAGAAATATACCAAAAGCCCTTGGGATTATTCACTTTTATTTATGTATTTATTTTTGCATCGTGGCTGGTTACTTGGACCAGGTAATTAGGTGGCACTTTGGAGTCAAAGAGATGGGATAATTGTACACAATAGACCATGTAACATAGGGAGCCCCCTCAAGTTCTAGGAAAAAGAAAATTTAGATCACTCTTTCTGAATGAGGGATGCTTATCCGAATCACTTATGGAATATTAAAAGATATACAACCTTGGGAGCCACCACCAGAAATTGTCATTCTGTAAGGTTTGAGCCTCTCTGTTTTTAAAAAGTTGCACAGAGGATTTTGATGTGTACCCATTTGAGAACCATGGTTCAGGGCAGGGGTCAGCACACTATGGTGCACATGCCAAATCCAGCCTGCCACCTGTTTCTGTATGGTCCATTACCCAAGAATTTTTTTTTTTTGAAATATTTTAAATGGTTGAAAAAATAGGAAAAAGGATTTCACAATACATGAAAATAATATGAAATTCAAATTCCAGTGTCCAAAAATAAGGTTTCATTGGACTACACCTGTGCTCATGTGCTTATGTATTGTCTTTGGCCATTTTACTGCTACAATGGCAGAAAGTTGAGTAGTTGTGACAGAAACTGTATGGCTTGCAAAACCAGAAATATATACTTTCTGGGATATCACAGGGAAATGTGTGATCTTGGCCTAGAGTCATGAAATGAGAATCAGAGTTCCTTGATTCTAGGGTATGGATTACTGAGGTGCTGCCCAGAATGGTCAGTTGTTCATTTTATAAACAAAATTACTATAGTTATATAAGGTTCTAAGGGCAAGAGACAATGTTGAAAGAGATTTTAAATTGCAGGTTTTCCTTTTCTTGCAACAATGTGAATCTAGCACCTTGAAATTTTGTTACAAAGTAGCCAAAAATTCTGTATGAAATAAACCATTCTAAATGCATAGCTGAACTGGGAGGAAAGGGTAATTTTCAGAGCCTTCAAACAGCCATATTGCTGATATGGAGGCTGGCAGTTGCCCTAAGGGAGTCTTCTGATCCCTGGTAATCACTTGGGAGAATAGGACACAAAGCTTTGGGCCTTTGCAAAGTAACGAGTTGATTTGTGCACCCCTCTTCCCCACTACCAGTACTGGGACTCTTGGACGACAACATCCTTACTAAGAGAGTGACCTAGAACAAAAAAGTATGCAAACAAAGAAACTTGCTGTCTTGGTCTTTGGTTGAGAGTAAGGAAAAATTTTCCCCCAAGAATTCATAGCAAATATAGCTCTTATGCATATTTGGGGCCTGGGCTTACACAACATGTAAGGTGTGAAGACACCAAGAATTTAGTTTCAAGCAGTTTCAAGCAGGTAGTGCCTGGCCACATTAAGTCTATATCCTCTCTGGAAGAATAAGCCAGTCAACACATGCTTCATGTAATCCCCACATATAAAGTTCCAATGGACATGAACTCACACAACAATAGATAGACAAATAACAAAATGTGTGAGGAACTAAGGCACCATGAGTGACAGTCAGAACAAACAACCAGTAGCAGAAGTCGTCCTGTAAAGACTTCAGATAAAAGAACTACTAGGTACAGAATATAATGTTGTTGTGTTCTCTCAGTTTAAAGAAGTAAAAGAGTAAATCAAGAGTCCGAGTAAGGAACAAGAGACTACTCAAAGTGACCAATGGATTGGAAGAAGAATGAACTAGAAATAACTGTTCTAGAAATAAAAAAAACCCATAATTATTAAAATAGTTTACAATGTCAGTTTAATCCACTGTCTACTTCCAGGAGAACAAAGTAACCACCATAAATAGGTTGTGTAGGTACAGATAGAGTTTTGGAATGAACAGCAGAGAGCTCTGAAAGACATCCTAAAGAGTTTGGAACTTCTTTTATGTGCCATGAAAAACCACTGATATCTCTTGAGGAAGGGTGGTGATGGTGGTCATGTGGGGATTCAGTGTTCCATCATATTTAACAAGTAGCCTATCATCCTTCAGAGTACATAGATAGATACCGTCTTAAGACACACAGGAAACTTATATGCAGTAACAAAGTTTCAGGGTAAAAATAGGGGGCAAATGGCAAATTCTGCCCATCACCAAAGGGACAAAGCAACAAATTAATGTATATGTTGTTTTTGCAAACATGGACACTGAGAGGCAGGAAAAGGAAGAGTAAAAGCCCAAGAGAGGATGATACAATAAGCTAAGATGGTTGAGACGTTTTGTAGGAAGATAGGGATTGCAGCAGGTGGAAGAAAGAGGTAAGTTACAAATGGATGAGGGGGAGGAAGGAAAAATAGTTGACAGTGAATACATTAAAAGGTTATTGATTGAGCCTGAGGACACAGAGCATCAGCACCAGGGAGTTACCAGTAAGCCAGTGTTTTATGGATCCTGGAACATCAGTGGCTGGGAGGAAAAGAAGTTTTTCTCCTTTCTTCTCTTCCTTCTGAAGACTGGAGCCTTGATTTTATGATCCTTTCTAAACTCCTTCATTAGTCTTATTTCCCTAACATTGCATGTCTTTCAAAGTCCCTCATGAATCCATTATTGGGATATTCATAGCTCTAACTGATGTTGTTACTATTTTGGCATTGCATCTCCCCTGCACCCAACACCCTGTTCCCAACTTCTGAAGCCGAGTTTTTTGAAAATTGGCCCTAACAGCTCCAAGGAGAGTCTCTGATGCTGCTTACATCCTGTGTTTTCTTCCCGATCTTCATAGGTTAATTTCATTGTGAGACAGCATGCAATTAATGAGACTTATTATGTTAACGAACATACAAGTTATTATTTAATAATTATGTTAGCAATGAAAGCAGTTATGGGTTAATTGTTAAAATTACTATTAAAATAACAAGCGGAAGTTTGAATTTATGCTGATAGTTCAATTAAAAAGAGATTTAAAGAGAGAACGGGGAGCAAAAGACTGGTGTGTAGGAAACAAAGTATGTGTTTATACATGTAGAAGGTTCACAGTTATCAACCTCACCAGTAAATGTGGTATAAGAAGGATTTTGACACAAAGAGGCTGTGTGCAGAATAATCTTAGTCATCTTTTCGGAAACACAAAACTATGAGAAAAACACTCAAGGTTAGAAGGAAACCAATGGATAAAATTTTGGAACCTTATAATAGATGCTAACGTTAAGGTCAAGAAACTACCGACATAGAATAAAAGCCATGATCAGAGCAGGTGGCTTGCTCTCTTGGTCACTAAATAGCCACTGACTTTTGACAACTCATTTTACCCTCTTAGGATCTCAATTTCCTCATGTATAAAGAGGCTTTAAAATTCTTTGGAAATGAATATATGTAGAGGCATTGACTGCACACATCCAAGTAGCCAAAGCTATTTATCTTTGCTAGAGGTGGCCTCCAAGTATCAGGGAATTGTGTGTGTGTGTGTGCGTGTGTGCTTGTGAGTGCTTGCATGTAGACCCGTGCAGACCCGAGACTGTAGGCAAAACTCTATAATCTATTTGCAATGAGAAATCTTTGTAAATGGTTTGCCTTAAAATCTCCTTATTAAGACAACGCATTGCAAAAATGATTCGTTGCTAATGGCAGAGCAGTCTATGAGGGCATGTCTGAGTTGGAGAAGGAGAGTCATGATCAATAAACTGTGTCTGTCTTGGTCAGCCTTTTCCAGTCACTATTGGATTTTTTCATTTTCCTTATTATTATTAAATTTAGTTTTTATCTTTTACAAAAGATATCCATTTTACTATGATTTTCTTCTTTTTGTTTGGCTTGGTCTCATAGACTATTGAAAGAGGAGGGAGTCTAAAGCTCATTAGTCCAACCCTTTTATTTTACAGATAAGAGAACTGAGGACCAGGAAGGGGTAGTTATTTGTCCAAACTTAGAGAATCAGTTTATAGCAAATTGGGAACTAAAGTGCCAGCCTTTGACTCTTTGTTGCATGTCTTCTCTGTTCTATGCTTTTCAGGACTTGCTAAAAGATACATCATAAATATCATTTTATATTGCTAAAGCACTTTACAATTTTCAAAACGCTGTCCTATATATCATCCTACTGGGGCCTTAAAGCACCCAATAGCATAAACTCAGATGTTTTTGTCTGTATTTTAGCAAGAGAAGAATCCTGAAATTCACTTGTCCGAGGTCACATGATTAGAAAGTGCTAGAAGTGTCAGGAGAAGCCACTCTTTACGGGTCCAGCTTACTGCTCTCAGGTTGCTCCAGGATGTGGCAACATAGTGGATGAGATAACAATGATTTATTTCAAAACCCCAAAAGCAACTTTATATTTCCCTTATAAAAGTTTTTTTTTCAAACTATCAATTCATCACATCTGAAGAATTTTCCTTTGGCATATTTTGCACTGACCCTACGCAATCTATGTGATGGTGAGGAGAAGCAGATGAACACTTGAGGTGTGAACAGCACACCTCCATAAAAACCGTTTTGTGCACTATGCAGGGATCAGAAATCTCAGCCCTGTGATGCTAAACAGTGCTGCCTACGAAGCCCTGGGCCCTGAGGCTTAGAGGGGTATAAAAAGAAGAGTGTGAAAAATGTTGAATATTTAGAAGACTAAGAATGGAGAAAGGAACTCAGGAGACAGAGGTTGATGAAGAGGACCCAAAAGATACATCATAAATAGGATTTGTGCCACCAGCCATTGCCTGAAGGGCTCATGGAGGGTGGGAGATAACTGTGTCAGAGGCTCAACACTGGCTTTTAGAATGACCCCTTTTCCTACCCTGTTGTTTGATCCATGCCCTTCTCCATTTGGGATGGCCTATGATCATAACCTCAAATGAGGGATCCTTCATTCAGGTTCTTCCAGGTCCTGGTAGACATGGCCAAAATTAATAAAAGTAGTTAATCATTATTAAGATTAGCTCCTCAAGACAAAGCTGACATTTACTGAGAGTTTACCAAGTGCCAGGCACTTGTTCTAAATGCTCCATGGTTATTGATGTAGAAAATTCTCACAAGTCTATGAAATAGTTTCCTTTTACAGATGGAAAAATTGATGTGCCAAGGAGTGAAGTATTTTGCTCAGGGTCACATAGCTAGTAGTCATTGGCAGAGTTGGGATTCAAACCAGAGTCCTTGGGATTAATCACCAGGCTACACAGGTAAATGTCGAGTAAATAGTAAATGATACTAGAAAGGATTGATTACTTGGCCCCTATAATGACGTCATAGCTTGCTGGGCAGGCTGCCATGTTCACTGCTTGAGGTGTGAGCTATGTGCCCAGGACTGGCCATTCCACACCCAATATGTCAGATTTCTGTGTTGCTGTGAAAAGCTCCTAGCTGAGGGCTATTCAAACCATGGCTTCCCCAGCAAGCCGGTCTCCACGTGAAAGAGACTGTGCCAGTCTCAACAGAAGTGTGCTGCGGAGTGTGGGCATGGCCTTCCAAGGCCTTCACCACCAGGTTCCAAGGACCTCTGCTGTATTATGCCCTTCAAAGGTAGAGGTAGAATCGGTCCTGTATTTGTTAGAATCAGGCCGCGGTTATTGGCAGCTTTCTGTGAAGGAGGAAAAAGGGATTCGGCACAAGAGTAATTCTCTGTCCTCATTGATTTCAGAGGATGTTTACTTGTAAGCGTTTCTGCACCTTTCCTTTGCTCTTTTCAACAAATTTACAGTGGAGGGGAGAGATTTGCTCCATGGTGACTCCAAAAGAGTCCTGCAGAACCTTGAGCTGCCAAGGTCAGGAAATGGAACACGTGTTGTTCTTCAAGGCAGCTTTTTTTTTCTTTTTCTTTTTTCATCGGATCAGCGGTCATGCAGGAAAAAGGGCCATGGACAGGTCCAGAAGCAAGGATAGTGGTGGGAAATATCACAGCTTCCACATTGTAGCTTGTGATCAGAGCAGCTTAAAAAAGTCTGTTTTATTAAAACAGGGACCAGGCATGGAGAGTTGGCTTCTGAGTGCTTGGCCTGAGGAAGGTCAAGTAGGATCAATGCCATTGCTTCTGCTGCAACTGTTTTAAGTCATTATAAGAATCATGAAGCTAATCAAAACTGAACAATAGGACTGAAAACAAATAGAAACCATCTACATTCCAGGTTAGAACACGCAAGGCTCTCTTTGTTCTGCTAGGGTGATTTGCCGTTTTATAGATCACAGTTCTATGATGATGCTGAATACTATTTGAGCCTATCTAGCTGCCTGGCTCTTTTAGGAGACAATCGAGGAGGAAATACTCATCAATTCATTCCTACGAAGACATTTTCAATTAAAAAACCAGCCAAACAAGCATACAACCCAATTAACCAATATCCAAAGAACCTGAACATCTCTATCAGTAAAATCCCAATTTGTGGAAACATGCATTTGGAAATTTGTGTTTTCCAGATCTAAGGAGTGGGGGGAGGTGTGAATGTTATTTGGCAAATCCAGGGCATTGGTATTAGCTGTAAATATTAAAAACATGGAATAAGATTACTTTCCCCTTTTAGTATAGCATAAAGGGGCAGAAAGCTGCTCCCCCCCTGCCCCCTTCCAGGGTCCTGTTTATAAGTGACTTCAACAGAAGAGGTGCTCTTTGCTGTCCAAAGCCTAATGGACTTCTCTGCTGCTTTTAAGTCAGCACGACATAACACAGCTGGAGGGTGGCGGGCTTGGGGCAGGATTTCCACTCGCTCATGGCCTCTGGCTCTTCCTTTGATGTGCCCACTTCGGGAAGTGTTAATAGGAGCTACTAAAACTACTGCAGTGTGGGTGGAGTCTGGGGGGGATATGACTAGGTAAGCAAGGATGTGGAGCTTGGTGATAAAAAGAAGCGGAGGGTAACTGACCTTGGACAGGACCAGTGGTTATCGCTGACCGTTGGAACTCTGGAATTAGATATGTTTCTGTTTGAATGACATTCTCTGCTCCACACTAAAATAGGTGGATGGCACCATTAGGGACAGGGAAGAGCCAGCAGGTTCACAAACCATATTGCTTGTGTTTGATCCAGTGCAAAGGGTGTTTCTTCAGGAGATTTGCAGGATTGAATGTCTCAGGGTTTTTGCCATTCAGAGAGCATCCATGTGGAGATGTTGGCTTCCTATCACACTGGATGTTGGAGTATTATTTGGGAACGCTTGGGTACTCAAATGGCTTTGTCTGCTCTGACAAGGATAAGGTGTAAGACTTTGGATGTGGAATTTGGTTTAAGACCTAAGAGGACCTGAAGTTCCTCAGTGTTCCTGAAATAGAAGCTCAGAGATTGTTACTGTCTTGATGATGTATGCCTGAGCATAGATGGACAGGAAATTGGGATCTCTCCCAATTCCAGCAGAGGGAGAAGCTGGGGCAGTCTTTGCACCTGCTCCTGGGCAAGGAAGCCTCCATGCTGGTTCCTCTGGATCCCTGGCTACATCACAGAGCGATCTACACCTATACAGAAGGTGGGCTCTTCTTACCATTTCTCATGCTGTAAATAATTTCTCCTTTTTAGCTCTGTTTAATATCTGGGGGAAAAAGTCTTAAATTAAATCACATATACAGCAAGAAAGTCTACCAATTTTCTGAAAATTGAATTCAACCAAGGTGTTATATAATGGTTAAACTATAAATGAACCATATTAAAAAAAAATCTAATGAATTAATTTGAGTTAGAACTAAGGCAGTGCTGTTTTTAACTTTTTATTTTGACATGATTGCATACTTTGAGTAAAGTTGCAAGAATAGTACGAAAGTCTGCCCAGGTCTTTTTCATCCTCAGTCCCCAAATGGGAATATTTTACCATTTGTGTTTTCTGTCTCCTGCTTTTTCTCCATCTTTCCCTCCCTGTCTCTCCCTCTTGATTATTTAAGAAAAAGTTGCAGCCCTGATGCTTCTTTACCCATAAGTTCTTCACTGTGAGTTACCTGAAAGTAAGGATGTTCTTTTACATAATCATAGTACAGTTATCAAAAGCAGCAAATTAATATTAACACTATACCATTATTTGATCTATAAACAATACTCCTTTTTTGTCAATTGTCCTAGTGATGTTCTTTATAGCAAAATAAAATTTCAAATCATGCCTGGCATGTAGTTGTCATGTCTCCTTAGCCCCTTTTATTTGGAGATAGTTTTCCTAGTCTTTCTTCAAAGCAACGCATATTTAAAAGCATCTAGAGTAGATTAAAGGGGAGAATCAAAATATGGTGGCGACTATCAACTTTCCTTTAATCTTTGTAATAGAATAATAGAATTTTTAGCTGGACGCATGATCACCTCCTGAAAGACTACATTTCCCAGCTGACCTCTAAAGCTACCCGTATGACTAAAATCCAGGGCCCTGGGAAATGAGTGGAAGTAATGTGTACAATATGGGGTAGAGATGTGCTGGTGGTGGTGGAAATCCTCTCTTGGACCATGAAACTGATAAACAAGATATCCCTGAAAGTTACAAAATAACCATACCAGCCCCTGGTAATTTACCAGATTATCCCCTCTCCTTATTCCTCTCAGAAATTTAAGAACTTAAAAACAAAAACAAAAACAAAAACCCCACCGTACTGTTATCAGACCTTGGAAAATTGGTAATAATTCTTAATATTATCAAGTATCCATAGCCTGGTTTTTTTTGAATGAGCAAACTAAAATTCCACTAAATGTTATTATTTTAGGTCTTATTATTTTGGGTCTCTTTCTTATAGCATTTGTACTACTAACTTGACCAATGCAGTTGTCTAAACCACTATCCAAGGAATTGTTCAAATTTCCTGGAAATATTTCTGCCAAAGGAGGAAAAAAAAGCACAAGAGTTAATTTGGGAACAGTATAGAAAAGTGAACATGTGCTTATTTGTTGTTGTTGTTGGTAATTTTATCAAGACTGGAAAATTTTCACCCCTTTTATGTTTTTACACAGTTTTTTTAGTCATTATATTTTCTCATTTGCATTTGTGTCAGTCAAAGCTGTATTCTCTGAACTTACAAAAACTGGCTTTGTTCTGCAAGTTCAGTCTTGGAGGAATTTGGGGTTGAACGATCTGCCCCTGCAATTTCCACATGTCGGCATCAGGTGGCAGTAGAGTGACATATGTTCTGAGCAGCTGGTTAACAGGGGTTTCACTGGTGACCTCAGTATGAGTTTTTGAGCCAAAATATCAGACAATAACATGATGCATTGATTTTAAAAAAGGCAATACAAACAGAAGAAAATTAACTTCATAGAAAATACAGGACTCTCATGTACATTTTTCAAGTGTACTTTAGCATAACTAAGCTAAAATGATGGTCATGATATTAAACTTGCAAAGACTTTATTTCTTGTTTCTTATTTCTCACAGGACTATTCCTAATACACCTCTTAATTGCTTTCTTCAAGTAAGAGAGTTCTCTCCTTCTCATAGTCTAGACAAACGTGTAGCCTTTCTGGTCAACTAAAATGACCTAAGGGAGAAATTGTAAACAATTATCTTTTCAACCTATTCCAATCTTGTGTTCATGAGTTAAGCTACACATGGTATCTTGTCACTTAGAATTCCTTCCAAATTTTCTTTCCCAAAATAACACAGCTTGGGAAGGTACCTGACCTATTCTGCATACAATAGTTCTATACTTAATTAACAGTCTTGTTTAGTATCTGGGTTATCAAAGATGACTCCCAGAAGGAAGCCAGAAAACTGAACCAAAGTGAACAAGACTTGGGTAAGTTTCTGTTACTTGTATAAAGAGAAGTGATCTCATGCATTGTCCTCTTTCCCACCAACAGGGGCTACAGACAGAAGGAGAAAGGGATTTCCTACATCTTTAAGTGAAGATGTGAAGAAGCCAAGATGGCCTTACTTATAAGGTAGGATACATCTGGTGTAATGATGTTGCTTGATCTCTGTCCTGCGGGCATTGTGTCATTGTAGACACCATTAGGGCCCTTTGCTTCCTGATGCATTTTGTCTGGAATCACCAGTGTCAGTGGGACTAGAAATAGTGAAATGTTCCTAAGTTTGGGCTCTGAAATCATTTCAGAAAATTAGAAAATAAAATGTGCAGTTAGTTTTTTGTCCCACCCAGGAACAAATTGTCCCTGGAAGGCTGCTTCCAGTTATAGGTAAATCTGGACCTACAGCTCTTTCTAAAACTTCCATTATAGTATCTTTTGAGTTTTTTTGTTCTCTTTCTATACCGACTTCAATAAAATGAAAAGACATTGCACACACACGCATACGTGTATGTATATATACGTATCAGTGTAACTCATAGCTTTATTTACATCAAGGAAGTATATAAGAGGCATATAAAGATATAAAAATAAAATGAGCTATTCATTTGTGAAACATTCATTGAGCACCTACTGTGTGTCTAATGCTATATCAGGTGATATGCCATCAAAGATGAAAAGAAACCTACTTCCATAGGTTTGCGGTCTCCTCCATGCAATACCTATTTTAGTTTTCAGAGAGCAATCGAGCGAGTGCATGCATGGGGGTGGGGAAGGGCAGAGGAAGAGGAAGAGAAAGAATCTTAAGCAGGCTCCATGCCCAGCACAGAGCTGGACATGGGGCCCTGTGCGGGGCTCGATCTCACCTTCCTGAGAACATCAACTGAGCTGAAACCAAGATTTGGACTCTGAACAGACTGAGTCACCCAGGCACCTCCATGTAATACCTATTTTAAAGTGCTGAGAGTAGCCTAACAAGAGACTTAAAATATTACTGAGGCTTTTGGTTTTCCTTTAATTCTCAATTTTTAGAGGTATGAATCACTGAGCCATGTAACAGCTCTTAGTTTTTACTAGAATTTATCTTTAATACAGAAAAGTTAAGAGAAAATCTTTCACCTGCTTTGTGGCTCATACCCCAGAATGGGCAACTTTCTGGACATGGCAAATCTTCTTGTAGTTTTCCTAGGATGTTTTTTTTTTGCCCCTGGGTAGGACAAATCTGGCAGAATTTCCTCACTTTGCATACCCCCCCAAGTTCTTTTCCATTTAGCAAACCTCACAACAGTGCTAGGAAATATTATTTCTATCCTCATTTTATAGAGAAATGAACAGAAAACTGGTGCACAATGTGGATTAATAACTTGTCCCAAGGTTACAAAGCTAGTAAGTGCTAGCAAGGATCCAAACACAGCCTCACAAGGTTCCAAGATCTGCATTTTTAACCACTTCTCTCTACATTTCTGTTTTTTTTTCTTTCCCCAAGAAAGTGAGAGAGCCCAAGTGGGGGTGGGGTGGGGCAGAGGGAAAAGATAATTAAAAAAAAAAGGACTTTATTTTCTTATTTTAGAGAAAGAGAGCATGAGCAGGGGAGGAAGGGTAGTGTGAGAGAGATTATTTTTAAAGATTTTATTTTAGAGAGAGAGAGGGAGTAGCAGGGGCAGAAGGAGTGGGAGAGGGAAACAGAATCCTCTCAGACTCTGTGCTGAGGGCAGAGTTCAATATAGGGTTCCATCTCAGGACCTGATATCACAACCTGAGCCAAAATCAAGAGTCAGAGGCTTAACCAACTGTACTGCCCAGGTACCCCTATCTTTATGGTCTTAACTGAAGGGTGAGAGAGTGCTCATGGTAAGAAACACATCCCTGGAGCCCCTGGGTGGCTTAGTCTAGGCATCTGCTTTTGGCTCCGGTTGTGATCCCAGGGTCTTGGGATCCAGCCCCCCATCGGGCTTCCTGCTCAGTGGGAAACATTCTTCTCCCTCTTCCACTCCCCCTGCTTTGTGTTCCCTCTCTCGCTGTTTCTCTCTCTGTCAAATAAATAAATAAAATCTAAAAAAAAAAAAAAAGAAACACATCCCTTATTTTCGAATTTCACTTCAATTCTACGGATTAACTCAGAGATCAGCATACCTAGGTAGTGGCCGCTGGACAAAGCTGTGAGTAAACTCTGTCAGCATAAAAGAGGAAGCAAGAGCGATTTGTCCAGACTTTAGTGTTGGAAGATCTCACTTGGAGACAACTGTTGGTTCTAACCGTGTTAGAATTTTTGTTGCCCCTGTTATTTGGGATAGGCAATACTCACTCTATCTTGGGATAGACTATCCTTGCTGGATAGTCTTTTCTCCCCTATTAGGCAATGATAGAGGGGCCAATGTCTATCAACCACCAGCAAATTCATAGATTTGCACTTGAGTTGACGTTTTGGTTCTCAACCTAATGGCTACAACTTTATTCTACTACCTTTATTTGAACTGAAGAGTATCAGGACTTCATCTTCTCATTGTTGGGTGCCTGTGAACTGGCTTACCCATTGAGTTTGAGCTCTTTTGGGGCAGAGGGAGAGCCTTCCAGCTGGAAGCCACAGACCCAGCCTGGGACCAGGCATTCACATGGTAGGTACTCAAAAGCAAATGTTTATGAAATGAATACGTTGCAAACAGTTAACCCTGTCAATGAGGGGGAAAAAAAATCTCATCACCTGTTTGTCGTATTGCCCAGTCCAATATACTTTTGACATCCTACCCTCCTAATGAGGACAGAAACTGTTCATTAAATAAATTAACCATTAAGTTGAGAGCACGAATGTCAATATAGACACAGGCTGTTAATTTGCCAGTCACTGATGCATCCAGTGCCTGAAGGACCTCAGACCCTGCACATATGTTAAACAGCAGGCAATTGAAACATGGCTGGGAGGGGCTAAACCAATGCGGGGCTCACACAATTCGATAGAATTATCCAAAATGTGATACTCTTCCCTCTTGAAAGATGGATACTCCTTGGCATCAAAATTTGCAGCTATCTAAGTGATTAGGCCTGTCTCTTCCCTTTGACTGTTTTATTTCCATTTTCAAGTAGATTGTGCTATTTCTTACTTGTAATTTGGGCTAATGTTGCCTTGAAATAAGAATATGATAAAGAAAAGGGGAAGAAATCTTTGATCATTTGTCATACTGTGGAAAATCTGACAGTGGCTTTTTATTAACAGATGGGACCCCGGAGAATTTCTCCCCCTGATCTTCCCCCAGTGCTCTGTCTAACTGAGTAGAGGAAAACAGCTTAGCAGGGACCTGGACAGCTCCCGAATGAAGCCATTGGCATTTCAGTGAGGCTAAAATCTCTGCCATGCTCTGAGGGTTTTTTTGTTTGTTTGGGGTTTTTTTTTTTTTTTGGTGGATGTTGCTCTTGTAGGCTGTAGAAGCATACGTAGCAGTTGAAGGATGATGGTAGTAGTGACATGTGGTGGCAAAAGCACTGGTCTTGGATCCAGGAGGCTTGAGGTCCAGCTGGTTCTGCCATAACCAGCCTTGAGAATCTGGAGGGAGTCCGTCCCTTCTCTCGGCCTCAGCTTCCATGTTTGTAGCATGCATGGATCAGAGTAGATAATCTCCTGGGTCTTACTCAATTCTGACGTTCAGTAGTCCTTCTTGCCATGGAGAAAATAGAAAAGGAGCTTAAAAGGATAGGTCTGGAAAGTTCTTGCTTGGGAACATACACAACTGTTATCTGAGAAGCAGAGTTTTTCCAAGTGTGTTTGGCCAATATGAAGGTGGGGGAGAGGCCCACGGGGAGTATGGAATATGAAGATGTCTTTGGAAATGCATTTGGGAAACTGTTCATGTTCCTCCCCCTTCCCATACCTACCCATTCCCCACACAAATGTTAAAGCAATCTACCTAAAACATGAATTCATTAATATATTTTTTTCCTTTAGAATTGTAAGTGCAGTCAGGGCAGGGACCACAATTTTCTGTATTCCTTGTACCACAGTACCACAATGCCTTGCCCCGGACAGAGGCTCTATTAAAACTTGTTGCATGCATATTGAAAAATGTTCAGTGGTTAACTATAGAGATCAGATTTCATCCATAAATTCCTTTATGATATTGTCCCAGTTACCTCTTTACCTTCATCTTATAAAACCCACCTGAAGATACTCTTCCCTCCAAGTGTGCTACATCGTCCATATGACATTTTACTATATTCTCCCAGGCTACTGCAATATTGATCATTTCTGTACATGTTACATTTGCCATGGATGCTTTTCTCTGAGTGTTCTTCTAGTTAACTAGTTCATCAAAACTCACATCAAATCCTGTTTACTCTGGAAAGCCTTTTTTGATCTCCCTCTCCCATTGTGACTTAAACGTGTTTTCACCATGTTTCTGTGGTTTTCAGCGCATACTCTACTTATCATGATATCATGCAGTTATTACCATTCCTGGCACACTGTCTGGAATATACTAGATGCTCATTTAATGTTGGTTTAATGAGTGATTCAATGCGTTAAGTTCTCTGCTCCCATTCCAGGTTCACATTGTATCCACATTTTCTTTATTCCTTTCATGCATGAGGTCCCAGGGTCTCAGCTTTTTCTTTGTCCTAGGGTTCTACCAGTCCTTAAAACTTGGCTATAGAGTAGAAGTCCATTTTCTCCCCTCATGCCTCTTTGTTGGCTCAGTGAAAAGTCCACAGGCCCTTTTTGTGTGATGTTTTGACCACTTCATGGAAATAGAAGATAAAACTATCCAGCTGATTCTAAAAACTCACAGTGGCTTTCTCCCACTGTCCTCTTCATCCCTTTCTGTGATGATAACTGGAATCTCAGCTAGACTTTTACACTCTGATTCATGCTCAGAGCTGGAATTCCCCAATCCTTTTGATGCCTTTGACCTCACCTTTACATGTCTTATGAACCCCAGTCTTTGTGATTGGTACCTCTTGGGGCTGAGGATATGGTGAAGGCTACCTATTGCTGCATAGCAAACAAACCCAGAACTCAGCAGCTAACAAACTTTTATTATCTTGCAAAATTTCTGAGGGTTATGACTCCAGAAGTGGTTTGGTTGCATGGTTTTGGCTCAGGGTGTCTTATGAGCTTTCAAGCTCTTGGCTGGGGATATAGTCTCAGCTGAAGGGTCCTCTTCAAGCTCATTCACACAGTTGTTGGCAGGCCTCAGTTCTTTGCAGACTCTTAAACTGAGATCCTCATTTTCTCACTGGCTATTGGCTAGAGACCTCTCTTAGTTTCTTGCCATGTGGACCTCTCCATAAGGCAGCTTACAACATGGCAGCCAGCTTCCTCCAAAGTGACATAGCATCGTTCTGCCATATGTTAGAGGTCATACTGACTCAGTCCTGGAACAGTGTCAGAGGGCACTACCTAAGAGAGTGAATACCCGGAGGTGGGTGTCATTGGGAGTTAGTTACCTTGGAGACTGGCTGCCATAGGCAGAATTGGGGCATTTTGTTTTGGTGGAAAGTAACATTTTTGAGAACTCCCCACCTGGGATGGTTTTCAGTTCAGAGAGCCTCTGGTGTATTTGGGAATGATTTTTCTCTATGCATTTCTTTACTGATGTTTTGGAGTTTAAATTCAAATTCTTTTTACAATTTTAGATACATCATTTCAGCTGATGCAACTTTTGACTATTTGGAAGAAAGATGAGCATCCCATAGAATTAGGAGTGTAGAATGCAATCTTGGCCTTAAGCCATCATATTCCTAGACTGCAAATGGCAAACTAGAATAAGTTTCTAATTTCTGCTTTATAAGGAAGGCATTATTTACTGCACACTGAAGGTAGGTGTCAGGAGGGCAGAGAAGTGCCTAAGGCATGTTGAAATATAGATTTAAAAAAAAAATAAAATCACCTGCTTTGTGGTTACTTCTATGGTTTATAAGGTGTACTTATGTATTATTCACAGAGTGATTTTCTAATTCGTTATCATAGAAATCATTAAGGAAAAATGGCTGCTGTTCTTCAGGACCAAATAAGTACATTGACATGACAGGAACATTTCCAAGGGAATATATTTTGGGGTCAAAGGGTCAGAATGTGTGGTTGGATCGGCATACAACCATGAGAATGTAAGGTCTCTTGGTCCATGCAGCTCTGCCCTGTTCACAGCTCAGCTACTGGACAGTGGTTTTTAAGGTAACACTCTTAGTATCCTAGGGGTTAGGGAGTGGAAAGAGAGGTAGTGACGGCTAAGGCTGGTTCTACACGGGGAAGTTTCCAGCCACCCCTCCTTCTACCCTTTCTGCAAGCAGAGTACCTCTACATTTTTTATATTAGATTCCTGATAACTACAATATCATTTTGAGAAAAGATTTAGCAGCTTCAAAAAAAAAGGCATCTGAAAGCCTCCAGCCTGGGAGACAATGTAATTGAAACATCTCTGAAAGATATCCTCGAGCGCATGTGACTTTTTTGATAACCAAGAGAGTGAGCGGAGAGATCAAATGGGTGGTTTTGCCTCAAAATTCTCCTTTGGGGAAACTGAATCTTTTTTTTCTGATGATGTTGCTTTTGTTCAAAATGCTGTTTAACTGTGAAATTTACTATCAGAAGACTCAGGATTGATTAACACCTGCATCTTCCCAGGGAGGCTTTGTGATCTGAAGTCAGAGGTGGAGCATAGTCAGGGTTTCTCAATCGTGGCACTATTGACATTTTGGGCTGCATAATCCTTTGCTGTGGGGAACTGCCCTGGGCACCGTGGGATGTTTAGTTAATCTTTAAGTCGCTTTTAAAGGCTGGATTCTGGACTCATCCCTGGCCTCATCCCAAAGATGCCAGTAGCCCCCTACTCCCTAAGAGTGACAATCAAATATGTCTCCAGACATTGACTGAGGTTCCCTGGGGGGAGAAGTCACCTCTGGTTGAGAACCACCGGTGTGGTGGGTAAAATGGATGACTAAAGGGCCCTAGAACTGTATTTGAATGTGAGGCACTGTCATTACTTTTCATGTGATTGGTTCAGAACCAGCTCTGAAGGCATTCTCTAAAGAGAAGTGCCAAGGTGTTTTGAATAAAGCTCTGGCTTTGTTGGAATGAGTGTCACATCTCCCAACATAAATTCCTGGAAGGTAGGAGTCATGTTTACTTGAACTGTTCTAGTTGTAAACTGGGCCTGGTTCATTTTAAGTTTGTCTTGTTCCCTACCAAGGTGTCTCCCTCACCCAAGGAGAAACTGAAGTAGAAAAAAAAAAGAAAGTATGGTGCTCTTGGTCTCTGGTAATTCTGTTAGTAAAATTTGGGAGGGAAAAGTCAGGGAGAAGCTTTGTTTTGATGTCTGGCATTAATGATCACGTTTGGGATTAGTATAGATTGTTACCTTGCTTCCTCCTAGGAGTTCCCTGGATGTCTCCTTCTTCCCAGATACAGATGCAATCTCCTATTGCTATGGAATCATAAAAGAGGTTTTGTTGGCTTACCTGACACTTGCACTAAGTTTGCATCCCCTCTCCCCACCCCCCAGCAAGTCTCCAGGCACAGGCATGAGCACTGAGAGCAACAGCAAAAGAAAAGCTTTCTTGAAAAGCATTTGCCCCTAATGGATTGCAGCTGTAACAGACGACGCCCTCAATTAAAACACCCCGGCTTTGGGCTCTGCCCAAATGAAGAGCCCACGTGCTGACCTTATGATCAGTCACCTTGGGGCCACGGAGGGTCGAGGGGCATCTGTTTGAAATTTCCTGCCACAACAGTGCCATTCGCAGAAATGGCCAGGAAGCAAACAAGGACAGTGTGGGCTTTCTTCATCAGATGGCTCCTCCAATTTTTCTTTTTTTTTTAAATTTTTGGAGAGAGGCATACAGAAGAAGGTGAGTGCTTGGTGCTGAGCACTAAGCCTCTGTTAGGAAAGAAGACCCCAAACGGCATGTGCTGCTGGAGCTGGGCTGTCCCTGGAGGAGAGGCCCGTGTTCCCTCTGTGGGGACCAAAGGCAAGAGCAGAAACTCCACCTGCCAATGCAGGTCCTGCGACTTACTGAAGCCCCCAGAACTCGTGTGAGGAATAAATGGACAGAAAAGCAGCATTTGTATGAGTTCGATGCTGCTAGTAGAAAGGGCTGGGTATATATGTCTAGAGTAATAAACTTTTACTTTTTTTAAAACTTTTTAAAATTACCTTTGTTACAGGATAAGACCTTCAAAAGGTGGGGTTGCTAATGATGCCTGCCTGATAGGGTGCAGGATGCAATAATCTGTGGATGTGACCAGAGCTTGGTACCTAATAAATGGTGGATAAAGTGATAAAAACAGTGATCATCATCATCATCATCATCAATTTTTAAAGATTTTATTCATTTGTTTGACAGAGAGAGAGGGAACACAAGCAGGGGGGAGTGTGAGAGGGAGAAGCAGGTTCCTCATTGAGCAGGAAGCCCGATGCTGGGTTCGATCCCAGGACCCTGGGATCATGACCTGAGCCGATGGCAGACATTTAATGACTGAGCCACCCAGTCGCCCTGATCATCATTATTATTATTAATTGCGTGGGGGCTATTACATATCCCTGTACACACCCAAAGTGAAGGACAGAACCAAGGTAGAAATTGAGATGATTTAGGCTTTTAAGAGAATTGTAGCTTCAGTTACTTATTTTTAGACAAACTGTTAATTATCTGGATAATTCTCTTTGCCCTTGTATTAGCTCCTTGTGGCTGTGTGACAAAGGACCACAAACTGGGTGGCTTAAAACAACAGAAATTTATCCTCTCAGTTCCGGAGGCCAGAAGTAAAAAATCAAGGTGTCAGCAGGGCCAGGTTCCCTTTCATTTACCTCCAAAGCAAATCCTTTGCAACAACCTGTGTCCTTGAGGGCAGAGCAGAAGTGTGTTGGGAGATGGTGAAGGCCAGGGCTAGCACGGTGATGCTGGGCAAGATACCCTGGCAACAGTATTACCTTGTACTTATTGAGACTTAAGAAATTCTTTCCCGTGGAAGGGAGGGGTTCACCGAGAGTCTCTGAGTGGGGATGACAGGCTTGGTCACAGATTGCATACAAGGGCTGAAGGCCGGAGAGTGGCTGATGATGACGGATTTCTTGCTTGAGAGGCCAGTGGTGTTACTGACAGATTTGAGGAAGCTGGGAAGGTAACCCATGCTGGGAAAGCAGCTGGTGAATTTGCTTTTAAAGACTGGAGTCTGGCCTCATTAAAGTATAGGAAGCTCCTCCCCCATCCAGACAGTCCCCAAGACTCGCCACCACCATAGCTATACTATTGTGCCACGTGTGTGTTTGGGGGGAGGGTGGGTAAGGTGTCAGACGTTGAAATCTCTAGGATTGTCAGTAGTCGGACAATCTCAAGCTCTGTTTTTGGTAGGTCTGCGGAGCAATTTCTACCGGCTATTTAAAATGATGTGTGCAGCTTTGAATGATTTATTATTTTCAAAGCTAGGAAAATATACAACTTCTTAGGCTTAGTCAATAATTAGTGAATAATAAACTCCGCCAAAGAACTTCTATAATTTTTCAAGTACCAAATGTTTTACTTCTTAGATATCTGTTTTTCTCCATCATTGACTGCTATTCAACCATTTAACTAGTTAATATGAGCACCCAAAGTAAATAAATGGAGACCTTTTAACCCAGAGACTTTGAGTGACAGCTTGAACTAAACCATCAGTCTTCCACCAAAAGAAAACACAAAAGCGACCCTTAACTAAGTGAAATGCGGGCATGTTTTGAAGGTCAGGTAATTTATTTTTTTGAGGGAGCGGAAGAGTAAAGAATTAAATTTTATTAATTACATGTATATTTTCAGTCCAATTTAGTTTTGCAATACTGAAGGACTGCAGAGAGTGACTCAAATTATTATAAATTACAGAAGAGGTCTAGACATGGTGAGCTTTCTAAATTAAAGTTGTTTTTCTCTACCTCCCAGGTCTTGGTGTTCTGTCCATAGAAATGTTTTTCTCTACGATAGTTTTGCACAATTTCAGGACTTCATAAACACCTGAGAAAAAATACATAGTTTTTTTTTTTTTTCTCTCCAGATAATTTGGCCTTGAAATGGAAACCCTGTCACATGAACTCCGGCTTTGCACAGTCCAGGAAAATAGGCTACTGAGATATCCTCTGCAAACTACAAACACGCTCTTGCATGTGCACGATGACACACATATGTGCACTCACGTGACACCTGGGAAAGAAAATGGCTGGCATGAAGGCTGAGCAGTCGAAGCGGAATAAAAGCCCCAGACATACTGAAGAAAGCTCCCAGAGGCAGGCTGCCTCATCAGTAAAACACTTGTCATATCCCCACTGCAATACTGAATTGCTCCACTGTTCTTACGAGATTGCATATTCATAGAATAGACTCTTCCGTTGGAAATATTTCTGCTCCATCCATGCAGGTTTTCATTCTGCCTTCTCATTTGTCCTTTCCCAAAACGAGTCATTGGAAGTGTGGGCTGTGATTCCACGTTTGGCTGTGTTGAGGCATCAGCCATGAAGGGATGTGAAAGGTGCTTTGTCCGGAAAGGAGATGCATTTCCGGCGGGAAAGAGGAAGGAAGGATTAAAAGCAGGAGGCGTGCCTGGTTTGCCAGTCCGCTCCCTGGTGTTTCCTCAGAAGGCAATATCACTCAGAAGAGCCCAGTTAATGGGCATGCCCACTGGGCGATTGCTGAGTGTTAAGACATCACTGAAACTTTGGCAAGAGTGTGCCCGTTAATTCAGATCATTACATGTAGCCAGAGAAGAAGACAGAGCCTCCCAATGGAACTGTGAAAATAAAACGCCTCCTCTTGCCCATGAAATAAATGCTAGACAGAAAGGATATCAGTCAGAAGTAACTCCAGATTGTTGCCCACGTGTCTGGATGCCACTCGGCTGGTCCACTCACTTTTCTGACCGCTGCCGGTGACAGGGCACGGTGGCAGCCCAGGGGCACCCAGGGCAGGAGCTGTGGCCTGTAGGCACTTCACAGTTGTGTCCAAAAGGCATGTTTGGCTGTAGTGCCCACCTTCCGGAAGTGTCATTCTAGTCTATTTTACATTATCTAGCATCATTAAATAGCAATGACTATTACCATGCTTTTCTCTAAATCTGTGTCTTTGTTTCTGCCTAGAATAACTGATGGTGATTTCCTGCCTTTCGAAATCCTGGTTCTGTGTTCATGCTCCTGGTCTCACTCCTGGCTTCTCTCTCACCTGCCTATGAACCCCATCCTTCCCTCCTCCAGTCTGACCCCCTCCTCCAGCCCCCCTCACGCCACCTGCTGTCCCCATCTCCACACATACCCCACTGTGGGTAGGATGGGTTCACATATGGGACAGAGCTTCGCTGGTGGCCTCTGGCCAGGATTCCATTTTAAAAGAGTTCCCTCCAAACCTTGATAAGAATCTGCAAGAGTAAGAGTGTGAGTTTTAAATAATTGTCTGTATGGCTAAAACTCTATGGGATTTTATATAAACTATGAACAAATATTTCCACTGGGAAACTTAAAAAAGAAATAGTCCCCGATTGGCCAGTCAGGAGGAAAAAAAAAATGCATTCTCTAGGTTTAGAGAACCCTAGTAAATTACAGCAGGTCTGACCTGCTCTGGAAAATCTGAAAGGGCCTGCTGGCCTCTGAGTTAGGTGGGTCTCCCTGTCCCAGGACCTCCACCTCTCTCAGCTTCTAATTAGGCTTCAAGGCAAGCATCACCCCCAGGTCACAGAGCAGTTTAAAGATGCAAATGGTCAGAAATCTTCCAAAAGTTTGCTTCTAAGAGGCTTACAAGGTAAACCCCGGTCTGTGCTTAGACATATTCCTAGAAAACTCTCACTCAAAAGAAAAAAAAAAGGTTTTATTGGTATATTTTCAGGGGGTAACAGACCTATGAATGGAAAGGAATGAACCATTATCGAGCTCACTTTTATATGTATTTATTTTGTTTGATCTTGATCAAAAGCCAACATGGGGACATGTGTTAGGGAGTCTCAGGGACATCCTTGACTTCAAGGGTGACTGGCAAATGTAGCCTCCCTGAGTACCCAGGAAGAAGAGCGTCTGGGATATTTGATGAAAAACTAGTGATCACTGTTACAGGTGCTAAATGGTAGACTTTATTATTCCTGTTTTACGGGTAAGGAAGTTAAGTTATCTAAGGTAACTCAGCTAAGTGAGTGAATGAGGAAGGATTTGGGGGTGAGGTACAGCGTATCCTGGTATCCTGACACCTTCCCAAATTCCTGGCTAAAGCCTTGCAGTAATTCTAGTTGCAGTAATTCCCATCCATGGGACATTATACCTTCCTTTCACTTCATAATGGCATTGAGGTGTCTATGTCGTTATCCCTCAAGCACCAGGCAAGGGAACTGTGGGTCAAGGTGGTTCTGTAACATATCCAACTAGAACCAAGTAGGACTGTGATGCAGATCCCTTCCGTTTAGACCCCATTCCCTATCTTTGGCTGTCTTCCTATAATGCTTTCTACCCAGAGAATCAGCTCTGGATTCGTAATGGCAGCTGGATACAAGCTGGGGGAGGGCTGGGTCAACTAGGTTAGGTGTCAACTTTCCTTGAGTACATCTTGCCCTTTGTTAAGTACAGCTTTGTTCCACTCCTGCTGTTTTAAAGCTCAGTTTTCCCATCTATTCATACGGCTTTGACTGGAAGCCTAAATGGCAAAGTAGGCCTCTCTGTCGAATAATATTTACAGTGCTACTGTCTCCCATATATTCACAGACATTATTCTGCAAGAAAAGAGGGGTTGGGAATTATCATCTTAAACAAATGTTTATTGACCACCTACTTACAGAGGAACTCAGGACCGTGAGGTATGCCATAGGGTCTCTTGTCCTCCCTGGCTCACAGAGGGGCTGAGGAGACAGAACATGGCTATGTCAAAAGATAAAGGACAACACGGGGTGGAGTTTGCTGGGGGCCACAGGACCAGCGCCAGTGCTGGCTGAGAGATGGGTTTTGAGCAGTCCCTAATGTGCCTGCCTCAGTCCTAGGTGATTTTACAGGTTATCACATTAATCCTACAGGAAGTCAATGGTGGGAATAATTACTGGGGACAGGGATGGCCAGAATATCTTCAGAGAGGAGGTAGAGCTTGAGCAGGGTTGAATTATGTGGTGATATATATATATATATATATATATTTTTTTTTTTTTTCTTACCAGTAATGAAAGCTGGCTGAGCTGAAACCCAAAGCAGAGTTTCTCACTGGCTGGCTGCTCTAGGTCGTAATAGCTTCAGTGCCCACCAGAATGGAATTTTTCTGAGCCTGTGAAGTTGTGTGAGGTGCGCCTGGCAGGTAAGCCTTCGTTCATTGTCTTCTACCTGTTGCTTAACTGAACACACTTTTCTTTTCTTGGTTAGTTCCTCCAAGCCTCCCAAAGTTCTAGAAGCAACTGAACGAGCAGTCCCCTGGGTAGAAATTAGGCGGGGTTGGTAGGGGAGAGATCTTTTAAGTCCTTTTCCACGTGGGTGGTGAGATTAGGCATGGGGATAGTGGGGTCTATCTGAAATACAGAGGGAGGGAATGATTCTAGGAAAGTGTTCCTTCTATTTCCAAGTCCCTTTTCTGATGTCATTTCTTTTTTTTTTTTTAATATTTTATTTATTTACTTGACAGACAGAGATCACAAGTAGGCAGAGAGGCAGGCAGAGAGAGAGGAGGAGGCAGGCTCCCCGCTGAGCAGAGAGCCCGATGTGGGGCTCCATCCCAGGACCCTGGGATCATGACCTGAGCCAAAAACAGAGGCTTTAACCCACTGAGCCACCCAGGTGCCCCTCTGATGTCATTTCTGCTGCTTATACAGAATTCATTTGGGGCTCATGCAGGGGAATCCCAGATTAATGGTCTTTTCCAGGAGTTAGGAAATAGTAGGAAACATAGCTAACATTTACATATATAACCTTAACATATGTAACATTTACTATAAACTTACACCCTTCCTACAGATTATTTGATTTAATTTTTACAATAATGTGGGTCCCTTTTACAGATGAGGACCCTGAGGTTTAGAGAGGTTAAATGAGTTACTTCAGATTACACAGGTAGTAAGAGATACACAGAAGGACTGGAACTCCCAACATTATTTTTAAACTTATTTTTAATTTAAGAGCTTTATTAAGATATAACTCATATACTTATAATTCACCCACTTGAAGTATGCAAGTCAGTATTTTGTTTGTTTGTTTGTTTGTTTGTTTATTCAGATGTACAAATATCACTGCTATCAACTTTAGACCATTTTTATCTCTTGAAACAGAAGCCCGATACCAATTAACAGTCACTCTATTTCTCCCTAGCCCCTCTCTTCTGCTAGGCAACCAGCCTACTTTCTGTCTCTCTAGATTCTCCTCTTTCATATGAATGGACTCGTACATTGTGTAGGCTTTTGTGACTGGCTTCTGTCACTCAGCAAATGTATTCCAGGTTTGTTCACGTTGT
Source organism: Mustela putorius furo (assembly GCF_011764305.1). NCBI lineage: Eukaryota > Metazoa > Chordata > Mammalia > Carnivora > Mustelidae > Mustela > Mustela putorius. The sequence continues at coordinate 23,834,293 of NW_025421341.1, forward strand.
TGCACGTATCAGGGCTTCATTCTTTTATATGGCTGAATAATGTTCCACTGTAGGGATGTATCGCATTTCATTTATGGATTTGTTGATGGACCCAAGGGTCAGTTCCACTTTTGGCTATTAGGAATAATACTGCTATGAGTCTTTACATCTTAGCTTTTGTGTGGGTGCATGTGTTCATTTCTCTTGGGTGTACACCCTTCTCTTGGGTGTACAAGCGGAATTGCTAGATCATATGGTAACTATGGTTAACCTTGGAGGAACTGCTGGGCTATTCCCCAAAGCAAAGGCACCAATTTACATTTCTGCCGGTATGAAATCCTCCATGTTGACCACGAACAAGGTAATTTATACCTTTGTCACTTATTTGCGCGCAAAAAAATTCCATACAACTTAGTAAAGCTCTAATAAAACCAATTAGAAACCAGAGAATTTTCTTAATGAGAAAGCTTAAAGCTGAACTCGGGTTTGGAGGCTTTGTGCTTTTTGATTTGAAGACATCAATTGAGCCAAGTGATGAAGAGATAAATGAGGAGGACCGCCACGTTTGTATTTCCCTCGATTCCCTGAGGCATTAGGGGGATTTTTTCCTGCTTATTTCTAAGGCTGAGTAGTTTCTAGCAGTCCTCGCACAGGTGCTGCAACAGCCCAGGATTGTCTATTATTCTGAAAAGCCATTGACATTTGCTGAAAGACCGCACACAAAGAAGACATGCATAATGTCTATGCATATGTCATGCTGGTCTTGAAAAGTTAGGTACTCCGGCATCAAGTTCACTGCCACTTGATTGCAAGTGACACAGACCTCAAGGCCATTAAAAAAAAAAAAAAAAAGAAATAATAATAATAATAAAAAAAGAGAAACACAGAAAGTAATTTTTTTTTTTCCTTTTGCAAGAGATTTTTGAAAGGGTCCTGAAAGTTGATTTTCAACAAGGTATACTTGAGTGAGTCCTGAGGCTTGCTGTCTGGGTATGGAAGAGCATTTCTTGAGTGCTTATTCTCAGTGCACTGGGCGGATATGAGAAGAACATAAGCCATGGTCTCTGCCCTCTGGGAATTTCTATCCTGTGTTATTACAGAATGACTCAAGGCTAAGCTGTGACTGTAAATGCTACAGGGGTGGTGAGAAGGGAGAGGTGGCGTGTGTTGTAGTGGCAGCTAAGAAAGCCGGTGCAGGATGTGGGAACAGCCTTAAAATAAGCCAAGCCAGGACTTAAAGAGGAAGGAATGACAGGACTATTCCAGGTGGGGGCAGCAGTGACCACGTGACAAAAGCCAGGGGGTATGTAGGGGCCAGGGAAAGATGGGTAGGCTGGAGAAGGTGTACGCGAAAGTTGGAGAAGGGGTTAGCCTCAATGCATCATGGCAAGAGCCCTGGACGGTGGATCTGGACCCGATTCTGCTTTCGATTTTGCTGCTAGCTAATTTTCGATGAAGGCTCTGTGCTTGAGCAACCTGGGGCTTCTGTTTCTTAATCTATAGACTATGGAAGTTGGACTGGTCCTGTTCTCAAAATTGGTTTCACATTACAATCTCCTGAATGTTTATTTAAAAATACAGATTTCTGGATCCCAGCCCTGGAGATCATATTTCCGTCGGTATGAGGTAGTGGTTCTCTTGGCTCCACATTAGAAACCCTCAGGGAACTTTTAAAACCAGTGATGTCTTGGTTTGCGCCCCCAGAGATTCCATGGGTCCTGGGTGCAGCCAGACGTGTTCGGAGTGCGCCCAGGTGGTTTCAATGGGCAGCGATGTTGAGAACCATGATCTCTGGTTGATTCTGAAGTGCTGAAGGCTGGCTGGAGACTCCATTCCTCCTGGAATGGAAGAACTCTCTCCCCTTTCTGGCTCTGAAGGCTTTTGATTCCGTGAAAAGTATGCTGGGATCATGCAGCAGAGGGCCTTCACTGCTGGACTGAGGGATCTGTACTTTGTTTTACAAGTAGCAGGAGACATGTCAGATGTTTGAGCAGAGCAATCATTTATGACCTCTCCCCTGTGTACATTTCATTGCTTTGGAGCATGAGCGCAACCATTGGGGGAAGAAAGGAAAAGAGTAAACTGCCTCTTCAGTCATGCTTCTGGCTAGAGGTGATGGGTGCCAATTCTGTTGTGTGAGAGAGTCTTGTTCTCTGTGAGACACAGACACAGTCAAGAGAGATAAATGCCCAAGACATGGCCTGGGGGCGTGGGGCATGGAGTATGACCTTCACTAAAGTCATCATCCTTACTCAAAAAGATGCTACTGGGGGACCAAGACAGTGGTAGATAGGGTAGATTTTAAATTACATTTTATATTATATTCCCTTTTCAATTCTCCTTTTAATCCTCCGATGAACAGGAGGAGTCTCTGTTGACTAGTAGTTTGGCTCTGAGGGCTCTCTGATACTTGTGAAGGAGTATACTAATAAATGATATTCAGGAAGCACTGGTGGGATCCTTCCAGAACGTGGACTTGGAGGAGGAAGCCCTAATCTGTGCTCTTAATGCTAGCTGGTCTCCTCACGTCTCTAGCCTGTAACAGTCGAGGAGTCCACTAGATAATCTTAAAAATTCTTGTCAAGTTTGAAATTCTATGTTCCCATGACAATATTTCTAAAATACAGTCCCTTCCCTAGGAGACCGTTCATACCTGGTTACTCAACAATGGTCATGGTACCCACTCCCCCCCGCCCAACCCCCATCTTCCATTAGGTGTGGAAAGCTTGCGGGCAGCTCCCTGGAACCCTGGCAGGATTCACCAGCACCAGATTTCCTCAGATTTGCAGGGCAGGGATATTTTAAGGAATGTGGGCCCTGCAGGCTACAACATAAAAAACTTTCAAGGGGGAAAAACCAAACAAAATGTACAACTCGAAACAAAACAAAACTAACAAAAACCAAAACAAACCAAATTAACTTTGTAGTTAACAACTGAATATCCCCCCCAAAATATCCATTTTTTGGGGGGTGTGGATGTGTTGTTTCTTTTCCTAAAAATGTTTTATTAGGGACAGATGATGAATTCTGTTTAAAATGTTTTTGCTGCCACTATATCTTTGCTTCGTTGGACCAACATGGAAAAATATCTCTTCAATCTCTCCCTTAACCATCTCCTCCCGGTCAAAAGCTAATGCCCACAGATATGGTTTGGTAGATCATTTGAGAGGAATTTTGTGGTTTTCTAAGTGTGCAGTTCTCAGCTCTCAATGTATATAAAAATCACCTTAATGTATCTAAAAATCAGAGCTGCAGGTCCTTGGGTCCCAGGCTCAGCAATCTGACTGAGAGGTTGTGGGAGGGGTCCAGGAGGCAAGGATCCCAGGTGACTGTGATGTTGATGGTCTGCAGAGATCCCGTCCAGAAGTCCTGCACTAAGGGAAGGTATGTGATTCATGCATTAACTTCTCTGTTATTATATGTTCTCAAAATCTCTAGCCAGAGAAAGCCATCCTTAGTCTTGTGGTATATAAACCTAGTCATGCTCCCTTTTCTTTCCTCATTTTTACTCAGACTTCAAATGAATATCAAGGTCAACCTGATGGGATCAATATCCCAACAACAGAGGAAGGATAATGTAATGGTTTAAGGGTGTAAGTTCGGGCAGTTCAAAGCCTGCTTTCAAATCCTTATTTTCTAGCTTTGTGATCTTGGGCAGGTTGCTAATTCTCCGGTCTCAATTTCCCCATCATTAAAATGAGGATCACAACAGGGTTAATTGAGTTAAGCCCTTCCTACGAGGTAAGCATTCAATGAAGGTTAGGCTTTATTAGTATGGTTGTTATTTGGGAAGAAAAGAAAAGGTCAGGGGATGGGAGGTGTCATGAGAACGGAGATTGGACCCCAAGGGTTGCAGGTGGCCAGGGAGAAAGGCAGAGTTCCTTCTGAGAAGGGATGTGCACGTACAGCTTCTCATCTTTATCCCATGCGAACTTCTCTGGCTTCTTTAGAGCACTGAGAGGCAGCAAAAGTCAAGTGTAATGTGGGATAGGAGCAGGAGAGAGCTGCTGTGCTGTCTCCAGGATTCCCAAGGGTGGGTCTGAGTCTGGCATTCACACCACAAAGATCACTCCATGTCAAGTTTCTGGGCGTTAGGGGGTGCTCGGGGATATCATGCTGCTCACAGCTGAGTGTCCCATCTACAAACCTACCATGACTGTGTCCTGGGCTGTTCCTGACAGGATGTCCCCTGGGCAGTCTCTAGTGCTGGGTGGGGGGTGGCAGGGTAGCGGTGGGGTGGATGGGGCGGGGGCTGGGGCTGGCTACTGCCTCCTAGAGATGGTTTAATGAGAAGGACTCAGCACACAAAGGGTAGTTGCTTCCAGAAAGCCAGTGGGGCTTTGTTAACACATCACTCAGGGTTCTGACACACACCCTGATTTGTTTTGTCTGCGGGTGCCTACAGAAGTCTGCGCATAAATAATGCAGGCGTGGGGGTTGAGGAAACAATGCCCTTTATCCTTTTGCTCTGCGAAAGTACTGTAACTTAACTTGGGCAGAGAAGGCAAACCTTTATTTCCGGGAGGCTCAGGTGTGTCTGCCTCTCAGGGAATGAATTAAGTTTGTTTGAGCTCTTAACCATGTTTTCTTTGAGTGGTAAAACCTGCTGACAAGGAAAATGGATAAATTTAAAGAGTAAAACGAAGGGGATTTCATATACAGAGGATGGAAAGTTCAAGGTGGCCAGTGTAGTTGCTGCTCCCTCTCTGGGCATTTGGTGATCCAGAGGAGGTAGGACACCAGTTCTCCAAACTGGCCTCCCCTCCCTTTTCTCCAACTGTCATTTCCAGGAAAGAATGAGGTAGAAGGGAGCAAACACGAGGACAGAGCAAGGAGTTGCCTTTTTGGTATAAACTTTTGATGTTTAACACACTTTAGATTTTTTTTTTTTTGATCACGTTTGGAATTTCTTTTTTTCTTTTCTTTTCTGTTTTAAAAGATTTTATTTATTTATCTGAAAGAGAGAGAGCAAGAGAGACCATGAACGGGGAGAGAGGAAGAACCAGGCTTCCTGACATGGGGCTCAATCCCAGGACCCCAAGATCATGACCTGAGCCCAAGGCAGACGCTTAACCGACTGAGCCACCGAGGCGCCCCACAATTTGGAATTTATAACCTCACCTTCCACTCTTGGAGTCCAGATAGTAGAAAAAGAATCTAACTACTGAAGTCAGGTGTTATTTTAAACACCAATAGTAATTGAATTTTACTGGAAGGCGCGGTGTTAAAACATACAGATAAACCAGAAAGTCACCACCTTCTGAAGTCCTGAACTACCCCTTCTCCCCCCCCCCCCATCCTGGCATCTTGGCTGCTTTTCTTTCCAGCCACCAGGATACACTCTATTCCTGCCTTGTAGGCGCTCCAGCCCTGCCTCCTGCTGTCCGCCAATATGAATCCAATAAGGGGCCTCCCTCTGTGTCGCCAAACAAACCCCAGCTCCTGATGCGGAGGAAAGATGCAGAGACCTGACCCCAGCCAATAACAACAATGTTATAACATGTTCTAGATTTGCCTCTTAGGCGCGCGGCTTTGCTTTCCCCACCTGCCTTTAATTTTTCTCTTACCACAAGCCGATAGAGATATGCATCAAAGACTTATCAGATGAGCGCTCTCAATAGAACTGAAATGCTCAGTCCATCTAATTTGGCAAATTCTAAATAGCTACCTTCAACTAAGTTCAAAGAATATCATTGTTCCTATGTTCTTTCTTTAAAAAATACGGGGTGGGGGCGGTGGGGTGCAGCTCCTTTGGCTAACTGAATCAAGACAAGCCACTGAGAAAATGTAGCAAGGTATTTAAAAAATTGGAAAATACAGGAAAACTGGAAGTTAACAGAACGTTTTCAAACAGTAATTTAAGTTTTTGCAAAGATTTAGGGTTGGTCTGTATTCTGATGTCACCGAAATATCCCTGATTTAAACATAAGTACTTTAATAACTAGTTAGGGAAAGAAAAACTTTCTTTCCCAGGCAAGCAGCGATAGAAACCTTTCTGTTAAATTCCTTTGATTACAATAGTTCTTTTGTTAGCAGATTGTAACTTTGCCCCAGGGCCGTTGATAAGCTCCTATAATCAAGAGGACCTGTCCTTCTAGTGAAGTGTTCACCTTGAAGATGGATTGGAAAGAAAATAAATGCCTACTGCTTAAACTTTTTTATTTGTCTTTATGCATCTCTTTGCCTGAGAAGTCTGACAAAAATCAACATTAGTGTGGAAATAACGTAAAGCCAAAGCATACTGAGTGGAAAAGATTATTCACACTTGTTGCTTGGGAACCCTTCTGAAAGTAGAAAATAATTAGGTGTGTCCTTGCTGCTCAAAGCAGAAGTTGGGCAATTATCGGATTCATTTGTTTAAGTGGGTTATCAGGAAGAAAATACCCACTTTGGAGACCTACATGATTTAGCCTGACTTTCTAATGATCAAATGAATTAAGTACTGGATCACTAATTCATTTGGAAGAGGGTAGCTAACTGCCTTTGGGTCTCACCCAGGAGTTGTTTCATCAGAGAATGAGCCAATTATTTTGTAATTCTATTATGATTATTGTTTTATAATACTATTATTTTGAAACATTACAATTTTGTAATACTAAGGATTTTATAATGCTTTTTTTTCCAGCTACAGAAATTCTAGGAGATGAAAGATGATTCCATTTCCTCCCATTTTAGTCGAAGGCATAGAGACTCAGGGTTACACACCTAGCTGGTCTGGATTAGAACCCAGAGGTATGAATTCCTGGGCTAGTGGACTGTCTGTCCCCTCCCATTGCCTTATTATTTGATGAGTAAAGACTTCGGCTGGGAAGAGCAAAGGAACCGAGATGCACAGTAACCTGGTCTTGCCGTGCTCTTCTCCCTGCCCTGGGCCCTCTTCTCTGTGTCCCTTCCAGTCCATTGGTCATAGTGATCAAGGGGAAAGAATGGAGAAGAAAGATGAGACACGCAGAAACAGGGATTAAGAAAGATTTGGTTAGAAATCTAGAGAGGGAGTCTGGGGAAATGGCTAAGTCAGATGGGGTGGGTTCCTCTCCACCCAAAATGGGAAGAAAAGGCCAACCCCCCTTCTCTCTTCCCTAGCCCATGCCAGCAGTGCTTGCTAAGCGTTTCTTCCACACTTCATCTCCATTTCCCCCTCCAGTGGATGAGTGTTTTCATTCCTGTTATGCCTGAGAAAGTTCCAAAAATACACAGAGAAAGTCTGGTTAAATGGTATTTAGAATTGGCCCCAGAACAGAAACTGCTTTGAAAAGGAGCTTGTTTTCAGTGTCTGTTTGTTTGCCAGGATCCAGCATCACTGTGTAGGCTTGGGGTTTGAAATAAGTACTCGCATATCTATGTTTTATTCCAACCAGTCTCAAACATTTGACTTTTTTCATTGCCCAGGCCCATTTTCATGATAATACGGTGGTTAGAAATCCAAGACTTTTAACCAGGCAGACAGGAGTTGAATCCTGGCTGGACACCGTATGAAACTGTGGGCAAATTTGTTAATCACTATAGGCCCTGGTTTTCTCAACTGCAGTGGGAATCATATATATCTCCTGGAGTTAATAAGGAGTAAATGAGATAATGTTAATAAGAGGATTCCCACAGTACATGACATGGAGTCAAAGTTCAGTAAGTGGCGATTGGCATCACCATCATTATCACCACCATTATCACCATCCCCATCAAGTGAAAGCCATGCCCAAGGACCTGACATCTATCTGCTTACGAAATGTTAACCTAATCGAAGCTTTCATAGAATAATCTGGAATACACTTTCTATTCTGGTGAGGGTATAGCTCTAAGTATTGGTGAAATTTAATTTCCCTTAGATGCATACGTTTGAAGGATTTGGGCAGAAAGAGAGTTTCTGTAGAGAGAATGGAAGTTCCCAAGTGGTGTCATCAGGGATTTCTGGGGATGTTTCCTTTCCCATGCCTATGACAGGACCTGGAATTATGCCATTTTTTGGTTCAAGTCCTGGTGCCTCCATTAACTAATTGTGGACCTTGTCAATCTTGGACTCCACTAAGAATGCTTTAGTGGGAACTGATTTATCAGGTTACTAGCCCATATGAGGGCTGGCTGAAGAGGTGGGAAGGGGAACATAACCAGAAATATTTAATACATATTGATGTATTGGTGTTAATAATGGGCAGGCAAGGGATACGAAGGTAGGAGAGGGGCATAGCCTGGAGAATTTGCATAGCCGGGGTTCTTATAATTGCTCAGGATATGCAATTTTGCAAGAAAGCCAGAGCCAGGCAGATCTTCTTGTAGCTTTTGAAAGAGTGACAGATGAGACCCACATATAGCCTGGATTCTGTGTTTGGGTGTGTAAGTCACCGTGACATGGGACAAATTCTTTGACTTCTCTCGTGTGTAAATGGGGATGCTAACCACTTCCCTGCTCGCCCGGCATTGTGTTTCGTGAGATTCAAGATCATTGCATGAAAGCACTTTGTAAAGTTGACCTGAAATGGAAACATGTTCATAATTTTTTCATACCAGAGGAGATGACTGAGTAATCAAGATCAGACGAGATCGGGTGTATTCCGGATAGTCTGACCATAGACAAATGACGGAGTAATCTTGATCTCACTTCTTCCTGCTACCCTTTCCAATACATCCTCTTTCATTCTGCTCGTTTCCACTCACTTGAGGATCAGGCCATGTGTTCCTTAGTGCCATATAACAAAATATAAGAAAAGCCATTGAAATGATATATTTATAGGACTTAGCAGCATGCAAAGGAAAAATGGCTCCCTTTTTAGTTATATTAGACAAAAGGTAAATAAATGATCGAATTGAATTTGACATTTGTAGTCAGAAGAGGGCTTTACTTTTTCCCAATAACCTCAAAACCAAAGACTTGAAAAAATAATCTGATTTGCGGGCTGTAGGACAGATTTGCAATTAGGGTGGGGCGTGATAATGAAGACTTAGAATTGGAAAGGCAACTGGAGGGATTAAAGCCTAGAAAATGCCTACAGAACCTATTCAGTTCTGCAAAGGAAATTTCCATATCGGAACAGCTCACTTGACCATATGCATTATAGCTCTGCCTGCTCCTCGTTTTAACTTTTATTAGGTTATTCCATCTGGCTCCTGGTCACCATTAGAAAGTATTATATGTGAGGAATCTCTGCAGACTGAGGTTTTAGTTCACTGAGAATTTTGATATTTCTACTTATCTTTATTGGGCTGCTTGTAAAGAGATTGAAGTTCTTTAACCAAACACTGTCTGTAAGTCCATATGGAGAGAAGATGATGGCTAAGTGATTAAGCTGTTGAAATGGAGAAAATGCAGAATCCATTAATGGTCAGAAGGAAGACATCAGGTGGTGCCCTGAGCTATTTGGCTGCTTGTTGAGGTTACCTAACAAGAATGGTGTGTATGTGCATGTACACACACACACAGGCAAGTCTGTGATATCCACCTTGGGCAAAATTGTGGTTGAGGCTAAGACATTTCTTCTCATTCTCCCTTTTTCTTGTGTATTTCTTCTCCCTGCTTCTCTTTTCTGGCCAAATAATTATTCTCTCCCTGTCTGCTTCAACTTTTCTCTTCAAAGTCTGCATTAGGTGCTTTGCTTTCCTACACACCAAGTGTCATTGATCATTAACAGTGTAGAATGGTATTCATGGTGATGTGGGAACCACTTGCTTTGTCAAGTTCTTGCTTCAAAGAAACTCTTTGGCCCAAAAGGGTGGAAATGTTGACCAGGATATCAGGGGCAGAGGTCTAGTGCTTGGAAAAGTCACTTCACTCAAGGACTTGATGATATTTTACCTGGAGGAGCTCTTGAGACCAACGGAAGTGAGAGCCATTCTAGGGAGTAGGAACAGCGAGGAGGGGGAGGACTGCGGTGGGTTCACTGTAGTGTGCAGGACTAACAACAGTGGAAGCAAGCCCCAAGGAGAGGATTTTATCTCAGCTCTCGGGAGAAGGGCCCCAGGATGTGAAGGAGTGAGCTTTGAGGCCCTGGCAGGACTGTGAAGGGCATTCTTGTACTGAGTGGGAGTAAGGGCGGTGACACATTAAGGCCTCTCCAACTCGGAGTACTAGGACTCATCCATACTCCTTCAACCAGTTTTGGGCTGGCAGGGAGGGTATCAGCTCTCTAGTCAAAATTAGTCCATATTTTCACTAGAAAATGCAGTTTTCCATCTTTGTCATGTTGGGAAAGCAGTATCAGACTTGGGACAAAGTTTAGCCTGTGCCTCCCTTTTCTTGCCAAATGCTGGTTTTTGCTTCTTCATCTCTGTTTCGTTCTATCTTTTTAAAGGGGTGGTTGGGTAGCTTGAATTTGCTAACTTAGATTTTCACAGCTTCCTGGAGACTAAATAAATTCCTGCCTTGCAAGTTGCAGTTCTCAAGTGCAAGGTCATTCAGATGACATGAAATATAGCGGAAAATGGCATCATTCTCTTTTTCAATAAACATCTTGGGTTAGTATTCATTTGAGATATTAACAGTGCTCAGAGTAAACACCAAGGTTTTATCCCCTCATCTAAATGGGCATTAGCTCAAGATATGTCCCTTCTGTTTTGTCATGATTCATAAATCACCCGCCTGTAAAAATCAAAGGCTGAGAATATTTGGTTACCTGTGGCAGTGATGGACTTTCTATCAGTGACATTTGCCTTCCTGCCTTGGGTTCTTCTTAAGTACTGGAGCCTTTCTCCTTTCACCTTTGACCTGGACTTCCTGCCCCTGCATAAACATCTCCTCTTTATTCTGACAGATGCCCATAGAAGAGCAGTGAAATGTTACGAGATTTGGGTTTGTTTGTGTTTATTTGGTTCCTCTGCAAAGTGGTCTGGCTCTGTGTAATCAACGTTGTCCCTCTGCTTTATTCAATGGGTTCCGTGTAATGATGTGCAGATGCCAAACATGGCATGTTTGGGCAGAAGAGAGTTTAATTCTAGTCTTATTTATGCCTTGTGACTTAATAGCATTAAGGGTTTTGTCTCCAAGAAGCTAGCTCAGAGAGAAAGCCAGCCACTGCTCAGCACACTATAAATGCAGATATGTGCTATTAAAGGTTGGAGCACTTACTGAGCTATCAGTTCCAAGTTGGAGCACTTAAGAACTGAGCTAAGTCATTGTGACCTTTTTTCCTTTATTTTTTGTTTCTTTTCTTAAATGACAGTTATGAGTCTGTCCCTCAATTCACACCATTTGACATAGACCATTTAGAAGGTTGGATTGTTTAAGGAGACCATTTCAAATGGTCTTGAAGTTGGGAGTTTGGACTTAAGCTCAGCCTGTAAACATCTTGTTAACATTCCGATTACAGAATCTGATAGGTGGGAGGTCTCTGTGTTGCTCCCTTGGTGATACCCTGGCATTAAGTGTCATTACTATGAACAGTGGTCTTCCCTTGACCTCAGATGTCCCAGATATTCTGGTAAAACAAACATAATACAAAATTTACTATTTTAACCATTTTTAAGTGTATGGGTCTATGGCATTAGTACATTCACATTGTTCTGCGACCATCACCATCAACCAGCTCTAGAACTTTTTCATCTTCCCCAACAGAAACTCTGTACCCATTAAACATGACCTCCTCATTCCCGCCTCCTTGCAGCCCCTGGCATCCACTCTTCTGTTTTCTGTTTCTATGAATTTGATTGCTCTCGGGTGTCATATTCCTAGGGGACCACAAATACGTCCCTTTTACCCCAGGTGATCACCCCTTCTCTCCCTGGAGATGTCTGATTCTGGTGGTGTGATGCAAATGTCCAGTTTCCTTCTATGCTTTTCCATGCTCCAAATAAACATGTTTCTTTAAAAAAAATTGAAGAGGGCACAGTATTCTAACTATTCTGTAATTTGTTCCTTCCATGTCATAACATGTCTTGCAAATCATTTAGGGTTTAATTCCTTCTTCTACTGGCATCACAGTAGTCCATAATATAGATATACCATAATTTATTTAAATTGCTCCTGAATTGATGTTTAAATTTCCAGTGTTTCACTATGATACATGATCAATAGCGCTACCCAACTTTTAACACCCTCCTTTTGTGCATATGGGCAAGTATTTTTTTTTTAAAGCTTGATTCCTAAAGGGTGCCTGGGTGGCTCAGTGGGTTAAAGTCTCTGCCTTTGGCTCAGGTCATGATCCTAGGGTCCTGGGATCGAGCCCCACATCGGGCTCTCTGCTCAGCAGAAAGCCTGCCTCCTCCTCTCTCTCTGCCTGCCTCTCTGCCTACCTGTGATCTCTGTCTGTCAAATAAATAAATAAAATCTTTAAAAAAAAATAAAGCTTGATTCCTAGAAGTGGAATCACTCAGTTAAAAGGCATGTGAACTTACAATTTTGATAGATGCTGCCAAATTGTTTTTCAAAAAGGCATCACTAAGTTACACATTCCCTAAATGAATGATGATGTTGCATTTTCTGGCATCCATTCCAGCATTTGATATTGTTAGTCTTTTAAACTTCTGCCAATCTGACAAGAAAACCCCTAAAATTGGCTATTCACATTTATTTACTATTGTGAGAGAAGAACCTAAAGAAGAAATAGAAATTGCTGAGGGTCAGATGGGGGAGAAGAGAAGGGAAGTGGGGAGGGGAATTGTTCTGGAGGTGGCGGGACTCCCTTAGGAATGTGCACGGGCTGGATGAAAGCCATTGGGAACAGATGTTCCCAAAGACATTTGGCTGGCTCATTTCTGCTGCATCTACCATGTGGCCTCTTGCTGTGTTGCTGGGGAGTGGCCCAAGGCTACCTACCTGCCATGAGTTGACCACAGTTGCCTCTATTCACAGCAGAGGCCAACACAATGGTGATCTCAGAAACAACAATGCTTTGAGTTATCCTGGGGCTTCCCTTGAATGTGCTTCACCCTCCATGCTCCCTCTGCCCAGACTGCTCTCTCTGCAATTCATCTGACCAATCCACTCATCCTGAAGTCATTTTGAAAGTCACTTCCTTAGAAAGACCTTCCTGAAGTCCTACCAGGCCAGTGCTTTTCCTTCAAAGCACTTGTAATGATTGTTGTTAAATGTTTTTCCAGTGATAATTGGATAATTCCACTGTTGATAATTGGCAGGAAAGCTGGTCTCTTCCTCTAAAGTATACGTTTACTGAATGTAAGAAACAAGTATATCAGATTCACCATGATAGTCCTGTGGCTGGCACATAGTGGGTACTCATTAAATATTTGCTGGCTGAATCAAGGAAAGCCAGACACTTGCAATATAGAACATCACTACTCTTGGTTTGCAAATGAGAAAACTGCAGTTGAGAGAGGTTCAAACACTTACATATATTGAGTGATTGCTGGGTGCCAAACCCAGTTCTCAGCACTGTACTCAGTGTTCAGAGCAGTGACTGGTGCTTGTTTGAATCATTGTGCCTCAAAGCAACCCTAACAGGTAGTTAATAACTTTATTCCCGTTTCACAGGTGAGAACATCAAAACACAGAGGCTTTCTTGGAACTAAATCGAGACAATTTACTTGGATCACAGCTAGGGTTGGTCCCTGATATCTCTGTAAGGAACAGAAGGCCAGTCTTTCTTCTGTTCCCTTCCCTTGTAAGGGAGTTCCATATCCTGGACTTGCTTGTCTTGGTCCCCTTCCTTTGAAGGATGATTAGCTAATTGCTCTTGAATAAACCAAATGGGCCAGAGCATTAATGATCTAATTATCCTGCTAGGGTCCTAAGCATTTATTTTTACCCATCCCCCTACCCACCTTCCCTCTGGCAACCATCAGTTCTCTCTATATTACAAGTCTGTTTTTTTGTTTATCTCTTTTATTGTTTGTTTGTTTTGTTTCTTAAATTCCATGTAAGAATGAAATCATATGGTATTTGTTTTTCTTTTGTGTGGCTTACTTAGCATTATTCCCTCTAGGTCTATCCGTGTTATTGCAAATGCAAGATTTCATTCTTTTTATGGCTGAGTAATATTCTGTTGTATCTATCTGTCTATCTATCGTCTATCATCTTATCTATTCATCCATCCATCCATCCATCCATCCACGCACCACATCTTCTCTACCTTATTCATCTGTTGTGGGACACTTGGGTTATTTCCATATTTCTGCTATTGTAAACAATGTTGCAATAAACATAGGAATGCATATATCTTTTCAATTAGTGTTTTCGTTTTCTTTGGGTAAGTACCCACCAGTGGAATTACTGGATCATCTGGTAATTCTATTTTTAATTTTTGGGGAATCTCCATACTATTTTCTACAGTGGCTGCCCAGTTTGCATTCCCACTGACAGAACAGAAAGGGTCGTTTTTCTCTCCATCCTCACCAACATTTGTTATTTCCTATGTTTTAGAGTTTAGTCATTCTGACAGGTGTAAAGTGATACCTCATTGTGGTTTTAATTTGCATTTCTCTGATGATTAGTGATGTCCAAGCATTTACCAGGAAAGAGGATTCCTGGGGGAAACAGTTTAACCAAAAGGAATAACTCTCCTAAGATGGAAATTCCAGGGCCTGTTGCAGACTGGGGAAAGATTACAGTGTTTCCTCACCTTTTTGACGTCACTTCAGAAAGGGCTCAGTCCCCAACTCTCCTTCTGGAAGAATCTGGTCTTGCTCATGGCTCTGCTTGTATTGTTCCCTGTTGAAGCTAAGAACGCTCATATGGGGAAATTGAGTCGTTTCCTAGAGATGGACTAAGGGCCTGAAGTCTTTCATTTTTCTCTCTCCTGAGGTCCAGAAGGCATTTAAAATCACATTCCCAGCCTCAAAATAGAGACAAAAATCTAATTGAATTCATTTAATTTCCTTTTTTATATCCCAGATTTTCCACAGAGGGAGTCAGCCAGAACCTATTCCTGACTGCTTTGAGTCAGCATGGAACAATGCAAAGAGCAGGGGTCCTGAGATTCACCTGGCTGGAGTTTGAGACTTGGCTTTGCTGCTTCCTGTATTAAGCTCTCTAATCTGCAGTGTTCCCTTCTGTAAAATGGGAATGGTGATTCCTACTCTGTATGTGGTTAGGAGGATTAGAATCATATCTGGAAAGCACCTACCAGAACGTCTGGCGGATCTCAGGCAAACATCATATAGTAGCTGCAAGTTTTGGACTTAAAGGGATTTACAAAGTCAAGTTTTCAGGCCGGTGAAATCTCTTAAATTCTGCCCTTGTTAAATTTATTAGGTTTTGCAAGACTTTTAGAAGCATCTGTGTATACGATACATGTGCTTTATTTCTACCTCCTCTTAATTCAGTTTATATTACGACCTTATGAAAAAAATGTGTGATTCATCTAATAGTCACATTGGTCCTGGAGAATGATTTTTAAAATTAGTATGCATCTTTCAGTTATTTATATATCTTAAAATTCCTATCTGTATTTTCTCTCTTTAGCTACCTATAAAGCCATTACGAATTTATTGAGAGTCATTTTCCTGGGACTGTAATCAGGCTCCATCTCTGAAAGCATGACAATTGCCTTTTAAACTTTTAATGATGTAGGATGATTTTTATTTCTAACATTAACATCTTCAAATGATATATGTGCAATGAATGTAAATAGCAATGATAAGAATCACATAGTTTGAAAAATTTCAGTGACCATTTATACCCAGGCCAAAGTAGATCGGAGATTGAATATAATGGGAATAGGGAATATGGTTCAGTAAGAGAATTTAGCCTGCAAAGAGATTGATTGGACACCTACCTATATTATGGATTTTTGTGTTCTTAGGATCTAACACAGAGTAGGTGCTAAACAGGTATTTATTGCATGAATGCATGGATAAGAATTGTTTTCCCTATCTCTGTGCCATGTTGACCTGTGTAACTTCTATAAATCTTAAGCCCTTTACTAAACTTTTTGTTCATTCTGCATACTTTTATTGAGTGTTTGCTATATGCCAAGCACTGAGTTTGGGGATACACTGATGAGCAAAACCAGATACAATCCTTCTTTGCTCTCTTGGAGCTTATGTGTTTAGGCGGGTTAGGCATTATGTGGCTAAAAAATAAAATCAAGACACATGTAGTTCAGGAAGGGAGAAAACCAGAGTAGCGGGAGGGTAGAAGTAAGGGAATAGTTAGTGGCCTGTGAAGGGTCTGGAGAGGTGAGCAGGGACAGGCCAAACAAGGCCATTGCGAAGGACTGAATCTTATTTCCCAAATTCCTACTTGAAGCTCCAACCCCCAGTGTGACTGTATTTGGAGATAAGGCCTTTAAGGAAATAAACTAAGGTTAAATGAGGTCATAAAGGTGGGGCCCTCATCCAATAGGACAGTTGTCCTTATTGGAAGAGAAATACCAGGGATGTGTGTGCACAGAGGAGACCTTACATGAAGTCACGTGGGAAAGTCTGCTATCTGAAAGCCAGGGTGAAATCAACCTTGTGTCAGTACCTTATTCTTGAATGTCCAGTCTCTAGACCGGAAGAAAATGAATTTCTCTCATTTAACTCACTCAGTCTGTGATATTTTTGTTATGGGCTTGTAAGCTACTATAGCTATAGAGGCCACACTGAAGAATCTGGTTGTTACTCCAACAGCAATGGAAAGCAGTGGAAGATTTTAAAACAGGGGGATCAATATGATCAGCTTTGTGTCAAATGATTACTCTGGCTACAATGAGAAAACCCACTGGGTGGGGGCGGGGGAAGTTTCAGGAGTCCCAGTCTCAAGTGTAATTCTTTTTCCATCATGCTGCTCAGAGTTGGTCTCACAGAGTTCCATTCACGGTGGGTTCTGGGGGAGGATGATGGTAAAGCCCCATGGTTTGGTCACCAATAATGGCTGTCACAGTTTATGGAAATCTCTTCTTCAATTCTCTGAAACTGCTGAGCAGAAAGATTCCTGCAGCAAAACAGGGGGCACTGGTGGAGACCTGGCTCCTTTCTCTCTGTCAGGTTATTTTTGGTTAACTTTGCAGGCCAATCAGAGAAGGGGAGGGAAGTAAATGGACTTCAAAGCAAAATGTGGCAAGATGCCTTTCTTGTCCAGCCTTCCTACCCTCTTCCAAGGGTTTGTTTGTTTCAGCCCTCAACCAATATTTCTAGGACCCCTAAGAGCAACTTTGATTAAAAAAAAAAAAAATCCCGAGAAAAACTTGGGAAACTGCTGTAATTACTAGTCAAAAGAAACAAAATTGATGAGCTTCTGTAGGTGGTAGTTTTAAACACCCCCCCCCCCCCCCGCTCATGGTTCTGCATATTGACAGTTTGGGCTGGGCTCCGTGGGTGGTGCTGCTGATCTACACATGGGGATTGGCCAGCTGATCTGGGGCTCCGGTCATGTGTCTGCAGCCAGTAGCTGGGTAGGGACTGGCTGATTGTCAGCTGGTTGTTCTACTTCATAAGGTCTGTCATCTTTCAACATGGTAGCTGGGACATAAGAGGATGCCCAGTGAACACGCACTTTCAAGTTTCTGTTTATGGCATATTGGCTTATGTCCCAGTTGGCCAAAGCAAACCCAAGGACTGGCCAGAATCAAGGGGTTGAGGAATAGATTCCACCTCTTGAGAGAAATTTTCTGTAAGGGACACAATGTATAGGGATGTGGGGACTGGGAAGGGAAGAGTTTGTGGCCAGTTTTACAATCAACCTCCCCCTCCAATTTCAGTCATTTGGTGTACAGTGCTTACAACTCTTGCCATATTCACATACTATCCTTGTTTGTTTTCTTTAAATCAACCTCAACTTTAAAAGTACCTATTTTAGGAGCACCTGTGTGGCTCAGTTGATTAAGTGTCCATCTCTTGGTTTCAGCTCTGTTTGTGATCTCACCGTCCTGAGATCAAGTCCTTCGTTGGGTTCTGCACTCAGTGTGGTGTCTGCTTGAGAGCCTCTCCCCCTCTACTCTTAAAAAAATAAAGTATCTCTTCTTAGCCTCCACCTGAACAAACTTGTCTTTGAAATCGTGACTCAATATGAAATCGTGACTCAAAATCCATATGGTAAAGTCCTAACTCCTGGTAACTCTGAATGTGATTTTATTTGGAAATACGGTCATTGCAGATGTAATTAATTAAGATGGAGTCATACTGGAGTAAGCTGGGCCTCTAATCCATTATGATTGGTGGCCTTATAAGAAGATAGGCATGTGAAGCCCAAGGCATCAGAACAGCATGTGATGACAAAGGCAGCTGTAAGCCAAGGACTGCCAAAGATTGTCAGCAAGTACCAGAAGCTAGGGAGAAGCAAAAGCTTCCCCACAGGTTTCAGAGGGAGCATGGCCCTGCTGACACAATTTCGAATTTCTAACATCGAGGACTATAAGATAATAAACCTTCATTTCTGTAAACCAACCAGTGTGCAGTATTTTGCTATGACAGACGTAGGAAATAAATAATTATATAAAAAAATTAGCTTAAAGCATATGAAATTGTCAGCATTGTATTTTTTAGGTAAAAACTTACACAGCAGCAGTTTCAGATTCAAATAAATATCTGGCTATTGAAAAAGTTTGTGGACTCCATAAGATGATCCTGTATGCTGTCATTGGTCTATCATTACATTTTAGAAGATATTGATTTAAAATGTTCTATGAAAAAGTAAGGCATTTAAACTGCAGTGGGAATGTCTGGCTCTAGATGATGCTTCGTCTCCACAACGTCATCTTTTCTGGCTTCACCTACTTGAGGAAGCATTAGCATAAAAACTATGTAATTAATTTGTGTGTGCTCTGAACCTAAAATCAGAAGAAATGAAAATTTTCTTAGTACTGAACCTGACTTTTCAAAAACAAGAACAAAAACAAGAAAACATGAATCAATCTCCAATCTTGAGATATCAAAAAAAAAAAAATCAAGGAGTGGATTTTCTAGACAAGACAAAGTGTGCCATTTGGCTTCTAAATAAGATGTGTGGATTGGCTCAAGTTTCTTTCTTCAAGACAGTCCCAATCAACTTGAAACTAGTTCGTAGAATTCCATTTCAGTCACTTTTTCATGGAAATAATAAAAAGAAGGGAATGAAATTTAAAATTTCTGAATCTTGCACATACTAGCTAATTAAGAGACTATCTGTCATGATTATTTTGAGCACCTGATCATTTCCATCAATCACCCAAGCAGCCCTGATAAGCCAATCCTTTTTTAATCGATGTTGAGCCACTGAAAAGTTGCCATAGATACCAAATTCTACAGCCATCACAACAGAAAGTCAGGTTGGAATTGGAAGTGACAGGTGTATTCATCACATAGTTAACAAGCCTTTGAAGGGAAAGAGAGAGTTTGTCAGAGTCCTTAGGCTGGGTATAAAAGATTGCAAAGAACACTCAAACAATTCCCAAAGAGCACTTCAAAAGCAGGGGGGAAAGATCCGTTTTTCATTAGAAATGCAGGAAGATGTTTGCTTGAAATTCAAGCTCTAAGTAGCAAGTTCCTTGAAGTTTTGCTTGGCTGTCATTTACCAGGGGTCACCAGCAAGTTATCTGAAGAGCAGAGCTTCCGTTTTCTCCTCCTCTTCTTTCTGCATCAGAGTAAGGGTGGTTGAGGGTATGGGGCTGTAGTTACCATAAAAACAAACACCAAAAAACAACAGTCCTGATGGCACTGTCTATACATGTGGACATTTGAATATCTATGCATTTTTATGGATGTGTGTGTGTACTAGTTATCACTATGGTCGGGAAAAAAGTGTAGTGCCAAGAAATATCTTTAAGGAGTCCTTTGTTCATAAGCCAGTAAGTATTACTAGTAAAAATATTGGATGTTCAGAACTTTAGAGAGTTGGTAAAAAAAAACAACAGAGGATTTCAAGTGAAGGAAATGGATCTATCCCAGAGGAATAGCCTACACCTTCTGGTGTGTTGCTCAGGCTGAGACAGACCTGGTTTTACCTCTTAGTGAGCTGGTGTTCCTCCTTCATATCAGCAGCTGGGCTGCATGGAAACACAGTGATTACCTTGATGCCTAGGATTGGGCACTGGAAAGGGAGTCAGGGGAACAGAGTCCTGAACCCAGCTCTGCTGTGAGTTCAGTTCATCCAGGACTGGATGACCCAGGATGGGCAGAGGGTCTGCCTCGATTGCTAGAAGTTTCATTTGGTTCTAAGTCTCCTGATGGTTCTTTGTGTCTATACTACACAGCCAGCTGAGGCTTGTGGGGACTCGTGCCTGCCTGACTTGTCTACCCCGCCCTGCCTCATTGTTGGCTGTCATCTGCTTCCTAATGTGTGTCACGGGGCCCTGTGGTGCCACTTTGGTTTTGTGCTTCTAAAGTGCTGGGTTTGGGGACCCTATCAGAAAACGAATAGAACTAGTTTAATAAAGGAGAGGAGTTTTCAGGAAGTTCCTGAAGGCTCAGAGCCAAGGATGGAAGTTTAGATAGAGTGCGTGTAACTGTGCAGGAAGTGATTCTGCTCATCCACAAGAGGGGTGGACAGCAGAATCTTGACTTCGATGCTCAACTTGTCCAAGCATTCTGTATCTCTGTTCTTTACAGCCCCCGGAAGGTGGCATCTCATCATAACACCCGCACGCCAGTAGAGAAGAAATGAATCCAAAACAAAGCAGGGACGATGCAATTTATTACACAGATATGTGATCTATTTTTAGTTATATTATCTATGAAATCTATTTATGAAAAATAACAATCTAGTGTGAGTCTGATATGAGGCGCCCCTAATTTACCCTTTTCTTTTTTCTCCTATTTCTCAGTTCATGGCTATGGTCATAATTGGTCTGGGGTGCCTTATTTCTTCTTTGCTTGCTTATATGTATGTAGTTCTTTTTATTCTAACACCTCAATGCCTTGCGTTCCTCAACATCATCAATGATTTTAATGCCGTGCAAAATGTAATAATGCCTTTTATGCTGTGCAAAATGTACCAATGCCTTGCTATGCCTGTATTTCAAACCTATGTAAGTGGAAATTTGTTATAGATTTTGTTCCATTTCTTGTGCTTTTTTTTTCCACCGAGCATTACGCTTTTCAGATCCATCCTTATTGCTCTGTGTCCTCATCTCTTTAGTTGGACATTCACTCATCAAATTAGTCATTGAGAACATACTATGTGCTAGGAGCTGTTGTTAGCTAGAAGGTGGTCAGTGATGAAGTCTGCAAAGCCTACATTCTCCTGGGAGGCAATAGACAATAAACTAGGAGATACATACATGCATAAGACAGCTTTGGCAAGTGATCAGCACTGTAAGGAGAATGAAACAGGGAGACGTGGTGGTATCTGGAGGTCTGCTGTACTTACGGCCTTGGTCAAAGTCATTCGAAGGGGGTCAAATTTGAGTTGTGGGGGCACCTGGGTGGCTCAGAAGGTTAAGCCTCTGCCTTCGGCTCAGGTCATGATCTCAGGGTCTTGGAATCAAGCCCCGCATCAGGCTCACTGCTCAGCAGGGAGCCTGCTTCCTCCTCTCTCTCTGCCTACTTGTGATCTCTGTCTGTCAAATAAATAAATAAAGTCTTTAAAAAAAAAAAAAATTTGAGTTGTGACCTGAGGGAAGAGCATTGCAGCAGAGGGGATGGCAGCGTGATCGTTCGCAAAAGGCTTACATGTTCAGAAGCAGGAGGCCATCAGAGGGTTGGTGAACCCCTCAGGCAGGAGTAGCTCAGGACATTTGGATACACTTTTAGCTTCTTCAATCCTTTGTCTCTCTTCCTGTGCCATGTTCTTTTTTCTGATCAAAGGCAGGGGTTGGAATGGACAGAGGGTATCTGGCGTGGGCCATCGTCACTCAGTTCCTAAGGTACTCTGACACCAGTGGATCCTTCCTTCTTCCTTTTCCCCTCCTGCTCTCCCCTTCCTTCTCCCTCTTCTTTCCTCCATACCTTCCTTCTCCTTTCCTCCCCCTCTCTCTCCCTTTTCCCCTTCTCTCCAGCAAGCATTTACTGAGAGCCTAAAGAGTGTCTGGCACAGTGCTAAACACTGGGGGTACATTGATAAACATTGTTTTTACTCTGATGGACCTTGGGTTTTGAGCATTTTCTCACTTTTGTTGTATATCAGGATGTCCTTTTTCTTCCCATTCTCTCCAAAATGTAATGGTAATGAGAGAAACAGCCGTTCTCTTCTTGTTTTCCAGTAGGGACACCTGTCCCCACGACCACCTTCTCCTTTTCTGATTACCGCTGATGGTTTGCAATCTGTCAAAGAATATTCAGAAAGGTTTTCTTTGGTTTCTTCTTGCAGGAACAGTCAGAAATAAATAAGTTAATAAAATTGTATTTGCTAAAAAAAAAAAACATTGAGAATCCGGCTGTGTGTCACCACATAAAGATGTGCTAATCACGACTTCAGCAAACGAAAGTGTAAGTTGGAAGGAATCTGTGTGTGGTTGGCAGGGAGCATAGTAAACTGATGAACACAAACAGTGCCTTCCCTAAGAACGGGCTGGACTTGTGTTCACATAGAAGAGACTTGGTTAGAAGGCTGTGTACTTTCTCAGGGACACAGGGTTTGGGTGGAGTGATGTCTCTAACCTTAACTGCGAAACACTGGTTAACCCATAACATACCTGGTAAGTTGTCTGAGTTGTCTAGTTGTACATAAAATCTGTCCAACACTTAGCAGTGTTTACGGGCATTCTCTTCCCTGTCTCCTCAGCCATTGCTTGGTTTGAAGTCTGTTCTTCCTTATTGAGATCACCCCAATAATTTCCTCACTGGTCTGTTTCCGCTGTCTTTTTATCTGTCCACCTCTTGTCTCCCTTAGATGTTGATCATCCATGTTACAAGCATGAGATTTCTTTTTTTTTTTTTTAATTTTGTTCATTTATTTGCCAGAGAGACAGGCAGGGGTGGGGCAGAAGCAGAGGGAGCAGCAGGCTCCCCACTGAACAAGTAGTCTGATGTGAGACTCGATCTCGGACCCTGGGATCAGGACCTGAGCTGAAGGCAGACACTTAAAATCTGAGCTACCCAGGCATCCACAAGCATGAGATTTCTAAAATATAAGTCTGACTGAAGTCGTTCCCTCTAACTCAGCAGAGCTTCCTCTGCTTGCAGAATAAAGCCTAGACTCCTCACCAGGAGTCCAAGACTCACAGGGCCTCTGTCTCACTTACCTTTGAGCTCACCTCTCCATGCTTCCCCCTTTCATTGGGCCTTTGTCTCTTCGCTTGGAATGCCCTTCCTCTCTTTGTATTTATAAATTCTTTCTCTCTTTTCAGGATTTAGATCAGGTGTTCTCTCTTCTCTAATTGCTTTCTCCCCACTCTCCAGAGTCATTTGTCCCTCTTTAATAAGGTACTATCACATTGTTTCATAATTATTTATTTACATAATTCTCTCACTGGTTATGGAGTTCCTTGAGGTCAGAAACTATGTCTTACTCATTTGTTACTCTAGGGCTTGGCACAGCAAAGGTAGTTAATAAGTATTTATAGAGAGGAATGTGTTCAGAGCCATGAGGCTGGGATAAGAACTAAG
Organism: Mustela putorius furo; assembly: GCF_011764305.1. Lineage (NCBI taxonomy): Eukaryota > Metazoa > Chordata > Mammalia > Carnivora > Mustelidae > Mustela > Mustela putorius. The sequence goes on from NW_025421341.1 coordinate 23,857,597, forward strand.
GGCTAGGAATGGGCTCCCCATATTCATTTCAGGAGTGAAGACCTAAGGTTGGCTCTAGGATGAGGACCCTGGTGATGATGTAGAATGGGCTGGGCTCTGAGTGGTCAGTCATATGTGTGTGTGGTTCTAACAGGCTGAACCATAGGATTTATGTAGGGGAATTAAATGAAATGAGATGGAAAGTCAAATTAAGTTCTTAAATGCCAGACTAAGGCATTTATCTACATTCTCTGTAATAGGGAATGCCAAGTGTTATATGAGTGTAGAAATGACATAATCCAAAATGACCTTGGGAATGCTACAACCCAATAGGTACTCTGGACCATGAATTGGCCCATTGTAGCTGGGCTGATATGGGAAAGCACAGCCAGAGAGACAGTGTGAGAAAGATTGGTGTGGACTGAGTATGAGCTGATAGGAATCTGAGGTGTAGAAGCATCAGTTGGGATGGAAGGCAAGTCTCTGCAAAGTTTGTCCTGATTATTGGGCTATATTTTCCATTAGCTCTGTAAAACATTTGACATACCTTGAAGTATTTTATCAGTGGCCTTTGTCCGTGGACTACTTTAGAGCTCCACTAGGGTTAGTCTGGGACTGCTGGCTCTCCAAAGCCAAGAAGAGTCAGAAGTGAGGAGGCATGAGTTGAGGTTTGCACCAGAGAATATCCTGACCCCTGTGAGGATGGGTGACCATTCCTCCTCACCTGAAAGGAAGATCTGTTTTTTTTTGTTGTTGTTGTTGTTTTTCTTCTGTTGCGGTTAATGAGAATTTCATGATAAGCAGAACTTCTTCACTCAAATTCAAATCTCATTGCACTTGAAGACAACAGCTACAATCAAGCTTTTTGTTGTAGGTTTCATTTACTCAACTGTGGATGGCCTAAGTTAGTGCCATCCCCACATGAGACCTGACATCATCCTCCCCTGGACTGGGTGGTTCTTGAGGCTCTACCTCTCAACCCTGATGACTCCAGAACATTGATGACATGCTGACATGAGATCTACAACCAGAGGCAGAGTAGAGGCAACCTGATGTCAGGGACTTTGAGAGGTTTACTTTATCTGCTGAATACATTCAAGACTTGATTGCTGATGGATAAATTGATATCAGCAATCAACAAAAGAGGAAAAAATGTTTGGGAGAAGTAAAATATTGGCTTACATTTCCACTGGGGTGTGAAGAACAGTATTGGGCACCTCTCATGTCCTGGCTCCTATTCTCTCTGCCCATCTTGTACTATAATGAATGACACCTGCTTCCTGGAGGTGTGCCTTAATACTATTCCTCACCTGTTTCTCTGGAACTTTTCTGATCCAGAGATGTGGGGAACTGAAGAAACACACTCAGTACCTTAGTAGCTGTACACACAAGTACAGCTTGCCTGGAATTGTAAGCAAGTTATTGTCCGCTATGGTCTGAATGTTTGGGCCACTCCCCCACCCCCCATTCATATGTTGAAAAACTAACCCCTAATGTGATGGTATTAGGAAGTAGGGCCTTGGAGAGATGCTTAGGTCATGAGGGTAGAGCCGTACTGTGTGGATTAGTGCTCTTACAAAAGAGACCCCAGAGAGATTCTGCATCCCTTCTGCCATCTGCAGGCACAATGAAAAGAGAGTTGTCTGTAACCCAGGAAGTGGGCTTTCAGCAGGCACTAAATTTGCCAGCACTTTGATTTTGGACTTCCCAGCCTCCAGAACTGTGAGAGATAAATTCCCTTTTATCTTGAGCCACACAATTTATGGTATTCTCTTCTAGTAGTCCAAACAGGCTAACACATTGTCTAATGGGGAGATCCTTTCCAATGAGGGACAGGAGCTGGTGGACAAGTCCTGTCCTCTTCTGTCCCTCAGGTAGACAACTATGAGGCATATTTTATACAGAGTGAGTTCCAGTTTCTACAGTGATTCCCAACCCAAGGATATGCCTTTGTAGTGGCCTCTGTCCCTTCCTTCCTTCCTTCTTTCTTTCCTTCCCAGTTTCACTCTTTAATCCCTTTCTCCTGGGATCACTTCTAAAAATAAGCATCCAATATGGGAGCTTATGTCTCAGGTTCTTCTTTATGGAGCAGGCAACCAGGTTAGTACTGGGGCAGGGGGATTATCTTTCCTGTGAGGGGTTACAAAACATAAGTGGGTGGCCTGATGGCATCAGGATGGGGTGCATCTTACCTACATGCCATACCATGTCATGGGCTCAGACATGTTTGTGAATTGTCTTCATGTGTGCAGAGGAATTGAGCAAGAAAATGTGCTTGCCATGTGTTTGTGGACAAAGCAATTCAACCAAGTCAAAACATCACTCCCACTGCTGTCCTTATTGGACAATAATCATGTCAGCATGTTTGACTAGTGACCAGAGTCAGTGATGAGGGTGGGAAATGGAAAAGGTTGTTGGGCTCTTGGTCTTCAGCTCAAATAGGTTATTTATGTCTAATGGATGGTTTTGATGTTAGTCTCATTGAGCATTTATCATACTACACTGTATTAAATTTCTCAGTAATGAATGCATCTGAATTAAAAAGTGAGGATTTTCTGGTACGTATTTTATTTTCATAATTATCCTTCTCCTCTCCCTTCTTCCCCTGTTACTTCCTTTTCTTCTCCTCCTCTTTTTCCTCCTTCTGGCTAGGGGCTTCTTCTGGCTAGGTACCCAGTGACTTGGGTGCTTCTGACTTTCCGAGATAGTCAGTGCCTTACCTCAAAACATGGAGCTGTGATATGTGGTATGTCCCCCACCATCTTCAACCACATCACTAGCATGTGCTCTTTATGTCCTGTCCCTCCCTCCTGGCTTTGTTCTCAGTGCCCTCTAACCTCTACCTCAACCACCTCCAATCTCTAGTGATAGAGATAAGACAGATATAAAAATCTTCATGCTTTCTATTACCATCCAAAATATCTATTTGCTTCTCACTTTCTCATCCTGGGTTCCTGACTGCCAGCTGAGTTAGAGAGTTCCATCTTTGCTTAAGAGGAAATTTCCCAAACAGTTCCAAGCAGAAAGTAAAAAAGGAACAATTCATATATGTTAGAGTTAAGATACAATCTTTGTGGACAAGTCTCAGGAGAAGTCCAACTCCCATTTACACCAGACTTACACTTTAAACATTTACCTCCAGCACCCCCTCACCCCCCAGCCCCTCTGGAGGTCAGCATCCAGCACCTGGAAGAGTGGTCACCCTCACTAGCTCAGGTTCTGGCTTCCCATCATCTGTTCCAAATCCCAGATCCATTGTGCCTGCCAGCTTGTGCCTGGAATCCTCTTCCTGGTCCAGCTCCTTTGGATAGTGACTTATTCAATGAATGTAACATTCTCCTGGTAGAGCTATTGTCTCTTGGGGGACACTTCTCTGCTGGTGGCTGCTGCCCTTCCCTGGGCCTGATTGACAAATGGATGAAGAAGCACATGGAGATGGGGCAGATGGAAAAAGAGTTGAAAAGTTGGGCAATGGGCTTCATTATGAGCCACAAAGTTGCAGCTTTCACTTTGTCTCCAGGGTTTCTCTTGAGGTACTGTTGAAGCTAAAGGCTTTCTGTAGGTACCACTGAGTTTTCTTTGACCTGGGTGGATATGGGACTTGGCTTAGATGGGGCACATGTTCAGTCTACTGTAGGACAAAGAATCACACAGATGGAGTGAGCTGGACTTTAAGTGATTAGAAAGAAGCCACAGGCCCTCCTGGACTATTCTTAGTTATTAGCATAAAGATTAACACAGGCCAGGGAAGAAGAAATGGTTAGTTGTCATTCATGGTTAGGCAGGTAAAGATTTCACAATAAAGAGGTCCCAGACCTCCAACTGACTAGACCCTCCTCATCCATTGCCCAAGGGCCAAGCCTCCAGAACTACTGTTTCTTTTTTTTTTCCCTCTCCCCTCACCCACCCAAGATTTTATTTATTTATTTGAAAGAGAGAGAATGAGAGAGAGAGAGTGCATGAAGAGGGGAGGGTCAGAGGGAGAAGCAGACTCCCCACTGAGCAGGGAGCCAGATGCAGGACTCAATCCTTGAACTCCAGGATCATGACCTGAGCTGAAGGCAATCACCTAACTGACTGAGCCACCCAGGCAGCCCAGAACTACTGTTTCTTCTCAGTCATCTCCTGGCTCCCAGGCCGTTACTTTTGAATGCAAGCTTTCTAGAATTCATTAGGTTCATTGGCTCAGGTTGAAGACCTTCAACTGGGCTGGGCCTGGCAAGGGCAGGTAGAGGTATAAATCCCCTTTGTCTTATTCTTTTATTAATTTCTTAAGGAATATCTGATGTGTCTATGGATTGTTATTGCTTCCTTCCTTTTTTTTTTTTTTTTAAACTATGCTCCTGGTTGGGATGCAAGTTGTCCTAGTTCCTTTCTCAGATGTCTGACTTGGTTTTTGGAGGTCAACCAGGCCCATAGGGTTAACTTTTTCAACTCTACAGCCTAAGGAGGTCTTATTTAACATTTAGAGCATTATGCAATGTTTTCTGGAGGTCAGCTTCTTTCCTTTATCTCACCCAAAAGTGGAAAAGGCAACCAATGGAGCCCAAATCAAAGAGTCTCTGCTGGTCCCTAAACACACCTGGGTCTTGAGTCTGAATGTTGTCCCTAGCAGCAGCAGGCCTGCCTTAGCCATGGTTGAGTGGTTTGGGAGAAGATCAAATGTTGAGAAGAAGATGATTGTGTGGGAAGTGCCTCCATCATTATGAGCCAAACAGACACATGAGAACAGTATTTTGTGAAGGTTCCAGATCATCGGTATCAGCATCACCTGGGAACATATCTGAAATGCAGTTTGGGACCTCATGCCATAGGTACTTAGTTAGAAATCTTGGAGGTAAGATCTCATAAATGCAGTCTCCTGAGTCTTCTGGGCGTTTCTGATTGATGGTCAAGTTTGAGAACCTCTGAAGTAGAGGGCCTTGAGCAGGGATTCTCAAAACTGGCTGCTGAAGTGAATTACCTGGAGGATGCCTGGATTTTTGGAAGCCCATTGCCCACGTGATACCCCACAGGAATTAGACTAAAATCTCTGAGGATGGGATCCAGGCATTTTTTTTTTTAAAGCTTCCCATATGATTTCAGTGTAAACCCGGAGTTGAGAATCACTGGGCTAGGTCCTAGGAGAAGGGAGCAGCAGTGAGCCAAAAGTGTCTATGCCTGGCGATGCCCTTCCTTCTTTCTCTTCCTTTTCTCCAAACTCAGGGACTGCTTAGAAGAACTTACAAAATGCTCTCACTGTTGAATAATGTATTTCTTGTAAATCTGTGTTATCACAGTCTAAATATACATATGTTCATCATGTGTTATAATTTCTTCTTTTCCAGAAGTGTGTGTTTCTGACTAGTAGATCCAGGCTGGCTGGGCATTTCTCTGCTAGCTCTAGTTTGGCTCTTCGAAGCTGAACAGATTCTGCACAGGCCCTTCGGTTAGGTGTCCCCCTCCTGCAGAACTAAGAAATTACTCCAATCCTCTATCAGGCCTTTTGGAAATTCTCCGAAAATGTCTTTGGACTTAATCTGAGATGGTCCTGGGAATTACTTTGTAAAATTGGGCTCTACCCAGGAGAACATCACTGTACTATTTGGCCCTTTTGGACCCCTCTCAATGCTGTAATTTGGTATCTAGACAGAGAAGCAGGGAGAATTTAAAAATGTTTTTGTTTCTAAATTTGAAAATGGCTAGGTCATGAACACATGTTCTAAAGGATCTTCCCCCGAGGAAGCTTTCAAAATCATAGCCTGTCAGTGCAGGAAGGGGTCTTGAGAGCATCCTTTCACACTCCTTCATTTTAGAGATCTGGCAACCAAGGCCCAAGGAGGGTTAATACTAGCCCCAAATCACACAGCATATTAGCGGCAGAATTAATACCAGGAACCGGATCTCTTAACTCCCACTTGGGTGCCTCTGCCCTGCTCTATCATGCAGCCTCTTGTATTTTAAATTTTTTTTCCCCCAACATGGGCTTCCTTCTATTTTTCTATCACCCCAAGGATTTCTATTAAGGATATGTCTGTTTTATTTTTAAGTGGCTGATAGAACTCATCCATTAGATCATTGAAATTGTTCTGAGGATGCATTAAGCAATTTTTATACATGCTTGAGAACGAGTATAATGCAGGGTAACGAGATGTCAAAAGTCGTGGAAATGAGGGGATCTGAGTATAATCATAGAGACTCTGAAATAGGCTTTGGAATTTTCCAGGGTTTTTTTTGGAGTCCTTTCATTGTTTATGTTTTATTGGTTGTATAGTAATTGATGTGAAAAACCCAAATAGCCACATTTTTCCATTTGGGCCCATGACTCAGAACACCAAAGATCTTTTTGGGGGCATTTTAACCATTTACCGTACCTTTAATGGGGAAAAAAAAAAAAGGCTCAGAAATTCCTTTATTTACTTTTTCACATGTTTTATATTTTCTGGATTTCTTAGTGGCAGCTGTAAAAAGGGCTTTTTTTTTTTTTTTTTTTTTTTTTTTTTTTTTTAAGATTTTATTTGTTTATTTGACAGACAGAGATTACAAGTAGACAGAGAGGCAGGCAGAGAGAGAGAGAGAGGGAAGCAGGCTCCCTGCTGAGCAGAGAGCCCGATGCGGGACTCGATCCCAGGACCCTGAGATCATGACCTGAGCCGAAGGCAGCGGCTTAACCCACTGAGCCACCCAGGCGCCCTGTAAAAAGGGCTTTTCATGTGATCATTTCATTCAGTAATTTGTCTAAACTGAGGCCTTTCCCCTTTTTTCGAATGCCTGCCCAGCTGTCACTGTTGCCTGCTAGAGCGATTTTTCTCTATTATGTTGTCACTTTACACTCCCACAGGGTCCAATCCTGCAAGCCTTACATGCATGGAACTCACATTAAAGCCATTGGAAGCTTTAATATGTAAGAATGTGGGTTTGGGGCCCACAGAAAAGGCCTATTTTGAAACCTCAGGCTCGGGAGCATCTATGCCCTTTGTAGTTACAATGCTGGGATTCTGCCCCATCTCCTGCCTCCCTGGATTGTTGATATGGCTGATCGGGTCCATGGTTGAAGGACATCGAGGACAGATTTGGCACCCTCTGAAGGGTAGGCTTTCTCAATGTTGTGTTCTGAGACATCTTCCCTCCACCCTCACTGTACCACTCAGAGTCGGTATCAGAAGCAGGGAAATGGGGATCCCAAGGGAAATGAGATGCATTCTATCAGATCTAGTGTTTTCTATGTTTTTTTTTCTGAGAGGAGAGGGCCTGCCTCTCAGAAAATGGATTCAACCCACATGAGGGGAAATAGAATTGTACACACAGCAGGAAAATACCTAGGGTGAGGGGAGAGAAAGCTTGTCAGCATGGAAAAGGTCCAAGAGTTAAATTTTTTTCTCCTTTTTTTCTTTTTTGCTTAGGGGGTTTGCTTGCATATGAGATGGGTTTTGGGTATTGGGTTTAATTGATTTCCTGTGAACAAATCAGGACCAAGGAATTTTGGGGCCTGAAATGTTCTATTTTATCTTTAACTTTTATCTTTATCTTAACTCCTTTAAGAATCAAAAGCACCACCTCCACCTGGAAGGCCTTCAGGACTACATGAGACCTCCCTATCTTGGCTTTCTGATGCTTCTCAGAGCATCTATGATTGGGAGGGCAACTTCACTTGACCTACATGTAGTTGTAGGTCTGGCAGTTCAGTGGCCTATGCAAGTATCCGCTGACACAGATTATTATTGGGACAGGAAGGCATTGGTCTGAAAGAGGAGGCAGGGTATCTTCTCGAGAAGGAGATCTCTGAGACAGGAGAAGATTGGCTCTCTCTCTCTGCTTGGCCTGAGAATAGGGCTGGGAGAGCTGGATGCCTGAAGACTTTGTGAAACTCTCAGCACACTCAGAGTCATTACTGGGCTCAGGTGACAGAGGACACAGAACTGGGGACAAAGTTTCTTTCTCTTACCTGCTCACGAGTCTCCATGTAGTTCTGGCACTGAGGGTCCCCACATGGGTACCAGGTAGACCCCTGGAGAAGTGCTGAGCCCAACAGAAACTCACCTAGGGTACTGGACCACAGGGGGCTGGAGAAAAAGAAACTCCTCAGAACTCTTTAGGAACACAGGGGACAGTGAATAGTGTCTGGGTCTCCTTGAAATGACAGAGGGAGGTTTCAAGAACAGATGTGGGCTCAGATCATGACTCACTGGACATTAATACTCACGTGAAGGTCATATACACCCCCACTCCCTTTAGAGAGAAGGCCATGGGAATGTGACTTTTTTAGAATGAAGGATAGACCTGGATGCTGCCAGTGGGAAGATGTGGGATGGGGGAGGAGCCCAGAAAGGCCCTTTTCTCATGTACACATCCCTCTTCTCACCCCTGAATCAGGCTGCCTCCCAGGATTGCTGCTGGAATGACACTGTGCTCTTGTCCCTATACACCCTTGTTCGTTTCTAACCACTCTGGATGCTAAGCACCTTCCCAAAGGGAAAAGTCCTCTGTTGTCTTAAATATTTATCCAGGTTTCCAGAGCTATTGACCCTGAACCTCCTGCTCCTGAGGGATCTATGCCAATTTGGTTTGTTTACATGCTGTTTTATTGTAGATGTTTTGCTGTAGTTGGTGCAATGATGCCGTGGGGCTGGTGCTAGAGTGCTTAGGTACACATGTGTCATTTAGATGGTCACAGAATCCTGTTTTGAGACCTCTTAAAATATGAAAAAAAAAGAAGAATCTTCATAGGGGAAAGAGCATTGATCTTGAAGTCAGAAGACCAAGTCAAATGGCTCTGCCATTTCTAGTTCTATGTTTTGGAGCAAGTTATTCAAACTGAGCATCCATTTCGTCCATCTGCATCCCAAAGTTTGTAGGAGGGTCAAGTATTATACACACCCACACTACAGTCTATAATTTATAGTATGTGTAATCTATGCATATATGTAACATGCATATACTATTTATGCATATATGTTAAAAGTTCATCTATACATAAATTCTGGAAAACTCTAAAGCCCTAAATTTCATGTGTATTTGGGATTTTTATTTTTGAGATAACATGGTTCTCACAATTCCTGTTGAGTTCTGCTGAAGCACGTCTCCAATGACGTTCGAATTTTAAACAAGAAGCACTGTGATATAATAGCTCAGTTGTTTTAAATGGACTGTCCCTTCTCCTCTTGGGGAAAATGAAAGTAACAACGGAAAATCATCTAGTATGCACCTCTGTTTCCAACTTCGATTTACTGTGTAGGCACAGGAACAAAGAGAAAGGTAAGTCGATCAGCTGTAAAGGAAACGGTGACCTTCATTCATTTTTACTCTCTTTTTTTTTTTTTGTGACTGAGGAACAATAATAATAAATTCTCCTCCCTTGCCTATTTCAAGACAGAGCGATTTTAAGGATGTTTTATGACTTCGGCTTGTCTCAGTCCAGCCTGCTCCACTAGTGATGATGGAATAACCCTTGACGCTATTAGCATAGGTGAACGTTACTTTGTTAACTCTCATGGGGTCCCAATCAGCGCCAATTCTCCCTTTGGCATTGCCTTTTGGAGGGTGCAGCCAGGTGCTCTCCCAGATGTGAAAGGGAGAGAGCCCTGCCTACCCCCCCTCCCCACTACGATGCCAGAACCTTCAGCTGAACACCGGTTCATGCCTGACTGAGAACCACTCGAGTGTTCCTTGAGCCCCGCACACTGCTGCAGCTAATAAAATCTCTCCCTCCCCTAGTCCTGTGCTACGAAAACAGACACAACTGTTGGTGGGGAGAGCCTGTCTGTGGCCGGGGATGTGAAGACTCTGGCAATTGTGTTTCCTGGTATCTCTGCCAAGAGAGAGCAGGTCCTGCAGCCTGGGGCTTATCACCAGAGACAAACCTCCAGGACACATGTTTAGGGGTTCAGTTCTCCTTTTCTATGGAGTGTGTGTGTGTGTGTGTGTGTGTGTGTGTGTGTATGGTGGGGGGGTCCTTGAACTGTACAGATTAACTCTTTCCTGGGCAGGGAGTGGGCTAGTGAACCAGTGTGTTTACCAGCATGAGTTTGTGGGTGGGGAGAGAAAGAAGGGAAACAAAGTCTTGAGATGCTAAACTGCTGAGAAATGAAAAGCTACCCTGGGTTCATAATTCACTTTACAGAGGACACCCGTGGGGTGGAAAGCAGCATCTGGGAGTAGGAAGACCTGAGATTCAATCCTAACTGGACTGTCCCTTGGACGTACTTAACCCTCCTATGTCTCGGAGTTTTGATCTGTAGAATGGAAAACAACGCTTCTCCTGCAACCCTTCCAGGGTTGAAGCTTCCAATGACAACTTGCCTTTGTACTGAATTGCTTCAAAGTTTATAAAATGCACTTAAAAATAACAAGGTGAGCTATGGCCCCTGAGTCAGAATTAACCAGGAAGCTCCTTGACAGTCTCCACGCTTGGACACATGACTAAAGGTAAACTGAAAGTTCCCCATTCTGGGAATTGACATTGGTTCATGAGACATTCTAGGGCCGATTGCAGTGAGAGCTCAGTTGTCCCCATGACTGCCTTGGAGTTCTTGTCCTTCCTAAGTTTTGGGGTTCCATCTTTCTTCAGTTCTGTAAGTCTCTTGGTATTCTCCAACTAAATTCCCTTTCTGGCTTAAGGTAACCTCAGATTCCAACAGATGGAATTTCCAAGATTTCTCAGGAAGGTTCTCCTCTGAGGACCTTGGGATTGGCCTGCATGGCAGAAGTTTTCCTTGTGACCCAGCGTTTGTTCTTACTCTGGGCTTAATAAGAACGATGGCTCCCACTTTGAGCAAAAGAGGAGACACTGTGGAGGTCTCTGGGGAAGTCATTAGCATTAGGGTGTTACCTTTCTGGAACATTTAGAAAACAGTCATACAATGAATGATTCAGTGGCCTTGGAACTTCTTGGAACTTCTTGACTGGCAGGACAAAGAAGTGGTTGAGTTCAAAGGTTTTGGAACCAGTTTACCTGGCTTCACATCCTGGCTCTGTTGCTGGCTAGCTCTGTACCCTCTGAGGCTACTGTGTCTCAGTTTCCCCATCTGTGAAATGGAGACAAATGTCATACCACCTCAGAGGCTGTTATGAAGCTTAATAAGCTGGGACACATTTTATGCTCCCAATGGTGCTTGGCACACGGGGAGTGTTCAGGAGCTGTAAGCTAATATTATTCTTATCCCGGTGCTGATAACAATTCTATTATCACCAAGGGAGCAAACCCTTGGGGGAAAACTTAGAGTGTGTTGACAGGAAAATAAAAGCATTTTTAAAAACCGAAGAATGAAAAGAAGGAACCATTGCTTGCTGGTGTCTGGAGAGATGTGCTAATATCAGAGTTCTCTTCGCTGGAGGGAAGATTTCTTCACAATGCTGACTCCAGACTGGACCGTTCCATCAAACAGCGGCGAGGTTTCTAGCCATGCTTTCCCTAGCTGTTGGGGAAGCAGCTATAATGGAGCTATTAGGCTGAGCACAGAGTCTACATCATGCAAGTCTGGCTTATCTGGGGTCCACAGAGCAAGCCTTAAGCATACGTGACTCTCGTGTTTCTAAGAGAAATGGAGCAATGCTCAGGGCTTCAGGACACCTTGGAGGGCATGTGGATTTATGACAAGTGGCATGTGTGCTCCACAACATCTATGTAAAACATGTCTACTTGCCCAACAATGACAAACTGCTCACCTTGGCAAAATAGGCATGATATTCATTTGGAGGCTTGCTTCTAAGAAAGATAAATCCCGCTGTCATTGCACAAAGAGATAAGAAAGACCGATGACAGTTTTTCATTGATAAAAGATTCTGTCTGTATTCTAAAAGAATTTACTTTCTTCCCCGCCACTGATACCCGCATGAGTTAAGGCAGAGATACACTATCTTTCATGTTTTTGTCAGAATGTGTTATTACTACGGGTGGCGGTGACTCCATTGCTTCATTTAGTGATCTGACTCCAGTGCGATGTTGCCTGCCCATGAGTGGCAGGATCCAAATGAAGTACACGCTCCAGAATTAAGAAGCAAGCCTGGAATCATCTGTGGCTGGAAGGGCCACTAAAAAAGGTGAACCAGAAATGGGAGAGGTTAGTGGCTTGTGAATCTTCCTGGAAATTAATCTTCCCTAGGAGAAGTTTTTAAAATTTGTTGCTGACCAGGGTGTTTCTGAAAAATCTTGCTGGGAAGACACTCTTGCACAATAATTAAGATAAGATAAACAGTAATCTAATTAATTGGTGCACGCGGCAAGGCTGGAACGAAGTTGAAAGAAGAGAATGAGCGAGTCACCATTTGTTCACCTCCTGTCTACAGAGTATGGGCAGAGAGGGAAGTTGCGTTCCTCTTGATAGGTCTAAATCTGGGTGAGCAGGCACAGTCCTTACAGATAACCTGAAGCAGTATAAGAGCCAGGGTTTGCATGTCCTAGGGACTTCGGCAGAGCATTAACTTTAAATCCTTACAATAACCTTATGGTGCACATACTACTTTAAAAGAAAACATATTTTATTGAGGTAATATGGACAAGGCATAAAATCGGCTGTTTTAAAGTCAACAACTCAACAGCATTTAGTATAGTGACAATGTTGTATCCCTACTGTTCTATATCATTTTCAAATATTTTCATCACCCCAAAAGGAAACTTGGGTACCACTTTGAAATCCATGTTGCTGCAGATGAGGACAGTCAGGCAAAGGGAGCTTATGTAACTTGCCTTCAGTCAGATGGACAATCATGGCACGTCTGGGATGAGGACACACTTGGGGTGCAGGGTCCATGCTCTTGGCTGCCACTCTGCCGTGTCTAGGACTCATAAATGTTAACCACTCAAGTGAAGTGACTTGGCCAAAACTGGACAACTATCAAGTGGTGTAGCCCAGGCTGTTCAGTTCCCAAAGCTTCTGCTTTTTCTGCTGAGATAAAACTTCCATTGAGCTTATCAATCAAGTTCCACAGATAGCTGCCATATGGACACACTGAGTCAACATTCAGAGCCTACTCACCCTACAGACTCAGCATGCTGAGGGTCAAACCCTGAGTCTTCCTAAGCAACACCCACCATCCCCCACAAGGTGTGGACACCCATTGAGGTCACACTTGAAATGGCCCGCTCCACTAAACATCTTAATTGCAACATTGATCTATCTGGAGTGGAAAGTATGTTTTGCTACCCTGCAGTAAAATGGCCATTTGGCAGAGAAATGAATCTCCCGTCCAAGACTCATAATTCTTTTACTCTGTGGCCTACCAAAATATTTGGGTAATCACTCTAGCAAGTGCCATCCGATCTGGGGCGTCCCTACTCACAGCGGTTTTTCCGTAGCTGCGTATGCTCTGCATGCATATAGATAGATTTACAGTCCTTGGCCCTGGAAGCTGAAATATGTGCTGCCCTCATAAGAATAGAGTTCGGTGTGCCTCGGACTCAGAGTAGATTTGATTGCCTTTCCTTTCTTTCGCCATGTCAACACTCTGCAACAGCGCAGAATTCTGTATGCTCTTGCAACGTGAGTTGGGGCTCAAGAATTAGGCAGATCAAGGAGCCGTGAAAAGTAGCAGGCAGGACCAGTTAGGAGAGGGGGAACACACCCACTACGGGACAGAGATGAAAGCCATTTCTGACTGACATGGGCCGCGTTGTGGGGAGGCTGTTCATAGAGACCTGGCAGCCTACTTAAAGCTCACCAAGACCTGAAGGGAACATCGCAAGTGGGACTCGACTGGAAAGCGTCAGGTTAGTGGAAGACGAGGATGTTTCTGACATCTGGAGCCTATAGGACAGTTGCATGGAAGCCTTGCCTCTTTGGGACCTCGGGCCATGTGCGTGGACTATATGCCGCCCACGTGACAGGGAAAAGGTGGTCTGGGGTCTGAAGGGCACGCACTCAGTGTGCTAAGAATAAACATGATGTATGTTCTGCTGGGAGATGCCACAATCAGTCAGTCCATCAGCAGCAAGGCACATGCTTGGAGTAGTTTTGCTTTTATTGGTGGTCATGGATCTGCACTGTGCCACCCAACACCAGCCTGACAAAGAGAAGCCATAGAGGTTTTGGATTCAGGCACATCCTGGTTTGAGTACCAGCCATGTCACTTGTGTCACTAGATCACAGCCATCCTGAGTCTGGTCTCAATTTCCTCATGTGTATCTTGGGGCTAATAATACTGATAATGACTTTGTTTTAGAAACTGATGCATAGAATACCTGCAAAGTACCCCATATGTAGTAGGTACCCAACATGTGTCATTGAGAGCTATGCATGTGAGAAAGTGGAGACTCCTTAACTGTGAGCTGAGCAAATTAATTGGGCTGTATATTGAACATTAGTCTTGGCCTTCACAGCCTTCTGCTCTAACCAAATAAACCAGGCATATACTTACTGATGAGGTGGGTTTTTTTTTTTTTTTTTAAGATTTATTTATTTATTTGATAAAATGCATGGCAGGAGCGGAGGGAGAGGTAGGGAGAGACTCTCAAGCAGACTCCATGCTGAGTGAGGAGCCCCATGCAGGGCTGGATCTCATAACCCTGAGATCATGACCTGACCCAAAACCAAGAGGCAGACACTCAATGGACTGAGCCATGCAGATGCTCCAGCACTGGGTTTATATAAACTTTTTGTTCAAAGATGTGAATTAACATCAACGTTTTATTTTTGTGGCAATTAGCAACTCCTCACCCACTTTGTGTAAATCCAATTTGTATTTGCCATTTTGTGACAGGGCTGGCATTGCAAAGCTTAATTTTGGCAGGTAACTGTTGCAGTCGCCCAGTGGAGCTGCAATTTAGTAATGAAAAAGTGTTTCATTTTAACTATGAAATTTAACACAAAGAATACAGCTGCTCAACCGGGCAGTGACAGTGTATGTTAATTTGATTTACACACACACAGTGTACCATGCCTAATTTTGAATGCTGGAAGACTCCGGCACGGCTGATACTAGCTTTGTAAAGGAGACTACCATTCTGGGCCGACTTTATGTGTGTCAGTTGCCCTTCTTGGAGCAAATAAATCTGCAAGTACCAGCCCGTGCTAGAGAAACAAGAGGGAATGTTCCCTTGCATGATATGGATGAAGACTGGGCTTTTCTGGAGGTATCCATCAAGGTGTCTCTTCCTGTGTCTGATCTGTTGGCAGGTCCAGGGTGTTGCTGTCAAGTAAACAGAAGCTGTGGAGTAGGAACTGGTTGAGGACTCCCATTTGGATCATGGCATGCTCTGTTTGGAGAGCCCACCTCAGTTACCTGTGAGGACAAAAGAGGGAGAGGTGCCCCCTGCTCCCAGGCTAACTGGAGTCTTTGAGAGCAAACGCTTATGTCAGCTGAGACCCATGTGAAATGTATTTGGAAATAAAAGCATATGAGTGGGGTGTGTGTATTGTAGAGTGTGTGTTGTGTTATATTAGAGTATGCATTGTGTGATAGGTGTGTGTTGTGTTGTATTACAGTGTATCTTGTGTGATGGGTGTGTGTGTTGTACAGTGTGTGTTGTGTGTATTACAGTGTGCCTTGTGTGATGGGTGTGTGGTGTGTGTGTGGCCTATCTGTGGAGTGTGTACGTATGGTATATGTGGCATGCGTGTGTCATGTGTGCATGGTGTGTGGTATGTGTTCATGTGTGTGTATGGGGGCCCAGTTGTCACACTTGCTTTGGCCCAACACTGAGCAGTGACCTTGGCCCACCACAGACATGTCAGTACACGACCAGACCATTCTCCTTCCTCACCTTCCTACATCGCTGTGAAACCGGTCTATCAACACATAGAAGTGTACAAAGTGAACATTGAAAGTCGCCCGTAATCCTGCACCCCCGTGGTTACAGCTGTTGCTCCTGTGAGATCTGTGTTTCCAGGGTTTATCCATGTGAACAGTAAGCATATTCACCATCATTGGTGGGTGTCACATGTCATGATAACTCTCCATAGTGCCACTTAGTCTTCCTAATGATCATGCTTCGTGGCTCTATGATATTGTGCCCAATGCTGTGCCAGCACTTAGTTCTACTTTAGTGGTTCCATCTGGGGGGCTTTCAAGCTTTTATTTTTTTATTTTATTTATTTATTTATTTATTAAAGATTATTTATTTATTTATTTGACAGAGAGAAATTACAAATACACTGAGAGGCAGGCAGAGAGAGAGAGAAGGAAGCAGGCTCCCTGCTGAGCAGAGAGCCTGATGCGGGACTCGATCCCAGGACCCTGAGATCATGACCTGAGCCGAAGGCAGCGGCTTAACCCACTGAGCCACCCAGGCGCCCCGCTTTCAAGCTTTTAATATGGTAATACCACTATCCAGAATGTTCTCCCTTCCATCAAGCCTGGACCCCTTGCTGCCTTCAAATTCACACTGAGCGCTGTGACTGGAGGCTTTGCAGGGATGAGGGACACTCGGGACCCGAGGCACATCCTCGCCAGCCCTCTGGGGAGGCCTGGGGTGGAGGGCAACAGATTGAGCCCCCAGTGAGACACGCCAACAGCCACCTTCTTGGGCACCTCCACGAAAGCAGACGGCCATGCCCGTTCGCCCTTTTGTTTCCCTTCCTTTCCCTTAATCGCTGATTCCCAGAGGGGTTAGGGCTTGCTGAAACAATTTATTTTTCAGGACTTCCGGCAAGAACAGATTTCCTAAAGGAATTGTCACATGATTTGTGTTGGAGGCCTGGGCCCGCTTTGGATTCATGGTTCTCAGGAATTCCTGCAGGCTTCCACAGCGCTGGAAACTTGCTGTCTCCCAGCCCCTATCATACTGTCCTTTGTTGGGTCTACACATGTGTGCTATATTTTCCTTGAGCTGTCCGGTTGTGTCCACAGTCCCTCCTTATGAAGCCTCTCTTCCATGTCACTCTTTTGAGTACTCGTGTCTCCCACAATCCCTCAACCTGCCCCTGTTGCGACCTTGAGCCCACACCTTTTCATGCATCATCCCCTGTACACATTTCCTACCTTCTTAATCCAAGGCCATTGACCCCTGAAATCATCTAGCTGTATGGGATTAATTTATTTCACCGTGTGGAAATGACCTGTTGCGGAGCAGGGCCATGGATGCTGGAGCAGTAGTAGTCCCCTCCTCAGGGAGGGAGGGGACCATGGAAGAAATGTCTTTCCAGCACTTCCCATGTCTTGCCACACACTCCTCTAACACCAGAATCAGGAGGTGTTACCCTGACAAGGGAGAGTTGACCTTCCCCATTCCTCTGAGCTGATATAGCTCTCTTTCCTTCCCACTGGCCCAGGAAGTATTTTTATCCTCTGCATCTTTCTCTACCTTCTCTTCTCTCCAGTTGATCTTTTCCAAGACCCAGTGATCATTCCTTTAGGAAACATTGCTCTTGGGACAGAGTATAGCAGGAGTCTACCTTACTACCTTATCAGACTGACTGACGATGAAGTTAAGGGGCTTTGTCACTTCCCCTGGGCCGACAGTGCAGCGGCTAAAGGTTGGCTGGTCACATGGAGGAGGTTCAAATCATTACTTGCCAACTCACTAGTTGTTTGGGTTCACGTTTCTGAACCTTAGTTTTCTCATCTGTAAAATGGGAATAACACCTATCTCAGATGACATGAGAAATGTGAAATATTTGGCAAAGTTCCTCAATCATAACTGCCATTTATTGGTAAGGATTATTACTTGAAACTTAGCTCTATTTGGAGGGAATAAAATATTTCAAGGAATTTCAAGCTCCAGTGGAAGATTCTGAAGAGTGTGTGTGTGTAGATGTATATTAATGAATGCACACCTAGGCAATTATTTGGTGGTGGTGGTGGTGGGGGGGAATTGAAGAATCTCTGAAACATACAAGGGAAAGAGTCTTCTCTTAGTATTAATCTCATCCTTCATGGATGCCCATTCTCTTTGTCTTCTTTTCATCTTTAACCAGCTGGTTGTATATTTCTTCCAAGCCTGATGCTTTCCATGACCATACCTCTTGCTTTGTAAATTTCCACATTCCTTCTTTGAAATGTCCACTTCCATCTGCCTTCCAGGCAGAGCACTGGTAGGCCATCGATCTCTAGGGAAAGCAGAGTGCAGGGCCCTGTACAGTGAACAAGGATAAAGTTGCTGGCAGGGCAAGAACCTTTTGGAGAAAGAAGTCTTTTGGAAGGCAATTTCCTAATAACTACAGAAATTAAAGATATATTTGTCTAATTATTCCCGCTCTAGGAATCCATCCCAAGGAGATTTATACAATATGTATCAAGAGGCATATTTAAAAATTCCATGGCAGCATTTTTTTGCCAAGGTAGAAACTGGATAACACTTAAATGTTTACCAATATCAAATACTCTGTAGCCAGGAAGAAGAATGAGGTTGATTCACAGAAATCTCAAAGAGATGATGACATAAAAAGTAGAGGAGGGAAAAAAGCTGAGACGAACGTGGGTATGTTCCTTAGTGTAGAAAAAGGACAGATGCATACCACACTGTTGGTAGCTGTGTCAGCCAGTGAATCAGGGAAGCAGAAACACGGAGAATCACAGAATAAGGACATTTACTATAGGGGTTGCTCTTTATACAACTGGGGGAAGGAGCTGAGCAGGAAAGGGTCTATGAGGGGAGTTGAAGGTTCTGGAAGCTAGCACATCCAGCATCGGGGGCAGGATCACAGAGGGGGACAGTGGGAGGTTGTTGACTGTTCCTGCCAAGCTGTCATTGAGATTGCAGTGAGGCCCCAGGAGGTTACCTGGAGTTCCTGCTGCTTAGCAGGTGGCTGTGGGGAAGACGAGCTGCAAATGGAGAGGAGAGCAGTGATGAGGTCATTGCCTTCGACCAACAGGACCTTCAGAGCTTGATGCTGCTGCCTCAGTTTGGTTTTGCAGATCTTACATGACCTCACCTTCAGCCAACAACAACCCAGAACCATATAGGGAAGGGATTCTAGGATTTGGTGTTCTGAGAGTAACCAAGCAGACAGCAGAATACTCCAGAACAACTGTGTTTGCCTCTGGTGAAGGGAGCTGGAGCTAGGAGATCAGAGGCTACTTGTAGGCTCTGCTATATATGCAAGCATATTCTCCTGAGTCTTTTCCAACAAAAAATGTCCATGTGGTATGCTGCTTGTGTATGAAAAACAAAGAAAACAAACAAACAATAAGGAAACCAGATGATCTTAAGTTTTTTATTTTGCGAACCCTTAACAGTCTTCCACATGTCCTTCTATATAATTCCTTCCTGCTGTCTTCATGAAATTCTTTTTTATTTCCGCACGAAGTTGTCAATGATTTCACTCATTAAAAGAGAAGCTGAGGGGCGCCTGGGTGGCTCAGTGGGTTAGGCTGCTGCCTTCGGCTCGGGTCATGATCTCAGGGTCCTGGGATCAAGTCCCGCATCGGGCTCTCTGCTCAGCGGGGAGCCTGCTTCCTCCTCTCTCTCTCTGCCTGCCTCTCTGCCTACTTGTGATCTCTCTCTGTCAAATAAATAAATAAAATCTTTAAAAAAAAAAAAAAAAGAGAGAAGCTGAAAAGTTGCATGTATGTGCGAGTGCTGGTGCGTGCCTGTTCACACGCATGTGCATGTGTATATGAGCATGTGTGTGTTGGGTTTGTGTGAACCTCCGGTCTGATCTACTCCTGGCCCCTTTCCCTTTAATGATGGGCTTTTGACCTATGCCAAAGACGCCCAGGAGACAGGAGGGCCTGAAGGGGGGCCTTGGTGAGATGAAAGCTCCCTGGGAGATGAACCTCATACACCACACAGGGGGCTTTTGTTCCATTAATTTTTATTGGGAGAGGCATATCCCCTGCTGCTTTAGACTGCCTCTCCCTGGGGCACGCAGCAAACTGTGCTCTTGCAAGTGCTGCTTGTACAGATAATTCGGGAAAGAAGAGGCAAGGTTAATATCATGGCATCTGGCACGGACACCATTGTTCAAGACCCTTGGCTTGCTCCTTTAGGGTTCTAGGGTGGTGGGGAGAAATTCAGGGACCATGGAGCAAGCTGGCACCCCATTAGTGAGAGGCACAGTCTCTCTTCAGATCCCGTATGGGTAGAAGTGGGTAGGAGTGCGTGGGCTCACATCGTCGGGGGAACTTGGTGTCATGGCTTCTTGTTCTCTTTGAGCCAGATCCCTTCAGCTCAGGCTGAGCATCTGCCAAAG
This sequence comes from Mustela putorius furo, assembly GCF_011764305.1. Lineage (NCBI taxonomy): Eukaryota > Metazoa > Chordata > Mammalia > Carnivora > Mustelidae > Mustela > Mustela putorius. Next base: position 23,877,621 of record NW_025421341.1, read on the forward strand.
AACAAAGGGAACCACCTGAGGTGAATGTTCCTCTTTCTTGGCATTCTTTCTTAGTGGGTCACCAGGTGTCTAATTATAGAAGTATCAATTGTTTTCTGGTGGGGCAGGGGGGTGTCGGCAGAAAGAGCATCTGAGATGCCTGAGCAATGTGGATATAAACAAAGAGCTAGGACATGGACCACTTGAGCGCTCATTCCTTCTAAACTAGTCTTTACTAGTCAAGAATTTGGTTAAACTCTCTCAGAGCCCTTTGTCTCTCTCTCCTTATAGCGTACCCCCTTGGTGGTTTGCCAGCTCCTGGAGCAGGGACGAGTTGCTGGCTATGGATCCCCAGTGCCTCACTACAGTAGCTGGCTTGGAGTTTAATTCCCTCCATGACCACAAATGCCTCAGCTCAGCCCTCCACACATTCTGAGTTCATTTCCTACTTCTTGCTTACTTGCTTGCCCTACTTCTGTCATGATGGTTTTTTGATGCCTGAATGCATGGGGGCATACTCCAGCCCACAGGCTGTTGAATTGGCTGTTCCATTGACTGTTCCCTGCATCTGGGATGCTCTCTTTGATAGCCCCATAGGTGAATCCTTCCATGTCTCACCTCTCAGCCAGGCTGCCCCCACCCTGAATACACTGACACCATGCCTTTTACTTGCCTCTCCTCTGAAGCTTTAATCCCCCTGTCCTTTAATCTCCCCTCCCCCCTTTAAAAGGGCTGTCCTCCACCTATAGGCTGTTCTTTGGAGCCACATGGAGGTTCCAGCCAGAGTGGCTGGGGTGAGGACGAGAGCCTGGAGGCACAAGGTCGACCTTGTACTGTGGGTTCATGCAAGGGCAGACTATCAGCTGAGGCTTTCAATATCTAGATGCAGGATTTCAGAACAGAGCAGGTGGAATTTTTCATAGGGGTTTTGCTATGTTAAAAAATTGCATAAATTGATTAGCTTCTAACATACCTTGCAGTTTATTTTTTTAATTTAATTTTTTTGCTTATTGTTTATATTCTCACTTCCATTTAAAAATAGGCCTTTTGAGGGCAGGGATCCCGGTCTATTTTGTTCACTAAAAATACATATTAAGTTTTAAAGAAATATTTGTTGCTATTGTTGGAATTGATGGACAATATTTTGCAAAAAATTGCTTGGAGATACCTCCTATTTTTGGTGAAATTAAACAGAAAGGACCACTGGTCGAGTTAGCACTAAAATGAAAGGAGACTATTTTTCAGCATTTCCTCAAACTTGTGCAGTGGAGTATGTTAATGCAGAGATGGGATATGTAATCAGCACAGTCATCTTCACAGATAACAATAAGTGTTGGATTTCTCACCATTGCAGAGGGCTCTTCAGATGTCACATGACTTTTATTTGAGGTAGAGAGTATTAATTCCATTTTGCAGATGGGTAAACAGCCTCAGATAGCTTAAGTGACGTCTCACAGCTGGTAAATAATGTCGTGAAGGTCTAGACTGGGTATTGTGAATGCTAGCCCCTGTCCTTTAACAACCCCCCCCCCCCCCCCGCCTTTAAAAGGGCTGTCCTCCACCTATAGGCTGTTCTTTGGAGCCACATGGAGGTTCCAGCCAGAGTGGCTGGGGTGAGGACAAGAGCCTGGAGGCACAAAGTCGACCTTGTACTGTGGGTTGACCCAAGGGCAGACTATCAGCTGAGGCTTTCAATATTTAGATGCAGGATTTCAGAACAGAGCAGGTGGAATTTTTCATAGGGGTTTTTCTATTTTAAAAAATTGCATAAACAATATAATTCATGCAGGGAGTGTTGACTAAAGCATCTCTGTAGAGGGTGGGCAATGTTGTCTTCAACCAGTTTGACTGTCTGGGATCTTTTGAGGGAAACATTCTTTGAGTGGTGGCTCTTAATGGGGGCAATTTCAGAGACATTAGGGAATATCCAGAAACATTTTTGTTTTTCATAGCTGTTGAGGGGGTATTTTTGGCATCTTGTGGGTAGAGGCCAGGCATGATGCTGAACACTCCACAAGTCACAGGGCAGGTCGACCATGGGGAATCATCCAGCTGAAATGTCCATGGGGTCCAGGTTGAGAAACCTTGCTTGTTTTTCTGAATTTCTGATTCTTTTTCCCAAGAGGGTGTGGCATCAGGGCTGGAAATCTCTCTTTAAAAGAATTCCTTCTTGGGAATTAATTGGCAAAGGGAACAAGGAATTATGACTTCCTAGGGCTGTCAGCTCACCACCTGCTGTAACATCAATCATGTTCCTGCCTGTGCCACCGCTGGAGGCAGAGAGCTGCTGTGCTGGACTGTCGGTGTGAGTCCAGAGTCTTCAGACTCCCTCCTTGAACCCGGAAGAGCAGGTGGAGCCAAGTGGAGGCTAAACTCTCTGTATTGTCTGTTGCCTAGAAGCCCCAGGCATCGCACAACTCAGATGAACTCTGGGCCCTGATGTGGGGCTCTGACAGTTCTCTGTACTGCTAGAATGCCCAGGGATATTTGTTCTAACTCATCCAATTGGTATTGAGATACTTTCCGAATGAAGGATAGCACTGTCAGCTACTACTCTGGAAATTAGCATATGCCTGCCAGGGTTTACTCTCCTTGCCAATAAAGTCAAGTTGCAATATCTCTCTTAGACTCCGTGCTCTCCATTTCTTGGAGACTCATATTGGGTAATGGATACGTACATGCACATATTCACATATAAAAATTATAATAAAATGTTAGGGTTAAAAAAAAAAAGAAAAATTTAAAGGTTATTTATTCTTACACTATTCCTTAATATGTGAGGAAACAGAGATCCTGGAGTAATGTAAATTATTTTCTGAGACTTCTGGGTTCGTAACAGAATAGGATGGGAACTGTGGTCTATCCAGCTCCTAGCTGGGCACTATTTTCACTAGTCAAAGATTTTTAGATTATTAGAGATATCAGGGTAGAGGTATCCCTTGTCTGGGTGAAACTCATTTTGCATTTTATTTAGTTCACAGATTTGAGTAAGCCCAGTATCATTCGCATCACAGAGATGTGAGGGGTGGCCACTCCTCTTACTTGAGGATGCCACACATTTGATAAAAGGATTTTATACCATCTGGCTTTTCTCTCAGCTCTAGGGGATCTCTCTGCATTTTACATTTTCTCTGTAGATGACTTCAGCCTCCACTTCGTAGTCAGTTACCACTCAGCCAATGCTTCCTTGAAGATGTGGGCTCAGTCTATCTCCAGACCCCGGTGTGTGGGGGAAAAGCAAGAACACTGGGAAAGGCAGGTTAGATGTGAATGACAGGCTTCTCGAGTGAGGGTCTGATTGTTCTCACTGGACCCGGAGCTCCACTAGCCTCTATGTTTCCCCAGAGTCGAACACAGCACCCAACAACTTACTATGTAATTAGGAGATGAATGAATGAACAGAAAAGGAGAATTCAGAGCTGCTGAATTGATGTGAAGAGCTTTTATTGACTATGAATTTGCTTATCTTCTCCCCGTATTTACCACCCATTGAAGAAGTTCTTACTCTTGGTTATATATAATCTAGAGGATGAGTTTTTTTTGCAGCTGAAGACACTGCCTTAGTTCATTAGGGTGGCCATAGATCAGCTAGCTTATAAGCAACAGAAATTTATTTCTCACAGTTCTGGAGCCTGGAAAGTTCAAGATTGAGTTTCTGGGAGATTCAGCATCCTTTAAGGACCCACCTTTATTCACAGACTGCCATCTTCTCACTGTGTCCTCACATGGGGGGAGGGTTAATAAGCTCTCTGGGGTTTCTTTGATGGGGGCACTAATTCTATCCACAAAGGCTCTAACCTAATCACTCCCCAAGGGCCTCACTTCCACATACCATCACATCAGGGATTAGGTTTTAACATACGATTTTCAGGAGGACACAAATATTCAATCCAAAGCAGACACCAAGGCCTCCCACTAGAGTTCCTGAATCATTATCTTTGGATGTGGAATCTGGGCATTCGTGGTTGTAGGAAGGTCTGCTGCTGGTTTTGTTGTCTGCTTGGGTGAAGGACCAACAATTAACAAATTATTTGCTAGATGAGTTGTTTTTCTGTGAGAACACATTTTTAATATTCAGTAGGAAAATAGGAGACTCTTTGTGGTCCTTATTCCTGCAACACAGCTGTGGTAGGTGTTTTATAACTAAGTATAATCATTCTTTACCCAAGTGTTATAAACTCCTGTTACCACTCTGTGTTTGAGGGGTTGCATTTTTGCTGATCCACTAATGTATGACTGTCTTGGATACCCGCTTCATTCATTATTAAAAGCAAAAGATTAATTCATTTAATTGTTTTTGGTGAATGATCATAGTAAGGAAAAAAAATAGGCGAATGTCTCTGTCCTCACAGAACTTCTATTCCTTGGGGGAGACAGTTGATAAACAGGATGATAAAGTATAATATGTAATATGGTTAGATGACATTAAGGGGTGAATTAATTATCTATTGCTGTGTATCAAATTACCATCCAACTTAGAGACTCAAAACAACACATTCCTTTTTTTTTTCCTCTCAATTTTTGAGAGTCAGGAATGTGGGAGTGGCTAAACTGGATGTTTCTGGTCGAGGATCTCTCAAGAGATGGTAATTAAGATAGAGGTGGGGGCCATAATAAGTTGGAGGCTTGGCTAGGGCCTGGGGATCCACTTTCATGATGGTTCAGGCTTATGGTTCTTGGCAGGACTTGGTTCTTCTCTGGGTGGATCTCTCCAGAGTGGTGTTTGAGTGTCCTCACAACATGGCAGCTGACTTCTGACCCCAGGGCAAGTGAGTCAAGCCTGAGAAAGTGCACAAGCAGAAAGCCACAGTGCCTTTTTATGACCTGTCTTAAAAGCAACATCCTAGCACTTCTTCTACATTCTATGTGTCAAAAGTGAGTCCCCAAGAGAAGCTCATTCTCAAGATGAAAGGCATTAGGCACCACCTTTTTAAGAGAAGAATATTTAAATTTATTGATATATATATTTTTAAAGATTTATTTATTTATTATATACATAGAGAGAGAGCGCAGGGGGAAGGGGCAGAGGGAAAGGGAGAGAGAGTCCCAAGCAGACTCCATGCTAAGTGCGGACCCTAAAGTGGGGCTTGATCTTATGACCCTGATGTTACAACCGGAGCTGAAACCAAGAGTCAGTTGCTTAACCAACTGAGCCATCCAAGCACCCCCAGTTTGTTGATATATTTTAAAACTATCACAAAGACTAAAGGGAAAGCAAGTGGGGAAGGGAGCTGTGGAGTGTTGGCGGGGAGTGGGTTGTCATGGTAGACAGAATGGCTGTGGGAGACCTCCCAGAGAGGCTGAGAGGTGGGCACATCTCTGGAGGAGGCCAGTGTGGTTGGAGGCAGGAGATAAACCAGGCAGATAGAGGGATGCAGGGAAACAAATGGGGAGAGGCTTCTTAGATCTTTTAAGGACTTTGGTTTTTTACTTTCAGGGTGAAGGGAGTTAATGGAAGATTTTGAGGGTGGTACTTTTTATGTTCCATACAGAGTAGGGTAGAAGAGGGCAATGAGAGAAGCGGGGAGACGAGCTGGAAGCTCTTGCAATAATCTAACGAGGGAGAATCATGACTTGGCCTTGTAGAAGGTTGGGGGTGTATGTGGAGGTGAATAGCCGAAGATGCGGGGAGGAGGCTGCATTCTAGATGTAACTGAAAATCAAGATTTGCTGTTAGACTGAATATGGGCTGTGAGCAAAATAATAATAAAAAAAAAAACACAACGAAGGGTTACTGCAAGGGTTTTGCCTTATGTAGCTGAGGGAGTGATTTGGCATTCAGTAACATGATAAGGAATTAACATGTGTCTCAACCAGCTTGATGTACAAAACTGCTTCAGATTTCCTCAAAGAAGAGGGACCTTCTTCTGAAGCATTTTTAAACCAGCACAAAGACTCAAAAGCAAACAGAGATGATTGGATCTTCTGATATCTATTTTTCAAATTAATACCCCCAAAGCTTAGAAAAGAACATGGACTTGATTATTTTTATTAACCATTGTTATTGATGACCTAAAAGAGTAAGGGAGGTGGTGTTACCTGTGTCTACTGACCCTAGTTAGTGAGCTTCAGTGATGGCCCAAAAGGAGATCTCTTGGCTAGAAGAGTAATCAATGCAGATTAAAAAAGAGAGAGAGAGAGAGAGAGACTTACTTAAAAGACTGTTATGCATGCAAAGCAAGCTAGAGAACTCTTGCACGGTTGAACATTCTTATTTTAAATGAGTGAAAATTCATTTATTCTTTCACCCACTTTACAAATATTTACGGATTGCCTAATGCATTAGGTGCTGCTCAAGGTTCTGATGGAAGGCAGAAGTATTGGATGGGAACATTTAAAGTTGCTGATATTTGGCCATTTGTAGTCTACCAAAATGGCGTTTTCTTATTGTTCGGGATAATAGGTGATGAGAAAATTTTTGATGTAGAGGTTGACTGCCCTAATCAACATGCCCTTTCAGTCTGTATATGTATGTCGATATTTAATATTTTAATGTCCACTACTTGTGCATTCTGCTTGTACTCCGTAATGTTTCCCTTCTCTAATGACTTAGTTGTCCTCATTTCTGTCTCTTAATACCTGTCACACCTGCTCGTTGTGATTTAAACTTCATTTTCTTTTCTTGCCCTCTGTGTAAATGGAGCACAGCTGTTTCCTGTCGCCTGTGTGTCCAGTGTCCTTTCCTGTACTTGAACCTATCTATAAGGTCGTATTAAGGGGTATTACCAGGCCCGAGGATGTACTTTATAACTAAGCACGTCACATCTCAGGCTTTCTGGTATCAGTTTAGAGTATTAAAGACCCGTCTCAGCCAGTTAGAGCCTGACTCTGAACCCCAGCTGTGTGGATCTTGCACGGATATGCTGTCTTGCATGGAACAGTTGTGACAAGCTTAAGCTACTGGTAATAGTGTTCCAGCCTTGAGGGCAGGTTTAGCTAAGGCTGGTTTATAGTGATGATCGTCATTTGATAATGCTCTTCAATTTCTTATTTCAGAGCTGAATATGAACCAAACTGAAACCATCGCTAGGCACACAGGCAATTTTATTTAAGATTGCAATAAGAAGTGGTTGTGTTTCTCGATTCCCTTGGGTTCACCTGCATTTTTTATTCCAATACAACATATGCTCAGCTCTGCACATCTCAGAAACACGACATCTTATCACTCTGTTGGGAAGTTCCTCTATTCCTATTATGTGGCTTCTCTGGTGCTCTACAACTTCATTTTGCCTCGTCTCTGTCTAGAAAGCAACATTCTCAGAGGTTTTCCTGAGCGAAGTAATACAATTACATTGGAATAGCTGCAGGATGTGTCCAGGCTAGAGCACAGTGATTGTGCAATGTGGAACAGGGATGCCATTACTTTTGCCTGTCTTGCTTAATTAGAATTACACGCAGCATGACTTGGGTCCTATCCATACCAAGTTTATTGGGGAGTAACACCATGAGGTGGAGAGAATGTCTGTAGATATGGAAAAAAGGAATTTTTTTGTGGTACATAAACTGTTTGATGAATGGAGAGAGCATTAACCAGCACCTGCATTCTCGGGGAGTCATCTGATTGCCTTGAAACCCATTACACTATTTTTCTCCCTTTTCTTTATCACATTTGGCTACAGGCACAGCAGCTGTCTCTGACAACATCTATTGTTTGATTGCATCCGTTGCCTTTAAAAATCCAGGTCCGTGAGCCCAGTATCGACTTCAAATGGAATTGGTGCAAAGGGATAAGAACGGAGACAGCAGGTCTTTGCCAGGCACGGAATGATGACTCCATTCCAATCACATTTCCCTTTAATGAGGGTCCTGACGCGGCTCTCATTCCCCTGCAAGTGCCATGCTGCATCCGGTGTAATGGTTGCACTTGATGGATAATTTATGCAAACAGAACACAAACAAGAAGTCATTAAGCCACAGAACGAGGGTCCTTGACTTTTGCAAAACCAAACAGTTATTCTGATCCTGATGAGTTTAATTTTACTTTTGGTTGAGTACTGATGAATACATTATATTTAAAATAAATATTGTATTATCAATATTCATGATCAAACTGAATGTCATTTGGTGTTTAATACAGTAGCCCCCCCTCTATTCGAGGGGGATATATTCCGAGACCCCCAGCAGAGGCTTGAAATGGCAGATAGTGCCAGACCCTCTGTACACAATGTTTTTTCTTATACACACATGCGTACCTATGAAAAAGTTTAATTTATAAATTCGGCACAGTAAGAGATTAACAACAATAACTAATAATAAAATGGAACAATTATAATAACATGCTAGACTAAAAGTTATGGGAATGTGGTCTCTCTTGCAGAATATTGTACTGTACTCACCTTTTTGATGATGATGATACAGATAATAAAATGCCTATGTGATGGGATGAAGTGAGATGAATGATGTATTGTGATGCAGCATTGGGCTATCATTGACCTTCTGACTATACATCACAAAAAGGATCATCTGCCTCTGGACCATGATTGACCATGGGTAACTGGAACAGGAGGAAGTGAAACTGTGGATAATTGGGGGGAGGGGGACTATTGTATTTTTTGGTTTTTTTTTTTGAGAGATGTATACAGATCATGATTTCCATAAAAAGTCACAAAGCATTCATGTTCATATTTTTAATCTTATCTTAAGTCTGTTTCAAATGGACTCTCACAAAGCTAGATGGAAAAAGAATGAGGTGAATATATTATTTGGATATTTCTTAATGTCTTTACTTTTCATTCGAATAGTCCTTGTTTTGTATATGCAGCTCTAGGATGTATTTAAATGTGAATTTGGGAATTAGAAATAAGGAAAGACTGGATAACATAAAGAAAAATGATAATAAACATGATTTGGCTACCAAGTGATTAAAATCTACTTACAAGGATATTAAAATTTTTAAAAAAGTAAGGCTTTAGCGTGCCTCATGGCTTTGTTGTAAACCAAGGGCCACGTAGGTGTACAATATTTGGATGTCAGTTTACATAATATGTTGTGTTCTCAGTATTTTCCAGAAGCCTGGCAGTTTATTTTAGTAATTTTAATTTTATTAGAACAGTGTCCTCGGTCCCGGTGGCTGTATGGCATCTCTGGGAGCACTCACGTGAAAATCATTAAAGTCTAAATGTTCCTGGCAGGTAATCTCACTGTCTTTTCATCTTTCATCTCCAGGAAGGTGGCCCCCATAGATTGTTTAAAGGAAAAGAAACACAGTAATATCAGGCACAAATAACAATGCTGTACCCAGACCCCTCCCCTGAGGAGGGGAAGACATGGAGGCTGTTATATCTGAGGAGTGGAATCCTGCAGGTTTCACCTGTAGGAAAGCTGGGGAGAATATTCCCCTCCCAAATCAGTTGCAGCGTGGCACAAGCCTTCTGGGCCTTTCAGTCCTAGTGAACCCCAGAGAGGACAGAGCCCCTAGCACCTGTGGTGGGCAAGCCTCCCAGACCCACAGCTGGGGCAGCTGTATCTCTAATAGTCATTTCCTCTGCCACTTCAGGGTGGCATGGCAAATAAGAGGAGCTGGCAGCTTGGGGGCCCTCAGCTTCGGGAGAGTGGATCTCTCGGGGAGCTCAGTGCGAGGTAAATATGAGAAAGAATTGGGGAGGACTGCAGTGGGGAAGGGAAGCAAGCTTTCTACATTGTCAGGGCCCAGACTTTTCCCCAGGGAAGGGAAAAAGGGAAAAGAGAGCTGTAAATACATAGTTCAGAGATGGAACAGACCCGAAGGAACAGGTCTGGGCAGCAGGTAGGCCTTTTTGTGGGTTGACAGACAGTGCCACACCCTTGGCAGCTATCGGTGACATGTGTCTTGACTGTTTCCTTTGCTGTGCAGAAGCTTTTGATTTTGATGAAGTCCCAAAAGTTTATTTTCGTTTTTGTTTCCTTTGCCTTTGGAGACATATCTTGAAAGAAGTTGCTGTGGCTGATATCGAAGAGATTACTGCCTATGTTCTCCTCTAGGATTCTGATGGATTTCTGTCTCACGTTGAGGTCTTTTTTCCATTTTGAGTTTATCTTTGTATACGGTGTAAGAGAATGGTCGAGTTCCATTCTTCTACATATAGCTGCCCAGTTTTCCCAGCACCAAATTAATATGAGAAGAGAGAAGAACCACATGGTCCTCTCAACTGATGCAGAAAAAGCATTTGACAAAATCCAGCATCCGTTCCTGATTAAAACACTTCAAAGTTTAGGGAGAGAGGTAACATTCCTGAGCCTCATCAAATCTATCTATGAAAGACCCACAGCAAATATCATCCTCAATGGGAAAAAGCTTGCATCCTTCCCATTGAGATCAGGAACAAGACAAGGATGCCCACTTTCACCACTCTTGTTCAACATAGTATTAGAAGTCCTAGCAACAGCAATCAGACAACAAAGAGAAATAAAAGGTATCCAAATTGGCAATGAAGAAGTCAAACGCTCTCTATTCGCAGATGACATGATTCTTTATATGGAAAACCCAAAAGACTCCACCCCCAAACTACTAGAACTCATACAGAAATTCAACAACGTGGCAGGATACAAAGTCAAGGTGCAGAAATCAGTGGCTTTCTTATACACTAACAATGAAAATACAGAAAGGGAAATTAGAGAATCGATTCCATTTACTATAGCACCAAGAACCATAAGATACCTGGGAATAAACCTAACCAAAGAGGTAAAGGATCTGTACTCGAGGAACTACAGAGCACTCATGAAAGAAATTGAAGAAGACACAAAAAGATGGAAGACCATTCCATGCTCTTGGATCGGAAGAATAAACATTGTTAAAATGTCTATACTGCCTAGAGCAATCTATACTTTTAATGCCATTCCGATCAAAATTCCATCAGTATTCTTCAAAGAGCTGGAGCAAATAATCCAAAAATTTGTATGGAATCAGAAGAGACCCCGAATCACCAAGGAAATGTTGAAAACAAAAATAAAACTGGGGGCATCATGTTACCTGGTTTCAAGTTTTACTACAAAGCTGTGATCACCAAGACAGCATGGTACTGGCATAAAAACAGACACATAGACCAGTGGAACAAAGTAGAGAGCCCAGATATGGACCCTCAACTCTATGGTCAATTAATCTTCGACAAAACAGGAAGAAATATACAGTGGAAAAAAGACATGTGTCTTGAAATGACATGTGACATGTATCACTAGCTCACCTGGGAAAGACGACCGGTGGCTACATCCCAAATTTCCTTATTCCTCAAATACTTTAGAAATTCTACAGAAGATGCATAATCAAGTTTTATCTCTCCATTTACTGATTCTGTGGGTCTAGTGTAGGGTTTTGGTTTGGTCTTTAACAGGAATCTTGAAGTGGTTCTTCTGTAGAGTGTCAGGTGACTCTCATGGTTTGGGTGTCACTATTGTAGGCTCTGAAGTCAGGGGTCCTGTAGCTACAGAACTGTCTCCAGTCTATAGCTTTAAAGACATCCTCACTAGGGCACCTGGGAGGCTCAGTTGGTTAAACGTCTGCCTTTGGCTCAGGTCATTATCCCAGGGTCCTGGAATTGAGCCCCATGTCAGGCTCCCTGCTCAGTGGGAAATCTGCTTCTCTCTCTGCTCCTCCCCCTGCTCAAGCTCACTCTCTCTCCCTCAGTTTCTCTCTCTCTTTCAAAAGTAAATAAAATATTAAAAAAATAAAGACACCTCACTTAACTTATGGGTCTCTGAAGAGAGCTAATTCTCTGGGCCCCCGTCTCTGGTAGTTTCCTTTTCCTCTCAAGGTCCTGAATCTTCACACAAGAGTTGGAGTGATCTGGTTGGATTGTTTTTAGTTTGGCTTCGGGGCCAAATTCCATCTAAACTTCTATATACTCATTTCTGCTCCTTGACCGTGAGTCTAGAGTCAACTCCTAGATGGTGAGTCTAGAGAAAAGATATTTTCCTACTCCATTTGTGAGAGGAAAGATATTTTTATATACTAATAGGAATAAGTTAATGTATTTAAAAATGGGCATAACCTTAGGATATGGATGTAGTCTTTAAGTTTTGCCTTGTGGACTGAAATTATACACACACACACACACACACACACACACACACACATACACACACACACTTATCTATATATTATTTATTCTGTGTCTGTCATTGTTTACAACTCTGCAGCTACATTTCTCAGGCTCTCTTGCTGACCAGCTTCTGAGTAGGTGCGGTCAGTGGAGATGCGTGCAGAAGAGTGGAAGTAGGGAGATGGGGAGAAGCCAAGTTATTTCTCCCTCTCTCTGCCTTCATACTTTATCAGTTGTTGTATCTCTTCTGAGCTCCATAGTTATAGCTCTTGCCAGGTAGCTTCTGAAATGTTGCTGGGAACGTCACCTCCTCCCTGTGTTCTTTCAGTCCCAAGATGATAGCAACTTTCTGTTGCATTAATCCCTGGGTTGCTTCATCTGTTTTGCTTCTTAGCTCCTCAGTTATCTGTGTAACTAATGCCTTCTGTAAGTTTACTATTTAAAATGCCTAGTGAGGAAAGCTTCCTACTTCCTGGCTGCATTTGGATGGATTCACTGACCACAGGTAGACACTCTTGCACAGAGCTTTCTAGAATTTAAGGAAAGTGATGAGGTGCAGCACAGTGGATCTGGACTCAGAATACTAGGGTTCAAGTTTCAACCACAGGCAAATAATTTCATCTCTTTGGACCTCTGTTTCTTTGGCTGTGAAACCTCAATGGATAGACTCTAAACTTCTCTTTGTCCTTACAATAACTTTCCCACAAAGGGAGTAAGATTAGGACTTTAATAGGCTTATTGAGAGCCACAGAAATATCATCTATGATCTGCCTCATATTATAACTTATTATAATTACTCATAATAAATGCTCACTATATATAAATACTCATTATAAATACTCATTATAAATATAAGCACTCTTTTATGCTGAGCCCAGTCATAGCTTTTCAACATAATGATCTTGGCAAAGGATAAGATTTGGCAAGCAAGTCAAAACCCATTTTCCACCCATGATTCCAAGTCTTGACTTTTTTTCAGATACAGAGGCTGAACAGAGAGAGGTTAATGCATGTCAGACACAGGAGGAAATATGTTTTTTATTTTAAGGTTATCTGGACATGATAGCATAGTTTCTATCTCTCACCTATCTATAGGTATACATATATATATACTCATGTATTCTTAAATATATACAAATAGTGGGTATACGTATGTGTGTGTGTACATATTTAAAATCAGAATTTAGTTGAATGAGGGAAGCAGCCGGGGATAACCTAATCCAACACTTTCATTTTATGGATGAGGAAAATGGAGCTCACTCACTGAAAACAGGGATATGTGTATGAGTTCTGTGGGGAAACTGAAGGAAAACAATTAAAATGAGAGGTACTTGTTTGTAGTTTTAGGCCATCAATAGATTTTTCAGTTGGCAACACTGATGTGTTATAATTTTTGTATCTTTATTTTGGTGATTAACACCCATATCAATTTTGTTATTATTTTTATTTATTTTATTTTATTTTTTCAGTGTTCCAAGATTCATTGTTTATGCTCCACACCCAGTGCTCCGTGCAGTATGTGCCCTCCTTAATACCCACCACTAGGCTCACTCAACCCCCCACCTTCCAAAACCCTCAGTTTGTTTCTCAGAGTCCACAGTCTCTCATGGTTCATCTCCCCCTCCAATTTCCCCCAAATCATTTTCCCTTTCCTTCTCCTAATGTCCTCCATGTTATTCCTTATGTTCCACAGGTAAGTGAAACCATATGATAATTTACTCTCTCTGCTTGACTTATTTCACTCAGCATAATATCTTCCAGTCCCGATCATGTTGATACAAAAGTTAGGTATTCATCCTTTCTGATGGAGGTGTAATATTCCGTTGTATATATGGACCATATCTTCTTTATCCATTAGTCCACTGAAGGGCATCTTGGCTCTTTCCACACTTTGGCGACTGTGGCCATTGCTGCTATAAACATTGGGGTACATATAGCCCTTCTTTTCACTACATCTGTATCTTTGGGGTAAATACCCAGTAGTGCAATTGCAGAGTCATAGGGTAGCTCTTATTTTGTTATTTTTTTTAATGGTTTTATTTATTTGTCAAAAAGAGAGAGAGAGCACAAGCAGAGGGAGAAGTATGCTTCCTGCTGAGTAAGGAGCCTGATGTGGGACTCAGTGCCGGGACCTTGGAATCATGACCTGAGCCCTTGAAGGAGGATGCCAAACCAACTGAGCCACCCAGGTGCCTCTCAACTTTGTTATTTTTCACTTTTGCAGTGTAGGGAATGGAAGAATTCATCTGCCAATTGTCACAGGAAAGAAAGGGAATGAGAAACCTACAAATGGGTCTTAATTTCTCATAAAATTTCTGATCTCAAGTTTGGTGAAATCAGCTTGTTTTAAGTCCCAGTGAAGTTCAATCCTTATAGTCCTGTGTAGGGGTGGAAAAACAAAAGGTGGTAGACAAAAATATAAAACTTCTGGGATTTATTTCAGCAGTTCATTCTTGGCAGAGATGATGGGATTGCAGAATATATGAAACTCTGTTTTATTTTGTATAATCTGTCTACCTGCTGATTTTTTAATCGTAAATGGTATAACGGTGCTTGCCATAGATTTCCCATTCACCGTAAAAACGAAAGTGTTTGAAATAAGGAGCAGAGCAGTTGATTTGTTTGGTTACATTTCACAGGGACAGTCCATTCCTGGTGTATGTGCTCCAGATGTTGGTGAGCAATAAGATAGAGCTTTCCAGAAACCCAAGGTTGAGATTTTTTTCCTCACAGTTTTGTCCAGTTCATTATTTGTATGCCATATGTGCTCTCAAGTTCACCCCTCTGCTATATCAATTAAAGCCTTTTACTTGTTGTTGTTCTTGTTGTTGTTATTAAATTGTGATTATCTCTATCTTGAAGCATTTTCATTTAAATGTTGATTGTTCATAGCACACAGCTCCTGAGCCATATCCACCGGAGGGAGGTAGGAGAAATAGGACATTAATCTTACCAGCTGGGTTTACAGCTTCATTGTCTGGTCTTATTTTATGAGAAGAAAGCACATGGTGGTAGAAGAGAGAAATTGCTGGGGGGTAAACGTGTCCTTTTAAATGCCACTCTTGGCTTCCTGACAAGGTAGAAAGAAAAAGCCTATGGTGGTTTTGTTCAAGTACAGTGATGGAAATGAAGCCAGGGCGGACTTTTTGGCAGAGAGCTGAATTTTCCCTTCTCACATAGAGGTTAACTTTCATGGAGGACATGCTCTTCCACAGGAGCATTTAGGAGCATTGTTATGTATTTGCTCAGCTAGTTAGAGGGTATGATTGTTAGTGGTGCCACCTCAGAGAGAGTTGGTCAGACCACAGGGAAAGCCAGAGAAACTCAGGGGCCTCTGCAGGATCTCACTGGCCAAGTAGCTTGATTCCTCATTAGCTCTGCTTCCTGAAATCAGCCCTACCTCCAAGTATCTGGTTGTGATAGTGGTTTCAACCGCCAACCAGCTCAGAGAAGAGAAAGGAGCATTATTGTTTGGTTAAAGAAGATATACTCTGAACTCAGCTTGCCTACATTTATGTTACCACCGTCCTCTACCAGCCCTGTGAGTGGAGCAGCTTTCTTCATTTCTTCAAACCTCAGTTTTCCCATCTGTAAAATGGAGACAAAAATGTGACCTCAGGAAGATCATTTATGTATAGAGTTTACACAGTGTTCAAAGATTGAATGCTCAATCAATTGAGCTTTGAGTATTGAGTGCTCAAAGATGTTGGCTTTTATGTATTTTTTTTAAAGAGATCTTGACATGTATTAAGGTCATGATATATGCACCAAATACATGTCCAGGCAACTCAGACCATCTCACCTTCCAGGCCTCAGGGAATTTATGCCATGGAGGCAAAGGGGGAAATCTGTGATGGGATGCCGAAAGTTTGCTTTTCTTTGGTATTCTGTCTCTTTTCTGAAACAGGAAGTGTGCACTCCCTATTCACAATGGTGAAATATGGCTTAAGAGTTTTATGATTGGAAGGCTTCTTTGGTTCTGATAGGTTGAGGCTCCTTTGGTTCCGGTTTAAAGGAGCACATTTCTCTCTGCCTAAGGCTGACTCTGACTAGATCTGGAGGGAACCCTGAGGTCTCTGTACCGTCCTGTCCAGCTCAACAGAATATCAGAGACAGCGAGTAGTGCAGGAGACCTGTCAGGACTATTGTTAAGTTAACTGGAACAGCCCTTTTGTTTTATATCTTAGATATAATGTTGTAGAGGTAGAATTGAAGATGAGTATCACAATCTCATCTAATCAATGATGTGGCAGTTTGGTTATTTTCTGATAAATATAGCCTATTGATATCAAATTAGAGAATTCAACTGCTTTCCTGCCCACATTTCCGGAGTATTCTCTAAAAGTCCATCTCTCTGAGGGCACACACATATTTTGCTGAAAGATAACCTTTGGTATGAAGTCTTATTGGACACATTTTATTAATTAATTTAATAAATGTTTATTGCACACATGTTATGTGTTATGAAATGTAACAGACACTGGAGTGTGCAGCAGCAAACCAGACAGAGATGGGCCTTGCCCTCAGAGACCTCCCAATCTCATCACCTCATAAGCAAGCTCTACATGGTAACTTTTTTTTTTTTTTTTTTTTTTTTTTTTACTAGATAATAGCCTTCAACTCTTTCTTTACCTTTACTCAGTTGTTAGTGTTTTGACCGACAGAATATGGTGAAGTCATACTAGACTATTCAGGGCCTGGCCTTCATAAGGTCTGAAAGGTTCTGCTTTATCTATTTCTCTGTTTCTCTGGATCCGCAGTCAAGTAAGAAGCCTAGCTGCTCTGAGAACACCATGTTGTGAGCAAGTCATTTGAACTGAGGAATCTAATGGATAACCAGATCTAATGCCACCAACCTCTGGTCCTGCTTAAGCTATGCCTCTCCTCTCCAAATGTTTGACCACTCCTTTTTGTTCTCACTAAATCCTTGACCCACAAAATCATCAAGCATAATAGAATGGTGGTTGGTGTGTGCCACATTTTGTAGGGTGGTCTGTTAGGCAGCCATGTAGGTAGTTGGAACGCTCAGTGTCTGATCTAGCTTTGATTCCTAGAGGTCATGACTTGCACATAGTGAGTGCTCAATTAATAGGCATTGGACTTTAAAAATTGTATATCACTCTTTCTCTTTGTTTGTACCTCTGAATTGAGGACTTTTATATTTATTCTGAAGAAGAGTCAGATTTATACTTCCCAGAGAAAAAGTGACATAGAAGCAGGGGTTGGGATAGAAACTGTAAAATGTTTGGGCTGACACCACAAGATTTGATTTCTCAGGACATCCTAAGGCTAATCTCTCTCTTCCTTCACTTTCTTGTTCACTACACATACTTTTCAGAATTTCCAAATCAGCTTTGCCTTTTCACATGGATTCTTGAAGATTTGGGGCACGAGACTGAGGATGCCTTGGCTCTTCACCCTGGAAGTTCTGTGTCCCCTGTCAGAATATTGGTTCCCATGGAGATATGCCAGATACTTCAAAACACCTTTAAGGACCAATTTTGGCTTGATCCTTGACCTTGGAGTTGGTTGATTCTCAAACTCTTTAACTCTGACTCTAATCTAATCATCTTAGATGATCTTCACAAAACCTATGTCAAGCCAATTGACTGCCCTGCTTCTTCTAGTTCCTTTAAGTCAATCTTCCCTAGTTCTTGAGTTATTGGTTCTTAGTCTTCCTCTTGTTCTGTACAGAGTCCTGCTGCTCCTATAAACTCTGCTGTAAGATTCCAAAGGAAAATTTCTGAAATCGGGACTCAACTGAGTGGAATCTTGCCTATTCTTCACCTGGCTTTTCTTCCTCTGCACAGATGGGGCATTTCTGCATATTCATCCAGACAGAATCAGGTATATCTCTCACTGCCTGATATATTGCCAACTGGCATAGCCTATGGGCCCTTCCCGCCCAACATGAACTCCTGGTCACCTAAGCTTTACACCTGGGGCTGACCTTTAAACCTTTCCCTTTCCTCCCCCTGTGTTCAGTGAGGCCCCTGCCTTATAGAATCTTCTTTCCCAGATGTTGCTCACAGCTGCCTCCTCCATTCATTCCTGCTGCCATTACATGAGGTGCAGGCTTCATTACCACTTACTGTTCTATTTCAATGCCTCTCTTCTCTCCATGCCAGCCCACCCACAGTGTCATATTTATTCTCTAAATATACAGCAGCCAATGCTTTCACTCCCCCAGGGAAGACCCTGCGGTGACTCTCTACTCTTTACTGTTAAGACAAACACTTCACCTGGCATCAGCCATCTTCAATTTGTCTGTTCACCTGTATGTCTCATTTTTCTCTTTACTACAGCAAAACTGGATTATGTTGTCTTCAGGCAAGCAAAAGTCTTTTCTGCAATTGAGACTAGGCTCATGAAGTTCTTTTTCTGTAGAGCTCTTCTCCCTTCTCCAAAAGCTCACTTATGATCAAAGACCATCAGAAATCTATCTCCTCCACCTTATCCCAACTGATATAAATCCCTTTCTCCAGCCTATCTAGGTGAAGCCCTTTCTTTGGCTGAGCTCACAAAGCACTTGGTTGTTCTCTATGGCAGTGATGACTGGGCTCTGCATTGTGAATATCTGAGCATGGTTCCGAGATCTGTTAGCAGCCTCTAACCTCATTGAGCACTAGGGTGATATACACAGGAAGAGCTGTCTCAATATTTGGCAGAACGAACAGATGTGAATTCAGCTGAAGCTCAGACTATCATTTGGATCATGTTCCTCTCTTCCTGGCATGGCCCTCTGCTCTTCCCCACTCATCAAAATGCATCCCATCCTTGGTGCAGATTCCCTTTTCTTTTTGAAGCTGTTCCAGATCATTCCCACATAGCCATCTCTGGCCTTTGGATGGTTCCCATCCTTCTCTGCATTGCTGGTTGGCAATTAATCATACCCTGGCTTGTGACATTTCTTGTATAGCATTGAGCTGTTATTTATCTCTTGTATATTCTTTCACTTTCCTGGCATTTATGTCTTATCTCTTCAAGTTCCCCGAGAGCACAGAGCATATCTTTGGCATTCTTTTTTCTCCCTCAGTGCCTTGCTCACTTGTCATAGCTGCCCTATAAATATTTCTGGAATATCAAAGTTTAACCTTCCTCAGGTGAGACTTACATTTCTTTTAAACCAGTGGTCTCTGAGGCCTTAAGCCAGACAGTAATTATTGTGGGACTCTCTCTGACTAGTGGTGGGGGGGCAGTGAGGGTTACATTTTGGCACCTGGGGGTCTTTGGCTCCCCTTTAAGTCATATAATAGCAATGACTGACTCATCCTGAAGGCTACCATGTGCTAAGCCTAATACATTATTTCATTTAATCCTTACAGTGGTCCTACAGGGGTAATTATTATTATGATTACATGTTAGGAAATAGAGGTGTAGAGAAAAGAAAGTATTTTCCAGACTCTGATAGCTTGTATGTGTGGTGTGCCAGAATTTCAAACTCTGTGGTCTGACTTCAGAGTGAGATTTTAGCCACCCTTCATGGCACTCGTTGACCACATATTTAAAAAAAAAAAAAAAATCAGCCTTTATATTTGTACATTGTTACTGCATTTACAAGCTACTTTCACATGCAGACTTTTATTTTATTGACTTGACTCCCCTATGAGGAAATTGGGGCCCTCTTATTTTATCCCCCCTCTTATTATTCATGCTCCTCCATAATCTCAGGCATTCTATTTTGCTGACAACTTCTCCTCTCTCTTGTAAAATCAACTTCTCTAGCTTGTCTCCACTCAATACATTGTAGGCACTTGTATTGATTGGGAATGCATTTAGCTGTTAGTAAAAGAAAACTCAATTTACAGTAGCTTAAGCAAATAAGGTTTATATTTCTTAATAAAACAAGAATTCTGAAGTTATGCAGCTGCTGCTGTTGATTTAGTGGCTCAAGAACATCTGGCCTGGCTTCTCCACAATTCCCTTAGCCTTTCTTTCATACTTGACACCTCATGTTGGCAAGATGGCTGCAGCAGTTCCAGACATCCTGTCCCTGCAAGGCAGGCAGAAGAGGTACACCTCTTCCCTCACTGCATGGCATTCCATTCATATCTAATTGGCTAGAATGAACCTCTTGGCTATCTGGATCTGTAAGGCAGGTGAGGAAAGCAAGTGTTTGGCATGGAACATTGTATCTCTAAAAACCATGGTCAGGTTAGCAAAGCGGAAGGGAGGGATAGCTAGTGGAGAAACAACTAACTTTTGGCCACAGCACCTGTGGAATCTTAAGTCAATGAATACATCCACAAATGAATGAATCAACTTAAACATGTTTTTCTTTAAGTTATGCAAGTAATAAGTAAATGCATTCTTATCATGAAAAAAAAAAAAAAACCAACAATCCAGTGTGCCAAAGAACACAGAATAAAGAGAAAATTCACCTAAACCACTCCAACCATCATCATCTCCTCCCTGGAGATAATTATTATTATCAATATGATTAGCATCCTCTCAGATATCTCCCCAAGTATGGATAGGTATGTCACCTGTGTATATCTCTGTGTGTGTGTATATATGTGTGTGTGTATGAATACAAACACTCAGGTGTTCATGTAGTCATATATATTTATACACAACCATGTGATGAGTTTATAGCTTACCTTTCTACATAGAATCATATGCTTTTCCATAAAATGGGAATATCTTGTAGGGCTTTGATTCTGTGACTTGCTTTTTTTCTTTTTATAGTATGTCAGTGTGTCTAGGAAGTCTCTCCATGCCAGTGCCAATAGAACTACCTCATTCTTTATCCTGAATCCAGAGTATCCCATATACCATGGCTGACTTAATCTTTTCCCTGTCTTTGAAAGTTTGGCTTGTCTTATCTGGACTAATAACCCCATGTGTGAATATCAAGAGTCCTGCTCATGGAGGGTCAGTGTCTTTCATTGGTTGTACACTTGGTATGCTGGACATCTTTAGATCCAGGTGTCAGGACTCTTCCAACATGTCCCTTTCTCAGAGCTACCACGTGGTCAAGAAAGGTTGTGGTTGAAGGCACTCTGTGGGGCTCTGCCAGGATCCTGACATTGGCTGAGATGATTCCTCCTGCAATACAGATTGGTGTCCAGATCACACATCAGAAGACTTCCAACCAAATAGCTGTCAGACACCAAGACGGTTTTATCAAACAAAACAAAACAAAACAAAACAAAACAAAACAAAACGGAACAAAACCACTCTTGAGGCACCTGGGTGGCTTAGTCGTTATGTGTCTGCCTTTGGCTCAGGTCATGATCCCAGGGTCCTGGGATCAAGCCTTGCATTGGGCTCCCTGCTCAATGGGAAGCCTGCTTCTCCCTCTCCCACTCCTCTTGCTTATATTTCTTCTCTTGTTGTCTCTGTCTCTGTCAAATAAATAAATAAAATCTTAAAAAAAAAAACCTCAAATGTTTTTCTTCCTGAAATGATGTATTATAAACATTCATAATTTCTCAGAAAGAAGTAATTTTGATTCTGTTCTGGAGTCTGTTTCTTAGGTAAAAAAGTGACAACAAAGCTGAATTCCTTGGGCTTTATGACTTTCTGAAGATCACGGTGAGAACCATTATGCCATATTAGGGCAGTTCCAGAGAATCATTAAAGTCTTTCCCCCACCCCCTTGCCTAGGAAGGTGGGGGTAGATTTGCAAAAGGGCTCATATTTGAAAGTGTAACATATATGTTAACACATGTAAAAGGTAATGTGATCACATAATGGTGCATTAAAACTTCTGGAAGATCAAATAAATGCTCAGTGTATATGTATTTTCTGGGGGTTGGCAGGGAAAGAACCACCTTCCTGAGCATACTTTGTGGCAGTTCTCATTGTGTATCTGCTTAAAATGAATGCAAAAGTCACATTGCATTGTGCAGAAATGCTTTCTGATTTCCTTTAGGTATGGAGTAAAACTTGGATGTCCAAAGCATGGTTTGTCAGCTGTTCCAGATATTAATCAAGGTTAAGGGAAGGGTGAGTGTTGGAAGGCAGGAGATTTTCCCCTTGACCTCCACTGATGCATGCGAACCGAAAGGAGGAAGTTCTGCTGTTGGAAAGGAAAAACATCATTTTCCCTTCTGTTTCTTTCAAACTCAGGGCTTATTTACATAGACTAAAATGTTAATTTTCTCAGAAATCAAAGCCACTGGCACACCATTAAGTGAAAATCATGTGTGTATGATTACTATTGGATGCCCTTTTGCTCTAGGAGAACCTTATTTTTTTCTAAAAACATATGGAACTCATTTATACTTGTATTACACGTATCTGTGTGTTCATATAGATGTTTGACTCTGTGTTCAGTGAAATGTCATAATTTCTTTTACAACAGATTCAGAAGAGAAAATGCCGCTTAGAGCAGCACATTACAGATGGGAAAGGAAATGAGAGTGTGTGTGAGTGGGGTGAGGATCACAAAAGTGACCTGTGTATCAGGGAACTGATTTTTGGGTGGGCTAGAAAACTTTTAATAAAAACTGGGAGGCAGGGAACAAATTTTAGAGATGGGGCCTCACCCCTGATGAAATGATGTTCTCTGGACTTGGGCTGCCATTTGAAGCCCAGTTGATGAATGTTTGCTTTGATATCACGTTTAATAAGGGAGTTTCATGTGTGCGTAGAAGCTACTGGCCTTGTTAATTCATTGACTTGCAGATGTAATTAAAGAGGGTAAGTTTGGTTTGGGGAGGCACAAATTCCAATGGCCCCCGGGCTCCCAGAAGGGAGAAAAAAAAGAGTCCTTTTACTGATGATTCTCAGTGGATAATTTTAGGAAATTACATGAAAAGTACAAGAATTTTCAGAAATTTAATTATTTTCTTGGTAACTGCCGTGATCTCAAAAATAAATAAGATTATTCCTACTCTTAGGGAATTCTCTGATTGCAGAGAGTGTGCAATTACATAATTCAGGCAATGAAGCTTTCCTCTTAACTCAATAAAAACATTCTGATGTTGGAATAATTCAGTGACCAGTGGTAATGAACTGCCCTGGTAGTTCAGACAGTTAACAGCTGCAGTGAGCCCTGGGCCTTGACCGGCAGCACTGGGCAGATGGGATACTAGGGGGCCCTGTGGATCATTCCTGGACGATTTCTCTGTTCTCTCCACATTCACTCCCTAGGTGATCTTACTCAGTCACATGGCTTTAATACCATCTGTTTGCTGATGGCTTCCAAATATAACCTCCAGCTTGGACCTCTCCCCGAACTACAGACCCGCATATCCAACTGCTTATTCGATAACTCCAGTTGGTCTGATGGGCACCTCAAACTTGACATTTCCAAACCTGAGCCTCTAATAATCTTCTGTAATCAGCTCTATCAGCAGCTTTTTCATTTTGGTTCTTGCAACCTCCTTATTCTAAAATCTTGGCACCTTCTCTCTTTCACACAGAGACCATTAACACATCCTTATGTCTCTTCCCCCTCAACTGCCCCAAACTTTGTCCAAACCATTATCATCTTCTGCCTTCTAGTTGGTCTTTCTGCTTTTGCTCTCACCCCTCCACAGTCTAACCCCAACCCTGAAGCTGGTAGGATCTTGTTAAAACATGTCAAGTGGTTTTCCATCTCATTCAGGGTCAAAGTTGAAGTCTTCACTTGACTGTAAAGTCTGACATGCTTTTCCTCCCTATTAAATACCCAAACTTCATCACCTACCTGTTTCCTCCTTGCCCTGTTCTCCTCTCCAGCCACACCACCCTCTGTGGTTTTTAGAACATGCTAGGCACTCTTTAGCTTCAGGAAATTTCCACTCACCATACCTTCTTTCCAGAGAGCTCTGCCCTAGATAACCACATGGTTCACACTCAGTTGCTTGAGGCTTTCTAGTCCTTCATTAAAATCATATCCCTCCTCTGGCATCATTCAGGAGACTATATGAGTTAGAACCTTTACTCTTTCCCATGTGACCCCGGAGAAAAAATTAAGGTGTCTTTATTTCCCCGTCTCTTACATGGTGATAAAATAACAGTATTAGGTTGAACCATGAGATTTCCATGTCCATAGGGTTTTGGTGAGTGACAAATGGTGGAGTGTTGATAAATTTCATATAGTTCAACTTAAGGATCTGACAAGGATTGGATGAAGTCATGCATGAGAAGTGCCTTGTGCAGGGCCTGGCTCATTGTAAACCTTAAAAATTATAGGTTATTAAAGCTAAACAAAGTTCCCAGTGGGTCATGCAAGGCCCTCCAAAACCTGGATTCTGAGGCTTGTGATGTTTACCTTCTTTGGTGTTTTATACTTTTCATACCACACTTTGACAGTGGAGAACTCACTGTGAGTTCCTAAACCCAGCTGGCTCTTTCATGTCCATTTGGCTTTTATTGTATCAGTCCCAGGTTTTGGAATCCTCTGGTTCTCAGGATCTGGAACATTTATCGCCTTCTCCTCCACCTCTGTGTAGATGTCTCTGTTCCTTCCGATTTCATCTTTCTCTGTGCTATTTCTGACCATTGAACAAACTCATTGCATGCATTACAAGGATTGATTTACATGTCTGTCTCCTTTACTTGTCCCCGACTTCCTCTGGAACATGGCAGTATCTTATTCATTTATATCTTCAGTATCTTACACAGTCTGACACCCAATAGCTCCCCATAAATATTTGGTAAATGAGTGAAAGAATTGACAAGCTGCAAACATGGAGATCTCATTTTAAGAGAGCTCTCCTATACCAATGGCCAAGGATAAACTAAGAAATGCAAACCATACAGGCGTGATGAAATTAACACATTTCAGAAATCAAGGTAAATAGGACTTGGGAATATAACAGGGCAGGGAGAGAAACAGCACTGGGAAGCAGAGATGCCAAAATGAATTGATCTGAGAGGATGGCTGCTTGCCTTTTGGCCTCTTTATGGTTCCTGATTGTGTGGCTGGCCTTTGTCCCATGACTGACTACAGGAAGTGACTTCCTGCCAGAGGGTGAGCTGGAGGGCTGTGGGACTGTACCCTCATTCTGAGTGACATGCTGCAGAAGTCCTAGGATGGAGACCAGGTTTTTACAGCTGCCCTTTTAGAGGCCTCAGGCTACACTGGCTTAGGAACAGAATCTTGAGTGATTTTTAATCGGAACAAATTAATGGAGGAAATTTCCCCTGCACAATGGAACATTCTGGCCTGGCATCAATGCCTTTAGATCTCAATACATACTGGGGCTATTGGACAAATGGAGGCTGGTGGCTTGGGGCTGGGGGTGAACAGAAGGCCCCAGCTGCTGTGACCTGTTGAAATGATGCAACCTGGATCCTTTTTCTGTAAACCATTGACCTTCTATCTGGATGTGGAAAGGGCTGGTCTGGAGAGAAATCAACTTGCGTAATAGTTGAATTTTCCTCCAGTCCCTGAGACTGACGTGAAGTGGTAATTATAGGAAAGATAAAGTTAAATATTACTAGCCTGTTCAGTTAGATTCTTTACCCTGTGAGGATGTTTCCCGACTAAAGGTTTCAGATCATAGTCAGACTATCTTTATCTGTATCTATGTTTATGTTTCTTTTCGTCCCTAGCATGGCACCTTGTAAAGGGACTGTATTCAATGAATTATGCTGCTAAGTCTGGACCTTTTCAACCATAGGAAAAGTGGCTAAGGAGTGAGGATTTTAGCTGGTCCTATTTGCTGGACTTCATCTAGAATAATAAGACTGAAAAGGAAGGATCCCCTATACTTTTGTTCTATAACTTGTCTGTGGAAGACAGGACCACTGAAGACTTTCCACTCTGATCTGACTTGGTGGCCCATAAAATCAGTGTTATCCCTAGTGAGAGGATGAGAGTAACTTTGTAGCAAAATGACAGTTAAGGGAAATGGTTAAAGGCATTGGGATTTTTGGAGTCAGACTCTCTTGTCGTCAAATCATGTCTCTGATACATGCTAGGCAAATAACACAGAGTTCTCTTTTGTGCCTCAGCTCCTGGTTTTCTAGATGGGAATAATGATGGTACCTGTTGTTCAAGAAAAAAATTCTTATTCTGACTTTTGTTAAAATGGCAAGGAAGACATTTCAGGACTATTTCAATATAAGTATCTCAATAAAAAAAGATACAGGGATCAACTTTGAATATGGCAAGGACAACTGGGGGTTTTTAACCAAAGAACAGGATGAGGTGGTCAGTGGATGGAAAATTGCTAAGAGAAGACATCAACGGTGGGGTGGGGGAGGGGAGATTCTTACTAGACCAACTTAACAGGATTCTTGTTGACGACAAGCCAGCATAATCAGATATCAAGGATGGGGGATGAAGAATTTGATCAGATGCCAAGGATGCTTAGATAACAAGGTAAGGAATTCTCTCTGAAATGACTTAGTGGGAGTCTTGCTAAAACTGAACTCAGCAAAGATGGGCACGAAAGCCTAAGGTCGACTCCTACTGGCAAAGAAAATTGAGAGGAGCCTGGTGAAAGTTTAGTCAAGGAGAGGGCATTTGTGCTGTGTCCTGAGACTGAATAGTTAACATATATAAAGTGTTTGGCACGGTACTTGGTGATGAATAAAAGTTAACTAGTAAAACCAGGCCTGCTGTCTACGGAACATACAATATGACCCACTAGTGTAAGACCATGTCCTTTTCGCCTAGGTACCCCTGAGATGTCAGATGGGTCAAACTTTATGAAGAGTTTGGGAGCTCCTCCTAATGGGGAAGAGTGAGCTAGGTAGGAGCCAGCTGTCTTTGAATCAACCTCCAGGATGACATAGGTGGGGCAGTTTGCTCTTGGGGAATGAAAAGCATCCAGAGGGAGTATCATGGCATCTCCTTCTCTAGAACATCTCCTAGACTTCATGGGGACATGTTTGATCTTTTCAGGGGCCCATAAGAAAGATTTTTAAAAATATACATGGGACTTTACAGCTTTTAAACAACCTTGTATGATGAGCTTCCCAAGGTGACATGTGGCTACCTCATTGCCTGGGGAGAAAGAAGGCCTTCACCCCAACAGAACTGGGAAGACAGGAGTGTTTTGGAAACCTGGGAGATGCCAAGGGGATTATCTTTGGGATTCAAGTCTCGGGTCCAAGTGTGCTTGGGAGTACCTGAACCCTCATTACTGCAGGACTTGTCCACCAAAGATCTACCCATGCAATATGCCGCGGCTAAGGTCCAGGGGAAAATGGGAGAGAAAAAGTTCTACAGTGCAAAGAAAGTTGAGGTCTTCTATATCATTGGCAATATTCAACCCTTGGCTTCTGATTTCAAAGCTTCCAGGGACGTTTGCTGATGTTTCTGCATCCAGTGGCCCTTCGTATGTGAACATTTACCCTTTTTCCTACTGTGGACCCCGGTGTGAAGGAGCCTGGGGAGTAGGGAAAAGAAGGGAGATGTTCAGCCAGGCTCAGCATATCAGTGGCTAAAAGGGTCATAAGTGAGGAGGAAGAGGACCAGAAGTGCAGAGGGGTTGAGCCCATGCATCACGAAGGAGCTGCAGGTATTGGACACTCATCAGTAGCTCAAATGTTAGCAGTGACCAGGAAAGGTCTTACCATGAGCTCTCAATCCCCTTGAAAAAAAATTGAGGGTATCAATAGGCTCGCAAGATATTATTATTTATTGGAGTGACCTTTGTTGCTAAGTAACAGCATGATTTTCAGACTGTATTAAAAAATTATAATTGGCATGAGCTTAAAATAATGTGCACCAGCGTTGGAGACATTAAGCCACATGGTGAGGATGTAAATTAGCCAGAAAGGTTCACGGGGGGGTCAGTGCAATTGTCAGATAATGCTGAACCAAGTCAAATTAATTTCTAATAATTTGTAGAAGGTAGGCAGCAGAGAACCACCAAGCTCCTGGAAGCTGTAGGAACGGCAAAGCTTGGGTGTCAGGCTAGAAATATGGGACCTCACCCATGCCAAAAAGCATTAAAACCAGTAGTTGGAATTCAAGGAATGACATTTTCTAAGTTCAGACTTAATCTCATTATAAGTTCTATTTTCTTGACTTGGCTGGGCAGGAAATTCAGTAATGACAGAGGACCAGAGAGTGTCTCTTACCCCCAGGCTGCCAACCTAAATGCTGTCCCTGAATTTTAACCAGGGTTAGAACACATTCAAGTGTCAGCAACAGGTTAAGTGCTGAACTGGTCATTAAGCTAGGTGGCAATTCCTTCTCAGCAGGCTGAAAATCTAAATAAGCTAGGTAGGCAGAACACGAGGTAAATTAAGATACATCTTATCTTTTCACCCCACTGTGAAATGGAATCTTAATGTACAGAGGCCCTTGTGGGGAGAAAAGTAAACTCTGGCAATGGAGTTGGGAGTGGAGGGATGGGCAGGAGAAGCAGGCAGGAGAGCCGGGTTGAGTGGGCATTGCTGCCATTCCCCAGAATGTGGACCACGAGAGGGGTAGAAAGGACATCTACTGGTTAATTCTTGTGAACTCCTAAAGTGATGAGCCACAGAACCGAGGGAGTGTTTTGTAGCTGGGGCACTTGGAGAAGCTTTCATGTTTTGTTCTGGAAGATGCTGCCCATAGCAATGAGGTGGAAACCAGCATCGTTGTGGGGCTGCTTTGTAATGGTGCCGGGAATAGAATAAGGAAAGTAAGTGGACACTAAAAAAGCTGGACTATTCTATGAACCTCTGATCATCTTGCCACCCAGGGATGAGTTCTGATGATTCAGAGAAAGAGCCGCTTTTTTGTCTGGAACAGAAACTGCTAATGCTCATGGATACTTGTGCCCTTCCTCTTCTTGGCACATGGCCGGAATGCATTTTCCAGCACCAAGGAGCGGCATCTCACACTGGGGAAGTGAGCTGCACAATAGAATGAAGTCCCTGTGGTAGGATTTTGAGCATCATAGAAGCCCAGTGGGAGATGTTGTTATTAAGTACTAATAAGTACGGCTGATTTATTATTCTGTGACTTTCTCAAGTAAGTCTGGCCCATCTCCTCACCTAATTAAGAAGCTCCGAGGGACTGAGTTTTCTGGTCAGACAAATCGGCATTCATGATGTAGTCTGCACTTACTTAGCTGTCTGATCTTGGGCAAGTTACTTAAATTCTCCAGAACTCCATGTCTTCTTGTGTGAGACAGAGACGGTGACAGAATTGCTTCCAAAGGTTGTGAGGATGGGATTAGGTGAGTGTGGAAGCACACTGTTCAGCGCTTGACACGTAGTCAGTGCTTAATAAATCTCATTCTGTATGATCATTATTATTCATAATGGGGGAACATTGGAGGGAACTTTGAGATCACCAATCTCCTTGTTCTGTAGATGTGGATTGGATGAATGAAACACCAGACCAGGACTTAATTATTTTGCTCTTTCTGGAATTTCTCAATCTTGACAGTTAGCTCAGGAAGCCCAAGAAATGCTTGGGACATCTCTGCTATAATACCCTGGGGTCATGGGGTTCTAAGAACTTGTGTGGGACAGGACTCCTGGAGTATAGCTGCCCCTATTAGGGATGTTTCCTAGCTCCTGGGAACAGCATTGACTTTGGAACAGGCGATCTGACTCAAATCGTACTTCTGTCATTCGGCGGCAGCGTGACCTTGTGTAGGTGATGTAATTCTTCTAAGCCTGGGTCATTTTGTCAATAGAAGGAGGGGATGGCCCTTTTGTCACAGGATTGCTATGAAGATGCATTATAAGACAAATAAGCCAACACCTGACTTTGAGTTATCCTGAGCATACCCCACCTCTGATTTGAGATCAGCCGAGGAATAGATTTGTTTCTTCCTGTTTTCCCTTGCATTGAGAGTTAACTAGAGCTGAGGATTTTTCACTTTTCATTCTTCTGAATTTCTAAGGATTTAAGGTAATCTCCTTTAAGTCAGTATATATTTTTTCCAGGTTATAATGATGTGTTCATTATAGAACATTTGGAAAGAATAGAGTAATGTGCAATGAAAGAAGCAGAAACAACAATGCAATGACAAACTCATTGTACAACTCAGAAATAATACCCAGAGATGATTACTTTTCTGTGTCTTTCCTTCTAGCCTTTCTTCATCTCAAGCACATTTCAAATCATTTTGTATGTGTAGTTCTTCTTCTTTTTCACAAAGTCTGTTTTTTTTTTTTTTGAGTTTTTATTATATCATGAGCATACTCTGTTAGCATTGTTCTTTGAGAATGAAAATGATTTTTAGTGGCTGCACAGATACTCTATTGTTTGCATGAACCGTACTATGTTTAACTATTCTCCAAATGTTGAGTGTGCAGATTGGGTTTTAGCTATAAATAGCTCTTTGAAGATCTCTTCCATTTGATTCATTCCTTATTTTTCCCAGCCTGCTTACTGCTCAGGGAGACTTGGTTGTGTGGTTAACTGGATGGTCCTGTTGCCCTCTGACTTCCCCCCTGGTTTTGGCCAATCTGGGACCCAGGGATTGGATTTTCTATTTCCCTGACTCACTTTCTGCTTTGACTGAAGGTCAGGGTACCTCTTCATGTGGGTTCTTTCCAGGTTCTGCTTCTTCTCCACAGCTCTTCAGCCTCAGAATGTAATAGCCTTGTGGTTACAGGTCCCAGGGGGCTAATCTAGCCTTTGTGTACTTTCCACACCCGTCTCTCACTTTTGTAAATAACCTCTTGTTAAAATTTTCTACACTTACTCTATTTTGAGTGTGCTATCCAATTCCTGCTAGAACACCAACTGATGCAACATTTTTACATTTTGTAAACAAGTTGTAACTTTTATCAGTCTTTACATACGTGTCTGACATACGTGTCTGATAATTCTTTTTAGCAAATTTCTGGAAGCCTGTTTAAAATTTCTGATCCCTACTTTCCTCACCTGTCAAGTGAGATTAATAATAATGCCCAACTCACTGGGTTGTTGGGAGGATAAATGTGATAATGTATGAAAATTCTTTATAGCCTATAAATTGCTTTACACATATAAGACACAGCTTATTATCACCACCTACTTAACCCTGAGGGAGTCCTGGAGTGCTTTGGTTTGGTTCCAGATTGAGATTCTGCAATATTGATCTTTGCAATGTTTTGAAAACCCAGAAGTAGCTGTGGCTAACAGGTTCTTTTGCCTTGCTACCATAAAATTCACATTCTTGGCTTCTCTACTCCAAGAAGACGTGACCTTGTGAACTGCTCTGTTTTGTCCACAAAGTTGGCAGGCCGTTATTTCTGTATGGAATTTAATAAGGAGATGTGGGCTGTGGGCTCCCTTGGGTGGCATATCCAATACGTGGTTTGAAGTGCAGCTGACCCAGGAGAATTCACTCACCTCCTAAAAGTGAGCAGTCTCTTTTGAGCTCCTGGACGGATCTAGGCCGTTGCATGCAACCTGGATCTGTTTAAAAAAAAAAAATAAAAAAAATCCATTCGAGCACGTAAGGTAAAAATTGCCTTATTGGCTTTTTGTCTGAAATTTTGGCAGAGCATAGACAGATTTCAGCATTTATTGCCCTTTGAGTGATTTCCAGCTTTGTTCCAGGAAAAACACAATTAATCTTGTAGCAGCCGCTATATCAATCCACGTGAGGGGCAAGTTGTTTCAGATGTCATGTGGAGTCTCTAAGTTCTTTGGCTGTGCTCATCTTTTTGGCTGAGGGAGAGTGTAATGCACACCAGGGGAAGCCTCTTGCCTCCATTTATGTAAATGTCTGCAAAGGCCCCAGACTTGCATGGGGTGGGGGCTTGGTGCATCCAGCTGTGCTCCATCAGCCCAGGGAACACATCTGGGAAAGTAGGTGTGAGGGGCCCCTCTGAGTGGACAGGGAGGGGCAGAGGTGCAGCATGTGTCAAGGGGGAATGTAAGCAAGGTCTGGTTGACTTGCATTTGTCCTGGACATTGCTGGAGATGATGTTTGGCTCTGTGGCTGGGCGAGAGGAGAGAGGTGTCATTCTAATGTCTTGAGACATTGCCATTGGCTCCCATCTTGCACGATTTTGTTCTTATGGTGGTATGCTGTAGCATGAGGCTTTATCTGGTCCAGGACAGGCCAGAGCCTGAGGGCCACTGAACACACCTCCCTTTCTTTCCAACAGTTTTGCAGAGCCTGGGATTGGCTTGACTCCGAACCTGGCCTCAGCTGGTGTAATTTCTCTGCCTTGATTACCACCTGTAATTCTGGGGCAGAGAGTGTTCTAGCCGTCTCCCTGTCACTGACCCAATATGTGACCCTAAACAAATTGCTTACATGTCTCTGGGGCAGGACTTCTTTATCTGTATACGAGGTTGGATCAGATCAGAGTTTCTCAGACTTCTTCCTTCAAGGACACCTCTGATTATTCCTCTTCCATTATTGCCCTGCTCTCTTGCCAAATCAAACAAATTATTATTTTTAAAAATTTCCCAATAAAAAAAACGAATTCATCCCTTGTTAGTTTTAACCCTTGAAATGTCCATTTCTCCCATGTCCATGGTCACCACCATGGTCTAGTCACAGAGGTTCCCTTAGTGGCCCTCTAAGTGTCTCCCAATCTGAACACTTGCTCCCACCCTTCTTACACTTGTTCTGGTGAGCTCTCCCCTTGCATGGCTTATGCCTTCCCACTGCTCATGTAATAAAGTCAAAAGTATTAAATGGATGACCCATAAGCATTGATCTGTCTCTGTAGTGTCACCTCTTGTCACCCACTCTTCCCTCATTCTCTGGGATGGCCACCTTGGCCTTAGTCTAGTAGGATTTCTATATAAGCTTTTTCCTGTGCCTCATCTATCTCATAGGTTACTTTCCAGGCAGGGTCAGATCACTGTTATGACCTCTACAGCAGAGCTGACTTCCTTCACAGCATCATTTCAGGGGTTCATCAGATTGCTTCTCCCCACAGACTTGGGGCTGCACCTGGCTCAGCAGGGGATCCCTAGCATTTAACACAGGGCCTGGCACATAATAAGTATGCCATCAATAATAGTAAAGGAAGGAAGGGATGAAAGGTGAGAGAGATACCCAAGAGTTTCATTACTCTGGTTAAATGTCCAGTTTCCATTTGATTCTTGGAAATAATGGAACATGATGCAAAGCGCCCCCATTTCCAGGGCACTCAGAGTCAGGTTGGAGCCAGCATTGGCCACTCCGTGGGTACAGGAAGATGGAGAGGGGTATCTTTCTCTGTTTCCATGGGTACTTTTTCTTTTATCCTTGCTGCAGGTGGGAGGAGGTGATACTGGTGCCAGGGTGAGCCTGTCGTCTGTCCCTCTGATTGATGAGCAGTGGGAAGGGTCAGGCAGAGCAATGTGCAGAGTAGAATTTGACACAGGAACCACACAGGTGGTGGACATTAAAAAAGAAGGTACTAGGCTTTCCTTTCTCCCCTGCTTCAGAAGAGCTTAGACTTTACCCAGGCTAGCATCTCCCCAACCTCCTCATTTGTCCTCTGGGAAGTGTACTAAAATTACAGATTCCCATGTCCGGTGTCAAATTCTAATTTTATAGGTCTTTGGAGATTCTGATTTATTCGGTTAAGCTTATGGTGGGGCTTAGGGCTCTGTATTATTAACTAGAGACCCTCAGGGATTCTGATGCTCAGCCAAATTTGGGAACCACTGATCTAGAACCCAAGCCCCTCAGTCGATTGCATCCTCAGGAGAGCAGCTTTGAATCCACATGGAACCACACATACATTTGTTTTGCTTTGTTTTCTTGTTAAGAATGGCTCCATGTTTTATTTTTATACCAAATTCACCTTTTCAAAATGCTCTTACTGCTCTTGTTTCATATGAATCCCACACAAGCCCTATACGGTCAGTAGGACTGCCATGGTCACCTCCAGTAGCCTATGTGGACACGGAGGGACCCAGTGACTGATATGTTGTCCCTATGGGTCCACAGTCTCCACAATTACGCTCCTCTCCAGGAGATGCCTGCATTTATTTCGAGAATGCCACACACCTTCTTTCCCATTTTGTAATATTTAATTTCTGTATTAAACATTTGCAATTAGCCTTGAAAGAATTGATTGATGGCCTTGCCTCATTTTAAAAAAGGGTGCTTTACAGATACATAAAGGTAAGAAGCTGTTAGGGGAGGTTTTATGGCAGATGGTTCTTGGCAGCAATCACTTTTCTTTTATGGCAGTCTGGAAATTTTCCTGGGTAATAACTTTCTTTTCTTTTAACAGGCATAAAATAAAGAGGTTCTAGATAGTTGGATCATTATCAAATGATTTTCCAAAGACAACCATAAATTGTCAGCACCATTTAGGCAAAAACAAGAGTTGTCCACATCTGGAAATCTAATACATAAATTTTTGCATTTTCCTCTTTTTTTTTTTTTTTTTTGGAAATGATACTTGGCTACCCAAACCATTATTCCTTAAATGGCAATTAGATTGGGGAGCTGGGAGCAAGAAGGTTGGGGAAAGGTATTCATGCAACTTCCCCAAATGGTAATATTTCTCTTGTGGACAGAGAAAGGGGATTTGGTCTTGTTCTCTCTAAAGACTGAGAACAAAGCAAGTTTCAGTTTAAGCTGAAGAGGCAGAAAACTTTAACTGTGAAAATTAGCATGGGGAGAAATTGATGGGACTGAAAACAAAGTGAGCTACTCCTGTTCATTAATTCACTCAAAATACTTTGAACCTTGAGTATGTGAGATTATATGCCGGACTTTGTGTGAGGCACTGGAGATTCAGGTGGTAAAGAAGCAAATGTGAATTACAGCCTAGCAGGGGAATGGCATTGGAGAGCGAGAAACGTTGTACTGTACGATGTAAAGGAATCCTCATGAAAATCATCATTGCTAATTTCCTGAGTGCTTACTTTGTGCCAGACACTGTGCTCTACCAGCATTAACTCTACCCTTACAACAGACTTGACATGATTATTATTTCATTTGGTCACAGGGATTGGGAAGCACAAGGAGGCTAAGTTAATC
The DNA here is from genome assembly GCF_011764305.1 of Mustela putorius furo. Taxonomy (NCBI): domain Eukaryota; kingdom Metazoa; phylum Chordata; class Mammalia; order Carnivora; family Mustelidae; genus Mustela; species Mustela putorius. The sequence continues at coordinate 23,912,383 of NW_025421341.1, forward strand.
ACTCAAGGTCACAGAGGCAGTAAGCAGTGGCATTGGGATTTAAATCCAGCAGTCCAACTCCTAAAACCATGCTCTAAACATGGTGGACCCTCCCTCAACAGATACTTATTGCATGAATGAATGAATGAATGAATGAATGAAGTAATTGCAAGTATAATGAGTTTTTTCAAAGGGGAAGCACCATAGAGCAAAGGGATTTAAACTAGTCCATGTCTGAGAGGGTCTTTGGAAGAGGGGAATTCCAACTGAGTCCTAGGATCGATGCGGTGGATGCACAGTGGATGGGAATGGTAGAATGCACGGGTCAAAAAGTCAGTTGAGATCTTGAGCCAGAAAAAAACTTTAAAGACCATCTAGTACAGTCCTCTCATTTTATAAGTGAGGATATAGACGTACAGATGGCAGTGTAGAGAGCTGGGATGATGAACCAGATTTCCTGACTTTGGGAAACACCTCAAAGTCATTAACTGTAGTAAAAATAGACATTTAAAAAAAGACCACTTACTCTGTTATACCATTAAGCTAAGGTTGGGCTTCCTAATTTTTTCACATTGTGGCATCATAGAAAATAACAATATATTTTTTTAATTAAAAAAATTAAGATTTTATTTATTTATTTGAGAGAGAGAGAGAGCACAGCAGGGAGAGTGGCAGGGGGAGAGGGAGAAGCATGCTCCCTGCTGAGCAAGGAGATCAACATGGAGCTCCATCCCAGGACTCTGGATCATGAACTGAGCTGAAGGCAGATGCTTAGCCAACAGAGCTACACAGGTGCCCTCAAAATAATAGTATTAGGATGGTAAATGTAGGTTCCATGGAGGCAACTGCAAGGGCTCTGTGTGTTTTAGGTCTCTCTTGGACAGAGAGAGTGACCTTTCCTGCATCTACCTCTGGGGAGAAGACCTGGACTCTAAGATCCACTGCAGAAGCACTGCCCCTTCTATGTATCCTTATCAGACTTTGCTGTCCCCTCCCCTCCCAGTCCCATCCCTGGCAACCTTCAGTGTATATGTCACAGACACCTCTAGAAGTCTGGAGTCCATGACCGAAAGTTCTTTTCCATGCCTAGCATTGGCTGCAACTCCATGGTAGCCGTTTCCTCCAGACAAACCAGTGATTGTTCTTTCACTATCAACCTTTTTCTATTGATCAGAAATAATCTCATTATACTCGAAGTAAGTTGTGAATGACTACTAGGCTGTTCTGTCTCCTAAGAGGGTTAGAGGATTTACCTCGGAGAAGAAGAGTTAACCGAAGGGAATACCTCCTAGAGATCCAAGAGCAACCCACGCTGCTGCCTAGGAAGGAGCCAGCCTCCCTCCAGTAATGACCTGAGAAGACCTGGGGAACAGACACCCTTTCTCCAGAAGTGTTAGCAACACGTGCTTCTCCTTTCAGCTTCAATTTGCAATGCATTGCCATCCACCCAGACTACAGAAACTGCCCAAGATTATGGCTTTTATGGGTCCTCCTAGTTGCTAGGTTGTTGCTTAGGGAATGTTTAATGGGTCAAGAGGAAAAGATGTTGACAATGTGCAATTGCTCTTTAACCTAGCACCATTTGCATATGGATGAGTGCTCAACTGGAGGTAGCCTGTTTGTCTTATCAGTTGCAGGCTGGGCACGGAGGTTAGCTTCTGTGTGGGAGGAAGAGAGGAACTGTGTGTCTGAACATAAGAGTAATCAAACTGAAGGACTCAGAAGTGGGTAGTGAATCCAGTGGTGGGCAGGTGGAGCCTTCCCATCTGCTTATAGCTTGTCCCCTGTGCGTGTTGTTGCGCATGGGCTGCATCTACACCTCGCCAGCCCCATGGCTGGCGGTCGATGCCAATTTCTGATTGATAAAGACACGTCTGACCTTGTCTCTGGCTGTGCTTGGATTTGTCAAACGGGGCACACACAACTCTTCTTGATGGAGCTTTCTCTAGGCAATTAGATGTTCATGTGACGGCTGCTTAGCAGAGGTATGATTTCTCTGAGTAGCATGGACCTGGCCAACAATTTGGGTGCCTCAGGTGCAGGGCAGGGCAGGTTAGTGATTAGTCCATGATTCTGCCCCCACTGCACTTGCATCACGGAAAGCGTGAGGTGTGTCTGGTGTGCCTGTCGCACCTCAAGGAGAATGCTGTAGGCTCAGTGATTCACTGGCCTGCTTTCTGAGGCTGTTACTCAAATTCTGGGGGAGGACTCTCTTGGGGGGTTTCTCAACTGTTGTCCCTGTATGCAGACATCCATGAAAGCCTGTTCCATTGTCTAGAGGGCCACTTCATGGGGACATTCAGATATATCTTTAGTCTATGTCTTCTCATACAAATGAATTATCTGGATTATTTAAAAGGAGATGTCTGTCACCTTGATCAGCCTTTGCAAATGTGTCAGTTATCCCCCTGCATGTGTGTTTAATCACTGCTGTCATGTGTGTCCTTTCAAGTCATAAAATGACCTCCAGAGATGGGGTATTTCTCTCTTTCCCTCCCTCTCTTGCTTTTTTACCTTCCAGGCCCCCTCTCTCTTTCTTTTATTTTTCAACATATCAGGAACATAACCCTTTGTGTTCAGCAGTGTGAGTTTTCTAGAGTAAGAAATCTATTGCCATTTAATTTTTGTAGTGCCTTACAAGAAGGTAATAGGTAGTATTCGTTTTTGTTTACAGATGGGAGAATTAGCGAATGGGCAATGAAATGTCTTCCTTATCATTTGAATACGTTAGGATGAAACCTCATCTTTGTTAGATTTCTGAGCAAATCTAGTATATCTTTTGGCTATTGGTGTGTGATAAGCCATCCTAAAAGTCAGGGGGCGAAACAACAGCTATTATTGTGTCATGATCGTAGCTTTAATATAGAATATCTTATTGCTATTCTAGTAAGTATCATTACTCAAGGCCCTGTGGATCTGCTGTAGGGCAGCTGGACTTGGCTGGGTTGGGCTCGGTTGCTCTACTGGTATTGCTGGCTGGCTTGGTTGCTCTAAGATGGCCACAGACAGATTTGTTCTGCTCCATGCCTCCCTCATCATCCTCTCAGACAAGCAGGCTAGCTTGGGCAGGTTCTCCACATGGTGGGAGCAGAGGTACAAGAGAGGAAGCAGAAACTTGAAAGGCCCCTTAAGGCCTAGTTTTGGAACTGACACACCTTCCTGTCTACTTCACCCTGTTGGCCGGCTGGTCACCATGGCCGAACAGAGATCCAGGGGACAAGGAAAAGAGAAGAATTAGGGTAGGAATGCCAGCCACCATTCTCACTGGACAGCACATTCACAAACAGAAGTATCTTTTTTCCCCTTGGTAGTAGGGTTAGCGAATGAATATGGAGGATGCAGGATCACAGACAAAAAAGTGATTCCAAAACCTGTGTTAACCTTTTGTGTGCAGCACACACACACACACACACACACACACAACACACACACACACACAATGTTAAATGGGAGAGACAAACATTGAAAACAAACAAACAAACAAATAAATCTTCCTACTTCCTTACTGAATACCTCTATCCTCCATTCTCCTCTACCTATTGCGTTTACGTTTATGCTTTAATTTTATGCTTTAATTCTTACCTTCACTTATTTACTCAATTAAAAAAGAGATTCAACTGTGGAAAACTCCATCACTCATCATTTAATAAGATTTGCTCTGGGGAGGGGTACATATAATTTGGTCGGCTCATTAACTATTCATTTTTTAAAATTGCATACTCTGAATGCTGTTGGTTTAGGTAAATGTTTCTTGGGTGTGAAAGGTGACTTTGTTCCTCACCTCCTAGTCCAAAAGAGACTGCTGCTTATTAAAAACTAAGACAGGTCACCTCTGCTTTAAGAGGTTTTCAGAAAGGGTTGTCACTGAACAAATTAGGAAGATCCGATCCAATACCAGTGGGTTCTTTTAGGCTGTGGAAAGAACATTTATTTAAATACGTGTTTGCAGAGATTGGCCCTTGCTCCAAGTACAATGATGTAAGTATTAACCTACAAGCACATTTGAATAAAAACAAGTCTACTGAAGGGGAGGATTGAGTGAAATTCCTTAAACAGATTTTTTAAGACTGCTGTGAACTCTTTTTGTCTGTCTTGAGTAAGTGTGTTACTCTTTAATGAGATTATTTTGATGTTTTCACCAGGTTTGAGTGCAGTGTATAACAAAGCTCTCTTTCTATTCCCCTTTCCTCCCAAGGAAATGTCTTTCTGTCGGGCTAACAGTTGATAGCCGAATTATTATACCCAATTGTTCTGATTTATACATTCCAGGTCTGCCTGTAGGATTTTATATTCTGACTGCTTCTGGGCTCTGTCGGCACTAGGTAACCAGATCGGCTGCCTTTTTTCTTTCCCTGTCTTTCGCAGGCCAGAGGTGTGGACTCCACTGTGTCTCTCCATCTTTACTCCACATGTGTTGCCCCCCCACATGGCCCCTGAGATGTGGGAAGATGCCCACTGTGCTCCAGATACCAGGTTCCCAGTATTGGGAACTATGATCTTGGAGGAACAGCCTATGATCTTGGAGGAGTGCTTTAACTCCCACAGTCTCAGTTTTCTTCCTGCAAAACAAGAGAGTTGGATGAAATAATCTCTTTTCCAGCTCTCACGCACTTGGATTTGAAGTGTGCACCAGCCTCTGAGGTGGCCCTGGGTTGCCAGTCTGGCATTTCGGGGAGTTAGGAGGCTTGCTGGGTACACGGAGCGCCAGAAGCTGGAGTCCAGTTTGGTTTTGAGAAGGGTGAAAACTTCACCTTCGACCTGGTGTAAAGTTACTTTTGCTTTGGTTTCCTTTTGAAGTGACACATTAGAATAGGAGATAGAAATGAGACAGGTTGGTATCGAGACTCCCGGGTGGCTTCTGTTCTTACGAGGATGTATGTCTGAGGTTTGTGGTCTCAGCAATCGACGTGAAAGGGGGGTGGGAACTCATTGTGTTTAATAACTCCTTTAACATCCACAGAGTGTGGATCTGTATCTACATGTATGTATAAATGTTTATATATGTGTGTGCATGCATGTGTGTCCATGTTTATGTGTATTTGTGGAGGTGTGTATGCAGATGTATATTTATCCCAATAATTTTGACACTCAGTAAAGCATGTCAGCCGTGTAATGCCTAATTCTAAGCCTGGAAAAAAGCTCTTGCTGAGCCAATGTTAAGGCAATCTCTCCTATTTCAGACTTATTTCAAGATCAAAGGTTTTTAAATTTATATCCTCAAAGAATCTTTCCATACTCTGTGCCTTTGGGTGGCTCCTATTCTCAATGCTCCCTGTCTTTTGGTGCACTGATTCACAATGACCTCAAGAAAAAAACCAGAAATTCACAATTAGCCATTTATTGTCCTTTGGTTGTTTCAGAGCCTCTAGGCAACTTACTGATATTCCTTAGTTTTATGCTATGAACTTTTTCTACAATTTGGCCAAATACCAACAGAAAGCAGGCATATTTTTTCCTACAGTTTCAACTCCCAGTGGTGGCTTTACTCACTGTGGGTGGTGCTTGACTTTACTCTTACTCCTTATGCTTTTCTCTGTGGTGTTTCTACTTCCTGTGTTGATATATGGAAAATTGTAGGGTTTGCTTTCTTTTGTTTGTAGTTGAGGTTTTTATAATTAACTAGGCAACCGTTAATTTTTAATCTCTAAAATAAAGATAATAGTCCCCATGGCATAAGATTCTTGTAAACATTTGGTAAAATAATGCCTGGGAAAGAATTAGCTTTACACAGGAGGCATAATGGATTCTCAACAAAAGTTTGTGCTATCTGACTTCATTATAAAGATAGTAAAAGATTTCCCATACAACCATGGAGAAATCTAATGGTCCCACTTCTTAGTAGGACTCATATTTTCATATTAATGGCTTAAGTCAAAATACCTGAGCTCCGTCCCTTACCAACTTGAACAGCTTGCTTTAGCCCGTTGTGGCTTGCTTTCCTCATCCGTCAAGTGGAGTTAGGGACACTCCTTACCTCACAAGCCTCTCGTGGGATGTGTTAACTTGTAGGAAACCCTCAGAATGGTACTGGTGTGTGGTAGCATATAATGTCAGTGATTCTCCATTTTCCTTTCAGGTTTTTGTCCACGTCCAGATGCATGTTTATTTCATCTTAATCTTAATGTCTGTACAATTTTGTTTACTGAGATTTTAGTTTAAACAAATTTGAACAGAGGTTAATTTTAATTGGTTTTGATGATCTTATAAATGTCCAACTGATACACAGTCCATTACCATTGGACATTGAAGTTGGCCCCCTCTCCTTTTACAAACAGTATAGATACACCTACAATGTAGGAGTTAATACATTTGATTTTCTTTTTTTTTCTGTATTAAATGATAGCCTTAAAATAAAATTTCAGAAGTGGATTCCTGCATTAAGGAGAATAAGTACCTTATGGATCATTATGTATTGTTATGTTGCTTTCCAAATGGGTCACACCAGGAGACATGGAGGTTTCAAAGGTTTAAAACCGTGGAGAAGGGTTTTGGCAATTCAGCCACCAGGTCTGATCTTTTAAACAATCACCTTGAGAAAGTAGTGAGCTAGGAAATTAGAGCGATGTCTGCTTCATTCCCCTTCTTGTTGTCTGGTCCCCAGCCCACGAACATGCTGAAGGAAACAGGAGTCAGTTGTTTGTGGGCAGCTGTCCTGGACTCAGGTGTTAGCCCAGATGCCTCCCCACTGGCCATTCTGTAGCTGCCTTTCACTTACTCACCCTCAGTTCCTAAGTATATGCCCAGGCTGTTCTTCTGCCTTGAAAGCCTGTTTTTGGATTTTGTGTCCTGGTGTCCTGACCCTACTTTTCACCCTACCCCTCCCTCTCTCTTTCTCTGGCTGAATCCCTTCTCACTTGCCTCTGGGAGACTCCTGTGACCCAGGGTAAACCATACTCTCAGCTCTGGGGACTCCTGCCAGTCTTCCAGGGGAGTGTGTAGACTCTGTTTGATGCTGGCTTTGTGAACCTGCCTAGAGGTCATGACAATGGTCTACCCTGAATACAAAGAGATAGCAGGGAGGAAGGAGCTGAACCCAGAGCTATGAGTGCTGATTCTAGAATCAGCTTCTTCAGTACCACAGAATCAGGCCTCTACAAAGGAACTGTTGTTTCTCTAGAAACAACAACAAAACACGCATGCAGAAGAGAACCACTTGGAAATATCTATTAAAGTTACATATAGCATATGTTATGACCTAGTGCTCCAACTTCTAGGTATAAACTCAACAGAGAGGAGTGTATGGATAAACTGGAATACATGTGCTGACATGGTCATAGCAACACAATTCATAACACTGCAAACTGGAAGCCAAAGAGATATCCATGAGGGAGAATGTGTAAATAAAGTCTAAAACATTCATCCAGAGTAGTACTATTTATTAACAAGGATGAACAAACCAAGGGTACGTGCCACCACATGGATGGGGCTTTCGACTCTAATGATGAATGCGATCATCAAAAGCCAATCAAAACTGCAGAGTGTGTGAGTCAAGTTAAAGTCAGGCCAGTGGCTCTGAGTGATAGAGACTGGTTAAGAAGGAAAAGAGGGGGCTGCTAGTGTTCTCTTTCTTCATCTAGATGCTGGATGAGAAAATTCATTGAGCTCTATGTTTACGATTGGTATTCTTCTCTGCAAACGTAATTGCCAAACAGTGTTCTAAAACCCAACCGAGGTGATGTCTTTATTGCCTACTATTTAGAATGATCTTTTAGGATATCTGTATCATCACTGCTTGCTAGTGAACACAGAAGGAAATGAGGAGAAATGACATCTCTGGGATTCCTCTGTCTTGGCATCACCTCTTAGTGGAGAGGCACTGTGCTTTGTGCCTCTCTTCATCCAGGGTCTGGCATATAGAAATTGACCAATATATTTAGATCCACTATTTGCTAAAAAGGGCAAAAAGCCATTCTTGGATTTAAGTAACTAAGGATTTATCCAAATAATTATAGCACACACACAAAAAAATTGCTTAGCAATCTGGTGGATATTAAACAGCCCTAGGAGAGTTAGTTCTCTGGAAGCAGACCAACTGTTTTCACAACTGTAAAAATGAGGATGAGTAAACCGGAAGGGCCAAGTCCCTTGGTTATGCCCGTCAGGCTGTGAGGAGGGAGAAGGCTAAGGGAGGCTTAATCCAGAGCCCCTGAGGCTGTAGGGAAGGGGCTGAGGTGGCCCACATGAATGTGGTGCTGGGGGTGTAGGCCATAGCCAGTGGTGAATAGTCTGGGGCCACTCCAGAGCATGAGAAGTAGGAAGCTGAAGCATGGGAGAAGTCCAGACTCAGAGGTTCCTATAAACAGGGGATTGAAATCTAGAGAATCAGGAAACAAGAATATGACATTAAAAAGTAAAATTCTGAAATAGGCTTAATTGGAGGATCAAGGGGGGGTTTATTATGCATTTTGTGATCAGGCAGACACAGGGTGACAGAATTTTTAAAATACCTATTCTTATTGAATCCCCATAAAAACTTAGTGAGGTAAATATTATTGTACCCATTTCATAGATAAGGAGTTGAGGTTTATTTAGCAAGGTGCAATTTATTCAAGATCACATAGTAAGGGGAAGTTTAACTTGGCCTTAACAGAAGTGTTCCTGATTCTTCTTCTTCTCATTCTTCTCCTTCTCCTCCTCCTTCTTCTTCTTTTGATTTATTTATTTGAGAAAGATGAGGGTGTGGGGCAGAGGGAAAGAGAGAGAGCTTTAAGCAGACTCTGCACTGGACATGGAGCCCCGCATGGGGCTTGATCTCACAACCCCGAGATCACGACCTGAGCTGAAACCAAGAGTCGACTGCTTAACCATCTGTACCAGCCAGGTGCCCCAGAAGGGTTGTTTCTTAACCATCAGTTTTATTGCCCAGATTCAAGTATAGAGGTCTAGTTTTTAGGTGGAAATAAGGTGGAGGGCAGGTCTGCAAGGCAGGTCCCTAGTGAGATAGAGATCATCATACTTAGGCAGGTTATCAGAGCAGGGATGACAACACAGAGAAATAAAAGAGGACCTAGTGCTGGACATCCAACCTCCATGAGGCAGATCTTGAGTACGTCCGCAGCAGGTCCTGTGCTGGGCCCCCACGATGCACGGGTGCTGGATGCATGGTCCCTGGCACTCAGGTCTTCGTCAACAATGCAGAGCCCAGTGATTAGATTCAGCATTAAGGACTGAGTGGGACTTGAGGCAAGGCTGAATTAATATTTATTTTCTGGGCTGTTGAACTGGGCCTCTTGCAAAGCCTAGGGCAAGGTTAAACTTCAGGTCAGGGTCTAAGTGGCCTCAGCCATGGAAAAAGTACATGTAGGAATATGGGAGGAATAATCTGCTTGCCCAGAATGCATTTCCTGTTCTAGAAAGAGCACCTGGATTTGCTTTGAACTGCTTTTCCTCCATTGGAAACAATTAAGATGAGTCTTGTCAGTAATGCACCCCACCCTTATCCGGAAAAGTGGGTGGGTATGTGATATAAGTTCATTAAAATCCAAACCGATGTGACAAAGACTGAAAATAGTTAGAGAACATCCACCTAGAGTGTTGCAACATGAACACTATTTTTCTTACTACGTAAAAACCCATGAGGGATCTGGTTCCTGTCCCTTCTGAGACCTGTTCTTTGCCTGGTCCTTACGTTTGGTGAATTGTCCGTCATCTTTCCTAGGCTTACATATTTGTAAGCAAGCTAGAGAAGGTTTCTGTTGCTGACAGCCCTGATACAAAGGTAATACCTATGAAAGTAGTGAAGTGTCTTTGCTGGATTCAGAGTTCTTTATAAGAAGGAACACTCTCTTCTTTGTCTTTCAATTCAAGAGTTGGAGGTCAATATTTTGCATCTAGTAAGTGCTCAATAAATGTTGGTTGAACAAATTATTCAAATGAATGAATGAATACAAAATTCCTCTTACATCATTCAGCCAACCAGAGTCATTTTAAAACTGGTGACCAGTCAGTTGGTGAGTCAGCATCTCCAAGACCTCATGCCAATCATTTGAATAAAGCCAAGACTACTTCCTCTCATGCAAGTAAAACAAAGCACATCTTCATTTTTACAGCAGCCACCATTTCTCTTGAGAGAAATGGGGTTATTGTAATTCCAGCTTAGTTGAAATATGTAAGTCTTACTCATCCGGTTCATAAAATTGATAACTTGTGCATCTGGGACTGTCTATTTCTTTCCTATTAATCCATTTTAGACTTTTATAAGTCAACTGAGCATTCAGCTTTTGAAAAGTGATTCTGGAAAATAATTTTGCATAAGTACTAGTAAATACTGGCATGTATTCTTGGCAGTGGATGGAAATATTCATTTAGTCTCCAGTGGTTTCATGAGCAGAAATAGTGGCTAGAGTACTGGCTGGGTTTGAATGGCAGCAAAACATGTGCTGGTCAGTTGTACTTTCTGAGTTTCTTTCTGCCAAAGGGCAATGATTTATTTTAAAACTTCACAAGGGAGGATCAGGCAGACTAAAGAGGTGTACAGACACATATCAATATAACCAGAATGACTAGTAGTGGATAAATTGTTGGCTTTCTTCTTTGGGTTCATGAATGGGGCCAATTGGAACAGTCTAATGATGTTATTAAGTTATATTTGTCAGCCATAAGCATGGCCAAGTGGGTAATCTTTTTATAAATTGTAAGCAACAGGATTTTTACAGCTACAAGAGGACATGGTTGTTGGCAACATCAGTCTGTTTAAGTGTACTATTGACCATCTCTCTGTGCTGAAGGAATGGAAATTGTGGTTCTTTAGAAAGTGCTTGATTTTTTATGGATTGAGAGAGAATCAAATCTTTTCAAGCTAAGCAATCTTGTTTGTTTAGAAAGAGGATGGTGGGCCAATAGATCAGCAGTGCTTGCTTCTGTACATGGATCTGGCTTTAGACCACATCTATATCAACATGTTAAATGAAGGACTAATACAATTAATCTAATAATTAAAGTAAAATAATTTTTCCTTTGAGTATTTTGTGACTAAGGCTTATTTATTTATTTATTTATTTAGAAAGAGAGAGGGAGAGAGAGTGTGAATGGGAGGAGGGACAGAGAGAGTGAGAGAGAGAATCCCAAGTAGGCTCCATACTCAGTGCAGAGCCTGATGAAGGACTTGATCCCAGGACCCTGAGATCATGACCTGATCTGAAATCAAGAGGTGGATGTTAACCAAGTGAGCCACCAAGGTGATCCAAGACTTATTTTAAAATCCAAAATCTAAAAAAATTGTTACACCTCTCCATTTGAGGCTTTTGTTAGTGTAAACCTGAACTAACTTAATTATTTGAACTTTGAAGAAATTAATTTATTTTTCATAACTGGCCCCCTCAGGTTTAAATTATTTTATTTACCACCATGATCTAAAGCTAGCTAATTTTTCCTACTTCTCAAAATGAGTTTGAGGAACTATGAAAATATAAATGGATGCCTAAAGCTGTATAAGAATTGTATGAAATAGAGAGGCAGGGGTTATAATTTTTGTCAGAAACATGACCCTTTTTTGAAATGTAGAAAAATAGAAAATTTTACTTTTGGAAAAGGAATGCTCTGGTCAGATTGTGACAGGCCTGGTAGGTGGTGAAAGCCAGTTTGTGGTCTGGTGAAGGGAAGTCCAAGGATGTGTCTAGAGGTGGGGGTCAGGGTAGGACTGGACCCTGGAGAGGACCTAGAGGCCGTGGCCATCACAAAGCTGGGGACTTAATGCTGGGGAAAGGTCTGATTTATTCTCTAAAACAAAACCTCCAAATCTGGGTAGTCAGACAAATGCCAAAGGATCAATAAGTTTTTCAGGTTGAGGACAGTGAATAAAAGTCTGATTTGTCAGTCAGGAAGAACTAAAATATAGAAAGGAGAGACGGGGTGTTAGAGTGTTAAAGAAAGATTTTTGGGGGTGCCTGGGTGGCCCAAATCCAAGTATTTGACTCTTGATTTTGGCTTAGATCCTGGACTCAGAGTCATGAAATCAAGTGTGCCATGTTAGGCTCCACATTCAGCATGGAGTCTGCTTGAGATTCTCTCTCTCTTGCTCTCCCTCTGCCTCCCACCCCCATTCATGCTCTCTCTCAAATACATATCTACCTTCCTACATACATACATACAATCTTTAAAGAAAGATTTTGGAATCATCAAATCAGAATCAAGGCAAGGAGGCTGGGCCCCAGAGAAAGCAAGGGTTTGAGGTTAGAGTCTTGTCATGGACTGAATTGCATTCCCCAAATAATGTTGAAGTCCTAGACTTCAGTACTTACGAATGTGACCTTATTCAGAAACAAAGTCTTTGCACATGTCACCCAGCTAAGATGAGGTCATTAGGGTACATCCTAGTCCAATATGACTGGTCTCCTTATAATAAGAGGAAAATTCCATGTAAAGACAGGGACCCACAGAGAATACTACATGACCACAAAGGCAGAGATGGCAGTGCTGTAACTGTAAGTCAAAGGATGCCTAACATAGACAATCACCACCAGAAGCTACAAAAAAGAATGGAGGGATTCTGCCCAGAGATTCAGATAGAGATGGCCCCATTGATGTCTTGATTTTGGACTTCTGGCCTCCAGAGCTATGAGAGAATACATTTCTGCTGTTTTAAGCCAACCAGTCTATGGTACTTTGTTATGGCAGCCCTAGGAAACCAATGCAATTCCATGTGTGTTTCCTATCATACTGGCCTTCAGTTGTGGTTAGCTGTAATTAATTCCCTGGATGGGGGCAAGTTGGGACTCATGACAGAAGGAGGAATGGGGAGAAGAGTGAGGAAACAGACAGTTCTTATCCACATTAACTGATCATTAACTGGAAGACTGACCCATCTTTCCTCTGCCTATGGAGTGATTATCATGGATGAGCAAAGCACTCCTACCCTCAAAGTCTGAATGGGAGCAGCAAGGGGTAATAACTGATCATATAAATCAGCTCTGTTTTTCTCTCATCACATTCTTGCTCCTGTCATCTTATGTTATCCACATGGCAAAGGAGAGAGGTAGAGAGCTCAATATGTCGGTCCAGAAGCAAAATAAGATGTTCCTAGAAATCAACCCCAGAACTTCAAGGAGTGCACATGGTGTCAGAGAAATCCATAGAAACCACCTTGAATTGTCTAGTTGAGGAAGCACGTGCAAGGATCAAAGCCAACTGGACACCATAGGCTTGGAAGTATTGGGAACAGTGCTAAACTGTAAAGTATTTAATAGGATCTTGTCCTTTAAACACTACTTCTTCCTTCTGTTTCTCCCCCAACTCCACACACACACTCACACACACACATACCTTCTGGCTAAAGTCTATGAGAACACCCGTGTCCTGGGGTGGATGTCTTGGGAGGACTCGGAACCAAGGTCATCTCTCCATCCCTCGGTTCCTAAACTGTTATCCCATGTGCCACAGAGGGAAGTCCGAGTGCTCTGACTCATCTCAGAGATCTCAGCCAGTGGCTTTGCTGAATGAAGCTGTTCCCCACCCTCAGGGGTCCTGTCTTCAGTCCTTCATCACTTCCTCCTGGTTACCTTCTTCCTCCTCAGAGGCTCTGGATGCTTCCTGCTTGCCTCTTCTCTACCACCACCAACACCTATGTGTCTGTCCTTGTGGGGTCTTCTTTCCCCACAGCAGCTATGAAGAGGAACAGACACACACGGGGTCCTTCCTTGTTGCTCTCTCAACTTTCCTTTCAAGCCGTATGTCCACCCCACACAGAATTTTCTTTTCTCCCCACCTCCCTTTTTTTTTTCCTGCTACCCATCAGCAGGGAAAGACAAGGTACCAGTGATGAAAACCATGAACAAAGTTATAAAAACTCACAACAAGCTGATGGACTAAGAATTATTACTCTTTTTGTTTCTTTCCCACTGTGAGTCTGTGACTGCATTTCCTGATTCGTAGGCACTCCTGTGAGATGACATGCGCCAAATGTTGCTCCTCCATCTTAGAGAGGAGTTTAATTCTCCCCCTACCTTCTTCAATGAAGGAAAGAACAAATGATATGATCTTGATAATTTGTTTGACAAAATTTATAGGTTCATTAGCACTATTACTACGGAATGTTTAAACCAGGTATTAAAAAACAGTAGTAATGTTTTCTTTCTTTTTTTTTTTTAAGATTTATTTTTTTGACAGAGAGAGACACAGCAAGAGAGGGAGGGGGAGTGGGAGAGGGAGAAGCAGGCTTCCCGCTGAGCAGGGAGACCGCTGTGGGGCTCATTTCCAGGACCCTGGGATCATGACCTGAGCTAAAGGCAGTCACTTAATGACTGAACCGAACCACCCAGGTGTCCCATAGTAATGTTTTCAAAGCCTCTCCTGAGTCATGCGGCGGGACTACGTCACCTCACCTGGACACTAGGAAATGTCCCTCATTTCAAAGAAAATAAAGGTCAAGTGTACCAAGAGTGGAATGACAAAAGGACAAAAATTGCATGATTCCATTTGAGGCACCTAGAGTAACCAGATTCCTAGAGAAAGAAAGTAGATAGCTTACTGTCGGGAGGGCAGGGCAAGGGGGCGTTACTGTTTCATGGGTGTGAAGTTCCAGTTTGGGATGATGAAAAATTTCTGGGGATTGATATCAGGGCCAAATACAGAGCGATGTGAATATATTATGGCTACTGAAGTGTATCCCCCAAACGGCTTTAAATAGTGAATTTTATGTTGCGTACATTTTCTTTTCTTAAAAGATTTATTTATTTATGAGAGAGAGAGAGAGAAAGCAGGGAGGGAGGGGCAGAAGGAGAGAGAGAATCTCAGGCAGATTCCCTGCTGAGTGCTGAGTTCAATCCCAAGACCCTGAGATCAGGACCTGAGCTGAAAGCAAGAGTCAGATGCTTAATTAACTGAACCACCCAGGCACCCAGTTATGCGTATTTTAGTACATGTGCACATGCACATACCCAGAATGTGGAATGCATGGTCTAAAGTAAGAATAAGATGTGGGAGAGTATAAAGTGCCCAGGGCAGATCCTGTAGGGCAGCCACTCGTGGACCTCTGTGTGGCAGTCATCTTTTTGCACTGAAGTCATCTGAAATCCAGATGACTCTGAGGTAGGGTGACTTGGTGAAAGTGATACTTCACAGACCTCTTAACAAGCGCTCTATAGCCATGAATCTGTGCCATGAAATTGGTGGGCTTCTCATATTAAAAGGAAAAAAAAATGGTAACACAATACCACTCACCAAAAAGTGCAAAATGAACATTATGGTTTTCTCTGGCTTCTCATAGCTGGCAAAAAGGTCATTTGTAAAGCAAATACAAGAAAACAGAGAATATTCTTTAGTCCCTTTTGAAATTTTCTTTTGAAATGAACATTTCCTGGAGAGATTTATTAAGTTCTTTGAAACTGCCAAGCAGCTACTTCTCATTTAATAGAATTTTGCCTCAATGAAGATTCTTAAATACTTTGGCTTTCAAGAATTACCTGTGAAAAAATATGAATATACTTCTTCCCATTAACGTTGAGGTCTATGTCACATGAGAGTACTTTCTGAGAATATTAACATTATAATATCATCTTGAAATTTTTCATTAAGAAAAAGTCATTCTTCATATACCTAAAGCAATTAATTATTAAACGCTACAATAAGCTATTCCAATCTTATTCAAATAAGTGCTGAAAATACCCATGTAATGTTAGCTTATTCTGGAGAGTTCCCCAGGATTTCAGAGAATGTGCAGGCTCTTTAGAATTATAGTTTAGAGAGTGAGACATAGTGAAATTCAGATAGAACTGGTTTATAACCTTGTCCTGTGACTCATCATGTATGTGAACGTGGAGAAGTCCCTAATATTCAACCCCAGTGCTCCAACTTAGAAAGTGGGATGGACCATAATTCATATCTGATAGAATTGGTAAGGGAATAAAATGAGATATGAGACCCCAAAGGGGAAGAAATGACTGAGAACGTGAGACTGTTTCCTTTGGCCTTTTTGCTTATGTTTTGATTTCTGGGTCCTCTATAGGGTTCCTCTTAGACTTTGTCTGAACAAAAAAATTTTTTGAAAATCACTGTGTATGCATACAACGTATACAACTACACAACATATTTAATAAGTGCTTAGTGCATCTAAGAGCGCTAGTAGTGGTAGGTTAATTTATTCATTCATAGCCAATTCCTTCATTCACCATCAGATTATTTACTTATTTACCAAAAATATTTATTACTTATTTTATTATTATTATTATTATTTTATTATTACCAAAAATATTTATTTACTTATTTACCACAAATATTTATTGAAAGCCTCCTCTATGCCAGGAGCTTCTCTAGTAGCCAGGAATGAGAGAGGCAAAGGTCTTGTCCCCACGGAGCTTCCATTCTTTTCAGGGGAGATAGATAATACAGAGAGAAACAAACAAAAAAAATTAGTGAGTTATCAGTGCTGGGAAGTGGGAAGGAAATAATCCTGGTGATGGGATAAAGAAGAACAGAAGAGAAATCAGGCTTATTCTTCAGTGGTTTTTCCTAGTGGGTAGGGAATTCCTCTCTGAGGATCTGACGTATGAATGGAGAGAGAACAATGTGAAATCAGGCATGGAAAGATGGTATTTCTGGTGCTTAAAAATCCAATTGCAATCAATTTGGAAATCCAGAATTTTAGGGAGACATTAATGAATTAAAGCTATGGCAACTTCTTCCCTCCCACTTCCCGAGGCTCTGGGGGTTTAGGCCAACTCAAATGCCCCAGGAGGAGTGTGTACTCATGAGCCCACTGTCCCTAAAGTTTCTACAGCAAGTTTCCAACTCCTGACTCAGTGTTAGGGTAGACTCTACTTTGGGGACAGCTGGAATACATCCTTGAGTTTTGGGAGGTATGTAGACATGGCTCTTGAAATATGAACATCAAATAATACTGGGATTGATGTCAGTGGAGAGAACCCTGCTTTTTCTATATTTCCTTCTGGCCATGCAGGATGCCAAGACTTTGGTTCACTAGAGACAAGATAAGGGGTCAGAGTCAATGAATGAGCAGAGAGTATTGGCAAAGCCAAGGGCCAAGACAGAATGGGTGAATTCATACAGCAGGTCAGAAACAGGAAAAGCAGTTCACAGTGTGTGTGTAGAAGGTGCTGGTGGTGGTCTCCAAAGCTGGTGAGGGAGGGGGCAGTTAAGGGAATGGAGGGATTCTCTGAGCCATAGGAACAGCTGAACATCTTCTAAATAGGCATCTGTTGCCTTGGTCTTGGGTGGGGATGTTGCTGGTTCAGTCACTGAATGGAGCTGCTTGTGAGGGAAGTCTTGGGTCTCTACCAAGTTAGCCTCTGAATCATCAAAGGGAAGGAGAAGTATGGGAGCACTTGTTTACTTCTTAGGTGTGGGAAGCCTCTGGAGAATAGTGTACATACTCAGAGAGTATTAACCGATGGTATACTATTTGCCAGATTTTGCTAGACATTACAGGGACACATTTTGGGGTACTTTATAGAATTTCAGAGACCCATTTCACTTGTGGTCTAACCAGTTCCTGGAATCCCTCTCTAGAAGGATTCTAGACTAGGTTCCACCACTTAATGGTGGTATAAACTGCAAAGATATTACTTGACTCCCCAGAAATGATTTCATCTTCTGAAAATTATGATCAATCCCTGCCCTGTCAGATAAAGTATATGTAGGTGGCTTACAAACCATCAACGCCTTTACAAATACGGGGTTTTGTTTGTTGTGGTTAAGAGAGCAGTAAAAGGCACCCTGGGAGTAATGGCAGTGGTGGATGGTACAGCATAAATGTGAGCACCAGATCAGGTTCTTCACTGGTAGCAGGACCTTGGTGAGGTTGAGTCTCACTCATCTTTGGAAATTTGGAACCCTCAGATTTGGGAGTCTGTGGATTGAGTTTTGTTATTGAGTTCAGAATGATTAGGCCTAGAGGGATTGACCAAGCTCTCAAATGCAAAAGAGACTGCTAGAACCAGAACACCAGTGGTTTATTCAAATGCCCTGCCAGCACAGACATGCTAAGATCCTTTGATTCTGTGATAATCTGCCTTCTGGGTTCTACTGCGCTTTACCTATAGCCTAGTTTTGGATTAAAACATGCAATCTACCATTTGCGGTTTTTTTTAGGGTTGGGAACTTAAGCTCAATCCTTCTTTTTGACTGGGGAGAAAAGAGACAAACAGGTTAAATCACTCCCTACAGGTTCCATAATGTTTCAGGGGTGTGGAGAAATGAGTGGGGTGGAGACCTCCCATGTGCTCCGTTTTACCACTTCTTGGGGAGGCCTGGTAAAAGAAACTAATTTTAGACCTCTTTTACTAGTCATTGTTCTCCTATTAAGTGGCCTCAGAAAAAATGCCCTTACACAGCCTTGATTCAGACATTTATAAGGTGTTGGTACATTTCTTTTTTAAAGAATACAATTGGAGGAATAAATTTGGCTGGCCTGTTAATACTAGTATTAGACTCTTGGCGAACTAATTTGTATAAACTCCCTCATCTACCCTCCATGCCATTTGGATACCTACCTGCCCACCACACTCACATTTCTCCATTGATCAAGAGGGAAAAATAAAATCCAAAAAATGTACAGTTACTTCTTTACTACAGAAAACGTGCATAGGAATCCCCGGAGAAACAGAAATGAACTACTAAAATCTTATAAACATAAAGCTAGTTTTTCCTTCATTTGCCCCAGGAAACACAAGAGACTCCTTCGTTTGTTAGTTTAATAGGATGCCAGAGGTCTGCGGCTATGTGCCTATCCAGAAACTGCATTTTCAGAGTGTTTCCAGCTGACCTGGTTTTTGATAAGACATTTTAAGAGAATAACAGGGGTCACAAGAGTGACCTTCACAGGTGTCATCAAGCCAAGAATGTCATTCCCAGTCCGGTTGGCAATGTGGGCCCCCCCCCCGGAGTTGCTTTGATGACCACCTGATACCACTCTCTTTCACATGCTGACCATAATTATTCTTAATAACAACAAAGTTGGATAGCACTAGTAGTCCATAATAGTCTGCAAAACACCCTTGCATTTTTAAAGAATCTTATTTGTTGATTTGAAGACCCTGGGAAGTAGAAATGATCATCAACCTCTCTTCATAAATGAGTTAACTGGATGTCCAACGAGATTCAGCAACTTTTCCAAGGCTACAGGGCAGGTTGGAAAAAGTGCTACATTAAGACCCGGTTCTTCTGACCACGGACCTTTAGTGACCACATTTCATCTGCTGAGAGAAGGTGAAAACACACTTTTTAACATATATATCACTTAAAGGAAATTTGACCCAAATTCACAGAATAGATATATATGAAGGTATTATTCACTTTACAAAAAAATTCACAACAAAGTTCTTTAAACTGTCAGGATCTCTAGTGCTTGAAAATCTGACCTAATTTACAAGTCACTGTTCATATCACTTCAGGAGAGACAACTCCAGAGTGCAGGTTTGTAGGTACACACAAGGAGGCTAAGGTAAGGGAAGGGAAGTCATTTTTGTTTTCTTTAATGCTAAAAGAAAAAAAAGAAAAAAAAAAAAACCTGCCAGATCTTGAAATAACCTTTGGGTGGTGCCCTTTGACCAATCGCCTTCTTGTGAGGGTGTGGTCTACATTCAGAACAAAAATTATTTAATTGCCTATAGATGCTGAGCACTTCAGTACTCCAGGGAGTTGTTTATCTTGTTTTGGGGATGATGGGAAAATTCAGTAAGGATTTGAGCCTTTTCATTGTTCCCCTTGCTAATGCTACCTTTTGAATGCTGATGAAAGACAGCTTTTCAATTGCTCAAGTTTGATTGGATCACAGAAGACATTTAAAAAAAAATAAGGCAAAATCATTCTATTAACAAGATTAGTCCAGAGGCTGATGACTAAAGAAAACAGAGAAAACCTAAAAAGGAAAGACTAAAAGAGCTTTCATTTAGAGTAAGCCCATCTTATTAAAAGCTCAACCCTGTGGTCTTGCTTACACAGTCACATCAGTAAAATTGGCTGCTTGCAGGGGTGTGATTAAAGCTGTGTCTATGCAATAGCAAAATACCAAGTTGAAAAGTGAAAGATTCAATTAATAAACTGTTTTGTGTTATTCTAAAAGATGCTGAACAACTGGTTTTGTAGCATTTTCCTCATTAAACTGACTGAAACAACCAGTTGGTCTGGTATCAGAGGGATATGGCTCATGAAATCTTTTTGAAGGTTTCTTCTTCTTGCTTTTAAATGTTCATTTGTAGAATTTTTCTTTTTTAAAAATTCCTGGTCTTTGCCTGACATTCTACAGCAATCCCTGGGATTTATGGGAACACCATCCAAAAGTTTCCATGGATTTAAGGGGCGTTTAATTAAACTTATCCCAAGTGTCCTGAAAGAACTTTATTTACCGATAATCACAATTTCTTCATTTCTCAAATTTTTGCTTAAACTGATCCCATCTGTGTGTATGAGGATCAATGTGGGTGGGAAATCCAATTACATCAATATTTTATTTTCAGAAAAATAGCAGGCAGGCGGGTCCGCAGAGACCCATTACATTTTCGGAGTTCAGTGCAATTGAGTGTTGTTAAATAAACCATTGGCATATAATCAACTGCCATTTATTTTAGTGCAGAATGATGTTACAGTAGATAGAAACCATTCAATATCATTGACAAACAGATAGTTCATAGCCTTAAATTAGTTAGCCTATTTTTGTAATGAATAGAGACTTAATTCGAGTTTCCTCATCCTGGGAACATGAAACAAAATTATATCATACAGTGAGTAACGGTTTGAAAAATTTTAATTTAGTTTGGCACTGCGGGTTTTTCTAATTACTGCTGACTCTTCACACAGCAGAGACAGTGACCCCAAGCCCAGGAGCAAAACAGCTGCTTCTCACCTGCAGACTCATTATCGAACTAATTATTCTTCAAATAATTTTATAATATTCACAATGAACCTAATTCCAGACCTATAAATATAGGCTTAAGTCATTTATAGTGTGCTCTTCTGCGAATTCCTGCATCCCGCACCCAACCCCTCCCACACCCCTTGTAGGAGACTTTGCAGGCTCCAGCTACCTAGGAAAGGAATTTCTTTGTTTTGAAAAAACAAGTTGTTTTATTTTGAATTAGCATTCTGAATCTATGTCTCCAAATCCAGGATGGTCAATTTTGCTTATGGCCCAAGGGGTGTTTATTAAAATGGTGAATCAGTTGTTCACATTTGGAATTGGAGGTTTTATAGGAGACTTGAGATTTCTGACTTTCCTTAGAAATTGGGCTATCAGGTAATGATGAACACCCTTTTCCATGATACATCAACTTGCTAGAGTGAAGTAACATGTTCCTCTTTCACAAGGGCATATGCTTGCTACATCCCTATATCTGATGGGGGTGGGGGGGTTCGGGCATTCTGTTCCTGGTCTTCACTCTGTACCTGTATCCTGTTATTTCTTACCTGGATCAAGGTTTTTAATAATTTCATGGGCTCTAGACATTCTTACTTTGAAAGGTCCCATTTCACATCATATCAAACATATTTAACCTACAGGCCACATTAAACACAGATTTTTTTTGTTTGTTTGTAAAGGATTTGGTAAGGATTTTATAATTTTTCCTTTGAAAATACTTTCATTTTTTTGTCCTCATATTTTGGAATGTATATGTATATAAAATATATAATATACATATGTATATATAATATCTACATATATGTATATATAACATAAAGACATATTAAATAAAATAATGTATATTACATGTATCCCTCTCCTCAGTTTTCAGACATTATCATAGGCCCTTTAAAAGGGCATAGACCCAAGGAGCAACTAGATGGCTCAGTCATTTAAGCCTTTAACTCTTGATTTTTGGCTCAGGTCATGATTTCAGGATGCTGAGATGGAGCCCAGTCGAGCTCTGCACTCAGTAGAGAGTCTGCTTGGGATTCTCTCTCTCTCTTTCCTTCCATCCCTCCCCCAAATCTAAAAAATAAATGAATAAAATAAATAAAATCTTCAAAAAAAAAGTATATAGGCCCAAAAGACTGTGCCTGAATTGCTTCAGGAATCAAATAATCTTTCAGACCCCTCTAGGTATTAGAAGTCATGACTCCTTGGTGAGTGCTGTGAAGTGTGTAAACCTGGCGATTCACAGACCTGTACCCCTGGGGATAAAAAATATATGTTTATAAAAAATAAAAAATTAAAAAAAAAAAAGAAGTCATGACTCCTGGCTAGTCATAAATTGGCATTTTCTTTCTTTCTTTTTTTAAATTTTGTTTTATTTTTTCAGTGCACTACACCCAGTGCTCCAGTACATGCCCTCCTTAATACCCACCACCAGGCTCACCCAACTCCCCATCCCACTCCCTTCCAAAACCCTCAGTTTGTTTCTCAGAGTCCACAGTCTCTCATGGTTCATCTCCCCCTCTGATTTCCCCCAACTCACTTTTCCTTTCCTTCTCGTAATGTCCTCCATGTTATTCTTCATGCTTCACAAGTAAGTGAAACCATGATAATTGACTCTCTCTGCTTGACTTATTTTACTCAGCATAATCTCCACCAGTCCCGTCCATGTTGATATAAAAGTTGGGTATTCATAGAGAGATTGGAGGAGACTGGGCAATGTGCCAAGGACAAGGGAAGCAAAGTCCATGGACACTGGGGTGGGAGGAAGGGTGGAGCTTCCTAGATCTGAGTTTTTGAGTTTTGAGATTTCCTTAAACTATAGGCCTGAGCCTTACTCGCACACTGCCTCTAGGCTTGTAGGGAGAGAGTGCTGGGGATGGAGGATGGCTCTGGGGATCAGAGACATTTTAAGACCATCTCATCCCTGAGCACATTCACTTTTGGAGATTTCATTTTACATTCAATTTAGTTAACTTACTTTTAGTTGCAGTTGACTAGTGTACTCCATTTTACCTTTGTAGACTTTTAATTGAGCCACACATTAATTTTAGATTTTGCGTTTAGAATCTAGATTTGCATTTTAGATTTGCATTAATTTTAGATTTTCTTTTTGTAGTTTGGAGCCAATGAATTTTTTTTTTTCACTCCTCCAACAGATTTACTTTTTTTTTTTTTTTGGAAAGGAATGGATTTTGAGGAAAATTAAAAAAAAAAGTGGGACAGAGGTATGGAATAAAAAATAAATACAAAAGGCAATAAATACAAATGTAAGCTGTTTTGCTAATTTCCCAATTTTGCAATTTGTTCTTGATATTTTCTTAGGCCTGATGCATGTGCCTTTACCCTCTTATAGGTAGGCAACTCCTCTGTACATAGGCTAATAAGGTCTTTGAGGTCTGTAGGATTTCTGGGTGGATGGTTGTTGCCTCCCTCTAACTTTCTATGGCTCAGCTCTCTCTCCCAGGTGTTAGCAAGAAGATACTTGGAGAGAGCTGCTTTTTAATATGGCTCTCTTCAAAGATCCCTGAACCCAAGTGCATGATGGCATTGTAGGACCCTTGTTGAGATGAGGGGGAACTTAGCACAAGAGAAATCACTTCCCAATGCTCCTCATGAGACACGCCTTAAATCACTATTTCTCTCAATGTTGATCACAGTAATACAAGGAAGAATCACATGGGGACCTTAAAAGGCAATTCCCAGTTCCACCCCATACTTACTGAAGTTTTAAGCCAAGAAAGAACTCAGGGTGCTTTTGAATTTTATGGTAAAAAAAAAAATCTTTATTTTCCCAATTCTCTAATTGAAATATAACATTTTATTTAATTATTATGATAGGGAATAAGCTGTACAGTATCAGCAATGCCTATGACTTGTCACCAATGGAAATCATAGATATTTCTGTATCATGATTTTGTGAGTATCTTGAAATGTCTCTTATGCATCTTATTACTTCAAAGTCATGATAGTTATGAGGCAAATAACTAAAGCTTGCTATCTAATACAGTAATAAAGAAACTTATGTATTATATATATATATATATCACCTGTTTGTTTCTTTAATATTTTGATAGCTGCATCTTAGCTGATATGGGTTTTCTTTGTAACTTCATGCTTTTTATTTTATATATTTAAAAACATTTCTCTGAGAAGATGTCCATGGACCTACTAGACTGCTAAAGGAAGTCACAAGGATGGGGAGTCTGGACTGGACCTGAGACCCGGCTGATAGGTAGATCTACTCTGCAATGATCAAGAGGAAGAAGGTTCCAGGCTGAAGGAGGAGCTGGAGCAAAAGCCCTTCTGCATGAGAGGCCTGGGGGTATAAGAACAGAAAAAAAGCCAGTGAGATGAGAAGCAGAGGGTATGGGAAAAGAGGAAGTCAATGGGTTGGTGAAGTAAGCAGGGTCAGGATAGGAGCGTGGATTTTACTCTTATTGGAAACAATTGGAGAGTTTTCTCAGGGACTGTTATGATTATGGTTGTGGAGTGGAAAGTTTATTTGAAGAAAAGTGTTTCATGTGCAAAAACCTCCACAAAGTTCTAGGCATATATGAAATTATGAAAAGTAACTATGATACTAGAATAAGGTTGTTAAAATATATCTTAAAATTGTTATATAAAAATACCTGCACTTTCTTATTACAGTGAACACTAAGTAATGTGTGGAATTGTTGAATCATTATACTGTGTGCCTGAAACCAATATAACACAGTATATTAATTATACTTCAATAAAATAATAATTTCAGCAAATCAAAAGTAAAAGTGAATAAACTAAGAAAAATGTGTTTTATTAACACATTAAATAACAAGATCTATTAGTAGATGTAGCAATTACTATGGAGCAACAAGATTTGAAACAGAAAATAGAAGAACGAAGTTGGAAGATTCATGCGTCCAAGACTTAAGCTTATTACATGATTTTTAAAACATGACACCAAAAGTTTGAGTGACAAAAATATAGATAAATTTGATTTCATCAAGATTAAAAACTTTTATGCTGCAAATGATGCTATCCAGAAAGTGAACAGGTAACCCACAGAAATGGGAGAAAATATTTGCAAATCTTATATTTGGTAGGCGATGAGCATCCAGATATAGAAAGAACTCTTACAATTCAACAAGATGAACAACGAATTTAAAAATGAGCAAAGGGGGGCGCCTGGGTGGCTTAGTTGGTTAGGCAAGTGCCTTCAGCTCGGGTCATGATCCCGGAGTCCTGGGATCAAGTCCCACATTGGGCTCCCTGCTCGGCAGAGAGTCTGCTTCTCCCTCTGACCTCTCCCCTCTCATGCTGTCTTTTATTCTCTCTCTCTCAAATAAATAAATAATTTTAAAAAATTAACAAAGGATTTGAATAGATACTTCTCCAAAAGAGGAATACAAATGATCAATAAGCACATGAAAATATGTTCAACATCACTGGACATAAGGAAAATGTGGATCAAAATCATAGTAAGATACTACTTCACACTAGGATGGCTATAATCAAAATGACAGAGAGTAACAAGGGTCAGTAAGAAGGTGGAGAAATTGGAACCCTCCTACATTGCTGACTGGGAATGTAAAATGTTGCAGCCTCTTTGGGAAAAGAGTTTGGTAGTTCCTCAAAATGTTAAACATAGAGTTGCCACACAACCTGGCATTTCCACTTCTAGGTATCTACTGAAGATAAATGAAAACATATGTCTACACAAAAACTTGTACACAGGTGTTCCTAGCAGCATTATTCATAATTGTCAAAAAGTGGCAACAAGCTAAATGCTCATCATCTTGTAAACAGATGAACAGAATATACCATATCCATACAATCGAGTGTCACTGAATGATATAAAGGAATGAAGTACTTGTGAATGCTACAACTGGGATGAATCTGAGAGACATCATGGTGTACTAAAGAATCTAGTCACTAGAGACCACATATTGTATGATTCCACATGTAGCAAAGACAGAAAGTAGGTCAGGGATTACCTTGGGCTGGAAGGGTAAGAGTGATGGTTTCTTTTGGAGGTGATGAGAATATTCTAAAATTAGATTGTGCTCATGGCTACAGAAATCTCTGAATATACTACCATTGAATTATATATCTTTTCTGTGGAGGAATTTTATGGAATGTGAATTGTATCTCAATAAAACAGTTAAAAAGGAAAAGAATAGAACCAGAGAGAGCACAAGTTAGAAGTTTCTGCAATAGTCCAGGAGAGAGGTGGGAGTGGCTTGGGTTGGAGGACAGGTATGGAGAAGGAGAGAAGTGGATGGATTTAGGACTTCTGAGTTTTGCTGGTAGGGTTGTTAAGACATGTTGGTAGAGTGGATGGGGATAGTGGAGGAAAGAGAAATCTTAGAGGTGAAGTGCGTCTGGATCTCCTTGAATGGTCCTGTCCTGCTCTGTGCCTCTATCATTCTACAATTGAATGGTCCATGAAAATATCCAATTAGGTATTTGGATCTAGCTGGCTAGCTCATGGCACAGGGAGCTTGTAAGATCAAACTGCAGTTATAAACCTGACGGCGATGGAGTATTGACTTTGTTAGAAAACAAAGGGTAGTGTCCAGGATTCAGTAAGAAAGATGTCTCTGAATTTTCTCTTCAATTCTGAAAAAGTTGGCTATTTGCAGGTTTTTTGAAGAGTAATAACCACTTTAGTCCAAAATGTTCCTATATAGGTCAGAATCATCTTTCTTCCTCATAAGCATTTCCTCTGAGTGTTGAGGGTCTGCTTTCAAGTTTAAAGCAGCTTTTTAGTGGTATCATCTCTTTTAAAACTGGATCAGAAGGTGAATGTTCTGGAGAGACTAAAATCACCTGGGTAACCATTATAAAAGACACACACGCATTGAAAGACCATAGCACTACTGAGATATGAAACTTACAGTGTAAATTCAGCCCAAGCGGAGAACATTTATCCTCCTGCACCACCTGTTTTCCTGATGAGAAATAAGAACAGATATTTGAAGTGGGGGAAATTTCACATCCGAAGGGATTTTTTTTTTTTTTTCATCAGAATCCAGCTCGAACATTATTACCAAGAGACTTGTGAGATGCATGGCCACAACTGAAAGAAGATGCTGGCTTTGCTCAAAGTGATAAATTGACATCTAGTATCCTGGTATTTCAGAAAACTTATGGCCTCTGTGTATAGCCAGGAGACCTGGAATCAGAGTGAGCTGCAAGTTCATACAAGAAAAGGTAAAGCTTGCCTGGGCTACTGAAGTCTTTTTACTCCCAAGGCAGAGAAACACTGGCAAAGCATGAGTAAAACTCCTTTGAAGTTGGACTGTTCCCTAGATAGAATGCCGTGTTTGACTCATGTGAGGGTAGGCTAAAAGGCAGGAAGGAAGCACAGTCTCCCCTTGTAGACTAGGGTACGCAGTCAATGAAAAACAATGTAGTTTATTGGTTGTGAGCATTAGATCTTTGACCAGACTGCCTCGGTTTAAGCCCCAAGTTCTTTGCTTGTGATCTACATGTCAGAAGGCAAATTACACAACTGTTCTGTGCTTTTGAATCTGTGCCTCACAATGCAGACAGTACTTCTTAACTCATAGGGTTGCTTTGAGGATTAAACTAGTTTATATGTATATAAAATGCTAAGAACAGTGCCTTGGTGCATAGTACATGCTCAGTAAATTTTAACTATTATTCTACAGAGTGCTTTTTATGTGCCAGGGAATGTACTGGATTCTGGGGATGCAGTAGCAGACAACACAGAAAAGATCCCTGTACTTATAGAGCTTATAGTCAACGGGAGTCTTATTTGCATAAATATCCTTTTGGCATATATGGTTCAGAGGCAAGAAATATTGTTCCAGAACTGTCGCAATTTTCACTTCACCCAAGATGATTGGGGGTTTATTTATGACAAAGTCTGAATATGTGCCCATAAAAGTCCTAAGGTGATTCTTAAATGTGGGCAGAATCTTGGCTGCCGAATGAAGCCCTGTTACTGGTGGGAACGGTTACTGACTTTATTCTGTAAATCACTGCTCCAATCTCAGGAGGTTCTGAATGTGCTGAGATCTTTGCTCCTGGCTTGGGAGTGGCTATCATAGGAAGGGAAAGGACTGAGTAGAGAGGCTGGTTTTCTAAAGAGGAGTATAGTTGTGGTGGTATTGAGTTTTCTCTCTGGTCAGTCCAATGGTTGCTTTCTTTTTTAACCCCCCACTGGGATGGGGAGTTAACATCAGATTGCATGATTAGTATTTTGCTCTGAGAGGGGATTAGTATTAGCAAGAGGGAGGTTTAAGGGTCTGGAAAACCCTGAAGACCTCTGAAGTGTTGAGTTACTCCTAATGGTGAAGAATCCATCATCACCCTCCCAGTATGGAGTCTGGAGTGACAGTTTCTGTGAACTTGACCAATCGCCCTCTGCTAGAGGGACGAAATGTCACTCAGTAGAAAGGCAATTATTTTCTGCCCTCCTCTAGACTCCATGTATATTTTGGATGGAATACTCATATAATGACTTTCTTTACCTAATATCCTTATTGTCACACCCCTGTTATGTTGGGGAAGGATGGAAAAGTTGATTCAAATCTTGTTTGAAACTCTACTAGCTGCAACCTACTATCTTCCGTCAGTCTTGATCTAGAAGTTGAGTCAATTACCTATGATTATTTTCAACTCTCTAAAGAGCTAGCTAGAATCTAACTTGAGGGGAGTAGTTAAACAAACAAGACCATGTCTATATAGAGTATGCATTGATTGTGAAATAACCTAATGTATGTGTATATATAAGTCCCTATGTTCCTTTTCTTTAGCTACTGAAAATTCACTTTCTGAAACATCAATTCATCCTATTGCATAATGGGGAACAAAAAATTACCTTAAAGTTTCACAGTCAGGAGACTGTTGGGTTCAATTCTTACTCACATCTTCTCCTCCTCCTTCTTTTTTAAAGATTTTATTTAAAAGAGAGAGAGAGAGAGTGAGAAACAGCATGACAGGGAGAAGGGGAGAGGGCAAGAGAGAGAAGCAGGCTCCTTGTTGAGCAGGGAGCCTGATACAGGACTTGATCCCAGGACTTCTGGATCATGACCCAAGCCGAAGGCAGTTGCTTAACCAACTAAGCCATCTAGGCATCCCTTACTCACATCTTCTGTCACCTTCTGAGACTCAGTTTCCTCATCTGAAAAATGGGGATATTAATATCTAACTCATGGGATTTCTATAAGAATCATAGGATGTCTTTAAAACTGGTTAAGACTTGGTAAACTCTGGGGAACCACCCAATGGAGGGATTGTTACGCAAAATACCCCCTTGACCTAGGACTGTGGCTGGTACCCAAGCACTCAATGCTGGTAGGGTGAATTGAATTATTAGCATAATCTGGCTCAAGTAATTCTTTTGTTTGTTTCTTTCCTCTATTTTGTCTCTTTTGGAGTTACTATTTATTAGTCTGACCTGAGTGGTTCCTTTAAATTATAGGTTGTAAATGTGACCATGTGGTTGCACTGATTTAAAAATCATCAATTACTCCTAATTGTGCATTGAAGAGAATTGAAGCTTTTTAACCTGCCTTACATCTCTGACCTCCTTTCGTGTTCTCTGGCCTCATACCCTGAGGTCTAATGATACTGTTCTGCTTCCATTCCGTACCTGCTCCATCTGCTCTATTCTGACACCAACCCCATTCAATTTAATGCTTTGGTGCAATTACTTATGCTACTCCCTCTGCCTGAAAGAGCCTTCCAGCATCTGTTCACCTGGCTAACTTTCATCCTTCAAGGTTCAGCTCAACCAACTCTAGGAAGCATTCCCTGAAGCCCAGATCCAGCTAAGAACCCATTCTCACAGTTTCCAAAGTCCTCTAGTCTGGCCCTGTCATAATGCTGGCCAGATAATTGTGAAATGGCCTGTTGACTAGACTCAGACCTCCTCAGTGGCAGATCTGGTATTTTATGCAACATGATCTCCCTGGTGTATAGCACAATGCTTGGTGTACAGTAGGTACCCCATATGAACCAAATTGCATTTTTCTTGCAAACTCTCTGTGTCAATTAGTATACAACCAAAATAAACAGAAACTATCCTTATTATCAAAAACAGAGGAATTTTAATGCAGGGAACCCATTGCATTGATGATGGAAGAGCTAAGAAGCTCAACAGGGAATAAAGAGGCAAATCAGAGAATAGCCAACAGTAGGAAGTTGGTCCCACCCCAGAGAGGAGGTGGAGTTGCCGGAACGACAGGGTTGGGGCCTCCAGATCGAAGCTGGAACCAAGCTGGGAAGAGCTGACTCTCTATTGCCAAATCTGATGCCCAAACCAGAGACAGGGAGAGAAATGTGGTGGGTTTTCCCTATCTTCTGGTCTACATTCTTGGGCCATCTGCTCTCACTGACTGCATACAGTTGGCAGTCAGCCTAGTGAGGCATCCGGTGGTGGGCAGCCTCCACAGGGGAGGGCGATGAAGGGATCTGAGGGTGAACAGGCCTGTGGAACCATCTCCCTCTGCAAAGAAGTAAGAGGTAGAAAGTAAAACTACTTGGTTTTACTAAAGTACCATGGGTGTCATCATGTACTCCTTTGAATTAGTATTTACTTAGTGTAGTAATTCATGACTTTTACCTGCCTGTAACATACATTTGAGATGAAGGTGATTTGCAGAGTACATTGCCATGAGTTTCACGAACGTGCCCAGGGTTATTAGCCATTGCCAATGCATAACTCTCCTCTCCTGTGACTCAAAAAGGACATTGGGATTCATGGAGCGGCATTGTTATGAGAGATAGAAAAGAGTAAATCAGTGTGGATTAATTCCCAGTTACAGAGACACATTTCATAACCAACCCAACTGTCCCAGTTTTCTACCACAGAGGGACTGAGAAACACAGGGTTTGGTTACAATGCTCTTGCTTCACGTACAAATAGGGCAAGGCCATGTTTAAAATTAGAGTGAAAAACTAAAGGAAGATTCCAGAGAATTCATGTGAGAAGGACTTTGCCTCACTATTTTTTAATGGACAATTGCTTTAAAGGTGAACTTCAACTTGCCTGTATAGATATCAATTATAACGGACCATAGAGATGAAATATTTTAGGGAAACAAAATGTTGTGTAGGTCTTACATTCTGTGAGTGGTTCAACCTGTATGGATATAGTATACTATAGTATACAATATCATGTATGGATATGCAATATCATGTATATCCATACAGGAGATAGTATTCCTGGGATTCTGATGTGTCCTAGCACCGCCCCCCCCATACTGGAGCTAGTATTTTTAAAATATAAAATAATACCTATTTCTTTTTGGTATTTGACAATCCATTTTATTTTGGTTAACCTGGGCTGTTGTGAACTCCACAGTAATTATTTTAAAAGAGTTAAGTCTTTTAAAATTATTAAATCACAAGCACTACCTGTTTCTCTTCAGAACTGACATTATATTTTTAAAATTCAGGGAAGAAGAAATAAAGAAGTCATGGAATCTTGGGAATTATATTGGTGATTATTTAATCACGTGGGTGCTGAATCCATAAAATATCTCCTTTTGTTAAAATCCCTATTTGTCATTTAAAAATATAGAGATTCAAAAGTGCCCTATCTTATCTTCAGCGTGCTGCATATCAGAATTTTAAAAGTATTTATTTGTTTACAGGTCTGATGTCATTCCCTACTCACAGAGATGGGGGGGCAGTGTCCTTTTGTCTTGTTCTTTGCTCTGTCCCCAGTGCCTAGAACAATGCCTGGCAGAGAGAAGTGGCTGGAAAATTAGTTGTAGGCGACTCACGACTTTCCTTTCTGCCTTACTCTGGCATGAAATATGAGAAAGGTAAAGAAGTGATTGACCTTACTGGCCGCCACTTTCCACTTTCTCAGTTTTAGAGGGTATCTAGAACTTGCTCCACTCCACTGAGCTGGGCCAAGCCTTGAACAACCACTTATGTGTGTAGGCCCTAAAGGAAGAGAGGGGCCGTTAATTGCAAGTTGTTTTTCAGTGTTACCAAAAGGTTACCGCTATTAATTATGACATATATTTGAAGAGAAGAAAGTCCTGTCTATATGGCAATAGATTCCACGGTGTCTAATTTGTTTGCTGTAATAAGGCCAGGCTCAGTCATCGATGAATCCATCATCCACGTCTTGTATGCCGATGACACCAGCTCAGTCTCTCTCTCTCTCTCTCTCTCGAGATAATGGTATTGCATACAGAAATGGGTGCTGGGCCATGTATTATTAAGCTCCATAAACACATTGCACATTAATTGCTACTGCTGTGCAAGAAAACAGTTTTTTCCTTTTTGCGGTGGAGAGTTCAGTAATTTATACATGATGACTCAAGTTATGTCTCTAGGTAGCCGGTGAAATGCTGCTAAATCAATCCATATGGTCGGTCTCTGCAAGAGAATCATTTGTCTAACCTGCATGTTTGAAAGATACTGGGCATCTCAGCCTCACACAGTTCTTTCCTTCTGTAAATGGACTGGCCCTTGGGGTGATGTGTCTACATCCCTGTTGGAGAAAAAAAATAGAAACAATTACAGGATCAATTGGAACAAAAAATAAATGCTATCTCAATTAATTCAAATGAATAGAACTTTTCTTAGATTTTCTTTTCTGTGTGTGTCCTCATTCTAGTATGCACATCATGGTCTGAATGTTCCATTGCACCTTTTTGGCACCAACAAAGGCTCAGTTCAGAGGAGTAAACAGCTTCTTATCAAGGCAGGGGGGCGGGGCTGAGCTCTTGGCTCCCCAGAGAACTGGATGTGAAGTCAATGACATCCTTTGATGACCCTCTTTCTCTGTGTCTTAGGGCCTCGCTTGAACTCTCTGTTTTCATTTCCTTACAGTTCCGCAGCTAACTTATTATGATTATTTCAGGATACAGTTTCGAAAGAACATGATCAAAGAAAGCACCTCCTTTTCACTCCCTCTCTGTCTCACCAGCGCATGGCTTGCTGTTCTTTTGGTTTGGTTTGTTTGTACTGACTGAGGTACAAGAACCCTCCATTAATGATGAGGGCTCACCTGTGTTTTATAAACAAAAGATCCATCTTAAATGGTAGATTCGGCATTTTGTTTTCCTATGCATCCACATAGCATGTTTATATAGAGTTGCAGACTAAGGAATAATCTGATTTACACAGATATATCAAAATTTGGTAACTCTTAATTTTCAGAAGCCTTATTGGAGAATATTTTCAATTTTCTTTAATGGACAGTGAGAAAAATGGGTCATATCGAATGCAGCCTCCTGCCTCTGGCCCTCATCTAACCCTTATTCTGATATCATTATTGCCTCTTTTCCCTTATACCATTCTTTGATTCTGGTTGGGTAGACAGTTGTAGTAACCACAGCATAGAGGTGATCACATAACCCAAGACTGGTTAATCACAGTACTTCATCCCCTTGGTTAGGGTGATTGCTCCAGTGTTGGGTTTAAGACTTGAACCAAGGTAATGTGAATTTTGTCATGGTATTTTCTATGTGGACATACTCTCTTTCCCATCTTAGGCTCTGGCTGAGATAGTATGAGCCTAGAGTTGTCCAACTGTGCCCACCATTCTCTGGGCCCATCCTTGCTCACAGAGGGAACATCCTGTAAGGAGAAATGAGTGTCACGCATGGCAAGAAGCAATGGTAGGGTGGGAGAGGAGAGAGGGAGAGAGAGAACATTCAAAACTAAAAGTGAGATAATGAGAACATTTCTGTGCCCATATTCCATCATTGTAGCTAGCTCTTCCTCTGGACTCCTTTTGTTAAGTGTGCCCATGATTTCAGTTGGCTTTGAGTTGGTTTTTGGTCACTTGCAACCAGATAGGTTGAGACTCATATAAACACCTGACACTAAACACCAATCACTGCCTTACTTGCCAATGTGAGTGCTACGAAGTTCCAGATTCTTGGGAGAGCCACCCCTTCAGAGAAGGGCAGAATGGCTCTGGAGTTCAGCCTGCCTATGGAGAAGTCAGGCAGCTCCTGAAGACAGTGAGGAGAAGGTGGTAGGAGGCTGTACTTACACCTTAACCCTGGATACAAGTAACTTGTTATCTTCCCTGACATCCTGGTATTCTTCTGTCATCTGCTTAGTCTTCTAGGACATAGCTTTCCTTTCCCTTAGTTCCTTTTTGCCTCTCTCTCCATCTTAGCTGTCAATAGTTGCTTCTTAATTTCTTGTTCATGTCTTTTGTGTCTGTGTCCCCTATTCTGAGAGATATATGCATGGGTGGTAAATTATCAAGTCATGCTGACTCTTACCTTTGAGATACTGGGTAAGGAGCCCGGGGAAATGTATCTCCCCTACTTCTCTAGGAATGTGGGGGGCAAGGCAGCCATGATCATTTGATAATTTAGTGATCAAAATCTTCCCCCACAACCCTGATCTCTGACTTCTATAGATTTATGACTATGCTTTGGGAAGATTAGCTGTCTTCTCTGCAGAAGGCTCAGGGTCAAACCCTAGGCTTATAACGTGGCCTTGGAAACATGAATCATGGCTGGGTGGACTAGGGGGTGAGCAGGGGGAGACTTGTCTTCATTCTACCTCCCAAACTCTGTCATCATCTTTCAGATGGTTCAAGGACTTGCTTTTGGGTACTGGATAATTTCTTGGATATGTGGCCATTTTTGATAGCTATGGAGAAGGAATGCAGAAGAGAGAGCCCTTCAAAGTGACTTGAAACATGAGGTCTCCCAGTTATCACCCTTGTTGCTAGAACTGCAGGTGCGATATATCATTCATGTGGGGCGAGGGAAGTGGGGAGAGAGGAAGGAGCAGGACTCTGAGTCAGGTTGGGTGAAATACCAATATTGCTCTAACTAGCTCTGAGGCCCTGGGTGTGTTCCCTGTGTTTTCCAGCTCTCAGATTAAGCATCTGTGAAATGAAGGAAGAGGTAGTACCTGATTGACAGAGTTGTTCTGTGAATCAGAAATGAGGTAATAAATATGAAAATAGTCTGTGGATGGAAGCTAGTGGCCTAAATACAAGGCACTGTTCTTGTTAATGTGCCACACTTCAGAAACAGCACCGTCTAGGAGGGCAACACAAAATCAACTCTGCTTGATGGAAGATGTTTATTTGTATTTTTTTTTCTATAAAATAGCAGTTTGTGGAGGTAGAAAATCTCGCACTCAAAATTTTCGTATAGTTTCAAAATGAAAACCTGTATGACTATACCAATGGGGATAGGTGAAAACTACTGATTGAGCTAGCAGGTGCATTTATTTTAAGAAGCAATCATTCTACTTAAGATTTGTCAATATGTATTTACTAGTTTGATGCATTCAGAATTATCACTTCACACTGTATAATTTCAGAAAACTTCATGTTGACATATAGACACTTGAAATTCTACTGATTATTGTGGCCATGGTTAGAGGTTTTCCCCAGGGAGAAATTGGGATGCCTGTTCTCTTCTTTGCAACATGTGGGCCTTTATATCACACACATGTATGTACATACACATACACACACTTGACAAATTACTGGGTGCAGAAGTGTCTGTGATAAGAATTAGGGTCTTTATAAATCATCTTGGAGCTTGCGTATCCTGGAGTTTGAATTTGCACCATGAAAATGGCCACTACCCTTGGCCATTAGGTCAGATGATACAGCCTGTTGCAGGCACTATGTCTAGACATCTCCAAACCCCAGGGACAATGAGCTAGGAACGTGTTGCAACATTCAGGTTCAACACTTCATAGGACTAAAATGTGCTGTCCATCACATGCCTACTGATTTGTCACAAAACTACTCAGATGTCACAGACACATGATGAAAAAGATCATTATGACATCCTAGGACACTCTGCCCTTTTTTATGGTTAATTTTGAAAAATGACCCCAGAATAGTTAATTAAAAACGACAACAACAAAAAAGATTCTTCATGCCAAAAGAGTTCTGAAAATAATAATAATGTCTCTTTTACTTGGCTTCCTTTCCAGATACACCAAAGGACAAGAGATATCTGCCCAAGAGCAGATTATAAGGGGAATCCAGAAAACTTTTTCGAAAGAGTTCACCAATTTTTTTTTTCACATGTGTAAAAAATGATTCTGTCAAAACAGGGAGGCCTGGATATTCATTAATTAATTGTTATTTCATTAAGAATTCCGTCTAGCCAATTACTGAGAATTCTGTGGAATTATTTGGTAAAAATAAATAGATAAATACAGAGTGGGCAAAAACAAGTAATTAAATGTATGTGGCATCACATTCATCCTCTAAGTACATTCTTATGAAGGGAAAACAGTGAAACAAATGGATAATCCATTAGCTAAGTCTGGTTAAGAAGGAATAAACACGAGAGTTCCATGGGAAGTCAATGCTCCTGTTGCAAATTATTTTATTTCCTCTGCATTTAATTCTGATTTTCTGATTAATGCCACATAGGCTTAAAATACAGGCTACCAAGCTTCTTGTGGGAGAAAAGGTAAGGATTAAAGAACAAC
Organism: Mustela putorius furo; assembly: GCF_011764305.1. Taxonomy (NCBI): domain Eukaryota; kingdom Metazoa; phylum Chordata; class Mammalia; order Carnivora; family Mustelidae; genus Mustela; species Mustela putorius. The sequence continues at coordinate 23,948,570 of NW_025421341.1, forward strand.
GGAAGAAGACCTGGAGAGAATGACAGTAGAAGGACAGAAGAAAAAAAGAGAAGGAAGAGGTGAATGGAAAACTGACAGGAGTTGAGAGAAGGAAATGCAGGAATCTGACTGAGGAAGATGGGGCCTCAAATGAAGAACCCCCAGGGAAACCTGCCTTTCACCCAGTATAAAATGTAAAACCTTCTCTTAGAGGCCGAGGGTTATTGAAAATTTGATGTCTTGTGGGGCACCTGGGTGGCTCAGTAGGTTAAGCATCTGACTCTTGATTTTGGCTCGGGTCATGAACTCAAGCCCTGTGTCAGGCTCTGTACTAAGAGTGGAGCCTGCTTGGGATTCTCTCTCTTTCTCCCCTTGCTTCCCTGATTCCTTGATGTTCTAATGCATTTAATGTGCTCCCTTTCAGAACATACATCTCTCTCTTCAGCTTGCAGGGTAAGCCCAAGTGTCAGGTGAAATATGTAAACTCTCAAATACCTACCTTGTGTATCTTCAGGAAGCTTTTGCTCATGGAGAATCCCCACTTTCTAATGGTAGAAGATGGGAGACTCTGAAGGGCAGGGCTTCATGCTGAGTTAGTCTCTCTTGAAGGAAAACCTTCAGACTATTTTCTGTGAACAGGAAAAAAATGGAGATCTAGATTATAGCTATTAGCCTAGTAGGAATCTGGAGCAAAAGCAAATATGCAAGTTACAACATGAAGATTTTCTTCCTATAAAGCACACCTACAGAAGGTGAGCCTAAAGTATGGGCTCCAGTCAATATCCTCAGCTGTCTTGAAGAATAAAGCAGACTAAATGGGAAAGGTGTACTCAAAAGTATTTTAAAAGAGATGAAGTATGCTGAAGTATGATACTTCAGCAATGAAAACTACATTTAAAAAAATATTTTATTTATTTATTTGACATACAAAGATCACAAGTAGGCAGAAAGGCAGGCAGAGAGAGAGAGAGAGGAGGAAGCAGGCTCCCCGCGGAGCAGAGAGACGAATGCGGGGCTCAATGTGGGGCTTGATCCCAGGACCCTGGGATCATGACCTGAGCTGAAGGCAGAGGCTTTAATCCACTGAGCCACCCAGTTGCCCCAATGAAAGCTATTTTAACTGCTATTTTGTAGAGAAGATGTGCTTCAGTTTCCACCTTGTTTAATCCAGGGCATGTCTCATCTTATTTGATCATCTGACTTTTAGCCCATAAATGGGATCCTATCTACCATTCACCAGAAATGTGGGAATACCTATTATTTCTAATCTCTGGTTTTGCCATGGATATCAGGACTCAGACAAGGACATTTGTTCTCATGGGTTCCTAACTGAAGAAACTGAACTTGGAGCTCAGCCACTGAGGTCCAGAGAAGCTAGGTGACCTGCCCAAACCCAGAATTGACTCAGGTCTCCTGACTCTCTGCCAAATGCCAGTAGAGTAGATACTGGATATCCCAGTGACTACAAAGTTGGGTGGCTCGTTCTGTGTTTATGGAAATAGGGAGGTTCCTCTAAGTCATGTAACCAGGAGTCTGGAAGAAATGTTCTATGAAGAGATGGAAAAAGCCTGGAGGTCTTTGGATCCATAACCATAGTCTTGAGCCTCCATAGTATCTCACTTTTCAAGGGATTGAGTGCAAATATAGTCTTGTGGAAACCTAAGATCCTTTTGTTCCTTCATGTTCAGGTTCCTTAGCAGTTCCAACATGCACAAAACTGCAGGAGCTCAAGAACCACAAAGACAGCAACCATGTGGCTATTGGCCAGATGAAGAACAACAATTCCTCCTCAGCCTGGCTTGGTCAGTGTTCTCCTTTGTTATGAGGTGGCTTTTACATGCAGAACTATGGCTTTAGTTGAGTGAAAAGAATGCACTCTACCAATCTCATTTTAGAAATCCTAGGAAATCATAGATAGAGAAAGAGGTTACTTTATGGAATCCAACATAATATTTCTTCAGTGGTTTGTGTATGAAGACTAGAAGTCCCATGCAATTGCAGTCTTTTGGATATCATCCCAGATCACTCACTGTCACTAGCACAGGGCAAGGGTGTTTCTTATTCTCCTGCTGTATCCTGTGTGTTGTGTGCTCCTGCCCTTTCCCCAGTCAGGCTGCATAAAGGAATCACTGTTTGCTGCCAATCATTTCAGTCTCACTGAGGACAAAGGTCTGTGACACACTGGCTGGCAGTTTTGTATCCACAGGGCATGGAGTCGGGACCCATGACATCTCTGCTAGCTTGAGGACCACAGCTTGGTTCTTTACCATTATCCTACTTGAATGTTTCTTTCTCCTCTAGTTATTGAGTCTGTGCTTTCTCCTACCTGGCACATGTTGGTTCTTAGTGATGATGTCGTTGAGTGACATGTAAAAATTAGTTTCACTTCCACTCAGATGACATTTCTGTTAAATCTTCTTATGTCCTTTTTTGTAATTAATAACTCCTTTATCTTCATCCCATATTTATTGTTGCATTTAAGTACAAATCACAGGGTACCTTGTTTTATAAACAAATAAACGATGTCATTCCTTCCTGGACAGAGAGTGGGTTTAATTTATCCTTGAATCCCAACACCCAGCACAGTGCCTTTGCATATGGAATGAGTAGTGGCAGAGATGGGGAGTGCACTTACTGGTTCTCCCTCCTTGGGTAGCATTAAGAGGAAACTTCTCTGTCCCTTGCAGGTAGGTAGGGCTATATGACTAGGTCTTGCCAACAAAATGAACAAAAGTGACATGCATCACATCTAGGTTGAGTCAGTGAAAGGTCTGTGTGACCCTCCAGCTTTTTCTTCTCTGCTTTGATGACTGTGCTGATGTTGAGATGGCAGAAAAAAAGAAGAAAATAGGACAAGAAGAAAAGCAAGAAGAAAAAAATTGGCCTGGAAAATTGTTCCAAGCAGAAGAGAGTTTACATAAGCAGAATATGAACTTTTGCTATATTCAGCCACTGAGATTTTAGGGTTTGTTTCCCTAGCAAGGCTGGTCTTTTCTGCCTAGTACAGATGGTTCATAATTCATGGATTTGCATGGCAAGTCTGGATATCTACAGATGCATCTGCTTGAATGATACAACTTTTTTGCACCTTCAATTTTTCTGTCTTAATACAACTTCACTTAGTTGTATTAAGTTCATATGTATGAAGTTGCATACAACTTCATTTAAGTTGTATTGGGAACTCTGAATGAGAGAGTATAAGAAGTTGTTAAATTCTACAGAGGCTAGTTGAAAACAACTGGGCAAAAGTCAACATCCAATTCAATTTTGTTGTTACCTGGCCTAAGAAGGACTACAGCCTTTTGGAAATTAATAAATATTTTTAGCAGATGGGAAGGTACCATATCTCCCCCAGGAGTTGCTGTACTTTTAACTATTAGAGAAATTTACAACCCCAGTGGCTTACCTTTTCTACCTTGGCACACACTGACTATACTTAATTGGGCTCCATGGGCTCTATGGAATATGGGGAGACTCCAGGTTACTCAATGACTTTTCATTCCCTATATACCAATTTTACTCTGTTCATGTGTAATGGGCACCTTAATGTATTTATTACAGATGTGTATTTATTCTGTATACACATGTAATGATCATATAATATGCACCATTTACAGATTATTTCTAGGAGCTTAAAAAATATTGGAAGACAATAGATGTTTCCAGCTGACCTTATTTTTTGCTGCTATAATCTCTGGGAATAATCTGTCACATTGTAAGGGACTTTTTTCTGCCTAAACCTCATGCAAGGTATTTCTTCTCTCTCCACATCCATTTCCTTCTTTGGAACGTGGGGATAATACTTATTCTTCAGATTGTGTGGGGACCTGAGGAAAATGTAAGGATCTACTCATTCCTTGGCAATCTGTAGATATTTCACAATAGTAATTGATAATAATTATATATTATACTCATGTAGAACTTTAGCATTTAAACATAATTCACATTTAAAAAAAATTCAATTCACCCTCACAATGGATTTTGGCATAGGTTTTATTATGTCCTTTTTGTAGTAGACAAAAGTGAGGCCCAGAGAGGGTACTGTAGCTTGTACAGAGTCACAGAGTAAGAAGTACTGGGACTGAAAACCACGCTTCAGAGCTGGGACTGAAAACTAGGTTTCCAACTCACCTTGCTGATGTAACTGGAAAGTACCTTGAAAACAGTGGTTAAGGGCAGAGGTGGGAGGAAAACAGTCTAGGGTCAAAAGCACAGAGCCTGGCAGAAAGTAAGAGTTCAACATGTGGCCACTATTATTGTATTATAAGTACCAGTGACCACTAATTATGTCTTCAAGTAGATCTATCTTAAAGTGAATCCTCAGGGGCCCTTTGACCTTATCCAAGTAACTGCTGTAAATAAAGCTGTTATGGTGTGTGGACTATGCTGTGGGTTCTCAGAGCGCTGGAACAACAACAACAAAGAACAAATTACTGAAAACTATCCTGTTGTGTACACTTAGTCTGTGGCTAGTCACCCAATTGGACCAGAAAGCCACTCTCTGCATACTGAAATATTAGAAATAAAATATGGCCCCTCTCTGTGGTGGAGTAAGAGAAACAGAGGTTTATTCCTTGAAATGAAGATGTATCATGTCTCGTATGCCTCTGTTCCTCCAAGATGCCAGAGAGTGCATGTCAATATTTATGCCATCCCAACACTCAAATTAGCTTCTCTAATAACCAAGCTGAAAAACACACCCTCCATGTAGCCTGTTCTCCCACATACAGCATTCTTCTGATAGAGGCATTCATTTCAATTAATGCAAAAGCAGAGGGGTTTGAGCTGCCCATCCATTTGGCAAGGGATTTGGGAATAGGATCAAAGTTGGTTTTATTTCAGTAGGGTCTCTGGTGAGCTGTTAATTACTTGGGTTTCAAATCAGATGGCATTTGAAATAGAATATTGAATTACACCTGTGTTTGGGGGTCAGTTTATCTTCTGATACGAAGGTAGATTTGTGGCAGGAAGGAACAGGAGGAAATGAAGTTAGCTTTCTTCCTGTGTTTGATGGGGGAAAGGTCTTTGTTGCTAAAATATTCCTCAGGGCTTTGCATACTGGGCTAAACCAATAGGGAAAATTATGTTTCAGGAACTTTTGAGCCAGAGCAAACCTCCATTTATCCCTCAAACAGATTACAAAATGTAATCTTAGACTTGTTAATAGGAAATATGACTTGCACATACATACATACACACAGACATATACAGACATATATGGCGTTGAATACTTAAAGGTAATTGAAAACTTAGTTTGGTGGGAAACGGAATAGCGGAATTAATGTTTCTGAGTAGTCTACTATTTACCTCAAACACTTAGATTTTCATTTTCTTGAAAATAAGCTTTTGTTTACTCATTTACACTTGTCAGAGGAAGGTATCTTATTCTGGAATATTTCACTTGCTCCCTTCTCTCCAAATACACTCATCTCTTTTCTGTTCCGTGAGTGCCCACACCCTTCCTTGCCTCAGAGTGCTTGTTTCTTCAGCTCCATCTGTCCATGGTGCTCATTGCTGGCTGTGTGTGCTATACCTTTCAGGTTTCAACTTTAATCTCGCTCCCCCCAAGAGGCTCTCCCACCCACTGACTCTGTCTTGTAACCCTATTCATTCCTTCAAAGCATTGACCTCAGTCGGCATCTATCTTATTTATTTATTTGTCTCATATAGACGGTCTTGGCCATGAGAGCAGGCAGGGGCTCGGATTGTCCGCATAGCCCACACCTTCTGTCCTTAACACTGTATCAGGCACATGGTGAGCAGTGTCTCACGTTTATTTAGTGAATGAATGAACTACTGGATGACTGAACAAACCACGGCCAAACCCTTTGTTTTCACAGAGCACAGACCAAACCATTAGAAGTGTATGATATTTGGGTTCAGTCCTTATAATTTAAAATGTAATTTTATGAAATTGGATAGTAGTGGAAAAACTAACAAAGCTGTGTGTATAGATGCCACCATTTTAAAAAAAGATTTTATTTATTTGACACAGAAAGAGAGAGAGAATACAAGCGGGAAGGGGGGAGGTGTAGAGGGGGAGGAAAAAGCAGGCTCTCCACTGAGCAGGGAGTCCAATGCAGGGCTCCATCCCAGGGTCCTGAGTCTCAGGCAGATGCTTAACCAAATGAGCTACCCAGGTGCCCCTAGATTCCACCATTTTGGCCCAAGAATGTTTTGACAACACCATGCATTTGGAAGCTGAGCTATTCATATGATAAAATTACTATAGCTTCTCTCTTGGTTTCACTCAGTTTGGGTCTTTGTTTCTACCTCCTTGTAGGTGTCTCCTCTTGTCTTCTGTCTCCTCTTCATATCCTGCTTTTTGCCTTTATTTCTGTCTCTCAAAAACTGCTGACAATTTTCTCATGGGTTACAAATACAGGCTATCTTTCTTTTATCAAATTCATAATGGCTATTACTGGTAGAACCGATTGCAACAAAATAATACTGACAACAATGCAACTGCCTGTGGTAGAATTTGTTATTGGCTAAAAAAATTGATGGCAAAATGAAATCTCCTTGACAAAATTTAGACGGCAAAATTTGATCTGGGAAAATTGAACTTTGTGGAAATAAAGAAAACTCAAAATGGCAGAGGCCATAACTGTTAAAATTGGATGTGACTGAAAAAAAAAAAAAAAGCAAAAACAACCTGATTTAAAATTTCTAAGGAAAAGGATTGATATTGACCAAATAATATCAGTGAAATGAAAATAACGACAAGATAAAAGCATTTGCATTGTTTAATCAAGGGGAGAGATGACTGAGATAGCTCAATCAATAAATCTTATTAAAGTACAGGAAAGACAATTTATTGTGCTGAAGAATGGACAGCTGTTCTTTTTTGGTAATAATTTTAAAAAGGTCCAAGAATGCAGCAGGGAGTTGAGAAAGAACTTCCTGTCCACAAGGGGCTTGGAGGAAGCCAGGTGGTGGTGGTGGGGGGAGATGGGAGGATAGAGTGTAGGGGTGCGTGTGGGGGGCGCTCTTCCTGAAGTTTCTGGAATAACGTGTAGCAGAAAGCTATCATTTTGAGGTGGTTTTCATACATTCTTTTCTGACTAAAGACTCAAAGATGAATTAGGAGGTTTTGCTCCCTGGAATACTCCTTAAGTATTTCTATGATTCTATGACTTTTTAAATTCTATTTTGCTCTTTGGTAAGAAGGTGAAATTATGGTATTTAGAAAATAAAATAAGTCATTTTATATCTTGGTATTCAAACTTTTAGGTTTGCTTAAATGTTTCTTAAAATTGTTGTGTTCTTATGACCCACGGTTTGTAGCTCCAGTATCTTTCAGGAATTCATTTTATGTATGTGGAATTCTGCAAATAAAGTGGTCATGGTGATGACTATTATGGACTGTTGTTTTAAATTTGGAATAATGAAAGTTTTTACTCCGTAGGGGAAAGAATCCAAGGATTGGGGAAATAAAAATGATTCATTCTAATAGCAAAAATGTAACTGTTGGTTTTTACGAGATAAAATATTTGGGCCCTATAGACAAAGAATCTTTGATGAGAGACCCTTATCTGTGAAAAAAGAAAGATGCAGAAAATTATATGACTGGTTGTAATTGCTAGTCCTATAAGTCCGTAGTAAAGGTTGTGCCATAAAGGTGGAGTGGTAGAATGAGTGGGAAGGTAGGTCCCCTGGAACACCCAGAGGACAGGAAGTGGCTCTAATCAGGATGGGAAAAACCAGTAGTGTGAATGGATCAAGATAGTGGCTATCAACAATAAGTTGTGGTTGCCCTTCTTTGACGAATGGTAGAGTCACGCTTAACTTCTTTGCTCCCAGTGTGGGGGCATCACATGAGAAGCAGTAACTAAGTAAGGAACCATGGCATCCAAGAAGGAACAAGCAAAGTTATCTAGTAAATGGAAAGATGTTGTTGATTAGAGAGGTCTTGGGGTGCTTGGGTGGCTCAGTCAGTTGAGCATCTGTTTTCAGTTCAGGTCATGATCCTGGAGTCCCAGGATTGTGTCCCACACTGGTGTCCCTGCTCAGTGGGTATCTGCTTCTCTCTTCCCCTCACCCCACTCTTGTGCTCTCTCTCTCTCTCAAATAAATAAATAAAATCTTTAAAAAAAGAGGTCTTGAGAGAAGATTCTAGGTTGTTTCCAAGTCATTGCATTCATTCAAATCCTCGGAAATGCTAGAGTATTGAAAGAGCTATACATTCCATGGACACATTTCAGAAAAGTAAAACTAGCAGTGCTAAAGGATTTTCAGACTGAAGCACCAGAAATTCTAAGCTACTTTTAGCCTGATGTTAAGAATAGATGACAGAGTATATTTGTTTTCAAAAATCTATTTATTTATTTGTTACCATATAGAGTTACAGAATTTTTTCTCTTGTGATGAGAGTTTTTAAGGTCCACTGTCTTAGGAAATTTCCAATATGCAACACAGCATTGTCAACCATAATTACCCTGCTATACATTATATCCCCATTATATTCCCCATTGTATCCTTCATTTTATAACTGGAAGTTTGTACCCCTGGACTCCTCTTACCTACTTTGCCTACACTCCACCCTCTGTCTCTAGAAACCACTAATCTATTCTATGTACCTATGAGCTTGTTTTTTAAAATTTTTTAAATTATTAAAATTATTTAGATTCCACATGAGTGAGTTCACACAGTGTTTGTCATTCTCCAACAACTTTCTTTTTCTTTTTTAAAGATTTAATTAATTAATTAATTAATTAATTTATGACAGGGGGAGGAGCAGAGGGAGGGCGAAATCTCAAGCTGACTCCATGCTGAATGAGGGCCCTGACATGGAGCTCAATCCCATGACCCTGAGATCATAATCTGAGCCAAAATCAAGAGTTGGACACTTTACTGACTCAAACAACCTAGGTACTTCTCTGTCTGACTTATTTCACTTAGCATAATGCACTTAAGATCTATTTATGCTGTTACAACTGACAAAATTTCATGCTTTTTATGGTTGAATAATATTCCAGTATGTGTGTGTGCGTGATAGTTTCTTTCTCCATTTATCTGTTGATGAGGCTTATGTTTCCATATCTTGGCCATTGTGAATAATATTGCAATGAACATGGGGGACGCATATATCTTTTTAAGTTAATGTTTTCATTTTATTAAGATAATTACCCAGAAGTGTAATTGCTAATCATCTGGTAGTTCTAATTTTTAATTTTTTGAGAAACCTCTGAACTGTTTTCCATAGCAGCTGCTCCAATTTACATTCTCACCAACAGTGCACAAGGGGTCCCTTTTCTCATAGCTTCGCCAGCATTTGTTATTTCTTTTTTTTTTTAAAGTTTATTTTTTTTATTTGTCAGAGAGGGGGTGAACAAGCAGGGGGAGCAGCAGGCAGAGAAAGAAGCAGGCTCCCTGCTGAGCAAGGAGGCCAATGCAGAGCTCCATCCCAGGACCCTGGGATGGTGACCTGAGCTGAAGGCAGAAGGTTAACCAACTGAGCCACCCAGGTGAAACAGCACTTGTTATTTCTTATCTTTTTGCTAGTAGCCATCCCTAACAGGTGTGAGTTGGTATCACATTGTGGTTTTCATATTCATTTCCCTGATGATGAGTGACATTGAACATCTTTTCATATACCTGTTGGCCATCTGTACGTTTCCTTAGAAAAAAAGGCCCTCTGCTTATTTTTTAAATCAGATTATTTGTTTTTTTGTTTGTTTGTTTGCTACTGAGTTGTACAAATTCTTTATAGATTTTAGATATTAAACCCTTATCAGATCTATGATTTGCAAAGATTTTTTTCTTAATCAGTAGGCTGTGTTTTCATTTTGTTGGCAGTTTGCTTTGCTGTACAGAAATGTAGTCTCACATGTTTATGATTGGTTTTGTTGTCTTTGCTTTGGTATCAAATAAAAAAAACACAAAAAACACAAAACAAACAAACAAACAAAAACATTGCCAAGAGCTTACTCCCTATGTTTTCTTCTAGGAGTTTTATGGGTTCAGGTCTTACATTCGAGTCTTTCATCAAAGTTTGAGTTAATTTTTGTGGGTAGTGTAAGATAGTGGTCCCGTTTCATTCTGTATATTTTTTTAATGTGACTCTGTGGAGAGACTATTTGTCATCTGTTTGAAATACAAGAAGTACAGGAGAATGGCATATGTACCCCTGTTGAAATTACATGAAACAGACTACCTGGGGAAATCATGACGCTTCGTACATGTTATGGTGCCATGTCAGGAAAACAAAGAATATTTTTCTCTCTGCTTACCTTAAAAAACAGTCACATAGCTTATTTAAAAAGTAGCCACTGTTGTGGCAATGATGCTGATAGACAGGAAAATCTACTAGGATTGGATTAAGTGATTAATGCTGTTTGTTTAAGATTAGGAATGACTAAAGGAGCCATAAGAATACAGCTTGTTTTTTCTTTCCACGTGATTCTCTTGAGTTTACTATAATGATTAGTAATATAGATGAATATTCATTTTTATATTTTTAAAACTAAAGGGTGGTGATCATGATAATGATTTTATTTTTAAAGGCTATAAAGTAGACTAGAATTTTTATTTGATAACATTTAGACCTCATTGAAATTTAGACCTCAAGGTTCTAACCATGACCTTATCCATCTGGGGTTGATACCCTTATTTTAGGCAAAGTATCACTCCTGCAAATTCAAACTTCTAAATTGACAGTTCATGCCATGGCAACTCTTTTCTTCAGTAGTCTTTGTGTAATTAAAGTTTGATCTGCAGGTAAAAATAGAGAATTGACCTTAAACAAGATGTTTTGGTACTTACATATTCTTATATTAATTTTGCGTCTAGCAGAAGACAGGCTCATCAAGCTAGCTTTGCACATTTGGAAAGTGGGCTGCTAAAAGGTTAGTTTATTATAGACACCTAAACTAGTGGTGAATTTCCAAGCCATTTATATTGGTAAGATTAAATTGCCTTATCTGTACTTCTTGCTGAATAGACTTTTTTCTTCTCTTCCTTTGTAAATGGTTTGAAGATAGTTTTTTTTCTTGCATGTAAAAAACAGTGCTGACAAGTCAATCTAATATCAATAGGATTATAGCCTATGAATATTTTTGACGACTAAACACCCTTACATGGATTTCTTGTTGTCCCCTGAAACACTCTACTATGGGAAATTTCAATATGGAGCAAAGAAAGTTTTACCGCCAATTTTGTGCCTGAAACACAAGAAAAGATGAACAGACGTCTGCTGCATTAAAAAAGGACACAGGCATGCATTAAATCCCTTATGTCTTACTTTTTAATGATGCAATTGTGAATTATGTTCTTGTTGCATTTGTAATTAGAGGCTGCAGCAGATGGTGAAGACTTATTTTAAAGTGATGTGTCTATTAAAATAAGCCACACTGCCAAATGATTGTTAACTGTAACAGCATCTTTACGCCCCTAAAACACTCCGATTCTTTGTTGATGTGCAGTTGATTACCACAGCTGATTACATATGTGCACATATTTGCTCGGAAATGTATCAGAGATATTTGATATGTGCAATACTTTATTTTAAAGTGTGTGTTATCACAATTATAGATAATGAAGCTTTCAATGAATTATTCAGTCACACTCATCTACAAAGGGAATGCTCTGATTTCCCTTTTCAATAAAACGAGGCATGAATCTTTCTAAACTATTGAGGCTAATTCTCCCTACACTGTGGGAGAAATCTTGAATGGAGAGTGGGTGAGTTTCTGAGTATTGAAAGATTCAGTATGTACATTCTTATAAAGAGCAGTTTTGGTTTGGGTGAAATCAGTCCATCGATAGTGGTGGAATCGGTCTAAGTGTAGGAACAGAGAGTAATAGACACTGAGGGGGCGGGGTAAAAATGGATGAGAGTATGTAGTCAGATTGATAGTATGTATTACAATAGGTTAGGCTGTGAAAAGAAACAACATCTAAAGCTTGCCGGCTTATAATGAAAAGGTGTTTCTCTCTCCGGGTACATGTTTATCACGGTACATAAAAGGGATTCTGCTCATCATAGTCTGTAAGGACTAGACTGATGCAGGTTACATCTCAACACAGGCTTACACAGTTGCCTCAGTAATGGAAAAAGGATGTGGTCACTTAAATACTAGCTTTTAAAACTTCTTTGCGATAGACATCTGGGTGGCTCAGTTGGTTAGGCATCTGCCTTCGGCTCATGTCATGATCCCAGTGTTTCTGGGATCAAGCCCCACATGGGGCTCTCTGTTCAGAGGGGAGCCTGCTTCTCCTGCTGCCTCTGCTACTTCCCTTGCTTGTGCTCTCTTGCTTTCTCTGGCAAATACATAAAATCTTAAAAAAACAAACTTTTTTTGTCAAAGAGTCACATTAGCACTACTACTCACTTAATTGGCCAGAGCAAATCATGTGACTAAATCTAACATTAAGAGGACATAGAAGTAAAAAAAAAAAAAAAAAAAAAAAAAAAAAAAAAAAAAAAAAAAAAAAGAGGACATAGAAGTGAATCCTACTATGTGCCTAAAATATTCAGTGAACAATAGTCATGACCACCTCATTATGTAATTTTCTGCAAGGCTGTGTGCCCATGAGCCAGTTCCTCTACTTGGCTACTGTGGCTACTCCAGTTCTATCATCTTGGTCCTGAAATATCATCAGATCCACTATTTTATGTTCAACAATCTGCATAAAGACTTTTAGAAAAGGGAAGGAGTAGAGAAGTCTTCTGGTTTAACATTTTCCAAACTGGTTCTCTTCAAAGGTGTCAAATTCAGAAATAAGGACTGTGTGGTGATCACCTGAGTCTGGGAGTCTTTGGATAAGTTACACAAATTACTTCTCAGAACCTTTAATTTGTTAGGATGAATATTTATGAGGTGAAAACAGCAAGCAGTATTTCTTAATTGTATAGAATCTCTTTTTTGGGGAGCTTCTTATGAGATGGTATTTTGTGGGGACACATTTTGGGTAATGCTCCTTAGGACTCTCCCATTGGTACTTGGTTGTATGTTTGGTCACTATTTTAGCTTCTGGGTTGGTGAACACATCAAGGTGCTGGGAGGGGGATAGGCCCAGAGAGGCCGTGTTTATGTTATTGGTAAGGCTTGTATTAGGAGGTGAGTTTTGGGGGAGTCAAAAGTTATATGTAGATTTTTGACTCACAGGGGAAGGTGCCCTAACCCGACTGTTGTTTAAGGATCAACTGTATGAGTATATATGTGTGTGTGCCTGTGCATGTGTGTATTTGTATTTACATACATAAAACATGTAGAACCAGGGACATAATAAAACTGCTACCACAATAATAATGATACAAATAGGTAACAGTTTTGAGTACATTGTAAGTGTTTCCAAGTCCTGGGCTAGGTTATGGATATCTCATTTTGTTCTTAAAAAACTCTATGAGAAGTGGCTACTATAAATATTTCCATTTTAGAGATGAGGATACTTAGATTCAGATAGGTTAACATATTTTTCCAAAGACCTACAGATAATAAGAAGCAAAGCTAGGACTAGATGAACCCAGGTGGTTTGATGATGTTCTTAACTATTCTGCCACTATAATAATTATTCCTTATGTTTGGCGGTGTTTAATGGTATATAAAACATGTATGTTGAGATGATACCATTTGTCCTCCACAGAAATGTTTTTAAATGCCACGTTCTACATGTTTAAAGATAAGGAAACTGAGTCTCAAATAGTTGCATCTTAATTTAAAAGTTGGCAATTCAAGTTCCGGTCCATTCTTTTCCTAATACATATCTTGTTTCCACCCACTTTGGTTTTATTTAGCTCTATTCCCTTTTCTTGGATTTTCTTCTCCTTTCTCCCCTCATTCTACAATCTGGATTTGTAGCATGTGAACAATAGGAAATAATTGCTTGGGATAATCACAAAAAAGCCCAGAGAAGTATTAATAAAACTGTAAATGATGAATCTAGTCACCTGAGCCCCAAAGAAATTTGTGCAAATACCACTGTATTGCATTCAGTTTAATAATCTTCAGCCAACACTGTGTGTCAGGTCTTTGGGATATCAAAGAATGTCCAACACACACACACACACACACACACAATATACATGCACATGCAGATCAACCCCTCCTCCCCCACCAGCAAAAGATCAAATGTTTTGGTGACACAAATCCTATCAGATGAACATTACAGAGGGGGGCTTGATTAGCCAGAGTCACTGTACCTATTTCTTCTCTACTGTTCCTCATAACTTCCCCTTCATTATCCCTTTTTCTAAAAAATATAAAAACAGGGGGGAAGACAAAGCTATAGGGAAATGGGACTGGGCAAAGGGAAGCAAAGACCATGGAAAAGCATGAAAAGGACAGGCTATCGACTCACATGAATATGGTTCACTGAGTGGATTCTTAGCTCTTTCACCCCTGCAGCCAATGCTAGTGCATGCAAGAGGGAACCACATGCAGCCATGAAGGAATGACTTTACTGCATTTTCCACTTAGGCAAAGGGTATCTTGAGTGTGATGGTGAGCAGCTGTCTTTTTGCTCAAATGACATGAAAGGGACAACCCTAGAATTTCAGTACCCACCACCACCATTTTGTGCATGGTTAGGTGACAGCTGTTTCTTATCCTGGGTTAGGCAATGCATGTGAGGAGCAGGACCATACCAGTAAGCAGAGTAAAGCTAGAACCTTCAAGAAACAGAAGAGCCTGAGTGCCTCACAGCTACGGTTCTTCAGAAGTTCCCTAATTTTGCTTGAATAATGAGGTTGGTCTTTTGTAATAGACTGAGTTACCTTAAACTTGAAAAATCATTTTACAAACACTGCACCCAGGGTTACAAGCCATCAGATAATTTTGGAGATATATTTTGTTTGAGTTGATCAATTCTTGTTTAAAAAAAAAAATGATTTTGAATGCTTCATTCAACACGCATGCATTCTCCAGGTAGCTTTTCTGTCTAGTAGACACTTGGATTAGGTCAATGACTCTCTAGAAGTTGGTGAGGGTTTTCAGGGGAAGGGTTTTTGTAGGTGGGTTCTTTCATAATGTTAGTGTTTAGGATAATAATGAATCTGCCTATTTTTTTCAGACAGAAATGGATAGTAAATAGTAATAGATAGTGGAAGATAGTAATAGAAGACAACTGTGTCATCATGAATAGAAATAGTCAAACCATTAATCTAATCAGGCCTATAGATGTAGGTGGGGACTTTTTAAGACCCAGGTAGCCTTCAGTCAGCCTGTATTCTCTAAGTCAATGGCCATGCTATTTTCCCTAGAGAACTTTAGAGAAATTCCCAGAGAATTTCCCCTAGATCATGCCAGGATGATTTCTTAGCTCATAAGAAGGTGGCAGGACACAGCTGAATATATTTATTGAGTCTGGAGACCTTTATTTGAATCCTGGCTTTGCCTATAACACAATGTCACCTTGTGAAAAATCACTGATTATCTCTGATTTTGGTTCCTCATCTGGAAAACGTGGAAGTTGGGGAGGTGATCGTCAATGCCCTGTCTAGCTTTAAAATTATATGATGCCGGGAATATGGTTTGCCCATCAGTGAAAAGTCACTGAGCCGACCTTGGAAATTGCTTCATGCCAATTAATCTCTTTCCTCTCTTTAGTAGAAAATAATCAGAAAAACGGTTTCATTTTATAAAGCATGAATGTTTCTTTGGAACCCCTTCCTTTACTACCTTATAAAAACCAAGTGACCTACTATATCCATTTGTGTCTGAGACAAATGTTAACAAAAAATATTTCTATCAAGTTAACTCTTGAGATTGAGGTTGCTGTATGAGTAACCCCTTTGATAACTTACAACCAAGAGGCTGGGGAGCATGAGGTGGAGGAGGTGGGTTTGACAACCTTTTTCAGTTTTGTGATGCTTTTCAAAGCCACCTTACTGAGAAATCACTTTGATCAACACAAAAAAGGGTCAGTCTCAGCTATTTTTACATTGTAAAGCCCCCAGTGATAGTCTGGCATCTTTGAGAATGAAAGCTGCTATGGAGTACAACCTCTGTCTGAATTATCTTCTCCTGTCCTCCCCTACTCCCAGCCTCCTCTCCCCACTGGGACCTGTGCTTATTTCCCATTCACTGAAGCTCTGAATTTGATTCTAGTGGTCCCCACAGCTGGCTCTGGGCCACTCCCAGACAGTCCAAATTCTCCTTTGTTATTTGGGTTAGTTCTGATGAGGTGCCAGGAATTCATTCTGAAAGATTCACGCATTCATGTTTTCCTCTGCCTGCAAAGGAGTTGGGTCAGACACGGAATAAACAAATCTGAGTGCCTCATTTGCTAATCTCAGAATCCTATTTAACATGCACTGGTCTTATTTTCTAGATGACCATGGCTTCTGGCACTGAAAGAATTAGAGGAATTAAATAGGATTTCTTTGTTCTACCTATGGTGATGACATGTTTTTGGTTTTCCTTAATTCTCAAATGAATGTAATTTTTATTCCTGCCTACGAAGACGATAGGTGATTTGCTTAATGTACAAGGACAGAGAATTTACCTTTATTTTAATTAATTAATTAATTTAGAGACAGAGAGTATGCATGGGCTGGGGATGGGGGGAGGAAGAGGGAGACCGAGAGTCCCAAGTAGATGCTACCCTGAGCCTGGATCCTGATGCTGGGTTTGATCTCATGACCCTCAGATCATGACCTGAACCCAAATCAAGATCGGACCCTTAACTGACTGAGCCATCCAGGCACCCCTAGACGACTTACCTTTATATCATTAAGATATTCTCATGTTAATTTACAAATAGGAAAAATTCCCTTGTCAGCCTGTACCACCGTATTCTGCTTTCAGAAACTGGGATTCCTATGATTATAGGCGTATGTCTTGACAGCACAGAAAGAAGACTCCAGTGGAGTTTAAAAAAAAAAAAAAGTCAAGAAGTGATGTGATATAACAACATGGTTTGCATATCTCTATCACAACGAAACCAGGAATGACAACAAAAACTCAAGCCACTTGGGTTCACTCCTCACATATGGATTAGTGCCTAGAATTAGATGATGAGCTTGATTGTATTTTGAGCTTGTTATTAATTGAATTAGCTTGTTTCTGTGTGTCCCTGATCCACAGACAAGCAGGGTGTTTATAGCACTGGCAGTGCTTAGTGCTAAAGACTGAGGAAGTTCAGAGCACAGTAAAGAGCCTTTGGGGTGTGTGTATGTGGTAGGGGGAACCCCAGGATGAGGCCCAAGATAATCACGCATAAAGGCACAATAAGGAAAACAGTACAGCCCACCTCAGTATCAGATGAATGGGCAGCTGCTCAGGGGAGTTGGTTAAATTCACTGTTAGTAAGTAGGGTGTGGTAGAAACTTTTGGAAGGGCTTCTTTGTGAAGATGAACTTGAAATGGGCCTTGGAAGAAGAAAGGCTGCATCACAAAGCTGTGGGAGTGGTTTCAGGGAGAGAAGAGGAAATCCCAGGCAGGAGCGACTAGTTTGGAGCAGCCAAGTAGAGCATGTGAACTTGAATTCTGAATGAAGTGAGAGCATTCAGGGAAGACTGGGAAGGCCAGAGGAAGATGATAAAATCCTGTGGAGACTTTATTTATTTATTTTTTAAAAGATTTTATTATTTGTTTGTTTGTTTGTTTAGAGTGTGAGTGGGGGTAGCGGCAGAGGGAGAGAGAGAAAATCTCAAACAGACACCTCCCTGAGCATGGGGCCCCATGTGGGGCTCAATCTCATGACCCGGAACTGAAATCAAGAGTCCGACGCTTAACTGACTGAACCACCCAGGTGCCCCTAGGAGACATTTTTGAGGAGCCAAAATTTAAGATCAAATTAAGGACTGGTTAAAATGACTTTCTTCTGAAAAGGTGGAGGAAGCGTGGGGATGATGGGCAAAATATCTTCTAGCCCTGAGGAATGTCAGACAGAACGGATAGAATTTGATTCAGTTTAGTAATTTCCCTTTGCTTCTGTGTATGGTTTTTAGTGTACGGTCCTACGCTCTGAGAGTGAAATCCTAATTCCTCTCTTTCTTCACTTTCTTTACAAAATCCTGTTTAGGGATTTGAACCAGCAGCCAGAGGTCAGTCATCACAGGGTGGATTTTGAGACAGGTCAGGAACAGTTGCAGCGGGTTCTCCCCAGTCCTTTCATCCTGTGTGAGGACTTTCAGACTTGGCAGACAGATAACCTGAAGCTACCCCCTGTTCCCAGGGGCCACATCTGCTGGCATCTGTTTGCTCAGGAAGATGCTCTGGGGCCAACACACCAATTCCCATGCCTGAATCTAGCCATCTGACCTTCCTGAAAAGACTTGATTCCCCTTATGTTGACACAGGGAATCTAATTCTCTTCCTTTTGTGAGTAAAGAGTTTTTTGCCCAGTTGAGGTGGGGCCAGATTTAAAAATGAAAGCCTGGGATTCTGTTGTTTTTCTAATACTTGCCTCCTGGAGTGAGCTCACTGTTCATAATGACACCCTTCCAAGCCCAGCCCTGCCCACCTTCTTCAGAATACCAGTAGAGCTTAATGTCCTCTCTGCTCTGTGGCAGCTGGCAATTCACCTCCTTTTATGCCTGTTAGAATCAGATAGTATCTCTTTAAGACCCCCAGATAAAACATGTGTAGATCTGTCTGTCATTAACCTGCATTTGATTGAGCCACGATTTTTCATTTCTAATTAGGCCTGTTTGCTCAAGAAGTACAAATAAAACCAACACGTGCTCCTTAATTCTGTTAGAGCGGGTGGCAAGGTAGACGATTTTCTACTTTATAGTTAGTTTTAAAATTCAAGCTATAAATGTGAATGACTTTTCTGTCTGACTCTTCTGGTGTAGGTTATTGTTATGCTAATTCAGGTATATGTCTTCCAGGACCTTATAAGTATATAAATCTTGTTGTTCTTTTGAACAAATTGGATGGTTAATCCCTTAATCAGTTATTGAGAGATAGCTACAAGCACAGAGCAAAGGCCAAACCTCAAAGCTCAGCAGTTTGAAGGTCATCATTGTTATGCATTTGGTGTTTCTCCTGTTTTTCCTTTTTTCTTCTGCTAAATAGGAAAGTTACTTTAATCCTACAGAAAGCACTTTCCTTTAAAGTGGAAGGAAAGGAGCCTGGGAGGAGAAAGGAGGTTCTAATGATTCAAACAATAGGCCGTGCTATGGATGAGAACTGTCTCTTCCCACTCCCCTACCTCTTTCTTTGCCTCTCCCACTTCCCTCTTAGGTATTTTCTGAGAATGGAAATGTAGCTCCAGTAGGCTGGCTGTATTTGTCATGTAGCTCCTCTGTTTTCCTAACAAAAGTATTTGTGTGTATTCTGTGGATAACCTTTTGTTAGCATAAATAAGCAGTTTTTCCTTGATCTGTCTCTGAAAATATTCGAGACTCCATCAGTTGCTCAGAAATAATAGTCAGGTTAAATTTAAACACATTATCATTCATTGACAGGTGTTTCTGACTATAACAGGGGAGGTTTAAGTTCATATGGATGGTTATTGCTGAGACAAGACAATGTGCCATCAGATCTTTTGTGGGTGGAGGCCCTGGCTTGAACTCTGCCCTACCTGGGTTGATAAGTGCCCCTGGACACTTGTGCTACCTCCTTTCTACAGGTTGTGTTCTGAATTGATTTATATTTCCAAGGCCCGAGTCCACCATTCTACTACCCCAGCTGACCAAAGCATATCATGTTACAGCCTTTCTTCTACCAAGGCCTCATTCAATGGAGCCCAGGGAGGAACTTTCTGGGAGATACCTACGCAGCAAAAGCCCCATGTGGAAATCCCATCAAGGGGATGTGATGCGGACTTGAAAGCAAAGGCAGAAATTAGAGGGAGTGATAGAAATCGAGATTCTGACTCCGAAGCAGAAAAATTCTGTGTAAACCTCCCATGGAGTAGAATCAGGATCCAAATCAAAGTCTAAAGTGCCAGTGGAGGTCACAGACAAACGACATTTTATTTATTTATTTATTTTTAAGATTTATTTATTTATTTGAGAGAGAGAGAGAATGCGAGTGAGCATTATCAGGGAGAGAGGAATAGGGAGAGGGAGAGAGAATCCCAAGCGGACACCACTCTGAATGTGGAGCTCCATGCAGGGCTCTAACTCATGACCCTAAGATCATGACCTGAGCTGAAACCAACAGTTGGATGCTTAACTGACTGAGCCACCAAGGTGCCCCACAAATGATGTTTTAAATCGTTATAGCCCTGTGAGGGTTTTACATTTTTATTTATTTATTTTTTTAAATTCTTGTCTAAAGTCTTTCTAAAATCTAAATTGCCTTGTTTGATGTTCTTTAGGTGGCTCTCATCACTCACACTGGGTCACTGGGTTAGCTGGTGTGATAAAAGCCTTTCTTTTGCAGGACTTATGTTGAGCAGACATAGGTGTTTATGGTGTTGGGCTTCACAAATGTGTAAACAAGGAAAATCACTTAGAAAACAAAAATAGAAGTTCCCCATATTGAATAACTAAGTCAACTTCTTTAGGAGTACAGACCCACAAATGATGACAATAATCATAGTTACCCATCAGTGAGCATTCACTACACTTGCTACTACAACCTGGGCATTACTGTCTGCCATTTTATAGAGGAGAACACTGAGGCTCATACATGTTAAGCAAACTAGTTGTAGAATGAGTAGTCAAGTCCAGATCTGTTGGGCACAGCAACTGATGAAGAGATGATCACGTAACCCAAGCCAAGCCAATGTAAGTTTCTAATATTAACTGGTAAAATAATTTTTTCTGGGAATCCTAAAAATTTAATGTAAGCTTGAACTTCCTTGATAAACATCTGAAGGGAACTTGTCCAAGAGTAAAGCCAAAACAGAGGAAAGCCCAAGAAATGGATAAAATTGGGTCTTTGAGGGCAAGATTTCAGCACCTGGATACAGCTATGCCTGAAGCCAACAACTCCTGGATTGTTAAGTTATATAAAACAACATCTTCCTTTTCTTTCTTTCTTTCTTTCTTTCTTCCTTCCTTTCTTTCTCTCTCTCTCTCTCTCTTTCTTCTTCTTCTTCTTCTTCTTCTTCTTCTTCTTCTTCTTCATTTTTAAATTTTTTGGTTTAAACCTCTTTTTGGAAAAGGTAGAGTTGAGAATTCATGCAAGCAGTCTTTTGACCCCCATACAGCTGTAAAACAATGAGTTTTGGGTCTGAAACCTTTTCTTGCTAAAAGATAGAGTCCTTATGGCCTGTGCTGGGCTTGCCAAGAGATAGAGTCCTTGTGGCTTCTGCTGGGCTTATCACCTTGTGTCAAAATAACTCTTCCTGTTTCAGATTTAGTGTGTGCTCTTTTGTTCTGATTAAGCATGTGTGTCATATGACACCTGGCTAACCCTACTATTTCTATCCTCTTTGGGGAGGGGGCTGAGTCCTTCCACTGGAGCACAAAAGGGATACATACAGGCCCATTTGCCTTGCATCTGCAGCCAGGAGGGACCTGTTGGCCATGGGGGGCTGAGGTCTACCTTTGGAACTGATCTCACACTTTCCCTTTTCTGTGTGGATGAAGCTTTGTTCCATCCAGTGCTTGACTGACTTGTGTCTTCCTGGCAATTCTAGTACCATGATTAAGTGGACAGAAGTGTTTGGACTTCTGTTTCTGGTGATAGACAACATATGTCATTTGCTTGACACTCTTTGGACCAGTTTTCTGTCTTGAAACTGAAAACTGAAAGGATCTTGACTATTTTATTTCCATTCCCAAACTTTCTCTGAGTCTCCAGGTAAGCCCAGTCATTTCTCCAACCCTACTGTCTCTCTAGAATCTACTGTCATTACAGTGCCATCATTGTCCTACTGTAATTTTATGTATCTGTCCTTCACTAGACTGCAAAATCCCATAGAGCTGAGTTAATTCCTCTGTGTGTGTGTGTATTTAATTCTTGCCTCTGGGTCCAAACTGACTCCAAAAATGCAAATATCTTCAATATTTAAATGAAAAATTCTTTAGTTAGCCTTATGCATCCAGGTGTAGGTTCTCTAGCCACTCCCTAATATAATGTGACATAATATGATGTAATATCATATAATATAAATAATAACTCTTCCCATTCTTCTCAAACTTCAACATGCAAACAAACCATTTGAGGGTCTTGTCAAAATGTAGAATCTATTTCAGAATACACTAGGGTGGAGCCAGAGATTCTTATTCCTAATAAGTGCTTTGGTACTTTGAGAAGAAAAATATTGGTTATGTGTCATCAGCTTCTCTAGGAATATGTCAAGTCAGAGCATGGAGGAACCTCCTGATAAATCCCTGACTTGTTAGGTGGTAAAGTTGTATTTTTCAAGAGCTAAATTCAAATTCTAACTTTATTCTAATGGAGATTAAATTACTAAAATAAAACTTGAGGTACACAGAGGCATTATTTAATTAGTCAACCAGGGGATACTTTTTGAGCACTGACTTTGTGCCTACCTCTTGGTTAAATATAATGACAGGCAAAGGAAATATGGGACTAGTTCAGTGTAAACAATTTTAGACCTGGAGAGAAAAGAGATTCTTTCCTGCTGATTTAGGAGTGCTACCCAAATTTGTCATACCCCAAATATCTTCACTTTTTCAACTGTCTTGAAGTTCTTTGCTTGGCATTGCAGAATAAGAGAAGGTTTTGGAAGTCATCATCCATTCACAGCTTAATGTGTATTTACTCTGCTTTCTTTCCTTTTACTAAAAGAGATCAATTAAATAAAGGAATTGGGGTTCTGCTCTGGTGGCTGAACCAATTCTGGGGCAAGGGTATAAGGCTAGGGGAAGGCAATGTGGATTCCACAGGATGAAGTTCTCATTGCTAGATTATTTAAGAGAATGTTTTACTACCCAACCGCGTCCCTCAGTAGAAATGGCACCAAAGATATGATGAAATCTACTTATTTCAAAATTTTATATCTGGACCGTAAGAATCACTGAAGGTCAGTTTTTGCAGGGAACTCAGTGTTTGCTAGGTCCAAAATTATCTCCTTTTGAAGAAAGAACCCATAACCCTGAGTGTAGTTTGACTTGCCCCACACATGTGTCTAGTGTAGCGTGGGGCCCATTCCTCCTGGTTGGAGCTCTTTTTATAGCACAAGAAGCCGTGAAGCAGGGGTGGCTAAGAGCCCACACTCTTCTCTACAGTCAAGCTGTTTGAGTTTGACTCCTACTCCTTCAGTTGCTAATGGACTTTGAGTGAGTTTTTTTGGGCTCTGTGTCTCAGTTCCTCATTTATAAAATAAAGATCGTGGTAGTAACTACCTCAGTGGGGTGTTGTAAAGATTAAATGAGTTGATAGAGGTAAAGCAATTAGAGCAGTGTCTATCCAGAGCAGGTACCCCGTAAATATAGTGGGCTATTAGTATCCTCATTACCGTTGCCTTCCATGATGTGACTTCAAGGTTACCAAAAAGGACCCTCTGTTACAGGCCAGCCCTGAACCCTAGGTTTCCTCTACCTACTTGCCATTGCCTCATACTCTGTCATATAAGCTAATTGTACCTCCTCAACTGGAAGAAAAAAAAAAAAGGGCTCACATTACACAGTTGACAATGTGGTTTAAAATGCCAATATTCCTGAGAGAGGGATCATGATAATTTACTTTCACTCTACATTAGGAAGAATCAACATTGGATCCTTTCCCAGAAACAGGTTTTCAAGGAAGAATGACCACAAGGCTTTGGGAGTCTGAAACTTCAGGGTGATGGGGAAGAGGTGCTAGCTGAGACAGGGAGGAGGGAGTTGAGGATATAGAAGATAGTCTGTCCAAGGCCAAGCTCCTTAGCACCTTCAGTATCCCAGATCAATTCTCTCTCTGGTCCTCTCTGATTCATTCTCCATGGACCCTCACATGGGAATAACTATGTATCCAAGCTTTGATTCCTTTAGCCAACAGAAGTCTGAAGGGCCAATGAAAACTCCTCGTTGTATAGGGGGAAATGGAACTCAGTGTTGCCAGACCCAGAGCATCCCAGGGAGTGACTGGCATATGCCAGAGTTTCTCAACTTTGGTGCTATTGACATTTGGTGTTGGATAATTTTTGTTGTGGAGTTATCTTGGGCTTTGTGGGATAGTTAGCAGTATTCTTGTCCTCTACTCACTACATACCAGTAATACTTTTTCCAACAAGGTGCTGACAACCAAAAACGTCTCCAGACATTGCCAAGAGTTCCCTTTCAAACAAAATTTCTCCCAGCTGAGAATGCTTGGCTTAAGCCACCCTAAGATTTGATTCTCTCTTGGTCAGGCCGGACTGGACTCGGATCAGTGGAATCACTGGCTTATTGACTTCTATTCTCCACAAGGAGGTTCTCATCCAGTCCCCTACCTTTCCCTGGACAAAATCTACTTGGACCTCAATTTACCTGATGTAGTCACTCCCCTGTGATAGGAGGAGGATGTTTGCTCCTAGCTAGAGGTAGCTGGCTGAGGATAGAGAAGACTAACCTAGGCTGGAGGACAGGGTGACTCCTTGATGCCCACTACCCTAGTCGTCAGCTGGGGACACTCAGATTCTGACAACCACACAGGATCACCTCAAACTCCTATTTCCTCAGAGAGGGGAAGCCAGCTTCAGCTCCCAGAGATGGTTGGAAGGAGTGTAGAAAGGAGTATAACCAAACAAGAACCAAGTTCGTAAAATGATCCTCTGACATCCACTGGGGTGGAGGAACATGGACTGTGTTCCAAGGAACGTGGATTGTATTCATGAAAAGAATTAATTTTTTGGTTTTGTTTTTTCTTCTTAATTTGAGCTGCGTTGAAAGTTGTCAAGAGTGAGACTTTTAGTCAGACACCTGAGTTCAAATCTTTCCTTCACTACTTCCTACTGTGTGACCCTGGGCAAGTACAGAGACCTTTCTAAACCTCAGTTTCCTTAACTGGAAATGTGAATAATAATTATACCTACCTCCCAGGGTTAGCCATAATTAAGCTCCACATAACACTGATGCATCCCAGGAAATGAAGATCTCCAAGTGCACCTCAGTCTTCAATCCACAGGGCTCCTATTGGCTTGTTTCCCAATTGCCCGGCAACCTTTCTGTCTGCTTTCTCAACACAGACTCCAAGTGTCTTCCAAATGTGTATTTCTCAGTTCTCCAGGGGTTGGTCAGCTATCAGTCTGTGGCTGAACCTGAATAAGCCCCTGGAGTGCAGGGATTTGATCAAGTGTGCTTTTGGCAGCAAAGCCAGTCTCGCAGTGGGCTTGGATGTGGTACATCTCACAGCCCAGAAACTTAGGCAGAAAGGCTCTCCTCTGGCCTCTTTCAGAACTCAAAGTCACACCCACGTAGGCACCCGGAACAGGAGTCCCTCGTGTCATGTGATAATTGTTGGTCACCTTATCACAACTTCACAGCTCGTGAAGATGAAGTCTGTGACGTTTTCCCTGGAGGGTCTCAGTTTGTGTGAAGGCAATCAACATTTCAAGACACACCAGCTGGAAAATTCTTTCATAATATGAGTACTGTAAATATTTATTTAAGCTTCCTCTTCCCTCCACTGACATTTCAGAATCAAGAAAATTGTTGAAGAGGCCAGATTTTTACACATAGTATTTATAAAGTATACTTTGGGCAGTGACAGTGTAAACATCTCTGTCCTGGATTTTAACTCTTAGTACAAATTACTTCTTTGGGACTGAGATGGTATTTCAGATTAGAGAAGGAGAATTATATTGTTTAACTAATTCGCCCAAAGTCACATGCTTAGTAAATGACTTTGGAGTCAGACAGAATTTGGTTTAAATCACCATGTTGATGGTAGTTATTTGTGTAAATTCAGCATGTTGCTTAATGTCTCTGAGCCTTGGTTTCTGTATCTGTAAAATGAGGATAGGGTTGGGATGATTACATAAAATAAACAATGTCAAGTTCTGAGTAGGGTGTTGACATATGATACGGGTTCAATAAATTTAGCTATGATGATAATTATCCAGTTACCTAGATTATCATCTTACAATTCCTCTTTGTACCCATGACCATTCCTTTACTTACTGACACCAATGGACAGAAAGCTGTCTGTGTTCAATTGTGCCTAACAGGTTACTTGATATCTGGGTATTGAGTAAGTATTTGAATCAATGAGTGAATGAACAAATAATGAAACCATGACACAGGAGATTTTCATTTATCAGTGAATTTCTAAATTGATAAGCTGGGAAAACTTGTTGAAAATATCTAAGGCTCAGTAATGATTACTGAGTACAAATGCTACTGAACTAGGTTGCAGAAGGTCTTTGGGCAGGAAGGCAGCCAGAGAGCAGAGCTACCAGTGACTGATAAATAGCAAATTCTTACCAGAGGTCAACAACTGAAAGAGTTCTGTGCATAGGTAACTTTGAAATAAGGCAATTTGCAGGGAATTGGGAAATTTCCTTCACCCTCCCAACTCTGCTCAATGTTGTCTCTCTCTCACTGGAGAATGATTTCTTTGGACTAAGTAGTATTGAGGATAGGCTAACTGCAGTTAAAAAGAGAGAGACCCAACTTGTGTATTACTTGCTCTTTAATCACATTTGTAGGGCAAATAGGTACTCAGGATGACCATCTTCTATTCAGCTACCCATATTTTTGGAGGCTTGCCAAGTCACACTCCTTTGCAGGGTGATCACCCTTGGAATCACCCCCCTTTCCAGCCAGCTGAATGCAGAAGAGAACATGGCGAAGAGCTCTATGGGAGATGTTCATGAGCCAGACTTAAATAGTGGCACTAGCCCTTCTGTCTCTATTTCATTGGCTAGCATTCACTCACATGGCCATACCTGACCACAAGAGAGTCTGGGAAATGGAGTGCCTGTCAGGGCAGCCATTTCCCAGTCACATGAATGCAAAGAAAGAGGGACAAAAACATCTGGCACACTGTGAACTATCTTTGCCACACCTTTTAAGGAGGCAGTATTTCTGGGAAAGGTAGGTTAGTGTAAATTAGTTTGTCCCTGCCAGAGGAAGGAGATCCTCAGTTTAAAGTCTTTCTCCCCCAAAAATGTTGAGAAAGGTTTGGGGCTACCAAAGTGAGGCTATGGGGGACTAACTGGGGCAGACCTGGGTCCTAGAGTCCTAGTCTGGGGGGTGGGGGAAGTGAGGCCTCAGAAAGGGACAGGAGAAATATAAGATAAAGACCCAAATTCTCTGAAGTCCCAGTTTTGTAGAGGATAAGAAAGAGCTCCCTTATAGAGAGGGAAGCAAAATGGTACCATGGGCACCTTTGCGTAAAGCAGTTACAAGCCACTTGTGGACGGCATTCAGGTGCCATGAACTGTGCAGGGAGGCATGCTTCCCTCCTCACTGCTTTTCCTCTTCCAAGGAGAGTCAGGCTTATTACATCTCTAGGTGGATTTTATAGTTCTGGATTTGAGCCTAAAAGTTGCATGTGGTTTTCAAATACTTATTTTATCACACACTCCACGATTACTTCCATTATGTGTGGCTAACATTTGAGTCTTTTCAGATTTAGTAGGGATATAAAAGGTTTAAATAAGCCCAATATCAGATGTGTCTGGGATTCCATTTCTTGCATGCAGACTGTAAATAAATGCTGATGAAAAATATTTTAGTTCCAAATTCTGCCACCCCAAATCCTACAAATATGCACATTAAAGCCCCATAATCCCATAAAAGCCTTTTTACTTGTAAATAACACTATCTTATTTTCCATCTCAAATTTCTTCTCCTGTAATTACACAATATTTGGTTTCCCCTTTTTAGGCAATTCAAATTAAAACTTATTTCATTTCATAATTACAAACATTCATTTTGAGTAAAGACTAATCTGACGGGAATTTGGTTCCAGTGATATTGTAACCTAGACTTGTAATAGCAAAGCAATCCATCTCCTTACTAATGTCTTAGAATCTTTTAAGACTCTACCCCAGCTAAACATTTGCATTTGGAAAGTTTTATCCTTTTTTCCTGAAATAATAATGCTTTATTAAGAGCACTGTGTAATTTCATTTTTTAAAAATAATGATTTAAATCAAAGACTTCAAGATATAAAGAATTTAAAGGGTGAGCCATTTCACCTTCTTAGTTTTGGGTTATTTTATAATTCCCATGAGTTCTGGAGTAGAATGTTGCTTGGAAAATGCTCATTATTAATTTCATTTTCAACCGTTTCCTGGAAAAGGAGAAAGAAAATATTCTTTGTCTGGGTGTCATGATAGGTGGTAATTTTGAAATGTTAGATAAAGTGTATGTTGTTACTATTCTGAATATGGATAGAGGAGAAAAAGAACATGCTGACTGGACATTTTTATGGATGGGTAGTTAATATCTAGGAAAACATAGTGTCTATTAACCAAAAAAAAACCAACCAAAAAAAACAAAAAACAAAAAAATAACATTGAAAAAACGCCAAATGGAGTGCTTGCAAGGTGTTTATTCAATACAGTGTAAAACAAAACAAAACAGTCCAAAACACAGTGGTCTACAACAATAAAGTATCATGATCTCACAGTTCGTAGGCTTGATGGGTTCAGGTGGACGATTTTCCTTGTTGGGGATCTTCATGTGTTTGTAGTCAGATGGTGGCTGAGCTGGAAGCACCTGGTACGCTGCCCACGCTGCCAGCTCTCAGGCTGGAACACTTGGTGGGGGCCATTGGGGCATCTCTCCCTCCAGCAACCTTAATCCATGGCTAGCCTGGGTGTCTTCACAGCACAGGGGTCTGACTTCTGATGTGGTTGGTTTCCCACCAGAGCAAGTGCCCCCAGGAGCCCAGGACAGAGGTTGTAAGGCTTTTTCTAACTTGCCTTTCAAAGTCCTGTGGATCACTTCTTCTTATTCTGTTAGCTG
Source organism: Mustela putorius furo (assembly GCF_011764305.1). Classification (NCBI taxonomy): domain Eukaryota; kingdom Metazoa; phylum Chordata; class Mammalia; order Carnivora; family Mustelidae; genus Mustela; species Mustela putorius. Next base: position 23,977,239 of record NW_025421341.1, read on the forward strand.
TGAGTTAGTCTGGGGGAGAGTTCAGGTTATCACTTATGATTATGAGTAGAGGGAGACATGGTCCCTTGGGGGACTGTCTTTACAACTGTCTGCCACAATCACCAAACCATTGATGAACTGCCCACTCAGACCATTTTAATGGGTGAAATGACCACACCACATTGGGTGAGGGCTTGTATTCTGACAGGCCTGAGCTAGTAAGAGCTAGGAGGGAAGGGAACAGATGGAGGCTCTTTCTTGACTCCCTCATGCTGTTTGAATGGTGTGCACATGCATACACGTGTGTGTGTGTGTGCACTTTGCATAGTCTTGAATTTCCCTGAGTACAGTTTGATATAAGCTGGGATCAGTAGGAGAGAAATAGCAATTGCCCACTGTGTGCCAGGTTCTATGCTACACATTTTATACATTTAATATTATTTGGGGAGACTGTTAATGGCATGGTCATATTCAAATCCGTGGTGGCTTTGTTATTCAGGAACCATGGGACTCTGAACAAGGGTAAGTTATTTAACTTCTCTGGGGGCTCAGTTTTCTCAAGTGTAATGTCTTTGAAGGACTTTTGTTCATAGAGAGAAATACTCAGTTCCCCTTTCCCCCCTTTAATGCCCATTTTATTAATCTTATGAATTTATCTGTGAGTATTTAAAAGATTTTAAAAGCTATAGATTTCTCTATGTACCGTTTATACAACAAATGAAAAAAAATTATGAATTTAACCAATTACATTTTTGAAAACATGTAAATAGTGATTACTGGTTAAATCAAGGATTTCTAAATATTTAATTAAAATTTTAAGTTTAATTTATCGTGTTCTTGTAAATATTTTAAACACTTTAGAAGGCAGATAACACTCATGCAATATTAATTCGTTTACAGTACTAATCAGGATCCTTACACCAAAACCTGGCATAAAAATGGCAATATACTTTGTTTCTTCATTATCTTTATCCCTTTCCTGTTTATTTTCCCCTGGGTGGAATGCTTTGGTGTGTTTACTTGCCTGGAGATTCAGAGTGAAATTTCCAATTTACTGAGGTTCTGGGTAACAGATTAACATCCTCCCCCCAAGTCTGAGTTCCTAATTTCCTGCTTCTGTTTTATTTTTTTGCATATCACTTTTCTTCACTGGAAGTGTATATTATACTCTTTTGTTGAGTGTCTCTACATCTATGCAGATATATTTTTGTCAGTTCACTGCTGTATTCTCAGTGTCCAGAATAGTACCTGGAACATAGGAGTTAATCATAAAGATTTATTGAATGAGCAGGTGATATATTCTGGACCAGGATAGTGGTCCATGATCCATGAAATGGATCCATGAAACACATGTACTTTTCCATGGAGATTTTGAATTGGCTGCCCTGTGGGGCAGACTCTGATCTGTCAGATGTCATTCACTTTATGATGAACTGTTCAAATCCCGGGCTTTGACCGAGTAATAGTTTTTATTTTTTATTTTTTGATAAAATATTTCTCCTGAATCATACTGATTTGTATCCATCTTTACAGATCCAGGGGAATACGTTTTAGCGTTGCTTGCTCTGCACTGGGGCCTAATCCATGTCAATCATATCAAATCAGTTCAGTGTCCTAAAATGGCAAATTTCTTCCTCATTGACCAGTAGGACCTACAATATTAAAACCTGCATTACGGTATGAAAGGATGAAATGGGGTAATCCACATAAGGTGAAGAGAATAGAGCCTGGCACATATTAAACTCTCAGTATTCTTTTCATCACTTAGGCCATTTTCAGTTATCATCCTTGCTAAAGAAGAGAGCCAGTTTTTCTCTCCATAGGAATTATGAGGAATTCCTTTGTCCCAGTTTGGATGACAGGATTTGCTCATTGTATCTTTGCACCTACAGAACCAAGCGCCGTGTCTCTCACAGCAGGTCTGAGCAAATACAAGAAGATGAATTAGTAATGAATCCCAGAACAGTAAAGAGTGGTCTGCTTCCAGCTTTCCCTTCTTGTCTGCACAGCTCCATGACCTATAGATTGTAGGAACAGAGGGGTCTAGTATTTGTTGAGTGTGTAGTAGGTGCCATGAATTTTGCTGGGTGATATACAGCTATTATTTATTTATTCCAACCAGCAGCCAACTGAGATCTGAGCGTTTTTTTTTTTTTTTAAGATATTAGTTTCTTTTGTTTTTTCTTTTTAAAGATTTTAATTATTTATTTGAGAGAGGGGGAGAGCACAAGCAGGAGCAATAGCAGAGGGAGAAGGAGAAGCAGACTCCTGGGTGAGCAAAGAGCCTGATGCAGGACTCAATCCTAGGACCCTGGGATCATGACCTGAGCTGAAGGCAGCTGCTTAACAGACTGAGCCAACCAGGTGCCCCAAGATATCAGTTTCTTATACGGATCTTACGCATATGGAAACTGAGGCTTAGAAAGTTAAAGTCAGCTAGCAGGCATCAGAACAAGAAGTAAAACTCATGTATGACCGATTCCAAATTGGGTTTTTTTTTTTCCCCATTATATTGTTTTAAGGAGAAGACAGCATTCCTGAAGAACATGATAATAACTTCTTTGAATTTTCTTAGGGCTTTGTCAGTTAGAGTATCTTTTCAATCCTAATCAGTAAGAGGTTATTACTGAGACTTTTGAGCAAAGTTTCCAAATGAAAACTTGTGTCCAGTATGGTCAGGGACCTAATGTCAAAAACATGGGTGCAAATGACATTTATGTGTTGGACTGCATGTAAAATTATTTAAATATAAGTGTATTATGCTGACATATAATTATGCTAGTATTTCAAGAAAATATAGTCTTAGAAAGGGAAGTCGTCAGCACACATTTTAAATTTAAATGGATGTTGTCAACTTACTCTCTAAAATGCAATAATTGACACCTCACAATGTTTTTGCTTACATAAATGTCCTTAGCTTTAAAAGTTTCTACCCATATTTTTGGTAAATACTGCTTTAGTGTGCATTAAAGTGTTAATGAGGTTGTACCTTTGTTGTTGTTATTTATTAGCTGGATAATTTTATGTATTCTGTGAACTCATATTCATATTTCTTGGGTTCATTTTTATATGAATTATTTTTCCTAGTCACTTGGATATTTTTTATACTAGAGATGTTAACTCTGACCATTGTATGAGTTATAAATACTTTTCTCATGTCCTGCCATTTGTCTTTCAACTTTGACCACAGAATCTATTTTCTTAGCAAAATTATTCTGTAAATGTCATTATAAGAGAGAATATAAGCTGTTATAAATGTTGGGTTGATAATAACAGCATTAAATAAATATGTTTAATGAGTAAAATAATATTCACAGAACTAAATTATCCTCTGAAAAAAAGTTACCTAATTTAGTATATGGGAAAGCTAACCCTAGAAGATGTAGTAATATAATTTTTCATCCGTCAACAGTATAATACTGTATTATAAATAACAAAATAATTTCTGGAGAAAGTTGTCTCAAAATAGAATGAAGACAGGACTACTTTAGACTGTACTAGCAAAATATGCTCAGGTTCTAGAACTTACATATAAAAGGAAAAATAGAATACAAAGGGAAATCTTCCCTGAGTGGCTCAAAAAAGCTCATTCTAAGAAAAGTCTTTTCCTTGCTGCCAAGCAAACTTACAGGACAATCTCTTTTTACATGAGCATGGATCTTACCCTTGCCTGTCTTTTGTCACCATTGGCCTGGGAGGGATAATTACTAAGCAATCTAATTGAGACTGATGATGACAACAGGATAGTGGGAGTCTTGGTTCTATCACTTATTATTTGTATAGACTTGAACAGTTTATTTAGCACCCCAGCCTCAGTTTCCCCTTCTGTAGAATGGGAGTAAGAATGCATACTCCACAGGAATGTTGGAAAGATTACATGAGATAAAATACATGAAGCTATTTCAGAACCCATACATTGCTATAAATCATAAGTTCTTGGATATGATAGTTCATTCATCATATCATTTTCAAGTAATGATGACTAAATTAATCAATTCACTTACCTTGTAGTAAAGGAATGAGGTTTGGGAAGAAAAGGAGACACAGGTTCTGCTTTATTAAGACTTCACATCGCTAATTACACTTTGTATCTATCTAACGCCTTAGAATTTACCAAGTAGTTTCCCCTGCCCTGTGATTTTGTCCTTTCATCCATTCATTCATTCATTCATTCAGCCATGGAACTGTAATAGTGACAAACCAAGCAGAGTCCTTGACCTCAAAGTTAGAGAAAAAGCAAGTACTGACAGAAGGGTGAGTGAAATATGTGTAAAATATAATACTTGCCATGGAGAAAAGAAGCATGCATGGGTGGGGTGGAGAATGACAGATATTTTAGGAGGGTGGTTGGGAGAATGTCCCCTTGAGGTAGTCACAGTCAAGATATGCTATTCCTGGAACAGGAAAGGGCTGAGCATGTCCAAAGAGCAGAAAGTGCTGGGAGGTGTGTGTGCAAGGCAGAAAGTGCCTTAGGCCTGAGTTGGAGAGACAGCATTGGGCTGGATCCTGGAAGGCTCTCTCAACCATGCTAAGGAGTTTGGATTTTATTCCAGATACAATGCAAGAACACTGGAGGCTTTTAAGCCAGATAATTTCTAAATGTTGAGAAGATCACTTTACTGCTCTGAGAATGGATTGAATGGGCTAGGGTTGGAGGGGTGGGTTAACCCTAAGGAGGCTGTTGAAGTAGTCAGGGGAGAAAGACTCTTTATTTAATTGACTGGTAGAATTTATTAGGTACTAGGGAAGACAACATGAGCTCTTTATCCATCTAACTACATCTTGTCCCTGGGGTCTGAGGGCTTTGAAAGAGATGTTATTTCACCCAGTTCTAGGATGGTGCTCTCTGTCTTTCACTGGTTTTGAGAGTTGAATGGAAATGATCATGGGAAGCAAGCAAGTGTGCTTGTAGATTTATTTCAGCTGAACTGTCCTAGATTTATCCCTGTCAAACATCTACAGTTTTGGATTCTGTATTAGTTTGCTGGAGCTGCCATAACAAAGTACCACAGATGAGGTGGCTTAAACAACAGAAATTTATTTTCTCACAATGCTAGAAGCTTGAAATCTGAGATCAAAGTGTCAGTAGGGGGGCACCTGCGTGGCTCAGTGGGTTAAGCGGCTGCCTTCGGCTCAGGTCATGATCCCAGAGTCCTGGGATCGAGTCCCACGTCGGGCTCCTTGCTTGGCAGGGAGCCTGATTCTCCCTCTGCCTCTACCTGCCACTCTGTCCGCCTGTGCTTGCTCTCGCTTCTCTCTCTATGACAAATAAATAGATAAAATCTTAAAAAAAAAAAAAAGTGTCAGTAGGATTGCTTTTATTGGAGGCCTCTCTCCTTGTCTTATAGATGGCTGTCTTCTCCAAATGTCTTCACATGGTCATCCCTCCCTGCATGTCTATGTCCTAATCCCTTCTTCTTATATGACATTATAATATGACACCAGTTGTATTGGACTAGGGCCCACCCTAATGACCTGATTTTAACTTATTTGCCTCTTTAAAGACCATATGTTGAAATACAGTCCATTCTGAGGTACTGGGGGCTAAGACTTCAACATGTATAAACTTTGGAGGGAACACAATTGAGTTCATAACAGTTTCTAAGACAAAATCTGTGTTTGGGGAATCAGGCATGGTAATGAAAGTCAGGATCTAGTTAACTTATTTCTGGCATGTGCTGAAATGGTTGCATTTCTCCTAAGTCTTAAAAAGAAAAAGACATGGTTTCCTTTTATAATTAGTGCCAACTGCGATGACTTAAATACCTCCTCAAAGGATTGTATAGCACATTCACCAAGCCTTTGTTAGACCACCTGCTTTACCTCTTGTTCATATTCATGTGATTTGTGCCCTTTCTCTTTAAGACTAATATTTTAACTTCTCTCTACTAAGATAAATTTGGGGGAAGAAATAGAATGAAACCAAACATAAGCTATTGTTCATACTCTGTATTTTGTAGTTATGTGCTTTCCGCACCTTTTTTTGTGCTATCTCATCGTGAGAGTCAATTTCCAGGCACTTTTTGTAGCTGTGATGGTTGGAGGCATCACTTCTTCAACTGAAGGGATTTCAGTTGAGGGACCAAGGCACAAGTTGTTCAAGAGGGATTAGCACTTCTCTCCCAGGACATAGCTTGAGCCCATAAAAAGAGGAAGTTGTGGGGAAGAAGGGGTCAATGAGAGAAGTGGCCAGGTTGGTGAAGGATAGAAAAACCTCAGTAATCTTCCCATGGGCACTGCCTGGGCCCGTGAAGACATGCTCACTCACAGGTAGCACTTGAACTTCTCTTTCCCTGCCGGGGAGGGAGATTTATCACTATATGGATTTCAACTGACATTTTGATATTAAAGTGTCTCATGTAAATTTGGATGAGCTAGTTACAAAACTTTGAGACCAACATGCACATTTATGAGTTTATGTGTCTCAACCCATGAAAAAGCCTTCTGTCCCTTATGTGAATTATCATGATCAGAACTAGGACTGGCTATTGGCAGCTTCGGGAATAAAATTATGCACCCAGAGAGTTCTTTTTGGTCCTTGGTGTTGCTCCAAGGCCTGTGGTATTGGGGAGATCCATAGATTATGTGGTTTTGTCATTCCATCAGAGAGTTTCATCTATTTACTTATGAAGTCCCTGGGGCCATGCTAGGTTCAGCAGAAAGAAAACTGGCTTTGGACTCAGACATTGGCTGGACCACTATTAATTTTTTGATCTCTCTGAGCCTCAGTTTCCATCCCTGAAAATGGTAACAACTCTTAAACGCTTGAGTCATTGAATTACTCTTGTGAGCTGAATGAATATTTCTTGCCCTTGGATCATTCTACTTCTATCCCACTTCCTTATCCTTTCTATCATTTATCCTTTCTATATATTTATTGAAAGCACTTCTTAGAGGTGGTTTTTGGTATGTTAATACAACCTCAAGTAAATTTAGGACACTGATGCCTCTCTTAGGGCTATATTTAAACTTTGTCTCTAGTTCTGTGTCTTCTTTGGAGAGGTTTTACTTATTATTAAGTAGAAATAGGTGAGAAGGCTTTTTTTTGGTACCACTTAAAGTATGCCCCATAGGTGACTGTGTTCTTTCTGAATGTGAGGTTGGTTTTAGCTTCTGTAGTCACTGGTGTCATCATAATCTTCATCATCATAGTCATGCCATCATCATTTCTTCTTCCTCCTCTTTTTTCTTCTTGTGCATGATCATCATGTGCAATCCCAAGTGTCTAAGTAGTTATTATATTAATGGATTACTTGGAACAATGAATGGTTGTAAGGGTAAATGCCTTTATAACCTCAAAACTGTTGAGCTTAATAGGTTGTCATGGACACCTTCCATATCATACCTATCAGTCTTTCTGTTCCTGTTTCAGCACTGTCACTCAACCTTGAGTAACAACCTGGGTTTTATATTCAGACAAAAACTCTGTTCAAATACTGGCTCTGGAGGGGAGAGGGGTGGGGTAAGGGGTAACTGGATGATGAACATTAAAGAGGGCACATGATATAATGAACACTGGTGTTGTATGATACTAATGAATCACTGACCTCTACCTTTGAAACCAGCAATACATTATATGCTAATTAATTGAATTTAAATTAAAAAATGGTGGCTCTGCTCCTTTGACCTATGTGAACTTGGACAAGATCTTTAACTTCTCTGAGCCTCAGTTTCCTTATCTTCAACATAAAAATAATAAACCAATGGCAAGATTAATTGCAGAGATGTTGCATGATTAAATAAAAAAGATGTGTTTGGAGCATTTGGCACAGTTCTGGACACATATAAATGTTCAATTAATGGTATTATTACTAGTGTTATTAATATTCTAATATAAATAAAACCTCCTAAAATAGTATCTAGCATAGAGTAATGCTCAGTAGGTAGCAGTAATGGTTGTTAACTTTTATTGTTATAAGAACCCTTCAAAACTTGACATAAATCTTCCACCTATCCCTGTACCTTTAAAGGAGCCTGACTTAATGAAGCCTGAGTCACCAACACCCAATGAAAATGAGAAGTAAACCTGCAGCTCCAATGTCAACAGTTGCCTTGGACTTGCTCATTTCCACTCTTTATTTAGCTTCTCCATATCTCCTCTGTTTGTTACCATCTAGCTTTTGATTTCTCAGTTTTGCCTTGCACTTTTAGCTCTATGCTCATTACTAAGATCTGGTAGCCAACCAGTCCTTCTGGGGGACTCTCTGCACATGGCTCATTCCATCTCCTTACTCCCTGTGCCACCCCCCACCCCCGCCTTCTGCTTTCCCTCACTTCTGTCAGGCTTTGGACTTCCTAAGGGAGCCTTGGATGATATCTAGCCATGGTTTGCGTTTGGTCATTACCAAGTCCTTGATAAATCATAAGAGGTTCTTATTTATTATCACAAAATGTCTATTTGGCATGAAATTCCATCCTGGATCCTAAATTCTCCTTAGATAATGTCATTTCTTCTCTACTAGTTTATAGGCTTGTAAGAGGAGTCTAAGATCAACTCACTTTTTTCCCATGGTGAGAAAGCTGCTAGCAATCCCCCATTCTTATAGTATTGGCAATATTATGTCCATTCTGACTCTGGCACCTATTTTTATGAAGATTGCTTTATAGGGCCAGGCCTAATGATGAGGAGGATCATTAGTCCAATGGGTAGAGCACACTGAAACACATTTGGCATAACTGCCCTGGGTCTATGCCAAAACGTCTAGAGAGGAGAGACCACAGTTCTTGCCAAAGCCCTGAGCCCCGGTGCGGGCCCATGAATCCTGCTAGTTAAAGGGTTTAGCCAGCCCTAATTTTAATTAAAATTTTGATTGTACACTTGCTTGATGCCTGTACTATTTCTTACCAGTTTGAATTCAGCAGACTTCCATAACCTATTACCGAGGGCTATTTAATAGATCTACTTCAGCAAATCATTATCAAAATAAGCTCAATTACAGAACAGGCAGATTTAGCTTCCTACACTGGTCTTCCTGTTGTATAGAGGTTTCCAGATAATGGTTAGTAAACTGTGGTCATGCTGTTGTGTCTTTTGGGATCTGAATGGATTTTTATTCCATGCAGAGAAGCTGACAGGTAGAAAGCTTAAAAGGAAAACACATACACATATCAGGAAAAACCACGTAATGTTTATTTCAGGGTTGTTTCATCAAGCAAAAAGGCTGCCTTTTAGCTGCTTCGATGCTTTCTGAAACCTTTCAAGCTACACGGAGAGTGATTCTGGTTTGTGTGGGTAAAATGCTGGAGAGGATGATTGGTTTCATTAGCCAGGGAGGAGTGATAATATGCTGCAATACTTCTCTAGTTATTGGGCACTTTATATTAATAACTCATGATGGCTGGAGTGTTTAGGTGTATATTTCAAACTCAGTGTAAAATACCATGCCATTAAGAATTTAAACACATTCTAATTTAATTATGGCCAAGAGCTGGTTCCAAGTGGCCCTGTGTTTTTGTTGGCTAGTTTCAATATTGCAAATTTCGAATATGGAAAGATTTATTTTCTTTTACTCCTTGCTTCTTTTATTCTGTATTGTTAAAGACCTTAATTATTTAAAAGAATACACATTTAGAAAATGAAGTTCAATTAAAATTATGGAAAATTCTAGTTTTTTCAATACTATTTTGTTTTTCCCTTTGAGATGGGCTAATATTTTTCCAACCCATAATGTATTGATTACTCATCAGTTCTTTTTACCTTCTTTTTGTCTTAAATGACATTTTCTTTCCTCAAACAGTTATACTCTTATCACATAATTTTTCTACCATGGCTTAAATGAGGAAAAAACCAAACAAACAAACTACCACTTGAACAAAAAAGAACACTATCATTTAGTTACCATCCAAGTCAACTTGGGAGATGACAGATATAGATGATTGCCTGGGTCCTATCTTCTGAGGGCCATTGACTTAGTCAGGCAAATATGAGGAAGCGGGAAGGAGTTAGCCTGGGACAACTAGTAATGAATAAAATTGAAGCTCATGTATTCAGCCATGTAAGAGTATTGCCCCCCCCCCAACTGCCCTAGCTCCTTCCACACACTCTTCAAGATAACCCCTTTTGGGAGACTTTGCTAATCAATTTAAACAGACCTAGCTTATATAGAAGCATTTTTAAAAAATAAGGAGGAGAGCAGGAGGGTCTTCACTGAGGGATTTTCCTTCATTCTTGAACACTTTGAATTGATTGGTCATGACTCTTTAACATTTAGGAATAAGCTCAATTATCAGTGACATCTGGGGAACTGATAGATGATGGGAATCTAGTGTTTATGCATAACTTCTATACCTGATGGAATTGTAGAGCTAATTCTCATTAATTCCCCCCATCTTCACCTATGGGGACCTTGGAATCTCCAAATGTAGTAGGCAGTATAAATCCAAGTATAAATCTTGGTTTTCTGAATCCTCAATAACTTTCAGTTGGCAGCGAACAATGAGAGGATGGATGCCAGGATGGGGCAATGTGTTCTGATAATTTTTTATTATATTGAGAAAACAATATAATTAATACAATAATTTTGCATTAATTAGGAAGACATAAACCATTTAATTTGGAAAAATGAACAACCATACCAATGAAGTTTTCTTATATAAATTATACACTAAGAAAAAAAAATTGATTGATTTGGGATGTGACAATGGAAGTACCCAGAAGATTCAGATATGGGTTTAGGGGGAGAGTGGAATTAGCTTTCTGGATTTTGGATTTATAATTTTAAAGATATGCATGTCAAAAGATGCATGGTTTTGAAAAATGTTTCTTGCTTTGGTGGGTCTGAGTGTCAAGGAATCCTTTTCAGGAGGTATATAACCAAAAAGTCCATTCCTTAGGAAACAAGGAATCCCATATCTATAGTGCTTTGCTGTCCTTTCATTTTAGATGTTCCCTGCTGCTTTGACTGCCATAGGGGTTTTAGAGTTGGCTGCTACACATGTTTCAGGCCACCCAAGACTGCTGAAAAGACCTGTGACATTTTGTCAAATTATTTTTTATACTAAATTTATATTAAACATTTTTTTATTGACATGTCTCCCTACCCCATTAAGCCGTGAGAGCCCTTCAAAGACAGGCATGATGAGCTGGTGCTTGGCTCAGAGCAAGCTCGTGATCAATATTGAATAAATGAATTAATAAACACCTTGGTTTTAAAGGAGTGATACATGAACCAGAAAAAACTGCCCACCCATGGAGCTGCAATGCTGGTGGAGAGAGGTCAGTACCTGTGGGTAATGCAGGGTGCAGTCATGAGCGGACAGAGCTTATTCCTACAAGATGCCACTCATTACTCACCTGCACATTAGTTATTTGTATTGTTAGTGTCTAGGATATTTTATCTTCTGTGTTTGTCTAGTTGGCCAAATATTTTTCCACATGGCTTCAAGTCCCTCATGCTTTTTGTTTGTAGCAGATGAGTACAATTCCACTTTACGTCCTGTGGAGTTATTGGTGTGAGATTGTCGACTAAAGGGAAATGGACTCTTTGTTATTAATAGCCTTGTTATGAAAAAAGGGGGATAAAAAACTAACCTAGCACAAATTTACATGACAATCAGCTTAGAGGAGTGAACCAATTTTCAGTTTGGCTCTACCATCAACACCCCCTTCCAGAAGTCACTTTCAGCATCCTACCTCCCACATTGCACACTCCCCTCACCTCAAACACCCACAACCATTTCCTGAAGCTTGCCTCTACAGGACACTGAAACATTTAGGGGGAAAGAAAAATGCTCCAAATGTCTCCCAGATGTCTGGCTGTGTGGCATAATTTGGCATCGAAAAGACTGGCGTTTTCATTTTTCAACTAGATGTTTTGGCAACATGCAAATACAACCTTAATATAGTAAGTAAATCCCCCCCCCCCACAAATATACTTTATACTTAATTTCATAAAGTATTTAATGAGCACATGCTACGTGTCAGTTACAGTAGTGAGGATTAGAGAATGTAAGGCTTTAGTAATTTACGGAGCCAATATGAAGAATTTTATGATTTTATGAAGGATAGGTATGCAGTGTGCCTGTTGGGGCAAACATCTTATAGCAAATACTGATACTTTAAACTGAGAAGATTGTATTTCTTACACCCCTCTTGAATTTGCAAATTTAGTTTTATAATTACATTTTGGACAGTGTGTCGCTAGCCTGCCAGAGTGTTTTTCACTAGTCAGAGGAAATGAAATGGAGATGCATCCAGGTTAGAAGGAACATGTCTTAGCTCACGAGAACAGAACAAGGTTGAAATGTGCTACCCCTTTGTGGGAGCTGATCCAACATTCTTCTGGGCTGTGAGAATAGAGACATTCTTGTCCTGCCTGTGTGGACCCATTTTGGAAAGATACAGAGGAAGATCATACCCACCAAGTCTCCTAATCAGGATTGCTTTTAAGAGGCCTAGTTGTTTCAATTACAGAGTCTTCGTGGTGGAGAAAAAATAGTATAAATTAATCCAGGTATTTTTTTCCATGCTACTACGGATGAGGCATGATTCCAGGTGCTAGAGAATACATATCACATACAATGCTTTAGGTAAGTGACTAACTGCTAAGGTCTATAGGGAACAATCTTATTTGAATATAGGACCTCCAAGGCATGCCTTAAGATGAAATATTCTATTATACTTCTTTTCAGGATGAAAAATCAGAGACTCAAAGGAAAAAAGTGATTGCTTAAAGAGGACACAGCTTGTTGATAACAAGGGAAACACAGTTCTTCCAGCTTTTGTTTTCCTAGACTCTTGTTTTCTTTTTTCACAATGTGAAATTCCATGTTCATTTCCTAGTGAAGAAAAAGCAGTGAATGGAGAAGAAGTATCTGATTGTCTGGAGCTCATTATTTTTTGAGCAACTACTGTTTCCCGGATTCTACTCCTGTCGTAGATTGCAAAAATGGCCACAGTTTTTCATCCCTTCCCGTATTTATACTATTTATCGTGAAAATTTGCAGTTCCTTTTACTGAGAGGTGGAATCCATTTCCATGCCCGTTGAAGTGGGGCTGGTCCCATGACTGGCTTGACTAATACAAGTGGCTGAAGTCTCAGTTGCTTGAATGCTTTTGCTCTTTTTTAGGAAACATCTTGAAAAATAGACCTGGGCTAGTTGGGGATGATGGGAAACTACATGGCCCAGTTACTACGGTCATCCCAGATGACAGATAGATAGCTCTCAGACCTGTGACTGAGGCTGTCCTACGTTAGCCACCCCCAGCCCACCTGCCACCTGACTGCAGACATGTGAGCAAGCCCAGAAGTCAGCTATGTATGTCCTGGGTCAGCTAAACTGCCCATGTGGGCAATGATAAATGTTCATTTTCCAGCCAGTGAATTTTGGAGTGATTTGCTACTCAACGGATGCAACGCCATTATGGTGTCTCATCACATGATCCTGCCTTTGCTGTGACATTTCAAGTTACATGTTTCCCAAGTCCCTGCCACCTGAATGGTAGAAAGTATCTGGCACATTTTCACCTTGACTCAACCAGGTTGGATTTATGCTGAGCCGAGGCAGGCTCTCATGTACAAGGCCTGTGGCATCAACATCAGCATTGCCCTGATGTAGCCCCCTCAGAGAGAGAGGCGTGAAAGAGGACATGGTTAGCAGCAATGAGGTCCATGGGGGACCCCAGGGCTGAGTAGTCTCAGGTGCTCTGATTCACAGAACTTTAGGGCATCCCTCATGGGCACAGAAGGTCGGGTCTCCTTAATTCTAGAGACGAGTCTTGTTATGGACTGAACTGTGTCTCCTCAAAATTCATCTGTTGAAGCCCTAATCCCGAGTGATGGTATTTGGAGTTAGGGCCTTTAGAAGGCAATTAGACCTTTACATGAAGTCATGAGGGTAGGCCCTAATGATGGGATCAGTGTTCTTACAAAGGGACACCAGAGAGTACTCTCCCTTCTTTCCCTCCCTCCCCAACTACCCCCCCCACCACCACCACCATGTGAAGACACAGTGCGAGGAAGGCCACTTGGAAGTCAGGAAGATAGTTCTTACTAAACCCAACCATCCTGGCACTCAGATATAGAACTTTCAGCCTCCAGAACGAAGAGATAATAGATTTCTGTTGTTTAAGTTACCCAGCCAATGGTATTTTGTTATGGCATCCCAAAACTAATACACAGCTGTTTTTAGTTAGACAGATGTTTGGCGTTGCTTCAGGGGAAAATAATCTGAACGATTAAATGCATTTTTCACTCCAGATGTTTTGGCAATGTGGAGATGTTGCCAAGATGTGCTCGTGGGATGGCCCCATGGCTGTCCTGGGGAGTAGCTTCTGGACAAAAAGGGAAATTCTGGGAGGGGCCAGAGGAAGCCCCCTTCTTTTCCATGTCAGGAATACACATATTCCTTTTTGTAAAGAGGGTACTAGAACTCCATATGCTTTTGGTCCACGGAGATTTATGAAATACAACCACCTTCTTTTAGTTGCAAACAGACTACACTGAACAAGCTCATCTGCTGGTATGCCATTGTCCTCCTCCAATCTGAGGCTGGGAACCACTATTGAATTTGTGGTTGAAAACTCCAGGGAGGAAATTCTGACCAAGGCCAAATGAGTGAAGAACAGAATGTCCAAAGATGAAAGTGGTGACTCGTACATATTTGTATTGAGAAGTACCAACTGTATAATGATGAAAGTCATATTAACACATAAGTATTAGATATGGATAATTAGAGTCTCATTCTCAACTTCTTTACCCTTCCCCCAACCAATAATTCTACTACTAACTGCTCTGAATTTCTCACAGGTGACTTGGAGAGTCAGGTTTGTTGACCACACAGAGGAGAATTCTCTATTGTAGAGTGGGCTGACTTTCTCAATAAACACTAAATAGTACATATTTTCCATTTCACAGGTTATATGTGTTGCTGTGACTCAACTTTATCATTGTCACGTGAAAGCAACCAGACACAACACTTAAACAAAAGAGTGTGGCTGTGTTCCTACAACACTTTATCAGAAGAGGTGGCAGGCAAGATTTGGGTCATGGGCTGTGCTTTGCCAATGTCTACTCTACTAGGTTAAGTGAATACATGTTTTTAAGGTGAGTTAAGCAGTGGCTGGAATGTGGTAATAGCTTTGAAACCATTGGCTGTTGGTTTTCTTTGTGTGATGTGGAGCAAGGCAGCAGGACGTTTGCACTAAGAAGAAGTTGTATAGTATATGGCAAATTTGAATCAAATGAAAAAAAGGACAGGAAGTCAGTTGAGGGCGAGTACACACAGCTCTGGCACTTGGCACAGAATTGCCTTGAAGAGTGTATGTTTCAGTCAGTTCAGTCTGCTATGGCAAAGTACCATATCCTAGGTGGATTATAAACAACAGAATTTTTTTTTTTAAGAGGGAGAGAGCATACATGTGCATACACATGTGAACAGGGGTGGGGCAGGGAAGGGCAGAGGGAGAAGGGAAGAGAATCTTAAGCAGATTCCACACCCAGTGTGGGAGACCACAGAGGGGCTCGTCTCATGATGCTTGATCATGACCTGAACCAAAAAGAAGAGTCCGACACTCAACCAACTGAGCCATCTAGTTTCTTTCTTATGGTTCTGGAGGCTGAAAATCCAAGGTCAGAGTGCCTGTGTGTCAGGTTCTGATGAAGGAACCTCTTCCAGGTGGTGGACTGTCGGGGCCTCTCTGGCAGAAAGAGAGATAGAGGGCTGTCTGGGGTCCCTTTTATAAGGATACTAATTTTATTTGTGAGGACTCCACCTTCATGACCTAGTTACCTCTCAAAGTCTCCACCTCTTAATGCCATCACATTGGGTGTTAGGATGTCAACATATGAATTTTGGGAGCATACCTTCAGACCGCTGGAGTGTAAATCTCTTGCGGTGTCAGGAAATTAACATGCTATATTCCATCTTGGAATAGGCCATCCTCACTTTCTCTTCTATGTCAGTTTTATAAACAGTCTATAGGGATTCTGAATGCATAAGCTATCTTTATATCCAAAACTCCACAGTATCCAGCAGAGTAGGAGGCTATCAGTTTGACAAGACAAGGTAAATAAAACTCTAAACCCCGAGGCACAGTGTCATCGTACATGACCCAGACTAAGCATCCACATACATATTCCTGCATGATTTACAAATCTTCTCTCTTAATCCTGGTTGCATTGGCTTTTCCATGCTGTATTAGCTTAGTGCAGGTGTGTAAAAACATTTGAGCATGATGAATTGTTTCTCCAAGAGCCAAAAGGTAAATGATGAAAGAATTGGATAGAAAACATGTTAACAAGATATTTTATATTAGCTCCAAGGAGCTAGATCAATTACTATGATGTGTTACATGTTCAGGAGTCAGGAAATTCTAAATTATGGTTCCCAGTATGAACGTAACTCAGCCCCTTTGCACATGCAATATTTTATACGACTGTATATGGTGTTAACTTTAATGCTTTAACATCTATGCTTAATGTGGCAACTATAAATTTGAATTTCTTGACTTCAGAGGTTATAACATTTAAGCATACAGCTGCACTGGCATACTTACTGCATTCAAATATTTCTTGATGTAATATTTTGAAAAATAAGTGCTCTATATAGATAGTTCTACTTTTTTTTTTTTTTTTGGTTATGAAGCAGGAATTAAAAAAAAAAAAAAAAAAGACTGTGTCCCTGCCACTGTTAGTTCTGTAGCTCTCTCTAAGTCATTTGAACTAAGTGGGGTGTGACTGAACAATTTTCACTTTCTGGTGAGTTCTACACCAAATCAGACCTTGAGGAAGAAAGACTTTCTGAACATTGTTGTGTCATTTATTTCAAAGGGTTTGGTCACCCTACAGATGGTGTGGACAATGTAAGACAAATTCAGAGTTTAGTTTCATTATGCATTATTCCCATGGTAATAACTGTAAATGGAATTCCCTTGAGTTTAAAATCTAACACAGTGAGGTGCCTGAGTGGTTCAGTGGGTTAAAGCTTCTGCGTTCGGCTTAGGTCATGATCGTAGGGTCCTGGGATTGAGCCCTACATCGGGATCTCTGCTCAGCAGAGAGCCTGCTTCCTCCTCTCTTTCTGCCTGCCTTTCTGCTTACTTGTGATCTCTCTTTCTACATCAAATAAATAAATAAAATCATAAAAATTAAAAAGAAATAAAATCTAACACAAGAGTCTAATAGGTGATTTATAAATAAAAAATTCCTGCATGCCTGGGGTATAAATGCTTTTTCCCATTAAGAATCCGGTATCAGGCCATTTGTTCCTTCTAGACAGATTTCTTTGCTGCTGTGTGCACATTGTTTTAGGTAGACAGGTTTCTCTAGTTTCAGAGAAATTCATCACTCCTTCTCCCCATCTCATACCGTTCAGAGTTACAGCTTTTTCTGGTTTTAGCAATAGGTTGTGAGACAGCTGACCTGGCCACTGCTAGCAAGAAGTGCAAGGAGTCAGAAGGAGTCTGTGCTCTTAACCACTTTGCTATTATAATTGGTCCCAAGTTCCTTGTTCTTGGGCCAGGTACTCACCACACACCCACACCTATGTGTAGGTACTGTGAGTATGGCTCTTATTTCATTAGCTCAGGTGTGCAGGAAATGTAGCTGTTTAAAATTTTCTTTAAATCAACTTTTAATTCTTGGCACCCATCCTACTGGGCTATATTATATACTGCCCACAAGAGTTATACCTTAAGTAGAAGGACACAGAAAGGTTGAAAGTAGAATAATGGCAGAAGATATACTATACCAACACTAACCAAAAGTAAGCTGGTACATCTATAATAATATCAGACAAAATAGATGTAAAAGTAAGAAGTATTACTACAAATAACTGACAACATTTAGTAACATTTAAGGGAATAATTCAACATACTTATAATACTAACCTAATACTGTAACCTCAAAAAATATAAAGCATAATCTAGTTGAAGTAAAAGGAAATGTTGACAGATCTATAGTCTTAATTGGATTTGTTAAAATAAGTAGCCAAAATGATTAGAAGAAGCAGTTATGTGAGTACAACTTATTCTAACACAACTGTTAAATATGTAGATAAAAAATATGTGAGAATATAAAAGAGTTGACCAATATTACTTAACAACTTGACCTAATTGAAATTTATAAAACTCTACACTTAACAACGATATAATACAAATTTCTTTCCAAGATATGTGGAACATTTATTCACCAATATTGACCTATATGTTGAGTCATAAAGCAAGTTTCAAAAATTTCAAGAGATTGGAACCATGTGTAGTATATTTTCCAAACTTAGTGAAACTAATTTCAAAATAAATGCAAAAAGATAACTTGGAAACCCTCAAATGTTTGAAAATGAAGCAAAACACTTCTAAACAACCAGTGGGTCAAAGAAGAAATCACAATAAAAATTAAAACATTTTCACTGAGTGATCACGAAAATACAAAATGCTAAAACTTGAGGGATGAAACTAAAGACGTGTTTTGGTGAAAGTATGTTGCTTCAAATGAACATGTCTGAAAAGAAAGGCTGAGAATCAAAAACCTTATCTTTTTATCTTACTGTATTTTTATTTTTAGAAGTTTTTATTTAAATTCCAGTTAAAGCCCTTATCTTACACTTCAGAAAGATTAAAAAAAAAAAGCAAATTAAAAGGAAAGTCAGTAGTAGAAAGGAAATAAGTATAAGATCAGAAGTTCATGAAATACAAAACAAACACACAATGGGCAAACAACAAACTGAAAGTTGGTTCTTTGAATACACTAATGAAATTGAGAAACTCTTAAGAAACAAATAAAAACAGAAAACACAAATTACCAATATCAGGAAGAAAGAATGGAGACATTATAATGATCCTACAGCTATTAAACATGTAATAAGAGGGAATTATTAACAATCTAATCCAGCATACTTGAAAATTTAGAAGAAATGGAAAAATTTCTAGAAAAATTTAGCAACATTGAGAGAAAAAAAACATAATCTGGATTTCCTATTTTAATTAAAAATATTGGATATCTAATTAAAATTCTTCACACACATGCAAAACTCTAGTCTCAGATCACTTCAGAGATCTAAGGAACAATTTACTTATTTATTTATTTATATATTTTTTAGCTGTAAAACAAACTGTTTATTATAGCATAAAATGCGTTATATTAAATTTACACAGTGATATATAAAAAAATACTGTTTATATCATACAGTAATTTAACATCATAGAAATATCAAAACATATACTACTCATGCACAAAACATGCATGTATTGGTATAAAAAACAATTTTACACAATACTGTTTACCAAAACTTTTTTTTTTTTTTTTAAAGCCCTTCCAGACAGAATCAGTGGTCCAATATGGACTGGATTGCACTAAAATGTTCAGGCCAATGCTTAGGTGGCACAATGCTTAGTGAGCAATTCTGGGCTTAGAGTCACACCCAAGGGTTATTTCATTAGGACTGAATTTCTCAGTACCCCAGGACCAAAATTCCATCCCAAAGACAAGTCCTCCAGGAAGAAATGGTTGGATCAGCTGCAAATCAGGGAGGAGGAAAAAGGCATCAAAATGTTGGCTAATCGGCCGTTAAAGGGTTACTGTAACTAGGGCCTAGGCACCAAATTTGGCAAAAGTTTTAGTGAATCCTTTTAAGTTTATTACCAGCCTCCTTATCTAGGTCACCAGCTCTGGATCTAGGGGCTGGTCTTCAAGTTCTGAGTCCAGTAAACGAAACAGTTCTGAGAGGAAAATAGAATGGGGACCCACCTAAGAAAGGGAGACTATATTGAAAATTACAGAAAACAATGACTGTCCATCATACCTACTTCACACAACTGTATCTGATGCCTCTCAACAAGGAAGAATTTATACCAACTTCTTTTACACTCTTCAAGAGGATAGAAAAAGAGGCAGCATTCCCAGATTGTTTCATGAGATGGCATAATTATTATGCCAAAATTTGATAAATGCGTATATAGGTACACATTAAAATATACATAATAAATCAATATATAAATAAATAACCCCCCAAATTTGAGATCTACCTTCTCTGTGAACATAGATAAAGAAATCCTAATAAAATATTAAATAACCAAATACAGTGAACATCTACCCACCTATCTAACTATCTACTGTTTATCTATGAAGACACACAACCACTGAGTTGAATTTATTCCAAGAATGTAACTTAGATTGGTTAGAATGTCAACCAATGTGATTATCATATTAATAGAAAAAAGGAAAAGAGCTTATCATCATGCCAATTTTATGAAATGCAACACTCATTTATGATTTAAAGTAAAACTCTTAGCAAGCTAGGAACAGAAGGGAAATTTTTTTTTTAAGATTTTATTTATTTATTTGAGAGAGAGACAGTGAGAGAGAGAGCATGAGAGGCGAGAAGGTCAGAGGGAGAAGCAGACTCCCCATGGAGCTGGGAGCCTGATGCGGAACTCAATCCTGGGACTCCGGGACCGTGACCTGAGCCGAAGGCAGTTGCTCAACCAGCTGAGCCACCCAGGTGCCCCAGAAGGGAAATTTTTAAATCAAAATGTATCTGTAGAAATCTCCAGCAAACATACTACAAATATTATCTAATACTACTACTAATAAATGCTTTTTCCCAGTGATAGGAAATGAAATAAGTATAATTCTTACTACTTCTGATCTTCACTGTGCTGGAGGGCTGAGACAGTGTAATAAGGAAAGAAATGAATGAAAAGATAAAAGTATAACAATGGAAGAAATAAAAATGTGTTTATTGAAGATGATCTATTTTGCTTTATAGAATATTTGGAAGAACCTATAGGTAAACTATTAGAATCAATAAATTGTGCAGTCATTAAATATAAGGTCAATATAAAAATTATTTCCACACACTAGCAACAAAGATCAGAATGTCACTTTCAAGTGAAACCATTTTAGCATAAAAAGCATCAAACATGTAAATATACTTAATGCAAGATATATGTGACCTTACTGAAGGAAAATACAGATGAGTATGGAAAGAAATTATAGAAGACCTAAATGAATCGAAGGATATAGCTTTTTCATGGATTGGAAGACTTAGAATTATAATAATTTTAGTTGATTTACAGATTCAAAGTAGGGCCTGTAAAAAACAATAGGTTTTTCTTTTGATGGAAATTGACAAGTAATGTCTAAAATGTATATGGAAATTCCAAAGGACAAAAGAAGACTAATCATCTTGAAGAATAACAACACTGAAAGATTTACAGTGCCAATATCAAATTTTATTAGAAAGCAGAATGAATTAAAATGGTGTGATGTTGGTAGAAGGATAGAGAAAGGACAGAATCCAGAGAATAAAAACTCCCAAGATAGACACTCATATATGTGGTCACCCAATTTATGATATGAGTGTCACTGTACTACAATGGGAAAAGGAAGACCTTTTCAGTAAAATGGTTCAATAGATTAACCATTCTGGGGGGGAAATGAATTTTTACCTCCCACGTCAAACTTTACATAAAAAATCAAGTTCAGAGGATTGCTAACCTAAATGTAGAAGATAAAAAAGAAAGAAAATTTCCAGAAGATACCACTTGAGAATATCTTCATGGTCTTGGGGTAGGCAAAATTTCCTAAACAGAACACAGGAAGTCTTAACTGTAGAATATGATCTATAAAGGTCTTCCACGAAAATTAAGAAGTGCTCATCAAAAACACATTAAAGAAGTGAAAAGGCAAGTCACAGAATAGAAAATATTTGCAGTACAAATAACCAGGAAAGAACTCACCTCTCCCCAAACTAAACAGCTCTTGTCTTAGTCTACTCAGGCTACTGTAAGAAATACCATAGTCTGGGTGGTATAAACTACAGAAATTTATTTTCTCAAAGTTCTGAAAGCTGGAAAGTTCAACATCAAAGGTCCCACTAAGCCCTCTCTTCCTAGCTTATAGAAAGCCACCTTCTCCAGTGGTCCTCACTGGCAGGGAGAGAGATCTCCAGTGTCTCTTTCTCCCCCCCTCCCCTTTCATAGCAGCAGTTCTATAGGATCTTCTACCCTTATGACCTCATTTACTTTAATCACCTCCCAAAAGGCTTTGTCTCCAAAACAGTCACATGGGGATTAGGGTTTCAGCATATAAATTTTGTGGGCACACCATTCAGTCCATTGCAACTCTTAAAAATAAATTTTTTAAAATATGGACACAATTCAAACAGTGACAAAAGATTTGAGCAGCTACTTTACAAAAGAAGGCCAATGTGTATATGAAAATGTGTTCAGCATCATTGGTTGGTCAACATCATCAAGCGAATTAAAATTAAAGCCACATTGAGATACCACTACACACCTGCCAGAATGGCTAAAACCTAAAGAAAAACCTGATGATGGCCCATATCAGTGAAGCTACAGAGCAAAGTTAGTCTCCTATATTACTGTTGGGAGGATAAGTCAGTAAAACTGATTGGTAATGCCTATTAAAACACGACCTCATGTACCCTGGTGCATCAAAAGACGTGTGGCAGAATGTGGCTAGCAACATTTTTTTTTTTTTTTAGCAGCGTTATTTTTAATAGTCCCTGTCTATTGACGGTAAGGTGGATACATAAGTTGTGATATAGATATCACATATGTGCACATGTTTACATATAGACATGTATATATCCACCCTCACACAACAGGAGATTATGTAGTGATGAATGAATGAACTACAGTGTCACTACATGACAGACAAAATGTTGAGTAGAAAATGCAACCCAGAGGAGGACACTTGGTACGGCTGTGGTTCTATGTATGTCATGTGCAAAATCAGGCAAAATCAGGTAAAATCTATGGTGCCTGAAGCTACTAGAGCAGTCTTTGGGAAGGGGTAATGGCTTAGAAGGGGCACAGGGAGGCTGCTGGGCTCTGCAAATGTTCTACATCTTCGCTTATCATCCCATGAATATGTTTACTTTGAAAATACTCATTGAGCTGTACAGGTAAGGCTTGTGTACTTTATTCATGGATGTTAAACTTCATACAGAAGTTTTCGAGTGTGTACAAAACCAAATCATTTTTCCTATTCCTTAAGCATTGAGAAGGGCAGGAAAGAAGGAAAACTAACACTTTTACCAAGAGTTTGCTCTGTGCGAGGCACTTTACTTCCTGCAGTATAGGGACCTGTTGTGGTCAGAGAGTGAAAGTCCTCTGATTCTCTTTAACTGGACTGCATTTGATTCTGTGGTTGTCCCTCCAATGGCCGTGCAGGAGGAAAGGCACTGTGCAGGTTAGTTTGTGGCTGTGTGCCTGAGGCGAGGGATGGGCCCTACCCAGAGCACAGAAAATGACCTTAGGGAAGGGGGAACTCCCAGAGGACAATCAGGGCCATTTTGAGAAGGAAAAATTGGTGGTAGAGTTTCAAGTTCTCAGTAGTCACTGTAATTGCACAGAAAATATCATGATCTCTATGGACATTGGGGAGGGTATATGCTATGGTGAGTGTTGTGAAGTGTGTAAACCTGGCGATTCACAGACCTGTACCTCTGGGGCTAATAATACATTATATGTTTATAAAAAAATAAAAAAATATATTTAAAAAAATCATGATCTCTTGTTTAATAAGGTAATATATACATTTTTTTTCCTGGATCCCGATGTACAAGTTATTCTTTATGCTAAGCCACCAAATAAAAGCTCACTCTTTCATGCCTGTGAGGAGGCACCTGGAGAGAGACAGCAACTTCAAGGCCCTGCAAATAGAGCAAGAAGCAATTTTCTTAGGGGGTAAGTAGTCAATTGATGAATATGCTGTACTTAAGTGAACTTTGAATAACTGTATAAACGAAGGCTGGGTTTTTGTTTTGGCAAGTAGTTGTAAGGTCTTGTAGACAAAACTGGCAGAACTCCAACGCTGGCCTGGGACACAAATGACACAAGTCTAAATGACTTGGGTAAAATTAGAACTTACTATTAGAAACTCATTATTATAGTGGTCAGTGATATTTAATTTGGCTTTATCCTAAATTGCATTTAGTTCATTCCAGTATGTAAATGAAATCAATAAAAATCGTCCTTTTTAAAGATGTTTTTGTTTTCCTTCTTAAAATCCCAAGTTAAGGTTTTCTCTGGATACACGGGGTGTCAATATGTAAATTAGCTAGAGAAAGAATCTGATTCTTTGAAAAGGCAAAGTACGCAGTGACTTAACAATCTCTTAAGGGAAACTAAATTCTTGACCAAAGATCTTAACTTGAAGTGGTTTTTTCCGGATGAGCTTTATAATACACATTCACCACTGTTAGTTCACTGGGGTCATATGATTTGTGCAATTAAATAAGAAAACATATGTACTGCAAAGGGCAGATGAGTGACCTCTCTGATGGTGAGTTTTAGGGCATTTGAAATGGAAGAATTCACTGTGGGTTGAGG
This sequence comes from Mustela putorius furo, assembly GCF_011764305.1. Classification (NCBI taxonomy): domain Eukaryota; kingdom Metazoa; phylum Chordata; class Mammalia; order Carnivora; family Mustelidae; genus Mustela; species Mustela putorius. Next base: position 24,001,513 of record NW_025421341.1, read on the forward strand.
AACATTTTGAAAGAGAGGGACCTGGATAAGGACGGGTCCTGGATGAGGACACAAAAGAAAGTACCTTGGTCCATTCATGGCAATGTGGGCTCCTACTGGCATGCACCTTAAAACTCTTCAAGCCTCTACTCATTACCCACTTGCAAAGCTACTCCCACATTTCTAGAAAGTCATTATGACAGCCCCTGACTTCTCAATGCCAATCTGTCTTAGTCCATTCAGCCGGTATAACAAAATACCATAGACCAGGTGGCTCATAAACAATAGAAATTTATTTCTCACAGTTATGGAGGCTGGGAAGTCCAAGATCAAAGTCTTAGAAGATTAGCTGTCTGGTGAGGACCCACCTCCTGGTTGGTAAGCCTCCATCTTATTGCGCCCTCACATAGTGGAAGGGAAAAATCCCTTCTCCTCAGTGCGGTATGAGGGCATGAATCTCATTCATGAGGGTTTCACCCTCATGACCTAATCACTTCTTAAAAGGCTGACCTCCAAACACCATCACATTGGGGATTAGATTTTACCATGTGAGTTTTGAGGGACCAAAAATTCAGTCTGTAGCAGAAGTTAAGCCTTAGTAAAGAGGAGATGGGAGTGGGCACGAGGAGGAGAGGTACCATTATGGAGAGATGCAGGGAAGAGTAGTATGGAGGATCCAGACTGGATATGAGACAACTCTTGAGGTGGCTGGCCAACTCACCCAATTATGTCTTCTTGAATTGCCTATTCGTCCCCAACAATGATGTCTCAGATACATGACCCTGACCCTCTGTGTATAGCTGATGAACCTACTTAGGATCTTAAGAACTTAGAGTAGGAAACAGAATCACAGAAATGGGAAATTTTTGAGCTCAGTCTCCATAATGGTAGATGTGCTAGAGCAATGTTTCTCAACCTTTTAAAGAGCCTTTTCAGACATTTTTTTCCTAATGGCTCCCACACCCATGAAATTTTAAAATCACAGATGTACTACATACTTATGTATGTACTATTTATTTATATGTACTTTAAACATAAAAGAGTAAAGGTGTTTTTTTTTGCCCCCTCCCTCAGGAATCAATTGTTGCCCCCTTGAGGGCAATATCACTTGAGGGATATTTTTTAGAGAGAACATTTCTGAACTCCTATAGTGGGTCCCTAGAGTGTCACTTTTCCAGACTTTTCTTAGTCTTGTTTGTTCAAGTCTTCCTTGAAATTTCTGAGATGTTGCTTCATCTTCTAAAAATGTTCACTTTCTGTTACTTGCCACCTAAATAACCTAAAAGAAAAGCAAAAATATTTTCTAATAAAAGCTTTAAAGAAATTCAATCATGTTTAGAACACCCAAAGGGCTACCTCAGGGACTTTATGCCATGACGCTCCTTATCAGATATGTTTTCATATCAACACCTGCTTTTTTATATGGAAAAAAGGCAGATACTGTTTTTTAATTCAAACTAAAGACTCTCTGAATGCCACATTTAAATCTACATGTTATAGAAAAGGCAACAGGAAATTGTTTTGAATAATGGAAAATACATCTGTGTCTGAATAATTTAAAGATACTGAACCTATTTTCATTTGCATTTTACACATGTATACCGCCATTCCGCAAAATGCTGAACAAGTAGGAGAATCGATAGCTGAATTTAATTTTGCACAGAAAGTTCAAAGCCGGTAGAAATAGAGGATTAGAAGAAGGATCTCATCTCATCTCATGCACTATTATACCATCAAATCAAATCTGAAATAAGTGTGTGATTTGTTGTTTCCTTTAAGAAACTTGTTTTAAAAGTTTATTTTTTATCTAGAAAATTTATTTTAAGTTCTCTTTGGTAGGACTCAAGTATGACTTTTAGATTAGATTTTTATTTCCCACATTTGGTACACATGGTTTTGTTTTTATTTTTACTGATGGTGGAAATTAAAGACCCTATTATTTATAGTTTTCATACTTTGTTAATCTGGTTTGTAACAGTTTATCTCTTGTTCTGTTTATGTTGCCATTCTCCTAGATTTGATGAATCTTTATTACAACTTTTCATTCCTAATCCTTTTCCATATATTTATATATGTATATACATATATATACATGTAAGACATATATATATATATAAAACATATAATATATATATCTCCTTTTCTTCACTATTTCCATATTTGTAATGATGCTATCTTGAAGTCTTTATTTTCCCATCGCTTTTGCTTTTAAGTACTATTCTCAGTTTCAAGTGCTTCTTTATGTTACAATTGTATTATTTTCTCTAATATGTAATTATTAAAAAATCATAAAATAGTAGAATCAAACAGCCTTCTTGTGCATACTGGTTTTTTACACAGCTTCTACTGGGGCCTCACAAATATTCTGCCTTCCGTGAAAGAGGAAGAATCCAGTCCTTTATTAGCATACTTATTTAAAGGAAATATGGCTGATTCTTTCTTTGCGGGGAAAAGCCAATAAAAAAGTAATGTTTAGTAACGTAGTAGGTTAAAGTCAAAGCCTACATTCAAGTCATGTAGGCTCTTTACATATGATCTAGCTTTATCTCAGGACAATGCTAAGATGTAAAGTTATAATTCCACCACCTCACGTGGTTGCTTAAAGAAATTGAACCTTACAGAGGTTGATACTGAAGCATTTTCACAGGGCTGGAGAAGGGTTGAAGAAAAAAAAACCACTCAAATCAAAATAAACTATAGGCCTATATAATCCTAAGGTCTAATCCCTTTCTACTTGGGTAAACATTTTTAGAAAGTTTAAAAATATTAACTTAAACAGTAAAAGGTCCGTGCAGATTTGTCCACGAACTTGGGGGCGTTCAGGGAATACACATGTGCCTGGAGCATACTAGGTCCTCACTTCTTGTTTGCTTTTGAATGGATGTTTGATGAATGAATTAATAAATCAATGATTTAGAAGATAAACGATTTCTTGGAGTCTTTTCTAAGCCAGGTAGTGAGTTTGTGGTTTCTTTTTCCGATGTACTTTGCGTGTTCGTGCAATCGTACTGCAGGGACATTTCAGATGGGTGAGGAAATCTGTGGTTTATGTAGATGACTGTGACTTGAGTAAAGAAATATTTTGTCTCCTCCTTCTGTGTGTCTTGCTTTGGCTCCCACACAACCTGGGAATGGCCAGGACACCTGCAGTCTGTTGGCTCAGCTGTTGCCTTGGGAGCTGACAGCAGCTGTCAGCTGGGGGCCAAGGACATTTCTCTCTACCAGTGATGAGATGGTCTCATCACAAGGAGGGTGTTGGAACTTTGTCCACTTCCTGGGCAGAGGAGGAGCTCTCTTCTGGTTAGGATGGAATCAGGTACCCTCTTCTAATCAAATTGTGCCTGGATCCTTCCAGCTACTTTAAACTGGTACCTAATTGCATCCATCAGCCTGGTTATAGACCCAAGGGGAAAGGGCCTGTATTTCCCATTGAAGGGGGAAGAATTGGCTTCTATGAGGCCTAGAGACAGTTTTCATTTTTATTTTATAGACCAAATTACAAGATTCTGTAGCAATGGGGGAAGACTGACTAGAGAAATTGGGAGGTAGGTATCAGAACAAGTATGATGGGTCACATAGGCAAGTTCTTATTTATAGAGGAGTTGACGGAACCATACATAGGTGTGTCCTGACTTCCCAGCCAAATCCCTGGAGAAATAGAAGCCTGGCTCTCTTCCTGTATCATCCTTTCTGTTCTGTGCTCACTTTATTCAGATCAATGTGTTTATCCAACACCTCCAAGGAACCAGCCCCTGTGTTGGATGATGTGGGCAACACAAAAGAAGGAAAATTAAGGAGCTTAGTGGAATGTACAGGCAGAAAAAAATTTATAGATACAGAATTTATTTGGTAATATAAGATGGCATCTGTGGAAATGGTTGGTCATGATACAGCTGGTCAGTGACAGCTGCAAGCTGCTATGGACTGCAAGTTCCGTGAGCGGAGCCACTTTGGATCTTCACTGCTGTGTCCCCAGCCACTGAAACAGTGTGGGGCTTACTCATTGTCAAATGAATGAGTGAATCAGAGCCTTAAGGAAGGTGAGACAGTATATATTGCCATTAAGTGACTGAGCTCTAGGCTTTCAACCACTGATCTGTCCCTCACTCCACAACATTGGGCTGGTGTCTTAACTTCTCCAAGCCTCATTGTCCTTACCTATAAAGCAGCATTGTGGTAAATACCTGGTTCAAAGTGTTGCTATAAAATTGGAGTGAGAGCACATCTAAAAGAAGGTTAGCACTGTGCAATGGTTCTACTAAGAGTAGAACACCTTTTTGGTATGCATGGCGAGGATGTCAATTGGGATTGATTTCATTTGGAGGTGAAATTGGGAATCTATACCCAGCTCTGGATATAGCTCTGAGTAGTAGTAGCTCTGCCACTAGCAAGATGGGTGATTCTTCCCTATGACTTCCTCTTCCTGAGTCTTCACTTTCTCACTTAAAGAGGATTTCAGAGAAGAGGGTCTTTGACATTGTATCCAGGGTTTTCAAAGTACAGTTGAAAAATTAAATGCTTACAGGGACCTGGCAGGTAACAGTAACAAGTCACGTAAGCTCAGGGTAAGAAGAACTTGACCCTTGCATCTGGGGACAGTTGAGAAGGGTAGAAACTTTATAAACCAAGCACTGCTGCTGAATGCTGCCTTGAGGGGTATGTGCTTATCAGTATCTTATATTCTGAATTTTGCAGAGAAGCTGGGGATCTACATTTTCTATGAATTCTCACAATTTTTGCAAGGAAGCACCTAAATCAGTTTATTTATTTATTTGTTTATTGTTAATTTGTTCTGAATATTGTTCGAACTATTACCTTAGGACTCAAAATCCATCTCTGGGTCACTGATTTGCTGCTCCTGACTTGGGTCCAGGAAAATAAGAAGAAATCAGAGTCTGAAAAATGAGAGTCTTCAGGACAGTTTTTAACAGAAACAGAATCATTCTGAGATATAGTGGCTTTCCCTCTGCTTTGCTTATAAAGGTTTCTAGGGCTGGCTGACCTGGTGCCCACCAGCCCAGACAATTGCCTGCAGGTAGTAAGAGGACTAAAGCAGAATCCTATTCCTAATTAGATAAAAAATACCAAAGTCCTCCCTTTCTCTGGTATTTCCAGCCACTTTCAAGCTCTTTTAGTTGCTTAAGAGTATTGAACACGGCTTAGGATCCTCAGAGGGAACCAGAGATAACATACCACATGACACTTTCCGTAGCCACTTTAAAGCCAACTCTAAATGGGGGCTTCTCAATCTGGGAGGGGAGATGACCTCTCAGGATCTCAGTAAGGATGTCTCTGCCTCCAGGGGTTTTGGATAATTCTTTTTCAGGGTGGAAACTGGAGACGTGGGATTTCCCCACACAGCTGAGAATCACAGTTTCAGGGTTTGAAGTCTTGGGAAAGACAAAATCTCACTGAGTCCATCAGTCCACACTGCGTCCATCAAGGATTGTGTGAGAGCTGGGCTACTGTCCATTAAGAATGTCCTTCTGGATGGGTGGCAGTCAATTTCTACGGTTGGAAAATTCATCTTGATTCAATTGACTGACTTTGTGTAGGTATCAGCGGGAGTCAAACTGAGCATGATGTGGTCTTTAGATCATCCAGCAGCTGACCGAATCAATTGATTTTTTTGTAACTGCAGCTTTTCATTTGGCATCATAAAGGCATACCCTAAATAAAGCATTAGCCTCTAGAATGTGTTTAAATTGAATTTCTGGATACTTTGGCATGCATCCAGTTTTAAATAAGCTCTGATCTAACTGTATCTAATCTCTAATCAAAGGATCCTAGTATATGGAACATTCTCGTTAATAATGATACCTTAGACATCCATTAAGTCTGGACATTAATTTTATGGAAATTCTCCAATACATCTCCATTAGATTTTTTTTTCTGGGAAAAATTAGTAATAAAAGCTTTTAATAAATGTCATAAATATCTATGTTCAATCAGACTACTACCCTAATTAAAACCAGACCAAAACAGAAAATAGTTACTTCTGCTAATGGTCATGACCTTCAGAAGACATTTCGGAGAAAGAAATTATGCACTCCCTTATTACTCAAAATTTGTTTGTTACAAAGAATAATTAGCTAGTGGGAACAAATTGCTAGTTATTTGACTACTGGGTGGATTCTCTAGTCTCGTACATCTAATGGCTCATGCACTAAACTCTGTGATCTGTCCATATTGTGAAAAGAAGCTTTGCAGTCAGGAATATCAAAGTTTGAGTCCTATACTCTTCTCTAACTAGTTCTGAGATCCTGAGAAAGTTATGAAATTTCTTGAGTCTTGCTTTCAGCATCTTTAAGATGGGTCAATAATATCTAGTAGCCATATGGTGAAGATCACACAAGATTATGTATGGAGAGCTACTAAGTACTGCACTTGGCCCATAGGTGGTGCTAAGTTTGTAGGCACCACTACTGTTACCAGAGGGAGTTAGGTATACAGATTTTCAGAGGGAAGGAAGGGTAATAAGGAGTGAATGCTGGCTAACCAATATATCTAAGCACAGTTTAAACCATTTCTTGCCATTCTTTGGCTTTCTACCTCATGCTCTTGGTAGTTAACTAATTTAGAAGTGGCAATGAAATGAAAATCTGTGTGTGCTCCAGTTTTTTTCTTTCCCTGTAAAGCTTTAAGGGTAGACTACAATTGCAACCTAGGATTTGCCCTATTTGAACAGGCAATCCAGCACTTAGAAATGTGGGTGTTAGGAATATATTTGGAAAAGTGGAAAGGCAGAGCGTTGAACCAGATTCACTGGCTTCGTAGCTGCTCAGTGGGTGCTCACTTGCATTTGGTCTGTATTATATGGCCAACACCTTTAGGCATCTGGTCCCTGCATCCTTTGTTTCTTGACTTTGGTCATCACCTGAAGTCCTTGTAGGTGATGGTTATAATTTGGAAATGCATTAGAAGTCATTTAGTCAATGAATTTTCAAATTGTTTCATGAAGACAGTGGAACACTCTCTTTAAACAAAAATCTTAAGAGGAAATGTAAATGAATCAAAGAGATACAAATGGTAATTGTTCTGGTTTGAGGCCAGAGTAGAGGGGTTGGGGGGCTTTGTATTCATCCCTTGTTTCATCCCCCTGCTCTTTCTAAGAATAATAGAAAATCATTAATTCTAGTTTGATCTTCTCTGGAAATAAATTCTGAGAGGATAATTGATCTGCTCAAGGTCACATAGTTAATTAATGGAATAGCAAGTCTGGGACACAGGTGTACTTACTTGAGGAGCTGTACAAGGATCATAGTATTTGTAGGGCTTTTGTTGGATTGTAACATCAGAGAAGTTTGTCCTTTATCCACTGTGTTCCTGCTTCCCGTGGCCCTGTTATATATATATAGTCTCTGGTCAATGCTTTTGATGTAGCAGAAGGTACGTATGGTTTACAAGTGTAAATACAGGTGTGGAGGATGAATGCAAGTATCGAATATGGCATGACACGGAGTAGGTCATCAAGACTTTTATTCAGAGACTTCTTTATTTTAGATGCCTCTGTTTATCAGCTCAATGTCTATGTGTACCCAACTTGGGATTTAAAACTGTTTTAGCCTTTTGATTCTCCAGGACCTCTTTAGCCTTTCTATGGTTCCTGCTTGCTTTTATGTCTGCCATAAAGGTGGCTCGTGGACTCCTGACACCTGGGAAGGCTCTATCTTTTGCCGGACTCTTCAGATTCGAGGCCCAACAGGCTTATCTGTGGGGAGGCAAGTTCAGGAGTCTGTGCTAACTGAAAGTGCTCATTCCGTGTTGCAGTGTAAAACCGACAAGCTCCAGACAAAACAAACGAGACTGGATTGGGCCTCTTACAAAGTAGAAAGTTGTAGACAGTCTAGAACATAAAGCTAAGCGAATGGAAAGAACAATTAAAAATTACCCGCAATTTCTCATAAGTCAACATTGTTATCCTTTTGCTGTTTCTTGTCTTTACTTTGTCTCTTCCTTTTGTTTTTCTTTTTAAAAATGAACACAACTTTAATTTATTCAAAAGATTTCCTACTGTAAACAATTTGATTTTCATGATTTTTACCTTTTATAAACGATGCTGGGAGAGCCCCCGTAGCTGAGCCTTTGCCTACTTCCCATGAATATACTGCTGAGTGTTTGCTCTTTGGCTCATTGGGTATGTGTAATTTTAAGGTTTTTGATATCTATTGTCTATTACGTAATTTTGATCTTTTTTTGAAAGATGTGGTTCATTTAATTCTACTAGACACTCTTTTTAACCAATTACTAATGCTCTAAGTAATCCTTCTGTTTTATGACATAAACTGCTGTTCTGATCATAACTTCAAAAAATCAAGTGACATATTGTTTCAGTATGATCATAAATATGTCTTTCAAACACAGGCAATGGGAAAATTGCAACAATTTGAATTATAAAAGCTTCAGGCCCCCCTGCACCCTTCTTGTTGTTTTATTTTTGTTCCAGTGTTGCAATTACTGAACACTTGCTCTATGAGCTGGAAGCTTTGCTGAGTACTCTATAGTCACTTGATTTAATCCTCAAAATAGCCAAAAATTTCTGTTTGACAGATAAGGAAACTGAGATCCATCATTGTTGCACCTTGCCAAATGTCAAACAACTAAGAAGACTGGCAGAATAGTGGTCCCTGAAGGTGTCTGTGTCCTCATCCTAGGAACCTGTGAATATGTGGCACAGGGAGATTTAGCATATATGATTAAATTAAGGGTTTTGAGATGAAGGAGGTTATTCTAACTCATCTGGGTGGGTTTAATGTAATCACAGAGGTCCTAACGAGTATAAGAGGGAAGCAGAAGGGTCAGAGTCCAAGGAGGTGGTGTGATTTTGGAAACAGAGAACAGAGAGACGGAATTATGGAAAGGGCCATGAGCCAAGGCAGACAGGTGGCACCCTGAAGTAGGAAAGGCAAAGAGGCATTCCCCTTTAGAACCTCCAGAAGGAGAAGTGAAGTCACTTTCCTGGGATCCGGGAGCCACTGCAGGTGATTCCAGAGCCTTTCTCCTTTTCTTTTCAACACACTGCCTTCCCAGGCCAATACAACGCTTTATGGAGAACCAAGGATGGTTTAAGCTGCTGCTTAAAACAGAGTTCTGAACTGTTGGGTAAAACTAGTTTGGATAGAAAGACTTTGCTACCCGCACCTGTTGAAGTTGATCTATTCCTTAGAAATGGTGTTGTCAGCGGCAGTGGGTACACAACCATCAGGCTAGCTTGTTGGAGTGACAAGTGGATAAGATTGGCTGGCATTCTGTGTCTTCCTGGCTGATTTTAATTGTTCTTTTGGCTGGAGTGAATGCAGCTTTTGTTTCAGAATTGATCATGAGAGACTTCTATTGCCCCTCTTATCTCCATGAGAGATATATCTACATTTTTTTTATTCCATTACATACACATCTGTGGTTACTCACTATCTTATTTTTCTAAATGTAATTATCCAGCTAGGCTAAATTATGGAAAAGAAATTACAAAAATCTTTTCCTGCCAACAATCTGAATATAGCCAGCACATTCTTGGTGGTTTGAATGTCGGGTATAGTTTCACTTTATTCTCCTTCTCCTTTGGCCCGCCCCCACAAACTTTTAAAACTCCAGCATACACTTCTTTTTAGTGGGACTGACATTTCTTAAGGTGGTTCCTTGAGCAGAGCACTATTGCCAAGTGATACATCCATCCATCGTTGGTAGGAGTAGGCATATTTTAACTTGCATATTAATTTTGAGCCATTGTCATCCAGAAAACAAAGATGCCCACAGTAGCTTTTATATATTATGAGTATATGCACAGAATGAAATCATATTTAAAAATCTTAACTGGGATTCAGAATGTGGTATTCACTGGCCTACGTCATACATAATCAATCTATTTTTAGTAAAAATAATTGAAACAGTTCTTAAGAAAGTTGGCTTAACCGACAAAGGGGTTTAAGGAGCAGCATTGCAATTAAAGAAAAAGAGACGCTAAGTTGTGTTTGGTTATTCAGTTTTGTTTGGTTACAGACCCTGCTCATCCTTCATTGGCAGGCATGTTACCTGGTCTTCTTGAAGAGTAACCGACATCGACTGGTATTCTGTGGGATTACTTTGCACCAGAAATGTTTCTCCCCTGATTAGACAGCCCGGAAACTCTTGCAGAAGTCCACAAGGTAAATACAAGGATGTTTGCTGCTTGCTGTTTGTGGTAGCAAGTGTTGGAAGTCGTTTGGATTTCTACTGCTCTAGGAAGGGCTTTGTGAAATATGTTCTATGCCAATGCTGGAACATAACAGTCAGAAGCACGGTGCTTGCTATGTTCCCATATAGCATCATGGAGGCCTCAAAAATAATTTTGGGTGGAAAAAAAAACAACAATTGGGAAGTGCATGGTCTAAAGGAAAGCACACTCAATACCAAGGAAAAGATTTCATTATTCACTCACTCTTCAAAAAGAAGCAGCTGCCGGAGCCAGCTGGCCTGGCGTGGGATCGCAGCTCTTCTAGCTCTGTGCTTTCCTTTTAGCTTGGTGACTGATCAGATCATTCAACCTTTCTCTGCTCTGTGTCCTGAACTCTAGACTGAGCTTCATACTACTACTGTCTTCATAGGGCTTCATGAAGCTTCAGTGAGTTAATATAGGCAATGTGCTTAGAACAGTGCCTGGCCCCTAGTAAGTATCATACTATTAAGAGTTATTGTTATTCATCTAGTTAACTAACATTCGTTAGATATTAAATACAAAGTGTTCTGAGCAGTATGCAGTGTTTCTATCATCCAAACTGGAGGGGAGGAATCAGGAAAACTGAAAGGTAGATAGAGAGCTAGTAACTAAGCGCATGTAAGGTTCTCCAGATTTTGGGGTCATTACTAACTAGTGAGGTATTAAATCAAATGCTGTTAGAAACTTTCTTTCGATTACATGGATAAATTTAACACTAAGCACAATATACAGCTTCTGAGTTGAACCTTACTAGCTGGGTGGAGTGTATGGCAAAATATTTCTTTGGGTTTCATAGAAAACTGTATTTTCTAGAAAAGCTGTCCATTGCTGTATTTTCTAGAAAAGTTGTCCAATTCTGTATGGTGGCTGTATCCACACACCTGGTTCTCTGAAGCCCAAGCTTATTTGTCACTGCAACTTGGTTTCCAGGGGACTTTGTTACTGGAAGAAGTTGTGCACAGAGAGGCAGAAGTGATTGGTTGAGGAGCCCCAGGAAAACTGGAGAGGAGTGTCCTAATCTTGGACTCTGTCTCACACCCCAAAGAAGGTTTTATGGACCTTGATTAGTAGTGGTCTAAAGAGGTTGAAATAATTTTTACTCGGATGCAGGGAACTGCAGAGGGACCCTCTCTTGTATTTTCAGTCTGCATAGTCTCTCTTTTAGGCCTGGTGAGAAAGGTTCACTCTGTCCTGCTCCCCCAGAGGGCCAGCTGTGGCATTCTACACAAGCAAATCTTAGCAGTAAAGGGGACCTCTATTCACACTGCAGAGGGTCCTTCTGTCTCCTTCCCAATTTCTGGGAGTGGCTGGCTTTAAAATGTAACTGGGAGTTAGTTTGGCTCCATTCCAACCAAATCACAATAATTAAATGTTTACTGACCTTAGTATTTTTTTTTTTCCTTTGCTCTAAACCAGTAGTTTTCAGTATGGCAGCATATTAGAATTATCTGGGGAGCTTTAAAAGGTCCTGAGGCCTGGGTCCATGAAAAGAAATTCTAATTTAGATGGTCTTGGGTGGGGCCTCACATCAAGACTTTTAAACCATCTTCTGGTGATTCTAGCAGCAGAGTGTGAGAACCACTGCCTTAAACAGTGACCTGGGAGGCCCTCTCCCTGAAGGAAACTTACATCCTAATTTAAAAGGGAAAAATGCCCTTGGATAAACACCCCTGAGTGTGGGTATGTAGTATAGAGAACCATCCTCCAAGAGCCCCATGTCAACCCTCTGAAAGCTGCTATGAACGTTGGCAATTTTTACAAAGCTCAGTATTTCCATGCCTTGGGACAGAGGCGACAGGGTGAATGACTATTGGGGTTCTTTTTGAGATACAAACAATAGTAACAAAACCTGAATCCTAGGAAAGTCTAGCCAGCTCCAAATTGCATGATTTGTTCTTTCCACTAAAACTCTGTTCAGAAAAGTTCTTTTTTTAAAGATTTTGTTTTTATTTATTTACTTATTTTTAAATTAAGTTAAATTTTTTTCCAGGGTTCCAAGATTCATTGTTTATGCACCACACCCAGTGCTCCATGCAATACGTGCTCTTCATAATACCTACCACCAGGCTCACCCCCTCAAAAAAACCTTCAGTTTGTTTCTCAGAATCCACAGTCTCTCATGGTTTTTCTCCCCCTCTGATTTCCCCCAACTCCTCTTCTCCATCTCCCAGTGTCTTCCGTGTTATTCCTAATGCTGCACAAGTAAGCGAAGTCATATGATAATTGACTCTCTCTGCCTGACTTATTTCACTCAGCATAATCTCCTCCAGTCTCATCCATGTTGATACAAAAATTGGGTATTCATCCTTTCTGAGGGAGGCATAACACTCCATTGTATATATGGACCATATCTTCTTTATCCCTTGAAGGGCATCTTGGTTCTTTCCACAGTTTGGTGTATTTACTTGATAGAGAGAGAGGGGGAGAGAGAAAGCACAAGCAGGGGGAGCAGCAGAGGGAGAGGGACAAACAGACTCCCCATTGAGCAGGGAGCCTGATGTGGGGCTCAATCCCAGGACCCTGAGATCATGACCTGAGCTGAAGGCAGATGCCCAACCGACTGAGCCACCCAGATGCCCCCCTTCAGAAAAGTTCTTCAAGAAGTTTTCCCTGAGAGGGAAAAATAGTCTTTTGCTTTTTGTGAGCAGATATAAATTACAATGAGTGTAAAATTATACATAGATGTATATACATATGCATAGAGATCTTCCTCAACTTACAATGTGGTTGCATCCCAATAAACCCACTGTCAGTTGAAAATATTTTAAGTCAAAATGATTTAATACACTTAGATTTCCAAACAGCCTAGCCTAGCCCACCTTAAATATGCTTTGAACACTTATGTTAGCCTATAGTTGGGCAAAACCATTCAACACAAAGCCTGCTTTGCAGTAGTGTTGACTATGTCATGTAATTTCTTGAATTCTGTACTGAAAGGGAAAAAAAACATTGTGGTTGTATGGGTACGGGTTGGTTGTCATTGGTATCTTTGTTTACCGCTGTGATAAGGTGATGTGTGGCTGACTGGGGACTGTGGCTGGCTGCCAGCACTGAGAGGATCCTGTGGTGTATCATTAGCCTGGGAAATGATCAAAATTCAATATTCAAAGTACAGTGTTTACTGAATACATATTGCTTTTTCATTATAGTAAAGTTGAAAAATTTTAAGTCAAGGCGTCATTAAGTCAGGGACCACCTGTATACACACACACACACATACACACACACACACACCCTAAGCAGACACCAGGAACAAGGGCCTGAAATGGGTGGGGAGCAAATATGTTCCTATTTACACCTTGAAATACATATTTTCAAGGGAAGGAAGTGGAAAAAGGGGATTGCTGTATCTGTTGAAGGCGAAGGCATGGAGGTGGTTAAAAACCTGCTGGGGGATCCTCATAGGTTCTGATGAACTGTGGCAAGCAGTTCAGTTGATGTGGATTTCATTTAGCAAATTACCTTCCTTTTATTGTTTTTATTTTCTTGATTTGGCATATTCAGATACAGCTCCATCTGCCAAAGGTCACAGATCTATCCAGGCACCAGCAAGACTTTCCCTTGAGGAGCCGAGTTATTGATGTGCTCTGTGGGGGGTGCCCTGCCTCTGATGTTGCAAAGTCAATTAGTGGAACTAACACCAGCATCACTGTTTTGTCATTCTGCAGCCCACGATTACTGCTACAACTTCCAAAGGTTATTTGGGGGGCCTCCCCGGATCCTAGTGGCCCTGTGTGGTGTCTAATACCCGTCTTGCCTAAGTGTACACCCCAGGAAATCCAGATATGTAAGAGAGAGAGTCTTTGTGCCCCAGGACATGCTGTTTAAACACTTCCCAGCATTATCCAGACTTGTAACGTAGAGATGCTTACCAGAATGTGTAACCAAGTAAATATTATGGACTGTAATGTGTAACCAAGTAACTATTATGGACTGTGGATGTTAGCATCACTAAACAGATCTGTACTGGCAGGATGATATTTTTTTGTTATTGTTTATTTTGTTTTTGATATAGGGACGTTTGAAAAAAAAATCAGGGTACATGCTCTGGTGTGAGCATATATACTGTTTGAGACATGGGACTCACTCTCTGAAGCCAGAAAGGTTTCATGTACTCTGAAATGCATGTTCTTCCCATCTGCATAAACTTATTTCCTCCTAAATATTATGACTATACTTTTGATAGCTTTCAAAAAATAAATGATAATTCCCTGATCCATGCATAGATTATCGATTCAGCATATTATCTAATGGCTTAATTTCATTTTTAATGAAACAAATTATTAAAACAGACCAACACTTGTTCTTTCAAACACAGATCGGTTTTGTGTTTAAGATAAAATACCATTTGTTAATCAATAAAGTAGGGTTGAGACTATAAAAAAAAAAGATAAAATACCATTTGGAGAAAGCTTTCATAAAATGGCTTATTTGGGAAATACTTGAAATATTACTATGTCTGGTCTAGTTCATCTTTTTAAAAAGCTGCCCTAGCAATGACTTCTAGGGGCTTGTGCATGAAAGGACCAGTCTATGGAAGCCCTACATTCTGGGACTTAGTTCCACCACTATCTTGTGTCACCTGCTCATATGTCTCTTTCTTTCTTTCTTTCTTTTTTTTTTTTTTTTCTACGTCAATACCTTTTACTTGTTTTCTGACTCATTTTCCTAGAGCTTTAGCTTTATGGATTGATGCTCTACCTTTCAATAGCTTCCAGCCTGGGGCTTCCCTTTCTGGCTTCTGAGCTAATTACTTCTCCCTAGAGTTAATTATTCTTTGCATGGTGAGAAAGGAAAGTGCAGCCCCTGACTGCTGTCAGCTTGGAGCTGTCTGGCTCTAAGAGCTAGGCCATAGCGTTCTGTTGGGCATAAGCAATTTTGCAGAATATCAGTATCAGACGATACCACTCTCTGACCATGGATGGGGCAAGACAAAACAAAAACCAGTGCTGTAAACATGTCGGTGAACCGACAGAGCCAAGAACACAGCCCAAACCAAAATGGCTGAACATTCCCCTTTCTGGGCTAACATGAGCGATACTTGCTTTACCAATTATAGCTTTCATGTCACTCTGACCCTTCTGTCTACCAGGAAACGTTGAAGATACTTAATGATAGAATTTTTCCTGCTTTCTGACAGCACCCAATTCAAAACAAAACGATGCTTCCTTGAGCCTTCCTTAAAATTATCTATAAATTCATATCTTAATACAAGCTCATCGCAAAACCCTCTCCTTGAGATAGATGTCCAACCGATGGTTCTCCGTAGCGTGGTGTCTCTCTCTTATTGTCTCTCAGTGAGCCAACAAACCTAACTCGGTTGCATATCGGTGTTTTTCTGCTGGTTTCTGGCTGGAAGGCATCAGCAATGGAGACCACATTCCTTGAACTAGTCATTTAATGACAACACATTTTTGACATGATCTACACAACCCCCACACAATGAGTAGGAGGATGGTTGTGTTCTGTGAGCAGACTGAAGCAATCTAATCAAAGTTCTTCAACTTTCAGACTGAAATGGCAACCATGACAACAAAAAGCCATGTTGTGATTTTTGTGATTTTTTTTTTCCGTGACACATCAGGCAGTTAGTGGCGGAGCCTTGATCAGCACCCAGCCCAATCTCCGCATGCCTGGTTTTGTGCCTTTTCTGCTCTACCATGCTGTTTAAAGAAGTAAAACTTCCAAGTATAATGCACCTTTGAGCACTAAATTCAATTTACTATCCATCTCTACTTAATTGAATTTGGTTTCCATTCTCTCCTTAGAAAACACTTTAACCTTCAAATGCTGGGCGCTGTCCAATGCATGGCTTCCCACAAGTCACTTTTAGCTTTGATTTTAAAAGCTCCTGTGGGTACTTTTGGTGGGGCATGAATTTCTTAGGTGTGAGAATCTTATTTAGTTGCTAACTTGTCAAAGCTGCAGTGTTCTTTTCTGCCCAGATTTGGCAGTGAGCTCTACAGAACAGCTAACCAAAAGGGGGTTTTTAACTTCTTGTTGTTGTTGCTGTTGTTTTAATCTCTCACCTTCTTCAGTTAAAAGAGAGAAACCTTCAGAAAGCAAAACGCTGCAAGAAAATTTAAAAGTTCTCTGATCTGCCTTCCCTGTATCATTTTTCTCCTTGTTGAAGAACTTCCTGGTGAGATAGGCTTCCCCAGACACCATTTCCCATTCCAGTCTTTTTACTCTGCTTAATTTTTTTTTAAAGTTTTTATTTAAATTCCAGTTAGTTAACACACAGAATAATATCAGTTTCAGGTACAATATAGTGATTCAGCACTTCCCTATAACACCCGGTGCTCGTTCCCTGTATTTTTTAATTTCTAAATTGTCCACATTAAAAGAGACTTCTTTAAATACACTGTAATTTTGCCATCTGGATTTATATCAGAGCCACATTGCCTCTTGAAAGGACTTCCTTAAAAAACACACATTTGAAGAAACAGAATAGTTTGTTTGTTGAGATCACAAAAATAAAATTAGAGTTTTTAAACTAGAAAAAACTGAACCTGGCTCTCGGATAAAACTATTTTTATTATTTTTGTATTGCAAATAAACATTTTCAACCTATTTGTGACAGAAGGTAGGTAGTACTCAATATTCCATTTTTCCATTTAGCATTATATAATAAAAGTAGTCCCCTATTTTCAGATGGTTTGCATTACATGTGATTTCAAGGAGGCAGAATACATTATTATGTTAATGTATCATAAGCTGATTTTGGACATTTAGTTGCTTCCAGTTTTTGAGGTTTTTTTGTTTAGTTTGGTAGTATAGAGAAGGCCGTAGAAGATATCTCTGTGCACAGGGCTCTTTGCTTTTTCTGAATTCTTTTTTTAGGTTAAGTCTCAGAGCTTGGATAATAGTGTTGCTGTTCACAGTCTGGGATAGCTCTATAACTCTGGTTATATAGCCCTGTTTTGTTTACCAAAAGATTGTAGGCCCCCATCAGTGGGTATACTAGCATCCCTGAAAGTTCATCAGAATAAAGAATTACCACAAAAAACTCTTTTGCACCTTGATTTCAGAACTGTAAAATAACAACTCTGTTTTACTTACTTTTGGGGGGGGGTTTAAATTTCTTTTCAGTGTTTTACAATTCATTGTTTATGCACCACACCCAGTGCTCCATGCAATTATTTTACTTAGTTTTGTATATTTTCCATTATAACGGGAAATATTCTCCCATTATAAGGGAAAATCACCTTTTATCATGTGTTGGCTATTTCTTTATAATGGCAATTTCAGGTTTTTTGTGCTGACCTAAGGCAAATAGATTATTTAAATTTTGGTCCATCCCTAGAATTATGCACTATACTAAAGTAGACTTATTCCCGGTTGGGCAAAAGCCAGAGTTCTCTGGGATTTGGGGAAAAAAAATTGAGGAGTGAGAAGCAGAGATTGTGCAATCTTTGCCTAATAAAGGAACAAGGATCTCTAATAGAGTTCTTTGTAACCAGAATTGTCATTTGAGATCTGTTTTGCCCTCTTAACTTCTAGGAGCATTTTATTTTTTGATCCTGTAATAATTTTGTCTTTCTGGCCTTCTTTGGCTATAATATTAATATTGGGCACTTGTCTTTTCTTTATAAGTTGGGAATAGCGTATGTGCAGTACACTATAAAGCAGATTTGGGTTTTTTAATTTGAAAAGATGCCAAAAGAAAAAGATTCTCCTCCAAGCCAGTGGAGGTAACCTTTTGTTGAAAGAGAAGTTTCATTTCCTGTGAGACGCCAACATTATATATTCTACCTATTTAGCAATATTTTGTTTTCATTGAGAAGAGTGTGATGATTATTTTCTTATAAGACTTATCATTTTTGAAATAATATTCTCTGGAAAATGCTCTTTGTTTTCTAAATGAAAACCAAGATTATGTGGACAACGGAAGAGACTATTTAACGGTAATACTGGCTGCCTGAGATACTCTTGTCACTAGGAACTATAAGCTAACTGCATGTGGTCTTTGAACTTGTTATGTAAAATATGCAACTTTATTTTCCATAGTTGGCCTCATCCTCAGTTTTGTTGATTGTGGAACCGGGAGTTTGATCTCATCAGTTCAGGATGAGATCAGGTAGTTATTTGAAAGTTCAAACGCCCACTAGGAGTCATTTTTCTTTCTTTTGAGAGATCTCCTCTCTCCTCCTTCCCAATGGCACATCGTGCAAGAAGCTGTTTGCATGGGGGATGGGGAGTGCGGCATGGGGATGGTGCTGCTGCTAGGTCCTTGCTGGACTTCTCTGAGAGGCCCTCTGATCACTGGTATCCTGTTCTAATGCCTGCTGAATGTGGCTGAACTCACATGGTTTTGGGGCACCATGTTGGCCTGTGTTGCTGAGGACCACGGTCCATGCCATGGCTTAGGTATGCTTGCGATAGACCACGTTGGCTCATCAGTCCTCCCAGATAGGGTTTGCTGAGATCTCTGGGTACCCAGATGCCAGTGCCACAGAGAACTGCCTGGATACCCATTTAACTCCATGCCTGTATCTTCTCAAAGAAGCCAGTGCTTGCTATGTGTGTGCCCTGAAAAACATGGAGAGGCCCCTTCCCTATGAGGCTTACCCCATCCAGTCTGGGAGCTTCCACCAATTGCTCCCCACTCCAAGGTGGGATACAGAGCAAAACACCTCACCTGGCTCTGACCTCTTGCCTCTGCTCTTCTCTCTCTTCTTAGGAGCCTCTCGTCAGTGTTGGGAGAGCTTTGTTTTTTTTTCCTTCTTATCTGACAGGAATTACCCTTACATCACAGCTTTTACTTTCCCTGCGGGTTTATGCTCTTTCTTTTAGCAATGACAATAAGATAATTATAAGAAGGGAGAATCAGATAACTGAAAAGGGACAGATATCAGAAGACTTGTCCAAAATATCATCTTCCTTTTAAAGTTTATTATAAGAAGGAGCATAGAATAGCCAGCTGAAGATCAGAATAGATGGGGATATTAAGTAATGAATTATGTGGTATGCATTTTGGAGAAAACAGAAACTGCCCATAACATTTTAAAAGATGCTCACAGTCTGCTTTTATAGTTGTCTCTAGGTCTATTTTAAATAGTTGGCTTCCACACATGTACACACAAAAACACACATGCACATACATGCACAGACCGTACACATGTGAAATCTGCCATTCAGTAAAACTACGAGGCATGCTCACATTATTTTTATAAGTAGGAACATTAGCCTCATTTTGACTTTAAAAAAAATTAGAATTGTCCAGCTAATGGCACACTTTCTCTGTGTCTTAAGTTCAGTCAGTTAACTGATTTCCCCATTCTCTCCTTGATTGTAGGTGTGTGAAGCAATTGTAGGACGTATTGGGAGAGACTACAGCATACTATAACTTAACATGATGGTTCCTATGTAGCAAGCAGTTCTAAACTCTGCTTTTACTAACTCATCAGTCCTCCCAACACCCTATGGGGTAGTGCTATGGTCTGCCTGTTTGTGTCCCCTCCAAATTCCTATGTTGAAATCTGAATCCCCAAAGATGATGGTATTAGGTGGGGGCTTTGGGGGGGGTATTTGGGCACGAAGTTGGAGCTGTCATGAATAGGATCAGTGTCCTTATAAAAGAAACACACCAAGATCCCAGTCTCTTCCACTGCATGAAGATGCAGCAAGAAAGCCCCAGCTCTGAACCAGGAAGAGAGTGTTCACCAGAACACAAAACACCACCATGCTGGTGCCCTGAAGTCAATTTACCAGCCCCAGAATTGTGAGAAGTAAGTTTCTCTTGCTTATAAGCTACGCAGCCTGTGTTTTTTTGTTTGTTTGTTTGTTTTGTTTTTTAAATAGCAGCGTTAATGGACTAAGGCAGGGAGGTACACTTGCCCCCAGGTGATTCTCAGTGGCAGCGTTTTAGCTCTTCAGAAGCCTGTGAGTCTGGTACAGGCTGAACACCTGGAACCATTTCCAGAAAAGGGAGCTGTAGACCCTCAAGTTGGATCCAGCAAGGCATTGGCTCTGAGCTCTCCCTTGCCTGTCCCAGAACACATAATGGGCAGTACAAATCAGGGCTGATGTCATCTCAAATTGGATCACATCTCTGCCCCTGCAGAGATTCTTTCTGTTGTAATGAATATTTCTCTTGATGAATAATACAGGAATTTTTTTTTTTTTTTCAAGTGATGGATATTTAGGATTGCTTATGGGAAATCCTTTAGAGTTTGAAATAGGACCATATGTCGGTTGGGAGGGCTAGTGAAAATGCTTCATATATTGAGATGTTGATGAATCCCTTAGTGGTCCATCACTGTGGCACCAAATTAGAGCCAGCCTGCAAAAGCACGTTATCCTTTCGGTGCTAGAGTCTCAGGAGGACCAAAATGTTTCCTCTTGATTCTCACTCAGGTAGAATTCTTTCCCAACTTACAGTACAAGCTGTTTCAAATGAGGACTATGATATAGAAACTGGTGATTCCCAGTGATCACCTGGGCAGCACTCAAAATATTTGTTGAATAAGTGAATGGAAAACCAAACCAACCAACCAAACAAACAAACAAAAAAAAACCCAAAACAAAAAACCCTTTTTTAAAAAATTTTTTATTTTTTATAAACATATAATATATTTTTATCCCCGGGGGTACAGGTCTGTGAATCGCCAGGTTTACACACTTCACAGCACTCACCAAAGCACATACCCTCCCCAGTGTCCATAACCCCACCCCCCTTCTCCCAAAAAACCCTTCTTTCTAATGCTAGAACTCATTGCTGTTAACTTTTATACAGATTGCTTTTGCAGATGTTTCCACCATGTCCCCCCCTGCCTTTTTTAAGATTTTATTTATTTATTTGACAGACAGAGATCACAAGTAGGCAGAGAGGCAGGCAGAGAGAGGAGGAAGCAGGCTTCCTGCTGAGCAGAGAGCCTGATGCAGGGCTCAATCCCAGGACCCCAAGATCACGACCTGAGCTGAAGGTAGAGGCTTAACCCACTGAGCCACCCAAGCGCCCCTCCACCATGCTTTCTAACAATTTGTTTATGTGTCTGTATTTCCTGAATAATTGAGTTTCCTGAGGACAGGGACTCCTGCCTTATCAGTTTCTGTCTTTATTCATTAAATCCAGCGCTTTGTCAGTGCCAAACACAGAGCAGATACACCTAACGTGAGTCTGTTGATATTAGATAAAACAAGGTGTATATACTGATCTGGGACTTTGGCTGGCTTTCAGAGAAATCATCCAGTAGAGAAAGAGAAAAATAAATAAATAAAGGGAGCAAGGGTTAACATTCCCTAAGACTGATAAACTGAAAAGTGAACTATAAGTCTGTGTTACATTTCAAAGCAAATTGGCAAGACATACCTGCCACAGCACATTTCTCAAGGTCTGTGTCATTCCTCGGTGAAATCTGCAGAGGCTGCCCTAGCTCAGAGTGGTCCTTCCTTTCCCTGAGCTCGAGTGATCCTTTCTCTCCCTGAGTTCCTTGTCTCCAATGAACTGCTTTTGCTTGGGGTTGGTTTCCTGTCCCTATCCTGCTGATGGTAGTTTCAAGTGTTTTTGTTTTCTCTTTCTAGCTCCATCAGGAGCTCTTTGTGGGCTTTCTTATTAGCTCTTCCTTTCCGGTGCATCAGGGAGCCAGCCCAGCCCTCTTAGTTAACATCCATCTCCCACCTGGGGGATGAGGAGGTAGGTGCTTCACAGGCAATGTCAGGCAACGGACTCCTCACCTTCCAGCACCCTCTTCCACACCATTCTGCTTGTGCCTCTGGCTCCTCTGCTTTCTTCCTGCTTTTTCTGCTCCTTCAGACTGAAGGGTCTGTAGCCTGCCCACTTTTAGTCTCCAGCTTTGCCCTAGATGAAATCCTTTAGATTCCTTTCTCCTCAAACTCTGCTCACATGCCAGTCCCGCTTCTTCCCCATTTCTCCAACCAGCCCAGTTCTCATGGCTTTGTCCAGATTCACAGCCATGGGCCCCTGGCTTGCCTTGGAGGAGAACTGGCACAAAGTTCTGCGTACATATTTGTTAACGGAAGAAACATTCTCTTCATGGCTCTTTCTCACCTCAAAAGAGAATTATTATAATAATTCTCTATAATATATAGAGATATAATCTCTATAATATATAATTCTCTATAATAATAATGTTATTATTATTATTTTTTTGACTAGAGGAATGTCATCACTATTCTTAAAAAGATACACATTTCTTTCAGGTTATTTGATTTAGTCTGAAATATAGGAGAATATAGGTTACTAACATTTATACATGAGTGCAATATTTTTCTGCCTCTTTTTAAAACATGACTTGGAAAAGAGATGCACAAAGCCAGCCAGACGCCCTGGACTGTAATCTTGGACAAATCACTTAACCTTTCTGAGTTTGGTTGTTTTCTGTTAAATGAGAATGGAAACAGGGGCTGTACATATGACATAGAAGTTTTGAGAGGTTCAATTAACAGTTGTAAAAAAAAATGGGAAGCATTAAAGTATTATGCACATTAGAAGAATTATTGCTGTAACCTACGATTTAAACTGTGGGCAAGTGCTCTAAAAGGAAAATTTTTCCTCTAACCTGAGAAATATCAAAATTGAATATAACATATTTGAAATTTGCTAAGGCAGTAAACCTTTAAAGTTCTCATCACAAGAAAAAGAATTCTGTAGTTATGTATTGACATATGTTAAATAGTCTTGTTGTAGATCATTTTACCATATATACAAATATTGAGTCATTATGTTATACACTTGAAACTAATGTAATGTTGTACGTCAATTATACCTCAATAAAAAAGGGGGTACACTCTAAAAAAATTGAAGGCAGTGTTTCATTACAATTAGCTAACACAGTTAAATAACCATGAACCTGAATACCCCCATTATGCCAGTCCTTACTGAATCTAAGTAAAAATATATTTTTTTAACTCAGAACAATAGGACACGTTTGAACAATTCCATACATGATGAAGGTCTGTTGACATACTCCATATCATCCAGAGAGCTAGTTTACCATAACCATTATCAACATCTTTGATAGAACAGACCAGTTTTGAGTCTTGCCTACTTCCTCCATGTTTATTTGCTGGTTCATGTCCAGGGATTTCCCCTCCTATTGAATTTATTTCACAGGGATTGTTGGTAACACACGTTTGCCATCTTCTGGAGCCCTTCATGCATTTCTCCTACTGAGAATGCCTCAGTGTCCTTTGAGGGGATGACTCATTGGGTGAAGTCACAGAGGAATGACAAATCAAAGGGTTATTCCATCCTACAGGAGAGGCTGAGAGGTCCTCAGGGGTTTCTCCCACCAGAGCCCTCCTATTATTGCCACAGGACAGCAATGGGGACGGTGTTCTCTAAGCTCATCCACTTGGACTCTCTCTCTACTGGGACTTTGACTCTTGAACAGAATCTTGGAGAAATGGAAAGAAATGTTCAGCAGTTGTTCTTTCATTCCAGCAATGGTGGCTGGTTTAGGGCACTTTAAGCTTTCTGAGTATGCAGTCTTCTTTCCTATGCTCTGGTTCTTCAGATGGTTCACACTGTTCAGTCACTGACGCCTACAACAAAAGAACTCTAAAAGATAGATTATTTCTTCCACTTAATTACACCTGCCATTTAATGCTGTGAATTGGGATTTGAATATGTCCTGAGTGTTTGTCTTATCCTCTGTCTTCCATTAGATTCTTCTACGGGGACAGGAACCATATCATATTTTTCTTTGCATGCATACTTCTCACTCTTAAGTCCTAGATAGCGTTTACATTCCATGAGCTTTTGTATATTGGTGGGTTATAGTCAGTTGGGGGTCTTTATGCCAGACTTGCTCATTTAAATCTTGAGAGCGATGTGCTCTCAGGAACCATGGAGAGGAAACTGGATCCACTCTTGCATCTTTGTGTGCCTCTGGGCAAGTTATTAGATCTTTTCCTTTAATTTGATTTGTTTCTTCCAAGAGGAAAATGAGATGAATAAATGGCCTCCATCAAGCACACAGTGGTAGTTTGGTGCAAAATTTAATGTGCTAACTTTGGTTATGCTTCAAGCTTCTTAGAGATATGTTCCTTATAAATGTGACACGGTTGTAACCAGGAACATTTCTTTTTAATTTAACAGGGATTTATTTTTGAAAAAAGAATATGTTCTTCATCTTCCTTATAAACCTTTGTTAAAGTATGTACTTATTAATCTTCCCCAAGAATATGTTTCAATGAGAAGAGTGAAACTGTAGCTTGGAACACCCCCTATTTCTCCTCTGTTCTCTCTCTGTTTCTGTTTCATACACTGCATATGCTTTCACCACCCCAGACACATTCTCTTCTAAAGTCTGTTTATCTGCCCAAGATATCTTTACAGAGCACCCACCTTGTGTGAGGCACTGTACCAGGCTCCAAGAACACTGTGAATAAAAGCAGTGTCTCTGTCACTGGTGGAGATAGATAAAAATGTATTCATTCATTCATTCATTCAACAAATACTTACAGAGTTGACTACTTGCCAGCCACTCTTCTAGGTTCTGGGATACCGTGGCAAATCTGAAACATTAACAAGTATTTTAATTCTCTGGGACACGTGCTATAATATGAGCATGTGCAGGATTCAGCAAGAACAGCTGCAGGGGAGCAAGTCTGGGACCAAGTCTCCAAGGCTGTCTATGATAGGACATAATAGAAATGGAGAACACAGATGAACTTGTGTGGGTGATGGGGACTGGAGTTCCATATAATTCCAGAAGAGCAGACAGATGTGAACAGAAACAGATCATGCATGGGCCAGGAGTCTGCAGAGAGGATGAATAGATTATTTTATCAATATAAAACACATCCTTGATAATGTGGAAAACAACAACAACAACACACATTTATCTGGTTGAAGCTCCCTACTTGAATATTTGACTCACTGCTGGGTGTAAGAAAATGTTACCTGCTTGGTTTGCAAGAGACATTTGGTATTTATTATTCAGTCTTTCTGTGGGGGCAACCATTGCAGGAATGGAAACTCCTTGCAGTAAGAGCAGCAGCTGAACAGCAGGGTATCCCTACATTTCTCTCCTAGGAAGAGAGCATTTTATTATTTCAAGATGCACGCCAAGTACTATCAGAAGGCAGAGGAGCTTGGGAGTTCCCAAAATTTCAGATGATTCACAAGCAGGCTGTTACAGACAATGACATCTTGATTTAACACTCCCCTGGCCAAGAAACAAACCCGGAAATTTAAAAGCTGTGCCTATGACTATGTTCAGGTCACTTTTTTTTTTTTTTTTTTTTTTTTTAAAGATTTTTTATTTATTTGTTAGAGAGAGAGATACAGAGCGCAAGCACAGGCAGACAGAGTGGCAGGCTAGAGGCAGAGGGAGAAGCAGGCTCCCTGCCAAGCAAGGAGCCCGATGTGGGACTCGATCCCAGGACGCTGGGATCATGACCTGAGCCGAAGGCAGCCGCTTAACCAACTGAGCCACCCAGGCGTCCCTGTTCAGGTCACTTTTGAACCATTGATACACCATTTAGGATTTACTGGATTTTTTTTGAACATTCATATGTAATTCCAGGCTTAAGAATTGCTCTCTATATGATCAAATATTTATGTTTTTCAAATGTATTTATTATTTACTGTATAATCTATGAAATATTTACACTGATTTTTAAGAAAAGATATGCATTATTTACATTGCCTTGAACTTCTCTTGATGCAGGTAAAATGACAACACAGCAGGCTCTAGGACCCTCAGGTTTGTCAGTAACTATGCAGAGGGGCTGTCTCCCTCAGGAAAACACCTGGCCATAGAGTAATGTAATTAAAACCTATGCTGGGGACCACCTGGATTTCCTTGGAGCCCCTACTTCCTGTTAGAGTCTCAAATGGCAGGAGGGAAAGTTGGGAAAGTCCTATCAAGGTCTTCCCTCATTCTTCCAGGTTTCCAGATGCATTTTCTGTGGGACAGACAGCACCTTGATTTTCTCTCTGGGACCCAGAAATCCCCAGCTAAAGAGGGAATGATTACTTTCTAGTAAAATGGAGTAGATCCCTATATCCAACTAATCATCAAACTCAACTTGGTGATATTATTAATAATAGGTATTCTTAGACTTTGCCTTATTCAGGGAGATTCTTAATAAGCAGGTCTGAGGTGCTGCTTGTTAATCTGTATTCTTGAAAATGTGCTTATTTATTCTGGGAATCTTGAGAGGAGAATCTTACTTATATGGGATTTTTTTTTTTTTCATTTGAAATGGACTTGGATGACCCTCAGTCACCTGGCTGTCCAGCCCCTCTCCTCTTGTTGGCCAATGTATGAAATTCCCTCGCGGAGTCTTGGTGTATGACTTCTCATCTGCATTCAAGACTGGCTTTTGATAAGTTTGGACATTTCCAGGCCTACTATTGGCACATAATTCAGGAAAACAAAGTGGATTGTTCTCTGGGTTATATGAATTGCTCTGCTTTCTCTGTAATTGTTACGCAATTTTCTCCAGGGGAGCGGTGATTTCTTTGGGCCAAACAAAATTATTGTGTGGGTATTTGAATGCCATCGGAAATATCATTAGAGCAACAAGCAAATAGTCATTAAGGATTTCACAAAATGATATTTTAATGTTCTTATCCTAAAGCCACTCCTAAATCTTCTTTCCTGCTGATAAGATCTGAGATCTATTCTTCTCTGAGTCTCATGACCTTCATCAGCCTTATTTACAGTTGCTCCTCTAGCTCTGCCATACCTGGTTTCTGGGATTTGATATCAGCTACTCTTGATCCACATTTAAAGAAATCTGAATATTGGCTTTAGGGCTCTACTCGAGTATATATCTTCTTTGTTCTTTATTTAGTTTAACACATATACACTTTAAGGACTATGTTTGGCACCTATGTTAGACGCCAAGAATATACCTGTGTAATATGTACAAACACACATACTCTGGTGCATACTCCAGTACCTGCCTCTCTGTCTACTATACACTATTGCATGATATATAATCTCAAGTGGTCTATATATTATATATAATCATGGGCTCTCTATGTGTTGAATATAACCATGTACCATAGAATAAAGAGTAATATATAACATATATAAATATTTTATATATACATAAGAGATTTTAAATATATGTAACATATGTATATAAAGTGAAGAGTGCAATCCACATAAAAGAAAGAACAGCAAACAGAAAAACTATGTGGGAAAGAGAGAAGGCGAATTGAGCCATCTCGGTGAGACAGACTGAGTAACAGCATCAACAATATGACTTTGTCATGAAGTGAAGGTCATGAAATGCCAGAAACTTGGCTAACCAATTAAATCACTTGCCTACTTTAATTATTATAACAACTCTCAGGAATGGATACTATTTTTATCCCCATTTGAGAGATGAGGAAATGGAGGTTTAGGGAATGTTAAGTCAATTTTCCAAAGTCTCAGAGCTAAACAGCCGTGGAGCCATGATCTGAACCAGAGAGTAGTATGTTGTTATAGAGGAGGGGGAAAATGTGTGCAAAAGCAAGATGGAAAAGTGAGCACATGGCATATTTGTGGTACCAGGAGGAGACCGCCCAGACTCAAGCCCTGGGGTGGTCTGCCATTAGTAGAGTGTTAAAGCTAAGTTCATTTCCCGGTTCTACGACTAGCACACGCAAATCTCCAAGACCTTTAGGGAAATAAGCATGTTTGTGGTCTTAAAAGGAATAAAATAAGATTGCTGCCCTTGGAAAATAAGTTTTGACTTTTGGAGATTTGACCTTTAGTTTTTAAACATGCTTCAAGGCATTGCTGACCTATAGGATTATGCAGAATTTACTCCCGTCACTGATTTATAGACCTCCCCATCTCCTGCCAAACCTTCATGGCAGTAAGAATGAGTACAAGTGATCGATGTAGAAATTTGGATTTGGTTTCTTTCCTTCAGGAACATCATGAAGCTTATTTGTGAATGGAAACAGATTTGAGTGATGGACACATATGGTAATTTGGAGCAGTGAAAACAGCCACGTCCATCAACTTTTGAAATATTTACAGAGGCTGATGTCTACTGATGTAGTTCTAAATTAGAGTCCCTGCTGACTCAACAGGAGCGTGAGTTACCTACCCTGAATTGCTGGGCACCTGAATTACTGGCTATTTGTTCTCACACAGAGAGGAGGCAAATTGAGGGAAGAGTCAGCATAATTCAAAACAAAAAAAAGTAACATAACCCCACAAAACCCTCAAAAGGAGACCCCCCAATAATTCTGAAAATTTAACTCTTAAAAAATATGGCTATTAGATGGGAAAGGATTGACTTACACTTTAATTATTCAGTTAATAGTAATACCTAGCATTCATTTAATTCTTGCTGAATGTAAGGAATTGGACTAAGCAGCTTTCCAGGCATTTTCTCATTTAATTGTTATACCACCTTTACAAGGTTGGTGATATGTGTGAAGGTGAGGGAATTGGGACTCTTATGGAAAAGTAACTTGCTCAAAGTAACAAAGAAGTGATGAGGTTAATTTTACATGCTTCATTTTTTTTTTCTTTTAAAGATCAGCCTTCCAAGATAATTCACTTATTTATTAAGCTCCTACTATGGGCCAGAGACTATGCAGGTTTCAGGATAGGTAGATGCATAAGACATGGTCCCGCTCTTCAGAAACCTCCTAGTGCTTCAGGGAAACACACAAATAAACAAGTAATAATAAGTTGACCTCACTAGAATGAGAGACTTGTGTACAAGGTATCATGGGAGCTGAGAGGAGAGGAAATCTTCCGGGCAGACAAGTATTGCAGGATTAGATGTTAGCCAGGGGAAGGTAGAATTCTAAGCAGAGGGGAAAACCTAAGCAGAGGTCCAGGAGTGCAAACAGTGGAGGTATGTGAGGTTCCCTAGAGAGTTTACTTTCAGTTAAGTGAATGAAGGAGCAAGGAGTGACAAGAAACACAGGGGGTGCCTGGGTGGCTCAATGTGCCTTTGGCTCAGGTCATGATCCCAGGGTCCTGGGATCTAGCCTCGCATCAGGCTCTCTGCTTAGCGGGGAGCCTGCTTCCTCCTCTCTCTCCACCTGCCTCTCTGCCTACTTGTGATCTCTCTCTGGCAAATAAATAAATAAAATCTTAAAAAAAAAAAAAAAAGAAACACAGAAGCTGAGCCAGGGTCACACACACCCTCCTGTGCCATGCAAAGTCTCTTGGTACTCATCCTGTGGGTGAGAGAAACTTTGAGGGATTTTAATTAAGTAACATGAAGATGACCTCAGTGTTCAAGGTCAGGGTCCACAGAGTTTGAGGTGATGAGGGACAATATTTCAATTTCCCAATTGCTGACTTCAACAGTCTGTCCTTCCTAATATTTTGTGATGTTTGAATAATATCAGTATCGACACTCCCTCCCTTCCTTACTGAGAAAGCAGGGTGTGTGTCATCTGCCTTCTGTGCTTTCTTGTGAGAACACGCCTGTGGGAAAGCACTGTTTTGGAGTGTAATGCAACATCCTGATCTAAGAGAGTGAGTTGAGCAGCTAGTTATGGGCAGGGCGAGGAAGGAGGAAGCTTGGTAATTGTTATGCCATCCTAATCAGTGATCTCCACCTTTTCGTGATAGCAAAATACTCACTATTGGCACATTGAAATTTAACAAAGGATAACAACAGGATTGATGAGAAGGAGCCATTTCTAAAACTAAAATACATTCTATCAAGTCACATATATATGTTATAATGAGAAATAAATGCAGTTAACTTTCTATCAGGATTCAAGGACCATAGATTACAGCATGTCCAAGAAAGAGGCACATCATCAGTATGTTCAATAGCATTATCCAGAGTAGGACTCCATATCTTTTTCATGAGAGAACATAGTTTTTAATCCCTAAATAAGCTCCCCTCCCCATACATGTATAATAAAAGGTTTAGAGAGTTTGCAAAGAAAAAGGATTGTCCTATACTTTCTTCCACAAGGTCACACAAAACATCTCTGGGAACTAGTTCTGAATGAGCTGAGGATAATCAACTGCAAATTTGCTAGAATGTAGACTAGCCTCACACAATAAAAATCAATTACCACAGCAAAGCTGTCCAGCAAAATACACTTAACAAACCAAGAAGGGATGTTAGACCTGTGGTCATGAGAATTGTGGGCACTCAGATTTTAACTGAGAAGAAATTCCAGTGACGTTGAGGAAATTTTATTTTGCAAACTCACATGTGTGCAATGGCAAAAAGTCATCATTTAGTTGAGCGCTGGATCCAAGGTCTTGTTACCGCCAAAATCAACTGTTTCCTGCTTTGTGCCCAGAGAGAGCACACGCTGTCTTTCTCCTTTCTCTTCGTACAGAGTCAGTATTCTAATAATCATGCTGCGTGCTATTTACAGAGCAAACGCCTGTCCTATTGTCCTTGCATGCTGGGTTTGTTCAAATTCTCCTGAGTGCAGTGGTCGTGTGAAGGGAAACACAAATGCTGTGGCTGAAAAGCTGGACTGATCTGAATACAAGAGGGAATGCCCGGCTGACCCACAGGTTTGTGTTTTAAGGCCCTGCATCCACTGCTTTGAATTAGGAGTCACAACACTGTTGATAGCAAATCACCACCATGGCCATGTAATTCTTGAGGAGGTCTAAAATTGTGCTGCTATAGCACTGGTGCCATATGTTTCTTCCTGCTCTGCTGCCTTGGAATATAGAGAGAGTTCAAGGGCAATCATTTCATTTAATGGAGCTGCAGAGGTAATGACTTATCAGAGGCAAAATGAAACCAACAAAGATGAGAACATACACACCCATATACATATTTAAGTGAATAATTAAAAAAAAGGATCACAGAAAGTTAAAATTGTTGTAAATTAATTTTGTCCAGACTGCAAGTGCAGCCATTTTATGAGGAGAGAGCTTGTGTCTATGAAGCACAATACTTGACCTGGCACATTTCTATGTTTCTGACCAATTTGGCTCTTTGCAAATGTTGTCTTCTTGCTGCATGGATTTGGATATTGGGGAGGACTTAAATGGTGCCTCAGCCCTTCACCAGATTGTGACTTTGGGTAAGTTGCACTATCTCTTGAAGCCCCTCAGTTTTCCTATTTGCACAATGGGAGAAATAGTAACAGCAATCTCTTGGTGTTGTAAGGACTGAAAGATAACATTTCTATGGTTTAGCATGTAGCATAGATGGGGCATACATGTAGCATAGTATGTAGCGTCATTATGGTTATGGTTATAGCTATTGATATAGTTATAAAATGGATCCATACTGGTACTCAGTAATAGCTGGCTTGAAAACCAATGTCAGTCAATTTTGACAAATGAATTATTAGATGGGAATCCATCTAATTCTAGAATCTTCTTCCCCCACTAGTCTGTAAGTTCCACGAGAGCTCTTGGTTCACCTCCAACCTCCCAAAGTCTAACATGGTGAGCACAATGAGTTGGTACTCAATAAAAATATACAGATTTATCTATTTTTATTCTCTTGATCCCTACACCCCCCTTTTTTTAAAATTTTTTATTTTTTATAAACATATATTTTTATCCCCAGGGGTACAGGTCTGTGAATCACCAGGTTTACACACTTCACAGCACTCACCAAATCACATACCCTCCCCAATGTCCATAATCCCACCCCCTTCTCCCAAACCCCCTCCCCCCGGCAACCCTCAGTTTGCTTTGTGAGATTAAGAGTCACTTATGGTTTGTCTCCCTCCCAATCCCATCTTGTTTCATTTATTCTTCTTCTACCCACTTAAGCCTCCATGTTGCATCATCACTTCCTCATATCAGGGAGATCATATGATAGTTGTCTTTCTCTGCTTGACTTATTTCGCTAAGCATGATACGCTCTAGTTCCATCCATGTTGTTGCAAATGGCAAGATTTCATTTCTTTTGATGGCTGCATAGTATTCCATTGTGTATATATACCACATCTTCTTGATCCATTCATCTGTTGATGGACATCTAGGTTCTTTCCATAGTTTGGCTATTGTGGACATTGCTGCTATAAACATTCGGGTGCATGTGTCCCTTTGGATCACTACATTTGTATCTTTAGGGTAAATACCCAATAGTGCAATTGCTGGGTCATAGGGCAGTTCTATTTTCAACATTTTGAGGAACCTCCATGCTGTTTTCCAGAGTGGCTGCACCAGCTTGCATTCCCACCAACAGTGTAGGAGGGTTCCCCTTTCTCCGCATCCTCGCCAGCATCTGTCATTTCCTGACTTGTTGATTTTAGCCATTCTGACTGGTGTGAGGTGATATCTCATTGTGGTTTTGATTTGTATTTCCCTGATGCCGAGTGATATGGAGCACTTTTTCATGTGTCTGTTGGCCATCTGGATGTCTTCTTTGCAGAAATGTCTGTTCATGTCTTCTGCCCATTTCTTGATTGGATTATTTGTTCTTTGGGTGTTGAGTTTGCTAAGTTCTTTATAGATTCTGGACACTAGTCCTTTATCTGATATGTCGTTTGCAAATATCTTCTCCCATTCTGTCAGTTGTCTTTTGATTTTGTTAACTGTTTCCTTTGCTGTGCAAAAGCTTTTGATCTTGATGAAATCCCAGTAGTTCATTTTTTCCCTTGCTTCCCTTGCCTTTTGCGTTGTTCCTAGGAAGATGTTGCTGCGGCAGAGGTCGAAGAGGTTGCTGCCCGTGTTCTCCTCAAGGATTTTGATGGATTCCTTTCGTACATTGAGGTCCTTCATCCATTTTGAGTCTATTTTTGTGTGTGGTGTAAGGAAATGGTCCAATTTCATTTTTCTGCATGTGGCTGTCCAATTTTCCCAGCACCATTTATTGAAAAGGCTGTCTTTTTGTCTTTTTTCCATTGGACATTCTTTCCTGCTTTGTCGAAGATTAGTTGACCATAGATTTGAGGGTCTATTTCTGGGCTCTCTATTCTGTTCCATTGATCTATGTGTCTGTTTTTGTGCCAGTACCATGCTGTCTTGATGATGACAGCTTTGTAATAGAGCTTGAAGTCCGGAATTGTGATGCCACCAACGTTGGCTTTCTTTTTCAATATCCCTTTGGCTATTCGAGGTCTTTTCTGGTTCCATATAAATTTTAGAATTATTTGTTCCAATTCTTTGAAAAAGATGGATGGTACTTTGATAGGAATTGCATTAAATGTGTAGATTGCTTTAGGTAGCATAGACATTTTCACAATATTTATTCTTCCAATCCAGGAGCATGGAACATTTTTCCATTTCTTTGTGTCTTCCTCAATTTCTTTCATGAGTACTTTATAGTTTTCTGAGTATAGATTCTGTGTCTCTTTGGTTAGGTTTATTCCTAGGTATCTTATGGTTTTGGATGCAATTGTAAATGGGATTGACTCCTTAATATCTCTTTCTTCTGTCTTGCTGTTGGTGTAGAGAGAATGCAACTGATTTCTGTGCATTGATTTTATATCCTGACACTTTACTGAATTCCTGTATAAGTTCTAGCAGTTTTGGAGTGGAGTCTTTTGGGTTTTCCACATATAGTATCATATCATCTGCGAAGAGTGATAATTTGACTTCTTCTTTGCCGATTTGGATGCCTTTAATTTCCTTTTGTTGTCTGATTGCTGAGGCTAGGACCTCTAGTACGATGTTGAATAGCAGTGGTGATAATGGACATCCCTGCCGTGTTCCTGACCTTAGCGGAAAAGCTTTCAGTTTTTCTCCATTGAGAATGATATTTGCGGTGGGTTTTTCATAGATGGCTTTGATGATATTGAGGTATGTGCCCTCTATCCCTACACTTTGAAGAGTTTTGATCAGGAAGGGATGTTGTACTTTGTCAAATGCTTTTTCAGCATCTATTGAGAGTATCATATGGTTCTTGTTCTTTCTTTTATTGATGTGTTGTATCACATTGACTGATTTGCGGATGTTGAACCAACCTTGCAGCCCTGGAATAAATCCCACTTGGTCGTGGTGAATAATCCTTTTAATGTACTGTTGAATCCTATTGGCTAGTATTTTGTTGAGTATTTTCGCATCTGTGTTCATCAAGGATATCGGTCTATAGCTCTCTTTTTTGGTGGGATCCTTGTCTGGTTTTGGGATCAAGGTGATGCTGGCCTCATAAAATGAGTTTGGAAGTTTTCCTTCCATTTCTATTTTTTGGAACTGTTTCAGGAGAATAGGAATTAGTTCTTCTTTAAATGTTTGGTAGAATTCCCCCGGGAAGCCGTCTGGCCCTGGGCTTTTGTTTGTTTGGAGATTTTTAATGACTGTTTCAATCTCCTTACTGGTTATGGGCCTGTTCAGGCTTTCTATTTCTTCCTGGTTCAGTTGTGGTAGTTTATATGTTTCTAGGAATGCATCCATTTCTTCCAGATTGTCAAATTTATTGCCGTAGAGTTGCTCATAGTATGTTCTTATAATAGTTTGTATTTCTTTGGTGTTAGTTGTGATCTCTCCTCTTTCATTCATGATTTTATTTATTTGGGTCCTTTCTCTTTTCTTTTTGATAAGTCGGGCCAGGGGTTTATCAATTTTATTAATTCTTTCAAAGAACCAGCTCCTAGTTTCGTTGATTTGTTCTATTGTTTTTTTGGTTTCTATTTCATTGATTTCTGCTCTGATCTTTATGATTTCTCTTCTCCTGCTGGGCTTAGGGTTTCTTTCTTGTTCTTTCTCCAGCTCCTTTAGGTGTAGGGTTAGGTTGTGTACCTGAGACCTTTCTTGTTTCTTGAGAAAGGCTTGTACCGCTATATATTTTCCTCTCAGGACTGCCTTTGTTGTGTCCCACAGATTTTGAACCGTTGTATTTTCATTATCATTTGTTTCCATGATTTTTTTCAATTCTTCTTTAATTTCCCGGTTGACCCATTCATTCTTTAGAAGGATACTGTTTAGTCTCCATGTATTTGTGTTCTTTCCAAACTTCCTTTTGCCTACACCCCCTTTTAAAGATAGGATTTAGTTTTCCCTGCATGTTTATAAGGGCCAAACATTTTAACCTCTTTGACTGTCATATTATTACAGATGCTCCCTCATGTTTCTTTTGCCTTTTATTTTTATTTATTTTTATTTTTTATTTATTTTTTATAAACATATAATATATTTTTATCCCCAAGGGTACAGGTCTGTGAATCGCTGGGTTTACCCACCTCACAGCACTCACCATAGCACATACCCTCCCCAATGTCCAAAACCCCAACCCCTTCTCCCAACGCTCCCTCCCTCCAGCAACCCTCAGTTTTTTGTGAGATTAAGAGTCACTTATGGTTTGTCTCCCTCCCAATCCCATCTTGTTTCATTGATTCTTCTCCTACCGCCTTAACCCCCCATGTTGCATCTCCACTTCCTCATATCAGGAAGATCATATGATAGTTGTCTCTCCGATTGGCTTATTTCTCTAAGTATGATACCTTCTAGTTCTCTTGCCTTTTATAATGTCTAGAAAATCCTTCCCCAAATGAATATCAATTAAATATTACATTATAGTCTTTTCTACTTTGAATTTTTACATTTATCTCTTTCATGTTTCTGGAATTTATTTGGAAACAAGGTAAGCTATCTAACTTAATTTTTTTTCCTTGGCAAAATTTATTGACTCATTTACTGTTCCTTATTTTGACTTGTGATAGATACTTCCTTAATTATACAAACATAAACATTCATGCATCTATTTGTCTCTGTTCAAAGAAATATGTATTTCTATATATTTTTGTATGTGAATGTACATATGTATTTTCTTGAACTGGTTTTATTTTATTTTTGTCAGAGTACTAATAAATGTCAAAAGGAAATACAAAGAAAAGTAAGTCTTCTTGTGTTTTAAGGCCCTACAATATTAGTCTTTCCACCAATATTCCAAGAAAGGAATATTACCAATAACACTTTCTTCTGCAAGACTTTCCTGCCTAAACAAGTGTTTGTGTGTATATGTGAGCGTGTGTGTTTACACTGAATATCTTTTATATAGTTTTATATATATCTTTTATATCTTTTTTATCTTTTACACAAGTGAAAAATTCCTGTATGTGCTGGTTGACCCTTACTTTCTTTCTTTCTTTCTTTTACCACATACCCAGGAAGTTGTTTCTGCAAAAGCTTTAGCCCATTCTTGAAAATGTTGTGTATTCCATTATATGGATGTTTGTAGTTATTCAACCAGTTCTTTTTGGATGGTCACTCTTATTTTCTTCCCTTTTGATATCACAGACTGTATTTCTAGTATTTTTATTTTAATGCTTCATTTTTTTTAACTTTTCATACTATATAGCCTGTACTGTTTTGATTTCATTTTCCTTTCTGTTTATTTTCTTCTGTGGTATAAAAAAATTTTACAATTTCTACTTTTTAATTTATTATCTTTAAATATGATTTATTATCAATAGTAGACGAGAAAACTAATATTTTCAATTCTTCCCATCTTCCATCCTTCCCTTCCACAACCTAACTGTTGTAGGTTAAATTATACTTAGTTTGTCTATATTATTCTTAGTTTCTCTGGAAGTTGTTTTGTACTTTAAAATATTATAATTAGCCTTGTGTTTTGTCTACTTTAAACTGTCCTTTGACCCCAACTCTGAAGAGGAGATTAGCATGTTTATACTACTCTCCTGTCTCCTCTTTTCTTTATTGCTTAAATTTTTTAGGTGTAATATTTGTATGTTGACCTGATTTATACTGTTAACATTCTCTACCACAGTTACTGAGCCTTTATTTTGTATTTAAACTTCTTCAGTGCTCAGGATCAGTTTCACTATGGTTTCTCAATTTGTGGTTTCACTGGTTGGTGTTTACTTTCAAGTAATTATTTTCCACATGCAGCTCCATGGGGACTGTATTACCCAACTTTTGGGATATATGAGGGTTTATATCTTTGACATTTCTAGTTTCGTGATACCTTGGCCAAGTGTAAAACTATTGGACCATATTTCCTTTCTCTCAGAACTTTGTCTATGGTCTACCACTGTTTTCTATTACCGAGTGTGGCTGTAGGAAAACCTGAGGTAAACCTGATCATTTTTGATGTTCATAGTTGACTTGATGTTCTTGACCTGATGCACACAAGAGTCTGGTAACATAATTAGGGCAAGCCTGCATTGATCATTCAGTATCTTCCCTTTTTGGAACATTATGTGGTCTTTGAATCTATAGATTTTGGTCCTGTCACCTGTTTTAGCTCAGAAATACTTTCTTCTCTTAGATCTTTGAGAAAAAGTTATTTCCCCTTCAGATTTTCTATTGGTCTTAAAACACCAATTATGTGTATGTTGGATCTTTGCCTGTTTAGCAAATTTATGATTTTCTATCTAATTCCATTTTAATAATCCCCATTTTCTTCTCTGTTTCACTTTGATTCATTTTTTGCCCCATGTTCTCATGGATTGTCCTCAATGTCCTTACTCTTTTAAGTAGAATTTCTTTGAAGTTCGAAAGAATTTGTTTGAAAAACTCCTTGTGCTCTATTTTGTTTTTAGTAGTCACTGCATTTTGGTGTCTATTTTTGAGTATCATATAAACTATGAAAGAAAAAAAAAAAGCCTGAAACACTCTGCCATTTCATTTAGTCTTTATAAAAGAATAAACGCTTCCCATGTATATTTGGCATCTTTTAAATTTCAGCAGAAGTTTTAAACATTTATTTTATGAAAACTGATCAAGTTCTGCCAGTGATTCTTTTCTCCGTACCACAGGATATAGAAAATTTCTGCTCAGTTAATATTAGTCAAAAGAGCAGTACTTTCTTTCTATCCTAAGTGATTAAGCATTGATCGAAACTGATCAGTTTAACAGTGAAGGCTCTCATTTACTCTTCCTAGATAACACAACGAGAGGTAAGTCTCCTCATGCCATTGCTCTTATACATTATTTAATAGAATTTATAAAGACTCAATCATTTTGAAAACAGTTATATTTACTATTTCTTCTTCTTGTGTATACTGTCCACTGAAATAAAATCTGCAAATTTTCCTAGAAATGATTTTTTTTAATCCTTAAAAATGAACATCCTCAAATAATACTTAAGTTCATTTATGTAACAGAATTCATGTGTAACTTTTGGTTTAAGATTTAGTAATTGGATTATTTATTGACCTATTTTTTATTATTAGAGTAATGAAACCAATCAATAAATTCTTACTGAATGACCACTTTGTAGTATATTGTATCATGCAGCATAACTGAAACTGTTGTTTTCCAGAACATATCGTCTCTATCCCTGAAAAGGGTCACCAGCTTATTTTTAAACAATTGATTGGTTGTGTGGTTGACCTGGTTTAGTCAATAAGACAACAGAAAAGTCAAGCAATGACATCTGAATGATTCTGACACAAAATCTCCCCAGACTGTAGCTAGGTTTAGCTTTTTCTTGGATTGCTTACTTTTGGTTTGGATTAATTTTAGAACTAGACATCTGTCCTTACTTGTTCCATCATCCCCTTCCTTTCTTCCTCCTTAGCTTTTATCTGCTTTGCTGTATAATTCTAGATTGTGTTCTGATGTTTTTGCATCAGTAAAATCCATAAATAAATGCTCTTGTTCAACATGACTGGTGAGTTAATTCTGCTAATTGAAAAATATTAATCTAGGTGCTTTTTTTTTTATTTATTCAGTGGATTTATAATCTTTATCTGGTCCTTTCTCTGCTGAACTTTATGCCTGTCAGGTACATTTCATCAAGTTATTTCCAATGGGGACCTAGCAGTCAGGTGGCCATATAATTCACTGGACTGCTGAATATATTCTGGCTTGAGTTTGGCTGAAATCTCTGTGTGTGGGTTGATAGTGCCAAATTCTGGAGACATCTGTGTCCAATATGCATTCTGGTCGGTTTCAAGGTCTTTCTTGAGACTAGGCTTTGGCTCAATGTTCCCAAGGTTAGAACAGGGACCCTGATGGAGTCAAACCCTCAGGGACACTCTGTGAATGGCTCAGTTGTATTTAGCACCAGAAATGTCTTGGTATATATAAAACAAAGCAAAACAATACAAATCTCCAAGAGTGGCTGCTGCCAACGGAAGAAGGGTGGGGCCTGTCTTAATAAAACCGTATTTTTGGACATGACCAAGTCATGTATATAGGCTGCATATAGCCTCCTCAAATTGAGTTTCCATTTGCATTCCTTCTGAACCATTTTGAGGAAGGTACTTACATAAATTCCAGTAAAATATGAACCATATATAGAAATAAGAGTGGGACTGAAACCAAGCAATAGCATATGGTAATACAAGCTTGTCTTTTTTTCATCTGTTCTTCCTTTGCTCTATCCTTTATTTATCCTTTTGTTCTCCATTTTATTCCCTTTTAAATAAGTCTATTTTCAATAAGTTGATAAATGAGTCTAAGTTATTTACCACATTATGAATGCAAGCTCCTGTATTGTTGCTCTCCTTTTACACTATAAAAGAGATTTGGACATGGGCAAATAACATTTACTCATTGTGTAAGAAATGAGTATACCTTCAGACATCACTTGAGTTTAGCAAGTCTGCCTTTGGTCACCTGTGTGGTGAATGCTGCAGAGAAAGTATCCTTTCTACAATTAGAAGCAAACTACACATTATATCAGAAAACATTTGTTGCATGTTCACTATGTAACAAGTACTAGAACAAGCGTTTTGTGTGGATTATTTCATTTTAGCAACAGCATGAGACACAGGTACTGTTATTATCCCAGTTTACAGATGAAGAAACTGAGACACAGAGCTTGGGTAATTTGACCAAAGTTACACAGCTGGTAAGTATAGAAAAGAGATAGAACTCGGGCAGTCTAATAGGTGAGCCCACACTCTTAACCCTCTCCCACCACAAACCCACCACATCTGAACAATGGCCCTTAACCACTAGGTAGGAAGGAAGATGGAAATGTACGAAGGATGATAGAGTCTGAAGACCAGTGTGGAAATGACCTCGATGATTATCTACGTTATACATGAAGCAAAAGAGGATCAGGGATGCTCATCCATCTGTTCCATTACACCCAGCCTTCATGGGTGACTAGAATCGGTTTCTGCAAGTCTCTTTCTACTACAAGAGTTATGGGATGAAGTCTCATTAAAGATTCATGTTCCATAGATAAATTTCCCTGCAGTCTTTTATTTAATTTGGCCTAGTGCATCCAGGGAATTGACTAATGTCACTGTAAACACAGGAGGCTCGGGACTCCAATTATGGGAAAGAAGGAAATCATTATTGATGAGAAGTTGGAGGAACTGAACCCCGCATTGCATAGTAACACCCCTATGTTTCCCGTGTCTTTATGTTAGCTCAGTTTGTGATATTTTTAAAAAGCAAAGGCAACCTTGATGAAGATGCAGATTTCCTGGGTTGAGTTATAGAAGCGGTTAATTTCCTAGATGCCAGAACACAGATACCAGTGTGAATACAGCAGTTCAGGGGAGCCCCAAGTCTTGTCTTTTATCTGAGATCTCCCATATTTCAGAGATGTGGGTTTCCTTTTTTTTTTTTTTTTCCCTCCCCAAAGGCTCTTATAATGGGCATTTTTAATTAGGACACTACTGATGCACAAATGGTAGTTAATTCTGACAGCTTCCTTCTCAACACATGTTTTCCCTCTCATTCATCCATCTTACTTGTCAGCCTCCTTTTTCCTCTGTGACTATGTTTGAAATGCTGTCCCACACATCCTTCCATTAGAGAAAGGAAATTTGACACCTGGGGAGGCAATATTTCCTCTTACTCTCTAACTGTGCGGAGGGCATGCTGGCTATTTCTCAAAATAGCACAGTCAGCAGTCTTGAGAACATTAGTGCTTTGTAGAGGAAACCAAGAAATTTTTTTTTTTCTGATGAGATGCAAATTTTA
The DNA here is from genome assembly GCF_011764305.1 of Mustela putorius furo. Taxonomy (NCBI): domain Eukaryota; kingdom Metazoa; phylum Chordata; class Mammalia; order Carnivora; family Mustelidae; genus Mustela; species Mustela putorius. The sequence continues at coordinate 24,042,361 of NW_025421341.1, forward strand.
CATTCTATATCTCCCATCAGTGAGAACATCGTTTTTTCTCGAATAGTTACGCCAGCACCTTCAAATCAATTAAGGGGCTGTGGTGACACTGCTGTGACATCCCATTAGCCCTTGCCTTTAGTTATGTGTCTATTAGAAGCAGAAATAAAAAGTGATTTTGAAAGCGATTTCAAATATCCTGGTGTTCTGAGTCAGATACAGAATCATGAATTTAGGATACTCAATTTGCTTCGTGGATCTTTATCTTAACCAGGTAATACTAGATTAAATTTTGAGTTCTGTGAGGTCAGGGGCCAGATCTTTGTCATTACTGTGACATCGTGGTACCTAGGGCAATGTTTTGCTCACAGTAGAATCACAGATTACAGACTGTGCAATTGTTTATTCATGTGTGCTCAAATATTTAATGAGTGGTTATGACACGAGAACCCTGTGCTTTGTGCCCTTTAACTGAGAAGGACTTTCTAGCATAATTCTTACCATGGAGCTATTTGTTCCAACAAAATTTATGGGGGCACTTACTGTGTGCCCAACATTGTGGTATACGAAGGTTAAAAAGACCCAGTCCTGGTTTCAAGGAGATTCAACTCTAGTGGAAGAAGCTGAGTTGCAGAAATGTTCAGTGTTGTGTCAGAAGTTACACTATCATAGGCACCAGACTTGGGTCTCGTTACTCAAATGCTTAGCACTCATTTGGGGCTTAGTGTTCTAGAAACATGGGACTAGGGGGTCATTCCACTCGTCTGGGATTCAAACTCTGCAAGAACTGCTGTAATACATATTTGTCAAATTGAATATTCATGGTGTATTGGACAAGGGCTAGAGTGGTTCAATTTATGCTTATAAACATTTATCAGATGAATTTCTCTTAATTTTCTGCTTACTAAAGAGAATTGGACCTATTTTAATGTGGCTTAAGAATAGTAAAGATCTTAAATAACGGCAGAATCTGATGGTTTATGTGGTGTAACTTGAGAGCTATGGAAATATCCTTGGAGTATAAAAAAAAATCTTAGCAGTAAATCAGTGCCTAAAATCCTACCACTAATAGCTTGCTTTGGTTGTCAGCTTAAGGATAGGACTGAAAGTAAATCTTAATGTAGGAGAAGTAGGTAAGGAAAGGACAGTAGAGAAAAGGTAGAAACTGTCACATCTAGAACATAGTGGGCGCTGAGTAAATTATCGCCCATGTGGTGGAGTATTTTAAGTGTAAGAGACAAAATGCTACAGAGGCACAAAAAAGAAAGCAATTCTTACTGGAGAGAGAAGGTCGTGAAAAAGTGACACTTTGAACTTTAATGGATGGGTTGAATTTTAGTAGAAAAAGATGAAGAAAAAAAATTTTAGTTGGAAAAAAATTTAGTAGAAAAAAATTAAGAGAATTCTACAGAGATGAAATGTCACAAGCAGTGGTTCTCAAAGTGTGGTCCCTCTGGGCCTACCTACAAACTTTTCCGGTGGTGCATGAGATCAAAACCTTTTTCATGATAATACCAAGAGGTTATTTGCCTTTTCCACTCTCATCCTTCCATGAGCACACATGTACAGTCGAGTTTCAGGAGGCCACATGATGTGTGGTATATCGAGAGATTGGATGCCGAAGCAGATATGAGATTCTTTCTGCCCTTTTATTAATCTGGATATTAGAGAGATTTATAAATAGGTAAAACAACACTATTTTTTCACTCAAAAAAATTTTTTTGGAAAATACAGTTATTTTTAAGTAATATGTATAATTTATATAACATAATGAACTTAATGTTGTTTAAATAATTAATATTTCAATATTTGAAAACTTTCTTGGTTTAACTTCTAATATGGTAAATACTAACACTTATAACCAACTCAGTGTGAGAAAGAGGAGAAGGGGGACTGAGCTTGAGAGGGGCCCTCCCTGAGCAGGGAAGCACAGGAAGGTAAGTGGTGTTTACTGGCTTGTATCATTAAAAATGGGTGAAGGCAAGAGGAAGGTACAGGCTTCTGAGTGGGAATGAATAAGTCACAGGAATAGGAGGCACCAGCATTAGGAATACACTCAATGCTATTTTAAGAGTGTATGGTGACAGCTGGTAGCACACTGGGGGTGAGGGAAGCATAATGTATAGAATTTTGGAATCACTATGGTACACACCTGAAATTAATGGGTGGGGTTCCATAAACCTAATCTCCAGTTCCCATACTTACATATATATGAAAGAGCGTGGGGTTGGAGAGATTGGATGGTGGAAATCGTAGGCAACTTTTTCAGAAGTTTGCTTTTGTTGATTTAAACTTTTTGCTGGCAATTTCACCAGGTGCTTTAACTCTCCCAAGACTTGCAGGAGCAGAGGAGGGTGATCATCTGAAGGCTGGGATGTGGTGGGTGGTGGTGGGGGGACTGTGGTAAGTGGTAGGGCATAAAGTTTGTACTAACTGGCGGCTCACTTAAAGTGGCTTTATGTTCTATCTTTAAATTCAAGTGATTTTTTTCACTTTATTCTGCTATGTATATAAGCTTATTTTGGGATATAAAGATGTTTTACATTAGTTACCATTAAGGAAAAAAATATGCTTCAGAAAAAGGCCCCATGTTTATTGAGTACCCCCAGCACGCTACCACCACCTCCCCCCCCACCCCTCCCAGTGGTACTCTGATTTGAACAGCACTGATTTAACCCAATTATACAGCTCCAGTAGGGGGAAAAAATTCAACTTTGTGTATGCTTTAGTTCTTTGCAGGAGAAACAATGAATCATGAAGATTAATCGTGTCTTTTCTTGTGAGTTTAATAAATAATATCAGTTTACAGGAAGGATGAAAAGTTGATATATGTAATTAATGCTGAATGAAAAATGCTATAGTCAAAGATTTGTACAAAATGCTGTCTTTTAAAATATATGGAGGGGGTGCTTTTGTTTTAAAATTCATGAAGACTTGAGTTTGAGCTCAGCAACATTTTCTGCAAAGGTAATTGAAGAAACCCTCCCCATGAAGTTACCTCCCTACCCCCACTCCAGAAGAAAAGGGATAAGGAAGTTTTACAAGTAAATTAGCTTTTTGAACAGTGTTAAGGGCCAGAAAAAGGAATTTAACTGGGATTGCAACTATAAGTAAGTTTCAAAAGTGTGCTTGAATGAGTTCCTGCTCATACAAAGGAGTCAAGGCACCAATACAGGGGAGAGGCCAGGTGGTCACCATCATGATCATGTGATTAATCTTGGCACCCCGAATAGTGGACATGCTGACATGCATGCCTCTGGATAGGATGCAGTATGAAGTAAGAAACATTGCCTATCAAAGATTCTCAACAAACATGGTAAAGCTGAATCTCATCAAACTTTAGGCCTAACTTATAGTTTCCAGGGTCTACAGAGATTGGAAGAACAAGTCAAATGACACCAAAGGGAACAAGCAGACAAATCCGGAATATGGAACATTCCACAAGATAATTGAATCGGTTCTTTAAGACCTCAGAGCAAAATTTTCTTTTAAAAAGGGGTGTGTGTGTGTGTGTGTGTGTGTGTGTGTGTATGTGTTTCCAGAATTTTGATTATATATTGGTTAATAAAAATAAAAGAACTTTAAAAATGTCATTTGAGGAATCTTGAATATGGTCTGGAAATGGGAGAAAAGTGGGGGAATTATTGCCGGTTTGTTTAGGCTGGTTAGTGATATTGGGGTTGTACGGGACATACACTTTATTTTTAAGAGATGTGTACTAAAATAGTCAAGGGATAACGTGTCATGACATCAGCCACTTATTTTCAAATGATTCAGTAATAAAACCAGAGAGGAGATGAAATGAGAGAAATCTTTCAGAAATGGCAAAAATATTTATAATTATTAAATTTAGGGCATGCATATATGGTTGTTTATGGTACAATTTTCAATTTTTCTTCCTGAAAAGTTGGCAAAGTTTTGTTGTAGAAAAAACTTATTGATATGTATAATCAATAAATCTATAATTTGCACACCTATCACAGGTTAAGTACTGTGTTAAATGTTAGGGAAGTAATGGTGACAACAAATCAGACCTCCTTGCTCTCATGGAATTTCAGTTTGGGCAAGAACACTATTAAACAGTAAGACATGCAAATAAAGGAATGCTCATGTATTGCAATATGCTACAAAGACAAAAGTTAACTGTCATGAGAGTAGTGATAGGCGAGCTTAATTTGGATGAGGGTGGGGTGAATGACTGTGAAGACTTTTCTGGGGAAGGGGTGTCTTCCAAAGAAACTCCATGGGATTCTTTGGCTTTTTGCAACCTCTATGACCCACAGGCTCCTGGGTCTTCATGCTGTTTCTTTAGTACTTCCTTGTACAACTTTGTAGGCTTTTACTCCCCATGCATTTAATTCTGGCATCTCAAAGACCTGGTAAGCTTTTTGAGGACAGGTCTTTTGATTTATTCACCTCCATTTTCCTCAGAACCTCATGTGACATAGGAGTTCAAAGTTTATTTAAAAGCTATTATTTGTGTAGCTCTTCATATCTTTGAAAGTCCTTTCCTATGTATGGCCTCATGTGATGTAACCTTGAAAATCGCTCCCTGATGGTTAATTTTATGGGTCAACTTGACTATGTCACAGTGCCCAGTTGTTTGGTCAAACACTAGTCTCGACATTGCTGTGAAGGTATTTGTGGATGTGATTAATTTATAATCAGTTGACTTGAAGTAAAGCAGGTTACTTTCTGCAATCAGGGTGGGCCTCATCTAATCAATTGAAGACCTTCAGAGCAATAGCTGAGGCTCCCCAATGAAGAAGAAATTCTGCCTCAAGACTGCAAAGTAGAAATCCCATCTGAATTTCCAGCCTGCCCCTGTGGAATTTGGAGTCAAGACTGCAACATCAACTCTTCCCTGAATTTCCAGACTGCCGGCATGCCCTACAGATTTTGGACTTGTTAATCCCCGTAGATATGTGAGCTAATTCCTTAAATCTGTGTATGTGTCTGGGTGTGTGTATATTAGTTTGATTTTTCTGGAGAACACTGACAAATACAAGCCCTGAGAGACAAGAAGGGCAGTTTCTTTTCCCATTTTACAGATGGCTAAATAGAGGTACAGTAAGCTTAGGCCATTAACCTAAGGTTCCATGCTGAGTATTTGAGACTGGAAGGAAGGAAGGTCATTGGACTTCTAACTCCCAGCTTTTAAAATGGAAGCTACTGCTTGGTATATTGTCCTCCCAGTAGCCAAGAGCTCAACCATCTGGAAGGGACATTTGAACAACATTTCCTCTCTCTGGCATTGTATTGGGTCTGGACGCTAAGCCAGGTGACACCAATGGGCTTTGAAGATCCACATACATATTTAACAACCACTGTTTCAATGGCTTGCTTCAGAGGAGATATAAGCCTTCCCTTGAACAAAACAATCACCTCACTGTAAATGTGTACAGGAACATCAAACCATCAGTAAGCTGAAAGATTTTTTATCCTTTGCAGTCAGTAATGAAAGACTGGAAAGGATTTCTCTTGAGATATTCTGGTTTTGATGGATTTTCTTTGTTTACAATGAACCTGGGACTTAAATATTACAGCCTATCCTTGCCTGACTGAAATAACTGACCCACAATATCTGGAACAATAACCTGGGTATTATTTGAAGCATACTGGTCCAAACTTTGACTCTGTTTCACACTGGGTATAAAATTAAATGCAGAACAATTACAAGTTAGTGACTCCCTATCCAGTGGGTTTTGGATTCTCACAGCTTTGGAGGGGGAGGAGAAGTGCTCCACATGCTTGGGTGAGAAAGCCCGCTGTCAGGTCAAGACATGATCATCTTACCATGAGTGAGTTTCTCTTTGATGCCTGGGCTGAGCTGTCCCCTCCGGCCAAGAGCAGAGTTAAACGCAACAACCTGAGGGTAGGTTTGGGCATAATGGTGTCATTTCTCTGCTCATATATCAAAAAATCATGGGAGTCTGAAATTCACTGTAGAGGCTGCTACCTACAAGGGAGTTAAGATGCCACGAATAGCAAAGCTTATGTGGTCTTGTACAAGCTCCGTTACAGTCTATGCCTCATTTTGCTCATCTGTGAAATGGGAATAATACTTGTTTCACAGGATTGATAAGACGATTAAAAACACTTAAAATTAGTCAGTGGCCTTTTCTGAATATCAAACTTGGGCCAGCACTGCGTCAATCATTGGGGATTCCTTATCTTGGTTAAATGTCACAAGTATTCTATAAAGGGGTGTGGTACAGTTATTGGTGCTGTTTTAAAATGAGGGAATTGTACTTAGCAGGTTAAGTGCCTTTTCCGTTGTCACTCAGTGAGTTAACAGCAGATAGGACCCTGACCTCAATCAACCCCTGGGTGCTCAGGGCAGCTCAGTTTTATCCTCCTTGATGCTGGTCTTCACCCCTTTCCTTTTGTGCTCCTCTTAGGGTCAGGGTCTCAAATGGAATTCTAACCAGAAAGATCAGAGGGGATGCAGTGTTTCAGCTTGGGCTAATGGGCTCTCCTGGAGGCTGGACTGAAAGAAACTGAAGATCCTTCCATGTTGAAACAAGGGGAGAATGGGTCTAATGCAAAGAGAAATAAAATCATTTGCTTCTGTGAGTGCCACTGTTATCCTGTGTTGCTAAGAAATTATAAGCTGCTGGAGGTACGGCAGTTAACTTGCAGTAGACTCCTGGGTTTTATGTTAAACAAATGATTTTTGATGAGGAAGTTTGTAGTTTCCTCTGACGATAATCTGCCCTGTTCATTGCCTGTCTCATTGTCAAATTCAGCTTGCAGGGCTTTGTGAATTCTCATGAAAAGCTTTCTTTCCAGGCAGTGAGAAAGTTTAAGGTCAGAAGAAGGACACAGTGCTGAGAAAGTAAAAGCTCACGGGATTTGTTGAGTGATGAGACCCTCTCTGGCTCATAGAAAAATAGAAAGCCTTTTCTTGCTGTCAAACTTAAAATTTATCAAGGCAAGTGGAAAACAAACACAGGAAAAATTATCCCAAAAGCACTATGCTTTCAGGCTTCCCATTCCATTGACGATGAAATCGGCACCCAAGGGGGTAGGAGGAAAGGAGCCACAGAGAATATATAGGAGATTGGACCAGAGTGTACACTGAAGGAAAAGGCATTGTTGTCCTCCTGGTTCAATCCATTGTGTTGAAGAGGTCGTGCTGATGATTTCAGCCAATAAGTAGTGAATGTCTACATAATGAGTGGTAAGCCCAGCTCTGTATCCAGGCATCCGTATGCTGAGTAACGTTCTCCCAAGGGCATGGCTGGCTAATTGTCTGGAGCCTGGATGAAGAGAGAGAGGATTATATTACATGCTCCGGCATATTACATTAAGCTGAGTCCCGATTCAGGGCCAATATTTTTGTTCAGTGATGCTTGTTGCCTCAGATCTCTCCCTGGTGGAGTTTTATCTCCCTGAGGAAACATGGTGATAACTCTAAAGATCAGTCTATAGACTATCAATCAAAACACTGGAGCACTTTTCTTTATCCAGAGAAAGATTTCTTGTAGAAAGAGGAGCACTGGACTGAGAGTCATTTATGCTCTACTCTAGGCCTAGCATTGCCACTGAGCAGGTGTTCAACTCAGGGCAAATCATTTGTACTCACAAAAATACCACTTTCTAATCTACACACTGAGAGAAAATGAAGGGTTTCTTCGAATTATAACCAGCTGGAAAACCCAATATATACACTAGATAAATTCAGAGAGGTTCTAGGTGAAAAATACCTAGGGACCAAGGACCCAGTGTTTACCTCAACCTTTACTTCTTCCCACCATCCCTTCAAGAAGTGGCTTCACCTAATCTTTAGGCATCCATAGTTTCCAGAATAGCTTCCCGTGCTGCTCCTCCCAGAGATCACATAGTGGAAATGTTAGACTTTTACCTCTGTGCTTCTAGACTTTCATGCATTCTCCTAAAATTTCAGCAGGAGAAACACCCTGAAGGTGATTTTTACAAGGAGGTTAGAAACATACAAGTGGATTTCTGTGTTCTACAATGTCCAGGCTTTTAAAAAATTTCAGTCCCTCTCTTTTGTGTAGAAATCTGTATTGATTTTCGTTCCAATTAAGCCACACTGATGTTATGTTATTGTGTGGGTCATGGTTGTGTGCATTATTGTTGATTACAAAATTCGCCATGTTGGTCAGTTCTAAAAGGGACAGTGTGTCCCTTTGATGGCAAAAGCTTCTCTGGTAGATGTTTTGTCCTGAGAGAAGGGAAGAAGCAGTGGGAAAATAATAAAAGCAGAGGTTTGTGGAAGGGACTGTGTATCTGGTTCTTGAGTTAAGGCTCTCACTAGACCAAACCGTCAGGTGAAAAAACAGGAAACAGAGAGATGGACACATTTGAACTATTGGTTTTTTTCATTTAAGGAATGTGTCCACATTATGAATAGATTTTATAGAATCATAAAGTATTGAAATTTTAAAGCTAGAAGGGATCAAAATGATTTTCTCCTAAGAGTGGCTTTAGTTTTTGAGAGGAGAGCTTTTTCTTTTTCTTTTAATGAATGTTCATACATAAGCAGAGGATTTTGATCTTCTGAATAGCCACTTAGGGAATGTTCTTTTTTGTAATTTTGCAATGTACATGAGATTTTAAAAATGACTGGCAAAGCTTTTCTGGGAAAGAGACTGCTAAAGTACATTGGGGTAAATTGAGAAATTGAAATAATTACCCCTAAATTTATCAAGATAATTTCATTAAGGCTGGTCATTATCAAAAACTGTTCCTGAGGTCACTAAAACAGTCCTCAATTGAACTGGAGTTACTTATGTACTTTACTGATGGTATTTTTATTGCCTTTTTATCTAAAAAACAGAATGCAATCAATTAAGCCCCATGTCTGGGGAAAAAAAGGTCACATTTTTGCAATTATTTTAACATAAAGAAGTGTTACATATAGAGTCACTGTCAATTACTAGAAATAATTACATATTTTCTTGGGTAATTTCTTGGTAATTAAAGTGTCACTGAAGCATAAGATGCTTTGTTAATGAAAAGATTTAAAAAAACCCTTCACATGAGTTTATCATATTTTGTTGAAATGTGGTTCAATGTTTATTATCATAATTTCTGATTGTTATTGCATAACCTTGAATGGTATTAATGCACAAATCATGAATGTGAGCCAAATGATAGCTTACAAAGTACAAAATACAGCACTTGAGGTGGTGCAATAGCAATCAAAATTATGATAATAAACATTAAACCATGTTTCAACAAAGAAAGAACAAAAACATTCTTAAAATATTTTTTCCCTTGATTTTGAAAGAATCTATGACATTAATTATGAAAGGATTACTGGAGAGAATAAAGACCCCAAATATTGTACTAATTTGTTTCTAAACATTCTTTACTAAAGAGCAAAAACATACAACACAGTAAACAGAGTTTTTATGAATAAGGAGATTTTTAAAATGAGACTTCTTGAGTCAATTTATCACATCTGGTATGATTTGTAAAAGACAACAAACTATTTTCTGTTTTGAACCTAATCATGTTAACCCACACTTAGCTGAACAAGGTTTTTTACTGTTAATTTAGAAGGAGTAGATGGACTTTAAATTGACTTACTTTTTCATTTCCCATTGTTCTTGCGACCGGTAAAGATGTGAAAGTAGGGAGTAAATGGGTCATTGTGAGTTTCTTGTTTCCAGACTCACTGATGTTTTCTGGGAGGAGAGGAAGCAACCCAGGAAATCTCACAGGAAGACAGGCAAGTTAACTGGGATGGTCAAGGAGTCAGAAGCCAAGAAGATAGGGTAGAAGATCCATTTCAAAGTTGGAAAAATTAGGAGTTGGTGCAATGCTTTGCTGTGGCTGATTTCTTCCAGTTTGCAAGGGTGGATTTTATGCATTTTCCTCCAACTTTACTTTCTCACAAACCTTGGAACAAGTCCCACATATTGGAAGCTTAAAATTAGCCATGGTAGGAAAATTTACACCATGCACATTGGCAAATACTACCCATCAGGGTACTTTTTTTTAAAGAGTCATTCTTCTAGAAAAAAAAGTGATGGAAAAAAAAAAGTGATGGGAAGAGAACTAGATCATAGATTTCAAAGTCACATCAATCAAAACAGGGACCACTAGAGAGGTCAAGTAGGTAATGTGAAGAAGAAGCAAGGATTAGGTTTATTCACCTTGTTAAAGATGACCTCTGATATGATCGGTAAGTCTGAATTAATTGGGAAAATCTGGTCCAGTGACTCTGATTTGACTCTTAACCATTCACATAAAGCTCCTAATAATCATAACTTTGTTCCCTCCTTCCCAATCCACTCCCTTTGATCTTTTCTTCAAAAACCCAACAGATGTGGATGTTCTAGTAGGCACCCTTGCAGGACAGGACTTGTGCTTATTGTGATGTGACAGTCCTTTGATTTTCCAAAGAGTCATCACCAGTTAGTGAAAGCTCATGTATTGTGTGATATAGAAGGCACCTCACTCTCTGGTCCCCTGGGCTCTCTTTGTATTCTCAACTCAAATTCTCTACCAAACTAGTACATTGCTTTGATCAGCCTCCCCTCTTGCCCTCTTGCACGTATTGCTTTTGTGCATATCTAGGTTCCTTTGCCAAGAGTACCCTATTCCTTCAGAACCTAGGTGCTCCTCCAACACTTGGCTAGAGTCATACCTTCTCAAAATAAGCCTTTCTTCACAGTAGCTGATCTCTTCCACAGTTTTCACTGGTCTATGTGTCCCACTACCAATCACAGGAGACCTTTCTTTCATGGTTTTTCACTACTTAGTTTTGAACAGTTTGAAAAGTACAGTTTTGAGTATGCCTACGTCCTACATACTCAAAGGTTCTGATGAAACTTGGAACAAGTCTGGGAGTTATTGTTTTCATAAGTGGAGAAATGAGGGGAAAATAAGGTAAAAAGAACATCTTTTCAGAGTCAGGTTGTACTTGAAGTTCTTAGAACTCATTAACTTGGGCTTAATTTTTGTGCCTGGATATGTTGATGTTACTGCTTTTTGCTAGAGAGAGGCTGGTCTAAGACCATGAACAAACTTTCTGATTTATAGCCAAGAACTGAGACTCAGAGAGCTAGACTGACTTTCTAATTGTCAAAGGGTACAAGTTGAACTGGACCAGCTGGGAGAAAGCATTTAGAACATTTTGGTATATTTTCAGTCCTACTTCTTTATTTTCAGACCTTCCTGTTTTTCATCTTCTAATGACCATGTTATGATTTATTAATAAACATTTGCATTTTCAAACTGGGGTTATTTAAATAGGACTTTCATCAGGATGTCATTTTTATGAAATTGCCTTTTTTTGGATGAAAATATTTTTTTCTTGAGCAGTTAACTGATTTTTGTTTCTGTTATTGTTAATCCAACTTTTAAATAAAAGGATCTAATTCCAAACAGAGTTTTAAGTTTACTGAAGAGTTTGAAGTTGCTAGGCCCACATCTGAATATCTAATCCCTTTGCTCTCATCTCCTTGTATTGTCAAACTTCTCTGAAAGCCGATTGGTGTCCCGGGATAAAAGTCTTGTTTTCATTTTGCTGGGGGACAGTATTGTTTTAAACATTTCTGGCTCCTCACTTTGCTTAAATGTGTTTCTCTTGGCAGGGATTCTAACTTGCCTGCATTCACTTTGGTGTGGGTATGACCTCGGTTTTCCTTCGACCCATAGTTTGCATGGCCATGCCAGTCTGGAGAGCCAAACTCTCTCTCCTGACTGAAGATCATAAAACGGCAAAGACAAGTGCTCAAGGCACTTTCCTGAGATGATGATTTAAATTATCATGCTCTCCTGGGGTCCTTGAGAAATAGGCCACTCTCTGATCATTTTTGAGCACTTGCCAGCATGCCTGAAATATGAGGAGAGGGAGAAGATATGTCTGCTTTTCTAATTAGTTTTTTCCTCTAGTAAGTCATATCCCCTTCCTTTTAAGTGACAGAAAACATTAGAGTTCTTAAGAGATGTCTATTTTCCACTGGGGTTTACATCATCATTTTATCTAATTATTTCCCAATTACGAATAATAATTAAACCAAATGGTGATGCAAACTGGAGCAGGAACAATATATCTTTTTAGGAGAGCTCCCCAAAGGAGTTACAGAACACCAGGGTTGAAAATTCTTTGTTCCATTTCAGTGGTCAGTCTTGAAGGATGCAAAAGTTACAAGTCTTGATTTTGAAACATCTGAGGCCCACTCGCCCTCTCTTGAGAGACAACCCTGACGAGTTCGGTCAACTGTTTTTGACACCTCAATACTGTTTTCTTAGGTATGCTACAGAAATAGACCTTTGTTAACCGAAGTCATTGTTAATGGGAAATATCCAAGGATGATCCTTAATGCAATGTCAGAAGATTTGAATTTAGAGGGACGACATGTTTGGGTTTGCCAGAAACAGTCCTGGTTCATGCCTCTTGTCTGTCTTTATTATGGACGGTGCCCTTTTTCACTGTCTAAAGGGTTCTTCTTCCAGTTCTTTTACAGCCTGCTTGCATAGACAGACACAGTGAGATTAGACTCAATATACTCTTTATTGATATCTCAATCAAGATTCTAAGTCTTAAATCAAGTTGTCTGTGGTATTTTGTAACCTCAAACATCTTAGTTAAGATCAAGTAAGAAACTAATGAATAAAAATATACACTTTTGATGATAGCCCAAGATGTGGAAGCTAAATTTGTAAAGCTTCTAGAAGAAAGAAGAAAATATCTTTAAGACCTTATATAGGCAAAGAATTTTTAAGTGAGCTTTCATAAAAATTAAAAAACGTTCTGTTCTTCAAAGACAGTATTAAAAAAGTGAAAAGCCACAATAGGGAGAAAATACTCATAACACATCTATCTAACAAAGGACTGTTATTTAGAATATAAAGAACCCTTAGAAACCAGTGATAAAAATACAAATCACACAATTTTTAAAAAGATTTTATTTATTTATTTGTCAGAGGTGGGGGGGGGAGGGAGAGAGAGCAAGTGAGTGAAGGCACAAGCAGGGGGAGTGGCAGGCAGAGGAAGAAGCAGGCTCCCCACTGAGCAGGAGCCTGATGCTCCTGGACCCTGGGCTGATGACTTGAGCCAAAGGCAGATGCCCAACCAACTGCACCACCCAGGCATCCCACAAATACTGCAATTTTTTTTAAATCGGCAAAAACTTGTACAACACTCCTATAAAAATATATTAGAATGCAAAAATGCATTTAAGTATGTATTTAACACCAAGGAAATGCAAATTAAAGCCATGAAATATTTTGAACACACTGCTGTTGTTAAAACTTAAAATCCTGATGCAACCAAATGCCAGTGAACAATTAGAACTCATACTTAGCTGATAGGAATATAAAATGGTGGAACCAACTGGGGAAATTGACAGTTTACCGTAAGGGTAAACATGTAGGTACACTATAACCTAGCAGTTCTATTCCTAAATATTCATCCAAGAGACATAAAAACAGATGACCACAGAGGGACTTAGACACAAATATTGACAGCAGCTTTATTCATAATAGTTCCAAACCACAAACAGCTCCATACAACAGATACACAAATTGGGAAAAATTCATACAATGGAAACCTATGCAGCATTGGGAAAAATTAGCTTTGGTTATGTATAACAATATGGATGAGGGTCCTAGGTGTTGTGTTGAGAGAAAAGAAGGCAGATACAGAACGGCCGATACTATATGATTACATTTTTATGAAGTTCTAAAATAGGTTACAGAAATCAGATGAGTGGTTGTTGGGGACATGTCTGTGCCTATGGGAGGGGGCTAATGAACAGAGACTAGAATGCAGGAACTCCCTGGGTGAACAAATGTTTACCAGCTTTATCTGGATAGTATATACATGTGTATACACACATATTAAAAAATAAACTCCTTGAATGTACACTTGAGATGTATACATTTCCTTTATGCAAATTACACCCTAAGAAAATGCTGTAAAAATAAGTGACACTGCTTTACAATTTATTAATCACATTCTCACACAACACTCTTTTCCAAATATTCCAAAGCATCACAATCCTTTCTTTAAATGAAATTCCATTTTACATGAAATTCCAGTATGTAGATAGATGAAAGCAGAGTTGCTGAAGTCGAAAAGAGGAACTTCTCAATCCTGAACGGCAGCCATCCACAGCCCACCCTCTACTCTGTATCCCATTCTTTCTGAGGAAGCAGTAATTTTTTAATTATTATTATATCAACTATACTGATGAAGAAACTGAGGGGCAGAGAAGGTGTAAGTTGCTTTAGGTTACATGTTTAATAAATAATAAAACAAAACCCTGCAAGTCATGATTTGCGATCCATCTGTACCTATCCCCACTACCTGTCTGTGAAGTCTAAAGCTGTGTTCCAAACATTGTGAAGGCTATAAAGTCATAGTCTAAAAGATGCTCCCAGTTGCTAGCGAGTTTACAGCTCACTTGGAGAGAAGGGATATATATCTATACCTTGAGTGAACAGAGAGACATGGGGGAGAGGCACTAGCTTTCTTTGCAAACCTCATCTGGCTGGAGGCATCATGTCTGATGGATGGGAAGCAGCTATAGGTGAGGAGCTGTGACTCATCTGCACACAGGCGACCCTTTGCAGTCATTTCAATAACTCCAATAGCCAGTGCTGTCTTTTGCTGTCTAATGGTTGATATTTGTAGATTCTTAGTAGGAGCTGGAATGGGAAGGAGTTGGTCAGGTTTGCCTTAAATGCCTTCTTACTGTCTAGTTTGGGTGAATCATCTACACAAAGCCTTAAGTGTTTATTTACATGTGGTCTTCAGTCTGTACTGCTGAAAACCCCCTTATTTCTCCATTTATATTAGGGCCATGTCAAAAACCCTGAGTTGGATGTTTTCAGAACAGTGAATACTGAGGTTTCCTATCTCATAAAGGTCCTACTCATCCGTCTCTGCATTTCCCTTCCCATAGCAGCTGGTTTTATTCGTTTATTTATTTTAAAGTTCAATTTGTGATGCAGTTGGAAGACTGTCAGCAAGGGAGAGTCAAATGGAAAGTTTATTTTTTTTCCCCAGTGGGTAAAAGCTGGAAGAGTCAGGGACTGCTGGTAGGGGGCTCATTGGGTTTATTTGGTTTATTTTTCTCTAGAAGTCCTTCTCTCTGTGAGAGAACAAAGTTCTTCTTTTCTCTTTAAGTGCAAAGCCCAAAGTGGAAAAATTAAAAATTTGATTTAAGTTTTTTTTTTTTTTTTTTTTTTTTTAATGTGGAGCAGACGAAAGAAAACAGTGATACTGTCTGCGGATTTACTTTAATTTAAATGGGAGAGATTGGAATTCCTATGAGGGAACTGATTATTTGGATTCATATATATATATTTTTTTTTTTTCGATAAATCACTAGGGATACCTTGATTTTGATTGAACAAACACAGAATTCGATGCTCAACAAATACACATGACATTGGGCCATGGAAAGAATGAGAAGCTGAAGCCAGTCACAGCCCCACAAACAGCGGGGATGGCTCATGAGGCCTTAAGAAAATTCCCTGCCTTTACTATTACCCTTACTGGCCCTCTGTTGGGCTTTAAATTTCTTCATTTGATATATAGCATGACTTGTGTATGAATTATGCAAAAACTAAAAGAAACAATAAAACCCCAAACCAGAAAACTAACAAATGAATAACAATTCTAGGGGGCGCCTGGGTGGCTCAGTCGATTAAGCCTCTGCCTTCAGCTCAAGTCATGATCTCAGGGTCCTGGGATGGAGTCCTGCATCAGGCTCTCTGCGCAGCAGGGAGTCTGCTTCCCTCTCCCTCTGCCTGTCTCTCTGCCTACTTGTGACCTCTCTGTCAAATAAACAAAATCTTAAAAAAAAAAATTCTAGGGTTGAAAAATTTGGGGAGAACTGGATGGAATAAACAAAGAAGACTGATGTCTTCATTGCATTTTCTCAGTAATATTGTAATATTCTCAGGTAAATTGTGAATCTCCAAGAAGAGCTATAACACATCGCCACTTGAGGACATCTAAACTTGGCTAAAAGAGAGTTACCCATTTATGCCTTACTAACACTTCAAGAGGCTGATTTTCAATGAAACATAATTGAGGAAATGCTCAAAATGAAGAAGCATTGATTAAGGCATTGAAGAGTGCTGGTTAAAATGCAGATCAGAACAGGGAGGTGATAATATCTGAAGTCATTATTAACCAGCCTAACTTCTCAGTTCAAATTAGTTTATTAAATTAACTGGAAGTGACTTGCAAAACTCCAGGATGGCAGGTGGCCTGAAATAAAACATATTAGGGGCCAGAGAGTTCCACTGAGATACTTGGGAAGCCTAGAAGAGATGGTGCATTGATGAAAGAGGGCATTTCTGACTTTTCAATATTTACTCTCTCAGCTTCAATCTACGTAGCAAATGTCAGCCTAACACCAAATAAAAGACACGGTCAATTGATTTTCTCAGACACAAGAAGAATCATACAAGACAGATTCTAACCTTTCCATATTAATTTAAAGCATACAATCAAATATATACTCGCCAGCAACAGGTAAGGTGTCTCACGTCTTCTCAGCACGCCGACGGGTTTTTGGGTGTACGGAGAGCCGGCATGAACTCTCCATGTTTAGCTGGGTTTTGGTGACACCAAAACCATTTGCTTTCATTTCTTCGTACAGTGATATGAAGTGATATCTCCCAGGCTGTTCATCCACTAAATGAATCTATATGACTGAATCCTGGCCAGTGCACTGGGGGCAGAAAGGATAAACTCCACCTCCAGTCCTGGGGCATGTCAAAATTCTGCTGGGTCCTCCATTTTCTCTACCCTCCATTGCCAGGTGTCCGCCACCAGGGCAGCAATTTGGTGGACGTGATTGAAGCAGCCTGAGTCACTATGTGGAGAGTCACACTGACATTCATACTGGACTTTGTGTAGGTCAGAAATAAATTTTTATTTTATTAAGCCACTGAGATTTTGTTTCTGGCTTTGTTCTGGAAGTTCCTGTTAATTACCCTGACCAGCACAAATTCAGAGGATCAGAGCGTGTTTAATTGTGGAAGCTAAATTTAGAGTAAGTAACTGGTTTAATCCTTTCCTTACATATCGAGTGTAACAGGATGCACCTTGTCTTACTCCTGCCTTGTCCCATGGAAACTGCTTTAAAATCAGATTATAGAAGATTAGCTCTAAAGTGTTCCAGCTTTCTAATATCTCCCACTGGGATCCTGCTCTTTTTTTCCATCTGCTGCTCTGAAAGTGACCACCCTAAACTCAAGGGCTCGAATTCCACTATGGTGTGTTTTGGGTCACATGTAGCATATGTGGCTGTGGGAGTCAGTTTCTCCAGTGATGAAGTGTAGAACCGCCCCTCCGAGGATGCAGCCTGAGCCGAACCCACCAGGATCTGCTGACCCAATGGCCTTCCACATATTTACACACATTGGCCCTTAGCCCAGCCCCGCACAGCTGGCCATAACAGCCCTCAATGCTCTAGGAGCTTCTCCCAAGAGAATGTCATGAAAGTAGGAGCTGGTAGGAAAACAAAGATGAAATTAATGTAAACCTTGCTTAGGAATTAAATGAATTCTCAGAAACAGGAACTTTGCCAGGCACGATATGATCCTGTCTTCTAACAGTCAGAATGAAGAGGTTGGGGTTATTTATGTGCATGTTTACATCTGGTGAAAGTCTCATTTGATAAGAATATATGCATTTATTTGATTCTATGTGTGAATGGCTCCTTCTGGGGAGTAAATGCTCTAGTTCCTACCCAGAGGAACTCATAAATCCACATGTCTCTTTTTATAGCCCATGGCAAGTTTCAATTGATAAGTCAGCTATTTTAATGTATGTAAGATATAACCCTATAAACAGGGATAGATCTAGGTTTTGTGAACCTGGAAGCTTATACAATTTGGGGGACCTTTTTAAAACAATGAATACAAAATTAGATATGAAAATTAAAATTTATTTAGAATGAGAAATGAAATCACAGCGAGTTACATATTTTAAAAGTTAACTGCCATAAAAAAAAAATCACATCCAGAAACATTGCTGATCTATTAGTAAACTAACAGCCCTCTAGATTACATTTTCCTACATTTTTGGTTGCATACTCTTTGGCCATCTTGTTATTGTCTGGTGGTAATGATTTTATAACATTTCCTGTATAGAAAATGGAATGATAATCCAGTTTCTCCTTCAGCATGTTTAATGCTAACGATTTAGAAGCTTCTTGGTGTCACACTTTGTTACTGATAATTATATGTAAGTTATTAAGATTATTGTCAAAGTTAAGGAAATTTCTATATACTCCCCTTATATATGAACTGTGTGATTGAAAATTTTTTTCCACAGACAAGCTTCTGGCTCCCTACTTTCAAGCTTTGTTTCTTGCGCCTACCTACTACCTCCATTTTTCTTGTGTAAGTGCATATCATGGCACCGCCTCTGGCCCTGCACCTTTGTGTAGGGTGAATTGGCACAGGGGTAATAGGAGTATTTCCTGGAAGCCATTTCTGCATTTGGGTCGCTAGCAATAATTTAATTACACATGGAAACACTGGCAAGTCAATAAGTGTATTTCACTAAACTATCCAAGTAGTTCCTTTAAATCAACATCTGCTTAACTACATATTTAAAATGCCTGTGAGCAATATTTACCCTTAGACTCTAGTGAGCAAAGCCTCTATCGTGGGTGGGCACATGTGCTGAGGGGCCGTGTACTTTGGAGTGCCTTCCTCAGATTTTCTCTGGTTCCTGAAAGTGGCTGGGACTGGTAGTATCATCTGCATCCCGGATACCCAAGGGCAGGATCCAGGGGCATCATGACACTGGATCTCAGCCTGCATGGGCCCTGGTCCTCATTTTAACTCTCGGGATACTCTCTGCCCATCTTCTCATATACAGGGTGGGTGTGATTCCCCAAAGGTCTGTGGGATACAGTTTTAGAGTGGCTGGGTGGGTGAGTTGCACTCGCTAGCCAGGAGGGAATTTTTTTTAATAGGATCATGGGATGTGGGCCATCAGAAGAACACTAACAGACTGATTTAAGGTGACTGTCACTCACTTCTGACACAGGATGAGTTTGGAGCTCCGAGCTAGCTGATGGTCCCCTGTTAACTATTTGGCTTGAGCTCTGGGTTGTAGGCCTATGTATTGCCTCTCACTAGTCCTTGTTCTCACTGCTCTGATTTTATCTCACATACACCCCCGGATTTTACAATATATTTTAATAAAAGTGTTTATATTGATAGGAGCCCCACAAAAATAATTGCCTGGGGCATTGCATATCCTACGGAGAGCCCTTCCTCCAGCCACTCTAGCACAATCTGACAAAAGAAAAATGTGAAAGAGAGAAAGTTTGGTGGAAAAAGTCTAAACTGATTGAGCTAAATTTTCTTTTGTTGGGGCAATTTTACAAAAACATATGGCCATGAATTACTTTATTGTTTCCTCCCAGAGCTTTGGGTGGGGCCTATGCTAGCGAGGGGCCCTGGAGCTTCACTGTAAATCTACCTTTGCTAATTAACTTGATTCTGCAACATAGTGGTATTCTTATAGACTATTAATGATGCTTCATCAAGACAATAGGTTTAGGGTCTACTTGAAACTGAAATCATTTTAAGAACTTTTGTTTTTGCATAATCCTCTCTGCTGCATCCTACTCCATACCCTGCAGAGAATGGCTTTCCCCCCCCACACAAGTGACCCTAATAGCAAATACCGTAGAATCTGATTAATTCATCTTATATGTCCATAATTAACGTAAAAGGGCCAACAGTCTCTCAACTCTCTTCACAGAAAAGCTCTAATAATGAAGTTCAAGTGCAGTTTAATATGACCTAATTTTAAGAAATATAATAGCTGGAGAATTACTTCGAAAAGTTAGAAGTGCTATGCGAATGTAAAGTACCCTCATTATTATTGCTATTATTAGTTGGAGTATCCATAAGCTAACATTCATTGTTTGCTCCATGACCACAAAAAAACAACCAACCAAACAAACAAACAAACCAGAAGTCTCTCTATATTTCTTTGGAACCCTTGAGGGATCATCTTATTCCTGTTAACTATGGTTGTCCTTATCACTCAGCCCTGTGCTTGGTATTTTATAGGAGGATTTATTGACTGAATGAGTGAATAATCTCCAATTGTATGTTTAGGTTATTTCAATTTGTTCAACTTTTATGCTATAAATGAACAGTTCTTTTTTTTTTTTTTAAAGATTTTATTTATTTATTTGACAGAGAGAAATTACAAGTACACTGAGAGGCAGGCAGAGAGAGAGAGAGAGAGAGAGAAGGAAGCAGGCTCCCTGCTGAGCAGAGAGCCCGATGGGGGACTCGATCCCAGGACCCTGAGATCATGACCCGAGCCGAAGGCAGCGGCTTAACCCACTGAGCCACCCAGGCGCCCCTGAACAGTTCTTTAAATACTGAGTGTTATTCAGATTTAAGTATATTTTAAAGATAAATTTCCAGAGGTTAAATTTCTAGGCTCTAGGCTTTCCATATTTTTAAAGCTTTTGATACACATTGCTAAACTGCCTTCTAGAAATGTTCATTCATTAAACAAATACTTACTAAGTGCTGATGAAGCATCAGCCACTGTTCTAAGTCCTGGGGATGTAACAATGAATGCAATATCCAGTCCTCATGGAGCTTATATTTTAATCAGGAAGATAGGAGATAAACAATAACCAAATAATCAAATAAATACTGATGTAATTTCATGTAGTGATGAGTATTATGAATAAAAATAAAGGAGACAATGGAGTTTGGTAAGTTTGTATTATCATTTCCAAGTATTCACTTAATTCTTCTACTTACCAGAGGGATCATGGGAAAGGGGGCCACAGGGAGAGAAATAGTCAGACAACAGAGTAATAAGATGCTGGCTCTGAATTGATGCTAATTCCTGGGGACACAAAACAATTCAGTGGCCATGAGTCAACTGGAGGTTTGTGGTTTCAAGTAATAAATGAAATTGTGGCCCAAGTTGTGTTTCATAATTGGCCAAGTGAAAAACTGAGCCCTCCTGGGATTATTTCTCCAGTTGCTAAAAGTGTAATTGGAATAGCGATACCCAGCCACATGGGCTCAGTCACTTGTGGAGTGAGGTTCATTCTGGTGGGAAAAGAGATTAGCTCCACTATCAAAGACTTATCATATACTCCAATACCCAGAAACAACTGGCATTATAGAATGGAGAATGAGCAATCGAAGATGGAGTTAATTTTCCAACAAGAGGCAACACATTGGGGTTCTTTCTTAGAGGGCAAAATCAGTGATCAATATATGGCAGGAAGGGTTCTTCTCATTATTATTCTTGATAATCCTTTTGCCGAATTTTAATTTCCCATCCCTAGAATGCTAAGATCTGTAATTTTGATGGTTTTTATTCTCAAGAGAGGAGTACTTCCACATGGAGATATAGTGTAGGTGTCACTGAATTAAGAAGTTGGGACTGGGGACACCTGGGTGGCTCAGTGGGTTAGAGCCTCTGCTTTTGGCTCGGGTCATGATCCCAGGACTCTGGGATGGAGTCCCGCATTGGGCTCTCTGCTCAGCAGGGAGCCTCCTGCCCGCTCTCACTCTGCCTGCCTCTCTGCCTACTTGTGATCTCTGCTTATCAAATCAATAAATTAAAAAATCTTTTAAAAATCCTATCATTAAAGAAAAAAGTTGGGGCTTGCCATTTTGACAAAGAATGGAATATCCTACCGGCTGGTTTAATTGATCTCAATTACTGAGGGAAATTGGTTAGAGAAAGAACAAAGCTAGTATGATGCAAGACAAATGCAGTGAATAAGGAGGAGAAGAGTCGAAGGTGCATAAGCCTGACATGTAGGCCATGATCCGAAACTGGATTTTATTCTCAATGCAGTCTGGGTAACAATGTTCAGAGCTGCATATTCAATACCATGGATAGTTCTTACTATCAAGGACTTCTTCCTTAAATGAAACTGAAGTTTGCCTCTTGGTTGCATCTTTCTTTTTATACTATATCTGCTTTTTTGTCTTCTATTGAGTTTGTACCTTCTCATGTGACCAGCCTTCACAAGTTTGAGAATGGAGGTGATGTCTTTTTTTTAAAAAAAAGATTTTATTTATTTATTTGACAGACAGAGATCACAAGTAGGCAGAGAGGCAGACAGAGAGGAGGAAGCAGGCTTCCTGCTGAGCAGAAAGCCTAATGCAGGACTCGATCCCAGGACCCTGGGGTCATGACCTGAGCTGAAGGCAGAGGCTTTAACCCACTGAGCCACCCAGGCGCCCCGAGAATGGAAGTGATGTCTTGTCAAGCCTCTGTACAGAAGGAAATAGTTCTATTTAGTTAAATTAGATTGCCTTGTGTTTCATATAGTTTTTTAGGAAAACATTTTAGACTTTAGTTTTATTATTCACATAATAATTAGTTCACTGATTCCTAAGGAGCAAGTAGCTAGAATTCCAGAGGTCCACTTGTCCTTACAGGGTGTATCATTTGTGTATATGTCTCATTCACTACATTATTCTGAAGATATAGGTCCAGGGTGGATATGTGACTGATCCATCATGCTTTTCCTATTTAATGATGCAGTGGGAGGGAATTAATTATTGCAAGCCAAAGAAGGCAGTCTTTGAAAGCAGTGGTAAGTGCCTAAACATTAATGTATGTAAGGAGACACTTGGAGGTCTTGTTAGATTCAGGTTCTGAATTGGTATGTCTGGGGTAGAACACTGGATGCTGGATTCCAGTGGCTGCTGCTGGTCTGTGAACTACTCTTTTGAGTAGGTTCTAAAGAATTCAGTTCAAGAGAGAATTACTTTGACTGCCAAGGCAGAGAGGTATTCTCATCAACCCATTGGACAGTTAATTTAAGTGAATCTCTTCAGTCATTTCAGGGTGTTCCCGGATGCCAGCAGAACCATATAGGACACCTCAGAAAAATTGCCTTTCAGCCATTTCTAGGTTCAATACATAGAAACTGCAGAAAATGATTGACTCTCAGACTGCTCTTGTTCAATTTCCTGTGTAACTGCATGAGTGTCTCTATGGGACAGTGATGTGATTGATGGTAAGAGGCTGATAGACACAGTTATTGAATACAATGTTTCTTTAATGGCAAAGGATATGGAAACTGAAGATTGTTACAAAAGCAGGAGAGAGGCAACTGTGCTCCTAGGTGAAGGCTTACGAAGTCCTAGGTTGCTATAGGAACACAACAAAGCTGCGGAGACCACCTGCATGGAGTTAAAGTTCTTGCATAGGTGAGATGTGCCCCTCTCTCACACTGGGGTGCAGTTGTATTCTCATGTCCTTTGCTGGTGATATGGTGACTTAGTTGGCCTGAGTGCCAGCTCACCGTACAAAACAACCTGGGTAACTTCCTGAGTGTTCTCCATAAGACCAACTGAATCAAAGATCAGTTTCTTTGGTATAACATCTGTTAGCAGGCCACACATCAGTCTCATCTCAAGTCCATTCCTGTGCTTATCATGTGGACAAAACTGGGCAGATCATAGTATGATGGGGTTCCTAAGAGAGCAAAAGAGAGCAAAGTCAATGACGCATGTTTCTCTTTATTTCATCACATTTTTCCTTCTAAGTCATCAACATGGCAAGTGATACAAGCTTAATTGTGCATAAGAAAGTTTTGGTATATAAAAATATTTCTCTAGGAGTATTTTTCCTTCTGAGAAATGTTAATGAAAATTGAATAATTCATAAGATCATAGAATGCTAGAACTGGAGGTTAACCTAGAAGTGTGCTAATTCATAAAGTTTATGATGAAGTCATTATGAGTTGTTCTGAAAACAGAGTATAAAAATTGGTCTCTCTGTAGGATTCCGCCATATCCATTTCTAAGCAGAATACTATAGTGGACAATCTGGTTGACTCTTGAATGTCATTCTGTCACAGATAACTCACTTGATTCTCAGTTTGTGTCATTGGCTGTTATGATTTAGGATTGGGTATGTGTCCTAAGTTGGCTCAATGAAACTGGAGTGCAGATTTATATTTCAATAATATTGAGACCTACGGTTCCTTCCCATCCCACTTCTCTTCTTCCAAGTGCAAAAAGGACAACTTGTATCCACAAAAGGAAATTACTTTGGAAGGAGCAGCAATGCATGTTGTAGAACAGATAGATCAAAAGAACTTAGATATTATTGAAGTAAAAGTATTGATCACTGATTATACCACCCTCTGAATTCCAATGCTTTTATTTATTTTTTGTTTGTTTGTTTAAGTCAATTAGAATCAAGTTTTCAGAAAACAGTTAGGAGTTAGAATATGGACTCTGGAACTAGAGAGCCTGGGGTCCAAATCTTGCTCTGCTACTTGCTGGTCATGAAGTCTTGAGCCAGTTACTTAAAATATGTTTCTTAGTTTTCTTATGTGTAAAATATAGATGAAAATAGTACCCAACCTCTTAGGGTTACTCTGAGATTAAATGAATTAATAGATGTAAAATGCTTCGGAGAGTGCCTGGCTAATGCATGCACTAAAAAGGTGTTGGTTATTATTATGACTGCTACAATTGCTACTAATATTGCTGATCATAATTTGAAATGTTTCAACCATTTGCTCATTCATTAATTAAATATAGGTTGAATGAGCAGAGAATACATGGTTATTTGATTGAGATTTGAATGGATTTTATACCAACATTTAAATACTTAAACTTCCTCCCTCCTTCCTATACTTCTTTCCTTCCTTTCTTCTTCATTTCTTTCTCCCTTCCTTCTTTTTCTCTCTACTTGAGATTAGGATGTCATAATTATATAATTGTCTACTATATATATATGCATATGTACAACTATATATACATACATATTTATGTGTATATACACACATATACATTTATATATATGAAAACTGTGGAAATTCTATGACTGAATTTTGATGGTCATTAATTTTTCAGAAGAATCATTTTTTTTTCTGTGCCAAATGGAAGATTTTCTTTAGTTCAAATCAGTAAAGACTTGGCTGATATGATTCACTCCTAAACTGGCCATAGGAAAATGCATTCTTTACCATCGAGAGCACTTTGGATGTGGAATTATTAGGTAAGATCCTAGAATAAAAAAGCAGACTGTCTGGCTCTAGAGAACCTTAAAAGGAACAGCACAGGGAGTTTTGGTTAATGAAATACCTTTTGTGCTGATGTAATGTGTTATAAATGAAGATAAGTTCACTGTCTTTTTTTCTTGGTCTGTTGGTAGATATTCTTACTCCAAAATATACTTCCCAGTAGAGAGTCTCACAAAACATGGCAGTTTTGTTGATCTGTGGTATCATCGAAGCGTGTGATCTTTGGTGGCCTGGTGATTGACAGTCTGGAAGAAGCAGGGAAACGCCATGAAGTGGAGCTCCTAGAATCATTAACATGAAACTCTGCCAAGGAATAAAAGCATTCAACATATGTGGTGCTAGGCAGCTTACCTTCAATCCCTATCAGATGACATGCCAAATTCCCTGGATTTAGAAAAAATAATACGAGTTTTGTAAAGAAACTTCCTTTGGGTTCCCATAGGAAATGTGGAAAACCATTCTTGGACTGAGATCTCTTGACTGTAGGTGTGTTTCCTTTTTAGGGCAGTGGTGAAACCATCTGAGTTTAGCGGACATGGTTTACGTGCCCTCTGCCTTTGTGAATAAGCTGTTTTGACTGGATTTTCTCATGCCTTCGCAGTAAGAGAATGTTATTTTGAGGGTGGGAACCTAAGCCCTAAATCTAGCATCAGCATTTTTCATTATTCCTAGATTCCTGCTCACAGGTACTACCATACATGTGGCAAGGGTGGGTGCTGCAGTGTTGGAAACACTTATTTCTTGTGGTGCTGAAGCTGTAGGAACAGAGAGCTAAATGAATTACCATATGCCACAGTGGCTTGTACTGGGCAGTCTGGCTTCAGTAATAAGAATCAAGAAATCCTCACTTTTTAATTTCCATTTATCATGGAGTTTTCTATCTTGGAATATAAAATTCTCAGATGTCATTATCTTATATTATAACAGAAATGCCAGAAAAATCATTTCTACGGAAATTCCTTTTTGTTTTTTTTCCCATGGGGGAAAATCCTAGAAACCTTTTCCATTTCTTACCTTCCATAAAGATAGTGGAAGTTGACCCCCAGGGTGACATATAACTGCGTGGCCCTTTCCCCCTTAATAGTTTTTGGAAAGACAGCAAATATTTAATATTGATTGTAATTTTCATTGGTGTTTCTATGCCTGTGAATAACTTGTTGGAATCATGGAATAACTCTGTACTGATACTTCAGTTAATAGGAGCTCAAGTTTAGTATCTTCTATGCATATTCTGGAGATGATAAGCCATAAAATAATGCTCCTGTGACTAATTTGTTAGGGCTTACCATTTATCCCTCACTGTGTTGAATGCTAGGGTATTGTGTTCATGCCCTAAATGATTATGGGAATTTTACTATTATTAATTATTATTATTACTACTATTAACATTTTAAAGATGAGGAAACTGAGATCTTGTGAGACTGCATGAGTTGCCTGATTCTCACAGCCAATAAATATGCCTAACCAATACGACACACTGCTCCCCAATACAGAAACAATTGGTAATTTCTCTATTCAGTGTAAAACACTAAGAAAATGAACATATATCATGTTTCCATTAGTTGGTTTCTTCTTCATTCTACTTGAGGTTTTTTTTTTTTTTTCTTCTTCTTCTTTCTCTCCTCCTCCTCCCGCATTCTCCTCCTCCCCCTCCTTTTCCCCCTCCTCCTTCTTCTTCTTCCTCTTCATGTTTGGGTAACTTGAACAGGAAAAAAGAATCATTAACACATGTCTCCACTTAGGGTTGTGATGAACTAATAACTTTTATACTTACTAGTCTATCTGCTTAGAAATTTTCATTGTGCCCAAGGAATGTTTTGGAGATAAGGTTGGTCTTATTCTGTTAAAATTAGCTCTGTGTGAGTCTGGTAGGGTTTCAATCCTACAATCAGCGCATTTTTTTCAGCAGACAAAGCAGAGGTAAGCAAGCATTAAGTGGTGGCGAAGAACAAAGGACTTAAATCAGGAGGACTGGGCTCCAATTATGACTACAGCTGACAAGCTGTGTATCTGAGAGTGTTTCTTAGCCTTCTGACATCTTACTGTCTTCATCTATAAAGGCTTAAGAGTAATTACTTGTTAGGATTATGGTGAATGTTAGACAAGATGGCCATATGGGAAGGTGGCCAGTAGTGTGAAATTGGGGCTGATTACATAATATTGGAATTGTACATGGTTACTCTCATAAAATCATGAAGAGATGATTGGTACTTTTCCTCTTAAAAGGCCAGTTCTAGTCATTTCATCAAGTTTGCTTATTTTCATCTTGAGTTATAGATGAGACATGAAAGAAGAGATAAAAATGGTCTTGGTAGTCAGTTTCATGAAACCCACTTTCCAGAAAATAGTTCTTGGTTAGGCACAATGCTTAACAACAACAAAGCCCGAAATGACAAGTGTTGGCAGACTGACAATCTGTTCTCATGATTTGTGACAGCGCAGTTTTCTCAGAATAACAAACCGCTGTACCAGGCACTGGCAGAATCCTCTCAAAAATCTGTAGTCAAAGGGAACTAATTTTGCATGATTTAAGAAGGTGAGGAGGACAGAGACCTGTGTCTGTGGAATTCTGTTTGCATAACTTTCCATTCCACCAGATGCTCAATGGATGCTTGGCAATGATTGTAAACAAGTTGTCTCTTTGCATATGAGAAATCAGGTGGGGAGAAAGGAGCCCCACCTACCACTTCCAGAGGGCGCCATGTGTTGTGATTGGTCAACGCTTGTCTGTTTCCTTTCCAAAGTGGGGGTGCTACAGGTTTTTGTTTTGGTTTTAACCAGTTTCCTTGAAAATGAAACTGGAAAGTTATACCTCAGGAAATTGAGTTTGATTCATTCCAGAATAAAAAATAAAAAACAAATCTTGCTGAGCTAAAAAATTTCATTAATTCAGCAAACGTTGAATTCCCTTAACTCAGGGCTTCAGTCTGTTTCATCATTGTGAGACCAGTTCATGGTCAGCATGCTCTGGTGACCCTTCATTTACAACCCAGTGGATTAGTTTGGACTCCACAAACTGAACCTCAAACTTTCTTAATTAAATGAGATGCATGTGAATGCACTCAGCAGGGTTGTGGGTTAGAGCAGAGCAAATGAAATGTTAGTTGCCTTCCTTATTTTCATTTGTCCTTCCTTTATGTTATTATACAAATGATTTCTAAGAAAATTTTTAAAACAATACTTTGAGCAAACATGAAAACAACAGATAGTTTCTTTCACTCTATGAACTATTTTTGTAAACCCACAAGACGCATTGGGTCATTTATGGTTTCCTGGTGAGTTCTTCTTAATTGGATCTCAATGAGGTTCCATTTTGTTCAATCAACACCTTAGAGAGAAAATTATTTGTATCAATTTGTGGCCTATTTTTTGCTGTTTGTTTTCATCATCACAAGCCATTTACAATTTGAAAATGTATCATTGATTGATGGAGAACATTCATAAAAAGCTAAAATTTAATTATACTACACAACAAAACATATTTACTTCTATTTCTCTTCTCCTGGAAAGAATATTAAGAACCATTTTTTTCATTCATATTCATATTTGCAGAATATTTTAGAATAATACTATAAAAATAGAGCTTGAAAATTGATCAGTTTATTCAAGTTGGTTTGTTTCTTCCTTCCTCCTCTCCCTTCCCCTCCCCTCATCTCTCTTCCTCTTCCCTCTTCCCCTCCTTTTCTCTTCCCTTTCTTTCTCTCCTTCCTTCTTTGCTTCCCTCCACCTGGCTTACTATGTCTTTAGAACCTGCCATAAAAAAGTAAAAAGTATCCACATTGTTGACCCTCAATATGTAGATAAAGATAAAGCAAGTTCTTGGATAGCAATGACTAAAGAGTGAATGTGTTAAAGGCCACAGTGAAGGAATAGAAGGACTAATTGTTAGTGAATATTCACTAAAGACTTAGTGAATATTATGTGCCAGATTCATTTTTCTTGGGCATTAAATACATTAAAAATATGGTTTTATTCTTACAAGAACCCCATGATATAAACATATTTTCTTACACTTTATGGATTAAAAGCGCTCACATATAAATTTATTAAAAATGTGTCTAGTATCATATTAAGTCAGTGGCAGACTGGGAATACAAATTTATTATATTTACCCTAAACCTATACTTTCACCTGTACCCTAAATCTACACTTTTCACCACACGATTGTATTAGCTTCTTGATTGAAACTGTAATAAATTACCACACACTTATGTTCTTAAAACAACACAAATTTACTATCTTTCATTTCTGGAGGTCAGAAGTCCAAAATAGGTCTCATTGGGCTAAAATCAGGGTGTCAGCAAAGGTGTGCTCCTTTCTGGACGCTCAAGAGGGAGAATTTGTTTCCTTACCTTTCCAGCTTCCAGAGACTACCTATAGTGAGTCCTTGGTTAGTGGTTCCCTTTCAGTTTCAAAACCAGCAATGGCCAATTAAGTGTTTCTCATCTTGCATTGCTCTGACACGGACTTTACTTCCTCCTTCTTCTGTACTTAAAGACTCTTGTGATCACACTGGGCCCACTAGCTAATCCAGGGTACTGTCCATATTTTAAAGTCAGCTGCTTGGCAAACACAATTTCATCTACAAACTTAATTCCTCTTTGCCATATCATATAACACATTCACAGGTTCTGAGGATTAGAATGAGAATGTCTTTGGAGGGGGAATCATTATTTTGCCTACCAGACCTCTTAAAAAAGTGAGAAAATATGGGAATTTAGAGGAAACAGATTTAGGGGGCTAGGAGCTAGGGTACGGTTCATGCAGAAAATGACACTGAGGTGACTCTTGAAAATATATAGAGGAAAGAGGATCCCAAGGAGATCATACAGGTAAAAGGAGCTACATAAGCAAATCACCATTCGGTGGGTACTGCTCTAGGTGGATACCTAGAGCTTAGTAGGGGAAAAGTTTTCCCGAAGGAGGAAAGGGACCAGAGCCCTAGGAGGGCAGAATATGGACAGACTCTGAATGATGCTGAATGCTGAACTAAATGGTCTGGGCTTTATTCCATAGCAAGTGTGGACCTCTGGGGAATTTTTAGTGAAGACCATCATGATCAGATTAATATGACAGCAAGGTGGAAAAGTCACAGGATTTTGCAGTTTGTTTGATACAAAAGGCAGGAAACTGGAAAGAATACATGACCAGGTATTTTCTAAGCATTCACTGTTGAAGAGTTGTTGATACTAGGAGAGATAAGGAGTCAGAAGGAGTCAAACTCGGTTTTGTGAATCTTGAGTTTGAAATACCAGCCAGGTGGCAGAGAAACAGCTGAGTTTTTCATTATCATCCTCAGATTTAAGTGAAAGTAAGGTAAAAGTTTGAGGAGTGAGAGGGGTGCACACTGCTGGTGGGACTGTGAAATGATCCAGACTTTCTGGGGGGCTGTCTAGCAACACGTATCAAGAGCTTTGAACTTTTGCAAGCTCCACAATCCTCTGATTTCATGTCACCATTACAACAATTGAAAAGTTGTAAAAAACTTAAATGTCCTGTATAAGGAGTTGTTAAAGAATAGTAATAAATGCAAATGATGGACTGTTCTGCGGACATTTACAAGTTATATATTAGGATAGTATTTATTAATATAGACAGAGGATCACTATAATTTAACCTCTAGAAAGGGAGGTTACATGTATATATATGCACAGCACTGGTTCTTACTTGGAGTACTGTAACAACGACAGTAACAACAACAACAATAACAAGAAGTACTAAGTCCTACTGAGCCCCTTCTATGTAGCAGGTGTTGTATCAGGCATATTTTATGAATATTTATTTAATTCTTCCAATGAGCTCATGAGGTGGGCAATCTAATTAGCTATGGTTATGATAATGAAACGGACTTAGAGCTGAACTGTCTTGGTCAAGATCACACCAGTGCAACAGGGTAGATTTGAACTCAGGAAATATAGGCTGGACTCAACTATGATGCCACATGCCTACTCACTGTTTTACACTGTGGCCCTGCCACATGTTTGAGGACTGTATGCAATTACTATGGGAATTGTGAATAAACCAAAGGCTATTTTTGGTATGCTGTAGCTCCAGTGTCTAAATATGGGTAAGCTCATGGAAATGTCCTACATGTGAAAATGTCTCTCACAGAGGGAAAATATAAGTGCTGAAACCACAGACCAGATGATATAAACATGTGAAGAGTGGATATCTTTGAGCAGTAGGGTTTGGGGCAATTTTTATTTTATTTATTTATTTTTTTGCTAACCTGAGTTTTCTAAATTCTCTGAATAAATTTCTAAACACTTGGTGAATATATATTGCTTTTAAATTAGAAAATAGTTACTAGAAATAAATGGATAGGAAACACTAAGAAGAAAATCTACAGAATAAAGTTGTGTCTATATAATGAGAAATATCCACAAACTCTAAGATGCAATCATTGTAATACTTCAATTTAGGGTCTGCTTTCTCACATATCAATTAGAATTTTAGGACCACAAAGGCAGTGGCTGATATAAACTATAAGTCAATAAGGAGATAAATGCCTAAGATTTGAACAAGTTCAAAAAATGTTTACTCTTGTCCAGGTGATGGGCTAATTTCCAATTTGAGAATCTGAAAAGCATTCATAAATTGAGCTCTTCCAGACAGAATCAATTAGAAGGGATATGGGAGGCTGTGAACCATATCCTTCATTTAGTGGGGGCCCTGGCCAAAAGACATATTGCATTTTCAGAGTTTTACAAAGGAGATTCCCATACTATTCATCTAAATCCTATTTTAACTTTGGTTATCCCCAGCATTGTCGTTATTTATACCATTGTGCAATAGTGAGGCCCAATTTAAAGAATTCCCACTCAAGTAAATGGAAAATAGCTGGTTGTCTCCAAAATAATAATAATAAAAAAATCCAGTTACTTTGTTTCTTCAATTAAGGTCTTACTTTTTAGCTCTGTTCTGTGACTCTCCTTCAACAGTCTTCCAAAATCTTCATGCTTCCTCCAAAGCTGAGAAAACATTTCCTGCAGTTTAGCTCCTAGTAAAACATCCCATTATCAAAAATGATCTGTTGGAAAGGTAGGGTAATGGTGCTAAATTTACCTATCTCAGCATCATAGTGGCTGGCACAGAGTAGATACTTGCTTAATATTATTGAATTAATAAGTAAATGGATTCTTTTTAAAATTAAAGCACAGTTGTTAGTATAAGGTCATCATATCCTAAAATCAAATTCTTTATGTGTTTTGTTGCTGTACTTTTTCAAGACCTATATGTCCTTCCTCCTTTGTATTTCTTTTGTTGGTTACTCACATTTCTTCTCTCCAGTGAAATTCTCCTTTACTTATCCTTTTCATGTTCGATTCTTTTTACTTCTGAATGCTCTTCAAATACACAAGGACATTTAATCTTCCAATGCAAAATGCCAGCCACTCTAGATTTGTGTCACCTGCAAAGCTTAATGTTGTAGTAACTATTCCATCATGCAGATCACTGGCAGAAACATGGAATACCAATATTCTCAAGTCAAAGTCAAGAAGAAATCCACTAGTGATGCTCCCCCTCTTCTCCTCAGGTTGACACCAATCTATTGATTATCCTTCTGAGTGCAGCCTCTGTAATAACACAGTGGATTATTCTTGCTATCTATCAAACGCTGTGGTCTCCCAAGGAGCCACAGATGATGCATTAAAATACTTTATTGGCATAGAACATCTTTAGTATCAGAAGAACAAGACATTTTACACAATAAGTGGGAGATAAATCACATTTTTGAAAATGGAATTATTTTTAAATGCTCTTAGGTACTGTTTAGAGAAGACCTATAATAAAACCTATTGTCAAATGAAAAAAAATCTCTAAGAAAAGTTAATCATTATCCCCTAATGTATTTCTTTCAGATTGGCTGTTTTATAGCAGATTTTCTCGGAGGAGATCACCTGTACTCATTTCCCTCCCACAAGCTTTATAAAATTTGTAAGGCCAAATAGCTCTTGGAGCTCTATGTGACGTCTCCAAGGATTAATGACTCAACTTCAGTGCTCCTTCGCTGGTGTCCTGAGCTCCCCTCTTAAACCTTAAAACCTCCAATGCCTTGAAGAAAAATGACTTATCTACCCAAACCATCCATTACCAGAGCTGGAGCTTTCCAGTTTGCTTACCTTTCTCGGGTTGAGATTTTGCTTAAATGCAGCATGGCTTGAGAAGGTGCTGGTAGCATTAGTTCTAATTCTGTGCGCTGCTACTGGAAAACAGAAACTGACTGACATGTTTCAGTGAAGTCAGATGGAAGCATGATGAATTGGTAGTGTCTCATTTAATACTGAAGGCAGACACCTCTGGACATCATTAAATCCTAGATATATCATAAAAGATGATGGAAATAATATGCAGCATTTTGGGAGTATGTGTGCCCCACCCAACAGTTTAAATCAGATCCTGAAGGGTCCACCAAACCAAATAACTTTAAGCACTACTACAGGGAGCCCCTTACTTCCAGACTATCTGATAAACCTTTTACAGATAAAATATAAACTTTTAAAAGTTTAAACTTCATTAGTAATCAAAAAATGTAAATACATTGTGAGATTGTACATTTTAGTGATCACATTGGCGAAAACTGTAATGAAACCTCTCAGTGTTGACAGAAGTAAAAAACACAGTAATTCTCAAGTTCTGCTGGTGGGAGTTAATACCCTGGGCAGCAATTTGGCAAAATTCTTGAAATATACATGTGATTGGGTCAGCAATTCTGTTTTGAGGAATTTATCCTAAGGGAGAGAATTGGACACGTATACAAAGATATTTATCTCGAGATATTTATTTTTGTCTTGTTCATAATAGTGAGAAGTTTATAACTGTTCAATAATCGGGGTGCTCTCATAAAATGGATTTCCACCAAAGAGTATAGGTTGTGCATTTATCAATATGGAAAGACACTTCTATTAGGTTAAGCCAAAAACTATAGTATTGAATAGGAACCTATATTTCTAAATGAATGAACTGTTAAATAAAAACTACATTTTTTAGGCACAAATGGGAAGGGAGCCTGAAAATACACTGAAAAAATAGTACCCCAAATGATATTTGTGTCTGCTTATACTTAATTAGATTTTAGGGGTGTTTGTGTGTGTGTGTGTGTGTGTGTGTGCCTGTTTTTAAAATGTATGACCTGTCAAACAAGATATATAACATAAATTATAAGCATATCTGTAATAGAGTAATAAAAGTTTATAAAATCCTCAGTAGAAAAAGTATGTTTTGGGAATAGATAAGAATGTTTCTACAATGACCTAAAGGGTAAAATTTTTTCCTATCATTATAGAAACTAATCATCTACTTGTTTAGCTATTGCTTTGTGCAGAGAAGAACATTTCTTTCTGAAGAGATTAATTCACGTGTGCATTTTGTGTTTGGGTGTAGAAATGTCACCTGTTATGTACTCTGTGTAGGATCATTAAATGCTTCACTAGATGTGAGAAGGATGACATAAGTTTTTTATAGTTTATCCCCTTCTCTTCCTCATAATCTCCAGCACAGGGCTCAGAACAGTTCTTAATGAATTAGTGTATGATTGGCCTCTACAAATAATAAGAGTTGAAATTTACTTATTTCTTCATTAAAACTTTTATGTTGTATTCTGTGTTCTGGCATTATTCTAAAGACTTTGCGAGTAGGAATTTTATCCTCTAAGAGAGCCTAGATTGAAGAGTTATTATTATTCCCATTTTATAGGTGAAGGAACAGATGACTTACACATAGTTTGGGTAACTTTTCTGAGATCAAGCACTAGCAAGTGTGAGTGAATATTTTTCTCCAAGTTGGTAATGACGGTGATATGTATCATAAAAGAAACTGAAATGCTCTGAGTGTCTTACAATAGGGAATGGTATACCACAATGACAGATCTTCATACTGGAATATTATGCCACCATCAAAATAATGTTGATATATTTGGGGCACATGGTGGCTCAATTCATTAAGTAAACAACTCTTGACTTTGGCTGAGGTCATGATCTTAGAGTCATGAGATCAAGCCTTGTGTCAAGCTCCATGCTGGGCATGGGGCTGGCTTGAGATTCTCTCTCTCTCTCTCTGCCCTCCCTGCATGCACCCTCTCTCTCAAAAGGAAAATAATGTTGATACATTAATAATAGGGTGGGAAGTGTTTTCAAGAAAATATATGTCAAAGAAGACAGATGTGGAATTGAAACATGATCATAATTGTGTG
Source organism: Mustela putorius furo (assembly GCF_011764305.1). NCBI lineage: Eukaryota > Metazoa > Chordata > Mammalia > Carnivora > Mustelidae > Mustela > Mustela putorius. The sequence continues at coordinate 24,077,542 of NW_025421341.1, forward strand.
CAAAATGGTTAAATATATAAACTAGGGGGAAAATCACAGTAAGTAAATGTAACTAGATGTTAATGACAACTACTTCAAGTAGGAGTGAGAATGTACATTATTTTAGTTTATTTTTAATTGCTTCCTAATTTTCCAAAAATGACTATAGTGAACAATATTACTTTGAAATAAAAGTTGTCATTTTCTTCCTCCAAGTTACTACCTAGCAAGAAATATAACACATATATGAAGAAGTGGTACTAAAATTTAAAATCTGGAAACACGATCCCTGATTTAATGGCAGTACTAATATGTAGGACCCTGAGATATCTTAGGGACACTGACTGCCAGTGAATTTATGGATGGTCAGTGAGTCCTGCCTAATTTCCAGCCTCTAAACAACATCCTGTAAGGCTTCTCACTTAGTAGAGACACAAAAGTTAGGAAGTGCAGAGCAAGAACAAAAATGGCTGAAGTAAACAACAGATAACCAACCTAATAGAGGGCTTTGAGTTTTGCTGGAAAGATCTCTATGAAAAGATAGAGTGTATGATTCTATCACTAAATATTAATTTGTTTGGTTGTTTTTTCTTAACTATCCAAAGTTCTGATGTGTACAACGAAACCACAATAATGTTTTAGTGGGAACCTAGTGGGAACTAGTGGGAACCTCCCTGTGAGGTATTAGACCTACTTTCTCTAGGCAGAGGCACAGACAGCTAGAAAGGGCAAAACTGAGAATAGATCTTTTGTCTGAAAGAAAATCTGTCATTCTGGAATAGGAATGGAAGTTGACCTGGGGACTGAGATGCAGAGGACTTGCTCTGCTCTAGGGCTAGGGTGAAGAGGTTGGGACAAATATTTCAGGCATATAGCCTAGCAGAAAGATCCAGCTGAGAGTGTGGGTGTGTAGGTGTGAGGATATAATTAAAACATACTAACACTGGAATACAGGGCTCAGGGGAAGAAGGGGACTTTGGCATGGATTACAACTGCTGGAAGGGGAGATTGCTTTTCTGTCCCTGGGCGAAGGGAACACTCCCACAGGATCTTGCAGTGCTCCTTGGACTATAAACACATCTCTTTTCTAGAAAGGGATGGACCAGCTTCTGGGTCAACAGGTTTCACTGGCAATGCATTAACACACCCATAATTCACGAGCCTGTGGAGGCCAGTCGTCCACCTTCAATGGCAACACTCTCAGGTACCTACCTTCCTTGCCTGGCACTTGTCTCTTTTCAATCCCATTGATACCAGTTTTTCTTGTCTTCTTTCCTTTACTATAAGGTAAGCTGGATTCATTTTTGCACATGAACCCCTTAAATTTATCCCTTTGGAGTTCAAAGAAATTAGACTTCTTGAATAGGTAAGTAGTTTTGTTGTTGTTGTTGAAAATTATCTTCTTAAAACACCACTACTCACAATGGAGTACTTGGATCAAATAGGTATTCCTCAAAGATTTGGATTTACCATGGAAAGAAGACTCTATAGAAGAAAGAACAAAGACATTTCTAGTTATGTTGGCATTAGGACTATTGAAAGATGGCTTCCTGTGTTCTTGAAGGTTCTTGAAGAGGTGCCAGCTGCCATGATGGAAGAGTTGTAGGACACTCCTTTACTGCATTCCTCCAGACTGCTTATTTATGCTTGTTGATGCTTTGGGATGATTCTGATGCTGTTTCAAGAATCTCCTTTCTCTTCTCTTTTCTTTGGAGAACTTACCCAAAGTTTTAGCCCCTTCTAGGGTTTCTAATTCTGATATTGGTCTCAAGTTTCAATATTCAATCACAGGGCCCTGATAAAGATTTATTATTAGATATTCTGCTAACTTGGCTCAGTGATGGGTATTAAGAAGGGCATGTACTGGGCGCCTGGGTGGCTCAGTGGGTTAAGCCTCTGCCTTCAGCTCAGGTCATGATCTCATTGTCCTGGGATTGAGTCCCGCATCGGGCTCTCTGCTTGGCAGGGAGCCTGCTTCCTCCTCCTTTCTCTCTCTGCCTGCCTCTCTGCCTACTTGTGATCTCTCTCTGTCAAATAAATAAATAAGTAAATAATATTAAAAAAAAGAAAAAAGAAGGGCACGTATTACATGAAGCACTGGGTGTTATATGCAAACAATAAATCATGGACCACTACATCAAAAACTAATGAAGTACTATATGGTGACTAACATAACATAATAAAAAAAGATATTCTGCTAACTTAAAATTAATAACACACATTACATAGTCAGACAATCCCATTGTATCTTTATCAAATGTTCTCAGTCCCATTCCCCTAGTTCATTTTTCCAGACACCCAGACACAAAAACTCTGAATTGCTTTAGTCTCCTTCTCTTATTCCTGTAACTACCTAGTTCGTAAGTCTCTTATGCTCCTCCTTTGATCTACTTATTTGCTGAATGAATGTAACTTTTTCTAGATAAACCAATATTTAGGGTATTTATATGAGTCCTTGTTTTATTTTTTATATTTTAATTTATTTTTTTAATTTCTTTTCGGTGTTCCAGAATTCACTGGATTGGAGCACTCTGTGCTCCATGCAATATGTGCCCTCCATAATACCCACCACCAGGCTCACCCAACCTCCCACCCTCCTCCCCTCCAAAACCCTCAGTTTGTTTCTCAGAGTCCACAGTCTCTTCATGGTTCATCTCCCCCTCCAATAATTTTCATTTAGAAATAACAAAATTTGGATCTTATGTGCCACTTACATATACCATGTAATAACATGTCTGATAGCATACTAGCATAGTAACATTAGATACAGCAGAGGGTTTTACATTCGGTGACCCTTGTTTACTCAACTTAATGGTCCAGCCAATATTCTCTATTCCTTCTTGCAAATGTAGTCAGTGATACCTGTGGCTTATGGAACGTTCAAACTTTATCTGTATGTTTACCGAAGGCCAGTTGTGTTCCTTGGAAAAATCTTTATGCCATTGTGTTCTAATTATGTGGTCCAATAAAGTATAAGCCCCCACAAGTAAAATGACTTGGTTTTTGAACAACTGAGTTGAATGGTTTTGAAAGAGTTGAAAACAATGAATTGCTCAAAATTACTTTTTAAACTTAAAATATATGCACAGGATAAATGTAGGTATCTATTCCTTTTTCTAAAAAAAGACTTCCTGTTTTAGGTAACTTTTTCAATTAATTGAACAACTACTGCACCTGACCATACAAATCTGAGGGCTTTTAGTATAGGACTTGAGGGAGTATAGCACAGTGACTCCTAGCATGGGCTCTGGCAACTGTCCGAGTTTAAATCCTGTTTCTATTTCTTACTAGTGTGGATGATTTCCCTCATCTGCAAAGTGAGGATAATACTAATTTCTATCTCATGTGAAAATCAAATGAATTAATTCATGTAATGCACTTTAAATAGAGCCTGACACATAGTAAGCTCTTGATAAATATCATTTATAGGTGAAAGTGGGAAATGAGGAAACTTAAGATGGAGAAATGACCTAGAAGGAAATCTAAGCAATGTCCTTGATGCCATGTGATTCACAAAGTAAGGAGGCATTGCAGACACTTTTCTGAGAAAAGATGACAGGAGAAGATAATTCTAGCTGCTGTGATTTACAATACTAACAATATAAATAATAATAATAACATTTTCATGGCACATTAATAACTCTTGAGTGTTTGAGTGACTTTTCCCTTTGACCTCTTGGAATAAATATAAGAATTAGAATCAGGTCCACAGTTCTAATGGTGGTTTAGCCACAAACTATTTAAGTGAACTCTGGCCAGCTGCATTTACTTTCTGGACTAAGGGTTCCTCTTTGGGCACTTGGAGGTAATAGAATCTGCCTGTCTACCTTATGAAGTATAAGGTAGTAAGGGTACAGTAAGGAAGGTAGGAGGTATTAGGGAGAGGCCCAGGGCCTGGACAAGAAAGAGTGAGGTCACCACGTGACAGCTATAAGAGAGACTGTTCCATCTGGGGGCTTTTTGGGTGGCTGAAATTTAAGATGTATTCATTGTTTTTTGTAGGCCATATACCTGTTCATGACTAGCTCTGTGTTCTGTGATTCACATTTATTATATGAAAGGGAACAATTTGAAGCTTAAATGACAGGATATGGAGCAGAAAAAATATAGGGGGTGGTCAGCATGGGATCTGGACTTATTCCCTATGTCTCTTGGAAAAGTCTATGTAGAGAATAGTTCTTTTGCCATCTCGGGCTGGAATTGCTTCAGATTTAAATGTGTTGAGAAGCTTGGCTGCCATTGTTCAAATAAGGTATATGTCAGTGATGTCAACACAACGTGTTGAGGAAATGTCACATCTGTCTGCAATTGGCTACCTCTCGATAGGAGAAACACCGCTGGAAGCCTGGAGACCAGATGTTGCTTTCAATCAAATAGAGGTCAAGCAGCTTTAGAAGAAGAATGTCTGCACCTCCCCATCCCTGGCCCTAAGAGAAACATGCAATGCGATTTTAGTGGAATCATAATTGTTTTAGCTCATGTTCACATTTTTCCTGGTGTATGACATTGTAGTCACTAGGACAGAGGAACAAATGGTAGCCCTTGGTGGCTATGAAGAAGACATCAAAGCAGTGAGATTCCTAGTCACAGGATCACATGACCTTGGTCCCAGCCTTGGTTTTGCCATTGCCGACATTGAGGGAGACTGAAAATATCATTTTTTCTCTTTATACTTCAGTTTTTTAAAATTGATCAATGACGGCATAATCCTAGATGGTTTGTGTTACATTTTGCAGTTTAACACTTTGCAATTATGCAGATATGAGGGAAGCCTAGCCTTGGCTAAGCCTTGGGATAGTCACCTGGAAAATCAGCATAGTGATCTTTCCAAGGTGAAAGCCTCTTCTGGTATTTCCTACTAGTCCATGTGGGGAAAACGGGTTAAAACAGCTGGTCGGAAACATGTCCTGAGCCAGAGTGAGAAATGACTGAGTGTGAACTTAATTTTAAAGAACTCTCTAATTAAACCTCTTAGAGTCAATAAAATACCTCATCCCTTAACTAACCCTGTGAGCCGGAGGCATGGTGGAATTACGGCACATTTCAGATGGTTTGTTTTTTTGCATTAATAAAGGTTTTCTGTTAGAGTAATACTAAAACAGAAAAGAAAAAAAAAAAAAGAAAAGAAAACAGGTTTCTTTCCAGTTCAGTTTAATGCCAATAACTACATAACTACATATATGTTGAGCATACATTAAATGAGAAGTTCTTTGCTCGATGCTGCTAGAGATGAATAGTTGTGAAGGGGTAAACTGTTTACCTCCATTCACGGCATCTTTCTTCCATGCCTAGGTATATTCCCTAGCTTCTCTTTACCCTGTTACTAGCTCCCCATCAGTGAATGTGGGGAATTTATTGATTAATAAGCTTGGAAAGAATAACTGGTTTTATTCTGCCTTTCTTCCTAGAAGCCTGCTTCCCTCCATAGAGTAATTGCTCTGGGTTACATTGTCCTGCATAGGTCTTCTAACGCTATGTGGAAGGGAGGAGAAGTCTAGTTTTCAGCTAGTAATTTAAAAATCCTTTAATTTTTTTTTATGGCATTGGCCAATGACATTAAGAAATAAAAACAAAATAATGAAATTTGGGAGAGCAAATTATACCTGCGGTAAGGCTTCTGATGGGCCAAGATGTTTGACTTTTGGCCATGGACTTAGTATACAGGCAGGATCTTTTGATTTTGGTGATTTGAGATTTGCATTAGCCCAGATGAGTTTTTATTAGTTATGTAATTGGAATTTAATTGTTGTGACCTGGATGAGGTTCTAAAACATATGCATGGTGTTTGCATCTTGGTAAATGATAGTGGTTGGAGGTTTCATCCACAAGCAAGAGATATGATTTTTTGTTTGTTTGTTTGTTTGTTTGTTTTAGAGGGGGAAAGGACCGGAGGGAGAGAGAGCATTTTAAGCAGAATCTATGCCCAGCATAGATCCTGATGCAGGAGGCTTGATGTCATGACCCTGATATCATGACCTAAGCCAAAATCAAGAGTCAGATGCTTAACTGACTGAGCCACACAGGTTCCCTGCAAGAGACTGTTTTTATGGGACCTTGAATGGGTCCTCAAGGAGGCCAGAGAATTCATACATTTGGCCCTTGTATGATCTGGCTAAGGGGGACAAAGCTGAGATAAATATCCAATTACAGAGAAAAGAGACTCTGTCCTAGCTTTTTAGGCATCAATAGGTAGAACAGTATTGCATTTAATTCAAATATTGCATTCAAAATACAATGCAACTGAGTTCCATGAATGCTCTGAATGAAGCATTTCTAGTTTCAAATTGTTAATGTCACATATGAGAAGCAATGTAGACTGGCTATTCCATGTCCCACTCCACAGTCAAGAGCAAGGAAAATGGGGAGACACTAACTCTGAATTCATTCAAGTAGTTCACCGGTTTAAGAGTAGATAATAGTCAAAGAACTCCTGGGAAAGTTTTCGAGTGATTCTGTTTTTGTAGGTGGACATGGATCCTAAAAGATCATGCCAGAATACATATGGGATTCAAGTCAGAGGAAGCAAGTGTTTTGACAAACACATGGAATAAAGGACCAGGACTTTACTAGGAGCCTGAGTTCACGGACATGAAAGTAGCAGTAGAACTTTAGCACTGAACACAAGATAGACAGAATGTGTCGGGGTAGAGGCGGTGGTGAAAGAAAGAAATGGTAAGAATGATCAGACTCATGTAAAATTCATTAATTAAGACACACTTCATGGAGCAGTTGGTGTCTGAGATGGATGAAATAGAGATTTTCCAGAGGACCTTGGCTAAATCTAGGACAGAAGGAGGAGACTTGGAGCTCTTAGCACTGTCTCTGGTTTCTAGTTTCCTTTTCAACCTGTGTGAATCCACATAATTGAGGCATTTGTAATAGGTGGGCCATTAAAACAATCTGGTTAAATTTTAGTAACAGCCATAAAAGGTGAGATGATAGGGTTTTTCTTCTACCACTTCTTTCCCTATCCTCCTTCTATACTCCCTTAGGAATTTGTTTTAGGTGTAAGGTCCACTAAAACAGAGATAGGATGCCAAGGAATTGAACTAATCTTGGCAAGTTTGAGATTCTTGGCTTATTTTTCATCATTATTTGTTAAAAGCATAGTATGGGTCTGAGGTAAACTGAGAAATTCCCTTTTCAGTGGTCTAACCATCTGGCATGTCACAGCATTTTTATACCCTGATGTTCTGATGCCAGAGTTGGGGACAGGTGTAAATTCCCTAATGTATTTATTTGGAATGCTCTTGTCTGGTTTTTACCCCTCATTTACCCCTTATGCAGACCCTTAGACTTTTGTTATATTTGTTTATAATGAGACTTTGAACATATTGCTTGGTAAAAAACACCTTGGGAATTTTGATATTTCATGGTTACTTTTCACACATGGTACTTAAGATATGCTTCAATAGGAAGCATCTTAGATCTCATGAATAATAAGTTATGAGTAGAAACCTATCAGTAGTGAGGGATAAAAGAGAAGTTTATATCGTTCAATCACATCAAGGGTGTCTTTTTTTTTTTTTTTTTTTTTTAAGAAGAGGAAAAGGGGGCTCCATATGCAAAGAAAAGTATGTTTGGGAAACAGAAGTCATCTTTGACAAAAGAGTTGACTCTGAGTAGGGAGAAGTATAGGCAAAACTGCAAAGGTAGCAGGAAGAAAATTTTCAAGCTGGGGTCCTTTGTGGTCATCTGGTCAGGTCTTAAAGTGGAATCAGGACATCTGCTTTCAAACCAAATCTATGCAATTAGTAACTGTGTAACTACTCAAGCCACATCATTTGCCTTCAGTTTGCTCATTATTAAAGTAAAGTTTAAATAAAATATATATTGTAATATGGGGAAATGCCTAGTGGAATACAGATACATATTAGGTGTTCAAAGAATAATTCTTAAATATGTTGAAACTCAATCTATTCCCTCTCCAATTTAACACATGAGGTAACTGGGACTCAAAGAAATTAACTTATTTGTTTAAGTTTCCAGAGTTAATAGTGGCAGAGATGAGATTCAAATCTGTCTTTCTCTTTTCTCCTTGTGTAGTGGGCTTTCTACTGCATCATGTTTAAGTGATATGATTTTAATAACAGCCTTAGTGATGACTAGTTAGATTAGAATCACACCAGGGCCCTTGGAAGATAAGGAGAAGAACTGTGCTATCTTTGTCAAATCACTGGTGATTTTGGCGCTGAGGGGCAACTTGAATCTGGTGATCTGCAGGATAGATTAGGGAAGGGAAGCTTTCTGGAAAACATTGGTTCCTGTTCCATTGTAGGCTTTGAGAATATGGTAAGTGAAGCTGTTCCATTTCCCATTATATGATCAACTTTAAGGATGTCTGGTTTATAGATGTACAACAAATATATGTTGAATAAATGAAAAATAGGAAAGAATTAGTGAAACAAATTAAATGAATGAATACATAGATAAAATATATACATGAGTGAATGAAATAGTGTTTTGGTCTTTACTTCCTTTTCCTAGTTGAACAGTAGAATATTAAAATAAGGTCTAAAAATTCATAAGGATATTGTCACTTTCTTTGAGATCATCATTGTTAGAAATACACTAATTTGACCAAGATCCAGTCTTTTTCTGGGAACAGATAATGAGAATCCAGCCTGGTTAAGAGTATTAGATTCAGTGACACAAAACTGAATTTGAATCTTGTCTGGGCTCTATCACTCATTAGCTGTATGATTTTTGAGCAAGGACTCAAGTCGGGGTGGGGGGGAGGCAGAGCAGAAGAGGAAAAAAGAGGAAAGAAAATGGCCGGTGTAAGATGCCTGACTGTAAGACACTTTTTGAAAAAGCATACCTTTGTCAACCCTGGGGATTCCCAGCAAGTCTTATTGTTAGAATTCCCCTCCCCGCCCCCCTCACCAGGCTGAGCTCTACATAGGCTGAGACAAGAACCAGTAAAATACAAACTATTCATAGATGCAGAGTTTTCGTGATATGAATGTGACCATGTATTTATTTGTCACATACACTGGGAAGCAGGAATGTAGTCAGCTTCACACTTTTCAATTGTGGATTATTCATCTGCTTTGCTTCACCTTTACACCTTATATTTGTGAGGAGGAAGCAGAAGTGATGTCCAAATAGCCCTTTTCTATTTATTATTAAGTTCTAGGAGAAAACTGTTCAGCAAAGAGAGAGAGCTTCTCCTTTGTCTGAATTCTCAGAGTCCATTGGTACGCTTGTCACACTGAAACTTCTACCTAGCAGAGCAGTTGTTTGGTTCCAGGTTTTTGGCCCTTTGTAAGCTCAGCCTTCACTCTGTGTCATACCACTTAGATTGTAGTGGGTATTCATATCGGTTCCATCACCGATTTGAAGCAGAGTCTTCAAAAGACTCATTTTCGTTCAGTAAAAATTATTTCTATTTACCTTGTTTTTATTCATAATTATTAACTTTTTAAATAAGATTTTATCTATTTTTTTGACAGACAGAGATCACAGGTAGGCAGAGAGGCAAACAGAGAGAGAGGAGGAAGCAGGCTCCCTGCTGAGCAGAGAGCCCGATGCAGGACTCAATCCCAGGACCCTGGGATCATGACCTGAGCCGAAGGCAGAGGCTTTAACCCACTGAGCCACCCAGGCGCCCTTTTATTCATGATTATAGAGTCCATGGTGCTTGCTTGGTATACCTAAATGTCTCCTTTTCCTGGAGGATTTGAGCATCTAAGTATCTCACTTGGGGCCTTGGTAAATCAAAGACAAGGTTTATCAGCAAGATGGAGCAGCCCTTTCACTCAGCTGCACCAGGGAGCCTATCATGCATGGGAAAGGTTGAACTATGCTTCTGGGTATTGGGAGGCTTGTCCTCACTTAGGAATGTCCCAAATGACATTAGGGAAGAGAGTTCCCTAGAACCAGGACCACACAATAATCCCTATTCAACAGAACTTCTTTCTGAACAGAATGTAAGGAGTAGAGAACTTTCTCTCCCTCAGAAGTCACTCCTGTTACCATAATCCTTCCTTAATGTCAGAGTTTTGTACTACTTAAACCATGGAAAGCCTTGAGTTAGCTAAGTAATAGCTACTGTAGCTTAAGTCAAACACATTTACCCCAGAGAGGGAGGGCCTCTAATGTTTCAGCCCTCACACCATAAATGCTAATTAATTACCTGAACAAAGAGGAAGCAGGGAAGGACAGAGGAGGTAGCAGAACCCATTTGTTCTCTAAGTCACAAACAGGGAGGAAGAAAGGGAAAATTCAAGTATTCCATGCTGCCCTATAGATTTATTTCAAACTCTAGTTATAGACCGCATCTCATTTTGACTTTTTCCCATAGGACATTTCCTATTGCATCCTAAGCACATCAGACTCACTGATCATTTCCTTAATAATACAGTGCCTGGGATGCCTGGGTGGCTCGGTGGGTTAAGCCTCTGCCTTCAGCTCTGGTCATGATCTCAGGGTCCTGGGATCGAGCCCCACATGCCTCTCTGCCTACTTGTAATCTCTGTCTGTCAAATAAATAAATAAAATCTTAAAAAAAAATACAGTGCCCTGTATGAATGTTTCTCCCTATCTGATATCCCTTTGGGGAAGGTTATTTACCTTTCTGAGCCAGTTCCATCATCTTCGTTGAAGACAATAAAACCACCCACCACATTGGGGCTATCATAAGAATTAAATAAAATGACCCATGGAAAGGGCTTAATATAATTTCTAAGCTCAATAATTATAACTTGGCATTTTTTTCTTTATTTTACTTTTTCCCCAACTACCATCTCAAATACATTTTTTGCTTTGAAACCTCCCCTGTATGTTCAGTTAAATCATTGCTTTTTCAGGGCAGCCCGGTGGCTCAGAGGGTTAAAGCTTCTGCCTTGGGCTCAGGTCATGATCCCCGGGTCCTGGGATGGAGCCCTCCGTTGGGCTCTCTGCCCCGCAGGGAACTTGCTTCCTCCCCCCTCTCTCTCTTTGCCTGACTCTCTGCCTACTTGTGATCTTTCTCTCTGTCAAATAAATAAAATCTTAAAAAAAAAAATCATTGCTTTTTCTTCTATGCTTCCACATGATTCTGTACAAATTTACATTACACTCAGTTGGGATTTATTTTGATGTTTGTCTTCCCTAAAGGACTTCGGCCTTTTGGAGATGGGGTCTCTTTCTTGGTCATTTTTTTTTTTTAAAGCATCCAACACAGTTCCTCTGAAAATAAAACCTTTATATTGATCAAAATGAATTATTGAGAGAGCAAGTAAGTGTGTGAATGAATAAGTGAAAGTTCTTTTTTTTTTTTTTAAAGATTTTTCTTTATTTATTTGACAGACAGAGATCACAAGTAGGCAGAGAGGCAGGCAGAGAGAGAGGGGGAAGCAGGCTCCCCGCTGTGCAGAGAACCCAATGCGGGACTCAATGCCAGGACCTCAATGCCAGGACCCTGAGATCATGACCCGAGCCGAAGGCAGAGGCTTAACCCACTGAGCCACCCAGGTACCCCAAATGAAAGGTTCTTAAAAAGATATACCATAATGGAATAAATTGAAGTTCCTGAAAGGATAATTAAGAGACAATGGGTTTTGGCTAACTAGTTTGTATTTCATTTTATTAAGGAAGTTTCAAGGTTACAACAAGCATTTGTTTTATGAGATTGCAGATCAAGTAAGTTAAGACAATTAGCTGGGATAAGCTCAGTTTTCTAGATAAAGAATGAAGATGCATGAGGATATTGTAGGGAAGGGAAGGAGAGCAGGAAACAGATGGAGAAGGGAAGACAACAGAGGAGGAGCTGCACGAGTTCTGGAAGAGAGGGAATTAAGACAGCTGCTGGGAAAAAAAAAAAAAAAAGATTTGGGAGAAAGTCAAAGATATTTCCAAAGAGAATTTTTAGAAAACTTTCAGTTAGTTTTCTTTCCCATCTAGCTCAAGGAGCCTTCCTTAAACTATTCTGTACCTGGCTCCAAAGATTAACCATCTTCCCATCCCCTCTGGACAACATAAATAGTATTGTTGGTGATGGGGTTCCTTTCTGTCATCTCCTCTAAAATCCCAGATCATACACTAGGAAATCCAGTCTTCTCTCATTTGCTTCCTCTTTGCTCTGGACTTGGTCTCTGGAATTCCCTTGCAGCCCTCTGTTCAAACTTTGCTAACAACCAGGACCAGGTTTTCATCTGACCAAGCCAGATGCCTCCACACACAACTACTGAGAACATGCTCTTCTCTGTTAACCTTGAGAATTAACCTTCAGAGCGGATCCCTTGTTCACCGGTGTGGGTCTGTGTTGAACTTCAGCATAACCACATGCCTTCTCAATTGGTCTTTCCCAGAGAAGAGGAACCACCTCTTCTGCCCTGCATTTTCTAGACTCCATATGATTGATCTTGTACCTCAGTTCAGTGTTCACTGAGCATGCTGGGTTTTAAGGACATGGCATGTGTCATTTTGTCTCTACCTTCCTCAAAACATCAAACAATAACTTCAGGCAGCCTCCTACATAAGGCAATAAGGTAAATGTCTCTTTACTTCTAGTCTATTTTTGCTTCGTGACATAGGAAGTAAAAAAAAAAAAGTTATTCCCTCTTTATGTACCATCCTATTATGTTGAAAGTAGGCAAGCTTTGGAGGAAATAACTAAAATGCAATATACTTGGTTAGAAACTGATTCTGTAAATTGATCATATGGCAGTAAGCACAATAAAATGGGTAATTTTCCCATTAGTAGAAGGAGAATCACTACAGAAATATCAAAGGGCAAACAAAGCCACAGGATTAACAGCCATAAACTCTTTTGAATTTATCAGAGCATGAATTTTTGCAGGGAGCTGGGACAGGATCACTGATTTAGTAGATTACCTTATAAAAACTACAAAAACAGACTTCTATCATGCTGGGATGTTTACAAGTTCGTGTTTATGGGCTAAAAGTAGAATAAAGAGGTGAGAATATGAAAATGAATTCATCATATTGTTTCTGTGCTATTGCATATGATTTCCCCAACAGCTGTCTCAACACAAGACATGCATTTTCAATAGCATTGTCTGCTAGGGAAGGAGCATTTGGCATGATGGTGGATTTATCTTGGGCCCAGTTCCTGGTGGCCCAGTAAATAGAGGCTTCCTGTCCTACCTGGTATAATTCCAGGGACAGTAGGATGATCCTACCTCTTCTGACACCCAAGCCTGAAATACCAATGGCTTTTCTCTTTGGAGTTAATCTCTTTATGTGACCAGTTTGAAAACATCCCTTAAAAACCATTAATTCCTTGGTCTCTCTCTTACTTAGTTTATTAAGGGATTTTTGTTTCTAATACTTGGGCTTATAGGCTTTATGTGTGTGGTAGTAAAATGAAAAGGACAGAAAATTGAATAAATAAATTGCAATTTTATCTTAAAATGAAGTTACTTTGGACATTGATTCTTAAAAGTAACATTTGAACTGTCAGCCCTAATCATTTGGGATATGTTCGATGAATTTGATCTCATGAAACTGCTGGATACAATATGAAATTAGAGATGCCTTCCAGCACAAAGAAAATATTGGCCTCACAATAAGACAGGATTGATGAGTGGGATTCTTTGTTGGCTATTTAATACCTTCTTGGCCTTGGGCAAGACACTTCACTCTAAATGAAACTCTGAACTTTACGTGAAATCGAAGTTGAGTAAAAAAAGGAAGGGGGGGTGGATTAGATTTTGAGTCATGTAAAATGACAGCTTATTCCCATGTGACTGGCACCAAGAGGACTGACTTTGACACTCAGTTGAAACATCTGCAGGAAATATGAGGAAAACACACCCACATACCACTCAAAAGAGGACCTTTCACATGTGGCTGTAGGAGTTGTTAACCAAAGAGTCAAGGCAAGTCATAGGCCAAAAGTTCATCAAAAACATGCAATCACACATCTAACTGAGCCATGGTCTCATAACAATCCATGATTTGTTTCAGTGTTAAGTAATCTCCATAAATAACAAAAAATAATAACTTATTCTTTCTGGCACGTGAGAATTACAAAGCATTCATTCTTCATCTCTGGGGAATAAGGTTAGGGATTACTCTTTCTATTTTGAAGATGGAGAGACTGAGGCTTCATGAAACTTAGTTCTGTTTCAAAGTCATGCAGGAGAAGCCAAGCTTGTATGTAAATGTTCTGGCTAATCATACTAATTTTTGGAATTAAATTAAACACTGTCATAGGATGTTGTCTTTTTGAAAATTATTTCCTAGAGGTAACTTCTAATGATTCTTTTAGAGGAGGTCAAAACTGATTTAACTAATCTAAGTACCATTAAGGTCAGTTTAAAAATAAACCAGACTTGCCCTCTCAATTTGTCAGTTCCACTGTTGGACTGAATGGGGCTGAGGCTTTAATGTCCATCTGGAAGATATCTACTTTACAACATTGCTGTGTATCACTATATGGGTCAGAGAACCAGACTCATCATCTAAATAAATATTGTTGTTAAATTATTTCCCATTGTGAAGGTTTGAGCCTCATTAGATTTAGAGTAGAAAGAACACCATTAGCTCAGTGCTCACAGCTAACTACTGTTTTCCATTTCAGATTTGGTGTGATAAATTTAGCGAACGACACTGAAAACAGCTCTTACTTGCTTAAAAGTTGTAATTGAATTACACGATAGCATTGAAATATTACAACTAGATACAAACTTTATCTATTATAAGTTCATTTTCATTTTAAAGCTTCTGGTTTGAAGGACCTGATGGGAACAACTTGGGAAATGGAAGGAATGAAATCATTAAGTTTGTCAATGACAGCAATCTTTTTCATTCTGTTTTTGTTTGTGCTTTTTAAGAATGTTGCAGAGGCTTGAAGAGTTTGAGAAAATTCCAAATGAATACATGAAGTCGGCTTTAAAAGGGTAGCCTGTGCCACTTGTAATATTTATGCTATAACCAGGCACTAAATTTAATATGCTGGAGGTCTGCTGATTGCACAAGCAATGGCCACTTGCATTTGCAATTAACCACTCACACCCTTGTTTTTCCTTGCAACCCAAGAGGTTGATTATGTGATTGTAGGTATAATAATTAGCACACATGAAAAGAAAAACCCAGCAGAAGTCTCCTAAGAGTGTTCTTTCTTCGAAAGCTTCAAATATGAACTAATTAGGTTAGCAGGCATAGGAGATGGTTCCTAACATTTACTCCATCAAAACCGTTTACCTGTAGTAGTGTTCTTATTGTATAGCAGAAATTGGTTCTTTAACAGTCCTATGTGAGGATAGCTCCCTATTCCAAAAGAGGGGGAGAAGTGACATATATGGCAGAGTGAGTCTCCCTACTCTCAGATACATTCTTCCCACTATAGCCTGACACTGGAATTTCTAAAGTACCACACACAAAAGAATATAGAGAAACCTACCATCTTTCAGAGTGTAATTTTTTCCTTCTGTTTTTCCTTCTTTCCATCCTTCCTTCCTTCCCTGTTTCCTTCCTCCCTTCCTCCTTCCTTCCTTCCTTCTCCCATCTTTCCAATTGCACTCTGCTTCTGGAAGTACGACAGATTCAAACGAAAAAACTTGAAAATTCATTTAGTACAATCACTTAGAAAAGTTGGGTAAAATATTTTAAAATGTTAAAAATATATAGTTGAGCTCACAAGAAAAAAGGGAAATATTTTTGTAGCTGCCAGCAGTAATAAATTTTATGTGTATGAGCCAATTTAGATGCTTGACCTTGGTATATAGGCTGAAAGTCATCAAATTACAAGTAGAATTTGACAAATAATTCAGTACACATGATTTTAATACATTTTCAAAAAATTAAGGACTGACATGTTTAGCTAGTATTTAGGAAAAATAAAGAAATTTTAAACGATGAAATTAATAAGCTTGATATAATGGGCAATACACATGGAACTTGGTATTTTGTGTTTAAGAATGTACATTCTTCAGAAACACATATAAAAATTTTGTGAAAATTGATCACATACCAAATCACAAATATAAAAAAAATCATTTCATAGATGATTTGCTCTGATCACATGAAACAAAAATAGTATTAAAGAGAGAGATAGAAAATCAATCCTCTTTCCTATGTAGTTGAAAATAAAAGAAAAACAGCACACTTCTAAATAATTTGTGAATGAAAAATAAAACTATAATTCAGAAAATGTGAAAATCAAGTTGGTAGTCAAAGTTCTAGGCCCAACCACCTTAGGCCTAGATGGTGTTCAGGTAATTTTTTACCAAAATGTCAAGAGAAGCAGTAACTGCACAAGTCCTTTCAGAAAATAGAGAAAGAGGGAAAACCTCCCGACTTATTTAAGAAGCCATTTTACCTTATTTACAAAACCAGTAAAGAACAATACAAGAAAAAAATGTAGACCTATCTTATTGAGACTATAGATACAAAAATAATAAATAAAATCTGGGGAATTAAGTTTAGCAATGTATGTAAAAAATGAACCATCACAATAAAGATTTTATTCAATGACTACAAGGAGGTTTTGATTTCAACAAGGTCTATCATTAGAGCACACAATAACAATATAATACATAATACACAGTAACACTTGAAAGAAGAAAAGCTTTGTGATCATTCCAGTATATGAATTTAAAAGAGCATCTGATAAAATTTTACTAGAATTTATTAGAAAATGCTCTTAGTAAATTATGAGTAAGAGTGAAACTTCTTAACTTGGATAAAGACACCTATCAAATATCTATAACAAATACAATTGTTAATGGTGGATTGGTACTAGTACCCTATCAAAGTCAAGAAAAGCATGTTCCCTCTCATTATTTCTAATCTACATTGACAGATAGGTTCTAAGCAGTGTGGTAAGTAAAATAGATAAATATTGAAAAGGAAGAAGCAGAGTTATTGTTCTCCACTTTTAATATCATTTGTATAAGATATCAAGAACATTCCACAAGTGAATAGAACTGATGAAAGGGTTCAATGAGGTTGCTGGATACATGATCAATATACAAAAAAATAATGGTATTCTGTGTACCAACAACAAACACATAGAAAATGTAAGTTAAAAAGAAGGCACTACTAAAACCAGCAACAAAATATGTGCCTATGAATAAATCTAAGACAAAATGGAGAAAATTAGAAATCTGAAGTTTTATATTTGAAAAACATAAAAGAATACTTGAATAAACGGAAAAATATATAACATTTTTTTAGAGATAGTATCAATACTATAAACACAGCAATTCTCTTTCACCTTAATCTATAATAACAATGATACCCCAACCTAATTCATGATAAAACTTCACAAACTTATAAACCTTTCTTTGGAAGAGCAAAGAGCCAAAATAACCATGAGAACCTTAAGAAGAAGGGAAGGAAAGAATTTGACGTAACTGACACAAAGCTTACATTGAAGCTTAGAAATATAAACAATGTGACACTGACACAGAAATAGACAAACAGATTAAGAACAGAAGAAGAGTACCCAGTAACAGATTTACTCGTACATGAGATAAGTTATATGACACAGGTGGCACAAATATCAGTGGAGAAAGGATAGGCTACTCTCAAAACAAAACAAAACAAAAAAAAGGCCATCCATATTGAAAAAATAAAGTTAGGTCCATTTCTAACATAGAGAAGTAAATTCTAGATGGATTAAACTCCAAAATGTGAGAAGAGAAACTATTAAACATTTAGAAGGTATTACAGAAAGTATTTTTATAATATTGTGATATGGAAGGCTTTCTTAACTTCCAAAAAACATAACTCCATTAAAAATCAGATTACATTTTAACTAATAGTTCTAACAAATTACATCATAAACAAGAAAAAGACACTGATTTAATAGTGATGGCAAATACCTAGCTGTTATTTAATTTTCTGTAAATGTTTAAAAAGACTCAATTAAAAATTAAAAAACAATAAAGACTAAAAATATTTCAGAGAATGTAGAATAAAGAACAGGGCATTGAACTGAAGATTATAAACTTGTTTTTCAACCTATTCCCTCCCCTCCACCCAGCAGCAGTATTATTTACACTACGTATAAGGACTTGCCTCTAGCTTCTTTCTAGTTCAGTTCGGGACACAATGTACAACAATGCTGAGCATATTTGGGGCTGACTATAGACAGAATTATGACTAAGAAATACCTTTACTCCAAGCCCCTGGAGGGACTTTTTTCCTCCTGGCATACCATAAAGTTTTTATTGGGTCTGTGACAAAATACCTCTTATAGGGTAGACATATACCACTTCCATAAGATGGCACTCAGTCACAGCGTGCCAATTGACTTATGTATGTTGAAAGTGCCCATATGGTGGTAATCTAGTTTGTGAATTTATATAAGCAATTCCCAGGGCAGTTTGGTTGCGGCTTTCTTGCTGTGGCCCTCCCACTTAGCCTCACCCTATTTTGCAATTACCCAAAGCTGCCAGTCCACATATTCCTACGGATGGTAAGTGGGTGAGGACCTCATTCTATCAATTCATTTTTATTATCTGAGGTCTTTTTTCTAGAATACTGGCTTTCCTTGGTGGGAGGGGGGTTAGATTAGATTAAATTTGCATATTACTTGGTCACTAGATTCCTGATGCCACAGGAAAGCTGAGTTTATTGTAACATGTGAAGAATATTAAAGCAAGCCTGATTTGAGCTGCCCTCTTGCCATGTGAGTACCCACTAAGGCAAGGGAATGGGACTGTAAGTTTACTGTTCTGTCATGGGGAAATGACCCCAAGTACAAAGTCAAGTCTAACACCAAATTTAGTTCAGGATGTAATTGGATAAATACTGACTTGAGAAATAAAATGAAACCATATGCCATTATATGTAAAAAAAGAGTAAAAAAGTGTTTTTACTTAAGCTATGTAGCTCACAGTGGGTTTTCAGTCAAAGCTGGACATATTCACTAGCTGTTTGAAGTCTATTTTGATAGTTAAATTTGGGGGGCTTTTTGAAAGTACAAATGTTAAAAGGTCTTTCAACTTAAAATACTGATTCCTGAAATTCTAAATTCACTCATTAGCTCAAGGATTTGATCACAAATAAATGCAATGATTCACCAACCCCTCCAGGTACTATGTGGTGGACATTACCAGTGCTCTGCCCTCACCTCCTTTCTATGCTTCCTTCCTCTGGCTGTGGTCTTCATTTCCAGTGACCTGAACCAGAATCTTTGGGAGCCATGTTGTCCCCCCTGGGTGTCCAGAGAGCTAGAAGTGCCTGAACTTTGAGGTCCTACTCCTGTCCTTCTCCTTGGTGGCTCTCTGCCAATCACAGCCAGGGGTGGGACTTTGAAAGGCCAACTCCCAGCTTCAAATAGGATGATGGTGATTCTAAAGAGTAACCTCATCTCCAAAATTTGTCCATGCAACCAGACTTCTTCCTTGTACCTGTCCTGTTTTCCCTACAATTTTAGTGGTTTTCCCGGGAGTACTTCCTTAATAGGACACTTGCTGTGACATCTTTATCTCAGCATCTGCTTCTGGGGAACCCATCAGAATAGGTGGACGATTTATTGAACCTTTCAAAGATGGGAAAGAGAACCAAGGGGCCCTGAGCACTTGAACTGCTAACACTGAATCCATAAAGGGAGGAGGGAGTGGGGTGGAAAAGAGAGAACTAGATCCTTAGTAGAGGGTCTGGGTGTTCAAAGAAAGGACTGAGCCATGTCACAGGTTTGCCTCTAGACAATCTTTAAGTGGTTGGATGATTTCCTCAGTTTTTTCATTTATTTTTCTTGTGAAGACAGCCTTGCTTGAAACTATGTCCTTCCATTCCTCTGCCCTACCTCAGAAAGATCTTCATATGTGAGTTTAAATAAATACACGTTTGCTATTTCCTCCAGAGACAGACTTTACAATCCCTGGCTCAGTAGGCTACTTGGAAACATGTCTCAGAAGTCATCTGGTTTTGGGAAACATCCATGTTTTATATGCATGTAAACTCTCTCCCAGTTAAGAATCTAGTCATCCAAGGAACACATTATGGGCTTTGGCCCACTTGAAGAATTCTGTCTTTGTTTATAGATACATATATAGTAAAAGTTAAAAGCATGACTGGAAATGATAAACACCAAGTCATTTTGGTTACTTCTTGGGAAGGAGGGGGAGAAATGTGACTGGAGAAGGGCTTATAAGGGCTTATAAGGATTCACATATATATGTATCTCGGATGCATATATATATATATATATATTTCTATTTTCTGTGAGGTCAAAAATATGATTTATTCTTCAGTTGTGGTTTCCTAAACATTTGTGCTTCTTGTTGAATTTTTGTTGATATATGTACACTAAAGTACTTAAGGGAATGATGACTATCAAAATGACCAAATTGTACCAAAGAACTTAAAACACTTTCAAAACTATTTTCTGCTATGTATTTTCTAAAATTTCACCTAGAATCCTAAAGATAATATAACTATGTTGATGTTAATGGTATGCGCACTACACAATGTAAAATAGAAAAATACTGCACAAAAACATTTTGTTTTCTCTGGGACCTTTTTTAAAATTTCTTTTTCTTTTTTTAAACCATATCGCATTTAGTAATACTGTTTTCCTAAATTTCACATAGTAGTTCTTGTAGAAAGCAGTGCCTTTTGTTCTTTTGGTGTTAATGACCCTCAGAACCCATTCACATTACAATCTCTTATCTTATTCATGTAGTCACCACATATAAATGTTTTTGCTTTGTTTGTCTTAACTAAACTGTCAGTTTTTTCTTTTTTTTAAAGAATCTTTAGCAGAACATATATATTCAATTTAAGCTGGCTATACCATTTCCTTAAAAAGCGTAGTCAGCATCTGCCCAGGAGGTAAGAGCTCTTCCCCACATTCTGAACACACGGTCTCGAGAGCAACACTGTTCAATAGAAATTTCTGCATTGATGTAAGTGTTCTATATCTTTGCCATCTGGTATGGTAGCCACTAGCCTCAGGTGACTATAAACTTAAATTAATTAAAATTTAAAAAGATTAAGAAGTTCAGCACGCACTAAGAAGTTCAGCACGCACTTCTATTGTGCTAGCCACATTTCAAGCGTTCAAGAGATGTTTTGGGCAGCACAGCTCTAGAATGGAACCTCAAAGGACATATTTCACAGAACTGCAGATGGGAAAATGGAGGCCCAGGGTATTATTTTTTCTTGTTTTGTTTTGTTGTTGTTGTTATTTTAAGGATGGGGGAATTACACGGTGAAATTCATAGCTTGAGAGGAGATCAACATTTAGTTTTCTGGTTCCCAGGTAACTGGGAATAAAATTGTTTTATTTCACTAAACATTTGTTCACCTAAAAAAAAATTGGATTCTCTTTTGGGGTTACTATGGTTAGAAAGATAATTTTATAAAATGTACCCTGGTGATTTTGCCTCGAGAAGATCTCTGCTTGAAGGAACATCTCTATTGGCATCTCAACTCTTAACGTTTAACATATTCCAACTAAATTCCTTATTTATTCTGTGAACCCACTTCCTTTAGAGTCTTTCTATCTGAGTGAATGGAAACTTAATTAAGTCAAATGTCTCACCTCCCTACTTTCTCTTACATCCCACATTCCAATCTTTGGGATATACTCTTGGGTCTACCTTCCAGGTATCTTGTCACTAGTGCACTGTGATCCCTGTGGTCCATGTGACCATCAGCTCTATTCTGCATTATTGGAAAGCCTCGTACGTGGTCTCCCTATTTCCATCTAAATTCTCTCTCTCTCTCTTTTTCATTTCCATATAAATTTTTAAGCAGGTGGCATGATTGGCTCTTATCATTTCTTAATTTTGTTTAAGTAGTTTAGAATTGTTGAAATTTAGAGTCCTGAACTTTAACCTTTTTTTAGTGATTATTTCTCTTTGGGGATTATTTTATGGCCACTTCACCTAAGGCTTTGTGACTTTTATATCTTTTGGTAAGGAGAACGTATTCTCTTATTAGATATTATCTTTCTTTATGGAGAACCCATAGAAAATCAGGCACTGAGCTATAAATTTTTAAAATAACATTTAATGATCATGTTAATCTGAGAAGATAGGCATTATATCCCCATTTTACTGAGAAATCTCTAAGGAACAGTTCCCAGCAAAATTCAGAAATTTGCTTAATAATCTTGGGCTTAAGGATTTTTTTTTTTTTTTTTTTTTTTTTTTTTTTACCAAATATGGACAGAAAGTTGTCTTTCACCAAGAGATTCTAAACCAAAACTGAGCCATGGTACATCAATAAAACAAATCCCTGTTCACTTTGGGATTATGTGTACAATGTTTATTCAATGTGCAAAGCTAATTTAGAGAAGAATAAGGCTGACTTTATCCTCAAAAAACTTAAGTTCCAGTGGCAGAGATAGAAATATACACAACTTACTTTAACATACTGCATAAAGATCTAATGTGTGTGTTTAGGTCATGTCAGAAGACTAAGCAGCCATTAATGTCCATATTATGGAAAAATAATTAGAGAAATGATTCTAAATCAGAGTTCATTTACACTCACATTGTGAAAGAGAATCATTTGCCAGTTTAACTAAAATGTTATGATTTGATAACAGGTGTTGAAATAGAAAACTGTTAATAGGATCTGGGTCCCTGCCATAAAATGTAGAGGTTATGGAAATTTAAACACAGTTTACATTTTCTCTATGGCACTAAAACATTTTTGAAGGCAAGAAAATCCTTTCCCTTAAAACAACAAGTCATTTGCCTAAAGAAATGATATGTGAACAGAATTCTTATTCTAAACTGTTCTTTCCTGTATAGATGAGCGTGGACATTCATATTTTAAGTGGTGACATGTGTATCTCTGACCTACTAGTTTATATCTCCTCTTGTTTCTTTGCTCTTTCTGTTTTAATATAAGCCCCTCCCATTAATCCATATTTCTTTTTTTTTTTTTTGTACCCTCTTGCCTGACTTCTTTTTAACATACTACCTAAAGTTAAGTGTAGATATCTATATTCTTAATATTTTTAACAGAAGCTAATACTTCTAGTTATACTGGTCTATTTCTCACGTTCTTTTCATGGGCACATTTCAGATAGTCACACGCTTTTTCTCATTCCCTCATCTCAACCTGAATTTTTCAAGTTTTTGCTGAATCCCAGGTCTTTCCTGAGACTAATGTGCAGTAAACTTCCCTTTGGGATTTGTTGATCCATTCCTACCAAGCCCACTGATAAATGCTGGCTTAAAACTTATTTTCTGCTTAAAGAGAATGAATTTAATTAGTTATTTACAAAGTGGGAGCTGATATCAATACATGTATTGTTTCATGTTATGAAGATGGCTCATAATAAGTTCTGTGCCTTTGGAGGCCATTCACAGAAATTGTCAGTGTTTTCACTAATTTTATGATTTGTCTCTTTTTGTACCAAGAGGCTCACTGGATATGCATATAAAAGGAATTTGAAAAAAGAAATAAACTGCAAATATCCAAGAAAGTTATCCAGTAGAAAAATAATTATTTTTTTGGTGAATGATATACAAATTTAAATTCAGGTTTCTTATAAATTGCAATGATTTCATAGCAAATTAAAAACTGGATTTAATAGATATACAATATTTGGTAATGTGTAAAGAGATGATATTGACTTCCAACACAATATATCCTGTTGAAAGTGATAATTGATTTGGGCTTTTTAGCCTTCTGATCACAGATGAAAGAAAGCACTAGATAGTGACAATAACGTTCATTAAACTCAATTACTCCCCTCCATTTCCTAGCTTCTGCTGTCGTTGGTATGAGATATAGGATCAGTTCTAGCCAATGTCCTGTGAGTGAAAGTGATCCTTGTTACTGCAGATTTGAGGGACTAAGGGTGAGTTCTCTGTGCTCTCTCCCTTGATGTGACAACCTTGAACATCATGTGTTGATATGGTGACATTATAAGATGATGAGTGTCACCAAACCAGGGCCCTTGGTAAATGTGGAACAAAGCGTCCCTATGCTAAGTGGGTAGTATGTGCAATTATCTTAGTTTGGGCTGTTATTACAAATACCAAGACTGGGTGGCTTTAACAACAATGAAAAATTATTCCTCACAGCGCCAAAGCCTGGAAATTCAAGGTCAAGGTAAGGGTAGATCTGGTGTCTGGTGAGTGTTTTCTTCCCAGTTTGTGGATGGCTGTTTTCTTACTGCATCCCCACTTGGCTGTGAGACATCATCTTTCTTGTGTCTCTTCTTATGAGGGCAATAATCCTATTGATAGGAACTCTACCTTCTTGACCTAATTACCTCCTCAGCACCACTTGTCACGCTGGGGGATTAGGGTCTCAACATATAGATTTTGGGGAAACACAGACATTCATATCAACAATATAGAAACCTTTACAGCAGGGAGTCACTGAGATTTGGGGTGAATTTGTTACCCAGCATTACCTTGCTTAATATAAGTACCTTCTGCAAAGAAATAAAACTTGTTGCCTGACTTTTTTTTTCTTAAGATTTTATTTATTTTTGGAGGGAGAGAGAGCATGAGCACATGAGAGGGGCAGAGGGAGGAGGAGAGGCAAACTCCTCACTGAGCAGGGACCCCGACATGAAGCTGAATCCCAGGACCCCGTGATCATGACCTGAGATGAAGGCAGATGCTTAACTGACTGAGCCCCTCAGGCATCCTGATGTCTGACTTCTTTTAAAATACTACATAAAGTTAAGTGTAGATATCTTTCATTGAATCAGAGTACATGTCCTTTGCATGGAAAAGGAAGAGGACCATGATATCTAAACTTGTAGAAATGTCATTGCCAAAGGATTTGGTCTCATCTTCATAGCTTATAATGGTAATGAAATTAATAAGGAAAAGCCAAAAAAGGGAAAGCTATGAATATAATGTATTTTCCATTTGATTTTCCTTCCTTTCTAAATATACTACACAGATGTAAAGGCACCTGGATGTGCTAGAACTCAAAATTGTGACCATCTAATGTGGAAATTCAACATATTAACATGTAAAAATGCAATGGGATCCATTTCCCTGCAGCTGTTTCTGATACACAGTTTATTGTCTATCTCAATTAGAAACTCATCTTTCGCAATACCATTTCCTTCCCTGTGGTTGATTTGATCAAACATCCTATTGTTTAAGCCAAAAACATAGCTTTACCAAATCAGCCATAGTATTGTTCAAAACTCATCATTCATTACATTATTCTTCATCAATGCTTATGATACTAAGATCTACAAAGAGGAACTGAATCTTAAATGAAGCTTTTCAAATCCACTTGACTAGTATTCTGTAAACAGAGTTTTCTTCCTTTTAATTTTTTTTTAAAGGAAAGCAAAATGATTCCGTCTTGTATGGATCATGACAATACCAAACAGATGCAAATAAATATTAAAGTCATATATTTTAGTGTTGGATCACAGCCCAAATTCTTTACCCTAGAAAATTACATAAATGCTCTAGTGCGCATGTGGTTTATATTTAAGGTGTAATGAGCTGTTCAAATAGAGAAGGGCAGGCAACCATATTAAAAATAAACATCAAATTTTAACAAAGACACATCCACTTAGTTTGCAAATAGCCCTAATGGTTTCAGTTTATTGTAGCTACTCCAACATTCATCTTTGGTTGAAACCCAATTTCCAATTTCAGAGTCTTCCATTGAATCTGGAAAGGTGGCTGTTTATAATTCTTTTACGGAATAATTGTTCATTTGTGATCACATTGTCAGAGTGATGAGACGGTAGAAATAAGAGTAAAAAAAGGTAGCACGTGGTATATGAATAGTTAAAACTGTCTCAGTGGATCAAAAGTCAGTCTCAATCTACTTGTGATATGCATTATCATAGCACCTCACTACTAACTAATATTATTAACCTTCTATGGTTTTGGATATCAACATGTTACACAATATTATTTATAAAGCCTGAGGAGAAACAATAGGTAAACTCAGCTCTGACTACGTTAGGTTTAAAATACCTGCAAGACATTTCAAATACTTATAACACACATACACACATCCCTCTCCTTTTAGCATTTGCCATCTTCTCTGCTTATAATGACAAATCTACCCTGTTTTTGTTTCATTAAGTGTGTCTTTATAACTTGGGAAATGATTCAATTCTCAGCCCAAATAAATGGTAGGGTATTGTCTCTGCAAAAGATTTGAAGTGTGATCTATGGTTCCAATAAATCCCTATGTTCCACTCTGTAGTTTATAAACGTTGACCCTCCTTGGGGTTTTCTAAGTTTCAACCAATAAAATGCCAACCTGTCTTGAAATAAAACAGTTAATCTCAGACTTTACATTGCTGAGGGTCCGTTATAGACAACTTCATCTCTGTTTTTGCTTGCGAGGGAATGGGGGAACAATTGTATCATTTACTTGGACTGACTGATGAATAAGCAGGCAAAGATGATTTTGAGTGGCAGGTTTCCAAGTTTTCAAGAATACTATGATGAACCTAAGTGAAAAACTAGCTCCAACTAGTTTCAACTAGAAAAACTCTCTCTAGGTCATCTAGCACCAGTCAGTGCATTTAATTAGATACCAAATTAGTTGCCGACCTCTATATTTTTATGTTGGTATGGTCGTTAAGGTAAGCCTGGATTTTCTATAATATCAAAATGATTTCAAATCTCTAATTAGGTTCTTATATTTCTTGCAGATTTTTCTTTCTAAAAACCAGATGCTACTTTTACCTACCTTTTGAGTGAGACTTTCCCCAACTATCTTGAACTTCTCTGGTTTCTAAAACCTACAATAAAAAAAAAAAAAAACAAACAAAAAAAAACTCATAGAAAAAGATTTAAATTAAAAAAAAAGTTAACATGGAATAAAGATTAGTCATTCACCTAAGATGAATTTAACATCTGGAATTTGCTTGGACCTACTTTCTGTAGGCTAGGTCACGTAAGGGTTTTACAGAAAAATGGATTTGGCCATCCTGGGGTTACTTCATGGCATATCTGACTCTTCAGATGTCCTATAAGTAGTTGCACTGTCTTAAGCAGGAAATTCCATTATTCACCTTCCCCCAAAACCCATGACCTTTTGAGATATTTGCATTTTGCAAAGAGGTGGAAGCTTTGGGGCCACCAGACAGGAGGTTGGAAAAATACCTGAAAGAGGTCAGTTTAAAGTAGAGTCAGGAAAACAGAAAAATAAGAATCTCTAGAAGTTTTATGGTAATGTCAGAAAATCCATTTGTATCTGAGAGAATGGGAGAGAACTACCTGGTTATTACCTTGTTATTACTCGCTAATTTATTAAAACTATCTGACTGCTTGTGTCAAATTCCATATTTTAAAAGATTTTATTTATTTGAGACAGAGAGAGAGCGCACGTGTGTGCACGCGCAAACACACGCACACACACGTGCACACATGTGCACATGTGCGAGCATGAGTGGGGGAGGGTTAGAGGGAGAGAGAGAGAAGCAGACTCCCTGCTGAGAAGGGAGTGCGATGTGGGGCCCAATCCCAGAGCCCTGCAATCATGACCTGAGGCAAAGGCAGATACTTAACCAACTAAGCCTCCCAGGCACCCCTCAAATTTCCATTTTTTAAATTGCTAAAGTAATATGTGCATTGAAACAAATTCCAATAAGATCTAAGTGTATGGAGTTAAAATATACTGTTCTTTATTCTACTTTTCACTTTTAAGACTTATCTCTCATCCTCATTTTAGAAACTATCAAAATTAAAGAAAGTATATATTCTATAAACTTATCAGTGTTGATATCCTTAGAATGAGGTAGATATGCAGACTCTCAGGCCACATCCTGGGTGTATTGAATCAGAATCTGTATTTTAGCAAGATGATTTACATGCCTATTAAAGTTAAGATGCATTGTCCTATAACTACACACACACACATACACACACATTTATATTTATATTTAATAGCAAAAAATTAGAAACAGCAGAAATACCCCTTGGTAAGGAATGGATAAATAAATCATAATGCAATCATAATGTGGAACCTGATATAGAATAATGTTTTTCTTTTAGTCTCACACATTTATCATCCAGATGATGCTTTGGGGTTTTTGTTTTTATAACACAAAGGCCCAACAATGTTATCCTAAATGGGAGAATATCTACAGAGATGCTCTTTGTATCATTTAGGGAGAGAAGTGTCCAGAGTCAATTTTTTCAATCACCTTTTTTTTTGCAATTGTATACATAATGACTGTATACATGGTAATTCACAGATTATATAATATATAATAATATGTTATGCAATGAGTTTAAAAAGTGCTATATTAGAGGAAATCCAGTACCTCTCTTGGGTTTATCACTTCTCCTCATCTTGGCCCACCTCCTTAGTTGGTCAAGTACTATGAGGTTTGCTTAGTTCAAAAGGAGTCAATCTGTTCCCAGATGCCTCCTTGCAAAGGAAGCAGGATGTATGATGAGTACTTTAGTGGAGCCCTTTTTTCCCATCCTTGCTTCAGTTGTTGCTATGCCATTGTTCAATAAGATAGCTCCTTGCTGTCTAACCTATCTTGTCTATAATTACAGAGCTCCCCCTATACTAGACTAAAAGTTGTCTGGGCCACAGGCATCTTAGCAGGGTATTTTTGCCCACTTACATGGGGATTCCCAGGATTCTCTTCAAGATTCAGCTCTTGTTCCTGGAGATCATTTACTATGCCTCAGTGACTGGTTAGGAAGAGCTTTTCATCTAAACACACAATGTTCCATGCCTGTGTATTTGTAGATCAAACGTCTACAAGAAAGAATAGCAAGAGAGATACTTCAACTCACTGGTCCCCAACACTGAATCACCAGGGGAGTTTTATATGATGTTGTCACCCAGGCCTGGCCTCCTGAGATCCAGATCTAATTGGGTTATGTGTTAGAACATCTCAAGGTAATTTCATTTAATGATTGCAATAACTGGAGAGAGACAGAGATGAAGAACTTAAAAGAGTGAAAACCAGGTCCCCTACTTAAAAGCCCCCTGCTATTGTACTATTCACTTTTTTTTTTTTTTTTTTTTTTTTGGTGAGGCTGAAGTTCAAGCAGTAGAACTCAGCTGAGTTCTACCCCTCCACCAGTATGAGTATGGATATGATCCTCTTAATGTGTTTTTTGTGGAGTGGGGCTCTGAGTGACAAACAACATATCTTATGACCTGGAAGGGTGTGGATTCCCCATTCTGACCACAGTGTGAGACCTTTAGACACTCCTGTTGGGAAAGAGAAAAAAGACTACAGTGTTTGATGTTTTTTTCTTAAAATATAAAGTTAATGGAGCAGCCTGACTAATACAATGTATTTATTTTGATCTATAACATACTATTTGAAATGTTAGAATGAATTTTAAATTAGCTGCAGTAAACAGCAAAGAAATGTACCAAAATCATTCTAGGAAAGTTTTTTTTTTAATAACCAGAATAATTTTTCAATTTGATATGGAATTCAGAAACCAGTAGAAGGAGCTATTGTTGGATGGTTTATATATATGAATAGATGCTTTTGGGACAGGATCTGTGAGCACTGGAAGTGGATTACTAAGCCATTTACAATTCATTACTGAATTGTAGGTATTCATATCCCTTCCATTTTTATCACATCTTGAGGCCAAGAATCTTTTAAAAAGGTCATTTAGCTTTCAGAAAACTATGAATTATGGTGAAAGCATTGCTCTTTCTCTGACTTTAATGTGCTCATTTGGAGAAAAGTTACAGGAAAATACTTTTGCTTAAGCTCTGAATCTGACCCTTCTGCAATCTCTCACATAAAATAACTTGTCATTAATGACTTCTTATATTCTCTGTGCCTGTTGCTGATTACATAAATATTTTCTTAACTGAAACTGGCATGCAGATTAAAAGGATGTTTGTCATTTTTAGAATTATAATCAAATTGTAAAAACTCAGATATTGACTCATCAGAACAACTTAAGATAGCTTTGGAGTTCTTGAATCAATCAGAGTGGGGCAGGCAGGGGAATTTTTACCTGGTGAATGTCAAGTACAGAAGGTGGAGACATTCAATTTTCATTCCAATAGGAATGAAGTAAAAGTTGACCTGTTGTCTAATTGGTTCACTTCTGAGGGATACTCAAGATGAGGATCTGCTAATGATCAATATAATGTAATAATAATACAGCGAAAAACCTGCTATGAAAAACGTCAAGGATTTAAGCCTAACACTTCACTAACTAGGTGCTAACTATTTCCCATTTCGTTTCTTTTTTTAAAGATTTATTTATTTATCTTTTTAACAGACAGAGATTGCAAGTAGGCAGAGAGGCAGGCAGGGAGAGAGAGAGAGAGAGAGAGAGGAGGAAGCAGGCCCCCCGCTGAGCAGAGAGCCTGATGCGGGGCTCGATCCCAGGACCCTGGGATCATGACCTGAGCCGAAGGCAGAGGCTTTAACCCACTGAGCCACCCAGGCGCCCCTCCCATTTCATTTCTACTCCTTAAGAAGTAAGAGAAGGGATTAGGATGTAACATGATAGAGATTTGAGGATGGATAGAGCTGAGGTACATTCAGCTTATTTCAACATCTTGGAACAACCTTGTTCTTAGTAGTCATTACACAATTATCTGGTTGTCTTTGTGTGTAATTCTAGAATTTGGTCATATGAAGATCATAATCATAATCAGATTAAAGGGAACATTAAGAAGGGGAGGTTGACAGCATAATAGTTTTTGGAAGCTGAGTCCAAGCCAGGATCTTCTAGTCAAATGATAGCTTAGCCAGGAGTTGTGATCTGTGTTCATCTTGGCTTATGACTATTACATTTCATAAAATGAGTATCTAGGAATGTTTTGCTTATAATGAACATTTACACTGGAATGTTTATTATGGAAAACTTTTTTTTTTTGCATCATAAATCAATAGTGAAACTGATTAATTCCCATTGATCTGTGGCTAAATGGAAAGTGGGCCAGAGGTGGAGATATGCACATAGAAGAATCTTGAAGCTTTCCATGTTCTGTGGGCTGGCGATT
The DNA here is from genome assembly GCF_011764305.1 of Mustela putorius furo. Taxonomy (NCBI): domain Eukaryota; kingdom Metazoa; phylum Chordata; class Mammalia; order Carnivora; family Mustelidae; genus Mustela; species Mustela putorius. The sequence continues at coordinate 24,108,343 of NW_025421341.1, forward strand.
CACACAGAACGGTTTCTGCAGACTAGTTCTCTCCTTTTCCTGGGGCTCTTCTATCTCTGGAAGTGTGAGACACACTCAAGGAAAGCATAAACTTTTATGATTTGTAAAGATCCAAGTTCAATAAAGTCAATATACTCTACTGAAGAAGAACAGTAAATCTTAACTGAGTTTCTATTAATTATTAAAGAAAAATGATTAATAAACTCTCAGGTGTCAGGTTTGTGAATATTTTCAAATTACATTTATCTTTTTGGAACATCTTACGGTGAGTAAGAAAGAGTAGTTCCTTTAAATAATCTATTACTGACATGAATGTGAACTAAAAATCAGTGAAGGTAGGTAAATGCAGTGATAGTGTTCTTAGAATTTTGTTAAGAGTCAAGTAAGCTAGGAATCCCGGGCTTGCCCAGCTGGAAGAACATGAGACCCTTGATGTCAAGGCTGCGAGTTCAAGCCCCATGTTGGGTGTAGAGATTACTAAAATAAAAATAAATAAACTTAAAAAATAAGAGTCAAACAAGGTAAATATTATATGTAGTCAGAGAATGAACAAAAGAAGCCATGAATAGCACAAATCCCATACCTCTCAGCTCTACTCATTCTTCATAAACTACTGTGCAGGATGATAGCTGGCCTGCAGGGGGCAGAGCACAGACGTTGGCCCCAACCAGAGCTGTAGAGGTTTGAATCCTGCCTCTCACAAGTACCAACAATGTAATCTTAGGTTAATCAATATTCTACGTCTTAGTTTCAACTGTTAGGTAGTGGGGAGGACAGTAAAATTAAAGTAATGTATAGTCAATCCTCACTATTTGTGGATTCGGTATTTGCAAATTTACCTACTTGGTAAAAATTGTTTGTCCTCCCCAAGTCAGTACTCAGCTGCTTGTGAGTGGTCATTTGTGAACATGGAGACTCGTGGAGTGGCAAAAAATGTTGGTCTCCAGATGTAGGTATTCCCAGCTGATATTGAACATTCCCAGCTGATATTGAACAGGGTTACCAGACATTCTGCCTCTTGTTTTGGTCCCCATACTATAAACAAGTGTCCTTATAGGGGTACATTGAGTGCCACATTATTTCATTATTGTGTTTTTGTGTTGATGTTTTTTCTGTTGCAAAGTAGCGGGCAAACACAGTGCTGAAAGGCTAGCTGAGAGTTCCTCAGCACAGGAAGGCTATGATTCACTTTGTGGAGAAAATATGTTTGTTGGGTAAGCTTTGTTCAGGCATGAGTTAGAGAACTGCTGGCTAATAGTTCAAGGTATGTATTAAATAAGTATATATTAAATATTTTACATTTATTATTGTATATTAAATAAGGTATCTTTAAGCAGAAATACACCAAAACAAGGTTATGTATTGATTGGCTGAGGAAAATATTGCTACCAGAGGTTCATAGGTATTTAACCCTGAATTTCCCCTAGGACCAGTGGTTCAGTACCATTTTATGCCTTTTTTTTCCCTTTCTTCCAGACTGGTGAATTCAATGAGACATATGATAGAGACAAGCCTTGTATCTATCTATCTATCTTTCTTTTTTAAAATCATAATATAATTGATATATAATGTTGTATTAGTTTCAGGTATAAACCATAATGAGTCTGCATATATATACACACATATATATTGCTCAATGATGTAATTAATCTAGTTATCATCTATCACCACAGAGAATTATACATTTTTTTCTTGTGATGAGAACATTTAAGATTTACTGTCTTAACAACTTTCAAATATACAATATAATGCTATTAACTGTGGTCACCATGCTGTACATTATATCCCCAGGATTTATTTATTTTATAATCTGAACTTTGTAACTTTTGATCCCCTCTGTCTACTTTGCCCACCCCTGCCCTGGGAACCAAAAATCTGCTCTATGTATGATTTTTGTTTGTTTGTTTTGATTTCAACATGAAGTGAGATCATGCAGTATTTGTCATTCTCTGTCTGATTTACTTCACTTAGCATAATGTGCTCAAGGTCCACATGGTAAGACTTTCTTCTTTTTCATGACTGAGTACTATTTCACCATATATGTATACATATATTCAACACACACACACACACACACATCCATCCATGCATGTACATAGGCATTCATAGCCATATATATATATGTGTGTGTGTGTGTGTGTGTGTGTGTATTACGTTTTCCTTATCCATATATCCATTAGTGGACATTTATGTTACTCAAGTTGTTTCCATGTCTTGACTATTGTAAATAACCCTTCTGTGAACATAGGGGTACAGATATATTTTTGAGTTAGTGTTTTTGTATCCTTTGGGTAAATACCCAGAAGTGGAGTTGACAAATCATGTGGTAGTTCTATTTTTAATTTTTCCAGGAACCTCTATGCTATTTTTCATAGTGGCTGCACCAATCACATTCTCACCAGCAGTGTAGAGGGTTTACTTTTCTCCACAGCCTTGCCAGCATTTGTTATCTCTTGTGTTTTTGATAATAGCTAGCCATTCTAACAGGTGTGAGGTGACATCTCATTGTGGTTTTGATTTGCATTTCTCTGATGATTAGTGATATTGAACACCTTTTCATGTACTTGTTGGCCATTTATATATCTTCTTTGGATAAATGTCTATTCAGACCTGTTGCCCATTTTTAAATCATATTGTTTGTGTTTTTGTTATTGACTTATATGGGTTCTTCATACGTTTTGAATATGAACCCCTAATCTAATAAATGATTGGCAAATATTTTCTTGCATCCTGTAGGTTGCCTTTTAATTTTGGTAATGTTTTCCTTTGCTATGCAGAAGTTTTTGAGTTTGATATAGTCACACTTGTTTATTTTTGCTTTTGTTGACCTTGTTTTCGGTGTCATATTTTAAAAATCCTTGATAAGATTGATGTCAAGGGGCGTATTGTCTATGTTATCTTCTAGGAGTTTAATGGTTTCAGGTATTACATGACCACCTTGAGTTGATTTTTGTGTATCGTATAAGAAATGGGTACAGTTTCAACCATTTATTGAGGAGACTGTTTTTTCTTCATTGCATGTTCTTGGCTTCTTTGCTATGCGTTAATTGACCATTTACATATGGTTTTATTTCTGGGATTTTTACTCCATTGATCTATATGTTTATTTTTATGCTACTACTATACTCTTGATTATTTTAGCTTTGAAATATAGTTTGAAATCAGGTAGCCCATGCCTCCAGGTTGGTTCTTCTTTCTCAAGATTGCTTTAGCTATTTGGGGTCTTTTGTGGTTTCCTACGAGTTTTAGGATTGCTCATTTTATTTCTGTAAAAAACGTCACTGGAATATTTCTAAATTTTATTTTATTTTTTCAGTGTTCCAAGACTCACTGTTTATGTACCACACTCTGTTCCAAGCAATAGTGCCCTCCTTAATACCCACCACCAGGCTCACCTAACCCCGCCTTCTCTCCCATCCTAAACTCTCAGTTTGTTTCTGAGAGTAAATAGTTTCTCATGATTTGTCTCCCCCTCTGATTTCCCCCAATTCACTTTTCCTTTCCTTCTCCTAATGTCCTCCATGTTATTCCTTATGCTCCACAAATAGGTGAAACCATATGATAATTGACTCTCTCTGCTTGACTTATTTCACTCAGCGTAATCTCCTCCAGTCCTTTCCATTGATACAAAAAGTTGGGTATTCATCCTTTCTGATGGAGGCATAATATTCCATTGTATATATATACCATATCTTCTTTATCCTTTCATCTGTTGAAGGGTATCGTGGCTCTTTCCACAGTTTGGCGACTGTGGCCATTGCTGCTATGAACATTGGGGTACAGATGGCCCTTCTTTTCACTCCATCTGTATCTTTGGGGTAAATACCCAGTAGTGTAATTGCAGGGTCATAGGGTAACTCTATTTTTAATTTCTTAAGGAATCTCCACACTGTTTTCCAAAGTGGCTGCACCAACTTAGATTCCCACCAACAGTGTACGAGGGTTCCCCTTTCTCCACATCCTCTCCAACACTAGTTGTTTATTGTCTTGTTAATTTTCGCCATTCTAACAGGTGTAAGGTGGTATCTCAATGTGGTTTTGATTTGAATCTCCCTAATGGTTAATGATGATGAACATTTTTTCATGTGTCTTTTTTCTTTTCTTTCTTTCTCTCTCTCTTTTTTTTTTGTTTTTGTTTTTGTTTTGGTTTTGGTAAGGATTGCATTAGATCCATACATTGCTTTGGGTAGTATGGACATTTTAACAACATTAATTCTTCCATTCTATGAACATGAAATACCCTTCCATTTATTTATGTCTTCTTGAGTTTCTTTCATTTGTGTCTTATACTTTCTCGTTTTTAGGTCTTTCACCTCCTTGGTTAAATTTACTCCTAGATATTTTTCCTCTTTGATACACTTGTAAATGAGATTTTTTTTTCTTAATTTTTCTTTCTGATAGTTATTAGTGTATAGAAATTTAATTAATGTTTTATGTCGATTTATATCCTGCAAACTTACTGAATTTATTAGTTCTAACAGTTTTTTAATAGAGGCTTTATGGTTTTCTAGAAATAATATCATGTCATCTGCAAATAGAGACAGTTTTACTTCTTTTCTGATTTAGATGCCTTAGACATTTTTAATGTAGGTGTTTATTTCACATTAAAAATGTTTAAAAACTTACCTAAGAGTCTTTGTTGTATTATTCAGGAGCTTCTCTTGTTTGGAACAATGGTTCTGTATTCCCTGTAACTTTCTAGACCATTACTGTGAATAATCAACTATATATAAATTATCTGCATGCTTTGAATTTAAGTCTATTTTTAAAACTGCAATTCCTTACATCCTACTTAGTGGACCTAGAATGTGACTGTGTGAACCTGGCTTCTTTCCATTTTTATCAACCTCCACCTGCCCCAACCCTATCCTGTAGCTTTTCACACACAGTAAAATGGATCATAAAAACAAAAACAAAAACAAATTATTAAGTATAAAATGTATGACAAACACTTTGTTAAGAAAAAGATACTCTAAATTTGTTTGGAGATTTTCTGGGAAAATAGAGATATAAATATCAATTCACCATACATGGTTGTGTGATGATGGATTATGAATGAAATGTGGTGTTGGCATAGGAGTTGGACCACCTGAGTCTTTGGAAGAGAGTGGGGGCATAGTAGTCAGGGAGGGGTTAACATGATATGTACTATTTGCCTTGGGCTTAATGAATGTGGCAGTGTCCACCAGGCAAACCAGATAAAACCAGAACAAGCAGTGAGAAACCTGTGTCCAAATATACAAAGGTATAAATGAGTATCCTGTGGTCAGGGAGGCTGAAATAGAATCTAAATTGAGGGAAGGGAGAGAATCCAGAAGGAGGTGCAGGGAATGCTTAGAGATGAGGCTAGAAAGAGAAGATGACACTGTTTTGGGGGGACCAGCTATCCAGAATAATATAATGAAGATCTTCAGGCAGGTTTTATGATCATTTTTTTATGTGAAATAAACACCTATATTAAAATGCATAAAATGTAAATGTTTGGCTTAAACCATGCTTTAAAGTGAATAGTCACAAAACCTCCTCCTGGTTGAGGAAACAGAAAATTTCTATCTCCCTAGAAGCCTGTTTCTGCATATTTCTTTTTAACTGTGATCCTTTTCTTCCTCATTGAGGTAAACTCTGTTTTGACTTTCGTAGTCTTTCCTTCCCTGGGTTTCCTTATGATCTTATCACCTATGATGGTCAGAATAATGCCCACTAACCCAGTTTGCAGTGTTCATGTCCTAATCTTCAATACCACATGTATAAAAAGTTTACCTTACATGGCAGAAGGGACTTTGCAATGTCATTAAAGTAAGGATCTTGGGATAGACTGTCTTGGGATCATCTGGGTGGGCCCTATGCGATCCTAAGTGTTCTTATAAGTGAAAGCAAGAGTTAGGGCAGTCAAAGAATGAGATGTAAGGACAGAAGTAGAGGTCAGAGTGATCTGATTATTGGAAGGGGCCATAATCAAAGGAATGTAGGCAGTCTCTAAATGATGTAAAAAGAAAGAACAAATTTTCCCCTACTGCTTTCAGAAACAAACAAACAAACAAACACACAAAAAACCAAAAAAATACCTTGGTTTTAGCTCTGTAACATCCTTTTCAGACTTCTGACCTCCAGAACTGTAGGATAATAAACTCAGGTTGTTTTAAGCCACGAAGTTTCTGATTATTTGTTACAGCAGCCCCCTAGTGTGCATCCAAACACTACATATTTTTTAACCCGCTCTAAGTGTTCTTTCTTGTCTGGCTGCTTCTTTTGAACTCTGTTGTTAAATTTGGGCCATTTTTAAGGCAGGTGAGTGATGAGTGACATGACTAGATCTACATTTTAGAAGTTTACCTTGACATCAGTGTTCTGCCAGTAGCCTGGAGGGCCAAAAGGCTGGAGGTGGTTGAGAACCGGCAAGAGGTAAATATAACAGGCTTGGCAAAAAAGAAGTCAGAACCTAAGAAAAAAGACAATGCAGACAGAATGGAGGAAAGGGTTCAGGACAGACAGAGGTTTGGAACACAAAATTGTTAAGTATTGATGTCTGAAGTGATGTAAGGGATGAAAGAATAGCTAAGAATAATTCCAAGTGCCATAGCTTGGGCAGCTGTGACAGTGGAGTTGGTGAATATGGGAGGAACAGCTAAGATAAAGATAATATCTTGAGTTTGAGGTATTTGGAACTCACGTTGGTGTATGTTCCAGATGTCAGAATGTTTCTCCTGTGGATAACATTCTCGATGCTAGGTTGACCTTCTTTTTAGGTCATGTAGATATAGAGACAGCAACGAAAACACTGATGAATGAATCCAGCCTTAAAATACAATGAAGATGTCCTACCTTATCTTCAGTAATGGATAATTACTTTGTCGTTCAATGGAAGTTAATTTCTACTCCCCCTTTTCTGCTCCTGTCACATAATAGGCCCAATTATATCTCACACTCACGGTGATATAATTAAATATCAGCCTTTGTAGAGGTGCATTACCAGAGTCTTCTTAGGAAGCTGATTTAGGCACTTGTCAGGTTTATCACACAATAGATAAATGTTTTCTTCATGTAGCTTAATATAACAGGGTATCTGCCTCTGAATGGCAGTGTTTTCAGATAGTCCAGGCAAACAGTCCGTTTATCGTATCTGACAGCTTTATTGCTTTATCAGTTATTTGCTTAGGGAGGATTTTATTATATGTAAAATACTGACATAAATTATGGGGAAGAGAATTGATTTTTTATATAGGTTTGATTCATTTTTCATTGTTTGTATGTGCCAAGTTTGATACCGCACATTTTCTCCTAGTGTATTTATTTGGTTTACAAGTTATTTCCCTGTTCTACAAATGCTGGTATTTAGTTCTCAATTTTTTAATTCTTGTGACTTCTCATCTTCTCCAACTAAGCCATATATATATACTTAATAAGTAAAAGTTTATACATTTATAAATAAATTATAGAGCTAACAAAAATAAATGGACTCTAAGAGGAGTTCTAGGCAATTTGAAGAATTTTGCACTTCAAAATTGAGAGTTGGGATGCCACTTTTTCTCTTTTGAGTTGAAAGAAGAGTAGGAATAGAACCTGGCTGGGTAAGCCATGTAGATTATCAAGGTTAGGTAGATCCAGGGTTTTCAACCTGAAAACTTGACAACTTGACAGCAGCCTGGAAGCCATTCTCATGGAGACTGGCAAGTTGAGGTTGTGGTTGGAGGACGTATCTGGGTCTCCAGCCAAATGGGGCTAGGAATAGGTAAAATGTGGTCAGTTGGCTAAAGAGGTTCAAATAGGCAGATACTGAGTGTGGAGACAGAGAGTAGGCAACATATTGCACAAATTCAGTCAGAGAAGGTTGTGGCAGGCACAACCTTGTCCAGAGATTCTCTGATCTTTACCAGTTTTGTAGACCCATGATCTTCTGCTGAAACCTTCAGAGGATTACCTTTAGGCTTTTGGAGTAGCTTCATCCCAATGGAGAGCCTAACACTCTCAGATGGTACACCTCCAGGGGCAGTTACACATCCTTCCTGCCCCTCACAGGAATAGACAGCTGCAGGAGTACAAAAAGCCCACAGGCTTTGCCTTGATATAAGACAAATTCTGATGCATAATTTGCTTTTCACAGATTCTTCTGAGATAAGGCTGAAACTGGACTTCATCGGAAATCATGCCATTCCTTGACTTCATTCCCTGTCTTATCCTGCTCCCCTAATGCTGGCGCTAAGAACAGTTCTAGGAACAGTGATTTCTTTAACAAATAACTTGCATTTGAATCCTTGGCTCAGAGTCAGCTTCAGGGAAAAACCTCCCTAAGGTAGTTAGTAAACCAATAGCCAAGACAATAGTGTTATAGGAGCAAGGATAATAATGATTATGAAAACCTAAGCTAAACTTGAGTGATTCTCCCTCTTTTCCATGTATGGTACTAATTGTTTTACATACAACTTTTCACTGAATTTTTTCAAGAGGTACGTGGGGTAAAGGCATGGTGGGAGAGACTGCCCTTCATTCCTTTTCTTAGCTTGGCAGACCACCTGCCTTTTCACCTACTTTATCATCTCCATTTTACAGCTGAAAAAATTGAAGCTTAGAGATATTAAGCAACTTGTTCAGGATTTTATGGCTAAAAAATAAGAAATAAGGGTTTAGAGGGAGGTCAGTAAGACCAATATGGCATACTAAGAGTTGAATGTTAAATTTTGAGGCTATTCATCTTCATCTCTCTACCCTCAACCCCATCCCCATCAGACAATGTCTGACTCAGACTCTATGTGGAGTGATATAGACTTACCTGCTGAATAGATGAACTCTTGGTATAGGAAACCAGGCTAATCATTTCAGTGATTTCAGTCAACAGTCTTGCAAATTTATCATCTTTTGTTTATAAGGAATGTTTGGGCTAAATCCAATACTATGGTTAGAATAAAATGTTGAGAGTGTTGCTTGGTATCTAGTAGACAGAAGTTAATTATATTGAATGACCACATTGAATGTGTGACTATTTTCAGGTGATTAATATATGTAATGTGGATAGCAAATGGAGGGTGAGAAAAGTTTGTGTGTGTGAGGAGCAGTGAATGGATGGAAGCCTTGGATTTCCCAACCAGGACTGACCACTTGTCTCTGCAGGCAGCCTAGATGCCTGGGGCACTGGAACACCCACAGTCTGAAACTATCACAACCAGAAGCTTTGTCATCATGTAAAATTTTTTTGAATTTTTATACTCCTAGTAGAAGAATTATAAATGGAGTTAAAAAACTTAAAATTTATTTTATGGAGAACTTCAAGATGTTTTCTTATCCAAAGGAATGTTGTATGGTCAAAGAATGCTAGAGTAAGTCATGGTATTTGGTTTCCTCATCTAATTCTACCAACATAGAAATGGTTAAACTTGAGAAAGCCATTTTTTATTCTTTTTCAGAATCTGGATTCCAGGGTTTCTTTGTAAAACCAAGTTAATAGGTAACATTTGGAAAAGGTGCTGTGGACCTCCACCTTCTTTCTTTTGTGAGAATGATATGCCTTTTGATATTAGTATATCTGATATAGTGTCATAATAATATTTATAATCACTAATTTGTATAAATTTATTCAATAACTCATTGAAGTATAAAATAGTGAAAATACTGTTTATAAATATAACATTTCTTTTTTTTTAAGATTTTATTTATTTATTTGATGGATAGAGATCACAAGTAAGCAGAGAGGCAGCAGAGAGAGAGGGGGAAGCAGGCTCCCCTCTGAGCAGAGAGCCCCATGTGGGGCTTGATCCCAGGACCCTGAGATCATGACCTGAGCTGAAGGCAGAGGATTAACCCACTGAGTCACCCAGTTGCCCCTCTTTTGTTATTTCTTTTGATGAACATGTGTGAGCATTTCTAAGGGGTCTATATCTAGGTGTTGAAAGGCTGGATCCTAATAAATGCATTTATTTAGATGTGTGTATATGGCCAAGTAGCTTTCCAAAGTTATTTTGTAGGGATAGTGCAATTTTGTACATAAAAAGAAGGAAAGCAAGTCCCTGGGCACATGAGAACATCCTCTTTTGTTGAGCTGGTGGGTCTAAACCAGGAGTGATTAGTACCCATTAATCTAAACAATGGGAATGAGAAAAATATACTTATTAGTAATGGAATTAGTTGTTGTGGGAAGGCAGGGTGGTCTGCTGGGCTAAAAACAGGAATGAAGGGAAGCCTCCCACAGGTAATTAAGAATGAAGCTACACATGAGGGAGGCCATTATATCTGGCTTGCATAGCACCAGCAATCTGGACCTCTGTGTTAGCATTGAATACTCAACTAGGAGCCCTGCCTTCCCCTGGGAAGGAGAATTGGCCATAATTGGCTGGTGAGCATGACAAAAACAAGTCCAAGCAGGGGGAGACAGGTGATTTAGGCCAAGGCTTGTACATTAAGACTCTTGGGTTGGCCATAATCCATTTGGTCTGAGAATCAGAGATGTGGTTAAGAAACAATTTGTAATGAGGAGTAGATAAAACCACTGTGGTTGTAATTGTTCGAGAATGTTCCTTAGATTTCACTCTCCCTATAATTGCCCTGACTTAATGTTTCTAAACACATGGATAGCTTTTTGTGTGGTTTCTGCAGTATAGAACTAGAGTGAGTAATTTTCAGACAAAGCCAAGACAGTCAGTGGGGAGACACTGGTAACAGAGTTTTGATGCCCCTTCTGTCAGCCCTGTAGATCTAGGACTTTGAAGACAAGAAGAAGATGGTTCAAGGGCTAGGCAACTTTTAGAGAGAAAATATTAGCAAATAGCAGGAACTGGGCAAAGAAAAGAGTGGACCTCTCAGTAACAGTACGCTCTCTCTTGCCCATCCCATACTCTGCTCAAATGTGAAACTCCCAGAGTATATTATTAAGTATTAGTAATGTATTTGTTTCATTGACATTCTAGTGAATCCATGAGTATCAATGATACTCATCAGTAATGAATAATGATACTCAATCAGTAATGGACATTAGAATTGACAACCGCTGTGTGTTTATAAAACTGTTAGAAATAAGACAAATTTTTTTAAAAAAAAGGATTGCTGTGGGGTGAGTGTAAAAAAATGAAAACTATTTGATTGTTTTAAGGTCATAATACTGAGAAAAAGGCAGAGGCAGCGGTTCAGGTTAATTCCTTATTCTTAGACCTGCCTTCAGTTTGGGAGGAGGAATTCTTCTGCCTGGGTTCTCAGTATTGGATTCAAAGCTCAAATAACCCCAATGTCATGGAGAGTATACATTTCCCTAACCTTGTCTTCTGTGCTTATAGACCTCTTAGGGCCTTCACCTGGGAGAAGGGGATTGCGAAGGAACAGCAGGATGGTTCATTTTATGTGTCTGTTTGACCGGGTCATGGGTCATCTTTTTGGTGTTAATTATGAAAGATCTTTGCTGAATCCAAGGTTATAAAGATTTTCTACTTGTTTTATTTCTAGAAGGTTTACAGTTTTAGCATTTATATTCAGCCTAGGATTCATTTTGAGTTTAGTTTTTATATAAGGTGTGAGGTATTGGTTAAAGTTATTTTTTGGACATGTATCATCCAATTGTTTCTGCACCTTTTGTTGAAAAATATTCTTTCTCTACTGAATTGCCCTTGCGTTTTCATTGCAAATTAGTTGTTTGTGTACAGGGAAATCTATTTTTGAACTATCTATTGTTTCTCTATTTTTCCGTCAATGCCACATTATCTTGATTACTGTAGCATTAAAATAAGTCTGGAAATTGGGAAGTGTTAGCTTTTTAACATTGCTTTCAGATTTATTTTTGTTATTATGGTTCTTAGCCTTTCCTTTTGTATTTTAGGATCAAATTGTCAAGATCTTCAGAAAGACTGCTGTGATAATTGAGATTTTTTTGAACCTACAGATTACGTTGAGGAGAATCACAATTTTAACAATATTGAATCTTCTGACTCATGAATATGGAATATTGTCCCATTTATTTAAATTTTCTTTACTTTTACTCATCAATGCTTTGTAGTTTTCAATATATAGATCTTGTGCCTCTTTTGCCAGATTTGTCCCTACAAATCTCATGTTTTCAATGGCATTATAAATGATATTGGTTTTGTTTATATCAACTTCTGATTTATTTATTGCTAGCATGAAGAAATACTATTGATTTTCTATATTTATTGAATATCTTGTAACCTTGTCAAATACAATTAGTTTTACTAGTTTTTATTAAACTATTTTTAGTTTTAATCATTTTTATTAGTTTATTAATAGTTTTTATTAGTTCTAATAGTGTATGTGTGTGTGTGTGTGTGTGCCTGTGTGTATTTCATCAGATTTTCTATATAGATGATCATATCGTATATGAATAAAGATCATCTTACTTCTTTCTTTCCAATCTAGATGCTGTTCATTTGTTTTTCTTACTTGATTGCACTGGCAATATGATACAATGTTATTGGAAATGATAAAAGCAGATATCCTTGCCTTATTCCTGATCTTGAGGAGAAAGCATTCGATATTTCACCATTAAGTATGAATACTGGATTTTTATTTTATTTTATTTTTTTAAATTTTATTTATTTATTTGACAGAGAGAGAAATCACAAGTAGGCAGGGCAGCAGGCAGAGAGAGAGAGAGGGGGAAGCAGGCATCCTGCTGAGCAGAGAACCCGATATGGGGCTCCATCCCAGGAGCCTGAGATCATGACCTGATCTGAAGGCAGAGGCTTTAACCCACTGAGCCATCCAGGTGCCCTGAATATTGGATTTTTAAATACTATTTCTGAAACAACATACTTTTACTTATTTTTTAGTTTGTTAATATCATGAATTACAGTAACTTATTTTTAAATGTTATACCAACCTTTCATTCCTGGAATAAATCTCACTTATTCATGTTATATTATTCTGTTAGTATATTATTTGTATAAATTTTCTACAACTTTGCTTAGAATTTTTTCATCAATATCTGTTAGGAATATCAGTCTGTAGTTTTCTGTAATGTCTGTGCTTAGTTTTGGTATCAAGGTCAGGCTCATAGAATGAGTTAGAAAGCAATACATGCTTTGTAATCGTATTGAAGAGTTTGTGTAGAATCCATATTATTTCTTTATTAAAGTTTTAGCAGAATCCACCAATAAAGCCACCTGAGTCTGAGGCTATATGAGAAGGTCTTTAACTTCATGCTCAATTTTTTTCTTTTTTAAAGATTTTATTTATTTGATAGAGAGAGAGAGATCACAAGTAGGCAGAGGGGCAGGCAGAGGGGGAGGGGGAAGCAGGCTCCCTGCCTGCTTCCTCCCTGCGGATCAGAGAACCTGATGCGGGGCTTGATTCCAGGACTCCATGATCATGACCTGAGCCAAAGGCAGAAGCCTAACCCGCTGAGCCACCCAGGTGCCCCCATGCTCAATTTTTAAATAGACATAGGGTTAACCATGCTATTTCTCCTTATTTGATCTTTGGTAATTGTGGCTTGTTTGGGACAGAAGGAGAGAGAGAGAATCTTAAGCAGTCTTCATGCTCAGTGTAGAGCCCAAGTTGTGGATTTCACAACCCTGAGATCATGACCTGAGCTGAAATCAAGAGTCAGACACTTTACCAAAGGAGCCATGAGGGTGCCCCAGTAATTGTGTGTTTTAAGAAATATGTCCATTTTCGTTGCTCCTGTGTCCTGGTGCTGCGTCCTCTCGGAGCCCGTGTGGTCCTTTAGCCAAGATGCCTGAGGAAACCCAGACCCAAGACCAGCCGATGGAGGAGGAGGAGGTGGAGACGTTCGCCTTCCAGGCGGAGATCACGCAGTTGATGTCGCTGATCATCAACACCTTCTACTCGAACAAGGAGATCTTCTTGCGGGAGCTGATCTCCAACTCGTCCGACGCTCTGGACAAAATCTGATACGAGAGCCTGACCGACCCCAGCAAGCTCGACTCGGGGAAGGAGCTGCACATTAACCTCATCCCGAACAAGCAGGACCGGACCCTCACTATCGTGGATACCGGCATCGGCATGACCAAGGCCGGCCTGATCAACAACCTGGGCATCATCGCCAAGTTGGGGACCAAAGCGTTCATGGAAGCGCTGCAGGCGGGCGCAGATATTTCTATGATTGGCCAGTTCGGGGTCGGGTTCTATTCGGTCTACTTGGTGGCCGAGAAGGTGACGGTGATCATCAAGCACAACGACGACGAGCAGTACGCCTGGGAGTCCTCCGCAGGGGGCTCGTTCACGGTCCGCACCGACACAGGCGAACCTATGGATCGGGGAACGAAGGTTATCCTGCACCTGAAGGAAGACCAGACGGAGTACCTGGAGGAGAGGAGGATAAAGGAGATCGTGAAGAAGCACTCCCAGTTCATCGGCTACCCTATCACGCTGTTCGTGGAGAAGGAACGTGATAAAGAGGTGAGCGATGATGAGGCTGAAGAAAAGGAAGAGAAAGAGGAGGAAAAAGAAAAGGAAGAGAAGGAGTCGGATGACAAACCCGAGATAGAAGACGTCGGCTCCAACGAGGAGGAGGAGGAGAAGAAGGACGGGGACAAGAAGAAGAAGAAGAAGAAGAAGATCAAGGAGAAGTACATCGACCAGGAAGAACTGAACAAGACCAAGCCCATTTGGACCCGAAACCCCGACGATATTACCAACGAAGAGTATGGAGAATTCTACGAGAGTTTGACCAATGACTGGGAAGATCACCTGGCAGTGAAGCATTTTTCAGTGGAAGGACAGTTGGAGTTCCGAGCTCTTCTCTTTGTGCCAAGACATGCTCCCTTTGACCTATTCGAGAACAGAAAGAAAAAGAACAACATTAAGTTGTATGTTCGCAGAGTTTTCATCATGGATAACTGTGAGGAGCTCATCCCAGAGTATCTGAATTTCAACAGAGGTGTGGTGGATTCTGAGGATCTTCCTCTAAATATTTCCCGTGAGATGCTGCAGCAAAGCAAAATTTTAAAGGTTATCAGAAAGAACTTGGTCAAAAAGTGCTTAGAACTCTTCACCGAACTGGCCGAAGACAAAGAGAACTACAAAAAGTTTTACGAACAGTTCTCCAAAAACATCAAGCTTGGCATCCACGAGGACTTTCAGAATCGGAAGAAGCTCTCTGAGCTGTTGCGCTATTACACGTCCGCCTCCGGTGACGAGATGGTGTCTCTCAAGGACTATTGCACCAGAATGAAGGAGAACCAGAAACACATCTATTACATCACAGGTGAGACCAAGGACCAGGTAGCGAACTCGGCCTTCGTGGAGCATCTTCGGAAGCACGGCCTGGAAGTGATCTACATGATCGAGCCCATTGACGAGTACTGCGTCCAGCAGCTCAAGGAGTTTGAGGGGAAGACGTTGGTGTCTGTGACCAAAGAGGGCTTGGAACTTCCAGAAGATGAAAGAGAAAAAGAAACAGGAAGAGAAACAGACAAGGTTTGAAAACCTGTGCAAGATCATGAAGGACATCTTAGAGAAAAAAGTAGAAAATGTGGTCGTGTCAAACCGACTGGTGACCTCCCCGTGCTGCATCATGACAAGCATGTACGGCCGGACAGTAAACATGGAGAGGATCATGAAGGCCCAGGCCTTGAGAGATAACTCCACCATGGGCTACATGGCCGCGAAGAAGCACCTGGAGATCAACCCCGACCACTCCATCATTGAGACCTTAAGGCAGAAGGCCGAGGCCGACAAGAACGACAAGTCTGTGAAAGACCTGGTCATCCTGCTCTACGAGACTGTGCTCCTGTCCTCCGACTTCAGTCTGGAAGATCCGCAGACGCATGCCAACAGGATCTACAGGATGATCAAGCTCGGTCTCGGTATTGATGAAGATGACCCCACCGCTGACGGCAGCAGTGCGGCCGTGAGTGAGGAGATGCCCCCCCGGAAGGTGACGATGACACGTCGCGCATGGAGGAGGTTGACTAGGTGCTGCGAGAATGACTTGTACATGTATTCGATACTTTATCTTCATTCCCTCTGATAATATATTTTCAAGGATGTTTTTCTTTATTTTTGTTAACATTTTAAGAATCTGTATGGTATGATAATAACTACTTAAGGGGAAGATAAGATATCTTTCTGTTCGAGTGTGATACTGTGATGTGTAGGAGCTAAAGCCCAGCTAGTTTTTCTTCCCTAGTGCCACGCCGGCTCCTTGTAACCGGACAAGGTGACCTTTGTTGTGAGGTGTGCGTAACCTAACGTTAACTGTGGTCTAAAGTGTTTAGCTACAAGCGGATTCCTTAGTAAGACCAAATTTGTCTGTCACTGAAGTGTTCCGAGTTATACCTTAATGTTTTAAAGAGAAATGTTGGTTAAAACAGCTCTCACCCTCTAGGATCTACTTTTTAAATCTTCTGTCCCCTGTAGTTACCAGATGCATGTACCAGGCCTCTAGAAACTAGTAGTTAAACCAAGCTGAAGGGAGTAACCGTGTATAGGGCTTGTTTTCCAAAGAGGAGCGTTGTTTAGAGTAGCGACATTCTCAGCCTACTTAGGCGTGTTGTAAAGCTGTTGGAAGAGTAACTCCACAAGTTCTGTGAGTGGAAATGTAGTGCTCAAGTCACATTCTACAATAAAAGGTTGTAACAAATACAAAAAAAAAAAGGAAATATGTCCATTTTGTCTAAGAATCAAATTTATTGTTATAAAGTTATTAATAACATAGTATATAGTATATATATGTAATATAATACAATTATTAATAATATGATTCTATAGCAATAAATTTGATTCTTAAACTTCCTTATTATCTTCCTAATTTAAATATAATCTGTAATAATGGTCATTTCTCTTTTTTCTTTGTTTTTTTTTTTTTTAATTCACATATGATGTGTTATTAGTCCTAGGGATACAGGTCTGTGAATCACCAGACTTACACACTTCACAGCACTCACCCTAGCACATACCCTCACCAATGTCCATAGCCCAACCACCCTCTAATGGTCATTTCTCTTATTCCTGATTTGTTTTCATTATTAGTTTGGCTAGAGGTTTATTAATTTTGTTGGTCTTCTGAAAACATTAGCTTTATTATTTTGTTGGTTTTCTCTATTGAGTTTTTGTGTGTTCTGTTTTATTAATGATCTTTCTGCTTTTCATTATTTTTCTTTCTTTCTTATTATTTTTGCTTACTTTAGTTTTACCTCACTTTTTTTTTCTAGTGTCTTAGGGTGAAAGCTGAAGTTTTGATTTATTTCAACCTTCTTTTTTTCTAATATATATGTTTGGTTCTGTAAAATTTCCTCCATGTACTACTTTAGTACAATCCCACAAACTCTGATATGTCATGTTTTTATTTCATTCAATTCAAAACACTCTCTAACTTCCCTTTGATTTCTTCTTTGATCCATTGGTTATTAGAAGTGTGTTATTTGTTTCCAAATATTTGGAGGATTTTCCAGATATCTTTCTGTTACTGAATTCTGGTTTAATTTTATCATGGTCAGAAAACATATAATTTTTAAAATTTTAAAAAAATTTTTATTTATTTATTTGACAGAGAGAGAGATCACAAGTAGGCAGAGAGGCAGGCAGAGAGAGAGAGGGGGAAGCAGGCTCCCTGCTGAGCAGAGAGCCTGTTGTGGAGCTGGATCCCAGGACCCTGGAATCATGACCTGAGCCAAATGTAGAGGCTTTAACCCTCTGAGCCTCCCAGGCACCCCCAGAAAACATATTTTGTATACATTGAATCCTTTTAATTTACTGGGTCTTATTTTATGGCCCAGTGTATGGTCTATCTTGGTAAATAATCTTGGTCTATCTTCGTAAATAAATATTTTTACTTGAAAAGAATGAATTCTGTTGTTGGATGAAGTATTCTATGAATGTCAATTAGGTCGAGTTGGCTGATAGTTTTGTCTGTCCAAGTCTTCTGTATCCTTACTGATTTCTGTGTACTTGTTACTGAAAGAATAGTTTTAAAAATCTTTTATTAAATCTACGAATTTGTCTATTTCTTATTTTAGATATCTCAGTTTTTAATTCCTGTATTTTGAAGCTCTATTTTTGGCTGCATGAACTTTGGAGTTGTTATGTTTTCTCTATAAATTGAACTTGATCTTTATTCTTATCAAGTGCCCTTTATTCATGGTCACATACTTGGTTCTGGAAATCTCCTTTGTCTGGTATTAATATACACACTTCAGATTTCTTTCGATTCATGTAACATGGTATATCTGTTTCTAACCTTTTACCTTTAACTTTTTTTTATATATTTTATGTACTTCTTATGTTTATTAGGATGTTTTTAGTAGGCAGTGTTTAGTAGGGTCTTACTTTCTATGCAATCTGACAGACAATCTCTTCCTTTCATTTGGTGCATTTAGGTCACCTCTTCTTAATGTGATTTTTGATATGGCAAAGGTTAGGTTCATTATTTTTGCTTTGTTTTTCCATTTTTATCATCTATTCCTTGTTCCTCTGCTTTTTTTTTTCTGCCTTTTTCGAATTATTGAGATTTTTATGATTCTGTTTTATCTTTTAGCTATAATTATTAGCTATAATTCTTGTTTTCTTATTTTAGAAGTTTCCTTGGTTTATAGTATACATCTTATCACAATCAACCTTCAAGTGATATTATGCCATTTCACATATAGTATAAAAACCTTACATTAATACACTGTTAAACAGCACATGGGTTAGGAATGCCACCCTTGCCATGCAGTCAAAAATATGCATATAAGTTTTGACTCCCCAAGAACTTAACTACTCAGAGTCTACTGTTGACCATAATCCTTACCAATGACATAATCAATTAACACATATTTTGTATGTATTTGTATTATATATCATATTCTTACAATAAATTAAGCTAGAGAAAAGAAAAATGTTAAGAAAATCATAAGGAAGAGCAAACACATTTACAGTACTGCACTGTATTTATTAAAAAAAAACATGTATAAGTAGAACTATGCAGTTCAAGGGTTAACTGTACTTTCATTCTTCTCTTCTTGGTTTTTATGCTTTTGTTGTCATCTATTTTATTTCTGTTATACAACATTTTTATAATCTTTTGTTAAAAAGTCAATTATCTTCTCCCTTTTTGGGGGATGGGGCCGAGACAATCTTAAGCAGGGCTCCATAGCCAGTATAAAGCCCAAGCAAGAATCAATCTCACAACTCTGAGATCAATACCTGAGCCAAAATCAAGAGTTAGATGCTCAACTGACTGAGCTACCCAGGTATCCCTAAAAGTCAATTATCTTCTGAAGAGACTTAAAGTATGAGGAAACAATTCTTACATATTTATCATTGTCTTTACCATTTCCATTGCTCTTTCTTTGTGTAGATACATATTTCTACCTGGAATACCTTACCTTCTGCCTAGAGGATTTCCTTTAGTATTTCATATATTGAGGGTCTGCTACAGATTAATTCTTTTAGCTTCTGTATGTCTGGAAATATTTTTTATTTTTCCTTGACTTTTGGAAGATGATATTGCTGGATATAGAAATATAGACTGCCATTTTCTTTCAGTGCTTTAAAGATGTGTTTCTACTGTCTCCCCATATTATGCTTTAGTGAGACATCTGCTCTCATCTTCATTTTTGTGCTTTCCCATATAATGTGTTGTTTTTCCCCCACATAGTTAAAAAAATTTTTTTCTTTATCACTTGGTTTGAGTAACTTAAATATCACGTGTCTTAGTGTAGTTTTCTTTATATTTTTATACTTAGAGTTTATTGACCGTCTTGGATCTGTGGGTTTATAAAGTTTTCATATTTGAGGAAACTTTAACCATTACTCATTCCAGTATTTTCTTCTACATATTTTGTCTCTCTCTTTTCCTTCAATAAATCCAATTAAACATATATTAGATAGCGTGCTTGAAATTGTCCCAAGTTCACTGAGTCACTGTTTGTTTTAAAAAATGTTTTTCTTTTCATTTTATTAAAGTTTTTTTTTTTTTTCTATTGCTATGTCTTCACTAATCTCTTCTGCAGTGTCTAATCTGCCATTAATCTCATCCAGTATATTTTTCATCTCAACATTGTAATTTTAACCTCTGGAAGTTTGATTTGGGACTTTAAAAATATCTTCCTTTTTCTACTTACTTTTTTTTTAAAAATGGGAGATACTGTTATAATAGCCATTTTAATGTCCTTGTCTGCTATTTTTTTTTTTAGTTCAGCTTTTTATTGAACATGTTACAGATGAGGCTTAGTCAAAAAGACCCAAGCTCATGTCATCATCAGCCTCCTTTTCTTTGCTTTCACTTTCTTCTCCTCTACTGGGGCAACAGTGGTGGAGGGAGCAGGACCTCCTACTGGTGGAGCACCACCTGTTGGAGTAGGTCTACCAGCCACTGTGTTGCAAAAGAGACTCCTGATGTTGACATTGACCAGAGCCTTTGCAAACAAACCTGGCCACAAATGTTCAACATTTACACCCACTACTTTAATGAGGACATTGATCTTATCCTTTGTGACCATCACCTCATCATCCTGCAAGATACAGGTTCCAGACCACCTTGGTGTGGGTGACTGCTGAGTGAGCCTTGCCAGGTGTGGTGCTGGCTGCCACAGGATGAAGTGAGAGCCTCACCCCAATACAACTTTAGCTTCTTCAGAAGGGTTTGTGTGCTACCTTTAACATCCTTATCAATTTTGGCTTTGTTTTGGTTGATTTTTCTCCTATCATGGGTCATTTTTTGGGCTTTTTTGCATGCCTGGTCTTTTTTTTTTTAAGATTTTATTTATTTAAGAGAGAGAGAGAGAGAGTTTATGTGTGTGCACAAATGAGAAAGAGAGAGCGTGAATGGGGGGTGCAGAAGGAAAGGGAGAAGCAGACTCTCCGAGGAGCAAGAAGCCTGATGCAGGGCTCTGGGATCACCACTGCAGGGGAAGCCGATGCTCAACTGACTGAGCCACCCAGGCGCCCCGCCTGATCCTTTTTTTTATTGGATGATGATCTTGTAAATTTTACCTTGTTGGGTGCTGGATACTTTTGTGTACCTCTAATTATTTTTGAACTCTGTTATGGGAGTTACTTGATAAGTTACTTGATAACCGTTTGAATTTTGCTTTTTAGACATGTTAGGTAGTACCAGTGTATTATTTGCTCTAGGACTAATTATTTTTTACTACAGAGACAAAAAACCTTCTGGATGCTTTATCCAATGCATGAATTATGAATTATGAGGTTCCCAGGCTGACTGGTGAGACCAGACTTATAGATACGGGGTACTGTTACTTCTGATAGTTCCAAGTGGTTCTTTCCTGGGCTCTGGGTAGCTTTTCGTGTGCATGTACTGATTGTTACTTTTCCAATACTCAATGAGAATCCTTTGCAGATATCCAGAGTTCTCTCTGTAACTTTTTCTTCTCAAGCATGTAAATTATGACTACCTTGGTGTCTCAAAACTCTCAGCTCTTTTCCCTCAACTTTGAGAGTCTGCTGGAATCCACCTGCATTCTCCTTATCTATACCTCAGCCTGGAAACTCTTTGAGGCAGTAAGCTAGGGCAATCTTAGGACTCACTTCATTTGTATTCTGTTTCTAGAAATCATTATCCTTTGTTGGCTAATACTCAGTGTCTTAAATAACTTTGTTTTATATATTTTGTCCATTTTCCTAAGTTGTTTCAGGTGGGAAGATAAATTAAATCCCAGCTATTTAATTTAGTCCAGAAGCATAAGTTCTATACAGACTTTTATTTGAATGTAGCCACTATTATTTTGAGTTTTTGACTCTTGAAGAGGATTTGCCAATTTCTTGACACTATGTTAGTGGACTCTTCTCACTTGTTATTCTGTCATGGTTCCACTTCCTTTTTGTGAGTTGAGCATGTCCTATATTGAAGTGAAATACAGCAGAAGTTTCTCTATTCCAACTATAGAAGAGAAAAGAGAACACATTTAAGGAAGATAAGAACAATTGCCCCTTTGGTCCATCCAACAGAATCTTCTATTCAAAGCAATGTCCTTAGTGTGTGTCTCCCACATGTTTCTGAGGAAAGCTAGTGTTTATCCTTGAATGAGGGTTGAAAGGGGCCAGGGTTGGAAAGGAAATGTGTGGAAGAAAGTTGAGGATATTCTGACAAGATTCCTCTGGTTTTATTTTTTATCCCTGTGGGAAGGAAGATGTTAGAAATGCTGGCTTCTCCACATGAGAGACTGTTTCAAAAGCTATGGGAAATGGTCATGAATAGATTATCCAGATATACTTATGTGATAGATACATGAAATCATTACTTGATATTCTTAGCATGTTTTAGAAAGGGATTTGTAAGGCCAAAAAGATGATAAAATGGATGTCCTAAATATGTCATGAGCATAATATTGAAAAAGTATCTTTTTCCCACAGAACACAGTTCTTATCTCTGTAGTCAATATTTGATGCATGTTCATTGCTATTTCCTCGTATTCAGTCAGGGAGGGAAAAGGTGGATTCATCTCTAAGTGATTGATCATCACAGCTTTACTCTGTAGCAGTAGTAAAAAGATGAATTATGGGAGCATGTACACTTTAAATAACAATTCTGACTACTAAGAGGTCTCCCAATGAAGTCAGAAGGATAGGAGTTGAGTTTTTAGAAGCATGGATGTTTCTTCGGGAGTGTTGAGGGTAATTGATACACCTTGCAAAAAATAGAAATACTGTTAGTTCTTCTAAAAAACCTAAATAGGGGTTGTAATGTAAACTACTATTTGTCTTTTATAAGGAATCCCAATTAAAAAGTCCATTTTAGTGTGTGTGTGTGTGTGTGTGTGTGTTTACTGACTGAATTGGAAATTTTATGTAGTATTCAATAAGTGGAGAGATTCGAATGAAAATGTATAGATCGTGATTAAACATAAATAAGAAAAACAAAGTGCCTTGGCAGAAAAAAGACTTGGAGGAGGAATCTACCAAAGCCACAGCAGTTTCTCATAAGAAGCATTTGCCAGGGTCAATATATATATATATTTTTAAAGATTTTATTTATTTATTTGACAGAGAGAGATTACAAGTAGGCAGAGAGGCAGGCAGAGAGAGAGAGGAGGAAGCAGGCTCCCTGCTGAGCAGAGAGCCCGATGCGGGACTCGATCCCAGGACCCTGAGATCATGACCTGAGCTGAAGGCAGCGGCTTAACCCACTGAGCCACCCAGGCGCCCGCCAGGGTCAATATTAACATATCCTTGCTCTATATGATGTGCTGAGCTAGGAGGTAACTCAAGAAACACAGACATTCTTGCTGTCAAAAGACTCCAGCCTAATTGGAGATATTGGACACAGCCTTAAGGAGATAAGCAGTCTCAAGTATGAACCCGTGGAATTCTGGGAAGGTATAATTAAAGGAATTATATAGTGTTTGTATTCTTACTATTGCTCAAAATGTTGAATATTAACTGGGTCTACCAACAACTATTTATTGAGCTACCACTATGTGTAAGTTATGTCCTGGTGCTGGTGACACAGCACTTAGGAAAACGCTGACCGGCTCTCATGAAATTTAATGCTGGTGGAATTAATTGAACAGCTAGGAGTTTCTATGCTAAAGGCAGAATCAAGCAGAATATATTTTGGAAACAGAGTAGAACAAAATATACTTCAAAAAATACTCTCTTTCATGAATAGAATCTTGATATAGCATCTTGATCATAGTTGATATTTATATATGAGATAACTTTATGTACATCAAGTCCCTTTCTGTGAAAATGGAGGTTCAAATTATGTTGTTTAGTTAAGGTGAGGACAGCTTGGAATCACATCCAGATCTATTGATCCAATGCCTGTGCTCTTCTCAGGACAGTCTGCTGCTTCTCTTATTGGAATCTTGCATTATTGGGTCATTTTCCATGGATGTATCAGCCAGTTCAACTTCAGTTCTGTTCACCATCCTTACGTAAGAGTCCTCTTCCTCAGGCCCCTTCAGAAAATATATCACAGACCTTAAAAGTTGCAGTCTCCTTGCACTGTGAGCCAAAGAGTAGAAGACAAGAGACTGAGGAAAAACAGGAGAAAGATAACTGAAGCACATCCCCAAATCATCGAAAGAACAAGGCCCTCACTTCCTCTTCCACGATGTGACTGATTGCAGGCACAGAGTGCTGAGAGAACTTGGCCTTGGCTCATTTGGCCTGGAAAGCCCTCCAGGGTCGGTTTGGATGATTCATCAGGAAATGAAGCTCCCTCCTGCCAGCGGTTTGTGGAGCCGCGGGGGATGATTGGACTCTTGCCGATCACTTCCAGAATGGGAGAAGTTACTGTGCTCATATTAAAATCTCAAATGTAGGGCACAGGCTGGGGAATATTTTAAGCTTGCTATCTATCCAGAGTGCTTATGATATAGACTTGATTTAATTGCCCTCATGCCTGCTTAGGATATATTTAAGCATGCATAATACTTTCACAAGGGTGGGTTGATGTCTTCCCAAAAGCTAGTGAGGAGTTTTCAGTGGCAGACTAGACTCTGGGGCTCTGGGAGGAGGGTAGGAGGGGCTCCGTGGTGGAATGCTGGGGGTCCTTTCAGTTTGGAAGTGTCCATGTCCCTGTAGCCTAGCTCCATTGTTGGGGGCTGCAGGGTATCGTTCAAGACGCCATGCTTCAAAGCACCCAGGAGGCTCCTCAAACTGAAAGGAGTCCCATGACCAGTAGGAAGCTCTTTAAGAAACTGTAAATGTGTGACCTTGAGGGAAAGGTGCACTTTCATGAAGAGAAAAAAGCCCCCATGGTAGCTGGCAGGATATTGAAACCAGAAGAGTCTGACAGTGGCATCAAGCTGCGCTGTAAATCCCAGACATTCACAAGCCCCAGGCTGTAGAATCTCTCCCAAGTTTTGCTTTGTTTCCCGTCAATGGTGTTAACAGCTCTGCCAATGTTCAGCAATTGTGTGAGGAGGACAATACTCGGAGAGAAAAATCAGTACAGTATTGTTTTATTTTTATGCCATATCCAGACAGAAAGATCTCATCTATTCATTGTAATACATTTGTCATTTTTGTCTGAATAAATGCAAGGCTATGAGAAAATGCTGATACCACTTGTCAGAGAAAACTATTTACAATTGTCCCTCCCTTCTTTCTTTGGGCATTTTCATTATAATCTTTTCAGCTTCACAGAGAAATGAACAAAACTCGTGCACTGAGTATAAAGCGGATGGCTGAGCTGCATTGATTATGACCTTCACTTTTAAGGTTAACGGTGGAGAGGAAAAAACCCCACAAAACTGTTGACATCAGGAGTTTGGTTACTGTTTTCTGAAAGAGGTACTTTGTTCTTTTCTCTCATTTCATTTCAATGCCCTGGGTCCTGTATGAAGACCCAGTGCATTTGTTCATTCATTCACTCATTCAAGACTTCTGAGTGTCCACGATCATCAAGACATGGATTAGTCCCTGGAGATACTGTGGTTAACACAATTCCTGATGTTTAGAGACTGGGGAGCCTAGGGAGGGAGATGACTCCATAAGGAAAGAAGAAATCCTACCAGCAAATCACCCAAAAAGGGAAGAAGATTAGTCCATGATGGGTGATTTATTTATCTATTTATTTATTTGTGGGGATGAGAGGAGAGGACAAGAGCACACATTGGTGGGGAGCACAGAGGGAGAAGCAGACTCCCAGCTGAGTAGGGAGTCCATTGTGTGGCTCCATCCTAGGATCCTGAGATCATGACCTGAGCCAAAGACAGGTGTTTAGCTGATAGAGCCACCCATGATGGGTGATGTTAAAGAAATACTTGCCATCTGAGACTTACTCTTGGATAAAATAAACACTAACCACCCCAATCAGGGTCTTTCAAAGCAGGCTCTAGTCCTCTCTATCAGTATATTTATTACATACTCTGCACCAAGTGTCCAGTGAGCTGAAAATACATCTCTGACTTTTGACTTTCTATTTCCAGTCAAAATACACTTATTTTTGTAAGTTTAGGGTGAGTCACTTTGAATGGAATGTTTGAGGGGCAAAAAATCAAATAATATTAACTCCTTTTCATTTAATTTTGCTGAACACCTTTTGTTCTTTCTTTCTTCTTTCCTTAGAATAAAGAAAACCAATGTCTTTAATAAACAACAGGTCTTGGACACCCTAAAAATAGCTCTTGAAACATCAGGTTATTTTTTTTCCTTGTGGGCTTAATACTGATTTTATTTCCATATTTTTCTCTGATATCTTTGTCTTCAACATTAGGAACTTAAGTTCTTTGTGTGGTTTTTGACACAAATCCCTACTACTCCAGCCTTAGCTGAACTTTAGTTGTTTGTGAAAAACCTTAGGAATTTTTTCCACCTACTCACATTATGTCTTTTTTTCTTCAGTTATTTTGTTATATTTGGGTATCTGGTCTACTACCACCTATATATTTTATTTAAAGTGACATATTCTTTCTTTTCTTTCTCTTTGTCTCTCCTTCCTTCCTTCCATCCATTCTTCCTTCCTCCCTCCCTCCCTATTCTTACACTCATCTATTTTAAAAAGAAACTTCATATGACTACCATAAATGAAATAAAAGTTTTGCTTATAATAAGTAAAGGTAATGGCAAAAAACAAATAAAAGGTAGACGGATATTCCTAAATTCTATCCAGGTACTGTTGGAAGGTTCAGAGTCTTTTCTGTCTGTTAACCAAGATGATTAACCCCTGATAGGTGATGTGAAAGAAAGACTTGAACCACCTGAAACTTACTCTTGGGTAAAAGAAGAAAGATTAAAAATAAGGTAACTTATTTCTCAGGATGTGATTCAGGGTATTGAATGCCATGTTTGGGTATCTCCTAAGGTCGTCTCCTAAACCTGTAGGGACATTTCATAGGGCCACAATATGGACACACTCCAGGCTCTGGTGGGCCTTCCCCATCTCTAAGGGGGCTCTTTCATAAATAGAGGCAGCAGCATTTTCTGTTTCTGTCCCCTAAGATCTATAATAATTGACTTCACTCAACTATTCAGAGATATGAGGTAATTTAAGGAATTCATGTATCTTCTCAACAGCCATTAGCACCTGCAGCCTGTGACATCTGTCACCACCTTTCCATGCATGCTTCCTGTCTTCATTACTCGTCTCTTTAATTAACAGTTTAATTCTTAAAAATAAACTTTACAGTATGTGGTTATGACTGATTGTTTCCAGTCAGCACAACAGAAGGACAAGAACACTAGATCATGGCCGAGCTCCCTCCAGTCACATCCCTGCCTGGTAATGGTGACAACAGGAAGTCATTCGTCAGGGCTAGGTTTCTCCCATTTCATCTAGAAATGCAAAAATCTTATTTTTAATAGAGAGAAAGATGAGCTGAGAAGATGATGATGGATCCGGGGTGACACCATGGGCCAGCCAAAGCTTTTAAATGTGACATTTTTCAAATCATGGGAGAAGAGAAGAGCAGAGGGAGGAAAGAGGAGAGAATATCAAACTACACTTAAAAATAGCAGGCCAGGCTGCTGTGTTTGCACCTCCCATTTTCCCCTGAGTCCAGGAGCAAATCTGACATTTTTCTCCAGGTCTATCCATCCCATGATATTGTCACGCTGCAGAGAAATTGACTCTGAATCAGAAAAGATTGTTTGTTGACAGTGAAAGGAAGTAGTCCATTCCTTTCTTACTACAAATTTATCATGTGGTATCTTTACAGAGGGATTTTCTGTTTCAGGAAAATAGTAAGTGCAGAGAAGGAAATTGCTAAGGATGACCTGGGTCAAGAAAGAGAAAGACTATCCAGGTATGTGCTAGTAAAATATGGGGACAGGTTCGGCAAGGAATATGCTCAGTTTTAATAGATGATGCAGTGCAGGTGATTCTCAGTAAGTGTGTTCATGGCACTAAACTGGGGGTTTGGACCATAGTTTAAAAAAATAGAATCATTTAATACAATGTATTTTCCTAAAGAAAAAATACTTTGAGAAATGTGAATGGGGAAAGAAAGAAGTGAGGAGTTGGGCTAATATTTGCAGTAATCTTTCTTTTTCCTTACAGAATAAATATTCCTGTGGCTAGAGTGCTATCCTTCTAAGTGTCTCAGTTGTCTTTTTCCTTTTCCAGGATTCTTGTACTAAAACATTAAAAACAAACAAGCAAACAAAAGATGAAAAATTACTATGGGAGCTCCTGAGAGTAATCAAAGGAGAATATTTTAGCAATTGATCTCATCCAACCATTTGCCATATTGTATCTGTTCCTAATTTGCAAACAGCCAAACCACTGTGGGAGCTGATTCTTAACAGTTCTACATAGTCTGCAGACTAACCAAGCTGGAGAGGATCAAGGAAGATGGATAACCCGTTATAGTAAACCTTCATTTCTAGAAAGGGGTGGGGGCTGCTGTTAAATTGTCTACTGATTTTTTGTTTTAAGATGCTATGCAAAGCTTTTGGTCAGAAAAACAGCCTCTAGCAAGCAATGCATTTTACATAAAAGAAACCTTCCCAGGAAGGATGGCTATGAATTTAATTATAAGCTCTTCTCTTTGCATAAATTTGGTTGAGTCTAAATAAGACTTGAAACATGGAACAATGTTCATGGAGTACAATTCACCAATTGTTACTTTTAATTATATTCACATGCATAATTCATAAATACACTGCCTGGACAAGAGGAAAGAAAAGATAAGAAGGAACAAAAGAGATGAATTTTCCATCAAACAATTACTATATAAATAGACAACATATTTAATACGTTAGTTAGCAAAGTGATTCTTTGTTCTTGCCAGTCTGGGCCTTAAAAATGTTAAAGAATCCCCAAACATAGCATTGTTACATTTTTATAATGTCTCTCTTAAATGAAAGAACTAGGGATTGTCATTCTTTATTAAAAAAAAAAGCAAAAACAACAACAACAAAAAACTGTCTGCCAAGTATGGCAATATAGGTATGGTTGACATAGCATACTATTATAATATATACTATTGCAATAGGTTCTAGTGAGGCTCCTTAATATAGAAATGTTTAAGAATGACATTATTTCCTCATTGAGGGAGAACCTTTTCTCGTGCTAGGTTTGTCATCTCATGTTGCTGCTAAGTATGTGGTTGGTCGAATCTTCCTAGTAGTATATGCCTCTTACTGGAAAAGAAAGAACTGTATAAACAGGTGTGAATCCATTCATTGAATGGATTCATTGCCAGAGAGTCCAAACTATTTTCTCAAAAATACAACTTATATGAAAGCATTTGATATAATAGATTCAATGATAGTCCCATTCCTAGAATGCAAAGATTAAATAAAATATTGCTTTGCAAAATTATATGCTCTATACAGAATAAAAGCTTTGTACTTAAGGATAAATTTGCATTCTTATCGCAGATTCTCCTTTATGTAGAAACAACATCTTTTGGTTCATGGCTCACGTTTCAGAAAGTACCAGTCTTCCATGACCAGTCAGAACCATCAAGAGCAAGACAAGGAGTCAGGCACATAGCAACCAAAATGTCAGTTGCGTATTCAGTAGAGCTGTTGAGATCTTGGTTCGGGTATGTGACAACACTGTGCTGTTTCATGCTGAATTTCAAAATTAGACCAGTGCCCCAGCTCACCAGCTCATCTACTCTGTTGAATTGAGGTCGGGGAGCAGAACAAAATGCGTAGTTTGCAGACATGGTGTTAGGAAAGGGAAGAGGAGGGCACCAAGCCACACATGCTCAGATCCTTCTCCCAAACTTTCCAGTTAGATTCATCACTCTTCCTACTCTGGGGACCGGGTGGTGGTGACAGATAAGACAGAGCAATGTTCTAATAGAATGCCCTTCCACACAGAGCCAATAGTCAAGTATCTACAGTGAAAGGCTAATATTCCTGCCTTAGGTGTGGTTCAAAATTTTAAGTATCTTACCTGCTTCCATGCGGAAGGAAACAATATATACATGGAATAATCTTCAAGTAGAAAAAAGAATATTTAACCCCAGTTATCTGATGCAAATCTGAATTTAAAATATAAACCGGTCTATGTCACAGCCATGAAAGGAAACTTTCTGCATAGATTTTTTTCGTTTTTATTTTTGCTTTTTAGGATCAGAATTTCGTGCTTAATCTTATTCTACTGTAAAATGGTGATATTAATTGTATGTATCTCACAAGATTGTGTCAAGTATTAAATGGAGTTATACAAATTAGTGTTTTCAAGAGTGTCTGGCATATTGAAAGTACTCAGGAAATGTCAGCGGCTATTGTCATTCCCCTCATTACCGTCACCACCACCACGGCTGCCGCCAGCACCCCCATCCTCATCATTATCATCATCACCATCATCATTTTGCAGTGCAGGTGAAAACCTGTGAATAAGTGACAAAGACTTGATGACAGGTCCACTGGAGAGCCGCTTCCTTTCATTATTTGGCCAAGAAGCAATTAAGGGCCCATGGCATGTCTACGATGGTTCTGAGAAGGGAGTATGACATGCAGTAAGTGCAAGGGGTGACATCTATCTGTTCGAAGTTTATAGTCTATGTGATCGTGTAGTTCAGCCAATGCTCAACATGGTTCAGAAAACAGAACCTTACGTGGTTCAAGGATCCAGGACATTTTCACGGAAGCAAGCTTTCCGTCTGACCTTGAACATGATGCAGGTTGTATCCTGGAAGGATCTGCATGAGCAAAATCAAGAGTTTAGTAGAGAACACAGGTGCCTAGGGCTTAGCGAGGGGAGCGGATTGACAGGACAATGTTGGCCTTAACCCCTGCAGAGAATTCCAAAACGGAAATTTACCCTGGAGGATCTGAGGGGGTGTTTGCTGCATTTTTTCACTCCTACCGTCCTTACTTGAGGTTCCTTTAGTTCAGCCCCTGAGTCTCCACTGTGTCCTGAGCATGGTTCTGTCCCCCAGTCCAAGCCGTCATTCATCTTCTTCCCTTGGCCCACTCCCTTCCCTTTCATTCTGTTCTTTGAAATTTGATCTGTTTTTTAAGGCCTGACTTTGTTTTTTATTTGCTTGCTTTCTTTTTTTTTTTTTAAATTATCCCTTCAGTAAAACTTTAGAAGCATCCTGTGTTATACAGACATTACTCTCTCTCCTAAACTCATACACTTATCTTCTATAATATTATCTGAAAGTAGGTGATATAAGGCAGTGTGGATACTGGTACATGAGATCTGAGTTCTGGGCCAGACTATCTGTCCATCTATGTGGACACAGATAACAGACTTAGTCTTTCTGGGCCTCAGTTTCCTTAACAGCAAAACGAATGGTTTGGTTTGATTGATCGCTCATGGCTTAATTTTGCCCTATGATTTTTCTGTTACCTTTTCCATGTGATCGTATTCAGTTTTATGATAAATCTATCTTATTTTCTCCTTGAGATTTTAAGCCCATGGAGAGCAAGGATTCTGATGCAGCCCCATTACCTAACCTGGTGACTTGAGATTGAAATCATTCACTAAATATTTGGTGAAATTCACTGCTACATATTCCTACCTGTCTGCTTCTGTGATCCTCATCTCCCTACCCCTCCCACCATGCCCCCAAATGTCTTCAGTCTCTGGTCTCCGCATTATCCAGAAGTATCTCATATTGCCTCTTCATGGGCACTGGAGTTTGTGTTTCATAAATGATGAGAATGAATCAGCTATAACAAAAGCAAGCATTAGGACAAGGGGCTTCAGAGATGAGTCTATCATTTGCAGTCATTCAGCAAGTATGACACAACTCTGTGGAGCACTGCAAAGAAAAAGCAATCTCCTCCAATCTAAATAAGACCTCAAAAGGCCACCTATCACAGCTGATGTATTTATTTCCATGGTGTTTCCACATGGGGCACTGCCTTACCCTTTGGGCACCAAACACTGCCAGAGTTTCAGAGAGTTTTGTTTTTAATGCCATATCCTTTTTATGCCAATTAGAGATAATCTCCTTGGGCTCTTAAGTAATTTGTCTGTGTAATCTCAGGCACACTGAAAAGTGTCACAAATCCTTTGTTGATTAGAAGACATAGTGGAAACTCCTCAGGCACAGTTAGAAATTAGTCAAAACTTTTAAGTCAGTGTGATGTCTTCCCCCCCCACCCTCGTCTCTTATCAAATAAAGAAATCTTCCTGCACAGATTAATGCACAAATTAATTTGAAACAGGTTCATGGGGACATTTCTTTGAGCTTGCAAAACACACACACACACACGTTCACACGTGTGCACACACGCACATATTGCCCACATTTGAACAAACTTAATGAACCTAGAAATTAGGAATTTTCCCCAAGGAAACAAAATACTTTAGTTGAATTTGAGAGAGGTTTTCATTTTCTTATGGTATTTAGAAAAATTAATAGCTGATAGCTTATTAAGAACTTTACTTCCTTGGGCTGCAAACTTCTGTAGCATGAGCAGACCAGAATGGCTTAATTAATTACTGAGATTATAATAATTATATATTTTTAACTCATGTTTATTTATTATTTTAAAGTACCTAAAAATGCTTGTATTGCTATTTAAAGAGTAACCCTCACATAGAAGAATGTAATTTTATGTTAACAAGTTATTATTTTTAACCATCTTCAAAAGGCCAGTTTGATTAGCCTTGTGCATAAGAGAAAGGGAGTGGGCTATGATCTTAAGTGACAACCACTCCATGTCAAAGAGCTTTCCCTTGCTTCCTAGAAACCATTTGTCCTAGAACACACAGTTTTGGCAGATTTGTTTGAGTTGAAGTTCTTGATTCAAAATGTGAATTTAACTTACCTTTGAGTCCTGAACTGATGTATGTCACCACTGAAGATTCCATTTCCAACAGCACCAAACAGAATTCATGGACGAATGTCCCACTTTGATTAATTTGGCATTCCTTTGCATTTTATGGGAGTATATTCCCCTCCATCACTCTTTTGTAAATATATAAAACTAATGCTTCTGTGAATACAAGATGCATATTACTTCTTATTTATTCCAATTCTGCTTTATTTATATTTATTCCTTTAATAAATACTAATTGAGAACTTTTATATGGAATACACTAACAATATAAAGTAGGCATTCAAAGACATACCAAAAAGGAAAGTCAAAAATATCATTCAGCTTTCCCTTTTCTCTATCTGTACACACACACAGACACACAGACACACACAAACACACACACATTAACCAAGGAGGCTCTCTAATCATCATGAATGTTATCTTTTATTTTCTTCTGCTTCTCTTGCATTTTTAATTTTTTTGTATTCATATATTCATCCTTGTTCTCATATTGCAAAATTGTGGGCTTGACTGAAGAGCTATTAGAACTAATTACAGTTTAGTAAAAAATTAATAGATAAAACATAATAGCTTTCTGATATACCAGACATAACTAATTTTGAAAATGGAAAGATCAGATTCCATTCACAAGAGCAAAAACATAAAAATACTTAGAAAAATATTTTGAAAAGTAGAGTATGGGAACTTTTAAATTTTATTAAGAAAATGATAGAATTTCACTGAGGGACTTAAACAAATAAACATAGAGACATATTTCCAGGTGGAAAGACTGAATATTTTAAGCATATAAAATGTGTCTAAATGTAATTATAGAATGGTCACAATTCCTATTCATTGTATGGGGATGTATTTGACTGGTGTAGGAACTTGACAACATGATCTATATATTCACCTCTTGCAGAAAAAAAAGACTAGAAACACACCAATATCTTTACAATGACACTCTCCCAAAACTTTTAAGTCTCAAATTTCCTGATGGAAACATGTTTGCCTGCAATCTGATGTTTTTCTGATTACAAAAGTACGTTTTTGGCTGCAACGGAATGTAATAATCTACATAGCTTTCCAGATTTTAAATTTCTGTAACCGTGGTATGATATAATGAAGGGTCGGAGTATCTTGGTCAGCATTATAGATGGGATACTGGACGTGTGGCCTCCTGAAGAATGTGCAAAGTGATTTAGGGAGAATGCATAGGGAAAACAAATATTTTCAGATGAACCTATGAAAGAATGCACATTAGCAAAAGACAACAGGAGTCGATAAGGGCAGGGGAGGGACGTAAATCATGACTCGAGGAGATATGCAGTGACACGCATCAGGAGGCAGAATTTGTTACTCTTTTTCCAGACTAATTCACATAGGCTATTCTCTGGACAATCCTGGTGAAGTAGGTGCCAAATATTGGAAGGGATATCAGATCGTCTTCCGCGCATGCCGCTATTTCTTGCAGAAGGGAGGACGTGTAGGCAGATGGTGGGTTGATTGTGTGGGGACTGTGACTGTGTGTGTGGGCGGATGCTGTGGAAGAAGAGGTGAGCATTTGTCTATCTTTATCTGGAGGACCTTTAATCATGAGGGGATATTCAGGCAGGACGATTTGAGATGGTCATACCTGCAACAGTTTGTTCCATATACAGACAGTGCTTTGATTCTTTTTGATCTCAAATGTCATAAAAAAAAAAAAAGAATGTACCTAGGTAATAAAAAATTCAGCAGCAATTAATTATAGAGAGAAAAATGGTCTGTTCTAGGATGTTCCACTCAAGAGAGCAGATCACTAATATTATTTTGAAAGACAAAAAAATGAACCAACTTCTCTTTCCAAACAAACTAAACAAAACCAATTTCACTCCTGAGCTGAGATGCTAACTGATGGCTCCTTTGTGAAGGTAAAGCCATACCAACAGTGATGTTGCTTCTGAGAAGCGAAGCTCAAAATAGAAACACTCCCAGAACTTCAGAGGTCTCCATTCCAAGCGATCTCCTTGAATAGTTCATGCATGAATTTGCAGGCCAGCTGAAAGAGTAAGAAATCATGTTCATTTCTTTCTTTTCAGGGCTCCCAGAAGACCACTCGCTTTTATGTAATGCAAGAACACTGCCGTTTGGGGTGGGAAGTCTTCACAGCTCAAACAGGCTGGCTCTTTGGGATTTGTAGCACTGTTTTAGATTTCGGCTTCCTGCTTCACATTTCTGCTTTGGTTTCCTGATGTTTCACCATCACACCAAATGGCTTTTCAGAACAGACTTCTGTTTAAGCACTTTCTTTTATTAAATGTGGTGCTTTTAGCATGGCTGGATTACATTACATAAAACTATGTTGGCAAATTAATTACCGAGCATCATCTTGTCATGGCAAACTTATATGTGAGCACATACAAATGTCATAAATCATTGGTGTGGAGTAAATGCATTGCTATAAAACGTGTACTTCTACAGTTATAGGAGTTATAATTACTTTGTCATCATAAGACCTCTGAGGTCTACCCAATAGCACCACAGCTGTCTGGACAGCCAAAAAAAAAAAAAAAAAAAAAAAAAAAAATCAGGGAATCAAACAGTTGTGTTGGTACACACAAAACAAAAAGATCAGGTTGAATTATTCGCTACCCACTATCTCAAACCTATCAGGTCCGTTGTTACCATATAGAATTAACAGAGAGCTGAGGTCAGAGTCTTTTTGCTTTAAACTTTCCTGGGTGCTTTAAGCTTTCCTGGTATCATGTTTTATAAAAGGTTTATTTACTTATTTGGGAGAGAGAGAGCGTGCATGCAGGGGGAGAGCGAGCAGTGAAAGGTGGAGCAGACTCTGATCTGAGCATGGAATGTGATGCAGGACTCAACATCATGACCCTGAGATCACAACCTGAGCTGAAACCAAGAGTCAGACACTTAACCAACAATGCCACCTAGGCGCTCCTCATTTTTTTTATTTTAAGAAAATAATTTTTTGAACTTCTAATCCCTGCCCAAATAACGTTATGGTTTTAATACTTACTTTAAAATACTTTGCTTTTCATGATTTCAAGAAACTAAAGACAATCATCCATGTTTTATACAGTACACATTGATAATAATGACTTGCTAATATGTTTATAATTGCAATTTAAATGGTACTAATTTATAAGTAACATAGATGGGCTAAAGTCAGTTAACAAAGTTACTAAGACAATATTGGTTCTTAATGCACGTTTACCCTATCCAGTACTTCCAACAGCCCTGCCATCAATAGAATTCAGATGAGAAAACTGAGGTACAGGGAGATTAAATAAGTTACCTGGACCACATAGTTAGTGAATGGTGAGGCTGAGTTCTATCTCAGAGTCTGATCATAGAGGCCTGCTTGTAGCCCTGACCTTAATACTCTTCACACTGCCTTCATCATTCAGCTGAGTTGACACCAGAGTGTCAGCTCTGCAGGCAAGGCCTTGTCCTGCACACCCTTGTAAACTCAGTGCATGGAACTGGGATGGGCAGACAGTGGGCTTTTAGTAAGTGTCAACTGAACAAACAAATGAATAATGAAAGCATTGTGACTCTAGTTCAAATTGTCTTTAGGCTGTTGGTTGCTGCACATCTGTGCTTGAGCCCTGCAAAGCAAGATACATGAAAAAAGCAGAAGGAACCTGAGACCTAGGGCACAGGAGTGGGGGTTGCTCCATGAAGCTTCTTGATATAACTGTGTGCAATTCCAAGGTGGAAAGGTCAGAAGGTACATGCATCCTCTTGGATGCTGTGGTTACTATGGTCCCTATAGTGCTGGTGACTCTTGTACCAGAGGGACTCAGGAACACCATACTGGCACCAGAAGCAAAGAAAACAGTATATTCTTTCAGAACTGTTACTAGACCATCGAATTAAATCCCAGTGTTGCTGTACAAATGGTGTCAAGACCTTATTGGAGCAGGTGACATGGTACAGAGGCATGACTTTGGTATTCTGGTCCTTTCCACACTTCCTGGAATGTGGAGGTACTCTTTTTTTTTAAGACTTATTTATTTATTTTAGAAAGGGAGAGAGTTAGAGAGGGTGAGAGAGAGAGAGAGAGCATGAGCAGGAGAGCAAAGGGAGAAAGAGAGAATCTGGAGCCTGATCCCATGACTTTGAGATCATGACTTGAGCCAAAACCAAGAGACAGTCCCTTAACCAACTGCCCCATCCAGGAACCTCATGAGGAGGCACTTTACCTGTACTTTATGGGCCTGGAGGGTTTTTGGTGGGCACTAGGGCAGGGTGATGGAACTGGAGGAGGAAAAAATAGATTCTAGGTTTTAGCAAATTGGACTGTGTTTGATATCACACATAATATATCCTCCAAGGAATCCTAGAAGTTTGGAGAGATGAGCATCCGGTTTTAATAAGTCAAGGCAGAGTTAGATAAATACTGAGTTCACTTTTACACGTAGGCTTGTGGTGCTTGAAGATATAAAAATTACTTGATTATATTCGGAGACAAATGGTCTGGGGGCAATAGTGTGTGTTTGGAGGTGGTTAGGACACAAAATAGAAAAAAAAAAAAAAAAGAAAAGAAAAGAAAAAAAAGTCCTCACTATGAAGCCCAGAGAGCCTTGGGTTTTGGAAACATGTGTTTGCGTTTCCCATCTGTGTACATTAGGATGGAAACATGGAGACAGTGTTAGCGATACCTAGGTCATGTGACTTACTGGCTACCCAAATATGTAGCCTGCAATGAAGGAGAATTTAATCAACACAACTAAAGTTCTGGGAAATACATCAAGTTTATCTTTTAATAAAAGTTGAGAAATCGCTTTCCCTTAATTAAAGTGACTGAGAAGGTGCGTAAGAAATGAAACAGAAATGTCAGATCACAGGGTCAGGGTGTGAGTTCTAGAGCCTGTGAGGATTGCATTTTCCCTGGGGTTCTCACTGGGTGTCCTCTAAGAACAAATACACATTATTTGGTAGACTAAGTCTGTTTGGATGCTCCTCTTTTTTGGAAGAAGTTTTTCTCATGTTGGAGTCTGACTGGGAGTCAAGAACTTTATCTGACTGGGTAACTTGTTTGTGGAAGACAGCAGCATTTTTGTTGTATGCACGAGGGGATAGAGTCAGAAAAGAAGATAAAGATTTCAAAGTTACCATAATTCCTTGGGGGAAAAGAGATATTTATGAGAGCTTTCTGAACATCGAGTGAAGGAAGAGGTTAGTCCTGCCAACTTTCTTGTTCCAACCTAATTTGATGTGACTTTCTATACAATTACCATCTACAGTCCCGAAGCTGGGCTAGCTGCTGATGAAAGCCTCCTTCATTAGGTGGTTCCACAAATCCCCTTTCTTCTCTGTTGCTACTGCTTTTCCTGTTCCCTGTTTCTGATTTCTTTTGTTGACACCTGGAGGGCTGCCCCTGCTCTTGACCCTGATTCTCCATTTCTTCCCCATATGGTCCACAGGGATTTCTGGAAGTGTCTGGGGTGGTAGAACAGGTTAGAGGTGAAGAACTAGGAAACAGGGCTCCCATGTTCCCTCCTCCGCTTTGCTATCATGATCCCACCCCTAAGCTAGGTTTTCTCAGTATCTTTGCCAGTCCCATCTCATGAATTCATCCCTTCTGCTCACATTCAAGGCCCCTATGCATGCCCATTCTAGCACTTGGCCTTGACATCTGTGATTCTATATCTGGCAATCTAGGTCTAAAACTGCATTTTTCTTATAAAGTGAGAAAAACCTTACTCCTCTCTTTATATACCCTACCCAGGGTATATAAAGATACCTCTTTGCATGGGAAAGAAACTTCCCTTTCCAATTCTTTTCCTTAGTAAGTTCCGGCATTATTATCACATTTGAAAATTGCAAAGATTGCCATTTTGGTGGGAATGAGTGAAAAAGAGAGAGGCTAGGAAAATATGTCTTGTAGTAGATGAGAAAAAGGGAAAGAGACAGACTACATTCTGGGATTTCCTTGAGGAAGAAAGGGATACTTGGGGCGTCAAGCTTGGACTGAAAATACTCTGAGGGAGGTATAGAGAGTTCTCACATCCTTACCCTTGACTTCACTTTCTTCCTTGCCTTAGTCTGGGATTGCTGCTGTCATGGACTTGGGGCTGGAGGTGTTGCCATCCCCTCTTGGCAGGGAACATGAGCACTGGTTGGTCTCTGGGGGACTGGAAGCTCCGTATCCCATCAGAAACGGTCTGGACATTCCAGGCCAGAGAAATTCTCGTACACTGTGATATCAGGAAGTTGTTAATATAGATTTTACATTCTATATTATTATGGAACACATGTTGTAGAATAAACAGACTTTTTGTGGGCTTCCCTGAGAAACTAATTACGTAACAGATGCACTGTTCTGAGTTCTAAACAGCTGGTTTTCCAGAAAGGAACCATTTTTAAATCAGAGGATGTCTGTGATAGGCAAAATAATACATTTTAAAAAGATAATATA
This sequence comes from Mustela putorius furo, assembly GCF_011764305.1. Classification (NCBI taxonomy): domain Eukaryota; kingdom Metazoa; phylum Chordata; class Mammalia; order Carnivora; family Mustelidae; genus Mustela; species Mustela putorius. The sequence goes on from NW_025421341.1 coordinate 24,147,296, forward strand.
AAAGATTATATTTTCAATATGGTTTCTTTGTATATTTTTTGGGAAAAATAGTTTTTTCTTTTTTTAATTTTTAATTTTTTATTTTTATAAACATATAATATATTTTTATCCCCAGGGGTATAGGTTATGAATAGCCAGGTTTACACACTTCACAGCACTTACCAAAGCACATACCCTCCCCAATGTCCATAAAGCGTTTTCTTTTTAAATTATTTTAGATTTGTAATTTTATTACCGATTTATCTTGAAAAAAATATTAATAGACATACTCTTGCTAATCAAGGATTGAACTAAAACCAGGGACAAATTTACTGTGAACTATTAAAGCTTCAACTTTAGGACTCATCCAAGAACTTAGGAGTGTAAAGTGGGTGAAGTGGGTGAACAATATTTTAACCATAGTTGGTTAGGACCACCTTCCCCATCCGCTCTGACATTGCCTCCATGATGTGTCTCCTCATGGCCAATGGCTCTGAGGTGAGCATTTTTCTTTCTAAATAAATATTCACTTTCATACCTAATTTTTTGTATTCACAATGGGATATTCTTTTTCTTGAAGAGTTCTCTGCATTTTTTTTTTTATAAGATTCACATTCTTCAGAATCTGGATCCACTCTAATTAAACTAAGAGCTAGGATTTTTTTTTTTTTTTAATATTAAAGCACTGAGGCTGAAGGTTCCTAGTCACAAAGATAGAATTAAAGCTAAATAATTTTTTATTATATGATGACAAACTGAATACAAATGTATTCATATTTCTTTTTTTGTATACATATTTCTTGAAGAATATTTTAAATCACATAAAAATCTTTTATGTCATGCAATAGAGCAGAGTATAGTCTTTTTTAGGATGAGTCACCAGTTAAGATTGTGACTCTGAAAAACAATCTGAGGGGTTTGAAGTGGCGGGGGGTGGGAGGTTGGGGTACCAGGTGATGGGTATTATAGAGGGCACAGATTGCATGGAGCACTGGGTGTGGTGAAAAAATAATGAATACTGTTATGCTGAAAATAAATAAAGGAAAAAAAAAGATTGTCTTTTAGGGACACCTGGGTCACTCAGTCTGTTAAGCGTCTGACTCTTGATTTTGGCTCAAGTCAGAGTCTTGACTCTCAGAGTCAAGATTTTGGCTCTCAGAGTCCTAGGACTGAGGCCCACAACACGCTCTGTGCTCAGTGCTGAATCTACCTTAGGATTCTCCCTCTTCTTCTGCCCCTTCCCCTGCTCATGCTCTCTTTCTCTTTCTCAAAAAAATAAATAAATCTTAAAAAATAAGACCTACTTTTAAAATTATTCTCTTCTTCCTACTCCATTCTGTAGTCATTTGGTCTGCAAGGTGTGTCATAACTGTACTTTAAAAATATATATATTTAATTTATTTATTTGAGAGAGAGAGAGAGTGAGAGAGAGTATGAGAGAACATGAACTGGGAGGAGGGAGAACTCCTCCATGAACTGGAGCTGGGAGAATCAGGCTCCCAGCTGAGCAGGCAGCCTCACATGGGTCTTGATCCAAGGACCCCAGGATCATGACTGAGCAGAAGGTAGATGCTTAAATGACTGAGTTAACCAGGCGCCCCACAATCTTTCCAGTGAACAAGTTGTGCACATAGATATATACTTATTGTTTTCTTTATATCCTTGCTACTTGGAGTGTGGTCCGTGGAAATTAGCAGCATTAGCATTGCTTGTGAGCCCATTAGAAATTCAGAACCTTGAAACCCCAGATCTACTGAATCAGAATCTGCATTGTAACAAGATTTCTAGGTGTTTCTTTTCTTTCTTTCTTTTTTAAAAGGTTTTACTTATTTATTTGAGAGTGAGAATGAAAGAGAGTGAGAGAGCATGAGGGGGAGAGGGTCAGAGGAAGATACAAACTCCCTGTTGACCAGGGAGCCCGATGGGGGACTCAATCCTGGGACTCCAGGATCATGACCTGTGCTGAAGGCAGTCGCTTAACCAACTGAGCCACTCAGGTGCCCCCAGGTGTTTCTTACATACATCGAGCATTGCTTGAAATGCTTACAGCATTTTTGAGAGACAGAGAGTATGTGGAAATTAATTATTTCTTTAAATTTAGATAAATGTGGTAATCTTACTGTTGGAACACAGTATAAAATTTATCCCAGAGATCTAAACCTATAATGGTTATTATATCAAATTGAAATCTATGTGAACTCTGGCTAATATTTTCCCCCTTGAAATGTTGCTCTTCTCTCCTTTTTCCCTGCTTTTCAACATGAAGAAGGAAATCTCTTGGTAACAGGAATCTTTGTTCAGGTAAGTAACAAATGTAGAGAAAGGAGGGTTCTCTGTCAGGTCCTTCTTCCTGTGGCTCCAGCAACTGATTGCCAATGGTTTTTATGGCTTCTCTAGTGCTTTTTATTTTGTTCTCTAAGTTGACAACAGAACTCTTAGAAAATTGACATTTTTAGATCACAGAGAAAGTTTCAGTTAGGTATGCATTGGGCGCAAGTTTGACATCTGAAATAATCATCCCTGCTTCCTCTGGGCTCCCAGACCATATTGCTTATTCCTCTATTAGTAGCACTTACTTCATTCTGTCTTTCATTATATTTGTTACACGCCTGCCTTTCCAACTGGATTATAAACTCTTTGGGGGCAGACAGATTCCATATTCATTTTTATTCCCCCTATCACATTTTCACCTAGTACAAGGCCTTCTAGTACCACACACTTAATAAAATCACATGTCAGAAATCTACTATATACAGATCTGTGTATGCATCCCTGATATCTCTCTTTATAAAATGAGTTGTGTTGTCTTGGAGACATCAATGATTATGACTTGTAGATTAGAGGAAGGAATTGGACAATAAGTCTTGGTTACTGACTAGCAAAATGCAGAAGTTATATTTCCACAGACCCAGTTATAGCAGATGGACCATAGCACTCTAAATTTTCATTTGGTAACATTCATTAAAATCTGTGAATGAGCCAGATGGTAAAGAGTTGTACTGGGGAGAGTGGGCTTTAGATGGAATAGAACAATAATTTTCTGATAACTTTTTTTTTCTTGTCAAATTTTGTGACCTTTCAGAGAGTTTATTCCATCCTTCACTTCACTATTTCCCATCATCTGTAAGTAATGAAAGGGCATGGTGGCCTCCCTGGTTTGAATCATGGCTCCGTCACTCACTAGCCCTAAAACCACCCTGTGCTTCCATTCATTTTTGTAAAATAAGGATAATAAAAATATTATTTAAGCAATGGTTAATTGATCCATAGAACTGTGCCTGACACATAATAAGTGATACCTACAAGTTTTGATTCTATTATTAACCTTCAGCAAAAAGAACAAAAATAACAAGCCTTTGGTTTGGCTTGGAAGTGCAAACACCTGCATACTTTGCATAGTCATAGTGCATCAATAAAATCAGAGGGTACATGCTGACAGATCACATCCATTCAGTAAAAACTTCAGCCAATGGGCTAACTGCACTTTTTCATAAATCTCAAGTCTCTCCTCAAGACTGTGAATTCTAGTGTGTTTTGGTTTTGGTTGCTCTTCCTGCAGTTCTCTAGTTAGTACATGTGGCAGACAAGCCCTAGGGATTTCCTGTGAGCCCTCCTCCCCCCGCCCCTTCCAGGTGCCTGACTTTTGTATAATCAATCCCCTTTACTAGTGTGTGTGGGAACTGTGACTTGTTTCTAACCAATAGAGTATAGCAACGGATGATCGAACATCACTCCTGTTATTACATTGCAATATATGAGTCTTTTTTTAGCAGACTGCAGGGAAGGAGATTCTCCTGGCTGGCCTGGTGGAGTAAACAGCCATGTTTATGCAACCAAAAACTGAGAGACTCCCTCTAGGACCTGAGGCGGCCTCCAGCCAGTGACCCACCACAAGCCAGGCCTTCAGTCACACAACAACTGACTGAGCTTGGAAGAAGATTCTTCCCCTGTCAAGACTTCAGATAAAATGCAGCCCAATTGTCATCTTGATTGTAACCTATAAGAACCTGAGCAGAGAACCCACATACATCATATCTGGATTCCAATCCATAGAAACTGTAATATAATAAATGTGAGTAGTTTTTGGTCACTAAGTTTGTGGTACTTTGTTATACAGTCAAGAAAACTAGTATAGTGAAGTCACCAGAACATAAGTGGGACTCACATGCTGCAATGGGTCCTGCAGCCTACAATCTTCTTTCTTACATTCTCAGTCATGCTGTGGGGAATGGGGGATCTTTAAGGTCAACTGGCATGACCTGGTTCAAACTATTTTTAGGTCATATTCCACTTCATATTAAAGAATTAGCTTGGGGTTATGTTGGAGAGAAAAATAATTTTTCCTTAATCATATCATTCTTTCAGTTCTTATCACCTTTAAAAAATTAATAGACTTAATTTTTTATAACAGTTTTAGCTTTATAGAAGAATTAGTCAGATAGCACAGAGAACTACCATAACAACCCCCACCCCAACAGTTTCCTCTATTATTAATGTTGTACATATGTTACAATTGATGAGTCAACAGTGATATATTATTATTAGCTATTTATTAAAAAAATACAATGTCATGTATCTACCCTTATAGTATCAAACACAGTAGTTTCACAACCCTTAATAATCCCATGTTCCACCTGAGAGGTCAGAGGGAGAAGAAGACTCCCTGCTGAGTAGGGATCCCAATGTGGGACTTGATTCCAGGATCATGACTTGAGCAGAAGGCAGTTGCTTTACCAACTGAGCCACCCAGGCACCCCAACCACTCACCTTTTTACTAGTCTCTATAGTTTTGTGTTTTTCAGGTTGTTATATAGTTAGAATAATACAGCATGTAGCCTTTTCAGACTGGCTTTATTTGCTTGGCAATATGCATTTGTGGTTCCACCATGTCTTTTTATGGCTTGATAGCTCATATTTGGTCTTGCTGAGTAATATTCCATTGTAAGAATGTAGCACATCTTGTTTATCCATTCACTTGCTGAAGTAATTTTGTCTCCAGATTTAGGTAGTTATGAATAAAGCTGCTATAATCATTCATGTGCATGTTTTTATGTAGACATGTTTTCACCACAATTGGATAGATATCTAGGAATTTGTTTGCTGGATTTCGTGGTAAGACTATTTTAGCTTTGTAAGAAACTGCCAAACTTTCTTCCAAAGTGGTCGTACCATTTTGCATTCCTGGAAGAAATCTATCAGAGTTCTTGTTGCTCTACATCCTCTTTAGAATTTGGCGTGGCCTGTATTTTGGATTTGGGCCATTCTATTGAGATTGCCACGATATATCATTATTTGAATCTACAGTTCCCTAATGACATGTAATGTTGAACTTCCTTTCACATGTTTGCCATCTGTATATCTTCTTTGTTGAGGTGTCTATTTAGATTTTTTGCCTATGTTTAAATCAAGTTGTTCATTTTCTTACTCTTAAGTTTTAAAGGTTGTTTGTGTATTTTGAGTAATAGTCTTTTATCAGATACATCTTTTGAAAATATTTTGTGACAACATGTGGCTTGTTTTTTAATTATCTTAAAATGTATTTTGCAGAGCAGAAATTTAAAAATTTTAATTAAAAGTGATTTTTATTTTATTTTATTTATTTTTAGTATCATGATTGAATTGGGATAACCTTTCAATAGCAGAAGCTCCTGACTTTGAGGGGTCTGGTATAGTAAGGCAATGTGTTGCTACCCGTATTTATTCTTGTTGGTCTGCTTCAGAAACATGCATTTTATTTTTAAGTACATGGGAGAACAGAAGGTTTTGTTAAAACTTAAAGTTGAAACTCAGTATGACAACTATATAAGTCCCCAATGGCAAATATATAAATGACACTTAATATTATGCCCTCTCAAGTGAATTTTTTTCCTAGTAATTCAACTGCAGTATGATCATATGAGGTAAGACCAAGATAATGTCATCTGTGTTCTCAAAATTTGGCTCTTAAAGTAATTATTAGAGAGGAACTAAGCAATTCACTTTAGTATCTTTTCTTTTAGAATAATTATAAAGAAACAGTAGCATTACAATACAGTAGTTGTTTAAGAGTTGGACTTTAAGGGATTTTTTTTTTTAACAAAAGGAAGATTGCTATAGGTTCAAAATGCAGCCACTTTACATAAGTCCCAAACTTATTTTTATGGCAAAATAAGCTCTTCCAGATTTGGCTGTAACTTTCTTTCCCAGTATTAATAACTCTGTTTCCACTCTCCTCATACATATTGGGTTCAGTTACACTTTAGGCTTTTGCAAATGCTAGTTTTGGTCCTTGAAATCTCTTTCCATCCGGGACTTTTCTTCTCATGGGAAGTCCTACTTATCTTTCAAGGTCCATTTCAGTGACCACTTCAGACTAGAGTAGATGCTTCAATACAGAACTTACCCCTACATCTATTTTATCTCAGGTAACCTTCTATAGGAATTGCTTATCTGTCAATCCTTTGTCTTGGAGAGGAAGCTCTTCAAAAAAGGGAGGCTTTTTTTTTTTTTTTTTTTTATTTTATGTCTCTCCAGCTTCTAGTATGGTGTTTGACTCATAGTAGTTGCTCAGCAAATGCTTGTTGGAAATTTACAGGTAGTAGAAATACCTCTGGCAATTCCTACTTACTGCAAGGGAAACATCTGGTTGTGCTATTGGCTCATGAAGCCTTCATGAGTGCCAATCACAGCAGAAACAAAATCCTTTCAATGATTACTTGCTGCTTTTTACATAATTGGAGAAAAGAGGATAAATTAAAAAAAAATTCTGCCAGTTGTTCAACAGATGTTAGGTTGTATATGGATGCCAAGTTACATGAAAGATACAGCAGTTGTTTGTTGGGCAATTTTAAAAGGCAAAAAAAAAAAAAAAAAGAATTGCAAATGAGGATCTTTCTCTAGAACCTTTATGTGAGTTGGTGACTTGTTGCTATGTGAGTAAATTAAAAAAAAATAAATTTTATTTTGGGGGGAAGTAAGTATGGGAGAAGATTCCTTCCTGATGAATTCCTCTATTATTAATAGATGTCCTTTGAAGTACAACATTATGCATCTCTTTTGTTATAGTATTGTGAAAATACATGTGACTCCAATCCTGCCTACTTCATATATCGTCTTGACATGTTATAGTCATAGATACTCAATAGGTATTTACTGAGTCAACAGAGAGACAGATGAATGAATTAATGAATTCAAGGGAGTTCTTCACATCCAGTAATCTTTCTGAACAAGTGTGGCAGAAATTAGTTTTAGATCTTTCCTCTTTTCAAGGTTTTCTTGTGAGGTCAGAGGGCTTAGAGGGCCAGAGGGATGTCATGAACACCCTTATCCTCCCTTATACTCAGTCATGTATTCTAGTATAACTTTCATGCCTAGTGATGGGAGTGTAACTGCGAGGGCTGCTAGACTGGCTGTGCTCGTCACAGACTAGGTGGTGAGTTCTATGTTGGGTATCTGCCCAGTCTTATGATAGGTATTTGAGGGATTCACGAGGTTGACACATTGCCACTACTTCCCAGAGTTAATCACTTAGCCACAGGGAACACAGAATGACTTTTGGATTAAGTAGAACACCATTGTGGGAAGAGCTGGAGGTAGAAAATATAGGAAGAAGTTTGATTGGTGCTCTCCCAACCTACACATTGTCCATCTGACCCAAGTTCATTGCTGACCATTTATCCTCTTGTTTATTGATTCATTCATCTGTTCTTTCATTAACTAAATGTGAATTGACCACTACTGTATTTTACGTACCTTGCTGGATACAGGAAATATAGTAGTGAGTGAAAACAGATGCCATTCCTGGCAATAAACAAAGAGCTATATCAATAACTGTGAAATTACAATTGTGGTAAGAGCTGCAGCGGGAGACGGAGCAATAAGGCCAAAGACTAGGCATATGTACCTCTGACCCTCCATGTCTTGCATGTTTCCTGGTGCCTCACAGGTACTTAAAAGGCCTTGGGGATGTATTAGAACGAGCTTTTGAGGTAGTGACAGAAAATTCCGTTTACTTTGTCCTGCACCTACCCACCTGTGCCCTTTGGATGATTGTTCACTATACTGACTGTAGATTACCATCTCTCTAGTTTTTCTTTGAGAGCCTTTAATTAATTATGAAACCAATGGGTCTTGGTCCTGAGCTTCTCTGACACCTCAGTAACCACTTGATCCTCATGCATATGCCCTCTAGAAGGGCAGAAGAGTTGGTACCCTCAGCAGAAATTTTGACCCATGTTGGGCAGGAGCTAAGTGACAAATCCTTCACCATTTATTTCCCTGGGCGGGTATTTTGAAAAATACCTGTGGTTCTTTCCCTAATTTTCTCCCCACACTACTTATTCCTTCTTCTGGGAGTATACTTCCTAATAATACAGTATTTGCCTCAGGTTCTGCTCTTTTGGACAAACCAGGTTAAGATACCATGTCTTTGATTTTCTTGGGTTTCTATTTTATTTTATTGGAGAAAGGCTGCTTCCTAAAAGAGGGTTTTTAGGGGGGAAAGTTTTCTGTAAATTTGTAATTTCCAAAAATATTTTAACAGCGATTGATTAGAATTTGCCTTTGTATAGAATTTAAGATTGGAAACGGTTATCCTCTAGCGTCTTGAAGGCATGATTCTACCTACAAGTTTCCAGCTGAAGAGAAATTTAAAAACCATTTCTGACTCTCATGCAACTTAATTTTTATGAGCACACTTTCTGGAGGCTTTCTGGATCATCTCTTTATTCCAATCTGAAATGTAGGACTCTGTGCTTTGGTGGGCCTATCATCTATTGTGTTAAGAATTCAATACTTTCGGATTATTTTATTGCTTATTTTTTTCCTATCCCTGTTTTGTTCTCTCTGGAAATCTTACTCTTTAGATATTGAATATTCTATATATATTTTCTAATTTACTTATTACTTATGTGTTTTTTTCCCCTTTGTTCAGTATGCTGTAGATTTCTTCAACTTCATCTTTCAAATCTTCTAGTGAATTTTTCATTTCTATTTTCAAATTTTAAATTTCCCAAAGCTCCCTTTTTCCCGAATTAAAAAAAGTCTGCTTGTAATATATTGTAATTATATATATAGTGATATATATTTATTGTTTGTTTTATATATATATACATATATATGTATATATATTATCTTTGCCAGCATTCTGAGGGTTGAGTGGGATTGAGGTATGGAGTTATGGATGAGATGTCATCATCCTGTACTCATCTGTTCACTTAACACCCTTTTTCTCAGTTCAAAATTTCCCTCCTGATCATGGTCTTGTAACTGAACTAATGAGAGTTTGCTCTTTGGGGAATTATAGGCAGAGACTATACCAGGCGGAGCTGTCACACAAAGGAAACTTTATTTACAACCAATTAGGAGATCACAGGGAATAACTTCCAAGGCTGTGACTCTCTAAGCAAAGGTGAGTGGGTTTCTTTTATTTAAAGTTAGGATGAATATTTAGAAAGGGGAATTTTGTCCATAGCATGTAGAGGTGAGCATGAGGTCATGTATGTGTCCTAAGGAAACCTGCCTATACATACATTGTATGTTATGTTGATGAGGTAGAAGTGGTCATTCATGGTCCATCTGCGCAGGTGTGAGTTGGCCGTCAAACTGGTCTAGGTCTGCTGGAGCTCTTCCGGTTGTTTGTGTCTAAACAATAAGGCTAACATTCCTATGAAGATTAAAGGTATGGGGGTCATTGGGGGCCTTGCTGGTGATAGTCTGGCGAATTCCACTGCAAAGAACCTCTGCTTTTACCTCTGCAGGATGGGAGAGATACAGTGACCCATTTGCACAAAATGGAGAGGATCTCAGCTTGTGATTATTCCTTTAACAAACCTTCAACCAAGTGTCTGTACGTTCAGCATTAGCTTCAGCCCTTTTTCCGGAGGAACTTGTTTTGCTAATTCCCAACGTTTTAAAGAATTACTTGGTGAGGGGCTCCTGGGTGGCTCAGTGCGTTAAAGCCTCTGCCTTTGGCTCAGGTAATGATCGCAGATTCCTGGGATCAAGCCCCGCATTGGGCTCTCTGCTCTGCGGGGATCCTGCTTCCTCCTGTCTCTCTGCCTGCTTCTCTGCCTACTTGTGATCTCTGACTGTCAAATAAATAAATAAATAAGTAAAATCTTAAAAAAAAAAAGAATTATTTGGTGAAATTTGGTTGGTTCTCAGTTTTTCTCACTGCTATTTTAATTTTTTTTTTTTTAAGGTCTATCATTTACCAGTGTTCCATTTGTTCTCCAACTTCCAAAGTATTATCACAACCGTTTCCAAAAAGATCTCATCATTTTAGTTGGCTTTTGAGAGTATGTAAAAATAGAAGATTGTGTTCAATCAGACTTTACATGGAAGTCTTTAGATTGGTTTGTTTTATGGATTATATTTGCACAACACAATAACATCAAACATATAGTCTATAAATTTGCTTTTTAGAAAAAACAAATATTTTGAAATTCTAGTCAATTATATTCCCTGATATAATAACCTATATTAAAAGTGCAAATATTTAATGTCTATACCTCGGGTGGCCTAAAAATGCCTGCCTGTGTCCTAAGTTTATGAAACTTGTTTCCATCCATTTGCCATCTATTTCCATCTAGATGATGTAACAGGTAATTAAATTTGCTCATATTTCCAAGATTAAAAAAAAATTCAAGTATTGAGACAGTCTTGAAGAATTAAAATTGTACATGCCATTAAGTTATTTAATGGGACTATGGAAACTTCATTAAATAGAGGATTCAGGATGATGATGTTTCTTAACCTCAGCATTACTAACATTTTGGGCCAAATAATTCTTCTTTGTGGAAGATTATTCTGTATATTATAGAATGTTTAGTAGCTTCCGTGGCTTCTACCTACTAGGATAACATTAATACCACCAAGTTGAGGAAACCAAAATGTCTCTAGGTATTGCCAAAGGTAGCCTTAGGAACAACACAGCCTCTGATTAAGAATTATCATATGATCTCTCTGATATGAGGAATTTGAGAGGCAGGGTGGGGGGTTGTAGGGGGTAGGAAAGGAAAAAATGAAACAAGATGGGATCAGGAGGGGGACAAACCATAAGATACTTTTAATCTCAGGAAACAAACTGAAGGTTGGTGGGGGGTGAGGGGAGGGACAGATAGGGTGACTGGGTTATGGACATTGGGGAGGGTATATGCTATGGTGAGTGCTGTGAAATATGTAAGCCTGATGATTCACAGACCTGTAGCCCTGAAGCAAATAATACATTATATGTTAATTTAAAAAATTAAAAAAAAAAAAAAAACAACCAAAATCAAGGTGTTGACAGGATTGATCCCTTCGGTGGGGAAAGAATTGTCTATGGTTTCTCTCCTTGACATGTAGATGGCTACTCATGTGGCATTCTCCCTCTATACATGTCTGTGTCCAAATTTTCTCTTCTTGTACGAGCATCAGTCATATTGGATTAGGGCTCACTCTAATGATCTTATTTTAACTAAATTACTTCTTTAAAAGTCCTATGTCCAAACATATCCATATTCTGAGAAACTGGGGTTTAGGACTTCAGTATATGAGTTTTGAAGGGACACAATTCAACCCATAACCACTTTTCTGGCAGGCCATAAAAGAAATTTCATTTTCTGTAACCGAGTGCATTAAAACCTAAATTAAGTTCAGGATCTATTGTTAAGAGTAGCAGAGATCCAGAGAAGGTTGGGTTCTAGGCTGTGACTGACCTATGTCAGCAGTCAGCTTTAGGGCTCTGACTTGAAGGAGTAGGACCCTGTGACTCAGAATGAATACATTTATGTTGACACATTTGAAAAATCTCAGGTTTCCTATTAATACTGTGGGCCTGTAAAAGTGGACCACTCCTCCTTTCATAAAGTCTACTTCTTCCCACTTGTTGGAAGATGATCCAGAGGATTCTGTCTGCAAGAAACCCCCCTTTTCTACTTCTACCTCTTCTGATGTATGGAGCATGCCAACTAGCTCTCCAATTCTCAGCAGACATTGGTTGGGTGTCCTACAAATTTAACTCAGTTCTGGAGCTAACTACTTGGAGTTACCAGAGAACCTACAGGTTAAAGGCTCAGTTCTATGAGATGCTCCTCCTCTCAGAGGCCAATCATAAATTCTAGTCGTTTTCTGCACTTCTGACCTGCCAGCTATAAATTGGAGGTTCCAACAACCCCCTATCTGGGTTTGATAATTTGCTAGAATGGTTCACAGACCATAGGGAAACATTTACTTACATTTACCAATTTTGGAAAAGGATACAATTCAGGGAACAGCCAGATGAAAGAGATACATAGGGCAAGGCATGGGTTTGGAAGGAATGTGTGAAGTTTTCATTCCTTCTCCGGGCATGCCACCCTCTCAGCAACTCAGTATGTTCACCAAAGCAGAAGCTCATTGAATTTCATTGTTCAAGAGTTTTTATAGAGATTAATCATCAACCCCCACACCTCTTTCCTCATCTGAGAGGCTGGTGGGTTGGGCTGAAAGTTCTAATCCTTTAATCATTTGGTCTTTCTGGTGAACAGCCCCATCTTGAAGCTATCTGGGGGATCCCACTCTAAGTCACCTTACTTGTATAAATTTAGGTGTGTTCAAAAAGTGGTCCTTATTCATAACCAAAGATATCCCTATCATTCAGGAAGTTACAAGGACTTTAGGAGCTCTGTGCTAGGAACCAGGCACAAAGACCAAATATATTTCATATTGTATCACAGCAGGGCTAGAACATAAATTTGATATGCAACACTTTCCCAAATGCAGTATTTAATCCTTGGCAAGAACCAAGTGTTGTACACTGAATGTGTTATCCTAAAATCCATACGTTGAAACCCTAACCCCTAATGTAACTGTATTTAGAGATAGGGCCTTGAGGAGGTAAAAAAAAAATGTTGAATGAGGTCATAAGGGTAGGGCCTGTTTTGATTAGGCTAGTGCCCTCATAGAAGGAAGCATAGCCAGAGCTCTTTATCTCTACCATGTAAGGACATAGTGAGAAGGCAGTCATCTGCAAGCCAGGAAGAAAATTCTCATCTGAATTCTGAATTCAATCTGAATTCTCAAACTGAATTTATAGGCACCTGGTCTTGAACTTTCTAGCCTCTGAAGAGTGAGAAAATAAATTTCTGTTATTTTAGCTGCACACGTTGTGGAATTTTGTTATGGCAGCCCAAGCTAAGACACCCAGGGAGAGTGTGAACCCACCACTTGAAAGAGCATAGATAGAACTGGATCTCGAGGGTGCTGGATCAAGGATGAAAGAATTTAAAGTTAAAGAAGACAGAGTTGATTGCCATGGGAACATGTTCCTGTGATCCAGGATTTCATACTGTCAAGGTGTCAGGAGGTGCTGTTAATTTAACGCTGGGTTGGCCCTTAAAAGTGTGGAAAAGTGTTGGTCCTCAGTAAGTAAAGTAGAAATGCCAGAACTTTGGTGTGGAGGAAGATATCAAAAGCCTCAAAAGCAAGTAATTGGGTCTGTTATAATGGATTTAGTACTATATAGTTGTATCTATATATGTAGATCTATATCTATATCATCTATATCTGTTTAATAGATTAACAGATCAAGGCCAAAATCCCATTAATTGGCCATATTCAATGGGAAAGCCTCAGGATACTTCAGTAACTAAAAAAATAAGCAATGTCCTAATGAGAAGAACAATAGCATTCTTAAGAAGTATACAGTGGGCTGTCTTTTGTAGGCCAGCAATGCTTTCGGAAGAGAATGTTATAGAATTGGTCTCCCTGATAATAAAGTAGATATGGTTCTATAAGAATAAATGCAGCTGATGGTGCTTACCTGGCAGAAGCAACGTCAGTGCATTTATTATAATGAGAGGCAAAGGCCAAGTGGAACCAGGGAGCCTGACTTGAGCTATGGAGATGGTGAATAGAACTTGATATTCCCTGGGGCAGGATACCTTGTCAGCCCATAAAGGTATGGCCTAACAACAAAAGAAAACAAGGTTCAGCAAATAGCATCAGCAAATAGCAGGCAAACTGCTCCAATCAAAAGTCATCATCTGTTGACCACATCCCCAAACTGAGCCAGTTCTTACATTCAGGGCCCATTAAAAAGAGGATGTTGGTTGGGGCGCCTGGGTGGCTCAGTGGTTGGGCCGCTGCCTTTGGCTCATGTCATGATCTCAGGGTCCTGGGATCGAGCCCCACATCAGGCTCTCTGCTCAGCAGGGAGCCTGCTTCCTTCTCTCTCTCTGCCTGCCTCTCTGCCTGTTTGTGATCTCTCTCTGTCAAATAAATAAATAAAATCTTAAAAAAAAAAAAAAAAAAAAAAAAAGAGGATGTTGGGTCCTGGAACACTATGGCAATTATGATTATGTTCAGTAATGGTCAGTCTAAGCCTCACAAGTATAACCACTTATTCAAAGCATCATATAATGAGAATAGAAAAATACTAATATATTTTGAGACTTTTGGGCATAGAATCTGAGTTGACACAATGGGGTAGGGCCATATGGAAACCAAGAAATAAAGGGGATTTTGACTCAGGTCTTTGGCTCACAGGCTGACTTCAGGGAATCGTTTACTTTTGGTTTCTGAATGGGTAATTGGCATAGATATACTTGATAGTCTGAAGAACTTTCCAAATTGGTTTCTTATCACGTGTGATTGATCAGTCAAGTAAAATGGAAAGCTACCAGTTTTGAGTGTGACACCGAGCAGTCCGAGAGGGAACTGCAGCAGGTCCAGCCTGTGATCAAAGTAAATGAAGATCTTCTGGTATTAGAGGTATATCTAGTGATGAAAAGCACTTGTAATGCCTGACTAATTGATTCAGGACCATAAAGGGAAAGATTGGAGGCAAGAGATCTTAGGAAGAGGCATCATTCCTGAGGAAAACAGCCAGCTACTTGGTAGGAATTTAATTAGATTAAATTCTTCCATTTTGCAATTCTTCTATCTTGCCATTTTGAAAATGGCAGATATTTATTTTGCTGGAAATCCAAGGGCCACATAGATTCGTGAAGTGACTGAGACAACTGTGTCAATGAAGAAGTTAAGCCCAAATCCACCTGCATATATAACTCCGAGGGCTTAGCTTCCTGAAGTCGCTCAATGACATTTCTCAGTTGAAGGTATTTGGCCAGCTGCTCATATACCTTGTCGCGATGGTCCAGCACTTTTCGCAGGTCCCGCTGTAGCACGTCACAGATGAAGGCCTCATAGCGCAGCACTTTCTCCCCCGTAGCTTCCAGCGTCCACCGTTTAGGGGACGTTGCCATGGTGTTTTGGGCATGGGTTTACCTTTTCTGCCCACAGGGCTTCCATCAGCACCATTGAGGGCAAGATAGTTTGATCTAACAGCATGGAATCTTGCATAACCTGGCATCAGACCAAGTGACGTGGTCTACAGTAAAGGAGAAGTGGCAGTTACCACATGACCATGAAATCCACTGATGCTATTATAAACCATACCACCCAAAAACCAATGACCTAATAGAATGAGGGAATAATCTTTTGATGGCCAAGAGAAGTACCAGATTAGAGATAATTCTCTGCAAGGGAAGAGGAGCTCTCCTCTAGACTGCAATATACACTCTGAATCATTGACTGTTCTATGGTGCTGTGTCCCAAAGAGAAAGAATACTTGGTCCAGGTGCCAACGGGTGAAAGTAGGAGTGGTCCTGCTACCACCACACTCAGTGAGTGATCCCTTGGGGAATTTGTTGCTACCACAACTCTAGGCTGTGTAGGTTTTGAAATTCCTGGGTCATGGCGGGGAGCAATTCTACTGGGAACAGTGAGTATCTCGTTAAACCTCACACTATGGCTGCCTATCAATCACTTTGAGATCCTTGTGCCAAAGAACTGGTAGGCAGTGAACAGAGTCACCAGTGTGGAGAGGGTAAATCACCTTGATCATCAACCAAAGGTAGCAGCACTACCATTAGTTATAAATTAAGGGAAGGGAAGAATTTATTTGGTGCTGGATGACCCACTGGGGCATTACTTGGCACAAATTTACCCATTTTGATGTAATTTGAGCAAATGCCCAAGCATGAAATGGACATGTTAAGATGAGCTCAGTCTTTTTAAGGATGAGAGTCTTGGTTACCCTGCCAGGTAGGTTACCAAGACCGAAGGATAAGAGAATCTCAAGGATAAGAGAAATCTGGAATGGATAGTAAATGAAGGAGAAGAGTCATACCAATAACAGTTAAAAATCAGCCTCAGTGGTGGGGGCTATAGTTTGTCTCATTAACCTTTTCCACTTGTAAGTTTTCCTAGGAAAAAAGCCCAACTCAATCTGGGAAAGTCCTTTCCAGAGAGGACAAGATCTCTATAAAAGATGAATGACATGCAAAGAATAGAATATAGTGGTTGCTGTATTATGTCCCCTGGATTCCCCTTCAGGACAGACGACTCTTTCTTCTGCTTGCAGGGAGTTTAGTCACTCATTGCCTACAGCTGAGTCCCTCTTCAGAAATTGTTCTTTACTTGAGGGAAGTTGCTTTGTTCAAGGTTGCACTCTCTCCATCAAGGCAGCTCATATCCATAGGCTGGTTGATGTAAGGGATCCAAACACCAGGATATCTCTTTTAGATGGAATAATTCTGAAGGGTCATTCTACTTCCAGAGCCCTTTGTAGGAATGGCTGAGGTCTGTCTTGCAATGGGATTACAGTTCTTTTCCCTCTGCCGGTCCTGCTTCCTACACCCCGCACCAGTGCTATTCCTGAATGCACTCCCCACTGCATACAAATCGGTCTGTTTCCCAGGTAACCCAGCCTGTGATGGCTAGTAAAAGAAATTTTCAATGTGCTTGGAAGGAGGTTTTGGAAGTATACCCCTGTTCGTTACTTTTATCCTTCATGGGTGTGAGTGACTAATCCCTTCCACTTAAAGGAAGAACTGGATGAAGTGAAGGAAAAACTGACATAAAATATAATTCCAAATAAAGTTAAAGTGATAGGTTACTTTCAGGAAAATCCCATCATTTTATCATAAAGAAAGAAGAATATAATTTTTAAGAACGGAAAACCAGTTATCCCTCTTGAAAATAAAAGTTGAATGACCATTAAAGAACTCCACCCACCCAGAGAGAACTCCAGAGAACGGAAACTGGAGGCACTCTGATGCGTAAGGTGTGTTCCCAAGGAACTTGGTCAGCATCTGTCCCCTCCCCCCAAAACACCAGGATTTCTTTATGGGTAATTACCCCTCTGCTGTTGGGTGTTCTAGGAAGGAGTGAGGTACCCATCACATACCTCCCAATGCTCTCAGCAGATCCTTCTGAGGGAGAGGGCAAAACTTAGCCCTTAGATATTCAGTTGATGGTGTTACCCATGACAGAGAGCAACATATACATATAGGAAGATTATAGTCACCTTTGCTTCCCTATGTGGACTTCCAGATTCAAAGACTTTAAAAAATGGACACCAAAATTGTTCTGCATCTAAGCTCGTGGAATCTGAGCTCTAGAGGAAACTGAGGTCCAGGAATCTGAACACAGACTAATCTCAGAATAATAGAGAACCCGGATGACTCAGAAAATGGGGCTGGCTTGCTGTAGAGCCTGAGACATTCTCTGGACATTAAATCATCCTTGATGACAGCTTGTTTACTTGTCCTTTGTCTCTTTCTCAAAAAACGTGCAAAATTCTTTTGGTTTCTGTTTTTGTAATTGTTTGCAAGCCGGCTAAATGGTAATTTGCTGTATTTGATTTTCTGTTTGGAGAAGCTACAGCTTCTTTAAAACATTTCTACATTTTCTTCATTTGTTGTCTAATCGTAGGAAATAAGGCACATACCCAAGCCTGCATTTTCATCACATTAGGGACCACTAGAAGAGTCTATTTCCGAAAAAAAGAGGCAAGGATGGGGAGTAGGCGGGATGTGCTAAGAAACATGTTCCAGAGTGTGTTTCACCCACATAAATGGGAGAGGAGTGAAGGCTCTCTACCGCAGAAGCAGCTAGAACAGTTTTATCTTGATTCACTGCCTCCGTGCTTCAAAGTTTCACAACTGAGAAAACAAGATTTATAGTCCTTTATTTTTTTTTAAGATTTATTTATTTATTTATTTATTTAAAGATTTTACTTATTTATTTGACAGAGATCACAAGTAGGCAGAGAGGCAGGCAGAGAGAGAGGAGGAAGCAGGCTCCCCGCTGAGCAGAGAGCCTGATGCGGGGCTGGATTCCAGGACTCTGGGATCATGACCTGAGCCAAAGGCAGAGCTTTAACCCACTGAGCCACCCAGGTGCCCTATTTTATGTTTTTAATTCTTTAAATTTAATTTAGTTAACATATAGTGTATGGTTAGTTTCAGGGGTAGAATTTAGTGGTTCATCAGTTGCATATAACACCCAGTGCTCATGACATCAAATGCCTTCCTTAATGCCCACCATCCAGTTACCTAATCCCCCTACTCTCTTCCTTCCAGCAACCCTCAGGTTTTTTTTTTTTTCCCCCCTGGAGTTGAGTCTCTTATGGTTTGTCACCCTTTCTATTTTCATCTAATTTAATTTTTGTTTCCTTCCCCTATATTCATGTTTGGTTTCTTAAATTCCACATATGAGTGAAATCCTATGGTATTTGTCTTTCTCTGACTGACTTACTTATTTGAGAGAGAGCGAGCCTGCATTGGTAGGGGAGGGGCAGAGGGAAAGAATCTTCCAGCAGACTCTCCACTGAGCTCAGAGCAACAGGAAACTCCATCTCTCCATAAGATCATGATCTGAGTTGTGGAATCCAAGAGTTGGCCACTCAACTGACTGAGCCACACAAGCCTCCCCAGTTTCTAGTTCTTTAAATATGGATTAATTAGATCCATAGAGTTAGGTTATCTTTAAATGTAATGATGACATCTGACCCAGGGACGTTAGGCACCAGTATTATCAAATGACTTCTTTCCTTCTTTGGTTTCTATATAAGTAAGCTGGGAATAAATATAGTAATGATCTAGGTCATACCATGTTGACTCCACTTTGTGTGAACATTAGATAGATATACCATGTGGAAGCTGCTTTCACTTTTCTGGATGCCACAGAAAATTGGCATGCAACAATAATTTCACAGAACCTCTACCAGGATGAGTTTTTTTTTTTTTTTAATATTTTTATTTATTTATTTGACAGACAGAGATCACAAGTAGGCAGAGAGGCAGGCAGAGAGAGAGGAAAGGAAGCAGGCTCCCTGCTGAACAGAGAGCCTGATATGGGATTTGATTCCAGGACCCGGGATCATGACCTGAGCTGAAGGCGGAGGCTTTAACCCACTGAGCCACCCAGGCGCACCACAGGATGAGTTTTAAAAGTTGATTTTAAAATGATACTTCTGCCTTCTTGAGGTTAGCATATATCCTGCATGATCAGAATTATCCCATGTCTATCATGGTTGAATGTTAATATTTGATATTCTAATTGGTCTGTGTGTCCAGTTGGTTTGTGTGTCCAATTTTTAAATACATCTACAGCTGGAGCCACAGTCCTTGGTGATTTCAGGAGAACAAGAATACCTTGCATATTAAGAGTTTCCAAACTCTGCCCCTCTTAGCTTTGAGAAGGAAGACTAGCTCTCTAGTATAGGTTCACTTCTAGAGTCAATGAAAAATAGATAAAATCAGAGGGGCTGTACTGGCCAGAGAGAGAGAGAGAGAGAGAGAGAGATGGAATAAATTTTCGTCTTTCTTTCTTTCTTTCTTTCTTTCTTTTTTATGAATTTCATTAGCCTAGCTAAGTAGGATAATCTTGGTGGCTGTTTTCAAGATACTTCTTTAAAAATGAAATGTGACTATATCCCAAACTGTAAGTAAGGTAGAGGTGGACCTTCCAGAGTGATGTTGGGGTGGGCTGCTGAGAGCCCCACGCTGCAACTTTCTATCTTCTTCCTCTTCAGGTTGTTTCTCACACTACCACTCAAGATTCTTGGCCCTGGGACACTGGGGTGGCTCAGTTGCTTAAGTGTCTGCCTTTGGCTCAAGTCTTGATCCCACGGTCCTGGGATCCAGTCCTGTGTCGGGCTCCTTGCTCAGTGGGGAACCTGCTTCTCCCCCTGCAAGAGCTTGTTCGAGCTCTCTCATTCTGACAAAAAGTAAATACATAAATAAATAAAATCTTTAATAAAAAAAAAGATTCTTGGCCCTACAGAATGCTGGCTACCCTAAAAACTATTCAGAAAATTCTATTCTATGTAGTAAGATCACGTGTTTATGGTCCTACTAACTGAATAGTTTAGACACAGGGAGTCTCCTGGGTAGTGTGCTGTGAGAGGTACCAATGATTTGTTGCCCCACAGGCCTGCTAAGGTACCCTTTTTTCCTATTGCCATTTGGCATTTCCACGTTGGAATCTCTTCTTTAGGCTATGGCGCTATTACTGAGGCCCTGATAGGCAGCCAAACCAAACCAAACCAAACCAAACCAAACCAAACTAAACCAAACCAAACAAAAACTTTCTCTGAGGGGGGCCTGGGTGTCCACCTCTTGATTTGGCTCAGGTCATGATCTTGGGGTCATGGGATTGAGACCTGCATTGGGCTCCATGCTCATTGTGGAGTGTGCTTGTCCCTCTCCCTCTGTTCCTCCCCCTGCTCATGCTCTATCTTTCTCTTTTTAAAAAAAGATTTTATTTATTTATTTGACATACAGAGAGAAAGAGAACACAAGCAGGGGGAGAGGCAGGCAGAGGGAGAGGGAGAAGCAGGTTCCTCGCTGAGCAAGGAGCCTAATGCAAGGCTTGATCCCAGGACCATGGGATCATGACCTGAGCTGAAGATAGTAGCTTAGTTTAACTAACTGAATCACCCAGGAGCCCCAAATAAATAAAATCTTAAAACAAAACAAAAAACACCTAAAAAAAACTGAAAAACAAGACCTTTCTCTGAAAGGATCCCATATTCCATTGGAACCCATCATTACATGCCAAGTGGGGATTTTTCCATGAGGATACAGAGCTGGGATAAACCAGTTCTACCAGCAAAGCTGAGTGTAGATGAGGGCCCTTTTTGAGGTCAGACATTGAACAGTAGAGAGGCATGAGAACATGACTGAGACAGGAGCTACTCTCCATGCAGCAGATTCTACAGCTCTGATGGGTCACCCTGTGTAACCCTATGGCAAAAGATTGAGCACTTCTACTAGTGAAGAAATGCAAAACGACTGGCACAGAGAAAAGAAAGATGGTGGCACACAGACCAGGCTCTGACTGTGTTCTGCTTTTGCCAAGGACTGGCTGGCTGTCATTTCTAAGTGCCAAATGGAATTAATGGAAATTAGTGAACTAATTTGTCACCAGTACCGGGATAGTAGTGTTAAGTGTGTCATGTGGGCAAGCAGGAGTGAGAAGAATCTCTCCTAAATATGCAGAAGGAGATTGGCTGAACATGACAGACAGTCAAAAAATTTGAGCTACAGATTTATTAGATTTGGGGTAAGGGCACTTCTTGTGAATCCTGTTTTAATATTCTATCTTTATTCCTTAAAAACAGTTATCAAATTTGTTTCCTTGTGTCTGCCTTTATTGATTACAAATGTTCCCAAATGTTAAAACCATGGAAAATGACAACAAACTATCAATTCCTCATGTTAACAAGCACCACATTTACTCCAAAAGATTGTGAAGAATAAGGGGGGAAAAAAATCCCAGCACGCAGATGACTTAAATCATGTAGTTTATAAAGATGTAGAGAAACAGGCTTTGGTTAGGGTGCAAGTCGTTTGGATTTGAATTTAATTTAAAGATGGACAGTTTTTCTACAGGACTGGCATTTTGTCTTCCTGAAACTAGAATAGATTCCATCCAGATGCTTCATGTTTTTTTGCCCTGAGAGCAAACATTTACATGGGAACTGAGCTGAAGGAGCTGAACAAAGTAACCTTATAAATTCTAAATTTGGGTGATTGCATCATTGAAGTCCTAAACATACTAAGAGTCAAATCCAGCTCTTATTTTTATCGAGCATTTGCAGCTAATTCCCAGTGATCAAAGACAATTGAGCCTCTCTCTCTGCCTCTGTGTCTCTCCCTTTTCAGTTTTCCTCTTTGGCAAGTAAGTAGTATCCTGTATGGATGGCAGGGGAATCACTCTTCTTTCCAACAGCTACACAATTTCACTGTTGCAAGGGGAAAGTGGAACGGGGAAAGGCAGTGCATTTTGGGAATTCATTAAGTGGCTGAATTCATTAAATGCTGGAAGGGGATAATTTAGATCTTTTTTGTTAACACCATAATTTGCAACTGTGTAATTATCAGGGTTTGCTTTTAGTCTGGGGCAAAATTTCATATTTATACTTTAATGAAAATGATCTACCACTTATACTGACAAAAATATGAGCTTCTTAGTCATGGTTATTGGTAAGATGTGGGGCTTCAGAATCCCCAGCTTGCTTATTCCCAGTTCTGCTATAGAATCCAGCTTGGAGGGGGCGGTGGGGGGGTAGGCAGAGGAGACAGATTGGCCAGGGTGGGGATTGTATCCGGAGAAGGTATATATCTTAAACAGGACCTTGGGGTTGGAGCTCAGCAGCTCAGGTCACATCCTCCACTGTATTTCAGGTCTTTCATTTCTTTAGCTGTAAAATAATGAAGATACTATTGCTATGGCGAGTCCAGGTACAGACCCATATTTAAGGAAAATAATATAAATACAATAAATTCTAACGGGTATAACACATTGGAATGGGACATTGCAATGAAAGGACATTGCAATGAAGCTTAAGTTTTATTGACTTCATGGCAAATACGCCTCTGGGTGTGCTAATGTTACAGGGGGGAAGGGAAGGAATGTGGGTTCTCGTGCATGGCCCTGATAATTCATGAAATGGCTGTCATCTGTGCAGGTCGAGCTGCCTTTCAAAGGCAGGTGGTGAGGTCTTCCCTAGAACCTGAGTGAGCAGAAGTGAGAGGTTGCTGTCAGCTGATGACTGAGGTTGTTAACAGGACTTCTCAGGTGTTGTCCCATCCTGAGCCTCCACTGATAAGGTGACCTCTGTTATGTAAACGGGGAAACTCCTAGGTGTGCATTCCCTAGGTGGGGACAGTTGTGTGGTTCCGTCACAGGGATAGCATGCTCTCCTAGGAGTATTTTCAATCTCAATTTGTAGATGGTGACAGAGTCAGCATGGGAACCTGGAGTTAAGCTTGGATGTGCCTCACCCTGAAGTTGGCACTCTGTTCACCCATTCCATCCGAAGAAAGCTTAGGGGCTGCAGCCTACCTGAGTTTCTGCAGGTGGTGTGGTGTCTTCAAGTGGTTTGCGTGGGCGAGCTGTCAGCCATCCAAAATAACCCTCCACCTCTTTGGGAAGATGACCCAGATACACTTCCACTGTGGAGGGTTGTGCCCTCCCTTGTGCTTTGACAGTTGGTCACTGGAATGTAAACATGGACTCTCCAAAGCCCCATCCTGGAAAGATGGCAACTTCATAAGAAATAATTTTGCAGTTTTAGAGTAGTAAAAACCATAAAGTGTTTGCATTCGCTTTCTTAGAGGGACATGTTCTAGGACACACTCATTCCGATGCTCAAGGGTGGATATCATGAATTTCCAAACAGACCAGATCTCCAAGTAATTGTAATTTGTCCTGGGCCTCACCAGACTTGGGTATTGCAGGGGAAGAAAGGGAAGTTTTGCTAAGGATAGAGAAAAGATTCTAACTCGGCATAGGGCTCTTTAGTAAAGAAATCTTGTTTTTCCACAGTTGCTGTGCCTTTTCTTCTTGGCTAATGTCCACCGCCTTCCACTATTTCTCTCTCTCTCTCTCTCTCTCTCACACACACACACACACACACAGACACTCACATTATTTATCAATAGTAACAAAAATGTTAGCTAAGATCCAACAGCATTAAGATGCTTACATTTCTTAGAAGCTCCCTCAAACCCTTGGGCAGGAATGCAGGTCTACATGTCACAGATGCATCTCTATCAATTTCATATTTGGAAATGTGATCTGTTGAGACCAGCGTGTGTCCGTTATGCTCTGGATCCCCAGTGATGGACCACGTATTTCTTTTTTGAAATCATTAAGAACCCTGGTTCCTTCCCCCAGAGGTGGGACATTTCTAAGAGCAATTAAGTGCAGGCTTTTGATGGGAAGGCTTCTGCAAAGGGAACAACTCGTTGGCTTCTTCCAAGCTTTCCAGCCTGGTGATCAAACCAGCTCACTCCCACTCTGGGACTGCTCTTAGAAGCTTGGAAACAATAACTGTGCTGCTGCAGGCTTGAAATACATTAAAATAGGCCTGTCAAGTGTCAGTTTATACCGGAGCGATGGAGTATGTGCTGACATCATGTAATCAAAAGGGAAAAATTACACCGTGTGTCTTGCCTGGGAAAAACAGACTGCAACTTAGCAAGTCGTATTTCATGCTCCCTGCACAGAGCTGCAATTCCTTCCTTTATCTACTCACAGAGCCCCTCTTTAGCTACGTGGTGGTGGTTTACAGATAATCAAAGCGTGGGGGCTGTTTTCTATGTTTTTAAACACATCAGCTCCGGTGGATCAGATAAAATCCAACCCATCTCAGCAGGTACTAACTTGTTTAAGAAAGCCAGCTGCCAACAGGGAAGAGGAACTCCGAGGGCTCACCAGCGTAATCATTCCTGTGGCAGGCCGGGAGAAAACACACTGCTTGATGTTTTAGCGACGACGTGTTGGGCAAATGCAGAAAGGTGGCACCTTCCATCAACTGGGAATCAATTATGAAGCTGATTGGGGCGTTTGTTTCTCAAATTACCCAAACAGACCAAGATTCAGGGACTGGCAGAAAGCGTCCCATGACTGCTGAAGGAGCACTCCGGGGAGGGGTAAGGGGAAGACAAATTTGGGGTCATGTCCAAAGGGCTGGGAAAACCCTGGGTTTTCTCCTCTAGAACTGCAGCCCAAACAGTCTCCCTTCCTCAGGGGCCTCCCCGAAGACAGGCATCTTGTGGTGGCTGCCACTGCATTTTCTCCTCAGGAGTTACCTGGCAGAATCACAAGCAAAGCTCTTACAGAAAGTGGCACTCTTCCTTTGTCCTGCCTGAAATTTCCAGCCTCTCCTGGACGCCTGGGTGGCTCAGTTGGTTAAACAGCTGCCTTCGGCTCGGGTCATGGTCCCAAGGTCCTGGGATCGAGTCCCACATCGGGCTCCTTGCTCGGCAGGGAGCCTGCTTCTCCCTCTGCCTCTGCCTGCCTCTTTGTCTGCCTGTGCTCGCTCGCTCTCCCTCTGTCTCTGGCAAATAAATAAATAAAATCTATGAAAAAAAAATAAACAAAACAACCACGACGACAACCACAAAACCCCCATCCTTTTCTGAATTACTCTTAGCTTCAGATGTGCAGTGCAAGCGCCAAATGCATACTCCGTGGAATGGTGTTGATCTCATTTCTAAGCATGTTTTTCATCCTCCTTGAGATTCCTGGGTCTTTGTACTGCAAGCCCCCAATATTATCAGCATGGTGTCAGATTGCCTAAGAGTAAGAGTTTTCCTGGGAGTACTTTTGAAAGCACGCCTACTCCCATGGTCAGCACAAAGTGGTATTTTTATACTATAATATAGCTTATAAATGGTGTATTAGTGAAATATAACATACCTACCTCCAAAATGGGTAAGACAAGGCAGTAGACGTTTTCTTAGCTGAGTCCAGAAGCTTTCTGGAAGGAAGATTAAGTAGTATTGTAACAGTTGAACCAATCGAGGTCTATTTTGGATGTTGCTTTCCTCAGAGGGTGTGAAAGTTGGTGGGAAGGGGCCTCGAGAGAAGGAGAAGACAATATTTCATCTTTGTTAATCTGCTGTATGAATAGAAATCAGGTCCTTCTCAAGCATATTTCTCAAATTTGTGGGATGTTGCTTACTAAGTAAATCGGGACAGCAGGTTTTCAGCTAGGAAAGGGAACCAGGACCAAAGTTTCAGGCAAACACTGCAGCCGGATAGGACACCCTTGCTGCACAGTTTTCATGCAGAAAGCTGATGGAACAGAAGGCTTATTAGATCAGAAAGAAATGACAGGAAATGAGGAGAAACAAGCTGGATGTATTGTGGTTCAAGAGGTTTACACACACACACACACACACAGTTAAATAGGAGTGTTCTGTGGGATACAGTAATAGCGTAGCATTTAAGAGTGTGTACCGGGAGATCAGAATGCTTTCTTTAGGATCCCAAACCTGCCATTTTGTATCTTCATGGAATGGGGTGATGAGTTTACCAGCCAAGTCTTAGTTTTCTGCTGTCAAATGGAAGGAGTAATACACCTGTCACATAAGGAACTTTGCATGTAGAAAGTCATGGAAAAAAGTTTCTGCGTAGTAGCTGGCACATAGGAGGAACTCTGTCAATTTAAGTTGCTGTTGCCATTACTATTAACATGAATACTT
Source organism: Mustela putorius furo (assembly GCF_011764305.1). NCBI lineage: Eukaryota > Metazoa > Chordata > Mammalia > Carnivora > Mustelidae > Mustela > Mustela putorius. The sequence continues at coordinate 24,173,563 of NW_025421341.1, forward strand.
GTTCTGTTACTACTGGGGTGTTCTCAGAGCCCTCCACACGAGGGCTATGAGTTTGTAGAAGAGGCCTACATGGTTCAGCCTATCCAAGACTTATTTAAGCTCTCACTTTTTCCCCCCATAAAACATCGGGCTGGATTCATGTTTTCTGGCATACCATTTAGGAAATATTGTGACAGATCTATCCCTATGCAATCCTGGCTCATGTTCTCTAACATTTAATAGAGAAATTCCTCTCACTTTTCTCTCCTTACTCAAACTTTATGCATTCTGCTCAGCTTGATGCTCGTATCTTTTCAGGAGCCAACCCTTCCTCTCCAGCCAGTACTCAGGTTCTCATTCTCAACTCAGGGGGCGCATGTCACCTACCTTGTATTTTTACGTGGACTTTTTGTCTTGGTATCACCATGATTTTTTAAATTTAAATGTAAATTTTAAAAAAATTTTATCTATTTACTTGCAAGAGAGAGACAGAGAGAGAAAGCAGGAGCAGGGAGAGGGCAGAGGGAGAAGCAGTCCCCCGGCTGAGCGGGGAGCCCGATGTGGGGCTCTATCTCAGGACTCCGGGATCACAACCTGAGCCGAAGGCAGAAGCCTAACCAACTGAGCCACCCAGGCAGCCCACATCATGTTTTTCTAGATTTCTGGTCACACTCAACTTGTCTGCTTTGATTTTATTTTATACTGTAAGTCCTCATTGTATATTCTGAGATCTATTGTGTTCACTCAAGATCTCATAGGATGTAGGTTCAGTAAATAGTTGAAAACTTGAATTGGAACTTCATCTTCCCCCTCAGGTAAGTGTGAAGCCTCACCACCACCCTCCCAGCTTCTTCCAGTCAGTGTGATTAGACTTTAGTTCAGAATGAAAATCATTCCCTCCTTCTGATGTCTTTCCTAACCCATAGGATAGTAGCCACTATACAACAATTTGGATCTGCTGAGACTGTAGTCCTTTTTTTTTTTTTTTTTTAATTACATTCTTTGCCTCTGAAGTCAATATTTCATTCTGTTTTTTGGTTCTGTGTTTTTTCTCTCTCTCTTTAAAACCATTTATTTTGCTCTTTATGTTACCTAGTGAGGCTTTGGTTTAACCACATTTTATTGACCCTTATTTGATCCATTATGCCTAAAAATTGTGCCTCTTGGTGGAGAGCTGGTTACAAGAATGGATGAAATCCAGTTGATTGAAGAGATTCAGAGCACAGGCTCTTGAATTAAGATAGTCTGACTTGAGCGCCATCATTGACTAACTGTGTGACCTTGTGGTGAGTTAATTACATTCTCTCTACCACACTTTTCCTGTGTATAAAATAGGCTACCCCATAGGGTTGCTGTCAATATTAAATAAAACAAAGAAAGTGTATCTTTTAGCACAGTGCTTTGCACCCAATAAGGCTCAGAGACATTGTCCAGCATTCAGACACATTCTCTGCTTTTTTTAAACATCTCCATCTGGAGCAGGAGCAGAGGGGATTTTTGAAGGGGGAGTGATTTGAACAGGAAGTTGCAGCTATATCGGGGAGAGGTGGAAAGACTGGTTTTACTGGGGCAAAGTGGGAGATGAGGTTGGCACAATAGATTGGAGACTAGTAGTGGGGAGTCATAAATCCCAAATTACAGAATTTCATAGGCCATGGGGAGTCACTGAACATTTTTATATAAGATAGTAATGCATTCAGCTCTGTTTCAGGGACTTAACTTTGGGAATATTAAGGAGGACAAATTGGAGCAGAGAGACAATCAAAGCAGAAAGACCAATTAAGAAATGAAATTCCACCATTCATTTTTTGTTTGTTTCATTTCCCCTGGTTCAGTTTCTTTTTACGTAATAGAGATAAGTTTTCCATGCAACTTCCATTGATAATCCTAGAGGAGACTCTCCTTGGACTTTTTAATCATCCTCTATATACTGGGCCTATTTGTTTCACTGACCCCCAGGAATATATTCAGAAACAAACTAGATCATACATTTCATGTTTTATTTATAAGCCTCAACTCCCATAGCTGCTGACCACCACCATAGTGTTGCTTCAGAGAATCATCATCTCTCCTTTCTTCCAGTTTGATATCTGTGTTCCCAGTTTAGGGCCTGATTCCAAGGGTGAGTGCTGCGTGAATGTGCGCTCTCTCTCTCTCTCTCTCTCTCGATATCTATCTATCTATAGAGAGATTGATTTAGATAACTATCAGATTCCTGATTACAATAGATGTATCACCTTGGGAGAGCCGAGATGGCATTCTGTCCTGGAACCCTCTGAAACAATAAACCTATTTACACCAGATGCAGTTTCATTGGTGCAAATGTTCAATTCAGTTAGATGCGCAGCAGTGTCTACTGATGACCTTTCAGTTGCTTGTCAGCACCTTCCTATTAAACTCTCGGTCTGCTTAAAATAGAGCACCAATACCTCTGGGCACCTCACTTTTGAAAAACAAACTAAATCATCAGATAAGACCCTAGGGACTTGGGCTTTATCTAATGCTACACATTCTTTTTAAAATTGATTTCACTTTTTTCGCCAACCCAATATGTCCATGAAATAGCCTAGCTGCTGCTACAAGAACAATTATTATTCCACCTGAGGTGGCTCGTATGGTCTCAAGGCCTTGCAAACACCCATTTACACTGAGATGGATTGGAGATAAAGCAGACATGAGTTGGCACTTCAGGCAGACAATGATTATCAGACATGCCACACTGTGACAACTGGAGAGCTGCCCTGTGGTCTGATGGGAGAACACACTTCTTTATTTCCCACAGACCAGTATGCATGGAAATGTGCTAAATTTTGTCCAAAGACAAATACTGGAAGGGTCCGAAAGACCTCATCTGAACGGTCCCAAATTTCCGAATTTTTTAAATTTAACAGTAAACATGAAAGTCTCCCGTGGAAACTTTGATTCACTTGTGCTGGGTGTTTCCCTATAATCTACTGCCATGTTGCAATTAAATGTAATTCAGGATATGCATAATTGCAACTCATCCAGAAAAGATTATTTTTTGAGAGCTTCAAAATGAGAAAATGTGCATAATCCTTTACAGGTTTCATGGAAACAAAGTTAATTTAAATAAATACACACATTTGTACTGCAGTGATTGATTTATCCAAACAAAAATGCACTGTGGATGTCTATAGAAATACACATACTAATATATATCTTTTTTTAAAGATTATTTATTTATTTATTTGACAGAGAGAGACAGAGATCACAAGTAGGCAGAGAGTCAGGCAGCGAGAGAAGGGGAAGCAGACTCCCTGCTGAGCAGAGAGCCCGATGCAGGGCTGGATCCTAGGACACTGAGATCACGACCTGAACCCAAGGCAGCGGCTTAATCCACTGAGCCACCCAGGTGCCCCAATACTAATATATTTCTTGAGTTAATATTAATTTCATTAGTGATGTTACTATCCAAAAGAGGAAATATCATTTCTATAGCCATTTTGTCATTTCTATATCAAATCCAGTTCATGTCTGACCTTATAAGGCAAAAAGTTTTTAAGTCTGAACTAGATATATCTGTATTGTATAGTTACAAATTAGTTCCCAGTGATTCATGAGGTCATCTCAGGCTAAATGTGAGAGATCCCTTAGGGGTATCATAATACACTTCCTAGTAGGGAAATAAGTATTAACAGCTGAAGCCATGAGAACAGGGACATCTATATTTTCAAAAAAAAAAAAAATGACACAGGAAATTTCAATCCTATCACAAAAACGAGCTACAACCAAAATTATACTCTGTTCTTTTTTCAGAGTCACTGAAGGATATCTACAAGAGATAACTGAATTAGCTAAACATTAAACATTAAAGACAAAGGTTGATCCTGTTCAATCAAAACATTTATTTAGTTTATTAGTTAAACTGAACACTTTAGTCAAATAAAACTTTAGTAAAAAAAAAAAAAAACAAAAAAAAAACAGTGTATTGTTTGACCTGAATTCTAATTCAGTCAGAATTACCAATCTCGTAGGTTTATATTTTGACATACTAACTATAAAAGTGAATTCTGTTGTGCAGTTAAAGGTTCAGATACAAAAGGTAAGAACAAAATTATATGAAGTTGAGTCTTTGACTTTGATCTCAGTGAGTCATACATATGCCTCTTTGTCACAAAATGGAGAATCACAAGTAAGGTCATCACAGCTCAATAATTTCGGAGCAGCAAATACTCGTTCTGCTCGAATGACTCAGTTCCCAGCTAATTGGGGTGTTGGCATTGTCACTGAGGGTCTATGTGGGACTTGAGAGAGGGGGCAAGCCTCCCACAAAAGTGGAAAATTAAGTCAAGTCAGTTCATTCATTTTCAGATCTTCTTGAAAAACTCCAAGGTCTTCTGTGGTGCTTAGAGAATTTCAAGTTTATTCTAGATGTGAGCCTTCCAAGTGCCTGAGGGACTTCTAGTGACTGGGTGGGAGCCATGGGAACCTATGGTCCAATGCTACTGGGAAGTACCCCAGAAAAGGCCAATGTTTGCTTTTCATCAATCTGAACCTCAGTGACCTGCCCTCTACTTTTAGCATTGAGAGCTGACCAAGTTAGAATGTTATTACTAGCAATAGGAACAGTTTTTCATTGCATCTTGGACTTAAGTTTCTGCAAAGAATTAGATACTGAATTAGAATTAACCTCGCTTTTGCCCATAAGCCAAGCGCATGTTGTTTCTGTAAATTCTGTGCTACTCATTACACCATGCATTCATTAGTTTAGAAATACAGACCTGACTATATAACCTTCATTATTTCTTAGCTTGGTATTTACAATGCATCCTAATCTGGCCTAGCCCTGAACTTTTACTACCTCCTTTCACTTTTTCTGCAGCAGGACTTAATTTATTAGACACGACTGGCTATTCATTCTTTCCCACCATGATGTCATTGTTTGCTTTTGTTGGTGGTGTTCCCCCTGTTATTGTCCATCTCCTCACAAATACTCATATTTCAAGGACTATCACAAATGATAGCCACACCCCTACACTCTCTCAACTTCTTGAGATAAAATTAGTGAAATCCCTAGTTTCGTTTTTTTAGTACATTATTCTCATCTTACCATATCATTAGTAGTCATGTGTCTTCATGCAAACTTTTAAAAATTAGATTGCCTCGCCCCTGGTCGCTCCCTGCTTAGACTGATGCCCTTACCACTCACCATTTTTATTTGGTCCCCAATATCTTGTAAGGGATAATTGGGCACTTCATGTCCTAATGTCTCAAGTGCTCCAAGATTCTAGTGCTAGGATCATATTTAAAGGGACTTGACCTCAAGATAACACAATTTAATGCAAGAAATAGAGCTGGCAAGATATGTATGTAGCTCCCTCCTTGCCTTTCATTTGACCAGTTTATTTTCTCCTGCGAAAGTACAGAAGTAAGAGGTGAAAAGATAGTTCTTGGTTCATGTTCACATGAATGAGAAAACATCCATGTAATTTAGAGTTGACAAATCTTAAGAATTTTTGCTCAATCTTAAGAATTGTTGTGCCTTCTTACTATGAAAGCATAGCAGAGAAACACTTGTCAGGGGTGAGGAGACTTGTTTTTAAGTTTTGCCTCGACTTTAATTCATTGCGTGATCATGAAATGCCACTCCTTGTCATCGAGACTTCTTTGCTGGGGAAATCAGAGATTTGGAGTGGAGGGACCATATTTCCTTCCAACTTGAACACGTGTGGTTCTAAAAATCCACCTTAGAAGTGCTGGGAATCTGAGGAAAAGTGGCTATTAAGTCTTTGAATGACTTGGTGTTCTGAGAACCACTGATATATTGGATTCTTCTATTCAAATTCAAAATTACACTTTTTAACTGTAAAATATGGTTTAGATAGTTTTTGAAATTAATCTTTTTCCCATGCCTAGAAATATGTTGTCTAGAAATGGAGAAGTGAGGAAAGGGCAAGATGCAGAATTCAACAATATCAGTAAATTATATATAAGTTTGTTTGGCTTTGTTGAAATCATATCCTTGAGACCCTGGAATCCTGAGGAGGGAAGTATTATGTGTGTCTCAGAACTGGCTATAGATGTATTCATCATCAGTGGGCTATGAGGAAGTACATGTCATAATTTGTTATCCAGGAGTGTCTCATCCATAGAACCCTGTGTGACCTCATCATTTGCCATATCCCACACACCACCAGTTGGTCACCATCAATAAGGAAAATGCTGCCAGTGAATGAGGTTATCTACTTGGGTCACAAAGAAACGTGCCCCACTCTGGCTATTTCTAATGCATGGTTCTTTTTATTTATGTATTTTGTACATTCATTTGTATGGTCATTGTCTGAACCATTTCTATGTGACATTAGGGAAGTTGTTTAATTGTTCAGAGCTTCCATTCCTTCCTCTATTAAAATAAGCTTATCAGCTTCACAGGACTGTTGTGAAATTTTATGAGACGATGTTTATGAAGACATATTTTTAATCAGTTAGACACAATGGACATGTGGCTTATTATAACCAGTTGGGCAAGTAATAGCCAATAAAGTTATTTTTCTTTCCTAAACCCCCCAGGACAATAATTTTCTATACACCAGATTCTTTTGCCATCATTGTCTTTTGAAGTATAATCTACTCCATTTACTTCTAGTAAATGTGCCAATTTGGTAGCTTTGGATCAGACTGACCACATTTTCTGTAAATCCATTCTGAGCAGGTCTCCTTATTATTGTTGGAAATCTAGATCATTAATTGATGCTTGTAGCAGCCAAGGCTTTACCACAATTGAAAAAATAACCATGGAAATCAGACTTACACCTGAATTCCTTTACATTTTTTCATTTAAATCTGATCCTCAAAGTATTTGTTTTACTCATTATACTGCCTAATGTGCTTAAAATAAATCAGGACCCAGTCAGCACTCAAATCCTGGGGTAATTGGAGTTTCTGGTGTCAGCAGTAGTATTCACATGTGTTCCATCACAAGTGCCTGCAGTGTGTGGTGTGTGTGTGTGTGTGTGTGTGTGCATACACACACACTCACACATGCGTGCACAGGAAATAAGAACTAAGAGGATTTCTTTGTCTGCAATTACAAGTATTATTTGGGGATATTTTAGTTCACCTATGAGTGATATAAAATGCTGCTCTGAAATAGGGATAAAAGGTTGATTGCTTTCATATATCAGTCTTACCTGACGAAAACTGGATGGGAAATGAATTGCCTGAATATATTCCAATTTATCACCACAGAAATATGTACCATAGCTCTCAAAACTAATAAATGATTCCATATGCTTAGGGGACAAGTAAGCATATGGGTATAGTCCTTAGATAAATTAATATCTACTGTGACATTAATTAATTAATGATTCTTTGTAAGAGCAAGTAAAAGAACACACAGAAGACAGAAGACAGATTTGATGGCATTGACTTGATAGTCAACAATAGTACCCTGTCTGTTTAAAGTCTGCATTATTTTGTTATGAATAACAGTTGAGGTATAAGAAAAGAGGTAAGGATTTAGGCAACTAAAACTTTCATTTATTCCATACTATTGTTTGTGGTGTTGGAGGTTAGGGAGCCCTCTTCTTCTGTAGTGTTCTGAAAAGAGGAGGCTTTATACAGAGAATTGATAGACAAGAAGAACTCACTGACTTTCTGCCTGATCTATACTTTGGGACCTGGCTCTATCCTGAAGGCTTCTTCTTACTTGGCCACTCAGTAACCACCAGACACAATGGAACAGCAGAGAAGTTGTGAGACTGGCTACAGTTCAGGACTTCAATTCCTACTTGGGGTTTTTTTCCTGCTTACCAAACAATTCTTGGATATCAGCTGGGTGTCCTGCAATTCAACTAATTTTGGACACTGTATATCTGGAGGTGGTATTACATTCCATAGCTTAAGGGCTGAATCCTACAAAAATGCCCCCCACTTCAGATGCCAGTAGGAAGTTCAGGTTATTATCATATTTCTGACCAACTGGCTATAAATCAGAGGTTCCCATGACTCCCTCCTTGGGTTCAAATAATCTGCTAGAGTGAAAAGAAAACCAGTTTACTCACCAGATTACTGGTTTATTACAAAGGGCATCAAAGGATATGAGTTGACAATCAGATAAAGTGATACGTAGGGTGAGATCACAAACAAAGGAGCTTCTGTCCCCATGAAGTTTGGGCCTAGCACAGTGGCCAGTGGAAGTGTTCTGGTTCTTCCCCAACCTATGACTCTTTGAACTCCATACTTATGGGGTTTTATGGAGGCTTCACTATATAGGCGGGACTGATGAAATCATTGGCCGTTGATTAAAGTCCATCTCCAGCTCCTCTCCCACCTACACCTCTAGAAGTCAGAGGGTGGGACTAAAAGTTTCAACCCTCTAATTACATGGTTGGTTCCTATGGTAACCAGCCCCCATCCTGAGGTAGCGTCCAAAAGTCACCTCATTAACATACCAAAATACACCAGTTCTTTACTTCGGAGAACTTAGGAGATGCCAAGGATTTTAAGAGCTCTATGCCAGAATCAGGGACAAAGACCAATTATATGTTTCACAACTTCACACTGGTCCTGTGCCTTTGGGCTTATTAGAGGTGGAGAGGAGGAGGAAGAGAAGAGCTGTGTGGAGCAGTGGCCTTGGACACCAGTGAGGTGTCTCAGTGGTGGTCAGACCAAGACCAGCAATATCAGCCACTTTTCCCATGGCGGGGAATGAGCAAGAAGTGCAGAGCCAGAGACTGGGCCTAGGTTCAGGCCAGTGTCCTCTGTGGGGATGAGGAAGTGCAGCAGAGTTTTCCACGAGCAAGAGCTGAGTCCTCCAGAAGAGAAAAAATTGCTCAGTTTTTGAAGAAGCAAAATGGCCTGTGAAAAAAGACTGAGTGTTGGTGTTTTTGCAGAGAATGAAGACAAAAAATTCCTATAGGTTCTAAAAAATAGCATCCAAGAAAAATGTCTGTGGCATTTACAAGCTTTAGATCAAAGTCTTTAAAAGAGATTGGAGGACATTCGGAATGGACAATATTGGCATTTTACAGAAAATAGGAAATGTGTTTTTCTAAGGTCTGCTGTTCCTCATTTTGATGCCATGATAACAAGAACAGTATTTTCTGTGACAAAATCAGTAGATTTGTTCTGATAATGGGGTGCAATATTTGAAATAAAGACTGACCTAAATATCTCAATTTGGTTGACCTCTTTTCTCCATAGGCCATAAACATGACCTGCAACTGCTGAACCAAGACCCTGCCCTGGTCCAGTTATTACCTCCAGTTATTTGGTTTAACAGTTAATGCAGAGAATTGTTGCCCTGCTTGTTAGAAATGGACTGGCTATCTTCAGTGGAGGTCTTAAGGGACCTACACATAGATTTCACAATATAAAATAATCTTTTAAAATAAGTGATTACCATGGTTCTGTAAAAAAAAAATACACAAGATTTTCTGAACTTTTTAGTTTTCAACCAAAGATCTGAGTGCTATGTTGGTATTGGGCAATGCAATGTATTGGTAGTGTTCTGTATTAATTTCTGCAAGGGGTGTGCTCCCTACATATCTTGGGAGCTTCTGACAAATGGAGGAGTGTTCCCATTTTTATTTATTTATTTATTTATTTATTTATTTATTTTTGTCCAGGAGGGCAGTATCTTAAGATCTGGCAAAGTGAAAAGATGGTCTTCATGTCATAGGTGTTTAAACTGTCCCCTGCAACGTGCTCCTCCCCATCTTTCTATTCTGTGTATGAAATGATGAACCCCTAGACCTCTATGGGGAATGATAGAATCCCCAAGATGATTTCACAGATTGCTGCAGCCTTATGTACCTGTAATAAGTAGGCCCTATTGAAGGAAATTAAAAATATCTAAAGAAACTCACAGAGGCAAAATCATTCTTCAAAGGTTAGTTTGAGACATTGTGACATCAAAGTAACAGACTTCCTAAAGGAAGAAGAAGCCCAAGACATGAGGCAAAAAATATAGGCTGCGTAGAGCAGCAGGCAGGACCATAAAATGTTAGCCAGGATGCTCACCTCTAAAACCAGTGAGGAGGAACTGAAGGGTCATATCAAAAATCCACTATACTCTTTAATTATTACAATGCTTCACCTGTTTCCTGTTGTCAACAAAACCTTTGATGTTTTCATAAAGGTCCAGATAAAGAACCCCTTCTAGTCTTAGTAAAAAGAGACAGTTCCCCCAAGATCCCTGTCCTTTAGAGCCAAGGACTTTGTACCTACTATTGACAAAGCTAGATCAGCAGTTCCTTTGTAGAATTCTGACTTGATGAGGTTTCCAGAAATGTGAATAAAGCTGGGTCAGCAAACTATGGCTCAAGGGCCAAGTCTGGAAATTAGCCATACTCATTCATTGATGTATTGTCTCTGGCTCCCTTTGTACTACCATCGCTCAGTTGAGTAAATGCAACAGAGATAATATGACTCACAAAGCTGAAAATATTTCCATCTGGCCCCTTCCAGAAAAAGTTTGCCAACCTCTGAAAAGACTCACCCAAAAACATCGCTTGTCACAAAGCAGCAGCCAAGCACCTTCGACTAGAACCATAAACATTCTTCCATTCATAGTGGTCCTTTACAAACATTCATTGAGTACCTACTATGTGCCAAGCATGATTCTGAGATACTTAAATGAACAAAAGATGAAAAAAAAATCTTTTCTTCATGGAGCTTACTTGCTAGTAGGGAGAGACAGACCATAAACAATAAACATAATAAATGAATTATATTGTAGGAATTGGTAAGTGCTCAGGCAAAAAAGCAGAACAGGGGAACCTGGATGGGAAATTTTGGAAAGGGCTGCAGTTTGTGGGAGGCTTTTTGGGGAGGCAGCATCTGTATGAAGTCATGAAGTCATGGAGGAAGTGAAGGAGTGATCTCTGCAGGTGGGACTGGGGGTTGAGGGGAGACTATTTCAGGCCAATGAACAGCCAGTTCAAAGGCCCAGAGTAACCTCTATGGGATCCAGCCTTTAGCCATCAATGTAGGACCACAGCAGCTTGGTCTTCCGATACATGGAAACAATCTCCAAAGTCTACCTTGCAAAACCCAGGCAAATTCTAACACCCCTGCAAATGCTGGGATGGGGAGTCTGGGGTGGGGGCTGGAAATTTTTATTTCATGAAATGGGGAGGTATTTTAGGTTTCCCAAGTGTCTCATTTTGGGAATCCCTGCTCTAAATCAAAGTAAGAATGCCCTCCAAATATACTGAGAGTCATCCAGCCTCTGCTTGAACATTTCCAGTAATGGGAAGCTATTAACTCTTTTAAAGAGTTCACCCTATAAAATATTTATAACTTTTAATTAATTTATTCATTTATTCAAGAAAAAATGTGTAGCTTTCCTACTGTGAATCAGGTATTGGGGATGTGAGAACACATGTTCTGTGCCTCCACTGTTTTTTGTTTATTTCTGATTGTAACATGTCTATATTTTCATTTTAGACTTTGGGAAAAAAAAGAAAATACACAGAAGGAAAAATTGTTCTTTATCTTATAGGTAACAATATTAATATTTTAGTGTATTTTATTTAAATTTTTTTCTTTTTCTACATTTAGAAGATTGAAATCTCTTTTCTCAACTAAAATGTATTATGAATATTTGCTTCTACAAAATATTTTTCTATGAGTTTTTTAAAAAAACTGCTTAGTATTCCATTTTATATATGTAAAAATATATAACACAGATATGTATATATGTATGTAATATATAAATCTGATGGCTTTAGCTTATCTCAAAATATCCACTACTACAAAAATGATACAATTAATTTTGCTATAAACTTTTTTCAACATTTCTAATTATGTAGGTAAATGTCTATAAGTGGAATTTATGAATTAAATGATATAGGCTCTTAAATCTTTTGAAATACATTGCCAAATTGCCTTCCCAGAAAAAATGATCCAATTTCCACCCCCATTTCAATTATATGAAAATATTCCTGTTTTTATACCCTTGACAATACTGGTATTTCATTTTTTTATTAAAAAGCTATAATTACTAGAAAGTTCTTTCTTGCAGTGAGCTCAGCTTTGCCTAGTCAAATTTTCAACCTATTGATCTGACTTTTGTCTTCTGGAGCTTTGTGGAGTAAATTCAATCGTCCTTTAAAATGGAATTTCAAGGGGGGGTGGGAGGTTGGGGTATCAGGTAGTGGGTATTATAGAGGGCACTGATTGCATGGAGCACTGGGTGTGGGAAAAAAATTATGAATACTGTTATGCTGAAAATAAATAAATTTAATTTTAAAAAAAAATAAATAAATAAAATGGAATTTCAAATATTTGAAAATAATGATCATGCCTCAACTGTTCTCTGTCTTCAGTCACCTTCCTTTCTTTCTCTTCTTCTTCTTCTTCTTCTTCTTCTTCTTCTCCTCCTCCTTCTTCTTCTTCTTCTTCTTCTTCTTCTTCTTCTTCTTCTTCTCTTTTTTTTTTTAATAATTACTGTTGTAACCCACATTCTGGACTCTCCAAAGCTCTGGTCTCACTGTTCTAGATAAGCCTTGGTTAATCAGTCTTTCTCCTAAAATGTGGTGGCCAAGATTAAACCAAGGACGGTCACTGCAAGAACACTGCCTTCTTTGCTCTCAACAGGATACTTCTAACTGGTGTAAGTTAAGCAGGCAGTAGACATTTTTGGCAAACATGCCGCATCATTGGCCATAAAGAGACTGAGATCAACCCAAATTCCCAAGCATTTTTATAAACAGTCTTGTGATCATATCAGGCAAGATATGCATTTCACTGATGTGGTTGTTCTCAGAGGTACAGAGTAGGACTTTCATTGAAATCAATGTGATCATTAATTCTAGTTTGTCAAGTTCTTTCTGAAAACTGATTTCATCACCAGATGTGTGTCTTCTACAAACTTGATAAGGGTATCTCTTGACCTTTAGTAATTAAGAAAAAAAAAAAAAAAAACCTGGGTGATGTCAATCAGAGTCTTGCCACACCCTAACCATCTGTTAGTCATCCATTAATCAACAGACTTTAGGTATAACACTTAGTGCAAACATGGTATTTGCTCATCCAGTGTGTGTGTGTGTGTGTGTGTGTGTGTGTGTGTCTGTTGCTAAGGGTATAGAGGAAAACTTCGTGAAACAAATTACAAACAAAATATTTTAAACTGGCTGAAATTAAAATATATTCTTTTTATGGTATTTTCTTGACTTCCCTGATAAGATTTCTTTCTTAATTAAAAAAAAATATTTATTTATTTGACAGAGGGAGAAAGAGGGAGATCACAAGTAGGCAGAGAAGCAGACAGAGAGGGAAATGCAGGTTCCTCACTGAGCAGAAAGCCCAATGTGGGGCTGGATCCCAGGATCCTGAAATTGTGACCTGAGCTGAAGGCAGAGGCTTAACTCACTGAGCCACCCAGGCACCCTTTCATTTTTTTTTTTCCCAAGAAAATTAATTTTGCATGACTTGTTGTTTGTGTTGGTTCCTTGATTTCAGCTGTGTTCCAGAATATGGGCAGGATCAACATCAAGCTGGATTTTATGTAATTTCTAGTTTCTAACTTCATTTCTGTGTTTTGAAACATTGGAGGTATTTGTCCATATATCAACTACTGGAATACCTTGTTTTTATGGCAACTTAAATGTTTTTGTTCATTTTTTTTTTTCCTCACAACTGGTCTGGTGTATAGCTCATTTGGGTCTAAAATCTTCTATTAATTTCAAGGAAAGAGATTTTTTCTAAGTATCTTCCAGCATCTTGAACTCCAATCTTTGATAACTTTGCTTGTTACCTACAGTTCCCAATCTGAAAGTTATTTTGCTTGATGTAGAAGATGATCTTAAGTAGGAGTCAAGGACATGTGCTTTCTCATGATTGCTAATAATATGTCATTCATCTGAATTTGTAGAGTTTAGCCTTTCTTATTCTTATCATGGACATAATGGTAATCACCTAGTTTGTTGTTCTTAACCGTTAGCCACATCTATGTTTTAATGTAGATTTTTGTCTTCATGTATAAAATGAATTGCTCTTATCTTAGCTGATTGTACCTGTCAAACAACTTAGATTACTACAAAAACAGTTCAGCTCTGGTGGTATTTCTGTTTGATCAGATCAGTAGAAGCATGGGCTGGTTTTAAGTTTTCAAAGCATTTTGTACTTTTTTGCTTAAATACTGGACCCAGTCGTAAGATTAGATGGATCACAAATCTAGGTTACTTTTTGGCCTGTGCAATGTCAGGTGGTCATGAGTAAGGTAAAAAAACGTTTTCTTAAGAATAAGAAATATGCACGTGTATATGTGTATGTGTATGCATGTCCTTATGTGTATGCATATGCACAGCTACTCCTTCTCTGTACTCTTGGAAGTTTCCACAATTTCTACACAGCATTAAATAAATATAGAACAAAACTAGTTGGCCTCTAACTAAATATCAAAAGAAAAACTCAACCATTTCAATGTGAGAATTATCTTAAAATAAAACAATGTAATATTTAATTATAGTTTTTTCTAGTTTTATAGTTTTTTTCCCAACATCGCCATTTGCCTGTGTCTGGAGGTTTCCCTAAATACAGAAAGTTTGGACATACCAGGGGGAGTAGGTCATTTTATTTTCCCCCTGATTCTCCCCAGATGACACTTCTTGCCCTTTTTTTAAACCTAAAATGGTTAATAACTTTTCGATTCTAATATGATGAGGTAGGGTTTTCTGTTTTTGTTTTTTGTGTGTGTGTGATTTTGGAGGGGGGCAAATTTCATTTTTCCCAGCTTTTAGATACTGTTCTTATTTTATTTGCACTCCTCTTCTTTGCTTTCTTCCCCTCTAAGGGAACATCTAAGGCACAGAGTTTACCTTTAATGTTCCCATTTTAGTGTTTAGGGGCCATGAAATGATCATTAATACTTCCAGTTAATTTGTATCTCTATTTTCCCTGGGAAATTCATGTTATCTCTACACCAGTGGCCTAGATTGGATATGGATCCTAAATTGAAGCAAGGAAAGAAGAAGGTAAGTTTTATGACATTTTTTAATGAAGTACCCAGCACAGCAAAGCTTCTTGGGTGGAGGGGCATGGTCCTGATGTGTGTATATCCCCAGATGTGAACAAAATGATGGAACCCTCACTAGGGTAACAGGACTAGGTTGTAGCAGTGTTGACTCCATCCATTCTTACTTATGTGCCTTTGATACAATAAACAAGGCTTGTAAATTTGGGGGCTTGTGTGCCAAAAGTAGTCCACAAAATAATATCACATGATGTTTATGACTGGGAAGAGACTTTTGGTCACATAAAAACTCTTCATTTGGGGGGTACTGGGTGGTTCACTCAGTTAAGTGTCCGACTCTTGATCTCGGCTCTAGTCATGATCTCAGGGTTGCAAGACAGAGCTCTGCATCAGGCTTCCTGCTCAGCAGGGAGTCTGCTTGAGATTCTCTCTCTGCCTCTCCCCCTGCTTGTGCTCTCTAAATAAATAAATAAATGAATGAATGAATTCCTTACCAAGAAAAGTCTTAGTTTTTTACTTGAAGAAACTGAGACCAGAGAGATAATGAGAACTTCGTCATATCAAAACTCTAGTTAGTAGCAGAATGGGGATCTCCACCACCAGGGATCTTCAGCCTCATACTTTACTCCAGGCTGTAAAGAGGAGGAGGAGACAAAGTTA
The DNA here is from genome assembly GCF_011764305.1 of Mustela putorius furo. Classification (NCBI taxonomy): domain Eukaryota; kingdom Metazoa; phylum Chordata; class Mammalia; order Carnivora; family Mustelidae; genus Mustela; species Mustela putorius. Next base: position 24,189,143 of record NW_025421341.1, read on the forward strand.
TAAAGGGAAGAGTTTTTAATAATCCAGCTTCTTTATGCCAAATCTGGAGGGAAAAGGCTTGAAACAACTCTGTAAACTATCTCTTAAGTTTTGTTTTTTTGGCGGGGGCACCTTGAAGTCTGAGGAGCTTACCAATGACCAACATCAGGTTCACTGGCTTTCGTGTTTTTATTCTTGCTCCTTGCTCTTGTTGCCCGGAGTTGGCTCCTTAATTCATGCCTTATTCTTCCCATCTTAATTCCCCTGAGCATGTATTTATGTAACTCCCATCTCATCTAGGCCTAATCTGCTGATTAAAAGTAACATGGCTGACATAGGTGCTTGCACTCTGAAATGCTTTGTTCCTTCTGGTATGCCTTTCCTTTTACCCATGACTTTTAATCTTGTTTGTCATAAAGCCTCTACATAGTCAGTAATCACTAGTCTTATTGAACACAATGTGATGTTAACACATAGCCCCTCTAGGTCCGCATTTTCCTTATCCCACAAAAAATTACATATCTTCTTAAATGTTTTAAATCCATTGGAAAAAAAAAAAGACAACAACTTATGTCCCCAAATCATTTTAATGAGATGAAGCTATAACGCACAATTATTTTTTTTAAAGATTTTATTTATTTATTTTTGACAGAGGAGAGAGATTACAGTAGGAGAGAGGAAGGGAAGAGATCACAGAGAGAGAGGAAGAGAAGCAGGCCCCCTGCCGAGCAGAGAGCCCGATGTGGAACTCTATCCCAGGACCCTGAGATCATGACCTGAGCTGAAGGCAGCGGCTTAACCCACTGAGCCACCCAGGCGCCCCACCCCACAATTATTTTTAAATTACCTTTTTATTTGGGGATAAATATGAATTACAAAAAACAAATAAGTGCAAAATGCTGCAAAGAAAGCAGAGAGAGTTCCTGATAGTCTCCATCTTAATTGCCTTTAATATGAACATCTTGCATGACAATGGTGTATTTATCAAAACTAAGAAATTGACATTGGTTCATTGCAGCCAGCTAAACTGCAGACTTTCCTTGGATTTCACCAGTTTGTACTTTTTCTGCACCAGGATCCAATTCATGGTTCCACACTGCATTTAGTCATTATATCTTAGTCTCCTTTGATCTGTGACAATTTCAAAATCTTCTCATATTTTTCACAATCTTGACAGTTTTCAACAGGGCTGGTCAAGGGTTTTCTAGTATATTCCCTGATTTGGGTTTACATGACATTTTTCCTCATGAGCAGACTCGGTTTTGGGTTTACAGGGAAAATATCACAGAGGTGAAGTGCCTTCTCATCACATCATATCAGGGCCACAAGTTATCCACCTGATTGATCACAGGTGATATTTAACTTAATCCTTTGGTGAAGGTGGCGTTTGCCAGGTTTTTCGACTGTAAAGTCACTGTTTTTCCCTCTGCATATGCTCTACTCTTTGGAAGTGAGTCACAAAGTCCAGCCCACTCAAGAGGAAGGAGACAACCTATAATCTTTTAACCTGCTACTTCTCTGCCTGTCCAGTTTCTCCATTTTGGATTCTAAGCAACTCTACCACTAGATGGACCACATTTACTCCAAGTTTCTTGCACCCTTTCTAAACACTTTTCCTCTTCTCATGAACAGCTCCCTAAAACATCCCCATTTTCATCCATGCTTTTTCTCTTCTCTGTAGTACCAACCTACTTTCATTGTCTTCACCTGAAACTTAGCATGGAATCCTATGGCTACTTTACTCTCCCCGGTTCCTCAAAATTCCAAGTTGAAAGATGAGGTGCGTTGGATTAGAAGGTCAGTCATGAAGGACCAAGAAGCTAAATTTAGACTTAAAATCTAAAGAATTAAAATAACTTTCATTACAATTTAACAACTTATGGGATATCTACTTAGTAAATGTGATGTAGGGATTTCAAGGAATATCCAAAGTGACACAGAAATCCCTGGGGAAGGAGATATCTTACATCTATCTTCTAACATGTTAAGTGGCACTAAGTAGGTACCCTATACATTTTTACTTTTAAAGAAAAGATACATCGACATGGACATAAACACATACCAATTTTTATATAGCAAACACACAGAAAAAGCAATGTACTAGGAAAATCAAACACTGTCTGAATGTGAATCCCCAGCTCAGCCACTTATTAGTTGTGTGATCACAGGCAAGTTAATTACCCTTTCTGTGATGATCTATAAAATAGGCATATTATTAGCACCTATGATACAGAGTGGCTGTGAGAAATAAGTGAATTAATCCATGTAAAACACTTAGCAGAGGGGCATCTGGGTGACTCTGTTGGTAAGCATCAGACTCTTGATTTTTGTTAGGTCATGGTCTCAGAGTTGTGAGATTGAGCCCCTCATTGGGCAGGCTCCATGCTGAGTATAGAGCCTACTTAACAATTCTCTCTCTCAAGGGGAACACTCCTCCACTCTTGGTGGGAATGCAAACTAGTGCAGCCACTCTGGAAAATATGGAGGTGTCTCGAAAGTATGGAGGTGTCTCAAAAAGTTGAAAATATAGCTACACTATGACTCAGCAATCACGTTACTGGATATTTACCTTAAAGATACAAATATAGTGATCCGGAAGGGCACGTGCACCCGAATGTTTATAGCAGCAATGTCCACAATAGCCAAACTATGGAAAGAACCTAGATGTCCATCAACAGCTGAATGGATAAAGAAAATGTGGTATATATGTACAATGGAATATTATGCAGCCATCAAAAGAAATTCAATTTTGCCATTTGCAACTACGTGGATGGAACTAGAGGGTATTATGCTGAGCAAAATAAGTCAATCAGAGAAAGTTAATTATCATATGATCTCTCTTATATGAGGAATTTGAGAGGCAGGGTGGGGGGTCATAGAGGGAAGGGAGGGAAAGATGAAACAAGATGGGACTGGGAAGGGAAGCAAACCATAAGAGACTCTTAATCTCAGAAAACAAACTGAGAGTTGCTGGGGAGGAAGGGGAGAGGGATAGCGTGGCTGGGTTATGGTCATTGGGGAGAGTATGTGCTATGGTGAGTGCTGTGAAGTGTATAAGACTGATGATTCACAGACCTATACCTCTGAAACAACTAATACATTAAATGTTAACACAAAATAAAAAAAATTTAAAAAGAAGATTATCTCTCCTTTTCCCTTTGCCTCTCCTCAATCTCTCTCTGTCAACATAAATAAATAACTTAAAAAAAAGAAAAAACACTTAGCAAAGTGCCTGACAAGTAACAAATAGTCAATCAATATTAATGATTATGACTATTATTATTCATGAAGGTTTGGGTTTATTTGTAGACTCTAGCAGCAGTGTTAGGTTTCCAGCTAAACTGAGAAGGAGATGCAGAGATTCCCCATATGCCCCCTGCCCCTCCCACATGCACAGCCTCCCCCCTTATCTGCAGCCCCCACTGGAGTGGGACATTTGTTACTACTGAGGAACCTACAGAGACACATCATTATCACCCAAAGTCTGTAGTTTACCCCAAGTTTCACCCTTGGTGTTGTACATTCTACAGGTTTGTACAGAGGTTATGATGACATGTATCATTACACTATCATACAGAACATTTCCACTGCCTTAAAGATCTTCTGTGCTCTATCTCTTCCTCATGAGTGACTGTTTATGGTAAAGTAAGACCATTTGCAGTAAAAGCACCAGGGAAAGTGAACAAATAAATTAATGGCAAAATATTAAATTATTCCTTTGTGGTAAATAAATCCCATTTCTCTCTTTTAAAACCAAGTTAGTTATCAATTGACTTCTACTTATCCTTTGTGCTAAATTTTTTCTTGCAGTTTGGGTTCCATAATTTTAAGTAAAATGACTGTGCAATGACTCAATATGAAAATAAGTTCATGGCCAAAAGTTTCAGTTTTCTTTCCTCAGATACAGGATAGCTCCAGGCAGGAAATGCTTCCAGAACTAGGGGTCCTGGCTTTGGGAATCCAGAGCAGGGGGTGCCTGGGTGGCTCAGGGGAGGGGGGATCCAGAGCAGGACAGGGGCCTTCAATTCTGAGTTCAGATTATGCAGATGACCTCAGCAGTGTTTAAATCTTTATTAATGGTGATCTTTATGTATGCATTCATTTGGTATTTTCTAAAAGACAGATTAACTAAACCATACATCTTGACCAATTAGGCTTCTTCTTCATTGGTAGATATGGTCACGCATTATTTGTAGACATAGTTTTCAGATTAGCTACCAACGGTTCTTCCGCAAAGTAATTTAGTTAGTGAATTTAAAATAGTGTGAGTGACTACAAGTGCCTGATCCCAAAGAACTGCTGAGTTAGGTTGCCCTTTATTAGCTTCATTATGCAAATAGGCATCCCAAGAGAGCCATCCCAAAGACTATTAGCCTCTTTCACCTTTAATAACCTAAGATCTCCGGTTCGTGATGTGTGCAGATGAAAATATGTTCTGCCTGTGGGTAAAGGTGTTATTAATGCATAATTCTTTAGCTTCTTTCCCCCTACACTGGAATTCTATTTTGGCGAACCTCTTGGGTTTGGTTGTCAGAGAAATAAAAGCCTGGGAGTCCTTCTGAGGAATCTTGAGTGAGTCTTGGTAATGTAGAGGGTCCCAGACTGCTGTCTTTATCTGTGAGTGATACCACATCTCTCCTGCCCTGTTGTCGAACTGATTGTGTTGCAAATCCGCTAACTGGCTCTCTCCTTGGGTTGGGACCTTTAGAAATGTGACCCTTTGTTTCTGTCTGTAGATGTGTGGAAATCAGCAGTTAGATTTCAGATACAGTCTCTGGCGCAGAAACTGCTGATACACAGGTAATGTTAGTCTTAGGCAGATAGTGCCTTTATCAGGAAGAAAGTCAGTCAGGGCCCTGGGCAGGTTTGGAGAGAGTTATTACCATTTGGTGGCTACAACAGTCACCTCCAAAAGTGAAATGTAACCTTACAGCCTTCTGAGAAGGTATTTGCCTGATGTGGGTATCTGCTGACATTGAGAAGGCGTGATAGTTCACAGGTCTGAAATAGTTACCCTGGGTATTCCCAGAAGTTAATCATCAGTAGTTCCAACCTTGGAGAAGTTCAAGAATGCTACTGGTATAAATGACAGTCTGGACAGGCAGGATTTTCCAGCTTTGCTGATACAGTAGTTCAATTAATTAGTGACTTACAAAGAAAATAAAAGTGTTTTTTTCCTCCCTCTTTTCTGTCCCTCAGTTTTCTGTGAGGCATTCCCTGTCACAAGGAGGCTTTGTGGATAAAAAGGCAAACTGCTTTTCTTGGAGGGGCCGGATACAGAGAGCCTCCATGTGAACCTTTAGCACATTTGGAAATTGTTGGCAACATGCTTCATTTCATTTTGGAAGCAAGAGATGGCTGAACAATACACTGGAAGGTGTGTTACTCGTGTGTGTCCCAGGTACTTAAAAAATATTGAAAGGCTGAGGAAAAAGTTGTGCTAAAAATTCATCCAACACCCCTGGGGCTAATAATACGTTATATGTTTATAAAAGAATAAAAGAAATTATAAAGAAAATACAAAAAAAAAATCCATCCAACATTTTGGGGAAAGAGGTGATTTCATTTGTTTCTTTTATTACCTACTATAAATCATTTGTTGTATTCCCTCCAAGGTTTCCTTATCTTTTCTTTTTTTCTCTAGGCATTGCATCATCTTTTCCCTCACCTGTCTCCAAGGATCTGTCCTTTGTAAATCGCTGTGGTCATCAGTCTTCACATATTGAAGTATGTAGTGCTTCCTCATTGTCCTCAGCCTGACTTTCCTCCCACTGATTCTTTTTGTGGCATTTTGCTTTTTAAAAAGAAATTGTATATGTATTTTTATATTATATTTATATATATATTATATTATGTCTTTATATTATATTGATATATAATATATTTTATATAATAAATAATCAATACAATTTGTATAATGTATATATTATATTTTATTTTTATAAGTAAAGTGTATTTTACTTACACATTCTTTTTAGGGATCTGCCTTTCTGTAGGACCTGCTTGTTTGTTTAGTTTTGATTCTCAGCCTTTAAGACTCCTTTTTTCCCTCGTCCAAAGGGTGGGTCTCATCTGACCATGTTTGCTCAGCCAATCTGTTCACAGAACATCTCTAATCTCTTCAAGATTTTGTATTGAAGCAATCTCTTTAGCTTCAGTTCCTCTTCTTGACAGAGGAGAAGTAGAGGCACTGAGAGGTCAGACGACTTGCCTAAGAACCCACAGTGAATAACTGGGAGTGAAAATGGCAACAGGTGTTCTGATTTCTAAGAGAAATTACTAGCTGGGTGAGCTCCCACTATTTAATACGTATGTAGCCCTGAGACCAGCAGCCTGGACATCACCTGGGAACTGGTTCAAAATGCAGTTTCTCAGGCTCTGTCCCAGACCTACTGAATCAGCACCTGCATTTTCTCAAGATACCAGGTGATTTTCACACAAATGAAAGTCTGAGCTGTCTTGAACTGTGCCTTTCTCTGTGTATGGACAAACTCTCTAAGATGAACTGCAAACCACTGATACGTTTACTTTGCATCTGTGAGTTTTCTCCGAGTCCTGGCTGTCCTGACTGAAGTGTATGAGAGGAAGACAGACATAAGCTTTGGCTTTGGTTTCAGTATCTGCCTGATCTCTATTCCAAAATTTAGATTTCAGATAAGCTGCTCTTGTAGAGAATTTCAAGCAGCTAATGACAAAGCAAGTGGAACATTCTTTTCCAGGCAATTAGTTTTCTGTGTGCTTATTAATTTGTAGTTTGCTGATTCAATTGAGTATCTGCAAACCTGCTGGTGATATGGAGGCATCATAGTTTTTGCTGTATTTGGCTGGCATCTGTTTCTTTGAATATATTGTGTGCAGTTTTCTAAGCACAGAGTGAAATATACCCAAGTGCTTTATGGGATAGTTTAATATCCAAAATGATTTTTATTGTTTCCCAAATCGTAATAAAAGAGGTGTTATCTCCTCCATCTCCCTGACTAGATTTTAAATTTAGAGGAAGACCAGCACGTGCATTTGACAGCCAGAGGTGTAAAGCAAAATCTACTTGATATCAAAATTGAAATGAATCACTGGCATAGGAAACAGGTATGCATATTCTCTTGTGGAAAGTGTTGTCACATTTACCCACTGTAATATCAGTTCTTGGATAAGGTGCACATCCCGGCTTAAGATTTCATAGGACAGGAATAGAGTAATCATGGAAAATGGGTTAAAGCAATTTCTAGGTAGAAAAGAATGAAAAAACAAAAATAAAACTTAGTGATCAAAAAACACTTTTGAATATTTTTTTCTTTACTTTCTTTCTCTCTCTCTTTTTTTTCTTTTTCATTTCTAAGTAAGTGGTTTGAAAGACCGTCTGGAAGGGATTGTAATTTGAGGCATGCCAGAATCCTGCAATTTCATGCATGTACCAGTGGTTTAAGACTGAATTTACTTCATGTTTCTGACCATTTGTACCAACTGAGAGCAGACCTCTAGAATATCCATTTTTTTCAAGAGCGTATAAGAAAATTCAGGGATGTTCTACGGCCTGGCAGACTTTACCCCACATAATCTGAATTGAGAATCCATGCCATCATTGCTAAACACCATGGAGAGCCTCGGCAAGCTGATTTCCAGAAGTACCTCTGTGATTCTCCTAACTCCACAGGCCCGAAAACTAGGATATATGGTAAAATTCTAACCTCTCCCCCACTAAAATTCACCAAACCCACCACTTCTATCTCTAATATAGTAGGGAGACTGAATGTGATTAAGGTCTTCAGACAGAGGTCACAAATAGGAGGCTCTAATGTTCAGAAATACACAGACAAAATATCCCCCCAAACCCAACATAAAGTATATTTTATCCTTAGTCACATACAAGTTTAATCCATTTTGTTAACTCACAGCTGATTAGGAAGCAGATGAGGAAAATAAGCCAGCAGCACTATGCCTGGCAGAATGGGGACAAGCAAAGATGGTTGAGGTGATCCTACCCCCGTCACGCTCTCACAAGCTCAATACCCACATGTCCACAATGAGGAAGGCAATCGGCATTCAGAAATGGTTTTAGACTCCAGCCATCAGCTAGGCTGGAAGCTGTCCTCATGCACATTCTCACTTTTGTGACCTTCTAGAGAAATACCTTCCAACCCATCCCCCATCCTGTCCCTTTCCCTCCTGTCACTGAAGATTCATTGCAAGGGTCTGCCTAAAATGTTTAATAATCAGGGTACCCGGCTGGCTCATTTGGTAGAATGTGCAAGTCTTGATCGTGGCATTGTAAGTTTGAGTTCTACATTGGGTGTAGAGATTACTTAAAAATAAAATCTCAAAAAAATCTTAGTAGTTATCAATGATGATAATGTTGCAATTACAGAAAGTTATGCACCTTCTGGAAGGCAAGATAAAAATGCATCTTATTTCCGCTTCTCTCCATTGATGCATTCATGATGAAATTGCTAAACTATGAGTGCAATTACAGAAAGTTTGCACCTTACAATGGAAGTTGATGCAGAGAAAAAAATTTCCTGGCTTCCATGCTAAAAATATATATAGCTTCACATTTGGAGAAAGAGGATTTCTTAGTACCATTGACTTATGTTGAAAATCTAAGTAAAAAATTCACAGTCAGCCTGCAAATTACCTTCATACTGAGTAATTACGTTACTCTAACTAGAGCAGGAAGGCAAGATAAAAAGCTTATTTCCGTTTTTTGACATTTTACCTTGAGAAATAAACTATGAGTGAAAGCATGTTTTTTGACATTTATGAGAATACTATCGTTAGCTCAGTCTTTATTGTTTACAATGTGCAAAGTTGATGCTATTTGAGAGGAAAATTATAAATTTCCTGGCTTCCATGCTAAAAATATATATAGCTTCACATTTGGAGAAAGAGGATTGTCTTAGTACCTGAAGTGATACTTATGTTGAAAATCTAAGTAAAAAATTCACAGTGCAGCCTGCAAATGATAAGCCTTCTATATATTTTATATTGGAGATAGCCTAGAGTATATTTACGTTACTCTAATTTCTTTCCTTCTCAGAATTACGTGCTCCTGACTCTTGAAAACTGAAGCAGTAATGTGTGCTTGGAATCATGGCTGTTTGCAAAACAGTTCAAGTATACTTTTAAGGCATCTCAAGAAAAGACATTTTAGAAGGCTTCAAGTTAATATCTTTCACGTATTATTTTCCCTTTTGAAAACTTTCATACACCTTTGAAATCTCTGTCTTGAAAGAGAATAAATGAAAAAATAGCATTCTTAAATATGAATGATTCATTGGTATTAGGTACCGGATTGTGGCTCTTAGTTGTATCTGTAAAAGGGATGTGTAGAGAGTGGCCTGTGTCACTCACACCTACTCTGCCATTACCCGAGGTCTTCTGTTGCTGGCCCTGAGCAATTGTCCTGTTTATATGAGCATCTTGGGGTCTTAAATTCTCATGAGATAAATATTTCATGCTCACTTGAATCCCAGCACAGTGAAGATGTTACAAGGCTGAATTTAGGTAAGTATTATAGAGTATACACCATGAAATTGTTCATGCTATGCCACAGTTGTGTCAGTGGCTTCATTCATTCATTCGTTCCTTCTTCATCAAAATCGAGTGCCCATGTATACCTTTTATTTCTAGGTTCTGAGACTCGACACTAAAGAAGAAAGAAGTATCTGTCCTTATGAGGCTTCCTTTCTAGTACGGGACTCAGGATGAGCAGATAGAAGTAGTGTGAGCGCTCTGCAGACAAAAGAAAGCAGGGTATTAGAGATGGTATGAAGGCTATTTTAGCTAGTGTGATCAGAAAAAAGGGTGTTGGAGCAGTTGATATTTGAGCAGAGATATGAAGAAAAATGGCAAATGAGGAGGAGCCATGCAGTGTTGGGAGTTGGGAAGAGCATTTCTAGATAGAGGGGATGCCAAATATAAAGACCCTGGAGGCAGAGCCGAGTTTGGTATTTTAGAGCAGCGCTGTCCATAGAAACACAATGAGAGCCACATATGAAATTCAAAATGTTCTAATAACCTCGATAAAAAATAAACATAAAATGAAAAAGTAAAAGCGAAATGAAGTTGGTTTTAATTATAGATTTTATATTTAAACGTGTAATTAATGGAAAAAATTATGAATGTAACAGTTTGCATTCTTCATCTAATTTTTTTCAAAATCTGGTGGGTATTTTCTACTTAAAGCATGTCTCAACTCAGAGGCTAAATTTTTATTGGAAATAATGGATCTGCGTTCTGATTTCAGAAAATGCATAATTGATAAAGTAGGTTCATGTATCCATGCTATCCAAACACACTTAAGTGTTTTTCTTATAATTACATTTGTACCTGTTTTTAATTTTAAGTTTAAATTTAAGCTAAGGAAAACTAAATAAAGCAGATTCAGTCTCCCTAGCCCATTTCAGGTGCTCAGTTGGCACCTGTCTAGTGGCTACTGCATTAGGTAGTAAGATGGTCAGAGCGGCTGACCAAGAATAGGTCTTTGGAGAGCAAAACAAAGGTCAGAAGACAGAGAGCTCTGGAGTCACAGGAAAATGTCTGGGTTTCATCTGATTTATAAAAGGAAGTCTTTGAAAGTATGTGGACGAGTGATGGTGCTCTGATTTCCTCATTAAGTAGATCCACTCTGGCCTCCATAGCAGTGAAAATGGAGGCAGAGATGCCAGACAGGAGATCAGTAGGTAGTTAGGGGAGGGACAAAGGTGGCATTGGCTAGGACACTAGTGCTGCAGGAGTGAGCAACTGCTGGTTTCAGGGTATAACCTAAGAAGGGGGAGTGGATGGTACTTGCTATTGGATTGTTTGTAGGGTAGACAGCAAACAGGAGTCCAAGGAGACTCCTAGGATTTGGTCTTCAGTAATTGTATCAGTGATGGTGCCACTGTGGAGATGAGAATGACCACAGTAGAAGGGGTTTTGGTGGGGGGTGGGAAAGGGAGGATATGATTTGGACAAATTAAGTTTGATTTGCCTATTAGACTTGCAAGTGGATTGTTGAGTTTGGAATTTAATGGGAAAAGTTAGGGCTGGAAACATATTTGATGGTTACCACATAGATGATATTTAACATCTGAATGAGATCATCTCGGCATGGAGGATGCACAGAAAAAAGAATAAGCCTGAGAAGTGAGTCCCGGGGCACTCTAAAATTTAAATGTTGTGAACCCAAATGTTGGATGAAACCAATGAAGGACAGTAAGATGGAGTGGATAGTGATGTCAGAGGGAAACCAGGAGGGCATGATACCTTAAAGCCAAGTTTATCTGTCAGTTTGGCAAGAAAAAGGTAGTGCCTCCAAGTGATGTCTTTGAAAAGAGTTTGATTAAGGGTATGTTTATAATGGTGTGATCATGGTTTAGAGAAGGCCCAGGGAAGTAGTCATCTTACCCAAAGGGTAAAAATGAGGTTACCACAACTAGGTCTAAGGAAACAAGAGAGATTGAGAGAGACAGAGATAGACAGAGACAGGAGCAGAGGGAGGGAATGAGGTTGGGGAGGAGTCACCTACCAGGAACTGTGACATTGGGTTAAGGATACCAGCCTATAATAACACTGCGGGGAGTGAGCAAGAAAACGCTTCATCCAACTTCTCTTTGCTTCCGTCTTCCGAAATCTTGCCATTGGCTTTATTCATTCAAAAGCTAAATTCATCCAGAAGGGATGTGGTAGAATGAGCAGTGATATACATGGAAAAGAATCTCCAGAGTCTGGTATATTTCAGTAGGATGAATACATCCAAAACAACTGTCATCTCAGGGGGCATAATGTGTAAAGAGAAACTTATTTTGAATGCCTATTATGTGCTTGTATTTTCCACCATCCATTAGCTATCTCTTCTTGGATGCCCCACAGGCACTGGAAACAGCCTGGCCAAAAGTCTTACTGTCACGTCCCCTTCATCCTAAACCTCTTCTCCCGCCTATATCTGCCATCTGCTTCAAGTGGCCCCACTAACCAAATTTCATGCCAGGAATCTTCATTTCTCCCTTATTCCTTTTAATTTGTCTTCCTGTATCAGTTGCAAACCTATCTTCTATTTTCCCTATCCCCTACTAACACTATCTTAGATCAGACTGTGGATATTTCTCACCTGGAAGCAGACTCCTACATCTCATGTGTTCTTCCTCGGACTTTTAAATTATGCTTTTATGAGAGTTATATTCTAAACTACAGATCTGATCTCCTTAATGATTTATCTTTTCCTCTGAGGCTTCACATGGTGCACACAGCCTTCATGACAGACACCTGCTCAGCCTCCTCCCACCCCCTCAGTCTTCCTGTTTTTTCATGCCTCCCACTCAAACTTATTTTCAAACAATAACAAGCCATGCATGTTTCACTAATCACACCACACTCTGCAAGACACTCAGCTCCACAGCCATCTCCTTTCCCTTCCAAGTTCTCTGTTCACCTCCTTGGGGAAATCTGCCCAAGACAAAAGTAACATTCCTCTGATGTGCTCCTTCTGCTCCTTGGGCAGGCTTTTTTTTTTTGCCCTTGTGTCCGTGGTGATAACTGGTTTATAAGTCTGTCATCATTTTCTAGGGGTTCTGCTCCTTAAGGCAAGAGGCTATATGTAGTCTCTTCATCTTTGTGTTTTCAGAGGCTGGTGACTTGGTTAAAGTTTGAACTGTGAAGTTATCTCAGAGCCCTGGGAAAACTAGTTCTAGATCTGGATTAAAGTAAGGAGGAGCTGGGAATTAAAAGGAAAAATTGTGCGGAGGCCATCTGATTTTGGTACGGACAGTGCCACACTCAACAGAAGGCCAAAATCAGTGTAAAAAAAAAGCACAGGGGGAGGCTAACCCAGCTAGGAAACCTCTCAAGTGACAGGTGTTTTTTAGCATCCCTCATTGTACTGTGTTCAACTTTTAGCCCATCATGTGGCACCATAATACGTGTTCTTTGGTTAAGTCAGAGAAATCTGACAACTATCTTCTCCACGCAGTTGACTGTTCTTATGTTCTTTTAAACACCATTTTTCCGAGGGCTATACCAAAAATACTTATATTACTTCATTTAATCCTTTCCCGAGGCAGGTTATTTAATCTGTTTGAGCCTCAGTTTTTACATCTTTAAAACACAATTATTAGTACCACCTATATTACATGGTTGTTATGAGCACCAGTGCGTCAGAGTGTAAAATAAGCTGAAAACTGCCTAGCCCAGCCCGAAGGCTCTAAGATTGTTGAAGAAGTTCTATCATTTCCTTTTCCTAATTTCTCTAGCTTCCTTCTGTCCACCCAAGTGTTTCTTCTATCATGGCTTCTCTCATGAGTGGTGTTTTTTCAAAGAGCATGCAATTGGTCTGACAAGATGGAAATGGACACCAGAGGACTGGGATCTATTCCAAGGTCTGCCCCTGGGGTTTGTGTCATCTTTGGCATATCCTTAAACACTCAGGTCCTCACATCACTTCTAACGGGGTTGATAATTAACGACACCATCCTTGAAGACTTCTAGGAAGATCTAAGGAGATTATAATTACACACCCACGTGTATTTATAAAGGATAAGCTGTAAGAGACTGTACCAACCTTAAGTGAAAAACAGTGGCAGCAGTGACAATAAATGTAGCTTCCACACATGGCCTGGTCTTTAAGTCACTCTAGCAACCTCCATGTTGTAGGAGGTCCATGCCCACTATGAACGTCTGACCTCTCCAGGTTAAGGTGTCCCTAGAGCCTAGAATGTCTCTGACATTCCCACCTTTACTAACACGAATGAAGATCTGGAATCCATTTAAAGTCTGGGGTTCTTCAATCATCTCCCTTTCATGACTAAACACAGTCAAGTATTACATGACACACAAACTGGTCAGACCACATGTTACCCCACTGCTTTTGTCTTCCTACATGCTGACTCCTGAGAGTTTATTAATTCCTACATTGCTTCCCTTTTCTCCCTCTGGTCCTATCCACCCATTCTTCTTCCTCCTTACTCAAAATAGCATCTTGGGACTCTAAAGGATTTCACATTTTGGGTTGTAGGAATTCTTTCCTTTTTGCTAATCCTAGACCTTGCACAAAGAAATTAGGAAAATGATTAGATCATTTTTAATATTACCCGATGAATACCTAATACTTATTTTTAAAATTTCCTTCTTTTTTTTTAAGATTTTATTTATTTATTTATTTGACAGACAGAAATCTCCAGTAGGCAGAGAGGCAAAGCAGAGGGCAGTAGGAAGCAGGCCTCCCGCCAAGCAGAGAGCCCGATGCGGGGCTTGATCCCAGGCCCTGGGATCATGACCTGAGCGGAAGGCAGAGGCTAAACCCACTGAGCCATCCAGGAACCCCTAAATTTATTTCATTTTATGATTTTAACAATGAGTCAATAGTTTCATGATCTATATAATCTGAGATTTGAAAACAGTTACTTTGACATTCTTGAAAAATTTCTTTGGAAAATGGGAGGCAGGATTTAATTTTATTTGTCAAGTTAGATTTTCCTTTGACTTTAAAGATCACTCTGAGTCTTTTTTGTAGCACTGTGCAATTTGTGGTGAATCTTTCCATTTAAATGACATTGCGGTAGAAAGAGAAAGGTCAGAGACCAGAAGGAGAACAACAGGGAAATAACACTTAAGATAATGTTCAGGCAGATCTTCCATGGAGTTAACAGGTTTTAGTTCTGAATATATTCAACAGTGAATTTTCAAAAAAGTCTGTCACCCAATTTGATGATTATGATATACTTACAAATAAATCACAGTTGAATTTGTAGACCCAAATTATTTATTGTAAAGAAATGAACATGGCAATATGCTTTCTATGCCTTTCCAATTAGAGTTTAGATCAATTTATCTTTGTGAAGATATTGCCTAGTTGAATTTTTTTTAATATATTATGACATGTTATTGGAGCCAACTAGCTGGAACACAAGGTTCCCGGGACTCAACATTCATTATTTATCCATTTATACTAATAAACCTTTATATCCCACATGTCCCCTGCTCAGATTTGAACGGGGCTTCAGAAGCACAACCTGTTTTAAATTTATGACACAACAGCAATTGCTTATGACAAAGAAGAACGACATAAAAATGCATCCATTTTCCCCCATGGGAAGACAAATGATAAGACTTTTTTTTTTTTTTTTTTTTAAGAGATGGCATTCCTCTCCCTTCTTCGAAGAAAAATTGGTCTTAAGAAAAAGAAACTCAAAGATCATAAACCATGGGGAAAAAAGGAAAGAAAAATTGATTTGGGGATGCAAGATGGGATTGAGTTGTAATATAGAAGTTGCTGGTCTTTCCTACCGAAAGGCAGAACCAATTGATTTATGAATCACAACTCTAAGCCAGCTTCCCTCCTTCTTCTTCTTCTTTTCCCCTCCCTCTCCCCCTTGGGAAGGGGATGTAGATACTAGGTGGCATGTCTCTTTTGATTTGCCACACTATGTCTTAATTATCAGTGCTGGGAGATCAGGCAACGGTATTTTCTAACTTCAAAGGCTTCCACAGCCCGAGCAGCATGAGGGGGATCAGATGTGCCAGGATGCAGAGTGACAACAATATGGTGTCTTCATATTTTAAGAGCGTCAGCTCATTTTTTATTTGTGGCACATCAAAGTGAAAATGAGGACATGGGAGGCTCCTACTCTTTGTTATTCCCTTCTGAAGTGACAGCAATGTCTTCCAATTCAATGCACAGGCCAGAGTATTTAGAGAACAATTCTTTTGATTTTAAAATTTCTCATACTGATCGAACTTGGGAAAAAGAACTACTGATGACTAACTGGAACGGAAAAGCAACACGCTTCTGGGGAGACACGATTAGAGATTCCAAGAGTATGTTTGGAGTGATTTCAGTATTGCTAGGTATTAGCGGGCTGTAACAAAAGGACAGTCGTGATAGTAGTAGCAGTAGTAATGGCAGCAACTACTATTTACTGAGTGTTTGAAAGTTGCCAGGCACTGTGTTCATATGATGGGCTGAGGCTCCGAGGGATTAAATAATTTGCCTTAGAGTACACAGGGTGTGTGGAATGACGATTCTAACCCAGGCCATCAGACTCAGAGTCCACTCTCATGACTACTGAAGGGTTAGTGAAGTTAACTTCTTTTAAGAGTTAGGTTCTGATTGCAAATACCATGAAAAGTCAAAATTACTCTCAATTACTCTGAAACTGGTCATAAAATACAGCGTATCTTTTTAAAAAATTTACTTGCTTATGAGAGAGAGATTGAGAGAGACAGAAAGAGAGAGAGAGAGCATGAGTGGGGCTGAGGGGTAGAGGGAGAGGCAGAAGCAGACTCCCTGCTGAGCAGGGAGCCCAACATGGGACTTGATCCCAGGACCCTCAGATCATGACCTGAGCTGAAAGCAGATGCTTTACTGACTGAGCCACCCAGTAGTCCCAAAATACAACATATCTTTTGATTTCTGTGTGTGTATACAACGTTTTAGTCATACTGACAGGTGTATTTAATAAAGAAAAGGACGTAAGACTGAGGTGCAATTTTAGATTAATTTTAAGGTACAGAAGATGAGAAAGCCTATGTGGCTTCATTTCTGTATATAATATTGACCTATAACATGGCTTCAGTGTGATACGAAGATGAGACCGGTTGTGGCTTTCTCTATTCAAAAGGAAGCTGGAAAATACATATGTTATAATCCTCTTTTTCCAAGGAAATAGATTTTCCACACTAGTCTGACTTGGGAAAGCAAAGGCTGGATGTGGCTCAGACACGAGTGCTCCAGGAATCACAAATGCTGTCGTCTGCTGGACTGTCCCTCCTAAGTGCCTTGGTTAAGACTCACAGTGGTTCTTTTGGCTTAGAAATAGTTCAACAGTTTTTTTTTTTTTTTGAGTGGACGGATATTTAAGGATGTTAAGTGGCTTGTCCAAACCTGCACAAGGCCTGGGTTTTAAGGATTTGTTAGGAAATCCTTGGAAATCTTGCTCCTGCTCTCTCTTTGTCACGTGGCAATCATTCCATCATCTGGGAAAAAGATGAGCTTGATAAATTGCAACCAGGAAAATACATCACTGGGATTGACCTCTGATTCTCCAGGGATACCCTGGAAGTATCAAGAAGTCAGGGGCAATAAAGGCAGGGGATGTTCAGCAGAATGTTTCTATCTTGTCCGATGTCATGATAAATTATGCATGCTGGTTTCATTGAATATTTCTGTTTGAGAAGACAGGACACCTACCTTTCAAGATACAAACTGAGAAAAAAAAAATTATTCTTGGACGTCATCAGTGTTAATCACCTCTGGAATAAAAGAGGGAGTCCATTTACACTGACCCCCAGGAAAAGTGGTGAACAGGCTGGTCCACAGAACTGGACAAGTTTCTCTTTCTTTCCCTGCTAATTGAGGGCAAGGGAGAACTTCACTGTCTAGTCTTTTGAAACAAAAAGAATCATCACAGACAGAGAGCTGGGAAAACTATGTAGATAATATCTCATTATTTCTAAATACATCTTCTGAATTTTTTCTTTTTTTTCTTTTTAGAAAGGGAAGGGTAAAGGGAGAGAGAAAATCTTAAGCAGTGCAGAACCCGATGCCGGGCTTGATCTCACAATCCTGAGAGATCATAACCTGAACCAAAATCAAGAGTCAGACACTTAACCAACTGAGCCACCCACATGCCCTGAACTCCTCTCAAAGTATTAAAAAAGCTGGTGGTGGGTATTAAGGAGGGTACACATTGCATGGAGCACTGGGTGTGGTGCATAAACAATGAATTCTGGAACACCAAAATAAATAGAATTTTTTTAAAAAAAGCTTTGTAAAAAAATTCCTTGTGATTGATGTCTGATCCTTAGAGTTTTGAATACTCCACTTGTAACCTTATAAGAAGAACAAAAGAGAGAGAGCGAGAGAGAGTGAGAGAGAAAAAACCACTTAATTATTTCCTATAAAAAGGAGAATGTTGCCCACAGAGTGTTTGTGTCTTCTGGCTCCTGGTCCACTGGCCTTTCATTGTGTTAATCTATCTCCAGCAGACCTTGGAGCTACTCCATGGTGGATTACAACTGATTTCCCATGTTTACTGGAATGCCATTGGGAATGGGGCTCATCTTTGAAAGGAGTTCTATTAACCAAGGTACGTTTGTTTACAGATAAACCTTCAGAACCTATGCAGCTTTAAAACCTTTGGTGACACATTGCTATGAGAGAATTTGTAAGACATACACACACACACACACCCAAATACACACACACTGTATTTTTCTAAATGAGTTTACTTTTTGGTCTTTTTCATTAGTCTTATTTTCCCAGGGTTAAATCAGTCATATTGCCCTCGGTTCATGGCACATTATTATCTTTGGTCTAAGCAAGACCTTTTCCTTTAATTCATTCACTCATTCATTCATTCATTCATTTATCATCTCACTTCCTTTCTCATTTTTCTCACCATAGACACTCATCTTAATATGTTATCATCAAATATGTACTTTGTTATTTTAATTTTTACAAGTGGCATTGGATTATGTATCTTGTTCTGTTTCACAGAAATTCTGTGTCACAGCTTTTTCACTTTATGCTATATTTCACGGACTGATCCTTGTTACTGCTAACTGCTTCCTAGTCTGCTCTTTTGTCCCTCCACCGCATTGGAGGCCTCCAGTATCCTCTATTATTATTATTTTTAAAAGATTTTATTTATCTATTTGAGAGAGAGAGAGTGCACAAGCTGAGAGATGAGAGGCAGAGAGCCCGACATGGGGCTTGATCCCAGGACCTTGGGTTCCTGACCTGAGCTGAAGGCAGAGGTTTAACTGACTGAGCCATCCATGTGCCCCGAGTGTCCTCTATTATTAATAGAGTTGTAATGACCATATTTATACCTGTTCACTTGTGAACCTGCTTGATAATTTCCTTGGAATGTATACCTGGGAGCAGAATTTCTGGGTCAAAAGGGAAATCTATACTTAATTTAACTAAGTCCTGTGAGATTGTCACCTAAAATAGCTATGCCAGTTTATATACTCATTACAACGTATCTGAGTTTATATTCACAATTTTCTGATTATTTATGATATCAAGGATTTCCTTCACATGCTACTGTGTCTATCATAGTGGACCTCCTCTTCTGACATTTATATTATCTATATATATATATTTTTTTGTTTCCTTTTCTGATTGAAAAATCACATTTATATCATATCAATCTACCGTCTATCTTGCAATGTTGTTCATGAGGTTCTTTCTTGCTTCTACCACAGAGTGAGAAAAGCGAAATGCATTTTCTCCCAGCTTCCCTTGCAGCCAAAGGGCATAAGATGACCCAGTCCTGAAAAATTCAATATAAGCAGAAGCTTTTGCTTTGCTGATAAAAGGGATAGAGGTCTTGGTGGTTTCTCTTTGCCCTTCATGCTCCTCAGAGCCTTGGCCTGGATGGGCTCCTCAATACCCTTTCTTCCTTCCATGCCCTTCCTACACTGCAGTGCCTGGAGGCCTGGGATCTACGGCTCAGAATTCCCGACATCAGAATTGTTGTGTGGAGTCAGTACTCACAGGAGATTTGGAAAGCAGAAGAGAAACAGAAGCCATTTTATCAGTCCTTTGATAGCAGCAAGCAGATTCACGGATTCTGGCAGAACACATCTTTTGGTTGTTTTCACTCAAATCACCTGCTTTGATGCTGAGCCTTGCAATCATGATCAGTTACTCCCTGGGTTCCTACAGCTTCCTAACCCCTCAGCTGGCTGCAAACTCAGACCCAGCAGTGAACCACGCAGACCTCCACGCTTCTTGACAGTCTTCCCGACAACTCCGTAAATGCTTAATTCCCTTCACTGAAACCCCTTCGCAGTTTAAAATACCTACAGTCTTCTGTTTTCCTGAACAGCCTTGACTGATACAAACAGAAACCCTGATGCCAAGTCCTACAACTGCCATCATGTAAACAAGTCTGCAGCGATATTCCAACACGCTGAGGATGCTGCGATGGAAAGATACCAGGTTCCGTAGGACACTATCGAGCCAGCGCTCCAGCTCTAGACTACGTTATAGTCTCACTGCTATTTTTGTGAAGAAAAATCAAATATATTTGGTCAGCCAGATTAGTCAAGTTTTCACGTATTTTTAGCCAAAGCATTCTTAATGTTTACACTCATATTCTCAGCTGTAAAATGGGGCTACAATAAAGTCTCGTAGGTACAACAAATGCAGTGTGTTTGGCATATAGTGATCGCTTCAATGTTAGTGATTAATATTGAATCATTTTACACATCTTCAAATTAAAAATAAGATGTATCTCTTCCTTGGAATGAAATTTCCAAGAAGGAGCACTCATATAAATAAAATAGGCTTTTCTAAATTTGAGCCTGAAGATTCAGTTAAAGTAGTGAATAGCAAGTGATAGTATATTTGGATGACTACTTTCTATTTCATTGACAAATGGAATTAGTGGGAGCATTATGTGGAGACCCATGTGTGACGTGCACACCGTATCTGAAAAACATAAGGAAGAGATTGGGCTTGAGATAGGCCGATGCAATGTAAGGAAAAACAAACTTTAATGTTATGGGTATAATTTTTTCCTCCTAATGGAATGTTCTATAAATATTTCTCATTTTATAATAACTTACTTTAAATAGGGTGGCCATTTATAAGTGCTCTGCTGGAAACAAACAAAACAAAACAAAAACAATTTTGATTATATCTCATCAGCAGAGGATAACTGGGAAGTCATATACTCCTTACCTTTCATGTAACCAAAACTATAGTCAGTGCTTTGGCTGAAAAAAATCTGTTTTCCTCACCCAGTGGTTTTACACATTTAGTGTCTTTAATATGGAAAGGTATTTGGCTTGTCCAACTTCTCTAGCTGTGTTCATAAATCAAGATAATCAGTATCAGCAGAATAAACAAGAGAAAAATATTATGATAAAATGTGAGCGGCGAAAGAGTATTTTCAGAAGTACAATACTAATGAAAAACATAAAACCAATATTTTATTATTTTTTTTCCAAAATGACTTATTTGCTCAGCCAGAATCTTTCTAAATCTGCTTTACTCTCAGGATACTTAAGGACTACAAAGATATATTACTATTTTGGCTCTAGACTCTTTAAGTTACCCATATTTTTGAAGCAAGCTTTACCCTATTTGAGTTGTCTAAAACTAAAAGTGTTCTCAGGTGTCAGTGCTGGGACTTCATAATTATCTCTGCATTGTTGCTGTAAAGTAACCTAGAATTTCTTGAAAATGTTGAGGCTTTTAAAATGTGATTTAAATATCTCCTAATAGCAATATCAAATGCATTTAAGTGGCTCTCTTTTTCATTCTTACCACCTTGAACACTATTCTGGTCTCGGTGGACTGACACCAAATTGACAAACCACAGCAAAATTGCTCTTACGCTGAACCTGTGAGATAAAGCGGCTGAGTGACAGGTGGGACTAATCAGTTCATAGGTAAAAATCAAGATTGGATTTGATGAGGGGATTTCTTGGTCCATGGTGGATTCAATCCTCTTTTCAATATACTGGAAAGCCATTTTTTTGGGGCCAAGTTTGATTTTCATTATTTTCCACCCCTAGGTCTGTCTGTGTTCTCTGTTCTGCATGGGGATGCCCCCTCCCCGACATTCCCTGGCTCTACACCTAACCAAATGGCCTGAGGGGAAGATTCAGCCTTAACAAAAGGGTGGAGGAGAAAATTAAATGCCTAGGCCCTTGTGACATTTTATTTTGAAGACCTGCTGCTTACCAGGCCAGCGGTTAATTTTAACAAAATTTAAAAATAATAAAAGCTGTGCAGCGAGGCATCATCCGGACGGAAACATTTCATTGATTATAGATTTATCCCCTCTGCAGCCCAGTTCCTGCCTCATCACCAAGAAAGTGATCATGGTAAATGCAAATTCTTTTTTCATATTGTCAGAAATCCTGCAGAGATAACATTTCCTTTACTCTCCTTTAGATCAGAAGTTCTCACAAAAGAGTGTTTCCAGGTCACTGGAGGGGCATTTCCTAAATCACAGCAGTGAATTCTTTCTCTGTCTCCTTAAGGGGTTCTGGTACGTTCAGGGCATTTTTGATTTAAAGAAAAAAAAAAAAAAAAGGAAATCCCTAGGAAATCTTGATGCCCCACTTTTTCTCTTCTTTATCCCTCTTCACTGTGAACCTTGGAGGCATTCAGTGAGTTGCTGTGTGTTATGGAGATGGCATTTCATATGTTGAAGTTCTAACCCCAGCACCTCCAGATGTGACAGTATTTGGAGACGGCTTTTGAAGAGGTTATTAAGATTATTAAGAAGGGCCGAGTGGGTGGGCCCTCATATGACTGGAGTCTTTATAAGAAGAGGAGATTGGGGGGCGCCTGGGTGGCTCAGTGGATTAAAGCCTCTGCCTTCCACTCAGGTCATGATCTCAGGGTCCTGGGATCCAGCCCCACATTGGGCTCTCTGCTCAGCGGGGAGCCTGCTTTCCTTCCTCTCTCTCTGCCTACTTGTGATCTCTCTGTCAAATCAATAAATAGAATATTAAAAAAAAAAAAAAAAAAGAAGAAGAAGAAGAAGAGGAGATGGGGACCCAGACCCAGAGGCCAGATCATGGGAAGACACCAAAAAAGATGGCTGCCGGCCAGCCAAGGAGAGAAGCCTCAGGAACAAACAACCCTGCTTAAACTTTCACATAGGGCTTCCAGCCCTGAGGACTGAAGAAAATAAATTTCTGCTTTTAAAGCCACCCAGGCTGTGATGGTTTGCTATGACAGCACCAGGAAACTTGTCGTTTGGGTCCAGAGAGCTTCATTGGTGGTGGAAACACGAAGGTCCTGGGGAAGGTGCACATCCTGTGGTGGCTATAGGTGGGGGGGGGGCAGGGAGACTGGGGGGTGGTGGGGGTGGTGGGGGTGGGGGTTGGGGGGGTGGGGGTGGTGGGGGTGGGAATCCCTGTGAGAAATTGAAGACAACACCCTGGCATGGCTGACACAAAGGCCAGAAGTTTAGGCTGCCAGGACTTAATCCACTTTTGCTCATGAGGTTAATTTACTTTAAGAAAGCAAACTAACAAAGGGTTTTTAAGAGTCAGCTAATGCTAGATGGCTTATGATAAAAACAGTCATCCCCTGCCCTCCCTCCTCCTCCTTACCATTAGCCACCACCTTCAACTCTTCTGGCTGTGTCCTCTACTATTAACTTCGTATTTTAAATAATATTGTTTATATTCTTATTTTATTCATTCAATGAATATTTAATGAGGTGCAGTCTAGTTGCAGGTACCCAGCAGTGAGCAAAATCGTCAAAATTCTCTGTCCCCACAGAGCCGACATTTCGCTGGGGGAAGGAACACAACGAGCAAAATAAATAGATGAACTCTCTAAGATGCGATCGCGTTCCAGGGAAAACATTCAATACAAGAGCGCGGTGTTGGAATCAAAACACAGACACAAACTGCAGTTGGGCAAGGGGGTGACTCAGCAGGATATCTGAGGGTGAGGATCTCAGGTCGAGAAAACACAACACACAAACCCCTGAGATGGGCGTGCTTACGGTGTATTCTAGAAACAAGAATTGCAAGAAGCAGAGCGAGCAGGGGTGAGCGGCTGACCGTGCGGGAGGCGAGGACACGGGTGTGCGTGGCCACAGGTGGTGCGTGGCCTTCAGCTTTTGCTCTGGGAGGTGGGAGCCTTGGACAGCTCTGAGCGGGGGAACAGCAAGATCCAAGATGAGACTTAAATTTGGGAAGAACGTCTCTGTGGCTGGATTGAGAAGAGGTGGAAGAGGCCGGGCAGAGGGAGGCAGTGAGGTGCCACTTAGGGTGAGGAATGGTGGGACTTGGGGTCTGTTTTGAAAGTAGTGCTGTAGGACCAACTGACCGATTGGATGTGGGGTGTGTTAGAAGTGGGCGGCGGTGGGGGGGTGCTGTTCAGAGATGATTCCAAGCTTTAGGGCCCGAGGAACTAAAGGGTGGGCTTTCCATTGACAAAGATATGCAAGATTTTAGAAAAAACAAGTTTAAGATGGACCAGCATGTTAGTTGCTCAGGATAGTCTTTTATGTTAGTTGCTCAGGATAGTCTTTTATGTTAGTTGCTCAGGATAGTCTTTTATGTTAGTTGCTCAGGATAGTCTTTTATGTTAGTTGCTCAGGATAGTCTTTTTTTTTTTTTTTTAAGATTTTATTTATTTATTTGACAGACAGAGATCACAAGTAGGCAGAGAGGCAGGCAGAGAGGGAGGAAGGGAAGCAGGCTCCCACTGAGCAGGGAATCCGATGCGGCGCTCGATCCCAGGACCCTGGAACCATGACCTGTGCCGAACGCAGAGGCTTTAACCTGCTGAGCCACCCAGGTGCCCCAGAATAGTCTTAATTTATCCTGTCATCATGACATAATTATCGGCAGCTTCCTTGCTCTCTCAATAGTGCCCCTGTTTGGCTGAGACCTTATGGTGGCCTTATGGTGGGACAGTCGGGTAAGCAAGAGAGTGTGGGATGTGGGGAGAGGCTGCGCTGGCTACCTACCTTCAGATTCTTCAACATCTTTACCATTTGTGCATCAAAATAAGTTTAAATCACTTCAACACATTTCTTCTGGGCGCCTGGGTGACTCAGTTGTTTAAGTGTCTGCTTCGGCTCAGGTCATGATCCCAGGGTCCTGGGATGGAGCCCTCCATTGGGCTCTCTGCTCAGTGGGGGTCTGCTTCTCTCCACTGACCCCCACCCCCACCCCAGTCGTGTTTTCTCTCACGCTTTCTCTTTCTCTCAAATAAATAAATAAAATCTTTAAAACATACATACACACACATACACACATATCACTTCCGTTTTCTATAAGAGTTCATTCCATTTATTTACATATTTAACAAATATGATGGGCATTGTAGGTAGGTATTAACTCACTTTGTCATCATGTTACTATTGAGAACCCTTTTTCATTCTTTATTTTTGGTATGTGGTATGTGGTTTCCTTTTTTTTTTTTTGTTTAACCTTTGGTTCAAATTTCCCTAAATATAGCATTAATTCTTTGACAATCTCTTCTTCAAAATTTGTTAATTTTTATTTCTTTCCTTCTGGAACACCAGTCCTTTTTTTTTTTTTTTTAAAGATTTTATTTATTTGACAGACAGAGATCACAAGTAGGCAGAGAGGCAGGCAGAGAGAGAGGGGAAAGCAGGCTCCCCACTGAGCAGAGAGCCCGGTGTGGGGCCCGATCCCAGGACCCTGGGACCACTACCTGAGCCGAAAGCAGAGGCTTTAACCCACTGAGCTACCCAGGCGTCCCTGGAACATCAGTTTTAAGGCTTCTCGGGTTGATATAATTTTCTCATCATTTTTATTTTATTTTCTTTCATTCAAATTTCTGCAAAATTTCTTCTAAATTTTTAATCAAACGTTTTCTTTTGGATATATATGAGTGAGAAGGCATGTGTGTGAGTGGGGTGGGGTGGGGGGTCAGAGGGAGAGGGAGAGAGAGAATCCCAAGCAGGGGCTCTCCCCTACAACTCTAAGATCCTGACCTGAGCCGAAATCAAGAGTCGGATGTTTCTCGGAGTGAGCCACCTAGGCACCCCTTAGCTATTTTATTTTTAACTTCCAAGAATTGTTGCTTCTTTTCAGGTTGGCCTTCCTCAGCAGTTCATGTTTTATGGGTGCAGCACTTTCTTTTCTCTCTCGGGGGATGTTTGTGTATGTTTTCAGTTTTCTTTGGTTTTTCCGCACCATTCTGGCTCTTCACGAGTGCCCTGTGTTTTGTGCATACGATTTGTTTATTTGATTTAGCTCCCGTCTGTCAGATCAGAGGCTTTTCACAAATGTCTGGTGACCCTTGGTTTCTGTTCATATCAGAGCACGAGGCTAAAGGGTTACAGAGAGATCTCTATGCCTGGGTGGAGCTTGTGCACCCCTGCGGGCTCAACGGGCAGAGACTGGCTTTGCACCCAGAAGCCAGCCTATCCCACACTTGCCAGTTCTTGAACTTTGTCCAGGGGCGCTTCCATTTCTCCAGAGGAAACTTCTGCTTGGAGATATTAGAACTGGGGGATGGGGCCAGATTCCCACCATCTGGCGGAGACTTTGATTTTTGTCTCCCATTTGGATGTGTATACTACCCTCCACCCGACGTCCCCCCAACCTCTGGCTGTGCCTGATGCACCTGAGTCTTGAGCCTCTGAGATTCTCTTTCTTCCATAATTAGATCTCTGGGATCTCCAGGGAGGTAGAGGGGAGGCTGGCATTGCGAAGCAGGAGAAGAGTCCCAGAGTTCCAAACCAAAGCAGACTTTCAACCAGGCCTCCGTGTTGTAAGCCTCTGGTTGAAGACTCCCATCCTGAGCCGGGCAAGCTCTCTGGCATGGGTGCTTTTCCTATATCTGATTTCCAAGCCATGCGTTCTTTTCCTGTATCTGATTTGTTCTTCCAAACCTTTAATACAATCTCTTCTTTTTTTTAAATTTTTTTATTTTTTATAAACATATAATATAATTTTATCCCCAGGGGTACAGGTCTGTGAATCGCCAGGTTTACACACTTCACAGCACTCACCAAAATACAATCTCTTCTTTACTATGATCTTTGTCCTGTTCTCTCTCTATCTCTCTCTCTTTTATATTTGATTGTTTTTTTATTTTTTTAAGAGTTCAGTTATGTTAGTTTTTTGCAATTTGGGGAGGATCAGAAAAATAGATGCATGCTTGCCACGGGTGGCAGCTCAGTGACTTTGAAAAACCTAGCTAAGAAAGGAGGAAAAAAGAAATCCTATGTTGTTTACATCTTTGAGTCAGATAGCTGCATTTTGAGTTACCAATTAAATATATGCCTCTGAGTCTTACAAATTTCAACCTTTGCCTTGAGAAAAAAAAAAAAAACACATAAATAAGTCAGGTCAGTATCATCAGAGTCAATTTTGAAATGAATTGAAAGAAAAAAGAAAGTGATAGTCGTGTGTGTGTGTGTGTGTGTGTGTGTGTATGACTATCACTCTCTCTCTGTCTCTGTCTCTGTCTCTCTCTCTATATATATTTAAATCTGGAAAACATTCAATAATTCATGACTTGATCAGTTATTTATTTATTTATTTATTTATTTATTTTTATGAACATATATTTTTATCCCCAGGGGTACAGGTCTGTGAATCACCAGGTTTACACACTTCACAGCACTCACCAAAGCACATACCCTCCCCAATGTCCATAATCCCACCCCCTTCTCCCAAACCCCCTCCCCCCAGCAACCCTCAGTTTGTTTTGTGAGATTAAGAGTCACTTATGGTTTGTCTCCCTCCCAATCCCATCTTGTTTCATTGATTCTTCTCCTACCCACTTAAGCCCCCATGTTGCATCACCACTTCGTCATATCAGGGAGATCATATGATAGTTGTCTTTCTCTGCTTGACTTATTTCGCTAAGCATGATACACTCTAGTTCCATCCATGTTGTCGCAAATGGCAAGATTTCATTTCTTTTGATGGCTGCATAGTATTCCATTGTGTATATATACCACATCTTCTTGATCCATTCATCTGTTGATGGACATCTAGGTTCTTTCCATAGTTTGGCTATTGTGGACATTGCTGCTATAAACATTCGGGTACACGTGCCCCTTTGGATCACTACGTTTGTATCTTTAGGGTAAATACCCAATAGTGCAATTTCTGGGTCATAGGGCAGTTCTATTTTCAACATTTTGAGGAACCTCCATGCTGTTTTCCAGAGTGGCTGCACCAGCTTGCATTCCCACCAACAGTGTAGGAGGGTTCCCCTTTCTCTGCATCCTCGCCAGCATCTGTCATTTCCTGACTTGTTGATTTTAGCCATTCTGACTGGTGTGAGGTGATATCTCATTGTGGTTTTGATTTGTATTTCCCTGATGCCGAGTGATATGGAGCACTTTTTCATGTGTCTGTTCGCCATCTGGATGTCTTCTTTGCAGAAATGTCTGTTCATGTCCTCTGCCCATTTCTTGATTGGATTATTTGTTCTTTGGGTGTTGAGTTTGCTAAGTTCTTTATAGATTCTGGACACTAGTCCTTTATCTGATATGTCGTTTGCAAATATCTTCTCCCATTCTGTCAGTTGTCTTTTGATTTTGTTAACTGTTTCCTTTGCTGTGCAAAAGCTTTTGTTGATCAGTTATTTAAAGAGAGGCTAGTCCCCCTGAATATTAGGAGGCTGGGATTGCTCTGTCTTATTAGCAAGGTTTTGCTTTGATTCTGACTTCCTACGCGCAGGGAAGTAAGTTGAGAGCAATATTCTATGAATGACTTCTGATCTGTCATCTGAAGTAGAGTCAAGATGCACATATTCCAACAACGTTCCTTCAGATGATGGGATAGTCTCTCTCCCAGGTTTACTGGCAGGGTACCTGGAGAGTCAGATCAGAGTTTCAGGGGCCACTCAGATCACAGTGGTTAAACACAGGCTGGAAGTAGTCTGCCTGAGTCTCAGCTATAACTCTCCCACTTACTACTTGTCTGCTCTTGGGCAGAAAACTCACCCCCTGGGGCTTGATCACCTCTTCTACAAAATGGGTATGATGATAGCGTTTATCTCATGGAGTTATGTGATGATTAAAGGAATTTAAACATGCAGAACAATTGGAAGAGTGCCTGGCTTGTAGTAAAGAATGAATACTATTCTTCTTCTTAATATTATTACATTAGTTACTATTACTATTCTATTTTATTTTATTCTATTTGTTTTTGTAATTTCATTGGTCACAGATTATACAGATAACATTAAAAAAAAACTATTTTATTTATTTATTTATTTATTTGCAGAAAGAAAGAGAGCACAAGCAG
The DNA here is from genome assembly GCF_011764305.1 of Mustela putorius furo. Taxonomy (NCBI): domain Eukaryota; kingdom Metazoa; phylum Chordata; class Mammalia; order Carnivora; family Mustelidae; genus Mustela; species Mustela putorius. The sequence goes on from NW_025421341.1 coordinate 24,217,823, forward strand.
GGGGAGCGGCAGGCAGAAGGAGAGGGAGAAGCAGACTCCCCACAAAGCAGAGAGTCCAACATGGGCCTCGATTCTAGGGCCCTAGGGATCATGACTTGAGCTAAAGGCAGAAGCTTAACTGACTGAGCCACCCAGGCACCCACAGGTGACCTCTTTGACAATCAGTTCGAACTCTTTCCCCAGATCAGTAACTCTGGTGCATTTAGTCTATATTCTTTTAGCTCCTAAAATATATATGTATGGTTTATAAATACATAATATATATGTATTATATGGTAGTATATAAATATGGTATTTTATAAATTTATGTAAATTTATTTATTTTATAAATTTATAAATTTATGTAAATTTATCCTTATGTTATGTTTTTATATCTATTGGGATATACATGTTCCAAACAAAAGGTAAACTTAGCCAGTTGACTTATTCTCAAATTACTAGGAAAAAAATAGGTTCCCTAAGATATTTACCCACTTTTCCCTTAGAATCGTCCTACAGGCTTCCTGAAAGAATTCAAATTGAGGGGTGCCTGGGTGGCTCAGTGGGTTAAGCCACTGCCTTCGGCTTAGGTCATGATCTCAGAGTCCTGGGATCGAGCCCTGCATTGGGCTCTCTGCTCGGCAGGGAGCCTGCTTCCTCCTCTCTCTGTGCCTGCCTCTCTGCCTGCTTGTCATCTCTCTCTGTCAAATAAATAAATAAAATCTTTAAAAAAAAAAAAGAATTCAAATTGATATGCACCAAAGTCATTTTCATAGTCCACACATGCATATTTACCTATGTAGAAAATATCATGTTTGTCATGTGTTTGCCTATGTGCATCTTTTACACAAACAGCATCAAGCTATTGATGTTGTTCTGTAAGTTGTGTTTCTAGTCAACAATTTGTTTTCAAGATTTTTCCATGATGACTCATGTTAACTTAATTGATTTCTTTGAACTTCTGAATAGCATTCCAATGAATAAAAACGCCACATTTTATGTATTGGCAAGCATTCTAGATCCTCCAGTTGTCTCTCGGCTTGAGAAGCCTACACTAGGACATCTGAGTCATGCACCAGGAGAGGCCACTCCCTGAAACTGAGGTTTCTAGCTCTTTCAGCAAGTTCCTCATTCTCCGCTGGACTAGGTGCGTCTCCTCCTTTGCCAGAACAGAGTCACTTGGACAGGTGCCCTCAGACTGCCATCTGCTTGTTATTTGGTAGGATTAGCAGGTGGTCAGAGTAGAGATCTTATGCATCCGTCTCTTGCAAATGCTAAGGGGCATGCAGGCGCCTGGCCCACTGCAAATGTTGTGGTAGGGCCCTGTGGTCCTAGGAGGAAGTTGGATGTATTGTTACAGACGGGTCCCTCCCCTGGCTCACTGTCTTGAGCCCCATCGAACTAGTGTGAAATCAGACACTAAGAAATTTTCCAGGGCATGTTTTGAGCAAGTTAATGCAATCATAAAATACAAGTAACAGTCATCTGAATTGCTAGCATGGTTCTGAGCAGTAGCTAATTAAATAGATTGTAAAACACTTTTTATTTGTAAAGTGTCCCCTTGGAGATGGAGGCTTGGAGGCTGGCATCGGGTCAGCACAAAATCTCCTCGGGAAAACAGACTTCATCTTGAAATTCATGATGCTATGGAATTTCTAATTTGAGGATTTGTGCAAAGATGCACAATCTGTTGCTTCATATAGTCCATCGTTGTGCACCATGGGGCCCATCTGCTCACTGGGGGGTGACTTGAGGATGCCCTGTCTTTAGTATTTTAGTTTCAGGTGTAGGTGTTTAGAAAAGGCAGTTACTAAAATTAATCATATTGAGACATGCTACATAAACTCATAAATTCAAGCTGTATGTTCGGGTAATGCTGAACAATATAATTCCATCGAGGGATCTCTGTAGAAAGTTCCAACAGGCACAGATATTTAAGGCACAGTTCCAGGACCTACCTTGACTAGAGGGCAAAAGGTAGAGTGTGACTGATTGGGCCCATAGCTCTAGGGGCTGTTGATGGAGAAAGCCGTCATTGGAGGTTCTCTGATCAATCTCGGACTCTGGCTTTGTGCATTCTTACATCCCTCGAGAGACTGTACACCATGAAAAAGTGCTTTTGTGCATAGGAGGCTGAATTCTCCCAGGAAACATCTAGTGACATGTAAGGGAAAAAAAAAAAAAGGTTAACTCTCTCAGGCAATATAATTTTTTGTAGTAGCTTGGGAATATGTCAAGAAGCTAAATGTTTTCTTTTTATTTTTGTTGTTACTATATGAAAAATAATAGAGAAGCCTTTAAGGCATTTTTACCTGAAGCTTATCATCATACTTCGATTTCCTTTAATATACTGACCACCCTGATATTAAGAAGGGAGGATGCATTTTAAAATGTATTTTATAATTGGCTCAGAATTTGGTGAAGAGATTTTTAACAGCAGTGGTGAGCATTTAGAGGTTAAGTTCACAGGGGTTTTTATTTATTTAATTAACAAATGGTTTTTGTTTGCCTCCTTTATGTCAGATCCTGTACTGAATTCAGGATTAGGAAAAACAAACATGGTCTTTGCCTTTCTGGAAACTTTCAGTCTCATGGGAGGCCCCAAAATAAATAATCATGCTAATGCATATGTAATTTAAAATCTTGGCAGTGCTATTGCTTGCTGTGTGATATATCACAACGAGGAGTGGCCTGGCCTGGGGAATCAGGGGGAGTGGCCCTGGGACACCTCCTTTGTCTTGAGATCTGAAGAATGAATAGGATTTAGATGAGCAGGAGGAGGTGGGCAAGCCAGTAGGTGTGAAGAGCTTTACCACAAGGGACAGGGTTTAACAGCCTTGGGGAGAAAGGAAGCAAGCCTCAGTTGGGGTACTGAAAGCCTGTATCACGGGAGGGCAGAGAGAAAGGGCAACTGGGAAGAGGAGGCCAGGGCTGCAAGGAGAGCCATCGGCAGTAGGGCTTGGAGGCCCTGCTTAAGTTATGCTCACGGTAAAGGGAAGCCAGTGAAGCGTTTACACAAGATCATTGTGCTTGCAGGGTAAACAAGGAGCTGCAAGGGTCGGCGGAGACCAGTCGGCAGGCTGTTGCCTTTGTCTAGGTGAGGATCGTTTTATAGGATGCACTGCACACACTCATGCATACGAGGAGAAAGACAGAATGAAAGTAAAAGTCACACAGAGCAGAAAAAACGCTGTGCACGCGTGCGCACATAAAAGAGAGCAAGAATGGAGCTGAACACTTGAAGTTTTAAAGTTAGGGCTAATATACAATTTTTAGGTAATTAAAAATTTAATTTAAAAGGTGTTCTTTCCTGTAAATATCAGGTGGATAATATATTGATATGCAAAAGGAAATACGATAATAAATTTCAGGTAAAATTGTTTTTAGAGTTTTCTACCTTTTTTTTTTTTTTTTTTTTTAGACAGAGGGCTACAAGAGGCGGGGAGGGACCGAGGAAGGGGGGAGAGGGAATCTTAAGCAGAACCTCAAGGGGAGTGAGGTTCTCCACTGAGCACAGAACCTCACAGGGAGTTTCATCTCAGGACACTGAGACTGTGACTTGAGCCGACATCAAGTATTGGATGGTGCACACACAAAGCCACCCAGGTGTCCCTCCTTACAAGAACAAGAACAAAAGATGAAATGTAACTGGTCCAAATCCTGGCTTTTACTTCCCAACCACGTGAATCTGAGCAGCTTTGAAGAGCGCTGACCCTCACTCTCTACCCATGTTCTCTGAGAGGTGAATGACTATGCGTGTGCATGTGCAAACTGGCTGCCCTTTCTCCTAGGGCAAGGCAAACGAGGTATTCCCCAAATGTGTCTCAGGGGCAGACTCCCTCCTTGCTCTTCCTTGGTGGTTTCCTTGAGGGCTCAACTTCTCTCCTTGCCCTTGTGTGGTGACTTTCATTGTTTAACTTCAAATTGACTTTATTCTGGAATGATAGCCTGAACTCAGACCTGCATTTTTAGGGGTCTGGGAGTACCTTTCAATATGTAACTAATACTTTAAATACAAGTAAGTCTATCTTGAGATAAAAACGCTGATTTTGGAGAAGGAGGCCTATGTAGCTTTGGGAAATTTCTTAACTATTTTTGACCTCATTTTCTTTAGCTATAAAGCCATAGGGAACTTCAGCGTGAATCAGTGTCCAACCACTGCCTGGTTTGCAAATAAAGTTTTATTGGAACACAGCCATATTTATTTGTTTATGCAGAATTATGTAGTTGCTACAGAGACTAGTGGACTGTGAATGCTAAAATATTTACTATCTGGCTCTTTGCTGAGAAAGTTTGCCAACTGCTGAATTAGATCATTGATTTCCATTCTCTTTTCCTCCTCCTCCTCATCTATCCCTCTCTCCCTCCTCTATTCTCCCTCCCTCTCTCCCTCATTTCCTTTTTTCTTTCTTTCTTAACATCTGAATCCATTCTTCAAACAATATATTGCATAGGAATCCAGTACCGAACACAAATAGATGTGGGCCTTCTCTATTTCAAAGGTTTGGATATGGGGGTAGTTTTCAGTTACTTTAATTTGAAAGTCGCTAGACTAATTTTTTTTTTAATTCTCTAATAATAATGATGTGTATAAAGGCCTTGAATCTCGAGAGCTACTTTCAGTCTGTAACAAGAGTCGAGTGGTAGGATGTGAATCCCACCACCACAACCCTCCTCCCCCACCTCAGAAATCCTTCTCTGTTTTTCATCTTTCATTCCCCACGTGTTCCTTACCAACCCCAAAAGTCAACCTGAAGTCCCTCTTGCCTCCGCTGCTGTCTAGCTGCTCAGGAACCCGAACAGGAGCCTGCACCGGGCCCTGCCCCTTGCAGCAGTATCCCGAGTCCCAGACTTTTCTGGATCTCCTCTCCAAAGGAGAAACTTTAGCTTCATATACTCCCCTTAATATCTGCTTTCTGCTGAATGACAGCTGGCTAATCAGATACATCCAGGCTGTTAATTTTATAAAGGCTGTTAATTTTTACTAATGGCTTAATGAATTTATCCCTCCCGGGGGTAACACATTTGTATTTTAATCAGGGCTTTCTAGAGAGGGTACATTTGTTAACCCAAAGGAAGGGCTTTAGTGGAGGGAATTCAGGCAACGTTGAGAGAGTTTAAGAGGTGTTTAGAGAAGAGAAGCCTCTGGATGCTGCTCAAATAAGTCCACGAAAGTGGACATCCGTTCCTTCTGCAACAGTGACCAGTTCCCCTGCATCATGGTCAGTTTGCGCATGCGGGGAGGCAGCCTTCTCTATCGCTTTGCGACTCTCTACTTCTGAGCTGTGTCACATCGGCACGAGGCATGGCGTTTTAGAGCTCAGTCTCCACCTGCCCGGAATCGGTACATAAAAAGTCTCCCACATATCAGAGTTTCGGTAAATACTCCTTATTTTCCCTTCGAACTGCAGGCCGCATCTCTTGTGCTCCGGAGTAAGAAAGTTTCATCTCGGTCTTACACAGAATTTATTCCCTGGTTTGGAAGAAAATTTTTTTTTTTTTTTCTTTCTGTACTCTTTACCTTGTTCTCAATAAATTAGGTCAAAGACACAATAATTGGAATCCTAGAAGTCAATAGTTTTAAGGGACAATGGGAAACATTGAATTTGCTCCTTTTATTTCCCAGACACAGTGAGAGGTTAACTGGTTAACTTAGGGTGGCAAGAGGTCTAGTTAGGGGAAGGTCTAGAGCTGGAAATCAAACCTCCAAATTCCGGGTCACCAAGTGAAGAAACAAGCAATGTAAACAAATGGCACATTTTCTCTCCCAAAAATCCAGTCTTGTGCGGAGGAAAATCCTAGATCAATAACATGCATTTGGAGCGAAGCATGCAGAGATTTTCCCCAGCATACCTTCAGGACTGATGAAGTTGCATACGTCATCCTATTTGGACCAGGGAAACGGTCAAGCTCTCGTATCCACTTCATGGAGCCAGAAAGTGACCATCACTTAGCGTCTGCTTTTTAAGTCTGCTTCTGTAACCAGCAGTGAAACCTGCCTTCAACACGTTTATTATGGGATGAAAACTGAGCTTCTGTGTGTTGATGGCATAGCTCCGGGGAGTCCCCCTGCCCACTTGAACTTTCAATGGGGCCTCTTACCGCTTAGGCTGTATTCATTCCTCCGTGCAAAGCACTCTCTCATTGCCGGAGAGCCTAACAAGAAATTCGCCAGGCACAGCTGCTTCATTTTGCCCTAGCGTTGGGGTAATAACCACCTGGCAGGCTGCAGGTCTCTCCCCCCACCCCTCGCTCCAATCCCCAAGCAACTGTTGGAGTCTCTCCTTGCGCTGGCTGCCCCACCCTCCCTTTCAAAAATTACTTTCAGTAATTACTACAGCTCAAGGATGCTGTCCAATCTAAAATAGCTAATGAGAACCAGTCCTTCAATCTAAACTGTAATCAGCTTATAACAAGCTCCCTTTTCCTGTGCTTCATTACTGTGACACAATCTATTTTTCATACCTCAAAATGATAAGGCAGAGTCAGGAGAAAAGAAGCCCTCTCTATCACCAGGCTTGCATGAAAGGGAGATGGGCTTAAGCATGCAGAATTGATTTATTTGCATTCTTCTATTGCTTTGGTGGCTGCATCTTTGAAAGAAGTTAATATTGTATTTTTGATTTGGCCCTAAGAACAGCGGGGCCTGACAATCAAGCATGCTTATTACAGCCAGGAAGGGGAAAAAAAAAAAAAAAGAGTCCAGTGGAGCTCAAGTGCATCCTGATTTATTTGGACATGTGCAGACTTGGAGCAGAAAGTATATTAAATTCTGTTGGAGAACCTGCCAATGCTGTCTCGATCTGGGTGTTTGTTCTCCCTGAAATGTGTAGGATTGTTACCTATAACCTATGAGCTACTTACCTGCCTGACTTTGATGTGCCTGTGCAAATTCTTCATTGTTTATTTCCAAAGAAAGAACATGGAAGGCACCAGCCACAGGGGTTCTCACTAGGAGTTTGGGAAATCTGCTTGGCTAATAGTGTACAATCTGTTGATAAACACCCAGGCTATTTTAATCTCCTTTCCAAGTTTATCCTCCTGAGTTAATTTCCAGACTGTCATGTTTTGCCTGGTGTGATTAAAGCTCGGCCCGTTGAAGCGTCCACATTCTCCTGGAGTGATTTCCTAGGCATGGAGGTTGTGGCAGAGCAAACCTATTAATCCCACCCTAATGATTAAAGTGGCTGAGGGCCTGCAATGTCTGATGGGTTAATACCAGCAGCCGAGTCCTTGGGTTTAATCCAACTCAGTCATCACTGTGAATGAGACAGTTTTGATGAGCTTCAGTGAGGCTGGGACTGCTGTCATTGTCCAGGGTAGACCCCGAATGTTAAGAAAAGATAAAAGCCAGTCTCAACTGCTAGACAGCTCCTATGGATGTCAGTAACCTAAAGATATGAAATGCAGATTGGGGTATCTTTGTGAAATAATTGTCAACAGGCAGAGAAACCTCACAAAAGAACCCCCTGCGCTATTTTACTTACCTTCCTGCCAAAAACAGAAGAAAAAAAAAATAGAATCCATTAGTCAGTTTTTAAAGATTGTTTTTCCTTGCTTTGTCTGAAAATGTGTTAAAAAAAAAATGAGGCTAAGTTAGAAAACCTTTTACCAGATCATTTCATTTGTAGAAAACAAACGCACACAACTCATTCAAAGTAGCTGGTTTGCAAATTTACTCATTAGACACAATAACCAGTAAAGTGGTGTCTCCACTCGTGTGGAATCTTGATCAGACAATCCGGGAAGGTGGTTCTCTGCTGCCTCTCCATCTTCAAGAGCCTTGGGATCTAACTTGCTTTTAAAATAGCGAGGCTGTCAGAGGATTCAGACTGAGCATCTGTACTTCAAGTGAGTCCATAAATTAACTTCCCGTACTTATGGCATTCCAAAAGAATGAAGCTCTCGTTGGAATTCATAATTCGTTTCTTTCAGGAATGTTATGTAACCATGCCTCTTACACAGGGAGAGTGTTCTACCTCCAGTGTTTGCAGCAAGGAATTTTTCTTGCCCAAGCAAGACATATTATCCTTCTCTCTCTCTTTCTCCCACTGAAGGTGACCATCTGAAAATATGTATCATGGGTGCCTTTATAACTTGGGGCCAGGGGACAGAATTCACGGCCTCCTTCAATCAGACTTTTTTTGTCTGAGTGTGAAGTTTAAGGGAATTTGAGTCGGCTGCCAAAAAATATCTGGATTTATACATCACTGCATTATTTTCTTAATGGGCATTGATTTCCAATGGAGATAGTCCCACCATACTTTATCCACTTTCCAATGAGCCTCAATTCTTAATTGCATCGCAAGCAAAAACACCCTTTTGCTGCTAATGGACACAGGTCTTCGCTGAAGATGAAAATGAGAGCACCACGCTGTTTCAGAAAGAATATAAATTTGAAAACACGTATCATTACTTTTATCTTAACTAATATATACTTAATATAATATACAACCAATCTTTATTTTTAACTAAGAAAATTTATTGATACCTTTTCTTGGCTGAACAAGTGGCCTGGGCATTGAAGACATCAAGCATGGTCATGATCAGTCTGAAAGCTCATGGCCATTATCAGAACCCCCCCCCCCAAAATATATATATATATACACACACACACACACATATATATGATGATGTTAACAGAAAGGGGAAAATAAGAAGTCTACTCTTCAGGGTGGATTTAAAAATAATTCTCAGTTATACTTTTGGGAGTTACATTAATATTAGTGATGATGATAAAACTACGTAGTTTATCCATGACTAAGTATCTAAAGATATTTGTGTTGTATAATAACCAGTTTAAGAGTACAGCCCAAGGCTTCTCAAAATAAGCCAGGGGCCGGCTCCCCCAGTGAAGTGAGAAATCACTCCCCCCTTCTTTCTAAGAATTCACCTGTAGTTTTGGTTTGGGAAAAATGTTAAGCATTTATTTTGAGGTAAAAACAAAAACTAATTTTGTATTACAAAAAAAAAAAAAAAAAAAATCCAAGGGGTAGATCAGTGATTTTAAACATGACCACTTGCCATATGATCTCTTAGGGGTGGGAAGATGCATGAAATGCCCTAATTATCAAGGAATTTAAAATTAGGGTGCCTGGGTGGCTCACTGGGTTAAGCCTCTGCTCAGGTTGTGATTTCAAAGTCCTAGGCTTGAGCCCCACATCTCTCTGCTTAGTGGGGAGCTTGCTTCCCTCTCTCTCTCTCCCAACTTGTGATCTTTGTCAAATAAATAAATAAAATCTAAAAAAAAAAAAAAGAAAAGGAACTTAAAAATCTAGCAGACTGCGGAGAATCACTGAAATCAAAGTTTAAATATGTTTTATAGATTGTATTTATATGCACAGCATAATAACTTTTACTGATATATTTTTTCAAAGTTTCTTAAGTAAAAAAGAAAAAATGTTCAAAGGTTAACTGAAATTTATATCGATGAGAAGTACTTTTGAGCCAACTAGTTCTGAGTCATGCCAAAAAGTAAATTCTGTGGTTGCATTATGGTGAGGGCCACAGAAGGTGGAGAATGAAGCCAAGATAAAATACTGATCTGTGTGCTAGGATTTTAGAGCTAATGCTCCTTTGTGGTTATTTTTTCCTTTTCCCTGTCTCTCCTTTGCTTTCTATCTGCCCTTGGACCCAGACATGGGTGCATCATATAATTGTGCTTTTTTCTTTTAAACTTTTGCCATTATAGAAAGATGTTATTCAAACAAATAAGTCTTGTAGAAAGCAATCTGGTTTTTATTTTTTTTAAGAGAAATTTTTTTAAAGATTTTATTTATTTATTTGATAAAGAGATCACAGAGATCACAAACAGGCAGAGAGGCAGGCAGAGAGAGAGGAGGAAGCAGGCTCCCTACTGAGCAGAAAGCCCGATGCAGGGCTTGATCCTAGGACCCTGGAATCATGACCTGAGTGGAAGGCAGAGGCTTAACCCACTGAGCCACTCAGGTGCCCCTGCAATCTGGTTTCTTAAATAGGTGTTCCATAAAATTAAATTGTGTTATTGTTTAATCTTACCATTAAGAATAATTCATGGGGTGCTTGGCTGGCCCAGTCTTTACGTGTCTGCCTTTGGCTTGGGTCATGATCCCAGTGTCCTGGGATCCAGCCCTGCATCAGGCTCCCTGCTCAGTAGGAAGCCTGCTTTTCCCTCTACCATTCTCCCTGCTTGTGTTCCCTCTTTCCCTGTGTCTCTGTGTCAAATAAATAAAATAAAATAACTAAAAAAAAGAGAAGAGTTCATGATATAGCCTGATATTTTTAATGAAAGAAACTGAAATGTCTCCTTATATTTTCATTCAGTATTTTTAATCTGAAACAATCAGGGGTTAATATTTCAGGCAGTGGTTTAATGACAATGGAATTTCAGTTATGAAAAACATATTTGATAATGACTGTAATTATAAATGGGCTCTAGTTAGCAAACTTGCTTCATCTTGATGGAATTTAAAAATAATCTTCTGCAGGTTTATTAACCTGACATCCAAGTCTTATTTGTGGATTTTTCTCCTCAGAGTCCGTTTGATCACTTAGCAAAAATCAGTTTTGGGGGCTGGCTGGGGACTGAAAATACTGACTCTGGAAAGACAGAGAAAGAAAAATTGAAGAAGCATTACTCATTGCTCAAACCTCTAGTCTGGGTGATAAATTCACGTGGAGGTTAAAAGGGGCAATGCACTGCTGTCAGAGGCACCCGGGACATCTCGAGGTTTGCCTTCCCTGGAAGGCGAAGTCAGAGTGGGGCCCAAATGTGGGTGACAGGAGATGGGGTAAGGGGAACACGAAGGGGGAGGAAGTGGGAAGGGCCCAGGAACCTGGGCTAAGGTTTTAGAATTCTGCTTCAGGGCAACCAAAGCAGACATACACCTCGATAATATAATATTAATAATGTCAGCTTGCACATACTGCACAAATCTGGTGAAGGAGTTATCTAGGAACGCTTCCTGGGACTGGCGGCTTGTCAGCTGTGAGGTGAAGGACCGCAACATTGGAACACTGGGAAGCAGAGCAGGAGCATTCAAGATAGAATGAATAGCACATACAGAAGTGCTTCTGCGGGGTATTCAAATTGCAAATGACAGAAGCCACCCAAAGCCACCTTCTGTGACTGCCATTGACCGACGTGGCAAAGATGTTCTTTTATTTTATTTATTTATATTTATTTATTTTTTAAGATTTCATTTATTTATTTGATAGACAGAGATCGCAAGTAGGCAGAGAGGCAGGCAGAGAGAGAGGGGAAGCAGGCTTGCCGCCGAGCAAGAAGCCCAATAAGGGGACTCGATTCCAGGACCCTGGGATCATGACCTGAGTTGAAGGCAGAAGCTGAGCCATCTAGTCACCCCAAGAATGTTCTTTTATTTAGGAAAAATATTAGTACAGTGGAGCCTATCAGGGCACTTATGTATGGATTCATACTAACTTTCCACTGTGGGACTCAGTCTTACAAACAGTATCACTGCTGAATATCCCAGAAGGAAGAAAAATGGTTGGCGACTATACCAAAAATGGACCAAAGGGGGTCAGTACCAACAACAAAGTCGTGAAAGGTTGTTGGGTTCACCATAACCGAATGAGAAAAAACTACCCTAAAAAAACACACAGAGAGTCACTGATTGTTAATTTAAGAAAAGAAATGGAAGAAGAAAAAATCCTCCCAAGTCAGCTCAAAACGTCACAGCTTTGCAGATTTTCTCTTTTTAGACCAAAGTAATCCCATCTCTAAAAGGACATTCTCTGAGTCACACTGATAAAACACACTGAAAAAACACACTGAATAGAGATAGGAAGATGACACAAGAACGGGCTTCTACCCCTGGGGATGTTCAGAATGGCAAAGAAAAAAAAAATCATGTTTTTTTAAATGTCTAATCCTGTTTTTGAATTAAAATAAACCTGGAATGCTCTGCAAACTATCTTTTACACTAAAAAACATGTTTTCTCATAATGCAACAGCTTTTAGCCACTTTTTCACTTATTAAATTTGAAATGTTTTCTAAGCATAGCTTTGGTTTGGAATAGTTTTTGCCTCCCTCAATTGTCTATGCGAGAAGTGTCATCATCTGTTGATTAATATGTACTTATCGAACATGCTTTTTATGAGCAAAGCGGTGTGCTGGATGTTATGAGGATTATAGCAGTTTATTTGACTTTTAAAATACTGCCCTAGCCTTGTGTGGCTCTAGGATCTGTGCACCGGAAAAGTGATGTTCGTACCTCAATGCCGCGGAAGGAAGCTGCTATAGAATTCCTGCTATGAGAATAGGTCAGAAGTTTTGGCCCCTGGGATTTTCTAGGGCTTCTAGAACGAGGCACATTTATTTGTTGAGGGTATTATGCCCAAGTGGGTTCTCTGCAGTCCCCCGTTATCCTTCTTGGTTTGGACTCTATGGGGAGCTAGAATCAAGGCTCCAGAAATCCTGACCCAGAGTGTCTGTACTTCTCATTCCTTGGGTAGATGGGAGTGGTTGCCTCTTTTTTTCACCAATACATACTCAAAATATCTGGATTTTGATACAATTCCTTGTCAGCCAGACCTGTACTTTGCAAATGAAGAAAGGCACATGTACCTATTGAATCTAATGTGCTCATTCGAAATTCGTAGTGAACCTCTTTCATCTCTTCCTTTCTCCTTTCTTCCATATCAGCCCCCATCTATTCCTTTTTCTTTCTCACTTACCCATCCACCATTTTCCTAATGCTTTGGGGAGTACCAACCAATAAGCTTCAAACTCTCAAATTTGCCACATGTATGTTTTAAAAGTAATTATTTGTAGATCAGCTTCCCTTCACATAAATATCGCAGATTGCATTTTAGTTAGATCTCTTGACTGGGCTTCTCACATGGAGCCCTGAGTCCCTTCAGGGAGATGATACCAAATAGTGATGATAAATGTAGACTTGAGATCCGAGGATTGTGATCAGTTGTACCACTTGTGAGGCCAGTCTTTTGATCTTAGAAGAGCTACCTAACCGCTCTGAGCCTTAGTTTCTTGATTTCCATTTAACAAAATGAAGATGTTACAAAGATGAAATTAGATAATTCATTTAAGAGGATTCCTGTAGCACCTAATACAGAGTATGTATCAGTAGAGTTGGCTACTCTTCATCATCATCATCATCATCATTACCATTGTGGAGGTGCCAAATGGAAGTTGCATCTTTCTGTAATATCAGCTGTGCTTGAGGATTTGAGGGACAGAGGTAAATGATTTCACTCATAAGTCATACAAAGTATTGATTTCATATTAAAACAAATACAGCCCTATGACAGTACAGAAGACACAGGTCCCATGGATTGTTCAAGATAAAATAAGACCACAGAAATTTGTACTGCTAGTGAGAAAGAAGCCCCTGAAGGAATATGTTTACTTTCATTTACTACTTGGGGTTTTCCAGGGGGAGATTTGGGAAGGTGCTGCTACTGGCTAAAACAGTAGCAAAAAAAGAGTCCCGGTCCTCTCAACCAAGTATCAGAGGTGATTCTCTTAAATTGCTCATTTGTTTACATGTTTTACTTAGGAATGCAGAAAGTTTCAGATTATTTATTTATTTACTTATTTTAAATGGTGGAAGTATATTAACGATATTTTATCAAATTCTCACAGTGATTTTGCAAGTTAGTTTTGCTCTGTTGATTTTGTAGGTGAGGAAATTGAACCTCAAAGCTTAGGTAACTTATGTAAGGTTTCCATCAGTGAGTGGTGGATCTGGGCTTTGAACTCAGGTCTCATGGCTCTTTCCATTCTGCTTTACTGCATCCCAGTGAATTTGATTGAAATGATTTTGATTGTATGGTGAGTGTTTAGTGTGCCAATTTAACTAAGCTCATATTACATTTTCAACAATTCCTTTCCCTGCATAGCTCTGAGTTAGTCTTGGCTCACTGGAGATATTTTTTTGGGAGGGAGATTTGGATGGTATAAACGAAGGAGTGGCCATATTGCTATTCACTGAGGATGTCAGTGCTAGGTATGAGACACCGTAGAATATGACACATGTTTTCATTTACCTGCTGGTTCATCTGGTTGACATGGGACAACCTCAATGTCTTCCGCTGGATATTCTGCTTCTGTTTCTCCAGCTGCTGGATATTCTGCTTCTGTTTCTCCAGCTCCTGAACCAGGTGCATGATGAGGAGAACCAACCTTTCCAGCAAGCATAACTGAATACATAATTTCTAAGGGCCAGTGTAAAATGAAAACATGGGACCACTGGCTCAAATATCATTAAGGATTTCAAGATGGTAGCAGCAGAGCATTAAACCAAGCATGAGATCTTTCTAAGCAGGAGACTCTGAGTGACTACATAGGCCACATACACCTGAGTCCAGTTCTGCCTTCAGAACATCCCCTCCTCAAAGTTTGAGGCTTGGGAATGGTGAATGACCAATGTAAGTTCCAGGTCAGTCTTACAATATTCTAGTTTGATCTTGCTTTTCCCAGTTCATGTCCATTTCCCTTGACTGATTGTCTGCCCACAGATTTCAGTTATACAAATAACAAACTCATGTAAACTAGATAGCCAGGTGCCACAATTTCCTAAGATCAAATTTCTTGGGAATAATTGAGAAAATTATTTGTAATATAATTTTTGGGTTCTGCGATTGAGATGAGCAAGTTAGGTGAGAAAGCTTGGGAAGAAGTAGACATTAAAGAGATGATCACACATGGGGCACCTGGGTGGCACAGTTGGTTAAATGTTGGACTCTCGATTTCAGCTCAGGTCCTGATTTCAGGGTGATGAGATCGAGCCCCTTGGTGGGCTCCATGCTCAGCAAGGAGTCTGCTTGAGTTTTTTTCTCCTTCTCCTGCTGTCCCCCTCCCCCAACCCCCTGCACTTGTGCTCTCTCTCTCTCTCTCTCTCTCTCTTTCTCTGGAATAAACAAATAAATCTTAAAAAAAAAAAAAAAAGATGATCACTCTAATTGCCATTCGTGGTGGTTGCTGTGAAAGAAGGATCCAGAATACATAGATTTCCTTCCTGCTTTCTAGGAATGTTGTTTTGGATCAGACTTTGAAGACATCTTTAGACATATCTTATGGACAGAAGCCATGGGAGAAGATACCTCTAGGTATCTACCTGTTACCTAGAGTCTGCTAGGTAACAGACTAGAGGATTATTTAGAATAAACAAATCATTGATTTTGAGTTTTGAATAAATTCTGAAATTACTATGTCAAAGAATTATGACTTCTTCTCTGTGACCTTCCTAACAGTCTGGAAATCCCTAACTTTCCTTAAATAATTCTGGGGATGAGTAGGTCTCTATACCATAGAGCCATCCATTCTTATAGTTTTATTTTATTCCTATACTCTTTATTTCTATAGCATATTATTCCTATAGTATTATTTTATTCCTATAATACTATAGAATTCTGATAGTATTATTTCAAGGAAACCAGTAGAGACTCTGTTTTCTCTTATGTCTTCTTTAAGCTTTGCTTTTTATTTATTTATTTTTTTTAGTGGGAATAATTTTTGAATTTCATGAGATAATCCAAGACTTACAATGAGAAAACTGGTGAGGATGAAGAGGTATACGCTGTCAGGTCCTCCTTCAAGAACAAGAAGAGGAAAGAAGGGATAAAATAGTATAGCATGGATAGATTAAAAAGCCATTGAATAAAGATCGGATGCTAGGGCAGGGCAATCTCCCTCCCCCTTTATTTTTTTGGTAAAGGGCCAGAGAATAAATATTTTCTGTTTTGTGGGCCATATAGTCTCTCTTGAAACTATTGAACTCTGGTGTTGTAACATGTAAACAGTTACGGAGGATGCCTAAATGACTGTGTCCCAGTAAAACATTATTATGGACACTGAACCTTGAATTTCATATCATTTTCATGTGCCACAAAATATTATTCTCCTATTATTTTTTTTCAATCATTTAAAGATGTAAAAGCCATTCTTGGCTCTCAGATTAAACCAAAGCAGGGAGTGGATTGAAGTTTGCCAACTCCAGAGGCAAACATCCCTCATTGTACGTTGGCCTAAAATTGACTTGGCCACTAGGCCAGGATATTTATAGTGGGTAACAAGACATTCAAACCACGGAGGAATTGTTCCAGTGCAGAACTCTGGGTCTTAGAAGTCAGTATATTTAATCAGTACTCCAGATAAGTTGTGAGTACAATAAAGTTTTAAAACTATGTGATAAAATTAGGTAGTCCTTTCTCACATTCTTCCCTTTTTGTTTGTGAGAAAAGTTGAATAGCAGACATTGTCTCGATTATAAAGGATGAGCCAAAACTACATGCATAAACACATTTGGACATATATCTACACATTCATGTTTGCATAATATCCATCTAGGTGGTCAAATACATGGGCATATTGGTATGTGTACACACAGCCCTGTATGTATATAGATATGGTTACACCATTGCATACCCATGCACTAGTACATCTGCAAAATCTTCTTTGGCAGCTCTTTACAACAGTGATGAAAATCCAAATGATCACTTGCGATAATAACTGCTTCCATACCACACACATGTTTTGACATAGAATGAAGTAGAAATCATCATATGACACTATCACCTCTGCTGAAGTTGTAGGTAGGGGAAGCAAATGTCTTCCAGGCTTTAAACCCTCATTAATATGTGATGATGAAGTCCTTTATCACGTCAAAGAAGTACCATCTTTTAGAGATGATTGTTTTGAACAAAAGTTTCAAACTATATACAAAGTAAAATCCCTTAAAATATCTAAATGAACAAAGAAGTTCAAATATTATTCACAGAAAAATATTGCTCACTAATGGGCTTTAGAGTAATCTGATTAATCTGAAATAATCTTCAGATGAAGGACAAAGTCACTTGACCTCCTTTTAGTGCCATCCTTTCACTGTAGCATCCTTTTTTATCCCTTTAATTTGTATAGTTTAGCTTTAAACTTGACTTTTTCTTTCCCATTTAGAGAGAGGTTCCCAAACACAAGAATAATTCCTGCTGGTAATGTTGCTCATTAGGAACATTTCCAGCAAGAGAAGTGAATGGTACAGCAAATATCTCTTCATTTCCAGCATGGCAAATAATCTGTCAAGACAACACCCTAGCCAATTGTTTAATTGTGTATCAGGTTTAGGTGACAGAACTTGGATATGACATGACAAAAGGGCTTGGGAAATGCTATCCATCTTCTTTCCTTTAGAACAGCAGAGTCTTCAATAAAGACATCTGTTAAGTCTGTATTTCCTAAGGCATAGGGAACCAGTCTTCTTACCTTTCAATTAGTAATGGAAGAACTTCAAAAAGGTAAGGTTTCATTTTCATTTTTGCTATTGCTGGCAGGTTTTGGATACTTGGAGAGTTTAATGGATTCCATCCCCTCTTCTTCTCTGTTTCTTTTTATTCATACCCTCAGGATGACTCCTATTAGCTCATTGGTTTCTTTTTCTTATTTGCATGCATTTAATTATTTTTAAGATACTGGCCAGGAGAGAAAGAAAAGGAAATCTTTTTGCAGAGAACATTTTTGTTCTTTTAGGAAATTATGGCCACCTTTTAGAACTCTTGAATGTCTTCGTTAGAGCCACATCTTCACCATCATCACTTGCAAATAATTTCTCCCCCAGCTCAATTTTCCTACAATTTTCATTGAAATAAAAATGTATCCAAGATTAGAGAAGGTCTTTCTGTATTAATCCTATTTTTTAATTTTAAGGTTTGAATTTTATATCCTCTTCTTTTTCAGAGCTTCTAAACCACTTTGTCTCAAGTTAGAGGTCAAGATTTCCAAATTCTTCTTCATAATGCAAGCACATCTGGATACCTGACCTGCTGGATATAAATAGTGTTGTAAACAGTGTCTTGGAATTTCCCCTCTAATATGTATTTACTCTTCTATTTCTACTTTATGCAAAAGGAGACAAAGCTTTATTTTCACTTTAAGCTCAACTTGACCCTAATGATCTCCCTATACCAGATCAACCATCCTTGCTTCCATCTATCCACACCTCCTTCCATGCATCCATTCATCAATTCATCTACCCATTCAATATGTGTTATTTGGTACCTACTTTGTGCTTAAGACTGTGCTAGACATTGAAGAAATAATGGTGGAGAAAATGACCTCAGACATAGTCTCTGCCTTGGGAAACATACGGTTTAGGGAGAGTAAGACACTAATTCTTGAAATCCACAAAATAATTGAAATTTTCAATGGAAGAGAGGTACATGATGCATGAAAACATAAAAAAAAAACATATTTATTTATTTATTTGATGGGGGAGGGGCAAAGGAGAGGGAGAGAGAGAATATCCAGCACACGGTGCCGAGATCAGAGCCCTGAGTGCAGAGCCCATTGTGGGGCTTTATCTCAATACCCTAAGATCATGACCTGAGCTAAAAATCATGAGTTCAGTCCTTAATCAACTGAGCCACCCTGGCACCCCGAATGCATAAAATCTTTTAACAGGGCAAGTTTACCCACCCTTAGGAAATGGTGACAGAGCCAAGGCAGGAGAAGAAGGGGGAAGGAGAAGTGTTAAGATGGAAGAATGGAAATTAGGCAACAAACTAACCTTTCCTCAAAGAATAAAAGAAAACAAAAACCACAAGCTCACAGTAAAATACAACCAGTATAATTTTATATAATGTATGACTAAGATTTTTATCATGTTCTAGTCATACAGCATTTCAAGTTTCTGCACTTCCCATAGAGTATAAGCAGCTAATGAGAAAAGTCCCGTCATCTTAAGTAAATGACCCATCTTCTTCAATTGGTAATCAATAAATATTTATAGGTGATGATAATTATGTCATAATTTGGTTAGGATCCCAATCACTAGTAGAATTGAATAAAGGGAAAACGTCCAGAATACTTAATTCAATAGCCAGTTCATTCACAATTCAGAAATCTAAAAAGTTCTAACAATTAAAGGCATTTTTTGTAACTTGGTCACTGAACCTTATTTGTAAAACTTGACTGGTGCTGATGTGAGATATGTGTGATCTTTGTTTATCTCAATTAGAGTGGATATTCATATGTTTTACTGCAAAGATCTTGAATGTGTTTGATTGTGAGATGTTTGTGAAGGTATTACATAATATAGGCAATTTGTATTTCCTTATCTTTCCAAAATCTGAAAAATCCTGCATTCCTCAAAAATATGGTTCTGAGAATTTCAGATATTTCCTCTGGCTTTTCGGAGTTGTCTTTTCTTTTTATTAAAAAAAAAAAAATGACATGTGACTTGTGTGTGGATGCCCATGCAAAAGTGCTTTGAATAAAGGTGGTGGGTCTTGAGTGTGGACCATGAAGATTTTGAATACAAACTAAAAACCAGTATGGAATAAAACTTTCCAAATTGCTTTGGAAAAAGCATGCCTCTTCATAAAGACATTCACAAGTAGACTTCTATTTGTGCCCCTACCCTATCAGTCTTTTACATGTGGATTATCTAGGAAAGATGTTGGACCAATTTTATTCTTCAACAATTAGGTGAAAATATTCCTACCCCAAACCACACACTATGTCTCACCAACTCCTATTGCTCTGGTCTTGGAAGAGTCAATAAGTGACACATCTAAGATGTTGAGTAGAATTTGTACCACATAACTGAGTTTATGAATTGAAACCACAGAAGGAGTTTATGTTAGTGCTTGGCTTAAAATCCAAGGCTGGCCATTTCCACCTCAAGGTTCTCTACATAATATTGGCATAATGGGTCCTCAGTAGATTAATTTTTAAATTCTAAGAAAAAAAAGCCTTCATTTCTTTTTGCATTTTTAGTTCTAGAAAGACATTAGGTCCAGAAATGTGGATTTTCCTCTTTTATATTTTTTCCTTTTTCCATTTTATCTTATTTCCCAATCTCCATCTTAGTTCCTTTTTTAAAATTAATCTAGCTGGTGTCTCTTCTAGCAGGCCCACGGCCCACCAGGGATGTGACCACTCATTGCCTCTGACCCTTCACCATTTAGCAGTTTGCACTGCTGACTCTCTTTGCTGAGCCAGAAAGCTTGGACCAGATTGGGAAGGAACACATGTGAGCAGTTGTCCTTTGTTCTTCTCTTGGCTCTTTGCTCTGGCCATGTGTTCTAGGCAGGACTTCCAATTAGGACGCCTGAAAGAAATGAGCAGATTGGAGATGCCATGTCCTCCTCCACCGCCAGCAGGACTGGGGGTGGCATAATATGTTGCCCAAAAACTCATCAGGAAAGATTTGCATCCAAGGAAAGAAAATGTGGCATTTCAGGCCACAGGTAACAAATGGGAAACATGGGAGGTGTAGCAGACCCAAGGACTGGACTCTGCCTAGATCAATCAATCTATCCATATTCTTATCATAAAATTACTATGTCCTGAAACTCAGCATAGTCTTTGCTTTTAATCATTGCACGTATTTAAGTGCTGTGTCTCTAAGTGAGTTGGAAAGATATTAAGCCTTATTTTACCTTTGGTATACTCACCCCAGGTACTATACATTTTATATAAGTATTTGTAGGCCCAATGTAAATATCATGAATTCAGAGATCTGGGGTTTTGTGCACTGCTATATTTCAGTGTCAGGAGGGAACCTAGCATATGGTAAGTACCAGGTGATATTTAAAATATGTAACAGGTTGGCATGGACAGCAACCAGTCAGACTTTTACCAGCATACTGATGTGAATATCAGTCCTGGTAAGCACTCAAGGTATGTTGGTTGATGTTATACCAACATACCTTTTTGTTGTTTCTTTGGACTTCAAAACTAAAGCAATTCACGTTCCTTACACTGTTATGAAAAGGGTGTGTACGCAGCTTCACAACCCAGTTACTTAACTGGCCACTATCTCTAGTCTAAAAACATTTCATTCACAATGATCTGTAAAGGATTAAAGTGATAAAATATTATTGGATTGAAATTATACTCCAATTCAATTATACGTTACCCAAATTTTCAGATGTAGTTAAGAATATTTGGTCAGGTAATTACTCCTCTAAAATTTTATTCTAAAAGTGTCTTAAATAATTTTATAAATGCACAAAATTGTCTATATATACAAATATAAATACATTTGTATAATGTATAATGTATATACATTTATATAATTTATATACATTTGTATAATGTATGTATAATTTGTATAATATATGTATATATAAGTATATACAGTTGTGTGTGTGTGTATATATATATATATACACACATTATACACATATAAAAGTTCACATAGGCTTTCACACTTGAAAAGGATAGTCTCCCAATGACAGCAACAATAAGTAACAATTTACTGTCATGTGCTTATTATCACACACAGACACACACACACAAACACACACATATATAGTGATACTTATTACAACATTAATGATGGTAAAAAAATTGGGATCTGCTTAAATACCCAACAACAGGAAACTGGTAAAGTACATTATATTGCATCTATACTAGGTTACCGTGCAGCTTTGATGATTGTTCATACTGTGCCTGATAGATGGGACCTTGTATATTACAACACACGGACTTGAGACAAACCGATACTTATTTACCAAATTACTGTAACAAAGGTGATATCTAGCTATCAAAAGAATACAATCTGTTTAGAATTTAAGTGCAAAAAGAACAACAACAAAAAACCCATGAAGTAGTATTTATAATATCTTTCCAATTTTTGTTTAAAAATGCTTTCCTGTATGAAATATTAAACTAGAACAAATGGCACTAAATTACCCTACCTGGAATAATGCTAAGAGTTGGAGACCCTGCCTAAGGGAAATGCATGGGCTTGGATCTAGAGAGACAGGAGTTGGAGTCCTGGTCCTTTCTGTGTGATGGTGGATAAAGCACTTAACCTCAACGGGTTCTTATTTTCATCCATCAAATAAGTCCATCTGACTTGCAGAACTGTTTTTAGGATTAGAGATCATGTGTGTAAATGTCTTAACATGCTACACACACATGCCAGTAAATTGTTATTTGTTGTTACTTAAAAGGCAAACTATCCTTTTAAAGTGTGAAAGCAGATATGAACTTTTTGACATTCTTTTAAAGATTCATCTCCGGGACGCCTGGGTGGCTCAGTTGGTTAAGCGGCTGCCTTCACCTCAGGTCATGATCCCAGCATCCTGGGATCAAGTCCCATATCCGGCTCCTTGCTCGGCAGGGAGCCTGCTTCTCCCTCTGCCTCTGCCTGCCACTCTGTCTGCCTGTGCCTGCTCTCTCGCTCATTCTCTCTCTGACAAATAAATAAATGAAATCTAAAAAAAAAAAAAAAAAAAAGATTCATCTCCAAGTACTCAGACTGGAAACC
Source organism: Mustela putorius furo (assembly GCF_011764305.1). Taxonomy (NCBI): domain Eukaryota; kingdom Metazoa; phylum Chordata; class Mammalia; order Carnivora; family Mustelidae; genus Mustela; species Mustela putorius. Next base: position 24,240,041 of record NW_025421341.1, read on the forward strand.
TGTCTATGAGGTAACTGGGTATTGTCATGGGTGCTAGTCACACAATAACATCTTGAAAAAGGAGCTCTGTGTGACAAAAATGGGGGCCAGTCCTGAAACAGTTCAAAGAGGTAGTTTAGGATTTTGAATTTCCATCCCTGAGTTAAGGATATGGTACATATCTGCTCTAGTGGACTACAGTGTATTTGGAAAGGAATAGACCCGTTTCTCTCTCTCTCTCTCTCTCTCTCTCTCTTCACACACACACACACACACACACACACACACACACTTTTTTAAGGCTTATTTATTTTGGAGAGAAAGAGAAAGAGAGAGAGAAAGAGCATGCAAATGTGCCTGAGTGGGCACTTCCTGCCAAGTGCAGAGTCCCATGTGGGGCTCAATCCTATGACCCTGAGATCATGACCTAAGCTGAAACCAAGAGTCAGACACTTAGCCAACTGAGCCACCCAGGTGCCCCACATATTACAGATATTACATACATTACATATTACAGATCGATGGATCTATAAATAAAGAGGTAGTTTGTACTGGACTCTTTCTTTAAAACTATAATGATTAGTAAATGCACAGACACAAACATAGACTTACAGACATACATGCTCACAGATACTCACAGATGCCCACAGTGCTACCCAGCTGCTTCCATCATATTCCATCATCTACCCTCACCACTAGGGCAGCTGAATAAGAAAGGAAATTTTGTCCTCATCTTCCCTTCCTTCTATCCTTTGCCACATTTCCTTGCCTCCTGGGAATCAGGTAATATTCCAAGAGTATTTTCTAAGGATTAAGTGCATCATCCAGGGAGAAGAACAGGCCTCTACCTGGCACCACCCTCTGGATGTGAACTTGAAACAATTCTAATACAGGTGTTCTGGGGTGTTGGGGAAGGAAGAGGGCACTTAGCTAACCTCAGTTTCTTACCTGTTCTTGTGTGGCTAGTTATACCCCAATTACACTGTCTCCTTTATAGTCTGCTACTATCCAACAGAGCTGGTGTCAGTGCAAAATCCTTGTTGCCTTTTTTAATGCACAGCCGGTTAAACCAAGAACTTAATTAAAATATAAAAGAGTGAGCATTTCTCTATGTTTTAAAAAAAGGCTGTGATATAGGCAAGAATATTATGTAGATTGCAGAGTGACAGCTAGGCACAATTATGCATCTTTTCAACGCTGTGTCTGAAAAGATGTGTTAGTACCAAAGAGGGAGGAGCCCTGCCAGTTTTCTAGGCACAGTGAATTTAATTCTGTGCTGAAACTTAGTATTCCCCCTAAACACCTGCATTAAATCTACTTCTTACGGCACTGTTCTGTTCCTTAAAGGTAAGTATCATTTGAGTGTTTAGGTATTCTCATAAAAAGGTCTTCCTCCTCTGTACTTGCAGCTTTTGCTCCTGTAAAAAATAATGATGCTTCAGGACCAAAAAGGATGGAATTCTTGGAACTATTTAAAATATTTGGGGGTGGGGCTTTTATGATTGATTTAAACTTCAGATGTTTCTTTAAACACATGGGCTAGTTTGGGAAAATATGGTTGAATTTCAGAAAACAAAATCAAATATCTTTTTCCTACCAAACTTCTGCATATTCATGGCCTAGGGTACAATAATATTGGTAAGTAGTTAAAGCTTTTATTTTAAGATTAAATGTACCTAAACCATTTTTTTTTTTTTTTTACCTAAAGCATTTCTTTATTCCTGGTGTCCCTGCTTCTACCTCATATTTCTAATATGTGCTCCATTTCCAGTTGGTCTCGTTCTTAGGTAATTACAATAATTCCTTCTGACAAGCTATTTTTTATTCTTAGGGAAATTTCCTTAGGAGGAACACCGAATAGGGAATTAGAAAGCTTGGGTTCAAATTTCAACTCTACCACTTGCCAGCCATAGAGCCGCTGGTAGATAAACTAGTTTCCAGATCTAAATTCCTCATTTTTTCCCCTTAAAAAGGTGGAACTTTATTATTTTAATTGAGATATAGCTGACATGAAACACTGTATTAGTTTCAAGTGTAAATGGAATGGTTGGATATTTGTATATGTTGTGAAATGATCACCACAATAATTCTATTTAACACCTGTCACCACATATAGTTATCTTAGTGGAGGTGTATTATAATACCTTTATCAGAGGATCGGTGTGAAGAGTGATTTAGATGACATATCAAAACATAGAAAATTATGTAATGTAAGGCCTGATTATAATTTGTTTAATATTGGTCAGGTGCATAGATTATATAGTTAACTTGATCAATTATGTAGCTAAGTGAATCAATGTAGATAATGAGTCATATAATAAAATCCTCAAAGAATTATCCACAGTTGGGTAATTTTAAGAGTTTTTCTGGATGAAATTTACTTTTCTAGATCTCAGCTTCTCCATTTGAGAAAATAAATCATTGTGTTTGAGGATTTAAGGACTTTTCCGGCAATGAGTTCTATAATGACAGAGATTATTTTTTTAAGTTATTGTTTAAATCATTTCAAAGTGAGACATTTTCACAGCTTTGATTCCTATTATTTGATCCTTTTTGCAATGAAATGAAAATCTGCCACTGAGTTCTGTTGTGTTGGCATCACAGTATCCAAAGATATTCAATAACAGATAAATAGAAAATGAAAACAAAAAGGTCAGAATGTCATTTGGAAAGCTGGCAAACTGCATGGTGCCAACCTTTTTTTCAATTACAGGCCAATCTGGAGGTTCAAATGTGTTGGTTTCATTTAACTCATTGGGAGGCGGGTACCTACCACTGTTTTCTGTTCTACTCTGTGCCATCCAGGGTTTCATGTTTAACACTCAAGCGGTAAGCCAGCTTCACCAACTGATACTGGGCTGTACCTAGACTTCTGGTCCTAAAGGCTTGTGTGTTTCAACATGGCCCCACTGGGGTGACTGGAATTTTCCCATGGCTACTGCATGGTGAAGCCGGAAGGCAGAGCAGGGAGATATGAAGACTGATGGGGATTCACACAAATTGTCCTTAATGAATCCCTGGTGAAATGGCATGATTAGGATGGATGACGAAAGCATTCTATAAAGAAGCCGGACAATGCAGCTGAGATTTACTGAGCACTTACTGTATAGCAGTCATGGCACTCTATTTCATGTGCATCATTGGGTTCGAACCTATCAGCATCTGTTTAATGAAGATGCTATTAGACCCATCCTCCCCAGAGATGCGGGTACTGAGGCACGGAGGGTTCAATAACCTGCCCAAGCCACACACATCCAGGCAGCTTCCTCCAGAGTGAACAAAGAGACAGAAGAGCAGCTCACTGTAGACATGAGCCAAAGTATCTGTGACTGGTGTTATGGGGTACTGAATTACACGCAGTATTTTCACCACACTCTGCATATCTGTGTGAACTCTAACACCTTTGAGATCACTGAATTCCCACACCAAGAACCTACTCCCCTACAATAGGTGTCCACTGTCCTAGATTTTCACTCTCACCTATAAACTATCCTTTTTGTCTTCCACAGGAAAGAAACAAGAATGATCATTTCAAGTTAATTTCATCCTGAAAGGACATACTAAAAGATGATTGATTCTTTTAGTCTCATGCTTTTTGGTACCATTTCAAAATTTAATACACACTGAATGAAAATTGATTATAACAGAATGTGATAGTTCAAGAAAAAAATTTTGCCTGTGGTATCTGGGGTGGGGGGCAGAGAGAGAGAGAATGTGTGTGTGTAAGCATGTGCCTGTGGACTGTGAGGTTATTTAAGGGAAGAGTCCTCCTGGAAGGAAGAAAAAAAAAGGCAAAGACCAAATAGAATAAATACATTTCCAAGAATGGCTCAGAAGTTTTGCGGCTATATTCAGATTGCTATTTATTGCAGAAAAGTGGGGCAGTCTCACATTATGTTCAGCACTCCCATGCAGGGTAGATATCACTGACACCGGGACTTTATCAGAGCTGTTCTTTCCTGTCCTGTAAAATCGTGTCAATATAGCTGGTAGCAGGTATGCTTGAATGGGATTTAATTTTTTGAAAAGCCATCGTTGAGGTATCACATAAGGGGAAAGCTAACCAACTTCAGCATAAGACGGATCTTAACTCTCTCAAGTGTTGTTTCTCGCTTGATCCAAAATGAAAGCTTTAAGAGAAGTTACCTCAAGTTTTTGCATACTGATGTATTCTCACCTGGGTAGGAATGAGAATCTTAGTTTGGGACAGAAAAGAACCTGCACTGGAACCACTTAGCATTGGGGTTGTTGGAGATGGGCCTGTGGGGGTGTAAGCATGCTTCATTCCAGGAGGTGGATGCCCATTGTTGATCATGGTCCCTAAGGCTGTTGCTCTGCAGCCCCAGGGGGCACCCCTCCTTTCCCCCACCCCCAGCCCTGCTCAGAGAATGTCTCCTTTTAACTGCACAAGGTGGCAGCCAGCGTGGGCAGGGAGGGGAACATGGGAACTTGTAGAAGAAACGATAGTAGCAGAATGGGAAACATAATCACGGTGACATTTTAAATAACGAAACAGATTATAAAATTCTACCTATTAAAGTGTGGCCAATATGTAAAGACCGAATGTGTGCTTGCTCAAGGACTCGAAAATGTCATACAAATGAAAACACTGATTTGGTTAAATGAAAGGATTATGGACCATTTTGGATTTATCCTCTCATTTTAATATTGTTATTTGGGTAAAGTGATATTATTTTGAAACAGCCACGGCTCTGAATGACTCTGCGCACTTATTTAGATGAAAGGGGCACTTAACATTTTATTCTTGGGAGAAAAACCATGTAGTAGAGCTACATCATTTGACAAGGGAGAAAATGAGGTCCAAAACTCCCGCGACACTTGGTCGGGTGCACGCTAGCAGGGGCAAAATGGGATTTGAAGTCACGGGGCTGCTTCCTCTCCACCACCGGGGACTTCCTTCCGTCTCTTCCCGTTGGTGATTCATCTTATCTCTAATCTTCCACCTCCAGATGACTGGCAGGAGGCTGAATAAGAACCTCCCAAAATGATCGGGTCCTAATGCCTGGGACCAACAGGAAAACGGGTCTTTGCAGGTGTGATTAAATTAAGAATATTGAGATATGGTGATAATCCTCAGTTATTCAATTGGTCCCCGAATGCCAGTACAGATGTTCTTTTAAGAAGAGATGGGGAAGGGGGGCGTCAAGGGAATGAGGCACGAGGAGGGAGGCAGTAATTGCCAGGAAGTGACCACAAGCCAAGGACCCCCTCCCCCCCCAAACCCCCGCCATCCCTGGAAGCAGGCAAGGAGTGAATAATTCTCCCCAAGAGCCTGCAGGGGGAGGCTGGCTCAGTCCACACCTTGATTTTGGACTTCTGGCCTACAGAACTGTTTTACTTTTAGACAGAGTTTCTGGTACTCGGGCAAGGCAGCCTTAGGAAACTAATACAGCTCTCAGATTTATCTCTCTAATCCTGACCTCTCTTCCGAATTGAGATTCAAATTCCTCTCTGTGGATGTCCCAATTTCCATTTCTAAATCACCTCTAGCTGTCTTCTCTCATCCTGCAAAATGCATGCCAGCTCAGGTAGTCATTCGGTAATTCCTAATCACGCTGAGTTTTACCTTTTCTTCCTCATTGTCAATATCCAAGAAGTTGCCACATCATGATGAAGCTGTTTTGAGAACAGGTTTCTTGGATCATCACCTTCCCCATTCCCAGCCCTCCTGGTTCACGCCAGACCCTAATCACATCACCACGTCTCAACTCAGATATCTGCAATACTCTGTCCTTTCCATTCTCTATTTTACTAACACCATCATCTTCCTCAAATGGAAAACTTCATCTATGAAGTGTGATCAAAACAACCTATAGAATTAAGCTCAATAGGGCATCTGGGTGGCTCAGTGGGTTAAGCCTCTGCCTTTGGCTCAAGTCATGATCTCAGGGTCCTGGGATTGAGCCCCACATGGGGCTCTCTGCTCAGCAAGGGGCCTGCTTCCCGACCACTCGCCCCTGCCTTCCTCTCTGCCTACTTGTGTTTTTTCTCTCTCTGTTAAATACATAAATAAAATCTTAAAAAAAAGAGAAAGAATTAAGTTCAATATCAGAGCATCGCCAAGGCAGTAACAGAGTGCACATTCCAGAGAAGTGAGTGTCTGGCTCGGGATCTGGGCTTTGCCACTCAGCAGCAGTGAGACTTAGGGCTTGTTATTTCCCTGTGCCTCATGTTTGTCTCTGTAGACGGGGACCATGATAGTGCCTCTCTCATACGTGGCCTGCCAGAAATACATGAACTGGTCCCTATAGAGCACTCAAAAGAGTGTTTTGTCCACCCAAGAAATAAATGGCAGCATTGCCAACAATAACAGTTATAATACTGAAAAGAAATATTAGCTGTTTTTCATATACATAGAATAACCTGCCAGATTCTTTATATTCTGTTTACTGTCCCAACCTCATCTCATGCCACCCTTTTTGTATTAGCCAGAGGGATCTAGAGAACAGAAGGAATACAGTATGTGTGTGTGTACATGAGTGTGTAGAACTGTGTCATCAGACTGCGGAGGCTAACAAGTCCTAAGATGTGCAGTTGACAATTCTGAGGACCCAATGGTATAGTTTTAGTCAGGATGCTTTGAGACCCAGGAAGAGCTTATGTTTCAGTTTGAGTCCAAAGGCAGGAAAACAAAAACAAAACCAACCCCAAATGATGTCCTAGCTCAAAGGCAGTTAGGCAGGATTTCTCTCTTATTTAGGGGCAGGTCAGTCTTTATGTTTTAGGCAGGTCTTCAACTGATTGGATGAGGCCCACCCACGTTAAGAAAGAGAATCTGCTTTATTCATTCTACCAAATTAAGTTTTTTTTTTTTAATTTTTTATTTTTTATAAACATATATTTTTATCCCCAGGGGTACAGGTCTGTGAATCACCAGGTTTACACACTTCACAGCACTCACCAAATCACATGCCCTCCCCAATGTCCATAATCCCAACCCCTTCTCCCAAACCCCCTACCCCCGGCAACCCTCAGTTTGTTTTGTGAGATTAAGAGTCACTTATGGTTTGTCTCCCTCCCAATCCCATCTTGTTTCATTTATTCTTCTCCTACCCACTTAAGCCTCCATGCTGCATCACCACTTCCTCATATCAGGGAGATCATATGATAGTTGTCTTTCTCTGCTTGACTTATTTCGCTAAGCATGATACGCTCTAGTTCCATCCATGTTGTTGCAAATGGCAAGATTTCATTTCTTTTGATGGCTGCATAGTATTCCATTGTGTATATATACCACATCTTCTTGATCCATTCATCTGTTGATGGACATCTAGGTTCTTTCCATAGTTTGGCTATTGTGGACATTGCTGCTATAAACATTCGGGTGCATGTGCCCCTTTGGATCACTACATTTGTATCTTTAGGGTAAATACCCAATAGTGCAATTGCTGGGTCATAGGGCAGTTCTATTTTCAACATTTTGAGGAACCTCCATGCTGTTTTCCAGAGTGGCTGCACCAGCTTGCATTCCCACCAACAGTGTAGGAGGGTTCCCCTTTCTCCGCATCCTCGCCAGCATCTGTCATTTCCTGACTTGTTGATTTTAGCCATTCTGACTGGTGTGAGGTGATATCTCATTGTGGTTTTGATTTGTATTTCCCTGATGCCGAGTGATATGGAGCACTTTTTCATGTGTCTGTTGGCCATCTGGATGTCTTCTTTGCAGAAATGTCTGTTCATGTCCTCTGCCCATTTCTTGATTGGATTATTTGTTCTTTGGGTGTTGAGTTTGCTAAGTTCTTTATAGATTCTGGACACTAGTCCTTTATCTGATATGTCGTTTGCAAATATCTTCTCCCATTCTGTCAGTTGTCTTTTGATTTTGTGAACTGTTTCCTTTGCTGTGCAAAAGCTTTTGATCTTGATGAAATCCCAGTAGTTCATTTTTTCCCTTGCTTCCCTTGCCTTTTGCGTTGTTCCTAGGAAGATGTTGCTGCGGCAGAGGTCGAAGAGGTTGCTGCCCGTGTTCTCCTCAAGGATTTTGATGGATTCCTTTCGTACATTGAGGTCCTTCATCCATTTTGAGTCTATTTTTGTGTGTGGTGTAAGGAAATGGTCCAATTTCATTTTTCTGCATGTGGCTGTCCAATTTTCCCAGCACCATTTATTGAAAAGGCTGTCTTTTTTCCATTGGACATTCTTTCCTGCTTTGTCGAAGATTAGTTGACCATAGATTTGAGGGTCTATTTCTGGGCTCTCTATTCTGTTCCATTGATCTATGTGTCTGTTTTTGTGCCAGTACCATGCTGTCTTGATGATGACAGCTTTGTAATAGAGCTTGAAGTCCGGAATTGTGATGCCACCAACGTTGGCTTTCTTTTTCAATATCCCTTTGGCTATTCGAGGTCTTTTCTGGTTCCATATAAATTTTAGCATTATTTGTTCCATTTCTTTGAAAAAGATGGATGGTACTTTGATAGGAATTGCATTAAATGTGTAGATTGCTTTAGGTAGCATAGACATTTTCACAATATTTATTCTTTCAATCCAGGAGCATGGAACATTTTTCCATTTCTTTGTGTCTTCCTCAATTTCTTTCATGAGTACTTTATAGTTTTCTGAGTATAGATTCTGTGTCTCTTTGGTTAGGTTTATTCCTAGGTATCTTATGGTTTTGGATGCAATTGTAAATGGGATTGACTCCTTAATATCTCTTTCTTCTGTCTTGCTGTTGGTGTAGAGAAATGCAACTGATTTCTGTGCATTGATTTTATATCCTGACACTTTACTGAATTCCTGTATAAGTTCTAGCAGTTTTGGAGTGGAGTCTTTTGGGTTTTCCACATATAGTATCATATCATCTGCGAAGAGTGATAATTTGACTTCTTCTTTGCCGATTTGGATGCCTTTAATTTCCTTTTGTTGTCTGATTGCTGAGGCTAGGACCTCTAGTACAATGTTGAATAGCAGTGGTGATAATGGACATCCCTGCCGTGTTCCTGACCTTAGCGGAAAAGCTTTCAGTTTTTCTCCATTGAGAATGATATTTGCGGTGGGTTTTTCATAGATGGCTTTGATGATATTGAGGTATGTGCCCTCTATCCCTACACTTTGAAGAGTTTTGATCAGGAAGGGATGTTGTACTTTGTCAAATGCTTTTTCAGCATCTATTGAGAGTATCATATGGTTCTTGTTCTTTCTTTTATTGATGTGTTGTATCACATTGACTGATTTGCGGATGTTGAACCAACCTTGCAGCCCTGGAATAAATCCCACTTGGTCGTGGTGAATAATCTTTTTAATGTACTGTTGAATCCTATTGGCTAGTATTTTGTTGAGTATTTTCGCATCTGTGTTCATCAAGGATATCGGTCTATACCTCTCTTTTTTGGTGGGATCCTTGTCTGGTTTTGGGATCAAGGTGATGCTGGCTTCATAAAATGAGTTTGGAAGTTTTCCTTCCATTTCTATTTTTTGGAACAGTTTAAGGAGAATAGGAATTAGTTCTTCTTTAAATGTTTGGTAGAATTCCCCCGGGAAGCCGTCTGGCCCTGGGCTTTTGTTTGTTTGGAGATTTTTAATGACTGTTTCAATCTCCTTACTGGTTATGGGTCTGTTCAGGCTTTCTATTTCTTCCTGGTTCAGTTGTGGTAGTTTATATGTTTCTAGGAATGCATCCATTTCTTCCAGATTGTCAAATTTATTGCCGTAGAGTTGCTCATAGTATGTTCTTATAATAGTTTGTATTTCTTTGTGTTAGTTGTGATCTCTCCTCTTTCATTCATGATTTTATTTATTTGGGTCCTTTCTCTTTTCTTTTTGATAAGTCGGGCCAGGGGTTTATCAATTTTATTAATTCTTTCAAAGAACCAGCTCCTAGTTTCGTTGATTTGTTCTATTGTTTTTTTGGTTTCTATTTCATTGATTTCTGCTCTGATCTTTATGATTTCTCTTCTCCTGCTGGGCTTAGGGTTTCTTTCTTGTTCTTTCTCCAGCTCCTTTAGGTGTAGGGTTAGGTTGTGTACCTGAGACCTTTCTTGTTTCTTGAGAAAGGCTTGTACCGCTATATATTTTCCTCTCAGGACTGCCTTTGTTGTGTCCCACAGATTTTGAACCGTTGTATTTTCATTATCATTTGTTTCCATGATTTTTTTCAATTCTTCTTTAATTTCCCGGTTGACCCATTCATTCTTTAGAAGGATACTGTTTAGTCTCCATGTATTTGGGTTCTTTCCAAACTTCCTTTTGTGGTTGAGTTCTAGCTTTAGAGCATTGTGGTCTGAAAATATGCAGGGAATGATCCCAATCTTTTGATACCTCTACCAAATTAAGTTTTAATCTCATCCAAGAAGCCCCTCACAGAAACACACCACAATAAAGTTTTCCCAAATCTCTGGCTCTCATGGCGTGGTCCAGTTGACACATAAAATTCACCCTGACACTTTCCTAGACACCCTCTTGGTGGTTTCCTATCCAAGTCAGGTCCTCTTTTGGCTTCTTGCCTTGGCTCATTCTGGATTTATTTTTTTTGGAATTCTTTTATCCTACCTTCACTCTGGCCTGGACAAACCCTTTATTCACAACAGAGTTCAACTGTCACCTCTTTCTCTTCTTGGAAAATCAGTTCTTTCCCGTCATACAGTGAGCTTGGATGCTTCCTGCCTCCACACTACCCAAGAGCACTCAAGTCATAGAACTTATTACATGGGGTGAAAGGCTGGATATGTAACCATCTACTCAACATCCAACCTCATGGAGGACAGGAACATAGATTCACATTTTATTTTATTTTTTTTTAGGATCCCTAGTGGCTTGGGCAGTGCATGGCACTTTATAGGTGCTTAATAAATGCTTGTTGAATTAATTTTGGCCTCTTTGGGAAAACAGAGAAGAGGAGCCTTTTTAATGATTGAAAGGTCAGCAATTTGGAGTTCTGGTTATCAGCAGTTTTGCCATTCCCTAAGTGGAGTCTTTCCCAGAAGGCATTCTGCTGTTCATTCCTGCAGAGGGAATTTGGGGACTGCCAGCAAGAGTGTCCTGGATGAGCTGAATCACTGTGATGGTGCCTAGGGAGAGAGGCAATCTTTGAAGCGCCCAGGCGGTAACCTTTATTTAATTGGCAAGATGGAAATCAATGACACATATGGCATTAACAATTTTAGATTCTGGATTAGTTTGCTGTGATATCTGCTGATCAAAAAAAAAAAAAAAGATTCAAATAATCTTCAAACCATTTTTGCATCCAGAAAAGATCTCAGTGCATTTGTTATATTTCTTAATAAGAATTCAGATACTTAAACTTGCATGCAGAGGGGAAAAAACTCAGCAATTGCACAGTTGGCTAGAAAGATGTGTACATTAAATAAAGCCTATAGGTTGTGAAACATGACAGGTTATCCTGTTTTGTTTTTTTGTTTTTTGGCTGGATCAAATGATATGTCTATTATTATATTTTATTTTTATTTTAAACTTTTAAAAATCTTAAAGGTAGACAAAATATTGATGTATACAAATCAGGAACCTGAGAAAAATAAATATCCAAACTAAAATGAACAATTATTTGATTTAGTAACTAATGACATCATTCAGAGTTCAGTGCAGGAAACAGAAACCACTTTAGACATTTTGAGCAGAAAAGGATTTCATTTAGGAAATTAAGAACTTAGAATATTGTTGGGAAACTTGGAGAGACTCCACTGAGACCTCAGAGGAGACACTTTAGGGACAAATATTGTCTTGCAGCTGCACCACTGACTCCTGATCCCTAGAAGCTGGTGACCGAACCCTGGGATATGTCCCTTGTCATTCACATCTCCGTGACCTCTCTTACCAGGAAAAATGGTAACAATAGTGAGACTTAGCTGTAGAATCAACATGATACACATATTGAAAGTTAACCGAGATGTCCTTATGTAGGTGAATGTATAAATAAACTGTGATCCATCTAGACAATGGAATATTATTCAGTGCTAAAAAAGACATGAACTATCGCACTGTGAAAAGACATGGAGGAAACTTAAATGTAAATTACCAAGTGAAAGAAGCCAAGCTGAGAAGCCTACATACTGTATGATTTCAACTATATGACATTCTGGAAAAGGCAGAATTCTGGAGACAGTCAAAAGATCAGTGGTTGCCAGGAGTTAGAAAGGGTGGGGTAAACAGGAGGATCATAGAGGATTTTAGGGCAGTGAAATGACTCTGTGTGATAACTTATTGGTGGTACCCATCAATATACATTTGTTCCAAACGCACAGAGTGTACAACACCAAGAGTTAATGGTAATGTAAAATATGGAATCTGAGTGACAATGATACGTAAATGCAGGTCCATCAGCTGTTGCAAATGGACCATTCCTGTGAGTGATATTGATAATGGATGTATGGGGACAGGGAAGATACAGGAAATCTCTATATCTTCTGCTTAATTTTGTTGTGAACCTACAACTGCTCTAAAACTCGTCTATTTTTTTTTAAAGGCCGACATCTGTCATCATTTGTATAGATCTAGTCCAAATCCTCTATGTGAAAAATTTAAACACTGATGTTCAGGGCTGTCTGAAGAACTTTTTAACTTGAAAAATAGCTGAGCTCATACAAAGGATCAGACTATCAAATCAGATTTTCACAACTAAGGATCTTTCCCAGAGCCAACCTATACTAATAATTTCAGAGACAAACAACTGAAACACATAGGTGAGGGACGCCTGGGTGGCTCAGTCAGGTACGTATCTGACTTGATTTCAGCTCAGGTCATGATATTGAGCCACATGTTGGGCTCCATTCTATGCTCAGTAGGAACTCTGCTTGGGATTCTCTCTCCTTCTTCCCCTCATCCCAGCTCCCAAAAGAAAGAAAGAAGAAAAGAAAGAAAGGAAGGAAGGAAGAAGGAAGGAAAACTTTTAAAAATAAAAAAGGCTCAGTTGAAGCACAGAACAGATGTGGAGCCCTGAGGGTGATTCCCTGGTTCCTTCGTTCCCTCACACACATATATTTTGACCCTGACTAGACGAGGTCTCTAAATGAGGTACACAGATTACCTCACCCAGTAGACAGCACTGTCACTATGAAACATCTCAGTTTTTATCCCAGATGATCATTTACCTGATGTAATATTTTCTAGGGAGAAAAACCCCATTAATCCATAGATCCAAGGTGTGTTTACTTTAAACAACCCCAAACCAAGGGCATTCTGCTAAAGAAGATTCCATAGATTTGGACTCTCCCTTGGAAATGTCAGTAGCATATTTATCAGGAGTTCTGGTTATCAGTATGTATATATGGAGATAAAATCAGATCACTCACCTTTTCTCTTTTCTTGGGATCATACCCCTCAATGGAAGAATTGGGTTACAGGCCAGCTGCTTTAAGACCTTCCTCCTCAATACCAAACCTACAGAAAAATTGAAATAATAGAATAAACTTACCATGATATTGTAACCACATTCAAGAAATGTAACACTGATCTAACATTAATTTAATATAGGGTCCATATTCAAATGATCCTAATAATGTCTCTTAACACTGTGGTGTTTTATTGTAGTTTGATGTTTCTGATTCAGGATCTACTCAAGGATTGCATACTCCCTTTAGTAGTCATATTTCTGTTCTATACTCTTCTAGCCCAGATTGGTTCCACTGACTCTTTTTGACTTTTATGAAACTAATAATTTTTGAATAGCCCAGGCTTTGTAAAATCTTTTGAGTGTGTATTTATCTGGGTGTTTCCTCACACCTTGATGCCAGCTAGATCATTTTAGAAAAATACAAGCAGGTGACATTTTGTTTTTCTGCGTATCATATCAGGAGACACAGAATGGCAGTTGTCCTTCTATTGGTAATATTACACTTTTCTCTTGGTTGAGAAGTCGACCAGATGTCTACGTAAAATATCATATGACTCATAGTGTCTTCGAATTTCATGCCCCGTACCACAGTTCTTTCCAAACTCTCTCATAGGCAATGTCATTATTGATTTCTAATTCTCCAATCACATAGTTTTGAAGACCTCAAAAAGCAAACAAAAAACAAAATCTTTTTTTTTGTCTCCAATCCTACATACTAATAATCCCTTCTCTTATCCATTTGCAAGTTTTCCCCTTTTTATTATTTCTCAGATATATTCCTTTATCTCCATTATGAAATCATCATCTTAATTTAGTCCTTAAACTTCTGTCCCATGAACATTCAGAGCAGATGTTGCTAACTTTCACTGATGCTTTCCTATTTCATTTTTACTATTTTCTATCCCATGGAATATTTTTTGGTCTTCATTTGTAATTCTCCTTGGTCCCTGTATTAATTTGCTAGGGCTGCTATAACAAAGTACTACCAACTGGGTGGCTCAAGAAACAGAAATTTATTGTCCCACAGTTCAAGGCGCTAGAACCCCAAGATCAAGGGATCAGCAAGGCTGGTTCCCCCTGAGGGCTCTGAGGGACAATTTGTTTCATGCTTCAAGTGCTTTGCTGATAATCCTTGGCATCCCTGGGTTGTAGAAGCATCACCCCATCTCTGCCTTCATCTTCCTATGATGTTGCCCTGTATGTTTCTGTGTTCAAATATCCTCTTTCTTACGAGGACAATAGTCAGATTAGGGGTCCACCCTACTCTAGTATGAACCCATTTTAAGCAGTTAGATCGGTAATAATCCTATTTCCAAGCAAGGTTACCTTCTTAGGTACTAGTGGTGAAGATATATATATATATATATATATATATATATATATATATATATATATGAATTCTGAGGGGACACAAGTCAATCCATAAAAAACCCTTATATAAATTCTTATCTGCTGGGATATGAGCTACTACTTTATAATTATTTGATCTAGTCAAAACATCATTTGTAATGCTTTGCCTGAAGCCTTTCTTACTTAATCCTGCCTAGTTATTTTCATTTAGAATATTCCATTAAAATTCTCTTCATACTTACTATCTGCTAAAATAAAATTGGATTTTTATTAATATCTAGAGACATCAATTGTGCTTATGTGCTAATTGGGTGTCATTCATTTTTAAGTGAAAAGAACCCATTTCATTATAATCAAAGGTGGGGCTAAATTCAGGTATGGCCTCAAGGTACTGTCCCTCCCTGTTTCTTGCATCTGATTTCTGCCTGCTTTGACTATACTACAGATGGAATTTTTCCTCATGGTAGCCAATTTGACATGGCCAGGTCCATATTGATATTGTACCTGATGAGCAATAAACTGGAAATAAGATGCATAGTCCTTTCCAAAAGAGCTCTTGCAGATTCCCAATTTTGCATCTCATTGGCCAAGAGTGGGTCCCATTTTTGTCCCTGGAGGGATCACTATAGCTATCTAATGGTCATGCAGGTAAACTCTTGAGTGAAGATGTATTTTCATCAAAGGAAACCCAGGCTTTTTCCCTGCCACAGGAAAGTAATGGATGAAGACTAGGCAAAACAAACAAAAGCCAACTAACCCACCATATGTTCACTATAGCTTACATGTATGCTTCTCTTATATTTTAATCATCACCTTCAGTAAATGAGAATGTGTGCATTTTACACAAATCTATTCAAGTTGTGTAATTTCTGCAGCCACTGTGGTGCTGAAGAAAATGAAGTGGATGTAATTCTCCAAATCTTGATTAAGAGAGTTTTCAGGAGCATGTCTCTCTAGGGAAAAGTACAGCATGCTTTTATCTCCTAGGGATAACATACGGATTAACCAAAACTTTGAACATGAAAAGTACAATATAAATGTATCTTTTAATCATGTTTCTGAAAATAATATCTGTTTTCCTTATCTATTCAGAGTAACACCAGGTAACAGAAGTAAATTGTAATGAAATAAACCAGATTAATCATGCTGGGACTAAATAAGAGATTGAAGCAAAATAGTTAGACAGAGACTCTCCCATCTTTAATACAAAACCAAATCCAAACATGACTTCAACTTACTAAAAAATAAATCACGTCCACTTTCTTCACAAGATTCTTTATGTATTGCAAAAAAAATGACCTTTAAACTACCTTGAGAGATAGCAGCTGACTATAAAATTATAGTTATTAGCAGGATAACCAGAGATTAAAGTATTTAGAGTATTATAAAAAAAATACTAAGAGACAGATGTTAACAATTTGCAACCTCAAAAGACAGCTACAATAAAACCCCTATATTGTAGTGATTCTAAGGGATGATTGGGGGATTCATGATAATATACTACACCTAGAAATCTAAATGTGGGTAAGTAAAATTACCCTTTCTTTGAGAAATTTTTCATAAAAGTTTGATTTGTAAAAACCACAGAAAATCACTAATAATATTTATCAAGTATTCACCTCTGCCCCAAAGATTTTTAAGTGCAATGTTTCCTTTATTATAAATAACTAAAACACACACCTGTATTTTTTGAAAGACATTCCTCAAATACATAATGATTTTAGCTTGTTCACCATTAACTCTTTGGTAGCAGGGCAACATGGACCTAAATTGAGTGTTAGGAATCATGAGTTACAGACATCATTATTAATTTCCATTTGATCCTGGGCCAGTTATCCAATGATCATTTTTCTTTCATTTTTAGAGGAAAGCTTCAGCAACATTTTCTCTGAGCAAAATCTGGAAGGGAAAACATGAGCACTGGCACCAGAGAGACTTGATTCTTATCCACACTATGCCACTGAAGTCTGCAGAGGCTGAGTAAGCTCATGGATTACAGCACCCACCAGCTTGGGTTCAAGTCCTAGATCTGACTTTTGCTTGCGTGTGACCTTGCTTTAACTGTTTAACTTCCCGTGTCCATGTTTCCTAATTCCTCGAATGGCGATGATAGTAATACTTGCCGCGGGAGTGATGAGGAGTAAAAGGTTCAATATTTATGAAGGGCTTAAAACATTGCTTGGGGCAGGATTTGCTGTTACCTACTCTTTGAAAGCTTTTAGGTAACCAAACCCTGTTACCTCTTCAGTGAAATAGAGTTGGGGCGATGTTGTGAGATATAGTTTATAAAATGCCTAAAAGCTTTACCTGTAGTAACCACCTAGTGAATGATAGTCACTTTCCAAGTGATGAGAATATTCTGTGATGGCAACTGGATGTGGGACCAGGAGATATTCTACAAAATGGCCTGGTTGTCTACCTTAATGACAAGCTTAAGTTTCAAGGATGTGTCTGGAATATTGTATTTTCACCACTGTCACCAGAGAGTTTTAATGTTTATTATAAAATTAATATCAATTCAGTAAACACATATTAACTTTTTTTTTTTTTTGTATGACATTGTCAGATGCTGAATTGGAAAGCAGATGTAAAGAGAAAAACATTTACTTGGCATTTCCCCTGGGAATCATGTTTTACCCCCATGCAATCTGTTTAATTCTCATATGTTCTTTGCTTTAGTCAATGACCATCCCCCTTGCTTTTGAGGACCATTTCCCTCTTCTCCTTGGTCTTCTGTGTGCAAGCCTTGACAAGTTTCTGTGTAAGGCCTCCAGGACTATTATCTCTGCCATAGACTTGGACTTCATCATTCCTTGCTTGTACTCTTGATGCATGCTGAGGGAGCTCCTCCAGAGCATTTTCTACTTTTGCCCATTTCTTTGGTGGGTCCAGATTAATGAGAAGATACTGTTCAGAATCTTCAGAATGACACTGTTTTCTAAGCTACCATTCCAACAGTTTCTTACTGTTTCTTTGTAGCATTATATGGTCCTTCTGAGTCCCTCATCCCCCTGGTTATGTCTTTACTTATGCTTTACTAATGCTGCTTCCTTTATGTGGGAATGTACTCATCTACACATCCACATCCTGCTCATCATCAGCAGAAAATTTCAAAACCTGTCTTGTTCCACAAAGTCTTTTCTAGTTTTTCCCTTCTCTCCTTCTCTGCTCACTCTCCCTCTCTCAATGTGGAAATCATCTCTTGTCTTCTCAGAACTCTCACACTTTTCATTTTTACCTCTTTATTTCACTTATGTTTACTTTGTACTAGATTTATTTTCTACCTTTTATTCCTTACATTGTAAATTTTGTAAATTCTTAGAGAATAAAATACAGTCTGATTTGTCTTACCATCTCCATAATGGCTAACAGTGCATATGGATACTAAGAATTACTTAGTTAATGACTGAAGAAATAGATAGGGAAAAAAAAGCTATGATAGTTATATCCAAGAGCTCAAAATCTAGCAGAGACTATCATCTATCTGTCTGCCTATCTATCATCTATGTATAATCTCTCTCTCTCTCTCACACACACACACACAATGATGCAAGGTTGACTCTGAAAAGACTAAAAAACAATCTCAAGACATGTACAACAATCTTGTTAAACAAGTATAAGCAAAAGAATACTTACTCTGGAGAATTTGAGGGTTGTGGGCTTCTCAGAGGGGATAGAATGTAGATTGAACTTTGAAGGCAAGCTAAAGACATAAGCAGGTGGGGGAAAAAAGGATATTTTAGAGACTGAGGCAACAATTTGAGCCAAGATCTGGAGGCAGTGAGGGGAGGGCTCTACTCAGGAAATGGTGCCCTAACTGTTCTCATTGGATGTGTTATGCATGAACTTACTTAAGTCTTATGACTGGGGAGATCCCCAGAGATTTTCTCCTCAACCTAGCCTAAGTTGACTTAAAAATGATGCAACCATTTTCTCCATATTATGTGGGTACAACTCCATTATTGAATATTACATATTTTTGTGAACTCTAGACCTCTCCTTTTACTGAATATAATTGATAATTACTAAAAGTTGTGGGAAGAGATGTGCTCATTCAACATTTTTATTACTTACCATTTTGTTTCATGATAGCAGAGTGAGCTACAAATCAAACTTAATATGTATCAGTATATTTTTTTAGTGGTACACCAAATTTAATTTTAAAAGAGTTAATCCATTTAAGTTTTGTGATAGAACATGTAGATTGACAAACCTGAAAAGATGAGAGATAAAGCGCCCTGCACATAAAAAAAGTGCTTCATAAAGACGAATTAGCTGGTAGAGTGGTCACCCATGATATTGTCCACACTGTATTTGTCCTCTTTCCCATCCACATGGCTATGATGGACGCAGCCATATTCCAAGGAGACACACACACATTCCTGGTCTTGAGTTCCATAAAGCACTCCATTATTTAAAAAAATATATATACTAAATTTCCCCTCTTTTTTTGTATAACCTTCTTTCAATTGCATTTTGGTCTTTTTCTATCCAAATACTTGGAATAAGTACAATTCATCACAACTTGTTTTCTTATACATGGTTACCCAGAGATATTATATGTACCATTTTAAGAACCCAAATTGAAATTTTACCTCTAGGAATAATTTCCAACTTCTGTGCAGACTTCAAAAACTCTATTTGATGCAACATGGAGGCTTAAGTGGGTAGAAGAATAAATGAAACAAGATGGGATTGGGAGGGAGACAAACCATAAGTGACTCTTAATCTCACAAAACAAACTGAGGGTTGCCGGGGGGAGGGGGTTTGGGAGAAGGGGGTGGGATTATGGACATTGGGGAGGGTATGTGATTTGGTGAGTGCTGTGAAGTGTGTAAACCTGGTGATTCACAGACCTGTACCCCTGGGGATAAAAATATATGTTTATAAAAATAAAAAAATTAAAAAAAAAAAAAAAATAAAAAAAAAAAAAAAAAAAAAAAAAAAAAAAAAAACCTCTATTTGTCCTAACTCTAGGGTAAAGATTATTATTTTATGAAACAAGTATTAGGAGGTGAAGACTTTCCCCCTGGAAAATGGGAAGGCTTCTTAAATAGCTATACCTTTCTGAGTTTGGCTAATTCCATCAGATGCTTCTGGATTTTTTTTCCCCCTACGAATAAAGACCTAGTTTTAATATATTAGCTCTGCTGTGGGGCAAAAATATGTCTACATTATGATCATTAATATGAATTTCTCTTTTACCTTGGGCATTCTTTCTTCTTCGGTGACTAAGCTGCATGAGTGGTGCGAAATTTGGCTTTACCAATGAATCATTTCACAAGGATTTCTGAATTTGAGGTCTATAGGGTTGAAACAAAACCCATTTAGTGGCAGAAGCCGTAAGATACAAAACTCACATGCTGTGTTCTGCCATATTCCCTATAAAATAGAGGAATAGTATAAAAGGAAATGACATCTTGAGCAATCAGAAACAAGAGATGGAAAGAGGTGGAACTTGCAATTCCAGGTCACAGTTGGTCCTGGGCCCCGCAACACTTTGTCTTTCCGCTAGTTGGGGTTCTAACTGTGGATTATACTAGTAATATATACCCTGTTCTGCTTGAACATGTTGCAGGGCTATCTGTCATTTGTGACCATGCTTCTGTAAAATCTCTGACTCATCCTGGGAGACAGGAAGCTGGTGCTAGACATATGAGTGGAGAAAGACTGGCTTCGAGCCTTGGAATGTGGAGCAAATGACAACTGGTGACTGTGCTTAAGTTCCAAAGAGGCAGACCAAAACCAGATTACCTGACCTGAACTAAAAGGTCTAGAATGGCCATCAGGTTTGGCTAATCAAGAAGCAGACACTAGGAGAGAGTTTCCTGTGCAGGAAGGAGGGGTGTATGGCTTCATCCAGGAGTGGGAAGGGAACATGAAGATCCCGAGCCAGTTCTGATGCAAAGCCAAAGGACTGACTCCAATGCAAAGCCATCCTTTCAGCAGTGCACAGAAGGGGAGGGATGAGAAACTACATGTAGGTTATAATATAATAGAAATAGCAACAGGTAACTTCTTTCTCTCATACCTGGGAAATGAACCAACATTATCCAGTTAGTCAATCCATATGGCCCTGAACATTGTTAACAAATATGAAACTGTAAGAAAGCCAAATATAGCCCTATGCCATTTTAGCAATGCAATTGGCATTCCCTTAGAGCACTGGTATTTCGGAATATGTTGACATAAATGAAAGAATCTGGGAAAAGACATCTCAGACCAGAATATCGAAATCTGTAATCTGAAGAAGACATTTGACCCAAGTTCTTCTTGAGAAGTCCAACTACCAACCATTTTAGGATTCTAGAATCCAGTTGTGTCCTTAGTTTCTGATGCTAGCTGCAAAGCAGACATCAGAGGTATCAGAAGGCAGAGTTAGATGCTTTATGTGTTCGAGGAAAATAAAACCTGCTCAGTTGCACAACTGACTGACACAGAATTATGAAACACCTTATGATTTAGTTCAGTGGAAACTGCCAGAAACGTCTCTCCTAAAATTCCCATCTTACCTGAAAAGATGAGGCAATACAAGGCTTTTTTTTTTTTTTTTTTTTATGACATGCCTTAACTTTTCAAATTAGTTTACTGTGAGCTTATAAATCATGACCAGTTTTCATTTTTTCGCCCTGGTGGGCACCCCTCTGTCTGGCTACATCCTAGGGTGGAAGACCTCTCCTCTTCCCCATATGTGTTTGGAATGCAATAATTCCCTCACTCTTCCCTATCACTAATTGCCTTGTCTTTTAAAGTAGACAACTGCAAGTTGAGTGCATGGGGGGTAGGACTATGGGGCCTTATTAAATTAGGGTCAGTCAAGTTAGAAGGTGTGGCATAACTTATGTCTACATTTCTGACCTTGAACATGCTTAGCTAGATTCCTGACCCTGAACTTGCTTTATGGTCCGTTGCATTAATTACGACTGCATGAAAATTTAAAAAAGGAAGGAAGGCAGGAAGGAAAGAAGGAAGGCATGAATCAGGGAGGGAAGAAAGGGAGGAACGGAGGGAGGAAGGGAAACAAATCTAAACTATTTGACCCAAATAGTGTTTGGGAACTTTATTGGGTTTCCCTGGTTTGGTTTGTGTTCAGATGGTGAAGCATTTAATTTGTCCACTTTCTCCAGTCATCCATTTGCTTCCCTTATCAAGAGAACATCACTTTCCCATAATCCTTAGAATCATTTTCTTATAATATACTAAGGTTAAGAACCTGCTAACTTAAAATAAGTGGTAATTTAAATTACTTAACATTTGTATATGATTAACACACAAAGCTCTACACATCTATTTCTTATAGCTGCCCTGTGTGGTAAGAATTCACTTGTCAAGGTAAGCAGGTCTGCTTTATCATGGTGGCCTCAGACAGGACTTATGAGAGTTATATCCATCTTAAATTCTTTTCTAAGGGGTGGGGAATGTGTTAGGGCTTAAAATCCGTATAAATAAATGTGAAGCAAGTTTGAAACCTGAAAGACTTCCTTCTACATAGGGAGCTCTATACTATACAGGCAGAGAGATTGCATTTCTGCTTTTATTAATCACAAAGGAGGCACATGTTTAGCCAGCCGAAACCGGTTTTATTAGTGAATATACATTCCTTGCACCTAGGTTTATAGTCTTCATTCTAAAAGTGTTTTATATTCTTCCTTCCACTTATGGCTGTTCAGAGTGACTGAGCTCAAACCCAATCCTTGTGAATTCACCAACTAACACATTTAGTTGAAGAAGGGAGTAATGCTAGTCTTTCTGAAGGGGTCCGTGGGAAGTCACACACTTCCAGGTAAAAGTAGAATTAAAAATAGCAAATATTTTTTGAAGGGTTTATCTCCTTATACCACTGAGCACTGACAAGGTTGATTGGATTTTTCATTCCTCTGCTGATGTTTCCGTGTTTTGTTCTAATAAAGTGGAGAGGAAGTAGCAGGGCTGTAGTTCTTACCCTCAGTGGCTTTACTTGATCCTACCCAGAATTCCTCTGAAGGGACACATGATGAGTGATGGGATCATAAATCCCAGCAAGCAGAGGAGGGAGAGACTGGGCTGACACATCACCTCTGAGGCCTGGGCTGCAGACTCCCAACTGATTTATTTGCCCATTTCCCCTCATTATGAAAGATGGATATGGTTTAGCTCAAACATTTTATAGAGGCATTTGATCAGGGTGAACCAATTTCATGGGGAAGAGACTCCTGTCTTTATCCTGTTTCTTGTTCTCTAAGAACAATTGTTTTTTAACCTAAATGTAGCCAACAGGCCTCCCTCAAATGATTATTATTTTTCTTAGAAATGAAAAAAAAAGAAAACCTTTCCTTCTTTTCTTATGCCACTTATTTTTCTTTGGAAGTATACTTGACACACAATGCTACATTAATTTCAGGTGTACAACCTAGTGGTTTGACAAGTCTATACGTTATGCTGTGTTTACCACAAGTGTAGCTACCAGCTGTCACCATATGATGCTATTAGAATGTCATTGACTACATTCCCTGTGCTGTATCTTTCATCCCCATGACTTATTCGTAGCCCTGCCTTCCTCAGGAGTAACTTGGATATTGGAAGCTCTGCCTTTCTCAGTACCAAATAACAGTTAAGGTGAGTAATGGTGAGGGATCAGGCAGATGTAGTCTAAAGTTATACCAGCCACTTTTCCGTTGTAGGGCTCCATGCACATTATTCAGCTTCTGAGACTCACTTATTGGCTGAATGGCATTAATCATAATGCCTTTCTCCTAGACTTAAATGAGATAACACTTGTCACATAGGAAGTGCTAAGGAAATAATTGCCACCACATCTCAGCATCATCCTTTTCGTCTCTACAACATGAGCACCAACACCATACTAGGAAGGAGGCTTCATGACTTTTAGCCTTTCTGTCTCCCTTGCATTAGGTCCTGATGCTTTGGTACCCAGGATACCAGAAATGGTCTTCTTGCCTTGGGTTTATGTGGACTTAATCTTACATTAAATGTTGTCATCATCTCCATTCACCTACAGGTAAGTGCAGTCTCCTAAACCTCATGTGATAGGTACACACAGGCAGCATCCTTTTCCACATGGTTTCCTGTGTTCCTTCATAGCAATCTGTATCTTTCACACGAAATCATCAAATTGCTACATTTCACTGAAATTATGTGCCTATCAATCTATCTTCCCCACCAAACTGGAAGCTCAAGGTCAGGGATTGTCCTACAGGTGCCTGGCACAGGGAGGTGTTCGCTCCAAATACAATTTTGGGGAGTTTAAAGATTAGTGTTGGGATGGGAGGAGATTTACAAATCGCTTTTTTGGGGGTGCCTGGGTGGCATAGTCGGCTAAGCATCTGCCTTCATCTGGGCCATGAACCTGGGATCCTGGGGTCCTGGGATTGAGCCCTACATCAGGCTCTCTGCTCAGTGGAAGCTCTACTTTTCTCTTTCCCTCTGCTGCTCCCCCTGCTTGTGTGTTCTCTTTCTCTCTGTCAAATAAATAAAAAATCTTATCTGAATATGAGAAAAGTAAATGGCTAATATAGTTACAGAGGGTTCCAAGAAGAAATATTTATAAATATGTGTGTATACACAGATTAACATATACACATATATTTGCTCTGTCAACTAAGAAGGCATAAAGAAAAAATAGCCCTGTAACAACAGGTACTCCTAGCACCCAGATGTTGATTTCTAATATTATTCTCTAATAAAAGGAACCACAGGTCCTTGGAGAAATGACTGATTCTACGACTGGGGCAGGACACACACAAGATGATCCTGAAGTCTCTTATGGAGCCTGAAAATAAGGAAGGGCCAACACACACACACACACAGTTGGAGTATGTCAGGAGGTGCCAGAACAAACTGAAAGAGCCCCCAGAGTCCAGAAGCTGGAATAATTAGACCAAAAAATCATTAAGGTTGTATTAGATTGCACCTCAAAGTGATGATAAATATCTAAGAGTTTTATATAAATAAATAAATTAAATACCTAATGGGGGAAAAGCAACAACTCTTCTGAGTGTAAAAATTTATGTAGATACTCTGTTGTGAAGGAGTAGGGGGCATAACTCACCACTCTTTAACCAGGGACTTTTCATAGACTTTCTTCCGGAGTATGGTATAGAAAGGGAGGGGGACAGCAGAGTAACTTTACAGTAGAAAAACCTGTCAAACAATACTTTAGCCAGGTCACCAAGGTCAATGTTAACTGTGATAAACCATGTGGACAGTGTGTACCTTTCATGTGGTATGATGAATATGGCACTTTATCTTTGTAATCTTCCTCCCTGAAACCCATAACTCTAGTCTAATCATGAAAAAAAAATTAGACAAATTCCAACAGCAAGACAGCCTACAAAATACCTGACCAGTACTCCCCAAAACTTGTAAGGTCATCAAAAGCAAGGGAAATCGGAGAAACTGTCATAGCCCAGAGGAGCCTAAGATTAAATGTAATGTGGTCTCCTGGCTTCAATCCTGGAATAGAGAAAGGATGTTTGGTAAAACTAAGGCAGTCCGAATAAAGCAAGGACTTTAGTCAGTTATAATATATATCAGTATTGGTTCATTAATTGTAATGAACGCATCACGCCCAGGTGAGATGTGAAAAATAAGGGCAACTATGTGTGGCAATTAGACGAGAACTTTCTGAACCATCTTAAGTTTTCTGTAAGTCTAAAACTGCTCTAAAAAATTAAGTCTATTAAAAATGGCTAAAGAAAAAAATGAACAAAGCAAATGAGAGGAATAAACAGGATTAGCTGACTAATATAGAAGAGATACTACTTCTTTCTTAACACGATGTCCCTTTCCCTGCCTTGGGGTCATTTAGGTGAATGAATTTATGTCACTAATTAGATCAATAATTGCCTCTAACTTCTGCTTCATTGTGTATGTGGACAGGAGTAGAATGTGGGTACTTCATTATGGAATCCTTCCTACAATAAGAATAATATGTTACAACAGCAGTTGTAACAGTTTTTTGTTTGTCTGTTTTTTGTTTTGTTTTTTTTTTGTTGTTGTTTTTTAATCAGTAGCTTCATGACTTAATACCCATTTCCTGTAGTCCTTGCTTGGTCCATACTGGTGTCCTGGTCATGAGAGGGGAATATCCCAATTTTGTATAAGAGCTGACTCAGAAGTTAACAAATATTCCTGGTCTGAAGTGTTGAATGAATTAGGATGTCCCTCTGAATATTTTGGGAGACAGTAAGGTAGATGAAAGAAGGCTGAGCACCAACCTACTTTCAGGGAGTTTAGGCATGGGGAGGTGTTTTGTTGGACTCTTGTCAACATGGAACAGATACAGATGCCAGTGGTAAGAAGTCGAAGCATTCCATGTTAAGAAGCTGTATTCTCGGGGCACCTGGGTGGCTCAGTGGGTTAAGCTGCTGCCTTCAGCTCAGGTCATGATCTCAGGGTCCTGGGATCGAGTCCCGCATCGGGCTCTCTGCTCGGCGGGGAGCCTGCTTCCCTCTCTCTCTCTCTGCCTGCCTCTCCGTCTACTTGTGATTTCTCTCTGTCAAATAAATAAATAAAATCTTAAAAAAAAAAAAAAAGAAGCTGTATTCTCCTGTGTTGCCATGCCTGTAGCCACTGACTTACTTCCTAGACAATAAATATTTTGGTTCAAGCAAAAATTGCTGAAGTTAGCACTCTTAACCAACTTGATAAAGAAGATGAAAAGTTAGCTTGCAGCTCTCAAGTGACCCTGCTCCTAGAGTCATACTTAATTTCATATACACAGTTCTGTGTCCTTGCTTCATCTGAGTTCTGATAAACAGTGGTGTGGGAGAAAGGCAGAGGATGTCTGCATGACAGGGTGGCCCGGGTCAGCAAATTAATGTTCCTTCTTGGGGCCAGGGCTGGCCAGGAGAAGGATTAGCTCTGACCTTGAGGGTTTTACACGAGGGGGATGAGGAGGTGGTCCAACATGGAGGAAAAAAGAGAGGAAATCATAGCCATTTTGATAGGAGTCTTAGATGCATTAGCTTTCTTATTTAAGCCAAAATTCTTTCCCAGTCATGTAAGCAAAGCCTCTGGGATTGGCTGAATGTCTTTAATTTTTAAACAATGGTAGAGATGTCAGGTAAGCACATCGTGAAGTGCAAAAACCTTTGGTGAAGATTATATTCATAATTTTTTCCACCTATGCAGCATCTTTAGCTTTCCAGACTGCTTATGGGAAACTGAAGTCACCCCCTCCTGGCTCCAGCCAATATCTTCTCCCATTTTACTTCAGGAAAAATTCAACACTATATGAAATGGTTTTGAATTGCCTTGGAAAATCAAGTCTCCACAATTGCATAAATAGATGGGAGTAGGTGGTGGTGGGAGGGCAGTGTGTTACACAACATAGGGCCAGCACCAGCCCGTCCCCTGCATGCAAAATTGAAGATGGGGGTTTTTTGTAAAAAAGGTATTAAAATTTTTGAGATGGTGACAGTAGAATATGAAGCCTTGTATGCCTTCATGAAGCCAGTCCTGGTCTGGACTAGGCAAAAGGAGCTCTAATCCTGTCCCTGTCTTTTACCAATTGTGTCACTTTGGGCAAGGATCTCACAGTCTTTGGCTCAGGTTTCTCTGTGTGTAAAGTAATAATAAGAGCATCTACCTCATTTTTAGAATATTAAGTGAAACAAGGAATGCAAAGAACAAAGTACATTGTACAGTTCAGGAGGCATTCCCTGACTTAATGGTCATAGAATGGCATCAATAACCATAGTACAGGCAAGAAAGGAGAGGCAGGAATCAGGGGTTGTGCTGGCAGCACCCAAGTATCCCTCGCCAGGGCTCTATCTCCTGCATAGATATGCTAGGTCGGGAGACGTGCTGCCTCTGCTCAGCTGTTGCACACCCCACCTCGGCTGGCTGCCACTTGCCGGTTCCCACCTGCAGGCTTCAGAGGAGGCCATTTGGAACTAGCATTTGACACCACTCGCAGTATAGAAAAGACCAGAAAGAGGGGTCAGGAAACTGCTACAGCGGTCACCTCCTTGACAAGGGCATGTGTTTCCATTTACTACATACAGTCTTGTTCCTGTAGAATCCCAGTCCCTTAGTATGCTCTGAAATTTCCTGAGGGCCTTGTGCTTGACCTCCACACCTGGGTCTGTTGAGCTGACTTCCTGCTGTTGCTGCCTGCCCTCTAGCCTGCCCGTCCATCCCCTTGGTGACCCTCGGAGGGCCGGACCGCATAGCGTGTGTGCCCTATGGCCTCCCTGTCTCTACACTCTCTCTGACCCGATGCTGTGACGTCTGTATTTGCCCTCGGGCTGCCTGCCGACTCTGTCTGTGGCCCTCTAGATCAGTTGAATGTCTTCCAGTTTTGGCCATTTGCCCAGAACAGTGACCCTAAGCTGCCTGGGGCTTATCGACCGATGCCTCACAACACATCGGCAGAATGCAGCCCATTTACCAACCCCCAGCCTAGCCCCGCTCTATGAGTGGTCTCATAACGACGCAGAACAATGGCTAGTGGAAACTTCTCCACCTGCCTTGATTCATTCAGTTTAACCACCACCCGCGTCAGTCACTGAGCTTTAGTCCAAGACACTGAAGAGAGCTGTTCTCCATCCCATGGGCAGTCTTCCTCCCTTCTTCTGCCTGTGGGCAGGCAGAATGGTGGGGACATTTTTTCCTTTGGGGTCAGCAAGAGTTCTCCATGAACATGCCTCTTTGTTCTTTATGGTTTAGTTACATTCTGAAAAAAAAAAAAAAAATCAAGTTGGCTTAGTGCAGAATTAACCCTTTGGGATTATATATTAGTTGACAATCCTTAATACCACACCATTTATTTTTCATTTGGTAGGTATTGTGGCAGTGAGCCAAACTGCAGTGGAAAGATTAATAGCCAATCAACCCCTGCTTTTTTTTTTTTTTTTTTAAAGATTTTATTTATTTATCCGACAGACAGAGATCACAAGTAGGCAGAGAGGCAGGCAGAGAGAGAGGAAGGGAAGCAGGCTCCCAGCCGAGCAGAGAGCCCGATGCGGGCCTCGATCCCAGGACCCTGAGATCATGACCTGAGCCGAAGGCAGCGGCTTAACCCACTGAGCCACCCAGGCGCCCCTCAACCCCTGCTTTTACTGTGTTTAATATAGGGCTGGAGTTGGATAAGCCACTCTAACTCACCAATGGGTGCTTATCATCCAGCTGAAGCTACCAGCATGCTGCAGAATATATGTTTTTGGATACTGGAAAAGTATTCCAGTCACAAGGTCTCTACAGTGTGGTCTGAACAACCGGACAGTTTGCAGGAGTCCTAGAGTAGTGTCCACCTTGGAGTCCCTCAAAGAAGTGATAATGTTAAAATCATCTTCCTTCACTTACCAGCAATGTGGGATGGCATGATCACTCTCTCCTTGAAGCCCTTCCTCTACTTCCCGGGGTATCTCTTTCTGATCTCCCTCCTGTCTCCCAGACTCCTTGTATTTTGTCTCCTTGCAGTTCCTTCTCGTATCCCAGGTCACCAAATACTGAAATACTCCTTACTCGGTGCTGGGAGAAATTTTCCATTTGCTTCTTCAGATTCTGTCCCACGCATTCTTTCTCCAACCCACTCTGTGCCCTCAAGGCCGACCTTTGTAGATTATGTAACAATGTAATCTATAGTGCCTGTTAAGAACTGAATTGTGCCCCCATCAAATTCATATGTTAATGTCTAGCCCCCAGTATCTCAGAATATGAACTTGTTAGAAATAGGGTCACTGCAGATATAAGGAGGGAAAATTAAGTCATAATAGGAAGGGGTGGACTTCTAATCCAATGTGACCTGTGTCCTTAGAAAAAGGGGACATTAAGATATAGACTCACAAGGAGAATGTTGTGTGAACATGAAGGCAGAGATCAGGGTGATGCACCTAGAAGCCACAGAACACCCAAATTGCCAGCAACTGTCAGGAACTATATAATAGCCAAAGAATGGATTCTCTCTTAGAGCCCTTAGAAAAAAAACAGCCCTGAAAGCTCTTGATCTTGAACTTTTATCTTCAGAACTGTAAGATAATAAATTCTTGTTCTTTAAGTCAGTTTCTGTTACTTTGTTACAGCACCCCTAGCAAATTAATATTGGGCCCATGGGAATCTGGTAGGACAGTGGAGGGAGAAAGGGTGGGTCAGGTCCTGTAGGCCCCCAGCTTCTTCTTATGAGGTCAAAGGACTGCATTGGTTCCCACATCAGCCAAAATTTTCAGGGGTGTAGTGGCTGAGCTGTTGCTAGCCCTGAGGGCCATGATGTGCTTGATGATTGCCCTACACCTTCCCACACCTTTGAAATCTATTCCTGTGTAAATAAACCTTTTTCAATTTATCCTAAGTTGAACATGCCATCTGTTTTGTGTTGGTATGCTGACTCATACAGACCTTCTCTCCTTCCCACACATGCTCACTCCCTCCCTTGATCATTCCCTCCTGGTGCATGACTGTAAATACTATCTCCGGTCTGGAGATAGTATTTCCATTGACTTTCAGACTTCCCTAGTTCTTGTTCACTTGTTATTCTCCCTTAGCTTTGTTTTGTTTTGTTTTGTTAGTTTAAAGATTCTATTTATTTATTTGAGAGAGAGCAAGAGCCAATGAGTGAGAGAGCATGAACAGGGAGAAGGGACAAGGGAGAGGGAGAAACAGACTCCCTGGTGAGCAGGGAGCCTGAAATAGGGCTCGATCCCAAGATCCCAGGATCATGACCTGAGCTGAAGGCAGACATTTTCCTCATGTGATTATGGTGGTCTAGAAATACCAAGATCTGCAGTGGACAAGCTGGAGACCCAGGAGGGCCGATGGTATATGTTCTAGCCTGAAAGCCAGCAGGGTTGAGAGCCCAGAAGAGTGGAGAGGCAGGAAAAGACTGATGTCCAGTTGAAAGGCACTCAGGCAGGAGTGACTCACTGGAGGGTCAGATCTCTAGCTAGTCCTAGTCAGACCTTCAATAGACTGGATGAGACCCACCCAGTAAGGAGGGCAATCTACTTTACTGGGTCTATCGATTCAAATGTGAATCTTACCTATGGACACACTCAGAATAATGTTTGACAAAATGTGTAGGCACCCCATGGCTCAGTCAATGAGACACATAAAAAGTAACCATCACAATCAAGTTTATTTCCCTTTTCAGCTGGAAAACTCTTACTTCTGGGTCTCAGCTGAGATGTCCTTCTGGGAAATGGGTTCTAAGCATCTCTGATCTTAATGAATTCTTCATCCATTGTACTTGTGATATTTGTGATTTATAATGAGAAATATATATTTGGTTTCCATCCTCAATCCTGGCAAAGAGCTCCTAAAACCTTCATAATTTCCTGAGTGATGAGAACATAAAGGTGTATTTTGTTATGTTAATGAGGTGACTTTCAGAATGGCCCTAGTTACCTGAGGTGGGGGGGAGGGCCTGGTCATCTAAGGAAACCTTGTGATTAGAGGGTTGGAACTTTCAGTTCCACCCCCTGACCTCTAGGGAAAGGAGAAGGACTAGAGGTTGAATCAATTGTCAATGACCAATATTGACTTAATCATGCCTCTGTAATGACGTTTCCATAAAAAAATCCAAAAGGATAGGGTTTGGAGAGCATTAGGTTGGTGAACATGTGAAAATAGGAGGGGAGAGGCACATTCTCAGAAAGCATGGAAGCTCCTTGCCCATGCACATCTTTCGTCTGGCTGCTCCTGAGTCATATATTTTTTATAATGAACTGGTAATCTAATAATAAACTGCTTTCCTGAGTTCAGGGAGCTGCTCTAGCAAATTAATTGAACCCAAGGAGGGGGGCATTGGAATCTTTAATCTACAGCCTTTTCTTTTTAGCCTGTCCAGTCAGAAGCCCAGGCGACAACCTTGACTTCCAATTGTCTTCTGAAGTCGAGTGTTGGGTCAAGGCAGTCTTTGTGAGACTGAGCCCTTATCATGTGGAATCTGGAGCTATCTCCAGGTAGATGGTGTCAAAAATTGAGCTGATTTGTAGGTCCTCAGCTCATGTTGGATAATTTCTTAAGTGTGTGGGAGAACCACCCCCATACATTGAAAGTGGGTGCAGAATTATTAGTGTTCTTAGAGCAAACTCCTTCTTCCTATAATGATTCTGCCCCTCTACACTGCACTTTTGGGTTGGCTTAGGGATTGGCTTTTTCTGTTGATAACAGCATCCTAGAACCCAGAAAAGAGGCTGAAGCAGAAGAGGTAGTCCAGAAAAAAAAAAAAAAAAAAGATTTTTTTCAAACGTGTAAATGAATGGTGGTCCACCATGAGGCTAGAATCCCATATTCATTTTAGCTGGGAATATGAGGAATGGATTCTGAGTAGAAGGAAGGAGATGTGAAACCGTAGTGTATTGTATTGGATCTTGTATTGTATTGGATCTTGTAAATTCCAAGGCAAAATGGGAGAGATTGTGTGAATTATGTAGCAGTTTTGAGCAACCATTCCAAAATTTCATTGTATTAGGGAAACCTCAAAGAACCCAGGCTCTGGTGGGTCTTTCAGGGTCCTCATACTTCAATTCTGGCTTCATTTTTCCATTTAAGTGGTAAAAATGGACCAACAGCTTCAACCTAATGGGGGTTGTGTTAGAAATTACGAATCTCAGGACCCATCGCCTCCTGAATCAGAATCTGCATTTTAATGTGATTTCCAGGTGATGTGAGAAGTTTGGAAAGCTCTGAGTTATGCCACTAAAAAGTTGTATGAATTTGCAAAGTTACTTCAGGTCTAGACCAAAACTTTCTTCATTCTGTAAAGCGGGAACAGTTATGCTTGAGATTGTTATAATAGCTACATGAGATCCTTCTTGCTAGTAGCAGTGTCTGAAGTGTGCTAGTTGCAGTGTCTGAAGTGTGATTGAAACTCAATGGGGTTGAATTCTTCTTTTACTATGGAAGCCATGTGTAAATAACAGTAAGCAGGATGGATCACTGGGCTTTCTTCTCTAGATGCCTTCACAGTATTGTGCTCCCCACATTACTGATATTTATGGGATTTTAATCTCACTTTTGTTTAGTTCCCAGTGAATTACATGTAGAGAACATGGTCAATACCACATGGTTTGCTTATGAATCATTTCTTTGCTCTGATTAATGTTTTCTTATACTTCTGGACTCTATTTTAGATATTTTATTGGATATTTACCAATATTTATTGGGTACTAATTATATATTAAGCCCCGTGCTAGATGCTATTGTAGACTCAGAAGATTTGAAAAGGCAAGCACTTTATCCTGGGTGAATCTATAATATATTAGAAGAATATAAAAATACATAAATTAAGTCAGACATTGAAGTGCTAAGGTGTTGAGAGGTGCTAAGAAGTTTAGAAAATGGAAACATATCTTATTGGTATATATCTTATGTTTCTATAGTAGCTGTTGTCCCAATATATTTCTCATAATGGAAATAAATATTTAATAAAAGATAGCCTGGCTCACCCTACAGAATTAATGTTCACTTTTTACTATGCTTTTGTTTTGAGCAAGATTTATTCTCTTTCATATTTAAAAAATTGGAATTAATATGCTCTTTCTGAATAGTTCAATTTAATTACTACTTTAAAATTCAAAGGGAAATATCATTAAATATTAATAAGCCAATCTGCAAAAACAAATTTCACTGGAAGTTTGGCTTAGGTAAATGGGAATTTGTAAAAGTATGACAAGGCTTAAGATATAATAGAACTAAAAAGCAGTTTGCATTTTCTGGGCCACCACTTCCTTCTTTAAAAAAAAAAATGAATCTTGGGACTATGATTCCTACAGTTTTATAGGTCTATGCTGGTGGTCATAAGGAATAAAAAGGCTATAAAAGCCATGCAGGTAATATTAGTGAAAGAGGTGGTCTGTTATGACATGTAAAAGGAAATAATGGGGACTGTGGCAAGTTGGAAAGAATCTGCTTTGTGTAAGAAGACAGGTGCCACTCAGATCCAGCTGAATGTGCCATGTAGAATGGCTAGAACTTCCTTTTTCAAAGGGGCATTTTTATGCAAAATTTTTTTGTATTTTAAACATAGAAAGATAGATTGATAGATGATAGATAGTTTGGATTTTTAAGGTAACATATGCTGAAATTAGCACATCTATATGCCAAATAAAGCCTTCGAGCTTCAAGTTTGCAGTTTCTCATCTATACCAGGGATCCATGAGTGGTCAATCAATAATGGAAATTGACCAACAGAGTCAACTACAGCTCAGTGGTTCTCAGCCCAACCAAAGCATTAGGCTCATCTGGAGAATATGTTACAGGTAGCTGGGCCAGGGCCCCACCTGCAGAGATTCTGATACTATCAGTCATGAGTTGGCTCTGGCGTCCAGTGTTTTTGGAACTCCACAGTGATTCTAATGGGCAGCTAGGTTTGAGAACTGCAGTCTCAAGGAGATATTTCCATTTCCACGCCAGGTGGCAATATCTCACATTGCTCCCATGATTCCTGGCGCCCCCTCCCCCCACCCCGCCCTGGCCTGCGTGAGGTCTTTTTCCAGCAACACTTGCTTTTGTCATCATTGCAGAACCTTTGTTGGTGACCAGAGACTATGAAGAAGTCACAGATCACTTCCTGTCTCAAGAACGTCATTGACTTTGGCTCAACTGCAGTTCATGGCAACTCTGCTCCCATCCCCTTCTAAACTCCATTCTTCCAGGTTCACGTTTGTCTACCGGCTGCAGAGTGGGAAGAAGAGAATCAGGATAGATATCTTCTTGCTATTTTTCAATTTTATGCTGCCTAAACAATACCTATAACCAGCACTGTGGTAAATTTCTCATTTACTGTGGAGGTTTTTCTACTGTTTTGGTGTACTTTTATATTTTTACTCCTTCTAAGTATTGAAAACAAATTAAATTCAGCAAAATAGAAGATCTAGGGAATACAGCAAATAATTATTCCTGCCAAGCATGAGTATTTAGCACCTGCATGTTTGGGAAACATTCAAATTGCTTTGCTTTGTATATGCTATAAAAGTGCTCCCCAGAGCAGAAGAAATCTCTTTTGGACTTACTTGTTATTTATGTATTTATTTGATTTTGAAAATGTAGGCAGTAGGTGAATTAGGTTAGGTTGTGGGGTCTCCGGGAACAGCCACGAGCTTTTAGAATGTCTCATTTGGTCTGGATCTCATATTGGAATCAGGTTTGGGTTATTAATCTACAGACCTGGGGCCGGATGGCTTATATTAAAGTAAGACTGCACACTTCCCTATAACTCATTTTTGTCATGCGGCATTATACTTCTCAGTGGCTAAAGGTTCACAAATGGCTCATAAATATTTTGTGAATGAAGGTTTGGGGATGATAGTTTGTCATAGCCAGAATGAATTGATGCAAGACATAGAAGAAAGGGAAACTGAGCTGTAGAATTTTCATTGCTCTTCTGTATCTTGGAGAACTGATTTAAAAGCCTGTGTAGTTTCTCCTTAATTACTTCAGAGATGGTTTTGGAAAATGCAACTCTAAATGGAGCGCAGGATGATTTATGGCACTATTTTATGAGATAGAATTAAAAATTCAAACCAGAATGTGTAACTGCCAGCATGGGGGCAACTCATTAAGTGGTAGTCAATGCTGCCATTCATTTGACTGCACCTGCTAGGGAAGGAGCATTCTGGTACCTGCCCATTTGACGGGGCTCAGCAGAATTGAACAAGAGATTCCCAAATCAGTGGCTGGAGAAAAATTCTCTCTGAGAAATTGGGAGATCCCCACCCCCAATTTCTGAATTAAGAACAGCTATTAGCTTATGCAGCATACACTGTTCTGGAGACTCTGTGGTTTCTGAATTCCAGATGCACAGCCCTGCAACGTAAGAGCCCGTGGATCATCTTCTTTATCTGTC
The DNA here is from genome assembly GCF_011764305.1 of Mustela putorius furo. Taxonomy (NCBI): domain Eukaryota; kingdom Metazoa; phylum Chordata; class Mammalia; order Carnivora; family Mustelidae; genus Mustela; species Mustela putorius. The sequence continues at coordinate 24,275,464 of NW_025421341.1, forward strand.
AAATGGGGTTGATGACAACCACAGGGTGTTCTGTAAAAATGAAATAAAATCGTGTTTGGAGAAGCTGCTGGTGAACCAGATAATGCAATATAAATGTGAATCATAGAGTGCTTTTCTAAAATCCCCAAGGAAACTCTCTCACGATCTTTTCTTATGCATTATTAGAATGAAGCAGAACAGTTGTTTCACAAGTTGGTGGAATACTTAGGGGGTGTGCCAGTGGCTAAGAAGACCCCAACTTTTTGAATTTTTTTCTGAGTTTTGCCTACTAGCAAAACCATGAAGCTCTGGCTGGGTGCACTGGCTGTTTTGTTGGGTTGGTACTCCCGGGCTGCTCAGATGTGCAGTGAAGATGCAGTTTTTCTACTGTATCTGTAACTGATCTGTTTTTCTTTATGATAACTCCCCAGTTGAGTTCTAGGGAAAGATCAGTGTGATAATCAGAATCTGATCCAATAATCAAAACTATCTCTTTAAGTTTCTCAGCCTATAGGTAAAAATGCAAAGTCACTCGAGTTCCATAATTGACTCCCCAAGACCCCCAGAAGTGGCTCCTGTGACCCTGGGGTGGAGGAGTGGTGAGTTTCTAAGCTCTAAGCAGAGTCTCATGGGTCCTCTGCTCTCCGAGTAATAAACCTTCTCTACCTGGTCCCTACCAGAATCTGGGATGTGTTTGCTTTTGTCCTGTTAGGTTTGTGAGTTTTCCCCTGCAAAATGAACTCCCCTGGTTCTTTGTGGTCTACTTTTTCTATCAGCTACATTCCCCTTCCACCCCTGGTCCAGTCCTGACTTGGAATCCCTTCTCTCCTCACCATCAGTGGGGCATATTATTTCTCAACTCAACTGCCTTACATCTTTCATAAATCAACAGGAAATCCTAGGTCCTGTCTGCACAAAACAAGAACCAAGAAAGGTCCAAGAAAGTTGCATATTGGCCATTCCTCTGATTATTATGCTGGTGGTGTTAACTACCTTTGATAGCACAATCTCTTTTCACCTACTCACTGGGATAATGCAGTGGTAATATGTCATGGCATCTTTTTGGAGTCCCTTGCTATTGAATTTTTTAGCTGCTTACCTCAAACAACTCCTCATCTCTGAATCCAAGTCTGGAGAGAGAAGACTGGACTCTCCTGCCTCACTACTGCCTCAGCCCCAGAAACTGTGAAAAGTAGGCTTGGTTTGTCTTTGCTTTATGGCACATTCTTCTATTCTTGGCAACAAACCTATGGCCTGGTAGACAAGAGTGAAAGGGTCATCTTAGATAAACCATAGAAGACACTTCAAGATTAAAGTCCTCCAAGTCTGGTTCTTGAAATGCAAACATGCTTTATCTTTTAGATAAATATTTCTCAACAAAGCCTGACTACAGAGACCATTGTCATATTGCAAACTTTTATTTTGAACACGAGAAACAGAAAACTGCTGCTTTTTCCTCTTTCAAGTGTAATAATTTAAAAAATGCCCCCCCAACACAATCCCCCCCCCCCCCCCCCCACACACACATGACATACACACTGTGTATCCGATATTCTTCTGGGTGCTAAGGATGCCATTGTAAAAGAAACAGACAAAATGTTTGCTTCCAAAGAGCTGTCATTTTAGTGGAAGGTGACAGGTAATACGCCAAATGAGTAAGTAAAAGAAATACATGAGCTAATGTTATGTGGTATGAAGGAAAATGAATTAAGGGAGGATAGCAGTGCTGGGGATGGAATGCTGGGAGTCACTTTAAAGGTGACATTTGAACAAGACCTGAGGGAAGCTGAAGACCAAGCCATATGGATCATCTGGGAGAAGGTCACGCTAGAGAAGGTCATATAAAAATTAGAAATGGAAATGCATGTTAATATTTTTCAAAATATCCCTGTTACTTGGTCATCACTGGTTCTAAAAGGTGATGCTTTGTTTTGGGCAGATATACCCGACTGAATATTATTATCAAATCATGGTTCCTGAAGTACTACAAACATCATGCTACATTCATGTTCAAAAATCTTCAGGGAATCTCCATTTGTTCCATGACAAAGTCATTCATTTATTTATTCAGGATATAATAAAAGCTGGGGATGAAAAATACAAGTGTTGTGACTTTTGCTTCTGAAGAGTTCTTGATCAGTTACAGAAGATGGGCTTAATTATACAACCTTTTAATAAGATCAATGCCAGAAACCTGCATGGGGTCTTCTGGAAACATAGATAAGGCATCTAATATGCCCCAGGTGGGAGTGCGAGGTCAAGAGTGACCTCTCAGAGAACATGATGCTTGAGCTGAGTCTTGAAGGATAAGTAGAAGTTACCCAAGCAATGCGCCTGAGCAGACAGGGCAGCACCAGTTAATGCATGCAGGTGGAGACATGCAGGTGAACTAAACATAGCTCAGAGCTGTTGGAATCAAGTTTGAGGGCAAGCAGTAGAAGGAGATGAAGCTAGAGATGTGGATAGATCAAGGAAAGTCATATTACCTCCAACTGCATTCACAGAACTGTCCTCCTTATCAGGCACATCTCCAGCAGTTCAGTCATTCCAGCCTCCGATTTGGTTCAGCTTATATTGGGTATCGGGTGTATCTGCCCCTTACTGTCCACTCCTACAAAACATGTCTATCCCTTCAGTCCTGATTACAGCCTGCCATAGCCAGGCAGTCTTGCTTTATTATAGCTGTCCAAGATGATCTAACAAATATTCACCATATGTAAAATTTCAATCACTGCTGCCTCTTGTCATTGAAATATCTCATGTATGGCTATTTTCCTTTCATGGGTTGTAAATTTGAAGGCATAGAATGCCTTGTGTTTCTCCTACGTGGTTCAACATGAGGGTCTGCTTACAGTAGATGCCCAATGCGTTCTTGTTGAAAAATACATCATATTACTTTCGACATGAGGTGTCCTATACAGTAGGCACTAGCCAAATGGAGTTACTTAAAGTTAATTAAAGTTAAATAATATTAAAAATTCAGTTTCTCTGTCACATCAGTCACATTTCAATGGCTTACTAGTCCATAAGTGGCTAGTGGCTACTGTATTGTGCAAACACAGGGAACATTTCCATCAGTGCATAAAGTTCTACTGGTCCTCACTGCTTCAGAAAACTTTTTAAAGTAATTTCCAGATGAGAACTGCTTCAGGCCACTTTGAAATCATATCTATAAACTGTCTAAAGAGTAGCATTCAATTCTATTGCACATGATGCTAAAGCTATTGATAAAATGTTATATTTGGCTTCAGATAATTTATTTTTACAATCTTGGCAATATACAAGATGTAGATATTTATTGAAGAAATAAAAAATAGTAGTGTTTTATTGATGCCTGCTCTGTGCCAGGTATTGCACTAATATGCTATATATATTTTATGCTATATAAATGTATTTTAAATTTAATCTTTAGAACAACCCTTTGAAATATATATTATGAAAGAAGAATGGATTGAGGTCATTCTGGTGAAATAATTTGCTTAGGGTATAAAGCCAGGAAGAAGTAGAGCCAAAGTCCTAACCTAGGAGTTACTGACCCCCAAGCCTACTCAATGACTATTTCATATATATCATATGTAAGTATGTATGTGTGTGTGTGTGTGTATGAATTATATACATAATGAATATGTATATGTATATGTTATCAACATCAACCGCCCAAATTTAGAAAATGTTACTATTTTCTGTGTTTGCTTCTTTCTATACAATAACGACTAACAAACTTAAAGCCACAGTTAACCCTTCTCATATTTCATTTTCCTCTCTTCCCTCTGCAAGAATAATTACTATCCTGGGTGCCTGGGTGGCTCAGTTGGTTAAGTGTCTGCCTTTAACTCGGGTCATGATCCCAGGCTCTTGGGATCAAGTCCAGCATAGGGCTTCTTGCTCAGAGGGAGCCTGCTTCTCCCTTTGCCTCTGTTTCTCCCATTTTCATGCTCTCTTTCTCTCTCTCTCAAATAAGTAAGTAAGTAAATAAATAAATAAATAAATAAAATCTTAAAAAAAAAAGTGTCACTACTACATTGAAGTTCTCACATACTTTTCCACGTTGGTTTAGTATGTTTATATGTATACGTGTTTCCCAAAATAGTATATAGTATTGTTTTGAATGCCTTTAATTTTTAAAAAAAGAATGTAGTGTTCTGCAATATACATCTTCACTCAATATTGTGTTTCAAGATTAATTTCAGCTGATGCATGTAGCTTTTGTTCGTTTATCTCTACTGTTCTGTATTCTTCCATTGTGTGAATGTAGTACAGTTTATTTGTCCATTCTCCAATCAATAGACATCTCTGTTGTTGCTAATTGTTCTGTTGTTCTACGCAGTGCTGTAGAACAGATCTGCATGTACTTCCTCAAGTGTATGGCAAACATTTCTCTAGCATGTGGATCTCAGAAGGGAATCACAGGGTGCTTGGTTACAGACAATATTTATGTTACTAGATATTGGGTAATTGTTCTCAAAATAGCAACTTCAGTTCATATCCCCATTGACAGTGCTTCCCATTTTCATAAATCCCTGCTGTACTTAGAAATTTCACTTTCTAATTTTTGCCATTCTAATGAGTATGAAATGGCATTCATTTTTATTTCCTCAGTCATGGTGGAATTGAGCTATTTTCTTATATTTAGTGGCTGTTTGTACTTCCTCTTCTGTGACCTGTTGAATCATAAATAATGTCTAAATTTCCATTTGGCTATTGATTCTTCATTTTGATTTGTGAGATCTCTTTACATATTCTGATTCCTAATCCTTTGTTATTTATGTGGGTTGCAAATAAAATCCAGGTTGTCTTTTCATTTTTCTTTTTTTTTAACTTCATTAATTGAAGTTTTTAACTTCAATGGAGTCAGATTTATAATTTCCCTTTTCAGGGTTCGCACTCAGTGTCTTACTTTGGATATTCTTTCATATTTCAGCATCATTAAAATAGTCTCTTAAAGTCTCCTGAAGATTTAATTTTTTTTTATATTTAGGACCTTGGTCAATTTGGATTTTATTTTTGTATGTGATACAATATAGGTATCCAAGGTAGCTATTTTTAGTTTTGACCAGCTGCTCCTCTCACCATATAGAAAATATAATTCTTTCATGTATTAAGTACCCATATATGTGTGGCCATGGGCCTGGTCTCTATCATCTGCCATTGGTTTCTTTGTTTATTTTATTGTTGACAATCTTGTGACTTTTGATTTCTTATAGCACATGTGTTTGCCTTCTTTATTCCTCTGTAAAATTGTCTTGTCTTGTCTCTGCTTTTCTTTTTTCCTTCTCAGTTTTTGAAACAGTTTAATGAGTTTTAGTTCATGCTTTTTCCAGTTTTTCAAACTACTTATTTTGAGTCCCATGTTGGTATTAACACACTTTAAAAAATCATCTTATGCTTTCTTTAAAAGAGAATAGGCTAGTTCAGGAAGGATGGTGATGTTAGATCAGAAGGTGACATGATGTAGGGGAGGTGCTTGTGGTTGGCCCTGACAATCCTTAGAAAATTTGGTCAAGAGTAGATGGACATTAGAGGTAAGAACTGGTTGCTAATTGTGCAGAAATACTGCTGAATGCATTGTCCACCAAAGGAGGTCAGAATTAAGCTGTCAGATACACCATAGAGAGGATGATAAGCTGGGATTTAAGTATGAATGAGCAAGATATTGTGATGGCTGGGGTCTATGACAATTGCATGGATACCTTGGGAGGACGTTAGTTTCTTATCATAAAGCTAACACTAATAAGGCTATTACAACTGGAAGTAGCCTTACTATAGTTACCAGACCTTTTGCAGCCCCATTATGAAATGTCTTCATAATAAAACACCATGGCCTAGTGGTATAAGCAGGTTCACCAAATTCAACAAATGGGACTCACTGCTCCAACACCACCATCTAGAAGTTGAATGATCTTGAGTGAGGTTCTTGGTCCTCTCTAAGCTTCTATAAAGTGAAGATGATCGTAATTTCTACCGTACAAGTGAGGATCACACTAAACAGAGTGTCTAACAGTACGTGCTCAAGTAATGGGCACTTAATAACAATGATTGCCTTAAAAACAACCATAGTTTCTTAAGCAGACCTGGTCACTGAATGTCCCAAATGCCAGAAATTGTGTCCTCATACATCCCACATCTTCTTTGTCCTCTTCATTTGGGGAATGAATCCACATCATTCTGGTGCATGCAAATGCATTTCCATCTCTTGCAAACGATGGCTCACACTAGATCATCATCCGTTGTGAACAATGCCTATGGATGCTTCATGCCTCATGTTTGTGATTCTTTCCCTTCTAAGTCTTAAGTGGCTCACCACTCAGCCACTCTTCACTTCCTACATAGGAAAGTGATTTAACTTCCCTCTGCTCAGTTCCCTCTTCTGTACACAGGGAAAGTCAACAGGATTACTAACATAATTAAATAAGTGAATATGTGAAAGTGCTTAGTAGACTGCACAGCACTTATTGGCCTTCTATGAACATTGGTTATATAAAAATTAATGAATGTATGACAACAGACAGTATAGTGTTTAATAGTTTATTTCTCACATCAGACTATCTTCGTCAACTATAGGCTCTGGCACTTGTTAGGTGCAAACCTTTAGGTAAATTACTTAAAAAAATACTTAACTTCTCTCAGCCTCAGATTCTCCATTATTAACTGGAAGATAATGTCCATCTCGGAGGATCATTCTGAGGACTAGTGGAAACGATGTATGTGAAACCACCTGGCACATTGGAACTGCTCAACAAATATGAGCTTTTATTATCACTATGCTCTGAGTACATGGTCAGTTGCTCAAGGCCTTTTTAAATTTGGGATAATTTTCAGGTCAAGGGTGAAGGTGAAAACCAGCCTGATATAATGGGAGTTATATATTTAATAAAAATAAGAAGCAAAGCTGGTGTGTAGGGCTCTGGGAAAACTCCATACTACTTTATACCATCCAACTTACTGTAGATGTGACCAATCATAATGAAGTTGAATGTGACTGGGTGCTGGTATGGGCATGGGGCATAATGTGAGGCTTTCCTGGTTTATGTCCAAAGGCTGCTTGTCTCCTTTAAAAAGTAGGACCTCAAGAAGATGTGGTATATATACACAATGGAATACTATGCAGCCATCAAAAGAAATGAAATCTTGCCATTTGCGACAACATGGATGGAACTAGAGCGTATCATGCTTAGCGAAATAAGTCAAGCAAAGAAAGACAACTATCATATGATCTCCCTGATATGAGGAAGTGGTGATGCAACATGGGGGCTTAAGTGGGTAGGAGAAGAATAACTGAAACAAGATGGGATTGGGAGGGAGACAAACCATAAGTGACTCTTAATCTCACAAAACAAACTGAGGGTTGCTGGGGGGAGGGGGTTTGGGAGAAGGGGGTGGGATTATGGACATTGGGGAGGGTATGTGCTTTTTGAGTGCAGTGAAGTGTGTAAACCTGGTGATTTACAGACCTGTACCCCTGGGGATAAAAATATATGTTTATAAAAAATAAAAAATTTAAATTAAAAAAAAAAATAGGACCTCAGTCAGTCTTGCCCTGAAGAGGAGAGAGATTGTCTTCTTTCCATCCCAAGTCATTGTAGGGTGACATGAAAGAACCTGTTTTTTTAATGTTGTTGCTGTTGTTGTTTCTTTTCTTCTCTTTATACCTCAGATGTATATCCCAAGCCCCTTCCCAGATGTGGGCAGGGGTACTGAATAGATAGAAATCGTGGGTGTTCTAGCCGTTAAACTAGGAACGCAAGTTGTGAAAAAAGACTCAAGGAAGGGAGAGGAGAGAGGATTTGAAACTAATCTTGAAGAAATTAGGTGTAATTACAAAATAAAAACCTCAATATCACAGCTGTGGTTATCCACCCAAATACAATCTTCACAGTTTGTGAATTTAGCTTCCTATTCATTAGTGGCTCTCCCCTAGTTAGTGGATCTGTTCTAATCATAAATGAGTTCTTAATAACTTCAAACCAAAGGAATTACAGCACAAAGGTCACTGTTCATTTTTTAAAATGGCTTTTTATAATGTAATACCAAATATCCATGATATGAAAATTTATTCCTTCTGGAACTGGTTGGAGGATAAATAGGCCACTTTCTTCAAAGCTCCAGGGTGACAATGTCACATTACAGACCCTGCAGTAAACGGAGGCCCCAAGAGTAGCCTTGCACTTCCATGCATGTAGTCACAGGCTTTTGTTTCAGGAAAAATGATCTATGGCAGAGACATGGAGGACCTTCATTAGCTAGGATATAAGATTTGGTACTGTGAGAAAGACCAAATTAACAATGAATTAGGTAAACTAAAATTTAATTTATTGTTCTCCTTAAAAATCCAGGCTGGTAGGGAAACTCTGCTAAACTGCATGGTTCTCAGAAGTCAATCTCCTTTATAATGCTCCTCATCCTTGGCTTGCACGTATCTGGATTTCAGCTACTTATAAAAAGGAAAGGGCCAAAGGAGAACACACACCTTGTTTTTAAGGACATGGTGGGGAAGTCCCACACCTCATCTATGCTCACTTCTCATTCATCTAAATGTGGTCACATGCACATGTTTTGCAAGGGAAGCTGGGATATGTAGTCTTTGCTCTGGCAGCCATGTTCTCAACTAAAAATCTAATAGCCATAGAAGTGATGGAAAAGATCAGTAGGGAGCTGGAGTATATGTTCTGTTCATAGGGCCTGAAGACTTTGACTTGGGTATACCATAGGGCCTAAGAGAGTTTCATAATCTAAACTGGTGCTCAACATTTAATCCACCCAGTGGAACTAGCCACCCCATCTGTACCCAGAAGTTTATGCCTCAGCTGTAGGTTTTTCAGATAGTGTCCATATCTTGGACCATTTTATTCTCTCTAGTCTAGTAGAAGAAATAGGTTAGTAATAATACCAGTAAAAAGTTATACATGCCATATTCTAACCAAGTATCAGGAAATGGCTGGAAGTGAAAGGGATACCTTCTGTACAAATGCCACCTTTCTCCTGATTCACCCATTTGTCACTCTTGAGCCATTTATACAGCCCAGGGAAATTAGTACTGGGCTTCAAATGACCATTAAATATAGCAGTGAAGGAGAGACTGTTATCAAAGGAACAAACAAATAGCTAAGACATGGCTGCAGCTGAGAAATGACAGAAAAGACTGGAAAGAAAGGCAAGGAAAGCTGGACCAGATCTTACAAAGATGTTGTTATTATGTCTTCCCAAACAGCTTTGCTAATGTGGAATTTTGCTTAAAAGGACACTCACTGACTATGGAGAACATAAAAGGAAATGTACAGACTATGTCTACATGTATTTTTGCATACATATCCCCCCCAAAAGGTTAAAGCAAAATAATATATAATTTGGAGAGTTAAATAGATGGTAAAACTATAATACTAGCAAATAATCAAAATCCAGGTTAATGATCACCTTTGGGGCGTACTGTGGAAACTGTGATTAAGGAAGGATACACAGGGAGCTCTTAGTTAACATAGGTTGTCAATATGTGGTTGCTCATCTTATAATTATTGCCTAAAATAGACAAAAATGCTTCAAATGAAAATAGACTAAAATAGAGAATCAGTAGACCTAGGCTCTTGGTCAGACTGTTCAGTTGAGTACATGTATAGTTTTTGGCAAGTTACTTTATCTCTCTGCGTTTTAGCTTCCTGATGGGTAATAATAGATTATTTCAGATTCAAATTCTATATTTTTAAATTAACTTTTTATGTATGTATGTTTTTGGATCTTGTTTTTGCAAAAGCCATCAGATTTCCTGAACATTTGACTAATGTTTGGGGTAGTGAAGTATCAGGGTTCTCTTTGTAGTTTAAGAGAAAAGCTTTTATGCATTATGGAACAGAAAGTAGAGAATGGGGAATCATGAAAAACAATTTGGATAAAGGAGTTCCAAAACTGAATGATGTTACAGTAATATCAGATACAGTGTGATTAAAGATATAGGTGATTTCTTTCTCATGTGTTAGATCTAAAAGATACTAAGAAGTTCCCTGGGAAGTGTCCTGATTACTTGGTCTTTTGGCTTATTTCTTATTTTGTTTTTTTTGGGGGGGGATGGGGTTGATTTTTTTTAGAAAACTTATATATGGCAAATTAAGTTATGAAATTGTTTAGTTGATCTCTCTGGACTTCAGTTCCCTCATCTGTAAGTAGAAAGTACTATTTACAATAGAGGCTTATTGTCAGGATGAAATGGGCTGATGCATGGCAGTGCTAAACAGAGTGCTGCAAAGTATTTTAAAGATTTTATTTATTTATTTGACAGACAGAGATCACAAGCAGGCAGAGAGGCAGGCAGAGAGAGAGAGAGTGGGAAGGCAGGCTCCCTGCTGAACAGAGGGCTCAACATGGGGCTCGATCCCAGGACCCTGAGATCATGACCTGAGCCAAAAGCAGGGCTTAACCTATGGAGCCACCCAGATGACCCTGCAAAGTATTTTAAACCTGTTAGAGGTGACCATGATGAGGATGAAGATGATGATGAAGGAAGAGGAGGAGGAAGGAGGAAGGTGATGCTGATGAAATGGAGCCTCTCTGTATCTAGTTTAATTAATTAATTAATTTAGAAAATATGTGTGGTGGGGGGAGGGGACATAGAGGGGGAGAGAGAGAGAGAGAGAATCTCAAGCAGATTCTTCCTTGAGCACAGAGCCTGACCTGGGGCTTTATCTCATGACCCTGAGATCATGACTTGAGCCAAAACCAAGAGTTAGTTACTGAATAAACTGAGCCACCCTACTGCCCTGAGCCCCTCTACATTTTTAAACAGTGGAATATTTTCTAGTGAAAATCTTGTATTTTAGATTTTTTTAATCAAATTTTATTTGTATGAATGTAAATAAATCAGAATAAAAACTTCTAGTCCCTCTGAAGTATAGTGGGTATTCCATGACTGCCCCCAGAACTAAAAATGCCCCACCAGCAAATGTATGCAAGCCTTAGTAAGTCACAACCCATTTTTCTGGTATCTTTTTTTCCCCCTTTTAAGGACCTGCTTTGAGATGTGGATTAGACATTTTGATAATATACTAATAATTCCTCTCTCTCCTTAATATGTCTTCCTCCTCCCCTTCTCTTCTTCCTCTTTCTTTTTCCTATTCCTTTCATTTTATTCTTCTCTGTCCCTTCTTTGTAATCACATCATCAAAAGTTAATAAACTCTTTCTCTCCAGTATCCTTTCTTCCTCTACTTCTGGATCCTTCTTTCCTCCATTTTATATAGTTCAGGGGCCATGATTCTTCCTCTCCACTCTTTCCCCAGCTCCTGGTGAAGACACATGTAGGGACCTGGCCAAGTAGAATAACCCAGCTACAAGACATGGTGTTTGGTTTAGAGCTGGCATCTTCCCCAGTCTCGTCAGATATTTAACATAAAAGCCATGCAAGAGTCGGTTATCTTCCTAAAGATACAAACGTAGTGATCCGAAGGGGCATGAGCACCTGAATGTTTATAGCAGCAATGTCTACAATAGCTAAACTATGGAAAGAACCTAGATGTCCATCAACAGATGAATGGATAAAGAAGATGTGGTATATATACATAATGGAATACTATGCAGCCATCAAGAGAAATGAAATCTTGCCATTTGTGACGAGACATGGATGGAACTAGAGGGTATCATGCTTAGCGAAATAAGTCAATCGGAGAAAGACAACTATCATATGATCTCCCTGATATGAGGAAGTGGAGTTGCAACATGGGGGGTTAAGGGGGTAGGAGAAGAATAAATGAAACAAGATGGGATTGGGAGGGAGACAAACCATAAGTGACTCTTAATCAAAATGAGGGTTGCTGGGGGGAGGGGGGTTGGGAGAAGGGGGGTGGGGTTATGGACATTGGGGAGGGTATGTGCTATGGTGAGTGCTATGAAGTGTGTAAACCTGGCGATTCAAAGACCTGTACCCCTGGGGATAAAAATATATGTTTATAAAAAAAAATAAAGGAAATCAATGAAAAGTTAATAAAACAAAACAAAACAAAAAAAGTCGGTTATCTTCCTTTATGATTAAAAATAAAAAGTATGCAGACGTTACTTGTGGCTTTTTTCCTTATAGTTGCCTGGAATAATTTGTTTGCAGAGGAGAAAAGAGTCCAAGACAAAAATGGAAAAATTGAAAGCAAGAGGGAGAGAGACAGAGGCAAAGAGAGACAGAGACAGGGAGAAAGCCTGGGGAAGACAGGGAGTGATTTAGTATCAGTTTTCATAACTGGAGTCAAAATTTCTCAAGTATTATCCTTGCATAAAGTTTTTAGTGATATGAAAAATACATAATTAAAATTGAACCAGTTTAAGTTGTGTTTCTCTCATTTATACCCCGATGTTTACTTAATAAAAATTTGAGGGAATGAATCAACTTATTAAGATTCAAGATATAGGGGCACCTGGGTGGCTCAGTCCTTAAGCGTCTGCCTTCAGCTCAGGTCATGATCCCAGTGTCCAGGGATCAAGTTCCGCATCAGGCTCCCTGCTCGGTGGGAGGCCTGTTTCTCCTTCTCCTGCTTCCCCTGCTTGTGTTCCCTCTGTCGCTGTCTCTCTCTTTCTGTCAAATAATTAAATAAAATCTTTTAAAAAAAGGATTCAAAATATAAGTAGTAGCACTTAGGTCTTTAATTAAAAAAAAAAAAGACATGCAACATAAAAAATATGTATCTTTTTCAGCGCACTCTACTTAGACATGGATAGTCAGACCAACTAAGTTTTTCGAATCGGTTAAGGCATGTTCAGTAGACAACTCAATCACAGATAAAATTTCTTGTTTGAAAGTTTTCAAATATCAAGTCTTCTTTCTTGTTCTGTGGTTTGTTTTGTGAACAGTGGTATGTTTATGTTCATTTATAAAATGAGTATGGTTTACAAACAGTAGCATGAGAGAAAACACTACCACTTATGATGAATGACATGAGCAGCTTGGAATAGACAGTGCAGTTCAAGAAAATTTTAAAATCAACAAAGTCTGTTATTTTCCCCTTGCTTTTAGTTTCAAATTTAAATGGAACAAAGCGAATATGGTAAATATTTCACATATGTAAATACTGGTATCATCTTTCTATTAATCATGTAGTACAACATTTGATATTCTCAATTAAAACCCTTAATTTGCCTGCTATAGTGCCTGCAGTCCCTAGAGTAATTGCTCTCTTATTTTCCTGGATAACTTATTTAGAGGAAAATAAAATAATGAAATGATCTTAAAATGAAAAGCCCTGAAAATAGCGCTCTTATTTAAATTACAATACTTCACACTCATCTGAGATTTCTTCATCTCTGCAATAACGCAGCTGTTTTCCTCAGGGTGTTCTCACAAGTTCATAAAGAAAAAAATTGTTATGAGCCTTCCGAAACCCCAAGGAAGGCAGCTGTGTTTTTGATAAACTGGGCTAGGATTTCAACACTTCGAGCTATAGGAAATTTACACGGGAATTTTCTGCATTATATATCCATGAGCAATATATTTCCAGTGGTAACAACTTACGCTGTATTTAGTTCGAGTTTACACAGCGAAGCGGTCAGGCTGAACACTGAGAAATTAAAAACCTGACCTTCTGCAGAAGCTTCTGCCCCAAACATACAGTGTCACTCACTGTGACCCGTAGAAAAACGCAAGGGAAATCAAGGGAGGTTGAAGAGATGCTTTGGCTGGATCCCCCTGTCAGGCGTCTGAACGTCACTTGCCTCTCCACATTCAGTAGAGGGGATATGTCATAAATCAGTGGCATTATCCACACATTTGAGTAAAGAAAAAGTCTACCAGGGCTTGTGTGATTGAAGAATTGGGGCTCTGCCAATCCAAATTCTCTTGGCTCGTGAGGCTGTGCTGAATCTTCCCTGCTCTCTCACCTTTGCTGTCAAAGACTTATCCTTCTGATTCTGAACAAGGAAGAAACATTCCCAGACTGAATATATTTGAAAGTTTTCTGTGTACCTTTGTAAGCAGTGACCTAGCTTGTGTCAACCCAGTTGCTAGAAAATGTGCAGGGGAAATACTAACCAGTGTGTTCAGTTCTGGAGAGTGCTTGGTTTTCCCCCCCGACCTGCCTTCATGCCTTTTCATTGCGTTGGCCTCACGTGGAACAGCGGCTCCTGGATCATTCCTTCAGGCAGAGCCATTGCTCTCTGTCAGCTCTGCTCTCCGTCAAGCCAACTTTCATTTATTTAGTGCCAGTTTCTTCCTTTGTGCATCATTTATCCTGCTGACTTTTCTTTTACTTCCTGTTGCACTCCTAGGCTTCTAAACCATGGCCATGACAACAGACCAAAAAAAAAAAAAAGAAAAAAAAAAAGTTATAATTCAACTTCTTCTGTGAGCTGTGTCTCTTTTGAGACCTCTGTTGTTATCATTTGTTTGCTTGGTTTAAGGGGTAGTGACATTGTTATTGCAAATATTCTCCCAAGTTCATTTAGTTAGCACCTATATTTTTGAGTTCCTGTTTTGGATTAGGTATTGGGTTATATATATGTTTTCTAATGGAGGGGATAGGGACACAGAGTAGGAAAAAGCAATCAGAGAAGTTTGTAATACCTGCTGTGTGGAACTAAAGGTGTTTTTGTGGGGTGAAATGAGCAGTTTAAACACACATGGGCATTGATTAAGCAGTCAGCCTGCTAGGGGCTTAAAGTGAACTGTCATTGAATTTGCTGTCCTGTGTCAGTCTTACTTCATAGATGAGGCTCCAAAAGGTAAAATCATTTCCAAATGGTCATAGAACTAGTAAATAGCAAAGACAAGATTTGTGGGGATGTGTGTGTTTCCAAAGCTCATCTTCTACCCCAACACCAAGAGATAATCTTTATTTCTTCTTATAAACCTGCTTTTAGATCTCAGTTGTATAGTCCAGAAATCAAAGATATAAGCTTATATTTGTTGTGTGTTAAGAATAATGGTCACCTCCAATTATAGATGAACATAAATTATGTTGATTGACATACCATGTGAATACCCTCATGAACCCCTTCTTTAGGATTGGGATAGTCAATGGTGTCACAAACATCAAAACAACTCTGTCTTGTGGTAGACATCGCTCATCAAACACCATTTTTTGAGTATCTCAAGCATCATCAGGGAGCCTTCCTCCACACAGCACTTCACGCAGCAGCTTCTACAAATCAGTCAACTTTGGCAAGTGTCATGTGTTATGAGTTGAGTTTTGTCCTCCCCCATTCACATGTAGAAGTCTTAACCCCCAGTACTTCAGAAGGTAACCGAAGTTGGAGACAGAAGTAAACATGAAAAATGGGGTCAGTAGGTAGGCTTTGAACCAGTACGACTGGTTTCTATATAAAAAAGGAAATTTGGAGAAGTCATAAACATAGAGAGAATACCATATATAGATGAAAGCAGGGAAGTTGAGGAATGTAAAAGATGGAATATAAAAGATATGTATCATCAGAAACTGGAAGAGGAGGATGGAAGATTCTCCCTCACAACCCTCACAAGGAACCAATTCTATCAATACCTTGACCTTGGACTTTTAGCCTCCAGAACTTCGAGACAATAAATTGCTATTGTTCAAGCCACTCAGTTTGTAGTAATTTGTCATGCAGTCTTAGCAAAATAACAAAACAGGTAAAATATAGCTATAGCCCATTACAGTACTTGGGGAGGTAGGAGGAAAAAAAGAAATAGATTGCCCTTGTCTTCTGCCACTATGCTGGCATCTACTGGTAAAATATTACTCTTACCCAAATTCAGTTCTCTCATTAGAGTCAATATAATAATGTACGATCCCATGTGGCACAGTAAATTAGCAGTTGACAATGCTGGGTGCCATCTACCTTAAATGGTCTTTAGTTTAAGGAAGTTTAGCAGCTCAGAGAGCAATTCATGGACCCTCTCATAGTAATCATAATCTTGGGAAGTGTGTAGCTGGGAGCATGGAAGACCTCCCCTGGCCAATATTCTTCAGTTCCTATTCCAACCAAGTCACTAAGAAAGGGTACCTGCTCACACCAGAGGGAAATACAGCCATGCTAGTAACTCCAATGTCAGTTATCACTGACATACTATAGAAGGATAAAGTTAAAAGATGTGTGGGTAAATGTGTCTGTGTGTGTATGCTGATTTTTTAAAAGCATTTTATTTACTTGAGAGTGAGAGAGAGAGTGAGTCGGGGGAGGAGCAGAGGGAGAAGGACAAACAGGCTCCACTCTGAGCTGTGAGCCTCACATAAGGCTTGATCTGAGGACCTGAGATCATGACCTGAGCTGAAATCAGGAGTTGGATGCTCAACCTATTGAGCCACCCAGGCATTTCTTGTGCCTGTAGGTTTAATGGTGTGTGAATATTAGACTATCTTGTACATATTAAATGAAACAAATGAAAGAAGGAATGATTCATGGCATGGCACTAAAGAAAGAGCATGTACTTTGGAATGAGGCAGAACTGAGATACAAGGATTACAGGAGATAAATTTTGGGAAAGGATAGACAGAAACCACAGTTTACTGTCACATGCCCTGTTTTCACAACCATCCTTAGGCCAGGGCTGCAGGCTCCCTTTTATTGAACACCTTCACTTACCTTTCTGGTCCTGCTATAGCTTTGGTAAAGATTTGTCTAAGGACAACTAGGAGAATTCAGTTGAACAAGTCCCCCTTGAGGTACAAGGATAGTTTCTTCTTCTTTTAGGAAAAGATGACTCTATCTAAAAACCAATATTTTGTAAATTAAGGTTTTGTTAATCAGTTATCATCTTGGAACCAACAGTGTGTCTGCAGAAAGCAAGCCTCATCTGTCACGGTGGTGATCAAGGAGTATATGGGAATGACAAGTGCATGTTTATGGCTCCCAAGGTGCTAATTACTGCCACAGCCCCACATTTTCAACTCATCTGTCCTGATTGTTACTCACTTTGTTCTTACTCTTCTGCATTGCCCCATTAACCATCTGGCCTGAAGGTCCATTCTGCAGTTAGGGAACATTGCATAAGGTACTTAAGTGTTCCTCACACCTTGTGAATTCCCTCTCTGTGACACAGGGGTTCTCACTGGTGTCATACCTGGGTTTTCCTGGCTTCTGAAGGATATAAATACTTCTGGATAATTAAATAAATGTCTCTTGTCTTCCTCTATATCATAGCTTATGGGTATAAGGTCAGTAAGTTGTTCAAAATCAACCTCAAACCAACCTCAAAACATAGTGAGATCATTAAATGTTTTATCAGACAGAGGCACAGATTCAGTATTACTTTAACACAAAAGAAGTGACCTTCTCCAAACTGTATTGATTGACCTAGCTGCCATTTCCTTACCAGCACTATAGATAGCAATGCTCTATAAAAAATTTCCCTATGGTCAAGAAATTCTTTCTAATTTTTGCTCCTAGATCCTGATTCTAAATTCCCTGTTCCTAAAACTAGAGTCCTATTTTAATTCTAGTGAGAATTAGTAGAAGAATGTCCAGGAAATATTTGGGACATACACTAAAAAAAGTTATTTTTATTTATCTGAAATTCAAATTTAACTGGTGATTCTGTATTTTTATTTGCCAAATCTTAAAAGGCTTAGTTACATGTAACCTTCAAAGTAATATACCTCTGTTTCCAAAAGAAACTAACATGAATAATACTTTATCTTGTGATAACATTTTTGTGTATACATTCACTTTACTAATAAAAGTAATTGAACTGATAAATTATTGAACACTACATCTGAAACTAATGATGTATTATAAGTTGGCTAATTAAATTTAAATTTAAAAATGAAAAAAATAAAATTGAGTAAAAAAGGGAAAGGTTGAGAAATACTGTATCATGTCATTAGCTTATTTATTTATTTATTTATTTTTAATTCACAGCTTTGTCTCTTAAGTAGTTGGGGAGATTTTGATAGATGTTTCTTCTTCCAAATCCATCTCTTCTCAGCGTTGGGAGAAATAATGGAAGAGGATGCATTTATTTGTACCTGGAGAAAATAGTTCTAAAGATGAAGATATAAATAAGCCAATGCCATAATTTTTGTTTGTTTGTTTTGATTTGAAGATGCTTTAAGAAGATAGTGCTGCTTTTCTGAACTTAAGTTGCTGATGTGATACACCATACCAACTGAATTCTCTTGGCACAGTCTGAAATGGCAAGCAAAGCCCTTGGTCCATAATGAAGTGAGTGGTGGACTGAACTTCCTTAGAGGTAGAGCTGAAATATGGAAACAACTTCATAGCTGAATGTGACAGTTGTCCCTGCTCTGTAACAAATGTGCCAACTGGATGACCACCTGAAAGTCTGCTGCAAAGCATAGTGCTGAAATCTTAGATGAAAAATTGTATTTTACAAACAACTTTTTGTCTATAGAATTCCCTTCTCTCAATGAGATCACCACATAATGAGAGAGAGATGAGGGAAAAGATTGCTAAAATTGTCTTATTAGAGGGAAACTCAGGACAGAGCAAGTGAAAGCAGATAGGCTAGTCAAGAACAAAGAATTGAATTGGAGGATAATAGAGTTTAGATTTCTCCTACCTTCCATCATTTCTAATGCAGCTCTATAAGACGGCAGACTCAGTATTTGCAGCAAAACACAGCATAACATATGGTGAGGGAAATTGAAATGAGCTAAATGGCAAACCAAATACAAGATTTTTTCCCTTTTCTTTCCAGTGTAAGTGATAAATTGCTAACAGAAATAGGATGCAGAGTATTTCTAACTTAAATATAAGGAAGATATCCTCTCTGAAACATAGTGACTGACATTGGATATATACAAGGAGAAATTTTAATGGTGTATGCATTTAGTTAAGGGTACAAACATCATTTCCTAGTGGTTTGGAACATATGCAGAATAGAAATTTTTGAGCCAAGAAATTTATAAATACAGCAAACTCTTCTGTTCTCCAATAAACTGTAAAAATAAATGAAGTCATCAATAATATCAAGTATAATTTAATAACAATTTTTCATCCAATATTTAATAGTTTCCAGATGGCTTTATATTTCTTCAAAAGTGAAGATGGTATATGCATATATAAAATAATAGCAAGTAGTTATTTTCTAGGTAAAAAGCAGAAGTTTGATAAAATATGCAATATAATTTTATCAATTACATTTAACTAGAATCATAAATACTACATAGATAAATATTTTATTTGGATATTTATTCAGTTTGCTTCTGAAATTTTTCCTCATTCAGGGAGATTTCATTTTTCCCTCCTGCTTAATTTTCTCCTTTTGATCTATGTTTTTTATATGTGTGCAACATTTTCATTTTTGTTATTAGTTCTTACATGGCAAAAAAAAATATTTTTTTTAACACTTTAAAAAAATATTTTAGTTATTTATTTGAGAGAGAGAACACAAGTGGGGGAAGGGACAGATGGAGAAGTAAGCTTCTTGCTGAGCAGGGAGCTCTCAGTGTGAGGCTTGATCCCAGGACCCTGGGATGAGGACCTGAGCCAAAGGCAGAGCCTTAACCAATTGAGCCACCCCGGTGCCCCTTCTTTAACACAAGTTTGAAAATGGCTATTAGCAACTATATATGCACAGGAACTTAGCAAATACTTGTCACTCTACTAAATCCTGTGATTCCCAAATGCCCAAGCATAGAAGATAATGAGAGTATCTTGGTGTGTTTTCTCCAACTGCTTCATTGTTCAGGCACAAGTGTAATAGGGACCTCAACATTGCTTTTGCAGTCTTATTTTTTTTCTTGTGGCCTGGACATAATGATTTTTGTAATCCTCAAGATGTTTATATCGTCTTAAGACACTGTACTGTACTCTTCAACTCAATAAAGTACATGAGTTAAAAAAAAAAAAAAGAAAAGAAAAGAAAAAAGAAAAAAATTCCCTTATGTGGCAACTGTGAATTAAAGATGGAAGAAATTCACATTTACTAGTGGTTCTCAACATTGTGTGTAAGAATAGTCTGAAGAATTTTTAAAAATAATATTATTCAAGCCTCACTTCAGAACAGTTCTATCAGAAAATGAGAGAAGTGGGTGGTGGGAAATATTCAACAATATAGACCATAAAACAAACCTCATCAAAAAAAAAAAAAAGACATGTTTTCAGGCTATATTACAATTAAAATAGAAATCAATAAAAGAAAAATTCTGGAAAATCCCCCAAATGCTGGGATAGTCAATGAGAAACGTCCAAACAATGTAAGGTCAAATAGGAAATCTCAAAGAAAATCAAATGAGTAAAGATGAATATGTATCAAAATTTGTGGGGCAGAGGAACTAATGTTTACAAGGACATTTTATGTTAAATGCTTATACTAGAAAGGAAAAAAAAATCAAATCAGTAAAATCAGTACCTAAGCTTCCAAGTTAAGGACTTAAAAACAAATAACAACAACAAACTAAACACAAAAGAAAGAAAGAAAAGGTATAAAAAAGTTAGCTATAAATCAATAAAGCTGAAAACAAAAATAGTAGGGAAAGTCATTGAAACCAAAATCTGGTTCTTTAAAAAGATCATTTCATCTAGGTGGCTTAACTTATTGGCATATAATCTGGAAAACTATAGGCTTCCAAAACTGAATCAGGAAGAAATTGGCAACCTGAATAGACCAATATCTAGTAATGAGATTGAAGCAGTGATCAAAAACCTCCCATAAAACAAGGGCCCTGGACGTGATGGATTCTCTGGGGAATTCTACCAAACTTTCAAAGAAGAAATAATACCTATTTTCCGAAACTGTTTTAAAAAATTGAAGCAGAAGGAAAACTTCCAGACTCTTTTTATGAAGCCAGCATTACCCTGATCCCCAAACCAGTCAAAGACCCCACCAAAAAGAAGAATTTCAGACCAATATCCCTCATGAATATGGATGCTAAGATCCTAGCTAATAGGATCCAGCAGTACATTAAAAAGATTATCCACCATGACCAGGTGGGATTTATCCCTGGGTTGCAAGGGTGGTTTAACATTCGCAAATCAATCAATGTGATAGAACAAATCAATAAGTGAAGAGAGAAGAACCACATGGTCTTCTCCATTGATGCAGAAAAAGCATTTGACAAAATCCAGCATCCTTTCCTGATTAAAATGCTTCAAAGTATAGGGATAAAGGGAACATTCCTCAACTTCATAAAATCTATCTATGGAAAACCCACAGCGAATATCATCCTTAATGGGAAAAGCTGACAGCCTTCCCTTTGAGATCAGGAACACGACAAGGATGCCTACTCTCACCACTCTTGTTCAACATAGTTTTAGAAGTCCTAGCAACAGCAATAAGACAACAAAGAGAAATAAAAGGAGTTCAAATTGGCAATGAAGAAGTCAAAATCTCTCTCTTCACAGATGACATGGTACTTTATATAGGAAACCCAAAAGACTCCACCCCCAAACTACTAGAACTCATTCAGCAATTCAGTAATGTGGCAGGATACAAAATCAATGTACAGAAATCAGTTGCTTTCTTATACACTAACAATGAAAATACAGAAAGGAAAATTAGAGAATTGATTCCATTTACTATAGCACCAAAAACCACAAGATACCTGGGAATAAACTTAACCAAAGAGGTAAAGTACCTCTGCTCAAGGAACTACAGAACACTCATGAAAGTAATTAAAGAAGACACAAAAAGATGGAAGACCATTCCATGCTCATGGAATGGAAGAATAAACATTATTAAAATGTCTATAATGCCTAGAGCAATCTATACTTTCAATGTCATTCTGATAAAAATTCCACTGGCATTTTTCAAAGAGCTGGAGCAAACAATCCTAAAGTTTGTATGGAATTAGAAGAGACCCCGAATTGCTAAGGAAATGTTGAAAAAGGAAAAAAACCCAAAACTGGGGGCATCACGTTGCCTGATTTCAAGCTTTACTACAAAGCAGTGATCACCAAGACAGCATGGTACTGGCATAAAAACAGACACATAGACCAGTTGAGCAGAGTATAGAGTCCAGATATGGACCCTTGACTCTATGGTCAAATAATTTTCAACAAAGCAGGAAAAAATACAGTGGAAAAAAGACAGTCTCTTCAATAAATGGTGCTGGGAAAATTGGACAGCTATGTGTTGAAGAATGAAACTTGACCATTATCTTACGCCATACACAAGATAAACTCAAAATGGATAAAAGACCTCAACATGAGGCAGGAATCCATCAGAATCCTAGAGGAGAACATAGGTAGTAATCTCTTTGACATCAGCCACAGCAACTTCTTTCAAGATATGTCTCTAAAGGCAAAGGAAACAAAAGCAAAAATGAATTTTGGGGACCTCATCAAGATCAAAAGCTTCTGTGCAGCAAAGGAAACAGTCAACAAAACAAAGAGGCAACCCACAGAATGGGAGAAGATATTTGCAAATGACAGTACAGACAAAGGGCTGATATCCAGGATCTATAAAGAACTCCTCAAGCTCAACACACACAAAACAGATAATCATGTCAAAAAATGGGCAGAAGGATGAACAGACACTTCTCCAATGAAGACATACAAATGGCTAACAGGCACATGAAAAAAAAAATCATCACTGGCCATCAGGGAGATTCAAATTAAAACCACATTGAGATACCACTTACACCAGTTAGAATGGCCAAAATTAACAAGGCAGTAAGCAACATGTGTTGGAGAGGATGTGGAGAAAGGGGAACCCTCTTACACTGTTGGTGGGAATGCAAGTTGGTGCAGCCACTTTGGAAAACAGGAGATTCCTAAGAAATTAAAAATAGAGCTTCCCTATGATTCAATCGCACTACTGGGTATTTACCCCAAAGATACAGATGCAGTGAAAAGAAAGGCCATCTGTACCCCAATGTTCATAGCAGCAATGGCCAAAGTCATTATACTGCGGAAAGAACCAAGCTGCCCTTCAACAGACGAATGGATAAGGAAGATGTGGTCCATATACACTATGGAGTATTATGCCTCCATCAGAAAGGACGAATACCCGACTTTTGTATCATGGACGGGAATAAAAGAGATTATGCTGAGTGAAATAAGTTAAGCAGAGAGAGTCAATTATCATATGGTTTCACTTATTTTTGGAGCATGAGGAATAATGCAGAGGATGTGGGGAGATGGAGAGGAGAAGGGAGTTGGGGGAAATTGGAGAGGGAGAGGAACCATGAGAGACTATGGACTCTGAAAAACAATCTGAGGAATTTGGACAATTTTATACCTGTATAAGAACTAGGATGAAATTCACCATTTATTTGAAATTAACACTATCAAAACTTGTGAAGATGTGTGTGTGTGTGTGTGTGTGTGTGTCTATGTGTGCGTGTGTAACTTCAGCAGTTCTAAATCTATTAAAGAAATTGAATGCATAGATTAAAAAAAATGTTCCAAAACTGACACTCGAGGCTTTCTTTTCTGGTTCTACCCAACCTAAGAAGAGATAATACCATTTCTCTTCCAAAAAGTAGGAGAAAGAATACACTGAACTAATATAAAAACCAGACATTTAAACTAAACACCAATATCCTGTCAAGAATACAGACAAAAATTTCCAATCCAATTCAAATGTGGAATACATAAAAAAGATAATATAACAGTGGGGTTCATCTCAGAATGTAAAAGGTTCAACATTCAGTGTAACTCACCATATTAGTAGGCTAATGAAGGAAAAACCACATAATCATCACAGGTGATGCAGAACAAAGAATTAGACACAATACAATGTCCATTCATAATAAAAACTCTCCACAAACTAAGAATAAAAGGAAACTCATTCAACCTAATAAAAAGGAATCTGAAAAATCTATGCTAACATCATACTTCATGGTGGAAGACTGTATGTTTTTCCTTAAAATTAAGAATAAATAAAATGAAGGTTGTTTTTTCTCACTAACCCTATTCAAATTTATCTTGTAAGTACTATCTTATGTAGTAAGAAAAGGCAAAAAAAAAAAAGAGACAAAATGAGCACATAGATTAGAAATGAAGAAATACAACAGCCTCAATCTGCAGACTAAATAATTGCTTAAATTAGAAAATCCCTAAAAATCTAATGAGAAATTCTAGATTTAACAAGTGAATCTTGCATGTTTGCAAGACAGAAGGTCAACAGGGAAAGTAGACTGAGTATATTCTTATATTTTAGCAGTAAGCAACAGAATTTGAAATTAAAAAAAAAACTTTATAAAACATTTTAAAAAGAAGTGCTTAAGTATGAATCTAACAAAATGCATGCAAAATCTGTATGTTGAAAACTATACAATACTGATGAAGTAATTCTAAGAATATCTAAATAAACATAGAGAAATACCATATTCATGGATTAGAGGCCTAATATTGCCAAGAGGTTAATTTTCCCCAGGTTGATCCGTAGATTGAGATATTTCCATTGAACATTTGGCTAGCTTTTTTTATAAGTATCAATAATTTGAGTATCAATAATTTGATTTTAAAATTTATATAGAAAGACAAAGGAATTAGAATAGCCAAGACAAGTCTGTAAAAAAGAACAAAGTTGGAAGACTCACATTACTTAATTCCAAGATATACTGTAAATTGCAGTAATCAAGACAATGTGGTATTGGCAAATGGATAGATATAAGATTAAAGAAACAAAATAGCTATCCCTAAAATTGACCTGTAAAAAATATATCAAGTGTTTTTTGACAAGGGTACAAAGGTAAGTTAATGAAGAAAGGATAATGTTTTTAATAAATGGTGTTGGAACAATTAAATACCCACATACAAGAATGAATCTCAACACCTACTTTACCCTGATAAAAAAATTAACTCAAAAAAGATCATGGATCTACATGTTATCATTAAAAAATAAACCTCTGGAAGAAAACATAGGAGAAAATCTGCATAAGCATTGATTTGTCAGAGTTTTTTTAAATATGGCACCAAAAGCATGATTCACAAAAGAAAAACTGTAAATTATACATTACCAAAATTAAAAACTTATGCTCAGTAAATGATACTAGTCAGAGAGTGAAAAGATAAAATACAGGCAGAGAGAAAATATTTGCAAATCACATATCTGTTAAAGGACTGGTATCCAGATTATATAAAGAACACTTAAAACTCAACAAGGAAACAAATACTCAAAAGATCTGAACAGAGACTTCACCAAAGAAGATATATAGATGAAAAATGAATACATGCAAGATGCTCAGCATTATTTGTCATTAGGGAAATGTAAATTAAAATCACAGTGATATATCATGGCATACTCATTAGAATAGCTAAAATAAAGCATACTGACACTACCAGATTTTGGCCAGCATGTGATACAACTGGAATACACAGAAACTAAACTCGAATATTATATTATGAAACTCTAGTAGGATCATTGAAAAATTTCAAATGACAAGATTAAGGTGAAGATTGATATAAAAGCTTTTGTAAAAGGTTTCTATGAACAAGGTTTATTCAAAGGCAGATACTGTGGGCAATTTCCCCAAGATTAATAGCAATTAACATTTTAAAATATAGTGGTCATTCATTACATGATGTGAATCCATCATAAATACTTTTTCATGTGTTTTTATGTTGAGTAATCATTGCGGTCATCTTTTATCTGTCTAAAAGAGATCTTGGTTATTTTTTTATATATGCTAATATTCTATTTTTATTGTGGCATTTGCACCATTTTTTAAAAAAAAATTATGGTTTTCTGTTTGACATCATTTTTTGATTATTCAATCCAATCTCACGTGTACCTATGAAATATTCTAAGAGAGTTCAGATATTTTGATATACAGTTCCAACAACCATTTGATGAAATCACTTTGTTCCCTAACCACATAATTACTATAGAAATGAATAGAAATGTATAAAAATAAGTGATGATCCTAATGACAATGCAGATAAGAAGTTTAACCATGTGACTGCAAAAAATTAAGTTTCTTAGATGTCATTTTGTATGGGTCACAGATGAGATATGCTATCATTGAGTGTGTTTCTCCTTTCTTTTTCTTTCCTTGCTTCTTTCTGCTTATGGTTCTTCAATTACAACAGGCAAATGAGCTTCCTGGGCTTCCCCATCTCTCTTTTTTTCCAAGTAGCACTGGGTAGTATCAATGTCATCAGTGAAATAGATTTTCACCTGCACTTTTCTGTGAAATTGCTTCCTTTAATTAAAATATGAATTTCGTTAGGACTGGTCTTGTGACCTAGTAGCTTTGTCACTTTGAGCATCTACTATCTATCTGAAATGCAGTTTTCTTTTATATCCAAATTAGATTACAGGCTTGTTGTGAAAATCAAATAAGATGATGGGAAAGGGCATAATGTCTAGCACTTTCTTAGCTAAAGTTAGTCAATAGTTTCTTCTCCCCCTCCTTTTCTTTCCTTTCCCTGATCCCCGTGAAACTATAGCTTTCCTTTTTCTGGACACCCAGGAATGGTGGAAGTCTAGTAGAATGCATTTGGGAAAGGAATAGAAGTTTATGATCTATTTGATAAGCCGACATGAGTTGATACCATATAAACTGATGGCTAAAGCCACTGCCATGCAGGAAAGTTACTGATGTTATATAAAATGATTCTGGAAAGAAATCAAGTCAATTTATCAGACACCAAATGACACCTGAATCCCTTATAAATCCATATGTTATGTGTGTGGTTGGAGACACAAATATGAACAGGGCATAGTCCTTGCCCTTGAAGGTGCACCTGATT
Organism: Mustela putorius furo; assembly: GCF_011764305.1. Taxonomy (NCBI): domain Eukaryota; kingdom Metazoa; phylum Chordata; class Mammalia; order Carnivora; family Mustelidae; genus Mustela; species Mustela putorius. The sequence continues at coordinate 24,301,983 of NW_025421341.1, forward strand.
TCATGGAGATATAAAACAAGGTATAAAGCATCCATAAAACGGTGCAAAATAATAATAAAAAAATCCTTGGTTGAGGTATAAACAGTGTTCTCTGAGACAGGAGGAAGGAAAACTTCGTTTTGCTATGACTTTTAGTGAGAACTATTCCAAACAATTTGATAAACAAAATGACCAAAAAACCAAATTACTGAATTTTTCCCATTGTTTCACATTCTCATTTCACACAACTTTGGAGTTTTAATATAATATACATATTAAACGATGTGCCAAGTTTGGGCTCAAAGATGGTATTGTGAAAAACAAAAGAAAAGTACCTCTATCCAAAAACATGTTAATACTTTGCTAAGAAAGTCGTGTAGATCACTTGGCATATTGGTCAATGATCTTGTTAATTTATTTGAGAAAATCTGTTCCAAGATGATTTAGAGGTGATATGCTATGTCCAGTATAGTAGAGTGACAGCGGTAGTACTCAGAGTAGCAGCAGCAGCTGGAGTTGTACTAGAGTGCCATTTCATAAATAAATCACTACATTTGTTGTTTATTCAGCTGGCTATATTACGTATCTCTTTTGGTTATATTTTATTAAGAGTTCCAATGTATATTTTTTGCATTATATTTTTATTTAGGTACAATTTACATACAACAAAGTGCACAGATATTAAATGTATTGTTCCAAGAACTTTGTGAGAAGACTTTATTACTTTAGAGCAGTTTTTTTCTTTTCACAGCATAATTGAGAGGAGGGTAATCGATGCATTTGACAAATGCATATATCTGTGTCACTTATATCAACATCAAAAATAGTGTATTTCCATCATCCCAGAAAGTTCCCAAACCACCTCTACAGACAATGAATGTTCTATAGTTTATGGCCAGAGATTACTTTTTCTTATTCTGGAGTTTCTTAAATGAATAGAATATGAAAAAATTTGTATTCTTTTGGGTCTGGCTTCATTTACTCCACAGCATACTAGTAGTTTTGTTTTGTTTTGTTTGATAGAGAGTAAGAGAGCATGTACACCCACATGTGATTGGAGGCAGAGGGAGGAGGGAGAGAGAGAGAAAATCTTAAGCTGGCTACATGCCCAGCGCAGAGCCAGATGTGGGGCTGGATCTCAGGATCCTGAGATCATGTCCTGAGCCAAAATCAAGTGTCAGATGTTTAACCTACTGAGCCACCCAAGACCCCAGAATACTAGTTTTTTGTTCCTTTTTATTTCTGAGTTGTATTCAGTGATATGTTGATAAGTGTTTAACAATCAGCTCTTAAAAACAAAAACAAAACAAACAGCTGAATGCTAGCAATTTTGAATTTTCATCCTTTAAATACTCTGAAAGTAGCAAATGTCACACAATTAACTTGTCTTCAGTAATTTTGAAAAATTCCTGAAGATTGAACTGTCAGTTCTTGCGACCCAGAATGAGCTGGGGCCAGCACAGCACTGGTCATCTCCCATTGCATGAATATAGTATAATCTGCTTATTAACTGAACTCTTAATGTAAACACGTGAGTTGTTTCTACTTTTGCGTTGCTATGACTATAGCTCCTATGAACATTCTTGTGTAAGTCTTTGGGTAAACATGTATTTCTATCACTCACTCCTGGGATAGAATCAGAATCCAGCAGAATCACTTATTTGTAGAGTAAGTTTAACTTTAACTTTCATGAAGTAGAATTGACAATTGTCTGAAGGTATTATAACATTTTATACTTCCAACAACAAAGTATAGGGTGTCCAGTTGCTCCAAATCCTTGCCAATATTTTATCGGCAATTTTTAAAATTTTAATTATTGATGGAAGCCATGTTTCACTGTTTTCTCTTATGAATAACCGTTATAAGCAGTATTTCAGATACTTATTTGCTCTCTTCATATCTTCCTTTGTAAAGTGTCTAAGTCTTAGGACCATTTTTGGTTTTGTCTGCTTATTATTGAGTTGTAGCAGTTCTCTACATACTGTTGACATAAATCCTTTGCCATACATCCATCTATCAAACCACAACCTAGGAGAAAATTTTAGTATGTGTGGGTTGTGGCTTCATTATTTTTCTTTATAATGCCCCTCTTTTTAAATTAATAAACTTCTTAGAGCACTTCTAGGTTCACAGCAGAGTTGAATGAAAGTGCAGAGTTACTGTATTACTTCTGTCCCCTCACACACTCTACCTCCCCGTCTTTGGACATCTCTCATATGGTACTTTTACTTTTTTTAAAGAATTATTTTGGAGAGAGAAAGAGAACACAAATGGTTGGGGGTGGGGAGGGGCAGAGGGGAAGGGAAAGGGACTAGTAGACTCCCCTCTCAGTACAGGCTGGAACAGGACCCTGAGATCATGACCTGAGCCAGAACCAAGAGTCAGACACTCAACAGACTGCACCACCAAGGTACTTTTTGATAATCAAACAATTTTTTAAAAGTCTTACTTATAATTTTTTTAGTAGTACTTTCTGTGTCCCAATAAATCTACCTATTTCAAATTAACATAGATATTTTATTATCCTTTCTCTAAAAATCTTATTCCTTTAGATTTTGTATTATAAGTCTATTAATTATTTCTGCTTAATATTTATGTAGGGTGAAGATTAGGGATTGAGACACAATTTACTCCATATAAGTATCCAATTGTTCCAGTATTATTTATAAAACAAGTTTCTTTACCCATTGCATTGCTTTGGCACCTCTGTTGAATAACAACTGACCAACCACACAAGTGTGGGTTTAATTCTGGACTCTTTATTCAATTAACCAGTTTGCCTAATATCATTATCTAATTCCCTTAAATATGAAGTGTTGAAATCTGATGTTGTGGATACTTCAACTTTGTTTTTATTTTTTTCAAAATTTTAGGTTATTTGGTGTTTTCTTTATACTTTAAGTCTTTATAGTCTCTATATTTTAAAATTAACTAGTTGATTTCTACAAAAAGACCTATTTGATTTTGACTGGGAAATGTGATCAGTCTTCAGATCAGTTTGGGGAGAATGACCTCTTAACAATACTGAGTATCCCAATCCATAAATCTAATATGTTTTTCTCATTTTTTAAAATTAATTTATTTATTTTCAGAAAAACAGTATTTATTATTTTTTCACCACACCCAGTGCTCCATGCAATCCATGCCCTCTATAATATCCACCATCTGGTACCCCAACCTCCCACCCCCCTGTTTTTCTCATTTTTTAATTTGGGCCTTTAATTTCTCTTAGCAACATTTTTTACTTTTCAGTATATTGATCTATATTTTGTTGAGTTTACTCCTAAATATTTTTTCATTTTATGATGCTATTGTAGATATCATTGTTTTACATTCTGTTTTCCAATTGTTAATTATTATTACATAGATTTGCAATTGGATATTAATTGACCTTATATTCCTTGATCTATATAAATTCACTTATTAGTTTAGTAATTTTTTGAAGATTCCTTAGAGTTTTCTACATCAATATTCATGTTGTTTATGAATAAAGATAGCTCAACTTCTTTCTCTGCCTCCTGGTGGGTCCTGGTATTTTCGCATGTGACTTCCCATGGCATGGCATGTCCCTTTCTTGGGATCTATGAGTATAACAAACTGTCTTTTCAATGACAAGTGTCTCCTAATCTATGGGCTTGTTGTGTCATAACTAACTAATAGTAAAGCTTACATTTTAAAATGCACACACACTACACACATACATATATTAACAAATTAACATTACATATTAACATTACCATCTGGGTGATTTTTTCCCTAGTTATGGGTCATATTTTCATGTTTACTTACATTTAAAAAAAATTTGAATGTTAGGAATTGTTGATGATAATTTCATGGTAATTCTGAATTTTTTTTTTTTTTTAAGAGAGTTAAGTTTTATTTTATCAGGCAGGAAATTTACTGTTGGATCAGAGTGATCATATCAGGACTTGGTTTCTAGGCTTTGTTGGGTTGGGTTTAGTGGAATCCTTCTTGTATGGTGTGGACTTTGCTCCTAAGGAATGGCCTTTCTAGTGTTTTAGCTAAAGGATGGTTATCTTAGTAAGGCTGCTTCACTTTGGTCAAAATTTAGTATTTCCCTATATCATGTGAACTCTAGAATCTCCCTTCTGCTCACAGCCATTAGCAGTCTTGAAGAGTCTTGTGCACTGTGTGTTCAACTTAGTATTTGGCCAAAGGCAGAGGGCATACCTTCTATGTGGATACCTGTAGCCTCTTCTCTGTACAACTTTTTCCTCTGTACTCCTGCTCCATAAATTCCAACTGCCTCACTAGATTTGAAACTCTAGTTTCAGTTTTCTCTGAGTGGTGAGATTATTGCTACCTGTTTGACTGTCCTTCCTTATACCAACGTTTTGAATGGGGTAGCCCAGGCAGAAAGCTCAGATAAATTTGACATTCACCTTTTATGTCTATTTTCTCTTAAGGGTTATGGACCTTTAGTCTCTGTTTTTCAATCTATAAAAACAGTTACTTCATGTATTCTCATCCAATTTTATAAGTATTTACATGGGGAGGTCAAATGTGATACCCTTTCCTCTGTTAAATCCAGAACCAGAAATATGCTAATATATGCTTTTTTTTAAAGGAAAGAAGAATTTTATGGTTGTTTTCTGCAAGAAGCAAATTGTAAGCTTTTTAAGACTCTTTTCCCTGTTACTCATTCTTCTATGGTTTTAGAATTATCTTTCAATATTGTGCCAACTTCAAGTAACATCTGTGAAATTTTTGTTCTCTTTCTTATTTTGAATCTTCCATAAATGCTGTAATTCTTCCACAAATTACTCCCTCACGCAATGAATTTCTATATGAACTTGCCTTGCTTCATGCATTCAGATTTTTGAGACCTTGATTGTTCACTATATTATTATGAGCACATTAGGAACTATGTGGAGAACTCATTATGATTTTAGTGCTTCCACAGAAGAACTGTGATGATAGAAACTTGCAAGGAAAAGCTTAATAAACTATATTTTACAATTTATAATTTTATGAAGCTATAATAGGATTTATTGTAAAGTTCCATAGAATATGATTAATGCTAGTCTGCACAGATTCAATAATTATTTTGAGAAAGATTTAGTTGATTTCTTAACAATTAATTGGTTCAGCCTAGGATCTGTTTGATTTAATTTCTCACAGAGTCTAAAACAATTTGACCATATTTTAGAATAAGAGATAAGGTTGATTATATGTAGATATGATCACTAGGCATAGATCACCAAGTTGAGAAACAGCTGCTCTAGTGTTTCAGACCGTCCTAATAGTTAATTTGGGTCTCTGTGTAGTCAATTTCATTGAATGATGGTTGCTCAATAAACATTGATTTAACCCATACCCTATAGAAAGCCTGAACTCAGAAACAAGAGAAAACAAGAAAATCAAGGTTATATTAAGTATCTTTGTATTAACTTTCTAGGGCTGCCATATAAAATACCATAGATTGAATGGCTTAGACAACAAAATTTTTCTTCTCACATTTCCAACAAAATTTTTCTTCTCACATTTCTGGAGGATGGAGGACCAATCAAGGTATCAGCAGGTTTGGTTTCTCCTGAGACTTCTCTTGTAGCTTGCAGGCTTATCACTGCGTCCACACATGACCTCTTTTCTGTGCACACACATCCCTGGTGTCTCTCTCTCTTCTTATAAGGATGCTAGTCATGTTGAATATTTAGCCTTATTTATTTATTTATTACTCATTTAGCCTTAATTACCCCTTTATAGGCCCCATCTCCAAATACAGTCATATGAGAGTTGGTGTTTCAACATATGCATTTTGAAGAGAACACAATTTAGAACAGAATAATATCCATGTTACAGTATAAACATATATAGGAGTACCTATGTCAAGGAAATCATGGAGAAGATGTGACTTCTGGTTTACCCAGGAAATGGAGTTGGCAATTTGAAGTTCTTCTCCTCCTCCCTTATCCTTGGAATCTGGGTTCTGCTTGCTTTCTCCACTCCCAGAGTTTGGTCCAATGACATAGTCTTGAGATTGTGATGTGGTGTTCAGAACATCTGTGTGGTACATGTGACTGAACACAATTAAGACCTCTATATAATCTTTTAAAATGTGGCGGGTAGTGCTGAGATCTATTTACTTGTCTTGTGGCCACCCAAAATATGCCTGGTATGTGAGTTCTCTTGCTTGTTAAACCTCCCAACTACCACTGGAGTGACCTGCCTCTTTTTTCCAGTCTCTTCCTATTCTCTTGAGTATGGTTGCCAAATTTAGAACACACCTAGGAAACTCCCTAGGAGCTTATGAACTAACAACACATTAAATAAATGTAAGAGAAAATACTAAGCTATGAAATTTCTGCTCTTAAGTTTTGTAAACAAAATTGAAGATAAGTTTGTAAAAAGGACATTGAAATCTCACAACCAGGTGAAAATGATTTTAGGATAAAATGAGATAAAATAGAAAATATGTGAACATGCTTTGAAATTTATAACACATGATAGAAACATAAGGTGTTAATTCATAAGGCATTCACACTCAGGCCTCCTATGTTGCCTTTTAACTTCCTCTCCAGAGATATACTCTCAGGCCAAGTTCTTAGTGTGGATCTAAGTTCATAATTTTTCTCCCTTAAAGATTATTTCTTAATCCATATTACTAGCTGTTGCCATCTGGTGATGAGTTTTGGGTTAGGAGAACTACCAAATTCACAATGTATTTTTGTCTATGGGTAAGTTTAGTCCATGTAGCAGAGACCTCAAGGACAGCATCTGACTTTCAACCTTAAGGAGCAATGGCTAGAGAAGAGAACCCAGGTTTTTGTTTTATTTTATTTTATTTTTAAGATTTTATTTATATATCTGAAGGGGGAGAGGGAAAGGCAGAAGAATAGGAAGAGGGAAACTTAAGAAGACTCCAGTCTGAGTGTGAAGCCCGACATAGGGCTTTATCTCGTGATCCCCAAGATTACGACCTGACCTGAAATGAATACTAGGATGCTGAATTGACTGAGTCACCCAGGTGCCACTGAGAACCCAGGTTTGAAAGGTGTAGTCAGGAAATATAATGGAAAATAGGCAAAGGAAGATCAATATGGCATGTAAGTGTAAGTTATTTTGAATCCCATTCTTGAAAGGAACACTAAAATCTGTTTATTCCAGCACTAACTCATGCCTGAATATTTGTTCATATAGATTTTGATCTTCTGCAAGGTTACAACCCAGTCACCTACAGTTGCAATCTGGTCCATAGTCATGTCTGTCTGTCTAGGGTTTAAAATTCCTTTTATTTTCTCCTTATATTTTTGAATTTGGGAAATTTACCACATAAACTTAAATGTCTGGATTCTCTTGAAAAGTCGAAAATATCTGACCACACCGCAGGCGCAAGCATCTGGAACTGAATGGTAGTTACATTTAAAAAAGACACACACAGGGCGCCTCAGCGGCTCAGTGGGTTAAAGCCTCTGCCTTCAGGTCATGATCCTAGGGTCCTGGGATTGAGCCCCACATTGGGTTCTCTGCTCAGTGGGGAGTCTGCTTCCTCCACTCTCTCTGCCTACCTCTCTACCTACTTGTGATCTCTCTTTCTGGCAAATAAATAAATAAAATCTAAAAAAAAAAAAAAAAAAAGACACACACTCTCCCATTCTTCATCATCCTAATACTCCTCTTTCGCTCATGCCTGTCCTTTGCCTCTGCTTTGTTATCTGAGGGGAGACTGACCCACCACTGTGACTATTCCTACGCCCAGGGGGTACCAAGTGTAAAGTATTTGAGAGGCAACTCTGCCATGTATATGTATTCTGGGATGTTCACACACCTATGCATAAGGTCCCTTGCAGAATGGGACAGAAAAAAAAAAAAAAGAAAGAAAAAAAAGGAAGGCTGGTTGGGGCCAAAGATCTCCAATTGTGGTCTTCCCTCCCTGGGCCCACAAATGTTAAGGGGGACCCCAATTCCCAAGCCTTGCCTACCTTGCTAACTTCCATTCCTGCCTCCCTGCCCCACTAAACTCTGTGTCCTCTCTGACCTCAGACAGATCCAACTTACTGCCTTTGTACATCCTGTTTCCTTTCCTTGGATTATAATTTCCTTGACTATTTCTGTGGCAAGCTCCTTCTAGGTATTCAAACTCGAGCCTAGAAATCACCTCCTTTCCTAGTCCTTAACCCTAGTCTTAATTGTTTTCCTATATTTTATCCTGTTTTCCTTATATGGCATTTTATAATCTGCAATGATCTTTTAAAGGTATTCACTTATGTATTGTACACCTCCTCCTACTAGAACACAAACTCCCTGAGAATAGAATTTGTCCTGCCTACTATAGTTTCTCCAGAACTTTGCAGAGTAGTGCTCAATAATATTTGATTAGTGAATGACTGACCAAATGAGTGCATGAATATTTGCTGTCTCTGTGCAGTATTAAGAGAACTACATGTAGGGGTACCTGGGTGGCTCAGTGGTTGAGCGTCTGCCTTCAGATCAGGTCATGATCTCAGGGTCCTGGGATTGCATCAGTAGGGAGTCTGCTTCTCCCTCTGCCTCTCCTGTCTGTTCATACTCTCTTCTCTGTCTCAAAAAGGAAATAAAATCTTAAAAAATGAAAAAATTATAGCCACATGTAAAGTTAAAAATAGAAGTTCATTGCCAGTATTGATCAGGCTACACTAAGTTAAACTCTCTGGTTTAAAACAAGGTCTGCTTCTCAATGATGCTATATCACTGCTGTGGGTTGTTGAGGGCTTGTCCTTATTCTGGGACCCAGATTAACAGATTCTTCCCATTCTGGAGCAACAATGATTGCCATGGCACAGGGAAGGAAGAAAGGTATCAAAGCATAAGCTGATTCTTTTTTTTTTTTTTTTTTAAACGTCTTCCAGGAAGAACCATCTGTCAGCTTTGCTCAGGTTTTATTGGTCAGAGCAAGTCATAAGACTGTGCCTGACTTTAAAGGGGTTGCTTTGAAGGAGGACAAGAAACATGTGGTAAATAGCCCCAACCATGACCACATGTCCACTTCACAGATTCTTTCCCCCCACTTCACATAGGATATTTAGGATATCATATTTATAGTATATTTTCCATAGCATAGAAACCTTAAGTTAGTGACACAAACTGGTCATTAGTATTATAAAAATAGATATTTTTTAAGAAAGTGGAATCTTATTAAAAGTGAAGACTTTTCCTACATATTTATTTTTCCATGTTTTAGTTTTATTTTGTTTATGTTTACAATACTTTATTATCTTTTAGTTTATATCTCTGTTCTTGTTTTTTTGGCTTATATCCCAATTCTTTTTTTTTTAATATTTTACTTTTTATAAACATATATTTTTATCCCTAGGGGTACAGGTCTGTGAATCGCCAGGTTTACACACTTCACAGCACTCACCAAAGCACATATCCTCCCCAATGTCCTCCATATTTTAGTTTAAAAAGATTTTTAGTTTTTAAAATTGGTCATAACTTTGCATGATTGTTTTACTCTTTTAAATGTGAATGCTTCTGACATATCCACCGACATGCTTAAAACAAAATGACGGAAAATCAAGTGGGTTATTTCCCTGCATACATATGCTTCCATAATTAAATTACTCCTGCTGACAAAAACAAGTTTACATTTTGCAGTTGGTCACAATTGGTGAGAACAGAGGGTCTATACATCTTTAATGGAATGCTATTTCTCAAGTCTTCTGAGAAATGCCATGTTTCTCACTCTCTTCCACAATTAAGTCAGCAATCCTTTATTCCTAGCTTTCATTAAGGAGCCATTTGATACACAGCACACAGAAACAGCATCCTGCAGATTGCTTTAATCTCTTATCTCTGGCTTCTCCTTTTCCTCTCTCTACCTGCCTCTTCCTAACTTCCAATTATCTGTTCATGAGATTCTGTGTAAACAGTTTGGGTGCATGTAAGAGATTAGATAAATTTCATTAAAATTCTTGCATGGTTTGCAAACAAAAAGAATTAAATCAACACTTAAAGCTTGCTCGTTTGAGATCTTTGTTTTTCTGTCTTTTTTATCCTTCTCTGAAATTTAGGAAATAGCTTACCTACTTTTAAAGTTAATAAGAGCCTTTGGGTCCAAGTAAATAAGACTTTTTTTTTTTGGAAAGAACAGTCCTTTAATACGTGTCTGTGTCATTGAAGTTTGGCTTGACATGACAAACTACCAAATGGTTCCAAGAAGCATCTTAATTCTTATTTTTAATCAAACTATCAGATGTGGCCTGTTTTTATAAGGAAGAGTCAGTAGAGTCCAGAACTATTTTTATTCTAAATAAGAAGTTGGAAAGATAGGCCATAATGTCATAGTCATCATAAAATGCTCAAAGGGAGGTGATACCTCATAATAGTCTACGGTATACTTGCTGTCCATGACAAATCAAGTGTTTGTAAGTATGCCTCAGGGATTTCTAGGGAACAATTTCCCATCTCTATAAAAAAAGCAAGGAGGGAAGGATGATTAATATGTATTTTAGCTTCCATATATGCTAATCACCATACTATATGCTTTACTTAATTCATCTCACTTAGTCCCTTGCCCAGCAAGCCATATAATAATCTGGATTGTTCTCATTTATCTTTTCTCTTTTATTGCGGGTATAAGTGAATTACAGCTCTGCAGGATTGAAAGCCAGTGGAAGCCCGTCTCACAGTCTTAGACTTAGGATGCTGGTGCACCTGGTGGTATCAAAGCTGTTAGGACATCCACGCTTGTGCCACGGTCTTCAAATTTTAGATTAACCGAGGATTTCTGACATAATTTAAATTACTTTATCATGTATAAGTTCCACGATGGTTGTATAAAAGTGTAGCCTGGTAGAGACAAATATTTATTGTTCTATTACCACATTCATTGATTTTTATCGATAGCACTTTAAAATATTTAATTTAGAGTATTTAAAAAATATTGAACATACAGTAAAGGAACAATATCAGTTTTTAACCCTACCACAAGAACTGAGTTTCACATATTGATGTATTTGCTCCCAGTCTAATTTTATATAGGATATATAACATTGATATTATATTTATTACAGTTTTTACAAAACATAGATGTTGCCATACATACAGTTTTATAGTTTCCTTTATTTAAAATTTTGTAGTTAACATTTTTTGTTTGATATTATTAATCATAATTAGAAATGTAATTTTAATTTTAATTGCTATATTTTTCTGTCTATGGATATGCAACTTAATACTAAATACAGCTTTTTCCCCATTGTTTCAGAGATACTATGGTATAAGTGTGTGTGTGTGTGTGTGTGTGTGTGTGTGTGTGAGAGAGAGAGAGAGAGAGAGAGAGAGAAAGAGAAATGTACCTGCTCTCTACATATTTCTTCAGATTTTTCGCAGTTTCATTCCTGTGACAAGTCAGATTATCAACCACATGTTTTAATTCCTCAGGAAGGTGTCACTCCGGAATCATGGTTTGGTATTATCTCTGCAACAATGATTAGGAGTCCACATTAAAAAATAGCAACAGAATAACATCGCTGTGTCCTCAATAAAACTATCCCAACAAGGCATTATTCACTGCATGCAAGAGGCCCATGAACTATACTCGTGTTAGATATTGGGACTGAATTGAGACTGCTTCACCTGAAGCACCAGGATGCTTTTTTTGACCAGTTAGTTGGGCTCAATGCATCTTCCTTTTCCCTTAAGCTATTAGGAAGTGGACCTAAATTTAGTGCTCAACTATAGAAAATATTTATAGTCTGGATCAGCACTGTCTAGTATGGTACCCACGTGGAACTATTGAAATTTAACTTAATAGAGATTACATAAAGTTAAAAATTCCATCCCTTAGTCACACTAAGCACATGTCTCTGTTGTTTACCACACTGAAAAGCACAGACACACAATATTGCCACCATTATAGAAAGTTCTATAAGACAGTACTGGTCTTGATTATGGATCAAATTATACACTTCCAGCATGCCACACAGCTTAATATTTAATGTTAACTTATACTGTCTGGATGATTAGGTATGTATTATTGCATGCTATCTTCTATTACTTTCAGAATTAGGTAAGGACAAATAATGCTATTACATCTGTCCTTTCAGAATGCATCATCATCCTAACCTAATTTCTTATAATGTTGACACCCAACCACCAGGATGGCTAGATGGGTCATCAGGCTCACAAAAGGGATGTAAAGATTTTAATTGTATCTAGGTGTTTTAGATTTAACTAATCACATTTGTACAGGCCCCTGCCCACATATATTATTATGACCCTCCCATCCTTACCCCCCTCCATCAGTCTCATTTTCTACATTGTCTGTAGGAAATGTATGAGTACGGGCTTTACCGAGGACTCTGAGGACAGTGCTGGAAACAATGAAGGTGCAGCAATTCTGCCGTGCTACCTGTGTTGTCACCAATAGTGGGTGTCACTGCAGGAAGGTGGCCACCAGAATGAGTTTCAGGGGAAAGCAGTGTCAGTTCTGGCTGGATAACATGAAATGTTTTATGTGCCATGTAGGGCATTTATGAAAATCTGAAAGCGAGATTCATATTTCAGAATTTAAAATTACTCCTATGTATAGTTTCTACTGATTTGAGATGGCTCCCCAATAAACAAATCAATAGTACATCTTCTTTAGGGCTGATGTGGCACTTTGAAAATGCTTGGATATAAATAAAGCTAATATACATTTCCTAGGTCTGACGATGTAGTCACAAAATGCTTAGCCATAAATCAGCATGGGCCACTTTAATTTCGTTCCTTGCCTACATAATCAAAACATGAAGCTCTCTTTTCTTTAACACATAATTCTCCTCAATCATTGCATAAATTGCCATATTTCTTTATAACAAAGTAAATGCCTGGGTTCAGCTATGATTTACAGATTGTGTAAATTATTAGCCATATGGTTGTTATATGCCATTCTGCTTATAAAATATGTATTTTAAACAAATACATCCAAGACTATGAAAGAGTTATTCATTACTATTTAGATGGTTTAAATATCTTCTCTATCATATGGGCAAGCACTTCCAACGGAGTTATATGCTTTATCCCAAATACATTTTTGTTATGGTTTTATCATTATAATCTACAAAAGTGGGTAAGTGTGGGCCTTCATAAGGACAGCCTGCTACCATAGCTATCATTTGCTACGAAAAAATCTTACTGTTTTTTTGTTGACACTTTTCATTTTCAGCAAAGTGTCATTTGACTGAATTATTCATTTCTTATACTTCCTGGGTGTTAAGATGCCTGTGATTGTTTGATGTACCACCAATAATCCTCTTCCTTCTACTGACCATCATCATAATCTTTATTAATAATAACCTTCATGAGGGTTGAGAAGGGATCAATTTCAAAAAAGTAATGTTGATTGGTAAAGAAATGGCAAATACATTCTTCAGTTATGATCTGGTACCAGAATTTTTCTGAGGCATAGAGATATTTTGGTTAGTAAACTACTTTGTTGAAGACTTTGAATTGTCACTCAACAATCCAGTTTATATGGGTCTTAGAAGGCACCAAAGCTTCTGGAATGGACTTTCTGTGTGTGCGTGTGTGTGTGTTGGGGGCAAGGGGTTGGGCATGGGGGCTGATGAAGCTCCGCATGCGAACAAAAAAAGAGAATTTGGAGCATGGGGTGTGATAGTTGTGGGGACAGTGAAGAAACAGAAAAAAGATGCTAAGAAAGGAATATAGAATGGGAATAGGCCAAGGGCTTCCAGTTTGACTTCTTCATATCTCCCCAAAATCTTCAGCAAATCCTTCATACTCTCAAAAATCCTAGTGGGAGGAAATTTTTTTTTGTGTGGAAATTAGTGTAGAGGTCAAAGACATTTTTTATGGTCATCAATAGACATAGGGTACAACTGACTAGGGCCTAGAGATATAAAAGTCAGAGTTAGTTGAGATGTGGAGCACCAGCATAAAAATCAGTCCATGTTGATCCCTATAGATCTATTCATTTCATTGAATGAATATATCTGTCAGTTTGCTTACCCATGCCCCAATGGAGTGAACTCAGTTCTTGCCAGTGTTTCTACAGTATAATCAGTGCTGCAAAGGATTCTCACATATGTCTCCTTGACCACACAGAGCTTCTTTAAAGAATGTACCTAGAAGTGCCAGTTTGGATTCTTGGGAGATTTATGAGATATTTTCAAATTTCCCTCCAAAGTAGCAGGTCATGGTGTGTTCCAACACACAGTATAAATGTATGTTTTGAATATCAGTGTATGGAAGGTCTCCTTTATCCTCCTTTTTGTGAACAAATGATATTATTCTGTTTGGGTATGGAATGTCACCTTATTGTTTTATGTATACATTTATTTATGTCTATTATGTATTTATTTATTTGCTGATTACTGATGAGAATGGGCAACCTTTAAAAAATACGTTGATCATTAAGGTTTCTTTTCTGTGTATTGCCTCAATCATTCTTTGAAGGACACTTATCCATCGCCTTCCTATCCATTTTCACTTCTTTACCAATAACTTTTTCCCATTTTTAATTAGTTTTTTTCTCCTTGATTTCTAAGAGGTTTTTTGTTTTGTTTTGTTTTCTCATATATTCTAGATACAAATCCATTCTCAAGTTATATCCGCCAAAAATAACTTCTCCCAAAGACAGTGATTTTGTTCTGGCTCTTTCTCTAACTTTGTCATGGGTTCTAGAAAAATCACTTTCCCTTTCTAGGTTATGGGGCCACCTTCTGTAAAGTGAAGAATAGAGAATATCTAAGGATTTGTATAGCCCTGATGTTCTGAGTCCATAAATATGCACCTCAGAGACACATCTCTGTATAGCAGGACAGAACAGTGTGGTCTGCCATAGTCCTTCATCTTGATAAAGTCCTTTGTATCTTGCCAGATAGACCACACAATCCAGATTGATTATTTCAGAGAACATTCTGGTTAGCTTTAGAATGATTTTTTTTTTTTTGAGCATGTATAGAAATACTCTTGTAGACTTAGAGTTGAAAATTTTCTTATGCTACCCATGTGAAAAAAAATGGGAAAACTGAACAATATTATTATACTTCAGCATATCTCTGGCTAAACTAAATAAACCTATGCTGTCAACAAAACTTGAAAATAGCATTTTCCATTGATAAGTAATAAAAGAAAATGGTAATTTTTTACGTATTTTGGCGATATTCACTAAGTTATCATAAAAAGGAAATTTATTGAAGTGATAGTTTGCTAGTTGTCAAGTTTGGATTTTATTTAAAAACATAAGGTCTGTGGAGAAATCTTGAGAGACAAACAAAACAACAACAACAAAATAGCAAAACACAGAAAGCAGATAGATCATATTGAATGTTCTTTCAAGATGGCCTGTTTTTTGGGGCACCTGGGTGACTCAGTCGTTGGGTGTCTACCTACAGCTTGGATCATGGTCCCAGGGTCCTGGGATTGAGCCCTGCATTGGGCTTGCTGCTTAGTGGGAAGCCTGCTTCTCCCTCTTCCACTCCCCATGCTTGTGTTCCCTCTCTCGCTGTCAAATAAGTAAAATCTTTAAAAAAAAAAAAAAAAGATGGTCTGTTTACCATGATTATTATGAAGAGAAAATGTTTTTGAACTGAAGCATACTTCCCCCTAAATTTCACTCCCCCCCTTTATTTGCATAAAAGCTGAGGCAGAAAGGATCTGACAAATAGTTGGGATGCAACTAAGAGAACACCTTTGGATGGAGTCAATGCCGTCTTAGACATTGGCCTTAGAATGTCTGCACTGATGTGAGTATTTGGTTTGTCAAAGTGCTTTATACTTCTCATTTCTCAGTAGCGTGCTGTGGAAGGGGGAGAATCCTGCCAGGCTGTCTAGAGCTACAACTCTGAGGTTGGTAATATTTATGCGAGAACATACCACATAAATCTACTAACCTGATTCAAGCAAATGATATGTGTGACTAATGAAGTCTTGAATTCACTAAGGGAGGAAAAATGACAACAAGAAAACTAAGCTTGTTAATTATTCTTGTTCTTCCCTCACAACTCTGCCTACGAAAAATCTAAGAAGTGCCTGCTTTATCTCATCCTTCATCCCTGGAGTCATTACTTTTCTTTTTTGTAACACAGAAATATTATGGACCCTAAAGTTTTCTGGAGCCTAATTAAGGAATTGCTAACATTGTTATTAACTGAGCTGGATGAGCAGCTCTTGATTTTCAAATGGTAAGTCTTGGGACTTCCTCTTTCTCTTGCCTTGCTGTGAAATATAAGGGCTTCATCCTTAGCTGACTCCAGACTCTGCCCCTTGTCTTCTCCCTAGTTGTGGCAATGCTGTACCTCAAGGCATGTACAAACTTGGCCTTGCCCCTCCAGAGCCCCCCATGAACAGCAGCCACATGACTGAGACACCTCTCAGGGTATCTTATCTCTCCACTGTGACCACTTGAGTCTGAATTTCATACACTTAAAATTCTCTCCTCCTGCTAGGAAAATGGCTTTTCTTATCTAGGCACACCTCACTTCTTTGTTTTGATGAGAGGCAGCAGTAGGTTGAAGAGGCCTGATGTTTATTTGTGTCTCTGATAATGTGGTTAAATGCACAGACCCTTCTTCCATAGGGCTATCTGGGGAGTGGTTGGACCCAGAGCTGGAGCAAACTTCCCTGCAAGGTCTCAGGCCCTAGTGCTACTCTGGCCTTCATTCAAGTTCCTTCCTCACTGATGAAAAGTGCTATCTCTGTATACTTGCACCCACTGTATCCTTCCAGAAATCTTTCATCCTCTCCCCTTTCTTCCTGTTGTCTAATATGCATATATTTAGCTGAACTACAGTTCCAGTCAGGGCTCAATGATTTCTTCTTTGTGTGTTTTTGTTTGTCTACTAGAGTAGTAATGATTTCCATACTGGTTCATAAGAGGTCTTTGAATGAGTTTTTGAAGATAATGATTCCTTTTTCTCTAGGAATGGTGCATCAGACACCCCTGATGCCCTGTCCTATATTCCTGAACCAGCTGCATTTACAAGGAGTGCTGGTGGATTGTTCTCAGTCCACTGGAAATTTTTTTAATATAAATTCTGAGATAACATCTCACATGATAAAAACCAAGCAAAGCAACACACACACAAAACTAGTTCATGAACTTTGTTGGAGGAATTTGTTGAGTAATTAATTCTTTCATTCCTTCTCCATAAATTAACAACTTATAGATGAGGAGGCACTTCCAGGTTATGTTTTGTTTTGTCCATAATAAGTGAACATAATAGATAATGTGCCTCCTATTCCAACAAGGCAACAAGATAAATGAAGTTTTTTGTCCACATGGCAAGTATGTTGTCCTCCATTTTTCCATCATTCATATTGTGCACCAAAAGAAACTGTTTCCATCATAGTATTTTTATTGTCAGTTTTTATATCTGTTAAGATGTTCAAATTCTTAATCTTTATTCAAATGATCCAAAATTTTAAATATGCACTTAGAATAGTTTTGGTTTCAGAACCATCACAACAAGATATTACTGAGAACTAAGTTGAAGCCATTGTATCAGGAAGAGTGGTCACTTGTAAAGTTTTATCTTTTCATTCTGGTACATATAGGTATTTCTCTTCGTTTATTCAAGTGTCTTAGTAAAATATATTAGTCAGAGTTTTCCAGAGAAACGAATCAATAGGATGTATATACATGTAGCAAGAGATTTATTATAAGAAATTGGCTTACAAGATTATGGAGGCTAGCAAGTCCAAATCTGCAGTGTTGGCCAGCAGGCTGGAGACCCGGGAGGTGTGGGGGTATTGGCTATGGTGCAGATAAAGTCTGAAGGCAGTCTGTAGGAGAATTCTCTCTTGCTCAGGAAGACCAGTCTTTTTGTCCTACTCAAGATTTCTTTGGATAGGATGAGGCCCACATACATAAGAAGGGCAATCTTCTTACTCAAAGTTCACCAATTCTAATGTTAATCTCACCCAAATACAGCTTCTAAATTGACACATAAAATTAAACACCACAATAAAGTTCTAGTTTTTTTCAAATCTTGTGCATGATTTTAAAATTCATTTCTTTTTGTTTTATATTTTTGTCTGCTATTATAAATTGGGATTCCGTTCTCACAGTATGTTTTTAAATCTGACATTCTGGCTTAAGTAATGTATAAAATTGTAGCAGAATGCTTGGCACATGAAAAGTGTTTAATGAAACCTCCTGGTAAGTACATTTATTTTGCATTTGGCACCTTAATATGCATGCACTAGTTTTAAAATGTTCTTTTGTAAATCTTTTCTTTTACATTCATAAATATTATAATTTATAAATAATTTTATTTTCCACTCACCCTTTCAATAAACACATTATTTCTAACTCTTTACTTGTTGCTTTGGCTAGATCCTCAAAAACAAATTTCAATAATATTAATTAGGGAAGGTGTCTTAGTCTTATTTCCAAGAATAAAAGAGATCTCACATTGTGAAAATTTTCTTTTTCCCCTAAATTATCTTTGTTTAACGACAGTTTTTCTTTTTGTTTATCTTTGCCTTTTTTACATTCATATTTTTCCTATTGTCAGGTAATCCTTAGCTGTCTATTTTTAGGAATGTGGCAATAAAACGCTCCTTGGCAACTTTTCTAAATAGATGAGGCTTTTTGATTGATGAACTTTATTGTAGAGTGACTGGGAAGAGAAATTTTCATGATGTTATGGGATCCTTGAATGTCAGAAATTAAGGTCTTCCAATTTATCCAGGTTCCTGTATTTTTTTTTATCACTTTGTTTAGAAACATTGGCCAGCTTTCTAGCAGTTTTGCGTAAAGGTTAACATAGAATTAACTATGCAAATTTCCCATTCCTCCCTCTTGCTGTCAGTTTCATGTCTTGTTCCTTCCCTCCATTATACCTGGTGTGTCTGAGTCTTAAATCTTTCCAAGACTTTGGAGGGTAGAATGACAGTTTCTTACTGTATCTTTCTAATTTGAGTATTTTCAGCTTTACATCCTTTTGCCTAGCTTTTTAGATGTCATTTCCCCATTTCCATGATTTCATTCTTCTAGAAATATTATTTTCTAGAAAAACCTCTTTTGCATTTAAACTTCCTTTAAAAATTGGTTTCATTTCAATATGGTCTCAGGAGGTAAGGCAATAACATAGGGAACCAGGACTATCATATTAATTGCTTTTTTTTAAAAAAATTGAGCACTATTAGTTACCACTTTAAAATTAGAAATGTCAACATCTTTTGGAAAATCTTTTAGAATATCTTGTTTTATTATTTTTCATACTAATGTGATATATCAAATTATTAGATTCCCTTCCTCATTTTATTAAACTCTTCAGATCTACTGAGTATTTGCTATGCTCTAGATACTTCTTAGGGAATACAAAAATAAGTAAAAGACATCCAAGACTATCATAAAGCTCCTAATATAATTGAGAATCTGGTTAAACACAAAATTATAATGAGACAAGTGGAAAATAGATGTACAGGGAAAATGGGATCACAAGAAGAAGCAATAAATTAAAACTGAGAATAATAGGGCTTTTACAGAGCTGTTGCCATCAGAGTTAGAATTTGAAGGCTAAAAGTGCATTTGCCATTCTAGTAATGGAGAACAATGATGGATGTGCAGAGGTATTCTTGGTTAAAGGAACAGCAAACAAAAAACAGAAGTGTGGGGAAAAAAAAGTAGGCTTCATGGAAAATAGCAAATAACCTTCTCTAGTTGTTTTCCAAGATGTATGGAAGAGGAGATGTATTGCGAAGTTGAATTGGGGTCAGACAATGAAAGCCTTAAAAGATTTTTGTCTTTATCCATGGGCACAGACATTTGGACTCGTCAAATCGTTTAAAAAATAGTAACATGATCAAAACTCTGGTTTACAAAGATAAACCTGGGAAAAGTGTAAAGGATGGGTTGACAAAGTGACAGATCAGAGACAGAGGCCTGTTAAAGTCATTGCAAGAGTTCAGAAAGAGATCAAAGTGTCCAAACTAAGGCATCAGATGTTGTAATTGGAGGAAAGGAATAGATGGGAGAGTCATTTGGAATGCACAACTGATAGAAATCATAAACTGATTAGATATAAGGATTGTAGAATGTAGAAATGAGGAATGCATCAGATTTTCTAGCAGAGTAACATGGAGAGGGCTGTAAAATTATTCCTTGGGAAAGCAAAAACAAGAAGTGAACAGAAGGTAATTTGGGAAGTTAATAGGGTACTTAGGGAAAATACAGTGTCAGGAAGTACCACTGAAAGCTTCTCTGCTCACAGGAAGGGAAACCTTTCCTATTCTTTGGAATAGTCAAAAATTTCCCATGTGAAGTAGAGTTCTATCTTCATTATATTGGTGATATGCTTAGAAGGTTCTCGAGTTTGATGTAGATAGTTGCAAGATTGACCCAGGCTATATTAAGAGACCATATCACAGATGCATGGATAATGAATGTGATCAGAAACAGTGGCTCTCCAACAAAGACACTGAAGCCTGAAGATAAGATCTGTGTGCACACACACATGCATGCACGTACACACACACACACACACACACACACCCATGCATGCACATGCACACATGTGTAATGTGATGTGTAGTAGAAAAACCAAAATAATAAGAATCTGGATGTTCATCAACCCAGGACTGAAAGACAGGGAATTGGCTTTGCCTTGGAATCCCCACCACTTTAAAGTGATATTGAGATGCAACTGTATCTGATTATGCAAATTAGGTTTGTACTAAGAAAAGGCAATCCAAGCTTCTTTCTTCTATCTATTCACAACAAACAAAGACATCTTTGGATGCTTTAAAAAATTAAAAAAAAAAAAAGATTTTATTTATTTATTTCTTTGGGGGGGTGGAGCAGAGGAGGAAGAAGGACAAGCAGATTCCATGCTAAGTGCAGAGCCTGACATGGGGCTCAATCTCATGACATGAGATCAGAGCCTGATGTAGAGCTTGATCTCATGACCCTGAGATCATGACCTAAGCCAAAATCAGGAGTTGGACACTTGACTAACTGAGCCACACAGGTGCCCATCTTTGGATACTTTAATAATGATTATAGATCAGTTTATTGTTCTGACTTCTACTGGGCTACTGTAGAGTGATCTGGCTGACCCTGGTCAGTAGAACAGAGAATCTCCTCAAGCAATAGCAGGTGGTCCTGTCTAATCAATAGCTGGTTCTTCCTAGAGGCATTGGTGCCTGGTAAAACGAGGGCAAGTGAGGCTTTTCCTGTGACTGGAATTTCTGAAGAAGTTTTAAGCTCTGCCCCTCTTTTCCTAAAAACCTTACTTCCTGAGGGCAGTAGTGTGGCTCTTAGAGAAAATAAACAAGGACAGGAATGCATTCCTTCCAGAAAGAAGAATTTCTAACCCTCTGTACCACTTTAAGTATCTGTTTTCACCAAAGACCCATTCACCCTATCTAGATTGAGCTAACATAGCTGCAGCCATAATTTGTTAATTTCCCTCTATCGAGTTCCTGACCAGAGTGACCATCCCCCTTTCCCTAAAAACACTCAAGCCACATGTTGTTCTTTAGGTATATCAACTTTCCTTTCTTTTACCTTCCATCTACTACTCTTCTTGAAATTTTCAATCTTTAATTAGATTAATTAGTGAAGAATTTCCTTGATGTTAATTTTATAACCACACTATAACTTTGTTAAAACATTCTTTTACAATATAATTCCCCTTGGGTCTTACAGAGGCCTGGAGAAGACCTGGAATAAAGAGATTCCGAGTGAGCATAACAACAGAATTTTGCTAGTCATTCCAAAGACTTATGGGTAAGAGGCTCAGGAAATATTTGTGGTTACCCTTGTCATGTTAAGCAAAACCTGTGTTATCCAGAGCTCTGTGTTCTTTACGTGGTGGCTATTTGGGCTGGACAGATGTTACACAGCCATTTGGTGTTGAAGCCAGGGTTTTATCCTTAAGTCCCTGACAGACTTTAGGTTAAGGTGTAGAGAGCTAGTGTCCTAGTTGGTATGGTACTGTGAGAAAATAATATGCTTGTCGTGTAACAGATCACAGAGTTACCTTAATGATATCCAATTTAATTTTTACCAGGGATTAGTTTATATACTGGAAGAATTAGTCACTGTAATCTTTTATAATCCTCCACTTTTGTATATTACTTTTCAGTTCATAAATCTCTGCGCACACCTGATCTCATTTAATCCTCCTATGACCCTAGGCTTTCCTAACCTCACTTTGCAGATATAGAGGCTCAGAACCATGGAGATTAAAGCAATCTCCCCAGCTCTCCTTCTCAAGTAGTCTGTCCATTCCACCACACTGTCATGTAACCAAGGACCTACCGAGTTGGTACAAGTCTCAGTTCTGGCTCCAAGAACAAGAACAAAAACATCTCATTATTAAACTGAGGAACTCTTAGTGTTTCTTTAGAACTGGGCACTATATTCCTTGGTCATGATGTTCCCACATCATGCATACACATTCTTTCCCTCCTTGCCTTAGTTAGAAACTACTCACTCCTCCAGTCTCACCTGGGTTGTTGGTTCCTCTCAAAATATTCTCTGATATTGATAGCATTTCAATCTACACTCTCTTAGTATGATGAATTTCCTTTCTGTGTGGTTATATGCTTAATGTGTATACCCCCTTGGAAGTCCCTGTGTATCCATTGAAATGTGTTTTTACTCACTGCTATGTTCCAGTGCCAGCACTTTGGAGTCCATACTAAGTGCTCAATATATATTTGTTGAATGGATGAATTAATAATTAAGTCTTACTTGAATAAGTTGACCTATTTGTGATAAAAGCACTAATTTTATAATCCAGAGCTAGAAATGTCTTTAAAGACTTTTTTCCCTACCAAGCACATTTTCTTATTGTGAAACAGACCATGAATCCAATTCCCCTGGTACTTATACTATTCCATGGAAGTAAATGGAGCTACATAAAATTAGTTAAGTCAAGCAGAGGAGTATTTAAGATGTTTCTGTTTGAGCACATAAAACTAGTTTCATCCAGAATGAATTAATGAATCTATCAAACATGTCAAGTTTTCTTTTCTTTTCTTTTCTTTTTTTTTTCAAGAAGGTTAACCAGAGAAAGAATCTCAGATGAGGATCAAATTCATTTCCAAGTATACATTTCAGCTCAAGTTAAGGGTAAATATATCTCAGCTGGCCCAAAACAAATGTCAACTTGTGAGGCATTTATATGACATACATAAACTTCTCTCATGAGGATGCTAAATTATGAACTGACAACCTGATTTTTCAATTTTGTCTTTGAGGCTAATGCTATAACAGAAATGAACACATATATTGTTATTTACATTTACATTATCTGTCACAAAGCAGTTTGAGTGGTGAGAATGAATTTTTTATCATGGTCCATTCTTTTGATAATGCTAACAGACCCTTTGAAGAGAGCCATTTCAAGTCCCGCTCTCCAGACAGAATGAACGAGGCAAAGAACACTGATGAATTAGAGGAGCTTGAAAAATGTTTCTTGTGAAATGACTTTCTTGCATTGACCTGTGATAGGCTTTTCTGTGGAATTCTGTCCTCATGAAAAAGTGGATTTGCAGTGGCAGATTCCTTGTGGGATCAAGGAAGAGCTGTAGGAAGCAGCACAGTGATTGCCGCATGCAGGCCCTGTGGTTCCAGCATAGGCAGCCTCACAGGCAGGGGAGAACTAGAATTTGGGAGAGCTGGGTTCCAGTTCTGGTTTGCAGCAGATTTCTGCCTGAGCATTCGAAAATTACTTTACTACTCTCAGTCGCAGTTTTTACATCTGTAAAACGAGGAGAATAAATTCTGAGTGATTCCAAATGTGAATTTGTGGCTAGGTTGCATCAGGATGATCTGGGACTCTGAAATGCAGGTCCCTGGACCTTATCCAAGACTTAACAAATCAGAACCTTTGGGAGAGGAGTCAGAACCTGGGAATCCATATTTTTAATAGCTCCATAGATGATTCTTAGAAATTAATGAAATACAGATGGAATACTTTCAGCCACAATTATAAGCTTTGGCTCCCACATTCAGCAACCTAATCACAAGCCATGTCCCCAGGGCAGCAACTGGGAGGGCTGGAGTCATCCCTGGGTTTGATACAACACAACTGCTCCTCAGGATGTACTGCTTGGATTTTCTAGGCAAGGTATTTTTTAAAGGATCCTGAAATATACTATCATTAATCTCTTCAAGGTCCATAAACTCCACAAAGTGGAGATGGGGCATAATTCTGCCAACAAGGGCAACCCATGGAAGGCTTCTTAGGAGAGGGCTACCACAAGTAGCTTGAATCTTAGGAGGTTATCTCTTGCAGCAGGCTGGTGGACCACCAGGAGCAAAGAGGGGCTAGTGGCAGTTGCTACTGTCCATGTTAACAGGGGATAAGCAACAGAACTTGAGCAGGGATCTATACCTAAATTGAGCCAGACTGTTAAAAACAAAAAGCAACAACAACAACAACAAAAAGCCATTGCCATTAGAATGAATGTTGCTGCTTCAGAGGTACCATTTGTTTTTATTTATATTCTTCTATAGCACTGGGATTCTCATTTATACATTTAAGAACATATGTGCCCTTTTAATATACCTGCATGTGGTGTGTGAGTGGTGCTAACCTGTACATACGTTTAAGCAGTCTTAGTGATGTTTTGGGAAGAAGAACCCAGAACTGCTAGGAATTCTAATTGGGATCGAGGATCGGAAAAGTGACACTTTGAAGACTTGTATTTCTTCCACTTAAACGACAGATTCATGGTTAAGACATACTTCTCAGCATACTGTGTATAATTAGCTTTGTTTCCTCTGACAAGCTTTAAATATAGAACCAAGATAATGCTTTTTTAGTTAATACCTTTAGGCACAGCATTTAAAAAATCAAAATAATTTAATTTAAAATCTTTAAAATTACAAAGCTTCATGAGGCTAGAACTTTAAAAAACCAATTAGTGTTTGGATATTTAGTTCAATGTGGCTTTTTTCTTTTTGTACACCTAATTGATAGCTTCTGATTAAAAGAAAAAGAAAGTTGTATGGGCAGATGCTAATCTGCATTTTCTTATCTCAGTTTATTCTCCCAAAATCTTATTTTAAAAAAAATTGTGAGTAGTGGAAATCTCTGTAAGATGGCTTTAGTCTACTTGGCCACCAAGATGCTAGTTTAAGAACTGATGACACTTAGTATTTATGATCATACTTTTTTCAGACAATAGAATCCCAGCTATGATTCCTTAAAGGTATTCCAAGAGGTAGGGTAGCCTTTTAGGGAGTCTTGCTCACTCTGTTAGAATGCCAATCAGAGAACCTCCTGCTTTATTCTTTGGTTCTGTGGCCATTTATTGAGATATCATTGTGAACTCACTTCTATACCCAGTGCTTTCAGACAAAGATCTATGAGCTGCTTGGAAACACAAAGCCAAGAGCAGGCTTCATTTGAAATTTCCTAGTTGAAACATGTGGTATATTAAAGTTCACCTTGCAGGTCGTGAGCATTTGGATCGCCAGCACTGTGACCTCGCTGTGTGGAAGAGAGCTGCTACAGGAAGGAAGCTGACAAATGAGCAGCATGGATCCCACATTCTGCTAAAATCAAATAGGACCTTTCCCCTTTGTTGGATGCCTTAATACAGGAGAAATAAGCCAGCAGGATGCCCACGTCTGAGTTACTCATCCATCTCACCAGGCTCAAAGAGAACCAGTTCTCATCACTTTTATTCAACAAGAAAAATTTCACCACGAGGCAGCTCATTTTTCCAAGAGAAAGTAAAATCTTACATAACTTAAGGGACTAAAAAGTAAAGATTTTATGCATTTTAACGTAAAAACCCTATTTTTTGGCAGAAGGTGTCCCAATATAGGCGAAATAATATGGACCATGGCATTAAACAGACCTCAGTTTTAATCCCTAATCTACCACTTACTAGCTTTTGACTTTGCGTATTACTTATGTTCTGACTTTCTATTTCCTCATTTATGAAGTAGAAATAATGATAGAACCTCACAGGGCTGTTCTGAGGATTAAATGAAGAAGCAACCATGCTTAGGCTATGTAAGCCTGTGAGTACCCCCAATAAATATCCCAGTTATCTAAGAAAAAGGGTGTTTGTGTGTGTGTGTGTATGTGTGTGTGTGTGTGTGTGTGTGTGTGTGGCTGTGTGTGCACGCATACACACGCGTGCATGTGAACACACACTTGAACTTTTTGTAGTAGGGAAATACGGTTTGGGCACTTTTGTGCTGTCTTTACCTCTTTCTCCTCAGATTAATCAGAATTTTTACATTCATCTCTCTCTGAGTCAGCTTCCTTATTAAAATGGACATAATACCTTCTACCACATGAGGGTACTATGATGACTAGTTGAGATAATCTGTGTAGAGTACCTGGAACATGGCAGTTACTCCAAGAATGGTAGTTTCCTTCCCCTGTTCCCTTTAGGCCTTTGATTAGAGAGAGAAAGAGAGACTAGAAGTTTAAATGTAGTATGTCTCATGCTTGCAAAATTATTCCTTGGTCATACCAGTGATGATTATATTGAATATCTATTGATTATTTGGTGCTAATAGTTCAAAGCACTAAGATGTATTATCTCATGTAATCTTCATTACATCCCTTTTTGAGAGATACTGTTATTATCCCCATTTGAGAGAGAGGGAGGCTCAGAGATTAGGTTACCCACCTAAGATCAAACATGACTCTGCTGGGTTCCAAAATCAATGTGTTCAATCACTTGCCCTTCTACTTTCCTAACATCAAGAGTGCCTTTGTTTTTTATTTTGTTTTATTTTGTTTTTTCATTTTTATCAATCTCTGGATTTAGATCAGGAGGAATACTAACTTATAAAATATAGACAGACTTAACCTAAATCATCTTTAGACTTACTCTAGTTAAGGAGGTATCATTTTTTAGTCTCAGTATTGGGCTGTTGCTTATGTAAGTACATAACTGAGATGCACTTAGGAAAAAAAAAAAAAAAAGAATTACACCCTCATTTGCATTGCAGCAAAGGTATATGGTTTGAAAAAGCCTTTCCCTTAAATGATTAGACAGCTTGTGTGACTAATAAGAATATTGTCCCTTAAAAAAAGTGGAACATCTTATGCATACAAGAGCACTCAGTTAAAGTTTTAAATTAGAATGTAATTATGTGTTTGAATCTTTTCTTTTTTCTTTCTTTCTCTCTTTCTTTCTTTCTCTTTAGGAAGAAAAGGAGAGAGCTCTTAATCTTTTAGGTGGCCTCATTTTGGTGAAAAGACAATTTAGGAAGTGCTTAAATTTAAGAAGCTGCTCTGCATCTTCTTGGATCTAGTCCAATCCCTGAAGGACTAAGAGAAGATAAGTTTGCTTATACCTGGCTTTTTAAATAACTGTGTTTTATAATTCAAAACAGGGATGAGCTGTTGATATGGATTATTGCACTCAGTAAAATGAAACTGTCAATATACTTAGATATGCAAGACATGTAATCAGGCATGTCTGGAAATAGCCCATTCAACCTCTGAAACAAAGAATTTGCCTTTGAGACCATGACAGGAGAAAAACAACAACGCTTTTTATTTAGGAAATAAACTGGAATATGGATAGTTGTCTTAACATGGAACCAAGGGTACCCTTTGTCCCCAAACACTCTCTTTTACTGAGAAGAACACCATGGATGGTATAGAACAATGGGGCAGGCTGTCAATGTATTTGTTTTGAAGTTCTCCATTCTACCACTTGGAATGGCATGTAAACAACTACTTGAGGTCAAATCTTGTGAACAGTGGTACAAGTCTCAGCATATTTTGACAACAATTTAGCCTGAAGAGAACATGAATAGCCATTTGTTCAACTTGGACCAGTTCTTTCTTTTTGGTAAGTCTCTTTTCCCATGACAGGGGTTATTTATTGGCTCTATTTTATCATTTGACTTTAGACACTTTCTGATAAGAACACTAGTAAAAGCTAGCAGTTGGATTCTGCAATGTTCTGGGTATGGTTGCAAATACTTTAATTTATTTCTGTCTAATGAATGATTAAGGAGACAACGTGACTTTTGACCTCATAGCTATTACATGACAGAAGAGGGATTTACCTACCTGTACTCCTGATCACGCAGGTATATATTCACGCCTTTAAGAAAAGTGGAGCCTCACACACACTGTCAGTCTTGTAGTCAGACCCATTGTCAGTCTCTAGCTGAGGTTTTCTAAAGCTCATCACACCAGCATATATTTGGTTAAGATATGTTTCCAAGGATCCTGAAAATTCAGTTTGAAAAATGCTAGGGGACCCACACAATACCCAATTCTCCACATGTACTTGTAAGAAACGGAGGACCAGGAAGACAAGTAACAAACAAATATACCACCACCACCAATAATAAAAACTTTGCCTAGACTGACTCAGAGAGTTAGCAGCAGAACTAAAATTAATGCTCACTCTTTTCTGCTGTCTTTGAAACACTCTGCCTCCATATTCTTAGTGATATATTCACATCCTACTGGTTTCTAAGGACACATCACAGAATTTTCCAGATAGAGAAAGAGAAATCACGTTTTTCAAAAGCTGTTTAAAAAAAAAAAAAAAACCACTACATAGGGATTTAAGAAATCCTTTTTGAGAAAATAATTATAGATGAAAACACAAATAGCTGGGATGCTATTTAGAGACATCTGAAACCATAGTAGGAGGCTGAAAGTAACAGAATAAACAAGTCTCTAAATACAGGAGCTAAAAATGGTATTTAAAATCATACTGTTCAGTGTTTCCCAAGAAATGACAAACATAATTCTCAGGTAGTACAAGGATTAGGGATGCATGTGATGGTTTTGGGTGGCATAAACAAAATTTTAATATTTATTTCAATGATACTAATATATATATGCATATGTGTATATCCAAGTATGTATATTCATCTGTATATAATTTTTGAGCTCTTACTGTGTGTCAGGTACTGTCTTGGGAAATATGAGTGAACAGAAAGGACACAGATTTCTGCTTTCAGGGAGCTGACATTGGACTGTAAGGATTGTCAATACAGCTTAGAGGCTATCTTAAGTTTGAAATTTTCTGGTCCTAGGACACACTGGCTGTTCTTCTCATTGTTGCCTTTAACTGTAAAAGCCAGGCTCTCTCCACAGGCATGAGTGACTACAGCCCTCAGCTAGGAAGAGAGAGAAAAGGCCTTTCAGCATAGCCCAGGTTCTATTACAATAGATGGGCCTCATTAGCCATTCTCAGCTTCATAGATAATGCAGTCGTGGATGGCATCATTTGGTCTAGTGAAGAATTGCCCAGGAGATTGTGTTGACATCTGAGATTTATTTTAATCCTTTTTTGCAGATTTTATAATGAGCATTGTAACAAAGTACGCCAAAGAATCATTATGTGTCTTATAAAATCTTAATAATATAAAAATTAGAAATGTTTTTCATGCACATGTTCAATTTGTTCAGAATCCACAGATTTCACTTGGCTGATTAGCACATAGTACCCTATAAGGGGACATTGCCTTTAAGAGGTCACAATTCCCGAATTGCTATGCATATTTGTGTTATGAATATTGCTTATGTTTACAGCCTATTACTGTCAAATTTTACAATTTGGACAAAGGAGATATAGAATGTACATATACCTATGCACGAGGGTTCTTTTATTCTCATGTATTCACTAATATTTATTGATTGACTTCCTCAAGCATAGTATTAAATATAAAGAAGGAAAAAAACCAAGGTCTTAAAAATGAAGAGGCCTTCCTGATAGCATGGACCAAAAAAATATTTGAAAATATCCTAGATTCTTCCAAAATTCTTATTATGATTGTGTTAAGACCTCATTATATTAATTGAGACTGTACTCATTGTACTTTTACTCCTACCCTTCTCCGTCCAGTCCAGGGGTGTGATCAGGCTTTTGACTGATAGGCTTCTCTTGTAAAATTTCCCTGGAAACCCTGTCCACCACCCACTATGATGACCCCATCACAAATATTGTACTTCTTCAAACATTCAGAATTTTGTTTCCTAACATTAAGGTCACAAAAAATTTATATTACGTGGAAGTGAGAAAGGCGAGTGCCTTAGGAACATGCCAGGTTTAATGGGGACACAATGAAGGAGAAGTAAAAGGGGTAGAAATGTACTGTCCTATATGACAGCCCCAGGCCTCAAGCGGCTGTTAAACACTTGGAATGTGGCTAGTCTGAATTGAGATGAATTGTAAGCATTAAATACACACTGTGTTTCAGAATCTGCATAAAAAAGTGTAAAATATCTCATACATAATCTTTTGTTGATTACCTGTAGGAAAGATAATATTTTGGATCTATTATATCAAATAAAATAAAATATTAAAATCAATTTTATGTGCTTCTTTTAACTTTTTCCAGAACATTTTAAATTGCACTTGTGGCTTTCATGTGGCTCAATTATATTTTGCTGGAAGCGCTGCTATAGAAGACGAGATCTGAAAGGGGATAGAAGGCCCGTTTTTTAATGTCTTTGTAGACCATTGTAAGGATGTTTGCATTTGCTCTAAATGAGAGGGAAGCCATTAAAGGTTTGCAGAACATGGGCATATTCTGCCATTTTCTTGGCTACTCTTTTATAGGCTATAGGAGAACAAGGGCTAAATCAAGGAGATCCCTTGAATGGCATACAATAATCCAGGGTGGAGACGTTCCTGGCTTGGGTAGCAGCATAGATGGTGAGAAGTGGTCAGATACAGAGGATTTTCTAATGTGAATATTCAAAGTGGAATGTGAGAGGAAAAGAGAAACTGCGAATTAGTTCTCAGAGTGTTTTTCCTGAGAACCTGTTAAGATTCAGTTGTCATTCACTGAGATGGAGAAGATGAGAGTGGATTTGGACAGAAGCTCAAGCATTTAGTTAGGACATGTCAAGTTTGAGATGTGTGTTGCATGTCCAAAGGGAACATTAATGAGGCAGTTTGATTTAAGATGGAGAGGTCTTTGAACCCAAAGAAGAACTTTGGAGAATTTTCAATATAAAATTGTTATTAGTGCCATGAGATCAGATGGTATTGTCATGGGGTTGAGTAGAGATAAAGAAGAGAAGAGGCTGGAGGACTGAGCATGAGGGTGGTCAGAGTTCATGAACAGAATCATTGACATAACTTCTCTGCAACCTACTCTTTTGAAGTCCCATCTGTGGTGCTCACTGGTGTAATCTTCTCCAGAAGGAGGGACACCATTATAAATTTTGAAACTCCTGTTGATTTTGGACTGGGTAGCTATAGCAAGATGTGTGTTAATCAGTGTGAGGAAGTCATATTTAAATTGTATTCCTCCATATACAGATATGAGTTATCATTAAGTAGATGAATTACATTGCAATCATCTCCTAAGGATGTTCTAATTTTAATAAATAATTTGAAATTCCAGTGATCCCAAAACCATGGTGTGCCATCAATTATCTCAAAAGGTACCCTTCTCTAATTTCTTAGTAAGATCTTTGATTTTATATCACTTAAGTTTTTTAATGTTGCACAGTGCTCTGAGATTCAAATAAAATGATAGGATCTCAGAACTCTAAAACAGTGGAAATCACTTTGACATAGACTTTCAGAATACACCTCATAAAGACATTTTCAGGAAATCTTGACCTTGTCTTCTAGAAAATAGACTTCCTATATGTCCACTTGCTGCTTCATTTTGAAATCATCACTTCTGAGGTTTCTGAGTTTCTTTCTCACTTTGAATCTGAATCTGATCAACATGTTTGCTTCTTAAAAGTGAAGACTCCACAAAGGGATAGGAAGTAGAAGCTAAGTAAAAACAGAACAATATTATCCTACCACAGAATACCCAGGATGTGATATGGAAAATTAGTTTCTTCTCTTAGACACAGAAGCTGTGTGCTTTTATTTTTCTCTATTTGTCTAGCTAGAGAGTTGGTAGAGTATGAGTTCAAGTCGGCTTCTTCTATTCAAAAGTCATGTGAATGTGGGCAAAATTTTAATCATTTTTTTTGCACTTTAGGTTTATCATATACACAATGGGAATAATATTAGTTTCCATATCACAGGGTTGTTGAAAAGATTAAATGAGTTAACATTTGTTAAAATGCCCAGCTAAGAACTCTATAAATGTTAAATATTTCTCTCTCTCTCTCTGTCTTTATATCTATCATGCTTCATACTCTAAAAGTGCTATCATCAAGAAGCATTTGTTATTATTTTGTACAAAGAAGACTCTTTCTTTCTTTCTTTCTTTCTTTCTTTCTTTCTTTCTTTCTTTCTTTCCTTCTGAAGATTGACTTATTTATTTGAGAGAGAGAGAGAGAGAGAGAGAGAGAGCCTGGGGTGGGGTGTAGGGCAGAAAGAAAGAGAGAGTCCTGAATCAGCCTCCTTACTGAGTGGGGAACCTGAGATACCAGGCCTCTTAAGTCATGACCTGAGCTGAAATCAAGAGTTGGTAGCTTAACCAACTGGACCACCCAGGTGCCCCAAGAAAGCTCTTTAGACTATAAGCCCTATCCTTCTAGGATTCCAGAAAATTTAGATGTCCTTAAATTCCAGATTTTGTAGTTTCCTCCACTCCTTAGACCTCTTAGGTCTTTAGTCAGACATCTATATGACTTTAATTCAAAGTTACCTATCATCACAGTCCTTTTGATTTCTTTATGTCAACTTCTGCCGCTCTTGTGCTGTATACCACACTGTTATTCCTTCTAGGGACTTCCATGACCTCCGGGTACCATGAAACACATAATTTGATGGTTTAAGATAGAGTAGTCCAAATCACATTTAACTTCCTGCCTGAAACAACAGCAAAAAGATGGATAAAATACATAAAATAACACTTTGTGGGACACTAGACATCAGTCAATGAAGTTCAGTAGTCCCTGAGAGGAAATAATGTGAGTCCTATGATTACTCCAGCTTGCCATCAGAAGAAAGGATCCAGTCCACAGCATAGGGAAGGAGGATCTGGCAGAGCCTGGTGTACTCCCTGAGTTGAGGAGATAGTTCTGAGAGTCTGGGAAAATCAAAACAGCTAGAGTTTGCAGGACAGAACTCTGGAAAGGAGAGAACTTCACAGAAAAAAAAAAAAAATATCCAGAGAACTGTAGATTGTTCTCCTCCAGAATTTAACTGAATACTGATATGCATATGGATATAAGGAACTGTCCAAAGCTATGAAAAGAACAACCTGAAAGGATGAGACATAGCAGTGCTCAGAAGTCATACACAGTTGGTCTAGTGCTTGTTCCTATCAGGTATACTAGAAAACCTCAAAATTCATAGGCGTGGAGTATTTAAGGATATCTTGCCTTAGCAGTGGGAAAAAATAGTCCTAGATTGAATGTTGCTCTGATCTCATATAAAAGATTTCAAATTCAAGACACAAAGGCCCAAACTATTTCCAAATACCTTAATTGCATTAAAAGCTCTGGACTATTTTTAAAAATATAGAATTACCTAGCTCCAACAACTTAATACTCATAATATTTGGCATTCAATTAAAAATTGGTTATTATGAAAGAAACAGAAATATTAATCAATCAAAACCAACCCAGTATTGACATAGGTGGTAGAATTAACAGATAAGAACATAAAAAGAATTATTATATCTGTATTCCATATATGTTAAAAGTTAACACATGAAGAGTATAAGAAAGAGAAAAATAAAACTTTTGCTGTTTGAAATTTATAATGTCTGAGATGAAAAAATACATTGGATGATATTAATGACAAGTTAAACATTGTAAAAGAAAGATAAATGAATCAATGAACCTGAAAGGATAACAATAAGAACAATTCAAATGAAATAAAGGAAGAAGAAGAAAAAGGAACATCTGTAAGCTATGGGGCAATTTCCAGTGGTTCAATGTATACATAATTGTTGGAGTTTCTGAAGGAGTAAGGTGCAGAAAATACATTTGAAGAAATGATTGAAAAAATTTCCAAATTTGGTGAAAACTATAAGCCCACAGATCTAAGAAGATTGGTGAATCCCAATCACAAGATACACGAAGAAAGCTACATTAAGGTGCATAACAATAAAATGATTCAAAACCAATGATAAGGAGAAAAATCTTATAAGTAACCAGAGGGAGGGAAAAATGACACAATGTGCAAAGGAACAAAGATAATAATTATAGAAGATTTATCATCAGAAAGGGTAAAGTGAGAAGATCATAGAACAACATTTTTTAAAGTACTGAAAAAAAAAAACCCTGTCAATTTAGAATTCATGAGTGAGTGAAATATCTTTAAAAACAAAGCTGAATAAAGATTTATATATATAAATCGTTGAAAACCTCTATCACCAGCAGATCTACAGTATAAAGAATATGAAGAGAAATCTTTAGAAAGGAAAGTTCTACCAGATGTAAATATAGATCTATGCAAAAAATGGAAAGAACAAAAAACTAATTTTGAAGGAAAGAATATCACAAAAGTTTCTTATTTAAATGTCTTTAAAGCTAACTAATGCTTTAAACAGTAATAATAAAAGTGTAATGTCAGTTGTATAGCATATGTGAAAGTAAAAATATGACAAAAATAGCACAAAGATCAGAAAAGAGAAATGCGTGTTATTGTAAGGTTCTTATGTAAGATGTGAAGTGGTATATAACACATAAAGGTAGACTACAACAAACCTATATACATACTATAAACTCTAAAGCAAGCATCAATTAATTAATTAATTAATTTTTACACAGGTTTTAAAGTTATGTATGTGTGTGTGTTCATATATATGTATATAATCTATACATCCAACATGTGACTTGAACTCACCACTTCAGTATCAAGAGTCAGTCACATGCTCTTCAGACTGACCCAGCCAGGTGCCCTTCAACCATGAATTTATTGTGAAGAGTTATAGCTAGCAAGCCAACAAGAGAGATAAAAAAGAATAGAAAAGAAAAATATACCATCTAATGTATATCTTGTTTCAAATAAAAATCATAGGATTGCACTTCTGGAGACATATTCCTTGATGAACAGAAGAGTTCATTTTGAAGAGAAAATATAAAAGCACTTAGAAAAACTTGAACTTACACTGGTCTTAGGGTATTTCAATCGTGTTTGTATTACAGGTAACTTGAAAACACAATACTTATCTCAACTGTTGTAGAAATTCACTGGAATTTCAACAGAAAGTACAAGACTTGAATCAGGAAGCAACCCACTTCCTTCACTGTATATGGCAGATTACAGATGTAAGTGTTGGGGGCATTTCCAACATTTGGCACCTACATGAAGGCCACTTTATCCTGCAGGAAGTTGGCTGACAGAAGGAGGTTACACCTAAAGCAGAACTGGTCTTAATGCATAGCCTGTGTCCATTAAAATAAGTATAAGTTTTATAAAAATGGTACAATCCTAAAAGCAAGAGGTAGATACTATCTACCTACAGATTTCAACCAGTTTTTGGAGGATAAAACACAGATGGAAGAATACATGAGAAACAAAGTGTAAGAACATCATTAGAGCATCAACAGTGAGATTGCTGTGGTCAGAACAGGAAATGCACCTGCCTAAGAGAGAACCAGGACACATAGACAGCTGAGAAGTGGGTCAAAAATCAGAGGTATTAATAACAGGTCTGCATATGGATTCGTTGATAGCCTTCTTTCCCACACCTGTGTGAAAAATACCTGACTGCTAGATGTTTATTCCCCAAACAACAACAAATGAAATACAGGTTTTGGTTTCTGTTTATTTTCCTGTAGAAGTGGAAGGTATTATTTGAAGAAAATAATGTAAATAGTATCAATGCCAGTGACCTAGAGAAAAACCCTTCACATTCTACCATCTAAGAGAGGGTGCCTCCACTGTAATGGTGAATTCAGACCCATTTATGCTAAATTAAAGCATCCAACAAATAAAATCCACCCAAGCCTACAGAGTCCTCAGTAAGTCTTTCTTTTGCCTAGATTTTAAATATGAAAAGATAACAAATAATCCACACAAATAGAAAAGCTTATCAAAAGGGAAATGAGGTGATTTAGGAACAGAGAAGGTAAAACAGTCTAGTCGATATTTACAAAACTTGAAGGAAATTTTATACCTATAAAGTAAAACACACTATTTATTTACTGTGTTTTAATATGCTATTAAAACGAGTCATTGGGAAACAAGAAGGAGCTCTTGGATTTTTAAAATATATTTGTCAAAACAGAAAGAAGTCAACAGAAAGGTTGGGAAATGTTTAAAAACAAACAAATAAAAATACCAAAATGAAGAGTCAAAAAATATGAGAGAAAAAAATCAGCCATAAGTTGAAGATCAGTTAGATAGTTTCAGAAGAAGATAATGAAGAGAAAGGAAGAGAAGAAACTGTCCATGTGTCTGAAGGTGTCTTTCAACATTTGAAAAGTGGGATGTTCTGTATATATCTATGAGGTCCATCTGGTCCAATGTGTCATTCAATGTTCTTGTTTCTTTATTGATTTTTCTGTTTGGTTGCTCCGTCTGTTACTGAGAGTGGTGTGCTAAGATCCCCTACTATTAATGTATTCATATCAATGTGACTTTTTATCTTGATTAACAGTTGTCTTATGTATTTGGCTGTTCCCATATTGGGACCATAAATATTTATAATTGTTAGATCCTCTTTGTGGATAGACCCTTTAAGAATGATGTGGTGTCCTTCTTTATCTCTGACTACAGTCTTTAGTTTAAAATCCAATTTATCCTGGGTGGCTCAGTGGGTTAAGCTTCTGCCTTCAACTCAGGTCATGATCTCAGGGTCCTGGAGTTAAGCCCCACATTGGGCTTTCTGCTCAGTGGGGAGTCGGCTTCCCCCGCTTTCTCTCTGCCTGTCTAGAGAGGCAGAGCCTACTTGTGATCACTCTCTCTCTGTCAAATAAATGAATACAATCTTTAAAAAAAATAAAATAATATCTAATTTATCTGATATGAGAGTCACTATCCCAACTTTCTTTTGAGGCCCATTGACATCAAAGATGCTTCTCCATCCCTTCACTTTTTGTCTGGATGTATCTTTAGGTGTCAAATGGGTCTCTTGTCCAACATATGGACTGGTCCTGTTGTTTTATCCAATCTGCAACCCTTTGCCATTTTATGGGAGCATTTAGGCCATCCACATTGAGAGTGATTATTGAAAGATATGTTTTTATTGGCTTTATGTTGCTTGTGAAGTCCTTGTTTCTATAGATTATCTCTGTGAATTTCTGTTCTATGTCACTCTTGGGTTGTTTCTTTTATAGAATCCCCCCTTAATATTTCTTGTAGTGCCGGCTTTGTGGTCACATACTCTTTTCAATCTTGCCAGTCTGGGAAGCTCTTTATTTCTCCATTCATTTTGAATGTCAGCCTTGCTGGATAAAGTATTCTTGGCTGGATGTTCTTCTCATTTAATGCCCTGAATATGTCTTGCTAATCCTTTCTGTCTTGCCAGGTTTCTGTGAACAGGTCTAACATTATTCTGATGGACCTTCTTCTGTACATAAGGAATCTCTTCCCCCTAGCTGCCTTCAGAAGTTCCAAAAATTATGACTTCTCAGTCTCACAATTAAGTGTCTCAAGATATTTCTAGATTCATTGATCTTGGGGGTGTTCTTTCTACTTCTAAGACATGAATGGTGGTTTCATTCCCAAGATTGGGAAAATTTTCATCCAGAATTTATTCAACTATATCTTCTAGTCTTCTGTCTTTCTCCACCCCCTCAGGGATCCCAATAATTCTGACTTTGAAATATTTCATGGCATCATTTATTTCCCTAATTCTGTTTTCATGGCTTCTAAGTTGTTTCTTCCATGCCTGCTCCTGATCCTTTTTCTCTATCAGTTTGTTCTCTAAATCACTAATTCTATCTTCTGCCTCAGTTACCCTAGCTGTTAGAGTATTTAGATTAGATTGAATCTCATTGATAGCATTTTTAACTTCTTCCAAGGCAGCTTTCACTTCTGCCCTTAGAGATTCTATGTTGTCATTAATGGGTTTTTCCATACTAGCCATTGCCTGGATAATTGTTAGCCTGAATTCCCTTTCCGACATACAATGTTCATAGCAGCAATGGCCACAGTTGCCAAACTGTGAAAAGAACCAAAATGCCCTTCAACAGATGAATGGTTAAAGAAGATATGCTCTGGAGTATTATGCTTCCATCAGAAAGGATGAATACCCAACTTTTGTATCAACATGGACAGGACTAGAAGAGATTATGCTGAGTGAAATAAGTCAAGCAGAGAGTCAATTATTATATGGTTTCACTTACTTGTGGAGCATAAGCAATAACACAGAGGACATTGGGAGATGGAGAGGAGAAGTGAGTTGTGAGAAATCGGAGGGAGAGACAAACCATGAGGGACTGTGGACGCTGAAAAACAAACCAAGGGTTTTGGAGGGGAGGGTAGTGGGAGGTTGGGTGAGCCTGGTGGTGGGTATTAAGGAGGGCATGTATTGCATGGAGCACTGGGTGTGGTGCATAAACAATGGATCACTGAAAAAAATTAATTAAATTATAAAAAAAGAAAAATGAGAAAATGTGCAAATCGTAACTGTTTAGGAGCAATGTGAACTCGGGCAAGTTGCTTGTACTGTATATTTTACAAATGCTTTTGCATTCATTATAAGTGCCCTTTTAAATTCAATGATTGTTATAAAATAGGACATAGTATACTATAAAATATTATCATTGCTATAGTGATTTGTATTAATTTTTAAAACAGTGGGCCACTTGTACAAATTCTCTTCCATCCATCATAAAAGTGAGCAGATGGTTCTAAGTCCTATTGAAGGGAATGTGCTTTCTAATTAAAAACAAAAAACAAACCAAAACAAAACAACACACACACACAAAAAAAAAAAAAAAACACACTCCATGAAAGGACACTCTACAAGTACATAGGCTAGCCTATTCATGCCAAATAAAATTATGACAGAGTTGATATATAGTTGGAATTCTCTCTCTCTTTTTTTTTTTTTGTCAATCATTCTCTTCTTTGGCTATTTCACCTCTGGGCTCATTTAGAAACAAATAAGACATACTATATTACAAACTACTAAACTTTAGGTAATTTTGATGAGCATAAAATATAATTCATCTAAAACAATAAAGTCGTAAGTCAGTTCAAATAGATAATTTTATAATGTCCATCTCTACATTTTGTTTTTTCCAACTTAAAATAGAAGCTGTTGAAGGTAGGATCAAATAATAGCATTCAACTAGCTTTTCCCAGAAGCATGTATTTTTCAGAGGTAGGAGAGACTTAGAGATCACATAATGTAATTCAACATCTTCATTTTTGAGATCAGGGTATTAATTAAGGCATTCCTTGATGACATTCATTCTTAATGGCAGAACCAACTCTTCTAAACACCTGCAAGAGTGTTCTTCCTGACAATTTTTTTTCTTAATTGTTGAGTGTCCTATATATTCTAAAAGGAAAAAACACATAAATTCATGACAAAAATAGATGTTTCAAGAAAATACTGTCTCAGGGGATGAACTGATGTGTAGAGAAGTCGTTGAGCACCAGAAGAACAATTAATGAAACTGAAGTGTATTATTTAGTTATTTAAATAAAGTGAATGAGGGGCACTGGTGTGGCTCAATCAGTTAAGTGTCTACCTTCAGCTCAGGGCAAGATCCCAGGGTCTGGGATGGATCCCTGCATTGGGCTCCCTATTCAGTGAATAGTCTGCTTCTCCCTCTTCCACTGACCCTTCCCTCCCACTCCAGCCCTCTTTCTCTCTCTCTTAAATGAATAAATAAAATCTTTTTTAAAAAGTGAAAAAAAAAAAAATAAATCAAGTGAGTGAGGATGTATGTTCTTACATGGTAACATGAAGCTATTCTATTTGCTCATCTTATTATAGCATCACTGAAGGGTATTTTATTTTGTCTTTCTTTCTATTTTTCTTGGTTTAATAATCCTTTTAAAGGAAAAAAAATCTTGCTAAAATTGAAGTGAATATATTTAATGCCGCATAATCAGCTTCTAAATCTACTTAACTAGAGCCCCATCATGCATTTAGTACATTGAATGAATGGCACAAATGGGAAACATATTATAATGAGGACCGGGTGAATTTTGTGAGACTAAACTTCACTTTCCTGAAATGTTCTTAAGCATCTGATTTTGTAGTCAAGTATAGCTCAATTTGCATACTTCTTTATTTGCATTTGACCTAGACACCTGCATTACTTTTTGGAGAATTCTACTTTTATGGTGCTTTTGAACACTTCACTGCCACCCCACTATGACAAAATGCATTCTGCTTGCTGTGGCTTGTTGAGGGGTGCACAGCAGGATTATTTCTAACCTTTTACTTGTTTTCATTTAAGTTAGAACAAGTTGTTTACTATATTACAAGGGTATTTTGCTCTTCAGATATTTGCTTTCTCATCCAATTTTTTAAAAACTACATGCAGTTTTAGGGACATGGCCATTATCTGAAAACAGAATACAAATAATACCTATTGATACCACATTTGCTCACGTGGACATCAATGGCTCCCCACTTTTGTGGCACTAATATTAGATCACATGTTTCTGTTCTCACTTATCTGGAGGAAATAAACATCCACCACTCATATGTCCCAAGTAGAACTTATCAACTTGCCAATTTGCTGCCGAACAATGCACTGCTTTAATGCAATGCCCTCTGTTGCTCCCCTTCCATCCAAACTGAAAATCTGCCAGGTGCCCTTGATTCTTTTCTGTCTCACTCTTCTGTGTCACATCGATCACAAAGTTTGGTTAAGTCTACCACCTTCAGATGTGTTGGGTCTAATGCTGTTCCTACAACCATTGCCTTAATTATGCTCCCGCCATCTCTTACTCAGACAATTTTAACACCATACTCCTCCACTTCCTGCATCCAGTTTCCCTTTTTTCCATTGCAGCAACCTCACCAAATTTAAAATTTAAATATCACATTGCCTTTCTCAGAATGCAAAATGCACAATATTCTAATTGCCTATAGGGTCAAAATTAAACACCTTCCATGCCATATATCACATCTGTAAAATCTGGCTCCCGACAGCCCCTTCAGTCCCCTACTTCCCACTGACTCCTCCTTAGATTACTTGTTAGCCATAAGGAATTTCTTCTCCTTGCACTGGACTTTCATGTACTTCTGAACTCATGCATGCACTGTGCCTAGAATTCCCATTTCCTGACTGCATGGCTGGCGGGGTATGTCAAGAAGATTAATGGGTTTCAGAGTACAGGCAGCAACACAGGGTCTGGATCGTGGTGTTCCTACCTGTTAGTTATGGGACCTTGACCACATTACTCAGATTCAAGTCTCAGTTTTCCCATCTGTAAAAAGGTAAGAGTAATACTGTCTGCTTCATTGGTTTCTTGCACAAACAGTGAAATACAGTGTCTGGTACACCGTGATCAGTGAATGCCAGCTATTATCATTGCTAATAATTAGGAATTATTATGTCATTATCATCAAAGGAAACAAAGCTATTGACAGCATGTTCCATCTCATATGAACTGCCTAAAGCTATACTTAATAGTTATGGTGAGAAATAAAAATTAAAAAAAAAAAGGTTATGCCTTTTCTCTACTATGCTTTAAATAATCATCTAATTTGGAAGTCAAATCTGTGTGATTATAAATACCATAGTTCATCTTCCATGGATGTCCATTGACAGCACTCAGAAATTGCAATCACCAAGAAAATATCAGCTCTTAGATATTGCATATTTGATTAATAAATTGTAAACTTCTGAGACTCGCAGTCTTCTTTTGCAGGAGAAGGACAGTTTCTACAAAGGTGGTTTTCAAAGAGAGCTAGCTTCTCCTGAGAGGTAGAAGATACAATCACAGGTTTAGTACAGAAAACTCTGGTTCTATACTCTGCCTTTTGTACCTTGCCTAGTCTTTTCTGTTACTCTTGACTTTGCCTCTGGGTTCAGATGTCAGAGCCTGCCTGGAGGGGAGTGGGGGTGGTCATGAGGTGCCCTGATTTTACTAGTTCTCTAAACCCTTCCTCCGGGGCTTGCCCAAAGGACTTATGGTTTTATTCCACTCCTTCTCTCTCTTTCTAACAACCTGACAGCTTATGTTTTCACTTTCTTTGTGGTCAGAGCTACCTCTGCTATTGAAATGACCCTTTTACCCCCAACCCTCAGAACAGCCATCAACACCTTCTCCTCACCAGGCCAGAGGGCAGGTGAAGATCTCCATTTCACTGTTGTTTGAAATAAGTAATTATTATAGTTCCTAGAAGGGGATGGTCAAAATGTATGTCAAGCAGGAGGCTGTGCTGGGCAATGCCAAGGTTCCTCTTATCTAGGAACTTAAGATTCTAGGTTTAAAGGTATTTTACTTTAAAATCTCCATTGAAAAAAATAATAAAATTAAAATTAATGACAAATATACTCTATCTCTTGCTTATAGCAATGAGCAGGCTATCTGCCATAGTGAGAAGCAAGAGTTAGACTCTAGTCCTTCAACATGGTCCCTGGAATCTTGCTGGCACAGCCTAGTTCCTGGGCTCTGCATCTTCTTTTCCCCAGAGTTGGCTGCTCTGTTGGAGACCTGCCTCAAAAAACAGTCATGATTTCAAGAAGGGAGTGATATCAGGACCTCTCATCATATGCCCTAAGACAGTTTCTGAGAGTCCTAGGATCCTACGAAGATGTCTTAGTGGCCACAGAAGGTGAGTGTGGAAGGAGGGAAGAAACCTGACTCTTAGACATGGAATCTTCCATCAGAGCTCCACATTTATCATTCATCCAACAAATGTTTGCTGCACCCCTCCATGTACCAGAACTGTGCTAAATGCTGGTGATGCTGGAGGTGACAGGTATGGTCTCTATTATTTTGGGTGGGGGCTAGGAATTGCAGGTGAAGGGTGCAGGTGGATAAAAATAATTAACAAGACAATTTTAGTGACAATTTTGTGAGAATATTATTAATAAAGCATTTGCAAACAGTGATTTGAAAAGCTGCCTTATTTATGGCGCTACACTGGGGAGGCGCAGTGTAGATCTGCTAGAGAGATCAGGAAAAGCGTTTTCCAGGTATATAGTAGACCACTACCATATGACCACTGTATTGGGCTGAGCCAGAAAGGATACTTGGCATATTCAGGAACGAAGGGAAGGGAAGTGTGTGTTGGACAGGAAGGTCGGATTTAGGTCATATGGACTTCGCACATATAGAGTTAGGTTTTATTCTAACATACTGAGTTTCAGGTCAAATTTCATAAGGACAAAGGAGCTGTAGCAGAATGGGTCCAATCAGGAGACAGAAACCCTACAGTGGTTTGAACAAAAGAAGTTTAAAATAAAGAGTTGTTAACTATGATCTAAGAGTAATTTTAAGATCTCAGAGGATCTGTTGCCAGGCTGGGTTCTACTGAATGTTCTTCCACCTACATGCCACAGCTACCAGCCAGCACCACAAAGCAGCACCATTTACTGAGTAAGATTAACATCACGCTCATTTAAAAGAGCTATTTAAAAGAATTTCACTATTTATCTCAGAGCATATATAAAAGGGTGCATTTGGAGGTGAGAGGCAATACATTAATAACTAACATAAAGGTTCAGTGGCTGACAGTAAAACAAAATAAAAACCTTACTTGGTGGTACCCAGTTGGCTTGCTAATGTTACTTGCTACTGTTCTGGGCTCTCAGTTCTGACATCTGTGTTTATCTGAAGATGTGTTGCCCCCTGATCTTGTATCTTGATGTTATCCCTGAATTTCTGTATGATTCCCTGGGTCTCAATGACTATTTTAACTTTCCTCCTAGTCCTGTTGGGACTAGGATCATGTTCTGTTGTTTTTGCATTCCTCTCCTGGAATCTACCCTGAGCTCCAGCTCAACATCTGACAACTCACCTTCACTGATGGACTTCTAGGAGTTAGACCTCCTCCTCCTGACAGCCTGGGTTCCTGAGAATCACTGCCCTGGCTTTTTCTGCATATTAAACCATTGCAGTGGGTGGGGGGGACCACCTTCCTATCGGTGTTTGCCCCAGTGTGGTGGAAGCTGCCATGTTCCAGAGAAAAGAGCCTGGGCTTGGGCATTAGCCCTGGCTGCTCCCTTGTAAAGTTATTGTGAGGAATACATGGAAAAACAATATAAAATTCAAAACATAAAATACTTGGCGCAATGCTACCCATGGCAAGAACTCACATTAGTTTCCTTCTGTCTTAAGGGGGTAGTTCCCAATTCTGCTCTGAGCTTTTCCCAGCTGGTCCCATCTTTTTGGTAGTTACCCAGATTTTGGCCAATGTTTCCAAAAATAAGCATAATAACTGCAAAGGTTGCTGGTTATTCAACCCTTATTATTTTCCAAGAGTTTATAAGCATTTACTCATTCCAACATTAAAACATCATTTTAGGAAAATGCATCAACACCTTTGAATCAATGAGGAAATTGGATCTCAGAGAAGTTAAGTAACTCATCCAAGGTCACCCACCTCATAAAAGTAAAACTGGGACTTCAGGTCATCTGTTACTGATTCAGCTGTTTATGCTCTTAGCTAGAGTG
Source organism: Mustela putorius furo (assembly GCF_011764305.1). Taxonomy (NCBI): domain Eukaryota; kingdom Metazoa; phylum Chordata; class Mammalia; order Carnivora; family Mustelidae; genus Mustela; species Mustela putorius. Next base: position 24,346,287 of record NW_025421341.1, read on the forward strand.
GCCTCCTAAGATATGATATCGAGAGCTGATTAGCAATCCTGCCTCTGAGGAAATACTCAGATCTCACAATGAACATCTTTTGTGAAAGGCCCTAAATCCTGGTATTCCAAATCTTATTTCTGGATTCTGAGACTTATCACTTTTAACACAGTATCTGAAGAGTAATTAGTAGATGTTGTTAAAGGAATGTTAAAGAGGAGTGACTTAGGCATAATCACAAGTCATGCTTCTAATTGATCTTTAGCATCCTTTTTATTTGGTACTGATCCTACGTTATTGACCAGCTACATGGCCATTAATCTTGTTAGCTCAGGTTTTACCATTCCCAAATACATTTCTGCAAATTGGTATTATAAGTTATTTTTATCATAATACATCTATGATTCCAGCTGTCATTTTAACTGAGAATTTGAAAGGTTAAATTAATTCAACCTTTGATGACACTTTTTCATACTTTTATGATCGCGATTAATACATGGTATCATGATTTATTGCATATGTGTCCTCCTAGGTTTCTCCATTTGAACTATTTAGAGCAAGGATTACAATTTTTTGGTTATCTCCAAATGAAGTGGCTCTGGTAGGTGTCAAACATGATATCTAACAACTACATGAGCTAAACATCAGTGGAATATAAAATATTGTGGAAAGTGTTTCGTGTACTGTGAATAGACTATTGAGATTTGGTTTTCAAGGAGATGCTTAAAAACCATGAAAAACAATCTTGAGTTTTTAGGGGTTAAATGCCCAATTTCACTTCTCTTTCCATCTTTTGTACATTATACTAGTTCCACAGCTATCATGGTGGTCTTTTCAATTACTTCAATCCTCACATCTCTGCTTCATGCTAGCTCCTGTACAGCTACAACACTAGAGAAGAATTCTGAAAGAGCTGTTCTTTCCTTCTAGGAGTTAGGAAGTGATGTGAGGGGCCTCGTACACATAGAGCGCATACTCATGCTAGGCACAGAACTCTGCAGAGCAGTTATGGGGAAGCTATTAATACCTAGCATTGCAAGTGAGGAAACTAAGGCTCACAGAGATTGAATACCTTTCCTAGGCCACATGGCTGGTAAATAGAATATTGTAGATTTGAAACCAGGTTTTGGCTGGCTCCAGCTCTTGTTCATTTCAGCCACGACACAAATCCTTCCATGGTTGGTAATCAATCATCCTTTCCCCCTCCCCTTTTCATCAGAAAAAAATGTTCCAGTGAATGTTCAGTTGATACTACAAATATTGAGATCCTTTAAGTAACAGTACCATTTAATTGCATTTCATTTTATAGCTTTGTCATCAACCAAAATTGAGCAGGTGGAGGATTGCTGTCTTGATGCTGAGAGCCACTCTTCATGGGCATCAAAGACTGAAAAAAAACTGGGAGACAGCATAGGAAACAGATGCTGAATGGGATGAACTTGTGAGACACATCTCCCAGAAGATGTTACAAAATGAAGATGGAAGATGGAAGATGATACAAAAGAACTGGGTTAGTCCCAGAAAAATTCATAATGGAGCTAGGATTTAGTTCATGTTTTAGAGAAAGATACATGGCTTCTCCTTCTAATATAGTGGGGCTGTTGAAGTCCTGGGAACCAAGTTTGCAGTAAATATAGTGTAACATGAGGAGGCACATCCTTGCAGTGACAGCAGAGAAGATGTGAGATTTTTCCTATAAATATAATCACCTTGTCTTGTGCTTGGGAGCTTGTGGTCTTCTGGGAAATATCTGCACATCGTTTTCCTTCCTTTTCTCTTTCTTTCACTGCCCTTCACTCCTTTTACTCATTTCACTCCACCATCCTTTCTTGCTTATAATTGCCAACGAGGGAAGCAGAATCACAGAATATGCAATCTCAGAGATGGGAGCAGCCCAATCCATGATGCATCAGGGGAAGGGACAGAGGAATGTCGAATTGCCGAAGAGCACATGTTCAGTGTTGGGGCAATTAATTCACCATTCATTTAGTCCATTCGTCATGTATTTTAAAATACCTATGACATACCAACAACTGCATTATGTATGATGAATAAATGAATGAATGAATGAATGAATCTTGTCCTCTAGGAGTTTACACTTCAGTGGGAAGGAAAGGTGAAGATTTGAGTTCTGGCCAACTCCTGCCTCCCACCCCGCATCTTGCTCATTAACCAGCACTTGAAACCACTCTCACATCTTCTCTGGGTGGATGCTTCTGGATTTACACCTCCCCAGAAAAGCTCCAAAGCTCAGAGACTTTCTACTTTCTTGGTTAATATGTCAAAGTTGAGGGAGAGAATATACATTGCTCCTTCCCAGTGGAAAAGACTCAGTGGGGGAAAGTATTTCTGCAGTAGCGTGAATCTCCTGGTCCCCATTTGCCCTGCAGCACTTCACCGGAGATGTGTTCAGGAGGAGCGGCCCATCACTCCCAGGCAGAGTCCTGAACCTCCTGGGCCAGCCCTGCTTTCTTCTTGTCTACTGCTGGTGTAAATGTGGCTGATTAAGCTATAGTGAGTCATTATTCCAATGGACCTGGGAGAATTTTTGTTGGTTCCTATGATTATCTCACATCACTAGTCCAACTTTACTAAACCTTGTAAGATAGGTTTAAAAAATATATCAGTAATGCTATGTAAAGCACATCAACTCATGACAAATCCCTCCTATGTTCATGTAGGTGTGTCAAAGATAAATGTGAAAAATTTCCTCTCCTTAGGCTTAAGAAAATCATATAGTTTATGATCCATCCTCAGAATTACAAATTCTTCAGAGATTCTAAGATGAAAGCCTCTCCCCTCTATAAAAGGGAAATCACAGTTGGGTTAGAGAAGAAACAGTGAATGGAATTAGAGGAATCTTGGCTCTCTAGTTCCAAAAAGACCTTCAAGAAGTTGAAACTGTTTTTGGCATCTTTTTATGTTGCTAATGAAAGAAAATGCAAACATGAATGGGGCTGATATGCTCTGTACCACCTTCGATTTATAGCAGTTTAAATTGTCCTAAGTGATGCCATCTTGTCTCAGGCTCTAAAAAGACAATCCAAACTGAGGATAGTACCAAAATTATTTGGAATAAAGATTTACTTGAAACCACTGCCAACCAAGTTAAATAACACAGATATTACTTCTCTCTATTCTATTTTTCATGACTTGAACTGCTACAAGTGTACCACATCCAGCTCCATAATTGCCTACCAGATTGTTAAAGGGTGGTTTTAGATTGGCACAGATGGTGCCACCTACAGCCAGTTCCTCAGTCCTTGTTTACTCTGCCAGTAGCCTTGGTCATGATCTTCTAATAGCTCATTTAGAAGAGAAGAGGGAACCATGGGGCCTTTCTGTTCACCGTTCACTCACATTCAGCAGCCAATGCTATATTGCCATGGATACAGTGGTGCAAGAGGGTGGGCAACTCTTTTTTTTTTTTTTTTAAGATTGTATTTATTTATTTGACAGACAGAGATCACAAGTAGGCAGAGAGGCAGACAGAAAGAGAGAGGGGGAAGCAGACTCACTGCTGAGCAGAGAGCCTGATGTGGGGCTCGATCCCAGAACCTGGGGATCACGACCTGAGCCGAAGGCAGAGGCTTTAACCCACTGAGCCACCCAGGTGCCCCAGAGGGTGGGCAACTCTTGACGGTGCCAACCCCATTTCCAAATTATGACTCAGGCTATATTCTGAAGAATGGAGATATTCTGTATATATGGCAAAAAATAAAGTACTAAAATAATCACAGCAAATACCTGTGCGTCAAATATTCAAGGCTGCAATCGTTATTGATATAGCCTAGCTTGATACTATAGAAAAACCTGTTAAGATAATGTAAAAGCTGAATTCAACTGAATATGTAAAAGTGACTGTTATGTTTCTAGGTTACTGTTATACCTGTATGTGCTATGAATGAGTTTTCAGCTCTTCTATCACTTTTTCTTTACCCTTTTACATAACATGTAAGTCTCAAAAATTTCTTGGAGGGTGCATGGGATACTCTGCTTGAAAGTCCTTTAAGTATAATCAGCAGATAGTCAAAATACTCTATCTTAATGATCATAATTGTTCTCCTCCTCCTCCTCCTCCTCTATCTCTTTGTCCTCTTTCTCTTCCTCTTTCTCCTCCTCCTTCTCTTGAGATCATAGGAACATATTTTGGAAGAACTATGTGGAAACAGTAGCAAAACAAAACAAAACAAAACAAAACAAAAAAAAACCCACTATCCTTTGCAATCTACTTTCCAAAAAAAAAAAAAAAGAAAGAAAAAATGTTTGACATTTTAGAGAGAAAAAAATAAATGTTTGAATGTTTAGGTATTAAGTATAATGTTACAGTGTCGGTCTCTGTCAAATCGTAGGTACAACCCTTTGCATGTCTACACTAGCAACATAGCGGACATTTTATACAACTGCTCAGATGATTCAAGTCTCTGTCTGATTTTTCCAGATAATTAGAGAAAATACATACGTAGAATATAGCATAATTACTGGATAATTATGGATGCTTTCACACATCATTTCATCATGAGAGAACAATCCTGGCTTACATTGTCAACTACGAGCTCTGCTAGATGTTTCTAAAAATATTGAGAGAAAGTGAGAGAGTGAGATTAAGAGGAAGAGAGAAGAATGAGGAGAGAAGAAGAAAGAAAGAGAAAAAAAAGGACAGAGGGAGACAGGGAGAGAGAGAGAGAGACACTCAGGAACATGTTGTAAAGAACAATTTAAAAAAAAAATGTGTTGCCATTTTTGATTCTCCTTTGAGAGACTATAGGGATTTGGCACAGTGTTTTAGCGATGTTGTTATCAGAAATATACTTCTTATGAAAGCTTTGCTTGTGACAAATGAACACCTAGGAAACTCATTCACCACCTAGAATTTAGTCTCTCTTTGGAAGCTAGCATAGAGGAAAAAACCAAAAGGATTTCATGAAGAGGACGACAGAGCTAACTAAGGTTAAAATATTTTGGATGAAGATGTTAAATATTCTGTGTAAGATGTAATAAATTTAAAGCTAAGTATTTAAGAATTCCTTGGTATAGAAAATCAACTAAATATCCAAAAATGATAATTAATAAATAAGTGTAACACCTAGAATAAAAATCTTAGAGAAAATATCTTTATTAAAATCACCTTCAAGGATGTATTAAAATTATCATATAAAACAGAGAAATCCTATGATACAGAGAAATTTAGATTCTTTTTTTTTTTTTAAGGACACAATCCAAATCCTAAAGCAATTCTGGCACTTGTGGCTAACAAACCATTAAAGTTTATCAGAGAAATAAGATTAGGCCAAAATTTTGTCCATCAAACACAATGTCTCTGACATTTTGACATATGACCATGAAACTGGTCAAGTTTGAATTTTCCTTTTCATATTTTTCTTCTTGGTTTCCAGGGTGGTTCTGGAAACTTTGACCAAGTTTTTGGTGGTGGTGTTGTTTCTTTTTTCAAAAGCATTTATTTGGAGGAAAAAAAAAAAACTATTCTATGTTTAAACATGAAAATGAACCAACCTCAGATAATTTTTAAGATTAAAAGAGAAAAAAAAAAGGAATAATGTTTACATTCTCCTCAATTTTTTTTTTTTCAATGAGACATGCTTTTTATATATACCATTTCTGGCCAAGGTAAAGTGAGAGAAATGACAATGACAACTCTAGGTCATGATAAGAAGGTCAATTGCTTGTCTAGACACTGTCTTTGATAACAATAATAAGCATTTTCAGATAGCCAGGGAAAGCATATCCCTTTCAGAAAGGTAACTGGATAAGTAATGTGTTCTTAGATTACCAGTAATTGACCCTAAAATTAAAAGTAGACATTTTTTTCCCTTCCCTAACTAGCTTAGGCATCAAACCAACTATCAGCTGTCCTTTCATAAATGAAATTCAGGGAAAAGAGAGTAATTCTGGCTTGAATCAAGGTGATGCATTGTTGCAGACAATATCAATATATTACATAGTCATTACTATGTTAGGTAGTATGTGAATTTTTATAATGACCTCTTATAATCCTTTATATATGAATATATATGAACTAAATAAGATTCACACTTAGATTTATCTCCCATTCCTTAACATCCTTCTTTCCTTCTTGATTATTATGATTTTTTATGGGATCTCCTGTCATGTATTTGTTTCTACCCACAGTTTTATTATCAAGGACTTTATGATAGATAGATAGATGATAGATAGGTAGATAGATAAATAGGTAGGTAGATAGGTACTAAGCATTTCTCTCCTGTTCAGTTTCTCCCTATTGCAAAGGTGAGCTTTGCTGGTACTGTGAGCAGAATTCAGCCTGCAAAAGCACGCTGGAGCTAGCTGAATTTAAACTTCATCAGGTTACAATGAAAAAAATATCATGACAAAAGAGTGTGTTTCATCTTGTCTTTTGATGAGCACAGCACAAAGTAGAAAATGTTCCCTTTTAACACTGACTGCCAAATTTCTAAACTGGCGCCCTAATTACACCCTTGCAACGTGAAGGCTTGTCCATTTGCACATCAGTGGAGAGCAAATACTGCAGCACTCTGGAGGGTTGGTGCTGTCAAATGAACGAGGAGACTGGGGATATGACTCTTTTCCCTTTAATGTCTTTTTTCCCATTTTATTATGAAAATTTCTAAACATATAGCAAAGTTTGAATTTTTCAGTGGGTACCTGAATACCGTCCACATAGGTTCTACCATTAACATTTTACTACATTTTCTTGTTCACATGTCTATCCCTCTATCTATTCTATCTGTACATCAATCCATCTTATTTTTGTGATGCATTTCAAAGTGAATTGCAGGACTGTTCCCTAAATACGTCATCCTGCTATAATGGTTTTGATGAAGAAAATGGATGCATTTCTCTCGGCCAACTTTGAAAGAGCAATTTTAGAGAGACGAATAAAGGTAGAGGAAATTATTTTCCAGGAACAAAGATATGAAGAGAAATAAGTTTTGAGACACCACACAGGGTCATTTTATAGACCACTGTTCTAGTCCTGCTGGAATTTAAATCAATATGCCCTTTTTTTCTCCCCTCTCAGTAGCAAGAGAGAATTGTTCACCATCAGATTTATGCGACACTCTTTAGAATCAGCAACACATTGGTATTAACTTGGTACCAACTCATGCTTAAAATATGAGAATTGCTAGTGGATTTTGTTTTTATATCACCAAGCAGATGTAGGACAATTTTACTCATATATACCATTGAAACCAAATAGTATCGATAAGATGACCTATGAGATAAAAGTTATCTTTTCATTAGATCACAAGTTTGCTAAAATGAGGAGCATTAAATATGTAAAAAAGTAAGTGAAACACTCACTTCTCTCTGAAAATTATTATGTTGCGCCCCAGTGTGTAATGACATAAGCTAATTGGTAGAAGATAGTTGACTAAGGTACAAGCAATGTTGGGGTGTGGAAAAGGAGTGAAACAGAGTTTCACACAGGAGATGCTAGAATCATCCACCAAACAAGAATTCTTGTATTGGAAACAAAGTTAAATTATATAGAGCAGTTCTCAGACTGCCATATGTATGAAATGAGAAATGGTTTTACTTGAGGTTTTTTCCTGTTTCAGTAAATCAGGAGTTGATACCATGAGGCAGGACAGTGCATAATGTAAAAAGATTATCATGTGCAGCTTGAGTGGCAAAAAGAGCAGACTTGCATCTTGTGCCTAGGGGCAGAGGATGACTGGAGGTGGAAAACAACCATGGAAACATTGGATTGGTGGATGGGGCCAGACCCAAGGCTGAGTTGAAGGAGAAAGATTTGAAAGTCCATCAAGAGAGAAATAGGAGAGAATTTCAGGGGCTGGTAAAGGAGAGAAAACTGATATGATAGTTGAAAGGAGGAAGGGGAAATGCTGAGAAGAGGAGTTAAAAAGAGTGAGAGATAATACGTGTCTTTTCTAAGAAGCACCATGGGACATAGTCTCCACTAGCCTCCAGAGCTGGGAGCTTTCTTCCTTTTGTTTGCCCAGAAACTGCTACATGAATTCATTGTTGAGTAGATCAGATCTCATATCCTCTGGACAATGTTCCTTAGTTCCTCTGTTCATATAGATCTGTGTCTAAAGCTATACCACATCCACCAGGGGACACTCACACAGAGGGGCATCTGGAAAGAAGAGGTAGGTCATACAGAGAAATATCATATAGTGAGAGATCTGGATGAATGGCAGTCTTCTAATTTATAGAAAGAGTCAGCGATTCACCTAAGTTTACACAGCAAGTTAATTGAAAGCATTGGACTTGATCTTTACCTCTAGTGCAACATTGTTTGGGGAAAATGAGAGAGGAAGAGAAAGGGAATGAGTGTTGGGGAGGGGGTTGGGGGAGGAGAGGGGAGAGAAGAAGGAAGGGAAAGAGAAAAGGAAAAAAAATAAAAAGGTAAAACATTTCATAGCACTCCAAAATATATGTTCTCTTTCTTAAAATTTTAAATATAACTTAAAGGGATGCCTGAGTGGCTCAGTTGGGTAGCATCTGCCTTCAGCTCAGATCAAGATCCTGGGGTCCTGGGATCCAGCCCCACATCCCCACATCAGGCTCCCTGCTCAACAGGGAGCCTGCTTCTCCCTCTTCCTCTGCCTGCTTGTGCTCTCTCTCTCTCTCAAACAAATAAATAAAATCTTAAAAAAAACATAAATTAAATACTTATAAATAAATTAAAAAACAGTTTATTTTAAAATATATCTATATGCATTAAATATTCCTCCTTATGGGCAATCTTTATTACACGCAAAACGCTCTGATTTTCTCACACTACCCAAATTACTTGGTTTGTAAGTTCTGTAGATGTCCTTGATTTCACCAATATTCTCATTAAAAAGAAAAAAAATGAGATTTTAAAATGTCCATAAATTCTAATATTGTATCTTTATTTTTCCCCAATCTGTTTCAGCTTCAGACATAGAGCCATGGCAGAGGGTGATAGCTCATCTCACATAGGTTGGAAGCTCTCCACAGCAAGTTGCAGAGAGTGGTACCAGATAAATATATCCATGCCTTCTTCCCTACTCTCTCCTTCCTCCCTATATACATTTAATATGATATCACACACACACACACACACACACACACATTTTAACAAGGAAAACATCAATCACCAGGGAATTAGCTCACTTAGGTAATTTTCTTCACAATTTTTGTCAGAGGGAAAAGAGACTGTCACTTGAAATTTTCTGGAAGATTCCTCAGGGATCTGTAACATAATAGCTCTGCTTTGTTATCCCATGACCAACCCCCCACCAGCCCCTTAGTCTTCCTCCTTTTTTTACCCTCCCTTGACACTCATTACAACGCCTTGCTCCCTGAGTGTTCTCTACGTTTTAGAAATGGTTTTTTTTTTTTTTTAATTTATTTATTTGACAGAGAGAAATCACAAGCAGACGGAGAGGCAGGTAGAGAGAGAGGAAGGGAAGCAGGCTTCCTGCTGAGCAGAGAGCCCGATGCGGGACTCGATCCCAGGACCCCGAGATCACTACCTGAGCTGAAGGCAGCGGCTTAACCCACTGAGCCACCCAGGCGCCCTAGAAATGGTTTTAAATGTATCGTAAGAGAATGCATTTCTTCTCCTCCTCCTTCTTTTTTTTTTTTCCCCCTAAACTGGAAGTTGGTGCTAATCTATTTTGTACTCACTTTTGCTGGAACTCATCTGTTGTCTACTTGAGAATGGAAGACATTTGAATTTTAGTGAAGTCATAGTTTAGAATAGGTACAATCAATAAACAGTAAATATATAGCCCTTAGAGATTTTGAGAACAAAAAAATATTTCCTACATTATTCATGTTAAAAGTAAAAAAAAAAAAATCTCCTTTTAATACCCAGAGAGAGATTAGTGAGGTAACTTAGATTTAGAAGTGTTTTATTAGGTCTTTACCAAAAAGGGTCATATGAGTGCACTCTTTATTTTCACCTTATACATGAGACTTTCCTATCTATGTCAACAGGGGCTGCAGCATTTTGTAAAAGGTAGAGGCCACTAGGTTAATTATAGGATGTATTTTTAGAAATAATAAATGATTGGCAAATACAGATTTTTTTTTTCTTTGCTCTGCATCTTCCCTAGTTTTTGTATAGTTTATCCATCCATCCCTCCATCTCTCGGTCCTTCTATCCACTTTTTTGACTGATATAGATCTGAGGTACATGTTAGGGTTACAAAGAAGAATGAAACATTTCCAGCCTTGAGTGAGTTCACAGTGTAATAAAATGCCCTCTCTCAATTTAGGGTTCACTCCCACAGGCTCAGGTAGGGCAGTCCCCCAGACCAGAGGCTAAACACGGTAACTTTCTAGGGCTTTATTTCCACTCTAAGGCTTAACTTTTGGGAAAATCAATGTATAGTTTGTTTAAACATGTTTGTGGATAAAAAAATACAGATTTCTTATGGAATGGAGATAAAATTTGTGTGGATTTCAAGTTGTTTAAGAGTCAAGAAAGAACCTGAATGACATTCTATGACTCCCGAGAAGGTTGTAGAGAATGAGATTGCCCGGGCAGGGGTAGCCAACCTGGGAAGGGCCTTGAATGCTACGCAGATGAATCTGGAGTTGATCCCAGAGGCTCCAGGAAGTCACGAATAGTGAATCAATGCATTGAAACTCCCAGAATGGTTTCACTCTTCTTTGTAAGCTGATAGCAGGCATTGTTTAAAGCTGCTGAGGCAGCAAAGTCAATTGGATATTGCGCTCTGATCTGTGAGTCAGAAGACCTTCTTTCTGGTTCCATTAACTACTGAGACGTGAGCGAACTTGTGCATAAAAAGTGCCCTGGCCTGCCTGAGACTCTCTACCCCAGGGGAGCAGGGTAAAACCATCTGCCCTTTAGGCCCCACAAGGGCATGGTGAAGCAGGGAACAATACACAAAATACTTATTAATGAGTCACCTCAACTGGGGAATAAAAGCAGTCAATAAATATTTTCATAATTTTTTATAAGCGAGTTTACAAATCCTGTTTTTTTTTTTTTTTTTAAACTCACTTAGCCGCCCTTAGTCAGAAAATTGAGTTCATGTCCCTTCAAGGTTGTTTTTCTGTGTTTTTACAGCATTTTAGCACATCCTCCAGTGAAGTAATTTGGTCGGATCTCCGTAAATGCTTCCCTCATCTGGCCATGTGTTCCTCTGGCCATGTGTCTTCTATCCCTCTTTGTCTGCCACCCGAACAAGTGCAACCTACCTCTCTCCCTTTTTCTTGATATTTCTCAACTCCATATCCAGAAATGATGCTTTGATCCTGCACAATATCCAACCTTTGGACTGGAGACTATTTCAGTGTCTAGATATTTGCACAGAGCCATTCATCTTGAAGGTTCCTGACCACTCTTTTTCACCTCCATTCTCTGATCTCTCAACAGCCAAGTTAATCCAAGTTTCTTTTGTTTTATAATTTGTCATTCATTTGTTCATACTCCAAGCATTCAATGTGTCCTTCCACATCAGCATTAGACTCTGGGAAAATAATAGAGAAGGGGTGGGGCAAACAAACCGATAGAAGCTTATTTGTAAAATGACTGGATTAAGGGTATGAACAGAGTTCTGGGAATTCTGAGAGTAACTCTGCCTGGAAGCATCTGGGCAGGGTTCATAGAAAAGGTGGCATTAGAGAATAATCGTTTATTTATTCATCTAATCATTTGTATGCCAAGTCATTCCAAAAAATGATTTCAGATGGATCCCCAAATTACAGGCAATCCATACAAAAGTAAGTGAGAAAGTCAGGGTATTGAGAAAACAGAAAAAGAAAATAAAACAAAGGCAGGGTGAGATTGGTTCAAGGCAGGAACGGAGTGAGGTTCTGACACTTCCTAGAGGTGGGTCACAGATCCGAGCTCAAGCAAAGTATAGAAATGCGTGAAATGAATCAGAGTTTGCTGAAGATAAACACAAACTGGCTCTCACAAAACCTCAACCAGTCCTGGTTCTAAGGGACACTTCCTTGGTACCCTCTTAATGAGAACCCTTGTGATGAAGTTTTAGAATATAAGTGAGGTTCACTGGGGTGAAGTCTGGAGCTGACAATCTAAGAAAGAATTCTTGAGACATCTTTGGTGCAAGATGGTGGTTTATTAAAGCACAGGGACAGGACCCATGGGCAGAAAGAGTTGCTGCACCGGGGTTGTGAGTGGTGGCTGACTATATACTACGGGGTTGGGGTTGGGGGAGGTAAGGAAAAGGGAGGTTTCAAAAGGATTTTCATATACTAAAGAGGACCTACAAGATACCAGAGGCCTTGGGGCCTTGCCATTTTCAGGTTAAGATTGTTTTTCTCCTCTAGCAAGGTATATAAGATGGGGGATTCCTGAAAGAATGTTACACATGTCCCACTCAAGAGTAGGAGGTGGGGGGTAGGTTGCAGGATGTCAGCTTCTGCTTTGTCCTCAGCTGCCTTCTGTTCCTTCATCACTTGGAAAACATGACAAACAATACTTTTGAACAACATCACTCCAGTCCACACAACAGCAAGGTTCTTGGGTTTATTGTCGCAACAGCATTTGATGGGGGTTGAAGGCAAGAGGTCCATGCCAAGTTCAATAAAAAAGCAATTCCGTGTTGTCATGCATACAGTGGAGAACAATGAATGCAATTTTGCCAGGTAGGGCCCTTATTTGGAACTGAAGAAGCAAGCTGAACAATAGCACAAAGTTGTGAAAGTACAGACCTGGCTGTGGAGCCTTGCAGAGCTTGGCAGGGCTGTGGCATAGGGTGTGTCCAGAGCTCTGCTGTCTATAGGATGGTAATCCAAATTCCTTAGCATGACAAACAAGGTCCTTGATGAGCTGGTTGCCTGCCTTCATTTCTTGCCACACCTTGTCTCCACCCTGGAACCATAAGATTCCATCTTTCTAAACTTTTTAAAAAATTTTGTATTTCCTAGATATTCCATGCTCTTTCATGTCCACATACCTTCATGCAGACGGTTCCCTCAGCCTGGAATGCTATAATCCACTATGCAGCTAATCCCATCCACCAGGTCAATTTCTGTTTCTCTGTCAAACGAGACTTTTTTCCATCATCCGCTCTGCAAGGAACCTCTCGGGCTGAGTCTAACACTGCTCCTTTGGAACACTTGATGCTTTTTATCTATCTCCTTTTGCGGCTGTACCCCTCATCCCCTTTGTAAGTCTATGTGGATACCTTTGCTTCTTCTTTGGTCTGCAACATAATGATAAGATTCGTTCTCATTCATTCTTATTTTTTAAAGGTTTCTTTCTTTCTTTGAGAAAGGGAGAGAGCAGGGGGAAGGGCAGGGAGGGGAGAGAGAGAGAGTGAGAGGAGTTCCAGGCAGACTCTGCGCCAAGCGTGGAGCCTGAGAAAGGGCTCCATCCAACGACCCTGAGATCACAATCTTTGTCGGACCCTTAACCAACTGTGCTACCCAGGTACCCTGACATTTTTATTTCACAACCACTGGGCAGAGTGTCTTACCCATGTAGGCATTTAACAAATATTTCTGGAAGGAAGGAAGGAAGGAAGGAGAGAGAAAATGGGTGATAGGCAGGAGATGATACTGGCAAGGTTGACCAGGAAAATATTAGAGAAGAACCCATATCCATGTGAATGATCATGGACTTTTTTTTACAGGAAATGGATAACCACTGAAGCTGCAAGTCAGTGTTTAGGAAGGATAACTGGCAGCGTTGTGTGTGTAGACAGGAGAACAAGCAGACCATTTGGCTAATGCTCATTGCAGTTGCCCTGGTATGAATAAGTTCAGCCCTGAGCTGACATAGGACAATGAGCACATGGAACCACTGAAGGTTAAATTATCAAGACCTTTGATCAGTTTCTTTCTTTCTTTTTTTTTTTTTTTTTAGAATTTGCTTTAAAGACACTGCCTGACATATATTTCACTATTTGGCCCAATTCTTTCCCACCCATCATTTATTATTTTTAAATTGTGATACAACATACATAAAGGGCATTGATCTTAAATACACAGCTCAGTGAATGTTATGTATTTACACAGCTGTAACTATTACTCTGATCATGAGAGAGTACATTTCTAGCACATCAGAGGACTCCTCATGTCCCCTCCTAGTCAATATCATTCCCCAAAGATAGCCGGTATTCTGACTTTTATCAATATCAGTTAGTTTTGCCTATTCTTTAACTTTATGTAAATGGAAATGCACGATATTTACTCCTTTGTTGTCTGCCCTCAATGTTGTTGCATGTGTTGCATTTATTTTCATTGATGCATACTATTCCATTCTGTGAATACATTAAAAAAAATTAATCTATCCTATTGATGGATATTTGGGTTGTTTCCAGTTTGGGACTATTATGAATGAAATTTTGTTATTTTTATACCTTAAATTGTTCCATGAGACCTATTATGGCTGTAAAGGCAGTTATATTATTACAAAAAAAAGTCTTGGGCTTGGATTCCAGCCCTGGCTCTGACAGTTATTAGCTTTACAATATTGGCAATTTACTTCACAACTCTGTCTCAATTTTATTTTCTGTAAAATTGGACTAACTCTCTGAATTCACCCAATTTTAAAAAACAAGTTGGGTTAGACCTAGTAAAGGGGATGGCTGCATGCATGAGATATCAGGAGGTGAATCTGATTCACTCACTATTATGACTGCTAGGGCTGGCATGCATTAAACACCCCCGATTACTGAATAAGTAAATGAAAGTTAATAATAGTTGGCGATTTCACCTTTAATCTTCCCTGTCTAAACAAAAAGCCTCTCCTGTAGACTTTTGAGTCATATAGCAAGCCTTTATAAGACTCAAGGGTAAGTGATTAAAACATTCATAATACACAAACCTGTTTTAGAGGCTTCTACATTTATTTTAGCTGAATTTTGCAGTGTGGCCATTGTCCGAATCTTACTGTTTTCTTGGTCATTGTTTCCTTAACGTGACATTCTCCAAATAGAGGAACTGTTGACAGGCTTTGTGCCCTGTGGAGCCCAGCTCACCACTACTCATGATTGAGAGCAGATGTTCCTTCTCCATTTCTTTGCCTTTAAGGGATTGTTCAATCTCCATCTGGCTAAATGCACTTAGTTCTTATTCACTGTAAATACTAGCAATATTTACCTAACATAGGAGTTGATTTAATAGCAGCCACTTTGTGATCATGTCCTTCAGAGATACACTGTTACTGTTATCTTTTTTTAGAAGCTTCTGGGTAAGGACTCTGTTACTGGTCATGTACACAGTGCCAAAACAACTATTGACTGAGTGAACAATTCAATCGACCAGTTGTTTTGACTATATGGTACCTGAGCAATTGGTTTGGCTCTTTTTGAAATATTGAAAGTTTTTTGTTTGTTTGTTTTGTTTTGTGAATGCAACTAATTTTTATACATTGTGTTAGCTAAAAGAGGGAGATTTAGGATGACGAACAAAGCACAATTTGGATATGCTTTCCTATATGTCTTAATTTGGGGCTCTAATCCAACTTCTAAGAAATATAGTCTAAGGAACTGTGAGGCTAATGAATGGTTAGAGGGGCATTCAGCTCTCTCTACTAAGCACTAGACTCCTCTCTCCAGATTCTAGCTGGGCATCTCCGCTTTGGATATGCTATAGAACATAAAATTGGGGCCCCTGGGTGGCTCAGTGGGTTAAAGCCTCTGCCTTTGGCTCAGGTCATGATCCCAGAGTCCTGGGATAGAGCCCTACATTGGGCTTTCTGCTCAGCAGGGAGCCTGCTTCCCCATCCTCTCTCTCTGCCTGCCTCCCTGATTACTTATAATATCTGTCTGTCAAATAAATAAATAAAATCTTAAAAAAAATAAAAGATCATAAAAACTCAACCCATCCAAAACAATCTCTTGTTTTTTTTCCTAAACTTGTTCCATCCATTTTCCCTTTCTTGATGACTGACAACAGTTAGTTATACAAACTTGAGAGTCCTCTCTCCGATACCTCACCCAACTAGACCCCTGGGAGCCATACTGAATCCATCACTCAGTTCCATGGCCCAACATCTTTACCCTTCTTTTCTGCTCTCTTGTTTAGCTCCCTTCTCACTATGGCCCTTTAGCCATATTCTCCTGGATTGAAAATAATCTTTAGTTTCTCTAATTCCAGCATCAACCTCCTCCTGCTCTTCCCATGTTGTTTTCTTTTTTTCTTCCTTTTTTTTTTTTTAAGATTTTATTTATTTATTTATCAGAGAGAGAGCACAAGCAGGCAGAGTGGCAGGCAGAGGCAGAGAGAGAAGCAGGCTCCCTGCTGGACAAGGAGCCCGATGAGGAACTCAATTCCAGGACCCTGGGATCATGACCTGAGCTGAAGGCAGTGGTTTAACCGACTGAGCCACCCAGGCATCCCTTCTTATGTTTTTTTCTAAGTGGTTTTACGAAAAATCACATTAAGTAATGCCAGTTCCTCTATAAAATCTTTCTAAGATTTTTTTATCTTTTTCTTTTTTACTCCTTCAGAGACAATTTAAAGACTCCTTTGCTGTCATGTAAGGTGTCTTTGCATGGGGCGACCCTGGCTTCGTGTTCCAGGCTCAGCCCCATGCCTCCCTGGCGGAGGTCTGTCATTCCAGTAATAATAAACTTCCTCAAACATGTCATGCAGTTGCTATTTGTGTGATTGTGTTTTATTTTTCCTTTTGATACTCACACAACTTGTATATGAATGCATTCTCATCATACAAGAGCCAAGCATCCCAAACTACACAAAGCACAATGTGTAGCTACACAAACTACACAAAGCACAAGTTATACCTCTCTACAGCACTGCCTTTCCCAGCACCTCTGCGTGTACACATACTCTCCTCTTTCTCTCTCAGGCTATCCTTTCATATCTTCTTGAAGACTCCATCCCAACCTTCCATACTCAAGTAGAACACCGGCTGCTCCGTGAAGCCCTTCTCTAAAACCAGTGTACCTCTCCAAACTTGCATTTCAACCTGGACCATCCATGGTAAATGCCATTAGTGGCATTTACCCTCGTCCTGTGATTACTGATCTCCCTGTCTTTCTCCCCTGCTAGAAGGGAGCTCCTCAAAGGAAGGGAAAGTTGTTTTACTTGACTTCATGCCCCAAAATCACGCTCAGTCAATGTTTGTTGAAAGAATGAATGAGCAAATTGTTTAACTTGTCATAGGGTGCTTTTGAAGTATGAGGCAGGAAATAGCCAGAGAAAAGGACTTTTGAGTAATGGAAAACAATCTTCTCTTCACTGATAAGCTCAGAACATTTTCTTTCTGACTTCAAGTCATAGAGATAGAAAAACCTTTTCCGTAGCTGAAGTGCAGAACAGAAGACGTTTATAGGGATTTAAAGGATGTCAGACAGTAGTGGATATTCTGTGTGGATTAATGAACTAGCAATTTGGAAAAGACTTAGAAACAACACATTCTTGAATCCTAGGAAGGATAGCTTCTCTGTAGCTTATGTATCAAGGCTTAAACTCTGAGGCTTGCATATGGAGAGTCTGGGATCTCTCTGCAATGAGAATATCACATGAAATGCCAGATGCAGTCAGGCTGATTGGGACCCTGGGATGCTGGGGGTCAGACACATCAAGAAAGCAAGGCCCGGGGGCAGCTCTGGAAAGCACCATGAACACTCCTGCCTGTGGGTTTTCATAACAATCTTACATCACTATGGTAAACAGTACAGTCAGGACATGCTCACTTGTGAATATTCTTTGTAAGGGACTGAACCCATGTACGTTTAAGCTGACGCAGGGATACGTGTGCAACTTATTCCACAGTGTGAAGCTAAATATTTGGGTAGTTCCAATAAGTTTTCAAGTTCAAGAAATTTAAAGTTACTATCAGAATGGAATCTGAAACTAGTAGGTGTAAAACTGTCTTGCTCTGCTGGTAAGCTGATTGGTAAGGGTGACTGACTAGTCCCAACAAGGGCCCATGTCATGCCTCCACAGTGCATGGTTAAAAATGAAAACTTACAGTAATAAAATGCTGTCTATTTCTATATGTCAACATGTAATTTTTTTTAAAAAATTCTCAAGATATATTATTTTTCCTAACTGACCTAAATAAGCTGATTAGTTGTCGTGGCTGGCGTGACAAATCGACCAGGAAACGTGAGGGTAAGAGGATGGTGAAGAGAAATTCAGAGACAAAGAGATGGGGGCAGGAGGGACACGGAGGAGGATGTCTGACAGTGCCGATTTTATTCCACATCTTACAAGCATTTATAAGGCAGATCACAATAGAAGGAGTAATACTAGTCAGACGACCGCAAGTTCCTATAACAAGTTTACATTAACTACAAGCAAACCTCATGATGCCAGGTAGTTTCGGCTAAAGCCATTAGCAAGACAATCAACCAGGGAGTGGGTTATGGGAGGTACAGGAACGACAAGGACCAACCAAGAACTCATGACCCTGACCGCATTGTTCCTTTCTGTAGGGAGAGCATGTGGGAAGTCACGTAGGCGAGCACACGACACGTAGCACAGACCCTTCCTCAGTGTTACTCAACTTTCCCGTCGGGCCTGGTTTGGTCCTTGACTCCAACCATGCCATGGCCTCCAACTATTAGTATATAAGGTACTAGTATACTGTAATGTCCTGGAGGGGAGGGGATGGGAAGAGTACAGAAACAGGAAGACCTGGGAAGAAGTGATCCATAGGCTGAGATGTATTGTCATGTGGATTGTATTAAAATTAAGGCAGAGGTGAGGGGGAGGAGGTGGACTGGGTTGCGGGTGCCTGGGTGGCTCAGTCGGCCCATCTCTTGATTTGGGCTCAGGTCATGATCTCAGGGTTTGGAGATCAAGCCCCTTGCCTGGATCTCCATGCTGAGCGTGGAGCCTATTTAATATTCTCTTTCTCCCTCTCCCTCTGCCCCTCCTCACCCTCCTGTATGTGCGTTCACTCTCTCTCTTAAAAACCAAAAATCTAAAGACAAACAAAAATACTCCCCTTTATCTCCCTGGCACTATTTTAGCTCAGAACTGCATTTTCTCTCACCTTCACTAATTTCTGCAGCTCATCCAGAATCACCGTCTCTGTTGCGATTTCCCCATCTTCTGTCTCTCCCGTTCTCCATTCATCCTTCACATTTTGTCCACAGTAATTCTGCAGAAATGCAATCAGGATCACATCACTCCCCAGATTTATACGTTTAAGTATTTCCCAATCACTCTGTAGGTTAAAATCCAAACCACTTAGCTGGATAAAAACAAACAATAACCATGCACCTCTAATCTTCCCCAAGCCCATCTTACAACATGTGTTATTACCTCCCGCCCCTCCCCACCCACTGCCACAACACATTTCTTGTCTTATATGTCTCCCTCCATCATGTTGCCTTTCCACCCATTCTCTGCCTGGTGAGCTCTTCTTCTCCCTCTAAAATACAACCCCATCACTTCCTCCCCTAAGAAAACTTTGCTGTGGGTAACTCTTATCTTGGCTGTCTCATGATCTTGTGCACATGCTCCCATCATAGCACTCACCAGACAGACGGCATTGTGACCATCTGTTTACTCACCCGTTTTTCCCATTAGGCAGAGATCTTACCATTTTTTCAGATGTGACACATTTCACAGATGACATTCAATAGTGCAACACATTTCCAGAGGTATTCCCTTCAAGGTGGCTGTAAATTCACCATTTTTTTTTCTCTCCTAGTCAGGAAAGCGTATTATAATAGGAGTGAGAGTAACAGACGATAATGACCTTGGATCTGTCTGTGTACACATACATATGAATTTATTTATATTTCAAAAGTCATTTAGAGCTCTCATTCTGGAGTCAGACTGCCTAGGTTTAAAATCCTGGTTTCTTTCCACACTGCCCAAAACACAAAATGAATTATTTAACCTTGATAAGCCCCTATTTATTTCTCTGTTAACCAAGAATTAAAATAGAATGAAGGACTCAGGTAGGTAAAAAAAAGAAAAGTTAAATAAACTAATTCTCACATGGTAGTTGGTATGTGAACATTCCCAGTAAATCTTAGCTATTATTATTGTTATTATTATTATTACTACCATTTGATATCAGTCGATCGATTGCTCCTCCAGGGGATCATAGTAACTCTTATTTTCCTCATCCAGAATCTGACTTCACATGAGTGCTTTGGTGAAGAGACAGAAACAGTTATCCCTGAGAATTCTCTGAACTTAAGTTACTCATGAAATTGGAAAAATTATGCCCACGACATTAGGCAATATAGAAAATAGCACCACTTGGAGAATCAAATACATATCGTTCATACAGTAGGCACTCAAATGCTTCTTCCTTTTCCCTGACCAAACCTGCCAGCCAGGGGTCAAGGAGAGGGCAGAGCTCTTCAGATTTCCCGAGGCAGAACTGTGTGTGGAGGCGATGATGAAATCAGCTTTGTTCGGTTACACAAAGAGAAAAAGTAGGTCACCAGGAGAAGGTCCATCAACTTGAACACTGAAGAGAAAGAAACACGCTTGATGATTGGAAAGGAAATTCTTTAAGTGTGAATTGCTCTGAGTACAATATAAACCTTGTCCGTTATGGGATTCCAGCTGTTGTTTTATTGCCTTTAATTTCCCATTAGTGGTTCAATGTCTGGGAAAGGTATCCGGCCTCCAGGAGAGGAACTGAGGTTGGAACTGTTGTTCCTATCTCTGCCAACATTTTGAATAGTGTTTAAATGAAGCCATTCAAAAGATCATCTTATGCCTAACTCTTATGAGGAGTGTTTGTGACTAAAATAAGCTCTTTTAGTGCCCTCTTTCCCTCTCTAATCTCTCTCTCTCCATTCGCCTCCTGCCCTTACAACCAGGAGAAGAGAAGCTGAGATAAATACGGTAGGGTCATTACAAGGTAGTGCCATGCACGTAGGTGTTCCTTACCCCCGGGGTAGGGCTTGGAGTGTTTGGGTAGTAGAGGGTAGGTTTGATCATCCCATTCTATCTGTTCTGCTCCATGGATTAAGTGCCCTGTAAGTGCTGTGTGTACTGCCAAAAAAAAAAAAAAAAGTGTTCCATTTGGGTTGGGTCCCCCTGATTCTACCAGTTATCCAACAGATTACTGGGTCTCTTGCTGGTGGAACTTAGTATATTTCCTGGCCTACTAGGGTAAGATATTCCTTTATTAATCATGATGAAGGTGATAGTGGTCTGGAATTCATTTAACTATAAAGTGGAAAATGATGGAAACTAACACTTAGATATACAGATGATAGATATGTTTGTACCCATAGTTAAATATTTTTAATTTATACTATCACATAAATTTTCACAGTGCCAAAGTGGGGCACATTACCACTTCCATTTGAGATCAGGATTCAAAGATTCTAAGAAGTGGAGAGCATGAGCTATAAGTAAAAGGGATAGAACTTGAACCCACATTTAATTAAATCAAAGTTTTTTTTAATTGTGATTTTGTACCTACCCAACTTTTCCTTTATAAATAGGAAGGTAGAATTTCTTTCCTTCTCAACCCAAGGTTTAGAACTGCTGAGGAACCCGAGGTAGTAATAGGAAGAGTTATACCCTGTTCCTGACCTTGATGGCGCAGGGTCTTTAAATCTGAATTCACCACTACTGAGTATGTGTGTCCACAGGCAGCCCTTTATAGAGTCTTATAGGACTGAGCAGGAATTCCTTATTATTCGTACCCTCCATCAAAGATATTAAGAGTTCTGTATGAAAGACCTGGTGACTCTGTCTTCCTCATGTGCCTGATTTTCAAATCTTACTGTGGGGTTTCTGAGGGTCAGGTAATGAAATACAGGTGTGTTTCTCTGATGACCAGAATGTGAGGGTTACAAACATTTGGATAGACTATTCAGCACTTATAAATACTAACCTTGCCATAGTGGCATTCTTATGATGCCAAACCCTAGAGTCAGGATTTCCTAGTCCTGAGCACGAATATGAGGCATATTTTTTCTTTTTAACCACAGACACAATGGTCACTTGAAAAGGCCTGAGGGTTAAACCAGTTGCTGTAGGTTGATACAACATATACATAAAAACACACAATAGCAGTTAATATTTAAAGGCCAAATGAACTCCATGAACATTTTTGTTGGAATCTGTGGTTAAAAAGCAATCACTTAATCAACTTCTGGTCACAGCTTATGATTAAGAGAAACCATCAGCAGCTATCAGTGGGGGCATATTGTTTTCTATTAAGCAATGCACTAATATTGTTTATTATAGATACTACTCATCCCTACTTAAATCTACACATTTCAGCTATTTCCAATTAATGGATGGGTTATTGTGGTGTTTTGTTTTTAATCTTGCAATGTATACTAATGACATTCCCATTATAAACTCATTCCCAGCTGGCTTTAAAAAATAATATACAAACAGTTACATTTTTGGCAATATTTTCCCCATACCATTACATAGCAGATATCAAAAGTCAAAATACTGCAGTATTTTAGAGATTACTGTCACGTATGGCTCCCAGAGCAGAGTTGAGGCAGATGGTGGTACAGAAGGGGTGGGAGACCTCGCCTCCCATGTTCTCAAAAAGCAGACTGAAGCAGACATTACTCTGCCAAGCCCTTGCAATATTTGGCCCCAAATAAAGTTGGACCTTGTCCTTCTGTTTCTCCATCTTTTTCCCACCTTCTGTGTGGAAACCGTGTCTGTCTCAGTCATCATGCTGTTATGTACACTCTGCCAATACAGGCATGTGTGCCTGGCCCAAATCATGGAATCCAGGAATGGGATGAACCACCATCGCATTCTTTCTCTATAAGTAAGAGCAGGAGTCATCAACGGCACCTTGATATTATGGCTTAGGTATTTTATCCAAGATGGAATCCTAAAATTCTACTCACCAATAATTTTTGCCAATGATGATCTGAGAATTTTCTTTTCTGTCTACATGATAGGTAATTATTGAGTTATATAAAAATTAATTGATTTGTCTGAGTGGTTAGATCCTGTGGTGCCAATCCTCCTGAGGGTTAGAATTTTAGGGGCATGATAAAACTTCTATTATCAGCTCTAAACATTGATTTTCTTAAAATAAAGTCTCTGTCTTAATTATAGTCATTGGTACCTTCATGCCTACAATCAAGGCACAGCATTTCACGGAAGCCAACTTCATGGTGAGACTTACAACAGAAATACGAATAGAAACTTTGATTTATAATGTTTTAGTGACATTGTCCTGGCAGCAAGAATTAGCCTGTGTTTTGCCTTTTGTTAATTTTATGCTTTTGCTTCTTTTCAAAAACTCAAAGCATATAACTTAAGGAAAGGGGTAGTTTGACATTTTCCACTTAATTCTGTCATTTTGGACAGCCAGTTTGGGTAAGATGTACAGGTTTCTTATTCCTTTGACTGTAATGATGGAGTGATGGGGCAGTGAACAACAGCAATGCTTAACTTCCCTTCGCAAAATTCTATAGTAGTGAAAAGTACATACCTCAGTGCTTTTCCTCATTGTGTCCCTTCTCTTCTGCATCTTTCTCCTCAGTAATGCCACATTCATTAGGTATTTCATCCCTACAGAAGTTTGCTCTTAAGATGCTGTCCATATCAAACTCAAGTTACATATTTTTCACTTGGTTTATTTTAAATCAAAGTAAATGCATCCCCTCTCTCGGGAGAGTTGCATTTTGTTCCTTATCTCTAAATACTAATAGAGAAGCTTTGAACTTTTATTTAGAATCAGCAAATGAAGAACTATAACAAATCTTAAACATGTCTGGTACATTGCTATAATCCATGTATTCATTTGTTTTCATTCTTTTAAAAATTATTTTTGAACGTCTGAATGCACTGAGTGCTATAGCAGGTGTTAGGCATCAAGAAGATATAGTTCTTTCTGAAAGTGATTTATACCCTAACAACCTAGTAAGTAAGGAAGTAAATTAAATAATATAATGAAAGCACAGAATTATAATGCAAGGGTACTGTCTTTACAGGATGCAGTCCAGATTAAAAAAAAATTAAAAAAAGAGAGAGGAATCTAGTGTATCTGATGAAACAAGTCAGACAAGGCTTCATGAAGGGAGTTATATTTAAGAAAAGTGTTAAAGAAAGTTTACGTGTGTGCCAGGGAAGCAGAGGGGAAAAAGCATACAAGGCCAAAGTTTTGGAAGGATGAGGGGAAAGGATATTCAACATGAGGCAGTGTTACACTCTCAGGGATCTGCAAGGAATTTGCATACTTGGAATATAAGGGGGAAGAAAAAGTTTCTGGAAACTGATGCAGCTGGAAAGAAGTTAGGGACCATTTACGACATGTGGGTGTTGTTTGCTCCAAATCAATTTATGGCCTTAGTGCAATCCTAGATATATCTATTTGATGATGGCCCTTATGATGGGCATTTTTGTTTTATTGTATAAAACAAAGATAATGATATTATTGTATAAAACAAATATAATATCGTTCCTCTTTTCCTGGTCTACCATGGCAAGAAGCTTGAGCTCCTTGTGGGCAATGCATGGGGAACCACTGAAGGACTTTAGACGGAAATAGGATGTGACCAGAATTGCAAGGTGGTTAACAGATTGGATAGAACAAGACTGGAGGCACAGAGCATTGACTGTAAATACTTGAAACATCCTGCCCAACAGAAGCTGAGTATAGTCAGTAACAAGAAGGCTATGTGAGATCTTGAATAAATAGAATTAACTGGATTTGGTCACTGGTTGAATGTGGGGCATGAAGAAGCAGTCCAGGGGAAATTCCAGGTTTCAGGGGGGAACTGACAGGTTTCTGGTGAGGATGGATGGCATTTCAGTGAGAAAGGGAACACAGCAGGAGGAAAAGAGATGCTAAGCTGAGGGCATTTTGAAATAGGGGTATGAATGAGATATCCTAGGGAATTTCTTGGTAGACATTTGATTCCAAGGATCTGGTGCTCAGGAGTTGGCCAGAGGACAGAGACAAAAATGTGGTAGTTACCAGCACCAAAAGACCAAGTTATTGCACAGTAGGGGTTACCCAAACAAGTATTTGAAGGGCCAATGAAAGGAGAAGAGGGCCATTGTTGGAATACTGTCGAAGGCAGGCATTTGAGGAGGGAGAAGAGTTATCACCAGAAGAGATCAGGAAGGATTAGTCAGCAATATGGAAAACAAAAACAAACTAAGGTACAGAAAGGAGAAGAATTATAGAAGATCCAGAGGAGAAACTAGAAGCCATAAAATTGTTAATTCAGAGTTGTAATGACACAGAAGAAAACTTATGTGGAAATAGAGTAAGAAAAGGCAGTGGCGGGGTGGGGACAGGACGCAACAAAAACAGACTTTTTTCTTTATTGGCTATTTTCAGTGAAAATGCAGGCCGGATGCATATTTTTGAAGTAACCATGACAGGAAGGGGCTGTATGAGGAAAAACAGAGAGGCTAGAAGGAACCCAATCATATTTGGATTGGAGACTTGATGTGTGTAAGAGAAAGTGTCAAAAGACACAGTCAGCATCCAGGGCATGCTAAGGAGCTTGAACTTTATCTCAGAGGCAACATCAAAGCACTTTAGGCAGGGCAGAGATAATTCCAGGGTTGTGTTTTAGAAAGAACATTCTGACAGCTTGTGTAGAAAAAGATCGGATGCCAGCCAGCCTATGAAAGGAGATCAGTCAAGAGGTTGGTGAAATCCTGGCCAGAGAGATTGAGAATCTTTAGGAGGGTATGCAAAGTGGGCACCAACCCCATGACCACATTCAGCAATTTTGTTATCTGTCTCTGATAGAGTGTTCCTTTTTGGTGGATCCTGGTGTTCCTAAAATAGCCACCAGTGTGAGCAACCGACCACTTGTCTAAGATAGCTCCAAAGGTAGCTCTCCACTGTGGCAACTGTGTGTGATTATCCTTAGCCTTTACTGGGATGATGTTTCTATTTTCCACTTCTCTATGGCCAAGGCTCAAGTATTGAAGAAAGACTGTGGTTTCAGAGGCAGAACTTTACTCGGCTCTATGGGAACATCTATGTCTGGACCCAGTGATGGGCACTCCCTAGAGGCCCTCAGCACACAGCCTCTAGACCACAAAGACAGGTTCTCTCTTTTCCCCATCCTTCGTATCAGAGAATTACCAACAGGTATCCTACACTCTTCTCCTTTCTCTAATCATGAGTTCAAGCAGGTGACCTGTATTTAAGGCAGTGGCTCTCAAACAAGGGCATTTTCCTGCACCAAGGGGACGTCTGACAGTATCTGGAGACATTTTGGTTATCATAACCAGGAAGAGGGGGTTGGTTTACTACTGGCATTTGTGAGTAGAGGCCACAGGTGCTGCTAAATAGCCTAGGGTACACAGGACAGACCCCCAACCTCCCAAAACAAAGAATTATCTGCCCCCAAAAGTCATTAGTGCCGGGGTTGAGAGATTCTGCCTTAAAGGACTGAAGTATTCTTTTCTCAAGGATAAGTTTGTTTTGTTTTGTTTTCACCACCTATTATAAAAGTGTACTTTTCAGGTTATCTATTTCCAGCCATGAATGGATCTTCTATACAGTGAAATGGCAAATTTAATAAATTGTTTGTTTATATCAAACCCAAATTCTAAAAAAGAAAAATTACTCAATTATTAAGTATTACTCTAATCTTTTTTTTTTTTTAATGGTTCAAACCGTGCCTATATGTACTAAAGTCTCCACTCTAGTTGCATCTTGGGCCATGAATAGATAAAACAAAAATGAAAACATGCAGGCAGGTTATCTTATCAGATTTTGACGAAAAATATTTTCAAGTGCCCTGTAAACATTTTGACCATGTACTCAAGCTCTGCTGAATCACAGAGGGTAAATATTTCCTGTTGGAATAGACTCTAAAAAGTAAATGTCCCAACCTTTATCTTTGTCCGTTGAGACTAAGGCAAAAGGTATGGGACACTATCTTCAAAAATAGCCATTATCCAACAGCTTCTCCCGAAAATATTATCTTCACTTCCTTTAATTTGCTGAGGAAAAGATTGTGTTTTATAATCTTCTCTTCTAAGATATTTTGAGGAAAGAGCATATTCTGGCAGAATGCAATAGATCTATGCCTTTATAAGGTAGGAGACAATTCACACATCTCACAATTAACTGAAAGCATCCTAGGTTTATGTTAGAAAGATGATCCATCTTCTTTGCAAAGCTTTTCTTAATTTTTGCCTCATTCTGACTTCCATTTCCCCATCTATTATTTAAAAATGTTAAAAACAAAATTAAAATAAAATACTGCACTTATCATCAACAAAACATATGTCAACAAGTCAGATATTTAAGCATCTCACAATTCAAGAAAATGGCTTAAAAAAGGGATTCTCTGTGTTAGGCATCTACCCTGAAATAAGCCAACTCCTTGGAATTAGCATGAAGACCAATCAGTCGCACAGGAAGCCTAGAGATGGGTTCTGGTTTGCAGTCAGCTATGTCCTTCCACTTTGCAGGATGCCGGTCAGAACTCCTTTGTAAAAATTATAAAAATTATATCTAAATGTGCTTTTAAAATGTCATCTTGCAATTTCTAGAAGGGAGCATTGGCACCATATTTTCCCTTTTGACTTTGAGTAGGATTACCAATGAGAAGCAAGTCCTAGAAAGTACTAAAATTCAGTTCTTCTAAGGTTATTTTTTTTTAAATAAAGTAAGAATCCAATATGATTATAGAGAAACCTATAGCTATTTTTTTTATTTTCTTGTTTTTTTTTTTTAAGATTATTTATTTACTTATTTGAGAGAGAGAGAGAGAGAGAGCACAAGCAGGGAGGAAGGGTAGAAGGAGAGGGACAAGCATACTCTTTGCTCAGCAGGGATTCCAATATGAGAGTTGATCCCAGGACCCTGGGATCATGACCTGAGCTGAAAGCAGATGCTTAACTGGCCAAGTCACCCATGTGCCCTATTTTTTGCTTTAGAACACACTCTTAATCTTTGTTTGGTTAAAGGACTTCAAATTAAGGGGCCATTTAGATAATGGTTTGCATTATTAAATACCCTCTTCTCTGAGTTGTCTATAATCCTCTATCTGTCATTGCATTCATCACATTGAATATGAATTATCTCTTTAAGTGACTATCTCCTCCATTAGAGTGTAGAACCTTGAACTAAGGACTCATATTACTATATTATTTTTATTCCCAACATCTAGTCCAACTATAAAAACGAATGAATGAATGAATGGATTTGGATAGATGAGTGGATGGAGATGGACCACTGAGAAGGTGTGTGCAGTAAAGGTTAAAGGCAATATTAACTTGGACCCAGAAGTACCTGGAACATAGAATATTAATAGATTTCAGCATATAAATAAATAAATAAATAACCTCAGGTCAAACTATGCTTAGGGAATTCTGAGTTTATTTTTTATAAACTGAAGGACTCAGAAGGGCACCTGGGTGGCTCAGTGGGTTAAAGCCCCTGCCTTCGGCTCAGGTCATGATCCCAGATCCTGGGATCGAGCCTCACATCAGGCTCTCTGCTCAGCAGGGAGCCTGCTTCCCCCTCTTTCTCTGCATGCCTCTCTGCTTACTTGTATTCTGTGTCTGTCAAATAAATAAATAATCTTAAAAAACAAAAAAAACTGAAGGACTCAGAGACTGTACTTGGTCCATGTGCATTGTGAAATTTTGGGAAAGAATAGGATGTGTATCATTTGACTATGTTTATTAGTTGACTTTGGAACACCCCATATCTTTACTGGAAGTGGCATTCAGTGAAGCACATTTTGGAAAATGGCTAGCTTATAGGTAAGGGTCTTTAGTGCACCACCTTCAAAAGGAAGTGAGAGGAGAATGCCTGGATGGCTCATTTGGTTAAGTATCCACTTTCAGACCAGGTCATAATCTCAGGTCTTGGGATTGAGTCCCACATAGGGCTCTTGGCTCAGCGGGGAGCCTGCTTCACCATCTCCCTGCTGCTACCTCTGCTTGTGTGCTCTCTCTCTTTCTCTTTCTGACAAATACATAAATAAGGAAGTTCGAGAGCCATTTATGAGGGGAAAAAAGGAAGAAAATAGAAATTTGGTAGGGAGGCTTGGACATCTTATCTTCAGAGTAAGTAGCATGGATATATGAAAAAGGGTTTTTTAGATTATGCAGAAATGGATGGAGCTCAATTTCATAGAAAAAAAAACCAAACTAAAAAAAAATGCATAAAGATTTAGAGTGGAGTTCCCAAGCTAACCTAGAGGCAAAATATCCAATTGTACCTGCTTTCTTGGTTTTAACATCCTCACAGTTGTATGTGAAAGTGGATTTAACATCTTTTGTGTGGCTTACCAAGGCCCTATGTAATATACGGACGCTCACAAACATTCCTGCTGTGCCGTCAGCACTCGAGGCTCTTCGCTCTGCTCTCCACTACAGCCACAGGAGAACTTGCTGCCCTTGCGGGGTAAAGAACACCCTCTCCTCAGGTCCTTGTGCCATCTCTCCCCTGAGTCTGGAAAACTCTTCCTTAAATGGGCACCCCCTTAAGGATTCCTCCTTTATCTAAAATATCCTGCCACGGCTTCCCTTGGTCGTCTGTATGTTTCTTCACAGTGCTTACCACTGCCTGGCATATTGCTTATGTGTGTATTGTTTTATTTCCCTTTACTGGAGCATAATCTCAATAGGGCCCTGGGTCATAGGAGTTAAGGATCTCACAGTAAATGCAGTAGAGATGATCCTTGCCCTCAGGACGCTGCCAAACTGAGATGAATTTAGATCTCTCTCCTCTGCTCCCACTGGAGAGTTCTTAGCATCTTTGATGAACTAAGAAAACCAAGGATGATGCAGTAATACCCAATTTTCTCCAAATTTGCCAAGGGGTGATAAAAATCCTGGTCATAGAACTTTTTCACAATATTACTGTAAGCTCAATGAAATGATGTGTCTGTGCCAGCTCTTTGTAAAAGGTAAAATGCTGTAGAATCACATATTATTACTAGTGTTTAAACCGGCACTTACTTTTCATTTAAGCTTATATTCTGATCCAAATTAACAACACAAAAAAAAGCACCCATCTTTCAAATGAATAAATTGTCCCTAGGCATAAATTTAGTACATTCAGAAACACATTAGCAATTTCAGGCTCACCAGCTTCTAGAATTCTAATTCTGGAAGGGACCTTAGAGATCACCTAGTGCAACCCCCTCATTTTCGTATTTACGCTTACGGCACTAATTATTGCAATCTATTGCAATGAGCAGTGGTCGAGAGGCACTAACAGACTCAGAGGACCGCTCCATGTACTTGGCCTCTAATTGGTGGTTAAAACTCAATTTGGGCATAAGAGAAGGGATTTCTTTTTTCTTTTCTTCCCCCTCCACCCCCTTTCTAATTTCTTTCTTTACTGAAAAGTGAGAAAGGAAGAAGTTGTTTATTAGAAATTGTTTGGTTGAACTTGTCTTTCCTTGATGAAGTGCATTTTGCTGTTTGAAGGACAGTAATCTGGATTGAAAATTGTTCATTGCAATGTTCTGAACCATTCTGATGTCAATATTTGGATGTCAAAAATTCAATGAGCTTCATGATCTAGTCTGACCTCAAACAGAAAATAGAGCAATGATCCCACCAGAGAAAGATAAATGGATCCTTTTATTAAAATGCATTTCAAGGGGCAAGTGGGTGGCTCAGTTGGTAAAGCAACTGCCTTTGGCTCAAGTCATGATTCCGGGGTCCTGGGGTAGAGCTCCACATAGGGCTTCCTGCACAGCAGGGAGCCTGCTTCTCCCTTTCCCTCTGCAGCTTCCCCTGCCTGTGCTCTCTTGCTCTCTCTCCTGTCAAATAAATAAATAACATCTTTAAAGAAAATTAAATAAATAAAAGTAAATGCATTTCGAGAACTGGCACAATGATCTTCTTAATGAACCACTTCCAAAGTCAACTTTCTAGGGGCATCCGGGTGGCTCAGTGGGTTAAAGCCTCTGCCTTCCTCTCAGGTCATGATCCCAGGGTTCTGGGATGGAGCCCTGTGTCAGGTTCTCTGCTCAGCAGGGAGCCTGCTTCCTCCTCTCTCTCTGCCTCTCTGCCTACTTGTGATCTCTGTCTGTCAAATAAAGCAGTAAAAATCTTAAAAAAAAAAAAAAAGTCAACTTGTACAACCACATGTAGACATTTGTTAGTGACACTAAAGACTTTAAGAAATCTTTATGCCATTCTTATAAATCTACTAACAATTTAAAAATCCCCATTGCCATAATGTGGATAATGCAAATGTGAGTAAAGAGTTATCTTGTGTGGTGTTGTTGTTGTTGTTGTTTTTAATTTTCAGGGAATGGGGGTAAGGAGAGAGCTTATCCTCCTTTCAAACCTTTTTATTCTTTATCAAAGTATTTTCATTAATTAAACTCAAGGTGACTGAAATGTTCTTTTGCCAAAATTGTTACACAAAATTTGCAGATTTGATCTAAGTTTTTATTATAATTAGCTAAGAAAAAAAGTTTCAGAATACACTGACAAGAACAAGATTAATAGACTGAACATATAAAGAATAGCAAAAGAATAAAAACTATATTTTATTGGATAAAAACTATATTATGTGTTGTAGTTAATATATATTTATATATACTATGCCCTTTAAAAAATATTTTATTTACTTATTTGTGAGAGAGAGAAAGAGAGAGAAAGCTAGAGAGAGAAAAGCACTAGAAGTGGGGAGGGGCAGAGGGAGAGGGAGAAGCAGACTCCTGGTTGAGCAGGAAGCCAGCCCAGGACCCAGAAATCATAACCTGAGCCAAAGGCAGATGCTTAACCAACTGAGCCACCCAGGTGCCCTATATTTTTATATGCCATACTCTTAAAACACTTTCAAAAAATTGTACTATATTTAAACAGCTTTTTAAATTCTACAATATCCAACATCTGGTTTAACTAAGTCTTTTACATGTGTTCACTCATCACTTCGGGATTGTGGACATAGGCTAGACTGTTTACCAAATGGATTTTCAGGCAAAGTTCCACTGGTAGAACTGAATAAGGATAACAACACTTATACATCATACCAGTATATGACTAATAACTCCAAGCAATAAACTGCCTTAGATAGAGATCTGTGTTTAGTAATGAAAATGTAATCATAAAAGTGTAACTCACACTGAAGTTTCTGTCCTGCCAAGCCAAGTTACCATCAGCAAACATGTTAATGCTTGACAGCATATTTCAGCACCTCAATATCAGAAAATAAGGAAATGCCAATTTTATTCAGAACTCAACAGATTCCACCTACTTAGGCATCTCCCAACTTGTGGGCTGAATATAATTTTAAAATTCTGATTGCTCAATAACTGATAATCATCTTTTAGAGATTATGTCTCTTCTTCAAGAGGCAAGCAGTAATTTGTAGTAAAGGTGGTTTTTAAAATGAAATATCTCTAAGTTTCATAGTTTTTTAATACCCTGGAACTTTTTTAGCGAGGATATTTTATGACAGATTCATTCGTTTCTTCCTTATTCCCTGTGTTGTGCCTTATCCCATGTGTCAAGACAAATATTTCCTATCATTAGGATCATTAGGACTATTTTATTTTTTTATGGTTTTTCTTTAGTCATTCATTTCACAGACATGTATTGTGTTTTTTTTTTTTTTTTTTTTTTAGATTTTATTTATTTATTTGACAGAGAGATCACAAGTAGGCAGAGAGGCAGGCAGAGAGAAAGGGAAGCAGGCTCCCCACTGAGCAGAGAGCCCAACACGGGGTTCAATCCCAGGACGCCAAGATCATGACCTGAGCCGGAGGCTGCGGCTTAACCCACTGAGCCAGTGGTGCCCAGTGTTTCTTTTCTCAAGAAAGGCAACCCTATATTAAGAGCTAAGGGTACAAAACTGAATGAAATAGTCCCTTCCCCACCAGGTGCATACAGGATTCCAGGATAGCCATTCATGGTTTAAATACAAGATAACTCATGACAGAGGAAGAAATGCCTGTAAAGAGAAAGAGACAGTAGCTTTAAATCTAGAGAAGAACAGAAGTTTTCCTGAAAATACGGCAGGAAAGTCTACTGTGGGTATAGAGACGAGCGCAACTAAGGCACAGGGTGGTTTGTAAAGGTAAGTTCATTTCTACCGGATGGTGCAAAGTTGAGAGCACCTGGACTGGAGAGGCCAGTGAGGAGTGATGCAAGGGGTTATAGGTGGGCAACATTTGAATGAGCTTTTTGTAGGCAGTGCCAAAGCATGTGGATTTTATCCCAATAAAATGAAATGTTACATGGTATTAAAATACTAATTTAGACTTTAAAGAGTATTTCCTATTTTTGCACCTGTCAGTTAGAATCAACATCCTGATTGGGTTTACTTACATCACCTACATGCCCAAGAACTGCTTTAACACCAGAATTGCACAGTTGTGGAGAACAGTCTGAGCCTAAAACTATCATGCAGATTCATTCATGAGTAATTCATTACTCTGAGTGGTAGCATCCAAGAGACCCTAACACAAAGCCTTGGCTACTGGGTCTGAGAAGGGATCCAGAGCAAGCCTAGAGGATTGATTTTGGAACTTGAGGACAAAACCATAAGGCATATCTCTGTGGCTGTCGCCATGGTCTTACACATGGGTAGAGCAGGTGGATGGCTGCATGTTGAAATTTCAGGCACATTAAAAGAAATAAGTGGCCCAAGGTATCTAACATCTACCATTGGATCCATCCCATTGGGGAAGGCATTGTCCACTGAAATTGCCATTAACAGCACAAGCACGTGCCCAGGAGTTATCCCACAGGCATATTATGTGTCAATAGTTCTGGCTCCCTGAAGGACACCGTGTGTTCAATGTCATCTCAATTTGAAGGAAATAGTAAGTAAATTGGAACCTGAAGGACTGACTTTTCCACCAAAATAAGAGCAGAGTGCAAAGTTAGAAGGAGGCAGAACAAGAGAACAGATGGGATTAGGGAGAGGTGTAGGAAGGCTTTGGTTTCTCCTGGCATACCTATTATAGCACTATTCTGAAGGCTTAAAAGCCTGTTTCACTAAAAGTCATGCAAACTGAAGGGGAAAACAAAAACAAAACAAACAAACAAAAAAAAGCAAACAAAAAGCATTTATGGCTAACTAAGACACATTAGATGTAAGTCCTCTTCCAAGATGAAGAGACTCCTCAGCTCTCTCTAGATTCTGGCCATTTGGTTCAGGTGCCATCAGTCTTCTGACATTACCTTGGTTCTACTTGTCTCTGTGGAGTGGAAAATTCTTTCTTACATGGATCCAATAATTTATCTCCCTAAATGTAGGCTGACTGTGCAGTTGCCTCTTTCTCCAAAGTCCTAGAGAATTCCAGGATCTCAAAAGGATCTGACTAGCCCCTGGCATCTTTTATTATGTGCTGTGTTTGTGTGTCTGACTCCTGTCATTAACCTGAAAGTAGCCTGACCTTGACCTTTTGGTGACCTCTTCTCACCTTGAACTCTTCCGTGCAGTGTCATGCCTCTAATTGCATATGATAGTCCTCCTCTTCTCCTATGCCAAAGCCCCATGTGTCCTTCTTTTCTACCTGGTAAGCTGCTGCTTTGTATTTGAAAACTAACCCCCTGTTCTACCTGCATGTACAGAGCATTAAGCACTGAGCTCATTAACTAATCAAGGATTTAGTCCCAATTATTCCCTCCATTAATTTCCCTGAAGTCTATGTGTGTGAGCACGATTTGGGGAGGAGGGGTCTAGTAAGTAACAATGTTCCAAAGCCCCATTGTCAATGTGTATTAACATAGGCGAACTATGTGTTTAAATAGTAGTTATTGTAACTAGATAATATTTATTGAACTCTTCCTGTGTGTCAAGCATGTATATATGTTTTACACTTTAACATTTTAGCTCTGAACACAACCACAGCACCACAGAGCAAGTTAGAGGCCAGTTCTCTGCACATTCCAAGAGTTTAAAAAGTGTATTCACAATAAAACAGAAAGGTACACGAGATCTTATGAGCCAGAGAGTGAAGCTTTTGAGCAATATTATAAATAAGCATTTTTTCTTTGGCATTTTTTTTTTTTTGTCTTAAAACAGCAAAGTTGGAATATAAAGATAAATTTCTTAAGCCTCCTAGAAAGCTTAGGATCTAAAGAACGTGAAAGAAAGCAAAGATCCAACCTGTGCTTTGACCCACTTTTCAAGATAATAAACCAGAGAGAGCCTTCCTTAGCCCCTGCCCCCGCAAAATGCTGGGAGGGATTCTTCATTATCATTTCTACAATTCGTCAATATCCTATTTTCAATTCTATGGAGAAGGAATTTCTGTCCAGTAAAAAAAGAACATAAAAGAGCTCTCTGTATATAATAGATTCTGCTAAATACCCAGGATTTCATAATACAGCACTCAATTTAAGCAGCCATTCTCCAGGCTCTGATCAGGATACTTCCTCCCAACACTCAACAGTCTCCTTCCTTTTTCACAGATAAGTGCCAAATCTTAGACACAACAGCCTGCTTTCAGAAATTTAGAGTATTTCCTGAGTGACAGGACATCAAATCTGTAATATGTGATCTTGCCAAAGTAGTGTTTTGGTTTATTCTCAGAACCCACATTATGTTTTAGATCACTATCAGCAAGCACATTACTAAAGATCTCCAAAGAGTTAAAAAAAAAATTACATAATATTGTAGATACATTTGGCATATTTTTCTGTGTATATATTTAACTGTGTTTAAACAGAATAACCATAGATCTAAGGCTTTTGCACTTTGCTAATTTTCTTTATTAGAGAGCAATTAAACTATTCTTGTCACCTTAATGATATTCTTTTATGAGAGAGAAATTTTAAAGAATCTCAAACATCATAAAGTGTCCAAGTATATAAATATCTGAGACTTCAGAAACTTAGTACTCTATAAATACATCATTATTCTGATAATATCTACTTGCTTATTGGAATGGTTTAAATGTAGACTCTGCCTTAGCAATGATTATGGAAACTTGTGACTATAAATGCAGGATTCTTTCTTGTTACTTACTCCCCTCCATTAATACAATTTTTAATGCCTGGTGCCTCCACCTTATGAAGTGTATCTGGGTGTGTGTCTTCGGACAGATTGTTGTTAAAATGTAGTGACTAACAACTCCCAAATCACAGGGGCTTAAAATGACAAAGGTTTATTTCTCATTCACACTTCACTTCCATCCTGAGGAGGCTCTCCTCTATGTTGTCCTCACTTAGGGATCCAGTCTGCCCTGGACTGGACAATCAGGCATGTTACAGATGGTGATGATAAAGGAGGGGACATGACAAATTACACACTGGTTCTTAAAGGTTCCCATGCAAAAGTGACACTTAATCACTTTTGCTCACATCCTAAAAGCCAAGAACAAGCCTGATCTCAAAGAAGTTGGAGAGGCATGTGCTTTGATGCAGAACTGGATGTTACAGAGAAGAGTACTAAGAGCCAGTCTGGTCATTAAATGTCTAGTCAACTCTTCATCCCACAGGCAAGATATGCTCCATCCCTCTCCACGTGAGACGACATATTGCCGTTCAGTCACGGCATCAAGCTCAAAGGGCCGGATCTCTGGGTGACCGGCTGGAGCAGAGGTCTTCACCATAGGAGGTGATATGCAAGAGTCTGCATGTCCCGGCCAGTTCTGCTCTACAAACACCCAGGACCCAACAGGGGAACAAAGACAAGATAACTACAATGAACAGCTGCGTTCAGATAAAAAAAATGGGAAGATGCACGGCAGACACGGGGCTGGCTATCGTGATTCTAAAATCCTACCGCTCAACTCTTGATGACTCACTTTGATGAGGCACTAGTTTCACTTCCTGGGAGCAGCTTCCTATTTTTTATTCTCGGTGGCCTCTGCTTCAGCCTGCCCTGTAGATTCTTCCTCTTCCATTACTCTTCTTTGCATCTGAGGTGGGCAGCCAAAGAACATGCTCTCCCCAGTAAGAGCTTTCTTCAGCTCATGTCCTTCCCCAGACAAGCAGAAATCCATGGGCCATTTTTTAAAACTCTTTATTTAAATTTGGCTTAGTTAAAATATAGTGTATGATTCGTTTCAGAGGAAGAGTTTAGTGATTCATCAGGTGCATATAACACCCAGTGCTCATTACCTCAAGACCTCTCCTTAATGTCCATCATTCAATTACCCCATCTCCCCATCCCCTGCCCCTCCAGCAACCGTCAGTTTATTTCCTCGAGTTCGGCAGCTCTTATGGTTTGCCTCCCTCTTTATTTTCAGCCCATTTTATTTTTCTTTTCCTTTCCCTGTGTTCATCTGTTTTGTTTCTTAAATTCCACATATGAGTGAAATTATATGGTATTTGTTTTTCTCTGACTTATTTCACTTAGCATTATACCCTCTAATTCCTCCTGTCATTGCAAATGGCAAGATTTCAATCTTTTTGATGGCTGAGTAATATTCTATTGCATATGTATGCATACACATGCACACACACACACCCTACAGGGCATTTAAAGTTTTAAATAGTCTGTCCCTTTCAATCCAGGTTGATGTCCTGGTTCAACCCAGGTTAATGGTCCAGTACAACTTCCTTGAAAAACTAATTGGTTTTTCATATATTTCTATGTGAGCTCTATTTTCTAATAACCACACCTATAGATCTTTTGAGATGTAATTTTCTTATGTGCTAATATGTCTTGGCTTTCTCATCTCCATGCCTTTCTGTATTTAATTGTAGCTGCATTGAACCCAGCAAGCTTTGGTGGAGGAACCGTAAACTTAACATCCTTTTTCGGAGTCATTTTGTTCAACTTAATGGATTTAACAAACACCACATTCTCAGTGAGACCTTTACTCTGAGACCCCTTAATTCTTTCAATTATTTTACTAACTGGCATGATGGCCACACCCCCACATTTACCTTTGTGGAAATGATACACTTGATTGGCATTTTGGTGCTCAGTTTTTAAAAGATGATTTAAGGAATTTGGTCAATATAATGCTTCCATTACCAAAGATTCAAATTGATTTTCTGTTTATTTAGGACTTAATGATTCAAAATCAAAACTTGGAAAATTCAGTTGAAGTTGGATAAGCAACAAAATTCATTCATAAGTTATGAAACTGTTATCAAAACCCCACAGAAAATTTCTAGTTAACCATGAATCTTTAACAAAGAAAATCCATGGATTTAGGTCCACATTCATGTTTTTAGATATAAAAATTACATACTTTTATAACATATCCATTTTCATTTCAGTTAAAAAACTAACATGAGGTGGCCTGAAATATATCTATGATTTTTCCTAACCTTGTATCTAACTGTTTTCAGCAGAGTGTGGGGGATTAACGGCTTGCCCCTTCACTCATGGGAAGATCTATGTCCCCTTTCCCAAAT
Organism: Mustela putorius furo; assembly: GCF_011764305.1. Classification (NCBI taxonomy): domain Eukaryota; kingdom Metazoa; phylum Chordata; class Mammalia; order Carnivora; family Mustelidae; genus Mustela; species Mustela putorius. The sequence goes on from NW_025421341.1 coordinate 24,384,390, forward strand.
GTGGGCTGTCAGACTGACTATCTAGTGAGATATAACAGAAGTGACATTTTCTGACTTTGGACCTCAACTTTGAAAAACTGCAACTGCTGCTTTTGCTCTTCCAGAACACTACTTCTCAAATGTGGCCCCCCAGGTAAGAAGTCTGTGGTGCAGTCATCAAAGATGCCCCTTTATGCCATGGGCATTGACTTTCAGCATGCTTGCCTTCGTGGAATTCCCTTTGTTGGAATCTGGGCTGGCCCAGTGATTTGCTCTTGACCCATGGAAAGTGGCCAAAATACTGCTCTTTAGCTTTGAGATTAAGTCATATAGAAGCCTAGCAACATTGGTCTGAGCCTCTTGAAACTCTCACTCTTGGAATGCTCCTAAAAGCTCAGCTGCCAGGATGTAGAAGAAGTTAAGGTCACATGGAAAGGGCACATGGAAGTGCTCATTCCAGTGGACGGTCACAGCTGAGCCTCTAGCAATATCCAGGACCCAGTGCTTATGATGAGCCTAGGATTTCTGAGCATCTAGCCCAGTAAAACTTTTGAATAATTGCCCCCTCGGATATTTGAGGGCAACCCGAAGAGAGACCCCAATGCCATGAGAAATAATAATTAATTATTATCTTGTTACACAGCAATGGAAACCAGGAACCAAATTTAATTACTCTGAGACCTTCATGCAATGAGGAAACCCTAGCTAGCTAAGTAGAGCGAGAGAGGGAGGCCATGTGCAAAAACACAAGGAAGCAGATATGCAAGTGACATCTTTTTGGTCTCTCCAGACTGGTGCAGCCTCCAGGTGAATGAAGATGACCCCAGTTGTTAACCACATGGAGCAGAGGAACTACATCACTGAGGCCTAGCTTAGCTCCTGATACCCCACATCATGAGGCAATAAATTGCTTTCAACCATAACATTTGGGGGTGATTTAATTGCACCATGAGATAACCAAAACATAGACTATTTAGAATTGGGTCTATATATTTGCAGCTAAATCTTTTTAAACCTTATTTTTAATATATACATAAGTTAACAGGAAAGATGGACAGAAGTCTAAGGTTACTTTAGAATATGTGTCTGCATGCATTGGGAAGAAATTAGATCACTCACATACTTGTGGCCAAACTGTTGGGTGGGAACCGTGATGGGAATGGGTAGGGCAAGACACTTGATTTGTATGTATTGGTGGAGGACACAGGCAAGAAGTTATGTAGAAGGATGCAGGACTTAAGTGGCTTGAGGCTCCCAGCTATCTGCCCACAGCACATTGACCAGTGCATTTGTGGGCTGCTTATTTCTTCCCCTCCTTCTCTTTGATGCATTTCTTTTTTCACTTCTCTATCTCCCATATAGAGTATATCCTCACTTTTCACTGTGATGCCCACCAGCATGTCAGTTAATCACCCTTACTCGAGTATTAGGAGAAAACCAAAGAGCACAACCAATACATGACCCTAGCTCTTGATCACGGTTTCCCCTGTTGCCCTTTTTCTTCCAGTTACTCTCTGAATCGACACTCCTCCTCTGGAGAGCAGATGCTCCTGGGACCAAGACATCTGCTCATTCACCCACAGCCCCCTGCGCTAGATCCCACTCACAGTCTGTATGCGCTGCAGGAGAGGAATGAGTTCATGATATTAGTTGTTCCCCCCAAATCATGCATCTGTCACTTCTTTCCACACTACCATCCTGGTTTGAAACCTACTCTTTTCCAGAAAACTCCGACCTTAGAAGCTGCTAGGTTACTTATGAACACTATATTCTTGGACCCCAAAATTCCAGTGGCAGTTTCATCTGAACAACTGTTAACTGAACAGTGTAACTGCAAGACATAACACAGCAGCAGGCTCTCCAACTCTGGGAAGGTGACAGAGGCACTGCTGTAGTCGCTGAGAGTTTTACCCTCCCAGAGCACTGACACCATCCCCTTCGGTCCCTCCTCCAGAGACAGAGTGCTTTTCTAGCATGTCCCCATCATGCTCAGGTTAGCTCTACAGAACATGGCCTGAGATTTTTCATTTCTTCCATTAAAAAAAATAAATAAATCTAAAATATGCAAATGCCCAGCCCAGAGGAAGAGCTGGCACTTTCATCTTCCAGAATGTAAAGGAAGCAGTGTTGAGAACTGCTAGTCTGGATTTAATTCTAACCTACAAGGAAGGACATGTCAGGGTGCGGGGGTGTGAGTGGGAGTGGGGAGAGACTCCAAATAACAGGAAACTTAGAAGAAAGAAGTGACCTCATCTTGGAGTTGCTAATTATCGAATAAGAATATAATGAGTATATCAGATCCAAACCAGCCTTTACAAAAGCAGATTTCAAAAGTTTCCAAGAGAATATTAACATATATACATATGGGTCAACTGGCTAGAGTTTCAAAAGTAACGGGAGATGAAAATTCTTAAAGTAAGCAAGTCAGGAAAAAGGAACAGAAAAGGACACATCGCAGCAACTGCGAATGTTTCCGAAGAGGAAGAAATCTGGGGGAGCCTGGAGTGGAGAGTGTTCTAGAAAGAAACTGATGTGGCTGCAAGAGAAACTGGAGCGACTCACATTTGAAAACGTCTCACATGAGAGACGGGAAGGAGAACATGTGGGCCCAAACAAACAAACAAACAAAAACAACACTCAGCAAATCTAGTGGCAAGGAAGTTAATGTTTCAGTGTAAATTAGGGCTTGCAGAAAAGCTCGAAACAATCACAATGCCTTTGAATGAATTTGGATAATGAGGGATAGGGAAGACCACCGTTAAGAGGGATCATTAACAAATGACAGAGAACAAAATAACAGTATTAATAAACAGATGTGTTGCCTCAAGAATGCCTATCAGTAAAAAGGAATCCAAAAGGTAAAGAGCTAACAAACTTGTATTTAAATAAAACCAGCGTCTGAATTAGATAAAAGGTATCTGACAGAACAGCCCCAAACTGCTCCCTTCTCTGAGCCCAGGTAGAGAGTGGCACAAAAACAGAAATGTGGCCAATTGGAGAAAAAGTGGGGAAGAGGTTTAGGGCTTCACTTCCCAACATGTTGCTCTACAGACCAGCGGCATGGACCTGGCTTGGGATCCTGGTGGGAAGACAGGTTCACAGGTGCCATCTCCAACCTGCAGAACCTGCACTGGAACCAGATTCCCTGGGAATCTGCATACACCTTAATGGCCGAAAAGTTCTGTTCTAGAAAGATGTAGATGGGCAAATTTCATTTTCAACACATGTCAATTCTGTATACGAAAGCACTCCGAGTTTTGAGCCTAATCTCAGAAGAGCTGGAGAAGGTAGTATTCTGAGTCATGCACACGCTGAGGGACTACAGGAACCTCTAGGACTGGCAGAAGTCCCCCAAAAACAAAGCAAGCAAACTAAACCTACTGAAAATCTAACTCTTCAGTGGGAGAGCAGAGAGAGCGTGCCATGTACTTTCTGTTTGCTTTTTGTCCTGTTTTTGTTTTTCTTATATGGGGCAGGACAACATAAATGTTCAGAACAAAGGTTCTGGGGATGCCTGGGTGGCTCAGTGGGTTAAGCATCTGCCTTTGGCTCAGGTCATGATCCCAGGAACCTGGGATCCAGCCCAACATGAGGACCTTAATAAAGGGAGTCTGCTTCTCCCTTTACCTCTGCCCCTCTCCCTGCTCATGCTTTCTCTCTTGCTCTCTCTCTCCTTCAAATAAATAAATAAAATATTTTTAAAAAGAACAGAGGCTCTGGGGCCTAGTTTTTGGGTTTACTGCCTAGTTTTGTCACTTACTGTGTGACTTTAACCAATTGCTTAACTTCTCTGTGTCTCAGTTTCCTCATCTGTAAAATGAGGAAAATGATCGTGCCTGTTTCAAAGATGCCAGGGAAAATGACATGAGCTGCTTAAAGTCAAGCACTTCTAAAAGTGTGGAGCCTGATTTGGGTTCTGGAACAGGAAAAGGACCTTGATGGAAAAACTGGTGAATTTCAAATAAAGTCTGTAGTTTCATTGATAGTAATGCCCCAATGTCATATTTTTGGCTTTGATAAATGCACATGGTTATATAAGATTTCACGATGGGGGTACCTGGGTGAAAGTATATGAAACTCTTTGTAATATGTTTGCATGTTTTTCATAAATCTAAAAGTATTCCATAATAAAGTGCATTAAAAAAAAAAAACTTCTGTAAGATAGTGCCTAACATGAAATGAACAGTAATGTGAGCTATTATACTTGTTATAAAATGTTGTTTATTTATAGTCCATATGTAGAAATCTAAGGATTCGAATTTATGCATACTCATCCTGATTCAGCAGTCTTTTCTTTCTTTTCTTTTTAAAGATTTTATTTATTCTTTTGAGAGAAAGAGACAGGGAGACAGGGAGCAGAAGCAGGGGGAGAGGCAGAGGGAGAAGGAGGAGTAGGTTCCCCACTGAGCTGAGAGCCAGATGTTGGGGCTTAATCCCAGGACCTGGAGATCATGATCTGAGCTGAAGGCAGACACTTAACCATCTGAGCCACCCAGGTGCCCCCAGCAGTATTTCTTGAGTGAAGATTTAGAAGATGTAAGTTGCAGGTTTTGAGATAGCACAAAACTGTGAGGGAGCCAGGGTATTTAAAGCTTGTGTCAACTAGGTTCTTCACAGGAAAAGACTCTGACTGTAGCTTTGGTGCAGCTTACAACAAAGGAGAAAGAGAATCATGGGTCTTGGGAAAGATGGGGTCAGGGAAACTCTGGGGATCTATGTGGCAGGAAAGATTGGACAGTCTTGAGTGGCACAGAGCTCAAGGATATGTATCTGACACTAATTTTCATCTTTGGGCCCCTCCAAGACTCATGTTCCATTAGTCCAGCTTGGTTGATCTGTTCCCTCTGGAGTCCAGCACATAACTCCCCAGAGAGTGGGAAGGAGGGCTATAATGACAAGGAAGGGGCAGAGAGACGAGAGACTGGGCTGATAAAAAGAAGGGAAATCCAATGCAGCCGTAATCATAGTGTTGAAAAGACCTTAATAAACTAGGGAAGGATTCTAATGATAGAAAGTCTGGCTTAAAGGTTAAATTTGTTTTATAAAGGAAAGAAAAATTAAGCTAAGAGGTTCTAACTATCTGCAAGAGTAGTGTGAACCACCCTGTCATGTCATGGTCCAAATACCACAATAGAAGGAGGATGGAGCTTACATCCAGGGGTAAAGCTTCTCCTGATGGCAGCACTAATTAGAAGGCCTTTATGCCCTAGGTTTGGTTCTTTGTTTTAGTGGAATATCACCAGTCTGGAATAAATAAGGTAGTGTTCTTGAAGTTCTGTACTTCTTTTCAGTGGTCTGCAAAGTGGGATCTGTGCATCCCAGGGAGGAGCAAATTAACAAGTTTGGGTGAAGGTGAAATATTGGAGCTGCTATGAATATTTATATTTCATAGAGAAAAGTAAATTCATTCATCCTCAGTGATACTTATTCTACAGTTTGCATTGCCACTGTCGTGCTCCCCGGGATCCGAGGTTAGAGAGTTGTATGTCACATACCATGCATTACACATGGGGTTAGAGCCCAAGTTCTACCCTGCTGCCCACTGTCTCCTGGCTTTTTGGTGGGCTGTAATGTGCTTTAATTTAAATGGACCCAGTTAGATGGATTTGGGAAGTAATATGAGAAGGTTCTCTCAAAGAGGTACCAGATCAGAGGTGCCTGTGTGGCTCAGTTAGTTAAACGTCGGACTCTTCATTTCAGCTAAGTCCTGATCCCAGAGTCCTGGGATTGAGCCCCACATTGGGCTCTCTGCTCAGCGGGGAGCCTGCTTCTCCCTCTTCCTCTGCCTGCCACTCTGCCTGTTTGTACTCTCTATCTCTCTGTCAAATAAGTTAAAAAAAAATCTTAAAAATAAATAAATAGGGTTGTCTGGTGGCTCAGTGGGTTAAAGCCTCTACCTTCAGCTCAGGTCAAGATCCCAGGGTCCTGGGATTGAGCCCCACATCGGGCTCTCTGCTCAGCAGGGAGCCTGCTTCCACATCTCTCTCTGCCTGCCTCTCTGCCTACTTGTGATCTCTGCTGTCAAATAAATAAATAAATAATCTTTTAAAAACAAACAAACAAACATACAAATAAATAAATAAAACCTCGTATGGACAGGAGAGCCCCCAACAACTTAGAATTTTCTGGCCCAAAATGTCCATAGTACCAAAGCTGAGAAACCCTGGTTAAATATGTATTGTTTAAGATATTAGCAAATAATAGAACTACATCTATACTATTTATAAAGTAACACATATGACATATATGTATATATATGAAATAACATGTGTGTTATGTTTATGTATAAAGTAACATATGGCAGTGTGTGCTCAAAATACTTTTATGATAGGGGACTGTAAATAAAAAAAAGATTTAGATGTCATCAGAATAGCACATAATGGAGGCTTGATACAGGCTATTGTTTTGCCTCTATTGAAAGAGTGGTTAAAGTTTTTGAAGAAATTATTGAAAGATCTGTGATTGAGGGAATCAAAAAAAAAAAGAAAAAGAAAGACAGGAACTATGTTAGCTGTTTTTAAAAATCTAAGAGTATTTTGCAGAAAGAGTATTTTGCAGAAAAAAGATTTGTCTTAGCAGTATTTTTCCAGAGGGCAGAGCTAAGATGACTGGGATCAAACATCAAAATATCAAAAAACACTGTTTTGATAAAATAGAAGGAAGATTTCTTAAAGACAATTTTAGTGGTTATACAATGAAATGAGCTGCTCTCCTAGAGGAAATTCTCACTTGGGATGGGACATTGGCCAAGATGAGTTACGTAGGCCTCAGCTCAGCAATTCTGCAATTTTGTTCTTAAAATAAATGAACAGCTTTTCAAGCTATTTATGTTGTACTCCAATGGGCCACCTAGGTATATAAAGCATAGGTTGCAAATTTGTGGTCCTCAGAACTGTGTTTTCCAAAATGGTGTTTAAAAACATTTTAAAATTCATACCTAACATTTTAAAAGCAAGAGACCTCCCACAAACAATCCTGGTTTCAGTTTTCTCTTGCAATAAGAGAAGATAGGGTAGCTCCAGGTCCATGTCCCTACATGATAACAGTAAGATAGGATTGTCCACTTTGCTCATTTCTGTGACCTGCCTTGGCCCTAGAGAGTTTGAGTCTCAGAGCTGGGTAGTGGTTGATAAAGTTAACTCCAATGCCACATACCCTGGCTGCAAATTCTTCTGCCTTTATTTGCTAGTGGTATAAACTTGGGTAAATTACTTCATGTTCTTTTGCTTTAATTTTCTCATCTCTGATATGATAACAATGATACCTACCCCGTAAGAGTGTATAGAGATGAACTGAATTCACTGTGAGCAAAGTCCTTGAAAGAGTCCCTGGCACAGAACAAGTGCTCAGTGAGTGTCTGTGATTGTTATTTTGAGTTTGTGGCTCCTGGTAGAAAGGCTGTCTGCATGCCTTTCTTGTACAATTCTCAATGGAGTGTTTGAGTCAACATCGTTTCCTTGATCTGACATTACCCTCTAAGTGCATGTCATGTGAGGAACATAAGATATTTCCATCCAGACTTGGAAAAAAGAGTCCTGGCCATTTTCAAATGTCAGATCTTACGATGGGTTAAAATAAAGTAAAGGTGTGGTTGGAAGTGATGGGAAAGAACTGTTTACTCCTTTCTATAGGACGTTGATAGTTTCATCTCAGAAGCTCATAGTGGAAACATGAATCTACAAAACAGCACTGTGGGAGCCGAGGCACCATCACTATAGCTTAGCACAATGATCCTGGGGACTAGGAGGGGGAAACTCAAAAAAGAAATTTAGACTGGAAGGAAAGGATATATTTTTTTAAATGTGTCTCAGAGTACTGAAGAATAACTTCAGTTCCCAGAGACTGCCAAAGCACCATGTCATCCCCTAGAATATGCCAATTAGTTGATCTACAATGAAACATGAGTTAGGATTCCATTGTCATCTAGCCTAACTAAATGAAAGGTTTGTTTTGTATTACTTGCTTTCTGTAGTTTTATAGAATAATTGAAAAATGAGTAGCACCCATTAGAAAATATATTGAATTTAGTTAATTTTTACCAGTGAACAAAAACTGGCTTTGATATCAGTTATATAACCTTCTTATTTTGGGATCAGTCTGAACAGAGATGGTATACATACCTTTCAACATGGGTTGCTATTCAGAGCAAAACCACAAAGTCCAGAAATTGCAGGTTCGTTCACTCTCCAGTGCTTAACAATCTCCCAAGGAAGACAGATGCATTTTCCAAGATAGTGGTTTCATCAAAGAACAGCCGATAATGACAGATAAAGAGCTGCCTAGTGGCTTTTTCAAGGATTTACTGAATACTAATAGGACACAGCTTTGTCGGAGAAGAAGCCTTTGTGGTCAATGATTGCCTTGAGTCATTAAACCTGACCACCAATTGTTTTGCCCCCCAAGATCTACTTTACCAAACCATGGAAAAAATAATAATCAGATATATTTTTTTATTCACTAAAAAAGAAGCTGGAATGTGAAGTATGTACATGTTTATGCAATAATGACAAAGATTTGTAAGTGTGTCAAGTGATTTCTGTTTCATTACTATAGTCCTTTACTGTTCGTGCAGAAGGCAGAATGAAATGACCCTGAATCAATTCCTACTAAAGGGAGTCTGAATCCCCACCTGGATTTGTATAAGTATATTTTAATGGGACATCTTGTTCACTTACCTCCTGAACTACACAATTAAACTTTCCAGGCTGTATGGAAAGAAATGTTAATGTATGTTAACATATACCCTTAATATATTCTGCTTTATATTTTTCTCTCATTATTTATAATACATGGGTCTAGCCTCCCCAATTATAATATCTATTCCATGAGATCATAGATCCTTCTAATCCCTCTTCTCTTCCTCTGTGTTGGTGCTAACAGAGAACTGGGTATATACCATAGGTTTCAAAACCCACGTTGATTGATTGAATGGTAAAGATTGCAGATGCAGGGAGTGACTGGAAGAAAGATCACAAGGTTCCAACAGAAGCTGAGTTTTTAAAGGATTAAATGGTGACTTAGAAAGTGATTTGATTGAAGGGAAAAATAAAACTCTGAGAAAGTGACTTGTCCCAGCACTATTGACTCAGGAGCTTCCAAACAGTATTGGATAGTGGATGGTAGAAAGAAATATTTAGCTCTACCAAAATAGATACAGTCTTGGAACCATATTCAATTCCCTTAAGACACTGAGTTTTAACATAATGGATTGAGAACCAGATTCAGTTCTTTGAAACATTTATAGACACATTTTCCCCTCACTTTGCACTGTTTCTAATCACCATCATCGTTGGCTTATTTAGGAAGGTGAATAAAAAAAAAAAGTCAGTGGTGTATGGTTGCCTTATTCACTATTATTAGTCATAGAAAATATGTTCACTATTCTTCTGGAACCTATATTCTTACCCTATTTACTTTTGATATCAATGAAATGTATTGCCTAGAAGTTGGCATACCATAAAGATTCAACCTGGTATCTTAGCGTGTTGTCAGTCAAGTGTCTGCACTACGGTCATGAACAGCCAAGAAGTGAAAATGATGACCTCAGCCCTTTTTCTGAAGTTGCCAAAGGAAGAGTGAATGTCACACTCACTGGTTCATGACTTTTACAAAAAGTTCATGACTTTTTTTTTAAAAAAGTCTTTTAAAAAAGTCTTTTTAAAAAGATTTTACTTATTTATTTGAGAGAGAGAGAGAAAGAACACAGAGTGAGAGGGAGAAGTAGAGGGTGAAGCAGATTCCTAGCTGAGCAGCAGAGAGGCTGATGTAGGGCTAGTCCCAGGACCCTGGGATCATGACCCAAGCCTAAGGGAGATGCTTAACTGACTGAGCCACCCAGGTGCCCCACTCTGGTGACTTATATACACACCAACATCTTTGATATGTGAGATTCATCTGCACAGGAGTGGAAATGCCATCTTTCCTGCAACAGGTAAGTTTTGGACTTGAATTTTATCAGGACATACTCAGGTCCACCTGCATTTGGGTAGTTATAAAATCTATGCCCCATTGAGGTCCTTGGAGAACTTGAATTCATGGAAGCAATGATCTTGTGAGTTACCACTCCATATATTTCTACAGGGGATGTGATCCGCTATGCATCTTCTACTATGTATTTCATAAGAGAAGGGATAGTGACAAATATTTGAAAATTCTTATGGGTCAAGCTTTGCATAGGGCTTCGGTATCATTTTATCATTGATTCTTCAACAGCATTGTCCTATGGTTATCTTCATTTATACAAGAGAAAAATGAAGCACAGAGAGGTTAAGAAACTTGCTTAATGGGGCGCCTGGGTGGCTCAGTGGGTTAAAGCCTCTGCCTTCAGCTCAGCTTATGATCCCAGATTCCTGGATCGGGCCCTGCAATGGGCTTTCTGCTTAGCAGGGAGCCTGCTTCCTCCTCTCTCTTCCTCCTACCTCTCTGCCTAATTGTGATCTCTGTCTGTCAATTAAATAAATAAAATCTTAAAAGAAAGAAAGAAAGAAAGAGAGAAAAAGAAGGAAAGAAACTTGCTTAAGCAAGTTACACATTACACACAGCTGGTGAATGTGAGCGTTAGAATTTGCATCCAAATCTGTCTTAAAGCAGAACTCATGATGTTTATCCTTCTTCATCTCCCACTAAAAATACAGATTTTCAGGGTGCCTGGGTGGCTTGTTTAGTTAAGCATCTGCTTTTGGCTCAAGTCTTGATCTCAGGGTCCTGGAAATCAAGCCCCACATTGCAGGGGAGGGGGGACAGTCCCTGCTCAGTGGGGAGTCTGTTTCTCCTTCTCCCTCTGCCTGTCCCCCTGCCCCTGGTCCTGCTCTTTCTCCCTCTCGAATAAATAAATAAAATCTTAAAAAGTAAAAATGAAAAACGTAGATTTTCAACTTTGGAAATCCTGTCACCCTAATTGCATCTACTTTTTATATTGATAAAACTAAAATTTATTATGTATAGACCATATTCCATAGGTTCATGTGCTAAGTGCTTGGATGTATTCTTTTTTCATTCTCATAACTACCTGCAAAGTATGTATGACTATTATAATTCCTATACTATAAATGTGGAAACAGGCACAAGAATGCTATCTAAACTGCTCAAGGTCTTATGACTAAGAAATGGGAAAACAGGATTTGACCCCAGATAGTGCGACTTTAGAGTCTGTCCTTGTAATGACTGTCTTGAACGGATATACTCCATATGCCTTAACATCTTGAACATAAGTACAGTCTTAGCTTTGACCTTGAAGTGTGCCATGTAGTACATTGATTTGTAATTACTAATAGGGACTCAAAATAGAGATTCTCTGGGTGCCTTCAAAATATTTTATGTACTAGCTGAATTGGACTGAATAAGTAACACTTTACTTTGCCATGAGTTTTATGTTTTCAGGAATCCATTTTTCTGTATTTAATGTCGTATTTCTGAAAGAACAATTTTTATCTATTCTATTTAAAACACAAGTGATCTTCAATAAAATATATGTGATGTTTGTCTATCAGATTCTGTTTTTCGTTCAATATAAATTAAATACAGATGATATATGGGCCAAAGTGGGTTACAATATATTCAAGATTTCACATTGTTTTAGATAGAGGACTCAAAGTAACATTTAGTATTGCTTTGAGTTCTAAAATAAAATAAATGGGAGTCTCGCTTGCCTTTGAAGATCCTTTTACTAATCTCGGATTGCCGTCTGAAATTTTAATAAGTGATTTAAAATGTGCTTACACAAAGAAACTTGTCCAAGTTGTCTGTTTCTGCCAAATTAAACTATTAAACTAAGTAACCTAATTAAAATCCTTTTAGCTTTTAATCAATATTTTATTTACATTCATATTTCCTGAGAAGCTTGATTAGTTTTCTGGATGTGATAGTTATTTCTGTCCCATTTATCAAAGGCTGTTTTTAAAGAAGAAAGTCTCTCCTCTAAGGCCATGGAGCGAGGAGGAAGCTGCTAAGCATACCTTTGATGCAGGCCCCTTCTCCCTCTCTTAGCCCTAGGTGTACAGGGAAGGTGGGCAGAGTACCCACAACTTTGGGGAGAGGCTCTGGCTGCAATATGGGAGACAGGGAATGGTGCTGTGCTTCCATCCTTTCCTTGCCAAGACCCTGGAAACATACATGACTGATTACATAAAACCAAGACCACACTGTGCTGTCTAGACTGAAAAGTAGGCTTCCCTATTCTTTATTCTCAAGAATTACATAGCTTTTAAGATCTGTGAAAATAAGGTGTTTTTTTTTTTTTTTTTTTTTTTTTTTTATCTCTCTCCATATTCCTTTCTCCATGCCTGTTTCCATTGAAAAAGTGTTGCCCATTTGCCAAAAGCAACCACTTTTGGCTCTTTTTAGAAATTTGTGTATTAATTTCTTTAAAAAGCATACTTACAACTTCTTGGGTTTTTTTTTGTTTTGTTTTTTTTTGTTTTGTTTTTTACATATAGACATGCCAATTAATTTCCTGCTCTAGAGAAAAATGATTTAGCTCTTTTTAATGATTTAGCTCTTTTACTTCGTGCCTACCCAGTTGTATCTATATGTTCTAACCGCACACCTCACTCTCCCAATAGAATTACAGCACAATTTTGGTTATATAATTACTCAAAATTGACATTTCCATGACCTTGTAAGCACTAATCTCGACTAAATCATGTAGTACATTATAACAACTGTTTCTTTCTTGTAAAACTCTATGTTTTCCTTGAAGTTGACTGTCTTATTTTTCTGTTTACTTAGGTTGCAGTGTGCTATCTACTTTAGGTTCAAATTCTCTCCTACTTGATAAATTCTCCCTCAAAATATATGAAACATATTACATTAAAAAAATTTGCCTTCCTGGGGCACCTGGGTGGCTCAGTGGGTTAAGCCTCTGCTGTTGGCTCAGGTCATGATCCCACAGTGCTGGGATCGAGCCCTGCATCGGGCTCTCTGCTCAGCGGGGAGCCTGCTTCCTCCTCTCTCTCTGCCTGCCTCTCTGACTACTTGTGATCTCTCTGTCCAATAAATAAATTAAAATCTTTAAAAAAAAAATGTTGCCTTCTTGGAGACATCACTCCCAAAGCCTTCTGACTTTCCCTAAACCAATCTGGTTGACCTTTGTAGGTGGTAGTACACAGCTGCCATTCTGAGATCACTCCTTGCCATCCTAGAGAGTCATTCATCTTTAAAGTGTTAGGTCCCTGCTTTCCTGCATTTCAATCATTATCTTTGTTGGATTTTTCTCATGTCTTGTCAAAGCACATTCTCCTATAGCTTCTTAGGAATGAGTATATGAGAGGTAAGTTGTCTGACATCTAACATGTCAAAAAAAAAAAAAAAAAAACCTCCCTTTAACTCTTATAGTTAATTAATAGTTTCTTTGGGTATGGAATTTTAGGTTGATGTGGTAGATAGTATTTTACGAAAAGACATGTAAAACAATATCTCCCATTCCACAAGCTTCTAGAATGTGACTTTGTCATTCCTCAGAAAGGTGGGGTCACTATTCTCTGCCCTTGACTCTGGACAGACTTATAATTATGATGGTAATGACACTGTATGATTTCCAAAGCTGGGACACACAGATGAGATGGGGGTTATTTGTTTTTCATTTGTTTGTTTGTTTGGTTGGTTTTGTTTTGTTTTGTTTTGTTTTCCTTTGGTACACTTGGCCCTTGGAACCCAGAGAGCACACTATGAAGATGCACAAACCACTCTGAGGAGATCACCATATGGAAAGGAATCCAGAGTAAGTTATCAGTTTCTCACCCAGGCCAAGATTCTCACAACCATATAAAGTGACTTTTCACTATTTTCTGCCCCAATAGCCTGGGTGGATGCAATACACTCCCCCTTGGAAATTTTAGCACATTCCTCAGTGGTTGAGAAGTAAGATCTGAAGATGAGGGTCAGGGTCAGAAGTCCCACAGGTGATTCTAAGATTTGAAGCAACAGTATACTTTAGTGGCTTCCTCATTCTGAAGAGTGGCACCTCATATCTACTTATGACAGCACAGCCGCGTATCTCTTCAGGGATTCCCAACTTACCTCCCAAGCCTAAACTACCATATTGGCGTGCCTCCTCTAGAGAACTGACTATATGCAGCCAGAACTTAAAAAGAATCTGGTGGTCTACTTTTCTGATTCCTCATTCCCTTCCTGATCTAATTCTTTCATCTTGGCAGTGCCAACCAGGAGCATGCTTGAGAACTGTCGGGCTGTGCCAAGAGAAAGACTAAACAATTTCCCTGCCTTCTCTAAATGGCTAATCTTTGAAGGTGAAGAGTGGCAAGCTTACATCTGTCTGCCTTAGTGTTGTCTTCAAGTTTCCCTGTCCCACCAGCTGCTGTCCCTGTTCAGTTGTGTATTGGTGTTGAGGTGGGTGTTCACCTGCTTTACATCATGTCATGATGTAAAGATTGATTCTAAAACAATCAAAATGTATTTTAAGGATTATTTAATGCAAAAACAACATTTTAAGAGATAAAGTCCAGACATATTACATGACTTGCTCTAAATCACATAGCTAGTCAGTAACAAATCTAGAAATCTGATTTGGGATTCTTGACTTCTATTCCAGGTCTAAACTACCAAGTTGATCTTTATGCCATGAAAATGAAGGGTTTAAGACAAATAGTTGCTTTAAAGTTTATCTATAAAAGATGTTTAAAAGTTACATGATCTACTCAAATTTCTCTCACTTTTTCAGAATATAAGAATTTTTTTTCTGTAGCAATTGCCTACAATACATTCTATGATGATTTGGTTGAGTTCTTTCTTTTTTGATTTCTGTGCTCTTGATCGTCAAGAATTCAGTATCTTTTTACTCTATGTATGTTGTTCAATTTTACAACATACACTTCATAAATTCTTTTTGTTTTCCCTACAATAATTTTCAGTGTCCTCCTTACTTACAGATTAAGGGGTAGAAATAGCCACACTTCAAAGCCATCCTCAAAGATCATCCCTTGGGACATCCTCCACTGTAAATTACAGTGTTCTTTTTATATGGTATGTAACTTTAAGTGCAGACCTTCCAAGAATAAATTGCAAGGGGGTCTTCTCTGGTTAGCTCTAAGAAATATTCTTAGAACTGTTCCTGAGCAATATCTTTCTTTGGTAGTTCCCAAAGATTGTGGGAAAACATTAGATAAGAGTCATTTCCACTATATTGCTCTCAACTAAGCAAGACTGGCCATACATTTTATTTCTCTTGTTTTGACTTTCAAAATTACCTTTTAAACTTTCTTAAAACAAATCATCCACTGTATTGAGAGGAAAAATGGAATACACAAAGCTCATCAAAGTATTTTATATTCTTCATATAATATCAGGGTCAAAATTAAACTATAATATTCATAACCAAATTCTTTTGTTTGCTTTTATTTTGCATTATGTAAAGCACCACAAACAATGGCATGTGTACTGTTTCTCTCATTCCCTGAGCCAGGGAAGATGTTAAAAATCAATCACAGACTTCTTCTTTGCCGATTTGGATGCCTTTAATTTCCTTTTGTTGTCTGATTGCTGAGGCTAGGACCTCTAGTACTATGTTGAATAGCAGTGGTGATAATGGACATCCCTGCCGTGTTCCTG
This sequence comes from Mustela putorius furo, assembly GCF_011764305.1. Lineage (NCBI taxonomy): Eukaryota > Metazoa > Chordata > Mammalia > Carnivora > Mustelidae > Mustela > Mustela putorius. Next base: position 24,399,933 of record NW_025421341.1, read on the forward strand.
ACCTTAGCGGAAAAGCTTTCAGTTTTTCTCCATTGAGAATGATATTTGCGGTGGGTTTTTCATAGATGGCTTTGATGATATTGAGGTATGTGCCCTCTATCCCTACACTTTGAAGAGTTTTGATCAGGAAGGGATGCTGTACTTTGTCAAATGCTTTTTCAGCATCTATTGAGAGTATCATATGGTTCTTGTTCTTTCTTTTATTGATGTGTTGTATCACATTGACTGATTTGCGGATGTTGAACCAACCTTGCAGCCCTGGAATAAATCCCACTTGGTCGTGGTGAATAATCTTTTTAATGTACTGTTGAATCCTATTGGCTAGTATTTTGTTGAGTATTTTCGCATCTGTGTTCATCAATGATATTGGTCTATAGCTCTCTTTTTTGGTGGGATCCTTGTCTGGTTTTGGGATCAAGGTGATGCTGGCCTCATAAAATGAGTTTGGAAGTTTTCCTTCCATTTCTATTTTTTGGAACAGTTTTAGGAGAATAGGAATTAGTTCTTCTTTAAATGTTTGGTAGAATTCCACTGGGAAGCCGTCTGGCCCTGGGCTTTTGTTTGTTTGGAGATTTTTAATGACTGTTTCAATCTCCTTACTGGTTATGGGTCTGTTCAGGCTTTCTATTTCTTCCTGGTTCAGTTGTAGTAGTTTATATGTTTCTAGGAATGCATCCATTTCTTCCAGATTGTCAAATTTATTGCCGTAGAGTTGCTCATAGTATGTTCTTATAATAGTTTGTATTTCTTTGGTGTTAGTTGTGATCTCTCCTCTTTCATTCATGATTTTATTTATTTGGGTCCTTTCTCTTTTCTTTTTGATAAGTTGGGCCAGGGGTTTATCAATTTTATTAATTCTTTCAAAGAACCAGCTCCTAGTTTCGTTGATTTGTTCTATTGTTTTTTTAGTTTCTATTTCATTGATTTCTGCTCTGATCTTTATGATTTCTCTTCTCCTGCTAGGCTTAGGGTTTCTTTCTTGTTCTTTCTCCAGCTCCTTTAGGTGTAGGGTTAGATTGTGTACCTGAGACCTTTCTTGTTTCTTGAGAAAGGCTTGTACCGCTATATATTTTCCTCTCAGGACTGCCTTTGTTGTGTCCCACAGATTTTGAACCGTTGTATTTTCATTATCATTTGTTTCCATGATTTTTTTCAATTCTTCTTTAATTTCCCGGTTGACCCATTCATTCTTTAGAAGGATGCTGTTTAGTCTCCATGTATTTTGGTTCTTTTCAAACTTCCTTTTGTGGTTGAGTTCTAGCTTTAGAGCATTGTGGTCTGAAAATATGCAGGGAATGATCCCAATCTTTTGATACCGGTTGAGTCCTGATTTAGGACCGAGGATGTGATCTATTCTGGAGAATGTTCCATGTGCACTAGAGAAGAATGTGTATTCTGTTGCTTTGGGATGAAATGTTCTGAATATATCTGTGATGTCCATCTGGTCCAGTGTGTCATTTAAGGCCTTTATTTCCTTGCTGATCTTTTGCTTTGATGATCTGTCCATTTCAGTGAGGGGAGTGTTAAAGTCCCCTACTATTATTGTATTATTGTTGATGTGTTTCTTTGATTTTGTTATTAATTGGTTTATATAGTTGGCTGCTCCCACGTTGGGGGCATAGATATTTAAAATTGTTAAATCTTCTTGCTGGACAGACCCTTTGAGTATGATATAGTGTCCTTCCTCATCTCTTATTATAGTCTTTGGCTTAAAATCTAATTGATCTGATATAAGGATTGCCACTCCTGCTTTCTTCTGATGTCCATTAGCATGGTAAATTCTTTTCCACCCCCTCACTTTAAATCTGGAGGTGTCTTCGGGCTTAAAATGAGTTTCTTGGAGGCAACATATAAATGGGTTTTGTTTTTTTATCCATTCTGAGACCCTGTGTCTTTTGACAGGGGCATTTAGCCCATTAACATTCAGGGTAACTATTGAGAGATATGAATTTAGTGCCATTGTTTTGCCTGTAAGGTGACTGTTACTGTATATGGTCTCTGTTCCTTTCTGATCTACCACTTGTAGGCTCTCTCTTTGCTTAGAGGACCCCTTTCAAGATTTCCTGTAGAGCTGGTTTGGTGTTTGCAAATTCTTTCAGTTGTTGTTTGTCCTGGAAGCTTTTAATCTCTCCTTCTATTTTCAATGATAGCCTAGCTGGATATAGTATTCTGGGCTGCATGTTTTTCTCATTTAGTGCTCTGAAAATATCATGCCAGCTCTTTCTGGCCTGCCAGGTCTCTGTGGACAAGTCAGCTGCCAATGTAATATTTTTGTCAGGATATAAAATCAATGCACAGAAATCAGTTGCATTTCTCTACACCAACAGCCAGATAGAAGAAAGGGAAATTAAGGAGTCAATCCCATTTACAATTGCACCCAAAACCATAAGATACCTAGGAATAAACCTAACCAAAGAGACACAGAATCTATACTCAGAAAACTATAAAGAACTCATGAAAGAAATTGAGGAAGACACAAAGAAATGGAAAAATGTTCCATGCTCCTGGATTGGAAGAATAAATATTGTGAAAATGTCTATGCTACCTAAAGCAATCTACACATTTAATGCAATTCCTATCAAAGTACCATCCATCTTTTTCAAAGAAATGGAACAAATAATTCTAAAATTTTTATGGAACCAGAAAAGACCTCGAATAGCTAAAGGGATATTGAAAAAGAAAGCCAACGTTGGTGGCATCACAATTCCGGACTTCAAGCTCTATTACAAAGCTGTCATCATCAAGACAGCATGGTACTGGCACAAAAACAGACCCATAGATCAATGGAACAGAATAGAGAGCCCAGAAATAGACTCTCAACTCTATGGTCAACTAATCTTCGACAAAGCAGGAAAGAATGTCCAATGGAAAAAAGACAGCCTCTTCAATAAATGGTGCTGGGAAAATTGGACAGCCACATGCAGAAAAATGAAATTGGACCATTTCCTTACACCACACACGAAAATAGACTCAAAATGGATGAAGGACCTCAATGTGCGAAAGGAATCCATCAAAATCCTTGAGGAGAACACAGGCAGCAACCTCTTCGACCTCAGCCGCAGCAACATCTTCCTAGGAACAACGCCAAAGGCAAGGGAAGTAAGGGCAAAAATGAACTATTGGGATTTCATCAAGATCAAAAGCTTTTGCACAGCAAAGGAAACAGTTCACAAAATCAAAAGACAACTGACAGAATGGGAGAAGATATTTGCAAACGACATATCAGATAAAGGACTAGTGTCCAGAATCTATAAAGAACTTAGCAAACTCAACACCCAAAGAACAAATAATCCAATCAAGAAATGGGCAGAGGACATGAACAGACATTTCTGCAAAGAAGACATCCAGATGGCCAACAGACACATGAAAAAGTGCTCCATATCACTCGGCATCAGGGAAATACAAATCAAAACCACAATGCGATATCACCTCACACCAATCAGAATGGCTAAAATCAACAAGTCAGGAAATGACAGATGCTGGCGAGGATGCGGAGAAAGGGGAACCCTCCTACACTGTTGGTGGGAATGCAAGCTAGTGCAGCCACTCTGGAAAACAGCATGGAGGTTCCTCAAAATGTTGAAAATAGAACTGCCCTATGACCCAGCAATTGCACTATTGGGTATTTACCTTAAAGATACAAACGTAGTGATCCAAAGGGGCACGTGTACTCGAATATTTATAGCAGCAATGTCCACAATAGCCAAACTATGGAAAGAACCTAGATGTCCATCAACAGATGAATGGATCAAGAAGATGTGGTATATATACACAATGGAATACTATGCAGCCATCAAAAGAAATGAAATCTTGCCATTTGCGACAACATGGATGGAACTAGAGCGTATCATGCTTAGCGAAATAAGTCAGGCGGAGAAAGACAACTATCATATGATCTCCCTGATATAAGGAAGTGGTGTTGCAACATGGGGGCTTAAGTGGGTACGAGAAGAATCAATGAAAGAAGATGGGATTGGGAGGGAGACAAACCATAAGTGACTCTTAATCTCACAAAACAAACTGAGGGTTGCTGGGGGGAGGGGGTTTGGGAGAAGGGGGTGGTATTATGGACATTGGGGAGGGTATGTGCTTTGGTGAGTGCTGTGAAGTGTTTAAACCTGGTGATTCACAGACCTGTACCCCTGGGGATAAAAATATATGTTTATAAATAATAAAAAATTATATTAAAAAAAATCAATCACAGAACTCTGTTGTGAAGACTCAGAATCTTTCTTAACACCGATTCTAGGTAGCCATTAACAATTATGTATATGAATTTAAAACCCATGCATATTAAAACCCATCTATATTTTAGCTAATCTATGTATCTTAAAAATAGCATACACGTGAAATTCCAAACATAAACTAGAAACTGATTAATATATTATTTTTCTCCCCCCACTCTTTTTTTTTTTTTTTTTTTTTTTTGCGTTTTGAAAGCATGGTTTTAGTTTACAAAGACTTCCCAGAAATTCCTCTTCCTTAGCATAAAAAAAGACTTCCAGAAACTTAAGTTCCCTGGTGGTAAAATAGAAGAATGAACTGAATTAACTTTCTTAGTTTTAAAAATATGTATGTCTCTTCTTTGAGTCCAAGAACATTAGCTGAGAAAATACATCTAAATAGTGACAGAAAATTAACATTTAAATCAGCAAGGACACTGCCAATTAAAAAATTTCCCCTAAAGAAATGTCTCTAAAACTATTATGACTATGCCAATAATAAGGAAAATGATATTTTCAAGTTGCATAATTATATTTACAAACAGCACTTAAGTAGAGTTAATGCATAATCTGTATTTCTATCATTAGTAAAATGTGAGATTTTTGATGGAATCAGTGCTTTCATGTAACTTGATTCTGAATGTGACTTAATCACTCAAACAGCATCTAGCTTAAGCAAATAAACCAACAAAACAAGAAACCAATAGCATATAAAAGAACAAACAAACACAACTGAAAACAAATTTGGAACTAAATAGAGCCAATGAAAGGAGAACCTTTGAGGACTGGGAGTCAGGAAGTATGGACATTTTTCTGAGAATTATGGTTCTAATTTTCCCTCACCCCAGTTAGGTCCTTCTCTTCTCTTACTTGATCAGCACTAAAGGGAATGCATTTCAGTTAGAAGGAAATGGAGAGCATGATCCATTGAAGTCTACAAATCTCAATTTGTAGGAAATCTGTCATGTTGAGGAAAGGTGGAGATTAAGTTGACCTTCCCCAGCAGTTTCTTAGACAGTGGGAAAAAAAAAAAAACATTAAAATAACTCAGGGTAGGCCACCTCAGAGTCACTACTGTACAATACCCCAGGAATCCAACACTAATAGAAACTCAAAAGGAGAGAAAGTGAGCTGATTAAACCTCAAAGCCCTGAAGCAGAAATTAGCTTTAGAAAGCTCCTAGCTGGGTCTGTTTGTGATGGGCTGGGTATCACCCCTGGTTCAGTAACAATCACATGAGTCTGAAAGATAAATTAAACTATGTAAAATGAATGAGGATAAGCTTTGTCCTAGAGATACAGGTTAGGCGTACCTCACTAATGAAATGATCATATTCCTGATGTTTTAAAAAATATTTTTACTAATTTTACAGTAAATATTAGCTCTCACTCAGAGAGAAACACATAAGACACATGACTATTATATTTAATTAGGAATAGGCTTTATGATGCAAATTTTAGCCTGTTTATCCTCGTAGGGCTAACAGTCTTTAATTATTAATGATATAAATGCAAGGTACAACAATTATTAGGGCTGTTATCAGTGTTTCAGTTCTTCTGATGGGATGGTACATTCCTTCTGCAGAGTGACTTGCTTTGGCCACAGTAATGCAATGCAGAGAGTGAGTAGGACTATAGTGTTTACTTCCAGCCAGAAGGCTTGGTGAGATAGAATGCACTCAGCCATGTTCCTTTTTCCATACCACAGGGACATGTTGGATGTGAAGGTTCTGTCACCTTCTCTGAGTGAGACAGCATGGGACAGAGCCACTGCCAGTATAAGAGACGGACATAGCAAGACTGAGAAATATGCTTTTGTTCTTATGAGTCACTGGGGTTCAGGAACTGTTTGTTACGGCAGGATCACGTAGCCAATTCTGACAGATGCGGAGGCTTGCTCCAGAACTGGGCAGTAGCTGAATCGAACGATGAAAAACCAACGATGGCAACTTAGCTAGAGAGAATATTGGATTGAAAATCACTTAACTTTAACATAACCTCTTCTCAATACTCTATGATCAGGCAAGTACAAATATCTCTAGTGGCTGAAACTCTTCCTTAGCACTTCATGGACCCTCCCAAGTCTTAGCACTAAACAGATTGATCTGGGGTCTGGTGGGGGAAGGCAATCAAATCCAGTCATTCAATGTGAAAGACTAAATGGAAGGAGGGGTCAGGTTTACTGGAATACTTGTTAGAAGGAACAAATAGTTCTATAAAGTGAATTTTAAGGATTTCTAAATCAGTTCTGAGGTTTGAAAATTCAGTAAGTTTCTATTTCTGTATATTGAGAATCCATTATAAAGTAAAACTATAGGGCTGCCTGAGTGGTTCAGTGGGTTAAAGGTCTGCCTTTGGCTCAGGTCATGATCTCAGGGTCGTGGGATCAAGCCCCGCATCAGGCCCTCTGCTCAGCAGGGAGTCTGCTTCCCCCTCTCTCTGTCTGCCTGCCTCTCTACCTTGTTGTGACCTCTCTCTCTCTGTCAAATAAATACATAAAATCTAAAATAAACAAATAAATCAATAAAATAAAACTATAAGACCAACAAGGAATCAAATTTCTGGAACAAAGGAACCACCCCTGGACAGATGATGTAATTATAAGGTCATGTTATGTGAATTCTTCACAAAGTCACTTCTGTTAATTTCCCAGATACTTGTCAACCTAACCTTAGTAGCCTCAAATATGGATGAATTCCCCTAATATGACACCTTTGTGTTAAAGCTCTGCTTTAACCTCTTGCAATGTTGTTATAATTACTCTTATGTCATTAAAAGTCCTGTATTCTTTGGTTTTGTATCTTATCCTATTAGAATTAAGATGATTCATCCCGTGCTTAAGAAACATTAGATCCATTTTATGCAGATCTTACTTATCGTATTAAAGTATCCATCATTTCTAAATAGTCATGCTTTCCTTTTTTTTTTTTTGACATTCCCTTTTCTTAATTACTTTTTAATATTTTTGCTTTTAAATTCGGCTTTCGTCTTTGAAGAAATGGTTTTCAAACTATATGCTCTTTCTTAGTTCTGAAAACATTTGTAGAGACCTTTTCTACTTTCCTAGAAAACAGTCATAAAATCAAGGAGAAGTTGATTAAGTGGATATAATTCAGAGGTTATAGAGTTATATTTCTTAAATCAAGTAAATGATACTTGATTATTCTCTGTGTTATTCATGACTCTGTTGCGGGTAGACTGTGTATCAAATACAGATATGAAAACATGGGCAAAGACACTTTGAAATATATTACTTAATTATTCATACATTTTATTTCCAACAGCTTAGTAACTGTACACACTCTCACCATGAAGAACTCATGGCTGTCTTGTCTTGGCCCTTATAGAGATTTCTTCGTAACTCCATCAATTATCCCATTACATCATACATCCATGTTGTTTGTGTTCTCCCTAGATTCTGAGCTTCTTAAGGCCAGTGACAGTATTTGGTTTTCTTTGTTTTTCAAGTGCCTGGTCTGCGTGTAGCTCAGAGGACCTATTTAACAACTGATCCCTGAATGAAAGAATGAATACATGAATGAATATTACATCTCCTCAACTATATTTTAAGTTTCTTAAGATCAAGAATGGTATGTTACACTCCATTGAATGTTTTCCTTAAATATTACTTAATATTACCGAAAATGGCTCTTATAAAACATGAGAGCATGAGGAAAAGAAAGTCACATCCATAGTTTTTGTTAGGTTGTAATTAGATTTAAGAATCTTAGGTGAACCCCCCCCCCTTTTTAAAAATCAATGTCTAGGAGAATGCAATAGAATGATACTTTGTAGAAACCAAGGGTTTCTTTCTTTCTTTTTTTTTTTTTTAAGATTTTATGTATTTATTTGACAGAGAGAGAGAGAGAGCAAGCAAGGGACAGGGGGAGTGGCAGGCAGAAAGAGGGAGAAGTAGACTCCCTTCTGAGAAGGGAGCCTGATGCAGGGCTGGATCCCACCTGAGCCAAAGGCAGCCACTTAACCAACTGAGCTCCCCAAGTGCCCCCATGTCTTTCTTTAGTAGAGTATCTGGAAGGAAATCAATTTGGCTTCTGAGTCAGATTAACAAATAATGGCTGACATATCTTGAAAGAAGTTGCTGTGGCTGATATCGAAGAGGTTACTGCCTATGTTCTCCTCTAGGATTCTGATGGATTCCTGTCTCACGTTGAGGTCTTTTATCCATTTTGAGTTTATTTTTGTGTACGGTGTAAGAGAATGGTGGAGTTTCATTCTTCTACATATAGCTGTCTAGTTTACCCAGCACCATTTATTGAAGAGACTGTCTTTTTTCCACTGTATATTTTTTCCTGTTTTGTTGAAGATTATTTGACCATAGAGTTGAGGGTCCATATCTGGGCTCTCTACTCTGTTCCACTGGTCTATGTGTCTGTTTTTATGCCAAAAGCGAAGATGAACTTTTGGGACTTCATCAAGATCAAAAGCTTTTGCACAACAAAGGCAACAGTCAACAAAACAAAGAGGCAACCCACAGAATAGGAGAAGATATTTGCAAATGACAGTACAGACAAAAGGCTGATATCCAGGATCTATAAAGAACTCTTGAAACTCAACACACACAAAACAGACAACCATATAAAAAAATGGGCAGAAGATTTGAACAGACACTTCTCCAATGAAGACATACAAATGGCTATCAGACACACGAAAAAATGTTCATTATCACTAGCCATCAAGGAGATTCAAATTAAAACCACATTGAAATACCACTTTACACCAGTTAGAATGGCCAAAATTAGCAAGACAGAAAACAAAATGTGTTGGAGAGGATGTGGAGAAAGAGGAACCCTCTTACACTGTTGGTGGGAATGCAAGGTGGTGTAGCCACTTTGGAAAACAGTGTGGAGCTTCCTCAAGAAATTAAAAATAGAGCTTCCCCATGACCCTGCCATTGCACTACTGGGTATTTACCCCAAAGATACAGATGGAGTGAAAAGAAGGGCCATCTGTACCCCAAGGTTTGGCCAGCAATGGCCACAGTCACCAAACTGTGGAAAGAACCAAGATGCCCTTCAACGGACGAATGGATAAGGCAGATGTGGTCTATATACACTATGGAGTATTATGCCTCCGTCAGAAAGGATGAATACCCAACTTTTGTAGCAACATAGATGGGACTGGAAGAGATTATGCTGAGTGAAATAATTCAAGCAGAGAGAGTCAATTATCATAAGGTTTCACTTATTTGTGGAGCATAACAAATAGCATGGAGGACAAGGGGAGATGGAGAGGAGAAGGGAGTTGAGGGAAATTGGAAGGGGAGGTGAACCATGAGAGACTATGGACTTTGAAAAACAATCTGAGGGAGCACTGGGTGTGGTGCAAAAACAATGAATACTGTTACACTGAAAAGAAATAAACAACAACAACAAATAATGGCTGTAAAGTCCTTTGAGACTTCTCCACTAAAGAGGTGATACGGTATTTCTTTCCCTAGAACCTGGCTGGGTTTATAATGGTTTCAACCACTAGGGAGTGCAACAAAAGTGGCAATATGTAACTTCCAAACCTAGGCCAGGAAATGCCATGTAGCTTCTGCCTCATTCACTGGAACATTTGTTGGTGCAGTATTCAACTGCCATGTAGGAAGTCTGACTAACAGGAGAGGAGGACATTGAAGAGTAGTTGGTGATGCTCTTTCCTGAGCCAGTACAGTGTGGCCCCAGTATATCAAGGTCCATCTGCATTCTTATGGTTCTTGAAAACAGAAGCTTTCTGAGACCTTCATGAATTACTCTGATTCACAGCATCTTGACCCTTCTCTGAATTTTTAGAATTTATTATCTGTGCCATTCATTTGACATTTAACCATATATTTGTCTTACATGTGTTTCATATTTATATCTCATTCTCCTTTTTTATTTTAAAAATTATTTTGTAACTGTTTGATATTTATAGGTCTTATTTTTCAATCTAGAGCATGTTATGCGAGAAGAGATTTTTGTATTTTGCCTCTCAGTGCTTCCTCTTGCCCCTTTTCAGTAGATGCCTGCTAAATAGTTTTTCAATGTGCAAGTCATGTCTAAATATTTCCCCCATTTTCCTGTGCTAAATAAATTGAGCTTCATAATTTTATTTACATTCATAGCTGGCAAATAATCAGCCTAGGTGGCTATTTTGCTTCTAAGGTTGCTATTTTTCCATATGGCATCTGTCAGTTTTATTTACACTTATTTTAAATCCTATATTTCAGATACAATAATAATTAACAAGGGAAGAGTTTGAGAAAATAAATACTTGGTAGAATTCTGTATTAAGGTAAATTCTCCAGAAAATCAATTTATAATATAGCTTACTTTTTTCTAAGTGATCAGACTACAAAATACTGACAGAGCTACAGATTTAAACAATAATTCACCATTTCATTGTTTAGAGGCACAAATGCCCAAACTGATTACAAAATATGTTTCAAACAACTGCTAAATGGTGGCTTTGGTTCATTTTTGTGTCTAAAAAAAGGGAATATGAATATTGTTTAGTGTTCAGATTATGCAAGTGACATTCATTGTAGAGCCTAGTATTAATTACTAACTGAATCAATGAGAAGAACAAAAAGCAATTGTTTGATTCAAAATACAAGGTTGGGGAAATTTATCTGTGTGCATATATGCTTATTTTTTGTTACTCTAATATCCTGCATCAAGAGATAAACCAATATTCATCAAAATGAGCCAGTTTATGGGAAATCAACATAATTTAGCATCCTTGCCCCAATTGGAGTAATTTAGGTAGAAATAAATTATAATGGTGCTCTGGCTTCTGGACACATGCCAAAAAGTGTTCATTAGCTGTCCCCAGAGGGAATCAGGACATTGAGAATGACTTTATCTGGATGCGGGTAAATAGCCACAGCATTACCGCAAATAGCATAGACTGGTAAGAGTAGTCATATTTTCAAAACTAAGAAAATTTTTAAAAAGAGTTATTTAACTAATATGTGAGTGCTCTAAACACTGAGTAAATAACTTTTCCCTTTAATGGCTGCACTTATACTGAAATTGTGTTGTGTGTTATTTTTTTTTCTCAAAAAGAGAAAAAGTGAAACACCAGAAATGTATTTAGGAAGTAGGCTGAAAATTAGCTGCAGAGTGAGTAAATTCTAATGCTACAAAATATTTTCTCAGTGCTATAGCTGATCTTGAAAATGATTAATGGCATGTAAGAAAGGTAATGAAATGTGCATACTTTTTTTTGTGTGTGTGTGCATACATTTTTAAAAAGACTCCTATGAAAGAGAACATGTTTCTGGCACTTGTAAGTATTTGGAATCTGTATTCTGATCACAAACAATGAGCGTGAGAGGTGGAAAATTATCAGAAAGAGGTGATTAGCCTTATCAAATATACCTGTGCCCCAAAGTATGGCAGAGAATTTGGACTGACAGCTTCATCAACTGGAACAATGGCTATCTTGGTGGTAACCAGAAGAAATTGATGACTTACTGACGGAGGATGCTCTTGAGAGACTGGGATTTTATGAAGGATTGTTGCACCACTAAAAGGCAAAACGGTTTATGTGTGGGTGGTGGTAGGGGTTCCCAGTACTTGAGAATGAATTTGAATTTTATTACAGGCTAGAAGCAAGTTGGAATGTAAGTGGTTTCAGGGAAATAAACAAATGCAACATTTCTTAGATAAGTCAGTTGTGGATTAAGACCTATACCCACCATGTTGATGGTATGTTAGTGCACTGTATGATTTGGTGGAAAGTTTCTATAAAGGTATACCTGAAACTTTTGATAATAATTATCTCTGAGAGGTGGCAAGGGATCTAGGGTGGGGTAGAACTCACTGTTTATCGACAAAATTTCTGTAGTGCTAAATTTTGTCAAACCAAGAGCATATGTTGGCCCTAAATAAAAAATTAAGAATGAAGACCTCCATATATATATGTTTATGTATTATATAATACTCTTGTTTATATATCACATTACATAAATATGTACATATACCAGTATTTTAATATTTAAAATAGCTCATATTTTTTAAAGGTTTGCATTAAATTACCACACTATAAATCTGAATTCTATACTAATTGTTGATCTTTTAATGTTTCACAAGAAGGAAACTTTATTAAATGAATGACATGTTATATGTTTAATAATGTGCAAATAGTCCACTGTTTAATAGGATTGGAGACAGATTATGAAGAAATGTATTCATTTTAACATCTTAAATTTCTCTATCTCTGCCTACTCAATATAATACTTTGAAAAAAAAAAAACTTCCTTTTTGTTGCAGATCTTACCTTTACTCTCTTTTTAGAATTCAGCACGCACAGAAAAAGTTACATTTCCATGGACACTACTGAATGTGAAATCCTTTTTCAGTCAAAATGGACTAATCATTATTCTTCTCTTGAACGGAGGTAGATGAACTTTCTATGCTTTCTGAAATTGGAGCTAGAATATACAGAAATTTAAATACAACTTTCATTTATACACGGACCACTTCTCAACCAGCTCCTTTTCTGCTGGAGCATGCCTACTATATACCTAAATATCTACTCAAGATGGTTTAATGAGAGAATTTCTCAAAGCTGATGATTTCATATACCACACCAAAAGATTTCATATACCACGCCAAACATAAACCACAGTAAAAAGAAAAAAAAAAGTAACAAATATTTTAAATGGATTTTTAAAAGTTTTCTCTAAGATTAAGGACATTCACAATATTCAAATTCTTAATTGGGTGAAATTACCATTTTTATTAGCACCTAAATTTGACAAAAAAGAAGAGACCATCCCTTAAAAATAACTTTGCCCATCAAAATTAATCTTTTTGTTTGAGAGAAAAAGAGAGAGAGAAAAGGAAAATCATTGGTGAGGATGATATGCTATGTCACTTACCTGCTGACTGCATGTGGACATAAATCAGTCAAAATAAAAAGTTGACTACCACTGTGTATGCAATCCAACTTGATGCATCAATGTTAAGTGGCTTAGCAGAAGATCCCATAGCAAAATTTATCCCATTGATAAATTTGATCAACTTGCAGGCTAAGAGATAAGTTGATTAAATCTTCTTTCTTTACTCCAGCTTTATAGACATCAGTTTTGATTTTCACCCTCTTGCTCAGGGAGAGAAATATGACCAGACACATATTAAAAAGCAGTCAGTGCAATGCTAAGGATGTCTGTTTCTTGATCTGGGTGGATGGTAACATGAGTGTATTTCCCTCTTGAAAATTCATTGTGCTTTATACCTATGATACGTGTAGGTTTTATGAGTGAATGTTATACTGAGTTTTTTTTAAAAAGTTTTTAAAAAAGTGAGTCCTCTAAGATGCATCGATGTGATTTTTATCCAGAGGCAATAAAATTGATCAGAAAGACATTTTGATGCCTCTTCTATCGTAATTTTTCTGACTTGTGCCCAGAGCATAGACTTTTTCCAACCAAAAGATTTGTTATTGAATAAAATTGTGCTCTCATCTGTGTAGTTTTACAACTCTTCTACATAGCTTCTTGAAATGAATTTCTTCAGCTTTGTCACTTTAATACACAAGGTGGTCATGGTGAATCCTTGGATTGTGTCTTGGTGCATGAGACTTGGCCTCATTCTTAAAAAAGAGTTATTTTCTGGTTAAGCATGGAGGAGAGGGAAATACAAGGAAATCTCAACCACAAGTACACTAACATTTTCCATAGATTTAAAATAGTGCCTTAGGTAAAAAATTTAGTTTATGAGTTCTAAAATGTTAAAAACAAATTTGTGATAAATAAGAACTTTCTTTAGGATTCAACTATTGTTTTTTTTTTTCCAAAATTCTGATACTTGCAAAAAACTATCTCCCCAAATTCTATGGCTCCTGAGACCCCAGGAATATGGGCATACTTATGGGAATTTTTCATCTAGGATATAGAAATTCTTTACTTAAAAAAAGGACTAAGCACTCTGTTTCCATATTGCTTCAAAGGACACCAGCAAATAGTCTAAAGTTTTGCTAAACAAAAGGATGAATGAAAACAATAGTATGTATGAAAATGTTAAGTTTATCTGTCGTTGCCGTCATTGTCATCATCATTATGCCACTGGTTATGCTTATTGATTTCCCTGCCAAACAGGATTCTAGGTGCTTTTTCTGTATCCACTAATTTATTAGTATTAACCCTATAAGTGATCACTTCTATTATATTGAAAAAAGAAGATTGAAAAAAAGAACCAACAAACTTGAGACACTAAGGTAATGATGGCTAAAAAATCAAGGATAAAGTCATTTCCGGGAGGAAGAAGGAAGGATTGGGGAAGGATGCAAGGGACTTCACAGATCATATTCTTTCATTTCTTATGCTAGATAAGAAGAAGGTGCAGGGGCAGATGTCATACCACTCTCACATCTTTTGACTTATTTATAATTCTTATTTTGTATCTACCCAATATTCTTTAAAAACAAAACCTAGGGCACAGAGAGGCTCAAAATACCCTTGTCAGCATCCCCTATAGAATAATCTCTCAAATGAGTGTATTTTGGTATGTCTGTAATTTAAAAGTATACAAATTTAGTTACCTTAATGTAGAAAGGGTAAGGTGTTATCAACATGGTATTTTTACAATATGATCCTAACACCAAAACACGACAATAATTTTAGTGTAGTGGAAGCTGGGAATCAGAAAGGACACATCTAGTTCTTAAAAAATTGAAGTTAAGAACCAAATGAGAAGAATTTGGTTGGATTGAGAAAGGCAAAACAAATAAACAAATGTTTTCAGGGAGCCAGGTCTAGGGATTCTAGACGTAGAAAAGGTTAGACGGATGGGTATAGAGAAGATGAAGGGAAATATCCAAGATGAAATATTTTAATTGACTTTGAGTCCATCTCTGCTTTATTAAAACATTTCACAAACTAGCAGGAGACTAAAATAAACGGCCTTCAAGTAACTTTATGATTGACCTCTGCCTCCCTCACCTTAAAGACAACAAATTTAGCTCTTAAATGAATAAGACATGAAAATCTCTCCTCCCTAATTGAAATATCTAATATTAAGCTGAACACATATGAATAACACTGTAAATAATTCAAAAGTACATTAATTAATAAGAGGAAAATTAAATTACAATCTGGTGACCTATTTGGTGCATGATTCAAAAGAATTATATGTATCAAAATTGTACATAAATTTGCATGTTATTAACTATGTTGGAAAAGGGGGACATATTCATTGTTGATCTTCAAGAATTATGCCATTTGGGAACAGGTGAATTAAATGCAAACCCTTGGCCTCTAGGTTGGGGATAAGTAGAAAGACCCTGGAAGTAAATAAACTGTTCTGCTAAGATTTAGCAGTATACCAGAAAAACAAAAACAAAAACAAAATTAAAAATAAAAAAAAGCTTCTGAGGCTATGCCAAGTAAGTTATAAGTTATAATTGCAGCTATGACTAATATTCTGAATACAGCATGAGTTTGGGTCCAATAAAATCATCCCAAACGCTCTGGTTACCTCTTTCTTATCCTCCAATCTCTGTTTTTGTTTATTTTTTTTAATTGAAACTTTTTATAGCTTTTGTGAGGAGGTGTTTTTTTGTTTTGCTTTGTTTTAACATTTAATCAGATGACATGAAAAGTGTTTAAAGCATTGGGGAAAATGACATAGAATAGTTCAGAACTTAATAGAAATTTTTCAACTGCTTTGATTGGATATATTTTTATTGACTGGAACAATTTCTGGTAAGCCAGAATGGTAAAGAAAAGTTTGTTGAAATAAGCAAAACATAAATTCAGCTGATTCTTACCTAATCTAAAAGTGAACAACAGTAACATAAACAATGCTGTGCTACTAACTATAGACTCCACCTGTGAAATTTGATATTGAATGTCTCTTTAATTTTTTTTTTTAAGATTTTACTTATTTATTTGACAGACAGAGATCACATGTAGGCAGAGAGGCAGGCAGACAGAGAGAGAGAAGCAGGTTCCCCACTGAGCAGAGAGCCTGATGCGGGTCTTGATCCCAGGACCCTGAGATCATGACTTGAGCTGAAGGCGGAGGCTTTAACTCACTGAGCCACCCATGTGCCCCTGACGTCTCCTTAATTTTAGTGAATGTTCAATACTTCAATTGGATTATGAAAATAGTAATGTATAAACCGTATATATAATGTATAAACTATAGTCTATGGTCCTGGAATCAAAATTGCCTAATTAAACTACATCACTACTGATCTAAAATATTCATCCTGATCACCCACATAAAAAAGTAAGTTAATATATTTAGAAGTTTGTGATCAGAGTAAATATTTACGTGTAAGAAATATACAAAGGTGACAACACGAAATTGCGAATCAGGAGGTATTAATTTCAGGATTGTTTTGGCCACTTTAACAGAGACTAAATGAAGGTGGCATGAACAAAACAGATTTATTTTTCTCAGGTAAAGTCTGAGTTGGTAGGTAGTTCAGAGACGTTCAGCATTTCTGCTTTATAAAGCCTACCAGGGTCCCAGTTCCTTCTAAAGTGTTGCTTATCCATCTCCTAGTGTGTAGTCCTCACAAGAAAGGTCAAAACTGGCTCACTCTGACCACATCTATACCCATCACACATCCACATTAAATAGAGGAAAGAGGGAAAGAATAAACATCTTTCTTTCAAAAACAGGACCTAGAAGTTTCATACATCAGTGCTACTCACCTATTGGCCAGAACTTAGTCACATGGCAATGTAAGCTACAAGGAACTCTGGGAAATGTAGTCTTTGGGAGAGCAGCCACATAGCAAGGTAGGAGTACTTGGCTCTTTTTCTTTAAAAGGAAGAAGAAAAGATTGGATAGCGAGGGGAAATTATCAGTCTTCTCAAATAGGGCAGCTAAACCTAAGAAAAGCAACTTCGTTTCTTTGTCTGGGAAATTAATTCTATTATCCAACGACACTACTATCATTTTTCTATAACCAACATCAGCCTTAGCTTATTCTTTGGAAGTCATTTTCACTACCCTATGTACCCTCTACAATATAGTTGCCTTATTGATATATTTGGAGGAACCCCAGCCACTTCCTAATATCCTCCACAATTTCACTTTCATAGGTTCTGAAATTTCCACTTTTTATTTAGAGGGGGAAAAAATGTATGTTTTGAGTCAAATTAACCCAAATATGAAACCTATTAGTTGAGTGCCCTTAAGCAAATGCTTTAGTACCCTTGAAACTACATTTTCTTTTTTTATGAAATGGGGTAGTATTATCTTCTTTGAGATTTAAGGATAATATATGTAAAGTTGCCTTGAGTACGGGTATTACAGTATATTCAGACAGTCCTTATTTAAACACTAAAATATGTATAATTAAATTAAGGTAACATCCATGAAATAGACTTAGGGTCAACTTCATAAAAAGACACTGAATTTTTTGAGAACAACAATTTCACCTAGTTTGTACCTCTTAAGCCATTAGATTTATTTCCTTCAATTCTTTTGGGAACATAAGCTGCTTTCAAATTTTCAAACTCCCTTTTAACATCTTACACTTTTTGTATTTCTGTTTCTGATGGTTGTTAGTCTATATTGTTCTTATAATGTCTTTGTTGGCTTTGTATCAGGTTACTGCTGGGAACTCTGTGTGTGTGTGTGTGTGTGTGTGTGTGTGTGTATACATGTATGTGTAATGGAATTCACTAGTAATTCAAATGTGTGCTGGAATTATTATTTTTTTATATTTTATTTTTTTTGCCAATAAATATTGAGAACTACTCACTCTGTTCTTTTTTAAAACATTTTTTTGAAGTCATCTCCACTTGATGGGAGCCTGGAATTCTGAGCAAAATCCTGTTAGAGATTGCAAATCCAGTAAACAAAGACAGCAGTGACACCTTGTTAAAAACAGCAAATACAAAATACCCTCGGGGGAGAATGTGTCTGGTCTGTTCTAGGAGCAGAAATAAAGAACAGTGTGGCGGGAACATAATGAAAGAGGGGAGAGAATCATCCCAGAGGAGGTTGATGAGGGAGGTGGGGCAGATCATGTAGGGCCTTGTAAGCTATGGCAAAGTGTTCACGTTTTATTTCAAATAAGATGGTAAATCTTTATGAGCTTCAAGAATGGCAATGCTATGATTTGTGCCAACTGAATGTGTCCTTACATCTTGGCCAAATGTTTTACCAAAATAATTTAGTAACAGTTCAATAGTTTGACTTTTGCCCTTCAAATTCTACAAAGTGATATAAAATTATCCATTTTCCGTGTTATACAGCATTCAGTAGTACCAATGACTTACTTAATTTACTTATTTATTATAGAGTTGAACCTATTAAATAACTCAACAAGCCATTTTAAAACAAGATGTTTCTTACTACTTGTTGAAATTATTGAAAGTATACATGTACACACTCGCATACTGGCTTTTCTGATTTCTTTAGATATTCTTAAACATTTAACAAGCCAGTTGTGCACTAGTGTTGCAGAAACTGGTGTTAATAGCTCCATTATCAAAGGTCTATATTGATAACCTTAAAACATTCTTATGGAAATATTCCTCCCAGATTTGGAATTAAATAACAATATAAACAATAGATATTCATTTTATGTTATAATCTTGGAAAATGTAATTGGGCAAGCACATTTTAAAATGTCTATATTCAAATGAAATAAACAACTTCTTATATGTTATAAATGGTGAGACCACAGAAGTATTTGGTTTTCCAAAATAACCTTAATTCAGAGCAGTCAGAGAGACACAAGCATCCTTTAAGCACCCTCCTTAAAAATAGAGTACTGGTTACTTAAGTTATTAAGATCTCTTCTTCTAATAGAGCACAAGACTCTGAGACAATAAGAAAGTTATGTTTTAAAGAGAGAGACTCTTGGGCGCCTGGGTGGCTCAGTGGGTTAAAGCCTCTGTCTTCAGCTCAGGTCATGATCCCAGGGTCCTGGAATCGAGTCCCACATCGGGCTCTCTGCTCAGCAGGGAGCCTGCTTCTCCATCTCTCTCTGCCTACTTGTGATCTCTGTCTGTAAAAAAAAATAAATAAAGAGAGAGATTTTTGAAAAATAAGATTCCAGGGTGTGTGGGGAAGGGGGTAGGAAAGGTATGCAGGGACTCTTTGCCTACCTCACAGTTTTGCCAAATCTGGGCTAACCTTTGATAATACTTAAGAGTCACTTCATTTTTTAGCTACCAGGTAACTTTATGGATTCAGTCATCTTAATGAAGAGCAATTATTTCCTAAAATTGTTTTCAGTATTGCAAAACATCTTCATATACATTTCACGGCTATCCATCAGCAAAATACTACTTGTTTCAAAATTAAAACCATATTTTTTTGTGAGTTATAGCTGGTGATGCCTCAAACTAATTTTGAAGATTCAGTGAAAGTAATCAGGGCCATAGGAAACTTTCCTATCTATTTTGTAAATCAAAAATGTATTTAGAGATAATAGTAATAATAGTTATGTCTAGGGCCACCTCAGTGGCTCGGTTGTTAAGTGTCTGCCTTTGGCTCAGGTCATCATCCCAGGGTCCTGGGATTGACCCCTGCTCTGGGCTCTCTGCTCAGTGGGAAGCCTGCTTCTCCCTTCCCCACTCCCTTGTTTGTGTTCCCTCTCTTGCTGTGTCTCTCTCTAAAAAAAGAACAGTTATGTCTATTTAGAGATATTACTAAGTATTTGGGCTTGGAAATCCAAACTTATAAGAGTAAAACAAAAGTTTATAATCTTTTGTTGTTGTTGGGTATTGTCTCTTCTTTATTTTCAAATTAGATTCTAAGATGATATAAAAAATATTAGCTGTCTTTTTTTTTTTTTAAGTTTTATTTATTTGAGAAAGAGAGTGAGTGGAGGACCTGGGGGTGAGGGACAAGCAGATTTCTGCACTGAGCACGGAGGTGGACTAGGGGCTACATCTCACAACCCTGAGATCATGACTTGAGTTGAAATTAAGAGTGGACATTTAATCAACTGAACCACCCACACAGCCTTAGCTGTTTCTTAAAGTGAATTTATTAGAAGTGATTAATTTGAGTTGAATTCTAAGAGTGAAGTGTGATGGGATAACTTTGTTTTCTTTTTTCCTCATTCAATTGTACAATTAAGGAGAGGACTGAAGTTGGAAACAACAAATATTTACTTGATTTGTAGACTTCATATAGTTAAATTCATGACCAATAAGACAAAATAGCATTAAAGACTATAGTTTTGCTTCTAATTTCAAGTACTTTAAGCATACCTGTTTAATAGGAAAATGTGGACCTTTTCTATGTAATATGGTACAGAAGACTATTTATGAATTATCTCTATTCTTGGCACTTCAAAGAATACTAACCACTAGCAATGAATTAATACCCTTAACTATATGAAGGTGACTTTCATTCTCATTTCTCTTTTCTAGACACAGAATATCACGAGGTCAGGTGGCAGATGGCTTGAAAGTTCCATCACAGACATATTACATAGCAACCGTGGGTGAAAATTGTATTAGTTTTCTATGGCTGCATCAAAAATTACCTCCAAAATTCAACTTAAAACAAGATACGTTTATAACATCACACAGTTTCCTAAAGGTCAGGAACCTGGTACAACTTAGTGGGGTGGTTCTGGCTAGGGATCTCTCCTGGGGTTACAGTGAAGTTAGCCAGGGCTACTGTCACATGAAGGGTTGACTAAGTCTGGGGCACCCACTTTCAAGAAGATTAACTCACATGGCAGTTGTCTGGAGGCCTCTGTTCCTTGTCCTGTGGGCTTCCCCATAAGGTGGCTGGAGTGTGTGCAGGATATTGTAGCTGGCTTCCCTCCACTTTCTGAGAGGGCAAGGCAGAAGCCACAGCTCAGAAGCATCACCTCATCACTTCTGCCATATTGTATTGGTGTCCAAGACGGACCCTGACACAACATGGAAGAAATAAGAACACAAATATCAGGAGGCAGGGATCATTGGGCATCATCTTCAAGGCTGGGTACCACAAAACTGAAGGATAAATTCAATGTGTGGGATTAATTTGAATACACTTCCTTTTCCTTCTCCTTCTCCTCCTTCTTTTTCATTAAGAAACACAGAAATTGTGGGGCACCTGGGTGCCTCGGTCAGATAAGTGTTCAACTCTTGATTTCAGCTCAGGTCATGATCTCAGTGTCCTGGGATTGAGCCCCATATCAGGTTCCATGTTCAGTGGGAGTCTGCTTGAGAATCCTCTCCCTCTCCTCCCGCCCGTGCTTTCAGTATCTCAAATAAATAAATCAATCAATCCTATAAAATAAGAAAAGAAAAGAAGCACAGACATTGCAATCACTGTCAGGCACATATTAGCCACAAACCTAAGAACATATATGCACTGATGTCCACTATACAGAAATAGGCTAATAGTCAAATAGACCTGTTCACATACAATTTAGCATATGACATGTTCTCATTTGTAAAACAATTTTTTAAAATTTGACTTGGAGCCTAAAAAGAGTATATATTAAGTGATATTAAGCAAATATCACTTACTGTTTTATTTAAAAAAATATCAGGCTGGCAATTTTTTTTTTTAATTCATAGTGACATTTCTGTTAACTGGACTAGTTTCTGTTTGCTTTGCTAGCTCAGTAGTTTTTGAACATGATAAACTATTGAAAATTTATTTTAAGAAAATAACAATTCAGGGTGCCTGGGTGGCTAAGTGGGTTAAAGTTTCTACCTTCTGCTCAGGTCATGGTCTCAGGGTCTGGGATCAAGCCCCACATCAGGCTCTCTACTCAGCAGGGAGCCTGCTTCCCCCTCTCTCTCTGCCCCCCTCTCTGCTTACTTGTGATCTCTGTTTATCAAATGAATAAATAAAATCTTAAAAGAAAATAACAATTCCTCATCATTTGAGCAAGTCCTTTCTTCTAATTTGCATATGAGTAACCCTTAGTAGGTGATAAATAATTAAATGATCAAATGAAATCTTCATACAGAAACTTCCATATGTGTGCTTTTGAACAGTGCATAACAAAGTGGACTTTTCAAGTATTTTTCAAAGTGTGATTCATGAATCACCAGTATTAGAAGCACTAACAAATCTTGTAGCAAATGTGTATCCTTGGGACATATCCAAATCTACTGAATCAGAATCTCAGGGGCTGGGTTTAGAATCCACATTTTAGCAAGCACTTAGGTGGTCTTTTTGCATAATAAAGTAGTCAAGCTGTTGATTTTTGCAATATACTTTCCAGATTTAGCAAAACCTTATTCCCCGTATTTGTTCTAGCTGAGGCCCTTTGAGGACAAGATTGCCTTGCTTGATCTTGATATCCATTTCACTATGTAACTAGAACATGGAATCATAGTGTAGAGAAGGGTCTATTTCCCTCCTGGGTAGAATCCCAGGGCTGGGTCCTTTTGAAGCCCATAGAGGCTGCCTTGGTGGAAGGAGAAGGATTTGAAAGCTTGGATTCTGGTGTAGGCCTAACAAGTCAGTGCTCAGGACCATGTGTTCTTTTCAAATGCACTTAAATTTTAAATGTTCTCCATTTTTCTTTAGTGGACATAATCAAGTAAAAATAATCTTTCTATTAGTGGAAATAAGAAAGTGCCTTTGAGTAAACAGTTTCTTCTGCTACAGAAATTTGTGTGTTTATCTCAGTGTGACCAATCAATGAATTCCAAAAGGTTTATATATTTTTCTTTTTTTATTTCTTTCTTTTTTTTTTTTTTTTTTACTTCTATGGGGCAATCAAAGGCTAAATTCCAAAGGATTTGGAAATGTCAACTTGTAATACAAACTGGGTTAGCCCTAGGGCATGGGTTCAGAACCATAACTCACCATGTTTACAAATTATATCGCTTGGTCTAGGGTGCTAACTGTAAACTCACCGATAATGATAGTACAGAATGAATTACAGTCAGTCTCCTTCCTCCCTCCCCTCTTGGTGTCTGAACTGTCATAACATATGGATTCTTCATCAGCCCTCAAATCACACAGAGGGCTCCCCAGAAGCTAGTCTTGAAATCAATAAGCAGTCAGGCTTTCAGATGAAATATGGAATTCCTATAGACTTTTTAAAAAGGAGAACAAATGATTTCACTAAATGAATCCCCTACATTATTCCAAGCAGATGTACACACATCTGCGATCTTTAATAGAAAGGATAAAAATATAACATTCTGTTAGGTAACTTACACATTTCAAAAGTCACTCTTTTCTTTAAGGTATTTGTTTTCTCTTTGTTGTTCCTTCTCAGTTCTCTCCCTTTGTGCTAAAAAAGATATGCTTTCTGCACACTTCTGAGGACAGAATTCTGATACTTTGGTTTTTCTCAGTCTCCTCTTTCCCAACTTTCTCCACCCCCACTGCTTCTGTTCCATCTGTCCCACCTCCCTCCCTAATAATTTGGCTGCCAAAGCCATTATATCTTCTTAATTTGGTGTAAGCAGGATATACCTACTTTAAGATCCTGCAAACATTGGGGTGCCTGCGTGGCTCAATGGGTTAAATCCTCTGCCTTTGACTCAGGTCATGATCCCACACTCCTGGGATCCAACTCTGCATCAGGCTCTCTGCTCAGCGGGGAGCCTGCTTCCCTTCCTCTCTCTGCCTGCCTCTCTGCCCACCTATGATCTCTGTCTGTCAAATAAATAAAATAAAATCTTAAAAAAAAAAAAAAAAGATCCTACAGACATGAGGAAGAGGGTAGATTTTGGGTCTTCCTAGATGGGCTTCTCCCCATCACCAGGATGCACAGTCTAGGGAATGCCTAAATCCTGAGCTGCCAAACATTGCCATCAAATCTGTGGTCAAAGGCATAGTGATTTGGGGCACTTCAACAGAGTAAAGAAACACTCCTTATCCACTCTTTGCCTGAAAGTGTAGTATAGGGGGTGGATTTAATTTTTAGACCATTGTATTGTCTCTGGATTATATTAAGATAGATACAGATACAGTTATAAGTATCTTCATTTTGGAAGTGTTAATAAAAGTATCAGGGATTAAGGAACAAAGAGGAACAGGGATAAAGCAGATGATACATACTTTATTCTAATAAATATGTCAGGTGTATGTAAGGAAGTGCTAGAACTTGTATATGTGTAGCCAAATTCTGCCCACACATTGTTGAGAACAGTAAGCCACCATTTTCCTGGGTAATTGCCATTGATCTATATGTGACATTGTAGGCAAGGTCCTGTTAGACATCCAGTGGTGTAAGAGGACAACAGAATAGGAGACAATAAAAGATGAAAGTTTAGAGAAAAATGTTATACATTTTAAAATAGAAATAATGACACTGTTGGAAAGTTCTTGGAAATGACTATATTTTGGAAATCTTTTACATAATAATCAATAAATAATCAGTCATAATCAAACAATGTGGATAAACAAGGTATTATAAGGAAACAAATTTTACCTTTTTCCTATTCAAAAATGCTGTGGGCTAGCACACCAATTGACAAAACTGGGCAAAACCATCCAGGAATAGCCAAGTGAGGGCAGCTATCCCAGGAATCTAACAGGTCAGATTTCTCAGAATCCCTGTTCTCCCCATCCAGCTGCTACAGAAGCTAAAAGCTTTGAAAGGGATCCAGGGATGCCACTAGATGGGCACAGAACACCTCTTTCCAGATGTTTCTTTGGGTCTTAAATTTATAGTCAATCTCTAAGCACCCAACATTTGCCAAGGCCTGGAAATGAACTCTGTTCTCTCCCTTCTATGCATGCATTTTATAATCTGTTTTTGTCTCCAGGTCCAACCTAGTGTTTATTATAGCTTTCTATAATGTATATAAATTATGATTTTTTTCCTTGTCCCAAAACACTTTCCACAAATATGGTAACTATTCTATCCTATCATCAGTGTAATAACAGAAGCTTCACATTTTACTGTGTCACTTATCTATGTGATGGATAATGCTGACATGTGTTTTAAAAATAACTTATCTCAAGATTACCCACTCACAAATTTTATTTCTCAGGTTGAAACTATTTCTAAATTGATTATAAGGTTGCTGTTTTTAAATATCACAAATATCCCTGAACTCAATATTGCTCTATTATTTTGACTTCCTTTTTTTATCTATAGAAATAAAAAATGAGATAACAATGTTCTATCAGAACATTATATGAATATTGATATTTTTCAAAAGTATGCTCTTATTCTTCAGGCCTTCTGTAATGAAAATATGGAAAGAGCTTCTGGTTTCTTTGAAAAAAAAAATCAATGAAAATATCAAGACAAGGCATAATGTCAAGTAAGTCCAATAATCAGACCACAGCTAATGGCTAAAAAAATCATGAGGTGGCAAAAATGAAGTTTTATGTCTCTTCAGGTTAATAAACAAAGGCTGACTGATCTTTAGCCAAAGTGAAAATAATCTAGAATTTATTGTACACTCCATCAGGCTTTCTGAAAGGTCATCTAATTAACATTTTGTGTTAACTCTACTCTTCACCTTGACCTCAAAATACCAAAAATATGCTGCAGCATATTTTACTTGAAATTCATAGTGACTGTAGATATGAATAAACAGAAGGCTAGAAAACAAGAAGGGAGAAATCTTCCCTCTACTGGGGGGCATCAGAAGAGATAAGGACATTGAAAAGACAGCTGGATACTGAGATGAGGTCAAGATGGACGCTACCAAGGGATCCATACACCTGATACAAAGTCAAATTAGTTCTATAATTCCTAAGTAGAAATAATATGAGACCCAGAGCTGAAACTGTTTTCAATACAAAGAGAGCCTTAAGTCCTGATTTTATTAAATCACTGCATATTATATTAAACCACCGGGCAGAGGAGTCAAGATGGTGGAGAAGTAGCAGGCTGAGACTACATCAGGTAGCAGGAGATCAGCTAGATTGCTTATCTAAAGATTGCAAACATCTATAAATCTAATGGGAGATCGAAGAGAAGAAGAACAGCAATTCTAGAAACAGAAAATCAACCACTTTCTGAAAGGTAGGACTGGCAGAGAAGCGAATCCAAAGAGACAGGAAGATAGACTGTGGGGGGAGGGGCCGGCTCCCGGCAAGCGGTGGAGAAACAAAGCACTAAATCAGAACTTTTAAAAGTCTGTTCCACTGAGGGACATCACTCCAGAGGCTAAACCAGGGTGAAGCCCATGCAGGGTCAGCATGGCCTCAGGTCCCACAGGGTCACAGAAGGATAGGGGGTGTCTGAGTGTCACAGAGCTTGCAGGTATTAAAACGGGGAAGCTGGCTACAGAAACAGAGCGGAGGAGTGAGCTCTCAGCTCAGGGTTACCTTGAACTGGTCACAGGCTCTGTGAGCTCAGAACGCAACTGGAAGCCAGGGAGACAGGAGTAATTGGGCGCTATTTTCTGAGGGTGCACTGAGGAGTGGGGCCCCGAGCTCTCAGCTCCTCTGGACCACCAGAGACTGGGAGGCTGCCATTTTCATTCCCGTTCTCCAGAACTCTACAGAGGAACAAAAGCTCTTGAAAGCAAACCTGAGCTGATTACTCAGCCAGACCCCTAGTAAGGGTGGTACAATTCCACCTGGGGCAAAGACACTTGAGAATCACTACAACAGGCCCCTCCCCCAGAAGATCAACAAGAAATCCAGCCAGGACCAAGTTCACCTACCAAGGAGTGCAGGTTTAATACCAAGGAGAGCAGCAGAATTCCAGAGAAGGAGAAAGCAAAGCATGGAACTCATGGCTTTCTCCCCATGATTCTTTAGTCTTGCAGTTAATTTAATTTTTTTCAATTTTTTTCTTCTTCTGCTAATTTTTTTTAATTTTTACCCTTTACTTTTTAACGTTTTTTAACTAGTTTATCTAATATATATACATATATCTATACACACACATATATATATATATATATATTCTTTCTTTTTATATTTTTTCTTTTTTTAATTGTTTCTTTCTTTTTCTTCTTCTTCTTTTTTTTTTTTTTCCTGAACCTCTTTATATCCCCTTTCTCCCCACCATGATTTGGATCTCTTCTGATTTGGTTAAAGCGTATTTTCCTGAGGTTTTTAGTATTTAGTATTTAGTATACCCTTTCCTGAGGTCTTTAGTATTTAGTATACCCTTTTAGTATTTTTCTTGCTCCTTCATATACTCTTATCTGAACAAAATGACAAAGCAGAAAAATTCACCACAATAAATAAATAAAGAAAGAAAGAAAGAAAGAAAGAAAGAAAGAAAGCAAGAGGCAGTACCAAAGGCTAGGGACCTAATCAATACAGTTATTGGTAATATGTCAGATCTAGAGTTCAGAATGAGGATTCTCAAGGTTCTAGCCAGGCTCAAAAAGGCATGGAATATATTAGAGAAATCCACTCAAAAGATATAAAAGCCTTTTCTGGAGAAATAAAAGAGCTTAAATCTAACTAAGTTGAAATAAAAAGCTATTAATGAGGTACAATAAAAAATGGAGGCTCTCACTGCTAGGATAAATGAGGCAGAAGAAAGAATTAGCAATATAGAAGACCAAATTACAGAGAATAAAGAATCTGAGCAAAAGAGCAACAAACAGCTACTGGACCACGAGGGGAGAATTCGAGAGATAAGTGACACCATAAGATGAAACAACATTAGAATAATTGAGATTCCAGAAGAAGAAGAAAGAGAGAGGGGAGCAGAAGTTATATTGGAGAGAATTTCCCTAATATGGCAAAGGGAACAAGCATCAAAATCCAGGAGGTGCACAGAACCCCCCTCAAAATCAAAGAGAATAGGTCCACACCCCATCACCTAATAGTAAAATTTACAAGTCTTAGTGACAAAGAGAAAATCCTGAAAGCAGCCCGGGAAAAGAAGTCTGTAACATACAATGGTAAAAATATTAGATTGGCAGCAGACTTATCCACAGAGACCTGGCAGGCCAGAAAGACCTGGCATGATATATTCTGAGCACTAAACGAGAAAAACATGCAGCCAAGAATACTATATCCAGCTAGGCTATCATTGAAAATAGAAGGAGAGATAAAAAGCTTCCAGGACAAACAAAAACTGAAAGAATTTGCAAACACCAAGCCAGCTCTACAGGAAATATTGAAAGAGGTCCTCTAAGCAAAGAGAGGGCCTAAAAGTAGTAGATCAGAAAGGAACAGAGACAATATAGAGTAACAGTCACCTTACAGGCAATACAATGGCATTAAATTCATATCTCTCAATAGTTACCCTGAATGTTAAGGGCTAAATGCCCCAATCAAAAGATACAACGTGGGCACCTGGGTGGCTCAGTGGGTTAAGCCGCTGCCTTTGGCTCAGGTCATGATCTCAGGGTCCTGGGATTGAGTCCCATATCGGGCTCTCTGCTCAGCAGGGAGCCTGCTTCTCTCTCTCTCTCTGACTGCCTCTTTGTCTACTTGTGATCTCTCTCTGTCAAATAAATAAATAAAATATTTAAAAAGAAAAGATACAGGGTATCAAAATGGATAAAAAAACAAAACCCATCTATATGTTGCCTACAAGAAACTTATTTAAGACCCGAAGACACCTCCAGATTTAAAGTGAGGGGCTGGAAAACAATTTACCATGCTAATGGACATCAGAAGAAAGCTGGGGTGGCAATCCTTATATCAGATCAATTAGATTTAAGCCAAAGACTATAATAAGAGATGAGGAAGGACACTATATCATACTCAAAGGATATGTCCAACAAGAAGATCTAACAATTTTAAATATCTATGCCCCCAACGTGGGAGCAGCCAACTATATAAACCAATTAACAACAAAATCAAAGAAACACATCAACAATAATACAATATTAGTAGGGGACTTTAACACTCCCCTCACTGAAATGGACACATCATCCAAGCAAAAGATCAACAAAAAAATAAAGGCCTTAAATAACACACTGGACCAGATGGACATCACAGATATATTCAGAACATTTCATCCCAAAGCAACATAATACACATTCTTCTCCACTGCACATGGAACATTCTCCAGAATAGATCACATCCTGGGTCCTAAATCAGGCCTCAACCAGTATCAAAAGATTGGGATCATTCCCTGCATATTTTCAGACCACAAGGCTCTGAAGCTAAACTCAATCACAAGAGGAAATTTGAAAAGAACCCAAATACATGGAGACTATAAAGCATCCTTTTAAAGAATGAATGGGTCAACCAGGAAATTAAAGAAGAATTGAAAAAATTCATGGAAACAAATGATAATCAAGACACAACAGTTCAAAATCTGTGGGACACAGCAAAGGCAGTCCTGAGAGGAAAGGTACAAGCCTTTCTCAAGAAAAAAGAAAGGTCTCAAGTACACTTCCTAACCCTACACCTAAAGGAACTGGAGATAGAACAAGAAAGAAACCCCAAATCCAGCAGGATAAGAGAAATCATAAAGATCAGAGCAGAAATTAATGAAATAGAAACCAAAAAAACAATAGAGCAAATCAACGAAACTAGGAGCTGGTTCTTTGAAAGAATTAATAAGATTGATAAACCCCTGGCCAGACCTATCAAAAAGAAAAGAGAAAGGACCCAAATAAATAAAATCATGAATGAAAGAGGAGAGATCACAACTAACACCAAAGAAATGCAAACAATTATAGGAACATACTATAAGCAACTCTATGCAAATAAATTAGACAATGTAGAAGAAATGGATGCATTCCTAGAGACATATAAACTACCACAACTGTACCAGGAAGAAATAGAAAACCTAAACAGACCCATAACTAGAAAGGAGATTAAAACAGTCATCCAAAATCTCCAAACAAACAAAAGCGAAGGGCCAGACTTCTTCCCAGGGGAATTTTACCAAACATTTAAAGAACTAATTCCTATACTCCTGAAACTGTTCCAAAAAATAGAAATGAAAGGAAAACTTCCAAATTCATTTTATGAGGCCAGCATCACCTTGATCCCAAAACCAGACAAAGATCCTATCAAAAATAGAACTACAGACCAATCTCCTTGATGAACACAGATGCGAAAATTCTCACCAAAATACAAGCCAGTAGAATTCAATAGTACATTAAAAGGATTATTCACCACAACAAAGTGGGATTTATTCCAGGGCTGCAAGGTTGGTTCAACATCCACAAATCAATCAATGTGATACAACACATCAATAAAAGAAAGAAAGAACAAGAACCATATGATACTCTCAATAGATGCTGAAAAAGCATTTGACAAATTACAGCATCCCTTCCTGATCAAAACTCTTCGAAGTGTAGGGATAGAGGGCACATACCTCAATATTATCAAAGCCATCTGTGAAAAACCCACCACAAATATCATTCTCAATGGAGAAAAACTGAAAGGGATGTCCATTATCACCACTGCTATTCAACATAGTACTAGAAGTCCTAACCTCAGCAATCAGACAACAAAAGGAAATTAAAGGCATCCAAATCAGCAAAGAAGTCAAACTATCACTCTTCACAAATGATATAAAACTATATGTGGAAAACCCAAAGGACTCCACTCCAAAACTGCCAAAACTTGTACAGGAATTCAGTAAAGTGTCAGGATATAAAATCAATGCACAGAAATCAGTTGTATTTCTCTACACCAACAACAGGACAGAAGAAAGAGAAATTAAGGAGTCAATCCTATTTACAATTGCACCCAAAACTATAACATACCTAGGAATAAACCTAACCAAAGAGGTGAAAAATCTATACTCAGAAAACGATAAAGTACTCATGAAAGAAATTGAGGAAGACACAAAGAAATGGAAAAATGTTCCATGCTCCTGGATTGGAAGAACAAATATTGTGAAAATGTCTATGCTACCTAAAGCAATCTACACATTTAATGCAATCCCTATCAAAATCTTACCCATTTTTTTTTTCAAAAAATGGAACAAATAATTGTAAAATTTATATGGAATGAGAAAAGACTTTGAATAGCCAAAGGAATATTGAAAAAGAAAGCCAAAGTTGGTGGCATCACAATTCTGGACTTCAAGCTCTATTACAAAGTGGTAATCATCAAGACAGTATGCTAATGGCACAAAAACAGACACATAGATAAGTGGAACAGAATAGAGAGCCCAGAAATAGACCCTCAACTCTATGGTCAACTAATCTTCAACAAAGCAGGAAAGAATGTCCAATGGAACAAAGGCAGCCTCTTCAATAAGTGGTGTTGGGAAAATTGGACAGCGACATGCAGAAAAATGAAATTGGACAATTTCCTTACACCACAAATGAAAATAGACTCAAAATGGATGAAGGACCTCAATGTGAGAAAGGAATCCATCAAAATCCTTGAGGAGAACACAGGCAGCAACCAATTCGACCTCAGCTGCAGCAATGTCTTCCTAGGAACATCGTTAAAGGCAAAGGGAGCAAGGGCAAAAATGAACTATTGGGATTTCATCAAGATCAAAAGCTTTTGCACAGCAAAGGAAACAGTTAACAAAACCAAAAGACAACTGACAGAATGGGAGAAGATATTTGCGAACAACATATCAGATAAAGGGCTAGTGTCCAAAATCTATAAAGACCTTAGCAAACTCAACACCCAAAGAACAATCCAATCAAGAAATGGGCAGAAGACATGAACAGACATTTCTGCAAAGAAGACATCCAGATGGCCAACAGACACATGAAAAAGTGCTCCACATTACACAGCATCAGGGAAATACAAATCAAAACCACAATGTGATATCACCTCACACCAGTCAGAATGGCTAAAATTAACAAGTCAGGAAATGACAGATGCTGGTGAGGATGCGGAGAAAGGGGAACCCTCCTACACTCTTGGTGGGAATGTAAGCTGGTGCAACCACTCTGGAAAACAGCATGGAGGTCCCTCAAAATGTTGAAAATAGAACTACCCTATGACACAGCAATTGCACTACTGGGTATTTACCCTAAAGATACAAACGTAGTGATCCGAAGGGGCACGTGCGCCGGAATATTTATAGCAGCAATGTCTACAATAGCCGAACTATGGAAAAAACCTAGATGTCCATCAACAGATGAATGGATAAAGAAGATGTGTTATACACACACAATGGAATACTATGCAGCCATCATAAGGAATAAAATCTTGCCATTTGTGACGAGATGTGGATGGAACTAGAGGGTATCATGCTTAGTGAAATAAGTCAATCAGAGAAAGACAACTATCATATGATCTCCCTGATATGAGGAAGTGGAGATGCAACATGGGAGGTTAAGGGGGTAGGAGATGAATAAATGAAACAAGATGGGATTGGGAGGGAGACAAACCATAAGTGACTCTTATTCTCACAAAACAAACTGAGGACTGCTGGGCGGAGGGGGGGAAAGAGAGGGGGGTGGAGTTATGACAATGGGGAGGGTATGTGCTATGGTGAGTTCTGTGAAGTGTGTAAATCTGGCAATACATAGACCCGTACCCCTGGGGATAAAAATATATGTTTATAAAAAATAAAAAAAAATTTTTTAAAAACCACCTATTTGCAGAGTTGGCTGCATAAATAAATTAGAGAAAATACTTATATTAGAGAATATAGATACTTCTTAAATACATTTCCTATTCTGTTTATCATGATGGTCCCAATTCCATCACTATTGATTACTTTCTGAAATGCTGAGTTGCTGTAAATAGTTAAGGGGCTAGGGATTATAGAAGGGGCAAGATACATAAAAGGTTGATGAAAAGTCAATAAAATATTTCATAAGCACCTACTACTTCAACATAATTTGTGTTGGAGGAGGGGATAAAGATACAAAGTTGCATTTATTTTTTTCATTAAACAAGCATTTACTGAGTACCCAGTATGCACCATGCATTGTGTTAGCAGATAGAAAGATCAAATGACAAAATACAATTCCAGCCCTAGAGAAGTTTTAACTTACAATTCTTCCCTAATTTTCCATATCAAAAAGACAAGTGGACTGAGTATAAAATTTCTCCCTACTCACTTATTATTGTCCTAAATCTTACTTACTCATCCCCTTCCCCAACTCAAGAACTCCTTCCATGCATATGCTTTTCATGGCTGAAGCTCAAGGGGGAAATGTGCCTCCTCATATTTACAATGGCTAACTGCTCACCCCTTTAAGCCTTTTATAAATATTTTCTTCCAAGATCTGTATCTATTTTTATTATCAAGGCAGGGATGGGGTAAAATGGAGATGGAAATCAGCAGCACTATCAGTTCTTCCCTTCAGAATCTCCTCCCTGTGCATTCCTGTTACTTAGCCCTTCTGCTCTGGTTTTTATTTAGTTGGTTGGATGGTTGGTTGGTTGGTTGGTTGGTCGGTTTTGTTGATCAAGGATGAACTTACATCCACACATTATAATCACCCAAAGTCTGGAGTTTACCCTAGGGTTAACTCTTGGTATTGTATATTTTGTGGGTTTGGACATATATGGAGTGACATATATCTGACATAAATCCATCATTAAATCATACAGAGAATTTTTACTGCCCTAAAAATCCTATGTGCTCTGCCTTTTCATCTCTCCTTGCCCCAGCCCCTGGAAACCACTGATCTTATTATTTCCTTCTCAGTTTCACCTTTTCCAGAATGTCATATAGTCAGAATTGTGCAGTATGTAGGATTTTCAGGTTGGCTTCTCTCACTTAGTAATATACATCTAAATTTCTTCCATGCCATTTCATATCCTGAAAGCTCATTTCTTTTTAGCACCAAGTAATATTTTATTGTCTGGACATAACATAGTTTATTTATCCATTCACCTACTGAAGGACATCTTGGTTGCTTCCAGGTTCTGACAATTATGAATAAAGCTGCTTATAAACATTCGTGTGCAGGTTTTCATGTGGACATAAGTTTTCAACTCCTTTGGGTAAATACCAAGGAGTGTGATTGCTAGATCATATGGTAAGGGTATGTTAAGTTTTGTAAGAAACTGCCACATTGTCTTCCAAAATGGCTATACCATTTTGCATTCCCACCAACAATGAGTTAGAATTCCAATTGCTTCACATCCTTGCCAGCATTTAGTGTTGTCAGTATTCTGGATATGGGCCATTCTCACTGGTATGCAGTTACATTTTATTGTTTTAATTGCCCCTATTTTTATGTGGACATACCCACCCACTGCTTTCAATGTGGAAGAAGCCTCATAGAAGAGAAGGTGTTCTGAGCCAGAATCTATCTTCTAAACCCTTAGAAAATAGAATCATAGTCATTCTTCATATTCCAACACACATAATGCACCACCTAGGCAATGGTTTTCCTGAAAGCTGCTTGAAGTTTCATAGGCATGAAGGGCTAATGCCAGTGTCAAAAGCAAGTTGCTAATGCCCCAGGTAGAAAGCAGAAAATCATATGCCTTATTGGCCATAACAGCAAAAGTGTTGATTTCAGGGTCTAAACACAGCTAATTGATTTAATAAATACTTATTCTATTACTTATTTTCTCTTATTCATCCCCTCCCTTACTCCTCATAAACTTATACTATGGAGATGAAGGCTCATAATATAAACATAAGGTATTATATGCACCTAGGACATTAAAAGGGCCTGGTAAATTGTAAAGTAGTACTAAAATGTTAACATAAATATTAAATTCACAAATGGGACGAGGAGAAGAATTTTTACACTAATAGAATGGAGGTATAACCACTTCAGAACTATAACACGATGATATATAGTTATTCCTTTCTAAAGGAGACACAACCTAATTCAAGTTTAAAAATAAAAATAAAGAAGGAGTGCCTGGGTGGCTCATTGGTTTAAGCTCCTGACTCTTGATATCAGCTCAGGTCTTGATCTCAGGGTTGTGAGTTCAATCGCCACATAGGGCTCCATACCCAGTAAAAACAAACAAACAAACAAACAAAAACAAAACAAAACAAAACAAAAAACAGAAAAGAAAAGAAAAAAGAAAAAAACCAAGTTATGTGTGCCATCATTATCAAGGTCTAGATGGCCATAGACTTGCCTTCCAAGTGGTAATTCTGAGTCATTCTTTAAACTCCACCACAAAAAAATACCTTACAATTCTGTCTGGGCTAGTATCCATCCCTTATGTTGAAGGACTTTAAACCAAATTACAATTAAGATTCACCTGAGAATGTATTAACTCCTCTATCTATTAACAATAAGTTACTATGAACATGAATAGAGAGTCTGAAAATCTTAACTGAGAGGTGAGGGCATGGAAGGACCACACTGGGCTTAGCACAGCATCCTTCCATGAAGAAGGACCAACATGAACACTAAAAAGGTGTGGCCTTTGTTCTTGGTCAGTTTTCCTCAGATCAGTGCAAAGCAAACATGTGTAGGGACAGTATGTGTGGTCTTACCTAGTGTTGTGTACAAGAATATCTGTGGCCTTACAAAATCAGGGGAAATATCAAAGCTTAAAATAGCACAGAGGGCCATGGAGTATAGGGCAATTGTGTACAAAAAGAATGGTTCCTTAAGAGTAAGTCTAGAAAAATGGGACACATGATAGTTTATATTTTTATTTTATTTTCTTGTAAATGTGAGGGGGCCATGAATGTTCAAAGAAATTGGAAATTTTGGTCAAAAATGTCAGCATTTATATTATTTATTGGATGTCTTAAACTTATTTTTTTCCCCTCAAACTTACAGGATTCCATGTGTTGAATATTTTGTCAAACTTCTTAATTTCCCGCCCCACTTTGATTATTTGCAGTTGGCAAGTGTTTCTGCAAATAGTCTGTGGTAAGAACAGCCAGCTTCCTGAGAGATCTCCCTTTCCTAGTGGAAAGTTGTTGCAAGGCATGTGTGTCCTACCAGAGGCTATATGCCCTTGTCTTACCCCTTCCTGGCCAATGAAATAAGGGAAGAATTGGTGATCATCTATTATGAGGTTGGCCATGTCAAAGAAAACCGTGTACACCATCCTCTTGACTCATTCTTCATTCCAACCGAATGTTGACTCCCAAGAAAACTTCTGGAACCATATGTTGAAGGTTTGGTTGGCCTGCTTTCCTCTTTACCTGATTTCAACTGTGGAATGGATTTTCTGTAAGCAAAGAAGTAGATCGCCATCTAAAATCATTTGGGGACTGCATAGAGTATGACTTTGTGTCTTTTCTTATATAATCAGGTATCCTTTTGGTTCTTAATGAAAGGCACTTCTATTTTCTTTGCTGAGATGATGGTGGGGTGGGATGGATCTTCACTGTGTCTGTCTTCTCTCCCCACAAATTCAGATAAAATCTTACGGATCCAAAGAGATAACACATTGCCTCTATGTCTGTTAAGGGATCTATAAATAGCACCCAATCAGTTGTATGTGACTGGCCTCAGATTCCTATGCAGGGACACATCCCTGATAGTATTTGCAAGGACAATCCTAACGAACCTGGCAATCATGTGCTGAGACACCCAGTTCATCAACAGAGTGTCAGGACTCCACTTCAAGAAGATCCTGACTACAGTGGCTTTTGTCATTCATAGTTAGTGGTAACTATTATGCCATTTTAATGGGATTCTTAAGCTCACAAATGAAGCAAGACATTTTGGGGGGTTTTTGTTTGTTTTTGATTATGCCTTTTTTCTTCCTCTTCTTCTAAGCTTTCAAGAAATGATAAAGGAGAAAAGTGCCTTATACGTGTGATCCGAATATCCTAAAAGCTGCAGGACACAAGTAACAGCAGGAACAAGCATGGCCGAAAAGAAAAGGTTTTACTCAAATAAGTATCTACAGCAAAAAGAAACACAAGTAACAAATACTTCTGCCAGCTGCAGCCTGTTTTCTGATCATGAATCCTGAGATGTATTTAACAGAAGATATCTAAATAATTAACTTCATAGTGAGCCAATGACAGTGTTCAGTCACATAGAACAAACTTAAACTAAGAGACAAAGAAAAGGTTCAATTCAAAAAGAAATTTTAAAAGCCACTGCTGTGGTTCTATTTTTGCAGGATAATTAAACTGATTTAAGGAAATGATGGGATTAAGAGACAGAAATTGAGAGGTCATCTAATCTACCAGTTTTTCAAAAGCCAATCCTCTGATCTGTGCTGGTCTGAGATATTGTTTTCACAGTTAATGGCCAAATGAAATAATGTAGGAAAATGAATGAGTTCTTTAACAAAGCATTCAATATAGACTATTGCTCTTTATCTTAAAATTAATGTTTTCTAACTTTTAGGTGGAAATGTTCTTCCTTAAAGGAATTTTAGTCATATCTTTATTGACTAAAATTCCTTTAAGGAAGAACATTTCCACCTAAAAGTTAGGAAATTGTTGGTTTTGTTTGTAGTATCTTTGATCAAAATGTAAAGTAATCCTTTGTTCCTTAATTTTTTTCTTTTGGAAATTATACTGGTTTTTGCAATTTTAGAAGGCATTCATTGAACTGCCCTGCATTCAAGAAATACTCATTTAAACCTGAAAACTGGAATCCTGCATCATATTTTTTTTCCAGAAATAGAGGATATTTTATAATATCCCTGGATAATACTTGTCTATCCTAAAGACATTACACCATTAGAAATGATTTTTTACTTCTAATATCAATCTCTCAAAAGAGTGTTATATTACAAAACTTGTTTTTCTCCTGCCCAATATCATAGAAATTGAAAGATGAATACAGGACACTTAAAATATCTAGTTGAACTGCTTCCTTTCCTGTAGATGTGGAGATGGAGGCAGCCAACAGCAGAGACTGGATCTGTATTATATGATGGGGTAACTACACTGACATCATTTTACATCTTGTCCAAACTCTTTCCCATTTGCCATAGGGGCTCCCTCCTTAAACAGCAGATTCTAATTGCCAGGAAAAACTTTTGCAGATTTTGGCAAGCTTTGGTTCACTGTGAGTTTTGCCTAGACCATGCATCCATTATAAAAATAACAATATTAATATAAATTACATGTCATCTGAATATTAATTGTTTACTTCTTACACATATCCTATGTAGAGAAAGCTTTCATATGGGGACATTCTTGCCAACAGGATAATCAAAATGCCAGTGGAGTGTGGTATGATTGCACTGGTTGGGCTTACTTCAAGTTGTAGAAAAAGGAAAGCCAAACTAAAAATACTTTTTTCTTAAAATATCTCACAATTTGGAAAACAGCAATTTCTATTTACAACTGATACACACGGTAGAGCAGGATATGGAGAAAAATAACTGTACAATTTTTCAACAAACCAAGCTCTTCCACATTCAGCATTATGGTAGAATTCCAATATTTTTTAGGGAATCAGGTTTTCTGAAACGTGATCCAACTCAGATCCGTGTCTCTTTCTTTTTCTTTTTTTTTTTTTAACCCAAGATTTCTAGAATCCAACTTTCCTACACTTGCATATGTAAACATAGAACCATTATAGGGATGTTGATGTTTAAAAATTAGAGAGTGGGTATATGAAGTAGGAGAGATAAAAGTGGGAGATGGAGCGTAGAAGTGAGTTGAGAGAAATTGGAGGGGGAGACAAACCATGACTGTGGACTCTGAGAAACAAACTGGGGGTTTTGGAAGGGAAGTGGGGGGGGGGTTGGGTGACCCTGGTGGTGGGTATTAAGGAGGGCACATACTGCATGGAGCACTGGGTGTGGTGCATAAACAATGAATGCTAGAACACTGAAAAGAAATAAAATAAAATAAAATGGGGGGAAAAAGTGTTACAGAAAATAAAAAGCGAAATTGATTCTGCAATATTGGCCTTGTGATTTCATCTCTAGAAACCAGAAAGAAAGCAACACTTCACTCCTTGGTTGCTTGGCTATGAGGGTAGCTAGGGGACCTGAGGGAAGAATAGGCATATCTGGTGTGGGTGTCAATACTGTGCTTTGCCTACTTTGAACATTGGTGGGTGTACTTCCAGTAGACCACCATTTGACACGTCGGAGATTTATAAAACTTGCCTCAGTGGGATATCCTATTAGCATGGAGGAAGTATTATATAAATGAAAACCTAGATGATGCTTAATTTGCATATATACATGTAAACAAATGCACAAAAATATGTGGATGGTTGTTCCTGTAACTCATCTGTATGACTATATATTTAACTGAAGAAACCTTTGTTCTTTTTCACTACCTTATTGTACTCACATGTAGGTGTGTTTGGGGTCATTGATAACCCTGGCTTATTCATTTCAGCTTCTTGCAACAAAGGCCAGCTCTGCTCACTCCATCTCATCTCCAGAGTAGTTTGCCTTTTCCTGTGCACACTCATTGCCACAAATAATGCTTCCTAATGTATGAAACTTAACTCATTCCTTCCTGCCTGGCCAAGTTCAACTTCTCGCCCTGTCAATACTGCTTACCATGTCAATTCGATCTCTTATAAGAGGAATTGAGATTTTTCTCTTCTCTTCAATGATTACCCCCATTCTTCTGATCATAGCATACTGTTGTGTTTTTATGAAGATAAGACTTAGCATAATCCCCTTCAGGTTCTATCCATTTTGATGCAAATGGTGGGTATTTATCCTTTCTGATGGCTGGGTAATATTCCATTGTCTTTCTCTGATTGACTTATTTCATTTAGCATAATACCGCCCAGTTCTGTCCACACTGATGTAAATAATAGGTATTTATTCTTTCTGATGGCTGGTAATAGTCCCTTGTATTACTGAACCACATCTTCTTTATCTATTCATCTGTGGAAATGCATCTCTACTCCTTTCATAGTTTGGTTATTATGGGCGTTGTTGCTATGAACATTGGAGTGCATGTACCCCTTTTTTTTTCACTACATCTGTGTCTTTGGGGTAAATACCTAAGGGTGCAATTGCTGGGTCATAGCATAGCACTACTAAACGGGATTATGCTAAGTGAAAGAAGTCAGTCAGAGAAAGACAATTATCACATGATTTCATTCATATGTGGAACACAAGGAACAACATGGAGGACCAAAGGGGTAGGGAAGGAAAACTGGAAGGGGAAGAATCAGAAAGGAAGACCATGAGAGATTCTGGACTCTGTGAAATAAACTGAGGGTTTCAGAAGGGAGGGATGGGGGATGGTGTAGCTGAGTGATGGGCATTAAGGAGGGCACATGTTGTGAAGAGCACTGGGCATTATGTAAGTAATGGATCATTGAACACTACATCAAAAACTAATGATGTACTATATGTTGGCAAACTGAGCATGATAAAAAAAGGAGATAAGACTTATATTTTTCTTTTTTTATCCTTTTAAACATTTATATTACACAAAAATATGCAATTATGACAAATAACTATGTATGTATTATTATTCTCAACAGAATTTTATTCACAGTTGGATATTTAATCGATATGCATTTCTCTATAAAATCTTAATGAAGATTTAAGTGGGAGCTGTATGCAAGTGAAATTGCATGGGAGCTAAAATAATGATCCATAGCTTTGCCACTGTGATTTTTGTTTTGGAACTCAAAATGCCTGCTCTCAGCTGACTTATTCGCTAAGCAAGGTAAAAATATTGGAGGTTTCTGTTCTGTTTTGTTTTGCTTAGCAGATATTCTTTTGTGGACAAATAGATTCTGACATAATAGGGGGAGGGTTAGCATTGTTTCAATTCCCAGTTCAATCTCTGCTTTCCCTCTGGATGGCCCAGCAGCAATGCTTAATAAATAACTGATTCTAGGAAGCTTAAAAGAAATAGTTTCTATAAAGAAATTCATTATATTTAAGGGCAAAACTATACCACTTGCCAAAATTAACTTATAAAGAAGTAAATATTATTCAGATACACATACCATCTCTTAACATATGGACATCAACATCTGTTAAAATATTTTCATGTTTCTGTTTGGAATTGCTTGGAAGCCACCGTTTCCTGAAGGTGACATCACTGGGCTATCCAGTGAATTGAGGCAAAGAAGGGTGGTTATGGTGATGAGGGAGCACGAGGCTGGCTGAGGACAAAGCAAAAGCTGGCCACTTGTACCCCCTCCCCCATCCGCTTCCCCTCTGTCATATGTGTAGCATCCCTCAGGCAGCCCTGACTGCCATGAACAATAAGCAAATAGTTAACTTGCAGAGCTCACAATCCTGCTAGACAGGAGTCTCCCTTGGCTTACAAATGTCTTAAATCTCACTAACAAAGATGATTAATAGCAGGATTTTGATACCCCACCAAAAAAGTCTCCCAACTATCTTAATGTTAATGGCTGGTCTAAAGACAACATTGATCCAGCCAAGGGCAAGGCCTCCGGCAGGCCTGGTACATCCTGGCACCTTGTAGGCCCTCTTTAGCATATGAAAACTTCCTTCTCCTCACCTTCCCCCAACTGCAAGGTACATAACATGCCTACCCTCACAACTTGGGGCAGCAGCTCTTCCTGCCCACAGGTCCTGTCCCCGTGTTTTAATAAACCACCATTTTGCACCAAAGATGTCTCAAGAATTCTTTCTTGGTCATCGGCTCCGGACCTGAGCCCACCGAACCTCACCTAGGTTCTAGAACTTCATCAATGGTGTGCACATTCTCTGGTATTTGTACCCACATCTTAAGAAGCGGACCATAGTGTATATTGGTCAATGGGCTGATGGAGTTTCATTGCTATTTTGAAATGTTTCAAGCAAAAAGAAGAGCACATGCATTCCATGGTATATCATACTCTCCCTGGCTTTACTAATGGATGAAGATGGTTGACTACCAGATGTAATATGGTAGGCTTGACAAAAACTTTGCCAATTTCTCTTCTCTTTGCTTCTTACTTACTTACTTACCCACTCTACTAAAAAAGACACTACCAAAGTACCAGTGTATGTGGTAAGAAAGCATGGTATGATCTCTATGAACTCCAGAGCTAGATTAGAGGGCTAGAACTCCAAAGCTAGATTACACTGGTTAAGACTTCTTACCCTCTTTTTTTTCTTTCTTCTTTTTTTTTTTTTTTTTTTTTTTTTTGTGCCAGGGAACCCTTTGGCACTCTGGTGAAACTAATGAACATCTACTTAGAATCAAGTGCTGTTTTTAAACAACTTTAATGAGATGTAACTGAAGTAAATAAACTATTTTCAATGTGCAATATAAGTAGCCTTACATATGTAAATATCCATGAAACCATCACCATGATCAAGATAAAAATATTTGATAACTCCCAAAAGATCTTTCATGCCCTTTACAATGGAGTGCCCCCTTCATATCATCCCTAGGCAGCCAGTGACCTTCACTAGATTATTTTACATTTTCTACAATTTTATATAAGTAGAATTGCATATTATATGTTCTTTTTGTCATTTATAAATGTCAATTAGATCAAGGTGGTTGATAATATTCAAATCTTTCTCACCTTTTCTGATTAAAAAATCAGCAAGATAATTTTTTCAGTGTGATATTAATTGCTAAGAGAATTGTGACTCTGCTGTATTTGTAAACTTGTCTATTTCTCTCTTTAATATTGTCTGTTTTTGGTTCATGTATTTTTAGGCTCAGTTATGAGGCACAAACACAGTTACTGTATGATTTCTCTTTTATCATTGTGAAAAAAAAAGTCCTCTGTATCTGAAGTGGTACTCTGTGTTGAAGTATATTCATCTGATGTGACAATGGCTCTAAATTTTCAATGTTAACTGTTTTCATGGTATATCTTTTTCCATCCATTCACTTTCAACCTATCTTTGTTTTTATATTTAAAGTGTGTTTCTGATAGGAAACTTCTAAAAGGATCTCATTTTATTAACTACTCTATTAATTTCTGCCTTTTCATGAAAGTGTTTTAAAAAATTAACATTTAATATAATTAATGATATTGTTTGATTTTGGTGTACCGTTTTATTGTTTTCTGTTTCTTTTAGCTGTTCCTCGGTTCCGTCTTTTCTTCCTTTCTTTGGATTAATTGAATTTCTTTTAGCATTCTACTTTAATTTAAATTTCTTTTTTTGGAAAACAAGATCCTTTTCTGGCTAGATATCCCCCCCCCTTTTTTGTGGTTGCTCTAGGAATTAAAATATACATGCCTAAACTAATAAGTTTACATATAATTGATACTGTACTATGTCATGTAAGTATGTTTATGTTACATTTGACTTATATATTACCTGTTATATATACTTATAAAATGTGTATATTACAATATATGTATTTGTATTTATGTACATATGCACACATATATTACCCTATCTAACAATTTTATATTTATAATCATACATATTTTAAAGAACCTAAAGGATAATATACCTATTATATTTAATCATATGTTTGCCATTTATGTTGTTATTCATTTATTCCCAAAGAAACATATTTTTCTTTGATATTTCTCTTGAGCTTGAAAAATTTTCCTGAGCATATTTGTACAGAGGTCTGCTGGTGGCAAAATCTTAGTTTGCTACATCTCAGGATGATG
The DNA here is from genome assembly GCF_011764305.1 of Mustela putorius furo. Lineage (NCBI taxonomy): Eukaryota > Metazoa > Chordata > Mammalia > Carnivora > Mustelidae > Mustela > Mustela putorius. The sequence continues at coordinate 24,443,240 of NW_025421341.1, forward strand.
TCATTTCTGAAGAATATTTTCACTATATATAAAACTCTGATTTAACTTTTTTTTCTTTTTTCTATTCAACACTTTAAAGATGTTGTTCCATTGTCTTTTTTTTTTTTTTTTTTTTTTGACAGAGAGAGACATAGTAAGTGAGGGAACACAAATAGAGGAGGTAGGAGAGGGAGAAGCAGGTTCTTTGCTGAGCAGGGAGCCCAATGTGGGGCTTGATCCTAGTACCCTGGGATCATGATCTGAGCCGAAGGTAGATGCCCAATGGCTGAGCCACGAAGGTGCCCTCCATTGTCTTTTTGTAATTCAAATTCAGTTATCCAACATATAGTATATCATTAGTTTTTGGTATAGTTTTCAACAATTCATTAGTTGCATATAACACTCAGAGCTCATTATATCATGTGCCCTACTTAGTGTCCATCACTCAGTTACCCCTCCACCTGCCTCCCTTTCTGAAACACTCAGTTTGTTTCCCAGAATCAAGAGTCTCTCATGGTTTATCTCCCTCTCTGATGACTTCATATTCAGTTTTCCCTCCCTTCCCCTATGATCCTCTGTGGTAATTCTTATAGTCCACTTATGAGTGAAACCACATGATATTGTCTTTCTCTGATTGACTTATTTCACTTATACCTTCCTATCTAATTTTCCCAGCACTATTTATTGAAGAGACTGTCTTTTTTCCCATCAGAGAGTCTTTTTTACTTTGTCAAATATTAGTTGACTATAGAGTTGAGGGTCCTTTTCTGGACTCTCCATTCTGTTTCATTGATCTATGTGGCTCTTTTTGTGCCAGTACCATGGTGTTTTGCTGATCCCAGCTTTGTAACATAGCTTGAAGTCAGGCATTGTGATGCCCCCAACTTTGGTTTTCTTTTTCAACATTCTCCAAAAAGACCCTATTTAGGGTCTTTTCTGGTTCCATACAAATTTTCGGATTGTTTGTTCCAGCTCTGTGAAAATGTTGATGGTATTTTGATGGGGATTGCATTGAATGTGTAGATTGCTCTGGGCAGCATAAACATTTTAACAATGTTTATTCCTCCATTCCATGAGCATGGGATGTTTTTCAATACCTTTGTGTCTTCTCCAATCTCTTTCATAAGTGTTCTGTAGTTTTTAGATCTCTTGGTTTTGTTGTCTTCTGACCTCTGCACTGGCTGATGAGAAATCAGTATCATTCAAATCATTGCTTCCCTGTGTATAATGTCTTCTTCTGTAGATAAGATCAAGATATGTTTCTTTGTCTTTGGTTTAACAACATTCGGTCGCAATGTGTTTAGGCATCATTTCCAATGAGTTTACTTTGCTTGAGATTAGCTGATTTTTTTAAATTTATAAGCTGATGACTTTCACCAAACTTGGGAAATTTTTAACCATGATTTTCATACTTTTATTCTGCTCCAAACTCTTTTTACTTTACTTCTGGGTTTACTTTTATTTTTCATTACTTCAGTGATATATATGCTGGAATTTTAAAAAATATAATCTCATAGATTCCTAAACCTGGTTTTTGTTCTTCATTTTTCTAATGCTATTTCTCTCTCTATTCTTCAAATTAAATAATTTGTATCAGTCTATCTTCAAGTGCACAGATTCTTCCTTTGTCATCTCTATTCTGCTAATCATAGCAATGACTTCTTCATTTCACATGTTATATTTCTCAAAAAATTTCTTTTGTTTTTTTTTCATATTTTATATTTCTCTGCTAAAAACTCCTAGTTTTTTGTTCTTTTCAAGGATATTTTCCTTGCTTTATGAAACGTACTACAATGGTTGCTTTAAAGTTCTTGTGTGAAGATTTCTACACTGGGTCATCTTAGGGCTAGTATCTGTTGATTAACTTGTCCCTTGAAAACTGGTCATGTTTTCCAGGTTCTGTCACATTGAGTATTATCAGAGTGTATATTGGATATGCACATTATGTTGTTTAGGCTCTAGATCTTCTAGAGAATGTTGAGGGTTTATATTTTAGCAGAAAATCAACTAGATTAACTTCTGACAGGAAGCTATTTTCTATGATGTGTGCTCAGATTTCTGTACAGTTTTCAAAATCTCTGCTATGGTTCCAATTTGCCACATGAATATATTGAGCAAAGAATAGCTGAAGAATTTTATAGATTTGGACACAGCAATAATAGTTTTCTTCTTCCGGATCTTTTCTCTCCAGGATTTGCTCCCATGCTGTACAGCCCATAGGCACATCTTATGTTGGTTCCTACAGCCAGAAAAGAAGGGTATCCCTTGGAGCTTAGCTGCCAGTATCACCAAGACTGTACTACAAAAAGACTGGGGTCTTCCCCAGGCAAAGTCAAATGCAGGGGAGAAAAAAAAAAGTGAGACTCATGGTGTAACTCTCTAAGATATGATTCCCCTCAATAACTTGCCTGCATAATATTTTTGTTTGTTTTCTAACCAGAGCTTTTAATTGTAATCAATGGGATAGATGGGCTGAAGTGAACCACCATGCTGAAACTAAATCTACAGGCTTTTTTTTCCCCAGACTTAAATGGTTATATTTTATTATCCATTTTAGCATTAAGAGATTTTACTAGGTCTCTAGTAGGGATCAATTATTATTAGAATCCCACTGTACATCATTTGTAGCTTTCTTGTATATAATTATGCTTCAATTAACTAGATAATACTGTGCTTACAATGTTCAGTTTTGAGCATTGTTGCCCATGTTGCCATTTGCTGTTTCCTTAAAATGAAGTCCCAAACTTTAAAAAAAAAAAAAAATCGACCAACTCTGCATAAGATCTCAGAATAAGATTTTTGGGTACTTAAAACAAATATATGGCTACAAAGAAAGTCAGTGGTGTGATAGTCCCATCTGATTATGTGCGGTGTCTTCATTCCCCCCTTGAATTATGGCATTTCAGAACGTTAGAATCATGAGTCCTTCCAATTCATATTATTTCTTTTCGTTATTTTATGAATAAATTACTGGAAAAAATAAAAATGTAGTGATATCTTCAAGAGCCTAGAACTGATTAATGAGAGACTCAGGCTTTTACCCATACATCCTCACCAATTTCATTGGTCAAGTCTGCTTCCATTTTTCAACATATGATAGTAATTACTTCATTGAATCAGCAAATAATGTTCTGAAGTATGTATCATTATTAGCTCCATTTTCCAGATTAGGGAACTGGTAAGAGTTTAGAGATATTATGTATCCTCCCTACATTTGCAAAACAAGTAAATTGATCAACATTACTCCAAAGCATATTAACTGGCCATTCTGACTCCAAAGTTTATAGCACCAACTCTATGAATTTATGCGTCATGATCTGGCATATTGTTTTTATTTTTGTAAATTAATTGATATGAAATATAATAAAAATGTCACCTTTAGTTCTGTATACATTAAATCGATTTTATTTAAAGGAATAACATTAAAGGTAATACAACCATCCTGAAAAATCTGGACTGTGATATATACATATGCACCCAATAAATATTTATTGGAGTAATGAGTGATACTATCACCTTGATCATCATCATTATCACTGACATTTATGAAACATTTATTAGGTGTCATGTGCTTTGCTCAGTTCTTCAAGAAAAAAAAATTTTTTTTTAATTCTCCAAACAAACCTTCTGTTTTATATAACATATGTGGAAATTGAGGCACAAAGAAATGTAGTAACTTTCCCAAGTTCATAAAATCAGTCTGGGACAAAAACCCAGACACTGCAAACACTGCTTTTAACCAATATAAAAAGAAGAGAATATGTCATTTAGTAACACATCATTAGGCACCATTTGACATTTGTTATTTGTTATCACTCCATTATTTAGTTTTGCAATTTCAACACCCCTCACCCCCTGCCATCTTAGCTACTGTTCCAAAAATGGGATCAATATGTAAAAATTCAATTCTACCTTCTGGGGCTCCTCGCTTAATCATGAACATTTTACGCTATCCTAAAAATTTTAAGAGAAAACAGAACTATTTAGAAAATAGATTAAATAAGCATATAATAAGTATCTTTAAAGACCGTTGACAAAAACTTGTCCAGGACGAAGTATAATATAATTTTGTGCCTTTACCGGTAGAATTCCTCATTTCCTGTTCCCTTTCTGATGAACAGAATAAAGTCACAAATAGAATTGTTTCTCAATAGCTGAGTTCTCTGAATTTTCGAAATAACTCACCTATACCATTTGAATTGTCCTTCCCAGTTATTGCATTCTAAGAAAATGTTGTTCCTTCTTTAAACAGATCAAAGAAGTACTCTTTATGGGTAGGAAAGGCATACCTTCTTTCTCCTTCTGTTCATTGTGTGTCTTACCCTCAAACTGTTCAAGGAATCCTTGCTTAATAAATAAATGAATGAATGAAGAAAGCCCCTAGCAGGGTTATCTCAAGCATTAATAATTTGCAACTAAAATAAAAAGAACTAGAAAGCTACATATAATATCTGACTTCCATTTCCTCATTATTCTACAATTAATTTTTTACTAAATAGAAGAGACTTCTATTTAGACTTCTCTTTTCTCTATAGTCCTCAGCTTCATTCTATACCCTTAATATCTTTGAACCCGGCTAGATGACAAAATGTTAGCACTGCACCTTTGTTGTTGTTGTTGTTTTTTCCTCTAATTATCTCTTCCTGTTGACTTTCTATTGTCAAATATTTCTTTGAAATCATTTTCTTGAAGAGTCACTTTTCCTAACCAGAACAAAAATATTCTAAATAAAAATTAAACATGGGTTTTGAGCAGATGTTTAGTTCAATGTCATGATATCTAGAACAATGTAGGGAAAACAATATCTTGATGAGAAAGCTTAAGCATGAAATATCTTTCTGTAATCTCAATTCCAGAAACAAGAATTTTTTGGCAAGTGAAAACACAGATTTATTTATTATGATGTCTGTGGATGTAAAAACTTATTAATTGGTAGAATAACATGTGAATAAATATCTTGCTTAAAATAAAAGATTACTTCTTCAGTGTCTGGGTGGCTCAGTTGGTTAAGTGTCTAATTCTTGATTTTGGCTCAGGTCATGATTGTGGGGCTGAAGGATCAAGCCTCGCATGGAGTTCCATTCTAGGTATGGAGCCTGCTTAAGATTCTCTCCCTCTCCCTTTGCCCTTCCCCACTTGGTCTCTAAATAAATAAGAGCTTTTTCATTAGCACCGAATTTAAAAAAAAAAAAAAATGTGTGTGTTGGGGGTTGGGGGATGGTTTGGAAAATGTTTGGGGGTCTGAAAGCTTCCATGTTCATTACACCAGAAAATAAAATGCAAGTTATGTTATCTGCTAATTTTCAAGACATGTCCAAGGTCTGGATTCTCTGCTACTCTCCTGGGAACTTGTTCAGTAACATATGTGTTAGTTAGAGATGGGAAGCTTTTTCGAGGAACCCCTCCAGTTTCTCTGAAACAATTTTGACTCAGCTCTACATTCCCTTCTTAAATTCCTGTCAGGTTTGGAGGCACTCACACGTGAAAGGGACAAATTCCCCAGAAGGCTGTGGCTCCCTGTGGCAGGCTTTGTGAGACTATAAAAAGATTAAGACCCCAGCTGTGCCCATGTCAACTAGTGAACCTCAAAAGTAGGGTCATCAACTGGAGAGAAAGTCTTAATTTTTGTATAGGTTAAAAAAGAAGAAAAAAAGTAGGGAGCATAAGATAGTGAGTAGGGAGATGGTAAATCTGGAATAAGAAATAGGTTTACAGGTGTGGGGGAGGCTGGAAAAGGTGCCTAGTTGGCTTCTTAAACAGAAAAAGGAGAAAGCAATAACCAACAGAAGATTCTTAATGATCTGAACACGGTCACAGATGCCTGAGGCTGGGCCTATTTCAGGCCAATAATGAGCTTTTGGGCTTGTGGAATCATTTATTTGGCTGTGCAGCCTGGAGCCCAAGGGCGCTGTTCATTAGGAAGCAGGAACTTTACCTAAGGGTTGTTTGTGTTGGTCTTTCTTGCCAGAATGAATTGTTCATTAGCATCTGAGAGAAAACCACCTCTCTCTATAGATAAATGGTTTAAAAACAAAACAAAACAGAACACAACAAAACTTGTTGATTGGGGTTGGGTGAGCAAAGGGAAAGAGTAGTCAATAGATTGCTAAACCCTTTGATGGTAGTTGAGGGGCACATAAATTCGTGCAGCATAAATCAATCCCAAATCACTGCAAGACTAACCTGATTTTAATTGTTAAAATGGCAAATTAACTTGGCCCTATGTTTGGTCCAGTTCTTTGGGTTGACTTACTGATATAATTGGCTAAGGCCAGTGGTTATCTAATACAAGCGAGCAACTATTAGTCCCATTGGATAAGTTAGTGCACCGAACCATGACCATCAGTCACCCTGGGGATGGTCCTCCAGTATGGAAACAGGGCTAGGGGTGAGGATCAAAGTGGAGGGTCTGGGTCTTGGAATTCTAAAGACTGGGTGGATATACCCAGCTATGTAGGGACTTGGATCTCGTCTTGTATGATGTTACAGTAAGAAGGTTTCCTGCTTTTTCTGGGGCATTCAAGTTTAATAGCATTTAGGAATGATGGTTTTCTTTCTCTGTAGAAAGTTCGTGAGTAATGGTATGGAAATGAAAACATGTTTCTTTGTTTCTCCTTTTACTGAACTTCTCCAGAAAGTAATTTGGAGAGTTGAAAATGTATGTAGCCTAGAGACTATAATAAGATAATTTTAAAAAATAAAATGAAACTAAATAAAATAACCAAAAATAAGTTTTCTTTCCAGATGGAGATTTTCATAGCCTGGAACAAAGTACACAGAAAAGGTTTATATAACTGATTAGGGACAGGAAGGCTCAGAAACAAATCCTGAGCTACAAGAGGTTTGCTGCCAGTGACACAGGCGATTCAAATTTGACTAACACTCTCATAAAGGGTAGAAGCAATTGGCTGCTGCAAATCAGAAAACCAACTTTGTCCTGGAGGTTCCTTTTAATTGAGGTTAACTGCTAGGTTGCCTTAATTACTGTGCTTTTCCCCAGTACTCCTAGCAAATATTCCATTGGCCCTGACTCTGGCAGTATCCATCGAAATGTTGTAAAATTACCAGTGACTGAGAGAAGGAGCAACACATTCAGACAGTGCCTTAAAGATCGGATTAGTTCTTGTGAGGACCCACTGCTAATGATGTCTCTGCAAATTGTGCTGTAGTTATTTAAGTAGAACACATTTTTGCACAATGTATCTGGGCATAGAGACACACAGATGCTTTCACAGCCCAACACAGCAAATTCATAACTGTTTATAGGAGCCCTTTGTTTCCTCCTGCTGACTTTTTTTTTTTGTCCCTTCCTTTTTATTAAAATGATACAAAACAAAAACTTTTCTACCACCAAATCTGCCATTACCCAGAATACTAACCCTTGAAACTATTTGTGATCCTAACAGTATTTAGAAGTATCGAGCCATCAGGAATGCCAACATGGAAATTCATTGCACCCACCAGCTGCATGAACGTATTTTTTTCTGGAGTGTCTTCTACTCCTGGTTTTGATGTTAATGTATTTCCAGAGCCTTCCTTCAAGTGAAAAGTCCCTTATTTCTGCCCAAGGTCCGTATGAATCTTTTCAATGAACAACATAGCTATAATAACTTTTGGAAAGTGTGAAATTTTGTGAATGTAACAGTAAAATTGTGTGTTTGTGTGTGAATTTAGCTATCCTCTGCCTGTTTTACTTGGCTTAAAATGAACTAAACTACCAGTGCCAAGTTTAGCAATTTGAACTGACCACCTACAGAATCAGATTAAAGGATGAGAAAATAATAGGCATTTTCTCCAGAGCAAATGTTGGCCATTTGCTCCACAACTTCCAATGTCTTACAATGAAATAAAATAATGAGCTATGAATCAGCAAAATTTGCTTTATTATGTAACCTGGTAACTATTTCCGATGACATATTTTCTAAACTTTGTCACTCCTTCCTGATATTGGCAATTTATAACTTTCATTTGGGACTTTCATTATAAGAGACAATATTTAGATCATCTGAAAGTGTTAGGCTGGAGATTCAAATTGATTTCTTTTCACCAGGGGCATTTTCTTGGAACGTTAATTTCTGGAGTACTTCATGTAGTCTCTGGATAACTGCCATTTATCGATTTCACACCGTGTTTTCAAAAACTGAAAGTTTAGTTGTGAATTAATAAGGAATCTCCATAAGAAATACATCAATGAATGAACCATGACTCTTCATTCGTATGCATTGTCCTCATCGTTACCAGTGTATGGGGATGGAAGGACAAAATAACTTTTATACATTTTCTTTTAATTTAGTAAACATGGCAAAACACCAAAAAATAAAAAGTAGTATGAGATAAAAAGTAGTATATGATAAAATTATCCTATACCCAGTAACCAGGGTTTAAAAATTATAAAATATTGCCATTATTGCTTAGGATATATATATTTTAAAGGAAATACAACATTAAAGAAAAAAAAATGACACCATTAAGTCTCTTCCCCAAACCTTTTGACTTTTTTCCCCCCAGAAACTACCACTACCAAATACTAGTATGTTTCCAGTTGAATAGCATGTATGTGTCTATCTATAGAGTTATGTGTTTGTTTTATATAAATGACATCCTGCTGTGTTCAACAGTTTTTAATCTTGCTTTTTTTTTCACTAAACATGTTGCCTTTGAGATCTGTATGTAGAAACTTATAGTTCTAATTTGTTCATTGTAACCACTGTGTAGTATTGTTTTATATTCCACAATGTATATATAGATTTTTTACTGATGGATTCTTAAGTTGTTTTTATTTATGCAGTAATTATTAGCAAATCTTCAAGGGACACGCTTGATAAGTCTCCTGATGCACATTTGTAAGGATTTCCCTGTGATACATATGTCTAGAAATGCAATTGTAGGTCTAAACCAAACAAATTTTTAACTTACTAGTTATTGTCAAATTGTTCTCCAAAGTGGGAGTAACAAATTTGCTTTTGAGAAAGCAGTGACTTTGTGGTGTACATATTTGTCAACTTTGAACATTTCTAGGCTTATAAAGTATTTTGCCCAACTGTAATTATGAAATGAAAAATCAAAAAAATGAACTAATTTGCATTTTCTGATACCTTTTGAGATCACAACACTTTTCACCCCATTGTTTGCCTGTGAACTGCCTTCTCTGTGAATTGCTTATAGAAGTCCATTCACCCTTTTCCTACATGTTTGTTTGTACATGGTTCTTACAGGTGTGTGGGATTATATTCAAATCTGGTACTATCCCTTTCTTTTACACATTGTAAAAGTTTTCTTTCACTCATTGTAAAAGTTTTCTTTCAGTTTTGTGCTTGTTCAACATTATTCATTGTGCCTTTATGATAAAGATGTTTACATGTTAAGGTAGTCCCAATTATCTATTTTTTGAATTATGCTTTTAGCTAGAAATACTCTTCAACCAGAGTTTATAAGAAATTCTAATAAGTATTTCACTAATTACAGTAAATTTAAAAATATGTATTTTGGCCTACAATACTCTGGAATTAAATCAGGGATATAATTTGAAATAGGAACTTAGTGTAATTTTTTTTTTCTTCTATATATAAAACTAGTCTAAACAACATCCTTTGCTGGTGTGTCCTACAGTTCGTTATATACCAGATGAAGCCATGCATATTTGGTCTTTCTATGGTTTTGGGGTTTTTTACCTAGTCCTCTGCTTTTTTTTTTTTTTAGATTTTATTTATTTATTTGACACAGAAAGAGAGAGCACAAGCAGGGAGAGAGGCAGATGGAGAGGGAGAAGCAGGTTTCCACTGAGCAGGGAGCCAAAGGAGCCACTGGATCTTAGGACTCCATGACCTGAGCCAAAGGCAGTCGCTGGAACAACTGAGCCACCCAGGCACCCCATGCTGCTTTAATTACTCTATTTTCGTAAAAATAACTCTTGCTTTCTGGTAGAGTAAGCCTCACAATGTTGTTTATTTTTTTCAATTGTCTTGGCGGCTATTAGACTTTTATTTTTTTAATATAAGTTTTAGTAATCGTTTGCTTTTCTCTTAAGTAACATGTTTGATATCTTTATCCAATACATTAATATGTATGTAGACTAACAGGGGGGAGAATTGACATGTTATTAACTACATCCATAATCATGGTTTACCTCCCTATTTAATCAAGAGTTCTTTGGGGACTTTCAATTATATTTTCTTTTCTTTTTTTTTTTTTTTTAAGATTTTATTTATTTATTTGACAGAGACAGAGATCACAAGTAGGCAGAGAGGCAGGCAGAGAGAGAGGGGGAAGCAGGCTCCCTGCTACGCAGGGGCTGGATCCCAGGACCCTGAGATCAGGACCTGAGCCAAAGGCAGAGGCTTTAACCCACTAGCCACCCAGGCACCCCTTCAATTATGTTTTCTACATTACTCTGTTCTTATTCATCTTCTGTTTGATCTTTTCCCAGGTAGCTTATAGATTTCATTGATATTATGTAATTGTATTTTTTTTAATGTTTTAAATGATTGTTATGATATTGGTATTTCTATGATCTCATTCATTCCAACAACTTTGATGAATGGTCTTATTACATTTTAATCCTTGGTTTTAGTTTCTTTTGCATTTTCCTTACAGACAATTGTCTCTTTGCTCATGAAAATTCTTTTTTTTTTTAAATTAACATATATTGTATTATTTGCCCCAGGAAGATTCTTATGTTCATTTCTTTTTCCTTTTTATTAGCTCAGTAGAGGCAATACTTGTCCTTCTTATCTTATTCCTGACTTCAAAAGGACTTCCACGCTTCCAACTATTAAGCACTGTTTTATGTAGATGATATTTATTAGGGATAAGAAATGTCTTTCTATTAATAACTTGCTATGGATTTTATCAGGAATGAGTATTGATTTGAATGGTTGCTTTTTCTGCAACTGGTGAGATGATGGTAAATGATTTCTACTTCCTAATCTGTTATTGTCGTGAATAGTATTAGTATCTTGCCATGCAATGCCATTTTTGTATTTTTCGAATGTTCTTACATGATCATAACACATTCTTCTTTTACAGATTATTGAATTTGCTTTCCTAGCATTGTATTTAGATTTCTGCATCTGTGTCCACAATAAAATTAGTTTATAGTTCTCTGTTCTTGCACAATCCTTCTTTCCTTCTTTAACTCACTTCAGATAAGATAGGAATTATGTTTTCCTTGAAAGTTCAGGAAGACTTCCTGATAAAACAGTCTGGAACGATTTTTATTTTTTAATGGGGATGTGTACAAAAATAATTTTTTTACTATGTGGGAGGTGGCAATTTACTATAAATTCAATTCTTCTAATGTTATTTCTCTAAGCAATTAATATATATTATATAACAAATTATAGCTAATTATGATTTTCTAGAAGATTGCACATTTAAGTTTGAAGAATTATTGGCATTAGGCTTTTGTATAGGATTATTTTAAAAGTTATAATTTCACTGTATTTGAAATTATGGTAATTTTCATAATATTGATAATTGTTTCTCTGTGCCTTCTCTCTTATTTCTTATATTGCTTTTCCTCAAGCACTTTCTATATTTTACGAAGTATTTTTGTTTGTCTTTTAAGAATCGTTTTTAGATTCTCTGATGCCTGTTCATTTTTAAAAATTTGTCCTATCTACATTCTACATTATTTCCTTTTCTCTATATAGCTATAGATTGCTCTGCTGCTATCATTATTTTGGTAATGAGATCCTCTTCAAACCAGTCCTCTTGGTGTTTTTTTTTTTTTTTTGACATGATCTTTTCTTGTGCTTATCTTTGCTTCTTGGATTGAAATTTTTCCTCCAAGGATCCCTGGTTTTATTAATGGATGAATGGTATTTAAGAGCCAAAATCAGGTTGTCTGGAGTTCTCCTTATGATTGGAATGTTGCTACTCTAGGGCAGAGCTATTGTATGTATGTACACATAGTATCACGTACATATATACACACATATATACTTAGACATGTAAAAGTTTATATTTGTCCTTATGAATTGAAAACCATACAATCAAAACAATACTTCTACTTCTAGGCTAGTATCACAGGTTCATTTTAGTTTTTTCCCTTCCTGTGTTTGTGAGAAACCTATCACCTGTTACTCTTAATATGTTTACTTATTGAAGCAGTCCCCTTGTTTGTGACCAATCTCACACCAATGCTGTTCCACTGTCCATGAAGCAGAAACCCTCTTCAATCTTCCCAAGCTCTGATAACTTGTGCCAGGCCACCCCCACCACCACTGTGTGAGTATAATCTCTTTACCCTGATGGGGCTCCAAACCCAGTACTGGACATCCCATTGAGAAAGTACCCTCTGCATCCTTTCCAGGTTCTAAAACTCTACTCAAAACCATCCAATAACATCAACACCTTTTTTAGCCTGTTTGGGCTCATGACCCCATCCTGTGATGCCTCTCCAAATGGAGGGGAGGCTCTCTTCACTTGATTGGGGTCAACGCTCTATGCTAGCCTGCTCACACATGCAGACATCCTCTCAATCCACTTGGGCTCCCCTCCCCTACACTGACAACCCCTTCACCACAGTTGAGCTCTGACACTTTGCCCAGGTCCATACAGATTGACATTACCATCTCTCAATCCCCAATCCATGTGAATACTCTCCTAACACTGCTTGTTCTTTGATACCTCTTATTAGGCCACCTCCTATATAGACATTTCTGCTTATCCCACCCCTTTGAGGTACTTTCTCCCATGAATGTCATATCCTTATTACTCTTTTTGGGCTCCAAATCACACTCTAGGTCACTGTGTCTGACTTCAGTCCAGCACAGACTCCTAGCTTGCTCTATACCAACCAATGGCTTTCAGCTTATATTTTTCACCAAAGGAAAGGGAAAGCACTAAAAAGAGGAAGAGGAAGATGACACTTAAATTTTTAATCTACAGAGTTAGCAAATTTTAAAGTTAATTTATATTTTTATGCTTCTTCCAAATGAATCAAGAACCCTGTGAAAATTTTTCTCCAAATTCCTCTTTCCTCCTTCTTTTATTATTAGCTCATATTTTGGTTCTACTTTTTTGTTCTGTTTTGGTCTTTTATTTTTTTTTTGGTTATTTTTATTATGATGATTTTTTATAATCAATATTTATTGAGTTTACATTTTTTTACTCATCATTATTTTTATATCATTTTTTTTCTTCTGAGCTTAATTTTCTTATTGAGTTTTAGTTTTGTCTTGTTTTTCTTTTAATATTACTCATTTATTTGTCAGAGAGAGAGAGTGTGCACAAGCAGGGGGAGAGGCAGAGGGAGAGGGAGAAACAGGCTCCCCACTGAGCAGGGAGCCTGATGCAGGACCAGATCTTAAGACTCTGGGATCATGACCTGAACCAAAGGCAAAGGCTTAACTGACTGAGCCACCTGAGCATTTCAACCTTTTGGATCTTAAAATCTTTTCATTTATTTATTTTTTTTATCTTGAATGATACTCTATCTGCATATAGATTTCTGGGTTGACACTTGCATTCCCCCAGAATTTTTATTCTACCTTTGTTTTTGTTTTTTAAGCATTCTATGCTTCTATTAAGACTGCTAAATTGTTGTCTCTTCGTAATTGTCTTTTCTATTTAGATGCTTTTAAGTCTCTTTTCTTTCTTTTTTTTCTTTTTTCTTTCTTTTCTTTTTTTTTTTTTTTGCTTTCCTATCATATCACTATTATATTTTAAGTTGTAGTTTTGTTTTGGCTCATTTGGTTTGGAGCTAGCACCTTTCTCCCTTGACAGATTTTGTGATTTCTTTATATCCATGCCTACATGTCTCCTCCTACCTTTTACCTTGGGTTATATCCAGAGCAATTTTCTCACTTCTGGTTTTCAATTAACAATGCTTTTTTCAGCTGTGTCTAGTGTGCTATTTAATCAATCTCTTAAGTTTTTCTTTCAATGACTATATTTTAATTTTCAGAATCCTTATTTGGTTATTTAAAAAAAATCTCCTTCCTTTTGTATATGTGGTTCTTTTCTTTATATATCACTTATATTTCTCCATTTATTGCTTTTAACCTTTTAAATACAAATTATTTTTAAATCTTTCTCATATTCTTCTATGGATTACATTAATCAAAATTCAAATTTCCCTATTGTGTCTTCTGTCTCATATGTCAATTCTTTTGTTGATCACTTCCTGTGACTCCCAAATCCATGGAGGAACTCCAGTCTCCTCTTCCTGTGTGCTTTAGGCCTGGAGTCTGGATTATCCTTCCTACACCAGATTCAGAATCAGATCATTATGGCCTCTATCTGGTGTTGCTCTAATCATGAACATTTCAGCTTTAACTTCTGTTTCTGACTCTGACATTTTAGTTATTTCCTTGTGTCTAGCATCTGGACAGTTTCCTTTCTGGTTAACATGGCTTTAGTTTTTAAAAGGTTTAAAAGGTTTAAATGGCTTAAGATTATTTCTATTCTTAGAAGCAGGAAGTGTAAATTAGAAGAGTTGGAAAGAGGATTTGAAGGAGTTTCTACTTTAGCTTAACCTGGCCTATTAATCTAAAATCATAGCACTGTAATATTAAAAACTAAGGAGAGAATAAAAAATAGGAAAATATAGTAATATAGTAATATCAATTATACTCATTCATTATACAATTCAATTTATACTCACTCATTAAAATTTGAGATAAGAGCTGAAATGATCTTTTTTATACTTTTGAAGTACAATTACTAGAAAAAAATATCAACTTTATTTAAGTACATGGTATATCTTTAAAAGTTTTCTGTTGTTCTTCTTATATGTGATACATATTTCTGTTAATTATGAATGACATGCTGGTAAAGGACTTGTGAGTGAGATTCATCGTTAGCATTCCTGGCTTTCATTTTTATAATTACTTCCTTTTTCAGTGGAAACTTTGTTTCCCTTTCTTGGTTCAAGAGTCCCTTTCCTTTTCCCTTGGAAATTTGTAAGAGCATAGTATGGTTCTATGAGTTTCTTCATAGATTTCCTAAATGACTGGTGGGTAAAAGCAATGATTTTTTTTTTCCCCCCTAAGGGTATGTAGAGCCTAGATGAAACAGAGGAACACAGGATAGAAGAATCTACCTATCATGTTAGAATTTTCAACCTAGCAAATAATAGGGCATTTGTGGACTCAGGTTTACCTTAATAACTTCCCTAAAATCATGTTATACACATGATTGCCTATGACCAAAGGCCAGCTCTAACACTAATTCAAATCAAATTTAGTACACGTTTCTGAACATGTTAGTCATGCAGTTTGAGAATATCATTAAAATGTTTAATAAGTGTATTTAAATAATCATTTTGGAATTTCTCATATTTCAACTCATTCCATCTAATTTGTGAGCTTTTTTATCATAAGCTGAAAATATAGTAAAAAGGTAACTAGGCTTTCCTATACAACTTGGGTTATAATAACTTTACTGTACCTCTTCCAAGTAATCAAGCATGTTGGGTTGCCTTGGTGGCTCATTCAGTTAAATGTATGCATTTAGCTCAGGTCATGATCCTGGGGTCCTGGGATGGAGCCCCACATAAGGCTCCCTGCTTAGCAGGGAGCCTGCTTCTGCCACTCCCCCTGCTTGTGCTCTTGTACTCTCTCTGTGAAATAAATAAAATATCTAAGAAATCAAGCATGTAATAAGGATACATAAATATTGAATTATATGATGCAATTATATGGGAGAGATCCTACCAGAGATTCTTATTCTTCTTTCTTCCTGTCTTTCTTTCCTTTTTCCTGTCTTTTTTCTTATCTTTCTGTCTTTCTTTTAATTTTATTTTTAATCTGTGCTCCCAACATGGTGCTGGAACTCAAACCCAAGATCAAGAGTTGTGTGCTCTACCCACTGAGCCAGCAGGTGTCCCCTCTATTGAGTTTCTTACTTCTATTTTATTTTATTTTTTTTTAATGAGGGAGTGCTCTTTTTACTACCATTTCTTTCTTTTTTTTCCCCTAATATTATTTTTATTTGTCAGACACTGAGCTGAGGGCTACACAAATATTAAATCATTTACTTTTCTCTGTTTCATTTAATTTATTTCATTTTTTTTCAGTATGATAAGAGTACTCTTTAATCCTCATCAGTTATTTCACACACACCCCCACCTTCCCTCTGGTAACCATCAGTTTGTTTCTTACTGCTTTCAGAACTTAATAGAATATCTCAATAATTTTCCCAGAAAAAAAAATTCACAAAAAAGTTGGAGGTACAGTGACCCTAAATTACAAATCCAAGCTGAGGTCATTATTTCTGATTCTAGAATATCCAATTGTTTGTAGCATACAGGTAAAGTTGATCCTGAAGCATCCCAGAAATGGAGCTGTTAAGTGTCATTTTAAGATGACGTTATTTTGTTCTTTCCAATCTTTCCATATTTTCTGAAATCAGATGTGTAAGACCAGTGTTAGCAATTTAAATTCTGGGTCCCTGAGCAAAACAAACAAACAAACAAACAAAATAGCCAATGACTTCTTTATGCAAATCGCAAAATTGCTGATTTATATTGGAGAGACGCTCTTTTCTTTCCAGACTTCCTCACCCTCATGTCACTCACATACATTTTTTTGCTACTCCCTTGTATCACTTGACATTTTCCCCAAGAGTTACATCCAACATCCTATAAGATTTTCTTCTAAATCCCTTTTGCACTATAGGCTCATGAAATTCTAGAGTGAAATAGACTTCAGGGATATAAATTCCTATGTGAAATAAAATTTGAATCTATTTTCGGTTACTATTTTGTGACCCTCAACTTAAATATATCTGTTTCCTTCATTTTGTGTCCCTCTCACACACACAAAAGCCCTATTTGGCATATATTTATTTTTCAAAGTTAATGGGGTGAGGTGTGTATTAGATTTGTTTTTTAAAAATAAAGAGTATTTGGGAAGAGTTTCTTGAACGCTTTTAAGATAATGAAGATTGCTCATGGGTGTTAAGAGTTACTTTTTCATATGTATATATTCTTATTGAACCGACTCTCCTGGAACATTGCTTGTTGTGAATTAATGTCATTTTGCACTCTACTAATGCTTTTAGAATAGTATGGCATTTTAAAAAATCAGAATAACTCACCTCTATGTAGTAGATAATTTATTTTACCCATTAAAAGGTGTCTATTAGCTTAAAAGTGATGTTCACGGTAATTTAAACAAATCACTTGGCTCTTTACAGATGACATTTATTAAAGCCTATATCAGGAATGAAAAAAAAACCTGAAGTATCTAAACAAAACTTTATTTTACTTAGCAAATAATAGAACGTTAACATTATTATTCATGAGACATATTCTTGAAAAATATTCTTATCAAAAAACATACGAGACTTCATGAGTTTCAATTAGGAAGGAAAACCTCCACTTTTCATATAAATATCTTGATGCTCATTAAAAATAATCATTTAAATGATTTCCTAAATTGAAGGACTGTGTTGTAGTTAATGAAGCTTGTATTCAACACTGTGTCATTAAGAAAAGGCAAATTTTCTCATTTGAAATTTCCTAGGTTGTAAAGATGTAACATTGATCATACCTCTGGGGATGTGTGCTGAGAAGTGATGCCTGGCTTCATGTATGGCCACTGAATAAAGTGGAGGATTTGTATTAAATTATGTTAGTGCAAAATCCAGAAGGTTGTAAACACTTCCTTTCCAGGGATCTCAGTGCATGGAGATTGAGCTCAATTTTGAATGGGCTGTAGTTAGTCAGTTCTTTTGTGTACATAAAATATACCTTAATTCTTGGAACACTGAAAAAATAAAATAAAATTAAAAAAAAAATATATATATACCTTAATTCTGCCACAAAGCACTTTAGGTTTTATATTTTCTATGATATACATCATAGAAAAGGTGCATATGTGTGTGCACACATGCTCTCTTCTACAGTCATGTTTTGTATTCAGGGCTAATCTTCTCTGCTGAAGAATGGAAGTCATTGCTTCTGCTGTAGTGAAGCTCACAGGCTCTGTAAGTAGACTCCTGGGTCCTGGAAGCAGTTCTGCTGCTTACTACATCTGGGATCTTGAACATATATCCTAAATTCTTTAGGTCTCCATTTCCTTAAATGCAACAAAGGACAGGATGACCAACAACCCATTAGGAAACAAGAAGTTTCCCTAGGAGCAGATCTGTCAGTACTAAGACCAGGAAAGTCCAAGGCAAACTGAAATGAATTGGTCACCCTAACAAAGGTTGACATAAAAGTACATACCACCTGGTGTGCTGAAACTAGGTCCAACTAGCTGTGATAGCCAACTTTTACAGTAAGTAATTCTGTGAGCTAGTTATCATATATTCAGAAATTTTGTGAGCTGTTGGTAGCTTGGAACCATTCATGTTGGGAGTGTTTCCACCACTGTAATTAGCAAATGCTACAAATAAGGGCATTTTTTTCTCCCCAGTTACCTAGCATACCATTGCCTAACAAAAACAAGGCTGATGACATTTCTAATTTAAATAATCCACGTAAAATGCTTAGTGAGGTGCATGATACAAAATGCTAATTAAGTGTCACTGATTAGTCATTATTATCATTATTAATTTGCATTTACAATCAATCACTATATGTTAACTGAGCTGAAATCTGCCAGAAGTCATTTCCTATGAGTTATTTTACTGGACTTTTTTCAATGTATCCAGGAGGTAGACTAACTCTATCTTGCAGGTCTTTAAACTGGTGTTTTCTCCATTCTTATAAATTCCCTCTTTGTGAACCTAGAAAGATCTATCCTTTTCCCAGATTTACCATGACCAATCTTCAAATACCACATGTCTAGCTGGAGCAGTGATGCTAGCACCAAGAGTGCATGAAGAATTATGCATTGGTGTTGCACACAAAGCATGGTAAATTGGATTATGCTAATTAGGTCTTCAGAGAGGACAGAAAGAAGATGGCTTCCTGGGTTGTGACTGAGACCACCTAACTACATGGCTTGTCCTTGCCCACTGCCCAGATATTTCTGGTATTTTTCTGATCTCCAATAGTGCTAGAAATTCCTATTGTTAGTCTTTGAGTTATAGAGTTGAAAGCCTCTCTCTTTTTTAAAAAATATTTTATTTATTTATTTGACAGATCACAAGTAGTCAGAGAGGCAGGCAGAGAAAGAGAGGATGTAGGCTCACCGCTGAGCAGAGAACCCAACGTGGGGCTCAATCCTAGGACCCCGAAACCATGACCCGAGCAGAAGGCAGAGGCTTTAACCCACTGAATCAACCAGGTGCCCCAAGCCTCTCTTTATTTATTTATTTTTTAAATATTTATTTATTTGATAGAGAGAGATCACAAGTAGGCAGAGAGGCAGGCAGAGAGAGAGGGGGAAGCAGGCTCCCCGCTGAGCAGAGAGCCCGATGTGGGGCTCGATCCCAGGACCCCGAGATCATGACCTGAGCTGAAGGCAGAGGCTTAAACCACTGAGCCACCCAGGCACCCAGGCACCCCCCAAGCCTCTCTTTAAGTAAAATCTGTTACTGGGGAAAGGCAACATGTTAGGTCATCAGCAGAGTGTAAAGTAGTTTACCAAGTTAGCTCTAACAGGTGTCTTTGCTTTAAGGAAATTGACCCAGAAAGGTGGTGAAAGGAAAGTTCTGAAGCTTGGGAAGTTATAGATGAGGGCAGGTGGGGTGGGGAAAGGCTATAGCCATGTAACAGGCAGCACTGGAGAGTTTGGTGCCCTGGATGGAGGGATGAATTTTAAAGGGGAAGGGAAGCATTAGTGCAAGAAAGATGATGAAGGGAAAGTAAGGCAAATATGTCTCCTATTCTTGATTCTTGAGAACTAATAGAGATTATTCCTACAATGCTCTGAAATTTCAAATTTTAAAAAGGATCTTCAGTCAAGAGAGGTAAAATGGTATAAACAACAGTTTTGTTGGGGCCAGTAGAGTTCTTTAAGCATAAAAACGCACACCTAAGAGTAAATATGTCTAAGAAATTCCATCTCTGGTTCATTAGGAAGTCTGAGGTATAGAAAATTAGTACTCTTTGCCTGGACTGATGAAAGATGAAAACATCCTAATGCCAATGTATTAGATCATCATTTGAGGGTTATGTCCTCTCTCTGGCTCTGTCTGGCTAAAGCCAGCAAGCATTCCCTCCCCAAGAAGAACAGATCAATCTCTTAGGATGGAGATGTTAATTTCTGCTGAAGAGCCCTACTGGTCTCCCAGTGAGACATTTCAAGGAGCAGAGTGTGAGCCCCTTAGTTCCTTCTTAGTGTTGGGGGATTTCCAGCTGATCTCTCTGATTGCTCTCAAAGAGATAATGTAACATCATAAAAGGGGAATTTCTGTGGCAGCTTACTTGCAGTGAAAGGTTGCCTGTGGCTAAGCAGCATTCCCTGATGTGAATGCCAGTTTCAGTGTTCCATACAGAGAGAAAAGGCAGGGATGACTGAGGAGCACCGGGGGATGTCTCTACAGACCTAGGTCTTCGAAAGTGCTGGAGTAGAAAGAGGAACACTGGAAACAACATTCTCAAATCACAGACATGCCTTAGACACCTAGCCCTTAATTTCATTTTTTGTTTGTTTGTTTGTTTTTGAAAGATTCAGTCTCTTCATTGAACCAGACATTCTTTCCTATTTGTTTTCTCTCTCTCTCCTTCTCTCTCTCACTCCCTCCAATGATCCCCTGGCTTTTAACACTATTGACTGAAGGCTTTTTCCTTTCTCCAGTCAATTCCCTTCAGAAAGCATCTATGCCTGTATGCCCAGCAGCACTCACTATCTACACCACAGAAGGAACAGAAAGAGACCTAAACTCTGTCTGCAGGCATCAGGAACTTAAGTTAGAGACAAATATTCATGGTACTTTCCTTTTTTTTTTTTTTTGTTTGTTTGTTTGTTTTAAGTAAATGGTTAAATAATGTTACAGGGTCATAGGTGACTTCAGGAAAGAAAGAGCCCCTTGGGAGGAAAGAATTAAGGCATATGTTCTGGTGTTTGTGGAATTGTTGTTGATCACAAAATGTAAGATAATGAAAGTAGAAACACACAATTTTAAGCAAGGGAAACAAGATCACCAAAAGCAGATTTGGAATAAACAGCATATTGTGTTTGTGGGGTGTTTGTTCCCCCACAAAGAGGGGCAGAAGCAGGCTTCCTGCTGAAGCAGAGAGCCTGATGCAGGGCTCGATCCTAGGACCCTGGGATCATGACCTGAGCCGAAGGCAGAGGCTTTAACCCACTGAGCCACCCAGGTGCCCTTCCTTTGCAATTTTTATGTCTGTCATTCTTCTCTGTATTTCGGTCCCACCTAACCCATGTCTTACTCTGGTCATGCAGGACAGTCGTCCAGATAGTCAGCTTGCCATGTCATCTGCTCGTCCAGCATAGTCCTCCAGGTCTCTCACCTGTCCTACCATTTGTGGTCTGGGTCCCTGCTCTGTGTCTCTTCTTGGTCATCTAGAATAGCCCTCCCAGTTTCACACTCATCCTCATCACTTCTGTTGTGCATTTCTTCCTTTCCAGGATAGAAGTTCCAACTTCCTTCTCCTACGTTCACATCACTCTCCTCCTCATTCAATACCAGTTCCTATTTTTGTTCCTGAGCCCAGTGGTTTTCAAGTTATGTTCCCAGACCAGCGATGTCATCATTGTCTGCTGGAAACAGGTTGGAAATGCATATTCTTGTGTCCTACAACCAACAAACTCCATCAGAAACTCTGAAGGTGGGACTCAGCCATCTGTATTCGACAACCTCCCAGGTGACTGTGATGCATGCTCAAGTTTAAGAACCACAGCCCTCGAATCTACCTGTTCTCAGCCTTGGCTGACATTTGAATCACCTGAGGAGGTTTTTATATACATATATCCATGTCTGGGCACCACCCCAAACGTATTAAATCAAAAAATCAAATTCTCTGGAAGTGACGCCCAATTACAGATATATTTTTTAAGAGCTCCCCTGGTAATTTCCAATATGCAATCAGGGTTGACTTTAATCTGCCAAAATGCTCCTCTTGTTAGATGTTTACCTGATCCCTCTGTCTGGGAAGCTCTTCTCTGTGCTACACAGGCCTTGTTCCTTTTCACTCTTCAGGTCACAGTAAAATTACCACCTTCTCAGAGAATCCTTCCCTGGCGATCCTTACTCCAAGAGCACTTTCTCCTTTAATATTCTCTTAATCTTACTAATCTCTAATTGAAACTATTTTATTTAACCATTCACTTGCTTATTGGTTCCATAAGAATATGGATTCCTCATAGAACAATGACTTACTTTCAAGGATGAATCTCCAGCTTCCTCAAACAGGGCTGGGCATTTGGGAGGGGCTCAGAAAGTATCTGTTGTGTCAAATAAATAAATAAATAAGACCTTAAAAAAAATTGCCAAGGAAAGGGGAGCAACTAGGAAGGCTATCCTGAGGTAGGCACTAATGTCTATAGCCCCTGGAGATGGGCTTCCATTTGTTGTTACACATCAGACGTGTTGAATCTGTGCACACTCAATCTGTTGTGTTTGTGGGCTACTTTGTAACTTCTGGACTAGTTAATAGCTATGATGTCTTGAGTCTCTCAATCTTTATCATGGGAGTAAAAGAACAGATTTCATCGGAAGTGTCAGTGTTTCAAACAGTGGAGAAGGAGGAGTTAGAGCTCACGCTTGTGAGTTGACTTACAAGAGCATAATGGGCATCAACAGCAGCCACTAATGAAACTGCCTTAGTCAAAGTATAGAACTGTTTTTGGCATGAGCAGAGTAATCGTTCAGATCACACTTATGGGGCCACACTCAGTTTGGGGCATTTGATATAAAATGTGCTAAAGATACAGTAGAGGGCAGTCACAGAAAAATGACCAGAAAGGTCATTCTATTCTCTTATCTGAAAAAGAATGATTGAATGACTTGGGGATAGTTTGTATGAGGGAGTGACTACTGTCAGTGCAATTGGCATCAAATTTTAAAGAATATCTTTAAGAAGAGGAATGTAATTTATTCCAGCTAGCACAAACGGGTGGAATCTTTGTGATAGACTTTTCCCCTAATTAATAAACATCTTTCTATAGTCAGAAACATTCAAAATGGCATAAAATGGCCTAGGTGATAGCGAACATTCCATTCTCCTGGCCAAAGTACATGACCCCTGGGGAGAAATCTTATTGCAGGGATTCTAACATGCAGAAGATTTTTCATAGATGGCCATTTACAGGCTGGGAGTCTATATTTTCATTATTTTACATCTTCTTGTAAATGAGCAAACATTTGGAAAACTTTTGTGCAGTGAAACAATTTACATGCCTCAAGGTCCTATGTGTCTGATTTGTGACCAACCTTTCCCTGGAGAACTCAGAAAAACCACAAGGCACAAGTGACTGTGATTTTGGGTCATGTTCATTCCAAATGTCATCCCAGATTCTATAATACATTTGCAACATCAATGGATAGGAAGAAAGGGAGATAACCAAATGTAATACTTGAATAACCAAGTTCAAATCCTTTTCCTTTTTCTAATATGAGCATTTATTAAGCCCCTACTAAACACTAATTTTTATACTAAACCTTTCCTGTATTATCTTATTTTGTTTTTTAACAACGTCATGGAATTGCTATACTTTGAACATCCACTTAACACTTGAGGAAAGCTAACACCCCAAATCAGAGCCAGGAAATGAGCTTTGAACAAGTCATTTAGTCCCAGTGGAAATGAGTTTTGCAAGATACTCTTTTTAGCTTGGAAGTTTGTTGTGAGGCTCATAATAAAATAAGCATCTTCATGGGAACTTCTTGGTAAATTATTAAATGCAGATAGCAATATAAAAACATATGTGAATCCAAGAGATAGTCCTTAGTGTACTTCTCTGTAGTTACCTGGGGAGAGAAATAGAAGAACATGTCTTGTGTTGATAGACTTTTTAAGTTGAGAGAGATTTAAAAT
This sequence comes from Mustela putorius furo, assembly GCF_011764305.1. Classification (NCBI taxonomy): domain Eukaryota; kingdom Metazoa; phylum Chordata; class Mammalia; order Carnivora; family Mustelidae; genus Mustela; species Mustela putorius. The sequence goes on from NW_025421341.1 coordinate 24,467,061, forward strand.
CTTTTATAGTTCTTCACTAAGGAAATTGTAAAAAGAAGGATTAAAAAAATAAAAGCAATGCAGGCAGATTATAATATTTAAAACTCAAGACTAAAATAGGATAAGCAATTGTCTCTATGTGAGACCTCATAATTTAAATCCTAAAAGTACAAAAAAAATTACATTTACATTTTAAAGCTACAGTCGACCAAATGACCTCTCATCTTTAAGATGTATATTTTTTTTAAGTATAAAAGTACAGGTGATATCTTATTTCTTCCAACAGGAGTAGTTATATGCTAGGTTTAACTCATAAACACATCTAAATGAAAATCAACCAATTACTCAGTTTGTGTTTCATTGAAATAGCGTCACAGTTCCTTTTCTAGATATACATATCTTTTCACCAAGCTTCTTAGAAAATAAGCTCCTGTTTTATTGTATCCACACATAAACCAGAACAGTTACTCAAAAAAGTATTTTGAGAGTCCACATCTCTAGCTGAGAATGGTAAATAAAGTTGGTGGGGTTTTCTTCATGTTCCTGTTAAATTTTAGAAAACATCTTCATGATTAGAAATTGTTTATTTATATATTACTGATACATTTTATGATACTCAAAGTGGCCTGATGCATTTATTAAATACTTTCTTTGGAGATATTCAGCCTGTTCCTTTTGCTGCACCTTCATTGATAAACCCCTCCATTTTAAATTCTTGTCTCCTTTCTAGCCTATCTGTGGGTTAGTTTCAGCCCTACTCCTTCCACGAAGCCTAGATCAAATACTGGATTTTATTCCTTTTCTGTTTTTACAATAACTACCCACTAAGACACTTAACTATAAAATAGTGGAACTCAGTTGCTTTTCCCTTTGGCAGGCAGTGAAGAAAAACCTTAAAAGGATGTCTAAGATGTAAAAGAGGTAAGTTTTCAGCAATCTTTCTGTTAGAATCCATCAGGCCAGACTTAGGAACCTCTGTGACCTGATCTGCTAAAACTCTCATCAGAACTCATGGAAAGCCACTAGGGAAGAAGCTGCAAACCCTAATTTCTATAGAGAGAAGGCAGGTACTATAAAGGATGGGAATGGACTGGTGGCTGCAAAGTGGGCTTAGTCTAAGGGACTGCTGCTACATCTCATTCTGATCTACTGATATCAGGGCTAAAAGCTCAGTCTGTTCACATCTATATTCTTCAAGAGAAGCTAGACTGCCAGATTGCCTTAAATGTAATTCACTCGACTTCTGAATATTGGCGATAAAGTTATATATTTGTAAAACAATGGGCTGGCCCAAAAAAACAGATCTGCTGGCTAAATCTGGCCTACAAACTATCTCATAATGACCCCGTGTCCTTGAGTGTGGACCCCGGGAATGAAAAGGTCATGTGTGTTATATTTATTATTTTATCTTCCATGTCAAGCATAATACCCAGCGCAGAGCATGTTTAATTTGCTTAATAAAAGAACAACATTTGTTTAAAGAAGAATAAATGATGAACCAATAGATTAAATAGAGCACTATCATAATGTCTGCATTTTTTTTTTTTGTTTGTTTGTTTCCTGAATTTAATAAAGACGATGTGGTGTAATATAAAAAGCCCCTATGCAGAGGGTCCTGGCTGGTTCAATCAGTGGAACATGCCACTCTTGATCTCAGGGTAGTAAGTTCGAGTCCCATATTGGATTTAAAGATTACTTAATAATAAATCTTAAAAAAAAAAAAAAAGAGCACCTTACTAGAAGAGGGAGTATGGATTATAGGTCAAAATTTGCCTACTACCCTCTATGGGGTCTTAAGCAATTCACTTTACTTACCAAAGTCTTAGCTTCTCATCTATAAAATGCTGAAATTCAATTATAGTGCTGGTTTTTAAACTATAGTTTCAAGGAGACTTTAGGATTTGCAGGAAAAATTCATGGGGATTCTGAAGGGATGAAGTAGATGCCTAATGCTGAGGAATTCTTTAGGCTTTAGGGATTCAGAATAAGATTACATAGAGTTTTTGGTAAATCATAGCAGAGTAAACATACTTACGGGTCTACTTCTTGACAAAATTCCAAAGTGACAAGAAAGAATTTTTTTTTTTTTTTAAGGACTAAAAACATAAAGACTAAGAGAATGAAAAACAATACAAGAGCATAAAGAAATTAGGCACTAGGGAATTTAGCAGACCCAAGAACTCTTAATTCAAAATCAGCCTGCTATTTTTACATGAAACCCCACAGGACTATTTGACTATTTAGATTATGTCTATGTACCACCTTTAAAATATATTTTAAAAGGATACATTTGAACAAAATGTTCTAGTGCTAACTGGATGAAAGCCCTCCTGGTGTTACTGTTCCCTGATTATACCTTGTACAGTAGGCTGTATTGTGTAGAGTTGTGGGTATTGTGCATTCCCCCAAGTCCTAACACAACATGCTAAATGGGCACATGGAAGCAAATCCATAAATTCTTCCTGTCAGGGCCACATTTTTCCTGGCATCTTGACTCACAAAAGTCACAAGTGGAGTCTGTGGGAAGGAATAGCACCCTCTCTGGTGATGAGTCCCATGAACCTCCATGCTCATCAAGTCCTTTGTCAAGTCTTCCATTTATAAATGTGGGTGAGGATTGGAGACCCAAGTCATTTGTTGTAGTAATTCATTAATTGACATTTCAGAGCCAAGACAACAAGTGTGGCCAAAGATTTATTTTTGATGAGATCAGCAATAGCAAGACTGAAGCAATCTCATTTTAGAAAATATCTAAGTGGGGCTCACTCGTCAATATGTCTCAGACTCTTTCACAGTTTCAAATCTAATGGGCAATGCTGGATTTCCTTGAGATAGCATTTCAGTGAAACACTTTTTAATTCATTTTACACAGCTCTTATTAGATTTGTAAGAAGATACACATTGTATAAGCACTCCGTGGTCACTTGAGAGGAGAGTAGTTTTGTGACTCATTTAACAGGCAATTACCTGCTTAAAAAAGAGACAAATATCCTGTGTCTGACAGAGGTTATGCCTGTATGACATAAACCAAATGTTTGAGACTGTTAAAAAGTTCTATACTGAGATCACCTCTGAGCTCCTTTATAAAATTCACTGATCTTAGACTAGTTAAAAATAAACGTCTGATAGAACTGCTCTGTATCTTGACATCTTTACAGTGATAAAAATGCATAAAATTAAACACACACACGAGTGCATGTCAAAATAGTGAAATCTACATAAAGTGGACAGATTGCATCAATGTCAATATCCTGGTTGTGATATTATGCTACAGATTTTTAAAGTTGTTACCATTGGGGGAAACTGGGTGAAGGGTAGTATACAGTATCTCTGTATTATTTTTTTCAATTGCATGTAAATTTACTATATCTCAAAATAAAAAGTTAAAAAAAAAGCGCTTGGTACCTGCATTTATTGATTTGGTAAATATTGCCAACTCAGCCTTATGGCTTAGTGTCATCACTGTGATTATATATACTGTGAGATAAGCCTGTGTCTCTGACTGATGGGCAGGTGGGCTTCACACAGAAAAGCATCTTCCAAAAGGCTTATGTATTTCAAGAGCATAATTGTTGATGGCAGAATTGGGGTTAAGATGTAATTTTATTTTCTCCCACCTCTCAATCAAGGCTTAGAATTAAGGATCAAAGGAGTCAGAATGTCACCCTGCATTTATTTCCTGGGAGTGCACTACGATGCTATGTACAGTGGTTTTATTCAGTTCCAGAAAATGTTGATGGAGATATTGGACAGAGGGTCCATTTGACTTCCGAGAGCATTCTTGTGGTAGATTGCATTAATGATCTTTATTCACGCCCTTTGCCAGGTAACTTTGTAGACCTCCCTCTGTGAACAGAGCTTTGTTCCTAACCCTTGTCTCTGGGTTTGGCTTTGTGGCTTGCTTTTGGCAATGAGTTGTTAGCAGACATAAGCAAGGAGAGGCTTGGAAGGCGCTCGTGTGGTTATGCTTGCTCTCTTGTACTTAGACCATTACAAGGGCAAGAACATGTCCACACTAGCCCACTGATCCCAGGACGAGGATGAGAGAAATGAAACAGAGCTGCCCAGCTAAACTTTTCTAGCCAAGCCCAGCCTGAAACAGAGTCCCTGGCAGACCTGCAGATTCCAGCATAAGCCCAGGCCAAAAGAGCTGCCTATGGATACATGAGTTCTAATAATGATTATTATTTGAAGCCATGAATTTTGTGGTGGTTTTTTATGCAGCAGTAGCTGGTTACCACCTGAATTGTGTTGAATGATCTTTGGATTTCAGAAAAGTGGCTGGTATCTGGAAGATGGGATAGACGGGCAGTGGAGAGGGGAAGACGTTAATACTTCAGACTTGTAGGAATTAGAATACAAAGTGGCGATCTGGTTAAAGAAAATAGATGATGTCAAATATTAAACTGGAGGGAATAAGGTTTGAGGTCATGAATTAACCTGATGCTGAGTCACTAAGCTTTTTAATAAAACTCACTTGATTAAAGACCAGGTGAGGCTGAGCCAGCAGGAGGGGATTAAGTGGCCTTAGCCATAGGTCTTGTGAAGGAAGGAATAAAGCAGGTGGTTTTTGCTTTCATCTGGAGCAGGAGACAGCATTTTTTTTTCCCTGTAAAGCACCATATAGCAAATATATTTGGGTTTATGGACCATAAAATCTCTGTTACTATTCTATGTGTGTGTTATAGCACAAATTCAGCCATAGGCAGCATGTAAACAAATGACAGTGATTGTGTTACAACAAAACTTTATTTACAAAAATAAGCAGTGGCTGGAATTGGACCTCAGGCTACAGTTTGCCTACCTCTGATCTTATATTTTATCAGGGAACAAAATATTTAAAATAAATTATTTGTGAAAATTTTAGGATAAAGATGGCTCCTATGTGGCATGCATCCTGGAATTTCCCCCTTGAGCCAACAGTAGACATTGCTCATCTGTCCTGGAACCCTTTGCTCCAGCTTGGAAATGTCCTTTGAAGTCTTTATGCCACAGCAATAGATGCAGTCATTATCAATCTATCATTGCTTATAAGCTACAGAAAGAAAAAAACAGTAGGAAATACATTCCAACCTTAATTCAAATGGTTCTTTTAGCAGCCATAGAAAAAATAGTACAACTTTAAGGAGTAATTATGAATGTAAGGGTGACTCTTCTGACAATAAATTGGAGGTAACTGTAGCAGAATAGTAAATAATAATGATAATGATAATAATAATAATAATATGGATTTATAAGAATTGTTTAATGTTATATTATGTGAACACATTTGTTTTCAACCTGAACATATTTGCTTTTGCAATTACAAGGCTTAGGTTGCGGGGAGGGATATGGTAGGGAACATGAGGACATATAGTAAGATGCCTCTGGTTAAGGTAATAATACCTAGAGTTCAGATCTATAAAAAAGAGAGTCAATGCCCGGGTGAGGGGCATAAAATCAGGTAAGCTTCTTAGTGGGATGACCCATGTATTTAGCTCAACCATGTACTGTGGACAACAAGATATGATAGTAAGACAAATTGGATAAGAATCCTGATGTATCATTCCCTAACCTCAGTAGACAGGAATATAGTCTTTGCCACAGAGCTATGATCCCTGTAGGTAGAAGAAGGTTTGAGGGAGAACTGAAAACACTGGAAGCCATTTTGGGGAAATCTGTCAAAATTGAGAAGTATTTTCTCCTTGATGTTCCAACAAATCCAATATAGATTATTGATTATGATTTTGTTACTTTCACTGTGCACTGGGCCTAAGTTATCAGGCATGTGTTGACTTCCACCCAGGTTTTAGTGTTGCTATCAATTCCAAAGCACCCTAGCTTCTAGCCAAGGTTTCTTTACTAACAGAACCTGAATGAGCTGCATCTGGTGTACCAGTAAGATACAACACTGGCCTTTTGGCCTAACAATGGGACTTTCTCATTGCATCTTAAAGATGCTACCATCCCTTGGTATTGTCTTGTGAACAGCTGGGGTCCTGCAGGCAAGTTTCACCAACCTCTCCCTCTACACTATGGTAAAGAAAACCAGCCTGGAAACTTGTGAGAAATCACAAGATTTGATCAGTCTGGAGTGAGGGCTGGGGGATTCTGATACTGATACTTGGGAAGAGGTGGTAGTGCTAAGAATGCTCTGATGACAGATGGTTAAGGCACCAACAGTGCAGAGTGATTTAATGGTACAAACTTGGAAACATGGGGCAAAAGTTTGGAGACTGCATGTATAAGGTTATTCCGTGGAAAAAATCCCCACAGAAGGCTTGGGATAAATAAAAAGGGGAGAGCTACAACTTCTGAAGGAGTCCATGGAGTTTTCTGATCCTTGTAATAACAGAAAGGGTTTTAAATGCCAAGGTGGGTGAGTTTCCTTTGGTTGGGAGGAGTTACTGAGGACTTAGGTTGGGAGTGTGATCAGGAAAGCTATCATTGATTTTCATTTCTCCAATCCATAACTAATTGAAAGACAGAGATGTGGGAAGAAATTGATGCTAATTGCCTTGAGCAAGAATAGACTAGTAGGTCTCTTTACCTCTACTCTTTCTTTGACACCTCTCCCTATATCACCCCTAGGATGCATTGCTTCATGCATGAGAATAGAGAAAAGAAAAAAGACCTCTCCTTTCTTGTCTTTCAGTTTCAAATCCTGATCCCCCTGTCCAAAGTGGCTGGTCAGACCAATTACAGGTGAAGTTGAATCTACCAGTGACAGGGGTCTATAAATTAGTATGTTGTCTTCTCCACTAAGTTGTAAGCAGAAATTATTCACCAAAAGGGCAGTTCCCCCCAGAATGTTAGCAATTGAAGTTTCTAGACAGAACCTAGAGGGTCCTCCAGGACAAATTTCCATTGATCTGGATTTGACCCAATTTCCCAGCCCTTTTACTTCCAAGTATTCTTTTCCCCACTCTCCCCATTCCTGGGAGGGGGACAAAGAGGAGAGTTCAAGGCAAGGGACCAAGAGTTAGGGAGAAAAAAAAAAGTGAATGCCACTCATGTGTAAGGCTTTTGGAGGAGTCTTTGTAAGACAAGAGCTGGATTTTACTTGTCATAAAGCCTTTCAGTAATTATGTTCCTCATATGACTCACACACTTGTAGTCTGGCCAGCTAACAGAACATCTGTTCACAGAAAAGTGGTGAACTATGCAAAGTACTACTGTTGATCATATCTCTACTCTACCTTTTTCATTTTCCTTCCAGACTGGAAGCTCAGGAACTTTCCTGGTTCTTTTATTAGGAAAAAAAAAAAAAATGGTCAGTAAGGTAAAGATGTAAAATTCATGGAGTCTGAATAAAATGCAAGAAACTATTATTATGGAATAGTTTAATTAATTAATAATATTGTTAAACTGAATGGCAGTGTCTAGTGGATAGCTGACTTAATGTCATCTAAATACAAAATAATAAAGCTTGTCTAGGGAAGTTCATCTTAAAGGTTATAAATGTTATTTTCCTCAGCCCATATGCCTGTTGGTAAATCTTTCATTTTTGATGATACAGACATTATAGACTTTGTGATGATTTTTCTGTGTTATTGTGGGAATGACACACAGTATACCCCCATCTGGGGACATCATGTGATGTGCACTATGACTGAGTAGATGGGACAGCCAGTTTCTTTAAAATGAAGTCTACTAGATAGAAATTAGAGGGGAAATAGTCTGCAAGCTTTAAAATGCCAAATATTTACATCTTTATTAATGATCATATGGTCTTTCTCTCTCTAAAACCCTATAACTGTACATTTTACCATGGTTGTAAACACAGTGAGTACATATGGTTTTGTGTTTTGCTTTCCTCACCTAACATATCGTGTGCATATTTCCATAATAGAATATGCCATACAATTTTAAAACCCACAGACGGTTCAACATATTGATGTATTTAGTGAATATTTTAATACTTCTCTGTTCTGAAGCTAATATCCTAACATCTGCCAATTGGAAGTAATTTTTAACTGAATTAAATATGTATGTACTTGTCTCCCAGGACACACAGACCTGAAAGATGCAAGACACTGTGTTAATACTCTGGCTAAGAATAGCCATTAGTTCTGGGCCCCACCACTAGAATTATGGACCCCAAACCTCAAGTCCTTCTCTTGTGATGGCAGAGTCTCTTTGATGGTTGATGTATTCTTGGAGAGCCATTATCATTTCCCTCTTTGCCCCCATATGGTTGTCTGCTACACATTAAGCACACTTAGTATCTTTCTATTCCCCCATCACTGCCTTTCCAGCTTTCTGAATGTTGGTATTTCTTTCCTTGTTGTGGTCCTAGCTGCACTAAGATACAGAAAGTTACTGTCCTGAAAAGGGGGAAGGACTAACTTTCCATCCTTGATAAAACTGCTTTGTTGGTCTTGGCTTCCTTTCATTCATTCATTAAACAAATGGTAATGAGAACTTCTGATGGCTTTGTTTCCATGCCTGGCATTGGGGATATAATTGTGGCCATGCAGACATAGTCTTTCCCTCATAGGACTTACTGTCTTAAAAGTTTCTTTCATTAATTTATATTAATAGGGTTGCTTTGTCATGTGACTTGTTTTTTTCAGTTTGTATTAGCCCACCAATACTCCTTCCTTGAATATGGTAAATTTATTTGGGAATGACTTTACCCACACAGGTGATACCAATTAATATCCACAGGGCTACACAGTATACATGTTCCCCTATCAAATGAAATTCTTCCACATCTTACATATTCACTGAGAAGGAAGGGTGTCTTCAGCTCTTCCTCTGTGCCTCATTTTTGAAGGTATCAAAACATTATGTCCATTTGCTGCCTCTCATAGACTAACAATGAGGGCCTATGGAGGTACACAGAGGATTGCCTGGGTTGCTCAGTGGGTTAAAGTCTCTGCCTTCAGCTCAGGTCATGATCTCAGGGTCCTGGGATCGAGCCCTGCATCGGGCTCTCTGCTCAGCAGGGAGCCTGCTTCCACCTCTTTCTCTGCCTGCATCTCTGCCTACCTGTGATCTCTCTCTGTCAAATAAATAAATAAAATCTTAAAAAAAATATATTCATAGAATAAGATCCTTTTTGGGGAATTTAATTATCCATATACATACTTTGCACCTATTTAAGATAACTCAATTTGAATATAAGTAATGTGGACTCATGTGTTTCATAGGTTAACATACATGCAATTTGCTAAAATGGCTGAAAAGCATTGCTTTAAAGATAAAATAGCTGTTTCTATTCAAGCCTTTTGAGGCTATTGACAATATCCCAGCAACCACCATCTATTACTTGAGGCCATCTAAATTATACATTGACTACTCAGTGAGGAGGTAGAAGGAAGTAGGTAAAGTGAATGAAATCAACCACTGAAAACCTTCTGTGGGTTTAAAATAATGCACCACGCACCTTCCACCCATCGATGCCAGAAGGGTAAAATGAGAGAGAACTTGGTGGAGTTCTCTTACCCTAATAGTTTCCTCAACATTTTATATAATTTCTTGAAGGCAAGGAGGAAAACCCAAATTCTTGCCCCCCTTCAAAGAACTCTTTATTCCCTTGTGTATTTACCTGGTATACCCTAGCACACTAGCTACTGAGGGATATAAAGACCTTCTAGAGAGATTCAGACGGGACTTAATTTCTGACTTTATCCTGAGCAGATGACCGTCTTAATTTCTTACTGAAGAGTAACAAAAATATGGTACTCCAAACTAGGACTATAGGAGCTCAGGACAGGCCAGCCCCCCAAAAGCCACTTTGGTATATTGATTATTCTGAGCTGTATACACATGAAATGCAGCACATGGAGGAGAGGCTTTTTCTAAATTCCTCCTCTCCCTAAATAGGTCCTTCAAGATGAATGCAACTGTCATAAATCTCTTCTCCAGTAGTTTTATCAACTAGAGTCATCTTGTCATGGGAGCAGAGGCTAGAAGGTGACACAACACCCAGACAAACTGTCTTAAACTATCATACCTCCTATCTATTCTTTTAAGGGTCCATTTATCTTTTCTAAAAATCATCCCCTCTCCCCTGAGTGGTCTACATCTCTGTGACCTTTCCTTACGACGATGGTAGTTCATGCTACATTGTGAGCGTCTTTGGGAGCTACTCATTTTCCATTGAGTATCTCCATGTATATGTGAGGTACACATGTGTATAAGCTTTCCCCCCCCCTTGTTAATCTGCCATTCAATCTGAGGATCTCAGCTAAGAACTCAAAGGAGTAAAGGGAAAATTAATTTTTCCTCCTTTACAAGAAGCAAAAGAGATAACATTATAAACTTTCAGGTTGTTAAGGACACATTTAAAAGTGTCCTGGCATGCAGTCAATCTGTTAATATGAGTTCTTTTTTCCTATGTCTCTTCCTCCTCTTCTTTCCTGATAAACCTGTATTTTTTCCCTTATAATTATTAAGGAGCTGATAATCTACTCCTTAACATCAAAACTGATATTTTTAAAAGATTTTATTTATTTATTTATTTTAAATTTTTAATTTTTTATAAACATAATATATTTTTATCCCCAGGGGTACAGGTCTGTGAATCGCCAGGTTTACACACTTCACAGCACTCACCAAAGCACATACCTCCCCAATGTCCATAACCCCATCCCCCTTCTCCCAACCCCCCTCTGCCAGCAACCCTGTTTGTTTTGTGAGATTAAGAGTCACTTATGGTTTGTCTCCCTCCCAATCCCATCTTGTTTCATTGATTCTTCTCCTACCCCTTTAATCCCCCATGTTGCATCTCCTGATTTTAATGGTAAAGAGATTTTATGTCCCAATATCAAAATTATATATATATTTTTGAATAATATATATGATTTCACAAAATAACCTAGCTCTTCAGAATCTGATAGAGGAAATCAACACAGTAGTCATGATAAAAACAACAGTGTTTATTATAGCAACAGTAAAAACACAGTATTTATAGGAGTTTACTTATATATCATTTCCTCTGATCTTTACTATAATCTTGTGACACAAGGTTTTTATTTTTATTGTCACCTTCACAAAGACTCAGAATTTAAGGTAGCAACAGAATAAAGCAGTATGTAGTGGTAGATGTAGGGTTTGAATACAGTTTCTTCTGCTTGTAAATCCTAGATTTCTTCTCCAATATATGCTGCTCATGTTTGCAAATAATTACATAAACAACAAGCTTTCCTTTACGGAAGGTATGGAAGTATATATCAACGCTTATGAGACAAAACCTTAGATTTTCCCGTCCTCCCCTACCTGTTTCAGATGTGGCACAGAGACACAAACACACCTTGCATTTACACAGTTGTGGCAGAGTAGAGCTTCATAACTTTTATTACGACTACATGTTGTTACATATTTTTGTGCATGTATTTTCTTTATAGACCCTTTAAAAAGTCCTAGGACATTCCTATTCCAGTCTGGCAGGCTCCTCCAAAATGACAACTTCTGAAAGAATACTCTGGATTTTTAAAACAATTTAATTTTTCGTTTTGAAGGATTGATTTAATCATGACCAGCACTTATTTAATACTTATTGAACAGCCATGCTTGAAATTTTGTGGCATGAAGCAACATGCATTAATCCATTTGGCTGTTAACTGAGTTCCCAAGCCTTTAAGAATGGTGCCACTTGTTTTTGCTGTACCTCACAATGCCTTCTACCAGAAAGGAAATTCTGCCACTGGCTATGGTAACGTATGGACACCCCAGTGGGTACAATGAGGGCGGTGGTAGTAGTCGAGAGGAAAGAAATGCATCTCCCAAAGTGAAAGAGCAAAGAAGAATAAAAGGAGTTTAGTGTTAGTTGGAGAACAAATAAAATGCCATGAACTCTGGTAAGAGAAGGGTTTTGCCTTCTATCAAACCATCCCCATCTCTACCTCCATACCTTCTGCCTCCACATATGTCATAGCTTTGAACAAGCAGCTGAAATCAGCTGTGGGGAAAGAAAGGTCTCACCATCAGTAGGTAAAGAAATGATCATGTTATTTGTAAGAGATAAGAGACCCCATTAAACAGTGAAAAAGCCCCATTGCCATAGGAAATTCAGTCAATGTCATGAGCAAAGTGTGGGCTATGGCTGGGAAGTGGGAATTCCTGTATGGGTAGCTCTAGCAAAACCATCCTTGACAAGGAGTCTTCAATGGGTTGGAAGAGGCCTCAATATGGAGCTGGGAGGGCACGTGGGTGGCTCAGTGGGTTAAAGCCTCGGCCTTTGGCTTAGGTCATGATCCCAGAGTCCTGGGATCGAACCCTCTATCGGGCTCTCTGCTCAGCGGGGAGCCTGCTTCCCTCTCTCTCTCCCTGCCTTTCTGCCTACTTGTGATCTCTTTCTGTCAAATGAATCAATAAAATCTTAAAAAAAAAAAATGGAGCTGGGTTTCTAGAGATTAGGGAGCAGTAGTCTTTCAAACCAAGAGAAAGATCACTGTAAGCCACACATGTCCTATTCCTGGAAAGATTAAGCCTTTGTGGTGAGTAAAATTCAGTTAGAATGAGAACCCTTTTAGCTGCACTATAACCTACAAATTTTGGAGTGATATGAAGATAAGCACAAAAACAAGACTTTATTTTATTATTTATTTTATTATTCTTTCTTATGTTACTTGTTATTATATTTAATTTATTCCGTAGGTTCAAAGGCATCTCTCTTGAACTGGGATACTAGTAAAATAGAACACACATATTAAAAGCATATTCTTCAGAAATTGTGAAAATGAGTTCAATTTATATGAAATGATAGAAAATGAAACCATCCAAATATCAGTACTCTCATTCTTCTCTGAGGCATAAAATGCCACAGCTTAATAGGAAAGTTACAAACGAGCTACAAAGGAGAAAAGAGGAAAATCTTCAGACATACAGAGCAAGCCTTCTCTTTATTGTTACCCTGATAAAATTATCATCTATCAAGACAAATTACCATCGTCACAAATTCTGATCATCCATATTACAGCTAGTGATGAGGAAGTAATGGCTAAGGACAAAGTTAAAAGATTTGCCTCAAATTATTACCACCACCACTCCATTTTGAAATACAAATATGAAATAACAATTACTCGGCTACTTGGCAGTCATTTATAAATTTTAAACTGTACCAAACAGTACATGTTTTTAGATACACTGAAGAAACATGAAGGAATTCTGTTAGCAAAGTGTCACTATCTCTATGCCAGTCTATCTATCTCTTCTTGCCCATTATGTTGTAATGTATCTAGAATATCTCCATGATAACTTCTACACAAATATCTATCTATATGATAGTATTTTCCATTTGCATTACATATTTTATTTCATACATGAACCTACCTTGTCACAAAATTGCATATATGTGAAAATTATATACACACATACAAGTACATGTGTACACATGCACACATGCACAAATTTCTGAAGGATTTCAAATAATTTTGGAAAAACAGATATAGTTAGTACAGGTCTGTTAAAATTTTTAAAAATGTGACTGAAAATATTAGTCAGGGTAAGATAATTGCATCAGAAAGATGAGATAACATATTTTACAGATTCTGATAGTCCAGGAGCCTCAACAGAGAGAAAAATGTGTTGCATTTACATAGTCCTCATTTGATAAAAAAGAAAAGATCAATTTATCCTCACCCTTAGTTGACAAATGTATTCACTGCATCATACCTTATATAATTATATATATATAAAATATATATACCTATATGTGTATATATATTACATTGATATGTAATATATGATATAGTAATAAAAAGTAATAAAAAGATTCCTGTCATCCTGAGGAAAAGATCTAATACATAGTGTATGAAAACAAAAAAGCTAAGGGACTGAGTTAGCAACATCCAAGTCTTGAATATTTTCATGCAAGTAACTTGTTAGAAGCTTCTGGGTAAGGTCAAGCAAAGGAACCTGGTTACCTAGAGAACTATGTAAGATTCTTCTTTTTCTATATTCTTTAATATATTTTGCTGTCCTGCTATGTGGTCATATTCTCCCCTCTTCCACACATGGAAGCTTGTTCTCCTCCCCACTTCTACATGTTGAAATATATAAATTAAGATCTGACAAGCATTTGAGTCCATTTTTGGGGATTCTGTATTTGCATTTTAAGATTTAACTCCAATATGAAATGAGATGTTGTTCACATTTGGAGGAAGGGAAAGACTCTTTTGGGCTGGCAATGAGTGGTCTCCTCAAGTGCCTTCCTCAAATTGTGCTTCTATCCCAAGGTAACAAATTTAGTGACGTCCATTAAGAGGCACCTGAAGACAGTAATGTAAAGACAAGTAGAGGAGACATTTGCCACATTGCCACTGATGAAACACTTTTCTCAGAATCATTTAAAAAAAATTACAAGAGACAACTGAATGTGACAATTTCTATTAATACTGTTTTGGGTGCTGTGTGAATTATCAAAGTTGGAGTAGAATTAAAATCATGAACTGTTTCTAGAAAATTTTTCTAGATGTTTGATTTAATGTCTGTGGATGCAGTGTGAAACAGAGTTTAATTGCATCAACAATTATTTTAGTACTGGCAGATGGATCACAGTATGGTTAAAAAAAATGTGCATTAGAATACATGGCTGAGGTTCATGTCCATGCAGTGTCATTTATGATCTCTATGATCGGGACAAGTTCACCTCCCTAAATGTCAGTTTTCCTCATCTGTGAGTTACAGTGAAGCTTTCTCTTCCTTATGAGACTGATGTGATAAATACTTTAGATAATATATACAAAGTGATTAACACCATGTCTTGAATGTAGTAAATGTTCCAAAAAATTATCAATTACCACCACCACATCCTTGTATTACTACAATTGTTTTTACTTCATGCTTTTTTTTTTTCAAAAAGTGCAGTAGAAATATAAGCATGGAAACTTTCTATGTGCAATAGAATAGACAAAAAATTTAAAAATTAGCATAAATATTTCCTTTCTCATGAGTTTTTCATAGAGACCACTTGCTAATGAAAGTGGGAAAAATAACAAATGATTTTAAGAAATGTATGTAAAATTGAGGTGATTTTCAAGTTCTTTGACAGAAACATTGAGAGCATTTTCAAAAATTTTTATCTTGAAGAACTCCATTAAAATCAAAGTGCTTTGAAATATTTTATTTTAAAAAATGCTAATTTGGAAATCTTAAAAAAGAACAAGATCTAAAAGATATCAGATGGTAGACAAAAAGAAAACTGAGCATAGTCTTCAGAAAGATATTTCATATCTTATCCTGCATTTTCATTTATTGTGGGGTAAGTTTCCATGGAGTTCTAGCCTTATGGGGTAATTGGACGATGCTGATGTCTAAGTAGCTAGAAAGTATTCTAGAAAATTAGACCTGAAAGCAACATAACTGTCCCTCATAAAGCATTCAAGTGAGGCAGGATTTCTCAACTTGGTATTCAAGGATTGTCTGAATAATCACTTGGAGCACTTGTTAAAATGTGGATTACTAAACTCTAACAAGGTCACATTTATCCAGAATTGTGTCCCAGTGAAGTAGATTTTTAAAATTGTCTCCTTATATTGTTTATAAACTACTGTGGTAAATATTGGGGTGCCTGGCTGGCTCAGTTGGAAAAGCATGCAATGTTTGATCTCAGGGTTCTGAGTTTGAGACCGGTGTACAGATTATTTACATAAATTAGTACTAAAAAAATAAATCAATGCCCTCTTTGGATATTTTAAAGGAAAGTACTTCTATTGCTAGTATTATTTGTAGGCGAAAGGCAATTATGGCCCAGTCATTTTATCATTGCTATTCATGTTTGGTTTTTACCACCGTGGTGAATATGGTCCTCATATCTGGTAACACTCAAGCAATAAAAATGAGTCATTACAGCTTTAAATGTTGGGTGTAATGAACTGGGGTGGGGGAGGCACATGTAGGGGAAAGCTCTTCTTGTGGGACTGTGCGATCTGTGTGTTTGCATGTTCATTGTGTGTCCACTTAGAGCTCAAGGACATTTCTACTGAATTGAAACCTGTTTAACTCAGTCCTTAGAATCCCTAAAAGAAGCACTCTATACATGTGGGAATCTCTGATAACAGGTAGAATGAGAAAGGGAGAACATTGGTTCTCTCTATGCACAATTTTTTTAATGAATTATGAAATGACACATTAAAACTAGTCTTCAAAGGTAGGACCTTTTCTTTTTTCGTGTGTGCTCCCTATAGGTTGTATCTCTTTTGTGATAGACCTATTCATGCAAATCAGAAAATGTATTCTGTGAAACCTGTGAGTAACATTTTCAAATGCGGTGTTAGACGAATCACTGAAAGAAAAAAGAGATGAGATTTCGTTAAGATAAAAGGAAAAAAATACACATTAAAATGGCCTAATAAAATTTAAATTTCTAAAATATGATTTCACACATTTTTGGGCATAAATTTAATAGATCACCACTGAGATGTAGTTGGAGTTTCTGCCAAAGCTCTTTAATTTCTTTCCAGTGGAAATTGGAAATCATAAAAGCAGAGGGCATAGAGAGAGCATATGTGTATGTGTGTAAAACACTCAAATGTTATTAACTCTCCTTTGGGGTAACTTAAGTTTACTTGAAATCCTCTAATATGATAATGAAAAACCAGAACTGAAATAGGTCTTGGAAATAAAATAGAATTACAGGAAATAAGTTTGTGCCTTTCGATATTTTTTGAGCCCTGGCATTAAAAACAAAAACAAGGGGCGCCTGGGTGACTCAGAAGGTTAAGCCTCTGCCTTCGACTCAGGTCATGATCTCAGGGTCCTGGGATTGAGCCCCATGTCGGGAATCTCTGCTCAGCGGGGAACCTGCTTCCCCCTTTCTCTCTGCCTGCCTCTCTGCCTACTTGTGATCTCTCTCTCTCTGTGTCAAATAAATAACTAAAATGAAAAAAAAAAAAGAAAAAGAAAAAACCAAAAGTACACAGATCATGTTTAAAATCAATAGCATATTCCATTGCATATATGAACCACATCTTTATCCATTCATCTGTTGGAGGGCATCTTGGCTCTTTCCACAGTTTGGTGAGTGTGGCCATTGCTGTTATGAACATTGGGGTACATATGGCTCTTCTGTTCATTACATCTGTATCTTTGGGGTAAATACCCAGTAGCACAATTGCGGGGTCATAGGGAAGCTCTATTTTTAATTTCTTAAGGAATCTCCACACGGTTTTCTGAAGTGGCTGCAGAGTGAAATAAGTCAAGCAGAGAAAGTCAATTATCAAATGGTTTCACTTAACTTGGGGAGCATAAGGAATAACATGGAGGACATTAGGAAAAGGAAAGGAAAAGTGAATTGTGGGAAATTGGAGGGAGAGACAAACCTTGAGAGACTATGGACTTTGAGAAACAAACTGAGGGCTTTGGAGGGGAGGGGAGTGGGAAGTTGGGTGAGCCTGATGGTGGGTATTAAGGAGGGTACATATTGCATGGACCCCTGGGTGTGGTGCATGAACAATGATCTTCAGGATCTCCAGGTTATCTTTGAGCACTGGGGTCATGTCTTCAGACATCCATACTTCCCTCTAACTCCTTTGCTCACAATTCCTCAGTGTCACCCTTAAGTCGCAGCTGCAGAATCTGAACTGATTGGATGAGACTTTGTCGTAAGGATACTCTAGGATGTCATGGATGTATGAGAATATGAAAAAATCCACAGGGAGAGAGATCACTTTTTGAACTCAAAGGAAAGCCAAACACAACAGTTTGTAGGTGGTAAGGGTAGATAATGATTTCTCATTAGTGTAATGTTAATGTTCTCTTGGACACACAGGCCCCCTGAACTTTCCTATTACTGCCACCATTGCCACGAAACTGTGGCATTGTATTTAGGTAATACTTTCTTACTTCAAAGGTTCTCTAACCCCCTATCATTCCTTTAACTTCACAAGCAGTCTTTAGGTGTGTTGATTTACTAGACTATGGTCATACTTAAATCAGCCCATCAGGCAGAAATTGTGGAGGATCAACACGGTTCTTCAAAAACCTCTTTAAAAGTTTATAAAATGTAGTATAAATGATTCGTGTTGGGGTGCCTGAGTGGCTCAGTCAGTTAAGCATCTGTCTTTGGCTCAGGTCATGATCTCTGGGTCTTGGGATGAAGCTTCCTGATCATCAGGGAGTTTCTGCTTCTCTCTCTTTCTCTCCATTCCTCCCCATTGCTCATTCTCTCTCTCTCTCTCAAATAAATAAAACCTTTAAAAAAGTGATTTGTGTTTCTTTTACCTTCCTCATAAGGCTAATCCAACCAGGTTTTTCTACTACATTGAGAAGGTCACCAATTTTTTGGTTGACCAACCAGTGAAAGTAGATTATATTCATTTGAGAACTTCTTGTAAGAGAACTACTATTGTTGTTGTTCTTGTTATCTGTTAAATATATACAGTTAGATTTGCACAAGCTAAATGTTCATATAGCATAATGCCACTGAAGTCTTCCCATTTAAAGACAAGAAATACAGGCCAAATGAGGTTAAATAATTTATCTAGGGGCACCTGTGTGGCTCAGTGGGTTAAAGCCTCTACTTTCAGCTCAGGTCGTGATCCCAGGATCCTGGGATTCAGCCCCGCATCAGGCTCTCTGCTCGGGAGGGAGCCTGCTTCCCCCCCCTCTCTCTGCCTCTTTGCCTACTTGTGATCTCTGTCAAATAAATAAATAAAATCTTAAAAAAAAATAATTTACCTAAAGTCACAGCCAGCTACTGAAAGAAATTAGTTTATCATTCATGTCTCCCCATACTAAATTCTTCTCTCATTAGAAGGGTGTTGGTTAATTACCTTTACTGATGGGAACTGATTGGTTGCTGGTGTTTTCCTGGCTTCCTGTGTCAAGTAGGATTCTGAAGCGGAGTCCAGGCTCAGCAACAAAACCACAATATTCATTGTTCTGCCATGAGCAGGGGTGGACAGAAGTGACACACCTACCTCATATTGAGAATTAGAAACAGTTATTTCCTTTCTTAACCTAACCATATAATCACATGAAAATTTTAAATCCAAAAAGTAATCCTATCTTTCCCATATAGTCTTAGTTAAAAAACTATGCTTAAAAACAGGATAAACCATTAAGAGTAGAGATAATTGATTGACTAATTTTAAATGTATTTTTACAATGGACACGTTCTTCAAGTATTCTTTAACAATGGAATTATGGTGGTGTGTGATTGCTGTCTCTGCAGAACAGGTTACAAAGTGCAGGGTCATCATGGCCCCTTGCCTGTCAAAGAGCTGGGCAATGCACCAACACACTCACCTTTGCTGAGAAGGATCAAGGGTCTCATTGCTATTCACGGTTCTGGTCCCCTCAACCTCCATAAGCTGCTCCACGTATGGGCTGTCCTACAGGGTAAAGGGAAAAGAGAAAAGAAAAAGCTGCCACTGCATGCAGGAAATAGCCAGTTAGACACAGCATGGAGTTAGGTTCTTGATTCCTGGGGGACTTATCCTGACAAAATCTTTCACTGTCCTCCTTCAAGCCTGCTGAAGACCAAGACCTGTCAGTTCCCCCAAGTATTTATGGTGCATTTCCTGGGTGGTGGCCCCTGGTTAGGCAGAGTGAAGGGCAGCATGAGGTTAATCCTGCAAGCTGCCTCCTAAGGGGTCTCTTTTCAGAGAACCAGCAGGATTGGATTCCCCTTTCACTCTGATATGAGAGGTCATTTTCCTTTAGGTTAATGGGAAAAGGAAGGCATCTGTCTCTACTCCTTGGCAGTCCACAGAATAGCCTGATTTTTTACAGTCACCAGGTCCTCAGTTTTTACTCTTAGCTCTGGGGCATCATTTTCCTCATCACCTTTTATCCTACATGGTGTGCCATCCATCCTCCTTTATGTTTGGGGTGGTGGGACTTGAACTGTTTAAGGGCTTTGCCCTTACTAAATGTTTGGGTGTCACCAGTGGAGACAGAGTGCAGCATTGACACTTTCTGATACTTCATAATTGGAGGCAACTTAGTCTTGAAGAATAGACATCAGTGCTCCTAAAGTGTTCCCTGTTCATTTTGCTTACCTGGGTTTTCTTCCTGACCACCTCTCCTCTTATCAGTCACTGCTTCCTTTATGGCCCTCTCTTCTTTGCATCAGAGATGTCACACCAAGCTCTCCTGGGATACTCAGCCAGGGTCTTTATCCCACATCACTTGATTGCTATCCAGAGCTCCTAAATTCCAAAATCCATCACTTTACAATGCAGACAAATTTAATTCTGGATCCCCATCACAGATCAGACTCTGTACTTATTTTACGTATCTAAATTATACATGAAAAGCTTTTTCTATCCCTGAGCACCTGCCTTTGAATTTCATATATCCCTGAAATATGGGACTGTGGCAAGGTTTTGTTTATTTTAATAGTAATTGTTTTCCTTCCTGAGAGCAAAAAAGACACACACACACACACACACAGAGAAAGAGAGAGAGAGACAGGGAGAAAACTACATGCATTAAGTGTCTACTAAATGCTCTACCTGACATTAGAAACATTTAGATGGCTTTATCATTTAAGTAAATAACTACTTCTACTTCTTTTGAGGCTATATAATCAGCGTGTCAGCACACTGGCCCTGAATTCAGACTGACAGTTTTCAAATTCCAGCTCCAACCCTTCTGTAAGATACTAGGCAAGTACTTAATACTTCAGATTGTCATCTGTAAAGTGGAAATGATAACAATCCATGGAATGAAGACCCCTGGTGATAATTAAATGAGATACTCTGACAGCAATACACACAGAGCCTTATCTGTTACTACTGCTGCTGCCATAATAGTGATGATGGTGATGATGGTGTGGTGATGATGGTTGTGATGGTGATGATGGTAATAGTGATGATGGTGATGGTATGATGATGGTGGTGGTAATGATGGTGATAGGGTGATGGTGGTGATAGTATGATGGTGACCATGGCAGTAATGGTGATCGTGGTGATCATGAACATGGTGATAGGATGACAGCGAAATTACAGACTGTTTTTCCACAGTCCAGTTGGGAGAAAAAGATACACACATTCATTTCCACAAAATGATCACTCCCTGAGAGACCAAAGCCAAAGAATATCAAAGATAACCTAGGCCACAACCCTTCACTTTATGCTGCATACGTAGGGTGGCTGGGACCACACAAATCAGCAGGTCTCAAGGGTTACACCTCAAAGTATCCATTCTTGCTTTCAGAAACCCACAGTCGTTAAAAATCCCTTTCTGTCTTTCACATATTCAGGTATATCTACAGCAATATTTTAATGTTTGCTCATTACTAACTGATTATGAGAAAAGTTAATGAAATGAAAGTTAAGAAAGCAAAATGAAATGAATGAAAGTTAAAAAAGCAAAATAATGCAAGTTCCTTACCTCAGCTTTTAAGACACTCCTGCTCCTTTCTGCCTATCCAACCTCTGTTCACATCCTGCCCTACTTATCTCACTCTGCCCAGCTACACTCTTATAGCAACACAGGAAAGTACTGTTTAACATAAAAATACAAAAACCAAGACTTTTCTAAAGACTGACAATAAGGGGTGCCTGAGTGGCTTAGTTGGTTAAGCCTCTGCCTTTGGCTCGGGTCATGATCCCAGGCTCCCGGGATCCAGCCCCACGTCAGGCTCTCTGCTCAGCGGGGAGCCTGATTTTCCCTCTCCCTCCATGCTTTCTGTATCTCAAATAAATAAATAAAATTAAAAAAAAAAAAAACCTGACAGTGAGTGACTATCATTTATAATGAATGCAAGGGTTGTTTTTATCATCTCAAGAGAAACTATTACAATACTTGAGAATAAAATTAACTCTGAAAAATATAAAAGATGTATATGAGAGAAAAATATAAAATTTTACTGAAAGTCTTAAACACCGGGTATTATAAGAGGCAATATTCAGGGGATATGAAGGATTTTATTGTCCTTAAAATAATACATGAATACTTGCCCCATCTACATGTAAAGTATCTCCAGAATTAAAATACTTAAAATACATATAAAAAATGTGCTTTTGTGATATTGTGAGTAACCCTGCCATGAGCCAACCCTTAGCTATGCACATGTTTAGGGGAATTTTCCCCTGTTTGGTAACAGATCCATTTCAGAAGATGTGGCTAGATGAAGACAGGCTGACAAAGACTGTTGAAAACCCTGTCAATTCTCTTATCCATTAACACAGCTCCTAATTTCTTCAGATTAATGGCCCCAACATTCTCTAAGTCATTAAAATCGTAACTTCATCTTTAACAATTCCTTCCTCCTCACCTAACATAGCTTTTTGAGTATGGTGCTAGGGGCTGCTTAAATCAAAATGTACAAAGTTAACATTCCATAACAATTTCATCAGAATATACTCTTAAACTTCCATGCTCTCTCCCTTCCTGAGGTCACTGACCTAGTTTGAACTGAAGAGTGGTCATCATCTTCTGGCCCATTTCCTCTCTCCCCATCCTTCTCTCTATTCATTACAATATCACCTGTTGGGAGTTCTGAACAGGTCTTTCTCCTGATTAGAATCCACATTGCTCTCCATTTCCCATCTTCAGAAGTCCAAAATCTAGGCATTGTCATTGAGGCTCTCCATAATGTACTTCTTGCAGGCTTATTATCTTCTTATGATTTTATAAAAATATTTTATTTATTTATTTGACAGAGAGAAAGAGAGAGAGAGAGATAACAAGTAAGCAGAGCAACAGGCAGAGAGGGCAGGGTGGTGGGGGTGGATCAGGCTCCCTGTTGAGCAGGGCTGGATCCCAGGACCCTGAGATCATGACTTGAACCGAAGGTAGAGGCTTAACTCACTGAGTCACCCAGGCGGCTCCTTCTTTTGATTTTTTTACATAAATACTAGAGATGTTAGGAAGAACAATTCTTCCCTATATCTTTTGTTCTTTTCATGCAAGGGGTCCTTGATTGGCAAAACACACTTGGAGGGATGGAGTGACTAGCTGGTTAGAAAATCTGGAAACATCAAGCTCAGTTTCACTGTTCTTCCTCATGGGAATGGCCTTGACTGCGGAAAATACACATGTGAGCCTGCAATTCTGTACTAGTGTTTCCTTTGACAAGGTGGTTGATTTATCTAACTCTGGAATCCATTTAGTATATCTGAGCTATATTCTTGAGTTTAGTCTTCATTGCTTATATGGTATTTTTCTATATAAAGTATGTAACCTTTGTGTATAGATTTTTTTTTTTTAGCTTAATTCCTTTGAGATTTGTGGTAGACAGAGTAATATTATCTGCACCTTGATAGGCGTCCATGTCCTAATCCCTTGAACCTATCAATAAGATATCTCACCAAGTAAAAGAGATTTTGCTGATATGATCAAATTAAGGATCTTTAGATGGGAAGATTATCCTGGATAATCCAAATGAGCCCAATGTAATCACAAAGGTCCTTAAAAGAGGGAGGCACAGAAGTTGGAGACACGGAAATGGAAGCTAGAGGTTGGAGTGATACAAGGCAGGGGTTATAAGCCAATTGATGCAGGCAGTCTTAAGATGCTGAAAAAGGGGGGCGCCTGGGTGGCTCAGTGGTTAAGCCGCTGCCTTCGGCTCAGGTCATGATCTCAGGGTCCTGGGGTTGAGCCCCGCATCGGGCTCTATGCTCTGCGGAGAGCCTGCTTCCTCCTCTCTCTCTGCCTGCCTCTCTGCCTACTTGTGATCTCTGTCTGTCAAATAAATAAATAAAACCTAAAAAAAAAAAAAAGAAGCTGAAAAAGCAAGGGAACAGAGCCCCCTTCCCTTTTCCTGAAGCTTCTGGAAGACTATGACCTAGCTGACACCTGGATTTTAGAATTCAGATTGTCAGAAGTGTGAAAGAATAAATTTGTATTGCTTTAAGTCACTAAGTTTGTGGTAATTTTTTAAAGAAGTAATAGGAAACTAATAGAAGATCCATCTTTGTAGTGCATATACCAATAATTGCTCTTTTTGATTATTGAGTAGTATTTCAAGGCACGAAGACCCCAAATAATTTGTTTAATCATTCACCTGTTGAAGGACATGTGCATCATTTTTAGTTTTCAGCTAATAAACTTGTTATGAACATTTGTAAACAGACTTTTGAATGAAGACAAGTTTTCAATTTTCTAAGATAAATTCTCAAGAGTACAATTGCTAGATCTTGTGGTAAGCACAAATTTAGCTTTGTAAGATACTACCATATTTTTTCTTCTACTAATTTTTTGAGATAACCAAACTGAAAGATACTGCAAGATTGGACTAAAAATGCCTTTGACTATTTGAAGTTTCACATAAACCTTAAGTCTCCTGAATTACTTAAGCAGAAAGCAGTACCCAGTTTCTATGTTGTCCCCAAGGATTACAAACTTAACTGTTTCAGATACAGTATAGAGAATGATAGGCAAAAAGAAATGTCTAATAGTGCCAAAGACAAGACAGCTCCTCCCAAAGGGCAGGATTGAGGTCTAACCAAGGAACTACTCTGCTGTAGGGAAGAGAGACTTCATAATACTTGTCCAGCAGGATTTGATCATTGTTTTGAACAAGTTATGGGTATGTTATCACACCCCCCTTTTTTCTTTCTGAATGGATGTGTTAATTGCAATTGTCCTATTCATGTTCTTCCATGGTGACAGTGGAGGTCCTCGTGGAAGGTAACATATGAATTGCCTTTTTTTTTTTTAAGATTTTATTTATTTATTTGACAGAGAGAGAGATCACAAGTAGGCAGAGAGGGCAGGCAGAGAGAGAGAGGAGGAAGCAGGCTCCCCGCTGAGCAGAGAGCCCGATGCGGGGCTTGATCCCAGGACCCTGAGATCATGACCTGAGCCGAAGGCAGAGGCTCAACCCACTGAGCCACCCAGGTGCCCCTGAATTGCCTTTTTAATTCATAATTCACTT
Organism: Mustela putorius furo; assembly: GCF_011764305.1. Classification (NCBI taxonomy): domain Eukaryota; kingdom Metazoa; phylum Chordata; class Mammalia; order Carnivora; family Mustelidae; genus Mustela; species Mustela putorius. The sequence goes on from NW_025421341.1 coordinate 24,491,797, forward strand.
CATGACAAAGAATCGTATCCAGACCTAATGCAGAGGAATGCATATCTCCTTGGATCTTGACTTTGAACCAAATTTCTCACCAGGCAGGACAAGCTAGTATATTTTCTGTGTATGAACAGTGGAATAGATTATTGTGAATTGCAAAAGGAAGAGTCTGTCAACAACTGCTAGTTACAGAGAAACCCTACTTTCTCTTCTTCCTGAGGTTTTCTCCCAGAGAGTGTACATTTTTTTTAAGGCTTTTAATAAAATTTTTTATTTTTTATAAACATATATTTTTATCCCCAGGGGTACAGGTCTGTGAATCACCAGGTTTACACACTTCACAGCACTCACCAAAGCACATACCCTCCCCAATGTCCATAATCCCACCCCCGTCTCCCAAACCCCCTCCCCCCAGCAACCCTCAGATGCAACATGGGGGCTTAAGTGGGTACGAGAAGAATAAATGAAACAAGATGGGATTGGGAGGGAGACAAACCATAAGTGACTCTTAATCTCACAAAACAAACTAAAAGTGTACATTTTTCAACCTCTTGTAGTTTGAGTGGCAAGATGACCTGTTGGCAAAAGTGCTGAGGGCATATATCACTTCCAGGAACTTCCGTACGAACTTCCCACATATGATCCACTATTCTGATTCTACTCCTGCAGGAGAAAACTCCAGAGAACCAAAGTATAGCGAAGTCTCAAGATGGAAATCTTGACGGAAATCTCTTAATGGACATGTGGGCATCCACTTAAATGAGGAATGTATCCATATAGATGAGGAATAAGTTTTATTGCATTGAAGTTCTGATGTTTGGGGGTTTATCTGTTGGCAGTGGCAAGCATTGTCCTAGCTGGTGTCTTATTCCATAAATAATTCTAATATTCCATAAAAATATGTCTCTTAGAGTTTGTAGAATAGCTACTCTTTTCCAGGTTAAGGAAGTTTCTTTCTAGTCCTGGTTTTCTGAGAGTTCTTAACATAAATGATTATTGTATTTTATCAAGAGACTTTTTTATCTGTAGCAATTAACATAATTACACTTCATTCTTCTATCCAGTATTATAGTGAGTTCCATTTTCAGACTTTCCATCATTAGACTATCCTCATATTCTTTAAATAAGGCCTACTTGTTTTATGTACACTGTTGGATTTGGTTTTTATTTGTGATCTTTGAATCTGTAGTCAGAATCTCTGTCAATTCTCTCAATGGGACTAGTTTGCATGTATGTTGAATCACATGCAGGTTCATGGAGAAACTCATCTATAAGCAACAGCCTTTATATTCTGAATAGAAACCACTTTTGCGTTCCTTACTTCTTTGTCCTTGGGTTCTCCCACGTCTTGACCTATCTTCTGCTTTGGTGACCTAGTTGGATCCACACTCTCTGACTTGCCACATTAGTGTGCTCAGTTTTATGCTCAGCCTCACATGTTCAACACTCTCCTGGCTCCAAGTAAAACATAGCCCTATGTATAGATTCAACACCACAAAACCCAAAATCTTGAAATAAATGGAGGGACTAATAGTTCAATCAAACAAGCCTACTTGATGATTGCCTAATGCTCTCTGCACATCACTCTCTGGTTTTGAACATATTTGTTCCTCTACCTGGAATCACCTTCTTTCTCATCTCTGTGCTTCTAAATTCTATCGTTTTTCAGTTTTTGACCGATATGATCTCTCTTCCATGACATAATTCCTCATAACCTCCAAAATACTTTGGATTTTTCTTAGAGGAGTTTTTGCTTATTATTTGGGTATCTATTGCTACAAACTTATTGCAAAATTAAAACAACAACAACATTTATTAACTCAGTTTCTGTGGGTCAGAAATTCAAGAATGGTTTGATGTGGTTCTGGCCCAAGATCTATCATGGAGTTGTAGTCAAGAAGAAGGTTTTACTAGATTTGGAAGATTGGCTTTACATTAGTTCCCTCACATGACCGGTAAGTCCATGTTGGCTGTTGGCAGAAGGCTTCAGTTTCTCTCTACATGACCCTTCCATAGGGCTGTTTACTATCTTCACAACATGCAAGTGGCTTCCTCCAGAGCAGGCCCAAGAAAGAGCAGCAAGGTGGAACCTGCAATGTCCTTTATGAGTAAGCCTCAGAAGTCAGGTATTTACTTCCCCTCTATTGTATTGGTAACACAGAGATTCACAGTTTGGCATGGAAGAGGGTTACAGAAAGGTGTAAAAACCAGGGGGTGAAGATCATCGGTGCCCACTTTGAAACCTGACTACTACACTTATTGTTTTGCATTATAATTACTTTGATTTATATCATAATAGCTCTAGGGAGAATTCATTTTGGGGCTGCTTTTCATCTTTTTATATGTTACATAATCAATTACAATAGATCCATAATGCATGTTTCATGAGAGTATAAGTAAAAAAATAGATGATAGGAAACCCAAGTGTGCATCATAGAGACTACCGGTACTCCCATTTAAGGGTATCATCCTGACACAGATATCTTGGTTAAGTTCTTAGAACAGGAGCAGAAATGCCTCTTTAGAAACTACTATAGCTGCAAAAACAAGGTGACTTACTTTTGGTATTTTATTTCTCCTTAATACGTTTCATTTGTATTTGGGGGAAGGTTCTTATTCCTTGAAATATGGCATTCTTAGAAATGTTTCTGTCATATAGAACTATCTGCCATCATAAAATGAATGGCTTCCTTTATGGAAAAGATTGATGTCAATTTAGTTTAATATATAACATTTTAATTTTGCACCTATTTGTCAGTTTTTATGCTTGGTGCTAGAATAAATAAAAAACCTACTAAAACATGAAGTCATTCTTTTTGTTGTAAAGTAATTTATAATATATTTCAGTACCTATAAAATGTAAATGATGCAAAGTTTATAGAGTTAAGTCATAGAAGAAAAGCACTGAAGTTTTAACATATTCAATTATCCAGAAAACCAAATCCATTTTGTTTTTGTTAATAGCACTGAAATTTGCATGCAACTCTTTTAATTAAAGCAGCTGAGAACACATGTTATTCACTTCATGTCTGTATATTTCCTCTGGGAACAAGTCAAACTTTATGATAAAGCATAATGAAAATAATTTATATGTAAAACAATAAACCCAATTCTCTAATCTAGAGTTTTCCAAATGAGCTATATTCAGATCACCTGTCTCAGAGCCTCTCTGGGAAAGAGGGTGGTGCTGGTTAAATTGTTGATTACTAGGACTCACTTCAAACCTACAAATGGAATCTCCTAGAAAGAGTTCAGGGAATTTTTTATAAACTACACAGGTGATATTTGTATATAGTAGCTTGGAAACCAGTTCTTCAACAGCGAAACCAGTGTACAAATAAATGATGGAAGGCAAACATTTGAGCTTTATGTGCATAGCCTAAAAGAAAGAAAAAGGACAGTTCTCTGTACCTTCCTCTGTTACCTACTAAGTGCCTGGAGATCATGAAGACTTCCAATATACTTGTGATATGAATTCTCGCCCTGTCTAGAAGTCATAGTCTGAGAAGAGAATAATAATGCCTATAGTGACAAAACGAGTAAGTACATTCCTAATTAGTCTGAGACAAGAAAAAGAGGGAGGTTTTGAGGTTTTGTGTTTTGTTTCCTACAAGACCTATCATTGCAACAGGTGTGAGTTTGGAGAGGGGTCCAGTGATTTCCTCTGTTGAAGAAGTCCTATCTCTCCTTATTTTCTTTAGAAAGGTAGAAGGGAGAGAAGATTGAGAAAAAAAGTATTTTAAAAAGAGAGAAAGGAAAGAATAGAAAAAGAAAAAAAAGAAAAGGAAGAGAAAGGAAAAGAAAGGAAAAATAAAATACAAAGAGGTGCTATGGAGAAACTTGCATACTTTCTCATAAAGAGGAACATTGCAGGTGATCAAATTTCTCCAGGTCTCTTTTCCACATGTTGTTTCCACAAATACTCTATTCCATTCTGGAAGAAATGGAAGATAACTAAAAGAGACTATGGTCATTTACTCTCCTACTCACTAGGTCTCCCTTACAAGAAGAGGTACATTCCAAAAAGAATATGGAGCATGCTTTCTTCTGAAAATGGAAAGAATGTTTCTAGATTGTTAAAGCATCACCTAGTTCAATTTCACTGTAAAACTGAGACATGCATACAGTAGTTAGTAGTAGTAGTTTCTAGTTACACTAGAAACAAAATTTACATGCTTTGCAATTATGTTATATTGATTTTTTTTAGAAAGTGCACACGTGTGTGTGTGTGTTTGCATGGGTGGTGGTGGGATGGTGGGAAAAGTAGTGGGAGAGAGAGATTCTTAAGCGAGCTCTCTGGAGTGGAGCTGGAGGCAAGCCTCAATCACACCAGCCTGAGTTCATGACCTGTGCTGAATCAAGAGTTGGATGCTTAACTGACTGAGCCACCCAGATGCTTCTGTTATAATGAACTTTTTAACCTATTTCTCTTAGCTTCATTTCAATGAGTAATAAAGTGTGCTTCCTTAAGACAGTCTATGAAAGAAAACACACCCCTAAGTCTCAGTGATAAAACAAAGGTTTCACTTACTCATAACAGTCTACCAGGAGCATGGGTGTAACATGACTCTTTCCAGGTTTCTATGATTATCAAGGCAGGAAAAGGAAACAAGAAGAAAATTGTACTGTGTCTTCAAGTGTCCATCCAAAAATGAAATATATTTCATTGACCAATATGTCACATCCCCACACCTAATTTCAAGAAAGCAGTAGTACAGGGATGCCTGGGTGGCTCAGTCAGTTATATGGCTGCCTTTGGGTTGGGTGGTGATCCCAGGGTCCTGGGATTGAGCCCCACATTGGGCTCCTTGCTCAGTGGGGACTCTGCTTCTCCCTTGTCTACTGTTTCCCCTGCTTGTGCTTGCTCTCTCAACTGCCCTGTGTCAAGAATAAAATCTTAAGAAAAAAAAAAAAAAGGTGGGAGTACAATACAACAATGTTCCAGAAGAAAGAAATTGAGAGATATGTGGTACTGAGTACAGTAAGACCCAATCACATTTTCACATTTAATGTCTTCCTTTACCATGAAATTAGAGTCCCATCTTGAAGCACTTTTTATTTTCCTTTTTCCTATATTGAATTTTCCTTAGGTCACATCTATCATTGGTAGAAATCTATTCAATTTTATTTAATATATATCAGACATCTTACTGTTCTTTTCCTATTTGGCTCACCTTTTTTTATTAAAATTAATATCAATATCTCCTACTATCATTGTAGTTTTGTAGATAGATAGATAGATAGATGATAGATAAATAATGCTGAGTAGTTTGTCATGTAATGGGTCATAGTTATTATAGCATTGCTAATGGATTATACCCTCATTGTACATGGACTATATTTAGTCATAGGAAGACAGGCAGGTAAGATAAAGGAGTGCACTCAATACAAAGGAAAAACCTGCATTCAAGCACATTGACTACAGACACCATGGAGCCTGTAGAAATACAAGCTATTGTTAGGTAATAGGTTTGGGTAGGGAGGAGCCCTTGGGTAGCTCAGTCAGTTAAGCATCTGACTCTTAATTTCAGCCCTGGTAATGATCTCGGGGTTGTGAGATTGAGCCTCCAGTTGGGCTCTGTGCTGGGTGTGGAACTTCCTTAAGATTCTCTTTCCCTCTCCCTCTGCCTCCCCATTCCCCCTGGAGAAGAAAAAAAGAAGAAGAAGAAGAAGAAGAAGAAGAAGAAGAAGAAGAAGAAGCAGCAGGAGGAGGAGAAGGAGAGGGAGGCAGAGGGGGAAGGGGAAGGGGAGGGTGGGGGAGGAGAAGAACTGGCCAGGTAACAGTGAGAAACAGAACTAGAGAGCTAAACAGGAGCTGGACCGTGGTGAAGCTTTCATCTTTCTTATGCCTGACATGATTAAAATGAAGAAGAAGAAAGTTAAGTGCCATAGAGCTCACCAAAAATGTTTTGAAAATGATGTGAAGATTAAAGTCATCTTGAATTGAAAGAAAACAAAGAACGTGATCATTCAGAAGGGCTTTAATCTCCACTGTGGAGTCACTGATATTGTAGAAATTAGTATCGGCGTGGGCTTTTGTTATTCTAGAAGCACTAAGCACTATAATCTGGTGGATCTTGGCACATGAAAATTCATGTTCTATTCTTGCTTTTTGTCATTAAGTAGTTCTATAGCTTTAGATAGCTCAGATAACCTCTGTGTTTCAGTTTCTTCAGAAATAAGATTGATATTTTTATAGTTTTCTTATTTAATGCATAAGGTTATGACATAATAGTATGTGAAGGGCCCATGAAAAATAAAATTTAAATTAGCATAAATAATCAGGGTGTTCTTGATCCCCATGATAAACAATTCATAGGACATGCCATCAATATTCAAAGTAATGAAAAATCTGACATTTATTTAGTTCAGGCCTTCAGTACTGATGAAATAGTCTATTAGTTTTTTTTTTTTTTGATAATAAATTCCGTCAAGATTAAAATCATTTCCTTAATAAAGAAAAAATATATTATTTGAAGATCAAGGATTTCAAAAATTAAGTTAATATAAATTGGGCCAAATTTTAAACATTTCTTTTTAACATACACCAGTACATATGATTTATATAAAAATGTGTCATCACTACTGGTTGCCTAGGCTTTCATTTATAATCTCATCAAAATAATTAGGATGATCACTTTTAATTCTGGAATATGTCATTTTTTAAACTCTTATAATTTTCCATTAATTATAAATGTTGATCCCTTGACCAATCAGAACATTTCCTATCAGTTTAATTATTCCTCATGAATCCCATCTACTTTGTCAATAATCAAAATAAATGCCATTAGTCATGATCTTTTATGTGCCTTTAATAAAGGTTATGTTAATTTGATAGTTAAACCACTTCTACCGACCTCTTTTGAACATAATGTTCATGTGCTCAATTGCATTTCTAGAGCTATGAGAATCTTAGGAACCAAATGTCCAAGAAATGGGGGTCATCTGAATGAACCCTAAAAAGGAAGAATCATCAAATTTTTCTGTAGAATCCAATACATTGATAAGGATTAGGCTTTGCCTTCCTTTTTAAACAAAATACTTCATTCAACATATGTTTATTGAGGAGTTAATGTATACTCAGGACTATCACTCCTGGAATTTCAGAGGAAAAGTAAGGTAGCCAATATCCCTGACCACAAGGAACTTAGAGATAGTTGTTGTTGTTGTTGTTTTAGAACTATAGAAAAATTTACATATAGTTAAATGCCCCAACATTACAAATACAGATACATGGGTATTGACAAATGTATTTATCTGTACATCCAACAACACAATCATTATACATATCATTTCTGTCACTTCACAGTGTGTCTGCATGTCTCCTTCCAGTCAACCTCCACCTTCATGGACAACCACTGTCCTGTTTTCTAGTATATAGATTAGCTTGACCTGTCTCAGAACTACATAGAGATGGAGCCCTATAATCTATATTCTTCAATATCTAGCATCTTTTGCTTTCACTTAGTTTAATGTTCTCAAGATTCATCTGTTTCTTATGTACCAGTAATCTATTCTTATTACTCAGATGGTAGTCCACTGTATGAATATGTCACTATTTGTGATGTTTTGAATATTTGAGTTAGTTCCTGTTTTGACTATAGTAATAATGTTGTTACAAATATTCTGTAATGGATTCTTTGTGAATGTATCTTTTTATTTCCCTTGAGTAAGTACCCAGAAGGGAATGGCTGGATTATACGAATAAAGTATATTTAACTTTGAAGGAAACGACTGAATGGTTTTCCAAGGAGATTATAGCATTTTACACTTAATCAAAAATATTTCATTATTTCTGTTGCTCCTTATTCTCATCAACATTTGGTGCTGACAGTGAATTGGCATCTAATTGTGTTGTGGTGTTTCAAGTTACATTTCCGTTTTCGTGTGCTTTTTAGCCATGTCTATGTGCTCTCTTGTGAAACTTCTGTTCAAGTCTTATTCACAAGTTTTAGAATTCTGTTGTAGTGTATAGGAGTTTATGAAAACACATTCTGACTGTCAGTCTTTTGTTAGATAAATGCATTGTAAATACTTCTCTAAGCTTTGGGCTTATCTTTTATATTTTCTTAAGACCATTTTTTTTTCAATGAAGAAAATTTTTCATTTCTGTGAGGTTTAGTTTATAATTAATTTTTTTAATAGCTAGTGATTTCTGTGTCTTCCCCTAAATTTTTTTCTTATTCTAAGATTTTGAAGCTATTCTATATTTTCCAGAAGCTTTGTAATATTAGCTTTTATATTCAGGCTTATGATACGCCTAAAATAAATTTTGTATTTGAGGTGAGGAAGAGATCTATGTTCACACTTACCGTTCATTTATCTAGTCATTCCAATATCATTTCTAAAAACAAAAACAAAAACAAAAAACCCCACAAAACTATAAAACTTTTCCACATTAAACTGCCTTGAAGCCTTGTTGAAAATCAATTGATTTCATATTTGTGAATCTATTTCTGGACTCTATTCTCTTCCATTGGTTGCTGTGTGTATCCACATGCCAATGCCAACTGTCCTTGTAAGTTCATGGTAAGCCTTGAAATCAGGTGGGATTAGTCTTTTATTCTCCTCCTTTCTTATCCTAGATGGCTTTCGCTTTTCTAGGACCTCTATATTTCTATATAATTTTTATCATTAACTTGCCACTTTTAAAAAAATGAGGTTTTGATCAGAATTGCATTGAATCTACAGATCAGGTTGGTGAGAAATTATATCTTAATAATATTGAGCCTTCCAATCCATGAACACAGTGATTGGGCCAGACTTCCAACATTTTCCAGTCCTACACAAAATTTCACATCTCTGTTAGGTTCTCAGTCCTGCAGCAAGCATTTTCTCCTTGGTGTTGTGGATTCGCTTTCTGTGTAGGTGGAGCCCAACCCTTGGCCAAGGACCCACTAGACACTCCCATGCAGACTCTGGGACCTTTTTCATTCCCTTCAGCAACACTATATTCCAATCACACCTTCTTCAGCTCAGCAAGACCACTTTGCTCTGCTGGGATCCACCTGTGAGTGCACCAGCTTGGAATGTATTTCCAAGAAGAAAGCCAGAGCAAACAAACATGGCACTAACCTTGTGCTTTCCTCTTCCCTCAAAGATTACAATCCTATGTTGCATGTTGTCTGATGTATAAAAATAGTTGGCTCAGATTTTGCCTAATTTTATGACTTTTTATGTTGAAAAGCCTAGTCTGGTATCAGTTATGTCATATGGCAAAAATAATCATTGCAATTATAGTTTTAAGGAGTCAAACATCGAACATGTATTTTCTGAATTTCGGAAATAAATGGGTGTACCATGTGTTGTGCGTGTGTGTGTGTCTGTGTTAGTCAAAGGGTACACCTACACAGTTTAGAGGTTCAAAAAATGCCTCCTGGGGAAATTGCTTTTAAGTATAGATCTGAAATTTGAAGTGGAATAAGGCAAAAAAAAAAAAAAAGCATGAAGTCAAAATGTGCTGTTTCTTTATCATGAAATGTGAAAGCTGTGATCAGGTGCTATTGGCAAGGAATCAATGGGTGAGGCTCAGGCGTGTGAGCCTCATATATTTCTTGAATATCCTTTTCTCAAGGGCCCATCATATTGCCACTTGCTTTTGGAGGAAGAACATGACTCACACTGCTGAGGATTCCCAGTAACTAAAATTTAAATGAGATTTTCATTGATGGATACTTTCTGTCTCAAAACAGTTTATGTCAAATTACCCAGATAACATAGAGTTCCTTTTTTATGATGTTATCTTTCTAGATAATAGAATTTAAAAGTGCAGTTTTAAATGAGGATTAACTAAGTAGACTTTCTATGTCCAAAATTTATTTAAGATTTCCATATTTAACTTGTTCGAGTAATACAAGAATATACAAGAATATCATATTAATTTTGACCTCCACTCAAAAAGAGAAAACTTTAGAATTTATTCATAGACTATTTCCAAAAAAAATAGTATCTATCCTGTTGTATAAATGAAAGCTGAATGGACTTATAATCTTTGTCATAGACTGTCCATGGAAGCTGGCCCACAAAGTGCAGAGGAAAGGCCTTCCTTCTCCATCATTTAGGTTTTGGTAATGTGTTGCTGAAGCTCCCTAATATAATAGACTTGTACATTACATACTGGAGCTTACATTTTTTTTTTTTTAAGTTTGGCAACATACAAGATCAGTACAATTTTCCTGTTATAGTCACTCATCTACTGAGAATTTAAATCACATTAGGAATTCTTGTTTCCAATTAAATTTCATTTTCTATACCCTTCAAATATCAGGAGGGAACATATCAGACAAAAGGAAAAGTTATTAGGTAAGAATGCAATCTCAGTGTGTCTCATTATTCTAGAGTTTTTAGTGTCTTTCCCGTCTTCTGTGCCTTAGAGACTGTTGTCAAGCTACATTTGTACTTGCAATCTTATGGTCTATTTTAGATTTGTAGTTTGACCAGCTTTCTGGAAAAAAAAAATTCTGTTCAGTCTGCAGTCATATATATTTATAGTGCTCTGGAGGATAACTCCTGTTGGAGGCATTAAACTTACAGACTCAGGTCACACTCCAGCTCACATTATCTGAGGTTCAGAATGTACAAAAATATTTGGTCATTTTGGTTTGTTTTTGAACATGGACTCACTGGTTGAAATGTCAGCGAACCTGCTCTAAAGTCAAAAGATGAAAACTTGGAGTGATTCTTTCCCTATGTGAGTCCTTATACCTAAATTCATAACTCCCAGGGACAGAGATTTGACAAGAAGCAAGTTTACTTATTTAGATGGTTTTCATGTACATTTCAAAACTAAATCACATCTTTTCCATTTAAAAAAAATAAACCTTTCATTGTAGAATAGATTTAGATTTATAGGAAAGCTACAAAAATTTGAGAGAGTTCCCTTACACCTTATACCCAGGTTCTCCTCTTATTAGCATGTTGCAGGAGTATGGTACATTTGTCACAATTAATGAACTGGTATTTGTACATTATTATTAAGTAGAATCTATACTTTATTTAGAATTCTTTAGATTTTATCTAATGTCCTTCTTGCGTTCCAGGATTATGTTACTTTTGTCAACATTTCTCCTTAGTCTCCCCTTAGCAGGAGCAATTTCTCAGATTTTCCTTGTTTTTGATGACCTTAACAGTTTTGAGGGGTTCCTTCTCAGGTATTTTGTAGTCTGTCTCAATTTCATTGATCTGATTTTTTTTTCTGTGATTAGGCTGTTCTTGTGGGTTTTGAGGGGAAGAAGACCACAGACCTAAGGTGTTATCACATCAGATCGAGGGTGTGGAATACCATATGATTCATCACTATTGAGGCTGATCTTTATCGGCTGACTGAGAAAGTGAGTGTGAGGTTTCCCCACTTGAAAGTCACTTTTCCCTATCCCCTTTCCCTACTGTCTTCTGTTATGTGCTATCCACAATTAGGAGTGTGGTCTTATCTTCCACCTCCTGGAGAACAGAATATCTACAATAAATAATTTGAAATTTTTCTGCATGGGAGATTTGTATATACTCTTTCTTTTGTTTATTCAATAATTTGTATCAGTGTGGATTCATGGATATTTGTATATACTTGGGTTATAAGCAACTACTCCTTTATTTATTTTTTGCTCAAATTGTTCTAGCTGGGCCATTAGGAGCTCTGTAAGTTGGCCCTTGATGGAGCCTCATCACTGTGGTGGTGTTTTCTATCTTTCTGCTACATGCGGTAACAGAAAGAAATGTTAGAAAAAAATACAGATGAGTTAAATTTGTCTTTTTGGGAGCTGGGAGTTTCATTATGAAACCAACACTAAATTGTTCCTGCAACAGTTCCAACAGCACTAGAAATGTGGATGAAATTTCTAGGAAATACAGGTTTCTAAAAATATTGGCTATGATTTTAATTTCTATGTGGAATGCTAAAAACAATAGGAAGGGAACATATTGTAGACACAATTTTATTGCCTAATTAAGGGAAATAAATGAATTAAGTTTTATTTATTTAATTTTTCTGGCAGTCAGTCTTTTTTTTCCCATTTTATTTTATTTTACTTTATTTTGTTTCAGTGTTCCAGCATTCATTGTTTATGCACCACACCCAGTTGAGTGTTTAAATAAACCTCCTTTGAAATATTATTCTCCTTTTCAAGGTAATATCATTAGTGCCAGTCTCAGAATTTTTGAGGTGTTTTTCTTCCACTTCCTGGTTGAATCTCCTCTTATGAGTCCCTCTGGTTAGTCGTGTTTTGTTTTGTTTCTTGCCAACTACTTCCTTCTCTCCCTGGTCATATTCTTCTGCCCATCTAGGCAAGCCTCTTCTCCCTGGTCTTCCTTCCGCAACAAATTTCTTGATACCAATTGACTTTGTATAAGACACTCTACTTCCTGCTTTTGAATTCCTTCATCTGAAAATATGATCTATTGGATTAGATGATGTCTCAGATCCCAAGTAGTTCTAAAATTTCATGTAACTATAATAGTGCCAAGTGCAAAGAGAGGATGATTCTCTGCTTAGCTGCAAAGAAAACTCATCACATGCAGAGTAAGGAATGGCTCAAGGTTTCTGACTAGAGATCATCGCCCCCCTCACTCACCTCTGCATTCTCTTGTCTGGGTATGGTACTAATCAAGCTGACCTTTATGGGATTCAAGTTAATGAAGGACTTTATGTGCCATTGTTATGGGGCTCTTAAAGAAAGTCAATTTGAGTTGCTCAAGACTGAGGGTGAAATAGAACTTTATTGGATGGAAGGGGTGATCGTAGGTTAGAACTTGAGCTGTATGTCAATGTCACATACTTAGGAACAGAGGCATAAGACTGTTTGGGGTGGTATTTGTTTTGAGAATGATGGCTTTTCAGTGATGGGCAACTTAGCTTTTCTTTTTTTTTTTTTTTTCCTTTCTTTCTTTCTTTCTTTTTTTTTTTTTTGTTATAGGCTCTGGGATTAATTACCCTCACAATTTCTCTGGCCTTTATTCCATTCTATTAGATCAGCACCAATAGCTTAAGAAGAGAAAATCATCTTCATGATCCTTGGTATCTGGCACTGTGAAAAGTGGCTTTACTCTTCTCGGAGCAGATTGAAATGCATAATTTTCCACCTGAAAGGAGAAGAGGAGCAAGGATTATTTAAAACAGTAACAAATTCCATTTCCCTCTCCAATTAGTCTGGGTTTAAGGAAGTGGAGAGAGAGAAATGCAATGACTTCCAAAGAACTGGCTCAGGTTCAAGTGCTTTAAGAGATAGGAAAGAAATACCAGTACTTTCCAGGTATGAAATTAATACTTTGTCCACCAGTGGGTCAATATGACTGTGCTTGAAATGATCCGTTTACCATACAACATTATATAATCAATGACAAAATTGTGTGGCGCTGCCCCCCTGCCCACCGCCCTCCCTGATTAATCCTGGATATCTTCTTGAATATGCTTTGGCTCAGAATATAAAAGTTATCACACGTTGAAAATAACAGGAACGACTTTGTTCGCTTGAGAATATGTGGCTGGCTTCTGAGTCATTGTTTATACTTTCTCTCTAGCATGATCGCTGCAGATATGAACTGTACACAGCGCAGGGTGCTTCTAGGTATTTTTTTGTAAACGGGGGTTTCACACCAGTTAATGTTGTTGAATATGTGTGATAAAAATGACAACTGATATGGAAAGATAGGGCACATCGTAGCCACCTGGCAGCAGCTCCTCAAACTTACACTGACTGTGTGGCCAACTCTCCATGAAGAGAGAAACTGGAGCCACTGCCACAACTCCTGCCATCTTCCCACCTCTGCCTATAAAGCTTCCAGAGTTCTGCTCACCGTTTTCTTCTCTGTGTATTTTTCCAGTGGAAAGTTTATCTGCCCCCAATCCAAAGCTAGCATCTCTGCCCGTGTCCCTCCATAGAGCCGTGTGATGAGTATTCCATTCCCTGGAATTCCTTTTCCTCATGGCTCCTACAGCGCACTCCACTGAGGTCTTGCCCCTTCTATGAAGCATCCCTCCTCAGATAGCTCAAGGGCCTACAGACCCGTGGCTCTCCCACACCATTTCCCCTATTATGGGAAGCCAGTTTCTTCAGTAAGACTGTTAAGTCCTCACATGACAAAGTGTATCTTGTTTGAGGCATAAATGCTTCTCTGAAACTTTTCGTGTTTATTTTAATACTTTATGTTAAAAGTGTAATAAGTTTTTACCATGGAAGATTCAGAAACCAGAAACCCATAAAGAACATACAAACAACTATCTATATCCGACCTCAGAGAAATGATTGGTTTTGATTTTATAAATGTTTTTTTCTGGTCGGTTTTCTTTATCAAACGCATAGAAATAACATTCCGTTTTCACATCGGTAAGTATGTATGATTTTATAATCCCCTTTTCTTAGCTTAACATTGTATCATAAGCAGTTCTTCATAACATTCAAAAGCCTTCATATGTATATACTTTCTTTCTATAACTTATTTAACCTTTCCATCATTTGTTTGCAAACTTTTTCATAGATATGAAGTTCCTTATATAAAAATATTGCCCACATTGCCTAGGATGCATTGCTTAAAGTATTATTGCTAGCTAAAAGGTACACACCTCGAAATACATCACTAACCTGGTGATTCACAGACCTGTACCCCTGGGGATAAAAATATATATTTATAAAAAATAAAAAATTATGGGACACCTGGGTGGCTCAGTTGGTTAAGCAGCTGCCTTCTGGGATCGAGTCCCACATTGGGCTCCTTGCTCAGCAGGGAGCCTGCTTCTCCCTCTGCCTCTGCCTGCCATTCTGTCTGCCTGTGCTCACTCTCTCCCTGATAAATAAATAAAATCTTAAAAAAAAATAAAATAAAAAATTAAAAATTAAAAAAATACATCACTAAAATATTTAAGATTCTTAAGTATTCTTTGCCAAATTGATCTCTAGAAGTTCCATACCTCTACCATACAAAAATATTAACATCAGTGGCTACTCGCTAATGTTAAGAGTATTTTTAAAATCTTTGCTAAGATATGATTGGGAAAAAAATTAGTATTTGACTTTTAAAATGGGATTTCCTTCATAATAAATTGAAGTTTTGTCATTATTTTTTAGTTATTTGTATATCCGCCTCTGCGACTTATCTATGCCAGGTTTTTTTTTCTTTCTTTCTTTCTTTTTTGATCGTTTTTATTTTGGGGATCTTGGTAATGAATTTTTAAAATTAAAGATATACACATTGTTTGCATTTCTAAAAGTTTATGACTTCTTTTTCTTTTTTTAAAGATTTTATTTGTTTATTTGACAGAGATCACAAGTAGGCAGAGAGGCAGGCAGAGACAGAGAGAGGGGGAAGCAGGCTCCCTGCTGAGCAGAGAGCTCGATGCAGGGCTCGATCCCAGGACCCTGAGATCATGACTCGAGCCGAACGCAGCGGCTTAACCCACTGAGCCACCCAGGCACCCCTATGACTTCTTTTTTAAACACTTTTATTTATTCACTTGAGAGAGTTCATGAATGGAGGGGAATGGCAGAGGGAGAAATAGACTCCTCACTGAACAGGGAGCTCGATGCAGAGTTCGATCCCAGGACCCCAAGACCATAATCTGAGCCAAAGGCACACATTTAACCAACTGAGCCACCCACTGACCCTAAAAATTGACGTCTTACATAATTTTTTTAAAAAAATCAAATGTATCCTTTTGGTTCATAGTAATTTATTTTACTTCTTTTATATTTATAAAATATTTATTTAGATGAAATAAATACATAATTAAATATGAGATTCTTATGATGTAATTGTTTGCATTTAACAAGATTTTCTTTAGAGAATGGTGTTGGAATTTGAAACAGGATTTTAATTACCAAATAACTTTTCAGTAACATCTATTAAGTAGTTCATTTTTCACCAGGGTTTGTCATTTTGTTATTGGGTATATACCAAATTTAAATATTGTTTATATAAATTTCTCATAGACTTACTATTATACTTATTATATATATTTACATATAATATCCACATATAAAAACTTATCTGTGCCTATGTGTACATTTGTAAAAAAATGTAACTATGAAAATTGCTATCCATTTGAAGTGCATACATCATATATAGCTGTTACTATGTGTTTGCTGTACAGTCTTAGATCCACAACTGTATGTGACTGCGTGTTTCCTGAGCTGTCCATTCAATGTCATTGATCTGTTGATCTATTTTTGCCATTGTAATAGATTGTTTAGTTACTTCGGTTTTAAAAAATCTGTTAAGAAAAGGCCTGTAGGGGTGCCTGGCTGGCTCAGTCGTTAAGCGTCTGCCTTCTGCTAAGGTCATGATCCCAGAGTCCTGGGATAGAGCCTGCATTGGGCTCTCTGCTCTGTGGGGAGGCTGCTCTTCCCTCTCCCACTCCCTCTGCTGTCTTCCCTCTTTCGCTGTGTCTTGTTCTGTCAAATAATAAAATCTTAAAAAAGAAAAAAGAAAGCCTGTATTCTTTCCCAATTTTATAACAATTGCCATTGCTTTATACAGATAAACTTTAAGGATCATTTTAATATGTCATCTTGACTCTTCCTTGTCATTTATTATCAAGGATATATTTAAATTCACTTCAACTGAATACCCAACTTTTGTATCAACATGGATGGGACTGTAGGAGATTATGCTGAGTGAAATAAGTCAAGCAGAGAGAGTCAATTATCATATGGTTTCACCTACTTGTGGAGCATAAAGAATAACATGGAGGACATTAGGAAAAGGAAAGGAAAAGTGAATTGGGGAAATCAGAGGGAGAGACGAACCATGGCAGACTGTGGACTTTGAGAAACAAACTGAGGGTTTGGGAGGGAGGGGAGTGGGAGGTTGGGTGAGCCTGATGGTGGGTATTAAGGAGGGCACATATTGCACAGAGCCCTGGGTGTGGTGCATAAACAATGAATCTTGGAACACTGAAAAAATAAAATTAAATTTAAAAAAATAAATTCACTTGAAATTTATACATTGTTTCAAAAAGATTTGAAATGTTTATAATATCCACTTTTGTCTTTGGGAATATGACCGCTGTCTCCAATTTCATATGTTTAATATATACATTTTAAAGTTTTATAGTTCATATATGTCTAGTTTAATTTGAGGCTAATAGATTTTTTTTTGTATTTTATTTCTATTTGGCTGTATATGGCACACAGAACATTATCTGTACATTTATCATGTAGGCAATCTGATTTCTGGGTTTCTTCTTATTTGGTTTTGTATCTGGGTTTTAAGACTAGTTCTACTCTGTCCGCTGTTCCTACCCACAGCTAATCCTGCTAAATATCACCTCAGTCTAAGGTGCTCTGCTTGGGGTAGAATGCATTATATAGTATACTTTTTATTGCAAATTACTTTCTAATAATTTCTGACTTGGGGAATATTAAGATAAATCTATGTGTTTCAAGTGAACTTTAGCTGAGGATCATTTGAGGTAAGGAAATACAGAATGTGTGGCAGGGAAAATCCAGGTAGGAATTAAATCATTACTGCAGGTGACCAGAGACTGGAATGTTCTACATGGAAGAACTGCTTCATTGTTCTCAGTGTGTATTTTGGTTCAGCCTTATATAAAAGGAGATGATAAGAAGCAATTGAACTCACGGTTTAAATATCATAAATTGTAGGAATAACATTTAGAGAACATAGAAACAGAGAAAAAATTATTGCATTAGAATAAAAGAAGAGGCTTACTTTAAATGTGACTTTTACACTACGAAGTTGGTTTGGTTTAACATCTTTTCCACATCATAAATATTATTTAGATGTGTGTGTGTATGTGTGTAATTTTTTAAGTGTTTGCACACAATTTGAAACTGTTTAATTTCAGTTTATCTTAACACCAGCCATATTTCTTGTCCTTGGATAATCTTGTAGTCCTTATATGAACTACCGTTTCACTTTGTTTCTTTTCTTTCCTTCTTTCTCTCTCTCTCTCTCTCTTTTTTTTTTAAGATTATATTCATTTATTTGCGAGAAAGAGAGAGCTGGCAAGAGAGAGTGGGAATGGGGAAGAGAGGGAGAAGCAGTCTCCCCAGGAGCAGGGAGCTCAATGCAGGACTCAAACCCAGGACCCTGGGACCATGACCTGACCTGAGCTGAAGGCAGAAGCTTAACCAATTGAGCCACCCAGGCACGCCCGCTCTTTCTTTCTTTCTCCTTGTTTGTTTGTTTGTTTCTTTCTTTCTTTCTTTTTTTCCTTCTTTCTCTTTCTTTCTTTTTTTCCTATACTTGGCTCAAGTGCACCCATTCTATTGGTGTTTGTCACCATAAAGAATAGATTTCATAAACACTGTTCATCGTCTGAACTGTAGGAAATGGAAATAAACCTCATGGCATCTGTTTTGTGATTAATTGGTGTTAAAAAGCAGCAAAAGCTTTATTATTGTTTCTTCAATAGCTATCTTCTGAGATAAGACTTGCTTCTTTACTTACCATTGTGAGAATAATCTTCCATTGAGCACCCTGCCACCAGAACAACTAAAAAAAAATGTCAATAGTTTGATTCTCCCTCTCCTCCCATTGAAAGAGAACTAAAACCCTTCCAACACTAATATTCCTTCACCTGTATAGTCTGTGAATCAGGCCACAAGGTGAAATATTATGGAATGGCATCTGGAATTATTGTGACATAGCATGAATCTTTACAAAAGATATATCTAAATCTGTAGCCATCGTTTTTATAAAAGAATTGAATACAAACTATCAAGCCAATTTCCTTGTTGGTATGAACTGTGTTGATAAATATTAAGAATTATTCAGATTTAACTTTGAGATCACTTCAGTTGCTTTTGGTTGACAAAAATTGAGAAATATCAAATCAGAAGATGCCCTTAATGAGTTGTTCCATCAAAGTGGTTTATATCACGTGATCCTTCTTTCTGGTGAAAAAAAAAATCACTAGTTGATCTAAAAATGTTTTCTGTGGAATGAAGTTAAAGGGAAGGCAAATAAAAATAAATCAAGTATCATAACTTTTTCCCCCTAGTGAAAAATCAGCTAAGAGTTTATGTAAAATACATGTTTTTACCTAAATATTATGTTTACTATTACACTGAAGACAATTAAAAATACAAACCTGAAGCCTACTACTTTATTTCTCTTCTTTCCTTTTTTTTTTTTCTCTTGTCTTCATTTATTTTGGTTGGTGAACAGTCTAGTCTTGTTTCTTAAGATGGTGCTTTTTGTCATTTAATTTTATCTAAAAGCTTTACATTGATTCAACAAGAGAACTTTAAAGAGCTTGCTACAAGTTATTAATGGGAAGAGAATGTCAGAACCACTAACAGAAGAACATATTTTTCATGTTTTATTCCAATCTGTTATACCTCTACTTTTTCACAGGTTTCTATTTTGTATATATATATATATATATATATTTTTTTTTTTTTTTTTTTTTTTTTTTTCACTGTGGTCTGAAACTTGGCATTCAGGTTACCAGGCTGTAAGAATTTCTGAGACAACAGTTTAAATAGTCTGTTAGGTAATTCGAGTTTTATTCATTAGTCAAATGCCATTGGTATATTTAGAATGATTTATTTCCCTTCAGCACTATGAAGCTGAAGATTATATGCTTTGGCAGCCACATTCTGAGATAAATCTGAGCAAATTTACATAACATTTCATAACTTCCTAATGGGGGAAGGGAGTTTACAAAGGAATTAAAGGTCCTTAGAAAAAAGGTGCTACATAGTGCAAATGATCACATAAATTAAGTTTTGGTAATAATCACATTCAGGAAGATTTAATTGAACTTTGGGGGAGAGAGTCAGTTCAGAGAAATGAGGGACTGTGGAACTCAGCACTTCATTTGTACTCAGCTCAGAAGCAAAATTTAAAACTCCAAAGAAAACTAAGACATGATTGTTTTTATATTCTCTGTTCTCTATGACATTTGGGAGGACATGTAGAGATACCCAGTTCACTAGCAAAGACTGAATGGACTTGTACATGTCTACATAACTAAAACTAGATATTAGTGACGGCACCGGTACCAAAAATTCAAAGTTGTCAGAGCACCTGGCTGGCTCAGTTGGTAGAGTATGCAGCTCTTGATCTAGGCTCAAGTCCCACAATGGGTATAGAGATTACTTAAAAAGAAAATAAAAATAATTCAAATAATTCAAAATTCCTGACAGAGTGGGACATTCAGACACGGCTTATCAGGTACTCTAAGTATTCTAGCGCCTTTACTTCCACATCCTCACTTGACCCCTGATTTCAACCCCAACCCTGAGCTTGATCTCAAACTTGAAAATTATCGCTTGGGCTCACCTTTGCCCCGACACTCATCTTTTCTTTTCTCTCTTGTATCTTTACCTTCCCCTTTATCCTTACTCCCCCTTGATATGTACTTCTATCCCGAGCTGCATCCCAGAGTTGGGAGAAGCGGCTGACAGGAATATGGTCAGGCTCAGAGACAGGGTGACGTGTACATTTTACCCAATTAAGCAAAATAACATTCTAAAGACAATATTTGCATTTTAAGCTTTATATAGACCAAGCATGAAAGTTAAAATGTCCCTCCTGTTAAATGATCAAGTGTTAAAATACCATATATCCTCTGTAGACATATTGCCTCACCAATGGTTTGGCCTTGGGTGCTGAGTGATAAATGTGCCATAGATTGTGATTGGTTGCTGCCAGAGGGATCCAAACTAGGCCTCGTAAGATGGCCACTTCTGCCTTCACTCCAAAGACACGGAGCTCTAAGTTCATCAGGCATTCATCTGCTCAAATGTGAAGTAATTAGAAATTGCCCATATGACCCATACAATGCAAGGATTACTCTGTGACCAACTAGATAATCCTTTCCTTAAGTGGATCTTATCTTTTCCTTAACATTTTAATGTTTATGCTGTAGGATCTCAAATTGCATAAAGAGAAGAAACTAGAAGTGATTATTCGATTTACTCTTTTCCCCTAGGTATGCCTGAGATTGAGTGCCGAACAGGAAGATTTCTGACAGAACTCTCTTCCTTGTCACCATTTATGATATCACTATGTCAGGAACATGCCTGATGGCTGGTGGATTTCTCAAGGTCAAGAATGTTGAGAAGCCATACCTGGCCTGCAGAATTAGAGCAAAGTGACAAATTTAGAGTTTTTTATTTTTTTCTGGGCCCACAATCTCCCCTTCTCCTGTGAAAATCTTTTTTTTTTTATTTTTTAGGGAACCCACTTTATTGTATAGTATAATTTTGAAATAATGTCCCACATGAAATTAAAAGTTAAGGGAAAAACTACCTCATACAGCTCTGGATGATCTGTCTGAATTAGATACTAAAGTGAAGAATGGAGGGGGAGTGAAGCAGAGAAGGAAGAGGGTATCTACAGCAGAGAAAAGTGTCTGTTCTTGTGGTGGACACATTTCCAAAGGGTGGCTGAGATATCCAGTGTGCGCCTTCCTCTCTCTCTGCCCTGGGATTTTTTAGCATTAGCAACCTGTAAATGACTGCTATATCCTTAATCATGTTTTTTTTGTTTGTTTGTTTGTTTGTTTTAATTTTCCAGCCCTTCTGTGAAGGATTGTGCTATCCCTCAGATATGGTTGGGTCGTCATACACAGCATCTTTCAAACATAAAAATGGTTCAGTAGTTCCAGAAAGACAGTGTATGATCGGCACAACAGCAATTTGTGTGCCCTCCAAAACTTTCTCTAAGTGACCAGGCTTCTTAAAACACCCATTTGCCTAAAACATTCTACTGACGGGACACATCATTCCATATTCACAAGTCTATGCTCCTATTTAGCAAATGAGCGAGGGCATTTCTTCCTGGACTAGAATATTGCCTTTCCAGTAAACAAAGGGATGTTTTTTTTGGTGGGTCTCACAGATATTGTTAATAGCAAACTAAAATTTTAGAGCACAGAAGATAGCATGCACTTTTTCTTAGGACATTATGTAGCAGTCTCTTAGAAATAATTTATTTCATTCTAATATAACTCCATAAAGTACAATGAAAATTAGTTTATAAATATATCATTCAGGAAATCTTCTGAAACATTAGAGATGTAAGGCTTGGAAAAACATATTGGTGTATTTAGTAATAAAGACTTAAATCATTTTGGAGAGATGTGTACCATAAATAAAATTTAAAGTTCACCACAAAAGCTGAAAAATATTTGCAATGTACATGGTCAGAAAGTGTTAATGACCTTGCTATATAAAAGCTTCTTATGTATGATAAGAAATATTGTTATAGTTTAAAAATAAACACAAATGGCAAGAAAGTGAAATGCTTAATTTCATTGGTCTGATGATTGCAAATTGAAAAATATGTAGACTCTTTCAAATCTCAAATGAGCCTAGATTACATTTTTAACACATTGTTGAAGATGAAGGTTAAGAAAAACTCTAAAGTGCTTGCGGGAAATAAGTTATTTTACAACTTTTGGGAAGGTGATGTTGCAATTTGAAAATTCACATCATTTAGTAATTTTGCTTGTAGAAATTTATATTATGGAAATTAAAGGTCAAGTTCACAACCTTTTTATAAAATTATGTTCATTGTTCACCTCAGACTTGTGTAATATCAATAATAACAGAAACCTATTAAATGGCCAGCAACATAGGTGATGACATAGATTGCCAATATGTCCTCATAAATATTAATGCATTATTAAATGTAAAGTAAAAAGTACTTCACATAAACAATTCACATACACAGTATTGTTTGGTAGAAATTGAAATATGCACTACTTAATACGCTTCCTTTTAGACTCTTTATATAATGTGTGTGGGTGTGTGTATGTATTTTAATGTTTATGCTGCAGGATCATAAATTGCATAGAGAGAAGAAACTAGAAGTGATTATTTGATTTACTCTTTTCCAGTAGGCATGCCTGCGATTGAGTGCCAAACAAGAAGATTTCTGACAGAGCTCTCTTCCTTGTCACCTTTTTTTTTTTTACCTTTTTTTTTTATTATTATTTTTTATAAACATATATTTTTATCCCCAGGGGTACAGGTCTGTGAATCACCAGGTTTACACACTTCACAGCACTCACCAAAGCACATACCCTCCCCAATGTCCATAATCCCACCCCCTTCTCCCAAACCCCCTCCCCCCAGCAACCCTCAAGCAGAGAAAGACAACTATCATATGATCTCCCTGATATGAGGAAGTGGTGATGCAACATGGGGGCTTAAGTGGGTACGAGAAGAATAAATGAAACAAGATGGGATTGGGAGGGAGACAAACCATAAGTGACTCTTAATCTCCTTGTCACCTTTTATGATATCACTAAATTCATACCAGGAAGCTATGATGGCATTGGGACAAAGGAATAGAATAAGGCTAATATTTGGCTCAGCTTGGGTTTAAAGACAGGCTGCCAGGTTCCCTGGGTCTCTAAGAAACCAGCAGCCCACACCCTTTTCTATTATCTTCACTTCTGTTTTGCTGGCAGCTTCTCTGTTTTGACACCCCTGCAAATGCTCTAGTTAACTATGTCCAAGAATAAAACAGTTTCTTCAAAATCTTCAATTTCCATCTAAAAGAAACCCCAGCTTTAAAAAAAAAAATCTATCCACAATGTCATTTTTATAACATGGCTTTTAATAAATGTTTCAACCAAAAGAAAAATGCCTTTAGTTCATCCTGCAAGACAAGGTGTATCATGGTTGATGCTCAGTCCCCCAAAATAAACACTTCATGGGAGGGAGGAAAAAGAAGAAGAGGAAGAAAGAGGAGGAAATGGAAGAAAATTGAGTTATCCCTCAGCTTCAGTGAATGCGGCTTGAAGAGTTTCAAAATGCTCCTGTGGTAGCAAATTTATCATATATAATTAAACATTTTAAATAAGATTTTCAAACTGGATCAATTCGATAAATGACCCTACTGATGTCTGGATAAACACTCGAAAGCACTAGAACAGCAAATGCTTCCCAAAAAATGAGAAAGGAGGAATGAAATACTCATAATTACTTGTGTGAATGTCAGAGGAGTCGATCTTATGGTCCAGAGAGAGCTGTGAGCCTGTCAATATCCGGTGTGAGAAAGACCCTGAAAACACCAAATACTGCAGAAGACAGTGAAGAATGATTTGCTGGACATTCCTGAATATAAAAGCTGAGAAACAGTTCTAGTGTTTAAAAAAATCATCAAGACTGAACATATTCCTACCACCCCTAAATTTTCACCCTTGCCCACCTTTTATTTAGTTTCTCTTTAGAATGAGACAAAAACGGGTCTTTTTTAAAAATGGAAACCACTGGAAAATTCATTCCACATCTAACTGCTTGACCACACTTATCATAGGATGGAGGAAGAAGGGGTGGAAAATAAGTATTATTGAGAGAGTAAGTTTTCAAAAATAGAATAATCATAGAAGCGAAATGCATTTAAGCCCAAAAGCTATCGTCTGAACATAAGGTGAACTTTAACAGTTAGTTAAAACAGTATAAAATTATCGGGAAAGCATTCATTTTAGTTTACATTTAAACTTCCAGAAGAAAAATAATCTTAAAATAGTCCCAAACATTTGGAGTACTTCTGAATTAGGATTCTTTGAAGCATGAAGATAAATTGATTCCAGGATGATTCCACAAAGGCACCAAAAAAAGTCATAAAGCTGCTGAGTGCATACAACTGTTGAATGTTTAGTCTATGAGTTCAACACATTTTCTAGGCCCAGGATGATGGAGATTTTATTGCAAATGGGCAAGATGGTTTAAGTTAGGGTAAGGCTGTCATTTTGATATACTTTCGAGGCTTGAGGTCTCTAATCTTTGAAAAATTCTTAAAATGCAAATGTCAACCACACCTAATTGGTTCTGAAGTTTTAGTTCATTGAAAGGATTTACAAAGAGTAAGTGTTTCTTACCTAGCATCCTGCATTTACTATGTCAGTTGTGTATCATCATACACAACCTCCTAGCATAATATAATTTTATTAAACACCTTAAAAATCTCACATACATAATGTATTATATAAAAATAGCAATACATTAAGATAAATTTTTAGGCACTGTCTTTTTTCATTTCAAGAATTGGGTTTTGAATCAAGGAAAGAGAGCAGGACAACACACTATTAATGGTTATCTAGAATCCGTTTTTTAAATACTAGAAATAGTCAAAATTCTCAAGATATTGATTAGATGCTCTAATCTGTATCCAGAAATTTAAAACGGATTTGGCACTCTACTGTGTAGAATCTTGATCCATGCATCAGTTCCAAAGGAGCTGTTCATGTTTAATTGCATTCTGGGACCACATGTGTATCCCTGCTTATTTACAAGTCTCCTCTCCCCACCTCCACTGATTGCTTTATCAATCTTCCATTTATCCTTCCAATCTTCTCAGTGTTCAGTGCCTTCTTCCCCACAGAGAAAACAGAACAGCTTGTGTACCTCCCACAATTCTTTACAAGATCTCATTTATTGATGGTTGCATGGTAGTCTATTAAGCTGCTCTCATGGAGGGTACAAGATGCTGAAGAGGTGAGGAGGAGGCACTGTTAGGAAAAGTGACTATGCATGGGTCCCCATGGACATATGTATCTATGGGCATCAACTATACTGGAGAAAAAGAAAGAATTCTGCTTTTGTCCATGTGACCTTTTGGAAGGATAAGTTTTAAAGGTCGGCTTTGATGGTGCAAGATGAAGAACAGGAGTCAGAGCCTGACCTGATCTGCGATTCAAATCTTAGCCTTGCCGTGGTTAGTCACTATGACATTGGGTGGATTGCTTGAATTCTCTAGGCTATAGTTTCCTTAACTGCAAAATGCAAATAAAAGCTTCTAACTTAAAAAATATATATATACTGAATATGAAACAATACCAATATTCTTAATTACACATTTCATAGATAGAATTCAATTAATAGTAGCAATTACTGTTGTTCCTATCCTATTTAGTGGTTCAGAAAACTGTCTAGCTACCTGTTTTGCATACATACCAACTGGTTTTATAAACCTGAGGCCAAGAACAATCCCAGTTATCTTTCAAGAATGACCCAATTTCATTGGCTTAAGTCCAGAACATGAGGTCACACCTCCTCAGTAGTCTGATTGCAATAATCTGATGCTACTTCTTCCTCTACACAAATGTTGGCTACTATGGATCAAAATCTGTTTTAAGGGAAACTAAACCCACCAATAACAATCCAGAGAGAAAGTGACAAACTAAAAATCCTTTCCATTTTTTTAAATTATTATTTTAGATATTTGGCTTCACAATATCCATGTCTGTTCAGAGAAGCCAACATACCCATTGTTTACCGGTGCTATATTAGCCCTGTGCTTTCCACTTGCTCTTCAAGCTTTCTGCTCCTGCCTCTAAAATAGTGAATGTGCTTTCTCTTAAAAAAAAAAATTACCTCAGATTTTCTAAGGTGTCAAAAATTGATGCCTAAATGGCTTTTCTCTATATATAGTCTGAAGAAAAAAAAGTGAAAAGAAGAAAAGAAGGTGAACTCAGACTTGTGTGCCTTGTACCCATACCAAATATTTCATAATTTATCCACATTCATTAATTTCAAAAGCCTGTCCCTCCACATTACCCATATCTACCCATCCTACCATGGATGGTGATCCCACCATGAACACTGTCAAATGTAACTTAAGGATCGTGGATGAAGGAGCTGTACTGGCAGATCCTTCTGGCCTGACAATGGCTGCTCTCCAGCAGCCTCAAACATTATTCTTTCCAGAAAATATCAACAGGGGCACCTGGGTGGCTCAGTGGGTTAAAGCCTCTGCCTTCAGCTCAGGTCATGATCCCAGGGTCCTGGGATTGAGCTCCACATCTGGCTCTCTGCTCTAAGGGGAGCCTGCTTCCTCCTCTCTCTCTGCCTGCCTCTCTGCCTACTTGTGATCTCTGTCTATCCAATAAATTAAAAAATCTTAAAAAAAAAAAAAGAAAAGAAAACATCAACAAAAACCCAACAACAAATCACATATTTGGAAATTCTTTAGATGTTGGACTCTGAAGCTGCTATTCTAGAGTTCTCAGTTTTCTGTTTTCTCTTGGCAAGAAATGACTCTTGATTCTTTCCTCTTTCCTTCAGTTTGATTTCTTGGGCAAGTCTCCTGGTTGCTGGGGATGAGAAAGGTGGAGGTATTCTAGTGGTTTTTAACTCTGTTATCTTGGTCAAAACTTGTTGCATAGAAAGGGAAAGCATAGGGGACCACATAAATATTGGTGAGCATCAACTATCTTCCAGACTATTTGTGCATATACTTTTATATATAACATATATATATATATATATGTGTGTGTGTGTGTGTGTGTGTGTGTATCCACATACATGGATATATATCCGTATACACACACACACACACACACACACACATGTATTTGTTTATGTATAGGCATAAAAACACATTAACTACCTGACAGTTTCACAATCTATTATTAACCAGTAACCATGGGGATGTAAGTGGGATTGAGTGGTTGGTGAATGGGGATGTTTAAAGATTTATCTTATGTATATCTGTATTGTAATTTTTTTTAAAAGGATATCCCATGCATTATTTTTAATTTTGATTTGTAACAGTGGTACTCATTTATCTTTTTAATTCCTTATTTTCAATTTACTTGCTAACCTACTGAAACTCAACTTCTGTTACAGTATTCCATAGAAACAACATTCATAAATCTCATCAGTGACCTAGTAATTGTTAAACTCAGTAACCCCACTTAGGTTTTGATTGTACTTGACCTCCTGTAGCATGGGACACTGTTAAGCATATGGCCCCTCTGTTAAACTCTTGCCTTTCTTCACTCTACACTCCCCTGCTTCCCCTCCTACTTCTCTGATTATTCTTCATTCCATTTAATTTTATCCTCTTCCTTGTGGTGCTTTAATTGAAAGCATCCACACAAATTCTTTTAAGTTACTCTCTCTTTCTGAGCAATTTTAATAGTACTCTAACTTTCACACTTCTTGGCAGAAGACTCAGAAATGGGCATTCTGGTCTCATGATTTTCTGCACTGAATTTCCAATTATATGCCAAAGAGTTCCATACCAATGCACAAGGGGTAACTTAGACTCTATATGTAAAATAATGATCATATAATCACCTTCTTCACAACTTTTTCCCCATCCTTGGTTTCATATCTCACTTACGTCATCTCCTGGGGGTGAGATCACATGATCTTCAGTCAAAAGGAGGGGTTGAAATAAATTCCTCGTATTTACCAGTTATGTTTTGGGGAAATTGTTAAAACTCTAAGAATCTTAGATTCATCATCCAAAAGGGAAATATTTTTCTCTTGAGATTTTATTTATTTACTTGACAGAGAGAGATCACAAGTAGGCAGAGAGGTAGGCAAAGAGACAGGGGGAGGCAGGCTTCCTGCTGAACAGAGAGCCTGATGCAGGACTTGATCCCAAGACCCTGAGATCATGACCTGAGCCAAAGGCAGCAGCCTAAACCACTGAGCCACCCAGGCGCCCCCCAAAGGAGAAATATTAATAATAATTTCCTTCACTGTTTGATATGTGATGCTTATATAATATGTTTTACATTTTACATAACAAAACATATATAATATATAAATTCACATAATATACATTATATGTTATATAATATCTATTATATTTACATATTATATATATTTTTATACAACTCAGCAAGGTGTAAAAATATTTTTATTATAATCTTACCAAACACTGAAACTGGAAACCTGCAAAAATTTGTTTCTTTCTCTTCTCATGATTACTATTTCTACAACATGCAATGCAAATGCTATCAATTACTTTGCTAAGTTGTCCACTAATTCCACCCTCTTCCTATAAGGACCTCGTCTTTCCCAAGTTGGGTTATGACAATATCCTTCATTGGTCTCCTTGCTCTATGTCTCAATAGCATTTGTTGCCTTCTATTGCCATCAAAATAGTGTTCAAATCCATCAACACTTTGGTCAAGGACTTCTACGGTCAAGACCCAATCTCTCCTTCCAGCCTTACTCTTCACCACCAGCTCAATGTTCTAATCATCTTAAACAATGGACCTCTTCTTTTATTTATTTTTTTAAAAGATTTTATTTATTTATTTGACAGAGATCACAAGCAGGCAGAGAGGCAGACAGAGAGAGAGGAAGGGAAGCAGGCTCCCCGCTGAGCAGAGAGCCCTATGTGGGGCTCGATCCCAGGACCCGGGATCATGACCCAAGCTGAAGGCAGAGGCTTTAACCCACTGAGGCACCCAGGCACCCCAGACTTCTTTTAAATATTCTATAGCTTTACTCCTATCTACCCATTTATCAAAACACTTCTTCCTTCTTCCTTTATCTATTGAAACCATTCTTTTAAAGTTCATGTCAGAAGCTTCTCCCACCAATAGACACGTTCTGGTAACCTATCATTCCATAAAGAATTCACTGTCTCCTCATTTTCATTCACATTCATGAGTGTTGACTTTTATTTTTCTTCTCTCTTTATATTATATCTTCTTGTGTACATTTATGTATTCATTCATTCAATCAATCCTTTCATAATGGATTGACTCTTGGGCACTGTGGATTACTCTGGTGACACAGAGAGGAAAACAACCTGTGCACAGCTCTCTTTCTCACACTGTTTAAATTCCTGGAAGGCACTTCTGAGTTTTTTTTTCTCCTGCCTCTTTTCCTATAGTCTGGCTCATTCTTTGCATGCAACTGATGATTAACAAATGTTAATTGATCAAATCAGGCCATCAGACTCTTTCTGCAGAGTCTACCTCTACAAACAAAGTATGGAGGCAAAGATACTTTCTTCAGAAGACCAGTGTCACCTATTTCTAATCCAGTTCTCTCTGAACTTCAATGAAAGAACTGGATTTCCTTTTCTCAGGGAACCCTAACCTTCTCTGTTTGAGGCCAACCTATGAGAGCATATTGGTTGAAAGGATGCTTAGTGTCAGGTGTCTCCTTGGAATTATCTTTTCACAGACCTGAAAGTTTCAAGGTACTTCAACAAACATTCCCTTGGATATATGCTCATTAAGCCTCTGTGGAAATACTTAAACCACCTTGGGCTCTCTAGGAAAGGTGACTCCCCCACTCCTATACCCACAGTCCAAGATGATGTTAGCCCTGACTTTAGAAACCTGGATGGTTATGGTCTTGCCTTAAACTCTAAATCTTTCTAAGGAGGGTGAGAAAAGGAAATGAGGGGGTGGGAGGGAGTGATGTTAGTAAAGTCAGAGAGTGAGGGAGTGGTGGGGGCAGGGGCTAAGCAGAGAGCTTAGAATCTTTGTTCAAACTCGGCAGAGCCTGAAGAGGAAGAAGGGTTAGTGGCAATTTGTGTTTCACAGACGATAAATCATGTCTGCACTCCATCGGGTCAAGATATTTTCCAAGATTTCACTTAGTATCATATTGCACCTTACACACACCTTTTTTCATGCAAAAATGTAGAAGTCTGCTATTTTTTTTTCTGTTTGTGCACATTTACATATGTAAAATGTCTCTACAATTAATTTCTTTTGAAAAAAACTTTGTAAAGAAATATAAAAATTGCCATATATTCAAA
This sequence comes from Mustela putorius furo, assembly GCF_011764305.1. Lineage (NCBI taxonomy): Eukaryota > Metazoa > Chordata > Mammalia > Carnivora > Mustelidae > Mustela > Mustela putorius. Next base: position 24,522,214 of record NW_025421341.1, read on the forward strand.
TCCTGTTCTGTTTCTGAACCTTTCAAATATGTAATTCTATATTCTACAATAATTCATAACCTTGTAACTTCATAAGAGGAAAATGAGCAAATGCTTTTAGAAATAATAATAGCCTTTCTTTTTCAAAGTCAAGTGCTAATTTTTTTAAAGGAGCAGATAAAATTATTAAAATAATTCTGGGTTCTTTCTTGATCCATGTGATTCTACTAATTGACAATGTGAACTTTTTATAGTTACTATTCTTACATATATAATATAAATGAAAGGACTTATTTTTAATTAAAAACAGAGAAATAACTACGAATCTATAATCTCCAGAGAAAGAAAACAATTATATCACAGCTATAATGCACGCGCGCACACACACACACACACACATACACGTAAAAGTATTTCTGGGGCAAAGAGTTTTAACTTTGGAACAAAGGCATCAAAGCTTTCAAGTCTGATGGAGTGGATATCACTTTTTACTTTTTTTAAAAAACACTCTTGAAAATAAGATTCAATAATAAGGGAAAACCAGGATAATATTTGACAATCATATGTAGTTATTTTAACACTTATCACTTGACTAATTATGTCAGGGGTATCAAAATTAACAGATCAGAATTACCTTGAAACAAACTTGAGGATTTTGTGAAAATGTCCTGTCTGGATAGCCTAAAACAAAAGGACCAGCTTAGAAAGGAGAGAACGGGAAGAAGAACAGGAGTAGGAGGGTTGAGAGGATAGGTGGAAATAAAGAGAGAAAAGAAAGAAAGAAAGGAATGACATTAAGAAATTCAGGAGTGGGGAAAAAAGTCCTTAAGAAAAGGGGGGGTGTGTGCCTGGATGGCTAGGGGATTAAGTGTCTGAATCTCCGTTTTGGCTCTGGTTGGTTCTCATGGGTCCTGGGATCAAGCCCCACATCCTGTTTTGTGCTCAATGGATAGTCTGCTTGAAGATTTTCTCCCTCTGTCCCTGCCCCCACTCACAGGTGCTCTCTCTCTTTAAAATAAGGAAATTTTAAAGATCTTAAAAAAAAAAAAAGAAAAAAAAAAGAAAGAAAGTAAAGAAAATTCAGGACTGGGGCACCTAGGTGGCTTGGTCAGTTAAATGTCTGACTCTTGATTTTGACTCAGATCATGATCTCGATGTTGTGAGATTGAGCCTGTGTCAGGCTCCACACTCAACATAGAGTCTGCTTGAGATAGCCTCTCCCTCTCTTTTTGCCCCTCCCCCTGCTTGCTTGTGCTCTCTCTGTCTCTAAATAAAATAAATAAAATCTTTAAAACAAAACAAAACAAAACAAAAAACACAACAACTCGGGAATAATGATGACTGGACTTTTATAAATCTGCTTCCTTGGGCAAAATATTTTGCTGAATGCAGGTTATGGTTTGATCTGTAAATGACAGAGTATTTGGACTAAGTAATATCAAGTCTGGTAAATGGTACTTGATTCCCAAATGTCTAGGGGTCTGATGTCGAAACTACTTTCTTAAAACATGTGTACAAAATGACAGTAGCTAACATTTACCATACACCAAGGATTGTTTGAAGTTCTTTATATTTGTGCTTTAAATAAATCACTCTAGGACCCTGTGAAGTGGTTATTATTATTCTTCCCATTTTATAGATGAGAAGACTGAGGTACTGAGAAATTAGTGACTTGCACGGATTTATACAGTTAAGAAATGGTAGTCTATGGTGTTTAAATGAGGTGGTCTATTCCCAAATCCACATCCTTAAGCCCTGTCTTTATACAGATGGAAAAGTACATTCTATTCAGAAACAGTCATCACTACCTTTTACTTTAGTTTTGGAAGACTGAAGCTGTATTTTTCTCCTGCAGCAATGATTCCTGGCAGAGATTCTCAAATGAACATGATCTTATTTCCTACCACTTCTTCTAAACCTTTTAAATCACCATCACAATAAACTCCATATCAGCGTGTTACCTGGCAAATAGTCACTAAGGTACAAGGTTGGACAAAAGCTTTGTGCTCCGGAAGATAAATTATTCCTGCTGTTACTTATCCCCCTTCTACCCCTACCAGCTCCATTTATGAAGTTTGGGTGCATCGTTACCAAAGGACTCATTTAGGTATCAAACATTTAAACCTGTACTCCAGGAAAGTAAAATATTAGTGACCCTGAAAAGCTGCCTTGGTGTTCCCATATGGTCTAAATGAAATGACCTTGGCTTCCCAGAGTGACTGAGCTCCGTGTGAAGTGGCACCCGGATCCAATGGATCTTTTAGTACCCTTGCTGTGAAAAGAAGTCTCTTAGCAATGCTTCCTTTATGATCACTCTTAATGCAGGAAACATTTTGCAGATTTTATGGAATTCCCCACTGAGAAAAAATGAAATGCTGCCTTTAGACAGCCCCCATTTTAAATGATTGAATAGGTACTCAGCACATTGTAGTTGCTCAATAAAGGCTTGTTGAAAGGAGTTAAGTTTTATGGATGGCTCGATTCCAAGGAAAACATCTGTTAGGATGATGCAAGTCCAAACCCAGGTGCTCCCTGTGTGGCATATTTAGGCCAGGTGTTGAGTAAAGGGACTTTAAAACTGTAACACTCTTTAGAAGAGAGGGGGACACATTTTAAAGCTAACTTCATCATGGCGATGCCTTACTGTTTTATCACAGCTGTCCCTCTGAAAATACTGCCTCCCATCTATAGGTGAGATGCTTGAGACTGGGGCTGGTAAGAGCTGTCATCTGCAAGATTCACCAGTTTGTTCATAAACAACCTTAGACTCCACGTGGCCACCCCACACTGCCACTCAAAAGAAAACTATGAAACCAGAATGAACTGTTTCTGTGCCAGATCTATTTACCTCCACCTGAGTGGTCCCTCCCACCAGACTTCATTACTCATTGCTAGCACCACGCACATTTGAGAGTCATGTGTGTGGTATTCATTAAAAGAGAAATGAAACATAAAATAGCTCAGAGATGTATCTGCTTCCCCCAGGAAGGGTGAAGTGATTCCCACAGACAGTAGAGCCTTAGGGTGCAGATGATGGAAACTGGTGGGAAGGGAGGAGACGGCAGGGAGCCAGGGGTCTCACTGGGTGGGGTGGATGTTTACTTGAGCTCCTGCCTCATGCTATCAGCTTTGTGACTCACCAGACCGAAACAATTACTCTTCCTTCTCTGATATTTCCCTTGGACAGGCTGGCTCATTGTGCTGCTAACATTCATCAGCTTTTGGCGGGATGAGTTCCCTTGAAGGTTAGATGAGTTTTGGATAAAAAGGGATTCATCTTACATAATTCTTACAATAGTAATGAAACCTAACTTAGAGTATTAGACCTGATATGTTCAGTGCCTTGGCAATCACACTGGAGTTGAGAACACTGGATTGAACCTTGAGCCTCGTACTCAGCCATGCAAGAGTTTTGCAGTGTGTGCATTAAGACCTAAATTGTTTGTGGTTCAGAAAATGAGGGGTGCCTGGGTGGCTCAGGTTAAGCCTCTGCCTTCAGCTCAGGTTATAATCTCAGGGTCCTGGGATCGAGCTTCGCATTGGCTCTCTGTTCAGCAGGGAGCCTGCTTCTCCCTCTCTCTCTGCCTGCCTCTCTGCCTATTTGTGGTCTCTCTGTAAAATAAATAAATAAAATCTTTAAAAAAAAAAAAAAGAAAGAAAAGAAAAGAAAATGAATAATGCCAGACTCTGCCCTCAAATACACAGAAACCTGAATTCTTTACCTTCCAAATTTTGTTGGTCTTCTACTTAGGAGGTGAGGAGGTGGGATAGGAACCTTAAAAACTAAGAATTTAGCAGCATCTGAAAATAAGGAACATTGAAAATGAAGTTAATTTTTTAAAAATAGCAAATCTGTTTTGGATATCCAAATAAATGCAGCAAAAATAATTGATTGATTTACACAATTCTCGAAACTTACAAATTTAAGGAGAACAGATGTTAATTATGGCATTTTCTCATTGTAAACCTCCATTGGTAACAGGAATTTAAACCTCATTGCCATAGGAACAGACCCAAATTCCAGGAACTCAGACCTATATTCCAGGACCCCAAGAAATGATATCAGCCTAAAGAACCAAGTTGAGTTTAGAGACACTTTAGCCATTAAATCTCCTTTGGCTTTCCTCCATGTTAGAACAATGACGCTCTTTCAAGGGCAAAAACATACTTTTGTGGGTGAAATAGTCTGTAGTGAAAACAGTGCAATCACAAGCCTCATGTATCTGGGCTCTGAGTAAGCATATGGAACATCATGAATACTAAAAGTACTAGTATTAGACTGGCACTTAAACCGAAGCCTTTTGTTAGGCCAACTTTGGATACCTTTTCAAAGAATAGGTGATGGTTGGGGGGGGTGGTATTTATCTGCCAATCAAATCAACCTGGGTCATTCTGGCCACTGGTAGCCAGGAAGGAAATCACAGTGGAACTCCAGGGCTAGAAGGTAGAGGGGAGCTACGGAAAAATGACCTGATTAATCTGGGTAAAATGATGCTCATTCATTTTTCTTCAGTAGAATATATGTAAGGAGCACCTACTAATACAAGGTGTAAGGCTAGTCACTTCAGCACTTCGACTTTGACATATATTTTACTCTCACTGGATATAATATACACCCATAAATACTCCTAATGAATGACAGAAAGTAATACATTTCATAAAAGTATAATAACGAATGTGCTACGTCAGCTTAAAGGAGTCTAGAATCACTCCCAGTATGGGGAACATGGTAAGGCTTTTAAGCTGGAATTAAAGAAACATGGGACATGTCAAGGTGCAGGATATTTCAGACAAAGGGAATATTATATTAACCAATTTATTATATTATAAAACAAAATTAATGAAGCTGTTATACTGTGAAAGTGTAAGGCAGGCATATGAAAGTATCTGCTTGGCTGAAGGGATATAGAGAGGAATCAAGATAAAATTTATGTTAGGACAGATTGTTTAGAATTATTTTCTCCAGTAATTAGCGAAGGTTTTTTTGTATCTACTTACCCAATCAGAAAGTTACACAGGAACTACATTTAGGATTAATATGGCAATTGAGTGAGTATATATCACATTGGTGAGAAGACTGTTACTATCGTTTAAATTCGTGGGAATAGGGCAAAAACATGTTTCATGGTCCTAGGCAAAGGAAAGAGACAATGACACCAGGCATTTGGGGTGAGTTTCCAGAGAAACTGGTGGCACCATTAACAGAATTGAGAAATCAGAAAAAAGAGAGATCTTTGCAAGGGAAAAAGAATGCGCTCAGCCTCAGATAATGCCTTAGAGATCACAACTAGGATAATCTAACTCCAACAGGAGTTAGAAATCCAATCTTGAAACCCAGGAGAGAGACCAAGATGGTAAATATAGATTTGAGAGTCATCCGCTGCCTAGATGCAATCACTGAAACTGACAGATTAGATGAGAGTATATGGGAGTGATTGCTCAGGGAAAAAGGCAAGTCAAGGACAAAGACCTTAATGTCTTTCTTTTGGGAGTGAAGATGTTGGACTTCTAAATAGTCACTGCTTTTTTTTTTTAACTTTTATTTTTAACTTTTTTTTTAACTGCATTTTTTTTTTTAATTTCCAAAATATGCTGGGACTGTTTGCAGCATTCTTCAGACGGAAGTTCTCAGGATGTTGCTTAGCAATAATTAGCATTTAATATTGCAGATTGGAACCTCTAGCATGCGCTAGTGTGATACCGTATGGCAGTGATGATGGGGTTGATGGTAGTGTCTGTGTGTATTCTGGGGAGTGGGATTTAATAGCCAGATTTTTCTTGTCATAAAACCACTAAATGTATACAGAAATATATACAACCATTTCCACCCTAATCTTAATATTATTACTAAGAGTATAAGTACAGTGCATTAACATTTACCCTTACAACAACTTTCTGAGGTGGGGATTATTAGCCCGTACCTTTGATAAATGAAGACATGAGTCTCAGCATAGTTTAGCATCTCTCCCAACATTACAAAACTTTTAAGTAGCAGGAAAAAATTCTAATGACTGACTCTAAAACTGAGATCTTAATCATTATATTTTCTTGCCTTGAAGTTATTTCTGAATCAGTGGTAAATCATGGTCTACTAATTTATCTTAATATCATTATTTATTCATTTATACCTTGCCTGATTCAATTTCATTTTTAAATAAGTAGGCAGTAAAATTCACTTTTCTCGTGTACAGTTTCTGTGAATTTTAACACACGTATAAGCTTGTCTAACACTCACGACGATCAGGATATAGACCAGTCCCATTACCTCAAAAGCTCCCCGGTGCTCTCTCTTTGTAGTCAACACCCTCTCACCCCCTAACCCCTTGCAACCACTGATCTGTTCTCCAGCACCACGGGGCTTTCCTTTTTTTAGAGTGTCTAATCTAAATGGAATTATAATGTATGTAATCTTTTGTGACTGGCTTCTTTCACTCAGCATGACGTCTTTAGATTCATCCAATGTGCTGTGTATGGCACTGGTTTGTTGAGTAGTTTCCAGTCGCATGGAATCCAATTAGTTTATCCACTTACCAGGCATGGGCATTTGGATGTTTTTCTCAATTTTTCACAAATATGAATAGAACTGTGATAAACATTCACATACACTTTATGGTGTGAACATTAGTTTTCATTTCTCTTGGGTAAACACCCAGGAGTGGGATTCCTGGGTCATGGGTAAATATACACTTACTTATGTTATTAAAAAAAACAAAAAACAAAAAACACATCTGAGGTAAAAGCAATCTATTGTGACAGCTATAGCAAACCATCATAGTTATCTGTTAAGGAACTCTTATTTTTTTAATGATTTTATTTATTTATTTGTCAGAGAGAGAGAGAGCACAAGCAGAGGGAGCAGGAGACAGAGGGAAAAACAGGCTCCCCACTGAGCAGGGACCCCAACATGGGACTTGATCCCAGGACCTGGGATCATGACCTGAGCCAAAGGCAGATACTTAACCAACTGAGCCACCCAGGCATCTCATGTGAAGGGAACTCTTTTGAAAATATGCTTCAAGAAAAGAAAAAAGCGTGGCTCATCAATATGATTACTGGAACAGAAAAAGTCCAGGTAAGAGTCGCCAGAGTCTTCAGAAGTATGTAGAAATCTTATAGCACATTTCCCACACTCTACAAGGAGGGCAATTGAGGCCCCCAATACACTGTGACTTCTCACATAGTTTTGGCCTGACCGAGGCCAAAACTAGGTTCCATAATTCCCAGGTGAGGGGAAAGAAATGTCCTGGAAAAGAAAATGAAATTATTCTCTCAGGGAAAGCCACAACCCTGATGAGAGTAAAGTGAACAACAGCACTTAGCATGTCTTAAAGATGAAGATATATATGTTGTGTTTGGGAACTTAAGGATTTTTCCAATGACATACATGAATATGTTTATCAAAAATTTCTCTATCCCAATAGTCTGAAGTTATAAACTCTAATTTAAAGTCTTCTATAAATATTTAAATATGAATGATATCCTTCTGTAAACATAACATCATGTAAAGAAGTTGTGAAGAGTGGGTTCCATCCTAGGCATTTTGAGGTCATTATATGTAAAACAAATGTTTAATGCTAACAAAATAGTCCACTATGTTAATAACTATGCCTCAAGTTACACTAAACAACCTGAAGTATAATAGCTTATGAAGTCTATATGTTTAACAGCAATATTCATCTGTTTGTCAGAGAGTAATTATTATAACAGATTTGCCCATTAGTAGAATTCTTCTTGAAATGCTTTGTTCTTATGGTCTGCTGAGTTTGGCGGTTCAAAAAAAAAAAAAAAAATTCTAGTATTTTCCTATTGCGAAAGAGAAACATAAAGGAATGCCGTGGTTGATAAAGATAAATAGTAAAGGTTCATGTCTACCTCAAATATAATTTCAATGAGGAGAAATGGTATCCTTGGAAGTATGAATTTAGTGGAAGAAGAGATGGCAGAAAAGGGTAAAGATGATGAGATCACTACCCCCTTTACCTTAAACATTATTGATCTCATTACACAGAATGTCTGAATTTCCAATTTCCAGTTCTGCTTGTAAAGAGCTTAGACATTGCCTCTTCATCCTAACAACAAATAAAGAGCCGAACAGACAAATCAACTGCTCTTGGACACAGGGCAGATCGCTGTCTTCAAGAATTAGAGCTGGAAGGAGGTATAGCTTCCTGGAGCTGAGACCCAGGAGTGGAAACAGCCTCAGGAACCAGTTCCAGGAAGGAAAAACCTAAGCTGTAAATGATAAATTGCTGGAAGCTCAGTGAGGACAACTCTGAGAGTTAAAAACTCTAGGGGACCCAGTCAGAGCCCTTCCCCTTCCCTCCCCTCCTACCCCCCGCTGCCTCATTTTATGAGACTTAATTCTAGAAAACAGCTGTGGCTAAGAGACCAACACAGATTTGTGACCTCTGAGAACCAAGTCAGCTTTTCTGATGTGGACCAATGTCCTACTTTCTGTCTAACCATGGACTATAAAGATGACAGTTTAATTCTGGAGGGATGACAGAGAATGTTCTATGTGGATGATTTCTTTTAAAATAAATGAAAATAATTAGTTGCTTTTAAATAGAGGAGAGAATTAATGAAAGCACCTCTTAGAGAAAAGAACCCATGTGAGAAGAGACCGATATGGTGATAGAGAGGAGAGCACAAAATGGTACCTGGGGAAAATTCAGGTCCCTATCATGTCTCTGATGACAACTGACAATCTCAATGTTTCTTGAGAGACTAGTTCTTTGCAGATTTTTAAGTATTTATGTACAATCAATTAATTGAATGCTTAATACTATTTAATTGCAAATGAAATACATGTTTTTAATGGCTGGAAGAAACTCAGCCAGCCTTTCTAAATTCCAGTGTCTTATTGAGGTCCTGGGCATCTAGTCCACTGGGGACAATGGTCTGCTCATACTGACCATCTGCAACCTATCCCCCTGGTGACCTCTGTAGGCAGCTTACTTTGGTAGGCAGAATATGGAAAGACTCTTTTATTAAAGAGTAGTGGGACATTCACAGAATAAAATTAGAAGATGACAATACAGAGGGAGAAATTGTTTAGGGCAGGGAAGTGGAGAGGAAGTGAAGCAAGAGGAGGAGTGGCTGATGCAGGTGCTGGAGTTCTGGGTTCACCTTCTGGCTCTGCCATTCATAAACTAGCTGCTTTCCCAATATTCTTCCCATGGTGGTCCTCCGATTGAATGACCCATGTTTGAATAGAGAACAAGCCATTTTCATGAGGCTGAAGAATGCAGTGAGGAGGACTTCCTCAAGGAGGGAAGAGTGTGAAGACCAATTGCCTCAGCTGAGAATGGAGGTAGGAAAGAGTACTGAACACCAGCGGAACCTGAAAGTCACAGATCTGAAGAGATAGGAGTGGAAATTTGGGTACCGGAACAAGTATATGCATTAGTTGAGAACTAATAGCAGATGCTAGGATTAATATCATTTTTAATAAAAATAGGTTGATGGACTCTCTGTGATTTCTTTTACCCATCTTGCCTCAATTATAATAATCTTTTTAAAAGCCAGATGTAGTAGGATGGATGCCTGGTTTTAATTCAATGATTAACTGAGGGTTAACTTTTGTTAACCCTGTTGGACACATTTCTCTATATGGGCTAGGAGAGCTAGAAATAGCAAATTGTTGTGGAACAACTCATTCTCTCTACCCTCTGGAAACACTGTGCCATACAGTTGTAAGTGGTCAGTGTGAAAGTAGAGGTTCTTTTTGATTACTGTGCATTCAGACCAGACATACTAAAGGGTAAGTATCTGCCATGGGACGCACACTCTTCTCAAGGGACTTAGTTCTCATTGCTGGAGGGATTTTACTGGCTTTAAGAGAAACACTACCTCATTTGCAGTGGAACACACATGAAAACAGCCCAAATGCAACATATACGTTATTATCCATTTATCCTGCATACTAGTGTGAGTAGGGTAAGTACAGCTGTACTTAGTACCAGAGGTAACCTTTATGAATTATGTTGTTCATCCTTGGAACTGAGCTGAATAAAGAAAGAGTATTTTTAATTCCATTACCCCTGTCCATTTTTCCAGGTTCTCTTCGAATGAGAGCACTAAACTCGAACTTCCATATTTCTGGAAGCCACCTTTTACTTTTCCTAAAAGAAATCATGAAGTACCAATCATAAGGAAAATTCTGACATTAAAAAATCCCTGGATAAGCCTTCAATACCAATCATTTCTTTTTTTTCCAAAGTATTTCTTCATCATTGTCCAAGAAAATACACATTTTCATAGTTACAACCATCATACATTCTATTGTTTCCCACATTACATCATAATCTTTCCTTATGTTTTCAGATTGATAGTTTGAACACCTAGAAATTAACAGTTTGAAACTGACAATGTCTGCTTTGCTGATTTAAGATAAAGAGTATGTGGTATTTATTTACAGATAGGGAAAAAATGCAACTATAACCTAGCTATAGACTTGCATTGCTAAAGGTACTTAAAATAATATTTTTGGCTATATCACTTTAATGAGGGCTAAGCTCTTGATCTGACTGCCCAAGTTTAAAATTGGTTTTGTTTTTGTGATGCTAGATATGAAATTTAGGTATAGCTTTCTGACAGTAACAGTGTTAGAGATATCTAAAATAATGTGAAAATCCATCATAAGTGACCATTCATATTGTTAAATATAAGAAGGAAAAGTGTACCTAAATATGTTTGTGGTTCACCCATCACTAATCTCCTTAACACTGAGTGGCAAAACTCTCATGAGTGCCCTGGAGGAATGTTTTGAGAATCAGTAGGCCTTTGTACTTGATTCTTCTGCTAACTCTTTGGGTCGATGACAGCTGCTCTTGCAATTAGCCCTTCCCTTGACCTCATGGTCAGCCACAATAGCCTTGGAGATTTCAGGAAGGGAAACTATTACTTTTAAGATATCTGGACAAGACCTGCATGTGTGCAAATTAATAGGGGAACTGTTTTCTGTGCTTTATTCTCCTTTTTCTCTCTTGGTTACAAATTGTCCCCATCCATATGTGACAGGAACATCTGGTTACCTACTCTAATGGGTGAAGAAATGGATCTAACAGGAAGGGGAAGCCATATAATACTCCCCAGGAATGTTTAAAGGAGGATTCCTCAGCTCTTTCTGAAAACAGGAGTCTTAAGGGGACATCCTGGGCTGAATGCTAAGTTGTCTGCTCAATTTACTCCTTTAGTTCAGAGGTAGAACTATGTAAAATACAATGATACTTACTCAGCTGGGCCAACAGGATAATAATACAATAGAGGAAACACAGTTTTAACAGATTGCAATGATAGGTTTGTTATGAGCTAAACTTTTTGCCATCTTCTTATCATCCTCAAATCTCCCCACCTCTTGAGAGGGTTGCAAGTCATGAGCATCTGATCTCTTCTAGTCTCTGTCTGCAAAGCCGAGAAGGTAGACTGTGGTTCAGAATCTAGTTTGGAGTCATTTCAGATGTAGTAAATAAGCCCAGATCTTTCTATCTGTCTTACTGCCCTTTGATTTCAGTCAGGTAGAGTTGTCCACAAGCCAAGAGAAGCAGAGTTGAATGGAAGAAGGTCATTCATTCAACGACCCATGTCCGCATAAGGCTGACATATGAAAAACCTAAGTGTGAAGAGCAGACAGTAAAAAAATAATGGCTAGAAAGGGATGTCCTAAGAGCAGGGTAGATGGAGATGTGAAGCCCCCAGGTGATGCTGGGGGCTTCGGGAGACACAGGAGGGAAAGACTGATAGCAGGACTGCAGCCCAGGTGAGGGGTGAGTTCCTTACAGAGCGGACACAGGCAGGAACTGTGGTGGAAGCTTAAGAGGAGATGGGAATATCATCGCGATACATTTTTCTATTGCCCTTTCAAGCAGTGACTTGTGCCAACTTGCCTAAACAGGGCAAGGAGAATGATCATCTCAAAGGAAGTGGGAAAATGAATTCTCATTATTTTTCTAAAAGCCTTTGGAAACAACATTCCTGAAATATTCATTCTCTTCCTTGGTCATACTCCCAGAATCTTTCATAACAAAGAGGGAGACACAACTACTTTTGCCAAGTATATTTTGTGTATGATGACAAATCTCCCTAAATTACTTTCCAGAAAAAGATGAAAGTATAAATTGATAAACACCAGGAAAGTTGAGTTGATAAAATAAGAACATTTTTATGCTATAGTGGCCAAGTAGTGCCTAACATGTTATAATCAAATGATTAGTTTTTGATGTGGCGTTCAATGATTCAATCACATATAACACTCAGTGCTCATCACAACGCATGTCCTCCTTAATACTATCACCTGGATACTCCATCCCCTCACCTGGCCCTCCCCTGAAACACTCAGTTCCTTTCCCAGAGTCCATAGTCTCTCATGGTTTGTCTCCCTTTCTGATTTTCCCTCCTTCAGTCTTCCCTCTCTTCCCCTATAGTCCTCCATGCTATTCCTTATGTTCCACATAAGAGTGAAAGCATATGATAATTGTCTTTCTCTGCTTGACTTATTTCACTTAGCAGAATCCCCTCCAGTTCCATCCATGTCCATGTCAACAGTGGGTATTCATCCTTTCTGATGGCTGAATAATATTCCATTGTATATATGTATACATTATACAATATATGTATACATATATTTTCCTGTTATACTTGTCTCTCCATATATGACAATTGTTTAAAATGTAGAAAGTTATTTTCATACTTACTAAGCTTCTTTAGTTCCCAAGACACACAGAGAAACTGATGCCATAAAGAATATGACTTTATTTTACCAACTAAGTACTTATAGGACAATGTACTTAGGGTGACATTGGAGCTACCATATTATATAGGAAACATCCCATAAATGTTTGCCCAATTAAGTAAAAAACAGATGGAGTTGCAACAAGTATTTAAATGGCCCAAATATCCACCCAATAAATGAAACGCTTAAAGGTAGTTGTAAAGGGGGGAAATGTCTTCCCCCCAGGTATACAACATGGAGAACCAGGTAACCAGGTATAGACCAGGAGTCAGTCATTAATGACAATGGTCATTCCAGGAATTCTTGGTGAGATTAGCATTTTAAAATATTTCCAGTAGAATTAAAATGTAAATCCTCCCATGAAACATTATTTGGCAATAGACTGAGTGGTCTTTATCTATGGAGGTCAGAGAGCCATTCTCCAGGAGACAGGAAGAATAGATGACTCTTTTATCTCAAGTCTCTTAACACACTGCCAAGCCTTGGGCAGCTGTCTTTATTTAAACTCCATCAGAGCAGAGCCTGAGAGATTTTGGATTAGCCTAAAGTTGCTGCTTTGACCATATTAATGATATTAAACCAATAAGTACATGGATTATTCAAATCGGTGTCCTTGAATGAGCTAAAGACCTTTTAACAGGTAACTTCTAAGTGCCAAGAAATTTGACTTAATTAATGCTAATGGCATTGATCTTTAATGAGAATTTTCCTGTAAGAAAGTTAATTGTTAGGTTTTTTTTTTTTTTTTTTTTTTTTAAGATAGAGATGTAAGTTGTACTCCATGTACAACTTTTTTAAGATAGAGATGTAAGATGTAAGTTGTTCTCATCAGGAAAGTCAGTTTTGCCCTCTGAACCCTAGGAACATGTGATAATGTCTGGAGACATTTTTGGTTGTCACAACTGAAGAGAGGTGTGCTATTGGCATTGAATGAGTAGAGGTTATGTTACTAGACATTTTATAATGCATAGACTAGCTCAGTCTCACACAACAAGGGATGAAAGTATTTTAGTACCACTATTGGGAAACCCTAGTGAACAAGTATAGAGATATATTATCATGCAATAGGAGAGTGCACACAAACAACTAAAGACACTTTGAAATTTTGATTTATGGTTATGAAAAATTCTGAAATAATACATTTCTTCTGTGTGTAAACTACTTCCTAATAATAAATTAGGCTCCTTTTGACGCTGCATTAACTGTTTAAAACCGCTAGGGAGCTATTCAGTATGTTACTACTTTGGTGTATTAAATACAGCCCTAGGGTATTTAAAACGTTAATGGAACTTTCAAAAGTACCTAATTTACAACTGAGCATTAAGAGAACCAACACATGTGAAAAAGACATAAATGCACTCAAAAAGAAACACATAAACAAGCTTAAAAGTTCAGAGGACACAAAGTGATCTGAGCTAGGTGTGTGTATAAGTGTGTTGAAGGTGGGGGGAGGTGCTTATTAGTTACAAATGGCCAGAGGTGAATTTTGACCTGGGTTTAAAGAAAATGAAAACTGTGCTCTATTTGAGAGAATATTCAGTAGCCCTTGTTAATATAAAACAGAAAGTGGTTAATTGTTAATTCAATTTCCGGAGAGTTTTCAACAAATAGGAATTGAAGAAAGTGATTAGTATCTACTGAGTGAAAACTATTTGAAGCTAATTCATCTTTTGATGAATTTTAAATGGGTTTTTATCATAATGTTTATAACGTTCTAGGTACCTAGAATATGGTTGATTAAGGTAAATCTGCTAATTCAAAAAAAAATTGTCACATGTCACAAAATTAGCACACTAATCACGTGAGAGAAAAAGCTCATTCAAATATATGTTGGTACTCTTCGCTGAAAAGAACTGATAAGTTTTAAAGGTGTTGCCTTTAACTATGAGGGTTTATATATTTATTTATTTATTTAAGATTTGATTTATTTATTTGACAGAGAGAGAGAGATCACAAGTAGGCAGAGAGGAAGGCAGAGAGAAAGGGGGAAGCAGGCTCCCTGCTGAGCAGAGAGCCCCATGTAAGGCTTGATCCTAAGACCCCGGGATCATGACCTGAGCTGAAGGCAGAGGCTTAGCCCACTGAGCCACTCAGGCACCCCAACTATGGGGGTTTAAATACAAGGAGTATAGTTTTCATTTTTGTTTTCCACAGAAATTTCTAGATAAAAGAAACAGCTTTGACTGTTAGATCTTTTCCCTTCCTTGAACATCCAACAAAGCACTTTCTGCATTTGCAAAGAGAGATAGGAGGCAGAATCAGAAAAGTGTGTGAAAACCAGAAGATGCACCATTGGTAAAATACTATAGTTAAGAGTAGATTTTTTTTTCTTTTCTAAATATGCTTTATACATTAACTTTGGTAGCTACAATATTTCAGCTTTTGGGAGACCTTGAGGAGTGAAAATGATTTCATAACTGAGTAATTATTAGGGTTAGTTAAGAATTGTGGAATATGACCTCTTTCTCTGTCAGGCCCTGCTAACTTTTGGCCACCTTGGTGACTAGAAATCCAAAGAGAACATAACTATTATCATAGTTATCAACAGTCTTAAGATAGTTAATCTTATGTGTCAACTTAGCTGGTTAAGACACCCACATAGTTGGTTAAACATTATGCAAGATGTTCCTGTGTATTTTGAAAATGAGATTAAAATTTGAATCAGTAGACTTTGAATAAAAAAGATTATCCCTCACAATATGGGTGGGTGTCAGCTAATCAGTTGAGGCCGTAATAGAAAAAGACCCTTCCAAGAGAAAGAGGAAACTAGCAGCAGACTGCCTCTGGACTCAAAGTGCAGCTCTTCCCTGGCCTGTTCTACCCTGCAGATTTTGAACTTGCCAACCTCCACAGCTCTGTCAAGAGAGAGAGATCATCTGTGACATATCTGTATCCATCCATCTATCTATAAATACATATAAGATAGTATTTTCTATACACATATGTGATAGTAGTAATTGTATACATATATAATAGTGATCATATACATATGTGATAGAATTTATGTATCATGTGTGTATATACTCTACTGGTTCTGTACCTCTGGAAAAGCTTCACTAATACAGATCACAGATCTATAATGCAGGGAATGTATATACTCCCTTCTCTTACACTCCCCTCCCTTCTGTGAATATTGGATAAATCTTTGATTTGATCTGGTTGTACCAGATACTACAGTAGTGGCTGGGGACATGACACTGAGCAAAATCAAGACATTATCTCTGCTGTTATAGAGCTATAACACATATGCTGATCTAACTAAAAGTAGATTATAAGGCAAGAAGAAATACTGGAGATAAGAAGGGATATTACATAATTGCTAGCGGTAAAATGGGACATTTGGTATACATTATAGACCTCATATAAATATACCTGAAGCCAGAGCTTCTAAATACATGAATGGAATTGGTAGAACCAAAAAGATAAGTAGATGAATCTACAAAAATGGTGAAAAATTTCAACGCACCAGAACAGGAAGATATAAAATGAAGAAAGGTATAGAAGATCTGAAAACTTAACAAGGATCAGAAAATTATTAAAGTTGACCTAATTCTTGTATATGTGATTAAAGTTTTCTTTTTACGAGTCATGGGATGTTTACGAAAATTACCCATAGGGTGCTTGGGTGGCCCAATCAAGTAAGTGCCTGACTCTTGATTTCGACTCAGGTCATAATCTGAGGATTGTAAGATCGAGCCCCACATTGGTCTTATTGTGGAGTCTGCTTGAAATTCTCTCTTTCCCTCTGCCCCTGCCCTTTCCCCTGCTTCTGCACATGCATGCACTCGCTCTCAAAATAAATAAATAAATAAATAAATAAATAAATAATAAATAAATTGTAAAGATCTATGAAAATTAACCATATAGTTGATCATAAGTGGAGCATCAGAACAATTTTTTTCAAAACTTGAGATAATTTAGGATATATTTTCTGAGAAGTCTGAAAGTAAACTAGAACCAAATAATTAGAAATTTCCCAATAGCCTGAGCATTAAATAAAACATTAAATAATAAATTTCACATTAATACATGAGTTAAAGTAGGAAAAAAATGAAAATAACGAAATATTTTTAAGTGGGTGGTACATCATATCTAGAATATAACTGAAGCAGTTCTGAGGGGAAAAATGTATACCTGAAGCACATATTAGATAAGAAGACTAAAATAAATGATTAAGCTTCCACTTCAAGATGCTACAGCAAAAACAGCAAACTAATTTTAAGAAAGTAGAAGAAAATAAATTGCAAAGAATAGAAAGAAAGAAATTTTAAAAATTTTGAATATAGAGTAGAGAGTTCAAAGAAGCAAAAGATTGCTAAATCTATATCTAACATCTTTCCCATCAATCCTTAAACCCATCTTTTGATGAATCTCAGATTCCAGAGGAGCTAACTTAACCATAAAGGCATTCCTCTTTTTTTCAACTGATGTCATCAGCCAGATGTCAGCTCAGAATAATGTCTGTGCGGTGTCTCAAATCACCTGCAAATTAGAGAGTAGAGACAGTCAAGACATATGACCAACATCAAAGTATCATAAGAAATGTTTAGAACTTACTTTGTTTCCAGCTTTCTTACTGGCTAGACCTAACCAACAGAATGTTCTCAAGGATCAGTTTGTCTGACCTTAGATAACTAGATGATGTTTTATCTTAATCGATTGTTTAATTTTTCTGAATAGCTTTCCCTGATGAAACCAGATATTTCAGTAATTGCATTGATTCTACCTTTGGGAGCCAGTAAATGATTGAGGGTGAGTCTACTGCTTAAAATATTTTCATGGATTAATGTATGCTGCTATTAGCCCTCTAACACTTGTGCTGTTTTATTTGCTATCTGAACCATATTCAAATAAATCGCAGGATAAATCGCAGAATAAATAGTTCACTTTGGAAACTCCTAGCCAAGGTAGAATTTGGTACAAACCTGTGATATCCAGTGTCTCAGGCACCTTCTAATAAGCAAACATAGTTTTATCTTAATAAAATACAAGCAACCTGGAAGTTTGCATTAAAAAGAGCCAGATGGCCATATGTAAGACACAGGTGTAATTCTGATGTGATGAACACGAACACAAGAGGGCATCTGATTTCATAAGAAGAATAGCCCCATGGGTATGAAACGATATTGGGATATAAACACATTGCCTCTGATAACTAGTTGCTACAAATTGTTGTCTGGACTTAACTGGTCTTATTACATTTTGGATAGAGCTGACTTGTGTAATCATCTAATTGTTGCATGAAATCATTTAATTGTTACATGAAAAATAAATTCAACTATAGGTCCAGTCAAGACACAGAGTTGTGTTGGAATTAAAGATATTCATTTTGCTGCTAAATAGAACAGGAGGTGTGATTATTACTGTGAGACGATGTTGGGGTTTCTATGTCTGGCTATAAAATTCTTGTTAGAGAGTCCTGGTCCCAGACGACAAATCCCACATTTGGAAAGATTGGAAATTGCTGTAAATGTTTGGAAAAGAAAATTTGGGACCTCCGGGGTTTAGAGGAAATAATGTAATTGAAAAAAAGGCAAAAAGACTATATGATAATTTTAATTGCTTAATTTATTAAAACAACACAAAGAAATAATACAGTAAGCAATCAGTGAAATAAATGAAGAAAATATAAGAAAGAAAATAAGAAAATATAAGATGGTCATCCTCATCATAGGTCTTAATTCCAAGGTCTCCGAAGGAAGTTATCTACATCTCATACCATCTTCTTGATCTGAAGATATTTGAGACAACTCTCTACACTTGGACTGAAACTGTTTTGAGGGATTTCAACATATGTTAGTCTCAGAGCTAGATATCCAATGGGGATGGATATCCAGGTTGTAAGATCCATAGCACATTTCTATGAACCCATGGAAAGCAGGCTCTGGAGTCAAAGAAATTGTTAAAGTAACAAAATGGCTCTTTTTAAGGACTTCAGTTTGTGGCTTTTTCTATGTATCTAATCTCCTGGCTGTAGATCACATCAGAGTATGTCCAGTTCTGTCACTTTAGAATGGTAGTTTGTACCTGTTAGGCATAAGCCCATGTTTGTGATAATCATTATTTATAACACTTCACAGAAACAGAATAAAACAAGGTTAACTCTGACAAGGAGAAGTTCTTAGATTGTCAGTGCTACTGGGGAAAAAAATATACAATACACAGCTCTTAAATTCCTTTTTTAAAATTTTTTTGTATGGAAGCAGGAACTAATTTTTCCAGAAGGTTGCCTTTGGTATGAATTTTGTTGCAAATGACCAAGGCACTAACTTGTACAGCTGTGTCATGATCACATGTCATGTCCATCCCAATCCTTGAATAAGTGTATTTTCAGTGCCTTCACATCCCACCAGACCAGAGAACCAGTCTTCCATCTCCTTGACTTTTATTTTGTCACCTACTCTCCACTCATATTTCCCAGTCTCTCTAACAATTAGTACCCATGACTGCAAACATAGGGCTCTAATGTAATCCAGGAATGAATATATTGGATAGTTCATTCAATTGGCAGGAATCAGGAGAATAGCAGTTCTAGAAGTGGGCAGAAACCAAAGGTTGCCCAAAATGTCACCAAGACCCATAAGAACATCTGTTTAAAAAATACCCTGGCCATGGCTCCAGAATGATGCCCATTTCAACTAATATCATCACTACCAATGCCGTTACCTGGCACTGGCCACCACTGCTAGTGCTAATGATACAAAACCACTGGGCACATAACAAGGGGTTTCCTGACCCTGCATCTATACATCACTTCATCTAAACTCAAAGTTCAGGATGGAGGTTTGAGTTGGCCAAGCACAGATTCTGTGTTTGTGTTCTAGATGCCAGGGATCTGGGAAGTTGGGGGCACAAGGAAATATCTCATAAATACCAGAGAAGTTTTAGATGCTGGCATGAAAAAATGAAACATTTCTAGTATGGAAACTGTAACATGATTTCCAGCTAGAGTTGGTGGTAGTAAATCAATAGATATATAGACACACACACACACATATAAAGTACAAAGATCTTTCAGGCTTTGAGAGAGGAGCTCTTTATTTATATGGCTTAAATCTTTACTACTTCTTGTCTCTTTTATATGTTACTATGACATAGAGTCCTAGCAATATCATAGGGTCCACAGGAAAGAGAAAATATCTTCTAAATCTAGCATCTTCTACTACTCCAAACAGAAGATGTTGTACAGAATATGTCCCTGATAAGTAGCTATTGATTTATTGATCCTTTCTGTCAATATCTCCTTGAGCACTAATTCATCAAGAGCAAAAAGAAAGGTTGGGCTGTCCGAAGTAAGCAAGTTGTGAAGAAAACTATGGCTATCAAGCGAGGGGTGGAGGGGAGTTCAAAGACTATGGCATTGAATCCAGTAGGTATTAAAGAAGCTCATGGTTTTCTTTTTTGAAATCCAAGGAAAACATAAATGGAAATCCTAAATATTTCAGATTGAAAATTGAACCTATACAGTTTCATTTCTTTAAAAACATACTCAGTGCAACTATGATATCTGCTAATTATAATACCATATTTAACCATCTTAATAACATGCAGTGTTTTGGGTTTTTTTTTTTCCCTCTCCCCAAAAGCATAAATCAAGGAAAAATATACTATTTTATCCCAGGCTAAAACCAGACTCACCTGCTGTTAGGTATGTATAAATTTAACTTGTGAATCTAGACTAAAATAATCCTGTAGAATATCTTCTACCAGCTTCCTTCATACATTCCATTTGTGTACTTACCATTTTGTACTAGTGAGGATTGGCCAACAAAATTATATGGATTACACTGACACCAACCGATAAATTTTACCCATGCAACTAAGGTAAAACAATGGCCAATTATTCCAGTGGCTGGCCTAATTGTATTTTTCAAGTGAATTCTGAGGAGGCAAATGCTTAGAGAGAAATGTATTGAACTCTTAAAAGCCCAAGAACATTTCTTAATTAAAATGTCATTGCTGAAAAATTCAATTATGCTTTAATGTTTACTCAGCTGGCTATATTGACATATAGAGATGTATTTCAACATCGTGGCAATGTTGAATGGCCTATGATTTTAATATGCAGAACTTATTAGTGATTATGGAAAATAACCATGAGGCAGATCAGCAAAGGTCTAAGTAACCTAGGTCATGGGTAAAAACTGTAAGTGAGAAAATGCAGAGATAAAAAATAATGCAAAGCAAAAATGGGGTTTTAAAATAACTTATTGAAAAAGAAAAAAAAAACTTGATGGGAAGGCACAGAAGTAAGGATGATAATATCCTTACCTATCAAAATAAGTGTGTCCATGACTGCAAAGATGTTTGAAAAGGGAGCCTGGTGTGTGGAGGTGAAGTGCGCATGGGGAAAGAACAAAGCTGAAATTAACATGGCATAACCACAGCGATCTTGTGTCTTCAGGGGGAATGCAGCTGGGTTACTCAGAAGCAAATAGGTCATGGACCGTGGATGTGGGGATGGTCTCATGGTCAGTTACAGTATGATGTACTGGACCATCATACCCACAAACTAGTGGGTATGATGATCTAGTCCTGATCCCATACTAGACCCCTGGGGGATTGATGCATAGAGGACTCCATAAGGAAAAAGGACATTGTCTATTGCCAGATAGCATTTGGTGCTCAAATCACTCTGAGGTCTCCTACCCCTGAGAAGCTGAAATGAATCTACTTGGCCACAAGGCTTTTCTGGCCTCTTTAGTGCAAGTCGTGGTCCACAGGCAGATTTCAGTGGCCTTTGTCATTGCTGTCTATATCCAGGCCTTCCACCTGGATACTGGCCCTCGGGATCCCTGTGAACTGTGAGAAGATTTGCAAAAGGGGGCACAAAGAGCCCTTTAACTCAGAGTCAAAGCAGATCTTTTCCCATGGACTGTTCCATGTTTCCCATGTAACCTTTCTAGAATTAGAGAGGCCAAATGATCTAGGCCACTGGTTCTCCAGCTTGGCTTCCTTTGAAATCACCTGGGTAGATTTTAAAATCTAACAGTTGCCTTGTCCCTACCACCTGCCCCCAGAGATTTGGATTTAATTGATCTGGGTTTATGGCCTGAGTGTCTGTTAAAAGCTCCCCAAGTGATCCTAGTAGATAGCCAAGGGCCAGAACCAAGGGATTTAGGCCACAGGTAATCCAAATTTGCAAACAATGAGTGACCAGTAAAAGCACATGTAACCTAGAAAGAAAGTTGAAACACAGAGAAGAAAAAAAATATGGTAAATGACAGAAAACCGTGTGAAAGAGCTTTTTTTATTTATTTGCTGCATTAGAGAGTTCCACTCCCCACCAATTCCAATTGCCTGATCTATTTTATTTTTACTCTGCTTTGAATTGGGGAAGAGATGATCCCATCACGATCAGATTTCTCTAGATGTACAAGCATTTGCTTATTGGTCTTTTTGCTCTCACTCAAAGATACAAACTCAATTAATTTCTTATCATCATTCTCATTAACAAAATTGAGGCTTGGTTAAGATAAATGGAAAGAGAGAAAAAAAAAATCATCCCTTGAAAGAATATCTTTATTATAAGTGGTCAGGGTTCCTCAGGACAAAATTTTCTTACTTTTTAATAGCATGTCCATTAGAACCTGACCCTTGTGATCAAGAAATAAGTTTGCACTAAGGAAACTTGACAAGAAGGAACTCTGCACACATTAATATGCTTAGGTGGCAGGAAACAAAACTCAACTCAAACAGGCCTAAACAGCAAAGATGTATTGGCTTATATAAAATGGAAAATCTAGAAGTCAGGGAGATTTTAGCTGCATTTCGGACAGGATCCCCCTTCCATTTCTCCATAGTTCCCTATTCTGGTTTCTTTTCTATATTGGTCTAGGCCCCAGGCTAGCCTCCCTTAGGGTGACAAATGACAACTGCTCTTACAAGACCTGCTCATTTGATCCTATTCCTCTGCAGCAGGAAGACATCCCCTGTTCTGGCTGTGAGTTTGCAAGAAATGGGAGCCCCTCCTATACTTTGGTTTCAGTCTCCAGCATGCAGATCCTAGAATTGTATCGTCCTCAGTTCAACCATTTGTGCATCCTTGAACCTATCACCGTGGCTGGTAGAATGGACAGATGCCTTGAGCAATTCAGGGCCCACTCCTGAGTCTGTGGGTGGGGTAGACTTTCCAGAATCATAGGAGTCTCTAGAAGTAGACAAATACAAATAGAAGGAAAAAGAGAGAGATAATGGGACAGACAAATAATAAACATGTACAACATAAACTTCTAACAGAGAACCAAGGGAACCTGTGTAGCTGAGTTCTAATTTAAATTCTGCCCACTCGTTTTGTGTCCTTGGTTGAACCAGTCACTCTCATTGTTAAAATGAGAATGTTGGATAAGGGAATCTTATTTCTAAGGTCCTGTTCAAACCTAAAATCCCTTAAATTTATATCTTTAAAATATCTTGCGCCTGAGCTGCTGGTTTTCAGTACTATTTTTTCAGATGCATTTAAAGAAATAGATCTGATTTATGGTCTTAGGTGAAACTATCAAAGGAAATTAAAGAATGTTTCCACTTTTCATTGGTAATGTGGGTACCTCTGATCCTCGGAGCCAAGTTCTGTTTCTCTTCTACTGTTTCCCTGGGTGACTGATAAATTAGAGCAATTTCTCTGACTTGGATAAAAATGGATTTTCCTATATTTGTTTTAGGACTTCCTAGAATGATTCACTTTGCTTCCACAATTCTGTTGCACTCACAAAATGTTATGTGACACTACTAAGGTAAATTTATTGAGGCTTTCAATTTTAATTAGTTTTTTTCTCATATTTTCTCTGAAAAGTTAATCCCCTTTTAATGAAATTGTAAAATATAAGCAAATCGTACATGACACTTTTATCACCTGCTCATTTGAGATCAAAAGTCTAACTGTACTGCCTTCTAAAATTATACCAAATTTTAAGTGCATATTAAAGTGGTAATTTTTATCTCAGATCAATGATTGAGCTTTAATTTATTTGAGCAAAATAAAACAATGCAGATAATGGGTTAGTGCTGCATTTCAAAATGTTTTATAGTGCTAAGATATTATTTCAGTGATTTTATCACTATTCAAAGTTTGGTAGGAAGCAGATTCTTAACTTGAAAACTTAATGGGTTTAAACTTTCCATCAGAAAAGAATCTGCCAAATAGCTCCTCTGTAATGAAAAAGGGAGACAGTCTCATATCTCTTCCTAGTTTTATGATGTAAAGTAGTACCCGCTGTTACATTTGGGTGATTGTAAAAATCTAGTGCATGTGTGAGTTTGCCAGGTTAATAGGGTTATTACTTCAGCTCAGTGATAAAGAAAATATTTGTTCTCTAATCTCTCTTCCCAGTTTTCCAACTGAATCTCTTACCTCTACAGCCTGGATGGCATTTTTGGATTCATGAATGGCGCAGTCATATCCTCCATTTAATTTGGGCACCCCAGTTCATATTGTTTCAGCTTCCCTCTTTATTTATGATCAAAGCAGAGACCCTCTTTGTAGCGTTATGCTGACAATTTACAACTAGCTCATAAATGCCCCTGGTCTTGTGATTTATGGTGAACGCCCTACTTGCTGTCCCTGACCTCTCTCTCCCAGGTCCCCATTCATTGCTCATCTCAGGCAACCAGTTGAAATTAATTAGCTCAGGTACCTGTTGATAAAGGAAGACCAGCATTTAAACAATGTCTACATTAACTCGGGCTCTTGAGGCCTGAGTGTCAACGTGGAAGATAACCATTTGTCATAGTTTGGCCTGAGAACTGCTTAGAATATAACTGACCTTTGTTGGCAATTCTAGGTAACACTCACCAGAGGAAAAATAAAAGGCAAAACAAATTTTGGTAATGAAATTAATTGAGAAAAAGGCAGTCTGACTGTCAAGAGAGAGGAACCCTGAGAAGAAAGACAGCTTCTGAAGGTCAATACTCAGCGTGTGTAATCTTTACCATCTGTGTGCAGGCTGTTAAGATTCTAAGACTGTCATATACAGTCTTTTTTTCTGAAAATAACAGACAAGGAAAAACGGGGTTGCCCAACAGGGAGCCTGGATGTACTTAGCAGGATAGAAAATGAAAACACTATATGGTATAAACTTAGGATGACCTTTAATTTTCCTTCCCCTTGACCTACATGGGTCCACGGATAGTTTCAGAAAAGCAGTGCCATGGCGAATTGAAATAATTCCATCACCAACGAAATGTAATGTTATATTTACAAGGTGGAACACCAGGCAGCTCGACTTAGCGTAAGTGCTCACAATCTTCCAACTGGATTCTGATGGAGGCCAACAAAAGCTTCTCTATTTTTTTTTTTTTCCCTAATAGAAAATTAAAAAAAAAAAAAAGTCAAAAAAAGACTTGTTTTCTCTTTGCCTAAATGTTTGACAGTTGTACTAGGGATCTAGAAAGTTGCCATTCCATATCTAGTGATATAAATTTCTCCTGTTACAACAACATTTAGATGTTTGATGTTATATATGCTTTTGAGAATATACCAAATATAGGAATGTCTTTCTTACGAAAAATGATAATTCCATAAACTCTCATTTCTGTAAATCTGTCATTTTTTTACCCAAATTAGAAATTATTGAAAAAGAAAAAATACATATATTTATATAGATGGATGTATACTGCATTTACATATATATTTGTATATGCAGATGCAAATATCACATAAGAAGTCTGTATCATTTATGAAATAAATCATCAAAGATAAATTTTATGTAATTTTATCAGAATTTTATGTATCCTGATCAATTAATTTTAAAAAAGCATAAAAGACTTATATACAAAGTCAAATGTTTTCAATCTTATTCTTGGGATATTAACTTTCATTTTTTACCCTAAAAATCCCTAAAAAAGTTTAGAGATTTTCAGTTCTCATTCTAACTTGTTCTGTAGTTCCACTTCCATCTATGTATCATCTCATTCAAAGGGCTCTTTTTTTCTGCATATTACTCCATTTATTCTTACCACATCCAGGAGATTCCAGAATGATCATATGACTTTAAAAATCCATAATGCAGACATAGTGTCATAATAAACCATCATCCTTGTGTTCATCAAGGCTCTTTTCATCACGACAGGGGTGGCAGATTTTACGAAGTATTTTGACATCTAAGCTTCATAGATAAAGTTAAAGGTTAAGTTATTTGTTTTGCTCTCTTGTATTCTTTGC
Organism: Mustela putorius furo; assembly: GCF_011764305.1. Lineage (NCBI taxonomy): Eukaryota > Metazoa > Chordata > Mammalia > Carnivora > Mustelidae > Mustela > Mustela putorius. The sequence goes on from NW_025421341.1 coordinate 24,548,085, forward strand.
TTTGTTTTTAGAAACATGAAATAGGAGGCTAGCCTCTACAGCATCTGTCACTGCTCCCACAGCCTCCCGGGAAAGTAGGATCTGTAAAATCTTAAACATAACAAATAATAGCACTCTCCAAATGCTAGTGAATAAAATACTCCACCTCTTTAGAAGAAAGAGATATTTTATTTGTATTCATTAGGGTGACCTAACCACTCTCTGGCATGCTTTATGATACCTCTTCTGTGTGATGTCATAGTGGGAACACATGAAAAGGAGGCTTGCAGATTTCACCGTCTCCTCTCTCCACAGGTTTAAAACACAGGACCCTTTGTTGCCCCCTTTCTCCAGCCTTCTTCTTCGTTCCCTCCTCTTCCCTTTCCTCTCCTTTTTCCTCTCTTCCTCCTCCTTCCCCTCCCCACCAAAGACTCCCCTAGTGAGCCATTCCCTCTTACATTCTGGAGGCAATTTTGTTGGTTAAAGCTCCCTTGAGATTACACAAGTGGGTTAGGTTTATTTTCTTGTTGTTGCTTTGACATCATGAGTTACATATTATTCTCCTCAATTGGTTATGTTGACCTAAAGACCTTTCTTTTTGGAAGAATGCATTGTTTTATAACTAATCATTATAAATAAATCATCTCGACTAATGAAAATATAACCACCAGAATGAAAATCTGGTGCTAGGAAAAAAGAAACAGGGAAAGAAAGAAGCTGTTTACACAGAGGCTGTTAAATAAATGTCTCTTTCCCTTAGTTTTGGGGAAAGGGATCTCACCATTAACAAATGATACTGCTCTGAGGCCATTATGTTGAATATTATATGTCACTGTCAATCACTTTGCAATCCACAGGGCAATAATTCTCCATAATAACTGCCAACTCTAGTCAATATATTTGCATCATTTTACTTTAGAGGCTTATGAAATGCAAATGAAAATTCTAATAATAATGCTTCTTATTTAATTAGTTCTGCCTGATGGATATTCTTTTTCTTTAGCAAAGCTTTAAAAATAAGAATTCCAATTCCAAGCCTGAGATGGCTGTTTGCCTCTTCTTTGTTTGTGTTGGTGATCCATTCATTGCTTTGAAGTTGCCCACCAAGGAGACAGGAGTCATGACATGAGAAATGGGACCCTTTCTTGAGAGAAGGGTCAAAAAAGTGTCTGCCATATTATTTTAAACCCAGAGAAAATATCATACCCACCTCATGTTTTTAAGTAATTAAAAAAAAAAAAAAAGGCCTTGGGAAATGGATACTGTGTTTCCTTCAGAAGCCACTATGAATGCCCTGCCCTATTACCATAGTGGATATGTGTGCATGGCTATCCAGCATCCCTCATTTTGGGAAAATACTGCCCCCCCCTCACTCCAGGGTAATTCTGCTTATGCATGTGGTAGATATGTGACACGGACCTGGCTAATCAAAATACTCCATTACCCAGAGCACAGTTGCAGATAGAGACTGCCTAGCTACTTGCTTATGGAGCCTGGAATCACCTAGGCCCTGTGAAAGGTTACCCTTACTCACCTGTTTTCTATATTCCTTCCAAAAACTTTGGCTCCCTGGAGCATGACCTCTGATCAGGATTGGCAAGGAGGCATGGCAGTCGGAGCATAATATGGGAACCTAAGTTTATACCCTGAGGATGATGCATTACCAACATTTGGGAACAATATGTGTCACACGCATGTGGTATAAAGAGCCTCTTATAAGACACTCCAACCTATCTCTATCACTGATGTGACACAGTTTGAAACTGATTTATATCTTTGGGGGAAAAATAGTAGTCTTTTTTCTTTTTAGTTTTTCCTTTACAACCCCTTTCCAATGACAAATTTCACATGAATCCAAAAGTATATTTTGTAAAGAAGTGAAGCTGCACTGATAGAACAACCTCGAACTCTCTCTCTCTCTTTTCTGCTACATCTCCTCATTTCCCAATCTCTTCCACTTGACGTGAATCTCGAGATCATTCTATGGAAACATGTCTCTTCAGACTTAAAATTACAAAATTAAGACATTGAATTATTGGGTCTCTTCAGGCTCAAACATTCCATGTAATATATATCTATAGTGGACATTCATTTCATTAATAAAACTATACAGAAATGGGTAGACAGATGAGAGAAAGGAGGGCTGGCTGAAAGCAATCAAATATTGATGAAGGAAAGAATGGGGTAGATCATTCTGGAGTTCTGAGTAGAGCTGATTGACAGAAAGGCTGAAATTAAGGGGAGCACTGAGATGCCAACGGCATTATAGTGGGTCCCTAAAGAAAAGAAGTTGGTTTAAGAAAATAGTAAAAATAACAGACATGGGGTCCGGAATACATTTCATCTGCTTCCCTACTTTGCTGGGGGGATGGGTCTGGCACAACCAATTTCTTCCTTGACTCAGTATTATATAGATACAGTCATTGCTGAAAAGAAGGGTGGACCCATTTTGGGCATTAAGAAACTGCCACCCACACCCATATGTGCTAATTTGTTTCCTGCCAAAACATGTCTTTTAAATCATGTAGGTTGTGCTAGGGGAGAAATCAGGCAGCGTGTTCAGTGGGATGTGGAGGAATATTCATGAACTCATGGGTCTGTGACTTCCCACAGGAAGTTTTGGTTTCTGCTTTCAAATTAACCTGTCCAGGTGCTGCTCAGAGGCTTACAGAGTTATGGAGATCACTCCAAAATACCTGCAGTAACTGCTTTTGTAATTAAGATTCAGAATTTCTATTAGAAAACTCTTAAATTATTAGCTGAATAAGAGGCAGAAAATACATATCACAGCGCTCAACACATTTATTGGACACAGGGGTCTAGATAGGTTTTTCCAGTGTCAGAGAGGGACTACAAAACAAAAACAAAACCTGTAGATCACACTTAAACCCTCTGGGTAAATATGAACAAAGAATAAACTCTATTTTTCTAAGCCATCTGGGTGTAAACCTTTTCTCCCCCCTTTGCCAGAAACCATAGTGTTTATAGGCATGTTTTACTGGAAATCTGCTGCTTCTCACAATGTTTCCTGCACAACTGTCTTAGTAAAACTACATCTGGAAATGACAAGCACACAGTTGTAAATCTGGAAGTCAGTGTGTTGTTGTAATAGCTTGCAGCTACAATATGGCCGTCTTGCTGAATGCCAAAGAGAGTTATGAAGACAGAGGCCAGCTGTAGCTACTGAAATGGGTGCTATTTTTCTGAGGGGATAAAGGGGATTTTAAGAGGGTTATAATGTCTCTTGCCCAACTATCAAATGAACCAAGGTGACATTGAGCTGATTGTCTCTTGGATGCATCAGATATTTCAGAGACCTTGACAACCAGATTGGCTTGACCAAGCATGATTTTTTGGATGGTAAGAAACAGGTAGAAAGCCATGGAGCTGTAGCTTCCTGGAGTTAGACTGGGTCTGAGGGTCCACCTAAGTGGGATGTCTCTCTGGAAAATGAATCTCTCTTTTTAAAATCCACAAGATGCCATTCTCAAGGATCAGCTTAAACATCTCAGCAGTTCATGGTCGTGCATGACTGGTATAAACCACAGAGGTCTCAAACAAAGCATCCTATGAGGTAAACCTGAAGATTGCTACAGGACTGTTTCTTTCAGTTGACATTAACCTGGGTAATCAAAGATTTGTCACTGTAGAAGTTTCCTCAAATCTCATTCTGATATAAAAACCACCAGTAAGAATGCCAGTAATGAGATGAGTATTTCTAATGCCAGTAATGAGATGAGTATTATCTACTATTTAGTAACCAACAACAGTTTAAAACAACAGGCAAATCCTCACTTGTCTTTTATTTATGTAATAATAGAGTATTGATTAAGTTAGATACTATGGGATTTCATTGTTAACATTTATGTATCGGAGTTTTGTTTATCTTTTAAAATGGCTTGCACTTTCACTAATGTCTCTGATCTTGTTTTGAAGAGGTATATACTTGAAATAACTACAGTGTCTTTCCTCTTCTTTACTCTTATTTTGTTTCTAGCATGTTTCTTATTTCTCTACTTTCTGTCCAGAGGAAGTGTGGAAACATCTCTCCATAGGAGGCTAACTACCTCTTTTGCCCTATCTCATTCCTTCTACAAAATCCCACATCCAAAGGGACTTTTGCCTTCCATTATTTTATTTTTTTCTCTTTCACCTTTAATATTTGGATTTTTCTTTCTGGGCCCTTTCTCCTTGCATTTAATAATGGTCCAATCTCTTCCATGTGAAAGTAAAGGTGGTCAAAAATATGAAGTTCCCATTATAAGAAATTAAAATTCTGTATTGAAAAAGAAAGCCAAAGTTGGTGGCATCACAATTCCAGACTTCAAGCTCTATTACAAAGCTGTCATCATCAAGACAGTGTGGCACAAAAACAAGACAGTACTGGCACAAAAACAGACACATAGATCAATGGAATAGAATAGAGAGCCCAGAAATAGACCCTCAACTCTATGGTCAACTAATTGACAAAGCAGGAAAGAATGTCCAATGGAAAAAAGACAGCCTCTTCAATAAATGGTGCTGGGAAAATTGGACAGCCACATGCAGAAAAATGAAATTGAACCATTTCCTTATACCACACATGAAAATAGACTCAAAATGGATGAAGGACCTCAATGTGAGAAAGGAACTATCAAAATCCTTGAGGAGAACACAGGCAGCAACCTCTTCGACCTCAGCCGCAGCAACGTCTTCCTAGGAACATCGCCAAAGGCAAAGGGAGCAAGGGCAAAAATGAACTATTGGGATTTCATCAAGATCAAAAGCTTTTGCACAGCAAAGGAAACAGTTAACAAAACCAAAAGACAACTGACAGAATGGGAGAAGATATTTGCAAACGACATATCAGATAAAGGGCTAGTGTCCAAAATCTATAAAGAACTTAGCAAACTCAACACCCAAAGAACAAATAATCCAATCAAGGAATGGGCAGAAGACATGAACAGACATTTCTGCAAAGAAGACATCCAGATGGCCAACAGACACATGAAAAAGTGCTCCACATCACTCAGCATCAGAGAAATACAAATCAAAACCACAAGGAGATACCACCTCACACCAGTCAAAATGGCTAAAATTAACAAGCCAGGAAATGACAAATGCTGGCGAGGATGCGGAAAAAGAGGAACCCTCCTATACTCTTGGTGGGAATGCAAGCTAGTGCAACCACTCTGGAAAACAGCATGGAGGTTCCTCAAAAAGTTGAAAATAGATCTACCCTATGATGCAGCAATTGCACTACTGAATATTTACCCTAAAGATACAAAGGTAGTGATCCGAAGGGCCACATGCACCCACATGTTTATAGCAGCAATATCCGCAATAGCCAAAATATGGAAAGAACCTAGATGTCCATCAACAGATGAATGGATAAAGAAGATGTGGTACACACACACACACACACACACACACAATGGAATACTATGCAGCCATCAAAAGAAATGAAATCTTTCCATTTGTGATGACATGGATGGAACTAGAGGGTATTATGCTTAGTGAAATAAGTCAGTGGGAGCAAGACAACTATCATATGATTTCCCTGATATGAGGCAGTGGAGACTTGGGGGGGTAGGGAAAGAATAAATGAAACAAGATGGGATTGAGAGAGGGAGATAAACCATAAGTGACTCTTAATCTCACAAAAGAAACTGAGGGTTGCTGGGGGGAGGGTGTTAGAGAGAGGGGTGGGGTTATGGACAATGGGGAGGGTATATGCTATCGTGAGTGCTGTGAAGTGTGTAAATCTGGTGATTCATAGACCTGTAACCCTGGGGATAAAAACACATTATATGTTTATAAAAATGTTTTTTAAAGAAATTAAAATTCTGGACTTTTTACCCAGTTTTGGGATGTAATGTATAGTGTGGTGCCTACAGTTAATATTTTCTGTATATATGAAAGTTGCTGAGACACTAGATATGAAAAGTTCTCTTCACAGAAAAACCTAAATTTGTAGCTATGTGAGGTGATGTTAACTGAACTTGTAATAATTATGTAATATCTATCATCTATCTATCTATCTATCTATCTGTCTACCTATATATATGTAACAAATCACTATGTTGTATACCTCAGACTTACACAGTATTATATGGCAATTAAATCTCAATAAAGCTAGGAGAAAAGAATTTTAAAATAAACTATACATTCTACTGAATCTGCCAGAATCAGAAAAAAAAAACCATATTTTCAAATAAGTGCTCTGATAAGATCTATAAGAGTAGGAAAAATGTCTGTGGTTCATTGGTACTTCCAGTATCTAAAAGAATGCCCAGATAATAGATACTCAATAAATATTTGCCAAATAACTGAATGAAAACAATAAATGAGTAAATAGATAGTAAGTGTATAAATACGAACTGTCTCAACTCCCTCACAATTTACTGGCTGTTTTTAATCTCCCCACACCAGATTTCTGAAAAATCACCTTCAACTGCTAGATACAAGTCATTATTCCTAAATCTCTTTGTTTTTTTCCCTATTCCAACAGAGAGAAGAATGGAAAGGTCTAGGTGGGAGTTTATAGTTAGAGAAAACTTTTCTAAGTGACCCCAATACTTGCCTCTCTCTTTCCATAATTTCCTGTTTTCCAGATTGTGACCCCTTTGCACCCTGTATGGAAATTCTAAAAATACTGATTTTTCAGGTCCTACCTTGGTCCCTTCATTCCTACTGTAGCAGAATTCTAAGAGTGAGTCCTCCAGAATCACAGGTTTCATTAAAGGTTTCATTTAAGGTTTCATTAAAACTCAAAAAGTCCTGGGGCGCCTGGGTGGCTCAGTGGGTTAAGCCGCTGCCTTCGGCTCAGGTCATGATCCCAGGGTCCTGGGATCGAGTCCTGCATCAGGCTCTCTGCTCAGCGGGGAGCCTGCTTTCTCCTCTCTCTCTCTGCCTGCCTCTCTGCCTACTTGTAATCTCTCTCTGTCAAATAAATAAATAAAATCTTTAAAAAAAAAAAAAAAAAAAAAAAAAAAAAAAAAAAAACCTCAAAAAGTCCTTAGATGATTTTGATTTGTATTAAGGTTTTGAACTACAGAACACTATGTAGAAGTGTACACACTGTACAGAACACTGTGTAGAAATTTACAAACAAAAATGAGGGATGAAAACGTATCCATTCAAAGTTTGTGGCAGCCAGGTCATTCATCATGACCTACAGAATTGTCTGGAGCCCTCCCCTCTCCCAATGTAGCAAGAGCCCTGGATGAATTCAGTGATCTTCAGCCTATGGAAGGTCTGACCTTCACTCTGTACGCATGCCTCATTCTGTATGAGATGGTTCTAGCATATAGTGCTGTCTGCAGCTGGTGAAACTCTGAGTATGGATTTTCAGAGGAGTTTCCTCGTGTAAGTGCAGTGAAGTCCAGATCCAGGTTGTATGATGAGAACAGACCCCAGACCTTTGATTTCATTCAAACTTCTACACATTTTTCCTCCTCTTTCATCTTTATCTCTACTTTTTATTTTTGCTACTACATTTTTTTTTCAGACATAAGTCAGTATCTTTTTTTTCTGCTTTTTAAAATGGAAATATTTTGTTCGGATATTATGCGTATCAGCAATAACCCTACAGTTTTTCCTAATGACTTAGGGGAAGGGGGGTTACAAATAGATGATAGAGGACATGATTTATTTGCAAAAAATAGGCAATAGAATTGGGGCTAGTTTATTGCCACCTCCAAATTTCATGACATTTCTATATAACTACACACGTGGAGTAAAAAGAGAAAAAAAAAGAGAAAACCTGATTAACAACCAATGCGCTCTCATTAATATCTGTTTGACTGATACATATGTAATCTTACTCAGTGAGACTCTTGAGATACAAAGGGTCTTACAGTCATTGGTTCTAGTCCTGACCTGCTGCTCAGTTCTGTTTGTCTCCTTCATTTAGTGATGACAGTTCTTTGTGGCTGTGTGGTGGCATAGTCCCTCTGCATGAGGAGGGGAAACACTGCCCTCAAATATGGTTAAAGCTAATGCCTTTATAAGGACAACTTGGTCAAGGCCCCGCAGCTTTCTTACCCAGCCCATACGTTAGAAGAAGGAACACCAACGTTTTAAATAGTACTATGCTCCCTGGGTCTTTTTTAGACTCTTTGCTCTTTGATTTCCTTTTTTTTTTTTTTTTTTTTTTCCCCTTTCCAAGCTGACATTCTTTGAGAGCCTCCTTTTTGCTCTCTGGCACGAGATACCAGAAAATAAATTACAAAGTCATAGAGGTATTAGATAGCTGACTATGGTATAACCTTGACATTTCTAATATACGATTCAGTCTGAACTACACACAAGTTGTTTGCACACTAGCGGTCCCTGAAATTTGCGTGTCATTTCCTGTCTACCTACAACTTGACCTCCCTTGTCCCTCATGAGAAAAGCTGTATTTTTATTATCATATTTCCCTCTTTTGCTCTGTCTTCTTTTATGAGTTCATTATGTTGCACTTCTTAAATATACTTGGAAAAATATCGATGTATTGCATGGAGCACTGAAAAAAAAATTAAATTAAATTTAAAAAAATAAAAAATTCTAATAAAATAATAACTTCTAATATCAGGCTACTCATGATAACATCAGTCAGAGGTACCCACTGCTAACATTTTTAATATTTCTGCTCAGCTCTTTGCCTTCTCTGCCTTCCGAGAATTGAAATTATGTCTACATTTTTCTATGTTGCTTTATTTTCCTCAGTGTTTTATTATAAGTATTTCTCATTTAATTAAAAACTCTTGATAAACATCACTTTAACACCTGGCTGCATAAAACCCTACTAGATGACATTAACATAATTTATTCAAACATTTTCCTAATTGGGGACATTTAGACTATTTCCAAGGATATGAGGTGCATATATTCAAAAGATGGACATAAAAAAAGTGTGTATATGTTTTTAACGGATTCATTTTCCTAGAACAGAATCCCTTAATATTATCAATGCATCAGAGAGTAAGAGTAATTTTACAGCTTTGGATATGAATGACTCTTGCCCATTTTCAGACCTGATTTTTTTATTTTCCCTAGCTCTGGATTCTTGTGGCTGCATGTAGTCCATATTTATTTATGAGAGTTGTTAACTAAAGGTAATGGAACATAATTGAATGGGAATTTAAAAGGAAAGAAGTCGTTTTCTAGAAGTGACTACTTTGAGGAGTGATTTTACCTTTGATTAAATCATGCATGAATTTTAATTCTCCTTTTCTGACCATAAGGAACAGACCCACCCATTTAGTTTTACCACAAAGACCATCTTCAAGATCCTTCTGTCATTCTCTTTTACCTTGTAAATGAGTTTAGAAGATGGTGCAGCCACTTTGGAAAACAGTGTCGAGGTTCCTCAAAAAGTTAAAATAGAGCTACCCTGTGACCCAGCAGTTACACTACTGGGTATTTACCCCAAAGAGACAAATGTAGTGAAAAGAAAGGCCATCTGTACCCCAATGTTTATAGCAGCAATGGCCACGGTCGCCAAACTGTGGAAAGAACCGAGATGCCCTTCAACAGACGAATGGATAAAGAAGATGTGGTCCATGTACACTATGGAGTATTACTCAGCCCTCAGGAAGAATACCCACGATTTGCATCGACATGGATGGATCTGGAGGGGATTATGCCCACTGAAATAAGTCAAGCAAAGAAAGACAATGATCATATGGTTTCACTTACATGTGGAATGTAAGGAACAGCAAGGAGAACATGAGAAGAAGGAAGGGATGAAGGAAGTGGGGGAAATCAGAGAGGGAGACAAACCATGAGAGACTACGGACTCCGGGAAATGAGGGTTTTAGAGGGGAGAGGGGTGCGGAGATGGGTGAGCCCAGTGATGGGTATTACGGAGGGCACGTATTGCATGGAGCACTGGGTGTTACATGAAAACAATGAATCATGGAACATTACATCAAAAACTAATAATGTACTGTATGGTGACTAACATAACATAATAATAATTTTTTAAAAAAATATTTACTTCCTAAAATATTTACCAGCTTTATGCTGAAATAAAGTAACAAAAAAAAAAAAAAAGAAGAAGAAGGGGTCTTCCCTGTTCTGATGCACATATCTCTGTGGTTCGAACAAAGAGAAACCTCCTTCTTTCTGCTTTCCCTACTCTTTGGTTCCCTTTCATCGGTAACACAAAACAAGTTGTCCCTCTGATTTCCAAATAGTCTTGCGCCTTCACTCCCACTCTGTCCTTCAGATTGTTTTGGCTGCCTTTGTGAATGCTCCCAGCTGATTCACTCACAGACAGTTCAGGATGATACTTGTTGGTTCAGGTGAACAGCCTTATCCAAACGGTGGCTTGAGGATGATGTACTCTGAAGGTTGTCCAATGTTATCATTCCATAATCTTACAGTAAAATTCCTTTAAACTGTGTTAAAAGGTTTTTCACAGCCTGACATAGTCCCCTATCTTTTTTCTTCTCAGAAAACAAGGTTTGTTCTTCAGCTGACATCCAATCTGGGAGCAGATCATCCCTCCAGAGCTGTAGAAGCTTAAAAACAGCGCTAACCTTCCAAAGGGGACTTCAGCTAAGGAACAGCCTGTTCAACATTGAAGAGGAAGATAGGTAGCCACGGCTACTCTTTAACTTTTGGGTTACATGCATCCTTATATGAGTGGTGGGTGGCAGTGAGCTCGTCAAGGGCCTAAGAAACTACATCCTTTATTTTTTCTAAAATTTATTATTATTTTTTTATTTTTAAAACATTTTATTTGTTTATTTGACAGAGAGAAAGAGAATGCACAAGCAGGTGGAGTTAGAGACAGAGAGAGAAGCAGGCCCCCCCACTGAGCAAGAAGCCCAATGCAGGCCTCTATCCCAGGACACTGGGATCATGACCTGAGCCAAAGGCAGATGCTTAACTGAGCCACCCAGGTGCCCTGAAAACTACACCTTTTATTTTCAAGTTGAGGAATCTAACACTTTTTACTAACACAATTCCACGTCCAGCAACCTTTCCCAGGTGAGTTAGGAATTTAACAGCAAGTGCCACCAGTTTCCGCAGGAAGACTTCGCATGTCTTCCCTGTAAATGACAGACTGCTGGAATGTAAAGCATTTGGTTTTTCACAAATGCTTTTCCTTGGGCTGGAAGCTGTGATCTATGTTCCAGGTCAAAGGCAAGAACATGCTTTCCCCTATCTGTTTCCAAGCGATCAATCATTGATTTCCCAAGGGAATTGTAGTTCTTGGGCATGTGGCCTGTTTTCCATTGGCTTCTATTATCATTTGCTAATTAGATTACAACCTAGTATTTACCTTACTCTGTGGTTTTGAGACCTTCCCCTGCAGTGTTTTTCTGTTAGCTTTACAAATGCTGCAAATCATGCCTTCTCTTGGCCTATTGTATCAAACCAGGCAAAGTGGGGAACTTTACATTTGTGTCATTTTTTTTTTAATAGGGGTAGAGGTAAAAAAAAAAAAATCTTACTTTATATTTAAACATGACTTAACTTTAAGGATACGCAGTGAAGAAATTTTAGAGATTTTTGTCATCCCGGGGCTACTTTAAGTTCAAAATATAACTCTTAGCTTGAATTGATAGCTTGTTTAAGCTTAATACAAATTTGTTCTTTAACATGGAATAGTATCACGTCCCACTGCAATGATTAATTTCATGTATCAACTTGCTAGGATATGGTGCCCTGTTCTGTGGTCAAACACCAGTCTAGATATTGCTGTGAAGGAATTTTTAGATGTGATTAATATTTAAATCAATAGATTTTGAGTAAAGCAGATTACTCACTGTAAGGTGGGTGGGCCTTGTCCAATCAGTTGAAGACACCAGGAGACTGAGGTCCCTTGCAAGAATTCTGCCTCGATTACAACATAGAAACTGTACCTGAGTTTCCAGTCTTTGTACATGAGAAGACAACCTCAATTCTTATTGAATTTATAGACTGCCCTGCAGATTTTGGACTCAGAAACCCTCTACCCCCAGTCACATAAGCCAATTTCTTTAAAATGAATCTCTGTTTCTATATTGTATATGTGCTATTGGTTCTGTTTCTCTACCTCTGTTTCTCATTTACCTCTATTTTTTTTTCTAAATTTCACCCTAAGATCCTATTTATCAAGGAACTTTATTCTAAAATATTTTATGAATCCAAAACCAATGTACTTTAGCTTCTATTCTGACCCCGGAGGGATAGCTAACTTTATTTTTTGTACATTAAAAGTTTTTTGCTACATTTCAGGACAGTAGGCATCACAGAAAATAAAAGACAGCCCAGATGCTAAATGCAAGAAGCAATTTCTCTGTGGCCCAGGGGAGACATTTATCATAACGGGATCATTGGCTGTAAACTGTCTCAGACATTTTTCAAAGTAGATGGAAACTTGTTTACCCAAAAACTTGCATATTAAATAGAATTTTGTAAGTTGGCTACAGAGGTTTTTTGTGGGATTGGGGGAGTAGTATAGGGTATGCAATAGAATATCCTGTGAGCTTTCCTCTTACTTCTGACAATACACCTTGTTGGTGGCATTTCTGCTCATGCTGCTTGCCCTAGTTTTCCAGGATATACTCAGAAGTCCTCTCTTTCTAGATCTCTCCTCCATTCCTTTCCACTCTTAGGAAGAATAAAACAGGTAGAAAAGAGAGGGCTTTCTGGCAGAGAAGCCAGAGAAAATTCTCATCTGAAGGGATAGTCCAAGTTTATTTTAAAACTTCCAAAATACTCTGGACTCCCCTAACCAGGATCAGTTTCAGAGGATCACTTTCAAATTTCTTTCCAGGAGTCCTGAAAGGGTTGACCATTTCTGTTTAATTCTCTAACACCAATAACTCTTTCTACCACAGTCTAAAATATGGGGTGAAAGACTTTAGGAGTAGACAGGTATAATATTCATTACAGAGTTAATTAATTTCTTGGCTTCCATTGACCATTTATTTTTTTTTGAGGATTTTATTTATTTATTTGAGAGACAGAGAGAAAGCAAGAGCAGGGTGGGTGGGGGGAGAGGGTGAGGCAAAGGGAGAGTCAGGGTACCCACTGATAAGAGAGCCAGACCCAGGGTTCAATCCCAGGACCCTGAGACCATGACTTGAGCCAAAGGCAGATCCTTAAGTGAATGAGCCACCCAGAGACCCCCACCCCAGTTACCATTTCTTTATAGGTGGTGCATCAGGTCAATGTGTATATGGTGACTCTAAGATTAAGATGGGGTCCTCAACGTACAGACTAGCTGGAGAGTAGACATTTCTAATGGATGAGTGTTTACATAACACTAGAAAACAAGAATCCAGTACACTTCCTACCATTACTAAGACTCCAATTTCACTGAGATACCCAAAACATAATGATGGTACTCCAGAATAGAAGGGTTTCCACAGGATGAGGGTCTTTCAGTGCTAAAACCCAAGGAACCCCAGGCAAACAAGACTGGGTATAAAAATCAGGCAAGAAGGAATTAAGGCCAAGAGTGGTGGAGGAGAAAGAGGAAGCATCCAGATGAGAGAGGACCTCCTGAAGGAGGGAGAATTGGGGGGGGGGGAATGGGGAACATTTGCCTAGGCTGAAGGTTTCAAGCAGAAAGCTCAGCAAGAACTAAGAAGTAGACATGATTATGCCTACTATGTCCAGAGGACAGTGGGCAGCTGGGGGTGAGGTGGGGGCAAGAGTGGGGAATCAGCGGATGAGGAAGGCAACTCTTGGGGGAGGAAGCAGTAGGAGACAAAGTTGGAAAGGCTGGTTGTGGTCAGGTCCAGGAGTGTAGATTTTATTCTGTTAACAGTAAGAAACAGTGGTTTTTAAGCAGGGCTCTGCTATGATCTAAAGAATGTTTTGGTTTAAGTCTATTAAAAAATGGAGAGGGGAGGAGATAGGAGATAGGACAGACTAGAGTCTGGGAGATCAGGTATTTTTACTAATTAAAGTTTGAAGAAATGATAAGATAAATTGGTTTGATTGCAATGGAAATATGAAAGTAAGAACATATATGGGAAACACGTCAAAGAGAAAGTTGGCGGAATCCTGTAACTGATTAAGGAGTAGAAAATTAGAATCAATGATACCATCAGATTTCCTGGAGTCTGAATCACTATGAAAATACTGACAGCCTGAGAGCTCATTGCCTTCTGGGGAAAGCTAATGCCCTTGGCTTTAAGGATGATATCTTCCCTTGGGGCATATAAAAGAATTTAGCCTATGATTACTAATATCTTAGATCATCTGGTGGCTGGCTTTGAGTACATCTTTGTTTTGGACATATATCACTGGTTGACAAACTAAGAAATACATAACTCTAGTTCAACTTAGTTTTTATTTTTAGCTTACTTGAGCCAGGGTAGCAAAATAGTAAACTCAGGTTTTTCAGCCATAATTCTTTCCCTAGGACTGTACCAAACTTCAGAGTCTGAGTGTTTAAGGAATGACAAAAAACAACAAATAAACAAATAAAAAAATCCCAACACAACACCAAGCTGGGGGTTGGGGGAGAGGTAGTCATAATCTCATAATCTGGGCTTCAAGTGTTCTTGAGACATCACTCATATTCTAGGGTTCCATAAAAGTGGCTGCTGAAACGACTCTCATTTTTTCCAACTAACCTTTGTAAAACCAATGTCTCATTCAACTATCACTCTGCCTTTGCTTGGGGGCTTACATTCTGTAGCTTCCATGACTTACTGGGGCATAGAAATGTCTGCCAATTGGTCTAGGGTTCCAACCATCTCAATTTACTGTGGAGCCACCTCTTTCCTGGAGTCTGTTTGTCTCCATGGCATTCTGCCCCTCCCACCCCCCCCCAAAAAAAAGGAGAACACAGAGCCCCATTAGCAGGGGTTCACTAAATACTCATACTTTCTTCTTATGCCCACTAACTAGTCCAAGGCCTCTCAACTAACTGTGGTGACATATCAGTCTCCCCACCCCCAGTTTCATCATGGATTGATACTTTCATAAGCAAAAATGAAATAAAGAGAAGTACAATGTAAAAAAGACAAGCCCATTTACATTATTATATGAGAGTCAGCAGACATAAAGTTACTGCCAAATTGCTATAAATATTTCTAAATGTTTCCTCTCATTATCTGTACTGTTCATATGTAGGAGGACTGTTCACAAGCATGGGCCTTGATCCATAGTCTACACCTTAACTGGCACAAATCTCTCCCTCCATTTGCTGCTTGGAAGTATCTTTCTTGGTAGGGGATAGAGTGGAAAAGAAACGACATAAATTATCAAGAGGAAAACAATATCTCAAGATATTTTGCCACATACTCAGTGTTAAAGCCATAATTCTCTGAGAATTACACACTCCCTTCCACCCTCCTCCATACATGTGAAATTATTTTGAAATTCTAAACTTGGCAAATTACTGAAATTCTGAGCATCCCACTCATCTATAAAATGTAATTAAACAGTTGTACCTATGGGGATTAATCCGTACATGAAGATTCCATAAGGCAATGTCCCTAAAACATCTAGCATGCAATAGGTGATATTGAGAATAGTAGCTATTACTATTACCAGGAAGACGTAGGCTCAGGGAAAAATTAAGTTCATGGCTAAAGAATTCTGCAATTCATTTCAGGAAATAGACTTACAAAAACAAGGATTAGACCTAATTGGCCTTTGGGTCTTTATCGTGGCACTCTAAGTTCTTGCTAGGTGTGAACTAATTCATCTTCCCCACACGTATGGAGGTGTCCCGTACTAACGCATAGTGTAAACTATTGGATTATTAACTACTGGGAGCATCACCGTTTCTATGACTCAGAAACCTATCTCTAGACTGTTTTACCACTTGAAAGTTAAACGAGTCCCTTATATTTATGGTTTTTAAAGTACTTTTGGATGTTGGGGGATTAAATGCGCTATAAGAATGTCTAGATTACAATAATATCAGCTTATTCTTGCAATGTTAAATACCCTAACGCACAGGATATTCAATATACTCTAATGCAAACAAATCTTTAAGCTATCTTTCTTGTTAACTAAAAATGACACAAATTTAAATTAATAACTGATACAGTAATAAAACTGCTAAAAGATTGGATTCATTGTGCATTAAGCTCTAGATTCTTTATTTAGGCTGGAAGTGATTACGTGATAATAGAATAAATGCTTTGCTAAGTGTATAAAAACTAACATACTCTGTACATTACAGAGGCACATTACATTTTCAGGGCATTAATTTACCTCATTATGTAATAAAATTTTTCTTTTTAAGTGAAATATCATGGAGAAATCACTTTGCTGAATGGATCTCAAGATATGTTAACCTTGGATAAGAATCAACTTTTCGCATAAGTTTCATGTCATCCAAATGGCTTTCTCTTGACCTCTAAAAAGAGGAAAGGATTCTAGAGAAATCCAAACACACCTTGACAAAAATGTCAAGTATTCCATTCTACTCACCCAGGAATTTTTTTCCTTGGAAGAATCATGTCTAATCCCTAACACCTACACGCAATGAATTAATCATCATTTTGAACACAGATACTGCTATAAATCAAAATAATTCATCACTACATTGAGAAAACTTTTAAGGGTTATAATTTAGTACTGACTACAATGTTAGTGATTAAACAAATAACCGATCAACCTGTGGTACTATTTGAGTCAAAATATTCCTCTTTCATATTGTTCAACTACTAAAGACACATCTGGTTCCATTATCATAGTCATTGTTTAGGTGGCCTTGGAAGGAACCAGGAGCATGATCTACTAAGTTGTTCAAGTCAAAGGCCACGAGTTAATGCCTCCTTGTCTTTCTTTCCTTCATTCTCCCTGATCCAATCATCACCCTATTCTATCAAGTCAATAACCATACTGTATCTCAAGCTCACCCACTTCTCTCTATCTTTACCCGAATCTCAGTCTACCCCAGCATCTTCTCTTACCTGAACTCTGCAGTCACTTCCTAACTGGGCTCCCATCTGTCTCTCTTGTCCCATTGAAGTCTATTCTCCACACAGCAGCCAGAAGGATATTTTAAAAATGCAAACCCTGCTCTACCAGTCGACTGAGCAAGTACACTGGAATAAAACAGATTAAGATTCTAGTACACTGGAATAAAACAGATGCCACTACCTGGGCCCACTTCTTTGCTCTGGTCTCTGGTCTGGTCTCCTCCTTTTGTACTCTTATCGGTCCTTTTTGGCCTGCTTCCTTTTCTTTAGATCTTCCAAAGCTGTTCTCAGTTTAGGGCCAATACACATGCTATTCACTCTGCTGAAATGTTTCTCCAAAATTCTTCAAGGCTGGCTCTCTCTCATAAATCAGGTCCCACTTTCTTAGAAATGTCTTCCCCAACCACCTTATATGATATGGCCATTCCTAATTACTCTCTATTGGTATTATCATCAAGCTCCAAAATATCTTGTACCTTGGTCAGTGATCTGTGGTCTATTTCCATGAGAGGAAGTGATTGGATCTTCCTTGTCACTATTGTATCCTGAGATGGCACTGTGCCTGGCACTCAGTATGTTTATCAGATGTATTCATTGACTGATAAGTGTAGATTCTGATAGGCACAGTGCTGGCTAGTGAAATGCCTTTCTGACCCATCCAAAATAAAAATGTGAAAGGAAAAGTATCTCACATATTTGCACCTTTTAAGCCTTCAACAAAGACCATTTTCAAACAAGCTAATCCATTTAGAAATGATTCGTTTATTAAGCCCTTTGAACCATCTCTAGAGGCTTATGATTGACTGATGGCATTTCCTGCACCTTTTGAGAGGAGTTCTTAATGTTATGCATTCTCTCGTGGACTATTTCAGAGTATGTGTTACTTTTTGCCATTTTTATTTTACCCCATAAAGTACATAAATCAAAAAGGATGTTGTTCTCATGAATGATAGACATTTTATCAATTCTTGCTGCCAGCATTAAAAATAATGTTTGGGCTGTTCCCCCAGAAGTATATTTAATTCTCTTGATAAAGTAATGATTGGCCTTGGCCTCTGACAGAAAAGAATGAAACTCCTCTTAATCTATGCAGCTAATGAAATGGGCTCCTAGTGAGCTTGCTTCAAGATGCTAATGATACAGGAAGTACAGCATCAGAAACATAGCCACCAACAGGGGAAGTCACTTGGATTATTTAAAACCAAACTTACTCTATTTACCCTCAAGTGTTTAAATAAAGCCAAAGTGAAATGGAGAGCTCATATTGGGAAGGAGGTGGAGGAAAGTACTGCTGGGAAAAAAGGAAGACACCAAGAAAATGAAAAGCAAAACACAAAAATGAATGCATCCGTTTAAGGTCTTCAGCAATATAAAGTAGGAGAGAACATATTTTGGAACCAATAAACATATTTCAGTTTTTCTTAATTGGGAACCCCCTTGAGATACT
This sequence comes from Mustela putorius furo, assembly GCF_011764305.1. Classification (NCBI taxonomy): domain Eukaryota; kingdom Metazoa; phylum Chordata; class Mammalia; order Carnivora; family Mustelidae; genus Mustela; species Mustela putorius. Next base: position 24,566,367 of record NW_025421341.1, read on the forward strand.
ATTTAATCTAGGTTTCAGGTAGCATTTTTTCCTGTCCCTTTCTTTATTTTTCACGTACTTCATCGGGGACATACCTCTAAAGGTCAGCCTTCTCACCAGAATGATCCACAAACTTTTTAAATGTCAGGGATCAATGGCTGAGGTAGGAGGAGGCACTGGAAGTATAGAAGCACACATGGGACTTGTCAGATCAATAGGGGTGGGGAGGATCAGAGAGGCAAGCTCAAGGAGGGGGGGGGGGGGGTAAAACGTGTAGGATCTGGGCATAGTGACTTCACCTAGAGCCAGGTGAAGCATGTCCTTCATGACTGCAGGAGATGGTGAGTCTGGTGAGGATGTTGTTCTTACAAAAAAGTGCCAGGATACAGAGCAGTCAACGCATCCAGCACAGAGGGATGGAATAGGCCTGGAGATTTTCTAGCAAGGTACATTCAGAGTATACTTATTTCTAAGGTTTACTAGTAAAGGTCTTCATGATGTCAGGGTGGTCAAAAGAAAATTAGGAAGCAGCCTAAAAGAAACATTATATAATTTCCACTTCTCCTCTCTGATGTTTGGTTGTTTCCCAGAATCTCTATTCTAAGGAATCCTATATCTTTATGCTATTAGCATCTGTATGGTATATCCATTTCTCTACTTCATTTCTCACTGTCCCATTGGTTTCTCCTCTCCTATCATTGGATGAATGATGGATCCTTAGTATTACCTATTAAAGTGTCTGTGTATCAGCTATCATCAGGCCGTCAAGTTAGTGAAAGTGAAAGTAAGGGAAAGTGAAAATGTAACAGGAAATGGTAACACTGTTTAGTTGGTTTTGTTACTAATACAACTTAATTTAGAAAGATCCATGCTTTACCCAGAGTGAACCTCAAATTCATTTTTTGAAAAGGCATACAAGAATTGTGGGGAGGGGAGTGGGTTGGTCAATCTTAGACATCACCCCTCCTGTGCCTGTTTCCTTGACCTGTCTCCTGGCCAGCACAGACAAGAAAATGGGATATTCATGTAATGCTCAGAAAACAGGGCATGGATGCTGGCCTCCAGTGAGCAATCTCAGTGCCTGCTGGCACCCTCCTTGTCCAGGCCTTTAGAAGTCCCCTGACAGCACACAGATCTGCTACTTGTTAGTCACAGATGAGGCCAGGAAATCTCCGCTCAGTCCCAGCTTTGTTCCGGAGACTCCTTGGGACACAACAGTGGACCAATGGGTAAAGGGAAAGAGCCACCCTAGATCTCCCTGGGAGAAATCTCTCATCTGTTCTTTTTCTCTTCAGCAATATTCACAGTCGGTCTCCCATTGCCTTTAAAATCCCTCAAAAAATCACCAATATATTACCTTTCTATTCTTTTGTAAAAAAACAAAGAGACACCGTAACACCTGACCATAGATGATTATAGGACTGGATCACTAGCCGTTGAAGAGGTCTTCCTGCTTAGTCCTTAGGGACTTGTTGGTCTGGAAGATGCTGGCCTTACCCAGGCTTCTGGGGTGACCCAGCTGGCTCAGCAGGGCTATGGGAGTTATTTAGGAGAGGGGCTAGGATGTCCTTAGCTGAAGCCCAAGCAGGAGACATGTTGCCATGTGCTGCAGCAGAGGGCCCAAGAGATCCTGGTGTTTTAGACTGTTGGACAATCTTATTTTAGCTAGTTTGTCGGTAAACATACATATTCTACTCCAGTGTCTCTGACAATCAACAGGGGAATCCACTTTAGTCTTCTTTCAGTCTGGCAGCCCTTTTACCAACCACATACACACACAACTATAGTGTCCCATCTACTCAAAGCTGTAGGATACAGAAATGTTCCTTGAGATATGTATATGTGTATGTGTGTACATGTGCCTATTTTTATATAATAAAGTAATAATAGGTTATTGTATATTATATAATTATGCACATTATATATGTGCATATATTTGAATAATATACTTACATAATACAGTACTTATATAATATTTATATAATGTATTAATGTGAGCTGCATGGGACCCCCTCTTCTACTACCTCTGTAAATAACCCATAGATCACTACTCCATAGGGTAGACAATGATCCTTGCTATTTAAGAGGTCACATTATTTTTTTCCCTGTGATTTTGGGGTATGTGATATTGACTTGTACTAAATCTAAAGCAGATTCTTTTTGAGCCCATTCTTAATGGAGAATAAAAAAATCTGCTGAAGAATCTCATTCATTTTATCTAATACTGACCTTCATATTCTTTAACCAATGAGTTTAGATGGAGGACTACCTCACAGTTCTTATATCTACACTTAGATAATCCCATCTTAATACCCCTCTCTTAAAAAAAGGGGCATGGTTCAATCCATTCTGAAAATGACCTTACTAGGGACTGACAAGCACATATCATTCTGTAAGAACCTGCAACATGGTCTTTTATTTTGGGTTCCACTTGGATAGTCAAGCCCTTTACAGAACTTGTGAGGGTGGTTGGAGGTGTGGTAGAAGCTTCTCTGTGCCTGTCATTGTTTTTCCTTCCCCAGCTTCTTTCACTAGAGGTGGGGTTTGTTTCTCTACCCCCTCCTCCATCCTGCTGTCTGCCTGCACCACAGCAGTGAGCACACCAGCCCTCCAGCTCTGTCCTAGCCACAGTCAGTGAAGAGCTCAAGCAGGAGATGGAAGAAAGGAAGATAATGAGCTTAGGATATTTATCTTGGCAGCTCCCTCCTTAAAGAATCGCCTCTCACAAAACAAACTGAGGGTTGCTGGGGGGAGGGGGTTTGGGAGAGGGGGGTGGGATTATGGACATTGGGGAGGGTATGTGCTTGGGTGAGTGCTGTGAAGTGTGTAAACCTGGTGATTCACAGACCTGTACCCCTGGGGATAAAAATATATGTTTATAAAAAATAAAAAATAAAAAAAAATAAAAGAATTTTTTGCTTTCCCCATTCTTAACCTTCCTTCAAGCCCTACTTCTTAGGAATAAATGATGACAAATGTTAAAAAAAAAAAAAAAAAGAATCGCCTCTGGCTGGCTTGTCCTCAACCTGAGTTCAAGGCTTTCTCACACCAGCCTCTTTGTATGACTCTCACCTTTGGAGTCCCAGCAACCACTCCCATCCCATGCCTGGCAACAATACCCAAATGCAACAATATCTCTTGTCTGGCAACTATCCTTGCATCATGCTACTTCTGGTATGCCATGTGTTTCCTCCATTGCCAGACACTCTCATCCTGGGCCTCTGGAGGGTGGCTGGGTCCCTTGGGGGAAGCAGAGGAAGAAGGAAGGAAGGCTTTAACCATCATCCACCTCAGGGTGTGGACTTGTCCATGACCATGAACCTGTGGCAGAGCACAGAATTACAAGCCTATGGAATATTCTGGAAAAGTCTATGTCTCTTTCTGCTATCCTTGTCTGATGTGTGCTGACATTCACGAGACCAAAGAACAATTCATCCTGCTCCACTTAGCTTTTTATATTGGACAAATATTAATTAAGTTCCTATTAGGGTGGGTGGGAAGTAGGGACAAAACAAACAAGCAAAAATGCATACCAGATGGCGAGAAGGGCTGTGGAGAAAAATGGAGGTAGAGGGAAGGGGAGGCAGAAACACAGAGAAGCAGGGAGGACTTCCCCAGCTGAGAACACCCATCACGGAGGTCACGGCGACTCCACAGGGAGGGTGGCACGGAACAAAGGCCTGAAAGACCTGAGGTGGACTGACTTGAAAAGCTGGACTAAGAGCACCATAAGCCACAGGAGTCTCAACCTCTGGTGGCACGCCTCCACCCAGGGGGCCCTTTGCAATTGTCAGGGGGTGTGCTTGAGGGTCACAGTGATGGGGGGGTGGAAGGGAGTGAGGGGGGGAGGACTAGAGGAGGAGATACTGCTGGGGGTCATTAGGTGACAGAACCAAGGAAGCCGGATGCCCTGCAATGCATAGGACAGCCACAGACAATGAAGATCAGTCCAACAAAAGCCACCAGTGGCATCTTTATTGAGAAGCCCTGAGCAGAAATAGTAAGTACAAAAGACTTGAGGTTGAAGGTCACTCCTGTTCCAAACACACATGCACGGGAACACACACACACACACACACACACACACACACACTCACGCACACATTTTTTAACCTAAAATAGGACTCCTGTGATCCCTGAGTCTTCACAATTTTTCCGGCTTCCTTGAAGCCCAGCAGCATCAGTGAAGCTTGTGTCATGTGCCTGCTCCTCGGCGGTGCCCACATCTTCTCCCAGTGCTTGAGGTACAGCAGAGCCCGGGAGCTCTGGGCAAGAATATACTTGTAGTCGTACTTCAGACGGGAAGATGAATTTGCTGGTGGTGACTGATTCAGTTGGAAAAGACCAGAGGGACACTAAAACTTGCCCATCCGGTGTACATGCAGAAATTTCTCTTTGCCCTCAGAATTCTTTTAGAAATAATAAGTGAAGCTTTTTTGTTGTTGTTGTTTCTGTTTTAAGATTTTATTTATTTAAAAGAGAGAGCAAGAGCAGGAGAGAGCACAAGCAGGCAGAACGGCAAGGGGAAGGGAGAAGCAGGCTTCCTGCTGATCAGGGAGCCGTGCTGATTTGGGACTTGATCCCAGGTCTCTGGGATCATGACTTGAACTGAAGGCAGATGCTTAACAGACCAAATCACCCAGGGGCCCCAAGAAATAATAGGTGAAGTTCTACAACATGCAGTATTCCCAAGATGTTACTCACTTTTTTAGAAACACCAACAGAAGTTAGCAAATTCCTTTCATTTGGTAATTTGAGAAACAATACATTCTTCATTTTCCCTCCACATATATGTCATGATTTCTTTGGAAATGAATGTATCTGGCATAGTTGCTATACGTGTCAGATATACTCTATAAATCTATTCTTTCTCATTTTAGTATAAATTACCAAGATAATGGGATATTGGGTTATAGTTTGATAAATTTAACTTTAGAAAAAAGTTTTTTTTTTTAATTAAATGTGACTTTAAATTCCATTTAGTAGGGTGCCTGGGTGGCTCAGTCAGTTGAGTGTCTGCCTTAGGCTCAGGTCATGATCCCAGGGTCTTGGGATCAAGTCCTGCATTGGGCTTCCTGCTCTGCTTCTCCCTTTGCCCCCTGCACCTAGTCTCTCTCTCACTCTCTTTCTTAAATAAATAAATAAAATCTTTTAAAACGTAAAATAAAATCCATTTAATATAATCCTTTTGTATATTTGAGCTTCTCTTCTATCTTCAACTGAAATCTTAACATATTAACATATAAAAGTATTTTTAATAATACTTACATGCTTGTTAATAATTTTATTGTTTTATCATTTTTGAAGATGCACAGTATTGCCAGGTAAACATCACATTTTTATTTTCCATTTTATTTTGTTGAAAGGATCTTAGAAGACACATGAAAAAATGTCCTCCAATTAGGGTTCAGAACTCATTGCCTCATAAGGACCTCTAGATAGCAAACTACGCTATGCAATAATTCTAGCAAAGGAGCTGGTTCCAGTAAATAGAGCTATTGTGGATGACTGGACTCATGCTCTTTTACCAAAATGAGGTAGTTTGTCATAAATCGGAGAGCAAGGCCAGAGTAAAGGCATGAACTGAAGTAGGACCCTGACACCTCACCTCCAATTATTTCCCCACTAGGTTAGAGTCAAAGACATTTCCTGTCCTCTGGTAATTATTTAGTAAATGACACGCTGGTAACTCCTGCAGAACTGGTTCATCAGAACTATCCTCCATCTAATTTCCTAGCACTGAAGAAGGAACGGTCTTGCATTTGTTCTTTGCATATCTCACATGCACCTTGGATCAGTTTCTGGGAAGGGATGTCGAACACTGCCCGATATCCTCGGCAGTTGCTATTCGCCACACTTCTCAGCAGACTGAAGGGAGATACCTGTAAATAAGCCAACAAATGAATTTAAGTACTTTGGATCTGTAAGTCTAAACTATGTCCTAAATTTTCCTTCTTAAATTGATTGCAACCCCGTGGATGTGCTGCTCATTAGAGCAAAAATCCATTCAAGCATCTGAACTTTCCTATGAGAGAAAAAAGGAAATGAGTGTTCTTTTTGGTGAAGAACCTGATTATTTTACTTACAGGTTCCCATACATCCGTGGGATACAATCCTGAAGGGTTTGCACTAGAATGAGTAAATGCATAGCATAGAGTAGCTCTTCCCACAGTGGTTCTTCACCATCCAACTGAGGGCCTATTTTGAGCTTCTATGCAATGTCCAGTATCTCTAGAACCTGACACTGCTGTTACCCTGAACACTGAATGAAAACAGTATTGGTGAGATCAAAAGTTCTTCAATAATATCCCATAATTATCTTCATTTTTGAATCTCATTGCAATTAATCCATCCTTGTTAACACATAACTTATTATGGTACTGATTTCCCTTTTTTTCTTATACTAAGGGTAGTTTTATACCTGATCTTCCCAATTGGATTATAAGTTTCTTGAGGATTTTATCATTTTTTTTTCCATGACATCTGCCATAGGGGAAAATTGGTATAGATGCTCATGAGGTGTGAGTTAAATAAATGAATTGAAAATTGTCCATGGACATGCCCAGCTCCATTAGTATTTCAAGAGTCTTGAAGGGTCATCATTACTAATAATGTCAGGTAGAGGAGTTTCAGGTAAAATAGCCTGTTTTAGTAAATATCAACTTCGTTGAGTTAATCAGCTTTTAAATGAAATGAAATGTAATACAAAATATTTTCATAAACAAGGAAATTTTTTATCCTAATTGTTCACAACATTGTTAAAATAAAAGTGGGGGCACCTGGGTGGTTCAGTCAGTTAAGTGTCTGCCTTCGGCTCAGGTCATGATCTCAAAGTCTGGTGCTGGAACTCCTTGCTCAGTGGAGAGTCCTTAATCTTCTCCCTCTGCTCCCCACAGACTCCATTCATGATAGCTCTCTTTCAAATAAGTACATAAAATCTTTTAAAAAAATAAATGTGTCCCAGGTAGAATAAGGATCTCATTAGGGAAGGTATTCTATCTTCCTTCAATAGAAATTAAATGCATGCAATTCGAGGTCTCTTTTAATTCCATACAAATTTTAGGGTTATTTGCTACAGCTCTTTGAAAAATACCAGTGGAATTTTGATCAGAATGGCATTAAAAGTATAGATTGCTCTGGCAATATAGACATTTTAACAACGTTTATTCTTCCTATCCAAGAGCATGGAATGGTCTTCCATCTTTTTGTGTCTTCTTCAATTTCTTTCATGAGTGTTTTGTAGTTCCTCGAGTATAGATCCTTTACCTCTTTGGTTAGGTTTATTCCCAGGTATCTTATGGTTCTTCGTGATATAGTAAATGGAATCGATTCTCTAATTTCCCTTTCTGTATTTTCATTGTTAGTGTATAAGAAAGCCACTTATTTCTGTACATTGACTTTGTATCCTGCCATGTTACTGAATTTCTGTATGAGTTCTAGTAGTTTGGGGGTGGAGTCTTTTGGGTTTTCCAGATAAAGAAACATGTCATCTGCGAAGAGAGAGAGTTTGGCTTCTTCACTGCCAATTTGGATAGTTTTATTTCTCTTTGTTGTCTGACTGCTGTTGCTAGGACTTCTAATACTATGTTGAACAAGAGTGGTGTGAGTGGGCATCCTTGTTGTGTTCCTGATCTCAACGGGAAGGCTGCAAGCTTTTTCCCATGAGGATGATATTTGCTGTGGGTCTTTCATAGATAGATTTTATGAAGTTCAGGAATGTTCCCTCTATCCCTATACTTTGAAGCGTTTTAATCAGGAATGGATGCTGGATTTTGTCAAATGCTTTTTCTGCATCAGTTGAGAGAAGACATACATATGGCTATCAGATACATGAAAAAATGTTCATCATCATTAGCCATTTGGGAGATTCAAATTAAAACCACATTGAGATACCACCTTACACCAGTTAGAATGGCCAAAATTAGCAAGATAGAAAACAACGTGTGTTGGAGAGGATGTTGAGAAAGGGGAGCCCTCTTACACTGTTGGTGGGAATGCAAGTTGGTGCAGCCACTTTGGAAAACAGTGTGGAGATTCCTCAAGAAATTAAAAATAGAGCTTCCCTATGACCCTGCAATTGCATTACTGGGTATTTATCCCAAAGATACAGATGGAGTGAAAAGAAGGGCCATCTGTACCCCAATGTTTATAGCAGCAGTGGTCACAGTCACCAAACTGTGGAAAGAACCAAGCTGCCCTTCAACGGATGAATGGATAAGGAAGATGTGGTCCATATACACTATGGAGTATTATGCCTCCATCAGAAAGGACGAATACCCAACTTTTGTATCAACATGGATGGGACTGGAAGAGATTATGTTGAGTGAAATAGGTCAAGCAGAAAGAGTCAATTATCATATGGTTTCACTTATTTGTGGAGCATAACAAATAACATGGAGGACCTGGGGAGATGGAGAGAGAAGGGTGTTGAAGGAAATTGGAAGGGGAGGTGAACCATGAGAGACTATGGACTCTGAAAAACAACCTGAGGGTTTTGAAGGGGCGGTTGGTGGGAGATTGGGGAGCCAGGTGATGGGTATTAAGGAGGGCACCTATTGCATGGAGCACTGGGTGTGGTGCAAAAACAATGAATACATTATGCTAAAAAGAAATCCAAAAAAGAAATTAAATGCATGTATAATATTTATGTGTCAGGGCTTTATGTGGTAGGTACTCAAAAAATAATGATTTTATTTTTAGGCATTTTTCAATATTTTGGTTGTAAGGTATTTGAAGACCTTCTATAACTCTCTTCCTTTCTGACTGGAATAAAGTCAGACTTTCGAGCTCAGTGCACATCCTTTAAAGGGGTAAATGTCACTAGATGATCTAGGTGTGCCATGCCAACTGTGTGGGAACAAACAACCCATGACTTGATGAAATTTTGCCTCTTCCCCAGTCCTCAGGTCTGACTGTGGTTAATAGAAGCTCACCCATGAGAAGAGCAGCAGCATAATGGCAAGTAGCAGGTAAGTATGGCAGGGCCAGGGCTAAGAGAACTATCCATAGAGTAGAAATGGTCCTGGAGGGAAGAAACAAGGACCTCAATGAGTCTGTTCAAAATTCAAGGCCTTCCTCAACCTATTCTGACCAGGCAGGCTTAATCTGACCACCTAGTCAGGGACCCAGCAGCAAGAATCTTGAGACCCCAAAGACAGTCCTTTTGTAATTGCAGAGATTGTCAGAGGTCCATTTGGGCTAATATAGGGCCCTTGTATAGGATCCGGAATCCATAATCCCATACACAGCTCCTAGGAGAGGGATTACAAGTAATAGCTAACGACCATCACAGGTTACTTAGCATTCAGAAGAGTGCAAAACGTACAGTCATAGTCGATGGAAATCATGCCCAGAGATGAAGCATTAGTAGGGAAAGTTGTAGTTCAATGACATAAAGTTGTAGGGAACTGATTTTTCATACCTCTCAAGTTAGACTCTGATTGGCTCAAGGACTGGGCTACACTGATGAGAATGTGAGTTTCTGTGCTTACGTATAGGTGGTCTAGGACTGTGGCAGGAAAATCTTACCAACTCAGTCCTGGGTTTCTAGACTACAATCTTATTTCAATTCTCAGTATTTCATCTCAGCATTGCTCTTGTATCCTTAAACCAATTCTTAATCAGCCATCTGTATGCTACTTCTAAATCACCATGCCTACCTAGAATAATTTCTTCTGGCAGTCAGCTTCTTAGCTGACTGGTCTCCTGCAGTCGTCTAAGGGATCTTGGCCGCTGAATACTGATAGGTCAACCTTGTCATAGATACAGTCGTTTTCATGACATATGTAAGAAATTGACACACAGAAATGATGTGTGACTTGTCACAGAGAAATTAACCCCAGGGCTGAGAATACCCTAGGGCCTCTAATACTTTCAATTATGCAAACCTATTTTCTTTTCCATTTCCAAAATGATCTTTTGCTTCACTGTGTTTGACAAACCAACTTATTCTATAAACTAGTTCTCTCGTTTCTTTATTTGCTGACTCTAAACAAACTGTCTGTAGCCAGCTTCGGATTCAGTTCCCCGTAAAAGAGTAGAAAGAAGTTGATCACAATATTGGGATTTTTAATGGAAGAATCACCAAGCCAACCTAATTAAAGAAGGTCAATTAAACATAGCACTAAACCATCCGAAGCACAAAGAACAATTTTCCATTTAGAAACTCAGGATACAGCAATTACCTGGTTAATTTGGCATGTAGCCAGGATACAGATTCCCAAAGCACAACCCAGTTTCTTACACTTTTTTTTTTCTTTACACTCCTGAGTAGTTATTCTACATCGGTTTTCATAAGCATTCATTTATAGGGTAAAATTTCTTTTGAAGACTGCTTTGGAAACCACATAGTTGAGTCAGACTCAAAAATCAGTTTAATATCATCTGTCTCCATCCTATTGTTATCCTACCAAGCCTGTCTTTTGGCCCATTCTTGATTTAGTATCCAACTGGAAAGATATCTAATTAATATCCTTCTGAAGAAAGCAGCCAAGAATCATCATTCTCCATGAATCTGAAAACTTTCATTTCTTAATGAGGAGGTTTTCAAAATATAGGGTTAAAAAAACAGCTAGAACTGTGATAAAAGTATCAATTCCCAGCTTTTCTAGAAATTCACTTCATCAAAGATAAGGTTAAAAAATCTCTATTTTAATTAACACACACTAGCATTTTTTTTTTGCATAGGTTCACAGACAATATTTGAAAATATTTATCTTTTATTAAACTAATGAGATATTAAACACCTCCAATTGGTTTCTATGCCATTTCCTGTCTCAATTTATGATATTAACTGGACTTTGATGGTCTCATGTAATAGGGGGTCCAAGGACCAGAAGCATTTTCAGTTCTACCTACTGCTTTGTGATTTATCTTACAGAGTTAAATAAAAGTCACAACATCTTGAAAATACATCACCTTAAGTTTACTTCTCCCTACTCAGACAAAAGTCCAGAACCTATATATTTGAAACCTAATCTCCTTAATCATGTGCTTCTCTTGAGTTAAGGTTTTTATTTACTACTTTTCTATGTCCCTACAGAATTGATTACTGGGTGAACCATTTCTGGCTGTCTCTGGAAGTTGATTTCTGTGTGCTTTATAGAGTTGGACAGTCCCATCAGGGGCTGCAAGGATATTACACAGGTTGCTGCCTAACAGTTTGAGTTAACATGGATGTGAGATAAAGTCCCACAGCGTACACAGGTATGCTTTTTTCAAAAACAGAGTATCATTGTAAACAGAACATTAGCAAAGCTTCTATTGTTCAATAATATCTCTTCCAAAATAAAAAGAAAAAAATGGATTTTTTAGGTTGAGGCTTTCTGCCTCTTAAACGTGCAACAGAGATATATAAAAAAGTGAATTCATTTTTAGGGCCCAACAATAGTTGATGTGATAAATGGATGAGATATCACCCCAAGGAGTGCTTTCCAACTCGTTGTTCATCTTATTCTGGTGAAAGTGCGTGCTCTCAGTTAAAGCAGGGCTCCAGGTCAGTCTTCCCACACTGGCACAAACTCCAGACCCATGTGGCAGAGGCCAGGTCTGGCTCTGTGTATCTAAAACTCAGGCCCACTGTGATATCCAGAGAAACCCTGCACCATGGTCCATGATAATTCTGCTTTGGATCAAAGTAGCACCCAGTTCTGGAGTGGCTCCTTACTTACTATGGGTATAAAGTAATCTGGACTCCCTAAGGGAGGATGTCACGGCTCCAAGGGCATTGATTTGCCATTGCATCTGTGCATCTCCAAGACAAGTCACAAGTTCAAAGAGCCCATGGATTCACTCTTCATGCAGGATCTCTGGATTCTAAGGCCCTGTTAATAACCATAACAGAGTCTTCTTCAACCCAAAGTGGAGTCTTAGGATGGCCAAGACCTCTGGATCTCCAGCTCCATACTAATGTGCCCCCTACCCAAATTAGACCAGTGGCATTTGCAAACTTTTCATGTGTTCTTTTATTTCCCCTCACCAATACTCACAGTTCTGGGGGGCTTCAGAAAATGCTAACTCCAAGAATAACTCACTGTTTCTCAAACTAGATCATACACATCTCCAAGACTGACTAGTGGTATGCCACAGAGGTTTGTAAGTACAAAGGATTTAAGTACAGTGTGATTTTCTGCAACACTAAATTTATCTGAAAATTGATGAAAAAATATACATTTTTACATGAACACCCAAATATTATGGAGTAGTGCACAACATTGGAGTAGATTCTACAACAAAAATAAGATTCTAAAGAAAATTCTTGCATGCATTGGAATCTTGGAACTCTACCTCCCAAACATCTTAGAGATTATGTTCATTCTTTTCTGTCATTTAGAGTATACGTTTAGAAAAGTTGGCAAGCACTATGTCAATCTCCTTAGATGACCAGAGAGGGTAAATTATTTGTTCAAAGTCACCAACTAGCCAGTCTCCATGCTAGGTATGATTCTTATGCATGCCCCCCACTTTTGATTTCACTTGTTCCTTTTTCCCTATGACAACATAAATCACCTGAAGTTCAGTCCTTCAGATTCTTTTATGGCTTAAAATGCAAATAATCTCAGTAAGGATATATGACATTGATATCTTGGGTATAGATGATTGACACGTCTTATCCTTTTTTTCAGTATTTTTATAAGAAAAGGGGAGGCAGAATATAGTGGTGCTTCTGAAATGAACATGATTGCTTTCTTAAGTCAGTGTGTGTAGAATATATATATATATATATATATATATGTATGTTGGTGGGTCTAGATTTCTGAGTTTGTCAACAGATGTGAAGTAGAATGGGAGGAATATAGCACAAAAATGGCAGGGAACCAAAGCACACCTTTCCCTATTTTGCAATTTTGCACAATATAATAGCAACCCAAGTATTGCCTACCTAACCTCGGCCTTTCCCTTGGAAAAATCATCCCTTCTTGAACATTTCCATCACTCATATAAAAAATATAGCTAAACATCTTTCCACTTGCAGCTGCTTGAAGTAATGGATTATGCCTTTGAACTTGCCAGTAAACTTCACGGTCCTGATATAAATATCCAACTTGTCAAACTTGCTTTCCAAGGAAGCCCTATAATGAAAAGCTTATCTGTTTTGGGGGTAAGTTAATGCCTCAACTTTGCCTCCAAGCCAGTTCCTAAGAAAATTTTGGTGTAGAGAACTTCCTTCCAGTGATCAGGCCATCTCTGGCCAGGCCTGGAGGCTGGTTTTAATTATTTGGTTTCAGCCATTCTCCTGGCCTCCACAAAGACAGCACTCTCCCTGGGAGCTCTGTGCCTTCTGCTTTTCCTTTCCCTTTGAGTAAACTCATCAGCTGATCAAAGGGGTCTGCCTGCCCGAACTGCCACCAAAAGACACAGAAGTCAGTAAGGGTGTGATGGGACTTTTGGGGTGCTTGATGATGCAAGGCAGACAGTCAAATAATTATCAGCCTGCTCACTACCACCTCAGGGGACAGTCTGTGGAGCCAAGGGCAATTTCTCTAAATCTGGATTGTCATGGGACAGCTAGCATTTTTTTTCTTCCTGGGAAATATAGATAGAAGAAGAGAGATATCCCTAAAAAAGAAAAAAAAAAAAGTTCTCTTCATTCTAACAAAAAACCACTGTCAAACTTCAGAGAGTCAAAGAATATTTCTTTCAAGAGGAGTTAGAACAGAAATATTATTATTTATACTAAGAAGAATGACTTTAGAGAAATCTCCTTATAGACCTATTCCATGCAAAGGTGTATGTCTAAACCACGTTCTCCTGAGGAACTGCTGGCTTCTTCCTCACCTGGGCTGTAGAAATCTTAGCCGAGCTCATGAGGTGCTGACCATCTGGGTCACAGAGAGTCCTCCCTAGGAACAGGAAGGACTTTTGTTTTCTCCTTAGGTAGTTGAAGAATGATTGCTAATAAGAACTTTCTGGCCGCCTTTAGACATAAAACTCATAAAACATGTTTCCACAGTATGCCCAAGAGAAAGGCTATGGATTTTAAGGTGATGTGTGTTACTAGACAGAAGGAGAAACTGAGCAAACAACTGTTGATAATCAGCCCAACCCCTCTAACAAACGTTTCTACCTGGCTCCCCTGATAAAGATACTGGACTTTTTTTTTTTTCTTCCTTCCTTCTCTTCTCTTCTTTTCTTTTCTTTTCTTTTTTCTTTCTCTTTCTTTCTTTCTTTCTTTCTTTCTTTCTTTCTTTCTTTCTTTCTTTCTTTCTTTCTTTCCTTCTACCACTTCTAGATCTGTGGCCAGCTGTATTGTAGTTAAATTTCAAAATACTCATTTGGCAGCTTTGTACAGTGGTGCTATAATGTTTATAAAGCCCATGGTGCTAGTTTGAAAGTGACATGCACAGATATGCACTTTAAAGGGGCATAAAATGAACAAAATGCATTATCAAATGCAATACCCACTATTAACCACATTCATATGAGTTTTGTATTTGACCCAATAAACCAGTGGTGCCAGATGTAAAATTAGCCTGTAAAACTTTCCCTCCATTTCAGCCATCCATGATTCCTATTCTCAAATACCAATGTACAAAGGTAGATCTTTCTTAAAAAAAAAAAAAAAAGTTTAAAAATAAGTGTGTAATACATAGCACATGCGCCACACCTATATTCATTATATACCATGTATGTAAGCATACATAATATATAAAATATATTTCACTATATATAATGTATGTATAAGTATAGATGTGAAATAATTACAATAATTTCAATTACTGAGGAAATGGAATGAAGTTCTTTCATTTCTGATTCTACTTACTATGTGTCAAGTACTAAAGGTATTTTAAAAGTCCCATGTCCTTGAAAATTATTTTGGTAGTTTTTCCCAATATGTTCCTTTTGGGAGAAAATTAATCTTTTGTTTTGGGCATTTGTGGTGTTTGCCCAACAAATCACATTGCCTGTTCTTTCAATAAAAACGACCTGTAGCTTAAGCCAGTTGCCCTCAGGCCCTCCCTGGGCACCCAGGCAAGGATGCCCACAGAAAGCAAGCCTGCTTGTTTAAGTAGTCATTTGCTCTCTGCTTACAGTGATTTGGTCAGGGATGGACATGTGAACCAAACCATGGCCACAAGAGGTGGTGCAGGCTCTTATTAGAATCTTTGGAAAGAGAAGAAGTCTGCCACATTAAACTTGAATTTGTGAGGATGCTTGCCCATCGAGGATGAGAAAGATCCTCAGAGGAGAGGCCACGCAAGAATGAACTTGACTCAAAAGAAGGCAGACTTTAAAAAACAGAGAGGAGCTACACTCTGAAAACAGAAGCCAGTTCTTTCTTGGATTTTTCAGGCAAGTTGATTGGTAGATCCCTTTCTTTGCCTAAGCCCTTTGGGGTTAGGTTTGTCTCTTGCAACCGGAAGTGTACTGACGAAAACACCTTTAGAAGGTTCCAGTTAATTTTGTCAAAAGACAAATATTATCTTCCCTAAACAGATTAAAAATACAAGCCTCAGATAAAAGCTAAGTGAAATAACTCACCTAAAACCACACAATTAGTAAGCCTTAGGAACAAAATCTGTCTAAATTCGGAATTTATGTTTTTAATATAAACTCAGGGTCTTTCATGTAAAAGCCTTTAAATGTAAATACCTTTGGAAGGAGAAACAATTTAAGCAAGTTATAAATAATTTAAATTGCAGTAATGAAAAATCTAAATATGCTTTTAGTGAGAGAACTAGAATGAACTTCAAAGGAAGTGGAATCTGATGGAAGGCTGGATGTATATTTGAATTGAAGAGAAACACTTGGAGAAAGCAAGTGGTTAAGATCTGACATTCATTGAGGGCACAGATACACATTGACTTAATCCTCTCTTAAACCACATAAGTTGATGCTACTCTTATTCCCATTGTATAGATGAGAACATTGAAGCACAGAGAGAGGCAATACCATGTCCAAAGGTATATGGTCACTAGGTGTGAGAAGCCTCTAGATCTGCAAGGAAAACACAGTAGATGAGCTCCTAAGTAGAATGTATTACCTGTGCTGACAAATATTTACTAATTGCTTTGGCAGAAATATTTTTCTAGAAACCTACAGTCTCTAGAATGTGGTTCGATAAAATATGTGACTAAACAAATGATTTCATCTTTGAGGATAAACAATTAGCTTTTACTGGTACTCTGATGCTTAGACATTATGATTTAAAAAGCTCTCCTTATTAAGAAGATGATTTAACAGGGTGTGAAGTCCTAGGATCTTTATATTTTAGGAAGGAAGGGGGAAAATCACCAGACACTTTTTGCAACCTAGCTGCCAGGACTTGTTATTGGAAGCTCTTTGATCATGACAGACACAGTGCTGTAGAATCCAAAGTCCTCAACAGAATTTTCAATAATGATTTCACATGACTTGAGAATTTAGGTAAGTTCTGAAAATCTAAGAGACAAAGATGGAGTATGGAAAGGCATATTCATAGCTGACATGTCTGCACTAGTAATCTTCAAACCTTCAGAGGGTTCATTGATAAGGCAAAGGGTAAAGGTCATCCAAAATACTTCCCTTCAAGCAATACGGATTTGCGTGGTCCTGTTCTCAGTCTGTTTCTAACGGGCTGTGTCTTGTAGGCAGCTATGAAAAGAGCTTTGTCTAAGCGGGGCTTTAGATTGTTCTTTACGACCTTACCCTAATTTTCCAGAGACACTGGGATGACTTTTCCTTTGTGGGGAAGGTCAGGCAGAGAACATCTTAAAGAGACGATAAAAGAGGTGCTGAAGAAATGACAGAAATGTAATTCTTTCAAGACCATAAAGCCACTTCCATGTGCTAAGAATAATATAACATTATAGATGCCTGCCACTTTCATGTCTTTTATGTAAAAATAGTAACTTTAGAGGAGCTTATATAATGGTCATTGTAACTTGCTGAAGCAGGGTCCTTCACATCGGGCCCCAGCTCTCTGACCATGGCTCCCCTGGACGTGACCAGAAAAACTGACTTGTGAAAATACTTATAATTACATTTTTTAGTAGACATCTCTTACTTATGGGGGATGTGTAAACAAGAAATGAAGAAATATTAAGACTTTTTAAAAATGCTTCATTTAATTATTCCATGATAGGGTAAAGTCAGTCTCCTAAAAGAGGAATTCATTACTTCAGAAATGGAGATAGGTGATAGGCTGTTTTGGAAAATTGTAAAAAAAAATTGGAATGGCAACCTAGTGTCCCAAACTATGGATTGTTTATGTCCTGAGAGGTATTTCAAATATGAAGAAACACAATCCAAAGTTCATAATTGATTTCACCATTTCATTAAGAATGGCCAATTTTTTTTATTTTTTATTTTTATTTTTTAAAGATTTTATTTATTTATTTGACAGAGAGAGACACAGTGACAGCAACAAGCAGAGAGAGTGGGAGGGGGAGAAGCAGGCTCCTCATTGAGCAGGGAGCCCGATGCAGGGCTTGATTCCAGGACTCTGGGATCATGACTGGAGCTGAAGGCAGACACTTGATAACTGAGCCACCCAGGTGCCCCAAGGATGGCCAATTAAAAAGAAAAAAAATGAATGAAACTGAAACTCAAGCGAAATAAAAGTATTATTCTATAAACAATCCACATGCATAGGACTTAATACATTTAAAATAGGATTTTATTCTTAGGAATACAATTCTTATGTCACTAAATAGGAAAATACCTTACCATGAGAAGCAGACATTTTTTTAAAAAACATTATTTACTTGAGAGAGAGAGAGTGAGAGAGAACATGAAAGGGGAGAGGGTCAGAGGGAGAAGCAGACTTCCTGCTGAGCAGGAACTCCCTCCATGCGGACTCAGTCCCAGGACTCCAGAATCGTGACCTGAGCAAAAGGCAGTTGCCCAACCAACTGGGCCACCCAGGCCCCCAAAACGTGGATTTCAAATGTTACTCCATAAGTCAAATTTTATGATCCTTTTTGTTTTATTTTTGTTTCTGTTTTCCCCCTAAATGGAGGTACTAACTGTTTGTGTGGGCAAAAAACATTCTTAATATTAAAACTTAGTATTTGGTAGGTCCAAACAAATGCAAATAATACTTCATCAACTGTAAGATGGAATGAAGCTCAGAAACAAGGAGAAAGAAATGTCCGTTAGTATCCTATACTGTATCTGTGTAAATTTTTTGGGTTATTCATATTTTGGTTCTTCTTCATTTGTGTGGGTAATGAAATATAGACTATAATTGTATTCAATTCAGTGATGCTGAATTCAATCTTAAGTCCTAGGTCATTAGCTGACCATTAATGGTTGTCATTATAAATACTCTCCAGACTTACAATGGGTTTTCTTAGATTCTCTGGAAGCTAGGATTTTTTTTTTTTAACTTGGGTTTTTAGAATTTGCCTAATACCCTTAGAAAATAAAGATTAATAAAACTCTTCCCTACATAAGATAAATCAGGTATAGATAACTATATTCATTTTAATGATTTGCCTTTATAATAGTCTTCCATAAAAGAAATCAGAAGTACTTCGATTTAATTATTAATATGTATCTCTACCTCAGACCTTGCAGATACGAAAGATAATTCACTTAAAATAAAACAGTATATTAATGTGAAACAATTCTGAAATACCAAAGCAAATCATACAACAAAAGATCAATATCCTTGGAATATTTCTTACCACCTATATTTGGTTAGAAAATTTTCTGTGTTTTTTTTTTAAATAATATTTCTTCACTCATGCTAGAATGCATATTCAAGACTATTTGTCTTAAGTTGCAAAATAAGTAATCAATTTAATACTATTTTTTTCTGGAAAAAATAAGAAATCATATTACATATTCACTTTTTTATTTACTAACCATAAATGTAAATATTTATGCTTTGTCATATAACCTCTTTTCTTTTGTATTATAAAATTTGAGTCTAAACATGCTTTATATTCAAAATATTAATATTTGGTAAATCATTTTGGTTTTTATCATTATGCATGCATACTTCCAAACACATTTTCCCCCTAACCCATGATCACCATTGCATTTTTAAGATTAATAGCATAGTTTCAAGACAGATGAAAAAATACTGAGATATATAAGTCTGTGCTTCTATTTGGTAAACTGTACTATAGTTTTAGTTATTTTGCTCTCAACTGAATTTCTTGTTTTTAGAAGTTACACAAAGTCTCTTAAAAGTCAAGCCAGAAGACACCGACAGATGTTAGCTTCTTTAAGCTTTCAGTAGTCAAGAACAGATGATATTAACTTCTCCTAGCTTTGGGCATGCTATGATCTTGTCCAAGATTTTTGGCAATTCCTACTGTCTTTAATTACAGGTAACCTTCGGTATACAAAATGTCTTTCATTTTGATTCTACATCCTATAATGATTTTTAAGAGCCATTTTATTTGAAAAATCAAATTTTAATCTTTAGTGAAAATTCAATTGCGTGCAGAGCCACCGTTGCCAAAAATCTAATTAAGGTGACAAGAGAAGGAAAGTCACCTCTATACACAGCTGATATCACATATGTGCAGTCAAAGTTCACTGCTTCACTCTTACTCCCTGCCTGGCACTGAGAGTAACAAGCAATCTAAAATCACTAATACTAAATTTTTTTAAAAAAATGGATCTTATAGTCAATTATTTCTGCTTCCTGAAATTTTATTAAAACCTCATATTTTTTTCAAAATCCCATGCACTTTTCAAGGTATTTTTATCTTCAGGCAGAAGGATCTCTCTCCTACAACTTCCTTTGGTGCATTTTATTTCATGATTATATATGCATCTGTCTTATTTATTCTACTAGATTGTAATTGTTGAAGCGTGCATGGAGTACTGTGTTTTCCCAGCCACAGTTAGTCTGGCTTTCTGTGCCAACACATTCCTGCATAGCTCTGAGAGCTTCATTAAAATTCATTCAGCACAAAAGTAGAGGTAATACCACAAGCTACTCTATTAAACTGACCATGATTCAGAGGTACCAAACACAGAAATTAGTAAGAGTTCTTGTAATCATTGACCCCCTCCACTCAGGAAGAAATCCATTTCCTTGCCTTCCAACATAAATCCTAGCAAAGATATCTTTCATGCCAAAAATGGCCATTCTCAGATATGAGGACAGGTTATGATAAGGAGCAGAATCTATATTTTTCTTTACAGTAGCTCATAGCAAATGCTCCATTTAGTATCTGCAGACTGAATATTAATTAATTCTGGGCATATAAATTAAAATATCTATGTATTAGTTATTTATTGTTGTATAACAAATTACTCCAGCTTTTAGCAGCTTAAAATAACAAATATTAAATAGCAGTATCTATGGGTCAGGAAACTAAATGGATGCTTAGTTAGGTGCCTCTGGTTCAAGGTCC
The DNA here is from genome assembly GCF_011764305.1 of Mustela putorius furo. NCBI lineage: Eukaryota > Metazoa > Chordata > Mammalia > Carnivora > Mustelidae > Mustela > Mustela putorius. The sequence goes on from NW_025421341.1 coordinate 24,586,643, forward strand.
CTGATGACGTCGAAATCAAGATGTCTTTTAAGGTTGCGTTCAACTCAAGACTCAAATGAGGCTGAAGAATCTGCTTCCAGGCTCACTCCTGTGGTTCATTGTCAGTCTTTGGCTAGACTCAGGAACCTCAATTTCTCATCATGCCTTTTTGGATACATAGAGCATAACAGTTCACTTCCCTCAACATGAGTGACCCAGAGAGAGAAAAAGAGAGAGGAGGAAGAAAAAGAGAGTGCCTGGTGGGCTCAGTGGATTAAAGCCTCTGCCTTTGGCTCAGGTCGTGATCCCAGGGTCCTGAGATGGAGCCCCAGACGGAGCTCTCTGCTTAGTGGGGGTCCTACTTCCTCCTCTCTGTCTCTGCCTGCCTCTCTGCCTACTTGTGATCTCTGTCTGTCAAATCAATAAATAGAATCTTAAAAAAAAAAATAAGAGAGAGAGAGAGAGGAGGTCAAGGGGTTGGGAGAAAGGCAGGGAGGGAGGCAAGGGGAAAGAGGGAGGAGACACAGTCTTTTTCTGTTTAAAATATAATATTTGAAGTGACTCCCACTACTTCTGCTATATTCTGTTTCTTAGAAGGAAGCAGTAGGTCCAACTGAACACTCAGCGAGAGAGGATGACACAGGGTGTGAAGAAAGGAGGAAGGCATCATGGCAGGTCTTCTTAGAGGCTGCCTACCACAATGTACATGAGATACAGCATTGCCCTCTCATTCTCCACTTTTCAATACATTTCACTTAGGAATTACGAATTTGATTATCCATATGTAAACTGTTCTTTTTTTTTTTTTAAAGTTATATATTAAATTTTGTTTCTAAGGTGAGCCGACATGTTTGGTAATTAGAGTTGGCTGCTGCTTGTTTTGTCTAGGAAGTGTTAGCTATGACCCCTCTTCTCTGCTCTTCATGGCTTTTTTTCTGCCCGTAGGCTTGCGTGAGCTTCAGGTCAATGTTCTGCCAAGGTGAGAATAGAAACTGCAAGGCCTCTTGAGGTCTAGACTTGGGACTTTCACAGTGCCATTTCTGCAGCAAGTCACGAGGCCAGCCTTTCCAGGAATGGAGAAAATGTCTCTGTTTCCATTTAAGGGGATATGCAGCTGTGATGGGAAGACTTTCTGGCCATTACATTATCTACCACACTCCTTTCTCCAGTTACAATATGTCATAAGTCTTCCACATACAGAACATATCCATCCTTTCTCAAGACTCCCCCTAATCTCATACTGTTAAGGCATCAGGCGTGAAGTCCGCAACTTCGCTAACTGCCTCAAGTCTGGTTTCCGACAAAGCTTCCCGGTATAACTCTTCAGGTGTGGTTTCTCTTAATCCAAAGACTTGTGAATGAAAAAGACAAATTGTCTGGCACCCATATGGCACACATACATAGTGAGACAGTGATAAGCTAACTATAATAAACATTCTTGTCCAAAAAAGAGAGGAACAAAAGGCACATGAGCGAGGGTAGTCCAAGACAGCCTCACTGGCATGCTTGGCAATTAGCACTAGTTGTTGGCTGAGCCACTGTCTCCACAAGGCCTCTCTCCCTCAAGGAGTCTAATTGGGCTTCTTCATACCATGCTTGTCAGGTTTCAAGAAGGCAAGAGAGAAAGCCACAAGTTCTCTTGAGGTCTCGGTTCCAAAACCACATAATACAAATTATTGCCACAGTCTGTTTGTCAGTATAAATCACAAGTTCAATCTAAATTTCAGGAAATGGGAAATATTTTAAAGGAATCATTGGAGCCATCTTTGCAAATCATTGACCACTGGCCATCTCTGTCACAGTTTAATGCTTACAACATGAAATAAAATTTAAAGGTTTTACTTTAGATATTTTTGGCAATTGAGTAGTATATATCTTCCTAGTTTTTCCACATATACAATTGACCCAATTGTCCTCTCCAATGGGAAGCTGGCACAAACCTATGTGCAAAGGAAGGGATATAAGATTTCAGAACATATAGTAGAAAGAGAGAGTTGGAAGTGAATATTTACTTCACCTTGCCATTTCATATAACTGGGACATTGTCAAGGGTTTGTAGACAGCAATACCAGGCTCAGAGATGTGGAAATAGAAGAAACCAGTATTTGATTATAATATCCTAAGAGAAATGACTGATGGAAGATAATCTAGAAGTCAAAATAAATAAAATATAAGTGGCTTAGCAGCCCAAATCTGAAAGGGCTATACTGTAGATAAAACAGTTTCCTACCTCAATTGATCTACAGAGTATGTGATTGTTCAGATTTATTAATGATATTGTTGAGGACAAAAATCCACAACTAAGACCTTATATTGATAGTATCATGTTAACCAGTGACTTCTTTTTTTTTTTTTTTTCCCAAATCTTTTACTGGATGATTTAGTAAAAATCTAGATATTCGTTGATAATAAGATGAATAGAAGAAACTCCAGTGTTGCAATTATTTTCAGTTATTAAGTATGAGGAACCATTTGATGCAGTGTCTTTAAAAAAATCAAGGAACAAAAGGGAACTATTATCCTCTTTGTATACTACAATTTTTTTCTTCAGTTTAAAAAAAAATTATTTGAGTGCAGCTCAATATGAAAAAGGAAAAAAGAACTTCCTACTTCACCTGTTCAGTTTGCTTTTATTAATTGAAATATCAATACAATAGAAGCAACTAGAATATTTTTATGCTTGCTACATTTCTTGATATCTTGGAATTATCTACTGTGCATTCATGCCTGAAAATAGCTTTTAAAGAGAATACCTAAGAACACAAAATGGCTAATGGAATGTATGGAAATCATTCCTCCTAGGATTAGGAAAGCCTAGAACTAACTAGCGAAGAGCAAATTCCAAGAACATGGGTGTCTCACCCTCTACCCACCCATCCTCATCCACTAGGCAGGAGAGGTTTCTGGGAGAGAATGGGGAAAACATTCCACAATAGCTCTGAGCTACAACCTGCAAAGGAAGTGGACCTTTAGAAACACAAGGCAGGACGTTACAAGCTTGGGGCAGAGAGCCTGGTGAAGACCTAGGCAATTATTCAGATCATGGCCTCCATTTTAGATGAGAAAGAAAAAAATGGACACCCAGAAAGTTGCTCAAGGTCACAAGTTTCTACTGAAACAGCCAGAAAGTAGAAACCCCTGAATTTCCAGTATCCCCTGCAGCACACTGCAGTCAGCAGCTACCCTGAATTCTCCAGCTGTCTCTGTACCTAGCTCTTCTAACAGCCCCTCAGACCAGCCCGGATTTGAGTCAGAAAATCTTCAGCGGGCAGTCCTCCGGGTCAGTCTCACCCCACTCTGTTTCTGCTTTTATCTCTGCCAACCTCTCAAAACCTGAGAATTTATGAACTTGATGACAAAGTAATTCCTTTAAAAAATGCAGAAGTTGAACATACGTAGATTTATACCCCCACATCTTTCCAGCAAGCAAAGACATGTAGGTAATGTTTGACAGTCCTTCAGTGAATCTACAGATTGCTCCAATAGCCATAGGAGAGCTGCCGTAGAACCAGCCTGATGATGGACATTTGGGGAGGGGAAGGGCGTGTCCAGTTTCCTTTTCACAGCAGGGGGCTGGCTCCTTGTTGACTTCCTCCTCTTCCTTCTGTCCTCTTTTTCTTTAATTTTCTTTCTATTCATTCAGTATTGTTCGATCACCTCTTATGCAAAATAGGAGGGAGAAACTCTGGTTCATTTGATTTGGAACTCATATATTTATTTCATGGAGATCTTTTATCAGGACCTGTAAGAGCTCTGGGCTCAGCATAGTCAAGTTGAAATCCAGGATGAGTCTGCACTACTAGCTGTTAAGATAATAGTACCACCACAGTGGGCTTTGAGAGGACTAACAGGTAAGTAAAAGCTTTTAATAGGGCTCATGAAGAGTTAGCTATTCTAATTGGCCTATTACTGCTAATGCCCCTCCAAATTTGGACAATCTATAAGAGCTGGGGAGGGCACAGATCTGAGCTGAGTAGATCACTCACTGAGGTTATAACACTGAATAATAGAAGAGTCATTACTATGACTAAGTTTACCTAGAAGTGAAGAAATGTCATTTTCTCTTCTTAGGTAGAAATAGGGACCCAAGATAGAAATGAAGATGAGTTGTAGGAATCTGTTTTTAGAGTTAGAGTGTTGTTATCTGAGTGTGTGATTTGTGAAAACATTATACCCATACCCACATATAACCACAATAGAGTGTATCATGACTTTAACTGGGGACAGAGTAAAAAGATTCTTAGGCAAAAGAAATAACTTATTTGGGGGAAGGTATATCTTTGTCTAAACCACACAAGACAAGGGAGAGATGTGTGGCAAGTGCTCAAGGTAAGGGAGGCCCCCCTTATTCAGGAGGTAAGAGAGAGATTGGCCATCTCCAAACATGTAATTTAACAAGGCTGGAAACAGTATCTGGAAGGACGTCTGTTAAAGAGCTAAGTTTGGACAGGCAAGGAGAGACCAGATCATGGAATAACTTGTGAAGGCATGTTATAGAGTTGGGACTTAACTGAGACAACAATAAGGAGTCTTTAAGGGTTTAAGCAGGAGATACATAAAGCTACTTTAACTTTAAATATCTACCACTTCTTTTTCTTAATGGACGAACTCCTCCATCTCTCTCTCTTTTGTAGAGGATCATATGGGGGAGGCAGAAAAAGAGCCATGCATGCCAGTAAAGAAAGATGTTTCTGTGTTTCTGTTTTTGTTTTTGAAAAGAATACAACCCTGGTTTTTAAATTTCTACTCCTGCTCAACCAGTGATTTCTGTGGAAAGGAGAACATCTTTTGATTTTTTGCTAGAAAGAACTCCAAGAAAGTCATTGCCAGAAAGAACTGAAAGAGCTCAAGTCTTCAATAAAAGAATGTAGAGGAAAAAAAGAAGATAGAAAGACAGGAGGGAGCATTCTGCGCATATTCCCCAATGAAATTTTCTCTTCCAGCTTTCCCTTGTTTTGCATTTTCTCTTATCCTTCCTCTCAGGATACACACACATTTGTACACACACACACACACAAACACACACTCATATATGTGTATGTGTGTGTGTGTGTGTGTGTGTACAGATGCTTGGGTGTACACACACACACACACACACACACACACACCACCCATCTGTAAAACATTTGGTTACTGGGAGATTCAAACACATTGTGTCAAGTGATTGCCAAACAGCTTTATTTTTGCTCTCATTCTCTATCAGAAGACCTTGTGATCATTCTGGGATGATGAAGAGAAACAGAAGGATTGGGACCAAAAAATGAAGCTGTCTCTTAACCTTTGAGCCATTTCTACTCTATTTTTGAAATGTGCTGGTAAAGAAATGGAAATGGATCTCTTTAGAAGGGGCTAGAATGAATTGTAGCAAATATGTAAGGAGGTGGAAATGGATATACAAAACATATCTGCTCAGTTTACATTCCATATGCTTTTCAAAAGGACAAGAAAAAAAGAGAGCATAGCATTCAAACATGGTCAATAGTCAGACAATTTTATGATCAAACTTGGGTGTCTCAGAAAGCATGAAAATCTATGTTCTGAAAGAGGAGGATATTGGGAGCCTCCTTTCCTCTGTAACAATACCGAAGGCAAAGACCCATGAGAATCAGTTGTGTTACATTAAATACTCATTTAAAATGTGAAAAATGCCACTGATACTATTTTAATGTTCTTTATTTTTTTATTTGGATTATAAAAATTATCCTTCATATCTACTCATTCATTTATCTATTTGTAGGAACTTTCAAAGTTTCCAGGTTAACCAAGCTCTCCCAACACTAATTTGTCCTTAAAGTCTGACAATACTTGACCTTAGGTCTCCAGTCAAAATTGCTATGAGGTATCTAACTTACTTTATCCTGCTTTGAAAACACTCCCAAGGGTTTCATGGATGATCCAATTAACCTGATCATGATGGAGTATGTTAGAACTGAAGAGAGCTGTCTAGTTTTCAAATGTTTCTTTCTCCCCTCTGTCTTTTTTTTTTTCTCCCCAAGACACAATGTTACATAGAATATCAATGCAACCAATGTATCAAGACATAAATATATCATTGCTTTTTTTTCTGAACTGGAAGAAATCTACTATTGACCCTCAACATCCTCATCCTCTTTTATTATGGGATTTTCAGTCCAAGGCAATTCTGTGGATACATGGACCTTTGGGAAAGCACTAACCTGTTTCAACCCTCACTATATTAATGAGGAATCTGAGATCCAAAGAAGCAAGTTGATCTGTTTAACATCACAGATAGAGTGACCATCAAAACTAAGACTTTGACTTAGGAGTTCTAACACCAAATCCTGGTTCTTTCAAGTATAAGATTTTGGATTTTAGAACTTTGACTTATTTTCAGTTTTCTTCCTTCAGATCAAATTGTGAATCTGACATGGGGTATCCATTAATCAGTTGCGTGTATCTATCATGTCAGAGCAGAGCTGAATAAACCATTAGAGTACCAGGGATTCAGAATCTCAGTAAACAGCAAAGGTCTAGAGTGATCAAAAGGGAAGACTGAGCTTAAAGTAAGAGATGGGTTCGTTGCAAAAATTGTTTACTGATACTTCTCAAAATAATACTAAAATTACCTAGAGTCATGATGATCCATTAAATTCCAAGTAAAATAGGTTCTGAAATATTATATTGTTTATTCTAACCTACTTCTTTATAATACGACTTAATTATTCTATTTGCAATAATGAGAATGCCCATAATATCAGACATATCCATTTCCAAAAATAAATACAAAACATTTCCAAGTGAAGTATACATGCCTTTTGGATTATAGACTATTTTTGGATTATTCTCACATTGGTTCTCCTCATTAGCACTAATGATCAAGGAATAATGGTGGAATTAGCTGAAGGGAAATCATCATATGTCAAAATAAATTCTTTCCATCTTTTGTAACAAATAGCACACTTGAACATTAACTCCTTGAAAAACAGGAATTAAGGAAAGCCAGAACTATGTTTAACCAAAAAAGGAATGTAAATACTCATGTCTTGCACATCTAAGTTTCTTTAAAAAAAGTCATACATAAATACAATTTAAAATTTTGATTTTTAAAACATAGTACTATAAATGATTTCTGCCTCAAATTGTTTTTTTTTTTTTCTAACCTTTTTAGGTGTCATAATCCAAGTGTTTTGTAATCACGGTGTCACCATTTGGAAATCAATTTGGATTACCACTATCCAGGCCATGTGTTTTGGATTTTTAAGAAGAGTTCTGACTTCTAGGGCAGTTCTGATTGCCAATATCCTGTCCTGTTATTAGACCATGTGTTCCATGAATTTTCAGTAAAGAAAATATTAACCAAGATCCCAGTTAAGTAGTTTTAGTAATAGGGCCTCATTCCCATTCTCCCAACTTGGAAGACCACTCAAGCAGAATTTATTCCAAAGCTCAGATGCTTCCCCCTGGAAGGGTGGGGACGACCTGAACATTCCAGCCTGTGTGAGGGAAATATGAGGCGTCCATTCTAAACTATAACAACCTCAGAGACTCAGAATTCCATGGGGTAAGAAGAGCAGACGCAGAGCCATTTTCAGGCCAAAGCTTGCCCTCGTCCAAAGCTAAGTTGTCAGTCTAGCTTTGGTCTTTCACTGACCCAAATCCCTGGGATGGTGCTTGAAGTCATTTGGGTCCCTCTTGGGGAGGCTTATTAGTTCTTCGCTCCCTCCTCTCTCTTACTCAAATTGCATAAAAAGGCTGCATATTCCAAACTCTATGGTTTGATGAATGTAGTGCAGATGGAAAGCATAAGAGAGGTCAGAGTCAGTTGCCATTGGGCTAAGGGTGTCCTATTTTCATGCAAGCGAAAAAGATGACTCAGAAAATACAAAACTATTGTTCATGCGGAACCAATGTTAAACTAACAAAACTTCTTTAATAAATAACAGAACTTGTCAATGGTAAGAGCCTCATCTAGCAGTTCACAAGTCTTTAAATACCGTTCAGCCACTCACGTGTCATAAACAATATTAGTAGATGTAAAAATTTGTGGCATCTGTTTTTCTTAATACATGTGTGTGTATGTGTGTTTGAGTCGCTGCCTGAATCCACTGACAAACTAACAGGTATAAATTTGCTATGAGTAAATAAATGAAAATGTACTACTTTTAATTATTTAAATCATTTATTTGTAAACTCCACCTAACAACAGGATGGGAAATCAGCGATGCCAGAGTTCAAATGCTTACCTGCTTTTTTTCAGTTGTTTTAAAACTGCTTTGGCTTGATGTATATCATGTAGAGACAATGCCATTGGATAGGATCCCAGTGGATAAGTAGTTACTTTTTCTATGAGTTGCACATCCCCAGAGGTGTTCTAACTGTCATGGGATCCTCAAGTACCCATTTAATAACCTTTCACAAGTGGTCTTATGATCAAAAAGCCTTAGAACCCATAAGCAGAATTTATCTTGGACCGTGGCTATGCAGCTGGTTACACAGCTGGGAAAATGGATGAAACAACAGTCAATCAATTCATTTTGGCCATTTCCATGATTACCAGTAATTGTTCCAGCTGCACTGATGTGTGGTGATCAATATTCATTGTAATGAATGTCAAAAATGGACAGCATGCATGCCCCTTTGTCTTTCCATTTCACATATGTTGACCTGGCCATACTTGCACCGAATAATTCATTCAACCAGCAGCATCTAGCTTCTAACTTTCCCATTATAGAATGACACAGTAGCAAGTGAGCATTAAAGGCAAAGCAAAACAAGACCTTCTAGCAACTGGGTACCTTAATTAGTGCAAAGAATAGTTTGGGGGAGATGAGTGGTTGGATAGATGGAGAGAATGGCAAAACGCCAATGTTCCAACATCTGCAACATTTAGACGCTTAAAGATGCATCCCAACAGGATCAGTCCAGTCCTTGAACCTACCCAAAAAGGGAAAGTGGGGACTTCTAAGAGGATGACTAAGAAAGTGAGTTCCAAGGGGGTGTCCAGGAATCCCAAACACCACAGGACAGTAAGTGATGCCAGTTTGCCCTTTGCTTCCATCAAGGTACACTTCATACATGACCAATGCCCTCTTTTAGGGGTCCCATTGTTTATACTGAAAAAATTTCTCAAGGTTGGCTCTCAAGAATCTATGTGAGATGCCAGCCTTTATATTTGGAAGCTAACTGAAGCCATTGCCAGAGCACTCAGAGATTTTAGATTTATCTATCTACCTATCATTTATTTACTTAATTAAAAAGGGAAGAACTCCTTGGCATCCTTAAAATCTGCCTTAAAACTAGACATATTTTATCCTCCCTTTGAGAAAGCCATCAAGGTTCTTCAAACACAGAAATTTTTAGAAGTTAGATGGAGGGTAGAAAGAATGAATGATAGATGTAAGTGTAACAAAGTGTGTGCCTTTCTATAGAAAGAAATATAACTAAAGACTTTTTTTTTTTAAATCAGAGATGGATTTCAATTAAAGGTCATAATTGTATTCTAGAGAGCTAAAAAAATAATGCATAACTGTGCCAAGCTAACCCCCCCCCTTTTTTTTAAATTTCCTTCAGTTTCCAGCATTCAGCTGCCAATATTTTTTCCCCCAAATGAGCAGAATCCCTTATTAGCCTTAAGTTTGAGTGACTTTTACCTGGAGCTAGTTTATGTCCTAAGATAATCACTTTGTCACCCTGGTTTTACTTATTTCACTAATAACAAAGGTTAAGCCTGGTCTTCTTCATATGCTGGGAGACCTTACACCAAAAGTTGCTTAAGAGATGAAGGATAGTAATTCATTTTGTGTTGTGAGCCCTTGAGACATGGCTCCTCTGCGCTCTCTCTCTCCTCATCATAAAGGAATTTTCTCCTAGCATAGAATGGAAGCCTTAAAATACCAGGTATTCACAGCAGAGTGAATTTAACAAGCATGCAATTGATAATTAGAAAAATGCATAATATTAATCCTCATTATTACCTAATTTTTTTTCTCTTAAGATTTGTTTTCACATATATTATCACATTTTTTATTTTCACAAAACCTTATAACCTTGCTTATTAGGTGATGATCTATGATTCAGGCTTTCAGTGACAAAAGCAGGCCCAGGTTCTGCCTGTCACATTTGCTTTAGTTTGGTGTTTTCAGAAACGTTGGTGTCTGGTCCCAGTCATAAACCCAAGAGGAGCAGCAGAGCCTCAACTAAGGGCAGAGGGCAGCAGGGGTCGGGCAGGGACTGGACAGATATCTGTTCCCAGCACCATCTCTGGAGGGGTGTAGGGAGGGGGTAGTATGTGGGGACTGAAATCTTCTCTGTGGGGTTGAGTTTTTTCAGCATTAAAATGAAGGTGTCTCCCCATAATCCAGGACTCTCTTCCAGCTCTATGATTCTTTATAATTGACAGAGAAGCATCTTTTAAATTCTAGGTACTGGATTTTCAAAATTTTTCAAATGCTGATTCTATTTCATTTTAAAATTACTATTAATGCTTCCCAATGTGTCTGGGTCCTTTGCTCTGCACAATGCCAACTGGAGCAGGTGAGGGAAAAGCAGGGAGTTTGAGCAGTGTGTGCTGGCACCTAGAAAGTTCTTTTGGTTAGGAAAATCTTATTGCTATTATTGATGACCGGAGGTGTGGCACTTACTCTGTGTGAAACACCAAGGTAAAGATTTCATTCACTCTCTCTCATTTAATTCCTCACCTTACTTTCTGATGTGCTTATTAATATTCCCATTTTATGTAAGAGGAAACTGAGGCTCCGAGAATTTAGGTCACTTGACCAAAGCCACCCTGCTGAGGAGCGATGGATCTAGGATTCAAACCTGTGTGTAGCTGATTCTAAAGCTGATGTTCTTGATGATTACCTAAGATTGCCTGCTAAGAAATTGAATGGTACAAATATGCACCGGCATGCACATGAAAACGCACATACACACAACTTGTCTGCATAAAAGCAAATAAATAAATGCTTAATTGAGAAGTGGATTGCATAGATGCATGCAGGTGTCCTTGTTCTGATAGGTGATCACACCAACACTGTTTCCAAAGTATCTGAATCAAGATACTTGATGTTTTGTTTTGTTTTTGTCCATTTTATTATGGACAAAAGTCTGGCCTCCAGCTGCTTATAAGTCATTCCAGGTCAGCTCTGCCGGCAAAAAAATACTTCTAATTAACTACCAGTGTCACATTTGTGTTATTTTCAACATATTTTGACTCCTTGCAATAGAACACACATACATTGATGAGAATTATATTCAGTAGTAACATTTGAAGATGTCATGCATGTGAATCCACAGACTGGGGCGGAATGGTGATCAGAATGTGTGTCACTTCGAGAGTGTTACATACAGATTGGTAACCGATTTTATTTACAATCTGCTAACTTCACTAAAATAGATGCTCCTTTTTGAATGACCACCTATTCTATAGAAATGGGAATTTACTTTTAAAATAGTACTTCTGCACAAAACTATTATCACAGAGTTATGAGCCCAAGATTTGATTATTCAGGTAACTGGACTAGAGCAATCAGACTGCCTTTAAAAGTTTATGCACAGCACTAAAATCTCTTAGAGTGTATTTCCAATAGAGAACAGTTAGAAGCCATAGATGGGCCAGAAACATATCTATCTTTCTGTCTTGTGACACGGCTACCATTTCTTTTCTGTGAGAAGAAAGCCTCGTTTCATTTGGAAGTTATTACCCTTGAGGGGACCAAACCCTGCCCCAAGATGCTTAATATTTACTTTGTCTTTGAAGCGTAATAGTCAAAGTTATTTCCCCATCTGCATGATTTAAAAAAAAAAAAAAGCCAACTTCTTAAACCCTGTCTAGTTGTGACAGAGACCAAGATTCCACAATGTAAATGTGCCTCATTAATCAACTCTATTATTTGGGGGAGTGATGAACATTTTGCTATTTGACATCTGGTAGTGATTTACAGTAAAAGAAACAGGAATTTCTAGTTTACAAAAGTGCACGTGTATGATTTGATTTCTTTGGGTGTATATGTATAAATCCCCCTGATGCTTTTCTTAGCCAAAAAAGCCCCACCAAAAAAACCCCGAACAAAACAAAACAAAACAAAACAAAAAACCGAAAACAACAAAAAGCCCAAAACGGTGGGAGCAGGGGAGCTCTCCAGGTGGGATTAGACTATAAACTGCATGTAGATTTATAACTAACCAACCAGCTTAGAGCGAAATGTTGTGTGAGCTCTGTAATGTGTAAAATCTGGTGTTTATGTAGCTCTCAGGCTGGCTCAATACCAGTTACTAGTGAGTGATATCTAAACATAAAATAATTTCTACATAAACTGTGGGTTTGTAAAAATGTAAGCACTATATTTTTGTGTAGTCTGAAAGAAGGTATTCTTTGAAATAGATTATTAGTGTAGGGCACGATTCCACCCACTGTATTTCTGTGAATTTTTCTTTTCTTTTCTTTCCTTTCCCTTTTTTTTTCCCCCCCTTGGAAAACTGATTGGGGACTTGGGCCTTTACCAAAAAGTCAACATGTACTTATAAAAATCTTGATATGTGATACACTGACTAAAGTGAAGTTTATGATTTACTTCAAGTCGACTTTGCTACTGTGCAACGAAAGCTTGAAATGAATGCATAATCATTAGGAATGTGCAGCCTCCAACTAAGCCATTAGTGCATAGGCGGGTTTTTTGGTGGTATTACCTTACAAACAACACCGATGCTATGTTAATGATTAAATATATGGAAAAAAATCTCTCGGCTGGAGGCGAATAGAAAAAATGAGATTAGAAAAGATTTTCAAGTCAAGGGAATTAAGCATTAATGGGTGGTTGTTTAGAATTAAGAAATGCAATACTCTCTTCTACAGTGGGCTACGAAATTAGGTATTTATCCATTTTAATAAGTTCCACGTGTAATAAACAGACATGTCAGCAGTGTAGTTATGATGCAATTCAAGGCTTCTTTGCATAGTCAAACCTCTTCATGATCCTCTTATCTGACTTACTACTAACTGTTCAAAAAGGTCTTTGGCATCTAGAGAAAGTCCAGTTGAAACTAGAAGGCAAAAAATAGGGATAGGTGCTTGCGTGGTCTTGGTGAAAAGACTGGCCACCCAGACGTGATCCAGAATTTGAATCTAAAGGACGCATCCAGTGGTTTCTCTCTAGTTCCTACCCACATTCTACTAAATGAAGTCAAAGCTGGCAAGACGCTGGGGATTAATGTACTGGAAAGATAATGGTTTCCTGCTTTATCTGGTGTGAATTTCTATCACAAAGAACGGAATCCCACCTAAAAATGACTTAAGGAAAGAAAGACAGTATGTTGTCTCACCAGATGAAAACTCAGATGTATATGTGGCCTCAGGGGCAAGAGAATGCAGATTTCAGACATTTTCTCCATGGATCAACTTCTTGCCATCAACTCACTCTGCATTCCGCTGTGTTGGCTCTGTCTTCGAGCTTTATTATCAAGATTCTCAATAGCTCCAGTTCACATCCCATATATGTCTTAGTCCCAGCCAAGCCTGGACTCCTTTCCTCCATGTGTGTTTTCCTGGGCCCAAATATCACAAACATGAAGAATCTCACTTTACTAAAGACACAAGATGCTTCTGTCACTTGCCAGTCTGAACTGAGCTCTTGCCCAGCACAACCTATAAACTAAACATCTGCTCTTGTGACTAAAAGTCTCCTCAGGTCCCAGGGAAATGCTTTTCCCTATCATCTCAAAAACAATTAGCAGTTGGTTCCAGAGGCTGTAAGGTATGTGGGTTGCCAGGTGGCTGCTGACACAGAAAGTGGGCACTGCTTTGGAGCACCGGGACCATCTGAGCAGTGGATGTACTTAGAGAAGAGAAGAGAAAAGAAAAATTCATTAACTTGTCAAATCCTCTCAGAGAGCGGGAATGTAATAGCTTCTCCCATAATGAGGTGTCCTTTTGATGTGGTGCTGAGTGCCCATTTTCTCGCTTCTCCCTGTACTCGAATCCTTCGCTCTGGAAGAACACACGAATTAACACAGTATTTACAAGAGTGGAACATGGTGACTGAGAAATATTTTGCAATAATAAGTAATTCAATTATTTTTAAATTTGTCCATATTTAGGTTGAGACAAAACAGAAACAAAGCATGGCATAAATTCTTTACACAGACAGCTGGATGGACTTTGAATGCTAGAATAATGAACAGCTTTATATTTATGAAAGTACTTAAAGAATGTTTTCAAAAATTAAAAGTTGCTTGCATTTAAATATACTCATTTAAAAATTGTGCCCAGGTGAATTGCAACTCATTCATTATCCTTTAGTTTTGATAGATATTTTCAATATTTAGAAAAAAATTTGGAACGTGTAATAAAATTATTTACTTTTTAAATTTTAGACCTGGCCTTAACTTATTTTTTAATGTTAATTTATGTTTTTTGTGAAAATATAATCAATAAAATATAAGATATTCTTTAATATATTTTGATTAACATATACTTTCATTACAGTTACTCTATATACTTAATCTTTTAAGTTATTGAGAATAAGTTGAAGTGATATTTTATGTTTTAGCTATGTAAAAACTAAAATTTTTTATTTTAGTTTTTAGACAAAAACTTAAATTTGTCATTAGGAAAGGATATTGGTTAAGGTAGGTGGCTAGCACATATTTTATTTAATAGTTTATTACATTAAAGTATTACTTTGAAATGTGTCTAATGTGTGAGTCTCGATTTGTATTCCTCACCCAGGGTCTGCAGATGTTCAGGGAGGGTCTGTTCACATAAGTTCAACAGCAAGTCCAGCAGAAGTGAGCCCAGGATGGAGTGGAAGAAGTTTTGCTTACATGTAAAGTTCTGGAATTGAATTCTATGTGTACAAATTGGCCTATCTAGTCCAATCCCTGTTCATGTATATCTGTTGGAGACAAGATTAGAACCACTGTGAGAACGAGTTAACCAATAGTTTTAGAGATCTTTAAATTTTATACACTGAGGAAAATGTGAAAGTTTAGAGCATATGATCACAGAAAAAAATTAGAAATTAAATTTTGCTTCCAGTGAGTTTGGTGGTGGGTATTAGGGAGGGTATGTATTGCATGGAGGTCTGAGTGTGGTACATGAAACAATGAATCTTGGAACAATGGAAAAATAAAATAAAATTTAAAAAAATTTGCTTCCAGGCACCACTTTCAGATATTTATTTTCAGTTTAAGAAGTGTTTTTTGGCTTATGCAAAGGCAGAAATAAAGATGAAGAACCACAAGAACAACAAAGAAACTAGAACAACAAAGAAACTAGAAGTATTTCTTACACCTCCAATGGTTTCACTCTATTGCACGCATAATCTGATTAACTCTGAGTATAAAAATGGATAATCACCATTTAGAAACACAATCCAGCAAGATATCTCATCTTAAATACTATACTAAACCAGTTTCAAAGGATGCAAAGTCAAGCAGAAATTTACTAATAATTGTAATACCATGTTACATTTTTTAAAAAGCTTTGTATATTTTCAAAATGCTCTGACACCCATCATCTTATTTGATGAGAAATTTGGACAATGTGATAAACCAAATTGACTTGTTTTCCTTTTCAATCAGAGGCTAATGTCCAAAATAGGGTGTTGTGATGTTTCCTTAGTTTGTTCTATGGTTTGGTAGTTTTTACCTTTGTGGATGTTATTAACTTTTTGAACTACATGGTGTGATACACATGGACATATGGTAGGAGTCGAGATGGTTTTAACAACAATGCTGTGTTGCTTATCTCAATTATACAGTCAGCCATGCCCTTCTTCAGTGAAGAAAACAAATATCAGTAACTAAACCAACAGGCTTAATCAGAAATAATAATGTTTCCCTACTAAACCAAAATTTCATAATTTTATAAGTTATCATTTCCATTTCCATTACACAAAATGGACCAAAAATTTACCTAAATTGAAACCAAATTGATAATTTTGATTTATGACATCAAAATGTTTGCTTGTTTCAGGTCTTCTTTGGTCATGCCTAGTGTCACTGAAGATTAACTAGATGGAGGTTGCAAAGAGCTTTGCAACTTTCTTGAGGTTGCCTGTCCTGATGGTCACAGGACTGTCATCACCATGACTAACATCAGTCTTCCAGAGTGATAGATAACCAGGTTTAGGTTATCTTTGGCTTCTAATTCTCCCAATGGGTATACTTATCCCAATAACTGTAAGTAGGTACAACTCTTTAATGTAACTGGATTATATGGATATCTTCTCCTCCAGACTGAAAATGCCCTTGTTGTGCTGATTACTGGGTGATATATGTCAGTGTTGAATCACTAAATTGTATATCTGAAACTAATATTACTCTGTATGTTAGCTAACTGGAATTTAAATTTTAAAAAATAAGCTTCTACATTTATAAAAAATTGCTCCTTGTGGCAAACAGTGTTGGATTTGTACATTTCATTTAGTCATTCTCTCAAGAACCTTGATGGAGCAGCATTCCCTTCAGCTAAAACTACTTTTCTTCAGGTAAATTGTACAGGCTAAAGCTAGGTCAGTAGAGAGTCTCCCTGTTCTATAGTCATTTTATTTGCCTACGTACAAACCTACACCTTGAAAAGGAAGCAGACTAGGGCTGAAACCATTCACAGAATGTTCTGTTGAAGATGAAGCTTAGCTGGTGGGTTTTGGTGCGCACCACTGTCACAGAGGTTCTTTCCAGATCACCTTCCACCTCCTTTTGATCATTCCAAGAAGAGGATTCTGGGGATGCTTCCGATTCTCACACAGGCAGTGTACTCTCAACCGTTTTGTCCTACCAAACAGCCAATTATCAACATGATTTTCAGGTGAAAGGGAAAAAAAATGTAATTGGCCTGAGGCTTCAAATATATTTTACTATTTAAAAATATTATACCTGGATACTTAAAATAATAAAAATCAAGAAAGATTCACTCCTTATCAGATTTGTTCATTTTTTTTTTATTAATTTCTTGGTCTGTTATATTTTCTGCTGATCATGGAAACCAAGTTATCCCTTAAGCCCTCAATTCCATAACACAATTGCTACCAGAATGATTACCTATTGTGCACTCATCACTGTGCTGGATACAGATATGGACGTTTGTCTTGGGGCTCTGTAATGGAAAGTCCTCAACAAAGTGTTCATTATTAAGCCACGAATAGGTTTCTGAAAAGGATAGAGTGATGCAACAAGCATAAGACTCAAATAGTATTTCCCAAATAGGTGACCTCACAGCAAGGTATTTCATCTCTGGGATGGTTCTCAGTTATTTCCTGCACAGCCACGACCAGTGTCCAGTCTGGAGGACTGTGGAGTTTGGAAGGGTGGGCTCATTGCAACAGACACTGGTAGACACAGCTGAGCAACTAATTGCCTGAGAGGTGTAGCCACCCTCGGTGGATGTTTTTGAAGGCTGGGTCCAGTGGATGTGCTCCTTTGGGGTAAGGTTATCCTGAGGCTCTTCCAAGACACTTCTAGTGAATGTGAAGATGACTCTCTCCCTCTCAAGAGCAGATAGAGTGAAATTCCCTGTTAATTAGTTTGATTTCTCTCACAATGTAGAAGGGGACTGCTGGGTCAAAGTTCATCAGTTGCCTGCTACCTACTACATCAAAAAGCCTCTGGCACTTGGTCTTGCACACAAAAGCTGTTCAAGCACTGATTGCTGGGACACCGGGTGGCTCCATCAGTTAAGCATTTGCCTTTGGCTCCAGTCATGATCACAGGGTCCTGGGATTGAGTCCTTAATCTGGCTCCTTGCTCAGCAGGGAACCTATTTCTCCCTCTGCCTGCCCCTCCCCCTGCATGTGTGCCCTCTTTTTCTGATAAATAAAATCTTCAAAAAAAAAAAAAAAAAAAAGAACTGATTGCTGCTGCTGTTGTTAGGGAAGAAAACAGATTGTGGGAGATGTTCACGAATTTTAGGGTGTTGGGTGGTACTGACGCACAGAAATTGGATAAAATGAGGAAAAAGGGTAATCTATTTTGACTTCACTAATCACTAAATTCTTATTTATATGGCAGGTAAATGCTTACTTTTGAACTCCTAATCCTTCTTCAGACAGCCTTTTTACCTACTATCCCTACCTCCAACACACACCCACTAACTCCCCTCTCACACAAACATATATTTGCACACACGCACACACACACACACATACCAGTAACACCACCACCACAAACACTTACCTGGCTAAACTCTATCACCTTAAGTCTCATTTATTCCACCTAATCTTCTTGGAACCAGAACACATCCCCAGAGTTTTTCAGTCCTCTGGAAAAGTCCTAAGAGCATCTCATTTCCAAAGTCTTCCCAGGGTTGTACAATCCCACTGCATACTCTGTCGGGCAATTCCACTGTCCCCAAGCATGCTATAATTACACAGAACAAATTCAGAACAACACCCTAGATTTTCAACCGTATTTACACAATTGTGCAGAAGACAAAAGACCCTTTCTTTCATACGAGTAGACACATAACTAAAGAATTGTTTTTTCAAGAGTGTGAACCTCTGACCTATTAGGCAGGAGATAAGTAAACAGAGGATGAAAGAAAAGAAAAGTCTACATGGCCTCTCCAGGCCAGGGGGATATTGCCAGAGTGAGAAGGTCTTTGGAGGGGTCTGAGATCTGTGTGTACTGCCTACGGAAAAAAAGCACCAAGGTGAGGAGGATGAAGTTGGGAGGGAGGTTGTTGCTTACCTTCTACTCAGTGCTGGAGTTTTGGCATTGGTTCTGACTTTAACATTTTGGGTTCACTTATGGGCCCAATTCATCCTAGCTTCCATCAGCTGCAGATCAATTTCTAAATTGTTCTGGGAAAGCCACATAATGAAAACTTGTCAGTGAAGAAAAATGAGTAGCGTCAGTTGTAGCCTGACTCGTGACCGTGACTGGTGGGGGCTTAATGTGCTTCGGGTCTCCCTTAGTGGAATATTATATACACCACCTTCCTAATGTGCACAGTGGTGTGAATTAGCTTTTTGAAACTTCAGGAGAGCCTATAATTTAGCGACTCAGGGCCATAACCACAGCAAAGAAAAGGATTAGGGTCAAAAATAGAATAGTTCAAAAATAACATAAGAAGCATTTTTACCTAGTATGAAGCTTTTGCCAAAAGAAAGAGCAGCCAGTATGCTCCTAACACATCCTTTGAGAACGTTAAATTCAGAAGTATGGTTTTGGATTTGTCAATATGATACATAAAACCCAACATTCTATGGCTATAATTAAATCACTTAAAAACCTCAGTCTAAAACACAATAACATTTTCATCATATAACTTTGTTCTGCGCATAGGATATGAATGCTTTCAGAGCAGATATTTGAAAATTCTTTGTTGGAGGTCATTGGTAAGTTCTGCTGGTAGATGGGTACATTTTTTTTAAAGATTTTATTTATTTCTTTGACAGAGAGATCACAATTAGTCAGAGAAGCAAGCAGAGTGGGGGTGGGAATCAAGCGCCCCAAAGAGCAGAGAGCAGGGCTCGATCCCAGGACCCCGTGATCACTACCCGAGTTGAAGGCAGAGGCCCAAGCCACTGAGCCACCCAGGCACCCCGGATACATTTTTGAAAGGTGCCTTTCCATTGTATGGAAATGAAGTTACTTCTAACTCCACCTAAACAGGTGACTAGAAAATGTGGAAGGAGGTTACACGAATTGGGTGGGAATGTGTTTCATGCACCTCCTCTTATTATTAATAAAACATGTTGTGAAAATCAAATTGGCTCTTTGTATGTTTCCTTGATGGCAGTCAGAAGGCAGGGTTGGAAGACCAAACTGCCTTCCTCTTTGAAAAAAAGACACAAAGTTAGGGTCCTCTAATAAGAGAAGGAATGTTAAAAAGCTACACATTTGATTATAAGCTAACTGGAAAAAAAAATACAAAAATCACTAAGTAAGAGATGCTTGGGTAGCTCAGTCAGTTAAACGTCTGATTCTGGCTCATGTCGTAATCTCAGGGTCCTGGAAATGAGGCCCGCATCAGGCTCTCTGCTCAGTGGGGAGTCTGCTTGTCTCTCTCCCCTGTTTGTGTTCTCTCTGTCTCTCTCTCTCTCAAATAAATAAGTAATCTTAAAAAAAAAAAAAGAAGAAGAAGAAGAAGAAAGAAGAATCTCTAGGTAATGGTAGGCCTCTGGGTCCCTGATATTTTTGGACCTGGTTATACCCACTGGTTACCTCATACTAAAATTCACTGAAATGCTGTGTTTAGGAGTTAACCCAGGTTATTAATATCAATAGCCTTTTAATTGGCTTTGCAATATCTCCTCTCACTCCTGTGGTCTTTCCCCATAGAAATAAATCAGATCATAACTTTCTCCAGCTCCACGCCCTCCAACCTCCTTATCTTGTCCTTGAACCATCTGATCTGGTCCCTCTCTCCCTGCTCTGACATTGTCTCCCATCCTCATTTTCCCTAATCTCTGGCTTCAGCCATCCTGGCCCTTGAGATGTCCCTCACAGATGCCACAATATTTTGCACTTGCTGTTCCCTTGTGCCTGAAATGCTCTTCTTCAAGCATAGCTTCCTTCATACCTAAGTCTTGGCCTGGTTGTCATTTTCTCAGATATGCTTTACTTGACCTTATGGAAAGACCCACCCTACCACCCCACCCACTCTCTAACACTTTATACCTTCTTTTCTTTATAGTATTTATCATTACGGTATATTAAATAATGAATGTATATGTCAATACTATCTTTATTCTTTCTCATTATAATGTCAAGTTCTGGAAAGGAGGTTTCCTCTCCTCTCTCTCTCTCTCTTTTAATTCATTGCTATAGTCTCATCACCTAGAATGGTAATGGGTCAATAAATATTTGTTGAAATGGAGAAAGGTCTATAAAGAGTGGAGGAAGGAGAACTCTGAAAGAAATAGGTGTAAGCGCATCTTTGCTGAGGGTCATATTGATCTAGGAGCTGCTTCGGGGAGGGGGGCGTGTCTTTAGGAGTCAGCACTTGGGCAGAAGACATGGAGAACTACCTTATCCTCCTTTTGATAGCCTCCTCCCCAGCCAGAACCAGACCAGGAGCTGTTGGCAGAACTACTGGGGTGTCCACTGCTGTGGGAAAGCAGTGATTGCTAAAGGTGGGTCACATCTCCATGTGTGAGTGGTACCAGCATATGTACAGGTCCCTTTGCTCCACAACCTGGGTGTCAGCCCAGGACAGCCTCCAGACACAAGGCACATTTCCTGGTAAGATGTGAACGGGCTCCACCCACCTCTCCTCTGTCTTCCATCCCTCTCCCAGGCTGGTGAAGCTTCCTTCACCTGGGTACATGGTGATCCCCACCCTGGGATCCTGAATCATGGCTTAACTAATAACAAACACCCATTAGAAAAGCAGAGCATAAGACTGTGTATGTATAAAAGAGCTGGATGATCAGGCAAGACGCTGGGGTGGAATTAGTATCTTGACCAGGAATAGGGGCTCCAGGGTTATTGCTGTTTTCTGTTTTGTTTTGTTTTATGTTATTAAACTGACCACCTTCTCTATATCAGACAAGAGAGTGAGTGATTATACAAAATAGCCTCAAGCCCCTGTATGTGCTAAATTTTATCTGTATATTCCCCTTTATTATCTGTACAATTTCAAAAAACTTGTTTTATCTAATTTCTGGAACCACATGAACATAGTATAATATAACACTTGTATACACTTTCCCAAAAGAAACAAGTATAAGCAGAGATATTCATTAATATAATACCTTCAATTTAGTGGCTCCCAAATTCACCAGATCATAATAAAAATAATTTCAGTTGTTTAAAACACACACACACACACACACACACACACACACACACACATTCTTGACACCCATCTGAGATTTACTAACTTAGGAACTTCAGAGGAAGGACCCCTATCTCAGTCTGCTTAGGCTACCATAACAAAATGTGCGTCTTGAACAACAGAAACTAATTTTCTCACAGTTCTGGACACTGGAAGCCCCACATCAAGGTGCCTGCATATTTCATTTCTGTGAAGGCTTGTTTCCTGGCTTCTGGAAGACCACCCTCGTGCTGTGTCCTCACATGGCTTCTCCTTGGTACCTGTGTGGAAAGAGAGATCTCTGTTGTCTCTTCCTTTTCTGAAGAGGACACAAGTTCTATCAAATTAAGACCTGCACTTAGTTCATTTAACCTTAATTTCCTCCCTACAGACAATCCTCAAATACAATCACACTGTGGATTAGAGTTTCAGCAGATGAATTTTGAGGAGACACAATTCAGTTCACAACATCCCCAGACAGTATATTTATAACAACATCCAAATTTCCCAGGTAATTTTTATACTCAGAAAAGTCTAAGAAGCAGTACTTGAGAATGAAAATAACTCCTTCTGGCTCTATGGAGACAGGGATCCTGTGGTTCTTACTTGAATTGGGGGAGAAATTCGTTAGGAACATATTTTGATAATAAGCTAAGGTTTTGCATAGGATGAAAAAGGAACTACAAAGATATAGAGGAAAGTAACTAAATCTGAACCAAGTGTTTTGCTTTTTGTTTTCATTTTTTAAGTTCCTGTAGAAAGTCAAAATTGTTCTTCAGTCTTACTGAGATTTTGCTGAATAGAAATAGTCTGTTAATTAAGCAATCTAAACCAGGGTGCCAGGGTAAAGAGTGGGTGAAAAGGAATGTACTAAGACTTCCATCCACTGGTGCCTTTAAATGTGTCCTGTCCAATCTCCCTTCACGAATCTCTGTGGCAGATTTCAGAACTTGCTAGAAAAGTCCAGGCACTAAGGAGGTTGGTCAAGATCTGGACAAACTAAAACTTCAACAGCAAGTTCAATTTGAAACATGCCTACTCTGAGCTTCTGTATTTGGAGAGGGAAGAAGTCGTGTTTGCCCTTTCCTTGTTTTTCTTTTATTGATTAATTGATTGATTGATTGATTGATTTTTAGCCCCTCGGGATTAGTAAAAGAGTGGAGAAGATTAAAAGGAACACAACTATTTTCATTAAGTGAATATTGTGGTCTTCCATTGGTTGTGGCTATCAATGCCCTTGTATGTGGCCATAGCCTATGTTCCATCTGTCTTGGAGAAACATAAGTGAATTATGTCAGAGGTATCTTGGGCAAGATCTCTCTACTTCACTGTTATCTCTTGGAGAGATATTCTATTTTGATCTCCTCTAGAATTTCCTTAGCTTCCTCCCCACTGTGGAAACACTTAAGCCTCCTGTTCTTAGGGTCTCTTTGTCCATCTTTCACAGTATCTCAATGATTGATGAAAATGCAGGCAACACATAGGCCAGGTGGTGGCAGTTCAGGATGTTGCTCTCTGGAATTTTCTGTCTGTCCCTTCTCTCTCTTTCTTTCATTTCCTTTCCCACCTGCCCAAATAGACAAAAGGTAAATCAGCAAGTGTACCAACCGAGCTGTGAAGTTCAACCAGGAAAGGAGATGCCAACTTCTCTCGATTGCATCTGCAATTCCTCCTCATCATAAGTGGTCCTGCTGAGGGCTGCCCATCTTGTTTCAATCTGGTGAAAATTCTCTGAACTCCCCTTCAGGCCAGCCACACATAAAATAGACTCAGAATTCTCTCTCTACCCTCAGTCATTTAATTATGTGGTTGTAGGAAGGCAAGGAGGACATAGTAGAGATGACTAGCCACACCATAGGTCCAGGATAGGCTTATGAAAATAATAAGACCGTTATTTTACATTAAACCATTAGCTACAATTCTGAAACAATGGGAAATTTTTCTATTCATATCCACTTGCAAAAAAACATAATGAGATTTACATTTTTGATGCATGGCTGTAAATCTCTGCCAAAGCAGACTGTACATCACTGATCTCGTATGACTGAGGTACTTCAGGACGCTTCTGATGGACCTCCTAATGATAGATTGCATTTTCCTCTTTTTCTTTACAGAGTAAATAAATCTATTTTGTAGACTAAATGTTTTAAATTCATTATCTCCCTCCAGTGTTTTTAGATTATTTTTTCCTAATTATCCCCTTCCTTGTGAAATTTTAATACCACAGACATACTGTATAACTCTTCATGCAATATCTGAGATTTTTCCACTCCTCCCTCAAGAACCTATTTTCATCCCCTGGAGGGCCATATTGGACCCATTTGGACTATATGGGTAGTAATTATGGGAAAAGCAGATTTCAGAGTATTCAAATACACAATTGCTTTGGAAAGCTCCATGATCATAAGTTTTATCCAATGTAGTTAAAACGATTGAAATAAACACTCCAGGTCCATTCTACAGCATCTTCCCAGATTGCACAGCAAGTTCTTAGGTTGGGGGAGAAAATCAATCAACAAACTAGATCCCTAGCATAGACATACTCTCCATCATCTGGGCAAGCTAATGGTGTTTCCCCCTCAACTTCCATTTTTAACACTTTTCAAACATCCCCAATAATCATAAGTCCTTACCTTCAGCAGATGGCTTCTTTACAGACATTGGACTTTATTCAAATTTCACCTTTGAGGACAATGCCAGCTCTCTGTTTCTTTTGATACGTAAGGGCTACCCTTTGTCCAAGACTGGTTCTCACTCCAGCCTGGAGCCTGTTATGTCAGAGAGAGGCCTAATGTGTGATTTTCTGCTTTCACCTTAACTGTAAAGGCGACTTCAAATTTCAATTAGAAGTAATAGTCTATAAACCACCACATAAAATTGTACAATTTTCATTCCCAATACTTAGTCTTATTCTTTCTCATTAGAGAGCCATATTGAACAATGAGGCTTTGCTTGCACACGTTAATGAAAGTGCCATGCCTGAAAAGAGTCATAAAATGGGAACCCAAAACAAAAGGCTTGAGAAATTTATATAAAGATTTTGGTTTTTATTGTAATCCCCCTGAAATAATGCTATACACAGTTCCTTTTAAATCTGTGCCATAACTATGGAGAGGGAAATTGGGAAATAATAGACTATTCTTTTATTCACACACTCTCCTTACTTCCCCTCACCACGACACCACCAAACCTAATCAACTAAGAATTCAATTGTAACAATAATTACAGAATTAGAAATTAGAATTAAGACTTTTATAGAGTATTATATTTTCTATAAAAGAATTTCACTGGAAGAAAATACAAAAAGCTGAATATAAGGTAATAATAGAAAATTAAGAACAAGGGAGGGAAATGCCAGGAAGTAATCTTCACATTTTTATTATAGATTGCATTCAGCTACAAGTAACAGAAAATTCCAATAGTTTAAGTGAAGGAAAATCCTGGAGATGCAGCATGGTATGATGAATTCATCTAAATAAGGACCTTGAGGACTCAGTTCCCTTCCTCTCTCTGTACTATCACTTGTTCTCAGAAGTTACTTCCTTATTGGTTACAAGATGGCTGAAGCAGTTCCAGGCATCCCATCTGGATCTATGAAGGAAAAGGTCAGCTCTATTTCCTCTGTGTGTGTGTGTGTATGTGTTTATCAGTCAGGAAAACTTTTCCTAGAGGGTCCCTACCCAACTTCTCTTTACTCTTTTCCTGGTGGCACATATATATATATGCCTGGAACAGTGACTAACCAAAGAAAATAACCAAAAGAAAATAGGATGACCATGAGTACGTTAGAAAAGTTCCCTTGGGGCTGCTGATGGAGCCAACGTCCTAATGAAACCAAAGTCTGAGCAGAGGAAAATTGAAGCCTGAATAATTTCAGGGCTCTGCCCAGGTGAATGAGGGGAGTGGGGTAGAAGAATATCAGTTGGATTGGTAGTTACCAGAGTCTGTTACATATTTCTAATTATATTTAACAGAAATGGGTTTCATTTCTCCTTTGAAAGATTTTGAGCTACAAAAATGTCCAACTTCTAGAGCTATTTTATCAGTGTTTTATTGAACTCTGTAAAGATAAAGCCCTAATTCACTTATTAATGATGGTCAGTGTCCACTGTCAGTTATCTTGGTGGATGTTGAAAGAGTTTCAGTTTCATTCTTCTAGCAAATATACCTGTTTTGCTCCAGACCTGAAGAACACCTTGACCTATATAGTATTTTTCACTGCTGATCTCCCCTGCTGGGCCCATTTCCCTCAATCTTTTTGAAATTCTCCTTTCTTTTAGTATTTGTGACCGTGCTCCTCCATTCTTTTTTTTTTTTTTCCTTTTTTTGGTTCTACTTGACCAATCTGATTATCTTCTGAAATTGAAACCCTTTGATAGCATTCTGCTATATATTTTTGTCATTTGGAAATATCATCTGCTTTTAAGAAATAAATGCCAACTCTACATATCATAACTTGGAAATAAGTATTTTATATTTCCTTAGGGAAATTCTTTCAAATTCAACATGGCCAAAGGTTATCACCAAATCTTTCTCCAAAAACTGACTGGCTTTCTAGACTTAATGGGGCATCATCATGTGACAGAACTCAAACTTGAAATTTTTATTATGATTGGCTAGTTTTTATGTTACATTTGTATTATCAAGCATGTCCTGCTATTTTTTTTTCCTATGGAAATGTCTCACTTTTTGGCTTCTTAAGACATGGAACTTAAGCGTTAGCCACAAAGTAAAAAATCAATACATGTTTGTTCCTTTTGTTGCTGTTACAGTAGTACAGAATATCACCATTGGATTTACTGAAAAATCCTTCTAAATGTTCTTATTCTAATTTCTCTATAAGTTCATGTTTCATATTTCCTTATACCAATACATGCACCATGTTTATTACTTTACTTACTATATTTTATTCTTTAATACCTATCTGATTTAGCACTAACATCAACAAAGCTCTATATAATCTTATATTCCAAGGTTATCACATTGACTTCTCAGTACAAATCTCTCTTTCCATTAAATCAATCAACTTTTTATTTCTTCTTCTGACTCATCTTACCTCTATAACCCTACATCAGGGTTTAGTATAAACTTGAGGGTATTTAATTCAAATCCCTCAGTGTGTTGATATGAAAGCTAAGCACCACAAACTTGTCTGGGGTCAGGTGACCACTGAAGGAGAGCTTGGGTTCAAACTCAAATGCTCTGTCCCCCCTTTCAAAACTATTAATGCAGTGCAATATTGCTTCTGACTATATTGAACTCATGCTTAACTAACATTTCTGTTCACTTTTTCCGTGTAAATGAATATAAATTCATTCTTACTGATGTCAAACTTTTAACCTAAAATAGGGAATATTAACTAAACCTCATTTTTTTTTTTATTAAACTGTTGACATTTCAGCATTCTGGTCAACCAAGATCACATTTTTATTTCCAGTCTTTCAATTTTTACAGCTCTTTGAAGCAAAATACTATGGCAGACAACACATTTCTAGGTACTGAGTAGGAATCATTAACTACATGCCAACCTAACACTCCCCAGAGCACAGGTTGAGAGGTTCATATTAGTTGTCCACAGATGATATAATTTTATCTCACTTACATTTAAACCAAACCAGTGAATCTGGCCTTAGACTGTGGGGTCAGAATTGTATTTAATGTGGCATATAGTCACAATTCCAAAAGCACTTTTACAATGACTCTATTCTGTAAACAGGTAGAGGGGAAAGGGAAGAGAAATGATAAACAACCAAAGACTTAATCTGAATGATAGAACATGCTAATCAATAGCTTCATGTTCAGAATTGACTCCTCTCTAACTGTGGCTTTTATTTTTCCTAAAATGTTGCAAAGACGCATAATTATGTCCCTATTATCTGAATCGGTATTTCTCTATCAACTTTCTCATTTACATCAAAGTCTTCCCATGTGGAATATGAAGAGAGGCATCAGTCTAATGCTCCGGTCCAGACAAAAAGTGAGATGGGAGAAATGAGGTAAGAGAACTGGCAGGAAGAGCATGTATGATCTTTGTTTTAGAAGTTTTATGTTATAGAACATCTGGATGAATTCAGAGCCTATATATGACCCTATATCAGATCATGATATCTCCAAACAAGAGACAGGAAATATAAGACTTCTAGAATGTGATCAACCTACAATACAGTATATGCAAGAGAGAATAAAAGTAGGGCAAAGAGCAGAAATGAAACAGCATCCTTATGTTTGACTCTCTTTGGCCATGTCTATACCACAGAGCTATTTCTCAGTAGTCTGCAACAAGTTGTGCATAAATGTTTGGGAATAAAACTCAGACTGGCCTTGGTGGATCATTAAGGAACAAACAGGCATTATGTCAAAGCTGTGATTAGCAGTAGGGATATAGTTGCCCTAGAATAACTCCAAGTGCAAACTAGGTTTACAGAAGAAAAATTAGGTGTTCTTAAACCAAAAAGAGAATACAAATTAGCCATTATCCCACATCTTCTGGTTGCATTATACTGTTCTGCTGATGTAATTCATAGCATGTAGACAAGATTCTGGTACTCTTATTTAAATCTTCATACATTTATCTAGTTTCATTCTTTCTTCATTTGTTTAGGAATATTTGGCTATTAATGAAAACAAAACTGTCTCCTGAGACAAGAATTGTTTTCAAATAGTCTCTTAGCTGACTCTGAATTTTTGTAACTGCCTCTTCTGTTATTCATACCTCTGACCTATTTTGTTTAAGTGCATCATTACCTTGGGGGACTTACTCTCTCTTATTATGACATGTGGCCCAGTTATCCAATGAGTCAGTATCACCTAGGAGATAATATATCTATTTGCCCCGTGAGTGCTACTTTAGGAAGAAAGAGTTAGTTTTCTCTATTAAAGAGTCCAATAGGGTTATTTAAAAAAAACAATCATTTAAAACATGATTAATTTCTCATTTAAATCTTACCCTTATGTGTCCTGTGTTTACTTAGTATAAAAGAGTTATTGATCAATTATTGATATGATTAAAAACATTTCAGCTTTCCTAAATATAAGGATGACTTTTAGATGATAATGATGAACTATTAAAATCGGTTTGTGTTTTATCTTTTATAGTCCCTATATTCCCTAAATATAGAGAATCCATTAACTTCAGTTTAAGTTCAACAAAAAATAATCTGTTTTCATTATGCTAAGGTTGCAGTATTTATTTTCCATCCCTAGGAAAATAGTATCATTCTGATCATTATATACAAATAAATATCTTATTTCTCACCAGAGGAATTGGTCCCCACATCATCTGGTTCTAATAGGCAACAGGGCTTTCATTCATGAGTACCAGAGGACTTGTAGCAAACAAAGAAACTGTTCTTAACAACACAGAAGTACCCCTCACTGTGGTTATAAACCAGGACTCAACACAGAGGAAACAAGCAAAAATGCCCATTTTCCAGCTTGTTTCTGGAAGGGGATTAACTACATACTTTCCTAGCCACTGCCTGGAATTCCAGTTTCTGATGAGCCTGCATGTATTTACTGACTGTAATCCTCCTCTTTGGGGCACTGATGGATCTTGGCATACCCACAAATACTGGGAGTCACTGAGGACACAGAGGGAGATTTGGACTATATAATGGTCATAGAGATAATCACTTAAGTCAGAAGAGCAATGTACAAGCAAAGTGAGAATTTCAACAAATAGGAAATATTAAAAAGTACCAAACATAAATACAGAGCTGAATACTACAATAATTGAACTGAAAAGTTCAGTTTTGAGCAGTATTGAACAGGGCTCAATAGCAGACTAGATCAAGCAGAAGTAAGGGTCAGTGAAATCAAAGATAGGGCAATGGAATTCATTCAGAGAAGTAAAAATTAAAAGCAAAACAAAACAAAAACATGTGATAGAGTGAAGATAGCATATAGAAATTAAGAGATACCAGCAAATGGACCTAATACATATGCATGATACAGGTCCCAGAAGGAGAAACGAGATATAAAAATACAAAGAAAACTTATCAAAGAAATAATGACTGAAAACTTGTTTACCTTGGAGAAAGAGATATCCAGATCCAAGTAGCCCAGGAAGTTCTAAAAAGGATGAATCTAAAGAGATCCACACTGAGAAACATTACAATGAAATTACCAAAAATTAAAGACAAGAAGAGAATCTTTAAAACAGCAAGAAATAAATAATGTGTTATATGCAAGGGATATGCCCATAAGACCCATAAGACTATGAGCAGATCTCTCAGCAGAAACTTTGTAGGCCAGAATGTGATGACAAGATATTTTCAAAGTATTGAAAACACAAAGGACTGCCAACCAAGAATACTCTATCTGGCCAAAGTGTCCTTAAGAATTGATGCATATAGAGTTTTCCAGACAAACAAAAGCTGAAGTTGTTCATCACCATTAGACTGGCCTTATTAAATGTTAAGGAAAGTTCTTCTAGCTAAAAGGAAAAGACACTAATTAGTAATATGAAAACACATTAAAGTATAAAAGTCACAGGTAAAAGTAAATATATATTTAAATTCAGAATACTGCTCTAATGGTGGTGAGTAAATCACTTATACTCTAGTATGAAGGTTAAAAGACAAAAGTATTAAAATAACTATAATGACAATAATTTGTTAGTAAATACACATGTAAAAGTTGCAAATTTTGACATCAAGAGCATAAAATGTGGGGCTGGTGGAGCTTTGCTAGGCATTTGAAGTTATTATTAGCTCACAATAGACTCATAATTATTTTTTTAGAATGTTACCTTTTTAAAATATTTACTTATTTACTTATTTGTAAGAGAGAGAGAGGCTGCATATGAATAGGGGCAAAAGGAGAGAATCTCAAGCAGATTGCCCACTGAAGCAATTGACCAATGAGATCACATGAGATCACAATTTGAGCTGAAACCAAGAGACAGATCCCTAACCTACTGAGCCACCCAAGTGCCCCAGACTGTTATGAATATCGGATATAAATACTTTTTTTTTAAAGATTTTATTTATTTATTTGACAGACAGAGATCACAAGTAGGCGGAGAGGCAGGCAGAGAGAGAGAAAGAAGCAGGCTCCCTGCTGAGCAAAGAGCCCATTGCGGGGCTTGATCCCAGGACCCTGGGATCATGACCTGAGCGGAAAGCAGAGGCTTTAACCCACTGAGCCACCCAGGTGCCCCAGATATAAATACTTTATGTAAGCCTGATTGTAACCATATGGTAAAAGCCTATAGTATATACAAAAATGATTTAAAAAAATAAAATAGAAAAATGAAATCAAAGATTATAAGTACAATAAATCATCATATTACAAAAGAAGAGAGGAAGACAATAATAAAATAACAAAAGAATTACAAAACAATGAACAAAAATGTCAACAGTAAGTCCATATCTATCAATAATTACCTTAAATGCAAATGGACCAATTTCTCCAGTCAGAATACATAGAGCAGCTGACTGGGTCAAAAACCAAGACCTAACTATATATTGCCTACAAGAAACTCACCTCAGGACATAAAGAGGCTGAAATTTCAGGGATGGAGAAAGTTATTTATTCCATGAAAATGAGAGAACAAATAAAAGCAGAGATAGCTGTAGATATCAGGAAAAAAAATAGATTTTAAGCCAAAGACTGTAACAGGAGACAAATAAAGTCATTATATAATGATAGGGGGGTCAATCATCAACAGGATATAATAATTATAAATATTTGTGCACTCAACAAAAGAATATCTAAATAAATAAAGCAAATATTAACAGACCCAAAGCAAGAAATAGACAGCAATACAATAATGGTAGGGGAGTTCAATAACCCACTTTCAGCAATAGATAGATCATTCAGACAGGAAATCAATTGTGAAACATTGGACATAAACTACACATTACCGCAGATGGACTTAACAGACATACATAGAACATTCTGTCCAACAGCAGCGAAATATACACTCTTCTCAAGTGTACATGGAACATTCTTTAGAATAAACCATACTTATGTTAGGCCAAAACACAAGTCTTAATAAATTAAGAAGATGGAAATTATATCAAGTTTCTTTTCCAACCACAATTGTATAAAACTAGAAATCAATTACAAGAAGAAAACTGGAAAACCCCTAGAAAAATACCTAGAATTTAAACAACATGCTCATGTACAAACAGTAAGTCAAAGGAGTCAAAAGAGAAATAAAAAAATACCTTGAGAGAAATGAAAATGAAAACACAACATACTCTAATTTGTGGGATGCAGAAAAATAATTCTAAAAGGGAAGTTTATAGCAATAAAGTCTTACATTAAGAAAAAAAAAAGAAAAAAACTTCAAATGAGAAACCTAACTTAACATCTCAAGGTACTAGAGAAAGAACAAACTAAGATCAAACTTAGCAGAAGGAAGGAAATAACAAAGGTCTGAATAGAAATAAAGAAATGAAGACCAAAAATTCAATAGATAAGATTAAAAAAAATTAAGACCTGTGTTTTTTTTAAAGATACACAAAATTGACAAACCTTTCACTAGATTCCCAAGGAAAAAAGAGGACTCAAATAAAATTAGAAATGAAAGAGGGGACATTACAACTGATACCACAGAAACACAAAAGATCATGGGAGACTAGTAACTATAAGCAATTTTTCACTAACAAATTCGATGACCTAGGAAGAGGTTTTTAGAAACATAAAACCTATTAAGTCTGAATCAAGAAGGAATAAAATATCCAAACAGAAGATTTGAGTTACTAGTAAGAGGATTGAATCATTAATCAGTCAAGAACCTCCCAACAAAGAAAAGTTTAGGACCAGGTGGTTTCACCAGTGAATTCTACCAGACATCTAAAGAAGACCTAATACCAATCTTTCTCAAAACCCTTTCCCAAAATAGAAGAGATGGTAACACTTCCAAATTTATCTAATGAACATAGATGCAAAAATCCTCAACAAACCACTAGTGAACCGAATTCAACAATACATTAAAAGGTTATACACCACAACGAAGTGGGACTTTTTCCAGGAATGTAAGTAAGTATAGTTCAACATGTGCAAATCAATGTGATAACCACATTAACAAAATTAAGGTTACAAATCATATGATTATCTCAATAGAGGCAGATAAAACATTTGGCAAAATTTATTATCCTTTCATAATAAAAACTCTCAACAAACTGGGTATAGAGGAAACATACCTAAACATAACAAAGGCTGTATGTGAAAAGCCCACAGCTAACATCATACTCAGTGGTGCAATGTTGAAAGCTTGTCCTCTAAGTTAAGGAACAAGATAAAGGTGCTCACTCACTACTTTTATTCAGCATATTACTAGAAGTACTAGCCAGAACAACAACAACAAAAAAAATACATAAAAGTCATCCACTTTCAAAAAGAAGTAACATTGTCTCTATTTTTAAATTACATGATATAGATAGAAAACCTTATAGGCACCACCAAAAAAGCTACTAGAACTAATGAACAATTTCAGTAAAGTTGCAGGACAGACTATACTAAAGTCAGTTGTGCTTCTCTACACCAACAATGAATATCAGCAAGAGATATTAAGAAAACATTCCCATTTATTATAGCACCAAAAAGAATAAATTACTTAGGAATAAGTTTAACCAAGGAAGTAAAAGATCTCTATACTAAAAGCTGTAATGCACTGATGAAAGAAACTGGAGAGCAGAAAAATAAACAGAAAGATATTCTGTGCTCAGGGATTGGAAGAATTAATCTTATTAATTTTAATTTTAATGTTGATACTACTCAATGCAATCTACAAACTCAATGCAATTTTTATCAAAATTCCAGTGGCTTTTTTAATATAAATGAAAAATAATCCTAAAATTTGTATGGAGCCACAAAAGATCCCAAATACTCAAAGCAATTCTGAAAAACAATGAAATTGGAAGCATCACATTTCTGATTTCAAGTCATATTAGCAAGCTATAATAACCAAAACCACAATAAAAAAATCAAAACAGGTATTACCATAGAACCAGACATACATGAAGAGTGGAATAGAATTGAGAGCCCAGGAATAAATTTACACATACATCATCAATTCATTTTTGACAACAGAATCAAGAATGTACAATGAGGAGCATTAAGATTAGTCAGTTAAGTATCTGACTCTTGATTATAGATCAGGTAGTAATCTCAGGCTCCTGGGATTGAGGGCTGCACCAGGCTCCACAATCAGCAGGGTATTTGCTTGAGGATTCTCTCTCTTTCTCTCTCTCTCTCTGTCCCTCTGTCTCTCCCCCAACTCATGCACACACACATGCTATCTAAAATAAAATTTTTAAAAAGAGTGTACAATGGAGAAAGGGCAGTCTTTTCAATAGATTATGCTGAGAAAACTGGACAACACATGCAAAAGAATGAAAGGACACCTACCTTACTCCATACACAAAAATAAATCAAAGTGGATTAAAGATTTGAGCCTAAGACTGGAAATTATAAAACTCCTAGAAGAAAACATAAGAAAAAAGTCTTGACATTGGTTCTGGCCATGAGTTTTTGGATATGACACCAAAAGCAAAGGTAATAAAAGCAAAAATAAACAATTAGGGTTATGTCAAGCTAAAGAGCTCCTGCACATCAAAGGAGATAATCAACAAAGAGGAAAGGCAATCCAATGAATGGGAGAAAATATTTGCAAAGCATATATTTGATAAGAGGTTAATATCTGAAATATATTTTTAAAACCTTATATAGCTCAACAGTAAAAACAAACCAACCAAAAAACCCAACCAATTCAATTTAAAAATGGACAGAGGAGATGAATAGACATTTTTCCAAAGAAGATACTCAAATGGTCAATAAGTATGTAAAAAAATGTGCTCAACATCACCAATTATCAGGGAAATGCAAATGAAAACCACAATGCCATACCACCTCACACCTGTTAGGATTGTTAATATCAAGAAGACAAAGAGGATGTAGGGAAATGGAAAACTTGTTCATTATTTATGGGAAGCTAAACTCAAACAGCCATTATGGAAAATGGTATAGATGTTTCTCAAGAATTTAAAAGTAGATCTACAATATGACCCAGAAATACCATTTTGGGGTGTACTTGCAAAGGAAATAATATTACCTCAAAGAGATAACTGTACTTCCACAGTAGTAACAGCATTATTTACAAAAACCAAGAAATGGAAACAACCTAGCTGTCTGTTGATGGATGAATGGATAGGAAAGATGTGATACATACATATACAGACACCATATACATATACAGATATATACATACATATACAGACACCATCAACACACACACACATATATATATATATATATATATATATATATATATATATATAACATATATATAATGATTCTATGCTTCATTTATTGGTGATGTGCCTGCTCTGTTTTTGTAGATTACCATATTATCTTTATAATAACTCTAAGTATCTATATTCTCACACAACAAATGAGAAAACTATTTATTTTGTCCCCTTATATGCTGTAGAACATAATGTCATATTCATGCTTCCAATTTCCAACAGCTTGTTGAATCCATATTTCTCCAGAATGTTTCTTCGGATTTTACCACACTGGTCAGTAATGCAGTTATTACTCCCCATTAGCACTGGCATCCTCTGGGACAAGAACTCAATGATTGTATATTGCATGAATTAATGGATGATTATGTTTCCTTAAATAGAAGCACATTAAAAAAACACAAACAAAACAGCAAAATTGATATCCCTTTAAATCCCTACAATTAGAACCAATAAAACAAGCTGGGAAATCTATACCAGGTTGAAGTTTCTTTTGATTCCCCAGATGTAACCCCTGGTAACAAAATTCTTCACCATGGAGCCAATGAGCTAGAAATCTCTAGCTAAAACTACTTCACCCTCCACAGAAACCATCTTTTCCTGTGGACACCCCAAAATAGACAGGCATCTTACAACATAAATTTTCCTTTCAGATGCAAATAAGAACACAAGCAAACAATTACACTTGAAGCATCAGTGTATCTTCTTACAGAAACATGCATTTCAAGAGCTCTGTGAAACACATTGATACCTCCTTTTAATGCTCTCAGAGGAAATGAATTTTCCTCAATAATTTAGACATTATAAGGTCAAATACATGGACTCTTGGAAGGTGAACTAAGGTAAATCTTGTGTTGCATATTTATTTTTACCTTATATTCTATTTAAAAAATCTCAAGGTAGGGGCACCTGGGTGGCTCAGAAATTGTGTCTGCCTTTGGCTCAGGTCATGATCCCAGACTCCTGGGATCAACTCCATATCAGGCTCCCTGCTTTATGAGAAGCCTGTTTTCCCTCTCTCACTCCCCCTGCTTATGTTCCTATTTTTACTGTCTCTCTGTCAAAAAAATAAAATCTTTTAAAAAAAATTTTTAAAAAATTAATAAAAACCTTCCAAACTTTATCTTGTGGTTGAGTTCCAGTTTCAAAGCATTGTGATCTGGGAATATGCAGGGAATAATATCAGTCTTTTGGTATCAGTTGAGCCCTGATATGTGACCCAGTATGTGGTCTATTCTAGAGAAAGTTCCATGTGTGCCCGAGAAGAATGGGTACTCCCTTGTTTTAGGGTGGAATGTTCTGTGTATGTCTATGAGGTCCACCTAGTCCAATGTGCTGCTCAATGCTCTTGTTTCTTTATTGATTTTCTGCTTGGATGATCTATTACTGAGAGTGGTGTGTTAAGATCCCCTACTATTAATGTATTCATATCAATATGACTCTTTATCTTGATTAACAGTTGTATTATGTACTTGACTGCTTATGTATTGGGGGCATAAATATCTACAATTGTTAGATCTTCTTGGTGGATAGACCCTTTAAGAATGGCATAGTGTCCTTCTTTATCTCTGACTACAGTCTTAAGTTTAAAATCTAATTTATCTGATATGAGAAATCTCTATATCAGAGATTTCTCTCTACCCCAGCTTTCTTTTGAGGCCCATTGGCTTGAAAGATGCTTCCCTATCCCTTTACTTTCAGCCTGGATTATCCTTAGGTTCCAAATGGGTCTCTTACAGACAACATATCAATGGGTCCTGTTGTTTTATCTGATCTGCAACTCTGTGCTGTTTTATGGGTGCATTTAGACCATTCATGTTGAGAGTGATTATTGAGAGAGAAGTTTTTATTGACTTCATGTTGCCTGTGAAGTCCTTATTTCTATAAATTGTCTCTGTAAATTTCTGTTCTATGACACTCTTGTGTTCTTTCTTCTTTTATAGAACCTCCCTCCCCTTAATATTTTTTGTAGTGCCAGTTTGGCGGTCCCATATTCTTTTAAACCTTGTCAGTCTTGGAAGCTCTTTATCTCTCCATCCATTTTGAATGTCAGCCTTGTTGGATAAAGTATTCTTGGTTGCATGTTCTTCTCATTTAGTGCCCCAAATATGTCTTGCCAGCTTTTTCTGGCTTGCCAGGTTTCTGTGGACAGGTCTGATGTTATTCTGATGGACCTTCCTCTGTATGTAAGGAATCTCTTCCCCCTCGCAGCTATCAAAGCTCTTGTCTAAAATTATGATACATCAGCCTTACAATCAAGTGTCTTGGGGTCTTTCTAGATTCGTTGATCTTGTGGGGGGGTATTCTTTCAACTTCTAGGACAGCAATGCTGATTCCATTGCCCAGATTGGGAAAATTTTCATGAAGAATTTGTTCAACTATATCTTCTAGTCTTCTTTCTTTCTCCACCCTCTCAGGGATCCCAATAATTCTGACATTGGAATGTTTCATGGCATTATTTATTTCCCTAATTTTGTTTTTATGGCTTCTAAACTATTTTTTCCTGGCCTTCTCCTGATTCTTTTTCTCTATCAGTGTGTCCTCCAGATCACTAACTCTATCTTTTGCCTCTG
Organism: Mustela putorius furo; assembly: GCF_011764305.1. Classification (NCBI taxonomy): domain Eukaryota; kingdom Metazoa; phylum Chordata; class Mammalia; order Carnivora; family Mustelidae; genus Mustela; species Mustela putorius. Next base: position 24,624,166 of record NW_025421341.1, read on the forward strand.
TTACAGTAGCTGTTAGAGTATTTAGATTAGAATGGATCTTGTTGATAGTATTTTTAACTTCTTCCTGGGTAACCTTCACTTAGAAGCTAAAGACCATCCTGCTTAAGAATGTTTGGATCAACAAGGAAACCAAAGAAGAACGTAAGCAATTCATGGAATCCAATGAGATTGAAGACACTTCAGTCCCAAACCTGTGGGATATGGCAAAGAAGGTTCTAATGGGGAAATACATAGCCATCCAAATTTCCCTCAAAAAAAGAAAAAAAAAGAAAGAAAAAGAAAAATCCAGAATACACCAGCTTTCTTTACACCTTAAAGAACTGGAGAATCAACAACAAATGAAGCCAACCCCACACAAGAAGGGAAATAATCAAGATTATAGCAGAGATCAATGAGGTAGAAACTATAGATACAGTACAACTCATCAACAAAACTAGAAGTTGGTTTTTTGAAAGAATCAACAAGATCAATAAAATACTGGCCAAACTAATCCAAAAGAAAAGAGAGAGGACCCAAATTAATAAAATTATGAATGGAAAGATAGCTATCACAACTAACATCTAAAAAATAGAAACAATCATCAGAAATTATTATCCATAGTTATATGCCAGTAAGTTAAGCAAACTTGATGAAATGGATGCATTCCTGGAAACCTATAAACTTCAAAAACTGAATCAGGAAGAAACTGACAACCTGAGTAGACCAATATCTAGTAACAAAATTGAAGCAGTGATCTAAAACCTCCCAAAAAACAAGAGCCCAGGACCTGATGGATTCCCTGGAGAATTCTACCAACTATTCAAAGAAGAAATGATACCTATTCTCCTAAGCTGTTTCAAAAGATGGAAACAGAATGAAAAGTTCCAGACTCTTTTTATGAAGCCAGCATTACCCTGATCCCCAAACCAGGCAAAGACCCCACCAAAAAGGAGAATTTCAGACCAATACCCCTGATGAATATGGATGCCAAGATTCTCAACAAGATCCTAGCTAATAGGATCCAGCAGTACATTAAAAAGATTATCCACCATGACCAGGTGCGATTTACCCATGGGATGCAAGTATGGTTCAACATTTGCAAATCAATCAATGTGATAGAACAAATCAATAAGTGAAGAGAGAAGAACCACATGATCCTCTCAACTGATGCAGAAAAAGCATTTGACAAGATAGAGCACCTGTTCCTGATTTAAACTATTCAAAGTATGGGGATAGAGGGAAATTCCTCAACTTCATAAAATTTATCTATGAAAAGCCCACAGTGAATATCATCCTCATTCAGGGAAAGTTGACAGCCTTCCCTTTGAGATCAGGAACACGACAAGGATGTCCACTCTCACCAATGTTATTCAACATAGTACTAGAAGTCCTAGCAACAGCAATCAGACAACAAAAAGAAATAAAAAGTATTCAAGTTGGCAAAGAAGAAGTCAAACTTTCTCTCTTCACAGATGACATGTTACTTTATATGGAAAACCCCAAAGACTCCACCCTCAAATTACTAGAACTCATTCAGCAATTCAGTAATGTGGCAGCATAAAAAAATCAATGTACAGAAATCAGTTGCTTTCTTGTACACTAACAATGAAAATATAGAAAGGGAAATTAGAGAATCAATTTCATTTATTATAGCACCAAGAACCATAAGATACCTGGGAATAAACGTAACCAAAGAGTTAAAGGATCTGTACTCAAGGAGCTACAGAACAATCATGAAAGAATCTGAAGAAGACACAAAAAGATGGAAGAGTATTTCATGTTCATGAATCAGAAGAATAAACAAGAGGGCACATATTGCATGGAGCACTGGATATGGTGCATAAATAATGAATTCTGGAACACTGAAAAGAAATTAAAAATTAAAAAAAAAAATAAAAGATATGTAAAAGAAAAATGTCTACACTGCCTAGAACCATCTATACTTTCAATGCCATTCTGATCAAAATTCCACCAGCATTTTTCAAAAAGCTGGAACAAACAATCCTAAAATTTCTGTTGAACCAGAAGAGACCCTGAATTGCTAAGGAAAGAAAAACAAAGAAAAACAAAACTGGGGGCATCACATTGCCTGATTTCAAGTGTTAGTATGAAGCTGTGATCACCAAGACAGCATGGTACTGGCAAAAAGACAGACGCATAGACCAGTGGAACTTAGTAGACAGCCCAGATATGGACCCTCAACTCTATGGTCAAATAATCTTCAACAAAGCAATATATATATATATATATATATATATATATATATATATATATGTGTGTGTGTGTGTGTGTGTGTGTGTGTGTATACACACACACACACATACATACAGTGGAAAAAAGTATTTTCAATAACTGGTGCTAGGAAAAGTCAACAGCAATGTGTAGAAGAATGAAATTTGACCATTCTCTTACACCACACACAAAGATAAACTCAAAATGGATAAAAGACCTCAATGTGAGGTAGGAATCTATCAAAATCCTAGAGGAGAACATAGGAGGTAATATCTTGGACATCGGCCACAGCAACTTCTTTCAAGACACGTCTCCAAAGGCAAAGGAAACAAAAGTGAAAATGAACTTTTGGGACCTCATCAAGATCAAAAACTCCTGCACAGCAAAGGAAACAGTCAACAAAACAAAGAGGCAACCCACAGAATGGAGAAGATATTCGCAAATGACACTACAAAGGGCTTATATCCAAGATCTATAAAGAACTCCTTGAACTCAACACACCCCAAAACAGGTAATTATATCAAAAAATGGACAGAAGACATGAACAGACACTTCTTGAAAGAAGACAAACAAATGACTAACAGGCACATGAAAAAACATTCATCATCATTAGCCCTAAGGGAGATTCAAATTAAAAACACATTGAGATTCCACCTTATACCAGTTAGAATGGCCAAAATTAACAAGACAGTAAGCAATGTGTGTTATAGAGGATGTGGAGAAAGGGGAACCCTCTTACACTGTTGGTGGGAATGCAAGTTGGTGCAGTCACTTTCGTGCAAGTTGGTGCAATCACGTTGGTGCAGATTCCTTAAGAAATTAAAAATAGAGCTACCCTATGACCTTGCAATTGCACTACTGGATGTTTATCCCAAAGTTATGGATGTAGTGAAAAGAAGGGCCACCTGTACCCCAGTGTTCATAGCAGCAATGGCCACAGCTACCAAACTGTGGAAAGAACCAAGATGCCCTTCAATGGACAAATGGGTAAAGAAGATATGGTCCATATATAAAATGGAGTATTATGCCCTGATCAGTACGAGAAGAATAAATGAAAGAAGATGGGATTGGGAGGGAGACAAACCATAAGTGACTCTTAATCTCACAAAGCAAACTGAGGGTTGCTGGGGGGAGGGGGTTTGGGAGAAGGGGGTGGGATTATGGACATTGGGGAGGGTATGTGCTTTGGTGAGTGCTGTGAAGTGTGTAAACCTGGTGATTCACAGACCTGTACCCCTGGGGATAAAAATATATGTTTATAAAAAAAATAATAATAAAAATAAAAATAAATAAAAAACTAATCAAAAAATTAATTAATTTATTTATTTATTTATTAAAAAAAAACAGTAGAAATGATGACCAGCAAGCCACAAAAGGTAGGGATCTAGTTTTTACACAAATATATTGACCTTAAGAACTCTATTTTAGAAAAGATACAGAGTCGCTTCTCAGACTCTTTTGGCAACAATCTACTAACATTTTAGCTTATTCCAATGAAAATAGATGGTGCAGCAATATAAAAACAACAGTACCATTAAAGTTAAATAGTTCTGAGCCTCACTTTCCTGAAATAATAATATTGGCCTTTTGCCTCTGTTATAGCAAATGTATTAAATATTCATGCTGATATTTATTTTCTAAATGTAAAATGGAATTAGGATAACAAATAAAGTCTACCATCTGGTGATAATATTGGTTATATATTATATATTTTTTGTTTCTTGGCCTTTTACATGTTTGATTCAAGGTAGGTTACTGAATAATGCATAAACATCTTTAAAAATGCATTTCAATAGTTGAGATTATAGTTGGTTGTCAGTTTTCTCATCTTGAACTAATAACGTGGTGATTTTCTTTTTGTACAGAACAAAACTATGGAGAAGCTAACCATTAAAACCTAACTGGTGTTGAGTCAAAATATTTTTTCTGATACAGATTCTCTATCAGTGAGTTCATTTCATAGAAGAAAACCATGACAATATTCTGTATAAATGCTATATTTCCTGAAGCATCTTCTTATGAAAGTTTTTGTTTGTTTTGTTTTTTTGTGTGTTGTTTTTGTCTTTGTTTTGTTTTGGTTTTTTTTAGTGATTAGAGATAATCTCAATACAATCTAATGAAAAACCCCAAATAACTAAATGATGTAAACCTATGGAAGACAAAATATCTATTTGTTATGGTTCTGCCTTTTGGAGGGATTGCTTTTATTTATTCATCATAAAATGATGCCCCATCTATTTATACTTTGAGGCAAAATAGATACTAAAAATTTAGTGTCTTAATTTAGGGTTTTTTAGGTAGTAACTGTCTATAATATTGCCATGTTCTGGGTTCTGATTCTGAGTTTTGAAGATTCAGAAACTTGACTACTTAAACCTACATCATGACTCTTCATGTTTGGTGGCAAACTGACTTTAATTAAGCAGATCTATCAAAGATTGGTTGATAATGTAAAATCCCATTTTATTAATTTTGAATGAGAAACACAACTACAAATTAGACTCAGGACTGGCTACATAATTGGTACAAAATTAAAATGCAGGACCCCTTGATCAAAATGACTAAGAATTTCAAAACAGCAATTGTGGGCATTAAACTGAGGACAGGTTTCTTCTAAGAGCAGACACGTTTTATAACTGCATAGGTCACATGCTCATATATCTGCCAAAGGTTTCTTGAAAGTGCAGAAGTGGAGTGAAAGGATTTGGACACACACCTGTATTCCCAAGAACAATGGTTGAATTGCTATTTCAACCTTAGCCAAGGAGAATGGAAACACATTAGCAGTTCCTACTGCTGGCTCAACTTCATGTAGCTCATTGCTCTTCTCTAGTAATAAGGCATGAGCTTTCTTCATCATGTTACAATCCAATTCAGCTGCCAAGAGATTTTGCAAAATACTCTGTCTTCTTAGTTGGTTTTGGTAGATGACCTAGTCACATCAGCTACACATTCAAAACCTATCTTGGTGTGCACTCTTATTTTTTTAACTTCCTACCTATGTGGTTTATTTTTTTTCTTAAGTTTTTATTCAAATTCCAGTTATATAACAAAGAGTGTAATATCAGTTTCAGTTATACAATGTAGTGATTCAACACTGTGTTGTATTTCATACATAATGTGTTGGTTTTGGTAGTTTCTATTCTAGAGGATGGATAGTCTTTCTCAGCTCATTCCTAGACTTTACAGAAAAATCATCTGCATTTACTAGGTTTTATTCACTCAATCAGCGCATCTTTATTGAGTGTCTACTATGTAAATGATAGGTGCCAAATAGAGTTTAATATTATAGAACATTTTTTTCAATGTATATTGAATCATATATTCAATATATGTTGTTTAAGATATGATATTCTGATAATTGACACATATATTTTTCTGTTACATTAAACATAAATATAAGTCCAGCCATGTTTATTTACATTAACAAACACAACTTAAATTATCCTAAACATGAAATAAATATATAATAGATACATAGATATATAAAGTGGTTTCAAGTAACTGAATTCTAAAATACAAAATATGTCATTAGGATATCTCTTTCTCCTCCTCCTCATCATCATCCCTCTCTCCATACTCTCTGTCTTCCTCTCCATTATCCTATTTCCTATAAGTTGGTTTTATTGTCAAGCAGGATCATTCCACATAGTTAAAAAAATATACTCAAGTACCTCTAAGCTCACATGTCAGAGAAGAGAACATCTTTCTTGTTTGAGCCTCCAAAAAGATAATGTCAAAAGATTTTGATTGGAGGGTGCCTGGGTGGCACAGTTGGTTGAGCAACCAATTCTTAATTTTGGCTCAGGTTGTGATCTCTGGGTCTTGGGATTGACCCTCATGTTGGGCTCCATGCTCAGTGCAGAGTCTGCTTGAGAGTCTCTCCCTCTCCCTCTGCCTCTCCAGCTTGGGCTCTCTCTCTCCAAAATAAATGCATACATATAAAAAACAAAAGTCTCTGATTGGCCTTATCTTGGTCATGTCACACACTCACCCACCTTAATCCAATGACTATGTCTTGGGGCCTGAGACACCGTTATTAGTCATTCACAAGAACGTAAGTCCAACTGGAACGTTGAGAGAGAACTTGCAAAAGGGAAAGGGAGGGCTTTTGTTACCAAAAAAAGAAGAGTTTCTCTGCAGTAAAATAGTTACCTTCTTCAACTTTACACAATAGGACCCTATGGTTAAATGTAAAGAAAGCTTAAGATTTCAAGTCTGGGGGTACCTGGGTGGTTCAGTGGGTTGAGCCTCTGCCTTCGGTTCAGATCATGATCCCAGGGTTCTGGGATGGAGCCCCACATCAGGCTTGCTGCTCTGCCTACTTGTAATCTCTCTCTGTCAAGTAAATAAAATCTTAAAAAACAATTTGAAGTCTGGAGAAAAGGATGTACTACTAACTTGTTGCCTATGGAAATGTGGTCAAATCATGGTGGCATGAAGTGCTAGTGAGGGACTAGTCATTTGATTTTTAATGGAAAGTGTGAAGCAAACAGAACTATGTTCTACAGTTCTCAGGGGGAAAACTTTCAGGATAAATTTAAGGAAAATTCAGGATAATTAAACTATCAGTTTTGTCCAATTTTTTGCATCTATAGAAAGATGCCATTTTATTTTTTTGAACCTGGTCAAAACCCTTAGGAGTTAGAGTTCCCATTTTATAAAATGGGACAAATACTCCAATTATACAGACTTTCATCAAAGACAAAGAAATTATGGGGGCCAGCAATTCCAGGTTTGAAGCTACACCTTGGGTTTTGATACTCCCAAGGACTGAATTATTCCTTGTATACCTCTCTGATACTTTCTAAAATCTAAAGGGACCAAGCTCTTTCCACTTATTCTGGCTCCCTATGAGGAATGCCCAGAAGCATTTGCATTGCTCCATACACATCATAGCTAATGTTCTGCAGAGTTGATATTTCAAAGTACTTTTAAATTCTTTTCTTAAACTTCATCCCCTGGAGAAAGGCAATGGTATTATTACATAATGCAGTGTGACTTGGCTAGAGATGAACGGCTCATAAATGGACTTGTGTGCAGGTAACACAATCATCAATCCTGCCATAATTCCACTCCTGCTTCCCTTCACATAACACAGGGTAGAACAAGCACATGAAAAGCTGTAGTATACCACCTCCCCACCCACACCCACACTGCCAGACTTTGAAAGCATGCTCTGACCCATATGACAACACATTCGAGAAATGTTGCTCTTGTGTGTCTTCTCTATCTGTGGCATGATCAGACCCTCACACCTGTCTCCAAAACTCCTCAGTTGCATCAGGGGACACTTCTGGGAGCTGTGGTAACAGCGGATGCTTATTCTGTTCCCCCGCAGGGAAAGAGGGCCACTTTTCCTCCTGCCAACTTGTAGGGATGCTGAAACAGGTCCCTGGATATATTTATAACTTGAAGGAGACATTCCAGTCACAAAAGCCCTGAGATCAGTGAATTACGGCAACACTAAGAAAGCCTAAAACAACAGCAACAGAACAACAAAATCAGCACCAGAAAATCCCGCCAAATAAAAGCAGTTTTTATCACTTCCGTGGTCACCTTCGGCATGGATTAATGTTATTATCTTAGTGTGGAATCTCAACCAAGATGGTTTTAGAAATCTGGGCTTCTGAATCACAGGGACAGTGAAGGCGTTGGGCTGGTGATAAGGGCTGCTTGGGGAAGCAGCAGGCAGCAGCAGGTCCTTAATGGATAACAAAGCAATTCTCAGAGCATGGATTTGTCACAGACATGACACCAAGGTAAAGAGAGAGAGAGAGAGATTGTAGAGTGTGTCATTTTTTTCTTTCTTTCTTTTCTTTTTCTTTCTTTCTTTCTTTTTTCTTTCTTTCTTTCTTTCTTTTCTTTTTTTTTAACTTTAGGTGGAGGAGAGGGAAAAAAGGAAAGTTAAATAAATGATACAGACTCAAGTTTCAGAAACAAACTAAGGAAAACCAAAAATAGCCAGCTCCCTAGATAGAGTGGAAGGGCTGTCTGCAATGGGGGACCCTGGAGGCTACCTCTTCCAGGGAACCTACCAACCCTGTAAGACGTCTTTTGTTTGCTCCCTTAATGGATCCTGTCAGCACTTTAATATCCTCAAATATCTCTAATGGTAGCAGTGTCCCCTGAAGACCAGTTGGCAGCTGTCTGTGGGACAATCCTGTTTTCAAAATGGTATAGTTCTTCTGGCTGGCTCTTCACAGTCCCATGGAAACCAACAGGGATATCACTTTGGGCCCAAAAAGAAGGGACAACTGCAATTCAATTTCGGTTTTTGTGTGTGTGTGTTTGTTTGTTTGTTTGTTTTACCACAAGTTGCTGAAACTTAGTCAAAGCGATCAAAAATGAGTTTATGAAATTTTATTAAAATAGTCTTATTTGCATTAAATAATGACAAAAGATATAGCATATCTAATATGGGCTTCAGATTTCATTCAATCCATTTAAAAAAAAATCTTATACTTCTTCTCCACTCTCATAACACCTTCTTAAAAAAGCTTTTATCTTATTTTCAGACTTTCTAACTTGAAACCTTTCTACCCTGCAAGTTCAGACACTGACATCCATTTATACTTTTTTTTTCTCTCCTTATTCATTCATTCAAAGCTGCCCTGAGGCAAAACCAAAATCAAGAAGTCTGTGGCATTTGCCTTTAGTGCCCCTTTATCCACCTTTACTCATATTTCCTCCACTCTTTTAAGAGTCTTAGTCTTTCCTTCCCTTGGGTGTCCAGTGTTCTCGAACTTTCTGGCCATGTAGAAGCCTCTTCAGTGGTGAGAATACCGTTCATTAACCTGTACCCAGGCCAGCTGTCCCAGGAGTCCTGGAGGGCAGGGATGTTTCCAGTCACAGGATGTGAAGAGCTGGACAACTCTACCTCTCCTAAACTCACTTTTGCCATCTGTAAAATGGAATAATACTTAATTCACAATGTTCCCTCATAGGGGAAGCCCTCCACACACTCAGTCCTTCCCAGCTCTTCTGTACCTCTGCCTTGAAAATTCTAGTCTAGGTCAGTGTCCCTTATACTGTATCTTCAGGGACATCTGCCCAGACCTGCCTGAGAAGCTGCTCCCCTCTTTATTGAGTGGCCACAATTTGTGATTCTCTTATGTTATTTTATCATTTTATTTGTCGGTTTTATTTTACCTTTATGGGGGGGGTGGTATTTTGCCTCTCCTTCTAGACTGTAAGCTTGCTCTAGACCCTTATAGAGCACAGAGTACTTGGTACCTTAAAGTCTCGATAAACATTTTATTGACCCTCCATGTGCATGCGTGGAAATAAACTAAGATGCACCCTCCCCACATTAGAACAAACAAAGCTATTTATTCAGATAGTGCTACAACTGGGGGGGTCAGCCACCATCACTTGTGCTTGGCAGAGAAAGACTCAATGGCTTTGGAGGATGGAAGAAAGTTTTAGGTCAAAAAAAAAAAAAAAAGGGAAGACTTTAGGATGCTCTCAAGAAGGCTGTTAACATGGGGAAGCTGGGCTTTTGTTTATTTTGTTTATTTTTTTTTATGACTTTATTTACTTGATGGAAAGAGCACAAGCAGGGAGAGAAGCAGAGGGAGAGAGAGAAGCAGACTCTCCACTGAGCAGGGAGCCAAATGCAGGTCCTGGTCCCAAGACTCCAGGATCATGACCTGAGTAAATGGCAGATGCTTAACAAACGGAGATACCCAGGTGCCCCAGAAGTAGGGCTTTCAATGAGTGGTTTAGGAAACATCTTTGGCTTTTTCTGGCTGACTCTGAGTTGGAAGTGGGAACAAAATATACAGGAGTTGAGAGTCACTGACCAAGTCCCATTGTTCAGAACTGATTACTGAAGAGGTCAGTTCAATTGTCATACATCGTCTGACCCTTTTCTCTTTGTACATTTCCTCTCTCCCATGATTACTTCCATTTTCTTTCTATATCCAATACATACCCTACACTTCCAGACAAATTATGGAGGGAATATATTAGTTAGTTTAAAAGAAATTATTAATAAGGCATACCCAATTTTAAAGAAAAATGACATTTATTAGAGCTACTGAGAATTTGAACAAATGGATGGGTAAGAAACAATAAACAGGGGCCACATGGGTGGCTCAGTTGGTTAAATATCTGCCTTTGGCTCAGGTCATGATCCCAGAGTCCTGGAATCAAGGCCCAGATAGGTCGGGCTTCCCGCTCAGTGGGGAGCCTGCTTCTCCCTCTCCTTCACTTACTACTTCCTCTGCTTGTGTTGTCTCTCTCTCTGTCAAATAAATAAATAAAATATTTTTTAAAAAAGAAATAATAAACACCAGTGAGGGGAACAATGTTTGGGGGCAAAGTATTACATTGATAATCTTACAAATTACATTGCAGGAACAACTCTGCTTAGTTTTTCTCTTTAAAATATACAAATAATGAAAGATTAAATTTTTCAAGATGCTAAGTTCATAGAGGAGACCAATAAAAAGATTTTTGATGCCTTTGCATTGACACCTGGACATCAAGGAAATTCACCCCTCTCTAGCCCTGTGCCTGGAATCCTTCGCCCTTGTCTTCCTTGCTCTAGACTCTGACCTTCAAGATGACTTCCAAGAGTCATCCTTCTCTGCAAGGCTGTTGTCAAGAATAGGCACACAGCTCTTCCACTGTCCAGATTCGTAAATCTTTTATCACTCAACACTTAATGACATTTGGTGGTGAGTATTTATGTTCATGTTCTCTCTTACCAACTAAATTGGAAGTTTCTGTCACTTTTGTGCATTTACCACAGCAACTATAGTATATACACACTCAACTCATTTGGCTGTATAAATACTTTCTTTCACCATTAATAAAATCAGGAAATCAATAGACATTAAAGTCTCCAAGACAAGAAGAACTAATTCCTATTCTCCTGAAACTCTTCCAAAAAATAGAAATGGAAGGAAAACTTCCAAACTCATTTTATGAGGCCAGCATCACCTTGATCCCAAAACCAGACAAGGATCCCATCAAAAAAGAGAACTACAGACCAATATCCTTGATGAACACAGATGCGAAAATTCTCACCAAAATACTAGCCAATAGGATTCAACAGTACATTAAAAGGATCATTCACCACAACCAAGTGGGATTTATTCCAGGGCTGCAAGGTTGGTTCAACATCCGCAAATCAATCAATATGATATAACACATTAATAAAAGAAAGAACAAGAACCATATGATACTCTCAATAGATGCTGAAAAAGCATTTGACAAAGTACAACATCCCTTCCTGATCAAAGCTCTTCAAGGTGTAGGGATAGAGGGCACATACCTCAATATCATCAAAGCCATCTATGAAAAACACACTGCAAATATCATTCTCAATGGAGAAAAACTGAAAGCTTTTCTGCTAAGGTCAGGAACACGGCAGGGATGTCCATTATCACCACTGCTATTCAACATAGTACTAGAAGTCCTAGTCTCAGCAATCAGACAACAAAAGGAAATTAAAGGCATCCAAATCAGCAAAGAAGAAGTCAAACTATCATTCTTTGCAGATGATATAATACTATATGTGGAAAACCCAAAAGACTCCACTCCAAAACTGCTAGAACTTGTACAGGAATTCAGTAAAGTGTCAGGATATAAAATCAATGCACAGAAATCAGTTGCATTTCTCTACACCAACAATAAGACAGAAGAAAGAGAAATTAAGGAGTCAATCCCATTTTCAATTGCACCCAAAACCATAAGATACCTAGGAATAAACCTAGCCAAAGAGACAAAGAATCTATACTCAGAAAAGTATAAAGTACTCATGAAAGAAATTGAAGAATACACAAAGAAATGGAAAAATGTTCCATGCTCCTGGATTGGAAGAATAAATATTGTGGAAATGTCTATGCTATCTAAAGCAATCTACACATTTAATGCAATCAAAGTGCCATCCATCTTTTTCAAAGAAATGGAACAAATAATCCTAAAATTTGTATGGAACCAGAAAAGACCTCAAATAGCCAAAGGAATATTGGGGAAAAAAAGCCAAAGTTGGTGGCATCATAATTCCATATTTCCAGCTCTATTACAAAGCTGTCATCATCAAGACAGCATGGTACTGGCACAAAAAAAAAAAAAAAAGACACATAGATCAATGGAACACAATAGAGATCCCAGAAATAGACCCTCAACTCTATGGTCAACTAATCTTTGACAAAGCAGGAAATAATTTCCAATGGAAAAAGACAGCCTCTTCAATAAACGGTGTTGGGAAAATTGGACAGTCACGTGCAGAAAAATGAAATTGGACCATTTCCTTCCACCACACATGAAAATAGACTCAAAATGGATGAAGGACCTCAATGTGAGAAAGGAATCCATCAAAATCCTTGAGAAGAACACAGGCCTCAGCCGCAGCAACTTCTTCCTAGGAACATCACCAAAGACAAGGGAAGCAAGGGAAAAAATGAACTATTGGGATTTCATCAAGATCAAAAGCTTTTGCACAGCAAAAAAAACAGTTAACAAAACCCAAAAGACAACTGATAGAATGGGAGAAGATATTTGCAAACGACATATCAGATAAAGGGCTAGTGTCCAAAATCTATAAAGAACTTAGCAAACTCAACACCCAAAGAACAAATAATCCAATCAAGAAATGGACAGAAGACATGAACAGACATTTCTGCAAAGAAGACATCCAGATGACCAACAGACACATGAAAAAGTGCTCCATATCACTTGGCATCAGGGAAATACAAATCAAAACCACAATGTGATATCACCTCACACCAGTCAGAATGGCTAAAATCAACAAGTCAGGAAATGACAGATGCTGGCAAGGATGCAGAGAAAGGGGAACCCTCCTACACTGTTGATGGGAATGTAAGCTGGTGCAACCACTCTGGAAAACAACATGGAGGTTCCTCAAAATGTTGAAAATAGAACTACCCTATGACCCAGCAATTGCACTACTGGGTATTTACCCTAAAGATACAAACGTAGTGATCCGAAGGGGCACGAGCACCCGAATGTTTATAGCAGCAATGTCTACAATAGCCAAACTATGGAAAGAAACTAGATGTCTATCAACAGATGAATGGATAAAGAAGATGTGGTGTGTATATATATACACAATGGAATACTATGCAGACATCAAAAGAAATGAAATCTTGCCATTTGCGACAACGTGGATGGAGCTAGAGGGCATCATGCTTAGCAAAATAAGTCAAACGGAGAAAGACAACTATCATATGATCTCTCTGATATGAGGAAGTGGAGATGCACATGGGGGGTTAAGGGGGTAGGAGAAGAATAAATGAAACAAGATGGGATTGGGAGGGAGACAAACCATAAGTGTTTCTTAATCTCACAAAACAAACTGAGGGTTGCTGGGGGGAGGGGGGTTAGGAGAAGGGGGGTGGGATTATGGACATTGGGGAGGGCATGTGCTATGGTAAGTGCTGTGAAGTGTGTAAACCTGGCAATTCACAGACCTGTACCCCTGGGGATAAAAATATATTATATGTTTACAAAAAAAAATTCAATGGAAAAAAAAATCCCCAAGACAAAAATGAGAGTATTTTACCCTTTGTATGTGGGAATGAAGTTACCTAGTATTTAATGACATGACCTCTATTAGACTGTGTGCTTCAGACTCAAGCTTGATTGACAACACAAATACTTAGGGAAATTTTTAAAAGATCTCTAAGTTTTGGCTTTCTCCTATAAAATGAAAATAATGATGTATGTCCTATACAAAACATACTGTATTTTAGTACAGGGGAAACAGTGAGTGATCAGTAAACATTAGTTCTTAATACATTATTTAAACATTACTTGGGGAGCCTGAGTGGCTTAGTCAGTTAAATGTCTGCCTTCAGCTCAGGTCATGATCTCAGGGTCCTGGGACAGAGCCTCTTGTCAGGCTCCCTGTTCATCAGGAAACAACTACTGCTCTCTCCCTCTGCTCTCCGCTCAATCATGTTCTCTCTCACTCTGATCTCTGTGTCTACTAAATAAATAAAATATTTTTTAAAATAAATAAAAATAACCTAAAATTATATGTTAAAATTTATAAGAAAACATCTATTTACAAAAAACACATATTTCTAAAATTTGAGTTGTTATGAATGTGTTTGGATTGTTTTTGAAAGAGTTTTCATTGACACAAAAAATCAAATCTATTAAATATATGGAGAATATATTAGTAATATGATTACTTACTTCAGTTGAGTACCAAACCCAAATAGTCATGGTCCAGTTTAAAAAAATTAAAAATATATAAAGTAAAAAAAAAAAATAAAAAGCATACAACAAAAGTAGACACGTGACAGCAGAGAGGTTCCTTTATGGGCCTCTCGGGCAATATACCAACTGATCAGATGTTAGTTTAGTAAAAGAACAGTAGTCACTATAGGATACTATAGTGCTCTGAACTTGGAATCAAAGCTCAGGATTCAAGAGCTACCATTTGCTAACCATGTAATTGAAGGTAAACCATATATAGTCACTAAAATTTTATCCCCTTGTAAAATGAAGATAAGATACTTAACTCAGGAGTAGTAAAACACAGATGTGAAGGGACTTCTGTTTCTGGCTATGATTGGCATGCTTGTAACAAATCAATTTAGCACCCAGAATAACTGGGAAAGTCAGAAAGGATATATACATGGGGTCTCAGGAGACTCAGTCAGTTAAGTGTCTGCCTTCGGCTCAGGTCAGAATCTCAGGGGTCCTGGGATAGAGTCCCACATTGGGCTCTCTGCTCAGTGAGGAGTCTGAGTCAACTTCTACCCTTTCCCCCTGCTCTTAATCTCTCTTTCTCTCACTCTCTCTCATATAAATAAATAAAATGTTAAAAAAAATAAAAAGATAGGTTATATACATGAAATCTGGTTGAAGTCACTGGAAAATTTCTTAGGCAGCCAGGATCGGAGGACTAAGGTCCCAGGAAAAAAAATGATGATCATTAAGATGAACTGAACTCATGCATGCTTCTTTTCCTTTCAGGGCATTCGTTAATTTTTGATATGGGTAAGAGATTGTGATGCCAGGCAGAAGATGATTCACCAAGAGACAGAGGGGGCAGCAGAGCTTTCGAAAATACCATAGGGCTGGGAGACAAAAACTGGAGTTCAGGCCAACAAGTTCTCAAGGGTTTGAGGGAACAAGATCATGGAAAATAAAGAGGCATAGAGAAGTAAGCCCTACATTCTCCGTACTCTCCATTCAGCATTTGCCAATTCCTTATTGAGCAGTGTCAGAGGTTAAGAAGCTAAGTAAAAAGCAGCTGAAAAGGAGAAGAGTGTTTTTGGCAATCTCACAGCACTGGGTAAACAAAAACTGGAATTCGGGACTGCCAAGGAAAAGAGGTTCTAGAAAGCACTCCAGTCTTTCATCTGGGACTCTTGGCAAGCTTTACTCCAGGAATTGAAGGTGAAAAGTGGACCAAGACTTGAAGGGATTCCAAGCTAGGGTCCCATATTTTCTGATTGGATTGAGGGAAACTCCCCTACTCAGCTGCAGGGTGGGGTGATTCCTTACTGTAGGAAGAACATTGTCCCATATTTATCATGCTTGCTATAAACTATGCTCAGCATCCAATCAAAATCAGTATGCTTAACAATAAACATCACCCCCAAATCAACAACAGAATCACAAATGAACTGGCTATTAGGTGTTCAGACCTAGACCTGAAATTGATTTAAATTAACTATTTCAATAGAATAGATGGCAAAATATAAAGTCGAAGAGATTAGAAATCTAAGTTCAATATTCAATAAAAAAATATCTGGGCCTATCAAGAGTTAGAATAATGTGACCAAAACTAAGGAGAAAAGGAACAATAGAAAAAGGCTTAGGTGATGCAAATCTTAGAGTTAGCAGACAGGACATTAAATAACTATTAATATTTTCAAGGAAATTGCAAAAAGGATGGAAAAATGGATAAAAATTTCAACAGAGCAATGGCTTCTAAAAGTATTTGATATTTCACATGAGATTACTCTCTTCAGAATTAGTCCATCTTTCCCCTCTACTGGTCAGAAAAAGTGAAAGCTTATTACCTTTCTTCAATCAAGAATCCAGTTAGGGCCATTTTTTTGCAAAGTCAAGGCTCAGTCTACTTCTGGTTCCCCCATGTACTTGGCACACAGCCCTCCAGATCAGGTGGCTGAGACCCAGTCCTTGCTCTCTGATCTCAGTATACACAACACTATGGGACTGAGGAACATTCTGCTTTACTTTTCAGATATTTCACATATGTCCCTTTAACTTTTAATCTCCCATATTACACAGCTTCATAATTTAGCAAATGCATCGAGGGAAAAACTGACTGTGTCCCCATTTTGTCTTTCCAGCTTTGTAGAACTACAGTAAGTCCTACTTGTTTGTCATTTCCCAATTCTCTTCCCAGATCAGATCCTGGATCCTCAGCCCATTGCCCACACAGCCCATTGCTCTAGGAGCAAAAGCAGTTTCGCATGATAAGCTCACATTTTCTGCCTTTTCCGCTCTCTGGAGTATTAGTTCTCTGGTTCCCATTGTTTCAGTGATTCTTTGATGCTTTTAAACAAATATATACATATTTTTAATTTATGTTAGTTTTGAGCTGATTTCAAAAAGAACAGCTACTCTAGCTACTCCTCTAGCTACTCCTTCCTGCTCGATAGGACTGGTAATGCCAAGTGTTGGCAAGAATGTCAAGCAACCTTGACTTCTGCGGACTGTGACCAGGTGTAAATTCGCACAACCATTTTGGGAGATGGGCTTTAGCATGTATATCTTATGGCACAACAATTCTACTTCAAAGATTATACTAATGATAAAGAAAATTCTCGTTTTAATATTTATGGGTCCTGTTCCTGGGCTCCCAGTGAAGTTCTACTTTAGCATTTACCAAGTTCAAAATTATTCAGCTGATCCTCAAAGCATAGGCTCTATTTCTGCCCCAAGTACACATTGTGTATCTGCTTCATTGAAGAAAATAACCAAAAAAGAATATTCAGAACACACACACACACACACACACACAAGAATAAAAGAAAAAGAAAGAAACTTCCCTGGCTCCCTTAAAACTAAGGTCATACAGCCCCACATACACTAGAAACTGAAGATAAAGTTTGCAACTTATTGAAATGGTCTTTGTCTAGTAATTTGTAACTTTTTATGTAGAAAATGCATATAACCCTACAGCAAATGTTCCCTTACCCCAAAACTCTCTTTTTGTGTTTGAAAATTGTGTATTCAGAGCCACTGTCCTAACTTAAGCTGGAATAAAATTCTTTTCCTTTAAAAAAAAATTAAAGAGATTCTAAAAGAGACATTCAATTTTCATTGACACCAACTTAAGAAATGCATTCATATGTACACCAAAGCCCAGGCATAAGAGCCTGAAAATGGAATCATCCTAAATGTCCATCCACAGCAGAATGGGTGTATAAATTGCATCACACTCATTCACAAGGAAAACAAACCACAACCACATACAAGAGGATGAATCTCACAATGTTTAGCCAAAGAACGAAATACACAATAACACTTGAAATTTGAAAAAGCATTGCAAACAGCAAAGCCACACGCATAAATAATTATCAGTTCCAATAATACCCTTAAGCTATGTACAGTATTACTGAACTTTGAAAATCTTATTTCATGTAAACTGGACTTCTAATATTTTATGTAGCCTCAGTGAAAATCCATGCACTGAAATAAAAAATGGTGAAAGATGAAAACAAAACTATCTCATTTTTGAGATAAACTTAGTAGTAAGTATCAAGGCACTCTTAACACCACAAGCTGCTTTTTACTCCTCTACACTAGGCAAAGCTGCCAATGTGTTCCACATTCCACAGCTTTATCTCCACGGCTCAAACGCATAGCTGTGCATTTTTGCCTTGCTTTGTCCTGATATATGTCTCTCATTTTTGTCACTTATGTTTGAAAGTGTCAAATTCTAATTTGGACTGCTATATCTTAAATCTGATATTTGTGGAGCTCAAGGAATGTAGTAGGCACATCACATGACTTGTCCCAACACTGTAACAATGATGAGTGCCTTTTCCAACAACCAAATGCTCCTGATCTCCTTCTGTGTTAGGCATCAGAACATTGCTGTTTAACTTTGCACAATATTACTTTTCCAAAGGGAATAGTTTGTGAAAGATCTGAGACAGAAAGACCATGATTAAATCTAAACGATGCCAGTATTTACCAGCAGAAAAGTCTTGATGTTAAGGACTACCAGGACTTGAACAAGTCTCATAAATAAAAGAAATTATATATGAGGCTGGTTTGTCTCAAATATACAAATTCTTGAGTTTAGAAATGTCAGTGTGCTTGGTAAAAGCAACTTGTCTGAACCTCAGTTGGGAGCTATTAGACACTAGAAGTTAAACATTTTTGCAGCCAGACATTGAGCTTACTGCTTAACACATCTGGAATATCACTTCTTAGTCCAAAGCAGGCTGCTGATTTTTTCCAAGGAAGGAATGTCTTCATGTTGGGTGACTTTTTTTCTTTTCATCTAGAACTTTTAAAAAATATCGCTTTATTTTGATATAATTTCAAACTCATAGATAAGTTGCATGAATAGAACCAGGAATTTCTATATACCCATATTTACTAATTATTTACAATAAATAAATTAACCCCCTTGCTTTGTCATGTTCTCATTCACTTCATCTTCCCCCCCACCCCCGGGGTGTGTGTGTGTGTGTGTGTGTGTGTGTGTGTGAGTGTGTTTGCGCGCGCACATTTTGTGTGTGTGAACATTTCATCCTTGAATACTTCAGTGGATATTTACGGAGAGCAAATAGTTCATCAGCCCTTTTTGTCCTTCTTGGCCTCGATATTTTTAACTAGTGAAAGCCATTTAACTTACAGATTATTCCTCAGTTTGGATTTGTCTGTTGATCTTCGTGCTTAGATTCAAGTTATGGATCAGAAATGCAAGAACACAGAAGTGATGTTGTGTCCTCAGTGCATCGCATCAGGAGGAACACAATGTTGATTTATTGCTGGTTTTAACTTTGATCCTTTGGTTAAGGTACTCAGGTTTCTCCTTAAACTTTTAACCATTAGTTTTACCATTCTACTACCATTTACCATTCTACATTAGATTTTCTAATTTCATAAACCCTTCTCCGTCGACTAATTGGCATTCTACATAAGGAAGGGCTTTCACCTCTTTTCCACTTATATGTTCATTTATTAATTTATTTAATTAATTAATTTATGGACTCATAAAGACAATGGATTAGAACACACTTAGTATTATTATTTTTATTACCCATTTATCCAAAATCTGCCTGTGTGTTCAAGCTGGTTCCTGTGTATGCATGTATGTGTGGATGTGTTTATTTATTTCCATCATTCTTTGAGGACTTCCTTGTTCTAAGTCAAAATAAGTTTCAGGCTCATTTCCCCCAGTTTTTAAATGAGGCTTTTCTCAAAGGAGCCCTGGTATTCTTTTTTTTTTTTTTGTGATCATTTTCTGGTATGACATTTCTTCTAGGCATTCTCAGAAGACAGAGTTAGAAAGATGTACATATCTGCCTCTATATTTTTATGTATATCTATAACTATATCTATATAGCCATAGCAGGGGTCCAAACTGATACCTTCAATTTGAACCCAATATCACAGGGTATCCTGTATCTGTAATTCTCTGACTCCATTCTGGATGAATTTGTTTTTCCTTTTTTTTTTTTTTTAAATTTCTTTTCAGCTTAACAATATTCCTTGTTTTTGCACCACACCCAGTGCTCCATGCAATACATGCCCTCCTTAATACCCACCACCTTGTTCCCCCAACCTCCCACCCCTCCCCTTCAATACCCTCAGGTTGTTTTTGTTTTTCCTTTTTTCTTTCTTGCTTGCTTCTCTCTTTTTTCCCTATCTTCCTTTCTTCTTTTTTTTTTTTCTCCAAATGTATTTTTACCTTTTTAAGATATATTAGTTACAACATTTCAAAAATCTGAAAACATCAAATCAATGTTAAGAAAGACAAAAAAGTTGATACTCTAAACACAGTGTATATTTCCATAAAATTAGTGGCTTCCATTTTAAATACTACATTTTGCCTATACATATGTTTTCTTTGCCCATTGTGCTATAGGTTTACTGAACATTTGTGCAAAGGGAGCTCTTTTCGGAAAATCAGTGCTGTGTAGAGGCAAAAGAAGGCAATTTATTTGGAAAATATTTCCATGAAGTTGTAGGTGTCAGATAGATATTGCTCTGATTTTGTAAAGCTATGCAATTGTAAATGGGACTGACTCCTTAATATCTCTTTCTTCTGTCTGGAAGGAACTCCTTTCACTGAAATTGTCAAGCAGGATTTGTTGAATAACCATGGCTTGCAAGCTCCACCATTGTACTGTACTGAATGTACCCATCAGGGCGGCAAGAATTACCTAGATTATTTCTCAAGAGTACTACATTTCCATTGACTTTCTAGGAAAAAAAACCCAAATATTACAGTATGAATATCTGTTCCCATCCTCCTTCTTGAAAGTATAATCCACAAATAATGGACTATGAAGATTCCAGAATATTTAAAGATATCAAATAAAAACTTCTGCTGTCAAGCTAATGTGAGTTGTATTTTTTTTTTTTTTTTTTTTGGTAGAAGAAAAATAAGTCTGATAGATGAGGCAGGAAACAGCTCAGTAAGCACCTAAATAAACAAACTTGTAAATAAGAAAAAATGCATAAAAAAATAAGGAAAATAAACTTTTGCTCTGTGTGTGTGTGTGTGTGTGTGTGTGTGTGTGTGTGTATACCTGTCTTTCAAATAATACCTAACTTGGAAGTAATTCTTTCTTACCCACAGATCAGGCCAGGCGTAAAGAACAACTGTCCCTCTGAGCATGCAGGGATAAAAGGTAGCTCTTGACACTGAAGAGAAAGAAAAGAACGGAATGACTTTCTGGTTCTGTTTTGGAAAGAATGGAGAAATGTAATGATGATTACTGAGTGTGAGGCTGGAATGTTATTGTAATAGTTGGTCAGCAAGTCCAAAATGAGCATTTAAGATTCAAGTCACAGTTTCCGGTGTCACTCAGACACAACCAAGGATGCTTACAAGCCTAGAAAGCCTGAGCTCAAAAGTTAGCATCACCTCGACAGGTAGATGAAAAAAATGATGCATGAGTTAATGCAGTACAGAGATCAGAAGCCTCTAAAAGCTTGACAGCCCGCCAGCCTAAAAGTGCCACATATTAAAATAAGGACCAAGTCTATTGTCATACTTGGATTTGTTTTGACTTTGTCTTTTTTTTTTCTTCTTAATTAGATGAAGAATATTACTCTATATCCTGTCTACTGCTATGTAGGAATGTACAAATGCCAATAGGTGAAGGAGAAAAATGGAGAAAGTAACATGGTAGAACAGCTGTGGTGAGAGAGGCAGGCAGCATCAGGTGTTAGTGACCATGACTATGCAAACCCCATTGGAGAGCTCTGGAGAACTGGGCACCAGGGCTCTGCAGCAGGAGGCTGTCCACCCGACAGATGGTGCAGATGAGGCAAAAGGGTGTCAGGGCCAGTGATCTAACCTTCAACCCCTCAATATCATCTCTGTAATTGAACACCTGTTATGTGCCAGGCTCTTCATTTTATCTTTACAACAAACCCATATGCTAGGGGAAATTAATTCCATTTTACAAATAAGAAAATTGAAGTTACCCTAGCCAGGTCTTGCCAATCCCAGGTCCCATGTGCTTTCCATTGAGCTGTGTTGCTTTGTTTCAGACTGGAAATGTTTATAATTTCTCTGGGGATGGAAGGAATTAAATAAGACTATACAGATTGGGTAGCATCTGGCAGATACAGTTTCATGTAGCTCATTCTAACATAGAGGTCTTGATTGCAAGGGTCTTACTTTTATTAATATATTTCATCATCACAACAGCCCTAACAGGCAAGTATTATTAATATCATCCCCATCTTGCAGGTGGGAAAATTGAGACCCAGAGGGAATTTCCTTAAGTTTACTGTGTATTGGCTTGCTAGGGTTGGTGTAACAAAGTACTACAAATTGAATGGCTTAGCCAGCAGAAATTTATTGTCTCACCATTCTGGAGGCTGGAAGTCTGAAATAAAGAGGTCAGCAGGGTTGACCCTCTGACCTTCTGAAGACAAAGAGGGAAGGATCCAGTCCAGGTCACCTTTCTTGGTTTATAGATGGCCATCTTCTCCCTGTGCTTCTTTTCATTGTCTTCCTTCTATGTGTATCTGTGTCTCAATTTCCTTTTATGGATATACCAGTAGTAATGGATTAGGAGAAGCAATGGATTGAATTGTGTGCCATCAAAATTTGTTTGTTGGAGTTCTAATCCCAGTGTCATGGTATTTAAAAGTAGGTTTGGATGAGTTTATGGGAGTAGATCTCACATGATGGGATTGGTGCTCTCAGATGGGGATGACAAGTCACTAAAGTGAGAACAAAGCAAGAAGATGGCTGTCTGTGAAACAGGAAACAGGTTTTCTAACCAGGACCTGAATTTGTCAGTCCGTTGATCATGAACTTCCACCTCCAGAACTATGAGAAATAAATTTCTGTTCTTTAAGCAACCGAGTCTTTGGTATTCTGTTATAGAAGCCTAGAAGTACTGTGACATCTGCTTTCCTACCACAGGGTCCTACATATATTATTATCCCTCACCATCACATTCTTGGTGCCTGGCACATATTTGGAACTCAATAAATATTTGCTGATTATTACTATTTAAAATGAATTAAAGGGGCACCTGGGTAGCTCAGTCAGTAAAGCAACCAATTCTTGATTTTGGCTCAGCTCATGATCTCAGGTCAGAGTCATGAGATGGAGCCCCTCCTAGTGCTCCATGCTAAGCATGGAGCCTGCTTAAGATTCTCTGTCTCTTTCTGCCCTTCCCTACCCCACTCTTTTTCTCTCAATCTCAAAAAAAAAAAAAAAAAAAAAAAAAGAAACAAACAAACAAACAAAGAAAAGAAAAAGAAGAATTTAAAATGCAGACTTGTCATTGCTTATGGTTGGAAGTCTAGAAGTCTATCTAATTTAAATAGACCTCACCAGGCAAACCTGCAGATACTCTCCAATTAGAATTAGAATTAACAGACTCCTTATTCTCTCTAATGAAACTGTCTGGGCACATTTATTTATTTTTTTAAATATTTTATTTATTTGACAGAGTTAGAGAGAGAGCACAAGTAAGCAGAGTGTCGGAGAGGGGGAGAGAGAGAAGCAGGCTCTCTGCTGAGCAGGGATCCTGATGTGGGGCTCGATCCCAGGACCCTGGAATCATGACCCGAGCTGAAGGCAGCTGGTTAACCAACTGAGCCACCTGGGCGCCCCTGTCTGGGCACATTTAAATAGACTTTCTCTTTTCATAAGTGCATACATGTCTCAAAAATAATGTGAGTTAAAATAACCCCATGGGAAAGGTCTGCCTTTAAAAGCTGCATCTCAAAGAATGGCAGGATGGTGCTTAACTGAAAAATGTATAAATTTCTGGGGCAAATTAAGTGTTCTGCTGTGAACTTATGGACATGCACTCAATACGGTTTATATAAATGAGGACAATGTGTAACGGACTTAAAATTAAATTAAAATGCTGCAACAGTCATGTTTTCTCACGAATCCTACCAAAACTGTGGTACCCTTCTTCCTGCTTCTAATCTCTTTTCTTTTCCAGCCACCCTTTTACATTTCTCCCAAAGACAACTTCATAAAACACCAAGCTGACTTTGTCATTCTTCTATCTCACAAGATAGCACCAGTTGCTGACAGAGTAAAGCACAAAGTCTTTTTTCCAAATTATCTTTTTAGCCTTTATCTGACTCATCCCCAAAATCTGATATCCCCCATCCCACTGTTCTGTTAAGCTGATATGAGCCCTCCTTGCATCCTCCTGCTCCAAGCTTCTTTGTACAGTGGGCCACTGTCCGTAATAAATGCCATCCACTCTCCTTTTTCCCCCACTCCTCCCTATTAATTCCTTTGAGATCCATTTGAGACATCACTTTCTCTGCAAAGACTTCTTTGACCTTCGTCTCCTATTGTAAGGAAATCAACCACTCTCCTGTCTACAGTGCTCTGGAACACTGTCTCTCTCAATCTCCATTCCACAATTTCTCCACTATAATATGAACAACTTGAGGACAGGTGCCATTTCCAACATGCTATTTGGTGTGGACAAACAAACCTCTACATGGTAAGTGCTCAGTAACATATGTGGAGGGGAAGAAAGAAGGAAAGAAGTAGGGAAATCAAGAAGGAAGTTAGGAAGAATGGATATCTTAAGGTACTGTAAAGAAAAAGCAGGGCTGCCCAATGCAGTCCAATCTTCTATAGGATGGGGAGAAGAGCAGAGAGTCATTTGCTTTTCCTTCACAGATGTAGAAGGAAATTAAAAGAGGAGAAAACCTAATTTTGATGAATTACAAATGAATACCTACTGACTAAAAGTAATCAGGTAAAACAGGTTTAAGACTGAAAAGATGGATTTGCTGAGACCTGGAAATTATTCCAGTTCCCTAATCCACTCAATAGCTGTGCATAACCAAGGTTAAACATCTTGTGAAATAAAAATCCCTTTCCTCACCAAGTATGTCCCCAAATCCAGATGTCTGGCATGTTGATAGACATAATATCTAGATGACAGATTGAATTTTTTATTGGCCACTTACGTGTTTTGACACAACCAGTGATGTTATGAGTCTGGAGTTGCACATAAAAGCTTCTGCACTTATTTATCCTATAATTTATATAGTAAGACATTTACCAGGGAGAAAAGAATGCAATATAGTTAAACAGAAGGAAATATAAACACAATTTTCTTTGAGTAGAGGATATTTGATGTCAGTTCTGATTAACTGCATGAGAATTTGTTAAGTTTCCATTGGGCAATTTTATGACAAAAGAAACATTTTTGGATCCAAAGACACACCTAGTCCTCCAATATGCTGGCTCAAGAGTAGATGAGGCAAACCTCTTTGAATTGCTAGTGGGTTTTATAGTTTCTGTTTCTACTGCTATTAAAAAAAAAAGTTTGAATTAAGATTCTAGAGTTCTCTCACAGCAAATTTTATTTTCAAAAGATAGCTACAACATTATCCCCATCCCTCATGTTTTTCTCACACTGTACTCTATCACTCCTCTTAAAGAGATGTGGAGACCACATTCCCTTCCTTGCATAAGAGTGACCTTGTAATTATGGCAGAAATAGAATGTTATGACTCATGAGTTTAGATTACTTAGGACGGTAAAACCTCTGATAGGTTTTCTTACACCTTTTGCTTTTGAGACTTACCCACCATTGAATGAAGAAAGCCAAGCAGTCCATGGAAAGGCTCACATGAAGAGAAACTGACGCCCCTGATCAGTTACTACAGTATAATTTAGTTCTAGATTAGAAAAGGCTTTGGGAACTGTCAGACTAGTGGTAATAGAAAGGCCCAAAGAGGACTACTGGCTCTTTTACAGTCATGAGATGGTCAATGGCTGGGCAGAGAGTGGAACACAACTATATAGGCTATAACTTTTCCTCATTGATGATTATCCTCAATATTTTTATATTCGGGCTTTCTGACATCTGAGAGTCTCTTTTTCTCAATGTGGTCATGTCCAACTATCTCAAGCTGAACAACACATGAGGTCTATTCTAGTTCTTGTTCCTCCAGGGCTCCCCTCTAGGACTACCAATGACCTGTTTCTCTTCAGTGAAATTTTAGATTTTTTAACTCATTTGTGTTTTCAAAAGACTCACAAATTGTCTTGGTGATTCTATAAGTAAGAATAATACACATTTCAACATAAAAGCATTCATTCTATGAAAAATAATGAATTTGGTAAAATAAATGAAAAATGATGGTATTGTTCTATATTTCTGAAAATCTCTTTAAATGTTTTGCTAATAGAAAATGGTTATATTTTTATTTGTTCCTTCATTCAAGTTGTTGAAATAGGTTTGTTTTGGTTAAAGTATGTGAAGAAAACCCAGCTTCAAACACATCTGCAGTTGGAAAATAAAGAACTATTGTAATAGATTTTCATTAAATCATGGAGAGTCTTCTTTGATACTATACCAAAACTTGACAAGTGCTACTTTCTTAAGGGTTAGTTGCAAAGTGGAATAACTGTTTTATCATATGAATGCAGTTACCATACTCTTACATTAAACACATTGGTCCGCCTTGCACTTTATTTTTCTTTTTTGAAAGATTTTATTTATTTGACAGAAAGAGAGAGAGAGAGTGAGAGAGAGATCACAAGTAGGCAGAGAGGAAGGCAGAGACTGTGGTGGGAAGCAGGCTCCTTGCTGAGCAGAGAGCCCGATGCGGGGCTTGATCCCATGACCCTGAGATCATGACCTGAGTTGACGACAGAGACTTAACCCACTGAGCCACACAGGTGCCCCTGCCTTGCACTTTAAATAGATCCTTTACTCAGCATGATTTTTTTTTTTTTAATGTCATGTGTTGGTCATTTGGAAAATACTGGTTCACCGAATTAATGCAGACTTCTCAAATGTTGACACATTTCATTATATGTTATCACAGAAAACTACATTCATTAAAGCCATTTTAACATCACCAGAAGAGTTTTTAAGTATTGGAAAGCTGTCAAACTCACAGTAGTGGAGAAGAGTTTTCCAAAATTTTGATGTTTGTTGGAAAGTTTGAGTTCAACATTGGCAACAACTATTATCAATTGTTTTCCTTGAAGTAACAAATTCCTATAAATCAGAATAAGCATAATCTATTTATTAGTGATTCTTTAAAATAAAAATCGTATTCCATGAAAAATGTGGCTAGTTCAGTTCACAACTCAATTGTACAGGTGTTTTATGTGTACCTCCCATCTCCTTAATAGATATTAAGAAAACATAGTCAATGAATGGGGAAAGGAGATGTGGTATGTACACACACACACACACACACACACACACAGTGGAATATCACTCAGCCATAAAAAACAAAATCTTGACATTTGTAATGACATGGATGGAGCTAGAGAATATTATACTAAGTGAAATAAACCAATCAATGAAAGACAAAAATCATGTGATTTCCCTCATATGTGGAATTTAAGAAACAAAACAAATGGGCAAAGGGAAAATAAGAGAGAGAAGCAAACCAAGAAACAGACTCTTAACTGTAGAGATCAAACTGATGGTTACCAGAAAGGAGGTGGGTGGGCAGATGGGTTAAATAGATGATGGGGATGAGGGGGTGCACTTATAAAGAGCACCAGGCATTATATGGAAGTGTTGGATCACTATATTTTACACCTGAAACAATATTACGCTGTATATTAAAATCTAACTGGATTTAAATAAAAACTTAAAAAAATGAAGACATGGTCACAAGTTGTGATTTAACAAAATTAATAAGTATAATTTTAAGTACTTCATCAACTATATTCTTATATGAAATTGACTTTTTTTTTCTTTAGCTGTTAATATATGGCAGGGAAAAACTAATGATGTATCTTATGGTGACTAACATAGCACAATAAAAAAAAATACAATGACTATCAGTATAGGTTGATGCCACAGTGCTGACACACATAGGTGCCAACAGTTTTACTCAATATCGGTTCTGCACCATTCATTATAAGTGTTAGAGTGAAAAGGGCAAATGACATTTTAGTAGTATTATGAAAAGAGTTTAGACCAAAGTGACCTCTATGGGGCAGGGGGATCCACAGATCATTATGTGAGATCATTACTTGAGAATTGCTGACATAGAGTCTCAAACTATAAGAAAGAGTAAGGTTTTATTTCAGTTACAATGAGCAGCTCTTCATGGGATTTTAGCTAGGGAGAGATATGATTTGATTTGCATTTTTAAAAGATTATAGAGAAGTTTCTTCATTGAGAAAGTGTTTTGATGGTGCCATGTACAAAGAGGTGGAGAAGACTGTAGGAGGATGTGAATAAAGAAATATTAAAAGTAGTTTGAGATATTACATGTTTGCATTGTCTAGGAGAAATCTGATGGAAGACCTTAGCAGGAAATTTTACTTGTAGGTCTGGAGCTTAGAAGTCAGTTCTGGGGGCACCTGGGTGGCTCAGTGGGTTGTGGGATCAAGCCTCACATTGGGCGCTCTGCCCGGCAGGGAGCCTGCTTTCTCCTCTCTCTCTGCCTGCCTCTCTGCCTACTTGTGATCTCTGTCTGTCAGATAAATAAATAAAATCTTTAAGAAAGAAGAAGAAGAAGAAGAAGAAGAAGAAGAAGAAGAAGAAAAAGAAGAAGAAGAAGGAGGAGGAGGAGGAGGAGGAGAAGAAGGAGTAGTAGTAGTAGTAATAGTAGTAGTAGTAGTAGTTAGTTCTAGCCTGGGTTTGTGTACTTGGGAGTCATTTGCCTATAGAGAACTCAAAATTGTGGTGAGAGGAAAGGGAAACCTGAACCCAACCTTGAACAACTCAAAATTTAGAAATATATAAAATTAGTAAATCTCTTGGAAGTGGATTTGGGGATAGTAGGATATGAAGACAAAGGGGATTTGTCCTTGAATAGTTGTTTAAACAATTTCAAGTGAGAATGTGCTTTTCTTTTTACAGCTTCATGTTACTTAAAATGCACAATTTGATAGTTTTTCACTATTACCACGGTCCTGATGACCAAATCAGGGAAATCCTTGTCATCCTTTAGAATTCAGGCCTTCCTTCCCACATTCCCCTGGCAACCACTAACTTGGTAAGGTTACTCTGTTCAAAAACAAAAATAATTAAAAAAAAAATAAGTTATCCTAATCAAACATCATTTTGCAGGAAAATAAGGTCATAAGAAATTAATCGGCCTTCATAGAGTGATAAAACTTTTTTAAGGACAAAAGGATATTAGAATCCAATTGTTTTGACCTGCATTTTGAGAACCTTTTCACTATACCAGGCTTTCTCTACTCTTTGACCTACTGTCCTGATCGTGGTTTTTTTGGTTTTGTTTTGTTTTGTTAACAATTCCTTTAAAAAAGTATTCCTTTTAGAAGTATTTGAGGGAGAATTTCTTCTCTGTAGGCTGGAGTCACTACTTGATCTGTTAAGACACAGAGCCTTCAGTTCTGACAGCTACTGTAGGCTGCCTCAGAATAGGTTTATAAGGCTTGAGAAACACACCAAAGATATTTCAATCTTCTCTTCTATCAAGAATTCCCCATTGCATTTCACTTTCTTTGTCATAAAATAATTCAACAAACTTTATGTAAACCTGAAGTTTTTAAACCTGCCAGTCTTAAAGCAAAACACTGTTTTTCAACAGAGAGCACTAAGAAGTAGAATAAGATGCTGAATTTTCATACTATTGAAATTATATTACTTCACAAATTATCCTACGTTGGGTTCCTCCAGAAGTAGTCTGAATCAAAGATTTAAATAGAAGTAGTTTATTAGAGAGATGATTCCAGGAAGTTGTAGGAGACGATTGGGAGGGGCACAAGTCAATAAACTATATATTATCAAGGAGGTAATCAATTTAGGAAATGAGATTCCATCTTCCTGGGGAACTCTAAAAAACACTGTGGATTATACTTCAGAGATAGTCTATCTGAAGAGTGAGGAAGCTACATACTCATTGGCTGAGGGCATCTCCAAGGAGCACAGACTCCCTAGTATTTCCTGCCTGTTTTTCACACATGTGAGGACCATGATAAAGACCTCAGGTGACAAATCACAGACACTTGAAATAGGACAGTTTTGCCATGTGTTGGATTTTTTTGTAGCAAGGATATATGCGCAGGGTACGGAGTGTGTCCACTAAATGAACCATAGGACAGTTAACTTCAAAAGGGAATCTCAAGTCTTATAGAATCATGGAATTTTTGTACCTCCTCATAATTTCACTAATAAAACTGTAAGCAAGTTATAATGGTAGTTGTACACCTTCTGACAATACAATTCATATTTTGTTTACTATTGTACCCTCCAAAGATCTCATTGTAAGTGCTCAACAAATATTTAACAGTGGTTTTATAATCAATGATCTGAAATACTTCACTTAAACTACATTCAAATTAGTTATGCGATTGGATGTTGTAGTGTTGAGGAGTAAATAGTCTGGAATCAGACTGTTGATTGTAGCTTGGCTCTGTTCTTAATTAACTATGTAACTTTGGGCAAGTTTCTTAACCTTGCTTACTTTTGCGTATCTTAGCTGTTACATAGATATAATTGTGTCTTAAGAATTAAGTGAGCTACTTCATGGAAAACAATTACCATAATGCCTAACATTTATGAAATGCACAAAACCTATTAGCCATTAATATTCCTGGTCACTTGAGAAATGGCCATTAATATTGTCCAACATCTAAAGTGACCATAGTATGGTTGACAAAATCAAACTTCACACATATGTGTGATTATTGTAAAATGTTTGTGATCTTGTCCAAGGCAAACTTGTCAAAACTAATCATTTTCCATTAAGAAGTAGATGTAACTTTACCCTGATCTTGTCACTCTTTAACATTGTATTTTCACATGTTTAACTTATCTTGGGAAGTTGCCCTGTGGTTTGAGTTAAGCAGATACATCAACACAAACCATTAAGTAAGACAATGTAAGGTAGGATTTCAAATATTATTTTCCAACTACAGAGATAATAGATTTTATTATATACCCAAATACAATGGTTCTGTCTCTTGAATTTTATTTATGTAGTTTCCATTTCTGTTAATGGCTCATTTGTCTTAGAATGCAAGCTTAAATTTACTTTTTGGCTTTAAACTATTGTTAAATTCCTACTAGGTAAGAAGCATTGTGATGGATGCTTGAGTTCACTTGGGCCATTTCCTCCTTCACATACAATACCAAATATATTGTAGGTGAAGGGAATTTGCTCTAGAATGAATGTTCATAGCCATCCCAAGAATAGCCATAGCCATACCCAAGAAGACACTGCCATAATAAATAATTTTCAGTATGTGGCATACAACTTAAGCACATTTCCTCTTCTTCCATCCCCAGTGGAAATAAAAATGCATCAACCTCTGTGAATATACTTGAAAATTATCATTGATTATCTCTACATTGTCTGAGACTGATGGTCTGTGGTCTTTTTCCTTTTGAGGGAAGCAGCAAAAGATTGTTGAAAGATTACTTAGCAGGGGGTAAGAAAATCTGAAGTCTGGTTTTAGCTTTGCCTCCAAGGCTTTGATTGAGTGATATCACAGGTCCTGCTGATAACTCTTTCATTCAATGAAAAAACACTGTGGATCAGATCAGGAGTTTGGATGCACCTGAAAAATAAATGCAAGTGCAGTCTGGGGTTATAGGTTTTGAAACATACCCACAAATGGATCTCGCCACAGACAGGGACCTGAAATAATAGAGCAAGCTAATGTGGGCAGGGAAGAATGTGGGCAGGGAAGATCTAAGTCACATTTGTCATATAGGGTCCAAGATCTGAGGTTTTTAGTCAAGCCAAGTTGGGCATATATTCTAGCAAATAAAGGCACAGAAATTCAGTGAAAGTCCAATCTTCTTAAGGATGGTCCAGGAGCAGAAGAAATAATTCCAGGACCCCAGCTTGGTGGATAGAGTTCAAGGAAGAAGACACAAGCAAAACAACATGGAACCATGAAGTGTGGAGAACAGAGAAGATGTCATCCAGAAACAGAATCGTGGCAAAGGGTAGAGATTGAGGGGGGGGGAATCAAGAAACCTTCACAGAGGTCCAGAAGAAAAACTGGTCACATAGATTGAGGGAGAATGAAGTAATGGTGGTGTCTATTTGTTATCCATTGCTGAGTAACAGATTATCACAAAATTTACCATCTTACAAGAATATGAATTTATTATTTCATAGTGTCAGTGGGTCAAGACTATAGGCAAAGGGATCCTCTGATTAATAGTCTCTCACAAGTCTGCAATCAGAATGTTGTTCAGAGCTGGGATCTCATCTGAATTCTCAAATGATAAAAACCTGCTATTGAACTCTGTGGTTGTCAGGTTTCAATTTCTAGAAAGCTGTTGGATTAAGGGTCTCTGTTCCTTGCTGACTATGGAAAGGGAGATTACCCTCAATTCCTTGTCATGAGTGCCTTTCCATATAGTTCAGAACATGGAGGGCTTGCTTCCTCAAAACCAGAAGAGAAGAGTGTCTACTAGCAGGATATACATTAAATTTATATATAATTGACAAATGGGGAGAAAAATTGCATCACTTTTTACAGAATTCTGTTTTTTAGAAGCAATCACAGGTCCAGTCTACACTGAAAGAGGTAGGGGATTGCATGAGTCATGAATACCAGAAAATGGGGATAATTGAGGATCATCTTAAAGTCTGTTCATTACAGATCACTAACATTTTATTGATTATCTACTATGACAAGGTACAGCACTAGCAGTTGTAATATATACTATTCATTTACTTAGAGGTTCAGCAATTAAACTGTGTTTAGAGGCATGGAATCAGGAAGGATAATGCTGTAGCTGGAGAAAAATTGTCCCCTATCTTGACTTCAGTTCCCGTGAACTTCCATGGGAAGACAGGGCCTTGGATTAATGGCCCATCTAGTTCTTTGGCTTCATCCCTTCAGGAGTTTCTATAAGTCTGTCATTGAAGCCTTTCTCATTTGTCCAGATTCTTTTTTAACTGTAGAAACTGATACTGTATTCACTTTTCTATAAAAGGTCTGTTTGAGTATAATGGGGTCATAAAAGATTACTATAGTCTACAAAATGTACCTCAGCACATACAGCCAAGGCATTTCTGAAAAGCAGAGTACAAGCCACGTGTTTGTAAACCAAATGATTCTTCCATAATGAAAATAAGCCTACCCCCACCCAAAAAAAAGTAAAAAAAAAAAAAGGGGGGGGTATAAGAAAAAAAGAAGTGAGAGAGAAGAGGTAAGAGGTAGCAGGGGAAGCAACTGATATTTACTGAACAACATTGTGTATAAGCAGGATGCTAAGAGATATTTGACCCTATGATTTTATTTTGAAATGTGAGCAACTACTTTTTCAAAGGTTCTCATATATTCCATATGTATTTCTTGTCTTTTAAAAGCCCTGACCCTCTGCGTTTCTAGCATTGTCTCCACAATTTCAATTATCACATCAAGTCATCCAACTCTTCTCAATCCTTTGAGATTGATTTTGTAGAAAACACATCATATATTCTTTTGACAGCAAACTCAACTTGTTCATATTTTTGTTTCCCTAAGTAGGAGGAAACACTCCCTCCCAGGATTCCCATGGTGACTGGGATTCAAATGTAATCATGAAAACCAACAAGGAATTTACTGGTTGCAGAATTGCATGCGAACGCTGGTTGGAGCTAGAACTGAAATTCAGGCAATGGAGATTGTGGTTCTTATCTTTCATGAATTGGTGAAGGTTCCCGTTTGTGTTGGAACAGGTCTTCTCTGCTGGGTCAGCAGCCTGGCTGGATTCAATCACAGTCGCTAGCTGTGTTTGATTCAGTAGCTCAGTATAGACAAGCTTCAGTACATGGTCTTTTACTGTGCTAAGACCAGTTTTCAAATAAATAACTGTCTAAATGGTTTCCAGATGCTAAAATAAAACCTATACCAATGCAAATATATTACATTTAATTTCAAGGCTGTTTAAGGTTTGTACTGTGCCTAGAGAAGACAGCTATAAAAAAATGCACATCACTTTAGCAGAGCATACTTCATCAATTACTCCATTAACAATAGCAATGTGGGAAATAAAGGGTGAAATTGAGTATAATATAGCAATGAAGAAAATGAACATAAACTAGAAATGGAAATCATCAACAATGAATTAATATTGAACCATAGCTATCCAGAGTACTGTTCAGGTCTTTCCTGAAAATATGATGGTCCTGGTCACCAATCAACAGGGTCTAAGAGGCTAAATCACTTTCCTCAAAATAATGAAGTTTTGGGATTTGTGTGACCATGCTTCTTATGACTCACAGTGCATGTTCCCAAGTTGGTTCTATAAGGGGAAGTAGTCATGGAGTAAGGAGCCCTTCTGTCAATCAGACCTAAAATATTGGATTAATTAGCAACACTCAGGCTGTATCTCAGCACTGATATAATGCAGGCTGAGATAGATTAGTCATCCCTAAGGTTACATAGCTGAATAAGTGGCCACCAAGAGAAAAGAAGGACACAGAGCTGTCCTTATTATGCCTGGAACTGACATCTAATCAGAATTGCTTCCCCACTGTATTTGAAAATATATAAATCAATAATTAAATAAGTTAACAATGTAGGAAAGCTTTTAGAGATATGACATCTCAGGTAAGAAATTAAAGGATGAGTTTCACAAAAGATAGATTGGTATTTGTTTTATGGAAACCATGACCTTAAAATGACATGATTTCAGTTATATGAAAGATTTTAAACCATCAATTCACGATGTTTCTTGGGAAGGTAGAGGGAAGAAATGTGACATTGAATGGGGCTATAAAAATAAAAAAAAAATAGGACATTTAAAACTACTTCAATTTACTTTTATAGGAGAACATCAGATCATAAAGAAGAGAAAAATAACCTGGCTTCATGTGAACTCACTTGACAAAGCTAATAATGCTGAATCAACTGTCCTTTCACAGTGATCCTTGTAAAGTCATGGATAACGATGGAAATCCTTTCATTCCTACCATGGCATTTGGCCAACAGGAAAAATAAACACGAAGAAAGAAGCCCATAACGTTTAGCATGGGGTATAGGAGAGACTAGGAATTGTATCCCCTCTGAGCTGAAGCAGAGAGAATCTCTGAATGGTTGTCTCAGTCTGACAGTGTGGAGGAGGTATCCCTGTGCCCTTGCCTAAGCCTGGAGGAGCTAGATTAAAAAGGCGCAGTGGTGTCCTTTCATCTTTGTAGGTCTTTAACTCCATGAATAATTAACACTTAAACATTCTCTGTCATTGCATTTCCATCTCATTGCTTCTGTAATCTGGATGCTCCTGCTGAGCCTGGCTTCAGATTGACAATTTATGGTCTTGCTTCTTTAATTCAATAAATTCCTTTTAACCTCTAGATCTACTCACCTTCTTTAATTCTGGTCATTAAATTCCAGATACCAGTGACCCCTGCCTCAGTGTTCGATATAGGCTCCTGATGCTTCTGGTCCTGAGTTCAACACTGCAGCTCTCAATTTATCTGAAAAGAGGGAGTGTATATATTCCTGCAGATCCAATCTGCAAGACCAAATTGAGTTCTCCTGGAAACATTATTCTCTTTGAACTCATGATCCATTGGTACATGTCTTTTTGTGTTATGCATGCATACTTTCTAGCAAACACTCGCTTTCCAGCATTGCTGTAAATCTTTCCAGACTCCAGGACAGAATTCAGCTATGGAGGTGGAGGGAAGGGCATGAGCATGGTGTAAAAGTCATTTGGGCAAGGAGTTAGACCCACAGATGCCACCAGCTAGCTTTGTGACCTTGAGAAAGATACTTACTCCTCTAGGTCAGGTGATTCACAAAATGAACAAATTAGATTCAGTCAGTAAGGCCCCTTCCAGCTCTAACTGCCAATGGATTTTATCCAAAAAGAGTTAGTCTTTTGCTGTGTTTAAGATTTTGTGTTTTCCAACTTCTAAAGAGATGGATGAATGTGATAGGAATTTAGCTAAAGTTCTAGTGAAAGAATCTTTGCATCTTTGGCTGTAGTTCTTTCCCTAGCTTTGCTCCCACCACAAAACTAAAATAAAATATCAATGATTTCTTTTCACATCCGTGAAAAAGAATCCTCCAAGAGACTTTTCATTCATGCGTTCAAATTTACTACACTACAAACCAGTGGGATCCTCCTGCATTTATTTAAACTTCTGTCACCATCATTGTGAATACAGCCAGAGGTCCCCTGTGGGCTGCCAGATGAAATGCTGAATGGCACAAAAGTAAACAAAGCAGCATCTCACTTTCTATTCTCCTGGCAGCACCACTGGTATTTAGTGACATAAGAAATACCCAGAAGTTTCAGTGGAGTTATGTATGAGCATAAATAAAGTGACATTCCAGTAAGCTAGAACGTTCATATCCTAAATTCTAAAATCAGATTCCTTTCTTTTCAGGCATTCTGCAAAACCAAAGTTCTATTTCTTTGGCCCTTATAAAATTTACTTTAAGAAAGGGCTTTTCTAAACTTGGAACTGTAATAAACAGTGTACTACTAGGGGTGAAGTTTGTCTTACCCCATTCGTGTCTGTGTCTTTTGGTCCTAAAATAGGTTCTTCCTTTTACTTCTCAGGAACAGAGCTTCTGTACAGTTTCTTTTGTCCAGGATAAAGAAAATTACTAAGTAATACAGAAATTCTAAATTTGGCACACTTTGAATAACCAGTCTCTTTTTGGTATATGTAGCTTATCAGTAAGGTGAATGTGTGTGGGACCATCACTACTGGGAATCTCCCCACAAATTCCCCTTGGCTCCTTTGCTTGCTGATTGGGCTTACGATACCTGCATCCAATGGAGTCAGCACTTCTGTAGAATGGGGATGTGGAATCAGTTTGGTCACACTTTTGGTCATGCTTCTGCCACTTTATTGGACCGTCGTGTGCATGAACACAAGCAACTGGGATATGCAGAGAAGGCACTGAGGCAGCTGGATGGCAGAGAGACCCATAGATGGGATCACCACCAGGAGCAAGCAGGCTGCTGTCCACTTGAGATCTGAGCAAACATTGTGAAATTCATTCCATCACTATATGGTCCTGCCAGTTTTTGACTGCAGCTTTCTGAACACTCAGAAACCCCAAGTGTGTCACCATGAAATTTCTCAGAGTTTTGAATCCCATTTAAAACTACCGAAGTCCATACAAGGGATCACAGAGGATGAGGATATGAAAGAACAGAGAACCAAGTACCATGCATTAAGGAGAAATCTCCAAACTGTTTTAAGAAACATAACCATTCACGGGGTCAGTAAGTTAGTCTCAGTAGCAAATGCAATAAAATAAAGTGGTCAAAGATGTTTGGAAAATAGGGACTTGAACAGTGTTAACCAATTTTCTTTACTGCTTAACTCCTTAGAGTCTCTCCTTGGATAATGTGCACAAAAGTCATAGTGCAATGCTTAAGAACACAGAATGTGGAGGAGTGTAGAGGCTCAGAAGCTAGTTGTGCTACTTATAAGGATATTGATCCTCTTTGTTCTTCGGTTTCCTCGTATGTAGAAAGCAGGTAATAATCACTCCTGCCTCCTAGAGTTGTCTGGAGAATTAAATGAGATAGTGAATGAAAAGGCTGAGGGCAATGCTTGGCACTGGGCAAGTGCTCAATAAAGGAAGCTTAAAAACAAACAAACAAGAAGGAAAATAGCATTTTGTGAACTGACTTGACCTAGAATGATTGGAGGTGGGAGGTTAAGAAATATATATCCATGAAAGAGTATTCTTCAGGACGAAATTTAAGAAAGTCTGCACTAGACTATATTAGTACTTGGAGGTAGGCAGAGGGGGAAAAGTCAGAGACTGAGAAGTGATTGGAGAAATGGAAGAATTACAGTTTGAACTGGTGAACCTCTACTCCTTGTCTGGTTCTGTTTCAAAACCCAGTGACCTCAGGCGACCAAGTTTTAAGTCCCAAGAGACAAATGGGTTTGTCCAGAAATCCAGAAATGTGTCCAGAAATCAATAGTGCCATAGTCTATACCACTGACCATACATAACTTGACCCTGTTGGAGGAGTCCCTTGGTAGATAAAGGCAACTCATCCATCCATCAGGCTCATTGGATAGCAATAATTATCCCTGTCTGGGAGGTTTGAAATCTGTATCAGAATCAATGATGTGTCTCCCCAGGTTTGCTTTTCATCCAGCCCTCAGTTGTTTGCTCAAGGAAAGACCTGGCATCACCTTCACCATTTGAGCCTCTTTAGTGAAGTACTACAACACTGGTATGAGTTCCATCATGCTCAGTGAGGCAAAGTTTCAGTAGCTCCACCCTCTATTTTGGCCATTGAAAGCTCTGAATCTTTCCACTATTTCTAGACCTAGAGGAAGTGCCACACTGCAGGACATGAGATCTGGCTTCCCTAGTGACTGTCAGAAGGATCCCCAGAAATAAAACCTGAAAATTGCAATTGAAAACAGTAAGGTGAATAATGACCAATGAGAGACAAGGCATGAGAAGATATCAGCTAAGTTCCTCAGTCTGCCTTCCACCATGAAGCACTATGAAGCCAAGGAACAGCGATTCCATATAGGCTCTTTAGAAACTGGCTTGTATACTCTTGAAGCTGTGATCATCTCAAAAACACACCATCTTATATTTCCTTTCCACTGTTCCCCCACCTCACTCACCTTTTTCACTCACTCCTCCTGCATTAGGGTGGCACAGAAGTTTTGCCTCAGGCTTTGTTTTTAAGGAATATAAGTTAACTTAGATTCCATATCAAAAAGGATGAATATACTTTCTGCTATAATTTGAACTCCATAGATATGACCATATTTTGGGGAGTCTGAGAAGTTAGTAAGAAAGAGAAAGCCTCATAATAATCTTCATTAATTGATATTATCTTCTGATAGTATTTATTAATATATATTTCTCTTCTAGAGAACTTATCATTCT
Organism: Mustela putorius furo; assembly: GCF_011764305.1. Lineage (NCBI taxonomy): Eukaryota > Metazoa > Chordata > Mammalia > Carnivora > Mustelidae > Mustela > Mustela putorius. The sequence goes on from NW_025421341.1 coordinate 24,662,825, forward strand.
GATTTCTAGCTTAGGGATTATAGTTTGAGCAAGACTGAGATCCTACCAGTCTGAAGTTTTCCTCTCTACTGAGAACATAAGAAAAAGAATAATGTTTATTCCTCTCTGCATTTCTAGCACTGGACATAATGCCTTGACTATTGTAAACATTAAATAAATACTAACTGAACTATCTCTTTAAGCAATCTGGGTAATGGGAGACAAATTTCCTATTCAATTTACTTTTTAGAGTAATAAAACTACAACTCCTAGGTCAATGACTCACAAATCATGATTTATGGACCACAAGCAATCCATGTTCAATTCATTGCTTGGTGAGGACTAGATAGGTCCAGTAGCAAACCAGATTATTAAAATGATGCTGCCCACAGGAACTTGACATGAAAGTGGAAAGTCCACTCTAGGAAAATGTACTGTGACAAAACTATCTTTTAATAAACGTGTGTGTACTCAGTAATTAAGAATCTCTAGATGCCTGTAATGTAAGTAGAATCATGTTAATTTGTGTGAGGCAGTGATTTTTTAACCCTGTCTACATTTTAGAATTACAGGGACAAGAAGATGGGTGAAAGCTTTAAAAAGTAACCCCAGGGTCCCAACCCCAGATATTCTCATTCCCTTTGTTATGAATATATAAAATAACCTTGCTTATGCCATGTTTCACAGAATATTTTTTTTTAACAAAAAAGATTGACCATGTGTATTAGAGATTATCTGGAAGAATTTTAACCGACAGATTGGTAAAAAGAGCATGAGAATACCTACAGAAAGCTCGTGGGTAGGTAGGGAATAGCACTTCTAGAAATGGGACCAAGAATAGGAAATGGAAGGTAGCAGCATGGAAAACCTACTTTGCTTGTACCTTTTTTTTTTTTTTTTTTGTCAAAGGCAGTTGAGGGCATGAGGAGTCATGACAATGGTCCCTGATAGAAGAGAAAGGATGGCAATGATGATGAATATAATGAGAATTAATTGTTAATCGAGCCGTCACTATATAGTAGGAACTGTTTTATTCTCATTAAATTCCCAAAAAAATTTTAGGAAATATGTATCAAGTAAGTAACCAGTTTCAAGTTCATTGGAACTCCTTTCCACTCACTCCTATAAATAATTTGGGATACTTTGATCTTTAATAATTTTTGAAACCTGGAGTCATCAAGATGAAAAATTAATGGACTTGGGAATTCAAAGTTGGTCCAATTTTAAAAATTATTTTCTAGACTACAGTTTTTTGATGATCAGAAGACATGACTGAAAGACAGACAGACAGATACACACACAAAGTCCTCTCTTGTAAACTGTTGACATTGTTATTGTCCTTAGGAAGAAACTGAAAGCACCTTCCAGAAGTCAAAGAGCTCTTTTTCTGAGTTGCCTGGATTCCAAGTGTTCTCAGAATAAGAAGGATATTCAGCAATATCAAGCATGCAAGGCATTGACCAGTATTATGTGGAACTTGGTGATCAACCAGAACACTTGGAATGAGTTCGAATCAAGATGTTCAGACATTAGTAGCAAAATGATTCAGTGTTAATACTCTATTCCTGGGACAATGACTTATGAACAAATACTACCTTCAAGTCCTATAGCCCGATACCTGTGCTATTTTGAGTTTAGAAAGAGTCATGTTGGCCTACATCTGTTAATCTCTTTATATAGTTGTCCTAGTAGTTTAAAATTATCAATGATAATTTTCTGAAAAAAAAAAAAAGTGCTAAGGAAGGAATGCCTAAAATTTCCTTCATTTGGCTTCTGCATAATACAGACCTTCCACAGACTCCATCTAGGAAATCTTTTTAATTTTCCCACTTACCACTTTTGAATAATATAAAACAAATCTGTGCTCCCCTATTGCCAAGACAATGCATGGAGGGCTTCCAGGGTTCCCTGGGAATCATTACTGTGTTTTGGTTTGCTTGGGTTCAGATCCCTTGAGATGGCCCTTGAGTTTCAGGTTCATTTAAACTGCTGAGTTGGGCCTGGTTTCCATCTGTGACCATAAAATTGCTTTGAATTTCTCCAAACTCAGCCCAGGTTTGCTAAAAACTCATCTAAGAGTTGGCTAGGGTTCACTGAGAGGTTGGCAGATCTATTTGATTATTTAGCTGTTTCAGAACTCCAATTTCCAAATTGCCAGGTGAGAATTTTACCTGTTTGGAAATTCTCTCATCTGGAGGCACTTGCTTGCTACTCAAGTTCAAGACTAAAGGTTGCTTTTTTTTTTTTTTTTTGAAGTGTTAAGGTATCTAAAAGGAGAGTACATGTCTCCAAATCTCAAATGCTGTTTAAATTTTCCCCCCAATGAATAGGAAAAACCTTCACTTATCAAACCCTTCCCATCTATAGCATGTGCCCCTGTTACTGTCTCCTTTTTCATTAAAAGTTCCCAGTTTCATTGGGGAATTGTTTTCCAATTGACTTATGTGAATTAAAATTTAGGCTATGTGAATGAACTTGAAAATGTCCTGATTTCAAAATCAATTAGAGACTATACCGTGTGTGGAGACAATAGAGTAGGCAGAAGCAGTTGTGTGGCAGCACGAGAGAATGAATACAGTTTTATGATTAAAAGAAGAATAGAGAATGGAATACATTTTTGAATTTTGGAGGAATATGCAGAGCACTTGCTAGTAAAGTGGTGTGTCATATGGAAAAAGTTGAATTCCAAAATTTCAGAAGATGTAATATGATTTTAAAAGAATTTGTCTTTTGAAATAAATTTTAGGAACAGTAGTTAATTTCATTTTTCCTTCCCCTCTATCCTCTGCCAAGCCTTGCTAAATCCAGCTTAAACTCGGATACCTCAGAATGATTTACATCCAATTTGGAGACATTGTCATCATTATTTTAAAACCTATTCTTCACTTGTAATAACTTTTGGAATACTACGGATCAGCTACTGCTTATCTATATCCAGAGTTACGCATACAGCTAAAATGAAAACTATAATTAGGATTTAAAATTAGTTTGAAATGATGATGGCTAACATTTTAAGAGATCGTGGGGCACCTAGGTGGCTCAGTCAGTTGAGCATCTGGCTCTTGGTTTTGGCTCAGGCCATGATCTCACGGATGGTGCGATCAAGCCCCACATTGGAGTTCATGCTCACTGGGGAGTCTGCTTGAATATTCTCTCCCTTATCTCCTACCTACTCTCTCTCCCTCCCCCCTCAAATAAATAAATAAATATTTTTAAAAATAGAAGATCATATTGATGGATCTCTAGTAAAATTCAATTTTGATGGTGATAAAAGTCTCGTTTTATTGTCACTAAAAACTCCAATGTAGTTCTCATTACTATAAATCCCACAGTCTAATAATAATTATATAAAGAAAATGAGGGAAAAAAAGAAAAAAAAGAATGCAAGGTAACAATATATGGATAATATATTATTTTATTTTTCCTGGCACATAGTAACTATTTAGATTTTTCTAGATGTGCTTATGAAACAAAACTGCTACCCATATACATTTGAAAATTTTACACAATGCAGGTAAATAGTCCAAATGCAGGTACAGATGCTTTCTAGAAATTTCATCATTTTGCTTATTTTTATCTTCTCCAGGAAACTGGAAAACATTTTCTTTTTCTTATTTTTAAGATTTTATTTATTTATTTGACAGACAGAAATCACAAGTAGGCAGAGAGGCAGGCAGAGGGAAGCAGGCTCCCTGCTGAGCAGAGAGCCCGATGTGAGGCTTGATCCCAGGACCTCGGGATCATGACCTGAGCGGAAGGCAGAGGCTCTGACCCACTGAGCCACCCAGGCACCCCTTGAAAACATTTTCTACTTACAATATTAATCATAAGGATTTAGATATAAAATTCTATTGGTTTCAAACCTGGGTACCCTGTTTGAAGCTACTGTCTTCATTAATAGTTCTGAGTCTAGAAAAAGTGTTTTTCATGATGTGATTATTTTGTATTTGTCCTCAACATCCACTTCTGCAGAAAGCATCAGTGAGTAAACTCCCTTTTCATACACTGGGAGGGTTTGCTCCTTTCCTTAGGAATTTTGGAAAAAAATAGGTGTGATCTAGTATGCTCATTTTGATCTGGCTCTTTGCATAATGCTTCCCTCAAATGAACATATATGTAAGGTCATTTTTGCCTTTTCCCACTTTAGCCACTTCTGGGTGTATGCTCCCTGCAGACAGGGACCTATAGTGCTCACATTGAGACTCAAAATTTAAAAAATAATAATAATGTGAAGTCACTTGTAAACGAAGATTAAGAAGGAGATGTCTGAGATAAAAAAAAAAATGGCAAAGAAACATTATCTTCTCTAGTTGGAAAATATTTAAGCAAAGAGGAAAGCAATCCACAGTATTTATATTTGAGCCTTTAATACTGTTTTTTCTTATTCCAGGAAAAAAAAATAGAATTGTATTTTTTAAAAAATCTAGGTATAAAATTCAGTGTTTCTGTATATCCTTGTCTCATAAAGATATTTCCAAAAGTTCTAAAAAAACAAAAATAAACAAGTCTCTTCTGAAACCAAAGGTTAATTTAAGTTTTTTTGTTTATTTAGGAGAATTTATTTTTGCATATAAAAATTTTAAAAAGTCGGGGCACCTGGGTGGCTCAGTGGGTTAAAGCCTCTGCTTTTGGCTCAGGTCATGATTTCAGGGTCCTGGGATTGAGCCCCACACTGGGCTCTCTGCTTGACAGGGAGCCTGCCTCCCCTTCGCTCTCTGCCTGCCTCTCTGCTTACTTGTGATCTCTCTCTCTGTCAAATAAATAAATAAAATATTTTAAAAAATTCCAAAAAGGTCTCTAGTTTGGCTGACCTTTTAAGTAGTTTTATATATTTATTTATTCTTTCTTTATCTATCTGCCAAACACTTATTCATTCATCTATGATGCAGTTGATGTTATGGGCTGAACTGTGTTCACCCCCCTCCCTCCTAATGAAAAGTCTATTTCAAAATCCTTTCCTTCATTGCCTCAGAATGTGGCCATATGTGGAAACAGAGTCTTTACAGAGGTAATTAAGTTAAAATAAGGTCATCAGGGTGGGCCTTATTTCAATATGGCTGGTGTCCTAATAAGAGGAAATGTGGTCAGAGATGTGCATAGAGGAAAGACAAACATGGAGAGACACAGGAGGCAAAATGGCCATCTCCAACCCAAGCAGAGAGACCCAGACCAGATTCTGCCACTCAGCCACAGAAGGAACCAACCCTGCTCACACTCTGATCTCACACTTCTAACACCCAGAACTGGGAGAAAATAAATTTAATTCACTTAATGCAATCTGTGACAATGCCCTGGGCAATCAGTTATGCACAAAGTATACTATTCTCAGTTATAGAAGGAAAGCAAAGCATACTTCAAGAGATGGGGATACCTGACACTGATAAACAAAAATGAGGTAATGAAAGAGAAAATGGTGGTGTGGTGAGGGATGAAAGGGAAGGGGCGTTTGTGGAATAGGTACAGAAGGCAAGTTTGACAGGAGTAACTTGGGGGTAGAGCACACCCACCAGGGAATGTGAGAGAATCCTACAAATTGCTGTGAACAGGAATCCTTGTTCAAATCTCCTTCATTTCCTTGAGTAGGAGAGACTCGCTAGAGTGGGGAGTGAAGGGCTGACCTGTATTTGGCCCCCAGGCCTCATAATTTCTCTACAGAGGTGTATCCCAAGTGGCTGGCATGTCTAAAAGGCTCATTTGTCTCTTATGGTATATGGGCAGTATCTCAGAGGTGCTCTCCTTTTTCAATAATTAAATGATAATGTGTTCCTTTGGCCACAGAGTGGCTGCTCCACCTACTGTTTTCTTTGTCCCAAAGTCCATTTCAACAAAGAAGGCAGGTAATGTCCTTCGTTGCCTGCATGAACCGGACGCCCTCCCGGCAAATCCATGTGTAGTAACAGGGCAGTCTCAGCCGTCCCTAGCATTCTTGGCAATCTTAAATTGTCTTATTTAATCTTACCCACAGGCCTCAAAAACGTTAATATCTGGTCTCTTTTATAGGTAAGATCAAGAGCATATTTTAAGTAAACAGCTGAGCCTGGATTTGAAGTCAGAACTCTATGAATTCCCAACCCTTATACTGCCTCAATCCCCTAGAAGGCTGAAAAAGTGGGTCGAATTCTGGCCATTTGAATAAACGTAGGTTTCTTTTCTTTTTATTTATTTATTTGACAGACAGAGATTACACGTAGGCAGAGAAACAGGCAGAGAGAGAGGAGGAAGCAGGCTCCCCGCTGAGCAGAGAGCCGGATGTGGGACTCGATTCCAGGACCCTGAGATCATGACCCGAGCGGAAGGCAGCGGCTTAACCCACTGAGCCACCCAGGCGCCCCCCCCCCGTAGGTTTGTTGATTTTATGGTACTATTTTACTCTAACAAGATTCTAATGAAATCCTCGAGAGCAATGGGGCTTGGACTTCCTGTGCAGTGGAATCACCTGAGGAACCTCTACAAATACAGATACCAAGGATCACACCCCTAGAGACTGGGTTTCAACTGAGCTAAAGGGAGCAGGCATCAGCATGTTTAGAAGTTCCCTCAAATAGTCTAACAAATACCCAGTATTGAGCACTACTACCGGAAACAAAAGCTCTACACTAATTGGAGGGACAGAGGGGTAAGAATAGGGAATATATCCCATTAGTATTCAAAGCAAATGAAACCTATTAAACAGAATTTTTATAATTAGCTGAGCAGAGTCTGCTGATTAAATAGAAATACACAAGGAAGTAAAAGAGATCAACTTACGACTGGTCATTTTTTTCTCAGAATATTCAATTTGTAGACAATACTCATTCTTGTCACCAATTTTTGTCAAACATTGTTTATTGAGATACCACATGGTCTAACACTGGGAAAAAAAATGCTTAGAAAATAAAAACCCAGATGCCTGTGTTCCAGGAATAGTTAACATATATGAGTGTGTTCATATAAATTTTACTTCTTCAGAAATAACTGAAAGCCTCTTGTTGGGGATTTTTTACAGTCTGTTGAGCTATAGTCTATTCTCTTTATCACTGCCTCTGATCCCGCCTATTAATATAATGCTTCACTGAGAATTAAATGTTTTCTTTCTTTTCTAGGCTTCAAAATTGAAGTCATGGTTTCACTATTTGAAAAATCCAAAATTCAAGCTGAACATGGATGTTAGTTACACCGCCATGTTTAAACATCTTTTGATAGAAAATGCTTTATTGCCACTGATTCCAAGCCACAAACGTGTTTTGAACCCAATTCAATATATTTCTTATTTGTTTCTGATTTTTCTCTTTTTTTTTCTTTTAATTATTATTAGAAGGTATAAATTTCCAGAAAAGCTTGGCCTTGCCAAGGCTCCATTATTCGCACATGACAAGGTTTATCAAAAACAGTTGGATTTTTCTAAGAAGGCTTTTATGTTTCCTCCATAAAATATAAATAAATGAAAAGGATTAGGCTGAGGAAATGGAGTATAATTCATCACCAATGTGAAACATAGTCAACCGGTTGCAGATGGAAAAACGGGAGAATTTGGGATAGTGCTCCAGGCAAGAAAACACTCTTGCTTGGGCCAATAAGACATCTTTAACTTTAGTAAAAGAACAGGGTCCATTTTGTGGTTTGTGATGTCATCTTAACTTATTAGCATCCTTTTGTTTTTTAGTGTGGAATATATGTCTAAAGCTGGTTTCGACTCTTGAAAATGTCTAATACTCTAGCACGGACTCAAGACTTCAGTAAAGGCTCATTTCTCCTACCACTTTCCACTCTGTCTCCCTATCCCTCCCCAACTCTCCTCCTATCCCCTCCCAAAGGAACAGAAAAATTAAAAAATACAGAAAATGTACAAAACACTAACCACTGTAAAGACAGTGCCTCCCAGCAGCACAAAACCCTGTGTTTGACAGATTTTACATTTCAAAACCAGTGATTAGTCATTTAAGCAAACATTCACTTCTTGTGTGTATAAATGCAATTTCTCTCCACAGAGACAAAATCAAATATTTTAGCTAGTTTAACCTAAAACGTAATAAAATTACTTGGGTTTATGTATCTGTCTCTAATTTTGTCCATACTGCTCACCATGAAGCCTCATTCTTGGTGAAATAGAAATTCATGGCACAATTTCCTCCTAAAATCTGTCTGAACTTTCAGAAATAAGAGACTTTTCAACTCCCATATTCTTTCCCTGAACTTTCATTCCTATCTAATAATAATAGAGTGCTTTATAGTATATAAATCACATTTCTGTTTAAAAGTGACCTTCTCCATGACCTTTTTGTCTCTGCCTGTCAGCACGTATTCTTCTAGTAATAATAAGCTCTAGCCAGGAACGAGCACTCAAAATTAGACTGATTCCAGGAACCGCCCTTATGAAGGCTGGGATACAGCTCATTTTGAAGTTAAATAACTTAACAGTTTTCTCCAAAACTAGGCATGAGCTAGATGTGTCATTTGAAAAAAAGAAAAAAAGTTTACTGATGGTTTAGAAAAGGAGAAAAAATTATGCCAATAGGTTTGCAATTTGAAAGCCTGTGCAAATGACAATCGAAGTAGATGTGCGTCATTTTCTGTTAAAACCAGAGTGGAAGTTTATTATTTCTCTTTAATTCTACTCCAGTTCTTAGAAGCCATAAAAAATTAGAACTTAGTCTGCTGTCTTTTTGAACCTAGAATTCTTTTGATCCCAGAATTCTTTAAAATCTAAAAAAACTATACCATAAAGATTCATCTAAGCAGAACACATTTTTTGTGAACAGGCGCATTTTTTTCCTGTGTGTTAACACTCAGTTACAAGATTTTAGTGCAAACACCATAGACACACAATTCTCTGATTTTAATATTTTCCCAATAAAACCAACCTCCTTAATGGCTGTCACAACTCTATTATTTATTTAGAGAAAAGGGATACAAGACTGAGTTCTTAGAAGCTATGACTCAGAAACATTTGAAACTGTCTGATAATAGATGGAGAGGCAATTTTTTCCCTTTCAAGTAAATGATTTTTCTTTTAAACCATGGGTGTAAATTTTATACAAATTTTATTTAAAGTGAATCATAATAAAAAAGGAGCTTTCTTTCATTTGGTCAATTTATACTTCAACCTAGTCTATATTCAAGGTTGGCTTTTAACTAAAAGCTAATTGCTCTTCCCTAAATATACATTTAGAGAGGCATGGGAGACCTGCTGTGTGATGGTCCAAAATATAAATGACTTCCATACTATGGAAGGTCTTTCTGATAGTCCTACAAGGAAGAAATGAAGAGCAACATGGAGCTGCCTCCAAGATCACAGAGCCACAAAATTCATCCCTCTCTCAAATCTTGGAGACAATCTGCAATAGCATTTTCCCAGAGTGTTCCAGGACATGTAGACAGATCCAGCACAGTGAGAGGAACCTGGGTCAAAGATCAGGGAAGATCTAACATGCTGGGTCTCCCCTTGGATGCTCACATTCCATAGCATGAACCCTTACACTTCACTGTATTAACACTTAGTTTCCTAGGAATAGTGTTCTGTGGGACACTAATTTGAAACTCATCACTTTAAGAATAATGGAACACAATTCAGAGAAATAAAACACCACTTTTCGAGATGTCATAGATAGAGAGCAGCCCTAGAAATCCAGCCTTTCAATTTGCATATGGGTATACCACCTGTACACAGGTGACCTCATGGCTTGTGATCTGCTCATATCCTTGTTTGATGTACTGAGATTTCCTCATGAGAAGCAGTTTATCTGGGAACTTATGGGCCGCAGGCCACATGAATGATCATGGCAATTGTCAAAACACGAACCTTTCAGTAACATCCTATCCAGTCACACACAAAGACACATGGCTGTATTCACTGGTAAGATGAGTGCAATAGAAGATAAAAGACCGAAACTCATGTGCTTAGACCCTGCCTTTAATAAATATTATCCTAACATCTGGTTCATTGGCTGAGTTCCCCTGGGTATCTTCAAGTGGACCCGGCATCTCATTTTCTTTCCCTGGAGCTTATGACAGTTTGAGAAGCACAGACCATGGGTAAGATTCTTTCTTCTTCCCTAACTCACAGCTGTGTAGAACATTGATCTCTCTCAAATAATAGCGAATGAGCGAACAAGTCAACCCCATTGCTCCAAGCATCGGAGACCACTGAGATCTAGAGACACTAACTACACTTGTATGGGATTCCTCTGTGAGCCAAAGTTCAAAAAACCACTGACGGATTAGAAGAGCCCTTAATAGTGAGCAGAGAGAAGCTGCCAGAAATTGCTGGCCCAAGATACTCACCACTGTCCCGGCTGCCCCTATCAGCAACTTTCATCTGAATCCTTCGGATATTCACAAGGGGCCAGGTGGGAGATAGCCAGGATATGTGAAATCTTGAAGGCCGAGTGTTCAGAGGATGAACTGGCAGGTGGCAGTTGAATTATTGAGCTGTACTCTCTTGTTTGTGTCAGCGGCAAGCGATTCCTCTTTGTCTCTGTCTCAGAGACAAACTGCAGGCCCCAGGCTTATCAAAAACTGTGACGTGGATCCATGAAGAGCTCCGCAGAGGAAAGAAAAATGTTGCTTCTTTTCTTTATGGAAATGATGGTTGATCAAATCACCATGTTTAAATACCAAGGCAAAACAACGTAGACGGAGAAACTGCTATGGAACCTTAGTCATGGGCGGTACTGTTTCTTTTCAATGCCAGCTCTAAACTTCTGCAGGAAGTAGTACTTCGCTTTATTTTTCCCTTTGAGTCCAAATTCTAGCACCGTGTTTCTCAAAGTTCAGTGTGCATACTAACCACCTAGGGATTGTGATGAAACTCAGATTCGGATTCAAGAGGCCAGGACTAGGGCCGGAGATCTGAATTACACACAAGCTCCCAGGTGGTCTGCTGCTGCTGGCTGACCACTGCATTGGAGCATCAAGCCCCAGGATGTTATAACCACAACTGAGTTGCTACAGTTGTCAGGGCTACATATTTGTGAGCCAATCCTGGAACAGTAGATTGAATTTTCAAATAGTTGTTTTGAGTTGGTACTAAAAGTAGCAAAGTTCACTCTTCTCAAGTAGAAAGAATCTTATTGAGGGTAATTGAATGAAATGAGGACCTTTGAATTCAATCCTTCCCTTTCATTTATCATCATAGCTCACGGCTTCAAAAGTTCTCAACTGAAAATGAATGATATAAAAAACACCATCTCCAGCAGGTTTCGAGTGCCACTTGCTTAAATTTTTACTCCCTTCTAAACACCAATACAGATATTATAACCTAAAGGCACCTCCAAACTCTTTTTTTTTGGTCAACTTCGCCTTTGCCAGATCAGACCAAATATCAGGAGGGGAATTAGGTCAACATTCCAATGATTTTTTGTATATTTTGAAATTTGATCCATTTTTATTCACTTCAGGCAATATAAAAGTTAAACTCTACATTTGAAAAATACAATTTAATCATGATTACTTATCCCAGTCACCCTCTAAATGTATTCCAATGTGTTTACTCAATCCCTTCATTTTGAACAACTAAACACAATTTTCAAAAACCAAATAGTTTCAAAAACTGATTAAGTTGCTGAATTAGCCAAATGTGTTTTAACTTTTGTAACAAAGAATAGGAAGGGTGCCAGACACCCTCAGCACTTCTAAGGATTAGTGATAAATATGGCCTTACTCATCAGCAAGAAGTGGCATAAGACCCAAGACTTTCTTCATATGTTCCAATGGCAACTTAATGATCTAGACCCAAGATGACTTTTTTTAAGATTTTATTTATTTATTTGACAGACAGAGATCACAAGTAGGCAGAGAGGCAGGCAGAGAGAGAGGAGGAAGCAGGCTCCCCGCCAGGCAGAGAGCCTGATGTGGGGCTCGATCCCAGGACCCTGGGATCATGACCTGAGCCGAAGGCAGAGGCTTTAACTCACTGAGCCACCAAGGTGCCCCGACCCAAGATGACTTTACGATCTTTTTCATAAAGCTCCTGGTCATTTTAGATGGGGTCAATCTTTCCTTCCCACTGTTAGGGCATTTTTAAGTTGAGTTTGTGTACACATTTCTACCTTTTTTCTAGACTGTATACTGCTTGAGGTTAGGAATCCATCCTCTTCCTCCAGGCATCTCTCAGAGAACCTAGCATGGAATCTGACATAAGGAAAGGATCCCACACACATGTGAACTGAAGCTCATCCCAAAGGCTATTTTAAAAGGAATGTAATATAAAGTGAGAAAAATCTAAAATGATATTCTTTATATAAAATGCTATTTCTTCTCTATTTTGTAAAAATCTTGTGAGAACTTTAAGTCAGGATAAAACAATGCCAAAGTTGACCCAAATTGATTAAGAAACTATTGGGGCGGGGGGCAATGGGCTTTCAGGGTGAGGCCAGAGGGACAGCAGAGATAAGATGTAAACAATTTGTTTTGGAACCCTGAGTACTTAACACTAGGCCAACAAAACTGAAGAAAACTGTACTGACAACAACTGCTGTATATGTATATAATTAGAAGGTGTGGTGACTTTACTTTTTAATTTCATTATCATCTTTATTAGAATGTTAGGTGTAGTTATATATTAAGATAAGGTTAAAAAAAAAAAACAAAAACAAAAAAAACCTACGAGTGTGTTTCCCTTGTTATCCTGCAATGGTCATTCAAGTACGGGGTTCTTACCGTTATCCATGTGAGTTCTGTTTAAAAGTAAAAACCTGCTCAAATGCCAAAGCTGCAGGATGACTATGGGTTTCAACAGAGAACGAAGAGTAAGGTTTGTTAGTTTCCTTCAATCCAAAAGTAATATTACTCACAGGAGGGTATTTTAAACATAAATGTTGTGTGTCTTTAGCTGCTTTTCTCTCATTGACTCTGCTAACACAAACAGCCAATTCCCGCCTTAACTTTGACTATCCTCTGGAGTCCCTTGCCCCCTCACACTCCTTCCTTCTCTCTTGTTATCAAATACAGATACTCTTCCGTCATCCCTTTCGTGTCAGGAACAACTCTGCTATGGGACATGAAGTCAGCTTGGGATTACTTTACAATGGAACCTTCCCAGCAGTCCCATTGTAGAAAAATAAATTGTAATAGCATTTAAGAGACATTGACATAAAGGTGATAACTGATAGAAGCATCAAATGCTATCAATTAACCTTATTATCTTGAGCATTAAAAATTCAGTGTGCTTTTTGTGTTTGTGTTTGTAGAACACTTCTGGGAAATGAGGCCAATGATAGATATAGATATAGATAGATATTGACAAAGATATGGATATAGATACAGATTTTTATTTTTATTTATTTATATTTTTTTGCTGGTAGATTCACTGTAGTTTACCAAAACACACACACAAAGACAGTATCCCACAGTACAAATAATGTGCTCCTGATATATTTATGTTGGCTAAAAACTCTTTGCTGTTCATGTATCTGGGGACCAGAGTTTATATTTGCTTAATCTCAGGCTTTATTACTTCTCTCCTTAATTCTGTCAATGGTTTAATGAAGGACTAATGTGTTATATGTATGTAATTTCTTTAGTTCACTACTAAAAGTGAGCATTGGCCTTAACAGAATTTTAAGTCTTTCTTTTGAAATTAGGACAAAACTCAGCTCTAAGTTTACTCAGACTTTTGACATCTCTGGGGTGTTTGACATAAATAGAGAAGCAGAATGGCATGGGCACTTCAAATGTCCTAAAAAATTAAAACAAACAAACCTTTAAATAATTCACAAGTTAGATATCCATAAGGAAACTTACTTCTTGGTAAAGGTATGACCTCAGAGCTATAAACCCTTACCTTCTAAGGGCGTAAAACAAATTATAAAAGGACTAGGTCTCCATTCTCAAGGTGTTAAAACAAGTTTATGTCCTAAGAATTGATTTTATTTCTTCACTGGGTCATTAATGTAGCCTCGTTTTACCTACTGAGATAGTTCCTCAGTATGAACTGCTTAATGACATCATCATTAACTTGGTTTTCATTTAATCTTTTCAACATGTTCATTTTTATATGGTACAGGTTATATTTAGAAACTTATTAGTATCAGAAACCACTGATGTTCTTTCTCAAACAAATCTTGTGGCAATTTCTCTTTCTACTGGGAGAAACAAGTGCCTCTTTTTACTTCACCTTTTCCATCTCTATCTGAAGATAAACAGCTGTCATTTATAGATATTTGTGACATTAGAGTTTATTAAATGTGTCTTACAAATAAACGAATTGAAAAGTCTTTGGAAAACAATAAAGCTTTGCCTGTGATTCTTGAGTCTAAACCAAAACAAGGATGATTTACAACTGACCTCAGTTGAGAGCTACTGTAGCTTTGTTGGTTCTGTCTCTCAATCATTTCATAAAGCCCATATTCATATTCAGACTTGAGTAACAAAGCTTGTTAAGACCCTTGCCTGTATATTTTCCTAGAAGTTGTGCTGAATAACTTATTTAAGTCACTGCCATATTTATTGCACCACTGAAAACCTGGCATTTGTAAATATTTCTCATTTTTATAGGGTGATTATAGGGTGCTATGCCTTACACAAAATTCTCTTACAGGATTTCTCTATTCATTGGCCAATACGTAAAGTATTTGGCATCTTTATTTTTTTTTTTCAAAATTCAGAAGATCAAAATAAGAGAAAAGAAAAGAAACACAAGAACATTTCCAAGCTAATAATATACTTGAAATAAAAGTTGCTGCGTTTTCTTAATACCAAAGTCGACTAAATTCTCTTAAAATGGGCAGGATTCCTAGTCTGTCTCAACTGAAATCCCAAATCCACCAAACAGTTTGAATTCACCCAAGTTAAAATTCAGTCAAAACATAAAGGATTATATACTATCTACTGTGAAATACTTTCTGGGATTTCAATAACTACAAAATCAAGACTTGAGCTCATCTCAAAGACCAAGTTTCTAAGAGCATGGTCTTCAAACTGGAGAAAGAGTTCTGAATAACCAGCATTAATAATTTCTCTAGCAATTTAAGATATTCTATGATATGGGCCAGGCACATAGCACAATAACATGTATATACAACATGTTGCATTTACTTAAAAAAATATTTTTCTGGGTATGTCTTTTTTAAGACATCAATTTCCTTCTTAGATAATAGTCACAGAATATCCTTTTCTCGTGATTTTTATATTTCACAATTAGGTGTTCATTTTTTCTTTTGTTCAGTGCATATTTATTGTTTATGAGCTATATCTATCTATAGCCATATAAATGCATTTATTTATAATATCTGTACCACATTAATTTTAAATTTGTGCATGCTGGACACTATTCAGGCTCAGTGTGAAGAAAAAGTGCCCAGTTAGGATTTGCTGTGAATTAGAAAGGGTTAAATGAAAAATACAAATAGGAAGCAAATGACTTAACCTAAAAGCAACTGTATTCAGATTTAATTTCTGAATATATCTACACTAAAACTCTTCATATTTACTTTCCCTTCACCTTCAATTTTCTTCACTAGTTGCATTCCCTGAAGAAATGATACGTTTCTCGAATCCTGGTATTTTTTTAATAGATCTTATTTATCTTTACATGAGAGAGAGACAGAGGGCACAAGCAGGGGGAGAAGCAGACAGAAGGAGAGGGAGAAACAGATACCACACTGAGCAGGGAGCCTGATGTGGGACTTGATACCAGGACCCTGGGATCATGACCTGAACGAAAGGCAAATGCTGACAGAACCACCCAGGCACCCCATTGAATTCTTGTATTTTTTTTTTTTTTAAGATTTCATTTTTGAGTAATAGGACTTCTCAATGGTAAACAAAAACAATTAAGAAAATTCTTTGATGAACTGAGTCAATGTATCAGTCAATTCAGTAGATCAGCCAGTACTCCACAGGGAAATGGCCTACTCTAGTAGGCCAATTGAAGAGAGCTTAAAGTAGGAACTATTGATTTAAGTGTGGGCTGGGTCCAAAGACACTGAAAGGAAGATGAAACCAACAGCCAGATGCCACCAACACCTGGTGGGGACCTACAGAAGAAAGTGAGAGACAGAACAGGGTATGGCCAGGGCTTCCATGTCCTGGAGGAGGGACTCCTGATAGAAGTCTTGGCCTTAGACAGAAGAACACAGCCATCACCAGCTGACCCATGCCAGGAAGGGAAGAAACTGAGAAGGTAAATGCCTCCTCCACTCTCTGATGTGCCTGCAGTGTTTTCTGAAAGCCAAAGTCAACCAGCAGTCAGAAGGCAGGGGTGCCCTATTAATGCAGTTCATGGACATTAGTTTTCGGAGGTCCAGAGCCTACTGGAAGAGTAAAGAATGGAACTGGAGGGCAACAACTATGCAGCACAGTTAGATTACAAATAATAATACCAAATAAATAAGTCCTGGGGCTGTAATGGACAGTATGGGGACTCAGAGTTAATAATACTGGATTGTACATTTGAAAATTGCTAAGCAAGTAGTTTTTTTGTTATTTTGTTTTGTTTTTCTTTTTTTGAGGGGAGGCAGTTGAGAGGCAGATGGAAAGGGAGAGAGAGAATCTTAAGCAGGTTGCATGCCCAGCGAAGAGCTCATGGAGCCCATCGCTGGATCTCACAACTCTGAGGTTGTGACTGAGCCAAAATCGAGTCGGATGCTTAACCGACTGAGTCACCCAGGTACCCCCTAAGCAAGTAGTTCTTAAACATTCTCATCACAAGGAAAAAAATAAATTGTAATGTTGTGTGGTGATGGATGTTACTTAGACTTTTTAAGGTGGTCATTTTATAATATTTACAAATATCAAATCATTATGTTGAAGGCTTGAAACTAATGAAGGTTATATGTCAAATATATTTCAACTTGAAAAAAGTAGAAGTTCCTATTCACAATAGACAAATCCATAGAGATTCTGAAAGCAGACTAGTAATTGTCGGAGGCTGTGGGAGGTGGTGATGGATAGAGAATTTAATGAAATTTCCTTTCAGGGTAATACAAGAGTTATGGAACTAGGTAGTAGTTCCAGGGATGTTTGTACAACTTTTGGTACATGTTGAAATCATTAAAATGGTAATTTTTTTGTTATGCGTCTTTTATCACAACTTGGGGAAAAAAAAAAGAGTCCCTTCACCTCAGATGTAAGACACAATTATATCTAGTATTTGTCTTAAAAATTGAAAATTGGGATCATTTGTTTTAAGTGGAATAGGCAGGTCCGCTGAACAAAGTGCCAATTAAACTGACATAAACTCAAGAACAGTCCTGTTGACCTAGTTTAAAATATTTGCAAATTTGTGCAACCTCTAAAAAAGTTCACATGCACATTTTCCACTTAGAGATTTAGTTTTAAAAGATAGCTATTCTTCATAATCTGTACCTCTCTATCAATTTTCATTGTTAGCAAAATTAGTCATATCACTGACATGTCCTTTTCCAAGGGTTAAAATTCAGTAGCTGGTTCCATTGTGGAAATGGAGAGATTAAAAATATTGGAGAGCTAAGCTCCAATTTACATGAACTCAATTGTGGTTTAAAGCAACTAAATAAAAGTACTGAAGTATAAGACATTTTATGGCTCACATGAGGAAACAATTCCAAACCACTGTTTTCTCTAACAAGGAATTCCTTCAATGTGTTTTGGAAAGAATTCCATAAATGTCAGTGTGTTTTATGCTAATTCTTCATATACAATGCATTAATTTTATAGGGATTTAAATCACTAGGTTTTATTATTTCTTTTACATTGTGTGCTTCTTAGAGAAGAAACATGACTCCTTGATTTATCTTCATACAATGCTTTAATTGTTGAGTGATACAGGTTTTTTAATAACAGGTCAAGTTCCTTTGGAATTGAGTTTGCTGATAACTTTGGTATAGGTGCCAAAACTCAGACCCACATCAGGGTATATGTATGCCTTCATTAGACTAATAGTGTCTTCTTGATTGCCGGTGGTTTAAAGTAATTTTGAGATTCCTTTCGAGCTAACATTTTATTTTTGACTTAAAAATGTGCATTTTAAATGGTTAAACACCCCCCCACACACACACACATGATCTAATTGAATATTGAATCCTTACAACACTCCTAGAGACAAGGCAAGGTTTTTTCCCCTATTTTGTAGATGAGGAAACTAAAGCTTCATGGGATTATGTGATTTGTTCAAGACCAAACCAGGATTTAAGGCTAGTTATTTTGATTCTAAGACACCACACTATCAAATCTGAAATTGTATCCTGTAGAGATGGACAAATCTTCTCTATCTGTATTCCAGGGAAGATATTACTTATCATATCTAAAATTTCCTTTTAAGCTTTAGACTCAATCAAAAGATTAGTATCCTTTCATTTATTGAACTAAATTAAAGGAGACCAGTAGTGTCAGTTTAGTTTTGTCAGCCTATATCTCTTACGGATGAATGAAGATTGTCATCAATGAATATAAAAGCTACTATCTTTTAACAATATTTATATAAAAATGATGTAGTATTTGTTAATAATTATAAAAATAAAAATCTACCACTGCTTAGGCTTTAGTGCATGTCCTTTGAATATTGTATCATTTTCCTTTTTATAAAATGTACAATATGTTTTCACCGACATAGATTATAAAATATAAATTGTGAATGCTTTCTTTGACAAAACATATTCTCCTGGCATAATTTATGATCATATATATTTTATAGTGTTTCATCTCAAAAATGTGCTCTAATTCCCTTAGCCAATTTCCTTTTGTTGGTTATTTTAGTTGTTTATTATTTCTTTCAAATATGTTATCAAAATCTTGATATAGTTAAGATAACTTCCTTAAGCTACTGTCCTACAAAGGAAGTTACTGGTGAAAGAGTTTGTGCATTTTTAAAACTTTGGGAAAAATTTGCCCACTTTTTCCCCATAAGTAATATGAAAATTTACACTCTGAGAAACAGTGCCTGACACTTCCTAATTCCTGATCTCACTGACAATATTTTCAAAATTTCAATATTTGCTTATTTGGTTGTTGAAATGGTTTCTTTTTATTGGCATGATATTCAGTGAAGGGGATAAGGAATTTTTTTCCATCTCTATCATTTTCCTCCTTCTGTACATATTTATTTGTTGTGTTTGCCTTTGGGGCATACATTCTTTTCATTCTTTTATCTGAATGTGTTTGTTTTTATATTTAGAAAGGTTTTACCTATTCTGATATTATTAAATATTTATCTTCATTTTCTTTTATCATATGATTTCATTTTGATGTACATATAATGTCTAGACTGTATCTTGGTATACAAGTACAATTTTTCTCTCTTTTTAAATATTTTTTTATGGATTGTGATGCCAGCATCATTCACTTAAAAAATTATTTCTCCATATTTTCCCCCAAATATGCCATATTTTTTCATGTATGCAGTACTTCTTTCTACACAAATGAATTTATTTTTGTGGGCATCTATTCTTTCCCATTAATCACAATGATAATTCTGGATCTACCTTTTCCCTGCTCATAGTTGTCTTATAATATTTTTTACTACCTAATGGTAAGAGACTTCTCACATTATTTTGCTTTTTAAATTATTCTCTTGGTTATTTTGGCTACTTATTCTTTCAAATGAAATCCAAAATCACTCTGTGAAGTTTTAAAGGCCCTCTTTTTGGATACTAGTTGAAATGATCTCAAGGTTAAAAACTCATTAGAGGATAAAAAGTTAATCTTCTGTATTAACTCATTTCGTTATGTACTTGTTCATTTATTCATTTATTCACTTAACAAATATTTGCTGATTTATTTCTATTTCCCCAGGACTATATCTGACAAAAAAGTGCAGGAGCTGGGAACATGGGCTAATTTGCCAAGAATTTGCAGAGTGTCTGACATCCGTCAGTACTTTCCTAGGGAGCCCCAGGAGTTTTTTTGGGTTTTGTTTTTTTGTTTTTTATTAGTTTCAGAGGTAGAATTTAGTGATTCATCAGTTGCATACAATACCCACTGCCCATTCCATCAGGTGCTTTCCTTAATGCCCATCACCCAGTTACCCCATTGTCCCCCATTCACCTCCCCTCCAACAAATCAGTTTGTTTCCTAGAGTTCAGCATCTCTTAAAGAGTTTGCCTCCCTCTCTATTCTCACCTTATTTTATTTTTCCTTCCCTTCCCCTATGTTCATCTGTTTTGTTTCTTAAATTCCACACGTGAGTGAAAGGCTATGGTATCTGTGTTTCTCCTACTGACTCATTTCACTTGGCATAATACCCTCTAGTTATATACATGTTGTTACAAATGCCAAGATTTCATTATTTTTGATGGCTGAGTAATATTTCATTGCATGAATATACCACATCCTATCCATCCATTTGTCAATGGATATCTGTACTCTTTCCATAGCTTAGCTATTGTGGACATTGCTGCTATAAACACTGGGGGGCAGGTGCCCCTTTGAATCACTATGTTTGTATTTGGGTAAATACCTAGTAATGCAATTACTGGGTCATAGGGTAGTTCTATTTTTAACTTTTTAAGGAACCTCCATACTGTTTTCCAGAGTGGCTGCACCAGTTTGCATTTTCATCGACAGTGTAAGAGGATTCCCCTTCCTCTGGATCTCACCAACATCAAACTCATCGAAAGGAACCAGGCCCTGGAATGAAAGTTGCCTAAAGGATTCCCATGCCCCAGTAGGTTCAAGAACTCCTAGGGCTTTTGTCTACAAAGGCAAAAGAAACAAAAGTCCCAGGAGTTCTTAAACCCTCTGGGGTACACATTTATACATACATATATGCGTACACAACTATGTGTGCATATATACATATATGTGTGTGTATATATGTGTATATGTATATATATACTCCCAAAATATAACACACAAAATGTATCTTCTAATAGAATAAACTCATACATACAATTTTAAAAGTACTAAATAAATGGAGAAATGAGCAAATCAATATGTTGACAATGATTTTTCTCTGGATCATAGCTGCTTTATTTTTCCATTGCTGCATTTCCATATTTTCCAGTTTAGTACCTATTAGCATGTATTATTTCTAAATTCTGAAAAAAGTACTTCTCCAATATATTCTATTTTTAAAAACGTCAATAAACATTATTTTTAAAAGAGAGTAGAAATATAAATTAGCTTGTAAATAGAGACTCACAGCAACAAGATTTATAAGACAAGGTGCTCATACAGAGATAAAATTAGTTCACCTGTAGTAACATGAATCATATATTAAATTTATCAAGTATGGTTTTTAAAATATCCTTTAATGATTTTTTTTTCTGTTTGAAAAATAAGGTGAATCTACAGAAAAGAAATGACATCCAAATTGATAAATCACTGTGTTTCTCTTTGTCTCTTTGTGTCTTGCCTGTTTTTTTTTTTTTGTTTTGTTTTGTTTTGTTTTTTAATTTATTTTTTATTTATTTTCAGCATAACAGTATTCATTATTTTTGCACCACACCCAGTGCTCCATGCAATCCGTGCCCTCTATAATACCCACCACCTGTTACCCCAACCTCTCACCCCCCCGGCCCTTCAAAACCCTCAGATTGTGTCTGCCTGTTTTTCCTGTTTCTGTCTCTGCCTCTCTCTCATAAACACACACACACACACACACACACACACACACACACTTGTCACAATACCATTATAGAATACAACTTGGTCCACTAAAACAATTTAACAGAGTTCAGGCCTAGTGTCCAAAGCTGACAAAACACATGTATACATCCCCTTTTAGTCTCCTAAAAGCCCTGAGAAATTGACTAGGCCAAAATCAGTATCTTCCCATTTTACAGATGAGGGTTCAGGCTCCTCAACTTGACCTAGGGTTATGTTTCCCAACCTAAGTGTGCACCCAGAAGTAATCTCCTAAGGGTACATTGGCAAGGCAGTATAGGCCTTACCAATTAATTTAGCATCTTGGGAGGGGAACAAAATAATTGATATACCTTAAAAGTGTCTCAGAAGTTTTGAATGTGCAGCCAGGATCGGAAGTAAAGGAGCAAAATTTTGATTTTCTGACTTAAATTCCTATGTTAATTTTATTGCACCTCCCACAAGGGATATATTATGTAAATACACAAGTCTTAAAATGTAAAGCTTCTTATATTTGCCTGAGATTTTGCATCTTAAGATATTTTCCCCTGTCTGTAGTAGTGCAGACTTAAAAGTTTCTTGTTATTACAAATCTTTCAAGAAAATATCAATTTATCTCTAAGCTTGATGAAAAGATAAATCTAGTATTCAAACTTTAGTTATGCATCAGATATAAAAGTGATTAAGAATTTTCATTGTACTTTTCTCTCCAGAATTAAAAAATCAAAATTTTGACAAATTTAGAAACTAAAAGAAATAAAATCATTTATTTATTTATTTAAATATTTATTTAATTTTTATTTAAATATGTCATTTTAATATACTTTATGTACTCCACACTCAATTTAAAGACAGATATTTATTATTTTAAGGCAAAAATATTTTATATGATTGTTTAGGATCCTGCCTTGAGGTTAAATGTTCAAAAATTATAATAGCTATCAGTATTAATTTTTAATAACTATGTTAACAATGAGTTAATGACCATGATTAATAATTCATATACTAAATTGTACATCCAAGCAAGTTTCTTCTTTATAAATTCATTGAACAAGTAATAGTGATATTCACATTATTTTAATATATGTCTTGTCTGGCTAAATTACTGAAGTCTGTTTCTAAGGTATTTGGAAGCTTTTTGTGGAAGAGTTGATGCTGGGCAATGGTGCTTCATTTCCTTAAATGCTCCATAGTATCAATTAATTAGTCTCACAGGATAGAGACCATAGAATTTATTATAGCTGCTTGGAAGACTTTCATTTCATCAGCAAAATATTAAAGATGTAACCAACATCTTGTTTATGTTGCTAAAAATGTTTAATATAGACCGGCACTTGAAACAGAATTTTCTATAACACAATAAAATGATGAGTCAAAAATATTTTCCATAACAAATAGTGAATGAAATGTAATATCAGTTCAAAAGTTGAATGACACTAAATTGATACAATACCAAATAGCTTTCTTCCTTTTTCTCTCTTAAAAAGATAATCTTAGATTCAGATTTCAAGATGCATCATTATCATATTAACATGGAGAAAGGATTCATTCAGAAGTAGGTAATTTTATTTAATGGAAGAAGTACCTCAGTTGTGAGGTTAGCAAGAGCTAGGTTCAAATCTAGATCAGATGTCTGATAGGTGAGTGAACTTTAAACAAGTTTCTTCAAGGCTCTAAACTTCAGATCCTTCCTTCCCAAATGGAGATAAAAGTATCTACTTTATATATTTGTTCAGGATTCCAAGAGATGGAAAACATAGAGCAAGGGAAACAAGTTGAAAATGTGTATTTACTTTTTTTTTCATTGATTTCAGGAAATCTTGGAGAAATTGGATTGAATTTGATCATAGTCAGATACCATCTTGCAATATATGTAACTTATTTCCCATTTCTTTTTGAACATGTTGAGAGCAGAAGGCATAGGTCATGTTCCAATGTATCTTTTCCTATATAACATAATAAAGATAATAAACCCTATTGAACAAATAAAGGTATGAAGGTATTTAGTTATATATTTATTAGAAGATTTATCTTTGTAACATTTTATTCAGAACAATATGGTAGAAATAATTCTTAAATTATGGTAAAACCTTGAGCTTATAAGGGAACTATAGTATGAATGTTGACTTCAAATGAAGACACTTTGTTGTATCTCTATAGTCTTAGATTCTCAGCTTTCGGCAGTGACCACCTCTAATACAACTAACCATGAGTAAACTGTAGAAGAGACATAGTTTAATGTAGTGCTTCCAGGATCCCATTCTCATGGCAGGGACGTACGCTGTGGTGATAGACTACAATGGTACTTCACTTTCCCTCCCTTCCCTCCAACCGTGCACCACATGCCAGGGAAATTTGCAGTATTTTCTCCCTGTGGGGGAGATCCTGTGCCACCCTTTGTCGCCAAAGTCAGCCACATGAGTTGCTTTGGTCAAAGGGACATAACAGACAGGACAAAGCAGAGGCTTAAAATAAGATTGCCTTCAGGCTTGCTCTTTCATGCTTCGGACATGGTCATGAAAACATGTTAGGGCTAGCTTGCCTCATCCTAGGAGACAGACACTTTGGGCAGAGTAACCTCACTTCCCCAGCTAACAGCCACCTGACACCCAGACATCTGAGAAAGCCCAGCCAGATCAGTGCAGTGCTCTATCCAACCTTCAGCTTTCCCAGACATCTGAACACAAATTAATTGTTGTATAACACTCGTGTTTTGTGGTCGTTTTATGCATATGCATAAAACCTGGTTATGGCAGTAGCTAACTATAACAGCTGTCCTTAAAAAATACTTTAAAAAGAATTAAAAGGGGGGTGCCTGTGTGGTGCGGTTGGTTAAGCTTCCAACTCTTGCTTTCACAGGGTTGGTGATCTCAGGGTCATGGGATCGAGGCTCACCTCCAGTTCTGAGTTCAGTGCGGAGTCTGCTTAAGACTCTCTTTTGCTCTCCTTCTGCCCCTCCCCCAGTTCTAAAATAAATAAATATCGCATTGTGGTTTTGATTTGTATTTCCCTGATGACGAGTGATATGGAGCACTTTTTCATGTGTCTGTTGGCCATCTGGATGTCTTCTTTGCAGAAATGTCTGCTCATGTCCTCTGCCCATTTCTTGATTGGATTATTTGTTCTTTGGGTGTTGAGTTTGCTAAGTTCTTTATAGATTCTGGACACTAGTCCTTTATCTGATATGTCGTTTGCAAATATCTTCTCCCATTCTGTCAGTTGTCTTTTGATTTTGTGAACTGTTTCCTTTGCTGTGCAAAAGCTTTTGATCTTGATGAAATCCCAATAGTTCATTTTTGCCCTTGCTTCCCTTGCCTTTGGCGTTGTTCCTAGGAGGATGTTGCTGCGGCTGAGGTCGAAGAGGTTGCTGCCTGTGTTCTCCTCAAGGATTTTGATGGATTCCTTTCGCACATTGAGGTCCTTCATCCATTTTGAGTCTATTTTTGTGTGTGGTGTAAGGAATGGTCCAATTTCATTTTTCTGCATGTGACTGTCCAATTTTCCCAGCACCATTTATTGAAGAGGCTGTCTTTTTTCCATTGGACATTCTTTCCTGCTTTGTCGAAGATTAGTTGACCATAGAGTTGAGAGTCTATTTCTGGGCTCTCTATTCTGTTCCATTGATCTATGGGTCTGTTTTTAGAGTTGTTGGGGGGAGGGGGTTTGGGAGAAGGGGGTGGGATTATGGACATTGGGGAGGGTATGTGCTTTGGTGAGTGCTGTGAAGTGTGTAAACCTGGTGATTCACAGACCTGTACCCCTGGGGATAAAAATATATGTTTATAAAAAATAAAAAATCATATTGAAAGAAAATAAATAAATAAATATAATTAAAGAAAAAAAAATAAAATAAATAAATAAATCTTAAGAGGAAGGAGGAGGAGGAGGAGGAGAAGGAGAAGAAAAAGAAGGAGAAGGAGAAAGAGAGGAGAAGGGGGGAAGGAGGAGGAGGAAGGGAGGGGAAGGGGAAGGAGAAGAAGAAAAGGCCGTGTGGTAACCTCAGCACATATCCCAAAGTAATCTATTACATGTCTGCTGTGGTTTTATTTTACTTTTACAAAAGCTTATAAAATAAGTATAATACCAGATTTTAATATATCATTGCTTCAATAGGAGTATGAAAGGGTGACTCCTGAGGTGACCATCCATTGGATGTGCAAGTTTAAATATCTACAGCTGGAACCTGAGCAAGACGCTCCCCAGTGCCCAGATAATCTCAAGGTAGTAAGACGAGCCTTTGTGTAAAAGCTAAATAAATATTTTCAAAGGATTAAGTCACATATAGTTAAGCTTATGGACATGGAACTCTTGAACAGACACTGATGCCAGAGACATTTTTCTTTCACACGGCTTTTGTAGCTATAAGTCTTTTTTTTTTTTTCTAAAAATAGCAGCAGATCGATCCATAAATGTTCACATTCTCTCATTACTTTAAATCCCTCCCTTCCCCACAAGCTCCAAATCCTGACGGCTTGCCCCAACTCCAGACAAATATATCCAACTGCTTGCTAGACATTTCCAACTGGAGGTCTGTGAGGCACCTCTTATTTGACATATGCAAAGAGAAAGCCACTATTTTTCACAGAAAACTGACAGTTGGATTTCCTGTCTCTCTGACCGGCTTCACCCATCACCAAGCCAAAACTTGAGAGTCATTCTTCATGCTTCCTTTTCCCTCAGCTCCCCTCCCCCAAACCTTATCAGGACTAAGGTCTACACACTCCCCAAAACTATTCTTCACAATTTCCTTGGCTTGCAGGAGCCTAGCTATTTGTATTTCGGTAATCCATATTGATCACAAAAATATCAAAGCCATTAATTTTTCACAGTAATTGGGTGGAGATGACAACACAGCTCCAGAGCAGAAAAACGGAGGCCTTATATTTGAACAATAATGCCAAAACTGTTTTTTTTTTCTACATTAGAATTCACATTTATTGGAGACAAATTCAAGTATACAACATACAGCCTCAATACATCAAACTTGTTTTATACTTAAAAGAATTCAGCATAGTACTCTTTGATAATTATTATTTTTTTTAAATACTTACATTAAGACAGTTTACCCACTTCTCCTGACCTACTCTCCACTTCTGGCAACATGCAATCTGTTCTCTGTATGTGTAAGCTAGGTTTTATTGCCTAATTGATTTATTGATTGATTCCACATATAAAAGAGATCATATGGTATTTGTCTTTGTCTGACTTATTTCACTTAACATAAGGCCATATTGTTACAAATGGCAAGATTACATTTTACATTATCTTTATAGCTAAATAATATTCCACTATGTGTGTACATACATATATATATATACATACATATATACTTATATACAAGTATTTCTTTATCTATCACCCATTGATGGATACTTAGATTGTTTTCATATCTCAGTCATTGTAAATAATGCTACAACAAATACGGAATTGCAGGTATCTTTTGGGGTAAGTTTTTTGTTGTTGTTGTTGTTGTTTTAGTTTTTGTTTTTGATAAATATCCAGAAGTGGAGTTGCTGGATCATGAGGTACTTCTATTTTTCATATTTCAAAAAATAGCCATACTATTTTCCATAATGGCTGCACCAATTTACATTTCTACCCCAGTCCACAAGGGTTCCCTTTTCTCCATAACTTTGCGAACACTTGTTACTTCCAGTCTCTTTAATCATAGCCATTCTAATAGGTATGAAATATATCACTGTGGTTATCCCACTGGTTTGGGTTTGTATTTCCCTGACGATTAGTTATATAGGGTCTCTTTTTATGTATTTGTTGACTATCTCTTCTTCAGAAGTGTCTATTCAGATCTTCTGTCATTTTTTTAAAAATCAGACTGGTTCTTCTTCTTCTTCTTCTTTTTTTTTTCTTTTGCTATTGAGGTGAACGTTTCCTTTATATATTTTGAATATTAACCCCTTATCATATATGTGATTACAAATATTTTCACCCAATGAATTGCTTTTTCATTTTGTTGGTGGTTTCCTTTGCCTTGCAGAGGCTTTTTTAGTATGATACCATCCCACAAGTTTGCTTTTGCTATTCTTGCTCTTGCTTTCAGTGTCAGATTTAAAAAGTTATTGACAAAACTTAGGTCGAGGAACTTACCACCTATGTTTTCTTCTAAAAGTTTTATGGTTTTAGGTCTTACATGCCTATTTTTAATCCATTTTGAGTCAAATTTTGGGTATGGTGGAAAGCACTGGTCAAGTGTTTTTGTTTTGTATTTTGTCTTTTATAGGTTACTGTCTACTTTTTCTAACATCATTTATTAAAGAGACTGTCCTTTCCTTATTGTATATTCTTAGCTCCTTTGTTATGAATTAATTGACCACATATGTGTGGGATTCTTTCTGTTTCTCTCTACTCTGCTCCATGATATGCGTGTTGTTTGGTTTTGCATTTCTACATACATGGAGCATTTTGAAAAGGGATTTCCAGAGGGGAGGAGTCAAGATGGCGGAGAAGTAGCAAGCTGAGACTGCTTCAGCTAGCCGGAGATCAGCTAGATAGCTTATCTAAAGATTGCAAACACCTGAAAATCCATCGGCAGATCGAAGAGAAGAAGAACAGCAATTCTGGAAACAGAAAATCAACCACTTTCTGAAAGGTAGGACCGGCGGAGAAGTGAATCCAAAGCGACGGGAAGATAGACCCCGGGGGGAGGGGCCGGCTCCCGGCAAGCGGCGGAGCAACCGCGCACAAAATCAGGACTTTTAAAAGTCTGTTCCGCTGAGGGACATCGCTCCAGAGGCTAAACCGGGGCGAAGCCCACGCGGGGTCAGCGTGGCCTCAGGTCCCGCAGGGTCACAGAAGGATCGGGGGTGTCTGAGTGTCGCAGAGCTTGCGGGTATTGGAACGGGAAAGCCGGCTACAGAGACAGAGCTGACAGTAAGCTCGCAGCTCCGTGTTACCTTGAACCGGTCGCAGGCTCGGTGAGCTCGGAGCGCGGCCGGAGGTCAGGCAGACGGAGTGACTGGGCGCTGTTCTCTGAGGGCGCACTGAGGAGTGGGGCCCTGGGCTCTCGGCTCCTCCGGGCCGGAGACCAGGAGGCCGCCATTTGTATTCCCGTCCTCCGGAACTCTACGGAAAGCGCTCAGGGAACAAAAGCTCCTGAAAGCAAACCCGAGCGGATTACTCACCCCGGCCCCGGGTAAGGGCGGTGTAATTCCGCCTGGGGCAAAGACACTTGAGAATCACTACAACAGGCCCCTCCCCCAGAAGATCAACAAGAAATCCAGCCGAGACCAAGTTCACCTACCAAGGAGTGCGGTTTCAATACCAAGGAGAGCAGCAGAATTCCAGAGGAGGAGAAAGCCAAGCACGGAACTCATGGCTTTTTTCCTGTGATTTTTTTTTAGTCTTGCAGTTAATTTAATTTTTTCGTTTTCATTTTTTTTTTTTTCTTTTTTTTTTTTTTTTTTTTTTTCTCGCCTTCGGGTAAAATTTTTTTTTTTTTTTTTTTTTAACTGTTACCTTTTTCTTTTTTAACGATTTTTTTACTAGTTTTATCTAATATATATATATATATATATATATATTTTTTTTTTTTTTTACATTTTTCTTAGGTGTTTTCTTTTTTAAAATTCTTTTTCTTTCTTTTCTTTTTTTTTTTTTTTTTTTTTTTTTTTTTTTTTTTTTTTCTCTCTTCCTTTTTGAACCTCTTTTTATCCCCTTTCTCCCCACTCACGATTTTGGATCTCTTCTAATTTGGTTAAAGCATATTTTCCTGGGGTTGTTGCCACCCTTTTAGTATTTTACTTGCCCCTTCATTTACTCTTATCTGGACAAAATGACAAGACGTAAAAATTCAACACAAAAAAAAGAACAAGAGGCAGTACCGAAGGCTAGGGACCTAATCAATACAGACATCGGTAATATGTCAGATCTAGAGTTCAGAATGACAATTCTCAAGGTTCTAGCCGGGCTCGAAAAAGGCATGGAAGATATTAGAGAAACCCTCTCGAGAGATCTAAAAGCCCCTTTCTGGAGAAATAAAAGAACTAAAATCTAACCAAGTTGAAATCAAAAAAGCTATTAATGAGGTGCAATCAAAAATGGAGGCTCTCACTGCTAGGATAAATGAGGCAGAAGAAAGAATTAGTGATATAGAAGACCAAATGACAGAGAATAAAGAAGCTGATCAAAAGAGGGACAAACAGCTACTGGACCACGAGGGGAGAATTCGAGAGATAAGTGACACCATAAGACGAAACAACATTAGAATAATTGGGATTCCAGAAGAAGAAGAAAGTGAGAGGGGAGCAGAAGGTATACTGGAGAGAATTATTGGGGAGAGAATTTCCCCAATATGGCAAAGGGAACGAGCATCAAAATTCAGGAGGTTCAGAGAATGCCCCTCAAAATCAATAAGAATAGGCCCACACCCCGTCACCTAATAGTAAAATTTACAAGTCTCAATGACAAAGAGAAAATCCTGAAAGCAGCCCGGGAAAAGAAGTCTGTAACATACAATGGTAAAAATATTAGATTGGCAGCTGACTTATCCACAGAGACCTGGCAGGCCAGAAAGAGCTGGCATGATATTTTCAGAGCACTAAACGAGAAAAAACATGCAGCCAAGAATACTATATCCAGCTAGGCTATCATTGAAAATAGAAGGAGAGATTAAAAGCTTCCAGGACAAACAACAACTGAAAGAATTTGCAAATACCAAACCAGCTCTACAGGAAATCTTGAAAGGGGTCCTCTAAGCAAAGAGAGAGCCTACAAGTGGTAGATCAGAAAGGAACAGAGACCATATACAGTAACAGTCACCTTACAGGCAATACAATGGCACTAAATTCATATCTCTCAATAGTTACCCTGAATGTGAATGGGCTAAATGCCCCTGTCAAAAGACACAGGGTATCAGAATGGATAAAAAAACAAAACCCATCTATATGTTGCCTCCAAGAAACACATTTTAAGCCCGAAGACACCTCCAGATTTAAAGTGAGGGGGTGGAAAAGAATTTACCATGCTAATGGACATCAGAAGAAAGCAGGAGTGGCAATCCTTATATCAGATCAATTAGATTTTAAGCCAAAGACTATAATAAGAGATGAGGAAGGACACTATATCATACTCAAAGGGTCTGTCCAACAAGAAGATTTAACAATTTTAAATATCTATGCCCCCAATGTGGGAGCAGCCAACTATATAAACCAATTAATAACAAAATCAAAGAAACACATCAACAATAATACAATGATAGTAGGGGACTTTAACACTCCCCTCACTGAAATGGACAGGTCATCCAAGCAAAAGGTCAGCAAGGATATAAAGGCCTTAAATGACACACTGGACCAGATGGACATCACAGATATATTCAGAATATTTCATCCCAAAGCAACAGAATACACATTCTTCTCTAGTGCACATGGAACATTCTCCAGAATAGATCACATCCTCGGTCCTAAATCAGGACTCAACCGGTATCAAAAGATTGGGATCATTCCCTGCATATTTTCAGACCACAATGCTCTAAAGCTAGAACTCAACCACAAAAGGAAGTTTGGAAAGAACCCAAATACATGGAGACTAAACAGTATCCTTCTAAAGAATGAATGGGTCAACCGGGAAATTAAAGAAGAATTGAAAAAAATCATGGAAACAAATGATAATGAAAACACAACGGTTCAAAATCTGTGGGACACAACAAAGGCAGTCCTGAGAGGAAAATATATAGCGGTACAAGCCTTTCTCAAGAAACAAGAAAGGTCTCAGGTACACAACCTAACCCTACACCTAAAGGAGCTGGAGAAAGAACAAGAAAGAAACCCTAAGCCCAGCAGGAGAAGAGAAATCATAAAGATCAGAGCAGAAATCAATGAAATAGAAACCAAAAAAACAATAGAACAAATCAACGAAACTAGGAGCTGGTTCTTTGAAAGAATTAATAAAATTGATAAACCCCTGGCCCGACTTATCAAAAAGAAAAGAGAAAGGACCCAAATAAATAAAATCATGAATGAAAGAGGAGAGATCACAACTAACACCAAAGAAATACAAACTATTATAAGAACATACTATGAGCAACTCTACGGCAATAAATTTGACAATCTGGAAGAAATGGATGCATTCCTAGAAACATATAAACTACCACAACTGAACCAGGAAGAAATAGAAAGCCTGAACAGACCCATAACCAGTAAGGAGATTGAAACAGTCATTAAAAATCTCCAAACAAACAAAAGCCCAGGGCCAGACGGCTTCCCGGGGGAATTCTACCAAACATTTAAAGAAGAACTAATTCCTATTCTCCTGAAACTGTTCCCAAAAATAGAAATGGAAGGAAAACTTCCAAACTCATTTTATGAGGCCAGCATCACCTTGATCCCAAAACCAGACAAGGATCCCACCAAAAAAGAGAGCTATAGACCGATATCCTTGATGAACACAGATGCGAAAATACTCAACAAAATACTAGCCAATAGGATTCAACAGTACATTAAAAAGATTATTCACCACGACCAAGTGGGATTTATTCCAGGGCTGCAAGGTTGGTTCAACATCCGCAAATCAGTCAATGTGATACAACACATCAATAAAAGTAAGAACAAGAACCATATGATACTCTCAATAGATGCTGAAAAAGCATTTGACAAAGTACAACATCCCTTCCTGATCAAAACTCTTCAAAGTGTAGGGATAGAGGGCACATACCTCAATATCATCAAAGCCATCTATGAAAAACCCACCGCAAATATCATTCTCAATGGAGAAAAACTGAAAGCTTTTCCGCTAAGGTCAGGAACACGGCAGGGATGTCCATTATCACCACTGCTATTCAACATCGTACTAGAGGTCCTAGCCTCAGCAATCAGACAACAAAAGGAAATTAAAGGCATCCAAATCGGCAAAGAAGAAGTCAAATTATCACTCTTCGCAGATGATATGATACTATATGTGGAAAACCCAAAAGACTGCACTCCAAAACTGCTAGAACTTATACAGGAATTCAGTAAAGTGTCAGGATATAAAAGCAATGCACAGAAATCAGTTGCATTTCTCTACACCAACAGCAAGACAGAAGAAAGAGATATTAAGGAGTCAATCCCATTTACAATTGCATCCAAAACCATAAGATACCTAGGAATAAACCTAACCAAAGAGACACAGAATCTATACTCAGAAAACTATAAAGTACTCATGAAAGAAATTGAGGATGACACAAAGAAATGGAAAAATGTTCCATGCTCCTGGATTGGAAGAATAAATATTGTGAAAATGTCTATGCTACCTAAAGCAATCTACACATTTAATGCAATTCCTATCAAAGTACCATCCATCTTTTTCAAAGAAATGGAACAAATAATTCTAAAATTTATATGGAACCAGAAAAGACCTCGAATAGCCAAAGGGATATTGAAAAAGAAAGCCAACGTTGGTGGCATCACAATTCCGGACTTCAGGCTCTATTACAAAGCTGTCATCATCAAGACAGCATGGTACTGGCACAAAAACAGACACATAGATCAATGGAACAGAATAGAGAGCCCAGAAATAGACCCTCAAATCTATGGTCAACTAATCTTCGACAAAGCAGGAAAGAATGTCCAATGGAAAAAAAGACAGCCTTTTCAATAAATGGTGCTGGGAAAATTGGACAGCCACATGCAGAAAAAATGAAATTGGACCATTTCCTTACACCACACACAAAAATAGACTCAAAATGGACGAAGGACCTCAATGTACGAAAGGAATCCATCAAAATCCTTGAGGAGAACACGGGCAGCAACCTCTTCGACCTCTGCCGCAGCAACATCTTCCTAGGAACAACGCAAAAGGCAAGGGAAGCAAGGGCAAAAAATGAACTATTGGGATTTCATCAAGATCAAAAGCTTTTGCACAGCAAAGGAAACAGTTAACAAAATCAAAAGACAACTGACAGAATGGGAGAAGATATTTGCAAACGACATATCAGATAAAGGACTAGTGTCCAGAATCTATAAAGAACTTAGCAAAAACTCAACACCCAAAGAACAAATAATCCAATCAAGAAATGGGCAGAAGACATGAACAGACATTTCTGCAAAGAAGACATCCAGATGGCCAACAGACACATGAAAAAGTGCTCCATATCACTCGGCATCAGGGAAATACAAATCAAAACCACAATGAGATATCACCTCACACCAGTCAGAATGGCTAAAATCAACAAGTCAGGAAATGACAGATGCTGGCGAGGATGCGGAGAAAGGGGAACCCTCCTACACTGTTGGTGGGAATGCAAGCTGGTGCAGCCACTCTGGAAAACAGCATGGAGGTTCCTCAAAATGTTGAAAATAGAACTGCCCTATGACCCAGCAATTGCACTATTGGGTATTTACCCTAAAGATACAAATGTAGTGATCCAAAGGGACACATGCACCCGAATGTTTATAGCAGCAATGTCCACAATAGCCAAACTATGGAAAGAACCTAGATGTCCATCAACAGATGAATGGATCAAGAAGATGTGGTATATATACACAATGGAATACTATGCAGCCATCAAAAGAAATGAAATCTTGCCATTTGCAACAACATGGATGGAACTAGAGCGTATCATGCTTAGCGAAATAAGTCAAGCAGAGAAAGACAACTATCATATGATCTCCCTGATATGAGGAAGTGGTGATGCAACATGGAGGCTTAAGTGGGTAGAAGAATAAATGAAACAAGATGGGATTGGGAGGGAGACAAACCATAAGTGACTCTTAATCTCACAACAAACTGAGGGTTGCCGGGGGGAGGGGGTTTGGGAGAAGGGGGTGGGATTATGGACATTGGGGAGGGTATGTGATTTGGTGAGTGCTGTGAAGTGTGTAAACCTGGTGATTCACAGACCTGTACCCCTGGGGATAAAAATATATGTTTATAAGAATAAAAAAAAAAAAAAAAAAAAAAAAAAGAAAAGGGATTTCCAGAGAATCCCAAGAAAGAATGATTTTCCATCTTCTGTGTCCAACAACTAACTGATTCTTTCAAAATTCAAGTTTTTCAATGCAAGGGTTAAGGGGAAGAAAGGGTATTTAAAAGGTAAAACACACGAACAGTTATCTGGCATTGAACTCTTGAAGAAACTGTTAATGCCTAAATGTTCCACACGTTTCAGTGGCCTGGTGCCTGAACTTAAACAGAACTTCAATAAAAGTCATACAGAAAAAATAAATGGAATGGAATCTAAGGAGCTCAGCAATTATGTTAGAAATGTTTATCTAAGGAGAAAAAAACTAAACATCAATTTTTAGATCCTTTTTTATTATAAAATATAAAGGGACTGAAAGTTTATCTCTGGATTGCACTAGGCAAATGAAATGCATATGTGTTGAATATACATTGATTTTCCCCAAATAATGAAACTGCCATGTGGTTTATTCAAATCTACTCTTGGTACAGTGTGTATAGCCTTGAAGAATTCATGAAGCTGAACGTATGCAGTTCTTGACATTGATACAACCTTCTTCAAAACAGGTGCCTCTCTTTACATATGAAAAACTTGAGGAAGTACCTATTGGAACTAACATGCTCAGTTCAACTAATTCACCTTGGGTTTAGAGTGAGCCTCAAGCATTCAAACAGGAACACCCCAATCTATTGTAATGGGAGTATATGTTTGTATGTGCATGTGTATGTTAGGAGTTTATACAATGAATGAGGACATGTCCATTATTGGGATGGGATTTTAATCTGCTGACTAATCAAAAAGATGAAGTATACACCCAACCCTGTTGTTTCATCATAGACAAAGCACAGAAGATTCAGAACAGGAGTAGTCAAGACCTTGCAGGGTCATAAAAACAATAAGAAGAACTTGGTCTCCCAAAATTCGTGATCTGAAGCAACAGGTATTTGTACAGCAGATACTACAAAAGTCACTTATAGATGCTCTATCGAAGGCACAGTGTACATTCAGAAAAGTAAAGACTTATCGTGTGCTTGATGTGATATTTATTGGTCCAGGTCAAAATAACAGAAATCTCAAATCATAAGAACAGTTGTGGGAGCACCCAGGAGCCTTTCATAAGCTCGGGTAATACAGGGAGATTGAGAACCCAGTCAAGATCTGATTAAAGAGATCTCTAGGAAAAGCTTCAACAAATGATTGGTGAGACAAGTGAAAATTAACATCAGAACACCACTGTTAAATATAATTTGATGAATTGTGACTAAAAGTGGCATCACAAAGTTGTGAGGATTAAACATTAGTATTTACTACTGACTAAGGGAAGGAGTACGCGTAGCGCTCGGCACTTGGGAACTACCCAGTTAATGATAAATATTATCTTTTTCAATGTAGAAATTCAATGATTCTTGACAGACACTTTGGCTGCTTAAAAAAATATGGATTTAATAGGAGTTATTTTATTTGGGTAAACCAAGATGCTGTGTATTAGTTATCTTTTGCAACATAACAAATTACCCCAAAACAGTGGCTTAGAACAATGATGTCTATTATCTCATAGTTTTCGTAAATCAGGAATCCAAACTCAGCTCAACTGGGCTTTCTGGCTCAGGTTTCTCACACAAGGCTAGAATCACCAAGTTGGTGTGGGCTGCAGTCATCTTGTCTTAGTTTGGGCTGTTCTGACAAAGTGTTACAGACTAGAGGTTTATAAGCAACACAGATTTATTCCTCACAGTTCTGGAGACTGGAAGTTCAAGCTCATGGGCCAGCATGGTCAAGTTCTGGCGTGAAGTCCTCTTCTGGGTTATAGATGACTGATTTCTCATTGTAGTCTCATATGACAGGAAAAGCAAGGGAGCTTTCTGTGGTCTCTACTTGTAAGGGCACTAATCCTATTTATGATAGAATCATGCTCAAAACTTAATTACCTCCCAAACTACCTCCTTTTTAATACCATCATTAGGGATTAGGATTTTAATCTATAAATTCTGAGAAGACACATATATTCTGTCCATAACACATCTCAAGGCCCAAATGGGGAAAAAATCTACATCTAGGCTCACTCACGTAGTTGTTGGCAGGATTCAATTCCTTTCTGGGTGGTTCCATGAGGCCTAAGTCCCTCACTGACTATTGACTGGAGGCTGCCTTCTTTTCCTCACCATGTGGACCTCTCCTTAGGGCGTTCACAGCATGACAGCTTCCTTCATTGAAGCAAGCAAGCAAGACTGCCAGTGAGAAAGGGTGCAAGCAAGACAGGACTCACAGTTTTCTCTCCGCTAATCTCAGGAGTGACATTTCATCACTGTTAACATTTTATTCAGTAAAAGAAAAGCTCCATGTCCAGCCAACACTGGACAAGGATGAGCACACCAGGAGTTGGGTATTACTGGGAACCATGTTACAAAATGTCAACCACAGGGCAAATTCAGAAAACACAACACTGACAGATTGAAGATTTTGACCTACCTCTACCAAGCTGTTCAATTTAAACAAGTCACTTTATGGAGCTATACTGTTGTAGTCCAGAGTGTGGGCTCTGGAGCAGACCAGTTCGATTTTTTAAAAAAATATTTTATTTATTTATTTGACAGAGACATAGCGAAAAAGGGAACACAAGCAGGGGGAGTGGGAGAGCGAAAAGCGGGCTTCCTGCCAAGCAAGGAGCCCGATGCGGGGCTCAATCCCAGGACCCTGAGATCATGACTGGACCCAGAGGCAGATGCTTAATGAATGAGCCACCCAGGCGCCCCAACCAGTTGGATCTGAATCAGACTTCACACACCATGTGACCTCAGAAATGTACTAAGTTTCCCTGATGGTCAAATTCCCCATATGTAAAAATGTGAATAATTATAATACACACTTCACATTGCTTTGTGAGAACCAGAGGAGTTTATCACTAAGAAGACTTTAGCAGAAGGATAATAGTAATAATAGTATCTAGCTATCATGGTTGTTGAGAGTATTAAATGAGGTGGTAGGTGGACGTTCTTAACACAAGGACTGGCTAGTCAGACAATCAACTCATGTTGTCTGTTGGTATTACTGTCTATATTCCCATCCCTAGAGAGAGGAGCCTGCTGTGAGTACGGTTACCCCCAACTGCTCTTCCCTGAGGTTTCTATAAAAAGGGTTAACTGATCTTCAGGGGCAGAGGGTAGCCAGAAAACCTAAGGGATTCTCAGTGTTGATGGCAGTCAACCTACCTCAGTTATGGCAGAGAAAAGGAGTCCATAATCTCTCAGGAAGATGCAAGGGGACTGGGGTATCAGACACGGACAAGACACCAGACGGAGCTATAACACACTTGGATTTCTACAAGGCAGTCTTTAGAGCACAGGGAGGTGAGACCTCTCTTCAAAGTCCTAGGATGAATGGGAACATTTTTGCAAAATTTTCCTTAGGAACATAGATATCAGTCAACTCTTTTTGAGGTCCCACTGGGAAATATGGTTTCTGAACAGTCTGGATAGAAATGAAGCAGGGGCATTTTTAGAGAGGGGAAAATAAACTCTCTCTGTTACTTAAACCCAAATACTGGAATAAATACTAGAATAAATACTAGAATCTAGGGTCCTTTTAAAGTCAGTTCAAAGCTGCAGAAAGAAACACAATAAAAGTTGAAAGAGGATTTATGTTATATAGTCATCCACACAAGCAAGCTGAGTGGTAAATAAAGTATAGTGTGATTATTATAATGTGGGTCACAGACAGTGGAAATGTCGGGAAATTTCTGCATTAGGGAATGAAGTTTCTTATATTAAGTGAGGCATACTGGGCATTTCATATGGTTTTTACAACCAAACCAGAGGGCTGTCACTGGAAGGTCCTGAAATGACAGGGGTGGGAAGTTGGAGGAGTTCCACCTTGCATTGATTTCCAAAGGGGGGCAGATAGATTATGGCTTCTTTTAAGTAACAATAATGCCTTTTCTCTCATCTCCCTCAACTCAAACCACCTCCATGAACTCACTAGCTACCTTTGGTTTTAGTGACCTAGCATCATGCATAACAGAGACAAATGAGAACTGAGTAATAGACAGCAGTAAAGAAAAATTTTAAACATGAACCGCTAAACAAATTTTGATAAAACATAATAGCTAATAAAGGGAATCTCTTTGGGAAAAAAATACATACACACTCATACACACATATACCACGTGTAGATATATGATAATGCCTCTGAAAGAATAGTATATCTATATCTCTATCCATATATTTTTTATCTTAAGATGAAAAGAAGTATGTATTATTAAAAAATTGTAGGTCTACAATTACATTCTAGAATCATAACATACAGTGATATCCTTTGACTACTTGAGCATCAAAACTTTAGAAATTTGGATTTTTCCCACACTTCAGTGGAAAATGTTACCAAGTAAGGAGAATAGCAGTTTTTAAACAAGTATCACTTTTCCGGAGGAATAACCAAAACCTCAGGCATGTTTGAATAATTTAGTTTGTTGCTATACCTTGGGCAGATGTGTAGCTTAAAGAAATCTGTGAAGGGAATCTTGTGAAGTGTTTCACTGGTGTGGAATATCTGGCCCCCATATGTCTATAGGAAGAGAATTTACTTAGTGCTCCTGAGATTACCAATGGGACCTTGAGCTCGACTTGAGGTCTTAGAAGAAGTCAGGACAGGCCAGGACCAGCAGGGTGCCATGCAGGGTTGGCATCCAGATGGGGAAGAAGGAGGAGGGATGTTCCAGGCCAGTTAGGAGTTTGACCTTAAGGCTGGAAGTCAGGACATGGATCCTAATTTCAGTTTATGCCTTTAAATAGAGTAGGACTTCTAAAAATTTAGTTGACCTTGACAAACTTTCTCTCTCTCATCCTTAAAATGGGATAATGAGATAAAGATTTGTTTTATGAGGATTAAATAAAATAAATATGTGAAATATTCAAGACAGTACACAGGTCACATAAAGACTTCCATAAAGAGTCACCACAATTAATACTAATTATCCTTGCCTTTTAGGGCTGGATCTACCCTGTACGATCGCCCCTATTTATAGGCTCTAACGATGCCCAGAACTATCTTAGAAGGAAGGTACTGGAGAGAACAAGTTCATAATGAGCTGAATATATTCAGTTCCATTTTAAGCTTAGCAGAGTGATTAGAGCTTAAGCTAAATTTGAAAAGGGCTGAGTTCAAGGGCCAGTTCTGAAAAGTAGCCATGTTATCTTTAACAACTTCGGAAATTCCTTACATCTCTTTTCTGTAAAATGGGGGTGATGATTATAGTTCCTCACTTGTGGGATGGGGGCTGGGTGGAATAAATGCCTGCAAAATGTTTGACATGCTGATTGGTATAGAGTAAGCTCTCAATAAATAATAGCTGTTCATAAAATTAATAAAAATAATTATATGCATTGAAGAGTTTCCGAAATGTTTACTTGTTTTATAAATAAAGCCATTTTATATTTTTGATGGTAGTCCTATACCAAATCTTAAAGCAAAAAGGAACAATTAAAAAAAAAAAAGCAAAAAAGGAAGGAGAAAAGTGAAGCAATCCTATAGTATTATTTGAGGTCAACAGAAAATAAAGTGCAACGGAAAAGTGACACAGTTTTATATAAGCCTCTGATGAATACAAAGAATATTTATATTTACATTATTCACACATGTTCACAAGTGTATTGCCATGTATGTGCCTCATTGAAATCATTCATTCATACAGTCATTAATTTGCTAAATATTTTTGAGCACCAACTTGTGACAGAGCTAGCTCCTGCTATATAAAATCTATTGCCTAGGAGATGTGAAAAACAATAGGCAAGACCAAAAAAATTACATAAATTATATTGAGAATCAAAATGAGTGCAAAGGTGAAGTAGAGTTCCATGGATGTATTTCACAGTGAAACCTAATTTGGACAGGAGGATGAGGAAGGGCTTTCTTGAGAAACACACATCTAAGCTGGAAGCTGAAGGGTAAGCCATAGTTAGCTGGAGAATGAACAGTCAAGCAGAAACAATGGTAAGCATAAAGTCTCTGAATTGGGAAGGGTGGGTAACCCCTCAAAAGGGGCACTTTTGAGGCAATAAGAGAAGCAACCTGGCTGCAACTTTGTGATTTTCAGGAAAAGATACTAGGTGAAGCCACCAAAGTACACAGAGGATCCAGAACATGTACAGCCTGGTTGCCCATGTTAAGGACATTGGTTTTGATCCTTAGTGTATAGGAAAGCCAGTGGATGGTGTGAAATAATAAGAAATATATGTCTGTCTCATTTCCTGACACAGACAGTGCTGCTAAAACTCTTGTAAACAGGGGTGCTGGGACAATCTTTTGTTCCAACCTTTGGTCTTTGATCCTAGTTTCCAACACAAAGTTCCTGAGGCCTTTGTAGTTTTTTGAATGAAAGGCACATCTGACCCTGAGCTCCTAAATCCCTCAGAGTTTTCTAGGGGATAGAGTGTATTTTGTTCTAATGAAGTGACTCCTGGTAGGCTATGGTTTGGGGGCTAGTCATCAGAAAGACAAAGCCATGATTAGTAGCTTGGAACTTTCAGCCTCATTCCCTCCCTTCAGGGAGGATAGAAGGGCTGATGATTGAGTTAATAATGGATCATGCCTATATGATGACACCTCCATAAAAATCATCAAAGTACAAGGTTTGGTAAATATATCCCTTACCAACTCCATGGGGATGAGTCTCCTGTTGATGGGGAGCCTTCCAGACCTCATTCAATAAATTTCTTCATCTGATTGTTTATCTGTATACATTATCATATACTTTATTAGATAACAAACTGGTAAATACAAGTTAATGTTTCCCTGAGTTCTGTGAACTATTTTAGTAAATAATCTAATCCAAGAAGTGGTTGTAGGAACCTTCAATTTGTAGCCAAGTTAGACAAAAGTTATGGTTAACAGGGACCTGTTACTTGTGATTGGGGTCCAAAGTGGGAGATAATCTTGTGTGACAGAGTGCTTAACCTGTGGAGTCTGTGCCAACCATGATTAACGTTGGGATGGAATTGAATTGTAGAACATTCAGCTGGTGTCACATAGATTTGCTTGATGTGGGGAAATTCCCCACACATCTGGCATCAGAACTATTATGAGTGAGTAAAGGAAAAATGCAGGAGAAGGTTTTGTGGTTGTTTTGTTTTGTTTTCAACTCAGGAGAGTCCCAAGCAGGGGGAAAACATGGACAGTTTGCTGTTTAGAAGAGTAAGTCTGGCTGCCATGTAAAGAAAAGATGGAAGGCTAATTGGGGTAGACATAAGGAGATTAATTCAAAAGCTTCTACAGAAGTGCAGCAAAGAAGTGGCTACTGGTTGGGTGGATTGGGTGCTGGTTGTAGATGTGAAAAGAAATGGTCAATCCAGACATGTTGGGGAAGCAGAATCCACGGACCTGGTGACTGATAGACTCTGGGACAAGATGGCAAGAGAAAGAAGTCAAGGATAATTAAGAAAATGATCAAGTTCTGGTGAGCAATTGAATAGACAATGATGCTCATTGCTGACTTGGGGAACACTGAAAAGCAGGAGCATGGTTGGGAAGGTGAGACATGTGACAGTGGTGGTGGTGGAATTGAGTTAAAGGGCATACATGACCAAAGTGAACACAACAACAACAAAATGTAAGACACCATACATACATGGAAGAGCCAGGAAAAGAGCAGGATAAACATTACTTCCTGAAAAATGGGAGCAGGGTCTGTAACATCATCATGTGGATGGAGTTTTCTAGAAAGAGAATACTTGCCTGAAAACTAGCAAAAAGCTCCAAAGTTATTCATAGAATTGCTGGGGGACAATGCTGGCCATAGACCAAAGAAGGTAAAACTAGTTCTATTTAGAATTGTCTGTTGGATGTTAGATAGTGAGCAAGGTACTTTTCACGTATTATCTCTTGCAATTCCCACAATAACCTCTTGAGGTGAAGCTCTTTTGCTGATGTAGAAATGGAGGCTCAGAGAGGACTGGTCATCTAGTTATTGCATGGCAATACAGTGCTTCTGGATCGAATGCCCACACTCCTTTCCTTTATTGTGTTACTTCTTACTGCAACAGGGGTGTTAAGTGATTTCCAGATGTTTCTGTGCCACTAACTCTAGTAAAGGTATTGTGATTATTGGCTGATTTTTTTACTTGCCTAGGAAACAATTCCTTGTCCTTTGTGGATAGCATCCTTGTTCTTATTTGGGTGAAATCCCTGTCTGGTGTGTGGGTACTGCCTGATGAAACTGTTCAAGTTCCCCTGTGCTGCCTATGACAAGCAGGGAGGAAGGCTGGTGGAGAGACCAATATAAAGTTTTCTTCCTGAAATCAGAATTGGGAGCAACATGATGCAAAGTCTGAAAACAGTGGGAGCCCAACCAGGCTGCTAAGCAGTCCCTGCCGCTCTCATCCCTAGGCTTCCAGGCATGTTCTTCGAGCTGCCCTATGATCCCATTAGGCAGCCCATTTTCTTCCAATGATTTCCCTTTTGGTGTATGATAAGAAGATTCACTTTCTGCTATTCTCCACCAAAAACTGCCTACTGCAACAGTAAATTCATTCCATGTAGGAGATCAAAGAGCCTCACGGAGGGAGCCATGCGGCCGGGCAGCTCTGGCTGCGGCATGCTCCATTCCAAAGTGCTGAGGGAAAAAGGAAGAGAGGGCACCTTCATTAACTCCCATGGAGTGCATAAAAAAGAGTGTTTAATAAAGTTTCTCAGGAGTAGTTATGGGCAGCCTCTCTGCAACTTGCTTACTACAGAGAAGGTTTCATAGAGAAAGTTGGATTTGAAGAGAGTTCGGAAT
The DNA here is from genome assembly GCF_011764305.1 of Mustela putorius furo. Taxonomy (NCBI): domain Eukaryota; kingdom Metazoa; phylum Chordata; class Mammalia; order Carnivora; family Mustelidae; genus Mustela; species Mustela putorius. Next base: position 24,705,940 of record NW_025421341.1, read on the forward strand.
GGAGTAAGGAAGGAGAAATGATGGGTGGTGCATAGGACATTGCTTTTTAAGTACAGAGTTGTCTGAAATTTCTGTGATAGAGATACACATTGGCTAGGAACAGACAAAGGAAAATGGTCATTTAAATGCACCCATATCTAATGATTACTAACCTGGACCATGTTCAGACCAAATCCTTTGTAATAAAACATTTTATAAGTTTGCACTTATCATAACCTATTGGCTTTTTGAGAAATATTTTTTCCATCAAAAAAGGTTTGGTTTGGAATGCCTGGGTGTCTAAGTCAGTTAAGTGTCTGCTTTCTGCTCAGGTCATGATCCCAGGGTCCTGGGATGGAGTCCTTTGGGCTTCTTGCTCAGCAAGGAGACTGCTTCTCCTTTTGCCTGTCACTCACTCTGCTTGTCCTCTCTCTCTCTGACAAATAAATAAATAAAATCTTACAAAAAAAAAAAAAAAAAAGATTTGCTTCTCCAAAGAAGTTCAGCTCTTCAATAATGGAGTAGATCAATCTCGATCTGCAAAACAATGTATTCCAAGGTAATTCCCAGTTTTATTGGGAAGACCACTCCTACAACACGTAGTTTTCAAGGCAAGGGACCTCTGCAAATTCTGTTAAACAAAGAAATGCAAAACTTCTAATGGTATTCCATTTATCGACACTTATAGGCAGGAAAAAATCCTTCTGCTGCTGCTGGCAGTTTGATACTGGTGGGTCATTAGGGGACCTAGAACAAAAAAGTAGTAAGAATACTTTAGAGTGAAAAGAGAGGGGGCAATTAATTGAATAATTAATTATGCATTATTAATCACTATTAATAATAAATCATAAATAACATGTGTATTGTGACTACATAATTGCATATATTTTTATGGTGTATGTATATTACTATACTGTAAGATTATGGTGTATTTTAAATCTGATATGCATAATAAATAGACCATTTATTTCTTCCAAAACTAGAAGCTTATTTTTGATAAATAAATGTTTTGAATAACATATTTAAGACACTCTATTAGTCCATTTTGAGGGGACACTAAGGTCCCAGGTTAATATGAAATGAATCTTTCCCTCCAGAATGTCATAGTCCATTTTATACCTAAGTGGGGGTGGGGAGGAATAGAATCTAGAAATGGCTGAAAGTGTTAAATAAGGGAGAAGGTAGCTACCTCTAGAGTTAGAGAAAAAAAAAAAAAACCTCCTGGGGGAATTTGGCTGTACATCATCATAACCAGTTGTATTCTATGAAGCCAGATCTTCTCATTGACCTGATATATGAGGAACTGGTCTTCTCTTTAACCTTGGAAATTCTACATCCAGCTGGTCTCAGAAAGGCATAGAATGATCTACTGACCTAAGTTTTATGCCCACCTAAGATTCATGCTTGTGGAATTTTCTTTTTCTTTTGTTTTAAACTACCATATTGGCACATGGGATTTGCTCACCGATAACAAATACATGCATCTGGAGACCAAGAGATGGAGTTAACAGTGAGAGCACCAGAAAATCCTCCAGGAGAATGAACAGAAAATGGAACCATGGGTCAGACTATGCTGATGGATCTGTGAGTCGTGATGTCAGATTTTACAAATCAAAATAGAAGATGTGTAAATACCTGTGGAAACTTAGGTCATATTTATACTACATTTTTTTTTTCGCTGTGTATCTGAAACTCAGATTTGGTTGGGCATCCTGCACTTTATCTGGCAACCAACCCTATCCATGAGGCAAGGGTTATAACAGAGGGTAAGACTGAATCTGTAGAAGCCAGACTGAATCTAAACAACTCAGATCGAAGCAAGGCCCATGGGGCAGAACGCTCCCTTCATCAAATATGGTGAGTAGCTGAGGCAGAACGGACTATAAGAAATTTGTCCCATCAAGTCTACATTCAGTAATCTCCCCCTATTCTCTTCTCTTGGTCAGTAATTTTGGCCTGTTTTTCCACTTTTTTCCCCCATCCTGATGCTTCACATTGCTTGGGGTCCTCATTACTGATGGAATCTGCTAGGTGTACGTGGAGGGACACTGTTGGATGGGAGGGGCTTATGGGGAATTCCCCCTTTCTCTTTCCACCACAGATATTACTATTATTCCATGATTTCCTAAATTCACCATTAGTTGAATAATGCCCTCCAGGGACAGGATCAAAGAGAAAGACATAGTCAAAGCACTCCTGGGAGGGGAGAAAGGGAAATCTGAATGGTTGCAATCATGTCATCCAAACTCAACCCTGGGATGCAAGGCGGGAGGTTGTGAGAGAGAGCCCCACATCCGGCCTGGGGCTGGTCCAGCCACCCATTGGCTGTGTCAGGCAAAATTGGTGAGCATTGACTCTGCAGCAGGAAAGCTGTACCGAGGAGGTTTGTCAAGACAACAAGGTTTCTGTGTTACCCTAGAGGAGTAACGAAGTTTATAGTTATTCTGTCCTATGAAACTCTACCCTCATCTCCAAAAGGAAAGAGATAGAGGGACCAATGGCCATAGCGCTACTACATGTTGATGGATACACAGGCTAGAATTTATTCCTTCAAGAAATATTAGTTGAGGAAACCCTGCAGGGCTCCTTTGTTCTTTAGGCCGTAGAAACCCACTGCCTAGGACCTAGAAGACATTCAAGAGCCACGACAAGGTTTGAGACAAGGAAAGTGTACTTCTTGTTTCCCAGATAATAGAGGAAAACTATGAACATTAATATTCAGCGTTTTAGCAAATATCTAAAAATGTAACATGACGTCAGTTATGCAACTCAACTCACATAATTACATGAAATGTTTAAACCAAAAGAGCGAACAGTAATTTCTCCTCTAAAATCCCCAAATGATAAAAGTTAAAATCCTTTCATTTTTTTCTAACAAAAATTATATCTAACACAGAATGCAATTATATTAAGACAAAAGGTGTGGGTTTTTAAAATTTATTTTATTTTTATTTTATTTTTAGAGACAGACTGCAGGAGCATGGGGGTGGGGGCCCAGAGGGAGAAGGAGAGAGAGAGAGAAAAAACGCTTAAACAGCCTCCAAGCTCAGAGCCCAAAAGGGGCTTAACCTCACAACCCTGAGATCATGACCTGAGTTGAAATCAAGAGCCAGCTGCTTAACTGACTAACCATCCAGGCGCCCCAGGTGTGTGTGAGTTTAATTACAGTTTCTCTGTATTTCGTATCAATATCAAAGTCCCAGGTCTTCAGCTATGCTCCCCCCTTAAATTTCTCAAATGTGGGAATGAAGTCATATTTTCTTATTTATTCATTATGTATGAAGTCCATGCCACCTGTAGTCTTTTGCTGTTAAGTTATTCAGTGATAGATAATTTCCATTTTATGTTCTTGATTTTAAAAGATGTTTTATGAGCATTTGCAGTTGTCCTCATAAATACATTAGCTCTGATGGGTGTTTGAGAAATTCTCTGGTACAATCTCCTCATTTTACAGATGAGAAAATTGAGCCCCAAATGATTGAGTTGCCCTGGGTCACACGCTTAATAAATGATAGATATGAGACTTCAAATTGGTTTTTATCTCCACTTCCAGAGTTTATTGCACCACAGCACACTAACTTTGAAACATTTCCCAAACACTTTCCTTTCCTTTGCAAAATAAAAATACTGATGGTACATGTAAACTGTTGCCTGCTTATCCTATTAAGGCATAATAGCAATATTATTCTTATCCTTAATTCTCCTGCCCAGGCACACAATTAGCTGTTGTAACCAACCTGAATGAAAATTACCCATGATAGAGTGAAGATAATCACACTGTTTATTTGCAAACCTCCCCATGTTCAATCTAAGTTAAGAGTCATGCCAAATGAATTTGGATATGAATACATTCATTACTTCAGTTTGCAATTATTTGAAATTATAAAAGCAGATATTGAAATAAAAGTTCTTTGGGGGGTGATTTCGATACAGTGTATTAATTTTAATTATACCATTCATGATCATAATACGGATTTATGCTTTGCTTCTGAATTTTCTTACACAGAAATCTATTTGTTCAAGAATTTCTGTAGAGTCTATAACCAGAGTACTTTGGAGCTCTAAAAGGAGGGCAAGAGTAGCACAATGATAGCTTTCATTTCTTCAAAAGAACATTTTAATATAGATAAAATGAGAGCCTATTAGAACCAGAGTTATGGAAGAGGTGTTTTTTTTTTTTTTTTTTCTTTTTGGTCTGAACTTCAGATAAGCCAGTTTCTACCTAGGGTCCTTAAAATTCTAAGTATGAATGTCTTATGAAAATATGTTCTACAACTTTTTTAGTCTGTCCCTGAGGTCATATCCTTTCAGGTTTAAATGTAATTTATTTTTTTAAATTTGTTCTTCTTTAACCTTTTAAGTTACTTTTAAAAATATTTGTGTTTGTGTCCTTTTATATTTATTTAATCAAAAAGATCACATTCTTATTCACAGAGAATATGTATTTTAAGACATGTGTTTTTTTTTTTATTTTTAAAAAGTCATTTAGGCTCTTGGTTGTTTTCTGTAGATGAGAACAAATATGAAAACTTAATTTTAGAAAAATCTCTATTTCCTATACTAGTGACATTTCAAATTCAAAGTAGTTGAAGAACATTATTAGAATAGGCCTTTAGTAGGGTATTTGACAGATGGAGATGAATAAAGGGAAGCCAGCTTTGGAGCTCTTCCACTAACTGATCATAAAAGAAATGCCATCCTCTTATTCCTCATTTCCACTCTATTCCTTAAAATTTGCCTCTTAATCTCACAAAACAAACTGAGGGTTGCTGGGGGGAGGGGGTTTGGGAGAACGGGGTGGGATTATGGACATTGGGGAGGGTATGTGCTTTGGTGAGTGCTGTGAAACGTGTAAACCTGGTAATTCACAGACCTGTACCCCTGGGGATAAAAATATATGTTTATAAAAAATAAAGAAAAATAAAAAAATAAAAATAAAAAAAAAACTTAAAAAAAAAATTTGCCTCTCATTGTTATTAGATTGTAAAATTTCCTCTGTTCATCCTAATCCTCGTCCTCAATACCCCCAGCCCATGTTCTTTCATTATTTAGAATGTCCAGGGAATTCCTTTTCAGGGTTGCTGGTGTACCTTTCCAAGAGTAAACATGTGCACGCAAGGGCGATATTTTCATTTCTTAATGAAGTCAGCAGATCCCCGACAAAGCGAAGATGTTTGGAAGATTAGCAGGCAGCTTGGGAATTGGTAAAATGATTTGTGTCTGACTACTATGTTGGGGAGTAATGACAACCAGTTTTCTGGTCCAAACATCTATCAATTAGTGATGGATCCTCAGTCTAACAGACAGAACAAGCCCATACATTTGGACCTCTTCAAAAGATAAATAACGATTTTTAATAAGTCACCTAGGCCAGATCTCAAATTTGTTTTTATCTCCTCTCCCTTCTCATTGATTCCATTCCCCTTGTTCTATGTTGTTTTGCAGAAATATGTACATTACAATACAATCTTCTGGGGCTAATGCATTTTCTCTTAGACACATTCTCCTTCTAAAGCCTGAGTGCTCCCCAGCCATACATTACAGAAATGAGGACTGCCCTAGTACATTATAAGGACTTCCAAACTCTGCTTTGTAGAGCCCTCAAGGTTTCTCAGTGACCTTCCAAGGTTGCAAGGTGTAGAATGGGGATAAACAGATATGACTCTGTGTGTGTGTATGTGTGTGTGTGTTGGGGAAAGGAGTGTCAAACACTGCTTCGTTGAAGGGATTATTGGTATTACCAATTAGAATTGATTATACCAATTTATCTAAATTACAATCCTATTTCTTACATTAAAATAATAGAATGTTTAAAAGCCAATGGTATAAGAGGATAAAGCAAGCACTCTGAGGACCAGGTTAAACCATCGGATTCTCTTAAACTTCAGTGAAGTTTTTGGGTTGGCTACAACAGCTGGTGTGCACTCACCCACAATGCAAGGAGTCTAAAGAAATGATTTCAAAGTTTCTTCTGGTTCTCGCACTGGACAATTATATGAGAAGTTCAGTAATTTTCCCTTTTAATATATTTGTTTTATGAGGTTGCTGTCACTTAAAGGTAAAATCTTTATGAAAGTACTTCTCCAATCTGGGACCAAGCATCCTCATTTGTAGAACTGTCTAGATTTAATAATTCCAAAAGTCCTCCTTGGATCCCAAATTCTGGGATTTTATGGTCTTTTTATATTCTACGATAAGTGTACAGGGATATGAATGTTAAGGGTGGAGTATCTGCAGCCTTTGCTTTCCCTCTGCATGATAATAAGAGATAATAAGTATATATGGTGAAAGGAATCTCAGAAGGCTGTTAGGTGAAGGCAGAGGGTGTTTTACTAGAAGCAGGTCACTCCAGCAAGATGCAAGGAAATATCTGTGGTGTGTGTGAAGAGTCAGCGAGGAGCAATAAAGATACTTAAAAAATATTTCTGGGATCTATATATAAACCTCTTGAGCTATTTTAAAAGGATTTCGTTGCATGGATTAATGTTCTTTGTGCTAAGCTATACCTTCAGGATTACACTACAAGGTTCATAGCTTTGTGAGCGTTCCAGAAGGCAGCATTGTTTAGTTATGTTAAGTATTAGACCAGAGTCTGAACTGCAGAACTAGCAAAACCATGGGGAAATTTCCGAAGCTCGCCAGAGTCTCCCTTCTTCTACTCAATGAACTGCTCCCACCCACCTACCCACGGAGATGGCTCTGCCAATCAAAATTAGCCTCTGTCTGCGAGGAACCAAGTCACTACTCTCTCATTCTCTGCCACCCTATCTGCCACCTCTCGCGCTCTTGAACGTGCTGACTCTCTTTCTCTACTTCGCCACTAGCCATGTCTGTCATTCTCTGCATATCTAATTCCCTCTTCTATTTCGGCCAAACAGCTTTCCCTGGGTCCATTTGGATACAAATTTCTCATAGCTTCTGGGTTTTATATGCTCTTCATTCCAGACACCAGCAAAAATTTACTGTTACTTTTCAGTTGCAATTCCAAACCCATATCAGAGAAAAGTTGGCTAGCCCAGCTCTGTCCAGGTGTCCACACCTGGTGTCAGCCTCGGCCAGGCAGAAGGTATACAGAAATGTTTCCTGAAGCATGAAGCCCCAAACAGAGATAGGAGACTCTACGGAATCCTCAATTTTGTAAGGTTGCCATTTCTAAAATTCAAGGATCCCATGATCTTCCCACACAGGTTGAACATGTCCTGTGCTTCCACAATTCTCCAATTTGCCACATCATTAAGAATTACATATAGCCCGTTACCCCAGGAACAAACCACTGCACACACTAGAATGGGAAAACCTGGGCACTGAACCATACAGTCTCACTGTTTCAGCCCCACTCCACTGACACAGATTATAAGACATTATTTACCCAAGGCTTCTGTTTCTGGAAGTAAAGAATCTCTAATGGCTGTGAGACATCATTGCCCAGTCTTCCCCTTTGGGTATCCTGAATGTTTTCTGCCTGTCTCCGTGTGTGTGTGTGTGTGTGTGTGTGTGTGTGTGTGTGTGTTTTAAAGATTGTATTTATTTATTTGAGACAGAAAGTGAGAAGGAGAGCGACCAAGGGGTCTGGGGAGAGGACGCAGGCTCCCCAGTGATCAGGGAGCTTGTTGCAGGACTCAATCCCAGAACCCTGGGATCATGACCTGAAGTGGAGGCAGACACTTTAACAGACTGAGCCACTCAGGTGCCCCTCCATGTGTTTCATTGGTAACAATGCTGATAAAGCTTAGATGGCTTCTGGACAACCTATGTGTGTTAACAGATCGTCCCTCTCAAAGAGAGCTGACAGGTCTCACTGTCACAGTGATAATTAAGGCAGGTTGTTTAAAAACAAGGGGATGTCACCTGACTTGCACAAGAAACTTCAGCAGCTCTTGTCTTAGTTAGTCAATTGTGTCCCAACCCCCAGACTCATATATTGAAGCCCTAACATCCAGTGTGACTATAATTGCTGATGGGACCTTTAGGGGAGTAATTAAGGTAAATGAGATCGTAAGAGTGGGACCCTTATCCAATAGGACCAGTGTCATCATAAGAAGAGGACATGACCCCAGAGAACTTCACCTGTGCATGGAGGAAAGATAATCTGAAGATCTAGGGAGAACAGTGCTGTCTGAAACCCCAGAACACTGGAAACTAACCCTGATAGCATCTGGATCTTCCAGCTTTCAGAACTGTGAGAAAATACATCTCTGTTTTTAATCCAACCAATCCGTGGTATCCTGTTATGGTAGAGTCATGCAGTGATGCTGTAGACACATGCTTGTAAACAAAAGAATGGATGTTCATCTGTGGCCTCAGCCACCCCCCAGAGGGGATGATTAGTTTCTCTCTCTGGGTCAATATCTCCAGGGGTATTAACATCTGATTTTCACTTAATTGATCTGATCAACTCTGCCCTGATCTGAACTGGTCACCAAGACAAACGGAAACCCCAAATCGACCCTGCCACTGTCTGGTGTTTTTCAGTTGTCTAGACATAGTCATAAATCGCTGGATGACTGCCCACTGTAAATTTTTAATGAGAGATTTTGAAATTAGAAAAGGAGGGAAGCAATCGCAATTTATGGCCTGGAGTTATTCAATAAGCAGGGACCCACCTGAGAAGCCAGAGCTGGCCATCCATCAGCTCCCTCATGGCACCAGCCCTCTCGGTTTTGCATGCCCAGAGCACAAATCCTATTTCACTCCCACCCCATGATACTTCCTCCTGGTTCTCAGATTATGGAATAAGGATTTAAAAATTATCCAGAAAGCATAACATTCAAGGAGAAATGACTTAGAGAATATCTGTTACTCTGATTAGGCAGTTCTCAAGCAGGTTAGATTGATGACCCCTTTGAAAATATGAAGCAGATATGGGTCTTCTCCCTTGAGAATATCTGTGTATTGCAAAGAATTTTGGAAATGTAAAGATATTTTGAAGCCTATCCATGTACCTGTAGACTTTTAGGTTAATACCCCTATAAGATCACCTGTGCACTAGTTCCCTTCTCTGCCATGATTCTGTATTCTGAGCTCTGTTTTTATACAAAGACGATATCCAGAGAGCAATATACTTAGATATAAAATGTGCTTATTGAATTTAGCTATTCTACTGCATCCTTAAAAAATGTTTGTATCTATATGCAGAATATAGATATTCTGTGTGTGTGTGTGTGTGTGTGAGAGAGAGAGAGAGAGAGAGAGATTTTTTTCTTTCTTCCAAAACTTTAGTAGGACACATTGTCCTTGATGGTGATGATAGGTTTTCTACATAAAGATTTTGGTGACGTCTTTGTGAAGAAATGATTTTTTCTCCTAGTTTCTCCCCATTGAGTTTCTGCATAGAGACAATAAAAATTATACAACTTGACATGTTCACCTTTTTTTCTTGGGTCCCAGAAATCTTATAATTAAATTTTATTATCCATAGCAATAACTGATTTACTTTGAGTTTTTAGAAATTTTCCTTTAGTTTTAAAAGTTTATTTATATTCTGGGTGCCTGGGTGGCTCAGATGGTTAAGCGTCTGCCTTCATTCAGCTCAGGTCCTCCGATCAAGCCCCGCTTTGGGCTCTCAGCTCAGCAGGGAGCCTGCTTCTCCCTCTCCTCCTGCTTGTATTCCCTCTCTCACTGTGTCTCTATCAAATAAATAAAATCTTTTAAAAAAAGTTTATTTATATTTTACTAATTTAGCCCACAGACTATCTTTTTTGGAATAGCAGGGCATTCATGATAAAAGAGAAAAAAATTAGTAAGCCAGCAGACAACAATTACTCTGGGCAGCAAAATACATGACTGTTTTAAATGGAAATCAAGATACTACTACTTCCAATATTCAGTTAAGAAAGTGAATGATACTCTCCTTTCAGTGCAAGGATGATACTAGATGTTTAACTATAAATGAGATTTTCTTGTACTCTTCCAGCTAACATGTACCAAGAATGCAACTAGATGCCAAAGATTCTAGTAGATATACACAGAGGGGTGGGGTACAAATCAAGCAAGATAAAGTTCTGCCCTTAAGGGAGAGACAATTCATAATTTGGGAGACAGACAAATTGACAAAGCAGTGTGGGAAATGCTATGTTGGGAGTACACACAGGGTGCAGATTTTGTATGCGTTTTGTTTTGTTTTGTTTTGTTTTTGTAGCTAAGTAGATAAACAACATCGCTTCCAGCTCTCAAAGGCATGATCAGTCCTTCATTTTGTCACAAACTCATTCTTCCTAAAACCTTTGCTTTCCCATTTGGTTTCTTTGATCAAGAAACATAGTTTCTTTCAACTTCGCACTCCATGAGAAGAAATATAAATGGCCAAAAAAACTATTGCAAAGGTTAACTTCCTAAAAATGAAGAATCTTTAAATAATAATTAAGTACCTTTTTTACTACCAATTTTACAAGAAGAATGTGATTAAATTTTGGTTGAAGTGTGTGTGTGTCTGAATGTGGAAACACCATTATATACTGCCAATAGGGGCAAAATGGTCCATATATTTCCAAAGACCTAACTTGTTGAATAACTTCTGAGTCAACATTTTTCTATAAATGTACTCTTAAGAAATAATCCATTATATTTGAGATGTATATGCACAACATTATAATAATAAATGAATCTAACAAGCTCTGATGCCCGAAATATAATAGCTATTGAAAATGGGACTGCAAAAGCATTTTCATTAACATGCAAAGAGTTTCATGAAATTAATGATGAAAACAAAGCAACTTATAAAACAAAATACCTAGTAACAAATCGTGTGTGTGTGTGTGTGTGTGTGTGTGTGTGTGTGTAAGGTAGGTAACTAGATTGATAAAAATGTAGATGGAAATATATAAAGATACATGGATACAAAATCTGGAGAATATACAATGAAACATTGTCTCTAAGTCAGCCAGCCTTCTTCACATATGTTCTGAGGCCCAGTAGTTTTAACAATCCGTCAGGAATTTTGTTAAAATGAAGATTACAGGGCCCGAACCCTATCTCTTGAATCAGAACATGGAGACTGGAGATAAGGATTATATTTTAACAAGGTCCACACGTGATTATAATGCTATGGAGGTGCACAATCTACAATTAAAAAGGAATGACATTAATCCAAGTTTCCAGTAAAAATTTATTCTGCTGCAGGAGCCAACCCACTGCAGCTCCTAATGGCCAAAGTGGAACAATTAGAGCAATAATACAAATAATGATAGCATTGGATTTTAACCCACAGACTAAAACATGGATACCCGTAAGTCCATACTGATACAGCTAGAGGACTGAATGAATTCTTCCTTATAAAAGAATTCTATCTCTAACTAAGAAATGGAGAGATAAAGAAATAAGAAATTGCTATTAGGCAAATACCACAGTAATTATTGCAGATAAGATAAAATAGTGCAGCTAAAATGGATGGAGGGCAGTTTGAGGGAAAAGAAAGGATCCTTGGATCATCTTAGAGTATCTCTCCTGAGGTATTTATTAATTACAAAGGGAAAGATTATAACTTTGTGGAGAAACCAGCAGATATCACCTTAACCAAGTAATTAAGGTTAACATCAGAATAAGAAAATTTGACATCAAGAATGTGCAATGGTTATATACAAGATGTTAGCTTCAGTGGAAGCTGGGTGAGGAATAAAAAAGAACTTCAGACTATTCTCAGCTTTTCTGTAATTCTAAAATTCATTCAAATAAAAAACCTAAAAATTGCTAAGCAGTCCTTTGATTCATCATCTGTCAATTCTCACTTACATATTCATAAATCGCAGACAAAGGCAATCATGAAAACACCAAAAACTGATTCTCTGGCTCTAGGAGCGTCAAATTCTTAAAGGAATTCCCTTTAAATCAGGTTATTGATACCAAATTGAGAAACCCAATTGGCAACGGACAAACACTTAACCGATGAAAAGGAGAGTGAGCAAACCGATCATCCTGAAAGGGGATGAAAGCGGGAAGACCCTGTATCACTTTTCCCATCACCTGCACCTGGCTCAGAAACTCAAAGTCTGTTTGAGTCAGAAATCTAGACAGCGCTATCTCTGTGACGCTATCTCCCTGAGGGAGCAGGAGCTTTTTAGTTTGGGCAGGTGCTTCCGAGGTCCTCCACTATCTGCCTGAAACACAGAGAGGCTTTGGCACACTGAAGGCTCCAGAGGGCTGTACCTGTGATTGGAGGCAGGGAGGTGTGTGTCCAGCTCATCATATTCTCAAGGGAGAGCCCTCAAGGTGGTGGTGAACAGCCACCCTAAATGGTATAGGCAGCCAATCCTCCATGGACAACTTCAGCATCCAATATCACGGAAGGGACATAAACTGGAGGGGAAAAAAAAAAAACACTTGGCAGAGATACCAACTCATCTGTGAGCGCACATGAGACATGAGACATCTCTGGGGATTTTCAGAAGTTATTGGAAAGTGTTAATAATGGTAACGAATGACAAACATTATTTCTGTACACTTGGCGTTTGGTAAAGACTCAATAAATGTTAATTATTATTTTTATTGTTATCCCATTTACACCCTCTGGTTGGGGATCTGGCTGATCAAACACTGCTACAATTAGGTCCAAGTTATTAAACCTGTTTTCCAGGTGCTGCATGAGCTGAAGGAAACAAGGGGGCAATCCCGTACAGGGGGTCCAAATGAGGGTGTTTTTCTAGATTTGCATTGACTTGGACCTGCAGGGGCTCCTCTCTAAGCTTCTTTTCTGCATACACGGGGGGAGTGTACAAACACCAATACTCCTTTCAGCCTTTGCATTCTTGGTCTTTCACTCCAGATTCTTTAAATTCTTTCATTTCACTAATTTTTGGACATGGCTACACAAGTTCTTGACCCTCTGCTAAATATCAATAGATGGTAGAATGAACTCATTAGAAATGCAAATTCTCAAACATGACAGCAGAGCTGCTGAATCGGAAACTCCCGATGATTCTGATGATTCTGATGTTGGATAAAGCTTGAGAACTGCAATTCTTCAACATCCTCTCATTTTTCAAAGAAGAAAACTGATGTCCTAAAACAAGTTATGAATTGCCTAAAAGTCTCAAAAACATGTTACTGTTGGAACAAGACCTGAACCCCCCAGATCTACATATTACCCCAAAGGGGGACAATGATGTAACAGTTAACATTGAATAAGCCCTTCTGATACATCAGGCTGCTGAATGGAACAGACATCACATCGATCCTTGCACAAACCTCATTAGGCAAACTTTAATTTTTGGATTCAGATCATAACCTGAGGTTTACAGAGATGAAGCAACTCCCCAGAAGTGAGCTAGAGAGTGGACAGTGGAGAAGTCCACATTGGAGCTCAGTTAGGAAGAGTCTGCAACCCTCATACTGAACCTTTTCATAACCGTGCCTATAAACCGTGGTTTTTTTTTGTTTGTTTGTTTGTTTGTTTGTTTGAACTACAGTCATGATGCTTATGCTGGCTACACATACTCCCAGAGAAAAACAAAACCAGAAAACAAAATGATTACTAGTCTAAAAGATAGTATTATTGTAGCTTTGGTTTGTAACTCCAAATCTTGTTTTCTACATAATTTAAGAGGTTAGTGCATTTAAAGGAAGGAGCTTGTGTTTTGGGGGCCCATAATGTATGAAGATACAATTCTGTGGCCTCAACAAATGAAAAGAGGTAGGGGCGGGGCTATAAAGAAGCAGAGTTTTCAAATATTACTGAAGTTAAGCTGGTATAAATTCAAATTAGAGTGTTCAAAATTTAGGATATTAAATGCAATCCCCATGGTAACCAAAAGAAATGGCTCTAGAATAAACACAAAAAGGAATGAGAGAAGAATTTAAATATTTCTCTACTAAATAAATAAATACATTCATACATATATGAAAACAAACAAAAAAACCCCGCTAAACCCAAAAGGAGATATTAATGCAAAAAAACAAGGGGCAAGATAGCTATAAGGCATATAGAAAACAAATAGCAAAATGACAAAAGTCCTTCCTTATCAATAATTACTTTAAATGTAAATGAATTAAACTTTCCAATTAAAAGATAGCTATTGGCAGAACAGATAAAACACACACGCTTCATCTGCATGCAGTCTACAAGAGGTTCCTTTTAGATTCAAAGACACAAAAAGATTGAAAGCAAAAGAAACAGAAAGATATTCCATGAAGATAATAACTTTATGTTATGTATATTTTGCTACAATAGAAGTTTTGGAAAAAAAGTAAAAAAACTAAAAGAGATTTCTAAAATCTTGATGCCCAGGCTTTGTGCCATACCTATTAAAATACAATTCCAAAAGCCAGTGGCTCCTAGCTCTGGATACAGAGTTATCACCTGGTAAACTTTTTTTTTTTTTTTTTTTTTTTTAAAATATTTAATTCACAAGAGCCAGAGAGGCAGGCAGAGAGAGTGGAGGAAGCAGGCTCCCTCTGAGCAGATACAGAGGGACTCGATCAGGACCCTGAGATCTGGAAGGCAAAACGCCCCACCTGGTAAACTTTTAAAATATACCAGTGCCTGAGCCCTACCTGTCCAAGATTACCGCTCAGTTATTAGGGGCGAAGCCTACAATTGATAATTACGAAAACAAACTCCTCAGTCTACTTTGTTATGATTTGTAAGGGCACCACTTCCAAGATCTCAATGAACTATTCTACTTTCTGGTCCTTTCCTTCTATATTTTCAACCTACTGCCTTTCATGCCCCTCACCCCTGACCCACGAGGGTTCTCACATCCATTGGTACCTACAATCACAAGGGTACCTCCGCTCCCCCACCACCATACACTTTCCTCACTGCATAGCTTAGAGTCCGTAGACCATTACAGGCATACCTTGGAAGTATGGTGGGTTCAGTTCCCAGGCCACTCCAATAAAGTGAATGTCACAATAAACTGAATCAAATAAACTTTTTAGTTTCTCGGTACAGTATAAAAGTAATATTTATACTACATAGTCTATTAAGTGTGCAATAGCATTATGTTTAAAAAGATATATACTTACCTTAATTTAAAAAATACTTTATTGCTATAAAAAGAAAAGCTAATTGAGCCTTCAGTGAGTCGTCATCATTGATCACAGATTACTATAACAAATGTAATAATGAAAAAATGTCTGATATGTTGTGAGAACTATCAAAATGTGACACCAGGACACAAAATGAGCAAATGCTGTTGGAAAAAAACACACCTGAATAGGAGCAAATGCAGCTGGCAGACTGGCTTGAGGTAGGGTTGCCACAACCCTTAGTTTGTTTAAAAAAAAAATATATGGCAAGCAATATCTGTGAAGCCCAATAAATTGAATGCAGTAAAACGAGGTATGTCTGTATTATACACGCTCCCATGCATTTTGATCTATTTCCTTGCCCCTCTTTTCCTCCTTCTGTGCCTCAGAAAACTCCAAACCTGATGAAATCAAACGACGTTCAGATTCAACTACCCTCCAACAGCTGGATTTCACTGGAGGACGCTGGCAGCCATGTTAACTGGCGGCTGGCCTCACATTGTATTCATGATAGCAAATCTTAAGTGAACATTCAGCACTGGCAGGCAGCCCTACAGCTGATTCACTCCCCAGTTCTCCACAGGGCGGCTATCCCTTTTTCCTCACCCTTCAAACCTCTAATATACCTTGGTCTCCACCATGTGCTGTTCGTTGATCACTTGGCTTCTCATTTCACTAAGAAAATAGAAGCGATCCTAGGACCGTGTCCTTCCCTGCTCACCACCAACCTTCCACAGGGCTGCCTCTGTAGCCTTATACTCTGTCTTTCTTCCTGTTCTGGTGGATGAATGGTCTGCATTCCAGTGTGAGAAAAATATTCCCTTCCACTTGTCTGGATTTCTTCCTAAGCTGCCACTCAAGGACTTTGTTCTTAAGATTTTCTCCTTTCTCTAGAGTATCACTGGTTTCCCTTCCCCGTGGTTCACTGCAATTGGCACACAAATATGCTGTAATATTTTTATTAAAAAATCACTCTTTTGATTCCACATGCTTTTATAGCTACTAAGTCATTTCTTGGCTCTGCTATAAAACAAAAGTTGAAAGTGTTTTCTATATTGACTTTCTCCATTGCCCTATCTACCATTTTCTCTCAAATGACTTCGATGAAGCTTCACCCCAGCACCCTCCCCAATCTCCTTTCCACTGAAACTCTGTCAAGGTCAGCAGTGACCCTTATGTGGGTGAATCTGATTGTCAGTTTTCGGGTTTATCTTTCTTGATTTCTGAAGAGCATTTGGCAAAGCTGGCTATTCTCCTCTTGAAACATATTTTTCTCTTGGCTTCTGGGAGACTGGAATTCTCTTGTTTTATTTTTACTTCACTGTCCTTTATTTCTCAATCACTTTTGCTGGATTCTCCTGTCATCTAATATGTAAATTTTATAGGCATTGGGTCTCTTCACATATCTTCTCTGGCTACACTTATTAGGTTTTTCATCTAATACAATGGAGTGAAGTACCATTTACAAGCTTGATGACTCCCACGCTGATTTCTATAGGCCCAGCCTCTTTCCCGAACTCAACTCCATCTCGAACCACCTCCCGTGGTGCCTCCTGGCTATCAAAGAGGGATTTCAAACAGCATATCCAAAGCCAAATGCTTTGCTTTTCCCCATAAATATGTTCTTCTCTAATACTTTCCAACACACTTTACGACCAGACTATTAGTCCAGATGCCCAGATAAAATCTATGGAGACATCACTGACCTTTCCCTTTATCCTGCTTTTCAGATCTAATTCACAAGAAAAAGCTGCCTATTTCAGCTTCAAAATATATCCCAAATCTCTTATTAGTCAGGCTCATCTTCAAACCCTGTGGTTCAAAAGAGTCTTATTCCCCCATTAGCGTCTCATCCCTAGCAGTAGTGATGTGGCTTTTGCATCATTCTGGCTTTGCCATTTCCTCTGTGTTTAACATCAGGCGAATCATATCGCCTCTGGAGTAAAATTTCTGGAATTCAAATATGTATATGTATATGCATGTATAAATGTGTGTATATGTATATGCATGTATGCATATGTGAATGTATGTGCATATGAAAGACAGATGATATCTAAATATGGATAAATCCCAAATATGACTTCTCACCACTTTTACCACCATCCCTCATATTCAATCTGCTATCATCTTTTACCTAGATAAGTGACAAATGCTCTAAATTTGTCTTTCTGCTTCCCCTCCTGCCTGCCCCTGCCGGCTCCCAACCTGAGCAGCCTGAGGAAGCCTTCTGAGATAAGTCACATTACACATCTTGTCCTGCTCATATCCCTCCAGCTACTTCCCATCACACCTGAGTAGCATCTGAAGACCCCACGGGGATCTACAAAGCACTCCATGACCTTGGCTCTGCCTCTCCTTCCTGCTCCTTCTTCTCCAGCTACATCAGCCTCTTTTTTGTTCCACTAACTTATCAGGCAAGACCCTGCCTCAGTGCTTGTTCCCTTTGTCTGGAAAACCCTGTTCTCATCAGTCTGCATTACTGAGTACCTCTCTATTTACAGGTCTCCTCTCAAATGTTGCCTTTTCATGGAAGTCTCTTCCATTCACTTGGGATATGTTGGAAGAGGCTTGTGCCAGACTTCAAGAAGCCAGTACATCTCATCCCGTTTCTGTGTTCAGTGACGTCATGTATGAAGCCAAAATTATCCACAGTGGGAGAATTTACACTGCAAACTCACCAAAGGCTACAAATCAGGCCCCCTCCTCTTTTTCTTCCCTCAGGGCACACAGTGTTATCTCAAGTAACATATCTTTTAGCTCATTTCATGGTTTCATATTTCTTCATTACATCTGTCTCTAGTATTAAAATGGATGTAAATGTTTATTGTTTATTTCTCCCACTAGACTGTAAGTTCCATGAGAGCAGGAGCTTTGCCAATCTTGTTCACCATTATATGTGCAGTGCTTGGCACAACACATGGCAGAGTCAATGCTCAATTAGTATTTGTTGATTGAACAAATTGTGAACATAATACCTGTACTTGAAAGGTTGATATCTGCAAATTGCTTTCAGTTATATTGTCAAACCTTTTTACTCATTTATTTCCTTTCTCTCAGTTTCTATACTCCCAGGATGGAGTTAAATGACTTCTCTTACCAAACTTCAAATATCGTTGCAAGCCAATGACTGATGAGGATTCTCAAAGCCAGCCTCCTCTCTCCAACCCAAAGCTCGTGATCTTTGCAACCTCTGACAAGACCACATCAATTAATTTTCTGACCTACCTTTCTGCCAACTGAGTTCAACCCGTGGAGCCCAGTTACAACCCTTTGTGACATAATTCTTTCAGTTGTATTCTGATATAATTCATGTCTCATGGGACAAATGAAAGGGAGCCATAAAAAGAAAGATGCAAGGAAGGATGGAAAAGATAGAAACTATGTTATGCAATTCAAAAGATTAGCCTGCTTGACTTTTTTTTTTTTTTTGGATTGAATTTTATAATTAAGCCAGTTGTGTTCCTCTTATTTTCCAACATATGCTTCCCTGTATCAATTTTCTGTATCATCTCTCTGCCTTTCTGGGAAAAGTCTTTCTGTGGTAGAGAATCTTTGCTTTAAAAGCCATTGACCTAAAACTGATGCTGTTGAGCTGTTTCTCTTAATGGACTTGATGGGCATGAGGAAGAACAGCAAGGACACTCTCACTACCGAGCTTAAGTCCTCTGTTTCATTACAGGGGCTTGCAGATGATCAATACAGAGTAGGGCTAAGATGTATTAAGGTAAATAACAAAGCATGTTTGGATTCCCTTGTATCATGTCAGCAGAGCCGGTAATTGCTGAGCTTTTCGGAAATGGACATGTATCCACGAATGACCATGCAGTCGTAGAAATTTGATTATCAGAGGCTAAAATGCAGAGAATGGCATTGAAATAAGTAATGTTATCTTGTCTTCTTGCTTTGTGCCCCAAACGGTGACATATAAGAAATTAATCTATTGCATTTAGTGTAATTTTATAAATATGAAGGGAAAGAGTTTTATTAATTATCATAATTATTTGACAGGAAATGCAGGGGATTAGTCTCCTCAAAACTGAATTGTAAGACAACGAATAAATTGTACTACCATTTCTTTCTCTCTCCTGGTGATTCCTCCTATGTCACAAATGGTCTCAAGATTGAACAGGTGTTTTAATAATAGACTGGAATCTGCTTTAAAATATATTCCTGAAATGTCTTTTTCAGAGACTGAAAGCTAAGACCCACACCGTAAGGACATCAAACTGAGAAGCTGCTGATGGACAGGACTGCTTTTGGGCACAGATTGGGCAGATGATGGCCTGGGGGGCCTCCTCACTAGAATACTGAGAAAGCTCCCCCATCTCTGACCTCCTCCTGACTTGGGTTGGTAAAGTCTCAACTGCCTCAAATTTAATAATAGGAGATTTCCCTTTGACTTAAGACTCCCAAAATATCCCTCACAAGATAGTTAATATTCCTTGCTTATGTGTATTTGTGTGTCTATATGTCTGTCTGTCTCTGCAACTATCGATGTGCCTGTGTGTGTGTGTGTGTGTGTGTGTGTGTGTGTCCCTTTTCAGAAGGGTGTCTTGGTGGGCCTTTTTGTGACACTTTTCTTTTAGGAAACCAGATGAGGGGAACTTGAAGACTCTGAAGTGTGTTTCTGTCTGTGTGCATCTGTGTGTGTGTGTGTGCGTGCACATGTATGTATCTGTGGGTATATGTATGTGCCTCTGTGTGTGTGCCCGCTGATGTGTATACGATTTTTCAGTGCATCTGTAAATCTGTGTATATGTTCATATATGTGTGTATGCGTGCTGATGTGTGTGTGTGCGTGCATGTGTGTGTGGGCACACACATGCTGGCTTTTCTGCAAGTGCCTGGGTCAGTCCCTTTGCTAGGAGTAGTTTTTGGACTCCAGCAGAGGGGAGCTTGGGGTCCCCAGCACTAGGATGTGGGTGAGGAACAAAGAGAGCCTCTAGGTGGAAAAGTTGGAAAGGTTTTCAGAATGTGGGCTTCAGGAGGCTGGGAAGGGGTGTGTCCCAAACAGATTCTCCATTTCCTGCCTTTGCCCATATTAGCCCCAACAGGGCCTTTCAGACTCCTTTTATTCTTTAGTTGTTATTTATTTATTTGAGTGAGAGCACAAGAGCATGTGCGCACAAGCAGGAGTAGGGGTGAGGGAGAGGGAAAAGCAGCTTCCCCACTGAGCAGGGATCCCAATGTGGGACTTGATCCCAGGATCCTGGGATCGTGACCTGAGCCTGAGCTGAAGGCAGACACTTAACTGAGCCCACCAAGACACCCTTCTTTCAGACTCTTTATTTTTTTTTTTAAGATTTTATTTATTCACTTGACAGACAGAGATCACAAGTAGGCATAGAGGCAGGAAGGGGAAGGGGGGGACAGATTCCCTGCTGAACAGAGAGCCTGATACGGGACTTAATCCCAGGACCCTGAGATCATGACCTGAGCCGTAGGCAGAGGCTTAACCCACTGAGCCACCCAGGTGCCAAAAATAGTTATTTTCTAAGATTCTATTTTTAGTATAATTGACTCTTCCTCCTAAGACAGCAAAGACCAAATGAATTAAGAATGTTCTAATTAGAGGCAGTGCCTGAATTCAGGGTGTTTCCCTAAATGTTCTTACCTTGTATTAATTGTCTCTTTAGGGAGAGTTGTTTTCTGACCACCTGACCTAGAACAGCCCCTCACCCCCTTCCAACATCCTGATACAGCTTTCATTCTTCATCATCACTCTCTTGATACTTGGTTTGCATTTTGATTGTGTATAGGGAGTCTCCGCCAACCAGTGTGTGAGTTCCATGGGGAAGCCTGGAGCCAGGAGGAGCCCTGGTGCACCTCCTGGGGACAAACTTACCCCAACTTTCCTGCCCCATTCCAAGGGGCTGGCAAAATGCCAGATGCCAAAGCTGGGCATCTGGACTCACAGAGCTGGGGGCGGGGGGACACTTATGGTAGCTCCACAGTAGTTACTTCAAGGGTTGGAAAGGTTTTGCAGGAGTAGGAGGAAGACAGAGCATGAGGACACCCCAAGACATGCTTTCTCTCTATTATCTGGAGGGGACAGTTAGAGAGATTGAAGCACACAATAGCCTGCTTTATGGTGGGCTCTGCAGTCAGGCACTGGAATTTAATCGTGATGCTTACAGGCTATATGAATGACTTTGGATAGGGTTTTAAATTCTCTGCTCCTCAATTTTTTAATCTGTAAAATGATGTAAATATCTGTAAAAAACAAGGACAAATAACACTCCAACTTGTTTGTTCTTAGAAGAAAATGATTTTTATATGCATATAAACTGAGATATGTGTATGCGTGTGTATGTGTGTATATATATATATACATATATATATATATGGAGAGAGAGAGAGAGAGACAGATGGGTTTCGATATCTATAAGCGCTCAACAGAGCTGCTGTCAATGTCGTTGTCATTAATACTATTACTACCACTGCTCAGATCTGTACTTGTATTCTGCTTCTACTCCCATCAGGCACCATAGGATTCTTGGGCCTCGAGAAATGATTTATTAACTTTTTAATTCAATTTATGAGCTATACTGAGGCTCTATTGTACAAGGTACAGAGAGCTAAATGCTGTGGAAAAATTGAGCATAAAGCAAACATTGCCTGACATCTATTTATGATCCAGTGGGGATGTAAGACATACAAAAATACAAACCCAACCAAAGCAAGGCACCATTTGATAAATATTATAGGAGAGATGCAAACAAAGAGTGCTGGGACTACAGAAGACAGAGCACATCCATTCGGGGTTAGTTTCTGCATTCAGACCCAAATTAGGGTGGTGAAAGCAGACCAATAGGAAGAAAGAGGTGGAACGAAAAGACATTTCAGATAGAGAGCCATGGATCCTTTGCACTGGAAGCTAGAGGAAAGAAAGATTGAGAACAACTCCTGTCTGTCTTGAGACTGGAAATCTAGGAGAAGGGTAACAGAAAATAAACAATCATAACAACAAAGCTGAAAAGGTTTATTTCGGGAAGAAATTTGATGCTTTCTCCTCCAGAGACCAAACATTTACCGGCACATTTTCTACCGAACTTCTGCCTTGCTTGCCTACATTCCTCCCGGCGAGACCATAGAAATATGGGGTCGTATTTGTTCTGTATCCATCTTGGTTTCAACATTCACTCATAATTTTGGCACTGATTTTTCTACTCCTATTCTTTTCTGCCCAGGGAGACAGTCATCAATGAGTACATTTCCTCACGGTGAGAGCTAACCGTGCTTTGTCAATGAGAAGGCAACTTCTCCCACATTTCTCCCTAGTTAAACTCAAAGACTCCATAACCTTGCCAAACCCAAGACAACAAGTGAGGCATTTTAAATAATGCTTGTCATAGATCCTTCCTGCTACACAGAGACAGATATTTGTATGGCTTCGATATATTGGGGGAAAATGTATACTCAGTGGCTCTTGTATGTTTACCTCCAACTCTGTTGTATGCTATTGTAAATATTTTGCCTAGAACAGAAAACATATTGTAGAAATATACCAGTTTGCTACTGTGTAAAACACTCAAGCTAACTTTCTCTCTAAAAACATTTTTCATCTGAGGGCACCAGGGTGGCTCATTCGGTTAAGTGTCTGACTCGGGTCATGATCTCAGGTTCATGAGATTGAGCCCTGTCTGCTCGTCTCTCTTCATCTGCTCCCCCGTTACCACCACTCACCCTTTCTCTCCCTATCTATCTCTAAATTAAATAAAGCCTGGGTGGTTCAGTGGGTTAAGCCTCTGCCTTCAGCTCAGGTCATGATCTCAGGGTCCTGGGATCGAGTCCCTCATTGGACTCTCTGCTTGGCAGGGAGCCTGCTTCCTCCTCTCTCTTTGCCTGCCTCTCTGCCTACTTGTGATTTCTCTCTGCCATATATATATTTTTTAAATCTTAAATTAAATTGAAAAAAAGGTGTTCATCTGGGCTAGTTATTTCCATGTTTGAAACAAAACAAAGAACACACTGCAAAAAAAAAAAAAAACAATAAGAAGTCACAGTGATCTTCTGCATATGTCTTTTGAGCTATGACTAAGGAAACCTGGGGTACCTAGGAACACTCATATTTTGTATGCTAGCATCACAGGATATTAGCTGTAGAGGTAAAGCCTAATCCCACATTTCATAGATCAGAAAATGGGGTGGGATGGCGAAATTACTAACACAAACTATTATTATTATAAGTGAGTTTGAGGGAGCACAGTGACTGCAATCAAGATTTCTTGCACTCTGGAAATGTCACTACCAAAAGAAATAGAGAAACAGGAAAAAAAAAAAAAAAGAAAGAAAGAAAAGCCACGGAGAGCAGGGAGGGACAAGGGAACCAATTATATGGAATGATTTATGCTTAGGTACATTCCTTGCCATGTTCTGAGTCTGGGTGTGGCAGAGACAAGACGGTGACCCCAGGCTACTGAAGACCTCAGGACACCTTACTGTGTGCTAGGGCAGGAAATCCCACCAGAATCCTCTGGTAGGCAAATGGTTGGTCTCCTTGTGGACCAAGGGGTGTAAGTTAGGAAAATTGGCTGGGAAACTGAACTGAACTCTTTTTCTACTAACTTTCACAGCAATCCATGTCTATCTCAAGCTTTTTTTTTCTGAATGCATGGACTGGAGAAAGCTTCTGTTCACTCTCCAGTTTCAGTGTTTTCTAAAATTGAGGTGGCAAATTGGGAGCTCTTGGAGTATCTGTCAAAGACCTTTTCTACCCCTGAATTAATGGATCTGAAAGAAGTCAAGTTAGAACTCTCTGTCCTTTCCCCTTAGGAGATTAATGCAGAGGCATACCCCTATCTATGGCACTGGACTTTACCCCTTATTCTTATTCTTCCACTGAACTGCCACTCCTCTTCCCTTCCCGGACCTGCTTGAATGTGGTCTCCAGCATCAGCATCTAGGACATCCCCTCTCCCTCTGCAGAGAGGGTTGTTACGAAACCAGGAAGATCATGGGAAAAGGAGATCATGTCTACATGTACGTTTCACTAGCATCCCAGTATTTTCCCAGGACCTCCTCATTAACCTTCAAATGATCATGGACATAAAAACCATGTGTGAAGGTAGGGTCACCTTCTTTGGGGCACACACAACAACATAATAGAACACAGCTGTAAAGTATCAGTATCTATAAAGACCAAAAGACCTAACTATTTAGGTATATGGGGGGGGGGGGGGGTGGCTATAACCATAGTCTGCTGTTATTGAGGAAGGCAGCAGTTATTTTTTCTTTCAGATTAATTCTTTCTAATTCCCAGTCTGCTTCAATATAATGCACAGGAGATTTTCTGGAATAAATAATTTCTGGAGACATTAACCTAACTTAACATCTCTTCCTACGATAAAAATGAAACAGCCTGTGTCTTGACAATGATGTTCTTTTTGTTTAAAGCAGAGCCTAGTAATTCACTTGGATGTGGATTTTAGTTCTGTATAAAGGAAAAACCAGACTAGCTGCTTAATTCAACATCAGGAAAACAATGAAACTCATTTGTTCTCTCTCTGTGGAAGGAAATTTCCCATTTATACCTGTGATTATCCTTGCTGGTCCAACGGATCACTTTCAGGGATAACAAAAAAAGCAAAAGGCAGGTTTGCCGCACTGGGGAGCTCTCCTAATTAAAGACTAAATCAACCCATTACTCTATTCAAGGCACGAGGATTTTATATACTTCCCTTTTCTTCCCCGCATTTCCTAATTCAGAATCCCATGTCGTTCATGAGCTTTCTGGCACTAGTCACTAGGATTCTGTGTACTCTTCAGCTGTCCACCTTCCCTTATGATGGATTAACAAAGGCCACAATTCTTTGTCGCTCCTCTCATGGAAGTGAGTGCATTCTCTTATCTTTGAATCCGAGCTGGCCTTCTGACTTGGGAGACTTTCAACATTCTTTCTAGAAATAAATGCCACCAGATCCACACGTTCATGCAATACCTGCTCTTCCATGGTAGCGCAGGCAATGGTGTCACTATTTTCTATCGTTACCTAAATGGGTCCTCTTTTCTCTAACTTCCAAAAATAACTTTCTGACAGAACTTCTTGCCTTCACCAGGTCTCCTCAAGGCCCTTCCAGCTGCCACTTGCTACCAAATCCCAAAGCCAATGCCACATATTTATTTTTTTGTCATGGCTGTACACTCCTTCCACTACCAATTCTGTTTCAACTATTTATTATTGCGTGGAACAAACCACCCTAAAACCTGGCACCTTAAAATAGCAACTTTTAACATTCTCTTTCGCAAATCCGTGGGTTGACAGATTCAGTTGGGTGGTTCTTCTGCACTATGTTTTCATATGGCAGCTTGGTTGGACCAGAGACTGCAAGACATACCTCACTGCCCCTACACACACAGACACACACACCCCTAACTGGCAGGTGATGCTGATTGTTGGTTGGGAATTCAGCTGGAATTGTCTGCTAAAGCACTTACATGTGACCTTTCCATATAGCTTGGGATTCCCCAGCCTAAAAGCTGGGATCCAAAAGGAAGTAACCCAATAATGAGTGGTTTAAGACGGATAAAGTAGGAGATTCCAATGCCCTTAACTCACTAGATCCAGAACTATCATGGTATCCCTTCCACCACATTCTGTAGATTAAGGCTTAAACAATCACAGTTTCAGGAGATGGAAAATAAACTCCATTTACTGGCATAGAATCTGTAGCTCTACTTTAATAGGCTCTAATTTTCAAATGTTATCTTCCTTGTGGGTGTTTTTCCTAGTTTTGCCATACACTTTCTTTCTATGCATGCTCTCCTTTACTCCATTATCAATCTAAACATTCCCTCCCCCGCCACACCGGCTATGTTCTTAGATCATCCACAAGATTTATATAATCTGGAAACATCATCAGTCACTAATTCTCTAAATATAAGATTACATTGAAATATGTTGGATATGGATAAAACAAAACTGTTTCCAGTTGATAATTGTTAAAGCCAGGTAATGGGGGCATTGGGGTTTGCTATACTGGTTTCTCTACTTTTGAACGTATTATATATTTCCAACAGTAAAAATTAAGAGAGGGGGCTAATATTAGGAATTGGGATGTACTCTTAAATAATAATCTTGGAGAAGGCCCTAGCTGACTGGCAACACTCTTAGCACCTTATAACTTTTTTGAACAAGTTTTCAAACTCCTGGAAAATGTATAATATAGACTTAGTCACAGGAAACCTAATTAAATGCTTGGTTTTGGTAATATAGAACTCTCTTAAAGTATGTAATTGCCTAAACCTTAGGAGGCAGAGCTGTGCAGTTACAGATAGTAAGAGAAATACTTGCAGGAACAAAAACTGTCTGATTAAGACTTCATTATATAGGCTAAACTTTGAGCTATTTTGTAGATAGAGACTTAGAATGACCTTCTTAAGATGCAAGACCTGGTACGTGTCATTTATCTAACATGCTTAAGAATACCACACCGTAAGTACCATGATAGTATCATCCATTGTCATTATTGGCAACAGCAGAAGCGGCAAGAAGTAACCTGATTAAAACAGGCCAGTGTGACTTGGATGGGACTCTGATTATTTTTGGATGTGGTAGTGGAACATCAGAGGGGACAGAACAAGAAGAGCGACTAAAGAACACCCAGTCTTAAATAAGAACATTTGTGACCCTGAAAATTCCATCCAAGTCACAGGGGTGAAGTCTTGGTAGGTAACCCCAGAACTCCACTGCTGTGATTTCAACCTGCCAGTTGTGGTCTGTTTAGCTCATAAAGCTTACAATGTCAACAGGCTAATTAATTGAAAAGAATCACAATTATACTGAGAGTCATTGACCTATGTCTCCAAAGAGCTATATGTCCTTCAGGATCTTGTTGAGCCATAGAGTTGCCATTGCCCTTGGATATTTTTCTCTTTTGACTTCATCACCCCTGTGAGTGACTTGATGGAGAGCAGAAGGATAAAACACTACAGTTATTTTCTTTTTGTAGTTGTTTATTGACTCTCCCCCTATTAGAATACAAATCCCTTAAGGTCAGGGCCAATCTCTGGCTTGTTCTCTGTAATACCTCCGATATTTAGACCAGTGCCTGACATATTTGCTAAATGATCCTATGAGGAATGACTTGTAGTTTACTAATGTCCTGACTTCAAGAAACCACTCTGGGTAATAGGCTTCCAAACTGGATGGATAAAATCTATACTATTCACCATCTTGATTTCCAAAGTTGATGATAGATGTCATCTTCCAAAGTGTTACCTGAATGTGGACCATTTTTATTTGGATACTCTTCACCTTACAAATAATCAAATAGTGTGATCAGTTGAATGGCTTCATAATTTATCCTGGCATGGCCTTTGCTTATTTTATAAGAAAAAGAAATGTATCTTAAGGACTCTACTTAAAGTATTTGACCTCAAGATTACTAAAAATTCACATCAATTAATATCTGGTATATATCCAAAATTAAGTCATGAAATATATATATTAAATTACTCTTCTATCTTTCTACCTTTATTCACACAACAAAATATTAATTGGTTACTGATGTCATTAAATAATTAATCTAGGTCTATAGTGAAACAGAGCTTTGAATATAGTTTGAAAAAAACTATAAAAAAATAAGACATGGCACAGCCTTTTAAAAGCATGCTAACCATAAATTTTTACATAAAACAGTCATTGCCATTATTTCAGGCTGTCCATACCCCTTAACACTAACTACTGGTGATATTTTCATAGTATTTTATAGTTTGAAAAAAGACTTTCATACAATCATTGCCCACTTGGTTTTCACAATAACCCCATACCTAACACATTGTTTCTTTTCTAATAAAACTGTGCGTTAGGTCTAATTTTTTCTGTTCTTCAGATGAAAAAAACTGAGCACTGAGCTTCTTAATTGATAAGTCCTAAGTCATGAAGCTATTAGCATTCTTACATGTTCAAATATAAAATGTTCCCAAGTAACTTAATTCCATGTAATCCACATGTATTCTTTTTAGATTTATTTATTTATTTTCTAGAGACAGTCAGAATGGAGGGGCACAGAGAGAGAAAGAGAGAATCCTCAAGCAGACACCCCTCTGAGTGCAGAGCCTGACACAGGGCTCTATTCCAGGACCTTGAGATCATAACCTGAGTTGAAACCAAGAGTTGGATACTTAATCAACGAAGACCTCCAGGCACCCCTGCAATACACATTTTTGAAAGTATCACTCTGTGCATGTTATCAGACTATCTAAATATCAAGAAAGACAAAGGTGATTCTACGGTTACTATCACTAAGAGATGAATGCCACCTGGACTAAACAGGGTTAAACACAGCATACTCCTGAGAACCTATGGAAGAAGGGAGACCTCCCCTGACTCAATTTTCTTCTTTCTGAACGAGTTGTTTAATCACCCCCAACCCTCCAGATTAATTCACATCTGTTCCTGACGTAATGCTGTGGGTCAGCCTGGGTTCTGTCAAAATGAAGGCGGTATTACCAAATCCCAAATTACAGTATGTTTTACTAACCAGTTTTATAGACTAGACAATTCAGTCAGGCAGAAAGGAATTCCCACTGCACTGGAGGGGACGGCAGAACCTCCAGAACAGGCTACTGGTTCTGCCTGGCTCTGCCTTGTCCCCTGCCTCCACCCACCCCAGAGACAAAGGAACTGGAAGAATTTGGTGAGAGATGAAATCATGAAACTGACCTTCTTGATTTTAATTTCCCCTCAATTGTAGGGAACAGCAAGTAGATGCCATGACATTTTACTGTGTCGAAGCAAGGGGTTAGAATCTAAAAATAAAACCTTCTTAAAGACAGAAAACTAATGTCCTGATGATAACAGAGTGAGACTAGAGGAAGAGAAGATAAGACAAAGTCACTTTTCTATTTTGTTTTGTTTTGTTTTAAGTCTGTGGCTTTATAAAATTCTACAGAATTAATATAAATGTTCTTTGCAATTGAACATATCCATTTTTTTTTCTGGCTTTACTTGGCAAAATCACATCAAAATATGCTATTTTGTTTCTTATTAAACCCCCTTGAGTTAAGTCACCATTCTGGGGAAATAATTGAAAACTAGTAAGTGAAGCAGAAGGAAATTAAAGGAGGACGCAAAACTACCAACATGATACAAAATGCGAGACATTGTCTGAAGACTATTACAAGCATGTTTATTCATGCATTAAAAAATTGCCGGTTGCATTTTTTTTCATGAGCATGTGTTTATGTTTGTGTGTAATAAGGGTCTGAGAATTATGACCTAACATCTGTAGCTGTTATAATTTTGTTTGCTCATTCATCTATTTCTTGACACACCCCATAGTTACTGCATAGCTAGGATGTGTCAAGGGACTTTTTTTAGGCACAGGGATGCAACAGAGGATGAGAGGGGAAAATTCTCTGCCTTCCTGCTCTATCATGGTGCAGGAAACAGAAAGTTACTAAGTAACAGGCATATGTGTCACAGTTTCAGATAGAAACAAGTTCTACGAATAAAAAAAAGAAGGAGGGTAAGTCGCCATTTTAGGTCAAGTCAGGAAAGGCTGTATTAACAGAAGACATTTGATCAGAGGGTAAAGACTCTGTTTGCTGGAGAACACCATAGAACTTTACAGTTGGGGCAACAAATAGACACAGCACACTGATGTTGACAGCTAGGACCCAGGGCTGGATACCTTAATCACCAGGATCTCCCTGTGTACCTCCCCTGGGAGACGGAATTTATGATGAGAGAAGAAATCTCTAACTGCAAAAACTCAACATGCAGTGGTTAGGATGTAATTGTTGAGCTCAGCATGGTGTACTTCTACCCCACAGCTCCTCCTCTGGCCCAGCTACGGAGGAGCTCACTACTGAGAGAGAGCTATACTAGCCATGTCTCTAAAAATTTCTCTTTCACATCCACAGTCAGTAAAAGAAAGCATCACTTGCATGGCGAAATTTCCTTTCATTTTATTTTGGTACCAGGAACAACTACCTCATTTAACTTCAGTAGCATCAAAGTAACAGGTAACATGGTTGTAGAAGCATGTTGGCCCTCTCTGACACCCTCCTACTCTCCTTCTTCTGTTCCTAGGACCCCTTTTTTCCTGGAGGCAAACCTATTCAGGGTGGGTCATTGGAGCTAAAGCCACTTTCTGGAATAGCGGCAGTTTGTTTGACTTAGAACAAAGATGCCTCCAACAAAATAATCAGTGAAGGATGGACATGTGATACAAACCAGACTTGTTAAAGTCTTCAGCAGCTTGTTTTTGTAGGAGCCATTAGGAAAATTGATCATTTTCTAAGACTAATAAAGCCAATTAAAGATGGGTGTGGTGCTGTCAATTTCCATTCAGGACTGTCCTGGGAGGAAGAATGTGAAGAGGGAGAAAGAGACACTCCTGATGCTATTTGTGAATCCCTGGATCCAGCCATATCTGAAGACTTATCTTCCATACATGTTCCCTATACATCCATTGATACATACATTCCTAGGTTATTTCAACAAGTTCGAGTTGGGTCATTGCCGGAACAACTGAAAAAGACCCACATAAGGAGAATCAGGGAACCAGGGAAACATGAGCAATGACAAGTACGTCAGGGGATCAGCTGCTGACAAAAAGTCAACAGAATGGGCCACACTGGAGAACAAAGAAATGGTGAGTGGTATTCCAGGTGTTCTGCTAAGAGCTTGCCACAAAGAATTATTGTAGTTTTATTGTCTCTGTGAGATTATACCTTTCAGACTGATATGACCTAGACAACTGGAGTCCACATTGTTGCTTAAAAAAACACCTTTTGTTTGATAGTTCACATTTTCAGAGAAGTCCAGCACCAAGTCATGAGGTATGACTTCCATTCAGCACACATTTAATGGGTGTCAATTTTGCACCAGGCCTATGTGAGACAGGGGCTGGAAGACCAACAGTGGAATTGTGGGCTTCCTTTAAAGTTTACCAAAATGGCTGCCAGTATATCACACCCCTTTGCCTTTTCTGCAAACTTATGAAGGTGAAATCTGGATACCAGGGGCTTGCTTGACAGGAAATAAGATAACAGAAATATGAAATGCTTCCTGAAAACTGCATATGAAAGCAAGGAGGCAACTTTGATTAATTTTAGCTGACTTGTGTATGTGTTTCCTGGAGTATTTTTAGCACAGGCTGGAGACATTAGTGGTTCATCTCTCTTGCTCCAGAGACAGTTCTGCTTCACCTCTTGTCCATGACAACATGGCCTCCACAAAATGGAGGACCAGGACCAGACAATCCTGTGAATTACCCCTGCCCCGCCTGCCAGAGCAGCTCTGTCTCTTTTTCCTTGAAGGAGAAATTGCCCTCTTCCTACAATGTCTTATAATAAATGACTTCACTCAAACAAGAACACTGGTAATAATAATACGTGTGCTTTTCATGATGAAATGCAGCGATGACACGTGAGCACTTCCATGAGGAGTAGCCGAAGTCAGAGAAGAGACGCTTTGAACTTCTCTCAAATCACTTCCTTTCCCCTCACCTTCAGTTTTCCTACCTGGAGCTACCATTCTGCGTTGAGTATGTGGGGATTTGATGTAAAAATTACACCTGGCAAAGCAATGGGCAAAGAAAAATATGGGGGAAGGAATGGGGAAGAATTGACAGATTCTCTGGGAATAAATCCCTGGTGATTCTGAAGGAAGCCTCTGGTGTCGAGAGGTTAATTCTCTAAGACAAAGGAGTACACACAACTGGTACAGGATTCCTACAAAAAGAGCAAGAACAACCCATCTTCATTTGGATTTGACTTGCCTAACTATGCCTTTCCCCCCCTACTTAAAATCTTAGACTTTTTCATGATGTGATTATTGCAACTCGAGAAATCGTTTCGCTGCTCCCATTGTTACCAGGAATCTTGTTCTTGGGGTACTCTGGGTCTGTGACCAGCTACCTCAGAGAATGGAGGAAGGTCCCCTCTTCTCATCACCCTGCAAAATATGAAAGAAGGAAAAGGTCTGAATGTCACAGAGTCCTCTCTCAAGAGGACAAAGAACAGAGCTTCTCCCAGTTTCCTACAGGCATGCGCACAGTTAATTTAAACACATTCAAATTAACAGACTGTGTTGACTGAAGTGTGCATTTCTCTCTGTTTTGGATAAAAACTAATTTAAATGTGGTGGTACCAGGCTGTGAGCACATTCCTACAATGAAGTAAACAAATGTTATTGCCTTCACTTAGGGAGTCTTGCCCAATTAGGCTGATTATAGTGATCACAGAGATGTATCCTGAATGCACAAGAAACTAGTAATGCTCAGATTTGTTATATAATATTTATAGACTCTGTGGTAAAGCTTCAGACGAATTAAAATATACAATCTTGTATTTCCATGGACGAGGGGAATGTAATCCACATGTTTGCTAAAAGCAAGAGACAGAGCCAACAAATTCCCTGACATTTACGTTGATAAGACCTTCTCTGAGAAATTGTAAACTCCTGCTGTAAACCTCTATTTTAAACAACAGTGAACAGCTTCCCTCTGTCACCTGGCAGTTTAACCCCAAATCACAATTCAGGCTTTGCTTGACTTTAGAAACTGCCTTTATCATTATTCTCTTAAGTGGATCAATTTATGACAGCATATACTATATGAAAACAACATATATGTTACATTGTATTCAGCCTGATTATTATATTATCATACCCAAAATGTTATTAGTGAGCTGATTTACTTAGCTATCTCGAGGAGTGAGTATGACTGTTTCTGCGACAGTTTTAAAGGATATGTCAAGGTCACTGAAAAATAAGACACAGTTTTTCAAACAGCTACTCATTTTAACAATAAAAATCCATTCATACCATAACCAGATTAGTGGGAAAGCATAGTATAATAAAAGAGCGGTGAGGCACAGTGAACTTTTGGATGAACACTTTAACCTCCCTGGGCTCCATTTTTCTTCATGTGAAGTGATAGAGCTGTTGTGGGTGATTTCGTAGATTTTTTTCCCATCCTAACCATCTGTGATCTTTGATTGCTGACACACTGATGCTGTGGGTGGCAGCCAGATTGGGGGCTCAAGCCTGAGAAGGCTAAGCTGTGACATACCCTGGTTCAACATGACAGTCATTTGTAGCTCTTTGAAAAAAGAATACA
Source organism: Mustela putorius furo (assembly GCF_011764305.1). NCBI lineage: Eukaryota > Metazoa > Chordata > Mammalia > Carnivora > Mustelidae > Mustela > Mustela putorius. The sequence goes on from NW_025421341.1 coordinate 24,738,951, forward strand.
GTGTTCTTAAGAACGGGGATAAGACAGGACTGGAGGAGCTGTAAATGAACGAGATGGAGAAATATTCAAAGAAAATAATCACTTTTAAAATAGACACTGCAGGGCGCCTGGGTGGCTCAGTGGGTTAAAGCCTCTGCCTGCAGCTCAGGTCATGATCTCAGGGTCCTGGGATCGAGTCCCGCATCCTCCTCCTCCTCTCTCTCTCTATGCCTGCCTCTCTGCCTACATGTGATCTCTGTCTGTCAAATAAATAAATAAAATCTTTAAAAAATAATAATAAAAAAAATAAAAATAAAATAGACACTGCAACTATTTTTGCATAATCTGTGTCTTAAGGGACAGTTCATTGTTTAAGAAAGAGCCTCAGTGGGTCTCTTTGGGTGTAAAAGCTAAGCCTCATGGAACAGAAGAGGGTCAAGAGGGCATCTGTCCAAACCCAATGCCCATCCCTTAACACGGTCTAAAAATGCAAAGAAGTAACGCATCAAAGAGATGGTTTCCTGGCCAGCTACACAAACTTGCTTTTTGTGCCGCCTCTTCTTCTTTTTAGCTGTGGAAAGTGGGGCGAGAGCCTTAACCTTTCTGAACCTCAGCTCCTCATAGTGATGGCTATGTTTATTATGTTTTTGTATTAGTCAGTGACAACACCTACTTTGTCTTTCATCTTACTTGAACAATGCAATTGAAAAGATTTACCTGTGTTGACTCAGAAGCATCCATGCACTCAGACCACAGATAAAGCCAGATCATGGAAAACCTTTTGGTTTCTAAAGGAGGTGGAACGTAGGAAGGAACAGGTAGAACATGGAAACCCATTGACTTTAATAGCATTTGGCTCAACATCAGACTTCCTTTTGTTGATGACATCCCTCATTGATTTGTTGCCTTGCATTCCTGAATTTATAACCTGGAGCTGGATTGCTAACAGATTGTAGGGTTCTAATGTTGGTATCAATACAGTTTGTTTGTTTAGTCATTCCTTCATTTACTCAAAACCATCTATGAGTTGCCAGAAACAAGGAATATAGGGATGATTATGCATAGATTATATACTAGAAATGTTCAAAATCTAGTACACTGGCTCTCAAATTTTAGATGTACATGTATAGCTGGAGATTTTTTTTAATTAATTTTTTTATTTTTTATAAACATATATTTTTATCCCCAGGGGTACAGGTCTGTGAATCACCAGGTTTACACACTTCACTAGCTGGAGATTTTGATAGAATATAATTTTTTTTAAGATCTTCCCTAGAGATTTTGATGAAATAGTGTTGATGGGAACCAAGAATTTGTATCTTTACCAGGCTTTCTGAGTAACTACTGCAGGTGATCTGAGGATTGCATTTTGAATAATTCAGATCTACTATTTGTTCTCCCTTTTTCATGACTCACATCAACCAGCTTCTCTGGAACTTGTGGTTTCCAGCTCTCTCCATGGCTTACTACCTCCTCCATTTGTCTTTATTTGGCCCAGACTCTTGCCAGTTCTGCTGCTTGACTTCTGTGTGCATCTGTGAAGGTGCCCACAGGCTGGTGCTGAAAATCACTACAAAGTTACACAAGGAATAAATAATATGTGGGTTGGCTACACAAAGAAATGAAATAGATTACAGAGCTTTGGGGGATATATACTATTAGACCTGTGACTCATCACAGGACACAGTGAAGTGGAGATTGGGTAGTAATCTGATAGAATTGGGTCAGTGAAAGCAGTTCACTTAGGCAGCACCAATCCCAATGTATTTCGGATAATTTTTTTACACTTGAACTGACCTTTAGGAAAATAAAACTACCCATACTTGCTGTTATTTTGTATAGTCATTTTTCATGTAAAGGCACATCTAGTGTTTAATTAGGAACCACTAGTCCACAATGGTTTATATCATTTAGAAAACAGAGAGAGATCCAGATTCTTATCAGACTGAAGATGAACTCTTATGCTAAATGTTTCATGGTACATAAAGAAATATAAAGAAAAATACTCAGCTACAAAAGCTAAGGTTAAGAGAAGGTAATCAAGTTAATCAGATTGATGCCAGATTTGGGGGTTGAAATAGTAAATCAATTAATCAATGCATCTACAAACCTCTATTGAGTATATGCACAAGGATGTGTACCTGCATGGACCTAAGTAAACTATCCCATAGATATAAAAGCACAGCTGGAAAGTAAATTGGGAAAAAAAAAATTCTGATCTTCAAGTATTTTGTTTGATTCATTCCTTTTCATAATTGTAAAATGCACATGGGAGTGAAATTTATGGTCCCCATGCAATAGAAAAGCATAATCTTAAGTTAAGGAAATGATGGGACCAACTGCTGGTTTCTAAAATGTGGTTAGGATGTGTATTTAAAGAGGACCCTATCAGGCCTTTATTCTATAAAATAGCTAGACAAATAAATCTGAGGCATCTGAGGGTAATGGCATCTTGAAAGATAATGGATATTCAATCTGGGAGATGGGAAGGAGATAAAACCTTGGCTAGGGTATGTTTAAAAAAAAAATTCAGACTGTCTGTTAAACTGCTGGATAGACTAGTCCCTATAAATTTTCAAATGAGAGAGTGTCCTGGGTTTCATCCAGGAGGCTATTGCAAATGAGATACACACTGCTAAAACTCTGTGCAGTTCTTCATAAATTTTAGGGCCGGTTCATGTAACATACACCTCATGCCTGGGGTTAATCACCAGTAGTTCTTGGCAGAATGCAATTTCTAATACTCTTAAAGCAAACCCATGAACAAGAGGAAAAATCTCCACAAGATTTTAATTCAGAGATGAGATAGATTCCTAATCCTGTCCACTATGAGACAGTTTCCAAATGTTAGAAGGAAAATTAGAGGTAATTTATACTAGCATTTTTGTTTGTTTCTGGAAAATTGTACTTAACCTATTTTGTTTGCCGAAAGTATCTATCATCAGCCCATTGGTCATGGGGGTTCAGTGTAATGCATTAAATGATTTTTAGGGCATTCATAATCAGTATCACTACCCTTTGTACAACTTCTAACACTTATAGGAAAAGCAATTTTCCATAAATTTGCCCCCCTCAAAAATATGTTAATGTTGAAAGATCAAAGGGGGTGTGCAAATATTTTCCCTACTTTATAGTTTGTAGGAGGAATAAATGCAAAAAGTCTTCTTTCTTCGCTGTATTCATGTTGTTTGTATCCATGTGACTTGGCTCTTCCTCCTATTGAGAGGTGAAATCTCTTTCCCTATTCCTTGATTCTGAGCTGGTCTTATCACTTGCTTTGTTTCAAATACATGTGGTTGAATGGGTGGTGTGATAGTTTGGAGCCCACGCATCATGAGGCTTTTCCTCTTCTTGATCTCCGGCCTCTGTTTTTAGATTAAGTCGTGGCCAGTTTAGACAATGGGATAGCAAATCAAGGAGATCCCAACCTCCTCAACTAACGTCTTCCTAGACAAGTCTGTACATAGCTGACCTTGATGTGGAAAGCCCATCCAAGAGAGACAGAATCTCTGTCTTGGCCTTTAGCAGATTGCAAATATAGGTGTGTGTCTAGTTGAGTCCAGAAGAAGCACCCAGTTGACTCATTGAGTATGGGCAGTGGTAAAACTTACTGTTTTAGGGGTGCCTGGCTGGCTCAGTGGGTTAAGCTGCTGCCTTCGGCTCAGGTCATGATCTCAGTGTCCTGGGATTGAGTCCTGCATTGGGCTCTCTGCTCAGCAGGGAGCCTGCTTCCTCCTCTCTCTCTCTCTGCCTGCCTCTCTGCCTACTTGTGATGTCTCTCTGTCAAATAAATAAATAAAAAATATTTAAAAAAAAAAAAAAAGAAAAGCTCTGATGTTAAAAAAAATTTTATTAAAAAAAAAACTTACTGTTTTAAGTCACAAAGTTTTCGGCTTTTAGTTAAGAAATAGCTCATTGATGTTAGCTGATTACCTTTTAAAAAAAAGTGAAGGGAAAGAAAGAAAGATGTAACTTTCTCTTCAAAGAAGTAAAAATGTCTATGTTATATTTTCAGACTACCCATCATATTTGGTGAAGACCAGTGTTGATGTTTTTTTAGCTTTGGTTATAAGAAATACTCATGGTGGCACACCTGGGTGGTTCAGTCAGTTAAGTGTCAGACAGACTCTTAGTTTTGGCTCAAGTCATGATCTCATAAGTCATGAGATCAAACCCCATGCTGAGCCTTGCATTGGGCTCTGCACTCAGCAGGAATTCTGACTGAAAGTTCCTTCCCTCTGTCCCTTCTGCAACTTCCATCTGCACACATGTGTGTATGTGCCTGTGCTCTCTCTCACTCTAAAATAAATAAACACATTAAAAAAAAAAAGTGATGGTGACCACAGCATTGAGAAATTATAAACTAAAAAAAAAAAAAAAAAATCCAAAGAAATCTGGGTAGGGTTTATGCAGATAGGAGAAAATTTTGCATGCCTAATTATATTTTCTAAAAGGAATTTCAAATCTGTACTATACATTGAAGCCACTCATTTCATTATGCTATACATTTCATTAGGCTATAGGCTTCATTAGACACTTGAATCAAGAATCTCATTACACATTACAGACACACATCTCATTATGCCATGCATCTCATTAAGCTCCCAGCCAGGAACAGATGTAAAATAGACAAATTTCAGCAAGGCTTTGATTCCAGCCCACATGGCATTCTCATCAACAATGAAGCAAGGGTGGACCAACAATTGGGTGATTTTTGAATGACACTTGACAAAGAAGAACCAGCTCAATAAGGCACTATTAAACAACCCAGGAGAAAAAAATAGCTTGGTATCAAATTCCACTTCGCTGTCCACTCTAGGAATGTGTTTCTACTGTCAATCAAGAATCACCTATCAGTGAAGAACCGGAGATGGGGTGAAGCAGGGCATGTGTCTGTAACATTGCAATCATCTGTCATGAGGCAGACATTCACCAAAGGGTAGCATCAATGTCACCTTGTGTTTGGCTTCAGCAATTGTATCTGTTCTGTGTCCTCAGCTGTAATCAGTTGTTTGGCATCTTCATGGATGTGTCTTCTGATGACGTCCCTAGTTAAGCAATACTTCTTTGGTTACAGATGATTAAAACCCAACTCACAGGAATTTGATATTAGAATGTATTGAGGAGCCTAGAGCTGTGGCTGATTTCAAGCTTAGTTTTATCCAAAGGCCAAAAGAACATCACCAGGATACTGATGTCTCCCAACCTCTCAGTTCTTCTTTGCTTTATGTTTGGTTCATGCTCAGTTTTCTCATGCAATGGTTGTAGGTGGCTTTAAGATTTCATCATCCTCACAGCTATTCTAGCAAAAAATAGTGCATTTAAGAAGTGGGTTAAGCCAGAGCCTTCAGCTCAGGTCATGATCTCAGAGTCCTGGGATCGAGCCCCGCATCGGGCTCTCTGCTCAGCGGGAAGCCTGCTTCCTCCTCTCTCTCTGCCTGCCTCTCTGCCTGCTTGTGATCTCTCTCTGTCAAATAAATAAATAAAATCTTAAAAAAAAAAAAAAAAGGTAAGAGATAACCAAATCATAGAGGATGACTTTCATTTGGGTCAAATGACCATTCATGTTTGTGTCAGGAAGATAGAATAATCTAAGTTCCCAAGTCATGTGCCCTCCCCTACATATATATATAGTCATGGACTGAAAATGAAAGTCTGGACACCGATAAGATGTTAGGTAAACAACAACAACAACAAAACCCATATCTTGGTCTCCTGCTTCATCCTGGAGATTCGCATAGGTCTGTTAAGGATTATGCAGTTTATGTGCACTCTGAGAATTTGGGCGCTCTGCCCTTGGTCACCAGGAAAGTGCCTGTCACTAATACGTAGATAAGGGAGCTCTCTTAAGCAATCCAGGACCTAGATCAATACCACAGATATTTCTTAGGCTCTTGTGATGCCACAAGATGTAATTTAGGCTGGAATAAGCCACATATAGATAGTATGATTTCCATGTACCATCAAATCTTCTGTTTTGAATAGCTAAAATATTTCTTTTAACCACTAGCTCATGCCTCACTGTCTATAGTAAGAGTTAAATCGGGAAACATTAAAAAAAAAAAAAGTGGAGGGGAGAAAATAGAGTTCATTTAATTTCACACTCAGACACAAATGACATGTTGAGTGCCTTTTTGATAATGACTTTGGAGCAGGAAAGGGTGAAGGAGAGTCCTCAAGAAGAGCAGATATTTGGTAAGGGTAGAAGGGCAGGTAAGAACACACGGAGTAATGGAGAGGGGCAGTGGGGACTGGAGAAGGTCAGACAGTACTGAAGGCAAAATTCTTTAACTTCATGGTTTGCCTAGAGCTGTCCCCAGATAACAATCTGCAACTCCAAATAAATAAAACTTTTCTCTAATCTGAAAGGATAATGATTTTGGTAGGAAGCACTATGAAGTAAGTCTGACCAGAACCAGTTATTAAAGAATATTTTTGGTCTTTTCTAGACAGTATTACACCAAAAAACTGGGTTATCAATACAGTCTTGACCTTATGGGTCCTTGTGAAGCTCTCCGCCTATAAAATATTATAGTTTAAACATTCCCTCCACATTCCTTTAAGATGAAGTGCTATATCATCAATTGTCCAAAGTAGACAAAGCAGTTTCCTTTTCTAGCTTAGCAGAATTTTTTTTTTTTTCTAAGAAAAACACTTAGCTGGAAGATGTTAGAGCAGAAAAAGAGGCTGGAGTACTATTATGGGTCAAATTCTAACTTCGTATAGTAATAGGCTTTCTCGGCAACCATATTTCACTGAAACCAAAGGAATGAACTATGTCTAACTTGCCGTTGAGTTTTACCCGTAGAACACTCTAGAACTTGAGGAATTTTATACATTCATATTAAGAGAAGCAGCAAACTTCTCACATATGTTAAAAAAATATCATCAAGTCTTATTTATAAAAAAAATAATAAACACAAGGACTAATAAAACAGAAATAATAAAACTTGAAAGTCACCTTTCTTGCCCTTCTGTTTGATATGACTTGCTTTGGGGCTTCTTTAGTACTACTATTCCAATTAAAATGGTGGGTCCTCATCACACCATTCCTGAAAGGAAAGATCAGTCAGTAAGTATTTAGCTTCCTCGCTCTCTCTTGGTTTTTGAAGACATATCTTCTTTCTTCGGTCTACTCTCCACCTACAGGTGATAAAGAGAGAAAGCTTGTGTGTGGTTAAAAATCAAGGATACATACACCCAATAGACATTTTTATTACAGATTCAGAAACAGAAGGAAGCTGTCTTCCCCTCTTCATCTTATAAGCACAATTTTGAAACCACAGACTGAGACTTAATTACAGAATAAAATATAAAAGTCCATTTGTTTGCCTGTGTGATTTACATTCCACATTTCTAAATACAAGGACATATGATTATGAAAGTCCACGCATTAACCCACGCATATGAGGTTTGTGACATGAGTTAATGATAATGACAAGACAGTTCATGGTCCATTTCCAAATAATTTTTAGGATATGATTATCTTTTTAATTGTCATAGGATGTTTGCTATGAGACCTATCCTCTTGATAACTTTGTATGGGTATAATACATCATCCTTGACTATAATTACAATGCAGTAAGAAAGTGATTCTTTTTTCTTCTTTTTTTCTATCTTGTTTATGGCAGGAAAAGAGAGTAAAGGAAAAATTAGGGACTATACAGCTAGTGAATTTCAAAGCAATAGAGAGAGTCAAAAGGATCGTGGCATCTGGTTGTCAACCTTATACCTTTCAAGAAAGCCTATAGCCAAGAACACAGACACAGTCACCTGGTGGTCCATATTGCTCAAAAAAAAAAAAAAATAGTGAGACTTTAACAGAAAACATATACTACTGGGGGCATGGTCTCCTGGATCTATACAATGTCTGCTTTTCACAATAAGCCCAGGGTGACTTTCTTGTCTCCATTGATGGGAAACTCTTGGCACTTGGCTTTCATTTTACATAAGCTATAAATAATATTGAGATATTCAAAGCTAAAAAGATTTACTCACTTGGCTAAGGTGATAGCATATGTAGACTTAAAATTATATATATATATATATAGGCATTCTGACCTTTGGGTGAACAGTAGAACTTAAAATGCTATTGTTACAACATGGCATGAGAAAAGCATAATTTAAATGTAAATCTTTTATCTCCAAAGCCATAAAAGACTATGCCTTGGAGGTATGAGAAAATGCAAGCTCTAATGCGGAGCATATAAAAAAAAAATTAAAACATTTAGTGCAGCACCAAATCTGCTTTTCTGAACTGCATTTTTTGCTCATAAAATACTTAGAGTCTATATTATTTTATTTATATTTAAAATGAGCTGTTCTTTAACCATTTCATCTTCGGCTCCTTGGCCTCCTGTTCTAAAACTCAAGACATCTGCACCTCCTGGAAACCCCACCTTTTCTCCTTCTCCTAACCTCCACGTTCTTGATGCACCTTTCAGCCTGCTCAGTGGATCTCCTCAGAGGCATAGCTGACTCCTGGAAACTCTCCAGCCTGGCTCCCACCTCTGGGAGCTGCACAGATAGCCAGGAGGGACAGTGTCAATGACATTGTCGAAGGTCATACTTCCATTTTTACTTTCCTTGACCTGCCCCATGGCTTTGAGAGAGAAGAAATAAAATCTTGCAATTTGGATCAAGTCATAGGTAGGACTGGGTTTATGACAGGTTTGTATATGGGCCACAGATTGGACACAGTTGGAACTGAGGATTCTGCCCAGATTCTGCGCACCGTTTTCCATATGGCTTTGTTGGTGCTGATCATACTTTTTCCAAGCCCAAATACACCCTCCCTTTTAGGAATATTCTGCTGTTCCCTTGTGTTTTCACTGCCTGCTGGTTTATCTACTCCTGGCACGAGTTTCCCTATATTTTCCCCTGATACATGTGTGGACCAGACAGAAGTCCTCTCTCCTTGCTACCAAAAGAAACGAATGCCTGGTGCAGCCACGAGTGGGGTCTTTGTTCTCTGGAAGCAATTTGAATTAGCAGCCATGTCTTTTGTGTTCTCAGAACTGGCACATAATAGATAGTTGATAAGTTTATTCAGTGAATGAATGAATGTATTTCACATACTTTCAAATTTTAGATTTATTTTTTAACCCTTTGTATGACATACTTACAAAGTATTTCCTGTTTCTTCTGTGTGGAATCATCTTGGATGCTACATCTTCTTCCAGCTTCCCCCACATCCCAGATTAGAAGTGGTCCCCTCTCGTAAACTCTCACTGAACCCAGTGTTTTCCTTCCTAGCTCTAGTGCAAGTCATTACATGATGACATGCATAATGGAATATTTCTTATTTTCCCGGTTAGACAGTAAGCCCATGAGAACAAAGAATCATATTTATCTTATTTCTTGCTGCATTTATAACACCAAGGCAAAGCCTGAAGTACAAAAGACATCATATTTGTTATATGATACATAAAGAATCAATTAATGATTTTCAAAGGTGTGTGTTTGTTTGCCTGGTTTTACCTAACATAACACTAGCCACTCTTTCAAAACCCCCTTTAAGTTTTCCCCCCAAATCCCCACTACTGGCTCTGAATGGTTTTCTCTGCTCAGTGTTCTCCATGTCTCTACTTACAACACTTCATGGTGATGTTATATCATAATATTCACACATATAGATTCAAAACAATCTCGATACATTCTCCACATGTATTCTTGTCTGCCCATAAAACATTCCTCTGAGCTGTATCCTCAGGACAATTAAACATAGCCCAGAAGATTTTTCCTATCACTAGCATAAACAGTAATATACATCAAAATTATTCTCTCACTTGGTACTGTAAGGACATCAACCTTGTTTGATAGGCACTGCGATTCCATTCTGCAGTTAAGGAAGGTCAGGTCCATAATAGACAGCAGAGTTGTCATTGGTTCCATGTGTACCAGATTCCAAGGCTTCTTGGTCCAACATCATGATTTCTTCCTATAGTGCTTTCTTTTTTTTTTTTTTTTCGTTTTTTTTCTTGAACTAGACTAGACCCTGATTATCTCCAACTGAGACTAAGAAATTTTTTCATTTCTAGACTTCTTTCTTCTAAGTCTATTTTTTTTCTTGTTTCTTCTTTGTGTCTAAGAAATATTCATCCCTAAAGCTATTAAAAGTGTCTGTAGTCATGCTATGGGGATTTTATTTTATTTTATTTTATTTTATTTATTTTCTATCATGTTCAGTCAGCCACTATATAAGTACATAATTAATCCTTGATGCAGTGTTCAATGATTCATTAGTTAAGCTATGGGTATTTTAAAAAGGAAATTCCCCAAAGGCAAACTACTTAACAAAATTATTTTCTATAAAATATGTTAATAGATAATAACTTTAATATATAAAGAGCACATAAAATAAATATGAAAATTCTTAAATTTATAATTAGAAAAAGAGGGGAGACAAGAAATATTTAATAAAAGGAGAAACTGAGTAGACTAATAAACACAAAGAAAAATATTCCTAATCATCAGCAGTCAAAGAAGTTAAAAGAAAGTAAGAGAATAGTGAAGATTTGTTTGTTTAGTCAATTTTGCTTTTTTTAATGATCATAGTTAATGTTCATACTGTCTCATGAGAATTTCCTTAGATTTTTGGTCAGATAACCACCACCTTCAGCACCTTATATTAATAGCCATAAAAATGCCTGATAACCTTATAGCCTCATTTTAGGAATGTAAGCTAAATACCATTACAAATTCAAATAAAATGTCACATATAAAAATTTTCTTTGCTAATACTATGCTGTATTAGATCTTTGACTGAAAAAAAAGAATTTGAAAATGGACTGTGGATTATATATTTGTGTTGCATACATCAATATTAACTTTTCAAATTTTGAATTTTTGTGTGTGGTTATGCAAGAGAAAGTTCTTGTTTTTAAGAACTATACACTGAGGTGTTCAAAGGATATAGGATAGTTTACTCTAAAATAATTCAGAAAAAAAGTGTGTGTGTGTGTGTGTGTGAGAGAGAGAGAAAGAGAGAGAGTGATAGAGAGAGAAGAATTGATAAAAACTAGAGAATAACAAATGGGAGCTCTTTGTAATATTCTTGCAACTTTTTCTGTACAGCTGAAATAATATCAAAATTCAAGTAACAGAAATACTACTCACTGTGTTATTTATAAAATGAGAAAAAATGAAAACAATCTACATGTTAAAAATAGGAGAACGGCTAATTAAACTATGATACAGTCTCATATTGTAAAGTAAAGACATTAAAATTGTTTATAAAAATTGTTAAGAAGAATGTAAGAATGCTTACAGTACATGGCAACATAAAAAGATCTGAATAAAAACTACAGGTACAACATATTAGCTATGTAAAACCAATACAAATTATTGATTGTTGGTGGGATTACTGGTGATTTTTGTTGTTGTTGTTGTTATATTGGTTCCTTATTTCCATATATTTAAAATGATAAGCATGTAGTAATTTTATTTTAAAAAGCAGAAAATTTCAATTTCTAGTCTTCTTTTCTTTTCATTATCTATTTATTTGCTAAGAAAGAAGAAATCAATCACCTTGTTCCACAAAGCTCTTCACTAGAATAGCAAGAGCAGAGTTCAATGATGTAATAAAATGCTATGTCTCAATGGTGTCTGTCTGCTTTTCAGATGCTTATCTACACCATGCCCTCTATTTACATTATGCATGTCCAGTGTGGGAAAATACATACTCATTACTGTTTCCTAATAGCTCAAAATCACATGGAGTAAGCTGCTTCTTGACAATGGTGATGTTTTCATTCTGAATCCTTGGTGTGTAGAATAGAAAACACTGACTTGTAGGACAGGAAAACCTCAGTTTGAAATTTGATTCCTAACTAGCCATATGACCTTGAGGAAGTTTCTAAATCTCTCTGAGCCATAGTTTCCTCAGTTTCCTCACCCACAAAATTGGAATGTGTACCACCTTACAGAATAGCTGTTAAGATTGTGTGGGATAATGCATGTAGAGAAGGGTGTCTAGCACACCCCCAGGACAGGAGACATTAGAAACCTTATTGATATTATCGCTTGATTTTTTTTCCCCCCATTCTGGGAGGATGATAGGGAATGGATTTCTAATTCCCTCTAACAGATGAAGAAGAAACCCAACCTTCAAGACCTATACGCCTATCTTGTCTCTTGACTCTTATTTTTCAGTCATTAAAAGGAACCCCAAGGAGGCAAAATGAGAATACCATCATATCAATATCTCAAAGTGTCAACAATCCCTATTCTTTCTTGAAATTCAAAACCACTCACTCACCTCTAAAGGAAGAGTGTCTTTATGCCTTTATTAAGATCAGGCATTTCTAAAGAAATGCCACAAAACCAACCAAAGTATTCTCTCTCTTTTTCATTCTTTCTTACATTGCCATGCATAGAGAAGTGACTTGCTAAAAATCTCCTTTTGGACTTTCAAGTTTTCATAACCTACAATTATTTTCTTCAGAGTGTCATATCTGAGTCCACCATGATTCCCTGCTCTTCTTGCAAAGGTTGCCCAGGTGAGGTTTCAAAGATCCGGCAACAATACAAATTTAAGGGGTAAAAATGGGGATGCCTGGGTGGCTCAGTTTTTAAGTGTCTGCCTTTGGCTCAGGTCATGATCCCAGGGTCCTGGGATCGAATCCCACATCAGGGTCCCTGCTCAGTGGGGAGCCTGCTTCTTCCTCTCCCCCTTCCCCAGTCTGTATTACCTCTTTCACTGTCTCTCTTTGTCAAATAAATAAAATCTTTATTTAAAAAAAATTTAAGGGGCAAAAGTGTAAAAACACTGCAAGACCTTTGACTTTTCTTCATTTCTCTCTACAAAGGAGTAAAATTGATTTATATTGTTTCTTACGCAAGAAATAGTATAACCATTCCACCCTTAGGGAGGTATAAGGAATATTTAGTCTGCTAGATGAGAAGATGAGGTCCCTTTTAGTCCCTTATAACAGCCACCTCCTGAAAAGAGTATGTCTTTAGGAAACTTTCCAAGAAGCAGCCCACCCTAGTGCAGACTTATCCAAAATCAGATGTGGATATCAAATCATTCTGGGACAGAAGCAGAGTAGCTGAACTGTTTTAGTAGCAAAGATAGTGATAAGAATGGGATTCCTAAGCCCAGACCATGTTCCCGCTTAGAGGGCCTTCCTTCCTCACCAGAAATTCCAAGTCTTTCCTGGCATCCAGACTCATCCCACAAATCCCAGGTTCCTGTCCTCTTACAAAGCTCAGCTGACAGTCTATAAATCCCCTGTAAATATTAGCTGACAATGAAATGTGCTCTCCTTCTCCCCAAGGGCATTTGAATCTAAGAATAAATAAACTTTATATTCCCCAGAAGTGATGCTGTAAGAATGGAATAATCAGCACCAAGTTTGAGATTTAATATTAGTGTTTACTCATTCCATGAACGTTTTTCTAGGTATGTGTGGGGGCTCCAAATCTCAAAGAATTTTCAGATTATTTTCTCAACTAAGGGAAAAGCTTACATTTTAGCCAGAAAGCATTGTGTCTGGTGACAAAAGTACCCTGGAAGGTCTCTTCAGCAAGGTCTACACAGGGTTTCAGAATTAAGTTATAAGTTAACTTGAGTTATAAGAGAGCACAATTACTTACTATGCAGTTTCTGTCTCCTTTGAATCCAGGTAGGTGCTATGCCCATTTTACAGAAGAGTATGCTGAGATACAGAGAAGTTCATTGACCTGGCCAGGACAGAACAGCCAGTAGTGGTAGAACCACTCCTGATACAACCCCAGGCTTCCTTCTATCTATCTGCTAAGTCTGAGCTCAATTTCCTGGACCCATTTTGTGCTCAGCCTACCTCCTTCCAAACTCAGCTAAGTGTTTATATGCTAATGATAGGATTTAGTCTTCTTAGGAGCAAGACCCATCAACTTGGCTTAAATGACTCAAAAGTTCAGGACAAGTCTAAACTGAATCACCACAATGCAAAATGCATTCTAAACCTTCTCCTTTCTCCCCTCCGGGAAAATGGGAGGTGAGATGAGGAATGGATCTTGCTTTCAACTAGCCTAGTAGTCAGAAAGAAGACTGGAGAGTTTAATTCCCCTGCCTGGCCCTCATTCAAGAGAAGAGCAACCACAGATGCCTTGGAAAATCAGTGACATATAAGTGATGCTTAAAAATCATTAATAAGGGGCACCTGGGTGGCTCAATCAGTTAAGCATCTGATTCTTGATTCCAGCTCAAGTCATGATGTCAGGGTCATGAGATCAAGCCTGGCATCAGGCTCCATGCTGAAGATTCTGCTCCCTCTGATCCGTCCCCTGCTCATGTGCTCCCTTTCTCTCTAAAATAAGTAAATCTTTTAAAAAATAATAAAAATAAAAGTAACTCTTTTTAAGTTATTTCCGTTATTTAAAAAAAAAAAAATCATTCTCAAAAAAGTTAGGTGAAGGGGAGTCTGAGTTCACCAAAGTCTGTAGAGCTAGATCTTGAATATACCTTCATTCTTTAAAACCTGCAAGCATCCATTTATTTATTCACTCAACAAACGCTTGATCCCTACAATGATGAGGCACAGTCACACGCCATCTGTGATGCAAAGACGAATGCCATAAAGATCTTGCTTTCAAATACCTCACGTCCTGGTGAAAGAGCCAGGGGAAAGAGAACCTCGAATTTAGTGTGGTTAAGTTCTATCAGGGAACATCCAATCTAGACCCGGGGCCATGGAGTAAAGCGGGCTACCCAGGCAACAAGGTGAGACAATGCTGAGGCTGACACAGGTGCAGTAGGTAGCCAGGTGCGGAGAAAGCCAGGAGGTTTCTGGGCACAGGGAGCAGCAGCAGGAGAGGCAGAGGCAGGAGACTTCTGATGCGCTGCAAGGAATTATGGGGAAGTGTGAGCAGAGGTGAGGCAGGAAGGGGAAACTGAAACAATTAAAACAAGCTGCAAATTTTGAACATGTTCTTGAGGGCCATGGGGAGCCCCTGAAAAGTTCAAAGCAGACCTGCGGCATATCAAATTTCACTTGAGACAGATTACATTGCAGGATCAGAGAGGATAACAAAGAATGACACACCTGATTATAACAGGGCAAAATTCACAACAATTTTTTTTTTTTTTTTTTGGTGGGGAGAACATGTAAGAGGAAAAGACACTGCCTTTCATCAGGTAGAATAAGACCTCATTCATTTATATCTTGCTACCAAGAAAATTAGTCTGGTTTAACCTACATTGAACTAAAATTTACTTTGCATTGTTGCAAAAATAAAAAAGTAATTCAAGCAAGATAATATTGTGTGAATGAAATTGTGATGAGATTGTTTTTAAAGACCAAACTCTTTTCCTGATTTTGTTGAACTAGTAGAGTATCCATTTACTTATTTTAAAAAAAGTCCTTGGATAATTACAAATGAATATTATTTATTCATTAAAGTAGACCTGACAGTTCAGCGATCTTAAAATTGTAGGACATTTTTTTTTTTTTGCAAAAAAACTAACATTTCAGTCATTTAAACTGGCCTCTTTCCAATGTGAGGATTTACTCTACCAGCTTTAACTGATTTACTCACGACATTAGCAAGCAATTTTGGAATTGTGTAATCAAGATCTAAATGGATCTTAATAGCCCCAAAGAATTAATATGTCTGCTATAATGTGAACAATTTATTCCCTTCACACCAGTAGATTTTGGTTCAGTGATTATTAAATTCTCAATTATTTGTAGGAAAAACATTATATGAACAAAGTCGCCTTTTAGATTTGCCTTTTTTGTTTTATTTTGTTTATTTTCATTGGATTGCTTCCACTGATGGTAAGTCATTCATTTCTCCAATACTGGGGAGAGCTGTGTGCCAGACACTGTGCTATTCATTGCAAGGTCCTGGATGACAAGGACTCAGCTCCTGCCTTCAAAGAGATCACCATCTGGTGAGGGGTATGAGGATATAAACAAACCCTTATTAAATGATGCAATAAATCCCATTATGGAAGTTTACTCCAGGGGTTATGGGAATTCAGAGGAGTAAGAACCCAACTGTCCAGAGGGTAAGTTAGGGAAGGTTTCCCAGAAAAGGTGATTTTGAGCAGCCTAATGAAAAACTAACAGATGAAAGTCATTTCAGACTGAAAAAATGATGATAGGAAAAAAAAAAAAAACTGAATGTGTTGGAGAAAGTGTGATTAGTAGGGACTGGACAGAAATGTTCTATGTAGAAGAGACAAAGGAGAAATAAGGAGAATGTAGGAGAGGCATTCTCATCCCATGCTAAGTGTCCTGTCGGCAGCTGTTCAACATCTGAGCACAGATTCCATGCTGACCACCAGCTTCTGCAGACACGGCATGCTGTTTACTCCTGACTCATTCCCAGAAGGTGGTGACATCCTGATTAAATGACGGGGAAGTGATAGATTCCGGGATTCCCAGAAGTGAAGATTTTACACATTTTCCACTCTAATAAAATTGTGGTCAGCATGTCTATTTGAATTGTTTTTGTAGTTGTCTACATGTATATTCAGATAAGAGAAAAATTAGTGAAATTAAATGCCAGTCATTTTAAGCACCAGAAAATGAACAAATATAATTTGAAGGAGGAGGAAATGAGGTAGAGAAATCTATCTAAATGTGTAAGTGTGCATGCACGTGCACGTGAGTGTGTTTACTTTCTTTTGCTCCCATCCATTTAGGCAGAAGTAGAGTTTTTGAGATGTTTGGCCAAGGCGTAAGGCATTCAACATGAATATGCAAGGACGAGCAGTTTCGAAAACTTGACTTGAGTATCAAAAGCAAACACTGGACGATTCAGAGCACAGAGATTTTAAATCTAAAAGTGGGAAAGAATTCAGAATGGCGCAAGAGTTGTTTTCTTTACTTGAATCTCCTCGGAGAAGAAAAGGAAGGAGACAGGACACAGAGAAAGGAGCCTAGTGTGGTATTCCCGCTCCTGAGGCTAGGTCCAAATATGTGGAATCAAAGCCCCAGCAGATTTGGGGGGATTGCGGAAAATAATTTAGCCAGGAAAAAAAAAAAAAAAAAAAGAATCTTTCTGGGAAAAGTCATGCCATTCTCAGAAAAATCAAGCTCTTCTGCAGAGAGAGAGAAAAGGTGACAGGGTTCAATTAACTAAAGGAGGGCCTGAAGGAGCTTCCCATTTCTCCATGGCCGCTGAGCAGTACGGTAAAGGAGACAAAAGTTTTCCATGTGATCCAAAGGGATCCAGAGGAATCTAAGAAACCAGAGACTAGTGGAGGCTGGTGATGGGGCAAGAAGATAGTGCTCGAACCCAACATGAGTGGCCTCAACAGGAAAGACAGTGACAGCTGAAGCAACACAAGTAAAGGATATTGAGACTGGACTCACAGGACTTGTCAGCCTCAGAAAGACGGCGATTCAGAAGATGTGCATGGACCAGTACAAGCCTGCCTTGATTCCAGAAGCAGAAGGCCTGGGGAAAGGGATACTGAACTGATTGAGTAGCTATCCAAAAGTGAGTCACTTTTAAACCACAAGTGATTGAATTACCTCAATTTGGCAAACCAATGTTATCCGACACAGCAGAAATGAGATCTCATGAGCAGAATCAAGTTCAGTCACTTAGAAATAATGTAAATTCCATTTTGGACACCTGAACTTCTCATTGCACAATTTACTCTGCATCACATCTACTCCATCCTAAAAGAGGAGAGTGGAGCGCCCAAAAAGCTAGTCTCTAAAAAAAGTGAAGCATCTAGGAGCTTAGTTGAGCAGAGTAAACTCAGTGCAGACAGCTTTGCCTTGGCTGCCCATCTTGAGACAAGAGGGAGTGAATTGGTCCATACTGGAATGAAACCAACAAGCTTGAGGTCATTGGCACTTTCCTATACTCTTCGTAGGGGATTAGCATCTAGGATGGAAACTTAAAATCAGGAATGCTAAGCCCCTTGGGGAAAGCTGGTTCCCCTCCAATTCTGGCTTCCTGACAGGATAAGGAAGCTGAGGAGAGCTGGAGCAAGCAGCCACTTGGTTCTATGTGCCACCATGGGTGACCTGGGTGGAACATGACTTGCCCCAGCCATCTGAGGAGTCTTCTGGGTATATAAATTTCCTAATGGCCAGATCTGTGGTGCATCTCATTACAAAACCTGATAAGACACTGGTGGGAAGAGAGTTCTGTCTTAAAGGACATGAAGGATGAGCAAAATGTACAGTGACCCTAGAGGGTCCATTCAAATCACACTTTCATAATGTGCCCAGATAGCAGTAAATAGCATTTTTTTGGCCAAGGGGGGGGGTACAAACTAGGACATTTCCCTATGCCAAATGTGCCATACAGAAAAGTTCTGTCCCACTCTGTAAATATCTAAACTTATTGCCGGGGGCGGTGGGGGGTGGGGGAGTGTGTCGAAAAACCTCATATTACCTCCAAACTATATGAGAAAGCAATCAGGTCAATTGGTTGGCTCTAGAAAGATGCTTTGTGTTTTTGTTTTTTCGGTTTTTTTGTTTTGTTTTGTTTCTTGTTTTTTTTTTTTTTTTGTTGTTGTTGTTGTTTGGTTGATTTTTTGTTTTGTTTTGTTTTGTTTTGTTTGCAATGTAGTCATTGTGTTTAACTGGAAAAAACAAAATTGATCTCTACAAGTCAGGACCCAGAAACAAGTGTGTAATTACTAATTATACACTTAGGGGTTTACTCTCCCCTAGATACACATGCCCAACTCCCACCAAAATTAATCTGAGTCACATTCAAGTGTAAAGGGGAGATTAGGCTCCCTGACTGTGACTGCAAAAGTAATGAAATTCTCTTATAAGTCCATGTTGCCCCATAATCATGCTACAATATTGAAGTTCAAGTTTGTTAAGTAGCAAAAACTCAATACAACCATTCACTGTGAAGCCTTCCCGGGAAAAGACCCCAGTGTGTATTGAATATTTTAGTATTTTCTTAGAAGCGATTAGTTTTTTAATTACTTTAAGTGGGGAGGGGAAAACCCTTTCATAATTATTCAGGTTAGGGGGAAGTTATAACTCCTTGGAGTTGGAGGCAGAGTAGGAAGCTGCGTAGAAGCAGGATTTTACCAAATCTTTAATTTCGGCCTTTACTTTTCAAGCACATTAAATCAAATATTTCTTAATGAATGAAGGAATGACATAACATACAGCAAAGTGTACGAGGTCAAGCCACTGCATGGTATTACTTATGACGGGAAGTTGGAGAGCATTAAAATGTAGAGGAAGAGAATCATTCTATACTTTTAAAAATAGAAGCTTGAATTGCTACTCACTATACTTAAGCATATTTTAAGTTAGTTATTTTCTGCTTATAGATTCATATTCATTGGAGGGAAATTAGAAAATACAACAAAAAAATAAAACCCCTTCTTCAACTCCACCATCCATATGTTATCAATGATAATATTTTACATTTCTGATTACTTTTTCACTGATATACTTTAATTTTTGCAAAATTGTGATTCAGAATATCTACAGTTCTGTGAGGAACATTTTGACATTTATTAGGCATTTGTTTAAATTTTATTTTACTACATGATCTGTGAAGATATTATTTTAATCAATTTGATTATTGGAAGCATGATTTTAATTCCCCTCTCCTTCTGTGCTATTAATAGACAATTGTTTGAAGGATGGTTGGATGGCTCAGTCAGTTAAGCATCTTTGGCTCAGATCATGATCTCAGGGTCCTGGGATAAAGTCCTGCATTGTTTCTCTGTTTGGTGGGGAGCCTACTTCTCCCTCCGACCCCTCCACCCCCTTCTCAAGCTTATGTGCTCTCTCCTCTCTCTCTCTGAGATAAACAAATAAAATCTTTAAAAAAAAATTAAACAATTGAATGAGATCTACAGTCCTATACTTAATACCATATATGGGAAGTAGTTGAGTATTTCTCTGTAAGTGATATTCTTGACAGCCATTTCTGTAGGTTTTCCTTTGTATTTTGTTTTTGTGTTTAACTGTTTTGCAAAAGTAGTGCAAGGGCACAGGGAAGTTCTCTGAAAATAACAGAGACACAGCAATGTATCAGTCCCCTTGCTCACTTCTGGCCCCCTGTTGCCTTCTCCAGAGACAACTCCATTACCAGATTTTTATGTGTGTCTTCAGAGAGACTGTGGCATGAAACTTAATTTTAGAGCGTATCATGCTTAGCAAAATAAGTCAAGCAGAGAAAGACAACTATCATATGATCTCCCTGATATGAGGAAGTGGTGATGCAACATGGAGGCTTAAGTGGGTAGAAGAATAAATGAAACAAGATGGGATTGGGAGGGAGACAAACCATAAGTGACTCTTAATCTCACAAAACAAACTGAGGGTTGCCGGGGGGAGGGGGTTTGGGAGAAGGGGGTGGGATTATGGACATTGGGGAGGGTATGTGATTTGGTGAGTGCTGTGAAGTGTGTAAACCTGGTGATTCACAGACCTGTACCCCTGGGGATAAAAATATATGTTTATAAAAATAAAAAAATTAAAACCTAAAAAAAAAAAAAAAAAAAAAAAAAAAAAAAAGGTTTGGGCACATTTTTACCAATTTTTTGCCAGTGCATTTCTTGCCACCCATAGCACCACAAACGAGCTTCTGATGGGTGCAGAATTTAATAGCAATGGACGGCAGTAGCTACTGTTTCTCTTTATAGCTTGCACTCTTGCTTTTTCCTTCTTCTTGTTAGAGGAAACAATAAAGAGCCAAAGATCAGAGCTGGGCCAACCATAACATGCACCCCCCCCCAACAATGATACTGGTTTAAGGTTGGGCACATGACCCAAGCGCACAATGCAGGACCTTCGCGACATTTACATCACGCCAGGGAAAATGAGTCTTGCTACCTGCTGGCAGTGCTCACTGCGGGGCTGCCTTCCTGGGGGACCTTGCAGAGATAATGAAGCCAACTCCCAAGGAACAGAACTAAGAAGTAGAAAACAGCACCCGGTGGCATCATTTGAACATTCACAGTCACTAAAGTCAAGTCACTAAAGACAGTAAATACACTTCACTCTTTTTTTTTAAGATTTTATTTTTAAGTAATCTCTCCACCCAAGTGGGGCTCGAACTCACAACCCTGAGATCAAGAGTTGCATGCTTGGGGCACCTGAGCGGCACAGTTGGTTTAGTGGCTGCCTTCAGCTCAGGTCATGATCTCAGTGTCCTGGAATTAGGGTCCGCATGCAACTCTCTTCTCAGCAGGGTGTCTTCTTCTCCTTCTCACTCTCCCTCTCAAATAAATAAATAAAACCTTTAAAAAATAGATTAAAATAAAAAAAAGAAAAGAGTGGCATGTTCTTCAGACTGTGGCAGCCAGACACCTCTCATTTTACCTTTTTAAAAGTAGTAGGATGTATCGTTTTATCACCCGTAGCTGAAAGAAACTTGACTTATACAATAAGAGAGACCTCTTCATGGGTAACTTGCAGATAGCGAAAGGGAGGACCCAGACAGGTATCACCAGGAGGCCAGGGACAAAGCTCCCAGGAGGATTACTTCTGTGAAACAATACACAGACCCTCAACAGTGACTCGGGAAATTGAGGCAAAACATGCCACAAACTATGTCCATCTCTATGCACCTTGTGTGTGCAAGTGCTTGTGCACATGGGAAGACGGGCAAGTTCTAGCAAACATCCCACGTGCTGCAACCTCCAGAGTCCCGACTATCCAGCCTCTGTCCATTCAAGGTACCTCAACAGGGCTTGTTATTTTCATAGGAGTTTTTTTTTTTTCCTTTTCATTTGAATTCCCCTGAATTAGAGAATATAGAGTAACTATTTAGTAAGGCTGAGCTCCAGAAATACAGATTTTCATATAATTCAAACAAAGCCTGCATTACTAGCTAGGGAGAATCCGTCTATCTCTGCATTACTATGTGGGGAGAATCATGAAAGCTGGTCCTCTCTGAATTTTTTTTTTTTTTTTTAGATTTTATTTGTTTATTTGAAAGAGAGAGAGAGAGAGAGCTAGCTAGAGGGAGCACAAACAGGGAGAACGGCAGGCAGAGGGAGCAGCAGCTCCCCGCTGAGCAGGGAGCTGGACCACGCAAGGCTCCACCCCAGGATCCTGGGATTATGACCTAGGCTGAAGGCAGACACTTAACCGACTGAGCAACCCAGGCGACCCATGGTCCTCTCTGAAATTTGTGCTTAGAAGACTCAGAAACCAAGTAATGTGCATTCATCTCTGGGTAAGGTAGCCACGCTTGTCCTTGGACTGGGCTATGATGAGTTGCACAAAGGATAATCAACTTCGTTTCTGAGAGATTTAACACATTCATGTACACACCCACATGCACACATATACTCACACCTGAATACACACAAATGCTCACACGCTCACATTTAAATACACACCAGCCTTGGTGAGCCTGTAGGTCACTATTGTGAATAACTCACTGTGGGAGAGGAAGAAAGGACTGGAACCCGCCCTTAAGCTTCCAATGTTTCATTTGAACTTGAGCTTACACTATCAAAGAAGGAACATGAAAAATGTGCTAGCATTTTGTCATTTCCTGACAATTATTATTTGTAACAAATCCCCAGGTAATTTGGACTCATTAATGCTCAGATGCCTATAATCTATTTGCTCTATTCAGCTGAGCTATTGAGTGTTCGAAGATCTAAAAACGTCCCCACCCTCTCAAATCTCTGCTTTCTGTCTTTTTGATATGAATTGTAGGAGTAAAATAAACAGAGGGCTCTGTTAGAATTTCCTTTTCTACAAATGAGCCATAAAATTCTCCATTAATCAGTCCTGGCTCCCAGGGGCCAGTTTGTATTGTGGAGGTTTCCTTTTCCTTTTCTGATCCCCATTTTGTTGAAGAGATTATTCAAAAGGAAAAAAAAAAGTCATACAGTAATAAGCCCCAAAGAATAGGCTTAGAAAAGCCAGCCTTTTTTTTTTTTTTTTTTTTTTGTGAGCAGCCTTTGGCCTGAGCCAGATTCTCACCATTAACCACCATTCAATACTTTAAAATTTCTCTGTTCGCTTTAAAATATAAAATACCCTTTTCCCCTTCCTGGAGGGTGTGGTGCTCCTACCTACTCAAACAGGTACTACAGGTAAGCCTTTAGTTAGCTGCATGAGAAGACCACCCCCACCCCCCACCATGGGACCTCTGGGGCAGGAATCCAGCAGCACCGAAGCAAGCAAACACTGGAGGAATTTATTCTGGAGCTGGCATTTCAGGGCTTCCTCCACCGTGATGGCTACACGAGGTGTCAATTCTGACAGTTCTTACATTTATCTTGAGGGTATTTCCTTTCAAAGACGGAGGAGGAAACAGGTATGAAGCTTAGAGCGGTGTGTGAGCAAAGTCGACAAGCTCTCCACCTTTTGGCTGCTGCCTTCCCATTGGGCTGCTGCCTGCCAAGTCCAACCTGCCGACCCGCATTTTTCCCACGAACCAGATTTCTTACCTTTCGCAAGAATCCCCCACGTCAAGACAGACAGACACTCCAGGACCATCATACATAGATAGGCCATTTTAAGATATAGATAGTTAGGAGTTTTAGGTGTAAGAGAAAAAAAAAATGCACAAAAACTGGCTTCCGTGGAACTCTAACAAAAGACCTTTCTTTGTTTGGTTTCAAACTGCTGAGGGCCTTTCTTTCTTTCTTTCTTTCTTGCCTTTTTAAGCATCGGAACCGCCCCCCTTCACCTCCCTTTATTTTTCTGTTTGTATTTTGTCCTTTATTTACATTAAACGTAAAATTTCCACAAGCTGTCTTAGGGATTTCTTTATTTTTCTCTACTTTTTTTTTTTTTAAGGGAAAATGTTTGACCTGGGGCTGGGGGAAGGTGAGGAGGGAACACAGAGTAGCGGGCAAAGATTTTTATTTGTAAAGGAGAGTCACCCCAAGGTTAACTTGGAAGCCAAACAGTTTTAAAAGCTGATCTCACAAAAGTTGAAGCTAAATGCTGTAACATGGGCTTCCTGTGTAAAATATAGCTGTTTCTTCTAGAAGGACCCCGTTGTTGATTTGAGACGAGATGGCATCGAACCTATTTAAATAAGCTGAGTGTGACTGACCAGGAATCCCTCTGCCGTGGTCATTAATGTTGTTTAGATATCACCCTTGGTAAATTAAATACCTTGGTCTGAATTGATTAATTGCTCCATAAATCTTCTTCTGAGAAAGTAGATGGGCCTCATAATTATTCTCCTACTTCGTGCAAGCTCCTCTAGTAACAGGGCACTTATGCACATAAAATTTTGGAACGTCTGGACTTGCATTAGAAGTGACTCACTCACACCTAGTGAACCATTTCTCTCTTCCCGAGACGACAGAAGTGTGAGTTCCTTGAATCATTGAATTCGTTAGCACAAACATGTTGGATTTTGCTAACATACCTTAAGACTTTATTAGCCTACCTTATTTTATATGTCCTACAGGCTTTGGCAGTTTTGCACATTTAATTGAAACACATTGGCTTCCATTAAAAAAAAAAAAAAAAAAGAGCTTGCTTAAATCAAAAAGGAATTTCTCATAATCTCTCTGATATTAACACTTGGCTGGTTGACAGTATCTCCTGCATCCCAGAGCGTTTCGTTTATGCAACTTAGTTCTGACTTAATATCTGTTTCAGGTAAACTGCATGAAGTCTCTGGTTTTCAAGTGTATGAGTTGGAGGGCCATGGGGGTGTAGGGGGGTTTGGTCAGGTGGGTAGGAAGCCAAATGCTAGGTTCAAACTGGAAGCCAAGAGAGACCTTCATTATGCATATTTTCATTGGCACCTGTGACACCAGGGAAAACCATCTCAGAAAGAGAGTGAATGAAAGGCCAGCTCCTCTGTCGGGGGAAGCCATATCTGGATAAGAACCTGCTGAGAGGCTCCATCAGGTGCCCAGACCCCACTGATTTACCAAGGTTCCTAAGTAACTTAACCCCAATTTACCTCTGAGCTAGCCAACTACTGCTGAGATCCTCTGCAAGGCAAATCACATCACCCTTCTCTGGAGCAAACGATGCATTTCAGGACTAATGTGTGCAGCCCTGGCCAGATTCTCTGGCACACCATTGGAAACCAGAAGCAATTCCTGCTAGGACAAGGTGGCCTACTCAGAGTAGGTGAAAATCTCAGATAATCCGCATTCCCCATGTAGCCATTGTACTAATTCTTTCCTTATTGACCTTCACGGGGAGTAGCAAGGTTGTTCTTGGAGAGCGAGGCAGGGTTGCAAACATACTCACACTCCATCTCAGAGGTGCAAGGGAAACCCAGAGCCTTCATTTCCCTGTAGGTGCTCGAATCTTTCGCATCCACATGCCTGCCGAGAAATTGGGAAGAACGTTCCAAACAGAGTGCGAGTCAACAACTGAAATTCTTTGTTGAGGGACTAGGCAAATGTTCAATTTACCAAATAGTCTCTCTTCACTCTCCCAGCTCCTCTCAAGCATCTAGGGAAGGGGGCCATATATCACTCACGGATTAGGGACTGAGGAGGGAAGATGGTTGAAGGACTTAGGGTCCGGACTATTCCTCTAATGCAGGGCTCTGAGGAGCATCCTGCCCTCCATGACTGGATTCTACTCTGTTCCAACTGTTTCCATGGTCTGCAAGGTGGGACTTTTAGTCCCACTCAGTCCCTGGACCAGATGCCCTGCACTGGGGGCCTCAGCCATGTCTCGCTGCCCTGGCCTTCTCATCTGACAAGCTCCTCATTCAACACCTGGAGTACACAGAAACTTCTGATGCCTCGCCATTTCTCTAGAGCCACAGAAGACTCCTAGAGCATACCACAGCCCTTGTGTTTGTCCAACTTCGTAGGTTCTGATGAAACTGCCACAGAGCAAGATGGCAGCAGGGGGCATGTGTGGATTTTGAAGCTCAGACAGTTATGAGGGCTTTCTTTAAGGAACCAAAAGGAAGGTGGTGGTGGAATGCAGTATTATGGATACAAAATTGGGTACAAAGGTTAATAATAAGTTAAGTGAAAATAGATTTAAAATGGATTGTAAAACTTAAAAAAGATAATTAGCACAAACATTATAAAAAAACAAGAAAAATATTTTTGTTACATTGCTGTCTGATACATTTCTATAAGATTTTCCCCCATAATTTTGGCTGTATGTTTTATTGCCTCCTCATATGGCAATAATTTTTATTATTTCCTTGAAAGAATATAAATAATACTAGTTTTGATTGACTAAAATTTGTTTGTAGTACTAGAAATTTAAAAAATGAAATTCATCTTTGAAACTTCATCTTTGAAAATTCATCTTATTGAGACTGTCATAATTAAATTTGTAGGATTATTGTCCAATTTCTTTCATGTATAAATGCTAACATTCTAGTGTATTTCAATTCTCTTTCTCAATGACTAATCTTAAATACTCTTTAATTGATAACACTGGATAGCCAGTTTGTTGTTGATTTTCATGGGAGAGTGGCATATTTGAGCTTTTTCATTATCAATGTCAGAATTTTATACTACATTAGCAAGAGCTGTAATTCTTTTCCAATGTGTTTATGTAATTAATGTTTCTTCATTAATCGAGTTACCAAAAAAATCCAAGAGTCTAGTGATTATTTTAATACCAAATTCCTTTCTTCACTTTATATGACTTGGGGAAAAAAATATATTACAATTTGTTTCTTGAAGGTGGAATAATTTCAATAAAATTCATGAAATACATGAAAATTGTTCATTGTGTAGCTCATTTCTAATTGTCTATTCTGCATTACTAAGCAAATTCCTTACAGGATAGAATTTCATTTTTTAGTAGATATCAGTGATAATCGAGTGCTCCATTAGAATTTTACATAAAAGATGATAGAAAAAGCTTTTTTGACAACTAAGTCCTGGTCCTGCGCCTACCCATTGTTTCTCTCTCTGTCACATATTGTCCATACTGAGAACCAAAATATGAGAATCTTCTTGCCCTACATCATGGTATCCCAGTACCAGTTAACTTGGTGTATTGCAACCCTGACCATTATAATGCAGGCCATGCAAAAACTTACCTACACAGAAAATAATTAGGAAATACTAAGTATATTTCACTAAACTCAAACCAACACTTCCCCAAATCAGCTTCGCCTTAGCCATATCCTAATATTGCCTATTGAAACTTAAACGCCACCTGATATGAGGGTAAGTTGTTGTTATACAACCTATTTTTGTGAACACTAGGGCTTTTTCTAGGTCCTGCAACTCAAGATTCCTTACCTTCACTATTAGTCAGCTCTTGGTAGAAGGTCAAAGGTGAATTCTTAGCGACGACAGTGTTCCCAGTGGGCATGGGCAGTGAAGGCAATCCAGTCAGTGAAGGCAATTGTGTAGACAATACAAAGGAGGCACCAGTTGTAGAGATTTTGAAAAGTATAATAAACCTGAATAAAAGATGGTCTGCTTTTTTATCATTACAGTGAGCTGGCAATTCTAAATAATGTCAATGATTTAAATATTCCTTTCCTCCAAAAATAATATTTTGTTGGTCCAAGTTCAAAACTACCAGTGCAATAAGAACTGGCTTGTAATAATAATACATAGGTAAGGTTCAAATGAACATATGCTTATTATTTATCTTTTCACAAACATTGTATTTATCCTGCATGGGAGTTTATATGGAGAATTCCCATTTATATGGTCAGTCCCCAAAACAGACCCAGCCATGCATATTCCTACTAGACATCTGCACTTTGAAGTTTAATAAGCATCTTAACTCAACATAATCAAATACAAGCACCAAATCTTTACCCCCAAATCTGCCCCATTCAGAGCCCTCCTCAACTTAAATGTTGACAATTCTATCCTTCCAGTGGCTCTAGCCAAAACACTCAGAGACATCCTTGACTCGACTCCTCTCATTCTTCACATCCCCCATCCGCTCAGCAGA
Source organism: Mustela putorius furo (assembly GCF_011764305.1). Taxonomy (NCBI): domain Eukaryota; kingdom Metazoa; phylum Chordata; class Mammalia; order Carnivora; family Mustelidae; genus Mustela; species Mustela putorius. The sequence goes on from NW_025421341.1 coordinate 24,766,703, forward strand.
CTATGGTGGTTTAACCTGCTAAAGTATATCCAGAATCCAACTTTCTCTGACTCTACCATGCCACTACACTGTAAGTCTTTGTTGCCTCTCCTCTCCTTTGGACTACCCTGGTAGACTCTATCCTGATCTCCATCCCACTACGGGATCACCTGGCCAACAGACAGTGGGAGCCTTTACAGTCATACACGGGATTATGTCTCATTCCTGTTCAGAGCCTCCCAATGCCTCCTCATTACTCTTAAAGTGAAAGCAAAAATGTTTACAATGACTTACAGGCAGCTAAAACCATTTCCTCCTGAAACTGCGCATGTATTTAAGAAAGGTATGCAAGTTAGAAAAATGGCACCTAAAACCTTTGTTCTGCTGATACTCTTTCTGATAATGTATCCCAAGAGGATAATCACAAATCTAATCTAAAGTGATACATACAACAGCTGACATTGATTTGGTGCTTATTATGTGTTATTTTTTTAATGCTTTGTACAAATTGACCTTGTTAATCCTCACACAACTCAATAAGGTATATATTATCATTGTCCCCATTTCAAAGGCAGGGAAGCAGAGGTACTGACAAATACATTGATTAGCTCATACAGCCTAAAAGGGTGCAACTGGGATTGAAACTCAAACAGTTTATCTGCAAAGATCATGTACTTTACTTTGCCAAAAGAATAAATGAACTAGAAGCCATGTAAATGTCCTATCATATAAGAATGATAAAAATAATAAGGTGTAGCTATGTAATTATCAAACACAGTATTTTCTAAATCTATAATGATACAATAAAATACCTGTGATGCTAAGTGAAATGCTTAGGTTGTGCATCACAACTGAAATTTAACAGCTGCCTAGACATGCATACACACACGTATGTATAAAAAACAATGTCAGAAGGAAATGCCCTAAATGTTAGTGAAGATTAGTTCACAATGATCCAATTACTAGATGATTTTTATTTTCTTCAACATATTTGTTCTTGGTTTATACATTATCTTCTGCAATCACGTCTTTATTTTTACAACCAAAAGAAACCATCGTTTAAAAAAAAAGTTAAACTTTTATTTCAGAAAATGCCAATTAAATAACTATATAATAAGTTTATTAAAAAGATACAAAAGGAGTTTCACATTTTTTTTCTTACCAAGGAGGATTTAGAATTTCCCTCACAGAAATCCTAAAGTTGAAAGATCCTGTTTACATAAAAAGGATGCCTTTAATTATTATTACTTATTTAAAAACAACAAGAGCGACACTCAAAAAGACACAGAACTGCAGGATTCATGCCTCTATGAGCAAACTGGGACAACTAACTTGATTTGCCAGAATTCCTGCCAAAAGTAAAAATCGTGATTATGCATTGGCTTAAATCAGACATAAGTGTATCACTAGGATTTTCAAAACTGTTGTCAATTACTTAAAGACTCTCCTTTCTTCCCTTACAAAGAGACTTACGTTGGGGAGCACCCCTGAGAGTGACTGTGACCAACTATTAAGTGAAAAGACAGAGTAGAAAATTGTTAACTTCACTGGGAGATCTCTTCAGGAAAGCCTCTTGGTGTGAGGAACAGACAGCTCACCAAGCAGAGCTGGGCACTGCCTGAAATACACATCCATACACAAAATAACTCACTTCAGCCTCACCACAACCCCAGGAGGATATGGCACTATTAAAGATGGAGAAAAAGAAGAACAAATCTTTGGATCTTATCCAAAGATAGAGTAGTCCCTTTATCCACACCTTTGCTGTCCGTGGTTTCAGTTCCCCAGGGTCACCCGTGGTGCAGAAACAAACCATCCTCCTTCCAACCTGTCCTCAGAGGCTTAGTGGTTGCTCAACCCTTTGTCATAACACCTATATCCTTCATCTCACTTGTCTCATCAATCAGGCATTTTAGCATCTTGCATCACCCCAAGAAGGGTAAGCACAGTACAACAAAGTGACCTGAAAGAGAGAGATCACATTCACCTAATTTTTATTACAGTATATTGTGATAATTGTTCTATTTTGTTATTAGTTCTTGTTGTTAGTCTTGTACTGTACCTAAATGAGAAATTAAACTCTATCATGGGGACATATGTATAGGAAAAAAACAGTCTATATAGGGTTTGGCACTATCCGTGGTCTCAGATGTCCACTGGAGGTCTTAGAATGTATCCCCCACAAATAAAGGGGGATGACCATATGTAACTCTGAAGTGGCAGATCTTGGCTTCAAACTCGGGCATTGAACTCAAGAGTCTCTCTTCTTAAACCACCATATCTTATCTATAAAAAAGGGAAGGCTGCCCCCCACGTTACCCAGAAAAGCACTCATTGTACCTGGGTTTCTTCCATGGGTCCTGCCCATGGGGAGTTGGCGGGAAGCATAAGAAACCCAGAAGTCAGCATATTTTTATTTTAAAATGGGAGCCATCTGGGGGCTGTGCTAATGCAGCACTTTCTCCACATTTCTGTCTGCAGGAAGGTTGAATGAAATGGCCTTCCTCCTCACAGGAAAGAACCCACAAATGAAACAAGGAGACACCGTTGTTCTCCTCGGTGAGCCATTTGAAGGGCAGACAATTCCTGGTTCATCCATTACCACGTAAATAATTAAACACCCTGAGCCTGCGCCAAGGTTGGGAGGTCTGTGGAGCCAACTGCTGTAAATATCCTAAGTGTAAACTTGGTCAGTCATTAGCTCCTCCTAGTGGCTCTTTGGCCTTCAGTCAGGAGTCGGCTGAGCTACTGCAGTCCTTGAGAGATGGGAACTCAGAGAGCCTAAAGTTTCCCCTGGAATGATGGGATCTTTCTTCACCCCTCAAGGCAAGGACACCCCAATCAGAGAGAGCTGCTCCATCCCTGAGCATGAAACTTGAATTGGTCAACAAACCTCATTCGCATAACCATGACAGAAGATGGTATTGAGACATAAGTGCCATTTACTATAGACAGTCAGTTGACTCTTTACCTGTAGTTCTATTAATAGGGTCTGATCACAATTTTTTTTAATATAAGTAGAAATATGAATAATCCAAAAAGACAAGTAATACATTTAGATGTGACTTCAAACTGTATTTTAATGCTTGCCTGTGAATGAAGATGCATCTGTCATATTTAAGCTTAAAATCTTCAAATAAAGCAACAAAACCACACCTGGAGCGGGGGGAAAAAAGAGAGAGAGAGAGAGGGAAAGAAAAATGTCTGGGAAGCTGTCCAGTTTCCCCAGCCTGTCCTCCTACTCATGTCCTCTGTGAAAACTACTTCACATTGTGAATCAACAGATCTCTCTCAGATGGATGCGTAGATTCACCATCCCCCACAGCTTTGCTGGATTGGGTAAAGAAATCCAAGTGTTTGAGTTTCAAAGGACATCTGGGCAATAAAAGTGAACAGAAGGAGCAGAGGTGTCAACAGAGCCCTAAGTGTGGAGTGGGCGCCATTAATAAACTTGCAAGCACATTTGTCCTTGAGTAAACCTTAACTAAAATCATCTGCCCATACATAATCCAGAGTAGCAACAGATAGGAGAATCCAAACAACGTTGAAAAAAATAATTAACAAGGTCTCTTTATTGTATCAGAATGCAAGAATAATTGAACAGGAAGATATTTCAGTCACCGGTCTGGCTACTATGAAGACGATCATCTAGTTTGGTAAGTGACCCATAATCTACTCCACACAGAGTACATACACTATTGATTTTAGCACGGCTGTCATTGAAATTCCACCTCGTCTCTTTCTCTGGAAGGTGACATAATTGAGACGGAAAGATTATTCCAAATATTTGTCCTATTTACCTCCCCACCCCCAGCATTGCTTAGAAAAACACACATGCATACACGTGTGCAAACACCCACACCCACACACACCACCCTGGGGCAGCTTTAGAGCTTTAAGAAGATGTGGGGTTGTCTTGGAATCCCAGAAGCCTTAGAAAGTCAGCAGCTCTGCTGGAAGATCTCCCTGAAGGAGGGTGGTGTCTAGAAAAACTATAAACTCTGGAGTAAGAAATAAATCTAGGTTAGTATCCTTGCTCTACCCTTGAGCATTGTTTCCCCACAAGCAAACTGATGATATCTGCAAACTCCAGTCTGAAAGAGCATCACTAATAGCTAATTCACAAGTCTGCCTGTGGGGATGCAGTAATCCCACGTGTAAACTGCTTTACGGGGCCTGCTATCAAGCAGGTGTTTGAAAATGCTTAGTGTCCTGCTACTTTCCTCTTCTTGACAATTTTTATTCTACTGAACCGCTAGGGAGGTAGGTGAAAGTGGGCATGCTCCCGAGAATTCTGAGATCTCTGGAATATTTTTCCCCACTCTGGACAGTCAGGACGTTTGACAGGGTGAGAATTTCAGGGGGAGTTGTTCCCCCCCACCACAAGGAGCCTTCTTAGGTTTTATGGAGTAATCCAGTCCCTGAATGGGTCCACCTGACACATCCCTCACCCTGTCTCTTACACTCAGCCCATGTTTTCTCGAAATCTGTAGCTGTTTACTAGGTTCCGGCCATATTTCCTTACTGACTCATCCATTCATTCAACAGGTATCATTGGGGATATTATGGCGATCGAGAGAGGCTTGGTTTCACCTTCATGGAGCCGACGTCCTTAAAGAGGGGACAGACAGAAAAGAATTATGCAGTCCTATAAGGAGTTTAATGATTGCCTGTGACACTGTGGCAAGGGTTATGATAAGGGAGGTAACTGAGATGGGGTGACGTGCTGGGGGAGCGGTCGCCCCCCTAGAAAGGATGGACGGGAGATGGGGGCCAGTTAGGCTAAAGTGAGAACAGGCTTCCTCGCAGAGCAAGAGCCGTTCCTCCTATTGGCATAGCTGTTCAATATGACCTTTGAAAAAGAAACAGATAGGGATAAGGTGTACTGTACGATTCTCTTTACTAGATTCTCCTCCAGTTTTATAATGTTGAACTTGTTCCTGGGGACTTAATTGCATATAGATAGATAGATAGATGATGTAAAATATCTTCTTTTTCTGTGCCTTTCTTTTATTCATGTCTTCATTCATTCATTTATTCATCCATTCATTAAAGTTGTCTCTATGTCAAGAGCTCTGGTTAATAAGCTAGATTCTTTTTACTGGAAAAATTAGAGATGAAAGCTGTCTGGCCTCCCACTGCCTTGCAAGCGTGTACTACTTTTTGATCTATGCAGGCTTTGGTTAACTTTGTCGGTCTTACCTCGCTCCTGTGGACAGAAAGCATGGGCCAGATGAATGGTTGCCTGAGACCCGGCCTCTCTCTCTGGGAAGCCCACAGCATGCTTACCTCCCGGGGACGATGTAAATCCAGTCAGGAGGTGACCCGTGTCCTCCTCACACCCGTCCACGGAGAGAACAGGACTTTGGTCACGCTCTGAGGGGCACACAATGCTTGCACGGGCAGGGACTCCCCTGGAGATCGGGCCCCGCGTTCTGTAAGCTCTGTCTGCCGCCAAGGGCTGTGTGTCCGCTGGGCCCCCGCGGCCAGCAGGAGCCGTCAGCCAGGCTTTCCCCCTTCAAGGCAGCACTGAGTTTTCTTCCAGCCATACTCCGGAAGGCACCACGCTCCTTTTGGCACATCTCCACCCTTCTCCTCCTATTTCTCTCTCCTTCCCTTCCGTCCCACACAGACGCTGCGCTGACTAACATTGCCAGGCTTTTGTACCAGGGAATGGATCAAAAATCCCTCCCCACACGGAAGCCCTCTCTCCTGGCCTCCACAAGGCTGCCGCCTCTGGGTGCTGCGTGCCAAGCCTGAGCCTGTGTGGACGCCTTCCTCCACCTCCCATCGGTCTGGACTCCAGCCTGTGTCTGAGCACTGGGGGCCCCAGCGGCAGCGGCTGCTCCGAGTCCTGATGCTCTGCCAGGGCGACGCTGGCCCGGCTGATTCTCCTTAGCACTCATCTGCTGAACCCAGACTTCCCCTGCTGGCTCTCTCCTGTTTGAATGGGCTCCCAGGCAGAAAGGGCTCCCTGAAGCCTTAGTTTCTAGCAGCTCACCCCTTGCAGCCTTCCCGCTAAAGGATGTTGGGTCAGCTCAGGGGTCCTCAGTTCACAAAAAGAAATTCAGTTCAAGGAAGCCTTGAAACACCCTCCAACAGCCTCCCTTGCAGATTGTACCTGCCGGCCTTGGCACTGTCTTTCCGCTTTGATTTTTCCGACAATTTTTCCTCCTTCCTGTGAGAGTAGGCTGGGCTGGGCTCAAAGGCCCAGTGGATGGAGGCATGTATTTCATTTAGATTTCATGAAAGCTTTTTTTCTTTTCCTTTGTTTTCCTTTCCTTTCTTTTCTTTTCTCTCTTTTCTTCTTTTCTCTTTCCTTCCTTCCTTCCTTCCTTCCTTCCTTCTTGTTTTCCCCTGCCCTCCCCCCTTCCCTCCCCCTCCCCTCCCTCTCCTCTCCCCCCTCCCCTCCCCTTCCCCTTTCTCCACCTCCTCCTCCTCCTCCTTCTTTCCCTTCTGGTCAAATTCTTCCCCTTATGTCTAGAAAAATAAGGAATCCTCTCTCACGGTCTCCCCACACAAATACCCTTCTTTCAATTTTCTGGTTCCAACTTATGGCAGATATATACTGATAATAAGGCTGCTTCTTCCATCAAATTTCAATTAACTCCCACATGAAGACTGATTGGGAAATACAGAAAACCACCAAAGAGTACTTTTAAAAGTCATCCATGTCTAAGAAGCAGGAAATAAGTGCTATTCACAGGGCAGGACGCATCCTGATAGCTGTCTTCTCTGTATCACATACACATATACACAGAGACGATCTTTACATCTACATAAAAACGGCATAACTTTACCTATCTTCTAGCCTTTTCAGATTTCATATTTTATAATCTTAAAGACAGGATTATTCTTTGACATACAGATTTCACCTCTAGAATAGACAAGTACATTGGAATGTAAGCATTAGGATATTCATTATGACCATTGCCTTATTAGTCCCTAATTACAGGTGACTTAAATCCCCAGAAATGTAGGATTGGTTAATAAGTTGTGGGGTAACTGTGCAATGTAATGCTATAAGAATATTAAAAATGGTGACATAAATACATATGTATTAAAATACAAACATGTGGGGCGCCTGGGTGGCTCAGTGGGTTAGGCCTCTGCCTTTGGCTCAGGTCATGATCTCAGGGACCTGGGATCAAGCCCCACATCAGGCTCTCTGCTCAGCGGGGAGCCTGCTTCCCTCCCTCTCTGCCTGCCTCTCTGCCTACTTGTGGTCTCTCTCTGTTAAATAAATAAATAAAATCTTTAAAAAAAAAATAAATAAAATAAAATACAAACATGATCTTGGAATGCTAAGAAAAATAGGACTACAAGTAAGTATGTATGGTATGATAAATTTGTCCACATATATACTATCTTTTGAGAGAATATCCAAAATATTAATAATGTTTATCTCTGGGTAAGTGTTCTGTAAGTAAGAGATATTTTTAGCTTATCTGATTATATTGGCAGTTTTCCAATTGGCATTTATGTTCATGTAAAATAATGAACAGGAGAAAATATATTAGGGATAATATTTTTCATATCATTATCTTTCTCAAAAATGACACTTAATGACTTGGTACCCTAATGTAGTCAACTACGTCCCCATCTCAACTCCCTTATTTTATGGGGGATGGGAGAAGCATGGGTGACTTAGAGCCGAGAAGCACCTGACCAATTGAGGGACAAGCCTGGATTAGAATCCAGCTCTTCTGCTTCAAAGTTCTAGATCCAAAGCCGTTTTCCAATTGTTATAAATGTAGGAGCCTCTGTCATAGATTATAAGACTACACTATCTGTGGAGGGGCGCTATGGTAACACAGATATACACTATTTCACATTACTACTTTTTTTTTACACTTAGACATGTTCTTTATTGACAAAAAGAGATAACTTCAAAAATCAAGATAATTTTTTTAAATTTAATCTTGTTTTGTTTTTCAGTGTTCCAAAATTCATTGTTTATGCACCACACCTAGTGCTCCATGCAATATGTGCCCTCCTTAATACCTACCATCAGGCTCACCCAACCCCCCACCCCTTACCCCTCCAAAACCCTGTTTGTTTCTCACAGTCCTCTGATTTCCCCCAATTCACTTCTCCTTTCCATCTCCCAGTGTCTTCTGTGTTATTCCTTATGCTCCACAAGTAAGTGAAACCATATGATAATTGACTCTCTCTGCTTGACTTATTTCACTCAGTATAATCTCTTCCAGTCCCGTTCATGTTGATGCAAAAGTTGGGTATTCATCCTTTCTGATGGAGGCATAATACTCCATGGTATATATGGTCCACATCTTCTTTATCCATTCATTGTTGAAGTGCATCTTGGTTCTTTCCACAGTTTGGTGACTGTGATCATTGCTGCTATGAACACTGGGGTACAGATAGCCCTTCTTTTCACTACATCTCTATATTTGGGGTAAATGCCCCGTAGTGCAATTGTAGGGCCATAGAGTAGTTCTATTTTTAATTTCTTAAGGAATCTCCACACTGTTTTCCAAACTGGCTGCACCAACTTGCATTCCCACCAACAGTGTGAGAAGGTACCCCTTTCTTCACATCCTCTCCAACACATGTTGTTTACTGTCTGGTTGATTTTGGCCATTCTAACTGGTGTCAGGTGGTATCTCAATGTGGTTTTGATTTGAATCTCCCTGATGGCTAATGATGATGAGTATTTTTTTAAAGGTTTTTATTTATTTATTTGAGAGAGGGACAGTGAGAGAGAGCATGAGAGGGGGGAAGGTCAGAGGGAGAAGCAGACTTCCCGTGGAGCTGGGAGCCTGATGCGGGACTCGATCCCAAAATCCCGGAATCATGACCTGAGCTGAAGGCAGTTGCTTAACCAACTGAGCCACACAGGTGCCCAATGATGAGCATTTTTTCATGTGTCTGTTAACCATTTGTATGTCTTCTTTGGAGAAATATTTGCACATCAAAGGAAACAGTGAACAAAACAAAGAGGCAACCCATGGAATGGGAGAAGATATTTGCAAATTACACTAGAGACAAAGGGCTGATATCCAACATCTATAAAAAACTTCTCAAACTCAAAACACACAAAACAGATAATCATGCCAAAAAAAGGGCAGAAGACATGAACAGACACAGCACACTACTACTTTTAAAGGGGGTGTTTACAGGTTGTAAAATGGTCGGTTGTACTTTTCCTGATTCCCATTGCTATCCCCGTGAACTTGAAAAGCATTTCCTACTGTAACTCACCTCAGTTGTTCTCTATAGCAATTGTTCTCAAATTGGCTTCCTAGTCAGCATTCTCAACCTCACACGTGAACTTGTAAGAAGCACCCCTTTCGGGCCCCACCCGGGGCCCATGGAATCAAAAACCCAGGGGTGGAGCCCAGTGAACTGTGTTTTAGCAGGTCCTCCCAGCGATTCTGATGCTCACTTACATCTGAGAACTGACGTCTGGTCAGTGTAAATCACCAGCAATGTCAACAGGGAAGACCACGAGACAAAAAATAACCAACGAGAAAATTAGCATAGTCTTTATTTCTCATTACTCTCCTTCCTCAATGAGCCTAAATAATTGTTAGGAATGTGGATTCCAGAGTCAGAATGCCTGGGCTCCAGTCACAATTGCATCATCTATTATTAGCAGCATGGCCTTCAGCAAATTTGTTAGCACCTCTGTGTCTGTTTTCTCACCCACAAAACGGAATGGAAACCATACCATCTCCTGCCCCCTGGCACTATTAAACATACAGACCCGAGAACATGCCTACAATAAGTGTATAGAGGTATGTTTGAGCCACTGTCATCATCACCCTCCAACCTCAAGGCTACATTTTGGACCTGCCCTATAGGAAGCACTGACTCGTAGTGCCCCCATCCCCACTTACAGGCACTGTCTAGTCACCTGGATCTTCAAGATTGGTAATAATCTTCTTATATTCAACTCTGTATTAGTGATTCCTAATTGAGTTGAATTGTACCCCCTGAAAACACATGTTCAATTTCCAAACCCCAGTACCTAGAACTCTGACCTTACTGGAAGTATTTCCTCAGTGGATATAAACAAATGTAGATGACGTCATGCTGGGTTCAAGTGCCCTCATCCAGTGGCTAGCGTTCTTCCAGGGTAAGGAAAATGGACACATATACAGGAGGAAGGAGGTGTGAAGCTGAGGGTGGAGTTATACTGTCCTAAGCCAAGTCAAGTCAAAGTCATCGGTCACCAACAGAATCTAGGAAGGAGAGGGAAAGGATCCCCACCCAAGGCTCTCAGAGGGAGCACAGCCACACCAATACCTTAACTTTGGACTTCTGATATCTGGAACTATGAGACAATAAATTTCTGTTGTTCTAAGCTGCCCAGTTTGTGGCAATTTGTTTCAGCCACCCTAGGAAACCAAGACATGAATGATTTGATATGTGGGTTCTGTAGTTCACATACATTAATGTCCTATGTATCTATCTAGAAAAAATGTTTTCAGCATTTGCAGTAATATAGAAAATAGTCATATCCCTGGACTTGGAATCAAAAACCTTGGTCTGAATCATAATAATTCCTAGCTGTGTACATTTGTACAGGTTCTTAAGCTCTCTGAACTTAGCTTTTGACAGGCAAGTTTGTCAGATAAAACACAGAACATCCAGTAGTATAGAAACTTGAGATAAACAATAAATCATTTTTAGTGTAAATTTGTTCCATTCAACTATGTTCCAGGGGACACAATTTTACTAAAAAATGTCTATTTGTTTATGTGAAACTCAGCATTAACTGGAAGTTCTGCAGTTTTACTCGCTAAATCTCAAAATCCTAATCACATGAAAATGCTGTTAATAAGATCTAATTTGTACTCTTATTGCAGAAATTAAAAGGGAAATTGTATGTGAAAATGACTGTTACTTTTTCAGTGCTCAAAAAATAAATGTAAATAATGATAAATCAGCAGAAATGACTTTTGAAAGACTCAAGTAGAGAACATGAGCTACTTCACAGAATGGCTCTCAGGCCTTCACTCAGATACTACTGATATCCAGTTCTCCTAAGTATGATTTATCTGATTTAACTAGAATAGGAAAGTTGAGGAGGTTTGGGGGGGGGGTGGTCCATTTTTCTTTTTATTGGAGGCTTAGGAGATACATAACAGTGCATAAAATGGCTTCAGCGTGTAGAGGGGAAATAAAAATTAAACTGGCATGGGAAAGAAAAATAACAAGGAGGTAGTAAGAGCCAATTGATTCCTTCTTAGCTTGATTTAGGGGGAAAAAGTTCGTACCTTTGAACAATATAGATGGATCTCTTCCTTCAGTGCTTGAATGTGATATGGGGAGAGTAAAATCATAGGTAGTAGCATATATATATATATATATATATATATATATATATATATAATATTTAAATCTGTTTTTTGGAATTGTTCTTTACACTACCAAATATATACAGCATGTAATAATAATGGCATAGGTAAGTGTGTACATGTATACATATACACATGCATACAGTTGGTAGTAAGATATGTAAAAAATAATTATACAAAGCAGACACAAATACTTGGAACGCCATAGTTTGGGATTAGTTAGTACAGGGGGAAAAGTAACCGTATATGAGCAAGAACTCTCAACCATATCATGGTTTCATCAATCATAGTACAGTGATTAATGACAATAATTACAGCTCTATGTCTTTGGATAAAGGTTAACTTGCATTTGTTATGCTGTCTTTGTGAGTGTAGGGCTGTGTGTAGCATTTCAGAGCTACTTCTCTCCCACACAAAAGGTGAAATAGGCTTAGGCACTACAAGAGTGACATTTAATTCCTCTGTAGATAAAATATTGGCATATTTTTAAATGGCCATTGGAGATATAAGGCCTTGATCTGAACATTTAATGTAATGATGGAAATTTCTAGTATTTCAGACCCTTCAGGAGCCCCTCGACTTGCAACTATAGAATGATTACTTATTTTGCTTCCACGGATAATAGGTCTACAAAAAATGTTTTTTAGAAGACCAATTCCAAGTCAAAACAAATATATTGAGTAATTTATTCATGGATGTTTAATAGAGAAAAGTAAAAATAGTATAAGGCAAAGAAAAAAGTTTCTTGAATCAAAGTCTATGAAGTCACATTGTTCCCATATCAAATGCCAGATTTCAGTTCTAAATATGAATTTAATATTTGTAGACACCTTCAATAGTTATTCACTATTGAATAAAAATGAAATAGAAAATACAGTGTCTCAACTCCAGTGCTTAGTAGAACAGAAAATACACATTCATGAGGCCATGTGGAATCATACAATATTAACCTATAATAATGGAATTTTGCTTCTTAAGCTTGTGATTTCCAAACTTATTTGACAGCAAAAATCTTTTTTTTTTAAAGATTTTATTTATTTATTTGACAGAGAGAGATCACAGTAGGAGAGAGGAAGGGAAGAGATCACAGAGAGAGAAGAAGGGAAGCAGGCCTCCTGCTGAGCAGAGAGCCCGATGTGGGACTCGATCCCAGGATCCTGAGATCATGACCTGAGCCTAAGGCAGTGGCTTAACCCACTGAGCCACCCAGGCGCCCCCAAAAATCTTTTTTTTTTAATTTCAATAAATCTCTACTAATATTTAGTAGAATACCCCCTGAGGAGTATTAGAATATAAAATATCCACCACAATTGCTAACCTCTGCCTATCTTTTCAACATTATTTCAGAAGATACCTAAACATTCTGAACATGAGCCATGTTGGAATATTCACCTTTATGTTTTTGGAAGCAGGAGTTCATCAAAGTGGGATGTTTATAATGCAAGGTGTATGCTAAGACTTATTGGAAATTGAAAAAAATCAGATTTTCTGTTTCCATTTAACCTAAAAATTAATAAATTGATTTTATAAATATCTAACATCATCCAGATTAACACTAGTACATATATATGCATATAAAAGTTTATATGATGTGTGTATATTGAGAATCTATGCTCAAAATATTTTTTCTTGAAAGTATTTTTTTCTTGCAATTAAAAGGAGAAGCACCACTGCTCTAAAAGACTCCAATAAACCTTTTTTCATATTATTTCCATTTTTTGTTTATTTGTTTATGTGTAGGTCTATTCCCTAAGACCACATGTCCCTTAAAATATCTTCGTATCCCCTGAGCCATTATAGTATTAGGGATTTGATAAAGGTTTGTTGAATAAATGAACAAGTGAGTAAAGGAACTCCTAAGCTTCGATGGTTAGTTTGAATCATGGACATACTAAAAAAGCAAGTTCACCTTTCTGCCAACTTAGATGCCTTCTGTCAAATTCATACTCTTACCCAGTCAAAGTCTTTACCTTGCATCTGTCTGATTTGTTTCTCAAAGATGATAACTAGGCAATTTTCCCTTTATATCAATTTCTGTCTGGTCTTCAAAGTTCAGATAGATGAGAATGCAGAAGATAATCATAGCTAGAAATTATAAGCTAAGGGAACATGTAAAATTATAATTATTTATTGAAGAAAAGATAATTAACTGACAGATGCCTTGCCCTAATTATAACACTCTGTCAATTACTTGGCCCCATTTATCAAGATCTCCAACTTCTCCTGATCATTTTGCTGCTCAAATTAGTAGGTGTAGGGGTATTTTTCCACTCCCTTCATTAGACTAATGTGCTTCTCTTCCTTGGAAGTTCATAAATGATGGTTGAGTTTTGTTCCACTCTCCACCTCTCCAGGCACTTTCCCATGTAAGAGAAAGGCTTGATACATCTCTTGAGATTATACACATTTGCATACATCCAGATTGTTCTATACATGCATAATTATGTTGAGTTTTAAAAATACTAAATAAAGATCATAGCCAAGATTTCAAAATAAAGACTGCAGAGAAAGAAGAGATTTTTGATCCACCAAAGACTCACTATGGGCAAGACCTACTGAATAACAAAAAATGAAAAGTGCCCCCCACATTGGCTTTTGGGTCTAACAGGATGGGATAAATGAATTCATAAGTGCTTATCTTTAAATTTGCCTGTAAGAAGAAGTAAATGATTTTTCAAGGTCTTTTCAAATTTCGGGGTTGGGAACACTGGCATTGTGTGAAGCCTGCCAAGGACACGGAAGAGCCACGGTGGTGATTTATATATCTGTTTGCATTTTATTTTGTGCTACAGCCTGAAGAGAGGAGAGCTAGTTCTGTCTTGAATTATGACTTCAAGAAGGCATTGAGTTGTGGGTTGGTGTAATCACACCTAGAATACCATAGTCAAGTTGGGGCATCACAGTCCCAGAAAGAAGGCAGTAAATGAATTGGAAGGAGTTCAGAGACAAGCAAGGAGTATGATAAAGGTATTGGAAGACATGACTTACATGGCAAGATTGATGCCCCAGACTATCTATCTATAAGTACAGCTTGCCAGAGGGATGACTAAGGTGATGACATGATAATACATGAAAAACATAAACAACCAAGGAGCAGGAAGATGACTGGGGTGAAAGCTGCTCATAACTTAACACAGATGAATAATTAATACATTCAAGGGCAAGAAAGGAAGGGTTAATCTCAATACCAGGAAACTCTGCTCTCAAAGGGCTTAATGAAACTGATTTCTTTTTACCAAAATTACTTGATTATTCTTAGATTATGTGATTCATGAGGAAAGAAAGGGTAACAAAACAAAACAATACAGAGCCCTGGGGAGTGGCAAGCAAACCGTCAATTAGTATGTCTTCGTTGGACAGAGGGAGGGAATCTGTCCCATAAAACAGAGCCAACCAGGATTACTTTTTGTAACTATAATGCTGTTGCCAAATCTTCCATGAACTACTTGAGGCAGAGTACATAAAAACATCTGACATTTTTATAGAACCCTTTCTTACAGGTACATAAAATAGTTGACATAAACATTTGAGGAAATGTAAGCAACTCAAGTGTCATAATACATCATTCTTTTTAGTATTGCTCATTCCATAAAAATTGTTGGAATCTCTTGTTCTCAGTTTCTTCTTCTACAAAATGAGTGCCTGGGACAATGTGTAAGTTCTCATTCCATTAGGAATGTTTAGAGATTATGTTTCTAAGTCACTCGTTGTTTTAGAATAAGTCCTAAAGTTGAAAAACATACTTTAACCAAATGTTTCTTTCTCTTTTGCTCTCCTCCAGATACCTTTATATATTAGTGGACATGGGATGCCTGGGTGGCTCGGTCGGTTAAGTGTCAGACTCTTGGTTTTGGCTCAGGTCATGATCTCAGGGTCCTGGGATCAAGCCCCAAGTCAGGCTCTGAGCTTGGCATGGAGTCTGCTGGAGATTCTCTCTCTCTCCCTCTACCCCTCCGCCTGCTCACTCTCTCTAAAATAAATAAATAAATCTTTAAAAGAAAAACTTAGTGGTCAACAAAATGTCTCTTGTAAAGTACTGTTTTAGGCTACGTGTGTGCATGGTCTCTGTCATGACTAGTCAACTCTGCAGTGATAGGGAACATCCACCATAGACAGAACATAAATGAGTGGGCCTGGCTATATTCAGTACAATTTTACTTATAGACACAAACTTGAACTTCATATCATTTTTATGGCTCAACAAAATATTGCTTTTCTTTTGATTTCTTCCAACCATTTGAAAATGTTATTATTATTATTATTATTATTATTTTAAGTTCAAGATCAATACAGAAAAAAGTAGCAGGCTGGATTTTCTAATCCCATCTAATGCATGCATAGTGTTTTCTGTTCTATTTTCTATAGCCTTATTTATTATATGACTAAGCAATTTTTTTAATTCTAAAGTTGATATAGTAAAATTTCCAAATAAAGGGAAGTTAGGGAGAAAAAGTTCTTCAGCCACAAATGGACTGACAGATATTTATGAAAAGCAATGATGATGACTCTGATAGTGACAAGAAAAATATATCATTGTTATAGGGAATTACACTAGGGCCTCTGTGAATTGCCAACTACTTTTACATCATGGAAATAATCAGGTAGTTTCCCAAAAAAGAAAAGAACAAGAACAAAACAAATGAATCCCCTGGGGATAAAAATATATTATATGTTTATAAAAAATTTTTTTTAAAAAAGAAAATGTTCTCTACCTACTCCATGTTCTCTTTTTTTAGGTTTCCCCAAAAGAAAAACAAAATTTCTCCTTCTGTGTGCAAAGAAAAGCATAGGGAATACAGCTTCTTCTGTAGTCACCCATACTCCGCTTTTGAAAATATAAGCCACAAAAATGTTCTCTCTGTGGTTCAGGTAATCAGTTGTCAGGGAAGTAGGCAATTCCTTTTACTTCTGAGTGACCAGGATATAGAGGAAATGTTACTAAAATATGAATATTCAAGCAAGTCACGGCAAAATCGCCATTAGGATTAATTAGGTATTCCTATAAAACAGAATATCTATCAAAATACACACTGTAAAAAAAAAAATAGTGTAAAAAGGAGCCACAATCTCAAAAACCACCCAGAGCTCAAATGGCCACCTTAAAGAATTATTTCTTGAAAACTGATGTTTTTGGCTCAGGTGGTGTCTCCTGTGAGGCTGCCAAAATGTTTATCTTGCTTTGTCTAGTAGAGAAAAAGACAATTTTTGCTTCTGGTGCTGGGAATTCACTTAAATATAAAAGGCATACTCATGGATGCATGTATAACTTTGCAACTAAATAGAGACTGTTTTCCCTTTCAACATTATACAGATTAGTAAAAATAACTTGGGACTTCACAACTGCAAATTTTACTCAGATTTATAGGAGCACTTTTATGTTTTTCAATGTCTTAGAATAGGTTCACAGCATCAAAGATGGCAACATTTAATAAAGTCAATAAATAATTGCATTGCGGACAACCACCGCAGGGTCCCCATAAAACTTTAAAACCCCAATATCAGGGGAAAACAATATATTAAGCTCCTGGTACTTCCCTAAAACCTGTATATTTCATAGATACAAATTTTATTTTTAATTCATTCTTACTATTCTTGTTCTTTTTTTTAACCTACTTACCATTATAACTAGAGGTTTATTACAACATATTCCATAATAACCTTTTAACTTGAATTCTTTTCATACATATACCTGTATCTTTCTTTTTTCTTTTCTTTTTTTAATATACATATAGATATACTTACCATTATAACTAGAGGTTTATTACAACATATTCCATAATAACCTTTTAACTCGAATTCTTTTCATACATATACCTGTATTTTTCTTTTTTCTTTTCTTTTTTTTTTAATAAACATATAGATATGAGCTTCAAGGTAATCCTCTTTCCCTAATCAATACTACCCCTATATATAAACCAGTTTTAATCTCCTTTTACCTCTGGAAAGTTGAGTCCTTTAACGAAGATATCAAGATATACCCAGGAAGAATCAAAATAACCTTCCTCACCCACATTGAGGATTTATAACCACCTTCCCATCTTCTTCTGTCAGTGTTTCTCTGTGTTTGTTTCTGTTCCAGTATTATATAAATCTCATTCTTGGGGTTCATTTTGGCTGGGTTCTTCTTTTTTTTTTTTCCTTGTCATTTACTTTTGTCAGTCTTTTTGTGTGTAAACCTTTTAAATCTTACCTTTGGGGCCCATTCTGGCTCATATATTCAGCTACACATCCCCTCAACCACCTCTCACCAAAATGAGTTAGGAGGGGAACCCCCCCACAGAGGAAAAATTGAGAGACTGTGCCTTCTCTATCAGAGCTACTGGATATGGACATAAACAGTATGTCAGAAAGGGAATTCAGGGTAACAATTATCCAGACAATAGCTCTGTTGGAGAAAACCATTAGTGACAACATGGAATCAATTAGGGCAGAAGTGAAAGCTGCCAGGGAAGAAGTTAAAAATGCTATCAATGAGTTCCAATCTAATCTAAATTCTCTAAAAGCTAGGGTAACTGAGGCAGAATATAGAATTAGTGATGTAGAGGACAACTGATAGAGAAAAAAGATTAGGAGGAAGGCCTGCAACAAACAGCTTAGAAGACATGAAAACAGAATTAGGGAAATAAATGATGCCATGAAATGTTCCAATGTCAGAATTATTGGGATCCCTGAGGGGGAGGAGAAAGAAAGAAGACTAGAAGATATAGTTAAACAAATTCTCCATTAAAATTTTCCTGTTCCAGGAAATGAAACCAGTGTTCATATCCTAGAGGTAGAAAGAACACCCCCCAAGATCAATGAATCTAGAAAGACCTCAAGACACTTGATTGCAAGCCTCACAAATCATAACTTTAGACAGGAGCTCCTGAGAGCTGCTGGGGGAAGAAATTCCTTATGTACAGAGGAAGGTCCACCAGAATAACAACAGACCTGTCCACAGAAACCTGGCAAATCAGAAAGGGCTAGAAAGACATATTCAGGGCATTAAATGAGAAGAACATTCAGCCAAGAATACTTTATCCAACAAGGCTGACATTCAAAATGGATGGAGAGATAAAGAGCTTCCAAGACTGATAAGGTTTAAAAGAGTATATGACCACCAAGCTGGCACTACAAGAAATATTAATATTCTTTCTATAAAAGAAGAAAGAACCCAAGAGTGTCATAGAACAGAAATTTACAGAGACAATCTATAGAAACAAGGACTTCACAAGCAACATGATGTCAATAAAAACGTACCTTTCAATAAACACTCTCAATGTGAACAGCCTAAATGCTCCCCTAAAACAGCAAAGATTGGATAAAATGACAGGACCCATCCATCCATATGTTGTCTACAAGAGACCCATTTGGAACTAAGGATACACCCAGACTGAAAGTGAAGGGATGGAGAAGCATCTTTCATGCCAATGGGCCTCAAAAGAAAGCTGGGGTAGAGATTCTCATATCAGATAAATTAGATTTTAAACTAAAGACTGCAGTCAGAGATAAATAAGGACACTATGTCATTTTCAAAGGGTCTATCCACCAAGAAGATGTAACAATTATAAATATTTATGCCCCCAATATAGGAGCAGCCAACCACATAAGACAACTGTTAATCAGGATAAAGAGTCATATTGATATGAGTACATTAATAGTAGGGGATCTTAACATGCCACTCTCAGTAATAGATCATCCATGCAGAAAATCAATAAAGAAACAAGAGCATTGAATGACGCATTGGACCAGATGGACCTCATAGATATACACAGAACTCTCCACCCTAAAACAACGGAATACTCATTCTTCTTTAGTGCACATGGAACTTTCTCCAGAACAGACCACATGCTGGGTCACAAATCAGGTATCAACTGATACCAAAAGATTGAGATTATTCCCTGCATATTCTCACACCACAATGCTTTGAAACTGGAGCTCAATCACAAGAAAAAGGAATTGGAAGGAATTCAAGTGCTGTAATTTTGAAAGTGTATTTTGCAAAAAGGTAACAAATTCACCACTAATGGGAGAAAATATTTTAGAGCACATGCATGAAAGAAAAAAGTAAAAGAAAAGCACCTACATTTTAATAGTTATTAGTCCAGTTGAATTATTACCAGTTTCTAAATCACATGAAGCAGTAAGAATTTATAGTAAAAGATATTATCTCTGCAAAACAGATTGCAGGTTTTGATCACTGACACTAGCTTAACTGCATATTCCATATCACTATAATAAATAAAATGAGAAAATATTGTTGATTCTGGAAAAAATGCATATTAATTTTGATAAATTTATATGTGTTATGAAATAAAATTTGATTAGTTCCCAGATCTCTAGGAAAAGAAAAGTGGAAAATACATAAATGTGAAGGCACACTGAAGTTGAAGAAGGAATGGAATGGAATTTGCTGACCAAACTGTGATGTATTAAAATAGTGACACAACCAAAAAGTGTTCAAGAAAGGGGGGATCCAGAAAGAATGAAATGCACAAATAGAGAAGATCAAACAATAGAAATCTTCCTATCTTCTGTTACACTTCTAGGAGTCAGGGCAAAGACTGGTGAAGATTATTGTAAAAATGAAGCTTACATTCATATTTCAAATCATGGACTTGGAAGCCCATATTCAAATCCAAGCTCTACTGTTCACCCGCTGTGTGTCCTTGAGCAAGTTACTTAACCTCTCTGTGCCTTAGTTTCTTCATTTGTAAATAGGAGTAGTACTTACCTAATAAAGTTATAACAAGGACTTCTTGAGTTAATATTTATAATATACTTAAAACAGTACCTGACTGAGAGTAAAGCTAAAGAGATGTTTGACCGTGAAATAGAAGTTTATCTTTCTTGACCCTTGACAACATCTCTGTCTGATACTGAAGGCCCCCCATGTTCACAGCGGTCCTTGTGCCCACACTGAATCCCTCCACAGGCAACTCCCACCCCAGGCTATTCCCTCATCCAATTCACTAACCTCTTCCCTTTCCTCTTGTCAAATCTGTTTTTTCCATATCAGCTTGCTAAATCTGATAAGCTACTAACAATAACTAACATTTTTGAAGCATGAACTGTGCTCTGGTTGCAATGCCAAGTTCTTCTCATAGAGAAGAACTTCTCATTAATTAAATTTAAACATGAGTAAAGGGGTAAGGGCCCTTCATTATCTTTGGTTTAAAGAAAGTATTGCTTAGAAAGTTGAGTAAATACCACAGGTTTGGAACCACAAGAGGCAGACACATGGCCATAAGCAGGCATGCATGCAGAGTGGGAATAAAGACTAAAGGACTGGGTTAGTGCTACCCTCCCCATCACCCTGCGCCAGTCAGCTCCCTCTACCCCTCCATCAGAAGTCCAATGGGGCCACTGTGGAAACTCTCACTGTTCGGGGTCCACATTTGCATTTTAACAAAGACCTCTCCAATAAATAAATAAATAAGCAAAGCAAGCAAACAAATAAATAAGTAGAAATTAAACTAAATAAATACAAATAAAAATTCAAAAATGAATTAGTTGATTTAAAACGACAACAAAGCCTCTGTAGATCACAGCTAAACTCACAATTTCACTTCCTAACAAATGGATGGGAAAGTGTCCAGGGGAACAAGGGAATTCTACGAAGGGCTCCAAGCAGAAGTGTGTGCATGCACCTGTGTGGGGTGGTGGTGGGGGGAGCAGGGATCTCATTCTAGTAAGGAGGGACTTAAGGTTTTAAAAGAAGTAGAGAATGGTCTTCAACCCCCTCGCTCTTGCCTGCTCCCATCCTCACCCTCGGAATCTATGCCTTTGGCAGATAAAGAAACACTGATCTATTACATTTCCTCCTCTTTTCACAGTTAACTATATTTCTTATTGAACATCTCCCTGATAATGGTTTAGCTTTATGAGATGAAAATAAAACCACTACTTACTTACGGAGCATTCCCCGTGATTTAATCACCCTTCACAAGGAGAAAAAAATAAGTGTCCTGCTTTTGAGGTAAGGAAGTAGCTAGCTGCTGAGGGGAAGAGGAGCTAATGTAACAAAGATGGATGAATGAATGAGCTCAGGCAAGTCAAGTGAGTGACAGTCCACACTCTTCATGTGTGACCATTTTTCCAATCTTCACATTTTCAGCTTTTGAAGTACCTCAACTCTTCCCAATGTCACTGTGTGCTATAAAATCCTACAGCTCATAAATTCCATTTAAATTTGGAAATGACTTCTCAGGTATGAGCCTTGAGACAAGCAAAGTCAAAACACAAAATCAAGGAAATGCTTATGATTCTCATCCTCCCTGAACAAGATGCTGCCCTGCAGAGGCCGCCCAGTACCAAACGCCCTACACAAATGTGCCTAGCTAACCCAGTTTTATTTTTCTGCATTACTAATCATTCATTTGCCTATAATTCATCATAGTGTGTTTAATTTTAAAATTAATTCCCCAGCTAATTTTAAGATTTATGACCAAGTCTTTGTCTCAAAAGCTGACTACGTGATGGAAAAAAAAAAAAAAAAAAAAACCTCAATTGAAAAATAATTAATCTGGGGTTTGAAACTATCTTCACATTGAGTTTGCATGAGTGCATTATCAGTCCAATAAACTGGGTCTGATTTTCAAATAAATTAGAAGAAAAAAAAAAAAAAGAAAAGATAGGCAATCATATTACATTTCCAGCAGGTCAAATTCTCAAGAGGCCAAACATGTCCTCAATTCTAGAAGAAAAATCGCCTGTACCAAGAAGGAACCTGAAAAGAGGAATGACCATGATTTATGTGTCTCTGATGAGTCATTATGTGTGGTCTCTGGGGAAGGTGGAGTCAACTACATTTTATGAGGATATGAGGAAATCGAGGCACAGAGCCATTATATAAGCTGCCCAGGGACACACCTGGAGGGGCCCACGATCCCCTCCTTGACCCTCCCCTCCTCCAGCTCCACTGTATGCTCACGGGCCCATTTTGGGGGAGCCAAGAGCAGGCTAAGCTCCTTCTGACTTTGGGAATTTTTGCACCGTTCCCTCTACTTACCAGTCTTCTCTTGGCTCCTTCTCATACTTCAGTCTCAGCTTCCATCCCTCCCTTGAGGCCTTCTATGAGGATTCCTTCTGAAAATAGAGCTTCCTCCTGTTCGTTCTCAGCATGATGGTTTTTTTGCCTCACAGCAGTTGACTTTCTAAAAATAAACATGGATCTGCTTAAATGTTTTCTGCCTTCTTCCTTCATCCACTCACTAGAATGAAAACTTCAGAAGGGCAGGACACTTGCTTCCTTTCAATAAACCCCATTATTCAGCCAGCATCTGGCATGATACCCAATACATGAAAGACTCCCGGTAAGTTTTTTGTTTTTTGTTTTTTGTTTTTTTAACGGATGAAGGGAAAGAATCAAGAGAAGGGGAAAAGGTCAGAGTGGTGCATGGGAAGGAGGGACTCAGCCCAAGTTCTGTATGACTGTGGGGTGTTGGATTTGCATAGATTTGTGTCCTGGGTGGGGAGAGCTGCTGGGATCATCTGTAGCAGCTAGAGATGAGGAGTGAGAAATGTGTGATTTCATGAAGGGTACCAACCTTCAGGGAGAGCCAAAGGGCAAGGTCTATGGATTTGCTGTCATCCAAGGCATCGCTGGAAGCATTGGCCTGAGCATGGCAAAGCCTGTCCTAGCAGGAGGATGACAGAAGCAGCCCCATTGGCCATTGGTGGCCCTCTCTACCCAATGGCCTATTTGCCTTCACTATTTCTCTCCCTTGGATGGTTTTAGTTCTTTATTTTCTATCATTCTTTCTTTTCTCTCTTGCTTAGTGTTTTAAGATGTTTGACTTTAACCAGACCTTATTCTAATTATTTCAGATTTTGCATTTTAGTCTGTCATGCTTTATTATTCCCTCTCTATTCTACTTGTTATTTTTCTATTGAAAATATTTTTAACCTTATTTTTCCTCTTAAGATCATTGTTTGTAGAAGTCAGCTCAAGTTGCCATAACAAAATACTGTAGATGGGGTGGTTTAAACAATAAACATTTATTTCTTACATAGTTCTGAAGACTGGGGATCTGAGATCGAAGTGCCATCATGGTTGGGGATTGGTGATAGCTCCTTCCTGCTTGCAGATAGTAAATTTCTCCTTCTGTCTTCATGGCAGGGAGACAGAGATAGACTCCAATGTATACCCTTTAAAACTGGAAAAAGTACAACTATCTACTCTCATTTTTATGCCACTACAGATATAGATACAGATATGGATACAGATGATATGGATATAGATAAATCTATCTCAATCGCCCAGTTTCCTTCTCTCCCTTTATTTCTCATCCCCTTCCCTAGGAACTATATAATTATTTATCAAGGACCAGTTGGTTTTGCAGGCTTATTATCGGAGGGGACTCAGACCACTTTTCTAAGGCTCTTCAGATATTTGAAGATCAGAATCCTCACATATCAAGTGAGAATAGCATTTCTTTGATGCCTTTCCAGGTCATTCTACATGGCCATCACTGTATGTGAACAATGCAAGTGTGAGAGAAGAGGCAGGGGGAAATAACTCGGGAAGATATTATACCCTGGCCTCTTACACTGTGCCTTTTACTATGAAAATATTTTAAGAAACTTTAAGCATTGCATGTTTGAAAAAAACAACAGTTGCACCCAGACACAGCACCCACCTATAGATTACAATGTTAACCAAGCAATTCATGAGTGATCCAAAGTTCCTGACTGTTCAATATAAAGTAAGGTGTTTTTAAGTTAAAAACAACAAAATTCAGACAGTGTCTTGTATTTAATAAGTACACAACATAAATGTAGAGTTGATTAGACACTGTTTTAAGTAATTTCAATGACCAAATATCAGCAACCAAACAAATAATATAAGTCATCTCACCAAAAAAAAATATATAGCTCCATTAATATGGACCAAAGCATAAACCATTAATTCCATGGGATATTGAATTTGTGAAGAGGTATAGATTATGTAAGGGTAGAGACTATTTCCTACTATGTCTTAGTTTTACTTCACATTTGTTTAATCATTAAGTATTTTGATAAATGGAGGTGCCTGGGAGGCTCGGGTTAAGTGTCTGCCTTCAGCTCAGGTCATGATTCCAGAGTCCTGGTATCAAGCACTACATTGGACTCCCTGTTTGGTAAGCCTGCTTCTCCCTCTCCTTCTGCTTGCTGTTCCCCCTTCTGTGCTCTCTCTCTCTCTGTGCCAAATAAATAAATAAAATATTTTTAAAATATTTTGATAAACATAATGGTAAAAATGGTTAAATCTAATTTCATTAACAACCAATAAAATAAACCATCTTATTAATCATTCATGTAGCATACCCATGTTTTAACAGTATAAATAAAAATCAATTTTATTTATTTCTTCCAAACACACAACTGCATAAAAAGTAAAAATTTAATTTGACTGGGATTTAGAGGTGATACCATTGAAATAAACATATGGATTTTCTTTTTTTTTTCTTTTTTAAGGTTTTATTTATTTATTTGACAGAAAGAGATCACAAGTAGGCAGAGAGGCAGGCAGAGAGAGGGAGAGAGAGAAGAGAAAGCAGGCTCCCCGCTGAGCAGAGAGCCCGATGTGGGGCTCAATCCCAGGACCCTGAGATCATGACCTGGGCTGAAGGCAGAGGCTTTACCCCATTGAGCCACCCAGGTGCCCCTGGATTTTCTTTTAACTAAATACATTAATTGTTTTTAAACCACATGTAATGAATAGACCTAACAATTTTTTAAGACTATAGGAAACAGGAAGGTTTATATGAAAATGATTAAAAAGAAATGAGACCCATTTTCTTGTGTGTTCTATAAGCTTACTCTGAAAGCAATTAAAAATAAAGATTTTTTAAAAAATATATTCAGCATCCATTGAACATATGTATGTCAGGGTTCAAATTTCAGCCTCTAGCCAAAAATTGCCCCATGATCTCGGAAAACCCAACTTGAACTCACTAAGCTTCAGTTTTCTTATCTATAAGATTATAAAAACATCTCCCACACAGATTTGGGAATATTTAGAGACAAGAGATGTAGAGAGCCTCGGTTTATATCTGCCATATCTTATGGGCATGGTACCTTCTTGCTGCTACCAAGGTTACTGTCTTTATCATAATCACAGCCTAGCAGTCTATTGGGCTTGTTAAAAATTAAGCATTTTTACTCAATATCACACAACTTCCGATCTTATCTTTTTAATAGTATGATGGTAGTTTGTGATGTTCTTTCAGGAGGTAAACAGAGTATTTGGACAGCCACACAGAAATTTTGAATTTTACTTCTGCATGCAGATAGAGGTACTTAGGAGAGGGAAACTAGGCAAGGGAGGAAAACAATGATGAAATGTGTTAGTTATTTTATATCAAATTAGAAAAAGTTGCCACATTGTAAACATTCATAGTAGTGAATTGATGTGTCTGCAGACACTGCTAATATTTTTATGCTCAGCATCTTGAACTTTCTTTTTCCATTTGCAAAGGAGGAAAGACTAAAAGAACAAATGGTACAACCGGTTTGTTCCCGATGGGGACACAGTAAGCTCTTGAGAAGAGCCTGCAAGAGACCTTTGAATCCTTACTCAGTTGTGCTGGTTTATAAATCCTTAGGGATTAGCCGCTCATTGACAACTAAGCCTGGGAAATGTCTTGCATTTGGTACCAGTTCTTGTTAATAAATGTTAAAATACTTACCTATAAAATTCTGTGCTGATTAGCTACAAATCCTCAACAAACTAAAATCCAATTCTAAGAACAGCTTTCAAGTTTGGTACGTTGTCTTTCTGTTTCATGAAAGCACAAGGAGAAGCATTAATTGTAAAGCACATTTAAATATAAAGACTCCACAAAGCATTCAGTACTTCCTTATGCGCGTTTTCAGTAGGGAAAAAAAAAATAGGTCTTTCATGGGGAACAATCTCCAACTACTCCATTCCACTCAGAATTCATAATTATGCTTAATCTGCAGCTCCCTTTGGCTGGCTTACAGGTCCTGTTGGCAGGTAGTGAATGCAAAATCATTTTAATGGGGGGTCCTCTGGGAATGGAGCAAAAGTTTTGAGCATTTACCATTTCACAATGGAGTATGGCCAGCTGTTGGACACCCTGAGCCCAGGCCCACAGATCCCCCAAAGCAGCCATCTGCATGGTCAGCTTCACAGCAGCAGCCTAGAAAGGAAGAGCTGCCTCTGAGCAAAAGATGGCTCCAGGCTGAGAGCAGGAAGCAAGCTATGAGATGGAACCACCAGCCACAAAGCCAGACTGGAAAGCCTGCCTGTGACAGGGTGAGGGGCATGCCCCAGTCTGCTTGCCTATTGGCCAAGGGCTGTCCCCAGGGGAGTGTGCTCAGGGGAGCGAGGCCCTGGGAGGTAGGAGATGCTTGTCTCCATCAAAGGGCCCATTCAAAGCTGCACTGTCTCCACCACCAGCCTTGGAGCTGCCAAACTGGGTCCAGTTACTATCCAGTCTGAATACCTTAAAGGTATGGTTACTCACAGAAAAACCAGACAGTCTGGGAGCAGAAACAAAAGAGTGTCTAATTGTGTGTGTGTGTTAGATGTTGACATTTTGTTGTGTGTATTTTTTTGGTATATATGTGTTTTTTATTTTATATTTAAAATAAATTTGAAAGGGACTTAATGTCAGTAATGCCAAAGAAAGTGTTTTGTTTTTAATCACAATCACTCATTCATTCACCTGCTCACTCACGTAAACAAATATTCTTGAGTGTTTAGGACATTTAATTAAAAATCACCTATTCTTCTCCCCCTCCCCCTCCCTTTCCCTCTCCCTCTCCTTCTCTTTCCTCCTCCTCCTTCTTCTTCTTCCTCTTCCTCTTCCTCCTCTTCTTCTTCTTCTTCTTCTTCTCCTCCTCCTCCTCCTTCTCTTTAAATAGCTGTTATCCAAGAAAAATTTCTTTAGCTTTGTTTTGAAAAAAACAAAGCAAAACAAAACAAACAGAAAAACAACAACAACAACAAAACCCCACATTCTCAAGCTGCCAGCATTTTACGAAGGGACTCCACATTGTACTTTTATCTTTCTTCTGGGAAAAAGATTTTTAGGGGCAAAATATATTATTTTTCAGTCTTGATTTCTATAGTCCCTTAACTAAATATATATATATATATATATATATGTGTGTGTGTGTGTGTGTACATATATGTATATGTACTATATACATATTAATACATAATATATGTATTAATGAATAAAGGTGTGCATATATACACACATATACAGGAATACATATATATATATACACATATCAGCCCACACTGATATGTGTATATATATATGTATTCCTGTATATGTGTGTATATATGCACACTTTTATTCATTAATAAAATTATTTATTAAACTCCTGTGATGTGATGGGCTCTGGACTAAATGCTGGGTATGGAAATAGAACACAGCCAGACTTCCTGAAACTCCGGCAGTAAGTGGGAAAGCATACATGTCAAGAAGAAGTCCAGTGCTGGAAGTTGTTAAAGGCATCAATAGTCATGTGCATTAGTCATGACAAAACCAAAAAGAAAAATGACCATTTGCACCAGAGAAGGTCTTAGATAGAATAAGATTCTATAAAATAGATCCCCTTGTTATGCTTTAATTTTAATCAAAACTAATGCATTTCTGCATTTGTGTTTACCATCTCTTTTTATTTTGAGCAAGCTTCATAATTAAGTCATGATTAGTAAGGTTCCGAGAGTATGGCCAATAACCACACTCCAGTTGGGGGCCACAGAGCTCTATATTTTTCTGTGGAGAAGAGCAGAAATCATGAATCCAATATGTGTTTCTATGTGGAAAACCTGAGGACCTCACAGAAAGAGGCAAGATGTCTAGGATCATTTGCTTGAATCCTTAGGCACCTTTAGATTCTAGAGAGACCCAGGCAGTTCAATATTCAATTAAAAAGAGAAAAAAAATCCCAGATCATGATAGCTTGTTTTAAATCACCCCAGGAAACAACAAAAAAAACAACTTGAAAGGAGAGCACAACTGAACATTTTTCCATTACAGGGAACATTTATTAACTATTCTTAGGAACTAGCTTTTTTTTTTTTTTTTTTTTTTTTTTGTAATATAGCTGGCTAGGGAATATACCCCCACCATACACACATGCGCGCGCACACACACACACACACACACAATCATTGTGAACAACACCAATCAATGGCAGTAAAATCTACTTGAGTACCCTCTTAGGCAGTGGTTGTTAACCTGTCTCTGGGCCCTTTGTTTGTTTATTCCTTCATTCAACAAATATATACTGAGTCCCAGTATGGGGCCAGGCACTGTATTTGTGGTTCTCAAGGAGTTCTGGTTAAATGGGAGAGTCAAAGTAATTTGTGCTGAACAAAGTATAATATGGAGTAGAAAAAGTTATAACAATAAAGGTATGAACAATGCTTATCAGTTTTCTTAATAATAGCAAAACCATTGAATAAAAGTGGAATCGAGCAGTCCACACTGATATAAATAAATAAAGGAAAAAGAAAAGCCAGTAAATAAAAAGTGACTCACTTTGGGTGAGATGGAGAAAGGGTAGCAGACAAGTAATCAGTGCCCAAAATCAAAAACAGTAGAGTGTGGTACATGGGACCCACCTGGATTCAGGTGTTCTTGCATTTGCTTAAGACTAGTTCCGAAAGTGGGGGTGCCTCTGTGGGTTTAGCCACTGCCTTCGGCTCAGGTCATAATCTCAGGGTCCTGGAATCAAGTCCCCCATTGGGAATCCCTGCTCAGTGGGGGTCTGCTACTCCCTCTCTTTCTGCCCCTCCCCCTGATCATTCTCTCTCTATATCTCTCAAATAAATAAATATTTTTTTCTAAAAAAAAGACCAGCTCAGAAAGTGCAAGATGGTCTTCAGTAGTTGCTCCTTCATTCTGCTGCTCCGAAATTTTAATTCTATTTCAGCAACTCTGAATGGAATTCTTTAACTGTGGTGTAACAGAATTCAAAGAACAACTGAGTAGAGCCTAAACATTGTGGCTGAGTTTTACACAGGTTTCCAAAGACCTGTATCATTAATGGAGGGACCATCATCTGATCTCCAGTACTACTTCTGCAAGACATGCTCCATTCTTCTCTCTCTGACCTACTAGTCAAAAAGCTTCAGGCTGCATCATACTTTTTCTTTCCTGAAGTTTCCCCTCTTTGAGGTTCACATTTACCTTCCCAGACTAAGACTCACCTCTCTCAATAAGGTTGCTAGAAGCCTATTGCCCATGGTAGCCTCCCAACATCTCCACTATATTTCCTAAGCACAGTTTCTACAGTCTAACAAGGTGTTCACTCACTGCAGCTTCCTTCCCCTACTGCTGTTTGCTGAGGGTCCTATTCTGTACCTTGTTTGCTTCACATTCCTGCACTCATTTGGTAACATTGCTAAAGCACAAGGACTGTTCTTTAGGGGATCAGCAAAACCACAACTTGCCTTAGTATCTGTTGCTCTTTGGTTTGGGTCTACTGAAGAATCTGTGCTGGAATTTATATTTCTCCCAGGTGCTAGTGGGTGCTATTCTGACATCAGGATTGGGTCACTCCTTGCTTCTCCTTTGCAGCGCTATCATTTTCTTTTCCTTCTGTTTCCCACTTCTTGACCCTCTCAGAGGATACTTTTCCTTACCAGTCAAGGTAGTACTCAAAGCTTTTGTAACAATGACTAAAAAAGACACAATATTTTATATACAATATCATTTGCTCATAACAATACTGATGCAAACATTTGAGTCCTTGTAACATCATCTACTACCATTCTCTCTCTCACCTAACACATTTCAGGCAAACTGGCTTGCTTTCTGATCCTTGAGCTTGGCCAGACATCCCTGCTTTTGTATCTTAAATGGCTTGTTCTCTCTGTCCTTCCCACCCTGCCCCCCCTCCCCCACCTTCCGTTCCCAGTTGTGTGCATCACTGCCTAATTCTTGTCTTTAGGATCTCAGCTGGAGGGATTTAAAAGCTGATCTTTTTGCACTGTGGGTCAGGGAATGTAAAAGATGAGCCTGAAAAACTTTATGGAACCAGAAAATGCGGAAGTATTCAAATGATGGGGACATCTCCAAAGGACACAAGACCTAATAGAAAGGAGCTCCCATTGGCCAAATCTGGGACATTCAGATCATCAACATAAATAATAATGGTGAATTATTGCAACCCACTGAGTGACATAAGAATCCCAGAGTCCATGTTGATATGAATAAATCAATAAAAGTAAAAGGAAAGCCAACTAGTAAATACAGAAGAAATGATAAGATTAGAAAATTGCCATTCAGTAATTATAATTAGAACTGATTCAGGCAAGAATCATAGGAACTATGATTAAAGAACCTAGTGAGTAAAAGTTTGAGAAGAAACAGGATATTTACAAAGTATCTCCCCACAAGATACTTACAAATTCTATAATAAAAAACATGTTAGCCACATTTGAATTATAGACACCATGTGCCTCCTGATAGGATGTCCAGCATTACCTCCATGGTATTCCCACCAAAAGAACATAATCTCAGTCTAATCAGGTGAAAACTGAAGGCATTCCATAAAAAAGATTGGTTTCTGTTCTTCAAAAATATGAAGGTCATGAAACACAGGAAAGACAGAAGAACTATTCCAAATTAAAGAACACTAAAGAGAAATGGCAACCAAATGCCACATGTGATCTGGAATTTTATTTTGCTTAAAAAAAGAAAAAAATTGATCAAAAGTGAATAATAGCTATACACTAGGCAATAATATTATATTAATTAGAGTTTCCTAATTTTGTAATTATGGTGTCACTTTGTAATAGAATGCCCTTTTAAGAAATTCAAACTTGGGTATTGAAAGATAAAAAGCCATCATGTCTGTATTTTGCTGTAAAATGAAAAAGCAGACAAATACATATGTGTGCACTGTGTGTGTAAAAGAGAGAAACAGAGAAAGAGAACGCAAATGTGCTAAAATCTTAATGTTGGTGAATCAAGGTACACAGTATTTACTAGTTTTGAAACATTTCTGTAGGCCTGAAATTGTATGAAAATAAAAAATTAAAACACACACACATATACATGCATACACATAAATTTCCAGCTGGCCACCCATTTTATATCACTCTCCTGTTTTGATTCTCTGTATTCTACTGTTCATATGGTTTGACATGACTCCTGATTCTTATGTTAGCTTATCTGTAAATTTTTTGCCTTCCCTAATAGAATGTAAGCTCACTGAGGGCAAGGAACCTGGATGTCTTACCTTGGTATAGACGAGAGCTAAAACTGTCTATTTCTGCCTCAAAATTCTCTTACCTGTCTCATTCTAATTATCCTTTTCATTCTGAGCTAAGCCAACATCTTATTTGTTTGTTTGTTTGTTTGTTTCTATTTAAATTCAATTAGCCAAAACATAGTACATCATTAGTTTCAGAAGTAGTGTTCAACAGTTCGTCAGTTATGTATAACACCCAGTGCTCATCACATGACTTGTCCTCCTTAATGTCCATCACCCGATTGGCCCATCTCCCTACCTATCTCCCTTCAGTAACCCTCAGTTTGTTTCCCATAGTTAAGAGTTTCTCGTGGTTTGTCTCACTCTCTGATTTCTTCCCATTCAGTTTTCCCTCTTTTTCCTTATAATTCTTTGCACTGTTTCTTATATTCCACATATAGGTAAAACAATGTGATAATTTTCTTCTCCAACTGGCTTATTTCATTTAGCATAATACCCTCCAGTTCCATCCACATTGATGTAAATGGGAAGTATTCATCATTTCTAATGGCTGAGTAATATTCCATCGTATATATATACCACATTTTCTTTATCCATTCATCTGTCAAAGGGGATCTTGGTTCTTTCCACAGCTTGGCTATTGTGGACATTGCTGGTATGAACACTGGGGAGCAGTTGCCCCTTCATTTCACTACATCCCTAACTTTGGGGTAAATACCCAGTAGTCCATTCACTGCATCATAGGCTAGTTCTATTTTTAACTTCGTGAGGAACTTCCATACCATTTGGCAGAGTGGCTGTACCAGCTTGCATTCCTACCAATAGTATAAGAAAGTTCTCCTTTCTCCACATCCTCATCAATACTACTTGTTTCCTGTTTTGTTTATTTCAGCCATTCTGACTGGTATAAGGCAGTATTTCATTGTGGTTTTAATTTGTATTTCCCTGATGACAAGTGATATTGAGCATTTTTTCATATGTCTGTTGGCCATTTGTATGTCTTTGGAGAAATGTCTGTTCACATCTTCTGCCCATTTCT
Source organism: Mustela putorius furo (assembly GCF_011764305.1). Lineage (NCBI taxonomy): Eukaryota > Metazoa > Chordata > Mammalia > Carnivora > Mustelidae > Mustela > Mustela putorius. The sequence goes on from NW_025421341.1 coordinate 24,799,211, forward strand.
TGACTGAATTATTTGGGAGTTTTTTTGTTTGTTTTTTTGTTTCCTTTGTTTTTGTTTTTTTGGTGTTGAGTTCGATAACACCATCTCTTAAATAGGAAAATGTGAGGAGTGGGTCTCTACTTCCATTTTTTTAAATGTTTTTTGTTTGTTTGTTTGTTTGTTTTTAATCTGTGTGGTCCTTATTCCCAATAAGAGGACTCAATTCAGCACTATATCTTCTTCAAAAAGCATCTGCTTGGTCTCTAAGAGCATCTATACTCATAACTACTCATTTTTCCCAAGAGCATTATGTCATTGAATTCAATTCAGAAGTCTAAATTTGTTGCTAAGGCAGCCTCTCAGCTAGTTGGAGGCCTCTCCACCACAGGCACGTGAGCCAGCCTGGTCCTCCTCAGAGCATGCTGTCCCGGAGTTCATTATCTATGTGATAGCAATTGGTATCCCAGTCTGCTTAAAGCTCTGGCCAGGTAAGTTCCTTGGTACCACCAAATTCCATTCTTCTAGTAGAGTTTACATACCAGTTAGTAGGAATAGTAATCACTTTATAAATGTAAATCAGATTTGTATAATTCCCTTAAAAATCCAAAGGCTTTCTTTTAGATTTAGAATAAAATGCAAAACCTTTACCATGGGCTCCTCTTGGATTTTCTTTTCTGTAATTCTTCCCCTTTCTAGATCAGAATCACCTAAGTTGCTGCTTCCTGTGCCTTGAACACTTTGCCCACATTCTCCCCCAATCACTCATGTCCCTGCTCAAATGTCCCCTCCTTTCTCTACTTTATGGGGCCTTTTCTCCCCCACTCCATTAGCTTTTGCCCCTTCATTTAAATCTTTTGAGGATGCTTTGCCTTTTATCTCTAAACAACTTCTTGGTCATTATTACTGGAAATATTGTTTAACCTGTATTTATAGGACTGTTTGTCTCCCCTACAAGAAGGTAAGTGTGGTCAAGACAGGAATTTTGTCAAAATATTCCTCACTCTATCCCCCATTTTAGGCATATATTAGGTGATCAATTCATTTCTACATGATATTGTGATTTAGAAGAAAAATGTTATTTGGTCATTCAGATGACCAAAATCTATTTCTCATATACATTTGGTCTTCATCCATGGTTCCTGAATCACAGCTGCCAAGACCTTTGGAATTTCCTGAGCAATTAGAGCAATGGGAGAATCTTTTGTTATAATATTTGGCTTCTTGTCCTCAGTTCCTGAAAATGTTCAAAGTCATAAAAGAGCAACGAATGTCTTGCTATTCCCAACAAGCCACTTTCCACCCTAACTGGGTTTGTATGAATTAGGTGACTTTTGGAAAGCACCTAAGAATGGGAGCTGGTTTCTAGGAGAACCAACCATGAATACAAGATTGGACTTTCAGTCCCATCCTCTGATTTCCAAGGAGGGCAGAGCGTTTGGGGGTTGAATCAATCACCAAGAGCTAATTGTTTTATCAATTGTGCCTCTATAATGAAGCCTCTATAAAAACCCAAAAAGAGGGAAAGCAGAATACTTGTAAGGGCCCCTGTGCCCATGCCCCAAGCTCCATGAGGTGAGATGCTCCTTTTTTTGGGACCTTGCTCTATGTATCTCTTTATGTGGCTCTTGACTTGTAACCTTTAATATCCTTTGTAATGAATCAGTAATCTAGTGAGTAAGCAGGTTTTTCTGAATTCTACAAGCCATTATAGCAAATTAGTAGAACCATAGGTTGGGTTCATGGGAACCTCTAGTTTATAGTCAGCCAGTCAGAAGCACACATAATAACACGAGCTTGTGATTCACATCTGAAATGGAGAGTAGTAAAAAGGGACTGAGCCTCTAACCTATGGAATCGGATGCTTTTTTTTTTTTTTTAAGATTTTATGTATTTATTTGACAGACAGAGATCACAAGTAGGCAGAGAGGCAGGCAGAGAAAGAGAGAGAGAGAGGGAAGCAGGCTCCCTGCAGAGCAGAGAGCCCGATGCGGGGCTCAATCCCAGGACCCTGAGATCATGACCTGAGCCGAAGGCAGCGGCTTACCCCACTGAGCCACCCAAGCGCCCCTTCTTTCTTTTTTTTTTTTTTTTTAAGATTTTATGTATTTATTTGACAGAGATCACAAGTAGGCAGAGAGGCAGGCAGAGAAAGAGAGAGAGAGAGGGAAGCAGGCTCCCTGCAGAGCAGAGATCCCGTGGAATCGGATGCTATCTCTGAGTCAATAGTGTTGGAATTAAGTTGAACCCTCAGGCACCCTGCTGGTGTCCAAGAATTGCTTGGTGGTGTAGGGAAACTTCTGCCCACCACGTAGACATTGGAATTGGGTCCAGAAACCTAATTTATTGTATTAAATAAATCAACATTTAATGCCTAATGTAAATGGTAAATATTTTAAGATAAGGTTTATAAATAAACATGTCTTTTTTAGTAAAGCAATTTTTATATCCATCATAGTTCAAACCCAGATATTGGGCTATAAATTATTAATGGTAATCACAGTTGTTCTATGAACTCTGCTCTGGTCTTATAATTGCAGGGTAACACTAGGTTGTCAGGCTTTGGGGGACCTATGGGTACCCCATAGCTACAAGTTTTGTTTGGTCAGAACTACAACCCTGTACCAGTCAGGCCAAGAAGTTGTCCAACTTGTGGCCACCACAATTCTGTGGTTTCCACTAGTGCTCCAAAATCTCTCAAAATATTCTTGACATTCTGTGAAAGCCTTGTTATTTTGTTTTCATGATTTGGACTGGCAAAAAATGTTTCTGAGGAAAACATCATAGTGATATAACTTTCTTAGAAAACAAAAGATACTTTATCGTCTTTCTCAATTCCTCTTTCAAAAATTTTTCCCACATTGGTGAGAGTAGGATACAACATGTGTACTTAATATTCAAAATCCATGGCTTATATTCAAACTGCTGCAATATTAATGGGGGGAAATGTGAACCAGCAGCACCTGAAGCCCCTTAATTCCTTCCTGCCCCATTACTTCATTTTATGTACAACGTATATCCAGGTCTCACAGTCCTGCTGATGATCAGGCAAATAAACAATTACCTAAGGAGTAGTATGGTATACTGGAAAGAGTCCAATTGTAGAGGCATGCAGATTTGGTTTCTAACTGCAGTTCTAGTACTGTCCAAGTGACCTTGGATGATTGACTTAATCTCATCGGGTTTTTGATTTTTCAGCGATTTTAACTTCAGCCTTTTGGGGAGGATTAAAAGAAGAAACAGATGTATGCCACCCAGCATGGATTCTGACACACAGTCAACACCCATTGCTTAGAACACATCTGTTGCATTAACCCAGCTCAGAGTAAGCACTCCATAAATATTTGTGGGTGAATGGGTCAGGGAATGCCTATGAAATGTGAACTCTATGGGCCTTCCCTGTGCCACCAGTTCCAGAACCATTCCATTTACAAAATTCTCACATTAGTAACAAAAATGTGCACTAAAATTCATTAATGTGAATGATTTAAAATTGCATCACTTCTACGCACATTCATTGCCAGAACGGTTTTAGAAGTGGATTGGCTTATAGGTATAAGACAAACAAACAAAAACAAAGAGAAAATGACACGTTTCTGTATATACGTTCTGTTAGCAAAAACCTCAATTCAACTGGAAAGACAAATTTCCTAGCATATGGCTCTCTCAAGGGGGAAGGGATTAAAAAAAAGAAAAAACACAACTAATCCACCACTAAATTAAAATGAGATTTTTGATCAATGTATAAATCTGGGACCATCCATCACAGCCACTTGTTTTATGGAGTTGTTTGATATCTGAAGGCAACTTGTATAAACTGAATTGATACAATAGGTCATTATACCAACTAACAAAAACAATCATTCTTCCTAACCCTGCTGTTTATGGCACAAACTTATGGATATTACCCCAAATTTATGTTTACTTTTTTCTCCCAGTCACACAGCTTGACTACATTTTCTAGTCAGGTATAGCTATTGACTAAACTCTAGCCATTGGAGAGTGAGGAGAAATGAAGTACACTCCTTTCAGTTGTGGTCCATGGAAATTTCCACTACTCACCTTCCATGCCTCCTTTCTTCTGTCTACGAGAATGGAGATAACCTCAGAATGATCTTAGAAGCTTCATGGCAAAGATTGCTACACCTCTCTAGGCCTGAATTTCTAACTGACGTCATGGAGATGTACCATTATACCAACTCATTCATCTGCCCTGTTTAATGAGAAAGAAATAAAAGTTTATATTAAGTCACCTTACATTTGGGAGTCAGTTTGTTATAGAGTTATTCTGCTCTGTTAAGACACTGCAAAGAAGCCACATTTCCCCACCAATCATCCCTACAGAAATGAAAGAATTATAAAATCAACCAATGTCAAAGTGGATACTTAACATACACATAATCTTTGAATTGTCTTTATTTTAGAATTATTTACTCTTAAAATATTTTCAGACTAATTATAGGAATTATCTACCAGTGCCTGTCTTGCTGTATCACACCTCATAGTGCCTCAATATATCTTGCACTCAAAATTACTTTAGCTAATACTTAAATAAATGATATTTATATTCATTTTCATATTTCTAATGTCAACTTTCAATTACAAAACAGAGTTACTTCTTTAAAAATATTGCATCTAATACACATTTGAAAAACCTGTGTTTTCTTCTTTTAATCTATATGATGGATTACTTGAGGGTAGGGCCAAAGTCTCTTATCTATAAATGTTCAGCTCATGGTACAGTGCCTGGAATACAGAGAGCACTCATTAAATATAAGCTCCCTGCAATTAGAGAAACAGTAACGGGAAATACATTTTTAAATATTTTTTATAAATATTTTATTTATTTATTTGAGAGAGAGAGAGAGAGAAAGAATCTGAAGAGCCTGACAGGGACCTTGATCCCACAACTGCAAGATCATGACCAGAGCTGAAACAAGAGCCAGACACTTAACTGACTGAGTCACCCAGGTGCCCCAAATACTATTTTATATGAATTCAAAGTTCTATGCTTTTGTCAATCAATATTTTGTACATGTCTGCACAGCAATGGTATAGGCTATGTAATGAGGTAAGTGGAAAAGAAACAAAAGGAATGACCTCTGCTTTAATGAGTTCCAAGAAAGATGCAACACAACAGCAGAACCACGGTGGAGAATGTGACCCCAGTGGGGGTTCCGGCTTAACTGGAAAGATTCTATACTCCTTTGGTTTTGTGCCTGGTCCATTTGCACACCTTGCTAGTTCCAAGGCTGTTCTTAGGGCTATTTTAAGACTCAGCAGCCCATAGGTCTTTTTTTTTCCCCCCTAAGAAGCTTTCCTAAGCCTTTTTGTTACACAAAGAGAAAGCTGTTTCTCCAAAAATAAAGAGTTGCTGAAAGCCAGAAGCTTTTGATTTAACGGGAAACTCCAAACTCATCGATTTTAATCAACTCTAAGTTGGGAGATCTCAGGATCTTAGATTTTGTACATTTCTTAACATCCAGTGTTTTAGAGAATATTTAATTAAATCAGCTAACTTGAAAAAAAAAATAGAGTCCAGGAGAAAATACAGAGAAATATCTTAAGGCTTACATAGAGACTTCTTTTATTCATTGCAAAAGTTGTAGGTTCGTGGGTCTATAATCCAAGAAAAATTAGTTCATTCATCTTTAACCATATACATAGATGTGCCTCTCATATTCTTGCCTGCCTATATTAATTCATAACTGTCAATCAACTTTTAAAACCTTGATTGTGTTTAATGATGTTGGTGAGGTTTGCTAGCCACATTAGAAAATCCTCCTAAAAATCTTCATATTCCCTTTAATGTCAATGTTCTCCACCTAAATGCAATCTTGTTTCCAAAATGGTATTTCCTTACTTGCTGCAAATCAATATGAGGGGAATCGTGCCAGCTATGAAAATAATATTCACTTAAATATCACATGAAAGTCATCAGCTAAAAGAATTGACCAATTTTAATCAGTAAAGACATGCAAATTTGTTTTAAAATTTTCTCATCCTTTTTGGTAGTTTTGGTAATTTTGCTTCCTCCTCTAACACAGCAGAAAGAAAATATGTGCTGTAATTTGAAATTTGTAAAATATTCTGAATATTGTTCAGAAACTCAAACATGACTTCAAAGAATCTGCAGATCTACCCTAACTGTATAAAGTAATGACCAGAGGTGGGAATAACATTTCCAGTCTTCCTTTGAAAGCAAAAATGATCACACATGATTTTTTAATGTGTAAATTTATTTATTTGTTTGTTTGTTTAGATTGAAGAGTTTTACATTTTATTGATTTTTTTAGTTGAATAATGAATATCATTGCAAAACTTAAAAGTTAAAATGTGTTTTACAGAATGGGAGAAAATATTTGCAAATGATACTGCAGACAAATGGCTGAAATCCAATATCTATAAAGAACTCCTCAAACTCAACACACACACAAAACACATAATCACATCCAAAAATTGGGCAGAAGACATGAACTGACAATTCTCCAAAAGACATAAAAATGGCTAGCAGACACATGAAAAAATGTTCATCATCATTAGCCATCAGGGAGATTCAAATCAAAACCACATTGAGATACCACCTGACACCAGTTAGAATGGCCAAAATTAACAAGACAGTAAACAACGAGTTCTGGGGAAGATATGGAGAAAGGGGAACCTTCTTACACTGTTGGTGGGAATGGAAGTTGGTACAGCCACTTTGGAAAACAATGTAGAGATTCCTTAAGAAATTGAAAATAGAGTTACCCCATAATCCCGCAATTGCGCTACTGGGTATTTACCCCAAAGATACAGATGTAGGGAAAAGAAGGGCCATCTGTACCCCAATGTTCATAGCAGCAATGGCCACAGTCACCAAACTGTGAAAAGAACCAAGATGCCCTTCAAGAAATGAATGGATAATGAAGATAGGGTCCATATAGACAATGGAGTATTATACCTCTATCAGAAAAGATGAATACCCAACGTTTACATCAACATAGATGGGACTGGAAGAGAGTATGCTAAGTGAAATAAGTCAAGCAGAGAGAGTCAATTATCAGATGGTTTCACTTGTGGAGCATAAGTAGTAACATGGAGGCCATTTGGAGATGGAGAGGAAAAGTGGGTCGGGGGAAATTGGAGGGGGAGCCAATCCAGGAGAGACTGTGGACTGTGAGAAACAAAGTGAGGGTTTTGGGGGCGTTGTATGAGCCTGGTGGTGCATATTATGGAGGGCACCTATTGCATGGAGCACTCTGTGTGGTGCATAAACAATGAATTTTGGAACACTAAAATAAAATAAAATAAAATAAAACCTAAAATGTGTTTTAAAAGTTGTGAAATGAGAGGAGCCTGGGTGTCTCAGTTGGTTAAGCCTCTCACTTGGTTTTGGATCAAGTGGTAATCTCAGGGTGGTGAGACTAAGCCCCATGTGGGCTCTGTGCTCAGTTAGGAGTCTGCTTGAGATTCTCCTCCTCTCCCTCTGCCCCCTCCAACTCTTGTACATGTACACGCATTTTGTCTCTCCCAAATAAATAAATAAATAAATAAATAAATAAATAAAATCCTTAAGGGGCGCTTGGGTGGCTCAGTGGGTTAAAGCCTCTGCCTTAGGCTCAGGTCATGACCCCAGGGTCCTGGGATCGAGACCCGCATCGGCTTCTCTGCTCCACGGGCAGCCTGCTTCCTCCTCTCTCTATCTACCTGCCTCTCTGCCTACTTGTGATCTCTGTCTGTCAAATAAATAAATAAATAAAATCTTAAAAAAATAAAATAAAATAAAATAAAATCTTTAAAAAAATAAAAGTTGTGGAATGCAACATTTTATTCTTATCCTTTTTCTAATTTATTTTCCTTGTCTTTCAAATACCTGCTATTATTCATTTCTTACATATCCTTCCAGAGTTTCCTTATGCATAGACAAATAAACACAAGATAACTATAATGCTTTCTGCATTTTTGACACAAATGATGCCAAGATCTGCACACTCCTCCATGTCATCATTATCATCCATAGCAAAGAAAATCCTGTGAATATTGTTTATGATGCCTGGAAAAGTCTCCTCCAGATATTTTTAATAAGAATATTATTTAGAGAAGAAGAGTACTTTGAAGGATGAACACATAATAAAAGGCAGAAACTAAAGTGATAAAAGTCTATTTTCAAGACAGAGGAGGAAAATGTCAAATGTCAGCAGGCTAGGCAACTCGGGCAACAATGGAGCTCTTCTACCAGCTACTGACTAACCTTGAATGAATCACCAAGCTCAGGTTCATTTGTAAAATTAAAGTGAAAACAAGAAGCATATTTTTAAAATGTCTCTCAAAAATACTGAACAGGTGGGTGCCTTCCTACGGTGCACCATCCCATTGCTGAGAGACTCATGGACAGAAAACACCTGATCCAAAGAATGAGACAAATGAACATGGCAGAAGTGCTATGGAAATTTTCTAGATCTGGTAGGGTCTTATGGCAAGGAGCTGAATTCTTCCATTTTTATTTTTTTCTTTTTGACAGAAAACCAATGGAAGTGTCTTTGCTTTTTCTTTAGATTTTATTTATTTAAGAGAAGTGTGAAAGAGAGAGAGAGCAGGAGGAGGGACAAAGGGAGGAGCAGACTCCCTACTTAGCAGGGAGCCCCTTATGGGACTCCATTCCAGCACCCTAGGATCACGACCTGAGCCAAAGGCAGATGCTCAACTGGCTGAGCCACCCAGGTACACCCCCTCCCCAATGGGACTTTTTAAAGAGGGAAACACATGTTCTTTCTTTTACCATGGTGTTCATAAATGAACCAATTCTTACACTTTGGGTGATTGATTTTTTGTGTGGAAGATTTTGAGATAGAAAAGGAAATCTAAACTTCACCCCCTATCTGCTGGGGATCCCTCTGCTTGTTTTATAAAATATTGTGATGTTTGAATCATGGCATCTGCTATGATTAGTCTTTTTGACTATTGAAGTAGCTATCCTCTTCAGTTCTTTTTAGGGAGGAAAAATGATTGCAGGGGTGCCTAGGTGGCTCAGTCTGTTGAACATCCAACTCTTGATTTGGGTTCAAGTCATGATCTCGGGGTTGTGAGAAGAGCCCTGAGATGTGCTCCATGCTGGGTACAGAGCCTGCTGGGGATTCTCTCTCTCTCTCTCCCTTTCCCTCTGCCCCTCCTCCCTCATCTCTCTCTCTCAAACTAATAAATAAATAAATAAATAATTTTAAAAAAATTAAAATTGTGGATCAACATAAACATATAAGTTCATGTCTTATTTCCTTCCTATATTTGTGGTCATAAGACAGCTCAGTAATTATCTAAGAATCAAGAGTTACAGTACTGAACAAGGTCTCCTTAGAATATCTAAATTTTTCTATTTTACTACATATATTAACAGAAAAACTATTTCCATGAAATAAAATGTATGTGTTTAAAATGCTTTACTACTAGGAAAGGATGATTTTCAGTTTATCGATAAGATACATATCACTGGAATATGCTTATCATGTTGATGGCAAAGATTTGGTTTCACATATTGTGGTCTGGAGTTACAGAGAACATCTTAACATCCAGAGCAAAAAGAACTGGAGGCTTGAATTCACCGAAACAGGAAGAAAAAATTCAAAGCATTTTTAAATAACAGAAGTTTTACATATCATCTGTGAATTTCTATTAATTTGATAATGACAAAACTCCTTTCTGCCAACAATTTTGTAATTAGCAGCACTAAAATTATTTAGGAATTATATATATAATATTATATGTTATATATAATGGACAAGTAATAAAAGGCAGAGACTTTTATTATGCGTTCATTATATGAATATTAGTATAATGAATACATTATATATATTATATATGATATATACACATTATATATTACATATATATTACACATACATAAGCATTTACCATATATTATGTATAATTTATAAATATTATATATATATAGTCTTATATACTATGCAGAATATAAGATGATGTCTTCAGGTAGAAGATAAATTGAATGTAATCCATCATTCATAGAGCAGCATGATAGTGTAGGTAGAGAAATCAGTAATGTTCTATCCAACTGTAAGGCTGTATATTTGTTCATTGACTGGAATCAATATTTACTGAGCACCGCATTTGTGTATGCACTATGGTAGGCACTGGGACAAAAGAGGTGAATAAGACAGTGAAATTTCCTACCATTATGTAGCTTACATTCTAGTCAAGTCATATGATAAGTATTGTTCATGTGAATTGCACATGCAAATTTGTCCTCTATTTCTTTATAATGGATATTTAAAATGAACATATTTTTAAAAAATAGTAGTCATTATTCTATCCAGCTTCAGGTAATGGACTGAAATCTTTTAAGATCAAAATATATGTAGACTTATAATAGCTTACAAATGTTTTTTATAGAATATGTTAAATCTTGGGGTGCTTGAATGGCTCAGTCATTTAAGCAACTGCCTTCAGCTCTGGTCTTAATCCCAGGGTCCTGAGATGACCCCCTCATCAGTTTCCCTGCTAAGTGGGGAGTCTGCTTCTTCCTCTGCCTCTGTCCCTCCCCTCTGCTCATGCTCTTTCTCTTTCTCTCATAAATAAATTTAAAAATCTTAAAAAAATTAAAAAGAATATGTGGGGCTCTTTGGTGTCTCAGTGGGTTAAAGCCTCTGCCTTTGGCTCAGGTCGTGATCCCAAGGTTCTGGGATCAAACCCCGCATCGGGCTCTCTGCTCAGCAGGGAGACTGCTTCCTCCTCTCTCTCTCTCTGCCTGCCTCTCTGTCTGTCAAATAAATAAATAAAATCTTAAAAAAAAAAGAATATGTTAAATTATTTTAAAGTATCTAAAAATGTCTTTGCAACAACGGCAATAAGTCTGAAATATCTTGAGACTTTCTTTGCTCTTCTGTTTATATATATATTAAAATAATATATATATAATATATATTAAAATAATTATTATCTTGATATATATGTCACTTTATCACACATGTGTTTATATATATACATATATATACACACACATATATATCAAGATAATAATTATTTTAATATATATTATTTATATAATATTATATATATAATATTTTAATATATATTAAACACACATGTGTTTATACACACACACACACACACACACACACACACACACATATATATATATCAAGATAATGATTATTTTAATACCAGGTATGAAGAGCATAAAATTGTATCCCTAAAGACAAGTTCTGTTTTCAAGGATTTGTTGCGGTTCATTTTCAAAAGTTGGGTTGTTGTTTTTTGTAGTATCTTCACATTCAGTGTTTTTTCCTCCTGTCACCCTTTCCCCAGCTGGTGGGGTGGGAGACAGAGGAGGTACAAAAGCATTTGTTTGTTTAAAGAAAAAATACTCATGTCTTCCCATGATGATGAATTCTCTGACCTCAGTCTAGAGGTCAGAGAATTAAAAAAAAAAGGCCACCTGTTTCCAACTGCAGTAAGATTTTCTTCTGGTCCCTGGCTTGAATAGTAATGTCACTTTATCAAAACTTTCTGTACATCATGGGCCTGTAATAAGTTGTGTTCCCAGGTCATCACCACCCTCAAGCTTGTCTCAAGTCCTTATGAGAAGTGCAGAGTCTGAAAGTCAAGTTCCCAACCCCTATGATACTGGATGTCATATTGAGGATATATAAAAATACAAATACAGAGGCAGCCTGATTTTTCTTCAGAATGGTTGGAACAGTTAAATACATGATACAAACCAGTGCTGGTACCATAAAATGCAGCGTGCCTGGAGGCTTCTCCCACACTGACACCAGACATGGAATGCTTGATCAGTGTCATGTCTTAATTTGAGGACTTTTCCAGATGACCTCCAAATGGGCTGGAGATTATGAAAGAGCAGTCCTCTTAGGTGATGGGGGCAGATCAGGTATTAACGGGATTGGGAGAACAACGGAAGAGAGCCATTAGAAGCTGCAAACCAGATTCGTGGAATAAAACAGTGAGGCTGTAGTTATAGGTAACTATTGACTATTTAGGTAGAACAATTTTTCCTCTCCCTGTCCCACAGTAGGAAAAAACACTTCCCCTTCGCATTTATAAAAATGTCTCTTTTCCACTCATAGGTTTGAGATTTTGCTCTGTAAATCAGAAGGAAGAAGGGAGATATTGACAATGGGGAGATGGGAGGGAGAAAAGTTCTGTCTCTCTCTCTCTCTCCCTGTGTCTGGCTGAATCAGTTGACTCACTGCAGTGAAGGAGCATTAGAGGCCAAACTTGAGATTTCATGTGGGGCAGCGCATACGGTGAAGTTCTACAAGGCCTTTTACCAGAGTGAGAAGGAACATAAACCTCCCTAGCCTGGCTCATGTTGGAAAATCTGGCATTTGGGAAGCTTTCTGGGCATCGAGGGACATTGGAGTTAGCAGAGGCATGGCGATTGCCTATGAGTTGCCTAAGTAACTAGTTGCCTAGTTCATCCCTACCAAGGATGAACCCATGGTAGACTGAACCAGAAATATCACTAAGGCCACCTTTGTGACAACTTCTGTTAACAGACCACCTTGGGGGTCCCTGTGAGACATTCATATAACTGCTTTCTAAAATAACAGAGGTAGCTTTGCATTTGGGGTGGCCTGAAGTCTATTACTAGGAATAGACTCTGGCCTATCAAGTCAGAATCTATTTGGAGCTAAGAGCTGGTACCTAAGGTGTGAGCTACCACAAGGGAATTAGAACTTAAAAAATATCAGACTGTACTTTGAGAATTCAGTAAAAAACCCACCCAATTGTATCAAAGCACAAACATAAAAAATCATTTGAAAGCCTTTAAATAAGGCTCTGGGTAAAAATCCATTTCATCATCTCTGCCAGCTTTGCTTGGCTCATTGTCTTCTTCCAGCAAGACAATCAGTGCAACGTCTGTTGGCATCTTCACATGTCTTCTTCTCCTTCTGCTTCTGCTGCCATATCACCTTCTCTGCTCTAACCCTCCTGCTTTCTCTAACAGGGATTCTGTGAGTATATTACACCCATTCGGATGGTCCAAGTGTAATCTTTACATCTCAAGATTCTTAATCACATCTGCAAAGTACCTTTGGCCATGTCATGCAGGGCATTCAGAGAGCCTGGGGATTGAGACATGGACATCTTTGGTGGCCAATTACTCAGCCTGTCATTAGAGGATAAAAGAAAAGGAAGAAGAAACACTGGCAGAGTTCCACGAAATAAGATCAGCTCAAATGGAGGTCCAATCAACCCAGTGGGCTTGACCTGAGTGTAGGAACAAACATATCAAGCTGTTTTTTCCTCATCACCAATCTCTTCTAACTCTGGTCCAAGCTCCCTGGCATTCTCTTGTGGATATGAGATTTCCTACTTGGCGAGAATGCAATAATCAGGATGATGGCCATATGGGACACACTGGACAGCTACAAATCTCATTGTGAATTGCTGCATTGATATCTGGGTGCCCATCAGAGCATTCATAGCTTAAGAATTATTGGTAAGTATAATACTGATCAGAGTCATGTGCTAAACATACATGCTCTGGGACAGACGCTGAACTAAACAAGTTTATATTTTTGTTTATTAATTCTCACCATAACCCTGAGTTTAATTTTGGTACAACTTTTCTTTCAAAATTCTATTTGCATACTACCCAAATATTATTCTAGATAACAGACACTGAGTCCATTTCCAGCCATGTTCTTACTGAGATTTCTCCATTGGGATATATCTGTTTGGGTCACAAAAGTAGAAAACCCATGCCATGTGAAAGAGTAAAGGAAACATCACTTTCTTAATTAGAGAAGGAGAATTCTAGTATGAGAGGCGACTTGGACAGGGTTGTAACTCCAAGTAGATTTAAACCTTGAAATGCCTAGTCGCATTATCCCTCATTTCATCATTTTGTCTTCTAATCTGCTCTAGGTTTATGGTCAGATATCTTCTTGTACTTGGCAAAACCAAATTTCCTCCAGCATGAGCATCAACTTGCTTACTTGTTTGTCAAATAGAAATGCGACTTAGGGTTTCATATACCGGCTCATGGCATTAATTACCTATGATCATGAGAATCTAAAACAAACTATCAAAATTGATATTGGAAACTGTGGGAAGGGAAGTGAGTAAGTTAAGAGAGGAAAAACTTGAGAGAGGTGTGGCATGAAATTTACCTAAGAAAAAAGTCCTGAGGGAGATGTTTTAATAATATTAGAAAAAAAAGTTTGATTAAATTTAATTAAATCCTCCAATTAATGTGGAAACTAGTGCTGTAAGAGAATCCCTAATGGAAATAGGTCTGGGTAAACTAGATTTGCATTTGACCTCAAACTTTTTTTATGTTTTCAAAGAATAGTGTACCAAAAGGTTGTTTTTTGTTTTGTTTTTTAATATTGGCAAACATTATCTTGAAAGGACAAAATTATGTAAGAGAAAAGGCATGAACTTTGCAGGCAAACAGCCTTGTACCTTGCAAGCAAACAGCAAAGTGACTTCTGATGATATTGTAATAGGATGCATTGGGACAGGGGGTAACTACACTCATGGTAAGCAAAGCATAATGTATCGACTTGTTGAGTCACTATGCTGTACACCTGAAATTAATGTAATATTGTGTGTCAGTTACACTCAAAGAAAAAAAAAAAAAAAAAGATGTCCATGTTTCAATCCCCAGACTCTGTGAAAGAAAAGAGAAAAGAAAAGATGAGAAGAAAAAAAAAAAATAAAAGAAAGAAAAGGAAAAGAAAAGAGCAACATGACAGAATAAATTTCTCTTCTTAAAAAGAGAATGCTTCCCAATCACTCCATAGCATAGCTTCAGGGGGCTTCACTATTATCAGACTCAGACACCTGGGCAACACAAAGCTGTGTCTGATGTGGCAGCTCTGATTGTGCATCTCGGTGATGACAGGGTTAAATGTTTTGTACAGCAGAGCACCTGGTATCAGGTGGATGCTCAGTATGTTTTAATTACTTTCCCCTCTTTCTCTGAAGAGAAATGGGAAAAGGAAGCTTTATGGGGGCCAGAGGCCTTTCATTTTATTCATTCCTTTCCCTCCAATGTTTACAGCATCTAGATTAATATTTCACATACAGGAAATCAAAGTCAAAATCAAAATCAAAAATCAAAACAAAAGATCTTGTTATATTATTGTTTAATGAGTTTTTAAAAATGAGAGCATATGATTTTTTGGAGGAAAACTGTCTACCCATGATTATTAGCAAGACACATTTTGTATTTCTCTATAGTATTATGTTTGACAACATAGAGGAGACAATATATGAAACTTCCTTGTAATTCTAAAATCACAAGCATGGTTCCTTAGAACTAGTTCTCCTTTCCAGGCTGGGATCAGCAAACCATGGCTGGCTGCCTATTTTCACACAGTCTTGAGAGATACGATTTTTTTTTTTTCCATTTTGAAATGGTCAAAAAAAAATCAAAGTAAGAATGATATGTGAAAATTACATGAAATTCAACAGTCTTCATAAATAAAATTTACTGACACACAGCTACACCTACTTGTTTATATATCCTCTGTGTCTGCTTTCATGCTACAGTGACAGAGCTGAGTAGTTCAGGAGGGACTATGTGGCCTGGAAAGCCTAAATTGTTTACTATTTGGCCCTTTCCACAACAGGTCTGTGGACCCCATCCTAAATATCATTTTTGCTATATTAATGGAGGCCCAACAAAAGGACTATGGAGAGCATCTAGAGAGCATGTCAGACATATGCTATTAATGACAGGAAGTTCAGTATTCCTATCTATAATAATAGAACTTCTCTAATGCTTGCATGACATTACATAGCAAGTATCTATATTGACATAGTAATATGGTAAAATACCATTTGACGTAAGACAGACACCAAAAGAAGAAACTGATGCTTTAACTCCAACCAGAGGTTCTTAATCTTTGTGAGATGAGCTCTGCTAGGGGCTGATCTGTGTCCTCTAAAATTCATATGTTGAAGCTCTAATCCTCAGTATCTCAGAATGTCAGTGTGTTTGCAAACAGGGACTTTAAAGAGATAATTGAGATTAAATGAGATTATATGGCTGGGCCCTAATCTAATCTGACTGGCTATTCTCATAAGAAGAAGAAAATTTGGACATGCCAAGATATACCAGATAGACACATAGACAGAAAAAAGAGTGTGCGAAGAGATAGCAAAAAGGTAAACAAAGCAGAGGATACTATGCCAACACCTTGATCTTGGACATCCTTAATTTTGTTGTTGAAGTCACTCAGTCTGTGGTTATTTTGTTATGGCCTGAGCAAACTACTACACCATTATCCCCCAAACAACATCATGCCTATGACTTTTAGAAATGGGATTAGTCTTGAAAACTACACTATTTTTGAACTCCTAGATTAAGAACTTTTCCTAGCATGATTATTTGTTATCATTATTTGACATTAACTTTACTTAACCTGGGATTGAGAACTATTTACTGAACAGATATTTTTGGCAAAGGAGAACTGTAGCTTATAAAACTGTTCTGAAAAACACATTTTTGTTCTTCTTTCCTTGGGCAGCCTCAGGAAGTCTGTGCCTAAAGAAGCAGATCAACCAGTGTGGTCAGTCTAATCAACCCTGAGATTAGTGAGGACAGACCCATGTTTCAGCCAGATCACCCTAACCTAGTTCCTGTATGGAGAACTGTATGGAGTTCCTTCTAGTGTTAATAACTGCCTCAGTCTGTGCGTTCAAAGGATCTTGTCTTTTACCTTATTTGGCAAAAATAAAAATAAAAAATAAAAAACACGTCTTCTAGATCACCAACTCCACCCAGCTCTTAATTAACTCCTTACCTTTACCCTAAAAAAGCCGGTGGTTGTTTAGGTCAGCTACTAGCCTAAAATAAAATCTATGTAGCTCTTTAGTTAGCTCTTGGACATTCTGATATTTTTTTCTCTCTCTTTAGCTAAGTATGTTTCATTTGTTTATGACAGAGTAGGCAGTTAGACGGGAGCTAGAGGCCAGGATGGTGATAAATAGGTTACATATTAGGAGCCTGAAGGCGCAACATCCTGATTTTGTGACTTCAAGTACCTTCAAGAGCCTGGTCTTGTGGCTTCCAAGACCCCAGGGCTAACGGAACCAGGAACCCCAGGTGCAGAAGATGCTCTGCTCTTCTACCTTTGCCCTAGGGTAACCCCTAGACTCATTTTAATACATTCGCATTGTGGTTTTAGTCCCTCCCCCACATGGGAGAAGGCTATAATGACTGTCCAGATATAAACCTTGTAGGGCCAAAAACTCCCCTTCCCAACCTGTGGAAGAAGTCCCCCAAATGACCAGAAGCAGCCTGCATTAGAGACCACCCTGTTCATGACCCAAGATCCTGGCTCACAAAAAAAGATAGGACTCCTGTAGCCTCAGGTCTTTTG
This sequence comes from Mustela putorius furo, assembly GCF_011764305.1. Classification (NCBI taxonomy): domain Eukaryota; kingdom Metazoa; phylum Chordata; class Mammalia; order Carnivora; family Mustelidae; genus Mustela; species Mustela putorius. Next base: position 24,816,541 of record NW_025421341.1, read on the forward strand.
ACCCCTCTGGGTCTGCCCACTCTTCCACCTTGAGAGTGTACTGTCCTTGATAAACTGCTTTGTGCTTGCTTCTTTCCTTCTGGTTGGCTTTGAGTGCAGATCTTCACATAAAATCCTGTGTGGGCTATCCAAGATCCCAGACCTCCATTCACACAGCACAGTCGCTCTCTCTGGTAACATTTACTTACCTTTTTTGTTTTGTAAACAAACAAAAAGAGCCTTAAAAAAGAGCCCGGTGCTGAAATACCTACTGTTACTTGAGGACTCTTACTTGCCTATCAGAATTAAGTGTCTCTTATTTCTTTGTGGCAGCCAAGCAACTGGTGCTTTATGCCTGTCTTTATTCCTCCTCTCCCTCTTCCTTTTTGATCAACAGTACCCTGGGCTCCTTTACAAATTTCTACTCCTGCATATTTTATCACTCGCTTTGATCGAAGGTCTTTTGATGTAGATTTTTATAATGTAATCTATCCTTGGCGTATTGTATGTTTTAATCATCATTTGGAAGAAGTCTTTTTATGCAGGGTTTCACGGTAGCCACCATCTTTATTTCACTGTCAATTTTTAACTCACGTGTGAAGCGCTGGAGGAGATGTTGTTTCCATTCTGAAGGGTCTAATTAGAGATGAGTTGGCAAATACCTTAACCGTACGATATTTCAATTTGAGCTTCAGCAAACTCCTGGATCTCTCAAACTTGGCTAAAAATAACTCAGCATCATTTCTGTGCTCAAGATACTCAAGCTGAGGAGGAGTAAAGCTTGCTAGTTAGAATGGGTAATCTGGAAGCAAACTGTGTGGGCTCATATCTCAGTTGCTTTGGACTTTCTACATGACCTTGCGTAAGTTCCTTAAATATTCTGCCTCAGTTTCCTCATATGCACAATGCAGATAATATTTGTGTCTAGCTTGTACCGTTATTATGAGCAGTATATTAATTAATACAGAGTTTAGATGATAGCCTGGCACAGAGTAAGAGCTGTGGAAAGCTTTGCTATGACCAAATTTATGCATAGCTTTGCTTATACAGAAGAGTCATTATTGCATCTCCATAGTTCAAAACAGGCATTTTGCCATGCATCTCTGTTACTGGGGAGTTGGTATTAGCTGAAGTTCTCACATGGTTCTACATATTCCTGAATCTGGTAGAATCCAAGATGAAAGTATTTATTCTGAATTCAATCGTAATGAATTAGATAAAAAGTATCCAGGGTATGTGGATGATTCTGTTCTAGAACATTCAAATTACATTAAAGTTATATAAATCTAAAATATTACCTTCCTGTTGGGCAATCTTTCAAAGACTGATGGCTAGGCTCCATTGTCTTTTGGTGTGAATCAGTTGGAAATTCTTGTGTTGTGTGTTTGTGCGATTTAAGATGTCTAATCAATAGGTTTATAGATCTCTGAGGGGGAATTATATTCATCAAACAACATTTTGAAAAGGTGACAAGAAGGGGTAGTAAACTTAAATAACATGGTTCCCCAGCTGCATTAATTAGGTGGCTGAGAGCAGCAATGCATTCCTCCTCTTTTTGATTTATTTCTCCTATAGTGGTAATTATTTTTTATAAAGTAACAAGACTGGTTCCTCAGTATTCACAAATATCTTCTAGATAATACAAAAAGGAAAACAACAACAACAAAAAAAAAACCCTGAATGAGGCTTTCAGAGACAACGAGATGAATACTGAAAATGAATGTAGAGGGTTTCTGAACTCATAGTGAACTCATCATCTAACTATTTATAAGACTCTTTAAGACTAGGTCAAATTTCACAATTGGAATAAAATCCCAAAATATTTCCACTGGATTGTTAAACTTTTTACATTTTATACTCTTCAAGCTCTCTTTATGACTCCACTCTACAACTGAAAATAAAAATTTGATTTTAAGGAGACGTATTTCTTTGTTATACATTGCAAATACCTCGTTTGAATAATTTTGTCATTGAGTGAAGCAATTGTTTTGGTGTTATTTTTTTTAAGATTTTACTTATTCATTTGACAGAGAGAGAGATCACAAGTGGGTGGAGAGGCAGGCAGAGAGAGAGGGAAGCAGGCTCCCCTCTGAGCTGAGAGTGCCAAGCGGGGCTCAATCCCAGAACCATGAGACCATGACCTGAGCTAAAGATAGAGGTTTAACCCACTGAGCCACCCAGGTGCCCTGGTGTTATTTTGAAACACAGGCTGAGCAAAAAGTAGAATTGTGGTGAAGTTCAGATGTATTTGTTCTGATCAATTGGGTTTGAACGCAACCTCCACCCAGTAACAGTCTTAGGCTAGTTGCTCAACCTCTCTTAAGACTCAGCTTCCTTAACTGCAAAATGGGAATTACAAATACCTCCCTCACAGTGTTATTATAATAATAAAATGAGTGATCTACAGAGAAGCCTCACCACCAACCAGTGGCCCGTGGCAAGTACTTAGTAAGAATAGTCTGCTGGGGGGCGCCTGGGTGGCTCAGTGGGTTAAGCCTCTGCCTTGGGCTTGGGTCATGGTCTCGCGGTCCTGGGATTGAGCCCTGCGTCGGGCTCTCTGCTCGGCGGAGAGCCTGCTTCTTCCCTCTCTCTGCCTGTCTCTCTGCCTGCTTGTGATCTCTCTCTCTGTCAAATAAATAAATAAAATCTTAAAAAAAAAAAAAAAAAAGAATAGTCTGCTGGGACTCAAGAATCCTCAGCCTCCAACACCTTAGTATTCGATAATTATCTCCTCAAGAATCTAGCTTGTTCCAGAAATCTTTCATCAGGTTTTATTTTTTGTTTTCTTTAGAAGTTTACTTGATTAAGCAAAACATGAAGCTCTATGCAGAAACCCTGTAAGTTCATTCTATGAATCAGTTCAACATCTTGAACTAAAGTGTCAACTGAAAAATCTGTCACCTAGATATGGTGTTACATAATTCTTAAACCTATTTCAGGCACTTTTGTATGTTGACATGGGTTATAGAGATGTAGGCGAGCACTGGAGGGGTGGGTAGTGTCTATGATATCCCTCCTCAGTAAGAACCCTTGTCCATCTAGCCCTACTCTAGGTACAGTGGGAAATCCAAAGGAAGATGACTATCATTCTCCAAGAGATTTTGAATAAGGTTGAAAGAAAAGCAATTGCAAGATAATATGGGTATACATAATCATAAGGAGAATGTTCTATAAGAAAGAGGGGAAAAAAACCATCCTAGGAGGTCTATAACTATAACTGAACTGAATCATTATTGAACTTCATTGTCTGAGCAGACTTGGCTGAAGAGGGCCGGGTATCTCTTGATTGTTGCCCATGAGTGAAACACGTTAGAACCTGAGGGAGAAGATGTGACCATTGTCAGAAATGAACATAGAAGGAGGGAAGGGGAAAAGGCACATAATTAGCCCAAGACCAGAGCATTTGCTTGGTGGGAAGTTGGGCAGAAGCAAGAGCCAGAACACCAGGAGCTGGGGGCAAACCATTTGGAGACACATTGCCCAGCCTCCTTCCATTATTTGCCCTTCGGCTTATATCCCCACGACCTAAACCTCCACAGACCTCGGTTTCATTTTACATAAAATAGAGAGAGTAGCTATGGCACATAGTTAGTATCCAGTAACATCGGCTACTACTGACTAGAGATTGTTGCATGTTTATACATAAAACAATTATTTCATACTCAGAACAAAGCTATTAGGTAGGTATTTTGTCCCCATTTTAAAACTCAGAAAAATTGAGACAGAAGAGATAAAGCAGTTTGCCAAGATCACACAACTACTAAATGCTAGGTTTTGAGTATGACCCAAATGGTTACCTGATATTACAGCCCATTTGTCCCCATTATGCCACCCCATGGAAGCCCATCAGGGAAAGTAAACCAGAGGTGGCCTCTATAGAGAAAGTCGTACAGTATCAACACGGTCCTAAACTGGACCAGTGGGTTAGCAGCATCCTCATCACCTGGGAATTTATTAGAAATGCAAATTTTCTGGCCACACCCTGGACCTAACCTTGTACTAACCCTGAAAGTCTGGGGTTAAGATCAGCAATCTGGGGGCGCCTGGGTGGCTGAGTGGTTTAAAGCCTCTGCTTTCGGCTCAGGTCATGATCCCAGAGTCCTGGGATCAAGCCCCACGTCCAGCTCTCTGCTCAGCGGGCAGCCTGCCTCCTCCTCTCTCTCTCTCTCTCTGCCTGCCTCTCTGCCTGCTTGTGATCTTTGTCTGTCAAATAAATAAATAAAATCTTTAAAAAAAAAATCAGCAATCGGTCAACCTGTGATTTAACCAACTGTCCCACTAATCCTGATATACATTAAATTTGAAAGCCACTGCTCTAGACTAAGTCCTATGGCTTAGAAAAGATCAAGAAGATAGAAAGGCAGAGGATGTTTCTGTATCTTTTTGTGAAGAATTAAAGAGACAAGTTAGTTAAAAAAGAAATTACTGTGGCAATGACTATGAACTTTAACCTATAGGCTTCAAGTCCCCCCACCAAGTGACCAAACTGATGAATACAATCACTAAACAAAAATAACTTATGAGCTAGAACATGCAGGGCAAAGTTGCAGTACTACTCAGAGATCACTGATCTCTGCAAATACTCATCAAGAAAAACACACCTGTGCACTGATTGCCATGCCTACTGTCTATTCCCATCTCCCATCTAGGCTCCACTTCTGCCACTCTCTGGCTTGTATATACACTTGGCAATATTTAGCCATAAATCAACTGTAACATGCTTCCTTATTGCAAGTGTCACTAGCCTTCCCTGCCACGCCAACTTCCCTTCCTTACCTGGCTGCTGCTGCTATCATGCCAGCCTTATCTAGGCATCATAACCCAAAGATATGACACCCACAATACCCCCTATTTTACCCCCCCCCACACACATGCACACAACTCTCAGGTTGTTTATGTGCCCTCTCTGCTCCAAAATGTATTGTCAAAACTGACAAACCTGCACTCTTCACACAGAGCAATGGGAGAACTCAATGGTTCAGCATGGGGACCCTGAAGTTTATTTTCCTAGGTACAAATTTTAACTCCACCAAGTACTTGCTCGAGGAGTTATTTATAACTTCTTCTTTTTAAAAAATTATTTAGGGGGACCTGATGACTCTTTCAGTTAACTGGCTGACTCTTGATTTCAGCTCAGGTCATGATATCAGGATCATGGGGTTGAGCCCCATCAGACTCCTTACTCAGTAGAAGTCTACTTCTCTCCCTCTCCCTCTGCTTCCCCCCCCCCCATCAATGTACAGGTGCGGGTGCTCTCTCAAAAAGAAATAAATAAATCTTTAAAAAATAAATAAATACTTGTTATATGTTTATTTGTTTGTCTTGACTTCTTAGTGCCACAGTCTCCTCATACATAAAGCAAAGATAAAAATTAAGATGGAGGCAACATAGTCATATGATGCATATGCTTCCTGTAAAGCCAATGACAATAGAGTAGTTAATATTTTTGTGCCTAGCACAGAGTCTAGCAAATAGCATGAAAGTGTCTACATGCACACATAAACACATACTTGTTGAAACTAAACCAGATAGAAATGCCCATCTCGGACACCTGGGTTGTTCAGTAGGTTAAACCTCTGCCTTCGGCTCAGGTCATGATCTCAGGGTCCTGGGATTGAGGCCCACATCAGGCTCTTCTGCTCAGCGGGGAGCCTGCTTCCCCCTTTCTCTTTCTCTGCCTGCCTCTCTACCTACTTGTGACCTCTCTCTGTCAAATAAACAAATGAAATCTTAAAAAAAAAAGAAAAGAAAAGAAAAGAAATGCCCATCTCTACAGTGGACTCCTTTGCAAAGGTATAAAATGTTTTCTTTTGTGCCATGGACCTTTTTGTCAGTCTGGTAAACTGCATGAATTCCTTCTCAGAAGAGTGTTTTTAAGTGCACGAAAGGAAATGTGTTAAGGATTAATTATAAAAATTCCAAGTTTACTGAAAAGCAGTCATTGAGATATGTAAAAAATACATCTGTGACATAGCAATATTGTGCATCCTTTTTATTAATAACAAAGTCTAGCAACATTGCCAACTACTGTAATTTCAAAGAGGTGACAAAATTTGTATCAAGACCACTGAAATGGAATGTGAACATAACTGAGAGCGCACTGGCAAGAAACCTCAGTTGCTGAGATCCTGGTGACATTTTTCTTGGAGGGATCATTGAAGGAAATGCTAAATTCCCACTACAGATTAATGAAATACAGTTGTAATATTTTGCTGCCTGAGTTCTGAGATTCTCTTAAGCCTAGATTAAAGTCCACAAGTTTGAAGTTTGATTTATAAAAACCCATGAAGTCGACCAGCAGAGACTGAAAGCGAAAAGAAATGAAACCATTGGTCATGCCTTCCTTATTTATGACTATTTATAGGCAAAATCAGCCGCCACACAAGTAATGGGTAAGGACTCACCAGTATGGCTAATTTGACCGGAGAGGTTGTGATGTTTCAGAGAGAGTATGGCCTGTCCTGGACTTTCCTAACATTTTCCTTCAAACACGGTCTAATTTGGAAACTTCCTATTTAATGGCTTGATTATAGTCTTCAGAAAACGTAAATATGATACTTTGGCATTTGTTAGAGAAGAAATATGTCCCATTTATACTGCTGGCACCGTGTCGAAGTGTGAGGCAATTTGCACTAGAGAAAGCTCTTTCTCCTTTGGGCTAGAGCCAGGAATCTTTATAATGCTCCTTTTTATCTGAGTGAATCCTGGGCCATCGCCCTGCTGATATGTTCAACCTCTTTTAATTCTAATTCTGGCTTTTCAATAAAATAGTAAAATCAAATAGGATCCTATATACCCAATTGCTATATTTTACATGTCATTATTTGTGTGTAGGGAAAAGACCCAGGTAAGATGAGAGGGACACTCAGTAATTATACCAACTACAATGTCTCAACTGCCTATACCTTCAAAAGAGAATGGAAAATCATCTGGATAATTCTAAATTTATATTTTTCTTTGGATCATTGAAATGAGAATAGTGTGTTTATTTGAACAAAAAATGGTAATGGGGCATGAAAAAAAGCAGAGGACTTTGATGAGCCCCTTCCTTCATAAGTGACCTTGAACAAGTTCATGGCACTCATCTGTAAAAAGAGGACAGTACAACATTCTTCAGAGAGATGTTGGGAAAGTTAAATTGGATATTTGGTAAACTACAAAGCTCCATGAAAATAGCAGTTCTTATTACGGAAATAGCCATATTTCTACCTGAGTTCCACTTTGTTGCTACAGAACTATTTATATGTAAGGTAAAAAGTTACATAATACATGTAGGGTAAAAACAGTTTAGATGAAATGAAATAAGCACATTTCAGAAAATTAGTATCTTTTTGACAGATTGGGAACCACAACCAAAAAAAAAAAAAGTATTTCATGTAAGGAATATTTGAATTGCTAATACTAAAGTTATTTGTTTAAATGCTGGTATAAAAGCGGTGATGATCCAAAGATTATACGACTCCATGAAGACTGGCAAAGATACTCTCAACCATTTACTAAACCAGAACAGATTGTCAAGTGTAAAGTTTTACAAGACATGTTTTGTGTTTGAGGATTGGTATCATATGCTTGGTGAAAAGAAGGAAAGCTACTTTAACTCAACTGCCTGGATTTTTTCTTTTTCCACATCTAAAATACCAAATAGAATTGGGCCATTGTTTAAAGTATTCTTAAGGTCAGTTTTCTCAATACTCATAGGCTGTATGATCCATGGAACAATCCAGATAAAAATGCTGTACACAAGATTGCATACGTACAAAATATGTGACTCATGAAATCCTGGACTAAAATGAAAAGAAGTTCCAAGTTCCTCAAATGATGAAGGGTAGAAATTTGTCCTTAATTATATTACAAATCATAGTAAAGACACCTCTCTTTAACTGTCATTGTACTCTTAACATTCTGTTCCTTAACTTTCCATTCCACATGTTTTGACTACTAACTCCAGACAATAGGAAGGGTTCAGTTATTAGTTTTGCAGTGTTATTCGTCTTGTGGAGTTTTTTTTTCCTTTTCTTATTCAAAAGAGTGGGGCATTTACGAATAAACAGTGACAAGCTTCATGAAACTTATAGATGTGAGAGATTTATGAGGAGGAATGAGAAACCCAAGTGGCATTCCTATTGCTATGTGATTTCCAAAGTTCTCTTTTCCATCATGTAGTATTACTAAAACTTAGAATAAAAATATGTAATGACAATACCACATAAATTTTGTCCTAGAAATTACAAATTTGGATTGTATTTCTGGGCTATGCATGTCTGAGGTTATGGTATACAATTATTTTCAAGTGACAAAACGTGCTTATGCTTGACAAGGGAATCCTGCAATCTGAAGTTGAGGTGTTTTTTCAAGGAAATGAGGGTTCCCTTCAAAAGAGCAGTTTGAAGATGCACTTTTAAAAAAAAATGGAGGTTGCTTCCCCATGAAAGTGGGGCCCATCTGATTTCTCACAGCTCGTTTTCAGGGCCAAGTCACGTGGCCAGAAACTGAACTGAACACCGGCTGTTCTCTGAAACAGGTGGACCTTATTTTTACAGTCTCACGTCCAGTCCGCTGTCTGTCATCACACGGCCTTAATGTCAAGAACTGACAGGTTTCAAATATTGATGGGCAAACGTTGGTAGATTCAGAACCTTGGAACCATCCCAAAATATTCAAATCTTGCAAGTCTGTAAAACCAGTCAGGAAAACGGACTGTTTGGTAAAATGTCCACAGCTTCTTATTTTCACATGGGATTAAAAAAAAAAAAAAAAGCACGGGAGAAAACTGCCCTTTTGATATTTTAACTCATGCATTCTTTGAAGTCTTAGCACAGGGCATTAGAACCCAGTTCGGAATAGGTAATGCACTTTTGCAAGAGACAGAATGGATTTCTTCAAAGTGTTTGGCACTTAAAAATTTACTTGAGAACATTTTTTATTCATTTTGTTTTCCTTAATGCTTTTTTTTCTGTTTTTTTCTACATCAGTGATGTTCAAGAGAGAATATGAAATTCGCTCTGTACTTGAGAGAGTATCATGACCTCTCAAGTAAGCCTTCTGTCTGTGTGGCCTTGTCTCCTTTTGTGACACGTACACTACCTAGAGTCATGTATGTCTCAAAGAAATCCATGTAACTTTTTTGCTTTGTTGCCTACTGTATTTTTTTTTTTCTCTTTTAGGAGTTGAGGGAGGAAAGAAAAGTTACCATCATGCTGATTCTGGGTATAAATAGAGTGTCAGTAAGCTCTCACACAAAGATCTTGCCTAGAAGAGTGAATTAATTTTCTTAATTATTCCATGCCAACAAATTGCCTTTTTTTTTTTTTTTACTTATTCTGTGGAATCCTTCAATGTAGAAGAAAACAAGTGAGCATCTCATACCATTAAAGTTCTATTCTGTGTGTGTGTCTGTGTGTGTGTGTGTGCATGCGCTCGCGTGTTTAAGATAGGAATGTAGAACCAGGGTGTGTCTACTTGAAATTCTAATGCTGAAGAAGAAAGCAGATTTCAGGATTTGAATAATTTCATTTAGCCAATAAAAGTATAAATCATTCTGCAACAGCTATTTTTCCTTGACGTGACTTTGGATTAGAAATGCAGTCCATCTCGGAGCAGCACTTATGCAAATGCTGGCAGTGGTGGTGTGGTTGATCACATTAGAGCCCTGTGTTAGTGGATCACCTGTGTGGCAGTGATGAAAAGATCAGTGAGTTTTCATGCTGAGATGAAATGATGCACCGCTTTGTATCATGTCATCAGCAAGTGTCATTTTAATAGGACTACAAATCATGGTGACATCAACAACCTCAAACAAATCTTCCGGATATTTAAATACGCTGATTCCTCCCTGGAGGCCGATGAAAGATGTAAAAACAAAAACAAAACAAACAGAAACAAAAAGGACTACCAGGTCAGAAAGTCGCAATATCTAAGTAACAGAATTTCCAGTTTATTTTAAGCTGGAAACAAGCTATATGGGCAGAGGACAAGTGGTGTTGTGGCTTTCATGAGACTGGAGATTATTAATTCCCAAACAATTTACAATCAACTCTGAGTCTGTGTGCTATGGAGAAAGTGGCAGGATTTTTTTCCCCCCATGGCATGATAACAGGGTGGGGAGGGGGTCGGGTGAGGGGTAGAGGATTACGGGCCCATTGCTCAGCCCTCCTATCCCTGGAATCAAAAAGAAAAAAATAGCTCTAGGCAGTGAAAACCACTGCCCATGATAGTTATTAGACAACCTAAACTTCTGTAATGCATAGGCAATCAAATCTGACATTTTCTCTTTTAGAATTTTTCAAAAATGCCTGTGGTATCACTCAATAGTTTCTTGGTCACAATATTCTATATCCTATATAAGGGGATAGATACAATTGTATACAAAAATTGTATCTATTGTACCATTGTATGCAAAAATAGATACTACAAATTAAACAGTACAGACTCCAATTTTTTTTTTAACCCAAGTTGAATCAACCAACAAAAATCCAGTGTGAGCTCAAGATTGTTCTAGAATGCTATGATACCTATATACTAACTGTGGCTTCTTATTCTAAAGATCCTTCCCCTCTATGTTCTGCCTAAAAAAATAAAGACATGCCATATAGTACATTTAGGATATTACAGTAGTATTTTAGATCTGCTTTTATCACTTTATTTCAAATTATTAGAGACTTAGACAAGAAAGAGGAAAGGAAGTAATAGAGTAGAAAATCAATTTGATGTGTCCTTTGGGTGCCCTTTAGAAAAGTATATTTAGAGCAGCCTTAAAAACACTTATTGCTTAAGGAAGCCATCTTATTGCCTTATTAAAAGTACAGAAAAGGCAAATATGAAGCCACAAATGCAATGATTAGAACAACAGAAAAAGGAATCTTAGAAATGTGTGCTGAGATTTAAGTTGATTCACCCTCGCTGGAATTTAGTTGGTGAGATCCTAAAGATGACCACAGACATAATCCACCCAAGAGGATTTCGAGGCTTGCGTGTTTGGAGACTTTCAGAACCCAAAAGTGTTTATGATGTGTTCTGTCTGCAGATGACTGTCTGTGGTCACACTTTAAGCTGGTTTGAGTGCAGAATTATTTCAGATTTAAAAAGACAACACCATGTAAAATGGCAAAGGATTACTTAAAGCATAATCTGGCAGAGGTTTAGGAATGAATGAAAATAGCTTATTTTTTTTACTGATGTGGATTCTCTTACCTCCCTCACTTGGCAACCTAATCATGGGCATGTACACTCACAAAAATAAAATATTCTCCCACACTTACAAGTGGAGTATCCATTATACTATCCCATACTTTTTTCATCGGAAAAAGAAAAGCATCAAAATGCTCCCCTTTATCAATTATTTATTTAAAAATATACAAGTCTCTAGGGAAAAAACCTTTCTGGCTTATCTCCTATCTTCTCTTTCAAAATGGTTTAGCTACTTTAGGATCTAAAGTCAGCTGCTTTCTCCCATTGATGAAGACTGATATCATACTACACAGTGAAAATAATAATATTGTTTGATTACCTTTTTTTCATCTTAGAGCCTAATGCAACTTCTTTTTGCAGAATGATATTCTTAGCGTTTTTTGTTTTTGTGGGTTTTTTTTCTGAGAAAGAGAGCATGAGCAGTGAGGGAAGGGGCAGAGGGAGAGAGAATCTTAAGCAGGCTCCATGCTTAGCATACAGCCCAAAGAAGGGGTTGATCTTGTGATCCTGAGATCATGACCTCAGCTGAAATCAAGAGTTGGGTGCTTAACCAACTAAGCCAGCCAGGCACCCCCAACAAGGCTATTCTTATCTAACCAACTCGTAAGAATTGATCAGTGTATAATTTATTCTTAATATTTTATTTTTTATATTTTCCCAAGACTTGATATCTCCATATATACGAAGAACATATATGTGTGTGTATGTATGTGTATATATGTATATATATAACCCTCCAGAGGTTCTGTGTACATACGCACATACACACACACACATTCTCTATTACACATATAGGTGTATATACATATATACATATATACACGTGTATATACATATATATACACATATACACCTATATGTGTAATATATATGTGTATGTATATATGTGTAATGTATATATATACACATATACACATATATGTGTAATAGAGAATACATGTGTGTGTATGTGCGTATGTACACAGAACCTCTGGAGGGTTAATTACTTAATAGAAATACACATTAACCCTAAATGCCAGTTCCCCCAGAACAAAACATTTTTGTAAAACTTAACTTTAAAAAAAATATATTTTACTTCATTTTAAATCATATCATTGCAAGAAGTAATTCTAAATTGTGTGGCTTAAGAGACTGGCATTACCTAGATGGTCATGACTTTGCTTTAAGAAGTGATTCAGCATATGAGGTGCAGCTTATGGAGACTACTAGATGGTGTGGAGTCTCAAGGACAATTATATTGAAGGATGTGCTTCCTCAGGATTTCCTTAGGATTCTCAAAGTCAATGCCTGGATTCCTCCCTGTTGTAAACTAATGAGGCAAAACCTTCTCAAGAGGCTGCATAGGGTAACTCAGACTTTGGGATTTGGAGAGCTGGATTTTTTTTTTTTAATTGTGTGGTTCAACATAATGTTGCCAAGTTTTTATTATAGGCATTAAATACATTGATATTAAGAACTAATATCCATTAACATTATCATTTCTAAAATGTTTCATAATCAAGGACATGCCTTTAAGTCCACATATTTTTTTTTAATTATGTTGCTAAAAACCAACGAAAACTTGATGGTGGAAATACATTTATCCCAGGTTTTTTTTTTTTAATAATTTTTTATTTTTTATAAACATATATTTTTATCCCCAGGGGTACAGGTCTGTGAATCACCAGGTTTACACACTTCACAGCACTCACCAAAGCACATACCCTCCCCAATGTCCATAATCCCAAACCCTTCTCCCAAACCCCCTCCCCCCAGCAACCCTCAGTTTGTTTTGTGAGATTAAGAGTCACTTATGATTTGTCTCCCTCCCAATCCCATCTTCTTTCATAATTATTCTTCTCGTACCCACTTAAGCCCCCATGTTGCATCACCAGGTTTTGTGAATCATTTAGGTGAACACACGAAAGCTCGGTAGCCATATACTTAGATAATTCCCTCCTGAATTCTTCTGCCCTAAAGCTATTAGAGTACTTCTGTGTGCCAGTTCTTGGACTAGACTGACAGAGCTTGAGAAGCGAGAATATATACCATGTCTACCCTATTTCATAGGCTAGAAGGACATAGTCTTACCTCCTTTTAGTTGCGTGACCTTGTGCTAATCACTATTTAACAACTGTGAGTCTGCATGGCTGTCCTCTTAGGTATGAGAATAAGAATGTCCCCACTACACAACTGAGAGGCTAATTGATATCCAAATGGCATTCAACTGATGAGAGTAACTATCACCAAAGATCATTAAATGTTGTCTATACAAGGTGTTTTGTAGGAGATGAAAAGTGACAGATTGTCCTTAAGACATTATTGGTCTCCCAGACCCTCAGGAAGACACATTTATGGCCACAGCACAGACAAGAACTTCCCGGTGCCATCAATATCACAGAACCTCTGGAGGGTTAATGTCACATAAGGTGTCCACGAATCTATTAAACATATCTCATGAATCATTTTGCCAGTTATTGGGCAGAAGTGCACAAAACTCCCTCTTAGAACTATAGGAAAGAGCCCAAAGAATTGAGATACAATCTGAATGCTATCATAATCGGGTTCTGAAATTCCATTCTTGTTAAGGATTATACAGCTTAGAGAATCTAATAAAACATCTGACAAAAAGCAACAGATTCAGGCAGTGTGGCCTGGAGGCATGTGTTCCTACAGAGGAAGAAGTGACCATGCCATGAAGTCCTCAGCCATCTCCTTCACTCTAGCCTACAAGAACTGGTTGTGAAGTGAGCAAACGCACTGTCAAATTTTAATGTTAAATAGATACATATGGAACAATGTGTGTTCTTTTCGTTTTTTGTTTTGTTTTGTTTTGTTTTACTCACTTGACATGAGATCCACAATCAAGAAACTAATATAGTGTTAGGACCCTTGACGCCCACTGTATTTTCCCATACACACAAAGTACAATCTTGCAGAAAGCTCAGTTTAATTCCCACAGAAATGAGATTCAAATGTTTCCCAGTGCGATTAGTTAGGGATTCATTTTGCAACCTCCCCCCAGCCCCCCTTCCCCCCTCTGTTACAATACTACCCATGGCTTTAGGCCCAAAGCACTCACAAATCTACTTGTGTCTCTATAAATCTTATTCTCAGAATCTTCCTTTTCACAAAAGCGTAATGGTTTTTACGGGTTCGTTTGTTTTATTCAGAGAAAAAGTACCAGGCAAAGGTAAGAATCTCATGGATAGGTTAGGGATAAGAAGTTTCTAAAAGTTGCTCCATAGGCAAGGTTTTGTTTTTAGGGCTAACCCAAAGTCGTCCTGTGAGATCAATCCTACACATGTACACTGTTCCCCAGCCTCCCTCTGCCCGGAAGACCCATCGGGAAGGTCAGAGAAACCAACTCACCTTTGACATTTCAGGAGAAAAGGAAAGGGAAGGCCAGTTCAGGACACATAGGTATGGTAAGCACATTTCCCAGGAAATGTTCAATCTTCTTCCTTGTATAGATTTCATTGACTACAGGGGTTCCTGGGTGGTTCAGTCAGTTAAGCGTCTGTCTTCAGCCAGGTCGTGATCCCAGGGTCCCGGGATTGAGCCTGCTCAGCGGGGAGCCTGTTTCCCCTTCTGCCCTTCCCCTTGCTCACACTCATGCACACTCTCTCTGAAATCAATAAATAAAATCTTGAAAAAGAAAAAAAACAGGTTTCATTTTCATTGACTATAGATAAGGAAATGCTTCAACAAAGAAGAAAAATAGAGTAGACCACGTCTAGAACTCCCGGTTTTCCTTTGCTCCAACATGTATTTGATTCTGTTGTGGTAGAGCCATGTTAACTGTGACCTTGACACTGCATGTAAGTTCAGAAGCCCTTGTTTCAGTGCAGACTGCCTTGGATGGCTGTCCCTTCATGAAAAAGGCTGCACCCCTCAGGCGCACACAGTCCTGACCACACTTCCTCTCAGCATCTCTCGCACAGGTCCTTCTTCTCATTCCTAGTGTGCAACCCTTTACGACTTCACCTCTGGGTTTCTAAGGGTCCTAACAGCTTCTCGCTGCCTCGCATGCATGCATCTCCTACACAACCCCCAATCTACTTAGCCTCATGGACCACGCTTAGGAAATAGGCAGCAGGTGTCTAAATAGTGTTTTTACCTTTTTGCTCCCTTCTCAAAAAACTTCCATGATTCTCACCTACAAATGTAATAATATCCGAATCTTAGCTTTACAACTGAGATCCATGCTTACCTGCTGCTATTCCTTATACAAATCCCATTCTCCCTCTTTTTTTATTTTTTTTTTTTTTTGAGAATTATTTATTTATTTTAGAGAGAGAGGGAGAGAGAAGCATGGTGGGGAGAGGCAGAAAGAAAGGGAGACTCTTAAGCAGACTCAGTCCTGAGCCGGAGGTGGACCTGCCTCTCACGACTCTGAGATGACGACGTGAGCCAAAACCAAGAGATGGCCGCTTACCTGACTGCACCATCCAGGCGCCCCTACAAATCCCATTTTTCTTCCACTCTGGTCAGCTCAGCATTTCTGAAAAGGCCTAACACTCCCCCCCACCCTGAGTCATTTGAATTGTTACCAATTTCTGCATGTGAAATTTGTTCTCGGCAACCTCTAGCAGTTAACACCACTGAGCAAAGGCTTTTCCTGGAGACATTACTCTTACTGATCTTTTCTGAGAGTCACTCTGGATGTGCCAAGTGTTCTTCACAAAAGTTTAAAAAAAAAAAATGCCAGTACTATTATGCAGAATCTGGTTCAATGATATTTTGGGGAGTTCCCTCTCTCCCTGACATCTTATACTATTAAGTGTTTTGTTGTTGTTGTTGTTGTTGTTTTATTTTGTTTGTTTTAACTAACATTGTTAAACATTGGGCTGGGAAAAAAAAGAGGTAGAAAAAAACAAGCGGAATGTTGTAGAGAAAATATCTAGGAACTCTACTACTCGCAAGGAGTTACATAGTTACCTTTCAATCACCCACTAGGAAAGTGGAGAGCAATTAAGAAATGCTCCCCATGGGTATGTGCTTTGGTGAGTGCTGATTGACAGATCTGTACCCCTGGGGATAAAAATACATGTTTATAAAAAATAAAAAATTAAAAAAAAAAAAAAGAAATGCTCTCCATGTCTTTGCATAGAGACCCAACACCTTTTCTTTAAAGAATGGAATCATCATGGCCAAGGAGAATCAAAAAGAAGCCAAAACTCGTGCCCCGTTTCATGACCTACTGAGGGCCTGCTGTGAGTAATGATTCCAGTTTATTGGTGAGGCAGATTGGTTTCTGAATTGATGACCAGCCAGTGCATGAAAAAGGCATTTCTAAATAAGTAGAGGTAGAGAGAGAAGGTATCACTGAATCCTTTCATCTCTGATTAGTTTCTGAAGAAACTACAATACAATAAGGACTAAAATATGCACAATTCCTGCGATCATGGATCTTTAGGATCTAGAATAATATGTGTTACTGCTGAGGCAGAAGGGCAGAACTCTTTTTAAAAGAATCTGGCCGTTGATGGCAAACCTCGGCTCCATCAACAAAAACCTTGCCACTGAGAGAAGCGATATTTTATTGTGCTGAATCTTTATTACTGCAATGTAATATTTTCTATTAGATCATTCCACCCTACCCCTGATATCTATTCCTTTATTGATCATAGAATGTGCACCCAAATGAAATGGGTAGGGTGTTTGGAGAAAGGAATGAAAAGGAAAAACCGGTTGTGTGAAACCAACCGGTTTTCCTTGGGTAGTAGCATATTTGCTGAATGTGCATCTTTACATAACACTGTTTTTGCACTTTCCGTGAAACAAAAATAATCCTAAAAAGCTTTACAAACTCTGATAGGTTATCTTAATGGATTTATTTAAAGAAATACTTTGTAAGTATTTGAACATACCTAGTGCATATATGTACATGTACAAACTTGTACATGCATACTTGTGTATACACACACACACACAAGCACACATATAAAAGTGTAGCTATTACCCACACAGCTGGCACAGTTTTCAAGGAGGAAAAAACTGCTCTAAAGATGTTAATCTTAGGTCAATTTTTTTTTTCAAATCCACTCTTTTTGTTTCATTACCTTTATTGACTACTGTATTTAATAAAGATTTCAAACAAAGTTGATATTTAATGTCAGCAAGAGAGTGGGGCAATATGTACCCTCATACACTGTTGGTGGAAATCAAACTAGTGAAAACTTTGGGGAGCCCCACTGGGCAGTAGAAATCCAAAATCTGAAAAAATATCACTGGATCCATTACTTCCATGACTAGATATTTATCAAAAGGAGTTTATCAACATACAAAGAGGTATTTACAAGGATATAATGTGGTCCACAGTAGGAAAGAAATAGATCCCATTTAATCACAATACACTATGATAGTCATACAATGCGTTTATTTTGTATATCTGTTCAAAATGAAGACAGAATTGTGTCTTCATTGGCATGATGAGATGTTCACAATACATTGTGAAGTGAAAGGGGGATTCTAAGCAAGGTGAGAGTAATAGGTAATATTTACATAGTGCTTCCTACAAGGCACATGTCCTCGCATCTCTCTCTATAGTAACTCACTGCAACCTCCCTGAAATCGTCCCTGGTTTATCAGTGAGGAACCCAGCCTAGAGACCTGAAGTGATTTGCCAAAGATAAAACAGCTAATAAGTGACAGATGTAATCTGTACACTTAGACAGCCAGCTACAGAGACCACACTCTCAATCTTTCCAACGTAATATCAATTTGTGTATAAATACATGTGGGATTTTGCTCATATATATATAACGAAATATAAAATACAAAAATATATTTTATAAATTTTTATAAATTATAAAATATAACAAATTAATCATAATAAAATAAATAAAACAAAACTATGTCATAATAAATTATTAAAAATGATAAAAATAGAATATAGAATATAGAAAATAAAATATTTTATTATTTTATGTTTATATGTATATGTGCAGAAAATAAAATATAAAATACTTTATTTTATATTTTAAGTAAATAAATATAGAATGACTTCTGTGAAGATTTAACAGAGTTATCCTTAAGTGACTGGAATTTTTTGTTTAGCTATGCTTTCTTTAGTGAACGATATATGTCTTGTATACATTTTAGAGAAGGGAAGAATGGCAAGGACTGCAAATATATTCTGCTAATCTGTATCTTGGGTGTACTCCATGGGATAGTAATGCCATCTTCCTGACAGCTGATGGGCACAGCACATGAAAACTCGCAAGGGCCACAAAGAGTGCAACCCGAGTGTGGATAATTGAAAGTTGAATACATCTTATTTTTTTCAGCTTCTGTAAAAGACAAGCACCCAGGAACATTGAATTGTTCTTTCTGACCACTGGATTATTACTTCTTACAAAATGCGAAGTGGTGCCACCGTGGCCTGCAAGAGCTAACGTGGCATCTGAAAGTGCTTGACTCATTAATCAGGGTTCCAGGCAGCTTCAGAAGCTGCTAATCATGGTGGTTGCTTCCAGGTCCAGCCAAAAGTAAAAATATTTACTTGTAATTTGCATATAAAAGAATGCAAAACACCTCGTTATGTTTTAGATTTTATTTGAAAATTTCACCAATACAATTTGTTTGCCACCATTCTTTGATCCAATATCTTTAAGGAATGCTCAGGATGGCTGAGAAAAACATAATCCTGCATGGAATTAAACCACGCTTACTTCACATCTCAGAAAGGAGCTCTTTCAGGTGTCCTGGTAGTACACACCAACAGCAGCGTCCAGTTTTATTAAAGGAACACACGGTTTGGGTTTTTCTGGTTATCTCCAATAGGTCAAACTTGAAAATCTCTACTCGGGCAGACGAACATCTATAAATAGGTTTCCCTCCTTCCCTGCCTCTTCTCCTCTTCCCCTCCCCACGCTCCTCCTCCTCCTCTTCCCCCTCTGCCTCCTCCTTCACCTCCCCCTCTCTCTCTTTCTCCTTCTCTTGTCTTCTTTCCCTTCTTTCTTATTAAATAACCATGCTTCGGTTTTCATGCTGTCTTACAAGAACTGTGCTGTAAGTAGATTACACAACCTGAGCTTAGCTCCCGTCGAGTAAATATGGAATCCTACACGTGCTTTCGGGAAAAGCTACGCTTTCAGGGACTGAAACCTTAGCCACCACTACATGCTGCTGTTGTCTGAGCTCTGCGATTGCTTCGTTATTTCTCCCCTGAGGATTCAATGGATTTGGTTCAAGCACCATTGAACGTGATGCTGTATTAATTGCCCTGGAGGGTAGCGAGGCCTTTGAACTGTGGCTGTGAGGGATATTTTGCTGTAAGACATGTGTCAGCACTTGGCTGGTTAACTTTGGGGCTGGACGGTGCAGCATGCTGGGACTAAGGATCTGGAAAACTACTTTGCATCCTAATCTTACATCTGTTTTCCATCATGTGGTGAGATTGACTAGCCATTCTAACAGGGAAGCATCATTCTGGGATAGCCAGAGTCTAAGTACAAATATTGTAATGTCAAAGATTATTAAGAATTTTCCATCATTTTTTCAAGTTCTCCCAAATAGCTGGCACATATAGGTGAATGGGTGATGCAATGGATTAATTGCCTGACCTTCCACTCCAAGAGGAATTGTCTATACGTAAGTTACATGTCAGCATTATGACACTAAAACTTACATTGAAGATGATTCCTTGGCTTGCAGTGGAAATAAAACCACATTTTTCATTGGCCTAATTTTGAATCCATTCTAGGTTCCACATGCCACTCAGAGCTTATTCAGACTCATTTAAGTGCAGTTACATTTTAAATGAAATCAACACCTTCCCTTCAAAGAATACAGACTAGTCAATTCACCTAGAGTAGTTTCTTCTCCCCTCCAACCTCCCTAAGTAGTAACTGCCATTTGCATTGCTACAGATGTAGATGACCAAGAAAGATATCAATTGCATGGGAAGTCAATGGGTTTAATTCCAGAATGTTGTTATAGAGCTGTAATTATATTTCTAGACTTCTGAATAGCGGATTAGCTTTGTTTCCTCTGGATGCTATAGTCTCTCAAGCAGTATTGGTCACTCTTGCTTACGTCACTGAATTTCAAGTGTACAGTGGATGCACTTCATGAATGCATATCATGTAGCTGAAAAAGAATAGGGTAAATGCTAAATTTCTATGGAAATGTCCATTTTAAGTGTCATTTGTTCTCAAAGTTCTATGATGAAAAATGAATGTAAAAACAACTGGTGACTATTTTCCACACGTCTCTTTAGAAGCTGGTCCCCTAAAATATCTGTACATCTGCTTTGTGGAAAACAGGGAAGTTTGCAGAAAGCATGGCTTGCTAAGAAAGCATCCACTACGTACACAGGAGAAGAAAAGTGACAGACTGTGTTAGGAAACCTCAAGTAGTGTATTGTGCTTTTCCTTTTTTTTTTTTTTTTTTAATTTTTACTTTTCATTTTTAATTGATTGGTTGACAGATGGAGTTGTGGAAAGGCCATCATATTCACGGACACAAAAGAGCTTAGAGTATATGGAAAATTGTGTTGCTATCCTTTATTATTTCTTTAAAATTCTGGGTTTGACTGAGCAAACTCTACAATCTGGGACTGTGCTCAGAAGGGCTGCATATGTTCAAGAGTGTTCTAGAAAAATAGTCATGGAGAAGAGTTCAGTGGATGGTTTTTAAGTCTTTGATGCATGAAGTAGACCAAGGCCTCTAGAGACTGGAGACTGTGGGTCATTGTCTTTCTCTGACCTTTTTGGGGGTGCTTCTCCTCACTTTGGGAGCAAAGGTCTTACTTGTTTGGTATGAGTAGTTCATTACTACTTCTGTCAACAGGGACACATGCCTCTTTAAAGGGCACTCATTTACTCAACTATTCATTGAGCTCTTTCTGTGTGTACTCATGACAGAAGGTAGCTTTAGCTCTGTAGACATGATCACCATATAAGAAACCACGATCTAGTTAAAATATAAACTAGTGTCCAGTTTGTAAAATGAGACTAAAAATGTTGAGGGGAAACGAGAGAAAACACCTGTGAATGTATTTTGCAATTTTAAAGCATTTAAATAATGTAAACTATCATTCCAAAGTAGAAAGAATTATTAAAAGAATGGAAGGGATGCCTGGCTGGCTCAGTCAAAAAGCCACACGACTCTCGATTTCAAAGTTATGAGTTCAAGCCTCATGTTAGATGTAGAGATTACTCAAATAAATAAATAAATGTTAAGTGTTGTTTTTTTTTTTTTAATAAAAGAAAAGAATTGGAAATCTGACAAAATGCTCAGGTTGACAACAATAATCTATAATTATAGGATAGCCAGTGAATTTCAAATCTGTGTTTCAGGATCTTCCTTTATAAGCATCATTTAATGGGGAAAAAAAAGCATGCATTTGAGTTCTGGTTTTACCATTTCTGGGGCAAGTCATTTAACATCTCTGAACCAAAGTCTTTTTGTCTGTATATGGAAACAAATTTCACTTGTCTTGTGTATTATTTTAAGCATTTCTTAATAGCATATTTGTAAAAGACACACCAAAAATAGATAGTTCATACTCAATAGATGGTTTCTATCCTTATTACAGTGATTGTGATTACTATCACTGTTACACTGTTATTGTTATATGTTACGGTTACAACCAAAACATCATTATTTCTAGCCATAACTTCTTTTTATAAGTAAAGAGCAAAGTCTACATTATGGCTAGATTTGTGATGATTTAACTACTCATTTTCTATTTTAAGCAAGTGTGACTTTTTATGGAAACTTAAAAGCTTCTATAAAGAAAAAAATATGTACATCATGGAATGTCTGACAGATAATTCTGCTTTTACAAAATATTTAAGTGTGAAGTGCTAGAAATATTTTAAAATAGTTCAAAGACTAAAATTTAGCATACTGTTTGGGTTTTTTCCTCCCCTTCAGATGGTATTGCATTATTTTGTCACTATAGTATTTGTAGTCGGAAGTAAAAATTATCTAGAGGTAGCAATGAAATCTTGGGACAAATAAATATATGTTAAAACAAATACAAATTTGAATGTTAAATATATAAACTACACATAAATTAAATACATGTATGTCATGTATGTGAAGAAGAGGAAGCTTATGTACTTAATTTAACATGTATTTTTAAATATTTTATGTATATTTAACACATAATATGCAACACATAACTTGTGTGTATTTCACTTGTCCTGTGTATATATACATATATACATTGTGTGTGTATACACATATATATACACATATATATACACAAATACACACACATATGTATACACATACACACACACACACATTATTGCACTTTTGTCCTGGTTGAAATTTCATGAAAAGTTACATATATTTGGTCTTAGCAAATGAGTTTTTCATCTACACTTTGTTAGAGTGCAACAGTATAGATAGATCTGTGATGAATAAAGTAAAGGTCACAATTTTTAAAAAGTAAGTATTTTGTAAAGGTAACTTTTTTTTTTAAATCAATATTGTGTACAAAAGGGAAAAAAAATGTTTTATTAGCAAAAAGAATTAAAAAGCTGGAAGTGTCAGCGATAGAGTCATGGTTAAGCCAGTCATGGTGGAGTCTAAGGTGGCTATGCATCCTTACCTTTATCATACAAAAAAAAAACAAATTTCACTGTTTGTAATACACATTTGTTTTCTAATTATCAGTTGAGCCAATAATAGAAGTAACTCTAGAGCCAGTCTAGGAGGAGATGTTGGTTAAAAGACATATGTGAATCAAAAGATGTTTTACATGATTACAGACCAATGGCCCTTGTCCAAAGCTGCCCTGTGTGGTCTGGGGACAAGCCAATCATTCACCCTCTTTAACAGAGTATTACTCAATATTTTGATAATTCTTTACTTCATAGAATACTTTCTCATACATTTCCCC
Organism: Mustela putorius furo; assembly: GCF_011764305.1. Taxonomy (NCBI): domain Eukaryota; kingdom Metazoa; phylum Chordata; class Mammalia; order Carnivora; family Mustelidae; genus Mustela; species Mustela putorius. The sequence goes on from NW_025421341.1 coordinate 24,839,549, forward strand.
ATAGATTATTTCATCTCATTCTTTTTAAAAAAATATTTATTTAACTATTTTAGAGAGAGAAAGAATGTGTGAGTGGGATGGGGGTAGAGAATCTGAAGCAGACTCCTCTCTGAGTGTGAAGCCCCATGCAGGGCTTAATCCTAGTACCCTGGGATCATGACCTGAGCCAAAATCAAGAGTCAGACACTCAACTGACTGAGCCACCCAGGTATCCCTATGCAACTCTTCTAATTCTCATGGCAACTTTAGACAGAAGTAAACAAGACTCAGAGAAGTTAATGAGATTCTCAAGACATCAGCAATTTTTAACATTTGAGGGTCCTTTCTTTTACACAACAACTGCTTGTGAGATGGACCCAGATCAACTTTTCTTTTCCCTATTCTTCACTCACACACAAAAAAGGCACAATAGTGGTGAACCTTTATGGTCGTATTACAAGAATTATCAAGTATTACAGGGATAGTAAGTATACTGATGATGTGTGTGTGTGTGAGTGTTTTAATATTTGTAAAGCATGTGCCACTGTGTCTGGCTCATAATAGGTGTTATAAATGTGTTTTTTAAACAAAAGTGACTTAAATTTATTTCTTGAGTAAAAGAATGCAACTGTTCATTTCACATCTCAAAATGGATTAATATAAAAATTAAGACAGTAGGGACGCCTGGGTGGCTCAGTGGGTTAAGCCACTGCCTTCGGCTCAGGTCATGATTCCAGGGTCCTGGGATCGAGTCCCACATCGGGCTCTCTGCTCAGCAGGGGGCCTGCTTCCCTTCCTCTCTCTCTGCCTGCCTCTCTGCCTACTTGTGATTTCCCTCTGTCAAATAAATAAATAAAATCTTTAAAAAAAATTAAGACAGTAGTATCCCACAACTTCTTAAAGAAGAACATAGAAAAAATGTTTTATAAAGCCTGACTGCCCACACCCACACGGAGTACCATATGTTCTTTATGGAAAAAAGGTAGCACCCAATTCCAAGTGGGTAATAATTCTAGTAATTGTAATGTATATATTGACTTAGCTGACATCTTACTAGTAAGCTTTAGTGGCTAGTCCAAGATGACTTACTTGGCTCTAGTCTGCCAATTCCTCCACAAACCAGCCCCCTCTTCACTGGCCCTGATCCCCCTAGAATACACTAAAACCACTCGAAAGGCTTTTGCCATATCTTTTGTCCAGACCTCCCAGAAAGCAAGGACCAATAAATACACTGTCTTCATTCTACACCTGTCTCAGGTATGGTCATCAAGACAGAACACATAAATATGCTGATACAGCCAAATGATTCTTGTGAAAATTATCTGGTGCATTCCTGTATCTTTTATCACATAACTTTGCAGAAAAAGAACATCATTATTCTTTTCTGGACACTTAAATATCACTCCAGCTGCCAAATTCTGGGTCAAATCTCACCCTTTCCTTAGAACATTAGCATGGGGTAGCAGAAAGAAACCATTTTTAAATCCTTGGTCTTACCATTTACTGTCTGTGTGACCTTGGGCAAATCCCTTCTTACTCTGACTATGAATTTCTTCATCTGTAAAATGGAAAATACTTACATAGAATTTGTATAAGGATTACTAAAAATGGATGTAAAGCATATGCTAGAAGTTCAATAAATGGCATTTAAAAATTATAACTCAAGGAAGAATTGACCTTTCAAGTTCATCAGAATTTATCTAGAACTTATTTTTAGCATTCCTCATTTTATATTGTAGTGGTTTTAAATATGCCCACAAATTCTCTGACCTTCCTTTCTTCAAGACATTGAGCCTAATTCCTTTTCCCTTGGATGTGGGTTGAATATAAACTGACCTTAGCGACTTGCTTTTAGTGAATAGAATGGAATGGACATGATACTCTTTGATTAAGCCAAGTCATAAAACGCTGTAGTGCTTCCTCCTGACTCTCTCTGTCATGATACTTGCCCTTGGCATGCAGCCACCATGTGGAAAGGAAACCCACACAACATGAAAGGCTCACATGGAAGAGAACGGAGACTCCCAAACTTCAGCTCCTGCTGCACTCCCAGCTAACAGGCAGCACCAACTTGCCAGCCATGTCAGTAGCCATCTTGGAAGCTGGTCCTCCAGCCCACAAGTCGAGCTGCTCCTCCTGATACTGAATGTAGCAAGGATCACTGTTCTCTGCCAAACCCTGCTCAAATTATAAATTCATGGGCAAAATAAATGGTGTTTGTTGTTTAAAACCACTAAATTTTAGGTGGTTTGTAACACCACAGTAGATAAGATGAACAATACTCATATTCAATGACATATTCCGTAAGTCATCATTTTATATGCAGATGTTAAAAATCTTCTTAAAGAATTTTAACATTGGCATAAAACAACACTCAGAGCTTAATAGATACTCTCTTCTTATTAATTAATTGATTTGAACATGCTTATATACCAAGGGAATTCTTTTTCATTTTGTTTGTTTGAATTGAATAAGTATTTATGGCTTTTCTAGGGCATTACAGCAAAAGTATTATTTTGCAATTTTCTCCTTTGAGATTCTTATTTTGAAGTTGAGATGATCAAAACAACTTTTAAGAAGCTGTTACTTAAACTGAAAGTTACATTTTACAAAACAGAAATTGCTTGTCACCCTGAAATATTTGGAAGAAAAAAAATATGTAGTATGGAAATTTAAATAGGCAGTTGTGATATTATCCCTATGACAAGAACTGTCTTTTTCATGTTCCTACCTTCGTTGTTCACCACTGATTATATGACAGATTGGTATCCAGAGTTTTTAAATGAAGAACAAACTGTAACCCTTTGAATGGATTAGTCCTAAGATCTGGAACATGAGCATAGTCCCTTGAGTTTGGTATTTTAGAGTCTCAGACACCCCACACTCTTCAATAAAGTAGGAGGTGGGAGGGAATGGGAGCTATTTAACTTTTATAAATTTCTTAATCACCTCTTTCATCTTCAGGGAATAAAGGAATATAAAGTAAAAATAGAAATTCTACTTCTTGTTTAAAATAACAATGAAAATAATGGAGTAAGATGTGTAAGTAGACTCATGGAAATATATGGTGGCCCAGTGGCTTCCAAGGGGTCATTGGTAGGAGGAAGGGGTTCAGGATAGAAATGCTATTTATACCATCGGGAAAAGTTGCTATTCAACCACAACAGCCTTAAAAACCTGCCGACAGCTGTAGGGAGAGAAAGAGGTACTAGTGGTTTCAAGAAGATTTTACATTTTCCTAAAACCCTGAGCTAAGTTCTTGAATCATATTCTGATAGTATAGTTAATTAAGACCCATAAGGTGAGGCAGCAATCTAGCAAATTCAGGCAAAAACAGAACTTGGTCTTGAATTACCCTGGTGACTATACTTGACTATATATTTCAGCGAGGTAAAACTGATTCTAGATCATCGTTTTTGTAGGAAGGTAAGGGCAAGTTTGCATTAACTATACCAAAGCTGTTCTTTGTGAAGATAAAAGCTTTTATTCATTGGAAGTCATGGTTTGTACTTTGGAGCTCATAGGTATGAACTTAGATGCCTTGACCCCAGTGTTTTTGAGTAGGTCCTGAAACACCTACAAGTGTGGGGTAGGGGGAAAAGCAGAGGACAGGAAGTACATACATCACCATAATCCAACTTACAAAGTAATTGGTGTTACAAAAGAGTTTTATTTTTTATTTTTTATTTATTTTTTATTTTTTATAAACATATATTTTTATCCCCAGGGGTACAGGTCTGTGAATCACCAGGTTTACACACTTCACAGCACTCACCAAAGCACATACCCTCCCCAATGTCCATAATCCCACCCCCTTCTCCCAAACCCCCTCCCCCCAGCAACCCTCAGATTGTTTTGTGAGATTAAGAGTCACTTATGGTTTGTCTCCCTCCCAATCCCATCTTGTTTCATTTATTCTTCTCGTACCCACTTAAGCCCCCATGTTGCTTCACCACTTCCTCATATCAGGGAGATCATATGATAGCAAAAGAGTTTTAAATAAACATCTGAAAAGGTCACATGTTGCCTAATTTTGGAGCTTTATATTATAAATCAGGCGACCCAGACACTAAGATGGACTTTACCAAAAACTTGCTTTGGCGTAAAGAATGTTTACCTGCCCTTTCTTTCCTCAAATGAAAAGTGAAGATATGATTAAACTAAGGAAGAGCTAAGCTTATTCCCACCACAAATAGATTTCTTTCCTTAACTTTATTGTGATATACTTCAGACACAAAAATTTGAGCATATTTAATAGACACATCTTGATGAGTGTGGACAAGGGTGTATCCTGTGATACCATCCTCATGAGCAAAGTTATAAATACATCCATCACCTCCATAAGATTTTGTGTGTTTAATTGTTTTTATTGTTTGTTTGTTAGGCTTTGTTTTATTTCTGTGGTAAGAACACTTAGCATGAGATCTATCTTCTTTTTTTTTTTTTTTTTTTTTTTAATTTTTTATTTTTTATAAACATATATTTTTATCCCCAGGGGTACAGGTCTGTGAATCACCAGGTTTACACACTTCACAGCACTCACCAAAGCACATACCCTCCCCAATGTCCATAATCCCACCCCCTTCTCCCAAACCCCCTCCCCCCGGCAACCCTCAGTTTGTTTTGTGAGATTAAGAGTCACTTATGGTTTGTCTCCCTCCCAATCCCATCTTGTTTCATTTATTCTTCTTCTACCCACTTAAGCCTCCATGTTGCATCACCACTTCCTCATATCAGGGAGATCATATGATAGTTGTCTTTCTCTGCTTGACTTATTTCGCTAAGCATGATACGCTCTAGTTCCATCCATGTTGTTGCAAATGGCAAGATTTCATTTCTTTTGATGGCTGCATAGTATTCCATTGTGTATATATACCACATCTTCTTGATCCATTCATCTGTTGATGGACATCTAGGTTCTTTCCATAGTTTGGCTATTGTGGACATTGCTGCTATAAACATTCGGGTGCATGTGTCCCTTTGGATCACTACATTTGTATCTTTAGGGTAAATACCCAATAGTGCAATTGCTGGGTCATAGGGCAGTTCTATTTTCAACATTTTGAGGAACCTCCATGCTGTTTTCCAGAGTGGCTGCACCAGCTTGCATTCCCACCAACAGTGTAGGAGGGTTCCCCTTTCTCCGCATCCTCGCCAGCATCTGTCATTTCCTGACTTGTTGATTTTAGCCATTCTGACTGGTGTGAGGTGATATCTCATTGTGGTTTTGATTTGTATTTCCCTGATGCCGAGTGATATGGAGCACTTTTTCATGTGTCTGTTCGCCATCTGGATGTCTTCTTTGCAGAAATGTCTGTTCATGTCTTCTGCCCATTTCTTGATTGGATTATTTGTTCTTTGGGTGTTGAGTTTGCTAAGTTCTTTATAGATTCTGGACACTAGTCCTTTATCTGATATGTCATTTGCAAATATCTTCTCCCATTCTGTCAGTTGTCTTTTGATTTTGTTAACTGTTTCCTTTGCTGTGCAAAAGCTTTTGATCTTGATGAAATCCCAGTAGTTCATTTTTTCCCTTGCTTCCCTTGCCTTTTGCGTTGTTCCTAGGAAGATATTGCTGCGGCAGAGGTCGAAGAGGTTGCTGCCCGTGTTCTCCTCAAGGATTTTGATGGATTCCTTTCGTACATTGAGGTCCTTCATCCATTTTGAGTCTATTTTTGTGTGTGGTGTAAGGAAATGGTCCAATTTCATTTTTCTGCATGTGGCTGTCCAATTTTCCCAGCACCATTTATTGAAAAGGCTGTCTTTTTTTCCATTGGACATTCTTTCCTGCTTTGTCGAAGATTAGTTGACCATAGATTTGAGGGTCTATTTCTGGGCTCTCTATTCTGTTCCATTGATCTATGTGTCTGTTTTTGTGCCAGTACCATGTTGTCTTGATGATGACAGCTTTGTAATAGAGCTTGAAGTCCGGAATTGTGATGCCACCAACGTTGGCTTTCTTTTTCAATATCCCTTTGGCTATTCGAGGTCTTTTCTGGTTCCATATAAATTTTAGAATTATTTGTTCCATTTCTTTGAAAAAGATGGATGGTACTTTGATAGGAATTGCATTAAATGTGTAGATTGCTTTAGGTAGCATAGACATTTTCACAATATTTATTCTTCCAATCCAGGAGCATGGAACATTTTTCCATTTTCTTTGTGTCTTCCTCAATTTCTTTCATGAGTACTTTATAGTTTTTCTGAGTATAGATTCTGTGTCTCTTTGGTTAGGTTTATTCCTAGGTATCTTATGGTTTTGGATGCAATTGTAAATGGGATTGACTCCTTAATATCTCTTTCTTCTGTCTTGCTGTTGGTGTAGAGAGAAATGCAAACTGATTTCTGTGCATTGATTTTATATCCTGACACTTTACTGAATTCCTGTATAAGTTCTAGCAGTTTTGGAGTGGAGTCTTTTGGGTTTTCCACATATAGTATCATATCATCTGCGAAGAGTGATAATTTGACTTCTTCTTCTTTGCCGATTTGGATGCCTTTAATTTCCTTTTGTTGTCTGATTGCTGAGGCTAGGACCTCTAGTACGATGTTGAATAGCAGTGGTGATAATGGACATCCCTGCCGTGTTCCTGACCTTAGCGGAAAAGCTTTCAGTTTTTCTCCATTGAGAATGATATTTGCGGTGGGTTTTTCATAGATGGCTTTGATGATATTGAGGTATGTGCCCTCTATCCCTACACTTTGAAGAGTTTTGATCAGGAAGGGATGTTGTACTTTGTCAAATGCTTTTTCAGCATCTATTGAGAGTATCATATGGTTCTTGTTCTTTCTTTTATTGATGTGTTGTATCACATTGACTGATTTGCGGATGTTGAACCAACCTTGCAGCCCTGGAATAAATCCCACTTGGTCGTGGTGAATAATCTTTTTAATGTACTGTTGAATCCTATTGGCTAGTATTTTGTTGAGTATTTTCGCATCTGTGTTCATCAAGGATATCGGTCTATAGCTCTCTTTTTTGGTGGGATCCTTGTCTGGTTTTGGGATCAAGGTGATGCTGGCCTCATAAAATGAGTTTGGAAGTTTTCCTTCTATTTCTATTTTTTGGAACAGTTTCAGGAGAATAGGAATTAGTTCTTCTTTAAATATTTGGTAGAATTCCCCCGGGAAGCCGTCTGGCCCTGGGCTTTTGTTTGTTTGGAGATTTTTAATGACTGTTTCAATCTCCTTACTGGTTATGGGTCTGTTCAGGCTTTCTATTTCTTCCTGGTTCAGTTGTGGTAGTTTATATGTTTCTAGGAATGCATCCATTTCTTCCAGATTGTCAAATTTATTGCCGTAGAGTTGCTCATAGTATGTTCTTATAATAGTTTGTATTTCTTTGGTGTTAGTTGTGATCTCTCCACTTTCATTCATGATTTCATTTATTTGGGTCCTTTCTCTTTTCTTTTTGATAAGTCGGGCCAGGGGTTTATCAATTTTATTAATTCTTTCAAAGAACCAGCTCCTAGTTTCGTTGATTTGTTCTATTGTTTTTTTGGTTTCTATTTCATTGATTTCTGCTCTGATCTTTATGATTTCTCTTCTCCTGCTGGGCTTAGGGTTTCTTTCTTGTTCTTTCTCCAGCTCCTTTAGGTGTAGGGTTAGGTTGTGTACCTGAGACCTTTCTTGTTTCTTGAGAAAGGCTTGTACTGCTATATATTTTCCTCTCAGGACTGCCTTTGTTGTGTCCCACAGATTTTGAACCGTTGTATTTTCATTATCATTTGTTTCCATGATTTTTTTCAATTCTTCTTTAATTTCCCGGTTGACCCATTCATTCTTTAGAAGGATACTGTTTAGTCTCCATGTATTTGGGTTCGTTCCAAACTTCCTTTTGTGGTTGAGTTCTAGCTTTAGAGCATTGTGGTCTGAAAATATGCAGGGAATGATCCCAATCTTTTGATACTGGTTGAGTCCTGATTTAGGACCGAGGATGTGATCTATTCTGGAGAATGTTCCATGTGCACTAGAGAAGAATGTGTATTCTGTTGCTTTGGGATGAAATATTCTGAATATATCTGTGATGTCCATCTGGTCCAGTGTGTCATTTAAGGCCTTTATTTCCTTGCTGATCTTTTGCTTGGATGACCTGTCCATTTCAGTGAGGGGAGTGTTAAAGTCCCCTACTATCATTTTATTATTGTTGATGTGTTTCTTTGATTTTGTTATTAATTGGTTTATATAGTTGGCTGCTCCCACATTGGGGGCATAGATATTTAAAATTGTTAAATCTTCTTGTTGGACAGACCCTTTGAGTATGATATAGTGTCCTTCCTCATCTCTTATTATAGTCTTTGGCTTAAAATCTAATTGATCTGATATAAGGATTGCCACTCCTGCTTTCTTCTGATGTCCATTAGCATGGTAAATTCTTTTTTCCACCCCCTCACTTTAAATCTGGAGGTGTCTTCGGGCTTAAAATGTGTTTCTTGGAGGCAACATATAGATGGGTTTTGTTTTTTTTATCCATTCTGATACCCTGTGTCTTTTGACAGGGGCATTTAGCCCATTCACATTCAGGGTAACTATTGAGAGATATGAATTTAGTGCCATTGTATTGCCTGTAAGGTGACTGTTACTGTATATGGTCTCTGTTCCTTTCTGATCTACCACTTGTAGGCTCTCTCTTTGCTTAGAGGACCCCTTTCAATATTTCCTGTAGAGCTGGTTTGGTATTTGCAAATTCTTTCAGTTGTTGTTTGTCCTGGAAGCTTTTAATCTCTCCTTCTATTTTCAATGAGAGCCTAGCTGGATATAGTATTCTTGGCTGCATGTTTTTTCTCGTTTAGTGCTCTGAAAATATCATGCCAGCTCTTTCTGGCCTGCCAGGTCTCTGTGGATAAGTCAGCTGCCAATCTAATATTTTTACCATTGTATGTTACAGACTTCTTTTCCCGGGCTGCTTTCAGGATTTTCTCTTTGTCATTGAGACTTGTAAATTTTACTATTAGGTGACGGGGTGTGGGCCTATTCTTATTGATTTTGAGGGGCATTCTCTGAACCTCCTGAATTTTGATGCTCGTTCCCTTTGCCATATTGGGGAAATTCTCCCCAATAATTCTCTCCAGTATACCTTCTGCTCCCCTCTCACTTTCTTCTTCTTCTGGAATCCCAATTATTCTAATGTTGTTTCGTCTTATGGTGTCACTTATCTCTCGAATTCTCCCCTCGTGGTCCAGTAGCTGTTTGTCCCTCTTTTGCTCAGCTTCTTATTCTCTGTCATTTGGTCTTCTATATCACTAATTCTTTCTTCTGCCTCATTTATCCTAGCAGTTAGAGCCTCCATTTTTGATTGCACCTCATTAATAGCTTTTTTGATTTCACCTTGGTTAGATTTTAGTTCTTTTATTTCTCCAGAAAGGGCTTTTTTATATCTCTCGAGAGGGTTTCTCTAATATCTTCCATGCCTTTTTCGAGCCCGGCTAGAACCTTGAGAATTGTCATTCTGAACTCTAGATCTGACATATTACCGATGTCTGTATTGATTAGGTCCCTAGCCTTCGGGTACTGCCTCTTGTTCTTTTTTTTGTGTTGAATTTTTACGTCTTGTCATTTTGTCCAGATAAGAGTAAATGAAGGGGCAAGTAAAATACTAAAAGGGTGGCAACAACCCCAGGAAAATATGCTTTAACCAAATTAGAAGAGATCCAAAATCGTGAGTGGGGAGAAAGGGGATAAAAAGAGGTTCAAAAAGGAAGAAAGAAAGAAAAAAACAAAAAGAAAAGAAAAAAAAAAAAAAAAAAGAAAAGAAAAGAAAAGAATTTTTAAAAAAAGAAAACACCTAAGAAAAATGTAAAAATATATATATATATATATTAGATAAACTAGTAAAAAATCGTTAAAAAAGAAAAAGGTAACAGTTAAAAAAAAAAAATTTTACCCGAAGGCGAGAAAAAAAAAAAAAATGAAAAAGAAAAAATTAAATTAACTGCAAGACTAAAAAAAAAAATCACAGGAAAAAAGCCATGAGTTCCGTGCTTGGCTTTCTCCTCCTCTGGAATTCTGCTGCTCTCCTTGGTATTGAAACCGCACTCCTTGGTAGGTGAACTTGGTCTCGGCTGGATTTCTTGTTGATCTTCTGGGGGAGGGGCCTGTTGTAGTGATTCTCAAGTGTCTTTGCCCCAGGCGGAATTACACCGCCCTTACCCGGGGCCGGGGTGAGTAATCCGCTCGGGTTTGCTTTCAGGAGCTTTTGTTCCCTGAGCGCTTTCCGTAGAGTTCCAGAGGACGGGAATACAAATGGCGGCCTCCTGGTCTCCGGCCCGGAGGAGCCGACAGCCCAGGGCCCCACTCCTCAGTGCGCCCTCAGAGAACAGCGCCCAGTTACTCCCCTCTGCCTGACCTCCGGCCGCGCTCCGAGCTCACCGAGCCTGCGACCGGTTCAAGGTAACACGGAGCTGCGAGCTTACTGTCAGCTCTGTCTCTGTAGCTGGCTTTCCCGTTCCAATACCCGCAAGCTCTGCGACACTCAGACACCCCCGATCCTTCTGTGACCCTGCGGGACCTGAGGCCACGCTGACCCCGCGTGGGCTTCGCCCCGGTTTAGCCTCTGGAGCGATGTCCCTCAGCGGAACAGGCTTTTAAAAGTCCTGATTTTGTGCGCGGTTGCTCCGCCGCTTGCCGGGAGCCGGCCCCTCCCCCCGGGGTCTATCTTCCCGTCGCTTTGGATTCACTTCTCTGCCGGTCCTACCTTTCAGAAAGTGGTTGTTTTTCTGTTTCCAGAATTGCTGTTCTTCTTCTCTTCGATCTGCCAATGGATTTTCAGGTGTTTGCAATCTTTAGATAAGCTATCTAGCTGATCTCCGGCTAGCTGAAGCAGTCTCAGCTTGCTACTTCTCCGCCATCTTGACTCCTCCCCGAGATCTATCTTCTTAACAGGTTTTTAAGTGCACATCAATCAAGCTATTAACTGTAGGCTCTGTGTTTTTAACAGATTTCTAAAATTTACTCATCTTATTACTGCAACTTTACACACATTAAACAACTCCTCATGCCCTAGCAACACCATTCTCTTCTCAGCTTCTATGAGTTTGACTATTTTAAATACCTCATAAAAGTGGAACCATGCAGTATTTGCTCTTCTGTGATTACCTTATTTCACTTGGCATGAGGTTGTTTAGGTCCATCCATGTCGTCACAGATGGTAGGATTTCCTTATTTTTTAAGGCTGAGTAATATTCCAATGTATGGCTGTACCATATTTTCTTTTTTTTTTTTAAGATTTTATTTATTTATTTGACAGACAGAGATCACAAGTAGGCAGAGAGGCAGGAAGAGAGAGAGGGGAGGAAGCAGGCTCCCTGCTGAGCAGAGAGCCTGATGCAGGGCTCGATCCCAGGACATGACCTGAGCTGAAGGCAGAGGCTTAACCCACTGAGACACCCAGGTGCCCCTGTACCATATTTTCTTATCCATTCATTTGTTGATCAACATTTGAGTTGTTTCCAAATCTTGGCTATTATAAATAATGCTGCAACCAATTTGAGAGTGTGCATATCTCATCAAGATGAACATATTTTTATGTTAAAGTCTACTTAAGGAAGTCAAACGAAAGGATAGATGATAGATAAGATAGATTTAGAAAAAATAATAATAAATTAACTGTACATAACAGCAATGAATATCTATCAAAATTGTGATTATTCAGTATCATTCAGATTATCCAGTATTCTACCAAAATTGTGTATTATTATTCAGTATTCTACCAAAATTGTGATCATTCAGTATTCTACCAAAGTTGAAGTTAAAGATGGATACTATCAATCTGGAACTTACTGTGCTTTTTAAAGTTAGACAATCTCGTACTGAAGCTAGTTTTTAAAGAGAAAGAAACTAGTTAAACTTTTCAAATCCCAACTGTCAAACAATACATTTATACTAAATTCAGAAATGTACTTTGGCAACCATTTACAAAGACAGCTTATTTGAGGGACACTTAACAAGTCAATTGCAGAATAAATCCGGCAGATGAAATATGAGTGCTCTGCCTAATTCTGTCTTGTGAAGTTGCCTTGTTATAGATTTTTTTAAAACATTCTTGGAATTTTCAGACCTTGAATTGATTTCCATGTTGATACTTAATCTGATTAAGTTTAAACCATCTGTCTATAAACATTTGGTAATTTTTTCTCTAGCTTTAGAAAAATCAGATATATGAGAAAAAATGTAATAAACCAACTTGTAGTGATTTCATTATATTGTGGCATTTTAAGATCATGTATAGCTTATGGGAGTTTAGCCCCCTTTTAACAATTTTATATACCTATATAGGGATAAATATATGTGATTTAACCCATATATAAAATATATATAATGACATATATATGACATACACACACACATGTAAACCTACCATATATAGTCATTTCGGACTCAATGTAATAAAATGAACCGTTTGCTATTCTATTTTATTGAAACAACCTGAACTTTTATTGAAGCTTAGCCCATGAATACTTTTAAACATTTCCATAATTTTTTTTTCTTCAGGGACAATGCTTATATATTAGAATTCTAGAACCGATGCAAACCAAATTCAATTTTAAGTTACATTTACATTTCCTTTTCTCAAGTGAAAACGCAATTTTATTTATTTTGTATAAAATATCATATAGATTGATGAGTATGGATATTAAAAGGTTTTTAATGTACTCCCATTTTCCAAAAGAAGTAACTCTAAGATAGTGAGTGCTTTTGAGTTTTTATTTTAAAATGTCACCATATTAAAATATGCTTTTTAATTTTCTTTTAAGCTCATAGTTTCACTCAATGTTGATATGACTGAGAAAATAATCCTAAAAAGACTAAAAAAAATAGCCAAAAATACATTTTTGAGTGTGTTTATGTGTGCATGTGCTTGTATATGTGTATATAAATAATCATTTCTATATCTAATTAGAAATATTTCAATTAAAGCCTGAGTGTGGGATGATTTTTTTTTCCTTTATAATCTGGCTCGTGCTGAGGTGAGTTTGGTGGGTTATAAAATACCTTCTGGGTGGAGATTGCTGGCTCCTTCTTGGCCTAGAAAAAGTTACAGTTCTAAAATTGTGTTTAAACTGGTAGGAGACTTTGATAATGGATAGGTTTAGTGTTTCCTAGGAAGAATAGAAGGAAAAAGATTATTCTTGAAGTCACTTTGCAAAATAACAACCTGCAGGCTAAGAAAAGTCATAAAATTGAAAACATTGCCACTCAGCTGAGTAAAAATTACTTCACTCTTCTCTAAGAATGTTATTTGTATTTATTCTCATATTAGAAGGAAAAAATAACTACCACCCTCTGCACCAATAATGCATCTTAAGTAATTCCAGTTTTTAAATGGTATTAACACCCACACAGAATTCATACCTCTATTTGTGAACAAACATTTATAAGGATCATTACTCAGAAGCTATTTGAAATATAAAATGATAAGTAAAAATAACACCCTCAATTTGTATATTTCAGTAATTTTACAAGACTTTTTTTTTCATGTGCACTTTGCTATGTTTCTTTGCCAACCTACAGTACCAAGCATGAAAAGAGAAATTATGATCTCCAGTCGATTCATAGAGTTTACTGGTTTGACCTTAAAAGTTGTGCCTAGCTTAACTGATGCTTAAAATAAATCATTTCCTAAAACAAAACAACAACAACAAAAAACAGGACATGAAAATTACTTATATGGAAAGGAGACTAGAGACTATGACCAAGAGTTTATTGTTCGGTTGGAATGTCTCGAACTCTCTAACCCCAGCTTTGTGCTCTCCTCTACTTAGCTATTCTTTTGTTTATTTCTTGACTTCTCTCCTTAGGTTTACTTTGGAGTTTCCAGAGTTGTTATAGTCCCCTGAAGCCCTACCCTATATCCCTATCCCTCAACCTAAGCAAATGGCCTTTCTTCCTGCTTTTCTGGACAGTGCTTGACAGTGAAATGTTTTCTTCACTGATGTACCATGTATGTCCATCCTTGTTTTTAATCTCTAGTCTTTCCGGAATACTCAACCTCTTCCCACCCATTGCTAATCCCTGCACCTATGTTTTCTTCTCTTGCTGTCCTTGCTTCATTTACAATTCTTTCTACTTTGTACACACTCAGATCAATGTAATTGTAAAAATAAAACCTTTTCTTCCATCTTACTACCTTTTCAATCTGGTTTTTTTTTTTTTCTTTTACTGACAATGCACTGGCTGTCTATTTGAAAAAGAAACCTATCTCTTCTAGCTGCATCTCTTCAAATATCTTTTAACAAATGAAAAATGGCTTCAGTCCCTCTCACCCTACTGCACATCACAATATAACTTGAAATCACCAAATGCAGTCACAATATTCCTCAGGCCTCATTTTCTTAGCCTTGTTGGGACATCAAATCCCAAGGGAGAGAAGCCACCTGTCTTCCAGGATGTATCTACTCCTCTCATAGTACAGATTTATTTCTAGGAAAAGGCCACCTGACTCTTGGCATTTACATTTAGCTCTGGCTAGTTCCTGCCAAGGGAATATAAGCAGGAGGACGTAAGTCACTTCCAGGTCAAAAACTTCTCCAAGTAATCTCTCTTTCCTTCTTTCTCAGCCAATAACAGCAAGGTCTTATGAAGTCTGGAGCCATGAGAGTCAAGGAGCCTTTTCCCCTGAATCACCCAGGAACCAGGGCCATCCGTCTTGTATTGTTATGTGAGCAAGAAATAGAATTTTGTTAGGTTAAGTCACTAAAAGATTTGAGTTTATTTGTGACCATGCACAGCCCATCCAATTGAAGCAGTAGGCTAGTATCTTTTCTGGCAAATATTTTCCTCCCAAGAATTTTATGACATGTATTTCTGCTCTTCCCCACTCTCTGATATCCCTTCCTGATCGCCTCTGATTATGCCTCTTCCAATCCTAGTCCCTCAAATAAACGAGTTCTTGCTTCAAGGTATTTCTTCTTACCACTAAACTCTATTCCTTGGTGTTCTTTTGTGTGTCTTCCCACCATAGCTCTGATGACAACCTCCAAGACCACAAGTTCGGAATCCATATTCCTAGGCTCCAGTATCACATTTTTATAGTCCTACCTTATTAGTTACTTTGGTTGCTTTAGCAAACAAAGAAAATAAATCAATTTTTAGAAAGACAGAAGGAATTAAGGGATGAACTTAAGAAATTCCAGAATCAGTGGAACCTCAGCTGGGGGAATTTGTGGTCCTTTACATCTGCTGTTGGGGACAAGGGTGAGGTGGTTATTAAAGGTGCAGTTAAGTACAGCTGACAATATTTTCATAGACAAACCTTCTTGATAAAGAAGATAGTGTGTTGATTTACATTCAGGCATGAGCTCCTTATCTCATTGCAAATGGGTTCTAAGATGAACATGGGTCCAGAGTGTTGCCGCCATCAAGAAGCCACAAGCCACTCCCTTTGACCAAGAATCTGGTTGGCCTGCTTGAACAAATTGTTTGGAGCTAGAGTAGAATCATGTGCTAAGTTTGAATAAAATTACAATCCATGAAATAGTGCTCCTAATTGTATTTTATCAGAGTGTTACCTAAAACTTGAATTTGATTATCTATCAGTGGCTTGAGACTAAGCTAGACTATTATATTAGAACTGAACACAAAATAAAATACAGCTAGCTCTATATCTGACTTAATGATTTGATGATGTTATTAATAGTTAACATAACTAATTACCTCTTTTAGGTATTAGACAACCCATTAAATAGGCTTATTTCTTCCATCCCTTTATTCGCTTCTCACCAGTAAGGGAGAAAACTATTGTTAATACACCTACTTTATAAATGGGGGAAATGCTAAAATAATAATATTAATATTCCCTTCATTACATAAATCATCAAACCACATGAAAGCTCAAGAATATAGTAATATTAGAATTGTAGTTGTAACAGAAACAAAATTCAACAACTTAAGAATATAATCAAATTATATAAAAGTAGCTTTATTCTTTCATTGAACAAACACTTGCTGTGCATTTGCTCTAAGCCAGCTACTCTACTTGGCACTAGTCATATAGGAATGTAAAGTTTAGTAACTTTCTTAAAGAAACTTATAATTGGGAGGAAGTACTCAAAGGCAAATTCAGAGTCCTAAGGACCATGTTAGAAAGATGAGGAGTAGTGAGAGCTGTCATGAAGATCTCCATGGAAACACAAAGAAATACATCTGGGCCAACCATAGGGGAGTGGCCATGTTTGTTCAATTTCTCTTTTCTAATTGTTGTATGATAATAAAGGTAATGTATATAGAATATTTGCAAAATTTATCAAGTCTAAGGGAGAAAATACAAGTCAACTATAATCTCAACAAAAAAAGACAATCACTATAAATATCAGATATTGTCTATGGGCCCACATACACAGTGTTCAAATAAAATTGAGGTAATAGTATAATAACCTTCTTTTTCACTGTGTAGTATATCTTAAGTATTTTTCTACTGCCATTAAAATTCTTAGAAAATCTTATTTTGATGGCTATATACTATTCCACTGTATGAGATGTATCAGTCAGTGTTGTTGATTTTATGTCATAGAAACCAACTCTGGCTGATTTAAGGAGAGATAAATATATTGGGAGGACATTGAGCATCTCATGAGATCACCAAGAAGGCTGAAGATGCAAGCTTATAAAATGGCATGAACAATGAAAGAGGCAGAACAAGTCTGGTGAAGACATTACAGCTTCTGTATCTTTATTCCAGATGCTGCAGCTTCCAACCCAGAACTACACTGACCTAGAACCCGGATGTTGCTTGAAGCACTATCTTTTACCTCTGCCAGAAAGAATTTTCTGCTGGCCATGTTTCTTTGCATAACTATGCCCTAATTCAAATTTCAGAGGGAATGAATCTGATTGGCTGAACCCAAGTCAAATGCTGACATCCTATCAGAAAGATAAATTGGGAAAATGAGTGTTATGGTTCAGGAATGTGTCTCCAAAGTTCTTATGTTGAAGTCCTAACTCCCAGTTATATCATAATGTGACTGTATTTGGAGAGAGGGTCATTAAGGAAGCAAACAAATTAAAACGAGATTGTTAGAGTGAGCCCTAATCCAATAGGACTGTTATCCTTATAAAGAAAGGAAATTTGGACACAAACAGGTACAGATGAAAGACAATGTGAAGACACAGGGAGAAGACCATCTGCAAGTTAAGGAAAGATACCTTAGAAGAAATCAACCCTATTTCTACTTTGATGTCAGACTTCTACCCCCCAGAATGGTAAGAAATTAATTTCTGTTGTTTAAACCACATGGGGAGATTCTCCAAACATAGGATGGCAATTCAAATGCTGGAAAACTGAAAGGAAAAGAGCAACACTGCATGGATATGCCATAAAATACTTAACATCCTGTTAGCATACGTTTAGACTTTCTCCAATTTTAAGAAATTCCAAGAAGGAGAAGATGTTTATGCACAAATTGTTTGAAGAAGGTTATCAACGTATGTTCTCATAATTTGTTTTTAAAAGTTGTGTGTCACATACACCCTTATTAGTGCAGTATAGTATCATAGAAGAAACATACCTTATAAGCATTTCTTTGAGATGGTGATATTTGACTAATCCGAATATCCACCTATCACAGGTTACATGGAGTTCTTTTGTCTACTCAGATACTTTGCCCATTTTTTATTGTTCATCAGCCTTTTACTGATATGAAAGAGATATTTATATATTAAACAGTTATTTTGTTTTTATTTTTTGTTTTTCATATCAACATAAAGTGTCTTCATGTAAAAATAATTTATTCTTAGTTTTAACTGTAACCACATGTATCAGTAGTTTCCTTTATAATTAGTTCCTTGCTTTTGTATTTGATGAAGACTGTACTAAAATAATGCACACTTTTCTTCCTTTTTGAAATGCCACCAACAGTAACTCCTCCACAGCTTTGGAAAGTAATGGAAGAATTAACTTACTTTTCCCAGTCACTGCCATGAAGAGAATGGATTTAGACTTGAAAAGAGAGAAGCCACTTGTCTCAACCACATTAACCAGTGGCAGCTTCTGTCCCTGTAGGAGTTTATCTTTCAGCTGTCCCACATAAGACTTAAATAAGATCACACAAACATCTGGTGTTAGTGAATACAAACAGATAATTTACTAACTAGAATTACTTTTTAAAAGTAGTTTTCTCTCCAGACTGCAAAAGAGAATCACCATGGACAGCTTATAAAAATACCAATGTCAGGGCCCTATCTCCAAGGATAGGAATTTAATTCTTGTGGGGCAGGGTTCAGGCATCATTATTTTTTTTTAACTTCTCAGGTAATTTTTGTATATGGTTAACATTGAGAACCACCATTTTAAGCAATTTACAAGGAAAAAAATTAACTTTAGAAACTAGGAAAAGTTGTAATCATATCTCTTCTAAATAAGTGGAGAAATAGACTATGTTCATGGATAAAAATATCATTCTCTAGATGATATTAATTCTCTCCAAACTGATAAATAGATTCAATGTAATCTTAGTTAAGAGCTGAGCAGAATTATTAATAAAACTTGACAAGCACAGTCTGAGAGTTTTATGGGAGAGAAAAGGACTCAAAGTAACTCTTTAACCTGGGAAATTCCTCTCCTCCTTCAGATACCCGGGCTAATGATCAACTATATAACGAATATGGCATAGCAAATCATCATATTGCATATCTTAAACTTATGAATGTTGTATGTCAAAATGTATCTCAATAAAGCCAGGGAAAATAAAATGGATGACATTGGACAAGGAGAAGACAATTGGTAGATAAAATAAAGAAAACAATACATAACTAAAACACTGATACATAAATAGAAGTCTCATGTCAGATTGCTAGGGTTAGAACCCAGAAAGGTTACTATCTGTATGGAAAAATATTGAAAAAATATAAAAACATCCCCATATCATACAATAAACAGAAATTACTTCCAGATGATAAAGGACATAAATGTCAAATGAAATTTAGCAATTTTAGAAGAAAAGACAGGTGAATATTTTATGATGTTACCTTAAGAAAACATTTCTTAAATGCCTTGTAAAGTGCTAATCATAATAAGATTATCATTTTCTAAAGTAAACAACATACTTTAAAAAATGACAGAAAACATGAGCAACTATTTTCAGAAGGGGGAGTTCATATGGTAGATAATATGAAAAGATCTTTGATTTTATTAATAATCTGGAAAATGTATTCCAAGATTAAAAGTGGAAATCAGGGGTGCCTTGATGGCTCAGTGGGTTAAAGCCTCTGCCTTTAGCTCAGGTCATGATCCCAGGGTCCTGGGATTGAGCCCCAATGAGCTTTCTGCTCAGCAGGAAGCCTGCTTCCCTTCCTCTTTCTGCCTGCCTCTCTGTCTACTTGTGATCTCTATCTATCAAATAAATAAATAACCTTTAAAAAAATTAAATTGAAAATTACATTTGATTAGAAAATGTCAAGAAAGGAGGAGGAATGCCCAACAGAAGAAAAATACAGAAGATGGGCCTTCTGCAACAGAGCTAATGGTTATCAACATAGACAATATGTTGGAAAGAGAATTCAGGCTAACAATTATCCAGGCAATAGCTATGTTGGAGAAAGCCATGGATGACCAAACAGAATTGATTAGGCAGAACTGAAAGCAACCAGGGATGATGTTCACAATGCTCTCAATGAGTTCCAATCTAATCTAAATTCTCTAAAAGCTAGGGTAACTGAGACAGAAGATAGAATTAGTGATCTGGAGGACAAACAGATAGAAAGAAAGGATCAGGAGGAAGCCTGGAACAAACAGCTTAGAAGCCACGAAAACAGAATCAGGGAAATAAATGATGCCGTGAAATGTTCCAACATCAGAATTATTAGAATCCCTGAAGGGGAGGAGAAATAAATAAGTCTAGAAGATATAGTGGAACAGGTTCTTCATGAAAATTTTCCCGATCTCGCGAATGGAACCAGCATTCATGTACTAGAGGCTGAATGGTTTCCACCCAAGATTATAGATTCCAAAAAAAAATCAAGGCACCCGATAGTCAAATTGAGGAATCATAATTGTAGATCCAATCTCTTGAAAGCCGCTAGGACAAAGAGGCTCCTTACTTACAGAGGAAAGCCCATCAGAATAATGGCAGACCTGTCCACAGAGACCTGGCAAGCCAGAAAGGGCACGCAAGATATATTCAGGGCACTAAATCAGAAGAACATGCATCCAAGAATACTTTATCCAGCAAGACTGACATTCGAAATGGATGGAGAGATAAAGAGTTTCCAAGACCGGCAAAGCTTAAAAGACTATGCAATCACCAAGGAAATATTAAGGGGGGTTCTATAAAAGAGGAAAAATCCTAAGAATAGCATTGAACAGAAATATAGAGACAATCTACAGAAAGAAAGACTTCAAAGGTAACACGATGTCAATAAAAACGTATCTATCAATAATCACTCTCAATGTGAATGGCCTAAATGCATCCATAAAATGACACAGGATTGCAGACTGGATAAAATGACAGGACCCATCCATATGTTGTCTACAAGAGACCCATTTTGAACCTAAAGATATACCCAGACTGCACGTGAAAGGATGGAGAAGCATCTTTCATGCCAATGGGCCTCAAAAGAAGGCCAGGGTAACGATTCTCATATCAGACAAATTAGATTTTAAACTAAAGACTGTAGTCAGAGATACAGAAGGACACTACGTAATTCTTAATGGGAATATCCACCAAGATGATCTAACAATTGTAAATATCTATGCCCCCAATATGGGAGCAGTCAATTACATAAGAAAACTGTTAATCAAGATAAAGAGTCATATTGATATGAATACATTAACAGTAGGATATCTTAACACGACTCTCTCAGAAACAGATCATTGAAGCAGAAAATCAATAAAGAAACAAGAGCACTGAATGACACATTGAACCAGATGGACCTCACAGATATATACAGAACATTCCACCCTAAAACAACAGAACACTCACTCTTCTCAAGTGCACATGGAACCTTCTCAAGAATAGACCACATACGGGGTCACAAATCAGGATTCAACTGATACCAAAAGACTGAGATTATTCCCTGCATATTCTCAGATCACAATGCTTTGAAACTGGAGCTCAATCACAAGGAAAAGTTTGGAAGGAACTCCAACACCTGGAAGGTAAAGACCACCTTGCTTAAGAATGCTTGGATCAACCAGGAGATCAAAGAAGAACTTAAACAATTCATGGAAACCAATGAGAATGAAGACACTTCGGTCCAAAACTTATGGTATACAGCAAAGGCTGTCCTAAGGGGAAAATACATAGCCATCCAAGCCTCCCTCAAAAAACTTGAAAAATCCAGAACACACCAGCTTTCTCTACACCTTAAAGAACTGGAGAATCAACAACAAATCAAACCAACTCCACACGTAAGAAGGGAAATAATCAAGATTAGAGCAGAGATCAATGAGGTAGAAACCAGAGATACAGTAGAACGTAAAAATGAAAGTAGAAGTTGGTTTTTTGAAAGAATCAATAAGATCCATAAACCATTGACCACACTAATCCAAAAGAAAAGAGAGAAAACCCAAATTAATAAAATTATGAATGAAAAGGGAGAGATCACAACTAACACCAAGGAAGTGGAAACAATCATCAGAAATTATTATCAACAGTTATATGCCAATAAGCTAAGCAACCTAGATGAAATGGATGCATTCCTGGAAAACTATAAGCTCCCAAAATTGAACCAGGAAGAAATTGACAACCTGAATAGACTGATATCTAGTAATGAGATTGAAGCAGTGATCAAAAACCTCCCAAAAAACAAGAGCCCAGGACCTGATGGATTCCCTGGGGAATCCTACCAAACTTTCAAAAAGAATTAACACCTATTCTCCTGATGCTGTTTCCAAAAATTGAAGCAGAGGAAAACTTCCAGACTTTCTATGAAGCCAGTATTACCCTGATCCCCAAACCAGGCAAAGAACCTACCAAAAAGGAGAATTTCAGACCAATATCACTGATGAATATGGATGCTAAGATTCTCAACAAGATCCTAGCAAACAGGATCCAACAGCACATTAAAAAGATTATCCACCATGACCAGGTGGGATTCATCCCTGGGCTACAAGGATGGTTCAACATTTGCAAATCTATCAATGTGATAGAACAAATCAATAAGAGAAGAGAGAGGAACCACATGGTCCTCTCAATTGATGCAGAAAAAGCATTTGACAAAAATCCAGCATCTGTTCCTGATTAAAACGCTTCAAAGTATAGGGATAGAGGGAACATTCCTGAACTTCATAAAATCTATCTATGGAAGACCCACAGCAAATATGATCCTCAATAGGAAAAAGCTTGCAGCCTTCCCATTGAGATCAGGAACACAACAAGGATGCCCACTCTCACCACTCTTGTTCAACATAGTATTAGAAGTCCTAGCAACAGCAATCAGACAACAAAGAGAAATAAAAGGTATCCAAATTGGTAATGAAGAAGTCAAACTCTCTTTCTTCACAGACGACATGATTCTTTATATGGAAAACGCAAAAGACTCCACCCCCAAAGTACTAGAACTCATACAGCAATTCAGTAACATGACAGGATACAAAGTCAATGTACAGAAATCAGTGGATTTCTTATACACTAACAATGAAAATACAGAAAGGGAAATTAGAGAATCGATTCCATTTACTATAGCACCAAGAACCATAAGATACCTGGGAATAAACCTAACCAAAGAGGTAAAGGAATTGTACTCAAGGAACAACATAACACTCATGAAAGAAATTGAAGAAGACACAAAAAGATGGAAGACCATTCCATGCTCTTGGATAGGAAGAATAAACATTGTTAAAATGTCTATACTGCCTAGAGCAATCTATACTTTTAATGCCATTCCGATCAAAATTCCACCACTATTTTTCAAAGAGCTAGAGCAAATAATCCTAAAATTTGTATGGAATCAGAAGAGACCCCGAATTGCTAAGGAAATGTTGAAAAACAAAAATAAAACTGGTGGCATCACGTTACCCGATTTCAAGCTTTACTACAAAGCTGGGATCACCAAGACAGCATGGTACTGGCATAAAAACAGACACATAGACCAGTGGGACAGAGTAGAGAGCCTCTACTCTATGGATCCTCAACTCTATGGGCAAATAATCTTCGACAAAACAGGAAAAAATATACAGTGGAAAAAAGACAGTCTCTCCAATAAATGGTGCTAGGAAAACTGGACAGCTATATGCAGAAGAATGAAACTCGACCATTCTCTCACACCGGACACAAAGATAAACTTAAAATGGATAAAAAACCTCAACGTGAGACAGAATCCATCAGAATCCTAGAGAAGAACATAGGCAGTAACCTCTTCGATATCAGCCATAGCCACTTCTTTCAAGATATGTCTCCAAAGGCAAAGGAAACAAAAGTGAAGATGAACATTTGGGACTTCATCAATATCAAAAGCTTCTGCACAGCAAAGGAAAGAGTCAACAAAACAAAGAGGCAACCCACCGAATGGGAGAAGATATTTGCAAATGACAGTACAGACAAATGTTGATATCCAGGATCTATAAAGAACTCCTCAAACTCAACACACACAAAAGTTAAGAAATAATCTATAAATTCAGTGCATTTTCTAATGTCGCTTTTAAGATCTTAATGACAACTGAGAGGATATTAAAACCATTGGCATTTTTATTTGTGTATGCACTAGGATTCAGAATGGCAATTAGTTGAGATACATCTGTATCTGTTGAGAGGAGAATATATTTCCATTTTGTTAGACACATCCTTTAAGATAGTGTTGCTTGAAAGTAACAGAATACTCATGTATAAGTTGTTGAAAATGTGAAACTTTTAGAACTTGAAAATTCCAGTGGTAATTAAGGCTCAGGATTTGTATATTGGATTTCTCCTCCAAGTCTCTGCAATTCTTTCAGCAATATCTTTCTCCTTTTGTTTAGCTAGTGGCATTTAAGCATGAAATGTCTGTTTTATCAATGTCCCCTCCCTGACCACTTCTCTTTGGCCTTTTACTCAGTTTTCCTGAATCTGCTCCCCACCCACCAAGATCAACATTTACAACCAAGCAGTAAACCTCATGACATCCTCATTCCCCCTCCATGATGGTTCACAACTTCTTGTTGACCCAGTTACATTCAAATTAGCCAATGAGTGTACTTCCTGCATGCCAAAAGCCATATCACCCTTAGTTTCCAGAATAGGTTGCTACCCACAGCTGTTCTGCCTCTCTTTCTTTGCATTCAGCTGGAGAAACCCCACTTTGAGGTTTTAGGTACTTTTTGTTTAGCCCCCTGAGTGTGCTTGCCTTCTTCTTCTAGGACCTGTGAGCATAAATCAATCTCTGTCACTTCCATAGAACTTCCTACACTGGTACTCTGTGTCTGCACCAGATCAGTCATAAAATAATTATCTAATGAATTAAGTGACCCTAATACTCCTTACAAAGCAGCTAGTTTTATGCCCAGATTTTTTTTTTTTTTTTTTTTTTTTTTTTTTTTTTTTTTTTTTTAGTTTAAAGAGTGGCATCCATACCCAATACCATCCAAAAGAGTCCCCAAACCATAAATTAAAGTCCCTGGCAGAAAATACCATACACAAACTCTGCAGTATATATGGTCATGCTTATGCCAATTTCTGTGGCCAATGGAAAGGAGACATACTAGATTTACTTAAACCAATCCCTTGAGTCAAGGGTTGGATGAAAGATAGCATGCCCATGCAACATGAACAGCTGGTGATATATTAGGAAAGAGAGAAGGGGAAATATATGCCAGGAAAGAAAGCAAAGTATCCATTGCACTTGGTTAGAAATCAATGGGAACTTAACTATTTTTTTAAAAATACCAAATAAAGGGATGCCTGGCTCATTTAGTTGGTAGAGCATGTGACTCTTGATCTCGGGGTTGTAAGTTTGAGCCCCAAAATAAAAAAATAAAAATAAAAATAATTTTAAAAATACCAAGTAGAAACATTTATAACAAATTTTTCATACATGGGTGTCATAGTCTTCATTCTTTAGGAATCCCTTCTTTAGCAATATCATGTAATCCTGATTATTGGCTCTCTTTTTTATTTACTATTCTGAGGCAATGAACTTGAGTATCAGAACCAGCATTTCAAGCCAGCAAAGTAGTAATTATGCAATTTACTTTCACTAGCCAAATGCAATGGAATTCAAAAAGCCTCTTTTACCTAAGATGTTTTAATAATACTAATTTTTAAACCATAAAACTAAGTACACAGTGTTTAAGGAGACAATTCATTAGCCTTACAGACGAGTTTGTAATAAAAACCCTTTCTGCAAATGGGAAAGGAAACGAGTCTTATATCCTTACATTACAGATTTCAGTGGAATTTTTCCCGTCACAAATTATTTCCTGTTACTTGATCCTCACAAATTAATGTTTTCTAACTGCTTTAAATCTTGGACAAATTATTGCTTTATACTTAAATAAAACCACACTTATGAACGCCATCTGCATGAAGCGGGATGGTCGTGATATGACTGTGGGTACCATTATGTTGTAAGTGGTTGCTGTTGAAGGTTAACTCTTGTTGCTTTGACATTGTAAAATGATAGTGTACTACTTCTCAAAGATCCTATTTTTAGGATACACAGGCAACAGTAATATAAATGAAATGAAATGAAAAAAAAATGTCTGTGCAAACCTTTCAATATTACTATTCTGCACTATCACACCACACCCTTCATAGTCTGTGTGGTGGGCAGAATAAGAACCCCGAAGATTCCTATGACCTAATCTCTGGAGTCTATGCACATATCGCCTTGCACAGGAGAAGGGATTTTAGGTATAAATTAAGAACCTTGAGATGAGGAGATGATCTGAATCATCTGGATGGGCCTAATGTAATCACTGGGCCCTTAAAAACATGGGCCTGGTTGTGATCAGAGGGTGATCTCTACAGAAGAATTAAAAAAAATAAAACCTTGGTGGCCTTGAAGATGGAGGAAGATGGTCCCTGCGCAAGGAATCTGGGCAGCTTCTAGAAGCTGGCAAATGGAAGGCAATTGATTTTCCTCTGGAGCTTCCAGAAAGAATGCAACCCTGCCAACACCTTGATGTTAGCCCAGGGAGCTCCATGCCAGACTTCTGACCCCCAAAACTGTAAGATAATAAATATGTGTTATTTTAAACCACTCATTTTGTGGTGATCTGTTTCTGCAGCGATACAAAATTAATCCAGCTGGCCAATGCCACAGCCTCTGAAGTATATTTGCATTTTTAAAATAAATCAAAATTACTTCCCATTTAAGTGAGGGTTTACATGCTTATTGTAAATTTTTTTTTTATTCCTCTCTAAATTCCTGATTCTTTAGTTCGAAAAGAGATAGGATTCTTTTTTAAAAGATTTATCCTTTTTGAATCTTCTTATTTCTCAATGTAACAAAATTAATCATAACTCAGTAATTTTGAAATGCTCTTTCCATAGTTCCTCTTGAGTTTGACTATAGCATCTGATTCAGTTTTTCTACCATGAATTTTGCAGTCTACCCCCTTGAGGTAAAAGAGACTTCTAAAAAGTATGAGTCAGCAGGCGAAGATGAACCACGGTCCTGACCTGCACCTTTCACTGATTTTCCATACGAGGGAAAGAACAGTCCTAAAATCACAACTAAGTTAGTCTGTAGAATCTGCTCCAACCAGCTGATGACAGTGAGAGAGGTTCCACCTGGACTGAAGCTGATGTCGACCACGACTCCAGCCACGGATGCCCTGTGGTTGTTGTCACCTGCCGAAGGCCACACCCCATCCCCTTGGCTCCCGCTTCATGTCTGCACTACCCACCTTACCCGCAAGCTTGGTTTACCGGGACGTCTGTGCCCAGCCTTGCCCTAGACACTCTGTGTGCTATTTCCAGCCTGTTTAGATTTCCTTCTAGAAAATGTATACAGAAGAGTGCAGGTGTCTGCACACATCTGCATAACGTAGCGTGGGTGTGGAGATAGCTGTTTACAGGAGCCCATCCACTGTGGGGTAACGTGCAATTCTAACGCCTACCAGACTGGAGGCAGCTTTTGTGTCCTTAGACTCTGTAAGAGCTGGGGTTTCCTTCTTATACATAATAACGCAACCAAACATATGCATATTTATGTTCCCATCCTACCACAGACAACTGGAAGAAAAACACACAGAGACCACATACAAGTCCATATAAACCTTGCTCTGGAGAGAGAGGAAATACATATTGATGCTACCCAGTCAGCCTGGTAATCACCTCTATCAGGGCAGAAGGGATAAACCTGCCTGAGTATGATTTGATTCATAAAAAAATAGCAAATTTTCTCCAGTAAAGTAGCATTGCTAGGTTTTTCTGACTATATAAATAATACAGTACACTTGTAAATAACTAACACAATGTACAAATTTAGAAGATAACGGAGTTTTTTAAAAATCACAGAATCTCATCCCTAAGGAAACCACCGTGCCCAGTTTGCTGATCACATACCATTCCATGCCCAGGCACATGCAATTTCACACAAATGAGTAAATGAGACATTAAGATCTCCACCGTTTCTATTATGCAAGTTTTTCAATTTTCAAATTCAGCTTGTTGTTATTATTTTGACTTCCTACTTCCTCTTTCCTTTCTGATTTTTAACTTTCTCCACTAAGATGTAGCCCTGTGTATACATGTTTGCCTATCCACATGTCTGGATGTGTGTGTGTATGTACGTGTGTGTTTCTTCATTTTGATTTTTTAAGTTAAAAGTGGGGATTCAGAGGAGGTAGGACATCTACTTTATAAAACACTTCAATAAATTTTCAAACTGCTAAGTTTAGCCCGACGTCTAGCATAGATTGAGGGAGGGTCGTAGCTCCACCTAGAGAAAGGTGATTTGGGGGAGATTTAGTGGCTTTCAGCTAGAGAAGAAACAGGTGTCTTCTGGTCTAAAAAGGTCATGATAGGGGCACGGGGGTGGCTTAGTCAGTTAAGCGTCTGCCTTTGCTCAGGTCCTATTCCAGGGGTCCTGGGATGGAGCCCTACATCGGGTTCCCTGCTCTCTGCTGCTTATCTGTTTGTACCTCTCCCTTGTCCATGTTCCCCCCTCTCTTTTTCTTTCTCTCTCTCTCAAATAAATAAAAGTATTTTTTTAATTAAGTTAAATTAAAAAGTCATGATACCCCAGATTCCAGAAGGGTTACATGGGAAGGAAGCGTGGCTAATGAGCATTTCCTCATGACAGGGCCAGCCAATGGACTAAGACAACTCATAATTTGTAATTTACCTTGTTGTCTATATTGTGTTGTGTTGTGACTCTGTTTTATCATCTACACTCTTCAGTGAAAATCTACTATACTGTGAAGGGTCATGTGACATTAGGGGAAGAGAAGGACTAAGGGTCCCACACAATAAGGAAACATAGAAAAGCAAACAGGAGAAGACCATAGTGAGGCGGCACCTGAAAATGCCACAGAGGCAGAAAATCTGAGTGACTAGAAAAAACGGCCTCAGAGAATCCTTAGCAATGTTGGGAAAGGATTGTCACTGCTGAACATGGGATGGGGGTGGAATTTGAATCCTAAAAGGAAATGTAACCATGAGAACTCGAGGCAGGTAATTTAGATCATAATTTCTTTAGTGTCAGTTTTCCTATGTAAAACTATAAGCCAAATATTTTTAATACTTTGAGTACCTATTGATAAGTTACTCTTCAAATTATACTCCCATCAAATGTGTATGTAAATTTCTGGTTTTTTTCATACCCAATACAAAACTGGGTCTTCTTCTTGTTGTTAATTTGGTAGGTAAATATTACATATGCTAGTAGATGAAACTTGCAGTTCTTTGACTTCTAATGAGGTTGAGAATCTTTGAGTATTTTTTTCTATTGTGTATTTAGATGTGCTAATACAAAATCCAATCATTTGGTAATATCCACCTAATCAACGTATCTAAACTAAAGTAACCCTGTACAATTTTTTAACTAATAATTTAGTAAATGTAATAAAAAGGCATTTTAATAAGGACCAAACCCATATTATATAATGAGAACTATATTTGCCTTAAGACACAACTAGCTTAAACCTACTTATCTGTAACAATTGATAAATGACTTTCCAAAAAGCAGTAAGCTTTCTATTAGTTCCTCATGAGTAGATGTTGGAAAGTTGGAAGCCTTGGATTATCTCTGTTCTGGTCAAGTTGGAATTTCTCTTCCCATATGTCACATTGTGCCCCCCTTCATTTCTGCATTTGAAGAAAGGATAAGAGAAACTGAATTCTGCCCCATTTGCTAGAAAGAAAGTCTTCCTAGTTAGGGTTTGGGCCAAAAGATGGCACTTTCATTGCTCCAAAACATAAAACAACTGTTCTCCAACAACTATTCTCCTTAGATATAGGACGTATTAGTTTGCTAGAGCTACTATCACAAAATAGCACAAACTGGGCTTAAACAACAGAAATTTATTGCTCACAGTTCTGGATGCTAGAAGGCTAAGCTCAAAGTGCTGGCAGGGTTGGTTTCTGGTGCGATCTTTCTTCCTGGGTTCCGGAGAGTCACCTCACTGTGTCCTCACATGGTCTTTGCTCTGTCAATGTGCATTACTGTTATCTCTTCTTCTTATAAGGTCATGAGTCCTATTGGATGAGGGGCCCACCCTTATGACCTCATTTAATCTTAATTATCTTCTTAAAGGTCCCATCTCCAAGCAGTCACATTGGGGTTATAGCAACATATCAATTTTGGAGTGACACATTCAGCCCATAACACGGGAGTTCAAGTTTTACTTTTATGTCCTATCTTATAACATTTGGGCTGAGCTATATATCAACATACTGTTCAAAGAGAAACAAAGTGGGGTTCCATTGTCCCAGTTACAGTGTAGAAGTGGCACTTCTGTTTTTCAGTGGTAAATGAACAATTTCATATTGAGGTGTAACTCAATGGGATAAATTAATATCTAATTCAAGATTGAGCCATAAAGTACTGGAAGAAATAGGTATGCAGGTGGTAAACAAAAGGCTGTATGATAGTTATTAAGCAAAATCGGAATCACTATTAAAAACATTACCCCACTATCCCAAAGCCAAGCATTTTCAATGTTAAAACTAAAATTGAAAATGGTTTAAAAGATTGGGCCGATGTTCATATATTGGTGTACCAACCATCAGCAAGCATTGCACCCAGGAGATTTCCTTTTAGTTCTTCTGACATTTATACAAGTCTCCTCCTCCTGATTCTTTTTGTTAATGAGTTAGGGGCTTTCGAACTGCAAAGCAGCTTTGAAGTTACATTTCTCCTTAGAAGCACAGACTTTATCCAGAGACAATATGGTGCTCAGAGCTTTTGTTTTATATAGCCGTTCCCTGATGTGATGAGTGAATTCAGGGCCAGAGCAAACTAACTGAGTGCTTAAAACCTCTCCCAGTGCAACCAGACACCAGCAGGTATCATAGGAAAGTGGAAAGAAAGAGTTCCCCTCCTCTGAGAAGGAATCATCATTACCAGCCCTATTCCATTAGAAAGTATCCCAACAACATACACCAGTATATGTTATTTATATATTTTTATTTTTTCCCTTTGAATACCATTTACCACCTCAGAGGACTCTTCTGGAAAAATAAACATCAACAAATTGTTCTCGTTATCTCTGAGCTTCTTTAAATATTGAGTGCACCTTTTATTTTACTATTTAAAATAAGAATTGATTTGGTATTTCAAAGCCATCTGAGCACTTTCTGCAAAGGTCTCATATGTTATCTTTTTGTTTTATGAACTTTTAAGATCTCTAGACAATTCTAGAGTCTTTGAGTTATGTTCCTCAGCGTGACTTTGGCTGCTGCCAAAAGAAAAACTAAATCATTACATATTGGCCTGAGAGGGCTGACTCTTATAGACAGGCCATTTCAAGGAGGATTTCTAATCTGATATAATATTAGTGGCATAGATTCCTATATAATTTGTTCCCTAAGGGTAAAGCGAAGCTTTTTGTGCCCTTTTGAAATACCATTAAAGAAAGAAATAAAACACCTTGTAATCCTAATTGGGAATTCCATGGATTTTATTAAATTTCTAACTCTAGATGCTGTGTTCTGTTGTTAGTAATGTGTGGTCCTACCACCATGCTGCAGAGAAGTGACCCATTTCACAGATATCCTGGGACCGTGATACATAGAATGGAAATGAGCCAGAGCCCAGCCCCTACTGTCTGCCAGCAACTCCATCTCTGATTTTGAGAGGACCAGCCTATGCCCTGTGAAGTGGACAATCTTTCTTCAAAATGAGTTATGCTTTGGCTGAACTTCTTTTTAACTTTTTAGCAAAGATTGCACCTCATAAATTAGCTTTTGCCCTAAAGTCATGTCAGGTCATCTTGGGTTTTCTGCATACTTGGGAAGACAACTCATACCAAAAGTATCTTTAGATCCCCACTAGGTTTTTCAAGGTAGGGTATGTCATCCCTGGGGAACTGGCCAAATGTTTGTTGGGCACTCCTAAAAACTGTTCTTCCCCCAATTTATGAAACAGTAGATATCCAAATGGGTTCTGCTGTGCATGATCATCAAATAGCCTAAAATATGGTATGGAAAAACATGTGAAGGGCACCTGGGTGACTCAGTGGATTAAAGCCTCTGCCTTCAGCTCAGGTCATGATCTCAGGGTCCTGGGATCAAGTCCCGCATCGGGCTCTCTGCTCAGCAGGGAGCCTGCTTAGTCCTCTCTCTCTGACTGGCTCTCTGCCTACTTGTAATCTCTGTCTGTCAAATAAATAAGTAAAATCTTAAAAAAAAAAAAAAGAAAGAAAGAAAGAGAAACAGGTGAATAATGAATATGCAGATCATAGAGGAGTTCTACAGCAAAGAAACTATTCTGTATGATACCCACAATCATGGATCCATGATATAGGAGAGGGGATTCTTTTTCCTCTATACTCTGGGCTCCTACCTGGAGCCCTGCACATTAGACTGACAGAAGACAAATTAATAGGGAAAAACAAACCAAAGTTTATTCATGCAAGCATAATGCATACACATAGGAGAGCTCAGTCTTAAGGGACTCAAAGGGATGGTTAGAATTTGGAGAGAGGTGACAGAGCAAAGAAAAAGCTTTTAGGCTTCCAAGGGCAGCAAACTGTGAGAAGGTAAATATGCAGGGAAACTAATGGAGATGAGGTCTAATGGGTAAGATTTTTATGCAGATTAGTCTGGTGTCCTCTCTGGGGCAATGAGAGTCTAGAACTGTCTCCTGTAATTAAGACTGTGCTACCTTCCCTGGTTACTATGGTTCTATCTGCCCTTTCTGTGTTCCTAACACAGAGCTCCTAAACCCCTTGGAACTTCCTAAGTAATAGAAGTGTCTTTTGATACTAATGATGAGGCCCCTTTTATTATACTGAGTTTATTCTAATGTGATAATGTAGGATAGGACCCACTGAAAGCTTCAAAATGGGACTGGAGATCAGAAAAAGCAAATTATAAGAAGGTTGGAACTCTCAGCAAGTTCCCTCCCCATCTATGGTGAAGGGAGGGGGGCTAGAGATTGAGTTCCACAAACATTGGAACAATGAGATTGAGAGAGCTTTCCAGTTGGTGAGCACATTCAAGTGCTGGTGGGGGGAGCGCCCACAGAGGGCATAGAAACTGTGCCACACCACACTCCCACACCTTGCCCTATGCAGCTTTTCCATTTGGCTGTTCCAGAGCTGCATCCTTATAATAAACCAGTAAATGTCAGTTAAGTGTTTTTCGTGAGTTCTGTATGCTATTCTAGCAAACGATCAAACCTGAGGAGGAGGAGATGGTGGGAACACCTGATTCATTGCCTGTCAGTCAGTGGTACCAGTGTCTCTGATCTTATGACTGGTATCTGAAGTGGAGGCAGTCCTGTGGGACCAAGCTCTAGAATATGTGGGTCTGATGGGAACATATATTGTGTCAGAATAGCCTTGAATTGTAGGACACCCACTTACTATTGGAGGATTTGAGAATCTCACAGCAGGTAATGCAATTGAGAAGTGCTCAATAAAGTAAAATTTTACATATACATTAAATACAACACTGATCTCACCATTATTTACTTTTGCAGAAACAAAGCCACAAAGAATAAAGGCTCTTCATGTTCTATGAAGACCCCTAAATCAAGACGGAGAACAAACTACAAATCAAGGCAGCCATATTTAGGTATGTAGAATACAGTTAGATAAGCATTGTGTCTTTCTTGAATCCAACCTAGACTTTCTCAAGTACTGGCTTTTAAAGACTATAGCTAGATTGTTCAGTTGTCTTGATGGTAACTGAAAAGATATAGGGACATATTCCCAACATCTTCCAATGCTTTCTCTTGCAGTAGTTGGCTCATAGGAATACCTTATATGCAAAATACTCTTCCTATGCAAGCACTTTCATATCCATTATTTCATTTGATTTTACTTACTTACTACCAGTCCTGCTCCTGCAGTTTGAATGTCATCGGTCAAATTTAGAGCTCTAGGTGGAACTCAAAAAGGAATTCCTTTCTCTTTCTGGTGTTACATTGTCTGAGTAGCACACACATACATGAACCAGATGGGTGGTCCCATTCATTCCTCTGATTTTTCTGCTGTGCCCTTGCAAAACTGAAATTGTAATTTAAGAGGCATATTGCATAGCTTCAGAAAAGCACCACAGAACATGTTTCAAGCTCTATTTGCTCTCAGATTTTTAGCCCAAAGTGGAATGCAAATTTTCCTTGGTATTCCCTCTACTTATTAATCAAAAAATAAATTCAGAAAGGTCTCTGTAGATGACCAATGATAAAAGCCATTATTACTATAGATGGTTGAAGTAAAGAAGAAAGGAAATATTCTTGATTATTCTAAAAACTTCAAAAGGGAGGAAAGAAAGGAAGAGTCATTTTTAGATTACTAAGGAATCAAATAACACACTTCTAGATCTAATTCAGTAAAAATGAAATTTAAATAGAACAAGACTACGAAATCTTCACATACACAGCAAATCATTGCTAAATTTCCCTCCCTCTCTATTATTAGAGAACCTCTAATAATAGCCCCATGTCTGAGATGAGGAAAATGTTGGTGAGAGGCGTCATTGAGCTGTGTAGTCTATTCCTTCGATAAGCAAGTGTTTATCTTGAAGGGAACAAACAAATGCCAAAGAATCCAAATTTCCAGCCAACTTTGGAGGTCTCATTACCAAATCCTCTGTGTCTTGGGGTTCCCACAAATTTACATATCTTACAAAAAAATCAGGCAAAGTAGCAAGCAAATTACATATGTTATCAATGGAAATTCATTCAAATCATTCAAAACATATATAATAGGGAAAAGCTCAAAACTTAAGTTTTAGGAGTAGTTTTAAGTACCCAAAAAAGTAATCCAATCCATTGATACTCATCAGCATTGAGACAAATTCTCCATCTCAAAAGCTGTGAAGAGGCTGAAGAAACTTCAAGAAAAGTAGCAACTTCCAACATCAGAGATCTGAGATTCTCTTCTGAAATGATGGTGGAAAAGTTGTGTTCGTGGAGGCCTTCCAGGTTCAAATCCCATAGTCTTGAATACCTAATTGATAATTAAATTCCATTTAGTGGATGAAATGAGAAAATACAAGTTTATAAAACACTCATCAACTGAATAGTATTAATACCAAGGGGAGGGAAAAGAATTCGTGTTCATTCAGCCATGCTCAGGAACCAGCCACCTGCCATGCTCAGGAACCAGCCACCTGCCTTAGATAGCAAAGATAGAATACCGTAGTTAGTCAGTTATATACAACAGAAATTTATTTCTCACAGTTCTGCAGTCTCAGAAGTCCAGGCTGCCACACATGCCATGTCTGGTGAGAGCCCACTTCCTGGTCTGTAGGTGGCTGTCTCCCAGCTATGTCCTCACTGAGAAGAGAGGATGAGACAACTCTCTTGGGTCTCTGCTACAAGGGAATTAATCCCATGCAGGGGAGCTCTACCCATACGACTTTATCACCTCTCAAAACCTCCACCTCCTTGTACCGCTACATTAGGAGTGAGAATGTCAACATAAGAATGTGGGAGGACCCAAACATTCAGTCCAGATCATCAACTATCTAAACTAAGCATGGGTAGGAGACATGAGGGGACATGCAGAATAATCTTGAACATGCATGTAACCAAATATCTACCAAGTGCCTACTCCACGTCAGATTCCATGCTACGAGGAGGATATACAAAAACAAATAGAGCAGGATTCTTGTCTGCAAGGTACTCACCATCCAGTGGGGCATTTAATGTCATAAGACAGGTTTTTCAGAATTTCTTTTATGGGGTCTTTTTGGACACTCTACTCAAAGGTTTGGAAAATACTATATTAAAATAATAGCTATTTAATATGCCAGGCATTCTTCTATGTTTTATGTACAAGATCACTTAACGAAGTGATGCTATTATTATCTTCATTGTGTAAACAAGCAGACAGAGAGGTTAAGTAGGATGCTGAAGGTCACACGATAGAGTGTTTCAGTACTTTGCCTTGTGAATTTCTGAGAAAGATGAGAGTGTGAAGGTTTCCTAATGTTTTTGACCCTGGAAATTTCTTTTCCTCTCAAGGAGCATTTCAGAGGACGAATGTTTTAAAGGCAATAT
Organism: Mustela putorius furo; assembly: GCF_011764305.1. Taxonomy (NCBI): domain Eukaryota; kingdom Metazoa; phylum Chordata; class Mammalia; order Carnivora; family Mustelidae; genus Mustela; species Mustela putorius. The sequence continues at coordinate 24,875,054 of NW_025421341.1, forward strand.
CTGGGGAAATTTAATGGAGCAAATTAAAAAGAAAGAATATAATTTTATTTTTGATTCTATTTTGTTGTATTTAATAGTCATGCTGAAGACATGGCTTGCTTCAGCCATTTTGAGAAAGTTTCAATCCCAAGACACTCCCTACACTACCTAGTCTTTGTGCCCAGTTGTGATACCGTCACTGCCTACAGGCTTGAGACTACAGATGGTGAACAGACAGGATTTGTGAGACAGGAGCTCAAGCCTGGAATTTCAGCGCACCAGTAGCTTCATGGAGATCTGGATCATTATTGAGTCATAACTAAGAGGAGGAAAAGAAATCTGACAAGCTTTTTCCTAACATGATCAAAGAGATTATGATGAATTGTGAAAATACAGCCTTATTTTTCAGGTTGTTAATTTGTCTTTGTGCTGCTTCCCAGAGAAGCAGCTGAAGAAGGGCTCTTTCACAGAGGAAGGGGAACAAGTAGTTGACAGTGTCCTCCAGGCTGAACGGTTTCACCTCAAGGAGCAAATAAGGCTTTGCTGGATTTGCAAGTGACACGGTGCAAAGGGGAAAAGGAACTTTTTAAAAATTTATTTGGAACCTGAGTTTTTAGCATCACAGTTACAAGCCACTGTGGAGTTTGTTAAGTAGAGTAGGCTAGGACACACGGAATTCGGTGTCACCTACCCTCAGCATTCAACCCAGTGAATAATGCTTCCATGTGAATCTTCTTTATCCTCCCAAATACGCTAAAAAAAATTCAGTGACAACAGTCAGACTGTTCCTTACCTTGAACAGACGTAAGCAGCTCCTTTTGTGCTTCATATGTTCCTACTACACTTCTTAATAATGCTAAATTTTACAACAGAGCACTATGATTAGTATAGTCCTTTTTCTGTACAACAGTTTAATAGAGGTCAAATTTGAGAAGGTTTTTTTCTTTTTTTCTTTAGAAAATATTCTGAATGCATGAGCTCTCTCCAGCCAAGAATCATAGAACCACAATAGTAATTAATATTCATAGGTTCTGGTACTGTTTACAAAATAGAGATGTGAGGAGGTTAATAATGTTGATGGCGGGCAGATGAGAGGCCTTCCGCCTGATGATTCCATTCTCTCAAAGGAATATGAGGAAAGGTCATTAGCAGGTAGCACAGGGAGAGATGACGTGCCCATCTGAGATCTGTGAGCAGAAGTATAAGTAATAATAATCAGCAAGGGTGTGTATTTTTCTTTAGGGACATTTGACTCAGAGAATAAACATGAAGAATGTAGGAATTTTTTTTAACCAGACTAGGGACTTTTCCATGAGCATTTGCAGAAGGGACATAAATGCAGGGCTGTGGTGTTACATAGACAATAGAATCCGATTTGGTTAAAAAAAAAAAAAAAAAAGACAGAGAACTGTGATTAGATGGCTAGAGAGAGACAGCGGTGTATTTAAGGGACAGGATGTCTTACAAGGTCAAGGGTGCGACCATGAGAGTCCACAGCTTGGATTGATGGAGGACTGAATCTTTGACCTTTCAAGTAAATTATCTCTACTTCCCCCCCATGAGACTGAAGGAGATTTATCATACCCATTCTACAGATGGGGGAAATGAAGCGCAGAGAATTTCAATGTCTGGTACAAGATCACAGAGTAAATAACAACAGAAGCTGGACTGAATCCAAGTCTTCTGGTTTCAAACCCTGAACTCACAAGCCAAAACAAAGACTATTTTCTAAGAAGATGTTTCCCAGCATCCCTACTACATGTTTTGTTCCCTGCTTTCAAGAAGAATGCCTTCTCCTTTTTTAAGAGGAGTCATCAAAAGAAAAAGAAAAAGAGTAACAAAATATTGGATGGTAAGGCAGCACGGGATGAAAATTGTATCTGCAAATACATGAAAAGAAAACTGAGGGACACCCAAGATTTAAAAAAAAAAAAAAAATTGAGTTCACCCTCAGAGGGAGCCCGGTGTTCAAATGTATGCCCTCCTACAAAGTAGCAGGAAAGAGGAACAAAGCTGGGTTACAGGTAATGATAAGGCAGTGCCGTTCCTGCCATGTATCCCTGGAACTCTCAGTTTAGGGGTCTGAGTTTCAAATTGCTTTGGTTCCTTAGGGTTATCAGGCATCCTTGAGAATGCATGTGACAAGCATCTGAGCAGAAGCACGTGTCATTCCCTTCCATCAAAAGAGATAATAGCTAGGGTACAGAAGGGATTTCACTGAAGGAAAACAAGGTCTATTTCCATTTAACATCTCTTGGGAAGGAAGAAAATTTCAGGTAAACAATTTCTATGTAGATTGTGAATCTTGCCCAACTAGACAGATCTTGGCGAATAAATATAACAACGGATCGAGCACACAAATAAGCCAGCAAAGCTTTACAATCCGTTCAATGCTTTTATTTTATGGATGCAAAGTTTTATTTATTTATGCCCTACCTTATTTTTCAGTAGAAGTTCTGAGGTATAAGAACTCTTACTGTAAATATGGGAAAATATAAATAAGGCTGCAAAACCAGAACCAGGGAAAGCATCCACACGAGTAGAAAATAAAGATAAGTCAGAAAAAAAGGAAGTATAAATATATCGGCTAAGGGAGTCGAGTTCATTGTGATCATTGATCTGCAAATGTGTTTTAAGTTAAGCTCCCTGATAGTCAGTGTTGGGAATGGGGGAGTCAGCTAAGCAATTCCTTTAACGACTAATATTTATTCTTTAAAACAGTTTTCACATCTCTGAACTCAGAGTTCTTCCCTTGACTTTTTTCTCTAATCCCTCGTAATACAGGTGCAAACCAGCTCAGCCTGCAGGTGGTCCCTATCTGACCTCACCAGAGGACCCAGGGCCACCCCCAAAAGCAAAGGGACAGCAAAGTGTCCTTGCTCAATAGCCACCTTCAAAGTTGCTCTGACTGGTTGATCCCATAATTATCTCTATTTTGTTTGTGTTGTATCAGCGTTGGGGTAGTTACTTAGTTTGTGGGCCATCTTTCCTAATACCTGGGTCTCCTGGTTTTGGGGTCACCCACCTGGTTTGTACATGGCCCTAGATTATATACTGATGCCTAGGTTTGAGCCCCACATGTAACCACCACAACCTCCTTTGGTCTTCTCATATGTCCTTGTACCTCTCCCAGGAGAGCCCCGATAATGTTTCGAAGCCTTCTCACCTAACCCGTCCAATTTAAACTGAGTGGATTTCAAATATACCCTCACACTGAATCTAAAAATCAGTGAGAAACCTCCAGATTAACAATATCAAAAGAGGCTTGGCGAAGGACCAAAGTCCTCAACAGAAATAAGTAAAACATGATAAAAGAGCTCGGCCACGCCTGTGCCTTTCTTTTCTCCTAAATCAGAGGCCATACATTGTTGTTGTGTTATTAAATATATTGATCTTATTTGTGCTGTCTATAACACAGGCAGGTAGAAGACATTTGCAATCAAATCTGGCACAGTGCCCAGCAGAACATTTCGTACGCAGGCACGAGGCGTATTTCAGATGATGAAAACGTAAGAAGAGTGAGAATAATTTGGAAACCCTTCAGAGGAAATCAACAAAGATGGCTATTAAACAGTTGAAAAGTGATCTACACTTAAGGAAAGGTTCATAGAACTAGGCTATTTCGCTTGCAGGAGAGGCAGTTAGCTGCACACTTGCATGCTATCTGTTATACAGAAGATCATAAACCGCTATTTTTCAACCTCAGCCGATTACAGAACAAGGAGGAAAGCACCTACGTGGCAAATCAGAAATTTCAGCTCCAGGCAGGCAGACATATCCTTTGCAAATCACGGTTTTAATAACCGGATTTGATCTTTGTAGGAGAAAAATTGCCATTTCTCTTCTAGATTTTTTTTAATAGAATAGCAGCCACACATGTCCCAAATATCTCCTTTTTAAAACAAAAATGGTTATTGCTCACCAGCTGTGATATTCTTTCAATTTCTTTTTATATTTTACATATATAAGCATTTAATGTAATATCAGACACCTGCCTGGGAAACTAGAGGCGCTCTGTGTATTTGATTCTGTGCCTGGAACCAGTTGGGTCTGACTCCCGCACTTCACAGTAGTGAGAGTATCCAGAAAGAGCCCCTCATATCTCGTCTTTTCAGCAGTCTGCCGAAATCTTGCAAATTATCTATTTCCAAGTCATAAATGTGCTAGCACCCGGAAACTGAACCTCTTATGAACCCATGCTATTTCTTAAAGTTGTTTTAGATAGATTTGGTTACTAATTTTTAATGGAGCGGGGACACACTGTGTCACAGGATATAAACAATTTCTCCTCCTACATAAATCACTCCTCCTCTGTTCCACAGAATAGCCCTTGCAACAGCTGGTAACTGAGGATGGCTGTTTACTTTAGACTTTGTTCTCAAGTAGATAAGAATTGTCAAGCTGAGGAAATATACATGGACATGTACATATATGTGTATTTCTCTGCCTGTCTTATGTATGAGGACATCTCAGACCCAAGGCATAAAATCTCCATGATTTAGGCTTCATTTCAGTATTTAAGAATATAAAAAGGTCCATTTGGTTGGATTTTGCTTTGCTCAGTTAAAGCAGAATTTATGTAATACCATTAAGCATCAGTATTGACATTTGGTGGCATTCAAGATGTTATTTACACTCAGTGTACTGAACGTCCCTGCAACTGTTTGCATTAGGTTCAAGTCTCCAGCTCCCTGTTTGGTGAGGGTCACCTGACATAGTTTAGCCCCATAAAGATCCCTGAAAGAGACTCTTCTTCAACTCCATAGAAAGCCATGAATGTGCAGCACAGAAAATGTGCTGTCCAAAAAATGTATTCATATGCTTTCTAGTACATTTGTCCAATCAGACTTAGGCACGGGTCTTCATACTCATGCTGGCGAAAGCAGTTCCCACCTCTGCCCCCATCAGATACATTAACCTTAAGCAGCTTTCTATTTTATTGTTTTCTTATATATTATTCTATTTGATTTTCTCAACAATCTACAGAGATAAATATGGTTACCCCCATTTTGTAAGGAAATTGAGACTAAGGGAGACTGAGATTTGCCCCAGTAAATGGCAAAGCTTCTGAACTCCCAGTAAAAGGGACAATATGCTGTAATTATTTACTGTGGGGTGAGAGGAATATACGTGTGTGTGTGTGCCTATATGCACATGTACATATATATGCATATATACATATACACATAAATGGATATACATAATGGATATACATAATTATCCATATATATGTATCTAATCAGCAAACCATAAGGCTGGCAAATGTCTTTCTTTGCTTGAAGAGAAATTTTAAAAATTTTTAAAAATACATTTACTAAAAACATCAAGGTTTAATTACATCACACTTTGAAGTCTTTAGAGAAAAAGACCGATAAAGTGCATATAATACGAGACCCAACTCTAAAGATATAAGAGAGACTTGCCCTGTAACTTTATTGGCACAAAAAAAGAGATAGTGATTTTCTCTACCCCAAAGTTTCACATGTCATTGTCACATCTTAAATAGTTACTGAACTAGACAGATACATCTTGTCCTATACTCTTACACTCTTCAGGTACCAGCCAGCAAAAACTGGGAAACTCCCTACTGATCCTTTCTTTGACTTAATACATTGAAGGCTGCAGCTCTGGAATGCTAATATATTATCTGCCAGTGATTAAACAACTATTGCCTATTAACATCTCAGTACAAGCTAAGTTAAAATAACTAGTCAAACACAGAATTCCAGAAACCTCAAAGTCAGATAGATACATTTTTACATGATCACTGGAAAGGTCTAGAGCAAGGGGGTCCAAGGTTTTTTAGTACTCGTCCATAAGGCCTGGAGTCAAAATGGTTGCCAGATAATAAAATTGCAGTAACACCAATGAGGAGTCAAGAGAGTCTGTCCTAAATAAATGAATCAAGGGCTAAAGAGGAGAGTGTTAAATCTAAATTTCTTTCTTTCTTTCTTTTTTTTTTTTTTTTTTTTTTTTTTTTTGGCCAATAATTTTGCTAAATAGCCAAGTTTTATTATGTAATTTTAGAATAATTAAACCTGAACTACTCCAATATGTATAATTAGTTACATTCAGCCTCTTTCACTTATACTATATGATTTAAGATGGTCTGCCAGCAGGATTCCTAGAAGGAACTCACAAAAGAGTAACAGTGAAGACAGATGTTTATGCCTGCTATGTCTACTGATTCAAGTGGATTTGGATTAGGCAAATCTGTAAAAATCCCCCCAAATTAAAACTTCCAGGTGTGCACAATTTGGGTCAGATGTGGAACACTGGGATCTAGGATTGTACTGTCCATTTTGGCGGCCACTTGCCACATGGAGCTATTTAATGTAAATCAGTTAAATTAAATTAGGTATCAGTTCCTTGGCCTCACTAGCTACCCTTCAGTGGCCCACTACCCAAGTGTAGCTAATGGTTACCTTATTTGAAAGCACAGATATAGACCATCTCTTCATCACAGGAAGTTCTAACTGGACTTAAGGGAAAAAGTCTCCTCCTTTTTCTAGAGGAAAAAAAAATTATGGTATTTCTCTAAAGTTAAGCTCTAAGAGTGCTATCTCAGGAGGCAGAAGGCAGCTTGAACAGGACAGAGAGGTCAAGACTGAGTATTTTTTAGTCATGAGAAGGAAGGAAATCTTGCCATAGGCAACAACATAGATGGACCTGGGGGGTATTGTGCTTAGTTTAAAAAGTCAGAAAAAGACAAATACTGTATGATCTCACTTACATGTGGAATCTTTAAAAAAAAAGTTATAGAAACAGAAAACAGATTAGTGGTTGCCATAGGCAAGGGGTAGAGGGTGGGAGAATTAGTTGAAGATGATTGAGAAGGTATCAGCTTTTAGTTACAAGTTAAAATAAGTCTAGAGATGTAATGTGCGGCATGTTGACTAGAGTTAAGAATACGGTTTTGTGTATTTGAAAGTTGCTAAAAGAATAGCTCTTAAAAGTTCTCACCATGAGGAAAAAATAAGGTAACTATGTGAGATGGACATTAACTAAACTTATTGTGATCATTTTGCAATATGCACGTGCATCAAATCATTATACTGTACACGTTAAACTCATATAATGTCACATGTCAATTATGTCTCAGTAAAACTGGCGGGGTGGGGGAATGCTGGCAGAGTAATTTCCCCAATTCCCCAGGAGTAGGTAAGACACACATATCTAATACACACATTCTCACCTAGCTTTAAAGGAAACCGACCAGGTCGAAGACAGACTGGATAGAAACTTGCGTATCCTCAGTAACAGATTACGTTGCTTCTATTGGCAGGGAATGGAACTCCTGCCACATGAGAACATGCTCTAGCTGCTTCAGTCAGTAGTTACAGAAAGTAGTTACAGGTCCCTGATGATCTACACTCAAGAAGTTCCAGGGCCCTCTGAAATGTCTGATACCTACTTTTCTCCAATCTCATAGCCCTGCCTTTACTCATGTTCTTTTATCTCTTCTGTAAGAGTCTCCTAATTGGTTTTTGTACCTTGACTCTCTCTCTAAAGGACTTCTTATCTTGCTCATAGAATTTCTTCTGAAAATGTCCATCCATCTGATGACAACTTTCTTCATTGCAAGCAACCGTTATCCCTACTCCTCAAGTTCCAGATTTCTGGTCTCTTTCCTATTGATGTCCCTATTTTTATAAAAATAAACAAAGTATATGTTCTAATTTTATATCTCTGCCTAAAGTTTTGCAATATCCCAAATATTGCTGAGAATTCCTAGGTGTGGGAATATACACCTGCAGCCACTTGCTTTCTCTTGTTCTAATCAGTCATTCAAGTGTCCTCTGTTGGTCCTCTTTTGATGTTTCCTAAGTGTTTATCTAGGCTGGTGCCATCTCCAGCACCATCTTGCCTCAAGCAAGAATAAGCTCCTTTACTTAATTCTGAAAACACTGCTAATCCAAACTACAATGAGGTTTAAAGCTTTACTCTTTTTTCTAATTGCCTAGAGATCATGCAAGAAAGTAGCAATTTAGAAAAGGCAAATTTAGAGCTCTACTTAAATGATTAGTCTCTTAAAATCCATAACCATACCTGGTCCACAAATACACTGCTGGCTCTCTCTGATGTGAGATCATTCTATAGGGGCTTGATACTACTTGGATCTAAATTACTGTTCCCTTGCTCTTCTCTGCCCAGACCCTAGGAACCCAAGGGCCCTCAAGCCTCAGAAGTAAAAACTCTGTATGCCCATACCAAGAAGCACTTTATTCCTTTATTCTACACAACTGTTTAACTCCACTTTATTTGACTTCTTGGGACTAGATTCTAGCACCTATTCTAATATAGATAAAAATCCCCAAATTTTAGTATACTTGTTTCCCCAAATGATGAATTGTGTTTCCGTTCCTTGAAGACAACAAAGCTTGAAAGAACCTTTTGTGTAACAGTACTGTATCCAGGAGATCCTGGCTGGCTCAGTCAGTAGAGCCTGCAATTCTTGATCTTAGGGTTTTGAGCTTGACCCATGCTGGGCATAGAGATTACTTAAAAACAATAAAAATCTTTAAAAGTAGTATTTTTAAGATTTATTTTTTATTTTAGAGAGAGAAAGAGAGAGGGGGGAGGGGCAGAGGAAGAGGGAAAGAGTGTTCGGCAGACTCCGCACTGAGCATTGAGCCAAATATGGGTCCCAATCTCATGACCCTGAGATCATGACCTGAGCCAAACCTGAGACTCAGATGCTTAACTGACTGTGCCACCCAGGTGCCCCCCAACCAGGAAGTAGTATTGTATCCATGACTTATAAAATAAACTCAATATAATATAGCTGAAGGGGAATTAAATGAGAAGAGGTCAGAAAAAAATAGCTGCTCTTCTGTCATTGGCTGGATATGCAATCTTAGTCAAGTCAGTTCATCTCTCTGTATTTTTATTTTGCTCATCTACAAAACAAGAACATGCCAAAAACATTGTAAACTGATGCCCATATTTGGTGGTCATAATTACCACTATTGTTGCTATTATCTAGGCATTCAAGGCTTGCTTACCTTCATCCTTACCTTCCACAAGATAACAAAACACCTGTCTAGATAACTCACTTGCAACCTGTTCTGTGCAAACATCAGTATAAATAACTCATCCTCCCCAAATAGACAGGAGAGTTTATTACCATAAAACCCTCGGTCCAGAGCAGAAGTCTGCATACTCTCAATGCCCATTTCACAGGGCACCACCAGCTAACGATGCTTTTTGCATTTTAAATAGTCGAGGGGAAAAAATATCAAGAGATAAAAAATGTTATGGGACATGTAAAATTACATGAAATCAAATTTCATTGTCCATAAATGAAGCATTGCTGGAGCACAGCCATGCTTTTCCCCTTATGTATTGTCTGTGGTTGCTTTCCCACCACAGTGACAATGTTGAGAAGTTACTACAGAGACCAGATGACCCACAACGTCCAAAGGATTTCCTACCTTGCTCTTTCTAGAAAATGTTTGATGACTTTGCACTCAAAGTTTCCTTCTTAGAATACCTTTCCTCATGTTTCCTTTGATTACAATGATCAAGACCCAGCTATAATGAGATAAGAACATGAGTGAAGGCAGGGCTATGAAATTGGAGAAAAGTAGACAGGCATTAGACATTTCAGAGGGCCCTGGAACCTACATTTCAGAGGGCCCTGGAACCTCCTGAGTGTAGAGCATCAGGGACCATGCCATGCTCTTTCTGTAACCACTGACTGAAGCTAAAATTCTATAATGCAACTTCATAAGGATTTTCCTGTTACTCAAGCCTAGATGAGGACGTCCTCCCATAGGCTTCAGAGCATTCGATAGCACATAATAATTTCTCAATAAACAGTTATTCATGAAATGAATAAATTAGTATTTCATTTCCCCTAAAACCTATAATATTCTGAGTGGTATTGGCAGTAATATATACAACTTTTATTACAGTGTCTAAACAGTGTTTTTTCCAGTGAATGTACTTAAAGTAATAGGTGTTAAATGAAATATAACTACTAAAACCTGTAATAATAGCAACATTTTACTGAGGGTTTACAATGTGCCTGGCATGATGCTGAGTGTTTTATTCAGAATATCTAATTCACTTTCAAAACAACCCCTTGAGTGAGATAAGTATGCTGATTTTATACATGGTGGATTCAATCACTTGCCCAAGTAAGAGACAGTAAGCATCAAGAGAGATATTTGAATGCAGTCACATTAGGGAATAAGTCAAAATCATGAAATTCTTCACAACAGAAAGCTGAAGGTTTGTACTCGATACCATAGACCAGAATTCGCCAAGTTGGGTCCAGGAACCCCTCTTGTCACTAACCTTTGTTCATGAGGCCAAAATTATATTCATAACAGTACAAAAATTTTATACACATTTTCCACTTGCACATTTTCACAGGTTCACACTGGAGTTTTCCAGAGGCTCCCAACATGTGACATCACAACAGACCAAATATGGAAGCAGATATGAGAATCCAGCTCTTTTCTATTAAGCCAAACATTAAAGAAGTTTGTGAAAATGTAAAACACCACCACTCTTCTCACTAATTGTTTGTTTAGGAAAAATACTGTTATTTTTCATTATTTATATTAATATGTAAAAGTTGAATTTTTAAACCAATGAATAAATATTTTTAGATTCTTGCTTTAATTTCAAATATGATATGTATTGAATATAACCCACACAAACAAAAGACCTTTGAGGTTCTCAATAATTTTTAATCAAGTAAAGTGGTCTCAAGACCAAGCTGGTTTAAGAAATCCTATGGAGGTGAAAGGGAGCCTTCAAAATACTTTGAGTAATGATATGACCTGGTAGAAGCCCAGCCAAGATCAACAGAAACATACACCAAGCTGTAGTTGACCAGAGACACATGTGTGGGTCCCACTGGAACAAGAAGAACCATTCAACCAGTCTGTGGGCTCATGGACAATAGAAAATGTTTCATTTCGATCCACTGCATTTTTTTATGGATTGAGATGCATCAGTAGCTAGTGATACAAAGAGTAACAACAATGAGAAGTTCATAAAGTCTGAGACACGGTAACCACTTTATCCTTGGGACTTCAGGACATGTTCTGCCCATCTCTAGTCTTTGCCTCATCTCCTTGCTATTCAAGTGCTGCCTGGGCACATTTACCTCACTGGAAACCTCCAGCCCAGCCTGGACACTCTTTCCTTAGTGCCATTGCCTAGGGAATCTTTTCTCCAAAACCACAAAGGCCACCACTAGTGATTGGATCAGAGATGGGCTATTTTCTCTGCCAGAGTTTAGTTGGGTGAGGTGGGTTCTAGGATCCTGAAGTTGAATCTCACAACCTTCTGTATCAATATAAAATATGATGTGTAAACCTATAGCAGTGTTAGAATGTGATGCAGTCTGGAGCTCTCACGAGCTGACCAAAGAACTAGAGTGATACACACTCTCTCATTTTGATCAGCCCACCAGTCCTATTCCTCTGGAGTATAAGGAAATCATTCAAGGGACAACCCACAGTAACTCCCTAAGTTTCCGAAGCCAAAGCCATGAAATCTGACCTAGCAGGAAGCATTGAGTCTCTACATACACGAAAATGGCTTCTAAAGAACACAGAGCTGGTTTGAAACAATTCCCTAGAGGATATATGATTTAACTCTTACTTTCTGAGCTCTGTCCTCAAACTCAAGTTCCTTCTACCACTTGAAGAATGAGCCTATCCAGCTAGATTCCTTCTGAAGATCAGCCTTAGCAGAGCAAGAGACATACTGCTGTCCTGACATCAGTCTCATGAGGAAGGACAGACTTATAATAGATTGTAATTGAAATAGGAAGGCTTCATTTCACAGGCACTCAAATATTTGACTTAACAGTGTTCGGAGATGTATAATTCAGAACTGAATGAAGTCCACAGTTTGAGATTTTCTTACTTCTGCAAATGAAGTATTGCTGTTTTGTTTGTTTTAACCAATGCAGCAGTGTGTTCTCATTTATTAAAACCAGAGTTAAAATCCCAAATTAGGACCTGTCAGATTCATGCTGCATTTAGTTTACATACCTAGTTTACATACCTAGAAGAAGTGAGTGTAATTCATCATAATGCCTAGTTGTTTTTCTCCCCCTGTCATTTAAAAAGACGCTTATGACTTTTTTTGCAAAGAATCTGTGACAAACCCCATGTATTCCCACTTAAAAATATCTGATGTCTTCACAGACTGAGTTGGGCAACAACACTTCTTATGGTTAGTCTACACTCAGGCTTTTCCCTTCTTAAGAAAAAAAAGGAGAGAGAGAGAGGCTGATAAATAGCTTTTCAGGCATTCAGTGGTCAGTACAAAGAGTCTGAGTTAGTGGGATATCCTGTTTGCAACAGTGTAGATAAACTATATAGCTAAGGGCACCAACTTCTGTATTTGATAATTAGGTTTCAAAAATAAATAGTTTCAAAAGAGTACATTTGTCTTAGCTTTGAGAACACTTTGTAGAGAGAATAACCAGGTCCTTAATTATACCACACATTCAGGAAATTTGTTAAATTGAGGTTATGGTCATAGATTCCTCTTCTGTAATGTGCTTGTGTGGTCTTTCAGATGTATTCATGGAAAAGAGGTTCAGAGCTCTCCTAGAAGTTTGTTGTTGGTTAAGTCCAAAATCTAGAAGAAAGTGCTTTATGAAAGGACTAGAAAGACTTGAATACTATTTCTGTTTCTGTCATTATCACCTTACTTGGTAAATTTGTTCATGATTTTTGCCATCATGAGCAGGAATCATTGTGCTTATCATTACAGAGTGGTGGGAGGCATTTGCCTTCTTCCGTGTACTCCTCATCACTCATTCCACTGAATTCTGGTGGCTGAGGATAATGTAGTGATACACCTATCAGGAAAAAGAAACAGGTAACATGCTTAATTTTAACAGCAACTAGCAGCATACCTAGGCTCGGTTAGAACAGTACATCCTGATAAGGCCAAAAGATGCCTGTCAAAATGCAAAATTAGTTTTCTGGTTTTATTTTTGTGGGTCTTTTTTTTTTTTTTTTTTTTTAAATAAGGTGCCTCTTATTTCACAGCTAATTCCACTCTGAGACTGCCGATTTTTACCTTACAATATATTATTTGTATTTTTAGGAGTGGTTGTTACCTTTACTCATTTTAATCCCAGCAGACAAGAGTATAATTTGGGACAGAGAAGTGTTGGTGTTACGTGCATTTAGGGGTAGAAGGGAAAGATCTCAAAAGGCCAACAGGTTTACATGTTTTGCTTGGCTCATGCATTATTTATTCACATTACTTTATTTTTTTAATACTTTACTTACTTCTTTAAGAGAGAAAGAGCATGAGCAGGGAGAGGGGTAAAAGGGAGAGAGCAGGACAAGTAGACTCTCCCCTGAGCACGGAGCCCAAAGCAGGATTCGATTCCAAGACCCTGAGATCACGACCTAAGCCAAAGTCAGATGCTTGACTGACTGAGCTACCCAGGTCCCGTCACATTCATTTTTAATTGAAGCTACATACCAGGCTCTTCTTGAAAAATCTGCAGATCCGGAATAACGGTTGGCGATAATCTATTGGAATGGAACAATGGAACAATGGCGACCCAGTTTGGATGGGACAGCTAGTCTTTAGCTCATCATCATCATAACTGTTTCCACCCTTTGGCATCATTCGTTTCCTTGAACTGCTTCATTCCTGTGGGCATTGAAGTTTGGGACTCTTGGTCTAGAGCATGCAGTGATGCCTTCGCAGCAAGTTTGTGGAGAGGCTCACTCAGGTGAACATGAACTATTCCATGAAAGGGGACAAACTGATGCTAACGACAAGCTTCACACTCAGCTGGGTGTTTCCTGGAATAACCTGCATGGCTACTACAAAACAGAAGGTCCTGTGCAAAATAATCACGTCGGTAAAGCTTTCTTCCTTTGAAACCACGTGAAAGTAGTTTTAACTTTAATTATAAATACAAAGCTCAAAGTGTGAAGAGACTTAAGGAGAATGAAAATTGTATAGTGCTCAAGTAGAAATTATTGGCTAAAAAGCAAGGAAGTCATGATCCCCAGTTTAGAAGTTGTGACTTTGAAATGAAAATAACTCTGGCAAGGAAGGGGAAAAAAAGGACTACTTAAGAAAAGTTTATTGCAAAGAAAGAAAAATATAATTTTACAAAGATAGATGATTATGCATGTAAGAAAAGAAATATCTAGACTTAGAAATATACACAATCTTCATTTAAGCCATTTATGAAGCAATTTTACACATTTACCACATTAAAGCAACAAACAGTGGTTAAAACATCCACACAAAACCATCCTCTTACAGTTCTGAAATGTTATTTTAAAGTATTAACACACCTTCTAGGGAAGTGTAAGTATGAAAATTTAGAATGATTTTGCTCATGAGTACATTTCAAATGATAGGAAACTATAGACTCTTGGGTTTGAAAAATGACCCAATTCCAAGGTCATTTTAGATACTCCCTGTGGCCTGGGAGAATTCAAGGGGATTGAGTGAGTCTGCTCAATTACAGTTGACACCTACCTCCCCACCCTCCAACGCCACCAAGACACTCTCTCAAGTTTTACTTGAACAGAAGAGGTAATTTGCGGAATGGGATTCACCTTTTCACTGTCCGCTCAGGGCCCCAAAGGCAGTGGATTGCAAACTGCATGAGTTAATCTAGGGTAGAAATAGCTGGGCAGAAACTGGGAAAGAGAGATCTGCAATGGAAGGTAGGGTCTACAAAGCAATGATGGCTAAGCTGGAGTCTGGGTCCCAAAGAACAGTGTTGAATGGTAGGTCCTGAAGAGAAGAGCTAAGCAATACAACAGAACCCAATGGGCAAGCAAGGTATAGAAATGACAAAGTGAATGCTAATAGCTAACACCGACTGAGTGTTCACCTTACGCTGGGCATCCTTCTACACTCTTGGTGTGCATGAATTCATTCAAATCTCAACATTACCAGGCTCTGTTCTTGGGAACCTGGGGCCCAGTTCGCTGAACAAGTGCCTGAAAATCTGCCAGTGGCAAGACAAGCAGAACAGCCACCCTAAGAAAGCCCTGGAGAACTGAAGTAGTTCTTGAGTTGTACATTGACTCCTGGACCAACTGTAGGAGATTGAAGGTCACAGAAAAACATACAGTTGGGAGAATCAGCAGCTTCTGACAGCCATAGTCTGACATTTCTTTTATACATCATTTCATATTTAGATAGCACCTTCCTGATATTATCTTCCTAATCTTTCCATTAGGGAACCGAGAAGAGAAGAGTGAAAATGACTTGTTCAAGGTTGTAGAAGTCAGAGCAGTCACAGAAAATACTTTAACACTTTCCAACTAATCCTAGGCCCTACATGCATAGGAATTAGGATGTGCTATGTTAACACTGAAAAAATAACTCTCTAGAAAATAATTATGACTTGGCTCCATGCCTCGGCACTATACCTGGGATGCCCAATGGGACCGTGCGTGCCTGCCGGTTTTGTGAAGATCCATGTACAATAGAATTTAACAATGTGGCAGTGAGGGAGTAGGGTGAGAGATGAGAAAGGGGGGTGTGAGTTTTGAAAGCCCATCAAGATCACGGGAGGAAGAGAAGGCAGTGGGAAGAGCAGGCATTTAATGCCATAGAGCAGGGCAAGGGGAACGTCAACACAGACCTGGAAAGAAAGGGGCGCCTGGGTGGCTCAGGGGGTTAAGCCACTGCCTTCGGCTCGGGTCATGATCTCAGGGTCCTGGGATCGAGTCCCGCGTCAGGCTCTCTGCTCAGCGGGGAGCCTGCTTCCTCCTCTCTCTCTCTCTGCCTGCCTCTCTGCCTACTTGTGATCTCTCTGTCAGATAAATAAATAAAATCTTAAAAAAAAAAAAAAGACCTGGAAAGAAAAATACTAAAATAAGCAATAATTGTAGAGTGAGCAATAAAATAAATAGATACCAAAAATAAAATTACAATGATTTCCTTAGTCCTTATTCTACAAGGGTGCTTATTCAGGTATTTTTAATTTTCACTCAAATTCAAAAGACGAGTATTATCCTGTCCATTTCCTGGATGTGAAGACTGAGGTGAGAAACAGTTACGTCCGTTCACTTCAGACAACTATTAGATGACGGGACCTGATGCTGAACCCAAGTTCTCCTGTTCATGGGGTCACCTCTATCTGAACGGTGGAGACATGCTGCTGTTTTGGATTGTTTACTTACTATCACCCATGGGTCCCTTTGTGATGAAGACAAACATTCCTTTTTCAGTGAAAACTGACTTTCATTGGCACAGCCCTCTCTTCCCTCTTTGTAGAACTAGTCTCGCCTGTGAAGAAATTTTAGCAAATTTGTTCTGTGGATCTCAGGAATCGAGTTTCCCAAGTGACTGTTGGCTCCCATCACATTGTTTTCTGCTCTCTCTGGAGTCTTTCTTGTCCAAAGGGAGTTGTTAAGATAAGGCGCAATGATAGAAAATTTATTCCTTGACAGTCTACATAAAGCTTTGGCCTGGAAAATACCTTACTGTGTGACAAAAATAAGTGTCTTTAATTAAAAATAGCAAGGGACTCCACGAAAGGGCGAAACTGTTGTTTCCACAACAAAACGTTTTTGCCCACTGCCATATGTACCTACTTATTCCCCAGCACAAGAACCATGTGTTAACTGATGGAGAGACCCAGGAGTGTGGGAACAGGTGCCTGTCTTCGTAACAATAGCGACAAACAACAGCAGTGTAACTGCAGATCTTTCTGGCACCCAAAATCTGTATTCACTTCCAGACCCAAATTCTGTTCATTGATTCCTTTTCAAGAACAAAGAGAGGGGTGAGGGAATGGTGTAGTGTGTTTTAAAAAGCACATTCACATTAACACATATCATCTCATTTATCATCATATTTTTTTTTCAGTTTCCAATAAAGAGATCCAAAAACTGAGGTTCAAAGAAGAGCACACCCAAAATTGGAATTTTATGACTATATCTTAATTTATCTTTTATTTATTTCCTTTTTTTTTTTTTTTTTTTTTTAGAGAGAGAGAGAGGGCAAGCAGGGGGCAGAAGGAGAGGGAGAGAGAATCTCAAGCAGACTCCCTACTGAGTGCAGAGCCCAACACGGGACTCAATCTCACGACGCTGAGATCATGACCTGAGCTGAAATCAACAATCGGATGTTTCGCCAACTGAGTCACCCAGGAGCCCTTATACCTCAATTTAAAAAGGGTCCTGTACATCTGATGTAATTAAAGACCTCGTGATTCTCTCCAAAAAGGTTTTTCAAGGTTAAGAAAGAGATAGGAAGTGGAAGAGAGAGACCCTATCTCCAGGTGGTTCCTGAGTCTGAGATGAGGGAGAGAAGACAGGCTAAATCAAGAGCAAAGTTCCACAATTTAGAGTCAGTGTTTAGGTTCAATCCCAGTATCACATATGTTTTTGCCTTTGTTTCTCCACTCCTCAGCAAAACCGTGAGGAAGCAAAGCTAGAATTTTGGGCTGGTTTCTGCATTCCGCACTGACCTCTCTTCCTTCTCTACACGTTCCTGATGCCATCATCCAGTGCCTTGCTACTCAAAAGTGCACTGCACACCCCAGCAACATGAGCATGGCCTGGGGCTTGGTAAAAATGCAGATGCTCAGGTCCCACCCAGCCCTCCTGAATTCAGTAAAATCGCCATGTATACATAGTAAACAGAAAAGAACCAATCTAGACGTTTCCTTACCTCTCTCTTTAAAACATGTAAGGAGACCAATTCTACATCTGGCTTCTTTCCATCGTGGATGCCAGCTAGCAGTGCAATGGCTAAATATGATATTCTCCCCAGTAAGTTCATGCTGAGGCACAGCTGAATAAGTGCCCTTAGCTCCTAAGAATATAATGAAACTCTTGACATTGTAGGAGGTCAGGGGAGGAATATTTGGAATCTCCTCTCTATCTGTAATATAAAACCTTGTCGGCCACCACCTCTTTTCCTTAGGGCAGAGGTATCCCTCCATCGTTGCCTTATGGCACTATGTGAAGACCATCATAATGGAGTCGTGAAGCTTGAGTGCCAGGCCCAACGTAGCTACTGCTCAGTTCAACCTGCTTTGACCTCAGTTTCTATCTTTGAGACAGGAGCATTAAATAACAAAAATTTTTAAATGCCTTCCATAGAACATTAGTTCACGGACAGACACACACACATACATGTGCAAAATGTCCACATGCACTGTATATGTACTTGTGCACACTAAATTTGGGATAATCCTCTCATTTAGAGAATCAAAATGCACTTACATTAAAGGGTCCAAAAAGTCTTGCAGAAAAAAAAAAATTTAAGAGTTTAAGCAAAGCTTTTAAAAAATAATGTGCCCAGAAATGACTTTCATCTGCCGTCTTTTTCCTGCATATTCTTCAATTAACGTTCTATGTCTGCAGACCACACTTTAAGAAATGCTGGACGAGTGGACCCCAGAGGAGTCCAGCTTTATATTTTTTAAGATTTCATTTATTTATCTGTCAGAGAGGGAGAGCACAAGCAGGGAGTGCAGCAGGCAGAGGGAGAAGCAGGCTCCCTGCTGAGCAAGGAGACCGATGTGGGACTCGCTCCCAAGATCCTTGGATCCCTGGATCCCCAGGATCATGACCTGAGACGAAGACAGACACTGAACCCACTGAGCCACCTCGGTGTCCCACACTGCCAGCTTTCACATCTTATCATTTTACCCCTTACATCATGGAAGGATTCTGCTGTTTTCAAAGTAATCACAATCATTATAGTCATTTTTTGAACCAAATTTTGTGTTGGAGCACAGCAGGGTCCATCCAAGATACCTTTGTGAGCCTGGAGCAATTATCCGGTGTGGAACAAAAAAACTCGTGTTCATCTTTGTGACCGTCAATGACCATGTGAACTTGCGTTTGAAAACTGCTCTCGATTCATTTTCAAATCCGCATGAGGAGGGATTATGCTGTGCTTGTTCAATCCTACATATTATGGTGAAATGGATGCAGGACAAAATATATCTTCATCCTGCCACAAGTATTCGGTGTCAACGCTTATTCAGCCTCTGTGGAATAAGACCTCTCTTCAAAATATTTAGGAAAACGCTCTCCCCTCTTTAGATTCTCTGACCCATGCCCACCATCTATTTCACAAATGAATATGTTTTTCCCAAAGAGATGTGTCTCTGTTGACTAGACTGCCCTGTTTGCCTCATGGCTTTTGATTCTCCATTTGAATTATGCCTTTCGTGACAGTCACTCTGACAAAGTGACAAATGATAAAACTCTCTGCCTTGTTCTGTACATCAGTCAGTATAGCCTTACCCTTTGGTGGAGCAATTTGGTGTTGAAGTTTCTTCCTGTGCTTTTTCCATAGTTTCTTTTTTTTTTCTTTTCTTTTTTTTTTTTTCCTTTTGGCGGATACACAGAAAGCCCTTCAATAACTCTGTAGCAATCAACAATTAATCAAAGCTTAGTTTTTCGCTACAATGGGGAAGCTGGGGAATAAACAGTCCATGTAGCTTTATGAGCACCACTAACATCTGAATTAAGCAGAGCCGAATGGTGACAAGGCTGATTCGACGGCTTCCTTCTACAGATAAACAAGTTTCCTGAGAGAATGAAAAGTCCTCTCCTCCTATATCCTGAGTGAACTACAGGGGAGAGGCAGCCAGGTGAGCAGGGAAAGCAGGTAGGTACAAGAGTGTTTTCTTTTACTTTTATTTTGATGGAAAGAAGGAGAAGAAAAAGGAGGGCGTAGGAAGAGGAGGAGGAGGAGGAAGATAAGGAGAAGGATAAAAGGATAAGGTTCTTATGCCTTCTGCATTTTCAATAACCTTCCTCCAGCTATCTGGAAGCTTTTTCTGAAATTCGGCTTTACCTCCCCCATACCTCGGGCGGCAGGCAGGCCCCCGGATGTGTGTGCTGACGCATGAGGGGCAGCCACAGAAGAAAGCCTGCTCCGTGATTACCTGGGGAGCTCTGGCTTCCCTCCTGCTGTGTGTGGCCCCATCAACCTTTCATCAAAAGAGCCCTTGTCACAAACCTCAGTGATTTCAATCATGAGGTTATTTTCCTTATTTTAAATACAAGTGTAAACACAATGGGAAAGGGTTCTTTCAGCCCTTCGGAAGTGGCATGAGGGTAAGCTAGAAGTGAACAATATTTGTATAACAAAACGCCAATGGAACGTTTTAAATTCTAAGCCTTTTATTACCAAAGACTGCTATAACCCATGCTAGTTTTATTCCAGTAACTCCTGTCGTTATGACTTTTCAAGATCTAACATGCTTGCCTGTCCTTCATAATAGTCTACATTAGTCTTGAAGGACATATTTGTGAAAAATATGTCTGATTAATACCCATAAGCGTGTTTTGCTAAAAATTGACTTGATTCTGCTCCCTACAATTTTTTTTTTCCCTTAGACCATACAGGCCTATAATTTACAAGACAGATCGACTCACCTTACTAGTGTTACTGCTTGAGTCAAGTTGTACAGAAGAATAGCTCCAGGTGTTAGAATCATTAACTAAGGATATTAAGCCCGTAAATAAGATCTTCCTGTATGTGTTTTACCAACGAAGAGTGTTTCATACTCCCACCAATTAAGGCGAAGAAAATTAAACATCATTTACAAACAAGATTAAAGATATTTTTCCTTCCACAACCAATTAAGAAAATCAGAAGGAAAATGTTTTGATTCATGCTCATCATATATATGTAAATATATCACATAATGGCTCATATTTAGCAAATATAAAATACCAAAACACAAATGAAAAATATTTTGGCATCTGTCCGGTCCTTGAGCTGGCTAGCGTAAAGTGTGATTTGAAAGTGTTTTAGTCCTGCTGTTAGACATTTACTGATATGAATAAATTAATTACAGATTACTTTTATCAGAATCACAGTGAACTTTTAAAACACAGTGAGGGAGGGACCCTGTTCTAGTCGCACATCAACAGAAATAAGAGGAAAATTACCATGGCACACAGAAATCCTGGGGCTTCTGAGCAAAGGAACATCTTCTGTTCATATTTTGAGGGAACCCCTCCTTACTATGAACACAAGAGTAACCGATAAAAGTTAAAATTAGCAAAAATACAAGGAGTCACCTTCTTGGATTGTAACAAAACTAATGAGATCCACTCCCACAGTTATGAGCAGAACGGAAGGAACCTTAAATCTCCTGGCCCCTGATTCGGAATCTGTGGGTAACTGAGATCAAAAGCAGATCATATGTTATAATGAATCTGTACTAGGTACATTAAGCTAAGCTAGAGGCTACTGAAGACTTAAAATAACCTGTCCCTTCTCCCAAGGCTCCAGCATGCATGAAGCTGTCGCCCTAGAGAAAGAGTACAGGAGGAAACCAACCCAGTTCAGTAATCGGACCTTCTGTATAAACAAAAACAAAATGACACGGGAGCCCCAAGCCAGGAAGGCAAGATTCGTACTGACTCAAGGAAGAATGAGAGCAGGTGGAGGCAACTATAAAATGACTAGACAGGAATAATTAGGCAGAGAGAGAGAGAGAAACTCCCACTCAAGATGAACATACAAATGAAAATTCCAGCACAAATGATGGTATTAACATGGAGAGAGGCAATAATGAGGAGCTGAGTAAGTAGACCCATCTTCCCCTCCATGAACACTGTCAGTTCCCACCTGTGTCATCCGAGCATGTGCACACACCTTGCTAAGGGATCTGTTAGTAATTTCAGGGTGTATGTGTGAGTGTCCTATGTACGTGGAAGATATGGAATTGTGGTAGCAAACAAAAGCACTTGCCACACTGAACCATAATTATAGTAAAATATGCACTGCTGGCTTCAGAATCATGAAGTATGATTTGATATGCAGGTTCCTGGAATTTCAAGACAATTTGTCTTAGTATAGTAGTACACAAAAAAATCAAGTGTATTGAGAAAGGATGTTCCATCATGTTCATAGTTATAAGTCAGGTCTTAATGGTAGGCAAGAAGACATTGCATTAAAACTTGGAGAATTAAGAAAAAAAAAAAAAAGAAGAGTTAAAGGATTTAAGCTCAGATCTTTATAGCTTGCCAGCTGGGTCAACTTGGGTGAGTCAGGTAGCCATCCGTGACTCTCAATTTTTCATCTGTGAAGTTATCCAATCATGTTATTTCACTGCCTCACAGATGAGAATATAACAAGAGAATATATATTTTTTTTTTAGCATTTTCTTTATTTATTTGACAGAGAGAGAGCAAGTGAGAGAGAGCTGGGGGAGAGGCAGAGGGAGAGGGAGAGAGACTCCCAAGTGGACTCCCTGCTGAGAAGGGATATTTTTCCCTACCCAGGGGTCCATCTCACAACCTTGAGATCATGACCTGAGCTAAAATCAACAGTTGAATGCTTAACCAACTAAGCCACCCAGATTTCCCAACAAGAGAGTGGATTAAAAGCATCTCTCCTCTGCCTCAAATCTCCTAAGATTACAAATGACAACAACAACAAAACGATAATAGAAATATCTATCAAGTTTTGAAAATGGGGCAGAATGTCATTGGTATATTAGAGATTTTGAAGAATTCCCGAGATAAGAACCTGATAGACTCATATTAATAGATAAGCAGGAGCAGAGATGCCACAAACTCAAATACACTCAGGAGAACAGAGGTTCTCTGCATACCAGGAATAATTAGGCAGAGAGAGAGAGAGAAACTCCCACTCAAGATGAACATACAAATGAAAATTCCAGTGCAAATGATGGTATTAACATGGAGAGAGACAATAATGAGGAGCTGAGTTAGTAGACCCATCTTCCCCTCCATGAACATTGAAAAATGCATGCCAAGAGCAGGACAAAGGCATTGGGCAATTATCAGAGGAAGTAATTAAAGTGCAACATTTAAAATAGTTGGGTAATCTTGTCCCTCCTCTGCCTACCATGAAACAATAATGTTTTCTCTTCATTTAAATGCAAGAGAAATATTATCTTTAAAAAAAGAAGGAGTATGGGGCACCTGGGTGGCTCAGTTGGTTAAGCTCAGGTCGTGATCTCAGGGTCTTGGGGATTGAGCCTTCTGTCGGGCTCCCTGCTCGGTGGGGAGTCTGCTTCTCTCTTCTCCCTCTGCCCGCTGCTCCCCCTGCTTGTGCTCTCTTTCAAATAAATAAATAAAATCTAAAAATATTAAATAAATAAAAAAGGAAGGGGGGATGTTGAGGACAGCATAGCTGGGGAGGGAGTCTAACATGGGTGTCCATGCTGGACAGAGAAGCACACCATTGCCTGAGGCCATTGTAGCTGTTGGCAGCCACAGCAGGGAAGAAAAATTAGGTGGACAGTAGTTGACTCCAGCATGGTCTAAGCACTATTCAGTGGGTCTTGATATAAAAGCCCCACTGAACAAGCCCTGAGAAGTTTGCCCAGATAACTCAGTAAAAGGGAAGGGGGGCTCCATATCCAGAAGAGATCTTGTCTTACTCTCTGTGCCCTCTCTTGCAGAACAACTTGAGTGCTAATTGTGAAGGCAAGGTATTAAAAACAAAACCTACAGCCACTAACCATGATGAATCAAATGCAAAGATAAAATTTTAACCCAAAATAACTATAAATGAACCACATGAGCAATAGACCCAAAACTCAATAAAGAGAAAGTCTATCTCCTCTGGGGGGGGGGGGGGAGTCATAGACTAAATGCAGAGAGATCCAAGAGGTATCATATGCATGAAATGAAAAGTAAAATCAAGTGTATTTGTTTTATATTGCTGAATAAAAAATCACTGCTACACATTTAGGAGCCTGAAAAAACATGTGCTCATTTTCTTACATTTAAATGAGTCAGGGGCGCCTGGGTGGCTCAGTGGGTTAAGCCGCTGCCTTCGGCTCAGGTCATGATCTCAGGGTCCTGGGATCGAGTCCCACATCGGGCTCTCTGCTCGGCAGGGAGCCTGCTTCCTCCTCTCTCTCTGCCTGCCTCTCTGCCTGCCTCTCTGCCTACTTGTGATCTCTGTCAAATAAATAAATAAATAAATCTTAAAATAAATAAATAAATAAATAAATGAGTCAGGAGCCCAGGTATGGCTTGGCTTGATCTTTTGCCCAGGATCTCACAAAGCTGCATTCAAGCTATCAAATGGGGCTAGCATCTTATCTGAAGCTCAGAAATTTTGACTTCTTGACCCACTTTTAAAGGATTCTCTGATTAGGTCAGACCCACCCAGGGACATCTTTTTAGTTTAGCTGATAATCATCTGAGTAGGAATCTTCATTACTTCTATAAAATCCCTTTATCTTTGCTATATAATGTAGCATTATCACAGGAGAAATATCAGATCACCTTCGCCATATTCTACTGGTTACAAGCACATTGCATGTCCTGCCCACACTCAAAAAAAGGGGATTATACAAAAGCATGAATCATTAAAGGTTTTGGAATTTTGCCTACCATGTTAAGGAATATGAAAAGTTTTAAGTACAATGATTGAAATAAAAAGTAAAAATTCAGAAGCTGAATGGTTTAAAGTAACAGGCATATCTGAGATCACTGAAATATAATTTATATACATCAAAATACACAGATTGTAATGAACGCATCTAAGGAACCCCTACTCCTATCTGTTTTCTGGTGTCCTTCTTAGTCAGTTTCTCAGGCATTTTGATTTCCATCTCCATAGATTAGTTTTGCCAGCTCTAGTAGAAGTTTTGAGGGGCACCTGGCTGGCTCAGTTAGTAGAGTATGTGACTCCTAATCTCAGTTGTCAGTTTAAGCCCCATGTTGGGTGTGGAGCCTGTTTAAAAAATAAATAAACAAATAAATAGAATAAAAGTTTTGAAAGAGTACAATGTTGCCTTGTTTCCAGTCTCAGAATATAGGCTTCACTCTTTCAACATTAAGATTACAAGCTCCCTATAGATGCCCTTTGTCAGGAATTCCTAGTTTGTTGAAATTTTTTTTGTTTTTTTGTTTTTTGTTTTTTAATTTTAAATCATAAATGGACAAATATTGTCAAATGCTTTTTGCATCTATTAAGATAATAGTGTGATTTTTAAAAAATTTTATATTTTTCATAAACCTAATTGCATTAATTGATCTTCAAACATTAAACCAACCTTTCATTTCTGGGATAAATTCCAATCTGTATTACCACTTATCCTTATCATATATTGACACGCTTAGTTTGTGTTTTAAAGGGTGTTAGGCCATAGATTGTCTTTGACTTAACATCTTTGTCTGGCTTTGGTATTTGAACTTTGTTGCTCTGATAACATTAAATAAGAATATTTTCTTTCTCTATTTTTTGAAAAAAATTACAAATAAAAGCCCATGTAGATTTGTATTTTTCCTTTCTTTTTTTTTCTTTTTTTTTTAATTTTTTATTTTTTATAAACATATATTTTTATCCCCAGGGGTACATGTCTGTGAATCACCAGGTTTACACACTTCACAGCACTCACCATATCACATACAATCCCCAATGTCCATAATCCCACCCCCTTCTCCCAAACCTCCTCCCCCCAGCAACCCTCAGTTTGTTTTGTGAGATTAAGAGTCACTTATGGTTTATCTCCTTCCCAATCCCATCTTGTTTCATGATTCTTCTCCTACCCACTTAAGCCCCCATGTTGCATCACCACTTCCTCATATCAGGGAGATCATATGATAGTTGTCTTTCTCCGCTTGACTTATTTTATTAAGCATGATACGCTCTAGTTCCATCCATATTGTCGCAAATGGCAAGATTTCATTTCTTTTGATGGCTGCATAGTATTCCATTGTGTATATATACCACATCTTCTTGATCCATTCATCTGTTGATGGACATCTAGGTTCTTTCCATAGTTTGGCTATTGTGGACATTGCTGCTATAAACATTCGGGTGCATGTGCCCCTTTGGATCACTACATTTGTATCTTTAGGGTAAATACCCAATAGTGCAATTGCTGGGTCATAGGGCAGTTCTATTTTCAACATTTTGAGGAACCTCCATGCTGTTTTCCAGAGAGGTTGCACCAGCTTGCATTCCCACCAACAGTGTAGGAGGGTTCCCCTTTCTCCGCATCCTCGCCAGCATCTGTCATTTCCTGACTTGTTGATTTTAGCCATTCTGACTGGCGTGAGGTGATATCTCATTGTGGTTTTGATTTGTATTTCCCTGATGCCGAGTGATATGGAGCACTTTTTCATGTGTCTGTTGGCCATCTGGATGTCTTCTTTGCAGAAATGTCTGTTCATGTCCTCTGCCCATTTCTTGATTGGATTATTTGTTCTTTGGGTGTTGAGTTTGCTAAGTTCTTTATAGATTCTGGACACTAGTCCTTTATCTGATATGTCGTTTGCAAATATCTTCTCCCATTCTGTCAGTTGTCTTTTGATTTTGTTAACTGTTTCCTTTGCTGTGCAAAAGCTTTTGATCTTGATGAAATCCCAATAGTTCATTTTTGCCCTTGCTTCCCTTGCCTTTGGCGTTGTTCCTAGGAATATGTTGCTGTGGCTGAGGTCGAAGAGGTTGCTGCCTGTGTTCTCCTGAAGGATTTTGATGGATTCCTTTCGCACATTGAGGTCCTTCATCCTGTATTTTTCCTTTCTTAAGAGTTTCAGTTTACCACTGAATCATAGGGATTTATCTCTGGGAAGATTTTAAATCTCCAGTTACATTTTCTTAACAAGTATAAGGGCTACTTGGCTTTTCTGTTTCTTCCTGTGTCAGTGTTGTTACTTTGTGTATTTTAAGGCATGTGTTCATTTCATCTACACAGACAAATTACATTGCATAACATTGTTCACAATATTCTCCTGTTGCCTTTCACTATCTTAAAGATTTGTACTCATGTTTCCTCTTCCATTTTGAATAATGATCAGTCTATCTAAGTGTTTATCAATTTTATCATGGTGCTCAAATATTCAACTGTTGGTTTTGTTGATTTTTCTCTGTTGCCTGTGCATTTCCTGTTTTACTGACTCTGTTCTTTCCTTCATTTTTTCTCATTTTTCCTATTTCTTTTGGGTTAATTTGCTTTGGAGTAGAGATTTATCAACAAGGGACAAAGTGATAGAAAATTTTTGTATTTTTGTCAGAGTGTGGATAAATGAGAATATGCATTTGTTAAAACTTATCAAATTCTATACTTAAGACCATTATATTCTATTGTAAGCACATTGTATCTCAAAAACCTGTAAACAGATATGAACTCTATTGTAAAACTTGTGTTTTATGGTAATATGATTAAAAATTCTGAAACTACTCTTCATGTATTCAACACTTGAACAAATGAGTATTTATACTAAGAATAAGAGGAGCCAAGTTTCTTACTTTTGGAGAAGGGGGACACAAATATAGAGAATGGTAAGATGTTCTGAAGTTGATCTGTAACTGGAAGCACAATGTTATCCTCAAATATTTCCAAAAAGTAATATAATGTGTGTGTGTGTGTGTGTGTATGAAGGAAGAGAAGAGGAACCAGAGAATAATACAGCAAAAGAGTCAAACACATGGGACACCTCAGTGGCTCAGTTGGTTAAGCATCTGACTTTGGCTCAAGTCATGATCCCAGGGTCCTGGGATACAGCCCCACATCTGGATCTGCCTGTCTGCTTCTGCCTCTGCATCTCCCCCCTGCTTGTGTGCTCTCTCTCTCACTCTGTCTCTCAAATAAATAAATAAATAAAATATTTTTTAAAAAGTCAAAACATAAACAATTGTAAGGGACATATAAGAATTCCTGTCCTTTGCTTGCATTTGTTTTCTGAATTTTGACACCACATAAAAGTTAAAAACTGTAAAAAGTAAACTCTGCTATACAAATGAATGCCAATCTATCATATCAATTCACAACTAAGAAGTGCTTTTCTAGCTGGAGAAAGAGTGATGAGGATGGCTTTCATTTGTGCCCTGGGTAAGCGTGACAGATTTCCATGACGGGAAGGTAAAGAACAGAAACACAGGTCACGTTTTCTGGAAAGAAAACTGTTGATGTATGTTTGTTCCTGAGAAATCCAAAATAGAAAACCTCTTTGAGAACACTTGCTGAGAGAAAAACAAACAAACAAACAAAATTTAGTACAATGATGCCTGAAGCCACTTTAGATATCTGTTCTGTAACCTTTCTAGTAATTTTCCACGCTCTGGACAAAAAAACTGAATTTTCAGTCCAGAAACCAAATTGTCCTTTCCCTAAAAACCCTGCGACATGCTCATTTCCACCTTTTTCCGTTCCTAATTTTGGAACAAAGCAAGCTGTTATTAGGTTGTCTTTTTGCATTTATCAAATGAAAACCCCTGCTGAGGCCTTTCTTGAAAATTGAAATGAAAGAAATTCTGTGTATTGTTTTTTTTTTTTTCTCTTTTTCATCCTCTTCCCCAATTCCCTTATTTGGTGTGTGCATATGAAGGGAAATTTTCAAATTGCCACGATATAATTTAATTCCTTCCAAGGCTGACAAAGTCTTAATAACAACACAATAAAGAACCTGTTTAGGGTTCCTACCTCAGTTTAACTTTGTATCCACGTACTTATCTATGTACTTTATCCTAAATTCTGTCATGCTGAATAATACATTTTCCCTCAGTTCCGATCTGATAGAAGCATGTTGATATAACATCAGAGAAGAGATTTTCTGTTTTTACCTCCTGTCTGACACTCAGGACTCCTCAGAAGCCTTTTTTGTATGACTGCCATTTCTGTAAGTTAGAACACAGACTTAAAGCCGAAATTCCCTCTTTCTTTAATTAAACATATTTTTTAAATGATACAGAACTATTAGGGGAATAGACTTCTTGTTTCTAAAAAAAAAAAAAAAATAGAGAGAATGTGTGAATATTGCTTCAGAGATTAGCCTGTTCCATTTCTAATAGGCCATGTTTTGGGTACTACCAGATGTTAGCATATTCTTAATTCAAATCATCAGGTTCAATTACATCACCAGGAAGGACTGTTGTGTTCTTCCTGTATTTGAGCTATTAATAAAATATGTTTTTAATTTTCAAAATTGCTTGGCTTTGGAATGGGCCATTTCTCTGGGGAGCTGGAAATACAGGAAGGCAAGCAGCATTTTTGGACCACTGAGGTTTTCCAAGACACACACCAAAATAAATTTTTATAACCGTTTCCCCTTTGATACTTTACCTTATGTTGCCTATGATGTTAACACTGACTTAAATTCACTTGTGAGCTCTGATGATGGCATTTTCGTTAGAGTACATATATCTAGAGAATGAACCCAAAGTTATTCTAAATCACTCCAATACAGTGAGAATGCATGCACGCTCGTGTGTGTGTGTTTGTGCACACTGCAAAGACAGTCAAATTCTTTTCTGTAATCCAGAGCCTTTCTATTCATGACTTGAAACCAAGGGACTGCACCCTATGGGAAGCATTCGCCCGAACTGTGCACAAATGTTTTGGCTGTGAAGTCGTGAGGACATATGGAAATCATTTTCCTTACGCAAAACATGGCTGAGATAAGTCACACCTAGACAAAGGTTTCCACGATCCTCAAGAACCAGAGTAGTTCGGTATAGTCTTGCTATTCTACTTCTTAAATGTCAGAGATCTCATGGGTCACAAGGAACAAGAAATGTATTTTCTCAGTCTTAAAAAAAATGCATTCAGAAAAATTATTAATTTAAATTATTTTAAAATGTATATATTGTTGTTATTATAGTACCATTTTGTTTTACTGTTTTTTAATGGTGCAAAGGTTGTATTTCACATTAAGGATACCAGAAAGCAATTTTACTGAAGTGAGAGGTGAGAGGCAAAAAAAACAAACAAACATGGGGAGTTAGAGAGGAGAAGGGAGTTGGGGTAAATTGGAAGGGGAGATGAACCATGAGAAACTATGGACTCTGAAAAACAATCTGAGGGGATTGAAGTGGCGGGGGGGTGAGAGGTTGGGGGAACCAGGTGGTGGGTATTAGAGAGGGCATGGATTGCATGGAGCACTGGGTGTGGTGCAAAAATAATGAATACTGTTATGCTGAAAATAAATAAAAGAAAAAAATGTTAAAACAAAAACAAAAACAAAAAACTTCATGGAAAACACCTCTAAAGCAAAAATGACGACTAGGTTTTGAGTGCCAAATTCAATCAATTGGTAGTGATCATATGAAGGGTGAATTGAGAAGGAAAGTCTAGACTTGTGGGAACAAGAACCTTTATTGATTAAAGATTTCTGCTGTGGACCCCAGGTTAGGAAGATGCCACATTTCCCTTGTGTAGTTACCAAGCCTACACACGGTCAAATTTTGTCCACTTAAGTATCCTCCATATTTCAAGTACCCACTCAAAAATGGCCCTTCTGAAGAAATAGTAGAGATGTTATAACAAAAGAAGATGGATTTATGAAAGAATACAAATAAACATGACTTAAATTGAGACAAGGACATAGGCTGAAGGCACCGGTGCTATACATGCTCTGGAAATATCACAGATTTGGCCCTCGGTCTTTGATTTGCCAATTGAAAGGGGAAAGCTTCAATCCCAGATACACAGTGTCCCTAAGATAACAAAAGAACACTTTTTCAAGTGACTTATATAGATTCCTGGTATGAATATTGGCTAAAGAGTTTTCTCTTTGGCCAGAAAATGGAAGAATGCCATATGGTCAAGAACAGCTTCAACAAAAATGCTATGATGAGTTTTCTTTTAGCTATAGATGTATTTTTTTTATTATGTTATGTTAGTCACCATACAGTACATTGTTCATTTTTTATGTACTCTTCCATGATTCATTGTTTGCATATAACACCCAGTGCTCTATGCAATACATGCCCTCCTTAATACCCATCATTGGGCTAACCCATTCCCCTACCTTCTCCTCTCTAAAACCCTCAGTTTGTTTCTTGGAGTCCACAGTCTCTCATGGTTCATCTTCCCCTCCTAATCCCCCCCTTCATTTTTCCCTTCCTCACCCTAGCATCCTCCGTGTTCTTCCTTATGTTTCACAAGTAAATGAAACCGTATGATAATTGACTTTATCTGCTTGACTTTTTTCACTCAACATAATCTCTTCTAGTCCCATCCATGTTGATGCAAAATTCATTCTTTCTGGTGGCTGAGTAATAGTCCATTGTATTTATGGACAACATCTTCTTTATCCACTTGTCTATCTAAGTGCATCTAGGCTCTTTCCACAGTTTGGCAATTGTGGCCATTGCTGCTATGAACATTGGGGTATATATGGCCCTTCTTTTCAATACATCTGTATCTTTGGAATAAATACTCAGTAGTGCAATTGCTGGGTCATAGGTAGCTCTATTTTTAATTTTTTGAGGAATCTCCACACTGTTTTCCAAAGTGACTACACCAATGATGAACTTAATAGGTCTATTTTGATCATGAATCTCCAAGTATGATAACGTGCTGTCAAAACAGAATTCAAGAACAGTGGGGGTACCTGGGTGGTTCAGTTGATTAAGCATCTGCCTTCGGCTCAGGTCATGATCCCAGGGTCCTGGGATCAAGCCCCACGACAGGCTCACTGCTCAATAGGAAGCCTGCTTCTCCCTCTCCTCCCCACTTGTGCTATCGCTATCTCTGTTTCTCTCTCTCTCAAATAAATATCTCAAATAAAAATCTTTTAAAAAAAGAACAGTGATTATGAGGTGGTCCAAAAGTACAAGCTTCCAGTTACAAGATAAATAAGTACTAGGGATAACTATAGTTAACATTATTTTATGGTATATATGAAAGTTAAGAGAGTAGATTCTGCAAGGAGAACATATAGTTCTCATCACAAGGAAAATAATACATTTTTTTCTGTTTCTTTTTTTGTATCCACATGATACAAACTAAACTTATTGTGCTAATAATTTCACAATCCAAGTCAAATCATCTTAAACATACAGTGTTGTATGTCAGTTGTATCTCAGTAAAACTATTTTAAAGGAGAACAGTAGTTTTGTAGGAAACCAACCAAATGTGTTCTCTACCGATTCCATTAATGGGTTTTTAATATTCAAGTCAAAGAATCTTTTAATATTGACCTTCCCCGGGCACCTGGGTGGCTGAGTGGGTTAAGCCGCTGCCTTCAGCTCAGGTCATGATCTCAGGGTCCTGGGATCGAGTCCCGCATCGGGCTCTCTGCTCAGCAGGGAGCCTGCTTCCCTCTCTCTCTCTCTCTGCCTGCCTCTCTGCCTACTTGCGATCTCTGCCAAATAAATAAATAAAATTTAAAAAAAAATACTGACCTTCCCCTGTGTATAGTGGCTACAAGCTTAAGACTATGTTTATTAGTAAGTATCTAGAATGTGTCTATTTTCTGTTGCCAGGTATGGGTACATATGCATGGATGGGCAGGAAGTCTGTTGAGGTAAGAGTTCATCTCAGTTTGGCTGTTGAAGAACTGAACACAGGTAAGTGTCTGAATGGAACACCAGCCTGTCTCCATGCCCAGAGTTTCAGCTGAGAGGCTAGCGACCTCCCTTTCCCCAGCAAGAATGAAGTATATTCAACTCCACCTCCTATGTAAAACACAGAAGCATATACTGTGTGAATTCAGCACACAATTCCAAATTTTCTATTTGTTTTCAGTCTACTCCTAAGTCCAATAGTACTTATTTCTAAAAACAATAAAACAGATAATTTGGCAATACACAAATGTGTTATTTAGAAGCCCAGTCATACAGGGAAAGACTCATCTCATCAGGGAAGCTAACTAAAAAAGCTACACGAATCTAGGTAGCTTCTCTTCCTACCCTAGAGTTTTTGAATGAGTTTATGAATCTTAATAGGACAATTAGCTTAGCTGGTTAGAGCATGGTGCTAATGATGCTAAGGTCAGGGAGTTGGTCCTGTGGGAGTCAGTGAGCTTTGAATGAAAAAAAATAATAATAAGATAAAGTCATTTTCATAACCATAGCATGGAGCTTTCATCCCAGTCATCTCTGTTACTGAGACTCATTCTCATCCCTAACTGAGACTAGGGAGGAGCATGTGCATAGCTCAAGGCCACTTTTCACTACAATAGGGTTACAAAAGCACACAGGAGCCACTGATGGTGGGCCACTCCTAGGCAGGAGAAAGTCCTATGACTTTTGCCTTTTCGTGGAATTAGGTATGCTATATCCATGCTGAGTATACATTGATTTTTCAAAATCCATTTCAATTCAATTCAACCAGCAGAATGAAATCCAAAGGAAGAGGGCCAAGATGAACTTTTACTAAATATCGATTATGTCAGGTACTTTTAGATATCTTAGAATGTGTTAGGCTAATTTTATGACTGGTATTTATAAGCAAAGAAAATATTTTCAATAAATTTTAACTTCCCTTTTAAAATAGAAAAAAAAGATTCATTATTTAATCATCACATCAACCCCTCTGGATGCTTGTATATATGCAAATATGTACTTGTAACTCCAAAACTGGGTTTCATAACTGGTCAGATACTCTTTTTTTTTTTTTTTAAATAAGATGAAGATAGAATGATGTTCATTTTATTTTATTTTATTTTAAGATTTTATTTATTTATTTGACAGAGAGAGATTACAAGTAGGCAGAGAGGCAGGCAGAGAGAGAGAGGAGGAAGCAGGCTCCCTGCTGAGCAGAGAGCCCGATGCAGGACTCGATCCCAGGACCCTGAGATCATGACCTAGCCGAAGGCAGCAACTTAACCCACTGAGCCACCCAGGCGCCCCTGGTCAGATACTCTTGATTCCCTAATCCCTTAAGTGTTAGTTGGGTAACTTATACGAGTTAGTCAGCTTCTCAAAACGTGATTTCCTTTAACTAAATGAGAATATCCAGAGTACCTCCCTCAGAAAGGGAATCTTAAAATTTAATGGGATAAGATATCTGAAGAGCTTACACAGTCCCTGAAATATGGCAACATTCAAGGGAAAACCAAGAGAGAGAACCAAGAAAATCAGTTACTCTAAGACTCATTCTTTCCATAGTCTTGTTCTCAAAGACCATTTTAATAAAGAATGCTCATGTCTAAAACCAGTGTTGGTGAACTATTATCTGTAAAGGATAAGATAGTAAACATGTGGGCCCTTGCCAGCACTATGGTCTCTTTCCCAAAGACTCAGCTCCACCACTGCATTGAGAAAGTAGCCACAGAGGATTCGTAAACACATGGGTGTGGCTGTGCCCCCAATTAAAAACCTCATTTACCGAAAGAGGCAGCAAATCAGACTTGTCCCACAGGCCACAATTTGCCAAACCCTGTTCTAACAGGTTTTTTTGTGTTATTTAGCTACATATTAATAACCCATTAAATTTAGCTTTCCAAAGTGAGACTTTTACATCCTGAATAATTTCTACTTTTGCATTAGTGTTAACAATTTTCTCTTACTGCCTTTCAAAGCTTCTTGGTTTAACTTACCTAAAAATCAGCCAAATTTGGCCCCAGTTACAATGTTATTGGAAATGAACAAGGAAATAGCAAACAATAGGTAAGTTTAAAAGCCTTTACCCGGGTGTAGGAATCTCAACAGGCATCCCCTTTCTTATGTCCAAGATTATTAGGAATTAATAAATCAACATGATGGGTGTGTGAGATTTTCCAGTCAGGCACCTCAGAGTTCAGTCCAGGATTCGTCTTATCCTTGGAAAAATTCAAGCTTGTTTACAAGTTATAGCAGTCTCTGGACCCTTCTCTGCCTCCTGGATCTTACAAGGTCCAGGCCCTAATATCTGTGCAAGATTCTCAGGGCAGTTGGCAAGATTATAACTGTCTTTAAAGTGATGATTTAAGGAATGGGACTTAGACAATAGTAAAAGAAAAAAGATGCACAAAAATAGTTTATTTATTAGCTTAACTCTGATTTATAGCAACTACCAGTCTGAGTATGTGTCAAATTCCTTATGCAAGATTATTTTTCTTTCTTTAGGGGCCTTGATACAATGAGTTTCCACTAAAGATAACAAGGAATCCCTCATCCAATACTATATTTGAAATTCAATAGATTCCAAAGTTATTTAACTCGGCATGTGCAAACCAGGCTTACATCAATTAGAAAAAGGTGGAACTGTTCACTAAAAGGAGGGAAGATGGAGAAGGAAGAGGAAGAGGAGGAAAATAGCCAGCACTTTGTCAATGCTTTTGTAAAACACAGCAAAATAGAATCCTTCTATTTGGTTTCATTGTCTCAGTCTTGTCTGCCTCTTATGCCAGAAACGCTTTACTCCTACCAGCTTGCTGACTGACAATTCAGTGATCTTTGGTGGTTACTGTCTGTGGCTCTAGATATCTAGAATACTTTTAGGACAGAAAAATTTTGAAGAGCTATAGAAAGGTGGAATGATAGAAGCAAAATCTTGCCTTCTTTTCCCTTGGTCGGCTTGAAGAGAATTGCAAGTATCATGAGAGGAAAGGCTTTGCCATTTTGGTCTCTAGCTCGTATTGCTGACATCTCCCCTCCCAAAACTCGGGCGCAGAATAGAGCCATGTTTCTATCGCTGCAAGGTCATGTCCCTGATGCAGAGGATTCCAAATATGTGGGCTAGCTCCTCCACACTGTTTCCTAACTATGCCGTAAAGACCATCTACTTTCTCCTGCATCCCCAAGACTCCTGCCCTTACATGTATTTGAAAAATGCTCTGTGGCTTCTCCTTATTTGTGACAACTTGAATTCCTTAGCATCCCTAGGAAAATACCAGTTTTAAATAATACAATACCAGCTGTAGAGAAAGAATGGCTAAAAAATTAAATATTTATGACAGGAGCAATTTCTGGCAAAGCTATTCATTCATCGTATCTGTATACACATAGCCTTGCTTCCCCAAACCCAGAGGACATTCAGGACATGGTATTTAGCAGACTCTATACCAAGGTCTAAGAGGAGTCCAGTTAATTAGTTCCCAGCTCCCAAGGGTCAGCATAATCCAATTGCATTGAAAATCCGGTAAGTGTGACACATAAGAAATCATACCATTTCAGGAGCACTGTAAATATTTGTGGCATTCAAAGTCTTTGGCAATTTTGCTCATTGATGATTTTATCTAAAAGAGTTAAATTTGTCTGGCATTGTTAGTATATAACAAAGAAATAGAAATGTTCAAAGGAATAGAACTGCCTGTCTCTTCACCATCAGCTCAAAGGCAGAAATATGACTTGGGTCAGCGGACATGTACAGGAAGGTGTCTCCACCCCAACTTGGACAAATAGGACATGCTAGTATTGTTCTGAATTTCAGCAATGTGGGTGACAACTAAAATAGGCCTAAGACTTGAAAGAAATTTGACTACACCCAATGGAAATTAGACCCCAAGATACTAAGAATCCTGACGATTAGTATTGACACTATCCTCATTTGAAGCCACTGTGCCTCGTTGCTTTTGCTAGGGTATTAATACAAGTAAGAAGCATTGTTGCAAACCAGTATAACTATAAATGAGCCCATGCCAACAGGGTCATATTGTTTTTACTATAAGCGTATCAAAACATGGTGATTGACACCTATATTTGTTTTCTTTTCAAAAACCACTTTATGTTTAATATCTTACTCTGTTTGTCCACACCTTAGCAACCTGGTAGGCTGAGTAATAATATTTCTATTTAATCCATAAAAAAACTATTGCCCAAGATCGTTCTACCAACTCAGAGAAGGGCAGAATAGCACAATTCATACTTGAACCATTAGATCTTCTAAATTTAACTTGGTATTTTCAGTAGAAAATTTAGTGTACCTTTCTCAGCAGTGACTAAAAGAGAGTGGGTCCTAGTATTTCACTGGCTATTCTTATCTTCCAAGTTGTCTTTAATATTCAACTAACATTACCACTGCACAGACAAAGACAATATACACAACTACATACACCATTTCAAAATTCAGTCCTCAACATGGGGAAGTTATTTCTTCATATTTTGAATTTTTCTTTGTCACTCTGAAACTGTGGCCACCATGAATTCTATGGAAACACACAAACAAGGGAAACCAAACAGGAAACCCTCTATTTTTTTTTTATTTTTTTATTTTTTTTTTTATTATCAGCAGGAAATTTAGCTCAGGAAGTACAATAAAACCTTGGCCATTCAGAATCCTTGGGGATTGGATCCTTCCAGAAAGCAAAGCTTTGGAAATCCCTGAGGGCAAATTCCCTTAAGTCCTGGAACTAGGTGATTTAATTACTCTGAATTGAAACATTCTGAAAATGTGCTAAGCATTCCCTGCATGTTAAACTGAGTTGGTTATTTCTTAATTAGTCAAAAGCATTTTAACGCAAATCATTTACTTTAATACTACTTAAATGTCCTTAGATTCAACCAAGGAATGTAGAACACTTCAGCGATTAATTAAATCACTACTGTGTGTGTGTGTGTGTGTGTGTGTGTGGTTTAATTGTGTTTGTCTTTGGAAGATTTTCTGTCACCTTCTTTGCAATCAACTCTTCTTATTTTTTAATAAACTCTCTCTACCCTTTCAATTTGCAAAGTTGAATATTGATAACCAAGCTTGATAAAACTATAGTAAAGTAAGTATAAAAATAGTAGAAGGGGAAAATCTGAAGACTTTTTCTGTGGATATCTAGGACACAGCTTTCCCTCACGGGCTTTGTGATATCTCAACAACACAAAACAAAAGTCAAGTGCAATGCACTTGTACAGTCTGGACCTAATGTGTGTTCATAACTGTATAGACACAGTATAAGAGAGAATGGTTTGGACAAATTTTAAAATAATAATATAATGGACATGCATCTGAATTCAATAATAATTTGGATCCTGGGAGCTTTGAAACATATATGTCCATATACAAATTTCTCTGGGAGTCAAACTTATCCTAACATGTTACTTTGAAACAACCAAGTTAATTTTCATCAATTAAAGCATTAATTCAAGAAATTTCTACTAAATGAAAACCATGTGCAGGCACTATCTCATGTTCAAAGTACAGCAAATTAAGCCACGCTGACATGCTTACTTCTCATCAAATTTTAATTATTTAGCTGTTATTTATTCATGTCAGTAATTATTAAGTGCCTTCTATTTCCAGAGACTGTGCTAGGGCTTGAGGAATGAATTGTGAGCCCAAACAAACAAAATAGTAAGCCCCCAATTCTTATGTTGCCAATGAACCCTTGGGGGAGTGAGACAATCAAATAACTAACAAATATGCAAATGCCCACTGCCATCAAGACAATGCACAGAGAGTACAGGGACCCAGGGGAACACATCACAAAGGACACTGGCTTTGTGTGCCATGTCGGCAAGACTTCTGCAAGGAAGTGAGATCTGAAGCAGAAGTGAATGAGTCCATCAGGTAAAGGAGGAGAGGTGCTGGGTTAGTTGGAGAGCACAGCAGGCTGACAGAACAGCCCACGTTCAGGCGGGGGTACAGGCACGTGAGAGGCACCTACACAAAGCCATACTGCTGATAGTCACATATGGATGGGACTGAGAAAGAGGCTGACCAGATGATAATCAGGGCCTTAGAAACTTAGCGGGTCCACTTAGAAACTTTGTTTTTAACCTAAGACAATGGGAACCCATTCAGTAATAACTTGTTTTCGAAGAACAATATCCATGCGCCATAAAATAGTTTTGTTTAGAATCTAAACGGATTTCACATTTTACATGAAATATGAAAGGAGAGCAAAACTTCTTTTAAAACTCTCCATGGCCCCTGTAGCCACCGCTCTGCTCTGTGGATGTACCCTGACATGAGCTCTATGGCTACGTCAGTCAGTACCATGCAACTTCACTTCTGCTTCATGTTTTCTATGTTGTCTCCTATCCAGGACAGCAAGATAATCTCCAGATAACAGTCAATTCCAGGTCACAAAAGGCCCCCTTTCAGATCAGCATAAAAAAAGACCAAGGACACTCCACCCCAGGGGGAGAAGAAAGAGGCCAAAGGAGCATTTCACTTTGGAGAAGGAAATGAAGGTCTCCAAAAAGGGGGATTCCAGAAGAAAGTGGGACTGATGGATTATCACAAGAATTACATACTTGGAAAATATTAGAGATAAGCACAATAGATTTAATAGGTTTGTTTTGAACAGATAGGTCAAAGCTCTTGGGGAAAAATTGTAGTAGATACATAGAAAACCAAGCAAAAGGAAAAAGAGGTGTTTATTAGCTTCAGGAGAAATAAAGAATGGTATGAAAGAAGAAACATAATCATAGGATGCTTCTTGGTTCAGCAGAGATCACTTCATGTAAACATGTATAATTAGATAAAAGGAGATCCTGAAAAGTGGGGGAGACATGTATGTGTGGGTGTGTGTGTGTGTGTGTGTGCAGCATAAGATCACTTAATCTTTGCTTTTATCTTCATACATAGCTTATGTGTATTCAAAAGTTTATATATAATGCTGATAAAATTCATTACAATAATATTATTTAAGGGATTTAATTTCCATAAGTAGCTGAAAGAGCTTAAAATGATAATCTCAAAGAAATGGGGCAATTACTTTAAAAGTTAAAAAGAAGAAAACTATAGTTTTTGTTGATAAACTTTATGGGACAATTGGACATTTGCATTAAATTTAACATTAAAAGAAGAACATACATATATTTCTTATATTATCTGAATTTATCTGATCCCTGTGAACCAAAATTTGGCCTATCATTCAGAAAGAATTTAAAACAAGTTAATACAAGTCAATATGGGAGGAATTTACTAATATTTACTTATATTTTCCAAGACCTTTTCCTTCTGAAATTAAAAAAAAAATCTCTCTTTTTCTTTCTCTCTCTCTCTTCTCTTCTCCCACTAGAGTAACAACTCAGGAATTGCCAATACTACTTTTGTGGACATTTTTTGAGGTGAGGTGTGAGCTTAAATGAAAAATATTTTTCTTGAAATTCTGCCAAGAGATAACAAGTATGGAAAGAAATAACATGGGCCTCACTATTCCGAAACAGATACATAAAGGCAAAATGTAGCTTATTGAGTTCAGCTTTATGATTCGATCTAAAACAGTCACAAAGGACCAACTTCTTTTTTTTTTTTTTTTTTTTTGGCTTAAGAAACATATTTTCAGCACCTGAATGATTTGACCTCCCTCACACTTCAGAAATTATTAACATCTCTGCCTTATAACTATTTAAAGATCAGAAAATAAATGGAAAATATCAAAGAAATACTACTAATTCAGCCTAATTAGTCTTAAAAGGTCCATCAGTGCAAGAGGTTGTTTGAAAGGCTCTTTAATTTAAGATTCTGATTCAAATTCATGAATACTTTGGGGTAAAGGGCAGTAGTCAAAAAGCTCGTGCCATAGGGCTCTCTGATGTAACTGGGTTTCAAGAGAAGCTACATGTAGCAAATATACAATATGCAGTCACTCTCAATTCACTTTTTTCTAGTAGTTTTAATTTAAGAAGTCAATATTTAACAAGGACAATTGGGAAATATGAATAACAAAAAAATCAAGAAATTTCAAATATAAATTGTGCTAAATGCCATCAGCACCTAGTTATGTACCTAACTTCCTTTTGTTCCCCATGGAAGGCCATGCTTTTGCACTAATGGAAAATATTTTGCAAGAAAAATATTCCTATCCACGTGACAACCTTCTCAGAACTGGACTAGGAAGGGTGAGTGACAGGTTGTAGTAGAAACTTGGTATGTGATTCAGGAGTCTAGTTGCAGAAGACAATATCCACTCTGCCTGGCAGAAACAAAAAAAGGAGTTATTGCAAGTGTTAAGTGCTTACAAAGTCCACTTTGTAAGCCAGAGAATGTGGGTAATGTGCATACTGCACAGGAAAACATCTGCTGGGAGTTTTGGTGACATGAGCCAATAGAGATTATGATTAACAAAACCTCATCACATTCTGGAGCCTTTATGGAGAAACCACTGTTACTTCATCTTTAGAGCTCCTACATGGATACTGTGTAGGACCAGACACCAAAAACTCTGCCACCGCTACCACCTGAGAATCAGACAGCTCTACCACCCAGCTCGTCCGAAGAAGAGTTCAGTGTCACTAGACTTTTGTTGTGCTCCTTTCTGAATTGAAGGCCCGTGGGATCATTGGATGGCTAGAATCCCAGCTCTGAAGGGGGCTGGGAAGTGAAACTCACTAGCACTAGGGAGGTGGGCTTCATGACACAGGGAAGTCTCCAGATTTGGAAAGAGAGATAAAAGGTCCTGGGCATCCAGAAAACATGCAGGTGTCCACTATTCAAACATCATAATAAATATAATTAGCGCAATCCTCATTAGTGGCAACCAATGCCTAAGGAGTTGCAAATAACCCGCATCACAAAGCAAGTTCCATAACATAAAGTTCAGGCCTATATTTAGGTGAAACCTGATAATGATAGTGAGATGCCACAGGCAAGAGCATGTCACAAGATACAATATGGATTCCACAGTGAATGTTTTTCCAAAGAGTTGCCATGGAACAATAATCGTGGTGATTACAACTCACGTTGACTGAATGTTTTTTTGTCTCTTGGGCCCAGTGCTAAATGGTTTAAATAAATCAAAAGCTCATTTATTGCATACAACAAACACATGAGGTTGGGATTACAATTTTCCCATTTTACAGATGAGGAAACCAGGGTTTAGAGAAGACAAAGCATTTACCAAGAGGTTGGGGGAGGCCGGAATCTGAAAACAAGCAATCTATTTTTTTTTTAAGATTTTATTTATTTATTTGACAGACAGAGATCACAAGTAGGCAGAGAAACAGGCAGAGAGAGAGGCAGAGAGAGAGGAGGAAGCAGGTTCCCTGCTGAGTAGAGAGCCCCATGCAGGGCTCGATCCCAGGACCCTGGGATCATGATCTGAGCTGAAGACAGAGGCTTTAACCCACTGAGCCACCCAGGTGCCCCCGAACACAGGCAATCTAAAGAGGACTGGAATTCTAGAATTAGAAAACCAGAGACTTCAGAACCAGGTCTGTCACTAACACAGAATTTCATCTTCTGGGTCTTAGTTCCTTTGTCAGTAAAATGGGAATGGAACTCTTGCCCTATATTTCCTACATGGCTATTTTGGAAGTCAAAGATGCTAAAGGACTTCATAAACTGCAAGATGCTCTTACTATGTAAGTTGCTAGTAATGCATAAATACTTTTCAACATGCTGGTTGCCATTATTGATATAATATGGAGTCAAGCACTTACTATGTTTGTCCCCTAGCTTTCATATCCCCTCCTTCAGGTGACAGTTTCTCCCTGGAGGAAACTCATCCTACCTACCCATTTCCCATCACATAGTTTAGATGGAAATGGCCTCACCCTTAGCTCCAGGAACAGCTGCCTGGCTTCAGTCAAAGCTCGTGTCTGATTCTATAGGCCTCAGTGATTGGCTCAGAGAAGAGCATTTTACCCAATCAGAGCTCACATGGTAATAGGAAATGTTTTCATTTTCTGAGAATGAGAATATCTCTTCTTCTTTACAAAAGCTACTAGAAGAAATCTGCCTTCTTCTTTAAAAATGGCATAAAAATGGATCTCTGGGATCTGGAAATTTTAGTTTCTATGAAAAGAGAGCTGGGGTTGGCAGGGAGCCAATTTTGAGAGTCCGAGGAAAGGGCCAATCTAAGGACAACAGAACGGAGATGGAGCAACTGGAACCACGGTGACACTGTCTACATCACGAGTCCAGCACAGCTGGAAGACAGACCTTCCACCAAACATTTCTATTGCATAGACCAGTACATTTCTTTGTTGTTTGAACTAGCTTTAATTAGATTCTATGTGGCTTACAATATGGCACTGCATGACTTTTTAAAGTGATTTTTTTTTGTCTTATAAAAAAATAACAATCATCCTTCGACTCATTTTTACTTTTTCCCATTTAAAAGATTCCAAATAGATTTCTAAACTACTCAACAATAACAAGTAATATTACAGAGTCTTACAAATTTGGATGATTCTGCATATGAACAATGCATTTCTTGCATTTTTCTGCTAGATTCAAATCAAAGTAGTAGAGCTGGAAGGAATCAGCTAGCCAAAATCCCTCATTATATGAATGGAGAAGTTAAGATTCATAGTAAAGTGACTTGCCTACAACCGGCTAATTATTTGCAAAGCTAGGGCTAGGATGCAGGTATCCTGATCTGGTTTTTTTGCTTATTAATTCATAACAAAGAGACTGTCGGGTCCTCTTTCTGTTGCCTACAGATCAGAGCCCGTGCATAATCTTTTGAATCCCTTCAATGTTAAGAAATCTCTATCCTTTGAAGATGGATTTGATTTTTGGAAATAATCAAAAGTCACTTAGAGCCAAGTGCACTAAACAAGGTGGGTAATCAAACCAAGTAATTCATGTTTGGGTCCAAGAAGGGTGTAACATTGAAATAATGAGGCTGATTTTTTTTTTCATGTAATTCATAAGCCAGCTTTGATGTCATTATATTAAAATTGAAATTCCTTTGACATTCATTTTGGAGTTATATTACTCACAATTTGATTCTGTCATATTCCCTGGATTTTAAAGGAAGCCCTGCTAGTATTCCTATATAATTAAAGTAACAGCAATGATATGAACATTTTTCATTTCAGTAGATGGAACTGAGAGAGAAAATAAATAATGCAATTTAATTTAACATTAATTCGTTGAGTGCTTATTATATACCAAGCACTACTGCAGACCTTGTTATAAAGGAAAGAAATACATTTATTCTGAACTCCCTACTTTACTGATGAGAAATTGAGGCTCACGGAGGTTAAGAGAACTTTGTAAAGATTCTTGATTCCCAGACCAGTGACCTTGGTAAAGAACCAACATATATTAACATTCCACCTCTGATATAATTAAATGCAAAATAAAAGCAGTCTCTAGCCAAAATAGAGAGTGAATTGGCAGCAAGAATTAACCATGCATGCTTATGAGCATGACCCAGAATGTGTAAAGTTACAGTTCTTATTTAATTTCAGGGAATTAAGTAGGAATGCTAATAGAGAACTTGAAAGATCAGGAATGTGACATAATCGGAAAATCAGGAAACATGAGAGAAATCAGAAAGTCTGCGAAAAGGAATACGGCATCTTGGAAGGTTGAGTGGAAGATCAGTATTAGTATTAGTCCAATATGTCACTGAAGGGGAAGATGGTTCAATAAGAGTACAGATATTCCTTTTACTGGAGAACAGTGTACTCCAAAAAGTGAGAAAAGGTTTCTAAATAGCTCATGATTCTGACCCCTTGTTTATGATTCCACATTCACTCTGCAATTCAGCCATTAATTTGGTTTCACTGATAGGTTTTCACTAGGAAACTCTCTGAGGGTGGTCTCTGTGGCCATGACAGCTCCTCTTCTTGTGCAACCTTTCTGGATCCCGCCAGAGCTCTAGTGCCTTAGGCACTTAAAAGACTAGTTTCCTAGGGAGAAGCCTTGCTGTTGATTGAGGAATTGGCATTCGGTTTCAGCTTCATCCGTCCTGTGGAGTTGCTATTCATGTTGAGTTGAAGAGTAGAGCTGGATGCCCAGACCCAGGGACAGAAGTGAGCACTCCAAAGCAGAGCATATGTTGACGTTTTCCCAGACATTGTGGACAAAATGATCCTAAACCAAAATTATGATCTCAGTAAATAGTGAGAACTCAGGTCGTTTCCCCTTGCTTTGGACATCTTGCAAGAAAGTTAGAAATGAGTACTCCGGTAGAAAGGAGGAAAAGGGTGACTTTTATGTGTATGGACTGTAGATATGTGCATGGTTACTTATATAAACAAGCACACATCTGGGGAATGACAGGTGTTTGATGGTCAGAGGGCTGTGTCTCCCCTTGAATGTTCCTTTCTTCCTTCCTTCCAGTATATGTTAGAAAAATCTCCAATGGACCATGATCTGAAAAAATCTCATGGACTATTAAATTAAATAATCTAGACTCTTAATACATACACCACAGCAGAAGGGGATGAGTTTGAAAATACTCAGGATTATGTTCAGCACTGCTTAATTGTAGGTGTGGGGTAGTGAGACAAAGAGGTAAT
The DNA here is from genome assembly GCF_011764305.1 of Mustela putorius furo. Taxonomy (NCBI): domain Eukaryota; kingdom Metazoa; phylum Chordata; class Mammalia; order Carnivora; family Mustelidae; genus Mustela; species Mustela putorius. Next base: position 24,919,763 of record NW_025421341.1, read on the forward strand.
TGGCTGTTTTAGTACCCCTACTGGTCACCTGTCCACCTGTCCACTGTGAAAAATTCCCTAATGTGATACTGATGTGCTCCTTAACCTTCAAGAGAATCTTAGAACAGAGGATTCTGTATAGAAAGAACAAAGCATGGTCAATAGTTGGTATGGTACCAATTGTGTGTTTCTGTAAGCCAGACAGGTTGGCTTTAGAATATAAACTGGAACCTTACGGACTCTATGACTTTGGGGTAACTTAATCATCGTGAACCTCAGTTTTCTCATCTGTGAAAAGGTTTCAATAATACATATCAGAGGATTTCACGAGTATTAGATGAAAATGTACGTAGAGAACTAAAGTAGTGCTTCCTAATAAATATTAAGGAAAAATGTTATCCTTAACCTCCCCAAGGATTGAAAAAATACGTATAGCATCAATAGAAATGTTTGAAGGTTGAGATGGCAGAAAGCAAGAATAAAACTGCATTGCCAGTATTACAATAATTCTTTACCTACTTACACATTGAACTATCAGCATCCCAATTATTCCATCAGACAGGTTTTAGAATGCTGGGTGGAGTTACATAGAATCATCATCCACTGACTAAAGAAAATTATTGTTATATAATAATGACAACAAAATTAATGACTCCTTACAGGTAAGTGAGCATCTTTTGTGTCAGAGTCGAGGTACACGTAGCACTGAAGTATTCCCCTTGACTTCCACCGTAGTTCAGAAAAAGGATTGAAATCAAACAAGATTGCCAGTAAAATTCAAATAAAGAACTTGCTGATTATACTACTTATGTCACATAAAGAAACCCCCACTCTAAGGGAAATGGTTCTAGCACTTTTTAAAGACACATGGGAGTAAATCCAACCTTAGCTGTCTTTTAAAACATAATCTGAGAAATCAAAATAATACGATTTTTATTTATCTTTAATGTACCTTCTTTACATACCATCGTAAAAGGTTTTTGAGGCCAGCGTCTATCTCATACAAAGTGTGCCCAAGGAAACAAAGTGAGAATTCCTGGTTTCATTTTATGAGGATATGCTGCAATGTAAAGCGGAAGGAGAAGAGTACATAAAAATAACTTCCTAGGATGTACCAGGCAGGATCTCATTAGGAAGATCCAAACCACTCCAGATGCTTTCAGCACAGAGAATTCAATACAGATTTAGTAGTAGCATAGGTGATTAAAACCAACAAACACATTTTCAAAAGACCAAAGAAGGGACTGTGAAGGCATTGAGAGATTGGCCATAGTGGGAAGCCAATGCCAACTCTAAGACAAAAAGTACAAAGACAGCGGGGATTTTACCGGAATCCAGAATTAGGGGCCACCCAGCAGAGTCAGGAACGATGGTGAGTTATCTGGTCTGAGCTGGGCACCACAGAGAAAGGGATGACTGGTTAGAGGTGGAACTAGACAGGAGATGCAGCTACCACCAGATATTCTGGCCAGAGGCTGGTGTCATAAGACTCTTTGCTTTTTCCTCTTACCCACCCATCAATTAACAACCAGCCCTTCTCATCTGCCAAATATGCCCGGTAGCTAGAGGTCAATGAAGAATGGGAAATGTTTTGTGCATTACACAGAGCAGAAACGGAAGGAATAGATCAGACAGCAAACAGGCACAAAACTGAAATTTGCTTGTGAACACGGACACAAAATTCCTCAAAATAATAAAATGTAGTTAATATAGCAGTATATTTGAAAACATAATCAAGTGACTTAAGAAGTGCCATAACCATTCAACACCACAAAACCAATTTAAAAAATAAGAGTGAAAAATCATAAAGGAGAAAAATCAGTTGATAAAATTCCTAATGAATAAGAAGGAATGCTCTTAATCTGAAAAAGAGCACCAATTAAACACCTACAACAAGCATAATAAATAATTAATGATGTAATTTTCAAAGAATTTCCATTAAACCAGGAACACAATAAAGATGTCCTCTACCTCCCATTAACAGGATTATAATGGAGATTCTACTCACTTTTTTTAAAAAATAAAGAAGTATATGATTAGAAAAGGAAGAGAAAAGGTGTTATCTACAAATGCAGGTGTCTTCATTATTTCTGCAGAAAAACCTAGAGATTCTACAGATAAACTATTACAACTAGCAAAGAGGTTAGAACATTTGCAAAATACAGGGACACCTGGGTGGCTTAGTAGGTTAAGCGTCTGCCTTCGGCTCAGGTCATGATCTCAGGGTCCTGAGATGGAGCCTCGCATGGACTCCATGCAAGGGGGAAGCTTGTTTCTCCCTCTGCCTGCTACTCCCCCTACTTATGCTCTCTCTCTGTTAAATAAAAAAATAAAATCTTTTTTTAAAAAATTGTGAAATACAAGATAAATATCAAAATGCAATAGCATTTTTATACATAATCAATAATTCATAAATGAAACCATATAAGGAGATATTCATACTAGCCATGAGAATTTATGAAATACTTAGGAATAAGTTAACAAAATTAAAAAAAAGAATTGCATATAGAAAATTTTAGAAATTGTTATAAAATGAAAACTTAATAAATGCTTGTGTATATCATTTCCAAGGGAGGAAAATTTTTAAGTGTTAATTTCCACTAAACTCTGTGATTTCAAAAAAATTTGTGTATGATTCTTCATGAGATTAATGAAGGGATTCTAAAGTTTACATGAAGACTTAGCTGAACAAGAACATCCAAGATAATTGGAAAGCAGGTGGGTGGAATTTGCCCTATAAAAGCTATACTAGAGGTTAGTATGCTTTAGTAGTTAAGATTGCATGGTATTGGCACAGAGATAGTCAAATAGATCAGTAGGGCAGAACAGAAGGTCCTCAAATAAATACATACTATCATATATAATTGGAAAGAAATTACTAAATCAGGAGAAAAGAATGGACTAGTCAATAAATGTTGTTGGGACAACTGGCTTTCCATATGGAAGGAAATATAATTATATTCCTACTTCACACCATGCATGAAATTAAACTCCAGATGGATTTAGAAGCAAACAATGAAAAAGTAAAATTTAAATTGTTTAAAGAAACTACAGAATAATATCTTAAGTTTTTCACAACTGGAACATAAAGGATCTTCACAGCTCATTTAATTTAGATCTCTGTGCAAAGGCTACCTCCATGGTCAAGTTTGTTATCAAGAGTTTGTAACATGCTCCTATGCCTTCTCTATTATCTGGCCTTACCTCACTGTATTTTGTTTTATTTATCAAGCACTTACATAGCTTTTAATAAATGCTAGGCACTTTATATACCATATAGATATGCTTGTTTAATTCTTTGAAACAACCCTATCTAAGAGGGGTTACTATGTAAGTGGGGAAACTGAGGCACACAGAGATCAGTAAGTGGCAAAAATAAGATGCAAAACCAGACAGTCTAGCTCCAAAGACTGTGCCCTTAACTATGTTGTTATGCTGCCTTTTAATTTTTTTTCTTCATAGAAGTTATCATTACCTGACATGATATTCTGTATTAATCAGGTTACATGTTTATTGCTTATCTTTCCTATTGCTTTTGTAACTACCATATTCTTTAGTGTTTAAAAGAGTGCCTGGAATATAATAGGTGTTCAAAAAATATTTTTTGAAAGATTTTATTTAATTTATTTACTTAAGAGAGAGCATGAGCAGGGGGAAAGGGAGAAGGAGAAGCAGACTCCTCACTGAATGGAGAGCCTGCTGTGGGGCTCAGTCCCAGGACACTGGGATCATGACCTGAGCCCAAGGCAGATGCTTAACCAACTGAGCCACCCAAGAATATTTTATTTATTTATTTAAGTTTATTTTTAAAATGCAATTTAATTTAATTTTTTTCAGTGTTCCAAAATTCATTGTTTATTCACTGCACCCAGTGCTCCATGCAATATGTGCCCTCCTTAACACCCACCACCAGCCTCACCCCACCCCCACCCCCACCCCTCCAAAACCCTCTTTGTTTCCCAGAGTCCACAGTCTCTCATGGTTTGTCCCCCACTCCAATTCCCCCCCAACTCACTTCTCCTCTCCATCTCCTAATGACCTCCATATTATTCCTTATGCTCTACAAGTAAGTGCAACCATATGATAATTGACTAAGTTTTTTTTTTAAAGATTTTCTTTATTTATTTGAGAGAGAGAGAGATTGTGAATGAGTGGGGGATGGGGAGTAGAGGAAAAGGGACAAGCAGACCCCGTACTGAGCAGGGACCCCAACATGGGGCTTGATCCCAGGACTCTGAGACCATACCCTGAACTGAAGCAGATGCTTAACTGGCTGAGACACCCAAGTGCCCCTCAAAAATTTTTTTTAATGATTAATGTAAAAAAAAAAATTCTCACAAAGTCCTCAAAGCTAGAACTTATAAAGTGTGACAAATCTGATGTTATCAAAATACAAAACTTCTGTATGGAAAATATACCATGAATAAAGTTAAACAGTATGTTAAACACCAATAGAATTAGAGAAGATATGCAATATAAATAATTAGAAATCAGGAAATGTATGAAGCATTCCTATAAATCAATGAGAAGAAGGCAAACACCTAACTTAAAAAGAAAAACAGAAAAAAAATAAGAACAATTTGTAGAAGAGATAAAACAAATAGTCAATAAACATGAAAAGTTGCTCAAACTCACTAGTAATTAGGGAATTTTGAATAAAAACAACCATCAGACAACACTGCCTACATTAGAATACTAAATATTAAAATGACTGAGGATATCAGATATTGATTAGGATGTGGGAAAATGAGAAGTTGCAAACAGTTGATGGAAATATAACTTCTACAAACATGTTGATGAATAACTGATTAATATTTAGTGAAGTTAAAGATGGGCGTGCCTATAGCCCCCAATTTCCACTTCTATTCTATACCTTCCAGTACAAATGCTTAAAGATATACATGCAATTTAAAATTACTGCATGTGATAACTATAGTAAAAAATTGAAAAAAAAAAACACAATAAAGATGCCTCAATAGGTAAATAAAGAAGGAAGGGAGGGAGAGAGGGAGAGAGGGTAGGAGGGAGGAAGTAGGGAAAGAAAGGAAGAAGGAAAGAAGGGAAAGACAGAAAGACACAGTCAGTCGATAGACTACTATAGAGCAAATAAAATGAATGAATAAGCCTATGAATGGGTTGAGCTCCTAACAAACTGGTTCTCCCATAGATGACAGCTATAAACTCTGAACAACACACAAGAAGAACTACCTGAGGTCTCTAGGGATTTAACTAAAGACTGGAGACTTTGGAGGGGAATCAAGACTTGGAGAAACTGACTAACAGAACAAGTGCCTTGTCTTTCGGGAGCTCTGTCCTGAAATCAGCTGATCTTGGTGACTGCCACAGTGGCATGGGAAGCTAAAATTTTGTATGGAGCAAGAATTAAAGGAGCCAGTTAAAACTAGGGTTTCCAGAGAGAAAGAAGAGCCCCCAGAAATGAAAGTGCTAGGGAAGGGGACCCCTTTACTGAGTATGAGCTCAGCCTATCTCTGCTAACCCCTGGACAAAACAAGCACAGGCAAACCAAAAGCTCTAGAAACTAAGGTATAAAAAATTCACTGAACTCAGGCACAGAATCCTGAAATTTATGTCTAATCAAGTTCATTGCTCCTAAAACAGAAGCATCAATTTTTCTTTTGGAGCAATATAACAGAACCCCGAATTAACATTTGTAATAATTGCAAACAATGTAATATGTTCAGTGTCTTGGATGATATTCCAAAATACGCACACACCAAAAACCAAGAAAATGTTAATTAGTCTCAGGGGAAAAGACAATCACCAGATGCAATACCCAGATGATCCAGATACTGAAATTATCAAAGACTTTAGTGCAGTGACTGTAATGATGATCAGGGAGGGAAAGAAAAATAAACCTAAAATGAGTAAACATATAGGAATTCTCAACAAAGGAATAAAACATTTGGAAAGTATAAAAAAATACAGTATCTAAAGTTAAAAGAACATTGAATGGGCATAAGAGGAAAATGGAGATAACAGGAGAATGTATCAGCTTGCAATAGATCAATAGAAAGCATACAGTTTAAGGAAGATAAAGAAAAAATTGTTAAGAATGAACAGTCTTGGGGCGCCTGGGTGGCTCAGTGGGTTAAGCCTCTGCCTTCAGCTCAGGTCATGATCTCAGGGTCCTGGGTCCTGGGATCAAGCCCCGCATGGGGCTCTCTGCTCAGCAGGGAGCCTGCTTCCCCCCTCTCTCTGCCTGCCTCTCTGCCTACTTGTGATCTCTCTCTCTCTGTCAAATAAATAAAATACTAAAAAAAAAAAAAAGAATGAACAGTCTTAGGGACCTATGAGACAATTGCAAAAAGTTTAATATACAAGTAAATAGAGTCACAGGAGGCAAGCAGAGAATGAAGCAGAAAAAATAAATCATTTTGGCAAATTTTTAAAATTTAAACATGTATCTACTATATGACCATTGGAATTTCCTCAAAAGAAATTTTTAAAAAATGTTCACCTAGACAACCTGTACATGAATATTCATAGAAGATTTGTTTATGGTAATCAAAAAACTGGAAACAACCTTGATGTCCATTAACAGGTGAATGGATCAGTAAAACATTGTACGTCCATGCACTGTGATACTATTTATCATTAAAAAGTAAGACAACATGAAGGAGTTTCAATCAGTTGGCTGAGGGAAAGAAACCAGGCACAGGGAAATACATACAGTATGATTTACTTTTCATAAAACGTAAACTAATCTATGACAGAAAGCAAATCAGTGGTTGCCTTGGTCCAGGCAAGGAAAAGGAAAAGGGGCACAGGGAATTTTTTTGCTGTGGTGGAAGGTTATATATCTTGATTGTGTTGGTGGCATCATGCATGGGGGCAACTCATTGAATTGTACACTTTAAACAGATACAGCTTATTGTACATAATTTTAACATAGACATGAGAAAAAAGTAAGATGAATGAATGAGACATATATGAATTGAAATAGTGAATACTTAATATGGTGCTTAATATTAAATGAAGAAAAAACAATCTAAAGAGGTTGCTACATAGCTACAGTATGATACCACTGTTAAAATATATGAAAACCCCTGTAATATATATGACTTGTATAGATATAATGTATAATAATACATATTATATGTGATACATAACTGTAGATGTGTTAACTGTGGTTGATGAATATTCATTCAATAAATGTTTGAACACCTACTCTCTTATGGTTGCCAAAGGGATATACTAATGGTCAAAGTCTCTGTCTCTGTTTCTGGGTACAGAGGGAGGAAAAGAGACAGATGGGACTGGGAAAAGTGCCATGAGGGACTTGACCTTCATAATAATAGTTTTTTTCCCCCATTTTTATGATAATAATTCTTAACCTGAAGCATTTTACAAAGGGTAAATGTTTTGCATTTTGAGTGGTAAATAGCTGGGTGTTATATTTGGTCCTTTGTAGCGTTCTATATTTATTTTTAACATACAATCAAATGTGATGGAAATGCATTAAATCTAAGCAGCTGAGAAATTAAATTATGGATCTAGGCTTAGCACTGATTGATGGATAAATAAAACTAAATACACACCTCCATTAAAGCTTCATTATTTTCTTGACTTTTATAAAGATGGAGATGGAGAGGCCACATAATCTGACAAATATTAGAGAAAATGTGTCTTTCATTATTCGAAAAGGCCATAAACATCTGAGGAAAATCCAGAAGAACAGATACCAAAATATTAAAAAGGTATTTCTGTATATTGGGATTATTTTCTTTTTTTGCAAATAACGTTCATATGGGTTTTCTAGTTTTTAAAATCATGTAAACATCTATTACTTAAAAGAGAAAATATTCTAAAAGTACCACTAGTGGGGTGCCAGAGTGGCTCAGTGGGTTAAAGCCTCTGCCTTTGGCTCAGGTCATGATTCCAGTGTCCTGGGATCAAGCCCCACATCGGGCTCTCTGCTCAGCAGGGAGCCTGCTTCCTCTTCCCTCTCTCTCTGCCTGCCTCTCTGCCTACTTGCAATCTCTATCTGTCAAATAAAATAAATAAAATCTTAAAAAAAAAAAAGTACCACTAGTAATATTGTTTAAGAATATTGTGACAAACTGCTACCTAAAGAGTCAGAATATATTTATATACCATGTATAAACAATCTTACTTAGCTACTTGCATATAAACTACAAAACTAGCATCAAACCATACAAAGATAATGAATTATCATAGATCTGCAAGTGTATACCAAAGTGAGGAGTCATTTGTTATATCTACATGCATATGCATATTCTTGCACCTATAATCTCCAGGAACTTAAATATCGGGCCAAAAATCTTTGGTTCAAAGGGTTGTCAAGTGTTTACTATTTAGGTATTTCCAGATGGACACCGTTGTACACAAATCTTTTTGCTTGGTTTTGTGTGTATTATTTACATCATTAGTTTAGATCATTTAAGGAAAATCACTAGGTCAAAAGATAGGATGCATTCTGTATCTATCTATTATCTATCTATCTATCTATCTATCTATACATCATTTTCTTGTTCCTATTACAAATCTCTCATAAGTAGTATATGAAAGTGCCCATTTCATGAGGCTGTGGATAACTGAGAATGTTCTAAATCTTTTTCAATTTGTTAAGAGTAAAAGTTATCTTTTTTACTGAATGATTGGGGTTAAGTGTGTACCATCATCATGTAGAAGCTCACACCAATTACTCTAGATTTCTCTGGTTCAGAACCAATTCCCCTGCACACTCCTACATTATCCTTATCACCTATCTGAAATCAGGTTATATTGGCCATCAAGGGGAGCTTCAAGGCCACGGCTGTTCAGCCTTTGGGGAACTTGTAAAGGCCGGGAGGAACATTCTCCCTCCAGGTCCCTGGCGCCTTAGGTTGCCTGGAGTCCTGTCACCCTGTGAAGTTCAGGGAAGCTTTGAAACAGGTGGCCAGTACCCTCTCCTTCTTCCTCCCACTGCCTTCCTGAGTCACTGCTCTGTGTTAGGGATAAGATCCTCCAAACCATGGATCCAAATGATCTCTTTTACCGTAGGAATAGCTAAAACCATTGTGCCTCTATAGTTTAATTCATTTCCTCCCTTTGTAAATAATACTGTATTCTCTTTCCCTTTGGTCTTTCTTATCTCTGGCCTCTTTTGTATACAGGTACATCTCTCCTAAATGAGGCTTGTTTCAACTCAGGAATGTGTGCCCCAATACTGGGAAAATCTACAGATTGATGTGAGATAGAGGTCTTCACGAAAGAGTGCCTAAGGAACTGCACTGTCAATATTTAGTACTTATTATTGATAAGAAATTAACATAGAATTAAACCTTTATTAGATCATGCTTTCTATCTTTCTTGCATTTTTAAAAACTGTTCTAATGTGGCTTTTGATTAATATAAGATGGTGGATTTTAATGGTTTTTTTATTACTCCCAGAGAGCAATTTAGACATTTGGAAGGACAGCTTGGAGTTGTAATAATGACTGGGGGAGACCTCTGACATTTATTGAGTTAAGTACAATGCTACCAGATGGGCAACAATGAACAGGACAGTCTCAAATAAGTAATAATCTGTTGGTAATTAATTAGGCCCAAATTCTCACTCACCTTTATATACAGACATGGGATTATTTGCATGTACCAAATACGCAATGAACTTTCCAATAATGAAGTTTTTTGTATAGAAGGAAGATTGGACTTCATTTTATTCAGAGTATTTGTAATTTGTTCACCATTTTAGAAAGCCCCAGCATTCATGTTCCTGCCAAAAGAATCCATAGATCTATGTACAGATATACATCCATCAGCTCTTTGATGTCTTCTATTTTGGTTATGCCCTACTAGGTACATACTTAAATATGTGGGAAATTTTGTTATAAAATACTTATCTCTCATTCCTTCATTATATTGCTGTTTGACTTTTATAATGATTTTTTAAATTATGTATGTGGAGGGCAGTTTATACAATCTATTTTATTTCAGGATAGCAAAAGGGGCATTACAAAGTATGTTCTCACAGAACACCTTGAGTGTGAGAAGGTTGAGAACTGCTTCTCTAGAGGATGATCCCCAGCCACCTGTCTATGGCTCCCCAGACTAATGAGAAGGCAAGAGTGTACTTCAACCTCCAATCTGGCTCTTCAAATAGTAAATTAAGTTAACATGTGTTCATCCTTTGGAAAGCAAACCACTTATTTCCCTAGAATCATAAATCTATTGCCAGAAAAAAAAAAAAGATAATAAAAATGTACTCTCTCTGTCTCTCTGTCTCTCTCTGTGTGTCTCTGTCTCTGATGGGGAAACAAAAGCAACAGCTCAACCTGAGAAAAGAGACTGGCGTTCCCAGGCCACTGTTCTCTCCAGCACCAATCTTCCTGCTTTCTCTCTGCCTAGGATGCTGTGACTGTCTTCCATGTTGGCTAGATTCCTACATACTGTTTGTGATTCTGTTCAAGACCTGCTCACCACAAAGCCCTTCTTGGGAAACCGGAGCCACTGAAAAATCACGTGACTTTGAACTCTGGTTCCTTTAACTCCGCTCTCTCTCTCTCTCCTTTCAGAGCATCTTAGCTCAATTCTAAGGTGTTTTAAACCAAGGAACGTCCCTCCCATTCCCTTGTACTTTTAAATATGTCTACCAAGTGGTGGCACTTGAGAATTATTTGCTGATGAAAGGATTGCCCTTCTCACATTCGCCCCGTCAAGCCCTTCCCTATCAACTGATTCCTAATGCCTTTTTCCAAATGCATCTAGCAATGTGGCTGATATCCTTAACTCTTAGGAGCACCTGGCAGCTTCAGAGAAGGCAGGTGGCTCTCCTGAGCTGGGGAGGGGCAGAGGAAGAGAGTAATTGCTAGAGGTGAGTTGTATGTGAGCAGAGACAGAACATGAGTACACGGGGACCCTCCGTCTGAAACGGCCTCCCCATACACAGATGTCTGTAGGGTAACAATATGTTCCAATTTGTCTGGAACAGTCCTGGGTTTTGTCTCTCATCTCAATGTAATAATTATTCACAAAGACTTACATTCCCAAAAGTGTCCAGGTGTGGATATGACATGGTGTCTCCGAGGAGGGCGTCAAGGCAGGTGTCCTGGGTAAGGCCAGCCGGTGAGGGCCAAGATGTTTGGGAAAGGACAGGACAGACCTAAAACAGTTCTTGTCTGTGGCTGCCACGTGACTGTTGGTCCTCATGTGGGGAGATCTTTGGATGTTTCAGGAGAAGTCAGAAATTGCATTTTCAAATGCAGGGAATTTCAGGTCTTTTGTTTATTTTTTTGGAAAATACAAGGTGGGTCAGATTTGGTCTGAAGCTGCTGGTTTATAAACTCTTCTCTGGAAGGGAGTAGTTGCATCAAGTCCATTAGCTGGATCAAGTCCTTCTAGCCCTGAAAGTGGCTCCTGTTGAACTATCCATTTCATTGGGAAAAGAAATAGAAAGAGTAAGGGAGGATGGGAGAGGTCTAATCTTGGCTTTATTGTGTAATAGCAGTGTGACCTTGGGGAAACCTTCCCAGGCTTCCATTGTCCCTTCTATGAAATAGGAACCATGGGTTAGCTGTCTGTCACCTAGATGTCCTCTGAGATCCAAGCTTCTGGAATTCTCTAAAGCTGTTGCTAGCCAGTGCTTTTGTTATTTCTAGCATCTTTGCTATCCACTTTGAGTATCCTAAAACAGGGTCAGTCATTCATATTTTCTATTTCTTAAACATGGAATTCACTCCCCTATTTCTTAGATATCTGGTTCCTAGTTACATGTACTATTAAAACTACCACATAGTGCTGATACTAAAATACCACTTCAAAACAGAACTACACAATCATAGTAATGTTTAATCCAGGCATTGAATACCTCTCCCTTTTTATGCATTATTGCCTTTTTTGAAACCTATGCCTGGGCAGAAATTTGAAAACAAAACAAAACAAGACAAGACAAAATAACAAATGGGCTGAAGAATTTGTGTTTGGTCATGAGATTATAGGCACTTTTTGTTATATTTTTCTGCATTGGTTCAATAGTATAAAATATAAAAATGATCATATAGATAAGTAAGTAGGAAAAGAACTAGAAAGGATACACAGCAAACCATGAGTGATGGTTATTTTTGTTCAGGGAAATGAAATGGGGGAGGGAGGGATGTATTCAATAATTTTTTTCTCTATATACTTTTGTATTCTTTGAAATTTTTATATAGAACACTTATTCATGCATTATTTATGTACTTAAAATGAATTAATTAAATTTTAAAATGAATTATTTACTTTGTATTTAGAAAGACTGAGTCTTCCTTGATTGTAGAATACTTTGTCAGTTTCATGCCAAACAGAACCCTTATGTATCTGCCCTAGTTTCTGCAATTTATTAAAGATGGGCTGGATAGAATATGCGACTTGTCCACAGTAGCAACCAAGTTGGAAGCAAGGTTTGGGCAAAAACCCAATTCTGCCTCAGCCAAGTCTGCAACATTTCTACTTGTCTTTTAAAACTTTGTGGGGGGGAGGGGATGACTGTACATTTCCATTTTAATCTCTGATTTCTTTCTGTCAGGAAACCCATAAATATTCTTCAGATAAGTTTGAGGGTGAGAGAAACCAACTCCCTCACATCTTTGTTGAGATCAACCTCGTTAAACAGAATTTTATTTTCTCCTTTTGGGGGAGAGGTTGGTTAGAGATACTAGTTGGATTATTCTTTGAATATTTTTCATAATGTTTCTCTTTTCAAGTAAATAGATACCTGTCCCTGTGTAAAGCAAAACAAGGAGTTTATAGTTTGTGGCCCTCCGAGACCAAACAGAGCATAACAGGAATCGCTCGCTGCCCCCAAGAGCAAACAGCACTGTCTTGTTTTTCGCACCACTACCCCCCAAAAGCATCTATTCTTTCTCGTTTTAATATTTACTCAAGCATCTTGTTTAATCCCCCCATATGTCTTATCTTCCGTGGGAAGCCAAAGACATCTTTCTTGGGCTCTTTTTCCTTTAAGATATCCACTGCCCCTTTAGTTGGAGGTATCCGGGCATTACCATGACCGAATTAAGTTCTAAGTGAAAGAATTTCAAGAGGAGCAGAGATTTCTAATTTTTTCCTTTAACTTCCATCCCCGACATCGGGATGTCTGTACATACTCTCTGTGGTACCTATTGTTCTTTTGTCTGTAGATACAGTGTGGGCTTTGGCTCTTGCCTGAGCCAAATGATTAATATTAAAATATATATATGTTATATGTCGATTTATTGTTGTACCTAAATAAATGATATGTACACACATTCATATCTGCTCATAGGAAGTTCACAGTGTGTCTCAATTGATTTCCCTTAAAAACACCCATCATCCTTCCCCTTTATGCAATCAGCCTGCATTAACCCAATCTCACCTGTGCCTACCCACAGGTCTGACAGGTGAAGGGCTGTCCTGCCAACTTCCTGTGGCTACTTCTCTACTTCCTGTCTTTGTTCCTTTCTTTTCTTCCTCGTTCCTCCTGCAGCTGCTACTTTGAAATCCTCTCCACCCTGCCCTTCCTTTCCCATGTCCTTTCATGGGCTGCTTCATCATCTGGTACTGATAGATTCCCTACCTGCTCTGTTTAAACTTGCTTTGGGTCTGGTTCAGGTGAGGGTGCCTCCACCCCCTTATCCCTTTGTTGTTGTCTCCTGCCCCAGGGCAAATGCTTCTCTTCTTTGCAAAGGTTGCACCATCCCCTTTTCCCACAATGGCTGCCTTTGTGTTCACAATCCCAGCACAGAAGCATCAGAGCAGACTGCATACCACACTAATTTTGCCTGTGTGGATTACAGTATTAGAATGACCTCACAGCAGGGCCTCACGACCTCCACAGTCAAGGCTCTGCTCTGAAGCATAACACGCAGTATATCAGAAGAGTTTTGCCCCGGAACAGGACACCAGAGGAATCTATATCCTTTCTTTCTGGAGCTCTGCAATCTCTGATTCCCATCTGAACCTCCAGGGAGGAGGACCACATAGCTAACTCTTAAATGCATACACAGAGCGAAGATAGCATTTCCACTCCCTAATTTCAACGTAGGCTGGAGTCGGTTTATACCAGAACCAATTGGTAAATTTTCAGGAATTTTAGGAGTCAGTTGACTCAGATTGGTAGCCTGAAATTGGTCATGGAGGGAGTATTGACATCACCGAAACCTGCAAACACCTCTGATCAGGGCTCTCCTGGCCCCCACCCTGGAGATCCATTTGTTAAACAGGTACCAGTATGCAACGAGCTAAGCTCTAATTTAAAAAAAAAAAAAAAAAAAACTTTAGTGGAAAAAAAAATGGTATGAAATGTGACAATTCATTTTTATGAGAATTCTTTGAATCTTATGTCCAAAACCTTGAAGCCCACGTCCCCCTTCTTTGGAAAGAGTTTTTCTTGGCCTTCCTTCAATATCTGGTCTCTTTTGCTTCTTATATTTTAGCAACAACAAGCATTCCCACCAAAAATAAAACTACTAGTGATCAACAGGGAATGTCTTCTTTTTTCCTTTCTAGAGTTTATTTCTTGGTTTGCTTTTTCATTCTGGGCTTTCTATAACAGCCAGTGGTTCAGGTTAAACAAGCTACCATCTGGTATCAGGGAACATGATTCCATTGTCTATAACTTGCTTATGATGCTCAGTCTGCAGTCTTTGCCTTGTCACCTCTCCTTTCCACCATTCCAACATCAGTTGTCTCTCTTGTTCCCTGGCCATTTTCTGATTTCCCCTGCTAGCCTCTTCACTGCAATTTCATTACTAATAGGAAGCATTTTGTGAGGCCCCGGGTGGATGAGAAAGAATTCGAGGTGCCCTGACACCAAGAGATAATGTTCCCAGAGAACCTGAACCAGTGATGCCATCAGGACTGGAACCCAGATCCCTGGACCTAGAACTTTCCCCCACAGACAGCCTTGCTTATTTTGATTCTGAAGTCTTTGTAATTTATTTTGCTTTGACTTTCTAGAACTGGGTCCAGATGGTGACTACAACCATACCAAAAAACTTCAAGCAAAAGAGAAAGCACAAATTTATGGGTTCACATCTGGAATTCAGGTTATCAAGGAACATCCTAGGGAATCTTTCTCTCCATCCCCAGCATCTGTTTTCTTCCCTCTGTCCCATCCTTCTGAAGCTGGCTCTCCCCCCTGTGATGATAAACCCAGGAGCATGCAGCTGACATTCTACCATGTAAAAAGACCCAACAGAAAGAAATGAAAGGCTCCCGAAGATCCTGCCTGGTCTGGCACAGGCCACCTGAGTCGCTCTTGGAGCTGCGTTTAGGGTCAACTTCACCTCTGCCACAGAGGAAAATCGGGGTGCTGTTATTAAAGACTGGACAAGAATTGGTGGATAGGACAACAGAATGGATGCCCAGTGGGGCCCCTACTAGGGAGCTGTCAGAAGCGACATCTGCCATTCACACCGCTGCACCTGTGCACAGAGACGAGGCCAACATGAGGAGTGCTACCATGTCTTCCAGCTTCCTGGAGCCTGAGAAGCGAGAACAGACATATCCGAAGTGAGTCAATTAGCACGATGAAAGCATGAGTATTGCTGGCAGACAGAAAACTGATACTCTCCTGATTTCTCAGTGGCGGAGAAATCAACAAACAGCAGCTTTCTTAACTCTTGACATTTTTAGCTGAAAAATATTCTCTTCCATGCATTTTTTTTTCTTTAGATGTTCCACTTTCTCATTTTTCACAATGAAGTGATTTTGGTGGAAAAGGATGAAACAGCAGAGAATGTCTCTAGACTGACAGAGGTGATGAAATGAATGGATAGCTTGGGATCTCGCCCATCCCTAATTTCCCTGGTTTTTAAGCGCAAAGGCTGTTGACACAAAATGAGGCAAGTGAGTACCTTGTTTGGATCACTGAAGTGAAATGTGTAAATGCCCCAGAGGCTGCCTCCCCCCTATCCCTACCACAACCAGCTGGCCTCAATCGGGCTTATTTTCTATAACGCAATCTTTCATGTGGCCTCCCTTCCCGGGAATGGGCTGCCTGGTTCCTGTGTTATGTGAGCACCAAGTATGGATCACGGCCCACCCTGATGCACAGTGTCTTTACATGATAAAATAATGCAAATCGAACTTTAAGGAAAATATACTGTTACATAACAGGGCACTCTTCAATAATAGGATACTCAAGTGTGGTGTGTATGTGTGGGGATGCAATGTCTTACTCAGGTTCAGACAGCAGTAGCTTCCCCACTGTGACTCTTAAAAAATATACCAAAGCAGAAACTCTGGAGGCAGAGCCAAGCCCCGTGTTTTCACAAGCGCTCCAGGTGCTGCAAGCTAAGCTTACAGAATTACCGGGTTTATCTTTTAATTTCCCTAAGCCTCATTTCATCCTCTGGGAAAGCATCGCGCTTTCCTAGCAGGGCTTTCATGGGGACTAAATTTGACCACAATTATTGATGTTATTATTAATATTAATAATAACAAGATTGTGCATGAAATTTCATATATGTATATGTATTCATATATATATGTATATATTTTTATACAAAAAGGATATTTCATTTTATACCACCATATATATGTGTGTGTTGAATGTATGTGTGTATATATGTATATATGTATACTTATAAGGATATTTCATTTTATACCACTATATATATATATATATATATATACTGAACATGTATGTGTGTATGCATGTGTGTATACATATGTGTGTGTGTGTGTGTGTGTGTGTAAAATGGAATATCCTTTCTGCATAAGAGAGGCAGGTAGGGAATCAACATTGACTGACAGCATGAAATAATCTAATTCTCAATGAAAGATGACAATCAAGGGATTAGCCCAATGCCTTAACCCCTTGGCCTTTGCTTAATAAATACTACCTACAACTACTATTACTAAATTACTTTATCAAATTTACCTTTTAACAGAGTTAAAGTACAGTCCTATATTTCAGTCCCAGGGACCTTTTTCTCAGAATTAGAGCTTGATTTCAGTATCACTCTACTCAGAGGAAGGGTAATGAACACAAATATTTCATAGATATTTCACTTTTCCCAAGTAGATATAATCATACTCCCATTCAATCTGTGAGGATTTTTGGACTCTATGGATTAGTTTCCAATTTTCTCTTATCTCCCACTACAATCTTATAAACTAGATGGAAATCTTTTTGCTACAATTAACTTTCATTTCATCCCAAAATCTAATAAGGAAACTTCTTTCCTTCTATATTCTGGCCAAATGTATTTTGAGTTTTATAGCTATGAATAAAAGGGATATGAGAAGGAAGCCTCCAGATGGGGGATGAGATCCACATTAGGTTCCAATTAGCTACCTGGAAATTTATCTTTCAGATATGAAGCATCCTTCAGACGCCAGCCACTCATGAGGGAATCCCTCCTTTTTTTTCCTCCGGGAAGGGAGAGAATTTTTACTTGCACAGTGATTTGTAGACTCCTGAAAAACTGTAGTGAAAACTGAAGAGAATGCAGCTCAGGTGACCTCAGCTCAGGGAGCAATGAATTGGGGTTTATTTTTTCTATTCCTTTCATCTCAGACAAGTGTGTTTACTTGAAGCACAAAATCTCTAAGTCACTGAAACAGATGATGAAGAGTACAGAGCAATGTACCAAACAGGTTCAGAAGGCCTGGGGACCCAGTGACCAAACTTCCCTCCTTCCCTGGCCATTCTAGTTCAGGTCTGCAAATCTCATTTTGAGAATCACTGGTAGAAGGGAAAAGATAGCAACAGTATTTCAAATCTGAAAAGCTCAGGTCTGCCATTAGCTGGCGAGTGTAACTTGGATCATTTGTTTACTCTCTGAGCTTCAATTTCCAGATCTATAAAACAGCATTAATAATGACAGCTACTCCCGTTATTGTTCTGACAATTATATGAGGTAATTAATACATGCCACTTGCCTAGCACATAGCACGAGTTCAATAAACATGTGTTCCCTTTCAAGGAGTCTATAGGAAAACATCTTTAAGCCATCTGCAGAGATGCAAGAAGACACACACACACACACACACAAACACACAAATCACCTTTCTGTGATTTTGTCAAGTCACAATGAAATTTGATATTCATAATACACTACTGCTTACATTCACTCGTTGCACTAATATCTTCTATTGTTGTTTAATGGTTAACATGTGTGTCCATGCGCCTGTGAACACAAGTGGTTCTTTTCTGTTCCACTAGCTTACAGTCTTTAAGGAAGCAAGGACTATTTGCTGCTTTGTCAGAAACACCAAATACAGTGTGTGTCCCTCAAAGATGCTCAATAAATATATATTTATTAAAACATTTATTGCAATAAATAGTTTAAATTGCTAAATTGGATGCCTCTCCCCAACTTGGACTAAATAAAAACAAATGGATCAAATAATCCTGCCATAACTGAACGGTAGTCTCACATGAATTTAAAAAAATTTTACTGTTTTTTATTTTGGGGAACATTTAATAATAATAATAATTAGCAATACTTTGTCTTTCATATAGATCTTAACAGTTTTCAAGAGTCTTTCACAAAATATATATTACGTTCATCATCTGAAGGACTAGTAACCCAAGAATTTGATGAAATCATAATAATAAAATTGGGAGGCTATCAGTTTAGAAGATTCTTAGAATGATACAAGTACCCCCCAATAAGAGGGAAACATAACTCGTCTTGTTCCAAATAAACTGAGCAATAGGAAATACATTTTTAAAACTGTAGTTATGCTTCCCCCCCCCCCTGCAGGTTATAGTAACAAAGTGAACAAATAGCACAAATGATCTTGGTAACAACTTCATCCTGAGTCTTAGCAACCTGGGCTGTTGATACAGCTCATCATGGCTATGCTCTATCCTTAGCAAAGAAATATCCCAGAGCTCATTCACCATCTCTATTCAGACCTCTGAGATTGTTCTGCCTGCCTGGGTCAGAAGTTGATATATATATAAACAGTCTCTCTGTTCTTGAACTTGAAAGAAAAATCAGTCATCTGTACATGATCTGTGTTAGAGCAAAATGTAATTTTTCCCTCTGACAATGTGTTTATGGTTGTTAAGTTATCTTGATTGCCAAGAGAAATCTGTTTTGTGTGGCAGGCTTTTCTGACTTAAAATTTCAGATACCTCACCCCCTGCCCCTACCCCCACATCCAGCCATCCTTTCAACTAATTCACAAATTGACTTGACTCTCAGCTAGGTTAAAAAAATAATTTCCTGAAAATTAAAAGTCTGGCACGACACTGCACTAAAAGTCCATTTATCTTGTCTATTTTTATAAAGCTTCGCTGCAGCATCTGGCAAAATGCCCACTTCCAGTAACAAAGGTCCCCAAGGACACTTGGCAAGAGAGACTTTTCTCCCAAGATGCTGAAAATGATCCTGGGCTTCCCAATGCATGATTTAAAACTCACAACTAGGGTTTGTAATATTATCTTATGTATTATTATATTTTTAAGTCCGAAGCAAGTGAAAATACTGAAGAGGTGGGATGACGGCCATGATGGCATGTCTTTGAGCTCTACATCCTCATAGACTACATCAGCCAGGGCTAACTGAAAGCTTGGGATTTCTGTTATTGTGAAAGGTAATGGCCAAAGATTATCTAGATGGGACGGTGCAATGATTCACTCTTGTTTAATCAACTACAACCTGTGTTAAGCTCTCTCCTCATCTCAATATAAACCAGACTAATCTTTCCACTTTCCTGCAGGAAACTGCAATGGCACTTGTTTATTCGGTTCCTCTGGTCTTGAGTAAATCCTTCCCTTTTCTTCCCTCCTCCCTCCACCCGCAAACCCCCCTCCCCAACCAATCAGCTGGAGAGAAAGTTTCCAGTACTTCCAATCTAGGACTGATTGGGCTTTCCTGTTGATGTCAAGTTGAAGCATTCCATTGAGAAAGCAACCTCAAGATTGTTGACTTTTCTGGCGGCTGTGAGTTAACCAAATGATTATACCAAGCCTACCCCTCTTTCATTCTAGGAAAGAGAAATTGTCTGGGAAGAATTGTTGCCTTGGAATATTTTTTGAAAAACTGAACACTTGTGTCGAAGAAACTGCAGACATGCCTCCCCCATGTGACATGAGGTTTCCTTTTTTTGGCCACCCTTTTCCTTACCAGATCCTTCTTCTAGCACGAGATCTGCTAATGCAAAGCCATTTTGTCAGTTCAGTGACATTCAAATCAATAGTTATTTTGTCTCAGTGATTTACCCTCAATGTACTCCTCATAAACCTGAATGTGATTTCATCAGTGAATTCCTGACATTAAAACTATTGATACCAAATTCCAATGTGATTATAGAATTAGGTTGTCTTTTTTTTTTTCCTTATTGCATTTGGGATATTGAAAGTTTTTTTTTTTCTTTATTAAATTAAGTGGTTTAGAAGAGTTTGAAACTCTTCTGAGGCATGACTAAAGACACAATTCCATCTGTTTTGTTTTTCTTATTCATGACATACATGATTTTATTTTAAACAGTGCATGCATTTCACTTTAATTCTTCTTCATGTCTGTCAAAGCCCATCATCTGTGATGTGTGGATAGTTAACCATAGCACTTTGCAAGAAGATTTAGGCAGAAAGTGAAAACAGCTTTGCAAAAAATGTCAGCTTAAAGTGAAAGCTGAATGCTTATGGGGCTGCTGTATGATCATTCCATACTGAGCAAAATTTTAGGGACAACCTGTGGGTACCTGAAACTTCATAGGACATTGTTCTCATCCACTCAGTGAATGTCGGATCCCCTTCTCCTGCACAGGTGTCGAATGTTCCCATGCCTGCCTCCAGTGTCTCTTGTGTTTTGTGCCTGGGATGGAAGCCAGGCATGGAGTAGCCATGTAAATGGAGCCCTCCTCTGGGCATGCTCCTTGGCCTATCCCTCATTAGGAGTGAGTTGTCCCAGTGCAAAAGTTTCAATCTCTGATCAGCATGGGTCCGCCCTACTCACCATGCTTCTCGAACTGGTTATTCACATGCCTTCCTCTCTCCCATCCACACACAGAGTGAACGGGTGCTGAGGTCAACGGGACCAACGCAGCGATCCTTCCTGGAGCATCTGTTTTGCTCAACAGTAAGAAATTTAGGGTACATTTCATGCAAAAACTTGCATAAAAATAATACCATAGGATGAAATATAAAATTTCCTAATTTTCAATCACAGGAGTTTGAAGGAAATCTCTGTGGCTGTAGTCACCTTGGATGGACTCTGCCTTTGGAGCACATATGGACTTCTTGTTCTGCTGCAACAGAAAGATTCATGAAGTATTGCTGACTGTTCTGAATCCTCTTTCAGAACAGCATCTGCTGTTGTATTTTCAGTCTCCCAGGTACTAACAGGAGTATGATCAGCATCACCAAGATGCTCATAGTTGAAATGCCTATTAGGTTCTTTTATCTGTAACCTCTAAAACTTCTTAGTTCTCAAATTTCTTCCATGCATTCCCTAAACCTCCAGCTCAAAAAAAAAAAAAAAAAGTGATCTTGTGAAACAGTTTCAAACTATTATGGGTTCAAATTCAATGAGATATGTCTGCAGGTTATAATATTTACTCAATACCCACATAATAGAACACAAATTATACATCCCAGAAACAGTTTTATGATGCTATGACTGGTAAGATCCACTAACTTCAAACATTTTGAAATATATGGTTACAGAATTAGCATTTTTTTGTTTATTTGTTTGTTTTCAGGTTTTTTTTTTCTTTTTTGTGTGTTACTGGGTTAAAAATATTAAAGATTTTTTTCTTTATTAAATTCAGTATCTTAGAAGAGTTTGAACTCTTCTGAGGCATGACCAAGGACATGATTCCATCTGTTGTGTTCATATGAGGTACAGAGGCAGGTTATAATATTTGCTCTGTACTCATAAAACACGAATTATGCATCCTGGAAAGAGTATGGGGTCAGTTTAATGATGTGGTACCCAGGAAGGGTAACTAACCTCAAATATTTTGCAAAAACTTCCCAGTTGCTGATTATGTCATGATTAAATGTGGCAATATGTGCTTCAAGATCATTCCTATCCATACTCTCTCGATGTAATTGTGCTTTTTTTTCATTTTGACTTCCAAAGAAAGATGCTCATGAGATTTAAAGGTTCATCTGTTCTTAGAGGTCTGGCAGGATGCACAAATGAATAAATCTCCTGGGTAAGGTATTAGGTGCTAAGCTAGTTAATATCTTCCTAGTTACATAAATTTTCTGCAGGCAAAATCAAATACACAGAGTCACCAAATTTACCAGTAGGGCTCCAGCAGGAGCCTCTACCTGAAATGCCTTCTTCCTTTTTTTCTCAACGTGACTTCCTTGTCTTCTAATTTTTTTCTTCTTTTTCCCCCAAATCTCCAACTTCCAGGAATACCTCCCTGATCATTTCCACCAGCGCCTAGCACAACACTCAGGACAGTCTCCTGTCCATGGCAGTGTAAAGAGTAAGTGGCAGGAGTATTGGCTTACTTAATAGGAGAATCCACATGAGGCATTCCATATAAATTTGCTTCCCTGGTGTCCCCACCCTGACACCTGAATCATGATTGCAATTACCATGGGGAGTCCTTTTGTTTCAAGTATGTTCTATAATAATTCTTGCAGATATTCTTCGTTTTGGTCATAAAGACAACAATGGGCATCATAGAGAATAAGAATCCACACCGTGGATGAGAACTGCAACCAGTTTACTAGGTAATTACTGGAAGCACAGTCATCAGTGTCTATCAAAGAAATTACCAATGAAAGGAAGGAATATCTTTCAGATACCTACTTCTCATTTCTCTTCCCTACAGAATTACTTGGGCCTTTAGTGGTAACAGTTAAAGCAAATGATGTGTTGTTAGTCCTACTTACATTCTCTTCTTTTGTGTGGCTCTTGATGTTTTTTGTGTCCTAAACCACCAGCCTTGAGATTCTAGAATTTGAGATTTTAAAACAAATTGCATATAATTATTTGACTCTCTGCTAATCAAGAATATAAACTTCACATCTTAAGGGCAATATCCCACCGTACACATTCTGGCAGGATAGGCAAAAGCTATTAGCCAGGCAGGCACAAGATTTGGTGAGCAAAACCCTGGCTGGCCTCACTTGATCTAGAGTCCTTGTGCAGTACACAAACTGCTCAACCATGCATGCCAGCCCTGCACACTGGATTGTGCTTTAACTGTTATATGGTTGCTTTTGAACTGAGTATATGTAATTCTATGTGCTTTCATTTCTTTTAGTTGTAATATTTGATTGAGATCATATCACAACACTATACCTTGAGGGATTTCCCACCCAATGAGGAAAGAAAGTTTATTCTAGGTGAAAGTAAGGGTCTTTTAGGACAAGAATGAGTGGAGCTACATGTGCAGAGATGACCCAAGCTTCACTTTCAATTTGTGACCAGCAGCGTGATTGATGATTATCTTGAATGTCTGTCCAATTCCAGGATTAGACTGGAATCCCTTTGTGTCAGATGCAAAGGCTTCTTCTTCTGCCCTCACTTGGCTAGCAGAGCCCTCAGCATACAATAGGTGTGGAGGAGTCATCAGCTTGGTAGTCTTGCCCCCATAACTAAAATATCCCTAGAAAGTTTGTGTCTATCTTGCATTCTGTGTTCTCACTTATATTCCTGTGACAAATTTTATTTGAAAGAACATACATCCATGGAAAAAATCCAGAAAGTTAGCCTGGAGTTTCCCCCTTAAAATAGGAAAGCATAAAATTTTCCCCTCTAAAAGGAAAGTTTCATTATTTCACAGTCGGAAATCTTGACAAATACATGGAAATTGTTATGCTTCTCATCTATCCCATTTTTTTTTATGTTCCCTTCCTTACAGCCTGAATTTTCAACATATTCTTCTGCCTTAGAATGCCCTAAACAGTATCACATCTCATTAAGAAGATGGAAGCCTTTTGCCAGCACAGCATTTTCATCTGTTCCCAACATGAGTAGGTCATGTACACCACTGTTGCGTCAAAGTCTTTCAAAGTAATAAATTAATTGAATTACTGCTTTGTGGTGAATGAAGAACAGCAGAAGCCTCACTGCCACGGCCTCTCCTTTCAAGTGAATACTTAAATTCCCTGGGCACGGAAAGGAATTCCCTATAAACTAGACAAATGATCCATCTCCATGTGATACATCTATTTTTATTATACCTGCAGGTAGACATTGATGTACCTGTTCTTTTTACCTTAAAGCAGAGACATTAATGAACAAGATGAAGTTATAGCTCTCAAAATGGGGTGATTTCTTACCTGAATAACTGTCAGATTGTATGCCAAGTCCAGGAGAAGAAAAGAAGGAAACAAAGAAAGCAGTGGCATATACATAGTCCAGAAAGCTCTTTTGAAAGCTTTAATTTTTTTAAAAAAATGTATTTCATTCCCAGAAACCCTCTTCCCTAAACTCTATGGATTTTGGTTTAATGCACTAAAAAATGGCTAATGGCTCTTTTCTTCCTTAAAAGTTAAAAGCTATCCTGGGTTTTGAACTGAGGTTACAACTGAGCTCTGTATTGTAATTTCAGCAGGATTTTGACACTAAGAAAAAATATATATATTGGAGAAGCCATTAAATAATATGAAAAAGTAAACACTTTGATAAGAATCCCAGCATGGCACTGACAAGAACATGTCTAGTCTGCCCAGGCTAATATCCTTGTGGGAGTTCTGGTCAACCAAAGGAAGCCAGAGATACAATCAATCTTAAGTTTTAGCAGGGGCTTTGATTTTGCCTCACACAACACACACATCAATTAAGTGGAAAAACAAGGTCTGAACTACTCAGTTATGAAGTGAGTGGAAAAGCAGCTGGAAAGTCAGACCCAGAGAGAGGTTATCAATGGATCAGTGTCAACCTAGGGACACACAACAAATGGTGCCACGGTTCCTCCAGGGTCAGCTCAGAACCTGTGGTCATTTAACATTTATATCAGTGACCTGAAGGATTTAACAGAGAAAAGGTTCTTGTTAAATTCTGAAGGGGGAAGGGGGAAGGCCAGATTCCTGGAAAAGGGGCAATGAAATCCAAAACAACGGAGTAAATTGTCAAAACAACCACTGAAATAAAGTTCAATGGGGATAACTGCGGGGTAGTGAAGAACACATTTGTCCAATAAAGACAAGGAAAAGTTAAGGACATCTAAGTCTGGCGGTCAATTATTAGTAATTTTCGTCACAGTCTCAGTCTTTGGTCACAAAGCTCTTCTTTCATCCTTCCTCAAAATTTTTAAAAGCAGTGAGTTTGTGTCTCTCGACTCTCTGGAAAGAGGAGGCAGAGGAGTATGATGGGCCTAATAGGGGGTTGCTTTTTATGTTGTAAACTCTAATGCTGTTACGTATCTAAAAACAAGGAGCCTGATCTCGCGGAAGGTCGATTAGTCTTCCTCTGAAAGCCCGATGTGCGCATGTGCAATATCCCCAGATGGTTTACTTGCTGGGCTCCAGGCGCACACGTGCACGCATGTGTACGCATGAGCACGCATGCGCACACTCACGCCGCCGTCGCTCAGCCCTCAAAATCCGCCCCCCAGTAGCTGCTCCTCGAGGAAGTCTTGGGGAATGTCTCTCCCCTGAACGACAACGAGAGGATGGAACGAAGAAAAACTAGTCCATTTTCTCTTTTCTTTTTTTTTTCTTTTTTTTTTTTAGGTCAAGAACGATATCAAGATGAAAATAATAGAAGCTCTGAGAGCAGATCTTTCCTCCAGTACCAACCTGTCGGGGATATCTGCAGAAAATTGATCTTGGAACCACAAAAATGAGAGTTAAAAAATGAAAAAGTGAAAGCTTCTGAGGTTAATCAACCTACAACGGAGCCTAGAGGAAGATTTAACCTTAAAACAGGAGGAAAATGTAATGTAATTATATGTTCTTTAAACACACGGAAAATGTAGAGGTGGGAGGGGAAGGGGCCTCAACTGTAAAGGGAAAGAGTGAAGGATAAATAACCATTTCCGACGTGTGGATATGTGAACATTCTGGGGTTCGGCAAAGAAGACACTCGCCTTAGGGGATAAAGGGAAGGGCGCACCAAAATCTCATCAATCAGGATAATGTTAGTTATCCTGATTTAATTATTTAATAATTTTAATGCAGTATCTTAAAAAATGGAGATCAATGCCAGAAATCTATAATAAATGGAATATCAACATTTTAAAGAAAGAAAGACCAGTATTATTAAGGTCTCTCTTCTGCCTCAATCTCCAAGATGGCTAGGCAATGATATAATATGTTCCAGCAGCTTATATTATTACCTACAGGTTACAAAAAAAAAAAAAAATCTCTGGCTTTGGAAGACATAAACAATATCAATTTCCATCCAAGTATTTACATGTTGTAAATAGAAGCAGATTCTAAAGAAGCAGGTTTATTAAAGCAAAGATACATGATCGGTTTTCTGGATGGACTTTTACTTTACCTATTTTCTGGGAAATCTAACTGCCTGGCTTGTGGTTTGGAAATTTCCTAATGCAAGTCGTGGATTATCATATATTCTAATTTGCTGCTGAACAAAAAGGGAAAAAAATATAAGAAAATGGTATCTCTATTCCCAAATCACCCACCCTTGCTTTTTTTTTTTTTTTTGCCTTTTTTTTTTTCTTTTTATTTAATGTTAAGTTCCATATGTCTTGTTTGGATTACTTAATCTTATAAATGTCAACTTCTTCACATTACTGCCAGGAAGGACAGGTGAATTTCTTTCTAGTTTCCTGTTCCATTATTTCTTCCTTGTAATGCTATAAATAAATGAGTATTTCTCTGGACTCACTCTTGTCAAAAGCAGTAAGTAAAATAAGATCTCAAATGAATATGAAAATCGAGTCCTCCATAAAATGTGATACTATGCTGTAAGTATCTGTCTCTTAGACCTCTGATAATTCATAAAACATCAAATGATCTGCCTTAGATGTGAAATCTCAAGTGATTCTGGCATGTAAACTTGCTTAACTGCTATAAATTGAAGGATTTTAATGGGGTTTTCACAAGTGTTAATAAATTTCAGTTTCAGCCCAGTGTATGTACTCCCCCTGCTTCCCTCTCTCTCACTCTCTCTCTCAATTTAGGTCCCTCTCTCTCTTTACGTTAAATACATCTTCTTGTGATGAGAATCATTTATACTTGCTTGATTCAAACATTCTTTAGTGGTGGAATAATTAGATATCATGTTTCCTTCATTCCTTTTTTTGATTATTAAGTAACTCCAGGTGGCAATAAAAGCATCGTGCAATGGATGACACAAATATGAGAATAGCGAGATACATTTCAATGTGCTTGCAAGTAAATGCTTTTTCAAATATGCTTCATAGAATTTTCATGAATATAGAAGGTATTCAACTGTAAGTGGCCAAGGAAAATATTGAATATACAATTAGGGGAAACAGCTAAAGCACAGTTTTTCCATTATACAAATTTATTTATAAGTTCATGTACACATTTACACTAGAGAAGTTTTTTGCACGAATAAATATCTGTGTTTGTGCCAATATGGTGCAGAAATAGAGTGACCTGGGAAGAGTACAATTAATTATGAAGACATTTTGCTTACTCACGATGTCAAATCAAATCATTCAGGCATAGGGATTTTATTTATTTGAGTTTTGCAGGGTGAATGTGCTAAATCATCAGGACTGACCAGGAGAACAGCTTAGATTCTCGGGATAATATACAACCATCATTTCTCATGGATGCATGAAATAAAATCTAAACACAGGTCTGAATGTATTATCTTTTCCAGAGTTCTGATTCAGACAGAGTCCAAGACCTATTGATTCAGATAGGTAGTGGGCTGAAGGAATGACCAGACAAAGTGTCTGTAATTCTCATTCTTATCCTGTCATCTGGGTTTCAAGTTCAAAGAATTGAATTGAAATCCTTCCTCTTGTGGTCTAGACAATTACCTTCCCCGTTCTCAGAACTCCCAGATGACAATAAAGCACGTAGCTCTTTTCTTAGTAACAAAAAATCCAAACGCTTTATGGGGCAAGGGCTTGGGGAGAGGGGGATTCCACAAGTATAGAGTAAAAAGGTAGGAAGTTAACAAGATCATAATTAGGAATTATGTGATATGTCTGCCTCAGAACTTAATGCTTTCTTGGGTTGCATTAATGGTGGTCTAGTTTCTAGATAAGGGAGGTGATGGTTCTTATCTACGCTACTACTCTCCAACCACTCCTAATAGATTTGTTTCATTCAATCCACAGCAATTAACTAAACATCATGGGAGCAATTAGCAGCCATGTCATGTAATAATAGATGTTAAGACTGAAGGAGAGAAATGTTTATGGGGTTTAAATTCTTGTAGCACTGCCATGGAAGAAAGAAAACAGATTTGTTCCTTGTGATTCTTAGAGTGATAAACTAAATTTTGTTACTAAGTTAGCTTTCAATGTTATTTCCATTTCTGTGACCCTGAGACTATTTCTGGGATTCTGGGACTTTAACTGATGAAGTCCTTTGCTTTCAAACCAGGTGATAATTAAGTCTCTCTAGGCATATGAGAATCCTCTTTACTTTAAAAGGTCTCCATAGAACAACATTTACCTGTATACATTGATTACTTATTTATTTAAAAGTCTATGTCCTTTGCTGAGATGGGGGAAAAAAAAAAGTATGGCCTTCCCTTCAGGGAAAATCAGAATACACTGACATTCAGTATTTAAACTTTAGGTAGGAGACACACACACACACACATACACACAAAAAGTACCCATAAATAGATAGGGCTAAGGATTTTTTAGAAAATGTAGGAAAAACATAGGACAAATAATTTTAAGAAAGCCCATTTCAATAGCTTTAAGAAACCAGACTGCCCAAAGAGAAAAGGAGAAGAAAGTCAAGAAAGATACCCTTTGCAAAAACTATATTGACTGTACAAATGCAATGCTTTTGTACACATATAGTCACACATAGAGTCAGAGGCAGAGAAAACCTTCATTGGGTAAACAGCAGAGGCTAAAAAACAAATAGAAATCCTGAAAAGGCTTGAGAAATCATGATTTTGGCAGTGTATTGATTAATAAGAAACTATAATTTTTATTTTTTTTTAAGATTCTATTTATTTATTTGACAGAGACGCAGTGAGATCACGACCCAAGCCAAAGGCAAACATTTAACCACTAAGCCACCCAGGCACCCCAAAAATAAAATTTTTAAAAACAAGAAATAAAGATCTTAAAATGTAGTGGAAATGGAATTAATATAAAAGAAAGTCTGTTTCTTATGTGAGAATGGAAATCTTTAATGAGTGGCACCTACACTTCCAAAGAATAATAACACAAAAAATTCAATTAAATGGATATGAAAATTAGCATATTTTACACCTCAGATATGGTTGTACATGAATGGCTAAGTTACATGGCACCAAGTTACAGTCAAAAGTCATCTTCAGGGACCCCTGGCTGGCTCGGTTGGTTAAGAGTTCAACTCTTGGTTTCAGCTCAGGTCCTGATCTCAGGGTTTTGAAATTGAGTGGTTTTGGGCTCTGCTTCAAAGCCTTAGATAGCCTCAAGTTTATTTCAAGGGATATTGATATACATCTTAAGATTACATGTAGAATGGCTAGATAAGTAATATTTCATATAAATCTATGATTATGCACTATTTGTGTATGTTATACACATTACCTCATATAAATATATGTATATTGTTACATAAATATCTATATGTACCATAAATGTATATATATGTACCATATGTGTCTATATCATATATACAGCTCTTTCTGTCATATATAAATATACATATATATTTTTAAAATTTGGGCAGATGCTATTATAATTATACAACATAAATTCATAGGTTTTTCCTGTGCTATTTTGTGATTCCACTGATAATACAATATGAATACTATCACATTAAAGAAATCTTTAACTTTTTTTTTTCTTTTAGAAAAAGGCTCTTCATACCTGAAAACATTGGAAATCATGCTCTGTGAAGTTTCCTCTCCTTCCTATAGATGGCATGTCTAAGCTCCTGAAGACACACTAGAAGCAACGTACCCAGTACATAGGAAGTTGCCAGGAAATATTAGTTGGAATATTTTATTATTAACTTTAATATAATTTTCTCCTTCTTGGCCCCACTCCCTGACTTCTCAGGATATCACTAAAGGCACAGGGAGTAGGAACCATTTCACTCTCTGGTGAAACAGATTCAAACCCAACCTTACCTTTTAGTGATTTAAAAAAAAAAAAAAAAAAAAGCCAGTGGCAGGTAAACCATACCTGAGAGGAAATTCTCATACTCCCATCCATGAAGACTTTTTTATTTTATTTTATTTTATTTTATTTTATTTTATTTTATTTATTGAGAGAGAGAACACACAAGTGCAGAAAAGAGAGAGGGTCAGAGGGAGAGGGAGAGAGAATCAAAGGAAGCTCCATGTCCAGCACCCAGCTGGGGGCTCAGTCCCACGACTCTGAGATAATGACCTGAGCCAGAATCAAAAGTCCAACACTTACCTGACTGAGCCACCCAGGAACCCCTCTATGAAGATATTTTAAAGCTCCCTTTATTCCTTGGCTGAATATATATGGCAACGCTCTATCTAATTATGATGGGAGAGTGCTTGAAATTTTGATTTTTATTCCGATGTATCCATGTCTTGGAACAAATTAATGACATTTGTTTATTGAGAGCTTATAATTACAATTCATTTTGACTTGAGGTCACTACACAAAAAAATCTGGCAGGTTAGGATATTTCCCCACACTGTAAGGACTGTAAGACCTTCTTTTTTTTTTTTTAAGATTTTATTTATTTATTTGATAGAGATCATAAGTAGGGAGAGAAGTAGACAGAGAGAGAGGAGGAAGCAGGCTCCCTGCTGAGCAGAGAGCCCTATACGGGGCTCCATCCCAGGACCCTGGGATCATGACCTGAGCCAAAGGCAGAGGCTATAAACCACTGAGCCACCCAGGCACCTCAAGACCTTCTTCTTATACAATATTTTTTCCAATCAATCCAATCCTTGATATACATGTTTGTGTTTTTCTAAAAATAAAATATTTTTGTTATTTAATTAGAGATTTTTCAGATCACATAGGAAACACATTTTTAACACAAATTTTTCATGTCTAGAGCATTCTTCTGTATACAGAAATAGATGAGATTTAGCTAATACCCACTGAGTTGTACATAGCCACTGAGTTCCATTCATTGCTGCTGAAAAAATCATTTTCCTCTGTGAAAGAGCTGTGCACGTGATTGAAAAATATATATAATCAACATATTTTATTTTAAATATGACGTATAATGCCTTTCTCCAAGTGTTTAATGTCCATTAAAATTCCCCTACCTATCTAGTATTACACACAGAGAATGACTTTGGAAAAGTAAATCCTTTTGAAACTAATATGTGTAACTAAATGATATGGTTCATTGCAAGGTCATGGAGTCCAACTTATTTTATGTTGACTGAACATAAGTTGGCAAAGCAGACAAAACATACGTGTGGTCTATTCTAAAATAATTGATAATATAACAGCCCATGTCACATAGTTATTACATGGATCTAGATATATAGTAGGATATATTATGTACTCAAAAAGAAAAAGTTCCTGTAGTAAATATTACCAGAATATAAGTGACAATTATGCCCCAGATTTAAAGGCTATTTATAAAGACATGATACTTTAATTGCTAATTTTAAAAAGTGGATCTCAAATCTTTAATTTTAAATATAATCTGCTGATATAGAAAGAGTTATCTCTTGTTTGACCAGAACTTTTGAAGGCATTAGATCAAACTTGGTGCTTAACTCTACCAATAACACAGAGGTAATAATATGCCACATATCTATATGCAATTTGCCTCATTGCCTCTTTAGAGGTATATCATATCGGTGGCTTTATCTGAAAAGTAAGTGGTGTTAAGGCAATGTCCACCTTTAAAATAACATCAAAAAGTTGAGTATCGAAAGACATGAATTTGAACCTAACCTCTACCTCTTCTCAAGTGTATGTGGTGGTGAAAGAATTTCATCTTAGAATCAGCAGATATATTTTTGAAACTCAACAACTAGAATTTTTCTGAAGAACTTTATGTTCAAAGGTTAAATGTGGAAAATAATACTCATATTAAAGATAATGAAAAATAAAAGATATATATGAAAATACTGAGCAAAATATTTTTAAAAGTATCCACTACTTGATAATTGCCCCGTCCTTCCACTAACTGGTAAAATAACGATGAAAAAGTCACTTAACTTCAATAAGTCTCAATTTTCTTATCAGGAAAATAAAGCAACTAGACTCTGTGATGTCTCATATTCTATGATGTTAATGGGAGATAAAATTCTCCAAATGCAAAGAATATAAATATGCACAAAATTGCTGTATAACCAACTGAATGAATATTTTATTTTATTTTTTTACACTGGAAGATGGTGACCTTCTTCTAATCTCGGTTCATCTGGAATCCTATTTATCTTCACCCTTTTAAGATTAATTTAAAATCAAGACCAGATGGCTCAAGGCCACCCATATTCATACCCAGAACTGATTATCTAATTATCAAAATCTTCAACAAAATTGTCATGTTTGGGTTTGCAGTAACCATGAATATGCACATGAAATATAAAGAACAAACAAAAAATATGCATGAGCTTAACGGTGAGCATTGATATTTAAATATCATCTTGTATAACAAGCTGTTGTATGACACAATGGCAATACATTAGGCTGATGCTAACTTTGCCACTTAATCTCTTTGACCTTGGCCAAATGACTTGACCTCTTGAAGTCTTCATTTCCTCATCTCTAAAATGGAAATCTTGGATTAAATGAGTTTCAGGGTCTCATTCAGCCACATTGCTTATAAACATGAATGTGCAGATCATAAAACCATACTCACAGAGAAACCTTCTCTGTAATTTTCAGCTGAGAATCTTCATAAACTATCCAGTTATGTAGAATCCCAGAAGAGTCAGTGTCTACTTCCAAAGAAATTGAATCTTGTAGTTATATAGGAGATCCGTAAGATACATTTCTAGAACATGATGCCTGGTCTCTTCCTGCCAGACTTGGTAATAAGATCTTATCTTTGTCCTGTCCCTTCCTCCTCTTCCACACTTTAAAAATATGTGGTAAAACTTTTAGCTTGCAATTAAGAGTAGTATTTCTATTGACAGAAAACAGTCCTTGGGTTTAAAGATGAAAAAGAGTGAACGTGAGCTCACGTTGGTGAGATCTTACTATGTGCCAGGCACAATTTGCCATATATGGCCTTTAGTATGACATACTGTAATTACAAACTAATTATTAAACATTGTTAATCATTACAACAACTCTATAGGGAAACTAATACTAATCATCCATTATCACAGGAGAGGAAATGACTACTGGAAGTTCATAACTTGCACAAGGCCATGCGGCTAGTGTTAGAACAGATTATGAAACCCATCTGTCCAGTTCTTGCCACACCACCATTCTGTCTCAGAAGTGAAGTTACAGGAAACCTCATAATTTAAATTTGTGCTACAAAAATAAGAGTCATAGACATTTTGTTGATCTCTTACCATCAAATGAAATGCTTTCGATTTCAAGCTAAATTAAAAAGATTACAGAATATTTGTAAAGCACACTTTTCTAAACTATGATATATACATAGCGGTAGATCATTATATATCCACTACCGATCATGTTTTCTAAGAATACTTTGTGATATGCTCTGGGATTAGAGAAAAACATAAACTCTATCCACTAATGCAAATATTATGCATAAAAGAACACTGGGAAAATGCACCAAAAAGAGGTAAAAATTAATCAATGAACAAATAGATACCAAATGCCTGTTTTGTTACAAACATTGGGCTAGGTACTGAAAATATAAAGTGAAAAGGCAGACTTTGTTCCTACCACATGGTACCTAGTATGCTAATTAGGCTGTCATCGCCGGGTAATGAGGTTACAAATGATTTTTTTGTCTTTTTCTCATTTTCTAAGGAATCTATATATAGATTTCATAATCCAGAAAAAAATTATAAATAACCTTTTATCTTTTACAGTTATGTATAGGACAAAATTACTGATTTCTTCCCATCTTGTCTGAGCTATGCTACAGGTAGCAGAACCTGTGTGTTTTTTCTTTTTAAGTAAATTATTTGAGAGAACGTCCATACTACAATGTTATATAGATCTATAGGTATTTCAACATGGAAAACATTTACAGAAAACCTATTAGAAACTATTCACATTGAAATGTTTTCAAATGAATGTTTCTAAATAGGAAAATCCTCATTTTTTATGCATCCTATATTTTATGGCTAAATAAACTTCAGAGCCATTAAGTTCTCAGTCTTACTATTTACCCCAATTTTCACCTTCCATCTCCCTACTTTGCACCATTTTTATACTTTTATTCAACCGAAATTAAATTTATAGAGCTAGTCCTTCTCAAAAATATCCCCAGTTTTTCTCACAATATTTAATTATTCATTCAGCCCATCAATTTATTTGTATCCTACTGATCCATGTTGTGTATGAACTTTCCTTTCACTCTCAACATAATATATGTTAGAGATTTTCTTTAAGATATTTGATTCTTCGTGCAGATCATGACTTCCTAAGATCACAGTCAAGCCATTTTACTTATATAATTTTCCTAACTAAATGTTCGTCTATAAATAAAAATTTGGAGGAAAAAAAAGTTTCTTAACTCAAAAACTGTAAGAGGCAAACATAGACTTCAATCTTCATGACTTTGCATTAGGTAATGCTTTCTTAGCTATTACAGCAAAAGCATGAGCAACAAGAGGAAAAATTGATCAAGTGAACATAAGAATTAGAAACTTTTGTGCTTCAAAGGGCATCACCAAGAAAGTGAAGACAAAGAAATGGGAGAGTAAATTTGCAAATCATATTTCTGATAAATGAATTGTTCAAGATATATTTAAAAAGCCTTATAACTCAACAATAAGAAGACAAATAACCCAATTTAAAAAAAAAAAACTGGGTAAGTGATTTGAAAGATTGAAAGATTTGAAAGAAAGTAAGACATTTCTCCAAAGAATATGTACAAGTGGCCAAAAAGTGCACGAATGTGCTCAACAGCTCAACATCATTAATCTTTAGGGAAATGCAAATCAAAACCATACTGAAATAGCACTTCACACCTACTGAAATGGTTATAATTTTTATTTATTTGTATTTTATTTTATTTAAATTCAGTTAATTAATATATAGTGTATTATTAGTTTCAGAGGTAGCATTGAGTGATTCATCAGTTGCATATAACACCCAGTGCTCATTACATCACGTGCCCCCCGTGCCCTACTTAATGCCCATCACCCAGTTACCCATCCCCCCACCCCCCTCCTCTCCAGCAACCCTCAGTTTGTTTCCTACAGTTAAGAGTCTCTTATGGTTTGTCTCCCTCTCTGATTTTGTCTTCTTTTGTTTTTCCTTCCCTTCCCCTATGCTCCTCTGTTTTGTTTCTTAAATTACACATATGAGTGAGATCATCTGATAATTATCTTTCTCTGAGTGACTTATTTTGCTTAACATAATATCCTCTAGATCTATTCACTTCATTTCAAATCCTAAGATTTCATTCTTTTTGATGACTGAGTAGTATGTATATATACCACATCTTCTTTATCCATTCATCTGATGATGGACATCTGGGCTCTTTCCATAGTTTGGCTATTGTGGACACTACTGCTATAAACACTGGGGTACAGGTTTCCCTTCAGATCACTATGTTTGTATTCTTTAGGTAAATACCTAGTAGTGCATTTGCTGGTTGTCGGGTAGCTCTATTTTTTGTTTTGTTAAGGAACCTCCATACTATTTTCCAGAGTGGCTGCACCAGCTTGCATTCCCACCAGCAATGTAAGAGGGTTCCCCTTTTTCTGTACCCTCACCAACATCTATTGTTTCCTGACTTGTTGATTTTAATCATTCTGACTGGTGTGAGATAGTATATCATTGTGGTTTTGATTTGTATTTCCCTGATACTGAGTGATGTTCAGTGTTTTTTCATGTGTCTGCTAGCTATTAGTATGTCTTCTTTGGAAAAATGTCTGTTCGTGTCTTCTGTCCATTTCTTGACTGGATTATTTGTTTTTGGGGTGTTGAGTTGAATAAATTCTTTATAGATCTTGGATATTAGCCTTTTTATCTAATAAGACATTTGTAAAAATCTTCTCCCATTCTATAGGTTGTCTTTTGGTTTTGTCGATGGTTTCCTTTGCTGTGCAAAAGCTTTTTATCTTGATGAAGTCCCAATAGCTCATTTTTGTTTTTATTTCCCTTGCTTTTGGACACACATTTAGCAAGAAGTTGTTGCAGCCAGATTATAATTTTTTTAAATGGACAATAACAGCTGCATACCTACATGCAAAAGAACGCTGTTGAGATTGTTACAATCATCCAGTATTGGCAAGGATATGAAAAAGTTGGACTTCTCACATGCTGCTGATGGAAATATAAAATGGTTCAGCTACTTTGGAAAACAATTTGGCAGTTTCTCAAAGAGTTAAACATGGGGTTACCATATGCCCCAACAATTCTACTCCTAGGTATATAGCTCAAAGAATTAAAACATATGCTTGCATAAAAACTTGCATCTGAATATTCATAGTAACATTGTTAATAACAACCCGATGTGTAAAAGAAACAAATGTCCCTCACTGATGAATAGATGAATATGTGTGGTATAGCTATACAAAGGAGTACTATTTGTCAATGAAAAGGAAAGAAGCGCTGACACCTGCTATACTATGGATGAACTTTGAAAGCATTATGCTAAATGAAAGAAGTCTGACATAAAAGGCTTTTATGCCCCACATTATATGATTCCATTTCTGTGAAATGTCCAGAACAGGCAAGTCCATGGGGACAGAAACTAGATTAGCAGTTGTCAGAACCAGAGGCAAAGGAGGATGAGGAGTGGCTGCTAATGGATAAGGTTTCCTCTTGGAGTGATGAAAATGTTCTGCGATTAGATACTGAGGATGGTGGTGCAACTCTCTGAATATACTAAAAACCACTTAATTGTACACTTAAAAGCAAGAGCAGCAGCAAAATTGTCTCCCTTTAAAAAAATTATTTAAGGGGTGCCTGGGTGGCTCAGTCAGTTAAGTGTCTGAGTCTTGATTTCGGCTCAGATCATGATCTCAGGGTTGTGAGATGAAGCCCCATGTTGGGTTCTGTGCTCAGTGGGGAATCTGCTTGAGATTCTTTCTCTCCCTCTCCCTCTGCTGCTCCCCCTGCTTGCACAGTCTCTCTCAAATAAATAAATAAATGTTTTTTAAGTACTTAATTTCTTTCATTTTAATGTATCTATTACTAAGTTTTCCTAAACTTTGTAATTGAATTAAAAACCTCCCTTAATATTATTTTCCACACAGCCAAACACATCCAGGATTACATAAGTTTTGTCTGGTTTTGTTTTATTTCTGGAGATTTTCTTTCTGAAATTAATTCTCTGATGTCCTTCCCTGATTTGGAATGATTCCTGTTAAGGTTTATGCAAAACTATTAATCTGTATTTCACTTACTGTCTCTTCTGTCTTCAGTCCTATTGCTATGTTCCTCATTCATATATATATATATATATATACACACACACAAACACATATGTGTGTGTGTATGTGTGTGTGTATATAAATGAATGAATGAATATTCTTTGGTCACTTTCCAAAATCAATGTGTATTTTTTTAAGGCCTTGAGTATCTTATATAACTTTATTATAATGATTCATTATATTGATATTTTTGTTGAACATAGATAGATTTCTAAGTCAAATATCATTCAGGACATATAAGCAATATTCTACTTCTAGCTTCTAGCACAGCTATTATTGAGAGTCAAAGCTTTTTTATGTAATCTTCCCTATCCATCCCTCGACTTAGAAGTCTAGCGATTCTTATGATTGGTGTTCTAAAAGCATACAATGATGTACTTTGTTACAGGTCTTTTATTGTCCTGGGCTCTCAGTGGACTCTTAACACAGAAACTTGTAACTTTCGATTTTTGTGAATTGTCTTGTATTATTTTTAAAATAATTTCTCCCACTCCACTCCCATTTTACTTATTTTCTCTAAAATTGCCCTTATTTGGGTATTGGAGCCCTCAATAAAAATTCTAATTTTCTTCTTTTTTCTATTTTTTTTCTTAAAGTGTTTTCTTCTACTTCCTTTGAGAGATTTAAGTTTGTCTTCCAAGTCTCTTACAATGTTTTTAATTGCCTGCTGTCACTTTCTAGTTTCTAAGAGCTCTTCCTCTTTAGATATTCCCTTACAATAGCATCTTTTCCTTATTTTATTCACACAGTACCTTCTATTAACTTTCTAACAATGGTAAATATAGTTGGGGTGCTTGTCATTGGAAGTTTCCTTTTGATTCTTGCATGGACTCTGATACCTCTGTGATCCTTTTGTCTGTTTTGATCTCTGCCTTTTGTGTTGGAGGCTTCTCTCAAGTATCAGTTAGGGCACTGAAAAGCTAAGTACAAACTCTGAGAACATGAGGGTTTTCAAGTATAAGGGGTCCTGGTTGTTTCCTTACAAGGTCACCAAGTGTTAGTATCCATTTATTTTTTTCCTCTAGAGCTATTGTAGTTTCTTCAGAGACATGTGTCTGGTTTCTTGAAACTGAGTGGCAGGAAAAGAATACAGTCTCACTGTTTCATGTGTTTTTCAGAATAACGTGCTGTGAGAATCTCTACAACCAAAACAATTCTGTTTATGGTCAGGTAAGTATAGGAGATACGAATTCCACATTCCCCTTTGCAGAGAATTAATGTGCGTCTATAAAGGGCTGCCTACTGTCATTTAATTTAATATATTCAAAAGTTATCTGACCAAAGTACACGTTATCCTTTCTTTTTCTCTTTTCTTGTGGAAGAGAAAGAAAAGAAGGATATATGGGATTTTATACCTTGCAGGTATTAAACTGAACATATTAAAAACACTATAATCTCAACATGAAACCTATGTGAAAATTATTAACAAGATAATAAATTGTTTTTTGTATGAAATATATTCTACACTTATAGCATTTCTTAATTTGGACTAGCCATATTCCATATACCCAATAGCTGCATGTAGCTAATGGTTAGCATATTGGATAGAAAATATCTAAATCAAAGATCTTGACCTTATGGCTTAATGCACTGCAACGTGTTATTTGTTTATTTGGGAGAATTAATTTTGCTTAGTTTTGTAGATAAAAACTTTAGACTAAGAGACTTCGTATGAACAATTCCAGATTTCTAAATTTTCCATGTTCTTGAAAACTGGGAGGTTTGGGCAATACTTGCCTATATTTCCATTGGGCATTCCATGATTAATCTGACAGCTCCTGTCCTGTTGGCCACACTCACTTACAGGACTTCTACATGTTGGTATTATCTGCCTGGCCTCTCTAATGATTTGCACCTGCAATCCTGATCTAGGTCAAACCCTTTTTCTTACAGATGTGGAAACTGAGACCACATCTGAGTACACTGAGTACAGTCGTTTGCCATTCAAGGTACAGATAGTAACAGACCTCGGACTAAAACTTGAGTACATGTTAGGATATCAGAATAGTCTGATATCTTGGGATATCAGACTTTTTTTTTTTTGGTCCAAATTTAAATCTTTTCCACTATAATTAATTTATTTCCCCTTTGTTCCTCCCTGGGCATACAGAACAACTGCCCCAAATATTTCCTCTAAAAGCAACTCACATACTTACTTATAGACATTCAGTTCGGCTAATTTTATCTTCCTCTGATAAAACAATGCAATTTTAGAGCAATAAAAGACATGTATTATTTTTGAACTTCTAACACCTCTGTGGCTCTTTGTAATAAACCCTGCTATGGTTTATTTAAAATAAAACCTTTTTAAAAAATTAAATACTTACCAGATTTTTAAGAAGATTTTATTTATTTAATTGACAGAGAAAGTCACAGAGAGAGAGGGAGCACAAGCTGGGGGAGTGGGAGATGGAGAAGCAGACCTCCTGCTGAGCAGGGAGCCAGATGCAGGGCTGGATCCCAGGACCCTGGGGTCATGACCTGAGCCCAAAGGCAAATGCTTAACCACTGAGCCACCCAAGTGCCCACTTAAACAGTTTAACTAAATTGAAACAAGGAAAAACTACTTTTCATAGCTGGTACTAGATTGGAGTTTAAAATATTAATTTTATGTATGAATCCAGACACAAAAGAGAACATATATAATTCCATTGACAGAAATTTCAAGAACACACCAGACCACCTGATGGCAATAAAAGGATAGTGGCCACTTCCTGGGGAAGGAGAGGTATATTAATCTGGAAAGGGCATAAGGAACCTTGTGGATTGCTGGTTATGACAGTTGATGTGAATGGTGATTACATACGTGCATACATTACATACGTGCAAACATTTACCACCTGAGATGAGTTCAGTTTTCCATTTTATTGTACTTCAATGTTTAAAAAAGGAAGAAAAAACTTGCTTCTTTTATTGATTCTTAGGTTTGTTTTATTTATTTATTTGTTTGTTTGTTTGTTTTAGAAGGGAAGGGGGGAGAAAGGAGAGAGAGAACCTTAGGAAGGCTCCACACCCAGTGTAGATCCCAACGCAGGACTCAAACTCATGACCCTGAGATCATGACCTGAGCCCAAATCAAGAGTTGGACACTTATGGGCTGAGCCACTCAGGCACCCCTTAGATTCTTTTTGTCTTGATTTTCAACTAAGATGCACATAGAGCTTTACACGTCATAGTGGCGACAAGTAAGTGAAGTATTAACAGTTCAGAGACTCCAAAGACACAGAAAGAGAGAAAAGAGCAAAAAGATACACTCAGGATCGCTTGCATACTAATGTCAATTAATTTGCAAAAGAAGCAATTCACAATTATCAGATCTTATATATGTTAAAATATGCAATCATCTAGTTTGGGAGATTTTTAAAATCAGATTTTACATCTGCTTGTGCCCAGGGACATTCAGACAGTGACTGATGCCAGTCAACTTCATGTGTGACCAATCTAGGCAAATGGCAGTTTTTCTGGTTCATTTATTTTGTTTAAATTGTGTTAAGTGCTTAAATAATTAGTATAAACCTGCTCAAAGCCAAACAAAAGTAAAAATATCGCAAAAGAAAAGAGAAAACGTGTTTGCTTTTATTCTTAAACCAGTGGTGTACTGCGTGCAATTTAGCATGATTGACCATTATAATTGCTTGTTCTGGAAGGAACAAGAACCACACTCCCATTCCTCCGCCACCACAAATACTAAGCAGTCGTTGGCAGGTCTCTTGTGGTGTATTTGTGGGGTTATATCATGTCACTTCTACTAGAATTGTAATCACTAATTGCTTAAGAGCTCATTCAGTTTAAAATACTTTCCATCAAAATTTAGTTTCAAAAAAATACTTGGAAGAAAAACGAAAAGTAGTGAGGGGTTTTTTATAAATCATGCTTATTTCGAATGCAGCTCATACATTGCATTGTTTTTCATTTACGAACACAAAATCATTTCTTGATCGCATACCATTTTATTCATGCTGGTTTACAGCACTTCAAATAATTTTTTAAAAAGAAGTTAAAACGAAAGACCTCACAGTCTTTGGAAGCTAATCCAGAAGTTTCCTTAAAATGAATCTGTAGGGGATAGATTCCAGTAGGAAATTGCTTTCAAGCAATAATTTTCTTTCTGATGATGTTTCAATAGGGTAAAACTGACCAGTTTTTCAAGCTATATGAAGGCAAAAAAGAACAACATTTTAGGTACATTTCACGCTTTACATTCACATCTTTAACTATTTTTTAAAAGCATTTCTTTTAACATCAAGTATTAAACTGTTACCCTCTGATATAGGAAAAGAAATAATTGAGAAAAGGCTAATTTTCCATTCCCTTGGCAATAGATCTACGAGTATTCAGAAACTGTTTATATAAATGGTCTATTTGCTTTTTTAAGCCTTATTTACAGATTTTGCCAGATGAGCACTGTACCCGTGAACTATAATTATGGATTTCCAGCTGTTACCAGAAATCTTGGTATGCACAGCCTTGGAGCCTGAAGCATGTTTAAGAATCAGCTACTGGTAAGCCTAAAATAATATCAACTATTAAAAATTGGTAAACCCACTGAGAAAGGGCTGCTGATGCATGAAGACCGTGGAATTACAGGGGCAAATGTGCTTGTAAGAAGTCCTCCTGTTTTTTTCTCCACTTCAGGCTTGAATCAACTATACTTAAATGACCCTAAATAAAGGAGACATTCTGTATTTTAAAGACCAACTATTACAGTAATTCAACAACCCCCTCTAGGAACATATTATGATGTTTGACCACCCTTCTTTTCAGAATATTTTTCCTTATTTGTAATCAAAAGCCCTCTGGTTGCAGTTGAAACTTGAGCTAGGTCTAGTTGCGGGAGTGATTTTTTTAACTTTTTGAGGAAATGGAATATTTTCCGGCCTTGTTTTTCATGGCTTGGAACTCCAGTCTCTAAAACAGAGAAACCATTAGAGGGGCAGAAGGCACAGCCCTGGTACCTCTAGCCTCCCTCCCTACCCCTGTCATCCTCTTTCCCTGCAACACACAGAGAAGCATGCTCACTTTCTTCCTCGGTCTTTTTGTAGTCATGCCTATGTTTTCTTCCCCAAACATAGTAGAATGAAAAACTCCCCAATTCTTGGTTTAGGAAACAAAGATGAGTGAAAGTGGAAGAAAATTGTTGACAATTTTGTCTCTGACCACCTATCTAAATGATGATTAGCTAGCAAAGTGTCGGTTTCCAGGGCCGAGTCAGGATCCCACAATAGGGACAGAGGACCAAGAACACTGAGACAGGTCTCTCAAGGTGTCCTGAGAGCAGAAAGAAGCAGGCCATAGCCAAGGTAAATTTAGCTCTGTGCCTAAATACCGTCTCTTAAATATTGTCTCTTGCTTCAGGTCAGCGTTGGT
Source organism: Mustela putorius furo (assembly GCF_011764305.1). Classification (NCBI taxonomy): domain Eukaryota; kingdom Metazoa; phylum Chordata; class Mammalia; order Carnivora; family Mustelidae; genus Mustela; species Mustela putorius. Next base: position 24,962,572 of record NW_025421341.1, read on the forward strand.
GCTTAAACTGAAGGAAAGGGTAAGCTTGTTAGTATGAATGTCTTCACTACCATAGGAAAAGGGAGGGGAGAGCCAGTTTGGAAAACAAGCCAGACCTGAAAGAACTGTCTCTATTTACAAAGTAACAAAACATTAAATATCCAATGGGATTGCTGTGCAAACTACAACAACACAATGTCGTCACTCAAAACCATGACTGTGAGTGTAGAGCAGCATAAAAACATACTACGATATAAAGTGTATTTATTTGCTAGGGCTTCCGGAACAAAATAGCATAGATGGCGGGGGCGGGGGGGGGCGGGGTTCGAACAGTAGAAATGTATTTTCTCACAGTTCTGGAAACTAGATGTCCAAGATCAAGTTGTCAGCAAGTACGGTGTCTCTTGAGGCTTCTCTCTGATTGCGGCTGGCTGTGTCATCACACAGTCTTCTTTCTGTGCACATGCATCCCTGGTGTGTCTTTGTATGTACAAATTCCCTCATCTCATGATGATACCAGCCAGATTGGATTAAAACCACCCTAGTAGCCTCATTTTAAAGTAATTACCTCTTTAAATGGTTTATCTAAATATAATCACATTCTGAGGTACCAGGGGTTAAGGTTTCATCATAAAAATTTTGAGGGGACACAATTCAATTCATAGCATGAGCAAAAAATAAAAAATAAAAAGTTTATTAAAAACAGGTGGAAATGACATGGGCTTAAGCATCTGCCAGATATAAAGCTTCTTGCATATTAGCTTCTTAAAATTTCTTAAGAACACCAGCCACCAAAACAAAGACTCAAAGAACTTAAATGATTTGCCGAAGGACCTTAAGTTATTAAAAGTGGGAACTGGGATTTGAAGCCATGCATGTATAATTTGAAAATTCTATTCTTTCCATGACACTAGATTGTCATGTCACGTTGATGGGCTTGTGATAAGATAGAGTTATCTGATCTTTAAACATCTACATCATTAAAGAGTTATTTTACAATGAGCAAAAGAGAGAAATAAACAAATACAGTTGAGAATTGAATGTATGCCAAGACACTGTTAGGTGTCCTGGAGGTCACAGTGGGTGGATAAAAAGGGTAATACACAGTTTTGTTCTTACGGAGAAGGGGAATTTGCATATGCAAATGCATAAACAGTTAAGGAAAGTTATGATAACCACATAAGAGTTCTGAGGACATAGAAGTTAATTTCCTTATTCATACTATACTTACAACTAAATTTTGTAAAGCCATCCAATATTTCTCTATATTGTATAGCGGTATGCATTCACTAATTCAATTACATTTCTTCTGAATCTATATTTCAGACAAGGGCATTTAGCCATGAATAAGACATATATGGTTGTTTGTGGCTTCCTAACTAGAGTGTTTTCAGAAGTGTAGTCCTGACACTATAAGCTTAGAAATTACCTACAATGCTTGTTTAAAAACACGGATTTCTGAGCCTTATTCTAGACCTATTGAATCCGACTACCCGAAGGCAGACCTTGGGTATCTCTATTTTTAAAAGCTTGCTATCTAAAGCTTGTAATCCACTGTCCTACAGGGAGTGTCAGTAAGTGTCGTGGGTTCTGTAATGGGCTCTTTCTACTGCTGTGTGCCGAATTCCTCCCAAATTTTCAGCTCAAAACAGTAAATACTTTCTCTGGGGCAAGAATCTGGGCTCAGCTCACCTAGGTGTTCCCGCCTCTGGGTCATTCAGAAATCTGTTGATTTGCTGTCTCACCCATGTGCTTAGCAGAAAGAGGACCAGCTTCTAAGCACATTCACATGGTTTTTGGAGGATTCAATATGAGTTGTGGGACTGAGCACCTCGGTTCCTTCTTGGCTGTTGGTCAGAGCCCTTAATTTTTTTTTTTTTTTTTGGCCATAAAATCCACTCTATAAGGTAGTTCACAGCATGGCACTATGAGCAAATAAGAGACAGGGAGCAAGCTATAAACCAGAGTCTTTGTGTAACCTAACGTTAGAAATGTCATCCTAGGGGCGTCTTGGTGCCTCAGTGGGTTAAAGCCTCTGCCTTCGGCTCAGGTCATGATCTCAGGGTCCTGGGATCTCTGCTCAGCAGGGAGCCTGCTTCCTCCTTTCTCTGTCTGCCTCTCTGCCTGCTTGTGATCTCTGTCTGCCAAATAAATAAATAAAATCTTAAAAGAAAGAAAGAAAGAAAGAAAGAAAGAAAGAAAGAAAGAAAGAAAGAAAGAAATGTCATCTCACCACTTTGCCACATTGGAGTCACTGGAAGCAAATCACTAGGTCACACTCAAGCAGCAAGACTCCACAAGGGCAAGAATACCATAATGTGGCAAGATGGAGAAGTTTCTTTCTTTCTTAGAGATTTTATTTTTGTATTTGATAGAGAGAGCACAAGCAGGGGAAGAGCAGAGGGAGAGAAAGAAGCAGATTCCCAGCTGAGCAGGAAGCCCGATAGGGAGCTGGATCCCAGGACCCCGGGACCATGACTTGAGCCTAAGGCAGATGCTTAACTGACTGAGCTACCCAGGCAGCCAATGATGCCAATGATGGAGAACCTTCTTGGAAGATGCCCACCACAAGTCCCCTATTCAGATTTGGAAGGTCAGTGAATAGCATCTAAGCTCAGACCCTAACCATGCATAGCTGAACAAACAGGGAGGAGAGGAGAGATGAAGGAAGACTCCAGAGAAGGAAGAAAATCCTAGGAAATCCCAGAGTTCAGTAAATTCAGGGAAACCTATTTGTCTTTTAGAGTTCTCCATTGTGTTCACAAGCAGAGTGTGTGTGTGTGTGTGTGTGTGTGTCTATTTCTAGGGACTCAAGAATAAAATCTCATTTCTGCAAGATGAAGAGCTAGAGGAAATTGTTTTTAATACATAACTGTCCAAAGCTACCAAAATATTTTGTGAAACAAAAATCTTCTCAGTTTTTGTTAATAATTAAAAAAAAAACTAAAATTCAAGCACGAAAATATTAAAAATGCATTAGTAGAAACCAGCAGGGTTGTTTTCTTCGTCTGTCTTCATTATGACATACACCTTTCACTCACAATGAGTCTTGCTTCTTTCCCCCATTTCAGCCTTAATTCTCTGTCGTGCAATCCTGGCCCAGGTGTAGGCCACAAATTAGGGGGAAAAAAAAATACTGGGTATTTGGAATAATTTCTGCTGACTACATACCTCTGTTGTTAAAATTTCTGTCTACAGAAGACTAAAGACTTCTTGCTTTTCTTTTATTCTAATCTGAACAGCAATGTGGATTGGAATAAATTCATTTGGATTGTTTGGTCTGTATCATGTAACCCAAATTCAAAGTGAGGAATTGTGGTGTCCTAGAAAAGTCTCTGACCTCAGCATCTGGAAGACCAGGGTTTTGCTGGTCTTGGTTCAGTCACTAACTTGATGAGTAAGCACGGATAATTCAATTAACTTTGCAAGGCCTCCAAAATCTGGTGAAAACAGAGATTGAGCCCAGTGGTTCTCAAAGTTTGGTCCCAGGACCAGTGAGTGAACTTTATCTAGGAACTGATTACAGATGCAAATTTGGGATCCTCTTCGAGACCTATTGGATCAGAAACTGTGGGGGAGGGGGATGCAGAACTCACTATTTTAACAATGATCCCAGTTCATTCTAATATATGCTTAAATCTGATAACCACTGAGCAAGATAAGCTCAGGTCTTCTCCAACCGAAAATCTATACGATTCAGAAACTTCTAAGGGATAGCAAAAAAATAATAGAAATGGCAAAGTTCTGCACTAAAAAAAAGAAAAAGAAAGTTCTTTCAGGACTGCCTGAATAAAATAGAACCTATCACAGAATGTCCTATTTTATAATCATTAGACAAGATCTGTGCAGATTCTCACTTCTTAAACCCCTATCTTATATAGGTAAGTAGAGACACTTCTAGAGAGATACAGCATTTTGTCCCAAGGTCACAAAGCAAATGAATGGCCAAGTCAGAACTCATATCCAGGAATTTAGATTTCCAGTCTAATGTGCTTTTCTCTCAACAGGCTGTTACTACCCCCATTCCAATATATTTGGATATGGTTGCAAAATTTCGCCCATGTGTGTCCCCTTAGATGTAAATCCTGCCCTTTGCAACAATGTGGCTGGAACTAGAGGGTATTATGCTAACCCAGAAATAAGTCAGTCAGAGAAAGACAGATACCATAGGATTTCACTCATATGCGGAATTTAAGAAACAAAATAGAGGAGCATAGGGGAAGGAAAGGGAAAGTAAGATAAAAACAAGGAGGGAGGCAAACCCTAAGAGACTCTTAATTGAGGGTTGCTGGAGGGGATATAGGTGAGGGATGGGGTAACTGGGTGATGAGCATTAAGGAGGGTATATGATGTGATGAGCACCGGGTGTTAAGCGCAACTGATGCATCACTAAATTCTACCTCTGAAACTAATAATACACTCTACATTAACTAAAATGAATTTAAATTAAAAAAAATTAAAAAATAATAAAGGACAGATCAATATAGAACACAAATACAAATGAGTATCTCAAGAAAAAGAGATCTGTATGAGTTCCTATCAATTATTTTCTTTGACTTTCCTAAGCATGGTAATTTCACTTTGGCTGGATGCCCACAACTAAAGTTTCCTAAAGTTTTCATTCAAATTTTCATCTATAAAATTGATAGTGCCATTAAGGTAAGAAGACACAGGCATCAAGTGTTCAGTAATTACTATTAGATCTTTGATGGTACTTGAAAAACATCTTCCTCTTGAAAGATATAACAGGTAGTAAAGGCTAATGCTCTCATTTGCTTCTAACTTTTATCAATGAACAGTGATAATATTATTAGAAGTGTAATAAACAGAAATCTATTTTGCAAGGCTGGGGAAATCTCAGGCCAAAATAGATTTTCTAACCTCTTCCATAAATTGAAAAGGATATTAATTAGATGCTCATGGTCACTTGTCCTCATTTGAGATCCTATAACCTTTGTCATAAGGCTCAAGCTGTTAACCTCAGTGCCCTGCCAAATTCCTGCTTTAGTAATTCAATTCTCCCTACCTAAACCTCCGTATAATTTAAAGTAAGTGAATGATTCTCCACTTCCTCTTCTAAATTAATTTTATAGCCTTGTATTTCATTCCATTAGCTCTTTATTTTCCTCTCTCTCTCTTTCTCTTTCTGTCTCTCAGAGTTAATGATTGCTGCTCTGTACCAGCTCCCTTATTTTGAAATTAGAAAAAAATAATTTATAAACAGAAATGCATACAGTCAAATACAGCCCTGGCTATATGAAATCCTTCAATATCATTTGTGGAGAGAGAAACTCTTAATAGTTAATATCATCAGTTTATTTTAAAACTTTCTTTTAGGGTGCCTGGGTGGCTCAGTTGGTTAAGCAACTGCCTTCGGCTCAGGTCGTGATCCTGGAGTCCTGAGATCAAGTCCCACACCAGGCTCCCTGTTTGGCAGGGAGTCTGCTTCTCCCACTGACCTCTCTCATGTACTTTCTATCTCTCAAATAAATAAATAAATAAATAAATAAATAAATTTATTATCTTTGAAAAAAAAAAAGATAAAGCTTTCTTTTAAAAATCACTTCCAGGGGTGCCTGGGAGGCTCAGTGTGTTAAGCTTCTGCCTTCAGCTCAGATCATGATCTCAGGGTCCTGGGATGGAGTCCCACATTGGGCTCTCTGCTCAGCAGAGAGCCTGCTTCCCCCCGCCCTCTGTGCCTTGCTCTCTGCCTACTTGTGATCTCTGTCAAATAAATAAATAAGATCTTTAAAAATAATAATAATTTAAAAATAAAAAATAAAAATCACTTCCAGAGACCCATCTTTTATCTTTGTTCTGTTTTGAGATGTAGCTATTTATTCTCCTCTCTCTTTGTTCTTGTCTCTCTCCTCCTATCACTTAGAAATCTATTTAGGAACCTGCTGGAGTGTGTCCTAAGAAGATATTGCTGGTCTTGAGGTTCCCATGCCACCAAGGGAGCTGAGTTCCTGCATCATTCTCTGCAGGAAAGGATTAGAGGCAGTATGGGTTGCAAATCAGGTCACTTGGCTCTGGTCTTGGCTGTTGGTTCTGCCAGTCACTGTTGTAGGCCCTGGTATAAAGCATTTAAATGCTCTGGGCTCTGATTTCTTCATCTGTAAAGAAAAGACAATTTCTACAATCCCTTTTAGCCCTGACATCCCATTAATTTTATCCATTTAGCCCAGAATTATTGGGAGTCCAGAAGCTTCTTCAGGAAACTTCATGGACTTCACTGAAAAAAGGAGGGTTGATAAAACAATCTCACTGTCAAGAGTCCAAGGTCCCCATCTTTATCTAAAACACCACATTTTCCCTAATATCCCTACCTCTATCTTTATCTTATGTACAGAGTTTCCAGGTAAGATTTATTTGAAGGGAAATGGGGAGAGATCTAATGTTAGCAATTCTTCTTGAAAACCTTGTGCTATGGAATAGGATAGAATGGTGTCAAATAGAAGTCTATTTTAATATAGCAGAGGAATCAGTCAGATCATCATCGTTTAGACTCAAGGTCTTCCTTATCCTTACTATAACTCGTTTAAAACTGTCGTACATTCTAGATCAGAAGTTAGGAAACTTTTTTTTTTTAAGATTTATCTATGTGTTTGACAGAGATCACATGTAGGCAGAGTGGCAGGCAGAGAGAGAGAGGGAGAAGCAGGCTCCTTGTGGAGCAGAGAGCCCGATGTGGGACTCAATCCCAGGACCCTGAGATCATGACCTGAGCTGAAGGCAGAGGCTTAATCCACTGAGCAACGCAGGTGCCCCAGGAACCATTTTTTGTAAAGGGTCAGATAATACACATTTTCAGCTCTTCAGGTATACAACCTCAATTTTTTCACACCAGTTTTTGCATGAAAGCGGTGTAGACAACATCCAAATGGATGGGCATGGCGGGAAGGACTTGATCCAGTTTGCTGACTCTGATGTAGAGGAAAGAATCCACCTGTCAAGGTATGTTTTCTTATTAGAGAAAGCTACTTAGAACTGTAATAAAGATTTTAGAATTTTTTTTTAAAAAATGACTATAGATAAGATTGTTTTATTATAATTATTTTATTTTTTTCTTAAAAGCTAATAAGTAAATAAAAACAACTATTTTTATCCTCTATGTTCATTCTTTCATTTCCCTTAAAACTCATTTTTTTTATGATCTGGATTGGAGTATAATAATGTTGATTATATATATATATATATATATATATATATACTTTTTTAAGATATATATACATATATATGTATATATATATATACTTTTTTTTTTAAAGATTTTTACTTATTTACCTGACAGAGAGAGAACACAAACAGGGGAATAGCAGTCTCCCTACTGAGCAGGGAGCCTGATGTGGGGCTTGATCCCAGGACCCTGGGATAATGACCCAATCCAAAAGCAGATGCTTAACTGACTGAGCCACCCAGGAGCCTCTATATATATTTTTAAAATTTGTGTTTGTTTCCCCTTTCAATAATAACTTGCCATTAAATATTTCACATTAAAATAATATATCCAAAGATCCAAGTCTGCAAGTATTTGCTTCTCTGGTATTATACTTTATAAATAATTTGGTTATGTTTAACCTGTCCCTTGATGTTACCTTATTTTCTGTATTTCTTTAGTCTTTAAGAAAAACCTATGAAAAAAAAGAAAAGGAAAAAGAAAATACCTACAGCCTCCCACGGAAGGAAATTCTGGTTTAACTTCTGAGAAGACACAAAGACAACATGTGTATTGGCCATAGAGTATATTACTTTTGTTGATTCATGTTTTAGCAACTACTTTAAGTTTTCAACATATTTATTTTCAGTCTATTTTATGCATTTATATTTATTATATATTTATGTTTCTGTCTCTTCAGAACTCACGATCCTACATGGATTGGTCTCAAAACGACCTGCCTAGATGATACACCTTCTTGATAGACACTTACTGAAAAAATACACTATGGAGCACATGGTAGACACTCAATAAATAGGCATTGATTGAATGGATGACACATTTCCCCAAAGCATTATAAATTAAACTTGAGCAGAACACACAGCCAAAGCAAAGACCTAATAATTTTCTCTTAAAATCATGCAGTATTATTGAGTTCATATATTCAACTTAAGATATAAGAATATAAGAAATATGATAAAGACTAAAGAAGTGAATAAATCAAACATCAACATGGTTTCATCCGTGAACCCAGTCCACTGACTTTCTGAAATTTGAGGAAACATTCCAGTTGCATTTAAGTGCTAACTGTAAAGACACCTAATTTCACTTATCAGCTCAAACCTGAAATGAAGAACTTTATGACTGTCCATGAGTTGAACTGAAAGTGCAACTCTATCTCACACATGAGACACTCTTTAGAAACTGGAGCAGAGTTCAAATTTCTACCCTCCCTTTTGAGCAGAGTTAACAGAAAGTAAACGGTCTACCCTCCAACCTGGGTCTGTCCTGCTTTGTGACTTGCTCTCTACTCCCCTCACCCTCCAACCTGGGCCAGCTTTGTGACTTGCCTTCATCAATAAAATAAGGAGGAAGTAACATAGTGCCAGACCCAGCCTGGCCTGTAGGAGGCCTGGTAGCTTCTGCTTTTACTGTCACCTGGGGGCCACCATGTACAGGGGCACAGTGACCTCCGAAAGAGACCACCAAGAGGAGAGTTCCACTGTTTCCTTCCAGTTGTCTCCATCAGAGCCCCAGGCCTTCCAGGGAGGCCACTTGAACTTCCCAGCCCCACATGTGCTCCCAGCTAAACACAGCCAAGCCAGTGACCTCAGCTAATGACACGAGTTGCGGCAGAGTTGCCCGCTGGAATCCAGTCAACACAGAGAATTGTGGGGAATGACAAAAAATAAATCAGTAAGTTGTGGCATGGTCTGTTACCCTATAAGAGAGAACAGAAAACAAAACAAAAACAAACAACAACAACAAAAAAAAACACCGCTCTATTTCAACTTTGCCATTTACATTTTGGTGGCTGTTTTGCCTTGTGCTTAAGACCAATCTGTTGTATTATCTCCAGTGCATTTTGTTGGAGCTTCTTTTATTTGTGTGCCTCATGACTGATTTCTTAACACACACACTCACACTCACATGTGATGTTTAGAATTGGCCAGGAGCCATCTGTAGGCTCCAGTGCTGCTTTTCCTCTCTCATTTGCTCTCTTCCAGGTGTCAGGTTAGTGTCAAGGTTACCTTCTCTTTTGATTATGTTCAAATTATTTACAGCATGTGCCGGTGAATTCTGCTACAGAAAAACAAAACAAAAAACAGAGTTTCTGTGCCTGTGTGTATGTGTGTGCACACTCAGTGTAAAAACGTGTGTGCTTTTTAACCTTCCCTCTACTATAATTAAACTTGCCCGTGCTTGTTGTAATCTTGTGATTTGGAAGGCTTAAAATAAAAGTTAGCTGGCTCAATCCCCAGAATGTCTAAACTTTTCCCAGCTCTGAGAATGACTTTTACACTCTCTGTACACATCTGTCCCCCATACTCTCACAGTGAGCTCCCCCCTCCCCACCGCCCCACCATTAATCCCTTAGGTTTCTTCTTGCCAAAGATGTTCTGCCGTTTGATAGAACACTAATCTCCGAGAATCTCCAAGTATCAGCTTACCTGTGAACGCCCAGAAACTGTCTCCATCCTTAGCCTCATCCCTTTTATGTTTTCTTCATCTTTGAACAAATGCATTGCTTTCTGTCTGAGAATGAGGCTTACATTCTGTTGTGGTTAAGAGGGATACTGACCTGAAGGCACACTGTTCCCTCTTAACTCAAAGAAGCAAGATCAACATTCAGAATCACTCAGTGACAAATATCAGTTGGTTGAATAACAGGTCACCCATGGGCAGGAAACTCTGGTAAGCTCCAAGAGGAATCCTTTGTTAAATTAACCTGGAGGATTCTGCCCCGTGAAAAAGAAGTCTTGGAGAAGGAAATAAAAGGCAGAAGTGGACAGGTAAAATGTAACCGGGGGAAAAGTTCTCTTTCAATATTAATCTCCTGTCATGGCTCTACACATTCGTAGCAGGAGAGATGAGGGGTACGAAAGGAAAGTACAGACACTGTTAGGACAGGACTCCAATTCAGGGCAATTTATTACTGAGAAAGAGGCTGAACTGGGAAAATGAAAAACTCAGCCGCTCAGTGAATGAAAGGTCTAGAGCTACAGTATTCTTTTGCTGGGAAGGTGCCGTGGATTTAATAGAATCCCACAGTATACAACAGAGGGATCTTCTCCTATCCTTACAGAATAGTGCAAGTCCAATTTTCAGTTCTGGTGAGCAGCGAGGTTCTCATGCTCCAACCGAAATGACAATCATATGAAGCCTTGTCTTTTGCTGAAATGACTTTTTTTTTTTTTTTTTTTTAAATTTCCCCTAACCTTATGTATAACTCAGGGCCACCGCAATGTGAGGACCAAAGGTGATATGAGAGAGTCTAACCACCCCCACCCCATTCCCGCCCCCACAGCAATGCCTGTAGCTCCTTCCACATCTGGGCTGCTTCGCTCTGCCGAAAACCCCAGGGCTTATTTACTTCAATCCGAGACTGAAATTGTATTTGGCATGTTTGCTAATGCATTTCAGAAAAAAGAAAAAAGAAAGAAAGAAAAAAAAAAAAAAAAACCATGACCTGACAACAATGTTCAACAGCATTTTGGTGTTTGCCAGAAAGCTGGGGATCCGCCCAGCCCATGTGTCTTTCCAGGCTCTGTAGGCTGATGGGCAGATGGGAAAAATAAAGCACAATTTATCTGGAAAACTCAGAATCCGAATATGCTCGTGGTATATACGTGTGGGTAGCAACTTTCCAGAATGCCTGCCTCTCGTGAGGTCCCAAGATGCTACCCATTCCGTAAGGGGCAAATGATCTGTCTAGGACGTGACAGGAGGTGACTGGAAACCCTGTCCATCTCAGCCCATCAGGAAAGCCTGGGAAGAAGGAAAGGAGAGGGGCGCACGACTAGAGAGTGGAAAGTACAACTATTTTTGAAAGGGTCATCAGAACGCGTTTGCGATGCGGGCCACGGTTCTTTGGCTCTCGCCCCTCCCCCATCAGTCCCCGGCGATGGCGGCGAGACCACGCCCTGAGCTCAGCGCGGCCCAGCATCTTGGGTACCTGAGTGCCCACCGCCTTGGACTGAGTTCAAAGGAGATGATTAAAGGAGCGGGGGGGGGGGGGCGGGATTGGAAGGGATTGACTGATGAGAAAAGATGAAAGGAGTCAAATCAAGAAATCTGACGGCGCGATAGCTGAGGGGCAAAATGATAAAAGCTACAAATACCCGAAATGGGCGTCCGCCAAATAAGGCAAACATTCCTTGATATCAATTAGCGGAGGGAAGCTGTGGCTGAGAACTTGAAAACTCTTCTGAGAGAAAGTGTTCAATTAGCCCGCTGGTCACTGAGGAAGGGAAGTGGAGGCTGGAGCAGGAGGGACATTTTACAAGCGGAAGGGACAGATTTCCACAAGGCATCGGGTAATGACGGCCTCGGCGCTCGGAAGGCACCGTGTCCCAGACAACCTATCCGAACAAAATTCCAATAATGTAGACCAGTTACATTACAAATTACGTTAATTGCATTAATTTGTTCCATCCTCCAAAAGGTAACTGCTGAGTCTGGGGGTGGAGGGAAGGGAAAACCTTGGAAATCACAGGCTCAAAAAGCTAGGTTTCATGTCAAACAATTTGCTACAAATTATAACATGGAAATTAAACACGTAGCATCTTAGTGGATTTAATGAGGTGAGCAACAACTGCAAAGACTTCTAATGAAAAGTGAAAATAATTGAAAAAAGGCATTTCTTATAAAGGCAGGCTCCAGTAATGAGAACCAAGGCTGCTTTGAAGCTTTCAAACAATTCATTCTGATGACCTAAAAGGATCCCTTTTGCTTGGGGAAGTCATTTTTTACTTGTCCTCCTGAAATTTCTAGTGTGACCTTGCTGATAAAAGTGTGCTAGCTTTCCAAAGAAAGTCTCCCTTATTTAGCATCTTAGAACAAAGGTTACAGAAATCTTGGTTACAATTTGCATAATCATGGACCAAATAACTTGCAACATTAAAACCTTCTTTTAATTTAAGTGTTGGATCAAAGTTCTCTTTAAGATGATTTTTCCCCATGTCTTTAGGAAAGGCTGAGTTTGTAAAGAGTTTTATAAAACCTCATGAACTAAAATAGTCAAACGATTTCAGGCTGTAGAACCGAATGCTTGCCTATATACCTCTGATCTATTCTCTATAATTGTGTAAGATTGCAGACAAATTGGAACTTTCTTTTTGAGACTATTTATTAGTTTTTATCCTACTGGAGCCCCATTTTTCTGATAAACTGAATAATTCTCCCTGTGATAACTTTTGCCCTTTGACCCCAGTTAACTGTGCACACCCCAATTTACTCAGTGGTAAATTTTACAAGGGTCCTCTACCAGAATTAAAAATCACGAGCCAGCCTTAATTTGAAATTGCAAAGTCCCAAGCTGCCATAAACACCCCCAAGATTTCTTCCAGAGGCATTTAATAATCTGTTTCGCAGTGCCAGCAGACACAGCTACGGTTTATTCGGGGTCTGGCCATTGCCTCCTGTTACCAACCCCTTCCTCCTCGATAACTGGTATACAAACTAACAAACACACAAAAATATGTGGACACAAATGTATCATTCTGTTTCGTGGGCACATTTATTTTTTTCATTCTCTAACTATTGCTTTCTGCCTTTTCTTCCCCTTCTTTTTATCCTTCCCCAAAGAAACATCTAAATACTGCGGAGCTGAACACACTTAGCTAAAGCCTCTGCCACAAAGAGGAGTCTATTTCCGACGTGGCCAGTGGGCACCGCTCCCTTTTGCATCCATAGACATTGCACGCAGAGGACACAATCTAAAAATGCAGAGAAGAATAGGGTACCATCCCCCACCCTGATCGCTGTCACATAACTCGAAGTGGAAGAGAGCCCCAAGATCAGGAAAGAGGCCACAGGATCTGAAAGCCAAGTGGGATCAGATATATTGGAGAAAGTTTTCCAAGATTGAGTTCCCGAAATGGCCATCATTCATCCCGTGGTGAGAAAGAGAAAGCCCACGTGCCCCCACCGGGACCTGCTAAAGGGTCTCGAGTTACACAGAACCAACTCCTTGTACTTTTTTTGTGCTTCTCCAGGGAATATGTCTTTATACAGCAGTCTTTTCTTATTACATACAAGCCCAGTAACTTATCAATATATTAATTGCCATCTGTGACTTGCCTAGAAGGAGCAAGGACTTTTTTTTTTCTTTTTAATTTCGAAGTTATATGCCAAATACCTTAACTTGTTTTTATTACCTTTAATTAGCTTAATAATCTTCACATTTCCTTGTTGAATAACTGCTAACCTAATGTGTTGCCATAATGCATTTTTAAATTACTGCTTTAAAAAATTCAGTGCTGATTTCCAGTTTCCGCTCAGTGTATTAATTATCTATAAATATGTGTGAGATTTCCTTCAGCAGATTTTCACAATCTCCTTATTATCCCTATATAGATACTTTAAAGTGCTACAATAATTCAAAGTTCAACATCCCTGTAATTTACTCAGCCTTATAATTGATATTTATAAGCTCAGCAAACCTGGAAGGGAAAAGAAATATTAGCCAGCCCAACTCAAGTTCAGAGACCTTTAATTTGGATGCAAGTGTGGAGATCGTGTTTTCAGAAACAAACAGGCCCACCCTCCTTTGTGCTCAGATACCGCCTCTCGGGACACAGTTTCTCCTTTTGAGCAAGAGATGATTTCCCTGGAGCTCACTCATTCCTATAACAAGCTTCAGTTGAAAATAAAAGTAAACCGAACCAGTGTGTGAGCTGTATGCTAGGGATGGACAATTGTTGGGCTCATTAGAGCATCAATAGGGTACAATGAAAAATGGAATATCTAAGTTCTTGCTCTGCCACTGACTTGCTAAGCAATGGGGCACTTACTACCCAGTTACTGTCACAGAGGCTTGATTTTCTTACCTATGCAATGGAACTGACCTTTGGCCAAGATAAAGCCCTGCACTGTTTTAAGGACCAAGATGATGTGGACACAAGGCTCTGAAAGCATCAAGATGCTGTAAAAGGCTAAGTTATCATGACGAATGCTACTCATCTAGGAGGGTCTATAGGGAGGATCTAATGGGGGTGGAGGGGAGCAGTTCTCAAAGTGTATGTCCCAATGCAGGAGCATCAGCATCAGCTTGGAAACTGGTAGAGTGGCTCTGTACTCTGAGTTTCCAGGTCCTCCAGGTAATTCCGAGGCATACCAGTTAGAAAGTCAGGGCCAAGGCTCCTGGGTGGCTCAGTTGGTTGGGTTTCTGCCTTTGGCTCAGGTCATGATCCCAGGGTCCTGGGATCGAGTCCCGCATTGGACTCCCTGCTCAGCAGAGAGCCCACTTCTCCCTTTCCCTCTGTCTGCCGCTCTGCCTACTTGTGCTCTTTATCTCTATGTCAAATAAATAAATAAAATCTTAAAAAAAGAGAGAGAAAAGAGAGAGAGAGAGAGAGAAAGTCAGGGCCAGTATCAGAACCAGGATCTGTGAGCTATCAAAGTAATTCTGGGTTTGAGTCTCCACTAAGAGTCATAAAGGGAGAAAAGAAAAGGAAAAAAAAAGAAAAGAAAGAAAGAAAGGAAAATCTCTGCTCTCCTTTACCTTCTACAGGCACTAGTGGTGTGTGATGGTGAAAAGTTTGTGTTTTACAATCAGACTGCCTTGGGTCAAATCTTAGCTTTACTAGTTCAATGGTTTTGGGCAAGCTACCTAACCTCTATGTCTCTGGGGATCTCCTAGGGTGTAGTGAAATAAAAGAGAAAATTCATATGAACCACAGCACCTAGAATATAGCAGGTGCTCACAACCTGCTCACCATGATTATTTTCTAGGTTTTGTTTTCTGGCCAGCCCACTAGTGTATCTGACCCCACTGGTTCCGTGTATAAATAAAATGAGAATACAGAAAATACTGCCCACTAATTTGGGGAGATATATATAAATATATATATGTATATTTCATATTTCCATGCAGACCCAGGCAAACCCCAAAGGCAAATTCACAGAATAATCCAAAATAGTCTCCCCAGTATACAAGTATCCCAAACCCCACATCCCTTTCACTTGTTACTCTGATTCTACAGATTTCTGATGCCCCGTCGTGCCTCTCTGTAGATGCGAAACTGCCTATCCATCCATCCCGCCTTCAAGAAATGGGAGGTCACAGTTGAAAGAAAAAAAGAAAGCCTAGCCGATTATTTTTATGAACATGCACAGTCAATTTCAGACAGACATTTGAGGGTTCCTTACAGAGAAAAGAAACCTGAAGAATTCACCATTTACTGGAAAGCAGGTAGTCATTAATTTCATAAAAACAGACAACGTATATTCATTAATCTATTTGTGAGGTGCTCGGAATTTTCCAGGTGCAATGCTCATTACTAGCATTAAATGCACTGAGATTGCCAGAAGCAGACAGTGAAATAATACAAATAAATCTATGTGCATGGAAAAAAGCCTTGGGAAATCTCCGAGACACTACAATTAAGGTGAGATAGACGGCAGCTCTTCTGAAGGCAAAGAATAAGGGGAATCAAGGGCTTTCAATATGGCTTCGCGAAGGATTATTCAAAGATCTAAGGGCAAAAAGAGAAGCCCTGCGGGGGAAATGGAAAATACAGGTTGGAACCAAAAAGACTAGAGAAAGGATAAGGACAGAAAAGGAATGTCAGAGTGGCAGAGTCTCAGTCAATAGCATTCTCTCCTAGCCAAAAGAGGGAGATGTGGCAGGAGAATTGCCCCTTAATTAACACAGCCAGCTCTCAACTTACTAACCAGCTCCATTCCTAAGTTCATTTGTAAGTCAGTGGGTTGAAACCCAGAAAACATTTTCCCATGGAAACATTATTCATGGTGGTTTGGCATTCTGGACAGCCCACAATAGGGTACTTAGCCCACAGTGAAATTGAATATAGAAACTAATCCTTAAAAATATGATTTCAACTGTGTCTAACCAGCATTTTTAATATTGTGCTTTTGGAAAAGCAGAGTTCAAGGGTGGGATGCATCGACTAAGTCCTGAACCGTGGCCAGTAGCTTAGCCAGTGTCCCCTCTGCCTAGAATGTTCTTCTCCAGATGACCTCATGCGTACACAAATAGCACATTCTCAGGGAGGTCATTCTGACCATCTTATTTAATATTTCAATGCCCTCCCCCAGCACTCCCTTATTCTCTTTTCTGTTTTATTTTTCTCTACCACTTACCATCTGACATATTATATGTATTTACTTATTTATTTACTTATTGATTGCCTCTCCTGGTAGAATGTAAACTTGGTAGAGGTGAGGAGTCTTGTCTATTTGCTCACCAATATAGCAAAAGTGCCTAGAGCTATATTGGATAGATAGTAGGCAACCAATACATATATATTGAACTTAATTATTTACTTGTTTATTTATTTATTAACTGTAGGTTGCAGAGCTGGAGCTGGAACAGAGGCCAGGTAGATTCTCCTGGATTTGTAGTAATGCACAAAAGACATTAAACCTTTAAATCAATCTTTCCTCAAATGCTCTGAACTGGAGAGAGAGAAATGTGTGTGTGCATTGGGGAACCAGGGTTGGGGGAAGGGCAAGGGTTGAAAAGGAGAAAATTCTGTAATTCTCCACTATGCATGAAAGATTCCTAGCCTAGGAGCAAAAAACCCATAGGTTCTTCTCTTGTCTCTGGTACTCACTAGCCTGTATGACCTTGCACAAAACACACTCCAGAATCATGGTTCCTCAGTGTTTAAAAGTGAGATGATGCTCTTTGTACCCTGCAGGGCTGTTGGTGAAGATCAACAGGGTAATATACATGAAAGTGCTGGCAAATGATAAAGTACATCCCTAAATAAGGAACAATGGTGAAAAAAGGATGATTTATTAAAAAGAGAGAGAGAGAGATATTAAAGTACAATGATCCTCTGTGGGATGCTGAAGTGTTTTTTTTTTTTTTTTAATATAACAATCTCTTACCCTTCACTCAATAATCTACATGTGAAAATTATGCAAGAATACAGAGAAAAAAAATACATGTACAGTGGGCATTCTTGATAAAAGAGGAAAAAAGAATTAAGAAAAATACTCAATGACAATGTGATGCAAAGGAAAACATTTTGAATTGCCAAATTATAGCTTAGCTCAAATATAACTTTCTCAGAGAAGATTTCCCAGACATAGCCCTCCCTACCTGTTACCCCTCTATCCATCAAAAATTTTATCTCTCCTTGCTCATAACACCCATTTTTTTAATAGCCTCCATCATAGCAGATAATTACATAGGTAAAACGTATAATTTATTTGTTTACCAGTGAGGTCTCCTCACCATCCCCATCCTACAAGTCCCTCGGCCCCAGGACCATTTTTGTCTTGCTTAGCAACAAATATCCAGAACCTACTGTGGTACCAGTCACACAGCAAGCCCTCAATAAATATTGGTTGGGTGATCAAATCAATCAGCAGGTAAACTCTCAAAGAAATGAACCATGAATGAAAACGAGTACCTACACAACATGCATACACACAGGCGTGCAGGCTACGTTTGAACAGGCAAACGAATCCACCTGGCAGTTCCTTCCAGGCATGAGCGAATCATAAAATATGACAGCATTGCATTCTGTCTTCACAAAGAGGGCTTCCCTAGTAAAAACAGTTAACTAGGGCTGAAGAGAACGGCTGACATGATCTGTGGGGTCCTGATTTTGCTCCTACTTTTTATTCAAGCTTTTTCATTGGTATAGGCGCAATCAAGTCCCGCTTAACCGGCTGGACCTGTCAGGCAAAGCCCTGTCTAATTACAGCCAGACAGCCCCAGCACACCATTCACAAGTCTGTCTGTAGACAGGTGAGTCCAACAAAGACCAAATGAGGGTGTCTGCTCTTCTACTCTCATGGAATGGCCCTCAGAGGGGACAGAGCATCCATGGACATGTTGAAAATGTTAGAGGAAAAGCCAGCCAAAGCTTTCTCCCTACAATTTCCCAAGACACAGACCTGCATGACCAAGGCACTGATGAAAATAAAACCCAAGGAAAGGACACTTGGTATGGTCTCAAAAGAACAGATTCTACCTTCTTTCACAATCTGACTTATCGGAAAGGGCTGTGTCTTGGGAGTCAAGCCTCCAATTGCTTTTAGACTCATTGACTTACTGTGTGATTTATAATTTTCTGTTTCCTCATTGTACAATGTGAATAAAAACACTTCTCAATGTTGTAAGGGTTGGGAGTATATATATGTAACAGGCATATGGTAAGAATTTTGAAATCATGGTTATTATTATTTCCTGGATTATATGGTTATCTCATAAGTCTTGCCATATAAATCATTTGCACAGGACTATATTCCTCTTAGCTTAATGGCTGTCAGCTTTGGCTGCCCAAGGTGGATACCTGGGAAGCTCTAAAAAAGGCTTGTGCCTGGGTGCTACCCCCAAAGATTCTGAAGGAATTGGTGTGAGTTGTAGCCTTGACTTGTAGATTTTAATCACTGATAGCCACAGATGATCCTACTGGTCAAAGTCAAGGGCCACTGCTTTGATGGGAAAAATCCCACCCCAAAACTAGCACTAAACAGAACTCTCTCTACCCATGAAATACTAACACCCGAAGTATTTTCTAATGGAAGGTAACCCTTTATGTTCTACAAGGAGTTTAAGTGGAAATGCTCTTGAAGGTAGTACTAACTTGAGTTGATATTAGGACATGAGTCTAGAGCAAGTTTTGACAGGTGAACATAATGGGCCATCAAGAGGGCAAAGTGGTAGAAGGAAGGGTGATTGGGTATAGCAAATGTGCATCAAACCTTAGTTTCCACTTTTCCACCATCTCTTTTTCCCAGAGATATTAGCAAACTCAAACTTAACTGTCTATTCAGCTGCTATATAAACTTATGCCCTCAACAAGAATCTTGACATTTTTGTCTTTTTTTAAACTTCTTGGTGATCATCTTTCTTCTTATGGCGATTATTTTTAAGCTAATCTTCCTGTTCTTTAATTGTAAGATCTGCAAGATTGGGGTGGGGGAATAGAGTTGTTAAAAAAAAAAATGAATAAAACTTTTCACCCCTTTCCTAAGGCTTTGCCCTGCATTACTCTATAAAAATGAAAAGATCCTACTGGACACCAGTAGTTCAGACTGACCCTTAGATATAGTGATGGTAGTCATAAAAAGCAAAAGTAATCATTTTTGAGCACTTACTCTGTGCCAGGTACTAGTGTTAGTAATTTACATGTATTAACTCATTCAGCTCTCACACTGATCTTACGGGTTGGATCATTTCCATTCTACAGATGAGAAAATTATGGTGTTAAACAACTTTCCCAACGTTCAATAGCTAGAAGGTATAAGAGTTAAGAGTAAGTTGCTAGACAAAATATATTACACCCAGTTAAATTAGAATTTCAGATAATGACTAAATTTTTTTAGTATAACTATTTTTTCAAATATTACATGGGACCATTTTTTTTTTAAGTATAAGTATATCCCGTGTAATATTTGGGGCATAGTTATACTAAAGAATTAGTTATTGTTTACTTGAAATTCTAATTTAACTGGGTGCCTTTTACTTTTATTTGCTAAATCTGGCAGTTCTGCTTAGGAGACAAAGCCAAACCATCTCACTCCAGAGCATGTGCTCTTAGCATTATGATCTGCTGTCTGTGCCTTCAGGAACGAAGGCCAACTCCATGGTTCTGGACATTTGGAGACAGGAGTCAAAGCAGAAGATTTGGCTGCCACACACCAGGGCCATGCCGGCTGCCAGCCTTTCTCTCAGTAGGACCACGTGGTCTCTGCAGGCCCAACCCTGCTCTTACTTCCCACTTAAAGCAATGATTTTGGCTCTACTGGTACCAACACATTTGGCCACACTATGTTATCTTGCACTCAATTCAGCCATGACACAGCATCTCAGATCTGACCAATGACCCTCCGTTTGTCTCTTAACATCAGCCCATGTGGGCCCCGGCATCTCAGATAGCTGGACTTCTGCCTAGACTCCTGTTCTGAATGACCACTTAGGAAAAATAATTAAGTGTGGTATGCCCCTTCCAAGGCTGAGTGACTCCTACTTATTAGGACAACTTTTTTTTTTTTTTTCATCTTAAATTTGTGTCTATCCTTGATTGCTTCTGAAAGCTCTGTCCCCAAGATACCACACTTGGCCTGCTAGACAGACCTTCTCTGTGTCTGCCTGCCTTTATTATTTCCCTGCCAACAACTAGCCTACGCTAGTGGATGGCTCCAGCTCTAGATCTTAGTTCTTCCCACCTGCCTTGTCCAGCTGCAAGCAGCCAGCCCATCAGCCCTGGCTGGATCCCAAGATAGGACAACATGAGCAGTCTCTTCCCCCTGGCACCTTCCTAACACCACACTTTGTCCTCTCTTAGTGATTTTGATTCACTATTCTGCAGACTTGGACTTCTGTCTAAAGGTTCAGAGTACTTGAAATGTCCACATTAGCACCGAGGAGAGGACGCACAGAAGCTTCGTTCATCTCCAAAGCAAATGCACTAAATGGTACACAATTGACCCTGAAGCAAATATTAGGAGAGGCAAAACTATTCAAATTCAAGAACCACAGGAAACTTGGATTCATTTTTTTTTTAATAACAAATCATGCCAGACAATCTAATTAGCATTTTGATGGTGTTATGACATGACTAGTTAATGTAGCAGTTGGTGGTATTATCCTGGATCTATCTTTTAATGAATCATTTGATAGCATCTCATGAAATTTTTACTCACTGTTATCACTGTGTACTTTGTCGCAATTTGCTCGATGCCTCTTAATAAACATACAGACAAACACGTTTCCTGCCCAAGGGAGCTTACAATCAACAAGAAAAGTCAAGCAGAGAAGGGAGTCTCATAGAAAGGAAAATAAAACTTCTGACTACCGACACAGGCCTGCTGTAAATTACCAAGTGTACCGGTCGCATTATCAGTCACCTTCCCAAACACTTATTAAATGCTAATCCGCACACAGTGATGTGTAGGGATCTAGCTCAAGGGAGTAAACCAGGCATGGTCCATGCCCTGCAGGAATTGACAATCTAGAGAGCTGTAGTTATAAATCGGAGAGAAAAGATTGTGCTTCGCTGCAATTCTCTACTCTGCCTGGTAGCACACTGAATTAGTGTCGCTTTTGCCTGGGAAAGAGTCATAACGCCTGCCTGGCTTATTTTCCTCCCTATGTTTAGCAATACAGGAGCTGATTTCTTCGGCTTCTGAATAATTTCTCCCCTAAAATAAATTAGATTTTCCTTTTGGTGGTTTGTCAAATCCCAAGTCCCTCCATATACAACCAGGCCTCTCTTTCAGGATCTTTCATTTGGGTTCTAACTTAATTTTTAGCACATGTTGGAGGGTACACCACTCATCTTTCAAGAGCAGATTTCAAAAGAAATTTTATAGTAAAGTATCCTCTTTCCAGTGGTGCATTAAGCCTTAATGTAATTTACCTGTGTCTCTGCGTATGTATGTGCATAAACCTATGTGTGAGTACCTCCATCCAGAATTACATAAAATAGGTGATACGTATATGTAAGATAACAATCAGGATTTATTGGACACTACCCAAGTGTTATATGCTGGGCTGACATACACATCTTCTCATGGAATCCCACAAGACCTTATGGAAAAAGTAAGATTCTGGTCTATATTTCATAGACAAGAAAAGAAGAGTATAGAGTAGTCACACAGCAAGCCCTGACACTGGACTTTGAACAAATAATCTGATTCCAGACCATGGCTCATATACACCTATATTGCTGTGATTGAAATTTTAATCTTGAAGTCTGTGTTTGTAAAAACCCACCGAGGGGCTTTGAGGCTCAACATTTCGAGACACGATGCATAGAATGCTCTCACCCACACAGCTTCTAGAAGGACAGACACTGATGAAATCGCCTCTGTGGGACAGCCAGCCACAGCTGTCCTATCTACATGTCTCTGCTGTACCCAGAAAGGGAAGCTGCTCCAAGGCTTCTCAGATGCGTGTTGCCTTCACTGCCATCTCTTGGACTGGTGACTTTCACCTTGAGAATACAGCCTCTCCTTTACCTTGGATCCATCCCACAATCCAATGGCAATACATTTCCAAAGAATTCTCGAACACCACACAATTGAGTTTTCTGTGCTAGTGAAGATTTATGAGGGCATGAAGTATATACCGGCAGGCAATTACGGCCCACTTGAAAATGCCTTCGCAGAAGGCTGAAATCTGATAAGGAAGCAGAGGGAGATTCTCAGAGGGGGCCAGCCTCACATTCTGCTTTTCCAATGTTCAAATCACCACAGTTTAGGAACACAATATTTTTTAACTTGCAAAGGTCGACTTTAATACTGCGGTATATGATACAGTTAAATATTTTTTCCAGGAGCTTAGCACTGAAGCACGTTGGATTCGACAAAGTCCAATGTCTCCCAGTCACCCTGCCCACCGACAAGATTCCCATCACTGCCAAGCCCATGGCTCTAGTGAAGGAGTTAGAAGCAAATAAGTCATCGTGCTTTTTGCTATATGACACCACAACCTTTGCCACAAGTTGATTAGACCAAGATTGTCACCTGACCCACACCAGCTATTTATAGGCTGGCTAGTGATCCAGGAAAACAGCTGTGCATGAGAATTCTACCCAACGGGGTGCTTCATGCTGGGTAAATATTAACAAAGCTACCCACTTCTTCTTTTTCCCTCTCAGAGAATTTGAATGTGAGAAACAGTAGGAAACTGAAGTATTAAAAAGTATTAAAATCAGGAAGAAAGAGCAGAGACAAGTCCATTTGTTGGTAGAAGCAAGAGCTGTAAACCTTTCGCCATAATGGCTGCTCTTGGGAGTGAAGCCTCAGATGCTTGTGGCTGAGGTAGGGACCAGAGAACCAGAGATGCAGTGTAACCATGCACCACCTTCCTGTCAGCGTCAGCTTCATGAGTATGAGATGGCACAGGCTCACTGGCACTGGGCAAGGAAGGACCCAGCATATGGTTTAATGCTGTTGCCACCATCTTGAAATTTTTGATGGACTTTGATGAAGGAGCACTGTGTTTGCATTTCGCCCTGGGATTGACAAATTAAGCAACTGATCCTGTTTCCTACTGTTTTAAGTCACAGACTTTTGGCAGATGAGATTATTTTCTGCCTCTCCCAGCAAAGTCTCACAGACTCCCAAAGTCTATGAGTCCTGAAGTTTATACAGTCACAAGAGCCCTCTTCAAGAAAAAGGATACAAAATTATAAGCATTAAAGTTTGTGTGAAGTGATATTTATCTAAATTGAAGATATAAATCACAACCAACACTACAAACATTGGAAAAATCCAGAAACATAACTGCCTGATATACCTCCATAATGTGCTTCCTACATCGATGGGGCTTTCTCTTTGGTTGCTTTTTATATGGCAATAATTTTGTAATAGTGTTTTTTATGGAAGGAATAAAAAGATAAATCAGTCTTTCTTCTAGCATGGTTAATAAAACATTTAAGTTGGTAGACTAGAGAGATTTAATTCAACTTCACAACTTGATATTGGTCATATCATGCAATTTTTAATATTGTTGTCAAATTTGGGGAAAATAGTTTCATTTATATGCGAGTCATAAACTTCAGCACATTTGAGGACTCTCTGTGCTAGGACTTGCCTTAAACACTCTGGATAACTACCAGTGTAACTCTCCATACCCCATAAGTATTAATGAAGCTAAGGAATTTTGAAATCATAAGGAATTTTGAAATACATTGCTAGGGCCCCCTCATGCAAGGGAAGGACCCAAATGCTCAAGCTGCCTGAGGGTCAGAACTTTTAGAAAATGCCTACTACTGGATGCTTCTTTGTTCCTTACAGCCTGGAAGAGCCCAACAGACACTGATTCAATGCTAATCTGCTGACTTCTCAGAAAAATGTTGGAAAACATCTCAGGCTGATTTCACACGGTACTCTCGCTACCAGGAGTGGTCGACAGAGTAAGCTCTGAGGAAGACGATGTAATGAAGACCTCTTGGTCTGGACAGTTCTTTCAATTACCAGCAGAACCTTTTCCTACACCAGTTTTCCTCTGTGCCTTTGTGGGTTTTCTTTTGGGGGGGTTGCGTTTTATTTTTTTCTTTCTCATTTTAGTTCCTTTTCAACCCTTCTATAAACCAAACCACTCTCAACACCACAACCTAGAAACAAGAGTGCTTCTTGGTTGTTCAAAATGCTGAAATCTGTTCTTTCGTTTTTATTGAGTGAAACCATTTTTCCTTTTCCTCAGTCCATTTTAATTGTCCAGAGACCAATATATTTCATTTGCCATGATGTTGTCTTTTACGTTTAACAGCTTAAGGTATTGTTTTTTGTTGTTTGTTTATTTAACTCAGATACACAAGATGTCAGCATCACTTTCTAGTCCAGGACACTGAAGAAGTGACATTTATCCACCTGCCAAACCCCACCACACCTCCCTATTCCTAGAACCTGTTGGAGACATTGTTTTTCTTTAAGACTGTAGGTCTTGAGCAGGAGAACATAGCAAACCTATTTCAATTTCATCTAGATCATGGTTCAGTGAGCCCATAGAGTGAAAGTGTTTAGTACAATGTACTGTTCAAAGTAGGAATTCAATAAATGCTTACCCGTTTTTTGTTCCTCTCATTCAAAGATACAAAATATATGGGAGATTGACATTTTAAATGTCTACTGAAGTTTCTTTTCTGGAAAAAATGTGACCCAACTTTCACCTATAAGACTGAATGATGAAGTTCAAAAATGCTCATTGTCTCATTTTAATTTTTTCTCTAAGTTATTCCAAAGCATAATTCTTAATTTGAAAATCTGCAGAGTAGCCTTAAATTAAGTTAATTGCTGGAATCAGTCGAAATATTTCACTATCTCTTCCCAGTGTATTATGGCATGCTGGTTTTAAAGCAGTTAATAGTTCTAGAAAATAATGTATTAGCAGTTGAAAATATGAATCAATGATATTACTTTAATACTATTTCAGAAGCAACCAGAATGGTTAAATTAATAGCATCCTATTATTTTATTATTGCATAAGAATTTATATGCAGTGCTGACACCACACCAGGACTAATTCTCCCTTTTATTGGACTTTATTAGACAATGTAAGGCAGGGCCTTCTCCAGTACCCCTGGGGAATCCCACAGTGGTCCAGGCAAGGTCATTTTCTTGACCCTCACCTAGTAGCACATCACTCTTTTGTCTCTCCAAGTTCACACAAAGTTCATGCATAAAAATACCTGCTGAAACCGGAGGTCAGCCAATCAACAAGGTGGTATTTGAACACTTAAACTTAAAATCCAACTTGTATTTAATGAGAAATATATTATGGGCTTTCCGTTAGTGACCAGCTTTGACAGGTGTTCTGTCTATAGATTTATGTTTTTGAACATTGACCAAGGCTATTTTCTCTGGCTATACTGAACCGGAATTTGTTGACCTCTTGGCCAAAGGTATGTGGAAGTAGACTTCAATGGAGTATAAATTGAAGGAAAAAATTCCACTCCATGTTCTTACTCAGAAAGAAAGTTTGGGGAAATTTGGGGCCTCCACAGATTGGAAAGCTCACCCCAGTTGTTTTATATTGTAAGGTAAAGTTCAGATTTTGATTTGTTCTTGCCTTTTGGATCTCTATTACCTGTTTGTCCTCAAGCAATTCATCACAGAACCAGATCATCCCAGCTACCCGTTCATTTAAGTGGTTTTCACCGAGCACCTAATAAGTATTAAACATGGTTCTAGTTATCAGGAATATGACATGAACGAGGCATTATTCTCCTGGAGATTATATTCCAGTCCCCCTTCCTGGTCCATTGATACAACTAATAAGGGATTGATCCTCTTTTAGCTAAGGTAGGATGAGCAAAGTTTTAATCCAGTCACTTCCAGTGCCCCTTGTTCCTAACTTTGAGAGTGACCCCTTTTTTAAAAAAAATTAAGTTTCTAGAACATTCATATTCCACAACATTCACAGGATCCCCTCACCCTCTGAAATATAGCAATAACCACTTCAAAACCATGATAAAACTTTACATGTTTAATAAAGTTTTATTCATAGAAGAGAATGAAATTGTGCATGTATCATTTGGCTTTAACAAAATCTGAGAGTCAAAATATAGAAGCAGAAATTATTGTGGTCAGCTCTACCAAGCTAGACGTTTTCTCCTCTTTCTTTCTGTTCTTGCTTGATAGCTCTCAGGAAAATAAATACTCCTGTGTTTTTCCAAAGACAGCAAATGAGGAAATACAGAGTAACACTGACGCCAAAGAGAGATCTGTGAATCATACACCCAAAACTGTCAATTTACATGGTAGAAAATTATTTTTCACACAATTTCTGCTCCTAGGATAGCCTCTCTCCTCTTCTTCACCTAGCTAAGTCCTCATTGGGCAGTACACACCCTCAGCATCATCATCTCCAACTCCAAGGCTAAGTTTACTCTGCTATGTTCCCATTAATCCTGTATGTGTTTCCATCCAAACATAGACGATACGGAACTGAAATCTCTTGTTCAGGCAGCTCTTTTTCCTAACTACACTGAAGTTTCTCAATGGTAGAAACCCTATCTCTCTGCTCATGTCTGTGTTTCAGGCTGCAGCAGAGACTGCTGCATGGTGAGCACCCGTGAGGCCTGTCAACTGATATGAACAACACAACTTTCTATGTACAGTCACAGCAGATCGAGGGCTATGACACTGTTCTCCTAAGTCATGGTCTTGGGTCCTTTCTACAACACTGCACAGAGGAGTATGTGAGAGCAGAGAGCCTCATAAGTTGAAAAGATACGTTTTTGAACATTATTTTTTTTAGGCCAAATTAATGAAAATTAATGGATGCTCTTGCCTCAAATCTAATGCACTCACATGATCCCATGCCTAGTCCCCAGCTCTTAGGATGAGCAGCCTCAGCTCCAGTGGAAGAAAGATCATGGAAATCAACATTTGTGAGCACCTGCTATGTGTCAAGAACTTACCACCTACTATCTCATTTAAATGCCAGGTTTCAGTGGAATTCTACATTTTGATTTCTTTTTCTTTCATCTTTCCTGGTGAAACTCTTTTCAAATAGTTACAGAGGAGGAAAAGAAATTATACCAAAAGGATTTGGGAGGCCCAGAGACTCTTGTTAGCCAATAGAAATAGTAATAACCTGATCTCCTAATGGAGGATAAGATGAAAGATAATGGAAAAACCCATCAAATGTCAAATACAGCCAGGTTGTCCATGAGAGAGTTCCTCAAACTTCACCTGGCTTAGAGGGCCTTAAATAAATAATAGAAAGTCTCAAAGTGATTGATAACAGTGTTAGTTCAGACAGTCTGAACCTGCTCTTCTCCTGGCCTTTCCTTTTTGTTGATCAGTTCGTTATTTCAAGAAGGCACCATGTGTCTCAACTTGTTCAAGCCCGAAAGACATCATGAAGGGGAAGCACCAGCCACTTTTGTGCCTTAAATTAGGAAATACAAATTCTAAGTGCCCCCTCCACCAGGGTTTTCTCATGTCTCATTGTCAGAAAAGTGACACAATCACCCCTGGTTTTGTGGGAAGACGGAGAGTGAGAAGGATATTGGGAACGGCTATTGGGTTAGCCAATAAGTGGTATGTGCCATAGGTTCCTACTAGTGAATGGAGGCTGGAGATGCTTACGAAGACTATAAGTTTCCAAAGGGGAACATCTATATTCTCTTTTGTTTGTGCCCTAAGCACACAGCAGGACTTTAATAAGTGATACACCTGTGACTGGGTGGATGAACAGAGCCAGGGACCAGGGAAAGTGCAACACAGATGTTTGAGAGAAATTGGGTATGCAGTAGGAACGAAACCAGGTTGAGGGTCAATGCTGCCTATAGGAAGTACTCGGAGTTGATAGGAAGTTAAAAACTCCTACCTCAAATCCCATCAAGACACAATGTTGCTATGCTACCAGTTTACTGTGCCATCAGAAACCATCACTGGCCTACAACCCAAGGAACAAAAAGAAGACATCTGAAAACAATGTCCTCTTTATGGATTCCCCTCTCCGTGAAATTCCAATCGTTCTTATTAGATAAACCGACGAACAAGCTAGCAGTTTCCGGAGAGCCTGAAGATACTTTTTGCACATTCTTGTTCCTTCACTTCCCTCTCTCCAATCCACCCATACTAATAAATATGAGTGTGCGCTCTTTTTAAAATTTTAGTTCCTTTTATTCTGACTATATAGAAATAGGCTTAATCGGGCCTTTGTCATTCAGGAGACTGAACAGCTGGAGGAAGGAAAATTATTAACAAAATTGTCCCACCTCATTGATTGAGCCTATCACAATGAAGATTAGAAAACTTGAGACTCTTTATCATGCTTTAGAATATAATCATGTAAATGACCCGGCAGTTTTAGGAATTTCTAAAACAAAGGTATTTAATTGTCATTATAATCAGCATGAACCATCTCCCCAGCTTGAGGACCAAAGACAGTACATTGTTTGTTTGTTTGTTTTTCCTTCAAATATACCCCTACCTTTTCCCCTTTCCTCCCTATAACTCTAGTATCTCCCCAGGGGTCTCCACTCACTACTCAAATAAGCAAGAATAAGAAGGTTACTTATTCCATCAAATAGAGAGTCTACCTCTAAATGCCTGCTAGGGAGGGGACTGGGTTTTCCCATAAATCTACAAGTTAGAGATTTTCAACATTTTCTTTCTCTTTTTCTTTATTTTTTTTCAACATTTTCTTTTTTTATTTAAATTTTTTTAGAAGATTTTATTTATTAATATGACAGAGATCACAAGTAGGCAGAGAGAGAGAGAGAGAGAGGAGAAAGCAGGTTCTCCGCGAGCAGAGAGCCCGACGCAGGACTTGATCCCAGGACCTTGAGATCATGACCTGAGCTGAAGGCAGATGCTTAACCCACTGAGCCACCCTGGCGCCCTCAATATTTTCTTTTTAAAGACATTTGTTTTACTTGTGCTTCCTGTCTTCCTACTTTCTATTATATTCTATCTTTAATCCAAAAATATGCTGATTATTACCCACTAAAATGACTTTATTGCACCACCATTTCACTAAGCAAGAAGGAACACAATTTTCAGCAATTGATATCATGTGGTATTTTTACTGAGCGTAAACTCGATGGTGCAATAATACCATCCACCACTTCCCAGACCTCATAGACCATAGTGCCACTCCACTCCTGGACTCCCACCATAAGAACTCTTGAGCACATTATCTCTGAAATGTGAGCATATGATGGGGTGGAGCATCCAGGATTAGGGGCACTGCAGTAAGATCCTGGCCAAAACCCCAGCAGTTCCTTCACATTCCCTTAAACTCTCAGATTGATCTAAATAGCAATCTGTCATGGCCAATTCCCCCCTTGGGGGCCCATAGGAGCTTTTTCATGGTGACTATAAAACTGGAATAATATTAAACCTCCCATGAGTTCCAATGTTCCCAATATTTAGATAGCTAGCTAAAGGGAGATGGGTCAAATCACAAAATCGCAGCCTACCCTGTTTTTAGTCTTTACCTAGACAGAAAAAAGAGAAGGCATATTTTATTTTGCAACTTCATTTGATTAAAAGACATTTGATTAAAATAATAATGGTAATCACATTTCACCCATCCTGGCCTCTCCTTTTTTTTTTTTTTTTTTTTTTAGGATTTTATTTTTAAGTAATCTCTACACCCACCTTGGGACTCAAACCCCCAACTCTGAGATAAAGAGTTGCATGCTCTACCAACTGAACCAGCCAGCAGTCCCTCCAGGACCCCTGTTTTGCCATAGAAATCTAAGAGGAGAAGAAACAAGACTCCATTTAGTAAGATGCTAACCAATAAGATAATTATTCAATTATCTTCAGTAACTCACATTGGTCAAGTTACTTCAGTTTTTCATCTTGCGCTTTCTCCATATTTCAGACAGGGGTCACAAGATCTTTCCTGGCTAACTTTAAGTTTATTATAAACTGACAAGCATTCAGATGTCACAGTGTTGGAAAAGCTTTAAAAATTATCCCAATATAGTCATCAGTGTGACCTTACTGCTCTCTCTCAGGAAACTCTTCCACTAAAAAATTGAAATGGCTATGGAAGAGGTCTCATTTCTAAGAACATACTTTGCTTAAATTTGGAAACCACCTTCCTAGCTGTGAGAACTCTAAGGATTTTATCATTTTGACTTTTTTTCAGAAATCAAAACTGCCTTCCCTACTCACCCCTGAAGCCACTTCAATAAAAGCTCTTCCTAGTGGGCACTCAGAGGAAGTAATTTGTTTGATGTATATATTTAATTTTGCGTACATTTTTGCGCCTCATCTGCAAATCTTACTTTCTATACTTATCTTGAGGTCCTCTAAGGACCTGCTGATTCCTTCCATGCAAAAAGAACCCATGGCCGCAAAGGAGGTTTTGGTTTTTTTGTTTTTTTTTTTTTTTTTTTTAAAAAAGCAGAGGTAAATAGGAAATAGAAATCAAGGTCAAGGTCAAGGTTTAATATCATCTTATTGCCTCTAAATCTGAATTTTATAGTCAAAGCAAAATACTAGGCTGATTTCTTTTCCTGCTTGATGACTTCATTGCTGGATTGGCTATATAACATCTTTGCTTTGAAAGAATGAATGCTTTAAAGCAAATTTTCTCTAAATCATTTTTCAAGATTTCCTGTTACTTCATCTAAAGCTGCTTTCCATTAATAATTCCCCAGTACAAAGCATCTAGACACACAGACACCGTAATTAGGGGGATTTCAATTACCTATGTGAGGAGGCAGGTAATTGACAATCTAATTAGTCTCATTTCAATTACCATTTTTCTCTTCATTAGAGCAGTTAGTTAGAGAATAGTGAAGGTTTGTAAAACATTCCAAGACCACAGCATTTTCAAGCTAGATTTACTAAAGATTAAGGCTGGACCTTTCCAAGACCAAGGGAGCATAAGCAATAGAAAGGCAGTGTCCAAGACAGATGCTGTGTGCAAGAACCAGACAAGCATATTGGAAGCTCATCAAGCAAGAATGCAATTCAAAGCCCTGGGGTAGAAGCTGGCAAGTGATTCAGATAGGACTCATTCATTGTCCACAGGAGAGGTTATTTGAAATGTGCATTATTTAGTGAATTAATAATCATTGTCATTTGGGGGTGCTTGCTCTGGACCAAACATGCAGTATTCTCTCACTATCATGTGAACATCAACTCTCTGAGGTCAATATAATCATTCCCATTTTATAGATGAGAAAACTGAATGGTAGAGATCATGCAATTTTCTGCATCCAGACAAATTAACATTAATCTTGGATCTCGTGCTCTGAAAGTTTTCATTCATTTTCTGACCCATAGAAAACAACTTGGCTTTGGATTTCAACAGACCTGGGGGCATACCACAAGCCCTCTACTTACCCACCAACTGTCTTCCCCAAAACTAAATAAAATACTAAAACTTCCCTTTGACTGTCCTGAATAATGTTTTTTTTTTTAAAGCAAGTGAGTATGTATGTATGTATGTACATGTACAAATAAAAACCTAACCACACATACATACAGAAAATTATGTATTTCATGTATTTCACAAAAAAAACTCATAAAAGTTCCTATGGACTTTGGGAAAACATGATGCATCTATGTAGGCTTATTGATTGAAACAAATGTGTCACGCTGGTGCTGGACGCTGATAGTGGAGAAGGTCGTACATGTCTGGGGATAGGGGCTATCCAGGAAATTCTATGATTTGAACTTAATTTTGTTGTGAAACTAAAGCTTTTATAAAAAGTAGTCTATTAGAAAGAAATGAAAACCTCAAGGTTAATGGTGATAGGGAACCTCTTAGAAGAAATTCCAAGATTAATCTAAGCCAGTACAATCTCTTTCCTGAACACTACTCCTCAGTTGGTTGCATCCTGCTCACAAGGGGACAGGTGTCGCCTGTCACACCCAGCATGCTGGCCAGCTTCTCTGTGCTTCCCAGCTCTTCTTCCCCTTGCCACCAGGACTTGTCTGTATCTTCCAAGACAACTTAAAGCTTCATGTTATCATTTTTATTCTAAAGACTACTTGGCATTTAACAAAGCTCATTAATTTTTATATAGTGTGGATAGCTGTCAGGAACACACTAGTTTATTTCTAGGAAATATTAATGGTTTATTATTGAAAAGTCATCAGGACTCTTAACCATAGATTATAAAAAGATGGTCTTAAAAATAGGAAACCAAAGTCACAAATATTCTGGGTCAGTGCCTTCCAATAGAAATATAACACTACCATGTACATAAACTAATACTTTCTAATAGTTGTATGAAAAAGGGGGGGAAGGTAAAATTAATCTCAAAAATATTTTTTATTTAACCCAGTGTATTCAAAATACTAACATTTTAATATGTGATCAATATAAATACTATTATTGAGGTATTTTACATTCTTTTTCTTTGGTCCAAGTCTTTGAAGTTTGATGATTGTTTTTTAGCTTCAGCATGTCTCAGTTTGAAGAAGCCACACTTCCAGCATCAATGGCCAGCTGAGACTATTACCTACATATTGGATAGCAGCCCATGATTTCCTTTCTTTCTTTCTTTCTTTCTTTCTTTCTTTTTCTTTCTCTTTCTTTCTTTTTTTTAGGTAGACTTCATACACAATGTGGGGCTTGAAATCCCAATCCCAAGAGCAAGAGTCACATGCTCTACCAACTGAGCCAGCCAGATGCCCCACCATGACATCTTTTTGATCCCCAAGTCAGCCATAGCCACTGGGAGACTTATTTTCCATCCTCAGGTGAGGCAAGCTCCGCTGACACAGGGCAGAATTCCAGCTTTAATGCCGGTAAGGCATACTTGAAAACAGGTGAAAACTGGGGAATATCTCTATCAAGCTGAGTTGCCTTTACAATACCTTGTCATGCTATGTTTCCCTTGATCCTCACAGCAACCTCACATTTTATAATTCCCATTTCACATTTTCAGTTTCCACTGATTATTGATGGGTTCAAATACCATGTTATAACTTGGCGATTTTGCAAGAATTACTTAACCTCTCTGAGACTCGATTTTTGTGCCTGTCGAGTAAGGATAATAATCCCAGCATGGTAGCGGATAGTGAAGATTAGAACGACTGTATATAAAGTACCACAGAATAAATGCTCCAGAAGGGTAGTTAATATCCAGACTGTGCTGACTCCAAGTCACATACTCTTCATCCTAGATAATGCTACTTGCAAGAGCAGATAGGTCTGGAAGATGTCACAAAAAAAAAAAAAAAAAAAAAAAAAAAAAAAAAAAGAAGCTCAGAATCTGGCAGAGCCATTTCTCATCCACATGATTCTTTGATGCTATAACCATTGTTTTCCGAAACTCCTTAGTGCTCAATCTTTCTACCTAGTTCCTGACCTTATTTTTTAAATTCTCTGGCTTGGGAGGCCTGGATGACAAAATACGTTCATGTTGGAGGACTCTCATTTTGATATTGAACTTGATGGATCTGGATAGCTCTGTTCTGTAACTGTTCAATTCTCTTTCACTGATTGGACCACAAGCGACACTAGAACTTTCACCAAAAACCTAGAGACTCGGTATCTACCCAATCCCACTGAAACTGTCACTAGAAGTAAAAACTCTCTGGGGCATTGACCATTCCAGAATAAAGAGTTAACAGAATAAAACAGGATGGGTAAAAAATCCTCTGTGGACTTGAAATATTACCTGCACACACAATATTACTTCATGTGGGCACCTACGTACTTTGACTACACAGGGATTTTGTTCCAATGGAATAAAAACACTAGGCTTGACTCCTTTGGATTTCAACAGGAAAAAAAGGAAACAAACAAAAACTAAAAAAAAAAAAAACACTGTAGTGGGTATTTATTTGTGCACCTAGTTCATGCACTTCAATTTTTGAATGTTTAACAGTGTTTTTATTATTTTTACTAGCAGAAAAAGAGGCTGGAATAAAGTGGACGTTGAACTGTTTTATTTGTAATTCCAAAACTTCAACCTGTTCATTGCAACAGACTCATCATGGGTAATCAGTGGAATATGAGTTACCAGGGGTATTTGGGATGAGAATAGCATTTAATACTGGAGGGGCTATTAGAAGATGTAAGGACATAACAAAGTCAAAGTCTAAAGTAGGCAAGATTAGGGTTAAGAAACACGTAGTACATACAGGAAGTCAGAAATCCAGGTACTCAAGATGAAGGTTAAATAATATTTAGCCTCTCAGATGAACTTCAATCAGTTTTGTCTTTTTTTTTTTTTATTGCTACTGTTGCTTTTTAGATTCTCTAAATTTTTCTCAATAGAAACTACCTGTAAGAAGCATAATCATTCTTTACCAGGTGGTTCTTTGAATGGCAGTGTAGATCAAAAGTTGTTCACCTTCCCTAGTGCCCCTGAGGACTGTTATTTCTATTAATGTATTTTCAAGGCCCTGATGATTCTGAATAATAATCCCAGGGTTCAGATAACTGGAGATTTCTGACCACCTTCTCGACTGAGACAGAAGCCACTTGCTGTCTCCAGGCAGAGGCTTAAAGTTGGCTAAGATCAAGCTGTGACCTTGGGTATACATTTCTGGAACTTTCAAAGGATCAGCATGGGTCTTCCACTACTGACCACGGCTCAAACTAAGACCATCTACTGCTCAACTAGTATAGTTCCCTTCTCAAGTGCAGTCCTGGAAGTCTTACCTAGTGGGTGTGAGATTTCCAATGTGCTCTTTAGAATATGCTGTATATTATTTTAAAAAATGTGATTGAGCGGGAGACTTTCTTCCCTTTAGAAATACTTCAAAAGGGGAAGAACAAAAAGAACAAATCCATCCCCACCAACAAAAAGACAATGTTCAGTTAACCTTTTTTCCTTCAAATGCCCATGGCTTCTTTGGTTCATCAACTGTCATAAATTTGCTCCCTCCAAGCACCAAAGCTTTCTTTGAGGTTCAGAGGTTGAGTTTTATCTGCCCCCAGGGATACAGGGTTGCTCTCCTCTGCATCAGAGGGCTCTGGAGTACTGTTGTTGGCCTCTTTTGAGAAGGGCTTGGTTTTCTAATGAATGAGTTGTGAAATGAGTCTCGAGGCTCTCCAGGAGACAGAAGAGGCTGCCTTGTCTTACCAATGTTGACAGCATCTGTCTATGGTACATCAAAGCAAAACCAACACCTAAGCAAATCAATCCATCCCTAGAACTTCTGTAAAACATTAACTCCCCAAAGCAAGGGAAAGAACAGGATGGTGGTGTGACTCACACTTTAGGTAAAGAAAAACAGTGCTCAGTTTGCATCCTGTTAAAATTATTTTCAGGTGGTGAATTCTTCCTATTGTTTTTTGTAACCAGACCGTTGGCTAAGACCAACTTTTGGTTAAGTTAATCATTCAGCGTTTCAAAGGCACTCTCAGAAGGGACTATGTTTAAAAAAACAAAACAAAAAACAAGTAAATATATTTATATATATATATTATATATATTATATTATATTATATATATATATATTATATATATATATATATATATATATATATATATATATATATATATATATATATATATATATAAAATTCTGTACCATCAGATGCCCTACTGCCAGGGGGTTTATATACCCTAGTATTTCTTTTTTAATTCGATTGTTACCAATCTGTCAGACTATAGAAATAAGGATGGGGAAAATCATATCAGGAATATAAACGAAAGGAAACCCAAGGTGCATCTTGAAATTCAAGTTCACTTCGCAGAGATTTCTGTTATTAAAGGTCATGGAAAATAGGGGCACTGGATGCTCAGTCTGGAGCAACTCGTGATCTCAGGGTTGTAAGTTTGACCCCAACATTGAGGGTAGTGATTACTTAAAAGTCACAGAAAATAGAAAGAAAAACAGGCAATCATGAAGAAAAGATGAGGGCTACTCACTTTTTATTCCCCATGGGGTCTAGAAGATATTTGAAATTTGCAAAGTTGGGATGCTTTCACCTGGGTTGCAATCTTCTATTGCAAGCAGTCATTAACAGGCTAGATTACCTAAGCCCAACACTTAACCTGTGTTTAATATTTCCCAATCAAATACATTTGGGCTGTAGTCGTAGCTGTCAACTATGAAATGATTAGATTGCTCTGTTTTGATAGCTGAAATAATGGGAACCAAACAGGAGTAATCAATACAGTGATTTTGGTCATTTCATTAACTATGTGACTTCTCGATTGTTCAGCTATTGCCAATTATACCTGCTGAAAGAAGACTGAATTCCCCAGAGAAGGTTGCTTCCAAAGTCTCACACAGGGCCAGTTCAATTTTTCCTATACTGGCTTCTGTAAAATGTATGGTATATTGTATCATTTGCCATTTCTGGTAGCATATTGAGGATGTCCTTTTTTCACTAAGCTTTTGAACAAAATTTTTCAGAGCTTGCCCAGGGCTTTATCTAGTTTCCTCTTCATTACATAGAAAAATTTCTATTAGTAGCACAAAGATGATTAAATCCCTGTGCTTTTCCCTATTTTCCCCTATTTTTTGAATAACAAGCACCTGCATTATATTTCTGTTTTCCATGTTTCAAGTATTTTGCTTCAAGTCCCCTTTGTAAACTTGGGGTATGGCCAGCTCTTCAGCCAGATCGTAGGTATTAGGGGAGCCAGGCCATTTCTCACTTGTCTCCTATTGATCATAGAGACACAGCACCTTGAACTCAGAGGGCAGTCCAATTTTTGTTGGATGATTGGATGGATTTTCAACCTGGACTGATTTTCACCAGAGAATTCCAACTAATTTAAAAAGTAAGAATGATGGTGTTTGGCTAATTGAATAACTGAAGGATTATCTGGGATGAATAGCTCTCCCCAAATGAAATGACACCAGAGACCTCTCATTTCCCATTAGAATTGAGAGTAAGACATCAAAGTACTCCAAACCATCGTGGCTTATTACATTTTATATAGGAAGATAACTTGGGTACTTTTCCTCAGTGATTGAGTCCATAAACTAGGCTCTACTTTGGGAAGCCTTTTAATCAAGGATAAGAAATATTCTTAGAAGACTGACTCTCTCTCATTTTAAACAATGTAAAAATATTCAGGTGACTATAGCAGAAACAGACCTCCATGATTATATTATTCACAATCAATTGTATAAACTACTAGGATATCAGAGAAGATAATACCAAGTAAAGTCCCATAAACATACAGCTGCCTGTGTTGATTAGGAATTCACCAGCTCCATTTTCTTACAAACATTCGTCTATGAACTGCATCTGATACGAGTGGTTACAAACAGTTTGGAATCTTGACATTATAATACATATAACATTTACCTATTAATCTAGAATGTTAGCATATTAAGAACTCTGATAATTCCTGCAGTTAAAAAGAACTGTTTTCCCAGCATGGAGGTTCCTCAAAATGTTGAAAATAGAACTGCCCTATGACACAGCAATTGCACTATTGGGTATTTACCCTAAAGATACAAACATAGTGATCCAAAGGGGCATGTGCACCCGAATGTTTATATCAGCAATGTCCACAATAGCCAAACTATGGAAAGAACCTAGATGTCCATCAACAGATGAATGGATCAAGAAGATGTGGTATATATACACAATGGAATACTATGCAGCCATCAAAAGAAATGAAATCTTGCCATTTGCGACAACATGGATGGAACTAGAGCGTATCATGCTTAGCGAAATAAGTCAAGCAGAGAAAGACAACTATCATATGATCTCCCTGATATGAGGAAGTGGCGATGCAACATGGGGGCTTAAGTGGGTAGGAGAAGAATCAATGAAACAAGATGGGATTGGGAGGGAGACAAACCATAAGTGACTCTTAATCTCACAAAACAAACTGAGGGTTGCTGGGGGGGAAGGGGTTTGGGAGAAGGGGGTGGGATTATGGACATTGGGGAGGGTATGTGCTTTGGTGAGTGCTGTGAAGTGTGTAAACCTGGTGATTCACAGACCTGTACCCCTGGGGATAAAAATATATGTTTATAAAAAATAAAAAATTAAAAAAAAAAAAGAACTGTTTTCCTTGGTAAGAGTCCCCAAATATATTCAATCTACAAATCTTTTGTTTATTTAATTGCATTAAAAAAACATAGCAATTATGAATTATCATTCTATACACATTTTGAGAAATGCCTGCTCTATACCAAGCCCTGTGCACTATGCTGGTGATATGGGATTGCATAAAATTGGCAAGGTTCCTATACTCTTGGATCTTATACTCCAGTAGGG
The DNA here is from genome assembly GCF_011764305.1 of Mustela putorius furo. Taxonomy (NCBI): domain Eukaryota; kingdom Metazoa; phylum Chordata; class Mammalia; order Carnivora; family Mustelidae; genus Mustela; species Mustela putorius. The sequence continues at coordinate 25,000,776 of NW_025421341.1, forward strand.
AGAGATGGACGATAGTCATTTCAAAGAGATACTCAGTGGTACATAGTGAAATGAAGAGGGAAGTGACGTTGGGACAATGAGAACAGCATCCACATTAGAAATGGCCTCTTTGGGGGCAGCCGGGTGACTCAGTTGGTTAAGCATCCAGTCTTGATTTGGGGTTAGGTCATGATCTCTGGGTTGTGAGATTGATTCCCATGTCAGGCTCCACACTCAGCATGGAGACCACTGAAGATTCTCTCTCTCCCTTGCCTCTCGCCCTGCTTGCTCTCTGCCTCTCTCTTGAAATCAATACATAAAATCTTTCAGAAAGAAGGAAGGAAGGAAGAAAAAGGAGGGAGAGAAGGAGAGAGAAAGAAGGAAAGAAAGGGAGAGAGGGAAGAAGAGGGGAGGGAGGGAAAAAAGAAAGGAAGGAAGGAAAGGAAAGGAAAAGAAAAGAAAAAAAAAAAGAAAAGAAAAGAAAAGGAGGAGGACCTCTTTTAATTTTTTTAATTTTTTAATTTTTTATTTTATTTTTTATTTATGTTTTAGTATTTTGTTTTATTTTTTATTTTTTATTTTATTTTTCCAGTGTTCCAAGATTCATAATTTATGCACCACACCCAGTGTTCCATGCAATATGTGCCCTCCTTAGTACCCACCACCAGGCTCACCTAACCACCCTCCCTCTCCCCTCCAAAACACTCAGTTTGTTTCTCAGAGTCCACAGTCTTTCATGACTTGTCTCCCACTCCGATTTCCCCCAGTTCACTTACCTTTGCTTCTCCTAATGTCCTCCATATTATGCCTTATGCTCTACAAGTTAGTGAAACCATATGATAATTGACTCTCTGCTTGACTCAGTATAATCTCCTCCAGTTCTGTCCATGTTTATAAAAAATTTGGGCATTCATCCTTTCTAATGGATGCATAATATTTCATACTTTAGCCATTTGTCTGTTGAAGGGCATCTTGGCTCTTTCCAGTTTTGCTGCTATGAACATTAGGGTACATATTGAATTCTTTTCACTACATCTCTATCTTTGGGGTAAATATCCAGTAGTACAATTTCAGGGTCATAAGATAGCTCTATTTTTAATTTCTTAAGGAATCTCCATACTGTTTCCCAAAGTGACTGCACCAACTTGCATTCCCATCAACAGTGTAAGAGGGTTCCCCTTTTTCCACATCTTCTCCAACACTTGTTGTTTACTATCTTGTTGATTTTGGCATTCTTACTGGTGTAAGGTGGTATCTCAATGTGGTTTTGATTTGAATTTCCCTGATGGCTAAAGGTGATGAACATTTTTTCATGTCTGATAGCCGTTTGTATGTCTTTTTTGGAGAAGTGTCTGTTCATGTCTTCTGCCCATTTTTTGACATGATTATGTGTTTTTTGAGTGTTGAGTTTGAGGAGTTCTTTTTAGATCTTGGATATCAACCCTTTGTCTGTAATGTCATTTGTGAATATCTTCTCCTATTCTGTGGGTTGCCTTTTTGTTTTGTTGACTATTTCCTTTGCTGTGCAGAAGCTTTTGATCTTGATGAAGTCCCAAAAGTTCAGTTTTGCTTTTGTTTCCTTTGCCTTTGGAGACATGTCTTGAAAGAAGTTGCTGTGGCCGATGTCAAAGAGATTACTGCCTATATTCTCCTCAAGGATTTTGATACATTCCTGCCTCATGTTGAGGTCTTTAATCCATTTCGAGTTTATCTTTGTGTATGGTGTAGAAAATGGTTGAGTTTCATTCTTCTATACACAGCTGTCCAATTTTCCCAGCATCATTTACTGACGAGACTGTCTTTTTTCTACTTTATATTTTTTCCTCCTTTGTCAAAGATTATTTGATCATAGAGTTGAGGGTCCATATCTGGGCTCTCTACTCTGTTCCACTGGTCTATGTGTCTGTTTTTGTGCCAGTATCATGCTATCCTGGTGATCACAGCTTTGTAGTAAAGCTTGAAATCAGGCAACATGAGGTCCCCAGTTTTATTTTTCTTTTTCAACATTTCCTTAGCAATTTGGGGTCTTTTCTGGTTCCATACAAACTTTAGGATTGTTTCTTCTAGCACTTTAAAAAATGCTGGTGGAATTTTGATGGGATGGCATTGAAAGTATAGATTGCTCTGGGCAGTCCAGATATTTTAACAATATTTATTCTTCTGGTCCATGAGCATGGAGTGCTTTTCCATCTTTTTGTGTCTTCTTCAATTTCTTTCATGAGTGTTCTGTAGTAGGAGAACCTCTTTTAGGAAGCCATATGTCATGAATGGAACAGACTTTGGGATGGGATAAGCTGTCCTACAATGTAACAACAAAAACAAAAAAGTGCATCAATAGCCTGAAGTAAAAAGAAATGTGCTATCATGACACAACAGGACATGTAGGAAACTTTAAAACATATTGTTTACGGGCATCTGGATGGCTCAGTTGGTTAAGCTTCAGCCTTCGGCTCAGGTCATGATCTCAGGGTCCTGGGATCAATGCCACATCAGGCTTCCTGATCAGTGAGGAGTCTGCTTCTCCCTCTCCCTCTGCCCCCCCGCCCCGTTCTCGCTCTCTCAAATAAATCAAATTTTTAAAATATATATATTGCTTGGTGAAAGAAGCCAGTCTGTAAAGGCAATATATTGTATAATTCCAGCTATATTACTTTCTGGAAAAGGTAAAAATTGATCAGTCATTACCAGAAGTTTGGGAGAGGGAGAGAGGATGAAGAGGTGGAACACAGGTGATTGTTAGGGTAGCAGCTCTTCTGTATGATACTATTACAGTGGATACATGCACACCACTGTACATTGGTCAAAACCACAGAACTTTCTGTACAGTGGGAAGAGTGAACCCCAATGTAAATTATGGAGTCTACTTATTAACGATGCATTAATATTGATTCACTGATGCTAATAGATGTACCACAGTAATGCAGGATGTTAACAACAGCAGAAACTGGAAGCTGGAGAGAAAGGAGATCCATGGAAATTCCCTACTATTGCCTCAATTTCCTGTAAACTTCAAAGTTATCTTTAAAAAATGCTCCTGGGACACCTGGCTGGCTCACTTAGTAGCACATTCCATTCCTGATCTCAGTGTCGTGAGTTCAAGCCCCATGCTGGGCATAGAGCTTGCTTTAAGTAAATAATTAATAAATCCAAAAAATAAAAAAAATATGGCGGCCTGGCTGGCTCAGTAGGAAGGATCTGTGACTCTTGATCTCAGGGTAATAAGTTCGAGCCCTGCATTGGGCATAGAGATTACTTAAGTAAACAAATATTTTTAAAATTTAAAAATCAAAAATTAAAAAGTGCTTCTGATACATCTTTGAAAATAAAGTGTAATCATGGCTGCAAAGCCCTGTGGTTCAATGGAGGATAGAGCGTTTTCTGTATGAAGGAGCCCAAAAACATCATGAGCATTATGTTCTAAGTGGAGCTTCCTAAAGTCTGGCTGCCCCCTTTCCAAAAGCTTCAGGTAAAATGGCTGTCCTCTTCCTTCTGCCTCTCCAAATGCTTTAAGTTTTAGCTGAGTTCCCTCTGTGTTCCATCATTTAAGTTCCATCACATAGGCTTACCATGTAGCTGTTCTATGTGCTACCCTGATATTTAAGACCAGTTTACAAACTTCTCTATATATGTCCCTGCTACATTTTCTGGCAGGGTCAGCAAGATACTCTGTAAAGGACCAAATGCCTCATGTGTAGGTTTAGAGAGCCACATATGGTCTCTGCCACGTGACTGTTTTTTAACCACCCTTTAAAGATGTAAAAACAAACAAACAAAAAAAATCATTCTTAGTCCAAAGAAAGCATCTGGACTAGAAGTGGCCCATGGGCACTGTTTGATAACCACCATCCCAATTATTCTAGAACAATCTCCGGAATAGGCAGTTTTCTAAGAATGAGGCTTAATTAGACAAAGATTCAGAGCTCATTCGCAGTCACACCAGGTTACTGATACACACACATACACACAGACACACACATTTACACACTCACACACCTGCCATCAAGGAATTTAATGTGAAGAAACAGATGGCACAGCGGTTCTCAACCCTGCCTGTACATTAGAATCATCTGAGAAGTTCTTTCAAAATATCCATACTCAGGCCCCACTACAAACTAATTGAATTGGAATGTCTGGATGAGAGCCCGGGCATCTGTGTTTTTTAAAGCTCTCCAGGTGATTCTGTTTTGCAGCTTAGTTAAGAATGAATGTTTCAGGGTTGTGGTTGTCAAACAAGACCTTGCATAAGAATCACCTGGGACTTGTTAAAACTCAGATTGATGCCCCACCCCCACAGTTGCTGATTCAGTAGATTTGAGGCGGGTGCTAGAGTTTGTGATTTCTAACAAGTTTCCAAGTGATGGTGATGTTGCTGGTCTGGGGAACCACACTTTGAGAATCACTGTCATGTGGAATGGCAAAGCGATCCAGGTGAGAGATTTCCTCTTTTTTCCAGGTGGAATTTTTTGATGAGTTTCGTTGGTAAGTTAATTGTTTTTTGTTTTTTCCTGAACTTAGAAGTTTCTAGGACTCAAGAAAAAGGAAGATAAGAGAGCAACCCGAAGGTAAGGACCATATGAAGACATAGAATAAATTCTTAACAAATATTTGTTTAATTTAGGAAAAGGCAAGTTCTGACAGGAGCAGGGGAGTTACATGGCTTTGCTTTCTCAGTGGAGAAAGAAGAAATCCTGAGTAAGTAGCAAAGACATTTCAAAGACTGGCTTGAACACATTTCCTAATCACATAGAGAATGCCCATGTTGAAGGAAACTCACCAAAGCCAACAATAGCAGTTGAAAGATTTAGTTGATTATATGCTCTGGGCCCAGTATTTTGGGGAGTCCATTCAAAAGGGAAAATACACCTTTAGTCAAGAAAATCAATGCCATGAAAACTGGGAAGAGTGCATTCTCTGTTGAAGTATTCAGGTATGAATCAGAGAAGGAGACAAACCATAAGAGACTCTACATCATAGAAAACAAACTGAGGGTTGCTGAGGAGGAGGATGGATGGATGGATGACAGACAGTAAGGAGGGCATGTAATGTAAGGAGCACTGGCTGTTATAGAAGACTGATGAATCACTGACCTCTACCTCTGAAACTAATAATACATTATATGTTAATTAAATTTAAATAAAAATAAATAAAATAAAATATTCAGGTATGACAGTTTTACCTGCATGTGTAGACTTTGTTTAACAAGGAGAGAATCCCAGAAATGCTACCTGGTTTCAAATATTCCTCTCATCATCCTCTGTAAGAGAACCTGATGAAAACTTTTACTCCAAGTATGGTCTCTAGGCCAGGTGCATTGCTACCAGGATTAGAAACAGGGTCTCATTATGACTTCAGGGGACCATAGGTGTTTTTGTCTTCATGGGTCCCTCTTAGTAAGAAAAGTGAAATGTTTTTATTTATGGTTATTCCAATATAAAGACAGATATATTAATATTATACCTAAAACCTTTTTTTTTTTTTCAACCTAAAAGTTCAACTTTTAAAAGAAATGAAAACATTGCCTTGGGCCCCTAAGAGAGTATCTAATGGCCAAGTTGGCCCTAGTGAGAAACAGACTCTTGAGCTTCACCCCTGAGTTACCAAATCAGACTCCACATTTTAACAAGATCTCCAAGTGACTTAAATGCACAATGGAGTTTGAGAAGCCCTGTATACAAAGTTCTGACTTTTTCATACCTTCTGAATCCTGAAACTAAACTACCATATTCTTTGTGCCATGTATCAGCAGTGTGCTTCCAGAATCCCCACTGGCCTTGGGCTGTGCTGTCTAAAATTACACAGAGCTTTCCATCCAGGTGGACACGGAGGATATAAGGGGGCTTATATAAGAGTTCTCATCCTTTAAAATCACTGAGCAGCTGCAGAGGTATGGAATTCTAGCAGACACTCAATATTCTAATTGCATAGAATATTTCACAGAAACTAAGTGGAATCCTGATAATCATTTTCTGATAGTACTGGTGATTAGGGACATTACTGCAAATAATACTGGTAATTACAGATAAGTATGAGTGGAGGTGCCCATTCCTCCCTGACCAATGAACTGGAGTTACATAACAGATCTCAACATTTGCACTCTATTTTTTCCAGTAACATTTATGAACATAAGGAAAAAACAGTCTATTTGTATCGAAACAAAGCTTCACATCTAAGAATATAAAACAGCAACTCCAAGTCTGGAATTTATTACCAGTGTCTGAGACCACTGTGTCAAGTTCCTCTATCTCAATGATTCTCAAACCCTATCAGTAGTAAAAATTACTTTAGAATGTTATATTTAAAAATAAACAGAAATTGACTCAAAATGGGTAAGGCCTAAATGTAAAACACAAAACTATAAAACTTATAGAAAATAGAATTGAAGTGGCTCCAGGTGACTTTGGATATGATGGTGATTTTTTTTTTAGATATAACACTAAAGCATGTGCCATGAAAAAGAAAATTTAGAAATTGGATTTCATTAAAATTTACAACTTCTGCTCTGCAACAGACACTTGAAAGAACAAAAAGACAAGTCACAGATTGGGAGGAAACATTTGAAAAGTACCTATTAAAGGACTGCTGTCTGAAATACACAAAGAAGTCTTAAAACTCAACAACAAACAGAAAGTAAACAACCTAATTTAAAAATGAGCAAAAGATCTAAAGAGACAGCTAACTGAAGAAGATATACAGAGGCACCTGGTCAGCTCCATTGGCTGAGCATCCAAGTCATGGTTTCAGTTCAGGCCATGATCTCATGGGCCATGAGATCGAGCTCTGCCTGGGGCTCTGCACTCAGTGAAGTGTCTGCTTAAAGTTCCTTACCCCCTGCCTCTCCCCACCATGAACTCTCTCTCCAATAAATAAATAAATCTTCAAAAACAAAAAGATATACAGATAGTAAATAAGCAGATAAAAAGATGTTCAACATCATGTGTCATTAAGAAATTGCAAATTAGAACAACAAGATACTACTACTTAGTTATTAGAATGATAGATCAAAAAAAAAAAAAAAGGAACATCACATGCTGGCTAGGGGTGGACAAGAGAAACTGTCAGGCATTCATGATGGAAATGCAAAATGGCGCATCTACTTTGGAAGATAGCTTGGTGGTCTCTCACGAAGTTAACACAATCTTACCGTTCAATCCACTATTAGTGCTCCAAGGCCTTACCATTCAATCCACTATCAGTGCTCCAAGGTCTTTATTCCAGTGAATTGAAAACTTATGTCCACACAAGAACTTGCACATGATTGTTCATTACAGTCCTGCTCACCATTGCCCAAAGTTAGAAGTCATCAAGGTGTCCCCCAATAGGTACATGGATAAACTAGGGTGTATCTATAAAATGTGTTATTTAACATTAGAAAGAAATGAGCTACCAAGCCACATAAAAACATGGAGGAATCTTTGATCCATATTTCTAAGTTAGTTAAGCCAATCTGAAAAGACCACATACTATATAACATTCCAGAAAAGGCAAAACTATGGAGGCAGTAAAAGATCAGTGGATGCCAGGGGTTTAAAGGGATGATGGGGAGGATGAATAGGGGGAACACAGAATTTTTAGAGTAGTGAAACCACTCCCTACGATACTACAGTGGACAACTGGCATTATTCATTTGTCAAAATCCTTAGAACGGTACAACAGAAAGAGTGAACCCTAACATAAGTTATGGACTTTAATTAATAACAGTGTGTTGGTATCAGTTATCAGCTGTGGCAAATACACTACACTGATGTTAATAATAGGGGACAATGTTAACAAAAGGGGATGGAAATCTTAGGGGGAGATACTTGAACTCAGTACCTTCTGCTTGATTTTCTATAAACCTAAAACAGCTCGAAAAGATAAAGTGTACTCATTAAAAAAATAAAACAGCCTTGCACTACATGACAAAACAAAAGGCTCAGAACTCTCCTTCAGTAATTCTTCCCAGGAGCTATTATTCCATCCAGGCTGCTGAACTTATCGAACTTTTTATAGCAAGACAAAGTGAAAATGACCTTAACTGAGTCCCAGACTTCATTCTTGACAGTTGTTGGACGTGGCCCACATAGACACCTAGTGCAAGAAAACCTGTATGAACACAGCAAGAGTAATCAGAACCACTGCATACAAGGAATGAGATCAACTATGTGGTGTTATTTTATTTAATCTTCATAGTAATTTGTGACAAGGATTATAATATAATCCTCTTAGAGAAATTTTTTAAAAAAGAAAAACTCAGAGAATGTGATTTTCTCCAAGTTACAAAGCAAGTTTTTGAGAGTCAAGTTTCAAACTGACCTACTGTACAACTATACTTGTGCTTTTCCTCTTGTGCAAACCTTTTTCCTCAATTCTGTGGGAATTCCCTTTAGTTCTAATCCCAGGGATTTTTTTTTTTTTAAGATTTTATTTATTTATTTGACAAACAGACAGAGATCACAAGCAGGCAGAGAGGCAGGCAGAGAGAGAAGGAAGCAGGCTCCCTGCTGAGCAGAGAGCCATGTGGGGCTTAATCCCAGGACCCTGGGATCATGTCCTGAGCCGAATGCAGAGGCTTTAACCCACTGAGTCACCAGGCGCCCCTAACCCTGGGGATTTTTGTACCTGTTGTTTCACATTGGCACAATCTACTGAAAACATTCTTCTGGCAAAATATTAATATGTCGGGGCACCTGGGTGGCTCAGTGGGTTAAAGCCTCTGCCTTCGGCTCAGGTCATGATGTCGAGCCCGGCATCGGGCTCTCTGCTCTGCGGAGAGCCTGCTTCCTCCTCTCTCTCTGCCTGCCTCTCTGCCTACTTGTGATCTCTGTCTGTCAAATAAATAAATAAAATCTTTTTTTTTTTTTAAATTAACATGTCTTCTCCAAAAATGTGTGTGTTTGTTTGTTTGTTTGTTTGTTTGGGTTTTTTTTGTTTGTTTCGTTTTGGTTTTGGTTTTACTTTAAGCTTTTATTTCTTCCAAAAATTAATATTCTCATCTTCACTGGCTTGTGGGTTGATCATATATTTGAATGCCAACTTTTCAACTTTCAAGCATGTCCCTGCTCCAGTCAAACAGAACCCATATCTTCTTATTTTAAAGGCTGGGCAGCAACGGGCCACAGCTATCATGGAGAAAAGTATGGTCAAGATTAAAACAAGTCAGAGTTCTCTGCTGGAGGTCCAAATCAGTAGCATACTTTCAAGGAAAGAGGGGAGTAAGGAAACAGTAATATCCAAAAGATAAATAAAATAAAATCAGTATCAAGAGATTCACCTGCAGCAAGAGATGAACAACCCAGGAATAAATAGAAATAATGCTGGATAAAGCCAGAACTCAAACAAGCCAGGAGGTAAACTGAGCTGGTAGAAGGTACCAAGCTATGCTGTCTCATCTCTAGAGATATTGTACGCTTCCAGGAAAGAGGCAACTTACAGACTGAATTATATGAGACTCATGTGGCTGAAATGAACACATGGAGAGGAGAGGAGTTCTTAAGATATTCTTTTCTTTTCCAAATAAGAAGAGCAATGACATTTCTAAGATGTAACTGTATGCTAAGCACTGTGCCAGAGTATATAGAACATCATCTCATCCAGTGGTCAGAGAAACCAAATGAAAACCATAGCATTATCTCCCCTTACAGGTGAAAAAAGTGTCATCTTCAAAAGCTTGAACAACTTCCTAAGAGTACAAGTAAAGACTCAGAAGCAAATCCTTTTCGTTCCAAAATCAGTCATCTCAGCCACTGTAACATGCTGGCTTATTACTAAATATTAGGTGGTGATAAGCTGCTACTATCTTACAAGTTTTAAAGATATATTTCATTCATTTCAACAATATGAATAACCATCGTTGCAATGGGATAGGTCTTTTGGGGGACGAAGCTTTCTAATGCTCTGTAGAAAGCATTGCAAAATTGCAACCTAGCTAGTCAAGCCTAATATAATCCAACAGAGACCCTGTTTGGCCTGTCAGCCACTCTGACAGCACCAGGAACCTCATCTTGTTCCCCTTTTGTGCCTCCAGTGCAAGTACATTGCCCAGACCTCAAGTGTTTAACAGATGTTTGATAAAGGGATGGTAAAAGTATACCATTCGCATTATAGTTAAGAGTGAACTCGAGGTCCAATGTACTTGGCATTCAAATCCTAGCCCTCCTCCCACTTATTCAATGTGTGACCTTGGTCAAGATAACATAATCTCAGAGAGTCTTAAAGACTTTATTTATTTATTTGACAGAGAGAGACACAGTGAGAGAGGGAACGTAAGCAGGGGGAGTAAGAGAGGGAGAAACGGGCTTCCCATGCCCAAGGAGCTCTATGTGGGGTTCAATCCCAGGACCATGGGATCATGACCTGAGCAGAAGGCAGACACTTAATGACTGAGCCACCCAGGGACCGCTCTCATAGAGTCTTAAATTCCTTGTATGTAACATGGACCATCAAAACACCTACCTAGACTATCTGAATGACTAAAGTAAGACTACACATTTAAAACATTAAATGCAGTGCCTGCTATACAGAAAGCAATAAATAGTAACTCCTCCTTCATTTTTTCTATGTAACCTGGTATTTCAAAGTATAAGAAAAAAACACAAAGAAACAAGCAAACGTTCCCATTAAACAGAGATCGCAGGAGTTTGAACGTTGAAGCATACTCCTGTGGTTGACATTAACGTATTCTTACTTAAGGTATTAGTTTTGGAACATGGTAGATCATTTTCTCAACGAATGCTAAATTATTTAAGTAGCAAAGTCATCTTCTTTGCAGATTTGAATTGCTGTCTCACAAGTCTGTTATCTGGTCGTCCTTTGAATCATAAGCCGTTAGCTCTTCTGCTTGCGGCCGTTTTAGAAAAGTCCCAGCCAGCTCTGATTTGTCGGTTTCACTTCACAGATAGGAGGGTGCACAGATAAAATCTATTAAGCCAGCAGGGCACCCATTAATGTTCCAGTGGCAGTAATTAATTCCGGATGGAAAAATAGCTACAAATATTTCCCCAAAACTGAACCAGATGTTTTGGCAACGGGATGAAGGCACAAACCTGAAAAACTCCACATGCCACGGACAAAGGCTCTTCAGAAGCGGACCTGGTGGGAGCCAGAGGCTGCGCATGATCTCAGCACGCTGGTAGCGGTAAATAAGAGCAAAGAGAGTCTCCCTCCTGTGTAACTGCAGTCCCCCCCAGCATACAAAGAAAGGACTAGAAGAACCGTCCACTTATTAAAATCTCCTCTGATAATGAAGCCAACGAATAACACGTCTGTATTTCCATGTGTGAGGCACCATCAATTCACAGTGGGCAACTTAGTCATGCCTCATATATCATTTTCCTAGGCAGCTTACAAGGATACAGATTCCTCATTAATAAGCAGTAAAGATATTAATTATCACCATATTCATTTACTGGTCAATTAACGAATGAAAACTTAAAGTGCATTTCCACGGCTGGCCAAAGGTGACCCGGGAGACCCCTGAATAACCAGCATATATATATATTTTTTTTTAATTTTTGTCTTTTAGACTGTTGCTTTCCACTCTCACCCCCTCCCCAGCTTGCTTCTCCTAAGACATCCACTGTGGGCTATTTCCCTGCACAGCACATCATTTCAATATTTTGACAAAAATGTTTTCCAGTATAGCAAAGCTCACTCCAGTTATGACATGTGTGTCTACCAAGAAGCTGTCACGATATCCTGTCATGAAGTGAGATGAAAAAATTTACTGCATCCATGGAGACTTCAATTAATAACGGTGGTGCTGGTTTCCATCAGCAGGGGCAGCCGAGGAGGGTGAGAGCAGCCCTGAATCAGCTGGACGGGACTTCAGGGCAGCACACTTGAATGTCCGCAGAGCAGGAATAAGCCGTTCGCCAGCCACAGCGTCCACACAGGACTGGGGAGGGTAGCACAGTGACACCCACTACCGCCTCCTTAGGCTGGTGAGTTTCATTCTGTCAAGTCAATTGCTACCCTGGTACCTATCTTATTAGTGTTAATTTATCTCCAGTGCTAAGGAGGTTAACGACACTGTTATTTTCTCAGCTACTGAGCTTTACTGCATGTCTGCAGGATAATACTCCAAGTAACCTCATCAGAGGAAGGAATCACAGAGACAACCTCGCTACACAATAAATAACCCTTAAAAATAATGTGTCCTTCCAAGTGAGGAAATAAAGCAATATAATGTTAATTGTAGAGACTATGGAGGAAACATTTTTTATCCATCAAAAGAGACAGCATAATGGTTGCACCTTCCTTAAAACAGGCTATCATTGAAAATCCTACTTAAGGAACTGAAGCCATGTTTTCAGGTAGCTCGCTTCAGAGCAAACTGCAAATTCACTAAGGTAAGACCTACAGGCATTTTCTGATTGGCCATCATAAGCCTTCTTGTTTTATTTTCCTGTCAAACACTGCTTTGTAGACCTGAGCCGTCCAGGGTGGAGAAGCACAGAAGGGACACATTACCTTAACTCCCTTAGTACCAATAATCATGTATTCCAAATCAAAGGATGTCCTCAAGTGGCGATCGGCTAAATGACCCTGCCTTCCCTCCACTCACCCATACCCCTTACCCCCATCTCATGGATTATATCATGCCTGGCTGATCTGATCTAATAGCCAGCTTCCTAAAGTTCACATCCACGGAAGTGTCGCCAAAATTTTAAACACAATTTAGAATGTTAACTTAAAATTATCATGTGAAATAACTAGAGGTGTGTTGGGGTGCTCCATGGTTTTGTGATTTGATCATTCTATGAAAACTGTTCTTGAAATTTCTGGGGAGACAATCAACCCATTATCATATAGACTTATTTTTTTCCTTGTAAAATTCTGACCCCTTAACATTATATTAAATTTTACCACTGACAGGGAAAAAATATATATATATTTCCACTGTTCATGAACTTTTGCCAACCCACAAGTTCCCTGGTACTATGACAGGAAATAATTCCAAACACAAACTGCAATGAGATGTGAATAAAAATGTTAAACGACCTCTCAGCCTTTTAATATTCTCTCACTTGACAAACAGTGTTGAGCTGGCTGAAGCAATCGCTAAAATGTTTTCAGGCAGCCCTATGTTGTACTTCTATGAAGAGTAAGTCTGGAAATTCACCCACCCCAAGCCAAGCCATTGCTGAGGTCAGATTTAACTCTAAGGTATCTGTTCTTTAGACAGATCAGGTTGGTTTAGGGGGTCCTGGCTATCTCAGTCAGAGGAACATGTGACTCGATCTTGGGGTTGTGAGTTCAAGCCACATGTTGGGTATAGAGATTACTTAAATAAATAAAAACTTTTTAAAAAAGAAAAAGAAAAATCAGTTTCTTTTTTTTCCCCCTTGCATTTCTTCACTCTTTTGCTTTGCATCAGCTGTACCCCTTCTCTTCTGGGGTTCCCCTCCCACAAGGAAACTGTAATTTGATCACTTGATGAGAATTTCAATAAACAGGAGAAGTTACTAGAAAACAAGAGAGATGAGCTGAACTGTTAATACTGGGGAAGTCAGCTGGGTTTATTCACTAGCTAAGTGATTTGCTCTCTTTCACCACCTTTGCAGAATACAGTTCAAACATTTATATGCTTTATCAAAACTACAAAGTATTTCATGTCACAGACCTCTGGGATTACTCTTAAATAATCAAAGTTATAAATATTGGTTGTACAAATCTCAGTAGCCACACACAGACACATTTGTATATGCAATGCTTCCCCTGGTTTTTTGACAGACAACTCCTTGAGTGATCTATTCCTTTACTATCCCCTCTGTATAGGCAATGGTTTCCACCACATACAGAAATCAAGAGAAGTCATAACAGAAGAGGAAATGGCTTGGCCCACATGTCTTTGTGTATCTACCAGGTGCTTCAGGCTCACAAATTCTTATTACAACTAAAAGAGTATATGGGCTTTTCCCCAGTGAACACATGAGGATAGTAAAACTAGAGAAGCTGGGTAATCGTAGGGATCGCACAGCTGGTGGTGCAGGCGGAAATGGTTGCAAAGCCTGTGTGTTTCCTATTGCATCTCTCTGTGTCTCCACTTTGTGCACCTTGTGTTTCTGGGCCCCACCCTGGGAAAACATCCAACATCTCTAGGCCCAGCATTAGCCCAGATACCAAGTGTTTCATTCATTCTGACAATGGTCATTAACCCTGAGCACCTAAAAGAATCTGTTTGGGTTGTGAATCACTGTTTTGAAAACAATCCACATGTCCCTGGTAAAAATTAAAGAAATAAAGATTAACTTAATCATTTCCATTAGTCCTATGGCTTGTATGGCTTAGATGTTATCCTAATGTGCTATCACATGACTATGCTGTTGGTTGCAAGCACAGACCACTGCTCAAGTTAATTTGAGCTCTTCTGATGCGGAAGGGTACCTGCCAAATGAACTGAGAGGAGAGGCTATAGTATCAGCATTAGAAAACAGGAAGGAAGTAAGGGAGGTTATGGATGAAAAATAGTTGGAGATGAACATTGTCACTACTGTCACTGCTGATTATAGACTCCAAGGTGTCCACCACTTCTGCTGGGCTTTATCATCTCAGTGCAAAATCACCCACTCAACTTTCAAAATCTTGGGCTACAGGGTCAGGCCAGCTGAGACTAGCTCCTGTGCCCATCCTTCCATCTGGCCTCCAGGGTATGGGGGACAAATTCAGCACATTCTGTAGTAAAGAAGTGACTCAGCTTCCCAGCAAAGGCTATACAGCAGAGACTCAGCAAAACCAGAAGGAGGTTCTTCTGTTGAGCAACTCTCCTGCGAAAAATGCCAGGCATCCACTACAAGTAGCCTTGAAATATTCTTCCAAACAGTTCTATTCACGATAAATAATATTCATAGGTATTTGTTTGTTTGACTGAGTAAGAACATCAAGAGATAAGTAGTGCTATCTTTAATTTTTGAATTGGCAATTTGTTTCTTTGTTTCAAATATATCAATATTTATTTCCAGATATTTGGTTTTGATCGATAGTGCAACTCATGACCAGTGTGATATGAGAAAGAATGTTTTAGAATTAAATATATGCCTCTTTTTTATTTTGCAACTTGAAAGCATGGAAAAATATTTCTCTTGGAAAATTCAGCACCCCACATGAACTGTGACCAACTACAGCTGAAGTCAAGAGGCCTGCTTTCCAAGGAAGGTAGGTTCTTTAACCTACCCTCTCTGGGCTCTGAGCTCACCTTCCTCATTTGTCATTAAGGCTAATGATATCCTAGTATGATGTTTCCAAGGGTAAAATATGGTGGTGCTTGGCAGATAGTAACTGCTCAGTATTTATTCAGTCTAAATGTTTATCTCTCTGAAGGGTTGCATCCAGTGATTATAAGCTATTAATCATCACAATTTCTTCCCATAACTACTGTGTGGTCATAAAGACAACTCTATATCCTCAGTACTTCCAAACCAGCAACTCAGAGTAGGGTTGTCTTTATTGCACTCTAAAGCTTAAACCACAACTATAAATCACATTCATTTCAAATGTATTCTCCTCCAACCTTGATGTCATTGACATTCTCTCTGAAGAGACTCACTTTGCGTGGGAAGCTCCATCAGTGGATAAGCCATCATGGTCACCTAGCCTACTCTGTTTGTAGCATTTAAATAGGATAATGGTGAAGAAGGCAAGCACCAAAAACATAAATCACACTTTCTGCCCTCTTGGGAGCTTACAGTTTAGTTTAGCAAGGACAAAAGGCACACATATATGCACCCATACCAAAAGTAAGTTAGTCATGCATTTGAGGGCACTAGCCAACAAGGTCGTTTTAGCTCAAGGATCACTGGAATCTAGAACAAGATTCTCTACAAGAGAGAGGTTAGAATTCATGGAAGATGTTTCCTCTTGAGAAAGAGGTTAACAGAAGAATTACTTAACTAGACAAGAAAGAAAAGTTTAGCCAACTAATCCAGGAAAAGATAAAGCAGGATGAGATAGGAATGTTTTAGCTCATAGTAGAGAAAACCCTTGATCAATATCCAGAGTTTTCAGTGAACCAGAGAAATCCATGGATTTCTCCTTTTCCCACCTCGAGTGAATTTCCTATCTTCTTCTCTACTAGGCCACCTCAAAATTAATATTGAGGTATCATGTGGTCCTCTAACATTCCTGGTAATATCTCTCACCCTGAATTTACAGTGATCATCATCAAACTATTTTTGAATCATATTACTACACTTTATATAAATTACCTTTCCCAGTGTCATGAAGGCCTGTCTCAAATTGTTCAGTTAAAAAAAAATTCATTTTCCCCAGAATGGGGAATCTAGAATTCCTGGAGACATTTCATGCATATACCCCAGGGCTTTTCTAAGTCACTGAGCTTCCTCATCCATACAGAGCAGAAAGGAAGTATACCAAAAGGACACTTACATTTGCAAAATAGAAGGTAGCTCAGGGACTTTCATTCAGAATCCGAGAGGGTTCCTAACAAAAAACACTTTGTGAACCTCTGTTTGAAATGTTGTTTTTATGATGCCAGCTATGGTAATTGTGCTGTCCCTGAAGTAATAGAAGTAGGTGGTTAATTTTCACAGTCATTCAAGCCATCATTGTTAGACTAGGTGTTCATTGTCCTGACCTCATCAGATGACTGCTGATTATTTTTCTCAGTAGAATCATAAATGTTTTTCTTCCTCTTGGCGCATTTTATTGTCCTTGCTTGGAATGTCTACTTATCTTTGATCCAATGGTACTTAAAATCTACCTTTATCCTAAGTCCTGGTTATATTCACATTGAATGCACTTGGGATGCCTGTGTACATTCACTCGCTGAATGTTAATTATAAGCCTCTCAACATTGCAGTCTTTAGCTTCTGAATTCATTTTCACACTATTTACATTGTTCTTCTTTTAAAAAAAATGGTTTTGGGGAATAATTTTGCCAATAGCACCCCATGGGTTCATGAAATTATACAACCTCTGTTCTAATGGCTTTCATCAAGATTTCCTAGGCTTTTGCTGGTGTGGCAAAGGAACATTTAAGACAGCACAGACTTACTCTCATTGTCATAGAGATAATGTATATGCTACAGTTGTTGGAGATGCTCCTACTCGAACTAGAATTCCATCAAGGTTTACTGAGTTATTATGGGTGATATAGGTGTCAAGGTGCAGACAAAAGGTATGGTTCACTAACACTCTCATTTATGAACACTAAGGAAGTGTAGTAAAAGACCTGTACTCACAATTCAATACGTCCATGGCCACCAATATACACAGAACCATGGTGAGTGAAAGAACAAAACAGATGTCAGAGAGAAGAAAACAGACAACACAAGAAAATTAATTGCTTTCAGTTTAAATTCCTTTCCAGAGTTATCTGGACTTTTTTGCTTATGCTGAAGAGGCGTTCTTCTCTCAAGTCAAAGATTAGTTATCTACTGTAGATGGGTGGAAGGAGGACAATTTTGCCCACCTTATGTTGTTTTTTTATTCATTGTTTTATGTAGTCAGCCAATGTACACTGAAGGCTTATTGTGGTTCAATCAAGTTACATGCTGGCCTTCCTAAACTGTAGAAGACAAGAGAGAAAGAGGAATTGAATCTGGGAGAGATGAGCAATGAGGTGAAATGCTTACATATCAACATCTACCTCCTTAATATTTTGTTAAAATGACCCATTGAATAGCCTAGATATACTAGTTATCTAAGGCTGTGTAACAAATTATCAAGAAATGTAGTACTATAAAACAGAAAACCTATTATTATCTCCCAGCTCCTGTATGTCAGGAATCCACATGTGGCTTAGCTGGGTGCTTCTGGCTCAAAGTCTCTCAAGAGGTTGAAAACCGTTGGCTGCAGATGCAATCTTATCTGAGGTTTGACTGGGGGAGAGTCCACTACCAAGCTTATTCACCTATTCTGACAGTCCTCAGTTCCTTGGTAATTGCTGGACTGAGGGCCTCAGTTCATTGGTCAGAGACCTACCATAGCATTTCAGCATGCAAGAACATTTAAGATGAAATTTATGGTCTTTCCGTAACCTAATCTAGGAAATTACATCCTATCACTTTTGCCAATTTCTGTTTGCTAGAAGCGAGTTAATAGGTCTAGCCCACACTCAAGATGTGAGAATTACACAAGGGCATGACAGTTAGAAAGTGAGGCTCATCAGAAGATGTTATTAGAGGCTATCTACCTACCTACCTGTAGGCTTGGAGATACTGAGATCATTTGCTGCACTCATGTCTTGTCAGCTAAAGACCTGAAATAAAGTTCTTAAAATGGTCAATCTAGCAAAGGTGTCCATATGCTCTAGTTTTCCCAAGACAGTCATGGTTCAAACTTATTGTCCCAGTATGATTATGAATCACTCACTTTCAAAGCACCCAAATGTGAACGATAAATTACATCAGAACTGTTCAGTAAAACTTTCTATTCTGATGGAAATGTTCTATACCTTCTGTTGTTCATTATGGTAGCTACTGGAAATGCATGGCTCTTGAGCACCTGAAATACAGCTAGTACAATTAACGAGCTAAATTATAAAATTTTATTTCATTTTAATTAATTTAAATTTAAATAGACACATGTGGCTAGTGACTACTATATTGGATATTTTGCTATTATTTGGTCACACTAAGGATAGCCCTCTTCACTGGGCTAGAGAATCTAAGATTGGAACATGTCCACTTTGATCCCCTTCTGCTCAATGTGGTCAACTGGACACATCACTTTAACTTTCTAGATATCAACTGAGGAACTCATATATAAAGGGAAACCAAACTTTGTATAAGCTTCTATTTCACCTCCTATCTTTACTTTTTCTCTTGCCATTTTTGTGGCTCTGGTTAAAATGCTATCCTCTACCACAACCTATCCATGAACCTGCTCTTGCCAAGGTCACAGATAACCTCTAATTTTACACACCCCAAAGATGATTTTAAATATCATCTTTCTGGGGCACCTAGGTGACGGTGGTGTAGTCAGTTAAGTATCAAACTCTTGGTTTCAGCTCAGGTCATGATCTCAGGGTCATGAGATCAAGTCCCATATGAGTCTCCCCTCTCCCCACTCAGTGGGGAATGTGCTTAAGATTCTCCCCCCTTCTGCCCCCCACCCTGCCCTACTCATGCTATCTCTCTCTCTCTCTCTCAAATAAATATATATTTATAAATATTTTTAAAATATAAATAAATAAATAAATATCATCTTTCTAATTTTCTGATTATTCCTGATTCTTTTTTTTTTAAAGATTTTATTTATTTATTTG
Organism: Mustela putorius furo; assembly: GCF_011764305.1. NCBI lineage: Eukaryota > Metazoa > Chordata > Mammalia > Carnivora > Mustelidae > Mustela > Mustela putorius. Next base: position 25,019,959 of record NW_025421341.1, read on the forward strand.
AGAGAGAGACAGTGAGAGAGAGCATGAGCGAGGAGAAGGTCAGAGGGAGAAGCAGACTCCCCGTGGAGCTGGGAGCCTGATGCGGGACTTGATCCCAGGACTCTGGGATCATGACCTGAGCCGAAGGCAGTCGTCCAACCAACTGAGCCACCCAGGTGTCCCTGATTATTCCTGATTCTTGAACCAATTTCTCATCATTTCTACTGCATCTGTCTCTCAACTTCCCTCCTACCTCTCTGACTGGTATTTTTCGATCTCCTTTATCATCTTTTCTTTTTCTCCCTGTCCTCTAAATTCAGCACTCTGGGTGGATTATGTAGATGCTAACTCCAAGATGTATTTCAAATTAATTCAGTTCTTTCCATCTCGACTGCACTCAGCTTAGTGCAAGCCACCATCATCTTATTCATCATCATAGTCTCAGAACTGGTCTGATGGCTTCTGTTCTTTCTTTTCTCCACGCTGACAGTGATCTTTATCAAATGCAAGTCAAGCTACTTCACTTCCTTTCTTTAAACCATTGAAAATGGCCTACAAACCCCACATGATCTGGCTCCAGAATTTCTAGAGCTTTATCTCATGCCATTCTCCTGACTACCAGCCAAAGAGGATTTCTTTGTGTTCCTAAGATACAACAAGCATTTTCCTGTCCGAGTCTTTGCCTGATCTGTTTTCTTTGGTTAGAATACCCTTCCTTGACCTGGGTAACTCATCTTTCTCTCTGTCAAGTTTAAGCCTTAACTTTGAAACTACTCCTTGTAAGAGCACCCCAAACAAATTCATGTTCTTATTATTCTCAGAATATCCTGGTCTTTCTTTTATAACATTCATCATAATTTGATGTTTTTATTCATTTCTTATATGAACTTTTTCTCTAGACTATAAGCTCTGTTAGTCAAGGATTTTGTCTATTTTCTTCCTCATTGTATAAAATGTTGAACACAGGGCCTAGCACATACTAGATGCTTGATAAACATTTGCCATTAAGTAAATTTCCCTCTATAATGTGGTGTCCCATTTGGCATTTGGCTCAGCAACTGTGAGAATTCTTCTGAGGACAGTTAAATGTTGAATGCTCTTTGATGTTTCATCTGTATTCTCTAGTCAATTCTTTTTTAATCTATTCTTTACTTTTTGGCAGTTCTCGTGTTTGGAGAACTGATGAGGGTTCTCTGGAATCTGGGAGGATAAAAAGGACAGAGTAAAAGAATACAACCTGAGTCATAGTCAAATGGTGACCATCACTGTGTCTCTTAAGACCATGCTACCAGCTCCAAGAGAGTCACCAAGCAGCTGATAAGAATAATATGCTAAGTACCTGTTGGGTTCTTAACTCAGCTTTCAGTTCATCTGATTCTGATTACATCTATGGCCATTTCATTCCAGGGTGGACTTCTGTCCTTGCTTTTGTTGACTTCCTGAACTGTTAGATTGATTCAATTGGGTATAGACCTTGATCCTTTATATTTCAAATGTGACTACTTTAGACCTAAAAAAGGATATACAACCTGCCTTGGTACATGCCCAGGATCTCCCATGGGCCTTGCTCTCTCTCCACAGTCCCCTCTTTCCACCCTCTTCCCAACACACCCCCAGTATGTTGTCTTTACAGGCAGCCTTGATTTGTTCTGATATGGCCAAATCCTGCCTCCTCTCACTTAATCACCTAATCTCAAAAGGGGACTTAAGTATTATCTATAGAATCTCCCTCACTTATATAAGGTTTGTGGTTTCATTGGTTCCCAGGGAAAAACTGCAGTTCTGCTATAAAAACTGAGTATTAAGCCATCAACATTAGGAGACAGAGAAAGAGACTATTATTTCTAGCAGTAGTTTCTGCTATATTTCATGTCACATGGACTCAATGTTTCACTATCTAGAAAGTCTCTGAGATCCTTCTTCTCTTAATCTTTCTGTCTGCAAAGACTGACTCAAAGGACTCCAAAAAACCCCATTGGTTTGTTATTATAATTTCTCATTGCTTTCATTACAAAGAGCAAGATCTTGTTTCAAGAACGTTTCCAAAACAAATTCTCCTTTTTTTTTTTGTATTCTACTACTGTAAAACATATTTATATAAAAACATATCCATATGCATATTCATTAAATATTCCATTAATACAAAAGTATCTAACCAGCATACATTCTCTATTACTATACTATTTATATCTCTACAATTCCCTGCATTGTTGAGACCTCTGCTTTTTAACTAATGCCGCTGCACTGAGATGTCAAATGTATCAGTGTGTGACTTAAAACACAACGTCAGTTTCCACATTCATGAGATGGACAAAAATAATACTGGTTGCCTCTCTGGATTATGTTACAAGATATGAATACTAATTAAGACAGATGGTAGAAACTATGTCAGCCTCTCTTACTTCCAGAGGTGGAGACCAAATCAACTTAGAGTAAGCCTTCCTTATTTAAGAAGTCTCTTAAATGTCTGACTTGAAGTTGAACAAACATAGGGCGGATAGATTCCCATTGTCTGGAATAAAAGGTGTAACAAAATCTTACAGGGCTCAGTCAAGACTGCCTTTCCTTAAGACCTCTGATATGAAAAGCTGGTCTTTGTGGATGTGCAGATCAATTTGCATAAAAAGCCCAGGGTCTCTGGGAGAGGAGAATCCAAGACCCACAAGCCTACTCACAGGGATATGATGTCACAGAGTTGGGATGCACTGAGGAAATACTTAAGAGTCAGCATCAGGGAAAAGTGGGAATATCAAGGCAATATAATGATAAGCTTTGGGTACAATGGTGAAGCAAGGAAGTATAAGAGAAGGAGTACTATAACTGTACCAAAAGAGGGTCACTTCTGTGTCCAGGGAGAGGACAAAGGAAGCAAAGTTTCCCAATAGCAGTAAGAAAGCTTTATCTTGGGATGTGTATGACTGGTCTTGAAAGAAAATACTCTGAGGTAGCAAGAAGTAACAATGGTGGTGGGCTGATCTTATTCTCAATTCCTCTTTATCTCTTCTTGTTTCTCCTCCTCCTTCTCTGCTTTCTACTTTCTTTAGCACTGTAAGAATATACCCTAGTATATATTCCCTAAATATACCCTAGTGTTCCTTTGACCAAATATACCCAGGTGTTCTTGGACAATTTTGAGGTAGTAGATTCCATAAAGAACATACTAGATTTCATGTTATTAGCTTGGGTAAACAGAGAAGCAAGTGCTTATTTAAAAAAAACATAGAGGTGACTGCATTTATACCTTGAGCCAGGACAGACTATATTATTTATAATAGTAAATGAGTTCTGCAAATGACAATACTCTCTATAAAACATGAAAATTTTTTTCCTGGCTTTTGACTGTGATCTTTTTCTGGGGCCCAGTATACTCTGAAGTTGTCCCAGGTCATCTGAAAAGGTATCAGAGATTGACCAAGATCTAGAATAAAAATAAATCTTCTAAGAAGTATATACACGATGGTGTAAGGGGATGTTTGAGACAACAACTCTAGACTAAGAAATACCATAAAGCACTTCGCTCTCAGATTGCATGATAAAAGCTACATTAAGGCCTTTGAAATCATTCTCCAGCTCCCTATGTAAGTGGTAAAAAAGTACTAGAGAAAAAGCCAGATATCACTGACCCCAGAGTCTTGTACATCACCTCTGCTATAAATTGACTGTCATGTCTTCAGTGTCCATGAAAAGAGATTCAGCAACTGGGAACTGGAGATACCCATTTTTAGCCAAGATTTTGCCCTTCAACTAGTCTCCCCAGCTCCCTTCCTAAAATGTACACAGAGACAACAATCCTTAGCAAAGTTCCTTTGACCACACTGCAGACATGGCCTTTGGCTTAGACGTTTGTTATTCAACCCTGCCCAGCACCATTTCTCTGCCTTCCAGCAACAGAACTTCTGTCTTTTTTTCATTTTGTGTTTTCATTAGTCTCTTTTCCTTACAAAACAACATAATAATCCAATAGCTCTTCTCTCCCATTTTCTACACCCATGCTCCTGTGTCATACTTACTCCCAAATTCCAATTTCTAAACAAATTTCCTGTACTCTGAAGGTATTCTGGAAATGATCACCATGGTCATATCACTATAGCAGTAGTAGTACCTGGCACATATCATGTACTCCATAAATATTTTTTGATTTAACTATGTTCCTTGATGAACCCATTATATAAAAGAATTATTTTTTATCCATTTAAGAATATTCATCCTTCTTGTGATATTAGTCATCTTCTGAAATATTTACTGTCTTCATTCTCTCTCTGTAGCTACACCTCATACTTCTACTATTATTATTAATAATAATGATTATAATATACTATTTATTTGTCGATTTATTTATGTGCCACCCTGGCTATCTGTTAGACCAAAGAACTTAAGATGACTTATAAGAACACCCAAAATACAACAATATGACATAAATTTAAATAAGTAAAAAAAAAAAAAAAGTCAGAAGAAAAGAGTAGAGAAATAAAAATGGGCTTGGAATAAAGTAAATGCAAAGTTTTGTACCATAAGAGCCCATAAGACTGTTCAGGGTAGATAACTGATTTGGCTTGCAGTTTCCTAGTTACCAGTCCTAAAAGGTAAACTCAACCATTTTAACAATTCATAGCATTTAAAAAAGAAAAAAAAGTTACTCCAAAGAAACAATTATTTGAGAAGTTAAGATAAGATGTTTTTCATGGGGGCTACTGAAGAGTCCTGTCATGTAGTAAACTACACCCCCATAATACCCTTAACAGGGAGTGTGCCAAAGTTTACTACTAGCATTTGAACAGTGTTGCCCACTGAAAGCCTATGACATCTCTCCCAAGGACAATGAAGTGTAAACATCCTGATGGAGCCCCAGTATGAATGATATGGTGCAGACACACAGATCTTTAGTGATCTGACTTAAACCAGAAGTAAATACAAAATCTAGTTATGCAGTACATAACTTCTAAGAAATTTTCCCTGGATATTGTTTCTCTCAGCTGAGTTTTGGTTTAAAATTGGGTTCCAACTGCTACCAATAGAAAAAAACAGCCACTTGTCAGGCACTGTATTCATTATCTGGGATCTCCAGATTAACCCACATGGTAGGTATTACTGTACATATTATGTTAATGAGGGAGCTGAGGCTCTGAGAAATTAAATAACTGCTCCAAGCCCACAATAGCTAGAAAATAAGGTCATGGGGATTTAAAACACAAGGCTTAATTCCAAACACATACTCATTTTATTTAATTATGAAAATTCTCAAATATTCAGAAAGACCTAGAGATCAATGTAACAAATGGCCATACACCTACCCACCATCCAGATTTGACAGATGTTAACATTTTCCCCAGCTCTAGTCAGTTGACTAAGTTCCTTCCTCTCAGTGCCTTTTTGGTGTCTAAGAGATGGAAACAGACTAACAAAAATTGCAAAGTGGCTTTTTTCCAACCAAACCAACAGAGAAATTTCCTGGCTGTCTTCTGTTATAAATCTCTAACTGCCCAAAATGACTTAGGCTGCATTATTTAAAACACATTGTGCCTCACCACCCCCACCCCGCCTTGTCTTTTATGCAGGTGCAATTGAGAGTAAAACTTTAATACTTCTCTGGAGAAGAAAAGGCTCCGCTGTTGGTTCATCTGCCAACTTCTGATACAGGTAAGTGCCATTTACTCCACCCCCAAAGAATCCTTTGTAACTCAAAACACAATGTGTGATTGACCCATTTTTTTTTCCCATTCAACTTGGCTGAACATGAAAAGGACATGTTGTGAGAATATTCTTTTCAAAGGTGCCATTTTCTAGGTACATGAATTTTTTTCTAAGCATCTTTCATGAAATGTTTAATTTACAAGTGAAAGTGGATTCAAGATCTCATAACCATGGGTATGTGTTGATTTGAAATACAGTTTTCATCTCTCTTCACATTGTATTTATTGTGAGCTCTGGACAGCCATGAAAAGTGAAAGAATTTCTCTAAACCAAAGATGGCCTACATTTCAGAATTAAGAATAAAACAAGCCCTAGTTGGTCTACCAATTAGATTAATTAACACTATGACAAGAAGCTTAAGATCCAAGGAAGAACACTGGCAGATATTGATAGATAAATGGGTAGGTAGGTAGATAAATGATAATAGATAGGTGGATGATAGATGACAGGTAGATAGATGATTGATAGATAATAGATAAGTGATAGATATCATTCGATATCTATGATAGATATCTATATAGAGATATCTACAAATGATATATAAGTGATAGATAAATAGATAAATGACAATAGATGATAGATATTTGATGAGAGTTACTGATAGGTAGATGATTGATAATAGATTGATATGTGATAGATAGATTCTCTTCAATGAACCAGTATGAAACTAGACAAAATGACCTCTTTACTTGCTACTACATTTAAATTTTTAAAATGGTATAGCTTGGGCACCTGGGTAGCTCAGTCAGATAAGCATCTGCCTTTGGCTCAGGTCATGATCCCAGGGTCCCAGGATCAAGCCCCACATTCGGCTCCATGCTCAGCAGGGAGTCTGCATCTCCCTCTGCCCCTCACCTCACTCATGTGCTCTCTCTTTCTCTGTTTCTCATTCAAACAAATCAATAAAATCTTTAAAACTAAATAAAATTTTTAAAAATTAAAAAATAAAATGGTATAGCTTAACTCTTATAACTTTCATTTGAACAATTATATCCAAATCACCATACATTAAAGTACTTATGGTAGATACAATTAACATTTGGGTTGACCATTCTGAGTTCCAAATTTCTCACTATTGACACGCAGAAACTAACAAGAAATATCTACAATCCTCACAGAATTTGCTTATCAATGTCATAAACTCCAACTTGTCTTAACAAATATTTGATTGAAGTCCTTTGTCTTCTTCAGCCAAACCTAACGATATGCATCCGGTTCAATTTTTAAAAATGTGTTTTTAAAGGTTTCCTACAGCTTGCTTGTATGACCTTAAGTAATTTTCTTTTAGATTCTTTTTCTTTCCCAGGCAGGCAATAAGTGCTTAGACTTTGTACCATGAAGTGATATACAGTGGCAGCTAGACGTAGCATGCCTGTGTCTACTGAACCAGACCCACACACAAAAAATTATATGGATCATTTGAACCAAAAAAAAAAAAAAAATCCACTTTGTGTGTGTGTGTGTGTGTGTGTGTATGTGTGATTGTGTGTTTCCTGAAAATGTCAATTTAGAATAATAAAAATTTGCAATTAGGAAGTCTTTAGTGATTTTAATGATTTTCCTTCATTTTTTAGAATTCTACACTGAGGCCAGGAAGTTTAAGTGCTTTGTCCCAAATCACATGACATGTCTGTGGTGGTCAGCACTTAAAACAACCCCTTGATTCTTCTCATCACTTCACAAAGCCTCTGTTGGGTATCTCCATTTCCCAGGCATATTTCATTCCATTTTCTCCTCCTACTACGCCTACTTCCTTTTTCATTTTCTATTTCTTTCTTTTCTTTTCTTTTTTTTCTTGGTTCTATTTTGTATTGCTTTTTTTTTTTTTTTTAACTTCCCACCTTACCCTATGTGTGAAGACAAAGACCTAGCTCTGGTTTAACTCAAATTGCAATGACTTTTTGTAGCTGTTCAAAGAGAATAAATCTTCTATTTGTTTTAACTGTCAGGTTTATTCCTCCAGCTCCCACAGAAACAGCCACTGATCTCCTCTTTTCTTTGACCCGATAAAAAGAGAGTTAAACCAGGCCAAATATTTTTAATAGCCTCCCCCCACCAAAAAAAAAAAAAGAGTATACACAGACAAACACACACACACACACACACACACACACACACACACACATAAACATAAACCCTCAGACTGAGGTAACAAAGCCAATCACAGGAAAGCAGGACAGTAAAAGGGACAAGGAGAGTCTTCTGACAGGGGCCAGTAAAAGTCTTATTTCATCACTAATTTCACACTCCTGAACTCTGGGTGATCCTGGCCTAACATCCTCCCGTTACCATTTCTTAGTGCCCCAGCTCCAACTGGACATTGGATATGGAGCATGAATCTGTCCATTAAGGACACTCTGCCTGTAATCAAATACTAAGACAATATTATCTCAGAGCGTACATAGGGTATCACTTTCTTGCTCTTCTTAAGTATTCATAGCTAAATGATTAATGGACACACAAATGGATATAATGTCCCATAATATATAACAGGACTAATATTTAATGTGTTTCTTTTTTACTTTGTTTGAATAAAATTCCCAAAAATACTTTTAGCAAATGATCATTAATTATGTGCATTGTCAAATGCTCTCGGGTTCTAATAAGCAGGCCTCAGAATTTACAGTCCCTGGGTCTCTGCGAGTGCCCATAAATTCAGTGCGGGTGACGGTACTCAATAAAATGGCCCCATCACCGGAACAGAAACCTCAAATGGTTCACTTTTGGATATACCACAGATTTTTTTTTTTTTAATATCTACAATATGAGCAGAAAATACCCTTTCCGGATATTATTCCAAGGAACCTCCCAGACTATCTGAAGTTAGTTTATGGTATTTGGGTTTTTTGTGTTTTTTTTGTTTTTTTGTTTTTTTAATAGGACTCTATTGCCCACAAGGGCTAAGTTCAGCCTTCAGCCTGTGGATTTTATCAACTGCATCTTTTGGACAGATGGGTTACCTGGGACAGAGATGAAAACCACAGCGGCTTCTCAGGGACTATTTATCAGCAAATATATTTTCCAAAAAAATAAAGATTTTAAAGGAAAAATGTTAAAATAGAGTTGTGACATCATAGTCAACATACTTAATCTTCAATGTCTTTGCAAATCCATTATACACTTGGGATGTCAGAGGGGTCTACAAATTACCAAGTTGTTTGAAGTTTGCTGCTTTCTGAAGTGGCTTTAGTAATTTATTTTCATAGAAATGTTATTTCTTCAACTTACAAAGTATGTAATGGCAAGGTCTTTTGAGACAGCTGTCTGAATAGAAAATGATTATCCATGTTCCTAAAGAAAGATGACTTTTTCTTTATATGAAGTCCTCCAAGGAACATTTAGCATTTTAAGAATATGAAAAGACCAAACTTCAATTTTTGAAGTATATAAGAAGAGAGAAAAGACAAAGAAGAGAGAAAAGCAGAGAAAAGCAACGGAAGGATGAGCTGCTTTGATCTGAGGTAAGGGAGGAAAATGCAGTGTATTTAGTCTTGAATGATTTTCATCTGAAGATCTCCAAATACTTTAGATCAATGTAAGAAGGCATTACTGTCTTGTTTGAATATCAGACTGAGGATGGAAGAAATATCTGGGCCTCCAGTTTAAGCTATAGTTAATGATTAAGTAGAATAAACTAGATGCTAGGCTAAGTGATGAATCCTATCGAGATTTATTTTTCTTTCTGGGAGATCTGTCCCTTAGAGGTTTAAAGTATCCAACTAAGAACAGGAAAATTCACACACTACCCTGTCTTTTATATGCCAGGAAGGTGCAGGATGCAATGCAGCCAGTAAGCATTACCACTAGAGATTTCATCCGAGAGGGAGACTTCTAATCAACTCCAACCCAAACTAACACAAAAAGCAACAACACGACAAAATCGGAAAACACAGGAAAATCAGAAAAATAAAATAAAGGCCAAGAAAATACCACCTGTCAAAAATGTTTAAAGAAAATGAACCGAGTAAAGAGCAAGAGAAATGAATTTAAGATCACTGCATCCAAACATAACAAATTTTAGGGGACATTGTGCCCATGGGGGCTGGACACAGGCTTCTGGATTCTCTGGCAAGGGCTTTCTTCCTTCCATGAGACGAAACATTTGTAGAGCTATCGTGTACTGCGAACCACAAATTATCTTGGCCCTTGTTTCAAGACTGCCCAGCTTTGGCCAGGACACAGCCTTCCAGCTTCTCTTTCCTGAAAAACAGGCCTTTCCTGGCTTCATTCTGGTATTGTTTTGTGTAATGATACCAACTCCATCCTAAAAAGAGCCTCCTATTCCTGCAACTGCAGGAGCTCATCTAACCAACAGTGTATAGTTTATGCATATTTGCTTCAAAGCCATGGCAAACCTCCCTAGTGTGACAAAGGGCTACTCCTCCCACACCAGGAAAGCCATCTGCTCTGGCTTCCAGCACAGACAACCCTCTCTTACCACGGCAGTGCTGGCTCACCATAGGTCGGCTCACCTTCAGGTCGGCTATCATTATCGGCTACTCCCATTTTTTTTCCTCACTAGAGATCAAAATAAGGAATTCCCTGGATCCTTGAAATCCCATATAAGGTTGGGCCTTCTCTGTGTCTATTCAAAGCAGCTCTTGGATCTTTTAAGGAACCACTGCTGTTCGTCTGTCTGCATTATCATCTTCACATCTTGGTTCTGGGGGGATTGTGCTGAATTTATTCTGTTCAGTCAGTCTGAAGGCACTGCATCCATTGTTTCTCAGAAAGCATTTTGTTTCTGAACCCTTTGATGGGAGAAATTATTTATTTGGGTTTGAGGTTGTACTTTTAGAATGGGAAAAGGGGTTATGGGGTCAGATAACCCCATTAAGGAAGGAATTGTAACATTAAACAAGAGCACCAGAGTAGGATTTATTATTTTCTGAGTGATTCACCCTCCAGGAAGGAAATACTTGCCTCTGCTGAGCAGAAAGGAATTGTTTCATAATGGTCACAAACTAAGGTAAAGAAACAAGATTCAGACTAGACATCTCTGAATTTGGATATCCCAAGTAGATATTTCTTTTGATTCACAAACATTCACTATCAAGAGGCATATTGGGGCACAGGATGGGTGGGAAAGGGCATAATAAGTTCCATAGGAAAACACAGGGTAATTGATTCTGAAGGCGAGAAAGATGCTTTGAAGTCAGGGTTTTATCTCCCTTCCCCATGAAGCAGAGAAGCCCTTTTGGTGTAAATTGTTCAAATAGTGATATCTGCCTGCGAAGCTTGAAAATGTTGTTTTGTTTAGAAGGATAAGATCAGAATGGTAATTCAACTCCGATCATGTCCACCCGTAAAGTGGGGACTCACTAACAAAAGCACCTCCATATTTTGGCAAATAGTCACATCTGGCAATTTCATTAACCCACAAGTTTTTCATCTGGGAATGGATCCAGATGTTTCAGGAGAATTTGTATTGGATCTGAAAGAATTTGGATCCTTTTGGCAAAGTGCTATTTTGTAGACTGATATCAGACCCTTTAGCTCCATCTACATGAAAGGGTCCAGATTTTGTTTCTTTGTGTTTTAAACCCATTGGAAAGGCAGAATGTTTTTGCAATGTGTGCGCTCCATTCTGATGAATCAGGAGACTTGTTTTGCTGGCTTCTAGAGACCACCCATAATAGGTGGGGTAGGGGAGTGGGGGAAAGGCATATCCCTAGAGTTTAATGTAGAGTATAAACTTTTACTACTTTATTAAATATGTCCTCACAAACCTTAACTATTCTCCACAAAATTAACTAAAAGAACTTAGATGAATCAGAGAGACCCAAGAAAATGATCTAGCCCATCTCTCTCCTCACCTTTGGAACAGATTCTATTTACAACAATTCTAACCAATAAAGCTTTTTAAAATCTTCTAGGGAAGCAGATTCTGAAATTCTCATCATTGTCCAATCTAGTTCTTACAAAACTCTCAATGAAAAAGAAATTGTGTTTTAAGCTACTGGACATTAAAAAAACACCTTCTCTCTTTTGTGGTTCCTGGGGTATTCCAGGAAGGAAGGGAAGTATTTATATTGCTCACTCGCCATCGTCGTTCCTGACCTTTAAGACTATTTGATCCTACAGCTCAAGACAGATGGCTATGACAGCAGCTACTGGGTTAGTCTAATCCCATTGGCTAATCTAACTCCCCTGCTACTTTGGATGGTTGAAGCTTTGGAGTCAAACCAGGATCCCATTTGCAAGCCACATGACTTTGGGCAAATCATGCAATCAATCACTCCATTTCTTCATCAGAAAATGGTGGTTACAGTAGTATGTGTGTGTCCTATTAAATGTGTTTTAGGGAACAAATGAAATTATTTATGTAAAGTGTTTATTATGGTAAGTGATCAAAATTTGTTAACTTTCATTATGTATGTGTTTAAAACTACCATCACTAATTCTTTCTTCATGCCTCGCTTTACCTCCCAGTTCAGATGCCTCTCACTCAGACCTTTAGACCTTTCATCACAAAATAGAGATTCCCTGCAAAGGCCATTTCAGAGCAAGTGACACAGTCCCAGAACTCAGTCATGGGAACCTTGAATGACCTTATATCAACCCCCTGGGGTTAGCTTTTAAAATTCCAGATGTCTCCCCCATTTCTCAGAACAACTCTATGATATACAAAGCATGGATATGTTTCATTTCTGACACCTTAAACTCATGAGAGGTCAATAATTTATCCAATGCCACACAATAGAATGGGGTCTTCCATGCTGATTCCATGTCTCCCAGACCAAAGCTTTTGCCCTTCCTTTCCACTGTCTTGAAATCACATCGAAAATCCTGGTCCTCAAACTAACTTGGAGCCCTGGAAAACTTTGGAGAAGGATGTCACAGAGGGACAAGAAGATCTTGAGCTTCTGCCTTCGGCTCAGGTCATGATCCCAGGGGCCTGGGATCGAGTCCCGCATAGGGCTCTCTGCTCAGCAGGGAGCCTGCTTCTCCTCATCTCTCTCTCTGTCTGTCTCTCTGCCTATTTGTGATCTCTCTCTCTGTCAAATAAATAAATAAAATCTTAAAAAAAAAAAAAGATCAGGAGGAGGAAGAGGTGACTCCCTGATACTTCAGAAGATACTTGGGATCTTTCATGGGTCCCTCTCTTTACCAGAAAGGAAAATGTGTTCCATTTTCACCTCAGAACATGCTGAAAGTACCCCATTTCTTGGACTTTCCTCATTTGGGATATAGAGCCCTGTAGCAGTAATTCCCAATTTCAAGTGTGCATAAGAATCACTTAGAGAGATTCAATTTGATGGGTCAAGGACCGAGACCCAGATATCTGATTATTTAATTGACACTCCAACACATGTTGATGTGGGTACTCTCATTCCCCAACTGGAACAGAGCTTGCTTGAGTTCTAGGACGTTGTAAATTCTCTATTCTTAGTTTCTCTCAGTGGCAGCTACGCTGTAATTCCCTTCTGCTGACTCTGCACCCACTCGCAATATTATTTTTTTACACTAAATTTGCTGATCATGTAATATGTGTAGGCATCAAGCATGTATATTATGTAGATCACATTACTGCAATATAGCAAGTTTGACACCATCATAAAAGAAAATTAGAGTAGTCTGACAGGATTTAAGCAGTCACCAGTTATTTCTTAAGGTGATTTTAAAGCAGATGCATTATCTATAGGGAACATTGGATGGGTCCTAAATTATTGCTATTGGTAATGGATAGTTTTATTTTATTATTTCTAAGATACATGGTTCTGATAATATGTTACAGAAGAAAGTAAGAGAATTTGTTCCCCTACAGTATTATAGAATTAGAAGGAAAATGAATTCAGTTTATACCCAAAACCTTCAGTGTTCCCAACCTGTCCAGTTACAGTTCTGGCCCTTGTGCCCCTCTTTGTAGAGTTGATTCTTGTGACCTTCCCTTTGAGTTTCTCCAAGTGATGCATAGTCTCAGAAGTTTGTGTAATCTGAAGTCTAATTAAAAATATAAGTCCATGCAAGCCTGTGTGGATACTTGTTATGGGTGTGTGTGTTTGTGTGTGTGTGTGTGTTCATGTCTTACAAAGCAAAGAAGGAAAAAAAATGCAAATGCAAAAATATCTGGAAAAGTTTTCTGAGACCATTTCTCATGAAAAATATAGATGAATACCTACATAATATAGCACATTGCAACAAATATGTGTGACTTTATACATATATGTACATGTATACACATGTGTGTGTACACACATATATAGTAACATACAGGTGAATGTTTAAGTAGTTCTTTGTGGGGAAAAGCACTGATTTGTAACATTTGCCAATTTCCGTGGTGTAAATGCTCCCACAATGGCTGAATGAAAGCTACCAACATGACTGAACCCACAATCTGCTTTCCTGAGCTGAGGGGCTCTAACCGCATCACTGCTATTTATTTACCTCTCTCAATTCCTCTTTGTCAAAGAGGAGGATTTCTCCAGCTAACCTCATTTCAACATTTAACAGTATGCTTTCTCTATTTACATATACACATCATAATTAATTGCCCTGGCTTAAGTAGGAAAGTAGGTGGTCCACAGTGCTTCTAATCCTACCGAAAGTAAAAAGTTTATCAGAGCAGATGTTTAAAAGCCACTGCACAAATTTAGGGTTTTGAAATCCACTGAAATCCACCACTGCTTCTCCCAGCATTCCTAATCGCATGTGTTGGCAGAATGGATTTGCACCTGGTCTGTTTATCATTGCAATCATTTCTTCCCATGTGCTCCACATATTTCTACATGTATCTTTTCCTTCAGAATGACTTCCTTTGTTTCAGATGTGAAATAAGAAATATTATTTCATGCCCCACCAGAAAGAAAAGAGGGGACAGAGTTAATTGTATCTGAACTGAAGTGTAACTATGGCCCTATTAAAGAGGTATAGTGATAGGCTATTGATCGCAGCACACAGGAAAAGCTTGTCATGTAAAGCCAAGAGGTTAATGTAATTACAAGAACGGGCAGCAGGATCAGCTGTAGCCCAGAATGGCGAATAACTAAAAGCTGCTTTAGAGACACATAATGTTGTCAAAGCATAAATAATTCATCCTAGCATTTGAGGAGAAATTACTCTTCTGTTCCAGCATATTATTCCACCATTAAAATCTTGCCTTCTGGAGACATTTGATATAGTCATATTTCCAGTTCTAAGTCATTGTGAGGCATGCCACCTTCATTCGGCCTCGTATTGTGTAGTTTTCAAAGTCTTCGAGAGGATGTGGACTAGATCCACAATTTGTTTAATCACTACAGTGCAGTTCAGATAAGAGGGAAGAGGCTGGGAAGGCTTTGCTGCATCTACTAGCTAAGTAGCAATGAAGATAAGCAACGTGGGGCGGAATTCTTAATTCTTGAGTTGGGTCAAACTCCATTCACTCTCGTTCCTTGCCGGCACTAACTCCTCACTGATCCAATCCCAGAAACCTTTCTCTAGTGCTGAAGAAGTGGAACAGGCATGAGAAACTGTGGCTGGTCCCACACCTTCCTTGTACATATCATCATCAATTGCTTATTAGCTTGGAGCAAAATACTGACAATGTTCATAATGGAATCCAAACTTTTTGGAATGGAATCTGCTTTTTGCTGGTCCTGTTTTTCTTTCCATCTGTCCATTTAGAAACAAAATGTTGTACTCTGTGGCAAATGGCTAGCTACAGGCCCCTCAGAACCAACAGTCAACAACTATCCTGGAGTGATTACAACTATTATTTCTACACATGTGCTTGGCATGTAAATGGTAGGACTCAAAATAGTAGAAGAATGAACATAAACATGAAATCATAGAACCAAAAGTGACCGTAGAAGGGAAAATGTAGTTTCAAACCCAAATCTATCCTGTATCCTGCTCTGCCCTGCCGTGTGCCCCAGGATGGTGAACCTGGATCCTTGACCTTCTGCTTTCTTTTTGCAGATCAGCCAGTGAGACACCCTAGCAGATGATCAGAGAGCAGGAGGGGAAAGGTGGGAACATTTCTTATTTGTTTCCTCCATGCTGGAGGGCAGTTCTGGAGTAGCTGGCTTCTACAGGCTCTATCGAATGACACATCTTTAACATTTCGTGTCTCATTCAAGCTTTGGCAGCACTTTTTCCATCCCTTGCTCTGTAGACCTGTAAGATTGTACCACCACTGCAGCTCTCCGAGTGTCTCAGTATCATAGCTGGCTATCAATAGTCCCTTTATTGAAATTCTTCAAAAATCCCAGCTCAGTGTACTGAGCGTTTTCCCTGAGGATCCTGACTGATATATACAACAGGAGAAAGAGCACCAGGTCTGCTCCCCCTTCATATATTTTCTGGAAGAAATTCCTCCTCCTTAATTCTTAAGGCATCATAACACTTGCTAAAACCCTGCTAAAACCTTAGAGAAAGTCATGTCAAAACAAGACTCTGAAACACTCAGGGTCAGATACTCAGAGAAGAGTTGTGTCTTTTTGATATTCTAGGTCATACCACAAGTCAATTGGTTACCCTCTGACATCAGATCAGCTTCCTCTCTACCCACGTTAGAACGGGACTATGTCTCTCTTTCAGTGCCAAGAAGCTTAGTCTCCCCACCAGAGGTAAAATCTGCATATTCTGCCTCTGGGTGAGCTGCACTAGTGAGAAGCAACTCACTGTATATTTCAATGCATTGTATAGGACTCATTCTATACATTGAATATCCTTTTTTTTCGTACATTAACGGTTTTTTCTGCTTCTAAACTAAAACCATGTTCCCCTGAATTGATCCTGGTTTAAACTCACAATGAAATAACATAATCTTCATTTCAAAGAAGACATTTGAAGTATTTATTCAAAATGTCTGAGACATTCCCATTGGTGGACCTTAGCAGCAGGAATGTCTTGGAAAACATATGCTACAAACATGATCCCATGTTCACTTCAAACTCTGCCTAGCTTCTCTCCAGAGGATTAGTAAATATTTCTATTTAGCATCAGCAGCTAGAAGTCATCCTTGATTTAATTTTTGTCACCTCCATGCTAAAACTCTTAGCTTATCAGATCATTTTCATCTCTAAAATATAACCTAAATCTCTCTATATTTCTATCATCTTTAATAATTAGTGCAACTTACCATCATCTTTAACCTGGATTAATATTAATGGAATAAACTCACTGCTTCCATGCCTGCCTACTAATCATGCCCTTTGTACACAGAGCAAATAGTGTGACATTTCTAAAATGTAGATCAGATTACATCATCCCTCCCCATTAAGGCTTCCAATGGCTCCCATGATCTATAAGGCCCCTACATAAACTTGCAGTTCCCTATCCTTATTCCCCTCACTCATGATAATATACTAGCGTCACTGGCCTTCTTTCTAAGCCTCAAACATGGTTCCTTTCCCCCCTTGAGGTCTCCTCGTTCTTCTGCTCAGAATAATCAGCCTCCAATCTTTGCTTGGTTAAACATTCAAATCTAAAAAAAAAAAAAAAAAAAAAAAAATCAAATCTCAACTCAGATGCCACCTCTTTGGCCTTTGTTACCACTCTCTAATGCCTTATCTTCAAGCTGTGTCCCCTCACCTTTATGCTGTTTCCTTCTAGTATTTATCACTATCTGAAATATATCATTCTTTTATTTATTTATGCTGCTTGTCCTCACATTTAGGGTATGAGTTCTGTGGGATCAGGAATCTCATCTGTACTGTTTACTCCTTTTTGTCCAGTCCCTAAAATGACACTGACAGAGTGAGGACTCAGAAGCATTCACTGAATTGCTTATCTACTGCCATAGTGTGAGGCAAAGTAGGGGTGGACTCATATTCATTGTTTTTCACCAAATATTCTCAATTTGCTTCACTTTATGCTCACACTATCTTGCCTCCCTCCCAGTAGACATCAGCTAAACCTTAACATCCTCTGTTCAGTGGTAGAAAATTCTAGAACAGGTACAATGTGAAATGATTCTCATTTTCAATGAACGTCTCACAGGTATTTTTAAAACTTTGATTCTTATATATAATGCAAAGCTACTTATCAAGCAAAGAACATGGAATTTAAAAATACAAAAATGTGACCAAATGAAAGAGAAGTGATAAGAACAAAAGAACTGACATCCAAGTACCTTCCAGGATGAGCAAATCCTCCTCACTGTGGCTCATTGAAGAGGAGCTAGAGAGGGTGCCTCTTCCTGAGAATCTCAAAATCAAAAAGTTATTCATAAGATGGGGGATTTTTTTGATCTCGCATTCTGCTCATACAATCTTTATTTTAGCAGCCAATGGGGAAAGCCTGAAGGAGCAGATCTCTGAATCAGAACCCCCTACAGCACTGTTTATTAGACCTTGAGCAAGTTAGGAAACCTGGCTGAGATTCATTGTCCTCATCTGAAAATGAGGAGGTACTGAGACTTGCCCACTCCTGGACAAGTTTGAGGGGAGCCAGAAGGCCGAGGGTATCTGTAAGTACATGGCAGCATGCCAATCATTACTGCTTCAAGAGAGACAGAAAGATGAGGGACTGGTGGTGGAAGCATTCACTGAGCAGTACAAGGGTGTACAAAGGATACTCCCCAAGTGTTGAACATTTGGAGGGAAAACAGGGAGAAGAACACACCAATAGGGAGCGATTGGTCTAGAAGTTTCTCATAGAGAAGATGTGATATAAACAAAGACCCGAAGAAGGACAGAGTCGCCATTTAGCAGACAGAAACAGGAAAGGATGATTAGAAAGAAGTGCCCAGAACTGCCCAGAGGACAGGGATCTGAATGAGCAAAGCAGAAGCAGGTGTAGGGAAATGTGCTGCAGGTTCGTCTGACAGGAAGACAGAAGCCTCAGTGTAACGAGAGATGAGATGAATTAACCTAGAGAGGGGCCGAATGGTAGGAGGGCTTAAAACCCCAGACTGGAGGGTTGTGACCAGGTCTGGAGACAGGCAAAGCCTTGATCAAAAGAATACCTGGGGCCGCTGAGAACCTAACACCCTTCTTCTGCTGCAAGAGAAAAGGTGTGTCTAGATGAAGGAGGCAGGGGAGCCCTACTGCACTTTGTCAAGTTGAGCTGCATCTGCAGAACTGGGTTTTGTCTCAAGTGCCACATTTTTCAAAGGACATTGACTTGAAAGCACCCAGAGGAGGGTGACGGGAGTACAGAAGCTAATAGAAAGCATACCAGGCAGGGAAGAATGGAAGAGTCTGGTTAGACGCAACCCAGAAAAGTCAAGAAATGTGATAGAACTATCTTTTCTATTTGGGTTAATCTTGGATGACTTTAAGAAATTAAAGAAAATCTAGAACCTAGGAGATTCTGCATAACCTAAAATTCAGAGGTATTCTGCATAACCTAAAATTCAGAGGTATATGGAGAAGTCCACTTTCCTGGAAGCCAGAAGACCTGGATTGAATTCTAACTCTACCCTTCACTTGTGCATGCATTACTTACTTTCCAAGTCCTCAGTTAACTCATGTATTTAAAAAAAAATAAAAAATCTGGTTAGAGTAGAAAATCTCTAAATGGCACGAGAAAATGTCTCGTTGGTTCAGTCTATTCCTTACCAAGTTACCAGAAATATTAATTTTCTTGTTCCTTTTTTGGATGAATCTAAAAGGATATAAATCAGAGCAGCCGAAGTGACAGGAGTTTGCAAGCCACGAAAACTGGCCAAAAGAACAAACACTTGGGAGTTTATCAGAATCACATTACCCAAAAAATCTTAACAGAGTCAAAGATGGAAAATAAGGCATTAAATGTTTGTTGTAGAGGGAGGACAGCTAGCTGGGAAATCAGGTAAGAAGAAGACACTCTCAACTGTGTTCAACAGAATCTTTGTGTTACAGACTAAATGTCTGCCCCATCCGACCGCACATTCATATCTCGAAGTCCTAACCCCTGATGTGATGGTATTTGGAAGCAGGGCCTCTGGGCAATGATTAGGTTTAGATGAGGTCTTGAGGGAGGGATTAGTGTCCTTAAAGAAAGAGGAAGAGAGGCCAGGGCTGTCCTTCTGTCTCTATGCCATGTGAGGACATAACGAGAAGTTGGTCATCTACAAGCGAGGAAGAGGACCCTCACCAAAAACCTAACCATGTTAGCACCCCCATCTCAGACTTGCAGTCTCCAGAATTGTGAGAAATAAATGTCTGTTGTTTGAGCCACCCAGTCTATATTTTGTTATAGTAGCCAGAGCTGACTAAGACATCTAGTGTTTCTGGTTGCTAGATGTTATTACTTCTCAGGGAAAGAGAGAAAGGGAGAGAGAGAGAGGAAGGAAGGAAGGAAGGAAGGAAGGAAGGAAGGAAGGAAGGAAGGAAGGAAGGAAGGAGAAAAGAAGAGAAAAGAAAAAAGAAGGAGGGGAAAGGGAGAAAGGAAGGGAAGAAGGGAGGGAGGAAAAAAGGAAAGAAAGAAAGAAGGAAAGAAGGAAGGAGGGAAGGTAAGAGAGAAGGAAGGGAGAGAGGGAGGGAGGAGGGAAAGAAAGAAGAAATGAAAGAAGGAAGGAGTTCTCCGGTAAAATAAATTTGGTTTGGCAAAATAAAAGTTTTATTTATGGCAGGATTTCTCAGCACCTTTAATATGTTCAAGGTTCTTATGACTCAAGAAGGACACTGTACAAAGGAGCTTTTTTTTTAAACCATAAAGATGACCTTCTGCTTCACAATACCCACCACCTCCCTCTGCAAGCATTTTAGGAAGGGAAGAGTATTTATCAAGCATTACTTTACAGAAACCCTAGAGAGCCTTGTCCCTGGTTTGGATGGTTCCCAGTAGAGATGGTAAGAATGGTGAACTTGCCCTGTGGGAATAGAGCAGGGATCCCCTTAAATCAATCATTAAACACGAATGAAGTCCCTACAATTTGTCCATTGTAGTAGCAGTACAGAGATTAAAAGCTACTATCATTATTCTCAGTTTTCAAGATGCTAAGAAAATAAAACTTGCTCACATAAAAAGATAAATAACCGTGAGACACTCTTATTTGCTAACTGTCAGAAAGAGGGGGCCGATATAGACAGGAGCATGGCAGGAACCTGGAAAGATGGCGTGATCTCGGCTGTGATGGACGGGAGGGTGGAGAGGGATGTGGGGGGAGTGGGGTGCCGCTCTTGGAATGATGAGCAGGACCAGACCGGTTTACAGGAAAAGTCAGACATTTTAGCAGAAAGAGGAATGTGATCGAAGGGATAGGAAGACTCCTGGGATATTGTGGGGCATTGAAGAGATGAGTCTAGAGCTGAAAGTTCTGGAACAGTGGTAGGTAATGCTGGAAACCTGGGAGGGCAGAGTGTGGAGCTTATTAAAAAGAAACTCAAATACCAAATGCAGGACATTTGTGCCATGTCCTACAAGGAACGGTAAGCCGCTCAAGTTCTCGACCAAGTGTGTGACATGATGAGAATGTTCATGACACCTTCAGCTGCGCAGAAACCAGCGGAGGCTGCCAACCATCATTGGTCCCCCCATTGAAAGGCAAAGAATTTTTATTTCTGAAGCAAAGCAGTCATTCAGTTCCCTAAGGAATTCAGGGTGAAGGGGGGTGAGAGTTTCTGTTTTCTCTCTTCTTCTGGCAAATAAACAATCCTTCTGGTGGAGGAAAGGGTTCTGTGGACTATTTTTAGTCTCCTGCCAGTGGACCCCATGATAGAAGACATAGATGCGTTCTAATAAAAGATTCAGCTAGCCTCCTAGGCCAGCTCTGCACACTGTTTAAGTAAACATTCTAAAAATAATACAATAAACTTATATAACTGGGAGAGACAAGCTGTGGGTTGCAGAGTGATTTAAAGTGTTTCCTCCTTCAGTTTGGAGGTTTCTTTGAATTTCCGCCAAGAACAAGCCACTATCATGTCGAAGGGAAGGAACCTCAAAAGAAGTTTGGAGAGCCCTTCCTCTTCAGTATTTTTACATGAGCTGGACTACAACTCTCAGAGCCTTCCCTTGCTGGGCAAGAACCCCTCCTTGGTGAAGGGCAGAGCTGGGTGGCAGAAATGGTGTTTTGAGGATCTTCTTCATTCTGATTGCGTTCATGCCGCTGCTCTGCCTGGCCCCTAGGTGAATTCCAATGGGTGACTCAGGTCGAGGACTGAGTTCCGAAATGGAACAGAGAAAGAAAGGCATGCAACAACTAGCCCTGAATTATCCTTCCTTATCCTGCTTCATCATCGTTGGCCTCCCCTATCACCTGATCGCTGATGCTGTTGGGCCACGAAGCAAGTCGCTGTGGTCCAAGGGGTGAGAAAAAGAGGCTTCCTAGGGAAACAAAGCCTTACCTGGGGGGCTAGATCCCTCGTTACTAGTTCTACTAGTTACATATTTGCAAGAGTTACTTCATAAATCTAATTTTTTTCTAGGAATATCCCTAAATATTAGATGTTGCTTCCACTTAAAAGACCATGCATCCATATTGGAAAGGTTTTTTTTTCTTTTCAAATTATACTTGATTTATGAAGGTCTGGATTTCCTTTATACTTTCATTAACCTAAGACATAGAAGACCATTCTACTGGCAAGTCTGGTTAGAAAGAAAAGAAACAACAAACAAAAGACTGGCATGACTAGAAAAGTGAAATATCAGACATTCTGAAATTATTTTTCAGGCTTCTCTGCTGACCTCCTAGAAAGCCTCCAGTTTCCACTGAATGCTAGTTTGAAACCACTGCTGCCTGTAGGGCTTCCGACCGTTCCTTCTTAACTCTTGTGGCCAGCCTCCCCACCCACAGAAGACCGCCATCTTGGCAAGGGCATAGGCTCAGCCTTGTGAATGGACGCAGTAGCATGGAACAATCTGCAAAAGGAAGTCTGTGCGGAAAAGATCATGAGCTCAATATTCAGTAAAACTGCCTTCAGCTCTCCTTTTTGAAGACAAAGCCTGAAAGCCAAGCACTTCACTTTTTCTGGATTGCACTTGCTCTAAATAATGCAATCAATCCGGCGCTGCTCTGGAAGAGAGCATGGGGCGTCGATATCCAACCCCATCACCAGTCCAGCCTCGCTATCACAGCGGAGCCTGGTGCTCCCCTGAAAGCTCATTTATGAAAAAAATACAATCAAGCAGGTCTGCGAGGGGCTGCCCCTAGGGAACTTTTGTGTCATTGCCTTGAGGAGAAAGAAATTCACCTTGAGCGGCGACGAACTGACATTCTCTACGTGGTGCATGGTGTTACGTGCCTGATTGAATGCAGTGAAAAATAAATCGGGGCTGCCCAGCATCTATCCGCTGATGGTTATGTTGGAGCAAGGAGGCCAGCAAGATGATGTTGTCTCGTTAGGACACATAGCATTCATCTTTCTAAGATGATGAATCAGGAGACGCTCTCACTCTGTTAGAAACAAGAATCTACAAACCAGGGAAGAAAACCAGCAGCTCATTATCATTTCAAAACCACAAACTGAGCAGGGAACGCAGGAAGCAGAGAGGCAGCTCAAGGACACATGCCCTCCCTGTGAGGGCTTGACAGAGTGAAATAAATCAGCCCCATTGAAGACACACGGCAGCTCCCACGGGCAAAGGAGTGGGGAGTCTATTTGCTCAGCCTAAAGTTTCGGAAGCATCTTTTTCCAGGCCAGTCAACTGTGGATGAGCCCAGATGAAAGAGAATCAGGACTGGAGTGGCTGCTGGAAGCCATGACGAGCCCTCCTCTCCCTGAGTGTGCAGGGGACAGTAGATACTGAACTCTTAAGTCCTGGCCACCCCACAGTTCTCTCTAACCATGGCGGGGCTGTGACCTAGCTCAAAGGCAGATTCTTAGGGCAGATGATTGGACAATGGGCAGGAGTCACCTACCATCTGGGAGAGCCTATAGATCAGAGCACCAGAGAACGAGTCACTACAACTAAATAAGGAGAAAGTAGGGAGTGGAGGCTAGCAAACTGCTCCCAGCCACAAGGACAGATGTGAACAGAGGGACTACGTGATCTGCTCTGCACACAGGACGCTTGCTATTAATAATTACACAATCAGAGGAAAAGGAGACTGCTCCAACAAACCGGGATGGAGGATCACTTTAGTTACAGACAACGTCAGGAGCAAAAACGGGAATGACTTCATTTTAGATCTTTCCCTCAAGGGGATCGAGGCCTTTTCCCTATCCAACTCTGCTGGGTCAGGAGTAAAATATCCTGCTCTTGTTGAGTAGCACTGGCATTCAAGATCAACCCCACAAGGAGGGATACTCCTCCGCAGGGCTGCGGTACCAAAGGCATATTTCGCTGGAGACAGAGGTGGTGATTGGGTCCGATGGACCTGGGTTTGGGGTCAGACTCTGGCATTTACATAAGTTTATTAAACCCCGTCCAGTTTTCAGAAATCTGAAATAAGTAGAGAGGTTTTTCCATGGATGACTGGGAGGATTCCATGAGAGAATATGTTTGTAAATTTTACTGCAGCTCACCAAGCAGCAGGAACTTCTCTAATTCCAAATATGATTTACCTGTATTTATGTGCATTATTTCTTTCAAGGCAGAGTGCCTGGCAGAGAGAGAGTTTTGAACATATATGGATTATGAGCTTGCATGATTTTTGTCCCTCCTTTTTTTTTATTCTATTTTTAAATTTTATTTTAAAATCCAGTATAGTTAACAAACAGTGTTATGTTAGTTCCAAGCATACAATATAATGATTCAACAGTTCTATGCATTACTCAGTGCTCATCAGAGTAAGTGTACCCCTAATCCCATTCACCTATTTTACCCATCCCCCCAGCAGACTCCCCTCTGGTAACCATCAGTTAAGAGTCTCTAGAGTTAAGAGTCTATTTTCTGGTTTGTGTCTTTTCTTTTCTTTGTTTCTTTGTTTTGTTTCTTAAATTCCACATATGAGTGAAATCATATGATCATATGGTATTTGTCTTTCTCTGTCTGACTTACTTTGTTTCCTATAATACTCTCTAGCTCCATCCATGTTGTTGCAAATGACAATTTATCATTACTTTTTATGCTAAATGATATTCCATTACACACACACACACACATACAGCCCTTTATCCTTTCATTTGTCAGTGGATGCTTGGGCTGCTTCCATATTTTGGCTATTGTAAATAATGTTACAATAAACATAAGGGTGAATATATCTTTACAAATTAGTATCTTCATATTCTTCAGATAAATATCCGAGAGCGGAATTACTGGATCATATAGGAGTTCAATTTTCAATTGTTTTGAAGAACCTCCATACTGTTTTCCATAGTGACTGCCCCACTTTGGATTCCCAGCAACACCACACAGGTGTTCCTTTTTTCTCCACATTCTTATCAACACTTATTGTTTCTTGTGTATTTTTTTTTTTTATTTTAGTCATTCTGACAGGTGTGAGGTAATACCTCATTTGATTTTTATTGTATTTCCCTGATGATCAGAGATGCTAGGCATCTTTTCATGTGTCTGTGGGCCATCTGCATATCTGCATATCTTTGCATGTCTGTTCATGTCTTCTGCTTATTTATAATCGGATGATCTGGCATTTTTTGGTATCGAGTGATATAAGATTGTTTATATTTTGGATCCTAACCCTTTATCAAACATATAATTTGGAAATATCTTCTCCCACTCAGTAGGTTATCTTTCAGTTTGTTGAGTGTTTGCTTGTAGAAGCTTTTTATTTTGAGTGTAATCTCAATAGTTTGTTTTAGTTTTGTTTCCCTTGTCTCAGGAGACATTACCTAGAAAAATGTTGCTATGG
Organism: Mustela putorius furo; assembly: GCF_011764305.1. Lineage (NCBI taxonomy): Eukaryota > Metazoa > Chordata > Mammalia > Carnivora > Mustelidae > Mustela > Mustela putorius. The sequence continues at coordinate 25,045,232 of NW_025421341.1, forward strand.
CTGATGTCAGAGAAATTACTGCCTGTGTTCTCTTCTAGGATTTTTATGGTTTCAGGCCTCACATTTAGTCTTTCATCCATCTTGAGTTTATTTTTCTGTATGGTGTAAGAAAGTGGTTCAGTTTCACTCTTTTGCATGTAGTTGTCTAGTTTTCCCAACACCATTTGTTGAAGAGACCCTCTTTTTCCCATTGCATATTCTTGCCTCTTTTGCTGAAGATTAATTGACCATATAACCGTGGATTTGTTTCTTGGCTCCCTATTCTGTTCTATTGATCTGTGTGTCTATTTTTTTTGCCAGTACCATACTGTTTGGGTTACTACAGCTTTGTAGTATAACTTGAAATCTGGGATTGTGATACCTCCAGTTTTTTTCTTTTTCAAGATTGCTTAGACTGTTTGGGGTCTTTTGTGGTTCCATACAAATTTTAAGATTGTTCTTTCTTGTTCTGTAAAATATGTTGTTGGTATTTTGATAGGGATTGTATTAAATCTGTAGGTTGCTTTGGTAGCATGGACATTTTTTTTTCATTTTTAATTTTTCGTTTTTTATAAACATATAATATATTTTTATCCTCAGGGGTACAGGTCTGTGAATCGCCAGGTTTACACACTTCACAGCACTCAATGAAGCACATACCCTCCCCAATGTCCATAGCCCCACCCCCCTTCTCCCAACCCCCCTCCCCCCAGCAACCCTAGTTTGTTTTGTGAGATTAAGAGTCACTTATGGTTTGTCTCCCTCCCAATTCCATCTTGTTTCATTTATTCTTCTCCTACCCACTTAAGCCCCCATGTTGCACCACCACTTCCTAATATCAGGGAGATCATATGATAGTTGTCTTTCTCTGCTTGACTTATTTCGCTAAGCATGATACGCTCTAGTTCCATCCACGTTGTCACAAATGGCAAGATTTCATTTCTTTTGATGGCTACATAGTATTCCATTGTGTATATATACCACACCTTCTTGATTCATTCATCTGTTGATGGACATCTAGGTTCTTTCTATAGTTTGGCTATTGTGGACATTGCTGCTATAAACATTCAGGTGCACGTGCCCCTTCGGATCACTACATTTGTATCTTTATGGTAAATACCCAGTAGTGCAATTGCTGGGTCATAGGGCAGTTCTATTTTCAACATTTTGAGGAACCTTCATGCTGTTTTCCAGAGTGGTTGCACCAGCTTGCATTCCCACCAACAGTGTAGGAGGGTTCCCCTTTCTTCACATCCTCGCCAGCATCTGTCATTTCCTGACTTGTTGATTTTAGCCATTCTGACTGGTGTGAGGTGATATCTCATTGTGGTTTTGATTTGTATTTCCCTGATGCCGAGTAATATGGAGCACTTTTTCATGTGTCTGTTGGCCATCTGGATGTCTTCTTTGCAGAAATGTCTGTTTATGTCCTCTGCCCATTTCTTGATTGGATTATTTGTTCTTTGGGTGTTGAGTTTGCTAAGTTCTTTATAGATTTTGGACACTAGTCCTTTATCTGATATGTCATTTGCAAATATCTTCTCCCATTCTGTCAGTTGTATTTTGGTTTTTTTAACTGTTTCCTTTGCTGTGCAAAAGCTTTTGATCTTGATGAAATCCCAATAGTTCATTTTTGCCCTTGCTTCCCTTGCCTTTGGCGATGTTCCTAGGAAGATGTTGCTGCGGCTGAGGTCAAAGAGGTTGCTGCCTCTGTTCTCCTCAAGGATTTTGATGGATTCCTTTCTCACATTGAGGTCCTTCATCCATTTTGAGTCTATTTTTGTGTGTGGTGTAAGGAAATGGTCCAGTTTCATTTTTTGGCATGTGGCTGTCCAATTTTCCCATCACCATTTATTGAAGAGGCTGTCTTTTTTCCATTGGACATTCTTTCCTGCTTTGTCGAAGATTAGTTTACCATAGAGTTGAGGGTCTATTTCTGGGCTCTCTATTCTGTTCCATTGATCTATGTGTCTGTTTTTGTGCCAGTACCATGCTGTCTTGACGATGACAGCTTTGTAATAGAGCCTGAAGTCCGGAATTGTGATGGTAGCATGGACATTTTAACAATATTGATTCTTCCAATCCATGAGCATGGATTATCTTTCTATTTTTTTGTGTGTCATCTTCGATTTCTTTCATCACTGTATTATAGATTTTAGACTATAGGTCTTTCACTTCTTTGGTTAAGCTTATTCTTGGGCAGTTTATTATTTTGAGTGCAATTATAAATGGAACTGATTTCTTAATCTCTTTCTGCTGCTTCATTATTAGTGTATAGAAATGCAATGGATTTCTTATATTGATTTTGTATCTTGCCATCTTACTGAATTCATTTATCAGTTATAGTAGCTTTTTGGTTGAGTGTTTAGGGTTTTCAATATACAGTATCATGTCATCTGCAAATAGTGGAAGTTTTAGTTCCTTCTTACCAATTTGGATGCATTTTATTTATTTTCTTCCTTGTCTGATTGATGTGGGTAGGACTTCTAGTCCTATGTTGAATTAAAGTGTTGAGGGTAGACATCTTGTCTTGTTTCTGACCTTCAGAGAAAAGCTCTCGGTTTTTCACCATTGAGGATGTTAACTGTAGGTTCTCATAAATGACCTTTATTACTTTGCCATATGTTCCTCTAAACCTACTTTGTTCAGGGTTTTTATCATGAACGGATGTTTGCACTTTGTTCAATGTTTTTTTCTGCATCTATTGAAATGATCATAAGGTAGTTTTTCTCTCTCTTATTGAGGAGATGTATCACGTTGATTGATTTGTGAATATTGAACCACTCTTGCATCCCTGAAACAAATCCCATTTGATTGTGGTGAGTGGTGTCTTTAATGTATTGTTGGATTTGGTTTGCTAGTATTTTATTGAGGATTTTTGCATTTATGTTCATCAGAGATATTGGCTAGTAGTTTTCTTTTTTGTAGTGTCTATATCTTGTTTTGGCATGAAGGTAATGCTGGCCTCATAGAATGAATTTAGAAGCTTTCTTTCCTCTTCTATTTTTTGGAATAGTTTGAGAAGAAGAGGTTTTTTATTTTTTTAAGATTTTTTATTTATTTATAAGACAGACAGAGATCACAAGTAGGCAGAGAGGCAGGCAGAGAGAGAAAGGAAGGGAAGCAGCCTCCCTGCTGAGGAGAGAGCCCGATCGGGGCTTGATCCCAGGACCCTGAGATCATGACCTGAGCCGAAGGCAGCGGCTTAACCCACTGAGCCACCCAGGCGCCCTAGAAGAAGAGGTATTAACTCTTCTTTAAATGTTAAGTAGAATTCACCCGTGAAGCCCTCTGACCCTGGACTTTTGTTTGCTCAGAGTTTTTTGATTACTGAATCAATTTCACTGCTGATAATCAGTCTGTTCAAATTTTCTCTTCCTGATTCACTTTTAGAAAGTTATATGTTTATAGGAATTTATCCATTTCTCCTAGGTTGTCCAATTTGTTGGCATGTAATTTTTCATAATATTCTCTTACAATCCTTTGTATTTCTGCGATGTCAGTTGTTCTTCCATTTCTGATTTTGTTTGAGTCCTCTCTCTCTTTTTATGAGTCTGACTAAAGGCTTATCAATTTTGTTGATCTTTTCAAAGAACTGGCTCCTGGTTTCATTGATCTATTATTTTGTTTGTTTCTATTGTATTTATTTCTGTTCTAATCTTTATTATTTCCTTCCTTCTAGTGGTTTTGGGTTGGTTTGTTCTTCCTTTCCTAGCTCCATTAGGTATAAGGTTAGGTTACTTATCTGAGATTTTTCTTGGATCTTGAGGTAGGCCCATATTGTTACAAACCTCCCTCTTATAATTAATTTTGATGCATCCCAGAGATTTTGGACCATGGTGTTATCATTTTCATTTGTCTCCAAGAATTTTTTTTTTTTAATTTCCTCTTTGATTTCTTGGTTGACCCATTCATTGCTCAGTAGCATGTCATTTAACCTCCATGTATGTGTACTCTTTTCAGATTTTTTCTTGTGTTTGATTTCTAGTTTCATAGTACTATGGCCAGAAAAGATATATGGTATGACTTTAATCTTTTTGAATTTATTAAGACTTGTTTTGTGGCCTATATATGATCTATTCCAGAGAATGTTCCATGTGCACTTGAAAAGAATATGTATTCTGATGTTTTAGGATGGAATGTTCTACGTATATCTGTTAGATCCATCTGATGCAATGTGTCATTCAAAACCAGTTTCCTAGTTGATTTTCTGCTTGGATGATCTATCCATTGTTGTAAGGGGGTGTTATTATCCCCTACTATTACTGTATTACTATTGACTACTTCCTTTATGTTATGTGCTGCTTTATGTATTTGGGTGCTCCCACACTGGGTGCATATTTACAATTCTTACATCTTATTGTTGGATTGTTCCCTTTTATTATTATATAGTGACCATCTTTGTCTCTTGCTGCAGTCTTCTCTCTCTCTCTCTCTTTTTTTTTTCTTAAATCTATTTTGTTGAATATAAGTATTGCTGCCTCAGCTGTCTTTTGACATCTATTTGTATGATAAAAAAGTGTTTCTCCATTCCCTCATGTTCAATCTACAGATGTCTTTAGATCAAAAATGAGTCTCTTCTAGGTAGCAAATAGATGGGTCTTTTTTTTTTTTAATTATTCACTCTGTCATCCTATTTCTTTTGATTAGAATGTTTAGTCTATTTACATTTAAAGTAAATTATTCAATATTCAAATATTCAAGGAATATTCAAAATAATTATTGATAGACATGTATTTATGACCCTTTTGTTACTTCTTCTGTTGTTGTTTTTGTAGTTTTCCTCTGATCCTTTCTTCTGTTGCTCTCTTTCAAAGATTGTTGGGGGTGGGGATAATGATATATTTGGATTGCTTACTCTTTATTTTTTGCTTCTCTATTACTGGTTTTTGATTTGTGGTTACCATTCAGTTTGTATGTGACATCTTCTATATATAGCAGTCTATATTAATTTCATGGTTGCTTAAACTTGAACCCCATTCTTTATTCTTCTGCCCTGCCACATTTTAGATATATGATGTCATATTTTACATCCTTTTATTTTGTGAGTACCTTGACTGATTTTTAAAGGTAAACTTATTCTTACCACTTTTGTAGTTCCTACTTTTCTTACTTCTACTTATGAGCTTTCTGTTTCATTAAGAGTCCTCTTTAACATTCCTTGTAAGGCTGACTTAGTGGTCATGAATTCCTTTAACTTTTGTTTGTATGGGAAGCTCTTTATCTCTCCTTCTATTCTGAGTGACAGCCTTGAGAATATTCTTTGCTGAAAGATTTTTTCCTTCACACTTTGAATACATCATACCACTGTCTTCTGTTCTGCAATGTTTCTGCTGAGAAAACAGCTGATTGCCTGGGGGTTTCCTTATATGTAACTGTTTCTCCTGCTGCTCTTGAAATTCTCTCTTTATCACCACTTTTTGCCATTTTAATTACTATGTGTCTTGGTGTGGCCCTCTGTGGTTTAACTTTGCTTGGGTTTCCTTGTGCCTCCTTGAATTGGATTTCTTGTTTTCTTCCCCAGATTTGGGAAGTTTTCAGCTATTATTTCTTCAAATAAATTTTCTGTTCCCTTTTCTCTCTTCTCTTTCTGGGACCCCTATAATGCAAATGTTATTATGTTTGATGGTGTCACTGAGTTCCCTGAGTCTATTTTTCATTTTATACTTTTTTTCTCTCATCTGTTTCAAGTGACTGCTTTCCATGACTCTGTCCTCCAGGTTGCTGATCTGTTCTTCTGCTTCCTCTACTCTACTATTCATTCCATCTAGTGTATTCCTAATTTCATATATTAATTTCTTCAACTCGAACTGGTTTTTTTTTTTCAATCTCTTTGTTAATGGTCTTACTGCAGTCATCCACTTTTTTCTCAAGTCTTGTGAGTATATTTGCAACCATTACTTTAAATTCTCTATTAGACATATTACATCTCTCCATTTCACTTAGATATCTTACTATGATTTTGTCTTATTCTTTCATTTGGGACATATTCCTCTATTTCATTTTGTCTAACTCTCTGTTCTTAAAAGTCAGCTATATCTTCTGCTCTTAAAAGTGGTGGACTTATGGAATAGAGGTCCTGTAGTGCCTTCAAGTGCAGTGCCTCCTGTTCACTGGAATCTGGCGCTTCAAGGGTATCTTCTATATGTGTTGCATGTGGCCTGCTGTTATAGCTGAGCTGCTTTTTCTGTAAATCCAGTCAGTCATCTGCAATGTCTCTCTTTGCCTGTTGTGGGCAAAGTTTGGTCCCTGTGCTGTGAGTGGTCCAGTCTGGGGCTGCTTGCGCTTGAGTTGAGCCAGATCAGGCATTTGCCAGAGATACAGTAACACCAAACTGCAGGACAATTCCCTGAGAAGGTTTTGTTGATTGGGAGGTGGGGGTTAGGGAGAGGGTCTGCAGTAAAACCAGCTGTTTGCCTCCAGTCTACTGTTGGTTTATAGTCAGACTGGGGCATGTGCTTATCTTCCCCTGCTCCCTGAGGCAGGGGTCACTTTGGAACAGTGCTGCTCTTGTTGAAACTGTTTATATACTACCAGGTTTGTGGCACTACTCTTCATGGGTCTAGCCAACAGTGTATTACAGAGGAGAGGTCTTCAGGAGAACATGGGGGTGGGTGTGTGATGCCAGCATGTTTTATGCTGGTTCACTGCAGGAGGGGACCTGTAACTGCTGGGACTGAGACAGGCTGGAATGGGTGGGAGGGATCCACAGAAGTGGGGATCACAGAGGTGGGGCATGCAGTGTTAACACGGCTTATGAGAATTTGGTGTGGGAGGTGATCTGGTAGAGAGGCCTGGTTGGAGGGGGTGTGCCTGAATAGGAATTGCAAGGGTGGAGCACACTGTTAGGAAGTTAGGTAGGGCGTTATGGCACTGCCCTGGTTCTGTGCATTTAAGCTGGGGGTGGAGGAGGCAAATGGTGCCCACCAACTTCTTTGTTCCTGGATCAGTCTCCCAAGGATCCCTACCCCTCCAGCACACACTCTGAGATTAGTAAATAAATCACCCTCCCTTATGCCCCAGGTGTTTTTCAAACTGCTGCTGTTATGCTGTATTTCTGAGGAGCTGTTTGTTGTGCTGTCTCTTAAAGGGTGGGGACTCAGCTTCCTTCTTCTAGCTTTCCTAGAGCCAAACCAGGTGATTTTTAAGTTCTAGACATTAATTCTTACTGGTTGTAAGAACTCACAAAACTTTCAGAGCCCAGATACAATGGGGATTTGTCTACCCTGGGCAAGTTCCCTGGTGTGATAGTCTGTTTCTTTCCCTCCTTCTCCTGTGGGTCCCCCCCTCTGACAGCTGGACCCACAGGGGTTTATTTCCTACTATGTCTCTGACCTTCCTACCCTCTTCAATGTAGTCTCTTCTCTACATTTAGTTGTGGAAAGTCTGTTCCACCAGACATTTTTTGGGTTATTTACACTGATTTGAATGTTACCTAGTTGTATCAACAAGACAAGGTTCATTTAGGGTCCTCTTCCTCCACCATCTTCCCTGGAAGTCTGTCCCTCTTTCTTTCTTATCTTTCTTATCTTATCTTATAATTTGTACTTTTATGGGAGAATTAAAAATACAGTCATGAACCAAATATAGTTGTGATCACTGCCCAAACACCTCATGATCAAATTATTTCACAATTAGATATAAAAATACAAACACTGAGAAATTATTTGGAGGGAAAAAGTGCAGCGTAGCATGGGAGAGAATCATAGGGTGAATATATTTTAGCAAGGTATTCAGGGAAGGATTCACAAGGAAGTAGTACCTATATCTTGTGTGCTAAATGACAAGGAAGAGAAAGACCTCTGAGAGTGGGGCAAGGGCATTTGAGAAAAAGGGGATCTTTATGTGCCAAGTTACTGACCAGGCAAGAAATTGGCACATTTGAAGACCCTGAGGGAAGGTGGAAGATGAGAGAGACAGAAGGCAAAATATTGCCCCAAAGTAAGTCTCTAGCAGTGGGTGGTGGTCACACCATGGACAGCTTTGATAAATTTATACATACATATATATATACATATATATACACACACACACATATATACATAAAAAATACATTATATATATATAGTATACGCACACATATATGTATATACACACGTATATACATATACATAAAAACATACATAGTGTGCCTGCTGTGTGCTCTTCTGGGTATCATTTGTTTGAATTTAATAGAAAAGTAATGAAAATCCATTAAAGAGTTTCAGGCTTGGAAGAAGCATGACCTATTTACAATTAAAAAGTGGAAAATCAGTGGGGAGGGGGAGAAAGAGTTGAAAGGAGCAATTAGGAAGCTCTTGCTGTAATTCAGGAAGGAGTGGATGGTGATTTGGACTTCAGCCATCTTGATGGGACTGGAAAGGAATGGCTGGACTGAGAATGTACTTGGAAACAGTGCTGAGGTGAAACTGAGTGTGGAGAGGAAGAAGAGAGAGGAAGAACAATTCTGCCCTGAGATGTGGAGCGCTGGCTGAACAAAGACTGAGAGACAACCAGGCATGAAAAGACAATTAAAAGTGTTGTGTGGATATGTAAATTTTGAGATATTTGTCAGATAATGAAGTGGATAGCTCAAGTGGACAGATGTGTGTATGTATCTAAAGCCCAAAAGAAGATATACATAATTGGAAGTAGTTGGAATATATGTGATATATATTTTTTAAGATTGATTGATTGATTGATTTATCAGAGAAAGAGAGAGAGATCGCACAAGCAGGGAAGCACCAGGCCGAGGGAGAAAGCAGGCTCCCTACTGAGCAACAAGCCCCATGTGAGACTCAAACCCAGGACCCTGGGATCATGACTTGAGCTGAAGGCAGACACTTAACTGACAGAGCCCCCCAGGTATCCCAGAATATATGTGATATTTAAAGACAGGGATAGATGAAATCATTTAGACAACCTATAGAAAAAGAAAAGGGTAAAGTGTGCTAAACACAGTCATTTCCCCTCACTGACCCTAAGAATTATTTAAAAAAAAAATAACAGTAATTTTTTTCTTTGGCAAAAAGAAGGCATCTCACTATAAGCCACTTCATTTTTTATTACCTACCTGTGTAAAGCCCTTCCCTATACTTCAGTTAAGGTAGTCCTATTTGGGATTCATTCATGAGTGTTCTTTATAGATTGAGAACATAAACTTTTACCTTCTGTGTTGCAATAGTTCTAGCTTGTCATTTATCTTTCAAAATTCTGTATAGGATAGAGTTTTTTTCCATTCTTTTTTTCACTAGTAATATTTTGTTTTTGTTGGTTTGTTTTGTTTTGGTAAAGGAATTTAGACTTTTCCTTCATGATTTTGCTTGTGGCATAATGTTTAGAAGGTTCTTGCCCACTACCAAGGTTTTAGAACAAAAATATAGAAACATAGAGGTTTATTATAACATTATTGTAACTATTTTTTAAAAACATAGAAATAACCTAAGACTGTATTTGTATTGATCTGCTAAATATATGACTTTATAAAATGATTTCAGCCATGAAAAATAATGCATGTCTGGCACCTGGGTGTTTCAGTCATTTAGGTAGCTGACTCTTGATTTCCACTCAGGTCATGAGCTCAGTGTCCTGGGATCAAGAACCATATCAGGCTTTGCACTCAGCACGGAGTCTGAGGATTCTCTGCCCCTTCCCTACCTCTCACTCCTCTGCACTCTCTTCCAAATAAATAGCCTTGAAAAAAAATTAAAATAATGTGTGTCTATTTACCGACATTGAACCATCTCCCTTATGTATTTAATAAAATAAGAAGAGAGAGAGAGAATGGAACATATCATTTTAAGATGATTCCTTTTTTTGAAAAATTTTATTATTAGCAGCTATATTTCTGTCTATCGCTATTTCTATAATAAGTGAGTAATCATTTTACTTATGTATATCTTATCCCTCAATTAATTCTTGAGCTTGTCTACTCTCTTCATATGCTACCTACTCAAAAAAGTTCATTAAATTTTGTACATATTAACAAGAGATTATTTCTGATTTTTAAAATTTATATTATTAATAATGATGCCTATCATATATTTAGTGCATAATATGGCACACACATACTCCAGTTTAAAGGGGTAGAAAACTAGCAACAAGTTTTTAACAAACACATAATGAAGTTATCATTGTCTCCCACCTAAATAGCAAGTCAGAAATTTGGATGTTGACTGCCTTTGATAAAATTCTTCCAGATTTTTCCCTTCAGGCCATCAGGCTGGGAATTTTCCTCCCTTTCATGGCCAGGGGCAAACATGTCAAATAATCCATCCAAGGCTGACCTTGACAGCTTTGCACCTGCCTTTTTTTTTTTTTCCTGGTTTTCATTCTACACACCTCTAGATACCCAGAACCAGCAAGCCGCCCTAAGCCTCAGACTCTGTTACCTACTTAGACACCCCCCGCAAACTTCCCTCCCCCCAGACATCTCTCCAACAATCCCCTCCCTACCCAGCTGTTGTGTCATTTCTTTAACACAGCTGGTCTTACCTAGGAACTACGGGGAAGGCAATCTGATTCCATTTATTCTGAAGAAGTAATAGTTGACATATTTCTGATCTTCCAGGAGTCATTTGCATCCAAAATAAAATTAAGACATAAAAGAGGGGGCAACTCTGTAGCAAAAACAACTGTCATTGGTGGTAGGTTAACCAGTATAACCAACTGAAGTGGGGGGAAAAATAAAATGCAAATATGTCTGGACTATCCTGCTCAGGATGAGGGTTTAGTTGGAAGTGAGAGTGAGAAGGAAAGTGTACCAGAAAGGGTGTGTGTTGGGGTGGGGGTGGGGGGTTACAGTGGGAAGAAGAGGCATCACTTCCTTTATGATGCTCTTGATTTTTATAATGTTTTCCTTGCCTACATTTTAAAATCCATAGATCCTCTAAAATCTCCACATTTGGTCTTGTCTTGTTTTGTCTTGTTTTCTTATGGTTCTTTTCCCTCACTTTGGTAGTGGTGAGATCTCTAGCAACAGAGAGGAATCAGCAAGACGTTTGAACTCCTTGTGCCTGATAGTACCTGCCATGGGGAAGGTCAAGGATACGTACGTACATTGCAAGAAAGCCCCAAACCATTTCACCCATTTTTATTATACATCCAACCTCACATTTCCTGTCTCCAAAGAGTCTCACCAGATCCTAAATTGGCCAGTCCTTGAGAAAACTGAGAAACCACACTGTCTTGGTCCAAAGAAATAGAGACACAGGGCTTACATTTTTCTCTTCCATTAGCATTCAAGTATTTTAATGAACACCAGATTTTACTATTTATTCCTAGGGGAGAATGTTTGAGTTTTTGTGGCTCATTTTATTTTTAATATTTAAAAATCTTTCCCCTCAATGAGGTATAACCATAATTGCATTTGTAAGAAGTAGGCTCTATTTGGTTGGTGGAACTGTTTCATAAATGTGGTGACAAAAATTAAGTTCATGTTCTTTTTATAAGGTGCTTTTCTCCCCATCTTTAAAAAATGAAAAACAAAACAAAACAAAAAAGGCAAAAAAAAAAAACAAACACATTATCAAAACGTGAAAGTTTTCAGGCCAACTCAGATCCTTGTTATGTGTAAATACCAATGTGTAATGACTGATAAGAAGCCATGTAAGCAAGTAGGTACAAGGAACAAGTCCTGTGCAAAGGGTATTCAAATTGTTCCATCCAACCACAAAGAAGAGCCAATCATTCCCTAAGTATAAAGTGGTTTAAAGACAGGGAATTGAGAACTAAATTTGAAGCTGACATCTTGACAGTCTCATGACCTAGTTTCAGGAACAAAGCTATACAAGAGTGACAAATGAAGAAAAAGAAGGAGAGGCAGACAGAAAGAGCTGGAGAAAAAGAAGAAAAAGAGAAAGAGGATGAGATGCTGCTGTGAGGGGAAGAAAAGGCATCAAAAGCCAATTAAGAATGAGATACTACAGCAGAACTACTTTGGCAGGCGACTGATACATGGGATGAGTCTATACATTTAAATATTTGTAATATATATTATCATATTTATGAGTATAGATTTACATTTTCCAATAGAATGCACCCACCAGAGACAACATGAAGGCCTGAGGGTTATAGGAAGCAAGAAAAGAAATGCTCCCGGTACAGCGTGCAGGTGGTCCGAGAGCGCAGCCTGGCCCAGCCACCCTGGCAGCAGGTACCTCATAGGGTGGAGGAGGAAGCCCTGGCAGCTACCCTCCCATAAACAGCACAGGTGGGTCTCCCGAACATTCCCTATAGCAATGGCAGCAGCAACAAAACGACAGAAGGTAAACGGGACAAATTTCGCAGCATTGTCCAGGTTTGGTTGCAGGGAATCTGTGCTGAGTATTGCAGGTTGGTGGGGCAGCAATACCCAGGACTGATGTACACACTCTAGAGACAGACTTGGGAAACCTCAGAAATGTCAGGGGAGTGGGATATTTGAATGCACTGTATCTCCTGACACTCATCAGGTGAGGTCTTCCAGCCAATGAAAATGGGATATTAAAGTCAATGTAATGCATTCATAATCCCAAATAGAGAAGGGTGGGTCAGCTGGTTCCATTTGTATTGTTTTTTCCTCTTGGCTATTATACAAATCCACTCAACAAAGGAAATCCTGAAGACTTAAGTCCTCTGAGTGGCGACTTTGAATGCCCCAAATTCCTTCGGTTAATAGTCTCCAATTTATGCCTCAAAGATAGAAGGCTGTGTTTTTCCTTTAAAGATAAGCTAGGATTTAGAGCAAAAAAAAAAAAAAAAAAAAAATGTGTATCTTCCAGATGAAGTGTTACCTCGCACGTTCAATGCTCAATGCCCATTCTTCTGGTTATGCTTTCCCTATCCTTTTAGCAAGGCTGGGTGTTCAATGGGGAGCTCTGATGGTTTTGTGAATACTACATGTGGATTTCACTGTGGTGATCCAGCCCTTTTGCACATTCAGGCTTTGATAAGCACTATCTCAGTGAATATGCCCATTGCTTAATTTTAAATTCCATTTAATGCCCTCCCGAGGTGTTTTTAGAAGCAATAAACTAAGGTTTAATTTAACCATGACTTGAGCTTTTTAAATGTTTAAATCAAATTTGTCATAACATGAATGAAGAATTTAGATGAGCTAAATGATCTGTCTGGGCCTCAACACACATTTTTCTGTTAAAAAAAAAATTAGTAAATATTTTTGGTTTTGTGTGCTACCTGGTCTCTGTGACATTGCTCACCTCTGCCACAGTACCATGAAATATACAAAGATACTATATAAACAAATAGGTGTGACTATGTTCTAATAAAACTTTATTTACAAAAACAGGCAACCAGCCCAGGATCGCAGTTTGTTGACTTTTAGTCTGGGTCCTTAGATTGCTGTCACAGATAGCTTAGTTTTGTGATGTTGTGTTCCTAACAATGACCCATTTTTGGTGGTTACCCACAAGTAGAGAAGAAACAACAGATTTCAGAAAATGAGAGCGGAGTCATTAGAACTGAAGTGCCTAGCTCTATACAAGAGCATTATAGTCTTTGTTTTTTTTTTTTAAGATTTTATTTATTTATTTATTTGACAGAGGTTACAATTGGGCAGAAAGGCAGGCAGAAAGAGAGGGGGAAGGAGGCTCCCTGCTGAGCAGAGAGCCCAATGCGTGGGCTCAATCCCATCATGACCTGAGCAGAAGCCAGAGGCTTAACCCACTGAGCCACCCAAGCATCCCAAGAACATTAGATTCTAAACAACAACAAATGAAACTATTTTAGTAAACAGATATTCATCCATGTTAAGAAAAAAAAAATCACAAAGGGCAAACTCTTGGTATGAAGAATTTAAAATAAAGATCAGGTAAATCTGTAGCCTAATTATAAAAGCACATCCATACCCACAGTGAAAAGGATGATGTCATACCAAAATGTTAAAGGAATTACCTTATTATGTAGATTGATGAATATTTGAAATGCATGGTTTCAGAAAGTCCTATCTCACCATGTAAGCAACAAAGCTGTCTCTTGATTGCTGATTAAGCCCATAAATTCTCGGGAATGATAGGCATGAACAGCTAAAGCCAAAGAGAGAAACAAAATAAAAGGAATCTTCTTCCCTTCGCTCTGATGTCTAGCCATGGCAACCACGCTCAACGCTATAAAAGGTAAGGACACAAACTTGCCTATTGAAGGCGGCTGATGGTTTTTCACTAACAAATGTCATTTCCAAAGATAATATGTTGATTTAAACTTTCAACTTTCCTCAGGAAATATTTTTTATAGGCCCACATTTTAGAAAAACCTCTTTTTCAAGCAATGAATATGTAAGGGGGGAAATGTGGCTTCCCTGTGGTTTCTACCATAATATAAACACCAATCTCTCATGTCATTCTCTGTTCTACAGATCAGAAAACTTGTTTTATTCAAACTTGAAAAATAAAATGACAAATTCCTGGTAGCTTATCTAGGTATTCAGTCGTTTCTGTGGCTTCTTTGTGCAGCTATAAAGAAATTTTTTTTGCACTGGTTTCTTTAGTAAAAATGATACTTAAGACTTAAACCAAGAGTGGTTCCTATTTGATATTCTTTCCTGCCCATCTTCTTACCATTTTTTAAAAATTGAGTTTTTAATTACCATACAGTAAAATTGACTCTTTCAGATGTAGAGTTCTGTGAATTTTAGCATATCTATAGATTGATGTAAAAGACAGCAACAGACCTTACCAGCAAGCCCACACATTTCCCCATGATATCCCTGGATGGCCACTCCTTTCTCCACTTCTGTTCCCCTGGCAACCTCTGATCTGTATGTGTCACTACAGTTTTGTCTTTTCGAGACTTTTTATCTAAAATCGTGTAAAAAAAAAATCATATTGTATGCAATCTTTTGAAACTGCCTTCTTTTATGTAGGATAATGCTATCAAGATCCAGCCAAGCTGTCCTGAGTGTCAATGGCTCTTTTCTTTGTTATTGTCAATGAATTTTCCATTATATTGATATACCATGGATTGTTATTCATGCACTGAAAGACACTGGGGTTTTTCCAGCTTTTGGTGATGCTGAATGGAGCGCTGTAAATATTCATGTGCAGGTTTTTGTGTGAACATAAGTTTTAACTTCACTTAGGTAAATAGCTAAGAATTGGATGCCAATTGATAAGTTAAGAGTATCTCTAACTTTATTGGAAATTACAAACTGCCTTCTGAAGTGGCTGTAGGGTACCATTTTTGCATTTCCACCAGCAATGAATGAGAGTTCCTATTGTTCCTCATCTTCATCAGCATCTGATATTTTCAGTATTTTTGTTTGTTTGTTTTTAGTTGTTCTAATGGGTGTATGATAGTGCCCTCCTTTAGAAAAAAAGAAAGAAAAAAGTAAGTGTTTTGTCTTAGCGTTTCTGTTTTATTCTCTTACGAAAAATTATGTCTTCTGACTTCCTATTTTGTTCTAGCATTAAAGAATCTATGCTTTAAGGATGATTGCTTTCATTCCTTTAACATCTTTCTTTCCTTTTCCCCATTCTTAGTGGTTCCGAGCTAAGTGTAGATGCAATCCTTATTTGAGAAGGAGGAGTGAGTAAGTGGTTAATAGACAGTGAATCACCTCCCTTAGAGCAACACCCTATTTGCCAGGGATTGGCTATGTTGATTCAGGTGTGTGTGTAGTATTTTTTAAGAAGCAGAACTGGATTGTCCCCCTAAGCTAATGCACCTACAAATTGTCATACATATCCAGGCTTGCCATCTAAAGGAGATTCCTAACAAATACAATGTATCTCCACATATGTTGACAACCTATCTATAATACGATTCCATAAAGAGCTAAACACAAGAAGACCAAACTTGACTGTAAGAGATTTGGGGACTGAACTCTTGGGCACTAACTATCAGTGGAAAGGACACGAGAGTATAACTGGGGATTTCAGCGCAGGGATTCATTCGGAAAACTGCCAAGGTAGAGAGGGTGGAGGGAAAAAGGGTGAGCAGAGGGATGGTGGTGAGGGACCAGTGGAGAGTGATTCAACTTGGTTCTGGATCCAGTTCCTTGCTTATGCATTTGTTTAAAGTAGGTGGCCTTGGGGAAGCCTACACATGGGCCAAGGAAGGGAACAGGGAAGAGGTGAGTTTGCAGAAGTGTGGAGGTGAAGGCTCATGTGGGGTGTTATAGAAAAAGTGTGTGCCCTTTACTCATTGGAGGTCGTCAAGACTGCAAATAATACACGATTAAAAAATAGTCTTAAAAAGGGATAGCTTGAGAGCCCAGGATAACACAGAGAGTGTAAAACAGAAAGAAAGAAAACTAGTTAGGAGATTCAAAAGCAACCTTGGCCCCAAACACTTAATGTAGAGCCAGCTTTTTCTCTCCTGTTCCATCAGTGTCAAATTCCTCTCTCTTCTCTTCTTTTACATTCATATCAATCCCACCTCCCCTAGCCCCATGACGCGTTGATCTTGGGTTACTCGTGGTTCCATGTTTCCTACGTTATTCCCTCCCAGAGAATGTTTGGAACAATTAATCTGATGTAGCCAGCATATATATGGATATAATTTAGACAGTGAAAAAGCAGTGGTTTAAAACGTTTGTCTTAATATTTTTTGTGTAAACTTATTGTTTCATACTTTGTTATTTCCCAGTTAAAGAAAGATTCAAGTTCAATGTGATGTGAGTCAGCAAAGCCCCCCAGCCACTCCTGTCTGCTGGGGAAGCAGACTGTTGATGCCACCTTGACTCCTTGCAGACTCCCCAAAATCCTTGGAATAGACCAAGCACCTTCCTCGGGGTTACTGTTTCCTGATGGATTTAAAGAGAGAAAGCTGGACTAGAATCTGGACATTTCCAAGATCAGGATCCTAAGAACTGTATAAACAAAGTCCACGAAAACAACTAGAACCCAAATTCCTGATACATTGGAAAGTGTAGCACAAGATCTTGGACATAGTTGTTACCTATTGTATACTTCGTAAACTGAAGTGGATCTCACCATTTTATTTGATGTAACCCTTTTTTCTGCTGCATTTTTCCTTGCTGTAAGAACAAGTGTACATGAGTAGTTAGAGGAAAAAGGATTTTGAAAGAGAAAAACACTCGCCAACTACACGTAGAAATTAAAAATAACTATAAGACTTGGCTTGTGGAGATACAATTGTCATTGACCCACATGCTAAAGCATGGCGTGATATGTGTGTACACCTCCCAGGATGGTAAGTTTGCTGACGCACAATGAAATGTATTTTATTTAAATTTCAAAGGGAAATTTTCCAAATCAGAAAGTATTCTGATTCGCTGCAGCTGTCAGGTTATTCCTTCACTCTTATTTGCTACCTCTGAGTAACTAGAGGCAACACACAAGAAAGAAGCATTTGAGGAGAACCTGGGAGACTCAGTCGGTTAAGGGTCTGACTCTTGGTTTCACCTCAGGTCATGATCTCATCGAGGCTCTGAGCTCAGCAGGGAGCCTGCTTGAAGATTTTCTCTTTCCTCTCCTTTTGCCCCTCCCCCCTCAAATAAATAAATCTTTAAAACAAACAAACAAAAGAAGCATTTGGAAACACATTCTGAATCAGCTTATCTTTATTAAGCCATGCTTAACTAAATATTCTTGGTCAACAACTTATTAAATAAAACTACCAGAAAATCAGGTGATGTTCATTTTACTTTGGAAGTTATTACTTGGCGGTAAGTACTAAACTTCATCCAAGGTTTCCCTTGATCTATGACTTCACGATTCTATATTTTCTGAATGAATCTGCCCATCTAGCTGCTTATAAACCAAGGAACTTAAATCAATGTATTCACATCCAATAAGAATTGTGTTGTGTTAGCATGGTCTTTAAAAAATATCTGAAAGTAAAACTGATCGCATCATTTGGGGATAGGATGGCAGGCTTTCTTTTTCTTTTTCTTTTTTTTTTTTTTTAAGTAAAATTATGTAAGATGAGTGAGCTAGATATTACAATAAGGAATGCATTATAAGCATCCACAGTTTGTCTCTCTGTCTGGGGCTGATATTATAGACAGTGCTTCCCTACAAGATAACCTAACCACAACCAGACTGCCCTGAACAACCCACATCAGTAATGATATCTAGTTTGCCTACTTACCAGCAGTATGTTTTTAATGGACTGCATTTTTAAAAGCTCCTACAGGATCAGTTCTATCGTTTTCATTGTGATGACTACAAAAAAAAAATTTTTTTTAAGGCTCCTTTTTGGAAAGTCACAGCATTTCTCATTATGTTTCCAGTGTCAGAGTCCGAGTTTGAAATTTTAGAAGAGTTCCAAAGAACTATCCCCTGCATATTTTCGCTATTTCTTTATCCCATTTGCCTCATATAATTGTAAATGAGGATATAATCTATCAAAAAGATCACCAAACACAACCCTGGGAAAAACCAGGGTAGGTGTACTTCTGCAAATATTTACAGGCTTTGTGTCTGAGGCTTTGAACGTAGACATTTCCCATTTTCATCTGTGTCAAGTTTGAGTATGTCTGTATTATCAGATGCTAAAAGAAGAATTAAACAGACTTGGATTCTGAGTGACTTTAGGCAAATACTTCCTGAATCCCAGTTTCTATTTCTATAAACCTCGAGGGGGAAGGGAGGTAGTAGCTCTACGAAGCAGTCATCAAGGCTCCCTCTTTCCACTGTAGTCTGAGACTCCAAAGACAAATTTCTGTTGTAGACCGATTGGTAATTGTTACCTGTTAATTGGTAATAAGTACTGATTGGTAATTAATTACCTGTAATTATTTACATGTGCAGCAAACAAGCCAAGACAGTCACACGCACAGCTTCATGGCACTCTTCTCTCATTTGAGCGCCAGCTCCTGGTGTCTCTGCATAATTTCCAAGCCTAGTTTGTCAACCGTAAGACGGCTCCCTCGACAAAATCCTGTGCTTAGCTCTGAGACTGTTGAAACCGTGCTTTTCCTTCCCCTGCTGCCTCCATCTCATAACCTTGAAAATAGCCAGGTGGTCTACTCTAAGTCACTCAGGGCTAATTAGTCACTGTTTATTTGTAAGCGTCGGTCCTCTCTGCTCCCAACATCTGCTTCTTGTACTCAGTGTTTAGCATCTATCATGCTCATCGTTACTAACGATGAGGCTGGTTGGTCACTGGGGCAAAGTTTCAGCCAAACTTGAAGTGAGTTTTCTTCATGTTGGCACATTGAACAAATATTTGTTGAATAATGATGGATTTGGTTAGGGAGAAACTATAGGCTCATATAAGTCTGTGGTTTCTACTAAATTGAGTGTAAATTTCATCTGTTTATGTTATTCTCTACCACTGCATTGACATAATGGTTGTAATGAAAGATAAGACAGTATTAAGGAGTTCTTTTGCTATTAGCTGCAGTGAATGAGTACTGAATAGTTGGGCCCTCTTACCATGGCATCTGCAACAGGCCTTCATAAACCTGAGAGAAAACTGTGAGATGGACCCTCTAGAGATTTCTATCCTGGGACAAAACACGCGTCCCATCCCTCTCCAAAGAGTTCTTCACAGGTCTACAAGGCATCTCGGCCACACATTGGATGGGGGAGCATCTCGTCCAGTTTCCCAAGAATAGTTTAGTTAAGGTGTTCTCCAAGAGGCATATGGAGGGATATGAAACTTCAAGAAACTTAAGTTCTGCCCATCATAAATGTGGCTCGAAGTTGCAATCCGAAAGGATTTTGTTCTCTGCTCCCAAGAAACATGCAGCTGGAATCCACCTACAAGGAGAGAGTGGGAGAGAGAATAAATATGACATGTATTTCTAACACTACAATTTATATATATTTTTAAAGATTTTATTTATTTATTTGACACAGAGAGAGAGAGACATCACAAGAAGGCAGAGAGGCAGGCAGAGAGGGAGGAGGAAACAGGCCCCCTGCCGAGCAAAGAGCCTGATGTGGGGCTTGATCCCAGGACCCTGAGACTATGACCTGAGCCAAAGGCAGAGGCTTAACCCACAATTTATATTTTTAATTGGCAACTAAATATCTGCCTTCCACCCCGTTCTCCTAGAATTATAAAACCATTCACCAAAAACCTGAAGGACTTTTGTTTGCCCCATTTTGGGTTATTCAAAGCCTTAACTCCAAAGAATCAAGTCTGAACTAGCAGCCAACAGTGATTCCATGCTTCCTTCCTGACAGGCTCAGCCGCAACCCAGGAATTCAAACACAAGTGGAAGTGGACTCCACTTGTCTCAGTACTGACTTGTTTTATAATGAAAGACAAGACTTGTTTGCCAGACCTACGAGGAAAACATATCTGTTTTGTGTACTGCAGAGAACGGGTCCATGGACAGTATCACTAGAGGAAGGCAGAGGCCTTTCATGCCGCAAAGGAAGACCTAATGAGTATCAAGGTCCCTGGCCATTTGAAGATTGCCTGATTGCACCAAATGCCCTCAGCTGTTGCCTTCAAAAGATTAACTACTTCCCTTCTCCTCCTCCTCCTCCCCCCTCCTCCCCCTCCCCCTCCTTCTTCTTTAAATCTATCAATGATTATCCCTTTTTCACTGATTTTGAAATTTGTTTCAGCTTTGGCAGTCACAGTCCTGGGGATCGATACCAAATCAAGACAGGCTGACTAATGCTCATTTGTAGTTTACAGAAAGAATACATAAGTTTTCCATATGATTTTTGACAGAAAAAAAATCTGACCCTAGATATGTTATTTTATTAATGAAATCTTGAGATTGATTGATTGATTGGTTGATATGTGTCAGTTCTTGAAAGAGAACGAAAGAGGAGAGAGAAGCCTTTCCAATATGAATTTCACAGAAACTCTCCAAAATGGAGTAAAATTAGGTGTTTAAAAGAAAAAATGCATATGCTGCTAAGCTATCCTGAGAGTTTAGTTGTCTGAGATAAGAGAAAAAAATCAGGGCGCCTGGGTGCTCAGTTGAGTTTTTAAAGCCTCTGCCTTTAGCTCAGGTCATGATGATCTCAGGATCCTGGGATTGAGCCCCGCATCAGGTTCTCTGCTCAATGGGGAGCCTGCTTCCTCCTCTCTCTCTCTGCCTGCCTCTCTGCCTACTTGTGATCTCTGTCTTTCAAATAAATAAAAAATAAAATAAAATAATAAAAAAGAGAGAAAAAAGTCATTTGATTAGGAAAAGAAACTAAGAAATTTCATTAATTTAGTGACTGAAGTATGAATATTAATGTAAAAAAATATACAAATGTACATCAACGATATGCATTTTCCTACTCATGAAATGTCCCATTTTCTTGGTTTCCTTTTTGACATTTTGGAGAGTTCCAGGAGCTAAGTGTGAAGGACTGATTTTGGTAGAAGTGAGAGCCTAAGTCATGCGGTGGCATTGGGCTTATTCTTCTGCCCTGTTGCTCTCCAGTCCCTGCTTTGAAATTCAACTATTCTATATTTCATTTCTTTTATTAGAGGCATGAAAAGCTGACACCAGATCTCTGAACTTGAGATAGCAGTCATGTGTCTGTCCTGTCTTGCAACATAAGTTGTTCCAGTTGGCTAGTACAGTGGGGAGTGCAACGGTTAGCATGCGGGTCTCAGAAGCACAAAACCCTAATTTAAATTCTGGCTCAAGCACTACTCTCTGGATGAACTCAGGGAAAATGTTTTCAGCTACCAAATGGGAGTAATAATTCCCGTCTCAGGAGGCCATTACGAGGACTAAACAAAGCTCAGTTTGGTCACTTGTGGGCTCTTCCCCAGGACCTGGCACATGAGCTAGGCTGAGTTTGGCAACGATGGTGGAGTGTGCATTATTCTATGTCATTTCAGATGGGAGGAAATCAGAGACTCTACTGTTCCTTTCTTTTCCATAATACTAGTCTATAGATCAGTACTTCTCTTCTAGCAATTGTAGAGAAGCAAACAGGGAAAGCTCACTCCCATAGGCATGAAAAAACCAAGATCTGTCCCTAGAGGTTCCTGAAGAAACAATATAAAAGTAGTAAATATAGTAATGATAGAAATGGAAAAATCTAAACAAGAATAACTTTTTTCCTTTGTTCCAACTTTAAATAATGGGGAAAAAAACCAAAAGCAGATTTTTCATGAGGATGGAGACTTTCTGAGCCCTCTCTTCCTAGACCCTTCCTAAACCTACATTTATTTTCACGTCTAATTTTGCATTATTTTCCTCAAGGAGGGGCCTCAAAATTGTATCCGCATCAGGCTGTACGGCCCAGGTTCACCCCTGTGCAAGTTGTCGCCAATTAGTTTTCCTCATGTTATTCCTGATCCTTCTCCATACGGAGCTTTCGACTGAAATTTTGAATGTGAAATTTGGAATCTGGTGTGCAAAACAAACAAAAGGAAAGTGATCGTCTGATTAATTGGCAAAATCCTCACGCTCAAAAAACACTGAGCCCTGGCATATGTTCACTCAGTGGTATAACAATGCATCACATTTGGATATCTCTTGTTCAGTTATCAAGCACCATTTTAAATCATTTGAACTGACGAACAGATCCATACAAAAGAGTGCAGAGATGATAAGCAAGTAGCTGGGCGAATCGTAGAAATTAAAGACGTCCTTACAACAACTCCCAATGTCTAAATATATGACATTACCAACTTTCTAGAAAGCCCTTCTGTGCTCTGTCATTTGTTTGTTTTCTCCCTTTTTGTGTGTGAAAAACCTCAAGCCTTCAAAAAAGTGAAATAATACAATAAACACAAGCACCCTTTTAAGCCAGATTCATTGATTAACATTTGCCTTGCTCTTAGACCATCCTCCCATTCGCTCTTTTATCTAACCATTCAAGAATTGCCATAACACCTGACTTTTAAAAATCAATGTATTCCCTAAGAGCAGGACATTCTTCTAGTAGTCACAATACCATTATCATAATAAGTGACATGTCAATACAGTGACATCACCTAATATCAAGTCCATATTCAATGTTGTTCCCCAAATTTTCTGTATGATTTTCTTCCCATCCAAGATTCAATCCGTGTTTCTGTGTTCCTTATATTTGACACATATCTTTAGTCTTCTCTATTTTGTCACAGTCTCAGCACTATTTTTGCCTTCGGTATATTGAAAACACGAACAATACGTCTTAGAGTGTCCCAGAGTCGGGTTTTGAAACTAGGTCTTCTGACTGTTTTTCTTTGTTGTCGTGTTTGTTTGTTTCTACTCCTGAGGGTGCTCCTCAAATGTCACAGACAAGACTAGCTACATAATTTATGGGACCTGCACAAAATGAAAATGCAGGGCCTCTTTTTTCAAAAGCAGGGGAGGAAATGCTTTTTAAGAGGGGGAAAGAGTAAGTTTTTAATCCTTAAAATTATTTTATTCCTATGAAACATAATGGAGTAGCAGTAATACATCAGTAACAATATCAGCTTAGAAAATGCAAAAAAAAAAGAGCTTTTGGTATTATATTTGTATAAGAAATAATAATCCTAATAAAATCAAAACTTTATTTAGTACTTACATGAGATCTTGAGTGATTGTAAAAATGTTTCTGGTTGTCTTCATTTTTTTTAGATCAATCAAATTTATACTTTTAGCAACTTCATTTTCAATCAATATAATTGAAAGTAATCATTCTCAGCAAATGAAAGATTACAAATGATTTTTGAGCATTTTTAACTTTGAGAAGGATCTTTATGCTGATGCAAGTGTTACTATAGTTAAGGGCATTTTATAGGCTGTGGCAATTTGGGAGAAATTTTTGACAATTTATTTTGAAATATAAACTTTAGTACATTTAGAGCCAATGATTCTTGAGAAACAACTTCTCTAAAAAGATTTAACTCTTCATAGAAATCAGTTTTGTATATGTTCGAATTTAATTTTAAGAGTAAATTTATACAACGGCATTTTAATGTTTCCTCTGACATTTTACATAACTTGTGGAGGTCATACAAGAAACTGAAAGCAGCTCACGGTTTGTATGTAATTCAAATGCCTATTTATGCATCATATCACTGTATCTTCAATTACAAGGAAACATTAATCTGAGAAGTGTTTTCTTTGGTAAATCCAAAGCTTCATGGGAAAATAATATTCTTTTTTATTGAATGTGATCATTTTTAAATTTAATTTCGGTTTCTAAGCCTGTGGGTATCTGCTTTGCAATGGTGTAGCAATTTTCAGATCCAGAAAGTCTAAACTCTTTTAAGAATAACTCCTTGATATGCTTTATTGCAATGTCCATGCATATGCTATTATTTTGTTGTAATTTACTGACAAAGTTTGCTGGGTGCACGCCAGTAGTTCCCATACTGGTTATGTGTAATCAAGATGGCTGTTTATGCAATCTGTTGCTTCCTTGGGGATCCATGGTGCCCCGACTGCCCCAGGCATGCACATGCGCACTGGGCAGCCAAGCCAACTGCTCAGCGTGCGTGCTGTCTGCTACGTTCTCAGCCCATCCGCCTGAGTCCCATGCATGCTGCCAACTGGTAGATTTCCTCTGCTCACACACATGTTCAATTGTCTCATCGCACTTCACTTACAAAACATGAATTCAAAGATAAAATGACGAAGAATTTCAGGACAGAAGAGCAAAGCCTTAAACCAAGCTCATGCGTCTCCTGAGAGTAAGGCCACGTGACTGCTTCAGACAGAAAACCCATGAGGCTGGCTGACCCTGGGGACTGGCTAAGAAATTGTCCCCTAAAAGGCCAGGAGTAAGGGAATCTGTGGACACACATTATTTCCACAATAGGGTCAGTGGAAAGCTGGAACATCAAAGAGCAGTGGGAAGATGGCTGTTCCCAAGGAAATCCTACAGATTGCTGCCACAGGGCAGAGGTTCTCAGGCATGGTGTGGGTCTGCATGACTGAAGGGTAACTAATGTCACCATGTTTCTGACTGAGTAGGTCTGGGAGGGCCCGTGAATTTGTATTTCTAACAAGCTTCTAGGTGCTGCTGGTGCTGTTGCTGAAGCAGGAAGCCAGCTGTGAGGACCACTACCATAGGATCAGGAAGGACCAGTTTTTGCTTGATATTCTGTGTTTGTAAGAGAGATCAAAAATCCAGATTTTATGTGAAATAGTCCAATTTTTATACAAGAAATATTTACTTAAAAGTTATCGAACATCACATAAAACATGTATAGGTTGAATTTGACCTGAGTGTTCTTGGTTTATAACTCTCCCACTAAGAAGTTATGCTAAACTATATGGAACTACCACTCAAAATCTTAATGTTGTTAAAACTCTAGTAGGAAATTGATACTATTCTCAAAAAGCCATAACCAGTGGAAGTGAAACTGCATTATTTATTATTTTAGATAAAACTGTAATTATTTTCCCTCAGACTCTAAAACACACACACACACACATATACACAAAGTATGATGAATAAATGCATGGATACCTTCAGCCTTACATTATCAAATTAAAAGGAAAACACACCTCACAAATTAGGTAATGAATTTTCTACCATGGGTAGGAGTTACAAGGCAAAAATGGAAAAATATTGTCTTGGACTCATTTTTGTCTGAAATGTCAAGTGCTAGGCATCAAGCCATCTCTCCCCCACTCCCTTTACCTTCCTTTCCTTCCAACCTCCAAACTTCCCTTTATCATAAATACTGTACATTTGTCTTCACAAACCCAATATTCAACAGTTATCATTAGAATTGGGAGAAAAGAATGAAGGCATCTTTTTCTTACAGTGAAAAACTGAATTCATTTTACTTAGTGGCAATTAAAACACATTTGTGAATTTATAAATATTTTGTAGCATGGTTCTGCAAGTGTTTCTAATTTGAGCAATGACAGGTGTTTGTTGTTTAAAATAAATAGTGATCCTGGGGTCTTTTACTTAAGATTCAAAATATGTCACTGTGGAAGAACAAAATTGAGTGCCAGCTAAATTTTCTTCAAAAACAAGTTGCTATGTGCTCTGCTTGGTTAACTTAGTTGACACATGTCAGACTAGCATGTGAGGTGCCTATCACATGCCAGGTACTGCTTTACCTACCGGCATGTAATTTCAGAACAAATCTGAGACTTAGGTCTTAGTAGCCCCATGTGATGGATGAGAAAGCTGAGCTCAGATAGGATAAGTGACTCAGTCAAGACCATATGGTCAAGAAGCGACAGAGATGGTTATTCAAACACAAAGCCTGCATCTTACCCAGGGGAGTAGTCGCCGGTGATGACCTTTGTCTTTGCCAACCACAGCTCAGCTGAGTACCTGTAGGAGTCATCCCACCAGGGAAATGCCGTCTTACATGCCGCTTAGGGGAGGAGGGACAGTGGGCTCTGAGTGAATGGTGTCCACATGCATCTTCAGGGAGCAACTGAAAAATGAAATCCTAAACTCTGAATTCAGAATGTTTGTATTCAAATCCTATCTCTGTAACTTAGTTCATGACCTTTGGCAAGTTGCTTAACTGCCAAAAGCCTCATTTTCCCACTGCCGCCCACCCTCTTCATAACAACGAGGGGGTAACAGAACAGAACCTACCCCTGCAGCCGCACTGAGGATAAAAATAGATGAGCAGTACTCAGCACCCTGAGAGCCTAGTACTCGGCACCATATGAACGTTCAAGAAGTCTTGAAAGCATAGTACTTGGCACAATGTGAATGTTCAATAAGTCTTGGTCACTGTGATGCTGCTTGATTTAAGGGGGATCTTTGGGAATGCTCCCACTCCCCAGTACCTTCTCTGCCCAAGAGTCACATTTGAAACCCTGGCAGGACAAATTCAGTCTTCAAAGTCATTAACTCCTCCTTCTATTTCAACAATCAGTTCAGGACTTTGTTTTTAATCTCCCAAGAAACATCTCCAAACATTCCGTACACATTCGCCAAGCATTCTTCTTATAAGATAATACACCATGTGAAATTATATCATACTATATTATGATGTATACTATATTTATTTGACCTTTGCCCTACTAGACTGTGTGCTCTCTGAGGGCAGAATGTCTTTCTATCTTAACCATCTTTGGGTATATCTATGAGTGCTGGCTCTTGCTCTAATCTGCTCGCATAGGCACCTACCTGGGCAAAGCACTCCCTCCTATTGCAAAGCATTTCTGTGAATTACTAAAAAGGTCAGTCTGTCTGGCAGGCACCATGGCCCTACTAATGTCTGTGGACATACCTGGCCCTCCCTTGCTCTGTCCACCACAGTCATCCCCTGCCAAGCTCTGCTAGAATCCTCCAAGCAGCAGAATTGAGCAGTTGACTGTGAACAAATAGGAACCTTGTTTTCTCTGTCTGCATTTTGCCATGTTCTAAAATTCCCCGAAATAGAAGTGGAATAGGAATGGTGGGAAAATGGCAGGGGTCCCCCTTAAAAAAGGCAATACAGGATGAACTGCCTGTAGAGGATTAAAAACAAAACCATCTAAAAGTCAACCTGTTTTTTACTCTTGTTGTATACGTCTGTCCTAACAATGGTAAACTACTCCTCCCTTTGGTTTATCTAAGTTCCAAACAAGTACTGCAGTTTTGGTGAGTTTAGTAATAGTGATAGCAAAGCAACAATGGTAATAACACAGACTTCAAATTAGCAAGGTTACCACTTATCTTTTAATAAACATGGTATTCCACATGAAAGTTAACTCAGAGAACTCCGGATTGTACAGTCACCCTCCAGATACACAAACTCAGTTACCTAATTTCATTTGAAGAGTAGAGAATCATTTAAAATCAATCCAGCTCACTTTGGGTGCCATTTGTGTCTTCAATTTCCTAACTACTCCATATTTCTGTGTTTAAACAGTAGGTTCAGATTAATGGCAGCCTGGGGGTTGGGAAGATGAAGAGACAGGACTAGAGTTGCTTCAGCTCTGCCATTCTATCTGATCACTTGGACTTTTTGTGTTTGAAATGTAAAAATGATGAAATATAGTGCAAATAGCAAGCTTTGCTTGGTAGGTGCAGAATTCAGTTTATATATTAAATAATTTATTGAATTTTAATACTATCAAGATAAAGTTCCTTTTTCAACTGTTTGTCAATTAAATAACGAATTGAGAAAATATTGTGTTATTATTACATGATTATTATAGAAGACAATTTTGTGGAATTGGGGAGAATTAATAAGTGATCTGCTCCAGGTGTCAAATATGTTTGGAATGCCATAAAAAGTTGTGCTGACCAGGCCATGATATCTTACAAAGAATAATCTTTCAGATATTATTGAAAGTCAGAAATCCACATTACAGGGATGCCTGGGTGGCTCAGTCAATTAACCTTCTGTCTTTGGCTCAGGTCATGATCCCAGGGTACTGGGATCGAGTCCCACATCAGGCTCCTTGCTCAGTGGAGAGACTGCTTCTCCCTCTGCCTGCTCTGCCTGATGCTCTCCCTGCTTGTGCTCTCTCCCTCTCTCTCTCTCTCTCTCTTTGAGACAAATAAATAAATAAAATATTTAAAAAAAAAGAAATCCACATTTGAGAATATACATATATATGTCTGTGTGTATATATATATGTGTACATAGAGAGTGAGAGAAATCCACTTACTGAGCATACATATTACTGACATGTATCATATAAGATACATGATATTACTAAAATCCAGATCAAATGCAACAAAGTCTAATATGGAGACAGAGGTGGAAACCCTTGTTTCCAGGTGAAATTCGTCCTGCTTCTGATCTTCCTCTATTTCCCAGGTTTCTGGCGCTTTTTTGCAGACTCCTGAGGAGCCTGCCCCCCCGGTTCTCCCAGCAGTCAGATATGTGGGCACGTGGCCATTCATGCAGGTAAGGCTCAGACTGGAACCCCTCCACCTTTGCAACCAGAGATTAAGTATAGAGCCCAGAGTGAGCAGGTGTACCGAAAATGTTCAATGGATAAATGAAAGAATGAAGTGTGTGAAATTAAACCACGTCAACATGATCTCGTTTAATTAGAGCTTTTTCCCTCTTGGCTAGACCGGGAGAGGGAAAGGAGGACAGGCGGGTGTCAGGGAGGTAGTCGAAGGGTCAAAGCTAATGCTAGACACTGGGGGCGCTGAGCTCACTTCTCAGCCTGGCCAGGCGAGAGCCCGAGAGGGCTCATGTTTCAAGAGCTGCTCTACTGAGTGCTGGAGTTGAGCAACCAACAAGGAGAGTCCTTTTATTGTTGCTTTTCTGTTTCCATAGCACTTTAGGTTTCATGCTCTACAACCATTAATTATTGATTCCGCAAGGCACTCCAGAGAGATTATAGACTAGGAAACACGCAGAGCAAGATCGAGTGCCTTGCCAGGCCTACGGAGCACTTCAGTGAGAGTGAGGAAGACTGCCTTGTGGTTTCTGTGCCTGTGTTCATGTCCCCATGGCCCTTCCACCAGCCTTTTCTGCCAGAGGTGAAAAAGCATGGTCTGGCTTCCCGAAGCTGATCAAAAAGTTGAATCCACTCCCTTTTGTTTCATCATAATTGAATACTTTCAGGAAAATGACTTTAGCTTTTGCAACTAATTTAAAAAGGAACTAATTAATAGGAAAAACAAAAAGTTACGTATAAACTATTGAGCTTTGACTTGATTTCTCCATTCCTTATCAAGTAATGACCGGGGTGAAACAAGATTTTATTGATCCCACTATTTCGAACCCTAAGGATATTTGGTATTTTGATCTATCAACCGGGCAGGCAGTCTCCTTTGAGCCACATCAATCAGGCAGCACCATCAACTACCCCTCCTTGTTTTATTCATCTAACAGTATTCAATTAGACCTCCAAATTTATTGAAAATATTAGCACCCAGCTCACTGCCTTTCTTGCCAAAATTAATCCTGTCCTCGTCATCACTCTTGGCAGATTCAACATCTAACAAAATAATCCATCCATCACTCTAGCCTCTTATTGCTAACAGTCTTTCCTTCAGTTCACCTTAGCCTTCAAGTCTTATGATCTTAACAACCTAGATCTCAAAATCACCATATCCATAACTATAATACCTCCACTATCTTGATTGTACTCGCTAACCATCAGCTCTATCTTTCTAATTCACATATTCTAACAAACCCCCCTCCATTCTAACAATTCTTTGATCTTCACTGGGACTTCTTTTTTTTTTTTTTTTAAAGATTATTTATTTATTTATTTCACAGACAGAGATCACAAATAGGCAGAGAGGCAGGCAGAGAGAGAAAGGGAAGCAGACTCCTTGCCGAGCACAGAGCCCGATGTGGGGCTTGATTCCAGGACCCTGGGATGATGACCTGAGCTGAAGGCAGAGGCTTTAACCCACTGAGCCACTCAGGCACCCCTTCATTGGGGCTTCTAATCTATTGACTTTAACACACCTCTCAATCCTCTTAACAGGTTTATATTCTTTTTTACTCAACTTAGATTTTGTGGATCACAAAGTTTCTATGGATCACAGAGAGAAGCTGGGTATTTCTGACTCAAAGTCTCTCATGAAGCTGTAGTCAAGATGCCAGCCCAGACTATGGTCCTCTGATGGCTTAACTAGGGCTGTAGGGTCTGCTTCCAAGTTGGCTCAATCACCAGAGTATTCAGTTCCTCACCATGTAGATCTCTCCATGGCACTATTTGAATCTTCACCACAGGGCAACTGACTTTACCCAAAGCAAAGAATCCAAGAGTGAGAGGAAGAAGGAAGCCATACCTTTTATGACCTAGTCTTAGAAGCCACACACCACTACTTCCACCATATTCTGTTAGAAGGCAAGTCACTAAGTCTAGTGTACACTGAAGAGGAGGAAAATTAACCTCTACTTTTTGAAGGAACAAGTATCAGAAGAGTTTGTATACATATTTTAGAACAACCATACCATTTTTTAGATGAGGAAATTGATGTGCCTGGTGGACAAATAACTTGCCTGTGATCACACAGTCTCAAACATGACAAGATTCTATTTCTCACTCACATAAAGTCTTGATCAGTGGATTCTTCTCCAAGTGGTAGCTCCAAGATCTAGAACGCTTCCATTCTACAGCTCCACTATCTTCAAAGCATGGCTTCCAACATTAACATTTTTGTCTTCGTCAAGCCCTGGAAGGCTAAAGAATATGAAAAATCACACATGAGAGGTTTTTGTTGGGCAGTCCTCAGAGTAACGTAACATCATTTGTGCTCCTATTCCATTAGCGAGAATTCAGTCACATGACCACAACTATCAGCAAGGGACTTGTGAACTCTAATCTACAGAAGAGGAGGAATGGAGTTAGTAAGAAGTTAGAAGCCTCTGCCACACACAAATCCCATGTTCATATTTTGTATGCACTATGATGTGACAATGTGCTTATGGATGTTGTAGCAGGGTAGTAGGTGATGGAGCAGGTAGGATCATAACCGTTATCACAAATAGAAAATGTGTGTCTTTTTAAGATAAAATGGCAAAACTTCATTGTATACCTTTTAATTGTTTGGGGTTTTTTTGTGTGTGTGGGGGGGGGGTTGTTTGTTTGTTTTTGCTTATTTGTTTGTTTCTTATTTGTTTGTTTGTTTTTTGATAGAGAGAGGGATGCAGAGAGAGGCAGAGTGAAAGTGTGAAAGAATCTTAATTAAGTTTCATGCCCAGTGCAGAGCCTGACACAGAGCTTGATATCACAATCCTGAGGTCATGACCTGAGTGAAATCAAGAGTTGGACACTTAACTGACTGACCCCTCAAATGTCTCAATTGTTTCCATTTTTTAAAATTGTTCAATTGTTGGGACGCCTGGGTGGCTCAGTTGGTTGGACGACTGCCTTCGGCTCAGGTCATGATCCTGGATTCCTGGGATCGAGTCCCGCATCGGGCTCCCAGCTCCACAGGGAGTCTGCTTCTCCCTCTGACCTTCTCCTCGCTCATGCTCTCTCTCGCTGTCTCTCTCTCAAATAAATAAATAAAATATTTAAAAAAAAATTGTTCAATTGTTTGTTGACTGAAACCAACAGTGGATCCACATATCAATTCCATTAGGTGTCTAAAAATAAGCTTTCTCTGTCTTATATATAAACATGTAGTTTCAGGCCAGATATATTCTTTTCATCTTCACAGTATGGATATGACTTATTTGGGGCTCTATTTT
Source organism: Mustela putorius furo (assembly GCF_011764305.1). Classification (NCBI taxonomy): domain Eukaryota; kingdom Metazoa; phylum Chordata; class Mammalia; order Carnivora; family Mustelidae; genus Mustela; species Mustela putorius. Next base: position 25,077,071 of record NW_025421341.1, read on the forward strand.
AGAATTCTCTGGAAAATGCATCCAATCTCCCACTTCATCTGTGGAACACAATGTTCAAGGGCAATGAATACAAATTAATCTGTACCAATTATTCTGCCTGTTCAGGAGTTAAGCACCCTTGAAATTCTCCCACAGGTTTTTTTTTTTTTTTTAATTCCCCAGGGGTAGTAGCATCTCATGTGTGCTCAGCAACCAGGACACTCCTGCTCTGCCGCTCCAGTATCTTACTAAGGCACCTGGCCCCTGACTGTAGACAGGGAGGCCCCAAGAGAAATACTGCTTCACCATACTCATCAGTTCTCCACTGATATCCACTCTAAATGGTGGTAGTACCAAAGCTGCAGAGGGTCTCTGTTTGGATCCTGACACTCTTAAGTATTTCATAAGCACATGTCCTTTACTTTCTGGCCTTATGACTTATGGTAGATAATAATACTGTTCAGGAAATATGTCCTCAATTCCCCCTCCCTCATAATAGGAGAATATGCCCCCATCCATTGATGTTTGCCTTAGCCATGTGACTTGTTTTGACCTCATGGTGGATGGAATGTACTTCCCTTGATCTTGATCTTGATCTTGAGCTCAGCTGTTTAACTTGTTTTTTGCCAATAGGATCTTGATCTTGAGCTCAGCTGTTTAACTTGTTTTTTGCCAACAATAAACTTGGTTTTTTTCTGTGTATATGACATACACAGAAGCTTGAAATGTGAATGGCATTTTAGGGTGGCGTCTATACAGATTTTACGTGACAAGAGCCAACTTATATCTTCTTCTGTGACCTCAAAGTTAGTCCCTCAGTCTAAGTCAGGAGGGTCAATACCAACCCATCCATTTCAATGTTTTTCCACCCATTACGTCCCCTTCAGACATTCCAGGACCAAACTAACTAATCAAAATGAAAGAAGGACCTAAACACAGTCTGGGACTCAACTCGGATATCTTGGTAGATTTGACTAATACTTACCTGTTCATGTTCTTCATGAATATGCTTGTAGGATTGCTTTAAAATTATATTTGGAAATAAAACTTCAGAACAACTTTTCACTACCACCTTAAAAAAACAAGCTTAACATTTCCTACAGAGAGAAGTTTACTAGAGTTTTTTCGGTTTAATTAGGCTCTCATGCATCATAGGTCTTTCATATACGTGACCTCACCCTGCAGGGTTAGTGGTATCTTTGCTGGCAAATATTTTACAAAGAGGACATTTGTTTCAGAAATACACATTTAATTTAGATGAATTTTAACGGCCACAGTGCTTGATTCTGATGAAAATGTTTACGGGCAGCATTTCTGCTCTGGAAACATTTGTTTCTATTATTTTGACAGAAACAAAATTTGGTTGGTTGTTGTTTGGGATGTGAAATGGTTTTGTAAGCATTTCAGTTTGATGCCCAGGCAGGCAGTCACAATAATTCTTCTCCAAATAAATTGTAACCACTGTTTTTGTATTCATTACTTCAATAAGAAAAGTTTAACTAGTGAAAGGATTTGCAAAACACTGCATCACAAAAAGCCTAAAGTGAATCCCAACAAAAGTTAGCACATTGTAAATATTTTGCAAAGGTCTGAGCAATCTTTTCTTTTCAATAAATAGTTGTCTGCACAGTAAAGGAATGAAAAGTTGAAAGAAGAAAGTGTGTTGTCTCAGAGTCGCAAACAGCAAATATTACTGAATTCAGCAGAACTTTATTGTGTGCCTCATGAGTTATACATAAGGTGGAAGAGTGGAGTAAATTTCATGCCAACATATTAAGTGACATAGAAGTGACTTCTGTAATTAAATCATTTTTTAATCATCAAAATTGAAAATAAGAGAAAACAACTTCTGAAGAAGTCCAGGGTCAATCAGCTAAATAAACTAAAGTCATTCAGTCAACTAGCATTGATTGGATTTTAGCAAAATGAAATTGACTTTGCTCCAACTCCACCCACTTCACAAACTAATTAAAAAAGCACATCAGCAACATCTTCAATCAGCTAAGCAAGATAAGTGGGCTTCAAAGCAATCAACTCCAAAATTCTGTCAGGAATAGCAATAGATCCTCAAAGAACCTTTGAGAGAGATCTGAAAGTTACTCATGTCAATCAGAAGAACAAAAACTCGGAGCCATGTGCTTCTGATCTTGGGGGGGGGTACCTTTTTGGACAAGGTGGTTGACATATAAAAAAAAAAGAAAATCACACACTGGCAGGACATGTTTGTGTCCAAGATCTCCCTCAACTGCAGACCTCCTGAATTTCCATCAGGCAAGAGTAATAACAATGCTTGGATCAGAAGGGCTTGCAGGGTCATTGGGTAAATCATTTAAAATGTCTAGAAATGTACAAGCTTCTATAGTCCTTAAATGGAATAGAGGATTATTAGATTACCTTTTGCAAGGAACACTGGCGTGATCAGTGAAAGACCTTGCATTGTGAGTGTCCCCTTCTTTCTACCGTCCAAAGCACCACAGAACATTTCATTTATTTCAGAATAAAAGAAAGAATAAAAGAAGCACTTTGAGTTCACTTAATGGCACAAGCAATGTTTTTTCCTTCTGTTTCCATTCTCAAAGTACCAGAAATCTAATTTCTTAATAAAAGATATCTAATGATTCAAAGCTCTGTTCTGTTGACAACCCTAGGTAAAAGAGTCAGGAAAAATCTGAAAATAGAAATTTCTTTCCTTTAACTCTTGGATCAAAAAGAAGAAGGGAAGAAGGAAGGAGGGAGTAAAAAGAAAGAAAAGACATAAGAGAATGACATAGGAGACCATACACGTCTAGTATGGTGTTAAGTTTATAGATCAACTTTATTGATCCTTTGTAGTAATCCTTTCTTTCCTCTCTGTCTTCTTCTCTCTTTCTATCCTTAGTGTCTTTTTTTTTTTTTAAGATTTTATTTATTTATTTGACAGACAGAGATCACAAGCAGGCAGAGAGAGAGGGGGAAGCAGGCTCCCAACAGAGCAGAGAGCCCAATGTGGGGCTCGATTCTAGGACCCCAGGATCATGACCTGAGTTGAAGGCAGAGGCTTTATCCCACTGACCCACCCAGGTGCCCCTTTTTGTTTGTTTTTTAAGGCCCAGATCTCTATTCAGAATTTTTATTGCTTAAAGGAGTGAAAATACTTCTAAACCTTTCAAAAAATAAAGTTCTATGAAATACATGGCTTCAGTGTTTGTGGGGCTGCACAGGGGCTAATTAAGAGAGCTAGGATAATGGGGACCACTCAGGGGACTTCAGAACACAAACTTTGCACCAAGTAGCATGAAAATATTTATATATCATGATGGTTGCTACGGCAGGACCAGACATACCTGCTAAATACCAGTGCTGCCTTTCTTTTCTTTGACTGCATATAAACATTCTTGCATTCAGAAGCTTGTACCTAGGAACCAAGAAATTTAAAGCATACATTGAATTTTAGAGCTGAAAGATAGCAGAGATTAGGAAGATTGAGTCCTGATTTTATTTTATTTATTTTTTTATTTTTAAAGATTTTATTTATTTATCTGACAGAGAGAGATTACAAGTAGGCAGAGAGGCAGGCAGAGAGACGGCAAAGCAGGCACCCTGCTGAGCAGAGAGCCCGCCTTGGAGCTCGATCCCAGGACCTGATCATGACCTGAGCTGAAGGCAGAGGCTTTAACCCACTGAGCCACCCAGGCGCCCCCTGAGTCCTGGTTTTAGAACAAGAAGTCATGAGTGACATATTCTCACTTACAAAGCTCTTTGTAGCAGAGTTCAGACTAGATCTAGTATCTTCTAAACTGTATGGTATTATTTTCCAATGACATCAAGCAAAGAGCACCTTTTACACTAAGTAGATTTCCTATCACATTGGTGTATAGCTGGGGTAAAATCGATTTCAGGTCATCGACCGGAGAATTAAAAGTCTTACATAAGATGTGAAATGTTGCTGCTTCTCATGAAAACACAAATTTCCCCTATATCCCACTCTTCCATCTAGGTATTTGGACAGATAATAATAATAATGGGCAACTTATACCAAAAGGACTGCTGAAATGAAGGGAAAGCAATACTTTCCAAGTCTGCTTTATGGAAATGCTACAGGAAGTTGACCAGTGAACCGCATTCATCTCCAGCTCTACTTCATCCTTCAAGAAGTATGATGGCATTGTAGGAAGAGCATTGTCTTCAGAGGCAGATGGATCCGATCTCCTTCCAGCCAAGTTCTGGCAAATAGCCTTCTCAAAGGTTTCTGAATGTTTCCCAGCATTCCTACCTCCCTATATACTGGAACAAATCTGTCAGGCTCCTCTTGGTTCTTCTCCCATGCTGCTGACAATCCTGACAGCATGCCTTTTCTGGGTAGCTATTTTTCATTACAAGCCCTTACTCCCTTCTCCCTGGTCTTACCATGAGCTTACTGCTCAATCCAATTCCCCATATCACAGCTGGGAACGGATTAGAGAAAACGTGGTTTACCCCAGTTTAATTGAAGTATAGGGTTATAGGGAATAACTCAAAACTGCTAACATCCCACATACCCAGGTTCCTCGTTAAATGCCTTTATTAGGTCAACACCCTACCTATCTCTAGCCTTCTTCTTTGTGCAGGGACTAATAATTCTCACCACTGGAAATACTCTGAACACTCCCATGGCTCAACTTTACTTCACCATCTGAGACCATACAGAAGAAAATATCCTCTCTAATAGTCCAAGGGCAAGATTCTGTTCAGCCCTAGAGCTTTCTCCTTTCAGGATGATTGACAATGATTAACCTTCCATCCAAGGCAAAATTGCCACCTGTTGTATGTGACCTGGTGTCATGGCTCAGACATGACATTCACAAGAGTCAATGGGATATTTCCCAAAGTCTGGCATATTCAATCTTAACAGCACATATGGGACAAGAGTTACTCAGTCCGAGTTGTTAAAACCAACCCAGTTTTTTTTTTTGTTTTGTTTTGTTTTTTTGTCTACACTAAGTCTAAATATGAAAAGACAACAATTTTTACATCATCCTTGTCATGGTCTGGTCTCACATTCTAATTTCCTATGAGCAAGTTTTAATGGTGTGCTCATGCACACCCAGGATCTAATCTAAAAGGGGAAATCTAATCTAAAAGGGGAAAGAATGGGAGGGATCCAAAGACAAATCATAACCAACCCTAAAAGCAATGAACTTCTTAGAAATGTGTAATTGATAGGGTTTCAGCTTGAAAAAAGAAAAATGTTTTGCTTCCAGTCCCCATGAGGATATATAGTAGTATTCGTAGCTGTTGTTAATCATAATTGGATCCGTAGGGTGCAAAACCAGTTTGAAATACCCAAACAAAGTAAATGGAAGTCATTTTAAATTTTAGGTGATAACTCTTATGAAAAAATAAAGCAAAATATGGCCTTCATGGACATGAAGGTAAAGAGTTACCATTTCTTAACTGTCTATTACCATACACCTGGCCATTTACCTACGATTTACTTTCACACAGCAACCTTAAATGTGAGACACCATTCCCATTTACATATGAGGAAAGCATGCAATTTGCCTAAGAAGACCCAGGCGGTGAATACTAGGACTATAACTCATATCCTATCTATTTGATAAAAAAGCCAAGGATCTTTCTAATATCCCTTAATGCACTCAGCACTTGCCTGACACGTGGGCAGACAATACATAGAAATAATGATGATGATACCAAAGATAAGAAAAATGAAGAAGGGAGAAGTCAAGGAGTATTGATGGCTTTACAATGATTCACATATTTAGTAAAGGATATATACTAAGGGTAATGACTGAGTATTTCTTCTTTCCTTGAATTTCAGTGCAGTAAAAACAAATTACAAGCATTTACTTACTCATCCATTCAAGTAGTTCAGCCGGCATTGGTTGGGAACCTATAATATGGCAGTCATGTCTATATGTGTAAAGATGTAGACAAGAAAAATGAAAGATTCCTAAGATTTCTAAGATGCTGTTGATCTTAGAGTCTGGTAGGGGAACTGGAAAGAAAATTGATAAAGTAGTCTGCGTTGCTAAAAGCACTCCAGACAAGGTAGGCACAGGATGATATGAGAACAGATTTAGTGACTCAGACTAAGAGGATAAAGAACTCCATGAGGCACTGACTCAGGGTCCCAAAAAACAAGTAGGCATTAACCAGGTGCACACGGTATATAAGAAGAGGAAACAGCTTAGATGAGACATGGAAAGGGTTGGTATATTTGGAAAATTGTAAGTAGGTCTCTTTGAAACTTGGGTAAGTGACTCCTGTAACTCTAAGTTTTGATCTCTTCATGTGTGTTAGAAATAAAGTAACTTCTTTGTAGAAGTGGATGGTTCCTTTGTGCTAAGCAGATTCACACTTAGCACAGTTCTTGGTCCTTGGCAAAGGCTTCATTAATGGTAGCTTTTGTTACGGAGAACTTTGCAGACCATGGTGGATATGATTTTGCTTAATAGTCATCTGGGTCAAACTGACTTAAACAATAAAAGAGCTTTCTGGGCTTCTGACATGAAAAGTGCCAAAGTAAACCAGACTTTAGGCGTGATTCAGTCAGAGGCACAGCTAGTGCAAAGCTAGAGAATGTTTACGATGCAGCTCTGGGGGGACGAGGAAGATGAGGGAAGAGAGAGGAGAAAAAGAAGCAGCAGACCTGACTTTCAGTGTTTGCACATGTTTGTGATATAGATATTCCTAACTGTGGCCAATTGTCGCTCTCAACATGATGTTAACCTGCTCACAAGCATCCTATGTACGCCCTTGTGTCCGGCTCTGTTTCTTCAAGATTCTCTTCATCTATGTGTGTGTCACCTTCACCTTGAGGCTAGCTTTTCTCATGATCCCGAAATGGCTGCCAGAGGGAATGGCTCCTTTTGTTCATGTAGGGGGTGGGGCAGAGTTCAAGAAAGATTGTTTCCCACTCTATGGAGAAGAAGTCTGAAGTTTCACTCTGATTGGACCTTCTTTGAAGCAGTCGTTGGTTCAGAGGTTTACTCTGGTTTGGACCCCCTAGTATAACTCCAGACCGGGATGGGTCAGTCCCACCTAAGCGACATAAAGAGAGAAATGGATCCTCTACTGAAATCTGTGAGGTGCTTTTAGGAGGAGCACCAAGGGGGAGTGAATGCTGTGTGAGCAACCAGCAAAAGCCCAAGACAGAACCCGGGGAGCTTATACATTATTGAGAGGATGATGCAGAGATCCTGGGGAGACAAATCACTGGAGAAAATTAGTCTTTTAATATCAGATGCCAATCCTTATTTAATCAGCTAGCTCTGCTTTTACTATGATGGCAGATTATATCAGGGAAAAATGCGTATTATGTTAGCTCAAGTTTTAACTTCATATATTTTATAAACAGTTGGGACCTTACTTATAAAGAGGCAATTTACAAAGATCTTCTCATTTTACAAATGAGAATTTGTTCCGATTCTCTAAGTTCCTGACCATTTTGAGGAGGGAAAAAGAAAATGAACTCAATTTAAACCTTAACTGAATGGTAAATGTGGTGGTGATGCTATTATGTCATCCATAAGATAATGCATAAGCAAGAAGAACCTACAGGGCAATTAGCCCCCAGAGAGATTCTAATATTTCAGTAAGTCACAGAAATAAATTCTGAGCAATTTAAAGACTAAGAACTCTATTAATTGTAATGTTCTCTTGCCCATATAAAAAATTGTTGTGTATGTGTGTCTTTTTGCCTTTTCCTTTCAAGTCTTTCTTGAACTTCCTTGCAACTTTTCAGCCCTGTGCATTTGCCTCTGGCTGATTTTAAATTATGCTAATTGGAAGAGGGAAAAATGCTGGTAATGGAATAAAATGGAATGCCATTTCTTATAGCATCTGGTGCAATCTGAGCCATTTAAAAGTGCATCTTATGGAATAGAGCTCTGAATAAGCAATGCCAGTCTGATTACAAACAACATGGGTCTCATTAGAATCCGTCAATCTGATTGCTAGGTAGTGATACACTGCAGATTACTAGGCCATAATTGCCTCTTACATATTATGTGTATAATATATAGTTTCTCTGGTGTATGTTTAAGCCACGTTCTCTCATGGCTATCTTTTCCAGCTCTACACAAAGCAATGTCTATGTTCTACTAAGTTGATTTTAACTGGGTCCTTAGGTTCTAATTCTATTTTCTTCTAAGTATTCATCAAGTTTTCTACAACAGTGCTGTAAACAAAGAATTATGTTCAGGGCAATTGCCAGAAACAAGATATGTCGGGGGTCTATTACCCATTCAGCTGGGAACAGTCAAAGGCTCAAGGCACTTCCTCCAAAGGAAAGGGTAAGATGACAGAGGCCGAAGCCCACAGTATAGCTACAAGTCTTAATTAGGTTGTTGATTTAAGAGTGCCGTGCATTTTTGCATTGTCAAATTCTATTGGATTCTTTACAAGGACTAGAAGAATTCAGACATCTTAGCCCTGATCATAACTTTGGCTCACACGGCTCAGTTCATGAATTAAAACCTGCTCTGAAATCAGGACTTGATTTTCATACTTCTGAGTAGCATAATCTCTCCTATCCATGCTTCCCACCTCACATGCTTCATTCCTAAAGAGTACTGCAGCCACTAGGCCATGCTGGAGGAAAGGCCAAATCTCCATGCAGCCGCAAAGCTGATTAAGTACTTGGAATATGCCCAGGGTTTTGAAAGTAGAATGCCTTGTGGGTGGCAGATCAGGATACTTAAACATTGTACAACAGTTGTGTGCCTATCTCCTTCAGTTTCCTCATATGAAACCCCAAAGGTAGACTGAGAGCTTTCATTCCATGGAGATGTGAACAGGATTTCATTTTCAAATGCCTTTGGAAAATGGTAGGCTACATTGGCAAAACTGGTTTCTTTACTGTAGGACTTCCAAAAGCTTTTAATATACCAGTGTCCTGGATGAATCTCCAGAAGGGGGTCACAGAATGCATGGTTTTCTCAACTTATTTGGCTATAGAACCCTCCTTGCCTCAACCTACTATCTGATGAACAATACTTATAAACATCAGATCAATCTAATGTTTTATCAAAATACGTATTTTCTCTTGTGTTGCGTTTGCACAATTACCACTCATTCACATGGCCTACCTGGCTCCTCTAGACATCCGTGTTTGCAGCTCCTGCTTTCTGGTTTGGACCCACTTTGTATGGGTGGGTCATTCCCACCCAAATGAACGGATTACCCTGAATTCTTGCAAGACCCTGACAAAGTAGGGGATTCTTACTTTCACTTGAAAGGTGAGTAAACTTTGTTTCAGGGAGGTTAAGCGATTTGTCCAAGGTCACATAGATCGTGAGTAGCCAAGGCAGGGTTCACTTTATCTTTTTTTTTTCTTCTTCTTTAAAGATTTTATTTATTTATTTGACAGAAAGAGAGAACACAAGTAGGCAGAGAGGCAGGCAGAGGGAGAGGGGGAAGCAGGCTCCCTGCTGAGCAGAGAGCCAGATGCAGGGCTTGATCCCAAGACCCTGGGAACATAACCTGAGCCGAAGGCAAAGGCCCCAACCCACTGAGCCACCCAGATACCCCCAGGGTTCACTTTAAATCTGTGTACTTTTTTATTACGTGAACCTCAGACTCCACTTCAATGAATTTTTCTTTTGTCCTTGGACCCATCCTTTGTTTCTATTTGGTTAATGACTAGCCTCTCTGTCACAGACTGTCATCAAAGTGAAGAATGGCACTCAAGAAGTTCCATCCGTGACTTTTATGCTTAGAATACCAATGTGATGATTAAAGAAAATCACTACTTCCTCCCCCACTCTACATCAGATGGTAGTATTTTAGTGAAAATAGATTACACTCTGCTTTTAAGTGAAGAGTTGACTTTGGAAATTAATTCTTGCAAAATGCAGTGGATAAGGTAACACCGTATTTAAGTTACAGTTTCTCTCACTAGAGCTTACAAAAAACAATCAGCATGACTCACTGATCAAAAAAGAGCCACCTGGCAGCAGAAGAGGCAGGCAGTGTTTAAGAAAGAATGTCCTGGCATATATACCTTCTACCGATGGCGTGTAGCTTCGATATCAAACTGGAACATACCCACCTGGCAAAATGTTTCATCAGATTGAGTTTATCATACACACGGTATGGCAGGGTGCTGTAGAAGTTAAAAGCAAATTGTCGGAGTCCAACAATTTGTGTTTAAGTTCCAACCCTTTTCAGCAAGGTGGCCTTGAACCAATTGTCTAAGCAATCTGTACTTTCATGTTTTCATCCATAAAATGAACATACGAGGACTTATGTCACAGGCACAGACTGTTGCATTTAAATAAACAGAGCTTAATACATGTCTGGCATGTAGTTAAGTGTTCAAAAATGCTAAAGGGAACGAAAAAACCCTGTAAGCTTGAGCTTTGGCTTCAGTTCTTAAGATGCTTCAGACAGAACAAGACCTTAATTCAGGTCTTGCCCATCTGATAGATATCCAGGGGCTAAAGTGGTTTGGTTTTGCACGTTCTAGTTGTATCTTTACTCAAAGGAAAAACACTACTTTAAATCTCTTGCCCGGGATTATGGTTTATTCTATGCTCCCCACTCCCCGCCCGGCCCTCATCCTGGGAATACTGAGTCACTAAGGCCATTTAAACCTGAATAGGCAGCATTTTTGAATATAAACAGAAGCTTGTGGCTAACAGAAGGCACAGAGGTCTGTGATTCAGGAAGGAAAATGTTCTCTCTGAAGCATCTGGGTAGACAAGGATGAGGATGCAAATATTATAGCAAGTCTGAACACTGCTCATGCTTCTCGGCATCTTTGGGAAACTAGCTTTCAACATAATTGTAGGAGCAGATGCATTTGACTTCCACAGGGAGCTTTCCCTGACCTCTCCTTGGTGTGTGGTGCTTCTTTGTACTTGTGGTAGATACTGGCTAGCTGCTCAACAGATTTGTCTTTACGTGCTTACAGGACTTTATTTCCCACCTCCAAACAGCGGCTTAGGCCCATATGATAAGTTCTGACCAATAAAATAGGGGAGGGAGAATAAAGCCTTCAGCTTTAGAATCATTCACTCTCTTAGGTGGTGGCCATAGATGTCACCTGTAGAAGATGAGAGCCTCATAGGAGGGAAGGAGCTTGGATCCAGTTCACTGCTTGCAAAGTTGCCAGAAAGAGCCTCCGGATCTTCATCAGGTTATGATGTTTGCTAGAAACAACACTTAAGTGTATTAAATGCTGAAAATATGGGGCCTTGTATTACAGAAGTTAGAAGTTGTTGCCCTAAATAATAGAAGAACCTCATTATTGCACTACCCTGAAATCAATCTCAAAATTATTAAATTACATGTGGCAATTTTGATATCCACTCTGCCAACTCATTCTAGAAAATGTAGGGGAAACTGCTTTACTGGTCAATGTGATGGTTCATTTCAAATGACCCGGACTGGTCATGGAGGGCCCAGATTATAAGAATCTCTGGGTGTGTCTGTGAAGGTGTTTCTGGATGAAAGCAGCATTTAAATGAGTAAACTCAGTAGAATGCCCTCCCCAGTGTGGGTGGCTGTCATCCATTATATTGAGGGCCTGACTAGAATGATGGGGGAGAAAGGTGGAGTTCCCCTCTTCTGCTTCCTGCTCAGAAGGAACTCTCTGAGATAGAACATGTCATCTTCTACTGCCCACGGACAAGGACTTACGCCATTGGCTCGGCGGGTGCTTGGGCCACTGGACTTGAACTGAGCGACACCACTGACTTCCCTGGGTCCCGGGCTTGCAGATCATGGGACTTCTCAGCTTTCGTAAGTGCAGGAGACGATTCCTTATAAAAAGTCTGTATCTGTATTTCTATAGTTCCATCTTCCATAAATACAGCTTTAATACAGTTGACTTTCTATCTTGCTGAACAAGTGGGATAGAAAATGCCAAGCCTAGTCTGCCACAAATCATAAATACATTATCAACTACTCTACCTATTAGTATAGCTGATTCTAGAGAGGTATTTAACTAGGAAATAAACACAAAATAACCAGACATAACCCAGATTCTTTTTATTTCAAGGTCTATGTTTTAAAATATCTCTAGGAACACTAAACAGCATGCTCTCATTCTCTGAAGCCAGCTGCTCTTAAGGGCTTTAGTTAAGACACTGTAATAAGTCTTGAGACTGATTTTCAATTAACAAGGGCTTAGTCAATTGACAGTGTGTTTAATGAAATGGTATAATGATGGGAGCATTCATCCTTAAAACTATGGCTCTTATCATTTTTGTATCCCACATTCATTTATGATTTGATGAAATTTAGGAACTTTCTCCCCATCAAAACACACATATACATATCATTTACACCACGTTTTAGGGATACTCTTTGGACTCCTTGGAGCCCCAATGCACTCTCAAGGATCCAACAATCCAGAATTAAAAGTCTGTGGCAAGGATGGGTAGCTAGTCACTACCAAAGGTGTTAAGAGAAGGTATAGTACTGTGGATGTTGGAGAAGACAGGTTATATTGCTAAAAATGCTGAGAATACTGTAGTCCTCTTATCCATAGGAGATATATTCTAGGACCCCCAGTGGACACCCAAAACCACAGATAATACCAAATTCCATATATACTATGGCTTTTTACCCTAATGTATCTACCAATAAGAAAGTTTAATTTATAAATTAGGCACAGTAAGATGTTAACCGTTAATAGTAAAATAGAATGACATAATAATATGCTATAATAAAAGTGGTATGAATATGGTGTCTCACTATCTGCTGGAGATTCTCTCTCTCCCTTTCCCTCTGCCCCTCCCCCACTGCTAACACATGCTCTCTCTCAAATAAATAAATAAATAAATCTTTAAAAAATACCTGTCGTATTATAATTGCCATTGTACAAACAAGGAAATGGGCACAAGGAAGTTAAGAAACTTGCCCTAAATTGCATTATCAGTAGTACGTGGGGGAGCCTAAATTCCAACCAAAGATCACTGTCTTAATTACACTCAGATACATACGGAATCTCATAAAACCTAAGTCTGATTTGCTAATGTGCTGTTCTCAAGGCCAAGGGCTATTTAAAAGTCAATGTTTTTTAATCCTCTAACTAAGCACACTCAATTAAAACTCAAGATTTTATGTTCTAATTAAATGACAATCAAGAATTAATTGATTTAGAAACAGTAGGCATATGGAAAAATTATGGAAAAGAGACAACCGGATTCCAGGTCTGTATACGGCAACTACTTTATTATTTTCAAATGCAAACTCTTTGCATTTAGTTTGCTATTTTACAATTTTACAAACTAGGTATAAAAGACCATAAATAAATGACATAAGTTATGTGTACCTAAAGTTCATGAAGGGAAGAAAAATACCTTGACAAAATAAAACAAAATAGAAAAAATCTATGTCTAACTCAAGAGATCGCTCAAATTTCAGAACATGTAGGAGCCAAGCAATGTTCTGTTAATTTCCTTTTCGGTATGAACTAAATTATAATATGCCTTATACATTCTAATTTTAACCACAGTCCTTGCATATTCCAACATACCTGGAGTGATACAAAAAATAAATGCACTCTTCAGTGTGTATCAATGGTTGATGTTGTTTGGAGAATGTTAAATAAGTGAAAATATTGCTTCTAGAACTTTCCTTTACTGGTCAGATTTTGAGTGTCTTCAGACAAATATTGAGGCTTTAAGCGTGTATGGATTAATACACATATCCTTCACAGATTGAATACAAGAGTTCTCAAAACACACATACCAGCAATGTAGTGAGCACAACCTGTCTTGAAAATAACTTTTTCAACACACCAGAACATTTCATCCATGACTGTTAAAAATAATTTGGGGCCAGTGGACACATGGTGAAGCTATGTGATTTGGTGCAGGGGAACAGCTTAATGCTGCCTAACGGAAGATCTGAGCAAGACTGAGCATCTGAACTCACTAGGCCAGCACTCGCTTATGGGGCTAGATACAGTCCCTGAAGTTGGCCTCCTGCCCTGATCTCTGGGGAAAGATGACCAGCTCAGAGATTCAACCTCATTTCTTTATACATATTTTTCAGGCATCAATGCATAGGCACATCCCTTTAAAAATATATTAAAGTCCCCAAAAAGGGGTGAATTAACTTTTGTCACTCTGGCATAGCTATGAGAACACAATGCCACACACCCTGTCAGAATGTAATAAATACTTATTGATGATTTTCTCTACTTACTCAACATGGGGTTCAGAATCTTTTTTTTTTTCCCATTTTTTTTCCCTGATTTGATGGTATAGCTTATGAAAATGGCCACAGTTTCTGCAAGCATAGCTTAGAATAGGCAAGGCAGCCACTCAGATTATGAAAAACGGCAGTATGTTGGCTGAAATTTGGCATACATGTCTTATCGGAACTGAATCTTCACACACCGACCTCAGATCCTAGAAGGCTAAGGACCGTTGGAGTTAGCTGCATATTGGTAACTGTAGAACTCTTCCTGTATACGGGGAACCGAAAATCACTTGAGGACATTTAATCCCAACGATGCTAACCTCAAGAGTCACTGGCATGTATTTTTCTGTGACATTGAGAGACCAAGTATTAATCCAGAACACATCATCTCAAAGCTGACACACGCGTCTACGTTCACCTCCGGAAGTATATGAATTGCATATATTTTGTTCGCATTCAACAAGTCCATTTATGCAGGGAAACAAAGGCTACCTCTATTCCATTTGGGGTTACCAGGCAAATTCCACCCCCTTCTCTCTCCCTCAAGAAACCGGCAATTCCAATGAGAAGCTCAATTGGAATTAGTAATTCTGATGATGGGCTGTCACCTGAATGGATGGACACTCTCAAGTTACCCCATCGCCAAGGTGAAAATGTCTCCACCCTAAGCTGCAGGCTTACTTACTAAGCTTCGTGTGGCAGCTACAGAATACACTTCTAAATACAGGACACTGAACATTTCCGGGCTATCTTTCTAGGAGGACCCGTGCGGGTCCACCAACTCATGTGGCTCTTCATCTCTGAACTGGCGAGAAACCAAAACTCTCCGGGTGTCGCCTTCCACAACATTCACAGGCAGTGCTAAGCATGAGGTCCTACACTCACACGCACATACACCCGCGGACACGCACTCTCACACCTATGTACACACATCAAAAGAGATAAGTCAGCTCGTAGTTAGTCTAGGAAAAAAATATATTTATATCACGGCAATGGCACACCCTGGGTAAAATGTTACTTCAGCAATGCATATCATAGGCAGCTCATGGGAACTGGCTTTGCTTTGTGTGGAGGCACCGAACCTGGTGTCCATGGTACGACCTGTAGCCTTGCGTCGCTCGCTGCCGCGCCAAGGCAGCGGTGACGTACAGGAGCGATATGGAAATACATATAAATAAAACCACGAGGAGTTTAGGAACAAGGGCTCTGCAGAGCTGGTGCTGCGAGACAGTACATTCCTCAATGCAACGGGAGGACCCGTGCTGAACCTTGCCCGGCTGCGGTTTCTTTCACTGGGAAAGGAGATTCCAACGTCATCCATGCATTCTTCTCGGGTATGGGTGTTGTTTCATCAGTGTCTTTGCTCCAGGACTGGCATGAGCAGAAGCAGAAGAAACGTGTTTCGAAGGGACTGAGGAGGGTGTGTTCTGTTTTCTTCTGTGGGCTTTGTAATCAACAGGAAGGGCTGTGAGGCCAAGATAGCAGAGTCTACTCCCTGTAGAGAAAAGAACAGGAGTTGAGACAAAACAGCAGCCAAGATTGTCAGCCAGTTGTCAGCCAATATTGCAAGAAAGAAAGAGAAGCACGTATAGTCGGTACAGCTCAGTAAGAAGTAATTCAGGAGGGAGAGCGTGGAGATCTAGCTTCTCTCCTCGGAAAAATGACAACTGGAGTAGCAACAAGAAAAAATGGCTGTTAATAGCTTAATTGTAACAACTTGAGGAAGGTACCGTCTTACCCCTATCGAATGGACAAGGCTGTCAAACATAGGAAAGCTCAGCTACCTGCTCAGGGGCACGTCCTACATAGTGAAGGAGTCAAGCTGGGATTGGAACCCACACAGTCTGAGCCTATAGCCAAGTCTTAGCTACTGTGTGAACAGCCACTCTGTGGAAATGAAAATTCTGACTTGGAAGAATCATGCAAGAGGAGAAGAGAAGAGTTGTGCAAGCTGGTAAAGGGATGTGAAAGGCGAATTGTACTACCGGAAAAGCCTGAACTACGAGCACCCAGCCTTTCCAGAAAGGGAAATTGGGTATCTTGGGAACAAATCTGGAAATACCACAATCTGCCAATATTCAACACTATGATTGAAAAAATGCAAACCAAGAGATAAAAAAAGCACTGAATGCTTTTCTTAAGAAGTAACTTCTAATGAAGGAGAGCATCTAGCAAAGGATTTACACGCGCTGCATGTTAACAGGCACAGAAAGAGAGCGTCAGGGAGATGTCTGGTGTGGCAGCAGGAAAGGTTTAGGGGGCTCGAGCCCACCAAGAACCAACCAGTCTCAACCATCCCATCAGTCTAGAACAGAACAAGATCAGCATGACACAACGGCGTCTCTGTGGCTCCTGTCCTCTCACTAATCAAAATGAACAATAATAAGGAATTTTCTCTTCTTTCCTTTGTGACAACTAACCACCAAGATTTCTTCAGACACCGTATCTCCCACCACAATGGCCGTGTTTAGCAGTGGATGACTTCAGGTGGAGAACAAAGGATTAAGACCAGAATTTATCTCCACAGACAATTTTGCTTGTTTTATTAAACCAATTCTTTATTTGCTTGTTTTGTACATATGTGTGTTTATGTATGTGAGCTACACATCAAATTTAGTTCCTTTGAGGTAAATAGCCATTATTTAGTCCTGTAGGAAATACTTTAGAGAGAAATAAAGTTTTCTTATAAAATATTCAGACAGAGATGACTTCTTAAGCAATTTAAAATTCTAAATGTAGGTAAGGTTTTTAACTACCAAGCCCTTCTGGAAGCCATTTGTCAACATCATTCATTTTGCCAATTATGAAGAAAACCAAAGAAAAGGACCCAGATCTACTTTTCCAGCTGTATCTTCTCTAGGGATAATCAAATGTGCAGGGTCTGCACTAGGCAGGCATGTATTTACATGCAGGATAAGGAGACATGAGTAGGGCCTTTACAACGGATGGAGTACAACCAACACCGTATGGATATGCCCACTTTTTGAACGTGATTTTATTTTGTTACTAGAAATTCCATTCTTAGAGGAGAAAAAGGAGTCCTCAAACCATGTCTGTCCCCTGTGAGTTCACCAACACACTTCTTCAATAGTTCCCAATGGGATGTAGGCTATTTGGGGACTCAGTGTATATGTTGAAAGGGTTGGATGTTTGAAGTGAGAAGTGTGGGAATATGAAGGATTGTATCTAGTTAATTCCAGAATACTTTGCAGTGGAGAAAAAGAAACCTTTGCTCCTTTGAATTCTGGCAACTCCTTATTTGTGGGAACTGCTTGAACAAAGACCAAGGCATGTAGTCTATGTGGTATCATGAGGAAAGATCTATTAGGAAGACATCAAAGTGTCTTTACCATCCAGTTCTTTTCATTACAATGGCGTCTCGCTTGTCCATTTCTCCCTTTTCCATTATAAAATAACAATGTCATGAATTTCAAGGCTAAATGATAAAGGAATACTAGGTAGGTCTGCCACCTCTTGTAGAGATACATGTTTAAATCGAAGCCTCATAAATCCACACAAGGCAAGGGAGCTTCATCTGCATGGCTCCCACTACTGAACTCCATTTCACCCCACTCTGGCATGTCACAATACAACACTCGGGTTTGCGAGTGAAAGATGGATGAGTAAGACTTGGAAAACACTGGAGGAAGAGTATACCTTCCTTCTGTGAAGTTTAGTCCATTCTACCTAAGAGCATTTCATATACACTTGTAACAACGCCATGTGTTAGGAAAGGTGTTATTATTAAAGTATCATTATCTCTAATTTGCAGGTGGAGGGACTGAGTTATAAAGAAACATGGAGTGAATTTCCCAGTGTCAACAGCTCATTTGGCTTTAGAATCCATAGCTGTCTAGATGCCAGAGCCTGGCTCCATGCCCTGGGAAACAATGGAACATTCCTATTGTCCTCCCCTTTCTTTTAGAAATGTGTAACTTCACGGAAGCAGTAGAGTTTCACTTCAACTGTTACTGGATATTATTTTAGGCACTTAGAAAGCCCTTTTTGGCCTTTCCATTGGCCTGGATTCTAACTCATACAATGTGTTCAAATTAATATCCAGGAGGCAACCTTTGAATGCAGTAAGATTTCAAGCCTCGCCCGATTATTCTGCACGTACCCAAAATGTGTGCTGAGAAATAACACCAGGACCTCAGCACAGTGTCCAGCATTAACTTGTTAGGATATCTTACAACTGACACACTCTCTCTTTTGAAATGTTCTGCTTTGAGTATGTTCAGTGTGTAGAAAAATACCTCATCCTATGTTGTTGCCTTGAAGAAAGCAAGGCTTCTAATTATTCAATGTATGCAAGGAAACACTCTTTTGACTTCCAAGATAATGTCATCATGCTACCTTATTCGAACTGGTCTGTGGAGACTGAAAATAAAATACATCACAGCTTTCCTGAAGGAAAAAATTACATAGTTTTTTTGTTTTTACAGCAAACAAAAACCCCACCAATATATCTGTCACCTTTGAACATGAATATCCAGAACTCTTAGGGTTCGGCAAAAGTGGTGATAAAACAAAAATGGTTGGAGTAGTTTTAAAAAAAAAAAATGAATTTCATATTCCTTCTGAACAGAAAAGCTTTTACAACCAATGCTGCAAAAAGGTTTTTACTAAACTGTCATGATTTGACAGCATCAAATTGAACATGCCTTGCTCTATAAGAAATAGCTTTCAGCATAACCAAGGGGGGAAGGTCATTAAAATCAGCCAAGCTCATGTTTAAAAGTGGTAAAAATGGAAGAGTTTAAGAAGTTAAAATTTGTCCAGTCAAAAAAAGTTAGGTGTTTTTTTCCTAGGAATAAACAAAGCCATTTAATTCACGTTTCAAGAAGAAAATTCTGGGATTAACCAGAAGCATCTAAGGCTAATGGTCTTGACGGACCAGCAGCGTGTGTTCCAGGAGGTCTCATTCTGGTAACGAGGACATCAAGGTGAATTCTAAGTCTCACTACTGACTTCTAGGTAAATCTTCCCTGGCTGACCCTGTTTGGTGCAGGGGTTACTGAAGCAGGACAGAGAGTGAGAATAATGGACAGATCTTCCAGTACTTCTCAAGCAGCCAAGTCTCCGAAGAGTGAGGCATGATCCAAGGTTACAGGTGATTACCTGGTACCCAAGATACCACGTATTTGTGGCATGAATAAATGGCACCAAAGGGCAAGAGAAACCTTGTGTGAGAGAAAGCAAAGCAAGCGAGGCTCTAGGTGCCATGTTTCCAAACCTGACATAGTACAGTTCCTAACTCACGTCTTCCCAGAACAGCAGGGAAGCCGTATCGGTTTCCACACTGGTCTCTTCTCCCATTGTCAAGAGAGGACTGAAATCTTGAGAGAACCCCAAACTAAATGACAGACATGAAATAATATTTATTGCCCAGCGTTTCAAATTAGATCAAGTTAAGAAAAAAGTTTTCATTGGAGAAAGAGTGCTGAGGTTTTGTTTTGCCTTACCTTGTAGGTTTGGGTTTGCTTCTTTAAAGGAGGGAAGTGTGAAAGTTCCCTATTCAAGATTGTCATGGTCCGCTATCCATAAGGTAGTTACAGTAAGTTTGTAGAGTCCCAAAATACGACTTTATATGGCACAGCCTCAGGCCCAAAGAAACAAACCTTGTCTGTCCAGTGATGGGGAGGTGCTTGGGTTTTATTATTATTTTTTATTATTATTATTTGAAATCCACTTTCTTTTTCTTTCCAGCCCCTTATGTCATCATAAGCCAACGGGGGGCCCAAGCACTGAAGGAGCAACACTCATGAGCCACATGGTTTTCACCTAGGTTGTTTCCTATGGTATGAACCAAGCCTTAAAAGCTACAACTGCGTCCTTCCAGAATGTTCCTGGGCATGGTATCCATTCCGGTGAAAGCAGGATGACGGTCATTTATGCCACAAACAAAATACTGCAGTTGTAATTCCCGTTGGAGAGAGGATCAAGGACGTCTCGGAGAAGCTGAGTGTCTAGCAGCAACTGCGGCATCAAACTCGGAGGTGGTGTTTCTATTTATATACGTACATGTATTTTACAAACTGGTGATGGACGGAGTACTTCTGAGAAACAATTTGTTCCAGGTCTAATTTCAAACGACGGCTGTCATTTCTGCGAAGCCCCACAGTTTCGGCGATCTGTACACCAAGCAACACTGCGGGTATTGATTTTTTTTGTTTTTTTTTGTTTTTTTTTTTCCCTTAATTTCCGAGGGCGAAGACGAAGTAAAAAAAGTGCAGTTCTTCAATTAAAGTGCATGGATGAGGTAAACTAATTTCAAGAATTTCGAGTTTATTCAGTACTGGCTCAGACAGGAACCATTCTGCCATGGATCTGCTGCATTTGGGTTCTCATCGCCTGGACACTGCTCAAAATCTTATTCTGGTGTGTGACGACTGTGATGCCAATTCTTGCCAGGTCCCTGGAGGTGGGGGAGAAAAAAAAAAGAGGGCCAGAAAAGTTACACGAGGGGAGAATCTCGTTTCTGGGCTTCATGCAGACACACATTTGAAATCAGCCACAATTCATACAGCGCAACAAGGCAGGTGTATTCAAATGTTTAATTAAGCAACTGAACGCAACAATGTAGGTGCTTTTAGAGGCTCTGTAAAATTATACTCAATCAAAATGAAAGGCATTCCAGTTTTCTTTCTTTTTTTTTTTTTTAATGAGGAGGATGATAATGCAGCTCAAAGCAAAAAAAGAAAAATACTATTAAATCTAGATTTACCCTTTGGTGTTACATCGCTGAGTACTTACTCCTGGTTCATGTGCACTACAGCCTCTAGTGTGGTATAACCAGCAGCCGTGAAGTTATCCTTATACCGGTCCATTTTAATGGCCTGGAGCCAATCGCCCACTGACACCACGGCAGAGAATTCAGGGGAGCTTGGATCCAACAAGGCAGTGTTAGGTCTGGTAAGGGAATGAGGGAGCGGAGACAGACAAGGATGCTCAGTGAGACGGCAAGATTCAGAAGTCAGACTGCCTAAGATAGGCTTTTTGGGGTCTACCTATCGTTCAATGGCATCAGGAGGTTTTTCGTTTTTGTTTTGGGGGTTTCTTTGGCCCTAATTTCACGAAGTTGCTAAAAGTGTGTATCCATCACCTTATCTGTTCTTAATTGGACTTCCTGCATTTGTTTTATGTGGCCTTCTTTGTACATTAATGATTATACAGGTCTTTCAATATTCTTGCCTGGGATAAAGACTGCGGGAGACCTTGTGGCTGAAACTGGATCAGTCTTTGCCGGAAGAGTGCAGTCCCTGCCGGCACAGAGCATTACATACTTCAAGACAGCATCTATGGAAACCCTAGCGAAGTATGAGTAAGGACAACTTGAGAGCTTGCAACTTGCCAGACTTGACAAAGCGGACAAAACAGCGAGAGTTCAAGTCCAGCATGCTCCCAGCCAGGTTTGCAGGCAGGCTCAGTGCATTCAAACAAACTTGGGACAGCAGGGAGTTAATGCCCTCTTTAATCAGCCCATGCCTGACCAGCACGTGTGCCAAGACGGGAAGGAAGAATGGCCACTTTGATCACTGCTTGGATTGTGGAATGTGCTTCTCGTATTCCCTCTTAGATAATCATTTCAATGAATTCTAAGCACTTTTTATTAAGTTATTTATTAGTTTATGCATTTCTCAGGCCAGGTGTTTTATGTTAGGCCATTGTCAAGAGTGACAACAGCTGAAGGCAGGAATTTTGCCATTGTCATGATATTGATACCTGACAAAACATCTATTTATGGAAGCATTTATTAAGAGAATTATAGTCATCTTTAACATCAAACTACTTAATAATCACTGGATAGACCTTCACAAGGTATTTTATACTGACAGTAACACAGGTACTTGTTTAAATTTTCTTCAACTCCCATTTCCCTAGAAATTACAGAATGTGGTGGATCTTAACATTTTGACCGAATTTTCATCCCGAGAGTGTGTTGCTTGAATAGAAACACTAAATCAGAATATCATCGTTACTGAATTTTAACCAAAAAAATTATTTTCCTATGGAAAGAAAATTAAGTCAATATAATGCCTTGATTTTCTACACAGCACAATTAATCCTTTGTCTGTTTTATAATTTTTACCTGTTACTTTAATTTGCATTACTTCTTTCTTACAGACTTGTTTTATCAGTTTTGTGTCTTTGTGAGCTTTTATGTACATTATTCTAATAAATTTTCTGAGTAAAATTTTCTATAAATTTTTATGGCACAAATAATCAGGATTTAATTCTTCCCCCCAATAACAAACGACAGCACAGAGGATTTTAACATTACTGTTAATGCTTACAAGTAATACTTATCTTTAGACAAAGACCAATAGTTTGCATTTCTAACTTTACAGCAAGAGCATTAATAGGGCCACATGAAGGCTCTAGGTACCTGACAAGGTCAAAATGACCTAAGGATGAAAAATATCCTCATTCAATCTCAATTAACTCTAAGCGTCACTCTCAAGCTTGTTCTGGAAGTCTCTGTGCTCTTTGTGGAACACCATGACATTTGCCCAATTTTGTGCTGAATCACAAGCAATGCTATACTACATCTCATTGTTAGCAAGCAGTAATAAGCATCCAAGGTACTGAAGTACTGTCAGTGAGAAAAATTTAGAATTGAGAAGAGTATGTCCAATGACTCAATTTGTTCTCAATTTGTTCTGCATAAATGGTACAAAGCACACATTATGCAATATTGGTAATTGAAGAGTTTCTGCCAGCAGGAGAAACAAACACCAAGTACCAATGAACCCGCCTTAAGACACTCAGACAATATGCATGGGATCTGGGATCTGGAGCCAGAGATCCAAAAGCTGAAGGAAGTTCACCTTGGAATAGAAGAGGCCACCTACACCTCTTGGAGAGTTGAAGAACAAGAAATAGCCCAGAAATGCCAGGAGATTTTTTTTTTTTTTTAAGTCACTTGACTATCAAGTGGCAGAAATAAGATGTGAATTCAGCCCCGTGTTACTTCAGAAGAGCTTGATCATGAAAACTGTTGGGATTGTGGCCAGTGCTAAGGGATCTGAAAGCTTAAAAGGATAGAGGGTCCTCTTCTGTCTGTTCCAGATTCTTTTCTTCATGCATTGTAATAATCAGTATATACCACAACCATTTGGCTAAGTCTCCAGAAGACTGAAGGAGACACTCATAGCACTGACCAAGACTGGTCTATCTTCCGGTCCATGATCTTGGATATCATGGGGAAAACGTTCTCCAATATTTTTTTAACTCAGGGTCATGAAGAACCTTGGGGAAGCACAGATTTGGAGGTGAGTCAATGCCTCACTTCTTGTAGGCCTGAAGCAGCTGCCCAGTTGTCTTATGCTAATATTCTTATTTAATAGCAATGGTGGGATCCTGAAGCTTTCACTAGTGAGGCCCAGTCCCCAGGTAGAAAAGTTCCTGTTGAATTATGGACTTGCAGTATCCTTACCTCCTCTCTGGACTGGTAATGCTTCTTCCTTTTGCACTTTCCAATGAAATAACTACCTCCTTCACAGGGGGTTCAAGTCTATTCATTTTTTAAAACCCCTCTCAAACATTCATCCGCATGCTTTGTAACCTGATCAGTTTCTATTTTGGTCCTGTTTCCTTCTACTCATAAAAGACTCAAAAAAGAAACTTTCAGAACTGAAACCAAATGATTTCTTGCTTTAAAGCCTTTAAGCACCTATAACACTTTACAAGTCAACTTAAAAATACAGTGCAGGAAAAGCTGTCCTTGGCTCATTTTTTACTAACCCAGTGTTCCTTTCCCTTTCCCAAATATAGCATCTCGTGACCTGCATGTCTTCCCAAAGTCCATTATCATGTGTCTCCCTAAATGTTCAGGTCTAGCATCATCAAAGAAGCACCTTTATTATTTCTTCGCTCCTGGTTCGTTTTTGTTGATATTATTATTTTTTAAATTTGTTTTTCTTATGACTATTTGAGGCCTGACAGGTGTTAGGCTCTTCAACATGGTAAACAAAATTATCATATATACTCCATTAACTGAGAAAGAAGCCACCCCAGTTGCAGAGAGCTGTGCAGTGGCCTCTGACAAATAGGCAGGAATTCCAGGGAGCCAGCACTCGCCTGCCACCTCTAATGTATCCTTTCATACATCACTATTAAGCAAGCATGGCCGACCTGGAGCTCTCGGTCCCCGTCCTCTTCAAGCTGTTGGGGTTGCGGATGAGTTTGTCCAACATGTTGACAATCTGCCCGAATTTCGGCCGGTCACTCCGCTCCTTCTGCCAGCAGTCTAGCATCAGCTGATGGAGTGCAATGGGGCAGTCCATGGGAGGGGGTAGCCGGTAGCCTTCCTCAATGGCTTTAATTACCTACCAAAGACAACAGAATGATATATAAGCTGCCAGGGAAGCTGTTGTTAGAGATCCACCCTCCTGACCAGCAAGTTCCCCGCTCATCCAGCTGCCAGCAAGCTTGAGCATGAGAACGGCCCAATGTCTTCACAGAAGCCACTGCTGGAACTGAGTATTGCTGGCAACAGGGCAGGGAAGCCAGCTGTTACTACACGGTGTTCTCAGAGGGCAGGGAACTGTCAGTCTGAAATTCTAAAGGGAAGATGCATCACTGTTGCCAAGTGGTTAGAACATAATCAGATCAACAACCTGGTGGAGGCCTGGCCCTGGGAAATCACATGGCAATGACCCTCCCCCTTCTGCTATCCAGCAGCAGCTAAACCCTCTCAGCAAAAGGGACTCTAACCTAGTGTTAAAGACCTTCCTTAAGAAGCATTAATGGTTGCATCCAAGATGGAAGCCCCTTTTATCATTTTAAGCTTCTGTCCACTTGCTCAGACAGCTCATGGGACAAATACAGAAGCCCACCTTCCAGACCTCCCAATCCAGAAGACACTACCTCTCTCTAAAATAGCATTCTCCTCAAATGCTCTAGATGCCCAACTATTTTTACTTTTGGAAGACCACACTATGCCAATACGCCAATTTGGTATCTTATTCTTGATCTCGGCCGGCTGTCAAATGACACTTATAAAAGGTGCTAGTAAGGAGATCTAAAAAAAAGTGTTAGCAAAGAAAATTAAAACAAACACACAAATTTCTTTGAGGACATTCCCATTTTGAAGAGAAGAAGCTCTAATGGTAGATGGTAATTGTCTTATTGCTCAGTTCTCCCTGCTTAATAAAACATAAGCAAACCCTTCAACAGTCTTTCTTCTCATTCTACTTTCTCTAATCTGTCTTTACAGGTATTACGGTACTTTTCTTATTGGCATCCTGCTAAGCCCCTCTTCTTTTAGGGTGTGAATCCCAGGAATGTAAAATCACATAACTCACGCCCAATGTAAGGGGGGGGAAATTATTTCTTGGCTACTTATCAGCAGTATTTATGGGCATCCTATGATATTCTGGACATACTTTTGTTTGTTTTGAGATTTTTAAAGTTTTATTTGTTTTAAATCAGATTTTTTTTTTTTTTACTACTTTGGTAGAAAAAAAATCATTTTTTTTTCTGATTTTCTGAAATATAACTTTCAGCGAAATACGAGAGCTGTAGCCATCTCAATTGGCTACATTGGCGTTCACCCTCCTGTAGGGTTTATTTACTGTCCAAAAATTGGTCTTTCAACAGAAAACAGTTAATTCAGTTGGGTCCAGTTTCTATGTATCAGTAGGACTATTGTCTTTTTAGCTAGCACACAGTTCAACAATCATCCTGTGATTTATTAAGCCCTCTGATCCTTTTTTCTGCCATGTATCTTTGCCAACATCCTGTTGTATTAGTACTATTTACCACTCCTTCTAGTGTAGACTTCTATATGCTACCTTACGAAACATTATTCTATTTATTTCTAGCAATTACACTAAGTCAGTTTGACCTTCGGACTTTCTTTTATCTTTCCAGGTGCATGGTGTTGACTCTGGACTTGATGAAAACATTTCACATTGAATTGATGAGAATGAGAGCAATATTGGGCTAATGCCAGGGTAACACAATTTGTTATAAAAC
Organism: Mustela putorius furo; assembly: GCF_011764305.1. Taxonomy (NCBI): domain Eukaryota; kingdom Metazoa; phylum Chordata; class Mammalia; order Carnivora; family Mustelidae; genus Mustela; species Mustela putorius. The sequence continues at coordinate 25,103,168 of NW_025421341.1, forward strand.
CCTCAGACTGCTTAATACTCTTTCATTAGCTCCTTCTCCACTGCCAGCTTGGAAGATGGCTTGTGGGTTAACAAAGCATATTTTCTCAGTTTGCTGCTGAATGTTTTGTTGGGGGGGGGGGCACTGATGAGCAAAACAAACAAAAAAACTTGGTAAGTTTGCCATATTTTCAATAGCTATTTTGATTCTATTCACCATATGCCAAATGAATTCTGATGAAAGTCATTCCCCAGTTACATTTCCTATTGATCCCTGTTCTACACAGAACCCAACAGAGACAAATACGCGTGAATGACTAATCAATATTATTTGTGGGAGAGACTTGGCTTCAGATGTTCTTCATGGATAAAGCCAGACAACTGAAAGTTTAAGACAATAAAAACTGTTGTCATATAATACAGAAACTGTCAAAACTACAGGCCTGAAAATATTTAGGGCAGGAAAATGGACAGCATCTTTTAGATCCCCTACTCCTACAAGCATTTGGTCAGGACTCTCAACTGAAACGAAGTTTAAGTATCAAATCATTAAATGAGTAAACATATGCACTACTTGCTCCTGTAGGTAGTTTCTGTCCCTCTGAAAGTCTCTAATCTGAAACCAAATGTTGCTATATGGTAGGACCTGGAAGGGGTCTGTGACACAATCACACTAAACAATAGATTACACACCACTCACCTCTCTAGTTTTGTCCCCCTCTTCCCCCACTCCAGCCTGCGATTACCTATCAGTTATGCTAGCTATTGGCTTTCTTCCTATCTGCTATGAACCTTTCTTTGTAACTTACAGATAACACAATGTCAACACTATCATTCCTCTTAATCTGGTTAGAGAATTTTTTGCCCCACTAGACACGGAGTGCATTAGCTTCTCCATTGCTGTGAAAAGTCTTTTATCGATAAGGTAACAAGCATCTTACTTCCTGAGTGCACCTGGTTCTTCATTTAATTGTCAAGCCTTTGCAACTTCCTGTTGGTCCAGGATGAGGCAGATGGGCAGAGGGCATTCCATATGAGAAGCATTTTGTAAAAGATGAGTTTTCTCCCAAACTGTAATTTTTATCATTGGTGAACTGAATACCATGCCTTTGTAAACATCCTCTGCGAATATTTCACTTCACATATATAAATAACTAACAAGTGTTCTGGGAAGACCTCCTGGTTTAAGATTTTTGTTTTTGTATTTTTTCCCCCTTTCACACTGGAGATGTTTGTAATTAAATTCTATTACTCTGGAATCTTATTAGTGTCATTATTGAATGGTTTTCTGAAATTGCAGGCATTGTGGATACTCCCTTACGAAGTCGTCCAGATGGTACATTTAAAGGGATGTGCATAATTTACAAAGGGTCATTTAGTGAAGCTTTATTTTAGAGTCCTCAAGGGGCAAGCTCTAATTACAACTATGCCAGTTTTAAAAAATTCACTAGTTTTCTTCCAATAAACCTTTGGTGTCAATTTTTTCACATGTGAAATTTGTGTTTTTCGTATATCCTTGTATTTTCTTAAGATTCAAAGTTGAATTTTGTTTCAGTATGGATTTGAGCATTAATCAAGTAAAATACTGTTCCTTATCACTCATCCATCCACCTATGTAACTATCTACTGAATCTGTCTTCCATACTATCCCATTTAACCTACATAATTCTGGGCCTTGAAATCCATGACCATAAGGTTTAACTAGATTACTACATCCATTTTTGTTGAGAATCTTGCATTCCGTGTATCATTTTAAGCTCAGCCCTCACTCCATCACATGCTGATGCGATCCTTCCAGAATCTCAATGTGAAGACATATTTTAGAACATAAAGACTCACGTCTTGATTAGACATATCCCAATAGGGTCTCTCTCCATACGACATCACTTCCCACATAACGATTCCATAGCTCCATACATCACTCGCTGATGTGAATTTACGATAGGCAATTGCTTCTGGCGCGGTCCACCGGATAGGAATCTTGCCACCCTGTGAACATTCAAGCCGTAAGTTATTCCTTAAGTACATCACTGATGTGCCATTTCAGTCACTGAATGTTGTTACTGTTTGGAAGCAGGTCAACAGCATTCCTGAGATAGCTCTCCAAACAACAGTAAGAGACTTGTTTATTTTAACTAGTCTTCGAGGTTGAGATACTTCTCCTCATAGATTTTCTCTAGTCAATCTGTTTAATTATTTTTTAAAAGTCTACCTATTACCTGAGCTCTGCTTTCAGGCAATATTGTAGAAGAAAAGAATTTCAGGTTTTACACAATGCTTATGTCATCATGGTGTATCAATGGATGTGTCACGGAGACTCTAGTTGACTTCTTGTTGGATTTTCTCACTCAGCAGCACAAAGGCAGTATTTAGTATCACTTCTGAAATCATGAACTGTGGAAGTTAAATATGACCACACTGTGATCCTACTTTTATATAGCATGAGAAACATGTTTAACATGTTTAGAAGATAATACATTACATAGGCTCTCAGCAAAAGCCAAATACCAGATGTCAGAGCTGTTACTGTCTTCAGTGGGGTGAGGACACTGGCAAAAATGGTTAAAGCAATTGAGTATTACTCAGGAAAAGTTTAAAATGCTGTTTTCTTGTTTTGTTTTGCCTCAAATGTCTACTGTTTGATTATACTTATGTGAAAGGTATTTTTAATTGAGTTTCAAATTTCTTAAGTTTCCACCTAAGGAAATTAATGCAACCTGAATTCAGACCCTTAAGCTATTCAAGAGAACATCATTTCAAAGTCTGCTTTACTAAGGCTACTAAACAAGGCAATAAATTGTACTAGAAATTATACTGATTCTTACTGGCACTTACCCTGAAAATTCTTCTGGCGCTTACTCTGAAAACCTAGTGTGTTACATTTCTATTTGTTCTATGCAGAGGATGCTTGTGCTGCCTTCTACCTTCCTTAACTATTTGACTAAGGTTTTATCTATGTAAATGCTCATTCTAGAAGCCTTCTTTCACTTTCCTCTCTCCAAATACTGGAAAAAGAATTAAAGACCTTTAGCATTCACAAAGATGCATTCTTTCCTAACTCAATGGACTCAGAATTCAAAAGTGGATATATGTGTAGTGTAGACCCAAAACTACAGCCAAAGAAAATGAAAACTACGAGGAAAAAAAAAATAACCAACCAACCAACCACTCACAACCACTCACACAAACAAACACACACAAAAACACAATGCTTAGGATTGCTAATGCAAAATGAGCACGGAAGGAAGAAAATGGCTGTTAACTGTCTGTTTCTCATTGATTTCAGCAGTGCCAGCCCTAATGGCCAATAACTTTTATGATTCTGTTTATTTCCTTACTATCTTATATTCAGCTTGTCCAGCTAAGATAGCAGAGCCATTAAACGGATCCTGATAACTCTTAAACTGTGTCCCCTAATCCAGCTTATCTACCAGTAGCAAAATGAAGACCAATAGACACTAAAAATTCTCTCATAGTATAAATGTTTTATAAATCTTGGATCTACATTCCCAGATTCAGTAGCCAACCAACTAGAAACATTGCTCCGTCTCGTTTAAAATAAGAAAATGTTTTTAATAATAGATAAGAACCAAAGAGAAAATATAAAACAGGAAGGAAGGAAGGAAGGAAAGAAGATAGAAAAGAAGGGAGGCAAGGAGGGAGGAAGAGAAGAAAAATTAAGTGTAAAAACTGCAGTAAGTAAAGCTCTAGTGTGCAGTCAAGTAGTCACACACCGTGAGGCGGTTTCAAAATCCCTCAGAAACATGGCTTAAAAACGAATGCGTGGGCACGAAGAGGCTCTGCATGATGAGGAAACTTACAAAATCACAAAGGGCTTAAACATCAAAGTGAGAAAAGAGGCACAGTTTCATCAGAGTCAAAACCCAGAGGTCGCGTAAATCCTCCTTACCCTGGTGGTATAAGCGGCTTCCGGATCGTCCTCAAGCACTCGCGACATGCCAAAATCGGACACTTTGCAGACCAAGTTGCTGTTTACCAGAATATTCCGCGCAGCTAGATCTCTGTGCACGTAGCTCATGTCAGATAAGTACTTCATCCCAGACCCGATGCCACGAAGCATGCCCACCAGCTGAATGACAGTAAATCTGCCATCGTTCTTCTGTGCAGGAAAGGAATGAGAAACCATCTCATTAGCATGAGGTCTAATTAATTTTCACCAGGCATTTATTACTTGAACCTTTTTTGATATCTGTATCAAGTATGCAATGAAATTCAACATTATTTCCGGACCTTTCTGAACAAAGTCACTTATTCTTTACTAGAGTGCATCCTAGGAGCTGGGTTTGCTTCCTGTAGTAGATGGAAATTATCCAACTGTAATGAATCTACCGCTCAAACAGCCCCACCACGCAAGAATGAATCTAATACTACCTTCATTGAACATGGATTATTTAATAGCCTTTAAAAATCACATCATTCTCTATGTCTCCTCTTCCTCCCTTGCCCCATTAAAAAAGTCCATGAATACAACCAAACAGGATGGACACAGGAGTCTGTTCGAGTCTTCTAAATACCAACATTCTTGGGTTTAATATAAAGTAGTCACGTACCCTGAGGAATGCATCCAAAGAGCCATTCTCCATGTACTCTGTTATGATCATTACTGGTTTACCTAGAGTTTTCAGAAAGAAAAACACAAACCCTTGATGAGCACTGCAGTTAATGAGATAAAAATGGGCTGTGCACAATTTTACTGCCAAGACACCTGTCTTGCGCGATCTAATTTAATTAAAACAAGCCAAGCTTATGCCTCAGCTGTGGGGAGCTAGGAATGAAATATTAAAAGGACGGGAAGGTTTAAATTCCATCTGGAAGGTTAACCCTTTGGGTGGCTTGTTGACAAGGTCTTTAACTAAAGTGGCCTCTGGTATCCAGGGAGCACATGAACGGATAATTGCTCTCTCAAGCAAAAGGGGAAGAAGATAAATGGGCAGGTCTGTGTAAAGGCGAAAAAAATCTTTAGGATAATTAATTTATTTTGTCCCCAGAAGAGCCACTTGTGTGATGCTAAAGCAATCAATGGATAGAGAAACTTCTTCACTGATTTAGAGAAACCCAAGTTTCCAGAAGCAGTAACCACACTGAATACTTTATCACTCAAACACATCTCAAAGCTTGAGCATGCACAATATTAACTGTCCCCTCCCCTCTCTGCCCACCTGCCTTGCTAGGGTCAGGAGCTGTATCCTTTCTTTTCCTTTTTATAATTAAAAAAAAAAAAAAACCAAAAACAACCGAAAAAAAAAAAAAAAAACCTTAATTTTATTTGCTCCCTTAAACCGACAACCTGAGCAACAACAAACAATAAAAATCAGAGAAAAGTTTCAGTAAATTAATTCACCGGAGACAGCAGGTTAATTCAGTACTAGAACATTCTTGCTCCTCCCTCCAACCTGTTCCCCCCACTCCCACAAAGAGAACAAAATTATTTTAAGGTTTGGGAGAAGTGAGGGGAAATAATTCTCTCATTTCACTTTGGTTTTCTTTCTGAGGAACCTAGGAAATAACCATTCTTTAGTTTCTTAATTGCTATGGGCTCAAGGTCTGAAATTCCTTTTTCCTACATGGTACTTGTGGGAGGGGTGGGGAGGGGAGCGTAAATCCTCCGTATTTTACTAAAGGATAGATAAAAGCAAAGAGAACATAAAAGATTTCCTGGGAGGAAAATAAAACGCTAGTTTGATAAATCAAAAATATTCACTTTCATTGCTATATTTGTGGAATGTTCGGACTCAGACATTCAGTCAGGGAAAATGGACTAGGATATGTCACTGCTGCAAAGTTCCTGTAATTACTCTAAACCAATACCTTTCCCACCCAGAAAGGACTCTGTTCTGATGTGGTGACAGGGGGAAATGTCTTCATCTCAGAGGGAAAAATTAGGAAGGGCAGTTTTTTTCCCCCACTATGTGTTTGGTGTCCTAAGAAAGCGTTCCAAGGTAAAACTTTGGAAACAATACCATGGAGACTTTCTTTACAGTGATGAACAAAAAGCTGGCAGAAAAACTGGAAAGTGTGGTGTAGATCAAAGGCCAAAGAAAAACCATTTCCCATCTCTCCCCTTGGCTGGAAGGAGTGGTCTCTCTATACCTTTTCTGTCCTCCTCTCAATAAAATGCAATACATAGGAAACTCTTAGTTTCAGACTCCTTTACCCTCTACATCTGTGGCCACAGACAGACCAAATGCATCTAAAGGACTTTTAATGAACCCGCTTCAATCAAAAGATACTTCGTCAATTAATGAGAAAGGTTGACTCTCTTGCATTAACACCTACTCCAATTTCACCAGATCTCTCTGGAGGTGTGGATAAGAGAGAAGATCCAAAAGATGGGGGGGGGGGCAGGGGAGGGGAGAGAATTTATAGTCTCCTGGACAATTTAAAAAGTTACTCAAGTAACTGCTGGTAATGAATTCACACGCTTCCACACCACCTCTGCACTCTCACACCTCCTTCCTCTGACGGTTGGCACCATCTTTACAATTTTTCTGCATTCCTTGTTCTGTTTATTGAAAGTATCCATTTGTCAGAATCTTTATGAGCTCTCCAAGAGAAATAGAGATGAAGGTCTCCATAAGCAGAGGGGCTTATAAAATGGGTCTCAGCTGGGCTCACGGATGGACAGGGCTCCTCCCCTACAACAGGCAGGGGTGCAGTGAGGGCAGGCCAGCGTCGGGGGAGGGGGGACAATGCCTCTGGTGGCAATTTTAAATCATTTTAATTCAGTGACAACTGCATTATGCAAATGCATCCAGTCGTTTATAACAGTTACAGCTGTAATAGCTACGGGTTTTAGAGGCGCGGTGGGACTTTAATACAAAGATCCCCTGTTTCTTCTCTCTTCTGCAGAGGTGCTATGAAAATCACTGTCTGCAGCAGGAAAAACACCCCAAGCTGAACAGAGCCTCCTTTTGAGAAAATGGACCTGCAGAAGTATTTAAACAGAATGTTATCTTTCAATTAAAGTAGTGAAGGGCTCTGGGCAGCCCTGAAGGCCACGGGCAACAGAAAAATATCCTGTCTGTAAAACTAATCTTAAAAAGCAAATAGAGCTATTCTATGCTAATTATAGCCTTCGCCTGAGGTAGAAAATTATATACCCTTAGCACCAAGGTTCCGTTTCTGAAGGACTCTGAAGATGGGGAAAGATGTTCTTCTTAGGACGCAGTAATACCAGTTTAACACCTAGGGAAGATTTCTGTTGTTGTTGTTTAAATTTGCCAAGCATTATGCTAAATACGGGAACTACTTCATCCAAAAAAAAAAAAAAAACAAACCTGCTGAGGCAAGTTCTATTTTTAATTTTATGGTACAGATGAGGAAACTGACGGTTTGAGCAACCAGTCCAGACCACATGCCCTCTGAGCAGTAGAGCTGCCTGGCATGTCTCTGGTCACCTCTCTGGCCACGGGGCCAAGGGGTCTCTAAGTCTGGTCCTAGGAACCACAGCTTTGGTTTATCTCCCCGCTCAGCAGAAATGCGAACTCACCGCCCCATCCCCACGGCTCAGTCAAACCGGAGGATGCGGTCCAGGAAGGCTAAATTTTAACACGTTTTCCAGAATTCTGATGTCGGTTCAGGATCTCTGAATAAACATACACTACCTCTCGCTTTTTCGTAACCTCCTTATTTTCTCTTCCTAAAGGTCCCGAACTCTTGTGTCTCACTTCCCTGCTCTGCCCCCGACGGCATGTCCAACGCTGACTTGTTAACCTCCCCTTCCCTCTCCACTGCACACCAGCCCCCCAAGCCTTCGCCCACTCTGCACATGCTGACGGAGGATGCTTTTCGTAGGCACCTTGAATCAAGTTGGAGGAACCCCAGCCTTCCTGGAGACAGAGCCCTGGGGCTTACAAGATCCTTGACTTGTACTCAGGTAGTAGGTACCGAGGCTCCTGGAACAGAGCCATGTTCAACAACGGCTTCGGCGGTGCTTTATAAATTGGTCTTAGCCAGCCTTACAGATGTATTCAGGGTTTGCTTCACAAAATGCATCTGTTGAGCTGTGTCGTATTTTAACTGAAGCGTGGTTCACAGGCTTGGGGAATGCTAATGGGCTAAAAAAGGGAAGGTTCATCCAGGTGTTACTGTAAATAGGTGCCGAACAGCAACAGCCATAAATCAGGCAGAGCAGACAAGCGAATCCCCCAATATAATAAAGATTTCCAGGATTCACTCCCTGCATCTGGAGCCGAAGCTGCAAGCACAAGGTGTGGCAAGGTTTTGTTGTGGTTTATATGAAAAGTACTTAAATTTTATTTTGCTTACCATCTGCTTGCGCCTACCCTGTGACAATCAGTTTGGTCTAGCGAAGGTTTGAAAGATGGCGAGGCATACCGAAAATCTGCAATATTAATTTCCCTAAAATCTCACACAAGCTGCCTTGGAAATAGGGAATCAGCCTAAACCGTAGACCCATTGAGAGCTGACTACAAGATTAATGACTTGTCCTGTACTGATTTCCTCCTATTAGCAATCAGTGGGTCTGCTCCATCTGTCATTTCCCTGGAAAGAAAATGTGTGTTTAATTTGCCAGTAACTTCTAACTTGGCTTTGTAAAGGGAGCGACCCACGTACATTTGGTGACAACGCCTTCCAAGTGAATTATGTTCGGGTGGTCAAACTGTCCCATGATGCTGGCCTCACTCAGGAAGTCTCTCCTCTGTTTGTCTGTATAACCAGCTTTCAGGGTCTTGATGGCTACACAGATCTCTCTCTTGCCAGGCACTTTGAGACGCCCACTGCATACTTCACCAAATTCACCTTTGGGAAAGAAAAAACGAATCAACAACCATGGACCAGAAACACATTCAAGATGAAAGAGGAATAGCAAACATTTGTTGAGTACTTTTTACATGCTGGGCACTGTGTTCATGTTTTATATAGATCCAGGAAATTTCGTGTATACTGATATTTACATAAATACATGTATATACACTATGTTCATATAAATTTGTATAATCCACATATGTATGCTTAATATCTACAACGAAAATAGGCTAATCCGAAAGATACTCAGATACTTACCAACTCCTATGACTTTTTCAATCTTAATGCAGGATGCGTCGATTTCTTTGGCAAATTCTCGAACTGCTTGGTTGGGATCTTCATATGTAAAGGGATCCACGTAAGTTCTAACACCTAAGCAATAAACATGTGATAGGATAGCTGAACACTTCTCAAAAACCATGAATAAACTGAAGTTGTCCATGTCTAAAAATACTCAGTATAGAAAAGTGTTCTTAGCATGACAAAAATACTTAGCATAGACATACGAAAATATTTAGATCCTTGCTCTGGTTTTCATTAGTGGGTAAACAAAGAATTGTTAGCTACTTAAGAGGCTACAGCTCTACTGACTTCCTGGAATGTCTTCACACTTCAAGGATGAAATCTGAAAAACCACTCATCCCATGGAGGAAAAGAGAGTCTCTACAAGAAAACTGGGAATGTGTTGGCTGAATACTAGGTGTCCAGATCAGTTGCTCATGTCCTACCCATCATCTCCATCTTTTCTTGGGAAGGTAACTGGAGCTTTCTTTTTCAACAGGCCATGTCTACGAGGTGCCCCCTTTTGCCCAGTATCTGGACCAATTAAGCATGTGACCAGTAATTAACAAATGAAGATTAAAGCTGGGTTAAAATAGACAAGAGGGATAACACCAGCTAGCTGATGGAGAATATAAACTCTGGATTGGACCTGCACTTTTAAAAGTGCTATTAGTAAAGACACCACAGTTCATTTGAAAGCTTCAGCTGGAGAAAATGTTGTTGCCTCATTGTATGGATGGTTTGAATACCAGGAAGCGTTAATTCAGCCAAACCCCACAGTCAACTTGCAGCCTAAATTCAGAACGTGAGCACTGAGCCCAGAGATGTCTGGGGCAAGAAGCATTAGTAGTAACTGGGAACTCTCCTTTCCCTGCTAGAGCTCCTAGTATGGCTTTGGGGGAACAGAGAGGGTGTAGGGTGCTGGTTGATTTAATAATCCCCTTGATTTTCCAGAACTGTCAGTTCTCATCGCAAAAAAAAAAAAAAAAAAAAAAAAAGTCATTAAAAAAAATATATGTATCACTTGCAAATTTAAAAAAATATGGTTTTGGAAAGAAAACAGGGTGAATAAATAACAGAAGGTTCAGATATCCCATATACTTCAACACTTTATATGCTGTAGCCAAGAAACTCTTTCTCAAGATGATCCTTCCTACCCGCGGTCAGTCTCTCTCTTCTACCTTCTCGTGATGTCCAACAGAGTAGCTATTACCCATAAGTTGCTAGTATATGTAAATTAGTTAAAATTAAATAAACTTAAAATACACTTTCTCATTCACACTTGCTACTTTTCAAATACTCAATAGTGCATGTGGCTCTTGGCTAATGTACTAATGTAAATGCAGACAGAGACCACCACCATCTCAGAAGGTTCTAAAGGTTCTAATGGATGGCACTCCAGGAGGGGCATCAACTGCTCTCCATTTAAGAGTCTTCTCTCTTGCTCAAGTCATTCTAGGGCCAGTTCTTCAAATTTACTCTTCAATCCCCAAATAACCAGAGTACATGGAAGAAATATTAGTAGTCCTAAATGCCATAGCAAATACTCTTGGGATTGGGACAATTACTGTTCATTCCTAGAAGTTCTTTTTTTCCCCTCCAAACGTGAGAAAAACTGTGACCTGTTAAGCCTTGTCACCCAGCTACAAAAATGAGCCAGCAAGACCAATACTTTTCTCAGGGTGGAAAATAAAATAAAGGAACAAGTTTCCCCAACCTCCATCTTTAATCTCACTTGAAACAATCCCAAATCATTTATTTCAGTTGGATACCCTGAAGACCACTATTCAGATAATTCTGTGGAAGGACTGTAATATTAATAGTCTTATGAATTTAATTTAGGCCATTTCTACACTGAAAATATGAGACATGCTCTAAAAATAAAATTATTTTTTTAATCCAGTTTTTGTACCTTGATTCAAATGTTTCTCTTCATCTGCTTCTTGTTTAGCTTTACTGTATTTACTCCGTCTAAGTAAAAATAAAAAATAAAATTATTTTCAAAAGTTGTATGCCGTAAGTTCTTTGCTACCACCTTGTAAGTCAGGCAAATACATTGTGGACATTTCCCAGATGAGTAAACTGAGGTTTATGGAAAGTAAAATAATAAGGTGAGTAACTGTCACTTTGGTGCCGAATGATAGTTTCAAGCAATCAGAACCCAGAGTCTCTGCTCTTAACCATGACACTAAACTAAGGTGATAAAAACAAATATTTTATAATATAATTTCAAATCTCAAGAATAAATTTATCTTACTGAAGACATTATAAATTTCTTGGCTAATTTTTCGATACATATTCTGAATTAAAGTAAGTTTCCATGGGTGAATTCTGCAGAAATCAAATGGCGAGAGTATTCATTGTCACAGTCGGCGCTGTAGCTACAACCAGAATAACCACTACCACCAGTCTCATTATCATATCATAGGATATTCTTAAAACAATAGTTTTCTGGTTATTGGTTTCAGCTGTTGCTTACAAATGTATCAATTATTAATGAGAATTTAAAAGGTAAATATTTGCTTTTTACTGGATTACATTCTATAAAAGAGTTTGCAGAGAACTTGCAAGTGTAAAGATGAAAAGTTTCCCTTTGTAGCTGAATTCTCTTTCCAAAGAAATGGTGTATGATCTCACCATTGGCATTTTGTTCTAAATGTCCTGAAGAAATGAGATTTTGGGGGTGGGGAGGGAGAGGAGACAGACGGCTGGGTCAGCTAAGCATTGGATTCTTGATTTTGGCTCGGGTCATGATCTCAGAGTTGTGAGATCAAGCCTGTTTTCAGGTTCCACACTCACTGAGGAGTCTGCTTAAGGCTCTCTTTCTGCCTCTCCCTCCGTCCCTCTGCCATCCCCACCCTGGCTTGCACTCACCTTTTCTGGGGGGGAAAAAAATGGGATCTGGGTGTAATAAAAGTCTTGAGAATCAGAAATCCTGAATATATGTAAATCTCAAGTCAATAATTTTGATGCACTGCATATGTATGCATGTATGTATATCTATGTGTATGTGTGTAGGTCACAAGAATCAAAAAATCAACTCAGTTGGTACTATAGCTTTTCAAAGTTTGGCAAAATGAGACCAATTAAGTGAATACAATGTGTACATTTATGTTTCTGCCCCAGATGTAAAGTTGACATTGGAGTTCTTCTTGTGTTTTCTAGAAGCTTCACAGACGAGCTAAGCCAAGATTCTTGCAGGTAAGGAAGCTGACCCAAGATCCCCTCCAGGTCACAGAGCATTTCAACAGTGGGGCTCTGTCAAATTCTGGAAACCTGACCTCTGTCTGAAGAAGCAGAGAAGGGGGGATGATCGTATAGGAGAGAGAAGAGCAGAGCAGTGGATGGGCTGCTTGGGGCGACTGGAGAGGAGCCCCAGCATGATCCGCACATCCCTCCAGATTGTCTGCAGAGGTCCCTCCATGGGTATCACTGCCCTGCAAGTAGTAACACCTCACGCTTTCACACTGCATTCAGCTTTCCAAGGTGCTCTGGACACATGACCATGCCCTCCCCTGACTATTTATGAAGCAGGAACCAGCTCTGTAAAGAGAGATTCAGTCACTCAGGTTACCGCCAAGTGTGTGGAATGCAGTCCCAAATAATAGTTTGTCTTTTTACTTTGCTTTTAACTTAAAAAGGGCCATCATTTTTAAATGATTTAAAGGGCCACAATATTTAATTGTATCTTCCCAGCAAGAACAGGAAATAGGCAGGCAGGCAGGCACACACTCAGTTCCACTGTACAGGTGAGGCAGGGCGTGCGGGGCGGGCCGGGGGGGCGGGGTGTGTGGTTCCCCCACAACCCTCTTAGCAAGGAGAGGAGCGCACCACCTGCCCTGATCTGCTCACAATCTCACATGCCTCTCATAGTACTGATGAACCTACATCAAGATCTCTGATGAGAGTTATTATAAGCAATACTACATTGTTCGTCAGTAAATCCACTGAAACTGGATGCCACTGCTTTCAGAATCCATCGGTTCATCAAAGAAATGAAACACTTTGAAATGTCCTGAAACCAAACATTTGCATGAAAGATGTAGTTCCCTCCATCGTTCCCCACCCCTTCCACATTTTAAAGGAAATATAAGAGTGTAAGGTCAGGAACTATGAAAACAAGATTTTATGTCAGGGAAACGCGTGGCTCGGTCCCAGGGGTGTGATAGGGTCCTGCCAGCCTGAGCGATTGTATCTTATCAGAGCTCCTAAAAGCATTATCTAAAATTACAAGTATATCTCTTGAACCACTTTAGATCTCCAATACTGATCTGAATGTCTTTCCTTTAGAGAAGCAAAATAATGCATTGAGCAGGAGAGCTTTGGTGCCAACTTTAAAATACCACCAAGTCTGTCAAAAACCCTGTAATATACCAACAGAAACAACAGCCTCCAGCTGCCCAGGAGGACAGTTACCTGTTTCCCATCAAGCACATCCATTAAATACGTGTGAAGCCAGAGGAAATGCAAAATGGCAGGGATCATGAATTCTAAGACCCACATGCCCATCCCCTCCTCAGACTTCTAAACACAAAAGGAGGAATTAAACATGAAGTGAAGGTGTATTTCTAAAGAAACTTCTTGACTTGCAGTGTTCCTTGGGGGAGAGGCCCCTCGGGAGTACAGAAAATGCTAGAAAAGAAACACAAGGAATCACCCTGTTCAAACCCTAATGGTAGCCTATTAGCTTTTTCAGAAGATACTGGAAGCTGAAATGCTTATGTCTGCCTCTACCTTTGTCACCTGATGACCCTTTCTCCTTGGCTCCGGGGAGGACAATGCGTCCGTTATTGTTCCAAGAAAGAAAGCCCATTGAAGCCGGTCAGTCAGGCTGGAGGGCGCCACAGGGCCAATAGAGGTGCTAACTTTAAATTGACCTCCATGGGTGGATCACCTGAATGGCAGAAGGAAACCTTTGTTGAAGATTTTCTAATTACAGGGACTCAGACAAGCTGATTAAGACAGGGTGGGGAGGGGAGTGGTTTGTTAGTGAATGCTCCAGAAGGAAGCAAGGGACCTTTCATCCGCAGGAGTGAAAGGGAAGAGCTTCATCCCGCAGGTGAAGCTGAGAGTTTGGAAGCTGAGCCCTCCCCAGCCCGGGTCAAAGGGGGACAGAATCAGGGTATTAGCAGGCATTGTGGAGGAACAGCGTGAGCCCCGAGCCTGCCCTCCCAACCAATGTGTCCTTCTGCCACCTTGACTATTCAAAAACACAAACAAAACACCGGAGGGGGAGCGTGGCAGGGGCCCAGAACAAACCCCGCTTTGATTAAAATACTAACTTCCCTTGATCAAGTGGATGGATTTGATTGATGTGGTTCACTGTTTCAAAACTAATTAGTAAAAGGTAAGTAATTTATTCAGCTAAAGTGCAGATTAAAGAAGATAAAGCAATGTAATAACTAGCATGGCTCCAGGAGGACCCTTTGCAGCGTTTAATGGCATCACCCACGAAGATTCATAGAAGCCATCCTTCTCTTCCCCTTCCTTAAGCTGTCATTGTTCTTGCACCGAATGATGTCTAAATGTTCTTCCCGAGCCACATTCTGAAATGGGTGAAATTGAACTGTACAACTGCACGCAAGTTGTTTAGAAATGTTCCCGCAGTTCCATCTGCCCCCTAATTGTATGAATTTACATGACTTCATCAGAGCCAATTTAGGCGAACATTTGAGTGTATTCATTCTTATGTGATCATAATATTCCAATTAGGACACCAGGGAAGATGGATACAGACTGAATGGTAACTGTTTTCGCATTACGTGAGCAGTTAGCTCCAAAGTGGAAAAGCTGAGCCTTCAGATGAAGACAAAACCAACTCACGAAATCTGACTTTATAGTGTGCATTACATGGGCACAGTAATTCACAGACTACAAATGCTACCAACGGCACCGAGGAGACTCCTGAAATTTTGGTCCGCTAGTGTGGTCAGTATGGGCTTCCAATGTAGCCAGTATTGGAAGTCAGGAAAGATGGGCTCCTGTCCGAAGCAGGCAACTAACCAGTTGTGTAACCTTGGTTTAGTTCACTGCTCTCCAGGTTCCCAGTACAGAAGGAGCCAGTGTTAGAATGAGGTAGTTTCCTGAATCAGGGTCTTTTGTGTACTTCTTCACAAATTTTTACCACAACCTCATTTTTTTTTCTTTAAATCAATTTCACCTCTTTGAGTAAAGTGAGTACAATATATGTTACCATAAAAACAGACATAACCAAAACCCAGTAGCAATGCTCTATGCCTAGTTATCAGGCAATACTTGCCTCTCATCACCAAACTGGGCTTTAGAAATGAGTGACTCATCTTATATTCTAGTCCTTTCAAAAGTTTCCCTCACACAATAAAATAGTATTTGGGGAAGACACACTGGCCTCAAGCAACTGGGGATTAATCATATTTGGGACAACCTGACGAAATCACTTAATCACGTGTAAAGATGCAGGGGACCAGGGAAATGTGACACATTCAATCATTAGTCCCGGAGGTTATGACCTTATCATTGCATTTTATGATGTCATTGTTAGGAGTCGTTTCAAAAATCACTTTAGAAAGCAATAAAGTGGTTGCACGGTGGAGACCACCAATAGGTACCTACAGGAGTATGGGGAATGGTGCCTTATGCTACTCAAGAGAATGTACAGACCTGGTTGGGATGAACTTTCTAGGGACAGCATCCCATAAGTAAAGGGGTGCGATGCCTGAATAACCCAATAGCAAGAAACAGCGGTGCGCTAGGAAAGCTGACCCAATACTTGAATTCCACATCAAGGATGAAGAGCGCGCTGACTGTAGATGCTTGTAAAAAAAAGTAAGTGAATTTTCTGGGGCGCCTGGCTGGCTCAGTCAGTTAAGCATCTGCCTCAGCTCAGGTCATCCTAAGGTCCTGGGATGGAGCCCCACATGGAGCTCCCTGCTCAGAGGGGAGCCTGCCTCTCCCTCTGTCCCTCCCCCTGCTCTTATTCTCTCTTAAAAACAAAAACAAAAACAAAAACAAAAAACTTATAAAAAGAGTAAGTGAATTTGCTTAGCATAATGGGGGTGGTAAAAACATAGCACAGGTCTTAAGTCAACTTACTTTGTGTATCATTTTAAATATATAAATAAGATCTATAAATGTGGGAGTTGGAGTCATTTACTGAGATCTCTAAATGTTTACAACACATCCAAGTTGGCCAAATGAAGAAGCGATCTTCTCATTGAAAAAAAGGGGGGGCGCCTGGGTGGCTCAGTGGGTTAAGCCGCTGCCTTCGGCTCAGGTCATGATCTCAGAGTCCTGGGATCGAGTCCCACATCGGGCTCTCTGCTCAGCAGGGAGCCTGCTTCCTTCTCTCTCTCTCTGCCTGCCTCTCAGTGTACTTGTAATTTCTCTCTGTCAAATAAATAAATAAAATCTTTTATAAAAAAAAAAAAAAAAAAAAAAAAAAGGGGGATACCCTGGCTTGCCTAAAGCTCAGGCTTCTCAGTATAAAGAAAATATAATAAATGAGGCAATTGCTATCCAAAAAAAAAAAAAAAAAAAAACTAGCAAGATACCAGCTGTGAGCCTGAGGCCGTTTCCTCTTTCCTAAATGACAAATTAGCACCAGACAGATTTTTCTTTGAGGTAATCAGGAGGGTTGAAGATTTTCTCACTGTGTGGGTCCCTGTCCTTTACTTCTGAAAAAAATCTCACACACCGTGACCTGGTGGGACTCGGTTGGAGGGGAATCACCTCCTAAGGGATCCCCTCGTCTCTATCATTGACTCTGCCATCAACCTTCTGTGGCTCTGAAGGGCGAGAAGCAGCCGGATCATTTTCCGGGCCAGGGTGTTCCACTTGTTACCTTCCCAGGGGGCTGGCAAGATTGCTTGGAGGTGTCATTTACCACCTTTCATTTCTACCCACACTGAACGCAGGGACCAGACTTTCGTCCGCACTACTGGTCTCTTCTCTCTTCACCTGTTCTTGCCGCACTGAAACATCGGCAGTCCAGTGTGACAGAGCACACCGTCTGTGTACGGAGAAGAATCAGCTGAGTGTGCATCAGCCGTGGCAAAGCCCGTCAGCTACCTGGCTCCAGGCGGCCTTTCCCGTGACAGCTTTATGGCCAACACTAAAGAAGAATCAATAGGAGGGCAAGGGGTTGACATTTCATTTTCTAAAAAGTGATCCATTGAGGACCAATCACCAAGCAGTGTTTATCAGCCTTGGGAAGTGACATTTTTTTCTTAAGGGGGGGAAGAAGGGACAAGAATCATCGCTGGGTAACTCGACAGGCTCAATTCTCTAAGGCGGGGACTCATAATTGGAAATCCGATGTATCTTCCTATCAATCCTAACTTAAAGAATAAAGTGATCAATAAAAGCAGAAACAAAATTAAGTCATCAAGTGTGCGATGCTATTTCCTATAGCTACAAGCTTTTAATAAGCTCGTCTTCCTGCATTACATATTCTTGTGCTTTTGCTTTCATTTTGTCAAAGTGAGGCATCCAAAAGAAACTTATAATGAGGTGACTTAGTCTTAATTATTCTGGTTTCACTGGTATATTTAAGGTGGCTTGGGGAAAAAAAAAGGTAACTCTAAAGAAAAGCTGGACAAGTAGACAAAGCTTCCCTTCAACATCAAAGAGGAGGTTGAGATACCACATGAGACCCACTTTCTGCAAAGGAGTATTCTCTCCAATGGTTCTAAGCATCACGTGGTCCTGGATTTTAGCCAAAGATTATTTCAACGTGGAGGTAATTAAGAAGTTTTTTTTTTCTTCTTCTTCTAGTTTTAGACTTTTAAACGTATTTATGATTAAATTTTATTGATTAAATTTTCAGGCGCAGAAATATATGATAATGAAAACAAAAAGCCCGTGTAATTTCCACTAAGTCTCCCATCCCACTCTTGCCCCCCACTATCTGATGGACATACATTATTGTGTCCCGCTCCCCTGTGTTTGTGTGCCTAACATGTGTATGTGCCCCAAACCAAAAGGCAATGGACAAGAAAGAGGTCCATCCTGACTGGCTTCCAAAATCAAATGCCAGAAAAGGAAAGAAAACTTGAAATTAAAATTCTGTTTAGGCCAAATCAGAGTTTCCAAAGACTGAGCTTTAACAATATATAGGGTGCAGTAGGCAGGTCTACGTAGACTCTATGTACAGTCCAGCAACAGGGAGAAGTGTTCACTGTGGATTTCACTTCTTCAGGAAGAACTCAGGGCTCTAATCAAACACAGAATGACAGCCTTTGCCTCCCAAAAAACAAACACAATGACAAATGTAGGTGGTGCCTACACACAATGACCTCTTGGTGCATACCGTGTTTAGAGCGACCGACATTGATTTCTGTAATTCCAGCGCATTTTGGAGCATGGGAGTGGGGAAGCATGATATTAATAGATACATGTGACAACTGAGACCATCCCGGCAAATTAGGATATACAGTCATGACCCTAATTATAATGTACCGCAAAGTGAGCAAAGAGTGTGATGGCTTGCTCAGGCCAGTGGCGAGAGCCAGAGGCATTGTTGTGACATCAATGAGATCACCAACAGGAGGGGCAGAGAGAGAGAGGACACAGCAGACACAGGGCAGGGAGCTGATCATGGCGACTGGGTGTCCAGTAGTAGCTCTCCCACAGAGGGAAAGTAATAATTCTAGACAAGTACTTTGTCTTCCTCAGTATCATGTTCCTTTTCTGTAATGGGAAAAGGCTTATACTGAAGAGGATTATTTTGATGTCCCCAGGTTCTGCCCTTCTTTTGCCAAAAGCCCCTCTTTGTGAAATAGTTGATAGCATAGGGGACTGAAGGCTGGAGAAGCCTAGATGTGGGCACATACTAGAGATGAGAGGCTGTCCCCTCTTGCCCCCTTCCTCTGGAGCCTCTGAGTAGTGTTAATAAGCAGATGGGAGCAGCAACAGTAAGGAAAAGTGGTTCAGAAAAACAGACTGCCAAGCCATTTTAATTTTTTTTCTTTTCTAGATTGGTTTTCAAGTATCGCATTAGATTGTAGACTTACACAGAATTAAGCAATCTGCTGTTTTAAATTCATTTCCAAGAACAATGCCATGCCCACAGTGTGCTTAATGGAAACTCTCTAGAAATGGTGATGGCCTCTCCCAAAAGAAGACCGAGTGTAACACTCCATCATTTGCTTTGGTTGCAATTATTATCAACCAAACTCAAGTTGAAGCGCCTACTGTGTGCTGGATTTAGCTACTTTACCTATCAAAATTCTCCCATCAGTAACTCTTAAGAGACAGATCTCTGAGATCCTCTATCCGTACTTTATAAAAGGGACACAAAAGGACTCGAAGAGTTTAAGTAATATAGCAAATGGCAAAGCTTAAATTTTGGACCCAAGTTTTATATGGCCTCTTTTTTTTTGCCTCCGGCAGTAAGTCTAAGCTTAAGAGAGGTATAAATGTAACACCTTACAGCTTAGAGAATCTGGAAATCGCTCATTGGCTTGCTTCTCGGCTGGGTTTCCAGGAAATAGCTGGGTCTTTCCAGGACTCTCAGCTGTGAGGGCCGCCACCAGGGCAGGCGCAGCCAGCAGCTCCCATAGCGGTGTGCGGAGATCAAAGCCAAGAGGAAGGAGCTGGCTATACACATGCCCTGTTTATGATGCTAATCAAAAGCCTCAGCTTTGCGGGCGGAGACAAAAAGCTCCCTCATAAAAAGTGGGATGGGGGTGGGGGTGGGCAGCGAGTGGCTTAAGTGCTTACCTCCTGCTGATGACAAATGCCGCAATGAGAATGACCACCAGCACCACACTGCCTGAGACGGAGACCAGAAGGACGGTGGAGTTGGCCCCATCTCCAATGATCCGGGAAGGCACTGGCAAAGACAGTTACACAAGGATCACCTCTGGGAAGGTCCTATGAGCTAGAACTTCTGACTGGGTCACGAGTAATCAAGGTTGGAAGCCACCGGGAAGGCTCACAGCCTCTTTTGCCCTTTGATTAAGTATTTATGTGACAGCATTTCTAAGACAACCTTAATGAGATGAAGACTTTTCTTTTATATATTTGTAGGAAGAACTTCACAAAACCCTCTGGTAAACCTTACTACCCATTGCTTTTTCTTCTTTTCTGGTTTCAGCCCTAACTCTTATTTAATGAAAGACACTTGGAAATTTCAAAAAGGACAAGCAATTTTGAATCCCTGCTCATCCCCCTCTCCAAATCTATCAAAAAACCTGCTCATTATTGACCAGATCAGATGCCACTTCCTCCTTGAAGCCTTCCAGAAATATCGCTCACAATTGTCAAACCCCATCAGATTCAATCCTAGAGTAGTTTCTCTTCTTTTTCACTCTTACTTTATTTAATAATTCATGAAGAAAATTACTTTCTAGAACTGATGTTGAAGATTCTTCTCTATGATCTCCTTATCCAGTAAGCTCAATCTCGATGTGTTAATTATACAGCCAGCTTACTCAATGGGCATCTCCTTTGTTCATATTTTCAAGTCAATCAATGAGTCCAACTCACAATGCTGAGAGTTGATGTTTGTCCAAAGGGTTTTTAAAAAAAAAAACAACAAACTGATCTGACTTGATTTAAACAGATTCTTAAAAATAAATAAAAGAAAATAAATCCAGTCCCTTCTTTACTCTTCCTAGGAGAAAACTTCCTAACTTCTTTAAGATAGTTATGCAACTCTCAATTCGTCCACTTAGCACTTCCATTTTTCTATGATCAGTAGAAGATTCAAAATAAGAAAAAGAAGAAAACACTTTCTAATCACATGAAAAGACAGAACAGTTAATATGAAAAAAATGCTCTTTTCTAAAGAGCATGAGATGGGGAGCCTGGGTGGCTCAGTCGTTAAGCGTCTGCCTTCGGCTCAGGTCATGGATCCCAGCTTCCTGGGACCCAGCTCCACATTGGGGTCCCTGCTAAGCAGGGAAGCCTGCTTCTCTCTCTCTCCCACTCCCCTGCTTGTGTTCCCTCTCTCACTATGTCTCTCTGTCAAATAAATAAATAAAATAATTAATTAGCTAATTAATTAAAGAGCATGAGCTTTTCTAAGTTACAGACATCGTCATCTCAAACCATGTTCATTGCCAACAGAATGTTCGCCTAACCAGAAATCAGGTACAGTTCCTTGGATCTCACTGTAATATGATTTTACCTGTACTGTAAAAAGGGCCTCAGAAGTTGGTACCTGTGTTGGTTGTGACCTCCAGGGGCTCACTGAAGTCACCATAACCAGCTGCTGTCCTGGCGCGGACATGGAACACATAGGAAGTCAGAGGATTCAGGCCTTTGATGTCTGTGTTCCTGGCAGCCGTCCGGACGATGCGGTAGCTCCGCTCATTCTGATCCTGCATCGTGGGGCAATAACATTAGAGAAGGTGGGAAAATAAATCCCCCACTTACTCTAGGCACATAATTAAAGGAACCAAGCCAGTATACTTAGAAGTTGAAAGTAAGGGGCATCTAGGTGGCTCAGTCAGTTAAGTGTCTGACTTCGGCCCAGGTCGTGGTCCTAGGGTCCTGGGGTCGAGCCCCACGTCAAGCTCCGTGCTCAGTGGGGAGTCTGTTTCTTCTTCTGTCCCTCACCCCACTCCTGCTCGCCCCCTCTCTCTCAAATAAATAAATAAAATTTTAAAAAGTTGAAAGTAAACAGAGATGAATAAACTCTAAACCTCCTGTTCACTTCAATGTTGGAAGTACCATTGTAAGATCTCGGACTCTGAAGGACATGTGGGGTTTGGGTGTGATCACTGTTGACACTGACCATATGCAGATCCTGACTTATGATCTTTTTTAAAAAGGAAATCAGATGATGGTTGGTGGCTTTTCTCAGTCCACAGACAGCAATTTAACAGAAATAACCGTAAGAAGGTCTCTCATCTTTTTCTATTTTCTGTCTAGAAAATGTCAAAAATGCTGTAATCTGGTTTTAGTGAAAAAATAAATCCTGTCCCCTTTCTGCTTTTAATAAGGAAGCCAATAAGTGATTATCTTTAAAAAGAAAGAGAAGTCAATTGTTCATTTTCCAGACAATCTTGAATGCAAATAGCTCTCTTCAGAATTCTGTCCTTTAAGGGAGACAAGTTATTTGTAAAAATAATGTCTTTCTATAACTTTAAGAGGCTGAAAATGTAATTTTCCTTCCCTGATTTTCTATTAAAAGTCATCAAAACCCACACCTTGATTCTGAATAGCAGTGATCTACTTAAACAGATCATTATTTCGACTTTTATGAGTCACTCTCACTGATAGAAGGCTTATATATAAGAACCGTTTAGTTATCTTGATTTCCATTACTAGAAAGAAAAAATGGTTATATTAGAACACAATGTATTTTTCCTATTTTTCAAGATAAGCAAGTTAATACATAAAATTCGTAATTGGATTCGATTGGGGAACAAAATGCATTTGGTTTTGAGATTCACTAGCGTTTTGGATTTTTAACTGGCTAAATCTAAAGAGAAAAAGGAAGGAAAGAGGGAAGGAGAGAAGGAGTGGGGGACGGATGGTCAGGAGAAGAGAGGGAAGGAAGCTTGCTCATTCAAGTAATACCTTCTCATAATACTTGACTTCATACTCCAAGATCACCCCATTGGGCCTATCTGGTTCCAGCCAAGCCAGAGCAACACTGTATCTTGTAACTTCTTTCGCCTGGACCAAAGCAATGGAGGAAGGTGCTATTGGGAAAAACAAAAACAAAAGGGGAAGCAATCAATAATTTCATTTTACTTAAGAAAGGTGTGAAGGACTATCTCATCTTTCCCAGATTCCTGTGTCAGTCTTCGCCAGGACAAAAGCATACCATTTTTATGGTTCCTTCCAATATGCTGGTGTATGGTTGATCTTAGAAAGATATTCTCTGAGGTAAAAGCCTACAGCATCACCTCCACAGAACCTGCAGCCATTCTTCACGAAATCTATGGAGAACGCTACCTCCTTCTCTATTTTTTGCAAGTCGTGACATCCACTGGAAGACCTCCTTTTAAGTTCCGTAAAACTGCATCTCCTCCTACATCCCATGTTTCCAAGTGGTCATCTTACTGATCGTTAATTTTATACAAGCAGGAGAATCTGCCACTCTTCCCACGGGACGGTAGGAAGTGCAAACAATTTCTATCCTTTCCAATATAAATACAAGTACTGTTTAACTGTGGCTAAGTTTCCAGTTTGACGCAGTGATGCAAATAATGAAGAGCCCAAATAGAACAATGATGATCTTTCTGGACATGCGTGACGTTTTGAAGCTATTTTTATAAGAAGCTGAAATACTGCTTTTGCTGGCTGAGTAGCAAACTTTCTTCTTCCCACTAAGAAAGACGCAAAAGCAGCCCTCTATTGGCTGTGTTCGCAGGGGTTCTTCAGATTTATAAAACCAGGCTGCCCTCGTCTTCACTGTGATAGTCACATCTCCCGCTGTCGTCAAGCTCTGCTGGGACTGACAGTGACACAAATGTGCCATCTCTGGGGAGAAGGGGAGCATTCATGAAACCCGTCCACTTACCTAACAAAGCTGGTCTGTAGAACCAGAGATTAGGGGCCTCCCTCAACTGAATGTACAATCCTGTTTGCTACCAAATTGTGGAAATATGTGAAACCATCACAAAAAGTCCACTGAGGAACAACAACATAGCGTCGGGTCCTTCTCCTGCTCTTTCCCAACATACACACACAAGCGAACGTGCACACGGACCCCTTGCCCTATTTCCCTCTCCCACTCTTTTCCCCCCAAAGCTATTCCAGACTGAACCTCAGGCATAAACACCAATGAAAGGCATAGTGGATACACATGTCCTCCATCAAAGGCAACCCCAAGGTTAGTAACGCCAAACTGGGTGAGCAGAGCTGCACACAGCAGACATATGGAAGCCACTGAACATCTGAAGAAAATGAAAAACGGAAATGTGCTCATTAGCTGCATTTAGGCTTCCCTCCCCCCAAACACACACACACACACACACACACACACACACACACACACAAGCGCACACACACATTTTCTCTCTCTCTCTCCTTACTGGTTGACATGCAACCATTGTCCAGCCAACTGCAAGGAGGGACTCTCTCTTAAATACAGAGACGGTAAGAAGGCTAAGAAGGCTGCCCGGCTGTGAAAAGCTGTTTCACTCTAGGTAATCATATATTGTCTAACAGAGCACTTCAGGATACACTCCATAAAAAGGGGCTCTTTAAACTGACGTTCAGGATTGGGACGTGAAATAGAAAAGCCAGGGTTTTCGAAAGAAAGCGGCAGAGGAAGGGGCGGGGGATCATCGAGTTACACAGTGACTTTCTCTCAGAAATGGTCTGGGTCAGATCCTGATAATAAACAGAATCTTCGGGAAAGAACTGTCTGGCTGCCCTTGGGGTGCCCTTGACTAAGCTTGGTTCTCTCTGACTGGGTTATCACTAAACAGCTGCACGTGGGCAATGAACCTGATTTCCATTTTAGAAGCCAGAGCAGCGGTGTTCCTGTGACCATTCAAGGGGGATATGAACTCAACCGAACTCCTCACAATACCACAGGCAGGGCGTCCCCCATATAATTGTGTAGACTATTTCTAATGCAGTCGTACTTGGAAAAATCCATATGCATAAACGTGTAAATAAACCAACCGTGTGTGCTGACTCTGCCTAAGGAGATGAGATGAAAGAGGAAAGTAGAACAGTTCCAGTTCCCGAAAGGTATTACGCTGTGTGGCTGTCATGCCTGAATTCTTACTGGACAGAGGTCTTTCAGAGAAGCATTTTTATCAGGCCACAGTGAAAAAAGCAATCCATGACCAAGTGAGATGAAAAAATACACCGACTACAACATGCAACTGCTCTGCAGTCAAACATGGTGGCCATTCCTCCCCCTGAAGAGAGCGCCTTACCGTCTCTGGTACAAAGAACACCAGCTTGGGAAGGAAAAACACTGGGCTTTACAGGGCTGCCACTCTGGAGGGAAGAGGCAGTCTGGCTGTGTGCTTCACATTATAAGCCACCCACGGGTTTTTCCCTTGACCTTCCCACCCTGCTTCTAACAAAGCCTCCATCTCCACATCTGGAAGCGGTCACCCTGCCAGGTGTGCCCGGCCGTGGCTTGCTTCCCCAGATGAGCCACTTGGCAATGGCATTTCTGGATCATTCTCCTACTCCAATGGTTCCCAAGCTTGTCTTCTCATGCCATTCAGGTAATTGCTGCCACATCCTTCTACAACTTGTGCTATGATTTCATTAATGGTGTTCTTGAACCCACATGCTACACTGACTCGAATTACAGTTAAGAAGAAACTTCCCATTACTGATATAAATAAAACCCTGTTAACAGCAGGTAACCCTAAAAATGAGTATGTGAGTAAACAATACCATCAGTGGTTGCTGGACATTCTTGTCTCTCCCTGCATTACCCAAAATAGGATAATCCAGGCACCAACTTGAGATTCTAGCCTTGGAATAATGGGAAGAACTGAGGGAGAATTGAAAAGAAACTTAATTTTCACACGGGGCAATTCAGTATTACAGGACTTCCATATGGGTCTTCACTAAAATCATCTCTGGGGCCACCACTGTTAGGTTTCTACATTTTAGTAAACACTGCCAAGCCTTTCTCAATTTAGAAATGGTTTGGATCCTGGGTCCCAACACCCTAGGGCTCTGCTCTTTGCTAACAAAATTATAAGATAATAGACCGATAGAATAACAGATTGAACATTCTTGCCCTTAAAATATGGTTCAAAAGGAGCTATGAAATATCAATGCCTTACTTTAAAAAGAGGGTTTCTCACCACAGTGGAAATTTTAGTCAACATAAAAAGACCAAGCAGAAAAAAAGGTGCTGCTTGTCTCTCACTTCTCTAACTTACATTCCGAAACCTGTGGAGATGTAGTTTTTCCTCAGGATTGACTCATCCACAAGCACATTCTTAATGAGCACCTGTGGAATAAGGCAGAGATGGAAAAGCGCAGACAAAGCTGAATCACACACAATCGTTGGTATCAAAGGAAGCCCCATCTGATCCTTCAGCCTCTTCTGAATTAACAACAACAAAATAGATGAGGAAATTTTTATAATAGTCTTACAGAGAAGACACCCATTTTCTAGAACTCAAGAGGAGGCAGTTCCTGCTAAGTCTCTTCTTACCCACATTTTCTCGTGGTGATGGGAAGAAGAATGGGGTGGCTGCTTCCTTATTATACTGTGTTTTTAGACATGCAATACACCTACAAGAGTCAGAGGGGACGCCAGGAGGAAGATGAAGGCTGATGTAAGGAGCCTCACTACAAGAAAGAGACAGATTGGAAACATTCCTACCCACCCACAGACTTCCTTCATAAAGGAGGTGTTTGCTTTGAGGAAAGTTTTGTGCCCCTGGACATAAGCAGGCATTCTTTGATGGCCAGAGTTTTAGCATAACACTCAACAAGGAGGGCTGGTCATGCTCGCCTGACAGTAGGATGGTTGAGAAAGATGACTGAAGGATGTAAAGATCACAAAGACAGGAGCTATCAGAGGGTGGTTTTAAAGAAAGGTCTGTGACGTAATTTAATCAAGTCCGTAGTTTTCAAATGTTAGAAGCAATATTTCCAATGATTGACAGATGTCCATTTTCCTGTCCCGAGATGTTGTTATCTGAGACCACATCCTATGACTCTCAAGGGTATTTGAGTAATTTTAGTCCAAACCACATTCTTGACTTCCTTTTCTTTTTGCTTATAAATCACATTGACGTTCCAGTTCAATCATTCAACAAATGCCCTTTAAGTCTCTGCTCCAGGAACTTAAAATCCAAAGTAGAGCTAAAGAGGCATTTATATTTAAACAGTTAAACAGTATTTGGCTAAGTAAAGATACTGGCTGAGATAAGAAACCAGAATAGGGAAGAGGACATTGTAAATTCCAGAAAGAACCATGGAAGGATTTCGAGTAAGGCTATGAGGGTAGGTCAAGATTTACAGTGGCTAACAGGAGGCAGAAAGGTGAAAGATGGCTGAACGGAGGTGCACCTGCTCCGAGTATGACTGGGATTTTCTTGAAATAATTTCTTGAAATTACTTAGTACTCTGATTCTGTGATCATCGAGGGCTCACCTAGGACATGTGAAATGAGATAAAGATAAAAATATCTTTGACTCATATTCTTAAAGGTATTCTTCACTAATTTGGTGGAAGATCGATGACTATTAGAAAGATTCTGGGTGTAATTCTGGGTTTGAAATTTACCAGTTGCCATCTTGGCCAAGTCACTCAAATTTTCTTGCCTCTGCTCTCCCATTTATAAAACACCTTCCTTCCAGATACCAGCGTGTGAGCCATTACCATAAAGGTAGGGCTTTCCCTTGTCCATATCGATATCCAAACTATTCAATCATGTCTGGCACATAGTGAGTGCCCAATAAACTTGTCAAACCAATAACTAAATGTTAAAATAGTCTTGAGAAAATCTCTGTAGACAGGGAGATGTTTTCTAAATATGAAGTACCAGAAGTCAGTCATCCTTAAAACAACGTTTCATCTGCACCTGTTTCAGATGACCTTCTGTGGGTCTGGTTTTGCTATTTAGGTTAACTAAAATAATTGACAATTAGGAGGAAAGCAAATGACAATTCTAATTATAAATGGAGTCTCTGTTTTCTAAGAGATATGAGAGGCTTCTGAGCGCCCCCCCCCAAACATACAGGTTGTAAAATGTCATTCAAATGTGAATTAACATTAAAAGCAGTCTTCACTGCACCTGTCACAGACAGCATTTTGAGGGGCTGCTCTTTTGGTCTACAGAGATGTTGACAATCCCGTCAGCATTTCACCTCTATCTTGCGAGGGCATGTTAAATAGTTCTCCTCACCATAAAGGTATATCATAGCATTGAAATCCCCCTCCCCTTGCCAAGTCATAATCCTATATCCAGAAAGGGCCCTAAGCATCTCTCTTGTTTAAACCTATAGTTATCTCCAAAGATGTGCTAGTGGGAACAAGTCAGTGACTGGCCGAAGAAGCCATTAGGTATTGCGTGTATCCCTGAAATTCCACCAGAGGGACATCACTGATGAAGTGTCCGGGTAACAGAGCCCTCTGCGGTCAGGGTCGGGACAGCAAGATGAAGCACGTGGAAGGGAGATCTTCCCACACACACACTGGAAACAGTAAAATATTTTCACTTTCTAAAGATGGAGCCACCACCACAGAGGACAAAAGAAAAAAACGCACCAAAGCTTGAAGGGTTGAATGATCTAAGCTTTCTACTAGAAAGCCAAAATAAATTATCCCCCCTTCAAATAATTCTGTATTC
The DNA here is from genome assembly GCF_011764305.1 of Mustela putorius furo. Classification (NCBI taxonomy): domain Eukaryota; kingdom Metazoa; phylum Chordata; class Mammalia; order Carnivora; family Mustelidae; genus Mustela; species Mustela putorius. The sequence goes on from NW_025421341.1 coordinate 25,131,440, forward strand.
AAAATTCCACAGATCTCTGAGAAACTGAAAGTGCTTTCTAAATAGAATCCCCATTTGCAATGTACCTGTGGTTACGTTTGGTGGGAGACCTGGCCACATGCATGCAGAAGGCACGTGTGGGTTTTATCAAAGTGTGTGTTCCCCATAAACAGGAACAGCACAGATGAGGGGCTCGATCGTGCCTCTCTAACAGTGGTACATTTCACAGCTAAGAATTACAGGAGATGCTTTGATGTCAAACAGAGGAGGCTCCTTTTAAGAAAATGGTAAATTTAACTGTCTTTGGTTCAAAGCTCAGCAGTTCCCCTTGCTCCCCACCGATGCAAGTGCTACAATTTTCTTTTATTCGCTTCCTCAATGACTCGCCATTAAACACCTACAAGTCGTTTTACTGCAGCAGTTTGGCACTCATGACACCAAAATAGGATGGAGAGGAGGAAGGAAAAAAAAAAAAGACACTGGGCCAAGAAAGGCAGGAAGGAGTCTTTGCGAATCACTGCAGGCTATCGAACTGTTTGCTTGGGTCCAGCATCAGGAGCCATGAATTAAAAACAGTTTGGGAGACCCTGAGTGGGGAAAGGAGCAGCTCAAACAGATCGACTGCATTTCACTACTGGCTCAAATTAGGAGGGCGGAGGGAGGAAGGCAGGAAATAAGCAGAGTCGATGAAAGCTCTCCAGCCTGCAGGCAAGGAAGAGTGGAAACAGCCCTTTAGGAAAGTCAAGAAACCCAAAGCCAGAGATGTCAGTGGTCCAACAATGCCCAGTGCTAGGAGGAAGAGCACACTTCTTAACCACAGCAGGGTGCCCCCTTCCCAGATCTGAATGTAAGAGCCAGTGTTTACTCAGGGGTCTTTCACTGATAGGAAAAATAAACCCACAGTTTATACATATCTCTGCTTCATGCAAACGGCATTATTTAAATTTAATTACTTGGGGCTTAAGGTGGTTTTTGTTCCCTCTTTCTTTCTCATTTCAACACTGCAGCTCTGATTTGCTCTTTATCAAAGGTTTGTGCATTTTAAAATGCTGTCAGGCATCAAAATTAAATGCTTCAGAGCACTAATGATATCCTTGTGATTAAGGGTTTTGCCGTCACAGAAATGCTAAGAACGCTGGTGCTAATATTAATTGCTTTCTTCTTCTACATCTCACCAAAGGAAGGAAGGATTTCTCCTCTGAGCTTTGCACTATCTATGGCACTAAACACCAGTGAGTAATTTTTTTCTTTTACTATGATCATTGCAGTATTTTATAGTACTCAACAGTGTGAAGTGTTTTCATAGACATATGATTTCATTTCCACTACATTGAACCAGCTGGCTTAACCCTCTGCTATTTTTTAGATAAAAATCATTAAAAAAGACTCAAGTCCCATCCACCCTCCCTCCACAACTCTGCTCTGCTCAACGTAACAACTTCAGCATCTAGCTGCCGCATCATTAATAAGCACCTAAGCACATTTTATCAGAGTCAAGAAATAAAATTGTAAAATTGTGTTAAAAAAAAAGTACAGAAAAAGTTGATTACTCCAAAACTGATACAGAATTATTTTCCTATTCAACAAAAAACAGAGCACCAAATTCTCAATTAAATTCTTTAGAAGACTGAATTCAAGGAAGTTGATTTATATTTAAATATGGTGGATATATTAAGCGTACACTTAAAATATATGAGGGATCCATTCCTTACCGCCCCCCACCCTGAAAGTGATTTCCTTCCAAGGTCAGGACACAGAGTCGATTTTAAACAAATACTATAAAATAAAGCAGGGTACAGTAACACTTACCAAAAGTCTGCAAAGACCCATGCTTCCGGAGATTTTCAGAATCTGGATTTGGGACACTAATGGTGCCTTAACTAAGTGAACCGAGAGCAAGCCCTTACAAAGCTCAGACTCTTATTTTACTTATTTCTCCAGAGAAATGGGTGGCAGATCATTGTAGAGAAATCTTTGAGAGAGAGCTGTTAACCCAATTTTGAACAACAGAATGTGACACTATCCTTGGTCCTTGTGAGACGTCTTGGCACAAGCAAGTGGAAGGTGTTAAGATTGGCCTCTGTGTCTAAGTGTCCAAAGATGTGAGCACCCCTCCCCCAAATAACTCCTTCTGGGATGGGGCCGCTCAGACAAGGACTACGTTTCCTTTTCAGGCTGGAGGGTTCCTGTGACTGAATTCTGGACAATAGGATGTAGATTTAAGTGATTATTCCTTTTTCAGACCTATTATGTAAATAGTGATCTTGGGCCTCTCCATCTTCTCTACCCTACCCTCTATTGGGGCTGAATATTGTTCAGGTCCAGACCCAAATCCCCCCTCATCTACTAATGACTAACAGACATTTGGGGTTACAGCAGGTACTCATTCAGGTAACATGGAGCCATTCACAAAAAAGAGGCCTTTTGCACAGAACATTTGCAGATGGTAACTAACTAAATACTCCGGTGGTTCCAGAAGACTGAGCTGTGGTCTCAAGCTGCCTGAGTGGTTTCGGGTTCCCTCCCAGACCCTCAGGCCACAGCTCGGGCACTGTAAGCAGATAGCTACTCACTTGTGCAAGAGACTGGGGAGCACTGCCCCGAGGTCAGCAATTCTAGGAGCAGATGTGCAGCTTTGCAGGGACACAACCGGCTGCAGGTCTTCTCCCAGTGAATGAGTTCAGCAGAATCACAAATTACTGGGCTCAAAGATTCCACGGAGCCTGTCTTAACATTCCATGGGAAAAGACAGTGGGGTTCTCAGAATGGCTTTTCTGGGGCACCTGGGTGGCTCGGTGGGTTAAGCCTCTCTGCCTTCGGCTCAGGTCATGATCTCGGGGTCCTGGGATCGAGCCCCGCATCGGGCTCTCCGCTCAGAGGGGAGACTGTTCCCCCACCCCCTGCCTGCCTCTCTGCCTACTTGTGATTTCCAGCTGTCAAATAAATAAATAAAGTCCTTTAAAAAATGGCTTTTCTTTTCAGAAAAATGTTGGTCTCCACTGCCTAGAGTTAACAGCTGACACAGTTAAAGGCTTGGACCATGTCGATCAGAGGAAAACTGAGAAGAGGGGGCAGGTGAGCGTATCTGGCCGCCTCCACAAGGCACTGGCACCCGCTTACCACCATTTCGACCAAGCAGCTCTCTGAGGTTACTTGTAATTATCACCTTTAAATTCATATTTGCAGGGGCGCCTGGGTGGCTCAGTGGGTTAAGCCGCTGCCTTCATCTCAGGTCATGATCTCAGAGTCCTGGGATCGAGCCCCGCATCGGGCTCTCTGCTCATCGGGGAGCCTGCTTCCTCCTCTCCCTCTGCCTGCCTCTCTGCCTGCTTGTGATCTCTCTCTGTCAAATAAGTAAATAAAATAAAAAAAAAAAAATTCATATTTGCAAACTTAGGCAACACACAGAAGGTAAGTAATTGTACCGGAGCTATAAAATGAGACTGTAAACCCAAGTCTGCCTGACTCGAAAGTACACGAGCCTCCTACTGTACCCTATGCCTATAAACACACACTCACTAAATTAGCATTTGTTAACTGCCATGTACCAAGCACCGTTTAAAAGGTCTTTCAAGAATTAATTCATACAATCTTCAGAAAAACCCTATGAGGCAGGTACTATTATTGTTCTCATTTTATAGTAAGGAGATCAAGGTACAGAGAGTTTGAGTGACTTGCCCCAAGTTACAGTATGTAAGTGGTGAATTCACAAGTCAGGTCCTAGAGTCCACATTTTCAACCACTAAGCCACAGGAGGCTTCCAGTCTCTCCCCTCCTGGCACTTGTATGAAATGAGAGATTTGAACATTAAATAGCTTGCTCTCCCAAAGCATCACCAGCCTGAGTAACAGCATACCCTACATCTGTTATATGTTACTTAGGTATACGACTGTCCCCATTCATTCTTGGTCACCAAAAATCCGGAAGTAACTTGGACATGACCTCCGTTCACAGACAAAGCTTAAAAGCTTTTGGAGATGAATCACCTCACCAGAGAACTACTTAAAGACCTAAGAAGAGAACTCTCTGAAATAGAACAATTCAACTGCAAAAGAAAATAACAGTAATTGAAGTTAGGGGAGGGGGTGGGGGTAAAAGGCAAGCTTCTGGAAGGTTGACAATGTTCTAGTCTTTGCTCTGGTTTATGGTTACACAGGTGTTTGCTTTGGGATAATTCACTGACTGTACATTCGTGGCTTATCCACTTTTCTGTACATGTGTATAGTTCATAATCAAAAGGCTAAAACTAAGATATAAAGGATGGAATAAGAAAGTTAGTATTAGAAAGACCCATCCAGTATCTTTTGTTAACCCTCTGGGTAAAGGTCTAAAGGTGTCATGAAAGATCTGAGTTTTTGCAAATTAGGACGTTTCTAACTATTTAACTGTTCTGTTTCGTATTTGAGCCACACAGCAATTCCTACTCTCTGTAGTAAAGAAAATGAATTTCTTAAATGTTTGTTTTACTTTAAAAACTATCTTAAATTAACATTACTACATGTATAGCCAAACCAGTTGTAGGATTACAGGGGGTAACAGGGGCGCCTGGGTGGCTCTGTTATTAAGACTCTGTCTTCAGCTCCAGTCATGATGCCAGAGTCCCGGGATCGAGCCCCACATCGAGCTCCCTGCTCAGTGGGAAGCCTGCCTCTCCCTTTCCCACTCCCACTCCCCCTGCTTTTGTTCTCTCTCTCTGTCAAATAAATAAATAAAATCTTTAAAGAAAAAAAAAAAAAGGTGAGTAACAGTTCGACTTGGAAGGAAGGCCCATGTCCCCTAGAAGTAACTGAAGATGACTACGGGCACTGAGTGTCTCCAAGGTAGTTCAAGTGTGTCTTCTGTTTCATTGAGAGCTGCTTGTTTTATTTTCTATTTGCTTACTAAGAAACTTGTTGGCAGGTTCCAACAAGGGTAGCCCAATATTTGCCAACAGAAACATGGCAGGATTCAGTGTGTATTTCCTGTTAAGTAAGAATGCCAGTCTGAGACTAATAGGAAAACAAGTCTTTTGACTGGAAGGCAATTTATAAGAATTTGCCTGAGAAAGACAACCGTTTTAAATGGGCAAAGTTAGCAAGAATGAATGAGATAACTTTTTTTTTTCTCTGCATGCCTCTAGGAAGATGACTCTTTTCACTGTACCTCAGTGGATCCAGAAGTATCTAGGATAAACTCTTGGCTGAAATTATTTTGTATGTGTTTTGATTAGAAAGGACGATGACAAGCCTTGGGCAAAGGGAGCTCCTCCGTGCCCAACAACGCCTGCCAAAATTATTCTGGAATACGGAGGATGGTATAAAGGAAAGGTTCTCTTCTGCCGAGCAGAAATACAGCATAGAGAGTGGCTGTGAATCAAGGCTTCTATTCCTCTAGCTGTCAACTGCACTGGAGAGCTTCAGGCATTCCAAATCTGGAAAATAAAAGCTGTGCTGTGGGCTTCAGGTTCTCTTTGTTACTCAGACAGCTGCTAATCGTCCCGCTGTGTTTGGAACCAAGGAGACAATGCTGTAACATTTAGCTTTTTGACATCCGAAGCATCTAGATCAGTCCCCTATTAAAGATGTATTAATCACAAAGACTCTAAAAGCCAGGAAGATAGATGCACCTAGTAAATCTTTGCTGTTGCCTTTTACTTCCCACACTCACGTTTCTACATTTACAGGCAGAAGTGCTTAAAAGCCTGCTCCAGAAACTGACCAATAAAGAGCCCTGTTCATTACTTTATATCAAATGCCTGATGATTTCCTACGCCTGGAAAAGCCTTTCAGAAGGAGGTAAGACATTGATCACTCTGCTAAAAGAGCCTGTCTGTTTCAATAAATAGATCCACTGTGACTGTTGTCATCTTGACTTTTCAAGTGTGATAACTAATTCAGGAGTGTGGCTTTGTTGCTACAGGGACATCCAAATCATCTGTGTAGTTTCAAAAGAAGAAGAAGAAGAAGAAGAAGAAGAAGAAAGAAGGAGGAGGAGAAAAAAAAAAGGCCATGAGCTAAACCAACAAAACTCCAGGCAGCAAAATATCAATACTACCAGCACCAGCAGTACTAATCAGCACCACGACTACTAATACTAGTGCTACTAATAGTACTCATTTTACTTGGCCTCCAAGTCAGGTCAGATTATGCCCCAGGTCATGACCTGCCTGAGAGTGAAACGGGAGCTTATTCTGGGTTTGGACACCTGGAAAAATGGAGTAAGTGTGATGGATCAAGCTTTCAAATTCTGCACACCAAAATTTATGTTAATAAAAAGGTTTCAGAGTTATTCTCTCACATGGGTCTTCATTTCACAAGAGCATTCCAGAGAGACATCCAACTCTCTCCATCAAAGAGTAGACCGTCCATAACATCTGTTCTGAAGGGGTGACCTAGTTATCAACCACTAAACAAAGAAAAAAAAAAAAAAAACAGGTAGCCTGACTGATGTTACCACAGAGGCCCAGAATCCAATTTTCTTTTTTCTTTCTTACCTATAATCTTCATCAGAGATACCTAATCACCGTGACACAAGAGGAAGAGAAAAGTCTCACCACGAGGAAGCTCCTGTTAACTACGGAAAAGTGGCATTCACCATTCCGAGTTATTGGAAATCTTCTGAGATTAGATTGCTATTTTTTATTTCCCAGGCTAACAGAACCCCTAAGAGTCAAGTGCAGCATCTGCATGATGTGAGGCTGGTGCCAGCTCAAGGCGCTGGGTTCCTTGGCTTTCGAAGGAGTCTGCATACATCATGACGAACTCCTTCCCCCTCACTGTCTCAGAGACAGTCCACCGTCTTCCAAATTGAAAGAGTAGGAAGTCAATTAGTGTCACTTATGATGTGAACACCTGTCGACTAAGACCTGGACTGAGACCAATTTCATTACCATAGTCACTCAATGTCTGCCAGATGGTCAGGCCTTGGACCACTTATGATACAGTCCAGATTCAAGGAGGTGACCTAAAGACAGAAAGGTCTAGAGTCCCATTAGTCATCTCCTGAGCCATCCAATTCCCCATCACGTTTCCAATTGCAACAGGATACCTATTTTTCCTAGTGGTCATTTAAAAAGACCACAAGAGCTGCTTGAAAAAAGAAAAAAGAAAAAAAAGTCATGGTGACCAGAAATTGAGGATATTCGCTCTTAAATGATAACCACTTTTACCAGCCATTGTTATTTTTAAATCTGAAACTACTTTTTAATAACTCAACTTTCTCTTATTGCATTTTAAAACACATGGACAGAATAAAAAAAAAAACCCACAGAAATGAAAAATATCAGACAAAGAATAAAGTGAAGCATGAAATTATAGGCTACAGATTATCACTGACAGGATAAGACAGACAGGCTGAGGGTACATTTCAATACAATTTTAGTTGCAAATCTATGTGTTCTTTGCTACTTGGAATTTTTCCAAGTCCAAATGTTGCTTGGCTTCAAGAACAATGGCTAAATGCTGAGAAATGATGGCCATGGATGGTAGAGTAGAGTGTTGCAGGTGGAGGGGGGAAGGGGATAAAGAAAAAATCAGGATGATGAGCACTACTGTGACTCTCCCTCATGTCCCCAATTGGCTTCTCTACATGGAAGTCTGGGGACGTTCTGAACTCAGGGAAGTCGAATACTCAAGGGGCAGTATCCATGAGCCTGAGAACAAATGCCGAGGAGCCGATTTTTCAGTAATACCTAAGGAAGCCTTCATTTTACTTGGAGCTCAATCTTTCCCTCCCGGTTTCTTGCTTGCTATGAAGACAAGCACAGAGTGACTGATACATGGAGAGAAGTGATGGAGACCTTTGGGTTAAATTACAGCCAACACATTTTGCAAATGCTTCATATACAAATGGTCACCACATGCTATGCTCTCAAAGATGTGGCCATGAAATGATATTCTTGAAGCCCTCATGTTTGAAACTCTATCTTTTTGGCAATTGTCATAAAAGCTACAATCGAGGTTAGAGAAAGGAGCATAATTTATGACAAGGAATTTTAAGCTTGGGAATTTGCAACAATAGAATTATTATTTTTTTTAAAAAAACATTGGGGTATCTGCCAGAAACAAAATGTATAGTCCAGATAGTTTAAACTCCTACAGGCATTATACGTCCAAAGCTGAAACAACCAAGCTATTAAATTTTAAAATGTTATTAAGGCCAATAGATGTCTCCAGCTGGATCTGTGTTTGTCCAAGATAACTTTTGTAGGCATAAAGAATAACAAAGGATGAATTAGGAAATCTATCATTGTTTTAGGACTTGAACTTTCTTTTCTTTTCTTTCTTTTTTAACTAGGAGGTTCACAGCATCTCACTGGGGCCTCTCTTTAACACAACTTGCTGAAGTGTGAAAATCAGTATCACGGGCTCCACTCAGGAGTCAATCTGTAAATACTGGCAAGGACCTCATTAGAACAACACATCGCCTAGAGAGTCCCACAACGTGGTCTCCGAGACAGACCCTGGAGCGGGTCTCCTGCACACTCCAGGCACTTATGGGAGTATTTCGTGTGTGTTCTGAAACAAGAAGGGAAGAGGAGCTGGAAAGAAAGAGAAAAAGCCGTCACCCAAAGCACACCTGCAACGAAGGTTATACTCCTGAAGAATTAACAGGGACATTTAAAGGGCTTCTCTTCGGTCATTCTTACCCAGACAATACCCTTTGACATTACACAAAGATTCCTTCAATGTATCACCAGCCTCTTAGAGCCACACCTGAATTAGATGACTACTTGGCACTGGTTTGCTATAATGAGGACAGCGAACACAATTTATGCTTTTTAAGTTCTATGACCTGTGCTCTCGTTACAAGATACTCACTTCCACAGGCTGATATTCTGCCATATTTGTACTCCCTGCTTTCAACAGAAAACAAAGCAACAAGCATCCCCATTATATACTGTGATAATAATCATGCCCCTATATTAAAATGGGTTGAAACGAGATGATGCTAGCTTCAAGAGTTCCCAAGCTTCCCAAAGGATCCTCCCAGAAAGATTCCTAAAATCAGGATTCAGTGGATTTCAGTGCAAACAAGAGCTACACCAACAACTCTTAAGATGACCTAAAATTTTCAGATTAAAAAATAAAGATTCTGATTATCTTGGAAAGTGGAAAGAACATTTATTAAGCTTAGTTGCATATCTGAAACCCCTCACCCATCTGTATGTGTGCCCCTGCTTTGATAGGGTAAGATGGAGGAATCTATACTCTCTTGCCCATCGTTAGACTTTCTCTATGCTCAAAATACACACTTAGTATGCTTCAAATAAAAAAAAAAAATAGAGTTGATTCAAGAAGCAGATTTGCAGCTTGCAGTATGTTATATAGACAACGACGACTCTCTGGGGAGCCATTGTGAGCTTGACCCTCTCGGTGTTTGTGCTAATGGATGGATCTTACCAAGCTCCTTATATACAGTGAACCTATTGGTGGCAGGTCCCTATTTAATACCCACTGAGAAGCTGAAGCTATGTATTTGTCTTGTTTGTATGCATACATCACCATCAAAAGGTTCCAAGATACAGATTTTTTTTAAAAAAATCATCTACCCTAGAGCCTTCATTAAAGAAGTCTTTTTGACAGTGAGGCCAAACCGCCTGAGAAATAAATTCACAGAGCTTCTCAATGGAAGATGCCAGGCAAAAAGGAGTGGCCCACTCTTCACTTCTTCCCTCTTCCTCTCCTTGTAAGAGTGATCGCAAAATAGAACAAATATTTCAAATCACTGTCATTTTACCCATAAGATTTTTTTTTTTTTGAGATTTTATTTATTTATTTGACAGACAGAGATCACAACTAGGCAGAGAGGCAAGCAGAGAGAGAGAGAGGAGGAAGCAGGCTCCCTGAAGAGCAGAGAGCCGGATGTGGGGCTCGATCCCAGGACCCTGGGATCATGACCTGAGCCGAAGGGAGAGGCTTTAGCCCACTGAGCCACCCAGGCGCCACCCCCTTAAGATATTTTAGATAGATTTCTTTGAAAAGTGGCCCTTGTGCTTTGTCATAAAATAAATAAAACAAAAAGTAGAGGGTATTATGCTAAGCGAAGTAAGTCAATCAGAGAAAGACAATTATCATATGGTCTCTCTGACAGGAATTTGGGAGGCAGGGCGGGGGGGGCATTGGGGGGATAGGGAAGGAGAAAATGAAACAAGATGGGATCAGGAGGGAGACAAACCATAAGAGACTTAATTTCAGGAAAAAAAAAAAAACTGAAGGTTGCTGGGGGGGGAGTGGGGAGGGATAGGGTGGCTGGGTTATGGACACTGGGGAGGGTATGTGCTATACTGTGTGCTGTGACTTGTGTAAGACTGATAATTCATAGACCTGTACCCCTGAAGCAAATAATACATTATATGTTAATAAAAAAATAAAAACAAATAAATAAATAAGATAAAATAAATTAAATTAAAAATAAAATAAAATTAAAAAGATGGTTCAGGAGAGCCACAAAGAGTCCCCTTTAGAATGAGCTGACCAATTAATCAGAATAGAGGAAGAAGGAATTTAATGTAAGATGTATTTCAGCACTGTGCCTGAACTGACAGCCATTTTGCTGACTGTTCCGTCAAATTCCCACCACACTCTGGGTACCCACTTTCCCATGTGAGACCAAATCATTAGTGACATTTTCCAATGAAGCCATGGGGTTCACTAGGCAGGCGACCACACTGATGTCTGGAATCACCTTTCTTTTCTGTTATTGTAGCTCTGGGGCAACGTATGGAATCTTTTTCATTTTTCTGGCACAGGCAAAGGAGGGAAAAGTGTGCCTATTGGTGGGGGAGGTGGTCAAAAGTTGGACTCTGGGGGAAGACAGTAAAAGAGCTATTTTTAATGTGGATGGATAAAAGCTTAGGCTTGCTTATCTTGACAGATTTAAAAGCAAAACCTAAAAAAAAAAAAAAAAAAAAAAAATGTCCTCACAAGCCTTTACCTGAAGACAACATACGGAATGCTCTCTCACTATATATCCACATGAAAACAGCACGCAGATGTGGGCGTGCAGAGAAGGCTCTGTTCAGTGGGCATGACATGGACACGCATTTTAATGAGTCCCCATAGATTTAAGATCTCTCAATGCAGAATTAGTCCTGCAGCACGGCTCTTGGTTTTCCTGGTGTTTAAAGGAAAAAAAAAAAATCTTTAAAGACATTAGTAGGGGGTTAATGGGAGGTTTGATAAAGTTTCTTCGGATCTTCTTATTAAGGCTCAGTGCAAGCTCTCTCCAGAGTCTCTTCGAGCCCCTCTGAGAAGGTAGTCATTAATTTAGCCAGTTGGAGTGATAACTAGTCAAGGTAGAAACCAATCTAAAACCTTTGCTAGTCTTGCACTGTTCATTTCTCATCTCCGCCAGGCACTTATTTTTCAAATCGCTTGATAGCTTCTCCAGCGGGTGCAAAGTCAGTGTTAGTGTTCAAAGTAACGAGCACAGCGCTAAGAAATGAAAAATGAATCAGAAATACACTGCCAAGGGTTTGGGGTAAAAGCTGGAGAATGAGTTTTCCTTCCCACCAAAAATAAAGTGTGTGTGAATATGGACATTGATGTAAAAGTGAAGGGATGGGAGTAGAGACACAGTGTCCTCAGTCATGGGTGTAAATAAAACTTCTACTTCCTCAGACAGAAAAACAGTTGACTATTAAACAGCATGGGTTTGAACTAGGCAGGTTCACTTACATTTTTTTCCCCCTAATACAACACTGTACTATAAATGTATCCTCTATTCCTTATGAATCCCTTAATAACATTTACTCTTCTGTAGCTTACTTACTGTAAGACTACAGTATATAATATACATAACGCACAAAATATGTGTCGATCGATTGTTATCAGTAAGGCTTCTGGTAAGAGTAGGCTATTAGTAATTGAGTTTTGGGGAATCAAAAGCTGTATGTGGATTTTTGACAGTATAGGGTAGGTGCGCTTAACCCCTGCATCGTTCCAGGGTCAACACTATTATCATCTTTTTAAAATTGCAAAGCAATTTTTATCTACATACAATAATTACTGGTTCGTTCTCTACACACACACCATTTGTCTATGCTACTCAGTCAGCCTTGAAGCAGGATAATTTAGTAGGTCCTTCTATTTTTTTCCTCCTCCCTAGAACTTGTGGCACCCACCCTGAATACAAATTCATGGGCCCCGGTGCTATACACAAGCGGCTGTGTACCATTGTACATCTCCCAGTTTATTTTATTCTTAATTATGATCATAATTAGTGAGTACGCTTAATAATTACAGAGGTGGCAACGATACTCAATAGACATAAAATTATTTTATGTATAATGTTAGAATCAAGAGACTATTCCTTTTTTTAAAAAAAAATTGTACTCCTTGTTTTTAAATGTACATTTCCTAGGCATTATGAACTAAACCAGGAACCCATAGCTGGATCCGGGCTATTAATGAGAAAATCGCTGCCTGGCTTCTCTGAAGCCCATTGTGTGCTTGTTTGGGCCTATAATTACTTAGGCACAGAAAGGACTCTCCAACCAGCTTCCACTGAGAGGTACTAATGATCACATACCAACCACTGGGGATGGGCGAACAACTTCCCAGCAAAATCTCTTGACGCAATCGCCCTACGATTTGTTGAAAGAATTTTAAAATATGTCTTTAGAAAGATTTCTGATTTAATATTCAGCAAGTTTCATCATGAGTTTTTCCTTTGACTTTCTTAGGAGTAAGAAAACTATGACATGATTTACTTGAAACCAAAGGCAAACGAGAAATCATCTCGGCGAGGGGACCATGTCAAAGAGCAGTGCCTACGATTGTTTAAGAAGAAAACTGCTGCCAGCACCAGCCAGCCTGCAACACTGCTCAGAATGCACGTTTTCAAGAGCCCTGAACGCTGCCGTATCAGAACACTTAAGCACGTTCCCCGTTCTATTGAAACCTGAGTGTCTACTGGGAAAAGACCCGTGGTACAAGACAGCGCAGGCAGGCTTGAAATTCGACCTGATTCCCTGAAACCGTGTTTACATAGTCAAAAATCTCTAAAAACAGAAGGTGTCTTGCCAAATATTAAAACTGTTTTGAAGGGTGTCTGGGTGGCTCAGTCAGTTAAGCGTCTGCCTTTGTTGGGGTTAGGATCTCAGTGCCCGGATCCAGCCCTGCCTCAGGCTCCCTGCTCAGTGGGGAATCTGCTTCTGACTCTCCCTTGGTTGCATCCCGCTGCTTGTGTTCTCTCTAGATCAAATAAATATAAAAAATCTTTGCATAAAATAAAACCATTCTGAAGGTAAGATTGCCCTAAATGTTAGAATCCATCACAACCTTGGCCAGGGTGGTTTGTGACAAATGACCCTAGCCGCTCAACATCCCCTCAGACTCCTTCCTGAATCGTGCTCTTTCTCAGTGCAGTACTTCAGAGCAGGCGTCGGCAAACCTTTTTCCACAAGGAGTGAGATGGTGAGTATGTTCGCTGTGGAGGACATGCACTCTGCTGCTGTCCTGTGAAAGCCGTCTCAGATGATACCTGGATGAAGACGTGGAGCTTCGTTCCTAGAAACCTTCCCTAGGGACACTGAAAACTGAATTGTCTAGCATTTCCCAGTGGTGCAGAATATTATTCTTTTGAAAGAGAGAAACCATTTTTAGTGGGTTGTACCCACCTGTCAGAGGATCAAGATTTGGCCCCTGGTAGTATAGTTTGCCAACCTCTGCATCAGGGCATTAAAAGAAGTCAGATATTTCATACTGACAGTCAGATAGTGGATACTTTTGAAAGCATCAACAGAGCTTCCCCACCCCTCACTCCACTTGCCTTCCTTTTCAAGCTTACAGAAAAGCCTCCATTCTGGTCACATCTTATTTGGGTTAGTATTTTACTTACCATTCCCCAAAATCACCAGGACTGTGCTTTCTGCCTGTGAATTTGATCACGACCCACATTTGAGGCCACTCTGGTGCTGCCTGTTACACTTAGCTATGCTTAGGACCCACTCCAGGGTGACCTTGCTCTTCAAGGCCTCTCACCCCAGGTCAGACTGGACCTCCAGACTTCTCTCCCTTCCTCCTGTTCCTTTCTATCCGTAGGTATCATTACACAAGAGCCCCATACTCGACAACTGCATTCCCTACAATCTGATCAGAGACAGAAGAATTATACACACCGAAGCTAAAGAAATTTGCCAAGGCCCTTTCTGAAGCCTCTTCTTCATTTGATATTTATCATTTTGTCGGATTTTTTTTTTTTTTTTCAAATCACACAAAAGTTGTCTAAGCTTCAGACCCCACAAAATTTGGTGCCACCATGCATTGTGCACATTACCTAACTCAATTGCTCTAAGATGTTTCCCTTTCTACCACCATCTCCCTGAAGCTTTCCTCTTACCATGTAGAAGACAGGTAGCAATTATACCCAGTGGGGATGAGAATTCCCACTGTTCTCCATTATCCTACTCAAATAACATAATATGTCTAATTAAAAGATGACAGAGAAAGAGAGAATGGGAACCTACCAGTTGAGTAGTAAAAGACAGTCTGCCTCTTTCACTTAGTTATTTTCTTTTCTCTACTCATTATTTTGGCTTTATTAAATTTATCGCTACCTGATAAAGAGTCCACTGTTTTTACTATAAATAAATGTGTTAATTGACACAGGGGTATTGAGTATCTACCAGGGACTGTGCGGCGGCATGCCGTCGAGGTGTCCTGTCACTTCACCATCAATGTACTATTTTCTTTCAGTCTTAATTGTCCAGCCTAGAGAACAAGGCCAGTCTAACTAACAAGCAGCACCAGTTCACTCGGTGGTAAAGCAACTGGGTTTCTTCACAAGAGGTCCCAAGGGGCCTTTTCCAACTGCCTATCCTCTAAGACAGGGTTGGGGGCATTCTGTTCCCAGCATGGAGAAGCAGAACCAAGCAAAGGCAGGATCTTGATGGAACACTTAGAAGGTCGGCATTTCTATGAAGTCATGAAATCTGTTTATCAAACGTATCACTAGAGCAGACTTGCTCAATCTTGGTACTGTGGCCGCATCAAACCAGATGACTCTGCTGTAGGGCTGTCCTGTGCATGACAGGATGGTTAGCCATATCCCCGGCTCTCACCCACTAGATGTCCTGGCCCTCGTAGCTGAGATAACCAAAAATATCTCCCAACACTAACAGATGTCCAGGGATGCATGCTGAACAACTCACTATCCCCGTGATGCAGCTAGCTTACTGTTTCGCCTTTCAAAGAAAAGACTTTGGTAGGTTTGGGTTTGGAGGTAGAGAGGAAGCAGGATTCAGGTGCATTCTGCTAACTCTGTGGGAGTATTTGGAATTTTTTCCCCATCCTTGAAATTGCTGTTGGAGCCCATTTCTGAACAGCCATGAAGAAGCCCTACTTCTTCATGCTCATAGCCCATGGCTATATTCTTGGAATTACAGACTTTTAGAATTAGAAAAGATCTTAGAGATCAGCTAGGTTCAAACAATTATGTAATCCACCAAGTATCTGAACTCCTCCAAACGCAGTGTGTTACAGATGTTTGTGACTAGGACACTGCAGCTGTGCCAAAGAGAGATCACTAGATGCCATTTCATTGTCAAGTATCTAGAATAGGATCTCCTGCAAAATAAAAATCTGAAGTGTGATCATTTGGGTGCCTGGCTGGCTCAGTTGATAGAGCCTGGAGCTCCTGATCTAGGAGCAGTGAGTTTGAGCCCCATGTTAGGTGTGGAGTTTACGTACACGTGTATGTGCGTACATACACACATATGTACATGTGTAATTGTCCCAGGTGCAGTTCAGGGTTAGGAGGGAAGACAACCCATGGCAGTTCATCATGATTTAAAATAAACCAAACACCCTCAAGTATGACTCGGCCCCAGAGCTGGTAGACAGGGGTGGGAACTCAGGGAGGGAAACGTGCAAACTGGCTTTGTGATAGTAAGATCTACTGCGGGCTGCCATCTCAGCATTTTTTTAGCAAAACTATTCACGGTTGTGTTGCTTGGCCAGGAACACCTTGTTTCATTTATACAGCATTTCTCTGTCCCAGTGACATGTCCTGTATTCATTTGCCCGAGATGGTCCACTTAAGGAAAAGTAAACCAAAGAAAAGCCATTGAGAAAACAAATCACCCAGCAGTCTGCTTGCTCATTTTTCACAAACACCAGAACCATCTCCTCCTAAATGGAAAACACAGCGGTCGCTGGGGGATGTTAGATAGAGGAGGGCGAACATGTTTTCTCATGGAACTTCCCTTTGCACCTCCTAGAAGGTAACACAGGAAAGTGACAGGGTAGGGACGAATTGCCTTTTCCTCATCTCTTCTTTTCCAAAGGTGACTTCTGTGGAGCTTCCTACCTTCACCCCTGCCTTCCCGCTGCTCGTTGCTCCTTCCAACTCTTGGCATGGGGTGGGGGGGGGTTGCCCAGGGGTGGCGATGGGAGCAGTCCTACACCCCCTCTGCTCTCCACACCTACAGACTTGTCCAGGCTGAACAACTTCCATAGCACAGTCTTTCTCCTTGTGGGGAGCCTGTAGTCAGCCAGCTGAGCTAGTCTCTGGGTGACCCCCCAGCAAATGTCATTAGAACCAGCCCTTCTGGCCACAGAAATAAAGCTTACATCCTTCAATCAGAGGATCAGCAATAAAGCTGACATCCTGAGTTCCCTTTGTCTTGGCTCCAGTGTCAACTGGGTTTGAACTCGGGAGGGGGAGGAAAAGCATGTTATTTACCTCTTAAGACCTCAACAATATGATTTGGATTAGAATGGTTTAAATGACCATGTGAGAACACCGGCCCATTCACACCACATTCCACAACTAAATGATCAAAGCCTCGTCAAAAGACCATTTCCGTGCCCAGCTACTCCAAGTCTGGTTTCACCAATGGGGAGCACGCCAGGCTGCACACAGGGATGCTACTAATTATCCAATCACTGTAAAAGAAAGCAACTTTGTCCTTTCGGGAACAGGGAGGAGGAGGGTGCTCCCGGGTTTCAGGTACTGGCCCAGACATTAGCTTGGGTGAGTCAGGTCACCTTCACAAACCTGTTCAGCCATGAGAGTCTCAGAGGTGGTGGTGATAAAACCAGGTACCCCAGGAGGGTCTGTGTCTGTTTGTTAAATAAGTTACAAGAAAGAACCCCGTGAAAACTGGGCAAAACCAGACAGCCGTGAAACTGTGGCTTTCAGGTAGCAATGCTAACAATCATTTGTTCTATGTATTCCTTCCACAACGAGCCATCATTGTCTATAAAGTCCCTAAGGAATTTAGTTTAATGAAATGATAGGAACAAGTTCAATTAGAATATAATTGTGTGTATGTAAATATGCTTAGGGGAGCTTTGATAGAGTTTATGGTTGCTACATTCACCCAGAGTTTTGGCCCACGTTATTAATTTGCCCTACCATGAAGAATCGGGTTTGTTCATCAAAGATAAACTATTCCACTGATATTGAATTAGGGACCTCCAAATCATAGCAGGATAATGAGGCAGTGCGTCGCACATGTACAACTCTCAGAGAAGCGAAAGCTTTCTGGCGGACCACATAGGAGGTCTCCCTATTGAAAGATTTATTTTTAATTTTGAACAGCTTCCCAGCATTACCCTTCATGAAAATTAAAATACGGAGCTGGAATTTTGTCCTGTTCAACAAACCTCCTGGCAGGGCTACTCAGCCACAGCAGAGACAACCTCACTGTGTCAGAGGAATTCCCCGTCCACGTTTCTGTTAGAGCTCAAAGAATTATACCTACATTTCTAAAAAAATGTGGGACTTTCTTCCTGCCTCTCTTGTAACGTTTTTTGCACATTTTCTTCCTTTGGAGGATTTTTTTTTAGCCTTCCTTCTTTGCGCTTCTTGGGCTTTCTGGCCTGGTAGGAGCTAGCATAATCCAATAGCTTGAATTCTTACGTGTATTATATAGAGAGTCATAGCCATACTCCTCCCCGCAAATCTGGGGGAGCCAAGCCTGTCCTCAGCACGTCTCCCAGAGGCTGTTCTTTGCCAAAGAGAATGACTTCACCTTGTATAGCCTCAAAAGGTACCTTCCTACTTTTAAATCCGTTAAGAACACGAAGTAGTGATGTGTTTGAGGGTAAGTACATAGGCTGAACATAAGAATACTGATTGACTCATAAACCAGATTCTTCAGCGGGTGGACAGAGCTTGGCTTCGTTAACTCAGAGACACTAGTAGCACCAATATGTCTTCCCAACATCTATGGGCAATATTTCCAAAAAAGAAATAATAAAAAGCTGGCAAAGACAGAGTACTCGTGATACTATCACAACCTCCTAAAATCATACTAGTTTTTGTAAAAAAAAATAAAACCGAATACCATGAACAGCGCTCACCACCTGTAAGTGCAGATATGAAAGACAAAAGCATAACCAGATGATCTGTTCACGCCGCGTATTTTAAAAGACTGGTTGCGTTTGTGTAGCTGAAACTGCCCTCCGGTCACATCTGCCATTCTAGCTCCAGCTTAAAATCTTGCCCGCGTCATAACTTTGTATTTATTCTAGAGAGTTCAAGGCACAGCAGAAAAATAATGACTTTAGGTTGGGACGCTGGAATCCTTTTCACTGTAGGATCAATTAATATAGATAATATTTAACCATCGAGTGCACTTACTGAAACATTCATATAAGAGGGAAGTGCAGTGAGAGGGGACAGGGCTGCGGGCAATTTATAATCCTTTTCCAGCGAAGTTTGTTGCTCTTAAGAGCCTCATGAAAGAGTAAACCACAGTTCTTTTCTCCTACTCCCCTTTAACTCGGCAGAAATAACTAACAAGGAGCCAGCAGAGATCCAGGGTGGAAAATGAGTGCGAGAAAGCGTGGAAACGTTTTCAGGGGAGGACCGGGCATGAGGGGGTCGGGAGCTGGAGCCTAGAAATGCACACTGTGATCTGCGCTTTTAAATATCCAATATCCGGGACGCCTGGGTGGCTCAGTTGGTTAAGCAGCTGCCTTCGGCTCAGGGTCATGGTCCCAGCGTCCTGGGATCGAGTCCCACATCGGGCTCCTTGCTCGGCAGGGAGCCTGCTTCTCCCTCTGCCTCTGCCTGCCATTCTGTCTGCCTGTGCTTGCTCTCTCTCCCTCTCTCTGACAAATAAATAAAATCTTTAAAAAAAAAAAAAATCCAATATCCAAGACTTTGTGACAGTTCTACAACTCAGCGGAAACTCTTTGTGAACAGAGGATGTTTTCACATCTACAGAGTTATAAGTGGAAAGCAACCCCGGATACCGGGAAAACGAACTCTTTTCCCTCACATGTCAATTATGGATTCAACTATGGAAGTGGCTGCAAAACCAGTAGGCGTTTTCAGGAAAACGTCGTCAAACCACACAGAATGCCCATTAAACTATTTACTGCTCGTAGATTTACATGATGATTCTAGCAGAGGTCCAGATATGTTTTTTAATTTCTAAAAGACCAAACAAGATCCAAACAATAGCCATGGATGCTTTGGCTGGAAAGGCAGCAGATGCCGACCTAGCACTCTGCCTTGGTAAAAATCAATTTTATGATCCAAAATAATCTGTTAAATGCTCTGATGTCCAACCATGGACCTGTGATCAACATGGCTGATAGGAATCCCTTACAAGAGAAGTCCAACATGGAGTGACCCGGCTGACCAGACTACCATCCCCTTCCCATCAGACACTGTCTTCTAATCTCACCGAATCACCACCACTTAGTATAGGTCATGCTAGGCAGCTGGTGCCCCAAAAAAATACTTGCGAGTGAATGCACGTTCTTCCAAGTATCTTTTGTATGACAGAGCAGCTCATGGGTTTATAATTAGATCCGTGTGATTCTACTTCAATTGTAGAACTTTAATATCATTCATGGATACCAACATAAGCATCTCCCCCCTACCCCCGGAAAAAATTTGTATCATATAACAAAGGAGATCTTGTTCCTACCTGCTTGGTTGGTTGTTACGGTGACAGACACTGACTGGTCTGGGCTGGGATTATACTTGGACACTCCATTCACCGCCCAGATTTCAAATGTGTAATTGGTGTGAGCCAGGAGGTCAGTGATGGAAACTTTGGTGGTTTTCAGGCCATTCTGCTGTGGGGTATAGTGGACCCCACTGCCACAGGGTCGGCACTTGCTGAAATCACCAGCTCCGCATTTCTTGCACACCACATTGTAGGAGATATCCTGGCGGCCACCTGTGTTCTGAGGACTGCTCCATTCCAAGTTCACCGACGTCTCGTTGACATTCGAGATCAAGTTGAGGGGAGCAGATGGTGGGCCTAGAAAAAAAAAAAGAAAAAAAGAAATAAAGAAATAAAGACACACACAGATTATTACACCAAGAACTAAAACTATCCTCTTGGAATCACTCAGAGTTTACATTATTCTCTGGAGGTAAGG
Organism: Mustela putorius furo; assembly: GCF_011764305.1. Taxonomy (NCBI): domain Eukaryota; kingdom Metazoa; phylum Chordata; class Mammalia; order Carnivora; family Mustelidae; genus Mustela; species Mustela putorius. The sequence goes on from NW_025421341.1 coordinate 25,151,749, forward strand.
TGGGCCCATGTGGCAAAGAAAGCAGAAAGCAAATTACCCCACAAAAACAGATCTTTTTCAAAGAACCACATGAAAGAAGGCTGCCTGTATGTCATTCTCAATCCTGTGCGAACAACAGTAGCACTGATTGCCACTCGGAGATGTCGTGCATCTCGACATCAAATGGGCTTCGAGTGCAGGCTTCTCTTTGAAGTGGCAGGAAAATACCAGAACTTATCTAGTTTTATCTCATCATCTGAAAACAGGCATATGAATGTGATTCTAGGATCCAGGGCCATGGTGGGACTCTGGGAAAGGAACAGTTAATGTACTACTTTTGAAGATCTATCATGGTTCCTAAGTGCAGCATGTCCTCAAGGTGGAATAAAATTAACTGAATTGTCTGGAGAGGCAGGCTCTTCGGTTCAACACAGCAGTCGAGAGTTCACCTTTTTCGAGGTAATTCGTGGGAACTGGTGTGACCTGGCTGCAGAGATGTCAAAGGTACAGCTGTTGGGAGATCCCAACTTGAGGCAGAGATTACGTAAAGGCTCCTGGGCCTCATCATGCCCCTCAGCGGCCCAAAGTCGCACCGGGGCCCTTTTAAGCATACTCATTCCCACCAGCATCAAAGAGTTTATGAAATGGGAATGATGCTGGTGGCTGTTTTGAAACAGAACAACTGACTGCAAACAACACAGTGGTTGGTTTTAAAGACAGTAATAAATATATAAATAAAAGGACCAGAGAGCCATGCCGAACCTTCTTGTTTCTTGCTGTTTCCACATGCCAAGAAGTTGTCACACACGCTGCTTTCAAGGAGAAGAATTCGGGTAGGAGAAGGGAGGGCATGTTCCTGGTCTGAGCCACTTCCAAAGGCTGCAGAGACACCTGCCACACTCTAATGAAAAATACCTACTCAATGGAACACATGGAAAGTCCTTTCTTTTCCTTCCTCTTTCCCATTCTGGTCTTGCAGAAAAAGAACCAGAGTGAGTTTTAATGAACATTTGAAGTTTCTCGCTCACCATATTTATTCTATTTCTAATTTACCTGCAATGACAGCTTTGAGGGAGATGTTTCGTGTTCATCAGTTAAAGGAAGTTAAATAGAGGCCTGTACGAACTGGGAAGAAGCTTTAGCTAGTCAACCATAATAGCATGTGTTGTCCCAAAGTAGCCATTGAGAAGGAATTGAAAGAGGTAACCTATTCATCAGGAGCCATACACAATATTTATTACTTAGCTCATGCTGATGAATGGCTAAAGGATTTTGGTGGTAACACTGAATAAGGGTAACCCACCCTCCATTTCTCTTCTTAGCATTTACTTGAAGACTCACAAAGCAGGCAGAACTCCCTATCTCCCCCTGAGACTAATTACCAACAACCACTCTCAGTTTTGAGATCTGTTCCCCGTCCATGTTGTTAAGAGTGTGTTTAAAAGATTACCCCCATAGAAGTCTGCAAGAAGAAAATGCAAATGTATTTCTTCTTTAGGTTTCAAATTTATACGTATGGTCCCTAGCACACTGACTGGACTATAATAAAGATACGTAAATGGTTAATGAATAAATGAAGTTATTTAAAATCACAGTGTCCTACAGACAGATAGGATGTTAAGCATCATTTGGTCACATAACTTCATTTTCAAGATGCGGGAACTGAGATCCAGTAAATGGATATACTAATACTGAAATCTCAGGCAACTGAGTGTCAAAATCAGACTAAAATCCAAAAGTACTCCCACTCTAAGGTTATTTCCACTCCCCTATGGGTATTCCCCATCAAAGGTATAATACCAAAATCGGTAGTTTCAGCTAAAGTTTGAGATGTAAAGGTAGGGAAAGGGAAGGTGTATTTCAATCCCGCTCAAATTCTAGATAGGTTTGCCACCACGGTGAAATCCACTAGGGGTCTGCCACTAAAGCTGACCACAGCGTGGTTTATAAAATGGGTCAGCCATGGGTTCTTATTTTGCTGTGACTTCCAGAGTTAAATACGAGTGACTCTTAAATCCATTAACCTCCTTGCCAAGGTTCCTGGACCACTTTCACATGGGAAAATGTGACACAATGAATCAAGCAATGCAGAAGCAAAAAGTCAGTTAATTAGTATGTAGGACGGGGCATGGCAGTGTCTAAGCGGAGAAGAAATGGAGCAGAAAAGGAAATGGTCACAGGACTCAGACATAGAACACTGCCCTGTGGGGGCGAGGTGTTGGCGGAGGGGGTCGGGGAAGGGGAGGGATGACGCAGGATTCCAAAATGGAAGGCTGGACCAGAACCAGTGGTAGCCTGGAACAGCCTCCTTCCTTTGGGCAGTGAGTCTTATTAAAGACACCCCTGAAGTAGATGCTAAAGGAAGGAGCGAACAGGACAAGGCAAGTTCAAATTCAGTGATCCCTCCGTGAGTGGTTTGGTGAATTGCAATGCATGTGTTTTATGTGTTGCTGCCATAGGGAGGGATGTTATATAGGCTTCAAAACTGGACAAGAGCACAGTTTTGTTTGGTGGGTTTTTTGGCGGGGTAGGGGAGAGGCAGAGGGAAAAATGCCCACCCGGGACGATTATAATGGTGTTCTGCCAAGGCCTGGGAAAGGGCTCATGATTTATAAATTAAAATCTTAATGGTGGTTGTGTTTTGTTTCTGGGATCGTGGTTTTCTTTTCTTTTTTTTTTTTTTTTAAACTTGTGTCAATTAAAAGATCATGAACATATTTCCTTTATAAGGAGGGACCATCTTTTCTTCAGAAAAGACTGTATTCTCAAGACAAGGAAAGGACATACTTTAATACAACCAAAAGTCTAGCCAGACCCAGCAGTCATACTTAATATTAATAGCTGTGCCTTAAAACCATTATTTGTAGAAATGGCTATCAGGAAAAGAAAACAGTGTTCTGCATTATATGGGCTCTCTCAGTAAATACAAGGAATCCAGGAGGAAAAAATTTAAATCTCCGATTATCTTGTCTTCTGTTTACGTAAGTAGTGTATCTGGATATTTGGGAACAAGTTAAGTTTCTGAAAAGTGATTGTGCCTTTTTCATCAGAAATCTGTTCAACTGCAAGAAAGTCTCCAATTACAAATATGAGATCTAAAACAAAATGGGATAATCATACCACTTGCTTAAATTTTCTAGTCGCCATGTTGAGATCATATCTACTGAGCGGATAGCATCAGGGAACTTACAGGTCGTGTGCATGGCAGGATTCTGTCCTTCCCAAAACTTCTCACTACTAGCCCCTATGTAGGATCGGCTGCAATCCCGCTTATACAACTGTTCCACATTTCATTTATTTCTATGTCTTACTCTGTCTGGAAAATGCGATGGGGTCCTGCTAAGCAGACATACACTACACATCTGTATGTATCACCGTTAGATGTGCTCTTCAAGACCATTGATGTCTTCATCATTTCCCAGTGTCTCCCCTGATTCCCTGTTCAGAGCAAGTTCAACACGTTTGAGGAGCCGACGAATGAATGAACGTCTAGACAGAAAACTCACAAAGTCCTCTAGAGTGTCTGAGGCCCACTACCTACGGTACTGGGTATTAATTATGATGAATTAATAAAAATATACATATAAAAATAATGAATACATACAGCCATCCCTGAGCTAAAGCTGGAATAGTCAGCTCTTCCCATGGAGACTCATTAGTATTAAGCCCAGTAAAGGAGTATCGCGGTGTACCTAGTTTAATTCGACGTCCCGTTTTTAAAAATACTTTGGGAGGATTCAGTCGGGCTATGTGTCATATCCTGTGCTTACTCCTATTAGGAGGGACTTGTGCACGCTTTCATGTATTCAGCAGGCACTTACTATTTGTCACCTGCTTTCAAAGATGGAGGAAAGAAGAACTCTGATTCATTTTGATGCTTTCCTGGATAAACGGAGGAGGGGAGGGCAGGAAATCTGAGGGAAGGAAAGCCTGAAGGAAGCCAAACATGGCTGAGCACAGGAGGCACAGAGCAGACTCTCTGCTGGCCCTCAGCATTTTTATAGCTCCGTTACCAGCCAGTGTGGCTGGGAGTATAAAATGTGGGCTCCGTGGGGCACCTGGCTGGCTCAGTTGGTAGAGTGTAAGACTCCTGATCCCAGGGTTGCAAGTTCAAGCTCCACACTGTGGCGATTCCTTAAAGGTAAAATCTTAAAGGGGCTCCTGGGTGGCTCAGTCAGTTAAGCATCTTCCTTCATCTCAGGTCATGAGTCATCAAGCCCCGCATGGGCTTCCCGCTCAGTGGGGAGTCTGCTTCTCCCTCTCTCTTTCTGCCCCTTCCCCCCATATGTTCGCTCTCTGTTTTCTCTCAAATACATAAAATCTTTTAAAAATTTAAAAAAATAAAATGAAAACAATGTGGGCTCCATCAATCAAATTTTGCTAATTTAGGATTGGTTATTCTGACTTTCTTTCCCCATCTTGGTTCCAGATGATGGTTTATTCAGGTTTGAAGCTGTGGAAAAACTTCGTATCTGAAAAAAATTTTTCATTTTCAAAGGCAGGCTAATATTTTCCTTATTAGCCTTTAAAGAACCACAGTTTCCCTTCACATTTTATTTTTATCATCAAAATTAAGACATTTTTAAAGACAAATCAATCAAATTCTAAAGACTATGTAAGGAAAAATAAATGTCCTTCCTTTACTTTTTTTTTTTTTTAACTTCTTTGGAATTCACGTATTAAAATCCCTTTCTGCTGCCAAGAATGGGGCTAGAACGTTAAAGTCTTTTAAATTTCTCATGTTTAGAATGCCCGTCACATTTTAAATATAATTTAGTGGCCTAGATAATAATGGCTCTGCTCTCAAGTCAAATGCAATATTCCTTAACCTACGAATCCTTTACAGCAGGATTCAACAAAATTTCCTCTGTGAAGAACCTGATGGAGAGTCAGTATTTCAGGCGTTATGGGCTATACGTTCTCTGCGGCCCCTATTCCACTCTTCGCTGTACTGTACCCCGAAAGCAGCCAGAGACAACACGGAAACAAACGAATGTGCCTGTGTCCCCAAGAAAATTATATTTGCAAACACCGAGGGCAGTTGAATTTGGCGTTCAGGCTAGAGTTTGCCAACCCTAGCGGCTGACAAGTTTTGGGGAGCAACGTACCCTCCCCTCAAAAAGATGCTCAGAGGAAGCGTCATAATTTAGCACGTTAATTCTAGAGACTTCCAGCACACTCTGAACCTATGTAGGCAGCTCAGTCCAAGAACTCCTGATTTACACCCTCAGACAGCCCTTGGCTTCTGAGGGGAAAGTTACATCTACCTTCACTGACTCAGGAAGAAATAAAATATGTGAAATATTATGGCCTATTTCTTGAGTTTCTCAGTGCTCTGAAAGAAATGGGGCGCTGTATTCCTGCCACTGTGGATAAATTGAATGAACATCCATTTGCTTCGCTGGTGTGAAATACTTCCTCTCTAGCACAGCAGGCACCGGTGAAAGGTGCTACAATGGGTAATTATTATTTTCTGGTGGGATGTCAAGATGCATTCAGTTGACAGGAGTCTGACAGGATGAAGTCCCAAAGAAGCTGTAGCCAAATTACAGCAAAAGCAAAGGGCTATCATATCATGTAATAAAATATCATATCATGAGATATCATAAAAGGAAGCTTGATCTTCCTTAACCCAGCATGTGCTCTCTTCTGGGAAAAGACAACCTTCCAGAAAGAAAGCACATACTATCTGGAGAAGCTGAGTGAATGTGACATTTAAGAAGGGCGATATTCGAAGTATAAAAGAAAATTCCAGCAATTCTACATATCTTAGTTCTTCCCTCCTGTGTATCAGACTGAAGTGTAATTCCTGAGTAGTTCAGAGAACACATTTACTGGCTTATGTGAGGCTTTAAAGCAGCCCCATGCAGGAGAACCAATGTTAACACAGCCACATGAAATCTCTAGGACTCTTACTTTAATAAGGTCACTGGAAAGGGACCAGCCAACACCAAACCTAAGTCCTAAAATGCCTCTGATGTGAAGGAGGACTTTCCATAGAAAGTCAAGGTTAAACTACGTGCTCCCTAGGCACCCCGCCTCCAAACCACAAGTCTGATTAAACTCGTTTTTTCATTCTTATAGAAAGCAACTGGAACTTCAGTAAAACATGGGGGGCAGGGGGGAGGTAGAGCTGTGATCACTGCAGCTAGAAGTGGGTTCTGCTGCAGGGTCTGAATCCAAATGGACACGTGGTCTAATACGCCACAGCAGCCTGAAACTGCTGTTTCTTGTAACAACTGTGAAAGTACGAACAGACTCTAGAGCCAAGGGGAAAAAGAAATCAAGCTGAAAGTACCCATTATTGGGGTACTTGGGTGGCTCAGTCAGGTTAAGCCGCCGACTCATAATTTTGGCTTTGGTCATGATCTCAGGAATGTGCGATCAAGACCCATGTGGGGCTCCACAGTTGGCCCAGAATCTGCTTGGGATTCTTCTCTCTGTCCCTCCATCCTTCCCCCCACTCACCTAAGCTCTGAATAAATAGATAGATAGATAGATAGATAGATAAATAAATAAATAAAATCATTTTGAAAATACCCATTTTTAGCACAACTCTAGACATACAACTCATAGTTTAGACCTGGTACCCTGCCAGGAATTCTCTGCCCTGACTTGTTCAATAGCTGCCTCCTTACTCCTTGGGGGGGGGGGTCTCAGCTCAGATCCCCCCTTCTCCCTCCGGACCACTCCCTGCAAAGTGAAATGCTCCCCTTTCCCCCACCGTGTGCTAACCCCAACATTCTTTTTTCTTTCTTGTGAGAATTTTAAATCATCTTATTTATTATTTATATTCCCATTAGAAAACAGAAATATTTTTTTCTGGTTCGGGAGAGTATCTCGAGCCCTCAGGAAGATGCCAAACATACAGCAGACCCTCATTAGGTACCTGCCGGACAAATAAGCGAATTAATGACGACTCCGTAACCCAGTCCGGCTCATTCCACAGAAGCATCACCACCATAGCACTTGTGTGTGTTGCAAAAGCACATTCCCCCGCAAAAAGAAAAAAGAAAAAAAAAAAAAAAAAGGACAATCACAGGCTAGAAGGTGAACAAATTCAAATGTGCAACCAAAGCAATGGGGCAGTTGAGGGGAGAACAAAAGTAGCTGGGCTCCTAGAAAGAGTGGCTTCCAGAGCTATCGCAGACATTTAATACGTAACGGATTTTTAATCACCATTTTAAAATTCAATGTCTGGGTCATGAAATTAATTCTGGATGTGGAAAGTAACATGGGCAGAAACCTGACTCTTAAATGATCAATTTCTTCACATGCTACTACTGTCACCCTCCCGAAACGCCAAGGCAACCAGTACAAGACAGATCTTCTGAGGAAGAGGTGCCGTGGGTCTCAAGTTTCACTTCACAAGGCTTCATTAATCATGCACAACTTTGGGATTGTCAATAATACTTCAGTGCCTCCGCTGGAAAACCCTCCAACCCTCCAGATAAGCCTATGTTAATCTCTCTCCAGCTGAAAGACTGGCTATAGGGCAGAGTCAACAGTTGGGGTTGTAGGTTTTGATGGAAATGAAGCCCACGCCTCCCCCCGCCCTGGACAGTTGTATATGTTGCCACCATTAATTGCTTTCCCTCTCCTCACTGCTGTGGGTTAGTTTACATAAAGACTGCTGTTCGGGGATTCCCCTCCTGAGATCGATGGATGGTGTGTTAACCTTTGCTCATGGCAGTTTGTGTGTTTTAATGATGAAGAGAGTCAAAGCGTAACTGCCCGTTATTAAAATAAAAAACAAAACCATTTGGATGCATCAATCACTTATTGCTCCCTGAAAAAGTCTTGGCTTCCAATCAAGGTAACTTCTTGCTGCCATTTTGGCACTACCTATTTTAACATCCTCCTTCTCCAGGAAACCTTTGTCCTTCCCGGGTTAATTGAGGTTTTGCTTTATTTATTTTAAGATGACTAGCTGATGGCTGAAGTACTTTTAAAAGTAAACTCCCAGCTAGCCATGAGGAAGCTAGAATGTGGAAGACTGAGAAAAGTGATTTTTTTTTTTTCCAAAATGATCTTTAGAATTAGCTCGCCGGCGAATTAATTGACATTTCTTGCAAAGTGGTTTTTCGTACTTTATCTTGTTTAATTCCTCATAATAAAATCTGACAAAAATTATTTATTAGCCTCAGCCATCTGATGACCAAAACGAAGATAAGAAAACGTTAAGCAGAGCCGCCCAAATTAACATCACCCAAATGTGCAAAGCTATTATGACCAGAATGCCTGATTCTGAAGCTATAATGGCCCCTGTCAGAATGACATAAGCAATCTGGAGGAAAAAAAGGAAAGCACAAGTACGAATTTTTTGTGGAACATTCCTCACTTTCTCACTTCACCCCCGAGTCACCCTTTCTCCCAGCTTCCTTCTTCCTTCATGCTGAAGTTTGCTGGCATTACTTCCTGGATGGTGGGCTTGCCTTAGATGAGTTACCCCCTCTCTGGTAACTTCTCTCTCTCTCTCAAATTCTATTGAAGAGAGAAATTAGGAAGTTTCTGCTAAAGGCTCTTTCCCTGGGGTGGGGGGGGGGGAGAGAAGGTCCCGGGAGGGTGGGAGTGGGCAATCATATCTATGCAGTAAGACTCTTCCCTCAGTTCTTCTTCTGCTGAGCCACAGGCAGAACAAAAGCAAAATCTGATAGTAAGGAAGGTAACCAGTGCTCACCCCAGGGGACCTGAGCAAAATGTGTAACTGACCCTATTTCATAGAAGCGTGCTGTGCACAACCGCTGTATGACTTCCATGAACAGTATCAAAAAAGCTATCCAGAAATGACAGGGCTCAGTTGATAACAAGCCACTCATAACTGTTCATAGTGGTGGAAAAATCACAACGACCTGACTAAACGGCATTGGCAAATTACTCAAGCCTCTCATGAAAACATCCATCACCTTCCTCAAACCTATGGATTGCCAGTTGAATCCACATGATACCATTAATCCCTATAAAATGTCCACACTGGACTGTTAATCTGTATAAAATGAGAAGTAGAGGCTGGAGGGTAAAGAAAAGCCTAGAATAGCGTTGGTCTGAAACAAATAATTTGGGGCATCTGGGTGGATCAGTCAGTTAACTGGCCAACTCTTGATTGTGGCTCAGATCACAATCTCAGGGTTCCAAGATCGAGCCCCATGTCAGCCAGCTCAGCAGGGAGTCTGCTTGAGATTCTTTCTCTCCCTCTCCCTCTGCCCCTTCCCTCACTTGTGTGTGCTCTCTCTCAAATAAATCAATCTTCAAAAAAATAAATAAAACAAATTCAACGAGATGGTACCTAATCCTTATTAAATATCCTAAAGATTTTTTTAAATTTTACAAACAACCAAATGGCAAGTGATCAGCCTGGGATCCATTCAGTCCTTTCTAGTAAGCATTACTTGGTGACCTTTCCCCCGTATTCCTGTCTTTGGATGAGAGTCATGCACTTGGATTCTCTGGGGGTGCTTTTTTCCTATTAGTCAAAATACTGAAAGGCAATCAGCAAAGAAGAGACAAGAATGTGGGTTACTCACTCACTGATGTCAGCCTGCGAACTACTGAGATCTAACCAAAGCAGCACCTAAAAATGAAACCTGTTGAGGATTGTATCTGAATCATCAAAATCTTAGATTGTTCTTATCTGTCTGATATGGTTGAGGGGCAGGCATATTAATCTACTTATCAATGGATCACCAGGGAGGCAGCAAGACTGTACATTCTGAACTAAAAACCCGGTCACACAATCTGGCAATGGGGGAGTTGGTGTCTCAGTCTGAGTTTTTATCCCAAGACAAATGAAATGCAGTATGAAACGGTATTCTCACAGCACAAATTTGATAAATGATGTGAAATAACAAATTTCCCTGGAAATCTAGGATCCAAAAAATTTTCATAAAAATGTGTTCACTAAAATGACTGACTACATGGATGATAAAATGTGATATGGCAAGAAATCTATCAAAGGATCTCCTGAAACACTTGGATTAAGAACACTTCAGGCATCTTTGGCCTTTGTCCTCACTTGTACCAACCAGTCTTTCACTAGACCTAACTACGCTCTCATTGATCAATTTCACAGACTGGCCAACCTCACATCAGTATACTATTAGTTACTTGAAGGTCTAGAGAAAAGAGTACTATGCTTTTGGGTGGGGAAAAAAATGTAGTTTACTTAAAACCAAAGGCTGCCTTTGATGCTATGGTTTATACATCAAAGACTCATGGTAGACATCCCTCCCCAAATCCTTTAGCCAGACTGTTAAGCATGTAAATCTTTGGGGCAGAGAACTGAATCAAACATCAATGGCACCTTCAAGGGCTTGTTTGAAAATGGATGTTGAGATTTCCAAAATTAAAGCACTTAAAAAAAAAAAAAAAAAAAAGAAGTCTCTCTTCTCCTGACCTTGGAAACAAGTAAGGACAATGTTATTTTAATTTGCATTCAAATTTTAACAACACAGTCACACAGCACCTCTGGGATCCACACTGGGTTTCCGCTGAAGATTGCTCATCATTTCATTATGGTTCATTATGTTGATAACTGTCAGAAAGCATTAGAAGTGAGGGCTTTGAGTAACAGAACTGAAATGGTAATTTTAAAACAATACACTTTCTGGAGGAAATACAATGGCGCACTAAATTCAATTACAAAAGGCAAATGTAAAGACCAAGTAAGTAATGTTTGCTGTTTGGAGCCAAGCTATTTCAATTTCTTGATAACCCAAACCTGCAGAAAGCTTTTTCAAATCAGGACCTTTCGTCATAGATCTTGGTAAATTTGCCCTCATTAGCTCAAAGCTTCTCCAGTCTGAATTGTCTTAAAAGCTGCAAATTTGGAATATTTTAGGCCGTGTCTTAGTATCAATCAATCACTCTTTGTTTGTTTGGCACAGCTGACTGAATTATTCAAGGCCGTTTACTCGGAGACAGATTTGTGAAGGTCCTTCAAGTTGGCAATCTGAAATAATAATCTCTTATTTACAGAGCGCTCCAATCAGGAGGTTCTAATAAGTTTCATCAAACAAGTTAAATCAAGAGTACCCAAAAGCACAAGGACAGATTTCCAACTGAAAAATACAGAAAACCATCCTGGTGCTCAGAAGAAAAGGTGGCAAAATAACAAATTTGTTATTTCTCTCTAGAGAAACAAAGCCAATTTACTTCTTCTATAAGGCTTTTTTTTTTTTTTTTTAAATTTTCTAGTGCATTCTGAACCACAATAAGGGGTTAGAAAGTTCCCTTAACTGTAGCATCGGTTCCATCTCCCGGTGGGGGGAATGAAGACCTTTCTCACTATAATTACGGAACAAGCAACTCAATAACTAAGGTAATCAAATCTTCTTGCACAGGCATGTGGCTGAATTCTCCCAACACTGCTGATTGTCTGACCACATTCCTGACTACCCAGAAAGGTAAGCAGAGGGGAAGGTGTTGCGGGGGAGTGGGGGGGCGTGGGGCTGGGTCTCTGTTGAGCAAAAGGATGTTGATTTCATTACTAAAAATCACATTCAAATTCTTTCTAAGAAATGATTCATGACATCAAAATGCCTTCGTCAGCTTAAATGGCATCCCTGTGTATAGAGAAGTCTTGGCGTCTGCCTCTCGGGCAGTGTCACAGAACCACCGGCACCTTTCTTGAGGGATACAGGTGTCTCGGGCAGTAACTTGGTGGGGACTTGAAAAAAAAATACAAATAAACAAAGCTCCGTGGTGAGGGGTTTTGATTATGTAACTCTGAACCAGGCTGGGTTTTCTTCTGGGAGACGAAGTATTGCATTTCCATCAAAGGAGAATATTCACACTCCTTGCAATATTGTCCTAGAGTTGCCATTGAACTGAACCATAGCCATGGACAAAGGGCCTCCAGTCTCCTGCCATCCATTGGGAAGGATCTAAAGCCTTACGTAACCTGAAGACCTTCTACAGACCAGCAGCATCAGCAGCATCTGGGAACATGGCTAAAATGCCGAGCCCCAGACCTGACTTCTGCTAACCCCCAGGTGACTCCCATGAGATTTCTACACCCCTTGGTACTTATGAAGCACTTTTCTGACTCTCCATTCTAACAAGTGTGTATCGTTTTCTTGAAAATATTCATGATGCTCTTCTGGAAGCCATACCTCATCCGCAAGCAGCCACTTATGTGAACCTTAACCAGACGCTTTAAGAGAAGCCTTCCTAAAAATCAAGTTTATTTACCCTTCAAAGCTTCAAAGTTCTCAAGCAGTGTAGATGGTCTGAAGAACTTCTTAGGGGTTTCCTTCCAAATTAGCCAATGCTGCTTGTATTCACCTGGTCTAATCGTTCTCCAAGTGAACAAAAACCTGATTTTACAAACCAGTGGAGCAGAGTCTCTCTTTGGCTAGAAGAATGAGTCTCAGAGAGTGTGTTTTATTTCTTCATTAGTGTGCCGTCACAGTGAGCGATCACTAAATGCGGGGCTGCATAAGAATGCTGGGGTTAAAGATAGCATAATGAACAAAGAAGGTGCCTGATTATCATGGCTGTCAGCACAAGGGAATTGGGTTTGTCACCTGGCTTAACCAACTGGCAAGAACTGATTAAAGGCTGGAATCAGTTTGAAAGGATCCCTGATGTTTATGTTCCTTTCCATCCCCACATCTTGTCAAAAGAATCCGATAAAGCTAGGGGTAAGGCAAAGGGGGAAGGGCTTCACTCTGTTGGGTTATCTGAACAAGAGGTTTTTTGAGAAACTCCCACTGGCTTCTCTACCAAAATGCCTACTAAACCCTGTCCCACAGAACTTTCTGCAATGGCAGCAATACTCTATAGCAGAAGGGCGTCCAGTATGGTCACCACTAGCTACACGTGGGCTTTCAAGCCCTTGGACTATGGCAAGTGTAAGTGAGAAAGTGAGTTCTAAACTTGACATTAGTAATTTTAAATTTAAAGAGCCACATGTGTCTAGTGGCCATAGTCGTGGACAGTGCAGGAAGGGAGAAACCTAGAGTTAGTCATAAACTAGAATATTCTGCTGCCTAACTTACTGGTATACCTATTAGTGAAATACAGTCTCGCCCTTAATGATCCCAGTCTCAAAGGAGGTCTTAAGTAGTTAATGCCTATTAAATAATAATAATAATAATAATAATAAAAACTTAAAAGTAAACTCTATACAGAAGTGGTCTCGATTTTGTCTTTACAGTAGTACAATTTATGGGGGCAACTTTTTAAAAATACTGATGCCGGAGTCTATCCCCAGAAATTCTGGATTGCTGTGCAGCCCCTGGGTAATTAGACTGCACAGCCAAGTGAGAAAAGCAGCGTCGAGAAGCGGTCAGATGCACCGGCCAAGTGCTCTGGAGCTAGTCTGGGGAAGCAGTGATCAGCTGGAGGTACAAGACGGGGACAAACATTTGCTAGATTCCAACCATGCGCCAGACCTTTACAAATAGTTTCTTATTCAACTCTTAAAACAACCCATTTGAGAATCCCATTCGACAGATGAGTACGCTGCGGTGTGGGGCAGCCGGATCACCTCGGAACTGTGTGGTGTTAACAGCACTGCACTTCGTCTTAACTCAATAAACGTCAGAACACGAAGCGCTTGAGTCAGGGACCTGTAGGCAGAGTCCAAGAGGATGGAGCAGGAGAGAAAAGAATCCCACACTGCTTTGGTATTTTTGTGGAGCTTTTATCAATGACACAAAGAGCCCCCAGGTCTTCCTCTTTAGACATTGCTGAAAGCAATCTGTGAAAACTGCACAAGTTACTTTAGTTCTTAAACCTTTTGGTGCCCCCAATTGCTGAAATTCGTATTTTCCTGTTCTCATTTGTATCCGCACGATAAAGCCAACAATTTATTCCCACATAAATGTAAGAATGCCCAGGGCTCAGCGACCACACTTAGACACACATGGCACAGCATTCCAGTAATTCAGGCGGGTGCATCTGTGGTCCCCGCAAACTTCCACACAGTAAAGCTGCAACAGTTAAGTGACTGGCCCGTGGTCCTAGAAGGTTGCAGGACAGATCAGAACCATGAAACTAAAAATACCTGGGAACAAGACCCGGGCCATCTCGCCATCAAAGATGAGTTTTATAAAGATCATAACACAGTCAAGCTTCAACCTGGGGAAGGCTCTATCTGTATGAACAGTAGGTGGTGGACTACATGTTCCAAGTTAAAGGTCATCACACTCTCCATCACACTGTCTGCCCCCAATACTGCCCTTTGAGTCTGCTACCGTGTCCTAAAATCCCACACCTGGGCAACTGTTGGCAGCCGGTGAGGACACAGGAGAGTTGACCATCACCATCATCACACATCGTGGAACGCAGGATGGGGATACTCAGAAAAGAAAAAGTCTGGGACTTGAGCTGGTCAAACATCCATGGCTATCCAAAGAAGTACTTAGTTTAGGGAAGCCACAGAAAAAGGAAATGAGAAAAATCCATGCCCAGGATTCTGGGCTGACTCTAGCCAATTCCTTCCCTCTGGAGGAAGTTTGTGTTCGATCCGGGGGAGTGGGCAAGAGAGCCTGCCAGTAATCAAAACTACAGGAGTCGTGCACCTCTATCACCAAGCTGGCGTGGAGCCTAGGGTGTGTTCCCTACTATCTCTGAGCTGGCAGTTACCTCATCTATAAAATGAAGATAATATCTATTTTACAGATTTGTTATAATATGAGCCCTATGATAAGGTTTCCTGAAAGCGCCTGATACATTACCTGGACATGATTATAAAATGGTTCTTATTGCTGCTGCTGTTGTCATCTCTGGCTAGAAAAGAAACTCTGGGGGGCTAAGTTAGTTAAGCATCTGCCTTGGGCTCAGTTCATGATTTCAGGCTCCTGGGGGGAGCCTGTTTCTCCCTCTCCTCCCCACTTAAGCGCTCTCCTCTTGCTATCTCGGTCTTGCTCTCTCAAATAAATTAATAAAATCTTTATTAAAAAAACAAAAAGGAACTCTGGAGGGTAGGTCAACCTCACAACTGGGATGGGTCTGAAATCTCTTCCCACTCCCTTTAAAGGTGATACTTGACTGAATTAAGACAATGGCCTCAGCCGGCCCACGTACCCCCAAACCAGAAAATACTTCTATTCGGAGGGATGTTGGCTCCAGGCTAGCCAAGATGGAATTTATAATAGGGAACCAAACAGTAACAGTCATAAGCACAGTCAAAGCTAAAATATATTGAGTAACATCACTTTACGCATTTTTTTTAACTATGTAACCAACATGAGAGCATTAATACCAATGGTGGAGGTACTGTTATTAATCCTGTTCTATAGATGGGGAAACGGGAGGCTGAAATTCCTGGGTGGGCTGGAATACAAAGCCCAAACCTATGGGAATCCTGTGTGCGTGGCCCTCAGCTTCATCTCTCTATACACTGACAGACCCAACAGGAACACCATGGGTGAACACCTGGACCCGCGACTCCCTGTTCTTGTCAAGGTCACAGCCACCGCAGTGTCTGTGAAGCCCACAGTGCAGGTGAAAGAAATGGCAACACTAGGCACACTGTCCACAGGAAGTATAAGAATGGATTTCCCTGCTCTTCTGCATACCGAGGTGCCCTCCCCATCCATTCATTAGTCCAGCACTTACTGAGTGCCTACCATTAAACAGGCATTTATTAGGATCCAGGCCTAAATGTTATGAACACAAAACTATGGGGAAAGAAGGAAGAAAGGTAAGGACAACACAAGCCATGACGTCAGTGCCCAGAACTGAAACCACAGCCCACACGTCATCCCGTCCTCGGAATCCTGCCCTGTACCTGTTTCCCCCGCAGCTGTCAGGCTTCCAGAGACTGCTGGAGAAAACGATAAAGCCTTTTGGAAATTTCAGTCTCAGCTCTAATTACAGTCAGATTACAACCCTTCAATGTCTCTCCTCCACAAAGCAGTCTGTGGGCAGCTGTGAGTTTCAAAGGCAACCAGAACGGTGAGAAAGACCCTTGTTCTCATAAGCATCTCCCCTGCTTTGATTAAGAAAAGATTCATAGTTGATTTAATCTGCCCCTTACATGGTTATCATGGGAGAAGTCTTGGCAGTGCCCTGCTAGGTGGTAACGCAAGGTGTTGGCATCAAAGAAACAGGATGGAAGAACTTACGTGTGCAGGGCATAGAGGCTGCATCATTGTCGGCTCTGAAAAAGCCTCGGTCACAGGTGCACGACGTGGCTCCTTCCCAGACTGAGTAGCTGTGGGGTGGGCACTTGGCACAGGTAGCATCCGTGGAGAGGGCCTTGTAATATCCGATTTTGCAGGCTACGGAAAAGACGGAGAAAAAACCAAAACAATAAAACCACTGCTAACAGAGGAATGCAAAATGTCATCTCCTTGATTCAGAAGAAGGGAGACATTTCTGTTGACTGCCAGAGATCACCTGGCTTCAGAGGCAGGTAAAGCCACCAAAAGCATTAGTTAATTAATTATAGTCACTCTTTAAATCGTTATGTTCCTGGTCAGGTGGCAAGAGCCCTATGAAGGAAATGCTCTTAAAGCCAGCGGCATGAATAAAATTACAGTTAAGTTTACAGAGTCCTTCCTAGGTGCAGGTACGGTGCTTATATGCTCAATACTGTCTCATCCCTACAGCACCTTTTGCAAAGGCACTGTAATTAGCTCTACCTTAGAAATGAGGAAGACCAGCTTTAAACAGGACATTCCTGATACCAGACCATGCATCAGGTAAATGTCAGCAACCAGCTTTGAGCCAAGCCTTCTGCCCCTAAAGCCTATACTCTTGGCTACATGCTATGGAATCTGAGAGCCTGGTCCTTAACCAACAGTTGGAAGTGTATCCAAGCTCTAACAAAATATATTATTGCTGATTATTTCCTTATTTCAGGTACAGAGGGAACCAAACCAAAAGACCAACAAAGGCAACCAAGCATTTAAAAAAAAAAAAAAGGAGTTGGTGAGACATGGTCATAATTTCAAGGTAGAGTAATATAAAGTCTTAACCACAGATTGTGGAATATAATATGCTAAGATTTTTTTTTTAAGATCAGCAGATATTTCATGTTGATTTTCCAATTAATGAAACCCTCCTGTTTCTCCCTCTCTCCATTTTTTCAACACCCGCCTTGTTCCCCATGCACGCACACCCTAAGTGGCTGCTACAGAGAACATGGGCCATATAGTTCTTTATGCACCTGACATGCTTTCCATGACTTCATCTTTGAAAACATCACACTGACACCGAAAACTGCTTTTACTCATGTGGAAAATCTCCATAATTCTGTGAAACCTCACAATAAAAAATAATTAATAGGGCCTTGCTTGCCTCTTTTCCTCCCCTATGCCCTTCACCATCACCTCCCAAATCTGTCTCAACCTGAAATAAAAGCTGACCAACACCATCAGTATTAAACCCACAGTGACAAAGCCAATCAAAAACAAGTTTTTTCATAAGACCAGAGGTTTAAAAAAAAAAAAAAAAAAAGGTGACAGTTACCCATAATCTTTTCAGTACAATTCACTTTCAATTTTCTCCATGTATCTCATCCTTAATCTGTTCCTCAACTATCAAAAATGCAAGCCAGGAGAAGGACCCATCAGGCATTTTCCATCAGCCTGACCACCAAAGGAGACCCACCATGCCAGCAACCCAGCAGATTTTTCAAATGAGTAGATAAAAAAAAAAGGGGGCCCCATGAAAGTGCTTGATTCTCTGAAGAGATACAGCCACATTGGCTCGTCGCATGACTCATCCGTCAAGCGTCTGTACGGCTTCCAGCACAAGTCTGTTCCTCCCTCTTGCACATCCTGTTGGTATTTTCTTAATCACGCTCTTGTGATGGCAAGCGGAAAGGGAGCTGAGCAGAAGCTCTAGAAAGGCACACAGTTACTTCATTATGATTAACTAATGTTGTTTATGGAATTTCCTTTAACGAGCCAAAACTTTATGATGTGTGGAGCACCAACAATAAAAAGCGCTGGGAGATCAATCTCTGCCTTATTTGCCTTCGTCTTTCACTGGACCGGAGAATCTTAGAAAAACAAGTTGCTCCAATGACTGAGATTTATGTGTCTCGAGTTTATACGCATCACGTAATTAGGTATGGTTCCATATGCAAGGTGCTCGTTGGTCATGCTCAAGATGGCCCTAGGGTTTTGATTAAACTCAGCCACACCAGCTGTGGGAGGAAGATGCACCAAGGGTCAAGCTTGTCCTTCCCACATCAAACACGATGGGTCCCTGAACTGAGAAACAAACCCACTGGGACCTGTCTTGCCCCTCAGTAACAGCCCACAACAGCAAGTTGTAGAAACCCGGTACTGGGTTGGGTGGTGCTAGGACTGCCGAGAAGGCCTAAGTCGTTTTTATTTTTCCACATCTGGATATGGGATGAATCTCTCCACATTCCTGGTGATCGTTATGTACCTCCCTTCCACCAGGCATCAAAATCTAACATCTCACAATGGAAGTGGGAAGACTGACAAGAAAAACTGGCCTGTGATAGAGTCATTGCCATGTGGAAAGAGAGCCAATTCAGAAAGTTGCAAGGAAGAGAAAAACAGAGAATTACCATTTCCTCAACTTCTTTGCTGGTCAGACTACTCTCAGTTAAAAAAAATCAAGTTCATCGTTCACAAAGTCAAATTACAGGATGCCTTGAATTGTTTGAAGTTCAAAATTGAGTTGTATGTTTATGTTAATTTAAGGGAAAAAAAGAGATCACAACTTTATACTTTTTCTCTGTGTCCTTGAAGCTTGCATGAATGTGTTAGCGAGAATAAGTACACGTGAATTCACCTGGGGAATACGGAGTTTTACACTGATTTTGAAAACTGAAGGCTGCCCTTCTTTAAACACCAGACTATTTTTACTCTTTTTTTCTTCAGCTTTTACCAGCACAAGCAAAAGTACAAAATTGTCATTGTGCTATTCTCAGCAACCTCGCTGCCCCTAACACATTCCTTTGTCTTCAACTACATTAAGACCATGTTATTAATATTTCAGGATTCTTAGAAAGGATCTCTCAAAATATAGTAGTGGTTTTTTATGCACATGGCCATTTTGCTGCCTGCATTCAAAATGACCTACTAAATTGATGGTTGAGTACATTTCTTTGCTCTCATGGCTCAAAGCCGCCCAGCTTCAGTGCATGAATGTGTAAGTATATCCCATATTTATTTATTCTCCACTTATTTGCATCTTAAAATTTTCACTACATCTTTCATTTTGAACAAAATCCCCATGAAAGGTGTATTTGGTATAGCAAGCACTGACACGTGTTGTGATTTTCCATCATCCTCCCGTAGGTGAGAACTATTACACTGTGTTTTGGAATGGCAATGACTTCTAAGCAAGTCAGTAGTGAGTCAAACTGTACACCCAAGAGTGTGTGCAATTTCTTCTGCCCCCTTGCTGGAGTACAATATGAAGGAGCGCCTTATTTGGCCTTTCAAATATGTCACTGTGGAAAGATTAGTTCACATGTGCAGTGCAAACTTTGAATTCATTTCCTTTAGCTTTGCCTTAATTAGTTCTTTCTGCTGACTTTAAATAAAAGGAGAAGATAAATGAGGACAAGAAGAGAAAGAAAAACTCTTTTCTTTTCTTTCATTGCCTCACCCAGTACCCTCAAGAGTGGCATTTTAGGGTCGTCTTCTCTAGAAGCTTCCCTGTGGAATACTTAAACATAATAATTTCTGGTTAAACACAAAACCAAAAATGTTCTGAAGGTAACATAGTATCTTTCGGATTTCTTGGTGCATGGATGATTTACATGAGGAGCAGTGCTCCATTTAAGAAGCTGGTTAAACCTACTCTTTAGAAAGATAGTCTATCAATCTTACAATCATTTTCCTCCTCTTTTGCAGAAATAAAAAAAGACTGCCTTTATAGTTCATCTTTAAGCAATTTTGAATTGTAAAAATAGTTAATAACAGCAACAGCGATGACATATCAAGCATTTCTTGAGCATTTATGGAGTTAATATGCATTATTTACTTAATCTCCACAACAACCCTTTGAGCCTGAGGCTTTAGACCTACTCCCATTTTGCAAGTGAAGAAACTGAAGGTTTTGCGTAACTTGCCCGAGGGCACCCAATTAAGTGTTAGGGTCAGTACCTGAACCCAGCTCCTCTTTTTCTGTAGTTTTTCTGCAGTTGGGTTAACACTGACCTTCAGCTAACATGTGACACTTATATAATTGAGTATAAAAGAAGTGAGGATGATCCCAACTTTCGTTTGTCCCCGCTGTCCATCCTGTGGCCATTTTCACCAGCCACGCTTTGCAATCTGAGAACCAGTTTCCAATTCAAGGCTCCCAGAGCTGCTGTGGCCATTAAGATGGATAATTTATGCCATAGGCAGCTACTTGAGATGTGGCTGGTCCAAACTGGGACAGGCTCTAAGTTTAAAAATACACCCTGGATTTCAAAGAGTACTGCAAAAGGAAAATGTCCTACTGATAATTTTTATATTGGTTATATACTGAAGCAATGACATAGTGGGTATATCAAGTTTATTAAATTTAATGTCGACTTTCAGATCTCACCTTATTTACTTATTCATTTATTATATTTGGCCGTTAATTTTAAGATTATCTGAGTGGCTTGCATTATATTCCCGCTTGGCAGAGCTACTCTCCAGTCGGCCATTTTGTCTCGAGGGGACATGAGCACGCCCTACAGGGACTCTTGCAAATGCTTGGTGCCCAAAGTGCTGGGGTTTGTATCACAATCACTTAATTGTATTGCAATTAATTGTATCACAATCACTAATAAAGCTTAGGCCGAGCCCACCTCAGTGAATCTGATTTGTTTCTATTTAAGTGCTGCTCTCCGCCATCTAGCTAATTTGAAAAACCCTAATTTGGGCTAAAATACTAACAAACAGACACCAATGGGATAAAAACTACCTTCCGAGGTAACAAATTTTCATTTTAATACAGAGTCCCCAGAAGGTCAAAGCTGAAATTCCTACATTGGCTCTTTAGGGAAAGTTGAAACATCTATACAAACTAATTTCCAGGGAGCTTTGGGCTCTGGGGACTCTCTGGGTCCCTCCGACCTCTTCATGTAGGTATGGTCTTAGGGACATGCTTCCAAACAAATTCTATGGGACCTTTGCCTGGTGTGTACTGGCTACACAGTAGATCTGGTAGCTTTAGGAATCTGCTTTTGAAGTATCTGAGTCACTTTCAAAGGGCATTATTGAATCAGTTCTCTGATTAATTGTTCACTTGCTAGACTATATGAATAGTTTAAGAAAAAATAGATGGGAAAGGGAAACAATCTGTCAAATAGGTTTCTGCTTTGAAGTTTTCAACAACACACAAGCCCCAGCCAGCTTAGGGAAGCTGTTGAACGTGGACTGATTTCCCACAGAACAGATGGGAAAAAGGAGGCAGAGACAATGAGGTGGCTCTACTTTGGGGTCCTTCTGATTATACTATGCTCCCAAATAGCAAAACATGGCCAAGCACTGGCAAATCCACATCGTTCAGCTCATCCGCATTCCACAGCTGGTTTTACTGATATGCACTGAGAATATCTGAACACTGAGTCTTTGAAGGAACCTTAAAAATCATCTAGTCCAGGGATTGGCACACATTTCTGTAAAGAGCCAGATAGTGAAAGAATTTAGGATTAATTACCAAGAATAT
The DNA here is from genome assembly GCF_011764305.1 of Mustela putorius furo. Lineage (NCBI taxonomy): Eukaryota > Metazoa > Chordata > Mammalia > Carnivora > Mustelidae > Mustela > Mustela putorius. Next base: position 25,173,313 of record NW_025421341.1, read on the forward strand.
TATGAAGATACTTAATTCTATCACAAGATAAAATAATAACAAATTTTCTTTAATTTTTTATTGGATAGAATTCAAAATATAGTAGTAATAACAAAGTCCTTTTTTAAAAAAAAAATACAGGTTTACTCACGATAAGAATGAAATTCTCATCTAGAGAGATAACATTTCACATAGTGAGGTTTCAAAGAAAATGTTCCATATTATCAAACTGATTGCAAATGCCGTCTGTAAAAAACATTCTTAGCTCTGAGACCATACTAGAACAGGTTGCAGGCCTGAGGGCCATACTTTGCTGACACTTGATCTAGTCCAACATACTCCTTTTCGAGATGAATGACTTGCCAGTGGTTCCTTCTAGAGCCTTCCAAGACTAAGTCTGGAATCCAAAGTTCTGTAATCTCTGTTACTCTGCAATGCCTCCCTTAGTTTTGAACAGCAAAGGTTAACAAAAAAATTTCTTACCATTACTACATGAGTAAACTTTCCATCAACCACCTTCCTGGAAAACTAATTTGACTCATTACTATCACCCATAAATCCACTTTTTTTTTTTTTTTAAAGATTTTATTTATTCATTTGACAGACAGAGATCACAAGTAGGCAGAGAGGCAGGCAGAGAGAGAAAAAGAGAGAAGAGGAAGCAGGCTCCCTGCTAAGCAGAGGCCCGACGCGGGGCTCGATCCCAGGACCCTGGGACCATGACCTGAGCCGAAGGCAGAGGCTTAATCCACTGAACCACCCAGGTGCCCCCGTAAATCCACTTTTAAGTTGATTTTCTTGGTTACCTGATGTAGCCTGACTTGGATATTCCTCCTGCATTGGGGGGTGAATTTTTTGTAATTAGACATTATGATTGATTTTAACTTTACATTATGTTAAGGTTTTATTTCCTAGGAATCCTGACCTGGAACTATTTTCCTCTGTACACTAAAAGAATGACATCATGGATTTTTGCTTTCTAAGACATTCAAGTTATAAAACACCTAAAAGAGTGGTCGAGATGCTTTGCATCTATGACACCTATGAAAAAATATTGCCTTAGCCTTCTGCCAGTAGAGATGGTTTTACTCCCCACCCAACTCAAGAATGTGCACAGGCCAGAGAGTGTTCAAGCACTTGGAAAGATATTACTGGTCTCTTAGGTCATTCTTACCGGGGCCTAAGCTCTAGTTTGGGATACCAGTTGATTTAAAAGGAGGCATCAAAGTGAAGATGACCTGAGCCCAAATTCGCCTAGGATGCTGAGCTTCTGTTCCAGTAGCCATCACTCTCAGACTTGAATATCCATCAGAATGATTTGGAGGACTTTCATAAAGACCAATTGCTGGACTCCAACCAAGTTTTGGACTGTCTGATCGGGCCTGAGAACTTGCAATCCTTACAAATGTCCAGGCCAATGACAATGCTTCTGGTCCTGACCCTGCACTTTGAGAACCACTGCCCATCTGTAAACAGACCCATCTCTAAGTAAAAACGTCAAAGCACACTTCATCTCAAATTAGGTAAAAGTATCTCATCCTTTTCCAGTACCCAAATGCTACAGGGAATGAAAACAAGACATAATTATTGTCAGGGGGATTGTAATTGGTTTTGGAGACACGAGAGAATATGCCAGAAATCTGAAATTTTTTGAAATTTTAAAAATGAATGACTTCCTTATGAAACTGAAATCATTCTTCAAACTGGTAAAATTGCATCTTGTACTAATTCCAACATTATAGAACTGAACCTGTTGTGGAAAGTCTTTATAAAAATGGGTCACTCTGGGCCCCCTGGCTGGCTCAGTCAGTGCAGTGTTGACTCTTGACCTTGGCACTGCGAATGCCAGCCCTATACTGGGGGTAGTGATTATTTAAAAATAAGAACAGAGCTGCCTGAATGGTTCAGTGGGTTAAGTGTCTGCCTTCTAATTAAGTCCTGATCTCAGGGTCCTGGGATTGAGCCTCACATCTGCTTTTCCCTGTGCACTTCCTGCAGCTTGTGCGCGCGCGCTCTCTCTCTCAAGTCAATTAAGAAAATCTTAAAAAATAATATTTTTAAATGGATAAATCCAAAAGCCAAAGGAAACTTGCTAAAGTAGCACTACCTCAAACAAGTAGTTTTCCTCTGATACCAGTACTGTGAATTGATCAGTTTGTTTTGATACTGTGCTTCAGAACTATTACATGGAATGTTTAATTCTTGTTTATTTGATCTAAGAACACTCTTCTGTTATCTGGGTGGCAAGTTTAGGATGGTAAAAACAGGTGTTTGTTGTTGTTTTTTGTTTTTAATTATTAAATAGTGGAACAATTATTTAGGGATCTTTTATATACTCTGGAAAAAATATTCTGAAAGACAGTTGTTCTGCTTCTGAAAGACCAGAAAATCAGGTTTATCCCATTCATGCTACTTCCCCTCACGAACTGAGTAATACGTGAGAGATGTACAACTTGTTGTGAGGGCTCTGCTCTGGGGCTGGTGGCTTTCAATCTTCAGTGTCCTCAGAATATTATTTTGAAGTAGCTTCTGGGGGGATGGTGAAAACTGAAAGTTTCAGGTAAAATGAAAATACCTCACTGGAGTCACCTTCATCAAGTTTATAAAGGAACAGATTGGACATCTGTTTAGGCAGGATAAGATATTTAAGACAAAGATGTTTCACACTCATCAACAAGATCGTAAGTAAAAGTAAAGAATGACAAAGGCAAAAGGTAAATCACTGGTTATTTTTTTATGTCATGTTTTTCCTTTGCTGTCTGATCCCTTTTCACAGTGTGTGATCATTTATAGCAGGGGCAGCAGGGGACAGTATGGGAAAGGCCCACAGTTTGGTCCTGAGTCATAAAGACCTGGATTTGGTTCTTGGTCCTGCCATTTATGGGATCTGTGAACTCGAGTACACTTTATGTACTCTGACTTTGACATTCTCCTCTACAGGGCTGGTGTGATGAGGAAATGAGACAGAAGAGAGGAGTGAAGTTGAACCTGGGCTGTATCAGCTCCTCCCTAAAAAGGCCATGGGTTTTGACTACAGTGTCATGTAGCTGGCCTGCCTCAGATGAGACTGTGGCTAATCCACGGATCTTACATAGTACTGGGTCTCATTTCTAAAACACTGCAAGGCAACTTACCCGTACTATTCCATTCCCCCTGCTAACATGATGTAGCAAACTTGAGAGTGAGTTTTCATTCACAGAATCTGCAGCTTATTTAGTGACTGCAGATAAGACAGGTTATCAGGTAAAAAGAGATCTTTATTAAAAATATGGAAATACATTTTTAGAAGGAATACACTATCGGGTTGGGTTTTCAAGGTTTCTTCTTTTCACTGATAGCTTATGATCCAGACCATCTCTTCCAGCAAGCCACAGTTCTGTCTTACTCTCTACCTTCCATCTCCTTCTATTGTTTCTACTCTGACTTGGGAGCTAGCTTTCATAAAAACAGACAAAGGGGAAAAAAATGACCCAAAAAATCTATGCTGAAAATTGACTTGCTCTTTCAAGAACAGAACGCAGTATAATCCCATAAATAGGCGGGTAATTCTAAAATGTCAGATGTAGACAGTTTTCACATAAGATGCAGTAAATCCTCTGGAAGGAAGTTCACATAAAGCTTGCTCAATTTAAATTAACTCCATAAAAATTATTGAACACAACAAGAAGAATGCAAGGGAGAAATAACTTACTCTTTCCCCCTGGCTTGCCCAGAACACAGACAATCTAATTATGCAAGGAGCTATTTCTCTTTGGTGAATTTGGAGGGAGTCAACTTGAACAACAGAAGTAGACAAAAGTTCAATCAAACATGGAATTAATTAGTGGACTCCACACATGAACAACACATCATTCTACCCTCAGAAACTCTGCACGGCCCTACTCCGTATGGCGTAAAGGTACTGATGGGAATGAAGATTGCTGGCTGCCATCTTTGTCCCTGCAACTTTTCGCTGATACGCCTGGGGCTCTCCCTCGTGGGGGAATTTTTAAGGGCTCTAGCAAAGGCAATCAGGCTCCCAAATACAGATGTAAGTCACTAGAGTGATAGATAAAGTGAAGGGCGGCTTCAGGATTTTTGGAAAAGACATAATCTATTCTGTTTGTTCTAAAGCCCAGAGGTTGCTAGCAGCTTTGATCAGAGCACAGTTAGCAACTTTTACTTAGTTTGATCATGACAATTCTATCGAAGATGGAGTTACCATGAATTTGTAATGCAAGACCACGGAGCATTGTCAGGCACAAATTATTTTAGCTTGATAAGGGATGACAATTTTAAAATAGAAGGCAGCACAGCGAATTACTATTTGTGATTATTACTGTAATCAAAGTAATTTCTTTTCTAATATGTAGTTTGTTAAAATAAAGACTCCTTATTCTTACTCTAAGCCTTTTTCTTATTCTCCCAATTAGGACACTGAAAGTTTTCTATGTAAAAAAAAAAAAAGAAAAGAAAAGAAAAAAATCACAGATTTGAAGATTGCCTTGAAAAACAATATTCAGGAAAACATTCTAATCCCTAGATAACCCCTTTCCCCCCTTTATCTCATACCTAAATTTTACATGTCAATGACCCTGACTTTCTTTAGTAAACGCTGCAATTAAGGAGACGTTAATTTGACTTTCATTTTCAGTGTAAGGATCCTATTGAAGATACAAATTCAAGTACACTGAGCTGAACTTAATTGAATGACATAATAATATTTTAAGGTTATGACAAAATTTAAGCTTATCAGCTTTCCTAACACATATTAAGAAAGCAAAATAATGGTTGCTAAAAGCACATATGACCACACTATAAAGAAAACAATCAAGAAAAACCAATACTTTAAGATGAGCTAAAGGCAGAAAGTGTTTAATCATGTTTTTAAAAACACCTAATCCCTGCCTTGAACGTGAATATAAAATTACTGAAAATAGAAGGGAATACTTTTGGAAGATTTAAATGAGCCCAGCCATATAAACCATCAATCCTGGCCACCAGAGTACATCATTCACAGGGATGACATGCAAATGAGAAGCCATTAACACCGAACTTGATTACCCATGACATTTCAGAGAGGGCCAGGCTTTTTGATGAGTTCCTATTGTCTTCTTCACCCTTTGATATTTGGGGTCCATAAAGACTAGTGGCTCATTACATCTCCACTGATTACAAATACCAGGTCAAGGCACTGAGTAAGGGAAGCAGCTGGTCTTCACTCCCACACCCAACACTACCCCATATGCATCTAATACGGGGTCTGTGCGATCAGCGGTATTATGTAAAAAGTTCCGCCGTTAGAGGTAGGTGCATTTATTCATCCATTTCACTCATGTTTTAGCAAGCACTGATTGAGCCTTTACATAAGAACAGTAAATGGTGAATATTTACTGAGCACATACTAAGCGCTAAAGGGCGAGAAATGTGTTCCTGCTTCCACTGCTCACCCTTACATCTCAGTGGATGTTCTCTGGCAGAGGTGCCTGCGGACTATCATGGGGTCCTTCCCTGTGCACCTGCTTGTAGAAGGAACAGAGCAGAAAAACGGTACCTGAAAGAGTAAGGAGTCCTGCGTGGAATACTCCTGAAGAAAAAAGAACTTAGGCAGGAAGCCCTCTCCCCAAAGCCCCGGAAATCGAAGTGACTGTGACTGCCAACTGGTTGCAAACCACTGTGGTGGGCACCCCAGGCACCCACCACGCTGATCCAGACAAGGACCCTCTTTCTAGGGAGATCACAGCCCGACGGGTGAGAGAAGCGGTTTCCTCATTAACCGCACGTACAATCTATACTTGCTCATTTTCTCCTTTTAAAAGTAGAGGTGGTAAAGAAGACTGGGAAAGAATGAAATATGTTCTGAAGGCTGGGCCAGATCAAGAGAAACACGTGTTAAATAATTATTTGATTAACTCCGGCAGCGTCGCTAGTCATTGTCATCCAAACGACTTTATAGCCTGAGTTGTCACAAATTGTGATTTAGGTGCAGCAGTAATAACTGCTTGGCTCCCCTTCTTCTTTTTTGTTATGCTGATGGGGTCTGAGGATCTCAAAAAAAAAAAAAAAAGGCATCTCTAAAAGACCAACTTCCTCCACATTAGTTATTATTAATGCATTTAGATTCTCTGCTAAGGTTTTTAACCAGGGGGTCCCCTTTGCTGTTTACTTTTTGAAAGTTGAGATTTTTTTTTTTAAGAGAATTTTAAGAATCTGACTACTCCTAAAAAAAAAAATTGATTTATATTTCATGGATAGGATCAGGTTAAGCATCTGTTTTTGGCATTCCATGTAGTGGATTAATGACTTTTTTTAGAACTACCTGCCAGCATTTAATATTCTATGTGTTTGACTATTCCAACACTGTTTATGTCTGAGGAGAACAAAAATAAAAATTCCCAAGGAGCTCCCAGAAGAGTCCTAGTCTAGACCAAGTGAAATATATGGGGAATCTTGCACTGTCTGTTTTTGGCACAGTACAGTAGCGACCTCGGAGATCAGAACAAGAACCAGCCGACCAGACACGAGATAACAGTGATGACTTTGCTGTTGTACAAAATCGTGTACAACCAACCCGCTCTCTCCTGCTGACTCAGGTACCCTCGTGCAGGTGGGGAAGGATTTGATCAATGATTTAACACATTCTGAAGGCATCAGGTCCACAGACTAGTGTCCTAAGAATCAGTTTTAACTGCTGGCAGGAATGTGCAGTGGGATGCGGAGAGCCCACAGGCACCTGCCCGGACAAGGATGAGGGAGAAGTTCCTTGTCAGGGCTTACCGGTGAGCTTCCAAAGAACCACATGGACAAAAGAGGGGGGCAGGGGGAGCTGCACACCTACAGATCTGAATTCCATGGCACGAGGACAACATCCTTGCCTTCATTTTGATCTCCTGCGGTAAAGCACAAAGGGCCAGTCTCTAGATCCTCCTGATGGCAGGGCAGGTCGAGCGGGTCCCACCCTTAGGGGCTCTGGGAGGTTCTCCTGCGGAAAGTGCTCTGACGGCCTCGGTTCTCTCTGTCATCAGTCTGGATCCGTGGGAAACAGCAAGATGCCAAAAGCGCTTGCAGGTGAATTCTTTGTCCCTTTCAAGTGCATCTGACTTACACTGATGACTTACAAGTGTGTTTATCTTTTGTTGGGAAGGATTATCAGTTCGGTTGGTGAATCTTTTCTAGATATAAATTATAAATCACAAACAGGGACGCCAGGGGAAATACCAAGTCGTAATTTGCTCGTGTGTCTGTGTCTCATCCCAAATATCAAACACGAGCAATCGTGATGAAAACGGATAGGAATACAAACAAAAATGAGACCATGAGGCTGACATGTTCCCACAGGGCTGGGTCATGAAGGAAGAAAAAGTACAACTCCTCCCTTCTGCAAAATAGAGATGACCCATTTGAAGAAAGCAGGAGAAAAAATCAGGCTTATTATCAAACACAAAAAGAACTGCATATCACTAACATAACCTAGATTCATCTCGGACGTTTAAAAAAAAAAAAACAAACAAAAAAAACCACTTGACTTATCCAAAACAAACTTCTAAACCAAACTTCAAAAATGACTGTGAATAGTATATAGGAAACTGAAAACCTTTTCTAGGATTCTACTTACAAGACCTGGCTTACCTAGAGGTAGGAAAATGGTTTAATCTCTTTGCTAATTACTCTTCCTTTCTATACAGCATAAAGCAATGAAAAATCATTAGCAAGTCTTTCCAACCAGTCATCAAAAGTAGATCACTTTTGTGCCTGGAAAGCTGACACCAAGAGAAGACCTGCATTTTATTTATTAAAATATGAAACTTTTTTTCCTAGCCCTGAGGCTGAATCATTCTGAAAGAGGCTTGGATTTGAAGGGGGAAGGGAAAAAAAAAAAAAGTAAAAAAAGATGAAGTCATAAATCCTTCCCTGGAGGTGGGGGGAAGGCATTAAAAAAATTTGGCAGGTGTATGATCATCTACATGAACAAAATGAAGGTTTTTTCCTCAAGGCTATGTCAAGGTTACGCTTGGTATGTCAAAAAGACAACCAAGAATCCATTCCACAGGGGCGCTGAAGGGCAGGAAGTAAGCCCAGAGAGCAGGCCTGCCAGGGGGCCAGGCTCCCTGGGGAGCGGACCTGGATTCCAGTCCCAACATTTACCAACTTAAGATCTCTGGGCCTCTGTTTCCTCTAAGGACACCGGGCTAAATTATTTATAAAATCTCTAAAATTCTGCCTCTATCTACACTCTTCTGTGACCTGACAGACTCTGATTCTGAAATGGCCAAAGATGTTTTAATAAACACTGAAGCCATATATAACCTGGTTCAAATGCCGTTCAGCAGATTAGTCGAGTACGTTTATCTTCCCCCTTCCGGGACTGGTGTGGGCTCATTCATGGAACTCTGGGTCTAAGCTTTGCCACTTACCTTGAGCAAGGGACTGACCTACCAGCTTACATGAACAATTATTTTTCCCTCCAAGAAATTCATCACTTCAAACCCTTTATTGAACTGTCTCTTTACCTCTTAGTAGTGATTTCTGAGTGTCCCCCATGTTCTTTTAGCTACTTATTAAAATTCTAAAAAAGGAGAACAAAGGAAAGAGAAGTCTTCATGGTATCCAAGTTCACTCAATCTCCATGTACTGTGGACCACCCACATCTGCCTAGCAAAGGAGGAGGTCCGACAAGGTCTGTGCTTTCAAAGATTATACATTCATTCTAGTGGTAGGATAGGAAAACAAAACTTGTGTTCAGAAACCGCCTTTCCTAGGGGACCGAGGAGTTGGGCCCTGAGCTAAAAACAGGTCAGCAAATGTGAAAATATACATGGAAAAGCATTCAAGGAAAAAGAGAAAGTTGCAAAGGCCCTGTGGTGAGTGTATATTAGAGGGATGGAATAAACAGTAGTACTGTGCTGGGGAATGCTTCAAGAGGCATGCCAAGACCAAGCTCAGAAGCTCCAGAAGCATCCGTATTGTAAGACCTAAACTCTGTGAACAGTTTAAGTTTACTCTCAATATGGCAATGTGATTTGCTAGAAAATTTCAAAAGATTGTTTTGGCCACCGGTGGAACATGGATAGTAGTTAAGTACCAATATTAGAGTGTGACCAGTGGGAGGCTGCTGAGGCCAGGGGGAGATGGTGGTCACTTGGGGGTAGGGAAGACAGCAGAGCAGGGGGTTTGTAGTTGGGTTTCAAGTAAGTGACACAGGTGCTCACGCTGCTCTCCCCGGGGTGAAAGATGTCCCGTGCAGTGGACTTAAGATACCAAACAAGTGACATAAGGAAAAAATTTGCATTTCTCCCCTGGCTCTGTCCTTCAAAATGAGCCCTGTCTAGATCTACCTGCACAGACGGGGGCATCGCTTCTACTGCTAATTACAGAACAACTCTTGCATCTTCTAACACAATAGCCTTTAGGAGGCTGGTGCCCAGGCCCTGGATTTGGCCGCACCTTGATGGCAGCCACTGACATCAGCCAGCCGAGGGGCCGGATTCCTGAGCATGTTTCAAGCAGGGACTGAGGGTGCCGCTGACAAGAATCTGTCAACAGCAACAGAGACATAGATGAAGTTACTAGGCTTCCAGCTGACATCACATAGCTGTTGCTGTGGGCTGTGCACTGTTGTTTTCCAAGGGAGAGCTTCCATTTCCTGTTTCCCGGCAGAACCAACTTTGACCTAACTGGGAGACTACCGAGAGTTTGCTGGTTACCAGGAATACTGAAAAATGAAAATAGATTTATTCAGACCTGGTACCATCCATGCCCATTTTTCTTGATTGCCCCTGTGGTCACAGAGCTCAGTCCTTATCTTTCAGTGTAAAATGGTCCATATCTCCAGCTTGTAAGAAACGAGTAAACTTCCCTGACACTTGTACTCGCCATGAAGAAGTCTCTCTCTGACAGACTCTTACAGAGCCTCTAAGCCCTCCTTCTGCACAATTTAATTAAGTCATGAACTGCATGCTTGGAGATTTATTGTCTATTTCCCCCATAGAACACATTTTCCCCTGTAGCTTGGTAGCAGCAGCCAATGCGCCTACCCTGTTCACTATGAAAGTTCTAACAGCAGGCACAGGATCTTGTGATATTAGCGGCTTGGGAAATGTTTGTTGAGTGAGTGAATGGATGGCCAAATGATGCCTTTAGCATCTGAGCTCTGATGACCATCTCAAGAAGTTTGGACGCAGAAGGTTATTCAGACCACTCTCGGCTGTGACTTTACAGAGATCATTCCGGGCTCCCTTTCCTGTTTCTGTGTTTCTTGGCCAGTGGGGTTTCAATTTCCCTTCAGACAGCCCCACAACATTATAGGTTCTGTGCTGAAAGTTGCCAACAGGAGAAACAAGACAATCCTTACAGGAGCAGGCAAGAAGGTCTGCTGCTAATCCTTAAATGCAGAGAAGTAGGGAAGGCAGGATTTTCACGCTCTCTGTTGGTGAGCACCTGTCACTCAGAGAAGCAGGAAAGCCGTGGTTCAGACCACCCAACAGAAAATGAACCCAGAGAGCAGATTAGTTTTGAAAAAGCCAAAATATTTAGGTATGAATAATTTGGGGAGGAATGATAGCAGTGAAGATGGGAGGGGCTTTTTTCCTCCCAGAGGGAAAAAGAAGTCCTATCAAAGGCAGCCCAGAGAGCTTAGGCAAATAGGATAAGAGAAAAGTCCCTCTGCTAAGTTAGTCGCACTCTCCCACATACAGTTCTCTTGGCAAAGGTTCCTTTGCTAAAAAGGCAGGCACGTATTTTAAACAAAACATAGTGCACCATAAGACCTAGGGTGCTTATCAATGTAGTTTTTATTTTTTTAATTTAAAGATTTTTATTTGTTTTTTTGACAGATAAAGATCACATGCAGGCAGAGGAAGCAGGCTGCCTGCTGAGCAGAGAGCCTGATGCGGGGCTGGATCCCAGGACCCTGAGATCAGGACCTGAGCCGAAGGCAGAGGCTTAACCCACTGAGCCACCCAGGTGCCCCTCAATGTAGTTTTAAATACTTTTTAAAAGCCTCAAAGGAGGGGCGTCTGGGTGGCTCAGTCTGGTAAGGTGTTCGACTCTTGATTTCAGCTCAGTTCATGATCTCAGGGTCAGAGGATCGAGCGTGGTGTTGGGCTCCCTCTGTTCCTCCCCCTATTTACGCACAATCTCTAACGAACAAATAAAATCTTTTAATTTTTTTTTCTTTTTTTCTTTTTTGGGTTAAAGCATCAAAGGAGTGGAAAACAACCAACAAGATCCATGGTTTGAGGATACTAGAAATACTAAGATTCTTCGGGTCCTGTGGCCACAAAGGCAATCAGGTTTCCTCACTGCACTTTCAATGAAGCATAGTTTCTGAAAAGCGGTGTTTTGGATCTTGAGTCCCAGACAGCAGAGCTGACGCTAATCCTGATGCCTTCGAGGTAGAATACAGCTGGCGATTCAAAGCAAGGTTCCCAAGGGAAGGAGAGAGGAACTGACAGGGAGAAAACTCATTCCCTTTTCTGCAGCTCTTCAGGCTAATCCAACACAACCTCTCTCCTCCGTTCAGCTCTAAATCCATGCTACCCTAGAGACTCTGGTCCCGACGGTATTAATGCTGCTGGCATTGCCATTCAAAGCTAATCCTACAACGGTCCCTTAGGAAGGGAGCCTGTCAAGTTTTATGGCTATCAGAACGTTAAAAGACCCGTGCATAGTGGGAGAACCACCACATTAACCTCTCAAATGTAAAGCAAAGGTAACATTCTAAACCCACAGTCTAAATAAACAAAAGCAGGTTACCTCCAACGCAATCTAGAGTTCCAGTCATGCCTTTTCTATCTCTTGGCAGATCGTCTTTCTTACTCTGTAATTTCTCAGTTTTTCTGTCTCTCCCCTTACCTCTTTTGTTTCCTCTCCCATTGCCTTCAATGGCCATTAACTGGAGTTAAGGCTGATTTTTAAATACTCATTTTACGTGACCAATAAAATACAATGCCCACGCCGATGGTGCCTGTTTAAAATCTTTCATGTGCCCCATCTGAATACCATGAAATTCAAAGGAAGAGTACAGAAACCCAAGGTCCCCAATACGCAACCCTAATTTGTCCCTCAAATATCCTACACACAATCAAACCAGACTGCGTATCATGTGATTTTACTTGGATGGTCCACATGTAAGTCCATCACTTACAAATAATAAAATCTTAACCTCTCTTCAAAGCCCCAAACCAGACGTGCCTGAGTGGCTCAGTTGGCTAAGTTTCTGATTCTTGATTTCAGCTCAGGTCATAATCTCAGCATCATAAGATAGAGAGCCCTGCTTCTGGTCCCCACCCCGGGCATGTGGCTCTGCTTAAGATTCTCTCTTTCCCTCTCCGTCTGCCCCTCCCTCTCCCCTCCTTCATACCCCATCCTACTTTTTCTCTCTAAAAAAATTAAAAACAAACAAAAAAACAAAAGCTAAATCAACCATCCCCTCTTATACCAAGCGTTACTACCTTCAGCAATCAGAACTCAAGTTTATTTTTGTGTATGTGACATTTGTACTTTTATGGTGATTTCCAATTTATTTCCCTTATTATCCAACAAGCAACTGGTAAACTCAGAAGACAAGACTTACCTAGACATAGTCACATCTCTCTCTCTCTCTCACACACACACACACAGACACATACAGAGCATAGTATCTTATCTTGAATATAAAGGATGTATCTTTACAAAGTGGGAATTTTAAACTCACTATTCAAAATGTTTCGAGGTTTTCAATTCCAATTTCTCTCCTCCATACCTTATTTTTGAAAGCTCTTGTAATCTCTGATTTCCACCCCCCATGCACTGGTGCCCAAACAAATGAAAGCAAGTCAATCATCCCTGAAATCTGTGTTTCATAATGACATCCTAACATTCTGATATTGCACCTGCGCGTATGCATTATTTGAAATAATACACAATAGCAAAAGGTTACTACTGCACATTCAAAAACTCTTTAAAATGCATATGCATTTTACTAGCCATAGTGGTATCTGCATGCAGAGATTCGAAGAGTCTGGTTATTCCACACAGTAAGGTTTGGCCTGGTCCACCGCGTTAACCCAGGGACTTCTTGAAATGACTCCCTCCCTATTCTAGTCTACTCAGGCCGTGACCTACCACTGTGAATGTCAATCAAGCAGCTATTGCTTGGCCTAACTTCAAATGGCCAACTTTATTTCCAAACTTGCCCTTGAATGAGGAAAGGAAGAAAGCTCTATCTAAGACCAAACCAAAAGCAGGACCTCACTTCTGATTATATGTTGTGGGATATAGAAGTGGGATTGAAAACTGGCTTCAAGGTTTCCGGGCCAACTATCAGATAGAGGAGAGATGCTATAACTAAAGTAGGGCCTAGAGAAAGAGGAGTCAGATTTGAAATGAGGTCGATTCTGCAGTCAGTGACGTTCAGATTTTGCGCTGATATGTTAGGGAAGCAACTGGAATACAGGTGTGGAGGTCAGCACAGCTGGGGATGGAGATTTGAAAAACACCTGTTGAAGAGCACGGGAGTCACAGAAGTGGAGAGCTGAAGATTCAGAGAAAGTTCTGGAAGGAATTGGAAATACCGTATTTCAAAGGCACCTGGAGAAAAAGTACTGAATAAGGCAGGGCATACAAGAGGAACACAGAGAAAGAATGGAACTAGAATTTACTGAGCACCACCAGGGACAAGGGCAGACACTTTACACATGTGACCTCACTTAACCTTCACCGTTTACTCCAGTTGTGACCACTGTCAGTCATACCCATGGTGCATGCAAAGAGCCTGAGAATTCTGGCACCCACTGCCACAGATCAAAGGCTATGTTCATCCTGGAGGAACCAAGAGAGTTGATGAAGAAAGTCAGAGATCAGAATTCCAAGCGGTCAAGAAAGGGGTCAGGGAGGAGGAGGCCTAGAAGAGACTGGGGTTGTCAGTGTCAGAGTGTCTACCACCTCTGAGAACAGCAGCAGGGGAGCGGTGTGAGTGGAAGCTTAATGGCAGGAATGGTCCAGATGGTCAGTCACAATGAATCAAAAAGTTACCTAACGGGCGCCTGGGTGGCTCAGTGGGTTAAGCCTCTGCCTTTAGCTCAGGTGGTGATCTCAGGGTCCTGGGATGGAGCCCCACTTGAGGCTCTCTGCTCGGGAGCCTGCTTCCCGCCTCTCTCTGCCTGTCTCTCTGCCTACTTGTGATCTCTGTCTGTCAAATAAATTAAAAAAATCTTAAAAAAAAAAAACAAGTTACCTAACAACACCTACACAATGACCAACCATATATTATATGAAGACAACAGATTGCTATTACAACAAAGCTCACGTTACTAGAATTTAAACCCAATAAACACCCATCCCAGAACATGGCTCAAGCAGGATCCCCATACTTCATTTAATTGTGATCCATTTTCAGGAATTTTACCTTCTGAGAGTTCAATCACATTCTTAGTATCTTTTTTTTTCTCTTTTCATTCTTAATATCAACACAAAGTCAACATCCCTTCCTATAAGTTAAAGTTGATAATAAAAATTAAATACTAAGAATTTTTTTTAACTGTCTATGACCATCTAGAATTTGAAAACTGAGCTCACAGCCTGAGTAATATGAGTATATGAGCATATATGAGTAATATGCTCCCTAGCAGTTACTGGGGCTCCCTATGCACTCTTTTATTACTTTAATTGATCCTCAAACTCTAAGCAGTACGGGCTATTCTTTATTAATTAACCAATGTATTCCACAAATACTTTTACACAACTAGTATGTGTCTGTGTTCTAGGTCGCAGGGATAAATCAGAATTCCTTGACGAATTAGTGGGGAAAGAATAATAAATACTAAAATAAAATAAAATAATAAAAAAATATATAAAAAATGGTAGATGGTTCAAAGTGTCTTAAAGGGGCAATTAAAAAAAAGTTAAGATATATTTCGATTGAGAAAAATGAGGCACCCAAGCAATGCTTGGCTTGTGGAGGGCAGTGACAGGTTTACAGCACGAGGGACTCTGGTAGACTGGAGGTCAGACACAGAGAGAATGACCAGAGCAAAGGCTTCTGGACATTCCGGTGCGTTGCCTCTTGCCAAATGCCACCGTCACTCCTGAGGACCAGAGCTCCACAATCCACAGTGAGCACGAAACCCGTCAGAGGCTGCCCAACTGACACCCGGTACTAGGTGTCTGGATGTCTGGATAAAAGAATGAAAAACAGAACCTGAGAAACTGGGGAAGGCATAGTCCCTTATTGAATACAGTCAGTAAGGCGGGAGCTAAGTTAAATTATCCTTGGTCTGTATCTTCACAGGCATTTCGCCAAACTGAGATTGAAAACGCAGGGCAATTAGGTTAGTGGTGTTAAATCCTGGTATATCTGTAAGTCATGAGGACCCATCGAGTTAGTCTTATAACCAGTCTTACATAGGGTGAATATTACTGGGGAAGTGTAACTGTCATTGCTGTGTTAAACGGAAAAGCAAGCTAGAGAAGATAAGTATGGTCCTAGATGCTTCCCCTTTTACAATATCCCAAATGCTCAATTATCTACATAATGTGGGAGTTAGGGTCACAAGACCCCTCCTTCCATGCGGGCAAAACTAATCTGTGTATTGGGGCACCTGGGTGGCTGAGTGGGTTAAGCGTCTGACTCTTGATTTGGCTCAGGTCATGATCTCAGGGTCCTGGAATCCAACCCTATGTCACTGTGCTGTATTTACTGAAAAAACTCCCCGTGTAAGTGGACCCACGCAGTTCAAACACATATTCTTTAAGGATCAATGTATATCTTAATGACTTTAAGACAAGAAGATACAACATAGAAGGAATTTGTCCTTGGGGTGCCTGTGTGGCTCAGTCATTTGAGTGGCTAACTCTTGGGTTTCTGCTCAGGTCATGATCTCCGAGTCATGAGATGGAACTCCGGAGTCTGTAGGAGATTCTCTCCCCCTCCCCTGGCTTACACACACACACCCCTCTCCCTTTCTAGGTAAGTGAAGTAAAAATAAAAATATAAATATAATAAAATAAAAATAATAAAATAACAATCATATGTTTATAATTCTTTAAGTTCCCAGAAGTGTGTTATCTCTTATCTCCTTTCCCTGGGATAAATGCTGGGGAAAGGAAAAAAAAGAAAAAAGAAGAAAAAAGACAAATCTCCTAAGTCAATAAATATGTAATTTTATAACCTTCTGAAAGAGCTTACTGTTTTCAATACTCACCAAATTACATGCCCACGGTAGAAATTTCTATTTCATAAAAGAATGCGATAAAAATTGATGATGTAAACCAGCCCAATCTGTCAAGTAACATGGCATTCACCACGGCCTCAGGGCAAAGCGACTGCAAGCCACCCGTCCCCTCCCCTGTGCACCCCGAGAGGACTTTCCTTATGCCGCGTGAAACTTACCATTTAAGTGAATGAAAACGGGACTAGACTCAAAGTGCAACGTATCTATTAAGTTAAAAGGTTAATTTTCTGACTCATGGTCTGGATATTGGAGCTGTGAAGGAAAGCGAGTCATTGTATGCTCCCTAAATGAGCTTTCAGTGAAACAAGACACGGGAGGGGAGAAAGGGATATGTCTCCTGTTTAGGTCCATTAGTTCCAGCAGCGGGGTGCTTGCTGCCTGTCGCACCTGTGCTGCCTGTCCCCGTGGAGGCAGGGCGGCCAGGCCCCTGCCGGGATGTCAGGAATGGAATGTCGGAGCTGCCGCACAGGGTGAGCTGGGACACCTAACCCTCAGCTGCGGCTCCCTCCATGAAATGGGGACACGATGTGAAAAATAATGAGAAATGGGCCAGAATGGACTTGGCCGGGCACTCAAAATACGCTGCCTTTCAGCTGCCCTGAGGTCATCCCCAGGAAATGTAAAATTTAGAACCTATATCCTCCGCCTAGAAGAGTTTCCTCTCCAAATGGAGATCCCCTGAAAAAAATGTTGCCAATAAAAGAGGCTAGGAGTGGACAAGGGAGAAAACCCCTACGGGGTGTTTTTAGGCACTGGGTCCCCGTTAGTGCTGGATATTGCCTATAATCCTACTGAGACTCTGACAGATGCTGTTTTTCCTATTTTATTTTCTGGATGACAAAACAAAGGTTCAGTAAAAAAGGCAACGAGTTAAATGGCCAAAGAAGGGGTCAGACTGAGGTCTATCACATTCCAAATATAAATTACAACTAATATTTATTGGACGGTTATAACGCAGCACTTTACATAATCTTACTAAATACTTAAAATAATCTTACCAATAAGGAAATGCATTCTGTTTTAAACTAGGGAAACTGAGGCAAGCAGTGTTAAACAGCTGCTTGAGAACACTTGGCTGCTAAATTTTGGAGTGAGTTTTAGAACAAAGCAGTCTAATTCCAGAACCATGGCATAAAATACACACATGCCTCCCGAGGAGCTGTCTTTCCTCTAGATGCTCAGGGAAAGAGGGTCTACAGTCAAGAAAAATTCACTCACACACACACACACACACACACACACAGACACTTGTTTAAATTGAGAAGAGGTGTTAAAGTTCCAGTCTACTCATTTGTCTTAGAAAAACATAAAAGAATAAATTAGAATGGTGTGGAAATCAAGTAAATTCAACATGTCCCATTTCTCTCCGTTCTGAAGATTTTTACTAAAAAATATGTTCTACTTCTCAACAACAAGTGTCTCTGATTAATGTCCACGTACACCTGCCCAGTCTCTCACAGGAAAACAGAAAAAGAAAGGGAACAGAAAGGGAGCAATAAACCCTGTGAAGAGGTTAACAGAAATGAATAGACGTATTCCACCAAAGGTACCCTGGACAGACCTTACAGTCTCCAGATTCAGGACAATGACCCAGCCCCACAGGACGGAGGGGTCATCACCTGACATGGGGCCCTTAACTTCCACCCTCATTCCCGCCTGGACACTTAACAGCCAGGTATGGGGACCCTCAGCAGAACAAGAGATCGTCATGGGTCTGCTCCACACTCAGGTCCCGCAAACCCCTTCTTTCAATATCCCTCCAGGTTCTGAGGCTCAGGAGCAGAGACAAAGAAAGTTTCTCACAGGTTAAAGTTGTTTCTCTTTCCTGCCCAAGCCTCATCCCCACCCAACTCCTCCCCATTTCCCCTCCCCTTCCCTTCCCCACATGGAACCCAGACCTTATCTGTGGTTAAAACACAGAGCTGGGCCCGTCCTGTTCCCTCTTGTGTAAATGCAGCAAGATTCCTGATACAGTGGCCTGTAATCCCTAGTCAAAGTCTGATAAGAGTCTCTTAGGTGAAGAGAGTAAACATATTAGCTTTACAGGAGAATGGACTAACTGAGTTAAAAATACACAGACTAGGGGCGCCTGGGTGGCTCAAGTGGGTTAAAATCTCTGCCTTCGGCTCAGGTCATGATCCCAGGGTCCTGGGATGGAGCCCCACATCGGGCTCTCTGCTCAACAGGGAGCCTGCTTCCTCCTCTCTCTCTGCCTGCCTCTCTGCCTACTTGTCATCTCTGTCTGTCAAATAAATAAATAAAATCTTAAAAAAAAAAAAATAAAAAATACACAGACTATGGAAGAAAGAGAGGCCAGCAGGAAAGGACAACTAAAATCATCCCAATTTCAGGCTAGATGACCACCTTCACAGAAGGCATCCACAGAAACTACTGGATGTATTAACAACCACGAAGAAAAATCAAACGGCCAGTTACAGAGTTTCACCTGCCCGCCCCCCCACATCTTCCGGCCACCGTTGCTCCCTTTATCCTTACTCCCTCTGAACCCCCCAGGTCAAGCCTGAGCTCCTTTTTCATTTAATATTAATATTACATTTAAATATAATTTTATTTATATTTATTTTATTGTATTTTATAGTTATTTATTACAGAAATAATATTGTTATTTTAGATTTATATATGATATATAATTATATTTATAAACAAAATATTGAGTATTATTATCTGCTTCTTTTAGTGCTGATCTGAAGATCATTTTCACCAGGAGTTCCTCATTTAATAAAATGAATCATCCACACAACCCAGAGAAGTAGGAGTTCTCCCATGTGCCAGATCAGGAAACCTGACGGAGGTCACCCGGCCAGCAGAGCAGGAACTTGAGTTGGTTGGAAATGCAGTGCCACTCCCGTTCTGCCATCTTTCAACCCCTCTGAGGCGGCGGCTGCCTCTCACACCCTTCTTTCTCTATCCTAGCCTTCTGGTCCTCTGCTCTTCTATGCCATCACCAAATGTGCGACATTTCAGAATTTAAAACGGTTCTCAAATGGTCACACAACTCAAGGCAGGCTCTCAGCCTTTGTCAGATACTCCCCCTCTGATACCACCAGATAAAGAATCCGATTAGAATGTGCAGCCTCAAACAAATTAAAAGCAGAGAGTATTTAAAAAAAAAAAATTCCATCCATATGCCAAAAAAAAAAAGGAAAAGGATAAAGAGATACTTCAAGAATATACATAATGTATTAATAGTGGTTCTCTCTGAGTGATAGGATCGTGGGTAATTTTCTTCACTCTGGTACTTTATGCTTCCTAAATTTTCTGTAATTAATATATATTACACTGTTTCACATGGGGGGGAATGATCTGAAAAGCGATAAGCAAGGAAAACACGGAAATAAGGAGTCTGCTGAGGAAAGAAGCAAAGGGACAGGCTGTCACGGAGGGGAAGGAGGCAGATTCTGCCAGGTCCTTGGGGGGCTGTGTGAAGGTGGGGGTGAAGGCGGCTACCACCATTCCCACAGCACAGGGGACCCTGAGCAGAAGGCTTTTTCTCTCTCTCCAGCAGGAAGTATGACTTCTGGGAAACAGCCACCCCTCCCTAAGGGCTGCCAACCCTTTCCACATCCAAACACGCTGACTTGTACCAACAGAGAATGCCTATCCTCTAAAACAAGTTTGAAGATGGTTTGGATCTGGGCTGAGGAGGAGTTGATTATTCTGTAGGCAGAGCTAATTATTTTGACCCGATGCTTGGAGAGCCCCCTGGTATCAAATATGTGACTCAAATTCATCTCCAAGGTCATCCAACCCACACTGTCTTCAATCCTAATCTTAAGGCAAAACTGAATTTTCTGTAGCTCTGCAGTCACATCGCTAAATGGCTGAAATTGGCGTCAACTGTAAGGGTTTCCAGACTCGACTCTTGGAGTTCTTAGACCCAAATTAAGTGTCCTGTTTTCCTTCATGTGGGCAAACCCACATTACTTTCCTCAACGTGAAGACAGAACACTGGAAACAGAAAAGGTGTTTTAATGTGAGCCTTGTTTCTCTACGAGAAAGTCCGACCTACCACAAAACGAACTCATGAAAAGGGAGAAAAACGGATGCAGAAAGTGAAATTATTTCAAATGTTATGTTAACTGAGTATCAAAATAATAAACACCAAAAGCAAGCAGGCCAGTAGGAACAGGTAATAAATCCAAATACTTGTGGGAATGGGACCTCATTAGGCTTGAAAAGAGGAACAGTGTTGCACAAACTGGTTATTACCACAGGGTTCTCACTCCGTCCCCTTTTCTTTTTTCCTCTTAAGAAAAAAAAAAAAAATGGGACAGAGTCCAAATCTTTTAATACGTAATTTCTTTCCTTACTGTACATGTCTCAGCAGGTTGCCATCAGCTGTTATTTGTTAAGGATCCGTGTAAACATTAAGGCCAGGAGACTGACTCACCCGTCAGAACAGGAGGAGAAAGGACATGATCACACTGTTACTTTCAACCGCCTTCATGTTCAGCATTACCCATTACAGACGAGGTAGCAGCTAACCCTCCTGAACATGAAGCATCTGAGCACAGTTGGAAGCAAATTCTAGAATGCAACAACGGAGCAGCAGGTGGGCTGGGGAGGCTTGGGTTTGAGAAGGAGCATGAGAAGTGGCTCTGCCATACAGCAGAAGCAGCCCGTGGGGGTCTCCTGGGAACACGTGTGGACTCCGGACAACCTTCTTAGAAGCAGAGCAACAGCCACGAAAAGCTGCTACACGAGGAACCCTGGCATCTGTGGGCCGATGGCTTGGTGTGTCCAATTCGGGCACGGGACACAGAGGGAATGCGTTTTCCAGCTCCACTGGGTGTTTCCACAGCCCCGCCGAGCCAGGAAGGAAGAAGTACAGCAGGACATTGTGGTCTGCAGGAAGGCAGTTCCTTTTGTTGTCAAAAAGCTGTCCATTCCACCCAGGGTGGACTCTACTACCCCACTGAATGGTGCATGAACGCAATTCTTAGATTTATTTCTTTTAAATTTTATTTATTTATTTATTTATTTATTTATGTATTTATTTATTTGCTAGAGAGAGAGAGAGAAAGCACAGAGAAAACACAAGCAGGGGGAGCTCCAGAGGGAGAGGGAGAAGCAGACTCCCTGCTAAGCAGGGAGACCCATGCGGGACCAGGTCCCAGGATCCTGTGATCATGACTGGAGCTGAAGGCAGCCCCCCAGCTGACTGAGCCACCCAGGCGCCCCAGTAAATGTGATTCTTCTTTTTGGTTTTTTTTTTTTTTTTAAGATTTTATTTATTTGACAGAGATCACAAGTAGGCAGAGACAGGCAGAGAGGTGGGTGGGGGCGGAGGAAGCAGGCTCCCTGCTGAGCAGAGAGCCCAATGTGGGGCTCGATCCCAGGACCCTGGGATCATGACCTAAGGTGAAGGCAGAGGTCTAACCCACTGAGCCACCCAGGTGCCCCACTAAATGCGATTCTTTAAGCACTCTCTCCAACCAGCAAGTACCCTGGAAGTCCTTCAAATACCAGCTGTAAGTGGCTGAATATGCTGGTGTCCACACCTCAAGGGCCTGGGAATTAATTTACAAAGGCTTATTCAGAATCACTTGGTCAGCCCAGTGCACCAGGTGCAATCAAGTTAAGCATCAGATGTTAACTGGACATCCTGTGGCTATCATTTCACAATACATGCAAACAGCAAATAATCACATCGTGTATCTAAAACTAATATAACATTATGTCTCTTAGATCTCAAGAAGAAAATCATTCAAAAAAAGAGAAAAGAATTAGTGAAGGTACAACTGTTTCAAACTGTGTCCTAAGACCACTCCAGAAAGGAAGGTCAAGCAAGAATTACCAGAAACATCCAACAAAGAGCTTCTAACCATGCTTAGTACTGAAAGTGAAAAATTGGAAACACCTTTTAAACCTTTTCTCTGAGATAAACTGAACGTGAAAATCCATGTAGAAAATGTTTATACAGGCAAGTTTATTACTCTAGTATAGATTAATAGATTAACCACTTCAATGCCTCTGAAATACTGATCATTTCTTACATTCTTCAAAGCATTAGACCTGTTTCTGCTTGCAGAAGCCATGTGTACTTTCTGAGCTCAGAGTCAATTTGCCTGGGACTCAAAATCCTCTTTCAGCTAACTTTTGCTTTGTATAATTTTTTACAAAATTCCTGGCAGTCCTCAGGCAGGAATTACACAGCAATCACAAATGGAAACAGAGAAACAAAAGATAACTCTAATTCATGACTGAACCATGATAGAAAGGAAAAAATATGCAAATTTACTTCCTCTACAAATTAAGCCTTTTTGCCTTCCAACTCAGGGTTGATTCTGGATGATACCTCCTTTTTCTTGGTTGATGTATGTGAGAAGATTTTTTTTTTTAAAAAAAAAGAATAAAAGTAATGTAAGTAGGGTGACAATTATATCCATCTATCTGTATCATGCCAATCTGGACCAAACAATTTTTGTGTTTCTAGATATAGACAAAAACATTTTACCCAAATGTCTTTTATTTTTTACATTACAGCTACTCAAATCGAAACAGAATTTTCTATTTGGGTAAAGGCCATGGCTTGATTTTCCTCTCAGCAAAGCGGAGACTTCAAATACAAATGTTTGCCTGAAAGAAGGGAGAGATGTATGAAGAGATACCACGTACAAAATTACCCAATTCCCAATGAAAATGTGTCAGGAGCGAGCACTTCTAACTGGGTCACCAACCCTCTTCCTCCATCAAGGGAGTGACAAGGTCTCTTTCAAAGGGCACTGGCTAAGACAAACCAAATACACTGGTTTTTGCAAAGGAAATTTCAATCATGGATCAACCGTCATTCGGGTATTTCAATTTATCCCATTGAAAGGTAAGAAAATACTGATCGGCTCAGATTTAACAATCTAGTTCTGATTGCTGGCCACTCTAATTCACTAAGCAGGCCCATGAATTAACCAAATCCCTTGTCCTTAGAAGGGCTCAGTATTCATACTTCAGTTTCTGCTCAAGGAACCATTTCTGAGCCATTTGATGGGCCTTCAGGTGATAAGCAAAAATTCAAAGTAGTCACATGAAAATGGTCCAGTTTCGCTGAGCCACCCAAACAGCTTTGGCACAGAAACTGTTACAAAGTTACATTCAACAATGCGCAGGCTGATTAATACACCCATTATTTATCTGATCATCGACATCTCTGAACACCGGCATCTTTTTTATATAAAATGAGTTACAACAGATCATAAGCCCAGTCTGTCTTCTTTTGACTTGGTTTCTCTATTTCTGTCTGTGGCTCTTTGCTAACGTCAGAATGAAAACACGGAGGGCAGTGGGGAGTCATGACCCCATTCCAGGTCTCCACATGTGTCAGTGAGGGATACAGGCATGTGTGTGACTAAGGGGTTGATGATTGAGGGAGGAGGAAAGCTGTGTTCAAAGCATAAATTCAAAGCCCTGTTCCTGAAAGAAAAATGTTGAAACCCTGGTCTACACCCATCTGTGACTCCTAAAGTCAATACAGCTTCTAGACACACAGATTATAGCCCTCTGAACGAGTTCCAATTTTGGAGTTTCCAGAAATATGTAATAATGATACTATCTGGAGCTCTGCCTCTTCCAAAAAAATAAAATTAAAATATAAGATAAAAAAATCAGGGCGCCTGGGAGGCTCAGTGAGTTCAAAGTCTCTTCCTTCGGCTCAGGTCATGATATCAGGGTCCTGGGATCAAGCCTCCCTGCTCAGCAGGGAGCCTGCTTCCCCCTCTCTGCCTGCCTCTCTGCCTACTTGTGATCTCTGTCTGTCAAATAAATAAAACGTAAAAAAAAAAAAATCAGTATGATTTCAAACGCAACCTGATAACAAGTTTTGTGATTCCTATGCCAAAAACATGCCTCTGAGGTAGGACCTAAGAGAGACAATCTCTCTCTGAAAATTGAAATAGCCTTCTACATGGCTACGACACTCCAACTTCTGGACTCTGACAACATGGGAGCCATAGTGTAGAAAAACACACAGAGCCACACCACACGTGTTAGAACAAAAGCCCCTTGTGAGACCACATTTTCCCATACATCTGTGGCACCATGTGTCTCATACCTAAGTAAATAAAACATACATGGGGCACTGGGATGGTCAGTTGGTTAAACGTCTGCTTTCCCCTCTCTCTCTTCCCCAGCTCTCTGTCTGTCAAAGAAATAAATAAAATATTTAAATGAAGTAAAGAAAGAAAGAAAGAAAGAAAATGTACATAGAAGAGCCCTAGTTAGGGTACCCACTCTCCTCTACCGCTGATTGTTTAGTCTGTCTAATCTGGAAAGCAGAGATTCGCCTGCAAATATCAGTCCAATGATTTCTCTTGAAGGGTATCAGCAGAGCCATTTTAACTGGTATCTTTTTTTTTTTTTTAATAGAGATTCTATTTATTTGCCAGAGAGAGAGAGAGCGTGCGCACAAGCAGGGGGAGGCAGCAGTCAGAGGGAGCAGCAGACTGCTCACAACCTGGGACTCAATCTCATGACCCTGGGATCAAGACCTGAGCTGAAGGCAGATGCTCGACGGACTGAGGCCACCCTGGCACCCCTATCTGGTATCTTTGTAAAGATAACTAAAAGGAAGCTTTGAGACTGGCCCACTAGGCAGATAAACTACAACATGCCTACTAAAGAATGAACTGATGCAAAACAGACTTCTAATAAATTAATCAGTACATCATGGGTGTTCCAGCCACCCACAAGCCATGTGGGAAATAATTCCTCTGCCCTCATCCTAGCCCTGATGCTGGCCGTAATTCTATTTCCATTTGTGGGTCATCTTAGCTAATCCACATCCCTGCTCTAAGCAAGCTTTCTTTTTAACCAAATGCTTGGTTAACTCCAGAAAATTCTGATAACTTCTCTCTACAAAAGCTCCCAAGTTCTAACACTGGGAAGGACCTCACTCGTGGAAAACTTGCATCTTACAGGTGCCCAAGAGCCTGAAATGTCCCTCTTCCCTGGTCTGGCAGCAGTGTATGTGCTGGGGGCGGAGGATTTCCCTACTTTTTGGAAGGAAAAGAACAAACATCCTGGAGACTGTGATTATCCTGGAAGCCCAAGTCCACTTGGTGGCAGCTCTATCTACAAGACTTAGTAGTTGATAATTTCTAGCTCTGCTAGAGCTGCCACATTTAGTTTTATGCTTATAATCCAACTGAAGACACTTTCCCTCCTATGTACCTGTATTTCACCTCACCTCCCCCCACAAAAGTTTCCATAGAAGCTCATCCCTCTCCAGTAGACCAAATTCCTCCTTACCAGGGCATCTACATAATTAATTTTCATTTTTTATTGTTATGATAATTATTTTTATTAACCCAAAGGAACATTATTCAGAGCATCCAATCCAAACATGTGGAATTAGCTTATTTCTACCTGGCGGGGACTGACCTGGTCAGACTATATGATGCTGACTCAGCACTTTCTTGGAGCCACAGGCCTTTCTCTTTCTCTTCCTACCAAGTTAAAGAGAAACGATGAGCACTATTACCTCCCTTCAGTCATGTACTTAGCAAGGGGACCAAGAAATCCCTTTCAGCTCTGGGTCAACCAGTCTTCTCTGTGTGGGCAGCAGAGTTCACAGTGGCATCTAAGTGCTATTCCCTCAACCTACAGAACCACCTAAGAGCTCCTTTAAAATTCTGATCACAGGGGCGCCTGGCTGGCTCAGTCCATTAAGCCTCTGACTTAGACTCAGGTTATGATCTCAGGGTCCTATGACTGAGCCCCACATTCTTCTCCCTGTTCAGTGGGGAACCTGTTTCTCCTCTCCCTCTGCTGTTTCCCCTGCTTGTGCTCTCTCACACTCTTTGTCAGATAAATTAAAAAAAAAAAAAAAAATGAGATCACAAACTCAAAACTCTTGGGATGTGACCTTAAAATTAAGTATTTGCAGCAAACACCCAACATGATTCTAAAGTGCAAAATAAGGGTCCATTTTTGGAACCTTCAGGGTTCACTATCAGAGGGAAAGCCCAGAAGGCAATCGTCTTCCATGCACTTCTACTCTGCCATTTTTACACCTATAAAAAGTTAACAACCAGGTGCTGACCTTCTCAAACAGTTCCAAATCCCAAATCTAAATAAACATCATCACCATTTTTTTAGTGTCCTAAACGATCCATCTACAAGGTAATAAAACATCAATCATTCCAAATCTAGAGCCCTTTTTTGGGGGGGGGGCACTCTTTAAACAACTGATTTGTTGTTTTCTCCTTTTGTTAAAATGAAGCTGATCACCCTTTAAATATAACCTTCAAGTCAACTTTACTCTGAGGCTTCCTTATCTTCCTGCTACATACCTAAAGTAGTAGAACAAAGATTTGGGTAAACATGACAAATCTTGCTATCAATGGCACATTCCCTTTACTTCGATGGAGTATCTAGACTCTTGCAAGATCAATAGCTCTCAATGGCCAGAAGATAGGAGGCAATCAATGACTATCTAAGGAATGGACCAGAGGAAGAGAACCCGGCCTCTGTGCTGCCCTTCAAAGTCTTCCCCAAATTCAGTCTCCTCAGCCTCTGGGTGAGGCAGTCCTGTTCGCAGCTCGCAGACGCCCACTCCTTTTCTACCACCTTTATTTAACCACATTTAATCAGGTTCCTCCCTTCGGCTTGGAAGACTCCCCAGATAACGCCAATCAACATGGACGGTTCTTTCCAATCTCCAGGCAAACGGCATTGACTCTCCTCTCACACATTTGGATGCTTAAGAGCTAAAAGGCACTGACAGGTATAGACTTATCTCAGCTAATTATTCTCTAGATGAGGAAGCTGGCGTGTGAAAGCCAAGGAATTTGTCCATGATTAGATAATTGGGTATTTTCAAAAGAAATTAGAAACTCAAAGTCTCTCCAACCTGAAGTACTCTTTCTCAAGCTGATTGGAGGTCTTTTGGGGGCTTGGGCTTTAGATGAAACAGTATTATTGTGGTTATTACTATTATCATTATTTGTAAGGGAGAGAGAGAGAGTGAGCCAAGTGGAGAGGGGCACAAGGAGAGGGAAAGGGAGAATCTTTTTTTTTTTTAAAGATTTTATTTATTTATTTGACAGACAGATCACAGGTAGGCAGAGAGGCAGGGAGAGAGAAGGAAGCAGGCTCTCTGCTGAGCAGAGAGCCCGATGCACAGGGCTCCATCCCAGGAAAGGGAGAATCTTTTTTTTTTTTTTTTTTTTTAAAGATTTTATTTATTTATCTGACAGAGAGAAATCACAAGTAGATGGAGGGGCAGGCAGAGAGAGAGAGAGGGAAGCAGGGAGAGAGCAGAGAGTCCAACGCGGGACTCGATCCCAGGACCCTGAGATCATGACCCGAGCCGAAGGCAGCAGCTTAACCCACTGAGCCACCCAGGCGCCCAGGAAAGGGAGAATCTTAAGGGGATTTCCATCTCACAATCCTGAGATCATGACCTGCGCCAAAATCAAGCGTCTGACAGCTCAACCCACTGGGCCACCCAGGTGCCCCAGATGAAAAATTATTTTTAATAAATGTCCTGGTGCTTGCTCTTTCCCTGAAGTCTGATCATCAGAGTATGGATGTTTTGCCGTAGAGCGGAGACATTCTTCAAAGTTAAATCTCCAAATCTCCACTAATTCTGAAATTAGAAAATCCCTCCATAAGCCATAATTTGGCTAATTCCCTTATCTCCGAAAAAAGGTTATTATAGTCCCAGTTTAGGATGACTGAAATGTGAGAACGTGTAACAAATCGGAAAGACGAAGACACACTGAAAGGAAGCACAGAATCTTGGTTAAGGTGTAAATCAGTAGCCAGATCTCTCAGGCTGAAACCCAATTCTTCATTTACTAAACTGCGTGACTTTGGACAAATTGCTTTGCTCCTCTGAGCCTGAGTTTGCACATCTATGAGGAGAGGATAATGACAATTACTCCTTCACCACGTTGTGGTGCTACAAAGAAATTGCTTAGCACAGAGCCAAATTCTCATCAGGCATGTGCACACTGGCCTCGATACAAATGATTTAAATTAATAAAACTAAAAAAGGTAAACCACTATATGCCATGGGCCTTGGCATGCATTTGTAAACTGCTGTTAATACTAATCCATGCATGCTTTTTATTCACTTGTTGATTCATTTCAATAGGGACTATGTGTCAGGCTTAGTTCCAGGTTCTGAGGATTCAGTGGGACCCAAAGAGGGCCCGAGGGCCCCACCTTCATGCACACTGCCTTGTGGGTGACAGAGAAATCCCCAAAGGCTGGCGACCTACCTTGTCCTTATTCCACTAATGTCACCAACGTTCCAAATACTTCTTTTGAAGCTGCATTCAAAGCAATTTAAAAGTCACTCATGGGGAAGAGTTGTTATTCTGCAATCACTCATTGTTCTTGACTCAAAAGCAAGATGACACAGCACGCTTGATCTCTTCATTTATCAACAACCTTGTCTATGAATCATTTGATTTCTAAAAATTAAATCTACCTTAAAGGACAAAACTGCCCAATACTAAGCACATTTGAAAAGAAGGCACCAGATATTCTGAAAAAAGCAATTCCAAAAAAGTTCCAAAGTCATGGTGGCATTGTCATAATTCTACAAAGCCGTCAAGGAGACCGCTTTCAAGGATTCATTTGTGAGGCAAGTCTCTGCACGGGCTCTTAAAAAGTTGTGTTATACTCCAGAGGTACACAGACTTCTGTGTAAGTATATTGCTCAGAAAACTGAAGGCTGGGCATGCACAAAATGAGTAATTTATTGAACTGAACCAAGAGCCTAAAACATACTGGCATGAAATAGATGTGTGGTAGGTGGGGTTGTAAGTCTTCTCTTCTAAGACACAAGTGAAAACCTCCGTAGGGATACAGCTCCACCTGTAATTTATCTCTACATTATTCTTGTGTGTAATATTATTTTTGGCACGTTAATGCATTGTCAAAGAATTCCAATCTAGTGACATGACAAAAGCTGTATTTCATTTCGGAATATAAAAAGTCTGAAAATCAATTGAATTACATATCAATGACATGCAGTAAAGATAACCAGTATATTCTGGGTAATGTCACTTTTCCAGAATGATTAGCAGCCTAGAGCTATTAGATTAATTACTGGAGTTTTATTCTTACTATTATAATCAGTTGGATTTGCTAAAGGGAGATAAAGGCTCAAAGCTCTTCCCCCCCCCCAAAAAAAAGAAAGAGTAATTTGCCAGAATCCACATAATTCAGATGATTAACTTCCTTTCTTGGCACTTGACTAAACCCATGAGTTTATGCTGGCAAATAAAATAAGTACTGGAAGTTGAAGTCACTCTTTGATCTAGTAAATAAACCCAAAGAAAATTCAGCCTCAATAACATTCTTTAAATTTATGACATACCCAGTATTGTAACAAGAAGGTGGCAAATTCTGGTTTCTTACAGCAAATACATGATATGTTCCCTAAGTGTGCTTCAAAAATCAGTGGGCTGTTTATAAATAAACAAAATCACAGTGACAGTTGTCTTTTTACTTTTGTTTACTCATTTATTCCAATAATCACATATGGAGTGCCTGGACCAAATAGGACCCTATATACTACATTGTCTCCGACACTGTAGGGGATGCAAAGATAGATGGAATATAGACTTAGCCCTGGAAGAACAAAGATTCTGGCACTGAATTCCATATACAGTTGTATCAGTTGTTCACTGAACAAGGGTATCCAACTCAAGGGGAAAATGCAACTTTAACGAAAATGCAACCTAAACTCTTTTTACCTAACTCAGGGCCACAATAACCCAGTAGTGAGAGAGGAAGAGCTAGTATTTTTTGAGTGACTACTATATCCCAAGCATGGTTCCGGGGCTTTCCAAGTACTTACATGTCTAATCCACACAACAACCTGATAGAGTAGGTATTACTACTACTTACGTTTTACATAGAACACAGAAACAAACTGACTTGCCTGAAGTCAAACAATTAATAAGTTGTAGGGAGGTTATTCACTAAGGAACACTCTATGCCCTGAAACTAAGAATGCCTCAACAGAAAATATAAAAGTGACATTAGGGAATGTAATCGAAATACCCACCAAGTTGCATGGGAGAAGAAAGTGCTGCTTTAACAACGCCTTGAAGATTGTGTACTACTGAGGCCGACAGGATGTGGGACAGCTTGAACTGTGGATGAAAGCCCAGCCATTGGATGCAGTGAAGGAACATTTTAGAAAGAGCTTGGACCACCCTTCTCCAAAGGGCCATATGTAAAAACCAGGGATCATTTCAGAGTAGGAGTGACTGTGATCAACACTCAGGTTTAAGAAGATTTATAATCTTGATGTGTGTGTGTCTGTATGTGTGCATATATACATATACATATGCATATACATATACATATATACACACACACACATACACATATCATTATAATTATATATCCAGCCTATATACTGAAGCCGGGGTAGGTATGGAGGAGGGAAGCAGGTACAAGAGGAGAGATTTGTCATCGTGCCCAAATACTCCTTCATTTATTAGCACTCGTCCATTTTTACAAGACAATTTTCTTAATTAGTTCAATAAATCCTCTCTATTCAGAGCAAAACATTCAGCTGCCGCTCCTGTGATTACTTAAGTTTCTATGTGCAAGACAAAACAAATACACATCCAACCAGGGATACCTTGAGCCAGTGAATTGTCAATTTCCTCAGCGGTCTTAACATCTGAGAGAAGTCAACAGGATCAACGTGTAATTTAACTGGGCCAATGCAACTGAAGTTACCAAACAGGCCAGTTTTGATCAATGCAGTACCTTTCCTCTTTTTGTACTGATCTCACCTTTTTAAAATTTTATTTTATATTTGATGGGCATACCACAAAGCTTTCTGTACCAACGAGTCCTCTCAGCACAGGATGAGGGAAATAGTGAGAGAGATTTTATTGAATCCATGAGTGGGAGGGGCAATTACTGTTGAATTAGAATAATCTTAAAATTAGAAGGGACCCGAGTTAATTATTCCTGTCTTTCTTTCCAATGAGGGATACTTGCTGAAGCGCCTCATACCAAAAAGACTCCCTCTCGTTTCTGCTTAAACACTTTCCCTGGCGGAGAGCTCACTGCTTATCTTTGATGGGCTGGCTGTCCAGGCATTTGAAGCCTCACTGACACGGGTTAACAGAGGGAGATAGGGAAGAACCGGTATCCAGAGGAACTAGGTCTATAGAAACAGAGAGTGGGCCAAATCCGTGTCCCAAATGCAAAGCTAGGTGCTGATGTGGAACACTGTCAAACTTTCAGGACTTCGGATCCACAAGGCAGAGAACAGAAGCAGCTGGGGGAGGGAGATGGCGGGGCGGGGAGAGGCACAAGAAGGGACCATCGTGGAATCAGGTAAGCAACCCACATTCAAGTCGATGATACGATTCTGTGAGACTGAGCAACACAGTGGCAGCAGCCTTGGGGAAGGGAATGGCAGGCTCATTCACAGACGATTTTGGGAATACAGCCAAAGGTGCTGGTCCCAGTGGGGAACTGGAATGCTAAGCTGGAAAGAGACAGGAGTAGTTATAGTTTCTGGGCCAATAAAGTGTGTGGGAAGCTGTAACACCACAGGCATGTTGATGCCAATACTCACCCCAAGCAAGACAGGAGGAATGCAGTCTGCAACAGCAAAACGCATCCCTACCCAACAAGTAGGTGATTCTAAGGTTACCACTGAATCATTTTCTTGGTCTGCACTGGCAGTCCAGAGGAAAAGACAAAGTATCACCACGTAAGCAGAATAAAACCATTCTATCTTTAGACATGTCCGGCAAGAAGCCAGAGAGGATAGGTACCAAGAATTTTCCCCAATAGGACTACAAGTTGACTTTGTGTGGACGGGTTTCTCTGTGTTTTCAAAATGCTCTACAAGGAACAGGATTAGTTTCATGAATAAAATGTGTTCGTTCACTTAACAGAAAAAAATAGCGATATGGCTTTATATTTCATATTGCTTAGAGGTTAATTGCAGAAAGCAGAATGCATGTTGTACCTCTGAAGAGACGCACTCACGGTCTCATTGTTTGTGAAGATTCTACCGTATTCCCAAATGACAAACTCTTCTAGATTAGGGCCAATGTGTGTGGGATTCTTTCACGGAGGAGGGAGCCAAGAGGATTACAAAAAGGTGGGAAGGAAGGGACGAAACGGTTTTCCATTTTCCATCCATGCAATTGAAAAAAATAAATAAATAAACCTGCAAGATGCTTAGTTTGTTTTAAAGTGGGGAAGGTGCAAAATTGACCTGGATAATTAATATCCCATAGTGAGAAAGTGGGTCCCTGGCGATGACTGCAGGAATGCTCAGATACATACTCGGATGACCTAGTTTAAAGGTGTTGAAGCTTTGAGGTGTAACAAGATGAATTTTAAGGTCACAGAAACAATTGATTACATGGCAATCAATGCATTTAACTCATAAAGAAGGAGAATCAGCCAATCCTACAGGGATCTGAACTCCTGGTTTCTATGTGTGAATTTTAAAGTCCATGCACTGTCCATGAAGTCATTTTCCTTTCCAGCTGGGGAAACCCCGAAGGCATTCAGTAAAACTCTTAAGACAACAGTGTCTAAGCGATTATATAAAGACAATCAGCCTCATCAAGTTCACTTTAACAATGTCTTTTTGAAAGGCAGCGTTTCTCTGGGTTTTAAGAGCAATGATGCTCCTTGGATAGGAGGAGGCAAAACCTACAGCAGATTTAGAGGCAGTAATTTACATCAGGTGACTAAACCATATAATCCTTTACATTAAAGGGGAGCTGCCAACAGCTATCACAGGTAGCCCAAGAATCCTACATTTGTTTAAAATAAGCAGAGGAATGAATTGATTTTTAGCATGAAAAGGAAGGCTTTGTTGGCAAAAACCTTGAAAAGGTAAATCCTTAAAAGAAGTTTTCTCACATGCAGTAAGTAAAACTACCTCAGCTTTGGAGTTCATGAATGAGTATTGCAAGGAAATTAACACATAATGTCCCTAGAGGTACACTACTCCTTTGCTTCAAGCTCCGATAAGCACATCTCAAAACTGAGCCTTCTTCAATATGTGCTGAAACCTTAAAAACTGCACATTTTTCAAACCAATAATTATTAGAAAAGAATTAAGGCTGTATTTTGAAATTTTGCTATGGTGATATTCAGGGCAATGTTACTAAAGGCACCAAACGGAAAGCAACCCACATGTCCAATTCAACATGAGCTGGAGGAAAAAACGGTCATATACCCAATCAGGAGAAAGCTCTAACTTATTGATCTGGAAAGATTTGATGATCATGCTGTATGATCAGTAACTCTTGTGAGTGTGTATATTATATATATTTAAAAAGAAAAAATCTGAAAGCATGGAAACCAAAATGTTAAGCATGACTCTCTTTAGGTGGTGACATTATAGATGATTTTAACAGTTCTTTCTTTTTTTACTTGCTTATGTTATTGTATTTTTCTATAAACAACTTGTAAATTTCTTGCGTGGTCTTTTTTGTTTTGTTTTGTTTTTCCCTAAAGCTGATAACCCGTGATTCATCAGTTCCCTTGAACATGGCTTAAAACCGTATTTAGATACCTCAGAGTTAAGCAGGGTTTTCCATTCTACACCTGGCAGCTATGCACATAATGAAGCCAGAACACACTTAATGAGAAAGCTATGTTATAGTGTAAGAAGTACTAATCAGCTAAAATTTTAAAAATTACTATCTTCTTTAACCGAAGACATAACAAATATATAAATAAATGTAATGCATACTATATACAGATTGCATGAATTACACCGAAAAATTCAAAGTCTCTCCATTTCACAGATGAGGAATGCAAGGCCTAGAGGGATCACAGGGTTTATAAAAGACTGAAGAACCCTGGTCACCAGGGCCCAAGCTCTAGAACCCTTAGTCACATTGTTTTTTCTGTTGTTGTTATTGTTGTTTTTATTTATTTATTTATTTGGCCACATTGTTTTCATGAGAAACCCACACAGGCATAGATCAATATATAAAATAAACTCTGAGGGACGCCTGGGTGGCTCAGTCAGTCGGCTGCTGCCTTGGGCTCAGGTCATGATCCCAGCATCCTGGAATCGAGTCCCACATCGGGCTCCTAGCTTGGCCGGGAGCCTGCTTCTCTCTCTGCCTCTGCTGCCACTCTGTCTGCCTGTGCTCGCTCTCTTGAGCTCTCTCTCTGTCTGACAAATAAAATTTAAAAAAAAAATCTTTAAAATAAACTCTGAGACGGGAAGACAGAGACCCTGATACAAAGGTTGTAACAACCTGCCACATGGTCACATGTTTTTGTATAGAACAAAGAGGCATCTTTCATCTCCTGTGATGGAATGAAATGTATTCCTCTAAGAATTCATATGTGGAAGCCCAAACCCCCAATGTGACTGTATTTGGAGATCAGACCTCTAGGGAGGTAATTAAGGTTAAATGAGGTCATAAGGGCGAGGCCCAAATCCCACAGGACTAGTATCCTTTAAGAGAATCTCCTGCTACACACACACACACATACACACACACACACATATACACGGCCAAGTGAGGTCACGAAGAGAAATGCAACTGTCTACAAGCCAAGAGGAGAACCTTCACGAAAACCAACCCTGATGGTACCTTCACCTTGGACTTCTGGCCCCTACAACTGTGAGAAAATAAAGTTCTATTGGTTAAGCTGCCCAGTTTATGGTATTCGCTATTGTAGTCCAAGCAGCTGAAGAGATTTCCCAAAGAATATCAACAAAAACCTTAAAAGTTGTTTTTCTACCAAGTCAAATACAGAATTGAAAAATAAATAAAAATGCATTCACTCTTCTTTCCTGGACCAGCACTCTCATCCACCCAGACATTCACAAGTATTAACTAGACTAGTCCTGCATCCTGCCACACCAAACTACCAATCCGTAAAAATTACTATATCCTCTAGGATTTTTTTTTTTTTAACCTAAGAATGAAATCACCATGCACTGATGCACCATGCACTGATGCACCAAGGCTAAAACTTTGAAGTTATTCGAAGTTCTCCCTTTCACATATCCCCTTGTTCCCATCGGCTGCTCTACCCATGCTTGGGTTCCATCCCATCATCATTTTTGCCTCCCCTTGACCAGACACAGTAGATGCTTGAGAAATGTTTACAGCTGGGCACCTGGGGTGGCTCAGTTGGTTAAGCGACTGCCTTCGGCTCAGGTCAGGATCCTGGAGTCTCCAGGATCAAGTCAGCATCAGGCTCCCTGCTCAGCTTCTCCCTCTCATCTTCCCCTTCTCATGATCTCTCTCAAATAAACAAATAGAATCTTAGAAAAATAAAAAGAGATGTTTATAGTTGAAGTCGGCTGCTGTTCAATACTGTTGAATTTTCCAAAAACGTTCCTTCACACCTCGTCTGCAACGATCTTCAGCATTTCCCTCCTCCAGCTGCTCATCTAAGCTTACTTCACTTCTCAGATACTATAAACAGTTTTAAAAAGCTGCCTGCTCCCTTAGACTGCAAACTCTTTGCAAAGGAACTTTTTTCCAAAAAAGAAAAGAAAAGAAAAAGTGGTTCATAGAAACCACGGAGGATTCAGTACATACTGATGTAGACAGAAGCGGCAAGCAGCATAGTATATCCAAGGAGTTCAACTTTATATGAGGGAGAACAGCTTACTGAAACCTGAAAAAAGGACCAAATTTAACATTTTCTCAAAATTGAGGAGTAAAGCTTAGATATAAGGGCACTTAGTTCCCCAAGGTCAATTTC
Organism: Mustela putorius furo; assembly: GCF_011764305.1. Lineage (NCBI taxonomy): Eukaryota > Metazoa > Chordata > Mammalia > Carnivora > Mustelidae > Mustela > Mustela putorius. The sequence goes on from NW_025421341.1 coordinate 25,209,192, forward strand.
AGAGATACGCAGGTAACTACTTTGCCTTGGCTGCCCACATCTTTTCTGTGCTTATCCTGCCTTTAGCAGGATAAAAATGGCAGGATTCTATTATTCCTGACTTCAGGAAGCAATCCTTAATCATTTATTAAATGCATTATTAATTTGAGCCTCAGTTTCTTCATCTGTAAAATGGGAAGTATGAGCTAACTACAAGGATTCCTGGGGCCCTACCAGCTTGATTCTCCACTCTCAAGGAAGACCAACATCCCACTTCATGGAGCAACAGTACAGATCTGCGTCTCTCAGCAACAGAACCCAAACTAGTCCATCCTGCCGTCGGGATGAAAATAGAGGACAAAGAGCCCTTCGAGATATTTCCCTTGTAGATAGGACAATAAAGAATCCCTTGGAAGGGCAACTACTCAGCCTGGGCAAACACATCTTGTCTTCTATGCGCGACGTTTGTGTAAAGAAAACTAGTTTGCAAGTTAAAGTAGTTGCCATGTTAATGATCTCCTTTATTAATTAGGACTGCCTTGCAAGAAACAGACAACCCGACTCTTAATGGCTTAATCTTATAAAAGAGAGAGAGAAAGAGAGCGAGAGAAAGGAAAAAAAGAATTTTATGACTTAAAAAACAATTCAGGATTGAACTGTTTTTAGGTACCAAAAGGAGAGCCATTTCCACGGAAGCCACAATGCAGCACCCCAGTTGGGGAAGGGTAGAACAGATATATAGTGTGTATGTGGGGAGGGGGGCGGTTAAAGGAACTGACGCCCACGGCAGCCCCCCCTCACCCCTCCCCGGGTGCACTTCCCGTGGTTTCAGTTACCCACAGTCAACCCCAGTCCAGAAGCAGATCATCTCCCTTCTGACAGTCACCAGGTGGTCTAGAGCAGCCAATCGCCAAATCGCCTGCGTCATTCCTCTCCCCTCGTCTCCTCACAGGAGGCATTTTATCATTTCACGTCATCACGGGAGATTCTGAGCGACACACCACATTCTCAGAACTCCTACTTTAGTCTACTGTGGTAATTGTTCTGTTTTATTACAGTTATGCAGTTAATCTCTTACTGAGCCTAATTTATAAATTAAACTTTATCACAGGTAGGGATGTATAGGAAAAAACAGAGCATATACAGGGCTTGGTACTATTTGTGGTTTCAGGCATCCATTGGGAGTTTTGGATCGTATCCAAGAGAAGAATTTATCCAAGATAAGGGGGTGGGGTGTGCTACTGTACCATCATTTGCAATCGTTTACTCATGTTTTTTCACTTTCCTCCTTATTACAGAAATGTATTACCTCCCAAACGGTTTCACTGCCATTTTTTTTTTCTTGCACACATTTCCAAGTAAATATTCTACCTGAATCAGCTTAAATGTACATGCCCAACATTTAGATAACTAAAAATTCGCTTTCCTTTTCAGATTGATTTTCCTTCTAAATCTCCCTGGATTTATTAGACAACATGTGAGAAATCAAAAAGTTCTCATTAGCTTAGTCTGTCCCTCTGTTAAGACGAGATGATGCTCTGTCTTATGTAAACCTGGGTCTATGTCTGTAACCTTTCTCTCTGCTCTAATACCAAGTCAACATAAGAATAATTTGCTCAGTAGCACACTCTAGGACAAGGTCTTCAGTCTTAATAATTGCAAAGTCATAATTTGCTCTTTGCTAGGCCATTCAGAATAACACAAAGGCCACCCATTGGCAGATGAATGTTTGACAAATCCTGGGAGTAAACACAGGGCACTGTTTACATAAGTCTGTAACTTGGGCATTTTAAATATTCTTCTTACCTTGTAAGAATAGAAGGTGATCCCATATTGTTAACCTGGAGAGTTTCCTGTCTTTCTAACAGTTCTTACTCAGGCAAAGTATGGTCTAGAGATGGCAAGTGAGGAGGCTGGAGCCAGTCTATCCGGTTGTTTCCAAATCGTCTGGGAGAGTCTACATAACCTTAGGCACCGCTCCCTGCCTCAACTTTCCCAACTGTAAAATGGGGATAATAAGAGTACCATCTGGTCTGTTACAGGATGAGAGGATGCCACAGGCATTTTGTGCCCAGGGACTGCTCCGGATACTAAATGCTTTGTAACATGTCTGCACAGCGTGCACAGGACAGATCTGCAAAGCTTGCTGCAGTACTAAGGAAGAATCATCCTGTCCAGAATGATAACAGAGTCCCTCTTGGGAAACACAGGGTCTCCAATCTCTAACATGTTAGATGGCCTAGGATCGTCCAGCCAGTGTGAACATGTCCAAAATATGTGGCACTCGTGGCCTTCCAAGGCCATCGTGCTCCACTCTCTCCTAGATCAAAATACTAGATGGTTCTTCCTTAGACTGAGGCAGCATCTGTCCTCTGGTCATCGTTCTGTCTGCCACAGCCTATGAAATAATTTGTCTGTTTGGCTAAGTAAGAACTGAAATTTGCCATTCCTCAAATCCAATATAAAATATTTACAAATTATTATGTCAGAGTTGAGGCTCCAAGGAGCACCAGATGTTTCTATTAACAGTGGATCTGTCATTTCTTGTTCTGTCTTTCTCTCTCAATAAAAAAGGGAAGTAAAGCCCCACAGCTCCGAGGGGCTGCAGCCACAGACACCCACAGAGACATGCAGCTTTTCCTAGTGGGATAGTAAACAGCTCCTCAACTAGCTTCTCATTAACCACCAGGCTCCTGATTAATGAGCAGCCTGACCATGCCAGTGTACTAACTCCAGGTCCAAGGATTCCGTTACCTTTACTTTACAGGTTCAAGATCTGCACCAGCAACACAGAATTTCAGTAACAGAACTACGGATGAGAGCGATGTGACATCTCTCCTTTTTGCCCTGAAGTCAGCATAGGCTGGAAAGGCCCAGATCAGAGTGAAAGAGCCTGTCTACTCTGGTAGGGTTGAAAATTTGTGTGATTTGAAAAACAACCAACCAAAGTGCTATGGCCACCTTCCTTTATGGGGCTTTTGTACTTTTCACTGAATTCTAGCAAACAGAAGAGTGCACAAATCTTTAAGCGCACAGTCCAAAGCCAGTTTTAATGGTGAATCCTTCAGACTCGCAGAGAAAAGCTAATTCTCATGCACATTAACTTTCTGCGGTATTAATTAAGAAATGGAAAGCTATCAGGGCGCCTGGGTGGCTCAGTGGGTTAAAGCCTCTGCCTTCAGTGCAGGTCATGATCCCAGGGTCCTAAGATCCAATCCCTCATTGGGCTCCTTGCTCAGCAGGGAGCCTGCCTCTCCCTCAGCTCCCCCTGCTTGTGCTCACGCTCACACTCTCTGATAAATAAATAAATTAATTAATAAATCTATCTTTTTTTTTTAAAAAAAAAAGGAAAACTATCCAGAATTAATTTTACGAATTGACAATACCAAAACCTGCTAAGAACAGGATCAGAGAAAGAGAAAGACATATAGTTGGAAAGCAAGAAAGAGAAACAGAGAAAGAGGATATATTGGCTAATATCAATTGAATATTTTTTAAAGACTCATAATAAAATAATAATTACAATTTCCACATCTTACTGACCACTAAGCAGATGCCACTCACAACGTGAAACTTACTTGCATTGTTATGTACATTATGTTCATTATTTACCCTAAGTCTATTCATGGGATGGTATCATTACCCCCATATTACAGAGAAAACTAAAGCACTAAAGTAACTGGCCCATCATCACATTTTATGTGATAAAGTTCAGACTGAAATTAAATCCTCTGAATGCTTAGTCACCATTTTCAGTGAAAAATAAAAATCAAGAAACCATCTATCAAAATTTACTGCCAACTAATAGTTGTTCCTCCCCCACAAATGCAAGAGAATTTATGGATCATTTTCAGAAAAATCTAACATCTTTAATATTATAAATATAGTAATTCAGAATGATCACATAACTAAAAGCAATACCTGAAATAATTTACCACAATTTAAAACTCCTGAGAAATGTTTAGGAACTGGAAATAGGATCTTAAGAGAAAATAGTCACATAACATACTTAAACTATGCTGAACAAAACTGGGCATAAAATAAAGATATTCACAGTCCTATACTAGTTTTTATTACTGGTCTGCAAATTCTGACCAGTGTTGATAAGACAGAAATCAGAAATAAGAGGTCTAATTTTTAGAAAGAATGGAAAAATATATATATAATTGCATGCAGTCAAAACTATTAGTTCTCCAGAAAACTCCGGAGAATTAACTGAAAACCTATTAGTATTCACAAGACAGTTCAATAAAAGATTGGATGCAAGGTAAACATACAAAAATCAATAGATGTCCTGTAGATCAGTGATAACCAGCTAGAAGATCCAATGGAAAATATTGGAAAAACTCAGTAAGTTTGTGTCTTTCAGTCATTAACTATAGTAGAAGTCAACAGTTCTTTCTTCGGGGAGAGGTTCTTTTTAGAATAACCATTTTTTAAAGTTAGGATAATAGTGTGATGTTTATAAGACCAGACATTACTTTCTCAAGAAATGACTTTATATTTCCTAGGAAAAAAAAAAAAGATCTAACAACGAACTTTAAAAAAAAACGTTTCAGTACAACTGCGGAAATCAGAGTGCAGGATTCTTGCCGTACCAAATACCGATTCAAAAAATTACTGAAATAATTAGAGTTAAAATGTTTTGTGAATGAAGACCCTAGAGTCCTTCATAAAGGTTAGAATAAATTATGGACTTGGTTTATTTAAGCTAAGTACAATTGCTGTTTTTGCCCTGTGAAGGAAACTTCCAAAATCTTTTTTTTTTTTTTTTAAGATTTTATTTATTTATTTGACAGAGAGACAGTAAAGAGAGGGAACACTATCAGGGGGAGTGGAAGAGGAAGAAGTAGGCTTCCCACTGATGAGGGAGCCCAATGTGGGACTCGATCCCAGGATCGTGGGTCATGATCAAAACCTGAGTCGAAGGCAGACGCTTAACAACTGAACCAACCAGGCATCCCGAGACTTCCAAAATCTAAGAGAACTTTGAGAGCTTCTGCTGATTTGCTTCAAACCTTTTTTTAAGTATTTTTCCTTTATGCAAAGATGATGTTCTCATTTTTCCATCAACATAGGTTCCTTTCATGTAAACCCACCATGCTTTATACTGGTTTACTAGAGTCTTACATGAGCATCAATTTAAAACTCTAGGATGCAGAACTGCTAAGTTACTATACTGAAATTAGTAAAACACCATATATTCAAATAAATAAATAAGATAAAAATGAAAAACAAAAACAAAAAATTCTAGGATACAGGGAGGTAGTTCCTAAAGAAAACATTTTCAAACTGAAACCTGAATGTTCAAATATTACTCTCAGCTTCACTTCTTTTGTGGGCACCTCCTTAGAAAGCAGAGTAATGAAATCTCAATTTCTCCCATTAGTTAATTAGCCACCTTTGCATCTTAAGTACTGGAAGCATTATACTATTAATTACTTACAAGTCCACTCTCAAAAATCAGTGACTGTTTTTTTCCCCCCTTATGCATAGATTTGCATAACCCTTTTAAAAAAAAAAAAAAAAAACCCTATCCAATACTCCTCCACACACAGACTAAATGTTACAAAATGGAGTGCTCTAACAGCTAAAGGTGAATTCAGTCAGCTAGTGCCCTTCTATTGATCTCTTATTTCTCCCAACGCTTTTCTTCTAATCCTCTCCATAATTACATGAACTGCTACAGCTTTCCCCAAGCTGTCAATGCCTCCTGCATCCGTTTTCAAATGACCAGCGAAGACGCAGTCTGGGCACTAGATCAAACTGTCAATGTTCCCAACTCGGCAATGAACAATCCTCTTGAAATCTCCTGGCACATCTGTCAAGGGCCTCCTAGGGTTCTTCAAAACTCTTCCCCCTCCAAGAGAGTAAGAAGGATGGAGGGGCCAGAAAGGTATTGATCCATTCTTTTAACATGCTAATTTGCCCAGGGGCTGCTATAGTCATTGCCAAGCTGGACACTTCAAAAGGAAACTGTTTTTTCAAAGTGGAGATGTCTTTTTCAAACACTTAGAACTGAAAACAAATGAACCCAAGCGTCAAGTTCACAGCGCAACGTGAAGGAGGCTGGCCAATTAGAAATGGAGAGCTCATATATAGAAAGGCGGTCTAAAATTAATGGATGGTAGCAAATAGCTGCAAAGTCTGAAACCTATCCTAAATTGCAAAAGCTTGTGTGTGCATCACAACCAGGTAGGAAATAGCCTGTTGGATCGCCTGCATTAATACCGGGGAGAAAAATTAAGACTTCCGTAATTAAACTAATGTAAAACGTTAATGACACTGATATTGATGAATGCTTGGATGTCTCTATAAATGACAAAAATAGAAAATAAAATTGATTGTTTAATTACACCTCTAACTAGCAACACATCATGAAGTTGAGACAAGAAAGAGAGGGATTAGTAGCACCATTATTAAAGTATCTTTGTCTACTGCCTTTGTCATCAGTTTATTATTTCATCAATGAAATATACAGTGCAGATAAGACTACAAGACACAATTAAGTGTGCAGTGATGGCAAAGCATTACCATATTAGGTTTGTAAAATTAACTCATCCAAAGCAATGATCTGCTCCTAGTTTCCAGGTCGTATATTTCTGGGGATAGCCTATGGGTCCTGAATGGTTAGCAATGGGAAATGCCGTATCGAAGATGAAGGATCTGCCCTGGCAAAGGATAGCTAGGGAGCTTGGTGTCTTAAATCAGGAAGTTCTTAAGGACAAAAGCCCATGAGAACTGCATTCCTCACTGAGCTGTGTCTTAACGAATGAGGTTGGCCCATATTTACCTGCCATGGTATTATGGGAGGAAATCAGTATTCTGTTAACCTCTGACCCGTGGGATCTGAGGCAGACAAAGGACCAATCTGGAGTCCTGGGAGAACAGAGCCAAATGTCAAACAGCAGGGAAGCAATTGTTACAGAAACTTTTGGCGTGGGCACAGCCAGCTTCATTGGGGCAAACTGCTATTCACGGAAACAAGCCATGAAGAGATAACGCCATAAAATATGAACAAAATGGAACCTTTTCTGCCTTGCTTCTAAATTGTTAGCTTTATGGGACATCATGCTGAACAGTATGAAAAAAATCCAATTTGCTTTGAAGCGCATTAGTCTGTCTAACATCCTAATTATTGTTTACATTGCCATTTGCCTTCTATTAAGAATTGAATAATTACCCAGCACTTCATAGTTTAAAAATACAAGCAAACAGGATTATCTGGGTAATTAAGAAACTGTACTTTAAGCTTTGTACTGCTGCAGAAAATATCTGTACACGTAGGGGAAATGATAATTATCAATCAACTTACTTCAAATGGTATTTTAAGGATTTTGAGCAATTTGAGATCTGTAACTTATTAAGAAGAGGTTAGTAAGATCACCTTTGAGAAGTGTGGGTCTGTTTAAATCCATCCTTAGAAACAAGATCCAGATAAGCAGCTGAATTTTCTCATCCACTAATGACACCAGAGAACACACCAAGTACAGAGCCTTCTGCTGTTCTTTAATCCCTAATAATCCATCCCAAATGGACTTTGAACAGCATCATCAAACTTTGTCAGACCATGTGGAGCTACACCAAAGCTCTTCCACATTTCGATGTTGTTTTAGCTGACCCTGCCTCTTCTTAATTACACTGCGAAGTCTGGCTATGCCCGTGTTCTGCCCTGTGAAATTAGCTTGAGCTCAAAACTAATTGAACTTCAAAAACATTTCATGCCAAGTCCTCTTCTTCTATTTTATAGAATGCATATGATCATGACCTTCTGAAGATAGCGCTGTGGCCAAGCAGGGTGAAGTCTGTGGTGAAGTTATGTATGCAGTGTCTAAGGGAATAAAGCAAAGATTAAGTCAACTTGGAGACCCTGGGTGGGATGTGAAGACTGAACTCGGAAGGCGACACGATGTTCCACCCAAAGAGAATGCACACGTGAAGAAGGAACAAAATTATAGCCAATATGCCTTTTAAAGAAATTTATCTGAGACACCAACGAAGAGAAGGGCTTTTAATTGTGAGTCTAGGTACAAAGACTGCTGTACTCATTCATCCATTTGAAACAGATGAAAATACCAACGGAGATCTTCAGTTCTATGCTTTCACTATCTATTTGTTGAAGGAATGAATGGATTCCAGCCCACTACTGACCTGAAGCCTATTTTCAGAACTTCCTGAGGTCTGACAATTCCTTTTCAAAGAATTTTATCTTTTTTGCTTTACAATTTTTTTAAGCCTTTTGTTGGGACACTTCTCAACATTCCTGGCATAATCTGAATAGTGCCATCTCCTCCCACTCGGAAAGAACGGCAGGATTCCAGCTGAAGCGTCACGGAACAGACAAGCTAAAGGATTCACCAAAACTAGGTTACTTTCCTAAGGTCAAAATAAAATGAGCAGCAGGGGCTTGGGTTGTTTTGCAAGGGGCAAGGAGCTGGGGAGTGACAACCAACCACCCGAGGGAGGGGGGAGGGGGTGTCCAAAAAGAGCCCAGTGCAAACAGTCCACTCTACGCTCCCGCCCCCAATCTCTGGAAGCATTCAAATCAAAACCGAATTAATTTGCATGGTGTCTAAATCATTGGGTTCTGCATAAACAGAAGGAGATTTTGGCTGGAGTTTCCAAAGGAAGCCCTCACTGCCTTTGTGCGAGGGGGAAATGGGTGTGCTGTTTTGCATGAGGACGCATACAGAATATGCAAATGAAGACTCCGCAGCCTGGAAATGCAACCCTAGGCAGACAGCTGACGACCCGCATTCACCCAGAAAACGCTCCGCGTCTCCGAAGGGAGTTGTAAGCGGTTCCGACAGGATTGTTTCCCAAGAAGCCGAAACAGACCCTGAATATTCATAAAATGTCCATTTAGTCATGGGACTATTAATTACCCTTCGGATCAGGAAACGGAGTGACCTCACCTGCTCTCCTCCCCAAAAACAGCTCAGAGGTACCAGCTGTAAGGCACACAATGAAAAAGGTTTTGTGCCCGAAGTGAAAAAGATACAGTCTCTCAGGGTCCAGGGGACAGCTGAGACCTCCTTTAATCATGCCATCTCGCAAGACCAGATCCTGGATCTCACAACAATAAAACTAAAAGAGCGCCTGCCCACCTTCCTGGGACAGATAAACAGCTTTAAAAGGCTAAAAGCTACAAACTGCAGTCTAAGTTTATAGAAACATCTTAAAGGTTTGAATAAATTAAAGGCCACTCTTCTAAGTTACCTTCATCTTCCAGATTCTAAAAGTTTTCAGAACTTTCTTAGGTCATTTGAATTTTTAACCGACCTGTCAAGAGAAACGCTGATGGTCTCACAACCTCTTTACACTTTTAAAAATACGGAGGATGCCAAAACACTTTTTTTTTTTTATCTGACTTAAAGCTGCCAATATTTACCACTGGAAATGGAAATTGAGAAATTTTATTTATAAAATTGAGAAATTTTATTTATAAATAAATATTAATAATTATTTATTATTATTTATTAAGGCATTTCAAAAATCAGTGGTTGCCCATCACATGTTTACACAAATCATATGTGTTAATGAAAAAATAACTATTTTCCCCAAAATACAATTCTTTATGAGTAATACTTTTTTTCTTTTTTTCCAACTCTCTTTAATGTCTGTTTTAATAGAGGGTAGCTGGGTTCTCTTATTTGCTTCCGTATTCCATTTGATGAGATACCACACATCAGGAAGCCTCTAGAAAACTCCACTCATGAAAAAGAGAGAGGTAAGAGAGAGGCAAATGATAGCTAAGTATTAATAAAAAAAAAAAAACCAACAAGAAACTTTTGATCTTGCAGACTACAACAAAAGGGGTGGGGAATCTAGACAGAACACACTTGGGGAATCACTACACGGGTTAACAGAAGATCTAATCAATGCATCTAAGATCAGCCATTCCATATCACCTCCTACCCTTGTTTATGTAGTATCATTCTCCCCCATCCACTCGCCCCCCCTCCCCCCAAAAAATACCTCTACTCTGGAACCTAAATGAACTGCTTTCATTGTTGGGTCAACACTGGTCCAATAAACCCATACCATCAACATATTTATTTCTACCTAACAACAATAAAATTAACAGCAACGGTTTCCATGTACTTTACTAAGTGCTTAGTAATTCTAGACACAGCATAGGATCCTTTCTTCCATACATACAGGCTTATGTGTGTGTATCATACATAGCGTACTATTACCACCAATTTACATTTGTGAATTTGCAGTTAAGTTAGTGTCCATGATCACACAAAGGGTTAAGCAGCACAAGCAGGAACTGAACCCAAGTCTCTAACTCCAAAAACAGCTTTTAGCCATTTTATGCCAATAACTCTGTTAACCCATGCATGGCGGACATTCCTGAAAGGTCAGGTGTAGAGATGATTCATAAACACAAAGAAAAGAGTTCAGACCCAACTGAAGTAGGAATTATAAACTAGGACCTCATTAGTACATCAGTCACACACAAAGATTTTGATATATGATCCTGGCTCCGTGAAACATTACTCCACCAACTAAATGTTTAATATGAAACAGGCCACAGTTCCTTATGCATTTATTTATTCATTCATTCAATGAACATTTAATGAGACCCCACTATGCTCTGTAATTGTCACTGGGGTTACTTGTCTGATTATACCACATTGTGCTTCTTCATGGATGTGGCTCACGGTAAGAAAGCTTGCTAAGTTCACTTGTCCATGATAAAGCCAGGAAAGTCACAAGAGTAAGGCTCATCATTTGATTTTTAAGCAAACGTGTACATGTTTGGTTTATAAATTGAAGTATTTTAAAAATATTGCCAGGAAAAACTAAGAACCTAAGACATATATGTGTCTACCATGGAGGGGAAAATTATATGAAGGATGATATAAAGGATGAAGAGGAGTGAATAAGAGGATAAGAAGATATCCTCTAACGTGGAATGATGTCCATGATAAATAGTCAAGCGTCATAAAAACAAGATGTTAATTAAGAAGATGATTCTACTTCTGATTCTATTATGTTTTTAAACTACATGAGTAAAGAGAATATTTGAGCTGTCTGGCAAATTATAAAGAGTGGTAAGTCATAAAAAGTTTTAGAGTTTGAAGTATGCTGTTCTTTGGTAATGTGAAATTCATCAATTAAATGGGGAGTGGGATAAAAAAAACAACCTAAACCTGAAGTAGTCAAGTTCAATGACAGGAAAGTCAAACTTCTATCACAACCAGCTCTGCTTTGCACAGTAAACTAACTGAGAAGCCATTCATTCAGTCTTTTTTCCAAAGATTCAGGTCTTCACAGAATCATGATGTCTTACTTCATTTTTAAAAGGTACGAGGAAGCCCAGGTAAGTAAAATAAGTCATCAAAGCTTAAGTACCATATTCAAAAGTCCCTCACTGAGGTCATTCCTATGTGATGCTTTGGCGCGCCCAAAACAGAGACACATGATGCACACTCAGGAAAGAACCCTGGTCACGCGAAGAAGGTGCAGGTGGAAGGGGGAGTCATTAAAAAAAAAAAGTAAAACAGAAAAAGCACAATAATTAAACCCTGCTCTTTTTGGATATAAAGAATTGCATCTTTCAGTGATCACAGCCGGCTTCAAAGCTGGAGATAAAAGCAGCCATGTGATGCAAGCAATTGATACTTAAAGACATTGATTCAAAGGCAGGAGAAAAATTTCAAAGGTGGAAAGGATATGAAGCAGCATCTCTCTGAACTATATTTTAAATGCTTCCTTGCCAGTACTTATTTCTCCTGAGGTCTTTCTAGAGTAGAGTGGGAAAAAGAAAGTAATTTCTTTCTTTCTCTCTCTTTTTTTTTTTAACATAAAACTCTCTCCCCTCTTTTCAGAGCCCAAATTGGAAATAGTCTTGTTAATGGCCATCAAAACATTTTCTGTCTTGTTCCTTCTCATAGGAGCTTTGACTGACACCTTTTGCTGATATGAAGGCATCATATATTAATGATAAGACATCTACATGTCTACCATGTCTACAGGTCCTGAACATGAAAGACCCCAAACAATCTACAGCAACAACGTGTCTTTTAGCAAGGCTTGATTCCTGTGGAGCTCGACTTTGTCACCATTGTCATTCTTTGGCTTGAAGAGTGACTCCAGAAGAACGCCTTCTTTCTCTTACTTAGTCTCATTTTTATATATACGCTCTAAAATAGTGCTTATTAATATTTCACAAAGAGTAAATCTGTGGCTTTCCTTTCATTTTTCAGCTTTTTAATTACGCAGAAAACATGTTAATAAAGAATCTTTTCCTCTCTTTGTCGGTTTCATCTTCCTGAAGTAATGAAAACAACCTTCTAAAAACATCTGGACCGTTTCCTCCCTGGGAGGTATATGTGGGAGTGGGGGGGGCAGTGCCAGGGTCTGAGGTATATTTTTGCTTTCTCCTAAGGAAAGAAAGGAGACCAGGTTTGAGGATACCTGGTCAGACGACTAACCAGAGCCGTGACTCCTCTGCAGCCAGTCACGGAGTTCGAGCTGCAGCTGAGACCCGCCGGCCCCGCCCTCTCCTGGAGAAGACAGAGGAGCGGCTACTACTCCTCTTCGTTGCCCGAGGACACAGAGCCGCATCATTTCAGAAAATGTTATTCAAGAACAGAATGAACTTGCAGCTGCTTCAGGGGGCAAGCCTGCCGTCACCTCTTGACACTTCTGACGTACCACTCCATCCTGCGCCGCACCATTAGCATGTACTGCTTGGAGGTAAGAACGCCAAGAGGAAGTGTCGTTCTGTCCCCAAAGTCCCTTGAGGACTCCCGCAGCTGACGGGGGTTCGATTCAAACAACAGCACACCCCAGGCCCCCACCCACCCTGGCCATTTTTGCCCAAGGATCCTTTGTCAAACATGTAAGATCTTAATCCATCTTCACTCTGACCTCCCAGACCCCAAGGAAGATGGATGAGGAAGTGGGTGACCTTTCACCTGTCCCATTCGGCCGGCAACAGTAGGCCCACTGAAAAGACAATTGGGGAGGAACCTGCTGCCACAATTCTGAAGACTTGCCAGTTCCCCTTTATATCCCTTCTTAAGCTCTCTTTGCGCCCTGGTCTTTCTGGTCCCGCCCCCAAATCACTTTTCCCTCGCTCAAAGGGAAGTCCACTTTCCAACAGGAGAGAAATAAGATGACATTCTCTACATATCATTTTCAACATGCAGTGTGAAAATAGACATTATTCTTTGTTAGGGCAAGGGCAGTGCTTCCCTCCTATCTTTAGCCTTGACTTCCAAGAGGGGCTGGGAGATGGATGAACTTCTCTTTCGCTCGTTCCACTCAACATCCTTCAAGTCCACAGCTAGGACTGTGGGAAGAACCGAGTAAATAAAGAACTGCTAGCATGAACATCGGTTTAATGCTTTCGGAACTAAAAGGTGACTTTTACTAATCTTACATCACGGTGTCCTCACAGCAAGACGGTAAGCTAAGTACAATTATTTTCAACTCATTTTATAGACGAAAAGGGCTTACGAATTGTGCTCAAGGTCATACAGTTATTTATGTGACCACAATGAGACACATTTCTTTGTCTCCGTGTTCTTTCTGCTCTACCTGGTTGCTTCCCAGTAATGAAGTCAAGGATGAAGAGGACCACTTTTATTACTCCCAAGATTTTCACAGTCTTGAGTCATCTTTAGAAAAGTCTCACTCAGGTTTGGAGTTGAAGAATCTTGCCATTCTAAGTTTTTCCTTTCCCCCTTAATTCATCAGCAATGCCCACCTGGTAGTATTAAGAACAAACAAATAGGGGCACCTGGGTGGCTCAGTGGGTTAAAGCCTCTGCCTTCGGCTCAGGTCATGATCCCAGGGTCCTGGGATCGAGTCCTGCATCGGGCTCTCTGCTCAGCGAGGAGACTCCCCCCCCCCAACCCCCGCCTGCCTCTCTACCTGTGATCTCTCTGTCAAATAAATAAAAATAAAAATAAATAAACAAAGGGCAATATTTTGTTCAAAAAATGTCGTTCGAAAGAGTTAGTCATTTATGAGCAGCAAAGAAAATACTTGGGTAGCCAGAAAGAAAACAATGAAGATTCTAAAAAAAAAAAAAAAAAACACGGCCTCAATCAACCTCCCCTTCCATTAAATATCTGGCCTTGTAGTAGGAGTAGTTTGCTTAGAGACAGACTGAATCCAAAACACGGAGCCCCACCCTTCCATGAACCATATGATTAACTGAATTCCCAAGATTATTTCCATAAAGAAAACCACTAAAATGTTCAATTGGCTTTACACTCACTTTTCCCTCCATCTTTTTCTCCTCTTCTTCTAATTTGGGTTGTAAAAATGTCAAGGAGTTTCACAGTGTAGCAATGTATGAGTTACTGGGCTCTGTAACAATTGAAAATCAATGACATTAGATACAGAGATATACTAATGCCTGAGCAGGAAATGGGAGACAATGGTGTTCTCTCTCTCTCTCTCTTTTTTAAATACATAGAAGAATCTTGACATGTGAAGATGTGCAAGTGCTCTCTTACAAAAATCGACAAGGCAGAATAATTCACTCTAAAACGTGATACAGTGTCATCGCCCTGTTCACGTCACCGTACCTGCTATGATGATTGCAGTGTAGGTGCCAGTAACAACGCATTCACGTATGTTCTAATACTAAGACTAGAATACATTTCGGGGTTTCAATTTGGTACAGCTCCTCTAGCAGTTGCTAAGTCAAGAGCTAGCACAGTGATCAAGAAATGAATCTTTGCAAAAAACAACCGGAAACAACTTTAAATTCCAACTTTAAAATTTTCCAATTTAGGAGTTTACCTTTTTACTCTGAGTCACCAGAAAATGTAGCCAGCCTTTATTATTTTATTTGCAATGAATTCACAGCATTCCTTCTTAGCTACTCCTGGAAATAACTAACAAATCAAGAATGACACTTTAAAACAGTATAAATTATAAAAGGGGAAAAACGTATAATCTAGGACATCAAATTATCAAAAATGCAACTTTCTTCAGGTTATAACTGTTGACTTCCAGTCTGTGAAGTGGATTGTCCCATAGTAAATCCCACTCTGTCATTAAGGTGGTTGAAATGCCAGACAAATTGTTTGGCAGTCAGTTATTTCAGGGTCTTTAATCACCAAATCAGATGAACCATGTGGCAATCAGTCTACAGCTCAACAATCACCTTGAGAACAGATTAATCGGATCTGTTCCATAGTCGGGCCCAGAGTTACACTGTTTAGTAGTAACCATAGTAAGACTGGTGGCAGCAGATTATCGATAAGCACTAAAAATAAACAGCAAGTAAAAATAACAACCTTGGGATAACTGATTTTTTTAAGCCTTAATCCACACACAAGACAAGCAATCCATATAAATACGAAGTCCTCTCATCTCTTACTTAGAAACAAAGCTGCTACAAAGAAGAATATTTTACCGACTCCCCAGAAAGGGGAAATAAGGAAAGAAAGAATTGCATACACTCGACTGCAGGTTAAGAAAGAAAAAAATCACCTTAGTAATGTGGTAAGTAGTAATTAACATGATACAAAAGTCTGGATTTCTCCAAAAACTCAATAACCAAAATGGACCACAATTTACTATTGCCTCTGACCACACAGATCGAATAAGACTCTCACTAGCTGTTTATCACCTCCTCAGGGAAATCAAGAGGTCTTCCATCAAGATTAACGTCACTTGCAGACCCTATCAACGGGAGCTCAGTGGAACAGAACGCACTTGAAACCTTGTCACGCCGTTTCATTGGGCCACATCTACACTGGTCCATGAGGCCTGAATAACTATACTTTTAGCAAGAGGGATTTGCAAGACTGGAATCCTTACTTCACATTTTAGTCTTTTGTGTACATAAATATACCACAAGAGGTGGTAAATATCACTGTCTTTGCCATTTTACCAGGTCCACACACAGGGAAAACTAGGGTTGGAAAATGTGTCTGCCCTCTTTAAGTAAGGATCAATCAGGTCTGTTTCTTCAGCTTGTTCATTTACATTTCAGAGGGCACATCAAGCCGGTTCAGATCTAAGTGCCTGTTAGCAAATGTGTTTGGCCTTCTGCTGATTACACAGCATCATTTATTTTGTCAGTATTAGAAACATCTTAGCATCGCCACCTGGAGCTATAGCACTTACTCATTAGACCCCCTCTGTCCCACCACATCCCACCGGGGCTGCTAATTACTGGCTTTACTCCATTTAGTCTCATCTCTGATTTAATTACGTGCACTAAGCCCTAATGAAAAGTACAATATGGCTCTTCTTACCTTGGCATTCTCCATTCCTCTCTTCATGCCCAGCATTGCACAGGCAGTTGCCAATGGGTACCAGCCATTCACCATCTGCCCCACAGTACATTTTTGGCACATCCTTCTCTTCTGAGTTGTTGACACAGGAGCCTCGAACTTCCACCAGGGAAGATGTATCAGCCCCTGTGATGGTGTCTGGAAACTGGGCCAGATTGCGAACAGTGAGCGGACATTTCTTGTAGAACACACGCACTGAGACCAGGGCGATGCAGGCCCCCACATCCTGAAAAGCCAGGTAAAACCCCTTTTTGCTCAGTGGCCCTACATCCCGGATCTCGGTGTTCAGCTTCATGATTCTGTCACCAATGTCCACTTGGGTGAAGCTCTCATCGGCTGCAATGGTGTCAATCTTGGCAAACTGGCTTTCTCGAATGAAACGCTCTTTGTCATTGTCTGATTCGTAGTAGTAGAGATTGAACGTCTCCTTGCAAGTTCCCATGACACCCGGAAGACTGTTGCAGTCTCTCAAGGTGAACTTGATCTCAATGTACACCCTCTGGGCCCCCTCTCGGGGGATCCAGTCAGTTCGCAGCCAGTTATTTTGGCTGGGTTCCATCACGTTGCACACTTGGTAGGTTCGGATTGGTGTGTTTTTCTCATCCATTATACTCACTTCCTCCCACTGCAAAGATCCAAAGGAAATGTATCAATTACAGAATGTCCCCCTGCTGTGATTTGTCAATTTTATTTTCCCCTCATAGGACAGTGACGATTTTTGTTTCAGGGAGGAATGAAACTACTGAGAACCAACCCTCACTAACAAAACACTTTATGGGAGATAAGACAGCATTTTATTGGGGATGTGGTCTTTTTGGTTTTGTTTTTGTGGTGGTGGTTTCATTCTTTTGCCTACAATCCAGAGGCCTGGGGAGATCTCTTGCTTATGAGTTCCCAGCAGGTCCTTGTGGTGGTCTAACAACCTCAGATTCACCTATTACAACAGCTACACTTTCAAGTGGCAACAGTTCAAATTTACTCATAAATGAAAAACTAGTATGTATATTGTTTCAACAACTGAGCAGAGACCTGCAAATTAAGAGCAGGAAGAAAGAAGCTTGCCAAAGGAAGACAATTATCAGTTAATTAGTGCTGCTCCTGTCAGAACTTTGCTCTCTAATACCTAAAAAAAAAAATGTCAGTAAAAAAAAAATTTTTTTTTTTTTTTTTGGCACTGTCACTATTCTTTAAAGGGGTAAGGAAAATCTCACTCTTCTGGTTTTGGTAATCCTGGGAAAATAGAGAGTAAACTTTATGGTTGGATTTCTCAAATCCACTGTCATTTGTAACAATGAAACACTTTCCCAGACCAACATATTTAATTGAAAAAGTCTGTGTATCCTTATTTTTAAAACATATACCCATAAGTAAACAAGAATGCACACATGCTTTGCTTCTAAATATTCTGTGGATATTAAAATAAAATCGTAGGGGATATTTATGATTGAAAGCTCAAGAAAACTAGAGGGTGGTAGGGCTTCCTTTGTGATCTATTTCGTAACATCAAGATTCTAAGGGTGGGAATCCAAACCCACTATGACTAGAGTAGTAAAAACTCACCTCTTGCCACAGCTTTAAAAAAAAATAATCCTAAAAGCAGCAAGATTGTTTGGGGGCGGGGGGCTCCTCTAGGCCAGTAAGCAGCCTCCAATTCTTCACAAGTATCTACAGTAATGCATTTATATAGATCTGGTATAAATCAGCTTAAGTATCTAACACATGAATATAATTAGAAGAAAAAAGATAGTTTAAAAAAATTCATATTCTGTAATAGCTCCACTTAAAGCTCCATTCAATCCAATGAAGTACATAGAACCATAATGTATCTTTTAACGGGTTTTCCATCTGTGCATTGGAAAACTATTAATGGATGGAAACGTTACTGTGTGAAGGACTATACTGCATAAAACTCGGTATCCCTTTCATCTGCTACCATTATGAAAAGTTGGAACTGGGAGGAATAAGTGCCCTGTGGTGATTAAAATTTCTTTTTATCCGCTAAGCAATAAATCACCAGTAATTTACTTATTTGGGGGAAATTCATGTAAATCCAAAAATAGATCTTCACCTTCAAAAAAAAAAACCCTACTCAGCATGCTTCTCATCTCAGAACAAAGGGAATATGGGAAAACACATTTATCAATGTAAATGAAAGGATGCAGAGTTCATACACGAGAGTTTGATCTAATGTGAATTTTCCAGTCTAAATTTTGTCTAAACACATGGATCAATTTGCCAGAACAATGACAAATCTCACCTTATTTTTTGTATTTTACAATCAATATCAGAAATTCAATATGCTCCTTTAAATGAACACTGCCAAGAAATTAGGTTTCGCTATAATGTTGCCATCAGAAGCCATTACTTTCTATTATTCTTATGTTCTCCTTAGTTGTTCTTAGAGAAAAACAGAGAACAGTGAGTTGTCTCTGACTATATTTCATATTTTACTTGTGGTACTGTCAAGTAAATTTTCTGTTTCTCTTTAAAAATAACAATAAAAACAAATAAATGTCATTATTTATTGACAAAACCATGACCCCAAATTTCCAGCCAAGAAAGATGTGAACTGTCCTAACTATAAGCAGAAATTTCAGAATAACCAGAAGACACAAATGTGCTTTTATCTTCAGCTGGAAAGAGCTTTTTAAAGCTAATCCATTCATATTTGGTAGATAACCTAATTCATCCCTTCATTGTAAGCCTGAGATAGTCTTCTTTAATGACAAAATCAACAGGTTAATGAAACTTTGCAATCTGGCACATAATTTCTCAATGGCTACTGTGTATTTTGGAATGACCAATTCTATTGTACATAAATAAAATTTCATTTCTCACCCCCCCACAATGAGTCCCTAAAATGTTACATCCATCACATTTAAGGAAAGAAAAATACTAACACTCTACATTCAGAAGTCTACATTCAGCACGTGGAAAAGTTCTGGGTTGGACACAATTCAGCTATATATGCATGGTATTATCTTAAGAGACCTCAAGACGAAAGAAGTTTTTGTTTAGAAAAAGCGAGCAGGTGTTCTTTGGGCAGTTTGGGGGTGGGTGCGGGATATGGGATGTCTACAGCATATTAAGTTGCAGTAAAAGCTTTCCACAAACTAGACAGACCGTAGACTGTACTCAAAAATGTGTCATTCCTTGCTTTTAAACAGGTCACATGTATATTTAGTGTAACAGGTCAGGTCCCACATCATACTGGATGCATTCTCCCTTCAAACGTGAGTGCAGCCAGTAAGAAAAATAAGACTCATTAAATTTTTAAAAGTACTGATACCTCCCATCTTCAATTTTGCTAGCAGTTCTAATACTTTGAACCTGAAGAGCTTTTACTTCTGGTGTAGCCTGGGAAAGCCTCCCTGAACCAGTGACCTTTCCAGGGTATAGGATTAACAAGAGTCTGACTCTCCCAAGATAAAGCTGTACCTTTCTTCGCATTCAAAGGACGAGGGCAATTGCCTGCAATCAGGAGTGAATAAGGCCTGTCTACACTGCCAGAGGCCTGCCAATCACTCTCCCTCCCTTTAAAAAAATGGTTTTGAGGGCCGACTAGAATTTTTCAGCAGAGATCCAAGGAAGTGCAGTCAAGTTCAGGCAGAAAAACAAGAAGGCAAGGCAAATCTCCGTTTTATTTCACACAGATCCCAAGACCTGTTTTGGAAAAAGACAGCTTAACAACATTCTCCATTTTCATTCATCTCTCATTTCACAACTTTCTTGCCTTTTTTAAAAAACCCTTCCTCTTTGGTAACAATTTCTGTGCATCTTTACGGTTTTGATCCCTTCCTGTTAATTCAGGGGACAGGTGGGAAGCACCATACTGGGGGGCTGCTTATTTCCATTTTCCCCTGCTAAAGACCACTTGTCTCTCACTTCTATTGCTCTTAACCCACTGATTCAGTCCTGGATTCTCAAGCACATAAGGGCAGAATGATCTGGATTTTTAAAGGATCTGAGAGTTCCTTAAATTTGGCAGAAATCTGAGTTAACACGCTATTCTGATTTTTTTTTCCCAAAATTGATTCATGCTGAACTGTTAGGAAGAGTAAAGTGAGAATGTGGCCACTGATCTGTAATCTCTGAAATCTTCAGGAGGCGGCAAGGAAGGCACACTGCAGAACGAATGAACAGTGAGACAGGCTCTCATCCTTTCTATTCTATTTTAGCTCCCCCTTCCCCCAAAGACTCAAGATTCCAAATACTTAAACTTTTTTACATTTAGCACCAACAGCACAACAGCTTGGGGTTTTTAGCGTGGATCTCCTGTACCCCTTGCACAAGTTCACGGGGTTTCCTCTCAGTGCCCAAGAGAGCTGCAGCTTATATAAGGTTTCAGAGGTAAGGATGCCTACCCCCCCCACCCCCCTTTGCCTATGCACAGAACTAAACTTGTGCCTGGTTCAATCAGACGTGTTCTCTCCCCTGGTATCTTTATTCATTCATTTTCCTCATCTGGAAACAGAACAATTGCTCTAAAATTAACCCTGTCAGGTCTTCACGGCCATCACAGTAATAGGCACAAATTCTAATTTGGTCCCTGGATCATATTTCTTGTCGGTATTTTAGTTTTAAATACGCATCTAAGTCTATGCCTCCACCAATCTCCTAATTTTGAAACCCCTTTCTGCCCTTTTGGTTTCTAGTTCTTCCATGACAGAGTTATCCAAAGGGAGTATAGGATTTCTCCAACAAAGCGTAATTCACTTCATAGGCCATGGCGGAAATCTGACCCCCTCAGCACAATCAACAAGAATCAAGCCATTAGGACTCTCAGAAAGTTGCTAATCACTCCTTTTACCCTTTGGATCAGAGAGCAACTGGGAACTTACCCCTCCTTCCAGAGGGCTTGCTATCCACCCAAGTTCTCCCTGAACAGATCGGGAATCCAATAGGGTAACTGCAAGAAAACAAAGAAGAATGGATTAATTTCCAATTGCAAAAAAGCCAATACTACAAAAACCATTTGCCTGAGCGTTTCCATATGTGCTGGGGGTGTGCGTATCCAACTCTGATCAAAACCTAAACTCGGTCTCACTTATGTAAATAATCATTACTTACTTGATCTACTCTCCTCTTTAAATCTGCACGTTCTTATTTATTTAACTTGCTTAGCATTTAAAATTCCATCCCAGGACTGAGCTGATTCATTTTCAAAAAAGGATGAATAGAGAATCTCAAGTGCAATTCAAAAAATAAATATATCTATGTAGGGCAGCTACACTCCAGAGCAAAACCAGCATTCATCTCTGTCTGGTGTCTACTACAGTTATTTGTTTTTGGAAGTTTCAGATGACCACATAACTCATCATCATGGTGACAGAACCACAAGTGAATTCTAACAAAGTACTCAAAGGGTCATGAAAAGGCTCTCTCCTCTACAATTTCTTTTTTCTCTGCCCCACCAAATAAAGAGGGCCTGGATGAGGTATTCACGGTTTTTTGTTTTGTTTTGTTTTAATATCCAAGTTTCAGAAAGGGGTAATGGCAGACCTGTAGAATTTAGAATGCCAACACAGTGGACTATTCTCTTCCCCAGGTCTTGTAGAGGACAGCCAGGGACTCATCCTTGGCCTAAGAGGAAATCACTGGTTTGAATTTTAGGTGAAGGAGTGCTGCCTAATAGATTTAGTGTTTGTCTTGCACCCAACCATGCATGTCAAAGCTCAGAGAAGAGCTGATGTCCCCCACCCAGGCTGGAACGGTCCTAGGCACCGAGGACACTGAAAAGGACACAATGGATTCTTAACCTCTCCACATTCCCTTTCCCACCGAGATCCGCAGGCCTGGGGGTCGAAAAGCCCATCTCAAAGGAACCACTGGGTTATTAATTTGATCAGTGAGGCTGGTTCTTTAGGCTGGGGGAGGGGTGGGAATGGGGAGCCCTCATCCTTGCTCCTGGGCACTCCGATTCTCCATCTCACCACTAGGCCCCTGCATTCTGCTCACCTTCCCTCAATTCATCCCCAAGTCAAAGGAGTTAAAAACAGCTGCTTTCGCCTGATATTCCCTAGAAGCCTGAATTCCTAGAGTCTCTTAATTATTTTAAAATGTAGAGCCTTCCTTAGGTCGCTCCCGCCTGGGTTGCACCCCCCCCTCCCCAAATTCCCTCTTCTTGGTCCCTAGAGAAAAGCCTGCTACATCCATTTGGATTTATGTAAGGTGGATTAGGGACACAAAGGGAACAATAAGACCCAATTTACAAAAAAAGGGAGGGAGTAGAAAGGGAGGGTAAAAGGGAGAAAAGGAAACGTGATGGGAATAAAAAGCAACAAAATGAATTAATTTTTAGGGGAGAGGAGGGGCCGGAGGGGGGAGACACCCCCCCCCCTTCGTTCTACATCAGCCTACAGCTCCATCAACACTGTTTTTTTGTCTAGCGCTCCCAAGTTTTCCTTCCAAAAGAAAAAGGCAAGAAAAGGGAGGAGAAAAAAAAAAGAGAGAGAGAGAGAAAAAGAAAAGAAAATCTCCTTTATGTCCGGTGCCAGAGAGGTCTTGGGGGACATCCTAACAAGTGTACGAAGTAGTCTCGAGAAATCGAGATCCATGATTCTACTAAAAGGAATGACCCTGGGGACCTAAGGACCGCAGCGACGGAGAAGGCACCAGAAGCCAGTTAGGAGAAAGGGATCCAGAGGGCAGGAGAGCGCCCCTTTCCTCCCAAAGGGTGTCTGCCGGCAGGTGTGTGAATATCTCCCAGCCTCCGACTGGAGAGCTCTGGGTACCGGCTGCCCAGCCAAGGCTAAGTTGGTTTTTGGCTCCCTCCTTCGGAACAGGGAAAATGATAGATTGCGCAGGGATGCATGGACGGATTCTGGAGAGATGGACGCCTGAATAGATGGATGGGTGGATAGACGGATGCGGGAGGGCGGGGGGGGGGGTGCTGTGAAAGAGTCGATGAGACGGGGTGCAATGCTAGATGCACACTGATTCGAGCACAAGCAGCACCGAACAGTCACAACACAATCAGGGCACTCACGCAGAGGCACACAATCGTCCGCGTCCACGCAGGCACCCGCGCACCCACACACACACGCGCACGTACACACACACTCACGCTGACACACACGCAGACACATACACACTCAATTCGCCTTTCTCTGAGACCATCAGAAAATAAATGATCAAAACCCACCTCCCCTATACATAGAAAGACACACAATCTTTCTAACACGTCCGAAGACACGCGCAGAAAACAGCGTCCAGATGGGTCCAGCACGTTCCATCCAAACTAACCCAGTGCATAGTTCTGGGAGCAGAAAGGAAAAACTACTACGCTTAACTTGCCAGCGGGTCCCCAGGTCTGCGGGGTGATCTGAAAAGAGTGGGGCCCCGTAGGCCAGCGATCGCACACCCGGAGCGCGCGGCCCAGCGGGGAGAAGGTGTCTGACGCCGGGTGCTACAGAAACCAGGTCACTGGCGACCTGCGAGCGGCGCCACGACCGCTGTGCAGCTGAAGCCCCACAGCCCGGTCCCGGGAAGCCCAGGGCTCGGCAAACTTCACAGAAACCTGAGGTCCAAGGCTTTCACAGGAACCCGGGAGCACCAAGCACTCACTTAGCTCCAGGCTTTCGTTCGCCCCTTGACCCGAGCCGGGTTGGGAGCAGTGGTAGGGAGCGTTAAATCCAAATAATTTTTTTTTTTTTTAAATTCTGGTGTTGGCTCTCGTGTATCCCCTGGGGCTGCTGGAGCTGGGCTCGCCAGCGGATGCTACTAAACTTTGTCCTTTCGCTACAAACTTGGGTAGCCGAGCCGAACGCACGATCACCGCCCGGGGAAGGCTGCCCGGCAGATTTCCCACACCCCTTAGCCGATCCCCTCGTCCGGGTCCCCTTCTCCGGAGTCGGGGCGCACCGCTCAGCCGGGATCCCTTCATACCCTCCGGCCTCGCGCTCCCGGGGCCCATTCACCCGCACATCTACCTCTCTCTGCCCGGGACCGCAGAAGGACAACCTCGCTCTTACCTTCATTCGCGGGGTACACCCTGGAACCGGTGACAGCGTCGCAAATCCCAAAGAGAAACGAAAAGAGGACGAAATAGAAAATCCCAGCCATGGTTCGCCGATGCCAACGTTGCTCCTACCGCTTCTATCCCAGTGGAATAAATGCTTAAGTTAGGAGTGCAGCAGGCTGAAGACATTGCCAAGGGGGTGGGCCCAGCCCATGACGTTCACCCGCCAGTCCGAGGCCCGTGGCCAATGGTGGCGCAGACGGGACGACCCAGCCCCGCCCCACTGAGCATAGCCCGCCCTAAGGCCCCGCCCCCTCAGGGCTCGGCAGGGCGCGCGGTCTCCCGGGGCCTCCGAGACCCAGCTCTGCCGGGTTCCCGCCCCCGCCGGAGGGAAACTGCGTGGTCTCCGGACCTAACTTCAGGGGTCCAGCCCTTGGGCAGTGGAAGGAGCTTCGAAGACCGAAATCGACTGGGGGGCATCCGAGGAAGACTGGCAACCCCCTCTCCTCTCCCCCCGCCCACTCCCCGCCACGAGCGTTTTGAGATGGAGGAAAAGGTTCTTTAACTGCCATAAAATAAGTATAAAGTTGACCTGCAACTCTGCAGTTGCTCTTTTCTGAGGGTCGACGCGTTCGCGGCTCGCGCACGGGCTGGCGCACCGCCTCTGGCACCCTGAGCTACCTTGCCCTGTTGGTGTCTTGATGGCGCATCTCCAAATGAAATGCTCTTCGGGGGAGTCCTCTGGTTTGATTATGTATTTCTTCCCCGGCTCCCCAGCTGGCTGAAAAACAGGGACCTAATGGGTCCCCAAAGTCCAGGGCAGCTCCCGGCGGGAGGCAAGGCACAGTCACCGTCTCCAGAGACGGAACCAGGGACTTTCTAGCCACGGAGAAGAGCCCTCTGGTTGCACCTCGCGTTCAGGCAGCGCGTCTCTTCCCGGCCCCAGGACAGTACTTCCCATCGCGACAGGACGCCCCGAGAAGTCCGGCCTGAGCTGCAGGGAACAGGCTGCGCGCTCCCCGGGGGTCGTCCCGGGAACCAGGCCTGGTCAATCCCGGGCGCCGGGGCAGAAGCGAAGGGCGTAAGGTGGGAGCAGGGGTACCTGCTGCTGCCCAAACCCCGCGGGGGGGACTCTGAGGCGGCCCGGCGCGACTGCTGCAGCTCTGCGCTCCGACGGCTCCCGAGCGCTGCTGGGGACCTCTCTCCGCGCCCGGGGCGCGGTGGCGGACGACAGAAGCGGCGGGAATCCTGCCCCCACCCAGGAGCCGAGAGTGTCAGTGTCAACCTCCGGGGACGTAGGCCCCAGTGGACCTTGGTCTGTCCCCAGATGTCCCGGCTGCGGAAGCAGCCACCTGAGCGCCGCCGGGCGACTGTAACGCTGTAACGCTGCAACGCTGCGGGCGGCCCCGGGACCGACCCCCCGACGCGACTCAGAGCCTTTCTTCCGACGTTTAAAGGGGCCCGATTCCTGACTTGGCCTCCTCCTCCTCCTCCACCCCCACCCCCTACCCCGAGGCCGCCCCTCCTCTGTCGCCCTCCTGGGTAGGACTGGGTTTTTCTCCGGAGCCAGGGTCCCAGCGGGTGGGCGACCGCGGGGCGGTGGAAGAGCCTTTCCCGCTCGGGCAGCAACTCATCGTGAGGCAACCGCGCCACCTGCCGGCCAGACGCGGGAGTGCGTGGCCCCTGCGGAAGGGCGAGCGGACAAAGGCTGCAACCCGCTACCCGCAGAGCGGAGGTTGTGTCCGTGGGGCATCTTTTCATCCGCCCTCCCACGTCCCGCGCTCGCTGGCCACGCCTGCGATGTGGTGGCGAGTGGTGGCGAGCGGTGGTGCAGAGGACCCGGGAGTCGTGTTTCTCGCTAGCTGGGTTACGGAAAATGGAATCAGAGCGCGTCTCAAGGAGAAACAGTCAACATTCCCAGGGCTGCGAGTAGCTGCTATCCCTGAAAAACAAACAAACAAACAAACAAACAAACAAACAAAAAGAATCCTATGTCGAACAGGAGGGGGTAGGGCGGTGTGGAGGAGAGAGCGGGCCGCGGCCACGGCTTCAGGTCCTTGGCCCGCGCGAGACACGGTGCCTGGTCCGTGGTTGGAGAGCCGCCTCCACCCTTGCGAACTCCGAACCGGGCAACTTTTTTTGAGCGCGCTTGGCGAGGCTGGGTGCAGGAGCTGCGTGACTCGGCGGCCTCTGCGGAGCAGCTTGTGCGGGGCCCCAAGTGTTTTGGCTTCTTGGTGAAAGACCTTCTGAAATGTCACAGTCTGAGGAGGTGGATTTCGGTTACTGTAGCTCCTGTTCGCACACAAGTCAAAAGGGGGGAAATGCGCACGGGGGGATTTATAGGTATGTGTATGTATCAATTATTTAAGTAACTGCACGAAGTCCCTTTAAGGGATTCACTTAAACCTTCTTTGATGTGTCTTCCTGAGATTTATAGGAAAAGGAGATGAAATATCGGTCCCTGTCATTTGGCGCAACGCTGGCAAGAGGGAAGAGCAATTTGCATTCTGTCTAAAATGTTTTTAAACAATAGGTGCAGCTTGCCTCCCTGCACGAGTTTTGAGTTGTATGTGGTGGAATGGGAAATTGACTGCCCGCCTCCTTAAAAACAGTGAAATTTCTAGAACATGTACCATGTTTCCTCTCCTGGGATATGCATGCTGAATATTAAACCTTTGCATCCACAGCTGCCAGAAAGCAAGGCTTCATTTGCTAGGGTACTTTGAGTGACTCCCCCTTTTGTTTCCTATTTTCCTTTTTCAGACCCCAAAGCAACCCAATAACCTGGAGAACCAAAAGGCAAGAAATGGGAACTTGAAAAACTGAACTATAACTTCCTCTTTAAAGAATTTCTGAGATGAGTACCAGAAATGAACTACTGAAAATTCTGTCCACTGAGACTACCTAGAGGAAAAGTCCTCCAACCTAGGCAAGGTTCCTATCCAAAATTGGGCAGAAAATGAGGGAAAAAAAGACTGTGGCCCTGTCCATCAGCAGCATGGAACTTCCCACACTACCCAACCCCCCTACCCCCGCCCCAGGCCAATTTACTGGAAAACACCTAAGAATTTTCAAGCATTTAAGAGAATTTACAACACATTGATAACTCTCTGGTGTCATAACCATACAATAGAATACCATAATCTCAGAAAGTACCTAAAACCACCTTCTTTGAAAATAAGTTAGCATGGCTCATTAAGTTAAGCATCTGCCTTCCGCTCAGGTCCTGATCCCAGGGTCCTGGGATTTACAGGCTCCTTGCTCAGTGGGATGCCAGCTTCTACCTCTGACTCCCTGGCTTGGGTTCCCTCTCTCACTGTCTCTCTCTCTCTGTCAAATAAATAAAATCTTAAAAAAAAAAAAAAAAGAAAGAAGTAAAATAAATTAGCTTGACTCCAGAGTAAAACACCCTAAATGCTGTGAGAATTTGAAACTATTTCGAATCCATTAAGAGATGTGTCAAAAGGGGTGCCTGGGTGGTTCAGTGGGTTAAAGCCTCTGCCTTCAGCTCAGGTCATGATCCCAGGCTCCTGGGATCGAGCCCCACATCAGGCTTTCTGCTCAGCAGGGAGCCTGCTTTCCTTCCTCTCTCTGCCTGCCTCTCTGCCTACTTGTGATCTTTGTCAAATAAATAAATAAAATCTTAAAAAAAAAAAAAAGAACTCATCCATGAGTTTCTTCTTAAAAAAAAAAAAAAGAGATGTGTCAAAATATATATGCTTATAAGCTTAATGAATATAGTAATCAAATATCTCAAAAATTTGGATTTTTTCCCCTTTGTGTATAGTGCCTACCACAAAGACTTGGGCTTCCAAGGACATCTTAAATGCAAAGTTGAATTAAGGTTGATTTTCAGAGGTCTGTTTAACTTTAAAACAGCACCAAATATCCCAGCATTTCCCCCTCTCAGTGGTGGGTCAGTTTCACCAAAGTGGTGAGAAAAGGGCCTTTGACTGGAAGGCAAGTAAGCAATGACTGAATTCTTGAAAGACCAGAGACAAGGTAACAACAAGATGAAACTACTCTGCCGTTTACTGAACACTCTGCTAGATTTTTTGAGCAAGTTTAACTGGACTTCTCTGGACTTCAGTCTTGTTATCAATGAAATGGAAATCCCAATAGTATAGCAAGGGCTCTACCATTGCCAAGAGCAGGAATTTCAAGACAGACATCCAGCTAGCTGGTCTTTTACTAGCTGTGTGTCTGCAGGTAAGTTACTTAACCTCTCTGAGATACAATTTCCTCATGTGTGAATGGTAGTTATGTGATTCTTCTAAAACTTGAATGAATTTTGTAGAGCATCTAGTATAGTGTCTGGCACATGGTAGGTAGTTATTATTCTCAAATAACATTTCACTAATAACTATTTAACAGTTAATCACTTAATGTTAATCATTTAATATCACCAATTTAATATCAATAATTTAATGTTACTAAGTGAGAAACCATGTGTTCAGCTTGAAGCTTCCTTTCCACGAGGAAACTGGGCACTGTGATTTATGTCTTGTGCTCCATGAGAGGAGGATGTTTTATTTCACCGACTCCTAGAGTAGGGAGGGAAATAAATTCTAAATTCTTTGCTTCCTTCATTGTTGATTTGTTACAATTCACCCTCAACTCACATTCCGCGATGATACAGTGGGATTTGAACCTAGAGGTAGTGCTTACCTCCAAATGTAATAGTTTCAAAAACAATTAAGTAAAACAAGGTGCAGAGAACCCCAAATCCCACAACTAAATCGAAATATTGGTGATCGGGAAGAACCAAAGCTCTGCCGAACGGCACAGCCACCTTGGTACAGAAGACACTCCAGACCCTAAGCCACCACCTGAAATGGAACCTGAAACAATGTTTGGCGAGCCTCCTAAAGCTTCCAGAAATCTCTTTCAGAGATTTCATCCTTTGATGTCAAGGCTTTGATGCTATTTCTGATGCAAATAAGAAGCAGGACTCTTGTTAGCCCTTGACAACTGAGTGGGAAAAATGTCCACAGAGCTCAGGTCCTCAAGAGTCAGAAGTGTGATGGCAAGACACAGGAAAAAAGCCCTCCCGAGTCACTGAGATGGAAAAGGGCAAAGAGTTCTCCAGGAAGAAGGCTTTTCAGAAACTTTAGCCTTGTGCCCAAATTTTAACTCCATTCTAGCAAACATTGGTTAAGCGCCTACTGTATACCAAACACCACATGTTTAATGTGTCAGGAGTTTCTCCTCAGCCCTGACCATGCATGACATCTACCCCCCCAGGGATGTGGGGGCTGAGCGGAAACCATCAGGAGCATTCTGTCATCCCCGGGACCCCCAAGCGGGAGGTGGAGAGAGAGGAAGACACTCAGTTCAGTCCTGGGACAACTCTAGACCCCAAGAACTAAACGCTGTATGGAGACAGTGAAACTTCCTTCAGGAGACTTTGGAGGAGGTCATTTGCATCTGTTTTTTGGCTGCACTGGGAACATGAGTTAAACATCGAAACTAGTTTATTTCAGTGGTGAGAAAGAAAATGCTGTTTAATTGGAACTCAATAAGACACCTATAAAATGCCATTCACTTGTTCTAACTCAAAATACCAACATAAGGCTTTAAGTTACAGCAATTAAATGCTTTAATGCTTAATAGCTATACTGATTTATGATCATTAAAAAACTTCGGGAATTATAGTTGTTTTATAATGAAAAACTAATGATGATATATATGAATAACATAAACTGGAACTTTTTTAAAGCTATTTTTGAAAGAGAAATAATTATCTGGTTAGAGAACCAATTTATGGAAGAACTACAAGATCCCACTTTTTTCCCCTGAAAAACAATGTGTAATCACAATGAAATGCTGTAAGAAAAAGAACATAACCGTGAACATACTTTATGATTTACTACATAATGAGAATGTAAGTTTGGAAACCTAGCTTTCCTTTTCCCCATCATAGTCTAGAGCGTTTACCAAGTATTTATGTCCGAAACACTTGTTTTGTAATTTCAAAAGATCTCCGAATATCCTAACGATGTCTAAAATGACAGATAATGTATTTCCTTTTGTACAACATAAATCCTATAAATGCTTGTTTAGATAATGGAAACTTTTAAGTGCATTTACAGAGGAAATGTTACTTTGGAAATTATATTTATATATTATTTCTGTAGCCCAAGCATTGATGCAACATAGTAAATAGGAAAAGTCTTTTCCCTGCAGCAGATGACATCTCTTGACTCTGTTCAAAGGGGCTAAGAGAAAAGTCAGTCGGAAACCCAAGAAACATAGTGGATGCTCTTTCCTTCATCATATACTACTTGAGCTTCTTTGTAAATTAATGAAATCTTATTGAAATCAATTGAACATGAATAAAGTCCCTCTATAAAGAAATACAAAAGTGAGATTCATGAACATGGGTTAGTTAGAACTAGCATTATTGGGGGGCATTGTGGATATATGATGTGGAAAAACAATGAAGAATTTCTATAAAATAAGTGTTAGCCCAGGAGTATATGCATAAGGTTGTATGCGATGGAGGAAAGCATATAATATCTTCCACTAAGTTATATGTAGAATCACTTTTTTCTTAGACCTTCACTATCTGCACAAATAAACTGGTATGAGTTCAGGCAAACAATGAGTCATCTGAAGGAGGGAGTAAAACAATTCAGTTTGTAATAAAAGAATTCAGTTAATAATGGGTCGCTTGACTCAAAGCGACGTTTAAAGTCTATCAATTCAACCCCTTGTTTTTCCTCTTATTAAATTCTGTGTGTATTTATCCCCAGATTTTATTTGCTGGATAATGAGAGAAAGAGTTAAAAATTAGGCATGAAAATACAGATAATGGTATTTCCATGAGATTGATTATTTAAACTGGTACAAGTAGCCTTCTGAGAACAGCACCCCTTAACCGTCGCTAGCTGGATTGGCGGTGGAGTTGGTGCCTATTTGGAATAAAGCTTCCTTCCGTAGAGAATACTAGTACATTGCAAATACCACAGGGCTTATCTTCAGAGACCTGATGCTTCACTCTGATATTCAGGATTAATGTGTGGGATAATTTATATCTATTGTCATTTTTAAATATGTCATCACTTTTAAGTATGTCAGCTTTTTTCTCTTGCAGCTCTGAATTAAAACTAATTTGAATCAAAACATGCACAGGTGATTATGAGAGAGATTCCAACATACATTGACTTATGCAACCTTATGCATACACTCCTGGGCTAACACTTATTTTATAGAAATTCTTCATAGAAATTCTCCATTCCATCGCTGCAACTTCAGCCTGCCCATTTATATAACTAGACACCTATCAGAGGTAGTTGAACATGGGCAGGATATTAATCAAGTCTTTTCCATTAAATGGTCAGTTGACTGCAGCTCAGTAAAGGTGGGCCCCATTTCCTCTGTGTGTCTCATTATGGTCTCATCTGAAACTTTTATAGTTTTCAGTCGGATTGTTATCATTTAAAACACTTTGATAAATGCCTACTTGTACCCATACTGCTTAGCAGGCCACCCGGTTAAGTGACTCGCAGAACTTAATTCACAATGCAGACATCCCTGCAGAGGTAATAAGAAAATTTAGGATGCTTTGGGTCTTTCCACTTACATCTGTCTTTAGCAATACACTCTGTGCACTTCATGATACGTATTTATGTGTGACAGATTTGCTTAAAACCTGGGTGCTGTTTTAAAAACCTGGCTTCGATTAAAAATAAGATTAGCTGGTTTTAGAGATCCTAAAGCCTTCTAAGTCTGGACATGTCTGTGATTTAGAACCTTCCTCTTGCTGTGTTCTGACTGAATCTGCTCAGCTCTCTGTTTTTTTTCCGTGTCCACCTACACCCAGCTGTCCATCTTCCTGCAACCTTTTTACTGTCAGTCAAGTGACAGCCTTGGAGAGAAGCTTTGTGTACCAAGGCCTCCTGAGGCCCAGCACCACATTTAGATGTAAAGGGTAGGGGGAATATAACCAATTCT
Organism: Mustela putorius furo; assembly: GCF_011764305.1. Taxonomy (NCBI): domain Eukaryota; kingdom Metazoa; phylum Chordata; class Mammalia; order Carnivora; family Mustelidae; genus Mustela; species Mustela putorius. Next base: position 25,241,364 of record NW_025421341.1, read on the forward strand.
TCTTGGAAAGCTGGGGGCGGGGGAGTTTGGGTCCAGAGCCCTTCGAAACTGCTTTCTCAAACACATGCAAAAATGCAAACATATATACCAAACCCCCACATCTGTAGCATCAGCATCAATGTGATGGAAAATCACCCCGGGAGGTCAGCATTCCAAGGCTTGTGAAGGCAAAGAATAAAGCACCCATGCTGAATTTTATCCGGGGTTTGGAATCCAAGAATAGACGGGTTTCTCTCCTAGTGTGAGCGATCAGATGTGTCTAGCTTCCCCTTTCCTGGACTGACTGATTCTAAGCCGACTTGTAAGTACTAACATCTCTTCATCAAAATGACCTGGAAATATTTGTTTTTGCTAATAGGAGAGTAACTGAAGGGATGTTGTGCTTCTGACTCTGAGGGGTTTGCATCCTGCAGGATTTAATGTCATAATATTGGAAGGAGGTTGCATCTGATAATATGAACCCACACCATGGAGACATTTCTGTTTGTATAGTAGATTACTTCCCCGAAAAGTCAGATAGGGGCATCAGCATAAATGAAAACTTGGATCCCTAGAAAGACACCCTGAATTAAGTTGTAGACCTTATTTTAATTACCTTGTTTTATTTGGTGCCTTCTGCATTCTGATTATAAGAGTCTCTCAAATTTGACATAATTTTCCTGATCCGCTAAAATTGCAGGATCTTTAGACAAAATGTTCCAGGTTTATGTTAAAATCACTCGGAGCGCTGATGTTCTCTAAAAATAAACAGATTAATTTTCACCTTGTCTCAGGAAATGAAATATAGTTGTCTGTGTTTCTACTGAGTTACATGTCACCCAAAGATTTTACACATTTTACCGTCATAATGTATTGTACTTTTGTATTAGCTGTATTCCAGGTTTACTATGTTCTGATTTTTATTTTTGTTTTATTGGAGGTAAGAAAATATAAAAGAAAAAAGTGTGAGTGATATAAATTTGAATATTTTCATTTATTGTCATATATAAATTGTTTTGCCATCTGGGAGCATTGTTGATTCTAACAATTGGGTTTCTCTTCTACCAGGCAAGAGGCAAGTGGAAGTTGTTCAGGGGCAATAGTATAACCAATAAACCTGGGTAAATAACTTTATAACACTGGAGTTTATTTGGGATGTTAACACAGATGCTTGGCAAATCCATGGGGAATGTTTGGCAAATGTTTGATTTGCCAGTGCCTTAAACCTGTTGGGTGTAAAACTAATAATTGCTAAGAAAATAATTTTGTGATTTTTTTTGTCTGAATATAGTTAGTCTTCAAAAAGCAGGGCTTCTTCTGGCACATAGGATAAAAATTGAACAAGTTTAAATGTAAAGAATTCTGGGAAATGATGTGCACGCACACACACCTGAAGAGTAGCAAAGATAGCAGCCTTTAACTTTTAAAACTAAAGCCCTATTATTGATTATTTTCAGTTTATATAAATCTTTTTCAAAGATGATTTACCTGTATATAATTTGTAGTATGTTTTGTACCTCGTGTTCTGATAAAATACACATGCATAATTTAAATCTAATAATACTTAGAGTTCAACTTTTTTGACAGTTGATTAATTTTCAAAATGATGAAATTGGTGAGAACAAATGAAGTAATACTGGGAATTAATATTTTAAAGCTCTGAGAACCCCCAATAAATTACAGGTGGTTGTAGACAGAAAGAAAGCTTTTAGTAAATTGTTTTCCTAGTAAGATAATGCCAAAATAATACTGCTCTTTAGAATTCAGTGTGGGTTGATTTGGTATATTTTGATACAAAGTGTATTTGGGAACTGTCTGTACAAATATTACACACATATATGCCCACCTTCAGGTATAAACTCGCAAAACCCACAAATACTTTTGGTATGCCACTGAAGTTCATTAGCCCTAAAGAATATACCTTCATGTAATACCATCTCACCTTCTAACTCAAAATAAAAGCAATTTATATGGAGAAGTGGGGAAGAATGGTTGAAGTGTTAAAGAAAAAAAAATAAACTCCTGAAAAATTGGCATCTGTATAAAAATCGTCTCTTTAAACCTCAAAATAAGTTATTGATTTTCTCTTTTAAGTTTCTAATATTGAATTTCTCCTTAATTCTTTTTTTACCATAGAGAACATACATTTTTCCTTTTCTGTTCAGTATATTTAACTTGGAAATAATAACCATAAAAATTAATTTCAGTAGGTAGTTATACTGTGCATCGAGAGGTGATTTCCCTATTTCTATACTCATAACTAAATCAGGGTGCAATTAATTTATGAGATAAAATTGAACCAGCTGATGGTAAAAATTTTCCTGAAACTTTTGAAGGATTACTTCTTTGTGACCACATAAGATTTGCATTGACTCTCCTTATGAGGCCCATTCATTACAGCCATTTGGGGAAGAGATGTAGATTTTCACACAATTACTTGCTTGCTGCCAAACTCAAATGAATGGCCTTATGTTGTACCATATTGGACAAATGTGCCCACTTCTGTAAACAGAGTATCTAATTACATTCCCCATTGTCTCCACAGTCAACTTGTGATTTCAGGAGCTTGAAGATTGTCCCCAAAAGCCACTGACATTAGCTTTTTTTGTTAGCTGATTATTTGACTGCTCCCAACAAAGAGAGGAATAAAACCCCAAACAAGCACAAATAGTTTGCAAGTTGTTAGCAAGGGCACTTAAAGTTAGATAGTTTAGAAAGTTCGAACTGGTGATTAAAATGAGCTTTAGAGAAACGATTACTTTAAAGTCATTTCCCTTTATTTCCACCTTTTTTTTCAGGAATCAAAGATTACTCAGAATTTGTTGACCTATTGAAACTATTGTCAGAATTAAGCATTGAACAAAATATATTTCTTCATGGTATAGCATGGTAGACCCATTATACAGATTCAACATGCAAGGTTTTGACCATTTGAGAGTAACCTTGGCTGACAGGTGGGGTGTGACTTCTAACTTCTTTGAGACACAAATTTAAATTATGCACTTTCTAGCTAAAGCAGGAAACGGTGCCATTTACTTAAAGGACACTGGCATTCAGCACCAGGTCAGTTCTCATATTTTCTATTCTTCATCTCAAACAGTCATCCTCTTGACACTTACCACATTCTAGGAGAGAAATGCATGCCCTAGTGAGAGTCGTCATCTGTAAAATGGAGCTAAAAACAGTGCTTGTTTCAGGACTGTTACAGGGATTAAGTGAGATATTCTGCATACTACCATAAACATAGTACCTGGCACAAAATAATTGTTTATTGTTAAAAGTATGGTACATTAACTTGGTGTTCTGTGAATGAGCTGCTAGATAACTGTGGTAAGCCATTTTTTAAAATTTCACTGTATTTTTATAATTCAATATAATTGTCTAGATTTTTTTTCATCTAGATGTTTTTAAAGAGCCTCACAAGTACTTCTCTGCCAACCATTATTATTTCGTTTGGTTATCAGTCTTAAGTTCAGAACTGGACTCACTGTGAGTCCTCCATGAATTGTCTTCCTCCTGTGGCCCATCTCTTGCAGAGATTAATCCATTTTTATATTAAGATAATTTACATCTTAGGCTTCATCTGTTGCAATATGTAGTTGCATGTGTACAAACTGTTTTTTTTTTTTTGCATGACTATCACAAAGTGTGAGCCATAACTTTTTTCCTCTACCTGAAATTTACATCAAAACACGGCTATCAGTCAAAAGTGCTCTCTCTCAAACACAGATGACCAAATTTTAATTAGTGGAGTATGGGATCTGTTTATAATATAACAAAACAGAGCATGGAAATCAAGCATTTAGCTCAAAGGGCTACAAACACATGTCAAACAATGAATGGAATGTGGAATTAGAAAGCAAGAGTCCTGGATTGTTTGATGTTGGATAAGTATTGTCTCTCTGGAAGCCTCAGTTTCCAAACTAGATCACCATGTTGGTTCCTTTAAACTCTAAAATAATATAATCCTAGGTCTAGCAACTTTCACACTTTTTCCTTGGGGAAGAATAAAGCTTCATATTCAATAACTTCAAAATAATTACCTGCTATTCAAAAAACAAAGCAAACATCGAGTGGGTTACATGCAACTTGATGTTTCTGGGTGTAAATCCTTTTATTCTCTATAAAAATTCTATAAGGAGACTAGTTAAAACCTATTTTGTATTTTACCCACAAAAAAAGCTCCGGTCTTCAAAATCACATATTTCAAAATTCAACCATATGAGAGAAATACATGAAATGCTTCGTATAGTTAACTTCTGTTATCATGTTAACCTTTATTGTGTTTGTGAATGCAAGCTTATGAATTCATAACTCTCACAGTTAGAGGGTCTTCATAAATAAAACAACCCACTTAGATCTGCATGTTTCAAAAAGCAAGGCAACAAGCAAGCCAACAGATGGATGCATTTTTAATTAGTCAATCCACTGCTATCTTTTGGTTAGAAAATTTTCTTGCAGGTTGTACAAAATCTTTCATTGGGTGCAAAAACAAGGACACTCTCAGAATCACAGGTTTCCTGAAAGAATTATAAATTTCAATACTTTGATAACCTATTCAGGTTGTGTATAGCGATAAATTAAACTAAATTATTGGTGGAGAAACAAATCAAACAAAATAATTTGAGGTTATTGTAAATCCGAGACATGAATAAAATTAACATCAGTATCCACTTTCTTTTATGTTTACTGATTTTAACTGAGTTAAGTAAACCAGTATAATCCAATTCAATTCAAGGCAGTTTTTGCCAAGTTATAAGAAAAGAAGCTACAATATTATGCTTTAATTTTTAATTTGCATTATACTGACAAATAATTTTGGAAAAAGACGCTCTTTGTTTTTGAAAAATTGCTACAAAAATGAGAAGATAATATTTATCAAAAGAAGCCAGATGCAAAATTGTGCAAGGTTTTCAGTGATTATATTGGGTTGTTCCCAATTTTAAATGCTGTCTTTTTCTAAGAATAAAAAAAAAAAAAAAAAAAAAAAGACTATCAGATTATCTCTTCATATGCACAAAGTAAAAGGGAATGGAGAAATAAAGTAATTATTTCCATAATTTGGGCACTTAAAACTTTCTTCTAAAATACCCAAATGATTGATATGATAATTTTGACTGAATTAGCCAAATTACTCTTTCACAGTTTGCCTTCTCATTACATCAGTAGATACAATGTAAGTGTGGATGTAACATTTATAAATGCAGAACCCTAAACTCATAGGTTATGGTAACTTTCACAATTTATCCAATTACATATCATTTACATTTTGGAAACATAGATAGTAATAGTTTATCAATTCTCTTCTTCAAAAGCAGGGATTGAGAGCTTTTCCTCTGGGACTTCCTAGCATCGCTATACAAAAGAGCTCCATGTAAGACACCAGACCTTATCACCATACAGTTATTGCCAACCACTGTGGCATGTCCATATATAAAATATAGGTGATGACATAAACATTGAGCTTGGAATCAAATGAATAATTAGTTTAATAATATTTTATTGGTCCATTCAATAAAATGTGTTACTGTCTAGAGATTATACGCTTCTGCAGAAGTTACCAAAAAAAAAAAAAAAAAAAGGATCAGTCCTACACTGGAAATTCAACTGATTGTTTCTATAGAAATCTGATGACAATTTTTATAAATTGTTCATTTTAGTTGGCTACGTTTTCACAACTTTGTAAGTTAGCAACATAGTACAAAAGGGGAAAACAAGCATACAAAATTTCCAAACGATCCAGTAACAAACCCAGATATAGAAAGCAAGAGAGCCTCCTGGAATCTAGGGTCATTATCTTCATGAAAATTACATGTGTGTGTGTGTGTATATATATATATATATATATATATAAAAGAAGGGTACCTTTTGCCTTTGTAAAATGGATAAGGGACTGATCTGTTGATCTGCCTAGGGAAAGATGCTTTATTATTAATAATAAAAAAGAAGACAACCTATTTAGCTTAATTTTCCTTTTTTTTTTTCACACTGAAATTAAGAGATAGGTTTTTAAAATGGAACAGGAAGGAAAAAAGTTTGAAAATTTAAGCAGTCAACAATTAAGCCCTGTGTTAGATGGTAGGTCACAGTGATAATGAATGCAGATACAGTTTCCCCAGAATGGGGGAAGAGAGGAGAAGAGAGAGCAACTTAAGTAACTACAACTTTCCAAGTACCATTCAGTTCTTTCCCCGGAAAATAAAATAACTTACAGGTATGACTGCAGAGTCATGGTTGATAATCTTGAGGACACACTGTGAATGAATGGGATATGAAAAAAAGTGGCAAGCGACAAATAGCATTCTGTTATTTGCAAACCGAAAAGGTTGGACTCCAGAAGTTATAAACTAGTCAAATTAACAATGATATCTGGGTAAATGTCATAACAGTGCCGACAAATTGTTAAAAATATAGTTTGGGAACATAAAGTAATGGAAGAGGCGATCACTAGGCAGAAGAATCATTTCACTAAACTCAAGTCATACCTTAGTGCGTAGAAAATGTCTGGCACATAGTAGGCACACAAGTAAATCATCTTGACAGCTCTTCTTTTCTGATGGAATAGTTTAATCACATAGCACCACAGTGTATCTGAATTTCAGAAGGACAGTTAATAAGATTTCTCATGTTATAATGTACAAGATGGCTCTGTCTCGTTCAACACATTCATCAGTGATTAGGGTGAAATCCAAAGCAAGCTTATCATGTCTCTGTACATGACTGAGAAGAACAGCTAATTTACTGAGCAGGAACCAGATTTTAAATAATCTTGGTATACTAGAACATTGGAATAAAGCCCTTGCAAAGTAAAATTTTACTGAGATAAACATAATGTCTCAGGTTTAGATTTATTTATTTATTTTTAGTTTTGGATTTTTACAAAATCAACTCTGTAAACTTGGGATAAAGTAGCTACGACCTCATGCCAGTTTATGTGAAGAAAGAGCTGTTAGGGTTAGTGGATGAAAAGCTCAACATGTGTCCACCATGTAATAGAGAAGATGATAAAACAAATGTGGTCTTAGCCTAAATAACCCAAGCTCTGTATCCAGATGAAGAGATACAACGGTCTTCCTGTCTTCTACATGGCGTGCACCACATCTGGAGTTGGATGTCCCTTTTTGGATTCCACATATTTACAGGGACATTGACAAATGACAAAAATCCGGAGGAGGGCAACAAAGATGGTTGAGCCTTGAGGCCATGACTTGTGAGAAATTGTTGAGGAGAGTGGGTAATGTTTAACAAAGAGAAGCTTAGCTTAGCAGACCATGACAGCTGTCTTCAAGGAAATGAAGGACTGTCATGTGGAAGAGGGGGACCCTTACTCTATTTTGTTCTAAGGGCAGAACTAAGATCAGCAGGTAGCTTTTATAAGGAAACAGATTTCTTGTCAGTATGAAAAAAACAAGCAAACAAACAAAAAACCCTTCTTACAATTGTCTCTTTTTGTTTTTGTTTTTGTTTTTTCTATCTGATGTTCTGTGAAATAGTGGCCCAGGAGGAAAGACTCAAGCCGACCTGGGTTAACCATTTATCAGCATTGCTCAGGGGGAGATTCCTGTGTTGATGGGAAAATGGAATTCCTTTGCCTCTAAGAGTATTTATGAAATGATAGCTAAAATAAGTAAATTGCTTTGCAATCCAGAAAGAATTAGGTGTGGAAGCTCTGCATTGAATGACAGCTATTATAAATTCTCTAAAAATGGAGAAAGCAGTACTTTTCAGTGGGAAGACTGCAAAGCAGGGTCTATCACCAAGGACAGTACTGTCCATTAAAATATGATAGGGAACATTTATGTGGGATACACCTGTTATTCTAAATGTTTTAGTAACCATATTTTCTTTTCTTTTTAAATTTTATTTATTTATTTGACAGAGATCACAAGTAGGCAGAGAGGCAGGCAGAGAGAGAGAGGAAGGGAAGCAGGCTCCCTGCTGAGCAGAGAGCCCAATGCAGGACTGGCTTCCAGGACCCTGGGATCACAACCCAACCCTGGGATCACAACCCAACCCAGAGGCCTTAACCCACTGAGCCACCCAGGTGCCCCTCTAGTAACCATCTTTTAAAAATAGGAAGAGCTAGGTAAAATGAACTTCAGCAATATTTTTATTCAGCCCCCATATATGTGAAAATTTCTATTTCAATATGTTTTCAAAATTCAGAAATTTATTGAGCTAATTATACTCTTTTCTTTTTTTCATAATAAGTCTTTGAAGACCATTGTGTATATTACCCAATAGCGCAACTCAGTTCCTACTAATCCCATTCCAAGGGCTCAATGGCGACATGTAGCCAATGGTTCCCATACTGGAGAGCACAGACTAGAAGCTGAAGTCCCCGTGCGCGGCACGTTAAAATAAAGGGAGTTCTAAAACCAGTCAGAACTGTACAGGTTACCAAGAAATTCCAGAGACACAGCCAAAATAAAGAGGGTAAAGCTGCGGAATGTTTTCATTCTGGCAACCACCAGAGTGGTAAGAGCCAGGAATACAGGTGGAGTTTGACCAAATGGAGTCGAGAATCCATCTGAGGCTGAACTGCACCTGCCCCACTCCTGGTTGCTCTGGCAACCGGACTCCCTCCCCATGCTAATGACATTATAATGAGAACATCCACATGCAAATGAATTAAGCAGTAATTACAGGCAGATCCTCACTTGTTCTACTAGCTCCACTTAAGGGGGTGGTGGTTGAGAGAGGAGTTGGGGAGAGTTGGATACTGCGCAGAGGGGATCGCGAAAGGGAGGAATTCGAGTTGCAAAATAAAATGGCTATCCGGAGCTTGTACGCCAGGCGATAACGTCTTGTAGCTACATATCCACATGGTCCCATCTGTTCAGCATTCCCTGCTCCTACCATCACTCCAGGGAGAGAGACCACCTAGGGGAAGGAGACGAAAGAGCGGGATGACAGCAGCAACTCTGAAAGGCGGGCGCAGGGTTTAGGGGAGAGATGCAGGTTCTCCCACCCCCTCTAATTTCAGAATAAATTCTTTACGAATAGCTCCACCTCCCGACCCACCCATGGGGAGCTACACTGCAAAACATCAAAACTCTGGGAAAGGATAAAAAGGAGAAAGAGAGCCGTTCCTTTATTCTTGGGTCTGGTTTGCTCTTAATTGCTTTTTACAGTTTCCCCAAGTAGATCAGAGCCCCACATTAATTAATAGAGAACAAGTAGAACACTGAACTGCAGACACTTGATAACTCTGACAACACAGAGAACTTCACTGTCGTGGGAATAGCACGTATATTGAGGTTTTGCATCTTGTAGGCATTTTTAGGTTTCCAGAATCTTTTAGGGCTTCTCAGAAAAACAATATGCATAAATATCCGGTGGATGGTGTTTCCAGAAAATACTCAGCAACTGAGCAAACAATTTAGTGCATTAGAGGGTGCATCCGTTTGCTGTCACACCAGTAGGCACAATGATATTATTGACCCCATGCATCAGTAGTGGTCTTCGCATTCGGGCTTGTAAAGGAAATATTATAGCACTCTTTTCTTTTGGAGTAATGGTGAATAATTGTGTAGTGCTTATTAGATGGTGGGACTATTCTAAATTCCATGGCAACCCTATGGGGTAAGCATTTTTGTTAGCCCATTTTACTGGCGAGGAAATAGGCCTAATTAGTAAGTGGCATATAACTTGCTCAGCCTACTAAGGGGCAGATATTAGAACTGATTCTCTGGCTCTGCAATCCTTAGATATATTCTGAGATGTCTGGGATAGAAAATTCCAAATGATGAATCAGTCTACATTGATGGTTAACTAATGAACTACTTTGCTCTCTAGTAGAACTACTACTATCTTGGAATTATTTAACTGGTTATGACATGTAGAGCAAAAAGGGAAATCATGAGCAGGCCAGCTTGGCTGGGATGGAAAGTTCACGCACGGCATAGGAAGAAGGGCAGGAGGGGCCCCACTGTTAATCCTAGAATAGGGAGGTTCCAGAAATGTGTCCTCAAAACAGTATTTGAGGATATTTAATTTAGCAGCAGTGTGTAAGGGTAGGAGTGTGTAAGGGTAGGAGCCATTAAGACCAGTGAAACATACACATTTTTACCCTAGTGCATGCACGCAATGATGGTGGTAGTTGGAATGAAGGAAATGATCAATGGACAAAAATTTCCAAGGAAACAACCCAAGTGAAACTCTGCCTATTAAGTGGAGTGGGAAGCGTGAAGAAAACAGAGAAGAAAGACAACCACCCAGGATTAAATCCAATTCATTCTGCTAGAGGGACTTAGTGTCAGTAGATGAGGACAGCTTTTCAGCTTGGACACTATTTATACTGGGGGCCAGGCAAGTCTTTGTTGTGGGCTGTCCCATATGTTGCAGGATGGTTAGCACTAGCTGTGGCTTCCACCCACAAGAGGCTAGCAGCACCCCTCCACAGTGTGACAGTGTCCTCAGACATTGTGAAAGGTCCCTGGAGGCATCCTGGGGACGGGTGCATGGAGAGGGAAGGCAGGGCGTGGACAAGATCACTTTCCGTGGAGAAGCCCTGGTTTAGGAAATAGAATGGAGGTTAGTAGACATTGAGATAGCAGTGGGACAATCGGGTACAGTACCCAGGAGCCCTGGGGAGGGCCCTAACTGGCATTCCAGAGAGAGAGATAAGATCCCGACAGGAGATTTTTGTATTATCTTGCAAAGAAGCAGTAGTAGATGGGATAGCTGAAGAGAGGCCTTAGAGCAAAGAATGAATGAATGAATGATAAAATAAAAGGCAGAGAGCTCTAAAATCAACAATAAGGGGGAGAAGACAGAATGCAATCAATGAAAAGGGAAGGAAGCCAGCAGTATCTTGAGGCCCAGGAGAAGGAAGCCAGGTTGGGCAGTAAGAGCCTCCCTAAGGAAGGAACCGCATGGAGGGAGCGAGGGAGAGGTCTGGGGAGCTGCCAGCCTGATGGACAGACACTGTTGGTTAGGATGACCTGGAGGTCATAGTGATCCCAGAAAGAGAAATTACACTGAAATCTGTGTGTGTGCACGTGTATATGGGGTGTGTTTTGGGGGTGGGGTGGGGGCAGAGGTTGTGGTATAGAAATGAGATTTCACAGAATCAAGGAGTGAGTGTGTGGTGGTGGAGACACAGTGGCAATGAGTGCGGATTAGTCTTTGAAGAGCTTTGGCATTGACAACTACAGCAGAACCGGTGCCCCTGGCAAAAGGGCAAGGTCAATGGAAGAAATTTTTTTTTAGGAATTGAAACGATACAGAAAGTTCTCAATCAGGCAGCCAGATAGGAGCACTGAATACAATGGGGAGGCCAACACTGGAAAAAAAATAAATAATACCCCCTTCCCCCTGCCTCCTGTTTGACCATTAACTTCTAGGATGAACATTGCTTCATAAACACCCCTTCCTAGAAACTACAAAGAGCGAGATGTGAAACAGAAAATAACAAGGCACATTTACTTCTTGGTGAAACTGGGAAACGAACTCCAAAAAACTTTGTGAGGGAAGGGGGCAATTTGCTATATACCTTTGGGACTTTTTGTTGTTTGACTCATGCAAATGTATATTCCTTTTTGCAAAAAATTAAATAATTTTGCTTAAAGAAAGGCAAGAGCTAGAATATTAAATGCCATGTTCTTTTTTGGTCTTCCCTCAAAGAGAAAATTTTGGACATAGGGGGAGGAGCAAGATGGCAGAGGAGCAGGGGACCCTGTTCCAACTGGTCCCCTGAATTGAGCTGGATATCTGCCAGACCACTCTAAACACCCACAAAATCAGCCTGAGATGTAAGAAAATGTATCAGAATATCTCCAGTGGCCGGTTTCAGGAAAAGAGAGAATTCTAGAGTGACATTGTGCACAATTTTTAAAACACATTATTCTTGGGTTTGGGACTGTGTAAATTTGGTCTTTTGCCAGTTGTCTGAGTTACTTGTTTGGTTGTTGAAGTCAGATAGTTATGGTAGTTGTAAGCTGAAGTGGAATGTCTTAGACAATTGGTAAGAAGTGTTTTGGAATCATCCATTGGGTTTTGTTGTTGTTGTTGTTTTTAGTTTGTCTGAAGTACCCCTAGAAGAAAGACTTTTCAACAAATAAAATCTTTTATTGTGGAACTGACTTTCCGCTTTTCTCAACATTTCCATCTATGCATTTAGAGCTAACTAGAATTAGAGGTTTGCCACATACCAAAATTTCACATTGTTTTTAATTTATTATAAGTTATTCTAAAATTATGCACATTTGCTGAAACTTTGAAAATAGTATATGTGCTACTCTCTGTGATTAAGAAAATCTTCCCATTCATCACTGTAGTTGCTTACTTTCAGCACATCTAAGGCATAAATAATTCATTCTTTTGGCAAACATAAACATTATATAAAAATTCAAAAAATCTAAGTATTGAATACAATATACTGAACTTGGTTTCATTTAATTGATTTTAGGACCTTTATTTCTTGAGTCATGGAATAATACCTTGAGGATCTCAGAAATTTTAATCATAAAGCTTTACTATGTTTTGTCTATGACCTTCTTTCTCACTCCCTTTGCATTTGCTCTATGAAAAAGTACTTATTGAAAATGATTCACTGAAAAAGATTATTTGTGCAATGCATACTAAAATGCTCTGTGTAAAGCACTCGATTTGAGTGAAATATTTTATATTACAACTGACATTCTAAGATCCTAATTACACACATGCATAGCCTTCTTGGTGTTCTTCTTTTATCTGCTTCCAAAAGAACACGTGTATTTCATACATATTCAAGCCTTTTTAACATACTTTTTTGAGCATCAGGCATTACATAAAGTGCTAGGAATGCTGAAGGGACCAAAGTAGCAAAGTCCTTGTCCTGCTCAAGATAAACCAGTGGGAGAGAGGGAGAATCAGGCAAATGTGCAAATTCTATAATGTAATAAATGATCAAGGTTATCGCAGCCAAAAGTGAGGGAGCTTGGCCACCATAGGAATGTCAGTGAAGGCCACTCAGAAGAGTCCATATATTCAAGATGGAATATCTTCTCACTTTATGTGTAGTGAGTAGGTTACAGTTTCATATATAGCTTTCTGATGAGTTCACCCAAAGCTCTACTCCACAAACCTAGAATGTCAGTCTCCAAGTGCCTGATCATAAGGAACAGATATTTAAAAGTGCTGATTAATTTCTTTTAGCATAATCTCTTGCTTGCATTTAATCTAGTTATTGATAGCTTAAATCTAACACGAAAACACAATGTACAAGAAATCTACATCAAGTAAGTCTTCACTGTCCTCAGGTTCATATTTTTTGTTGACTTGGAGTTTAAGAATTGGGTTAGACACACTACCTTCATTGTGTTAAATGACATAAACTTGTTCTTAATAATTACTAATCATCATGCACTTGATTTCATTCTCTCACCTCTCCCAACCCACATTTTGGTCCAGAGTTTATAAATTGGAACTCAATGGAAAGTTTCCATCAAACAGAATAAGAATCTGTCATTCCCATCAGATCATCTCCATCATGGGTAACGAGATAAATATGAAATATTTTTTTATTGCATCAACATCCAGAATAAAAGTTGTTTCAGGATGCAATACAATATTAAAATGGTACCAAGCTCTGGAACTCAAAAGAAGGAATAGACTCTAGAATGGATACAATAACTTGGCCACAATATAAATGAACTCTTTTTGCATGTGTGGTTAAGATTCACATACTATTAGAAGAAACAAGAATAGATAAAATCTAGGAAGAAGTCATTAATATGGACATATTCAAAAGATTTAGGAATAGACATGAAAACAGTACATAATGTTGAGATTACATGGATTTTTCCCAGATAAACGAGAAGTGCCAGCTTCAGGATATGGTTGCTATTATCCTAGGGTTGTTTCCAAACTCCACAGCAGGCAACAAGAGTCCCAATGTTCCAATTACTTTGCACTCAAACAAGTTATAGCTCTGGAGAACTGCCTTTTATTTGTAGTTTTTATGGATCTCTATGAATTAGCAATAGAGTTACCTAGATCTACCTGCAAGTCGGGTATTTATGTTGCGGAATAAACAAGACAAAAACATCAAGTGTTGGCACAATTTTTAAGATATTAACCTATAAAATCATTCTGAATGAGCCTAGAATTTCAGGCTACTAATAACCACCATCCAAGTGATAAAATTTAATTGCTTATCTTTAAATTTCTTTAATATGGTCTAAGTTAATAATTTCCAAACTTTTTGTTTGTTTGTTTGTTTTTTGTTTTGTTTTTGTTTTTTGTTTTAACTCTGCATGCTGTCTTCAGTTTTCTGGATAGTCTTTGGAAATATTAGGAACAAAAGCAAAAGCAAATCCTTTTAGAACCTGCTGACCAATCATTAAGCAGCAAGTGTGCCTTTATTTTCGACTTAGGTCTTGTGAGGGCCAAAGGGCACCACTACCCATGGCCTCTGCTATTTTGTTGGGAAGATGAGATAAAAATGAAGAGTAGAAAGAAGTCATAGCAAGAGAACATAATACAAATTTAATGACAGCTCGTTTTAATGTTAAATGTGTGTGTGTGTGTGTGTGTGTACGTGCCATGTGTTACTTTAAAATTAAAGTGCAACGCTGGGATGTAAGTGACAGGTTGCTCTCATGCAGCGATATGAAAACATAGCTTATATATTTTTCTTGCTCATCTTAACCCAATCTGAATTTGATATTTCAAGATAACGACTTGAAAGTCAGCCCTGTAAGGAAAACGAAAAGAAGTGGATGGAAGCGTCGGCCTCATCTCCGTGTCTCTGAGCAGCTGCCCGCATGGGAGCTTCCCAGAGGCTGTGTGTCCTCACCTGGATCGCATTGTTTGGACCCCCTCGGAACAGGGTGCTGGTGCAAACCCAACCGATAAGCTTAAGCAACGTCTGGTGGCATTGGCAACCCCGCTCAGCTCTGATTGTCACCTCCTGTCACCGGATGAATGTGTCCCGAGCCCCAGTTGGGGTGTGAGATAATGAAGCCTGCATTAGCAAACGATGGGGCGGGGGCGGGCAGAGGCATTCTTGCCCCCCCCCCCGCCATGCAGGGGCAGGATGGACAAAAGTGCTGATGCCAGGAGGCCTGACACGCTGCAGGCGGTACGTGACATCTCATGGCTTTTGGCTGTTGTTGGGTGTGATGTATGTCACGGGCATGATGGATGACTTTCAGATCTTTCCCATTATATCATATCTGTAAGAAATCCCCTCTTCCTCAAATGTCTTTTTGTTTCCCCACCCCGGAGCTGCAGATGGCATCTACCCACGCACTCCCATTGTGTGAAGCCCACAGAGAACGTCACCATTCTTCAGGGATCCTGGCTCATGGTTCAGTTGCTAAGATTCAATTAAGACTTGAAATTATGTCTTTGGGCAGTTTAACCTCTTTTAACACAGAGGAATGGTAGCTACCACGGCCATTCAGCAATTTTCAAAGGTGCCACTGATCTATTGCATTAAGGTCTGAAAGGATAGAATCAGTGGACAAAACAAAGGCAACTGTTTTTTTTCCTACCCACTTCAGAATGAAATTATTCTTCAGAAAGAAAAACATATCCTCTTAGTGAGTAAATCCATTTGTACACATGCACGAACTCCTAGAAAAATGGGAAGTGATCTCTCGGTTGCAAAATCCAGCCTAACAGTATTCATATTAGATGCAGAGGTTAAACATACACGACTTGATAGTAGGCCCAAGTAATAGCTTCTTCTTCTTTCTTTCTTTCTTTCTTTAGCTCAATGACAGAGACTGCATGTCTGATTTATGCAGCAAATATTTTTTTGCTCAAGAGAGGCTGAGACGATGAGTAATGTGGAAAGGAGCAGATTGGTTATACAGTCTTTCCTGTTCCTTTCTTATGCTTGTTCCAAGCATTCTATAAAAGAGAATATGAGCTGTAGTTATGGATAAGTCGGTGAAGGAGCACAGGGACTTCTCTTGAATTGCAGAAAGAAATCAATATATCATCTGGGTGCTCTCGTATCCCTCCTGATACAGGCAATGTGAGGGTGGTTTAGACCTCGCAAATGGAGCACTCCAAAGTCGTGCTCAAATATTTGTGGGTTGAAATAACATTAGTTATAGAGGGCAAAAGCTACATGGATACCTGGCAATTGCAGATTCATTTTAAAGAACTGGTCTCACACTCCAAGTTCCAGGTAGACTGGGTCTCCAGAGAATTGGATGGAGGAGCATATACTTTGAGAGTTATCATTGGAAGCGTTCTGTGGCCACAGATAAAGAATGAAATGACTCTTGAGAAAGTCGGTATCAGGAGGGACATTCAGTGAAAAGGAGAGAGAAGAAAGGAACCAAAATAGGAGAGTTAATGAAAAAGAGTTAGGAATTTGGTCAAACACCTGAGTAAAAAGATATAAGGAATCACGGATGTAATAAAGACAAGGCTCTGGATGGGTGGCTGAGAAAGAAAGTGCCTTTTGAAGACTGACCTTTCGAAATGCTAATTTTTATCTACACTGATCATGACAAGGGAAAACAATAGTATCTCATGCTTAACTAAGAGCTTAATACATGCCAGACACTTTCCTAAGTATTCTATATGTATCATACAACCTTTGGAAGGTAGCTACTTGATCTATTCATAATATAATAGATTGTGTCCCTTGTGGTATCAGTATATACGCATTCCCCTGGGGCACTGTTTCCCAAATTACCAAATCATATGACGCCCTGCGCGCTACTGAAAAATATAGGTTCCGTGAGAGGTCTTGATTGAGTTAAGTGTCACTTTTTAAAATAAGCAATTCATGTAATTTTTGTGCTGAGAACATTTTGGAAAGCACTGACTTGGGGAAAAATAAAAAAGCTTCCTAGTTTGTTGTTATTGATGTTGTTGTTTTACTTTAGGAGAATATTTCCACATTCAGAGGTAAGCCTAGCAAAAACGTGTACTTTCCATATATATTAGACAGTGGACCCTCAATACGTATCTTTGAATAATTGTATGAAAACCTTAGACTGTAGAATATTACCAAAGAAATGTAGCCTTAAGTTCAAAGGTAGCTTGACAATTCGTAAAAGGAATTTTCAAGTAAACGTCTTGCCTGATCTGTTTTAATTAGAATTCTTAGAAATAAATGACTTGTAAGGAGTACATTGCGTGCTGCAAAATGACCTCATGACTTACTGTACCATGGATCCTGTCACAGTGTGTGGATCAATGCTGGTTTCTGAGACCATAATGGTGTCTGTCGCATTTCTTTCACTGAAGTATGAAACATCTAAAAGAACGTGTTGCATCCTAATGGGATGGCTGCACAGATAAGCTCCAAGCCCCCTTCTTTATCAACTCCAAGTCATCTAGAATTCTGAGTCAAAGTAGCAGGACTCTACAAGTCAAAAAGACTAGAAGAGAGAATATTATTATTATTATTATTATTAAAAATATTTATTTATTTATTTGAGAGAGAGACAAAGAGCATTAGTCATGAGGGAGGGACAGAGGGAGAGGAAGAGAGGGGAAGCTAACTCCCTGCTCAGCAGGGTGCTGGGCTTGATCTCAGGATCCTGAGATCATGACCTGAGCCAAAACCAAGAGTTGGATGCTTAACTGACTGAGCCACCCAGGTGCCCTGAGGATATCATTTATTTATTTATTTATTTTGGAAATTCCCACCATAGTAAGTTTCTTTTCCAAGAAAACTATTCAAGGGCACCTGGGTGGCTCAGTCAGTTAAGTGCTTGCCTTCTGCTCAGGTCATGATCCTGGGGCTCTGGGGTCAAGCCCCAAGTAAGGCTCCCTGCTCAGTGGGGAGCCTGCTCCTCCCTCTCCCTCTGTCCCTTGCTCATGCTCTCTCTCTCTCCCTCAAATAAATAAATAAAATCTTTAAAAAAAAAAAAAGTAAGTGAGAAAATTATCAAAGCTTTCTGAGAAAATCGCCAGGAGTCTACCTTTGGGTTACAGAAGAAAACAGGGCCCAAGGTAGTTGAAAATCACTTCTTTGTTTTTCTTTTTTTTGTTTCTTTGTTTTTCTTTGGTAAAGGTCATAATTTGTAAAAATCAAATAATTTCCAAGGTTATCATGTATCCCATATCCAAAGTCCCCGCACAAAGAGAATCATGGAAGTGTTTGTTGTCTGCCAAGCTGCCGAGCCATTTCTGGGCATCAGACCCTTAAGCACAAGGGGGATGTGAAAAAGAAACAACCATGTGGAGAATTACTTCATCCCAACAATAGAGTTAGGCGTAAGCTGGGTTGCTAAATGATACATTCAAAAATCAATCTGAATATCTATAAAACTTAAAATTTCCATTCATGAACTTAAGAACATCGTAAGCAACGTTGCTGTAAACGGATTGTAAATATATGATTGTTACCTAAGAAAAACTGTGATTTGGCTATCCTTCAAGAAGACGTAAACTTTTTCTGTTGGTAAAAATATTCCTGTGAAATCAAAGGATAAGTGGTGGGACCTGCCCTGTGGGATGTTGCACATTAACTCTGCTCTCTACCTACTGGATGCCACTAGCACTCCTCACCCTATCATGACGATCAAAAATGCCAGGTGGTGGGTATTATGGAGGGCACGTATTGCATGGAGCACTGCATGTGGTGCATAAACAATGAATTCTGTTACACTGAAAAGAAAAAAAAACTTTAAAAAAATGCCTACAAACATTGCCACCTGTCCGCTGGTAAGGGACTGGAGATGACCCCCGGTTGAGGACCACTACTGTAATATGATCATCACCCAAAGGAATGTTCTTCCATGTTACCAGACTGTTTTGCAGCTTGTTAAGAAAAATGGCCTCAAGGGAACCTGGGTGGCTCAGTTGGCTAGGCAACTGCCTTTGGCTCAGGTCGTGATCCCTGAGTCCTGGGATGGAGTCCCACATCGGGGGGTCCCAGCTCTGCGGGGAGTCTCCTCCTCCCTCTGACCTCTCCCTTCTCATGCTCTCTCTCATGGTCTCTCTCAAATAAATAAATAAAATCTTAAAAAAAAAAAAAGAAAGAAAGAAAAATGGCCCCAAATGCATCACTGTGTTTTTGGCTGTGAGACAGTGTCTTTTTTTTTTTTTTTAATCTTATCCTGTCATTTCTAAAGTCCCTGACAGTGGAATCAATCAAATCCTCCAAAGCTGCCTGACCCTATCTAGCTACATGAACACACACAGAAGGGGGAGGGAAGGAACGGTTCTCTCAGAAATTCTCGATGCTGCAGGAAAAACGCTCGCTTCACCTGTAGTAACATTCTTACTCTTCCAACACATGGTGCAGGAATATTTACTACTGGAAGGGGACTTTTCTTCTCTGTACAATTTTGTTGGTTGGTTTCACCATACTTTGGGCTAACGAGACATAAGACCCAGTGTCTCTCCAAGTTTGCTTATAATGTCTTGTTTTCCCCTCCCACACAGAGTCCCTTGCATATTCTACTAAGCAGAACAGTAGCGTTCTTCTACGTCTCACTGCAATGGAAAGTACTGTGGTAAGGAATCTGATGTCCTGGAATAGCACCGTATTTGATGCGGGTGAAATCTGCAGGTGAGGTGAGCCCAGGAAATGAGTTTCTAAAGCAGGTAAAGACTTTTGGTCAGGATAAAAGTAAGATAATGCCCAGGGTCTAGAATGATACAAAAAAATATTGCTCTCCACAATAATACAACAACGTAAGAAATAGTCTCAAAATGAATTCAGGTACATTTGCTGGGGAGATAAGACTCACAGCAATAGATTGTCCCAAATTTGCTTAATTTTTTTTTTTTAAGGGGTGCCTGGCTGACTCAGTTGGTAGAGCATGTAACTCTGGATCTCAAGGTCATGGAGTCCAAGCCCCATGTTGGGTGCTGAGCCAACTTAAAGAAATATTTGCAATTATTTTATTTATTTATTTATTTATTTATTTAAGACTTATTTATTTATTTATTTGACAGAGAGAGACCAAGCAGACAGCGAGGCAGGCAGAGAGAGAGAGAGGAGGAAGCAGGCTCCTTGCCAAGCAGAGAGCCTGATGCGGGACTTGATCCCAGGACCCTGAGATCATGACCTGAGCCGAAGGCAGAGGCTTAACCCACTGAGCCACCCAGGCGCCCATTATATTTATTTTCTAAGGATAAAATCATATGTATGTGTTAATGTACATGTTTAAGGCTAAATATCATTAGGAAATGCATTGCTTCCTGAATAATTTTTTTTTTTTTTTTTTTTTGCTTTAAGGAATCAAGTTTAGAAAATTTATTTTCATTGCTCACATATCTGACTGAAGTTTACCTTGAATCATAAATTTATCTTCCCCCTAGTAGGCTAAATAGAATCATGGATTATTAATTTGCTATTTCTCCTCTTTGTGCAGGTATGAGCTTGCATTTCTGATAACTATATCTGCTCGTTCTCACTTTCACGCTGCCTCCGCCGCTTTCTCCAGCACTCATCATTCCTGGAGAGGGTAGAAAAGAATCTCATTGACGTGAATGAGATGAAAGTTCTCGAAAGTCAGGGATAGAGACACATTTTTAAAAGACTGAATTACTTAAAATTAAATACATGCAGTAAGACTTCAAAAGAGAAGCATCTAAGCGTCCCGAGAACTTTTTTTTTTCGAAGAAATCAGCAAACGTTATTTAGTGTAAAGTGCTACTTAATATTCGCTTCAATCAGTGTCCTACCTCTAATGATTGCTTTTCTGAGTGGTATCCACCAGGGCTCCAGTGATAAATATTTAATAAAGAGAACTCCCCCTACTTTTTTTTTCTTTTTCCCATACGCATTAAATTAATTACTTCATTCTCGCAAGCAAAGCGGCTCTCTCCAATGTTACTACCTCAATATTTCACACTCTTGAAAACTCGCTCCGTAACAGGCTGATTTACAGTAAAACACTTTTAGAGATTGAAGTTAGGGGAGTGGATTTTGACAGAGAAACAAAAAAAAAAAGAGAGAGAAAGAAAGAAAAACACAAAAAGTAAAAGATGCTTAGCCCACAAAATGGGAAGGTTTTGATATGCTTCCCTCCCTCAGAGTTGGGGAACATTGCTCCATATTTGGTCATTTCAGTGAAATGACATAGAAATTTTGCTTACTGCAAAGGGAAAAATAAAGATGTTTTATTTGCTTTGTGGAGGACTTGATTTCCCAGAGTCTTTCTCCCCTTTTCTTCCCACTCCCCCCCTCCCTTTTTTTGTAGAATTCTCTGTGTGCTGAAGACATTCTGTTCTGGTGAGCTCTGCACTTCTTATTCATGGCAATTACGTTCACATCTTTGATCTTGGATGAGATCTCTTGTGCATATTTTGTTCTATTTATGTCTTTGATCTGGTTTCTTGTGATTTTTTTTAAGATTGTGTTTTTACTCGAAAGACATTCAGCCTACAATATTTAAAAAGGAAAAAGAGGTGAAATTTAGTTTATCCATATGACATTGTCTTTTTAGGCATATGGATAAATTAGACTGTCTCTGTATCTCTCAGCTTCTTCTTCCAATGTACCGATAATTTGTGTTTTTCAGCTGTCATAACAGTGGAAAGCTCAACAACCAGATAGACTGCAAAATGGTTGATCAAATTCAGCTCAACATTTTTGCAATCTTGTTATTCCATTTGTCATAAAGGAATCAAACTGGTCTTCCAATGATATGGACGGGAAGATAGCTAGAGAATAGTAAGGGAGTGAATTCACCAAGCTCCTGCTTATGGATGGCTTAAAGGAGTCTTATTTATTTGTTATTATCATTCTAATGTTATCTAATAGGAATTTATTTTCTTGTTTATGTAACATATCATCTATACGCAGATTTCAAGAATTCACCCAGGTAGCTTAAAGGTGGTATGTATTACTAAGGGGGGGGATTAGATAATAAGACAGCAGCTAGCGGTCGCTGTAGCAGCAAAGTGCTATGAATAAGGAGGCCGCACGGGACCTGGGAATGTACATGACAGAAATTGGTCACCATGGCAACATTTGAACAGTGGGAGACAGGAGCTGAACTGAGCAACGCAGAGCTGCAGTGGCCTGATTGAAAAGAACTGCCTATAATTTAGCTTGACTGACTTGTTATGTAATATGTTTTCTGTTCTATGCAAATGACTATAGAAATGAGAGAATCCAAAACAGTCTATAAATTCAGACTGCAATAAAGAACATACACCTTTCTTTGGGGGTAAAATTAGGAATTCCCATTTGTGGCCAGCCAGAGAGCTCTTTGTTCCTAATAACATTTGACTGTGAGCAGTAACTCAGGTATTTTCTCTAGAAAGCTGCATCTCTAAACAAGATTTCCATATTTTAGAGGCCGGTCTATGCAAACACTAAATATCATTTTATGAAAGCAAGTACACCAGAATTAGAAGGCAAAAAAAGTGGGCCCAAATATAAGACATTGCTAAGTTGAGCAGCTCCATGGTGAGTTGTATCATAGGGAATGTAATTCAATAAAGTTTTTCTTTTAATTTATTTCTAGCAAGTGCGTACTCTTTAAATTATGTGGATAACTGTCCTTGCTTTTCTTTTCAATTCGTTTGTGTAACACTGAGTTGCAGAGACATAAGGAGCCTCAAACAACCATATGATCTGGTAAACAAAGGCTAAATGGCATTTTTCAGTCTCATATTTGCATACGAGGACAGGGGACCTCTAAAAGGCACTCACAGCATATGTGTAGAGAAGGACAGAGTATAGTTTATTAAAAGTGTCTTAAGAACAATGATACTTTGCTTAATTAATCTTCTAAACATGAAGTCTCTTCCTAAGATTCGGTGATGTTGAGCATACAAGCATTTTGTAAATCACGTAAAGCAGAATTAGGAAAATCATATAAATTAATGGCCATGTCTCTCCTAAACTGTACATGTGTTAATAATAGTAATAAAATTTTAGTAATTATAGAAATAATGAGACCTTAAATTTACTGAACATTATATATGCCAGGTGCTCCGTGGTGTCATTAATCCTCCCCAAATCATTGCAAGGCAGAAACAAGCATTTTCCCATTTTGCAAATAGAATCTTAGAGAGGTAATTTGCCCAAAGTTACGCAGAAAGGAGATTGCTCTGATTGAACCTAGGGCTGTCTAGTTCCCAAACCTAGTTTTCTAAACACAGTTTCTTTTTTGCCATACATTCAGATTGCTTCTTTTTTTTTAGGCTTTTATTTATTTATTTTAGAGAGCGAGCATGTGAGTGAGTGAGTGGGAGTGGGGGAGGGCAGGAGGAGAGAATCTCAAGCAGACCCCATGCTGAGTGCAGAGCTTGATGTGGGTCCATGACCCTGAGATCATGACCTGAGCCAAGACCAAGAGTGGGATGCTTAACCAACTGAGCCACCCAGGCATCCCCAGATTATTATTCTTTTTTAGGTAACCTAAATGTTTATTTTAAGAAAGAAATTTTGAATCATTACTATAAATTGAAAATAGAAATCAGTTGCCATAGGTAGAAATTAACAATAAAAAAAAAAAAAAACTACAGTAAAATCCCTCTTTCCAATGGGTCATCCAGGTGTTCAGTTATAAAAAGTTTGAAGAGGCAAATCATAACAAACATACACAAATTACCTTTTAATAAGAGCTTTCTTCTCTATTCCTAACACTTATCTCTGCCCATTTCATCTCCTATTGGTCAACTGCAGCCCTTCCTTGATGAGTCCCAGATTCCTGTCATGCACTGAGACATGACAAACTTAATTTCTTTGCTTTGTAATCTGAAACTCGTGCATTTGCCTCTTTTAAATTTTCTACTTACAAAGTTTTTCTCCTTTATGATCGTGTATCCGTTAGCTTTTCCTTCTATTTTAATTGGCTAACCTGGATTAAGAAGAAGAATATGTCTTTGTTTAAATCCTGAACATCTTTATTCCAGGGGTGTGTGTGTGTGTGTGTCTGTGAGTGTGTTTTGTTTTGTTTTAAAGATTTTATTTATTTATTTGACAGAGAGAGAGAGCACAAACAGAGGAAATGGCCAGCAGAGGAAGAGAAAGAAGAAGGCTCCTTTTGAGCACAGAGCCCGATGTGGGACTCGATCCCAGGCTTAACCCTCTGAGCCACCCACGTGCCCCTCTAGGTGTGTTTAAATGTTGATGTCACAAAGGGATCAGGACACAAACAGAGAAGAACTGGTCAGGATTTGCTAGAATGTAGAATTCACATAGGTTAAAAGCACTAGGTCAGAAACTTTCTCTACAGCAAGGTGGCTTGAACCACAAGAATTTGTTTTCTCACAATTCCAAAGGCTACAGGTCTGAGATCAAGTTATTAGCAGAGGTTTTTCCTCCTGAGGCCTCTTTCCTTGCTGGTAGATGTAGATGGCCATCTTCTCCCTGTATCTCCATGTGGCCTTCCCTCTCTATGTGTCTGTGTCCTAATTTCTTCCTCCTACGAGGTACCAGTCATTTGGAATTATTGCCCACATTAGTGACCACATTTTAATTTAATTACAACTTTGGAGATCCTATCTTTAAATATAGTCATGATCTGCAGTACTAGGGATTAAGAATTTAGTATTGGAATTTGGAGGACACAGTTCAGACCACAACAGGTATAAAAGGCAGATCAGTTGACTGTGGGCATGTAAATATCTACACAAATGAAGCTTAACCAAAGATAAAGGAAGTTTTATGAGAAATTTCCAGGATAGCAGTTTTCAAATGGGCTATTTATTTTTGACAACATTTTTCTTTTCTTTTCTTTTTTTTTAATTAATTTTGACAACTTTTCAAGTTTTCAGAGAGTGACATCAACAAGAGGGCCAAATATGACATCTCTTACTCATGCCTTGCCCTCGACAACAGCAATTTAGCCTCAATCCATGGACAAAGCAACTTTTATGGGAACTGAGGCATCCAGGTAGGAGACTGGGAAAGCCAGTAGAGTCCACAAATGAGGAGAGCTGTTTTGAGAATACAGGTCTGCACTTAAGTTGTTGACTTGCCAACCATGGTCCCGGCAATAGATTAGGAAATAGCTCGGTGCCTCTGAGGACTTGGCTCTACCCCATTTGGCCTTAGTTCTGTCACCAGCCCATACATCAAGGAACCTGCGAGGATTTCACCCACCTGTGCATCAGGTAATAGGCACACAGACCTCAGTCTTGGCTGTGGACCCAAGTGCCCCAGGGACTGACTCCTGCCCCTCTCAACCGTGGCCTGGGAGTCCCTGAAGAACATTGTCTTCGATAATTACTCACAGATGAAAGAAACTTTTGTACAAGTCCCAGAATCCAGGAAAAGAGACAGAGAGAGAGAGAAAGAGATCGGATGTATTAGAGAGGGTGAGAGGAAATGTTTGACTTTTCCTACATTGCCCTTTCCCCAAGGCAGTACAGTTTGGTGCCAAGAGATCCTTGCTGGGCTTTTGATTTCTCCTGTGGGGGAAAGTGAGAGCATGTGAATGAGTGTCTGGCTCCCCTCACTTTGTAAGATCCTGCCAAAGAGGCCCATTTCTCTCTTGCCACATCTAAGGTACTGAGTTATGAGTTGCATGACTGTGGGACATAAGCTGGGAGAACAGCAGCTGGCATAAAATATATCCCATAAAACATATCAAGGAGACATGGATCCTTCTAAGCACATCAGAGACTCAGTTAGGGTTGTCCATGAGGATGAGGATGTCTTGCCTACAGATCCCCCATCTGGCCCATTGGCATTCACAGCACTCCATGTGCCTCATCCACATGCTGGCCCTCATCCTGTGGTGGATGGGTGTGGGGTAGAAGGACTACCTGTGCATGATCCAGGTGGTGGCAAGAGTGAGCTTTTGCAGATTACTAATAAGCATGTAGAGAAAGCCAGTCTGAATCTATGGACCTGTGAGGGACCACCCTTGAGAAAACAAAAGAGAGGGTATGAACACATAGTTTGGCTCTGCAGGACCTAAAGAAGGCGTATAAGCTTAGAACTCTGCCACAAGAGAGAGCAATAAGTATGGAGCAGATTTATCCATAGAAGGTCTGAGACAGCCTCAGAATTCCTAGCAGTACTGGTGTTTCTCTCCTGAAGTCAGTTGGTAAAGCCTGGAGGAGGAGATGACTTCTGCTTCAAAAGTGAAGATAGCAATGCAAGACTTCAAGGAACATAAAACATCAAGGCAACATCACACTTTAAAAAGAACACAATAATTTTCTAGTAACCAACTCTAATGACATGGAGATCTGTGATTTATCCCATTAAGGATTCAAAGTAGCTCCCTGATCTACAAGAAAACAGAGCAAGATTATTAAATGAAATCAGGAAAAGAACACATGAAAAAGATGAGAAGTTTAACAAAAAGATAGAAATTGTAAAAAAAAAAAAATCAAACAGAAATTCTGGAGCTGAAGATGTTAATGAATAAAATGAAAAGCGCAATAGGCAGCAGTAGTAGTATCATGGTTCAAACAGAGGAAGAATCTGTGAATTAAAAGACAGGAACCTTAAAATTGTCCAAGAGAAGAACAAAGATTAAAGAATGAAAAAGGAGTAAAGAAAGCATCCGTGATCTGTAGGACATCAACTAAAGAAAAAGTCTGCGTATTATCAGAGTCCCAGGAAGGAGAGAAGGAGGGAAGAAAGCTTATTTAAAGATAAAATGGCTATTGAACACCTGGGTGGCACAGTCAGTTAAGTGTCTGCATTTGGCTCAGGTCATGATCCTACAGTCCTGGGATTGAGTCACACTTCAGACTCCTTGATCAGCGGGGACTCTGCTTCTCCCTCTGCCTGATCATGCTCTATTTTCCCTCTCTCTCTCTCTGACAAATAAGTAAATAAATCTCAAAAAAAAAAGAGAGAGATAAAATGTCTATGAATTTCCCAAAACTGAAGAGACAGTTGAACATTCAAGTTCACAAAGCTCATAAATGCATGAACAAACTCAACTTAAAGACATCTTCTCCAAGATACATTATAAAAAGACTATCAAAAATCAAAGACAAAGAGGCAATCTTAAAAGAAGCAAGAGAAAAAGAAGCTTATAACTTACAAAGTCACCTCCATAAAGCCATCAGCAGATTTCTCAGCAGAAACCTTATAGTAGTAAGGGTAAGTATGTAATCAAATTCAAGATACTTTAATATTGTAATATGGTGATGTGTTAACTACTTAACTCAAGTATAAGGATTATAGGACAAAAGTATTAAAAATAACTATAGCAACAATAACTTTTAAGTATGTGGTATAAAGGAAGTGAATTGTGACGTAAAATACATAAAAGAATAGAGTGAATGGGGAGTGTTTTTGTTTTGTTTTGTTTTTGTATGTGATCAAAGTTGTTATCAACATAAAATAGAGAGCCCTATCTGTAAGGGGTTTTATGGAAGCCTCATGGTAATCACAAAGCAAAAATCTATAGTGGATATGCAAAAGATAGAAAGAAGAGAAATCAAAACATATTACTATGGAAGTTACCATTCTCAAAGGAAGACATCAATACAGGAAGGAAAGAAAATGGGCTAGAAAACAAGATCACTTTGGTAGGGTATGGGCTTACCAATCAATAATTACTCTATCAATAATTATTTTAGAGTAATTATCAATAATTACTCTAAATGTAAATGGTTGGAATTTTCTAATCAATTTAGCCTCAAGGACACATACATAGGCTCAAAGAGAAAGGGTGGAAAATGATATTCTATGTATCCAACAGCAGCAGAATACACATTCTTCCCAAGTGCCTAGAACATTCTCTAGAATAGGCTTTATGTTAGGTCCCAAAACAAGTGTTAGCAAATTTAAGAAGATTAAAATCATAACAAGTATATGACCACTGACCACAGTGGTATGAAAGTAGAAATCAATAACAGCAGGAAAACTGGAAATGTCACAACAGGTGGAAATTAAACAATACACTCTTACACAGCCAATGGGTCAAAGAAGAAATCAAAAGGGAAATCAAAATATATCTGTGATAGCAACGCAAGACTTCAAGGAACATAAAACATCAAGGAAACATCACACTATAAAAGGAACACAATAATTTTCTAGTAACCAACTCTAATTGAACCACAAAATTGAAAACACAACATACCAAAACTTATGGCATACAGCAAAAACAGTTCTAAGAAGGAAGCTTACCATGATAAACACCTACCTTAAGAATATTATTCAGCCATGAAGAGAAGGAAATCCTGCCATTTGTGAGTACAGAGACAAATATTGTATGATCTCACTAATAGGTGGAATCTGTCCCGGGTTCAAGTCCCACATCGGGCTCCCAGCTCCACGGGGAGTCTGCTTCTCCCTCTGACCTTCTCCTCTCTCATGCTCTCTCTCACTCTCTCTTTCTCAAATAAATAAATAAAAATCTTTAAAAATCCAAACTCAGAAACTGTAGAATGGTGGCCAGAGCTATGTGGGGTAAATCAGGAGATGTTGGCCAAAGGGTTCAACCATCCAGTTATAACGTAAATAAGTTCTAGGGATCTACTGCACAGCATGTACAGTGTAGTGATTATAGCTAACAATACCATACTACAGAGTTGAAAATTGCTGAGAGTAAACCTTAAATGTTTTATCACACACACGCACATACACACAGTACTTGCGTGAGTGATGGAGATGTTATCTAGAATCGTGGTACTAATTTCACAATAAATACATGTGTCAAATTATCACACATAACGGGGTGCCCGAGTGGCTCAGTGGGTTAAAGCCTCTGTCTTCAGCTCAGGTCATGATCCCAGGGTCCTGGGATCGAGCCCCGCATTGGGTTCTCTGCTCAGCAGGGAGCCTGCTTCCTCCTCTCTTTCTGCCTGCCTCTCTGCCTACTTGTAATCTCTGTCTATCAAATAAATAAATAAAATCTTAAAAAAAATTATCACACATACACCTTAAACTAACACAATGCTATGTGTCAATTATATTTCAATAAAGTTTCCAATAGTTGCAGAGTTCTCCCTTCCCTTGTGAATTTGGTGGCTGAGTGTTTGTGAAACAAAAACACTGAACATTCTGATTGCCAAGCACCACGATGTTCCTATGGGGAAGTGCCTTGCTAGTGCCAAGGCAAATACTGGGGATACTCAGGATTCTTTACTGCAGGCCTGGAGATGAGAGCGGAGGTTTCTTCACACATCATTCAACCTACATGAGTTGGTTGTAGGCCTGAAACTACTGGGGCTGGGACTGGGGTTCCTATGGCCAGACAAAGAAGATCCACAGCTTAGGTAAAGAGTGCCTTATGATCTGAGGGTAGAACCAGGGTAGGAAATCTGGGATGAGGCATGTAATAGCGGGGGCACACTGAGACACTGGGACCAGGCACAGGGGATCAGGGACTGGGATGAGAAGGGACTGCTCTGGTGGACAGCTGGGACAGCTAGGGTGGGGACAGTGAGCATGGCTGTGATGGTAGGAGTGGGGCCGACTGTGTCTCTCCTTTGCCTTCATCACTTTGCCTCCCCTCTCCTGCCATCACCAACAAGTTCATGAGAAGGGTATTTGGAGCAGCAGAGGGGATCTAGGGTCTGGGAAGGAAGGATAACAGTAAGGTTTTCAGTAAAAGGAAAGAGAAGCTGATACGGAAGTGGGACAAACGGATAGATTATATAGCAGTTCAGCCGGAGCTCTCACCCGGGGCAGACCCAAATGCCAGTTTAAACCCCCTGCTCACAGAGTAAACTCACATCATCTTTTCGTCGTGCATACTTTTGTGTTTTGTTTTTATCATCAGCTATCACAGCAACGTGGTCCTTTCTGCCCCCTGATGGAAAAATTGTTAATAAATGATATCACAAATAAGAACTGAACTAGTTTAGTTAAATTTAAGTTTATCTAGAAATTATGAGACTCAAAACTTCTTCTGGAAAGCCCCATCTTATATATTTAGTTCTGGAAAATCACATACTTTAATTTGGCTCACAAGTTAACAATTACAGAAATGAAAGAATTAATTTTTCTGTGAATATTCGTTTCACATCCCAGATGTTATGTGAAAAGAATGTGGCGTCATTCAGATATAAAACATTTGGATTTGCTGTGCGCACGTACACTCTTTGCACTTGCTATCTCTCCATATACATATTGCATATGTTGTCAAAACAGCTTCTCCTGTGCAGAGGGCCACCTTCCCACTAGTGCCATTACCTACATATGGCACAATGTCATAATTCTAAACAAATAACTAAAGCATTGTCTACTTTCTCTTCTGTTTTCTCATTTCTATTGTCTATCAGCATCTCTGCTGGATGCTTACCGAGAGAAAAGCACCATGCTAGCAGCGATGAGGTTTTACCTGGACCGAAGAAATGCTCTTTTGGCCTTCAGCAATTTAGGAACTAAGTGGGGTGACAGCCATCCCAATTCCCAGCCCATATGTCAGGGGAGAGGACTGTCATATGGCTACATAATGATGATCACTCTTTAGAGGTGCTCTCCTCTGTAGGCGCAGGACACTGTGGCCTGTTGACTCCACGTATATTAGATTTGCTGTCTGGAAAATCTGTGCCATCTGGGATGGGTGGGTGGGATGGGCCAAGAGGACCACTCCTGGCGTCTTTCCTGTGTGTTTTCAAGCAGCTGGGGAGCAAAGCTGCCTGGGTTTGAAGTAGTCCATTGTAACAAGGGTCTTAATGCATATGGAGTTGAAAATGGGAGGAACAAGTTGTTTTTGTTTTTTTAATCTGAGAAGTTCAGAGGGAAGGTAAGTTGAACGAAGCTCATGGGATAGAAGACTCAATGCGGGGCAGGGGGTGCCGGGAAGGAAACAAGCACATTCTGATAAATTAGCCATGGTGCATATTTACAATGCAGAGTCAAGCTGGGAAGAATGAAGGAGGGATGGTCGATTTGTTTCCTGTTCAATTTCTTTTAAATAATTCATTCAAGAAAGACTTACAGAGTGCCTGGTGTGTCCTAGGCACTACCCTGCATTCTCAGTCGACAATCGAGATATAAACAAGCAAATCTTCTGCTTTTGAGGAGTTTATGTTTGAATGGAGAGAAATACAAAGTAAGAAAAAATGAAAAAGAAAAAGGTATATCATGTATTATCTTAGAAGGTGACAGAGCATGGGAAAAAAAAATAAAGCAGGCTTAAAAGAATGGAGGAATAAGGGAAAAAATGACATTTGAGTAGAGCCTTGAAAGAAATGAAGGTGGTAAGCCATCTATAAAACTGAACAGAAGAAACAAGAATTGTCCTGAGGTCACAGCAAGGAAAGTAGAGTGAGTAGAGGGGAGAACAGAGGGTAAGCCAGAAAGGACATGAAAACCAGTCTATGTTGGGACTTGGAGGCCCTGGTGAGGACTTTGGCTTTTTTACTCTGAGTCAAGAGGGTAGTCAAGAGGATAGGATAGTCATTTGAGCAGCAGAATATGCACATACGTTCAAATATTCAATGAGCCTGAGTTCAAACCCAATGTTGTGTCATGTACTGGAGATAAAATGGTGAATGTGAAATAGTCATTGCCTTCAGGAATTCACACTTTATTGGAAAATTTGGTCCCTGATGCTACCTAAGGAAGGGACATGGCAGGCTGGGTACAGATGTAACAGAGAAGACATATGGTTTTCCGAAAATTTTAGATGGGGGCAAGAGCTTGGTCACATGCTTTTAGAAGCATAAGGAAGATGACCCAAGCCTCATCTTGGATCACCCTTCACCCCAAACTTTATAGACTACCCTCTAGAAACAACATCTTCTGAGAGTAGGTTTCCCACTCTCAGAAACCTGAAGTATTGATGAATGTAGCTGATGTATGTCCTATAATAAAATCAAGTGCCTTTTTGAGGACGAAGCCTGGTCTTCATCTTAACAGTTACCATACCCTGGTGAACACAGTTTGGATCCTCTCTTTTGAATAAGTTTTGAATGGGAAAAAGGGGGAGGGTCTGAAGTGACTAAACGTTTGAGGTGGAATGAGCGTGGGAAACGGGGTGCCAGAGACGTACAAACATAGGGGTTGGTGACACGAAAAGTAAACTGATCCCAAGAGACAGAACAGTAGGATATGGACTGTGTGACTGAGTGGAGACAATAGGGTTAAAGAGGTGTACAGGAGGTTAGCCAGATAGTGACCAAAGCTATAGAAGGAATCAGCAGGGAAATGAGGGACTTTGGGCAATAGTATGGAAACTCAATCATCATTAATTTGTAATACATTGGATAAGAAGTGTGCAGACAGAATCTCCTCTTTGGCATAGTGCTTTCTGAATATCTGAGTTAATGAAATATACCAGCACACTTGCATCTTCAGGAATGTTCCGAAGTTTCAATTTTTCCTTTAGGTTTTGATTCTCACTGGGATTTCCTTTGGGATTCCCTTTTGGAAACAAATTGGCATCATAAATCACTAAAACAACAATAACAACAACTAAATATTTGATTATTTTGTACAGGAAGGAAGGAAAGAAGGAAGGGAAGGAGCGAGGAAGAAAGAAAGAATAAGAGAACTTCCATCTTATTTCTGTTTTCTTTTTAAGGAATAAAATATCTAAATATTTTATGCAATCTACTAGGGGTTGACAAATATTTTCTGTGCAGTACGAATAACTGTTGTAGGTGTTAAGGGCCGTACATTCTCTGTTGCAGCTACTAAGATCTGCTATTATAGTGCAAAAGCAACCACTGACAGTATGTAAACAGAGGAGTATGGCTGTTTCAATAAAACTTTATTTATGAAAGCAGGTAATGGGCTGGATTTGGCCCAGGAGCCATAGTTGACCCATTACCAACTATGACTTTCAATGGGTTTCATTCATATGGGTTTCATTACCATGTTTAATATCTGTGTCTGTTGTAGATTTTTTGCTGTTGAGTTGCCGATTCATTTTCATTCCTATTTTATATCATGTTTTATACCCAAACTAATGATTGTTACAGCAGAGCTTTTAAATGCTTTAAAATTTTCGTATTTTTCCTTTCTTTTTTCTTTTCTTTCTTTTTCCTTTTTTCTCCTCCTCCCAAATTTCAGTCTTCTGTGAACTTTTAGGATGGATTCAGGGAGTGGTAAAGCTTTAATTGTCCACTTTCTTTTCCCTGAAGGAAATAAAATGCATAATTTCTTGTGTCATTTTTATGCTACAGCAGCTTTGCCATCAGTAGATTTCCATTGCAAATGTCATAAAAAAAAAAGTGAAAATTAATTTTCTATCGTTTGAATCAAAGTGTCCCAAGGCCTCGATACGGTGCTAAAAGTAAAACTGTAAAAGTTAATGGAATATTATAATCTGCAAGATGCTCTTTTGTTGAAGAAAGAAAATTGGCTCATCCTCCATGGTTTGAAAGGTTTATAGCAACAGGACCAACTAAATCAGCAATTAACAGCAAAAACACCAGAAGAAAATGGATCAATCTCATCCTATTTTATCCAAAGAGTAGAAATTCTTACCGAAATACTCGACTTTTTTTGGTCTCATTTTTAATGCTTAGGTAAACAAACTCCTTTGCTTCTAAATCTTGCATTGGACCAAAAAAAAAAAAAAACTTAAAAAAGAACAGTTGTTTTCTTTTTCCCCCCTTTGGCCTGCATTTGAAGTGATTAAAATGTTGACGCACACCAGCGTCCCCCGGCCTTGGTGACAGCTGCCATTCCTGTAGAGTACCACTGTAGAGCAAGGATTTATTGCTAAACTGCTCTACTGGTCCAAGTACTCCCTGCCTCCATTTCACACCAGCATCTGGTTCCCTGTTTTTAGATTTTCCTTCACCAACTTTGACAGAGGCAGAAATTCTATATCCCATGCTTTCACTCCTGTGACAGAGCCGCACTTGGTCAGTTTTCGAAGACGGAGACCAGAAGCTTTTCTTCCCGGAAACTGACGCATTGTGCCTGCGTTTTGTTAACAACAAACACGTTTTCACTTCTTGTACAATCTACACCAAGGAAATGGAAATCGCACTGAGTTACAGATTTCCTTTTGGCAGAAGAGAGCATAATCCTTTCGATCAAGGCTCCCCAAATGGGACTTGCGGCATCTTGGAGGCATTTTCAGTGTGTGTCCCAGTTTGTGGAGCAGCCCTGGTCACACGTCATCCCCGGTGACAACAGCTTCAAATGTGGCCGTGGCAATGCTCCAGAGATAGCCGTTTAAAAAGAGAAGCATGTAAAACCCAGATTTGAAATTCAGTAAGGAATTCGGAGAAAAATCTAGTTTTCAGGACATCTCCTAATGAAATGAACAAGTGAATAGACACACTATTGCATTAAAAAACAAAAAAATAAAAAATAAGACAAAAAAAAAATACAAAAACAAAACAAACAACAACAACAAAAAGAAGTCTAGAAGACCACCAAAGGAGGTCTTGCTCACTAATGTCTGAAAAGAGCCCTGTCTGGAAAGGTATGCTTTTAGACTGAGAAAGCAGAAAAAACTAATTAGACAAGAAGCAACCGTGAACAAACATGTTAGCAGAATCAATAACTGGAACTGATCAGCTATTTCTTTAATTGTGCCAGCTGGGCATCCGTGATGTGCTTCGCAGAACATAATTACCAGTTTCCATCTCATAGTAAAGATTTTTTCTTTCTTTTTCTCCCTTTTACATAAATACTGGGCATATGCCATTTAATAATAATGATAAAATAGTAAGAGTCACAATAATACTATTTTTTTAAAAAACTGAGAAATTGAATGGAAAATGAGACATCTCATGTAATATGACATTTTATGAATAATTAGACGAAGGCCAAGTAAGTATGCCAGTTGTGCTAATAAGAATGTGAGCTGTCAGGGAAATGTAACTAATTTCTTAATTTAAAGGCCATTATGTGCTCCATGTGCAAACCTGCATTATTAAAAGTAGGGACAATTTGCTTTGCTCTTTTAGCATGCGTCCCATAGTTTGTTCTCATTTGTAGAACTATGATTGATTTGAGCCCAAAGCATTGTGCCTCTTGCAACTTGAAGGACCCCCACAATACAGTTGGCTGGTACCATTAGGAGGAATTAAAACACTATGAGTCGTGTAAGTAAAAGGAATAGAGAAGAAAAAGGTTTCACTAGTTAATTCAAAGAAAAAAAACCAACCCTGGCCCAATTGATTTGTACACTTTTTCCCCCCAAGTGACAGCAAAACAAAGGTTTGTAAGCATGTAATACACTGGAAAGCGCTGCATTTCAAAGTCCTAGTTTAGCTGTGTGTAACCACAAAAAGCTTATCGTTTCTGACATATTGCTGTGGGAAACGGGCCTCTTTAGGGCCGTTGTCACCTGGAAAAGTGACATGTTAAAGGAAATATGTATATAAGGAGTGAAGGGCAAACCAGAAAATACTGGAAGATACTGATAAAAGTAAGGATTTTCTGATGCTTATTCAAAATTTAAACTTACCTAAGATGTCTATTTCTAGACATCTAGAAAATATTTCCTCCAGTTGTTTTGAACAAAATGAAAGAATCCATTATAATAAGTGCTTTGACACATTTGCTCCCAGATATAAAGAATTTATTAGCAAAGCAAAAACCAAAATAGTAAAATAAATTTTCAAGTGACAAAATATCCTAAATTCTTTAATCTTTTCTTCCTTCCTTCCTCTTTCTTTCCTTCTCTCTTTCTTTCTTTCTTTCTTTTCCTTTCTTCCTTCTTTCCTTTTTGGATTCTGTTGCTACATATGAAATTAGAAATAGGAACTGCTTTCCTCAGTAGGTGTAATTCACTACAGCTGTAAACGTTGTAGCTGCATTGGACTTGAGGGTACCTGGGTTCTACCATCCCTGGAGAAGAGATCACTCTATCACCCAAGATGTTCAGGAGGGGAAATCCTCATACCACCTTTCTTCATAACAACAATTTAGTTCCTTTTAGTTCAACCCAATAAATCTTTATTGTGCAACTATCATGCACCAGCCCATTGTGAGGCACTTGTCCTCAGACAGACCCCTTGTCTTTCAGTCCCCAAAGAAATCATGCATTTTCTTCATTCCATGCTCTCTAAAAGCATAGTAAAACCAGTCTATTTCTACTTGATAGCAAAGAAGAAATAAGTTACTGATTCTAGAAGCTTTCAACTGTGGGATAGCTAGCTACCTTGATTATGAGACAGGTGACACGAGAGCCCATTTCCATATCACTAATTTGTTTCATGACTTTGCATTGATTATCTGACTTCTCTGGGGGCTTATGAGTCTTATCTGTAAAATGGGGATTATACTATTTTTCAATCTCATAATATTTTGGGGGGAGGGAAAATTTAAAAATTAACAAAGTAGTACAAAAGATAATATAACAAACAGCTAAGTTTTTTTTTTTTCAGAATTTACAACAGTTTATGTTTTTATAGAATTTGCTTTTTTTTAAATAATTTTTTTAAAGATTCTATTTATTTATTTAACAGACAGAGATCACAAGTAGGCAGAGAGGCAGGCAGAGAGAGAGAGGAGGAAGCAGCCTCCGTGCTGAGCAGAGAGCCCAATGTGGGGCTCAATCCCAGGACCCTGGGATTATGACCTGAGCTGAAGACAGAGGCTTTAACCCACTGAGCCACCCAGGCACCCCTAGTATTTGCTTTTAATTCATAAATATATTTTTAACATTTTTAAAAATAATGAGTAATGCATGTGTGACACCAGCTGGAGAATGGGAGAACAAGTATTCTGTTTATTAGGCTCTTTTGGGTTGAAAGTAAGAGACACCTCAGGTGACCAGAAGATGAGACTGTATTCCAAGATGCCAGAAGTGGTAGCTTAGCTACTGCGCAGATCCCCTGGGTCCCCAGTCTCAGGTATCTCATACAGAAATGGCCTTTGTCATCGAATCTTGCAGATGTTGCATAGTTAATCTCATTAGTCCACATGGTGAAGAACAGAAAGAAATAAGAAGCTCAGAGAAGAATTTAAATGTATATTGTATACCACAGACTTCTAAGAAAGAAAAGCATGTATGCAATCTTATTTGGGAGGAAGAGTAACTGGGATTCAGTTTCCCCTTCTCTGTGATGCTGCACGATGGAAATGGTCTATACCTGCTCCATCCAATAGGATAAAAAAAATGAGCCACAGGTAACCACTGAGTGCTTGAAATATAGCTGGTGCAAAGGAAGACCTGATATTTTAATTTTATTTAATTTTAATAAATTTAAATTTGAATTAAATAGCCACACATAGCTCATGGCTACCATATTGGATGGCACAGCTCTAAGCCAATCAGTCTGCCTGGGTTTAAATCCCAGTTCACTACCTGATGTCTGACTTTGATCAAGTTATTTAATCTTTCCATTTCAATGTTCCTTTTTCCATAAAATAGGAGTTTCTGATGATTTAATGAATTAAGATAAAGTGTTTAGAATGGTGCTTGGCATGCAGCAAATGCTGTCTGAGTGTTTTTGTTACTTTTATTAATGGGAGTGAACATTTATTTGTTTATTTGGCCATTTAGATTTCTTATTCTGTGATTTTTTTTTTCATATAACCTTTGCCTGTTTCACTATCTGGTCATTTGTCTTTATTTTGTTGATTCACTCCAAATTAATTTGATTTTGAGAAACCATCTGATAAAGAATTTTAAAGGGACCATATTGAAGATTTGTAAAAAGAGAAGCAAAGGAATAATATCCACCAAAAGTACAGCATTTTCCAGGATGCTCTAATAAAAATTCTAAAAAGAGAGAGAATATGGAAGGATAAGAACCAAGAATTTTGCTGAATTAAAAAAGAATCTCAGAACAAAGTGTACCTTGATTATTAAAAAGGATAAATGAAGATAAATCCACACCTAGAAACATGATCACGAAACTGAAGAACAATAAGGAAGAAAAGATCCAGGACGCCTGGGTGGCTCAGATGGTTAAGCGTCTGCCTTAGGCTCAGGTCACAATCTCTAGGTCCTGGGATCCAGGCCCCCAGCAGGCACCCTGTTCAGTGGGGAGCCTGTTTCTATTCCCTCTGCCTCTCCCTCTGCTTAGGCTCTCTCTGTCTCTGTCTCTGTATCTCCCTAAATGAATAAATTTTTTTAAAACGTAAAAAAAAAAAAAATTCTACCAATCTCCTATTGGTTTTCCTCTATTTTTAATATTTTTTTCTTTAAGATTTTATTTATTTATTTGAGAGAGAGTGAGCAAGTTGGGGGAAGAGCAGAGGAGGAGGAAAAGGGGGAGACAATCTCAAGCAGACTCTGTGCTGAGCACCACACCTGAGGTGAGGCTTGACTGCACAACCCTGAGATCATGACCTGAGCCAAAACCAAGAGTTGGTCACTTAACCAACTGAGCCACCCAGGTACTCCTTCTTCTCTACTTTTTCACTGAGTTAACTTTTGTTTTGTTTTGTTATTTTCCTGCTGAAATATGTAATAATTGTTTAATAAGTATTTTGGTAGGGATTTGTAGGCGGTAAATTCTCATTGCCTTTGTACATTGAAGAACATCTCCTTTTTTTCCTCTCTTGAATGATATGTAGCAGAATACAAAATTCTGAGTTGGCATTTTTTTTTCCTTTGGCACTATGTAGATATAGTTCATTGTCTTCTGATCTCTATCACACCTCACAAGAATTCTTTGTCAACTTAACAGTCATTCACTTAAAATAGTAACCAATAGTAGTAACTAATATAAAATGTTATGTTTAAAGATTTTATTTATTTATTTGACAGAGAGAGAGATCACAAGCAGGCAGAGAGGCAGGTGGTGGGGGAGCAGGCTCCTCACTGAGCAGAGAGCCTGATGCGGGTCTTGATCCCAAGACCCTGAGATCATGACCTGAGCTGAAGGCAGAGGTTTAACCCACTGAGCCACCCAGGTGCCCCAAAATGTTATGTTTAAATTCTAATTCGCAATAGTAACAGAAGCTATATTGTACTCACATGTAAAAAAAGAAAATTGCATATGACATTTTTGAAGAAAATTACAAAACATTTACAGAAAGATCTGAATAGCTTCATATATAGTCCAGCTTCACGGAAATGTACATGCATTCTTACATATGGATATGTGTAATAGAGGCCTAATTCTTTCTAAATTCCATATAATCCCAATAAGCATCCCAACTTTTTTTTTTTAATGGAATAAAACAACCTTATCTAGTAAGTAAGATGGAAGAGCTAAGGTCAAAACTAAGACAATTTTGAAGATGAATAGTAAGAGATTGAGAACTTGTCATATATAATAAATACATATGTGTGATAAATATATGAATATATTATATATAAATATATAATATATATAAAAATATAAATTATATAAAATATAGATATACATATATATAAATATATATTTTATATATATTTAGAGAGTATGATATTGGCAAGGAATAGACTGAGAAACTCGTGGAACAGAATAGAAGACCTATGTTAACTTTACTGCCTGCCTTTCTTAACATTAGCTTTCTCCTTAGGCATGAAAGTTTGCTTTGCAGGTTCATTTTGAGGGAAATGTTGGTTTCTATTTTAGTTTTGTTTTTCTATTTCTTTGTCCTTATCAGTCTCATAATTTTGAGTTTCCTACACTGAGGTTCTTTGCTTCTGATTTAGAAATATGTCTTAAGGGGCACCTGGGTGGCTCAGTGGATTAAGCCGCTGCCTGGCTCAGGTCATGATCTCAGCATCCTGGGATCGAGTCCCGCATCGGGCTCTCTGCTCAGCGGGGAGCCTGCTTCCCTCTATCTCCCTCTCTGCCTGCCTCTCCATCTGCTTGTGATCTCTCTCTGTCAAATAAGTAAATAAAATCTTAAAAAAAAAATATGTCTTAAAATGCAATTAAGGGTACCTGTTCTGTGGTGATACCCAGATATTACATACCCACTACTGGGCTGCCTCATTACTGGTGATACAAATGTCAAGACACAGCTTCTTTTTTTTTTCTTTTTTTTAAAGATTTTATTTATTTACTTGACAGAGATTACAAGTAGGCAGAGAGGCAGGCAGAGAGAGAGGAGGATTTATTTACTTGACAGAGATTACAAGTAGGCAGAGAGGCAGGCAGAGAGAGAGGAGGAAGCAGGCTTCCCCGCCGAGCAGAGAGCCCGACGCGGCCAGATCCCAGGGCCCTGGGATCATGACCCGAGCTGAAGGCAGAGGCCCAACCCCCTGAACCACCCAGGTGCCCCAAGACACAGCTTCTTTTAAAGCCCTAATCCCAGATCTCATTTGGGCAGGTTCCCTCCACCCCTTAGTCTATTTTAACAAGTCTGCACATCTCACCCAGCTCTTATCTTTGGGCACTGAGTTCTAATTCTCCATTTTGTAATTTTAGTCCCTGCCAATCTTCATAAGGTGGACTCATAGCCACAGTTAGCTTCCAGCAACTGAGCTGATCAGGCCAGGGGTTTCAGCTCTATTCATTGCTACCCACAAACCCCCTTTCTGCTTTTCATCCATCTTTGTGAAGTATTTGGAACTGAGTGAGTTCAAATTATGAACTATAGAGCCATCTTGGTAGGTCCTTTAGATTACCATTAATTCTTCTGAGAATTTACTCCCAATGAAATAAGAGAGTATGAATTCATGTCTCTGTTATTAAAAAAAAAGTCTGTTTTGAATATAAATAAATCAATGTCTGAGTAACGGTTTAAGTTGAATTCTAAACAAATTCAACAAATTCTATTTCTGGTGTCTTTGTATATGAAAATATTCAACAAAAATAAAGGGTACGTACTCACAAAGCCATAAAAAATGCAGTGTCTGCCCACTTCCAAATGTTGCCTGTCTCTTGCCTAATGAACACAGTAAACTAGTAGCTGTCCTTGACCTACAGCACTTTTCCGATTGTGTTCTATAAGTACATAGAGGCCAAGTTGAGGAGTTGCCTTTTTGCTTTGTTTTGGGGTTCCATGTACATTTCATTTTAGAGAAAGTTCTGCTGCTATAAATGTGTTTCAAAGGTGTGGTCTATTCAACGTGAAACAGGAATCCATCAGAATCCTAGAGGAGAACACAGGCAGTAACCTCTTTGATATCAGCCACCGCAACTTCTTTCAAGATATGTCTCCAAAGGCAAAGGAAACAAAAGCGAAGATTTTGGACTTCATCAAAATCAAAAGCTTCTGCACAGTAAAGGACATAGTCAACAAAAAAAGAGGCAACCCATGGAATGGGAGAGGATATTTGCAAATGACAGTACAGACAAAAGGTTGATATCCAGGATCTTTATAGAACTCCTCAAATTCAACACACACAAAACAGACAATCATATCAAAAAATGGGCAAAAGATATGAACAGATGCTTCTCCAATGAAGACATACAAATGGCTATCAGACACATGAAAAAATGTTCATCATCACTAGCCCTCAGGGAGATTCAAATTAAAACTACATCAAGATACCACCTTACACCAGTTAGAATGGCCAAAATTAGCAAGACAGGAAACAACATGTGTTGGAGGGGATGTGGAGAAAGGAGAACCCCCTTACACTGTTGGTGGGAATGCAAATTGGTGCAACAATGTGGAGATTCCTCAAGAAATTAAAAATAGACCTTCCCTATTACCCTGCCATTGCACTCCTGGGTATTTACCCCAAAGATACAGATGTAGTGAAAAGAAGGGCCATCTGTACCCCAATGTTTATAGCAACAATGGCCACCACGGTCGCCAAACTGTGGAAAGAACCAAGATGCCCTTCAACGGACGAATGGATAAGGAAGATGTGGTCCATATACACTATGGAGTATTATGCCTCCATCAGAAAGGATGAATACCCAACTTTTGTAGCAACATGGACGGGACTGGAAGAGATGATGCTGAGTGAAATAAGTCAAGCGGAGAGAGGCAATTATCATATGGTTTCACTTATTTGTGGAGCATAACAAATAGCATGTAGGACAAGGGGAGACGGAGAGGAGAAGAGAGTTGAGGGAAATTGGAAGGGGAGGTGAACCGTGAGAGACTATGGACTCTGAAAAACAATCTGAGGGTTTTGAAGTGGCGGGGGATAGGAGGTTGGGGGAACCAGGTGGTGGGTATTAGAGAGGGCATGGATTGCATGGAGCATTGGGTGTGGTGCAAAAACAATGAATACTGTTACACTAAAAAGAAGTTAAAAAAAAAAAAAGTGTGGTCTATGGCAGATTTGATCTATCAGTTGTTAACTACATTAAAACCTTGATAGTCTCCAGAATTATATCCCAAGATCTTCATGAGTCTCAAAGCCATTATTGCAATTAATCACTACACAATTAATGTTCTCAGTTTTCTCTTCTTCAAAGTGGTCCCAATCATGATTATGTTATATGTTGTTGTGGGAGTTAAATGAAGTAATATGTTGAGAAAAGAGACCACCATGCTGTATTGAAAGGAAAGCTGGTTGATAAGCACATCTCTCTCTAGCTAAACGATTTTCTTT
Source organism: Mustela putorius furo (assembly GCF_011764305.1). NCBI lineage: Eukaryota > Metazoa > Chordata > Mammalia > Carnivora > Mustelidae > Mustela > Mustela putorius. Next base: position 25,283,447 of record NW_025421341.1, read on the forward strand.
CATATACCAGCCTTGGAACACATGCAACTCTTACTTCATGCTAAGGGGGTAAATGATTATAATAAACTGTGAAATTTGATTTATCAATAGAAAAGCAGAACTACAAATGTCCACTTGAAAAGGGTGGGGACCCTTGAAATTAGAGGCCTCAGAGCCCTCAGAATACCACAGAATGAGATCTCTTCATCTTTCTGGGAGATCTCTATAAGGATATACCAGCAAACTACCCCCACCCAGTACAATCCACCTCAAAAGGACTCTACCATTTTTAGTAAATAAAATATCCACAGTGTCTAGGAATCAATGTAGAAGTCAATACTAAATATTTATTGAGCATGGTACAAAGTTTGTGCTCTCCCCAAGAAATGTAGAAATAAGATTTATAGCATGCATCTGAAATGTTATTTAACAAAACAAGAATCCTCAGTGGAGGTCTGGAGGAACAGATAAACGTTATGGAAGTTCTGTGGTAGGAAGGCTCACCGTGGCCCAGGGTGAGTCAAAGAGGTATCACAGAAGCTGTGAGACTCAAGGAGTTACCTCTGGTGGCAGGGGATGCTGGGGGAGATGGCACAGGAACAGCATAGATTAGTGGATAAAAGCTTGGGCTTTGGATCCAGGCTTTCTGAGTATAAATTCCTGATCCTGGCTTTTCCTATTCTATGATCTTGAGCAAATTACTTAACCTCTTTATGACTCCATTTTCTCGTCAGAATCGACTTAATAATAGTACCTGTTCTAATGGGGCTATTGTGAAGATTAAAATTTGGGTTTTTCAAGTGCTCACAACAGTGCCTAGCACTCAAGTACTCTGCCGGTATTTGCTAAACACATTAAATAAGGATCTTGTAGTGCCTGGCTTGACCCACACGAACCTGCTTTTTCAGAGCTCAATTCAAAACACTCAGTGATGGAAAAGGGGAGCTTTTTTGAGTCTCCAAAACAGATGGGCTTGATTTTTCCTCCTGCTAAGATTGTTGGACTATTTCTAGACACATATGAAAACAGTGAACTATAGAATGGTCTTGAAACTTGTGTTGCTTGCTCAGTGCTTTATGCAAGTTAAATTCTTGTAGATGGAACAGAAAGCAAATTTAGAATAATGCAGTATTCAGAAAAGCTCGATTCCTTTCTGTGAGTCTGGTCCTGTGTGGGGTGAGCTGAGCTCACTGATCTTTGATAATAATTGTTCCTTCTGGTAAGAGGAATTAGCTCTCCCAGGGCCCCAAGGTGTTACTGAATATGTTACCTTTTCCAATTAGGTGCTCTAAAAGAAGTTGTAGTTTTGGGGTCCTGTGATTTAAAATGCTCTGCTCCCTTGTACCAAACATAATTTGGCATAAGTAGAATTAGATGAGCTCCCTTGTCTGCCTAAATTGCTATCACTCACAAGCTGATTTGAAAGAGCACCTAAGGAGGAAGAGAATGAAAGTCAGCCACGGAAGTGTGAGTACCTACGCTCTGAGGTAGGGCAACTCAGAGCCATGTAATTGTCCGCTAAGACAACAAAGCTCTTTGAAGGGTTTCTTTCTAGAACCAAATTACCGACTGTCCAAACAGAGAAAATTAAATTAGACTGCTTATAAATTAAACGTCTTCCCCCAGCAAGATTGCACTGCTCTGAAGGAAGTGTTGCTCTCAGGCAATCAGCAGCTTTGAAACATGACACCTGGATCTGCCACAGAATGTACAGAGCCATTCCAAAAGGTCGACCTCTTCTCTCTGCCTGGCTCCCACCTCACTCACAGAGAATGAAACTGGCACCAGCAGACTGTTTGGAATTACAGTTGGTACAGATCCATCTGGGTATCAGATGTTTGGCTTGTTCATCCTTTCAGAGGAGGGTTTACAAGCTCGATCTCCCATATTGGTAGGAGGCCTCAGTCACAGCATGGTAGTAGGAGCATTGCCTAAAGATTGCCAAATTCCAAAACGGCTTCCCCATGGCAGTTGGGGTCTGATCGGAAATGCCTCCCCCTAGAGATCTATTCTGTGAGTTGGGTTAGGAAAGGGGTCAACAAACATTCCCATGAAGAGCCAGGTTGTAACTAGTTTGGGTTTTGTGCACCATTGTACCTTACAGTAAGTGAGAGCTATCATAGACAATCCAGAACTGAATGGTCATGGTTGGCATAAGTAGAATTAGATGAGCTCCCAATAAAACTATTTATGGAGGGGCACCTGGGTGGCTCAGTGGGTTAAGCTGATGCCTTCGGCTTAGGTCATGATCTCAGGGTCCTGGGATCAGAGTCCCGCATCGGGCTCTCTGCTCAGCAGGGAGCCTGCTTCCCTCTCACTCTCTCTGCCTGCCTCTCTGCCTACTTGTGATCTCTGTCAAATAAATAAATAAAATATTAAAAACAAAAACAAAACAAAACAAAAAAACTATTTAAGGAAAGAGGCAACTGACCCCATTCGGTCATCTTTGTAGCCAGGAAACAAAACCAACCCCCCCCCCCAAAAAAAGCTTATTTATATAAAAAAGAAAATTAGAGACATATCGGATTTCTTTGTTGTAAACCTGGGAGCTAAGAAGATGGTAGAATGATGTGCACACACTTGTGAATCACAAGATTTCTGCAAGCAGTGAAGCCATCCTTCACCTGTGGGAGAAAGAGGACTATTTTTAGATATGTGGATCTTCAGAAGTATACCACCAAAGAACTATTGCTAAAGACCTGAGGAATTACTTCAGCCATGTGAAAATTAAGTCAGATCAAGAACTCAAGATGGGGAAAGACAAGACCTGCAAAAAGAGAAAAATTTAACGGAATAATAATAAATCCTAAATTTAAAAAAAGTTTGTAAAAGACTAGATTTACTTCAAAAGGGAACTTAATAATGTCCTGTATTAAAAGCAACCAGAGGGGCGTCTGGGTGGCTCAATGGGTTAAAGCCTCTGTCTTCGGCTCAGGTCATGATCCCAGGGTCCTGGGATTGAGCCCTACATCAGGCTTTCTGCTCAGCGGGGAGCTTGCTTCCCCCTCTCCCTCTGCCTGCCTCTCTGCCCTCTTGTGATCTCTGTCATCATATAAATAAATAAAATCTTTAAAAAAAAAAAAAAGCAACCAGAACCCGAAGAGTCTTATCCTGGCATATTATCAGCAAAATGTCTCATTGAAATCTAGATATTGTTAGATATCACTGAAATCTAAAGCACAGAAAGAAATTCAAGTTCAGATGGAGACATATATGATAAAGTGAACCCTACAGGCTAATGGGTTAATGGTGGGTAATTCAATATAGCATGGAAACAACTGACTAGCTCTTTGAGAGAACTGATGAAGGACTTCTGTCTCATCATATACCCAAAAATAACTTAGAGAAGTTTTAAATACCCGTGTAAATGCAAAATATCAGGGATAAATACAGGTGAATATTTGTTCAACTTTGAGGGGGAGAAGGCTCTCCTAAACAAGACAAAAATTTTAGTATTTTTATTAGAAGATTAATAGGTTTGAATCTATAAACATATAAAGTTTATGTGGACATAGTTTAGATAAAAGAACAAGAGCAAATATTAAGAAGAGTGTCCCCAGCTGAGCTCAGAATGCAACAAAAACATGAGGGGGAAAAAAAAAAAAACATTTTCTTAGGTCCTGACAGGTCTGCCTCTAACCAGAGGATCATTTCATCCATGCACATAACTTAAACTCTGATTCAAAGAGCTGACTATACACATAAACAAAAAGATACAGTAACAGACACCACCACATACTACATATGCAAATGTTCCTTTTCTCCTTGAGTAAGCATCAACAGTGTTCTTCTGGGGTCCCCCAGACTCCATGAAAGAAACCATCTAAGCTCCTGGAATTGGACCTATAAGGACAGCTCACGCCTCACACTGATACACACTCACGCACACACACTCCCTGGCATTAATTAATAATGCAGAAAAAAAATAATCACCCGATGTGTAAAAGCTCTGAAGGGCCCACCCGAGGACTGAGAGTAAATGTCTCCCTCCAGAACCAACTAATAAGAAAGAGAAGCTAAGCTCTTGAAATGATTGAATACATAGGATTGATACAACTCCTTAGGATCCTGCATAATAAAAGGGGAACAAAGTACTATCAGAGAAGACTGGATTTTTATATAAGCTTAATTTTAGAATGGAAGTGGTGGACAGCAGACTGACTAGTACAGAAAAACAACTCAGGTATTAGAAAATCAAATCAAGAAAGTCTCATATTCTGAGACAAGCAAGCACTGAGAAAATACAGTATCCACATATCTTTCCTAATTAAATTCAGTGAAGAAATACTACAATTGAATAATAAGTTAATAAAAATAATGTACTAAAAATAAGGAAGCTATATAAAATGATGATGATAAAGTCAATAATCACAATTTATATACAAGTAATGGTTGAAAAAATGATTATAAAACAGTGAAAATATTAAAATTCTTGGAATTTTACATTTTCTTGACATTCTTCAGTAAGGAGGAATAAAATGTGTTTATGTATACATCATGATCTGTTTATTCCTATAAAATCTGGTTGGTAAGTTCAGGAGACAGAGGAATTAAAATTTAAATGTATGATGGAGCATTATGCCTCCGTCAGAAAGGATGAATACCCAACTTTGTATCAACATGGACGGGACTGGAAGAGATTATGCTGAGTGAAACAAGTCAAGCAGAGAGTCAATTATCATATGGTTTCACTTATTTGTGGAGAATAACAAATAACACGGAGGACATTGGGAGATGGAGAGAAGTGAGTTGAGGGAAATTGGAGGGAGAGACAGACCATGAAAGATTGTGACTCTGAGAAACAAAGTGAGGGTTTTGGTGAGGGTTTGGGGTGAGCCTGGTGGTGGGTATTACGGAGGGCACGTATTGCATGAAGCACTGGGTGTGGTGCATAAACAATGAATTCTGAAACACTGTAAAGAAATAAAATAAAATAAAACAAAAAAAATTTGTATAGAAAAAAATTTAAATGTATGAAGTCTCTGTGGAAAACATTAGAAGATTCTACTTCTCATTTTTAAAGAAGAATAGATTTTTAAATTATTTTCTTATTTTTTAAAGATTTTATTTATTTATTTGCCAGAGAGAGAGAGAGAGAGAGACCAAGCAGAGGGAACAGCAGGCAGATGGAGAAACAGGCTCCCTGCTGATCAGGGAACCCCATGCAGGACTTGGTCCCAACCTGAGCCAAAGGCAGAGGCTTAATGGACTGAGCCACCCAGGCATCCCAAGAAGCATAGATTTTATTTATTTATTTTTTTTAAACATAGCTAGCAGAGGGCACCTGGGTGGCTCAGTGGGTTAAGCCGCTGCCTTCGGCTCAGGTCATGATCTCAGGGTCCTGGGATCAAGTCCCACGTTGGGTTCTCTGCTCGGCGGGGAACCTGCTTCTCTCTCTCTCTCTCTCTCTGCCTGCCTCTCCTTCTACTTGTGATCTCTCTCTGTCAAATAAAGAAATAAAAAATCTTTAAAAAGAAAACATAGCTAGCAGAAAAAGGAAATGTAGGGCGCCTGGGTGGCTCAGTGGGTTAAGCCGCTGCCTTCGGCTCAGGTCATGATCTCAGGGTCCTGGGATCGAGTCCCGCATCGGACTCTCTGCTCGGCAGGGAGCCTGCTTCCCTCTCTCTCTCTCTGCCTGCCTCTCCATCTACTTGTGATTTCTCTCTGTCAGATAAATAAATAAAATCTTTAAAAAAAAAAAAAAAAAAAGGAAATGTATTCTTCTAAATCAGAAACTGTATTTTTTCCAAATAAAACTTGAGTGATACAATAAATAAGATGAAAAGGAAAAACATAATCACAGTTGCATAGAAAACAACAAAACAGATGGACGGCAAATAAGGGTGAGAGAAATGGGTGAATTTCATTTTTTTGTTCAAATCAATGTATTTATTTATAAAATGAATTAATTTTAAAAAATTTTTAAAAGATTTCATTTATTTATTTCTTTGACAGAGAGAGAAAGAGAGAGACAGTGAGAGAGGGAACACAAACAGGAGGAGTGGGAGAGGGAGAAGCAGGCGTTCCACTGAGCAGGACTCAATGCCAGGACCCAATGTGGGACTCGATGCCAAGACCCTGGGATCACGACCAGAACCGAAGGCAGATGCTTAACAACTGAGCCACCCAGGCGCCCTGAAATAAATTAATTTTAAAAAGAAAACTGACAATATATGTTTGGTCATTAAAATCAATGGTAATAGTCCAAACTTTCTAATTTAGAGACAAAAAGTTTAGATCAGTCTAAGATGCACACCTATAATAAAATAACTTAAAACCATCCTTTGATTATAAAGAAAAAAATGACTTAAAAAAGTTAAAATAAAAGAGATGGGCAAACACATGTGAGGTAGAAAGAAACCAAAAAGAATACGTCTACAGAAGATTCCCTGTTATTAAAAATCTTCATCCCAGTTTAGAAGCAACCTGATATCCAGCTGCCAGGGACTAGAAAAATAATTTCTGGCATGTTCATACAGTAGAAGGCTAAAGGTTATGTTGACATTTGGTGTTAAGTTAATAAAGTGAATCACAAAGCAAAGTTATACTGACACCAATGTGAATGACATTTCGAAAATGGACATCTTCCGTAGATCTTGCACTTCAGAGAAGCTTGAATTCTTTGCATTGGAAATAGCCTGATGGAAGTGGACCCAGTCATACTACTCTCTCCCCAACTGATGGAAGGCTCCACACAAGAGCCCCAGGTAAATGGACACAGGTTGGGTATGAAAGAAGACAGCAGCATGGAGGTGGCTTGAAATGAACTTGACCCAAAAGTGATGGAGAAATGTTCCACCTGGAGGTCACCAAACAAACTCAAAAATCAAAACTCTCTTTTAGGAAGTAGAAATGGTAAAAGCATTTACTGAACTGGGATTAGAGGTACAAAGAGAAAGCCCCAGTCTGCTTCTCCACTTGGTCTCAAGCACTTGAATCTGTAATGACCATACTGCTGGTGAAATAGCTTCCCTCATCACCCACATCCCTGTGTACCCCTGACGTTTCTTCTTTGAGACTTTAGAGAGCTTGATATGTATGCAAAATATAATCTCATTGTTTGTATGCGTAAAGGAAGATCTGGAAGTCTACCCAGCAAGATGTTGTATGGTTAACTCTAACTACTGGAGTTGCTCATGCTCTTTATTTCTATCTTGTTGCATATCTATACTGACTAATTTTTCTATAATGAATACGCCCCATCTACAATAAGACACTAATAAAAGTTACTTCAAAATTAAATTAAATTTAAAGGCAAACTTATTTTATAAGCAAACAACATGCTTTCTATGCAATTTGGTAATGTGCATATATAAATTTTCAAATTGTTCATAGTGTTTGACCTAGGCATTCTGCTTCTGGGAATCTACCCTAAGAAAATTTGATCCAGAAAAAGCTTTACGTACAAAGCTGTTTATCCAAGCATTATTTATAATAGTTCAGGACCAGAAGCGACTGAAATATTCACTGAATGAAATTTGGAAATGCCCTCTAATGGAATATCATGGAGTAAAAGACAATGCAAAGGGTTTGTAATAACAGAGAAAATTATTTATGGAAGGGTGAAAAATCACAACAAGGGTTAAGTGCTATTTGTATAAGAAAGATTATATAAACCACATGTTTAAAAAATAAAAAGAAAAGAAAAGAGAACAGACATCAAAGTCTTTCTTCCTCTTTGATGAAATTTAACTGTAACAGCTCTCTTCCCCAATGATGAGATCAGACAAAACTTGAGGTACTTAATAACACACTCAGCCAGTGATCAAGTGTCTTCACAGAAACATAAAGCCTCCTGAGCAAACACCATACCTTTGTAATGCCCAGTTCAAACACACTGACTAGTGGACACTACTTGTGGATGTCCAAGGCTCATTAGAAATAGGAAAGAGAGAACAAGGGGAAGAAAAAAAGTAAAACATCCTAGTGACAGTATACCATCTTGTCCCAAAGCTCAAGGAAGCTACCTGAAGAGGTTTGGCCCACATAGAGTGAGGAAAGTAGTAGAGGTTTATTTAACTGGTCATTTTGGGGACTTGCTCCCCAGGTGTCCTTAAACTCCTGTGTCCAGTTTAGTTCATAAATATTCATATTCGGTCAGTAACTTATATTTGACTACCTACTTCGAGGCATACATCGTGGGAAACGGATTGTTCTGGTCCTCCATATGATGAAAAGTCAAAATTTAAATCAAGATCTTATACAATAAGGGTGCCTGGGTGACTAAGTCAGTTAAGTGTCTTCCTTTGGCTCAGGTCATGATCATGGAGTCCCTTATCAAGCCCCTCATCAGGCTCCCTGCTCAGTGGAGAGTCTGCTTCTCCCTACATCCCTCACCCGGCTCGTACTCTCTCTCTCTCTCAAATAAATAAACAAAATCTTTTATTTTTTTTAAAGGATCATATGCAATATTTAACAGTTACAGGATATTTGATAATTTTAAGAAACTCATTAATTTTTGGCCGTGAAAGTATGAAAATATTATGTGGATTTTTTTTAATAAAAAGTCCTTACTTTCCAGAGGTATAGACTAAGGTCTTTAAGGGTAGAATATGATATTTGGGAGGAAGTAGGACACTATAAAAGGTAGAAAAGATAAAATGTGCATATGTCGGTAATTGTTAAAGAAGGAGGAGGGGAAGGGGTTTTGTTATATTTTCTCTATTTTGTGCATACTTCAAAATTTCCATAATAAAATGTTTTTTATGAGCACCAAGAAAATGAGACACCATTAAACAAAAATAATTGCCCATAAACAAGAAACATTATGAACTGAGATGAGTATTTTGAAGGAAAGGAACATAGAATTAGGAAAATGAATAGCAGGGAGCTTCCCCTCGATTGAGGCATGAAGACTTGAATTAGTGACTCCTGGACTCACACAAGGAGGAGGAACTATTAATCTGGTGAAATAACAGAAAGGGTGAAACATACCAATCAGTGAGACCTGCCTGTGTCCAGACCCCTGGGTGAAGGACTGCATGGAATGTTCTAGAACTAAAAGCAAGCTGGAATATGAAAAACAATGGCACAAGCTGAGTGAGATTAGCTGTAGAGGCCAGACACAGCCAAACCACAAAGCGAGGGCTTTAGAACAACATGAGGATATGAGTTCTTGTCCTAAGAACTTTGACATTTTGGGGCATAAGATCCTATATGCATTTTGCAGAGATGGTTATCTTGGTTATAATAAAGAGAATAAATGAGGGTAGTGTACTAGGGGGAGAGAGGTGCTACTACACGCAGGAGGAACAGTAAGAAGCCATTCTACAGTGCAGGTAAGAGATGATGACAGCTTTGTGGTTTGGATGGAGTTGGACCGAGGGAAATGGTGTTGAAAAATGTTTCGGGGTAATGGCCACAGAGTTTAGTGATGGATTACATATGGGAGACTAGAGAGATAGAGAGTTTCAAGAACAACTGACCTGTGGGGCACCTGGGTGGCTCAGTTGGTTAAGTATCTAACTCTTGATTTTGGCTCAAGTCATTAATCTCAGGGTGATGGAGTTTGCTTGGGATTCTCTCTTTCCCCCTCCCTCTGCCCCTCCTCTCCCCAGTTAAAAAAGAAAAACGAATGACTGGTCTAGCACTTTTTGCTGCAAGGATGAGTAACAAAAAATTTCCCTCTTAAGAGATTTTAGAAGCAAGGCTGGGGGAAATAAGCAGTTCTGACCTAATGTGTTAAGTGCTAAGATAGAAGTAAGTCCAGAGCTCCTAGGGAGCACAGAGGCTAGGAGTAAACTTGCACAGTCTGGGGGTCAGGGAATGCTTCCCAGGAAATGTGCAGTTCATTTAATTCTAAAATATATGATTTAGGACTGGTAGAAAAAGGAAGACAGAAATGGTATTCCAGCAAAAATAACAGTATGAGCCAAAAAACGGAACACATGTCACAGCATCAAGAGCTGGGTGAGATTCCTTAAGGAAAGGAACAAGTGAGATTTCTAAGGCACAGCATTTATGGAGATGCACTTAAATCATCCCAAGAGTCAGCACCTCCTAAATTCATACCCTATCGATGGGTCTGCTTCCTGGTGCATGGGTCTAAGGCAGAAAGTCCTAGATGGTGAGCAGAGGTGGGATAATTGTGTACTAGAAAGCTCGGACTTCATTCTGTAGGAAAAAGAGAACATCAAAAGGCATCATGCATGGGAGTTAAAGGTCCATTTTACACTTTAGATAAATCTCTCTAATGCAGAATGGACGAGGACCGAGACTGAGCAAAGACCGGGAGACGTGTTCATATGCTATTGTCTCATAATCCAGAGGCAGACGGTAATAGTTTAGTGAGAATGATAGTATGAGAGAGAAGTTTACATATTCTAGGGACATTTAGGAACATCTGGAAAAAGATGAGTCAAAGGTAACCCAGGTTTTGCAGTTGGATAAATGAATAGATGATGATGCCGCTTAATTGAGATTCTCTGTACGCCTGTAAACACACACACACACACACACACACACGTACACACACACAGGCACACTCATGTTCATATGCTCAGAGGGCCACTGTACAATGTATTCAACCATCATATTTCCTAATTATATTGCTCCAATTTCCAGAAAAACAAAACAAAACAAAAACAAAACCCCCAAACTCCACACATTGTCTAATTTCTGAACTATAGTTTTTTCCTGAAATATTATGACCATGAATGCTTCTAAGACTTGAGCTGAATTTTTTTTTAAGATTTTATTTATTTATTTGACAGGCAGAGATTACAAGTAGGCAGAGAGGCAGGCAGAGAGAGAGAGAAGGAAGCAGACTTCCCACTGAGCAGAGAGCCCGACGCGGGGCTCGATCCCAGGACCCTAGGACCATGACCCGAGCCGAAGGCAGAGGCTTTAACCCACTGAGCCACCCAGGTGCCCCTGAGCTGAATTTTAAAAACAGTAAATGGTGGAGGGTAATTATTTTCAAAATGAAATAATTATTTTTCTTTTTTATTTCTTTTTTATTATTTTTCTCTTTAACACAGAGGATGATAGGTTCATGACTACAAGCTCTGGGAGATCTGGTAGCATGTCCATTTTATTTACAACCATTTTCCCAGGAGTTCCTGATATGGAGGAGGTATTATGGAATAAAAGAACAGTATTTTAAGTTAGGAGGACCAGTTAGGCTTTCTGTGAAACTAGCTGACCCAAAATTCAATAGTTAACCACAACCTAGAAAGAACTCTGTACTTACATTTTCTCACTCTTGGCAGTACCTAGCACAGGGCACTCCACAGAAGAGTTCAATGATGTTCATTTCATTGCTCTTACATCTTGAAGATATGATGCTATATCTCTATTGTTCTTGTTCACATTCCTGTAGGTCAGTCAGGTTAATTGATTGACACTGGATTCAGCTGGGGCTTAGGCCAAGCCATGGACAGCATTCTGGTCATCAACACAAACATATTTCAGGCTTCTGTATTTTATGTGTAATTATTTCATTAGCTAAAGAAAGTCAGATGGTCAGACCAAAGACAAGGAGCACAGAGAATCCTTTAAAAGAGCTACAAAGTCATAGGGCAATATGGATGCAGAGAGGAGTGAAGAGCTGGAGCTAATCACTTAATTTACTACTGTCTACACTCTTGGTCAAAATTATTCATGTACCTCCTACTTGAAAAATACATTCAGCCCTATCCTAAGGCTTCTGAACTCTTCTCCAATTGTGGCATAAAGTTCCAAGTCCAGGATCTTATCTGTATCAGGTCCAATTTGCTTTGTCTTATCTGTAGATAATTTCTTTTCACATTTAAAAAATTAAAACTTTTTGGGATGCCTGGGTGGCACAGTCATAATGCCTCTGACTTTAGCTCAGGTCACGATCCCAGGATCCTTGGATCAAGCCCCCTGTCAGGCTCTCTGCTCTGCAGGAAGCCTGCTTCTCCCTCCCCCATTTCCCCTGCTTATGTTCCTTTCTCTTGCTGTGTCTCTCTCTGTCAAATAAATAAATAAAAATCTTAAAAGAAACTAAACCTTTCATTTTAAGATATTTTGATATATTTCAATTTTAACTTGTTCAGTTTTAGGGCTATAATTGTTAATTTTATATGTCAGTTTGATTAGACCATGAGGTGCCCAGATATTTGGTCAAATATTATTCTGGGTGTTTCCTTGAGGGTACTTTTGGATGAGATTAACACTTAAATTTAAGTAAAGCTGATTGCCCTCTCTAATGTGGGTGGGCTTTATCCAATCAGTTGAAGGCCAGAATAGAATAAAAGTGCTGAGAGAAAACTTCTGCCTGACTGCCTTTGAATTGAATGAAATATCAGCTCTTCCTCAATCTCAAGCCTGCCAGTCTTTACAGTGGGGACTACACCATCTGCTCTTCTGGGTCTCCATTTTGCTGACTCACCCTGTAGATCTTCACAGCCCTGTGATGTGCCAAGGATACCTAAAATCACATGGAGAAAATTCTGCCTCTCCTGGGAGCACCCATTCTAGTCAATGGTAAGTAATTTTTAAATTGATTTTTAACATTAACACAGTACAGATAGATTGTGGAGTAGAACATGATACTTTTTTTTTTTTTTAACCTAAAACAATACTTCAAAGATATGCCATGCCCACTGCAGCCATTTGGGGTCACATGCACAGATCCTCTGAATTACAGAAGAATCTTTTCTGCTCTCAGAGGTGGGTTGGTTGAAACTTTGAGAAACACCACTAGTTACCTCCAAGTTTGGTATTTTCCATCTCCTTGTTCACGGCGCTCCTTGAGGCCAGAGACTTTGCAGTTGCCATTTTATTATTCCTCACAGTGGTGAGCACACAGCATTCTGCTGATACTGGTTGAATGGCTCTGTGCCTGGCTGATATGATCCTCTATCTGGATTCCTGATAAAAGAGTCATACAAACCTCAATTGAATCTTGACTCTGCCCCTCATAGTAATGTGACCTTGAGCAAACTATTTAACTTCTCTGAGATTCCATTTCCTTATCCGTAAAATCTAGGATATAATGTCAATTGTATGGGGGTTATTGTAAGATATAAAAGAAATACTGTATAAAGAATCCACCATAATTTGTGCTTTAAAGTAGGTACTCAAATAATGAGAGCTGTCCCTGTCCTCATGATGACACAGGGGATATTGTTGATGTTACCAATTGGAGGAAATACTGAAAGCTATAAACAAATTAACAATAATGATTGGAGGAAGTCTTTCTAAAAAGTAAATACTTTTTTCTTCCCTCAACCTCAAATCTCTATTTTATTCCATGTAGTAGAAAGGGTAAAGTAAAACTGATGTCTGCTCCAAGTTCACTAACATATACTCACATTAGCAAACAAAATCAATACTCTCTTTCCTAAATGTAAGTATTAAATAGAAATCTCAAGCCTTGCTCATATTTTCTAAGTTAATTATGAATCAGATATAATCAATGATGTTATAGGGAAAACACTAAAAATAAACAAATGTGTCCAGGGGGAAGAGGCTTTAAACAGCCATGAGGAATGAAAACCACTAGAGTCATTTTTCTCTGTCTTTTTTGGTAAGGGCATTTTAAGATGCTTTTTTGTAAGGCTTATTATTATAGAAGAGTGATAACATGAAAAAATTTCTCTGACCCAGACCATCTAATGAAAACATACACCATCTGCTGTCAGTATAACAAGGACGTCTGTAGCCACGTCCTGGAAGGAAGTGGTTCTCTGTCCCCCTCTGTATCTATGTAGCCTGAGAGAATATCATATCCACCCCAACGTTTAATGAAGGCCACACTCCCCCCACCACCAAACCTGTCCAGGCTTTAATCAGAAATTTTCACTTCCCAGTGGCTCATGTCTGTGAGTACACTGTCACAGGACAATGACTTCAAATGTACCTTTAAGCCTATGCTTCCTAATAATTTAGGGCCATTTTCCTGACACCAGGGGTGCATTTCTGCCCCTGTCCAGTCAGGGCCTGTTCGTGGAAGGAACTGTTCACTGAGAAGATACCCACAGTTTTCCAGGATAGAATAGCACAGGACATTCCTAATAAAACAAATTCATGGGTCTTAGTGAATGTCAAACATGACCTATTTGGGAAATTTGGCCATAAATAGCACTGATTTTTTTTTTCCCACCTGAATTCTGAATCGGGTGTGGGGTTTGTGACATGCCCCTTACATCTCCTTACATGACGTAAAGAGAGACAATGGGCTTCCTGATACTGAAACACCAAGTTAGACTCATTCCCTCAGATTCAGGTGGGGCAGGCCCTCCTTAGGCTCCCTCAGGGCCTGAGCTATGAGACTTCTGGTGTGGAGGAGTAGAGCAGAAACGCATGGGCTGTTCATTCTCAAAAGGACCAGGGTGAGGAAGGGCTGGTCTTTGTATTCCCAGGTCCTCAGCCAGGTCTCACCAACCTGAGCATTCACCCACCCCCCTGTGTGTGGAAGTGGAGTGAGACCATGGATGTTAAGCTGATGGGGCTACCTCCAGTGGAAAGAAAATCTAAGAAGTCAGAAACATCTTTGTCCCTCTTATCTGGTCCTCTCAACCTCAGTCCTACTGGCACTTTGGACCAGATTCGTCTTTGCTGTGGGGCTGTCCTGCACATTGCAGGATATTTATTTAGCAGCATCCTTGAATACTGATAGCACATAATCTCCCTACTCTGAGTCACAACAACTAATATCTCCAGACATGGTCAAATTTCCCCTTTGGGGGTTGGAGCAAAATTGGGCTTCGTTGAGAACCACTGGCCTAGACTCCAGTTCTATTTGTTATAAATTGGTTCCTCCTGACCTCTTCTGTTGAACACTCAGTATGGGCCAGGCTGAGGGGAAAGGCAAGGAAGATTTTCTCCTGGCTTTAAATAGCTCTGTCTAGTTGATGCACAGACATATGTGTAAGGAGAAATTTGATGGTGCACACGAATGTTTAACCATTCCCCAGCAATATTGGTCTTGGACCGGGAAAACCCAATTTGACCATGTGGACCTTGATCTGTCAAGCCTTCCATGACAAACTGCCTCTTAGGAAAGGAGCCATTTCTCTTTGGGTCCTTCAATTTCTGTTTTGAGAATGACTACTGTATCTGGCTTGACATTCAAAATGTATGCCTACAGCCCATGAAATTTGTTTTCTCCCTGAGTAATGGGGCTCTTCTACCCTCTGTCTCCATGGCATCTGTGAGATCAAAATCATTTATTTCACGACAAATACTAAGACCTAGGCAACTTAATCTTGACAGAAGGCAGAATCCCTAGGGAAAAATGCAGAGAGTTTAAACAAAAATAACTCACTAATGCTTTCATACCAGTACTTGCGACTTTTATATACCAAATATATTGAACTGATAGGATTGTTAAACTTAGGATATCATTTCAAGTAGTCATTTTTAAGGACGTAAGTTCCTATTTCCATGATTCAAATGTCATGGCAAATGGAGAGGGCCTCAAAGTAAAACCTCACAGGGAAATATTTTCCAAGGTACCCTTTCCACAAAAGGTGTCAGACATCTGAGGGACCAGGAGGAATAGGAGTGTTTGGGTCTGACTTTTTAAAAAATTATTTTAGAAGAATAGGAAGGAAAATGATGTCTTTTTCCAATAGGAGCTCTCACATTTTCTAGGGCATGGACCATTTTCGTGAAAGATTCCCCTTGAGCTTTCCTACTTTTAGATACATAGAAACATCACCAGGAAAAATGGGAATATGTCTCTTATTTTTAACAGGATGCTGAATTGGAGAAAGGGGAAGAGAAGAGATTCAACAGGAATCAGGAGACTGGAGCTATAGACACAGGTCTACTTCTGTCTGTGAGATGATCTTTCAAGTACAGTTGACCTTTGAACAACACAGATTTGAGCTATGAGGGTCCAGTGAAGTGTGGATTTTTTTTTCAAAATCATTCACAGTACTGTACAGTATCATTCACATAATCATTCACAGAATGTACAGTACAGTACTGTACACCCACAGTATAGTACTGTAAGTGTATTTTCTCTTATGGTTTTCTTTATAGAATTTGCTTTGCTCTAGCTTATTTTACTATTAAAATACAGTATATAATAAATATAACATATAAAATATGTGTTAATCAACTGTTTATGTTACTGGCAAGGCTTCTGGTCAACAGTAGGCTATTAGTAGTTAAGTTTTATGGAGTCAAAAGTTATATGTGGATTTTTGACTGCACATGGCATTGGCACCCTAGCCCCCCATGTTGTTCAGGGTCAACAGTAATTTCCTGTTACAATATTAAGGCCTAGAAACAAGATTCTCTTTCTGAGGGGGGTGTGTGTGTGTGCATGTGTGTGTGTGTTTAAAATCAAATAAAGGGTTTGGGCAAGATAAACTCTAAGTTCTTTTGAAGTTCTGAAATGTTACAGCTATTCATTCTCAAAAGGACCAGGGTAAGGAAGGGCTGGTCTTTGCATTCCCAGGTCCTCAGCCAGGTCTCACCAACCTGAGCATTCACCCACCCCCTTGTGTGTGGAAGTGGAGTGAGACCATGGATGTTAAGCTGATGGGGCTTAATAGGAAAATAGGAAAATAACTTTTAAAAATATTATTACTAATAGTGAATAATTTTATTCACTCAATGACATTTATTGATTGTCTGCTACATTATACTTAATTTTAGGCACTAAGGCTACAACAAAAGGGAATTGCTTATTTAGGCATGAAAATACATATAGATACTTTCTCATGACAAAAATCAAGGCCTTAAAAGACTCTTAAAAATAATCTCCTAATGGTGTCTGCTTTATTTTTTTTAATAATCTCCATATTTAAAGGACAGTTTAAGAATTCATCCATAACCCTTAGGTATCTTGAAATACGGAAATAGGTCTCTTCTTCAGGCTTAATAGTAGAGCTACTAGAATGAGCTAGAATAAACTCTGGAAGGCAAAAGGATGGAGCAGGGTAGGGCCAAGCCTATACCAGCCTGGGAAGCGCAGGGCTCACTGTCCCATTTCACCTGCATCCTCCCAACACTCACTCTGCGTTTTCATCTAGGGAATACTGAAAATCCACCAACAGAAGACATGAACAGACATTTTTCCAAAGAAAGACAGATGGCCAATAGACACATGAAAAGATGCTCAACATCACTCATCATCAGGGAAATGCAAATCAAAACCATAATGAGATATCACCTCACACCTGTCAGAATGGCTAAAAGCAAAAACACAAGAAACAACAGGTGTTGGAGAGGAACCCTCTTGTAAAAGGGGAACCCTCTTGCACTGTTGGTGGGAATGCAAACTGGTGCCGCCGCTCTGGAAAAAAAGTACGGAGTTTCCTCCAAAAGTTAAAAATGGAATCAACCTATGACCCCGCAATCACACTATGGGTCTACCCAAAGAATATTAAATTACTAATTCAAAGGGATATATACATCCTGATGTTTATAGCAGCTTTATGTACAATAATGAAATTATGGAAACGGTCCAGGCATCTGTTGATTGACGAATGGATAAAGAATATGTGAGATATCTATATATAGATATAGATATAGATATGGGATATATATGAGATATATATGGGATATATATGGGGTATATGGGATATATATTTTATATATATATACATATATATATGGGAGTATTATTCAGGCATAAAAAAGAATGAAGTCTTGCCATTTGCAGTGGCATGGATGGAGCTACAGAATATTATATTAAGTGAAATCAGTCAGTCAGAGACAGACAAATACTATATGATCTCCCTCGTATGTGGAATTTAAGAAACTAAAAAAATGAGCAAAGAGGAAAATGGGGGGGTGCAAACCAAGAAACAGACTCTTAACTATAGAGAACAAACAGAGGGGAGGTGGGTGCGGAGGATGGGTGAAACAGGTGATGGGGATTAAGGAGTGCACCTGTCGTGATATATGGTGATATACGGAAGTATTGAATCACTGTATTGTACACCTGACATTAATATTACACTGTATATTAACAAACTGGAATTTAAATAAAAACTTTTAAAGATTTATTTATAAAAAGAAAAGAACAAAGAAAATCTCCCCACCAAACATCTGCACACATACACACACACACATACACACATACCATGTTCCACCTGCATGCACACATGGGCCTGATTCCCAAAACCACCTAGCTAAATCTCAAATAAACACTAGAGAGAATGCATCACTTTTCTGAAACCCAAAGATTGAATTTCACTGAATATAAAGGGTAAACATTTGAAATCCCAAACTCCAGTGCCCTGATAAAGTATGGTGTATTTAGTATAAAAAATTAGTAAAAATTATTCCTAGTCAGTAATAGTGAATCTTTCTTGTAAGTCTTGGTTGATATTTAGCTTACTAGACAATCCTGGAATTCAACATGTCATTCAGCATTGAGCTCAACATTTTTAAGTAATGACTAAAGTTGTTCTTTCCCGTTGAACAACAGGAGATCGGTGGCTAAGATGAGAGAAAAAAGCTATTAGCTATAGAGTTTTACTTGCAATATAAATTATTCTCCTTTTGAAAGCCAAAATCCTTGACTGTTCTTCCAAGACGCATTTATTAAATGTTCATTATCATATCCAGGAGATAGTACTATGGGTGTGTGTTTCTTTTCAGCAGAATGAGACAGTGTAAGCAGGACAAAAGAGAGTTTATTACTCCCCCACCAATGTCCCCAAAGAGATTCCTAGAGATGTTGAATAAATACTGGGAAAAAATCCATTTACTTTTCAGTGAAGACTGGGTATAATTTATTTTTTTGAGCTTTTGCTTAACCTGAACCCCAACTCTGTTGTTAATCCTGTCAGTTTCCCCTGTTGAAATGTTAAGCAGGTAGTAAAATCCTTTTAAATTCAGTTGGTAGACTAGCTTTTATTCAGGGAATCTGAATATCACCAAGAGGCAGAAAGATTGAGGAGAGGAATAGACCAGAGACAGGGAGTGAGAATACAACTAGGAGAAACCAGTAGGACAACAGGGCATCCCTGAGACCTACTCACTACTTCTCTTTCATCCTGTGCTCAGTGATCCTAAGTGCAATTTCAGAATCCTTCTCAACCCAGGAAGCTAAAACCACTAGATAATCCTGGGCACCAGGGATGAAACCTATTTCTTTTTTTTGGGGGGGGAGGTAGGATTTATGAGATAAAAGATGAGAAATCATGGACAACTGAATCAGATATATTTCTGAATAGTCTCTAAGCAGGTGGCCTAGAAAGGCCTGATTTGAAAAATGCCTTAGACATAAATTTTACAAATGAGAAAGCTAAGTTTCAGAAGCCTGTTCCTTGACAAACACCAACATAATTGATGACAACCATAAATAGCATGTTTCAATGGCATCACATGTCTACCATCCCACCCATCAATCAGAAGCATGCATCTGCATTTTAAAATATGCTTATAATTGCTTATTATTCAAGTTTACTGTTGGAAAAGCACTCATGGTCCTATATACTGTGAGTAATTGAGTCTCTACTATATATTGTTAAATGATTTGCATGATCTGGACCCTGAGGTCCTAGCATGACATTTCCCTCTTCTCTCATTACTGGCTATTCACAGCATCCAAAGACATGACAGAGGCCCCAACTGTGATGCCTTGATCACTGCCAGGCCTCAGGCATTGAAGCCATGCTTGCTGCAATTCTCGTTGGCTAAGTTAGACACATGCTAAAATGGATACAAGGATCCCAGAGCAATTGCCTTGTAGGACACTTAAATGAAGGCAAGTGAACACAAGGTGGACAAGGGAAAGCTTTCAAGAACCTTGAAATTGAATTTGGAGTCACTAATACAGCTGGGAAATGATAGCGCTGAATGTCTCAAGGTCACTTGCTACAGAGAAGGGGCCTTTATTTCAAAGAAATTGCCTTGTCTGCCAAGATAAAAAGGAGACATATACACAGCAAAGAAAAGGAACAGCTGCTACAGAGCACTACCAAGGGAGAGGCTGCAAAACAAATCATCAGTGGGAAAGGGAATGAGGAATGCTACACATTTCTTCCATCATTGGGCAAGAAGAGCTCTTCTTCTAACTCAGAGGACAAAAAGTATGCTGGCTCCAAATGGCCGTTTAGGCCCAGTAGGGCCATTTGCAAGAATGGGAAAAGCTAGAGAATAATATGATTTTCTCCACTGTGCCAAATCAATGGCTGTATTGCGGCTGTATTACACCTGCTGCAGCTGGATCCTAAGGGCTGAAGTATTTTGGAACCATTTTAGACCACATGGTCCCACAGTCAGGCAGTACTCTCAGAAACACCATTTCTTTCTACCTGTGGATCAGGTATCCACAAATTCCAGGAGGCAATATAAGTAGACTAAAATCTCCCTTATTTCTGGAGGGGATATAAGATACTACGGAAGCAATATTTTCTCCTCTGCTTTCTTCTAGAACTTTTTCAGTTTTAGGTTTCCTATTGAGTCGATGATTTTTTTTTTTAAATTTATGTATTTATTTTTGAGAGAGAGAGAGTGCATACAAATGAGGGTAGGGGCAGAGGAAAAGAATCTCAAGCAAAGTCCTGGCTGAGCAGGGGGCCTGGCCCAAGGCTACGTCCCACAACCCATGACATCATGACCTGAGCCAAAACCAAGAGCCAGCTGCTTAAATAACTGAGCCCCCCAGGTGCCTAGAGTCTATGACCTGTTTTGAGTAAAGTCTTTTTTAGAGACTATGATCTGGATCACAGTTTGAATTTGGACATGGATATCCAATTGTTCCAGCATCGTCTGCTGAAAAGACTATCCTTTCTCCAATGAATTACCTTTTCAACTTTGAAAGGAAATCAATTAACCCATGCATGTGTACCTATTTCTGGATTCCATTCCATTCCTCTGATTTCTGCTATTATTCTTTTGCCATTACTACATCGACTTGATTACTGTAGCTTAGAGTAAGTCTTAAAAATCAGGTAATGTGAGTTGCGCCACTTTGTTATTTTTCAGAGTTGTTCTATTTTAGTTCCTTTGTCTTACCATATGCTTTTTGGATTAGCGTATCAATTCCCACACACAAAAAAAAATTCTGCTGGAATTTTTGGTTGGAATTATATTGAATTCAACTCCAGTTTAAATAGAGAATTATACAGTTATTTACTTAAAGTCCTTGTAAGTGTTTTTTTTTTTTTTTCTTCCATACCAATGGCCTGGTTCTCTTGGACATGGAAGATGATAGAATTAAAACATTCTGTAATTATTCATTACCTTTATTTCACATGACACACATAATCTCTAAGAATGCTCATACTCTCACCAGAAATATAATTATTCATAACAATTAAAAACTTTTTCCTTGTCTTTCTGTTCTCCTCCCATTTGTATAATGTACTGTTTTCTAAGCATATATGTAGCCATCCCATCTCCCTTCATTAAGAATATCTTTCCTTAAAGGTGCATCTAAAATCCATTTATTCAACTTAGTTACACTTTGAATTCTCCAAAAGTGATTTTAACCTGCTTTGAAAAGAGGAAAACACAGTTGAGGAAAAAGGAAGACAAATATGCTAACCATAGTGTAAACGTATGCTGTAATTAAGCACAATATTTAGGACTATGCATCCCAACAGCCAAGCTGGAGTTGGAAATGTGACAGGTTACATAAATTGGGGGTTGTCTTTAGAAAATTCTAATTTTGTTTTGTTTTTATCCCCCAGACTCCGTGCCAAAAATAGTTATTTTTTCATATTGTATTAGTTGGAGATACATTTGAGGTGTATAATCATTCTCAAAGAAGTTTTCACAGGAATGTAAAAGTGTAATTTTTATGGAAAGAAAAGTTCAAATCATAATACTAAAGTGCAAAGTAGTAAGACTGAGTGATCTTTTAAGGAAAGTTCTTTTCTTTTACTGTTTTTAAATTCCTTGCTAGTTACTTAATGTAGCTGTTGCTATCTCTCCCCTTCCCCTTTCTGTATCCTCCCCTCTTTATATTATATGTATATATTATAATTATACAGAGAACTATAATATTATATATTTGCTTTCATATTTATTTGTATATGTATACAAATATGCACATATAATAACTGTACATATAACATGTGAGTGTGTGTGTGTGTGTGTGTATATATATATATATATATATATATGTAAAACTTCTTGGTTTCCTAATTAGAAAGAACTTCCTCACTACCAATAATTACCCCCCCCCCCCCCAAAGAACTTCAGCTGAGTCTTTGAATCAAGAACAGACACTTGAAAATTATAAGGAGCCACCTCTAAGAAACTGCCACAGGTACTTTGCCATCCTGTTTATGCCCTATTAAAACAAAGCTGACATCAACTTTAGGGGCAGGTAGAGGAGAAAACATTAGATGAGGATGTAATTATATGAAAAGAAGGAGTCAAAACCATGAGCAAGCATAAACTAGGCATGTGACTTGTGGGTGGGCAGTGAGAGAAGAGATGGAGATTAAGAAGGCCTCTTGGGACCAGGCCAGGAAAGGAAGAACACTGAGTCATTGGTGGTGCATTGTCAAAATCCAGAGGGATCTACAGGGAATGGGTGTGGCTTGGGGAAGCCTGAATTTGTTAAGAGGACAATGGCTTAATGTGCAGTAAATGACAGGATCACTGGGAAAGATCACTGAATAGGAGTAGGCTCAAAGATCCAATATTAAAGTCTCCTGCATTCCCTTAGAGTTAAAATTCTATTTTATAAGAATTCTATTAAAAAATATTTTCCATATTGAACCATGCTTCATGATACGCTAGTGAAAAAAAAGCTTCACTTGTTTGAAGAGGGTAGCTTGCTGATATTCAGCCAACTCACCTTATTACCACTTGAGAGCAGGTGGGTTCTGTCAGAAACCTTCCGCTTATATAGCCTGGGTGTTCCCAATTTTTATGCCAATTTCTCTATTTTATTGCAGCACTCTGCGGGCATTCTGACCTATTAGTTCCTTGAGGGCTATAATTGAGTGGAAATACTCCCAACTGCAGAGGGAAAGGAATAGGAACTCTTGATAGATCTTTGGTCAATCACTTAAGAACATCTATTTCATTTAAGTCATTCCTGGAAATTTTTTGTATTACTTAAATATGTTGTGCTCCTTTTTGCTTCCCTCTCATGATGTAAGGACACACAGGTTAATGAAAGAAGCATATCCATTTGCTAAAGAAATCAAGCTTTTTAAGCCATAGGCATATCGGTTAGTTGTAATATTGACACTGATTCCTTTTCCTTTCCTTATGACACCTATATAATATATTATTTGCACTCATAAATTATTGAAATTTCATATGATTAGTAATGAAAGGTCCTCATTAGGAGGGAAAAAAAAAATTCCTACCCATGGGAAACAATGGTTTCATCCGAAAAGCATAGAAAAAATATTCCATTAGTGAAACCAGGTTGAAAGTCTGGTGTATTGGGCAAAACACTGAACTTAGGGCTAAAGGCCTGGGTTCAAACCCTTGGTCTGTAACAAGTCCTATTACAAGTTCTCTAATACTGGATGAGTCATTGAGTAGGTTTGGGTCTCTATTTCTTTTTCCAGTTTTCAAATAGAAATAATAATAATTACCCTCATGGGATTGGTTTGTCCATAATACTGGTTGTTTATAAAATTCTAGGTCTACTCTGTTTAAAAAAAAAAAAAAAACTAAAAACTAAAAAAATTCCCATTCAGACTGTCCTGGTGAGAAACCTGCCTTCATGAGGCCATATCTCCCCAAACAGCTATACCTGGTCATTAGATATTGTCATTCCTCCCACCTGGTGAGAAGGACTGGCTTGTGGATGACACCTCTAGGCTCAGGGAAGAGAAGCCAGTGAGCTGTGTGGACAGTGAGTGACACTGACCCCAGAGTCAGCACAGTGTGTCCCCCATCCCAGCCCAAGATCATTTCCAACTCCAAAGATCATCAAACCAACTACTGTTTTCATATTCAGGGCAAGATGTTGGCTGCTTTAAGATTATGGATGTTATTTATATGGTTGAGAGCAAAAATGATTATACACACTAATATATTTTCATCAGCTTTTGAAAGAGACCCCTCCATCCACACCCTCCCCCTGACATATACCCGCTGGTTATGTACTGAAACATGCCATTAAAGAATAAGTTTTTCTTTTTGCTGACAAACAAAATCAGATGCTAATCAATAGGAATTCAGTTGGCAGGGATGTCTTGCTCATCAGTGAAATTACATCTGGATCTTGTTGGCTTGGTAAGAAACTCTTCTGATGGAAAACTAAAATGAAAACAAAAAATGTCCTCCATCCCTTATAAAAATATATATATATAAACAACCACAACATTTAATCAAGCAAACATACAAAATCCCACCAGTTGCTAGGATGTTGAAAACCAATTTGATCACTCTGTGCTCTCTTCCAATAAAAATATGAGTAAATAAGATATAATTATTAGGTTTGCTTATTTAAAATTTAAACTGATTACTCTCGAAAACAGTTGGGATTCAGCAAGCCTGTCCTGTTGTTTCTGTGACCACTTTAACAAAACTGTGTCACTCAGAACTGCCCCTTTCAGTCATATTAAATGGGATTACTACCTGAGCTCTGTAGCTATTGTTTACCCTTTAAGGGAAACACATGAATCATTAGCATTTACTAACAGTAAATCTCCCCAGATGGTCTCACTTAGGCAGACTTGCTTTATCCATAGGTGAAGATCTATCAGCCAAGTTGTAGATCTAGGCTAGCAGGGACACCTTTGTTATTAACCAGGCTCTTAGCACATGAAAAAGAAATTACTTACCCCCTCTTCTCTCCACCAAATATTGTGAAGACAGGAAAGTAAGGGAGGGGGGGAAGGACACAAAACATAAGCCCAATATGTAACAGGATGGCCATTAACCAGGATATAGTAGTTCTGTCAGTAATAGTTCTCATTTCACTATATATATATATATATTTTTTTAAGATTTTACTTATTTTTTGACACAGCGACAGAGAGACACAGCGAGAGAGGGAACAGAAGTAGGGGGAGTGGGAGAGGGAGAAGCAGGCCCTCCACTGAGCAGGGAGCCCGATGGAGCGCTCAGTTCCAGGACCCTGGGATCAGGGCCTGAGCCAAAGGCAGATGCTTAACGCCTGAGCCACCCAAGTGCCCCAACTATAAAGAGTTTTGATGCCTCTGGATATATACCTGGAATTGGTACTTCTGAATCATATGGTAGCTCATATTTTTCATTTCTTTGATGATCCTCCATACTGATTTCCATGATGGCCGCCCTCATTCATAATCCCATTCATACAAGAGTTCCCTTTAATCCATATCCTCATGAATAACTGTTCTCTCGTGTCTTTTTGATAATTGATAAACAGGTGTGAGGCGTTATGGCATTCTTCTGAAGATTAATGATGTTGGGCACCTTTTCACATACCAGTTGGTCATCTACATGCCTTCTTCGGAGAAATAGTTATTCACGTTCTTTGCCCACTTATTAACTGTATTCTGTTTTGCTTTGGTTTTGCTATGAGTTTGTATGAGTTCTTCATCTATTTTGGATATTAATGCCTTATCAGGCATTTGGTTTGCAAATATTTTCTCCCAATCAATAGATGGCCTTTTCATTTTATTAACGGCTTCCTTTGCTGAGCAGAAGATTTTTAGTTTGAGACATTATCTCTAAGAAATACCTGTACTCTCAGGATGCCTGGGTGGCTTCGTTGGTTAAGTTATTAAGCATCTGACTCTTGATTTGAGTTCAGGTCATGATCTCAGGGTGGTGGGATCAAGCCCTGCATTGGGCTCTGTGCTCCGCAGGGAGTCTGCTGGAGATTCTTTCCCTCTCTCTCCCTCTGCTCCTCCCCCAACTCACTTGCTCTCTCTCTCTCTCTCTCTCTCTCTCTCAAATAAATAAATCTTAAGAAAAAAGAGAACAAAATATCTGTACTCTCATGTTCATTGAAGTATTATTCACAATAGCCAAGGTATGGTAGTAAACTAAGTGTCCATCAATGAACAAATGGATGAAAGAGAAGTGATATATGTGTGTGATGGAATATTACTCAGCCTTAAAAAAGAAAATCCTGTCATTTCTGGCAACATGAATTGGAGAATATTATGCTAAGTGAAGTAAGTCAGATAAGGAAAGATAAATACGCATGATACAATTTATACTTTTAAACTGCATTTATAGGGGTGCCTAGGTGGCTCGGCCAGTTAAGCACCAGACTTGATTTCAGCTCAAATCTTGATCTTAAGACTTGTGAGTTCAAGCCCCACATTAGGTTCCATAGCAAAACCTACTCAAAAAATAATATTGGGGGTGCCTGAATGGCTCAGTCAGTCTCTATTTCAGCTCAGGTCATGATATCAGGATTGTGAGATTGAGCCATGCATTGGGCTCTGTGCTGGGCTTGGAGCCTGCTTAAGATTTCTCTCTCTCCCCCTTCCTCTGTAGATCCCAACCCTCCCTCCCTCTCTCTCTCTCTTTTTTAAATTTTTAATTGTTTAATTAACATATAATGTATTATTAGCCCCAGGGGTACAAGTCCTCTCCCTCTCTTCAAAAAAAAAAAAAAAATTGGATTTAGAAAGACTAGAAAAGTGTTTGGCAGGGACTTGGGGGTGGGGGAAATGGGGTAGGCTGGTAGAAGGGTTATAATATGAATAAAGTCTGAGGATTTAATGTACAACATGGTGGCTGTAGTTGATAATACTGTTATAATTGTATAATTGAATTTTACTAAGAAAGTAGAATTTAAATGTTCTCACCAAAAAAAGAAAAAAGAAAGAAAAAGGAAAAAACAAATAAATAGGTGATAGATGTGTCAATGTGCTAATTAACTTGAAGTGCAGGATCCTTTCACAATGGGTATATATTATCACATCATCACCTTGCACACTTCAAGTATAACTTGATTTGTTGATTATACCTAAATAAAGCCCAAAACAGGAGTGTTTTGGATTGGTCACACCTTTAAAATAGGATATTAAACCCTCTGGGCTCCTTCCTTCCTTTCTAGCTGTAAAGTCTCCAAATGTTTTCACAGTTACCAGTTTATCTTGCCTTCATAGAAATCCTAAGAAATAAGACCACTAGAATGATACTTGGGTATTACAAATAAGATTATGACTTTGTTAAGGTCAACCATCTAACAGTTGATACATCTGAGTTTCAAACTCATGTTTCCTAACATCTGATGCAGGACATTTTTTTTTTTTTTCCAGTATCTCTAACCACCCAACTGCTATTTAATTTATTTACTAAAAGTCTGCTGGTCAGTCTAAACCTTATGGATGCATTCAGTAGAATCAGTTATAAGTATGAAAGTCCAAGCAAGCAAAAAAGCATACAGAAAACAGTTTCAAAATTCTGAGAACTACTAAAAATATCAACAAGAATAAGCATTTTCTAGCTTAATCCTTCACATAAATAGATACTACTGCTGACAGTGTTTCTTCCAGAGCTGGACTTCCCACTGTCAGCAAGACGCATGCTGAGATATTTACAGTGATTGTGTTTTACATCACACCAGCTCCATCCTTCCTGGCTTTTTCTGTGTTCTCTGAGCAGAGTGGGATAAAAGGCTGGGTGGGATCCTGTAGCCATGACCTCAAAAGCCCTTGGCTGGGCACTGTCAATTATGGTTCCTTCTCCAGCTTCCAGTTCTTGGAATCCCCACACTGACAACCTTAGGGATTGCTCTGCACTTGTAAGTGTGTTTTAGCCCCCCATGGTAAACCGGCTACTTCTCTAATTTCTAGATAAGGATAGAGGACTCACATGAAAACTGAGTTTCCAACGATCCTCACTCTGCACACTCAGTTGCCTTGCCTGGAATGAAACAGGAGGGGCCACCACTATGGCTCACCAGAATGTTTGAGAAATTTAGATTCACTTTGATACCATCAAGTTTATGTGTTATGTGTGTGTGAGTATGTTGGGGGCGGGGGATGTTGTATCAATACTTCCAGGAACCTGAACTCTGAGCATATAAAAACCATTTCCTAGAGTGCTTGGGTGGCTCAGTCAGTTAAGCATTTACCTCAGCTCAGGTCATGATCCCAGGCCTGGATCCAGGAGGGATCCAGGATCCCAGGAGGTCCAGGAGGGATTGAGTCCTTTGTCAGGCTCCCTGCTCAGCGGGGAGTCAGTTTCTCCCTCTGCACCTCCCCACTGCTTGTGATCTCTCTTACACGCTCTCCCTGCAAAAAAATAAATAAATAAATAAACAATACCTTTAAAAAAAAAAAAAAAAGTATTTCCTAGGAAGGAGAAGTAGTCAAAGGGAAAGGAAAGCAAAAGCACTACAAAAGGGGTGCCAGGGTGGCTCAGTGGGTTAAACTTCTGCCTTAGGCTCAGGTCATGGTCTCAGGGTCCTGGGATCAAGCCCCGCATTGGGCTCTCTGCTCAGCAGAGAACTGTTTCCCCTCCTTTCTCTGCCTACTTGTGATCTCTCTCTCTCTGTCAAATACATAAATAAAATCTTTTTAAAAAGTGGGGGGGGGGGGACACTACAAGAATGGGCAAGATGATTGCTTTAGCACAAGAGTTAAGATTTTAAAAAATTTTTCTACGAAATCTGACATTTCTCCTGGACCCTTCCTTCCATTTCCATTCTTCCTCTTGCTTCTTTTAAAGTTGGTTCCTCTGCAAAAACTTTCACCTGTTCAGTCTCCCAAAATCTTCCTTTAGCAACAACTGTATTGAAATTCACTTTCAATGGTGAGCTAGCCAGGAGCCAAAGGCTGACTTCCTGCTCTCCAGACTGATGCTGAATTAAATTTCTCTTTGTGCTTTGCATTTATTGCAACCTCCTCTCTCCAAATCTTGATGGCTCCTTCTATACCTCCAACACCCTAAGTTTACGCTTCTTTCATAGCATTCATTTGCTTCAGACATGTTTTACAGGGAGTTCCTTACATATCTGCCTGCCTACCTAGTTCATAATGTCTCTGAGGTAGAGACTTATATCCTTCTAGAAAATTGTGTTCAGTGTGTTAGGACAGTGATGTGGACTTAATATATCTCTGACATTTCTCACAGTGATTCTTTTGGGCTATTTTGTCCCCTGACCTAGATCTAGGTAACATAGGGGTGGCACTGGCCTTGTCTGGAAACATTTTTCCTCAGCACAACTTTGGGAGGGAGTTGCTTCTAGTATCTAGTGGGTAGAGGCCAGCAATTCTGCTTAACATCCTGTAAGACCCAGGATAGCTTTCCCCTACAAAGAGGTATACAGTCCAAAATATCAGTAGCTGAGATTGAAATTCCTTACTAACAGAACAACCCCTCATCCTCAAATAAATCCACGTGTATCACTTCAAATGCACTGGTTTTCTTAGGAAGACTGACCAACACAGCTGTCAGGAGTAGCAACAAAATCTACATCTTAATTTAACCAATAACATTTTCATCATATAACATCTTCTTTCCCAGTATTGACTCATGTACCACTTATAACCCTTTGGGAAGCCTATTGGGTAGATGTTATTATTCTCATCTTAAGGAAATGGAGAATGAGAAGAGTTAAGTGTTCTGTAAAGGTTTCACACCTATGAAGTTGGCAGCAGAATTTGAATCTAGAACTTCTGGCTCCATAGCCAGCAAAAAAAAAAAAAAAAAAAAGGGTAATTAAAGACATGAAGACATACAAACTCAGGGCATGTTGAGACACCAACCAGCAGTAAGGTACTGTTGAATCCTACTATATAATAAGGTATAATTTCCCCTTAAGCTAAGTAAAGTAAAATTGGCTTGGGGTCAGCTGGTTGAGGTTCCCAAATGCCTTTGTAGGCAATGTGAATTTAGTACAAGTGGAGGGCTGGGGATAGATATTGGAGTAGCTGGTTAGAAATTTTCTTGAGAAGGTTAAATCTGGCGGTAGATGGCTGGCTGGAGAAGAAGAAATTATTTAAAGGATGACTGCAGTCTTCAGACCCCACTTCCAGTCACTAGGAGTGGATTCCAGCAACTGAAGACACCCATTCTTAGAATTTAGTAGAAGCCTCAATAGTCCATCGCAATAAGGTCAAAGTATTTGGGAGGGTAATTAACTACCCGATGGAGGTCTTTGTATACATTTGGGTCTGCGCTGCCACACAGTAAAGTAGCCACAAATTCTCAGGCTTTATATCTAGATTAATAACCAGTATGTATAGGGACGCCTGGGTGGCTCAGTTGGTTAAGCAGCTGCCTTCGGCTCAGGTCATGATCCCAGCGTCCTGGGATCTAGTCCCACATCGGGCTCCTTGCTCAGCAGGGAGCCTGCTTCTCCCTCTGCCTCTAGCCTGCCATTCTGTCTGCCTGTGCTCGCTCTCTCCCCCTCTCTCTCTGATAAATAAATAAAATCTTTAAAAAAAAAAAAAAACCAGTATGTATACATCTTACAGACCTACATATCCTTGATAGGAGTGCGGCAAATAAATGATTAACCCATTTCCAGAACTCAAAAGCAATATTGCAAGATGTCTCTCCACTTATTGCCTGAGGCTTGATTTAAAAAGTGACCCACCATTTTCTTTTAGGGTATGAGGATTTAGAAAATATATTGTAGATGAAGGCTATGGTAGAGTTTCTTCTTGATAAATCTGAGCCTGATTTTGAGTTTTGAGATGAAAAATATGCTAAGCAGCTAGAATTTTAGGGAGCGTACACATGTTCTCAAAAGAATAATGCAAAACATAGCCCAGAAGCCTCCCACCAGTTATACCTGTAGTGAAGTGTATTCTTCTGTGAATGTATTCCTTAACCTCCCACAGATGGAAGGGAAGCCAGTGTCACCTGTGATCTATCTCTTCTGTAACTAGTGGTGGCAGCCTGTTTTGAATTTTTTTTGCCTTCTTTTTAAACATCAGACTAATCCATCATGAACAGAGACTGCTTTCATTGTATAGGCCTTTGAATTTCAGAATGCCTAATTTGTTTATTTAAATGAAAAAGAGTTTCCAAAAGAAAGCAGAAAAGCTAAGGAGAGGTTGAGCTTCTCATTTCCAACCAAATATTCATTTGCCTCTGGGATCACCATTTTAAGAGCTGTCAAGGCACAAACACTCTGCCAACACCTCATCAGAGAGAGAATCTTCAACAAAGTGTCCAGAAAACTTGTATGTAGGGCACAGTCCTTCTGACCTTCCAGCCTTCCATGGCACAGCATAGTTAATGACTTTGCGAGGATTTTCTCCCCAAACCTCGTAATAATTAAGCAAGTATTTACCCCATGAATCATTGCTCTGGTTCTGTGGTACTCAGGATAGAACTGGAAATAATCTTGGGCAAAAGAGATGATATTCATCAACGAATATGTTCTCTCTTTTGAGTTACAGAAGATCTCAACTCTCCTATACTTGTTCTTTAATATTTCCCTGTCAGGGAGAATTGGACATATCAGAAAAATGTTCCAGAACATTGGACAGCCAAATTCCTATCCATGAGTCCTTTTCTCCACAGAAGCATTCTTTCTGCTTTAACACAAAATTTCAGGAAGGTTTCTGTGAGGATACATTTTGCATACTGAGGAGACTTAATTATATTAGTCTAAATTATGGATCTGTGGGTTATATGTTAAGCATTAAGAACTTACTGAGTTCTGGGCACCTGGGTGGCTCAGTTGGTTAAGCAGTTGCCTTCGGCTCAGGTCCTGATCCTCCTGGGATGGAGACCTGCAATGGACTCCCTGCTCATCAGGGAATCTGCTTCTCCCTCTGCCTCTTTCCCTGCCCCCTACTCATGCTCTCTCTCTCTCTCTCTCTCTCACAAATAAATAAATAAATCTTAAAAAAGAAAAAAAGAAATTACTGAGTTCCTGTTATGTATCCTTTGCTCTGAAGGTTACATTCAAGTGTGATACGCAGTTATACTGTCCTTGAGGAGTTTAAGGGGGTGGTTGGAGGTCAATGTTAATTCACTCAAAGTGACTGCAGAGAGCAAAACAATAGTGTCTGATCAAGGCAGGGGAATGCTTTGGTGTGGATGTTAAGTGTGCTCTTAAAGTTCAGAGGAGAGAAATGAAGGCTGGCATACTCAGAGAATACCTCCTTGAGGAGATAACATTTGAACTGGATTTTAAGCCTTGGTATTTGAATATATCACAATGAGGAGATGAAATGTCAAATCTGGAGAACAACTCAAATAAAAAAGTTGGCATGACCCACTTGGATAGGGATGAGAATGTGGTAGTGTAGACAGAAGGTCTTTCTGACAAACATAGATTGTTAAAGTAAGGGCGTCAAAAATAGGATTAGGGAAGTATCATGGGAACAGACTGAAGGACACCTTGAACACCTAACAGAAGAATTTGGCCTTGATGCCACAGGCCATAGAGTTATTGTAGTTTCTTGGGAAGGAAGTTCCTGGTGAAAGCCATCGTTATGCAAAACTGATGAAGCAGGCATAGGTTGGGGGAAAGTTAGAGAAATATAGGTATGAAGTAACAGGGACTTCCATTCATGATCACTGAAGAGGAGGGAGGAAGGCACCTACAAATCTGAGAGCCCTTTTAAAGGCTTGGTGACTGAGGGATTGGGGAGCCGGCCTCATTGAAGGCAATTTCAAGACTGGAGGTGGGACTGTTATAACCCATGGAAGGAAGTCTTCAGAAGATTTAGTAAAGAGCTACTGTCTCCCCAGAAGAGATTAAATATAAGAACAAAACCCAGCTCTCATTGTGTCAAAGCCAGTGGAAGACTAAATGGTATTTCTAAAGAGTAAGTCCTTTCAAATATGAAAAGTTATTGATTTGATGAAGGGCCTGATTTCTTCCACTTTTTTTTTTTTTTTACTTTATTACAGCAATGCTAGTATATATATTTTTTGAGAAATAAAATAAATAGAGAGGAAAACTTAGCACTCCATCCTTGTGGTTCTGTGTACTCATAACAGACTGTTTATGGTATAGGGACCTCAGACCTCTCCCTTGCTCTAGGCTGCGGCCACAGGCTTCGTCCACCTTTTACACCCCTCTCATGCCTGATCACGGATATAAACCCTCTTCTACATGGTGTCATGTGACTGGCTTCCTCTTCCTTTCCAATGACTGCTCATAGTGCCTCACTTTCCTACAAAGAACTCTCCCCTGTCTTCTCAAGCCTACCAGGACAATCACGTTAACCAGAAAAGAAGTTAACATACATTCAGAATCTTGGTGTGCTTTGGCTTGACTCTTTTCACACTAAGCCAAAGAATCCATCTAGCTAAAGGAGTGGGAATAAAATGCTTGGAACCTACACTAGTCTGACTTCTAAAGCCATAGAAAGCAGTGGAAAATTACTTTGAAAATAGGTATTGCCTTATACATATAACAGGCCATATATAAATATTTGCATGCTTCTAATTTCTTATTTTTAATGTTATGCTAAAATTGCATGTCTGTCATGTGGTTCAAACAATCTCACATAGAACCTTTTAAAGGAATAGCTTGACTGTGGTAAGTTTTAATTATGGGCTTTTAAGTCAAATTAATAACTTTCCTAATAGGAAAAGAAGATGAGCAGAAGTGAATAGTGTAGACAACAAGAACATTGAGTTTGGTGCAGAGATTGATTCCAAGAGAATTGGGATAGTAAGTATAATTCCAATTTGTATTGATGATACTGTTACCAGCATCTCTTGCTTTAGCAATGGTCACTTTCTGATTTAGTCATAGAGAAAACAGTTCTTAAATGTGTGGCCACAATCCAGTCTGTAGACACTGCAGCTAAGCTTCTTCCCATGCAACTCTAACTATCCCTTGGCTCAAATAGACCTGATTTTCAACTACTGAATGCCATGGTGGAAGCTATAGGAGACAAGCTCAGAATGTGGTCTCTGGGGCTGGTTGGGAAGGCCACAAAGGTTTGAACATTCTCTTTGCCATTTATCAGACTTGTGACCTTATAAATTCACTTAATATTCTGAACCTTGATTTTTTGGTAATATAAGAATAATAATAACTAATTGGTTGTTGTAAGAATTAAATAAGAATATATATAAAGGGCTTAGCAAGAACCTGATAAAAAATTTAGCACCCAATAAATATTTAGCACTGAATAAAATATTATTATTTGTCACTGTGTCCTATGATAGCTCTATGAGCCTGAAGGACAATTTTTGTCTCAATGAAGTGCAAATATCTAAGTTTGTTCTGTATAAAAGAGAACTTGCATTAGTTTTCAACAAAACTCCTCTTCTCATTGTCCTTACCTTGATTAATAAGATCATCAATCTCCGAATTGAAATCTCCCAGCTGAAAAATGGGAAGTGTGGGACTTTTATTGTGTGTGTGTGTGTGTGTGTGTGTTTTCCCAATCCTTTAGCCTCTGCATCCTCAAACCCAGTTAATCAAACCTTTATCACTGCCAGTTTTTTCCTTTGAAACAATAATATTCCACCTTTTTGTAGTTTACAGACTCTTTGGGAAATTTGTGAAACTATGAATCTTCTCCATAGAATAATGCACCCAATATACAAAATTTTATAGAACACTTTTAGGATAAAAAGACCCCACAGATCCCATATGGCTACTCTCTAGGTGTCTAGGGACTCAAGATGAGAACCCAGCTTCAAAATATTTTTGCAGTCTAGATGGTGCTTTCCATTTTTCTAGCCTCCATGCTAGTTTCAACCCTCTTTACCTCTTGCCTAATCAAACTTGTCCTCCAGATCGAAATATGTTCTTTCTTCTACTTAGATTCAATATGCTCATAGAATCTGTTTTCTCTAAAATAGCATTTTTTACTCAAATTCTCTTGAATTTTTTTATTATTGATACACTGGTCCTCGAACTTTACTATGTAGAGTAAGCCAGAGAGATTCTGAATGTAGACCTGGTGTGGATTCCTGAGATCTATATACTTTGAACAAATTTGCTAGGTGAATCAAACACTAGTCTGCTCAGACTACCCTTTGAGAAACCCTATCCCGAGATGGTCCCTTGAGGCTAATTTCCTCATTTCTGGTTCTGTTTACTCCCCTTTGTACTCTCACAAACTGAACATGTTTAGAACTTGTCCTTTGCTTTTAGTTGCCCTTCAAGCTAGGAAATTCTTTTTATTTTCTCAACTTTGTTGAAAAACTACTTCGTTTTTTATTGCTCAATGCTACCACTAACTCTTCCATAGTTTCTTTCTCCAACAATTCCCCTAATAAGAGTATCCTCACACAGGGAAGCCATGTGCTCCATTGTAGAACATGGTAGAATTTTCCTGCATTATCATTGATTGTCTGCACCCCTGTTACCTTCACTAAATTGTTCAGCTCTTGAAAGCAGGCCAGTTCCTCCTTACTCCTTTTTCCATCACAGGGCTCAACACAGAATCATGGACGTTGTCGATACTCTTTGAATGTTTGCTGAATGATCGAATTTGCATATAAGTGGCACATTTCTTGAAATACTGCATCTTGTCCTGAGAACAGCAGAACTTGCAGTTATGTCATAGAGTCGCCTCCTTTACAACAGTGAAGTGGCAAGGTGTGATTTAAAAGAACCACTTTTGTGTATATCTTCCCAATTTCGAGTTCACTGACATCTTGGTTAGCTTTAAGCCAGTCATGGTGATAGTATTTACACCATAGAGTATTTATAGTATTTATACCATAGAGAGGAGCAAATATTACAAATCGGGTTTTTGTTTTTGTCCTTTTTTTGGAGAATGATTTGCCAGTATACCAGCGCCAATAACCGAAGTAGTCATAGAATTCCTGTGTGTCTTTAAAGAATCCAATCTAGTAGAATAAACACATTTAGCAATCTTGAGGGCCACCATTTATAAGTAAAACAGATAGATCAAAGCCCTGAAAACATAACTGCCCAGAATGGCATGGCGGAGATTATACCAAAGCACCAAGATCTAGGTTTTTCCTGTATCTACCATTTGCAAGCAATGAGGTGTTGAGCACATTGCTTGGATCTCTTCTGGGCCTTAGTATCATCACCTCCACAGTAGAAAAATCAATGCCTTCCCCACCCTATCTTAAGAGCCTCACTGAAGAACAAAATGAGGGAAACCATGTGTGCATAAGCATTTTCAAAATTGTAAACTGCTATCAAAATATGTTCTTCATTCTATCTTTGAGATCCTAGATTCCGTTTTATAAAGGAGACCCCAGACAGTAAGAGAGTGACAGTTGTTCATTTATCTTCACTGATCAATTTAAATTCATGAAGTCAGTGCATGTTTTAGATGCTCATGCACCACCTTTTTCCTACCTGCTACAATGCCAACCAGGTTCTGAATTTTACCTCTTCTCTCTTATTTGCATGGAATTCTCCCTCTGTCCTGACAGTAAACCCTAGATTAATCTGATTTTTATCACAAAATTTATTTAAATAGAGACGTACCGTGTAAATACCTTCCCTACTCCCCATCACACAAAAATAAGTGGAATTGATTAGTGATTGACTTCAAAGTGAGTAATTGAGTTTTAATGGGTTTATAAAATGGATTTGAAATCAAGGCAATAAATTAAAAGCAAAACAAAAGAATAACAAGAAAGGATGTTTTACAACTTGGTTCCATTACAGTCTATGCTAACCAGATTAAAAAGTAATTGCCGTGTCAAGAAAAATTATAGTGGCCTAGCAAATGAAAGAGCAGTGGGCTCTTTTTGTGTGAAGGGTATAAAATAGACAAAAAGAAAGGAAGGGAGCGGAGGGAGTGGGGAGAGGGCAGACTGCTTTCTCCTGGTGGTCATTACGCTTTCAGTATCCAAGATCTCCTCATAGAAATAGACATTATCATCAACACATGGTAATGAGCTGCCTGGGTTCAACTGAACTCTTTCATGTCCTCTATTATCTTTGTATAACATATCAGAAGATATTTATAACTGTGTGGTTTACCCATTTTAAATGTCTCTAAATCAATGACAGTGAGAAGACAGACTATTCTCAATAATTCAGGAGGCTTTTTTTAATGGGCTTCTTTTTTTTTTTTTTTTTTTAATAAAGATGGTCACATATGATGTAAAATAAGAGGCACTGGTGATGGGAGAATCAAAAGCCACCATAAAGTAGGGAGATCCTGTAAGTAAATTGAATGTACCCATCGTCCCTAGGAGCCTTGACCATACGTCATGGGCACTTAAGGAATTGAATGCACAGAACCACAGTTCATTATCCCTAAGAATTCATGGGTGGTTGGTGAGAAGCCTAAAGAGAGGGAAAGGGCAGATGTAGCAGCAATTTTTAAAACAGCTGTCCCTAGAATCTCCACAGTCTGAGAATCTATTCTATATGACAACTGAAAAGTCATTAAGCATTAAGATTCAGGACAGAGTGTTTGTTGATGAATCTGACCAGTGAAGCCACTGTGCTTCAGGTATATGCAGGGGGTTGAGCTGGGCACAGTGTCAATGGCAGAGGATGGATAGGAGTTAGCCAAACTTCCCCACGGACACGTTTATCCTTTAGTTGGGGCTTCCGAGTTAGACTGGAAGTGCTCTCATCGGAGGTCTGGGAAAGTCAAAGTGGCCAAAGGAGGAATCTTTTAGTAGATAATAAGAATCCTTTCCAGGGGCTGCTGAAATCAGCCCTTCAATAGCTGGAAAATCTCAACTGCTCACAGAGTCTTACGTATCACCAACAAAAATCAGCCATGCCCATCGAAAAAGAGATCAAACTTGTTTGTACTTTTATCACATCAGAAATGAAGAGAAACTGGTTTTTATCATGCATTTCCTTTAAGAATCTGTATTCCTGGCTAGATTAAGGTCAAGAAAATAAAAGGCAAATGTCCAGATAATTACACAAAGTAATCACCCCCAAAAGATTAGTCACTCATTTAATACTAGATGAACTTAATATTCCTTTAACAAATCCTCCATTGAGCAGATGTGAGATGGAAATGATGTGTCAATGAAATTCACAAGATCAATTGTTATCCACGTTATATAAAAGAGATGGAGTACCAAAGTGCCTCTTCTTTCTTTTTCTAGTTTTCCTGTAAAAAGAAAGAAACTTTAAATGCGTTTAATACATTTTTCTCTCTTCAAGCTGTGCTTTAAAAAGCCCATGACCACAAAAGAGGAGGCACGGTTCAAATTGATTTAAAAACTCGAAAAGAATTTTATGTCAAGTTGAAGAATTGTTTATCTTCATTTCCATAATGCTCTTGTTTTTAGTTTGAGTTATTTTAAGCAAGTTTGCTCAGGCAAGTTAGCCCAGTCGCTTAGAGCTATTGCAGGACAAAAACAACAACAATGCACAGACTTCTGAATTTTGCAGAGGTTACAAAACAAAACATTGATTAAAAAAAGACCCAGGATTTAATTCAAGATGGAATATTCGATCACCTGGCCAAAAAAACAAAAACCAAAACAAAACCAACAAACAGTCCTTAAACACGCTAATGGTTGCCTGAATTCGCTAAAGATAAAATAAAAGCAAAGCAAAAATGTACTAGATATCATTTTTTCCATACATCATAGTAGACAAAATTCCAAAAGTTTAATAGCACACTTTGTTGGAAGATCGCCAGCAAACAGAACCACAGCTATTTGGCAATATCCAGAAAAGGAAGATAGTGCATAAACCTCACTGGGTTTAGACTCTAGATACAGTCATGCAGAGTAATAGATATTTTTAAGGTAATTTATGTGTCATGGCTGCAAAAGCCAAAAAAGTGAAGCAATGTGAATGGCCATCAAGAAGAGTGCTGATAATTAGATAGATCCATCAAATTGACTAGTTGGAGGCTGTGAAAAAGAGTGAAAAGAAGGAAAGAATAAAACCTCCAAAACAGACGAAGAGCCAAAAAAGCAACATGCCAGTGTGTACAGCAAGAGCTCTTCTGTGTACAAACGAGCAAGAATAAAACTATATATTTCTATTTGCTTACATACACCTAGAAGCTTCTGGAAGGATCCACACAGGTCAACCAACAGCTGTGAGTACCTAGGTGGCCAGGTAGCAGCAGCAGGATAGGACAGCAGGCCGGATAGCTCAAAGGAAGGACACTTGACAACCACACATCATTTTGCTCTTTTTCCTAGGATAATTGGAAGTCAGAAATTTGGGGGCCTTTTTGGAATAAATATTAACTTCTTCATTCTGAAGCTATTGGAGTTCGGTATTTTGTTAAGTTCAAACTTAGAGATTTCATTTGTGGGTCCTAAGGGGCTGCAAAGAGCTGAATTCTAGCCCTTGATTAGTCTCTCGTGAAGTCAGCTGAGTGTTCTTTATACACCAGCACCTATTTAGTTATATATGGTAGACACATACCTTTTGGGGGAGGGTATGTTCAGGAGACCAGTTTAATTCCTACCTTTGCTATTGTGGAATGACTGCTTGGCTCTGGGGCTTGCTTCTGAGTCACACTTCCAGTAAGGGCCTCCCAGGCCCCACGCCTTCCTTACACCGCAAGATAATGACCTTTCTAACTTCTAGTAAACACCTCTTCCATGATGAATTCTTTTCAGTTTAAACTAGCTTCTGCAATATAACCTTCTAGCATCATCTACTTTTCCTTGCTAGCACTTCCACACCCAAAGTCATTTCTGCATTTACTTGTTTAATGCTAATCCCTGACCCTAAATGTAAATTCCACAAGTGCAGAGAATGTGTCTATTTTGGTCTCTGCTATGCCCTCCAGGCCTAGTACAAGGTCAGTCAATATGGGTTGAATTAGTGAAACCCTGTTCTAAATAAACCCAATTGTAATTTTAATACTTAATATAAATAAACCTATTATTTTTATCAGAAGCTAGTACATAACAATGCACAGAAGACAAAATGCCTTCTGGGCTTGCATTTCAGGCAGATCTGAATTAGTTTTAGTTAGCATTGACATCATTAGTCATTTGCCCTTAGACAATGCATTTGATTTTTTGAATCTTCAATTGTTTTCTCTGTAAAATACAGGGAAAAAATCATAGTATTTAACCTATAGGGTCATTTTGAAGATTGAATGAATCAGTGATGCAAAAGATTGAGCACAATGTCTAGTCCAGGACAAGAACTTAACAAGGGCCAGTTACTTGCTGCAGATTTTTGCAGGTAGCTCTACCCATGCATTAACTCAATCACAGCTCCCAAACAGCATCGTTAGGTTTGTGTGATGCAAATTTATGACACAGCAAAGTAACTAATTCTCCAGGCCTCTGAACCTCCTCCCAAATTACCCAAACCAAGAGAGTATTAAGTCCATATGCACAAAGGGTTGACTGTCACCCCTTCAGCTTCCGGGGGTGGGGGGGGGCTATCTCTAACTCGATTGGTGATTATATCTTAACATAGTCATTCCACATGAATGTCTTGAATATCCAGGGTGAGCACTTTCTGTGAGGAAAAAGTCATTCCTCTATAAGAGATGGATTCCACGTGTTTCCTTTATTAAGGTTTAATTATGGTATTTCAGAAGTAAATATTTGATGTAATTATTCATCGGAGTAAATAAAAGTAGCATGATTTTACTAGTATTTGCATTAACCCTTTCCAGGAAATCATAAAAACTGTGTCAATAAAAGGGGGGGAAAAAAACCAGCCCTGTGTTTTTGTGAGTCTATGAATTTTTTTTGCACACATTTTCGCTCAGGAAGCAAGATGCAACCACAGCTGGTAAAGCATTAAGATAAGATTTCATGTGGTTAAATCAGACGCAGCTCTGACTATTTAACCTCGGCTCCACCAAGGCCTCTTTCTGTCTGCATAGCCTGGAGCAAGCTTTTTTTTTTTTTTTTTTAAGATTTTATTTATTTATTTGACAGAGAGAAATCACAAGTAGATGGAGTAGCAGGCAGAGAGAGAGAGAGAGAGGGAAGCAGGCTCCCCGCTGAGCAGAGAGCCCGATGCGGGACTCGATCCCAGGACCCTGAGATCACAACCCGAGCCGAAGGCAGCGGCCCAACCCACTGAGCCACCCAGGTGCCCTGGAGCAAGCTTTTTGAGAGCAGCTTCTCTGCGCCTCAGTTTCTCCATCTGTAAAGTGGAGATGATTGGAAACACTTTGGACTGTTGGTAAAGCGACGCCAAGCGCCTGGAAGAGCATCCGGATGCGAAAATGCTGGGTGCGCGTCGGCACTGTTTCCTGTGGAGGAGGTTCTTGTCTCTTCCCTGTTTCTATCCACCGGATATTGAAACCAGGTTGACATCTGGAGTGGGGTCTCGTCCCCTGCCTGCTGGAAACACAAATTCAGAGCCTGCTCCCCGTACCCCTTCCTCTCATTCTCCCCTCCTCGGTTAGAAAGTCCGGGGCGGGGGTCTGGGAAGGAGCCTGAGCACCGAGCTGCAGGATGATTAATCCCCGTCTGTCTGCAGCAGCTCCCACGCAGCACAGAGATGGGGCCACCCTTCTCTCTGCTTCGGGTGGATCCCTCCTCTCCCAGTCGATGTCCTGGTAAGGGCCGCATGCTTGGGACCCTGCCATGGGACCGTGCCTTGGGACCAGGTGCTTTAGCATCGCCCTTCCGTGAATTTGGTGGGTTTCATTATTTTTAAAGAGGGAAAAGGTTTTGAGAAATGTGCAGTGTGAAGAACTTCGCCCCTGAAACAGCAGAGGAGAGATGTAAAACAACAAATTCTTCTGCCAAAGCTTGAGCTACCATCATTTTTCTCTCCGGCTTTGCAAACGCTTTATGTGGAAGTGTTTACAAAAGTTAAATTCTGTGAAAGATAACATGTCTATTTAAAAAGATGAGCATCTGGGGTGCCTGGGTGGCTCAGTCGGTGACGCGACCCACCCACTCTGGATTTGAGCTCAAATCCTGATGTCAGGGTCCGAGATTGAGCCCCAGGCTGGGCTCTGCTCTCTGCTCTCTGCACTCAGCCAGGACTTGGCTGGAGATTTTCTCTCTGCCCCGCACCCCCTCCCCCACCGCTTGCATTCTTTCTCTCTTTCTCTCAAATAAATAAATAAAATCTTAAACAACAACAACAACAACACACACACACACATACACACACACACACAAACCAAAAAACAGAGCATCTGTATTGTAGGGCCAACGGGTAAAATCTGTAAGGAACCCCCAAGCTATGAGGAGAGACTGGTTGCTTCTTCTCCAGGGACAAGCCGAAGCTGGGGGCCTAGGAGACAGGGTTTAAATCACAACTCAGCCATAACCACCTGGGGGCTTTGGGCAAGGTCCCTTCCCCTCACTGGGCCTCAGTTTCTTCATTTGTGAAGTGAAGTGACGTGAAGGCATTGAACAGGAGGGTTTCTAAAGCCCCAAATAAATCTAAATCCTCTGTTCACTCAAATTAATCATTAAAGGACAGCAGGCAGGTATACGTACTCCTGATGGGAGAAGAGGCAGGACTAACTAATCAGAGAGCGAAGACATTCTTTTTAGCAAACCACAAAATTATCAGCTATTTTTCTTCTTTCGAATTTCCACGGGCCAGAAGAATGTAACAATAGAGAGTTGCAGACAGCGCTGGAGTAATGGGAAGAGGAGGCTTTCCTTCTCAGTCACTAAAGGCCAGTAGGGGCCCCAGGTGGGTAGCTTAGAGACCTGGGCACATCACCAGCTGGAGGGAGGGCTGGAGGGACCAGGCCCACTAGGACTTCAGAGCCTTGCCTATGCTGTCGGAAGCTCTGAGTTCTGGAGGTTTTTTGTGTGTGTGTGTGTGTGTGTGTGTGTGTGTTTTTCTCCATCCGCCCTTGCTGGAGGGCTCAAAATGTTTTTCCAGATTGGCTAAACCAGCTCTCAGCATCCCTGAGGCCAATTCTCACGTTAAAAAATTCAATATATATATATATTCAGGACTATGTGTTAGGAAAAACTGTGCTTTCTCTAGAGACCGGATATATTTTCCCCTTCTATGACATAGAAAGTTATGTAACTGATCCTGTTTCCTCCTGGGCTTTATTCTCCAGGAAGATAGAAAAGCCTGTAGGTGTCCCAACATCAGGTCCTGTGTTTCCAGATTCCGATTCCACCCAATGCTGCCCTTCCTTACCCCAAGCCCAGCTCTCTTCTGTGGCAGGATCCCAAGTCCCAGAATAGCATCCCGCACCTGCTGGCTGGAGAGAGCACCTGAAAGCTATTCACCTGTATCCTCTTTTGCTCATCTTTCTTGGTACTGTAACTCATTTTCCCTCCTTGCATCTTCCTGTCACTTCTAGCCACAATAATATACTCAATTCTGCGTTTACCGTTGTGTTTGGTTTTAGTGATCCATGATTTTTATCTGCTTGTAGATTCCCATCTTTTAATAGTAACTTATTAGCCACCAGGTTAAGATGGAGCAACACTACACAAACATTCAAGATACACTTCATGAAGGAAAATTTCAAATATATATACAAACGTAGAACCCCCGTACTCAAACTCATATTCACAATTAGGAAATTATGTTTAATTTTGTTTTATCTATGTCCTAACCACTATACAACGTTCTCTTACTTCACATTATTTGGAAGCCAATTCCATTTATCATACTATTTCACTTGTAAATACTTTAGTACATATTTCTACAAGAGCATGTCCAAGTGAAATTTTACTTAATAATAGAAAGGAGCCAACTACTGATACATGTTGAGTAACCGTGTGGTGGTTTCTCAAGTATCATCAGATACATTTGTCAAATTCCATCACACTATATATGGAAGATTGATACGTTTTATAGACTATAAAATATGTCTCAATAAAAATGATTTTTCAGGGAAAACTGGCTTATCTGGGAAAATGTGTTGATCAGGGCATCAGTAGAAAGTGAAACATTATCTTTCCCTGTCACTCTGCCCACCTTCCACCTGCTGCCCTAAGTGAGGCATTGGGGTCAGTGTGCCAAGGTTTCAGAAAGGGTCATAAAAATGATCACATAATAGACTTTGTATCCAACATGGCAAAAGAGAAGAGGGGGGAGAGAAGAAGAGAGGTGGAACAAGCAGCAAGGGGCAAGGTCGAAGGGCTGAAAATATGACACCTCCCTGGTAGCCTTTAGAATGTTTAGTGAAATTTACCAAACAGAACAGTTGTTGCAAGGGATTTTGTTATTGCTGTTGGTGGTGGGGCTCGATGGCCCATGGTGGGGCTACCTTCAAGGGAAATAGAATGAGGAAAGAGAAACAACTCAAGAAGGGAGCCGTCTTGGAGGCAGAGGTGGTAGGGAGCATATACGTGGGGAAACTAGCACAGGGCTCAGAGTTTAAGGGGCTGTGCAATTGTTAGGGCATAGCAAGTTCAAGTAGATCTCGTGAGGCGTGGAGGCCTCTCAGGGGGGATGTGGGTGAATGCATGATGATTAATTATACTGAGCTTTCCTTGTTTCTTTGAGTCATACTTTTTTGGTGGCTTCAAACTATGTTCTTCAAGGATTTTGCCCGATTCTTTTTTTTTTTTTTAAGATTTTATTTATTTGACAGGCAGAGATCACAAGTAGGCGGAGAAGCAGGCAAAGAGAAAGAGAGAGCACAGAGCCTGATGCTGGGCTCCATCCCAGGACCCTGGGATCATCACCTGAGCTGAAGGCAGAGGTTTTAACCCACTGAGCCACCCAGGCACCCCTGCCCAATTCTTATAGTAATGAGTTTGCTCCTCCTCCTTCTTGGCTTGATGAAGATTATGTATATGTTGGATTCTCTAAATTAATTCCCTGTTACAGCATCAAATATCATAACCAAAGCTGAACTTCCCATAAACAGAAGGCTTACATTGACTAAAAGCTAAGTTCCT
The DNA here is from genome assembly GCF_011764305.1 of Mustela putorius furo. Lineage (NCBI taxonomy): Eukaryota > Metazoa > Chordata > Mammalia > Carnivora > Mustelidae > Mustela > Mustela putorius. Next base: position 25,327,853 of record NW_025421341.1, read on the forward strand.
CTAAAAAATAGTTCTCTCTTTCAGTGTCATGAAATCAAAATCATTCAGGTGATAGTATATAAACTCCACAATATTCCTTTTTTCAGAAGACCAGTTGGCCCTTGAACAACACGGGTTTGAGCTGTATGGGTCCACTTACACACAGACTTTTTTCAATAAATATAGTACCATATTGTAAGTGTATTCTCTCTTCCTTATGATTGCTGAAATAGCATTTTATTTTCTCTGGTTTACTTTATTGTAAGAATACAGACATAGTAGATATAACATACAACACACATGTTAGTAGATTGTTTATGTTATTGATAAGGCTTCTAGTCAACAGTAGGTTATTAGTACTAGTTAAGGTTATGGGGAGTCAAAGGCTACAGCAGATTATTGACTGTGCAGGGATCAGCACCTCTAACCCCTGTGTTGCTCAAGGGTTAACTATTTACAGACTGTACGATCCAAGCAAGTTTGAATGGAGAGATGCTCAGTAGAGCAAGTAACTATGCAGTAGGAAGGAAAGGGGCCTCAAGGATTCAGACTGGCCAAACCAATATGGATGTAATATGGCTCTTATCTTTGGGTGCAGAGAATAGAATTAGAATTCTTTGTGTGTTTTTTTTCAACTTTACTGGGGTATCCTTAATACACAAAAAGTTTCATATACTTAATGTATACATTTTGATAAATTTGGACATATGCATACACCTGTGATACCATCACCACAATAGCCATCACTTCCCCCACCCCCAAATTTTTCTTGTGCCCTCTTGCTGTGTGTGTGTGTGTGTGTGTGTGCGCGCGCGCATGCACGTGCACACGGTGGGACACTTCCGCTGAGATCTACCATCTTAACTTTCTAAGTGCACATCACTACTACAGTGTTAGAATATAAGCTTTCTGTTGAAGAACGCATCTCTAGAACTTACCCATCTTGTGTAACTATAACGTTATACCCATTGAACAATTCCCCATTTCCCGCACTCCCCCCCTGCCCCGCCACATCTGGCAACCATCATTGTATTCTCTGCTTCTATGTGTCTGACAATTGTAGATGCTCCATGTAAGTGAAATGATCTCTGTATTTTCTTTAAAATCGCCTCCCTTTTACTTCTCCTGGTGTCCTTTCATTTTTTAGCTTCTTATATCTGATATCATGAGACAGCCTGGCTTGGACCTGAATCTCTCACTGGAAGGCGTTTGCACTCATTTAATTAATTGACCCTGTGAGTGCTACTCAAAAAACACAGAACGACTCTCACTTTTCTATTAGATAATTGCACAGTGCCACAATGACACTGCAGAGTTCATCATTCGCAAGATTATATATTAAGAGGTGGAAACTCACAATGAATGATGATCTATACCCTTAGAACCCACTTGTCTTTATATCACTTGAAAATACAAAGAAGTGCCAAAATAAAAGTCTTTTCTTGCCCACAGTCACCATTCTCTGACCTGTTGGTTAGTCCCTCCCATAAAAGAGCCATTTATGACAGTGAGCCCAGGAGCCCACGGGAGTTTTATGTCAGAGGGAGCCTCATAAGCCTTTCATACTTGAATTTGGCATTACTGAAGGGCATATTCACAACTGTAAATCTTGGCCCCAGGGACTTCTTGGCATCTCAATAAAAGAGTATAAAAGATTTTTTTTTTTTTCCCCAGAATGCAAGGAAAAACTGATTAGAGACCATTAAACACAAATTCCACCACCATGGCTTTTGGGCTGTGTCTTTAGCTCTTCTTTAGCATGTTAACCATTAACAAAATGCATTCATTTCCAACGCTAGATGATTCTATTCACACCAAAGAGTCTGTTCTTACATAAAGCTTAAATTGAAATCCTCTTATGTTTAATAGAAACAGACATGTATTTAAAATGAGAAGTGGTAGGAGCAGAAAACCTATAAAAATGGATTTTATTTTTATAGGAACTAGAAGTAGTAAGAAGTCATTTTTGCAGAAATTACCTAATTGATGGGGCTCTGGGTGATTTTATGTACTTCTTTACGTTTATCTGAATTGTTCAATTTTCTTCCAATAAATAGTTTACTATCGATATAATAAGGACAAAATGTCTAAGAATGGAAAAATCACAGTAAGTTTATTTAATGAACATGATGTTGAGGCAGTGTGTTTGTTTGCTTTTTTTGTTGTTTTATTTATTTATTTATTTTTACGATTTTATTCATTTACTTGACAGATATCACAAGTAGGCAGAGAGGCAGGCAGAGTGTATGTGGGGGGGAAGCAGGCTCCCCGCCGAGCAGAGAACCCCACCCGGGTCTCCATTCCAGGACCCGGGGACCATAACCCGAGCGGAAGGCAGAGGCTTCAACCCACTGAGCTGCGGCCATACCACCCTGAACGCGTGCGATCTCGTCTGATCTCGGAAGCTAAGTGGGGTCGGGCCTGGTTAGTACGTGGATGGGAGGCAGTGTGGTTTACTGTGTGAGTCAGAAAGCTTTCTTCTCATCTGGTTGGGACAAAGCCTAACAAAAACATCCCTAAAATACTCAAACACTGGTCAGCTCTGGAACCTTCCTGAGCCTCAGTTTCCACACGTGTAAAATGGGGGGAATGAGCATATCAGTCTGATAGCATTGTGGGGATTCAATCGTGATCTCTGCAAAGCATTTAGCATGACGCCTGGCATATTGTAAATACATAGCTCAGTTGTTACTAGTAATTCTGCCAATAAGGCCAAAAGCTGCTTATTCCTCCTGTTCTGGTTTAGAAAAGTTTCTATCTTGAGGGGAAGTTTATATAGGTAGCTAATCTCCTCGCAACTCTTTTCAGGATACAGAATTCTTTGCTTAGCGTTGGGTGGACATTCTATAAAAGAAAATACATACCAATGCACATACAGAACACACTTCTGCACAAAAGTGATTTCCTGCAGGAAGTGCCAGTCTGGAATGGGGTTGCTGAAGGGTCAAGGGTAAGAGGCTGACCAGCAACCATAGAGGAGTATCGGAATGGTAACGGCCTCTGCACTGGGAGGGACTCAGGTCAACCGGAGGGTCAGCAGGGCAGACAGTAAGGAAAAGGAGTGAATGTAAAGCAGAGGAGAGTGGAAATAAACCGGGACCTATATCTTGAACCCTGGGGATGCAGATGACTTGTTAGAAGCAGCTTGAGACCTTCACCAAGGAGCTGCACACACCATCTGGCCCAGGCCTGGAGCAGCTGAGGAGGAGATTCAGGGAGGCATGGTCCCTATAGCTAGTCCCATAGAGGCTGGCCTCTGCCAGCAAGGAACACCAACATATGCTACACCGTGCAAGGGCTTCAACAGGACCCAACACCTTCCCCGGACCTTCAGAGAGTAATGGCTGCTGTTCACATCTACTTTCCCCTCCTTATCAGGTTTTTCTTGTGGTTTGCCTGAACCCACAGCCATACCAAGAAAGGGGGTCTTGGATACAGGATTTCAGTTTGCCTAAGCTGACAGCATACAAAAACCACCTCTGGTGGCCTTCTGTTTAGATGCAGATCCTTGTAGATACAATGCTAATTTTGATCCCAGCTCAGCTGATTTCTAAAACCGTTGGCTCTGAACTTAATTGCCAAGATGGAAAAGCCACTCTTCTTTTCAGGGGGATACTATCAGGACTCCCTGAAATCTACCTGCAATGTATCACATCGTCCTGAAATCAGCAGAGAGAAGTGCAGCATATGGAAAAATGACTAAAGGGCAGTCAGTTCTACTCATTCTCTCTTATCAGTGGTTCTTTATCAGTGGTTCTTAAACCAAATCACTCAGAGGAGGTTGCCAGTCCCCACAACAGAGTTTCTAACCTATAGTTCTGGGGTATGGACCAAGAATTTACATTTCTAGTAAGCCCCAGGTAATGTCTATGTGGGAGCACCTTGAAAACCACTGAGTGGTTAAGAATCATTTCAGGCTCATCTAGGGAACTTTCTAAAATCCAAATAATTATGCCCATTACACATCACAGAATCAGTATCTCAGTTTGGGGTGGAGGAGGGGTATTTTCTTTTTGGAAAAATTTTACAGGTGCTTGTGACCAGCACATCTATTTAGAAACTACGGTTTGGAAATCTTCAAACGGCTTCTTGTCAGCATGTTAGTACCTGTTGTAAGTTGTTAATAGCTTGTTCTAAGGAGGCACCCAGCTAGTAAGTGGAAAAGCCCGGGTACTTGGGCTCTGGATACCATGCTCTCGCGATTTACCCAAACTCCTAGCAGCTCATTTGCTCTGAGAACCTCTAATACCCATTCTTTCTCACACTTGTGTGATTATGCACCCTTTGCCTCGTTTCCATTTTGTTCTAGATGAGCTTTTGGAACTAGTGTTCCTGGAACCCATTCTGGGAAATACTGCTTTACAAACTCTAAAATCCATTCTTGGAATGAAGGAGATTATCTAAAGGTTGGTCATTTAGGCCAAAACACATCAGTCTTATATACAACTTGTTTACCTAATAATTAGGCTCTGATGAGGCACCATTAACTTAAGAGCTCCAATAAAAACATAACCCCATGGAAATCACAGTTGTGTTTGTTTCAAGAACATGATTTTTGTTTTTTTGTTTCTGTGTTTTTACATCTCATTGTGTCTTGTGTGGTAAGTTCTGGCAGCAGAAATAAACGTCACTTTTTAAACCTGAACAACTGTTTTTGTTTTGTTTTGTTTTTGTTTTTGTTTTTTTGTTGTTTTTAATCTCAGGCATACTTTGAGTCATACATCTGATTGTGTTTTGCTCCTGGATTCTGCTACTGGAAAATAGGGCTCCACTCATACAAGCACATATATGCATTTACGATTAGTAATTATTAATACTAAAAAAGAACCTTTTAGATCAAAGACCAAAATTTTCTAGTTAATGATAATGGTGACTGAGTAGTGGTGGGGGATGGAAGAATGTCAGGGTGTCGAGAGGATGGATAGAAATTTTATCTCAAAAAATGAAATTAAAATGATTTTAAATGTTTATTTTCTCAAATATTTAATATACTTAGAAACGAGGCACTAATTTATCAAACAGAAAAACAAATCTTAGGTTGATTATTTGGCACTCTTTCCTGATAAAATGATACAGTAGCTTCGTAAGACATCTTTCACATTTGACTTTCATAGCAAGATACAGAAGGTCATTTCTGCACAAATATTCAAGAGCTTCATTGATTTTCCCAAGGGGCTTTCTTAATCCTTTGATATTCAAATCTTTCGCTTTTGAAGTCTCTACCAATGGGGTCTTCCTCGTCCATTTTCCCCTTATTTAGTTGTTAACTAACCTAACTGCCAGATCCCCATTTGCCGCAGGCTTGGAGGCTGTGTTCCAAGCAGGTAGGCTGTCCGCCTCCGACCTGCTCTGTGAAGCCCTGCAGCTTTTTCAAGCTGTGCAAGTTTGATCCAGGGTGCCCTGGGTTTCCACTGTACAAGGGGAACCATCAGGGAGAGATCGCTAGAAGGCAAACTGGTGGGGATGGATGCCACGGTTAAGGAAGATCCATTTTCAAGACATCAGGGAATGTCTCCGTGAAGCCTTTCCTTTTCACGTTCAGCCCCCGTGACTGCTGGAACTCCTCGAATGAATTCAGATCCTACGGAACCACCTCTCAATGTAAAATGTCCCGGTGTGTACGTGTGCACATTGACTTCATCCTTGCCTTCATTTATGACCTGTATTCCTTTTGTTTTACCTTTCTCAAATGATTCTGTTATTTCGCCTTTTCTTTTCTTTCACCTCAGTACACAAAAGCATAGCACTTTGCGGAAGGAGCGGAAGTGAAACAAGAGGGTGAAGCAACAAAATGTTACACACATTTTCTGTGGTCTCTTCCTTCACGATGTTGTTCCCTGTCCAAGGCTTGGACTGACACCCGTCACGTTGCGCTGCCTTTGAACTGCGACGTATGATCGGTCACCATTCAAGTTCTCGATCTGCTGTTAAACCTCATGACACATGGTTTAAGAACCCGTGTGAACTCTCATCCTTCTGCTTCTGTTTTCCAAATATTTACATAGATCTTTATATTATCTAAATGCACGGTAGGTCCAGCTGTCAGCAATTGGGACATCCATATCGAGAGGAAATGAAGTATAAAATGACTCACTCTGGCTCTTTGTCCAAAAGGCAAGTGAGAAACATTTTAACAAATATATGTAATCCTCACAGCTAATTATGATTTTTCTCATTGCAATTTTAATTATTTTTTTAAACCCACACTTTCTTTCATCCCTCATGGCAGTTTCATTGTCATTAAAAGTACCGCTCTATTGTGTACGTCCTCTATTCATATTCATGAGGTCAGGACCATTCAACCACAGTAATTGAGCGGTCTGATTGGCTGAATGTCCCACAGTGGTTTAGAGTGATACTGATTAACAAAAGGCACCAAAGCCTCTGCCATGATAGAAAGTATAATTAAGTAGGACCCTAAATGGGGACTCCAATCATCTGACAATGCCCATTGGACTCACATAATATTAGTGTGTTATCTATCATCCCACTATGATTAAGTAGTATTTAATTATTCTTTTTTATGGGGATTATCCCCAGTAAATATGCCTCATACCTACCAACTTAACATAACTTCTTTTCTGGGTTTTCTAAAGAGGATTTTTTTTTTTTTAATCCAATATAGAAGTCAGACATGAACGTTATCTAAAATGGTTATCCCCCAAATTGGTAAGATCCTCGCAGCAACATACTGGTACATAATGACATTGTTGAATTGTATATAGGTTGTTCTACTGTAGGCAAGATAAAGTATGACTGTCTTTTGTCTTCTGGTTCCTTTCTTTGAGTGCCAGGGGAGACTCCCTCTGTTTCTTCCAATACTCTGGAGCCATGTAACCTCTGGCAGAATATTTAATCTCTCCGGAATTCTGATTCTTTATCTGTAAAACAGGAGAGAGGTTGGGGAAATTGTTCAGAAGCTTTCTTCCAGCTTTAGAATTCTGTGATTTTATGTAAATGAATGTCTATTCTACTTCATGAATGGGATTATTGTCAGAATTCCATAGTCTACATGGTAGCTTATACAGTGGTGTCCAAGCGAAGTCTGTGTGTCATAGAAGGCATATAAAACCGTAGGACAGGAAGAACTCATTAGAACTTTATTTACATTTACTTTAAAATTACCTTTAAAGATTTCCTATTATATTTTTTAATGTTTTATGTTATGTTATTTTATTTTATGTTAGTTTTATGAGCACTTAGTATGTGCCAGGCACTATTGTAAGTGCTTTAAAATTATTAACATTATTTAATCCTTACAGCCACTCTACGAGGGAGATACTCTTACTACATCAATTTTAATGATGAGGAAGCTGAGACATAAAGGTTATGAAAATGACCTGAGATCATACAAAGTTGAAGATATTGAAGCTGAGACTTGAACCCAGACATGAGTTAACCTCTTAACCACTTACTATGCAATATAATACAGTTATAGGATCCAAAAATAAGTAAATGCACAGATAAATCAATCCTTATAATATAGGAGGTATGGCACACAGGCTTCGTAAGACAACTCTACACCCTCTGCGATTCATAGTTCCTGATATTCCTAGGTTTGCATAATCCTCTCTCTTTCAGTGTGGGCAGATCCTGTAACTTGCTTTTAATGAATAGAATATGCCAAAAGTGAGGGATTGCCACTCTCATCCCATTTACTATGAGATTTGTTCTAATAGATTTTCTCCTTTGGTGGCTCTGAAGAAGCAAGCAGCCATATTCTGGCTGCCCATGGAGAGGGCCACATGCCAGAGAACTGTGGGTGGCATCTAGAAGCTGAGGGTAACCTCCAGTCAATGGCCAGCAAAAACCTGAAGCTCTCCTTCCTACAACCACAAGGAATTGAATGCAATCAACAAAATCATGAGTGAGGAAGTGGATCCTTCCCCAGATAAGTCTTGAATGCAACTGAACCCCCGCCAACATTTCAATTGCTGCTTGCAGAAGGCCGAGCTAGGTTGCACCCAGACTCCTGACCCATAGCAACTATGAGGTAATAAAAGTGTGTTTAAGTCTTTTAAGTTTGTGCTGATCTGTTGCACAGCAATAGAAAACTAATATAGGAAGTACCTGCTCATGTTTCTAGCTTTATTAAAACAATGAGCCATAAAAATATATATATACCCTTTAATGCCAATCTCTATCCCACCAGATGGAAGTAGAAATTTGGTTTTGGTCACACTGGAGTCTAGCTATCCTCAGGTACAGCATTCCCAGCACATATATGAGTATCAGCGTCAATAATATTCGTGCATTGCTGGCAGAATATCAGAGAGAGCTTTCTTTCCAGTGAGCTGAGCTGCTCATGGGAAAAAAAAAGTTCTGAAATTTATTTACTAAATCATGTATTTAGAGGGGAAAAAAATTGGGAAATGGTGCTGGCTAAGGGCACCTAGTGCCCTAGTGCCTAGTTGGCTCAGTCAGTAAAGCATCAACCCTTGATTTTGGCTCAGGTCATGATCTCAGGGTGGTGAGATTAAGCCCCTCTTTGCGCTCTGTATTCAGCGGGAAGTCTGCCTGAAAGTCTCTCCCCCACACTTGCAGACTCTTTTTCAAAATAAATAAATAAACTTTTTTTTTTTTAAAGAAAAAGAAATGGTGTCAGCTATATAGAAGAAAATAAAACTGTACCCCAATCGGACACCATAAAACAATAAATTCTAGATATTTGTATGGTGGAGAAAATGGCATGTGGAGATACACACCAGAAGGTTATTTATGACATCAGAGAGGCATCAGTAGAGGAAATTGCCTTTCTGTTTTTGAATAGCATGGAATAAGTCATTAAGCATATTCTAAATTTTAATTTGAAATACATTTCATAAAAAAAAATTTTATTTAGTTTATTTTGTTTGTTTCAAGTTTTTTATGTAAATTCCAGTTGGTTAACACACAGTGTATATTAGTTTCAGGAGTAGAATTTAAACACCCAGGGCTCATCACAAAAAGTGCCTTCCTTAGTACCAATACAAATTTTAAATAAAAAAATAGAGCAAGGTTTATTTAGCTTTCTTGCTTAAAAGACACATATGTGGATCTCCTTTTACTTTGTGTATATTGTTTTTATTTATTGTATTAGAATTTTTGAATTGTACAAGTAATGCTTGGTCCTGGTAACAAGTTAATTTATGTAAAGATTGTTCATTTCCTTTTTCAAATCTCCTCGAAACCCACCTTCCCTACTCCATTATCATTGCAAACTCTTTGGTGTATATTTTTTCAACTTTCTCTATATCCATAAAAGCAGAGGACAGTCGGGGGGAAGGCATTTGGAAAGCAAGATCTCGACAATTAGGGTATTCGTTACTATTGGGTGTCACTACTTGTGGGCCCTTTCAATGGATTGAACTAAGAATTAAGAGTTATAAATCATGAATTCATACTGATAATTTCAGATGCAGCTTTATAGGATTCTTTATTTTTCTCCATTCCACGTTTTATCTCCTTCTCCCACAGTTAGAATGCTATTTTTTTTTTTAAGAGGGAGTGGGAGAGAGTAAGAGCTAGCAAGAGAGCCGGAGGGAGAGAGAGAGAGAATCTCAAGCAGGCTCCATGCCCAATAAGGAGCCCGATGCAGGGCTTGATCTCACAACCCTGAAATTATGACCTGAGCTGAAATCAAGAGGTGGACATTTAACCGACTGAACCACTCATGTGCCCCAGAATGCTGATTTCTCTAACAACATCAATATATGTACTCATTTGTTTTGTCATATAATACGTATAAAATTGTTTCAGGTTTACTACAGCAAAACTATTATCAAAAGGAACTTTCTAAATAGATTTCAAAACTTTCTTCAGTTCCTTTAACCTTAGGCTGTAACTTATTAAGGGTAACTCATTAAGGGAATTAAGTTTACACACAATATTTGGATTATTGTGTGTAAAAATTACTAACATTAATTATTTTTTCTGTGTGATTACAGAACTTAGTTTCCTCCATTTGTTTCTGTGTATCAAACTTTATATCTTTCTTATTTACTAGAAGTATCTTACTTACTGTAATTTTTGAACATGTAAAACACTTTCAAATTTTGAAGGTCAAAAATATATAAAAACATATACTGGCAATATCTCACTACAATTCCTAACCCTTCCTGCATGTGGCTACCTAACCCCATAGTTAAAACCACTTTTATTTAGAATCTGAATGAGCCTTCCTATGTTTCTTCTACAAAAATAACTGTCTGCATGCACATACAGGATTTATTTATGCATTTCATTTTTTTTCTTCTTTTTTGCATAAAACATAGCATAATATATGTTTTCTTTTATTCAACAACATATTCTGGAAATACTTCTGTATCAGTTCACAATGATTTTCCTCATTTTTCAATATCATTTGGATACACCATAGATAATAAACATTCATATGTATAGCAGCTGAATTCAAATAAAGAAATTGTAAAGTGTTAGAAAGGCAGAGAATATTGAATATTAGAATACCAGAATGACTAGCAAGTATAGTTATACAGCAGCTGCATTGGGAATGTGCATGCTGGTGAGAATCACAGGATTTTTAGTCTAGGGACATGAGTTTTTATGCTTACAGTTCATGGGTCAGTGTGAGGCAGAGTCAGCACTTAAACACCCCACACAAAGCCAAGATCCTTAAAGAACTGTACCTTTCATGGAAGAATCGACTAGAAAAATGTTGCCTGTTGGGTTATGTAGACAACAAGAAACATTGTTTATGTTTGCCTAGTTATTATATATACTCATGGTCTGATAAACCTTGAATTAAGAATGTAACATAAAAATTGATTTTGGAGAGTGATAGCCAAGGTAGGTCCTAGAAGAAGTAATGTAAAACTCTTCTCAGGATATAATTTCACAAAAAGTTCATGAAGAGTTTTTCAGAGGAAGGGCTACATTCTAATAGAAATAATTATAAAGCCAACTAAATAGCAAGACTAGAATCTCATGAACTTCAGATAACATGAGACAATCACAAGGGATTAATAATAAGCATGTTTATTTGTTTAAAGATTTTATTTATTTATTTATTTGAGAGAGAGAGAGAGAGAGAGAGAGAGAGCACGAGCAGGAGGGAGGGGGAGAGGGAGGACCAGACTCCTGTTGAGTAGGAGCCAGATCCCAGGACCCTGAGACCATGACCTGAACTGAAGGCAGATGCTTAACCAACTGAGCCACCCAAGGCAGCCCTCAAGTAAGCGTGTTTAAAATGGTTAAATCCAGGGGCGTCTGGGTGCCTCAGTCATTGAGCCTCTGCCTTTGCCCAGGTCATGATACCAGGGGACTAGGATTGAGCCCCACATCAGGCTCCCTGCTCAACAGAAGCCTGCTTCTCCCTCTTGCACTCCCCCTGCTTGTATGCCTTCTCTCACTGTCTCTCTCTCTCTCTGTGTCAAAGAAATAAATAAAATCTTTAAAAATTAATTAATTAACTTAATTAAATGTTTAAATACAGGGAAAAAAACATCAAAAGCCTAATGAGGCACTATAAGCAAAAGACCGAATGAGACTTCTGGAAATTAAAAAAAAAAAAAAAAGCAAAGTCAAAGGAATGAAATAGGTTAGGCAGAATATCAGACAAACTTACAAAAGCAATGGTTAATAGATATGAGTTTCCCAGAAGGAAGTTCAGAGAGATAAAGGAATGGAAAGTATTAAAAAAAAAAAAAGTTAACAATATGTGGAAGACAGAATAAGAAAGTCTAATATCTGGCAGTAGTGTTTCTGAAACAAGGGAGAACAGAGAATGAGAAAGGTAATTTTCAAAGATAAGAATAAAAGATTTCCAATTTAACCGAAGAAATTAATCCTCAGGTTAAGGAAGCAAAATAATTATTTTGAAGGACAAACAACTAGTAATCCACACCTAGACTTAAGTAAAACTCCAAAATACCAGAGATACAGGTCAATCTTAAAAACAATCATAAAGAAGATAGAGCACTTCTATTTATTTATTTAAAGATTTTATTTATTTGACAAAGAGAGAAACAGTAAGAGAGGGAACACAAACAGGGGAGTGGAAGAGGGAGAAGCAGGCTTCCAACCAAGAAGGGAGCCCGACGTGGGGCTGGATCCCAGGACCTTGGTATCATGACCTGCGTCCAAGGTAGCTGTTTAACGACTGAGGCACCAAGGTGCCCCAATAGAGCACTTTTAAATGAAAAACTTTAAATGAAGATGGCTCTAAAGGAAAATTATTATCATTTTCAAAAAATTTGAGAGACCTAGAAGAGCAATACACAATGCTAAAAGGAATATTTTATAAGGAAATACTTAATTCATATGCATCTAACAACACAGACACAAAAAAATAAAGAAAAATGGAGAAAATCACAAAAAGAAATGGAAAGATCCATGCTCACAGTGGAAGATTTAAACAGACACTGTGTTAGTAATAGGTAAAGCTAAATTAAATATTGGTGTTATTTAGTAATATAATTTATAAAGCTGTCAATGAATGTTTATCAATGCTATACCCAATGATTAGAGAATACACATTTTTTTAAAGCACAGTTGGAACATATCTAAAAATGGAATACATGTTGTACCCCAAAGCAAGTGTCAAAAATGTTGAAGGATTGATACCTTACAGAGAACAATCCCTCTAAAAAGAAGCAAAAATAAATAAATAAATATAAAGAAATAAGCAAGAAAGAGGAAGTGAAAGAAAGTATGCATGCATAGCCTTTGAATGTAAGTTAACCAGATAAAAGGGTTAGAGGTTACAGAGACACTGTTCTAGGTCTAGAGAAGAGCTTTGGTGTATCTCCTTATGGAGAAAGGGGCTTTGGTATATTTGAGTGAAAGGGGAAGACGGTGGCTAGAATTCCGTAGTGGAGGAGGAAAGGTAGAATAACATGGGGCTGAGGGAGGAGTCAAGATGGCGGAGAAGTAGCAGGCTGAGACTGCTTCAGCTAGCCCGAGATCAGCTAGATAGCTTATCTAAAGATTGCAAACACCTGAAAATCCATCGGCAGATCGAAGAGAAGAAGAACAGCAATTCTGGAAACAGAAAAACAACCACTTTCTGAAAGGTAGGACCAGCGGAGAAGTGAATCCAAAGCGACGGGAAGATAGACCCCGGGGGGAGGGGCCGGCTCCCGGCAAGCGGCGGAGCAACGGAGCACAAAATCAGGACTTTTAAAAGTCTGTTCTGCTGAGGGACATCGCTCCAGAGGCTAAACCGGGGCGAAGCCCACGCGGGGTCAGCGTGGCCTCAGGTCCCGCAGGGTCACAGAAGGATCGGGGGTGTCTGAGTGTCGCAGAGCTTGCGGCTATTGGAACGGGAAAGCCGGCTACAGAGACAGAGCCGACAGTAAGCTCACAGCTCGGTGTTACCTTGAACCGGTCGCAGGCTCGGTGAGCTCGGAGCTCGGCCGGAGGTCAGGCAGACGGGAATAACTGGGCGCTGTTCTCTGAGGGTGCACTGAGGAGTGGGGCCCTGGGCTCTCGGCTCCTCCGGGCCGGAGACCAGGAGGCCGCCATTTGTATTCCCATCCTCCGGAACTCTAAGGAAAGCGCTCAGGGAACAAAAGCTCCTGAAAGCAAACCCGAGCAGATTACTCACCCCGGCCCCGGGTAAGGGCGGTGTAATTCCGCCTGGGGCAAAGACACTTGAAAATCACTACAACAGGCCCCTCCCCCAGAAGATCAACAAGAAATCCAGCCAAGACCAAGTTCACCTACCAAGGAGTGCGGTTTCAATACCAAGGAGAGTAGCAGAATTCCAGAGGAGGAGAAAGCCAAGCACGGAACTCATGGCTTTTTTCCTGTGATTTTTTTTTTAGTCTTGCAGTTAACTTAATTTTTTCTTTTTCATTTTTTTTTTTTTATTGCCTTCGGGTAAAATTTTTTTTTAACTGTTACCTTTTTCTTTTTTAATGATTTTTTACTAGTTTATCTAATATATATATTTTTTCTTTTTTACACTTTTCTTAGGTGTTTTCTTTTTTTAAAAATTCTTTTCTTTTCTTTTTTTTTCTCTTTTTTCTTTTTTTTTCTTTCTTCCTTTTTGAACCTCTTTTTATCCCCTTTCTCCCCACTCACGATTTTGGATCGCTTCTAATTTGGTTAAAGCATATTTTCCTGGGGTTGTTGCCACCCTTTTAGTATTTTACTTGCCCCTTCATTTACTCTTATCTGGACAAAATGACAAGACGTAAAAATTCAACACAAAAAAAAGAACAAGAGGCAGTACCGAAGGCTAGGGACCTAATCAATACAGACATTGGTAATATGTCAGATCTAGACTTCAGAATGACAATTCTCAAGGTTCTAGCCGGGCTCAAAAAAGGCATGGAAGATATTAGAGAAACCCTCTCGAGAGATATAAAAGCCCTTTCTGGAGAAATAAAAGAACTAAAATCTAACCAAGTTGAAATCAAAAAAGCTATTAATGAGGTGCAATCAAAAATGGAGGCTCTCACTGCTAGGATAAATGAGGCAGAAGAAAGAATTAGTGATATAGAAGACCAAATGACAGAGAATAAAGAAGCTGAGCAAAAGAGGGACAAACAGCTACTGGACCACGAGGGGAGAATTCGAGAGATAAGTGACACCATAAGACGAAACAACATTAGAATAATTGGGATTCCAGAAGAAGAAGAAAGAGAAAGGGGAGCAGAAGGTATACTGGAGAGAATTATTGGGGAGAATTTCCCCAATATGGCAAAGGGAATGAGCATCAAAATTCAGGAGGTTCAGAGAACGCCCCTCAAAATCAATAAGAATAGGCCGACACCCCGTCACCTAATAGTAAAATTTACAAGTCTCAGTGACAAAGAGAAAATCCTGAAAGCAGCCCGGGAAAAGAAGTCTGTAACATACAATGGTAAAAATATTAGATTGGCAGCTGACTTATCCACAGAGACCTGGCAGGCCAGAAAGAGCTGGCATGATATTTTCAGAGCACTAAACGAGAAAAACATGCAGCCAAGAATACTATATCCAGCTAGGCTATCATTGAAAATAGAAGGAGAGATTAAAAGCTTCCAGGACAAACAAAAAACTGAAAGAATTTGCAAATACCAAACCAGCTCTACAGGAAATATTGAAAGGGGTCCTCTAAGCAAAGAGAGAGCCTACAAGTGGTAGATCAGAAAGGAACAGAGAGACCATATACAGTAACAGTCACCTTACAGGCAATACAATGGCACTAAATTCATATCTCTCAATAGTTACCCTGAATGTGAATGGGCTAAATGCCCCTGTCAAAAGACACAGGGTATCAGAATGGATAAAAAAACAAAACCCATCTATATGTTGCCTCCAAGAAACTCATTTTAAGCCCGAAGACACCTCCAGATTTAAAGTGAGGGGGTGGAAAAGAATTTACCATGCTAATGGACATCAGAAGAAAGCAGGAGTGGCAATCCTTATATCAGATCAATTAGATTTTAAGCCAAAGACTATAATAAGAGATGAGGAAGCACACTATATCATACTCAAAGGGTCTGTCCAACAAGAAGATCTAACAATTTTAAATATCTATGCCCCCAACGTGGGAGCAGCCAACTATATAAACCAATTAATAACAAAATCAAAGAAACACATCAACAATAATACAATACACTCCCCTCACTGAAATGGACAGGTCATCCAAGCAAAAGATCAGCAAGGAAATAAAGGCCTTAAACGACACACTGGACCAGATGGACATCACAGATATATTCAGAATATTTCATCCCAAAGCAACAGAATACACATTCTTCTCTAGTGCACATGGAACATTCTCCAGAATAGATCACATCCTCGGTCCTAAATCAGGACTCAACCGGTATCAAAAGATTGGGATCATTCCCTGCATATTTTCAGACCACAATGCTCTAAAGCTAGAACTCAACCACAAAAGGAAGTTTGGAAAGAACCCAAATACATGGAGACTAAACAGTATCCTTCTAAAGAATGAATGGGTCAACCGGGAAATTAAAGAAGAATTGAAAAAAATCATGGAAACAAATGATAATGAAAATACAACGGTTCAAAATCTGTGGGACACAACAAAGGCAGTCCTGAGAGGAAAATATATAGCGCTACAAGCCTTTCTCAAGAAACAAGAAAGGTCTCAGGTACACAACCTAACCCTACACCTAAAGGAGCTGGAGAAAGAACAAGAAAGAAACCCTAAGCCCAGCAGGAGAAGAGAAATCATAAAGATCAGAGCAGAAATCAATGAAATAGAAACCAAAAAAACAATAGAACAAATCAACGAAACTAGGAGCTGGTTCTTTGAAAGAATTAATAAAATTGATAAACCCCTGGCCCGACTTATCAAAAAGAAAAAAGAAAGGACCCAAATAAATAAAATCATGAATGAAAGAGGAGAGATCACAACTAACACCAAAGAAATACAAACTATTATAAGAACATACTATGAGCAACTCTACGGCAATAAATTTGACAATCTGGAAGAAATGGATGCATTCCTAGAAACATATAAACTACCACAACTGAACCAGGAAGAAATAGAAAGCCTGAACAGACCCATAACCAGTAAGGAGATTGAAACAGTCATTAAAAATCTCCAAACAAACAAAAGCCCAGGGCCAGACGGCTTTCCGGGGGAATTCTACCAAACATTTAAAGAAGAACTAATTCCTATTCTCCTGAAACTGTTCCAAAAAATAGAAATGGAAGGAAAACTTCCAAACTCATTTTATGAGGCCAGCATCACCTTGATCCCCAAACCAGACAAGGATCCCACCAAAAAAGAGAGCTATAGACCGATATCCTTGATGAACACAGATGCGAAAATACTCAACAAAATACTAGCCAATAGGATTCAACAGTACATTAAAAAGATTATTCACCACGACCAAGTGGGATTTATTCCAGGGCTGCAAGGTTGGTTCAACATCCGCAAATCAGTCAATGTGATACAACACATCAATAAAAGAAAGAACAAGAACCATATGATACTCTCAATAGATGCTGAAAAAGCATTTGACAAAGTACAGCATCCCTTCCTGATCAAAACTCTTCAAAGTGTAGGGATAGAGGGCACATACCTCAATATCATCAAAGCCATCTATGAAAAACCCACCGCAAATATCGTTCTCAATGGAGAAAAACTGAAAGCTTTTCCGCTAAGGTCAGGAACACGGCAGGGATGTCCATTATCACCACTGCTATTCAACATAGTACTAGAGGTCCTAGCCTCAGCAATCAGACAACAAAAGGAAATTAAAGGCATCCAAATCGGCAAAGAAGAAGTCAAATTATCACTCTTTGCAGATGATATTATACTATATGTGGAAAACCCAAAAGACTCCACTCCAAAACTGCTAGAACTTGTACAGGAATTCAGTAAAGTGTCAGGATATAAAATCAATGCACAGAAATCAGTTGCATTTCTCTACACCAACAACAAGACAGAAGAAAGAGAAATTAAGGAATCAATCCCATTTACAATTGCATCCAAAACTATAAGATACCTAGGAATAAACCTAACCAAAGAGACACAGAATCTATACTCAGAAAACTATAAAGTACTCATGAAAGAAATTGAGGAAGACACAAAGAAATGGAAAAATGTTCCATGCTCCTGGATTGGAAGAATAAATATTGTGAAAATGTCTATGCTACCTAAAGCAATCTACACATTTAATGCAATTCCTATCAAAGTACCATCCATATTTTTCAAAGAAATGGAACAAATAATGCTAAAATTTATATGGAACCAGAAAAGACCTCGAATAGCCAAAGGGATATTGAAAAAGAAAGCCAACGTTGGTGGCATCACAATTCCGGACTTCAAGCTCTATTACAAAGCTGTCATCATCAAGACAGCATGGTACTGGCACAGAAACAGACACATAGATCAATGGAACAGAGTAGAGAGCCCAGAAATAGACCCTCGACTCTATGGTCAACTAATCTTCGACAAAGCAGGAAAGAATGTCCAATGGAAAAAAGACAGCCTCTTCAATAAATGGTGCTGGGAAAATTGGACAGCCACATGCAGAAAAATGAAATTGGACCATTTCCTTACACCACACACAAAAATAGACTCAAAATGGATGAAGGACCTCAATGTGCGAAAGGAATCCATCAAAATCCTTGAGGAGAACACGGACAGCAACCTCTTCGACCTCTGCCGCAGCAACATCTTCCTAGGAACAACGCAAAAGGCAAGGGAAAAAATGAACTATTGGGATTTCATCAAGATCAAAAGCTTTTGCACAGCAAAGGAAACAGTTAACAAAATCAAAAGACAACTGACAGAATGGGAGAAGATATTTGCAAACGACATATCAGATAAAGGACTAGTGTCCAGAATCTATAAAGAACTTAGCAAACTCAACACCCAAAGAACAAATAATCCAATCAAGAAATGGGCAGAGGACATGAACAGACATTTCTGCAAAGAAGACATCCAGATGGCCAACAGACACATGAAAAAGTGCTCCATATCACTCGGCATCAGGGAAATACAAATCAAAACCACAATGAGATATCACTTCACACCAATCAGAATGGCTAAAATTAACAAGTCAGGAAATGACAGATGCTGGCGAGGATGTGGAGAAAGGGGAACCCTCCTACACTGTTGGTGGGAATGCAAGCTGGTGCAGCCACTCTGGAAAACAGCATGGAGGTTCCTCAAAATGTTGAAAATAGAACTGCCCTATGACCCAGCAATTGCACTACTGGGTATTTACCCTAAAGATACAAATGTAGTGATCCGAAGGGACACATGCACCCGAATGTTTATAGCAGCAATGTCCACAATAGCCGAACTATGGAAAGAACCTAGATGTCCATCAACAGATGAATGGATCAAGAAGATGTGGTATATATACACAATGGAATACTATGCAGCCATCAAAAGAAATGAAATCTTGCCATTTGCGACAGCATGGATGGAACTAGAGCGTATCATGCTTAGCGAAATAAGTCAAGCAGAGAAAGAGAACTATCATATGATCTCCCTGATATGAGGAAGTGGTGATGCAACATGGGGGCTTAAGTGGGTATGAGAAGAATCAATGAAACAAGATGGGATTGGGAGGGAGACAAACCATAAGTGACTCTTAATCTCACAAAACAAACTGAGGGTTGCTGGGGGGAGGGGGTTTGGGAGAACGGGGTGGGATTATGGACATTGGGGAGGGTATGTGCTTTGGTGAGTGCTGTGAAGGGTGTAAACCTGGTAATTCACAGACCTGTACCCCTGGGGATAAAAATATATGTTTATAAAAAATAAAAAATTAAAAAAAAAAAAAAAAGAATAACATGGGGCTGAAAAGATAATGAGGAGCGAAACCAAGCAACTGTTTATGGATTTTTTTTTTTCTTAATGAACCAAGGTTTTGGTTTTTATCTAAAAATAAGAGGAGGGCACTAAAAGATTGAAGAAAAGAAGCAGATTGATCAGATTTGGATAATGAAAACTTGCACTTACCTCCTGCATGAAGTTGGACAGAATCAGATAAGAGTGGAGGACAGAGATGAATTAGGAAGCAAAGTTGTGGCTCAGACAAGAGATGCTGGGGCTTTGGACCAGCATGGGAGCAGGAGAAAAAGTGGAGATGAAAATGAATGGCCTGATACAAAAGATATTTATGTGATACTTAACAAGATTCAGTGATGCCTTGGCTGTGGGGGTAGGAAGGAGAGGAGGGAGTATTTAATTTGTTGAAATAGATGATAGTACCAATAAGAAGAGAGCCAGGTGTCATTCACTAACAAGATGATGATTTTTTTTTTTCTTTTCTGAATGCCTAACTTCTTGGTTTTATCTTAAATATCCCACACATATCCTCCAAAACCTGGAGAATGTCTGATTTCTTCTAGTCATGGTAATTTATATTCCTACAGCACTATTTGCCCTTTACAATTTGACTTAATTATTGCAGGAAGAGACCCAAGCAGGCCTGAAGGTCTCCTGGTGGGAAAGGAGCTCAGCAATGTGACCCTGGAGACTGAGCTTTGATTTCACCGTAAGCCCTTGGAAACATAGTAAATTCACCAGGGTGGTTTCTTGCTACTAGAGTCTAGCAAGAAGGCACACATGGAACCACGGTCTTCAGAAACACTGAGAAGGAACTAGAGACTTTAAAACCTCTGTTAAAATGAAAAGGACTCATGGTTTCCTTTCCCTAAGTGGTAGTAATAGCAGCTTCTGGGCACCTCCGTTGAAAGCTGCCCAATCACCTGCTCCACGCAGCAGCAGCAGCAGCAGCGGTCTGTGCATACTTAATTGCTTTGTTTTCCCATTTTAAAGGAGCTCCTATTCTTTTTGTTTCTTTTGACATTTTAGGGCTTTAGCTGATGGTTAAAGAAAGAAGAGCTAAGGGATTTATTCATGCACAATCAAAACCTTGGAATTGTTTGTATCTTAAAACCATTTGGGTCTTTTTATTTATCCAACTGATTAGTGAATCTTCCTTCCTCTTCCATATCTATTAGGTTTGATAGTCTATCTTTGTGCTTGTGTGTGGTTGTTAAGTTCCTCTCTTTCTGCGAAAACAGGAGTGATTCATTAATCAGATACTACCTCAGCTCAGCCTCAGACCTCTCCCATTGGTTTCCCATCGTACTTAGAATAATAATGATGAACTACAAGAACCTACCGGATCTTCCCCATGACAACTTCTTCAAACTCATCTTTTCTTCTGTTAACTTACTGTACTTCAGCTCTGTTGCCTACCTTCATGGAACACAAGCACATGTACACCTCAGGCCCTTTGCAATTTCTGTCTCCTTTACTTGAAGACGCTTCCTCCAGATACTGACATTGCTTGGTTTTTTGAGTGCACATCGCAAAATGATGACTAATCTCTGGTTTTCTTTTACTTCAGGTACTGAGAGGACTATGGTAATGACAGGCCAATGACTTGTAAAAATGAGGGACATGTAACTTCTAAGTGAAAGGTTGAATCTAACTGTGTTGCTTCACTCTGCAATCCATCTGCTCTCTTGTCTGATCAGGAAGGCCGTGTGCTCCAGATGGAACTGTTGGAAGATGGCGGAGCCCTATTTGGACAGTGTGAATGCATGATGGCTTCAGAGTCCTCACCAGCTCATGTTGGACATTGGTATGAGTGAGAAAAAAATTCTCTATTGTCATTGTAAGCCACTGAAGTTTTGTGGTTGTTGATAACTCCTGCATAACCTAGACTCTCCTAAGTGACTTATCTAAGTCTTTGCTCAAATGTCACCTCATCCAAGAGGTCTTCTCTGACTGCGATATCCAAAATAGTAGCCCTCTCCTTGTTTCACTCTAGGTCCCAACTGGGCTTTATTTTTCTTCAATGGATCTGTTTTTCTCAATAGAATGGAAGCTCTGTGAAGGTAGGGACTTTGATTTGTTCATTAGTATACAAAATAGCATCTAGTCCCTGGACATTGTAGATGATCAATAGAGATTTATTGAATACATGATTATTTACTATAAAAATTGAAATAATACAGGGGTACCTGGGTGGCTCAGTGGGTTAAAGCCTCTGCCTTCAGCTCAAGTCTGATCCCAGGGTCCTGGGATCGAGCCCCACACTGGGCTCTCAGCTCAGCAGGAAGCCTGCTTCCCCCTCTCCCTCTGCCTGCCTCTCTGCCTACTTGTGATTTCTGTCTGTCAAATAAATACATAAAATCTCTAAAAAAATTGAAATATTACAGATACATATAATTTAGAAAGCAAAAGCCCATGCAATTCGTTCTCTGAGAAATAATTACTATTTATAATTTTTTTCTAAATTGCATTGTATATATACTAACTGACATATAAATACATTGCATGTACTGCTTTCTTTTTTTTTCCTAGAGGAGAAAAAAAAGGAGAAAAATATTCCCTCCTAAATGAATTATTCTGCAGCTTGTTTTCCCATATAAAAATTACTCATGAAAAGTTTCAGTGTCAATGTTTACTTACACTGATCTGTCAGTTTTTTATTTAACTATGTGATAGTATTTACCCTCTCAATAATTATGAGTTTCCCGAGGTTTCTGAAACTTATGATCCATTCATTCCAGGTAATGTTTGCTGCATGCTTGCTATTCCAAGCTCTGAAGACTTGGCAGCCATCAAGAAGACACGGTTCTGGGGCACCTGGGTGGCTCAGTGGGTTAAGCTTCTGCCTTCGGCTCAGGTCATGATCTCAGGGTCCTGGGATCGAGTCCCGCATGGGGCTGTCTGCTCAGCAGGGAGCCTGCTTCCCTCTCTCTCTCTCTCTCTGCCTTCCTCTCTGCCTACTTGTGATCTCTGTCTGTCAAATAAATAAATAAAATCTTTAAAAAAAAAAAAAAGACAAGGTTCTTTCACTTAAGGAGTTTATGTTAAAGTTGTAAGAAACAGATAAATAAAATAAACCCAAATATTTCAGATGGTGATCAAGGAACATACAAATAAACATGGTAATGGGATGGGAGGTGATCTGAAATAAAAGGGCCACAGAAGACACCTGGAGAGACATTTGAGCTCAGCCCAAAGAGGACAGGAACTAGTTCTACATCTACATCTACAGGAGCGTGCCAAGCCGAGGGCACTTATGGGACAAGCTTGCCACGTCTGAAGAACAGAAAGGCAGTAGAGCCGAAATGTGGTCTGTGAAGAGGAGTGTCGTACAGAATGAGGTCAAGCAGGAAGGCTCTGAGAATGTGGAGTACACAGTAAGTATTCAGAGATGT
Source organism: Mustela putorius furo (assembly GCF_011764305.1). Lineage (NCBI taxonomy): Eukaryota > Metazoa > Chordata > Mammalia > Carnivora > Mustelidae > Mustela > Mustela putorius. The sequence continues at coordinate 25,350,434 of NW_025421341.1, forward strand.
AATGGATGGAGTCTTTGTTAACAGCAGTAATGTGATTTCAAAGGCAAAACTCATAAATGTGCAGAATGGGAAAATTTTCTCATTTCAGTTTCTACTGATTCCATAAGATATTTTGAATCCAAAGGCTGAGCAGAACCCTAGAATGTTTTGGTCTTTTATAAGGCACCATTAGGATGGCCATAAAATGTTTAGCCCTTAAAAACACATTCTACAGTGCAGCAGTATGTCTGAGATAAGTTTAAATGTTAATGAAATGTTTCATAAGTCCGCTGTTTTTAAGGCTGTTAGGAGTCTAAGGAATTTCTTAAATACCATCTCATAAAAAAATAACTTAAGATTAACTTACATACAGAAAATATGTCACAGAAGACCTGGTATAGGACTTGAATTCAATGGTTATTCTCTTCTGAGAAGGAAACAGGATTGATTCTGTGTTGACCTCAAGTAGGTTTTGGAAAGATCCATTCCTTTCCAAATGAAAATATATTAGTGGGAATAAAATTCTTTATAGCTTGTAATTCAGAAGTGAACTTTTATGAAACACTTTGGCACTGTGGATATATGTCCACTGGAATCATGTGTAACTGAAAGATCTAGATTGTTTAGTTCCTGGGGAGCCATTAAGATAAACTTTGGAGCAGTGGAAACCATATTTCTGGAGACATCCGCCTGTTCTACTTTAGACAGGTGAAGGGAAAGACGAGCATGACGCTCTTCTGGCCACATTTGTTGTGTTTTGCTTTGCTTCTGCTAATTATTTTGTGAATGTATTTTTTAATTCCCCGTAGTGACAGCGATCTAAAGCAACCCTAAAGAAACAGTAAGGGGAGCAGCTGCAGAAATCAAATCAGCGCACGAAAGGGGAGGAGCTATAAAATGAAAGACGCTTACCTTCAATTTACAGCGATCTTTCGTGTCTCTGTGAGAAGTTACATGTGGATTTGCTTTGTTTAATTAACTTCTCCAGTACACTTTACATGTTTCACACTGAGAGATCTAAGTGAGCTAAATCAGAGCAGCATGACAGTATTTTTGTCACTGCTGGAAAAGCAAATTGCTCCTTTCAATTACCCAACCCCTTTCTTGCTGGACCAGTACATACAATCAAGTTCAAACTTACAGGAGATGTAAATGTCATTCCTCTGACGGAGAACCCCTACTTCCCTTTGGGTTTGGTTTGGTTCTGCTGCTACCACCGAAGTAATGAAGGCGACATTCATTGTCCCTTGCCATTTAATGGCGGTAATAATTGCCAGCCCGCGTGGACTGTGATGCTAAAACCCAGAAAAAGCCTTTTCAATCACGGCCCCTGCATTTCCATCCAAGCCCCCGCTGTAGAACACTAGAGAACAAGGTGTAAATCAGTTTAAGAACATAGTTCTGCATTCAAGGCATTGTGGTTTACAGCTCCCAAATGACCTCCATCTATCTTCCTTAGCTGTAGAGGTGTATAATTGAACTAAAGAGAGTCTTGAGTAATGAGGTTGAGAGTGGCAGCTCCATTGCTGTGGCTTAATAGTGTAACTGCCGCATGCTTTTTTATCCCCTAAAATGTAACAAAATAGTCTAGTAGGCCCAATTCTTCAGGGTGACACTTGCCGAGAGTCTATATTTTAAAATAGAAATAGGTTTTTATAAGCAAAAACTATAAATCTCTCTGTACAAGAGGGTTCTCAAAATACAATTATACAAGCCATTTTCTGCTGGAGTAGAAGCTAATAGGAATACATGCAACAACCTGTACTTCTTTTTGTGGGGAAATCATTTTTAAGCCTTTATTCTTCTAACGCGACGAACAGCTGCTTTTTCAGTCTCCAAAGGGGCCGGGGAGTGATCGCTTTCTCATATCAAGTGCTGCTGGGAGTTATAGCCAGAAGACCCACATTATTTCGAGTTTTCTTTTCTTTTTTGAAAAATTTTATTTGGTTGGTTCAGTGATGAAATTCAGGAAATACTGATGTTAGAGAATTATTTTTTTGCCAAGGAACGGCTCGCTTGCAAATGAATCTTTCTCTTTTAAGGATCCATAGTTTATATGCACTTATCAGGCCTTGACCATATGCAAATTGCTGGGTGAGCAATTTAGTAGAGCAGTGTTAGTAGAGCATAAAAACTGAACAAAGACATAACTACCTCCTCGTGAATTCTCTGGGAGGATAGTATTAGCTGAACATTAAGAATGAGCTTATTAACACAGTCCTTTAATATGAGTAATTAGAACTACATGGATGGCTTCAGGGGCTCTAAAACCTCTATCCTCCCCAAAAACAAGATCCTAAAAACAAAAACAAAAACAAAAAACAACAATAACCTGCTTGCTGACTGTGCTTGAAACTCCATTTCGAGCCATTCAGCACTATTGCACAAGATATTTCCATCTAACATGCAAATCTCACTAACATTATTATTAAAGTAAATTATTAAATAACACTAATGACGGGGCCCCTGGGTGGCTCGCTGGGTTAAAGCCTCTGCCTTCGGCTTGGGGCATGGTCCCAGGGTCTTAGGATCGAGCCCTGAATTGGGCTCTCTGCTCAGCGGGGAGCCTGCCTCTCCCTCTCCCTCTGCCTGCTTGTGATCTCTCTGTCAAATAAATAAATAAAACCTTTTAAAAAATAAGTAAATAAGTAAATGAATGAATAACACCAATGACAACAGCTAACACTTCCTGATAGCTTTCAACATTCATAAGAGTTCTAAGCACTTTATATGATTTAACTAGTTTCGTCCCTCAAACAACCTACTGATTGCCCAATTTTATGAATTCAAAACCTGAGGCAAGGAACAAAGAAGTTGATTTGCCCCAGGTTAATAGTTAATATGTTAATATTAGTTAATAGTTTATATGACATTGCCAAGATTGTCTGATTAGAATACTTTGTCTTTTTTTTTTTCTCTCTTTTAAGATTTATTTATTTGAGAGAGAGAGAGCATGTGTGAGCTGGGGGGCTGGTGCTGAAGGAGGGATTGATTCTCAAGCAGACACCCCCCTGAGGGTAGAGCCCAATGCAAGACTCAGTCTCACAGTCTCATGACCCTGAGATCATGGCCTGAGCTGAAATCAACAATCAAGCCTTTAACTGACTGAGCCACCCAGGTGTGCCCCAGAACATTTGGTCTTCACCACTCTGTGTGGATGCATCTATCAGATTCATTAGTGAGGAGGGAGAACTGGGAAGGTTGGGAGAGATGAATTGTGCGCCCTGAGGAGCCTCCTTTCAGAACTCACAGCTTCTTCTGGGACCAGCAGTTTGGGGCCAGTCCGTGGTTGCAAATTAGGTGATGCCGCCAACTTATCCTTAAAACTGATACCGCATTACTTATGCCATGACTATGTCGCAGAAATGTACCCTAGTCAAGACTGTTTCCATAATAACGTACGTTATTTACCGTTTTCACTTTGTCAACATCTGCAGTGATGGTACAAAAGCAAATGGTGGTTACGATGGCTGGAAAATTAGATGAATTAAGGCAATGGCATCAAACGTTGAATTCTCCCCTGCACACACTTTGAGTAAAAATATATGCCAGTTCTACTCAGCAATGACTTTGACAAAGCAGTAAAAAATAATATTTTTACTAAATGTGACCCCAAGTACATGTGCTTCGTAAATATTCTGTGATAAAATAGGGAGTACACGTAAAGCACTTCTACTGCCTACCCAAAGTTCTGATAGTTGCCTCAAGGATAAGCCCTTGTGTGATTATTTAAGTTATAAGTTAAACTGGACACATTTTTCATGGACTACTATACTACTATACTAGTTTTTACTTGAAAGAATGACTGTGGGGCGCCTGGGTGGCTCAGTGGGTTAAGCCGCTGCCTTCGGCTCAGGTCCTGGGATGGAGCCCCGCATCCGGCTCTCTGCTCGGCAGGGAGCCTGCTTCCTCCTCTCTCTCTGCCTGCCTCTCTGCCTGCTTGTCATCTCTGTCAAATAAATAAATAAAAAATCTTTAAAAAAAAAAAAAAAGAAAGAATGACTGACAGATGAACTCTGACATTTGGTAGATAGGTTATCTAAATCCAGGTACCACAACAAGGAAACCAACTGACTCCCGCAACTAATTACAGTGTTGCCATTACCTATTTGCAGGAGAAATCTGTGGAACTCTCTCTATAGTTCCACATTCACTGCCCCCACACACACCCCTTCTCACAGGAGGTGTCCTTCTTTGCCCCTGACTAACTTGATTGGGTTGAGTTGCGTGACCCAAGCTGGGTCAACAAGCCCAAAGCTATAGCTTGTAAAACTCATGACTAAGCAGGTCACTGCATCCATGCCAATCAGAGAGGTATAAGGCCACCACTGTGGGAGGAAAGAGAAAAGAATGAGGTGGCCATGATGTTTAAGGAACAGTTTCTTATTGTTTCTGGGTCTCATAGGTCCCCATGAGCTGTTAATTCAGGCAATCCATGACATAAATTACCTGGTATACTTCCATTGGCTTCTTTCTGCTAACACTGGTTTAATTTGGATTTCTATCACATACACTCAAAAGAATCATAACTAAACTTTATTTGGCTCTGTTTCCTACTGTATGCCTCTTTGTACCTTCTGTTCTACTCACGTTAAACTACTCAGCGGACCCTAAACAAAAGTGTGCCTGCATTTTCACATGCTTTTGCCTTCTCCTAAGACATCATTCCAATGCAGAGTTATTTTTATTTCTATCAAAATCCTTTCATTTCTCAAGCCTCAGGTCCAATATCACCCTCTCAACTAAACCTTCCATGGTTCACCCACCCAACTGCACATTTTATAGCATCGCCATGTTGTGTTGTGTATTTCTCTATTGGTTTTCTCATTCAGCTCTGTATGATAGTTATTTTACCACCTGTCTCTCTCACTAGATTTTATTGCCCTGTGGAAAGGCTCACATCATTCTCTGATGCTTTAAATCTTAGTACCTTAGTCACGGCACTTAGTTGGGCTCAATAAGGGCTTCTGCAATGTGTAATTCTGGTGAGAGGGTCTCATAAAAGAACTTGTCATTCATGTCTCTCCCAAGCTGCAGGGTGAATGTCTTCTTTCTTGTGATATCTCTTCTTGACAATCTCTCTATTCTTCGTATTAATGCCCTCTTTTTCTGATTTGTTATTATTCTTACACTGTCTTGGCCAATTTTTCTCTCATTATAAAAACATTCTGTTTCAGAGCCAGATGGTTCATTTACTGAAGTAACACCTTATCTAGATAATGTGATTTTTCTCCATGGCTTGTTTCTCACGTTATTGTCAGATCTTCCATTTACCCTATTCAAGGTTTGTATTTTTTTTTTTAAAGATATGATCAACCTGGACGTTATATTTATTTTAGCATAAATATATGTGAAGTCAATATATGGATTCTTTTGTGTTTGTATCAAGTTTTACTCCTTCTTGTTTTGTATTTTATGCCACAAAAGCTGAGAATGGGAAGTTGTGTGGAGAGGACAGGCTCACCCATCATCCATATATCAACTCAACAGAGCAGTTTTCAAGCAATGAAGGTACCATAATCTCATAATAATGTTTCACTGAAGACATCACAAATCTTCAAGACAGCCAAAAATATAATTCAGAAAGACTTTTGGGGTTTTGAAAATGAAAGATACTTAGGCTCTTGGAACTGAGTTCCAATCTGGAGTTGCCTTACTGACTAGCTGCAGGAATCATATCGTGGATGATACAGCATCATAAATACTCAAGCAAGGGCTTGAGTATCTGAGATGAAGTACCTCAGATAGATTCAATGACATAAAAAGTTAAATTTGAACATGAAAAATCCCCATTAGTGAGTAAATAAGAGAAATTTGAATACAACAATATGTATTTATTCTAAAGGTTTTATTTGAAATATACTTGACATACAATATGAAGTTAGTTTCAGCTGTACGACATAATGGTTCGACAGTTATATAAATTGCAAAATGCTCACCATGATAAGGGGATTACAGTATGATTACTGACTGCATTCTCTATGCAGTGCTTTTCACTCCTGTGACTTATTTATTTGATAACTGGCAGCTGGTTACCTCTTAATCCCCTTCACCCATTTTGCTCATCCCTCCACCCTTCCCCTTTGGCTGCCACCAATTTGTTCTCTATATTCATGAGTCTGTTTCTCTCTCTTGTTTGTTTCATTGTTTTAGATTCCACATACAAGTGAAATTGAAATCATACGGTATTTGTCTTTCTCTGTCTGGCTTATGACATTTCTTCCACTTTGGGCCCATCCACGTTATTGCAATTGGCAAGATTTCAGATTCCATTCTTTTTCTTTTTTTTTTTTTTATTTACTTTATTTTTATTTGAGAGAGAGAAACCATGCACAGGTGGGGGGAAGGGCAGAAGAGAGAGAGAAACAGACTCTTGGTTGAGCAGGGAGTGAGACGATCACAGGACCCTGGGATCATGACCTGAGCCGAAGGCAGAGACTAAACCAACTGAGTCCCTCTGGTGCCCCCTTCTTATGACTAAGTAATATTCCATTGTGTATACATACCACACTTCTTTATCCACTCATCTGTCAGTGGACACTTAGGTTGCTTCCATATTTTGGCTGGGTATAAATTTCATTTTTAATTGTGTTAATATATGAAATAGATTAATTTTAAGTTAATTTAAAAAGATGGAGCCCTAGACAGGAAAATGGGCAAATAATATGAATAAACAATTCACAAAGATAAACATACAAATTGTCAAGCTTGTGAAAACTTTTCAAATTCACTAGAGGTAGAGGTACATGAGTTAAATAATAATAAAAAAAAAACACCAAAATATCTTGGTGTTTAACGATTAATTAATGATAATTAATTGTGAAAGACAGTCATATCTTAGATTGCCAGAAGTCAGATGGGGTGAGTATGGCGATTCTTACACTTCGGTGGGAGATAGTTCCAACTTTTCTGGAGGCTAATTGGGACTAAAAACCTTAAAATGCATATACTTTATATATTTGACCTAGGAATTTCACTGCTGTGGGTTAATGCTAAAGAAATGATTGAGCAAGTATGCAGCAAGGCAGGGTTTTGTTTGTTTGTTTTAATGGCAAAAGATCAAGAACAGTCTCAACAACCAACCAGGAGAAAAAAATGCAAATTAGAGATGTTATTTAGCACTTCTCTAGAGTGGAAGGCTGTTCAACCATACAAAAAAGTGCCAAGAAGACTATTTCTCAACATGCAAATATATACTGGAGATAGAAAAATGTTTAGTGAAAAAAGCAACTATGAAATGTGAGATTAGAAGAAAAAAAAAACATGCCTCATTAGAATGATGTTAGGACATTGGCCAGTAGCTTTTCACTGATGGTGAGATAATGGGTAGTTATGATTAAAACAGAATCTGTCTTTTTTGTGGTTTCCAAATTTCTACACGAAGCATCAGTGAGACACCTCTGTGACCCACTTGAACTCCTCATTCAGACCATGGCGGTGGCGGGGGGACTCCTCTCTCGTGGAGTTTTCCCACGTCTCCGGCAGCAGGTGACACAGGCAGTCCTTAACCAGCGAGGACAGAGCCTTCCGATGAGTCCTTGGACCCTGCCTTCCCCAGGGGTGGGAGGGGGGTACGATGCAGAGGTGCATTTTTAGGGCTGCTCACCAGGTCTCAGCAAATGACCCTAGGCTCTTCACTGCAGAGAACAGGTCATGGCAGCGCTGGGGTGACCAGCACCTCACAGACTTTTATCAGTCCTTTCTCCTCCCTTCCTAGCTCCTTCCTCTTGCTCTGAAATAAATAGTCTATCTGTGAACAAACCTGGTCTCAGGCTCTGCAGGCATCTATTCCTTTCATCACAACAAAATGCAGTAACACTAAAAGCATGCTATTATTTTAATAGAAAAAATGAAAAGCCCAAAGTTGTGAAGCACTTGGGTAACACTGCCACCAGCATCAGAGGATCTGTTGTTGTTTAGGAAGACTTCTGGGCTCCCAGAGCCACAGGGGAGTTCTCTGCCGGTCAGTAGGCAAGCTAAAGATGATGCAATGCTTTCACTGAGCTGTTGTTCAAACTAGTCCTTAGGTTCTGTAGGATCTTGCACTGCTGCTAGAAATAGAGCAAGGACCGTTGAACACATGACACCTGTTACACCTTCAGCGGAGGAGTCTCCCTGTCTGGCGGATAGCAAAGAGCATACCAATGCCCGCCGTCAGAGGCGGCAGTCCCAAAATGCCAACACACCGCATAGGTGTCAGGGCACCAAGAAAGATGTGACTTACACAGGCACTGGATGGAACAATGCTTTACTCACAAAGCCAAGACACAGATCAGCTTCAGTACTGTCTGTCCCCTGTGGCCGGAGGTCTCACCACATGGCCCATGCAGGGAGATGGTGTGCACATACCCCTGTTAGGCTGCAGGCTAATGACCCCATTCCCTCCACGCCGAGAACAGATAAAAACGGGTTTGGCTGGGTGCCATATTACGCACTCACATAAGCAGAACACAGAAGTATATGTCAAATCCAAAACAGGGACAAATACCCCCAAACAGCCTATTAGGACTCTTTATCTCTCCAAGGGAATGCTCTGTTCCCAAGGCATATTTGTATGCACCCAGGCAGGGGTTGGAAAGACTGAGTGCACATGACTGCCTTTCGGAACAGGGATTCGGTGGTTTAAAACATGACATTCATACACAGCAATCCCACAGCAGCCATGGAATAAAACATAGCCTCTACATTCCATCTATGTAAACCTTTTTGTGCAGGTCAGCAGAATTAGTTTTTTTACAAGAGACATCCACCTTTATAGGATTAGAAAGTTCTGTCCTTTTTCTAATTACCTCCTTCTTCCTGGCATACCTTGATAGTCTAATTCAGTGGTGTTCGGAAGAGCCAGAGAAATCTACCATTAAAATTGATTGATGGCAGTTATTCCCCACAACCCTGGGAAAATTAATAGTTTATAGATACCATCTTTTTCATCTTAAGAATTTCTTCCACAGCTTTGACCGAAACCTTTGGCACCTGGTCTTACTGGCCTTTCCTAGAATACGGTCGGCAATAATATCTGATTTATACATATTTATTTTATAACATAAACTCGATTACCTTATGGTGTTCTTTAAAAAAAAAAAATGCCATTCCTTTGGGTAATTATGCCACCCAAGTGAAACACTGTCCTCATGGAGCATATGTTTGCTGTTCTTTCCCATTTACCTTCCTAAATACATGGGGGGGAGGGAGTTGTGTATAAGAATTGCCCCAATGCTAAATGGGAAATAAAGTGGTGAGAAAATTAGAATCTGGCCAAGATTTTCCTGCACTTTTGACTTGAAATCCTATTCTGTTTCCCCTTATTGTCTCTAGCAGGAGCTCTAGGGGAAGATCTCGGGAGGAACTGGCATTCTTCTTTCGGCAGCCCCCCCTGCCTTCCACAGGCAAGCCCCTGGTTCTAGTTGTGATAGCCTTCTTCATAACCAGGTAGTTGTTGGAAGTGATGATGTCATATTACAGTGCACACCGAGTGAATTCTGCAACAAGAACTTGCTCTAAGAGACGGACTGATGACTCTGGCTGGCAGAGAAGCTGTCTTAAGAAGCCTCAGGTCATGCAGGAAGATGCCATGAAGGATGGAAGGAACCCAAAGGAGTAGGCAAGGCAAGGATTGCCCAGCTGAATGCCCTGTACAGAAGAGGCATTGTACACGAGAACAAGGTCACCACTGGCAGGTTCATCTAGGAGACTGAAAACAAGCAAATGGCAAGTGGACTCTTGTCAGTAATAGCTTAAGTGCTTTGGTGATTTGAGCTCTAGAAGTGTCCTACAAATTTTTCTTTATAGCCAGTGCCCTTCTTCAATTCAAATCCCACCAGGAGGATCCAACCAGAGTTGTATTTAAATTGAAGAATGTGGAGTCCAGAAGCCCTGTGATGGTTCATTTTGTGTCACTTTGACCACAGAGTGCCCAGATATTTCATCAAACGTGATTGTCTCCCAAGGAGTTTCTGGATGAAATTAACATTTGAATCCGTCGGCCGAGTAAAGAAGATTGTTCTAATTTAATGAGGTAGGCCTCCCCTCCTCAAATCTACTGAAGGCCTGCATAGAATCAAAATGGTTATGTAAGAGAGGATTTTCTCTTTCTGTCTGATGGTTTTCAAACTGAAGGCAAGCTGTCTTCTCCTGCCTTCAGACCCAGACTCAGACTGGAACCATATCAGCAGCTCTCCTGGGCCTCCAACTAGCTGACTGCAGATCTTGGGACTTCTCAGCCCCCATAACCATGCAAGCTAATTCCTTCTAATAAATCACTTCTCATATTATTTCTGATTCTCTAGAGAACCCAGACAAATATATCGCCCCTAAGCATCCTTCCAGTTTCCTCCTCCACTCATCCTCTCTCGGAGCTAGTATGGGTGCATTTAGGCAGATTTCTGGATGGAGGCTCTAGCCAAAAAAATGTGATAAATTCCTAGAATATATACCAGTCATTCATGTCAGAGCAGCCTCTGGCATGAGGATTACACTACAATTTACTGGACTTGGCTCATCTATCTTCCTGGATTGCCTTTGACTGTCTGTCAACCCTGGAAATTATTTACCTCCCCAGAGTTTAGACTAATCCCTTGTTTTCTTCCTTTCATTGCCATACTGCTTATTCACCTGTCAGATGGCAACTATATTTCTTGTAGCTCCAGGGAGTTTGCTTGCTTTGAACCTACTGGGTAGATTGATTATAGGGTCTGGGTATCTTAATTTCTGGGAATTCCACAGACTCTTTTTTAACCATTGGAGAAATGTGATCACAGCTTTTCAATTTTGTCCATCTTTTACGGCTCTTTAAATCTGAACCTATCACTGTATAAATGTTAAGATAGAGGCTAGGAGTCCACAGCATGACTGTGTCAGCACTACTCTCCGAGGTTCAACACAGGTTATCCCTATAAAGCCCAGAATTCAGGAGCATAGAAGGATAACTCCACTTCTTTTAAAATTCTGCACTGCTGGGAAATGGAAGGTAAGGGTTGGATCCTGTTGTCAAGTTGGAACCCCAGGCATCCATCTTGACTCCTCCTGACCACCTGTACCCCCGTTTCAAGCTGCCACAAGGAAGTGTCACCCACTAAATATCTGTCCAGTCTTCCTACTTTATTCTGTCCTCATTGTCACGGCAGGGAAGTCCCACCTCACATATGGATTAGGCTCCAAACAGTTGAGGCTAGCTAGAAGTCGTACACAGTTCTGATTGCCCTTGAGAACTCCTCAGCAAGACAGTGGAGACAGACATACTGCTTCTCAGCAAATCAAAGACAGTTTTCTCTCTAGTGTTGGAAAAAATTGCTGTTTCTTCACCCGAGTCTTAGGTGAAGACACTGGTTTGTAGCTCGGGCACATGCTGGATAAAGACGCACGCATATTTGAAGCCTAGAGTGACAGTTCACATGATGAGATGTTCAGGCTCTCTTTGGGATACATACTTCTATCAAATGGTGGAGTGGAACTGCTGACATTACTTAAAATGCTATTTCTCGACATCTTCTTTCTCCAATTCCCACCTCTCCCTTTTTCACTTAGAGCACGTCATCGAACTCAAGCAAACATATGATGACACTCCACTGTGCTGATTTTAAGGTACCAACATCTCCTGTCTGAATTACAGTGAGAATCTTCTAAATAGACCCTCATCCTCCAATACCAATTTTCCTCAAACTATTCACCACATTGTGACCAGAATGATAGCTCAAGAGCCCAGAGTAGATCATGGCTCCTCCTTACTTCTCTGTGTACAATCATTCACCTGCTTCCCATCATCCTTGGGATGAGCATAGAGTCCTTGGCATGACATGGGAGCCCTTCCCAGCCTTCTCTCTGCTCTTTGAATGCCTCTTCTCCACCACCCTTGTATCTATCCTGATGCCACTTCCAGTGAAATCCGACTACTTGCACTCTCTGAAAAAGCTATACTTTCCCTTGCCTCTGGACTTTTGTACATGTCCTCCATCTCTACCTTTGCTCAATTAGCTTCTTCTCATCCTGAAGAGCTCAATTTAGACATCATCTTCTCTAGGGCCTTCCTCAAATACCTTAGCACTGCCACTTCTACCACTGGCGAAGCCTTTGCATTTCTAACCCATGGCTGGCAGTTCAAGGTCTCCACTGAAAGTTATTTCTCCATATTTTTAACACCCTAAGGAAACTAAGAGGCGTAGAAAGAGTTATATTCCCTGGGGCCATGCTGTTAATTTGTTTTCCTGTAATGTCAGTTCAGTTACAGCTCGACACTAATAACAATTGTTATTATTATTATAACAAACACTGATGTTTGCAGTATATAAATTTATTTATAATAAATAAATATTTAAAGTAAAATAAAAATATAAGTATATATTTAATTTTTTAAAAAGATTTTATTTATTTTATTTGACAGAGATCACAAGTAGGCAGAGAGGCAGGCAGAAAGAGAGAGGAGGAAGCAGGCTTCCTGCCGAGCAGAGAGCCCGATGCAGGGCTCTATCCCAGGACCCTGGGATCATGACCTGAGCTGAAGGCAGAGGCTTTAACCCACTAAGCCGCCCAGGCACCCCTATATTTAATTTTATATAATTTATATATAATATATAATTTTATATAGTAATATATAACTTTATAGAAATATAAAAATATAAAAAATAAATAAAATTTATTTATTTATTTATTATATACATTTACATATGTGTATATATATTTACATACATTACATAGCTGCCCTTCTAATAAGGTGCAAAATAGTTATTAGCTTCTCTTCTTACAAATGGGAACAAAGATGATAGAGACACAAAGTAACTGGCCCGGTAGAGTCAGAGAAAATACACATAATTGCTTTCAGTAACTCCAACATAGGTAGGCTTTCTCTGAGTGCTGGAACAAACTGGAAAAACCAGGATCAGAGCCCAGGAAGTCTGAATCAAGAACCTGCTTAACCAGTGGGCACTCGGCTTCTCTCTTTCCCTTGGAGTAGCTTCAGGGACAGAGCTCAGTTTGCCATTCTTTCCAACTGACAGTTACACACTCCACGGCTCAATGGAAGTTCGTGCTGCCTTGAATAGAGAAGGTATTTTTTTTTTTTTTTTAAGCCTAAGCCTTGAAAGACGTATTCTGTAAGCATGAATAAATCCTCCACCATTACTGTTTACCACAATCAGAGGCCCTTCTCTCCAACAGTCTCTCTTTTAAAAAATTGTTGAATTCCACCCACGAACCATGCTAAACATTTCCCCGGACTCCCCTGATTCAGGCATTATGCTATTTGTATTCATTAAAACTGATTAAGGTTTTCTTCATATTTATCACCAGTTTGACTTTCATAGCTGAGGCTTACTCTGCTATCAGCAGGATTCCTGGTCTCCTTTGGAAGTTTTCAAAGTGAAAATCCATGAACACAAATGAATTCTGGCAGCCTGAAGTCCCTAATTTAGTGTGTGGGTTCCGCGAGATGAGAGGAGCTGTATTTTAGGATAAAACAATTAGATAACCCTGAATTAAACCTATGGTGTACTCATCACATTCTTTTCTTGGATTCATGTGCAATGTAAATGTACTTGACATGATTCAATTATGACTTAAATTTTTGATTGCCAAAGCTAATCAAGTAATAAAAGTATAATACACCAATCATATGTACAAAAGTTGTGTAGAGCCATTGACCCTGGAAAGGGCATGCTACCTCTAATTGTGCATTATGGTCTATGTGGCCCCTATAAGTAATAAAGATTAATCATTAAAATGCTAAAATAAGATTATGAGTTCAACAAAAGGTAGGGCTTTCCATTAAGTTCTATTAATACCGAAGAAGAAAGAGCACAAACGGAGGCAAACCATAGCATCTTTTCCTGGTCTGCTGTGTGGCTCCGATTTTGGAGCCCTTACCATCATCACCAAATACCTCTTATTCCTTGCACCTCTGAGCGAGCTCATCAGGAAGAGCTGTGCTGTGGTTCCTCTCGGGATTTTTCTGTTGAAGTCAGTAAAAGACTTTAGTTTACAAAGATTATAATATGTGCAGTCATGGAATTTTCAATCTGATCTCTGCAAACTGCCCACATTAGTTGGAAACAATAGAGGAGGCCTGACATTGGAGATGTGCCCTCCTTTTGCAAGGACACACAGCTGTTCCTTATAAGAATATGTTGAAGGCTACTTCTCTTCTGCACTCTGCCATCAAACAGGCCTTAAGGAAAAGAGAAATCTGGCAGCTAAGTGTCACCTTATGGAGTCTTTCTAATAGCATGCTTAAGTTTGTATATAGAGAAAGATACTTTATTGCTTTTCTCTGAAGTGTGATATGCCTCTGGCTTGTAATTCTTTATTAGGGGGATTTTTCCCCCCCATGACCTTAAATACAGAGAGAATAAAGTTCTATAGTCCCTAACAAAAAATCCTTTTCATCTTTCAAATTTGCCTGACATCCTCTCTATGCCTTAAACACTTGGCTATTATAAACTCCTGTTGACGTGCTATTGTCTATACTCTGTTAGATGCTTACCTACTGTTCATGTGTTTGTATCTTAACTTTCCGATAAGACCATGAGCTCCTTGAAGGCAAAGACTGTCTTACACTGTTATGTGTTTGTGCAGTCCCTAAGCTCAGCACCTTACACATTGTAGGCACCTGGTTATTACCTTTGATGCCTTCATTTATCAGGAAGAGCCACTGGCTGACAACAAATCTAGGCTCCAAATGAGAGTCACTGTGTGTTAGATCAGGGCTTCTCACACTTGAGTGTGCACATCGCTGACTGGGGATCTTGTTACAGTGTGGCTTCTGGTTCCTGGAACTGTGGGGGTACCTGGGATGCTGCATTCCTAACTCTCAGAGAACACCAGTGCTGTTGGTTCAAGGATCTCACTTTGAGGAGCAAGATAAACATGAAGAAGATCAGAAATGAATAATCATCTAGCAATCATTTCTTGTTTTTTTAGGCTTTTGCAGAGCCTCACGGAGATCACACTTCTGGTTCATGTGAATCTATCCTGTTCAAGATGTTAGAAATATTCAACCACCCATTGAAGGTCTTCTACGCCATAATAAGAGCTAGTGTGGCAGGTAATTCACGGAGGTGCTAATTTGCACTTGTTCCCTTTACTTCGCACTCATTTGTTCTGAGCAGGTAGTCAAGCCCATTCAAATTCTTTGCTTCAGAGATTCAAGGGGCAGGGGTGGGGGGAGCAGGAGCTGCAGAAAACAACCCTGCTCTCTGTCTCTTTTGAAATCTGGGTGATTGAAAGGATCATCCTAGGTATTCTCTGGGGAGGGAAGAAAGAAACAGAAATGGGAAAAACTTGTCTCCGGGCCTGGCAAGGAGAGGAAAATCAGTGTAGTTCATAAAATTAAGAACTCCTTGGAAAGTGGGACAGGACCCTGCAAGGTGCACTAGGCAGGCACCCTGCCACGTACTTGTGCCATAGACGGGATGGAAGCCACAGATTTCCTGGAATACCTGGGCTCTGCAAATGGGCATCTCAATCACATCCAGAGCAGACTGGTGCTTGGAATGGACTGCAATGCTTTGGCACTGTGCTATCTGCCCTACTCCAACAACCACAGGAACACTGAATTCATGAGTTAAAAATGTTGAAAGAAAGGGGAAAAAAAGAAGTGGAATCATGAAAATGTTTGGAAATATATTCCTCATCCACCTAGCAAAAAGAGTTTGGAACTGGGTTTAATGTGATTTTAAAGAAGACAGTCTAGGAGATAGTTTTTGTTCAGCCAAGTGTGAGATGTAAGATTTATATTTGCTGAGCCTTCTATTGAGTGACAAATTAAAGACAAATTCAAATAGTGATATCCACATCCTTCACCCTGCACCACACACACACACATACACACACACACACACTTTCCCCCAGCCCTCTAACCCTCCAACGACTTCCTATTCTTCACAGAATAAAATCCAGATTCCTTTCCACCAGTTGTAACACCTCTGTGCTACATTGGAGCCCCCCTCCCCCAAGATGGTAGTAGCCACAGGACACATACAGGAGCTGAGTACTTGAAATGTGGCTGTTCTGAATTGAGATGCGTTGCAAGTGGAAAATGCCCACCAGGTCAGAAAGATTTAGTACAAACAATGGAAGAAAGAAAGAAAAAAGATTATACATTTCTGGTTAATATTTTTTTCTAGCGATTGTGTGTTAACAGAGTATGTTGGCGACACTGGGTTAATTTCACCTGTTTCTCTTACTTTCAAAAATGTAGCTACTAGAAACGTTAAGAGCATCACCTACACAGCTCACACTTTACTTCTATTGGACTGCACTGTTTTCCAGGAACTGCTCTCATCATACCTCACCTCCCTCTACTCCCTCCTTGGTGTCCTAGCCTCAGGGAGCCCAGGGGTGCTCCAGAGGACAAGGCACCTGCGCACAAACGCAAGGCGGCAGCGCATGCGTGGTTGGCTCTGTCAGGAAACTCTTCTCCGGACCCCACTCTCACACCACATACAGATTACTGCTTGGGTTTCCCCTCATTGCGTTCAGCTAAAATTGTGCTCAAATGTCACCTCTCCAGGGACACATTTCCTTATCACTCTGTCTAAGCCACGTGCATCCTTCTCAATGCCCTGGAGCTGCTTTCCTTTTTTCACATGGCATGAGATTGCTGGCCTCACCCCAGTAGGATGTGAGTGCCTTCACGGTTTGTTTCCTTCACTGTCAGGCTCCCAGTTACTAGGAAAGTGCCTGGCACTAGGAAAGTGGGCGCATGATAGATATTTATTGGATAAGGATTAAGTGGTTATTCAAGTGAGCTCTTGCCACCAACTAGTCATTTTGCTGAGAATTTTGTGTACTTTTTTTGTATTTAATTCTCACAAGTCTATAAATATCATTACAATCCTAATTATTCACAGGAGAAAATAAAGTCTTAGAAAAGTTAATTTAAAAATGCTTAGAGCAGATGGCCCTTCTTTTCACTACATCTGTATCTTTGGGGTAAATACCCAGGAGTGCAATGGCAGGGTCATAGGGAAGCTCTATTTTTAATTTCCTGAGGAATATCCACATTGTTGCACCAATTTGCATTCCCACCAACAGTGTAAGAGGGTTCCCCTTTCTCCACATCCTCTCCAACACATGTTGTTTCCTGTCTTGCTAATTTTGGCCATTCTAACTGGTGTAAGGTGGTATCTCAATGTGGTTTTAATTTGAATCCCCCTGATGGCTAGTGATGATGAACATATTTTCATGTGTCTGATAGCCATTTGTATGTCTTCATTGGAGAAGTAAGTGTCTGTTCATATCTTCTGCCCATTTTTTGATATGATTATCTGTTTTGTGTGTGCTGAGTTTGAGAAGTTCTTTATAGATCCTGGATATCAACCTTTTGTCTGTACTGTCATTTGCAAATATCTTCTCCCATTCCGTGGGTTGCCCCTGTGTTTTGTTGACTGTTTCCTTTGCTGTGCAGATGCTTTTGATCTTGATGAAGTCCCAAAAGTTCATATTCACTTTTGTTTCCTTTGCCTTTGGAGACATATCTTGAAAGAAGTGGCTAATATCAAAGAGGTTACTGCCTATGTTCTCCTCTAGCATTCTGATGGATTCCTGTCTCATGTTGAGGTCTTTTATCCATTTTGAGTTTATCTTTGTGTACAGTGTAAGAGAATGGTGGAGTTTCATTCTTCTACATATAGCTGCCCAATTTTCCCAGCACCATTTATTGAAGAGACTGTCTTTTTTCCACTGTATATTTTTTCCTGCTTTGTCGAAGATTATTTGACCATAGAGTTGAGGGTCCATATCTGGGCTCTCTACTCTGTTCCACTGGTCTATGTGTCTGTTTTGATGCCAGTACCATGCTGTTTTGGTGATCACAGCTTTGTTGTAAAGCTTGAAATCAGGTAACGTGATGCCACCAGTTTTATTTTCATTTTTCAATATTTCCTTAGCAATTCGGGGTCTCTTCTGATTCCATACAAATTTTTGGATTATTTGTTCCAGCTCTTTGAAGAATACTGGTAGAATTTTGATTGGAATGGCATTAAAAGTATAGATTGCTCTAGGCAGTATAGACATTTTAACAATGTTTATTCTTCCAATCCAAGAGCATGGAATGGTCTTCCATCTTTTTGTGTCTTCTTCAATTCTTTCTTGAGTGTTCTGTAGTTCCTCGAGTACAGATCCTTTACCTCTTTGATTAGGTTTATTCCCAGGTATCTTATGGTTCTTGGTGCTATAGTAAATGGAATCAATTCTCTAATTTCCCTTTCTGTATTTTCATTGTTAGTGTATAAGAAAGCCACTGATTTCTGTACATTGACTTTGTATCCTGCCATGTTACTGAATTGCTGTATGAGTTCTAGTAGTTGGCCATGGTTGCCAAACTGTGGAAAGAACCAAGATGCCCTTCAACAGACGAATGGATAAGGAAGATGTGGTGCATATTCACTATGGAGTATTATGCCTCCATCAGAAAGGATGAATACCCAACTTTTGTAGCAACATGGACTGGACTGGAAGAGATTATGCTGAGTGAAATAAGTCAAGGAGAGAGAGTCAATTATCATATGATTTCACTTATTTGTGGAGCATAACAAATAGCATGGAGGAAATGGGGAGTTAGAAGAAGGGAGTTGGGGGAAATTCGAAGGGGAGGTGAACAATGAGAGACTATGGACTCTGAAAAACAATCTGAGGGGTTTGAAGTGGTTGGGGGGGAGGTTGGGGGAACCAGGTGGTGGGTATTAGAGAGAGCATGGATTGCATGGAGCACTGGGTATGGTACAAAAAAAATGAATACTGTTATGCTGAAAGGGAAAAAAAAAAAGGATCTGGCAGCAAATATAAAAGTTTAAAAAAATAAAAAAATAAAAATGCTTAGAGCATCCCAAACACTTTACATAGATTTACTCAATCCTAATGGTAGGGTACTATCACTGTCTCTTTTTACAAGCGGGGAAACTGGCACAAGGGGTGAAGTAATTTGACTAAGGTCAAATAGCCAGCAAGTAGTAAGATTGGGAGATAAAGCCTGGAGGGTGTGACCCCAAAATCCAAGTCCTTCTGTCTCAGGGCCAGGTTCACACATTGGTGAATGCAAAACAGGTTTGACTAGCACCCCTGCTCTCAACCCCCAGAATGCCCTTACTGTGATACCCATTCTCAGTCAGAGAAGAGCCCCTCCAACCCCTTGGACTCATATTTACATCCACCTGAGCTCTATTCCCATGATCTAAATTCACTGTCTAAAATACTGAAGACCCCATTAGGCTCCTCAAAATATGTTTGCTCTCCTGTACTTCCTCTTCTTTATAAAAGTACCACTAATTTGCTCAGTGTCCCAGATCTAAAACCACACAGGCATTTGCCTTATTCCCCTCACTTGTTGGTTCTACCTCTCTTCCCACTATTTTGTTTCTCTTTCTCTTTTCCAATTCCTACCACCAGCCACCAAGTTCAGGATTTTGTCAATGCAGACCTGGACTTTGGGAATAATATGTTAATTTTTGTGCTTGTTGTCACTTTCTCCTCTTTCAACTCATTCTGAAGAATGATAGAAATATTTAAAAATAAAGCCCTTCCATCCATTGCTGTTGTTTTAAAAAGTTTTGAATGTATTTTTTATTGTGCAAAGGGTAAAATTTTTTGAAGTTCATCTATTCAATGTCATTCAATGTCACCTCTAGTTAGGGCTAACCTGTTTTTCAAGCCTTTCTGACCTTCTGCATTCTGGATGTTTTACTGTCAGAAAAACATCCTTTGTATGTTTTCATCGTCACACCATTATCCTTGGCATCTGCTACTCAATGTACGTTTTACATTCTTTAATACATCCTAACTTACATCTAACTCCTCAGTAAAGCATTCTCTGAGCATCCCAGTCTGAAATGTTATCATTCCCTTAAGCTCTTATACCGAGGAGATTTTTCATAATTTACTCATGAAATATCTGCTTAGATTTAACCAAGTTTCCTTGCACTGAAATGTTAATTCTCATTCTATTGCCAAGTATCTCTTTTCCCTGGAGCCACACACCCGGCAAGGGCTCTGCTAAAAAATAATTTTCCTATGTTAATAGATGGAATCCAATATCATAAGAATTTCAGAATCAAAGATTGTATTTAAATTTGAGACACTGGCCTCTTTTTATCTCATGCATGCATTTATTTTGTTGTGGTGGTTTGTTTATGTAAACCTATGGAACAAGACTGGAATCAAAGTGTTCATATTAATGAATTGCTTTTCTTTTCCAACCTAATAGAACTGGGGGGGGCGGGGGGACACAGAGAAGCAACACAATGGTGGATTGCCATTTAATGGCAGAAGCTATTCTTCCTGTTTGCCCGGCTACACTTTATGCAAATGAAATGATCAGATGCTAAATCTTACAACATTTTGTTTACCTATAGAATCAGAGGAGAATTTAGAAATCAATCTGTCCAGCTACCTAATTTCACAAGAGAAAAAAACATCAAGTATCAGACGAGACACAAAACCAATGGCAAATCGAGAAGTTGAACTCAGATTTTCTGAATCCCAGAAAATCCACCTTACCACCTCTTGTCTGGTGAGAAATTCTACTCAACCTAACTGATGTTTGATGTATCAGCTAAATTTGACTTACACACAGATTCTGTTTGGGACTTGTCATCATTACCTGCCACATTAATTATTTGCAGTCAGTGTGCTGTTTACAGTTCATTAAAAAATTCCAATTACATTATCTACTAATGTGATGCTCACAACTACCCTGGGATGTCGGTGTCAGCAAGTTTAAAGTCAGAGGTGAAGTGGGCTGGAAGAACATGATCGCATCACATACAACTGTCTAGAAATGTCCTGTCCCGACAAATGTATCTCTTCATGAACCCAGCACATGGCCTGGGTTATGCATGTCAAATATCGAATCATGGCTCTGTAGGGTAGTGGAAGTGAGAGAAGCACTGGGACCCACTGGAAGCTTCTTCATAGAAGGAAGACTTGAACAATACCATGGAACCCCAGCAGGATTTACATAATGGGGATGCCCAATTCAACATGTGCGTTCATTCTTTCTGCCTATAAAATCTACACTTTATAAAGCATTTTTATATTTTTTCCTCCATTTAGTCTTTTGAACATCCTGAGCCTTTAAATGAACAGTTCTGTCAGGGTTAAGACAGCCAGTAGAATCTCTGAATATTACCCATTCTAGAGAAAATTCTTTTGAATGCTTGCTCCCCGTATTAAGGTGAAAATTAAATTCTCAAGAAGTAGGGCACAGGAGAAGGAAGGCTTGGCCTTGCTCAGTGTAGCCCAGAGTCCCTTGGCTCAACTTTGTCAGGCTAATAATGCAGCCATCTTCCACAAGCAGTGGGTTTAAGTGATGGAATGGAGCCTAATTTTGCCAATTGTGTATTAAACTGGTCTTGTATTACCAAAGTGCTGAGTCAGCAATCAGAAATGGGTTCTTCCATCTCTTATCAACACAAAACTTCTCTTGTCATTGGATAGAGATGCCATGATAAGGTGACATTTTGTAATGTGTCAATTCCAAGAGTGTTTGAAAAAGACTTCTCATAGCAGTGTAAGTCTCCTTTCTAAAACTAAAGGATTTTCACATTAGTCTAGAAATGCTTACATCCCATTTCTCACATTAATTAGAATGCTAGTTACAGGTGTTAACATTTCACAGCTGCAACTTCACATTAAAGGAAATAAGTATCAAATCCTTATTATTTTATTTTAATTCTCCACACTGCACTGTCCCTAGAAATTCAATACTATCTTTGACCTTTATATTTTGATTTGACCCACAGGCTCTATGTATTTTCCCCTCTCACAGTTCTGGGACTGCTCCTGTTGACACAGCTACTAAATGGCTAGCGTTAGGGATGGTTGCTATGGCTGCAGAGTGAAATAGGGCTTTCTATTATATTTTCTACCATAATGTGAGCAAGAGGAACAGCCAAGCCTGTTGGAGAAAGTCTAAATGCCAAATTTAAATAAAGAGCCAGGAATTGAAAATGGGTTGGGAAGCAGAACCAAAAAGCTGGACCTGTATGGATTGGGATTCAGATGAGAAAGGATCAGGTCTCTGGTGTGCAGGTGACCTGATCCAGCTTGGATGCTCTGAAGCAGAACAGCCAGGACAGCGTCCAGTATGAAGAATAAGCTCAGGTACTTGCATTCATGATGATCGGCTTAGCCAAGCTCAGAAGTGATGTCTTGAATGCCAAATGGGCACTTCTCTGTAGGCTGATCCTTGGGAAATTGTCATAAAAAGTTGGTTCTTGGGGATAGGAGGGGTGAGTGAGACTTCATCACCCCCTGAAGATGGGTCAGTTTGCGCACTGAGAAAAATACTCTTATTACCTTCTCACTATGGAGTGGTTTCACTTCTGGTCCAAACATATCACAAAGTTGTACATTAAGAAGTTGTTCAGAGAAACATGCCAAATCTAGCCAATCCAATCATTTCATATTAGGATTTCCCCAATTGATTAGTGGTATTTCTAGAACTGAGCTAAGAATTTGGTTCCAGTGGGAACTTTAAGGATCACACTACTCAGTACACAGAAGTAATCATTTACTAAAGAGAACACCGTTACCTTACAAGACTAAATGAAGCTTTCCAAGTACCTTCCCTAGTTATACTGGAGTAATAAACCTGTCTATCCTTTCTTATAAAAGAAATGCTATGGCCATAATGTAACAAGGACATCAAAGCCCTATTATATACTCACACCCTAATAATAGTTACACCTCTTTATGAGCACTGCTTTAAGATAAGTAAAGAATGATAAAGTTCTTTAGAAACTTTTTGGGACATTTCTGAGATTACTCTAATATAACCAATGTATTTGTACCATCTCAACAGTGCTAGAATTTTCATTACAAGAAAAAAAAAGAGCAAATCATTTGGAAACAATATTATGCATGCTATCTAAAGAGAATTTTTTATTATTCTATTTCCCACGCTACAAATGTATAAAAAAATACTCTTTGAGGGCAAATTATTGACTTAAGTTATAATTTAGTTTCCCGGACCCCAGGGCATTTTCTTTCTGGCAATGTTTTTCTTTTTTTTTTTTTTTTTTGTCCTTGGTACACCAGCCAAGTGTACTAAACACCCATTGTGTGCAAAGACATGTGCTCAGGCAATACCTTCCTATGCCTGGAAAGCCAAGAAATAATTATGAACAAAAAAGGTATAAAATGGTGGTAAGTAGCAGTATACAGGCCTCACTCAGTGAGCAATTATATAGCTGAGGATAAGTGCACGGGGAAGGCAAGGATGGAAGTGTTAAGCCATGTTACTGACATGTATGTGGCACCTAAAACTGCTACAGATATGTCCTAATTCAGACCACAGAAATGTCAGGGATTGAAAAAAAAAAAAAAAAAAAAAAAAGCTGTCCTTGACCATAAACATCTGACCTTAAATATGATCTGCTTTGCAGAATGGTTGTGCCCTCCACCAAAGCCCCCTCATGCTTGAACTTGACATTTATACTTCTGAGGGAGCTATCCATTTATTCTGTCTTCAGAGTCCCTACCAATTCTGGCCCTGTTTCTCACCCCTGCAATAGTGTGGGTGGCCATAGCCTTACTTTGACTTTATGAGAAAGAAACAGCTATTTACTGCTATTAGGGAAACAGTAGTACAGAGACAGTAACACACTGCTTAAAACCAAAATGTTTAGAGTCAGACTGACTTAGTAAAAACCCCTACTCCTCCATTTCCAACTTAGAGGACTTTGTGCAAGTTTTTAAACTCCTCTGTGTCTCAGTCTTCTCATCTATAAAATGGGAACACTAACATCATCTACCTTGTAGGATCACTGTGAAGACTTAATCAGAGGCTCTATCCAT
The DNA here is from genome assembly GCF_011764305.1 of Mustela putorius furo. Taxonomy (NCBI): domain Eukaryota; kingdom Metazoa; phylum Chordata; class Mammalia; order Carnivora; family Mustelidae; genus Mustela; species Mustela putorius. Next base: position 25,374,194 of record NW_025421341.1, read on the forward strand.
CAGGCTCAGCTAGCATACATTGATGATCACCAAAAGACAGCTCTCAACCATTGGCTTTTTGGGAAAAATGTGCTTGGAAGACCCATTTGTCATTTAGAAATGTACTTATAGAAACTGCCTACTTTGTGTTGAGAAGCAGAAAAAACAGTCAAATATACTTGAAAGAATGACTATACAGACAATGACCAGATTATATACAAAAATAAAACTGTGGCAACCTGCAGCAAGCAGCCCAAGAAGACAGCCCATCTACTGAGCAATCCAAGAAGTCAACCACTATCTGAAGTGAGTATTCCAGGAAGCCAAACGGTAATCCCTGAAAAAATCATCCCCAAACAGCCAGGACTTCTTTAGTAATTAACATCTTCCCTGATTTTTTGCTCCAGCTTCTAACTTAGGACCACATAGAGAATGTCAAATAGGTGCCCTTAACCAGCCACACAGGATGCCCCCCTTTTGTAAGCCACCGTCTAGTCTAGGTCTCTCATGCCAACAGCCTCTACTTAGGGTCTACCTCCACTTAGGGCACACCTGAAGCCCTCCCTTTTCTTTACTATAAAGCCGACACCTCTGCCTGCCTTTGAGTCTTTACTGAAGCTCAACAGATGGTGGCTGACTCTCCAGCCACAGCAAGATCTGTATAGATAGCCTTTGCTTGTGTTCATTTGGACAGTCTTTGTGTATTTCCACACATCTCTCAAACCACAAAGCTACGTTGTCATAATCATGGGTTTGGGATAGAATCTGTTTTGACTCACTGCCATACCCCAATATCTAGCACGGTATCTGGTTCACAGAGACATGAACAAATGAATCAAAAATTTCTCTCTTCAAAACCAATGAGGTTACCTGTATGTAGCACACGAGTGAAAGAAGTGAGCTGGGAAGAAGGAAGGCTGTCCCTTGTGGGAAGAAGTCACTTAGGGAAGAGAGCCTGGGTGAGGTGCAGCTATTCCACGATTTGCGTACTCCAGCTTGTTCTAATCACTAAGGTCTGAAAGCCATGCAGGCTCCTGACCCATAAGGGGGTGTCTTGGTGGCTCAATCTGTTGAGTCCCAGAGCCTGGGACTGAGCCTGTATTGGGCTCCTTGCTCAGCAGGGAGGCTGCTTCTCCCTCTCCCTCTGCTTCCAGCTCCCTCTGTTTCTGCTCTCTCTGTCAAATACATAAATAAAATCCTAAAAAAAGAAAAATATACAATATGAAAAAAACAAAAAAATTCTCAATTTTATAGTGTTAGGTACACATTGAATATTACATTTTTAAAGAAATAAGAAGTATTATTCTATTTTTTCACACTTTATTTGAATATTCCGTATTGGGCATATATTATTAATTTCACAATAAACAATATTAATGTTACTGAAATGGATCTTTGAAACATTACTGAAATGGATCTTTGATACATTTGGATATGAACATGATTTATTTATTTAGCAAATATTAATTTTGAGTCTATTTCAGATGCATTATGCTAGGTATGAGGAGATTTCTAACAATTTGCAAGAGGCCAGTCCCTGTCCTCAGGGATCAGGTTACACAGACAAATTTTTCAAAACCCCCTCATGTAAGCACCTAAAGTTCAATGTGGGATGAGGAAACTAGGAACCATGGTTACCACTGGAAGCCAAAAGAAGGCAGGGCACTTCTCATTGAGATGAAAGGGAAACCAGTATGGAGGGACTTTTGAGTTTGTGTCGGAGGCTGCCTAGCAGAAGTTAGGGAAGGGCATGGTAGGGAGAGGGGAGGTAAAGAGGTCAGAAGAAGCAATGTGAAATAGACTCCTTTGTTAGACACCTTACAGCACGGTGACCATCTTCATAGTATTTATTACAACTGTAATTAATTTATTACTTGAGCAATTTTTAAAATGTATTTATTTATTTATTTATTTATTGAGAGAATGTGTATGAGCTGGGGGAAGGGTAGAGGGAGAAAAGGGACAAAATCCTAAGGAGGTTCCACTCCTGGGCAGAGCCCCACTTGTGGCTCAATCTCATGAGCCTGAGATCATGACCTGAGCTGAAATCAGGAGGTGGATGCTTAACGGATTGAGCTACCCAGGCACCCCAGCTTCACAATTTTTTTAAACGTCTCTTTGTAAACTATGAACTTTATAATTGTAGGAAACATGTCTATTCTTATCACTATTGTATCCTTCGACTCTTAAAGCTTAATTGATGGTCAGTGTGCATTTGCCAAATGAAAATGCCAAATGCTTATGAATGGGAGCTATGTAGGGATCGTAGTCACAGACGTAGGTGACTCCCATCCACAATCAAAATTTTGTTTTTGGTGAAAAATGGCAACTTCACTCATAACAAATGAAAATTATTCTTTTTATTTTTATTTTTAATTTCTTTTCAGCGTTAACAGTATTCATTGTTTTTGCACCACACCCAGTGCTCCATGTAAAACGTGCCTTCCTTAATACCCACCAACTGGATCCCCCAACCTCCTACTCCCTGCCCCTTCAAAACCCTCAGGTTGTTTTTCAGAGTCCATAGTCTCTCATGGTTCACCTCCCCTTCCAATTTCCCTCAACTCTCTCCCCATGTCCTCCATGTTATTTGTTATGCTACACAAAGAAGTGAAACCATATGATGATTGACTCTCTCTGCTTGATTTATTTCACTCAGCATAATCTCTTCCAGTTCCGTCCATGTTGCTACAAAAGTTGGGTATTCATCCTTTCTGATGAAGGCATAATACTCCATGGTGTATATGGACCACATCTTCCTTATCCATTCGTCCATTGAAGGTCATCTTGGTTCTTTCCACAGTTTGGCGACCGTGACCATTGCTGCTATAAACATTGGGGTACAGATGGCCCTTCTTTTCACTACATCTGTATCTTTGGGGTAAATACCCAGGAGTGCAATGGCAGGGTCATAGGGAAGCTCTATTTTTAATTTCTTGAGGAATCTCCACACTGTTCTCCAAGGTGGCTGCACCAACTTGCATTCCCACCAACAGTGTAAGAGGGTTCCCCTTTCTCTACATGCTCTCCAACACACTTTGTTTCCTGTCTTGCTAATTTTGGCCATTCTAACTGGTGTAAGGTGGTATCTCAATGTGGTTTTAATTTGAACCTCCCTAATGGCTAGTGATGATGAACATATTTTCATGTGTCTGATAGCCATTTGTATGTCTTCATTGGAGAAGTGTCTGTTCATGTCTTCTGCCTATTTTTTGATATGATTGTCTGTTTTGTGTGTGTTGAGTTTGAGAACTTCTTTATAGATCCTGGATATCAACCTTTTGTCTGTACTGTCATTTGCAAATATCTTCTCCCATTCCGTGGGTTGCCTTTTTGTTTTGTTGACTGTTTCCTTTGCTGTGAAGAAGCTTTTGATCTTGATGAAGTCCCAAAAGTCCATTTTCGCTTTTGTTTCCTTTGCCTTTGGAGACATATCTTGAAAGAAGTGGCTGATATCAAAGAGGTTACTGCCTATGCTCTCCTCTAGCATTCTGATGGATTCCTGTCTCATGTTGAGGTCTTTTATCCATTTCGAGTTTATCTTTGTGTACAGTGTAAGAGAATGGTGGAGTTTCATTCTTCTACATATAGCTGCCCAATGTTCCCAGCACCATTTATTGAAGAGACTGTCTTTTTTCCACTGTATATTTTTTCCTGCTTTGTCGAAGATTATTTGACCATAGAGTTGAGGGTCCATATCTGGGCTCTCTACTCTGTTCCACTGGTCTATGTGTCTGTTTTGATGCCAGTACCATGCTGTTTTGGTGATCACAGCTTTGTAGTAAAGCTTGAAATCAGGTAACGTGATGCCACCAGTTTTATTTTCTTTTTTCAACATTTCCTTAGCAATTCGGGGTCTCTTCTGATTCCATACAAATTTTTGGATTATTTGCTCCATCTCTTTGAAAAAAACTGGTGAAATTTTGATTGGAATGGCATTAAAAGTATAGATTGCTCTAGGCAGTATAGACATTTTAACAATGTTTATTCTTCCAATCCAAGAGCATGGAATGGTCTTCTATCTTTTTGTGTCTTCTTCAATTTCTTTCTTGAGTGTTCTGTAGTTCCTCGAGTACAGATCCTTTACCTCTTTGATTAGGTTTATTCCCAGGTATCTTATGGTTCTTGGTGCTATAGTAAATGGAATCGATTCTCTAATTTCCCTTTCTGTATTTTCATTGTTAGTGTATAAGAAAGCCACTGATTTCTGTACATTGACTTTGTATCCTGCCACAGTACTAAATTGCTGTATGAGTTCTAGTAGTTTGGGGATGGAGTCTTTTGGGTTTTCCATGTAAAGAATCATGTCATATGCAAATAAAGAGAGTTTGACTTCTTCATTGCCAATTTGGATACCTTTTATTTCTCTTTGTTGTCTGATTGCTGTTGCTAGGATTTCTAATACTATGTTGAACAAGAGTGGTAAGAGTGGGTATCCTTGTCGTGTCCCTGATCTCAATGGGAAGGCTGCAAGCTTTTTCCCACTGAAGATGATATTTGCTGTGGGTCTTTCATAGATAGATTTGATGAAATCCAGGAATGTTCCCTCTATCCCTATACTTTGAAGCGTTTTAATCAGGAAATGGATGCTGGATTTTGTCAAATGCTTTTTCTGCATCTATAGAGAGGACCATGTGGTTCTTCTCTCTTCTCTTATTGATTTGTTCTATCACATTGATTGATTTTCGAATGTGAACCATCCTTGTAACCCAGAGATGAGTCCCACCTGGACATTGTGGATAATCTTTTTAATGCGCTGCTAGATCCTGTTTGCTAGGATCTTGTTGAGAATCTTAGCATCCATATTCATCAGTGATATTGATCTGAAATTCTCCTTTTTGGTGTGGTCTTTGCCTGGTTTGGGGATCAGGGTAATGCTGGCTTCATAAAAAGAGTCTGGAAGTTTTCCTTCTGCTTCAATTTTTTGAAACAGCTTCAGGAGAATAGGTGTTATTTCTTCTTTGAAAGTTTGGTAGAATTCCCCAGGGAATCTGTCAGGTCCTGGGCTCTTGTTTTTTTGGGAGGTTTTTGATCATTGCTTCAATCTTGTTACTAGATATCGGTCTATTCAGGTTGTCAATTTATTCCTGGTTCAATTTTGGGAGTTTATAGTTTTCCAGGAATGCATCCATTTCATCTAGGTTGCTTAACTGATTGGCATCTAACTGTTGATAATAACTTCTGATGATTGTTTCTCCTTCCTTGGTGTTAGTTGTGATCTCTCCCTTTTCATTCATAATTTTATTAATTTGAGCTCTCTCTCTAACAAATGAAAATTAAATTAGATATATACAAGGGTTTTTAAATGTAGTAGTCACAAATTGGGAATGGGCTGCTAAATATAATTTTCTTTTTCATCAGTGAATCTAACTTAGTTCCAAAGCCCATATTTCTGCTTGAGAGTGGAAAAAAGTAGCTAACCTTTCAGGGAAGGTTTTTTTTTTTTAAATTTTTTATTTTTTATAAACATGTATTTTTATCTCCAGGAGTATAGGTCTGTGACTCAGCACTCACCAAAGCACATACCCTCCCCAATGTCCATAACCCCACCCCCCCTTATCCCAACCCCCCTCCCCCCAGCAACCCTCAGTTTGTTTTGTAAGATTAAGAGTCACTTAATCACAGCCACATGCAGAAAAATTGGGAGGTTTGTCTCCCTCCCAATCCCATCTTGTTTCATTGATTCTTCTCCTACCCACTTAAGCCCCCATGTTGCATCACCACTTCCTCATATCAGGGAGATCATATGATAGTTGTCTTTCTCTGCTTGACTTATTTCGCTAAGCATGATACGCTCTAGTTCCATCCATGTTGTCGCAAATGGCAAGATTTCATTTCTTTTGATGGCTGCATAGTATTCCATTGTGTATATATACCATATCTTCTTTATCCATTCATCTGTTGATGGACATCTAGGTTCTTTCCATAGTTTGGCTATTGTGGACATTGCTGCTATAAACATTCGGGTGCATGTGCCCCTTTGGATCACTACATTTGTATCTTCAGGGTAAATACCCAGTAGTGCAATTGCTGGGTCATAGGGCAGTTCTATTTTCAACATTTTGAGGAACCTCCAGGCTGTTTTCCAGAGTGGCTGCACCAGCTTGCATTCCCACCAACAGTGTAGGAGGGTTCCCCTTTCTCTGCATTCTCGCCAGCATCTGTCATTTCCTTACTTGTTGATTTTAGCCATTCTGACTGGCGTGAGGTGATATCTCATTGTGGTTTTGATTTGTATTTCCCTGATGCCGAGTGATATAGAGCACTTTTTCATGTGTCTGTTGGCCATCTGGATGTCTTCTTTGCAGAAATGTCTGCTCATGTCCTCTGCCCATTTCTTGATTGGATTATTTGTTCTCTGGGTGTTGAGTTTGCTAAGTTCTTTATAGATTTTGGACACTAGTCCTTTATCTGATATGTCGTTTGCAAATATCTTCTCCCATTCTGTCAGTTGTCTTTTGGTTTTGTTAACTGTTTCCTTTGCTGTGCAAAAGCTTTTGACCTTGATGAAATCACAATAGTTCATTTTTGCCCTTGCTTCCGTTGCCTTTGGCGATGTTCCTAGGAAGATGTTGCTGCGGTTGAGGTCGAAGAGGTTGCTGCCTGTGTTCTCCTCAAGGATTTTGATGGATTCCTTTCGCACATTGAGGTCCTTCATCCATTTTGAGTCTATTTTTGTGTGTGGTGTAAGGAAATGGTCCAATTTCATTTTTCTGCATGTGGCTGTCCAATTTTCCCAGCACCATTTATTGAAGAGGCTGTCTTTTTTCCATTGGACATTCTTTCCTGCTTTGTCGAAGATTAGTTGACCATAGAGTTGAGGGTCTATTTCTGGGCTCTCTATTCTGTTCCATTGATCTATGTGTCTGTTTTTGTGCCAGTACCATGCTGTCTTGATGATGACAGCTTTGTAATAGAGCTTGAAGTCCGGAATTGTGATGCCACCAACGTTGGCTTTCTTTTTCAATATCCCTTTGGCTATTCGAGGTCTTTTCTGGTTCCATATAAATTTTAGAATTATTTGTTCCATTTCTTTGAAAAAGATGGATGGTACTTTGATAGGAATTGCATTAAATGTGTAGATTGCTTTAGGTAGCATAGACATTTTCACAATATTTATTCTTCCAACCCAGGAGCATGGAACATTTTTCCATTTCTTTGTGTCTTCCTCAATTTCTTTCATGAGTACTTTATAGTTTTCTGAGTATAGATTCTGTGCCTCTTTGGTTAGGTTTATTCCTAAGTATCTTATGGTTTGGGGTGCAATTGTAAATGGGATTGATTCCTTAATTTCTCTTTCTTCTGTCTTGTTGTTGGTGTAGAGAAATGCAACTGATTTCTGTGCATTGATTTTATATCCTGACACTTTACTGAATTCCTGTACAAGTTCTAGCAGTTTTGGAGTGGAGTCTTTTGGGTTTTCCACATATAGTATCATATCATCTGCAAAGAGTGATAATTTGACTTCTTCTTTGCCAATTTGGATGCCTTTAATTTCCTTTTGTTGTCTGATTGCTGAGGCTAGGACTTCTAGTACTATGTTGAATAGCAGTGGTGATAATGGACATCCCTGCCGTGTTCCTGACCTTAGCGGAAAAGCTTTCAGTTTTTCTCCATTGAGAACGATATTTGCGGTGGGTTTTTCATAGATGGCTTTGATGATATTGAGGTATGTGCCCTCTATCCCTACACTTTGAAGAGTTTTGATCAGGAAGGGATGCTGTACTTTGTCAAATGCTTTTTCAGCATCTATTGAGAGTATCATATGGTTCTTGTTCTTTCTTTTATTGATGTGTTGTATCACATTGACTGATTTGCAGATGTTGAACCAACCTTGCAGCCCTGGAATAAATCCCACTTGGTCATGGTGAATAATCCTTTTAATGTACTGTTGAATCCTATTGGCTAGTATTTTGGTGAGAATTTTTGCATCTGTGTTCATCAAGGATATTGGTCTATAGCTCTCTCTTTTGATGGGATTCTTGTCTGGTTTTGGGATCAAGGTGATGCTGGCCTCATAAAATGAGTTTGGAAGCTTTCCTTCCATTGCTATTTTTTGGAACCATATCAGGAGAATAGGAATTAGTTCTTCTTCAAATGTTTGGTAGAATTCCCCCAGGAAGCCGTCTGGCCCTGGGCTTTTTTTTGTTTGGAGATTTTTAATGACTGTTTCAATCTCTTTACTGGTTATGGGTCTGTTCAGGCTTTCTACTTCTTCCTGGTTCAGATGTGGTAGTTTATATGTTTCTAGGAATGCATCCATTTCTTCCAGATTGTCAAACTTGTTGGCGTAGAGTTGCTCATAGTATGTTCTTATAATAGTTTGTATTTCTTTGGTGTTAGTTGTGATCTCTCCTCTTTCATTCATGATTTTATTTATTTGGGTCCTTTCTCTTTTCTTTTTGATAAGTCTGGCCAGAGGTTTATCAATTTTATTAATTCTTTCAAAAAACCAGCTCCTAGTTTCATTGATTTGCTCTATTGTCTTTTTGGTTTCTATTTCATTGATTTCTTCTCTTAACTTTATGATTTCTCTTCTCCTGCTGGGCTTAGGGTTTCTTTCTTGTTCTTTCTCCAGCTCCTTTAGGTGTAGGGTTAGGTTGTGTACCTGAGACCTTTCTTATTTCTTGAGGAAGGCTTGTACCACTATATATTTTCCTCTCAGGACTGCCTTTGTTGTGTCCCACAGATTTTGAACTGTTGTATTTTCATTATCATTTGTTTTCATAATTTTTTTTCAATTCTTCTTTAATTTCCCAGTTGACCCATTCATTCTTTAGAAGGATGCTGTTTAGTCTCCATGTATTTGGGTTCTTTCCAAATTTCCTCTTGTGGTTGAGTTCTAGCTTCAGAGCATTGTGGTCTGAAAATATGCAGGGAATGATCCCAATCTTTTGATACCAGTTGAGTCCTGATTTAGGACTGAGGATGTGATCTATTCTGGAGAATGTTCCATGTGCACTAGAGAAGAATGTGTATTCTGTTGCTTTGGGATGAAATGTTCTGAATATATCTGTGATGTCCATCTGGTCCAGTGTGTCGTTTAAGGCCTTTATTTCCTTGCTGATCTTTTGCTTGGATGATCTGTCCATTTCAGTGAGGGGAGTGTTAAAGTCCCCTACTATTATTGTATTATTGTTGATGTGTTTCTTTGATTTTGTTATTAATTGGTTTATATAGTTGGCTGCTCCCACGTTGGGGGCATAGATATTTAAAATTGTTAAATCTTCTTGTTGGACAGACCCTTTGAGTATGATATAGTGTCCTTCCTCATCTCTTATTATAGTCTTTGGCTTAAAATCTAATTGATCTGATATAAGGATTGCCACTCCTGCTTTCTTCTGATGTCCATTAGCATGGTAAATTCTTTTCCACCTCCTCACTTTAAATCTGGAGGTGTCTTCAGGCTTAAAATGAGTTTTTAGGCAACATATAGATGGGTTTTGTTTTTTTATGCATTCTGATACCCTGTGTCTTTTGATTGGGGCATTTAGCCCATTAACATTCAGGGTAACTATTGAGAGATATGAATTTAGTTTCATTGTATTGCCTGTAAGGTGACTGTTACTGTATATTGTCTCTGTTCCTTACTGATCTACCACTTGTAGGCTCTCTCTTTGCTTAGAGGACCCCTTTCAATATTTCCTGTAGAGCTGGTTTGGTGTTTGCAAATTCTTTCAGTTTTTGTTTGTCCTGGAAGCTTTTAATCTCTCCTTCTATTTTCAATGATAGCCTAGCTGGATATAGTATTCTTGGCTGCATGTATTTCTCATTTAGTGCTCTGAAAATATCATGCCAGGTCTTTCTGGCCTGCCAGGTCTCTGTGGATAAGTCAGCTGCCAATCTAATATCTTTACCATTGTATGTTACAGACTTCTTTTCCTGGGCTGCTTTCAGGATTTTCTCTTTGTCACTGAGACTTGTAAATTTTACTATTAGGTGACGGGGTGTGGGCCTATTCTTATTGATTTTGAGGGGCGTTCTCTGAACTTCCTGAATTTTGATGCTCGTTCCCTTTGCCATATTGGGGAAATTCTCCCCAATAATTCTCTCCAGTATACCTTCTGCTCCCCTCTCTCTTTCTTCTTCTTCTGGAATCCCAATTATTCTAATGTTGTTTCATCTTATGGTGTCACTTATCTCTCGAATTCTCCCCTCGTGGTCCAATAGCTGTTTGTCCCTCTTTTGCTCAGCTTCTTTATTCTCTATCATTTGGTCTTCTATATCTAATTCTTTCTTCTGCCTCATTTATCCTAGCAGTGAGAGCCTCCATTTTTGATTGCACCTCATTAATAGCTTTTTTTATTTCAACTTGGTTAGATTTTAGTTCTTTTATTTCTCCAGAAAGGGCTTTTATATCTCCCGAGAGGGTTTCTCTAATATCTTCCATGCCTTTTTCGAGCCCGGCTAGAACCTTGAGAATTGTCATTCTGAACTCTAGATCTGACATATTACCAATGTCTGTATTGATTAGGTCCCTAGCCTTCGGTACTGCCTCTTGTTCTTTTTTTTGTGGTGAATTTTTCCGCCTTGTCATTTTGTCCAGATAAGAGTATATGAAGGAGCAAGTAAAATACTAAAAGGGTGGCAACAACCCCAAGACAATATGCTTTAACCAAATCAGAAGATATCCCAAATCGTGAGGGGGGAGAAAGGGAATAAAAAGAGGTTCAAAAAGAAAGAAAAGAAAAGAATTTAAAAAAAGAAAATGAATAAAGAAAAATATAAAAAGGAAAATATATATATATTAGATAAACTAGTTAAAAAACGTTAAAAAAGAAAAGGGTAAAAGTCAAAAAGAATTTTAGCAGAAGAAGAGAAAAAAAATGAAAAAGAAAAAATTAAATTAACTGCAAGACTAAAAAAAATCACAGGGAGAAAAAAAAAGAAAGAAAATCACAGGGAGAAAGCCATGAATTCCGTGCTTTGCTTTCTCCTCCTCTGGATTTCTGCTGCTCTCCTTGGTATTGAAACCGCACTCCTTGGTAGGTGAACTTGGTCTTGGCTGGATTTCTTGTTGATCTTCTGGGGGAGGGGCCTGGTGTAGTGATTCTCAAGAGTCTTTGCCCCAGGCGGAATTGCACCGCCCTTACCAGGGGCCGGGCTGAGTAATCCGCTCGGGTTTGCTTTCAGGAGCTTTTGTTCTCTGAGCGCTTTCCGTAGAGTTCCGGAGGAAAGAAATACAAATGGCGGCCTCCTGGTCTCTGGCGCAGAGGAGCTGAGAGCCCGGGTCCCCACTCCTCAGTGCGCCCTCAGAGAACAGCGCCCATTTACTCCCGTCTGCCTGACCTCCGGCCACGCTCTGAGCTCACCGAGCCTGCGACTGGTTCAAGGTAACCCGGAGCTGTGATCTTACTGTCGGCTCTGTCTCTGTAGCCGGCTTTCCCGTTTCAATACCCGCAAGCTCTGCGACACTCAGACACCCCCCGATTTTTCTGTGACCCTGTGGGACCTGAGGCCACGCAGACCCCGTGTGGTCTTTGCCCTGGTTTAGCCTCTGGAGCGATATCCCTCAGTGGAACAGACTTTTAAAAGTCCTGATTTTGTGCTCCGTTGCTCCGCCGCTTGCCGGGAGCCGGCCCCTCCCCCCGGGGTCTATCTTCCTGTCGCTTTGGATTCACTTCTCCGCCGGTCCTACCCGTCAGAAAATGGTTGTTTTTCCTGTTTCCAGAATTGCTGTTCTTCCTCTCTTCGATCTGCCAATGGATTTGCAGGTGTTTGCAATCTTTAGATAAGCTATCTAGCTGATCTCCTGCTAGCCGATGTAGTCTCAGCCTGCTACTTCTCCACCATCTTGGCTCTTCCCCTCAGGGTAGGTTTATTTCTGATTTGATACCTGATCTCTTCTGGGCTAACCTAATCTCTTCAAGGCAAATTCTGTTTTGTCAGTTGCTATCTCTTGTGTCAATTTTCCTTCTCCTTTTTCTCCTTACCTGGCACTTTGGCCAGAGGAGAATGTCCAGAGGGTTTTTTCCTTCTAGCACTGTCATTCAGTTCTCTCTGGCTCCTACTGACCTCCAGGTGAGGTGTGCTTTACCTATCCCAGCCTTCAGATAATGTTATTAATGCCCTAGTGTCAGTGCCTGTTGTAGCTCATGGCTTGTTCTGGTGTGGTCTTGACTCAAAGGGGCTTGACACTGATGCTGATGTTCTTAGGCTTAGTCGAGCCTCCATTCCATCCCTAGCTTTGGACTTCCCACTGGCCATTTCTGCAATAGCATCCCACCATCACCCCCAAGTACACTGGCAGGGCCATACAAGTAACTGTAGTGAATAGACTATGTGCAGAAGTGTGATGTGTTCCTTTTGGGGCTTAGGCAGTGGGGAAAGGCTATGCAGTGCTGCAAATTCTCTTCTCTGCCACAGGCTTAGAGACTTTAAGGCAACAGAGTGTCACCATGGGAAGCAATATGAACCTTTTAGCTATAACGTGGCAACAAGCTGTCAGAGAGAGTTAACCAGAATCACAGCAGGCTTTATGAGAGTGGGAAATAAATAGGTTTGGTATTTATGTGTTACTGCAGCATAACTTAGCCTCTCCTGACTTTTACAGTGTATTAGCTAAGCTTTTTTTTTTTTTTAAAGATTTTATTTATTTGACAGATAGAGATCACAGGTAGGCAGAGAGGCAGGCAGAGAAAGAGAGAAAGGAGGAAGCAGGCTCCCCACTGAGCAGAGAGCCCGATGTGGGGCTAGATCCCAGGACCTTGGGATCATGGCCTGAGCTGAAGGCAGAGGCTTTAACCCTCTGAGCCACTCGGGCGCTCTGCTAAGCTTTTAATTTTCTGTATTCTGATGCTTTAACAACTGGTGGCCAGCTAACTAACCCTGGAGACTCTACCCCTTTCTAGGATTAACAGATTCCTAAAGATAGAGACAACTCACCTGCGAGCACACATTTTTTTTTTTAAGATTTTATTACTTTATTTGACAGAGATCACAAGTAGTCAGAGAGGCAGGCAGAGAGAGAGAGAGAGGGAAGCAGGCTCCCTGCTGAGCAGAGAGCCCAACGTGGGGCTCGATCCCAGGACCTTGGGATCATGACCTGAGCCAAAGGCAAAGGCTTTAACCCACTGAGCCACCCAGGTGCCCCTGTGAGCACACTTTTTAAATACAAAGTAACCAATCCATAACCCATATCCCAATCACCTTCTTCCTTGGCTTTCATACTCTAGGCATTGATCCACCAGCTCCAATCACCCCAGGGCCAGGTACTAAGCAAAAAGGGCAGAGGCTCTGCATCCCAGAGTACACTGAATTTATTCAAACTACTCTACTTAGCATATTGCACCAGTTTCTACTCAAATACAGACAGACAATGAACGCTCTTATCCACAGTTCTTTCCTCTCCTAATGCCTCATGTGTCCCCCTCCATGGAGTGGCATGGCACCTTCTCTTGGGAACTGTGAATAACACCTATCCTGCAACAGCAATTGTTTTCTCATCTGCTATCCTCACTATACCTCAAACTTTCTATCAATATACTATGTTTAAAAACAGAGTGACTATTTTCACAATGGGATTGTGAGCAACTTGGCGGCAGGCACATGTCACATGGTTCTTTGGAAGGCAGTCAGTATTTGGCACATAGTAGTATATAGTCAAATCTAGGTTTTAGTATATGTAATTTATATATGTTTTATTGTTGTATATATAAACTATATAGCATATAAAGCTATAAACTAGTATATAGTAGTATATAGTCAAAAAGGATATATTCCATGAATTAATGGGAATAACACAAATCAATATATACAATGTACTTTTTGAGGACAGGAGAATAGCAATGCTAAAACCTTCAGGAATGCCCACCTTTGAGACTAGTTAGGAGGAAGGAAGAACAGAATGTTACAAAGAAAACCATCACTCACAGCACAGAGCCACTGATGCCAACCAAAGAATTCTGAGAATGGTGACCAATAAACAGATTTTAAGGATGGTTGAACAACAACAACAACAAAAACCCAACAACAGTAGTGAACCCAAGAATTGCAGGTACTTCGAGACTATGTTGATGGGCTCACAGTTATCATCCTGATGAGTGTGAATTTGGGAATTAGGAAAAACTGCCTTCTGAAAGTTAAACTTGAATATCAAAGCATAATGGATCCTATTGCAGACATGCCAATTTAGAAGCTGAAGTGGGAGACAACAAACAAATAAAAACACAAGTAAATGTACTATTAAAATTGGGAAACTTGCTCTTAAAGAAAATGTGCAAATTGATACAACAGTGTAATCCAGAATGAAATTTAGATCGATGGCAGGGAAGTTGCCTGATGATGAGATGTTAAAGCTGAAACCTACAGAATGAACTGCAGCCTGATTAAAAATATAAACATATCTGACAAAAGAAGAGGGATGTGTTCAGCCATGACATCAGTGAAATGAAGAGTCACAAAGGGAGAGGTCTTGGCCTGGAGACTTTGGGTGTCAGCAAAGCCATCACTGACATGGTGGCAGATGGGGGCTCCCCTGGCAAGATTCTCATTGCCGCGGAGAGCCAGCTCCCTCATCCTCTGCGATTAAACCTTAACTTCAGCCATCAGACTTTCAATTCATCTACCATCCCTGTTCTGAATTCATGCCAACTTCAGATTATAATATGGCTTTCCATGGGGGTCTGCCTATGAAGAAAGTCTGCACTGGTCATGTGAACTTTGAGATATTTTTGATTTCTGGTGGTGGTTAATTAATAAAGTAACTTCTGAATATTATTTTCCTTTGCATAAAAATAACAACAGAGATGATATCTCATTGTGGTTTTGATTTGTATTTCCCTGATGCCGAGTGATATGGAGCACTTTTTCATGTGTCTGTTGGCCATCTTTGCAACATCTTTGCAAAGACATCTTTGATGTCTTCTTTGCAGAAATGTCTGTTCATGTCCTCTGCCCATTTCTTGATTGGATTATTTGTTCTTTGGGTGTTGAGTTTGCTAAGTTCTTTATGGATTTTGGACACTAGTCCTTTATCTGATATGTCGTTTGCAAATATCTTCTCCCATTCTGTCAGTTATCTTTTGGTTTTGTTAACTGTTTCCTTTACTGTGCAAAAGCTTTTGATCTTGATTAAATCCCAATAGTTCATTTTTGCCCTTGCTTCCGTTGCCTTTGGCGATGTTCCTAGGAAGATGTTGCTGCGGCTGAGGTCGAAGTGGTTGTTGCCTAAAGACAACTATCATATGATCTCCCTGATATGAGGAAGTGGTGATGCAACATGGGCGGTTAAGAGGGTAGGAGTAGAGTAAATGAAACAAGATGGGATTGGGAGGGAGACAAACCATAAGTGACTCTTCATCTCACAAAACAAACCGAGGGTTGCTGGAGGGAGGGGGGTTAGGAGAAGGGGATGGGGTTATGGACATTGGGGAGGTTATGTGCTATGGTGAGTGCTGTGAAGTGTGTAAACCTGGCGATTCACAGACCTGTACCCCGGGGATAAAAATATATGTTTATAAAAAATAAAAAATTAAAAAAAATGTTACACGGAAGAATAAAAAAAAGAATATATAAAAAGGGTAAAAATATCAATTCAAAAGCATTAAATGTACTCTAATAAAAAAAGATGAAAATTAAAAAAATAACAACAGAGAGAGAGTGATACCTATAGATGTTTTATTTCTTGTACCTTTTACGTCTGTCTGCATATTAACAAATTGCTGTCCTAGTTTCTGCCTGAGATTCAAGAGCGTTGAGGCTTCATGTAAACAGTGTATTGGGACTTTATTGTCAAGAGAATCCTACAGCCTTATGACAGTCAAATAGCTTTCAAGGCAGGGTAGACCTTGGGACACAGGGACCGACTGGAGAAGTCATGCTTCTCCTCACAACAGCTGCTATGTCCACCTTTCTCTCCACCACATACTTCCTCAACGACCAGTAAAACAATGGGAGTGGAAACCACATGATGCATTCTTAGTTACTTTAACATGGAAGATGCTTAAGCAGGCATTAGATGGTCACTTAAAACCTAAAAGGGTACTTTCAAAGCTATTAGATGAGGTATGACCTAAGATCATTCTAGCCTCTGAAAGAATGAATAATAATGTGCTTTGACTTAGGGTGATTCCTTCCTTTTGATGACTGAGAATGTCTAGGAACTGGCTTTCTCATTCTTTAGGCTGAATTCCTCATATAAATAAACTTTAGCCAGGACCAAGTTTCCCTTCGGGTCTCCCAGAAATACTCAGACAGAGTAGGTTCCCAGCAGGGAAGTCAGCTTGGACCCAAACTGGCCTGCACACTACACAGTAGGTCTCAGACAAGACATAAGGCTAATTAGAAAAGGTGAGGACCCAGGCTGGGGAGAAGTACCTACAATATATGTATATATATATGTCTAGGGACAAGGCTGAACAACAAAGGACACAGGGCACCAGAAGTTGGTGGATGGCATACAGAGACGTGAGAAGCAGAAAATTGCTGAATGGTCAAAGTTTAGCATCTGGAAAAGGATCAAGAGTTGCGATGAGAAATCCCAGTTTCTCGCTGGACTGCTGGAGTCATGGATGGTTCACATGGTAGGTGCTGGCAGAGGCTGCAGACTGTTGAATTTTACTTTCCTAGAGTAAAATTCCTAGGCCTTTGGCTAGGTGTTATTCCACCTTTATGCCTAATTCAGGAAGTGGTAGCTTTTATTACTGAAAGTGCTCGGTCTTATAATGTGTAAGTGGTAAAACAGGATACATAATGCAAATAGATGGCTATAATTTATCTCATATGGCACATGAAGAGCAAAGAGATGCCAACACAAATCACTGCCCTGAAGCCTTGATGCTTTGCTACCCTTGGAATCCGTAGCACAGTTTGTGATAGGTGAGACTGTAATATAATGAGATCCTTCTGGTGCATTTGGTAACGAGGTCCTCTTGCATGAGGTCCCTTCAGAGCACATGACACGGAATTCCATGTACTAAGCAGTCATTTGTGAACACGCTCTATTTTAATGGTGCCTCAGTTTAAAAAATGCCATTCAAGTGGGTCAATATATGGCTATACATCTGACTCTATTTCTTTTTCTAGTATATGCCCAAACTAGACATGTTAAAACTTTGAACAGCACCAGAGAGCTTCCACATTTTAGAGTCAAAGTTTATGCAGCTGAGATTAAGTAGGGGATCACAGATTTTTCCTAAAGTTATTTAGCTTGTAGTAGCAGTAGTGGTAGTGAGAGTTACCATAACAGATTTGTAGAATGTTTCCAATGGGCAAGGTGGCTTTCTAAGTGCTCCAGGTGTATCCCCTGTGCTTCATCCTTACAAAAGTATCAACTGGGGACTTTTTTTTTTTTTTTTAAGATAAGAATCTCAATCTTCACCCTCACAAGGATGTGCAATTATCAAGTGTTGGAATAGGATTTTGAATCCAAGCCTATCTGGCTCTAGAGCCACATTATTGATTGTGACTCAATATTGATCCTTTTTCCTTAGCAATAAAACCAGAACAAATATCTCCGATCTTATTTGTTAGTTTTCTTATTACTGAGAAAAGACAACAGAACAATTTAAAAACTGCTAGGTTTAATCAAGAAGTATTTCTTGAATATCTAGAATGTGTTCAGCAAAGATAAAAAAGCATGAGAGATGGGGGGGCCTGGGTGGTTCAGTTGGCCTCTGCCTTCGGCTCAGGTCATAATCTCAGAGTCCTGGAATCGAGCCCCACATCGGGCTCTCTGCTCGGCGGGGAGCCTGCTTCCCCCTCTCTTCTGCCTACTTGTGGTCTCTCTCTCTCTCTGTCAAATAAATAAATAAAATATTAAAAAAAAATATTCTCTCTCTCCCTTTAAAAAAAAGAAAAATAAAAAAGCATGAGAGATGATTTTTGCCCTAAGAAGTTTCCAATCTGAAGTTGGAAGAAAAAAATATATACACATAAAATAATAACATACAGAACAGAAATGAATAGACTTAATAAAGAAAGTCAAGTATATGGTCCAGACTCTGACTGTCTGAGATGTTGGGATCACTGGAGGATGAAATGACTGACAGATTTAAAAGAGATAAGCCTTGATCTGAGTCTGGGAAAAAAAAAAAATCTCTGTTATATGTTGTTTGTCTTAATGCATATACATATATATATATACACATATATATATACACACACATTTATGTATATTCATATAATATTATAAATATTAACACATATATATACCTGCACATATACTAATGAATCACATTTTTAGGAAATGTGACATAACTATATATACCTAAAAGCATACAAAACACATACATATGGCCTCATAAGTACATATAAAGTGAACACATTATAATTCCTTCCTGGGTCTCAAGCAATTGAACATAACTGGTTTCCAGAATTTTCCCATGTGTTCTTCCCAAGCCATGCCCAACAAGCACATTTGATGACCTCTTACTATTTGAAGGGGAAAAAAAAAAAAAAAAACTTTAAGTAAAGTCCCAAAAATTATATTTGTGGAAGTTTGTTGTTTTATATTAGAAGTGGCTTCAGGCATAGACAAAGTAAAAATCCAGTTGCATCTTACAAGACAGAAAACCCTGCCAATAGTCAAGCTGGTCTCTGCTCAACTAACCCTGAATATATCTCCTGATGAACAATTGACCAACAAGGCATTTCTCAAGTAGCTTCCAGATGTTGCTGACGGAGACGTCCTCCTGCTACCATGAAATAGGGCAGAATTAAGTGAATGGCAGGCATGTGACACAAAGGTAGCCATGCCCATCTTGGCAGGACCCTCTCATTCAGCTGCAGACCCCCAAGGCTGAAGAATCTGAATGAGAACAACTGAACAAAAGGTAAGCCCACTCCTGCTTGATGTAACACTAATCCTGCCCCAGCTGGGGCTCATTAGGTTTAAGGAATGGAGCAGTCATATTTTCTGAAACACACTGTAACAAGAAAAGCCTAATTAGAGAGCAAAGGGTAGAAGTTTAGCAGCCCTAATAAATATGATGTGCTGAATGCATTATCTATTTGGCAGAAAACAAATTATGGAGTAATCTGCAGTATTCAGATAGTCTAATTTATGGCAGCTCATTTAAAGAAACATTTTAACCCAGCATTTTGAGATCATAAAGCACATTTTAACAAGTGCAAGCATGATTTTCTGGAATGTAGAGAAATTTCTAAGGGGATGGAAATTTTCTGGAATATATTGAGACTATTTGAATAATGTTTTAAAGATTAATTAGTTCACAAATGCTATTCCAGCAACTTGATATTACCAAATGATGGGAAAAATATCCCTTCATATATTTTTTTCAGAAATGCATGGGAAATTATCCACTGGACAATTATTTTATGGGACCCATTTGGTCTTTGATCATTGTTGCTTAAATGTCATGCAGTTGTCCTCTACTGTGCTCAGAAAACAAACCTCCAGCCTTCTAAATTGCTACCTGCCTCAACTCTCCCTACCATTTGGGCTTTGCCTATAGTGGCTTACTTTCTGATATTCTACCAGGCTACTTCAGGTCTCACAGACCTAGCACTGACTCCTCCCTTCTGCCTGGAAAGGTCTTCAGCAGATCTTGTGTGACTGGTTTCTTCTTATAGTTTATTTTCCATGCCTCTTCTGCAGAGATATCTTCTCTGACCACTCTCTTTCCAAGAGTGTGAAGACACTCTCTTGTTCCCTTCTCTGATTTTCTCTGCAGCACTTATGACTACTGGAAATTAAGTCAAGAGTTTATTCATTCCCTGTCTCTTCATTTAGGATGTCCATTCCACTGAGCAGTGACACTTTCTTGCTCATTCATCTTCAGTCTCCACTGCCAAGAACAGGACCTGGAAAATGGTAGCTGTCCTCCATAATAATGGAAATTTGAAGTAGTGAAAAAAAATGGAGAGGAACTTAAGTAGATCTTGTCTCCAGAACTGTGAAAAATAATTTGATTTCACAAGATACATTTTAGAGATCAAATGTTCTTAATTTACATAGAAAAAAACATTTAACAGTGCCAATACTACAAGTAATATATTCTTTGTGTGTATTATTTCAATGACTTTCCTGTCACTGGCTGACAAACATATTCTAAATACATATTGTCCTTTTCTTGTGAGTGGGAAAACTAAGGTCTAGATTGACCCCTGTTTTGTTCAAGCCAGGGCACGTGACAGACAAAACCAAAGTTAAAATTCAGTGATTTGATTTTGAGGCCCTGGATGTATCTTCCCACAATTTTCTTCTGGCTGAAGATAGACAAAATAGATGATAAATGAAAAAACAGTCACACAATATTCCTGTGACTTTTTAACAAGAGTAATAAATAAAATTGCCTTCAGTTATTAGTTTCTGAAAGTACTTGTTTTTCTTATGAACAAAGTGAACAATTTCTTGCCCTTTTGTAATAAATAGAATAAAAAAATTAAATCCCATCTTAACCTTTTTTGTTAACTTACACTATCAGAATGACTTTCAGTGATTGAAAGATCTTCAACTGTTCACATTATAGTCACTATGCAGTTCATTACTTATATGATTGCTATAAATTGAGACATTACACTGATGGTGTGCTCGACATGCAAACCACACTTCTCAAAGTTACATAAAATAGAATATTTCCCATCACTATATTTTGCCATCTTAGTAATCTCAGGGATGAGCCAAGTGATGAGCTGTGTCTCAAACAACCAAACCCAGCCCCTGGTGCTCAGTCTAAATGTGAATAAGTTGGTCATTTCAGACATCCCACAATATTTCAATCACAGAGGTGTCCAATGGTAAGCATTCCACAATAGTTATAGGAAGGCCTTGGAATATTTATCCCAAATTGTCTGTACATGACCAGGCCAACAGACCAAAATTAAGAGTTGGCATTTTTATTTCCTTCACAAGGGTCAATAAAAATCATTCCATGTTTAATAGTTTCAACCCCTCTGAAAGTTTATTGATCGTTGTTCCCCTAAGGCAAGATGAGATACAGACCTTGGCTATTCAAGTCCAAAATACATATCCAGTTCATTTTTCAAGTCTTCCCCCTTTGCCTCCCACATTGGACCTGATACTGGCAAATGCTGCTCAACTATGGATACTACTTCATGCTTCTAGTCAAGGTCCATATCCCATCTTGCCTTAGGGAACATGTTTTTTGGAGAAAGTCCAGATTTTGCTCATTTTAGCATACCTCATAGTATGAGACCAGGACATGCAATTGATTTAACCATTTTCACTCCATAGAGCCTCTAACAAGTTAGTATAAATAGTCAACAACTGAGTAATCATTACCAATAGTAATAATTTAACATGTAAATTAATTATGCATATGTGATTGTAACTAATGGTGTCATTTAAAACAGTGATTCTTAAACTCTATCATGTATTTCCTTAAACAGTATATCATATACTCTGGGATTTCATGAAGATGGTCTTGCCTAACAGAATTTTTTATAAACAATGTAGAAAGAAAAAAATCTTAACACTTAAGGAAGACACGTATTGCGTGGAGCACTGGGTGTGGCACATAAACAATGAATCTTGGAACATTGAAAAAATAAGATAAAATTAAATTTAAAAAAGTTTTGTTAATAAGTGTATATATATCCATGAATCTAAACAATTATGCATAGTTTTACAAAATGAGCCTACCTGATACATAATCAAATGCATTTCTACTTTATTGTCAATGAATACATGGCACGCTTGTATATACCATAACTTACTTACACATTCCCTTACTTCTGAACATTTAGATTATTTTCAAGTTTCCTGTTGGTTTGTATGTTGCTTTCATAAGCAACACTGTGAAAATATTCTGACAGCTTACCTAATAGCACATTCACAATTACTTATTTTGCATTATTATTAAATGAGATACAACACATATAATCAAATAATTTATTTGACCTAAAAGAGAAATTATAGGTGTTATCATATTATAACCATGATCTCTTCAGAGAGCAATAATTTTAGCTAATAATAACAGTAATAGTAGCATTTATTATTATTATTACTATTACTTTTTCATTTATTGAGAACTTACTAACAATATGATGTTAAGCACCTTATAAACAAAATCAAATTTAATACTGACGATGCTCTCATGAAGTATTATTATCCTATCAATGTGTTATGATTAAAAATTAGCAAAATAGTCTGAAATCATCACAGCATTCAAGTAAATTGTTTTAGTATCAAAATAATCTTTTTATCTATTCAGTTGTATTCTATATATCATACAGAACAATTAAAGCAGACTTTAAATATGGAAAATTCCATGGGGCACCTGGTGGCTCAATGGGTTAAAGCCTCTGTCTTCAGCTCAGGTCATGATCCCAGGGTTCTGGGATTGAGCCCCACATCGGGCTCTCTGCTCAGCGGGGAGCCTGCTCCCTCCTCTCTCTCTGCCTGCCTCTCTGCCTTCTTGTGATCTCTGTAAAATAAATAAATAAAATCTTTAAAAAAATTTTTAATAAATAAATAAATCCAGACTTATACTGGTCTCAATTCTCTACCTTTTCTTCTATCCAGATCCTTTGCCACATAACATCACTGTACCCTCCTTCTTTTTCCCATGTGACTTGATGAGGACAATAGAAGGAGGCTACCTTCAAGCCTAGGTCTCAAGAGGGTGTTTGAGTGTTATACTTGCTCTCTTGCACCTCTGTCAGAGCAGTAAAACCATGCCTGTCTATCCTGTTGAAGAATGAGGGATATGTAAAACAAAGCTGAGTCGCTTCAGTGCTCCAACTATGGCCATCCTACGTCAGCTGACAGCTAACCAACATCAGATATATGAATGAGCTGGGCCAAAAGAAACCATACCACTTAGAAAAATCACAGCTGATTCCAGAAACATAAGCAATACATATTTATTGCTATATGCAACTGAAGTTTATGGTTGTTTGTTATGAAGCATTATTATAATAGCTAACTTATATACTCAAAGGAGATAATAACAGAACACATCCCCACATGTAATCAGCTTCAATATCAATCAATATGTGGCCTACCTTGTTTGACATGTACTCCTCATGTCCATCAGGACTCTTCTGAATCAAATCTCAGACATGTACTTTCATTTATAATACTTCAGTCTGTATCTGAAAAAGATATCCTTTTAAAATATATATAACCAAACTACCATTATCACATCAAAAATAACAATAAGTTGCTAATATAATCAAATGGGCAGAGAGAATTATGATTTACTTTTTGGTTCATCTCTCAAAAGTTAATTTTATAGGTGAAGTGTTTGAATCAGGAGCCACAACCTTGATTTGCTTGCTATGTTTGTTTTAAATCTATAGGTACCTCTAAATTTTTTTTCTTTGCCATTTATTTGTTAAAAGAAACTAAGTTATGGGGCACCTGGGTGGCTCAATGGGTTAAAGCCTCTGCCTTCATCTCAGGTCATGATCCCAGAGTCCTGGGACAGAGCCTGGCATTGCATCAGGCTCTCTGCTCAGCAAGGAGCCTGCTTCCCCGCCCCACTCTGCCTGCCTCTCTGCCTGCTTGTGATCTCTGTCTGTCAAATAAATAAACAAAATCTTAAAAAAGAATAAGAAGAAGAAGAAGGAGAAAAAGAAGAAGAAACTACGTCGTTTTACCCTTTAAAATTCTCACCCTCTGGATTTTGCTGGTCACAGACTTATGGTGTTATTTATCATGTTCCTCTCTCCTTTTATTTCTCATAAACTGTCACTTTGGTCTAAGGATTCAGCTAGGCACAAGTTTCATTTTTAAGCAGTAATACTTCTGAGTTGTTTATAAATTCATTTTGCGTCATATGGGAAGCTCACCATGTTTAGTTCCCTCTTTATGTAGGTGTTGTCAGCCTATCCATCCAACAAAGACTCCCCACTGTTGTTTCATCCAGCAATTTTAGCAAATTTTAATGGTCTTTACCTAACCTGCTATTTCATTCAGGGCTGTCAAGTGGTGGTATTTTAATTGTATTATTCCTTATGTATTTATTACCTAAAATGTATAAAGAAGAATTCTCCTTCCATGATGATTTGAATACCCTAGGGTACAGACTGCATACAGTTCATTCTTCCCCTTTACTGACCAATTTTCAGAAAAGTAAAGTGGTTCCTGAAAATCCTCTGAATATGACTAATGAGCTTTAATGCTTCTGAGAATCATAATGAACTCAATGATGTTAGACTATTTTGCGTATTTCAACCCACCAGGGTAATTACACAAGCATTTCTTAAAAGGAGAAAAATTTTATAAACATTATGCTTTATTTCCTTTGTATCACCACTTCTTGACTTAAGCCAAGCCTATCTTTAATATCATGAGCACATCTACTGCCTCTATTCTATTTTTAGCTATAAAAGTATATTTGTTATATTTGCTTTAAAAAATCTACTGCTGTCAGTCTTCTAGATATTCACTGTGAGTAGAATTGTCTTCTCTTGAGGATAGATAATTTTAAAAAATGATCTATTCAGAGAATTTGCCAATTGACTTAATGTTTATCAAGTGCTGTACAATTCAGACACCATATCCATGGCATATCACACAAGAAAATACTTTTTTCCTCTATTTAGGAATTATTTGAGAAAAAAAGAATTTTTTTGGACATTATTATTTTGAAGAAAGTACTGGGAGAGAATTAGAGATGATTGTGTGTATGTATATATGTGTGTGTGTGTTTGTGTGTGTGTGTGTGTGTGTGTGGTAAGACAGTGTGTGTGATCCCACTGAATAGACCTGCTTGATTTGCAGAAGAGCTTTAGACACTTATGAGATACTATGAACCCAAGGCCAAATAACTGTGAACTTTCCTGAATGTGATATTTACCTCGTTACTATTGAGATATTGCTGACAAAATGGAGGGCATAAGCTACTTTCTTGTATTATCCTTTCATCAGGAAAAATAAATGATAAATAGAAACTGGTTCTTTAAAAATGCAACTTACTATCCTCTTCTACCCCTTAAGCCACCTTAATTCTTTCTGTCCTACACCAGGATGCTGTCCTCATGGGCCTAGCTTCATTTTCAGTCTTTTACATTTCTTATTTCACAGGAACATTTAGCTAACAGGGTTAACTTAGACCAAATCATTCACCCATGTGCATTCCAAAGTAAATAATGGTGCTCTAAAGATCATTTTGTTTCCTAACTGACAAAGGATAGTTTATTTCACGCTATCCTACACACATAGTAAGACTGAAATTATTAATTTTTCTTTTTAGTATGATGAGAGCACATTTACATAAGCAATATATACTTATTGTAGAAAGGTTGGAAAATACTAAAGTATACACAGAATAAAGTAAGAATCACATATAATCATACTGCTCTGAGACTGCTATTCTTATCATGTTGGAGCTTTCTCTTCTGTTGTTTTATCAGTTTTTGATGATCTACTTTAATTATCAAAATTAGGAAACAGATTTTGAAGCTCTGATAGTAGTAATAGTTCCTTCATTAAAAATAATTGCATGGCTGTCTTATGATAAAACCTGGACAGCATTTTGTACTGATGTGGAGGGAAGACTTAAAAATATAGGTGGGGATTACAGGAAGTGCAGTTTTGGTTCAACTTAAAGCAAACTCCATTTTTCCAACATTTTAAGATCACAAATAACAGTGGTATGCTCTGCCAGTTTGTGACGATTCATGAAAGAGACTTGTTAAATTTTAAGAAATCTAGCAGGCTGGCATCAGAGTACTAGCCTGAAATTGACAATGGCAGGGGTATTTACATTATGGAAATTGGCAAATGCTGCAAACCAGGGCTCCCCACTCCACCTCCATTCTAACAACCCTGCAAGGCATAGGAAGGTAATTGTACATGACTGAATCAGACTAGGTAGTATCTAAGCAGGAGTAGTCCAGATTGTAGTGATCTGGAGACATTTGTGCAAGGGATCTCTTCATTTCTAGCCATGTTTCCCTGTGGGCAAAGGCAGCCAGTGTTTTTTAATCTCACAGTTTTGTTAAAAAAAAAAAACCAGAAATATGGACTTTTTTTTAATGTGAAATTTTCTGAATTTTAAAACACTATTAGAGATCGTGAAAAATGACTCTAAACACAAGATGTGGACCACCAAATTTCAAATCTTGCTAAAAAAAACCTGAGTTCCTTTTATCTGGCTGTGTAGGGAAGGGGTGAGTGTTTCCTTATCAGGTATGTCATAGCAAGGATTCTTGCTTTGAACAGGGGATTGACTGAATGATGTGCATGGTCCTTCACAATTCAAAACCTCCATGACTTGATGCTTGTGCACCTCCCTTCTCTGAAATACCTTTTATTATTTGCAGGCACTAATCATTATACCCATGTGACATTTCACTGTGATTGTGTTAAACTCTGCTTCATCTCTTGCATCAAGGGACACTGCAGAGGGCCATATTCTCAGAGGTTTGGAGGCTTCAGATTTTATAGACTCTTAGAAGGTCAGGGCTGGTAGAGGTTTGATGACAAGTCAATGAGCCTAAGGGTCATTAACCCAGAATCCATGACTGAGAGTAGATGGTAATTGTGAATCCCTTGAAATTTTCTGAGAAAAAGGTCCATAGATTTCATTCATTATTCAAGTATTCCAAAATGGGTAAGAACCATCCATATATGAGACTTTTCCAGTCATCAAACAAATACTTATTGAGTACAGGCTATATGTCAGATTCTATGGGTAAAAATTAGCAAGCAAGCAAAATGGAGACCAAGATCTCTCTTTTAACTCCAAAAGAGAAGGAAGAGAAGACACACAATTAAATAAGCAATTCTCTTAAAGCATGGTTATCCTGTGGCAAAAGAAGAACATAAACTGAGTACCTACCTAGCCTGGGAGGCATGGAGTATGGTTGTCATCAGAATGCAGTATTTGAAGAACTGACATTTAACTTAGTATCTAGAGGGTGAGTAGTAATTGGACAGCTGAAGAGGTGATTATCCTCCCAAACAGTTAAGAACCACAGAGTATATGTAGCACTTTCACTTCATATAGAAAGAAACTGAGAACTTAACAACCAGCAAATTTTCCCAAATCACTGGAATAGAGCAGAGCATGAAAAATTTGGTATACACATACAAATGAAGAAACAAATAATGAAAGCAAAGACCCTTTTGTTGTGGAACACTGACAATGAGCATTTTCCTTCATCTGGTTTATCTCTCCATGTTAGTGGTTGGGAATGAAAAGCCTCAACATCATGAGGGGTATCAATTAACCCAATGAGACCAGTTTTACCATAGATGGTGGCTTTGGTTGACCTGGTCTCCTTCTTTGCCTGCTGAGATGGTTCCTGCCCCTACATGGGGGTTTGCTCTTAACACACCCTAAGTTTGGTCAAGGAGTCTGAAACTCAGTGGCTTCCAACTTCAGGGTCTCCAATATCCTGTCCTTTCCCTGTAGAATTGGACATTGATAAATATTATTTGTATAGCCCCCAATTCGAGAGGACCTCTGGGGGTGAGAGCTCTGCCCATGCTTCATGATATTTCCAGACCAAGTTCCCTCAGCCTTGTTTGTAAAGATGCAGGCATTGAAATATTCACTTTCTGTCCCTTTTCTTCCCTCTCACGACACATACCATATGATTATATTAGCACCAAACCTCTGGGAATACTTCCTCTTCAGGAAATGAGTATTAATAATAATAACTATAATTGTATGTTAAAACTTTTTTGTTATTTTTTAGATTATTGTGTATCAGGTATCCAAAGATTCTAAAGAATTTTTCTAGACATCTACCTGCAAGGCTTGCTAAAAGCTGGCCAAACCTTAATTGGGTGCTCAAGTAACCTACCCCAGCTGGGACAATTTTGAAAGTGAAAGGGGGCTATTATAACTACACTGGTGAAGAGGTATAAACCAACATTCCCAGTCACTTCATTCTGAGCCCAACATCCATCTCTATCCGAAATGAGAAAGAGAGGAGTGTTATTAACATCCTTAAGCTAAATGAGAGGGAATCAAGAGTATTAGTAACTCCTTGCCACCTGGTGACAGCTGAGATAAAAGAATTCACATGCTATGGTTGAATGGTAGCCCTTAAAAAGATGCATTTATCCTCCCCCCTCAAAACTGGTGGATGTGACTTTTTGGGGAAAAAAAGCATTTTTGCAGATATAATTAAGATTCTTGAGCTGAGATCATCCTGGATAACCCATGTGAGCCTTAAATCCAATGACAAGTGTTCTTACAAGAGACAGAGGAGGAAAAGACCATGGCAAGGAGAATTAATGTAAAGATGGAGGCAAATATTTGAGTTATGCAGCTATAAGCCAAGGTATTCCTGGGGGTAGAAGAAGCTGGAAGAGGAAAGGAAAAATTCTCCCATAGAACCTTTGGAGGGATCATGGCTCTGCAGATGCTTGATTTTAGTCTTCTGCCTTCGCAACTGTAAGATAATAAGTTTCTGTTATTTTAAATCATTCAGTTTATGGAATTTACTACGACAGCCCTAAAAACAAATATACAGGCCCATCCCAAGATAGAGCACATGAGAATTCCTGGAAGACTATTGTTTCTTGAAGTTTGGGGCTACAGAGCCTGGTTTCTGGTTCCTGCTACTTCAAGGTAAGGAGGGGAGTCTACAGGCAAAACCAACTACACTTTCGCAAAGGGTAGGGAAAGAATACATGGTTCTCTTTGAAGAGTGGACACTTCTGAGAGAATCCTGGTTAGATATATGATGAAAAGACTATTCCCAAGAGGACTTTTTTCAGGGACAAAGCAACACCTAGTACATACTGCTGGAACTGGAGCAGAGGAAGGTATTAGTTATCTACAGTTGTGTAACAAATTATCCCACAACTTAGTACCATAAAACAACAAATGTTTAATATCTCACACAATTTCTAACTGTCATGAGAGCAGCTTGGCTGGGTGATAACCAGCTCAGGTTTCTTATGAGTTTGTACAAGAACTGCCAGAAAAAACTACAGTCATCCAAAGGGTTGCCTAGGCTATAGGATCTGTATTCAAGGTCACTCACAGACTGTTAGAAAATACCTTCAGTTGCTCAGTGCGCTGCCTCTTCACAAGGTTGTTTACAACATGATAGCTGACTTTCCTTGGAGAGAGTAATGAGAGAGAAGGAGAGACCAAGACAGAAGCTGCCGAGTGTTTTATAACCTAATCTTGGAAGTGATAGACCATCATTTTTCTTGTATTCATTACCAACCCTGGTACAAGGTGGGAGGGGACTACAGAGGGAGAACACTAGAAGGCAGAGATCGCTGGGCACATCTGGCTTGTTATCAGGAGTGGAATTGTAAGAAGCCAGCAAGAGAGTCCTCTGTAGCCATCTGGGATTAGTGTAATCAATAGTCAAGAAAGAATTACAGATGGCACCTGCTAAGTAAAAGAGTTTTTTTTCCCCCTCTTTCTCCTTTATTTTTTGCTCTGCTATTCCTTTTTCCGAAGGAGTCAGAGGTAGCAGAGATAGCTGGATCAAAGAAAAAGAAAAAAATACTGCCCCTTGCTTCACTGATGATCAGCAGAAATACAGATGAGGAGTAAGCTTGCGAAAAAAGAAATGGAATCTCTGAAGGATGAGAAAAAAATTTTTGTTTGTTTTGTTCACTTTTTATGACACAAAAGTTGAGAAAGATATAATGAAACAAGCTTCATAAATTGTCAACATTTTGCTCTCTCTCTCTTATGGATGTGCTCTTTCCCTGGCTGTATTCATCTTCTCATTCCCTGTTAGTCTTTCCTGATCAACATAGCCCACAGATCTTCCTCTCCTCTGAACTTCTGGTAGGTTTCAGTAGAGCCTGGAACCCAAATTCTAGGGCTTCATGATGGGATACTTATCTCTGCTCTTAACTGGAGGGTCCCAAGTGATGCCATTATTGACTGGCCAGGCTCTATGAAAGGGAATGGAATTGGGGAAAGAGAGGGATGGGCCAGAAGATGGACATCGACTGATATATGCAGAAGCAGCCTCCCTGGAATAAGGATGAAGATTTATGGGCAACTGGTGCTGGGAGCTGTCCGATGCACAGAAGCTGCTCCAAAGTCTGGAAGAGATTTTATGTTTAAGGTACCAAGATAAATCAGAGTAGGCTTACAGTGAAAAGAATCTAGAAGTAAAAGTCAAGAGTGGGTGTTCACCCCAGATCTGCTCCTAATTTGTAATGTGACCTAGGTCAAATCATGTCATCTCTCTGGTCTCCAGGGCCTTTTTTACTCCCCCCAAAAAAATCAGCAGGAGGAATTGACAATCTAATTCCAAAGTTCACCTAGAACAGTGTCTTTTGATCTTTTTATGAAAATTATTTTTGTTATTAATATTATCACTATTCTAAGGGAATGTTTTAATATTTTTTTCTAATCACCCCCCCATGAAATTTTAATACCACAAATATAGAACATATCTGTTTAACTGATGTATGTATCTCCATCAAGTACTTAATCATGGAGAGAGTGAGATTTTTCACCCTCCAACAGCTTATTCCCACCTTCTTGGAAGTGATATCATTTCCATTGAGAATGCATGATCTAGAATTTAAAAGGTAGAAAATAATTTGAAAAAAATACAGAACAAGAATTATGAAAGATCACCTTTCCAAACTAACATCAAAACATGCTAAAAATTACATTAATTAAGAGTGTGTTGGTATGGCAATAGACAATGGAGAACAACATCTTAAAATATTCACATCTATATGGAATATTTAGGAATTTATTATGACCATCTTGGCATTTCAAAGTCAGTGAAGAAAAAGGAAACTCTTCAAAAAACGATTTGGGGGAAAGAGACATCCATTGGCAAAAATAAGCCAGATCCCTGAATCCTCTGAATAAATAAATTGTAGGTATATTAAAGAGGTACACATATAAAGTAAGTCCACAAAAGATTATTAAAAATATAGAAAATAAGTTACATTTAATTTTTTAAATTATTTCATTATTTCTGCCCCCCATCTTAATCACTGAAAGATTTAGGGCATACTTTCTTTCATATTGTTCCAGTATTTTTAGTTCTCTAGGGCACTCATTCTCTTATATGTTGCATGTATGGACACACTTTCACTCTCACACACTTTCATACACGTTCACTCTCCTTCTTGTGGTTTGTAATTTTTTTGTGTGAGCTCATCTTGGCAGGATTGTGCCCTGGTTTGTGAGAGCAGACCTACAGAGGATTTTTACATTTTGACTCTTCTGGACCTTCAGGGGTTCTAGACTCTTGTCTATCTTAATTAATTCTTGTTTGGGGATCCCATATGACATAAGTAGTATATATTCACATCCCACAAACTGGCGTGAGTACAGGTTTCTATTCTTCATAGGAGACATGTTCTTCTCCATTGAAAGCCAATGAAAGATGATACATGTGAGAAAGATTTCAAGGATTCTAACTTAATGAAAAGCACTCAGATGCAGCTACTACCTCTCAGAGAGGTCCTGAGGGTCCAGAAGAACTCATCCATGTCCCGAACTAAGTAAACATCTGGATGCATGCCACATAGGAGGCTTCAAACACCAACTGGTATGGACTGTGCTTCCAGGCAAGTGAAGTAACATTTGCCCCTTTGGGGACACCACTAATCCAGTCCTAACTAGCAGAGACAGGAGCCTCTGCAGGACAGGCCCATAATGGGGCAGTGGGGAAGACAGATGGGACTTTTAAGTTGGACTTGGTGAGTTTGCCATTGTGTGAATTACTGAGAGATCAGGCCAAGATGTCATTAAAGGGCTTGAAAAAGAGATTAGATAGGCTTTGGTTGGAGAAATATTAAATATTTTTATCCTAGCAGTCCAAATATTAAACACTTTTATGCTTGGATCCTAGCAGTCCAAAGGGTTCATGAAGCTGAAAACACACCTATTACAAAGAATGTGGAACTCTTGAGTCAAATACATTGAAGTTCCATTTTCCCTGTCAGGTAAAAACAGCAAGTCATACGATGACATGTATGATACAATCCCATTTATATGAAAACATTAAAAAAAAACTGTATTTCTATATATCTTCCTATCTATACATCCATCTATCCATTTAAATGAAGCATGTTGTGTTACACACTATCTCTGTGACCTTATGTAAGTTGCTTAGTGTCTCTGTGCCTCAGATTCTCCCCTCACCCATATTGGTAAAGAGGAATAATAACGGTAAATGCCTTATGTGACCTATGAAGATTGTATGAGTTGTATAAGGACTATTTGGTTTAGAATTACTTTTGGCATCTGCTAAGTGCTGTAAGTTTTGATTTCATTATTCTCTAATGAATTAAACAAGGTCTAAAAGATGTTTACCAAACTTTATGGAAATCATCTCAGAACAGAAGAGGATGGTTAGGTAGAGACCTAAAGTTTCAATTTCATTTCCAACCTTACCCATCCCTCCAAAAAATCTCACTTTAGAACTCTTAGAATATTTAAGTACAAAACCTATTCCTACGATACTTGTATAGCTTTAAAATGTAAAAATAAAATGTTTTCTCCAAAAGATAACCACATGTCCCTTCAGTGATAACCCTCTATGACTCTTCTAATACCTCCTGGTCTTTTTTTTTTTTTCGCCTCTTATCGCAGCCCCTCACTAATATCCATTCCTTCCCATACTGATATTAGTCCTTATTTTGTAATTTTATACCATGAGTTATCTTTTCTGTGTCAAAGTTTTGTCTTTCCAAGTAGACTTTCAACTAGTTCATGCCAGCATGGTCTCATACCTTCATTTATAACATTACCATAAAAAATATAATGTGGCAAATAAGGCCAATGTCCAGATTAACTTACTCACCACCATTTAAATCCAGAGAGGCTGTAATGCTGATGTAATCAGTTCTTTTAAACTCATTTTAGGTTCTTGGGTGCCTCATCAGTTAAGTGTCTGACTTTGGCTCAGGTCTGATCTGATCCTGGGATCTATCCCCAAGCAGGGCTTCGCAATCAACAGGGAGTCAGCTTCTGCCTCTACCTCTGCCCCTCCACCCTCTATCAAATAAATAAATAAAATCTTTTTAAAAAATTAAAAATTAAAAAAAAAAAAACACCTCATTTTAGGATTCAATCCTCAGGTTTTCTTGTCTATACTTGCTCCACTGAGTCACCAACAGAATCCCCAACACACACAATCTAGATTTTAAGTCTTATACTAACTAGTTATATGTGGTCTTATACTAGTTATATGTATCAGACAATGTTTTAACTTAGTTATTCTCAAACCTTTTGGTCTTTGGCCCCCCTTTACATTCTCTCTTAAGGACACTGAAGAGCTTCTGTTTCTATGGGTCCCATTTATCAATATTTGTAATACTAGAAATTAAAGCTGAGAAAATTTCAAAATAGTTATGAATTCATTTAAAATAATGATTGAAATAAATCACAAATCTCTGATGAGAATTATGATAAAATGTTAACGTAAATACTTCCATATGGAAAAGAACGTATTTTTCAAAACAAAAAATGTGAGAAGTGATTTTATTTAAATTTCTGTAAATCTCTTCAGGGTCTGGTTTAATAGAAGAAATCTGGATTCTTCCATCTTCTGAATTCAGTCTACTGAGATAACACGTCAGGTGGTCTCTTAAAAACTCCACTGTACACTTATGAAAGAGTAGGAAGGGAAAGGCATTTAACAGCTTAGTATTACTATAAAAGGAGAGTGAAAATGTTAAATATGTCTTTGTATAATTATGAAAATAGTTTTGATCTTGCAGAACCCTTGAAAGAACTGCAGGGACCACAGGAGGCCCCAGACCACACTTTGAGACGATCACACTTTGGGAAGAACTGTTCTGATTTAATCCTCAAAAAGGCTCTGTAAGGTGAAAATGATTATTATTCCTTTTTCACAAATAAGGAAATTAAAGCCCAGAGTGGTCAGGGAAATTGCCTCAAGTTAACAGCTGGTAAGTGGAAAAGTCAGAATTTGAGCCCAAATCTAAACCTTGAACCACTATGCTATACGGCTTTTACAGTAGCCTGCACATACCTCCATGACCACATTCTCCTGACCACATAGAGGTCAATGATTGCCCTCGTCCATCTCAACCTCTGACTGTGTATCTGTGTATCCACCTACCTACTTTTGAGAGATCATTCATAATCCATCTTTCTAACTCTTGTCTTGATAATGTCTAATAATATAATTTGAATAAATAAATAAATAAAAGCACTGGCTTTTTTTTTTTTTTTACATTCATACAAGTAATATCAGGACTAAAAAATAACTTTTCAGTGGTTATTTCAACTGTTCACTACACCCCTAAGGATGAGATGCCGGCTTCCTAGTCTTAAAGCTGGGAACAGATGTCTAAGAAGGGTGGTCTTTGAAATAGATTCTATAGTAATTGGTGTAAGAAAGGCAGTCACAGAAAGCAGAGCTCTAAGGCTATTTCAATACTCTGCCTGATTTAGAAGTATACCAGCAGATTGAAGTCTACATTCTTAGCAAAATATCACTTGCTTTTGCAGTATTAAGTTCATGTTGAATGGCCTCAAATTATACATTGTAATATGCTTGGAAGGTCTGTTCCCAGCCTTTTGGTTCAACCACGTAAATATCCATGGGTCCTCTGTGCATTCAGTTGTGAACATCAATTACTTAATAGACCTGAAACATGAGAAGTAGGAAAGAAAATCCTTGAGCTCATATATCTAACAATATTTCATTACGATCAACTTCATTTGAATGCTAGTGATAGGGGACAAACTCTTGGTTTATAACTTTACCGTGAGTTGATCATTGAAAGTGTTATTTTGTACATCACCACAAACGTGGGGGTCTGATGGGACCCACAGAGTGAAAAATCGGACTTTACCAGCTGAAGTTTTAATCAGAAGAACCACAGCTTAGTTAGCCCATTGTTTTTGCTTGG
Source organism: Mustela putorius furo (assembly GCF_011764305.1). Lineage (NCBI taxonomy): Eukaryota > Metazoa > Chordata > Mammalia > Carnivora > Mustelidae > Mustela > Mustela putorius. Next base: position 25,408,890 of record NW_025421341.1, read on the forward strand.
GCACTCTAGGGTTCTGAAAAAGAACACATGAGATGCATAACAGGCAAAATGAGGAGGAAGAGAAAAGGGAACATATTCGTGCTTATCTAAATCAAAGAAAGCTTACTAAGTAATTTACTTTCCCTGATTATTCTCAAAGAATGCCTGGATTCCTCTCCATTCAAGCTCTTGTCCTTAACTGCCAACACCCTGAATATTTTTTTTTTTCCTCATGCAGATTTTGAACGATAGGTATTCTAGAGTCAGGGGGAGTTTTATTGTTCTTAAGCTTGTCCTCTTGATAAGGAAGAAGCCAGAAAGGACCAGGGTCCCAGGTGATAAAGAAGGGTCAGTCTATCACAGAGGATCTAATTTGTTCAGAAGCTGCTGTACATTATTCATGACTTAATATTTCCAGTCCATACACTGCCCTACAACCCCAGGACAGAATAGAAGTCATCAGAGCAAACAGGCACTCCCTTTCCTAGAGAAAATAGCTCCCTGTCAGTGGGCTCTCATGGCACCCAAAGCCTGATGACTCTGTTCCATCAGCATCACTTTGATTACCTCCTACTCTGTGAAACACAAAAAAATGACCACAGTCCATTAATGGCAAACAGAAAATTCCTCTAAGTGGAGATGAAACAGTGGTGCCTCCAGATGATCATTTAGAATATAATTAATAAAAAAAAAAAAAGATGGAGAGTAACGTGATTCAAGAATATGGTAAACTGAAACAATTAATTAGGAATAAATGGCTAGAGAAAGCATTATCTGATGAAAAAGTGCTATTAAATGCCACATATTAATAAGAAAAAAATTAGGTAAATGATTTCTATTTTATGATGGTAATTCATTCAAATTTAAACAATCCAAGGAGAGATGATAATGAATGGATGCTTTCCAAGGAAATGTTCATTTAACAAAAAATGCAAATTATTTATATTTTTACCTTCTAAGATAGGAAACATACAATAATATCTTCTAGAACAGTTTTGCTCTGAGCAGTGTGTTTTGGAACAGAGATTGTATATGATGAGTAATATGACCTTTTATACCCTATTATCTGCCTCATTTGAAGTTCAACAGATGTATTACCACAATTACATATTTCCAGCTAAAATACCAGTTCTGGGAAAAATTACCATATTCATTATGAAGCCTTCTCACTTTCTAATTTCTATTGTCTGGAAAGGTCCGAACATCCTGTGTTTTAGTGTGGCCCAGAGTTTTGAGCCATCGGGCCCACACCCTAAGGCAAGTAGGATTTCAGTAGGCTGCTCAGGGTTTTCTGCTTGAGCCACATATCTAAATACAGTCCACACACACATCCCACCCTAATTTCTGATGATTTCCTTATCCCTCCATTTTGAACCTCGCCCCTCTTGTTGGCCTTAATGCTTATCACTGCCTTCCTAACCATGACCTTGATGCCGTGATGCCTCAGTGACTTGGTCAAGATTCTTAAGAATAAGTAACAGAAGTAACTCTGACTGGTTTTAGTGGGGGAAAAAAAAAGTTATTGGGTTTGCTGACTAGCTCACAGAGTGTCTGGGAAGTCCAGTGTCTAAAATCACGGTGCAAAGCTAATCTGGTGAAGGCAACTCTGCTGTTCCCCTTAGGTGGGAGGTGTCACTGCTAGCAATAGTAACACCATTGGCAGTGAGCACAGGAGGCTTATATTAAGGGGCCTGTGTGAATCTATACATAATTTCTATCACTGCCATCAAAGCCATGTCATATTACCTATTCCGGCAACATCGGGGAGGCTGGGCAAAGATTTGGTTTCACACAATCTTAACTTGGAGCATCTGAACCACATAATTTTTTTTTACTTCCCCAAGGCTAACATGGCTATTCCCCCTACTAAGTGCCCAACTTACCAACCAAAGAAGCCAACACTGAGTCCCTGTGTGGTGCTACTCCTATATAGAGGGACAGGACTATACAGAGGGCAACACTAAGTCACAGGGAGTTAAGCTAGTTTCTGGTCTTCCCTGCCCCCCTGCCACATTTTTCTTTTTTCTCAGTTTTTCTTTTTCTTTATTTTTTTTTAATTTCTTTTCTTCTGCCAATCAATTAATCAGTTTTGTGAATAACGTAGCAAGCTTCATCTTTTGTAACTTAATCAAGATTGCCAACCAATCAGTCCTTTAATGAGGATTGCATTCCAAGAGATAATTCCACCACTGCACAGATCTTCTGCTGGAGCAACACTAGTAAATTATAGCATCGAAATCGTGTTTCTTCTTGGCAGACTTTGAGTTTAAAGGTGATAAGCGTCTGCATTTTATGACCCCAACCCCCATGGTGGCAGCAAAACCTTAGAAGTTCTGGTTAAGAGAGATTTATGGATTTCCTAAAAGACTGCATCTGGTTTTCTAGAATGACTTTTTTCCCTCTAGATTAATTTTACAGTATCAATACATAATTCACACATGTATATCATCGATGAACAAAGAAAACAGAGACCATGAGAGAGAAGAGGTGGATCATCCCAAATCAGCTAGATTATCCAGGACTTTTAGTTGCAATTGACAGAAACCCAATTCAAAGGAGCTAAAGAAAACCCAGGAATTTATTGACTTTCATACCTGGAAATAATATGGATGAAAGGCCTGTCTGGCCTCAAGGACCCAAATAATATTACCAGGTTGTCCTTTGCCTCAGGGTTTTGCTGCTTTCTGTGGCTGGCTTCAGGTCCTTATAATGGGGACTGGCTGCTTACGTGTTATGTGGATAGTGGGGAAAAGATGCCCACAGGCAATCTTGGGTCTACCATCCCAGTTTAGCTACTCCAAAACAAAAGAGAAGCCTTAAATTTCCCAGCATCCATCTAGAAAATCTTCAGGGAAGTACTAAGTGGTTTGGCTTAGGTCACATGCTCATCCCCATGGGCTTATCATTATGGTCAAGGGGAAAGGTAATTCTAATTTGCCAAACCCAGGTCATGTTCTTGTGTCTTTGACCAAGGAATGGAGTGGTATAACTTGAAACTTCCCAAAACCACCTAAAGAGGGAAAAGAGTGGTTACCTAATAGAAGCAGGATGTAGTGCCACAGGCAGGAAGTGATAGATACAGACTCAGTGAAAAGCAAGATGTCTGCTCAGAGGGGTGTTAGCAGAAGTTATCTCTCTCATTCTCACGAAAAGAAAACCCTGACTTGGAGCATTTGCGATTTCTGCAATGCAAATTCTTCTACCATGGCAAATTTTGAGCTACCCATGTGGCATCACAGAATGAATGCAGAGTTGGGAAGATCAACACAGTAGCCTCACATTTTAAGACATCTCCCCCCTACAGATATGACAGAAGCACACAACCTCAAGGGCACAGATTCTAGTGAAATGCAGGAATTTTAGGTAATGAGTTTGAATATTCATTTCCTTTGGTCTTAAATACAAGTTAATTGCAAGTATAGTAACTTAATTTTTAATAAATGCTGTGTTTAACAGCTGGTTCACAAATTTCTGAAAATTTAACGAGTAGTCACATAGCAGGCTCTAGCATGCCATGTGGATTTAAAATAAAACTAGTCACAGTGGGACATAAAATGAATTGAAATTACTACACATACACTAAGGCAGCCACAATGGGAAGAAGGACTTGGTTCCCCCTTTCAAAATAAGTTCAGGTAACTACAGTCTCAGGATGCAGGAGACCTCCTGGTTCCTGCCCACACCTACCCTGGAAGGGTCTGGATCTGCCCTGTCATCTGGACCCACTTTTGGGCCCAAGGGAACTTTATTTATTTACTGGGAACATAAGTAAATATCAGAGTCACACTACGATGGGAGGAGATAACCTGCCTACACAAAACATCTGCCTCTGCTTCCTCCCCTCTGTCAAATCACAGTCAGCACCAAATTTGCTCAGTTACATGGTCTAGTATATATATATATTTTTTAATTTTTTATTTTTTATAAACATATATTTTTATCCCCAGGGGTACAGGTCTGTGAATCACCAGGTTTACACACTTCACAGCACTCACCAAAGCACACACCCTCCCAAATGTCCATAATCCCACCCCCTTCTCCCAAACCCCCTCCCCCCAGCAACCCTCAGTTTGTTTTGTGAGATTAAGAGTCACTTTTGGTTTGTCTCCCTCCCAATTCCATCTTGTTTCATTGATTCTTCTTCTACCCACTTAAGCCCCCATGTTGCATCACCACTTCCTCATATCAGGGAGATCATATGATAGTTGTCTTTCTCTGCTTGACTTATTTCGCTAAGCATGATACGCTCTAGTTCCATCCATGTTGTCGCAAATGGCAAGATTTCATTTCTTTTGATGGCTGCATAGTATTCCATTGTGTATATATACCATATCTTCTTGATCCATTCATCTGTTGATGGACATCTAGGTTCTTTCCATAGTTTGGCTATTGTGGACATTGCTGCTATAAACATTCAGGTGCACGTGCCCCTTCGGATCACTACATTTGTATCTTTAGGGTAAATACCCAGTAGTGCAATTGCTGGGTCATAGGGCAGTTCTATTTTCAACATTTTGAGGAACCTCCAGGCTGTTTTCCAGAGTGGCTGCACCAGCTTGCATTCCCACCAACAGTGTAGGAGGGTTCCCCTTTCTCTGCATCCTCGACATGGTCTAGTATATTTAATTTTATTAATTATTAATACTCTTTTTATTTTTTACTCTTTTATACTTTTATGTAAAAGTATATGCTTTTTATATATAAAAAGTATTTACATTTTATATTTAATACTCCTAAAAGATACTCCTAAATTATAACACATAATAAGATAACCCTAAAACTCACTCCTTTCTCCTTTCCTTTCTTCCTTCATTTCTTTCCTTCCTTCCTCCTTCTTACCTTCCCTCTTACTTTCCCTTCATTCACCCCCCTCCTGCCTGCCTTCCCCCAGATAGCCTACTATGTGTCTAGCACTGTATCAGAGATGGAGTCTAATTATGGTGTATAAATATAAAATGCAACCTTAAATGGACCCAATGCACACATATACATATATTTTTCATACAATACATCAGAACATGATGCTATTATTAACAGTATTATGTATCCTATAATTCTCACCATCTGTAGGATGTGTATTTCTTAGTGCACAGATGGCTTATCTTGAATTATCCATAAATTTCCTTTAAAGCAAGAAGAGCTGGCTTCCTATTTTGGGTGGCATGGCTGAATTTTAAATCCCTTCGTCAGAAATTATTACACATTGGCAAAGACATCTGGTCACTTACCTGGTAAATATAGGACTTCCCATAAAGTCCAGCCTGACGCATGACCGCATATGCCAGATTTGCCAAAATAGGTCCTACAAAGCCATGAGCCAGCTGCTGAACTGCTCAAATCCTCCCACAGCCTTTATGTTCTAGCTTCCTCAACGTCTTCCTATTTATACAAAAGACACCTTCTTCCCTGACCTCGCAGCAGTCTAAATCCACAATTCCTCACTTCATTTATTTATGAGTAAGCATAGTATTTTTTTTAATTTTTGCTTTTTTTACATGATGTTTTTCTTTTCTTTTTAAAATTTTATTTATTTATTTGACAGAGATTACTAGTAGGCAGAGAGGCAGGCAGAGAGAGAGAGAGGAGGAAGCAGGCTCGCTGCTAAGCAGAGAACCCCATGTGGGGCTTGATCCGAGGATCCTGGGATCATGACCTGAGCTGAAGGCAGAGGCTTTAACCCACTGAGCCACCCAGGCGCCCCTACATGAAGTTTTTCAATGCTATTCTAACCTCAAATTATTCCAGTTTCTGTAGCCATTTTCCTGCCATGCATTCCCATTCTTGATTTCTGACTAGACCAGTGGAGAAGTCCTTAAGTACTTAGGTACTTAAGTAGTAAAGCTCAACATGCATCAAAAAAGATACTGGGCTTATTTGTGGAGCATAACAAATAACATGGAGGACATGGGGAGATGGAGAGGAGAAGGGAGTTGAGGGGAATTGGAAGGGGAGGTGAACCATGAGAGACTATGGACTCTAAAAAACAACCTGAGGGTTTTGAAGGGGTGGGGGTTGGGAGGTTGGGGGAACCAGGTGGTAGGTATTAGGGAGGGCACGAATTGCATGGAGCAGTGGGTGTGGTGCAAAAACAATGAATACTGTTAAGCTGAAAAGAAATAAAAAATTTTAAAAAAAGATACTGGGCTAAGAGAAAAATCTACTAAAGGAAGTTATAATTTTCTGTGCGTTTCTAAAATCTAAAAGTAAAGCAAAGAAATTATAAAGCTCTCTCAAACATTTGCCCCAAGAGAGGACCATTTCTATACCTGTAGTTAAACAATTTGTTAGCTCGAATTAGTCTAGAATTCTCATCTTTTGCAGGGAAATCAGAACAACAAAACTGTCCAAATGTCTCAAGATCCAGATCCCATCTCCTAAATACCTTCAAGTCTCCACTATGAGAGAGCTTTGGGGCCAGACTGCTGCTCCAGGGCAAAAAGCCATGCCTTTATAAGCAGAGAGAAATTGTTTTGTATACATATTTTTATTTTATGCTCATTGGCAATGAGGGAAACCAATTGGATTGGACAAAACCAAAAGCCACATTTGTTATCAAGGAATAATGGATAGCAAATTGAACCTCCAAGGCCTATCAGGCAATCAATAGCTTCCTATTTTTTTCTTCCTTTCATATTTTCAGTTTATAGCAGCAATAAATACATTGGTGCATGAAATTTACTGGAGTATAATGACCAGCTGGCATTTCTGACCAGAAGCTGAACAGGGCAACCTCATCCTTTCCCTGCTGTCATCAACCCAGATAATGTTTTGAGCCTTGGTTATTAGTCCCCAAATGACATTTAATTATAGTTCTAATTGGAGGTCTCATGGCTATTCTTCTAAATTGAGGTGTTGCTCAGTGAAGTCTTGTAAAATGATTCAAAAATCCACTAAGCAGTTGAACATTATATCCATGCTTTTTTGGTTTATCACTGTGGGTAACAGGAATCACTAGTTTGTATCTCTTTTTCCTAACCCTTTTCCTTCTAAACTAGGAAATAACTGAACTGTGTTCTTCACTGCAGGACTCAGACTGTATCAGAAAAACATCATCTGCTAAAAGGTATTGTCTCCAGAGATAGTCAAGTGTGCACTCAGCATATGCACAACAAAATGCTGCTGAATCCTGTTTTATATGTTGTCAAGCTGAGAACGGCAAGTCTGACATACGGATCCGGAGCATATCAAAAACATTGCTGGATGTTATTAGTGGTAATCATATTAGAAGCTTACTTTTTTTATTATTCATTTGTTTATTAATTCTTTTCAGTAACTACTCCTTAAGGGATGTGATGGTCATATTTTTTCCTCAAGTAAAATTGTCCTTATGCAATTGTTTTGTGTAATTCACATTTCATGCTCCTTTAAGTGAAAGATTATAATATAAAACTGACCACTGAGTTTTTTCATTTCATATTTCAGCTTCAGAAACACAAAATTATTTATATGCAAGAGATTTTTTTTCTAATGTATGCTTTCTGGATAAATTTTTTTTTTCATAAAAAAAAGAATGTTATCTTTTTATCAGTGAATCTCTATGGTCAAGACAGGTATAGTACTTAGTAGCCACCCAAATACTTGCTAAATCACATCTGACTGCACGCATATGGGAATAATATTTTCTGACTATGGTGCCACTGCTGCATATCGGTCTATGGTGTTACACCAGTCAAGGTAATCAGTGCAAGCTTTTAAATCATTTCTTAGTTATACACTGTATTTGTTTTATTGAATATGGATTTTTTTTTAAGATTTTTATTTATTTATTTGACAGAGAGAGATCACAGGTAGGCAGAGAGGCAGGCAGAGTGAGAGGAGGAAGCAGACTCCCTGCTGAGCAGAGAGCCCAATGTGGGGCTCGATCCCAGGACCCTGGGATCATAACCTGAGGTGAAGGCAGAGGCTTTAATCCACTGAGCCACCCAGACACCTCTTGAATATGGATTTTTTAAGAAGATTTTATTTATTTATTTGCAGAGAGAACAAGCAAGAGAGCACAAGCAGGGGCATCAGCAGTGGGAGAGGGAAAAGCAGACTCCTGCCTGGGCAGGAAGCCTGAGGTGGGGATTCATCCCAGGACCCCGGGATAAAGATCTGAGCAGAAGGCAGATGCCCAACCCACTGAGCCATCCAGGTACCTGAACATGGATTTTAAGATAAATGAAGGCTAATGTATGAAATGAAATGATTCTACCTAAAATACTGTGGCATAAAGAGGACATGGTAGGGAATTTGCATTTCGAAGAGCGAGACTTCACATGGAAGAAGAAAATTTGCACCTGCAGGGTGCCTTTTTACCTTTTTCCCCATAAAACACTGGAAAGATTTTTCACCATTCACTCTGATGCTGGGCGAGCCTCAGCTTCCTCAATCTGTAAAATGGGGATAACAGTACAACCTATTCCACAGGGTGGATGGAAAGATAAAATAAAATCAGGCATCTGGTTCTTTCTTCCCGCGCCAGGCCCAGAGTCAGGACTCCCCACAAAGCAGCCAGTACTTTGCTTCTCTTGCTTCTCTCTCCTCCTGCCTGCCCTGCAAGCACTCCAGCACTCCCTTCCCTGGTGCGATGGGGAGCGATCAGCCATCGTGGCCTCCGATGCTGTCCCCAGGGCTGATGAAAGGTCTTCCCTTGCATCTCTGGCTGGAGATGAGAACAGCAGATGATTTGCTGTAAAACAGAAAGCTAATGATCTCAAATCACGAGAGGAAGGTTTCATTTTACCCGCAGCAATACCTGGGCAACTTCACGTGTCTCGCAAGCATAGAGCTTCTAAGAGAATCTCCAAGTAGCTGGTTTTTTTTTTTTTTTTTTTTTTTTTTTTTTTTTTTTTTTTTTTTTTTTTTTCCCTGTTAGAAGAGAATGTGAAGGCCTAATTAGCCTGGGGAATTCAGGAATATTGCAGCAACACAGTCTGCTCTTGTTTGCTCCGGCCTCTGCACCTGCCATCACACAGGCATGATCTGGGCGGCATCTGCCCATAGAGCTAGGAATATCTGGCTTCCCACCTTGACGGCTTTGCTGACAGTTTACAAAGCCAACCAGCCCAGAGGAGCAAAACGGAAAAGATTATTTGAATCTGCTTCTGTGATCAGTAGAGACTTCACAGGAAGAAGGGCATCTTGTCCTTTCTCAATTTCACGTAAGCATTCAGGCAGGTAAACCGGAGAGGGACATGTACTTGCCTCCCAGACTTATCACATTCCTGTTGTCTCTGTTCTGACGGCTTTGGTCTTTCAGTTGAAGAAAAATGAGGCTTAACACTTTCCCTGTAAATCAGGAAAGTGACCCAGGGTCCCTGAGGGTCTGAGCAAAGGTGGGATTAACTGGTAACCCAGAGGCTATACAGAATAGACTAAAAGGAAAATTTACAGTAGCAACATTGTGCCACGCTAGACTGCGAGAATGTTCGTTGTGCTGCCCAAATCTACTTCTTGTCTAAATCAACAGTTAAACCACCAAAGGATGGACCGGCTCTTTCCAGTTCAAATCAAGCCATCAACCACTTGCTGTATAGTTATTTTTCTTTTCCAAATAGACACAGTCTTAGAGACCTGGTCTTCGTATCAGAAGCCAGAAGCTAGACTTGGGCTCTCTATTCATGTTTTGTTTTCACTGGATACAGGAGAGTGGAGGGTAGTACAAAGCTTGGGACTGAGCTCACACATCTGGGTTTGAGATTCATGTTTATTTATAAATGTGTGATTGATTTTAAGTACGTTACTTAAACTCACTGTGTCTCTAGCTCTTCATTTGTAAAATGAGAATGATGACAGTCTTTCTCCCAATACCCAAGACTTCAGTGAAGTTAACAGCAGGAAAAGAAAAACTGGATTTGAAAGTAGAAAACCACTGGTTATGGACGTTATTAGAAGTAAAAATTGGACGATTTTCAAGTAGATCGCAACCATTCCTATAAGTATTTGTTGAATAGCTTTTAATAACAGACATTCTTTGAATTTAGACAAATAGGGGCAAGATCTCAGTTGCACCATTTAATAGCTGAATGACACGGGATAAGTGACCTAGAATCTCTGGGCCTCAGCTTCCTCATCTGTAAAGTGGGACAATAATAGTCAATTCCCTCCCTCCAAGGGCTGTGGAAGTCTGGCAGCCACACTGTTATCAAGAATCTAGCCTCAAGAATGGCTCGGTCGGTTAGGCATCTGACTCTTGATTTGGCTCAGATCATGATCTCAGTCATGGTCGTGAGACTGAGCCCTGAATCATGGGATTCTGTACTCAGTGGGGGAGTCGGGTTGAGGACTGTTCCTCTTCTCTGTTCCTCCCTCTCTCTCTCAAGTAAATAAATAAATCTTAAAAAAAAATAATAAAACTGGGTGCCTCGGTGACTTAGTTGGTTAAGCATCTGCCTTGGGCTCAGGTCATGATCCCAGGGTCCTGGGAACAAGTCCCACCAGGTTCCTTGCGCAGTGGGGAGTCTGCTTCTCCCTCTGCCTGCCACTCCCCCTGCTTGTGCTCTTTCTCTCTCTCCCTCCCTGACAAATAAATAAATAGAATCTTTAGACAAATAAAATAAAATAAAATAATCTGGCCTAAAGTGAGTTCCCTTTTCCTGTTACCTGAATGACAGTGGTGTGGGCATAGAAGACAATGCCAGTAATCAAAGAAGACTTATTTTGTAAACATGAAAGGAGCAGTAAGAGTTCTCCCCATCCAGCCTTTGAAATGTCATTTGCCTTCTTTGCCTTGTACCTCTCTTATAGCGAAATGCTAACTCTTATCCTGGACAATCACAACCGATCCAAAATTTAAACCATAAAACTGAACCATCAATAGGAAGTTAGAGAATTTTTTTTTTTAAGTTCAGAATGCTTCCCAAATAGTAATAAGATCTATTTAAGCCTAAGACCGTGAGTAAGAACATAAGAAACACTTAAGTCCTATAAAAATGGGTTTATTGTTTCCAATAGATATTATTGACTCTGGTGTAAGATGCTGTGGGAACCAATGAAGTTTCTTTTATTTGCACATCATCCTCTGTTTTGTTTAATGTATGTTCTGGCTTTGGAAAGGAAACGACTTTTTATCTAACTTTGCTCTCTGACGTGTTAATGCAGAGACTATACCAGTGTTGGTCCCCAAATGCAATTCTCTGAGTTCATTCACATTTACTCCTAATAAATTTAGCTAATTAGATTACTTGTACTGTTTTTAAATGGCAGACTAAGGCAATCTTCTTAATTCCAAATTTGATTATTCTTCTTTTTATTTAGAAGCAAATTTGTGGAACACTTCTCACATCAGTGCTTTTGGGGGTTAAACATTAATGAGATTAAATCAATAGGCTTTTAGATACTTTTTGTTGGTATGCGACAAATTAGGCCTTCTTGGCACAGGAAGGTTTGGCCTCACATACATAGACTCATTTGTGAACGTGCTTTTGAAAATTCCTGTCAATGGTGAGTGCTCTCAGTACATCTTATTAGCGTTGATGAGGCATTTTGAACTCTCTGTTTCTCCTTTAAATTCCTTAACTATCCTTTGCTGGTCCATCCTATGCTTATAAAGTTTAGAATCTGATTCAGTGGTGATGGAAAAAAAAAAAAAAGGAGGAGGAGAAGAAGAAAAAGAAGAAGAAGAGGGAGAGGAAGAGGAGGTGATGATGGAGGAGGCGGAGGAGGAGGTACTAATAGTAGTAATAATAGTAGTAGTTAGTAATTAGTTCCACGAGAGGGGACAGGGAGAAAAATGAAATTTCCATCAGAATTGCAATTTAAGCAGCTGCAGTCACTGTGGAAAACAGTATGAAGGTTCCTCAAAAAGTTGAAAGTAGAGCTACCCTATGACCCAGCAATCGCACTACTGGGTATTTACCCTAAAGATACAAACATAGTGATCCAAAGAAGCACGTGCACCCGAACGTTTATAACAGCAATGTCCGCAATACCCAAACTATGGAAAGAACCTAGATGTCCATCAACAGATGAATGGATCAAGAAGATGTGGTATATATAGACAATGGAGCACGATGCAGCCATCAAAAGAAATGAAATCTTGCCATTTGTAATGACGTGGATGGAACCAGATTCTAAGCAAAATAAGTCAATCGGAGAAAGACAATTATCATATGATCTCCCTGATATGAGGAATTTGAGAGTCAGGCCAGGGGTCATGAGGGTAGGGAGGGGAAAAAAATGAAACAAGATGGAATTGAGAGGGAGACAAACCATAAGAGACTCTTCATCTCATAAAATAAACTGATGGTTGCAGGTGGGCGGCGAGGTAAGGATGGGGTGGCTGGATTATGGACATTGGGGAGGGTATGCGCTATGGTGAGTGTTGTGAAATGTGTAAGCCTGATGATTCACAGACCTGTAGTCCTGGGGCAAATAATACATTACATGTTAATTTAAAAAAAAAAAGAATTCCAACTTGAAATGGTTGAAAGTGCAGCACATAGAAATCCTCAGCTTTCTAGGTTACCAAAGAGAGATGGAAAGGCAGAAGCTATGTTGGCTGGCATCACTTCTTGCCTCCTTTGGAGTCTGCAGGAGTGTTTGAGACTTTTCAGTGCCACATTTCCCAAGTATAAGAAACTACCAGGGCTAGGGTAAAAAGAATGGAGAGCTCCTTTAGCCACTTCTAAAGTTATGATGGTTCTTCAGCCAATTAAAAATGTTCCAAGAGCTCTTGTCAGAGTGTGCATGTGCGTGTTCTGCTTAAGAGTCAAAGACGATGACCCAAATGGCCAATTTCCAGTCCTCTTTCTGTAATGATTAGAATGTAGGGGTGTGATGACAGCCAAGACAAGGATGACCATCTTTTTACCTGTACTCTCTCTTGTAAAGGAAGCTCTTTGTTTACTGTTCCCAGGTCTTCCATTTTTCTACTCTTTTGTGTCAACAATAACATGTCATTCAGGATGTAAAATCTTAAAAACAGAACCATGCCAGGCATTGGCATCTGGGATAGAAAGAAAATAATCATACCACCAGTAGTAGTAGAAGCAGTTGTGATGGTGGTCAACACAGAACACTCACTAGGAGACAAGTAGCTCTCTGAACAGGAAGCTTCAGCTGGTTAAGGAGCTGCCTTTGAAACCTCTCCCTCAGTCAGTTTGGGAACCAGAGCTGTTGCTCAGGCTGGGAGGGAAAAGGCGACACAAAGAAGTTATGAGGACTAAATGGTGGCCATAGATGCACAGGCTGGGTCCCAGGATCAGGGCTGAGTTTCATCCAAAGCTGGAGTGGGTGGGAAAAGAGATAATGGGAACCTGCTCCCACGGCTGCAGAGACATGGTCACATTCCACCCTGTAACAACCCAGGAGGTAAATATTGCAGGTCACAAGCCCTGCCCACAACCCTGAAATCCAAAAAGTTCCAAGACACAAAATAGTTGCACAGGGTCTGTGGCAAACTCACTTGAAAGCAAAATCTGCCCTGAACTGACGTGAGGCCTACTTATGGGCTTTATGCCAGTTGGTTTGAATATCCAAATGTTTCACTGCAGATATAGCATAATTATTGAGCATTTGCACAAACCTCACTGAGGCGTCTACACGAAACACAGTATATATAAACCTCATGAACTATCTACATCTTAAAATTCTGAAATCTGAAATATTTCTGATCCAAAGGTTGTAGAGAAGAGATTGTGGACCCAATTTATGGATGACAAAATTGGGGCTTTGAGGGGTTTAGAAACCTTCCCAAGGTCAAATGTCTTTTATGTCACTTCCCTCAAGAAACCTTATATAGACCAAGATTATTGGTGGGACTGGGGGCAACTGGTGAGGGTCACAGCCACATGCAGGCAAGGTTGGGAAATTGCTTTGATTTTCCAAACCTTAATTACCGTTCTGAATACAAGTAAAGATTATAATGGAACAAAACCAGCCAAATATAAACTACTCCCATAGCATGATTTGTGATAGCAAGAGAGAATTAAAAAGTTTGCATCCACACTTTTGGTGGCAGCACGTCCTGAGTCTGGATAGTTTTAATCATTAAATGAGATCCATTTCTCTAGAGCTTATTCTCATTTGTTCTTGTCTTAGCATCTGGAGGACAGGGAGAAGAAATGAGGAGACTTTGAGTTGCTGGGTTTCTTTGGGAATTTTGATTTCTAGGAACAGAAAACCCATTCAACATGGCTTACAAAGAGAATGGGGGTGAGCAGGGCTCATTGAAAGGATATGGAATCATCTTGGGTAACCTAATTCTGGACTTCCAGAATCTGGACAGTCACAGTTATTTTTCCCCTCCATCCCTTTCTCTGGGCTTTCAGTCTCTTACCTGTTTTTTGTTTTGTTTTGTTTTGTTTTTCTCTTCACATCTGCTTCTTTCTTGTTTTTATAGGCCAGATTCATTGGACAGGGCCGAGGAACATGCACTTACCATTAGGCTGACTCTGATCTTGAAGCCAGTTCCACTGTCCCCAGCCATTCAACTACAGTTTCTTTCTTTGGGGATTTGAGAAAGGGTATCTGAGACATGCCCCTGGCACAATTAGTTGGAACCAAGAGAACTTTCTTCTTATGCAAATATGGCCTCTAAGTTACTATCATTCAGCAGGTATATGTCCCTGGCTTACTTGCCTTTGATAGAAGAGGCAGTTATAAAGAAAGGAGTAGGAAGTACCTTAAAATTACATTTTCAAATATCTGTGTAAAAAAGGTAATGTCACTAGAAGAATTAGTGGCCCACTCATTTTTTTCCCGGAACAACAACAAATAAACTCACTCCTTCTTTCATTTAATAAATCATCAACTATTATATTCCTCCTAGGTGTTCTTAGATCTAAGGACTTCAAATATCTTTCATTACAACCTGTTTTCTAGGAGTTATTCTCCAGTTTACCAGTGCTGCAGAAATAATGAATATAAACTTTAAAAATCTAGTTTTAACCTTAAATGGGGCATCTGTAGTTATTATGAAGTATATCTAACTATGTTTACTGATCATGAAAAGCTGCAGATATTGCAAACGGTTCCCAGATAGATACTCATTCAGTTACAGATAATCTTTATAAAATTTTGTACCCATCTTTATTTTTAAGATAATGAATGTTAGATCCGCTATGGTAAAAATATGAAGGATTCCTTTTATGTTAAGAACAAGTTTTCATGGGGCGTTTGGGTGGCTCATTGGGTTAAAGCCTCTGTCTTCCGCTCAGGTCATGATCCCAGAGTTCTGGGATCATGCCCCACTCCCCGCATCGAGCTCCGCATGGAGCCCTGCATAAGGCTCTCTGCTCTGCAGGGAGCCTGCTTTCCTTCCTCTCTCCCTGCCTGCCTCTCTGCCTACTTGTGATCTCTGTCTGTCAGATGAATAAATAAAATCTTTAAAAAAGCAAAAAAAAAAAAAAACAAAAGTTTTCAAAAGTCCATTCTATTCTCTATTGCTTAGACCACACGTGTATCACCACATCAAGGTCAAAATAGAAAGATTCAGGATGTGCAATTTGCTTTAACTTGAGGCTTTGCTACCCCTACAGCCCTGTAGAGAAGCTTATGTGAAATAGAAAGAAAAAAAGTTGATAGTTTTGGTGTCCTCTTTCTCTGGCTGAGTCTAAAGGTGAGTGAAATCTTAAGAACAGGAAAAAAAAAATTAAATCGCTTAAATGGCCTTGAAAACCCACATCAAAGAGCTAGCAATTTGTTACCAGGCATTCTCTCAGCCTTGCTGGTAAAAGCTTTTCTCTCATTCACTTGTTTATTCCCCCAAAGCTTAGTTTGTCATTTAAATCAAAATGATTTAGATGAAGAACTTGATCGGAGAGAATAAATTTACAGGTTTTCTCCTGCACGGGATATCTTTATTTTTTAAGGTGATAAACTTAAAAATATGTTTGGTTCAATACTTTTGCTTCTCATTTCTCTTTCTAAATGATAGTGCGATGTTATGTCATCTGCTGGTAAATCATTGCAGCGTTTCATTCCGGAGGTGACAGGATTTTTAATGGTCCAGAAAATGACACCACATATATCAATCTAAATACATCTTACCTGCACCCAGGTACAAGGCAGTGTGGACTCTTAACTGATTTCTTTCCTATTTTCCGGAACAAGTTTGGAAGGAACCCTGTTGTTTTGGGTTTGTTTGCTTAAGATGATTATTGGCTAGTCTCAAGGGCTGAGGAGAGATGAAAGGTCAGAATACAATAAGTATGTTTATTTATGCATGTGTGAGACTTGGCAAATTAGCTACACTGTGGGCCAGCAGCAATTTCCTGGTAGTAATGGTGGTAGTATTGAATTAATGTTGACTGAAGAAAACCTATAGCTCGTAAGACCAGTAAAAAGTACTTCTCATAAATTTAACACATTCAATTTAATTTCCAAACAGCCTTCAAGTTAACATGAGTACATGTCAGAGACCTGGAATTGGGGAATGGGTGATATTGTTCGATTTAGTAAGATTGCTCTCGTGTGTTAGTTGAACCACCAAAGCATGCATCAAAATTGAAACCATGTTCAATATGATGTTCCTTCTGCCTCATACACAGCAGGTACCAATCAAGAGTATGTGGTGACTATTCCAGAAAGGAAAAGATTCAACAGGAGAAGCCCATGTTCTGTGTGGAGACATGACCAAAAAAATCTGAAAAAGTTAAAGAGAAGTCCAGAGAAGGATCTGGACTTTGCAACAAAGTTCCAATAATACTGATGTTTCTTGTCTCAGCAATTTCACAACCACAAATTTTATGAATGTTTATAAATGCTTTCTTGCATGAATGCTCACTTCAGAAAAAAAAAAGAGAGAGAGAGAGAAAGAGAGAGAGAGAGAGAGGAAACAAGAGATATGTTCAACACTAGGAGATGAATAACTGTTTTGGTACATCTATATAATAGGTTATGTGTCACAAAAATCATTGAGGGAAAAAACATTTAATGATATGATTTATTAAGTGAGTAAATGAAGTTTATAGAGTAGTATGTATCATATTTTATCATTTTGGTAGAAACATAATATGTCCTTTGTGATATTCATACATGACTACACGCATAAGTACAGTTGTGAAGTGATAATTCCCAACATATTAACAGTGGAAACCTCTAGATGATGAGATTATAAGTGATTCTCCCCTTCTCTTTGATTCTGTGCTTGTGTAAATAAGTTTAAAAATTTAAGATTGGAACAAAGCAATATGTACCTTATGATCAAGCAAAGACAGAAAGGACACAGGGAACATGCTGGTAATGGCAATCTCTAGGGAATGGACCATGGAAGCTTTGATTTTCTCCTTTCACTTGTTTATATTGTCAGAGTTTTCCATAATAAACATGTATCAACTTAGAAAAAACACTAGTAAAGGTGTAGATAGTCTACATCCCTCTGATTTAACTGACCTAAACTTAGCAACCCATGATAACTATAAAAATAACAAGGAGGGTTAACAGTAAGATCTTGGAAGAGTTGAAAGGTTACTTAGCTTAAAGTTATTTAAGATCTTAAAGGCATAAACAACCATATGATGACACCATTGACCAAAGACTGTTAGTGCTCAGCCTTCCCTGAGGTCTCAAGTTACAAGGGCAGTTTCTTTTTTATGTGACTTTAATACTGGGCAACAAACAGTTCACATAACTATGACTCATTTGATATTATGTTAGGGGATGGACTGATGCAAGATGTCTGAGATGACAATGAAAAAGAACACAAGATATAGCCCTTCACCTTGAGGAGGTTACAATTTGTAGAGGCAAGATTTGACTACAATAATGATTAGGGTTTTATGGGTGGTTTATGGAAATTAGTTATATGAGGAGGGCATAATTAGATAGCATTTCAAAATAACAAATAAACAAGGACATATAAATATAGCACGGTGAGGAAGAAAAGAGATCATGAAAGCCAAAGGTTACTTTGAGGAAGTTCCCTGAACTACTTAAGTCAGTTATAATAGGGTAAATTGACTTTAGAACAGTTGATGGGACATGGTTAGGTTTGGAATTACAGACAAGATGCCAAGATTCACATCAGTGTGAATATAATCCATTCCTCTATATAACAAACATTTACTGCATACCCTTTCATTCCTTTCAATCTAGAGATTTGAGGTAATGTGCCAGCCAACATCAATATCACAGACTCATCCCCCAACACTTTCATTTTAATTTAAGGAGCTAAAAGAAATGAATATTAAAACAATAACAGATACCTTTCCTAACTAAATTATGGAATGAATTCATTCATACATTAATATTGTATTGAGGGGGCACCATGGGCTCACATGGTTCTTGTCTTTGATGGATCAAAGTGTCTACCATCATGGAGTTTACATTCTGGTATGTGTATGTGGTCAGTTGTATAGGAAACAAAGCATAGCTATGATGCATGCTTTCTGTGATCTGCACAATGGAAGAAATGAAGTAGGATGAGGATAAGGTGATCATGGTGGGGGTCAGGTATATGATTGCCTAGAAAGGTGAATTTAAGCAGAGACCTGAAGGAAATGACAAAGTAGTTGGCTGAATGTCTTGGAAAAGATTATTCTAAACAGGATGAACAGCAAGAAAGAGGTCCCTGAACTGGTGGTATGATCTGCAGGTTCCAGGAACAGTAAAGAGGAGTTGGGTGACCAAGTGGAATAAAATCGTAGGGAGTAATGTGGGAGGTAAAAAGTACAAAATTGAGCTTTCATGTTGAATGGGTTAAGGAGCCATGAGGATTGTACGGAGAAGACAGACTTGATCTGACTTGGATTATAAGAGGCTTCCTGTAGCTCTAAGGGGTACAAGGATGGGGACACGGTGGATGTAGGGAAACCAGTCAGGAGGATCTTATATGGAAGTCTGGACAAGACATGATGGTAGTTTTGACTACTTCAGTAGCAGTGAGGGTGATGAGAAAAGGTCAACATCCAGATGTATGTGTCAGGATTTGCCCATGGAAGTGGGGTATCAGCAAAGAGGTCAAGGAGGACTATAAGGATCTTGATCTAAACAGTTGAAAATATGGATCTTCCATTATTAAGATGAATTAGGGAGAAAGAAATTTTGTGCAATCTCTTAAAATGAAGCTAAAGACTTTGAGGGCATTTCTAGCAAGACATGTTGGGTTGCTCTTTGAAGTCCCCATTCAGTAGCAGTGTTCGTAAGTTCTGGCAAGGAAGTACCTGCCTGAGCTTCTGCTCTAGTCCTCCTAGAGCTAAAACCCTTTGCATGAGGCAAGGAGTCCATGACACCAAGGGGATGTGCCCATTCAGACCCCACCCTTCTTTTAAAACATGCTCCAGGTAATCTGAACTCCAGAACTCCCTGCCCAACTGCCCTAAACCCACTTACAGGATTGGTGTGGGCTTCTTCTCAGGATCCACCCTCCTGGGAAGGACCATATCCCAGGATGTGTCCCTCTCAGTTGTTGGCTGATGTTTGCAAGTTTTTTGGATGGAGCTTATACATGAGGGTTTGGGTCTCCACAGTGGTAGCCAAGAGCCCATCCAGGAGCAGCCAGATGCTGGGATAATAGAAGGGAAGGAAAGCAGGCTAGGTGCCACAGCTGGGATAGGGCTCACTTTCTCCAAGCTGTCAGCTTAGAACTCTAAGGAGTCAGCCTTCCATATCATTATAAGGGTATATTTGCCAAAGTACGAGACAGAATTAATTTTCTTAACAGCTCGTGAGCTTGATTTAGAATATAAATTTTCATATTTCACTGCATATGCATGTTGCTAGGTAGGTGTGGGAAACTTACAGATAGGAATAATATAGGGTCCTTGTCTTTAAAAGTGTTTGAGGATCAGTCATCTGTCCCCCCATTGTTAAGTCTCCTACCTTGGGAAACACCCAAGCACTCTAATGCCATCGTGGGACAGTTACCTGCTTATTTCTCCGTCAGCCTTATCAGGCCATGAGCTCCCAGAGGGCAGGAAGAAAAATGTAGCCCTCCATAACTTTGTAGAATCCAAGCTGTGGGCAGTGTTTATGGGGGAAAGGAAGGGGAAGTAGGGCTGGGAAGAAGGAAG
Organism: Mustela putorius furo; assembly: GCF_011764305.1. Lineage (NCBI taxonomy): Eukaryota > Metazoa > Chordata > Mammalia > Carnivora > Mustelidae > Mustela > Mustela putorius. The sequence goes on from NW_025421341.1 coordinate 25,428,803, forward strand.
GAAAGAATTGATGTGATTATCAAAGATCTAGGAGGAAAGATTAGACACCACAGTTTCATTCATTATGGGAGGGACATAATGATGTGTGCTCTGGGTGAAGTATGTTAAATGTTAAGGCAGTTCATCAGTGAAAATGGGCCTTTCATGTATCCTGCTCTAGTGGTTCAGTGGCCAGAGCACAGGGCTGACCTCGGGTAAGTCAGGTAACCCTACTTCTGGTACTCCATCTGTGAAATGGGGCTAATAATACCTCACATGAGATAATATATGCAAAAACTCTTTTACTTTTCCAGAAGAAAGACACTATATTAACCTAAGGTATTATTATCATTCATTTTAACTTGGAATAGCATCACCCTGTCATTTTTGATCCCATAATTACAATACATCAGGTAAGCACAGATTTTAAAATCAAGGGAGCACTGTACAATGATCGGAGACATGAAAACTTTGTCACATGAGAACAGCCCTGACAACTTCAAAAGTGCCTTAGGGCTGCATCTATTTCCATATTAATGCAAGCCACATACATCATTAAAGAGAAGCGCAAACGTGGAATATTTGCTAGACCGTGCCTCTTATTTGACAGATACACAAAAATCATCTGGGCTATGTAGGAATGGGGAACTACCGGCGACAAGCACTCCTTCCTGAGACAAGGGAGCGAGAGTGCTTTGTTTTTAAAGCCGTGGCCCCCATTGCTCAGCCGGGACAGTCGGTGGTCTCTGAACCCAAAGCAAAATTTGAAATCTAGCCATATTCAGTCTGTGGTCCCCTTTTAAATTAAATATCTGGATAGCTCCTTCTCCAAGGTTTTTGAATGTGGCAATTTTTAGAAGCTATAAACATTGCAATATCAATGCCTTTTCTTTAAAAAAAGAAAAAAATTAGAAAGCTTTAGCCAAAAATACTTTCTTTCTTTGTCTTTGTCCCTGCAAGGGCCCACAGATTTCCATTAAATGGGGCAAAAAAAAAAAAAAAAAAAAGAGTAACAACTGGGAGACCTTAGTTGTTGTTGTTGTTGTTTTTGCTTTTTATTTAAGATTTTATTTATCTGAGAGAGAGAGAGAGAGAGAATGAGTGGTGGGCAGGAAGGGAGGAACAGAAGGAGAGGGAGAAGCAGACTCCCCGCTGAGCAGGGATCTGGATGTGGGGCTCTGTCCAGGACCCTGGAATCAGGACTTGAGCTGGAGGCGGATGCTTAACCGACTGAGCCACCCGTGGGCTTTGGAGACCTTAGTTTTAGCCTGATCTGATGTGGCTTCAGTCAAGTGATTGGACCCCAGGTTCCTGATAATATAAAAGGCAAGGGGTGGAACTAAAGTTTGGTGAACTCTGGCTCACTCACCAAAGAAGGAAAATGCTCTCTTTCAGCTCTGTGGGCTGACACTATGGGGATTAAAAGAAAAATGTCCTTTCCAGCTCCCTTTCAGTTTCCTCTGTGCACCACTCTTACCCAGCAGTGGGTTGTGGGTTTTTGTTTTTTGGTGTTTTTTTTTTTTTTGAGTGTCCAAGGTTATTTCTGGAATCACCATCAATTTAAGAAATGATAGCAGAGAAGCCTTTTGCTTCTCTCCCTGGTGGAAACTGTAGTAGAGTGCTACGCAGCTTTAATTAACTGTGAGATGTCATTATCTTGGATGGAGACCAAGGTGGAGTCCTGGAGTTACCATTCTGGCATTCACTGAAGGGACCACACAGTAATGCCATCTGGGATGTCATTCCTTGGACAAGATAGCAACACTGAGCTGAAGTGTGCATGGGAGGCACCTGGGTGGCTCAGTTGTTAAGCATTGCCTTTGGCCTGGGTCATGATCGCAGAGTCCTGGGATCGAGTCCTGCATCAGGCTCCCTGCTCAGTGGGAAGCCTGCTTCTCCCTTTTCCACTCCCCCTGCTTGTGTCCCTCTCTTGTGGTGTCTCACTCTGTCAAATAAATAAATAAAATCTTAAAAAAAAAAAAAAAACTTGAAACTTGAAGTGTGCATGGGCAGTGAGGTGGTGGTGGTGGGGGGGGTCTGTCTCCTCAGCAACCACTGTTTTCACAGGGACCCTTGGCTATGAAAGCCATATACATGTCCTGCTCTGGGAATCCAGCCCAAGATGCTATAATGGGACCCTTTCATTTCTCTCTCTCTCTCCCTCTCTCTCTCTCTCGCAGTCTCGTGGGCAGAAGCTACTTACTCTTAACTACAACTTCTGGATAAATCATGCATGCTAAGCATCTTGCCACCAGACTTGTCATGGCTCAGGGAACCAAGATTTTCCGTGGCCCAATGCATGGAAAAAACAAACAAACAAACAAACAAACAAACAGTGGGCCGACTAGAGATACACACAGAGCCAAAAGTGCCTTCTATCTCTCCGCCTTCTCCCCCATTTCTTCCCCTAACTTTCCTGTTGGTCTAAAATTCAGCAACATTTAACTAGCTTTGTGTTTAAGGGTGCTGAGGGAGGATAATGAGTCTGTTGATACTAATTTGGATTTTTCTTCTTTATTGATGACCCCAGAGATAGCCCTTGATTAGAAAATCATATTAGTAATAGAAATGACTCTTTACTTCTACCCCATATGGGAAGATTGGGGTAAAAATAGTCTGATGGTATAATTTAGGTATTCTCCACTGATCCAGACGCAAGATCCATTAAACTCATTATGTGCCAGACACGGTGGAAGGAACGTTTACAGGTATTATTTTCACAACCTTGTGCTGTAGCCTCATTTATAGGTAAGAAAACTCATGTGAGGAGTTAGCAAATGGCACAGCTGGGACTGGAAACTAGGACTTTTTATTCCAAGTTCAAGATACCCTTCCCACTACACACATGCTGTCTAGGACAAATCACAATTCATTTGGGGGATGCCCCACTTTAAGGAAATAATTTTTCCCAGCAGCTGGAGAACAGATAAGAAGTGATGGTCATAGGGGGACGAGGACTAAATCTTAGGAGAAGCACGATTAGGTCTGGAAGGCCTGGAGGTCAGTCTCTGTCCATGGATGCATCACCCAGAACAACACACATCTGACCTCAGAAGTCGGGATACAGTAACTAAATCTTTCTGTGTGGTTTTCTTGAAAGAGTTGCATATGAGTTTAAATAGCACAGCACACAGGGAAACATCCTAAAATTCCTAAGGACACATCCTCCTGCCAAAAGACCACAGGAGCGGCTCTCCCACGCACGTACTCTCTGTGTGTTTTTCCCTCCATGAGTATTTCTCTCTGTGTGTCTGACTTCCTGTTTTTACCAGAGATCGCCATGCCAACTGCCCCTCCTTCCTTCCCACCTAGTCATTCCGCTCATGGACTCCACTCCCAACTCATGACCCCCACTTCATGCAAAGCCCCAAGAAAGGCTTGGGACTGCTATTAATCTCACAGAGAACAGGTCCTGGAATTTTCGTGAATAAAATTCTGCATCTCATTATATGGGTTAATAAGCTCCTAGAGCATGTTCAGATCCTATGAAATATTAACGACATGCCACAGAACTTACAGGCTGAAGATATCTAATGCTTAGAACATGAGGAGCCGTTGCCGACTGAGCATCAATCAACAATTAAAATATTTCTCAATGCACAATAAAAATCTGCAGAATATTTTTTGATGTCTAAGTGTCTGACACAGGAAGGAAATTTGGGGGAGTACATTTATGGCAACTTAAGAGAACACATATTTAAGACTGAATGTACATGTAAGCTCCCTACCAGGAAATCAATGGCATTATTGATTATGCAGAACAAAACAGAAAATCAAACTGAAAGTCAAGTAATAACTTACACAGGGGTGCCTGGGTGGCTCAGGGGGTTAAGCTTCTGCCTTCGGCTCAGGTCATGATCTCAGGGTCCTGGGATCAAGCCCCATATCAGGCTCCCTGCTCAGCAGAGAGCCTGCTTCCCTCTCTCTCTCTGCCTGTCTCTCTGCCTGCTTGTGATCTCTGTCTCTCTGTCAAATAAATAAATAAATAAATATTTTTTTAAAAAGTAATAACTTACACAGTTAACATTTGGTAATAGCAGTTTTTTTTTATAGTATCTGATGGACAGTAGTTCATATAAATGGTATTCACCTTCCATTCTGGAACTTGGTGGAATCAAGCATTTTTCTAGGCACACAGCTTGAAAGCAAGGCCCCCGCTGAAGCCTGCAAAGCAAGAGAGAGATTTGAACACTAGACCAAAGCTCTACTGACAGAGGTTCTAATTTTAGGTGTCCCTCAAAAATAAACTCAGACTTAACTTTTACACCTTAGTGTCCTGCATCGACCTATTTACGTTAAAAACAGCAGTCCAGGGTATGAAGAAACCACAGAAGAGTTTCTTCCTTTTCTTGTGAGGCTTTCCTTTGATCCTTTCCTGTGCTAAGACACTTAATTGCTGCAATGCTGCCATTTTGGGAGGGATACCTTCCTGGTCAGAGTAGCACAAGACAGAACCTGAAGCTTTCTGGCAAATTCAAAATTGTGCCATGTTCCAGCTTCAAGCACCACCTTGCCCAGGCAAGCCCTCCACATCCAGATGTCCCACCTACTTCCAAATTCCCTGAAATAATCCCCCAAATGGCTTCTATGACCAAAGTTTACCAGAGTCCTAGTCCAATGCCACAGGGACTCCACTCTTTACAAAGTTTATCAGGTCAAAGTTCCCATTCTTCCATTTTTGCAGGGATAATCTAGAAATTTTTGTAACTATCAGACTATACATTTGGGAAGATCCAAAATTGTCAGATATTAACCATATCCTTTTTTTTTTTTTTTTTTTTAAATGCAGACTTTGGAAAATGACTGTTCCAGACTATAGGGAAAGTTTCCAGAGAGGAAGAAAATAAATCACAAGAGGTCAAGAAGATTGTCTAGTCATCTACCTAATCAAGGCATTCATCATTGTGGAGACCCGGGCTCTGGATTCCTAGCTCAGGGAATAACAGTCCTGACACTGTAACCTCCTAACAGTGGGGACTAGAGACCATGGGCTGAATCCACAATCAGTCTGAATGCCCTTTTCATTTGCTGCCTTGACTCACAACTGATGGAGACCATGGGATGCAGAGCTAGGCACAAGCAGAAGTCTCATGTGTGAGCCAGAAGGTCTGGAAGATTTTGTTTTCTTAATAAAAGGAAACAGTAGAACTTCCATCTGCCTTTTGCCTTGGCCCTGAATGCAGATTCTGTGCCTGGAGATGCAGCAACCATCCAGAGACCATGAAGGAAATGCCAAGACAACGTCATCGAGCCAGGGAGCCAATGCCAGCAGTTGCCTCCTTCCACTTTATTAGGTAATAATGAAAAGAAGCCCTTTTCATTAAAAGAAAAAAAATACTTTAACTAGGTGTGGTGATGGATGTTAACCAAATTTAATTAAAATAATCATTTCACTATATAAATACATATATAAATTATTATGTTCTACACCTGAAACGAATACAATGCTATATGTCAATTATATCTCAATAAATTTTTTAAATTGAAAAATGTATAAACTAAAAAAACTCTAGCTATTTAAACCACTTCGTGATGGTTTTCTGTTATATGAGCCAAGCTTATTCCTGGAATGGATATGATGCCCTGTCTAGTGTTTAGCAAGATGTCTTACAACTAGCTGGGCAGAGTGGAAAGGTAAGAAGGCTCCCTAATTATGCTTCACCCTGCTACTCCTGTGCCAGTTGGCTTCCGAAATTTTGGAACTATGTACTCCAGAGCCTAAAGGATAGAGCACCATACCTCAAACTCTCCTTGTACCAAACCCAATCCCTCTTTTTCCCCACAATCCACTCCTTGGAACTACCAATTTCAATTCATGGCACCATCGTCTCTTAACTGTTGAAGTCAAGATGCAGGCACCATTCTCAACTAGTACTCTGCAGGGCTTGAACAGAGCTTCAAAGGCCTAGTTAGAGACCCATCCCTAGGCCAGAGTATTTTCTTTTTAAATCTGGAGACTAGTCACATAGTGAACTGAGATAAAATACAAGGGGACTGGTGATTCTCTACATCACGACACCTACCCCTGCTTCCATATCCTCTGATCCGAGGACATAAGAGAGCAAAGGAGAACGGAAGGATCTGGACCCTGGTTCTGGCTCAGCCTGGGGCTACCCACTTCTTTGGCTTTGGTGAGGGAAGGAGTCTCTAGAGAGGAGAGGGCGAGTCCAAGCATCCAGATCATCACAGGAAGACGGTTAGAAAACGCCTCTCAGGAAGGAGCTGTGAGGACAAAAATATGAAATGTATGTTGTGGGTTGGGGGGTTTTTGTTTTGTTTTGTTGTTTCTGAATTACATAGCTTAATTCTACCCACAGGACCACTATTGTGGGTCTCTCCCTTCGTGTCCTCAGCAATAGTTGGGTCTCTTTAGTTGGAAGCCATGGAGACTCAACTCCAGTCAGCTCAAACAAATAAGGAGCATGCTTTGGTTCACCTAAATAGCCCACTTAAATAAAGGTAAAAGTGGAGCTGGTCTTTGGTCTGACTAGAACCTGGGGTCATAGTACTTCCCAAGCACACTCTGCCTGCCTGCTTCATTCTCTCAATTCAGGAAGGCGCCTTCACACATGGCCACTGGCTTCTCAGCTCAAGCCCAGAGAGGAAAAGGAGTCTCGCACCCTGCCTCAGTTCAAACAAATCCCAGGAAGAAGTCAGTAGGAGTTTTCTGGGGTCCTTGAGGCCAGCCTTTGTGCACATAAAAGACTATTTGCAGCTACTTGGTTTCTAAGATAAATATTCAGTATACTAAAGTAATGAAGTTTTTTTTTTTCCTTAAGCTTTTAAGTTCAAACTACAAATCTTATTATTCTATCTATAAATCTAATAAAATTTTAAGGGGCACTTTAAAATTTTGGCAATTAAGTTCCCTTAAACAGTCTAAACCACATTTATGAATGTAATATATACGATTTTCTTTTTAAGTACTTCAAATGCTTGACTAACAAGCAAAACTTTCCCAAGTACCTAAGCAGTTCTTATAAATCTAATAAATTAAGCTTTTAAATATCATGACCCTAAAGTTCTCTTAAATCTTTCAATACTGTTTACAAACTTAGCCAACCTCTTTTGGAACTTTTAACTTTAAAGCTTGAGTCTGTAATCAACTACTTAATTAGTCATTTAAACGAGAATCACATGGCAAATTACAAGGTCGACTATGCCAGGATCTCTTAAACATTAAAAACATTTTACATCACAATTTCACTAGCAGGCATATAGGGGTTGTTTGAAATTCAACACAAAAATGTTAAAACTGTGGGTTTTGTTTCATTTGCCCTCTCTGTAGTTAATTCTAAAACGTTCCAAGGTGGGAAAAGACTGACCTGATAAAAGAATATTTTTATAATTCCCAGAAAATTGGAGCTACCTTCTCAACGGATGGCGCCTCTCATTATTCTCAGATTACGTCCTAGAAGTGAATTCAGAAGCTGGCGAAGCTGGACATTTCTTGCCTTGGTCACAGCCACTCTACCGGCTTCCTCCAATAGCCACCGGGAAGTGCTGCGCCGGTGACCCACTAATGGGGTTCCTCTGGCTGAATGGAGTCCCCTGAGGACAGCTAAACGCTTACCTAATTCATTTATAACTTCCTTCTTCTGTTTCATGGGATCTGAATTCAGGGATTCGCTAATCGTGCACCCAAACTGCTGCGTCACTCGTTTGGATTCCACTAATCTAATGAGAGTTCATTTCATTTTGTCGCATCTCCCACGGACTACATACAGCTGCGAAGGCCATTTGACAACAGAAAGAAAGAGACCTCTGGCTAGTTCGGTCACATGCCCATTCACGGGGCCAGGTGAGCCAAATGCCTGGTCGTGAGCCTTATGCTCGTGGGTGCGCAGAGAGGGTAGGGGGAGAGGAGGGAAGCAATGATGTCAGCTGCTCAGACCACCGTAAGCAGCCACGGGCCCTGGCTCCCCTTTCCCCCACCTTCTAGCAAATCCTCCTCCTGGGTGTATCCCAGATGCAAATCCCCTGTGCATATGCTCTTCTTCAAAAATCCTTCCGTGGACTTCATCTCCTCTTGCTGCTCATGACCAAGATCCATGAGGGACCTTTCTTGATGTGGCCACCAGCCCCTTTTCATCCTCATCCCCTGACCCCTTTCCTGTCACTTCTTATCCTTTGATCCTTCTAACAGATAGAATTTATTGCCCCATCTGCAATGTAATGATTTACAGTACTCTACATAGACAATGACCTTGTACACCTTTCCATCCTGTATAGGCCAGTCCTTCCACCTATAAAAACTCCCCTTTTCCTAGCGTTCGCTCCCTAAAGTCCTGTTCACACTTCAGGAATCCATTTCCCAGCCCCTCCCTGCCTTAGTTGTGCCCTTTTCTGGGGCTCCGTGGCATCTCTGGGCTCTATTGCAGGATCCATCATAATGTTTGGCAATTAGTTGTCAGCCATGCCTTCTTGCTAATTAGACCATCGATTTCTCGAAGGCAGGTTTGTTTATGTCTTATTTTTCTTTATATCCCTGGCACCTTCCCCTATACCTGCCACGTAGGTGATCTCAGAAGCGTCCTCCTTTATGAATCCTCTAGAACGAATATAACCGAAATGTGGGAATAAGGAACACAAATTCTAGTCACAGTGAAAACTCATGACTCTGTGTGTGTGTGAGAGAGAGAGAGAGGGAGGGAGGGAATTTTGGAACCTTAGCTCAGTCAATGAATGACCATCCAACCAGTAGAAATCTTAAAATCCTTAAAATCTTAACATCCTTAAAGTCTTAAAAATCTTAAAATCTTAAAATCCTTAAAGTCACAGGCAAATGTGGGGATATGGAATATTCGAGGCCTTTTCAATCCCTTCTAAATAATAATAACAGATACTTAAATAGTGCTTATACGATGTGCCAGGCATTATTCACCATGTAGTAGTTAATTTACTTTTTACCAAAATCCTAGGAAGTAGGACTACTATTTTCCTCCTTCTAAAGAGGAGGAATCTTAAGTGACACAGAGATTATGTAACTTACTCATGCCTCTAAATAGATTCAGTTTACCTGTTTGAACACTCAGCGCTCTATGAGCTGGAACCGGGTAGCAACAAGCCAAGAAGTAAAGACGACAGGATAGAAAGAGTTGATGCAGAATCCAGGAAAAGAAGATGCTTCTGAGGGATAAGACATCTGCCTGAGGCTATTAATATCATTTGCTGTCTGTGGTCCTATCCGAATGAGCATATTTAATGTGGTTAGGGAACCTACCTAATTGCCCATCGATGGGGTCCAGATCTTAATATTTGATCATATACATTTACAATAGCCCATTGAGGGCAGCTGCCTTCTAGTGGGTTTGCCAAGATTATTAGCCATCCTATCCATTCTCACCTAAACAAGAGGATTTATAGTGAATTTACTGAATTAACTAGCTTAACCTGGAATACTGTTACATCAGCAAAGATCAGCTTCCCAGCGTGGTGCCCTTGCCTGACTATCAGGCTCTCTCCAGACACTCATCTTGTCAGGCCATGGCTACACTGTCACTAACCGCTCGCTCTCTCCACCAGGGTCAAGCTAAGATGCAATACCAGAGATTGAATGGATCCGCATTTCTGGCTCGAAGAACTCCCGTCTGTTTCTTTGTTTGAATCTGTTTTAGTTTGTGTAGAACTGAAAGGTTGTCACTCCAACTGATCATTCTTTCAGTGGTCAGTCCAAGCTTGTGATACAATTGTTAGCAAGTAAGGCAGGAACAGGAAAGTTGCTCTTGGCTGGACTTCTGGCAGCAGGGATGCTCTGGGATGGGTTTCTGCTCCTGTCACATCAGCTGGCACCATGAACTAACATGTGAGGCAGGGAATTAAGATTATAGAAAATGAAGAGAGAGCTCGAGAACAATGTTTTCCTGTTTTAATCATGCGCTGGCTCATGTCCCTATCGTCTCTTTCGTTTGAGAAACAAGGCCATTTCCCTGGTTACAAATGCAGGGTGGATATGCCTCCATGGGTTGTTAGGATGATGAATGCCAAGTGCATGTGAATGTGTGTGTGTTTGAAGGACCTGGGCAGATTTCTTTAATTAATAAATGCTTTAAACTGCTAACTGTGCTATTATATTTATAACTCTACAGATTCTCTTATGCATATTAGTTGTCAGTCCATTTTGAAAGTATGTTGCTTGTAAAATGTGTGGGGAAAATATCTTACCCCCTTTTGGCCCTCAGCTGCTTCATCTGTGAAATAAAGCATTTGATACAAATCATCTCCATGGTCTCCTCTAGCTTTATAGTTCTAGAATTTGAGATGACCAATAATTACTTGTTGATGTGTTATAGATGCCTTCCATTTGCAATACATTTGATGTCCACAGACTAAATGACACTCCTCAGGGGAAGAAGAAAGGATGTATCATACTCTTAGCAGTTGGTTGTTTATTCATCTGTTTTCCTGATGAGGATGTTACCCCAAATCAATGGGTAGTAAAGGTTGCTGATCAAGCATAAAGTAATAAGGTAACTCTTCTGTTAAAAGGAGACTGAAAGCAAGGATGGGGGGTCTCACCACTTTCTCTAGTCTGTACATGTTCATCACCTGGAGCTTGGAACATGTTCTTTGGACAGGGCATGTTTGAATCTCTCCCCAAAGCTTTCCCTGGAAAGGGTGACCTTCTAGAATTCAGTCCTCTCCTTTATTTCTCTGATTAACTCAAATTCAAAGTTGACATTCTGTTCGCTAGGGACTTTTAGCAGAACACCTACAATGGCTTACACAATGGTTCCATAATATGCTAGCCTCTTTGCTGGTCAACATGATGTGATTACTTAGTCTTATTAAAGAAGGTCTTTGATTCTCACTGAGTCTGATTCCAGGGACAGAAATTAAGGGCACAAACATTCTCCTGGAGCACAAGCTGCTATCTTCATTAGTTTGGCTGCCCTCTCTGCTCTGGACTTCTGCTTTATACACTTCTCACAGCTCTGACACCTCTGTTCAATAAGTCTTGTCATTCTTGGCTAATAAAATTGGTCTCATGCCAAGTCAACCATTCTCTTAAACCCTGGGAGTCCCATCTCATCATGACTTCCTTTTATCACAGAATAAAGTGCTGCACTACTTGACCAGCTCTGAGTATGTGCTTCATTGTTCTGTCCTCCAAAGACAATCCTCTTCCAGCATAAGACTGGGTCATTTTCTCAACTATGATTTTGCTGCTTCTCACTTTCCTATGGTTAAGGAAGTTTCTAAAAAGAGATTTTTTGAGATGTGTGGCTCCTATTCCCTCTGAACATATTTGATCGCTAAGAAAAGAATCCGTACTCTTTATAAGCCCATCAATTTGCTTAAGAACATATTCGTCCACTGGGACACCCTGCTTCTTATCAGGAGTATCTCATTCGGCATTACAGACCAGATGTTCAGCATCTCACTCTGCATCCCCCGTTACCCTGAGAGCTGGGAAATCTGTGTTGTTTAGTCCCTTTTGCCATATTGCCAACTGGGTTTTTCAAATTACATGTATTTAAGTATGTCTATATAGATATATAGATATGTTCAATGTAATGTCATATGTATAATTTGTGTGTGTGTTTTTGTTTTGTTTTGTTTTTGGTTAATTTAAAGCAGATTTTTTTTTTTTTTTTGGTTCTTTTCCTTTTTCTCAGTTCTCCTGTCTCACCATTCTACCCACCATAGTTCCTGCCACACCATTCCCCTCTACCCAGCTCTTGGGTCTCATTTTAACCACACAGTTAAAATATACACATAGTATAGATCCTTCTACATTTCTCCATGTTCATGTGATTGTATACAAATGTGGATATACATACATAAACATGCAGGAATAGGGGTTGTATTAGCCCGGGTCTCAGCAGGAAACAGATGGCAGCTTCCAATTAAGATTGTTCAAGAGAATCTAATAATGGGATTGCTTATACAAGTGTGAATACGTATCAAAAACTAGAAGGACTGAAGCTATACCTCAGAGCTATTAATATCACTAAGACTAAAGGAAGAAGGGGAGGAAGAAGTTGCCAGAAAAAGAAGGAAAGCCCTAGAGAAGGGGCTGTCTTGAGCAAAACTGTGATATTCAGTGACTCTGTCTGACCTCCCTCTGGACGGTGCTTCTGACTGGCTGAACCTGACAGAAAAATCATTGGTTTCAGAGCACCCACTGGGTTGGTCCACAAGGTTGGCCTCTCAGGGTGCAGATCAGAGTGGAGAAGGTAGGAAACAGATGTGCAGGAGAGTAACAATGATATCCAGTGTAGGACTATCTTTGTTGTTATTTGTTTGCTAAAGATGGGATTATAAAACAAAAAAATATATATATGTGGGATTATATTGTTCATACTTTTGTTACACCCACCATTCTACACAATACTTGGCAGATATCCTTCCAAATTAAATGGCATAGTTTCCATTTATTCTTTTTAGTGGCTGCATAGAGTCAATTAACCTGCAGTCTTCAAACTCAACTGTGCACATCAGAGGCAGGAAAGAAGCTTCTAGTGCCTGGGCCCAGAGCAGAGAATCCCAGAGCTACAGATCTCCCAATGTAGGGCACCATTCTGCTGTGGGTCCCTACCTTTTCTGACCTCCCAGCTCAGTAAACACTGAGGAACTAAGCCCATCAGGTAATTGATGGCAGTCAACCTGAAGCAAAGGCAAAGTTTGTCCTCCTTGGTAAAAAAGGCAAGACAATGGGAAATATTGTCTAGAAGAGCATTAACTGGACACCTCTCTGTATACAAAGGTGAATAAAGTAGATAGGGTTTGGCTTTAGATAGCTCACAAGAGAAGCCTCTATAGCAAAGTCAAGAACAGAATAACAAAACAGTAACAACTGTTTATGGAGTTGGCCAGGTCTTGTGTAAGGACCTGGCACCTCCCATACATTATCTCTTTGTATTTAATCTTTACATCTCTATGACAGTAGGCACCCTCCTCACTTTGAAGATGAGAACAGTGAGGCTCAGAAATGCTAAGTAGCTTGAGCAAGTCACACAGCAAGTGGTGGTCAGCATCAGGATTTACATCAAGGTCCATCTGATCTGTTTTTGTTTTCATTCAACAAAAATGAATTCAGTGCCTCCTCTGGATGTGGTAATGCACTGCGTGTCCAAAGTATGTTTCTTCTACTATACTTGGCTGCCTTTCCCCTCTTCTACCTTATTTTTGAACAAAAGTTAAATATCTTAGTACCTATTCAAATGAAAAAATGAGAGAAAGAGAGGAGAGAAACTGAGGGAAGGTACTAAACTAACATCTCATATCATGAAACACTTTTTTCTCTAAGGAAAAACCAAATATTGTGAGGTTGATTTATACACACAGTTGTCCCATATGAACCAGCTCATGTGGATAAAACTAGAGCTGTGTGTGTATGTGTGAGAGAGAGAGGGAGAGAGAGAGAGAAAGAGAGAGAGTCAGAGAGAGAGAGAACTTTCTGGAAGCTTTTGAGAAAGACTATTTGGGCCAATGTAACACTGAATAAGTGAGCAAACTTCTGCGGTTTTAACATTAGTGAAAAACTCACAAGTATGCATTTTTTTCAATGTTGTATGGGAGCACACACACATTCTCCCTTGGATTGTGTCATGTTATCAGCTATGTTCTTCCAGATTTCTGTTCTCCCAATCTCTGTCAGTGTAGGTTGCAGTAAGTGGTAAACTATTAATTTCCATTACAATGTCAACCCTACTCCGTGTAAAATCTGTGAGTTGGATTCCATGAGAACATTCCCTTTGTCTGGCTGAATCCCACCAGTATGCGGGATTGGGAGGAATTGGGCAGGAGGGTTCATTCCGCCCTCTGGATCCTTTACAACCTTCTTCTGCTTTATGAGCCTTAGACCCAGATACTGAATGGGCAGACTCCACTGTAGTCAACCCCATGTTCTTTCCTTGTCTTTGGCTGGGTACCCCAGCAACGCAGAGGACCTGTGGGAGGAATGGTGCCAGCAAGTGTTCTATCCTGTCACTATGTTCCACTGGGTGGCAAATAGCTTTGCCATCAATATAGTTGGAGACAGCAAGTCAATGCAAGCTGAAGGCAGCTCAGGGGAGGAAAAGCCAACGCTGGGGCCTCAGGAAGACACCCTGAGTCTGCCCAGGAGTCACCCAGCTGAGAAAATGATCTGATTTTAAAGTCACTGATAAATTCCTTCCACTTAATCTTTATTTAAGGAACAATGTTAATTAGCTGTGACTATCTTGTGTAATTATCTTATAATAGGATGGGTATTGAATGCTGATAAAGGCAATCTCAAAAGGCAGTAGTGGGTTTTGCTAGTTTCAAGTATATTATTTAAACAAAGGTGAACATGGTGAAACTGTTAACCATTAACACTGTTATCGATGCTTCAGACTGAAACTGGGAGTTAAAATGATGCTTACAGGAACTTCCTATGTATTTTAGGTGCCTGGCAATTATCCCTCCTGTGTTTCCAGATGCACTTTTTAAAATAAGGAACATATGTTATTAACTATCCACCAATCAAATAATCAGGAAAATATTTATTGCAGACCTGTGATCATCAGGTTGTGGACAATATACAAAAAATAAAAGATATAGCCCTGTATCCCCTTAAAGAGATTACTATTTGCTTACAAGGTGTGGAGTGTGTTTGCAAATCTCAATTAGAGCTATGTAAGGAACTATGGAATTGATCTTGGCTGTGTCTGGGCATTAATGTTTACCTGTGATTCCCACCACGACTTGAGAACATGGTCAAGTTGCATGTTGCAGATAACTATAATACTAAAGGCCTCCATATTTCCGGGAACATTCAGTTTTTAAATAAGACTTAATTTTTCATTTGGAAATCATGGCAGAATTGAGCTGCAGAAAGATCCCAATAGGTTGTAATAATAGGCTACACCTAACAAGGTTAACTGTAAAAGGATTAAACAGGAGGATCTCCATTTCAAAGGAGTGCTGAGATTCCAAGCTCTGTGAGGCCAGAGACCTTCCTGCGTGGACTTCACCTGGGGTTTGCATCTCTAATGCCCAGCGTGTTTCTGACATAGTTGACACCAAAATATTTGAGGCAGGAATAAGCCTGCCCAAGTTATGCAGCTAGTAAGTGAAAAGCACTAAGATTTCAAGTGGTTAATTCTGGAGGCACAAAGGGAATGTTTAATAAGGTAAAAGAGCCTAGAAAAAGACATGCAAAGCAAAGAGGCTTGGTTAAAGGAGAGCCTTTAAGCTTACTTCTTGGTGTTTCTCCATTAATGGGTTGACTTGTGCTGGACTGAAACCCATCACTGAGTAACAAAACTATCTGGTTCAGGATTGGCTTTTTTGGAATGAAAGGGAAGAGGAGTAGGAGTGCAACTAAGATGCAAAGGGTAAGTCTTCTTTGTTTAAACTTTTATTTCCACCATATGAGTGTATCTTATGCATATAAGTGTACTATACAAGTGTAATATACTGCAAGATTAGTGAGAACATAAAAATTTTGAAGAGTTTTCTCAAGAGGGAAACCTAATAGTTGATTGGGAAAGAGGCAGAAGTTTGGATAAAGGCAGGGAGAATCAACAGCCCAATCGTGTAGAGTACTATGAGCAATTTGTTGTGGCTACAGGATAGGGTACCTGAGCTGTGAGAGTGGGATCTGAGTCTGGAAGAGCAGTAGGGAGACAATGACAGAGTATTTGGCTGAGCTAAGGAACGTGTACTTGACGCTGAACGAATATTAAACAGAATGGGTAGGAGAAAACTAATAAGGTATGACCAGGAAAGTGGGAAGATAGAGAAGAAATCTTACAGAAGTTGAGGGAGGGTTAACTTTCAAACAGAAAGTTAAAGCTGTGGTCGGTAGTGTCGAATGCCCCACCATGGTCAAACATGATAATAATAAACATGAAGGTCATGTTTAACAGTTAAGAGGTCAGTGATCTCTGTTCCTTATTTTCAGTGGGAAGAGGGGAGCACTAAGATCCTATAATAAGAAGTACATTTCATATGGCAAACCAGCATGCACATAAATATATAAATCAAACAAAATTTTCATGGAATAATATAATAATATTTATTGTTACCATGTGCAGTGCATTCTGTCATTCTTTCTTTTCTGCTCCACTCTATTTATTTTTAAAATTTTAGTTGACATCCACTAAATTGATTTCCCACAGAAATAATGGCCAGTGACCAATAATTTGGAAACAACTGTGTTAGATTATGACGTAACTGTATTGGAATGAAGACTATGGCAACCGAGGCAGATTCTCTCGTGACCAAGAATAATGATTTTTTTTTTCTGTTGTATCTGTTTTTATATATCCAATAAGCTGGATTTGACTTTGCAAAGCCAAGATAATAACACTTATATATGTAAGTATAAAGTTAAATAAGAATTCTATTCAGTGCCGTCTCCACTTCAGTCTCCCAGATCTTTTCTAGGAATATGTTTTAAAAACCATTCATACCAGTAATAGTAAAATTGCTTCATGAAACTTCCTGTCGGGAAGCACAGAAGCAGTACCCAATCACAAATATTTCGCAGGATTGTGGAGTGTGGTAAGGAGGGAAGGAAAGCAGGGTGTCTTTAGTTCAGATAACGAAAAACAGAAACAGCTCCCTTGTTCTGGGGAAGACCATGAGTGCTTCCCCTCTGTCTTGGAAAGGAATAGAATTCAGAGAACACCCCTACGTTGATTCACCTAGGATAAGAATCAGAACACATTTAATGAAAATCTTGTGATGTATATATATGCATGTTTTCTATCTTAGAGGTTGAAATGTTTAAAATAAGAATTACATTTTTAAAATAATTACTTACCTCCCTATTAAGAATTTTGCCAAGATAATTAGATCTTTTTTTTATGCCGTTGCACACCCAGGTCATATTTAAAACCTTCTAGCTGCTCCATGTGGGGAAAAATATTTTAAGCAAATACCTATATTTCATTAGGTTTGTTTGAGATAGTTTTGTCAGAGTACTGGGTCGGTAAATTTTCTGTTTTTAATCCCGGAAAAAAATGTGATTATCATCATCTGACTGTAGAGCTCAATGGGTATACACTTTAGAGTAACACCTTTGTACTACTCTTCTTAAAACTTTACTAATTATAAAATAGGTTTGCTTTGTCATAACGCATCCCAAAAGTTCTAGAGGTTTTTAAAAAGTAAGTTTTCAGTTTTGCCTGCAGGAAAGTTGTTTCCTAATGTGTCTCCAAATTGAGTGATATCCTAAAATTACATCTTGAATAAATGAGATTTAATGTAAAAGATTAAACCTTCAAGTCCTACATAAACTCTTCCTGGACAGGATGGGGCAGGCCTGCACTCAACAGATAATAGAATCTTTTAACTGACTTCTACAAAACAGAAGGATTAACTGACACTCATCCTTGCCTCTGGAAAGCACACAGAACAAAGTCACCTAGCCTGGAGGCTTTCTCCAAAGGAGCCTTGTACTTCTGCTCTGTGACTTAGTCCTACTCGGTGACAATAGGCTTTCCTTGGAACCCTACTGAGGGCAGTTACACTTGGTATTACCGTTAGAGGGGAATTCCTTCTTCTTTCCCTCTACTCCAGGGGTCCTTAATGAGGGATTTTCCCCAAGCACTCTCAAAACCTCCATGTCCTTTTCATTCACTCTGCTCTCCACCCCTAGGGGAAGTGGAGTAATTTACAAATAGTACGGTTGGGAAGAAAAACTTTGGCTCCACTTTGCTTTTCTCCCTTGGATAAACACATTTCATTTTGCTGACCACGGTCTTCAGTCCCTGTGAGGTAAGGCCGGCCCAAGTCCAGTGTTGCCTGGGACCAGGTGGTTAAGTCTTGACCTAATTCCTAGTTGTAGTGCTAATTGGCTAAGACATGTAAAGCCCAGTCCTTCAACCGGGCGTCTAGCTTTATGAAACTGATATTCTGACTTCAATATTTGCTCCTTGTTTTACTTTTAATTTGTTCAGAACCTGGGTAGGAAAAAAGGGGTGCTAATTATTGAGTGGCCTTTTGTAAATACCAATAATTTTAATTGCCTTATTTAACCCAATATTATTTCAATTGATGAGACATGGTTAGAGTTGTTTCAACTAACTTGAATTCACTGGAAAGATTTGACAAAGACAAGTCATTTAATAAATACTATTGACTTAAGTGTACGCATGACACCTGTACGAGTTTGTTAAATATTATAAAAATCTAGGATTCTTCATTCATATTACTTCTCCAGTGTTTTATAATTCTCCCTTCAGTTTGAGCCAACTAAACTGGAGCTCATTTATGATGCTTTGGATGCTGTGTTTTCATAAGACAGAGAATTCCAAACTTTTGCAAGCTGAAAGAAAAAGGCCTTGACGCTTCATTAAAAAAAAAAAAGACAAAATTCACATATGTATATGTTTTAAGTTAAACAAAATCTTTAAAGTATTTATCTTTTTTTTTCACAATTTCCCTCTTAAATTAACTTTTTTTTTTTTAATTCTTTTTTGCACCAGAAAATGTGTACTGTAGTTCTTGTTTAAGGCTTCTATAATTTGGGGGGTCCCTGAGACCCTTTGAGAATTCAGTAAAGGGTATGGATCCCTTCTTCCCCTGGAGAGCCCAAGTCCACAAAGCCGCAGCTCACAGACCCTGTGAAGCCTATCTTTGATGGAGTTCCAGGAGAAACTTCCCATTTCCAACTGTTACTTGATGGCTAGGCTAAAATTTGCCAACATTGCAGGATAGGCATCGGGTAAAATAAATGGGATCTGAGGCCATAGAAGGAGGAATTTGTCACTCACTTTATTCTGATCTCATCGGCCCATATTTCTAGACCACTGTTTGAAGGTCAGTTACCCTATTTTCAGACGCATATTCAAAAAATAAAACCTATGTAGGACACATGGCTAAAATAATGCAGGAGGTAGAAACTACACCAAATGACCAGGGCTGAGGAGGCTTAACTTGAGGAAAAATGACTTAGGAATGAAGGGAACTATCCTGGATGAGGGGGCCTGGCTTGAAGGTGGAAGCTGCTCTGTGTTGTTTTACAGATGGAACGTGGAACAATAGGAGGAAGTTCCTCCCAGACAGGTATGGGCTTTGTTCAAGAATCCCTTCATCTGGAGGGAAGAGGGTTTAATTAACTAATCAACAAGCACTGATAAAGAGCCTAAAGATTTTAGATTGCCTACCTCTTAAATGAGATATGAATTCATTTAAAATTAACCTCTGAAGTTCTGAAAAAACAAACGTACTATTATAAAAACTGCTTTTTCATTGGCATAGATAAGTTATACTTTTTTTTTCACTTAAAAAAAGTTACATAAATATTTCAGTGAGAGGCTTCTATAGTATCACATTGATTTTCCTGTTATCGTGTTCTTGACTTATCTGCGCAAAAGAATTTCTTGATTTTGCCCCTTTTTCTAGGCAATCTTTAAGAATAATGAAACAGGCTACATTTTCCTTTGGAAGCCCATCCGTCTTTTGACCTACATACTAATCTGTTGTTTCCTCCTATCCTATCCCAATTGTCATGGAAAAATTCCCGTAAGGAAAAGGGGTGGGGATTTTAATTTTTAATATTTGAGTTTGCTGGAGAAAATTGGGTGATAGATACTAATAGTGCATCCCCACCCCCCCTGCTTCTTTCTTCTGCTATCTTCCCTCTTATATAATTATATAATTAATATATATTATATAATCAATAATTATATAATTATATATTTATTATTATAATTTTTATATTTGTTATATATAATATATTATAATAAATAATATTTATAATTATATTATTATATAATAATTATATAATCAATAACTATTAATCAAGACAATAACTATTAATCAAGGTATGTAATTTGCAGAACTCAATGCAAAAGGAAAATGTGGGACCCTTTGTTAAAAATGATTAAGACTTTCAAGATGGCAGCAACATAGCATTAAATCAAGAGTAGAGCCCTGAGAGTGCACAGGCTGCATACCCATGAATCCAACCCCATGTGTAACTAACCATTGGTTGAGTGCCTTCAATATTCCAGGCACTGGAAAAACTGTCTAACATTCATTGTCTTATTTAATTCTCCCTGCAGTAGTATCATTCTAATTTTATGAATAACAACCTTGAGACTTATTGGGGAGAGAGCATTGTCTAAGGTGACAAGCATAGTAAGTGGACTTGTGGGATCAGAACTCACACCTTATGCCAAAGCCCCTCTCTGTTAGGGAATTAGTAGGAGGAGAAAAGACAGAGAAAATGTGAGCAACTGAGACCACCAGTTTCCTCAAACTTTTAGCCAGAAGCTGCTCTACACATTAAACTGGAGCATGTGAAGTCCCAAGGAATCAATGAAAAATGACAAGCCTTGGCTTTTTAGGTTTATGCAATAAAGTAGTGGAGGATCTAGCAGGAGAATGGTGTCTTCATCACTCCGAAAACAAACAAACAAACAAAAGTTGGTGTAGTAAGAATTCTGCTACTGAAGGAAAATCATTGAGTCCTTCCCACCAATGCATCCTGTAACACTGCTCTCTCCCGCTTTGCAGTGACATCCTGTCTCTCTGCCAGTCCTGCCTCCCTCCTCCTGGAAAGCTTTGGCCAGGTATAAGAGTCACTCCTGCCAGCTCCCTCAGCCTCCTTTCCCTTCCCACGGAGGAAAACAACTCAGTGGATTGATGGGTAGCGAGGCTCTGGCAACTGTCACTTCACGTTTGGGGGTTGGGTAGAATTAATTTATCCAAAGGCGTTAAGTAGTGGAGATTTGCTCTTTTTTTCCCATGCTTGCTCTGGACCAGTAGTGAGCAGTGATCTTGGATATTTATTTCTGCTCTCAGGCTAAAACTCTCCTTTGAGTGACCTTTTACTTGAGGTCCACAGTTGAAGCAGGCCTTGTGGTTGCACAGAATGAAATAAGATTTCCAATCAGTGTTATCAGTAATAAAGCAAATGTGGTTTTTTAGTCTTCACTTCCTGATTTTATCATTTACTTATGAATTGTTCTGGACTTGAGAAGAAGAAAGGATATTACTTTTTGCCTTCTCAAACCCCAGTGATTTCCTTGCCTACATATGCACATACACATTCATACACACATTCCCCTTCCCCAAGCCCTTAAAACATTGCTTTCCTCGGAAAGTTCTGTCACCAAGTACTGTCCAGTACAAAATTTGTTCCACCAGAATTTGTCTGTCTTGTTAAGAAGAGCCTTAAACTAAAGAGACTTAACTTCTGGACTGAGCAATTTGATTAGCTGAATGCCTGACTTTGCACAAAGCACTTCCTCTCTGGTGTTTTCATCTGCAAAAACACAAACAGGATCTGGTGATTATGAGGGTCCCTTCTACTTCTGACATTTTCTAAATCATTCCTTCAAGGTCAGCATCTTGGGACTTTTCAAGATGGCAGCCCAAGGGATCCCCTAACAAATTAATCTGAATTGAGGCATGTATGTGACAGAAATGGCAGAGAAGACTCCAGGTAGCATGTACACTTAGCAGAGATCATTAGTACACAATGTACCAGGGGTATCTAACCAGGGGTGACTTGAAGGCTGTAGATTTGGAGCAGGAGACAAGAATGTTGTTGTAATGGTACAGGAGGGAGATGATTCGAGAAAGACTAGATGTCATTGGGCTTCCAATATCACACCACATAGGTGACCACTTAGGGTCCAGGAGTACTATCTTCTTTGAGTAGATTTAATTAATCACTTTAGTCATCCACTTTTTTAAAGATTCATCTTTGAGCATTTTCAGGTGGCAAGAAGGCTTCTAGGCACTGAATTCAGTGGGAACCAGTTCCATATAATAAGTCTCCTTCTGTATTTTTACGTATCTGATCAGTTCTGTTGCTTCAGAGCACCTAACACAGAGAGGGATGATGAAAATGAGGTGGTAAGGTGGGGCTCTTGGACATGTTTGGGAATTTGCATTTTAAATATAATGGGTAGGCACTAAAGGGATTTTAGCAGGGAGATGTTCAGCTCTGGTTGACACTTGGCTCACTCAGGCTGCTGTGTGAGGATGGACTGAAGGAGGCAAACATGAAAGCAGGGAGACTGGGGAGGTAGTTACTGCAAACGTCCAGGCAAGAGATGATGGCATGCTTAATGGTTCAAGGAAATTCACTGAAATTCATCAGAAGTGGTTGGAGTCTAGAAACATTCAGGGGGTGAGTGCTGGCAGGGCTTACTTGTGGATTTTATATTTATTTTTAAATCTGAAAAACAAAGGTTATTTTCTTCTGTTATAAGAATACATAAACAGAGCAGATAAGTAGGTCATGACTCTGGGCCAAAAAGGAATGTTATTCATTGTGTGTAGATTGAAAAAAATAAACATGAAGTTTGTGCTTATTGATACCAACTTAGATCCAAAGGTAATCAAAAAGCCCGTGATTAGTCCAAAGGCCTTTGGTAACACTTGTGACTCAGTTTCCTTCGCTGCTGAATGAAGAGGATAATGGGACCTTTCTCACAAAATCATCATAAGAATTTTGACATGTATAGGGTTTAGTAAACTTCCCGGTATGGAGTTAGCATCACATAACTCTTAGTTGTTTCTATAATTGTTATGATTATTATTACCATCATTATTACAATTGGCAAAAATCCAAAAAAAGACAGAATCAAAACCCAAATACTGTCCCAAAGTGAGCAAGAGTCACACTCGGGATTAATTCTGAACACAGATAAAACAAGAGCTTATGAGAACGGCATAAACACAATTGTACGGAACCGTATAGTGCCATAAACAGCTCACCTGTGAAAGACTTCCACTCACAAAAATATAAACAGGCAAGCAATTTCTCAAGTGGTCTAAAGAGCCCTTAGTCCTTGGACACCTCTTTTGATTTTAAAAATAAAATTACTTAGGGGTGCCTGGGTGGCTCAGTGGGTTAAGCCTCTGCCTTCGGCTCAGGTCATGATCGCAGGGTCGTGGGATTGAGCCCCACATCGGGCTCTCTGCTCCTTAGAGAGCCTGCTTCCTCCCCTCTCTCTGCCTGCCTCCCTGCCTACTTGTGATCTCTGTCTGTCAAATAAATAAATAAAATCTTTTTAAAAAATTATAAATATTAAAAAATAAAATTACTTAGGATAGAGAACCCAGAAATGGACCCTCAACTCTACATTCAACTAATTTTCAAAAAAACAGGAAAGAATGCCCAATGGAAAAAAAGATAATCTCTTCAACAAATAGTGTTGGGAAAATTGGACAGCCACATGCAGAATAATAATAATAAAATAGATCAAGTACGTGCAAAGTGCAATTCACTTACTAGCCTCTTTACTTACCTTATCACGCTTCATGTAATTTCATTCCAGTGATGACCCAACAGGATATATTTTTATTTATTTTTAGGGATGAGGAAACCAGACTCAGAGACTTTAAGTAATTTATCCCTAACCTCCTAGCAAGTGAAGGATTCACACTTCCATGTATTTCAAAACCCACGCTTTATAGAGTGGGTTGGAACACAATGGGAATCACAAACAGAGGGAACAAGAAACCTCATTCCTTGTTTAATGGGAAGGGAAAAGCTTCTCTTTTGTGTTCCTTCAAATGCGTGAGGCTGGAGAATATGAAATACAGCCTCTGACTCTGTGCCTCACTGGCTGGAGCGGTTGCCATAAACTTAGGAAAGAGCCCTCTGACATTTATGCTCCCTCACAGCTGCCTTCATGCCCTTCTTCCCTTCCTTTCCCTGCTTCCCAAACAACAACCATTAAATCACACCTCCAACCCTCACACACATAGATGCATATTCTTGGCGCGTTCGGTGGGACAGGGGATGTCACTGTGAGGTGAAGGGGAGTGGTCGGAAGGAAGGAAGGCAGAGAGACAGAGTAAGTCTTCCATAAATCACTGAACTTCGGTGCTTTGCCTCTCTTCGATGGATACTTCCCTCCACAAAGAGCTCTCACTTGAAACAACAAAGATGGAATATAACTATGGCCCTGAAGGAGCTACAGATATTTTCCCTCTTCGTGTCTGAGGAAAGTTTGGTTGAATCTAGAGCTAGAAGGCAAGATCAATATCTTTCACTTCCTTCTGAATGGTTGCAAAGAATGAAAAGATGATGATTTTGAGAAGACACAACTACTCTGATTTTTTGCTTGATATTTTGGGGCATGTCACTAGAAACATACCAGTAGGACACGGTAAGCATGCATTTTCACAGGCAGGTCTGTTGGGCACTCCCACAGGGACTATGGGGTATCAGTTCAGTCTCCAGGAGCCCAGACCAGTGTTGGGAAGTATCATACATCCTCTCACACCTCCCAAGTTAGCCCTCAGCTATCAGCTGCACCAGAAACAAACTGCTTTAGGGCTGTTTCATTCCTGCTCCTCATCTCTAACCTTAAGACAGGCTACTCAAGGTGAGATCTGCGGGTAAGAATCAAGGGCACCACCAAAGAGCTTGTGAGAATAACAGAATCTCGGGCTCTACCCAAACCTACTGAATCAGAGTCTTGATTTTGGTAAGAACCCTAGATGGTTCATATGTATGCACAATAAGGTCTGAGAATATTGCCTTGAATCATTAAGGACTAAATTAGGATCTTTAAGGGTGGCCGTAACTGCCAGCAATAGGGTGGAATGAGATACAAAAATTCTTTGCCAACTGTAGTCTCTACAGGGCCAAAGAGAAGCACTAACACCTATCCCTCCCCCTCCCAAGAATGTGGGGGAATACAATTATTGGTCCATCAATTATGAGTAACTTGGCCCAACCATCAATGAAAACAATGTACAGGTAAACAGAATAACAATCCTGTGCATATTGATCCTCGAAAGGTAATTTAAACCAGTGGTACCAGGGATGCAATGTACCCAATAGGACTGAAAATCATTACTTTTTCTCTTCCCCCAGAAAAATGGCAGGATAATTTTAATATGGTAGCATCAACATCTTTGACCTTCTATTCTTACATGGTTTCTGAAACATTTATTCTTATTTCATAACAAAATGAGTCTCCCAAGATAGGAAATTGGTTTCTCTAGTTTACCCAGATTGGTGTATACTTGGTAATAGGGCAGGTAAAATAAGAGGGGGAAAAGGACTTGTAGGCATGGATGATGGAGGGAAGGGTGAAGTGTAGGTCAACGTCTCTCTCCCCAGACCAGACAGAGTGATGTTAATTCACGCAAGCATTCTGTGGTTTATAAAACACATGTACATACTTTATCCCATATTATTCATACAGAAACCTTATGGCATATATGTTTATTGATTGCACATTTTACAGATGAAGATAATAAGACTATGAGAAATGAATTTACTTGCCTAAGTTGACAAAAGTAGGAAGCAAGGGAGGCCAGTCCTTGTCACCAGGTAAATAAGCAAAGTGTGAGTATTTTGTACCGTACAAAGTACAGAGGAGGCAAAAAAGAGGAGGGGGGGATGGGAAGAAGGATAGGGAGAAAATAAAAGAAGGGAGGGAAGATGAGAAGGAAGAAAAAAATGATAGAAGGAAAACTTTTGAATTGCAATTGTCTGACATTTTGATGAGACATTTTATCACACTTGCCTTCTTAAAGATCTTTTGCAACTTAGTCCTACTTCTTTTCATTGTTTACTTGACATTTTAAAAATGTCCCTAGTAACTCTAATTACTAATTACATAAAAGAGAAAAATGAAATTTCAGATACTTTGATTTGTGTCTGTATTTTAACTAAACTTATGATACACACAGAATCAACGTGTGTTTCCTACCATCTCATTTTTTTTAAAGACTGTATTTGTTCGAGGCGGGTGGGGAGTAGCAGAGGTTCAGAGACAAGCAGACTCCACACAGAGTGCAGAATCCAACTTGGGACTCAATCCCAGGACCCTGAGATCATGACCTGAGCTAAAACAGTCAGACACTTAACTGACTGAGGCACCCAGGTGTTCCCCTCATCATCTCATTTTTGTTACAGCTATAATTTCAACTCAAGACTATTTATCTCGAAACTTTGATTGCATTTTTTAAAAAAAGATTTTATTTATTTATTTGACAGACAAAGATCACAAGTAGGCCGAGAGGGCAGGCAGAGAGAAAGAGGAGGAAGCAGGCTCCCTACTGAGCAGAGAGCCCAATGTGGGGCTCGATCCCAAGACCCTGGGATCATGACCTGAGCCCAAGGCAGAGGCTCTGGGCCTCTGAATCCACTGAACCACCCAGGCACTCCATAACTTTGATTGCATTTTATTCTAATTGATTTTGAAATTCATGTTGTCCCAGTGGTAATTCAGGGTTTGACCTGAAGGGGGAGAAACACCAATACTTAAGGAATCATTCAGATGCCTTGTCTGTTGGTGCGAGCGATATGTTACTGCTGTTCTTAGAGCTTCCATTGATAAGTAGGGTTGAAATCCTAAAACTATAGAGTGTTAACACTAGAAAAGACTAACAGGCATCCTGTTTCAACTGTGACATATCATTACAAGGAAATGGGGGTTTATCAGGGGACCAGGGATTTGCCTGAGATTCTGCAACTACTTACTGGCGCTCAGACTTTTAGATTAAATAATGAGAAAATAATCGGTTAACAAGCTAAAGATTTCCTTTTATTGTTGGGACATTAGCATAATCACTCTGGCCTCTCATTGTCAAACCCATCAGATTTGTGTTGTTGTTGTTGTTGTTTCACCTACATGATCAAAATAAATCATTTTCACATCATCATGCTTTATTTCTCTCCTCAAGGAATAACAATGGAGACTCGCTGGCTTCTGCGCCTTTTGCTTCTTCTCAAATATTTTAATCCCTGCAGGATGGGAAAAGACTTCCCTGAGACACTTTCACATTCTGTTCTACCATCTTCTGATTAGAGTCTGGTTACTTTATGTCCTCAGCACCCGGCATAAAAGCTTGGCATTGTATTAGCCACCAGAAGTAAATCACTTATTTAATCTGTAAGCCTAAATAAAGAGGTAAACTGAGGCAAGCTCAAATTACCTGAAATTGAGCTGATTCAGGAATAGCAGAGGAATTGCATTTCAGGAAACACAAGCCACAGCTAGGAGGGGGAGGTTGAGCCAGAACCCAAGAAGTAAACTCACTTGCTTGAGGATGGGGAAAGATTCTTGGAAGATGTACATTGGTTGGGAGATAAGTCTTGATCAGCTGTAAATCAGGCATTACAGGAGATCAGTCTCTTGGTTCTTAACTACTATTCTGAGGACACAAGCATAAGGTTCTCCATTCAATATCTTCCAGCTCCCTTTTAGATCAAAATCCTTACACAGATCTTTACAATCTTATAAGTGGTAGAATGTCCATTTTACAGAGAAGAAAACTGAGATTTCTCAAGGATGAATAATGTGGTCAAAGCAACTCAGTTAGAATCTAGGGAAGCCCTGTCTGAAACCTAAATCTGTCTCTCCGAGACCCCACAGCTTTCTTCTGTTGTAGGTAAATACAATTCATGTCTTAATGAGGTGAATGAATAAAGAATCAGGTGAGTGAAAGAACATGCATTTTACCCCAAGGTTACTGAACACTGCACCAATCATCCTGGCAAAGCAGTCAAGGAAGAAAATCTCTTCTAGTTTGAGATCCCGGGTGTTTGCTGGAATCACCTAGGAAGAGACAAAGCTGCCAGAAGAGGACCACCACCAGAGACTGACAGAGACGGACAGGAAGAGTATTGTTTCCTATCTCCGCTGCATCAAAGTGCCTCTGAACAATGCAGGACCTCCATCACTCACTCCGTGCCACCATGGCGAGTGGCCAGCTGCCAAGCTGCTGTAAATCTGTTTTTTAATTTAACCTTCTCACTGGCCTCGCCACTGAGATTGCTGCACAAACAAGGAAACCAAGAGGAGCTCCTCTGTGATGATGATCACCCGATGAAATTCAGAGCATGCTATCTAAAGACAATGGCAACAGTGTGGGGGCGCGGGGGGGGTGCAGGCTGATTTCAGGATTCCGGGAGGGTCCTTATAAATAATTGAGAGTAAGAAACAGGATAAACTGAAAATAAATGTAGCATACAAAATTATCAGTGTTGCTCTACAAGGGAAATGTTTAAATACAGTCAGAATCCTTGGAACATAACCAGAGGACTCCTGTTGTCTCCAAAGCTATTCACAATAAATGGCTCCTGTGACTCCAACGTGCCAATTAAACAGTTTGTCTCTGCCTCAACCTTAATTTGGCAGACAGCTCTGTTGTAAATCTGCGTACTGGGATGGCAAAAAGTTGTTTCTTAGCTGCTCCCCCTCCCCCAGAGTTTATTCTTTGTTTAACACAAAATGTAAATATGTCATTGTGTTGACTGGAAGTCAAATGAAAGATGCCAATTTGGAACGAAATATCTAAGTCCCAGATTAATTACTGCTTGAAATATTCTAATTTACTGCCCATGGTTTGTGTATCAGAAGAGGAGTAGAGCCTGTGGACCTCACCAGGTGTAGAACTACCCTGGGTTGTTGGAAGGAGAGATCTAGAAGCTCCACTTAGTTGTTCTTTTGTTGAGGTTAGAAAGTTCTAGAAACTTTCCTATGTAAAAACTAGATGACGTCTGTCACATAGTAAGATGCCATCGAGGTCCTGAGGAGCAAGTCAATAGCCACTTAACATAAGTTCATAGTTATAAAGTTCAAGAATCCTGTTTAAACATATTTAACAAAGCATATTGTGTCTATTTATTTGTGGGTTGGCTATGAGAAATACAGCTACCAGCTAGCTGGAATAGTGTTGGCAGATTTTATGGGAGAGTTCCACTATAAAATACTCAGAAACTCTCTAGAAGCCAGACATCTGTATTCTGTACTATAGTTAATGATGATTCTCTTACTGCAAGGAAAACTGAATAACTTCTTTCAAGTCTATCCAAGGGTGGCTGCCTCCGTGAATGCTAGAAGACCATGAGCTGAGAGGGACATAGGCCTGTCTACCATTTACATTATTGGACTGAACTTCAAGCTCTCAGGCAACCTTGTTCCCACGCATATAGAAAGGGTCTGGTTTGGGACAAGGGTGAGAAAAGAGTGGTGCAATCTGGACCTACCCTATCATTTCATTCAAGGTTCTAAAATCATTCCTCAGCTGTGTTGTGATACGCTCAGGAAATGGATGAAATATGACCATAGTAGATAAGCTGCACCAAACAGTGCCACTTATATAATCTCCTCTAAAACAAAACAACAAAACAAACAAACAAACAAAAAACACCCTGCTAATTTCCAGAAAAGTTGCAAAGGTAGTAAGTACAGAGTCCTTGTCTACACCTCACATAGTTTATTGTACATCACCATCCTCATATTTCTGTATCTATTCCTTGGATGCTATTCTGAACTCCAGTTCCAAGTGATGGGATGGGGAGAGATGGCTAACTATACCTCCCACAGTGGGGAGCATCTAGGTATATTATCTTGAATTCATCTGCAAGGAAGATTTGTCTTTTCTCCTTTATCTATCTGTCTGTCTGTCTCTCTCTCTATCTATCCATTTTTACCTATATCTATCTATCTATTGCACTAAGGACTCATGTGTCTTTTTTTTTTAAGATTTTATTTATTTATCTATTTGCTAGAGAGAGAGAAAGAGAGAGAGAGTGAGTGAGCATGAGAGTGGGGTGAGGGGCAGAGGGAGAAGCAGAGTCCCTGCTGACCAGGCAGCCTGATGCGGGACTACATCCCAGGACTCTGGGATCATGACCTGAGCTGAAGGCAGTTGCTTAACTGACTGAACCACCCAGGCGCCCCTCATATGCCTTTATTCTATACACTGGTTTGTATTTTTACTCTTTGATATTTATTTTGTACTTTGGGTTATAATCCCAATTATTATATATATATATATATATATATATATATATATATATATATAGTTTATATATAATCCCAACTTTTAGTTGCTCAAAGTCCAGCTTTGGCCAATGGCTCTTTTTGATTGGCTCCTGTGTCCCATTGATATGCCCCATCCTTCAATGTTTTGAGTACTTCCTTACTTTCTGGTACTACGAGATGCTCTAGGCCCATTGTATATTTACCCTGTGCCAGTCTGGAATCCACCATTTCTCCAAAAAGACTTGATACCATTTATTGGAGAATAAGATTTTGGAATTCAGATCTTGGTGTTATGTGCCCATTGCTACTGGGATGCTGTTGCTTCCGGGCCCTTTTAGTTAATAGAACTAGATAATATTTATGTGCATACCAAGACACATACAGACACATACATATCATTGTTTCTGCATCTATCTGTCTGAGAATATTTTGAGTGAAACATGAGCTCATGCTGATATCCTGGACTCTAATCCCAGAACCACATCTGCAGTCTCCCTCTCCAATGCTGAGATGTCTGGCTCCCACTATCCATCATCCATTTACTTATGCGTTTAACCCCAGTACACATGTAGAGCATTTCCAGAATTATTCTTCGATACTATCAGAAGAAACAAATTTACTAGCTAGCAACCGGTGTTATTCTTATGGATCTCAGTCAAAATACTGTTTTCCTGAGTTACGTGGGTCAGCTCCTTTACCCTTCACCCTCTTCTGTTAAGTTGTCATGCATTTGTAATAAAATGAGATTCATATGTCACAGTCTGCACACCATTCTGGTTATTGTTGGTGGTTTCTTTTTTTTTACTTTGCATATATTAACGCTCACTCTTCGTGATCTGCAATTCTAGTGCTTTATGACAATTCTTTCTTTCCTTTTTTTTTTTTTTTTTAAACAGATCCTAGCTTCTAAAATGAGCCAATCCAAGAGATAAGGGGGAGAAACCGCACCAACTGTTCACCTCTACACACTCCACAGTCCTGCCTTCTTGTTCATCATCTGATGCAGGAATTCTCTGCCCAAATGAGCTAACCCTGCTTCCAGGTCCAGCGTGGACCTCTTCCCTAGCTTCTTCCTCCTGATGCTGCGGGAAAGCCCAGAGCAGACTGTTAGTTGGGCAGTGAGACGGAGGAGGAGGAGTTGACAGTATGAGAATTCCCAAACAATGTTCTGGGAATGAAGAGGCTCCATACTCCTGCCCTGATCCCCACACATATATTAGGAGCAAATCATGTGCTAAGTGCTCAAATGATCTCACTTAATCCTTAAAATAATCCTGTTGGTTATCTACATTATACTGAAGAGCAATTGGACACAGAGAGATTCCATAGATTGTCTGAGGGAGCACAGCGTGTCAATAGTAGAAGATAGAACATAAGTTCAGATTTATTTAACCATGGACTTGTGGATGTAACCATTACACTACTGTCTCTCATGTACTGTCTCTTTCAGGGCTACCATATTGCATGACTCCATTGTTGTCAGGTAGGAGTGGATCCTGAAGTTGGGAGCTGCACCTGGCTGCACCAGGTAGCCATGGCTGTAAAAAGAAACAATTGCTTATTCACAACATCCAACCTGTTCACTGTGCTCATCCTCATTGCTCACCTGCTCCTCTCTCTTCTTTTTTTGGATTGTCCTCAACCGGCAGTGCGGGCTCCTGAATTTATAGCATCTGTGGTCCTCAGCTCTCTGGTGCACATGGGTGTACTTGGGAATCCATGTGTCTTTCAATCATGAGGTTTAAAATGGGTCAGCTCATTCTTAGCAAATGGCAGGTATACCTCTCCAGGTGGGAGGGCATGACATTTCTGCCACGTGCCACCTCCTCCCTCCTAGCCTCCCCCACAAAGGAGTATTTTAATAGAAGGTTAATGGAGGGCACACAGAACAAAAAGAAAACCCTGTCATCGTTATTCCATGTTTTACTGTAATAGAGGTCAGCTCTCCCTGATTCCTCCTAGTATCCATCTTTAAAATGAATTATTTAGCCTATGAAAACAAAACTAGTTTATTTATGATGACAGAGAAGCTGTAAATGTGCTCCTGATCTGTGCATTGACTAATTAGATTAATTAAGTCAGCATGCATTTCAGAACAGGCAGGCAGGTGGCAAATAACATTTGAGATGATTTATATGATATATTCCATCAAGCTTACAGTTGATAAATAATATCACATTCATTCCATTAAGATATCGAAGCAGCAAAAGAGAACGGCATTTTTGGCTCTGGGCTCTTACCAAAAGAGCAACTGTTGAGGTTACTACATGGTCATTATTTACTCTGCTCAAAAGGGTGGAGGGAGGAAAAAAAAAGGAAAAACAACCAAGCCAAATCCCAAACTCTAGTCTCATCACTTCCTCTCATTATGCTGAGGTAATTCTTTGCTGTTGCAGTGGAATTGAATTTTAGGAATAGAGTTGAAATTTGAATTTTAATTAAGCCATTACTTCCTGCTACCACATTTTGCTAGAAATTTCCATACCATGGTATTTTCTAATCACCCTGCCTTCGGGGGGTTCTCCTAGTAAATGAGTGGATACAGATCTCTCTTCCAGTAGTCTTCAAAATCTAACATGCCTAAGAATCACTCGGAATGTTTGTTTGAAAGCAGGTGCATGGGTCCTGCTTCCAGCAGGTCTGGATGGAGCCCAGGATTGTGTATTTTTTACATCAACACCTTGGATATCAATACTACTCTATACCAGTAAGTTCACATACCAAGAACTGAAGCCTGTGATTTGACCGTTGGTCTTCCTGGATTCTCAAGTTAATTGACTATTACTAAGTCCACCTCTTTTCTTAAAGTAATTGGCGTTCCTCAGTGTTCAGTCAAAGGACCTTCTGCATTAGTGTTTCCTCAGGGACATGGTAAAACATCAGATTTCTGGGCTTTAAAACCTAGTGAATCTGAACTGATAAGAGTCATAGAGGAGAGTCTGTATTTTACCAAACTACCCAGATGATTCAAATGTATACTAAAAATTGAGAACTACTATCTTGGAGCAAGAACTATTTGATGTAGGTATAAAATGGTAGCATCTTCTCCCTGTAGTCACGGTTTTGCTTAGAAGACAAAGATACATGTCTCTTGTTACCTGAATCGGTGATGTCTCTAGGAATTGTCTTCGGTATAGACAGAAATAAATGCTGGAATGGTCTGCTTTGTAGGGTCACCTTTGGGCCTTACAACCTTTTGGGTTTCTGCCCTAAGGATCTTTTCAAAATTGCTACCCTCTTGAGTGCTGCTCCCACATTGCCTCTAGGACACTGGGGAGAAAGTGAATGAGTGGGAAGTCCCTGGAGCTACTGCTGCTGGGTGTTTCCAGGTGTCATAGCAATGACTAATGGCAGAAATTGAGATGTGAGATGACCCCTATCAAAAACTGACAGTCTCCTCAGCCCAGGAAGAGAGGGTAACCCTCCCACAGCAGAATGGCAGACAAAGTGACAGAGGAGAAGTTTTCAGAATAGAGAGACAGAGAGGTGCAGAGGTCCCAGGAACCCAGGTAAAGGGGCAGCCACAATTTACAGAGCATATTAGTCCGAGCAAAGCCTCCTCCAATAACATGTGATTATGTCTTTATTTAAGCTGCACACAGTCAAGTAAACAGATGGAGAATAATCAGGACCTCGGAAAAAAGTTCTAATTATAAGATGTTCTCAGTTCATCCCAGACGGCATCGGACAAGGACGGGCTGGGTGTGAAAGGAAAACTGGGAACCTGGGAGGAGACGTCTTTGTTCAGGACCAGAACATACGGGTTAAGATTATAACCTGCTCCACAGTGAGAAGGAACAAGAAGAAACTGATTTCAGAGCCGCTTTTATATCCTTCATAATTCTTGCAATAATTTCTTTTGCTTCTTAATGAATCTTGTCTTTTTCTTCTGCAGTGTAGACTCAGGGCATTCACAATAAATCTTTAACTTCAATCTCCCAAAGAAAGAACCTTCCAGGTATCAATACATATGAGGGACCTTACATAAATTCTCCTTGATGGATAGAGAGAAGTTCCCAGTTCTCTAGTTCCCAGAGTAGACAAAAGGTGTAGGCAGAGTTCTTCAGAGTGGCTTTATGAATGAGTGAGCTACATTTTTGCATAGTGAAAGGAATAGTTTCACTCAACCCTGTAAAAATATATCCTAGCCCATTTAAAATGCTTGACCTCAAAAGGCATTTTTGTTAAGATGGTCTTTATTCAGTTATAATTTCCAGATTGTACACAGGCCGTTTTCCTTCATATAAAGAAGTTTCTGTTAGAATCTGTTATGAGTGGTTTGATCTTCTGACCTTCTGTCACCTTTTCATAACAGCGCTTGCTCTACATTGGACCTATCCAATAGCAGAAAGACAAATTGAATCAGTAACAATCCCAGTAACAATCCCACTCCTTTTTTTTTTTTTTTTTTTTTTTTTGTCAAAGGCACATACATGATTTTGTCCTATCTTCTCAACCTCTCAATTGCTAATCCAATTAGTCCCTATCTCCTTATGACTTTATGTATGTTTCAGATTTTATTTTATGCTCTGTTTCTAAAGGGCTCTTTAATGTCTGATAATAAAAAACATACAAGGGGCACCTGGGTGGCTCAGTGGATTAAGGCTCTGCCTTCAGATCAGGTCATGATCTCAAGGTCTTGTGATCCAGCCCTGCATCAGGCTCTCTGCTCAGCGGGAAGCCTGCTTCCCTCTCTCTCTGCCTGCCAACTTGTGATCTCTCTCTCTCTGTCAAATTAAAAAAAAAAAAATCTTAAAAAAAAAAGACATGGAAAAGGTAGGCATATTAAAAATAAATACAAAATGTCAACTATCCCCACAGGAAATTCATTGCTAATCCAAAGGGCATTCATTATTACTATGACTGAGTGTTAAATTTAGCTCTGAACTTCCTCAAGCCAACACCAACATGGACATAAGATGTTTCACATAGTTCTTATTATTTAGAAAAAAAAAATCTACCAATTCTTCAAAGCATAAAACTATTTTTAAATCAGTTTTATTGAGGTATTATTTACATATAATAAATGCTCCTATTTAAAGTCTACATTTTGACAAATGTGTGTAATCATGTATCACTCCAGAAAGTCACCTCTGTCCGTTTGCCATCAATCTCCTCCCCCCATACTTGGCCCTAGAAAATGTTCTGCTTTCTGTCACTGTATTTTTACATTTTCTGTCATTTCTTACAAATGGAATCATACAACATATACTCTTCTGTCTGGTTTCTTTCACTGAATGTAATGCTTTGGAGCATTATATAAGAGTGCATCACAGTATAGTCATCCATTCATTAGCTGATATATGCTTTTTCCAATTTTTAGCTACTAGCAATAAAGCCACACATGACATATGTGTGGACATATGCTTTCGCTTCTCTTGGGTGAATATCTAGGAGTCACTCTGCATCCTTGCTATGCTCGGTATTGTCAGGCTTCTTGATTTCAGCTGTTCTAGAGTGTGTGCGGCAGTATCTCTTTGTGGCTTTACTTAGAATTTCCCTAAGGACTACTGATATTGAGCATCTTTTCATGTGCTTATTTGCCATTCATATGTCTTTGCAAAATGCTCAAATTTTTGCCCATTCAAGTTCCTGCCTTTTTATTTTGAAAATTGTGAGAATTCTACGTAATCTATAAGCTACACATATTCAGGATCCCAGTTCTTTATCAAATATGTGTTTGCAAGTATTTTCTCTTAGTCTGTGGCTTGACTTTTCATTTCCTTAACATTTCCTTTAGTCTTTTGAAGACTAAAGAATTTAAATTCTGATAAAGTTCAATTTGTCATCTTTTTTTTCCTTTTGTAGTTCATGTTTTTTTTTTGTGTCCTAAGACATTTTGTCTAAGATATGAAGACTTTTCCTATATATTTTCTAGAAATTTTATCATTTTAGTTTTTGCCTTTAGGTCTGTGATCCATTTTGTGTAATTTTTTGCATATGGTGTGAGTTAAGGGTTCAGGTTTATGACTGTTGTTGTTGCTTCACTCATCATCTGTTGAAAAGACTACTCTTTTCATTGTTGAATTACTTTGGTATCTTTGTCAAAAATCTAGTGACCATGGGGTACCTGGATAGCTCAATCAGTTAAGTGCCCAACTCTTAATTTTGGCTCAGGTCATGATTTCATGGGCTGTGAGATCCAGCCCTGCACTGAGCTCCATGATTAGCAGGGAGTCTCTCTGAAGTTTCTCTCCCTTAGCCCCTCCCCTCACTCACTCTCTCTCAAAAAAAAATCAATTGACCATTTCCAGGATCCATTTTGCTCTCATCTTGATTTGTATGTCTATACTTATGCCAATATCTTAATTACCATACTTTGATAATAAGTCCAGATTTCATATAGTATGAGTATTCTAACTTTGTTTCTCAAAACTGTTTTGGTTATTTTAGGTTCTTGGTGTTTTCATATGAATTTTAGAATCAGTTTGTCAATTTCTACCAAAAAAAAGTCTATAAAAACTGCTGTTTCCACAGAAGAATATTTTCACACAGCCCATATGTCACTGAAATAAAATCTTAACCTTATCTCTTTTCTTCCAGTCCCCCCCCCTTTTCCAGTTCAGTCCAGATTGGATACTAGATTAACCTTTTAAAAATTTCCCCTTAAAGGGTGCCTGGATAGCTCAGCTGGTTAAGGGTCTGACTCTTCATTTCAAATCAGGTCATGATTTCAGAGTTCTGGGATTGAGCACAGAGTTGGGCTTCACACTCAGCACAGAGTCTGAGATTCTCTCTCTCCCCGTCTCCCTCTGCCCCTGCACATGTGTTAATGCTTTCTTGCTCACTCTCATAAATAAATAAATAAATAAATAAATAAATAAATAAATAAAATCTTTAAAAACTTTCATAATGCTGTCATGCTGTCAGGAATATACAGTGAAACTGGGTATTTACCCCAAAGATACAGATGTAGTGAAAAGAAGGGCCATATGCACTCCAATGTTCATACCAGCAATGTCCACAACTGCCAAACTATGTAAAGAGCCAAGATGCCCTTCAACAGATGAATGGATAAAGAAGATGTGGTCCATATATACAATGGAATATAACACAGTCTTCAGAAGGGATGAATACCCAACTTTTGCATCAGCATGGATGGGACTGGAGGAGACTATGTTGAGTGAAATAAGTCAAGCAGAGAAAGTCAATTATCATATGGTTTCACTTACTTGTGGAGCATAAAGAATAACATAGAGGACGTTAGGAGAAGGAAAGAAAAAGGTGAAACCGGAGGAGGAGATGAACCATGAGGGGCTGTGGACTCTGAAAAACAAACTGAGGGTTTTGGGAGGGAGGGGGTTGGGGTTGGATGAGCCTGGTGGTGGGTATTCAGGATGGCACATATTGGATGGAGCACTGAGTATGGTGCATAAACATTGAATCTTGGAATGCTGAAAATTTTTAAATTAAATTAAGATGTTAAAAAATAAAATTAAAAAATAGAAAATAATTATTAAATTGTCAATCAGTGACAATTATCTAAAAATATATATATACAGTGCATTATAAGAAATGGTGTGAGAAAGAGGAAAAGCCTTGGAGCCATGTAAGATGGGTTTCAAAGTGTTACTCTCTTCTATCCAGTTCTACTTCCCCACCACACTTACTGTGGGAAACAAAATAAATAATGGCAGTGAGGCACCTTATACAAGATTGACTACATGGTCAGTATGTGTTAATTTCCTCTGCTCTCTGACTTAGAAGTGCTGATGGGCATAAAATTTCTTTTTTTCCCATTATTTTTATTAACGTCTCATTAACATACAATATTATAGGAGTTGCAGGAGTACAATATACTGAATGACAAATCTATATATTACTCAGTGCTCACCATAGTGAGTGTCGTCACCATCTGTCACCAACATCATTACAGTATTATTGACTGCATTCCCTATACTCTACTTTTCACCTCCATATTTTACTTGTTTTATAACTGGAAGTTTGTACTTCTTAATCCCCTTCCCCTATGTTACCCATATCCACCCATCTCCCCTCTGGCAATCATCAGTTTGTTCAACATAAAAGGCAAAAGATATGGAAAAATAAGGAGCAGGTCCCATAGGACAGGAGATGACACTGTACTAATGTAGACTTCCACGTCCCTGTGAGGCCGTGTAGCTTCTAGGAATGACACATCTGCATAGAGGGAAGATTCCACTTGGACCTTGTCCAACTCTGCCATGCTCATAGACATATTTATACACTTCTGTGCCTTCCCCACCACCATATAACGATTCAGGAAACTGATCCTATTCCTACCTGCTTCCTAGATGTAAGTCAGGGGTACAAAACAACCTGAGCCTATCCCCCAAGCAGTAGCTATGAGCCTCATTGCATTAAGATAAGTTCTCAGGTGCAGCATTCCTTGGTGGACTCAAGTATTAGACCTACCTGAGGTCCATTCCTCTCTGACCTAGTATCAATAACCCTCATCTAAGTGGTCCTACCTTAGTTCCTTCAACTTTATCTCACTTCTGCCCTCCATATAGCCTTTACTTCAAGTAGAATGTTTGTCATATCATACAATACCTATGACTTTGGTCTCCTTGCTCCCCTGACTCTGGCCTGCCTTCCTCTGCTTCTAAGACCTCTCTAGACTTCAAGCCCAAGCTCAAAAACAGCCTCTTCCATTCAAATTTTCCTAAATTCAGTCCACAGTGGTATTTTCTCCCCTGATTCTCAATAGAATCTCCTGTATCTGTAGGACCCAGTCTGGTCTGAAAGTTCATTTTCAGATTTAAACATAATTCACATGGTGTGAAAATGAGATGTCAGAAAATGAGTAACATATAAATAAATTCTAAATGAAACAAAAACAAATGATCAAGCAAACCATAAATGCTTCTAAGTGTCTTAGGGCAAAAAAAGATTGGATGGAATAGAAAGCACTTCTGGGTTCAGGTCAGGACTGCCAAAAAGTCCTAGCTTAGGATCCATAGATCTCCAATTTAGAAAAATGTTTTAGGGGTTCTGGGGTGGCTCAGTCAGTTAATTGTCCAACTTTTGATTTTTGGGTCAGGTCATGATCTCAGAGTCATGAGATCAAGCCCCAGGTGAGGCTCTGCTTCTCTCTCTCTTCCTAACTCTCTACCCTTCCCCCTGCTGGCACTCACTCTCTCTCTCTTAAGTAAATAAATAAATATTTTTTAAAAATGATTTTAAGGTCAAAGATCCTACCAGGGACCTAAGAATACATAGTTATTTACAGATCACTCCAAAGCATTCACAGGAAGTTAGAATTGGTATTTTCGTGTCGTTTGGCCCATGTGCCAATTCTAAAGTCTTTTTTTTTTTTAAGATTTTATGTATTTATTTGACAGAGAGAGATCCCAATAGGCAGAGAAGCAAGCAGAGAGAGAGAGAGAGAGAGAGAGAGAGGACGAATCAGGCTCCCTGCTAAGCAGAAAGCCTGATGCATGACCCGATCCTAGGACCTTGAGATCATGACCTGAGCCGAAGGCAGAGGCTTAACCCACTGAGCCACCCAAGCACCCCAGGTGCCAATTCTAGTGTCTTCCAGTGGACACCTTTCACCTCTGCATGGTTTTACCACAATAGGTAGAGATTGCAATCTCTAGCCAATAAAGAACTTCTAACAGGGCCAATGGAACTTGGCCAGCCAGGACAAGAGTTGATACCTGGTGTGGAGGGTATGTTCCATGAAAACTATTTTCACTTTCCTGTA
The DNA here is from genome assembly GCF_011764305.1 of Mustela putorius furo. Lineage (NCBI taxonomy): Eukaryota > Metazoa > Chordata > Mammalia > Carnivora > Mustelidae > Mustela > Mustela putorius. The sequence goes on from NW_025421341.1 coordinate 25,468,145, forward strand.
TATTTCTTATATTCTCAGGTTGGGACACAGTTTCAGGAGCCTGAAAAGTCCAAACTGGATATATGAGGACATTTTTGAGTCAGCACATAGTGTGGAAAAGATATCAAAGAGGAGCCCAAAATAATGAAGGTAAATGTAATCTATATCTATATTTGTTTTAATCTGAGGGCTAGGTGTGGGCTAAATCAGTGAAATCATTCTACAATGATGTTTCTCTTGAAGAGGAAACTGAAATTCAACTTTGATGACAAATTGTGCCCTATCTTAGGAAAACCATCCTAGTGAGCCCTTTTGATTATTTCAATTACGACCTGGAAAGGAGTCAACTGTCCCTCTCAAAATGGAGGCAGGTGCAGAAGCCACAGGAAAAATAATCCAATAGAAGTCCCCAAGAAAACTATGGGTCTGTGGATTCTAGTTACACAGTAGCCAGTAAAACCTTACTTTTTTTTTTCTTTCTTCCCATATTATTACCTTCTGTTTTCTCTCATTTTTTAAAAAGATTTTATTTATTTTGTGACAGAGAGAGACACAGTGAGAGCAGGAACACAAGCAAAGTGGGGGTGGGAGAGGGAGGAGCAGACTTCTTGCGGACTAGGGAGCCCAGGACCGCGGGATCAGGATCAGAGCCAAAGGCAGAAGCCTAATGACTGAGCCACCCAGGCGCCCCCATTTTCTCTCATTTTCAAAGATTATCCTTATTTAGCTAAGAGAAAACCATGCTAGAACAAGGAAATCTGAATAAAGTATGGACTTTAGCTAATCTCTATTCGTTCATTAATTATATATACATACCATATAGCCTTAGCAATTTTTCTGTAAATTTAAATAGTTTCCTTCAAAAAAAGAGTGTTTTCTGAAGACTGGACATGTCTGGGATACCTAGGTTACACAAGCTTTTCTGATTTCTCAATTTTTCTTAGCTCTAGTTATGTTTACTTTCACATGTTCAAAGACAAATAGAAGCAGTGGGATGAAGAATTATCATTGTGTACTGCCCTGCAGGAATGCTGCTTGGTGGGAAGAATGAGGTGGAACAGCATGGCCCATGCCAGACAGCAGCACATAATTTATGACAACTTCCTTGTTTATTTTTAAAGCAACCAACTTGCCTATAAAAGGGCCAAAAATTATATTGCTTCTCTCTCCTATTAGCTTATTAATTCCTTGAGGGTATAAGCCATCCTTTCTCATTCTTTTATGCAGCACGTAGTACCTTGTACTCAACAAATAGCTGTGGTTTGAATGAATGCTATAAATAGGGGCATTGAGGAACATAGGGTAGTCTCCCCATCTAATATAAAAATATATATATTCTAGCCAATTTAGATTCCCATCAGATAAATACAACAAAAGCTTGTTACATCCTTTAAAAATTAACTGTTATTGAAATTACTAAGACAATTAAGTCTACATTGTGAATTCATCCTGTTGAAAGAGCTTCTCTACCCAGAAGAAAATAAAAGGTTTTCAGTTCAACAAGCAAAAACCATATTTTGAAAGATTAATTTCCATCTTTTTGACATCCTTGTCACTCAAAGCCAGAAAACTTGATTTAGGGTTTCAAACTCTGTCACTTAGAAATCTCAAGCTGTGGATGTCTATGCAAAATTTCAGTGGAAATGTTTTCCTGGCCAAGTTATTGCGGCCTTCAAAATAGAATTTGTAGCAGGCTCTGGCAGGTTCTAAATGTAGAAGATTGAATATTGATGTAATGTCAAAAGAGTTCCATAATTAAAGGTGTTTCTTTATAGCATCTCCCTTCATCCATTCATTAACTCAACAAATATTTATTGAGTATACCTACATGCCAGACATTGCATTAGCAAGGCTTTTCTCTTTCCTGAATCAGATTACATTACCTGAATGAATGAATGAGCAAATGAATGAATGAATGATTGAAAAAGAAGTTGACCTCCAAAAGCCACATTACTGACTGCTCCAGAGCTCATTGAGAGGGTATATGCAAAGGGAAAAATGGGAAAGTACAAAAAGCTCACTGACTTAGCAAGGCTTTTCTTCATATTCTCTCTTCTTTCCAGATTTCAACCCAGAAATAGAGCCAGGTTATCATCAACTGAGCTCTTCCTTGCTCTCCTTCTCTTTGGCAGTCTCCTCTTCTAAGCACCGAAAGGGCTTTCCCTTTCCATCTATTATGAACTGCTCTTAGGTCATATCTATCTTTTGGGGGACATGAAATGAAGTTTCATGGCTTGGTCTGTGTTTTTTATTGTTGTTGTTATTGTCTGTGCTGTTTGTTTAAACATATTATGAAGAATTTAGAACTTAAGAAAACTAAACAAAATAGCATAATAAGCCCTCATGTGCCCATCACATGTCCTCAAAAAAACCTCGTCAACTCATGGCCAATCTTACCCTACACAATCCTCATCTACTATTCCATCCTAATATTATTTTGAAGTAAACCCTCAGCATCATGTACTTTCGGTTTTTGTTTGGACTTAATGACAGAATGACTAAATGGAAAAACCTCAAATTTCTAATGGAAGGAAGCATGTGAAAAGCAGTTTTTTAAACTTAACAGCAGGCTAAACCTGAATATAGACTTAGGAATGGCAAGATTTAGGGACCAGAAAGGAATCTGAACTTTTTGTCTTGCTCTCGTTCTTTCCCCTTCTTATCCTTGCAATTCCGTCTTTGTGGGCTTAACCAACCCTCAAACATATTGACTCCACCCATACAGGAGGGGACCAAAGCTGCAGAAGCCATCTCTGAACTTACAAGTATTAATGAGTCCATGAGTCCATAATCCTCCAGGAAAGAGTCATCCCTGTCAACTTCAGTCTGGAAAATTCTGGAGAGCATTCTGATTAGTACAGCTTAAGCCATATGCCTTTCCCTGAACCAATCACTGAGGTCAATGGAATGGGATAGTTGGACTGATGCAGCTTTAGACATACCCACCCCTTCTCCACTGGGATTTACCGTATGGGGTGCATAAGAACCACAAAGACCACCATCAATTATTATAAGAGGGAAAGGGACCTGATGTTTATTGGGCTTCTAGAATGTGATAAGAAGTATCATTATTTATAGAAACCAAAAATTCCTGAAAGGTAAGTGTGGTTGGGGCACCTGGGTGAGTCAGTTGGTTAAACATGTGGCTCTTGACTTCAGCTCAGGTCATGATCTTACAGTTATAAGATAGAGGCTCCTGTAGTGTAGGGCTCTGTGTTGAGCAGGGAGTCTGCTTGAGGATTCTCTCTTTCTTCCTGTCTCTCCCCTGCTCTCTCTCTTCTCTCTCAAATAAATAAATCTTTTTTTAAAAGGATAAGTATGATTATTTGTATTTTTGAATGAAAGAAGGGAAATTCAGAGAAATTAGGCAGTTTGCCCAACCCTTGGATCTTCTGGAATACCTCTATGTCCATACTTACTTATGCTATTCCTGAGTTATACATTCTAAAATACATCATGGGCATATATTTGAGTAAAGAGGACATTTCAAGAGAGTGACTTCAATGAACCTTAGACACATAAGACAATATGAAGTTATATGACCTTGAACTATTACCTTAATTTCTCTATGCCTCAGTTTCCTGGTGTGTAAAGTCATGGTAATAATATCCAGTTTGACTCCAAGGACTGAGATGAAAAAATATATGTAAAGTGCCTCCATGCTTCCTAGCTTGTAGTGTGAAATAAGTAAATAGTTGCAATTACTAGTATTATTACTATATCCTCATGCTCCAAGTAAATACAAAGAGATGATTATCAAGGGCAAAAGGAAGCTGGGGTCACCAGCTGTGATGAATTACTGTGATCATGAAATGAAAACACCCACCTTTATTATTTCTTGAAAGATAAGATCCAAAAAAAATACAATAATGTTTGTTATTTTCCTCTATTGCTTTTCCCTCCAAATCCAGGCATTTACTGAAAGTTAAACTGAGGAAGATCATCAGGTGACCAAAAAGGGAAAAATCGAAAAGCACCAAACATTCACTGACCTAGAAAGTGAAATTGAGTGGCTTTGTTAAATTAGAGCAGATATCATTCCTATTTCTGGTTCTTGTTTGAAAGGGAATCCAATAAAATTGCCTTAAAGAGGAGAATTGTCCCAGTGAATGGTGCTGGGCTTCTAAATCTAACAACTAATGATGTGACAACAGCATCTCTATTTGCTGAAGACCAGACAACTGCTATTGCTTTTACAGCTGGAAAAGATCAGCAGTGCAACTGGACAGAAAATTCTAGATAAATACTAGCATAGGAATAGATCCAGGATTCTGAATAAAATTTTCTCTGCCTCAATTTGCAGCTTGCCAAATGTGCTTCTGGTTCTGAAGGATACAACTCACTCTTAGAGGGAAATTGGGTAAGAATGCCTCAGAGAAATTTAAACCAATGGAATCCAGAAATTTTATACAACCCCACGGTAAGATTTCTGGAACCAGAAGATCCAGGAAGGTCCAGGAAGACCCAGACAGTCTGGAGAAGTGGATGAGGCCTTTTTCCTTGCTTCAAGGCATTGTACTGTTCCAGGGAGTTGAGTTTGTATCATTTTTCTTATCAGCCAGGTTAAGTTATGAAAATTTACTCAGCAACCTCAGCCACACAAAAATGGAAAATCTGATAGGGCCTGTTGAATGAAGTAAATAATTGTATTTCTTGCTCCTGACTACATGCAACTCTTGTTATCTGGTGAAAGTAGTAGACAGAGCAGATGGTCTGCGGTGAGAAACCCCACCATGCAAACCACAGAGACACCTTTTTAGCAAAAAGGCAATCTCAGTTTTGAAATGTCCGACGTGGAAACTGCCCAAAAGACGTCATAAGAACATATCTACAAGCACTTGGGAGCAAGAATTATATTTCATTAAAAAATATATCTCCATGGCTGACAACTCTGCCTACCACCAAGAAACAATGAATGGAGCCCAGATATTTGGATGAAGAACATACATATGATAAGAGTCAGATTCTAAACAGCCTTGAGAAAGATTAGAAGCAGGTGTTTTCAGCACTTGTCCGGATGACCTGCTAAAATTAGAAATAAATCTCTATTTCTGAGACCAGAGAGACAGGCTAACATTGAGAACTGGAGGGAGAACAAGAACCAAAAGTAGGAACTCACCTTTTGCATCTAATGTCTTAGGTTTGTGCTGAGTTTTTACAAGAACTAGGTTCTGGGTATTTAATTCGTTCAAAAAATGTTCTGCTTAGACTAGATGAATTATGAAAGTCTATCCAAATCTGAGATTCTGAAGGGAACAAGCTCCTTTTAGACTCAGTGAAATTGAGCAGGTCGGTCTGGATTTCATGCCAGTTCTCAGCACCTCTCATGCAATGAGAAGTTCAGTACAATGCAGTATTCAGCTCCAAGATGGGAGGCAGAGCCCAGGATCAGCCTTGAGGTCTCTGTTTACTTTTACCTAATCCTCACTTCTCTGATCATTCTCAGTCCTTCCTTTCTTGGTTTCTCCTGGATACCAACCAGGCTCATCAACTCCAACCTGAGCCCCAGCAGAGATTTTGTTGTGCCCATCCCCCCAACTTGGTAGCCAGATGACTTGGCTTGCCTTTCAAGTGTTCCCCAAGCATGGCAGTCACCCACTCTGGGCTACCTGGGTATTCTCCTCTGTGCCACCCCTTTGGGGTGAACCCATGACAGCCCTGGAAATTGGAATGACTGCATCTCCAATCTATGTTGGCCCATGGCCCATTGAGTGGTCAAGTGTTAAACAAGACTAAATGATACCAGATTAGCTACAAATTGGTCACGCCAAACATGCACTTTTGTAGCTCCCTTATTCAATCATGACATCACTAACAATCACCCTAAAAGTTTTACTATGGAGAAGGTCAAACATATAGAAAAGCTGAATGGGATAATGAACTCCCGTGCACCAATCAGAAAGCTTCCCAAATACTTTTTAAGTTTATGACTATAAAAAATAGTTGCAAACTAGCTAATCATTTCAGTACTGTGCAATTACATTTTGACTAAAGCCATATTTGCACTTCAATGATGTTGGCAGCCCTGCCTCTCAAGATCATATCCCGCCTTGCTCAGTTATAATAGTCCATTTCTCCTGGCCAACTTGGTCTGAACAGTTTAAACCAATCTACCCAAGATATTATGTGTTTGCTCCCTTTCGTAAAAATAGAAGGTAATTGAAAAGGTCATAAAAATGTTCATCCATCAGGTCAGTCCGTGTAGTTTTCCTTTTTGTCTCTGATAGCAATTTGGCAGGAGAAAGCGTTTACTGCCTCTGATCTCAACCATAAAAAGGCCAGGGAGGTAACACAAACCATGCAGCCTCCCTTAATAATTAATTACATGGCCCATCCATGAGTGTATCTGAACATTTTTTGAAGCCATTTCTATTTCTAGCCTGTGCCAGTTCTGAAAAATCTCGGTAGAGACCATGGAGATATTAGGGCTGAATCGGGAGGTGGTAGGACAGGCCATAAAAAACACATACATGCATTTTACTCCACTGGATGCAAATGTAATCCAAAGCCAAGCAGTAGAGTTAGCAGGTGAACCAGTACAATTTTCTCTTTATTACTAAGGAGACTCTAACCTAAACCAATTCATCCTCACACAGTAACGGTAAAATCGGACATGCCTGCTGGGTTGTGTTGCCTGTTGAGGTTAAAATGTAATTCTGAAGATGATGGATTTTCACCCCCAAATGAGCTCATTAGTTTTACAAACAAACAAAACCTTTAACTCCCCCACCAAAGCTCATCTATGTCCTTTTCTCTGCCCGTTCCCATTCTTGATGCCTCACCTGCTCATCTTTAGCAGAATGGGAAGGAGGGAGGAAAAAAATCTAAGTCCAAGAAAAAAAAATTCAAAGAGCACAGTATATTGACAGTGAGTTTGGAGGGATGTCATACATGAAGGACAAACATGTATTCTGTGTAATCGCATTGTGTATTCACTTGACTCGCGTAAAGTTAGAAAAAGCATAATACAAAAGTCTAATAAAGTCTCTCTTTAAGGACAAATTTCGTATACTACAAATTTCTCCAAATCAGGAATTCATTCATCATAATCCAAATCTGCGCTCCCGCCATTACCCAGGATTGTTTTTGTGGCTACGTCAAAATAACTGTCATCCGCCATCAGGTTCCGTCTTGATTCATGTGAGTCTGAATGAGATATGAAAGCATTCCTTGAACCAAATGCAAAGCTTTCTATTGCTACCAGATGCTTTTCCTTGAAGAGTGCTTGGGTTTCTTAGCTGACTCACTGGATTTCTTCTCTGAAAACCTCCGGCCTTTTCTGAGCATCAGGAGAAGCTGGGTTCTCCTTTCAGGTGCTAAGTAGGGCGCCATCCATTTAGGCAGAAGACAAAACTGAGTGACCAGGAAGCTCAGTGTTGCAGCTTAATCACAGAAGGTACTGTGACTCAGTTGCTGTCAAGTTCTACTCTAGGGCTGAGACTCTATGCTCCCAGGGCAAACAGAACCAAAAACCATTTTCCTTTGTCCACCCTGGGAGACTCGCTGTGACCTGTATAACGATGTGATGGCAGCCCGAGGTAAGACACAGCTTGTCTCTTGTGGGAGTGAGCTTTGCACGCTGTGGTTTGCTTGGCCTGGAATGCTTCCACCTCCAAGGCAACCCCTTCTCATCCTGTACATTTCAGCTCTTCTCCAGGGAAGCTACTCCCAGTTGGACCATGTTTCTTTCATCCAGGCATGCATAGAACCCGGGTGATAAACCATTTATATTGCCCATAAATAACTTAAAAATCCTTCTGTATAGAGTGTGTGTGTGTGTGTGTGCACGCATGTCTTGCTCTCTCTCTCTCTTTTTTTTTTTCTTGATCTCTATCTTGAGGGTGTTTAATTCATCGTTGAAGGACCTTAATCTGAAATACACATGCAAGGTGTGGTTAGTTAGCATTTAAAAGATTTAATACAAAAAAGGAAAATCTCTATTCCAGGGACAGCTACACAAAGACTCCAACTATCTCTTAATCCCCCAGAGGGTTTCATAATCAGTAAATTGCATGTTTAAAGATAATTTTCACCGGTTTGATGACTGGCATTTTAAAAATGTGGATTGGCTAGAAATCTCAGTTCACCCTCTCTCGCCTCTGCAGCAAGAGAGTAAAGAGCTGAGCAAATGCAGTGGCTTATACCCTGCCTTAGTTTAGAAGACCATCTGGTTCTGGGTTCCACAGAGGATGTTGACACCTGAATCTTGCTGCCGGAACGCTGTCACATTAATTTCAAGTGAAGATTTAAATTAGGGCGCCTAACAGCTTTGCCGCTCAGGGTGCTGTCTGGGGACCTCAGCCTCAGCCCTACTGAGAGCTGGCTGGAAATGCAGACTTGCAGTCCCCTGGCCTTATGCATTTCAACACAAATCCACAGTGACTTCTCTGCACTGACACTGACATTTGAGACGCCCCGCCCACATTCCCCGGCCAAAAGCTGAAACTTCATCACATTTACAGACCAGTTCTATAAATGCTTTTATTTTTTTTTTTCTTTTTGGATGTCAAGCTTCCTGATAACTATTGATGTGACAGAATTCCATCTGAGGCTTCCTGTAGCTGTAACTGACACCTAGTTATCAGTCCGGGAGTGGGGAAGAACTGCAGACCTGGGCAAAGTTAATTTTGAAGCCTATCTTTATCTGCTGTAAATAACCTTATCATTGCAAACTATCGTGTTGGCTTGGGCCAGCTTGTAGCTCATTCTCTTTCCAGTCGGCCATAATGGTGATCTATTCACCATGTGGTTATTTCATTAATGTGTCCCTTATTACACCATAGTCTCCAAGAGTACAGAAACAAGTTTTATGTTTTCTTTTACCTCTCTAGTCAAGTGTCTAGCACTGTTACTAGTAGACACTCAACAAATATTTGTTGAATGAAAACTGTAGTGAGGGAAGGGAGATGTTGATGATTTTCTGAGCAAGCAAGGAAAATACATTTAAGCTTTTATGGGCTTTAGAACTTTGAACTGACTCTTGGGGGCTGAATGAATAACTTCCATTATGATATGACCCCAAAGTCCCAAACAAACATTTCCCAAGCTCATATCTTTTTCCGCTTCTAGGGCCATTTGTATAAAGCTCAGGGTATGGAAGATCATGTGTAAAAGGTTTTCCTTTTCCTGATTCTCCTTTTGCTTATTTATTTGGTTGAAGCTTGCTAATCAGGTATGTACAAGTTTAATAGTCATGGAATGCATAACCAGTATCAAAAGGAACACTGAAAAATTATTTCATGACTTTAGTACATTGTTTTGGTCTAGGGGTGGCAGACAGCCATTTTCCCAGAGGGAGGAAAACCAGTCAGTGGTGACACACATATGCCTTCTCTCAACTCCAGGCTTGTGAAATAGAAAATCTTATCAGAAATATGTAATCAATTTAAGCTTATTTTATGCAAATTATACCCTACTAAGGGAGCTTGTGAACAAAATCTCTGAAAACAAGATTCTACAGGCTTTTTTGGCACTGCTGTGATAGACAGTACTAAATGCCAACAGACTTGCATATTTAAAATATTTAATGATGACGAGAAAATATAAAATTAATTATCTTGGTGAGAAAAAAACTGTCAGACAGATAATTTATTAAAAACTATCTTGGAAAATTCTTACATAAAACATTTCTAAATAAGAGCAATTGATCTATCTAATAATAGGACTTAAAATTTCACCAAAATGGTGCCAAATTAAGATTTATGTTGAACTTCAATCCAAACAATAGATGAAATAAATTGTGCCAATCATCCACAATTGGTGACTCATGTCAATCTCAGGGCATAAGAATGGCTTGTTGACCCACAGCTGCCAGTTTTACTCTCTTATATGACTGTTATTTGAGGGAGGTCAAACACCTCTTTAATGCTCTAGCTGTGCTTGCGAAGGATATTTTTTATGAGTGTGCTGTGGTTCATACGGTGTGATGGTTAATTTTATGTGTTATCTTGACTGGGTCACAGTGTGTCCAGACATTTGATCAAATATTATTCTGGGTGTGTCTGTGAGGGTGTTTTGGGGTGAGATTAACATTTGAATTGGTAGACTAAGCAAAGAAGATGGTCCTTCCCAGTGTGGGTAAGGACTATGCAGTCAGGTGAAAACCTGAATGGAATCAAAAACAAAACAACAAAAAAAAACAACAAAACAAAACTGGGTAAGAGGGAACTTTGTCTACCTGAATAATCGATCTTCTCCTGCCTTCAAGTAAGTGTAACTTATATCAGCACCTCTCAAAGTTCTCACGTCTTTAGATGCAGACTGGAAATACACCACTGGTTCTCTAGCTATAGATGGTAGATCTTGGGACTTTTCAGCTTTCATAACTGTGTAAGCTAATTCCTTCTTCTCCTTCTCCTGCTCATGCTCCTGCCCCTGCTCTTCCTTCTCCTCCTTTCTCTCTATGTGTCTGTATGTTTATATGGGTCTACATATATGTATAAAATAGCTCTATACATAAATAGAATCATCATCAAAATTCTGTTGATTTATATATATCCCATTGGTTCTAGTTTTCTACATATGATTTATTCTGAGATGGTTCTTAAGTAGGGCTACCTTCATCATTACTCTATTTTTAGGATTGGAGATTTTTAACTATTTTCAAAACCACATGCACAAAAAAAGAAATATGTGGGCAAGAAATCCATACACTGCAATAACATGTGGATGAAGCAATTGAAATGGTTAAGTAATACAGTATTATTAAAACATAACATTTTTCTTAGACTTGCAACTTCACATAGGGAACTTAACATTTAAAAAGTATGAAGCTATAATATTTTATTGCTTAAGAGATATTTATGCACCTAGATCCCTGAAATGGAAAGGCACACATTTTATCGCTCTGCTCCTATAACTCAAAGCTGTTCAATAGATTTAGTATTTTTAGAATGACTTAAGACCACACGTTGGCAATCCAAGCCCCAAAGCTTGTGGTTTCAATAAGGAATGAGGGGGAATAACACAGTGTTGATGGAAATGCTTTGCACAACTCTAGGTGTGTTAAAGAGAGAGGCTGTATAGCACAGACATCTGATTTACATGGAGAATGGAGAAAGAAGGCAAAGGGAAAGACAGGAGAACAGAAAGGAGCTTTCGGCTTCCCAGAAGCCAGGCCTTTCTCTCCTTAGAGTGGAGTTGGTTCACAGAACAGGTCACTTCCTGGGACCCTAGGGTGGAAAAGACCACCTTTGTCACAGTTCCCTAAACTTGCCTCTTCTGAATTTGCAAATGCCAAGACCAAAGACGGTAATACTCCTCTAGTCCTCTTCCCAGGTGTGGTTGCCCAAATAGGAAACAGGATGGTTTAGCCATTCTACTAAACTATTCTCTATTTATATACAGAGCTTCCCAGCAGCCACAGACTAAAGAACAGGAGAGGAAGCTGGTTTCACTCTTTGTCTCCTTCCTGCTTATTTCCATTCTTTACTTCTCCAGAGAGAATCCCTGCTCCTTGGGACTACTGCAAATAAGTATTTCAGAAACTTCCAACAGCATCTCCATTCTGTACTGTACATTATTTTCCGGGCAGTCGCGTAACAACAGAGAACGAAGACCTATGTTCTAACCTTATCTATTTAACTTAAATAATCAATTTGGTAAATGTTTGTATAAAGCTTTCTGTGTGTAAGACACGGGCATGTAGGCCAAGTTCACAAAAGTGTCAATAATGAAGATGACGAGAGATCAAAGGAGAGAAGTTACAACACGATGGGATGTTTGCAGGTACACACTAGATCACAGGTGATCTTAGGAAGACATTGATCATTTCTGCTTGAGTCAAGAGGAAAGGTTTTGCTGAAGAAAATTATCACCAAGCAGGAAACTAGCAACTATCTCTCCAGGCCATGTCCTATAACCTGAGGCTCACGTTTGACCTCTGGAGCATTTGTTCTGGAAGCCTCCCTCCTCCCATGCTCTTCCTGGTCTCTCTCTCCAGTCTTCAGTCTTGATCCCTTTTATTTTTATTTTTTTATTTTTTTTGCTTTCCCCTCATACATCATCTTTCTTTTCAACGGCTTTGGTCAGCATTATTTATGTATACCATATCTAAGCTTATACCCACATGCTTTTTCTTAAATGTAGGTCTATTGGGTCACATTTGCACAGGCGTACAATTTCACAGAAAAGCAAAGTTCAGTCAAAGTGTGCAAACGCAAGCACACTTTGTTTGCATCCATTTTAGAGGAGTTTTTTGCCCCCAGTTTTTGTTTTTGTTTTGCTTGGCCCTCCTCATTCCCACAGGAATTTGCCCCAACCCCAAAGGTAATTTCTATTCCTCTGTAGTCCTGTGTATCTTCCTCATAATCATATAATCTATCTCACACACATGTACATATCTACATGCTTTTTCCTCATTGCTTGTTTTATAAAAGTAAGATGATGTTATGCACACTTTTCTGTATCTTGTCATTCTCAGTTCTGATTTATTCTTTGAATATTGTATAATATTCCATGTTATAGATAGATGATGATTTTGACATCATTCCCATAAAAACAAGAACTTAGCCTGTAGATTTTTACTACAGTGTCAATATAAATGTATTACTTCTCCGGTATGGATTTCCAGGAGTGGAGTTGTTAGGTTAACACACACACACACACACACACACGCACGCAACTTTAATAGATATTGCCAGGCAGGTGGTTTTCAAAACAATGTTTTAATTCACACCACCAATGTGTGAGAAAATACTCTTTCTGTGTCACTGTCAGTAACAGATGTTTATAATTTTTTCAATCTTTAGGAGTAGCTTCCTTTTTTTTTTCACTGTATTTAAATTTTGAATATGTAAAACCTTATTACACAATCCCAAGGTCAAAGCCATATAACCAATTACACTCATAGAAGCCATATTTCCGTCACTGTCCTCTGCTTTCTGTTGTTTCCTTCTCTTATGGGCAATACTTTTTACTCACTGTTAGTTAATTCTACAGTAATTCTTTTTCAAATTACTTATTTACATTTGCAGTTATACCTTTAACCCCATTTCCTACACAAAAGGTAGCACGTCATATATATTTTTCTATCTGTACTTAACTCTTTTCCCTTAAAAGAATATCCTGGTTCTCAAGCTACATGAGTGAATGAAGACCTTGCTTATTCTTTTTTTGTAGCTACACAATATTCAACCAGTCCCCAACTGATGAACCTTGGGTTGGTTTCAATCTTTTGCTCCTATAAAAAATGCCACAGTGAATAATCTTGAACATCCATCATTTCATATTTTTCCACTATAATTTTAGGCTAAACTGCTAGAAGTAAGGTGGCTGAGAAAGATATATGTATATATAATTTTTCTAGATATTACCAAATGCCCCTACACAGGGACCGTCCAACACCACATTTCCCCAAAATATATGAGTTACTGTTACCTCATGGCCTCACCAAAATTCTGTATTTCTAAATTCTTAGATGTTCATCAAATGATCCGTGAAAAATGGCAATACAATTTAATTTGTACTTCTCTTATTTACAGTGAGATTAATTATTTGTCATATGTTTAAAGGTCATTTACAATTATTTTTTTCTGTAAATTACATGTTCATATATTTTGCCCATTTTTCTGTTGGGTTATTAATCTTTTCCCCCTCAGTTAAAGTAGCTATTTATATTTTAGGGATAATTGCACTTTGTGTAAATTACAAAAAAATATATATTTTTTTACTTTTCTTCTGATGATTTTAATCATGCCAAGTTTTTTTTATTAATTCTTATTTTTTTAAATTTCTTTTCAGTGTTCCGGAATTCATTGTTTATGCGCCACACCCAGTAGTCCAAGCAATACGTGCCCTCCATAATACCCACCACCAGGCTCACCCAAACCCCCAGCCCCCTCCCCTCCAAAACCGTCACTTTGTTTCTCAGAGTACACAGTCTCTCATGGTTTGTCTATTCATGTTTTTTTTTTTTTTAAGAATTTTGCCTTGATAGTCGTACATAAGATTAATTTATGGTTTTCCTTTTTGTGCAATCTGTATCAAGTGTTGATATATATTTTTCTCTTTACAAGAATTTAGAAGTTTACTTTTTTTCTGTATATTCAACAACATTTTAAGCAGAACTGAGGTGACCTCTTCTAGAAAGATTCAGTAGAATTTTTCTGGGGCTGGTGTTTTTTTTATGATGGAGCTTTTTTACAGCATTGCACTTTATTTTTTCCCCCTAGGGAAACTGCCTTGTTTATACTTTCTATTTGTACTGGGGTCATTTGGGGTAGATTATATTTTCCTGTAAAGTTATTCTCCCCACCATACATTTTTTAATTGATTTTCATAGAGTAAAGCACAATCTCTCATGATTTTTTCTTTCTTTTATCCCTTCTTTCTTTCTCTCATCTCCGCTGGTTTCATAATTTTTGTTCTCTTGTCATTTATTTTGTGTTTTATTCTTCCTGGATTTTTCTGTCAGTCTTTTTGTTTTGTTAACATTTCTGTCACTATTTCCATTCATTTATACTTATTGGAGGATATTTATTCCTTTTGATTAAACTTTTATTACATTATTACAATATTATAAATTTTATTTATTATAATAAATTATATTTATTGTACAATAAATATACAAAAAATATATTTATTACAATATTACAAATATTATATTAATATTTATTCCTTTTGATTATATTCGTTACATTTCTAGATTTTTCTGTCGGTCTCTTTGCTTTTTGTCACTATCTCCATTCATTTATACTTATTGAAGGATATTTATTCCTTTTGATATTATAAGCCACTCTTTTACATTTGAACAATGACCATCCTCCATTTCAATTCATCTCTGAATATTTGGGGGGGGAATTCATGTTTTTAAGCTCTAGAAAGATTTTTCTTATGTGTGCTACTTTGCTATCTTCTACTATGTTATTATTATTTTGTTGTTCAAATCATATCTTTTCAGCAGCTCTTTTTACATTTAGTGTATATATTCATTTTCTAATGTGCTTAACAAATTATCTCAAACTTAGCTTGAAACAATAGCTACATGTTAGTTTACAGCTCCATAACTCAGAAGTCCAGAAGGCTCTACAGAATTCTACACTAAGGGTATTACAAGACTCAAATCAAGGGGTCAGCCAGGCTGGATTCTTATCTGGAGGTTCTAGGAAAGAATCCACTTCGACGCTTTCAAGCAGGCAGAATCCAGTTAATTGCAGTTGTAGGACTGAGATCCTCATTTCTCTGCAGATGATTGGCCCCAGGGGAGGGGAGGTTCATGAAGCTTTTTAAGGCCACCCATATTTTCCTCCTGTGCTCCCTGCCCACCTTCAAATGAACAATGGCTCAAATCCTCCTCAGGCTTTGGGCCTTTCTGATTTTTCTGTTTTGTTTTTAAGGGGTTGTGTGATTAAATCAGGATCACTTGTAAATCTCCCTATCTTTAAGTCAACTGTGCCATATGACATAATATTCATGGGAGTAATACCTCATTATATTCACAGATTCCAATGATTAGGGCAGGACATATTTGCTGGGGGAGTGGGAAGGACTTTAGAAATGCTATGACAATGGTTCTTGCTCTAGACACCAAAGATTCACACTCTCAAATGCAAAATACATTCACACTCTCTCAAGGTTTCCCAGGGCCTCATCCTATTGTAGTATTAATTCAAAGCCCCAAATCTCATCAGCTTAAACATTGAAAATCTCAACAGCTCAGTCATCTAAGTCTGTACAAGTGAAGATCCTGACCACAATTTCTCTCTATCTGTGGTATTATGGACTTAAAGTATAAGGGCCTATTTAGCCAGAGTGATTCCATCCGGTTAAACAGTGATTTTGTTGTTTATACAGTAAAACTTAAAATGTCACTGCCCCCCTTCCCCCCAGGGGACTTACTTAAAAACAAGTCCCAGAAACCAGTCCCAGGTAACAAAGCCCAAATACAAGGGTGGGTCAGGCCAGGTGTATGTATCCAATCAGTGAGGGCGCATACTGTCTCCCTAGCTACCAAGGAGTATGGGCCCCACCCTTTGGGCACCTTTTGGGCACCAATTCTGACCAAGGTGATAGGCTAGTTCAAATATCTACTATAGGGTAAATTGTAATTCAGTTGATTCAATTCGTCACTGTGTGTGACCTAGCATGACTGTGTAGCTTTCTCTGTGTGTTACAGTCTCATTGTCCACCTGTGCATGGCCAGGCCCAACCACATGGCCTTTGCCCTTAAAAGCTAGTCTGTAAGGCAGAGAGAGGTCGCCTCTTTGCAAGAGATGGCCCTGGCCGGTCAGTTTGATTCTTGATGCTTGGTGCAAAATAAAGCTTTGCTTGACCTTTGCTTTTTATCAGTCTTGCTCCTTTGACCATGAACCCAACAAAAGAACTGAGTTATCAGCTCATAACATATGATGGTGGGGCAGGCATAGGATAACATTTAAAGATACTCAGATGTGAGGGGAAAAAAAGGGAATAAAATGGAAAATAAAAAGTAGTCATTGCTACAGAGAGTTTTGAAACCCAGCTGGTCAAATTTCTTCAGGTGTCAACATTGCTGTAGCTCTCAACTCTGACCCCTGTGCTCTAGGTTTCACTGTTGGTGCTCCTAGTTCTTCCCTCCCAGTCTTGCTTTCTTTTTCGTGAAAATGGCAGCAATGAAATTTCAGCTGAGTAGTTTTATCTGCCTGCCTCCTATCAGGAGAATGTTGGGTCTGAGAGCCTTTGCAATCTCTAGATGCTTTTCAACCCAATCTGGCAGTGTTTCTGCTGACATAAAATTCTCCAGAACCTTGTGGGCATGGATTTCATGGATGTTCACTCCATTAGATGAAAGGTTCGTCCACAGATCATCTATGGATAATCTCTTCGCTATGTTTAGCTTCTGCTGAAATGGCAGAAAGGCAGTGCCCTTCAGCTTCCTAAGGCCCTCTGGTTTGATTGAGAAGATCTGGGAACTTTAATCTCCTGCTACTGAGTATTCTGAACTTTTGATCTCCTAAAGTTTCAGCAAACAGTTTCAGTGAAATGCTTTACAGCCACGTGCTTGGCTTTTCCTCATGCCATGCTTTCAAAAATAATTTCTTAATTTTAGTATTATCTGCCATCTGGAAAAATTGAGAATTTCCTGAATCATCAAGTCCTGGTTCCTAAAGTCACAAACTATACATGCCAGAGAGAGTTCACAAAATTAATAGAAATTTAAAGTTGATTTGGCCTTGGAGAATAACTAAACTAGCGATTCTCAATTGGAGGCCATTTTGTGCCTCCTAAATACATTTCTGCCTAAATACCATTTCTGGTCCTCATAATGTGGGAAAAGGAGGACTGGGTGTTACTGGCTTCTAGAAAGTAGAGACGAGGGCTGCTATCAAACATCCTACAATGCATGAGAAAGCCTCCTTTCCCAACAAAGATTTATCCAGTCCTAAATATCAATCCTGCTGAAGTTGAGAAATGCTGATGAAAATCAACTATTTTATTTTTATTCTAAAATTTTTTAAAAATTAACCTTTTTATTTTAAAGATGAAAGTACCTAAACCTGGGGAGGTAAATAATGAGCCTAATTGGTAGCTGTACTATCTTGGAGTCAGAATTAGACTCCAACATCTGGTCTTTCTGTTACACTGTACTTCTCAATGGTTTTGTGCTTGTAGATCCCTCAATTAACATTTGGCACATAAGTAAGTCACTCACTTTAAGTACATTTTTAAAATGTTTTCCAGCTAGGAAATTGACTAAAAATAAAACAATTAAAAATGAGTACTATCAGTTACATAGAGTCAGATAAAACATAAATTCAGAAAACACAGTTTTTTTTGTTTTTTTTTTTTTTAAAAAAAACACAGTCAACTTTCCACCAAAGTGTATTATTCTCAAACTCTGGAAAGTCAAATATTTCAACTTGGGAAATAATAACAAACGGACTTTGAATTCTCTTTTTATTGCATTTTCTATGTCTTATTATTCTATACATGGAGTGTGTGTGTATCTGTGTTTCCAATGTACCCAATTGTTCCTCACTCAGTGTTTTCATACTGAGTTAAAAAAAAAAAAATACTAGAAAAGAGACAGACTGTTAGTGATGAAGCCCATTCTAGCACAACTTTTGTTTTTTGAGGGCTTGCGGTGGATTAAATGAGATAAAACACATAAAGCAAAGAGCACAGATAAAGTTCTCAGTAAATATTTGCTCTGTTTTCTTGAATATCTTTTCTTACTTGGCAAGAGTTGATTCACACATTCTGCACATCGGTGACCTCGTTACTATAAAACAAAATATCTGGTACCCTGCCATTGATATTATATGACATCCAACAGCATCCTTTGATAAAAAGATTCTTCCAGTAGCTTATCATACTTTCTCTCCAAGCATAATATTTGTCATCAAATTTTATAAGCTTGTCAACCACATTGGGACTGGCATAGGGTTTTGTTTTGTATTTGTTTTCCCTACAAGGAGGGAAATTCTGAATGTCATTTTTTCTCAGCCTTCAGAAATAAATTTGTCCATTGAATGGTGGAAAGCATTAGTTTCTCATTGTTCTGAAGAAAATATTGACAAACCTTCTAATACGGTGATTATGCTTCAGATTGATTTGAAAATTTGGTGTCTTCATGCCACTCTTTGACAGTTTTCTATCAGACAGAGCAGTGAAATCTTAAGGTAAAACAGAAGTTTGGTCCAACAAAATCAGATTTTCAGACATCCTTTGTTCTTATTTGCACTTTTCTTTTACAGCTTGTGAAAACGCATCACATTTAGAAATCCAGTTATCTCGGCACACACAGCATCACATTCTATATCCGATCTAAGCCCTGCTCACTATTTATATTTATGATGTTATTCGAAGTTGTGGTATTTGCTTTACTGTTTTCATCACTACTTTCATGCTTCAGTTCACAACTCTTGAGTCACTGATCCATTTCTGTGAATCAAGAATATCACACCTTAGAAAAGTAAGAATAAAATGGGGAATCTAACAAATGTAAACCAAAATATGTAAATGAGGCGAGAATAAGTTAGTCAGGATCCCAGAACACCCTGTTTACTGAATGACTTGGCTGGGAGGAAGGGGCCACCGCAGTGCTTGTTGAATAAGCAGTCTCTTCAAATATAATCATTAGTCACACCTTTCAAATTCAGCAATGTCTGTGAATAAATCATTTCTCTGCATTTCCTGTGAAACTGTCAGACTGCCTGCAGACCATGGGACGAACCAATTGCTAAAGCCACAGAGACCAACACACCCCTACCCACGACCCCCACTTTTCCACCTCCCCCTTACCAACCCCCTACCCCGACCCCACCAAGAGGAGGCACTGGTATCCATCTTGCCCAGTCAGATGATGAAGCATTGGACCAGATTTGATCTTCTGAGTTTTAGTTGTGACACAACCTTTGGTTGAATTTCATTACCCACTTAGAAATGTTCAGTTCTACACAAGCAGAACATAAGGCATCAACCACTACTTGCATCAGCTAGTTTGGCTTGTAAAGTGGGTCAAAGATTTTTTTCCTTATATTCCTGAGTTGTTCGCAAAATAGATGCCATGAGAATTTGCATAAAATTTAGCTCTACTTGAAGGGATCTGTCTGAAATTAGGGTTACCTGGGCTAATGTCTCCTACACACCAGGGATTCTAGATTCTAACCCCTATTCTGCAGAAGGCTCATGAGAGAATTTTTAACAAATGATTTAGCCTCTTTTTAACTGTCTTCTCTTGCTTTATGAGCAAAGGAAGAGATGTCATTTTCTGGTGAAGAAACAGATGTCAAAAAGTAAAAATAAAATGGACTCATAGAGGACCCTTCCTATAAAACCAAGATCCCAAGAATGCTCAGATAGATTAATTTATTATTACTTTAAATTCTAAAAACAATAGCCCAAACTCATGGCTGTTGAAATAAAAGTTAATGTCTAATGTGACAATGTGGTTTCTCTCTTCCCTTCATCCCTCATTTCCTTCCTATTCTCATGCATGGTGGGAAGGGAAATTTTTTGCCTCTAAGTTATATCACGTGAGAAAGATCAAGACCACTGAAGTTCTATTTGTCAGTCTAATGGATGCTAGAAGCCACTGATCATGGTCACTCCACATTACAACTGGGAGTAGGGGTGATCACTGCAACAACATGGGTGGACCTGGAAGCCATTATGCTAAGTGAATTATGTCCATCACAAAAGGACAAATGCTACATGATTCCCTTTACAGGGAACATTAAAACTAGTCAAAGGTATAGAAGTAAACAATGAAATGGCAGTTACTGGGGATGCGGTGGGGAATAGGAGATGTTGCTCAATGAGTATAAAGTTCCAGTTATACAAGAGTTCCAGAGGTCTCCTGAAATACAGTTACTACAGTTTACAAGAAGGTATTATGTAATTAAGGGTTTGTTAAAAAGGTAGATATTGGGGCACCTGGGTGGCTTAGTCGATTAAGCCTCTTCCTTGGGCTCTGGTCATGATCACAAGGTCCTGGGATTGAGTCCATGTCGGGCTCTCTGCTCAGTGCAGGGCCTGCTTCCCCCTCACCTCTGCCTGCCTCTCTGCCTATTTGTGATCGATCTCTCTCTCTCTCTCTCTCTGTGTCAAATACACAAATAAATAAAATATTTTTTTAAAAAGATTAGATATCATGTTAAGTGTTTTTACCACAAAAATAAGCAAAAACAAAAGACACAGGTGATGGATATGTTTAGTACCTAGATTTTGGCAGTGGGAAAACAAGTTCATATGTCCAAAGTCACCAAATTATATACATTAATAACATACAGGGTTTTTATTTTCTTTTTCTACATGCCAGTTATACTTCAGTAAAGCTGGGGAGGGGGGCGGAAACAGAGGAGGTGGACAGAAAAATGCTTTCTCTGAATCAATGCATGTAGGATTCTGGAAGGTTGGCTCAAGGGTACCAGCAGGGGTGGGTAGGAATGGTGGGAGATGAGGTACTAAGAAATAGACAAGAAAATCAGGAGAGAAATGGAGATAGAAGGGGCTTCAGGGTCCCTCTGAGTGAAGGTCAGCTCTGTTTGGAAGGATGAGAGACCAGATATGGTAGGAGAGTAGACATTGTGGACACTCGTTTGAACTCTATGTTCACAATCAGGTAACAGGGCTAGGATCCTTCTCAAGAGGGCTCTGACCAGGCAGTGCTCAGTGGTTGAGGGACAGGGTTCGTTCAATAAGATGCACTATGTTTTTGAGGAAGTAGCATTTGGGGGGAACTGGTCACCCACTTTCCTCGGTGTCTACTCTGAATGAGCACCCAGCTTAATGCTCTTCCTCTTTCCCTCAGCACCTGTGTTCTGCTCCCAAAGAGTATAGAGGAAGTTGCACTCCACTGGGGTCAGCTCTTCAGCTCTCAGGACACAGAAATCAGAGCCCGTGTTTTCTAAAGGGATGTTGGCCTAAGCTTTGAAAATACTTTTTTGTTTGTTTGTCTTAATTGAATGTGTCTGTATCAACACTGGACACATTTTTTAAAAAACATTCTGTACCTAGAATAATAAAATCTCTTACCAGAGTAAACACTTACAGCACAGAACATCACTAAACGATGTTCAAACATTTTTATGTTGGAGGCAGAAAAAAGTATCATTATTTCTTTAGCAAGAGTTGAAAAAGGAGAAATCACTTTCCAGTTATATAAACGTATCCTCAATGTTTCAATTTATAAATTTGGAATAAGAATAACTCTCTGTGTCACATAAACCAGAACATTTTTAAGGACAGGAATAGAAAAAATAAAAGAGAAAATGACTTCTTCCATCTATGTGTGTGTGTGTGTGTGTGTGTGTGTGTGTGTGTTTAAAAATAGTCATTACTCTGGTATGAAAGTATCATACCTGTGCAGGATGACAAATTTCATTTTAGCTTCCTTATCTATCCATATATCCACATAGTGTTAACAAGTCATTGCTACTTTGGCTTGATGGAGACAGCCACAAAAAATCCGAAATAATCATAAAAATCAAGGCACTATGTTGTTGCAATATTTATGGCCCTGACAGGTGCACTGATGTTTTGAATGAGATCTTGTACATGTGCGGTCTATGCCTCCAGATATACCTGGTAGGAATAGCATGTGTTATAAACTCTCAAGCCATGCTTTCCAGGACACACTGCAAAACATAGCAGGTCACAGGCAGTGGGACCCTGTCATTCAGATATTCCTTTTGTTCCATTGTACATGTAAGAATTTCCAAATGCCAAATAGTTTTAGAAATGCCAGGACAGAAAAAAAAGGGCAATGAAGCTAGGGAATGAAAGCCTTAATGTAATCATTCAAAAGTATCAAGTGAGGACAGGCCATGTTCCAGCTGGTGTGTGTGTGTGTGAAAGAGACAGACAGACAGACAGACAAAAACAGAAAGAGAGTGTTGGTGGGAGCTGAAAGCAAATGGAAAACTGTTGCAGAAACATAAATAAAATCTGATCAATTGAGAAGGGGTCTACTAATTGGTCACTAGAGTCATAAGAGTTAGATAGGGAAGGATTAAACAGAGGAGAATGTTCCAGGCAGACACACCAGGAATGTGTGAATGACAGGGGTGGGTTCCACTGCCTCTGATCTGTTATGATTTGCAGTCTGTCATGGAAAGCATGGCTTGAGAGTTTAGAACCCATCTTATACCAGGTACATCTGGAGGCCCAGACTGCACATATACAAGATCTCATTCAAAGCAACAGGGCACCTGTCAGGGATATAAATATTGTGACAACATAGTGCCTTGATTTTTATCAATGTCCAAAAAAAGCAAGACATTTGGGGAGATGTGTCCTCTTATAAGAGAATATGGTCCCATGGAAGGTCAGAATACTACCTACAAGGTAATGCAAGCTGAACTGAGAGAAAATGCTGGAGATCCCACATAGAAAGGAATTTGGGTTTTGTTTTTGTTTGTTTGTTTGTTTCTGACCAAGAGAATGAAAAGAGACCCAAGAAAGTTGAAAGACAGTACGAACAAGAAGACAGAGACAAGGTTCTGGAGACATCTCTGCCTGGTTTGAAGACATAGCTAGGACAAAGTCAGGAAGCGACATGCTAGAAGTTGTGGCCACCGCACTGACATATATTCCTATAAACCCAGAGGTGCCCCAACTTCTTCAAATCCTAGAAAAATCTTATTCTTCCCACTAAGCCCTCTCTAACTATAGGTGTTCTTCTGAAAGCCTGGGCTTGTGGGAGGCCAGGAAAAAGTAAAAGAGAAGAGAAAATGTCAATTTCCATTTCAGTTCTTGTAATCCAGAGACATGTTTCTGATATCTGCTTATTAGAGGAGAAATGCCGGAACCCTTGAGGGGTGGCTGTGGAAATCATGCAGCAGCAGAAAACAGGGGACCTTCTCTGTGGAGTGCGCTGGGTCTCCTTCATCACCACCCCATTTGTGTGGAGCTAAGAGCAGAGTATTTTTTTTTTTTCTTCCACTACAGAAAATTTGCAAGGCCCCAGCTCCTGCAGGTCCAAACCAAAGTCTAATGGATGTGGGGATATTAGAAGCAGGATAAGAAAAAGCAATGGTGTATTTCTATCCAAACCACAGGTGCCAGACCATCTCCAGCAATTCCTCAGTAAATAAATAAAGCTGCATCACTATTTAATATTCTGCAGATTATAGGACTGTTATTTGATACTCTGTTACGCTGGTACATATCTGCATTAAGGCTGCAGGTTTATTCCACACCACCTTGTAGGTGGGCTGGGGCCATCTGGATCCAAAGCCTTCTCGGCTTGGATGTCTTTCAAGTCATAGGCTGCCCAGAATATTGCATCTTCTATTCCCACAGTCAAGTCAAGAATGATGAAAATCATCAGACCAGTCATTCTCACTGCCCAATCACCCCACCTTATTTATCCTCTTTAAATTTCACTTAAAACCTTGACCCCTGCCTCTTCCACCTCTCCTCCCCCATGCTGTCCCCTGCTTTGGTGTGCAGACAATTAGCCAATTATACAAATGGAGAATTTGAGGAATAGCTCAGAAACTATTTTGGTTTTTGGTAACTGTTTTCCTTTAGAATAAACATCTATTTAAAAAAAATCTTCACTTAATGTTAGCTGATTAAAGCTTTATCAGTCTTCCCATAAAACTAATTTAGTCCTGGTCTTTTCAAAGAAGGTACACGTACTATTCGTTCACACAGAAATCTTTCACGTAGAAATGCAGAGAGCCTTCCCTGGATGTCCACTGCACTGTTATTTGCACTTAGGGTTTCCCAATATTCTTTTTCCACCCACGTATCGATAGTGATGACTCCATAGATCATCTTTATGTCACCTGTCAGAAAAAAAATTAAGTCACCACTGCTCTGTGGTTTTTTCAGAGTCAAATCCTGTCAGGACAGAGCTCACTTCTCAACTCACCTACATTTTTTTTCCACAGCTCTTCTCTGCAAAACCTTGCACTTAAGGATCTTTTTTTTTTTTTTTTCAATTTTAAAGGGAAAAATACAAGCTCTGCAAGTGCTCACGCACCAGTTTTGATAGCACTGTAGGAGCACATTAAGGAATGTGTTAGAAAGTGGGAGACATATATCCTTTTATGTGTTGAGTATAATGAGGTGTACTGATTAGTCTAACTCACTGAGGCAAATCACTACATAGTTTTAAAGGTCTACTGTTCAATGCACCGTAATTAAATTAAAGTTAAAATACTGTAATTATTTAGAACCGGGATGCCATTTTTTAACTGACTTTGTGAACTCATAGGCTGAAATGAATGCAGGGATAAAATAGCATAACACAAGTTGACTATATATTATCTTGTCTATCTTGTATTTGGAATTAAATTACTGGGGAGTTCAGAGGTTAATAAGAAACACAAGAACTATCCTCTATATAATAGTAGCCTTATGTTGGCTGAATTTAAATATAAATGGGGAGCATTAATTCAATTATTTACATACAGGCACGCAAGCTTTCCTATGCACATGAACGCATAATATCATACTCAAGCCAACTCCTCACCTTTACTGGGGGCCTTTTAAGTGACAGGAACTGTGCTTCATATATATACTATCTCCTGTAAAACACAGAAGTTGTTACCCAGTAAGACAAGTATTATTAGGTGCACTTTAGAGATGACATGCCCTCCACTTGGGTAACTCAAAGTCAACCCAAACTGCTGCACCACTGAATGGAGCAGGTTTATGAAACTGCCTCATCATGAACCTGCATCCTCCCCAATCTAATCTTTCACATTTTCCCCTACCTTCGTGAAGGGCCCCACTCTGTTCAGTGCAGGAGTTAGAAACTGGGAAGTATCCTTGATTCCTTCTTCTCCTTATGTCCATATTCAATTCCTTGTTCAATCTTACATCTTTTTATCTTGTATGCATCCTTCAAGTCTTTCCCTGAATTCTGTCACCTACATTACTAACCATGACCTAACTGCTATCAAAACTCATCTGCACCATGGCAACAGTCTTCAACTCATCTTCCAACATTCCTCTTTTTTCACATAATATTCTTAAAGCAAATCTGATCATGCTACTTTTCTGCTTCAAACACATGGGTTTCCACTATCACTCCTGTATGACAAAAAATCTTTAATGCAGCCCATAAATTCCAGCATGATTTTTCCCTCTGTCTTTTTAAGCTCATACCATGTTCTCTCTGAGCTCTTTCTAGTCCTTTAGCTATACTGACCTCCCTTTGTTTCTTGAACAAATATTTCACATCTTGATCTGCCTCAGGACATTTACATATCATGTTCCTTATGCCTGACCTGACCACTCTTCCTTCATACTCTTTGCCTAGTTATTAACTACAAATATGATCTTTTCTTTATCGTTACTTCTCTAGAGAAGGCTTCCTTGATCCCACACTAGGATGGGTCCCCTGTTACATGATCTCATAGCATAATATATTTTTCTTCCATAGCACTTAACATAGTTCATGAATATACATTTATACATCTGGCTCAATAGCCAACATATAGTACATTAGTTTTTGATATAGTGTTCAATATCTCATTAATTGCATATAACACCCAGTGCTCATCACATCATGCCCATCCCTCAGTTACCCCATCCCCTCACTCAATTCCCTTTCTACAACCCTCAGTTTGTTTCCCAGAGTCAAGGGTCTCTCATGGTTTGTCTCTCTGATTTCTTACCATTTGGTTTTCCCTCCCTTCTCCTATGATCCTCTGAGCTGTTTTTTTTTTTTTATTCCACACATGAGTGAAACCATATGATAATTATTTTTCTCTGATTGACTTATTTCACTCAGCATAATAGTCTCCAGCCATCCATGTCGATGCAAATGGTAGGTATTCATTCTTTCTGATGGCTGAGTAATATTCCTTTGTATATATGAACCACATCTTCTTTAGTCATCTGTTGAAGGACATCTCAGCTCCTTCCAAAGTTTGGCTCCTTGATTATTATTTGTTATTCACATTTGATTATCAGCGCAATGTAATCCTTGAGGGTAAGAACCCTGTCTTTTAGCATTCCACCATAACCCCAGCATTTAGCAAAATGTCATGTTTAACAAATATTTGGCTACATATTTGATTCATAGTCAGACTTCTCTTTAATTATTAGCCTCTCTTATACTGAATACAGAAGGGAACAAATCTTTTTGAAGAAAGAATAGGGAAACAAGTGGGACGTGTACAGAGTAGTAGCTTCCTACTTGATATATTTTGGTGGTGAGGAAAAAGAAAAGTGTCACTGGTTATTTGTGGTACTTGAGATGTCCACAATTGGAAAATTTCCTGAGTCAAGACATATTTTCTAGAAATTCATATCAGGTGGAAAATTTGTCACCTTAACTAGAACCATTAGTCCAGAGGAACCCAACAGATAGGCAACAAAAAGCAAGATTCTCAAGAAACCTGGTCAAAAGAGAGGTGGTTTTGATCAGAAGAAAGGCTGTGAAATTCACTGGACATGTCAAAGCGTGTGTAAGGCTGAAGCATATACTAAAAGTTGCCCAGCGGTCTCCTGGCTGGATCAGTAGAGAGAGCATGTGACTCTTGATCTTGGGGTTGTAAGTTCAAGCCCCACGTTGGGTGTAAATATTACTTAAAAATTAAAAATCCAAAGAAAAAAAGGAAGGAAGGAAGTAGGAAGGAACGAAGGAAGAAAGGGAGGAAAAGAAAAGGAAAGAGCAACTTGCTCAGGCAGGCAGCAGTCAAGATGCCCACAAGAGGGCGTTCACAGCCATACTTGTGTAACCAGAATCTGTGCTCTGAGCTCTACTTTGAGTGCCATTCAAGGATGCATCAATTCAGCGCACAAAATAACTTAAAAGCATTTAACCTACTCTAATATCTTTCTGGATTTTTTTCCTTTCTGGGTATTTTAAATCATCAAAGGAAAAGCACGTTCTTAATGTAAGACAAAACTTAAAAACTCTTATTCTCTCTCACTCCCCATTCACTCACATGCTATAGCAGCTCCCACCTACCGCCAAGCTCCCCCCACCAACATTCTCACTAACCCAGTTTTCGAGGTTTTCTTGTCTCTTACCCCTCTCCTCCCTGCTCCAGCTTTTTATTTGTAAATACATTTATCTGAGATCTCTGGCTTTTATTTGCTTATTCCCCAGTTCCTCCAACATCAGGACTGATCCAGAAAGCAATCTTATTTCCATAGAGTATGAGAATAGGTAAGAAACTGAATATTTATAGTTTCATGATTTATCATTAAAAATTACTATTATTAGGGCACCTGGGTGGCTCAGTTGGTTATGGATCCAACTCTTGATTTCCTCAGGTCATGATCTCAGGGTTGTGAGATCAAGCCCTGTGTCAGATTCCACAATGGGTGTGGAGTCTGCTTCAGAGTCTCTCTGCCCCTCCCCTCCTCTTTCCCTCCTTCTCAAAAAGAATTGCTATTATTGTCACCCTGGTTGTTGAAAACATGCAGTTTTATACTACAGCAAAGCACACAACATCCCAACTACCATTTCATCATCTAAGAGTTAGATTTCATGCACTGTCAGCTTTGAAAAGCTATGATTTGTCCCCTTTGGGGGGCATTGGAAGATGGTGTAGGGAGTTCAGACCTCCTGATAGCCTCTAACCAGATACTTTTCAGATGAAATGTGTTTCAATAGGATATTATATTGAAGAACTATAGGAGTGAGACAAAAGAAAGTTTAGGCACCAAGATAAGAAATCAGGAAAATGTATACTTATTTTTACCAATAGAGAGGAGGATGGGGATAGAAAGAATAACACTCAAGGCAGTCCACCTAAATTGTCATTTTTCTTCAGCTAGACCCTGCACAGAGGTATCAGAGAGGAAGTTCTATGAGCCATCAATAATTAATACAAAGAAAATTGCTTTGGAATAATTAGGTCAAAATTGGAGGTTCAAAATATTTATGACCATCAGTATACACAGATGAGCCACATATATTCAGAAATGAGAGATGGTCCCTTGATGTAGCCTCCTCTAGTAGCCGGGTTAGCACTGGACTCTGAAGTGAAACACACCAAGTAATGTAGATTTCCAAGTGTGGCATGCTTTCTGCAGTGAGCACATTTAACGATTTTCTCATTTGATACCTAATGAGATTTTTCAAACTAATTGCAGGCTTACAAAAGTTTTCAAAAGAAGGTAGAAAAAACATTAAGAAAATAAACCATGGCAATGATCCCATGCTGGGAAGAATTGAATAAGATACCTTTGGTTCCAGAAATCTGAATTTAAATAGGATGTTAACCAAAGTATGTTTCATCAAATTAATTTAAAAAAAGAGTTTTAATACAGAAATGCTAGATTATAACAGAGTTTCAAAACTCTACACGACTTGCAGACAAACCTGGCCATTAGAGAGACCAGTCAACTGCAAACCATCATTGCTACATTTGAATTTAAATTTCCAGTGAAGTTTCTAGTAAAATACATTTGAGGTGGTCTCTATCAGAGTCATGAACTTTCATTACCCAGAAAAGCCTATGAAATATATCCTAGCAGCTCTCTAGTTTAATTATAGGCTGTTTTACCATCTACATGACCAAAATGATCTTTCACATGATGTTTTCTAGTATAATATATTTGAAATACACAGCATATGTAATCCCATTCCGTTCTATACCCTCACATTAAAGGATAAAATGAAGCTGTTTGTTTTAACTTCCTGACTTATCCTTCCAAGTATTGTTTTCAAAGAGAAAGAGGAAAAAAAAAGAGAGAGAGAGAATGAAAAATGGATGGAAGGAAACCTGCTAACAGTCTACGATTAAATTTAACAGCTCCTGAGAGGCCACCCCAGCATGTCTGTAACCTAGTTGGGAGACTCCATGTGGATGATTGCACAATCAATTGTTTTTGTTCTTTAATAGGATGCATGTGCCAAAAGATAAACTGTTTAGGTTCAAAGGTCAGTGAATTAATTAAAAGAAGTTCCTAATAAAAGTGATTCAAGCTTTGTATTTAGCTTTTAATACAAAAAATTAATTAACATTTGCATTATGAGAGCTGACCTCCCCAGGGAAATATAATCAATTCTCCCAATACAGGATGGATTCTGCAGAAGACATAATTTCTTATTGTGTTGCTAATCAATCATGTCAGTGGTGCAAGAGAACTGTAAATGATGCGCAAAACTATTAAACTCTAGACTCTTTTAAAAGCCAGTTGTCAATGCCATAGTATATAAATATATACTTATACTGGGGACTGTTTAATTATAATATTGATTAAATTATCGCAGTCCCTGGCATAATTCATGATGATGGCACGCTCTCTGGAAAGAATAAAAGACAACTGAAAACACATCTATAGTTTTGCAAATGTAATTTCACAAGGAAATTGTGTTAATTATAGCAGCATGATACATGCCTCTACTGCAAAGACCGCATTACTAAGGAGATGACTGTAACTCAAGAAGAGAGTCGAGATGATTTGAGGCCATTTTAAACCATTATTTTATTTGTGTTCATTTGAATCATTCCTTTTATTTTTTTTTTTAAGATTTTATTTATTTGTCAGAGAGAGTGAGCACAGGCAGGCAGAGTAGCAGTCAGAGGCAGAGGGAGAAGCAGGCTCCCCGCCGAGCAGGGAGCCCGACATGGGACTTGATCCCAGGATGCTGGGATCATGAACTGAGCCGAAGGCAGCCTCTTAACCAACTGAGCCACCCAGGCATCCCGAGTCATTCCTTTTTTTAATGTTTCCCTGAATTTTTTTTAATCAAGGTAAAATTCACATGACATAAAATTTACTATTTTAATCATTTTAAAAAGGTACAATTCTGTGGGTTCTGGTACATTCACAATGCTGTGCAACCATCACCACTATCTAATTCCAGAACATTTCCATCACCCCAAAAAGGTACTCTGTATCCGCTCAGCAGTCGTTTCCCATAAATGGAATCATATGATATGTGGCTCTTTGTGTCTGTCTTCTTTCCTTTTGAAGAATATTCTCAAGATCACCCATGTTGTAGCATGTATCAGTCATTCCCCTCTTCTTATGGCTGAATAGTTTTTCATTGTAGAGATATAACACATTTGTTCATCCATTCTTCAATTGGTAGACATTTGGGTTGTTTCCACTACTGTGAAATTTATGGGCAAATATTTGCTTGAACACTGTTTTCGATTCTCTTTGACACATACCTGAGAGTGGAACTGGGGGTCATATGCTATATGTTTAACATTTGGGGGAATTTCCAAGCAGTCTTCCACAGTGGCTATGCCATTTTACATCCCCATCCCCAATGTATGACTGATGATGATGAGCATCTTTTTATGTGGTTATTATCCATTTGTGTGTCTTTTTTGAAGAATTATCTGTCCAGGTCCTTTGCCCATTGTTTAGTTGTGGTTCGTGGGGAAGGGGGTGATTCTGTTGTTTGGTTTCACAAGTTACTTATATAGTCTGGATTCTAGTCCCTTATCAGATTAATGATTTATAAATATTTTATTCCATTCTGTGGGGTGTATTTTAACTTTCTTCATAGTGTTCTTTGATGAGTAAGAGTTATTCATTTTCATGAAGTCCAATTTATTTATTTTTTGTTGTTGTTGCTTTTGCTTTGGTTATAATAATAGGAAACTATTGCCAAATCCAAGGTCATGAACATTAACATCTATGCTATCTTCTAAGGGTTTATACATTGAGCTCTTATATTTAGAAATATGCTCTATTTTGAAATAATTTCTGTATATGATGTGAACTAAGCAAGAGTCTAGCTTTATTCTTTTATGTGTGTATACCACATTGTACCAGAACAACATTGAAGAGCCTGCTCTTTCCCCCACAGCACAGTTTTGGCACCCTTGTCAAAAATCAACTAACTGGGGCTCCTGGGTGGCTCAGTGGGTTAAGCCGCTGCCTTCGGCTCAGGTCATGATCTCAGGGTCCTGGGATCGAGTCCCACATCGGGCTCTCTGCTCAGCAGGGAGCCTGCTTCCTCCTCTCTCTCTGCCTGCCTCTGCCTACTTGTGATCTCTCTCTGTCAAATAAATAAATAAAATCTTTTAAAAAAAATCAATTAACCATGGATATATAGGCTTATTTCTGGATTTTTTAAATTTTATTCCATTGTTATACATATGACAGTACCACCTTGTTTTGATTACTGTAGCTTGTAGTAAGTTTTGAAGTCAAGAAGTGTATGTTTTCCAATGGTATTTTCTTAAAAATTGTTTTGGCTATTTGGGGTCACTTGCAATGCCATATGAATTTTAGGGCCAGTGTTTCCCATTTTTGTAAAAAGAACCCTGGGATTTTAGTAAAGGTTGCATTAAAGCTGTACATCCTTTTGGGTAGTTCTGCCATCCTAAAAGTATTAAATCTTCCAACCTACAAACGTGGTATGTCTTTCCATTTATTTGGTCTTTAATTTCTTTCAACAGTGGTCTTTTTGTTTTGTTGTTTTGTTTTGTTTTGTTTTTAGTTTTCAGTGTACAAGAATTCTCCTTCTTAACTTTAATTTAATCCTAAGTATTTTATTCATTTTGATACTATTGTAAATTGAATGTTTTTTTTCATTTCATTTTCAGATTATTCATTGCTAATATATATAGAAATACTGCTGATTTTTGTATACTGCTCTTACAAATACTACTGATTTTGTATATTGATTAGTTATAATAGTTTTTTGTTTTATTTTGTTTTATAGATTCTTGGGATTTTCTTTCTATTAGATCATGCCATTTGCCAATAGAGATAATTTTACTTTGTCCTTTCCAATTTGGATTGGAAATTTATCCAATATCCTTTTTTATCTAATCCAATTTATCTAATATCCTTAGCTAAAACATCCAGTGAAACATTCAATAAAGGTGGTTAGAGTGAGCATGCTTGCCTTGTTCTTAATCTTAGGGGAAATTATTTCAGTTTTTCACCATTAAGTATATTTTCTGTAGATTTTTCATAGATGTTTTTTATCAGGTTGAGAGACTCCCCTTGTAATGTTAATTTGTTGTGTATTCTTATCATCAAAAGGTGCTGGATCTTGTCTTTTTTTTTTTTCCTGCCTAAATTGAGATGATCATGGGGCTTTTTAATCCTTTATTCTTTACATTGATTGATTTTTCTATGTTGAACACACCCTGCATTCCTGGGATAAATCGTACTTAGTAATGGTATATAATATTTTGAATATGTTGCTGGATTCAGTTTGCTACTACTTGGTTGAGAATTTTTGCATCTATATTAACAAGGGATATTGGTCTGCAATTTTATTTTCTTGTGGTATCTTTGTCTGGCATCAGTATCAGGGTAACATTGGCATCAGAATGAGTTAAAAAAATATCCCTTCCTCCTCAATTTCTTAGACAAGTTTGGGAAGGAGTGGTGTTAATTCTTTTTTACACATTTGATAGAATTCAGCAATGAAACCATCTGGTTGCAGGCTTTGTTGGAAGGTTTTTAATTACTGATGCAATCTCTTGTTATATAGGTCTATTCATATTTTCTATTTCTTCTTGAGTTAATTTTGGTAGTTTGCATGTTTCTAGGAATTTGTCCATTTTGCTCAATTATCTAATTCAGTGACATGCAGTTTTTCACAGTATTGTCTTATGATGCTTTGTGTTTCTCTATGGTCAGTAATAATGTCTCCTGTTGTTCCTGATTTTAGTAATTTGAGGCCTCTCTCTCTTTTTTTTCTCTTTCTCTGCCATGTTATGAAAAGGCTTATCAGTCTTTCTAAAGAACCAACTTGTGGTTTCATTGACTCTGTATTGTTTGTGTAGTCCTATTTTATTTATCTCTGCTCTAATCTATTTTAACCCCCTTCTTCTGTTTGCTTTAGATTTAGTTTGATCTTTTTCTAGTTTCTTAAGGTGGAAAGTTAACTTATTGAGTTGAAATCTTTCTTCCTTTGATGAAGGCATTTATAGCTACAAATTTCTCTCTGAGCTCTGATATATTTTGGTATACTTTATTTTTGTCTTCATTCATCTCAAAGTGTTTTCTAATTTCTCTTGTGATTTTATTCTTTAACCCATCGCTTGTTTAAGAGTGTGTTATTTGATTTCCAGATTATGGGTTTTCCAAATTTCCTTCTGCTGTTAATTTCTAATTTCACTCCATTATGGTTAGAGAAGATACTTTGTATGATTTAAATCTTTTAAAATTTATTTATAATTATTTTGTGACCTAAGATATGGTCTATCCTGGAGAATATCCCATGTACAATCAAAAAGAATATGTATTCTGCTATTAACAGGTAGAGTGTTTTCTATATATCTTGTTAGTACTAGTGGGTTTGTTTTTCTTCTATTTCCTTCTTCATCTCCTATCTAGCTATACAGTCAGTTATTGAAAGTGGAGTGTTGAAGTCACCAACTATTATTGTTGAAGTACTTTGCCCTTGAATTCTGTCAGTTTGTACTTCATAAAGTTGGAAACTCTGCTATTAGGTGCATATATACTTATAGTTAGTATATTTTCTAATGTATTGACACTTTTTTGTTGTTCTTGTAACAATCTGTGTTTTAAGTTCTATTTTACCTGATAGTCTCACCAGCTCTCTTCTGATTACCATTCACATGAAATTAATTATTTTCATCCTTTTGCTTTCTATTTGTGTTTTTGGTTCCAAAGTGGTTCTCTTGCAGTCAACATATAGTTGGATCCATTTTCTTTAATCCATCTGCCATCTCCACCTTTTCATTGGAGAGTTTAATCTATTTACATATGATAAAATCACTGATAAGAAAGGACTTCTGCCATTTTGCTATGTTTTCTATATGTCTTACATCTTTTATTTCCCCAATTCATCCATTACTGCCTAGTTTTGTGTTAGACAATAATTTTTAGTAGACTATTTTTATTTATTTCTCATTTCTTTTACCATATATGTTTTTAGTTCGTTTCTTGATTGTTGCTTTAGGGATTGCAATTAACATCTTCATTTAAACTATCTAGTTTGAATTAATACCAACTTAGTTCCAATAATATATAATACATTTGCTCCTACATATCTCCACCAACCACTTTTTATTTTATTATTGTTACAAATTACATCTTTGTACCTGTGTTTGTAGCAACATAGAGTTATAATTATTGTAGTAGCTTTTAAAAAATAATATAGGAAAATGTATAAGTTACTAACCAGAAACACATTAATACTGACTTTTATATATTTTTATTGTTGTTCTTTATTTCTTCAGGCAATTTAAATTACTCTCTAGTGCCCTATCATTGCAACCTGAAGGACTTCCTTTAGCATTTATTGCAGAGAAGGTCTACTGGAAACAAATTCTTTTTATTCTTCAAGTAATGTCTTAATTTCTCCTTCATTTTTGATGGATAGTTTTGGCAGATATAGAATTTTTGCTTAACCATCCTTTTTTGTTTGTTTTCTTTTAACACTTTGAATGTGTCAGCTGATTGCCTCTGGCTTCCATGATTTCTGATGAGAAATCAGTTATTAATCTGATTAGGGATGACTTGCACATAGGAAGTCACTTCTCTCTTACTGTTCTCAGCATTCTCTCTCTTTGTCTTTGGCACCGAGCAGTTTGATTACCATATGTTTTCATGTGGATCTCTTTTGAGTTTTTCTTATTTGGAGTTCATTCCATTTCTTGGATGCGTAGATTTTAGTCTTTCAGTAAACTTTGGAAGTTTTCACTTATCATTTCTTCAAATATTATTTCTAACCCTTTCTCTTCTATAGGAGTGACATTATGCCTATGTTAGTATGATTGATAGTGTCCCACTGGTTATCTTAGGTTTTTTTCATTTTCCTCATTCTTTTTACTTTCTTCTCCTCATATTGACTAACTTCAATTGATCTATGTTCAAGTTTGCAGCCTCTTTCTTCTGCCTTGCTCAAATCCATTATTAATCCCTCTAATGAGTTTTTTTTTTATTTCAGTTATTGTAATTTTCAACTCCAGAATTTTTACCTAGTTACTTTTTATAAATTCTTTTTACTGATATTCTTTATTTAGTGAGACATCATATTTACCTCTCTCTTAATTCTTCATGCGTGGTTTTCTTTAGCATTTGAGCAAATTTAAAGTAGCTGATATAAAGTCTTTATCTACTAAGTACAATGTCTAGGCTTCCTCAGAGACAGTTTGTATGCACTTTTATTTTTCCAATGTATAGACCATAGATTCTTATTTCTTTAAATACCTTATAATTTTTCTGGAAAGCTGGACATTTTGAGTATTATAATGTGGCAATCTTTTTTTTTGAAAAGTCCATTCATAAAACTTTTATTCCACTTACATGAACTTAATACATGTGTTCTTTAAAATTATGCTTGGATTGTTTATGAAAATTTCATAAAACATTAAACAAGGTTAGGCATCATCTCAAGCTATTTCTCTGTTAACTATTTTTACAGCACATGCATACTAGACAAGTATAAAAAACAAACAAACAAACACCCAAACCAAAACACACACACACACAAAACCACGAACCCCTTAAAAAAAAAAGTTAAATCCATGGAATTTTTATTTTGCTGCTGTGCTTGATATACATAAAGTACTGGATATCAAGCAATTCATTTTTACTTCATCTTCACTTGTACATTTGTCCTTAGGTTGCCTAAAACATTTAAATACAAATAAAAGGAGTGTAACAAAAATAATGAAAGCAAACAGAAGGTAATGTTACAAAAAATGGAATGTGAACCATTTCTACCCTTCTCCAGAGTAAATTGGGTGACAACTAAAGGAACACTTCTGCAACTGTTATCAAAAAGGTGTGCACATTAAGAGTGATACTCATGGTTCAATATGTAGTATCTACAGAATATCCATTTCTACTACAGCCTCATAAGTGCATCAAATCTTAAATTAGTACCCACAAAAACTACACCTGTATCTGGAACAAATTATCCCTTTTATTCCCCACCAGGACAAACCAATAAGTAGGCAGTTTTCTTTGCTTAGATAAGGAAGCAGTTTTAACACTGGCAGTTGTAAAACCACAATGTACCAATAGTACTATGCCAAACATTTATAACTACTACAAAAATTCCACATCCTTATATTGACCACCTCAAGATGAAAACAGAAAACTCACTAAATGTTAACTTGCTTTACTCCCCTAATATTCACCATAAAAACCACAATGGAAATATAGAAATCCAAAAAAAAAGTAACATAAACCCTGTCATAAATCGTAAACAGAAAACTAATTGTGGGACAGCATGGATGACAAATGGTCTACTGTGTAAATTTTAGAATGAGGCAGACAAAAGTTAGAAGACTGGTTAATTTTCTCCTCCTTCTTCTGTTTCAGCTTTGTCTTCTTGGGTGTGCAATGTCTACAATGTCAAGTTGTCTCTCAGTAATTGCATTATTAGCGTGCTGTCTTTGCAAGAAAGCGACCTTCTCCAGGAGGTCAGAATTTCATCATAGAACACAGAGAAGTTAAGGGCCAGACCCAATCTGGTAGGATGTGTTGGTTGCATTTCCTTTTGGCTGATTTCAAAAGCTTCTTGGTAATGCTTGTTGTGAGTGATCTACAGTACCTTTCTTGTCATCACCAGCAGCAACCTTGGCTAGGTAACTGTAGTAGTCTCCTTTCATTTTCAAATAGAAGACTTTGCTCTCTGCTTGTGAAGCATTGGGGATCAAACACTTTTCCAAAAAAGACAGTACATCATTGTAGACATCTCTTGGCTCAGTCTCAATTTTCTCACCGTATTCTCAAGCCATCTGCTGTTTTTTCTCAGCACCTTCCGTCTTTTGCTCAATACTTGAGACAACCCTCCAAGATGACCTATGGGCTCCTACAGCATTTTTATAAGCAACTGTGAGAAGATTCCTCTACTCATCAGATAATTCAGCTCCTTGCTCAGTTACAGACTCCATGCACGCTGCCATGTCTTCATATCGCTCAGCCTGCTTGGCCAGTTTGGCCCTCTGCACCAGCTCATTTTTATCTTATGATTGGATGTTCTGTGTCCAGAGCGGGTGGCAGAGGAGGGCCGGGGGCTCAGCAGTCTCTGGGCAGCAGCAGCAAGGCTGAGACTCTGTCCACAATGTTGTAATTCTTGAAACCAAATTCTCCCCCTTTCTCAGGGTTTGTTATTGCTGTTTATGGTGGCTGCATTTGTTTGTTTGAACTAATTTTGTAAAATCTGTATTTTTTTTTTGTCATATGTAGACACCCATGTTTCATTAGGTTACTTTAATGGTCAACTAGTGATTTGACAGAGATTTCCTTAAACCTCTAGGAATCTCTTCCCGAACTGCCCCCCACCACCAACAAAAAAAAACTCCCAGTTTTTGCAAATAAACTTTGCAGAGTAAATTTCATTACTCAGCTGGGCAATTTACAACTCTGATCTAACTTTCACTTTCTGCTTGCACAGAGTCAAAAGCTCAGTGAGGGTGAGAGGTTAGTGCTTTCTGGATTATTTCTGAGTATGCATCCTACCCCATGTGCATCTAGCCTTGTAAATAAGTTTTCAGTGTGTCTATTATTTCCTCCAACTATTATCCCTTGCTCCAAATGGCAGCCACTAATAAATTTGCCTTTAAAGTTTTGTGACAAATGTCTCCATGTAGTCATCTCTCCACCACATATCTCTCATGTAAAGAATTCTGAGTTAGGTGGGATAAATGCAAGTCCTTTGAGTTAGTCCTTCAGGAAAGTGCCACATTAGCCAAAACTCACAATCATGATTCTTTAAGAACAGACTTGCTCTGGAAACCCATACCAGGAGTTCAGGCTGCCTTCTTCAAGATTATTCTTGAGCTGGGGAGCGAGGTTGGGGCCAAGGGAAGCTAAAACACCATGAAACTCTTGTATTGAGTTTCAGCCACCTTCTGCTTGATCAAATGTTTTTCTGGTTGCTGTAAACCTTTGGTTAGTTTCCAGAGTTCTAATAAGGTTGATTCTGCGAACATTTTGCCAGTTTATTTACTGTTTTTGTGGAAGAAGAGGGCCTTAGAGTTGCCTTTCTTCTGAATTTACTGATGTTACCTAGAATATCCTCTTTTGTATCACAAAAACAGCTGTGGTAGAGAAGAGAATTTACCAAGAAACTATTTTATTAAACATTGTAGCTCATAAAATAGTGAGTGACATCTAATTTTGGTATTTTGTCATATTGCTTATAGCTGATGTTTTACACGGCTGTAAATCATTTGGATGGTAGTAAAGTTTGCAGGTGTTATAGAGGCTGTACTGCGGGAGAAAGCACACCCAAGTGTATCAACTGACTTGCCCCCGGGTTGGAATTTTCTAGTCCCATGGACTCCATATTTATTGTTTAAATTCCTGAATTTTAAAAATAGGGCAAGAAACTATGGTTCAATTTAGTACATATAATCTATTTCCACTTTATATCCATGCATGTTTGTTATATTTTGTTTTGTTTGTTTTTAACTGAATGCTCCAGTGGCACACCTCTCAAATGGAGTTATAAACGTGGGGGATAATTTTTTCAAGATAAAGAAAGAAAAGAAAAGGAAGACATAAGATGAAAAAAATTACATGAAGTTATTTATCAAGTTGGAGGTGATAAGATTTAGATATTTAAGAACAATCCAATTCTGCTTAGTGATACCTATCCCACTTACCCATTTATCCCCTCATTTTGCCTCACCATGTGTCTACAACCAAATATTCGACAATACATATTTGTCAGATTAATATTGTAGTTGTAAATGATGGGAATGCCAACTTCATTGTCTTTAAGGTACTCTATTCCCCCTCTGGGTGTGGACAGATAAACAATATCAAGATTATATTCTGTGTGTCCTAGAATAGTAAAACAAACTCTGCAAATTAAAGACAATAACAGCTCCTTAAATTTCTGAACCAATGATGAGTTTCTCTCATTTAAGGGCTTCTGTTTTCTTTTTGAAGTGGAAAGTATCATTTGTGGAACTGGAGTAGAGGTGATGGGTTTGAAGTCCATGCCAGATACTGCTCTCCGCATAAGAAATCTCACGATCACAGCAGATCCTGAGGCAATTTCTTTTAGATTCCCATGATACAGATGAGGAAATGTAGTCATAGAAAAAATAATGTTTAATCATTTGCCCGAGGTCTCACATCCAGTAAGCAGTGAACTGGAATGTGCTTCTAGCCAGTCTGATCATAGAGGTCACATCTTTAACCATTGTACTACCCTCTTGAGTTCAGTTTATGACTATGAACTTATGAACACAGGCCTTTGTGGCTGTATGGATTTTCTCTCCCAACTGCTCCTCAATCCAGGTATGGGCATTTAAATATGGAATTCCAGATCTGGATGTGTAACAGGCAGATGTATTAGGGGAAAAAAAAAAAGAGTAAGAGGATGAGATGAATGATAAGAGAAGGATTACAGTGCTAAAGACTTGATAGCAAGTAGGGAAGAAGGGACAGGCAGGAAGTAGTTGGTAGCTGTGAAGAAGGACATGGGATTTTAGAAGTCTCAATGAGATCTGAAAGCAGGGGCTGTGGGAACACGTAAGAGAGAGTTTTTAGGATGAGAGATGATGGTCAGAGAGTAGGTCTTTTTGTGTAAGGTCACAAACACAAACATTGTGTAATGTTTCACGCATGAAACAATTTGGAGAGATAATAAGATGCACATTTTGGTCCTATGTGTGGAAGTCTGAAGATTACTGGAGATTATGGTCAAATGGAAATAATTCCAGAACTTGAGAGTTCAGATTGTTAAACTGGATGTTCACCTGGATGTTAAAGAACTGTAAAACATGGCGGATTCCAGGGAAGTGAAGGTCTTAGAACAGGTCATGCCTTGAGTTCATTCACTCTCTATCGGGTTACCCCTCCCATTACTTCCCAGTCATCCCACAGGCTTGTCCCTTATTTTCATGGCTGACTTAGAACAGCTGACGTGATATTATCAGTCACTATATTCCTGTAGTAGAATTTCTGTGATCCCAGAGAGTCTCATTTTTGAGGATTCCAGTTCAGGGAGAAGAAAAGAGATGCACACATTGTTTAGTCACAGCATTTCTTACTTCCAAATATTTTACTCCTGAGCTTATCACTAGAAAGAGTTCTGAAGTAAGGGAGAGGGATGTGAGGGCTCTTGGGTTTTTATGCACAAGTTTTTGTTTTGTTTTGTTTTTACAGTTTATTTGTTTCTTTGTTTTCTCTCTGCCCAGATTCAGATTTTTTCCATAGCAGGAAGTTTAGTATGGAAAGCACGCTTTGAAGATCTTTCTGTGCACCCCCAGCCCAGCATGCATTATTTACTTAAAAGGCTATGCCATTAGCCACAACCCTCTCAGTAAATTCCAGTGGTTTAACTTTCTCATGATTACACAATCCAGCTCTGTGCCATCCCTGGCATAGAGAGAAACTTGCCCTATCAAATCTCAGCTCTCATGGAACCATGGATGACTACTTGAGAAGTTCTTATTTGCTAGAGAAACATCAGTTCAGCCATTCTAAATGTAAGTTTTGGCAAATGTTTTCTGGAGCAAGGCACTGCTAATGCTCTGCCCTGTTCCATTACACCCTCCCTTTAGAGGCTTATCCGGGAATCCATACAGACCATGTGTGAGCTAGCAAGCCCTAAGGGGACTGGCAAACCCCCGCAATTACATGCAAAGCTGACAGGAACCAGCTGACAAGCAGGATGCACATGTGCTCAAGAGACGAGAACCATAAGGTAGGAGGGAAGGAGGTGAGCATTGCTCATCACTTTAAGCCAAAATGACAAATCAGTTGGATCCAGGATAATGCGGAAGGAAATGAGCTAAGTCCCTGCAACCCCCGACTCATCCCTGACATCCTCATGCGACCTCCTCACCCATCACAGATTATCGTTCTCACGTAGCCAGATTAGAAGAATGGGCTTTCAATAGCTCGCGGCTCCTCATTCCACCATTGCTGGGACACCTGGGAAGTGTTCTGGAAAGAAATTTATAACTATTCTGTTAGTGGCTATCCTGGGGTGTTGGACTTGTGAGGAATTGGCATTTTTCCATTGAATTTTTAATTTTTCTATTTTTTTCTATAATAAACATGCATATTATAAAAGAAATAAAGGCTTATTTAAAGTCTCCCCCCACCTCCTTAGCTTAAAACTAGGTCCTTTTTTTAAGAGATTTTTTTTTTTAAGATTTTACTTATTTATTTGACAGAGAACACAAGTAGCAGAGAGGCAGGCAGAGAGAGAGAGAGAAAGAGAAGCAGGCTCTGCACTGAGCAGAGAGCCCGATGCGGGGCTCGATCCCAGGGTCCTGGGATCATGACCTGGGCCGAAGGCAGAGGCTTTAACCCGCTGAGCCACCCAGGCGCCCCTTTTTAAGAGATTTTATTTATTTATTTGACAGACAAGGATCACAAGTAGGCAGAGAAGCAGGCGGGGGGTAGGGGGAGCGGGCTCCCCGCTGAGCAGAGAGCCCAATGCGGGCTCTATCCCAGGACCCTGAGATCACTATCTGAGCCGAAGGTAGATGCTTAACCCACTGAGCCACCCAGGCACCTCAAAACTAGGACCTTTTATCACTTTATCTATAAGATACAGCAGACTTAAAAAAACTCTTCTAGCAACTCCTGACCCAGGATTTCTCGCGTGAGGAGACAGGGGTTCCTCCATGGTGTCTCATGTTATTAAGTAGTAGCCCACACAGAGGACCCCCTAAGCAAATGCTAGAATGATCTTGGCACAGGACAGAAACATGAAAGAAGGCACATCACCATCAGCAGCAACATCTTTCAGAAAACTCTTACAGAATTACTTGAAATAGTTAGCATCTGGCCTTTTAAAGAAGAAAAAAACTATAACTTATAAACTTATATGTAAAGTAAACCAAATCAAATTCTTCTTAACACCCCACCTCCATCCAGATCATCTTTACTCACTGTCTAGTCACACACATCCCTGATTGCGAAAATCAAGCTTTCAAGAGCCAGGTTTTAACCTTTGTCATCATGCCATTCACTTCTATAAGACAAGATTCATGTATCTCCAGCTTTGTAAAGGAAATATTTGAATTGTCATATCGTGATTTGAGGAAGAGAAGAAGATGAAAGAGAGCTAGAAAGAAAGTTTGGATCATCAAATATTTTTTTTTTTCAAAAGCATTCATTTGAAATGTATTCAAACTTCCTAAAGCTAAAGTCCTGTGGATGCAATTTACCCTCAATTCTGATTTAAATAATATAGAACCTGACCCTACCCTACCTTACTCTGTAGAAAAAGGGAGTGAGGAAGTGCAGCAGGTGTGCATAGTGGGTGTATAAAGCATTGTATGTGGAAACTTCGAATAAGTTTTAGTAGAATGAACCCTCTGTAGATTAGAAATGCACACTTTTTATTAATTTAGTAGAACTTTATAATCATCCTCCTTATCTCTGCCACAAGGGAGTTGTTTCTCTCTAAACTAGGACAAATTTACATAAATTAAAATCTTGCTTTGTTAAGTTTCAAGTTTCAGAGGGGAAGAAGGAGGGATCTATTAATAATCTACAATTACTAGGTATCTACTGTGAGCTGGCACTGTGGTACTTGGTTTAGGGAGGTATCTCACTTTATTTTTGGCAAGACCTCTGAGTTGAGAACACTGAAGTCCAGAGACCAAGTGACTTGTCCAAGATGATACAGCTACTTAACAGACAGGCTCAAATGCAAGGTCTATTGGAACCCAAAGCCCCCAACCTCTTTCTTTTTTGTCATTCTTAAGGATGTTTGTTTTCCTTAGTCCCAATAACTAATGCAAATTCTGAATCATGAGCATTTAGACTTATGGGGGGAAAAGGTGCATAATACAAGAAAAGTAAGTCCAATGAATATAATAAATTCATCATGGAAACGTTGCTCTAGCCTGATGACTGTATACCTTCAATATAATGTTTTCTTTTCAAATGACAAAAGTAATCTGTTCTAATGTTTTAATGTTTTTAAAACATTCTAAGTGATTTCTCTCGAGGCTGTAATACATTTTGAGAGGAATTTCTGGTATTGCTTAATCATGTACTTTTTCTTCTTCGGAGTTATAAGGACTTTTATGTAAACTAAATTCATTCGCATGCTCCTAACTTATTCCCCTTGCTCCCCATTTTCACTCACTTAGATGAGTCTAAGCCAGGTTTTCAAAATGGCTCTTCATAGTTTTTCCTCTTTTGAGATGTAAATTTTAAATTTATGTCTTTGCTACCCCAGGCCTTCTCCCTTTCTAATTTATTTTTCACTTACTTCAAGCCATCAACATATCCCTGCCACCAAGTTTGATTTATATTGCCCAGAAACATAATCCAATCATGAATCTTCCTTGGGAATGCCAACATGGCATGAGAGAGAGCTCACTTTAATGATCTTTCTAGAGTTAGAAAACAAAAAGCAAAAAAATCAGTGGGACTTTAAAAATACTTTCAAGCAAACCTTATAAGCTTATGGTAACGTAAGAAACCTGGCTCTTCCTGACTCCAAAACTGGGGAAAAACAAAACAACAACAACAACAAAAAAACAAAAACAATTCTTCAGATGATTGCTCTTTGGTATTCTCTTGCAGGATTAGAATTGGCCAGCTGAAGTTATAGATAAAAGACCCCAAATATCCGCAGTGATTATCCCACCTCCACTCTAGGTTCCACATGCTTGCATCTCCACTAAAATCAGGTGCTTCCCATTTTACCCGAGCTGGTGAACTTATCTGGTCCTCTATGCTATGTCCCACCACTAAATGAACACAGATATCCCCCTGAGCCCAGGGTGTTTGTGGGGGTTGTTTGTGTTGCCAGTCACTGGGGTTTCAGCTAAGGAGCATATTTGTTAGCAGACCGTTGTGGTGTCTCTGGGTCACCATCAAACCTCAGCTAGAGCAGGAACCAGGGAGGCTTCAGGTCAAGAGTTCATAGATCTTCTAACCACCATTCTATACTTTACATGATTCAAATTTAAAAACTTTTGGATTTGGTGTCTCTGTTCCATGGCTAGATTCTCAGGAAGGAATATCCCATTAGTTCATTAGATGATTACCCTGGGTTTCATCATTTGGCTCAGGGTTCCTGATGCACACATAGGTACCAAGAGTCCAACTTCGCATCCTGGGTGCTATGCCCTAAGAAGGGAAAATTTCTACTTTCCAAAAGAGCATCTCATAGATGCAGGTTCCATGCACAGCATCACTGAGTCTTCTGAGTCTCTCCAGAAAGGT
Source organism: Mustela putorius furo (assembly GCF_011764305.1). Classification (NCBI taxonomy): domain Eukaryota; kingdom Metazoa; phylum Chordata; class Mammalia; order Carnivora; family Mustelidae; genus Mustela; species Mustela putorius. Next base: position 25,512,581 of record NW_025421341.1, read on the forward strand.
GTTGATCCAGAAGACATCTCAAGTTTAATTTATGAAGACTAAGTTAGCAAGTACAAAATTAGTATGTCAGTCACTAGAAAGCACTATTTTTACTTAGTTTAATTAAACAAACACCAATAGTACACAATACTATGTTATACAACCCAGGTCTATCAAAAAAAAAAAAATGTTTTCTGAAATTGACCTGGAAGTCTTAACTGATGGTCATTCATTTATTCATTCTTTCAACAAATATTTCCTGAGCTCCTACTATGTGCCAGGCACTTTTGCAGTTCTGAAGTGTTCATTAGTGAACACAGGTGAGAAAAATCCCTGCTTTCATGGGATATTCATGATTTTAAAAAAAAAAAAAAAAAAGATAAGTAAAAAAGAAGAAATGGGCCCAAATCTTGGCTCTACCACTTATGAGGTGAAAGTTGTATTTCTGAATCTCTCCCTTATTCAATGTTCTCATTTTTAAACTGAGAATGATAATAGTACCTCTCCCATGGTATTGTCATAGAAGTGTATCTACCACATAGTAAGAGCAGCTATTATTATCATTATCATCAGCATCACAGTTATAGGACTCTTCAGCCAGATCTTCATCCCCTTTGATGGGGTCAATGCCCAAGGCTATTCCTCTCTCAACCCAACTCTGCCAAGAAGCTCTTAAACCACACTAATGAAGACAAGGATGGTGTTTTATTTAGTTTCTCATTGTGTGTGTGAGGGACTGTATTAGATGCTGAGTTCACCAGAAGCAGATGCTGTGATACATTTTGAGGTGCAAGGTGTTTATTAAGGTTCATTACCTGTGAAAGGAAAAGGAAGGAAGGAAGATCAGACAAAGGGAGAAGCTAAACCATAGCTCAAGCCCAGAAGATTGTCAGCCATCACAGAATGTTCTGAAGCTAGGATTGCCCATTTGAATATCCTTTTTTAGGCCAAATGTCTTTGTCTTTCTATCCTCACACTATCACTCAATGGGGAATCTGAAATATTTAGCCAGGGTGTCTCAGTGTCTCGCACAGACTGAGCAAGGCCCAAATAAGAAAAAAAAAAATGTGATCTTAAGCCCTAAAAAACTCACAGTTTAGGAAATGAAAGGAAGCTACACAGATAATAATAACAGTGAAAATATGTTCATGCAACTCTAACAGGAAGATTATTTCTGGCTGAGATCAGAACAAAAAATAAAAGTATTAACTCTTCAGTCTAAGAAAATGTTCAAAGATTATTTGAGGAAGAAATTAATAAACTCTTGCATGATTAGTATGTTAGTGGTTCTTATTCCTTTGGATTTTATTTCTTCGATTAAATTGACATGAGACTATCAGACAGTCTATATCAATACAAAACAAAGTGTGATCCATAGATTGTGATGGTCTGCAAACTGTTACCAGCTCTTAACTAGATAATTATAGAGGGTAAGAGTAAGCATTTCAAAAAATTTTTAGCAATTTGACATCGTAATTTCCTATCTACTGGGGCTTGTATTTTTGTTCACTAGTTTTGTTTTATTTTTGTTTTTGTTTTGTTTTACTTCATTTTAATTTTTTTTTATTTGAGTACGGTTGACACACAATGCTGCATTAGTTTGAGGTGTACAACATAGAGATTCAATTTCCAATATGGAGGGTCCTTAAAAAATTAAAAACAGAAATCCTGTATGGTCCAATATTTTTTACTTTATTTTTATGGTAATCCTATTTTTACTGTATTTTACAAAATGGTTAATCCTTATCGGGTTAGGCTTTTTAAAATAATAATACATGTTCCTTCACCATATAGTTTAGGAGTTACGGAAAATATTGCACATATCGTATTTTTATTAAACATGTTTTTAAAATTTTTACAATATATTTTCTTAAATCTAAATTCCTGTCATGCTTATGATTGTCAATTTGGAAGTTACAGTGTTTGTCATTTAATGAACAAAGGGTACTCCTCCTATAAATTGCCTAAAAAGAGAATTATTTTTGTGTTATAATAAGAAAGACATATTTAGTGTTTTTCTCCTGAAACACTTAGTCTCTGGAATGATAAGAATTATGTATGAGCTGAATGGTGGTGGGAAACCCCAGATAGCTTGAGAATGGTAGCAGGTGATGAGAAAGACCAAGCCATGTTTAGAGAGCTGGAACTTTAGGTCCTATCCCCAACCTCTAGGGAGAGGACTAGAGATTTAATCACCAATTGTCACTGATTTAATCAATCATACCTATATAATGGAACCTCTATAAAAATTCTTGACAGGGTTTGAAGGATTTCCAATTTGGTGAACATTTGGCTGGGAGGGTGACTCCACCATCTCCTTCACCCTCAACCCCTGCTTTTTGCATTGCTTCCATTGGCTGTTTCTGGTATGTCCTTTATAACAAACAGATAAACATAAGTGAAGTGTTTTTCTGAGTTCTGTGGGTTGTCTAATGAATTATTATACCTGCATAATATATATACCTGCATATACAGGGAACCTCTGAATTTGTAGTAAGCCAAGTAGAAGGGTAAACTGTCTGCCCCTCACTTACAGCTGGCATCTGAGGAGGGGGTGGTCTTGAGGGGCTGAGTCCTTACCTGTGGGGTCTGTGTTACCTCCAGGAAATTAATGTCAAAATTGAATTAAATGGTAGGACCCCAGTTGGTATCAGAGAATTGGAGAATCATAGAATTGGTTGGTGTCAGAAAACACCACACATTTCATACCAGAAGAGATGTCAGAAAGTAGACAAAATAATTTTATATGAGTCCAACTTTCTACTAACTTTCATTTAATTACAAGAGATACTCACATGCCTGTGACATCAACAGAATTAAATGAAACAAAAAAAGAAATGATAAAGCACTAAAATAGCATTAGTGAAGAAATAATTTTTTGATAAAAAGTAAATAATCCTCAAAATAAGTTATCAAGCAGGGGCTACCTGGGTGGCTCATTTGGTTGGGCCTCTGCCTTAGGCTCAGGTCATGATCCCAGGGTCCTGGGATCTAGCCTCCATCACGTGGTGGGATGCCCTGCTCAGTGGGGAGTCTGCTTCTCTCTTTCTGCTCATCCCCACCACCCATGCTCTCTCTCTTTGTCTCTCAAATAAATAAATAAAATCTTAAAAAAATAAATTATCAAGCATAAATAAAGGAATATGATTTAAATTTTTTTTCAACAGTACCTTCAAGCTGTAAAAGAAAAGCAGTGAAGATGAACACAGCAAAATGCACTGAGTTGAGCAGTTGCTCTTTCTATAGGCACCAAAGTATCTTCCACTAGGCTATTCTTCTATGAGATCTGTTTCCAACTCTTCTAAAAACTTCCAGCCATCAAAAGTTATAATTTATTTTCATGTGGGCTAAAGGAAGGTACTCAATACCTCAGAGGGGTATTGAATTAAAATCTAGCATACAACAACTTTAAACAAGGCAGTGGGAATATATTTGTAAAAAAAAAAGGTCCTGAATTTTTTTCAAAAATAAAATATGTTGGTAACATGACAATTCAACACCTCTGGTTTATAATTTCTAAAACAGAGCATTAAAAATGATTTTTAACAAGATGTTTTTCTCAAATAACTAAATGTAGACTTGAGTATCTTAAAGAAACCCTAACAATCAAGTAAGATTTTACTAAATCAATACATTATTTATTCTACAAAAGACTTCTACCTGCTTAAAAGAAACCATCACAGTTGCTTTCCTTTGCTTTGTTTACCTGTAGCCTCCTATAATATTGAAAGTAGAGGTGATGTGGTTTAGGAGACCTGGGAAAAGACAGAACCAAGAAATTAAAATCACTTAATAGTTATTAAATGGAATAATAAGAGATTTTAAAAAGCAGCATCCCTATACTAATGTTATATGACCATTGAAAAACAGAATTCAATTTTTTTCTAAAAAAAATCTTTTCAAAGACATATCCACAATATGTGTGTAACAAGCTGTAGGAGCCAGATGAGTTTTAGATCCAGGATCTGGGGGAAAAAAATCATTGGAGAGAAATCATTCTCTAACCTTGAAGTTAGTATTACTATTATAAATAGAATTAGTTTTAATTACCTTTGAATTGTGTTTTGGACACTGACAATTTTTAAAGTAAATATTCTCTGCTACTTTTATTGCTCATCATTTAGGAGAATCCAAAACTTTGGACACTTTAATAAATCATAAGATTTTTATTGTCAGAATATGAAATTTTTGTATCGAATTGAGAACAGAGAAAAAGACCAGGATATTAAGTATTTGTTTGTGGGTCTCAGGTACTGTTAATAGAGATCAATATTCTGACTCTGTAGGTATAGGAGAGTATTTGGTTGTCACCCAATAAATAATTATTGATTGATTAGTGTGAATGAACTAATGAATAAATGAATTAATACCCTTCACAAGGAATCCTCATAAGGAATAAATTCTTTGTTAGAACTGTCTTTGAATAAATCTAATTTTCTCAAAGGATGAATCAAGTCAATCTTATAGTATTAATGAATAAATATGTTTATATTGGATTCTTAAGATTTTGGTGAAAATCAATTGATTTTCCAAGATCTGACCAGTAATAAGATAAGGACAAAAGCTGAGCATTTTCCTAGAATAAGCAAGTTTAAACCATGATCCCTATTAAGTCTAAAGCAAAAATCCATTTGCAAACCACAGCCAAGAACAACAATCTGAGGGGTTTGAAGTGGCGGGGGGGTGGGAGGTTGGGGTACCACGTGGTGGGTATTATAGAAGGCACGGATTGCATGGAGCACTGGGTGTGGTGAAAAAATAATGAATACTGTTTTTCTGAAAATAAATAAATTGAAAAAAAAATAAAGAAAAGAAAAAGGAAAAAAAAAAGAACAATGGGCAGGATTTATTCACTAGTCTACTCATAGGCTACAACACTGGTGTATTTTCTACACACACGTGCATAGAAACATACACTTATATTGGAATAAATCTGATCTCCTCACATTTCCCTCCCCTATTCCAGTCTATTCCCTAAAGAGATGCATGTGAAAGCCTGAAGTGTTTTACTCTCCTAGGACAGAACAAACGTTAAGAACTGTAACTGCTGCTTGCCATCATTGAGAGGAGAGGTAGAACCCCTGATCCACACTTCTGCACTGTTGTTAAGCTCTGTCTCTTCCCTGATGCTTCTGTGTGCCACCCCCAAGTATCACTCCAATCTTCACATTGACAAAAGCCATGATGTAAGACCCAAGCAGATACTTTCTTTTTAAAGAACCAAGACAGTTGCAGATCTTTTTTTTTTTTTTTTTTTTAAAGGAAGACTTATGCTTACCACAGCCAGCTGCTGTTCAATTGTCCTTTTATAATTCTCTAATAAGGAATGCCTAAAGCACTCTCCCGTTTTAAGCATTATAGAATTACTGAATAAAAGTAGACATATTGGTTACCTTGAGTTCAATAAAATTTGCCACCCATTGATGTGTAACGCCAAGTAACTTGATGTTTTAGAGTAAATGGAGGTGAAAATCAGAATTGGTGGGAATTCCCAACAGTACCAGAAAATTAAAAACCCAGATAAATGTAACATGCTGGTAATGAGATGAAATTTGGGGATTAATTGGTCGTGGCTTCCTGAAATTGTGACCATAAAAATCTTAGGTTGACAGATATTATGTAATATTTGCCAATACAAAGGTCAAGCAATCAAATAAATTTTGGACATACTGGTTAGATAAACTAAAATCACAACTATGTTCTGTTACACTTCGCTTAGTCTTTAATGGGCTAACATGCATAGGCCACCTCTGAGAGGGCCATATAAAAAGTATATAGCACTCCAGAAAAGGAATGGGGAAATGAGAGAACATTTCACAGGATTATTTCATCATCAAATTCTTTCTTCCTGAAACATCTATGAACATTTCCTGGAATACAGGTTGGGAATTGCTGACCTAGTTTGGTTTCTTCTTAGTAAAAGTGAAGAAAGAGACTTTGTGAAAGAAATTTATATAAAACTAAAAAGCAAGCCACTGATAAAACTAAATAATAAAATCAGAATTTCCTCCACTTTCTGTACATTGTTCAGGAACTATTAGAGGGAAGAGGGAAAATCATGATTAGTCATAGAATTATATCAGGTGAACTCTACCTAGATGACAAAAGTTACAAGGAATGAGAAATATCTACTTTTGTTTTGAGGTTGACTCAATATATTTTTAAATAATTGATCGAATCAGAGAAATTATAGACAAGGGAACGATTAGTTCTAAGTAGTTTGACTAATTATCATATTGAATCAATCTTCACAATCTCTGTGAGACAGCATATCAGTTTGATTAGCAAAGAGCAGAAAACTCAACAAAAAGCAGCAAATAGCAGCTTAAAAATAGAGGTTTACCTATCTGGAGGTAGGGAGCAGGTCCAGACACAGGAGGATATCTACAAGGATTTGGGCTCTTGCTATCTTCATGCTCTGCCTCTGTGGATGGCTCTCATGGTCATGGTGACTCATCAGTACTGCACCTCTGGTATCATGTCTGACCTCCTGTATTGAAGGAGAGTATTGAGAAGGGAACAGAAAATTCATTCCAGCTGGGTCAGTTCTTTTTTTAATCAGAAAAACATTGTCTTTCCTGGAAGTTCTACTAAATAGTCTTCTGCTCATATTTGCTTATATCTAATTGTCCGGAAATATCCCATAAGCAAACCTTGAAAATTACATTGGACCATCTTTTCTTTTAAAGCTAGACACACTGTTGTTCCAAACCAAATCAAGGCAATACTAATAAAGAGAAAGGACACATGGCTAGTGCCAAAGTCACTAGGGGTGTCTTCCCATGCAGGAATTATTATTCCTATTCTCATATGAGGAGACTGAAACTTCAGAGATAAATATTTAGTCAACATCACATAGCTAATAAGTGGATATCAGAGGATGAAGCCAGACCTAACTGGGACCTCAAAACTGGTGTATTTCATCAAAATGTAGCTTCTCTAGGAGGTGAACAGAGGCAATCAGGAAGCAACTTTCAAATATAGCTATTGTGTAAAAGACCTACAGAATTTAGACAGGACAAAAATCTGTAGCTTTGGCACATAAGAGGAAAGGAAGGCAGAGGTCTAGGCAGAGGTCTGTGTGTTCAACCAATTCATCCCACAAAAGAAGCTTTAAGTTGATGAGTAAGCATCATTTCTCTTGGCCTTAATAGGCCTACATGGATCATATAAATTCCCAAAACTCTTCTGAGCCCTCTGACTAAAGTCATTAAGAATTTTTTCTCCAAATCCATCCTCCACCCCCTCCTCTCCTCTTCTCTTTCCTCTTCATCTTTCTCTCAAAATTCATGGTCATCTCCTGTCCCCCTTGACTCTCCCCACACACCTTTGCAATAAATCCAATGTGGTGGGAATTTTCCAGACTAAATTCCTCTCCTAGAATCCAGGAGAAATGAAAAGAAGATGTAAAAATGACCCTCCATCCTAGCTACAGGAGAAGTTTGTGTTGCTAGGAAACCAACGGTAGGTGCTAATCATCCCTCACTAAATGAGGGCAGCTCCCAGCAGATTAATTCTTTTTGTGGAAGAGCCTAGACCGTGATTTCACTTCCTACCTCCAACCGGCTCTGTCCACATGTATGCTTTTATTCCCCAATAACAAACAGCAGAAATGATTAAAAATAATTTTAGGAATATGAAATTGAACCTATGAGGAAGATCAGAGGAGTCGTGTAGCATAATACAGAGCCATACGATTGAAGGTTTCTTACTCTTCAAACATTTAGACCACTGTTTCGAGAGTGGTGCCATTCTGCAGGGGAGCAAACTAGAAAAACATTGGAGTCAGATATGAGTAAAATATATGTTGGAAAGACCAGTGCTGACAGTTTTTACATTTCAACAGAGACAGGCATACAGATAGGTAGAAGTAGTTAATATGTTGTTGTCTGCATACAGCATATCATTACTTCTATCATTAACAAGGTACATCTGCTGAATTGATTTTCTTATCTTTTTTTGTCACAGACATATGTTGTAGGTTGTTTGCTCAAGTCTGGCCTGAAGGTAGCTAAAGCTAGAGAAGTCTAGGATTATATCATTTCAGAGTGAGGGAAATGATAATAGAGGAATGATAGGACAGTTTAGAAAAAAAAATCATTCATTCATTCACTCATTGAACAATTATTTACATGCCAGTCATGTGCAAGACTCATCCTAGATGCTGGCACGAAAAGGTCTGACCTCACAGAGCTTCTATTTCAGTAGGTGAAATAATTAATACACCAAATAATTAAAAATATGTGTGTTGGATAATACTACAGAAAAGTACTGTAAGGAAAGGAATATAAAAGAAAACACAGAAAAGTACTGTAAGGAAAGGGGATATAAAATGTCAGGGCAGGTGCTGAAAGATGAATTCTGAATTAGAACCTGAAGTGAGGGAGTAAGGTATGCAGATGTCTGGGGGAAGAACATTCCAGGAAGAGTGAATAGCCAGTGAATGGCTCTGTAGCCAGAGTGTACCTGAATTGTTCAAAGAACAGCAAGGAAGCCAGTGAGGCTGGGAAAATGGTAATGACAAAGAGAACAGCAAGAATGGAGTTAGAGAGTCATGGGGTGGAGGGGGTTATAAATGTGAGAAGCAGGGGGTCTATAAGACCTTGTAAGGTCTTATAGTTCATAGCAGGACTCTGGCTAGTCTCTGAGATAAATGATGTGACCAGAGTCAGTACTCACAGAATAACCATATGTTCTTCTACGTATCCCAGTCTCCATTGTAGCTGGGGATATGCCAGGTCCCAGCTCTGAGCAGAAATGATGTGTATCACTTCTGGGTCAAGGCATTAAAGAGACATTCTGCTTCCTTCATATCCTCCTGCTCTACTACCATAACCTTTAAATTCAAGTGTTCTAAACGGAAACAGTTAGAACCATCTGACCCATGTCAGACATCACCTGAATGAAAAATAAAGCTTTTGCTACCACATGTCACCGAAATTGTTAAGGGACATTTATTTCAGCAGCAGAGCTTGGCCTGCCTAATACAGATGTGAAGCTATTAGAATAGTTTTGAACAGAAGACTGACATTATCTACCTCACATTTAACAAGATGACTCCAGCTGCCATGTTGAGGATAGTCTATGAGGTTAGGGGTGAGGGGAAAGGGGGAGGGAGAGGGATGCAGTAGGAGTCCACTGCACTGGTCCAGATGGAGATAGTGGTGGTTGGGCAAGGTTCATATTGGTCATGGTGGTAAGAGGTGGTCGAATTCCAAGTATGTTGCTGACAGACTGACAATAAGGCATGAGCGCAGAGAGACTCTGAGAAAAGACGGGTGTAGTTGCCATCAACTGAGCTGGGAAGGCTGAAAGAAGGGAAAAGACCAGGAACTAAGTTTGACATTAGAGATACATATTACTCACTCAGAGGAAGGATATCAAGTAAGCAGTTGGAAATAAGCTTCTGGAGAAACGGCTTGTGGTATATACTTGAGAGCTACCAGCACATAGATTATTTTAGTCATGAGACTAAGTAAGGTTTCCCAGAGGATGAGTATTACAGAAGAAAAAGGAATCCTATACATATGATGCTTAGTGAAAATGAATACAGAGTCTAGAAATGGCGTTAGGTCAAATTAAGCTGATAAACCTCATGTAAGAAAAAGCAGACAAAAGCTATGCTGAAAAATACTTTGGCAGAGCCTCTTCTCTTCAGTATTCTGAAGCTGAGGCAGGATTTATGGTGACAGTGGATTCAGAGTAATGAGTTTTCACCAGCAAATTAGGACAAGCCTAAAAAGAAGTTACGTGAAGATGTTTATGTGGGACTACAGTGTCTGTGTGCAGAGAACAATCAAAGTAGTGTCTGCACATAAAGAGCAACAATTACTGATGAGAAGAGAAGACATTTATCAAAATGACACCATCCGTCACTGTCAAGCATCTTGGCATTTGAATCCTGACTAAGACCTGTCATCTGCTTTGCTCATGCGCTGACCATACAGCCACAGGGCAAGATCCACAGACTTCTTTCTAGAGCTCCCTCTGAAGGAGAACAGGTGATATCTCCACTCTAATTTGGTTCCATTTGCCCATGTGCAAATCACCCTTCCCCTGGTGAAGGACCTGAGTGGCAGGTCAATTAAATAACGTGAATATGTACGTGTGTTTCCTATCGTGTATTTTCAGGATAAGCTAAATGCAGAAACAAACAGCTGTATGACCTTAGTGACTGAACACAATAGAAGGTTTATTATTTAATTTGATCACAATCCAATTGGATATTTGATGAGTGCCCTTCCATGTAATTCTAATATACACTGTCCATTATATACACTACTAACCATGGTTCTAATATACAGAACTCCACAATTTTCTAGGGCCTCTGTGTTTTTCACTAAGACCTACTGCATCAAGGCAGGGAATGAGAGAAGAGAATATGTGTGGAACATTTCACAGGTATTTTTAAGATGTCACACCTGGAAAAGGCATTCATTGCTTCTATCCATATTCCATTGGCCTGAACTCAGTCCATGGCCTCACCTAACTTCAAGAGCAGATGGGAACAGCTGTCAGCTCTGTGTCTAAGAAGAGGAATGGTTGGGTGAGTGTCTAACCATTCTCTGCCACTGTGTGAAAAGCTGCATTCTTACCCAGATGTTGGCTAGATTCATGAATCTGAACTTAGAAATTCAACACAGCTTTGTGATAAAACAGATGCAAAGGTTCACTGAATTCAAGGTTATTCATTTCTATTTCTATCAGCCATAAGACTAAAATTATTTATCTTTCGAATATGATCTTGGGACTGGTCCAAAACCTTTACCAACCATTATGAAATAATTAATCCAAGTTATCAAGCCTTTCTGACCATGGTCCTGAGCACTCACTACCTAAAGATAAATAAGAAGTGGCCCCTGTCCTCAGTGACCTCACACTTGTGAGGGGGAAACAAAAGTATAGGACAATCTTACAGGTACCTGAGGAGGGGGTGATAATTAATCCTAATCAGCATGGTAGAGTTTGGAGGAGAGTTCTGGGGAGACATGAAAAAGAGATGGCACTGGAAATCAAAGTTAGAGACTGAGAGAGAATTCTCCACTCAAAAAAGAAAAGAAAGAGAATTATGAAAGAAGGAAATCACACCATCCATCAGCTGAGGTCCAAGGGATCTGCGGAAGGGACAGCTTATTGTGAGATTGTGAGAGACTTTAAGGATTGGACTAAGAAACCGAGATCTTGTCCCAGAAGCCAAGCCATCTGAGGTTGTGCCAGAGTGACAAGGTTCAAGTCATATCTTAGAAGGATGCTTTAGGCAAAGAGAGAATGTAGACTGCAGCTGGGAGGGAGAGAGAGTGAGCAGTTAAGAAGCTCTTATAATTGCACACATAAGGATGGAGAGAAGGTAAGTTTAATGACTAAGCCTTCTACTTTGAAATATAAAATCAATAAGCTTTGCAGCTTTGAAGGGAGCTAGGAGGGGAAGGATAAGGGAGTATAAGAACTATACCCATTTTCCTTTGTTTTCCTGATCATTGGCCTGATGCCTGGAACTTAGCAAGCTTTCTTGTTTCTGCCCAAGGGAAGGGGTTTCAGAAGACTGAGAAAGTTCTTAGGTATAAAACAAGCTTCTTTTGCTCTTTAAAAGCTCTCTAATCCTGGAAATTTGTTCAATGAAGATTAAAAATCTTTCATTGTAACACACTTGATTGTTGAGGCTGTGGGGAAATGGGCACTGTTGGACATTGCCAATGGGAGTGTGAGTGAGTACAAATTCAACTGAGGGTGATTTGGCAGGATCTGTTAAAATTACAAGTGCACATACCCTTGGACCCAGATTCCATTTCTGAGAAGTGTTCCAAAGATATACATGTACATCTTCAAAATGGTTTCTGAAAGAGTTCCCCATTGCAGCCTTGTTTTTGACTGCAAAAGATTGAAACTCAAATGTTTCTAAACAGGAAATGATTAAGTAATTTATGGTGTATCATAAAATGGAATTCTGTGTGAGTGTAAAAATAAAAAAAGAAAAAACATACTTCCTATGGATTGATAAAGATCTTCAAGATGTATGAAGTAAAGAAAGTAAAATGTGAATACTGTACATAATATGTGACCTTTTAAGTAAAAAAGGAGATCTGAAATTATATTTATATTTTCTTTCTGATGCATAAAAATTCTGGAACCACACAAAAGAAATAAGAAATGTCCTTAAATCATATGACAGTATTACCTATTCAAAAATTAAACTAAAATTACCATCTTTTCCTACAATTGTTTAACATGTAGGCGTGCCTGGGTGGCTCCGTGTGTTAAGTGTCTGACTCAGGTTGATTTCAGCTTAGGTCATGAACTCAGGGTCTTGAGATTGAGCCCCGTGTTGGGCATGCAGTCTGCTTAGGACTCTGTCTCTCCCTCTGCCTCTCCCACCCCCATACCCTCATTGCATGCTCTCAATCTCTCTCTCTAAAATTAAAAAAAAAAATTATTAAAAAAAAATGTAAAACACTCTCTCACTTTCATCCTTATTTCTTTTTCCCTGAGTCCCAAGTAACATACTAACTTAAATTTGCCTCAAGACTCATATAAGATTAGATTAGATTCTTTCTGTGATCACTAAGTCGGTATAGTATTGGCACAAAAACAGACCCATAGATCAATGGAACAGAATACAGAGCCCAGATATAGACCCTCAGCTCTATGGTCAACTAATCTTCAACAAAGCACCAAAAAACATCCATGGAAAAAAGATAGTCTCCTCAGTAAATGGTGCTGGGAAAATTGGACACCTACATACAGAAGAATGAAGCTCAATCATTGTCTTATACCATACACAAAAATAAATTCTAAATGGATGAAAGACCTCAGTCTGATAGGGGAATCCATCAAATTCCTAGAGGAAAACATAGACAGTAACCTCTTCAACATTGGCCACAGCAACTTCTTTCAAGACATGTCTCCAAAGGCAAGGGAAACAAAAGCAAAACTGAACTTCTGGAACTTCATCAAGATAAAAAGCTTCTGCACAGCAAAGGAAACAGTCAATAAAACAAATAGGCAATCCTCAGAATGGGAGAAGATATTTGCAAATGACACTACAGATAAAAGGATAATAACCAAAATCTCTAAAGAACTTCTCAAGAAATGTTGAAAAACAAAAATAAAACTGGGGGCATCACGTTACCTGATTTCAAGCTTTGCTACAAAGCTGTGATCACCAAGACAGCATGGTACTGGCATAAAAACAGACACATAGACCAGTGGAACAGAGTAGAGATCCCAGATATGGACCCACAACTCTATGGTCAAATAATCTTTGACAAAACAGGAAAAAATATACAGTGGAAAAAAAAAACAGTCTCTTCAATAAATGGTGCTGGGAAAACTGGACAGCTACATGTAGAAGAATGAAACTTGACCATTCTCTTACACCATACACAAAGATAAACTCAAAATGGATACAAGACCTCAATGTGAGACAGGAATCCATCAGAATCCTAGAGGAGAACATAGGTAGTAACCTCTTTGATATCAGCCACAGCAACTTCTTTCAAGATACACTTCTCCAATGAAGACATACAAATGGCTATCAGACACATGAAAAAATGTTCATCATCACTAGCCATCAGGGAGATTCAAATTAAAACTACATTGAGATATCACCTTACACCAGTTAGAATGGCCAAAATTAACAAAACAGGAAACAACATGTGTTGGAGAGGATGTGGAGAAAGGGGAACCCTCTTACACTGTTGGTGGGAATGCAAGTTGGTGCAGCCTCTTTGGGGAACAGTGTGGAGATTCCTCAAGAAATTAAAAATAGAACTTCCCTATGACCCTGCCATTGCACTCCTGGGTATTTACCCCAAAGATACAGATGTAGTGAAAAGAAGGGCCATCTGTACCCCAATGTTTATAGCAGCAATGACCACAGTCGCCAAACTGTGGAAAGAACCAAGATGCCCTTCAATGGACAAATGGATAAGGAAGATATGGTCCATATACACTATGGAATTTATGCCTCCATCAGAAAGGATGAATACCCAACTTTTGTAGCAACATGGATGGGACTGGAAGAGATGATGCTGAGTGAAATAAGTCAAGCAGAGAGAGTCAATTATCATATGGTTTCACTTATTTGTGGAGCATAACAAATAGCATGAAGGACAAGGGGAGATGGAGAGGAGAAGGGAGTTGAGGGAAATTGGAAGGGCAAGTGAACCATGAGAGACTATGGACTCTAAAAAACAATCTGAGGGTTTTGAAGGGGTGGGAGGTGGGAGGCTGGGGGAACCAGGTGGTGGGTATTAGAGAGGGCACGGATTGCATGGAGCACTGAGTGTGGTACAAAAACAATGAATACTGTTACACTGAAAAGAAATTTAAAAAAACAAAAAACAAAAGACACTCAAAAACAAATAACCAAGTCAAAAAAATGGGCAGAAGGCATGAACAGACACTTTTCCAAAGGAGACATACAAATGGCTAACAGACACATGAAAAAATGCGCATTTTCATTAGCCATCAGGAAAATTCTAATCAAAACCACACTGAGATACCACTTTATACTAGTTAGAATGGCAAACATTGACATGGTAAGAAACAAATGTTGGAAAGGTTGTGAAGAAAGGGGAACCCTCCTACACTGTTGGTGGGAATGCAAGTTGGTACAGCCACTTTGGAAAACAGTGTGGAGATTCCTCAAAAAGTTAAAAATAGAGCTATCCTATGACCCCGTAATTGCACTACTGGGTATATATCCAAAGATACAAATGTAGTGAAAAGAAGTGCCACATGCACCCCAGTGTTTATAGCAGCAATGTCCACAATAGCCAAACTATGAAAAGAGTGAGATGCCCTTCAACAGATGAATGGATAAAGAAGATATGGTCCATATATTACTCAGCCATCAGAAAGGATGATTACCGAGCTTTTGCATCAGCATGGATGGAACTGGAGGAGATTATACTAAGTTAAATAAGTCAAGCAGAGAAAGTTAATCATCATATGGCTTCACTTATTTATGGAACGTAAGGAATAGCATGGAGGACCTTAGGAGAAGGAAGAGAAAAATGATGGGGGAGGGGCAATCAGAGGGAGAGATGAACCATGAGAGACTATGGACTCTGGGAAACAAACTGAGGGTTTCAGAGGGTGGAGGGGTGGAGAGATGGCTTAGCCCAGTGATCGGTATTAAGGAGGGAACATATCTCATGTAGCATTGGGTGTTATATGCAAACAATGAATCATGGAACACTACATCAAAGAAACAAATGATGTACTGTATGGTGACTAACATAACATAATAAAATAATCGTGAAAAAAAGATTAGATTCTTTCATAAGAAGATTCTGTGAGAGGTGAAAGTATAGGTAGAGGGAACAGAGAGGCAAGTCTTGAGAATTCTGAATGTCTGAAAAAGTGAGATAAGGAGAAAGTGTGGGGAAGAAAAACAGAGTACCTAAGAGGATCCTTATCTGCTTTATAATATTGTAGCATATTTAAAATACATAGATAATTTCTCAGGCTATTCATCACAAAGATGCTATTTCTTTAGGGTTTTTTCGGTGACCATGACATGGCCATTAGTTAAACAGAAGTATAGGCAGAGTTTTCTAGAATTGAAATATTAATAAACTTGAGGCTTGTGGTTCCTTGAAATATTCCCCTAGGTGTTTCATAAAAATTGGATCTCCCTCAAAATTGAAGGTAAATGCGTCTGGACTCCCTGGCAATTTACCAACCTATGAGGCCTTCATCTGAAGAATATTGATAGATGTATCTAGGCAAAGGTTGGTGTTTGGCCTATATCTGTGGAAACGAGAAAATTAACTATTGCTACCCAACCAGCACAATCTTAGGAAACCAGGACCTATCAGAGTAATAGATTCCCTCACACTTCCCATTTTACATCGCTTACATTCTTGAAGAGTCATCATGATATTAGAAGGTTTTCTTGTAGAAGTGCCAGGGTGGTCCAGTCAGTTGAGCATTTGACTTCCACTCAGGTCATGATCCCAGGGGCCCGGAATGGAGCCCCAGGTCAGGCTCCCTGCTCAGCGGGGAATCTGCTTCTTCCTCTCCTACTTCCCCTCTCCCTGCTCCTGCTCTCTCTTGCTCTCACATGCTTTCTTGCTCAAATAAATAAATAAAAATTTTAAAAAACATTTTCTTAAAAAAGGAAAAAGTTCTTATAGCCAGAGATATATTATAAGCAACTTATGCAAAAATAAATAAATAAATAAATAAATAAACAAAAAAAAAAAAACCAAAACAAGAACAAAAAAAAACCAAAAATATATTCTCCCTAAAAGTAAAGTTGCTCACTTTGTTCACCAATAAAACTTTACAGGTAACTAAATAACATACAACCAAAAAGGGAGTGGAACCAGTAAGTAAATGAAGAGTCTCTCAATTTGTCTCCTTACTATACTCAGGAAATCTATGGAGAGCAATATGGAAGACACTTGCTGGTAATCTTAGCTCAAAATCCACATCCTGGGACACAGGGCTGCTGGTTTTAATTATACAAGCCAAATTTCCACCACCGCCAACGCTCATTCGGGAGTTAAGAAAGAAGCCTTTATCATTTGCCCTCTGGTAGAAATTCTTCCGTTCCTACTGTCAATAAAACCTCTTTATTATATTTATTTTCTTCTACCACAAACATCTCTGACATTTCTCATGACTTTCTGGGGAATACGCCTATCACCTCACTGAAGAGGGAAGCCTGGTATTATTGGTCCTCAGCACACGAACTCAGACCACAGGGAAGGAGACACAGTGAATGTCATTCCCACAGATGGCCTGGAAAAACCTTGACTATTGACAGTACACTGGAAGTTATGGCAGATTTTGAAGCCTCCGGTTTTTCATTTGCTACTTCTGCATGGAGGCCTCCCACCACCCATCTGTCCACACTTCAGCCTCTACTACTAATCAGGAAAAACTCTTGACCTTGGGCATGGAGTGTGACTGTCTTGACATTGTTGTTATTCTTTATAAGAGAAATTAGATTCTGGTCCTGACGAAGGGTAGGGATGGGAGTTGGACTCTCTCTCCTCTGTGTCCCAGAAACCTGTGCCCACTCAAGCCAACGCCTTTGGTAATATTCCCAAGCAGGTCAAATGTTTTATTTTTTTTCCTGTTGCTAATCATCGCATAGCTTTAGATATCTCTTTTAGTCTCTCGAGTTAGATAGAATGTCTCATTCCTCCATGCTCCCCTACCATGGCTTTTTTTTTTTTTTTCATCTGTTATATAAGATGATTATCTTCCATCCAGTCTGGTCCGGTGGCTGATAATTTTCTCAGAAACAAGCTATAACTTAGTCACCTGTAACCATCAGAGTCCTTGACGCAGCCAAGATATTTGGCAAGCTGCAAGTTCTCATGAAATATCTGCTCAGAATTTCAGAGGCATGCAACAGGAATCATTCCTCTGATATCAGTATTTAGAGCTATAGAAGAACTTATAAATGATCAAACATTATAAATTTTTAGTTTTGATTCTGGTATTTCTAGCTGTATTATAAATATCCACCCCTTGGGCAAATATTTTTTTGTAGTTTTAATTGTGATTACATTTATTTATTATATAATTATTAATACAAGGGACTATTTGACACTTTTTTAATAAAAATGAAAATCTCTGAGCTGGCAATCAATCCTTTCTCTGTTATTTATTTGGTTGAAAAAAGAAAGCTAAAATGGCTTGCCTTAATTTAAGTTTACCATAGCGCCTCCTGTGGTTCTTGGTCTTACAAGATAATGAATCAGTCAATAAAACCACAAAGTTGATTTTCACAAACATGGTGAGGATAGGAAATGACCTGAAGGAAACGATCAGCCAAAGCAGGGACTAGAGAGTACAACAAGTTATGGATGAGTACCAACTACACACAGCAACTGTTCTTGCCTTCATGGAACTTTCTGTCTGTCCAGAGAGACCGGCCTTAATAAAATAATAAACACATTTAGACATAGAAGAAATTCTCTTAACTACCCACTACTTATCAGTTTGAGGGATTAACCAACACTCTCCACTCACGCTCTAAAACTTCCTGACTGATGCTCTCAGCCTGCAGACCACTCTTTGCCAGAAGGCTCAGCTCCCCTGATCCCACTGATTATGGTCTATGCTTTCCAGGACTCAGCTGTATTTGTTCCCAAACCCATTGATGCCAGTTGTATAATTTATTGTAATTAAATAACTTGGATACATATTATTCAAAGCTAGGAAGCAAGAGTGTGAAAAGAGTTTTTCTATGAAAACTATACAAATGCTATAGAAAGCTGCAATCAGGACAAGCTACTTTAAAAGTTTATTAAATTAAGTGTGGGTGAGGCAACTGTAAAAGACTGGCAAAAAAACCACAAAATATAAAAGATTCTCATTTCAGATTGCCTCTCAAATGTCTTTTAGTTCTAATTTAAAAAAAATAGAAAATGTAAATATTGCATTTTTATGTGTGATTGATACAAGAAAGGTGATGGGGGGGGCACCTAGGTGGCTCAGTTGGCTGAGGATCTGACTCTTGATTTCAGCTCAGGTCCTGGTCTTAGGGTCATGAGATTGAGCCCTCCTCGATGGAGATGAGTATGGAGATGCACTCCATATACAGCGAGGAGTCTGCTTGAGATTTTCTCTCCCTCTGCCCCTCCCTCACTCACACAGATTTTTTTTCTCTCTCTCCCTCAAATAAATAAATCTTAAAAAAAAAAAAAAATAGAAAGGTGATGGAGGACTTTAGTTAGTAGACTCAAACTCAAGAAAAAGGCCTGGTTCTACATCATAAGATTAGAAAATAGATGAATATTTTGTTTTAACTTAATATGAAATATTTAAATATATGTTTCATTCTCCCCCCTCCAAATTCACTGCTTTCAAAGACTTGATTAACCAACTACCAGTCTTAGATGAAAGCACGTCCCTTGAGTATGAAATGCTTGCTGTACATGTTTCTGAGGTTAAACTGGATATGATTTTTCTCCAGGCAGTCCCTCCAAAGAACACATAGACATTCAATGATTGGGAGGAAGCTGGCTTGCAGGTGTATAGGTAAAAAGTAACAAACTAATTATAAAAGTTGCCTAATATTTTAAGAATATTCTCATTTAAATCTTTTGAAATTTTTCTTAAAATGTTTACCACATATACCATTTAACACACATCACCTATTTGAAACTTAATGTAATTCACGAAAGAGTTTTTATGAAGTTATGAGCTCCTGAATTGGTTACAAAAACAGACTTCTATTTCTAATACTTCCCAGAATCAGGCAGGGAGAACTCCATGTCTCTGTCCAAACCTCAGGATTGTTGCTCATTTCTCATGATGAAATATATAAAAGGAAGCATATAATTTGTGAATTCTGTATTCATAAGTGTTGAATCTGCTAGAAATATGCATATTACACTGGGTCAGCTAGTTATTAGTTGATTATAGTTATAGTTCTTGCTTTAAAGAAAAAGTATAATGGGGCACCTGGTGGCTTAGTCATTTAGGCATCCAATTCTTGGTGTTGGTTCAGGTTGTGATCTCAGGGTTGTCAGATCAAGCCACACATTGAGCTCAATGGACAGTAGGAGTCTGCTTGAGATTCTCCCTCTCCCTCCTTTTTTGCCCCTCCCCCCTCAAATAAATAAATAAATAAAATCTTTAAAGAAAAGGCCCAGTGTGAAAGATTCTCCTAGCAAGAGCACTCATGCTGGTAAAGATGTCCATGGAACACTTCCTCTTCAGAGGCAGTGTTAAGTTATGGCAGGAAGGATGAGTAGAAGCCAGCCTGGCCCTTGGGAAAAAGCCAGGTATTGGAAAAGAACAATTCAAGTAGATGGACTAGCATGTGCAAAGGTCCTGAGGCAGGAAGAAACTAACCTTTTTAAGAAACCAAATGGTTTATGTGAGTCCAGACCGACTGGAGCAGAAGGGGAACACTGAGAGGCAGAGACATGAGATGGAAGAGAAAGAGGATCAGAGATTGATACAGAGGGTAGTAAGAAAGGGGGAGCAAGCAGAATCTGTTCTGTAGAACTCAGTTCTGTAAGATGTCATCACTTCCCTTCCAAGCCCTTGTGAACCCAGGTAGCCCCACGACATAAAGAACCTGAGGTCAGGTGAACTACTTCCTTCTTCCGCCACGAAAGAATCCAACTCCATCTTATTTTCCGCACTACCAAAATTATTGTGTTATATGCCAAGAATGGCCACCCTGCTGTCAGATTATTCCCCTAGTTACCACAGCGTAATCCAACTCCCCCAGTTTACACCCACGAAGATAAAGCCATTCTTTGCAGCTACTTCAGAGACTACCCCTCAGCGCTCCGCCGCTCCGGCCTTCACTGACACACTCCTCCACTTCACTCCCCCCTCCCCAGCTTCCCACCCCCACCACTTCCTGGCCCTCCCACCATTCCACCAAAAAAACCACCCAGGCCTCCAGCCAGGAAAAGTTGTTAAACCCTGTCCTCTGCAACTTCACAGCACATTTGCTTGAATACCAAAAGAGGATTCGTCTTGGCCAATGAGGAACAAATGAATATGCAGCGATTCGCCGCTTGCTGTACAGCCCTGCCAACAATTCCCACTGCTGTGTTCTCTTCTGTTTTTATAATCAATTAAAAAGGCTTGGTTCGTTAGGGGCAGTTTTCCCCCTCCAGACCATGGAAGAAGCAGCAAGCAGCCCTCCGAAAAGGCACAAATCTCTTCTGAGAAATGTCTAGCAGAGAGAGCTTCTTACAGGAACACTTTATTTTAATGGTCCTTTAATGCGGAATTGACAATGGAGCTCTCACTGAAGCCCGCACAGCGGCCTCATTCACCCTAAATAAAAATGACTCTGTTGCCAGAGATGGGTCACAGCCAAGGTATCAACCTCCGCCGTACCCCGGGGAGCAGAGGGGAAGGAGAACCCCCCTTCTGTGCTTCGCTTTGACCCTCCACCCCCTAATCCCGCTTTCTGGTTCCCTATTTAGACGAGCATCCCTTATGCATTTAGCGAATTCTTCCTCCGTCGAGTCTCCGTAGGAATCCGCTTTCTGAGAAGCGGCTTGTGCTTCCGAGAAACCGAAGGGAGCCCCGCGGGTTTGCAGGCTCGCCGGTGCGTGAGCCAAAGAGCCAGGGAAGGCAGCGCATGAGTAACCGGCGTGACGCGGCGCCCGTGAGCGCTCCACAGCCACTCATCACGAGCAGAGGATTGAAGGTAATGTTCTAAGAGGTTTTCAAGCTGCTGGGAGATTGTGGGTTTCAGAAATGTTCTCTAAACCTTGAGAAAATTCCAACGACGTTGCTGCGACATTGAAATGGTCACCCGAGGAATGGACGGAGGACGGACAGCTCGCCCCGGCATCACAGCGCCTCCCGCCCGCCACCACAGCGCCCCCCGCCCGCCATCACAGCGCCCCCTGCCCGCCACCACAGCGCCCCCCGCCCGCCACCACAGCGCCCCCTGCCCGCCATCACAGCGCCCCCTGCCCTCTATCCCAGCGTCCCCCGCCCGCCACCACAGCGCCCCCCGCCCGCCATCACAGCGCCCCCTGCCCTCTATCCCAGCGTCCCCCGCCCGCCACCACAGCGCCCCCCGCCCGCCATCACAGCGCCCCCTGCCCTCTATCACAGCGCCCCCCGCCCGCCATCACAGCGCCCCCCGCCCGCCACCACAGCACCCCACGCCCGCCACCACAGCGCCCCCCGCCCGCCACCATAGCGCCCCCTGCCCGCCACCACAGCGCCCCCTGCCCTCTATCACAGGGCCCCCCGCCCGCCATCACAGCACCCCCCCCCGCCCGCCATCACAGCATCCCCCCGCCCGCCCCACGCCCGCCACCACAGCGCCCCCCGCCCGCCATCACAGCGCCCCCTGCCCGCCATCACAGCGCCCCCCCGCCCGCCACCATAGCGCCCCCTGCCCGCCACCACAGCGCCCCCTGCCCCCGCCCCCACAGGGCCCCCCCTGCCCGCCATCACAGGGCCCCCCGCCCCCCTCCCGCCATCACAGCACCCCCCGCCCCCACACAGCGCCCCCTGCCCTCTATCACAGGGCCCCCCCCCCGCCCACCACCCCCCCCACAACTATCCCAGCGCCCCCCCCGCCCCGCCATCACAACGCCCCCCGCCCGCCATCACAGCGCCCCCCGCCCGCCACCACAGCGCCCCTCGCCCGCCATCACAGCGCCCCCTGCAGGGCCCTCGGGAGGGACAAGGTGATGGCCGCGCTAAAGCCCCACCAAGAGGCAGGTGGGAGAAGTCACCAGAGGCAGAGAAAGCCGACCTAGGGACAGCCTGGCGGAGAGGGCTGTCACCTGGCTGGGGGGTGAGCGCCGACTGCTGAGTAGCTGGAGCCAAGAACAAAGGCGGGTCCTGTTAACGCTGTTCATTAAGCAAGCCAAGCCCAAGGAGCAGCCTCAGCGCAGGAACCGCGCAGAGCAAAGTGCAGGCGCTCTGCCGCCTTGCCTCCTGGGGTAGAGCTGTTCCTACCCGGGGATTTTACGGGGGTAGTATCTGGCGTCCAGATCGTGATAATACTAGGGAATAACAAGGTAGCAAATACTAACGTGACCACGCAAGACTTTGGGAACGTTATAAGGTGTCAATGTCCATCTAGCCCAAAGAAACGCAAGGTCAAAGGGCAAGCGGAACAAGACAAAGTGGTCCGCCTAAGGGGATGGTGCAGTAGATCACCAAGGGCGTAGGTCCGGGAATCCTACAACACAGCTCAGGGTTCAGTTTTCCAGGCCCTTTCCTGTTCTCTGGGAACTTCGGTGAGTTACTTCTCTGTTAAGTGGAGCCAGTGGTAGCATCCAGGTCCTCAGCTTGCCTATATTCAATAAGACAAACCACAAAAAGCGCTCTACCCAATGTCGGTCACATAGTAAGCACACGAAAAAATGGTCTCTGGCATTCCTTGGTGTGTTAAGGGCAGCCTGGCACCACCACTGCCGCCCATCCAATGCGTAGGCTTCCATAACTCCTGCTTTCACGTGTGGGGGATCTCCTGCAGAGAGCTCTCAGCATTCCCATGCATCTGCATTGATTCTGCAGATTCCTAACTCCCCGTCTTCCTTGATTTTTCCGTTGAATTTATCATCCTCCAAAGCCTTCTCACGCTAGCTGTCATTTGATATTAAATGCCAATTGGAGAGAAAATGGCTGCTCCTGATGATACTGGTATTAGCCTGGGATAAACAATCAAGGCCATCTGTAATGACGGATGAATCGTCTGGGTCTGAGTCTGGTCCATTACAGAGTTCCAAGATAAAATGGAAACACCCCAGAGCCAGTCTTTTCTCGTCTCTGATTAAGCAGCCTAAAGGGGAAGGTCTCTAATGGTTGGAGGAATATGGTGCCTCTTGTTCGAAGGAAGCAGTGGGGATGTAGTCTCTTAACACTCATTGACATTGCAGTCCTGTTCCAGAAAGACTATTTCTGTGGAGCCCAGGGGAAAGAGCAGAGTACAGCTCTTTCTCCCACACCCCAAATTACAAAAATAACAGGCACACTCTTTAATAGCAACCTAAGAGAAGTGTCAATTACAAAAATGAAGTATTTAGTAACTGCATAATTATTTAACACATTTCTCCAAATAACTCAAGTTGTTTATAAACAGTCTAAAAACACCAAAGAGAATATTATACTCTGATAAAACCCAAGTTGTTTTATTGCTAACTTTTCACTCACTTCTCTGATTTGGCCTGGTATTCTTGAGAATAAATCAGTGCTAAGGCGTCCTCAGAGGACAAACAGGGTCTTTGACCAAAGTCTTAACCAATGTACCGTATTTAGACTCCCCACATCATGAAAGGAGTCTCTAAATCTCCCTTCATTACCCATCAGAGGAATGGTCACCACCATTGTAAAGGAACAAACTGTATTTTTTTTTCTTTCTTTCTTTCTTTCTTTGAGAGAGAGGGAGAGAGGGAGAGGGAGGGCAGAGGGAGATGGAGAGAGAATGTGAAGCAGACTCTGTGCTCAATACGGAGCATACTCAGGGCTCGATCTCACAACCCTGAGATCACGACCTGAGCCAAAACCAAGAGTCAGATGCTTAACCCACCGCACCACCCAGATGTCCCTGTGTTTTCTGAAGAGCAAGTTAGAAAGCAAGGCAGAGAGGGATGGAATGAGACCAAATATCCAGCTCTTCATCTACAGCTCATTCTATCAAGATATGTGGAATTATGGCTACCACGCACCCAGCAGATGCCTTGGTTTTCCTCTGCAGAGACGTGAGTAACAGACAGGGACTCTGTCTCTAGGGAGTGTGGGGATGAGGGTCTACATCTTAGCAAGGAGGCCGGATGACCTAAAGCTGTCCCTCTCTCCAATTTGATATCTTTCTACCCTTTCCTTCCCAGCATCCCAATACTGTACCACAACAGACCGAACCTATAGTTACTCCTCCAGTTCACACATGTGTTTCCCTCTGCTCACAGCAACCTTGCCCCTTTTCTTGTGACATCTGCTTTTCCTTTTAATCTGAGTTTAGTCATCTCTTCCAACAAGGTCCTTCCCTGCCATACCAACTAAGTAGCATTATGTGCCTTCCATATGTAATTTTCTAGCAAAGTATAGATCTTCTATCTTAGCATCTATCATAAGTTTATTTGATAAGACTTTTGGTTGCAAGATGTGAAAATCAGCTTAAGGGACCATAAGTAATATACAGATGTGGTGTTACCTTTCATAATCCAGGCCTTAGGGAAGGACCAGCACTAGAAATTGAAAGTTGTTATAATTCTTTCACCCTTGTGTTTTGGCTAATTTATGCATATCTACTTCCTTTCTATTGGTTTCTGTAAAACAGCTTTCTCTGCTCTCTAGCCATATGGAAGAACATGGCAGGTGGCTCTAGCCAAAGCAGAAAACACAATGTCCCTGAATGACAGCCCCAAATTTCTGCCATAATCTTATGGGCCCTATTTAAGTTAGGCTTCTAGCTGAGGGCCCATTTTAGAGAAGAGAACAATGGCTATGGGATGACCTGTTATTCCAAAATATCTAGAGTACCATAACATTCACAACTGCCTACTTGCATGTCTACATACTTGATCATCAGTAAACTTTGTAAAGAGTTTTTTTTTCTTATTTAAAGATTTTTATTTATTTATTGGACAGAGAGATCACAAGTAGGCAGAGAGGCAGGCAGAGAGAGAGGAGGAAGCAGGCTCCCCACTGAGCAGAGAGCCCGAGGTGGGGCTCAGTCCCAGCACCCTGAGATCATGACCTGAGCCGAAGGCAGAGGCTTAACCCACGGAGCCACCCAGGCGCCCCAGATCATCAGTAAACTTTGTAAAAGTAGGTCAATGGACCACGTCTATCTTATTCACATTGTTTCCTCATGGAACTCTGTGCCAAACATTACAAATGTCCATTTTGTAATATAAAAAAAAAAAAAAGGCCTAAAAAAAAAGTAAAGCCCTGTATAATTCCCTCCATACCAAAGACTTCCTTCTTCCTATCTTTCAAACCTATTTTGCCCCACCCCACTCACATGTTAGCCCTACTATCACCACCAACTGTGGATGGTGATCTCCTATATGTCTTCTATATTTTAACCTCTATAAAATCATTCCTTGTCCTCCATAAACACTCCCGGGGACTTTGTACTTCATATGTCTCTCCACCTGGAATAACAATAAGAAATACAAAATATTTATATCTTAACTATGTTGCAGACATAGTGATAGATATATCACATACTTTTTGTCTAATCTTATAACACTCAATATTTTGCCCAGCTGAAACTTGGATATAGCTGAATAACTTGTTCAAGGTCACAACTAATAAATAATCTTAGTCCAAAATCCAATATCTTTTTCCTCTTAATCTTTCCACTCATGTAATCTAGTACATGGAAAGCCCCTCAAATCCAGGAACCATTGATAAATGTACTTCTATATCCCCAGAGACTAACATATTTTACATTTCACAGAAGGACACAAGGTATGCTTAATAAATATTTGCTGAGGCATGAATAAATAAGTGAATGAATGAGTAGGTGTGTTCTATTGGGGGAAAAGATACATTCAACAAGAATAGTTTTTTCTCTATTCTGACAACTTTGTAGTCTTTACATGTCAACAAAATAATTAGCTCAGATGAAACCAATTATATTAGCAGTTCTATAAAGTTAACGTGGCTAGAGGACTAGCTTCTATCAGATAAAACCGCTCCCTAAGAAAAAAACATAAAAGCTGAACACAATATAAAACAAAATTGAACTAAAACAGCAGCTACTTAAGGTTTTGGAAAACAAACCACTAAGTTTCTAAGACTTAAGAACAGCGAGATCAAAGAAAAAGAGACTCTAAGAGAAGGAAGCCTAACATAATATTGAGCTTCTAAACTTTCAGCATTTGATCAATCCTAAGATTTCAGAAGAAAAAGGCCAGTAAATTAGGAAAAATGTTCAACTTTGACGCCGCTAAAAAGAACAGGCTTTGCACAAAGGACTTAAAAGGCAGTGAAACTATTCTGTACAATATTACAGTAGTGTCCTTATAGATTTTCAGCACCCAGAGACTACCCAAGGCCAAGAGTGAACTATAACGGAAACTATGAACTTTGAGTGATAATGATGTGTCAATGTCAGTAATGTGTCAGTTGTAACAAATGTGCCTCATTGTGCAGCATGTTGATAGTAGGGAAGGTTGAATGGGGGTTGGGGGGACATGGAGCATGTGGGAACTCTCTGTACTTTCTACTCTGCTATGAATCTAAAACTGCTTTAAAAAGTCATTTATTATTTAAAAAAAAAAACAAAAGCTATGATGAGCTTTCATCTGTACCATGGAGCTGAGGAGAAAAAAAAAAAAAAGAAAGAAAGAAAAGAAATCAGCATTCAAGACCTGCCAAGCAGAAGGAGCTCTGATTAACATTCCAAGTCTTAATTGAGATTCCTGAATGGTAACATTTTAGGTATTAGAGAAAAATGAAAATGGACAACCCCTCACAAAACTTAAACTTCAGTCTCAAAGTATCTCAATACCTAATTAAATCAAGATGATTACATTTAGGCTAACTCCCTGTAAGAAATCAAATAAATCCTTCCTGGAGAATATATAGGAATACACACATACACGCAAAACATATAATGTAATTATATATAATATAATGTTATATATTATAAATATATATAATTTGAAAAACAATTATCTAAGTTTTCTTCTCAAAAAAAAAGGATATAATTAATCTCAAGGAAGGAGGACAAGGGCAGCAATTAATTAGATGGAAGGTGAATATACAATAGAAAAAAACAGAAGAGTTTTTTTCAAAAATGTTAATAGAATTGATAAATCAAATGGCACAGATAATATCAGGACAGTAAAAGGGGACAGTATTGCAGATCTTTTGGAAACTTAAAAAACAGTAAAAGGGTATGATGCACAATTTTATGCCCATAAATTTAAGTCTTAAATAAAACATAAGCATCCTTGAAAAGTTTTATTTAACAAAACTAACACACAACAAAAATAAAAAATCTGAATAGGTTATACTAAAGAAATTTATTGGGTAATTTCAAAACTTGTTTTATAAAGAAAACTACTGATCTAGATGGCTTCATTGGTGAAATATCCTAAATATCTAAAGAGGAAACTATGCCAATATTAAATTGGAGAACAGAAAAATATTTAAAAAGAAGAACTTTACACCTTTTTCCTATAATGCAAGATTAACCTTGATACCAAAACCTGACAAGAATATTAGAAGAAAGGAAAATTATAGGAAAATTTCTCTTATAAGTTTAGGTATAGTAATTTTAAACAAATATTAGCTCACTGTACTCAGTAAAAGTATAATAAGGATAATATATCATTGCTAAGTGGGATTTATTCCAGGATTATTTTTAAAGATAAGTAACATTTAAAAATAAATTAATGTAATTCACCATATTCACAAAATAAAAGAGAAACACTTCTCAGTAGATGTAGGGAAGCATTTGATAAAAATCAGTACACATTTATGATAAAAACAAAACTTTGAGTAAACCAGGAATAAGAAATTGTTTTCAGTCTAACAAAAAACAGCTTTCCCCAAAACAATAGCTAATAGTGAAAGATTAAAAGGATACCCCTTGTCATTTCCAAGATCAAGAATGCATCAAGGATATCTGACATCACAATTTTATTCAACATTGTAAGGAATATCTTAGCCAATGCAATATAATAAGAAAAAAAAAGTATAAGGATTTGAAAAAAATAAAACGCTCATTATTCGTGGAAAATATAAATGTGTGCATAGAAAATGACGAAGAACCAATAAACAACAAAAGTTGTTACCTTCAAGATCAATATACAAAATTAAGTTCATCTCCATACAACAGAAACAAATATTTAGAATATAAAATTTGAAAATAAAACTTCATAATGCTATCAAGAATAATCATCTATTTAAGAATAAATCAAACAAAATCAGTGCATAAATTGGAATTTAGGAATAAATTAAACTAAACCTATCTATAAATCAGAAAGTATTACTGAGCTTAATTACAGAATATCTAGACTAATGGAGAGATACACCACATTCTTGGATTGGAGCATTCAGTGTGGTCCGTTCCTTCACATTGATCTGAGGATCAGCAAATCCCAGTCAAAATCCCAACAGTATATCTGCATAGCTTGACATCTGATTATAAACTCCATATGAAAATGCTAGAATAGCCAAGATAATCTAAGGTAAAGGAGAATATTGCAAGAATTAAGCACTAGATAGCCAAAATTATCATAAAGTCAAGTTATTAGGAGAGTATAGCATTAATTCAAAGATACACAAATAGATCAGTGGAACAAAAGAGAAAGTAAAGAAACAGACCGCATGATTTGTGGCAAATGCAACAGTGCTATGCAGTGAAGGGAGGGTGGCCTTTTTAATAAATGAAGCTGAGTCAAATGGATATTTATATGTTTAAAAAATTAGTAATGATCCCTACTACACATTACACACAAAAATCAACTCCAGGTATGTTCTTAACTGTGGAAAGGAAAAGCTTCTAGAAAAAAATATTGGCAACTGCATTTATGAACTTTAGAAAAATAAAGATTTCTTAAAGGGTCAAAAAAAAGTTCTTAAAAAGGAGCAAAGATTGATAAATTACACCATGTTAATTAAGTAGTTCTGTGTATCAGAATCATCATTAAGAAAGGATTAGAAAATCATCATTAAGAAAGCATGGCTCAGAAAAACAATCTGAGGGGTTTGAAGTGGCTGGGGGGGTGGGAGGTCGGGGTACCAGGTGGTGGGTATTATAGAGGGCACGGATTGCATGGAGCACTGACTGGGTGTCGTGAAAAAATAATGAATACTGTTTTTCTGAAAATAAATAAATCAATTTAAAAAAAAAAAAAGAATTAAAAAAAAGAAAACATGGCTCAGAGCGGAGAAAGGTATTCGAGAGTCATATCCAAAATATATAAAAACTTCTGTAAGTCAATAAAGAAAATATGGGGTAAGTGTTAGAAAAATAGTCATATATGAATAGATGCTTCACATAAAAGGATAGATAAATGATAAACAGATATTAAAATGTGCTCAACATTATTAGACATTGGAGAAACAAGGTACTGAGAAGTCTGAAAACCATACTGAGTGTAGGAAAGTATGTGGAACAATTAGAACTTTCATATTGTATTGGTGGCAATGTAGACTGATAATCATTTGGTTTAGCTCAGATAGGATCTACTGCAGTTAAAACCACACATAACCTGTGACCAGCAATTCCACAGTGATCCAACCAATTTGCATACAAATGTGCCCCCAAAGCATGTACAGGAATGTTTTAAGAAACACTTTTCATGGCTCTTCAGGACTAGAAATAACTAAAATGTTTGTCCACAGGAGAACGGATGAATAACTTGTGGTATAATTGTGTTATGTGCTAGTTCACCCTCTCTGGGAAGCACATAATCAGATGCAGTTAGGAGTGCACAATATTTACTGATGGATAGAGCATGAGAACGTAGAGTACGTCTTCAGAAGGCAATGCAGGTCCTGTGGACCTGTAGAAGAAAGAGGGAAGGACGGGAGAGTCGGAGAGCAGCTTCGACATGGGGTGGCTCTGAGAATGTCTCAGCTGGTCTGGTGGGGAGTGTCCATGCAAATACTGCCCACCGAGGAGTCCCCACGGAGCACCAATACTCAGACCTTAAGGCCAGCCATGTTGAGTCACCGGCTGGATGCTGCCCCCAGAAAGCAGGTCCCAGAGGTTCAACTGAATCAGTGGATCCAAAGCACTGTAGCTGGAGGTTATAGATAACCATTCTTCAGTCTGACACGCACCCCGCCATGGCTGCTCTACAATGGAGTGCTGTAAACCAGTATAAATAGACAATCTATCACAAAATACAACATGGGAAGATCTTACAAATACAATATTGGGCAAAGAAAGAAAGAAAGAGAGAAAGAAAGAGGGAGGGAAGGAAGAAGGAGGAGAAGGTGGGTGGAAGGAAAGTGCACCTACTGCACGATCTCATGTATTCAAAGCTCAAACCCAGTCAAAAATAATTCATGATAGATGTCAAGAATGATTACCTTTGAGCAGGACCAAATGACTGGGAAGGGGCATTCGTTAAGCTATTGGGACTTAACATAGTGCTCTGAGTGTGGTTACAGGCCTTTCTGTAGGTACATATATATGCCACACTTCAATAAAAAACAAGTTACTTTAAAAAAAAAATTCGTATAGCCAGACAATGGTATTCACAGGAATAGATGCCATATAAATCCAGAGAACAAAAGCCCATGAGAATAAAGCCTTTGTAGAAGGTAGTGAAATAGGAAGAGAATAAAACATATTTATTTTGACATAGAAGACTCAAATAATTTTACCAAAATATTTCTATAATTATTAAACCTCCATTATTAATGGAAGCAGGTGATGCTGCTGCTTTATTTATTTTCATAAACAACATTTTGATGGGTTAATAGCGATGTATTTTTATTCTGAAAAAGCCTGCACAGACCAGAAATATTAGCTTAACACAGCACTTCTCAACTTTTTCCAGGCTGACACAGTCAAAGCTTTGACAAACTACCATTATGATGCTCCCTTTAACTGAATTTGCATACCGCTTTGCATAATAGTTGATGCATGTATTACTTTAATATCTTTATCAAATGCCTCCCCACACAAGACGTGCTGCTTCCTTCTGCCTTTGGCCAAGCCAGTGGGTACCAATGGTCTCAAAATGGCAACGAAGAATGGAGAAAGAATGGGGTCAACAGTGAGACCACAGGAACTGCAAGTAAAGGACGGATTTGGGAACTCACAGGAGTTATCTAGGGTCACGTAGCAAAGGACACTTTATTCAATCCATAAATAAAGATTAGAAACAGCAATGTGTGAGGTGTTGTTGCAGGGGCTTCTCGTTCCTACCTATTTCCATAGGCTAGCTATGAGTTAGTGCAAGTGGCCCCATGTGCAGGCATGGATCAAATAAAAGACTGGGTCACACCAAACCGAGTGGTGCTTACACATCTGGGACGAATTCAGGATGCAAAACTGCCAGAATGCTTCCTAGAGATCCTATGGTTTGGCCTCCTCAGTTTACAACCCAGGAACCTGTAGACCCGAATGTTCAGTCCCTTGCTCGGTATCATAGTGATCTAATTAGTACCTGAGGTCTGTGTGTATCTCCTGAAGAGAAGCTAAAATGAGTGGTGATGGGCCTATCTCTGAGGACTTGACTAGTCTCCTGGCTAATCTTTGTGGCACTTGAAACCCTTCCTATCTCAAAGAACAATCTATGAATCTGATCAGTTGCCTAACCCAGCCTTTAATCACTGTCCAAAAGCCTTTAGCTTCACATAAAATCAGCAGAGAAACATGTTGGAGAGAAGCCACGTCTCCGTTTGGACCACTCTGTAGATTTCTTGTCGCCCTGGAAGTCACTTATCTGATGGTTGATAGGAGACCCACTGAGTCTTATTTTTAAATGCCTGCCAAGCTCCTCACTTGGGGTCCAACACTCAGTGTTAGCCTAGTACAATCTGTACTTCTCAACATCTGTTCTCGTGACTAATACCAGTCAGGCCCAAGGAAATGTTTTCACCTCTCTATCTCCCAATGGCCTAGGAAACCAAACGTGAGGGCTGTGGGGCCAGGAGTATTGTACTGTCCCCAGTAACAGAGGTGGACAATGCAAATAGGATGGAGTGGGGGAAGCTTAGGTAAGAGACAAATCAAATACATTGTGTAATCTTCCTCTCAACACCAACACAACAGCTCCAACAAAACAAAGTATAATTTTTCAGTCAAGTCAAGTATCTATTTTCTTGCTTCTCTTCAGGTTCCAATTTGTGATTCTGGGGAGTACTAGAGAATGTGCAGGGTAAGTATGGAAGTTACACAGTGGCTGGCGGAAGATTTTGTATTATAGAGTTTGCTTCACTCTTAAACGTGTAGGTGTACACACACAAGTTTTTTGCATTGACAACTAATTGGATGTTGGATGCAAAACTGCAAATATTTATAATTTTACAAAGCATTAAATAAGGTGTAACTAAGTGTTTTTATTGAATTACGATTGACATATAGAATTCTTTTAGTTTTAGGTATTCAATGTTGTGATTTGATATTTTCATACATTATGAAATGATCATCTCAATAGATCTAGTTACCTGTTGTCATTATACAAAGCTGGGGGTCTTGGGGGGTTTTTTAGTTTCTCTGTTTTATCAGAGAGAGGGAGAGAGAGAAAGGAAATTAGAGGGAGAAGCAGGCTTCCCACTGAGAAAAGAGCCCAATGCAGGACTTAATCTCAAGGTCCTGGGATCATGACCCAAGCCAAAGGCAGACACTTGAACTGATTGAGCCACCCAGGCACCCCTATACAAAGTTATTATAATATTATTAACTATATTCCTGAGGCTATACCTTATATCCCAGTGACTTACTTATCTTACAAGTAGAAGTTTGGACTTCTTGATGGCCTTCACTAATTTTGCTGTTTTTCTCTATCACCACTCCCCTCTGGCAACCACCCATTGTTTCTCTGTGTCTAGGACTCTGTTTATGTTTTGTTTTGTCTTGTCTTGTCTGTTCATTTGTTTTATTTTTCAGATTCCACATGTAAATAAAGTTATATAGTGTTTGTTTTCTCTGTTCAACGTATTTCACTTGGCATAATCTCATTCTTTTTCAGAGCTGAGTAGTATTCCATTGTCTATCTCTACCACATCTTCTTTATCCATTCATCTATCAATGGGAAGTTAGGTTGCTTCCATAACTTGGCTATTGTAACTAATGCTGCAATTGAATATTAGTATCAAAAATGTTCAATAGTACAATAGGGTTGTAATCACCAAACTCAGACTGGACAAAACTCTATAGAACAAACAAGGCAGTTCTCTCAATAATTAAAATGAAAAGGAGAGAGAGAGATAGCAATAAAGACAGAGAGAAAGAGAAACAAAGAGACAGAAAGGAAAAGAAAACCAAAACATTGAGACTTAATAGATATTTCAGCAAGTCACAATGTGTGAGGTTTATTTGTGTTTTGATCCCAACCATAAGATATGTATGTGACATTTGACACACTGAAATATTGAACAATTGCTAGTTATTTGTTGATACTAAGGAATTATTGTTATCTTTAAGACATGATGATGATAATGTGATTGGTTAAAAATCTCATCTTTTAGGCGTGTTGCTGACATATTCACAGGTCAGATTATACGACATGTGGGATTTCCTTCAAAATAATGGGAGAAGGGTGGGGATAGGAAGATGAAATAAGATTGGCCAGGACTGAGCAATTCATGGAAGCTAGGTAATAAGTCTGTGGGAGTTTATTATATTATTCTGCCTATTTTAGTATGTTTGATTTTCTCCATAATAAAAAGTTTCCAAGAAAACAAAGAAAAGGATTTTTAAATAAAATTTTGTGATTCAGTGTAACAATTTTGTTAAAAATGTTGATACTTTTTAATAACACATTTCCCTTTTAACTTTGTAGATAATTTCAAATAATTTAGAGAAAAAAATTACAGCTTTGAAAAGTGTAAGAATTCCCGATGTTAAAAATGTTACTTTTACTTGAATTTACATCACTGATGAAAATGTTTTCAAGTTTTGTAAGCAGTGAGTGTACACAGACATGTTCTTTTTCAGATATTTTAGGTATGTATTTAACATACATGTTCTTTTTTAATCCTTTAGATTCTTGAGAACGAGTACAAACTGAGAACATGATAGAAATGAAAAGTATAAAAGGAAGGCTCAGAAAAAAAAGCTTAGAAAAGAACAAATCGTTAAGAAGAAAAACAGAAATGGAAATTTTCCAAAGAGGTGGTTGGCTTACATTTTTGAAAACTGGAAACAATGAAAAAGAGGAGGCTTGTGTTAAACATAATGCACATAAAATTCACAAGAAGGATATTACACATTTGATGTAATTACTCATCCAAACAATGAAAACGTGCAAAACTGTTACTGGCATCAAGCCTCTGTTTGTACAGCTCAAAGAAAATCCCTGTGCTTTCACATCTTTTCCTGCATGCAGACTGAACTATAATACAAGATAATTAGAGTGTGTGAGGACCCGGTTTGACTCCTGCCCCAGGCCTTGTGTTGGGAAGCATTGGGGAAGAGGGCTGCCAGGAGATATGCAATGCCCCTGAGGTA
The DNA here is from genome assembly GCF_011764305.1 of Mustela putorius furo. Lineage (NCBI taxonomy): Eukaryota > Metazoa > Chordata > Mammalia > Carnivora > Mustelidae > Mustela > Mustela putorius. The sequence goes on from NW_025421341.1 coordinate 25,547,121, forward strand.
GGTAGTCCCTTTCAGAAAATAATTCCCAACAAAGGAAAAATAATAAGTTTTAAACATTGTATTTTATATTATAGGATTTCTAAGAAGAAAGAAGAGTTGTGAAGCTCTGATCATTTCCAAAGCTGGGGAAGGCTCATGGGAGGCAGTGGGACTTGTCTGAGCTCTGATGGAAGAAAGAATAGCGTTAAATGAATTGGAGAAAGGTCATTCCAGACATAAGACTGTACAAAAGTACTGAGGCCAGAATACGGGGTCCCATCTTGAGGATGCTGATGAATGGAGACAGGCCTCAATCAGTTTTACACCATGAGTGCAAATTTAAGCTGGATTAGTCTGGCCCTGCTAAGTAAATGCTCAGGAACTGAAATATTATAGCTGCAACATGGCTAGCAGAGGAAATGAAATGGAAGCCTATAAACCCTGAAGGCTAGAGCAGGAACGCAGATTCAGAGAACTCAACATAGTTTTATTTGGGGGCCGAACCATAAAGGTGACTTAGGGAGACCCAAGGGCCAGGGTTCTGCGTGCATGTGTGCGGGCCCTTAGTGATCATTAACTCTGGAGGAAAAAAAAAAAGTTACATGGCCTTGCAAGTAAAAATGATTAAGGTATTTCTTGTAGCTATTTCTGTATGTCATAAAAACAGCAGGATTTTTTAGAATGGGCTGATATTCTTTATCCCAGCCCTCCCTAAAGGGAATTAAAGAGCTGAGACCTGTAGGAATTTATTGGTCTGACGGGAAGAAAACACAGCACCAAAAGGAGCTCACACATTCCCCGTGACTCACTTGAGTGTCTATCTAAATGCAAAGCCTGGTCTTATTTTTTTGAAACCAGCTTTCTGGGAGACTGTTTAAGAGTTAAGGGATTACAAGAATAAGTCATTGATCTCCCATTTCTAAGGCTAACAAAGAATTTCATATTACTGAAACCAGACCTCGCCTTTAAACTGAACGATTTTCACCAGAGGGGAGGTGGGAGGCTGTTTTTGTTTGCTTTGCGATGATTTGAAAGTTGCGTGACATTCTTGGGCAGAAAAGAAAGAGAAAATTCTCAACCTTATGAGAGCGTTTTTCCATGCTCGCCTTGAAAAAGGCAAATTAGAAATTATCTTGGACAGAGTGTGCAAAATGGAATGACCCCAAGCTCTTTGAAGGGTGGCCTATCTTTTGAAATCAAGCCGTTGATTTACTGTGTACTTAGAAGACACATTGTTTTCAGTCAGAACAATTCCAGGTGAAAGATGAGACACTTAATACAGAGATCATTCTGTCGCTCTATTGATGAAACCAAGCCAAATAAATGTTTTACAGCCCTTTTGACAAAATACTTTGATTAAAGGAATTACAGGTAGAGGCGACCTGCCACTAACGAACATTTCTCAACAACGTAAAGCAAATGAGTTTTAAAACAAATACACCAAACTCCACACTTCTCAATAAATAGGGCTTCCCCCCCACCCCCCTACACCCCCCTATACCCTCGTGTGTGGAGGGGAAGGGGTTACCTTAGGAAGCTATAAGCTTTAAATAAGGCTGCAGCAATTTCTTGAAAGTGTTTCTGACTTTTCTGGTTAAGCCTTCAGGGAGCGCACTCTATCGTTTTGACTATCTTCCAAAATAAAGGAACTTCAACACATGAAAATGGATTTTCATTTCTGAAAAGTAATCAAAAGTCCTTTGAAAGGAAGTCTGGAGATGGAGAGGTGGTTAGGCTGAGTAATACTGGTTTTATTTAAGAATAAGTTGTAAGTTGAACAGAAAGGGATGGCTTCTAAACCCCTTCAAAATTAGATCTGGAGATGATTTCCAAGAACAGTTATGAAAATGATTTGTTCAAATCGGTGTAATGACTCCCAACTATGGGGAAAGGGAAAAAGATGGATCTTTGCATAGTTACACATTTCATACTTAAATATTTGAATATATGTACAACCATTCCCAAGTGGCAACATGTATCGGAACGGGAAATGTGCATCCCCTCTGTCCTAGCAATTCCACCTCGAAGACATCACCAGATACTGGGACTCACCCAGAGTCCTTGTTGGGTATGTGGGGGAGGGGGGCGCTATTTCTCCTGTAGAGGGCAATTCTGATGTTTTTCTCTTCTTCTGAAACCCCTGCTGGTGTTTGTTTAGGAAGACCAGGGCAGTAGGGGTATGGGATGAGGGCCACATCTCAACCAGCCTTCCACCTCTCATGCCCTTTCCTTCTGTTACCTGCATTAAGTTTCAGTTCACCTTAATTTTGTTTGAATTCAGGAGACTTACAGACATTCTGATTTCCCATTAGCTGGTGCATACTCAGTAGGAAAAGAGAGTAGGACTTCAATTTTTTTTTTAAACTGCCTAATTAGTACCATACAGAAGAGATGACTTATATGTCATCAGTTGTTCTTTTTTTTTTTCAAAAAAAAAAAAGGAAAACTACAAATGTCTTCCTGCTGAATAAATGACTATTTAAAAAGTTAACTTAGACATAAAGCTACTCCATTTAAGAGATAATTTCTCAAGATGCTGTGCTTGAAGTCGGTCACTCTCAGTCTTTAAAGTGATTGAATTTTTATGCAAATAGTTGACATGCCACATTTTTATAATGCTTCAAAACCCACTTGAGGGACACTCTCCTTTTCTCTTTCTTAAAAAAAAAAAAAAAAAAGCCCCAAGAAATGTTGCCTTGATAGGAAGCGAATGTGGTTCTATGGTAAATATTGTTAAAGCAATCTTTAAAAATGAATGACTTGTTTTGACTGTTTTTCTTTCCTAGCAAAGAAGCTGAGGACCTAGGGAAGAAAACCCTTCAAAGTTCTCTGCGTATTAATCCACCCAGTGGAAACTTCTGCAATTCAGGGAGGAAGTTCTTCAGAATCACAATCAGACGGTGGAGTGCTGCTTCGGCTAATTTTCTATGGTGGTTTCCAGAAATGCAATCCTAATCTATGTTTACTCATTCTTCTCATATAGAATCATTAACCCTGCTCTCCCCCAGTTTGTTAATGCACATGTGAGTCCCACCGGGTATCACCCAGCTTTTTCCTTAATCACCATGAGCCGCGTGTAAACCTGCCTCCCTCTCCGAAGCACTCTGTTTACCCACCCTTATCACCTCCCACAGTCTGCTCAGCTACCGGAGACTCTGTGACAAGGGGCCATAAACGTGACACTGTCCTTGAAAGATATCAGTAAAATTTTACATTATTATCCTGATTGTGGTGGGGGTGGTGTTGGAAAGACGCTTCAAAGGGAGTCAGATTATTTTCTTTTGTCAGAGGTTAAATGGATAATTAATTTGCATCTGTGCCTTTCCACAGTCATTTTACACCTGTCTGATAGAATAAATTATAAACCATGAAAAAGAAAACAGTTCCCTTATTTGAACAGTGCTGAATAAAATCTTTGAAAGTGTTCATCGTTTTAAATGATTTCTAAGTAATAAGCACCAGGTTCTTGTTTCCATCATTGTCAAGCTTCAGCTGCGTTTAGAGCCATGAAGAGGTGAGTGCCTCCTCCAGGTGCCAGGTCCTTGGAGAGGTCAAGATAAACATAGACTCTTGAGTTACTCCCCTGACAGCAATGCAAGGCAGAGAAAAGGGCTATGGAAGACTCCGCAGAAGAAACTAGAAGGAATAAGCGTCTATTAATAGAATGTCCAGGGAAGGTTTGTCTGATGGTCTTTTGAGTCTTGGACTGATCATTGAAATACGGGAACCACATCCACAAATCAAAATGGCAGAGGAAGCAGACTGATCATAGGAGGAGTATAAGAGAAAAAAAAAAAGATAAAAGGAAGGTAGAAGGGAAAAGAGAATAGGTCCAGGGAGAAGACTTGAAATTATATAAAATGTTTTTTGAATTCAACTCTTTAGGCAGAAGAGTGTAGAACATTCTTAAACATGGAGACTCGGTGTGGTAACAGCTGGGTTTGAGAAGGAAGGCTCTAAGAGCAGTGTGGGGGACAGCGTGCTGGAGAGATACGGTCGTGAGAGAAGTCAGTGAGGAGAACTCAGGGGGTGTAGGTGAGAGAAGGGGAGGGTCTGGATGAGGGTGGCAGGAACAGGAAACAAAGAAGTGGGGATAGACAGGGGACAGAACGGAAGGAGTTTCTTCCCATACTGATCAATTCAGGTAGCAAGAGAAAGGAGGAGAAAATGAAAACTCCAAGATTTCAATGAGGATTTTGTGATGGCATTACTAACAGAATTAGGAAAGATAAGAAAACGGGTTTTGAAGAGGAGATAACTGGGCCGATTTTTTTTTTTTTTTTTTAATGAAAAGAGTATGAAAGGACACCTAAGTGGAAGTTACCAATGGACTTCAGAGCAGGAAGTTGGAGCTCTGGAGAGAGGAAGGGCAGGGACTCAGGGGTGCAGATGACTGTTGTAAGGAAACTTGAGAAAATAAAATGAGACAGAAATTAAAGGAGACAAACCATAAGAAACTCTTAACTATAGGAAACAAATTGCAGGTTGCAGGGGTTGGCGAATGAGCTAACCGGGTGATGGGCGTTAAGGAGGACACTTGATGTAATGAGCCCTGGGTGTTCCATGCAACTGATGAATCGCCAAACTCTACTTCTGTAGCTATCTATATACTATATGTTAATTAAGTGATTAAAAATAATGGTAATGTAAGTAATAAAATATCAATGACTATGATAGCAAGCAAAAAATTTGGAAATAAATTAAATATTAAATATGGAATGGGAGAATAGGAGAAAAATGAAGAGAATGAGAAGGATCCGCCAGAAAGAAAAACAAACAAACAAACAAACAGGAAAATGCAGTAACCCAGAGACCAAAGTAATATCTTTTTTTTCTTTTTTTGCCAGTGTTTAAGGGCTTGAGAAGGGAGCAGGAGGAAAGAAAGCAGAAGCAATGGTGTAAAAATTCCTTTTTCAGTAATTTAGTAAAAGAAAAGAGAGATGGTCAGTAGCCAGAGGGCATATCAAGTTTACAAGAAGGTGTTTTTGAAATAGGAGAATTCCATAAATAAGATCCACCTACAGAACAAGAGAGACAGAATGTACTCTTCCATGAGGCTAGGTCAGGCGCTACCGTGGGGATCCTTAAAATCAGTGGTCCCACTTGCCAGAAGTCTAGGAAGCGCAATAAACCAAGAACTTTGGCTGGGTTCAAAGCCTGTAAAGAGAAGCAAAGGGACAGCAAGAACGTTGCAAAGCTCTGAAACCGTCTGGGCTGGAGGACTTGGACAGTGAGATTTTAGATCCCAGACACCAAAAGGATGGAAGGGGATAAAATCAAGGTTGCACATGAAGGGTCTTGCTTGGGAGAAGGGGAAAATACACGGAGCCTCTGGAAAAGGAGCCATGAGCTGGAGTGTGTTGGGGAGCAGAGCCGGTCAGAGTTCCACAAGGCTTGTGCTGGCCCCGAAGGAGAATATGATAAGAAATCAGATGAATAACGGGGTTTCTAAGCATCATTGAGGGTGCAGCTGAGATTAGAGAACATTGATTTGTAGCGTGTCCATTTATATATAAAAATGGTACCATGTGCATGAGTCTTGGCTAGCCAGCCAAGAGCTAATGCACACATACAATATTTTATCTCCAGTAATGGTACTTAAATTTTTTTAGTAAACTCCAACAGTCAAACACAATTTTAACCTGACCTCCTTCCTGATGCGGGTGCATTTACTGAACGCTGCCTCATTGCCTTTTACTCACTCAGCATTTCTTGTTAGTTTTTAAAAACCAAAAAGAATTGATTTGTTTTCCTAGGCAGTTCTCAAATCACCCCAATCATTAAGTTGTATTTAGGAGAAAAGGAAAAAAACCACAGTTTCTATCTTGAACACACTTATATTTTTGGCAAGCAAAATAGTCTTTTAGAGATACATTCTTGGGTGCCCCAAGTTAAAGGTGACCAGTGTTCCCTTTGCTAGTGATGCACAATGAACCAGGGGAATGCATTGGCTCTGGGCGTTGGAAAACGTTTTATTGTCCTGGTTCTGTGACACTTATCAGACACCTACCTACCTCTGAGCCCTCTGTCCTCCTGTGGGGTTTGGCCAAAATCACACTGAACAGAGGCAAGCACAGAGATGCCCAGGAGCAGATGGCAATTTCAAAAGCTTTTTTCTCTGGGGGCAGAAAAGTGACAAAGAATGGGTTCTTCTCTTACCTAAGTTAATTGAATAATCTACTGTGCTTAAGACAAATGAGTTGGGGGGCAGGGACCATTATTTGAGAGCAGGAAGACATTTTGTGAATATTTTCCATTTCTAGAACTCTCCTATAGAATACTAACAAACATTTTTCAGTGAACCTTCACTGCAGACCCCAAATGACAAGCATTTCTTTGTATTGATGGCCCATTAGAGAAGGACCATTGGTTCCAGGCATGTCTGTCTCTAGGCCACTGAAACGAAACATTGACACTCTCTAGCTGAAGAGGTAATGGAAATCAATGTAAGGCTACTGTCTTTGATTCCCATCCTCCAGAAGTTTCTGATTTTCGGCTCTGTGTTTTTAGCCTTCATAATGCCAGCAACCACAATTTGTATTGCTGGACCCCGGCTCTGACCTCGCTGTACGTATCTCATTCAAAAGACCCTCCTGGCATTTAGTGGGAGGAGATATTGTTCTGGTTTTCATGTGAGGCCATGAAACCACACAAGCATTAAATCATAAAGGCTAACAGTGGCCGTCAAGGAGAGAACCCACACCTCAGACCTAATATGGGCCAGAATGCCAAGTAACAATGCAAGCCTCCTTCTTCTCTATCTTCGATAGTGCATTTTCCTAGCTGTGCCGTATGGGTCTCAATATCTGAACAATAATTATTATTGCCATGCCTTAACTGTTATCATCATTGTAAAGAAGAAGCAGTTGTCCAGCACTGAATGCAATATGGAGTGCCTTAGAGGTAATGTCTCATTTAATTGTCACGCACCTTGTGCATGTATGTAGTGGTCTACTAATGCATTTTAAATGTATTTCAAGTGCATACATGTCCATCCACACAGAAACTAGATCTGTGTCATTAATTTAAAACTGGAAAGTATTTTGGATTTCATCCAAGGGATAAGGAATGCCTTAGAAAGTGACAAAGAAGAACACGTATCATTCTTCTTTTTTTTTTCTTTTCTTTTTTTTTTTTTAATTTTTTATTTTTTATAAACATATATTTTTATCCCCAGGGGTACAGGTCTGTGAATCACCAGGTTTACACACTTCACAGCACTCACCAAATCACATACCCTCCCCAATGTCCATAATCCCACCCCCTTCTCCCAAACCCCCTCCCCCCGGCAACCCTCAGTTTGTTTTGTGAGATTAAGAGTCACTTATGGTTTGTCTCCCTCCCAATCCCATCTTGTTTCATTTATTCTTCTTCTACCCACTTAAGCCTCCATGTTGCATCACCACTTCCTCATATCAGGGAGATCATATGATAGTTGTCTTTCTCTGCTTGACTTATTTCGCTAAGCATGATACGCTCTAGTTCCATCCATGTTGTTGCAAATGGCAAGATTTCATTTCTTTTGATGGCTGCATAGTATTCCATTGTGTATATATACCACATCTTCTTGATCCATTCATCTGTTGATGGACATCTAGGTTCTTTCCATAGTTTGGCTATTGTGGACATTGCTGCTATAAACATTCGGGTGCATGTGTCCCTTTGGATCACTACATTTGTATCTTTAGGGTAAATACCCAATAGTGCAATTGCTGGGTCATAGGGCAGTTCTATTTTCAACATTTTGAGGAACCTCCATGCTGTTTTCCAGAGTGGCTGCACCAGCTTGCATTCCCACCAACAGTGTAGGAGGGTTCCCCTTTCTCCGCATCCTCGCCAGCATCTGTCATTTCCTGACTTGTTGATTTTAGCCATTCTGACTGGTGTGAGGTGATATCTCATTGTGGTTTGGATTTGTATTTCCCTGATGCCGAGTGATATGGAGCACTTTTTCATGTGTCTGTTGGCCATCTGGATGTCTTCTTTGCAGAAATGTCTGTTCATGTCTTCTGCCCATTTCTTGATTGGATTATTTGTTCTTTGGGTGTTGAGTTTGCTAAGTTCTTTATAGATTCTGGACACTAGTCCTTTATCTGATATGTCGTTTGCAAATATCTTCTCCCATTCTGTCAGTTGTCTTTTGATTTTGTTAACTGTTTCCTTTGTTGTGCAAAAGCTTTTGATCTTGATGAAATCCCAGTAGTTCATTCTTCTAAACCCAGTTTGTCCTTGTGGACACTTTCTAACTTCCCCCTTTCTTTTTCTCCCATGATGCCAATCAATATTGCACATGGAGTGGCCAATTCCAGACGTTCCCTTCTGTCTACACTTCTCTCTTGTGATTTGCTAGCAATAGGAGGAACAAGAGGGTCATCTACTTAGAAGGACCAATCAATAATTCCCCTGTCATTTAGAATGGGAGACTTTTAATTATGCAGTACACATAAAAATGACACAAAACGTTGAAAATGTTTAGAGTCTTTCTAATCTGCAGATGTCAATTCAACCCATCATAGTCCGAGTCCTTGAGTGCCCTTGTAACTCATTCTGGAGATCAGATTCTGGACTATTCTTAATTGAGACACAAATAATCATGGCTGAAGAGGGGGCCAGGCCCCCACACTGACACTTTATCATCTCTGATATTAATGTATTCCAGATATTAAGGGGATAAGGATGTTTGCTGAACTGACAAGTGGTGATGACTTTTGCTTTGAAAAACTTATGAAGGCGAAATCCATCTCATTGGAAAGTGAGGGGGCATATCAAGTAATAGGATCAGAACTTAATTCCCTAACAATTGAATAGGACACAATAACAAAGCCCATTCTAGAGAGGCAGTTCCTCCTTAAAGGAGTAGCTGTGTATCAAAGGACACAGGTGGGTAATATTATCTATTATCTTAATATTAGTAGGTCAGCAAGATATTGAATTTTATCTCATTCCAGAGCCCATATTTTTAATAAGTATTTTACACTGCATGTTTCTTCTGCATCTCCTCTTCTCCATGAAAAAATGATTACTGGTAAAGAGATAATTGTGTTGTTTTTTGAAAAGTTCCAATTATTAAGAACAGCCAACTGGGTTCCCTGGTGACTTCTATGCCTATGTGGTGTCGTTGGACATAAACTTCACAGACAAGCCTGTCCCTGCACTATGCCAGTCTTGTAAGGCATGCCCTCAGCCTCACATCACTGGATTCCACAACGGTAACCAAAGGATAATAGAGCTCATGTCAGATTATTCTTTCAAGATACCCTAAAATCAGTACTCAGTATACTGTGTATTTCTGTACAAATACTAGGTACTTTTTATTATCGCAATTATCCCTCCAGTACTAAGACTGTTCTCTCCCAATGGTTTGTTTCAAATGCCCACTTTGTCATCAAGAATGTGTCATCCCAGTATCCCAAAATAATGTTGGAAGCACTTGATAAATCATGGTTTATATTGCCCTGCTGTGAGATTATGGAGGAAGCATGGTGTGATGCAAAGCAAACTGAATTAAGAAATGGAAGACAGGGACGTTGATCTGGTTCTACCCCTCATAACCCAACGTCAATTTTCCCATCTATCAAACAGAAAAGATAACACTCTTATTTTTGGAGGGTCAAACAAGAGGTTTTTTTTTAATGCAACTGTCTTATAAACCTGGACACTACATAAATGCAAATTATTATTATTGATCATCTTATGATATTGGGATCTGTACTTTCTGGTACAAAAAAGCACTAACAGTTTTCTTTTATCAGTGTCATTAGCATCTAATTGAAAAAAGCCACTTATTTTCTACTATAGTGACAAGTGAAAGTTATAAATTGTCCATGATCCTTTTGTCCTGCCAAAGTGGATGAAAGTATTTGAAAACATAGTTTGGAAGGTCAGTTTCCCACTCTTGGCTGGAAAAAAAATTTCCTCCATAAAGAATATGAGAAAGGGTATTCGTGAGACATTCTCTTACATTTTTATCCGTGCATCCTGTCATAGTCTACCAGAACCAGAACACACCAAAGCATGCTTAATCAAGAAGAAGAAGCAAAGAAACAAAATCCCAAAGCCAACTACAGGTATGAGAAATTAATTCTTATATTCAAGGTTATGGTCACAGCTTTGTCATAGCTTGTTCAGAACCAGAACTCTCCCATCTCCTAACTCTCTATCCAGGATGTTTCTCATCATACTTCATCACTCCTGAACCCATGCACAAGCCAATTTAGGTGCTTATTATAGAAGGGTTTTTTTTTTTTTCCTTGAAAAATAGTGGAAACCATGTGATACAAAACCCTTGCTGGTAAAGAAAGTCATTTATTCTAGCCATGAAGCAGGCTGGGGGTTTTTTGTTTTTTTGTTTTGTTTTGTTTTTTTGTTTTTTTGTTTTTTTTACTGTAAAGCATGGAGAACATAAGCAAATTTCATTTCAGATGATTTTATTTTTTAATATCAAGACTCCCTCATCAAAAGCAATGCTGGGAAGGGTTTGGAAACCAAATTTATTTATACAATAGACACTTATCCAGGGAAAGGGGTTGTAGAAAAATTAGCATGTCTTGAATGATGTTATTCTTGAAATGTCAATCAGTCATTACAGTATTTGCTTTTCTCATGATATTCTTAAAATGGATTATTGTCCCTGAATTTTTAATAACAATTTAGTGGTTCAAAATACTGACAGTGATGTATGACGACAGCTTAGAAAAAGTGCTCTGGCTTTTTATATTGCATAAACAGAACACAATTGTATCTCTCTAGCCAGTGTCAGAATCATTCTCAACAAAGATAATGTTGAAGTCATCTGCCAAGAGAAGGTCAAAAACATATATAGAAAATAAATCATGACAAACATGGAATTGGCTAAAGGTTAAGGATCTAAAGACAAACATATATTTGAAAGCACACATCACCCCTCATAGAATAATAATTTAGACAACCCCACCTCCAGGCTTTTAAATAGCTGGCTTAGTAGCTACATAAACTCCCAGAAATACTGCAATATTGAATAGAGCAACAATAGAAAATGTAACTGGTAGGGATGTTAGAAACTTTTAGCTCCATTAGAGCCTTCTTTATTTTGTACAGTGTCTCAAGACTAGCTATTAACCTGCTTCTTCACACAATAAGAAATCCAATAAATAAATGAGTTGATTCCGCTGACATTCTAAGAATTACTGGATAACTTGGTCATAGCTTTGTGAGTAAGTGGACAGGACAAGAAAATTTAGCTCATAAGCAGTGGTTTCAAACCATGAGTTTTGCAGGCAGTGCAGGAACCTCAAAGTTCAGTGAGCTGTGGCATTGGTTTGTCATCCAGGGGGTCTCCGAAGCCTACAGGCCCTGGCTCATGCAAAGCCAACCCTGTGATAAGTAAATTCCATTTGTATGTTCAAAGACAAAAGGAAACTTCAGGAATTCTATTCACAGGGAGGTATTATACGAGATTAACGGAGCTATATCTCCATCAACACCAAACCTAAAGCCAAAGTGTCCTTTCCATTGCTTTCTACAGCTTTTTTCTAATGGAATTAATATTTACAAAACCAATATTTCCCAGATGAAAGCTCTACAAAAATAAAAAGTTAGTACAAAGAAGGGATTAAAAGGATCTGGTCCTTGACCTATACCTTTAATAGAGCCCTAATCAAACACAGCTTGGACTGATGATTAATGTTAAGATTCAACTTCACCATTAAACCGTAAATTCTTCTGCACACCACACCCAGGAAATCTCATTGCTTTGCCTGTGAGATGTACTCAATTCACATTTAGAAATCTGTTGATTGTAAGCTACATGAGAGTAGGAACTCTGTCTTGTTCTTGGTTAGAAGCCAAATTAGATCTCCTATAAATGTTTACTGAATGAATAAATGAATGAATGCCAAATTGATTCCCAAGTCACTTTGCTTCAGTCCACCTCAAATAATTCCTTTTTACTACATTCAAGAGACTTACTAAATTTAACCTATTTTCATGAGGCCAGGCCTCAGAGATTCACTCTAATGATCTTCTCCTCCACATATAGAGCTTCTCTATCATGGGCAAAGAAAAGCTCTTGTTTGGGCAGTGGGGCTAATTTTTCTCCATTTCTTAATTCTAAAATCTTAGCCCAAGCTAATGCTTGATTAATTTAAATAAATGAAGACAGAGGTGTTTAACATAAAAGGGAGGGAGTTTTCTTCAACCACACCATATCCTATTCTTTGGAGCTACTTTTATATGCACAAAATGAAGAGCCAAAATAAGATTCCACTTGAGCATAATTCAATGACTTGTCTGAAATAAAAGACATAGTTATTTGGGGAGCAAGCAGGGGAGTATTAAATGCTCCTTCACTTAAATTCCACCCAGAAAACAAGTAGTCTATGCCATGTTGGACAAATATTCCTGCTGGTCAATTCTCTGACCAAAATATTCTGCAAGAGTTTTAAACTGAGGTAAAGCACAATCAACAACTCAATGGTACATGTTAATTACCCATAATGCCATGGTCTCTCAAAGACCCACAAAGGTGCAAAATGGCACAAGAGCGACCGAAGGATCTCTCTTTCCTGGATTCCTTGCACTTCTGACCATCAGCTTGGCTCACTGAGTTCTATAGATGTGAAAGGTCTGCAGATGGAGCTGTCTCCAGATAGTTGGCATGGTCTTCTCAGCAGTCCACTCCAAATGAGACACCAAATAAGGATTTCTTCCAAGCTTTTGGTATTAACTCCCAGAACCCAAGACTCTGCAATGTCCCATGGGAACCATAAGTATCTATAGGAAGAAGAAAGAGCAGTGTTCCCTTTCTCTGATGTGGCTGGCAACTTTTGCTCTTATCCCCGAGTCTCTCAATGATCATAATCATGTCTAGACAAAATCAGCTTAGCAGAAAGCAAGGTCTCAATGTGTTCTCCATGCAGGGCTCACCACTTTTTCTTTCAGAGCTCTTTAATTCTGAAAGTGGTTCAGATGGTTACCTAACTTTAAGCCACCAGATCCCTATATAAACAGCACCTCTCTCCTCCCCAGTGGTTATGCTTATATTGGCCTATGCGTGTAGATTAAGAAACAGGTGCTAAGAAACACTGACTCCCCTAAATCACCCTTGTTTTCACCCAGATTTTCCTGAACTATGATTTTGAATTTGGAACTTGATAGTTGCTTTTTAAGGGGTGTGTGTGAAAGACAATTACTTTTAGGGAACAGAAGCCATGACTCTTATATGTTTGCATAATGCTGATCACACTGACTATTAACTGGGTGCCCATAATCAATCAAATTCTAAAATACAAGAATTCTCTTCTAGTCAGCAATACTATCTTCTTAAGATTTCAGGCTATGACAGACACAGTGTCTGGAGATGATAAACTCTATGTGAGTCTGTCTCTTGAATATAACTATTTCAGAGTCTGCTAACAATACTTGCCAAGTTAAATGGGGTGGGGTGGAGAATGGAAGCAAGTTGTACATTATCCTAATAGATTAAGAAAATATAATCCCATTTGGATCATTTCCTGGGCCTCCATCCAAACCATGAGATAGCTTTGCTAATCATTAAAATGTACAGGGAGAGGGTGGGCTTACCCCCAGCCCATAACTATATTGCATTTCTAAAGGGCACTGCATTCATTTCCTTATGAGTATAATCTAATCAGAAAAAATAATTGATTCAAAAGATGATTGTTCTGTAAACAAACTTGCCATTATTTTAGACTGTAACAGCACCCCTTGTGCCATTTTATATTTCTAGTTTATACAGTACAGTAATGAATAATTATTTTCAGGAAATATCTTAAAATATTTTCAATTGCTTCTTCAGTACTTTAGCAAATATTGGTCGCCCTGTAGTTAAGGTCAGGTTATTAAAGACAAGGGCAACTAAAGTTTTGAAAAGAGTAACTAATGTTTGGAAAAACTAGAAATGTAACTAAAAGTCAAGTGAATGTGTTATACATGCCCTGACCCAGCAGAAGATAAACGGATCATCCATTAGCATAATATTAATTTATCGTGTGTGCTCATTAAACAATAATAAGAATAGAGAGTGGTTCACAGGGATGCCCTTTGGGTTATTACGTTACTTTCATTTCTTATTCATGCGTCAACAAGTCCTGGGGTCAATGACAATTGGATGTATTGGTTGTTACCAATGTCATACGGAGATTGTTACAATTACAACTCAGAATCTGAAAATCCATGACTTTCATGCAAAATAATTCTTACTAAGTACCTTTTGGTTGTTGTTTAATTTCTAGTAATCCTCTTCATTCTGTATGAGGGATAGTTACATTTGGGGAATATCAGTCTCTGCATGCTAGCTTTCCTGAACTCTGCCAACACCTGGGCAAACCATTAAACTATGTTCTTTAAATGTGTTTGTGAATTCATTATCCCAAATAAATGCTTACTATTTTAAGATGTATATGAATAACTATTTTTTATCACTGCTTCAAAAAAAAAGGTTTCTCTTATTTAAAGGTATTTTTTAAAGACCAATTCTGACAGTTTGATTTTTCAAGACTGGAGGGGGTTCTGGACAGAGAAAGGGAGTAAAGTTGTGAAGATGTATTAGGTATTGGGAACTGTGTTAGCTGAATTGTTTTATTTCATTTTCAAGACAGCGCATGAGCTAAATAATATTATCCCTACTTTGTGAATGACAAAAAGAAAATGAGGCTCTGAGCATTAGAAAACATGTCAAAAATAAATAAATAAATAAATAAATAAATAAATGATTAAAAACAACACAGCAAAAAAGGGGGGGGGGGAAACATGACCAAAGTTATGTAGCTAATATGTGGTAGAGCACTCAGGACCATCAGATGCTAAAACTATGTGGGACTATGTGCCATTAAATGGTAATCACTGAAATGGCACATTAGTTAAAATACTGATCAGTAAAGTGGACAGCCGAAGCAACTTTCCTCAGATAGAAAAGGTTGATTGTTCAGCTGGCTTTCCTATTTCTGCCTCTGGGCCATTAAACTAGCCTGTAAACTCCCTGAGAATATGAACGTATATTTCTTTGTTTACTCCAGAATATCCAGGATAGACAATAAATGTTTGCATAACTGTAAGTCAGACACTTTAGATTTATAGAAGTGACTGATATCCAACTTAAAATAAATTACACACACACATGAAAGAAAGAACAGAAAATGTAGAGGTTGATCTGACTGCAGGCCCAGATGGATCAAGGACCTCAAAAGGCACAATCTCTCCCATCATTTCTATGTTCCATGTGGAGGGCATGAAAGCCACCAGCAGCACAGGAGATATATTCCTTTAGCTAATATTCACAGCAGCAGATGGCATCCACCTTGATAGCTTGAGCTCAGAGGTCCCAGGAAAGACTCCAGTTTCCCTAGCTTGCACCCTATACCTATGCCTGAACTGATCACTTTTCCAGGAAGAAGTATTTAGCTAGGTCCACTCCTGGAATGAGGGTTATTGACTCTGAGATTCCCAAAAGAATCAGTTGCCAGAAATGAGGAATAATTCCCAAAAGAAAGGGATAAGAATTAGGGTGTAAAAATTAAGCAGACATCTATTACTGCCTTGTGTTGAATTTCAAAACTAAAAGCTCTGAGAGGGTTTATTCCAACATTCCAGTAAGACACTGAACACTCTCTTCAATAAATGGTGCTGGGAAAACTGGGCATCTGTATGTAGAAGAATGAAACTCGACCATTCTCTTACACTGTACACAAAGATAAACTCAAAATGGATAAAAGACCTCAACATGAGACAGGAATCCATCAGAATCCTAGGGGAGAATGTAGGCAGTAATCTCTTCGATATCAGCCACAGCAACTTCTTTCAAGATATGTCTCCAAAGGCAAAGGAAACAAAAGTGAAGATGAACTTTTGGGACTTCATCAAAATCAAAAGCTTCTGCACAGCAAAGGAAACAGTCAAGAAAACAAAGAGGCAACACACACGGAATGGGAGAAGATATTTGCAAATGACAGTACAGACAAAAGGTTGATATCCAGGATCTATAAAGAACTCCTCAAACCCAAAACAGATAATCATATCAAAAAATGGGCAGAAGACATGAACAGACACTTCTCCAATGAAGACATACAAATGGCTATCAGACACATAAAAAAATGTTCATCATCACTAGCCATCAGGGAGATTCAAATTAAAACTACATTGAGATATCACCTTACACCAGTTAGAATGGCCAAAATTAGCAAGACAGGAAACAACATGTGTTGGAGGGGATGTGGAGAAAGGGGAACCCTCTTACACTGTTGGTGGGAATGCAAGTTGGTGCAGCCTCTTTGGAGAACAGTGTGGAGATTCCTCAAGAACTTAAAAATAGAACTCCCTATGACCCTGCAATTGCACTACTGGGTATTTACCCCACAGATACAGATGTTGAAAAGAAGGGCCATCTGTACCCCAATGTTTATAGCAGCAAAGGCCACAGTCACCAAACTGTGGAAAGAACCAAGATGCCCTTCAAAGGATGAATGGATAAGGAAGATGTGGTCCATATACACTATGGAGTATTATGCCTCCATCAGAAAGGATGAATACCCAACTTTTGTAGCAACATGGACGGGACTGGAAGAGATTATGCTGAGTGAAGTAAGTCAAGCAGAGAGAGTCAATTATCATATGGTTTCACTTATTTGTGGAGCATAACAAATAGTATGGAGGACATGGGGAGTTAGAGAGGAGAAGGGAGTTGGGGGAAATTGGAAGGGGAGGTGAACCATGAGAGACTATGGACTCTGAAAAACAATCTGAAGGGTTTGAAGTGGCGGGGGGGGTGGGAGGTTGGGAGAACCAGATGGTGCACCGTATTAGAGAGGGCATGGATTGCATGGAGCACTGGGTGTGGTGCAAAAGTAATGAATATTGTTATGCTGAAAATAAATTAAAAAAAAAAAAAGACACTGAACACATCTTATTCAGTATACAGGTAAAATACCTGAGGTCCAGAGAGGAAAGTGACTTTTCCTTGGCCACACAACCTGATAGGCTCAGAGGTGCACTTTACATGATGCTGAACTACTTGTGATTTTATTATATTTGGAAAGGAAGCTGCCAGGGAAAAAGTTCAATGTTGAAAAATAATCACAGCCTTCTTACAAGTCAACAATTTTGGCTGCTTTGTGGATTTTCTTTTCTGTGCTGCTGCAAAATGGGAGAAGTCTCACAGGAAAGTAAATAACCAGATAAAAAAGGAATGCTAAGAAGTCCTCCAAAGACCACTCTTTCCAAATCAAATTTAATCTGGCACTGGGAAGGCTATAAGAAACATGAAAATTATAACAAGTGGTGAGGATATAGATGTCTTTGCACCTTCATGCTTTGCTGATGGAGATATAAAATGATACAGCTGCTTGTGCATGAATATTCTTAGCAGCATTATTCTTAATAACCAAAAAGTAGAAGCAACCCAAATGTCCATTAACTGACTAATCGATAAACAAATGTGGTATATACATGCAAGGGACTATTATTCAGCTATAAAAAGGAATGAAGTACTAATCTATACTACATCTTGCCCAAACCCTGAAGCCAAACACAAGAGGCCACATACTTTATGATTCCATTTATAACAAATGTCCACAATAAGGAAATCCACTGAGACAGAAAGTAAATCAGTGGTTGCCAGAGTATTAGGGAAGGAAGGAATTTGGTGGTATAGGGTTTTGGGAGGGTGACAGAAATGTTCTATAATTAGGAAATGACTGCACAACTTTATGAATATAATAAAACCTATTGAATTTTACAAAAAAAAAATCCATAACACCTACATACATAAGTTTCCACATGAAGCATACTTATTAAGGGCTCACCATGTGCTAAGTCTTTTGTTACTTGCTGGAAATACAGACACAAACAAAATAGCTATGGCTCCTGCCCCCAATAGCAGTCTTTTTTTTTTTTTTTTTTTGGTCCAAATTTTTATTTAAATTCTAGTTAAATAACATTAGTAATGGTGTAGTAATTACTACACCAATAGTGTAGTATTGGTTTCAGGAATAGAATTTAGGGATTCTGCACTTAACATACCACACACAGTGCTCATCATAACAAGTATCCTCCTTAATGCCCATCACCCATCTAGCCCATCCTCCCCCCTCCTCCTCACCATCAACCCTCAGTTTTTTTCTCTTTTGTTAAGAGTTTGTCTCTTAATAGGCAATGGTTTGCCTCTCCCTCTCTCTTTCTCTCTCTCTTTTTTCCCCTTCTCACATGTTCAGCTTATTTGTTTCCTAAATTCCACAAATGAGTGAAAAAACATGGTATTTGTCTTTCTATGACTTAATTCTCTTAGTATAATATACTATAGTTCCATCCACATCCCTGCAAATGGCAACATTTCATTCTTTTTGATGGCTGAGTAATATTCCATTGCATATATACATATATGTGTCTGTGTGTGTGTGTATATATATATATATATATATATCACACCTTCTTTATCCATCCAAGGGCAGTCTTAAGGGGAAGGTGTATTTCCAAAGAAGAATACAAAGAGTAACAGAAGCAAAGAACAAAATGGTCACATTTGTTAAGACATTTACAAAATTCCCGTTAGAGACAGAACAAAGATCAAAATCAGGCATGTGTTATCTCTATTGCTTTATCTAATCTTCAAGAGAGAAAACCTAATTAAGGGTATATTATTGAGTGTGTTACAACTGCAGGAAACTGAGGCTTAATGCTCTAGGACCTGAGCTACCTTGAATTTCACCTTGCAGAATTCTCCCACTGAAGAACATCGACTCCCCCCACCCCACACCATAGGTGGCTTTGCCTTCATGAGAAATGAGCATCTCCTGTCACACTGGAGAGCTTCCAATAGAAAACAGTGTGTACAGAAACTGCCCACCACAGCCACCAATGAACTTAGAAGTAGGCCAAGAGGATATGGATAGACACTTAACAACTGTTAGAGAAAACATTCATCAGAAATCTATGTATTTGCTAAGGAAATAAGTCAGACAAAGACAAATACCATATGATTTCACTTATATGTGGAATCTAGAAAACAAAACAAATGAACAAACAAAGGGAAAAAATATCAACTTTTAAATACAGAGTCTAACCTGGTGACTGCCAGAGGGAAGGTCAGGTGATGGGAGAGATGAGTGAAATAGGTGATGGGGATTAAGAGGTACAAACTTTCAGGTATAAAATAAATAAGTCACAGAGATAAAACAAACGGCATAGGGAATATAGTCAATAATAATAAAAAAAAAAACTGTGTACAATCTCTTCTACCCTATTAGCTTAACCAATAAAATACCCACTGTTTGCACTGGGAACTTGAATCCACAACAGGAGTCTACTAAAATGGCAGACCCAATATCTAAGAGATAAAGTTTGTTCAAATATTTGCCTCATAAACTCTAAATCTATAAGGTGATAGCAAATAATCATTGTGATATTAATATTCTAGACTGCACTCCAATCTGTAAGTACTGGATAATTTTCCTTTCCATCCGCATGATCAAGCTTCCATAAAAATGAATATGGACCATCTTCAAATTTTTTTGACATAGTAAACCTCCCATTTTTGAGATCGCTTTGCATACTTCTGGCGTATCTTTCAAAGACTCACTTCTCTTACCAGAATCAAGTCATGGGCATATTTACTTAAAAGCCTAATGAATAAAAGAAATACATGCATTTGACCTTTAAAAATGGAAAATTTCAGCAAGGTAATGCCTTTGGGACACTTATTCTGGCTCAGAGTGAAGAAATAAAGAGGAAGGGTCATTTAGAAGGTACAGGCTGATAAAAGAGGGGTAAAAACATGATGTCAAAAGAAATCTTTGTGAATACGTATTTTTCAAAATTGAAATTTATTTTATTATAATTTTCAATAAGTTTGTGAAATTTTGATGCTCCATAGAAATAGGACATACAAGACACTGTTTTCCAAGAGCCTCAGGGACAAAAATTGCTTGTTTCTTACTTGCAGAATGCCTACAGAAATCCAGAAAATCTTCAGAATAGAGTAGGAAGTGTTGGCATGACTGGGCTCAGCTACAGACCAGGGAGTGGGGCTTGAAGAGCAAGAAGCAGCAACCAAGGAAGTCTCTGGATCTCTCCAGTAGACCTGATGTTGTGAGCGGTCAGATTAGTAGGATTCAATCAGCATCTATTGAGCACTTGCTTTTTCTCAACATTGCTTTCAGCTAAGGACAATCCTGAAGAAGTCCAAATCACATCCTAGCTCTAGGTCTTAAAGAGCTCATTAGCTAGTTGAAGATACACAACAAATGTGAGTAAAGTAGAATAGAGGGCAGACTGACTTTTGTTAATTATAAGCTTACGCTTGATTTTCACAGTTTTGGAAACTCATTTGAGAAGACAGAGATCTCAGATGTTCCAAGGTGAATTATGCCAGCTTTTAGTCTATAATTTTCATTTCCTGTGCTTTCCTGCTAACTAACTACTCTTCTGATAGCCACACTCTTTCCTTAAGTATTAAAGGCATCCTTTGAGTGGCAGTGTGAACAAGATTAGGCCCTTGATGTTGGGGATTAGACAGCCCAGGCTTGAATCCCTTCTTCTCTGAGTGACTTTGAGTGTGACATAATCACTCTAAGACTCTATGATTATATTTAAAAGGAGCAAATCAAAAAAGAGACTTATTAATAGAAGCTTGGAATGATTAAATGAGTGAACACTTGTGAAGTGCCATGCTCGTGCCTGGCATCTAATAGGTGTTAAGTAAATAGAATAACTGTGTCACTGACATTATTGACACAGTTTCATCTGGTGTTGGTGGCCTGGAAGCCATAGGCACAGTCTTGTTTCTATCATTCCTAAGTTCTTGAGGACACCTCACTTTTGTTTGCAAGTATTGACAACAGCAGACTGTGGTAGTCTGCTTGGGCCACCTTCACAAAATTCCAAACTAGGGGGCTGAAACAACAGAAATGTATTTTCTTGCCATTCTGGAAGCTAGAAAGTCCAGGACCAGTTTCCAGCAGGGTTCAGGATCTGGTGAGGCTCTCCTCCTGATTTTAGATTGTCTCCTTCTCACTCTGTCTCCACACGGCCTTTCCTCTCTGCACAAAGGAGACAGACAGAAAGCTCTTCAGTGTCTCTCCTTACAGGGCCACTCACTCTCTTGGATCAGGACTCTACTTTTATGGTCCCAATTAACCCTTAAAGGCCACATCCCCAAATACAGCTACAATGGGGATTAGGGCATCAACATACGAATTTTGAGGGGACACAAATATTCTCTCTATAATTCGGATTCTCAACAAACCTCAGTTCCCTTACCCTCTCAGACTCCAAATTCATTTCCATTCAACTGCAAAAGTCAGCTGAGGGGAAACAGGAGGCATTGGCCAATTTTTTATTGGTTTTATTGAGCCACCTAAACTATCCATTTCCTAAAATGGTGGTCTCTTCACAAGCAGGAGATCTCTTGACTTCCCAAAAATGAAGACACAGTGTTTAGCAATTGTGAGGAAATATTATATTATACAGTTTTATAAGAAATAGTACTTTTCTTTTGTCTGTCAGTGTTATCTAAGGTTATTAACTTATTTTTAAGCCACTTTCTTCCTTCTTCAGTATAATCATTAACACATCATCATCATCACTGTGTATCTCACAGATCTGCCTTCAGAAGATCTAAAAGCATTTTAGAAACACTGTCTCCTTTATCTTTACAACTTTCCTGCCAGTTAAGTGGAGGACAGAAAAACTGAATCATGTAAATCTGAAGGAGAATGCAGTTGGCTGTCTCAGTGGGGTGGGCCTTCCATTATGTCGAATCCTTAGGATAAAAGGACTTTTTTTAGGTTGGAAAATGGTCATGCTGAGCCCTAGGAGATAAACTGAAGGTTGCTGAAGGGGTGGTGGGTGGGGAGAAGGCATAATTGGGTGATGGGCATTAAGGAGGGCACGTGATAGAATGAGCACTGCGTGTTATATGCAACTGATGAGTCATTAAATTCTACCTCTGAAGCTAATAAAAATGGTCAAAATGACAATATGAAAGCAGCTAATGAACAAATTTATAAATAAGCTAATTATTTTTTATTAAAAATAAAACCAAAAAGATATATGATGTGCATATTGCAAATGTGATATGCCTATCATATCTGAGGAGTTGAAAGCTATAGGGCTTTAAGCATTTCCTGTGACCATTTTATTCTGTGCCACATAGAAAATTGCTTTAAATGAAGAGCTAGACTTCTGTATCCAGGATATAAAGATATTTCTATGGCAGTACTGAGAACCCATCAGCAAATCTTTAAAACATATATCAGTTACATTTACTTCACTTTTCTTCTTGAGAAAAAAAATTAAGGAAGACCTTGGAGAGTATTTCTATGTATTTGTTGCTTTGATATTAGGGGCAGAAAAGGAGGAATCGATGGTAGAGTGACAGAATAAATAAATGTCATCAGGTTTAAAATGGTTTTTGTTTTGTTTTGTTTTGTTTTCTCCCAGAAGAGATTCTCTCTCTCTCTCTCTTTAACAAATCTAATGGTTTTGGAAAAGTCTTTGCAAGGTCGGTCTGTCACAATGAGGGAATTCAGTGAGTACTAAAGAATAAAAATAAATGAATATCTGAATTCAAAGCACACAAGTGGTGTTAAGTAATTATAGGCAGTTGATCAGGTGTTTTAAAAATAAACACACCTTTGTAGATACAAGAAAAATGGATCATTTCTGTCATGATCTCTAACATCTTTACCCAGTGGGGCTGTTCTTGGAATGAAAGCACTATGGTGAAATACAAAAACAGATGGAAATGAGAAAGCAAGACGCCTGGGTCTAACTGTTGAGTCTATTTGATAGCTATGTGACTTGAGGTACATTGACCCTTTCTGGGCCTGTTTTATTAGCCACCAAATAGGGATAATGCCACAACACAGTGTTTGTGAACAAAAATGAAAGTAGTCGAAGGCAAGCCAGTCCAAAGTAAGCTTCCAGCCTCTTTTGGCTTATAATTCCACGACAATTTTTTCCTTATCTTTGCCAACATCTGATGGCACCATGGTTTTTTCTCTCACCTGTTGACCTGGGTTTATATCCCAAAGCTCTATCCACCACAAAGCCACCGTAGATCCATCCTGTAAATCACATAGATAGCTACCGTCCTTTTTTGAGGAAACCAGGCAATCCTACCAAGAGGTCTTCCTTGACAGGACCAGAGGAGTCTAAGTCAGGGACAGCCCAATACAGCAGTGTCACATCGAGTCGTGACTGAGTGAACCAGTCAGAGTCCTCCTCGTTTGAGGATACTGGAGACAGGGGGCAGAGACCATGCAGGACACCTGGAGGGGTGCAGAGAGAACCCAGACTCTCAAGTGACACGCACACCTAGCTCATTCTGCCAAGCCACAGGACCTAGCAGCAGTTTCATCAGCCTAGACAAAGAGACACCTCCAAAAATTCACCTGTTTAGTGACAGAGTTTTTCTAATTTGTACCAAGACTCCTTCTATGCCAGCTATGGCCTAGGAGAGATTTCAGAATGACTGAGAACTAGAACAGAAGACCTGAGATTTTTCTCCATAAACTCCCCTCCCTGAGACTTCTCTGACTACTTTATGTACATTTTAGGGGATATCAAGCAAAGCACACCTGGGGGTATGGATGCCACATTACTCATATGTTCAATAAATGTGTATTAAACTTCTGATCTGTATTAAACTTCTGATAAACAAATTTTAAAAAGGCTTTTTGTTCTTCCAAACTTTGCATTCTACCTAAGGAGACAGTCAATAAATAACTAGGTAAAATAATAATAATAATAATAATAATAATAATAATTTTAAAGCTGGAAAGGGGGCTAATTTTTTCCACCCAAGGATGGGAAATTTTCTTAGCATTGGTTTTACTATAAATGCTGTGTGCGGGGGTGGGGGACTTTTCATGTGAAAACTAAAGGAAGTATGATAGAGCATTATACAAATATCTAATGACTGTTCAGGATAAAACATGAGCCTTCAAAGGCTTGGGGAGGAGAAGGGACTGCAATTGTCTGCAGGAGGCTGAATTCCAGATCCCTGAGAGAGGACATTTCCTCTCTGTTGTAATTAACAGTAATTAAATGAAGATTTTGGAAAACACTGACCTATGATTACTGGAGTACACCTCTGCTCCATTCAACCAAATGAAACACACAAAATGCACACCCCAGTCACTGCTTCACAACACCTGTTTTGTCCTATTATGCTCATGAGATTTTGCATTTCTTTTAATGAGTGCTCCTGAATTATTCCTTCTAAGTGACAAAAACTCAGTCTTTGCTAACTGTAAACAAGGTATCGTGGGGTCACCCTGCCATTTAAAATCTTTAAGATGATTTTCAACCACTGTCTCACATGCTGTAGGAAATCCAAAGTTCTCACAGGGAATACTTAAAAATTACAGGAGTTCCATTAGTCCTTTAGTCACCTCTGATTCCAATGTTCAGCCTCTGCTCATTTTACTCTGTGTTTTGTGCCTGGGACCGTGGCTTTTTCCTTTTCCTGGGGGCCTCCCTTTACTTCACTCCCGTCCTCTCCATTCAAATACAAACCCATCCTACTCATACAAGATGGCTCCAGAGATAGACACTTGTTGAGGAAGAAGGAATTACACTATGGAAATATTCAGCAGACAATTTGCAATTCGGCATTTCTCTTTTCTATTTGTTAACCAATTCTTTAATACTTGTTGCCAATTTGAGGGGCTCCTAGGTGGCTCAGTCGGTTAGGCGTCTGACTCTTGATTTTGGCTCAGGTCATGGTCTTGGGGTTGTTAGATCAAACCCTGTGTCAGGTTCCATGATGAGCAGAAAGTCTACTTCTCTCACTGTCTCTAATGAATAAATAAATCTTTAAAAAATAAAATACTTGTTGTCTACTTGGGATCCAAATTTTCACAAACTGATCCAGTAAACCCTTGTTTCTCTTCCTACACCACTATAGCTCATCAGCTCTCCGTGGACTCTCTCCCCACCAATTCGTTTCTTTGAAAGGAAGTCTAGTTGTGGGGTCCTCTGGGGGGCTCAGTCAGTTAAGCATCTGCCTTTGGCTCAGGTCATGATCCCGGGATCCTGGGATCAAGCCCTGCATCAGGCTCCTTGCTCAGCAGAAAGCCTGCTTCTCCCTGTGTCTCTGTTCCTTCCCCTGCTTGTGCTCTCTCTCTTTCTTTCTCTCTCTCTCATTCTCAAATAAATAAATAGAAATCTTTAAAAAAAAAAAAAAAGTTAAGAAGTGTAACTGTGTTTCTATTGCCTCCCTCCAATCTGTTACTAAAAGCCTAACTTTCCACTCCCAATCAGTTTATCAAGGCATTTCTCCAAATAAATATAATCTTTTCCTTGGGGGGAAGAAATTTCCAGTCAGTAAAATGTGTTTGTAACTTCCTTATATAAAGAAACTCTGAAATACTAAGCTCTTTCAGATAAAACATTGAGATTCTCAATGTAATCCCTCGTTTTTCCGTGCAGGTAGAAAAAAGATGATGAGTCTCCCCCAACACCCCCATACCATTATGGCATTTTAGTAAGAGATGGTCATATATTCTTCTATCATATTTCTTCCACTAACCAGAGGAAATGGAATGGCAATGCATTTTTTAAAAATTTGATTTGGCCTAGCTTAAAACCAGGGGTAATTTCAAAACTGGGCTTTTTGTGCTAAGAAGCATTCTCAATAGGCAAATGACTCAGTTATGGCCACAATCTTTTAGCCAGTCCCAAGGCTCAGGAAGCACAAGGGCAGGGTGTGAAATGGAAAATAAAGAGTAACTGTGTCTGTTCTGAAAAATATGGAAGAAAAAAGTTGGCATCATTTCTGAGCCAAGCTTTAGTATGAAACAGCTAGAAAAATGTCATTTCTATGTATATTTAGATTTCACTATCTGTGAGAATTAAGTTGGTCCTTGATACGAGTGCAAGTGAGTGTGTGCTCACATGCCTGCCAACAGTTACCCACTTGATGCCAGAAGAATTAGGAAATATATTTGTAACTCACACAGGTGGAAACTTTAGAAGAGACGAAACTTAAACATCCACACGCACCTGTGCCATGGCGCGAGACCCAGAGTATCAAAGATCCTCGATCAGTCCTAGTGGAGCCTCCAGGACATTTTAGACTCATTAGCTCTAACTTGAGGAAAAGACTGATGAGAGAGGAAATCCTGGAGTGAGATCAATCGTTGGTTAAGAGAGGCATTTCCAAAAGATGGATGAAGCTCAAGAAAGCTTTCTTTCCTCTCTTCCAGAGGAAAACTAAGCACGGGGGAGACAGGAAAGCTGGGAACTCTGGCGGACCTACACGCTGGCTTTGTTTTGATAGGGACTCAGTTTCCCTCCCCATTTTCCCCACCCGTGTCTTCATTCCTTTTGACTTTCCTCTGCCAAACAGCATACGAAAGAGCATAGTGCTACATGAGGAAAGAAGAGGAAGGCAGGAAAGGCAAGTGGGTTCTACCTGCCTATTCCCCTCTCTGCTAGACCCAAGAAGGAAAGCAGCACTCCCCATGGGTCACTGGCAGGACCCAGATGGCCGTTCTGAGCCAAGAAGTAGACAGAACCAGGCAGCATCCCCCCTGCAGAGCTGGGAGCCACGAGTTAGTGAATGAAGTGTGGATAAGCAGCTCCCAGGAGACGACTCAGGAGAGACGAGAATTCACTACTAGATTCTCCAACACATACGAGGGGAGGTGACCACTGTCTGTACAAAGTGGGCAGTTGACGCTTGACTAACTCCAGCAGAATAGAACAGCATTTGGCACTTCTAGGCACATCAGCAAAGCAACTTGAGGGTAAGGACGTTTTATCCTAGTGATGTTAAATAAAGGGACTATTCTTTCTCTGCTTATGTTAAGACACATCCAATGCAGGGAAGGGAAATGTTAGCTCTTTGGGAGATGCAATTTGGGAGGTGAACTCTTGAAGGTATTTTGGAGGCAAGTGTCAGTAACGACTTTAATAATATTGATTTCTCACAGAAGTCAAGTGCTTTCTGATTTAAAAAGGGCTAACATTGGATTAGCGGGCTGTCATTAAAGCATGCGACTTGATCTTGGGGTCAAGACTTCATGACCCATGTTGTGTAGAGATTACTAAATAAATAAATAAATATTTTTTAAAAATTCAGGGGCACCTGGGTGGCTCAGTCGGTTAAGCGGCTGCCTTCGGCTCAGGTCATGATCCCAGGGTCCTGGGGTTGAGCCCCACATCAGGGTCCCTGCTCAGCAGAGAGACTGCTTCTCCCTCTCCCTCTGCATGCCGCTCTGTCTACTTGTGCTCACTCTCTCTGTCAAATAAATAAATAAACAAATAAAATATTTTTCAAAAATTTAAAAAAATAAAGAGAGCTAACATTTAAAAAAATGTATTGTTGGGGGAAATGTGTAGATCTAGTCAAAGTAGAATGATTACTTTCTTCACAGGAACATTCTTAGGGGCAACTTCCACTGGCTTGATGCCCTTTTCTGGGTACCACACCAACATTTTAACCTGTATCATGCTTTTTGATTCTTTAGACAGGACCTGATTAACAATTCAGTTTTAGGCAGTGGGTTCATGCCTTCAGTAACCAGAGCTTATTTCTGACTTCTCTGCAAAGGAAATAGCTCCAGTGCTTTTGTTGAAAGTGACATCACGGAACTATAATTATTTCTAGCACACACAGTGCATGAGGAAGCATTTTGTAAAATATGTACAGTAGAGTAGTAATTCATCAAGTAGTCCAAGACTTTGTTAGCATATTGTAATGGTTCATTTTATGTGTCAACTTGGCTAGACTACTGTACCCAGATATTTGGTCAAATATTATTCTAGATATTTCTGTAAAGATATATATTTTTGGATGAGATTAATATTTAAATCAGTAGACTCTGAGTAAAGCAGATTACCCTCCAAAATGTGGGTGAGCTTTAACCACTAGGACAAGGGCCTTAATATAAAAAAGACTGATATATCTATATCTATACCAATATAAATATAGATATCTTCTATTGGTCCTGTTTTTCTAGAGACCCAATAGACCTAAGAGACCTAATAGTCTAATACAACTATTAAGAATCTCCTGAACCATGCTTATTTTATTAATAAAATTCTATTCTCACTTTTTATTTAATGGAGAAAAAAGTCATTTTATAAATCAAAGGTTGTGCCAGTTTATAACTGCAATGGCTTTTCCATATCCCTACTTACTCTTTCTTGTTTATGGGTACTTTTAAAATAAAACAGATATCTCAGTCCTCCCTCCCAGGAGCCACACAGTCAGCAGATAATCCCTTGATCAAAACCAAATGTTGGGGTACCTGGGTGACTCAGTCAGTTGGGAGTCTGCCTTCAGCTCAGGTCATGATCCCAGCGTCCTGAGACTGAACCCTCCATCAGGCTCCCTGCTCAGTGGGGAGTCTGCTTCTCCCTCTCCTTCTCCCTGCTATTCCCGCTGCTTGTGCTCTCTCTTTGTCAAATAAATAAAATCTTTAAAAAAAAAAGTCATATTGGTGCTCAAGAAATGTCACATAATTAGGTGGAAAATCAACAAGAGTAATCCACCTGCAGAATGAGGCAGGGCATCTGACAGAATAAGGAGACAAAGCTGGTGACACAGTGACCACAGTCTACATGGCGGGCGGGGGAGGGACTCAGAAGTCAGAGAGGACTCCACTGCATTCCTACCAGTACAATGACAAGGAAGTGTCAATCACCTTAGCCTACCACAGTTACTTTACTGATGGTAAATCACAGAAACCCTGAAAGCTTTGCCTTCAAACCATAAGAACAAAAGACAAGCCTCTTACCCTGGGAACTCTTTACCCACACGAAAAATCCCTAATGGCTTAGCTCAAAAGCCAGAGGAGTATCTGAGAGGAGTGAAAGATATCTATTAATCACTGATCTTCCTACCAACTTGCTCAAACTGAACATTTTCACTGGTATGTTAGAAATCCAGAAGAAACACTAGATTTGCTTTTCATAAGTTTCCTTGTAAAAGAAATCTACAATTTATAATACAAACTGAATTAGTTTTTCTGTTTTCTCAAAAGCATTGATTTCTAGATTTGGTGGACTAATATATTCCTATAAACATCATATGAACTAGTCACCAAAATGTACAAAATGACTGAGTTAAAGTAGAATTTAACAGATCGGTACTTCAAGAAGTAAAATGTCTAATTAAGCAGCCCCAACCATGAATATTTATTTATAAATTACCTTCTTGGCAATACTTACCTGGCATGTCACACTATTACAAAATAAATACAAAGGTAGATTATTTTAAAGAATAAAATTTAAAAGGAACTTATAAAGATGGAGTATTTTCAGTTCTTTATTGCAACAGATGGTCCTGCGCCGACCCCACTTGAGGACACCTGCCATGGAGAGCACCTCTTCAGTTTCTATCTGTCTGAGTTCCTATCTAATACTAATCCACTGGAAATATAAAAGTGATAACCTTACTTTAGCTTGGTAAGTACAAATCCATCCACTGTGGCCCAAGATATCTTTTAAAAAATTGTCATAGAAATCCCTTTATAATAGTGATATAATAAAAAAAAATCTCTGACTTTTCTCTCTTACATGTTTCTAGGTAAAGTGCTATCAAGCTCTCAAGAGGCCACTTCAGGACTTCCTTGAAGCATAGTTCCTTATCTCTTTGTTCAGAACACTTATCTTTGGTGTTTTTTTTTTCTTTTCTTTCTTTCTTTTTTTTTTTTTTTTTTAGCAGCACATTGTGTTCTACTTTGTGGATTTATTTTGTTTTCCTTCTGTCTCCCTCAGTACAAATTTAAACTTCCAAGGGCAGGCACAATGGCCCCTGTGCCTCTCATTCCCCTGTACACAGCGGATGATCCTTGGAGTCATGTTTACTTGGGTCTTCGGAGAAGGAGAATAATTCATGATCTCACTGTGGTCAGAAAAAACAAAGTAACTTTAATGGTGTCAAACAAATTGCGGTGGCCTTTATTCAGAATGCATTCTCTCTAAAGGCCGGCTTACTGCACATACATGCTGTGGACCAGATGAACAATAAAATCAACAAGGGTTCGTGACACAATGTTCCACAAAAATCTGCCTACCACAGCCCTCTGTGGGGGAGAGAAAAGGCTGGAAGCCTGAAAGGCAAGCAACCCAAAAGATTTCCAGGGAGAATAGTGTACCCTCAATACCTGAAACTCCACACCTGGGGTGCTCTTGGCCGCCATTTTCTAAATGGAAGGTCAGTCCTCAACTATTCTAACGTGAAGACCATGAAGGTCTGAAGATCTTCCTGATCCCCGGATTGACACTCAGCTTATTCAGAACAGAAAATCAGGACTAAATAGAGTATTATGAAATCCTTTTTGACCATTTCTCCAATAAGTAACAGGCTATTTGCAGTAAAAGATGAAGCTTCTGGAACAAAAGTATGATACCACAAAAGACCATGAAATTCATTTCAAAAAAAAAAACCATATCTCGGACCTGCTCAACCCCTACATTTATTTCAAATATTTTTGTTTTATTGATGAGGAAGCTGAGGATGAACCAGCTTTTCTGAGATTCACAGAAATCTAATGGAAAAGTTAAGATTAGATTTGGGGCAGAAAAACACAGACCCAACGTCAGCAACTAATTCATTTCACATACAGACCTCAGGTTGTTTTTTGTTTTTTAGGTTTTTTAAATATTTTATTTATTTATTTGACAGACAGAGATCACAGGTAGGCAGAGAGGCAGGCAGAGAGAGAGGAGAGAGCAGGCTCCCCACTAAGCAGTGAGCCCAATATGGGGCTCAATCCCAGGATCCTGGGATCATGACCTGAGCTGAAGGCAGAGGCTTTAACCCACTGAGCCACCCAGGCACCCCCGGACCTCGGGTTTTTAAAGTATATTACTGTTAAGTTGCTGGGGAAGAAAAGGTCAGAAGAAATATGTTGATTTTTCAAGTTATTTTAATACTTAGACTCATATTTAAATTTAGTTTTTAATTGTGTAAGTATTACATTTGTGGTGGCATGTTACACCACAACAGAATTGCATTAAAAAAAATTTTTTTTAACCCAGGGGTAGACACTGTAAACAGTTACACACATACCGAGAATTTTTCTCTGTTAGCTTAATACACACACATATACACAATTGTATAATACATATATATATTTCTTGTTTCAGATGGGTACATACTAAGCATATTGCCCAGTAATTTGCTCTCTTTTCACGCAACAATAAATTGTAGGTACCTTCTCATAGCTAAATGCATAGATCTGCTTCACCCTTTTTAATAACAATATCGTATTTTATGGTATGTATGAACTATTATTTATTCCCCCATGGAAAGAAAAGTAGGGCATTTCTAATTAGTTACTCTAAGAGAAAATGCTGCCGTAACTGTGTAAACTCACTCCTTGTATTATAATGGTATTTCTTCAGGCCAAATATCTAAAAGTAGGATTACTGGGTCTTATATTTGAGAATTAACAGGACTTAAAATAGGGTATTTTTTTAGGTGGAGATTTTTCCCATGAATTCAAGTAAAAGTTTGAAGAATCTGCTACTGCTAGTTCTGATTGCACTCCTGCTGGATGAAAGCTCTCGTCTTCTGAGACCACTTTTAAGATCACTTGATTATAACGTTGCTTCTTTTTTTTCCATTAATTTTGAAAATCACTATAATGCAAGAAAAAATGAGTACATGTCAATGCATATTTATTGCCCAAATACTTATTTACTGTGTAAGTCTTTGGAGTTACTTCCATTTTAAACTGACCCAGTTATGACCTTTGAAATTAAAATATTACATTTGATATATAACAGTTTTGTACCACAGGCCATAAGATGAAAGGTTTGGAAAGTATCAAAATTATTATATTTAGTGATTTCAACTGACCTTGTCCTTCTTCACCATCTACTCCTCTCTTGACATTTCCCAGGCATCCCAACCACTAAATTTTAAATCTCTCACATGTGCCATGGGTAGGATATACCAAGACACCAGCAGTGACAAACCAAACCCCAATTCTATTCAAATACACTGCAGAAAGGACTTTATCTTATTCAATTAATACTCTGCAGAATTTAAAACTGGAGAAAAACTTGAGCATGAGGAGAGAGGAAAAACTGACAGAGCTCTCCCTGTCTCATATCATTGGTTTTCTCAAGCAACTGTACAAGAGGGGAGCCATTCATGTCTCCTAAATGGAAACCTAGATTATTCGGGAAGTCACCATAACTAGTGAGTGACAGATAGGGGATGTGATCCCCTATCTTCTGACTCTAAAAGCTATGCTCATTCTGTTCCATTCTGATCTCATCACCCCACACAGCTAAGAGAAGGGTCCAGCGCATGGAAGTGACTTTCTGAAGGCCACATAGCTATCTATACTTCTGACCTCTGATTCAAGATTCTTCCCACAGCCATGCTGGATTTAGTGAGCTTTTGCAACTGGCACTAAATCTGACTAATTCTGAATATTTAAAATGGATCTCTATCCTCTCATGCTGCCCCAGAGGGACTGTGTTACTGTTCATGTTGAGGGGTTGGGCTTCCCATGTGGGTGTGAGCAAATTCAATCTACTTCCTTTTTTCTCTCCACTGGCCAAGCACAGATCAGAAAGGCATTTTGCATGTCTCTTAACATGTTTACAGCAAAATTGAAAATCTGGCAATATCTAATACCAATCTTAAATCCACACAGGGCTAAAGAAAAAGGACACAGCAAAGAGCCATGGAATGTCTGCAATTGTCCGGATACACCAAGAAGCTGGAATTGTATTTTAATAATCAAGATGGAAATATGGCTCTCATTTCCATTGGTGAGGAGAGGGGTCCCAGCAGTGGCCTCTTCGACAAGCACAGTAAACCCCACTGTCGTTGAAAATATTCTCAAACTCTTTGGCAATGAAGGCAGTGACCAATATATTTTCGAACTTTCTAAAGGGGCTTTCCCACTGAAAATCCACATTTCACAAAGATTTTATAAGTAACCACTGAATGAATGGCATCTTCCTCGAGGTTCCCCTCAATTTCATTTTATTTCCAGTTAGCTACTAGATTTGAATTGCAGCACTTTCTATGTTAGATATACATCCTGCATAGTTTCTTTCTTTACATGGAATTCATGGACTATGAGAGGGCTCTATTTTACATACACTGCTCATCAAAATGCACAAAACTAAGTGGATTTAAGTAGAATTGACGATACACACTTAGAGGAGCTAAATAACTAGCTCTCTCCCTCCAGTTAAAGGCACTGCTTTGAAAATTATGTACTACTTTCCCAGTATGCCGCAGATGATAACTGAGGCACACATCTTTTGTTTACATATTCAAGGAGGTCAAATAAAAATAAATCCATTTTTCATTGTCTTTTGACATTTTTCTTCTACAAATACTTTCTAGAACTCTGCCATGTGACAAAATCTGTTCTGAGTTTTCTCCTTCAACAAAAAAGAGTTATTTATCTGATTTTTTTAAAAAAGGAAAGCAACAACTAATGTGGGAATAAATAAGTCAGGCCGTGTACCCGGTAACGTTTTTTATTAGAGCTTTTGGAAGAATTATTCAGAGAACTTTGCCTTTCAGGACTCTGTTCTCATTGTCTTTCTTCCCACATAGAACAAGCTAAAAGATACTCATGGAAGACTGACTAGGGCCGATTTTCTATGAGTAAGAACAACAACAACATCAATATTTCAGAGTCTGCAAAAACACGGCATTCTCTTGTCTTGAAAATATTGTTAGGAATCATTGCATTTAATGAAGTCAAAATAACACAAGAGATTGGGGGATGCTTAGCTTCTGAATGTGCAACGATAAATCAGATTCTTCATAACTTATATCTGAGTAAAATAGATCTGATACTGCCCCCTCTGAAGACCCAGTCTGGGGATGAGGCACTAGGTAACTGTCGATCTTTTCATCATGGTCCTGGTGGACTCCTAGTTTCCAAACAGTTTCAGCTGTCATAGTTGCTTGGAGTTTACTGAGCTGTTTTTAGTTACTCATTCAAATATTCATAAGAAGCGAGGATTGTAGTTTGCTGTCTGGTAACAACTTCATTTTCAGCTCACACTAAGGCTGTCCTTGTGGATTGCCTATTTCGACTCTCATTGGGCTTTGTGCAGTCACATGGCCTTTCAAGGATGATGGAATTTCCTTGGGAGTAGGCAAAAAGAGAACGTTCCATCTTTTATCTTTGCCTGGCTGGATGATGAAAATAATTGCAGTAGACAGTTATGGATTATCAAAGAGACAAGTGAAATCATCAAACCTATATCAAGCACTGCCTTGTGCTACCCAAGAAGGCAGATCCTTTAATTATTTACCTTTTGAGACTCCAAACACCTCAGGAAACCCTAAAATGGCAACATATTAGTGCAAATATTTACTCTTCAATATTGTTCTTGAATACAGTAATGAAAATTTTTGTTATCTCCTGATACACTCTTGGAAGAAACCAAAGGACTGTACCATTTCTTAGTATGGGAGAAAATATCTTCATTACGTATGATCTCTCCATTATTTCATGAAAGCTCTGTTTAAATACACCTTTCAGGTAGGCAAATTCTACTGCTTAGTTTAGAAGTTAATTAATACCTAATACCTGAATTAGCTGCAGTGATGCATTAATTACTGCAAATAAGCAACACTGTAATATCCAAAGTACAATTATTCAATTAAGCTATGACATCCGTTGTACACTGTTATTTTATCATCTATATCCTCTATGTTACTGAAAAAAAAAAGATTTGTCCATCAACATACATTTCTAAAATAATTTTATGCTTTGACATTAAAACTCTGAATTATGCTGGCTATAATACACACCATATTTAGAGAAATGGATTAAAAATTTTTTATCAATTTATTCTTCACATTAAGTCATACTCATTCTAAAAGAAAAAATCTATGCCCTTTTTTTTTCCCATTGAATTTATTGAATTTGTTAGCTCCTTTTTTTTTTTTAAGATTACCTTACATTTGTACAGTTCTTCTCAACATGAATACATACTGTGGCACTCCTAAGACTATGTGTATTTTCTAAAGAACACAAGCAGGTAGATTTTGTATTACCTCACTTATACTTGGGGGGGGCTTGCATGTGGAGGGAGTAACCACGTCTGAGGCAAAGCAAAAGGAATTTCAATCTCGCAAGACGCTGCCAGATAAAAACCTGGAAAAGACCATTAATCTCATTTGTTTTCATTATAGCAACACTTGTTATCACAACTTCAGTTAAGGAAGTGCCAACATTTATACCAGCAATTTTATGTCAGCAAAATTAGTTCTAAAAGTTGAAGTTCCTGGTATTATAAACTCTCTGTTCTTGCCAAGGTCTTTACATGTTGTGATAGAAAGGGGTCCATGTTATGCCTGCTTGACAGAATAAACCATTATTTGAATAATGCTTGGTGGGAACTGTAATATAACATTCATTCCTAAATGATGTACTAATATTTCCATGTATCTGATATAATGTTTTATCCTTTAAAGGCAGATTTTTGTCCCAGACACTTTTTTTTCATTTTTATAAGGAGGAAAGTGTGAGAAAATAGAAATATTCACCCATTTCTGTTAAGCTTTTTAACAGCTTCATGAATGAAAGCTCTCTCCATGATGGAGATCTCAAGCACAAGTGAATTATTTAGAAGTCCCTGTTATATGTCATGAGACAATGAAAATTAAGGCTCTATTGAGACATCCAGGCTAGTGATGTTACAGAATCTAATGCCCACAGCATTAGATGTGGGCATTAATGTGGTAAAATGCTGGTCTTCATGGAACATAGATAAGATATTTGAATCAATATTTCTAATATTCAGTATTCAATATTGGACTTTTTCAATTATCCAACAAGACAATGTTTTAGAAGTGTCTTCCTCGCTAAATACAAAAATTCATTTCAAGTCACAGAAGAAAACGAGTTGTTAGATTTAGTGGGGTTTTACTTTTGAAAAAAATAGATGTAGCATGGTTGCAACATTTACACCATTTAAGGCAATCCTTTGAGAAGTGAGATAGATAGCTCAAGGATGAATCCAGAAAGCCCATCAGTATAAGGGGAGTGAGATAACTTCCAACAGGGAGGCCTCCATGCCAAGGTGTTCATTGAATCCCTGATGATGGCATTCTTCATAATTATAACTATGTACTGAGGACTTTGCACTTTACAACTACTATCTTATTTAATATTCACATTAACCTGGTGAGATAAGATTATCTTCATATTATAAGTGAGGAGACTAGGTTTCAGAGATATTATGTCAAGTGTCCGAGGTCAGAAACCTAGAAAGTGGCAAAGTAAAAATTTAAACCCAGTTTACCTACATCCAATCTCCATGCTCCTTCACTACGCATCACACTCCTGATTAGAGGTAACCAAATTAATAATTAATGGGCTATCCTGTCCCCTGGGGTGTGCAGAGACAACTACTTCAGCAATGTGACACTTGTCAAAGGGAATCTCTATATAAATGTCATCCAAGTGTAAGTAAATTTTAAGAGGAAACCCAAGGAGACAAGCTGGATTTGACTCCAGCTGCTATAGCCAATGGGGACTTCAAGGAGTCTGAAGATGGAAGCAAACAGAAGAAAGGTTGTCTAAGCAAAAAGCACTGAAATAAGATAATCTCATAAAACACCCTCCCGCTTAGTAACAGAAGGCAGTTTTCAAGCATTCATTTTAATGGGGAGGTTGGTAGACCCTGTATGTGTTAGAAGAAACTATTCAATAATGGTAGGGCCAAGAGCATTAGCACAAAATAAATATAGTTGATAGATCTTGACAGGTTCAAGACCCTTGCTTTGCACACCAGGGAATGAAAACTCTCAGCTATCAGTACATGACTAATGATAGAGGATAACAGCCAGTCCATCAGAGATTGATAAGGATCCATACAGAGTCACTACAGTGGAGCAAAAGATGCTGCAAAGTCAGATACAGAGTGAAGGGGATTCATGGCAGGAATAGATGTGAAATATAGCCATTGTCATTCTTGGCGAAGAGCTCAACCAATCCAGGCAATGAGAAGGAACTGGGAGTAAGTGCCAAAATTCCATCATAATTGATCCATAAGAGCTTTTGAAGTTCATGCATATATGTATATTTGAGTACAAGTTATTTTCAAAACTTTATATGGCTTACTTTATTCTGTTTAAGTTGTAGTCTTCATAAAATTACAAGTTAAATAACACTTTGAGTAAAAGTTAAACAGATACTGAAATAAATACACCCAAATTACATTTGAAGTCATTATCCTGACACTGAATAGGGATAGACTGCATATAATAACAGCTAACCCTTTGTTAAATGCCCACTGAGTTTCAACAATTCTGATCTTTAAAGTAATACTACAAATAAATTAACATACCTCTTCATGTAGAGAAGGAAGAGAAATTAAGAGACGCTCTCAAGATCTTCCAGTTACTGTTTCCAGGGCCAAGATTTGGACCCAAGATAGTCTGGCTTCTTCTGCCATTGCCCCTGTTACAAGTTGCATGTACCCCAAAGTTAAGAATCAGCTCCTGGGGAGTGAATCTGAGCCTTGTCTCTTATTGGATGCTTAAGCCTCCTCTAACTTAAGGAACAAACCTGAAATCATACCACAAAATGTTTCAATGTCCCATTAATTTCCATAAGACCTGGAATCAACAAAAGCATAAAATGAATGAAGATACCATGCTCAATAAACTTTTGAATAAGGCCATTTTTAATGATATGTAATGATAAAATGAGTGATTAGTAACTCTTTTTTGTAGAATAATCAAATATGACATCTGACTTCTAACAAAAAGTCCATCATTTCTCATCAATTCTAAAATGAACATTTTTCATATTTTAAATCTATAACAGAGTGCATCTTACAAATGCTGTCAGCTTGGTGGAAGACAAAGCAGTGATCATTACCTGTGCAGGTCTGAAGTCAGTTGTTATTCCTAGGGACCCACCTGGACAATGATTATCCCTTAACATTTCAATCAAGAAACCATATAAGGTCCATTGAAGAAGCAATGTAAGTCCTGACTATTATCTGAAAATACTCTGTAGATACCCTACAGCACAATTAAGAAAACAAAGACATCAAAACTTGCAAATAAGGGGCAACTACTTCAAAGAAAATCCCAGAGACAGTATTGGAGCACTATTTCAAGTAATGCTGTATCATTGACATGCCGAATGGCACAGCACAGCACATCATGGTGAGTGAAAAAAAAATCAGTCTCCAAACCAAACAAGGGTACAAGAGCTTTTCCTCCGACAACCATATATATATATATATATATATATATATATATATTTATTTATTTTATATTAATACCTATACCCAATATGGGGCTTGAATATGCAGCCCTGAGATGAAGAGTTAGATGCTCTACCAAATGGGCAAGCCAGGCTACCCCTGCACTACAGAGACCAAGAGCAGAAATTGAAGTCTTAACAGATTCCTGGTTAGGAACTGCAATAAAGTCCTTACTTCTCATCCAATCCAACAGGAATTCTGTGAATGTTATGATCACTACAACCCAGCTCAGCTGGTTCCAACTCTGACCAAGTTTCTCTTATATGGGTTAGGAGAAGTATTTCCTATTGAAAACATCTATAGTGCTACCAAAATTGGTAAGGAGAGCTGCTTTGAGAGAACTGTGTTTAGGTTTGGCAAGCAAGTCACATACATTGTGATAGGAGATGGACGAGATAAAGAAATTGTGGGAAAACAACACAACATGCCTTTCTGGAGAATCACAAACCATGGAGACCTAATGTCCCTCCACCAGGCTCAGGAGTTTGATTTTCCCTAAGAACTGGAATGAAGAGTTTTCCCCATGAGTTCTTTTGCACTCTTGAAGAGAGCTAGAGATCAGAACCGCTTGGGAACTCTTTGTCTCTCCCTAATTCTCTCTCTTTCTCCACAGAATGCTGGCAAGAACATAATCAGATCCACCAGCTGCAAGGGACAAAGATTATTTTTGCCAAGAATGAGCTGCAGCCCCATGCGCATCCTTGTACAGAGGCAAGAGACAGTTGGATTGAGAGAACAATAGATGCACCACAGTTACAATGCTTTTAATTATTCTGGTTTTTCTTTTGCTTTATTTTGTTTCAAAAAATGAAGAAAAGGAAAAAATATCACAGCCAACAGCAACATCTGAGTCAATAGAGCCAGGATGTCAACAAGTTTAGGGATGCCTTAACCACTTCTACTTTATTTTTCTTGTGATGTGTACAGAAGACTGAAATATTAAAAAAAAATACATTTCTAGTTGTCTCAAAGAAATCTTACACATGTATAAAATAGATTCATAACTAATAAGCATATCTTAGTTTTGTGTACATATGTGTCTGTTATAGAAGATAATGATACAGTTTTCAACTGACAGTGTCTCAGGTCTTACCAAACTGTGAATTTTCCAATGTTTAAAAAATGTATTTAAGTTGTACTTTCATTTCTTTGTGTGTAGCAACATTTTCTCCAAGTATAGTTTCAGAAATGCCTAAATCCTAAAAGAGAATACTTCAATAAAAAATAGATTCAAGAGCATCTGGGTGGTTCAGTTGGTTAAGCGTCTGCCTTCAGCGCAGGTTATGATCTCAGGGTCCTGGGATCAAGCCCCATGTTGGGCTCCCTGCTCAGCGGGGAGCCTGCTTCTCCCTCTCCATCTGCCTTTCCCCTTTGTACTCAATCTTTTGTTCTCTCTCCCTCTCTGTTAAATAAATAAAGAAAGAAAATCTTTTTAAAAGATAAATAATAGTTTAATAAGAATCCTATAAGGGAGACATTAGCCTCACTTTGGGATTTTTATTTTAATTTTTTTAGAGAGAGTTTGCAACTGGGGGGGGGGGGGCAGAAAGAGAGAGAGAGAATCCCAAGATTCTCC
This sequence comes from Mustela putorius furo, assembly GCF_011764305.1. Taxonomy (NCBI): domain Eukaryota; kingdom Metazoa; phylum Chordata; class Mammalia; order Carnivora; family Mustelidae; genus Mustela; species Mustela putorius. The sequence goes on from NW_025421341.1 coordinate 25,586,896, forward strand.
CAAGAAAATCTCCAAGCTGGGTGAGGGGCTCAATCTCATGACCTGAGCTGAAATCAAAAGTCAGATGCTTAATCGACTGAGCCATCCAGGCACCCCTGGATTTTTAACCCTATGTTTAAAAGAAAATATTTCATGTAGGCCTGAATAGGGTTACCAAAAACCATCGGTTCATCATATCTCACATTATATAATATTTATAGAATACCATCATATACTAAATGCTACATAGAACATCAAGAAGATCTTTGCTTTCCAAAAATCTTACCTTCCAAGCTATGTCCACAGGATGGGTGTATCCATTTCCTGTTGTTGATTTTCCTTATTACACAACCCATCAGAACATGCAGAGTTGGAACTCCTCTATTTCTGCCCAAATGTTGTAGATGAAGTTCTTTTAGGAGATTGGAAACCATCGTTTTCAATTCTAGAATTTGAAATAAGCAAATTTGGGAGTGGGGAAATTTTCCTTGTCTGTAGGACAAAGGAAAATTCAGTGTCTCAAAGTAGGTATGATGGGGACAAAATTAATAAGTGAGTATTCCCAACCTTGCCCGATGCTGCTTCTACTCCACACACAAATTTTATCTTTGCCACACTCCGTTTTGTCTCTCCATTCCCCATCCCGCATAGGAATTTATTTTTTACCAACCTATTCTAGGCTTTTAGGATGCATAGTAGGTCAAATAATTAGAGCAAGACAAAGAATCAGACCAATCGGAGAAAAGGGAGAAGGGGGGAGGAGACCAGGCCTCACGGAGGAGGCTAGGGAGCGAAGTTAAGTGTAGGTTTGAGGAAAAGTCTCTTCAGAGTAGCCATGAAGTAAGAGTTTGGAAAATGAAAGAAAATATATTTTTTTTATACCTGGATTTTTAAAAATTGAAAACACAAAAAGTTCAAACATTACATAGAGTGTATAATTAAAAAAAAAAAAACCTACAACTGTCTTGGTTTGGGTCTGGCCCTCTCTCTTTCAACTGTTGTTTCCATAACATTCCATTTAGCATAAAAGGAAGGATGGCAAGAAAATAAGAGGAAAGGAAGCCAAAGGACAGGAGATAATGTCTGTTCCTACGCACCTGCAAAATGTATGTGACATAGGTTAGCTTGGGTTACAAAAAGCAACAGACACTTCCCCTTTTTTTCTTTGGGTTGCTACCTAAGATCCATAAAAATTATCGAGTAGAAACCTTCTTTAAAAAGTAAGTTTTAAAAAAAGAAAAACTTAAATGAACAACTAAATCAAACAATCCTGTTTTAGATAGTTGCTAGGTGGGACAGGGCTTGGGCAATTGGTGGAAATGTAGTACTTATTTATAATTGTGGCAAAATAGGCAAAAGAACGATAAATGTGACTTTCTAAACCATAACATAATTAAATATAGGGAAGGAAGGAACAAATCTTGGATTTTACTGAAGAATCCTATTTATTATTTTGAAAAGAAATATACAGTTTCTGCAGGAACATATAGGACATATTACATGCAAAGGCATCAAAAAAGTTCTAGTTTCAAATTGTTGCCAATCTGCTAACTTGGCTACAAGCCAAATGGGTGCTGATAACCTGGCTTTCCTCTAGGCCATTTATTGCTAACTTTGAGAATCAGATGGGCAGGAGGCAATCTCAGGTTGCATATCAAATGTAGAATGATCACCCCGTGAAGAGCTACAGATCTAATTCCATTCTTCAAAGTGGACATGCCATAATCTAAGAAGAAGGAGAAAAAGATTTACAACACATGTTAAAAATATAAAAATGAATGGACAAAATGGTTTGGACATTAATTTTCAACTTTCACCAAAGCTCTTGAGAATCTTAGAAAACGACCTGGAGATGTGCCCAATTACCAGGGTACATATTTGCTTCAATTCAGCTCTCTTCCCCACAAGTATTAAGATTACAGGATACACAGATCAAAAACCAAACTCAGCTTTTTACCCATTTTAAGAAGATTAAAAGAGAATTTGTTTGGGGGGACAAGTTTTCCTGTGTATGCATATGTGCATGTATATATGTATTGTGTTTGTGTGTATACATACATTGTATGGACTTGTGTGTTTTCCCATGTAGGTAAATTGTGCCTATCCTCTTTGGATCCTAACAATTAAAATGTAATATATCACTCTATCTGCTGGATACTAACAAATTTAAGGCTAATCCACTCCACACACTCTGGTTTCAGAACTTCTGGGGTTCCAACTATAATTTCAGATTAGCCCTAATTTTACAAAAATGCAGTTGATATTTTCCATTGGCTCCGGTCTCTGGTGATAAAACGCAAAGAATCAACGCATTGTCTCATACCACTCCTTTGCAAAATTATATTTCAGTTACAGTAATAAAAAAGCTTCTTTTTATCCTGGCATCAACTCCAGTTTTCAAAAGCAAATACATAAAAAACATGTTTCAAGAATGAAGAGATGATATAAGCTAAAATAAATAAGTCCTTCCTAGGACATAAGTAATAATTGCACTGTAAGTTATATAAGCCTCAGTGACAGTGCTCTGGCAAAGACATCCATTTATCAGTCGAAGCAAGTAATTCCATGTTCTGTGGATGGCAGAATGAGACCAGCTTTGACTGATTTATGAAGTGATTTTTTTTCGTTCTACTGAATGATTGAGACAAAAGACCTGCAGGAATGGTGGTTCATCTTTTCTATTCAAGTGCCAATTCTTTTTATTACTTTTGTTTAGTTTCCAGCGTAGACATTGTTGCCTCATTCACCATCTGCTAATGTTAAATAAGAAATGTTTAACTCTGGGCTAGTCACAATGAATTGCCCCGAGAAAGTAATTTAATAGTTACTATCCTTCTTACATGCTGCTTTGAATGTCAGGGAAGGGAAAAGTTTCTGGCCTGGGAGCCAGCAGGGAGCATGTCTTGATTCATCTTTGTATATTCTTACAAGTCTAGCCTGGTCCCTGGGACATAGGAGGTACTCAAAAGAAATTGCAGCATCCAGTCGAAACCGCCTCTAAACCTGCTAGAGAGGCAGAAAAATGTGATGGCAATAGCACAGAGCCGGAGTCTCTTAATCCTGACTGCCACTTACAGGCTGAAGAGACTGTGGGCGAACCTGGTAACCTCTCTGAGACTCAGTTTGCTTATCTTCCAAATGGTAATAACCCATCTCTACCTTGCAGGGTCGAAATGTGATTAAAAATTACAGCGAATGTAAATTGCCAGTTACCAAAATCAGGAGGACGGACCACCCTATCTTTAAATAGTTTTAAGCTAGGGAGAAAACGGTCTGGAAAAAGGACAGTCTGTCTTTTCATTGCCCACCCCACCCCCAGCTTATATATAGGCAAATTGATCCCAAGGATTGCCTTTTTCTTCCCCAAAGATTTTTTTTTTTTTTTTTTTTTTTTTTTTAGATCGAGAGAGCTCACACAAACTGTGTTGAGGGACAGAGGGAGAAGCAGACTCCCCGCTGAGCAAGGAGCCCGACATGGGGCTCGATTCCAGGACCCTGGGATCATGACCGGAGCCGAAAGCAGACAGTTAACCCACTGAGCCACCCAGGGTCCCACAAGAGTTACTTTAAAGCAATCTGTATCTACAAGCATGAGCATGAGTGCAGGCATACATACAAACACACACACACACACACACACAATCTCAAAGGGCAGCCTGAACCCAGGAAATGAAGGGTGGCTAAAGACAAGGTTGACCAATCGATTTGCCCTGGCAATAAACATAAGTGGTAAGCTGATTTCCATATTTGTATCCAGCTTTTTGTTCTCACTTCTCAGCCTCCACCTCCATATCAGCTGGAAGAACCACCTCATCCTCTCTTCCAGCTACTGCCCAGCTCATTGCTGAACTAATCATCATCTCAGCCATACAACGATTCCTCAGAACTCCAAGGCTCATGACATCAGTCCTGATCACGTAAGCGCTCAGAGCGCTGTAGCAGAGCCTCTGGGGATATTGGTACCTCAAGGGCACAAACAGCCTCCGGAGAAAGCATAGTATACCTATTTTACTGGAGGAATTGGACTAAAGAGCACTATTTTTATATGGAGTAGAATATAAATTATGGAGTAGAATAAAATATTCTCATGAATTTGTAAGACAAAATAGTGGATGTTAAAAAAATTCAAGCAAGCTGAGATTGGGCAGAATGTGAGGCTAGGTCCTAAATGCTCCATTTCCCGACCATGAGGACACTTCCTTTCTGTCGGACATTTGGAATAATTTGTGGACGATGACTGAGAAGCCCTACCTGATGGATTTCCTCACAGGTAGCTTTAGCCGTTAAACAAGAAAGTGGGTGTTCTTGGGAAAAAGCCGTGTCCTTGAAGGTAGAATTCCATTGTGCCAAATAACACAGGAAGGTCTAAAGTACTATTTCAGCTTCTTGCTCTATTTTCAGTTGCTGATATGTAACACATATTAAGAATGTTAATTTTTTTAAAGATTTATTTGTTTGAGAGAGAGACCAGAGGGAGAGAGAAAAACAGAATCTCAAGCAGATGCCACACTGAGTACAGAGCCAATGTGGGGCTAGATCTCACGACCCTGAGATCATGACCCCAAGCTAAAATCAAGAGTCAGGAGGCCAAATGACTGAGCCACCCAGTTATCCCATTAAGAATGTTAATTTTAGGGACGCCTAGGTGACTCAGTCTGGTAAGTTGTCTCCTTCAGCTCAGGTCATGATCCCAGAATCCTGGGGTCGAGCCCCATGGGCTCCCTGCTCCGCAGGGTGTCTGCTTCTCTGCCCTCAGAGAGCATTCACTTTCTAGTGAGGATGACAAAGAATAAGTAAAAGGTGATTACCAGTGGTGAGTTTTCCTATGAAAGAAGTAAATGAGAGACTGAAGCAGAAACTAGGAGGTAAGAGTGGGAAAGAGAGCTGGGACAAGCGAGCGGTAAGGAGTGCTACTATAGGCGGTTGCTGGGGGGAGGCGTCCCTATAAAGATGGCATTTAAAGCAGAGACCGTTTCCTACTGCTGCGGTAAGAAATAACCACAAAATGGGGCCACTTGGGTGACTCAGTCAGTTAAGTGACTGACTCCTGATTTGGGTTCAGGTGGTGATCTTAGGGTCGTGAGACTGAGCCCCACAGCTTGAGATTCTCTCGTTCTTTCCTTCTGCCCTCCCCTTTGTGCTTTCTTTCTCTCTCTCTCTCTCTCTCTCTCTCTCTCTAATTCTTAAAAAAGAAAGGAAGGATAGGAGGGAGGACCACAAACTTAGAGGCTGAAAACAATACAGTTATTTCCTTACAGTTGGGAGCTCAGAAGTCTGAAATGAGTCTTACGGGTGGGGCTAAAAGAACATGACAGCAGGGCTGGGTTCCTTCTGGAGGCTCTGGGCAAAATCCACTCTTTGCCTCTGCCAGCTTCCAGAGGCTGCCTACGTTCCTGGGCTTGTGGTGTCTTGATCTTTAAGGCCACCGTATCCCCTTCTGCCCTCACATTTCCTTCCCTGACTCTGACCCCCCCCCCCCGCCTCTTTCACTTATCACTACACTGATTACGCTGGGCCCACCCAGATAATCTAGGTTCTTTGTCCCATCTCAATCACCTTTGCTTCATCACATCTGCAAAGTTCCTTTTGCCACATAAGTCACAGTCTATGAGGATTAGGATGTGGATATCTTTAGGAGGAGAATGGATACAGGTAGAATAGAGTGGCAGTGGGAAGACCAGTAGAGGAATAACACCAGCCTGATTAAGACAGTGACAGCAGGAATAGACGTAAGTAGCTCAGGCATTTGTGTTGGTCATGAGGTTATAACCTCATGTATCAAAACTTATTAAAACGTGCACTTAAAATCACGTATTTCATTGCATGTGAGCTATTCAATATTATAACGTTATGAAATTAATTTTTCCTTTTTACAAGAAGGGGAGACGCCTTCTGGCTTTGTGGGTTTGAAGACCTACTTGTCTTTAGAGACTGATTTCCTATGGCGAATTATACAAAACATAGTGATGGTGTTCATCTCATGACATCCGCCCCTCTGACCAATACCTATGCAAGTTGTCATCCAATTTGATCACAGGGCCAAAACTCTTTTAGGCCCATCTCTATTCTTTCATTCATTCATACATTTTAAAAAGAGCTACTGAACACCTTCCATGTGTTCCATACTGTAAAGGTACTAAGGAGCCAGTGGTCTGCAAAAGCAGACAACATTCTTATGCTACTTAATGCAGTCTACAGTCTAGTGGGGAAGATAGCCTTTGATCAAATATTCACTCATATACATACAAAATTATGTTATAAGTGCTACAAATATGTTCCTATTAGAAAAGTTCAATGAGAATAAATAGTCAAGTATTAGGGGGTCATGGACATTTCCCCTGAAAAAGTAAATGGTTCTAAGAAGGGCAAATAGAATCCAACCAGATGATGTAAGTGAAGAAAGAAAAACCTCAGAATCAAAGGGAATGGTATATGCAAAGGCCCTGAGGCAAGTTGGGAAAAAAGCTTGCTCTGTTACTAAAAGAAGGCTACTGTAGCTGGAACACAGAAAATCATGTTCAGAAACAACCCTGTCATTCCTTGGACTCCTACCCTGACCAAAAATAAATATGGTCCTGTTTCTATATGAAAACCTATAATAATAATATTGGTCAGTATTAATTGAGCACTTACTCTGCATTAGTCACTATTCTAAATATTTTATATGTACTAACTCATTGACTCTTCATCACAATCCTATTAAGGAGATACTTCTATTATCCTCCTTTTATAGACAAAGTGAAACACAGAGATAAGTAGCTTGCCCGAGTGGTAAAGTCAAAATTTGAAATAAGCATCCTGAGACTCTGTTCCCCACCATTACACCCATACCTCATGCACTGAAGGTAGCCTGTCTCCATTTTGATCTCCACAGTAGGTCATTTGCAGAGCCTCTAGAACACCTTTTCCAGGTAAAAGTTTGGTGACAAGGAACTATCACTAACCATCACCAGTAGATTCAACAGTTCTTAGTGCCCAGAGAGAGATGAGGAAGGGGGTCAGAAGGACAAACGGATTGGGGTAAGGTTTCAGTCAGCTTGGTAAAAGACAGGGAGTGCTCATAGTAGAATTATAGTCAGAGGCAGATTGCCAGCATGTGGGCCTTTCTCTATGAGAAATATGACTCTTATAGTCACTAAACTGCTGAGAAAAAGAAGGATCTACAATGCAAGAATGATGTCGTAGAAAACTCACTCCACATGGGGTGGGCAGGAGACCATGGTCCTTGTTTTACCTCTCCCATTGACTCAGACAAACACATCCCAGACTTTGTTTTTCTCACCTATCAAAGGAGAGGGCTGGATCGAGGGTCTCTTCAGACTCCCACAGCTTCAGAAGTTAGTGGGATACCAGAAAGTCAAATGGGGCTCATCTCTGACTTTTCTGAAAAAAGTAGAATCATAGGCAATAAATAACCCCAAACAACAGATAAGCCAGGCCCTTCATGCTATAGGAACCCAGGACATAAATATCACATAAGTAAGTAAATTCAAACAAAGAAGTGAGAGATACTGCAACCCTTATAAAACATGAACATTTTTATAAGATGATCTGAAATTGCACTAAAACATAATTATAAAAGAGATACAGACATCCACCCTTTCCAGTGCCCCAGATACCCTCAAACTGTGCATTTGCCAAAATCCATTTTTCTTCTCCCACTACCTGAACTTACTAATTGTACAAATAAGAGGGAGACTAAACATTTGTTTCAAGGATGCACATTTTAAAAATAATGAATAGTATTATAAGCTTCCTTTGTGTTCCATTGTAACAAAATCTGTTGTTTTATCAGTCTCATTAGAGCAGGTTTTGACCCATACTGGAAAACTACTCAAATGTGCAAGCTCATCTGTGAAATGAGAGAACTCAGGGGGACAATCGCCCCTGTCTCTTCCCCCATGGAATATTATATGATTCTCCATGGAAATGATCATAAGAGGTCAGCAGCATTGTTGTGTTACACAAAGAGTAGGACCTCGTTGGCAGGCTGGATGCCTGGAAAAGGATGTGCCTAAATATCTCAGTGATACAGAAAAATCTTCTCATGGTTAATGATGTGTTTTTCTAATCATGATAAAATTTTAAGAACTTACAGGTCTCACAGTCTGTCTGCTTGTCAAAGGACAGAACCTAGAAAAATGCTATTAATGAGCTTTTCTGTTATTCACAGAAAAAAAAAATACAAATTACTGAGAGCAGAGACATTGTAGAATTTATGACCCAACCAGGTTTTCAGCAAGTTATATTTCAGGCTTATGAAATGAAAGTACCAGAATTTTGATTATGCTTAGATTATGATTATGTTTTTAATTTGGGACCATATTGGCTCTTATTTTTAAAATACGTTCATCCAAAAATTAAGGGCTTTAAAAAATTCTTTTTTTTTTTTTACTATGTGACAGTGGATTTTTTTTTTTTAATTCTTATTGAGTACTGGATTCCCAGATTAGACTCTATATATTCCATATTCCTCACAGTTGCCAAGGTGTAAGACCATTTTCCAAAGGTTTCCCTCATTTTTATCTACTATTTCCACAATAAGGGCAATGAGTAATTGAATCAATAAATTAAGTGAATAAATTGAACACTCAATTCATATATTTCTAGCAGAATGCAACAAGCAACCTTTTGGGCCAAACAATGCTATTGATTTTTCTTTAGTCTTATTTATTCCATATTATTATATAAAGTGAACAGCAAACCAAGCAATTATTATTTCTTGTTTTTGACAAAAAACAAAAAACACAACAACCTGCATTAGAAAGAATGTGTTAAGAAAGAAATTAAAGGCAGAGTAATACTTTTATCATCCTGGCAAAATATTTGCAAATGATGATATTTTAATAATCACTCAGGAGGGAAATTTGAGGGTTTTTTCCCTAATTTACTAAATTCTTTTTTTCTTAGTTCCCACGGGGAACTCTATGAGCTGAAGACAGCAGTGAGGTGGTATTAAGGCCCCAGATACGCATTCCCGTGATTCTGGGGAAGTGTCTGAAGGAAGGAAACTGGATTTCCATCCTTTGACACTGGTGCATGTGAGGTAACCAGCTGCTACTGAGTGGGGCTATGAGCCCTCCATTTGGTTATGATTCCATTCCTTCACCATCAACCCAAGCATGACCTCGTTATACATATTTAGACCTGATCAATGCTTCCAAAGACCCCAAAACCACCCAAGAAATTCTGTCCTTCCAATAAGGCGGTAACTTATACTTCCTGTCTGCAATGTCTGAGACTTTATATGCCTGCATTTTTACAACGATTTGCCATAATTAATATAATTTTGGTACAGGCTAACTAAAATAGAAAGTCCTATAAATTAAGAATGTATAATATTCCACTTTAAGAAATGCCATCTTCTAAGTATTAATATCTTTAGATTATCATAGATAAAACATCAAAGAAGATGTTTATACATAAATCTTTGACCACATCTCTAATTTTTCTTCAGGATAGAACTTTTGAAAATAATTCTATCAAATTGAGGGGAAATAAAAATGTTCATTCACACTTAGTTTGAATTTTCTTTCTTATTAGAGATTAGGTGTTGTATATATGTTCAATGACCACATGTATTTCTCCTCCTGTGGAATATCTGTTAATGTCCTTTGTTTATTTTTTGGTTAGGTCTTGAGTTTTTAGTATCTCATTCAATTGCATGTTTATTTAGTAATTAAAAATATGGCTGGGGAAAGGTAATTTACAAATGTATTGTACACCATTTATTTATTTCAGTACAGCTTTCTCTTGAAATTATTCATTTAAAAATATCTCTTAAAATTTTCAGTTAAAATGCCATTTTGAGACCCAGTAATTCTAAATACCAAAGGTAGTATTAGACTGCCATCTAGTATTTCAATGTGGAGCTGCTCAAAACATTCAATGAAGGTTTTCTCATATTCCTAACATGCAGAAGACAGTAAACATAAAATGTCACCTTATGTCCTGAATCCAGAAAGACTAGAAACTAATGTCAATGAATGCAAAATCTAAGCCTCCCATCGACTCAGAGACAAGGTATGCTATATATACCCTCTATATTTAACACTTGTCTCTATTTACTTTAATTGCAATAAAAAGATCACCACTCTGAAAGTGAAAAAAAGCTTGAGTCCTCATTCTAAGCTTACTGCTAACAGATGTAATTTTCTCTCAGAACATACTGAGCTTCTTTGGGACTCAGCCTTTCTATAAAATATGGGTAAAGACAAACTTTCTCTCCCTTTGCCTCCTCTGGGGGGCATATTAGTGTACCCTGGGGAGAACCATGGGTTTCTGGGACTGTAGTTAGTTGTGTAAAGTCAGATTTGGCATTAATCCCAAACTTGGCCTCTTCCTAGTCATAATCCTTTTCTTCCTGCTCCCCTTCCTCTCTGAGTTGGAAGGCACTTCTCAGATGGAAGTGCTTGACTACATGGCTTGGGGGAAGCCGGCGGTGGCGGGGGACGGGGGTGCGCAAGCAGTGTGAGAGTTAAAGACCTGCCTTCAAAATGAGCCTGTTTGCAATGACAGTGACAGTGGTCAAAACCCCCACATCACACAGCATACAGTGCCCACACTGGCCATGCACTACTCCTGACAGCTTTCTGACGTTGCTAAATTTCTCACCAACCCCTTCCCACCCATATGTGCCCTTCTTCTTCCTTCTGTAGGTTGTAAATCCTCCCTGAAGCACAGTCTTAATTATGTTTCTCTTCTGTCTTCATTCCTGTGCACTGAAAGGAATTCCTTATTTACACATCTTAAACTTTTAGGTATTAAAAATCTTTAACTCCTGGGGAGAACTTTCACTTGAATGGCCAGCCATGTTTGTTTGGGTGCCTGCTGGAATTTTGGAATGTCCCACCATTCCTAAGACCATCCACCTTCTTCACCACATATAAACAAACTCTCACAAAGTCCTCTTTCTCCCACTCACTCCTTCCTTTCCATCGACAAGGGGCTCATCAGGGCAAGCTTGGATCATTATAATCCTATGTCTTTAGTCTTTTGTTCTTTTAACCTAGATCTTCCCAGAGCAGAAGCCCAATTTTTTTTCCATCTAAAGCTACTCAAAGGTGCCCTGGGTAGCTCAGTGGGTAAAGCCGCTGCCTTCGGCTCAGGTCATGATCTCAGGGTCCTAGGATCGAGTCCCGCATCAGGCTCTCTGCTCAGCAGGGAGCCTGCTTCCTCCTCTCTCTCTCTCTCTCTGCCTGCCTCTCTGCCTACTTGTGATCTCTCTCTGTCAAATAAATAAATAAGAAATCTTTAAAGCTACTCAAAGTGTGATTTGTGTGTTGCATTGGCAACACCTGGGATATTTTTGAAAATATAGACTCCTGGACCCTCCCTAGTCTTTCTGACTCAATCTAAATTTTAATGAGACCTCCAGGGGATTCATATCAACATTAAAGTTTGAGAAACACTGAATATACCCCCACCCCCGCCTCCCTGACTTTATTACCTTGCCTGTTTATTTTCTCAATTGCATATTCACAATCTAGAAATATATTGTTTACTTTTTTCTTTTTATTGTCTTCCTCAACACACATGGAATGAAAGTTTCATGAGAGTCAAGACCTCATTATATTTACCACCATTTTTCTAGTAGGCACTCAAGAAATAATTACTGAATAAATACATTCTAAGCTTCTTCCCTTATTCTCACTTTTATGTATGCCATATACACAATCCATCTATCTTTTCTCCTCTTCTTCAGATCTTATCCATCCAATAAATCCTAATTTCCCCAAACACTCCAATCACACTGCCCTCGTAGTCTCCTAGTCCCTATAAGACTGATTCAGACATCCAATCACATGTCACTTCAAATGCTTCTTCTGCAGAGGTCTTCTCTCTCCAACTAGAATATAAACTGCAGGAGGGCAGTGTCTGTGTCTTACACTTTTTTGGTATTTTTCGAGTTTGGCTGTCATCCAGCAAATGCATTCATTCTATATGAAAAGAAAGATCTACCAAGAGAGTTACAGAGAAAGCTTGGAAAAATGATTTGGGCAATTCTCTTCATAAGAAGACTCTCCAATGATTGGACTTTGGATGGGTTCTATAGCAAGCTAGCATATGATTTCCCGTTATAATTGCAAAAATGTGTGCTATTTAATTCTTGTAATTTAATCATATCACTTTCCAGTTGTGTTTTACATTTTAATATTATTATATAGTCTCACTGAGATTACCTTAAAATAATCTCTTACCATAGAATGAAATTTGCATGTGGAGTTATGTTTGGAGATTCTATATTACATTCTTGTTACAGTAAGATTCAGTTAGAATTAACTTAATTTAGGACACATGAGCTCCTAATTTCCACTTTGGTTTGCTAATAAGACCCTTTTATATTTTTAACTTGAAAATAGGGCTAATCTTAATGATGGTGGGGTAAGAAGCCTTTATTTTAAGAGCTCTGATTTTATGATCCTGTTAGTGAGACTTGGAAGTCTCAGTCCTGTGTCACAGCACCTTCCTGCCCATTCTTACAGACTGTGTACTGCCCACATCCCAAATATGCTAAGAGGGCTGACAAATCAATTCACCAACCTTGATAAAATGCCTGGAAATGCCCTCAAGAATTCCACAAAGTAATCATTCATATCATAGACACAATACAAGCTGGAAAAAGTTTCAAGCCTTAGATTAAATACTGTCCCTACACCAATTATCTAACTTTATTATAGTTTTCCATCTTCTTTTCTGTCTTTAAGGTGGTATTTAGCATAAAATATTCACCTGCCTTCATGATACTAAATAGAAAATACCTTTATATTAAAAAAAGAGAAAATTGTCATGAGTATTCAATAAAAGGAGTCACTAAAAATGAGGTGTAGGGTAAGTCTGAATTCTCACCGAGTCACCGATCACAAAGGCCCAAAACAGAGCAAATGTCAGGGAACTAAACTGAACCACATGACCTTCATTGCCAACGGGTTTGATTTCTAGCAAAGTCAAATGTAGCATTTCCCTTACAAATCATTTGCTTGGAAAGGAAAGAATAAGAACATTATTTTCTCCATCTGGACCCAGAACTTAAATGAAATTCAGCAAGGAAAATGAAGTCAGTCATCCAAACACTAGCAAAATTTCCCTTCTAAGCCTCTGAACCGAAACTCGGATTAAGTAATGTTCTGATAAATCACTCGTCTAATTACAACACACATTATAATTAGAAACTAGCCAGACTGGTTCAAGTTTCTTCAAGTCTGAAATGAGAGTAGTGCTTTCTTATTTGGTTATCATCCATTTGTGAAGTTGCATTGCTTATTAAAAACCTCAGAAGCATGTTAAATTACAGGGTTGGGTTTGGTGTTTTTTTTTTTTTTTCCCCTGTACAGTAAGAGTGACTGTCTTCTATTGGGCTTGGGGCAATATTCTCCAGGTCCTCCTATAGGACTGAAAGAGGAACCTGACTCACCACTAAATCCAAGGTGCATGAGCCTATAGTTGCAGGGGCCTGGAGCCTCTGTTCTATGTTGGCTCATTTGTCTTTGTAGTATACATGCCTGATGTGTATTTCTCCCTTGGACATGCCAGTTTTTAAATTTAAGCTACTGGTATACCAGGGATGCAGGTGAAAGTTACATTTCACTTGCACATTTCATATTCGAAAAAAGACTATTGTACAGCTGCCTATAATATGATGGATGATCATTCCAAAGCAAGGAAAAGTGTTTCCCCTAAAGAGAGATCAAGGTTGAACTGGTGTTTCTAAAGAGCAAAAAAACCTGCAGCCTTGCTTCTGTCACCCAGTGCCCATTCTGTAGATGTTTATTTGTTTTGATGAGTAGGCTAAACGACTACTTTATCAGATAGTAGGCCCTAAAAGGCCGACTATAACTTGAAAATATTAGCTGAGTTTACAGCTTAATCTGCAGTTGGAAAACCTGATTCCTTCTATTGTGTTCTTTTCCCAAAGAGTACAATCAAAATGACAAGCATCATTGGCATTTACAAAATTTAAAGACTTCAAATTTTAACTGATGGTAAGGTACAGGTCACTCTTTTTTTTTTTTTAAGATTTTATTTAAAGATTTTTTTAAAAGATATTATTGATTTTAAAAATTTTATTTATTTATTTGACAGAGAGAGAGATCACAAGTAAACAGAGAGGCAGGCAGAGAGAGAGAGTGAAGCAGCTCCCTGCTGAGCAGAGAGCCTAATGCGGGGCTCAATCCCAGGACCCCGAGACCATGACCTGAGCCGAAGGCAGAGGCTTAACCCACTGAGCCACCCAGGAACCCCTAACTATAGGTCTCTTAACTTCTCAGAGCACTCCTGGGTCAAGTAAGGCAAATTTATAACTAATGACACCCCCCCAAAAAAAATGACAAACTTCAGAGCAAGAGACCTAAGAGATGTTTTATAAATCACAGTATGAGGGGAACAGGTATAATATCCTCCACCTTCAAATTCTGGACTCAGCGAGTTCCTCAGTGAGCAAGAACCACCTTGAATGGTTTTCCCAGTGCCCCTAAGAGAACATGATTTGCTGGACTCACTTGATTTTAAGTTACTAGAGACCGATTCACCTCACAACCGAATTTCTCCTATGGATGAGATCAGCATGAGCATAGGTGAAAATCCTCTCCGTTTTCTGCCTTAGACTTGGAATTATCAACTAAGAATGTTTTCTGGAGAGGAAGGAAATGGGAGGAGAGAGGGGGAGCAAAATTAGACATCTGAGTTAATTTGTTCTGAAATTCTTCCTTACAGGACTTGATTTCAAAGAACAGAGGGGGTTAAAAACTCAGGAGAGGTTATCCAGACAAATAAGGATTACCTTGATCGAGCGAAAGATTATTTCATATAAATACATGTTTTCTCCTTTTCAGAAATTAAAGATTTACACACCATATGAAAAGGACTCAGGGTCTCTGCTGAATCAAACAAGAGATGAAACTGTTTGCCTCAAAATACAAACATTTCAACTAACATTTTTAATTGATTTGATTTGCTAAATTTACAAAGGCCAACAAGTAACTTTCAGCTCTCAGGGCTCTGATAGAGCCAAGACTTAATATATCAGCCAGACGCCAAGAAGTAAGTCATACTCCCCACCTGTATCCAGCCACATTTTCTAATTTAATATGCTGCCCCTTTCCTGTTTCTCTCTCCCTCGTTTTTTCTCTCTCTCTCTCTCTCTCTCACTGCCCCACAACATAACCTGAAATATTGGACATAAGACACGGAATAGTAGGCGAAACACTTATTTTCCTATAGCCAAAGAGCACAATAGGCATATACAATGCAAGTACCTGCTGGTGCTAAGAAGCTCTAGGCAGCAATGATGGAAAGACAGAGACAGAAGCAGATGCTCCAGGGCTGTCACTGGTGGATGCTGGTCACTGTTAGTGTGTGAGTGTCACAGGTGGGCAGCACCAATGCCAGGAACAGAGAACAGTGGCAAGGGCCTGGATTTAGAGGGACGAGATGAGCTGCCAGCTGAAAAAAGAAAAAGATGGACTCAACTGTGCCTTATACATGAAACTTGACAATTTTCTGCAACCACGCTTGGGGTCCACAAGGGAGCATAAGGAAAGGGAAAGCCTGAAGTTTTATGGCCATGTTTCCCTCTTCCATTTCTTTGTTCTCTAGCATGGAATGGTCCTTATTCATGGCTTCCATGTCCTCTCCTCCCACTCTCAATTCCCTTCTGCAGTCAGGCTTTCCTCACCCACTGACATGGATCTTGTGTAAGCCAGCATGGGTCAAATCCAACTTCTCACCCCTAACTACAAGGCACATTTCCCTGTGAGTACTCAATTTCATAAATAATCTCAATCAGCCCTATGGGCTTGGAATATTCTGGTGCCTCCTCAATATAATTCATTATCCCCCAAATCTCCCCTGAATATCAGATTTGCATTATCAAAATGCCTCTCTGACATAGCTACTTAGAAGTTGAATGAGCATCTCAAAGTCAATATGCCCAAAACTAAATTCTTGATTTCTACCACTACTCACACACACAAAGCTACCCCTCATGAAGTCTTCCCCACCTGAGAATTAGCCAAAAACATCTTGATCCTTCTCTTCATTTCACACCTCACCTCCCCTCTACCGCCATCTTGAATCTGCCCACTTCTCACCATTTGCATTGCTACCATCCGACCCCAAGCCACAGTATTGGAATAACTTTCTCATCATCTCCCTGTGTCCACTCTCACCCTACTACAGACTGTTCCCCCCACAGCAGTTGATTAATCCTTTTGAAAAATAATTTAAATCATGTCTCTTCCCTGAGCAAACCAATCATTCAGAATACAATTCAAAAGCCCTATTCTTGCCTGCAAGTGCTACATGCTTTGACCCCCAGTCACTTTTCCAATCTGGTCTCCTATTAACTTGTCACTAAGATACACCCATGCTGGCTTCCTTGTAAATTTAATAAAAAAAAATTAAAAACTAAGCATACCCCCAATTCAGAATTTACTGTTCCTGTAACTGAGACACTTTTCTCTCAAATCTCTGAATACCTTTGCCCTAGGACCCTTCAAGGCTCTGGTATTATCACCCCTTCAGAAAAGCCTTCTCTCATTCTCTATGAAACAACACACCTCCCAGGTTCCCCTTACCTTGCCTGGTTTTCTTCTTAGTACCTTCTCCATTTGATACCTTAAATATCCATGAGTCTGTGATGGTACTTCTTGAACTAGAAGTTTACCGAGGACAAAGAATTCTGTGGCATTTATTGCTGTACCCTCAACACCTAAAACCATGCCTGGGCAACAGAAGATTTTCAGTACACAGCTGCCATTTGCCGCATCCAGCTGTTAGTCAATCAACAAAACTGATCCTATCATGAAGGTGAACTCAGCTAGGATTCACAAATTGATGGGGCCTTGAAGATACTCACTACATTTTGTAGAAAGGAAAAAAGTTGATTCCAGCTACAAATATAAGAGACAGAAAACTACATTTGATAGCAGGATTATAGGAATAGAAAATAGTCTTCTCAGAAGCACCTGGGTGGCTCAGTGGGTTAAGCGTCCAGCTCTAGATTTTGGGTCAGGTTGTGAGATCGAACCCCACATATGGGCTTAAGCCGCTTTCTTTCCAGTTTACTCTGCCCCTTCCCCTCTTAAAAAAAAAAAAAAAAAGAAAATAGTCTTTACTAAGGTACAAAGGCTACTGTCATTAAGATACCCTAATTGAGATTATCTAGCCATTGCCTAAGAATTAAGGGAGAACACAAGCTCTCAGACTTCAAGGCCAAGTAAAAGTGGCTTTGAGAGCCTGCAGAAACCAAGTGTTCCTTTTATGCTCCAGAAGTGACATTTCACACTCAAATGCCTACAGACCATTCAAGTAAAGCAAGAGAGTGAAAGAAACCAGAGGGGTAAACTGGAGGGCTCAGCTCCATCCAGGGGTGCAACTGTGCTCCTTAACTCTAGCGAGGTTCTGTGTAGGAATGTTGAAGTGCAAGGATTTGCAGTGCAGTTAACAAAATTCCCTGGGTCTTCCCTGTCCTTTTGACTCCTGATGTTATAGAGTGAACTTGTTGTCATTGTCTTGGTGTTAAAGGGGGCCTCTCCATCCCTTTGAGGCCAACACTCTGAGACAGTCAGGGCTTCTGCCTGCAGATCATCCATTTGCAACCTTGACTTTAAATCACTAGTTGTCAGTCATTACATTGGAAACACGGTTATATCACAACCGGCCTAGAAATATATCACAAATAACCTTCTTATTCTATAAGCGTTAAAGGAGCAACATTTGCTAATTATTTTCTTTCTAATGAATTAGATTGTTTCAGTCTTGCCAGTGGACTTCTTGTTGCATACTTGCATTCTGATAGACATCTCTGAACTGGAGATAAAAGGATGGAGTTAACATTCAGGAAATTAGAAATATCCTATCTCTAACGTATGGGCTGTATGCTAACATAATTTTTTTCTGTCTACCATGATAGGGGAAAAAAAAAAAGGTTGAGAGCAGTTGCTTTAAAATTGCCCCTGTAAGAATGTATAATATTTTGCATTAAATTGGGACTAAAAATTTTAATTACATATAAATTTAGTCCCATTAAAATAAAAAAGAATATCTTGGCAGGAAGTCAAGCCAGAACACTTAGTCCTAACTATAAGGTCCCTGAAAAAACATTCCTTAATACTTTTCCAACTTTACCTCCCACTCTAGACCTTTGATTTCAGCCACCAACTCCCACATTGTACCTTTCACATTTTTACATCCAAGCCTAGCTCATAATATGCTTCACTCCCGGTATCCATTTCCCCTTCTTCCTTCCTCTTGTTTAAATCCTAACCAGCTTTAAGCTAAAGTGATTTTCATACTATACATAAACCCCTCCTCCAGCATTATGGATGATACGTTTTTCCTTAAAGATTCTAAGATTATACTATCAAGCATTTATTATATAGCCTTATATGGGCAGCTCTCTCCTCATAATAGAATGCAGCAGACTAATGTGTTTCCCAAGCAATGCAACAGATGGACTGCTTCAAATGCTGTTGGTGTCTCATCCCTTGGATGACTCCAGAAGTCACTTTTAGCTTGATGTGCAGTTCTCATATATGCTAATGTTTTCTTATCCCTGGTATCTTCATGACTGCCTGTCCCCAGCTGTGTTCTCTGGGCAGAATGGCCCAGAAATGCCAATGAGTTCAATCTTTTAGGGGAAACCCTCAATCAATGAAGGATTAGAGTTGCTGGATCAATATCCCAACTCCTTCACCTTTGATGGGAAGGTCCTAAAGCATGCTCTACATAGTTCCTCAGAAGATTCTTCTTTTTTTTTTTTTTTTTAAGATTTTATTTGAGAGAGAGAGAAAGAGAGAGAGTACAGAGGGAGAGTGAGAGGGAGTAGCAGACTCCCCACTGAGCAGAGAGCCCAATACAGGGCTCAATCCTAGGACCCTGAGATCATGACCTGAGCCAAAGGCAGACACTTAACCAACTGAGCCACCCAGGACCCCCTCCTTAGAAAACTCTTAACATGATTGTGTCCTGGTTATCCAGAACATCAACCAGTTTGGTTACTTGTCTTCTCTTCCTCCCCATGCTTCCTGGGAACATCATACAAATAAATTACTAGTACATAAATCCTTATCTCAGGGCCTGCTTTTTAGAGAATCACTGGCACAGCTGGCTACCTGTGCCAAAACTGATATGTCACCTAAAGGTAAGACATCCCCTGACTAGATTTCACTTCTTGGAAACAGATATAGAACCTTGCACAAATTCTTGAATAACAGAGATACTCAACAACTATCTGGAATCCATTGGTCAATAGATACTCTTGTTTGATTTGACCAAAATTGAAAAAGATTTCAATGTTTTTGCTCTTGTCTTATTTTCCCTCCCCTTCATATAAAGGGATCAATATTATATTCATAAAACAGAGCCAGAACTAGACAAGTTTATGATCCATTTTCCTTCCAGACTCAGGCTTCAGAAAGAAGGTTGCAATATGGGAAGCCCCATATTGACCATGGTCTCTGAAATAGATCTTGTACTAGTAAATCACCCTTTAGTGAATATTTAAAGCAATGTTTATAATGCCTCAGGGTCTCACGTTCATTAATTCTTTTAACAAAATGTGAGATGATGGGCTTTAGGCCTTTTTGAAAGAATTCCAAACATTAAGAAGCAGAGTCATAAAGGAATTTTTGAGAATTGAGGAACACTAATGAATTTCTTAGTACTCATTTCAACTGGCAATAACAGAAAATCCAAAATAAACCAGATAGTATTTATCCATCTCTCAAAAAAAAAAAAAAAAGTTGATACTGGGTGGTCCAAGACTGATATGGCATCCAACAGGGCCAGGGATCCAGGTTCTTTCTCTTTTGCTGCTCCTCAGCCCATGGTTCCATTACCTAGATCACCCTCTAAGATGGTTGCTCTAGCTCCAGCCATCATACCCACATTCCAGCTGGCAGAATGGAGAAAATGAGAGAAGAAAGAAATATTGCCTCCCCATAAGGGCACTTTCCAGAAGTTCAACAGCCTGCTTTGACATATACCATATGTTTTTTTTTTAAGATTTTACTTATTATTTGATGGAGACACAGTGAGAAAGGGAACACAAGCAGGGGGTGGGGGGTTAGGAGAGGGAGACGCAGGCTTCCTGGTGAGCAGGGAGCCTGATGCAGGGCTCCATCCGAGTACCCTGGGATCATGACCTGAGCTAAAGGCAGACACTTAACAACTGAGCCACCCAGTGACCCCAACGTATACCATATTAACCAGAATTTAATCCCATGGCAATCCTTAGTTATAAGGGAAGCTTTACTCCAAGCAGCCTACGCTAAGCTACAAGTTAGAGGTTATATCACAAATATTTCTATAGAATGGGAGAATGGACACTGGGGGACAATTGGTTACATCTATCACAACTGATATGTCACCCAAAGCTGCTCAGATCAGAATCTGATGCTAGAAAATAAAATATGTACATAGTAAGTGAGAAGTAGATATGGATTATCATGCAAATGCATAATTGCCCATTTTTTAAAATTTTTTCTTCATTTATTTTCAGCATAACAGTATCATTATTTTTTCACCACACCCAGTGCTCCATGCAATCCGTGTCCTCTATAATACCCACCACCTGGTACCCCGACCTCCCACCCCCCCGCCACTTCAAACCCCTCAGATTGTTTTTCAGAGTCCATAGTCTCTCATGGTTCACCATTATTGATGCACCAACAATTTCACAATCACAGAATGGGGAGGTGGGAGGAGGGAGTGAAGTAGGATTTCAAAATATCAATAACCGAAATTTAATTTAAGCTTATATTGGAATACCATGTGCATGCTTCTTTTGATGAAACCAGTTATTAAAAAAAGAGACCAAAGCTAGAAATTATCAGAACAGAGTCCAGTGTGATTTATGGGAAGATAATCTGGGTATAGTGTTAGCAGAATAATCTAGAACCTTCAAAAAAAAAAAAACCCTACATAACTATAAGTCATATACTGGGCTATACGGGGCCAGAAGATAATATTCGGAGGGATTTGAAGACCATTAGGCATTCAAATCAACTCACAAGCCAGGCAGAGGCACCAGAATGCTACCATCTACAAATAGTACCACAGTTGGCATCTGTCCCCTCTGTTATCCTACCTCCAGATGCCATATTGAAATGAACATACATTACAAAGATTCTACCCCTCTTTATTTATGGACACCTTTGCACAGGGGAACTAGGATTATCACTTTGTACAAAGCTGCAGGCTTCGAAAAAGGACACTCAGAAAGTGCAAGAAGGCAGGCTTATACTAGAGAAGCTTGAAGGGCCTTTGAAAAATCAGACAGAAGCCATATTCCTGTTCACCATGTTGGTTCTAGAATCCTTTTATTGAGAGGTGCTGTGAGCACTGCAACCAGACCATGAGAACCAGATTAGATCAAGTTCCTTCTGGCCTATGTAATGATAAGGGACATGCCCCAGATTCTCAGGGACCATCAATTTTACAAAGTGATGGGTTACCCACGTGTCACCTCTTTGACACTATCTTATGAAATTCTGTAAAAGGAAACAAGATAATAGGCATTGAATAATTCAGTTCAATGGTTATCAATTGTTTTAAGAAAGATGCAAAAGTTACCATTTTTTCTTAAAAAAAAAAAAAAAAAAGGACCATCATTGGTAAATGACTAGTGAACAAGTTTTATCCTTTTTCTCTCTTTGCAGTTTTGCTTGGTCAGCCTATTACACACAAACCAGTTTGAGCTATACCAGACTTTATGGGTTTTTCCCTCCTTTTAATTAACTTTAAGATCTTATTAGCCCAATTATTAGCAATATGTTACAAGGCACCAAGACTGCAGCTGTGAGTGTGTCTTTATTAAAAAGGCACTGCCATGAGTTAAGAAACTTTCAGCATTATTATAAACTCTATCAAGGCTAGAGAGATAATTCAGTTTGCAAATTGGTCCCAATTCAAATTTGGCAAAGGAATGCAAATTAGGTTTGAATTAATTTGCTCCCCCCTCCCACTCTTCCCTCAAAACATCTAATTTCTATTAGCAATTAGCATCAGTAGACTTTACACTGGCACTTGGAAAGGTGTATCAAGCCATAAAATAAGAACCAAAGGTGTGATGTTGTTTTAACTTAAGAATTGATGTGTGAAGAAGGAAAAGAAATGGGCTTTTAGATATATCATCCTTCCCAAGGGACACATAAATAACCCTAAGTTTTACCCGGCTTGAAGGGCTAGAATATAGTAAACTGTTCTCTGCTTTACAAACCAGGCAATTCTAAGAGGAACAAGAATGAATTTGTCAAAGACTCAGCCCCACGGAACATTCTAAATATAGAACCAGCTTGCCTTTGTCCACAGCTATTCCCTTCTAACAGCTTCACCAAGGGCTCAAACAGCAGGTTCCTTTATTAAAAATGGAGCTACTGTCTTCAGGTGCAGAATATATCTAGGGCCTTTTCTAGGGAAAAATAAAAGAAAATGCTAACCTAGTGCACTCCAGGGATCTATACATTCTAATCCAGGTTCACAGAGTGTCTGATACAAAAACTAAGACCACAGGACCACAGCTCTGCCTGCCCCCTTCCACACCTCTTATATTGTACTCCAGTGGTTCTCAAACATTAGAATGCTTTCAATCACTTGGAATCTTTAGGAAAACACAGATTCCTGGGTCTTACCCCCACACACACCTGCCCCCTGCAAAGATGCTGATTCAGTACATGCTGGTAAAACACAGGAATTCTCATCGTACTGGAATGTTTGGTGATTCTGAGCAGGGAGTCTTTGGATCACACTGGTTTTGGTTTTCTGTTGTTTCTGTTTTGTTTTGTTTTGTTTTGTTTTTGTGATTTGGCCCCAGTCAAGGAAAATAAATAGGCAAATAAAACAACTTACCTCTTCTTTGGTTCCGCTAGAAGTGGGCAATTTGGTAATTATCAAAAACTCATAACAGACATAAATAACAAAGTTAGGTAAGCCCGCCATGCCCAATAATTTAATTTTAAAATGTTACTGTTAAAATGTAGATGAGTTCACCAGATTAGCTCAGAAGCCCATTTCATATCTAAAAAGCAATTGGACAAAATAGATCTGAGCCATTGGAACAAAAGCTCCTATAGCACCTACTAGCAAGAAAGAGCTACAAAAAGGAAGTAAAAAATCTGTTAACCTTTCATATTCATCAAGAAAAATGAAACATGTATTTGTGTATTTCAGATTTCTACAGTATCTTCTATAAGTGATCTCACACCCTTGCTACAGAGTTTCTCAACCTTGGCACCATTGACATTTGGGGCAGGATAATACTTTGCAGTCACGGTCATCTTGTACCATTGTAAGATGCTTAGTAGTATCCTGGGGTTCTGTGCAAAAAAATGCAATAGTAGCTCTTCCCTAGTTATGACAACCAAAACTTCTCCACATTGCCAAATGTCCCCTGGCCAGTGAACAATTATGATTGCACTAGTATTCCACAACATCACATAGCGCTTATCAAGTACAAATGTGCATACTATTATAATAATTTGTTTAATTTGATAAATTATACATATATTTCATATATTTTATATATATATTATAAGTAAAATATAGTTAATGCTACTGTTGCAAATATAGCTAACATTTATACATGCCAAGTGCTATGATTTTTAAAAAAGAAAAATAGCATCTTCTATATCTGATCTTGCTTAACCATCCTTATCAACTCTTTTCCACGGATAAAAACACTCAGGTTTAGAGAGGTGAAAGGACTTGCCCAGAGTGGTAAGTCGCAGAGCAGAACTTCACACCCAGTGGCTTTATTCCAGAGCCCACATATTTAACCTCCACTCTTGATGAAGAGAAATTGATGATGTCTGTGACCCCTCATAGTTTTTATCCCCAAACAGGAAACACTAACACAGACATTCACATGAAAATAAACACCAAGCCAAGAGAAGCTGCTCAGCAAAGGATACAAAATTCTACAAATGAGTGACATTCCAATAAACCTCATTAATTTTGATTCATTCCTTTAGAACTTGCCATAGTACAAGAGGGAGCTGAGCTAGCACAGACCTTTCCACTACGTACAAAAGAAATAACTGGGAAGCAATAGTATATAGAAGGGTCCGGGGGTGGGGGTTCTGTGCTGGAGAAAACACACAAACACCCGCTCCTATACGTTCCAGTTACCATCTATGCAAAAACCGACTCTGCTTAAAAGCTAAATGCAAACAGCTCTTCTAGTTACTGAAGTAGTTCCTCTACTGGGCCACATTTTGCCTATCTACAGTGATGGTATTCACTCAAAATTAATAAAATGGCATTTTTTTAAAAAAAATAATTTTCAGATATTCTCTGATACTATTTAGGACCTCCCTCTCTGGGCCTAGGGACTGCTGATCACTTCCAAAAGCTGTCCACACAACCGTGACAGAAAGCCATCACATATGGGTCAGGATGGGCCCTCAAGATGATGTCATTCAACCTTCCTGCCCTGGTACATCAGAATGAACGATGTTTTGAATTTGTTTTGTACATAGGCATATCCTTGACATCTTGAAATTTTAAGCATTTCCTGTGTCTCAGATATTGTGTTAAATGCTGGAGATACAGAGAGGAGGTAAACACTGTTGCTCCCCTAAGTGACTTTACAAACTGGTGGGGGATATGGATGGGGGTTGCCGGATGCGTTCAGTATGTGTGCAGGTGACCTGTGTGCTGGGCTAGCTGAAGCACGGAAGGAATGATTAAAGAGAAAGACTTCCTGAAGAGGGTGGCTCCTGGACAGCCACCAAAAGGACAAAAAGGAAATATCTCAAGCCAGTAGATGGGATTCCCTGTGGTGACGCGATGTGGGGAATTTTCACTTTCTTTTTACTGCTTTTCTGTACTTACTGAAAATTTATCAACGAAAATACATTTCTGATATAATGAGAAAAATACCTTAAAGAGTAAGTGACAAATGGGAATAAAGTGTAGTCCACCATTTCTGGGAACGTTGCCGTGCAGGGAATCAATGAAATAATGAAGCAGGTAGAGGGCAAGGTGGGTGAAGAAGGGGACTTTTCCTTGTTTTGTGATTTTGTTTTGCTTTTATTTTTTAATTATTTTTATTAACACATAATGTATTATTTGCCCCAGGGATATAGGTTTGTGAATCATCAGGCTTACACACTTCACAGCACTCACCATAGCACATACCCTCCCCAATGTCTATAACCCAACCACCATATCCCTACCCCTCCACCCCCCAGCAACCCTCAGTCAGTTTTATGAGATTAAGAGTCTCTTATGGTTTTGTCTCCCACCTGAGCCCATCTTGTTTCATTTTTTTCCTTTCCTACCCCCCACAACCCCCCTCCCTGCCTCTCAAATTCCTCATATCAGATAGATCATATGATAATTGTCTTTGACAGAGAGAATCTAAAGCAGGCTCCCCACCCAACGTGAAGCTCTATCTCACTACCCTGAGATCATGACCTGAACCAAAATTAAAAGTCCAACACTTAACTGACAGAGCCACAAAGACGCCCCTCCTTTTATCTTCTTTTTAAGCTGAAAGCGACTTGAGCATACTTACAAGCTGTAGGAAAGGTGGCAGTTGAAAGTACACGAGAAAGGACAAACAGATGGAACAGATGGAATAAGACCTCTGCCTTAGTCCTAGAAGATCTACAAAAGAGCCATTTGGAAAGGTTAACATCAGTTAAGAGAAATGACATCTCTAAAGAAAGAGGTGGGAGTGGGGAGACCTACATATGGTGTGAGACACTGATTGGGACCTTTGTCTGTTCCCTTGAGGTCACCAAAAATAGGTCTACAGTGAAAAGGATCCCCTCTATAAATAAAGTTACTAAAGTCTGCTGAATCCAGTTCAAAAGAGCCCCCCCCTTCTCTGCCTGAGAGTCCCACATGCCATGGAGTGAGGGACGCTGACCCAGCTGACAATTTACCATCAAAGCTCTCAAACAATTGCCACAAATATAGCAAAATACCACAGTTCATGAAGCAAGACTTCCTTTCTTTCTCAGAGTGGATGAGGATGCTTCCCTCCCCTCCCCAGTGCCAGGAAAGAGAGTCCCCACAAACATCATTTCTAATATTCACCTGTCTGTGCAAGAAGGGGACTTAGCATTTTGCTACTTGATTGGAAGTTTACTCAACACCAGGCTTAGATCTCCTATCCTGGTGCTATGGAAGAAAAGTGAAGAGCACACTTGTCAAATCCCAGTTCACAGACAATAGCTCTGGGATAAACGATATCACCACAAACTGGGTCATAGAATTGAGTGAAGCAAAGGGTGATTGGGGGCCAATTTGGGCATTGAAGGAAAGATATGACTGAGCTTGACAAGCAAACACAAAAACTTAGAGAAGCTTCTATAAGTTGAGTCTCTCTTCCATGCATCTCTCAGGACCTACACCAATCCACCATGAGCCTATAAATTCATGAGCATGCATCATATTAGTGGTGATCACATCCCTTTCCCTTCTCTCCTCCCCAATACCAGAGAAGAAAGAGAAAGGGCAGGGGAGGGTGAGAAACAAGAGACCACTCACCAGCTCCACTCCCTTGCTAGCCTCTGTAGCCACAAATCTGGGCTGCACTGGGAAAATGGGGGGAAGGGTTGGAGGTTGGATAGAAGTAAGTTTTAATAACTGAGATAGACTGTTTTAATATCTGAATATAACCAGATGTATGGAATCATACTAATTTGAATTTAAAGGCAACTTCCATCAGTGAGAAAGGTTGGATCTTACAAAGCCAAGGCAATTGTTAGGGGCAGAGAAAATATTTCATGCTTTATCTTATGGCTTAGACTCTTTCAAAGTAATTATATACATATATGAATCTGTATGTATACATATGTGTGTTTTTAAGGCATTATTATAATGACCAACAAGGCTGCTGTGGAAGAACATTTGTATAGTTTGAATACTGATTAATTCTGTCCCTTTGTTTATAGTGTTCTTGGAAAGAGATAAGATGACAAAGGGAATCAAGTAATAGAATTCAACCCTTGTCTGCAAATAGAACCCTCTTTAGAAGGAAGACAGACATTTCTCAAAACCTAACAAGAAAAAGAGACATTTTCCTTTCTTTTATTCATAGGATAACCAAAAGGCACTTGATATCTGCCCAGAAGTCTGGCTTGCTCTCTGAAGATGAAATCCCTTTGATCTTAGATAGCAGAACCCTGACTGTTCAGCCTCCCACTGCTGGCCTACCCGTAAGCCCTTCACTGGGGCCTCAGAACATGTCCTCCTGATTCTGGACTATTCTGCCATTGGGCCAGCCCCTGTTTGGGGGTTCTTTCCTTTATCCTCTATCCTTCCCCTAAGGTCATCCTCCCAGCACAAAAGCCTACTCAAACCACTTTCCTGTTAGAAATCCTCAGAGACTTTCCATTGCCCACAAGGCTGTTTGCAACATGGGGCCAGCCTGACCTTCTAAACACAGCCCTGCCTTGTTTCCCGCCTTACCCAGCCCTCACCGCTTATTCCAACATCCAGGTTGCAGCCACATTGAACATTTGCTTTTCCCTAAACACACTATTTTTATGTCTTAGTGCCTTCTTACATGCTTTCCCAACTCCAGTCTCTTCCTTGCAAAACCTACCCTCCAGAACCCAGTCAGAATACCTTCCCTGCGGAGGGACCTTCCCTTCCTCTCTGACACCAAGCCAGCCACGGCCTTCGCTGTCGTCTTCTACAGTGTTGGACATAATGTGGTGTACTTGGCAGAAAAAAATGTCTAGCGTCAGTGTGAAGAGTAGACAGGATTGAGGCCAGGATATGGGGAGGCCTATAGGGGGCTTTTCTGGACAGGAAACAAATAATGAAAACTTAAATAGGGGAGTGAATTGGGGAGTGACACACCAGATGGGGAGAATTTGGGTAGATTCAAATTTAAATTATTCCCAGAACCCCAAAGAACCAGATTAAGCACTCACATTAAATACTCAGGTAACATTTAAAAATTTTTTTTTGAATTTAAAGTCACCTCCTTAAAGTTATGATTGCTTTATGGAGTTTATCATAAAATAAAGTCATTAAAATGGATTTGGTTGAATTTTACCATTGAGGAGAAAGCAAAAAATGAAATTATACATGTAAATATAGTAGAAATAGTAAAACTATCTCTTTTAAGCTAGCTAGTTAAAAGAGCATTTGTTACCATCGAACACACCAAAAAAATTACAAAATTTTAAGAGCAGATAATTGTCTTATTTTATAGCATCTTCTTGAGATATACTTCACATACCACACAGTTCATCCATTTAATTTACAAAAAATTTGTGCATTTCAGTGCTTTTTAGTATTTTCACTGAGCTGCATATCTCATCACCAGTATCTAATTCTAGAACATTTTCATACTCCAGAAGGAAACCCCATACCCATGAGTAGTCACTACCCATTTCTTCCCAAAGAGATACTGATCTTTACTACCTAATGTGGACATTTCATATAAGTAGAATTACACACAATGTGGTCACTTGTGAATAGTTTCTTTCTCTTAGCATAATGTTTCTCTTGGCACATGTTTCTCTTGTAACATGTATTCCACTTAATTTCTTCATAATACCAGCTAATATTCCATTGCATGGATAAACTACCTTTTGTTTAACCATCTATCTATCCATTGACAGATATTTGGGTTATTTGCACTTTGGGGCCATAATAAATGATGCTTCTATGAACATCCATGTACATATTGGCTGAATATATATTTTCATTTCCTCTTGGGTATATATCTGGAGTGGACTTGCTGGGTCATATGTAATCTTGTATTTAATCATTTGAGGAACTGCCCAACTGTTCCCCAAAGCAGCTGCTCCATTTTACATTTTCTTCAGCAATGTATAATTATAAAGTGACCTCTCCACACCCCCATCAACTCCTGTTAATCTCTGTCCTTTTGGGTCCAGCCATGCTTGTGGGTGTGAAGTGAAATCTCATTGTGGTTCTGCTTTGTGCTTCCCCAGTGACTAAATGTGTTGCATATCTTTGCATACACCAACAAACCATTTGTACATCTTCTCTGGAAACATATTTATTCTTCCATTTGGAAGAATGCCTATTTCTTTTGCTTATTTTGAAATTTGATTATTTGTCTTTCTATTGTTAAGTTAAAGACTTATTTATGTATTCTAGACACATGTGCCTTACCAATTATATGTTTTATCAATATTTTCTCCCATTCTCTGGGTTGTCTTTTCACTTTCTAATGGTGTGCTCTGAAAAAGACATTTTTAAAAATTTGCATCCTATCTGATTTATCTCTTTTTCTTTGGTTGCTGTGTTTCATTATCTTTTAGAAAAGAATGATTTTTATGAAACTATGGGATCGTTTAACTGAGCTGTATATAAGATTCTTTTATATCTTTCCCCTGCCTACAAAAACAGAATGTAAGTACCATTTTCCTCAAGAGTTCAGTCATTTTCCCTAACACTTGGATTGCCTCTTCAAAGCTAAAAGACTATAAGTAATGCCAACCAACTCTATCTTTAGCAAGGGCAATTAAGCAGCATGTTTCGGGCTTATCACTTCTATGTCATTTTATTAGCTAAAGCAATTAGAAGAACTTATCATTTTTAAAAATCACATAATTATTGACTATCGCAACCCCTGTTACCGAGAAAGGTGATGACTTGTACACTGCTCAGAGGTAAAATGGAAATAAAGAGTGAAAAAGAAAGCCTGAAAGATAAAGGTGAAAGGGGGAAAGAAATATAAATTATAATTAGAGTGAAACGCTGTGGAAACTTAATGCAGTTTTTAAGACTCTTTAACTCAAATTAATTAAAATGAAAGAGGCTCAATATTTGCATGGGTAGAATTTTGATTTAGAAAGTTAAATTATGTCTTTTAATGAAACCTCCCACCTATTCCTTCTTACTTAAAAGCTTTTAGGGAGCCAAGTAAAATGTTTTCAAGGTCTAACTTATAAAATAATTAATAAATAGCATGGCATGGAGGCATGAATTTAAAGAGCATGCAACAAATCTTAATTTAAATCATCTCAAAATCCACATACCTCTTGAGGGCTAGGCTCCTCGGTTGTTCACCTTTGGGGCTCCAGGCCTCAACTCGGGTCTGCACTGAGAAGGTGCTCGAAGACCGAAACTCTTCCATCGAATTAACCTTTGTTACAAAGCATTCCGAATAAACTCAGAGGTAGCACGGACCTCTGAAAGTTCACTGTGGGTATTTCTTCCTAGTTTTACTTTTAATAGCATAGGTCATTCTGTACGTGTGCTTTTCCCCCTCAAGTTTTCATTGAATGTCATTGAGAGAACCCTTTTTAATTATCCCTCTTGTTTTACTGAGATCTAAAGGTTCACCCGCAGGACTAACCTATTTGGTTTGATTTGGATAACGTTAATGAAATTATGCTGTGGGACCAACCTATCACCTTTCAGCTTGAAAGCTGCCATCCTGCTTCTGTCTTTTTACAAAGCACGATCTTCTCTCTCTCATTGTCTTCCAGCAGGAGACAAGGATCCCAGTACACGGGGAGGCTGGCCCAGCGCAACGTGAGCCACACATCCGTTCTGGATAACCACTTTTTCTTCATGCCCTTCCATTCTCTGTGTCTGCTCACATTCGGATCAGTTAATCCCCATCCTCACATAGATTTCTGCCTGAGAATCAAGGCCATGAAATCCAGGTGGTCTTCTTCTGCCCCTCCTCCAGCTGTGCCCCATCTGCCGAGGGTAGGGGGTCAACAGAGTGAAGGGACTATGCCCACCCAGAGTCTGGGACCACCACCCTCAGGCCATGGTTTAGTGTCCTGGAGTTTATTGCTCAAATGCTGCCCCAAGTGCACTTTCAAGATCTGGACAAGGCTTCTTTCCTGGGTCAATCCTTCTGTAGGCAGATCTTTAGGCCAAAGGGCCACCCAGGGCGTGACTGTGTACAAGAGGGACACAGCTTGAGTATATGGGGACAAGGGTACAAACGTGCAATTATTTAATATCTTCAGTGGGTGGAATGAGAAGAGTGTGAGCCTTTAGCGTGGATGGCCAAGGCCAGCCCTGCTCATGCCACAGCATTTCAGTAATTTCTGAATTCTAGGTAGTCTTAGAATAATCCAAGCTGTGTTTCCCTAGGTTATTACGAAAGATTATCTAAGTAAGAGAACAGAACAGATTTTATTTAAAATATTAACTTGATTTCTAAATATGGTATATAGGAGTCCGTTTCTACTTCCTCTCTAGACCCTGGTAATGTGAGCAGTGGGCCTGGTAGATTTAAAGCCCGAGTTCAGTTGATTCATTAGAACTCTTTATTATGTCCCTATGTTGTGCTAAGCACTTTTTTAGGCCCTAAGCATCAGCAGCAAACCAGACTGATGAAGTCCTGCTTTCAAGGAGCTTATGTCCCAACAAAAGAAGACAAGTGATGTCTAGGTAAACCAATGTATGCATTTATTTACTCACTCAACAATTATCAATTACCAAATTCTGTTCACAGCACTAGGGACTGTAAGCAAAACAGACAAGCATTCCTGGCCTCATGGAGTCTATATTACAATTTTAAATATTAATAAAATAAACAAAGAAATAAAAATGGGTAAATTCTAGAGAATAACACTTGAAAGACATTGGCCCCATAGATGAGGCTGTCAGGAAGGCATCTCCGGCAGGATCTGTAGGATGAGAAGCAGCAAGGAGTGCAAAAAGCCAAGAAAAGAGCATCATATGGAAGGCAAACGAGGTGCAAAGGCTAGGAAGTGAGAATTTGGGGTATTCAAGGAACAGAGGAAAACACGCATTGCTGGAGCTTCATAAAGCAGATGGTGACTGTTGCTATACAGTCAAGAAGAAGGCAACTGAGGGTGTTTTTATTCATCATGCATTAGAGCTAAGTCACTCCATCCTGTGTTTTCTGGGGGTGTCGGGAAAGGGGCAATGAAAGACTGCAGTAGGAAAACAGCACCTGTGAGGAAGGATACCCCATAACCCGGTCCATTCCTGCAGACTGTGCACTTAGGCTTGGGAGACCTCAACAGCAAACTGAAAGGTGTGTCAAGTCCTCCACAGCAGAACCCCAAGAGTCTGTGGCTGCCAATAAGCTAGAGCAGTGCTCGCTATGCATCCCATCCAACAAGCCTCTTAAGGAGCCTGGACATGGTCCACTGTCTGTAACTACTGACTGACATACTTCAGGCTAAGGAACACTGGCTCTTGGAATACACTAACATACAGGTTTGTCTGCATGCCAGACAGTGATTCAATGCTTCCTACAATTTCCCTCACTTAAAAGAAGTCTCACAGATTAACCATGAGGTATCATTACTTCTTTTTAATAGGAGAGACTAGAGCTCAAAAAGGAGAAGCAAATTTTTCCAAATCACATGTTGATAAATAGTGGATCTCTGCAGGACCTGATGCCATCTGCCTCAGCAAACAGAATATGGTCACTGGCCTGATTTTCACCAAGCAGTAAGTGCTCACTCTGGAGCAAGGCACATCTAGAAACCCAGTTTAGCTACTGTGCCACTGTGTGACCTTGAGTGAATTATTTCACTCCTCTGTGTCTCAATTTTCTTCTCTATAAAGTGGAGACAATTGCATAGTGATCTGCTCTAGCAAATTAATTGAACCCAAAGAGAGAGTCTTTGTAACCTCCCGTCTCTGGCCAGAAGCACAGGTGATAAAGTCAGCATACCATTGCTGTCTGAAATGGAGGGCAGGTTTGTGGGACTGAGCCCTTGACCTATGTAATCTCACCCTATTCCCAGGTAGATAGTGTCTGAACTGAGTTGAATTGCAGGACACCCAGCTGGTATCAAAGCATTGCTTGGTGGTATGGGGAAACACGCCCCACCACCATGATGGAATTGAGTGCTCAGATCCCTTAGCATGTCAAGCGTCTGGATTGTAACAAGCACTAAAAAATGTTCACTGATTGTATTATTATTCTTTGCTTTGCCGCTCTCTTCTGTTTAGCACTTGCCATGGAGTCCCAGTTGTTTACTTATCCTAAGTGTTCTTTCACCTGCAACTACCAGACATTTAAAGATGTGCCAGAGCTTGTCAAGTAGAGGGTGCTACAAGTGAAATATGAGTCATGATCTCTTGAAGAGCAAACCATCCATCTGGAGAGTCAACACCAATACTCGCAAAAGAGTTCAATTCTAGGCAGTGAGTTACTGAAACAGTTGAGAAATGGTCATCCTTATGGGTGGGTATGTCTTCTTCATTTGAAGCATCTCTTGATTTTTTGCTGAGTAGCCTGAGCCTCCATGGGACACTCTAATTCAGAGCCTAGTGAATGTCAGACAATTGTCTTTCTCTTCTCTTGCTAAATTAATCTGTCGTGAAGATAATACCCGCATAAGCACTAGTCATCATCCTTAGAGTTTCACAAATAAAACCCAAGAACTACTGGAGCAGAATAAAAATCTACTGTATATTTATGCACACTTGAATATCCAGGCTTCTTTATGGCTTCTATCAAGGTTTAAATATTTCTTCCTTGTACCAGATTTATTGAAAACATGGAGCACATAATTTGGGCAGGTGGTGGAAAGGGTTGCATGTATTTAGGAGAAGGTAGGGTGATTAGCTCCATCTCCACCATCATGCTCGTGCACATCCACTTAAAGTCTTTCTGGCCAGCCCATTCACAACCCTCATAGGAGTCTTTTGTAGGCGTCCATTTCCCATCTGGGACAGCTGCTTTCTGCATTGTATACAAGACTCCTGTCTTTATAAATGAGATCACATTATTAATGAAGCACTGGGAGTCCATAGACGGTATGAGCAACTGGGTACATTTAAGGTATTGGCATTGATATTATTTTTTATTCCTTTTTATTTTTTAGAGAGAGAGAGAGAGAGCAGTGGAGAGGGGCAGAGAGAGAAGGAGAGAGCAAATATTAAGCAGGCTCCATGCTCAATGCAGACCCCAACATGGGGCTCGATCTCACAACCCTGAGATCATGACCTGAGCCAAAATGAAGAGGTGGACACTTAACTGAATGCGCCACCTGGGTGCTCCTTTATTGCTTTTTATTCTTAATGGCTAAAGGGAGACATGAGTGATCTAAAATAGTGGTTTTCAATCTATGTTGCTTACAAGTCACAATAAAATATACATATAATGTATACCTTAATGCAGTAACTAATTCTGAAAATAAAGTTTCATGTTTTATTACTTACCCTTCCTAAGGGCCATATATTCTGATAGTTTCTATTCTATTAAAAAAAAAAAAAGCACTGGTTGCAATCTACTCAGCTGATTTTATGACTCATTAATAAGCCAAAACTTGCAGTTTATAAAACACTGTTGAAAAGTCTAAAACAGATCCATATCCATTAGTGTAAGACAAAGTAGGGTCAGGTCACATATATTCCCCTCTCCCAAACAACATGTGCACATATGCACTCAGAAACTACTCATTTTTTTAGAGTACATAATATTAATCCAAGATAATTGGTCACTTCCCTGATTATTCTCTTGGTACTCAAGAGAGAACAGAATTGCTCATTAGATGAGCTATTTGCATCCAATTCCCAATATGTCATTTTATTTTAGGAACACAAAAACCACAAAACATGAGCCTTCTGAGAAGTATGCATATTTACATGTACTTCTAGCTTAGAAGTCTTCAACAAGAAGATTTTTCTCCTGAGATTTTTGGATGGGTTCATTTGTTAATAGAAAATGCAAACATGAATGGTTTCATTTTTAAAACATTGCAAGTATAGCTTAATTATGAGTAAAGGATGCGGATAAGAAACAGTGGAAGTTGGGGGGGAGAAGAGAAAAGGAATAGAATTGGAGAGGGAAAAATACAGATTTAAAGCATATTTTGTTGCGGGGTGCCTGGGTGGTTCAGTTGGCTAAATGTCTGCCTTCAGTGAGGTCATGATCCTCATCATGATCCACATCAGGCTCCCTGCTCAGCAAAGAGCCTGCTTCTCCCTCTCCTTTTGCTGCACCCTGCCCCTCCAGCTCCTCTCTCATGCTCGCTAAATAAATAAATAAATAAATAAATAAATAAATTTTTTAAGAAGACATTTTTTGCTGCTTATAAATCTTTTAATATATTGTTGTAATTAACATTAATTAAATATTCTACATTTATAGTATAATGCCAGCCAAAATACAGCTCACTAAAAGCAATGTTGGTTTTTACTTATGAATAAAATTTATGACATATTTACACTCTTGCTATATAAATTCTTTTCTTTCTCAAGAAGATTTTGAATAAATTATGCTTAGGAGTTTTGTTTTGTTTCTCTAATTAGTAAATTTTTATTTTTACAGCAGTTTTGGGTTCACAGCAAAACTGAGGGAAAGTACAGAATTCCTACATCTCCCCTTTCCCCAGACATGCACAGTCTCCCCTACTACCAACATCCCATCCCACAGTAGTACGCCTGTTATACCCTATGAACCTACACTGACACACCAATTTCACCCAAAGTCCATAGTTTACTTCATTAGTGTTCCTTCCTGATGT
Organism: Mustela putorius furo; assembly: GCF_011764305.1. Lineage (NCBI taxonomy): Eukaryota > Metazoa > Chordata > Mammalia > Carnivora > Mustelidae > Mustela > Mustela putorius. The sequence continues at coordinate 25,622,289 of NW_025421341.1, forward strand.
TGTAGATTCTAGGGTTTGGATAAATGTGTAATGATGGGTATCCACCATTATTCTATCATACAGAGTGGTTTCATTGATCCTCTGTACTCTACCTATTCATCTTTCTCTCTAATGCCTGGTACTGATAATCATTTTACTGTTTCCATAGATTTTCTTAATCTCTCTTTAGCTTTGCCTTTTCCAAAACATTATTTAGTTGTAATCTTATAGTATGGAACCTTTTCAGATTGGATTCCTTCACTTAGTAATATGCATTTAAGTTTCTTCCATATTTCTTCATGACATGATAGCTCATTTCTTTTAGCACTGAGCAATTTTTCCATTGTCTAAGGGTATCACAGTTTATTTATCCATTCACCTACTGAAAGACATCTTGGTTGCTTCCAAATTTTGACAATGACAAATAAAGCTATTATAAACACACACGTGCAGTTTTTGTGTGGACATCGATTTCTTATGCCTTTGGGTAAATATCAAAGAGGACAATTGCTAGATTACATGGTAAGAATATGTCTGGTTTTGTAAGAAACTGTCAAATTGTCTTTCAAAGTTACTGTACCATTTTGCATCTTACCAGCAATGAATGAGGGTTCCTGTTGTTCTGCATCCATGTCAGCATTTGGAATTGTCAGTGTTTTGGATTTGGCCATTCTGATAGCTACAGAGTACTATCTCATTTTAATTTGCAATTCCTTGAGGACACGTGATGTTGAACATCTTTTCACACATTTGTTTGTCATTCCAATATCTTTCTTGGTGAGAAATGTCTATCTTTTGTCATTTTTCCAATCAGGTTATTTATTTTCTTATCGTTGAGTTCTAAGAGTTCTTTGTGTATTTTGGATAGTAGTCCTCTATCAAATGTGTCTTTTGCAAATATATTCTCCCAGTCTATGGCCATCTTCCCATTCTCTTGATGTTTGTAGATTTTAGTATTCCCAAACATGTAAAGCTAAGCAGCTTCCTAAGAAAAGAGAATATTTATATAATTTTCAGATTGAATTCTCAGGTAAATTAATCTCTGGTATTTCATTTGCATCAATACAGATTGTGGGGCCCTTGATAAAACCATGTTCCTTTCAGAAATAAAGGATAAGACCCAAAAATACACTTTTGTCTTCTCCAATTTGTTTTTTTACAGACCTTTAATTTTCCATAGCAAGTAAAATTTATTCACTCACAAACTGTTTGTCTTTTTAGGGGGAGGTGTGTGAAACCAAAATGGTGTTTTTAATAAAATAAAAAATAGATACTATGGGCAAAAAAAAAAAAGGGGGTGGGGGACAAATAGATCAATGGAACAGAACAGGGAGGCCAGAAATAGACACACATACATACAGTCAAGTGATCTTTGACTAAAAAGTGAAAGCAATATAATGGGGCAAAGACAATCTCTTCAACAACTGCGGCTAGAACAACATGGAATGAAATGAGTCTAGACACTGACCCTTCACGAACATTAACTCAAAATGGGGGTGCCTGGGTGGCTCAGTGGGTTAAAGCCTCTGATTTTGGCTCAGGTCATGATCCCGGAATCCTGGGATCGAGCCCCACATTGGGCTCTCTGCTCAGTGGGGAGCCTGCTTCCTCCTCTATCCCTGCCTGCCTCTCTGCCTGCTTGTGAACTCTGTCAAATAAATAAATAAAATTTTTTAAAAAATTAACAAAAAATGGATGACAAACTCAAATGTAAAATGCAAAACCATATAATTGCCAGAAGATAATACTGATAATACTGGGTGTGACAATAACTTTCTAGATACAACACCAAAGGTTGGCTGGGAGAAAAAGAAGTAACTGATAAGCTGGACTTCATTAAATTTAGGAACTGCTCTATTAAAAAAAAAAAAAAAAAGAATGTCAAGAGAATGAGAAGACAAGCCACAGACTGAAATACTTTTAAAAGACATGTCTGATAAAGGACTGTTATCCAAATTTCCCAAAGAACTCTTAAAATTCAACAATAAGAAAACAGAAAACTCAATTTGAAAATGGGCAAAGACTTTAACAGACACTTCACTAAAGATACACAGACAACAAACATATGCATGGAAAGATGCTCCACACCGTCTATCATCAGGGAAATGCAAATGAAAACAATGATAAGATATTACTCCACACTTACTAAAATGGCCAAAATTCAAAACACTGACAGCACCAAACATTGATGAGGATGTGGATCAACAGGAACTTCCATTCATTGCTGGTGGGAATGCAAAATGGTACAGTCACTTTGGAAGACAGTTTAGCAGTTTCTTTTAAGCTAAATATACTCTTACCATACAATCCAACAATTATGCTCCTTGATATGTACCCAAAAGATTTGGAAACTCATGTTTACACTAAAACTTGCACACAGATATTTATAACAGCTTTATTCATAATTGTCAAAATTTGGAAGCTACCAAGATGCCTTTTTGTAGGTGAATAGATAAACTGTGGTATGTCCAGGCAATGGAATATTATTCAGTGCTCAAAACAAATGAGCTATCAAGGCATAAAAAGTCATGGAGAAATCTTAGGTGCATATTACTAAGTCTGAGAAGCCAATCTGAAAAGGTTACATACTGCATGACTTAAACTATGTGACATTCTGGAAAAGGAAAAATTGCTTGCTAGGGTATAAGAAGGCATGAATAGGCTGAGCCCAGAGGATTTTTAGGGCAGTGAAAATATTCTGTATGCTATTTTAATGGTGGATACACATCATTATATATTTGGCCAAACCCACAGCATTTACAGCACTAAGAGTGAACTCAAATGTAAACTCTGGACTTTGGGTGATAATGACATGTCAGTGTAGGTTTATCAGTTATAATAAATGTGCCATTGTGGTGGGAAATGCTGATAACAAGCATTTGTTATTTGATACATTTGATAACCTATGCATGTGTGGGTGCATAGGTCTCTAGGATCTCTCTGTACTTTTCCCTCAGATTTTCTGTAAACCTAAATCTTCTCCAAAAAAATAAAGTATTAATTAAAGAAGAAAAAGATAAAAACATTAGAACAGTTGTGTAAGACAAAACTGCGAGGTTGACTTTATTAGTAAGTGGTTGAAAATTACAAATATTTTGAGTATAGATATTTTTCTATATGTGAAAAAGATGAGCCCTATTCTTCATACAACTTTATATAACTAAAAATATAAAAATACTTATTTCTACTACTGTTGTAGACAAGCATGAGGAAACACTTAACAGATCCTTCTTTGTTTCCATATTTCTCTGGGATGTCATAAATTCTGACTTTAGGTATGCATGAACGGTCAGGTTGATTTTCAACACAGAAGAGGAAACTATTCTGACTGTTGAATTACGTTTAATATTTAAGGAGCATTTTTATGCCTCCAAAATACTTCATCTACATTAAACACTGAAAACTGGAAAAGGATGGGTAACCTCATCCAATTTTAGGCAAGAATTCTTCAATCACTATTGTGCTACAAAGCTCAAAAAAAAAAAAAAGAAGAAGAAGAGTATTGAGTAGTTGTCAACATTTAATTAGATAGATTTCTTTTCTAAGGAAAGTTTATTTTTTCCAAATAATGTTTGTTCCTCCTGCCTCTGGAGGTCCTTTCTACCAATGCTAACATAAAGTCCCATGAAAAATCTAGTTTGACCTTGCATTGTTGATTGGGTATGATTTGCTCACCACCATTTAAGCTTGCAACAGTAGCATTCTGGAACTGTCTAGTGATAGCTTGGCCATTACGCAAGCGTAGTTTGGGGTAGGATATAGAAACATCTGAGATTCTTATGTGATCACAATATATTCTGGTCTTGACAGAAAGAGCCACCCCTTAAATTACTCAAATTTATAGGCATTAATACACAGATCTGGGATTTGGGTAATAGAAGCTGTCATTTTTATCTAGACGCAGTTCTGAATGAATAACCCAGAAGTGAGACACTAAGAAGCTGAATAAATCAAGTGGGATTTCTAGCAACTATCTCTGTAATTACTTCAATTATTCATGAGGCTCTGAATGTAGATGTTTGACCTATGAGATCTTGGAGGTCAAAAGACTTAGTTTCTATCCAGGACACCAATAACTACCAAAAAATACTTGTTTTCCTGCTCTACATGTCAGCTGGAATGTCTTCACCAAATTTATTTTTACTTTCTCTCCTCCAATTTAGAAAAAAGAACCTAAGCAGTTATAAAAATATATGAGATTCAGCCATGTCTGAAACCAAGCCTTAGGAACTCTGAAAAAGTAAAAAAAAAAAAAAAAAAAAAAAAAAAAAAAAAATGGAGCCTCTGAGAATAATCAGCTTGGTCCCCATAGGAGAAAGACTTTGTCAGGACCCTGCAGAGCCAATGAGAGGCAGCATCTCCAGCATAGACAAGGGTTACATTACCCAGGATTTTTGGAGTTCCTATTAAAATAGCATCTAGATTTTAATCCAACACCGACAGCTAATTTGAAATAGGGATGTGCAGAGCCTGGGAGCAAAGTCCAAGAGGAGGGAAAAGGAAATTAGTGTTCATTGAAAGCAGATTATTCTAATAATCACTAGTATTATTATTATTAAGTAATAATAGTAAACCAAAAAAAAAAAAACTAACATTTACATTGTACTTAAATTGTACCAGACACTGTTTTGTGAGTTTTCTCTAGACATCGTGTCACATATACAAAAGGCCATTTAATCCTCACAACAGGCTTTTGAGGTAGGCCCTATCATTATCCTTCAGAGCCTCTCTTCACGTCTTGTGGCTTTTTTGATGCTAGACTCCGTTCTCCACCCCAAGCAAAAAATAAGACAGTAATATGTAACTGCAAACACATGAGAACATGATGTATATTTCATAAGAAGATGAGAAAATATACCACACATCCTACAAGGCTTCATTCATCTCCATGCTAGACATTTTGGTTCTCATTACACAACTATCTTCATGGATAGAGCCTCTAGAAACTATCCTCTCATCCAAACCCTGAGCATGAAGTCCACTCAGCAAGACAAAGCCTGGCTGCCACACCACCCAGTCACCCTTCAGGAACAGTTTATGTGCCATCATTTCCCCTCACAACTGCCTCCGGGTCATTTTATCTCTACCTTAAGTGCTCATCAAATTAGTCATCCAACCAGCAGGACTTTTCCTTGGGGGAAGAAGTTGATGTCAAGGAAATGAAGTGTCCTCTACATCGTCATATAGTGTTTTACACACCATTTATCAACTGTTACTAGTTTTTCACCACCACATTAGCAGGTAGGTATTATCACATCCTAGTTTAAAGGTAGGAGACCTGAGCTTTAGAAGTTAAATAATTCAGGGTTACAAGGAGGGTTCCATCCTGGTTTGCCTGGGACTATTCCCATTTTAATATAGAAAGTTTCAGGTTCTGGAGCACCCCTCAATCCTAGGCAAATTAGGGCCATTGGCCATCCTAATACTAAGAAACTAGTAATGGGTGTTTTCCAGCTCAGGTCTTCTGACTCTCCAAGAAGTTATCCAATGAACACTTGCTGAAAGAGAGAGATTTGGAGGAAAAAAAAAAAAAAAAGAGGGAAAGATGGAAGGAAGGAAAAAAGGAAGGGGGGAGAGAGGAAGGAAGGGGGAGAGAGAAGAAAGAAGGGAGGGAGGGAAGAAAAACAATGAAAATAAAAGGGAAGTAGAAGTTTCATGGTGACTTAATATCTCATGAGCCTTAATGTTATACTATCCATAATTTACTCTATACACAGCTTGAGTTATAGATAGATGAATAGACATGATGATGATGATGATGATGATGATAGAGGTTATATAAATGAGGATAGATGATAGGTAGATAGAAAGATAGATAGAAAATTGGCTAGTATTTAAGGGGCCCAAATCATAAATAATCCATAATGTTGACCTAGCATCCAAACCACAAACACTTGAATTCTCTCTATCTAGATCAGCACTACAGAGGTAGCTTAACTGCATAAAGAATAGTAGAAATAATATTTCATAGGTGAAATGAGCGATATTTAATCACAGTGGATTAGATATAGGAACCCAGCCAGCCCAGCAGCCTGACACCTTTCCAACTGGTATCCTTGGCCTCCAGTTTGGTCCTGAATCCTACAGCTTCAGGGAGGATTCTGTCACCTTATTCCAACAGGAGGATTAGCTGAATCCTCCTGCTGGAAGAGTTTCAAATCTGCCTCCAAAGAATCTTTCATGTGGAGAACTTGCTACCAGATGGTGTGATACAATGAAAGACAGAGACTGAAGGACAGAGAATGGGACCTCACTAACCACAAGAGGAGGAAGAGCCAGCCAAACGGTTGGTTTCTGGCTGCTTGCTGACAATTGCTTGCAGGAGTAGAAAACTTCAATATGAAGTTATAACATACCACATGGTTGCAAGGCTGTAGAGGAGGAAACCTATAGCCTTTACCTACCTCAGACTACTGGAGGCTTCTGATATCTACCAAAATAAACCTATGCTTGTGACTGGCTGGGCTAACACGGGTCTATTCTCAGCCCTGATCTGCTCTTGTGGGCAACCTCACTCATACCACAAAATTAATAATAATAATAATAATAATAATAATAATAATTTTAAAACCCTCTTTTAAGGAATAATACGTAAAATTTACATGCTTTAGCCAGAATGACTTTAGACAGTTGTCAATGAAATAAGACTTCTATTTCCACAAAGGCTATAATATATGAGCTCTTGAAGAAAGAATAGAATGAGCTATGATGATAGTTACCCGGCATCTAATTAAAACAAAAGAGCCTGAAAATGGCTTTCTTATTATAAGTGGTATTATTAAAGATGACAGATTGTCCTAGCTGCACTGCCCCAGCAAAGGACATCCTCTTTGCTTCTGGGAAGAGGAGAGTTAATCAGAACAAAATATGACTGTTAAAAATCCCTCCAATGTCCATGCTTGGAGATTTGTGTTCCATTCATTGATTCTTTTACCACCTCTTCTACTTTTGCCAACCCACTAAAACCCTTGTTGGGCCAGAAATTCAACTTCTATAAAATGGTAATTCTTTCTCACTATAAAACATTTAATTGAGTTAATATTTCAAGGTTTTCATTATGATCATAAGGAAGCACTAATGGTGAGGGGAAAAAAAACAGTCAGCAAAAAAATCTATTACTTTTCCTTTAGTGAGTATAGTCATTAGATCCTTCCTTAGGAAGATCTCATTTCCTGAAGGACCCGAACAATGATGAACTAAGAGGGAGAGTTGAAACAGATAAATACATAATCTTAACCAAATATAGGGAGAGTCAATCCAGGGCAAATTCAATAATGTCTACTCCTTGAGTGGGTTCCCTGTCCCATTTAATGTATTTCTCCCAGAAGAAATAGGCAAAGCAAATAACCATCCAGTGGCTCACTATCTGCATTCTTTTACAAGTTAAATTTCATATTTCCTTTGTGGTTTTTCAATTTTTCATTTTTAAGTTTTTTTACATAACTATAACTTCTTCAGAAAATAAATGAGTGTGGCTAATACTATGATACATGGCATATTCCTTTAATGGAACTATTCACTTTGCAAGAATTCTTCAAGTGATGCATAGGGCTGAACGTTTTACCCAAAAGCAGACTTTTTTTTTTTTAGGGGGGAGGGGGAGGGGCAGAGGGAGAGAGAGAATCTCAAGCAGTCTCCATGCTGAGTGTGGAGTCCAAGGTAGGGCTCAATTTCATGATCCTGAGATCATGACCTGAGCTGAAATGAAGAGTCAGATGCTTAACCAAGTGAGCCACCCAGGCACCCCCAAAGCAGAGACTTTTTAAGGCGGTAACAAAAATATTTCTGAGCTCATTGTGCTTAAGAGTATAGAAAAGGAAATGTTTTCCTTTTTCCCTGACCTCAATTTTAAGGCCTCTACAGAATCAGCTCTAACGGGCCCACTGATCTTTTGTGTCTAAGAATCCAATCTCAAAAACTCTGCACAGAAATAAGAGCAGCACTTGATATAAAAACAACTGAAAATGAGGGAGGGAATTGGCATAAAAAAATCTGAGGTATTGAACTCTTTGGTTTGTACAAACTTCTAAACTTTCCAAGCCAAACATTTGAGACAGGAAAGGTCAAGTTGGGATTCAATGAATACAGTGTTGAAAATGGGCAGTGACAGAGGTTACAGGCTGAGAGGGCATAGTTGGCTCTGTTTTGGGCTTCTCAGATCACATTGGGAGTGTTGTATTCACATTCCCTGGAGAAGGGAAAAAATCAAGACTCCAAAGTCACTACAGCAGAGGATGGGCCCTAAGACAAAATGAAGACAATTGGAGAAAAAAAGCAGGAGGACATATTTTAGCATAATCTAAGAAAGACTTTTCTAACTTTTGGAGTTGTCCAAAAATAAAAAGATTTACCAAGGTATTATACTTCCCATTCCTGGGACTGTTCAAATAGAGATAAAGGCTCTTGCGTGAGATGCTGGAGAAGGGAGCGAGATGCTTTGGAATTTCTTTTGCTCTGCCTCTGAATTCCACAGTACTTACCAGGATAGGTATTATGATATGCTGTACCTCAGAAATAAAGTCTGTATCTGAAAGTTAAATAAGAACAAGAAAGTCAGCATAGTAAAACTCAACTTACAATTTCTCCAATAAACTGGGTCTTATCTTTCTGTCCTAACAGGAAGGCTGCAGATCGTTCCTCTGTCCATTCTTAATATTCCCTTTCTTCTCCTTCAGGGTTAACAGATTTTAATTCATAGTAGCTTCACCTTGATCCTGTATTTTTATTTTCTCTTCTCTATGTTCTTCTTCTTACAGTATTTGGAGATATTGACATCTTCCCAAACTTGGAAAAAGAAAATTCAAGAATTACCTGGCGTCTCTTCTAGCTACACCTTGTCTCTCTCACTCCTTTCATGGTTAATCCCCCCAAACTATTGACTTACAAGCGCTATATCCCACTTTTCAAATACACCATCCAAACTAACCCTAGGTCAGGATCCTTGGTCTCATAGTCATGTCTGACATGGTTAAACCCTTCCTTTCTGTTCTGGTTGTCCTCTAGCCTCTCTGTTATCTTCCTCCTTTGTTGGCTTCTCTTTATATTCCCAATCTACAAATATTGGTTCTTCTTCTTTGTTCTACTCTTAATCCCCTCCATGGGAGACCCCACCCACATCCTTGGCTTTACTCACATCTATTTATACATTATAGATGCCAAAACCCATATCTCCAGAATCTCAGGTGTCCCTCCAAAGCTCTTGTCCTCCAACCACCCTCCTTTACTCAACTCCTACTCATCCTGCAGGATTCATCTCAAGTGTCACCACGGCTAGAAAGCCTTTCCTAATTCCCCTGTTTAGTGCTTCCTTGTGTCTGTATTCTTCTCAATCAAAGCAGTTATCACACTGTATAGGAACTATCTGTCAATATAGCTTTCAAGACTGTAAAATCCTTGGGCTTCTGCAGTGGGTTAAGCCTCTGCCTTCAGCTTAGGTCATGATATCAGGGTCCTTATTGGGCTCTCTGATCAGCAGGGAGCCTGCTTCCCCCTGGCCCTCTGCCTGCCTCTCTGCCTACTTGGGATCTCTCTGTCTCTGTCAAATAAATAAATAAAATCTTAAAAAAAAAAAAAAAAGACTGTAAAATTCTTGAGGCAGTAATTATGTTGTATTTATCTTTGTGGCTGGCATATAAAAAATATTCAATAAAAGTTTATTGAATGAATAAGACAATGGTGTTTGTCGATTATGGCAGACTCTGTACACAGGACCATTTTGTGGAGTAATGCAGCAGAACAACATTCTAGAATTTCTTCCTCATAAATTTGTAAGCAGGGATGGCATTTTGGAGCCTCATTTTTAACAAATCTGTTTTCCTGAGATGAATAACTCAGTGACATTTATTGTTCCACTCAAATAATAAATATTATTTATAGACAGTCTTTATATCTTCCTGTATAATAATAAGAATCATATATTTGTGAACTATTTTTTCTTAGGTTAATGTGCAATTCCTCAGTGACTTCTCCTTGATCTTCTGTGAGATGAGCCAGTGGGGAAATATTAAGAAAAAGGAAGAGGAGGAAGAATTGGGAGTTTTTATTTATTACTTATTATACTATGTAGTTAAAAGCAACTCTATTGAGCCCCTCCCCCATATCAGCCAGGATCCCCGTCAAAAAAAAAAAAAAAAAAGATGGCATTCTCAGAATTTAGCTAAGGAAAGCTTAATGAAGGGAACTTTGCAGGGTGTGTACAGTGGATGTTGAGCCCCTTAAGGACTATCAGCTGCAGGACGTGAATACGAGCCCTAGGTCTGAAGGGGCAAGGGGAAAAAATGGTGCCACAGGAGCCCAGATGAGAGTTGAAGCCACCACTCATCAGAAGTTGGGGTCATGGAAAAACATAGACACTATCAGTTGCAACAAAGATGGAGTATAAATTCTCCAGGCTTTCCTCCTCAGTCAGGGTAATTTAGACTCCAGGTTTCCCTCCTCCCTTCTTCAGGGAACTTTAAGGTACTTTCCCTTAGAAGAACCCACTTGGAAACCAGGATGCAAGGGAGAGTAGCCCATTCATTCTGCAAGTTAGAAAAGGACAGAAAAAAAAAAAAAAAAAAAAAAGGACAGAGAACAGGAGGCCAAAAGATGATATCCAGCCCACGCCCTGATTCTGCCTGGGTCTATTGTGGAGTACAGATTGGAAGAAGCAGTCCAGTGAAGGGGCTGATTGCTTCTCCTACTCTCTTTCTTGGCATATTTACATCAGTAAAATAAAAATCCTCTTAAATAATCTCCTCCTAACCAATTGACACATTAACCAGCTTCTGTCACCCTCTCCATACAACATCCTGCCTGCTACCCACCAGCCTTCCACTCAGTTCCACCAGCCTTCCACTCAAGTGAGTCACCCATATCCCTGGAGTCACTGTATTTGTTTCTAAACCTGCTTATGCCAGTTGTACTCGCTGTGTCATTGTGCTAATTAATGATCATGTCGACTATAAAAAATAAATACAAAATGGAAAAGGTCCTTAAACTTCCTCTCATTTTAACCTGCATTCCCTCTATAGGTGATCTCAACCAGTTTCATGGTTTAAGTTATTATCTATACGATAAGAGTTTACAAAGATAGTATCTCCTATCTGGATCACTACTCAACATCTTCATTTGAATATCTAACAAGTGTGGCTAATTGAATGGATTCAAAACTGAGCTTTGGATCTCCATCACTATCACTGTCTTCCTGAACCCCCAGTCTCACCCATCTCAGTTAATGAACCTTATCTTGCTACTAGCTCAGGCCAGAATGCTTGGGTCTTTCCTTGATTTCTTCCTTTTCATCACATCCCATACCAAATCTGTTAGAAAATCTGTCTTTACATTTAAATTATATCCAAAGTCTAATCACCTCTAATCATGTCCATGACCATTTGAGCCATCCTCATCTTGAATCCAAATTGTTGCAAATCTCCTAACTCATCTCCTTACATCAACCCCTGTAGTCACAGTCTATTCTTAACCCAGCAGTGTCAACCTCATGACTGATCCTGCCATTCCTCTTCTTAGATAAATTTGTTTCCCCATTTTCCTCACGGTAGAAGCCAAAGTCCTTATCATGATCCACAAGACCCTCCTTGGGTCCCTCTCTGAGCTCATGTCTTTGTCTTTCCTTCTTGATGACCCTGCTCTCCCTGCACTAGCCTCCTAGCAAGTCCTTGAACATTCCAGACACAGACACAAACTAGGGCTTTGGATCTCATTGTTCTTTATACCTGGAATGTTCCCCAGATATCTCCAAGGCTTAATCCCCCTCTGCTAAATCTTTGCTCAAATGTCAGCATGTCATTAAGAGTGATACCATTTAAAATTGCAAATCTTCCCCTGTGCTCCTATTCATTCTTATCTTATTATATTTTCCCCACAGCATTTAGCACTTTCTAACGTAGTTTACAATTTTATTATTTATCATGCTTATTGCTTGATGTCTATTCTTAATAGAAGGTAAGCTCCCCGTAGGCACATTATCATAGCCGTTTTCTCACTGATAAAGCTAAAGTACTCAGAATAGTGACAGATACGTGGTAGGCAGGGGCTCAAATATTTGTTGAAGTGATTCAAAAAGTGTTTTAAGAAGTGCAACATTTTGAAAAGCACTGTTTCTGGTCATATAAATTCGTTCTTGGTGTTGTGTTTCTAACTTATTATTTTATCTCTTTGATCCTTACAGAAATCCAACAAGAAAAAGAGAGAGAGAGAAGAAAAAGCAAGGTCTGTGAAATTTCTAGAAGGCAGGAAGTTTTACAAATTCAGAATATAACTATGCTTAAAACTACTGAAGGAATAAAAAAAAAAAATAGAGTTTGCTCATCAGAATATAAAAATAAAATAGGACCCATCCTTTTTATGTAGGTGAGTCCTTATAACTCTTTTTTAATACTCTATAAAATTATCATCCTTTCAGTTCCGGGTTTGGGAGATTTTTTCCTTTTAAAATTCTTCCTTTAAAAAAAAAGTCACAAATCTAATAGGACAGAAACTCTTAAAACCACAGATATGATTAAGGCTCAGTTCCCTAATAAATGAGCAACGAGACACTTGTCAGCCCTTGAAGTAATGAGCTGTGATCTATGATAAATGTGCCAATAACACATTTTCCAGAGCAGCATATTTCAGATTGGTAGGAAATAGTTGAATCACAGCAGGATCTTATTTTTACACAAATTACTTTAAACTCCAAACACATCTAAAATTAATTTCTTTCATCACATTAACACTGGGCTGTTAATCACTGGAATGTGTGCTGGTATTTGACAGACATAAAAAATAGATTTGCATTTGCAAGAGAAGGAGGGCACACATAAAGGGAGCGTGTTCCTCGTGTAGAATAAAGTTTTACATATCCTGGTCCATAAAACATATGGCTTGTTTACTAGCTACAGATGATTGGAAAGGTGAGTGCAATAATGGCTTAATGAACTTCAAATTAAAAGATCTGACCTTTCTTTAACAGCATACATGAATAAAGAACAATACATAATGCAATGTGCCTGTAACAAAGACTGAAATTACAAAATGTTGAAACCCCTCTAGTTAGTTTCTGAGATTTAATTTACTCACTCATTCCAACACAAATACCCACACAAAAAAAGTTTACTGAATGTCTATGATTCTGTACTTACATATTGCTCAAAGCCTAAGGTAGAAGCTAATTCAAGGGACTTAAAGGAATGATTACAAAGACAATGGAATATATAGGCTGCTGTGAGCATACAGGTAGAGCATATAGGTAGAAGGTAATTGCAACAGCCTTGTCTGCAAAGATGAAGATGGAATAAGTTAATGCATGCAGAAAAGCTTAAACAGAACCTCGTCCTTGGTGAACACTCGGTACCTGTTGGCCTTTATCAGAGGAGGCCTATTCAAGCCACACATTAAATATCCATGTCAAGACCAGAACTTGGCAGAAGGAACATATTAGTGGATCAAATGAAGATTGTTCCTGCCCATCTCATGGTGCTTCCAGCCTAGTGAGGAAAACTATAATGTAACAAGTGTCCCAAGAGACAAGGCAAAGTCCTGTGGAAAGGGAGAGCCAGGCCCCTAAGGAGTCTAGAACTCAGGGAAGTTCTGTAGTGACTGCCTTAGAAACAGAACTGGCAGATGCCCTCTCAGAATCCTGGCCGATGGGTTCATAATGAGGGTTAAGTCATAGCATATCCCAGCTGGGGGATGTGCTGATCTGATAAGGCTGGAAAAGAATAAACCCCATAGGAGCAGTAAGGCTAAGACTACAATAGCAGGGGAAGCACACCTGCGGTTGAATCCAGAGAATGCTTGATTAAGGGAGGCAGGACATAAAATTGTTGACTGAAGTGAATTTTATCTGTCTGTCCCAGGAGATAGGATTTAACAACCCTGGCAATGATCCCAGGAGAGGGTGCTAAGTCATTCCTAGCATTGCTCCCAGAGGCATGAGAAAGCAATGGCCAATGCCCAGGGAGCAGAATTGTGGTGGCAGATGGTAGAGGAAGGGATTAAAAGGCTCAGGGAAGTGGGCGTGCAGGAATGGACATACTGCGTCTGGCCAGTTCCATGGGAAGGCCCAGAGGACACAAGACACACCAAAGCCATAGGAATGTGTCAGTAATAGGGCACAAGCATTACTAAGAAGCTCAGTGGTGGCCATCCTCCACAGGCTGGTGGTAGGAGAGGCTGTTACAGAGCTTGGTTCCCTGACAGCAGTGCAATGATAATGGAGATCTGGCAGTGGGTCTTCACTGCCAGAAGTCTGGAAGGTCTCAGGATGGCTGGCAAAATTGGAGTGACAGCCAAAGGGGTCCCACCCGCAGTGGTGATGCGAATGGTTAAGAGAATAAAGTGGCCCTGGGGGAATGAAATGGACAGGTGACAAGGATGCTACTCAGTTTGCACCAGCAGAAGAAATCCAGGGTGGATGACCTGCAGGCTGAGGGCAGCCACACCCATAAACACTCTCAATCCCTCTTCCAGGTTCCAGACCAGAACCAATTATCTGACCTGGAACCCTGGCTGATGACCAGGCTCCCATAAGAAAGGATCCTGCAACATCATGCCAGGTCCACACAGGGGTGATCCTCCCAGGAGGACCCCTGCAAAAGGGTCCACAGTCATTTATGTGTAACTGCATGCTGGAGAGAATGGACTGCCAGACACCTCAAGAATGACTGGACACGGGACCTGAAATGAAATTAAGACCCAGACACCTACAGCATTCCAGGCTTTTTCCCCCATTAGAGGAGGGGCATATAGAAGCCATGTCATAAATAGAATTCTGACCACATCTGGCATACTGGGGGGGGGGGGTGTCACACTGCATCTCCAGACTCTCCCTATGTCATTTCTCCTCTCCCAAAATATATAAGTGAGATCAACATGCTTGGCAGTCTGCACTTTGATCTGATGGGTAACAGCTATCAAAGAGGGGAACACAAAGTAGAAGTCTGAAGCTAATGCTCTCTGGCCAAGAAAATAAATCCAAAACAATACTGTGGCTCCTGGAGGGTGGCAGATGAGAGAGAACTGCTAAAGGCTCTGAGACCCAATTCCAAGGAGTGGACCAGGAGTAGGTTCCAACCAGCTGGGTATCCCACCATTGAACTACTCAGAAATTGCTTCAGATTCTACTCATTGAGGGCTCAGTCCCACAAGACTACCCACTCCCTGAGTCAGATGCCACTCACCAGCTCAGCTTGTCCCCTGTGCTTCTGAACAACCAGCTATAGATCAGATGCTACCATGACCCCCATTTCTTGGATTCCATTCATTTGCTAGAGCAGCTCACAAAACTTAGAGAAATGTTTTACTTACCAAATTACCATTTTATTATGAATTTAACTCAGAAATAACCAAGTATAAGAAAAAAATGCACAGGGCAAGGCATAAAAAATGGCGCAGAGCTTCCATGCCCTCCCCGTGCACCGCTCCCAAAACTCCCTGTGCTCACCAACCCGGAAGCTCTCCAAACCCCACCCTCTAGGATTTTGATGGAGATTTCATTGCAAAGATTAAATCGCTGGCCATTGTGATTGAATTCAATCTCCAGCACCACGCCCTCCCAGGAGGTCAAGGGGGCAGAACTGAAAGTTCCAAACTTCTAATTGCTTGGTTGGCTCCAATAACAAATAGCCGCCATCCTCAGGTGGGGGGGTACAAAAGCCAACTCATTAATATAACAAAAGATATCTTAGTCATTCTCATCACCTAGGAAATTTCTAAGTGTTTTAGGAGCTCACATTTCCTTAAGGATCTGAAAAATGTGGCATCATGGGCCCCATCATGCCTCCATTTAATTCACCAGTCTGGCTCCTGCAGAACCCAGAAGATTCCTTGGGGAGACCTGTAGATTACTGCACACTCAACCCCAACTGCTCAGCCCCTTTGCCTCAGGTACATAGCCTGGGGTCACTGACTTGCTGAAGGTGTTCCTTTCTACTGCTATGAGCAAAGAGGTTGAGAAACAGTTTGCATTCCCATGGAAGAAACAACAGAACACATTATACACACAAATATTATGTTGATCTGGCTAGATGAGCAAAAGGGTGGCTTGCATGAACTTGCAAATATTCAGAACCTGACACATCTGCAAAACGTTTAAAGATTTATTGGTTGGGGGCATACTGAGATAACCCCTCAAAAGTAGAAGGCCACTGGTGGCATCGTGCACCCCATCGAAAAGAAGAAAGTGCAATGTTGTGGGCCTCTTGGATTGTGGGGGGAGCATATTCCAGAGCTAGGACCACTGCCCCAGCCAAGACGCTGGGTGAGAGGAAAAGCCTTGGTCTTTGAGTGGAGCCCAAAGCAGGAAAAGGCTCTGAAGGAGGTCCAGGAGAGCAGCTTGCCACTGGGAAAAGCCAATCTGGCAAAGGCTGGACAAGTCAGGGTGTCCATACTGACAAAAGGAATCACACCACAGGCAGGCCCTTGGGGTTCTGGAGCAAGACCATATCTTCTGCAGTGGAGAATTATACACCTTTTGAAAAGCCATCTCCATCCAGCTGCTTGGCCCTGCTAGAGATGGGACCACAGGTAGGAATTTCACCATAATTACTCAGTATGAGCTAAGCCCCACCAGATCCACCAGGTCATGATAAGGGCCAGGCAGTAGTCGGTCATAAGATAAAAGCAGCACATCAGGACTGGACATGAGCAGGACCACGGGGCACAAACATCCCATGGTACCATCACCATTACACTAGCAGCCCTCCTCAGCTCACACCTCTTACGACGTGGAGAATCCTGTACATTCATCTAAAGAGGGGGAACGTCAGAGCTCGGTTTCATAACGGTCAGCTCCGTGTTATGGGTTCAAGATGAAAACAGGTGGCAGGTGTGCCCACAGCCTCCCTCAGGGGTGACCCTGACAGATAAACGTGAAGACCAGCCCTTTTCCTGGGCAGAGGGCTAAGTGAGCATCCACTCTGTGAGGAACGAGAAGGGGCCTGACTCGTGGGCAGTGGTGAATGGCCTGGCCAGCTGGACAGAGACCTGAAGGAAAAGACTAGAAGATCAGGGCTGAGGAATGGAAGCAGGAGATGGACATATGAGAGTGAACACCAAGTAGGGAGACCTCTGCATTACATTATAATGCCCGCCTTAACTAAGTTGGAAGGGATGAGTTCTGCATATTAGTAACATTTATTTTTGATAAAATTTATTTGGTTTTAAGTTTATACAATGTAATGTGTATTAACAACCAATGTGTATAATTCCTGAAAAGTGAACAATTAGCTCTTGTTTGCTGTTTCAAGCCAGTTCCCGTGCTCCCCCAGACCTGGAAGTGACTTGGTCACATTTTTTGCTAAAAGGCAGGCATAGAGATCAATATATCTATTATGTCAGGTAATAGAAAAATAAAAATAGTGAACTATTTGTACATTTAACTTATGAAACTTGCGCTTGCTATTATCTTCTTTACTGAGGTGTGCCAAAAAGGAATGAAAGATGGTGGCATAAAGTTCAAAGTCTGTGGAGAATGTGCTCATGTCAATTTAAAACACTATGAGCAGCCAGTAATTCCATGGGAAAAAAATGTCACGTATCTGCATTATATGCTAATACTATTAAATCCCTATCATTTTCCTAAAATTATGAGAGCATTTGTCTCCCTGCAATTCGTCTACCCACTGGGAGCAGGGACTTTTCCAACACACAGTATCAGCCACTAGAGTTTATAATCTTGATTGAGGTTATTTAATTTGAAATCAAATCAAAGCAAGATAAGTCAAGGCAAGATTTTGCTTAGCATTCACACTCCAACTATAACTATAAAAATACCACCCAGTAAGATAAAATTGAACTAATTCCGGAAATTATATTGTCTTCAATGGCTTAAAAAGTCAGCAGAGTATTTGTATTATAAAACATAAACAGAGAATTTGAAGAGCGATCAAGTAAATATCTAGAATCCAATCTAAATTAGTAAAGAAGCGAGGGTTTCAAGTGAAAGGGCAGAACAAAATAATAATTCAGAGAGTCTCTTCAAAAAGCAAATTGTGACTGGTTCATAAATTCGTATTCTGTCTTTCTCATGGGCCACACTAGAGGGCGAACTTTCTCTTCTCTAAAAAATCTTTTTACTGTACATCCTTTCAAAGGTGTAATTTCTTAAAGAAGATCACTAATTTCCAGGGAATCTTTAAAACATCTGGACAGGCTCAATTAGAAAAGCCTGAATTAGAGGCTTCCAGGAGAACACTGTGTTTAAAGAGCAGAGGCCAATTTTTTAAAAATAAATAAATAAAAAATAAAAACAAAATCACCCTATCTCTACCAATGAGACTAATATGCTTTGTCCTTGGCACTTTATAAAGTGTGTTATGAACATGGTCCTTCCATATTCTCGACAGAGATCCTTTGTAATATGTTAGCCCATTTTTAAGCTGAGGAAACTGAAACTCAGTGATTTTAAGAGACCAGCTGAAGGTCAAACAGGTTTAAGGCAAGTGACTGAAACAAGGTACAGTTTAAACCAATTTCCTCTTGTGGCATCCCCCGTAGTCTTCTGCTGGCTTTCATCAAAGAATTTGGGGCATTCCAGGGCAATAGACAGGTGAGCCATTCTTAAAGGAACAACCTAAACTCTGGCTATCCCTGCTTTTTAAGTTGAGGAGAGGACATCTTTCACAAACGTATCTCTTCTAAGGCTATGATTAAATCATTGACTTAAAATATTATCAAAACTATGACCCATCTCTAATCCTTTTGTCCATGGGGAAAACATTATAAGATACACACTAATCTATTTACTTACATTAAGTAAAGATTTTTATAAAGCAACTCCTTAAGTTACAGTCCAAATTAAGAGAAAATAAAAATTAGAACGTGATTAGTTAAGTCACAGAGAAACTGTGGCTTCCGAAAGGATTCACTCCAGGGTTCTTTTGGGCTGACAGCTGCCCAGCTGTATGTTAGAACACCATCTACTGTGCAAGCACTCAATTTTCGTGGAAATGCCCAGAAATGTAGTTGTTGCACAAAGTGAGATGCACCTGTCCTGTATCAGCAGTGAGATTTAAATTTATGGAAATATGACACACAGGACAGCGTTACAGCTGAGCGTGGCTCCACCTCCAGCCCATAAACTGTGAGGCTAAAGTGATTCTAAAGGTTCATCCTATTCCTCCCCAACGCCCCGTTACAGAACTGGGACTAAGTTATCTTAAAATCAGAGTTGTCTATCCTGCTGTTAACAGCCCACGGAAATTCTCAGGGCCTCCTACAGAAGCCCCACCCTCCTCATCTTCCCCACATTCCACTTGTGCCAGAAAAGGAGCAGATGCCTGGAGCCCTTCAGAAAAAACACACTCCTCTCCCTTCATGGAGTTTACATTCCCGCATGCGCACGTGTGCCTCCTCAGGCAAACCACAAGCGAGCCACCCCCAAGAAAGTGGGAAATGACTCATGTGATTGGACGATTCAGTCACGTGTTCCTGGGTTTCTCTTCCGCAAATACTGATGGGCATAGCAAACAGTTCCTTTTGTCCCCCGTGTTTTGCCATCTGTGTGGAGGGTTTGTGGAACAGGTGGAATGGGAAGGGAAGGCGGGGTGGGGGACAAAAAGAGGGTTTTTGAAGACTGGTTAAAAATTCGACTACTCTCGGGGCACCTGGGTGGCTCAGTGGCTTGGCTTAAGCTTCTGCCTTCAGCTCAGGTCATGATCTCAGGGTCCTGGGATCGAGTCCCGCATTGGGCTCTCTGCTCAGCGGGGAGCCTGCTTCTCCCTCCCTCTCTGCCTACTTGTGATCTCTCTCTCTCTGTGTCAAATAAATAAATAAAATCTTAAAAAAAGAAATTTTGACTACTCTCTATGCATTCGGTTGTTGATATATTTATTACCTTGCTTCTCTAAAAAGATAGTCACATGATACAACTAGTGCATCAGTATAAAAATAGAAAATCACAAGGAAAAAGGGAAGGGGAAATTAAAACAAGGGAAAGGTCAGTGTTCAAATAACATGCAATAAAGCCCCATTCATTTTGGTAGAGTTACATCAAATTATTCCTAGAAAAATTTCTGAGTACCAGGAAGGTTTATAAAATCCTAAACAGAGTTGGTTTTCAGCAAACCATTCAAAAGGGGAAACAAAGTCAGTTACACAATTTACATCAGATTAAAAATCAGACTCTTCAAGAGAAGCTCAGTTCTTTGGGGATCAAGGCCTCTGGGAAGTCTCTTCTCCCAGTTCTCAACTCATAGGCAACACCACCCCTGACAATAAATTCAGCCCTAGGTTTTGGGGGCCTGTGGCTTATAAATTCACTCAAAATAGACTGGTGGCCCCATGGCAAAACTCGGCCTGAAGAAAGGGGTCCTGTGAGGGATAAAGCAAGTAGACGCTAGACAATGTCATGTGGGGACAGTGAGTGTGGTTAGAGGGAGGACAGAGGAAAGAAGGGTCATAACAGAATGCTCAGAATCATGTCTTCCAGATGCAGAGGGAGAGGGGAAGAAGCGGGGAAGGGACGTGTTCTTAAAAGCCATTACCTCCCTTGGGCTGGTCTTAACATTGTCTCTCTCTTAGAGGAGGGAGAAAGATTGGCCAAATCCTTTCTAGATTTCAAATGTCTGCCTAGATTTGAAAAGATGAAGGGCCTGCAGATAGATGTCTGGCCCACTGACCATGGCTTCTATGTCCTTGACCCAAATGCCCTAATAGAAGGACAACAAAAAAAAAAAGAAAGATACCTGAGTACCACATGAAATTCCTGAAGGAAGGGTAGGTACGAATATGGGTGAGAGAGTTCTAATGGTTGAGAAACCTTGGTGCTGGAGAAGATTAGGCTGAAACACAGGACTCCCTGACTTGTCTAGACAGTGGCATGCATAGGAAATACAACACTCACAGCCAGAGGGACCAGGTGGGGGCTTCAACAGTCATGGCCCCACCTGGTTGCCCCAGGGAACCAGTATCTCCTTATGACCAGGGCCCCATCATGGTATGTGTGGTGGGAAGTCTTCTTAATGGAAAGACTTCTTGGACAAGAATATATATTCTCTCTTCCACCCAAATCCTGGGAAAATCCAAATCCTAGAACCTACCTTATTGTTTTGAAGATATAGATACTTTTTTTAGACCTGTCATTAATTGTAAGCTCTTTGAGAGAAAGGTTTTATCTTCTATTACTTTATATTCCCTACTAAGTGTCATATTATAAACATAAGGACAAAACAGCAATATTATACACACACACACATAAGTCTGTGTGTTTGTTTTGTTTTGTTTTTGTTTTTACTAAGCAAACAAATGTACTCCTCAAGAGAAAAGAGCTTTACCTATTCTCATAACCTCTGTGCCCACCCCTCGCTGGTCCAACATATAATAGATGCTTGGTGCAATGACTGAACAATTCCTTATTGAATGCATGGAGACTCAAGCTCTTTGCCTCAACTCAACTGGTGACTCAGGTGATGTCCTTGTGGTAGATTCCAGAAATACTACATATAGCTTCATGGGCAAGCATCCTCTTCAATAGCACACTGAGTGCTCACACTTAGAAGGAACTTCCACTTGGTGAAGTGCTCTGTTGTCACCACTTTGAAATGGTGACAACATTTCATTTGTCACCATGTGACAATGAGGCTCATGTTTTCATTTTTCACTGAGCCCCACAAATTATATAGGTAATCCCAGCTGTGGTTTTTATACTTTGCCAATAGACACTATCAATCCCTGTGGAGAAGGTACTGACTGGGTGTTTCAAGGTTTTTGATAAGTGGCCATCTTCCAAATAGAGAAGTCATCCTATAAATTGCCTGCATAATGGAAGGGAGCCTTAAAAAGTCACTCAGCTTGGACAAAGCCTTCTTCCAACAGTTGTATAACTCTGGAAATATGTTTCTTGATCATGAAGTAGAACTTGATCACTAGCATTCCCCCACCAGGAATTATTTCCCATGTGGCACCCCTCTCTTCCACCCAAATCCTAGGAGAATCCAAATTCTAGAATCTTACTCATTGTTTTGAATGCACAGGTTTTTTTTTTTTTTTTTTACGGACTCATCATTAATTACTAGCTCTTTGAGAAAAGGGTTTCATCTTCTCTCACTTTGCATTGCATACTAAGTGTCATATTACAAACACAGTGATCAAACGATAATATTAAGATCTTATAATTGCATCTTTTTGCATGTTAAAAATACTTTCAAGTAAATTATGTCATTAAATTATTTCAATAACCCCACGAGTTTATCGGGGAAGATATAAAGAGATAACACTCCTGCATTTCTCTTTTTCTCACACACAATACTACCAACACCAGATGTGTGAGTTTTCTACACATCAAGCAATTCTGTGGCACCATCTGGGTATCTGGCAATTTAATTCAATTCTGACACTGTCGACCAGGGTGTCTGATCCCAACATGGAGATTATGTTCACCAACCCAGAAGCTCTCCAAACCCCATACTTGGGGGATTTTTATGTAAGCCTCCTTCCATAGGCATAATTGATCATTAACTTAGCCCCCAGCCCTTTTCTCCTTCTGGAGTATGGAGTAGGAAGTTCCAAGTTTCTAATCATAGCGTGGTCTTTCTGGTGAGCAGCCCCATCCTGAGGCTACTGAATAGCCCATGTGAATTGCCTCATTAGGAAAAAAAGACTCAATCACCCAGGAAATTTCAAGGGATTTAGGAGGTTGGTATCGGGAACCCAGTCAAAGAACAAATATTAGAACACGAGAGGCTCCTGGTGCTCTTCTTATCAGCCAGGAAACTTCAATGCTTTTAGGAGCTCTGTGAGAAGAACCAGAGTGAGAGACCAATATATACATTTGTATTACTTCTCAACAGAAATTGTTCCCTTTATCCATATTAGGAAGCGTAAAGTCAGAGCAACTTTAGTGACTGGCTCTGTCCACCTGGATGTCTTCCTGATCGAATTTCAAATTCTGAGCTCTCTCTGGTAAACCACGAACTTATACTTTCACCACTTTCTGGAATCTCGACTTGGATACCTTATGGCGTGCTCCATTCAACACCTACCCAACCAAACATATCATTCGCCACTCCTGCCCTGCCCCACCCTGCTCAAACCTGCTCCTCTTAAGGTCCCTTTTGTTCACTAATGACAGCTCCTTCCTCCTAATGAGCTCAGGCAGAGAGCTGCGAGTCATCTTCTACCCCACCCTTGCTCCACCATTCCAAGTCCAGTGGAACACCAAATCCTGCCAATCCTCTTCAACCATATTTATCTTCAGGACCATATTTATCTTGTGCCTAGCACTGAATCTGGGGCATCTTAGCATGTTCGCACATTTTGGATGAATCAGATTAAAGTCCTATTTGGCAATATCGTTGGCCAAAGTGACTTCCCAGGTCCCCACTCTGGCTGCTTTCCATCTGGAGTCCCTTTGTCACCCAGCTCTCCTGGTCGGTGGAGGCCAGCTAGGAAGCCTGAGAAAAGAAGCCCTTCCCCTCCCATGTGGACAGCTGCTGGATGGGAAAGAAACCAGCTCTTACACAAACACCTCTGCCTGGCAAGTCTTCAACAGGTTTTCCATCCCTGCTTTTGTTGTTCCTGTCATTGTTATGACATTTCTCCCCATACAAGCATCACCACCCTCAAAGCTATGGAGAAGTCTGATTGCTCTACAGACCCCAAATGCCCCTCGCCCTGGGGTTTTCAGATGAGGCAAACCATATTTAAGATGGAAGTCCCAAGCACTGGCTGCAGAGAGACCAGATATTTTGGAGATGCCATGATAGAACATTCCAGAAGACATCCTGAGCAATCCCCATAGATTAAACCAGGCAAAGAGACTTAGAGACTACAGGGTGATGTGAAAAATATGAACCACAGAGAGCCTGCTCCTGAGCCAGAGCTGGACACAGTGTTAAATCTGAGGGGACAAAAGGAAATAGTGCAGGAAGGTGAGGGGGAATAAAAAAGAGAGTTGGTGGGGAGAGGGAGGGAGGAAGGGAGAGGCAAAAGGCAGCTCCCTGGGGGAAGTTCAGGGGAAACATAAAAGGGAGAAGTAAATAAAGTCAGGTGACCTTTAGTAGGCAAATAAAGGAAATACAACTCATTGTAACTTTATTAAGACTTTGGGGAATCATCCAAAGTAACTTGCCTCAACCAGTCAAATAAGGATAGGAAGACAGGGAAAAAGTTTATGTCAGGGCCACAGGCATTTGAAAGCTCTTGCCTTGTACACCACATTCCTCCCCTCCTCTCCTTCATGTCGGGAAGATAATTTCACCCTGAATAGAGTGAAATGAAAGGTCAAACAGCCACAGTAGAAGACAGCCGCAAGCCCTTAGCAATGACCACAAGACATGAAATCACATAGAAGTCGAGAGATCCCTTTAGGAGGCCAGGAAGAAGTCTCGGAGGTTCCTAGCAACAACAGCTCCAGAAAAGAATATGCACACGGAGGGGACTTGGTGGGAGCGGGATGGTGGCAGAGAAGCAAGACAGACTCAAGTTTCCCAGCTGAACACCCAGCAGGTACCCAGAGACCCCCCAAATGAGCAGTTGGCTGCATAGCTCTGACCTCAGAAAAGTACAGGAGTTCATAGAATTCACATTCGCACAAGGCTCAAATACTCTGCATTCGATTCCTGTAACTTCTCTCTAGGAAATGCTGGGAAAGCCATAAAAACCCTAAGTTATGTGCCTTGCAGCTCCCAGGAAAACAGCGAGACCCAAGAGAAGCAACGGCAGAACTGTCAGCCACCATTTAGATTGGAGATTAAGGAGGAGAATGTTTGAGAGAGTGACAGAAACAGAGAACGTTAAAGAAGGTAGCGTTTCAACAAGTCTGAACCCAGGTCAGGCCCGTGGTGAGCCCTCAGTCCATGCCAGTGCTGGGGGGGGCCGTCTTTCTCAGGCAGCACACAGCCTGCCAAGTGAAACACCTGCCCAAAATGGCACAGAGAATGACAGCCCTTTCCAACCTCTGCAGGCAGAGGGGAGACAGGCCACCAGAGTCTGTTTGGAGAATGCAACCATTTGGTAGTTTTGGGTGCTAATCAAAGGAAGCCCACACCTTTTTATATTCCAGCGTCACAGTGACCTACACCAAAGCTCCCAGAGAAAGAACACAGGAGAAGTCTCTCTCTCTTAACGTCTGAACTCAGAGTGTGGTTGAGAGGTTAAATTAGCCACACGAGTTGGGATGGAGTCGTAAACCAGCAAGTGACACCAAAGCAGATCAAAAAGGGGAGCAGAACGAAGTGATCTGAACAGGGAAGCAGAGTTGTGCACCGCTTAGCTCAGCCTGGCTTGCAGGTCCAACGGCACCTCAGTGGAGGGCCGATGCCAGTATCGTCCCCTTTGGGGAGGCGTGCTGTGTGTCCTTTGCTCTATATACATGTATACACGGGAGTCTATGGAGAGAGTAGAAATAAGCATCTCATGTGTTTGTGTGTGTGTATTTGTGTTTATGTTGCAGAAACTGAATGGAAAGCCATTCCATGGAGTGGTTTCTGCTTGGCCGAGCTAATCCTTCTGTTGTCTCTGCGAACACCAGAGATATTGTTAAGGAGTGGTCCCCGAGACCTGCTTGAGGCCTAAAGACAAGATGTACTTAGGGAAGAGGAGACGAGTAAGGAAACCATGGTACAGAATTCCCCTTAACTGTCTGGGTGTGACATCCATTATGGGTGTAACAAAGCTTATGAAACTGAGGGCCGTCAGAGGGAACACCTGCACAAAATCACCTGGCACATTGTGTTTACGGACCGCCTTCCTTCCAGGGAGCTTAAAGTCCTTTGAACATTATCTTATTAATGCTCTCAGTTACCAGGGGCCCCCAGTGGGGCGGGCCAGGGGGGACTGAAAAGCATTTTCTTTAGACTTTGAGCTGAACAGCAATGAGTGCACAATCTCCATTCTGTTTCTGAGGTCTCATGGTTCCTGGTATTGAACCAAACCATTTAGGAAGCTGTCAGACAAAAGGGTTAAGTGATGTGTCAGACACAACACATATGGGACACAGCAGGGGTGGCTAACAGACCCCATCTCATGGTGCCATGTGCTAGTGCTAGTTTATAGTTTCATAAAGTGGTGGCTATTTTTTTTCCAGAGTGGGCCTAGGCTAATGCCTCTCTTTTCCTCCTGCTTCCAGACATTTCTTCTCCCTCAAGAATCCCAGTGCTGTTGAAGTCCTCATCATCAGACCAGTCCATTGTCACCATCCTCTCTAGCAATAGTCTTTCCACCACCTGGTGAGTACCCCTTATCCTCTGATTGATTTCAATAGTTAACTCTCTGTCGCTATTCCTCATATCAGTGACTTCAACATCCACATAGATGTCCCCAGCACTGAACATGTGTTGAGTCCAACCTGGGACAGACGTGGACCAGACCTCCATATGTCACCTAGCCTCCAAAAAGCCCAGTCTAGCTGCAGAGCTGTGATGGTGTCTAGGTTCTTTTTCCTGGTATACCTGAGAGCTCAAACACCCTTGATTCAGTAGTTGTTAGAAAGTCTAGGCACGCCCCTTTCCCCACTAGCGATTTAATTGCAAGATGGCCACAGAATATTTAACAGATAAACTGGAATATTTTTATCTTGGTCAGTTTGGGCTGCTATAGTCAAATACCACAGTATGGGTGGCTTATAAACAACAGACATTTATTTCTCATGGTTCTGGAGATCAGGAGCCCATGGGCTCAGGGGGAAACTGATGGGAAACCTCTTCCTCTTCTAGGTTGTCCACTGTCTACTTCTCACAACACACTCACACGGTAGGAAGCTCTGTGGTGTTTCTTTTATAAATGTACCAAACCCATTCAGGAGGGCTCCACCATCATAAACTAAGCTTCCTAAAGCCCTGCCTCCTCAAATACCATCTCATTGGGCATTGGGATTTCAGTATGTGAACGCTGAGGGGACACAAAAAGGCAGTCCATAGAACTTCTTCAAGGGGAACTAAACTCCCCTTCCGTCAATGGGCTCCCAGTCTATGAACTGACTTTGACTTGGGAAC
The DNA here is from genome assembly GCF_011764305.1 of Mustela putorius furo. Classification (NCBI taxonomy): domain Eukaryota; kingdom Metazoa; phylum Chordata; class Mammalia; order Carnivora; family Mustelidae; genus Mustela; species Mustela putorius. Next base: position 25,649,180 of record NW_025421341.1, read on the forward strand.
TGGGTGAAGAAACTGTAACCTCCTATTTCAGCAGCTCACAGTCTTATGGCATATGGCGGCCATATGACCTGTGGGAGTATGCATCAGATTGCATGGTTATCCCGTTCCCCCCAGTGGTTTCCATCCACCTGGACTAAAGCACACTCCTATCCATGGATGACAGAGTTATTGATGATCTGCACTAGCCTATCTCTCTTTAACTCCAATCTCTGCAACCCTCACTCCATGAATATAGGTTTCCTTGCCCTTTCTGCCTCACCAACACTGGCTTTTCCTTCAGCCTGGAATGTTTTTTTCCTCTACCTCACCTTCATTATTTTTGAGCCAATGCTCTGCTTTCTTCATGATATTGAATGCTACCTAGCAATGTGTGTGTGTGTGTGTGTGTGTGTGTGTGTCATAAGATCCATGAGGAGGCAATGCTGCCTTTTTACCGCTGTATCCCCAGAAAATAGAAGAGTAATTGTCATGTAGACACTCAGTTATAAAGAAACCAGAGTCTCTATAAATGATGATATAAGGTAAGACTAGAGGTGATATGATCACAATGAGGAACAGCAAAAATGTTAATCAATATGAAAAATAAATAGTATTAAAGTCAATAAAAAGCTGAAAGGAAATTGGAGGAATTTAAAAACTCAAAGAGGAGTTTTTAAAATGGATGCATTGAAAAATGCATTCATTTTAAAATGTAGACATTTGGGACCCCTGGGGGGCTCCATCAGTGGAGTGCCCAACTCTTGGTTTTGGCTCAGGTTGTGATCTCCAGGTCATGAGATCAAGCCCTGTGTTGGGCTCTGAGCTCAGCTCTGCTTAAGTTCTTTCCACCTTCCTGTCCCTCCTGTTCGGCTCTTCCCCCTGCTTGCACTCTCCCTCTCAAATAAATACATAAAATCTGGGTTTTTTTTTTTCAAATTTTTAAAACAGTGGTTTAAAAACCAATAATAAAGTTAGCAAAATAAAAAAATAAATAAAATGTAGATATTTAAAAACTGCAGTGCTCTGAAGATGAGGATGGTGTTGTAAACATTCTCCATTTCAAGTCAATATCTCGGATCAGTTGAAGGGTGTGTAACTAGTCACTTCTTTTTGCTAGGTGACTAATACCTTGCATTTGTGGCACTTTACAGTTTAAAAATGCTTCCAGGTGATTTATGTCATTTGACCCTCCAGATGGCCTTGTTGAGTTTGTCGAGCAAGTAACCCATCCCCAGCAATGCTTGTGGGAACAGGCTTCCATGGGTTGAGAGCCTTTCCTAAAAGACCTAGAAACAGCTGTTAAGAGGCAAAAAGGTGATTTTTCAACAAGCTCTTTTGACTCCAAAGTCTAGGACACTTCCATTCTACTTTGCAATTGCTAATACCTATTATAATTTTTTTTGATATTTTATTTATTTGACAGAGAGAAATCACAAGTAGGCAGAGAGGCAGGCAGAGTGAGTGGGGCTCGATCCCAGGACCCTGGGATCATGACCTGAGCTGAAGGCAGAGGCTTTAATCCACTGAGCCATGCAGGCGTCCCTATAATTTTTTTTAAAGCAAGCATGCTCGTATAAGAGAATTTCGTTTAAGAGAAAAAATAATTCCATCTCTTTGAAAAATGTCATATATAGAACTTTTTAAGATTATCATCTCTGCCATAAACTATATCTGCCACAAGAGGGCTGAGGACGGGCTCCATGCTTAGTTTTGCCCTTGTCAAGAAGCTGTTTTTATCGCTCAAAATAAACCTTCAAGTTCTCATTTCAATTTAGAAATCTACCATTCTTGAGGTTCTAGATCCCCAGTGAAGCCAGTAATTATTTCATATAAGCTGATTTTTCAGCCCTTTGGCTAACCTGCTTTGCCATGATTTGGTTCTTTCTCCTATGAACTGTTTTTATCATCTGATTCCACATTTCAAGCTGAACTGCTACAAATATTTGTTTGCATAATATTCAAAACCTACAGTCCTTTTTTTCTCCTTCCTTAGATGTAAATATATGAAAATGATTCTTTTTTTATACTTTAGCATTTCTTTGCATGGAGAGGGAAGCATTTGGGACTATTTTCTTAGGAGGGGACCGTGGCTGTACAGGAAATGGGAGGTTTCATCAACCATTTTGAGTATAAGCTACACTATCATTTTACTATTTTACCTGAATTTACAATAAAAAGTATTTTCACTCACTTTAAAGAGAAGAGCTGAAGAAAGCATTCTTGAACACAGCAAATTGCTCCACAGAAATGAGTTTTGCATGTTTTCATTCAAAAAGCAACTTTAAAAAAAAAAAAAGTTACAGTGGGACGCCTGGGTGGCTCAGTTGGTTAAGCAGCTGCCTTCGGCTCAGGTCATGATCCCACTGTCCTGGGATCCAGTCCCACATAGGGCTCCTTGCTCGGCGGGGAGCCTGCTTCTCCCTCTGCCTCTGCCTGCCATTCTGTCTGCCTGTGCTTGCTCTTTCTCCCTCTCTCTATCTGACAAATAAATAAATAAAATCTTAAAAAAAAAAAAAGTTACAGTCTCCTAGTTAGTCTGAAGGTAGGTGGTCCAAACTAAAGTCTCACCATGTGGGAGCAGCCAATGACATGGTACTGATGGGACTAGATTCGGGCCAGCCTCTGATATGACTTATTAAGGAACTTTGTTGTTTCATAATGAACATCGTTTTCAGATTTCCAGATTTAACCTAGGGCTGAGTCACAAACAACCCAAGTTTTTCTTTCTATAGCTGGCAAGGGCTACTTGAACCTTGGCTTTCAATCATTACTGTTATGCACCCTGATGTTTCTATCGGCGACTTTTCCAATAGCTGCAAAGAACAAGGAAATTCCAAGAACCAAAAGGATTCAATCAGCTCTGCTTCCCATTGTAGCCAAAATTAGTCATGTCTCTAATTAGGGCTCTGAAGTAGAGGCTGAGAAACTTTTAGGAATAGAGCAATACTTTATAGAAGACTGTTAGCTAAATACTGGATAGAATTCTAAAAATCAAAATGAGTGAGAGAGGAACCATGATGGTAGGTCTGAGAGAACATACACTAATGAACAGAAACAGAAAAAATACACACACACATACATGCACACACACACATACATACATACACACACACACACACACACATGCACCTACATTATAGTGCTGTATAATTTTTCCAAGGGTTCAAAACATTTTCTCCTTTATGTTCTTTAAGATACAGAAATGGCCTCTCCACTGAGAAAGGCAAACTATTTTTCCTGAACACAAATTTTTACTCACATTTACTATGGTCACGTTTTAGAGCACTACCGTTTTGAAATACCAAAGTTACTTAAAAGTAAAATCCAAATATTGAAAAGCTATGATATTTTTAAAGGAGAATAAGTTTAGTGTGCCCATTCAATAATATGGGCAGTAATGACCATACTTTATCAACTTTAGAATGCACAATTTTCCACTTTTTTTATGATACCTGAAATTGGCATGTATCTTACCATAAATGGTGTCTTACAATAAAAATTGGCAGCATTTTTGCTCTTTCTCAGTGGCATGCACACTACTGGGAAAGAAATAATGGTGCATCTTAGACTCGATGGCTTATTCAATTTGATGAAATGTCTCCTTAAAAAGGAACCAAAAATATTAGGAGTGAGATGAGCTCCTGAAACAGCAGCTTGCATCCAGCAGAAAGTACACCTCTGCTAGAAGATGTTTGTGGGCGCTGGAATAGCTTCTAATTGGATGCTTCAATCTGCAACTTCTTAACACCATATAGTGATAATACACTTGGTTGCACCAAATTAAACTCAAACATTGTGACTGTATCTGCCGGTGGTAAAGCAGGGTTTTCCAGTAGCTCCTGTTCTTCGGTGGCCCGTGGAAATAGGCTTAGGATAGTTGACACAGACACAAAGGAATAAAGGGAAAAATTTGCCACATTCCATCATCTAAGGCTTGGCTACCTATTTTGCATACCTTTGGCTGTGTCATATCATCTAACCCAAGACAACAAGGATGAAAGACGTAATCTGAGTCAGTTTCTCAACTCCAACACTACTGACATTTTGAACTAGATGATTCTTTGTTGGGGGTGGAGGGATAGACTGGTGCATTATGGGATGCAGCTCCTGAAACTGGTAACACCATCCTCCCCACCACCTCCCAGTTTTGACACCAAAAAGGTCTACAAACATGGCTAAGTATCCCCCAATGGCCAAAACCACCATGGTGGAAAAACACTGCTCTAGGTTTTTTCCCTTGCTGTAGTATTTCCAAAGAGTAGATGAGGGATACAGATAAAGAAATGCAAAAAAACAACTGAGTTCGTAAAAATTCCCCTTGCAAATGAGAGAAATGATCTGGAACTTCAAAGCTATCTTCAAGTTTTGGGATTACCAGAATTCTAGTAGACTCAAGATTAGGGGGGGAGAAAAAAAATATATATATATATACAGCATTTGAAAAAACACACATTTATTTTCCATTGTTAAAACTATGAAAAACATATTGATATATAAAGAGGAATCTGAAAAAGTAAAGTGACTGATCTGTTTGGCTGATGGAACTGTGGGTGTCTTTAATTATCATTATTTATGCCATGAGTAATTAAATGTGTCCTGCTTTTAGTTGTTTGATAATCACAAATAAAGATCCATGTGAAAGGGTCAGAATGATTAAATATCTAGCATTTTCTAGGTGATTACTAAATACCAAGGCACAGAGCTTTATGCTTTATATGTATTGACCCATTAAATTTTTACAACAATCCTTAGAGTTGGCCATCATTTCCAAGAAGAAAATTTGACTTCTCCAAGATTACACAGTTTGTAAATTGCAGAGCCCAGAACCAACCAATCACTAAACTATCTGCCTTCTTACCAAATCACTTCCAACCACCACACTACAACAACCATTTTGCCCCCAACTGCCAATTCTTCCCTCTTTGAATTCTATATCCCAGCTGGACTCATCTACTTAGAGGTGTGAACCACATACCTTGCATTTCTCTTTCCAGACCTTTGTTCACACTGCTTTCCCCCACTGGAAAATTGACTTCCGTCTATCTGTTGTCTGATTGTTTTTAAAACTATATCCTTCCTCTGATGCTTAGTTTTAGGTCCATTTTCTCCATGGAGTTATCTGAGATTTCTCTAGCCACAGTGATCTCTCTGTTCTCTGCATACTTTTTACTTCTGCCTAATTAGGCACTTGTTATATAAGATTTCACTTTCTAACTCTTGATGACGATAGCTAATGGTCCTATATCCTTTAGTAAAGAGTTGTAGGTACATGACCTCATTTTATCCTGACCACAAACCTGTTTTTTGTTACAGTCATTTCGCAGATTAAGGTGTCTAATGGCCAGAATTAACTGGATTGTTCAAGAATCCACTCAATAAGTGGCAGACCAGAATTTGAAGCCTCTTAACTCCATACCTCGTGTTTTTTCTTAAAAACGAGGACATGTGGGTGGCTCAGTTGGTTGAGCATCCGACTCTTGATTTAGGCTCAGGTTAGGATCTCGGGCTGTGGAATTAAGCCCAGAGTCAGGCTCTGTGCTCAGCGTGGAGTCTGATTATCCCTCTCATTCTGCCCCTCCCCCAGCTCTCTCTCTCTAATATAAATAAATAAAATCTTTTTTAAAAGAGGGTCTTGTAGCCTAGGTATATACAAACACGTAAAAGCCAATCTCGCCAACTAAACTGCATATTCATGTTTTAAACCCTTTATTCCCTCACTCCTACCTAGTACTTAGTAAGCACACAGTAAGTACTTAGTGAATACTTAGAATAATCGTTTACCAGTTGGATGACTTTTGTTTCCTGAACCTCAGAGCATAAAGCGATGATGGTAATAACTAATGGACACTGACCTCTATCTGTATACCCGTCACTGTGCTCAGCACCATATGGGGACTGCAAATGAGGAAACTGAGTATTGGCGAGATTGGAGGATTCATAAAGGGTCTTGTCAGTTGAAACCGCAGTCCATCTGCACTCGGATTTCTGCTTGAACTTGGCCCTTCCTCTTCAGATGCTTCTACAGCTATTTTTCCTCATTTAGCCAAAAAAAAAAAAAAAATCCTATGGGACATTACTATTTTATCTGCATTTTAGGGAGAACAAAGTGAGTTAAGAGAGATTAAGTAAGAAGTAGAAGTTTGAAGCAGATTTCAATCCAGCAGGCCAACTCCTGACTTTTAATAGCCCCTCACAATAGAAGGCAGATAAACATCTCTAAGACTTCTGTTTATACTGATGTGTATATATCTATATGTGTGTGTGTATGTGTGTGTAAAATACATACATATGGGTGCCTAGGTGACTCAGTTGGTTAAGCATCTGACTCTTGGTTTCAATTCAGGTCATGATCTCAGGGTCCTGAGATGGAGCCTGGTGTTGGTTCGACGCTCAACGGGGAGCCTGCCTGACATGCTCTGCTTCTACTCCCTCCCCCTCTGCTCATGCTCTCTCTCTACAGTAAATAAACAAAATCTTTAAAAATGTGTAGATAATATGTATTCGCATGTATGTATATATTTTTTCCTGTTTAAATTCTAAGTTTTCAAAGCAGATCCAATTTGTAGAATATCGAACTTTCTGAAGTCATAATGCCAATGGCCCTTTAGAAGTTCCCAAAGAAGAGGAGATTGCCCGAGGGACAAATGTCAGATTCTTTGTTCTTGGTTGAAAACTCCAGAGCTGACTCAAAGCACCAGCCCATCCAAGAACATGATCATCCTGATATTTCCCTAGCCAGGGTGGAGGTCGATCCGTGGAAACCTGCTGCAGTGTGGAATGAAGTTCCTTTCCTAGAACCAGTCTATCCATCCCCGCAACACACGTGACTTGGAAAATGCGGGTGCCTTCATCAGGCAAGTATTGTTGGTAATCCCCAGTCGTCTGAGAGCTATTTGGCACACTCTCAGGTAGCTGACATGCAAACAATAAGTAATCTGGTTTTCAGTAAAGTAATTACTGAGCAGACCTGCACAGTCTCCAGACCGAAGCGGCGCATTACAACACACTGAACGGCACACCTGAGTAAGCTTACAGTCACAAAAACACTCTTCTCTTTAATCACAAGAATATGTCAAAATTGTGGCTTTATTTGCACATGGGCTGAAACCACCTACCTCGTAGGGACCTCCTTGCTCTTTCTTCTTTAGGGTAGTGTGGGTCTCAAAAGTGGTTTTACCTAGCAGCTGAGTTCAGGGATGTACTCATGAGAGTGTGACCCAGATTTGCTGTCCCTAACCAGGGACCACTCTGCCCAAGGAGACCCAAGGCTGGGAGTCTGTGGCTTCATCACCAAAGGCTCCTGACTCCAGAAATTGGGCTGAAATTTCATACCAGGCTATCTATCCCGGAACATCCTTTCAGCCTTTGTACGTAGAAATAATACAGAACTACCTACAAGTATAGTTATTTTCAGAGGCTGGTGGAGAATGATGGTATTTTTTCAGCAGTGATTATAAACCCCTTGACAATGGAGAATTTGACTAGTCAGTAATTATACCTGAGGAATTTTTAGAACCTTTTGCTGAAGTCAATCAACTTAGAAATGGTAAATAATTTATAGAACCAGCTTGCCAATATGGGGAAGTTTATTATACATATATGTGAGTTTACAGAAAATAAACTTGAATGTGATTCTGTAGTGTAAGAGTCAGGTCCAAATTCAGGATATTGATTTTTCTTGAAAGCAAGTCTATTTCTTTTAGATAATTTTTGTTAATTAGCTTAACCTCCCATACCTCAGTGTCCTTCTGCTCATTACTTAGCAACATATTTGTTGTCTTGTATGTGGTAGGCTGTGGCCTAGGCTCAGCAGATAAAATGTCCAAAGAAATGGACAAAAAACAAAAAAATCTGCTTCAGAGAGTTTACATTCAAGTGGAAAAAAGTGTACAATGAACAAATACACAGAGTGTGTCAAATTTGTCAAATAGTGACAAATTCTATGAAAAGAAAACTAAAAATCCCAGTGTAGAAAGGCATGAAAAGGCTTATAGTTTTCAAGGGGGCTGTCTAAGATCTCCCGTAAAAAGGTGACATTTGACCAAGATCTGAAGGAGTGAGGAAGTAAGCAAAGCAGATATCTGGGGGAGAACATTCCAGAAGGATGCAGAGGAAAAAAAGAAATGCAAAGGTCCTGAAGCACAAAGATACCTGGTACATGCCAGGAGTGGCAAGGTGGCTGAGCAGTGTAGCTGGAGCAGAGTGAGAAAGGGGAGGCAACAGGAGGCCATACTTTGTGATGACTTCAAGAAGTCATTGTTGGGATGTGGGGTTAAAGCATTAGACTTTGAGTATCAGAGTTTAGAACATTTGTTTTCAGCAGCATACATGATCCGAACTTGCATTTTTTTCTAATTTATTAAATTTGGGGGGATGGGGTAAGGAGGGGGAGAGAGGGAGAGAGAGAATCTTAGCAGGCTCCACAGTCAGCATGGAGCCCCATATGGGGCTTAAATCTCACAACCCTGAGATTATGATCTGAGCTGAAATCAAAAGTCAGACACTTAACTGACTGAGCCACCCAGGCACTACGATCTGACTTGCATTTTTAAAGGTTTATTATAGCTTCTGTGTGTGGATTAGACTACAGAGGAGCACAAAGTCACCTGTTTACTCATCAAATAGCTCCATTGCAACAATCCAAGCATAAGACAACTATGACTTTGATTAAAATAAGACCAGTGAGAGTTGCTGAATTCTAGCTGTATTTTTGAAGTAGAGTCAACAGAATTTTAATGGAATAAGTGTGGGATATAAAACAAAGCAAGGATGAGTCCAAAATTTTGGCATAAGGAACTAGAACATACTTGCCCTTTGCTGAGGTGAGGAACCGAGTGTGAGAAGCAAGATTCCTAGGCACTGTGGAAATTAGAAGTTCAGGAATGGAATATAAATTAGACATTCCAGTGAGCATGATAAGTAAGTTGTTGGTTATAAGGATCTGGAATGCAGGAGACATCTCTGCACTGGAAAGGGCACTTGGAATCATCAGCATAGAAATGGTTTTAAACCCTGAGACTGGATGAGAACGACTTGGGATAAGCCTCCAAAATTCAGTGGTCTAAGCAGTGATGAGGAAGCAGAGAAAGAAACTGAAGAAGAGATTCCCAAGACGTGGTACCTTTCCGAGAGCTGATGACTGGAAGCTGGGAATGAGAAACTCTGCCAAAGTGGCTGAGGGTCTCATGGGCTGAGGACTTGAAATTGACCCGAGAGTAGCACCACTGAGGTCATGGATGACCTTGATAAGAGCCTTTTCTTCTCTCTCTTTTTTTAAAGATTTATTTATTTATTTATTTATTTGAGAGATAGAGACAGAGTGTGTGTGTGTGTGTGTGTGTGTGTGTGTGTGCCCCTGATCAGGCGGAGGGGCAGAGGAAGAGGGAGAAAGAGAATCCTCAAGCAGACTCCCTCCCAGCTGAGTGTCCTTCTGGAATGTTCTCCCCCAGATATCTGCTTTGATTACTTCCTCACTCCTTCCCAGGATCCTGAAATCATAAAGAGCTGAAATAAAGAGTCTGACACTCAGCCTACTGAACCATTCAGGTGCCCCAAGAGTCTTCTGCAGAGAATAAGAAAAGAGGAATTAATGGATACAGAAAGTTCTTTTGAGAAGTTGTGCTACATGAGGAGCATAGAAAGGGACAGTAACTGAAGAGGGGTGTGGAGTCAAGGAAACTTCTTAAAAACCAACTTCATTGAGGTGTGATATACATGCAATAAAATTCACCAATTTCAAGTATACAGTTCAGTGAGTTCTGACAAATGTAAATAACTAAGCAATCACCACTATAGCCAAGATGTTTAACATTTTGTGCCCCTTCCCACACAGCAATCTCTTACGCACAGATCTAGGCAACCACTTATCTGTTTTATATCACTATAAATGAAATTCATCTCTTTAGAGTTTCACATAAAGGGAGTCATACAGTATGTCATCTTCTGTGTCTAGCTGATTTTGCTTAGCATAATGTTTCTGAGAATTATCCATGTCAGTGCATATGAATCAGTATTTACTTCCTTTCTATGGTTGGCTGGCATTCCATAGTATGGGTATACCACAATTTTATTATTCATTCACCTACTGATGGACACTTCAGGTGTTTCCAGTTCCATCTTTTATGAATTACTCTGATATAAACATTCATGTCAGTTTTTTTGTGGATATTTGTTTTCATTCAATGGAGAGTTGTTTGTTTTTTCTTAAGATCAAAGAAGTTTAGAAATCACAATTTTAGTTATGGTGGTGATGAAATTTTGACCTTGTCATAAAATCTTAGTAATGGGATGATATAGTTCCTCAGTAAATAAATATCATTCATCTGCAGTCATTTATTCAGTATTCCACTCTAGTATCTCATGAAGATATTGTCCTTGCCTTCAAATGACACATAATTTAGTGAATTAAATAAAAATAAAGAGAAATTGAATGAGGACACACTCATTAATAAAATAGGCACTAAACTCAAGAGACTTACTGTCCAAAGAGATGAAACTGGCCACAAGTATAAGCTGGCTCAAAAAATGTTTGTAGGTAATGATATAATGAGTTAGCTCATGTGAAAGAATGAATGTGTCAAGGTTAAAGAAAAGTCAGGGGGGAGGAGTCAAGATGGCGGAGAAGTAGCAGGCCGAGACTACTTCAGCTAGCCGGAGATCAGCTAGATAGCTTATCTAAAGATTGCAAACACCTGAAAATCCATCGGAAGATCGAAGAGAAGAAGAACAGCAATTCTGGAAACAGAAAACAACCACTTTCTGAAAGGTAGGACCGGCGGAGAAGTGAATCCAAAGCGACGGGAAGATAGACCCCCGGGGGAGGGGCCGGCTCCCGGCAAGCGGTGGAGCAACCGCGCACAAAATCAGGACTTTTAAAAGTCTGTTCCGCTGAGGGACATCGTTCCAGAGGCTACCCGGGGCAAAGCCCACACGGGGTCAGCGTGGCCTCAGGTCCCGCAGGGTCACAGAAGGATCAGGGGTGTCTGAGTGTCGCAGAGCTTGCGGGTATTGGAACGGGAAAGCCGGCTACAGAGACAGAGCCAACAGTAAGCTCGCAGCTCGGGGTGACCTTGAACTGGTCGCAGGCTCGGTGAGCTCGGAGCGCGGCTGGAGGTCAGGCAGATGGGAGTAACTGGGCGCGGTTCACTGAGCGCGCACTCAGGAGTGCGGCCCTGGGCTCTCGGCTCCTCCGGGCCGGAGACCAGGAGGCCGCCATTTGTATTCCCGTCCTCCGGAACTCTACAGAAAGCGCTTAGGGAACAAAAGCTCCTGAAAGCAAACCCAAGCGGATTACTCACCCCGGCCCCGGGTAAGGGCGGTGCAATTCCGCCTGGGGCAAAGACACTTGAGAATCACTACAACAGGCCCCTCCCCCAGAAGATCAACAAGAAATCCAGCCGAGACCAAGTTCACCTACCAAAGAGTGCGGTTTCAATACCAAGGAGAGCAACAGAATTCTAGAGGAGGAGAAAGCAAAGCACGGAACTCATGGCTTTTGCCCTGTGATTTTTTTTAGTCTTGCGGTTAATTTAATTTTTTTCTTTTTCATTTTTTGTTTTTTTTCTCGCCTTCGGGTAAAATTTTTTTTTAACTGTTACCTTTTTCTTTTTTAACGATTTTTTACTAGTTTATCTAATACATATATTTTTTCTTTTTTATATTTTTCTTAGGTGTTTTCTTTTTTTTTTCTTTCTTTTTTTTTTTTTCTTTTTTTTCTTTCTTCCTTTTTGAACCTCTTTTTATCCCCTTTCTCCCCCCTCACGATTTGGGATCTCTTCTAATTTGGTTAAAGCATATTTTCCTGGGGTTGTTGCCACCCTTTTAGTATTTTACTTGCCCCCTCATATACTCTTCTCTGGACAAAATGACAAGACGGAAAAATTCAACACAAAAAAAAGAACAAGAGGCAGTACCGAAGGCTAGGGACCTAATCAATACAGACATTGGTAATATGTCAGATCTAGACTTCAGAATGACAAGTCTCAAGGTTCTAGCCGGGCTCGAAAAAGGCATGGAAGATATTAGAGAAACCCTCTCGAGAGATATAAAAGCCCTTTCTGGAGAAATAAAAGAACTAAAACCTAACCAAGTTGAAATCAAAAAAGCTATTAATGAGGTGCAATAAAAAATGGAGGCTCTCACTGCTAGGATAAATGAGGCAGAAGAAAGAATTAGTGATATAGAAGACCAAATGACAGAGAATAAAGAAGCTGAGCAAAAGAGGGACAAACAGATACTGGACCACGAGGGGAGAATTTGAGAGATAAGTGACACCATAAGATGAAACAACATTATAATAATTGGGATTCCAGAAGAAGAAGAAAGAGAGAGGGGAGCAGAAGGTATACTAGAGAGAATTATTGGGGAGAATTTCCCCAATATGGCAAAGGGAACGAGCATCAAAATTCAGGAGGTTCAGAGAACACCCCTCAAAATCAATAAGAATAGGCCCACACCCCGTCACCTAATAGTAAAATTTACAAGTCTCAGTGACAAAGAGAAAATCCTGAAAGCAGCCCGGGAAAAGAAGTCTGTAACATACAATGGTAAAAATATTAGGTTGGCAGCTGACTTATCCACAGAGACCTGGCAGGCCAGAAAGAGCTGGCATGATATTTTCAGAGCACTAAATGAGAAAAACATGCAGCCCAGAATACTATATCCAGCTAGGCTATCATTGAAAATAGAAGGAGAGATTAAAAGCTTTCAGGACAAACAACAACTGAAAGAATTTGCAAACACCAAACCAGCTCTACAGGAAATCTTGAAAGGGGTCCTCTAAGCAAAGAGAGAGCCTACAAGTGGTAGATCAGAAAGGAACAGAGACCATATACAGTAACAGTCACCTTACAGGCAAAACAATGGCACTAAATGCATATCTCTCAATAGTTACCCTGAATGTTAATGGGCTAAATGCCCCTGTCAAAAGACACAGGGTATCAGAATGGATAAAAAAACAAAACCCATCTATATGTTGCCTCCAAGAAACTCATTTTAAACCCGAAGACACCTCCAGATTTAAAGTGAGGGGGTGGAAAAGAATTTACCATGCTAATGGACATCAGAAGAAAGCAGGAGTGGCAATCCTTATATCAGATCAATTAGATTTTAAGCCAAAGACTATAATAAGAGATGAGGAAGGACACTATATCATACTCAAAGGGTCTGTCCAACAAGAAGATCTAACAATTTTAAATATCTATGCCCCCAACGTGGGAGCAGCCAACTATATAAACCAATTAATAACAAAATCAAAGAAACATATCAACAATAATACAATAATAGTAGGGGACTTTAACACTCCCCTCACTGAAATGGACAGATCATCCAAGCAAAAGATCAGCAAGGAAATAAAGGCCTTAAATGACACACTGGACCAGATGGACATTACAGATATATTCAGAACATTTCATCCCAAAGCAACAGAATACACATTCTTCTCTAGTGCACATGGAACATTCTCCAGAATAGATCACATCCTGGGTCCTAAATCAGGACTCAACCGGTATCAAAAGATTGGCATCATTCCCTGCATATTTTCAGACTACAATGCTCTGAAGCTAGAACTCAACCACAAGAGGAAGTTTGGAAAGAACCCAAATACATGGAGACTAAACAGCATCCTTCGAAAGAATGAATGGGTCAACCGGGAAATTAAAGAAGAATTGAAAAAAATCATGGAAACAAATGATAATGAAAATACAACGGTTCAAAATCTGTGGGACACAACAAAGGCAGTCCTGAGAGGAAAATATATAGCGGTACAAGCCTTTCTCAAGAAACAAGAAAGGTCTCAGGTACACAATCTAACCCTACACCTAAAGGAGCTGGAGAAAGAACAAGAAAGAAACCCTAAGCCTAGCAGGAGAAGAGAAATCATAAAGATCAGAGCAGAAATCAATGAAATAGAAACCAAAAAAACAATAGAACAAATCAACGAAAGTAGGAGCTGGTTCTTTGAAAGAATTAATAAAATTGATAAACCCCTGGCCAGACTTATCAAAAAGAAAAGAGAAAGGACCCAAATAAATAAAATCATGAATGAAAGAGGAGAGATCACAACTAACACCAAAGAAATACAAACTATTATAAGAACATACTATGAGCAACTCTACGGCAATAAATTTGACAATCTGGAAGAAATGGATGCATTCCTAGAAACATATAAACTACCACAACTGAACCAGGAAGAAATAGAAAGCCTGAACAGACCCATAACCAGTAAGGAGATTGAAACAGTCATTAAAAATCTCCAAACAAACAAAAGCCCAGGGCCAGACGGCTTCCCGGGGGAATTCTACCAAACATTTAAAGAAGAACTAATTCCTATTCTCCTAAAACTGTTCCAAAAAATAGAAATGGAAGGAAAACTTCCAAACTCATTTTATGAGGCCAGCATCACCTTGATCCCCAAACCAGACAAGGATCCCACCAAAAAAGAGAGCTATAGACCAATATCCTTGATGAACACAGATGCGAAAATACTCAACAAAATACTAGCCAATAGGATTCAACAGTACATTAAAAAGATTATTCACCACGACCAAGTGGGATTTATTCCAGGGCTGCAAGGTTGGTTCAACATCCGCAAATCAGTCAATGTGATACAACACATCAATAAAATTAAGAACAAGAACCATATGATACTCTCAATAGATGCTGAAAAAGCATTTGACAAAGTACAGCATCCCTTCCTGATCAAAACTCTTCAAAGTGTAGGGATAGAGGGCACATACCTCAATATCATCAAAGCCATCTATGAAAAACCCACCGCAAATATCATTCTCAATGGAGAAAAACTGAAAGCTTTTCCACTAAGGTCAGGAACACGGCAGGGATGTCCATTATCACCACTGCTATTCAACATAGTACTAGAGGTCCTAGCCTCAGCAATCAGACAACAAAAGGAAATTAAAGGCATCCAAATCGGCAAAGAAGAAGTCAAATTATCACTCTTCGCAGATGATATGATACTATATGTGGAAAACCCAAAAGACTCCACTCCAAAACTGCTAGAACTTATACAGGAATTCAGTAAAGTGTCAGGATATAAAATCAATGCACAGAAATCAGTTGCATTTCTCTACACCAACAGCAAGACAGAAGAAAGGGAAATTAAGGAGTCAATCCCATTTACAATTGCACCCAAAACCATAAGATACCTAGGAATAAACCTAACCAAAGAGACACAGAATCTATACTCACAAAACTATAAAGTACTCATGAAAGAAATTGAGGAAGACACAAAGAAATGGAAAAATGTTCCATGCTCCTGGATTGGAAGAATAAATATTGTGAAAATGTCTATGCTACCTAAAGCAATCTACACATTTAATGCAATTCCTATCAAAGTACCATCCATCTTTTTCAAAGAAATGGAACAAATAATTCTAAAATTTATATGGAACCAGAAAAGACCTCGAATAGCTAAAGGGATATTGAAAAAGAAAGCCAACGTTGGTGGCATCACAATCCCGGACTTCAAGCTCTATTACAAAGCTGTCATCATCAAGACAGCATGGTACTGGCACAAAAACAGACCCATAGATCAATGGAACAGAATAGAGAGCCCAGAAATAGACTCTCAACTCTATTGTCAACTAATCTTCGACAAAGCAGGAAAGAATGTCCAATGGAAAAAAGACAGCCTCTTCAATAAATGGTGCTGGGAAAATTGGACAGCCACATGCAGAAAAATGAAATTGGACCATTTCCTTACACCACACACAAAAATAGACTCAAAATGGATGAAGGACCTCAATGTGCGAAAGGAATCCATCAAAATCCTTGAGGAGAACACAGGCAGCAACCTCTTTGACCTCAGCCACAGCAACATCTTCCTAGGAACAACGCAAAAGGCAAGGGAAGCAAGGGCAAAAATGAACTATTGGGATTTCATCAAGATCAAAAGCTTTTGCACAGCAAAGGAAACAGTTCACAAAATCAAAAGACAACTGACAGAATGGGAGAAGATATTTGCAAACGACATATCAGATAAAGGACTAGTGTCCAGAATCTATAAAGAACTTAGCAAACTCAACACCCAAAGAACAAATAATCCAATCAAGAAATGGGCAGAGGACATGAGCAGACATTTCTGCAAAGAAGACATCCAGATGGCCAACAGACACATGAAAAAGTGCTCCATATCACTCGGCATCAGGGAAATACAAATCAAAACCACAATGCGATATCACCTCACACCAGTCAGAATGGCTAAAATCAACAAGTCAGGAAATGACAGATGCTGGCGAGGATGCGGAGAAAGGGGAACCCTCCTATACTCTTGGTGGGAATGCAAGCTGGTGCAACCTCTCTGGAAAACAGCATGGAGGTTCCTCAAAATGTTGAAAATAGAACTGCCCTATGACCCAGCAATTGCACTATTGGGCATTTACCCTAAAGATACAAACGTAGTGATCCAAAGGGGCACGTGTACTCGAATGTTTATAGCAGCAATGTCCACAATAGCCAAACTATGGAAAGAACCTAGATGTCCATCAACAGATGAATGGATCAAGAAGATGTGGTATATATACACAATGGAATACTATGCAGCCATCAAAAGAAATGAAATCTTGCCATTTGCGACAACATGGATGGAACTAGAGCGTATCATGCTTAGCGAAATAAGTCAAGCGGAGAAAGACAACTATCATATGATCTCCCTGATATGAGGAAGTGGTGATGCAACATGGGGGCTTAAGTGGGTACGAGAAGAATAAATGAAAGAAGATGGGATTGGGAGGGAGACAAACCATAAGTGACTCTTAATCTCACAAAACAAACTGAAGGTTGTTGGGGGGAGGGGGTTTGGGAGAAGGGGGTGGGATTATGGACATTGGGGAGGGAATGTGTTTTGGTGAGTGCTGTGAAGTGTGTAAATCTGGTGATTCACAGACCTGTACCCCTGGGGATAAAAATATATGTTTATAAAAAATAAAAAATTATATTAAAAAAAAAAGAAAAAAGAAAAGTCAGGTACGCATATTATACATTCCTGGCTCTGAAGAATATCATCATCTTTGTCATCATCTGCACACACCATGCTCCCCTACAAAGGCACTTTGGATGCATTATTAGCAATAGGCAGCCTTCCCATGAGTTTGGTGACCAACCACAAGTGTATAAAGAAGCTTAGCCTATATCATTTCTGGTTCTGCCTGATTCACTGTTTGCATGATTTCTGATAACTTGTCTAACTTTCTATACTTTTCTTTAAAAAAAAAAAAAGATTTTATTTATTTACTTGAGAAAGAGAATGAGTGGGGGGAGGGACAGAGGGAGAGGGAGAAGCAGACTCCCCACTGAACAGAAAGCCTGACGTGGGGCCCGATATCCGGACCCTGGGATCATGACCTGAGCCAAAGGCAGACACTTAACCGACTGAGCCACCCAGGCACCCTATACTTTTCTATATTCCCCTTCTCTTCTTTTGAAATGTAAATACCAACATCTGAATGGGATTAATACAATGTTATGGAATTAATTCTACTTCCTGACTGACAGCATAATATTAGCATGAGAACATGAGTTTCTCTGTGTTCCCAAATATTTTGCTCTCAAAACTATACATATTAAACCTATTTCTTCCAACTTGCCAGGAGTGGCTAGACCAGAGTATACTGACACCTAAGAACTACTCTGGCACCTCCAACTAGACTTAGGTATCATTAGGGGCTGATGGTGTCTCCTGTTGGACATAAAAGATATCGCAGAACACTGACCTCAGACACAGTCGCTCTAAGGTCATGATAAACTGAGATAGAACAAGAGCACTTCATAATTTTTCTTAAGTACAGGTAAAAATAGGATCATTGTGTGATCTACAAAATACCAAGCATTCCAGTCCCTCCTGTCTACTATGATCAGCTGCTATTTCTTTATCAATTGTGGTTTTATCCTTGCTCTAGATTCTCCTCCCTATGAATAAGACTATATTATTGATCATAGACTTGTCCCCACTTTCTGAAAAAAGCCATTCTAGAACTAACCCCTGCTTCTTTAGACCTCCCCTAAAGTCACCCACCTGAACGAAGTCCAGATTCTATAAAATATCATTTTTAACACCTTCTCACTAAGACCTCCCAAAAAGCCTCACAGTCTACATTTTTCTCCTTATAATGAGTAATCGACTCAACTTGCTTGACTCCAGGTATGTCTCTGATGGTCTTTGCCTAGAGCACACAGACCCCACATTTGCCCCCAGATTTTCAGTACAGGAAAAGGGAAGCAAGGCTTGAGATGTTACAGCTCTCAGAAGTTTTAACACTTGACAAAATTACTCTGGTTTAAAAACCTTCCTGAACGGGTGCCTGGGTGGTCAGTTGAGCATCTGCCTTCAGCTCAGGTTATAATCCTGGGTCTGGCTCTCTGCTCTGGCATCTTGCTCAGCACAGAGCCTGTTTGTCCCTCTGCCCCTCTTCCCCCTTCTTGGGTTCTCACCCTCAAATGAATAAATAAAAATCTTAGGGGCGGGCGGGGTGGGGAGGAAGGCTTCCTGAGACAGAAAAGTGATTTCTTAGTAGCAGAAATTAATATGCCAATAAGAGAGGAGGTAGAAATAGCAAGATTGGGGATATCCTCCAGAGTTCCTCCTTAGATTCCTCCCTCACACCCCCTGCCTTCCCAGTCCTGGCCTTCCCAGTGACAGACACCAAGACAGGGATTAACACCCGTGTGTGGAGTCTGGAGTTCCTCTCACCATCGCAGGCCTGATGAGCCCCACGCACCAGTCTGCGGCTCTCAGTTTCCTGCTTAGTATTCCAGTCCACTGCTGGGTCTGGACTTTTGCCTAGAACCGTCATAGCCCATTGGGCAGGGATCCAATACCTTGTGGAGTCCTTGCCCTCACCCCTCCCCTGGAAGTTGTAGTTTGTTCTGTCTATTCCCAGTTGCTGGCAGGGGCGTCATTCCAAATGGGCTTATCCTCAGGAGCCATGACGTGGCTGCCCTTTCTGACACCGCAAATTGTCCCATTGGCTCTGGAGAGGGCCCTTCTGCTGAGGAAGCTCCCCAGTCCCGCTCCCATCTGGTCCTGGGTTTCTCCAGCACTTCCTCTTGGCCAGTGCCAGCATCCCTCACAGCTGAGCCCACCCAAGTTATAACGGCCCCAGCTCACCAGACACAGTGCACTCATGTGCAACTGGACACCTTCCTTGGCCATCACCCAAAAGAGAAAGTTGCTACAAGAACGGCCTGCTGAGCCTTCAGGACTTCCAGACGTAATCTCAGGCTCAGCGAAGCAATTGGAAACAGGGGAGGTCTCCTCCTACCACATCAAGGAGTACATAGCAAAAAGAAGAGTCCTTATTCTCTGTGCCTAAATCCCTTCCAGGGAACAAATGATCCCAACTTCTAAAACCCTGAGACTTAAATCCACATGAGAACTTGATTCATACTAGAGTATTGAGTACAATTCATGAATTGTACTCAATACTCTAGTATCCGTCCCATTAATGAATAGGTCTGATGGATGGGAAAACTGAGGCCAGGCTCTGTTCCCATCGCTTAGGATCACGCAGCGAGGGAACATAGAGTTGGAACAGAGCCAGATGCTCTTAGCTCTAATCCAGGATTCTTTCTACTAGAGCAACATCCTTATTAAATAAATATTGGTTAATTCATAATAGCGTAAACTTTCTACTTTCATTTTTTTTAATTTATTTATTTATTAGAGAGAGAGAGCGAGCACAAGCATGAGTCGGGGGAGGGCAGAGGGAGAGGGAGAAGCAGACCTTCTGCTGAGCAGGGAGCTGGCCCTGTCAGGCCCAATTCCAGGATCCTGAGATCATGACCTGGGCCACACAGCTGGCCCTGGACTTTTATTTTTTAACTGGCTTTGTGTCATTAGGATTATTGAAGATGAACCAGTTTTGTGGAACCTGATATTGGCTACTTAAGCACTTGGTCAAGAAATGTGCCATATGTGTACCCAAATACTACGACAAAATTGGGAAAGGAAACCATGCATTACCAATAATTTGCAAACATTTTAATCATAGAGCAGCATGTCTAAATATTAAATAATATAACCTGTAGCTTTTTCATGTCCTTGAACCACAGAGTAGAAAAGGGACATAGGGAGAAGATGCGCCATGAGTGGAAGAGGTGGAAAGAGGCACGGAAAAGAGATGGAAAGCCAAAGAAATGCTTTTGCAAACTTCCTGCAATTAACCCTACCCCACCCCATCACTTCAGCAAAAGGAGGCTTACAAGGAAGGTACAGGTTACATCACTGTTCTTCCTGAAATCTCCAAGGACTGTCGGAAAGAACGTAACTCCTATTAAAATGCAAACACCAGCTGTGTTGGACCTAACATTCATTTACACTTTAATTAGGAGGAGTCCCTTTAATCAGATGATATGATTGCCTTGCTCAGTGTGGTCCACAAAGGACCAGCAGCACAGGCATCACCTGCAAGTTTATGAGAAATGGAGGCTCTCGGGCGCAATCTAGACCCTTGAAGTAGAATCTGGAGTTTGCCAGATCCCTGGGTGGTTCTCATGCCAAGTGATGTCCCGGGCAGGGGCTCTGCTCTCAGCAGTTCTAAAAGAGACCCACTTGCCAGATTTGGGTTCCTAGGCATTTTCAAATACATGGGTGGCAGGCACTGCAGAAGATGGAGAGGGCACCAAAGACAAATTCACCTTCTTAGCACGTGCCTAAGGACTCGGTGGCCTGCGAACACCTGCCTCCACCAGAAATTACCTGAGGGTACAATGGATTGCGAGATTCATCTGACTGTGTTGAAATATGGACCATGTAGCAACATATGTACAAGAATGAACATAACTCAAGCCCTTGTGATTGGCAGTTAGCCATTGCATTGGGCAAGAGGGATTTCACAACTCTCCAAGGCACCCCAATTACAGCCCAGGTACACCCAAGTATAAGGAGAAACGGGTTCTCTTGTACTTGTGAGTATGTCAGAAGCTCTGATTAGTGTGTGAGACCCTCCAAACTACGTAAAGTGCAGAGTCGTGCCGTTAATTGGAGAATGAGGATCAAGAGATGCTTCTCCAAAGGCATAAACCATTTGTTTTTGCTTAATCCAGTGAAACCAGATTACCTAAATAGTATCTGTTTCAACATAATTACCTGTATTTAAGATTCAAATAAAAACAAGAAAAGTATTGCAGCCTCTAAAATTTCTCTCTCTCTCTCTCTCTCCCCCTCCCTCCGTCCCTCTGCCTTTCTAACCCATCTGCTTGGACTCATGACTGCAAAACCTCTGAGGGCTTTAATCCTGTTTTTTCTGGATTGAAGTCTACACCTCAAGGGCTAACGAAAGTAACCTCTTTGGCCAGTAGGGGGCACTGAAGGGCAGCGGAACAGGAAAAACTGTTGGCCACAGCCTTCTCCTTGGGCAGAGGTAAAGCAAGCCAAATCGCTGTTAGAGATCAAGAGATCGCATTGCTGGGCCCGATAGGGAAGCAGATTGCCTTAATTAATGAGGGAGCAGCTTGGAAGGAGGAGGAATCACCTAGGGTTCCAGAAGAGAGAAGTTTCAGGAAGCAATTAAGAGGCCAAAAGGGAAACTGGGCCTGATTGCGCTCTGGAACTAGCCCATTCTTGAAGTCCCTAGGCCAGCCTGCCTCTAGGCTTGGCCTCCGGGAGCCCATTCAAACAGAGCTTTAACACATTTCATTTGAAAGAAGAGCTCAGCATGTTGTCATCGTCTCCCTCACTTTCTCCCAGAGGAAGCCCCAGGCTTCTCTCAGAGGAGTGCAATAAAGGTTGAGATCCTAACTTGCCAACTACCTCACAATAAAGATTGTAGCTGATGGGTTCTGGGGGAGAGACAGCGACAGAGAATGTGTGTTGCGAGGAGGAAATCACCGTTCAACCAAGCAGAAAGCTTAAAAGCTTGATGACTGTAATGTATTCATGATTACCTACCCCCTAGGACAGCGCTCTTTACCTTTAGGATTAAATCCAGCCCAGCCCTTGGATAGGTTCCAGGGAACTACCTTTATAAAGATGCCCTGAGGCCAGGTATTTACATTTGAATTCGGTTTTCAGATATTGTGTAAAAATAAACTCCCCTCGCCTTAAAGCCCACCACACCCCCAATAAGTGTGTCTGTGACTACAGGGTCCAACTTGCTCAATTTTAAATATTCAGTCTGCTGTACCATTAATATGCCCACGCTTGGCAGATAATTGTGAGGTTGGTAGGAAAATCTGGTCCCCATCAACATGCTCCTTCTAGAAATAACCAACACCTTGCGAGTAGTATATACACGATCTCTCATTTGTACATGAAGCCAGAAAAAAAACTTGAAATGTGAAGACACGCTTTTAGAAGGCGCTCATTAAGATCTTACGAACTCCTAATTAACCAAGGAAAAGCTGCCCATACTCGGTTGTTATTCCTATGTTCTCCTTTAAACATTTCTAACCGTTTTTATGTTTTCTTGTTTCTTAGGCTTTTTGATCCAAAGTCTTTGTACTAAAAACATCAACAACAGAGCTTCAGTCCAAATTTGTAACACATTTTACAAATTACCTAGTTAATACATGCTTTATTAGACTCATAAGCAGTAAGAATCACAAGTACAATTCTTTTTTTTTTACTTTTTTTCAAATTATTTATTTATTTACTTGACAGAGAAAGAGAGCACAAGCAGGGGGGAAAGATGGAAGAGGGAGAGAAAGAAGCAGGCCTTCCGCTCAGCAGGGAGAGGGGTTCTCAATCCCGGGACACCAGGTGCCCCACAACTTTCTGTTCTGTGGCAGAAACTCTACTGGGTGCATTTTATGGTCCATGGCTAACACTTCAACCACCGCCGGGTTTGGTACATTACCTACATTTCAGATGAAGGCTAGATTCCTTAACAAGGTGGGTAGAGCTGTTTCCCTCATGGGACCCTCTGCCCCCCTGGTTAATTCCATGAGTTAATAAAAATAGACAGTGCCATTACACTGTAGAGTAACTGCATACCTAGAAAGCCTTCTTTCTAGATGTTCATAAACACATTTAGTCCTCACAAAAGTGTTGTGAGACCCCTCTAATTTTCCCATGACTGTGGCCAAGTCAGAACTCAGCCACACTGCTTACAAGTGGCAAAGCCAAGAATCTAACCCAGATCTCCTGATGCCAGCCAGCCTCAATCCCCGATCTCCTGATGCCAGTCTCAATGCCTAAACTAAAGTTCAGTTGCACCTCAAACAAACAAGCAAACAGAAGGTCACATTCACTGTTGCAATGTGGCAGAAGAACAGTCTACGGACAACATGGCGGTGTCCAAAGAATCTTCACTTTCAAAGGCATGCTGGGACTCTTCCCAGAAAGCATTGCAAGCGCCCTGAAACTGTCACAGACACACAACCAGCAAGAAATCGATCAAGTCCTCTGCAGTGTCTCAGTCCTTCTATGAATTTATGTGCCTTGGATGTTTATCCTTTGACTCTCGTTTCTCCATCAGCTAAATGGGCGTACCTAGCCATTCCTTATTCTCACCTTTGGAAATGAAGCTCCATGAGAACAAGGGCTTTATCTTTCTTGTTCCCTCTTAGTCAAATGTCCAAAACATGGTATGCATTTAAAATACTTTTCTAGGGGCGCCTGGGTGGGTTAAGCCTCTGCCTTGGGCTCAGGTCATGGTCTCAGGGTCCTGGGATGGAGCCCCACATCAGGCTCTCTGCTCAGCAGGGATCCTGCTTCCTCCTCTCTCCCTGCCTGCCTCTCTGCCTACTTGTAATCTCTGTCTATCAAATAAATAAAAAAATCTTTAAAAAAATAAAATAAAATACTTTTGTAGAAAAATCCGTGATCCATAGTTTGCTGTAAAGACCACATAAGCTCATATGTGGAAACACACTCTGTTTACTCTTTCTTCTTCCCAGTCTGGTATGGGATAGACCCTCGGATTCAGTTAGCTTGGCCTTCTAAAGGAGTTCTATTTACACACATAGCTATAGATTCTCCTTCAACTTTTGAATCTTATCATTTTTCTTTTTTTAGAGTTCTTTCCAAATTTTTTCTCTTTTATTTTTTAACTTAAATTCAGTTAGCCAACATATAATACATCATTAATTTTTGATGTAGTGTTCATTGATTCATTAGTTGTGTCTAACAGCCCACGCTCATGAAATCACGTGCCCTCCTTAACGCCCATCACCCCAGTTACCCCAACTCCCCACCCGCCTCCCCTTCCGCAACCCTCAGTTTGTTTCTGAAGTGGATAAAGAGTTTCATTTTTAAGTACATTTTGAGAACTCCCAAAGCTTTTGGATTTTGTAGATTCAGTGAGTGAAAACGAATTCCCCAAATATTTTAATTTGTCTTCTAATCTTTGACTTTATAACTTTGAACCAAGTGCCAACTATCTAAAGTTCTGGAAGTGAAGATACTATCACCCTCTTAAGGGTTATGACAAGTATGAAATATTTGAAATATTCACTTCCTAAATAATTACTTGTCAAGTTAAGCATCTTGTTAATCAAAACTGCAGGAGGGGCACCTGGCAGGCTCAGTCAGGGGTACAAGTTCAAGCCTCACAATGGGTGTAGAGATTACTAAAAAAATTTTAAAAATAAACTTACAAAAAAATAGTCATTTAGATGATCAACTCAAGTCATTTTTCTTTGTTTTTGACTAGCGGTTTCTAAACTTGATGACCTCATAATACAACATGGAGCACTAACACCCCCTGAAAATGTCTTCGGGGTTACCTACACTAACTCACGGAAAGCTCACACCTATCCTATGAAATTGGTGGATTGGTGGCATAGGCAGGTAAAAACCAAGGCACAGAGAGGCTAAGTAAAAGACTCAATGAACTGAACCCAGGTAACTGAACCAGAGGACTGGCTTTTAACTACTCAGTTATGTGTGTTTCAATTTTTATGATTTAGCCATCCATTCAGATCAGAGATCTTTACCTTTCTGTACCACGGACCCTTCTGGCCATCTAGCAAAGTTATGGGTCCCCTCTCAGAGTAAATGTTTGTAAATTTGTAAATGTTTGTAAATAAAATAAAATACTCAATACTTAAATACTTAAATAAAATAAAGTACTTAGGAGTACAAAGAAAATAAATGATTTTGAAAGCAGTGAGTTAAATGTTTGTAAAACTAAATTTATGACACAATAATATATTTGCTTCTTTCTTACCCATTAAAGAGCAGTCTCAGGTGTTAGGCCTAACAACTCGTCTCCTTTATAATTAGGGAAGGACACATTCAGTGATAAAATATCTGATTTCCTTGGGTGTTAAACAAGGCTGTGGTTTGTAGCCTACTTTCTTAATTGAGCGAAATAATAAATTTCAGATTCATAGTGTTGACAATAAAGATGCTATATTTTCCCATCCAGATTTGTAGGCCCTTTGATTCGATTCTGTTCCTCTTGAACAGACGCTGAGGAGCGCAGTCTCCCTTCAGAATCTGCTTATTGTCTGCAGGTAACAAAACTCTCAGTAACCTGATACTTTGAAATAGATGCAACTTTTCCTTCTTAAATATCCCTTGATAGTTTTGATTCATCTGTGGTTGAAACACAGGAAATTCCACATATTTGATATATTTTAAAGAGCCTATTTTCTCTATGTGACTTCAGGGGTTTAACATTTCTCTGTGTAGACATCATCAAAATTATTTAAAAAACTGCTGTCACATCCCTTGATGTTTTTACATGGTGAGTACGTAGAGTATGTAGAGATGAAAATTCAAGCCAGTCTTCTCTAGAATCTATAGTTTGGCCTGATTTGGACTGATTTTTCAGTCACTAAAGCGGCGAAAAACCAGCTCTCCATCTGCAGAAATTCTGTCTTCATCCTGTCAAACCACTAGATGGCACTGATTGTCTGATAGTCTTATGGCTCCAGGAGTCCCCACTCGACCCTCCCCTACATACCCCCTCACTGCCCCCCCCCCACCAACTGATTTTGAAATGAGAAAGATTATCTGGCAACTTTATCCACAAACACCGAGTTAGTGTCTCTTTCTGAAATGAGTTAAAGCTTTCTTTATTCTATTTGTATTTTATCTTTTAAAGACCATTACATCATTTTGTTCCTTTGATTCTCCAGAGGCTTTTTCAAGTCCATTAGAACTTCAGCAGTTCAAGATGTTTCACACCAATTAAGACTACCTTCTCTAAAATGTTCTGTGCTTTTCCCGCAGACGCATAAGCCATGGGAAGCCTTACTTCCTCTCTGGGATGCTGGCAACAGAAGCCTTGTTGGAGCTGTAAAGCGATCCTATAAAGGGCCTTCCTGCCATAGGAGCTGACATACTTGTCCCGCAGTGCTTCACAGAAATCACATTTCTGGGCCAATGCATCAGTTGTGGGTCATAAATAGGACAAGGGCTGTATTCAATAAAAGACTGAACCAAAACACTCTTGGGCGATACGAGATTTATGAGAAGTATTTTTAAGAGAGTAATAAAATGTAGCTGTGGTTTGAAACTGTCTCTTGAAATAAGCACATTCATTATATTAGCAACCGAAGTAACATATCAGCAAGAAGCACAACCAAGATATATCCCTAGCAGTACGGAAGTCCTACCATTCGTTGTATGCCCTTGGTATAAAACATAGCATTGCTCTCAATTTTTCATAGCTTTGCACGTTACATGTAAATCAGTGAGTGCCAGCATCTCTATTTATCAGTTGGATCACAAGGGAAGAAGGTGATGGGTTATCACTGAGGAGGGGGTACCCCCATCTTCTCGGCCTCTGACAGGAATCACCGTTGGAGCCATGATTAACTACCCCACCTCTGAATGTGTAGAATCTGATTGTTTATTCTAAATATTTATACCTCCAGGGACTATCCAAAACCCAACTTGTATTTAGCTTCCCCCCATCTAAAATTTCTTCCCAGGATATATCAACCCTCGATAAGTTGACTATATCTCCAAAAGGGAAGATTGTCATGAATACAAAGATAGGGATTTTTCCCTTCCAATAAGGAAAAGAAAAAGAAAAAAGGGAAATAAACTCTCAAAGTCCAGGAGATGATTCTTTTTTTTTTAAATATTTTATTCATTTATTTGACAGAGATCACAAGTAGGCAGAAAGGCAGGCAGAGAGAGAGGAGGAAGCAGGCTCCCTGCGGATCAGAGAGCCCGATGCGGGGCTCCATCTCAGGACCCTGAGATCATGAAGGCAGAGGCTTTAACCCACTGAGCCACCCAGGCGCCCCCCAGGAGATGATTCTTAGTGTTTGTTACCAGTCTACTGCTTTGGGGCTAATAGCTATCGGTCCCTGCAAGGAAAGGAAGGCTGAGAAAGGAGTGGGCTGGCATCTGTCAAAACCCAGAATGCTTGAATGAATGAATGAAATAAGACCAAGACACAAAAACACTGGGTCTCGGCTCTGGGTTTTTCTGTAGTTGAGTTTAACTGTTGCCTTGGAAAGGGCTACCTATCTCCACGTGGAATTTGAGAAGTCTTTGACTGTCATGTCTAAGGTCTCCAGCCAGGTCCCACAACACCAAAGAGTGCAGCTCCCCACTGCTTCAAGCAGTGACCCCGAGATTCTCCAGTATCACTCTCTGGGCTACAAGGAGGACTTTTCTCCAGGAGAGGGAGAGAATGAGGGGGGCCAATCCCAGAATGTATTTTGGTTTTGGTCACAGTGGTTCTTAAAGAACAGTTTCAAGAGCAGTTTTCCCCATAATGAGAAGAAAATAAGGAGTCAGCTCAGTCCTTAGAAATGAAATGTTAAAGAAAAAAATTATGCTTTTAGTTCTAATCCATTTGTCTTCCTAAAGGCTCCCAATTTGTTTCATTCTGTTTTCCAAATTATTACCTTTAGGTCTGGAAATTGGAGAACCACTGTTAAAGGTTCATTTAGGTAACTGCTTTTTAAGTATTTGTTTGGACTTAAGTTGGCCACACTCTGTTTCTCAGATTGCCTTACAGGGTAGCTGGAATTGCTGCTTTTTTGTCCAGGGAAGAAGTTGCAAATAGTATTAATGGTAAGGGAAATATAGAACAGAACCTGAATCTTGAAAGAATTTACTTACTTTCCAACCAAAGGGTTAGGGTGTAGGCAACAGATATTCCGTGTGTGTGTGTCTCTATGTGTGTGTTATATGCCTCATAACAATTATTTTATATTTTAAGAATTCTGTTTCTTTGGAAAATCAACCGTGTGAGAGGTAGACTCACCTTTTCCGCTATTTTTGGACGTGCTTACTCACGAGTGTTTCCTTTCTCTGAGTTTTTTTCATCTGACCTCCTTGCCTGATTAGACTACAGGTCAATTAACAGAACTCTTGATTTTCTGCAATCTTTAACTTTGTGCTGTATGATGCTATCATGACCTCACCGCAGTCAGCTTCAGCCAGACGACTGGATCTGCCAGTTACCTTAGCCTGGGCCAGGGCTGGGGGGTTGGGGGTGGGGGGGTGGGCGGTGAACCTGGACTACATTTCAGGAAAAACAGACTGATTTGTTCAGGTGTGAGCAGTGGTTTCTTCACTGCCAAAGCATTCCAGTTCGACAAGATGTTCCAGGAAAATATAATTTTGGAACCAGTCGGTTGAGCTCTAGGTAGGAGAGGCTGTGTAATTACTCTCAGGTGGTCAGAGCTGAAGCAGGGAGAGCAGGGTCTGAGGTTCACAGCAACCAAAGATGGCCGGGAGCAGGTGGGCGGGCTCAAAGCACTCCTGAAAGAGAAGGTACAGACAATACGGGAAGGAACTGAGCCAGGTGTCCTTAGCGACAGAAGTTACTGCAAAGGGCCAGAACCAAGTCACCGGCAGAGGCTGAAGAAGGCACCTACGCCCTTAGGTGGACGGAGGGCATCGCAAGCCTGAATCGATTGGTCTCAGATTCCCCGAGATCTTATCAGAATCCCTCTCTGCTATTCTGCTGTCTGCATTCCTCCCTCTCCCCTGCCATGTCTTATTACTTTATCTCCCATTTGAAAAGGTTTCATTATTTAATGATCTGCAGCATTTCAACAAATGAATCTGGTCCACATTTTTGAGCTGTAAAACGAGCAGGTCCTGGAGCCTCATTCTGCTTCCCATAAACGTGAATAAGGCACAAGGTTCTGGGAGAGAGATACTGTAGAGAAAGAAATAATGCTGAGAGTTCTCTTGGTTTAGATCATTGGTTTTCTCTAAACACTTAGTTAAATTCCAAAAAATCTCACGGTGCTGCTGCTGTTAAAAATCAGTTCCCACAAGATGGGATCGGGAAGGAGACAAACCATAAGAGACTCTTACTGTCACAAAACAAACTGAGGGTGACCGGGGAGAGGGGGGTAGGGAGAGGGTGGTGGGGTTATGGACATTGGGGAGAGTATGTGCTATGGTGAGTGCTGTGAAGTGTGTAAACCTGGCAATTCACAGACCTGTACCCCTGGGGCTAATAATACACTTTAAAAAAAAACCCACATTGAGATGCCACGTTATACACTTAAAAAAAAAAAAAAACCCACATTGAGATGCCACATTACACCAGTTAGAATGGCCAAAACTAACAAGACATTAAACAACATGTGTTGGAGAGGATGTGGAGAAAGGGGAACCCTCTTACACTGTTGGTGGGAATGCAAGTTGGTGCAGCCACTTTGCAAAATAGTGTGGAGTTTGCTTAAGAAATTAAGAATAGAACTTCCCTATGACCCTGCAAATACACTACTGGTATTTACTTCAAAGATACTGATGTAGTGAAAAGAAGGGCCATCTGTACCCCAATGTTCATAGCGGTAAAGGCCACGGTCACCAAACTGTGGAAAGAACCAAGATGCCCTTCAGCAGACGAATGGATAAGGAAGATATAATCCATATATACTATGGAGTATTATGCCTCCATCAGAAAGGATGAATAACCAACTTTTGTAGCAACATGGACGGGACTGGAAGAGATTATGCTGAGTGAAATAAGTCAAGCATCATATGGTTTCACTTACCTGTGGAGCATAGGGAATAGCATGGGACATTGGGAGATGGAGAGAAGTGAGATGGGGAAATTGGAGGGGGAGACAAACCCTGAGAAACTGTAGACCCTAAGAAACAAACTGAGGGTTTTGGAGGGGAAGGGTGAGGGGGTTTGGTGTGCCTGGTGGTGGGTATTAAGGAGGGCACGTATTGCATGGAGCACTGGGTGTGGTGCATAAACAATGAATTTTGGAACACTGAAAAGAAATAAAATAAAATGGGGAAAAAAAGGTTAAAAAAAAAAGTTAGGCCTCCAATGCTTGATGTTGGCCCAGGTCATGATCTCGGAGTTGTGAGATCAAAGCCTACATCCTGCTCTGTGCACAGCAGGGACTCTGCTTGCTATTTTCTCCCTTTGCCCCTCTATTAGCACTGTGCTCTCTCTATAAAATAATTAAGTCTTTATAGTAAATACATATATATATGGAAAAAAGCAAAATATGACATATATATGTAATGTTTATTAAATAATTACTTTTTTCTTTACAAAAAAATAGAATAAAATAAATTATCTCAGGAAAGTCTTAAAAAATAATAATACATTATATTTTATTTTAAAAAATTAAAAATTAAAAAAAAAATCAGTTCCCTCCCAGCTGTGTAACTGCAGTGTTTTCTACTGTGAAGAAGGGTCAGGGACTATGGATGGTTGAAGACTCTTAATTCAGTGCTCTGAGTTTTAAAGACAAGAAATATACTCTCATGAGCCTCAGGACAAAACCCACTTTATGGAGGTGTGGGTTTACAAGTTTATGCACAGAGATAACAAGAAAGCAGTTTGGGAGAAAGGCTGATCCTCAGACTGTCAAAGACTTTAAAATCTCTGGTTTGTGGCCAGGATTTCTCCTTCAGTCAAATCCTAAATAAGGTTTCACAGGGATCAGAGTCAGGTCCAAATATTAAATATATCACTAACGACGATCAGTCTGTCTGAGCTGCTGTCTCCAAGCACAAACTTGTTTGGCCCTTTGATGCCTATGAAAATCTTTTTAGTTCTAAGAACAGATTAAATTCACAACGGCCTTTCCCAACCCCCACATATCGCCAGACTGGCTCAACTGATTTTTTTTTTCCTCCCCTTCACTATGAGGGCATAGGATAAATAATCATATGTATATTTGAAACACAACGGGGAAAGTAATAATGCCTGAAGAATTTGAATAGGGCTCAGCCAGAAAATAGAGCACTACTGCTTTAAGAACGTGGTGAGAAAATGTGATCAGCGCCATTCACTATAACACAGCAATTGGTCTAAGTACTAGCACCAAGGAGCATTCTCCTTATTCTCCTCCTCTTTAAGACGGATTCACAGCACTTCTCATTTACCTCGTAGGAGCATTTTGAAGACTAAGAGAGCACGATGGAGCTCTAGAGTGAGAAGGGCTTTCCAGTGCAAGATTTCACTATTGCTACTGTTTTCACACCAAGACCTCACTGTTGCTATGTTCATACCAAGACTTTTTTTTTAACACAATGTAAGTTTATCCCACATCTTTCATCCAATGTGTCACTCCCAGAAAAGAAGAAATACATTCATTTAGTCTGCCTTAAAAAAAAAAAAAAAAGGAAAGGAAATTCAAAATAGATTGTAAAACAAGGTAAATACATTCACCAATTCAAACACTAATAAGACTTAGGGTTAACAAGAGTGCGGTGAGAATGATATGGTCAGACATTATTGGAAATGCTGTAAATTAGCTTCAGTCATTGGAGAAAGTTATTTGAAAATATACATCCCCAGGTCCCAACAAAATAACCTAACATTATAAAAACTTTTAAATGCAAGATGTTCAACGAGGAAAAATATGTAGTAACAGAAAAAACTGAAGATAATTCTAATATCTTCTAATAGTGTCACTGAGCAAATTTTATTACAAACTAAGAATCCTGGGGGCACCCGGGTGGTTCAGTCAGTTAGGCATCTGACTCTTGATTTGGGCTCAGGTCATGATCTGATGGTGGTGAGATTCAGTCCCGCGCTGGGCTCTGTGCCCCATGGGGAGTTTGCTTGAGATTCTCTCTCTCCCTCTCCCTCTGCCCCTCAGCCCCATTCTCTCTCCATCTCCTCAAACAAACAAACAAATAAACCTTAAAATCCTAAGTATGCAATCAACATCATCCTTATTTTCTAGGAAGCCATGGAGAAGATACTTACAGTATAATATGAATCTCAAAAGCAGAACACAATTAAGAGAACCCAAAATGACACATACAGTCTTGTTTTAACCATGCTGAAAGATTAATATGAATAAAGACAAAACAGAATACGCAAAAGTGATCATAATTGCTAGGTTAAGAAAGTGGGATACTTTGCCTTTTTGAAAGTTTAACTCCCCCCCTAAAAGGGGGGGGGCGGGTTTTGAAAATCAGAAATAGGAAAGAAGTCATCGACTCATCAGAAAAAAGCCAAAACCAAAAATGATGCATCTTCGTGGAAGGCCCAGCTGCAAAACACACAGCTAACCTCAAGACTGTTAGTTTACTCAGGTAAAGTCACTGACCAATTCCAGCTGAAGCATCAGGCGCTGGTTTTAGTTACTCAACTTGAAAACCACCTCGAGGTTGTAGGGCAAGGAGAAAGGGGAAGCTCGGGCTTCTGAAGAGAGACTTGAAAAGTTAAATGTGTTTCGTCTGGGGAAAAAAAGATTGAGCAGTGATCTCATTTCAGTGTTTGGATACCTGCCGCACATATCCCAGGCCCAAGGATGTGACCTGTCCTCTTCACTCAGAAGCAACAGAAAGCTGCAGGAGGAAAGGGTTACATTAGAGAGATTTCCCCTCAGAGATAATTACATGTTTATTCCACTTTTAGTCTGAATGACAGGATTACAACCCCCTCCCCATCTGTAATCCAGGGAGAATAATGCTTGCCACATAAGTTTTAATGGATATAACATCTGTACGATACTTTGAGCTCTTCAGATGAAAGATGCCATGTGAATGCAAAGAATTATTGCTATTATTTTCGTCTTCTGCCTTCCCTATTGGTATGAGTTTCCTTGTGACATTTACAGGACCCCTCCAGCCAGCCAGCTGCTCTGTAACATGTCATCCCGGGGATATTTTAAGTCCTTCACGTGGTTCTGATCGTACCCAGAACAAGAGCAGTTGAAATGTTAATTGTTTGTCTTGAAGGAAGTAGAAGTAGTCACAATACCCCTTCAGGGCTTAGGGGTCAAAGTTTCTCCTAACATCCACTTGAAGGCTCCTGTCCAGGCATCATAGCCGTGGCATGTTTGGTGGGTCTTGTCTTTCCATCCATTCCCTTTGAACGACATCATCTGACGGCAGAGCCTTGGACAAATAGCCTCCTTTCCAGATCTCTTTTTTAAGACTTCATTCAGATGAAGTCTATGAAATCCTACCCTGGGTGCCTAGTGTGCTAAGCATCCACTCATGCCATCCCGTTTTGTTAGAGAACTTTTTCTTCTCCTATGAAGTAGCAGTCCATGCTTACGATAAAAAGAAAAATCGGCAAAAAGCAGGAAAAATTGGGAGAAGCAAAAATGAGCAAATAAATAACCTAAAAGCCTATACTCGGGAAAACAATCACTGTTGATGTGTTGGTGTACTTCTCAGGGTTTGTTCCCTCCTTGTGCGCAGGTGTGCACACTTGTCTTTTGCCCCACGGGATGTTATTTTATGAGCATTTTCCCGCATCATGAAATCTCTTCACAAACACAACCTGTCAGGATGGTATCATATTCCATCCCAAGGTGGAGCTGTAAGTGTTCATGCTTCTCCTCACCTAGTTTTTATAACGTTTACAATTCAAATGAATTCGTGGATTGTGTGCTTAAGACCTTCCTAGTGGATCTTTCACAACATCTGTGGTCTTCGAAATAACCCAGCGAGATGAAAAGAGCTGCTCGTGTTCTCATTGGCTATGGCGAAGGATAGACCCACAAAGGTGTGGTCTCCGGTCCAAGGTCACGCATCCCGGAAATTGCAGGACAGACTCGAGGCCCATCACTGGACTCCTGAATGCAGGTCTTCCCCAGCGAGCGGCTTGCCTTCAGTGAACATCACCAAATATTGAACTCCCAGATTATTTGATTGGTTTCCACGTAGGGTGTCCCTCTCGAAGTGCGCTGGTACAAGGGAAGTCCAAAACTGGCCCTTGAGGAAGAGAAGGTGGATGATTTGTAGAGTTCTTGAAAAAGAGCCAGGGATGTGGGCAGGCTGCTTGAATAATCTAGAAACTCAATTTGCTGGTGATTCACCCCCTCACCTCCCATATTCTAGTGCTCCTGACGTCCATGTACTTCTCACTTTCCCGTGAGATCACTCTCAATTTTGTTCATCCTTTTTCCTGCAATAATCTGGCTCTGGTATCCAGAAACATCTTCACCTCCTCTTCTCCCCCCAAATTCTTCCAGCCTTCCTGGTTACAGTATTGTTGGTCTGAAGATAAGAATTATTTTCCTGATTGAAATCTCTGCAACTCCCCCTAGAAAGGGGCACCAACGCAACAAATAATGCAGAACTGATTCTGTGCGTTGGGCACTGTGAGAAGACTTGGTATCTAGGATCACATTCACCTCTAATAGCTCTCAGCATTGGGTTCTGTTGGTTCACATTTCATTTTATAGGTGAAACTAATGAAGCTCAAGAGGACAAATCACTGGAGAAAGCAGGAAGCTGGAGCCTGAACCAAGACAACCTGACCCAGCTCTCAGTCCCCAAGCTTTACTTCTCTGTATCACATTCACTCTTTTTTTTTTTTTTTCATTTGACAAAGAGAGAAGCAACAAACATTGGAGAGCAGCAGAGGGAGCAGCAGAGGGAGTGGGAGAAGCAGGCTCCTTGCTGTTTAGGGAGTCCAATGCGGGGTTTGATCCAATGCGGGGTTTGACCTTGGGGTCATGACCTGAACAGAAGACAGATGCTTAACCGACTGAGCCACCCAGGTGCATAGCATGCTCACTCTTTAAGTAGGGTGTTCCAAATGCACTTTACTTAGCTTCACGTGAGAATTACATAGAATGAGAGCCTTCCCCTCCCCGCCCCCGAGCCTGCCAATTTCGAACAAAAACTAAGGCAGGCATGGGTTTCTAACCAAGTGGCTTTACTTACAGAACCATGCTCCTCTCTTCAAGAACCTACATTTCACATCTTTAATAAATAAATAAATAAATAAATAAAATCTTAAAAAAATAATGATAAATAAAATCTTCAAAAAAATAAAAAATAATCTTAAAAAATTAAAAAATAAAATCTTAAGAAAAAAAAAAGAACCTACATTTCATTAGTCTCCCTAAGCCAACTCTCAATCATA
The DNA here is from genome assembly GCF_011764305.1 of Mustela putorius furo. Lineage (NCBI taxonomy): Eukaryota > Metazoa > Chordata > Mammalia > Carnivora > Mustelidae > Mustela > Mustela putorius. The sequence goes on from NW_025421341.1 coordinate 25,684,345, forward strand.
ACTCACACAGTGATGTTCTCTCCACCTCATCCCTGCTTCCCAGTTTCTGTCGCCGTAAGTATAATATTGACAGATTTCTATTTGCATAGTTTTAGACCAGTTTGGAAATCCCCCCCTTAAGAAGTGTCTGGGATATATCTGAAATGGATAGCTAAAGAATACAAGAAATATGAGATGTATTCAACAATCAAAAAATACTCCAAATAGCTATATTTTTACTTCATAAATCAAAGTGCTTTAGTTCCTGGGTTCTGATGTAATAAATGGTATGAAACTTTCGTGGGAGTTTCTATTCTAGTTCAATAAGACTATGTAAATAAAAACAATTGAAAGAATCCAAAGAAAAATAATTGCAAAAAAAAAGTAATGAAGTCATAAGATAATTATAACCCAATTTGGATTCCATATTTGCAAAGAAAACCAACCTTCACACCTTGTTTCCGTTTCCTTCCGAATGCTGACCTACACTGATTTGCATTTTTAATCCCATGAACCTGGATGATTTGAAGCTACCTTCCAACTACCTTTCTGATTCAGACCTCACACTACTCCAATCAGTCCTGAGCGTCAAATATTAACTCATCTCCCACTTCCTAATCTCTTGCCTGCCAATCCATGTATCCTTCTAGTTGTCTATTGAATTACTGCCCCCAAACACAAAATGGATCTTGTCACTGCCCCAGGTTCAAAGCCTCCAATGCTTCCCTCATGTTATAAAGCCTAACAGCCAAATGTCACCTCTATAGGTCTCTCAGGCCAATCTGTCTAGACTCTTCTCCCAACAGATTATTTCTCAAAACCCTGACCCCCCTAGCTCCCCATCTACATAAGCCCCACTTCCAAGTCTACAAAATTTACAAGGAGAAAGAGAACTGAGGGAAGAGGACTACCATTTACAGAATATCTCCCATGCACTTGAGTCCCCAGAGGCCACCAAGGATCTCATTTCATACCATGGGACTTGAGAAGGATGGTCAAAACCATCCCTGTCATGGTGATCCTGAGGCTGTTGGTGAAAAGCAGCTCAGTCCAGTGCCTACCAGTGACAGTGGGAAGGACTTCCCGGGTAGGAGGAAGAGGCCATGTGACTAGCAGGCAGCCAGACGAGAGCCCACACAGGAACTGGTGTACTGGGAGCAGCATGGCACACAACGTGCTCTTTCCCTCCTGGCACGTCCACTCTTTATCACAGCCAGAACTGAAAATCACTGTCCTCATTCTGCCTGCTCCCCATTGCTACTTTCAAACCACTACACAAAACCTTCTCTTTGTGGAGGTTTAACCCATCTTCCTGTTCCATCCTCTCTACCTTTCTCCTGGTGGTCCCAGTGAACCTCCCTTTGAGAACAACAAGGGCCAAGTTCAGCTTTCAGTCTTTTGTCTGCAGCCGACTATCACCATCATGACCTCAGCATCCACAAGGACAATCTAGCTGACGTGCTCTGCTCAAAGTTGTTTACTCTTCATGATTCCAACAATCGTTTGGCCACTCCCATGGCTACCCCTAAGACGTCATCTTTGTCTATAATTGCTTCACCCAGCATGCTTGACTTCGAGCATGCCATTCCTTAACCACATGCTCTTGATCTCATGACTCTCAGTAAGTACACCAGTTTCTCAGCCCTCTCTTTCAATGCACTGCTCTGCACATTCATGGAGACATACTTTCCTGTCCAGCTCAGACCCCATGGACTTTCAGTCAATCCTCTCCCCTCTGTAAGCAGGTGCTAATGCATCCAACTTCAGAGAGAAGAAATAGACTTATACGGTTGCTGGACACATACTGCCTCATCCCGTAACCCCTTCCTAAAACTCTGGCTACATAACCAACATTTTCTCTTTCCCAGGTCAAAGGGAAATGTGATCCTACTCTCAAAGAGACTATTATCTCCACCAGGAAACTCCACTGGTTTTCTTTTCTTTCTCCTTTATGTTCAGTCTTTCGCATTCAGCTGACTTCTCCCTTAAAGACTGTCAGTAGATTCAAGTGCCTTCAATTTTAAAAGTCACTTCTGCTTCCCCCTGGGTATTTTTTTAATCCTCTCTCCTTTTATTCCCAAGTATTTTCCTAGAAGGAATGGTCCAGATGGTAGCCTAGAACCTTCCAACTTTAACTTATGGACCTTTCATTCAAGTGAGGTGATGATTCAGGGGGTCTAGTTAGGCAAGAGTTTGAACTTCTGACAAGTTCACAGATAAGGCCATTGGAAGAGGTCTCTGGACAATCCACTTCTTCATCTCACATTTACTCTTCAATACACTATAATCTGGCTTCTATGCCACTACCTCCACACCCTGGCAAGATCACCAATCACTTCCAATTTGTCAAATCTAATGAATATGTTTCAAACATTATGACCTTTTGGAGACCGACCTGGTTTACTATTTCCTTAGTGAAACTCCTCCCTTGACTTCCATGACACTATACTTGGTACTTATTTTCCTTCCCTGATCACCCATTATTAGGCAGTACAACTGGCTCCTCTTCTTAGTCTGTTTAGGTTGCCATAACTAAATACCATTGACTTTAGGCTTAAACAACAGAAATTTATTTCTCACAGTTCTGGAAGCTGGAACTCCCAGACTAAGGTCCAGTAGGATCAGTTTCTGGTGCAAACTCTCTTCCTCACTTCAGATGGCTGATTTCTTGCTGTGTCTCCACATAGCCTTCCCTTGGTGCATGCAGATAGAGAGGGATCTCTCTCTTCCTCTTTTTACAAGGTCATCAATACTATTGGATTGGACCCCAACCTTGTGACTTCATTTAACCTTACTTATCTCCTAAAAACCTCATTTCCCAAAACAGTCGTACTGGAGGTTAGTGCTTCACCATGTGAAATTGTTTTTAGGGACAATTCAGTCTATGACATCTTCCCTTGTTCTATTTTCAAAAGGTCACATTGTCCAGAGTTCTGTCCTGCACCTTCTCTTTTCATTCCTCATGTCATTCTCGAATAGTCTCATTTACATTCGTGGCTCCAGCTACCATTTTTGTGTAAGTGAGAGTTATATCTTTATTGCAGTCCCAGTTGTGTGTATCTAAACTCCTTCTGGACACTTGCATCTCAATGGCCCACAGGAATATGAGACACATTATAACCTGCTCCTTCTGTTGCTTTTTCATCTCCATAATCCATCAGTCATATCAGACAAGCTGGATCACCATCTCAGCAAGCCTACTTCTCCTGCCCACTCTCATCTCCTCTGCACTCAAGCCATTTAAACTCCTTCATACCACTGTTTTTAGACTCACATTTTGAGTTTGGCTAATTATATTCTCTTAGTGTTTCTCATCTGTTCTCTTACCCTTGTATTTATTGTAAACTCATGGTTAGATGTAGGTTACATCAAGAACTGTGAAAGGTCTGAGATTTTATCCTTCTTGCAAACTAATAGGTCAGTCTGCTCAGTTCCCTGGATGCTGGCAGAAGACACAAAAGTCCTGGGTCAGAGACAGAAGACAGTTATTACAACAATAACAGTAGCCATAATATCAGCATTTGTGCTCCTTCTTGAGCCCCAATTCCCACAGAGCAACCCTAAGAAGAATTTTAGAAGCTCTTCAGGTGATTCTAATGTGCTATCAGCCTTAAGGACCACTGATTTAGAAGCCTGATTGGATTGAGTAAAATCTAACTGCCCTATTATTTAGTCTTATATCCCCAGTACTTCACAGTGTGCCTGGCACAAACCCAGTTCTCAATGAATAATAATCACTAATATTTATTGAATTTCTATCATATATTCTAACCAACTTACACACTTTTCCCACTTAATTCTCCCAACAATCCTTTGCATTAAGTACTAGTGTTGTCATTCTCCCCTTATATCTGAGGTGATGAGACACAAAGGGGTGAAGTGACTTGTTCAGAGTCAGGGAAGTGGCAAAGCCAGAATTCTAACTCAGGTTCCAGTTGAAAATGCTCTTATTCACTACACTATATGTCTAGGCAGGGCTCTAGAATGAATAAACAAACACATTTGCCAGTTTCCTTGAGCAATGATTGCTTGGTTGTACTAAATTTATCCACAAATAAGAGCTATGATGCCTGTGTCTCGTCCTTGATGGTTAGACATGGAAAGACCTTACTCTAAGCGTTTTGATTTTTCACAAATAAGGAAGTCAAAGCAAAACAATGACGTGAAACAAAGCGACGTGCCCATGTTACACAGCTAATTAATGGCAGAGCTGGAATTAGAACACAAGTAGCGAAGTGCTACGTGCAGATGAGAACTTGGTAAAGACTTTGATGTTGATGAAGTGTTGGAAAACAAATATAGCTTTTCTGTTTCCTTTGGGAAAAAATATTCCAATTTAACTGAGAAACACATGCTGGAGTTGAGAGAAAGGAAGATGGTTTCAGTACAAATGACTTGCCTGAGTGTATTCTTCACTCTTCCCCTCACAGGAGGTTCTTGAAGGAAAGGTCTTGGGCACCAGTCCTAGAAGATGGTCACACCACTGGCCTCCATTAGTCAATCCCTTTGGTCTGAAAAGGGAAGAAGGAAAGCAAACTCAAGGGGAGCAGAAGTTAGTCACTACCACCCATCGAATGAGTGCTCACAGTGGGAAGCCAGATGCTTCCTGCTTCCATGTATTCAAATATAAAACATGTGTACTTTATATTCACAGACAGTGTTCAAGAGCATCAGAGGGCATAGGCCACTTTTGGAGACAATATTTGAAAAATAAAACCTATGTTGCCTTAGTACTTTGGCTGCCTGCCATTTTTTCTTTTCATCTGCCCCTCCTCCATTTCTTAGAATTACCTGTATTTCTTGTAATAATGTGACACAAAATGTACTTTCTCTTTTACTCATTCAGTCATGGGATGAATATTTTTTTGAGCACCTTGTACCTCAAGTCCTGTGTTAGATGGAGGTTATCACAAAAATGAACAAAATATGGTACTTATTTTCATGGGGTTATAGTTAGAGGATATGAATCCAATAAACATATGATTATATAATTATAAATTATATTAAGTGCTATGAAAGAAAAAAGGGAAAGAGAAGATAGTTTTTTAAAATATTTATTTTTCAGAAAGAGAGAGAGAGCATGGTGGGGGAGGGAAAGAGGGAGTGGGAGAGAGAGAATCTCAAGGCCATCAGTGTGCTCTGCTGAGCACAGAGCCTGATATAGGGCTTGATCTCAGGACCCTGAGATTATGGCCTGAGTCAAAATCAAGAGTTAGATGCTTAACTGACTAAGCCACCCAGGCACCCCAAGAGAAGGTAGTTGAGTAGAAGAAATCTAATGTAGACTGAAACCTAGGAAAAGGCCCATCTGATATTTAACTGGAGATTAATATTGGTGATTTTAGCCAGAACAAATGCAATAGAATGACGAGGACAAAAATATTTGAGAGCCTTCTATATTCAAAGTACTAAATAAGGTTGTCAACAAATGATAAACAATCATAAAAATTGAGAGATAATCAATAATTAAAGTAAGAGTAAGGTGAGAATGGAGTATGAACTCACTCGTGACATTGTCTTATTGTGGGTAAAGCAGTTAGAGATTGGGTTTGCTCTGAAGTGGTCTTTCAACCTACACTCATTTGGCCAAGTCTTGTGCTTGGTTTCCAAAAGTATTCTCAAAGAGACAAATCCCCTGAATTATATAGTGGCTCTAAGTCACCTGTCCAGACCTTATGAAGATCTTTACATGGCAGTAGTTACCATGGGAAGATCATATTATGTGGCCCTGACTAATTCTGGGGAAACTGGTGGAAACTAATATAAATGCCAGTTCTGTGTAAAATCTAGTAGTACCCGTGTAATTTCATCACATTATTCACCATAGGAAAATAATAACAAACAGTTCCCTGTGAAGTGCTGATTTGCAATACTAGGAAGGCATGTAACCTGAAATATTAAAATGCAATTATTAAATAACTAAGTTCATTCAGCCACAGACATTAATTGATATCACTACTCCAAAGCATACAACATGATTAAATTGGCCATGGCTGGCTAATGTGGTATTTTCAAACGTCTTTACAAAAGATTTTGTAAAAACAGCCCAGGCAGTTATTGTGGTAGGCAATTAATGATTAATCTATCTAGGACCCTCCTCTCTCTTGAAGACAGAACTTGCCTTTTTTTGGAGAACACTTTCTTCCCAATTCTTTATTTCCCCATTCTAATAATTAAACTCAAAGGATTCTGCCATCTTCTTTCATGATTCCCCTTCCTGGATCCAGTGACTATCCCTAAAACGGGCCTATGACCCAAGCTGAACCAAGTCTATTTCATCACCCTCTTGGCCTTAGACATGTGTCCAAGAATCAGGCAGGTAATCCAAAACAAGGCCATCCCATGGTCCTGAGATTTTTCAACTGTTGCTGGGAGAAAAGTCCCTTCCTGTGGATGGCAATGCTGATAAAATATGATCCCAGGAGCTGTTGGTATCAAAGCCATGGTTCTAGCTTCATGGAGAAAGCTGGTCTACAGAGAGAAATGAAGATGAAACATGGAGTTCTGAAAGCATTCCCATCTGAATTCCAGTTTCTGAATCCCCTGGTGTAATCCTGGCCCCTTATATGCCTGAGGCAGTTCCTCAGTTCTGTAAACCTTTCACCCAACCAACATCTACTCACAAAAATCCCCATTTTACTTGAGCTGGAATCGAATTTCTGCCACTGGAAACTAGTAGGATATGACTGGAAACATAACCCATCAATTTGTTAAAGTGACTAGGACATCCCCATCCAAGGAGTAGCGTTCTTTTCTACTCATGTAGACATGAGTAACATAGCTCAGCACTCCTCAACCACACAACAAAAGATCTCTCTGAACCACTCAGACACCTTTGTGAGATTCCTATAAGAGAAAAAAATGCAGAAAAGGACTTTAAATCACAATAGAGAATAAGTAAAATCACTTGATGAGATGAATGGTGCCTCGTGAAGTCATGGAAGTAGCTTGATTTGCGTCATGAAAGATGAATAGAAGTTTGCCAGGCTGACAGCAATCTAGACAGAGGGAACAACATTCATAAGAGCTTAAGGCACTTATAAGCACTTATAAAAGCCTTAGAATTTTAAGAAAACACACATGACTTACTTCGCTTTCCAAACTATTTTCCTTCTCAAGGTAGGGAAGTTAGAAAAAATTTTAATTGATGGAAAAGATTACGTTATGATAAATGTTGGCAATAGAGGCAGTTAATTGCAAGCTGGATCTTTTGATTATTAAAAGCTATTCTGCATTAAAGCAAGATAACTAATTTAATCCAGTTCCAACTAGAAAGGATTTGTCTCAAGGCACTGCACTCTTTACCAATAGTGAGAAAAATGTGAATAAGATCCAGCCCCTGGAGTGTTCTAGGAGACCACATAGCAAGTATACACCAAGGAAGAGGCCATTTCATCTACATGGGAAGTAGTTGAGATCCATGGAGAAGAGAGAATTTTAGATGGTACTTGAAATGTTGCTAAAATTTCCTCAAGCAATGATGTATTAGAACAGAAGTGCTCAAAGTGTAGCCTGAGGACCTATGGGGACTCCTGAGATACTTTCAATTGATCCAAGAGCTAAAATTCTTTCACAAAAATGCTAAGACATTATGTACCCTTTTTCCTTCTCATTCTCTTACAAGGGTACATTAAAGTTTTCCACTCTGCAAAATTTAGGGAATAGGTATTATTTAAATGACTGTTGCATGGTGTTACAAAATCATGTATGAAGGCCTGGGTGGCTCAGTTGGTTAAGTGACTGCCTTTGGCTCAGGTGATGATCCTGGGGTCCCAAGATTGGATCTGGAATCAGGCTTCCTGCTCAGCAAGGTGTCTGCTTCTCCCTTTGACCCTCTCCCCTCTCTTATTCTCTCTTTCTAGTAAATAAATGAAATCTTTTAAAAAATCATGTATGAATAAAAAGACCCCTTCAAATTACAGGAGACACCAATGAATTTTAAGTAACAACATACGAAAATTTATCAACATGGTTTCAAATTCCATAGAACAATAAATTTAATGAAACTAAGGTTTGTCAAGATTTCATACAGTATCATAGAAAATTATCCACAACTACCCAGCAACTCCTTTAAAACAACTCTCTCTTTCTAGCTATATTGATCTGTGAGATCAGATTTTCTCCATATACTTCAACTAAAACAATATATCTCAGAAAATCGGGAAGTTGAATTTAGTGGTCCTCTGTTAAGCCAAATGTTAAGGAAATTTATAAAAATGTAAAACAATGTCTATCTTCTCACTCAATGTTTTTAATTTTGGAAAATATGGTTATTTTCACAGAATATTGTTGTCAACATGTATTATGGGTTGAATTATGTCTCTTAAGAAATGTTGAAGTCTTAACCTCCAGGACCTATGACAGTGACCTTACTTGAAAATAGGATCTTTGTAAATGATCAAGTTAAGATTAAATCATGAGGGTGGGCCCTAATCCAATATGACTGGTGTCCTTATAAAAAGAAATTTGGACACAGAGACAGACATACACCATAGGGATATGGTGTGCAAGCCAAGAAACACCCAAGGCTCTGAAGAGTCAGGAGAGAGACATGAAATCAATTCTTCCTCATAGCCCTCAGAAGAAGCCAATGTTGCCTATACCACGATTTCAGACTACTAGTCTACCATACTCTGAGACAATAAAGTTGTTAAGCCACCCATTTTATTACAACAGCTCCAGAAAATTACTACAACATATACACAATAAACACAAGTTTATTATTTTCAGTAGATTTACAAAAATATTCTTTTTCACATTTTTTGTTTCTAATATGATAAATCCTGATAGACATAGAGCCCATGAGCAAAAGCTCTTTGAGTCCTCACTAATTCTTAAGAGTGAAGAGAGATCCGGAGAGCAAAAAATAGGAGGACCACAGGATTAGAGGGCTCCCAGTAAAGGGACCACATGAACTGGGGCATTGGTTCCCTGGAGAGCTACATCAGAAAAAACACAAACTTCGGGCCCTTTTCCACACTGAACCAGAATCTCTAGAGTTCCGACCCAGGAAACTGTTTTCCCAACATGCTATCCAGCAAATTCTTATATGTAATTGAAAGCTTAGAGGCAGAACTGCTTTAGAGGCAGAAATGCCCAAAATGACTTGAGGAGTGTTTCAGCCAACTCCTTTGGTTTGCAAGAATAGAGATGCTCAAGTTAGCTCAAGTAACAGGGAACTTTCTTGCAAAGATACACTTGGCACCATGGGAGGAATCGGCTCCCTCCCCAAACAGGTGCTGTAATAGATCCCCACCTCAGAAAGCACTGGAAGATCACAGTACCTCCAGGGATGCCAGCAAGCAGAAGTTTGTGGCTCCTTAAGCTCTGCTTCAGTACAACTAAGCTGTATGACTCTGCAGGAGGAGACCTCCCCGGTCGGCTTCCTTGAGTCTCTCCTCCAAGTATCTGCTTCTTCATACTTCTGGCTGCACATGGTTTTGGCTTATGATGCCTCAGCTTTACCCCAAGGCAACTTTTTAGCTCCCACTTTATTGCCAACTGGCAGATTCCTTTGTCTTTCTTAATTTCAGTCCTTGAGATGGAAAATCTGATTGGTCCAGTTTGTCTCCTGGGGCCAGGTCATGCTCAAATTTACTGGAGAGGTAATGGCTTTGCTGCCTGGAATCAGATGCTCGAATCTGGTTTACTAATCTGTGAGCAAAGGGCCTAGATAAACAAGGTAGTAAACACAAGAGCCCATCATACAGGCCCTGGGGAGCAAGGCATTTCTCCTTTAGACCTCGCTGTGGGCAGAACGGGTATTACAGTTGTCATCCTCAGAAACCTTTTTGTCTGTGCTCTTGTAATTCCCAAAACTTTCAACTTAAGTCTTTTATTAAGATAACTGATCTGACCAACTCATATACCTTTTTGTTACAAGCACAATCGTAGCTAACCTGATGGATTGGTTGGTGATAATAATGATGTTGATAAAGAGCTTGAGAAAATAGTGCAGGCATTTCCTTCTGACCCTCTAATTTAGCCACTGTTCATTTGCTAACATAATTCTAGCTTTCATTCCCTTCCTTGTCCTTTTTCTTTATTCCTTCCTACCCAGCCCAGGATCTTCTTCCTCTTCCCCTTTGTTCTCCCTGACTCATGGTCTTAGGTTTTTTTGTTTTTGTTTTTTTGTTTTTTTAAATAAATAAACAGAGCTCAAGGCATTTTCTAATTCCATTAGTTTTCCATTAGGATTTGATTCGGTTCTTGAACAATTTTATATAATGACTTTTTGTCCATTGGGTTTTTGGTTTCTTTGGGTTTTTTTCAAAGAGGGAAAAAGCATGCATGTATTAAAGTATTTATCATACATTTAATAACCACTAGATATTTCAATTATTTGGATTGTCACTTTAGAGCAAACTATAATTGTTGAGATAGGGCAGACACCCTTTCTTTGTATATTGGTACCCATGGATTTTAGCATGTCAGACAGTTTAGTTTTGTGTTTGGTACATTATTTGTGTGTGTGTGTCATTGTATAATTTTTTCTGTGAGTTTGTGTATATATGTTTGTAGTTTTCTTGGTATGTATGTGTATCTTTCAATTGAACAAAATTGCATTGTTTTCTTATGTTGTACTGTATATTTTTCATTTGTTGCTCTGAATTGAAAGAAGACAGTTTCTATTTTGACTAAATTGTTGGATTGCTCAAAAAACAAGAAGAAACATCTCCAAGATTTTGTTGAATTCAATTAGTTATATGCAACTTGTAATACATCTGATTCTTATTATATGCTTTTGTGTTTTCTCCAGTAAATCAGTTGAAACTAAGTGACTGTGACATATGACCTACATAGTGAAGGTGTAGATTTAAATTTGCATACTTTATTGTTCTTTGTCTTCTACATGTTACTGTTCCTCTTAGGACACCTCTAAAAAATTAATGTTCATTTTTGTATATATGATAGCATAAACAGTATATTGTATTAACTCTTCTTTAGGGAATATCATTGATTCAAGTCCATTTAAATCAACTCGTGTTTCCAATTCAACCAATTCATTTATTTGTAACAGAAAATATTGGCTCACAAAATTCAAAGTTGAGGAAAGTGAAAAATTTCAGGATAGGTTGGATCAAGAGTCAGCCCCATTTCCCTATAGCTGTTCAGACTCTGCCTTCTCCCTGTGCTGGCTCTGTCCTCGGGTCAGGTTCCTTCATTGTAGCAAAATGGCCTCGGATACCGTATCACCCAGAGACAGTGAGATGTTATGTCCTTGAAACCATTGAACAGCAGTCATCAACTTCTCCATTAAGAACCAACTCCAATCATGTGACCACCTCTGAACTAATCCTCGCGGCCAAGAAAATAATACGCATTGGGTGGCTTCATCCTAGTTCAGTTATATTCAATCTGGCTTCCTCTCCCATGGCAGTAAAATACCGATACCAATTCCAGGACTCTCTTCTGTGGACCACTCATTTAAAAAAGAGAGTACTTCTAACCCAGACACTATTAAATGAAAGCCCTGAACTTCACCCTACTGGTCACATACCCACCAGTGAACCACTCCCTGTAGCAGCCCGTGGTGCAAAAACTACTCTCAGGTCAGGCCCTTCAGGATCCACCCAGGAAGCTAGATGGGGGAATGGATCTTACACTAATGACAGCCATTCAATGGGGAGAAGTGAAGTGGATGTTGGGGAGACAATCGGCAACGCCTTTTGCACCAAGGACCATCACAGTACAAGCAGACACCACCTTCTTGCTCATCTATTCCATGAGGCCTCTCCCAAAGATACATGCTCCCTTGAAGAACACAGCTTTTCCTGAAGCAGAGATTGTATTTTGCAGTCAAACACACATGACTTTGAATTGACTATGCAGAAATCTGCTGGGGAAATGTCAGTAAAACAACATTAATGCCATTTTTTTTCTTCAGTCCGGTAATTTTTTTTTTTTTTTTTTTTTGGATATCAGAAAGCAAGTCAGTCCAAGACACAAGTCCTCCACACACCCAATTACTTTTGGTTTTTTATTACTCTTTTTCAAATATTTGCTTTCTACCTACGACAGCTCAATTTTGAACTTCTTGTTTATTTTTGTGGCTAAGATGGGGGGCTTGCAAAGCATATCATAGCACCTTAAAAACACTTCACAATCAGGCTGCACTCCAGCATCCATGTTTTTAAAATCAGGCTGTTGTGAATTCTCCAAGAAGTCCAAGAACAACTGTGAATTACTTTCTTGAGCTTTCTTGCAGGTGCACAGGAAAGAGTCCCAGCCAGCAGACTGGAAGGTGCCAGATCAAGGGACAAAAATTCACCCTCCAACCAAAACGACATTCACTCAGGGACCCAATATCAGAAACAGCCTGGATAAGTCTTCTTGACATACACAACCAGAGAAGACATCCTCCCAATGTTTTTAGTCTCCACTTTATTTTCCAGGACCCAAAATTTTCGCTGGGAACACTAGAAAAAGAAAAGTATTCTATCTGTAGCCACAGAAAATATTTATGAAAAAACTCAAAAACTTTTTTTTAAATTTTTTATTTTTTATAAACATATATTTTTATCCCCAGGGGTACAGGTCTGTGAATCAGCACTCACCAAAGCACATACCCTCCCCAATGTCCATAACCCCACCCCCCCTTCTCTCAACCCCCCTAAAAACTCAAAAACTTTTGCAAACTCTTTCCATTCATATATTTTCATCACTATAAGGAATGTCACATTTGAAAAACAAGTGAAATTTTTGAAAACACGGAACTTCTATTTTCAAAATGGTTCCAGCTTAATAAAGGTTAGACTTTAGATAATCTTGAAGTTTCTTAGAAACAATTTCTTCTACAAACCTTCATCGGCTGACGTTTTTCTCGAGGGATCAAGCTATCATAGCATCGTTAAAGCATAATATTGTATGGGAATTATTTTTGTCTCTGAAATATTCAAAACAAAAAAACCAGTACATATTACGGGTGATCATGGGAGAGTATTTCAGAATGCTTAACTCAACCTGTTGTCCACTTAAGGACAAGCTCCTTTGTCCAATGCCAGTTCTCCCTCTGTTTGGCTTAATACCACATTTCCCCAGGCATCCATAACCATTATGGTCTCTCTTCCATTTCCCAGAATTACCCTGTGTAATATCCCTTTTTACAGTTTGTTTTGCAAGCTAGAAATTGTGTTTTTTATATGCTACATTTCCCACATGGCATGCGTGTGGTATGATGTGTAATTGGAAGTTTTCCACTAATCCCTACTGTTGCGCAGGTGGGTAAGAACGAGAAACTGATTACTGGAAAACTACAGGCCAAAAGGACATGTGTTTATGCACTTAGACATTTCTGAAAAGTGAGGCTGGGTCATTATTCCCATTTCCATCTTCGGTGGATATGATTAAATCATTCCATTCCGAGGATTGTTGTGTTGCTAAGTAAACTTCCCTAGTGTCGTTGTTACTTGTCTTAATTGGTTCTGAAAACGAATCTACTTTCTATTGGTAAAAAGTTTCTGGAAGTTTTTTTCTGTTTCATGAAACATTGCAAAAAGTGGAAAATTTAGGAGCAGAAAAATGCCAAAGGGCTCCAGACTGAGACTCGGTCAAAGGAACTGAGTGCTAATGATACCACCTCTCCAGTGTTGGGAGAAAACGGAGAGAAAGATGTAGAAAACAGATATTTGGAAGTCATTATTAGCTCTGCTGCTTATGAAGAAGACAGAAAAGGAGAGAAAGGAAGCAAGGCTAGATGGGAGAACATGGCTTTAAAGTTATGACTGAAAGTGTTGATAATTCTTCACCTTTGAAGGTAACAGGCTGTCTGTTTCTCTGGTCCCTGAAGCTGAGCGAATGCAGACATCTGGCCAGCAATGGAACAGAATGCACTGATGTTGCAGGGGCTAGACATGGAAGAAATAGGGAAAGAGCCAGAAAAACAGAAAAAAAGAAAGAAATGGCTCCATCCTGTTCCCTTTCCCAAACTAACCCATCAGACAGTCCCTCTTCACCCCCTGGAAACAAATGAAAGTGAGGCAGGCAGCAAGGGGACCTCCCCTCTGACCCACATCTCCTACATCATGGAAACACAAAACAGTACAAAAAGAGATTCTCTGATTCCTGGAACATCTACAAGCTCATGAATATGAAAAGAGATTGCTCTTGTCCTCAGGACCTGAATACAACCAATGTGCCACCAACACTGGCCGTGTCATCTCTCTGAGCACACTGTTTTCCAGTAAAACAGAACTATGGAAATAGAAAATAAAGTTGAGGAGCAACCATACATTTACAAAGCAGCCAAAGAGCTCAAAGAATTCCCTGGTGTTCACTGTAAAGTGATTTAATCTATCCTCTCACCTTCCCTTATGGTCAATCTCCACCCAGATATTGAATCCCAGTGTCCCAGGCAAGAGAGTCATGAAACTGACCTGGAGAGCAGATGGAGCTCAGAGGATGCTGGTGCTGGTGCTGGGTTGTGCTCGTTCTCTCTCAGTGTCTCTCTCTCTCTCTCTCTCTCACACACACACACACACACACTCACACGTAACACACACACATGCACACAATGAAAAATATAGATGTACCCATTGAGAAAGGAGTAGACACGGGAGCCATAGGAGGATGTGGGGAGAAAACCGATATGTCTGGGAGCACAGGCTTTTCAGGCCCTTCCCTCTACCTGGATAATTAGGCCTGACTGGCCTTTTGGAAAAGCTGAGACTAAGAAAAGTAGACTCTGGTTTCAGTAGAAGATACCAACTTTGATGGCAATTAACCCTCACAGATTAAAGTCCCATTTTCCTCTGACAGAAACTGAGAAAGAAGGCTATGTGGCCCCACTTTGGAAGGAATGGAAAAAATGAACCATCTCCATGTCCCGCCGAGGCTGGAAGAACAGGCTATCCAAAAAGCTCAAGGAGATTGATCCATCTCTAAGAGGATGTACTTTTAAATTCCCATAAGACCTATAAGTATAGAGGGAGAGATAGTGAAATAATAATTTGGGCTTTTGATTTCTGGTTCAAGAGATGCAATATTGAATATAGAAACATGAAACATTCACCAAAACTGAATTTCTTAATTATTTTTATTTACTTGGCCTTTAAACCATTTAAAGGGACAATAACTTGAAAATAAGTTTGGCATAAAAAACAATAATAATAAAGGGTCACAGAGCTTTCAGAACTCAACAGTTCCCTTCAGGGAGGAAAACTGAAGTCTGGAGAGAAGGTGTGGCTTTTCCAATTTCACACAACTCCTTAATCCGTGTTTGATCAGTCTTCCAAGTTTACTTCCTTTTGGGGCCACTCTCTTTCCAACGCACGACTTCCGAAGAGGAGCCATGTGCTACCTTTCTAAAGACACAGCCCTCTGTGAGGCCACGGACATGAAAACCCAGTGCTTTACAGCCATCATTTCCAGAATATCTCAGACAGAGACCACACATGGACTATCCCGTGGGACCAAAGAAGAAGTACCTGTGAAAGGAGCTTGTCTTGGTGGACTGGCTTTTTATTCAGATCTCTTCTTTTCTGATAAATCTGCTTTTGAGCTGTTGGGTCTTCTGGGATGTGGGGGTACAAGGGAATGAAATCAATTTCTGAAAACCACATATGAAAGGCAGCCTCATGGCTTTGTTGGCCCACTTGACGCAGGCAGAAAAGTCCAACGGAGTCAGAGCAGGTCGATTTTATTGCCATTTTCAGAAGAGGCAACACTGCTGAGGGGCCGTGTGCCAAGTTCCACAGCCTTGTTCCATAAATATGCATACATTATTGTTTACAGTCTCCCTACACGAATCAGGGATTATTTCATTCTGAAACACATAAAATTTCATGGGAATTCCATTTTGTGTATGTCTTGAAGTATATTATTTATAGGGGATACATTTCTCATCTGATACCCATGGTGGAATGTATCTAGCATTTTAACGACGTTGTTATGACAGACTCTTTAAAGCTATTATGTTTCAGAAGAATCGTAAATCAGAAGATGAGATTTTTAGAAGAGCTGTCCAAACAGCTGAGCAAGGCCTATACATTTCTCATCTTATATTAAGTTTGATATTTACAGCTGACATGATAAAAATAAGGGGAATACTTCAAAGTAAAACGTGTCAGTTGTCTAATTTTAAATAAAGATAGAACTTTTTAAACTCCTAATACTCTGTCTTAGTGCCATGAACTTAGTGCATATCGAATGTGCTGCATTCAACACCTTGTGTGAACAGAACAATAATAAATCTACGGAAACTGGAGAAAATTAATTCCTGAGAATTCTGATCATCCAAAGAAGTCACCAATTTATGAAATAGACTGCCTTGTACCACTATTTCTCAGAATGTTGGTAAGCATTTTTTTAGGAAACAAAAGATCTACACAATAACATATTTTGCTGTATGTTGAGTTAAACAAAATCAGGGTATTTCTCCATTGTTAAACTTCTCAGAACTGTGTGTATGTGCATGAATGCATCAGAAATCTCCAAGATATGTGTATAGTATGCAGGTCCCAAAAGTATCTAAAAATTTCCTTCCTGTGACACCTTTTTTTGGAGCCACTATTAATCAGTTCCATGAAACCCCATGTATAAAAAGATATTTCTGCATTGAATTCAATCTTAGAGTTTGTTTTCATGTTTTTAAACTATCACCATTATAAACTCCTGGGGGCCAGTGGTTGCATGTTACCATGTTTTGAGTCCCCCGCTCTGGTTCTAGTGACCCACACAAGCTCACTCACTTCCTCTCTTCTTCTCCTCACTCTGCTGCGCTCCACACAAGCACACCAAGCCCCCTCCTGGCTGAGGATTTTACATTTCTTGTCTGCATGCTTTAAACCTTCTTCCCAATGACAGTCACAGAGCTATCTCCTTCCTTTCATCCAAAACTCTACAAAAAGCACAGCCTCTATTATTCTTTATTATTCCTTTTGTCCTTACCCTGTTTTATTTTCCTTCATAGCACATACCACTATCTGGCATGATGACATCAACTGTCCACTTATTTCTTGAACATCGTTATCGTCATACTGGTCACATGAACACAGGGACTATGCTTCTTTCACTCCTGTTACTCCTAGCCCCTAAGGTATTGCTTGTTACACACCTAGATATAAATAAATAATTAATGGAATAATATATCAAAGGATCCTGCTAGAACAAGAGGAAGCAGAGGAAATCCCAATGTTTTACTGTTTTAGAATTAGTTATATTAAAGGAGCCTCATGCATCCTGCGCCAACCCATTGGCTGGAATTGATCATATATATTTCAACCTCCTGGTTTTCTTTTTCTTTCAGTTTTCACAGTAGCTAGTAGCAACCCAAGGGAGCACCATCTTGGAAGCCAAGATGGATATCAAGAAAACTATATTCTCCCCACTAACTTTGCCACTAATGTGAACAAATCATTTACACGCTCAGGACCTCCTCTTTTCAATGTTCGTCTATTAATCAGGTGCATAGAACACAACTTGGAAAAACTTTGCTTTACAAATATGTTAACATCACTAGCCTTAATCAATTGTTGATGTGACCTATGGTCAAGTAAGTTTAGCAGATTTTGGCTTAAAGAACTTTACATTGTTATTGCAGAACTTCTCAGGGCCTTTAATATAGTGACATATATTATGACCCTCTGAGGGGAAGGATATTATAAACACAGCTTTCCAAATTTCTTTAACAAAGAACCCTTTCAACAGCTCCTAAAACCTTCTTTCTTGGAACACCGCTTTAGGAAACACTAAAAATGATCTCCAAACACTAAAATTGCCACTTAATGTATTAACATTATCTGACCATGATACTATCACTCAAGGGACAATCCTAATGCAATTGAAAAGAAAAGCCACAATCAGAAGAACTTTAAAAACAGTACAGTCACTTGAAACTTGATAATAAAAAGACAAACAACCAAGTAGAAATTAGGTTTGAATAGACATTTCACCAAAGAAGATATCCAAATAACTAATAAGTATATTAAAAAGATGCCCGACATCACTAATCATTAGGGCAATGAATATTAAAACAACAATGAAATACCACTATACACCCATTGGACTAGCTATAATCAAAAAGCCTAACAATAGCAAGTGTTGGCAAAGATACAGAGAGACTCCAATACCCAGGTTGTGGGTGTGAATATAAAATGATACAGCCATTTCAGAAAACAGCCAGGTTCTTAAAAAATTAAACATATACTTATCTTCTGTCCAGCAATTCTACTACCAACTGTTTACCCAAGTAGGGTGAAAAATAAAAACTTATACTCAAATTTTCATATAACATTATTTATAACTAGTTAAAACCTGGGAATGATCTAAATGCCCATCAACTGGTCAATGGGTAAAAAATATGTTTTACCCTTACAATAAAAAGGAACAAACTATTGATACATGTAACAGCATCAATGAACCTGTAAACATGACACCAAGTGAAAGAAACCAGACATATATACAACTTGTAGTAGGATTTCATTTGTATGAAATTTCTAGCAAAACAAAATTGTGGAGACAAAAAGCAGATCCATGTTTCTCCAAATGGCTAGCACATGAAAAGAGGAATCTATACTTTTTTAAATTTATTTATTTATTTTTAAATAGGCTTCACTTCCAGTGTGGAGCCCAACGAGGGGCTTGAACTTGTGACCCTGAGATCAAGACCCAAGCTGAGATCAAGAGTCCGATGCTTAACCGACTGATCCCCCCAGGCACCCTTATTTCTTCATATAAAAGAACACCTTTTCCTTTGTAAAAAGAATGAATGGTTTCTGGATGTTTAACAATAGGACATGATATGCTATTTGTTTTTTGTGATCACAGAACATGGAATCACAAACTGGATACAAAAATTGGTAAAGGCGGGGCGCCTGAGTGGCTCAGTGGGTTAAGCCGCTGCCTTCAGCTCAGGTCATGATCTCAGGGTCCTGGGATCGAGTCCCGCATTGGGCTCTCTGCTCAGCAGGGAGCCTGCTTCCCTCTCTCTCTCTCTGCCTGCCTCTCCATCTACTTGTGATTTCTCTCTGTCAAATAAATAAATAAAATCTTAAAAAAAATTGGTAAAGGCTGTCAAAATCAGGATATATTAAGTTAATTCAGGTATTGAGAATGTAGCAGATTGTGTATTCCAAAGATGAGCACAATGATATCTTTCATCTCCCACATGTGTTTACACTGGGACCTTGTCATTCCCCCAACAGAAAGCAGAATCTAGTTTCATTCCCCCTTGAGACTGGGTGGGTCCTGTGGCTGCTTTGTCCAATAAATATGATGGAAATGATGTCCCAGTTTTAGGCAAAGCATCAACTAGCCTGGCAAGGTCCACATCCTGTTTTCTTGGAAGACAGCCAGTGGGGGGAAAAGGGTGATTTCCCTAAGACTTCCATTCTGGGTGAAGCCCAAGCCACACGGGGAGGCCATGTAAGGAGAGAGGGGCATCTAAGGGAAGAAGCCATCTTGGAAGTGGACCCTAGCGTCACACTGCCCCTCTAAAACCTGGTGGAGCAGAAACAAGTGGCCAAGTGAGCCCTTCATGAATTTCCTGCCCCACAAAATCGTAAGTGAAATGAATGGCTGTTCTAAGCCACTAACTTTTGGGTCTTTTATGGCACAATAATAAAGAAGAAAAAATTGTAAAGTAATAATTAAAACTGAAGAATGTGAAAATTCATAAAACGTTTTCTAGGATTAGACTGACTTCAGAAAAAGAGTTGTAGATATTGTTTCAGAAATCATGGTGAAGGTCCTTGTGGAGAAATAGAAACAATGGGAGCACAATCCTGTTTGAAGTCTCACTTTTTTTTCATTAGCAGCAGAGTAATGAAAAACAGCCACCCTGAATATCCAATTTCCCCCAATACTTTAATTCTTTTCTTAGGCTGGAAGTTTTAACAATTCACCCTTTACTACAAGTTGAAAAAATACATAATGGTTTTTTAAACTTTTTCCTTTCTGGGCAGCAGATTTTGAAGGTGAAGCTTTAATCACACACTAGTCTTATAATCACCGCTGGTTTTCAACTAAAGTATTACAAATTGGGCTTTAGTTCAATTCAAATTGCGTGGGCCAAATCCTACCCTTGGTTATTACAGGCAACTCCCATTGAAATCATTAGTAGTTGTACATGTGTAACAGGAGATAATTTAGCCACATGTGCTTTTGTCTCCATGTGTCTCTACACAAGTGCAGGCACAGGGGCTGGGTTCCATAGGGGAAACATCTTGTGCTATTTGGAATGAGTTATCTTTTTGCCATACTGCGTTCATGTCAATATGATGAAAAGAAAATGCAAATGTAAGGACAAGCAGCATTTTCTTCCATTGCTTTTAGCATGCTGCTGGTTCCTGGCAAACACAGTTGCTGCCCCTATCGGTAGCCATAAGAAGGGTCCTGTCTGCCCCTCCGCTGCCCACTCCTAGGAGACAGCATATCAGAGGAGCAATGATTCAATGTCAGGTTCTGGTTCCAATTCTGCCATTAGCAACTACCTTTCCTGGCAAAGTGTTCACTTTTGACTACACAAACAAATGTCCAATGCACAGGCAATCCAAACAACTGGCCAAAGGATTTTTTTTTTTTTTTCAGAAAGTTCTGGAGGATACATTTTTTGCTCATTCAATGGTCAACAAACGTTTTTGAACATCTAGAGCAGTGGTTCTCAATATTTAGCCTACTTTGAGATCACCAGCAGAGCTTGTTAAAAGACAGAGTGCCACAACATCACTCCACATCAGGGAAATACAAATCAAAACCACAATCAGATACAACCTCACATTGGTCAGAATGGCTGAAATGAGCAAGTTAGGAAACAACAGGTGAGGATGCAGAGAAAGGGGAACCCTCTTTTACTGTTGGTGGGAATGCAGACTGGTGCAACCACTTTGGAAAATGGTATGGAGGTTCCTCAAAAAGTTAAAAATAGAGCTAGGTACGACCCAGCAATTGCACTACCAGGTATTTAACCAAAGGATACATAGTGATTCAAAGGGGCACATCTACCCCAATATCTGTTGCAGCAATGTCCACAATAGCCAAACTGTGGAAAGGCCCAGATGTCCACCAACAGATAAATGGATAAAGAAGGTGTGGGTTGTGTGTGTGTGTGTGTTTAAGTGTGTGTAATGGAATATTACTCAGACATCAAAAAGAATGAAATCTTACAATTTGCGACAATGTGGATAAAACCAGAGGGTATTAGGCTAAGCGAACTAAGTCTGAGAAAGACAAATGCCATATGACTTAACTTCTATCTGGAATTTAAGAACAAAAGAGATGAACAGAGGGGAAGGGAAGGAAAAATAAAATAAGATGAAAATGGAGAGAGGCAAACCATAAAAGACTTTTAACTATAGGAAACAAACTGAAGGTTGCTGGAGGGGATGGGGGTGGGGGTAAGGGGCAATTGGGTGATGGGCATTAAGGAGAGCACCTGATGTAATGAGCACTGAGTGTTGTATCCAACTAATTAATTACTTAATTCTATCTTTGAAACTAATAATACAGCATATGTTAATTAAATTGAATTTACAATAATTTTTTTTTTTAAAGGACAGAGAACAAAAATGGCCATGCTGGATCTTTGGCCCAGAGCCACAAACTAAAATGCAACCTATGGAATAGGAGTAGATATTTGCAAACTACGTAACAGATAAAGAGCTGGTATCCAAGATCTATAAAGAATTTACCAAGTCATCACACACACTTTTTTTTTCCAAAAAAAAAAAAGTCAAGAAATGGGCAGAGGACATGAACAAACACTTCTCCAAAGAAGACATACAAATGGCCAACAGACACATGAAAAAATGCTCCATATCACTTGTCATCAGGGAAATACAATCAAAACCACAATGTGATACAATCTTACACCAGTTAGAATGGCTAAAATCAACAAGACAAGGAACAACAAATGTTGGAAAGGATGTGGAGAAAGGGAACCCTCTTACACTGTTGGTGGAAATGCAAGCTGGTACAGCCACTCAGGAAAACAGTATAGGGATTCCTCAAGAAGTTAAAAATAGAGCTACCCTACAACCTAACAATTGCACTACGGGTCATTTACTCCAAAGATACAGATGTAGTGAAAAGAAGGGGCACATGCAGCCCAATGTTCATAGCAGCAATGTCCACAATAGTCAAACTGTGGAAGAAGCCAAGATGTCCTTCAACAGATAAATGAATAAAGAAGATGTGGTTTATATATACAATGGAATATTACTCAGCCATCAGAAAGGATGAACATCCACAATTTACATCACCACTTACATCCATTACAAGGGAACTGGAAGGGATTATGCTAAGTGAAATAAGTCAAACAGAGAAAGACAATTATCATATGGTTTCACTCATATGTGGAACATAAGGAATAGAGCACAGGAAGAGGAAGGGAGGGAAAACTGAATGGGAAGAAATCAGGGAGACAAACCATGAGAGACTCTTGACTCCAGAAAACAAATTGAGGATTTCAGAAAAGGAGGTGGGTGGGGGGATGGGGTAACTGGGTGAAAGGCATTAAAGGAGGGCACAGGATGTGACGAGCACTGGGTGTTATACGCAACTAATGAATCATTGAACATTACATCAAAAACTAATAATGTACTGTACATTGTCTATTAAATTTAAATAATAAAATAAGACAGAGTTCTGGACGCCCCACCCCCATAGTTTGTGAATTAACAGGTCTGGAATGGGGTGCCTGGGAATTTGCTTGTATGAGTCCCCAGATAATATTAATGCTGCTGGCCCAGGGACCATACTTTGAAAACCACTGTTCTAGAATGCGGTAACACTGCAGACATAGCACCAAGTAAGATATGGTTGTGAATATACAAATCTTATACTCTAACAGGGAGGATAAGAGGGCAAACCAACACTTGTGGTATGGTCTGATGAGTGCTATCATGGGAGAAAATTATAGCCTCCTGGTGACCCACATAAGCTGATTTAACTTAAGAAAGAGGGAACTGAATATAATACTGAGTGATTAAAAAAACCAATTGTAGTAAAAAAAAAAAAAAAGAGAGAGAGAGAGAGAGAGAGACGAAGAAACCAATTGTAATGAACATTGGTTGTTTTTGTCTGCCAGTATCCCTTGTTCCTTCTGATACTGTTTTCCCTTTGGGGAACCGACTATCCTTGGCTTACTGTACCCTTGTCAGCATCTACTAGTAGTCATGTGGTCCTTCTTCTCTGCCACAGAAAGCTATGTGATATGACCCAGTCTGGCCAGTTATGGCCCTTTTGAGGGGATTGACAATGACACTGGGAGACAGAGACTTTATCCTTCAGAGATTCCCAGCAATAAGGATCATGTACGGCTATAACTCCTGTAGAATTTCCTTACCCCCATGTGGGCAGAGTCAAGCTGAGAAGAAAGCCATCAATGATCATATTTTTTCCAAAATGTTCACAAGAATTGGGACACCTGGGTGGCTCAGGGGGTTAAGCTGCTGCCTTGGGCTCAGGTCACAATTCCAGGGTCCTGGAATTGAGTCCCGCATCTGGCTTCTTGCTCAGCAGGGAGCCTGCTTCTCTCTCTCTGCCTCTGCCTGCCACTCTGCCTGCTTGTGCTCTTCTCTCTCTCTGTGTGACAAATAAATAAACAAACAAACAAATAAATAAATAAAATCTTCAAAGATGTTCACAAGAATGTGTCTCATCTCATACTGTTCTTTGACACGCCTCCTATGAAGCAACAGGCTCTATCTTCCGTTCTCTTGAATCTGGAAAATGGCAGAAGTGGCACTGTGTGACTTCTGAGACTAGGACATAAAAGGCAAATCAGGCTGACCTGATTCTCTTGGGATGCTTGTTCATGGAACCCAGCCAAGCTACCACAGGGAGCGGATCCACATCAGTTTTCTGGCCAACAGCTCCAGCAAAGTTCCCAGCAACCACCAGCACCAATCACCATTCATGAGAGTGAATGAGCCTACAGATGATTCCAGGCCCCAGAACCCCAGATTCTCCCCAGCTGAGGTTCCAGACATTGTAGAGCACAGAAAAGTCATCCCTGCAGTGCCCTTTCTGATTCCTGACCCACAGAATATTATGAGTGTAGTGGAAAGTTTAAGGTAGTTTGTTTTATGGCAATAGTAACTAGAACAAAAACCAACCTGAAGTAAATGCAGCTGAGATGGGAGAGAAAGAGAGAGAGAATGAACTTTAATTCACCTTCAACTTCATTTGAACCCCAGTTCAAACCTTGCCTGAAGTAAGATCAACTTGATCTCAGGCATCCTAGCTTGGTGAACTAATAAATTCTTATTTTTGTCTTAGATTCTTATTTTGTCTGAATTGTGTTTCTGTCAGTTTCAGAAACAATCAGAGTGTACCAACTTTTAAATATCACACAAGCAAAAGAAGAAGAAGAAGAGGAGGAGGAGGAGGAGAAGAGCACATACATTATTGAGAAAGCTTAGTACTTGGTGCCTCTTAGGATGTTATCAAAGATATTGTCCACATGACTAAAAATATCAGAAAAGAAAATAATCTCAGAATCAGGGAAATGTCAGGCATCGGTGAACATCTACATCAGGCACATCTTGATATGAGCCTGGACCCTGTACTAGAATGGCTGGGTTCTCACCTCAGGTCTGCCTCATATGGCCAAGTCTTATCAGATGCACCTAGGTCAAACCATTGAAAATAAACCATAATACCAAGTGTAGGGTGCTTCTGAGAAAGAGCTACAGAAAATCTGGGAAGGAAAGTTTGTAAAGAAAAAAGAAATGGGGGAAGGAAACTATTGAATGAATAATAAAGCATGTTATTGACAAATCTTAAACCGTTCTATAACTTTTAAGGAGTAAATACTTGCTATGAAGTAATCTTCCCAATTCATTTTTTTTCCTCCAGGACTTCCTGAGCCTTCCCCCTACAAAAAGAAAATGTTAGGTTTTTTATATCTTTTGAGGATGATTATTTATTCCCAAATACATTAACTATAAAAATATGTATAGCTGAACAAAAAGAGGGAAATTTTTCATTTCTTTGAGATATGAGTATCATGGTATCATTTGTCTATAGGTACCCTGAAAAACAGGCACAGAAATTATCTTCAAAGTTTACAAATGAATATGAAAGACCTCCAACGATTCTTTTCCCTATTTTATGAGGAACACGAGGCTACATCAGTCTTCTTTAATACATCATGTCAATTATTGTGATTAATCAAAGAAAAATGCCGTCTTATACAGTAAATCAGGTTTAAAGGACCAACTTAGTTCTCTGAAAATACAAGGTAATAGAAAGAACACTGAACTTGGAGCCACGGTACCTACACTCTGTAATAGATATATTGCTTCGAACAAATCATTTAACTTCTGAAGCAAAATGCCTTCATCCGCAAAATTCTTCATCCCACCTATATGGATGTTGTGAGTTGCAAAACAAGTAATGTGAAAGTTCTTTACCAATCCTAAATCCTACTCACAGAATGAATAATCCTGCCTGTACCTTGATCTTGGATTTCTACCTTCCAGAACTGTGAGACAGTAACTACTCACAAGTTCAAGTTACACAAGGTAAGTCAAACATATTTAGATTGGATAACCTTCACATTTTCCACATCTGTATTGCTGCTAACCCTCATTATGGGAAGAAGTAAATTTTAAGTATATTCATAGGTGACCTAAAAGTCACCCTTAATGTAATCCTAAAATAAGCACCTGGAAGCATTGTTTCATAGAGTCCTAACAACATGGTCCAGAACTAGAAACCCCATTAGATTTTAAGAAATGTAGAACCAGTGGAGAATTTACTACTAAAAGAATCTACCAATTAGACTATTTAAACCAGTCTCAATGTCTGTTTCAATCTCAGTCTCAATCTCAATTGGAAATCTCTGTGGCTAAATGTGCATATTTGATACAAATGATTTGATGGAAGAAGGGTCCTGAGAGAGACCCTTTGACCCTCTAACCTCAGGATTGACCCCCTAAACTCCTGAACTCAGGAGACTCCTAGAAGCTTCTTGCCTAACAGTCAATTTCATCTTTTAGAAACTAACTAACAAATTGCTGGAACAGGAATAGAAGTATTTGGGAGGATCCCTTTGTAGATGAATCAAAAAGTGCCAATTGGATTGGGAGGGAGACAAACCATAAGTGGCTCTTAATCTCACAAAACAAACTGAGGGTTGCTGGGGGGAGGGGGTTTGGGAGAAGGGGGTGGTATTATGGACATTGGGGAGAGTATGTGTTTTGGTAAGTGCTGTGAAGTGTGTAAACCTGGTGATTCACAGACCTGTACCCCTGGAGATAAAAATATATGTTTATAAAAAATAAAAAATAAAAATTAAAAAAAAAAGTGCCAATTACCTCAGCTTCATTATAATGTTAAAATTCCCCTCTGAATATTCATCCAAAGCCCCAATAAAAGGAACATGCCCAACTCTGTTTTAAGAGTCATGACTTTGGAAATGATCCCCCATGCTCTCCTTATTTGTACAACTTTGTGAGGCATCTCCACCTGGTGGTCTCTATCTATAGTTCACCCAGGAGCGGACCAACTTTGCTCTGGTAGGACAGTTAGTGGAGGCAAGCAGGGTCAAGAGGGAGCTTTCTCCTAAAACAAATGTGCCTTAGTTAATAAAGAAACATTCTGAGCTCCAACCCAAAGGCTGATGGCTTAGCAACTGGCTGGGCATGGAGAAACAGAAGTGGACTCAGAGCATTGGTTATAGGTACTTAGGAACTCACAGTCAGGAAGGGTAAAGTTTTCCCAGTCATGACAATGCATGACAAGCCATGACTTCCCATGATACTGAGGACACATCTTATTCATCCCATAGCTGGCCCAAAAGTCTGTGACAACTCTGTTACGCTACTTCCTCCTTCTGGAGCCACCCAAAGGACAGGGATGGGTGTTCGGGTGAAAATTTAGGGACCCACGTCAAAATAACCATTTCTGTGAATAGAAAATCTTTTAATTCAATGTCTACCTTAATTCTCCACTTACCTTTCTCAATATACCCACAACACAAAGTATCATTATTCAGGCAATCAAATTATTTCATAGCATTATCAGGTAGCCTCAACAAAACTTACAAATGTCACACACCTCATCTCCTGTGGTCTGAATTGTACCACTAACTATTCATATACCAAAGTACATATGTTGACCACCCAGTACCTCAGAATGTGACTGTATTTGAAGATAGGATTTTTAAAGAGAAGACTAAGCTAATATGAGGTCTTTGAGTGGGCGCTAATCCAATGTGACTGGTGCTTTATAAGAAGAAGGGAGTAGAACACAGACACCAATATAAGACCACGCCAAGACATAGTGAAAAGACAGCAGTCTACAAGACAAGGAGAGAAGCCGCAGAATAAATAATCCTGCCTGTACCTTGATCTTGGATTTCTACCTTCCAGAACTGTGAGACAGTAAGTATCTGTTCTTTAAGCCACCCAGTCTATGATACTTTGTTATGACAGCCTTAGCAAGCTAATACACTATCCATTTGCATTTAGCCAAAACGGTGGTCTAATGGCATAGCTGTTTACAGATTTCTATAGACAGAAATCCCACGTTATTCCATAGTAAATACTTCCCAGAGAATTACCCATTTCTGTGTTTACATAGGTGTTTTTCTAAAGTAACCAAATTAATAATGCTCAAGATAGGAAACCAATCATGCCCTCCTACCCACTTCCTACTTCGCCATTACTCTTTCTCTCATCTTCAGCTTGAAAAGTAGAGCCTGGTGTGATTTCCAAAAAAAATTAAACTCTGAGTTTCTTTGTGATTGAAGATTCAAGTGAATTCAAATAAATTCTAAATAGGTCAGTATCCATAAAATGGATGTCCATTTTATGTTCCATTATCCATTAAATGTTCTTTGACTGAAAGGAACTCTAAGATGAAGTTCATCTCTTAGTTTGGCTTCCAATCTAACACCTGATGAGCCAACATTCGGTTTCAACCTTGAACATAAACATCTATTTTATTCTAGACAGCCACATCACTTCCATTCTAGTGTTCACCTTCTCATTCCATTGATTCTGTAGTCAAAGAACTGGAAAAAATGTGTTTCCTCCCATCCTCCTAGGGAGAGAAATGAATTTTTCAGTCATGTAAACAGACACTGGTTTATGGCTTTCTGGCTTCTGAGTCACAGATCAGAAAACAGACTAAAGACGTTATAAACAGTTATGATTATAGCTGCTGTTTAGATGTTTAGGAAATGGCATTTAATTCTGTCATTCATCTACTTCAAGCAGGGAAAATCGGAAATTATATTTGTAATAATATGATATTTACCTCAGCAGAGTTTATTAGAATGTCATTCAACAGATTTTGTGCAGTAATTGCAATTAAATTACCTCCAATTGCCATCAAGGGCAAGTAACATTTTCTCAGATTTCAGCATCCTGGTGGCAGGTGTCTTCAACTCTTGACGATTGCATGGATTTTAAAGATGAATTAGATTAAATCATCAGTTACAGCTCTATGTTTATCTTTCATTGTTGAATTAAAGTCATCAACATATTTCTGTACCCTAATATGAGGTTCTTTGTTTTCCTGCTTACTTTATGGGATGTGGTGTTTGTTATTAGCATGTTGTATCTTAAATACTTTGTTCAGCCTTTTGAATGTTACAAAGGAAAAGAGGAGCCTATAATCCATTAAGGAATCCATTTCTGAAAAACACCACCATGGCATCAAAGAAATCTGTTATATTTGTTTAGATAAATTGTAACTATACTGCAGCCGTCTTCTCTGACAAGAAGTCAGAAAACTTTGATAGTTATAAACGTTGATAGTTATTAAACAAAAACAGACAGTGAGAAGTCTATGATGTACAGGGGAATAATTTTCTCTGTGTGTGTGTTTTTGTTTGTTACTGACCATGAAATAAATGATTCAATCCTTTTCCAAACTGTTACAGAGTTAATACATACTTATTCCCAGAAAGATAAATCTGTGCTTTGTTTAGTTCTAGGTATAATGTATCTGTTGAGAATTAAAAATGTGTTGGCACTCTTCGGGGGGAGAGAGAAAGAAAGAGTGTTTACTATGACTTTTAGCCTCATATTTCTTTTTGCCAATTGCCAATGTGGTCAGTCTTTCATGGCATTGCCTGGTTAGGATTGAAAGGTTCATATAAATGCCCTTTCCTGAAGTGAAACAGCTCTTGATCTTCCATTTTTTCCCGCTTTTTTCTCCTTAATGGGCATCGATTAAGGCTCTTCTTGCCACTGGCTGCTTTCTAGCAAAAGCTACTGCCATATGACCTCAGTTCAACTTGTAAAGGATGGTTTAAAAGTCCATAAAATACTGAAATCTTCAGGAAAAAAAAAGAGAGAGATTGATGTTAGAATTTTTACTACTGTCTTGCACAGCAGCTGCCATGGTTGAGGAAATTTATGACTACAGTAGCTTCTACTGTGTTGAAAGGAATCTATAAATGAGTCTTAACTAGACATGAGGCCAGACACTAGCATTAATCAAAACTGTGATAGTGTTATCAACAAAGCAACTGTATCACCAAAATTATATACAAGTTAAAGATAAGCCTTTATTTCTATGACCTTGGCTAAATCACTTTTCTTCCAGAAACCTCTATTTCTTAATCTTCCAAAAGTTCATTGCCAGCACAGAATGCTGAGATCCTATGACCTGTAGAGGCATTTTAAATTTCCCTCTGTAAATATCAACACGGGGATTTATATTCTGGAGTCTATCTTCTGTTTACTTGGAAGGTAGGAGGTGCAAGTCGATCTGATCAAAATTAGTCACTGCTGGGGAACAACCAACCAACCAGATGTGTAGCAGGGTTGGCCCTGCCAGAGTTCTTAAGCTGAGACTTTATAACCGAAGGCAACCATTGGAATGGCTTAATGCACATACCATATTCATAAGCGTATAACCAAAATTTACCAAGCATTCAAATTAAGCATATACAACTCATTACAAATCTCTTATACAACCATATCTACAAATAAACTATGCATATGTGAGTTTCATTTAGATTACCCATACTTCCCCCAACTTGGAATTAGAAACAGAGTTGATATGGGTCTTTGTTCATTTTTCAGCTATGTTCACAGGAGTCCAGCTCAGCTGAATGTCAGGTTCAGTCTCTGAGCAGGTCTTTGTGCTTGAGACATAAGCAAACTGTTTCTTTCATCAAGCCAGTTAACATACATGTGAATTAAGAGAACCACAAATAGCAATAAAGTGGACTTGATCCACCACTTGGTCTGAGGGGCACCTGGGTGGCTCATTTGGTTAAGCATTTGACTCTTGATTTGGGCTCAGGTCACAATCTCAGGGTCCTGGATCAAGCCCCATTTTGAGCCCTTCATTGAGCTCCATGCTCAGTGGGGAGTCTGCTTAAGGATTCTCTCTCCCTCTGTCCCTCCCTCTGCTTGTATTCTCTCTCTTCTCTCTCTCTCAAATAAATAAATCTTTTTTGTTAATGGCCTTAGAGATTT
Source organism: Mustela putorius furo (assembly GCF_011764305.1). Classification (NCBI taxonomy): domain Eukaryota; kingdom Metazoa; phylum Chordata; class Mammalia; order Carnivora; family Mustelidae; genus Mustela; species Mustela putorius. Next base: position 25,714,704 of record NW_025421341.1, read on the forward strand.
ACACAACACTTAAATTTAGAAGACACAAGTAATTCCCATAGATCCAAATTACAGAATAATTCAGAAGAGCCAGAACTTTGTGGGGAGGGGGGCACATCCAATGCTCCTCATTTTGCAACACCCTATCTAGACTCTTGCTTGGCTTCCTATGTTTTCTATGTTTCTTGTCTCTCACCCACAGAGGAAAAGGCTATTTAGTTACCTCCCTCAAGAACCTCAAATGTCTCCTCCGTTGGGAAAGAAAGATCCAGAAAGTTAATTCCTTCTCTCCCAAAGAAATAAATTCTCCATCACTAGCATTTCCTAATTCCTGGTAACAGTTCCTTCTTATGAGTTCTTTTAAGAGAATTGGTGTAGTGAATGTTGCTAGTACCTTACCCGTATCTGATAGAGTCCACCATAGAGGTCATTGGCAACTGGGTGGACCCTTCTTGATTATGCTGACAGCATCTTATCTCAAATACCCATTTCCATCTGTAAGTGCACTTTATCCAATCAGAGGAGAGAACAACCGGGCAAGCTGGAAATGTCAGGAGTTAACACCTAGCTAAGTGCAAACCTCAAACTATGGGAATGGTAAGTAGATAAATACCCCCACCTTTATGCCTCATTACTTGGATTCTCCTGAGGTGCTTTCTCCACAGTCATTCAGAGGGTCCCCCTACTTCTTCACCTACGCCCAAGGACTGGATCTCAGGCATGGCCTCAATTCTTAATGTACCTTGTTTTATTCTCCTGTCCTCCATGTCCCACTTCCTAACTACCTCTCTGTACTTCCAAAGATCACCTTCCCAATTAGCTTTGATATGCAAATCCTTGTCTGAGACCTGCTGTGAGCAATGCAAGATAAGCAAAGAGCAACGATAAAACTCCATTTGATTATGGAAGTATCAGAATTCAAGCCAGGGAGAGGGAAGAGGGGAAAAGGATCTGTTCCAGAGACCCAGCTGCTGAGTTAAGACAGGAGAGTCTGACCATTGCCAGTAAATGTTCAGGCATGAAGCAGGTCAAAAACATAGATGCAACCATCACTAAACAAAAGAGATGGACCTTCCTGCCGCTTAATCAGGGCATCAAGGATCCAGAGGGAGGGATGTGAAATGATCGTGGAAGATTCATCAAACAAAGCTGAGGGCTCAGAAGCCCATGAGCCAGGCAGAAGAAAGCTGGAGGCAGAAGTGAATCTAGGTAATAGCTAGTAGAGTTAATAGAGGAACTTAAGTTGACATGTCATAAATTAATGAGAATTATGGTAAAGTCTTAGCTGAAAGTGGAATTATGAAACTGGATTTTCCTTGGGAACTCAAGTTGTGCCAGAGAAACTGGGTGTCTGATTCTACATCGTCAATGAGATGAAGTCAAGCTACCTGAGTATCTCTCTACCCCACTGGGCATGGTGACTTCTGTGTTAAGGCATAGATCTAGAATCTAGGTCTTTTGATTTCCTGAGCAATACTGTTAACCAGTAACATCTGAGTACTTTAAATGCAAACACACACACACACACACACACACACACACACACACCCCTGTCATATCTTAGGTTACCTTGGCACATATTAAATGATTGAGTGAAACGAAAAGAACAAGGAATAAAATGACCATTAGTGCTTATTCTCAAATCTTCTCATTCACATTTTAAAAATTAGCTATTACTATTGAAAGAGTACTCTTCTGTTTCTGTTATTGTTGAGTTTCAAAGATAATAAAATAAAGATCCTAATTCCACCCGGGTGGAACCAACACATCAACTCTGCCGATTACATCATGGGTTTATTCCGTCTTCCCAAGGCTTGCATTCTTTTATTGGGTTTGATGTGCCAGGTCCCAAAATTGGGAACTGCATCAAGACAAATATTTTTTAAATAAAGTAAGCATTGTTGGTTTCAAGTATGATTGCCTCAAATATAAGCAACTACACAAATTCGAAACATGTTGGATGAAATGGTAGAAGGAAAACAGAGGAAGAAGCAAAGTAAAAATAGAAGCCATATACATAAGGGCATAGTGTATGAAGCAGAGGATTTCTTCAGAAATTATACGAAGCCAGTGAAAAAGATATCGTTTAGAACACAGTATTGTGCAATTCTAGTCAATGTAAGAGGCAATCAAAATGTTTCAGGGGGGCTGAAATGTTTGAAACATGAGGACAAGTGTTGGCCCATTCAATACCTCAGAGAAAAGAAAACTATGGGAAAATTTTTTCCAAGGGTATATGCATGAGCCAAATTCTTCACTCACATACTTGTACATGGGACCTAATTCTGCACTTGGATATTTGTGGCAACTCTGCATTCTGCAAACTTAGTCCTTGTGTGAAACAGGAGTTACGCATATGGCAAACTCCAGCTTGCATGGCAATGTAGCTTCTGTTAGTATTAAACTCCTCATTAGTATGCAATGGAACTTTTTAAAAGGAAAACAACATTAATGACTATAAGCCATTTGTAAGCTATTTTAAAAGCTGGAATTCAAAATAAGATTGAACAACGTAAAGCAAATATGGGTGTAATCTACTATCCCCATCCATCAAGACCCTCTACTAGAACCAGCCCAACCTAAGAAAGGATAAACCCAACTTAGCAGCCTGTGATATGTTTCTGAGAGGCACACCACAGACATATGGGGAGACCTAACAACTCATAACTTCATATCATTGGCATGTTCCAGGTGGAGAGAGAAGGGGTTTGCCTGGATGGGTGGAGCTCTCAGCCTCCCTGAACCTCCCTAGAAAGTTAAATGATTCCCAACCATTAGGAAAACAGCTCACAATCAGGCTTCACGACTTGCCTTCCTCATGTTTATGTGGCCACCCTCTTCAAGCTACAAAGCAGGGAGACAAGCTCTCCCTTTAAAATTCTAAAGGCTTTGAAAAGACAACAAATCACTTCCATGAGCAAAATGGTGGGCAGTGACTGTGTTTTCAATATTACAGCTTCTTAAGCAGGTAGATGTGGCATTTCAAGGTACCTTCCTCTTCTCTGAATCGTTTGGTGTACTTGACATTCACCTATCAAAACACATGCATCTCCTTGTGGGAGTTTCTCAGATCTTCCAGGTCTGTTCTTTCTTGGCAAAAATTTGATTTGACAGCTATGGGGTATGCAGCAAGTGCTAAATGGAAAGGCTTAGAAGTGGAAAACAATTAGCTTTCGCCCAAGTTCATTTGGGGTGGTAATGGAACATAATGATAAAAGACAAGATGTTGAGAGAGAGAAAGGTGGAGGAGAGAGAGAGAGAGTAAACTTAGACTTGAAATGAAAACTAGAGACAACTGAAATGTGTTAAGGATTGAAGTCTTCACCTGTCTTCTCTCATTTCTCTCTTTTTTTTTTTAACAATAAAAAAATGAGAGCATAAAGCATGATGCCATTCAGCAGAAATATACCCCACAAAGAGCATACCAGGGGAATTGCTGCATTTGGCTGAATCACTGCCTGACTATAAATGGACAGAGTGTGAAATCAGAACAGAAGTCTAGGTCAAGGTACTTACTGAAGAGCAGACAGAGAAAGGACCGTTGTCCATTGGAGAACAATAAAACAAACGGCCCTTAATTTTGGAAACTAGAGAAGGAGAGCATACTGTACTATGAACATGGTCAACAGAGCCCATAGCCAGAGGAAAAAAATTACCAAAGGAGTGCTAAGCTGCTACACAAGCCACAGAAAAACTAGATTATTTACTCAAGAGAAGGAGCTCAAGAGGGTCCACAGAGAAGGCAGTGGGAACAAAGAAACTCAGTCATTTAACATGCCAAAAGAAATAAGCGGTAGCAACAACATTTTAAACCCTAATTTATGGGGAAAAGAGGAAAATTATCAGTCTCAGCCAAGAAAAATAATAGCTCTGCATATCTTCAACTATTGGATTTTTGTATTCCTAAATACATGTCTGTGGTCTGTGATTCTCAGGTCCTTTTGTGAGCATGAAAACTGACCTCCATAAACTTCTCACTAAGCTACTTTTCTCCTTCCAAAATGCAGATGAGGTATTTACAATCCTGACTCAGCTGGTGCTTTCCATACCCATAACATCATCATCGAGAGGATCTTAAAGCTTTTTGATAGTTTAGTAAGCATTTTCCTTATTGCAAATAGGCCCATCGTCCACGTTATGAGGAGGCAGAGGGCCGAAGGGAACTAGTACATTGTTTGTTTGTTCTTTGGCCTTCATCATAACAGAGGAAAACCTGGAAATAAAATGAGAACTCCAAAGGGTATACTTCAACTTTGTCTGCAGAGTTTCATTTCAGTTACTTGATCACTTGTGTTAACAAGTGTTAACATTGGGTGGTGCAAACGGATGTTTTTGTAAATTAGTAGCCCCTTTATTTTTCTAGGTACTTAAAATTTTTAAAGAAAAATTAGTCAAAAATAAAATAAGATTAATGGGAAACTGTATGGTACAAAGTTTAACAGACAGCATCTATGGTCTCTACCAACAAGAATCACAAAGTTTAAGAGAGAAATGCACAGAATTTCTGAATTGCCTATTTTGTAATACCAATGACTTTCAACTCTAGCTATAAATAGCCATTACAAAGGAATAGTTTTCATAAAGGACTTCTCCTGTCAAGTCTCACTCAAAGCCAAGTAGAAGTGAGAATCAATGAATGCAGGGCCCAGACATCTGTATTTTGTAAAATCTCCTCTAATGGTTCTAAATGTGTAGCCAGCATTGAGACCAGCTCCTACCCTTTCGGACATGGTAACCTGGGATGAAATCAGAAAGCGTATCACCTCAAAAGGAGAACCAGAAAAACCTTAAACAATTCATGTAATCTCTTTGGAATCCAATTCCCTTTTCTAGAATATGAAAGCACTGTACTTGATAAATTAAGATGTCTGTTCCTTGTTCCATCATTCTATCAAATAAATATAAAAAGAAGAAAACAATCCAGCATTGATAGTTTAATTGAGAATGTTTTCTACAACAATATTTTCAGTGAAATAATAGATTATACTCTTCAATTCAGCTAACTTGTATTTGGCTAGCTTAATTTGTCAAGGATTCCTACACATGGCTAATTCTGGAAGATCCTTTTAAGCCACTGTTGGAAGAAGGGGTTCCACTTTTTCATTATCATTAATCAATGGGACCCATCACCACGAACAAAGATGCCTCACTGTGCTTAGTGGAATGGTTTGCCTTCTGCTAAACAAAGATGGCTCTTGCACTTTCAAATCACAACAGTGAAGGGATACCCATATAAAAGGGATAACTTTTTAAAGTAGCTACTTTCCTAGCAAATGACCTGAAAGAAACCTTTAGGCCTTGGGGTTAGCATTCAACAACCACCTCTCTCACTTCCCCAAGCTCCCACCCTCCCTCTCCCCAAATATTCCACCCTCACAAGAATGACCAACTCACCCTTATGTGCCCTGTGCGTACCTTAAAGTCATACGGTTAAAACCAGCCTGTGGCAAATTGGTCAGTCATTTTGAGTGAAAAGGAAAATGCTTTGATTTGCTCATTTTTTAAAGACCGTAAATGTAGTAAGAGGAATTCTTCTTTTGTAGGCTACCAGCCCAAAAGAAAAAAAATACCTGAAGGTTAAATATAAGTCAACATTTTGGTATCTTGTGACATGACCTGGAACAAATGGATTAGCAGCAGGGGGTTGAGGGAGAGCAAGGGGGCCCTGGGAGCAGAATTAGACAATGGGGGAGGGGAGGAGGCACACGACCAAGCTTACAACATGGTTTTTAAAGTAATAGATGGTAATAGATAACCAGTCTACTACCAAATCCTGCTGGGATGAAAATCACTTCTTTAATTCTGGCAAAAACAAAGTAAGACTTTATTTTTAAAAGGCTTAGAAAATTAGGCAGAATATTACAAATAGGAATTGGGCATAAGGGGACGTGACAAGAACTCCCATACATGACTGGGGCTGTACGGTTGGATTCAAGAATAAGGCAGAGAGTAGCCCAGCAACAAGCCCAGCATCCCAGACATAAACAGGGATAACTGGTTGTTGATTCACTGAGTGTAGGTGGGGGAATACTAACTTACCTTCTAAAACAAGCACTGAAGACTGGGACCGAGCTGACAATTGGGGTGAAGAGGTTTCTCCAATGCAGATGGGGGGAAATGGCAAACAGCCAGGGCGTTACAAGAAGCAGCTTAGAATTAACGTTAGTGACCCGGCCGCCCCGTCGGGCCATGCGTGTGCGTGCGCCCCGCATCCCTCAGTGTGTGCGGGCGGGGGGCGCGGGGGGGGGCAGATGGAAACCCCCTGGAAAGAAATAACTTAATGAGTATTCCTATTTTTAGAAAAAAATGAGTCATTATCTAGCAAAAGTAGCCGTGATTTTATACCATTCGGCAGTCATTAATTAATGGATGTGGAAGAAAACTAGATTTTTCAGAGAACATGAAAAAGCCAAAGGATTAGAAAGAGGGAAAGATCTGGAAAACCACAGGAAGAGAGACAAAAGGAGAAAGGACATGAGAAAGAGAGGAGCCAGCAAATCGCACCCATACCACTTCCAGTACCTGAAACATCACCCCTCACACTTGCCTTTCACAAATTGTCCCTCTGGCTTCTGTTTTTTGTTTTTTGTTTTTTGGTTTTTTAAATGTCTGGTTTTGGTCTTATTTTTTTAAAGATTTTATTTATTTATTTGACAGACAGACATACAAGTAGGCAGAGAAGCAGGCAGAGAGAGTAGAGGGAAGCAGGCTCCCCACTGAGCAGAGAGCCGGATGTGGGGCTCAATCCCAGGACACTGGGATCACGACTGGAACCAAAGGCAGAGGCTTTAACACACTGAGCCACCCAGGAGCCCCTGGCTTCCGTTTTAATACCTTTCATTACACCTTCCTTTACGAAAGGACAAAACACAGCCTCTTCAGTGCGGAGCTACTGGAACTTTCCTCCTCTTCACCCTTCCTTACCACAGTGCCAGTCGGTAGTACTGGCATACGCACTTCTAAAACTCGTCTTGGCCGCTTTAAGTCACTCATCCATCTCCTTCATCTCCCCCACCCCCATCAGCTGGTTGTAATCCCTCATCTCTTTGGCTCCGCAGGACCTCACATGTTCCCTAGGCTTCGGACAGCTCTTGTGATCCTGGAATCTATAGGTTCTTTACTACAGACCTAACAGTGGTTCCTTCTCCATCACAACCACCTTGGAAGATGTCTCTGCTACAGAAAATGAACCCAACGATTTGGGAAAATGATAGAAAGAATGCCTACAACGCAAACTAGATGTAAAAAAGGACACTTCCTTTGACCTACCATTTAGAAACAACCTTCTACTAGTTGATTTGTAGCCACAACATTTAATTACATAAAATAAATTTGGCAGTGAACTACAGCCTTTTGGTAAGAGGCACAACAGTTCTGGCTTTGAGGAGAAAGCATGTGGTTTTCAACAGCAGGATTTATTGTGGAAACCTTGCTTAATCTCTCCAAGAAGGGTGAAGAGGACACAGAGCAAAGATGGTTGGGCCACAATCATCTCTGACCTCTCTTTGTGTACCAATATCTGGATGTAGATATAGAAATAATGGTAGTGAGAAGGATGGTCCTCCATGACCCTTGGTCTATATAGTAGCTTATTCAGCCCTTGTCTTTGGTCTAGTAGCCTATCCTACTAATTCTTTCAGCAAGCTCAGAATCAACTATGTTAATGTCAGAAAGATTATGCAAATTTCAATATTTCTCAATATATAGATTTTAATGTTATTAATGAGTTTGGGTAGTGTGATGACTATATGTATTTGCCCCATAGCGATGAACTTTTTACATTAATTCTTATGGGGAAAAATCTAATTATATAAGTCTATTCAGTATAAATTATATTTTCCTGGAATGTAAATGTCAAGTATGACAGAGAACTCCCTCACCCTGAATAATAGTGCTGTCCTCTCTTTGCCCCTCTCTATGACCTAACCATCCTTCCTTCAAAGAACACTGAAACTTTGCTCAAGTTTCGATGTGCTTTGCTGACCTCTCCTTTGTAAGGGTTAAGCATGTTAAGCTTTAAGCTCAAGTCCTCTCTCCCCAGAACAGAAGAATTCTCTTTTGTAGAAGAGGGGAGACATCCCTTTCTTATTTAATCATCATTCTCAAATGAGATTGTTTTCATCCAGCACTTCTGCAGTGGCTTGCTTCTAGAACTTTGTCATATAAAAATAAAATAAAATTAGCATTGGTTGGAGAAACCCATAGGTCCTTCATTTTAGAGAAACTGAAAGAGACCAAATAAAATTAAACTGTGTTTAAATCCAATTTTAAAATTCCCTAATCTTAAAAATTTCTAGTATTCCATGAAACCTAGAGGACATAAAGAAAAAAGATTAAAACATCTATAGCAGGGCACCTGGGTGGCTCAGTCAGTTAAGCATCAGCCTTGGGCTCAGGTCATGATTCCCAGGGTCCTAAGATTGAGCCTTGCATTGGGCTCTCTGCTCAGTGGGGAGCCTGCTTCTCTCTCTCTCTCTCTCTCTCTCTCTCTCTCTCCTTCTGCCGCTCCCCCAGCTTGTGCACACACTCTCTCTTTCTCTCAGATAAATAAAATAAAATCTTTAAAAAAATAATAAAACATCTATAGGAAAAAATACATACATGTGTGTACATATGTAGATAGAGCAAAAAACAAAGACAAGATTCATCATCATATACATAGGCTTTAACAAGTCAACAAAAAACAATGAACAACCAATAGAAAAATTAGAAAATACCATCAGTAGGAAGTTCACAGGAAACATATACAAATAACTAATAAACACATGAAAAGAACCTTAATGTCACACATAATTAAATATATACAAATCAAAAATAAGGGGACTCATTTTCTCAAATACAAAATTGAAATTTTTCAAATACTTAAAAGTTTAATTAAAATCTAATATCCCTGATGGTATTGCAGAAATAGGCTTTTTCATCGATGATGGGCGAACATACAAAGTAATGCAACACTTTTGGAAGACAGTTTAGCAACTTATCAAAATTTTACACATACATGCATTTGACGCAACAAACCTAATGGATATGGTTTCTTGAAAAAAACAGATCTAGGTGTAACAAAAAACTAGAAACAATGTTAACTTGCATCAAGAAATGATAATGCCACAGAATGTTGAACAACTGTTAAAATAAAATGATTAGATGTATATATGTTGCTTTAGAAGAATCTGCTAAGATTAAGGCACAAGAAATCTATATTCTATAATCTCATTTGGGTGAATAGAAAAGAACATGTATAGAGAGAAATTGAATTATGTGCATAGATATAGTTGTATATATTCACTTGTGTTTGCACAAGTCTTTCTGAAAGAATAGGCAAGAAACAGTTAAGAGGGTTACAGGGCTCCCTCCACTCAAGCTACTTTGTTTTCCTTTTACATTTGGCAAAGGTTGAGAGAAAGAAGGCTTTTCTTGGCTTTTCTAGGCAACTCTGTCATTCCATGAATCCGAAGACTAGGGAAAGAATAGCTAGAAAGTTCCCCCACACTTTTGTCCTTCCTGCTCATTGCCTAAAGGGAAACCTTTGTTATTTACACAGATGTCTTTCTGAGGATCTTTTATGAGGCTCATTTCCATTGTGATCAGCTCTTGGCAGGCCACAAAGACTCCACGTATCAGTGCCACTCACTAAGCCTCAGATGCTCCAGCAGCTCCTTCCATGGTCCAGCAGGAAGGCTCCTCCAGTAACTTAGAGCTCGGCAGTGCAGATGACGTAGGGAGTGACATTACCGGCCGTCATAGGCATAAACTTGCCCAGCTAGTAAGAACCACAGAACCACAAAGAGAGCCTGTCACCAGATAAAATTCACTCCAGCATAAATCATTTGAAATACTAGGTAAAGGGGCTGAAGGTAGACAGACCAGAAAAGTTCCATTTCAGGAACATTTCAAAGCTCCTTCTACGAATGTGAATTATTTCCTTTGTCCTGACTGGTTACTCATTTCTCATTCATTTGGTTCTTCCCCATCTCATTTCCCTCACCCCACAAACTCCTCTCGATTTTTTTAGGAAGAATGCTCTTGGGGCACCTGGGTGGCTCAGTGGGTTAAGCCGCTGCCTTCGGCTCAGGTCATGATCTCAGAGTCCTGGGATCGAGTCCCGCATCGGGCTCTCTGCTCAGCGGAGAGCCTGCTTCCCTCTCTCTCTCTCTGCCTGCCTCTCCATCTACTTGTGATTTCTCTCTGTCAAATAAATAAATAAAATCTTTAAAAAAAAAAAAAAAGAATGCTCTTTCTCTGTCTAAGTGAGTATGAATTCATGAATTTCCAAATACAGTACTTTATGCAGTTGCTATATCCATTCCTTGGAAAAGTAGCTTTATATCAATGTTACTTCAATATTTTCAGCCCTAGACTCTGTTAATTTCCCATTCAACAGCATGGGAAAATAATAACTGTTATTATATGCATTTTTAATTTATGCCCTGTAACAACACTAATAGATGAAGAATTCTCTAAACTGGAATGGTGATGACTGAATCGAATTTTTTTAGGAGGATTATTTTCCGAAGAGTTTGTAGGGAAGCATTCCTGAACAGACTGAGGATTTTGTACAGCATTAATTTCATTGCTCAAGTCTATTTTGGGTGCACATTGTCAACAGATCCTCATGGCCAGTTTATTTCAAATGCTGTTAGCATACTTCGCATACTAGGAAATAATGCCAAGAGAAAGCGTAACCAGGTCCACGGCCTCAAGTTCTGGTCTACGGGACACAGAGAGAAGTCAAATTAGAAGGCAGACACAGCGTGGTAAGGTGGAACACATGATTATAGAGTCTGAAGTCCTGGCTCTAGTCTCAGCCTTGCCTCCACCTATCAGTGAGACCCAGAACAACCACTAAAACACCCCAGCCTCATCTGGACAATAAAGGAAATGAGCTTGATAAATATGGTGGTCCATATTTATAAATATGGTGGTCCCTCCCACCATTCCTGTCTTGTGAAGGTGGGCAGGAATGGCCTTAATAAAACTCCATTTTCCAATGAGACCTTGTGCTTCAAGAAGCTGCCATTCCTGCCTCTGATAATGAAATTCATTTGGCCTGAAAGATAGTTTCAAGGGAAGAGGTCTATTGTCGTGTTTGGAAACCACACATCTGACTGTTTCAAACAGCTCCCAGAACTGCAAGATCTCAGACCTGCTCACCATCTCAGATGTGCAGAGATAGTGATTCCTCTATGTCTCTGATTGGTCTTCTTCATTAACGCCCATCAATCTGGTTAGTGAAGAAATTCTATTTTAACTGGATCCAAATAGATGAGTCTGATTTGGTAATATAAACAATTTTTAAACCAACACACCGCATCTTCTTTCCAAGGGAAAGAGCAGGTGCATTGGAGACAAGCAGAACAAGGTCATGATCCTGATTCCAGCACTTGCTAGCTATAGGAGCTAGGATTAGTTACCTAATGCCTCTCAGCCTGTTCTCTCATCTGAAAAGTGGGGGAAATGGGTTTTATAAGGCTTAAACAAGATATGTCATGTAAACAGCTAAACCCATTTCTCAATCAATGTGAAGTATCATCACCATTCTTGTCCCATTAATCCCACCACAAACTGTGATATCTGCTCTTGGACCCTTCCCATACCTCCCTGCCTTTTCCACTTCAGTGTACTTTGGCTGATTGCCCTGATTGCCCTGATCTGATTGCCCAAACCTCTTTTGGAAATCTCACAGTTACGGAGTCAGAGTGACAATCTGGCAGGAAGCAGCGATGGGGAGGGAAGTTGGTAAGCACCGGACTCAGCATCTGAAGATTCAGGTTTCATCAGCTCTGCCCTTTACTTGCTGAGGAAAATGTGCAACTCCTTGGACTGTTATTAGTTTAACCTGCTCAGTTTAAAATGAGGATAAAATGGCTATTCACTGTGAGACTCCAATAAGAAAATAAGTTGAAGAGTGCCTCCCACTGTGCTTTACTCAGTATGTTCATGGGGATTGAATGAAAACACAAGTGTCACAAATGAGGGGATGAACATTGTAAACAATTCCAAAGTGATACTAAATAAAATAAGTCCTTCTGGTACACTTTTGTGAAAAGAGACTTCCCAATAGCCACTGCCCTTATTCAGCTCCAAGTTCCTACTCAGGATTACCAACTTCTTCTTGCCATCTGTTCTTTAAACTAAAAGAAACCACCATGTTTTCTCAGCAAAGCTGAGGGCCAGACTTGCCACATCCTACCACATCAGACTTCCAAACCAAAGGGGTAAATTATCCTCACTTTGGATCCCAAAAATTCACATATTTCACATCATAAAGAAGAACTCTTGACTGTCTAAAGTTTGTCTTTATTTAGATGCTTAGCATTATGAAAAACCTAATAAGTATGAATTTGTTTCCCACCATTCTGGTATGAGACAACTTTTCGTGATCTGGGGTTGCCAATGCTAATATTTGAGAACTTGTTCTGCCACTCTGTATCAGTGAGGTCTTATCAAAAGAGCTGCTACTCCCAGAGTGCAGTGTTAGAGTGGGACTCCGGTGCCTACATTTAGGGAACCCACCAGGCTTTCCTCTGCCCTTCGGTCCCCCATCTTTCTTGAATAATCCAAAGCCAAATTTCTATTCTCTCTTAGGGCAAAAGAATTCTTTCCATTTGACAAAGCCGTGGCTACCTTCTTAACACTGAAAAAAAGGAATATCTTTCTTTTGTTTGCAATGAAACAACACCCCAAAACAAGAGTTGTTCATTTTTCCATCAGATAATCCATCCACGTGCATATAGCTTTGCTCATTATATCACAACTCGGCTTCTCCTGCAACAACCCCCACCTCCAAAAGTGATGGTGGATGGGGTAGAGACAGATGCTGATGTTGCTGAAAAGAAATAAGTCGTGGAAAGCCAAATGAACTAGGAGGCAGTTTATATTTACCCAACTTATTTATCTGATTTACTTGGACTTGGGATACCAAACACGGGCTCATGAATGCAGCAGGCTCTGGCTATGGTAAGCAAAAAAGAATATTGCTGGAAGGACATTAAGGATGAAAAATCATCAATAGGCCAGGACACCCAACTTGGAAAATGAATGAACACTAGGGAAATCTAAAGACCTAGCAACTGGAACTACAACAAAAATCTTGCAACAAGAACTGCCTGGTCCATACAAGGTCCTACTGATCTGACAATGACTCCTAAGCCTCCTACATATATTTGCATCCTTCCTTCAGAGCCAAACTCCCAGAAACTATTTGGCCAAGCCCAGGTCATTTGTCTTCTTTGGTCACAGGGCCACCACAAAAAGGGAGACAAAATCCTTCCAGAAAAATTATACACAAGGAGAGAGTTCCCCCAGATGGTGAGGTGGGGGGAGGCTGTGTTCAAAGGACAGGTTACATGGTGGACACTCACCGATTACTGATCTTTCACTGATGGCTTCTTTTCTTGGTCTGACTTTCAGCATCTGTCCAGGAGATGGTTGGACTCGATATTTTCTAAGGTTCTCCCAGCCTTCAGAGATTCCACCACCAGTGGCCTTGCTTCCTCTAACTGCTGGTTTTATCTCCTAGGGCCAGCATCAGGGAAAGCTTTTAGATGGGAAGCATCTAACCGGAGGTGAGGAGGCCACGCATACAATAGTGAGATTAACCTCACCTCATCATCTAGGAAAAAAATGTTTGATACGCCACTGACATGTCTCCCTGGTTACCTGTGTATTTCCGCGTCCACTTTCTTCAGTCACAAGGGAAGATGCCCCATTTCCTGCTTCCTTTCCTATGGGCTGCTTCATGCTGATTCTGCTCTTGGGTCTCTTTAAGACCCAAACCATTTGTTTCTCTGGACCAGTGTGATCTTCCTGAACATCTCTCCAAACCCTCCACTTTGTGGCCTCTGCACTTGAATCATGCATCTACCCAAATCTCAAAAGCTCACAATTTGTGGATTAAACTACAGTTTAATTGTTCCCAGTTATCCATGTACTTTCCCCTTTAAAGTAGCTAAACTGGTTATTCAAACTCCATCATTTCAGCTACGGCAAGCTTTTTCGCTCTCCAGCATATCGTTCTGGTTTTGCTTTTTGTAATTCCTCTTTTATTTTGGATAAAAATTGTTTTACCATCACCTGGGACTAAAAATAACCAGTTTTGATTGTCCATTTTCTTTTCTTTTCTTTTTTTTTAAGCAAGGGTTTCAGATAACGTTCTGTATTCATTTTCTGTGTATTTCCCCCTCCAGCTGCCCCATCATTTCCACTTAGAAAGGAGGACAATCGCTCTGCAATGATTTGTTTCTCTCTCTGAGCTTCACGCAGCACCGCACATTCCCCAGCGGGTTATACACAAGCTATTTTTGTTAAGTCTCACATTCTTGTGTTTTCAGAAGGACTGCGGTTCTTTGAGCTTTAATTATGGTGTCTTAAAAGATTCCTCAGCTGCTTTCATGCTCGTGAATTTTATACTTCCTCTTTTTGCACCTTATTCACCGGATTTCTTGATTCCCCAAAATTTACTTTCTTGAAATCTGATACCTTTGTATAGCTGCATTGTTTGAACCTACATTTCATTATTCTCAAGGTGAGTCATCTGTGAACATGGAAACCCTTTGGCCTACTTACCTGCTATCTTCAAATATGATTTTTTTTTTCTGGTCTCCCTCTAACCTACTGAAAAAAAAAAAGTTAGATATATTATTTCTTTCCAGCAATTGAAGATCTCTAATGGTAATCAAAATTCTATCCCCAAGTGCCCCTTCAAAGAATCAGACCAGAGTTATCAAGCACAGCACCAATCTTTATTTGCAACCATCAGTGATCACTTTCTTTGTGAGATGAATCTAGTCTAGAAAGAAGGAAATATTGTCTATGATCCCAATATTTGAATCCTATCGAAGAGAATTAGGAAGGTGGCTAGTTCCCAGACAAATTGGAAATGTGCATATAAAATGTACAATCATCTACGTTTTGAAGAGCAAGTTCCAATAAATACAGAACTGGAACATGGAAGAATGAAGGTTAAAACCACTTCCTGGAACAAACATAGTTCTTGGAATTCTTTTGGCTCAAATGCAGGGTTATTATTGTAAAAGTCGTCATGTACGGCAACCCTGTACTCACTTCAAAGTGAAGTATCACAAAGACGATCACTCTTACACAGGAGAAAGAAGGTCTTGATGGAAGCAAGGCAAATAACATAGGAATTCTGGCTGGTTTGAGTAGAAAGAGAACTAGTCATTGAGGAAAAGGGTTTAACCAAAAGGATTTGAGTTCATTTGATTAAAAGTATTTTTAAAAGTCTCACATAAGCATCCCTGAATATTAAAGTTTCTGAGGTTTATCCATCACTAGTCATTTTCCAATTAACTGTGCATCCTAATACCCCCTGATCCTAGTTCAATGGCTTCCCTGACTGATAATTTCGGGGTTTTTTTCAGAACAGATACTTAAAACTGAAGTCTAAAGAATGTGATTACAATCATTTTGTGGCTTCGAGTTTGCAATCCTGACTCTGAAGAGGCTGTTTATTTCTCCCCAGTCATTATTCAGGCATCAGATAGCTTCCACCAGGTAAAATGGGGTGCAGTTTAGCAGATGGGCTAGCGAGGCCTTTCTCAACACTCGATGATGCAATACCAAAACCGCTCCATTAATTTTCCTCTTTAACAAAAGTTATAAGCATGCATATGAAATAATTATTAATTGCTACATTTGTATCCATATGTTTACAATGTCACACATGTGACTTAGCAACAAAAATGAAAAAGATACAAAAAATACAATAGGGATGAATCTTAAGAAATAATGTCAAATTGGACAAACACAAAATTCGGAATGTTCTGTATAAAAGGGAGCAGGGAAATGTATTTATTACAAAAGTCGTTATCATATAAAAAAAAGAAAAAGAAGAAAGGTTGAGAAACTATTCCAAATTAAAGGAAGTTAAAGAGACATGACAACTAAATGTAACAAGTGACTTTAAACTGGGTCCTCTACTAGACAGAAACCTTTCCTGAAAGGGGAAAAAATGTTACAAAGGCTTATTAGTCAACTAAAAGAACTGGATTGTGGACAGTAGATTGTATTGTATCAGTGTAAATCTATAAAGTTGATCACTATGCTGTGGTTACTTATGAGAATACCCCCATTCTTTTTTTTTTTTTTTTTTTAATTTGACAGAGATCACAAGTAGGCAGAGAGGCAGGCAGAGAGAGAGAGAGGAGGAAGCAGGCTCCCTACCGAGCAGAGAGCCCAATGCGGGAGCTCGATCCCAGGACCCTGAGATCATGACCTGGGCCAAAGACAGAGGCTTTAACCCACTGAGCCACCCAGGCGCTCTGAGAATATCCCCATTCTTAAGAAACACACACTAAAGTATTTATGGATAAAGTGCCATCATGTACACAACTTACTTCCAAATTGTTCAGAAAAATTACGTATTTATGGGGAGAGAGAGTACACATAAATAACAAAGCAAATAAGGTAAAATGTAAATAATAGGTATATCTGGATAACATGCAAATAGGAGGTCTTTGCACTATTTTATTTTTGCAATTTTTTACACATTTTACATTGTTTCCAAATTTTAAAAAATGTAACTATACACAATTGACCAAACAAGACAGATTGAGCAGAACACATTCTCTGTGATTCATTTGTATAAAATTCCAGACCAGGAAAAATTAAACTTTACTCTCCAGAAAAGTAAATTCTATTCCTTAAGCATGCATAATTAGGTACAACACTAAAAATAAAAGCAAGGAAATAAATACTATAATAGGTATGTGGGTAGCATAATCCCATAATAAGATACCATAATAGGATAGTGGTTATCTTTAGCAAAGAGGGAGGAGATTACTTAGAGAAGGGACTTACCAGGGGCTTTGGAGTGCTAGCAACATTGTCTTGCATCCTGAGTGAAGAGTGTATGAATATTTTTTATAATTATAAAGTAGAATGTTTACATCTTATGAACTTCTTTGTGCATGTTTTCTAAAGGATGAAAAGAAGGAAGAGAAAGAGGGAAGGGGAGAGGAGAGGAAGATGAGAGAGGAAAGAGAGGCAGAGAAGAAACAGACTAAGGCAAAATTTATTTTCTGCTTTTATGCTCTTATTGGTGAGGGATTTGCTCTATGTAGTCACCTTTTTCAAGACTAAAAGAAAATTGTCCCTGAATCTTACTTTAGACCAAAAGCCCACTATTGCTTCCAGGGCCCCAACTTAGCACAAGCCAGAATTTAAAGCTGTCATATAAATATAGATGATATAGCTATAGGTATATCAATTAGATAGATAGATAGATAGATAGATAATAGATAGATAAATCAGGTGTCACCAGATGTGGGCCAGTTAACTGCAGAAACAGGTAATTGACAGGAGAAAGATCTACAAGCTTTAATTCCTCACTGTAAATTCAGACCATTGGAGTTGATTTCTTGGGTTCATTATTTAGATTGGGTTGAAAAGCTTTGTGAGATAAGTAACTTATTTAAAGGTTGTTAAAATTAACATTTAAAATTTTCTCACCAAGAATTGGCTTTCCTTTAGAAGAGATTAAATGTAAGAATCATTTCTTTGATGTTTGGTTGGAAAATCAACCATAGTCCAAGGGAAGTTTATGCTCACTTTTCAATAGCATAAAAGAAGATTCCTATGGAAAGATTTCTCATGATTTTGCAAGTTTCAATAAGCAGGACTTATAACTGGGGCAAACTGATACAGCATGGTTAACTTATAATTCACACACCAGTCCCATCACATTGGCATACACAATGTAAAGGGATTCAAGTGTACAGTAACAATATATAGAAGAACTCGGTTGTTCCTAAAAACTTTTGTCTGACCAGCTCTGCATATAGAACTAAGTGAAGGAAGAGGTTCAAAAAAACCATGTGAGGGCTTACATTTTAATTTGTGCAAATGCATATCGAAACTGTGAAATTAATCTGTTCTGCATTTGGGTGGTGCTCAAATCCCTAAAATTTTAAGTCACATATGACCAATGTTTCTTTAAATTACATGAACACAACAGTTGGATGATAGTGTTCTATTTACTGGCTAGTTTTTGGAACTATTTCCTGCTTTTAAGTTTAAAGAAATAATTATAGACTTTCCTTAAGATACAATCTACCCTACAAGGAAGGGTGACATATTTGTTCTGGTCCTAAAAATATCCCCATGTGCAGCCAACCCAAACAGCAGAGTGCAAGTTAACATGATGTTCCATTTTTGCTGGGATGCTGTCCTCAGTTGCCTTGAAGCACACTGAGTAGGTATCCTAGAAACCTATACACAGTCTACACTGGATGGGTCCTCTTGGGTACTACTTCATAGAATCTTGAAGAGCATTTTAGAAAAACATCTCATTAAGATCTTATTCTTGGGGAATTCTAACATGGAGCATTCTGGGGAGCTCAATAAGAAATCTTTAGCCAATGAGATGTGATTCAGAGTCCAAAAGGAGAAAGAAAACACATTTTGTAAACAAATGATGTGTCTACAATTATCTGTCTGCCCACAGAGTGTGGGCTGTTCTTCGTCCGTATATATTCCCCCCATGATCATCTCAAACCTTAGAACCAAGGGGGCCAACTCTCAGAATCACCTTACAGAGAGTGAGTCCCAGGATGTTGCAAACAAAAGGTCTGGCCCCAGTGGAAACCCACAAGCCTAATTTTTTCAATTGACCTGCCTTTAACACCTCTTAGGTAAAACATTGGGCTAGACCATGAGCTTGAGAAATAGGCACACAGAGGTATCTGCATGTTCTTGCATAATTTCTCAATTCCTGTTAGTTTGCAAGCTTATTTTAAAAATCTACTTTTTTTAGAACCAAAAGATAGGTTTGATTTGAATCATTCAAGAGATGTGAGCAAGATTTGATGTGAAAGTTCAAAAAATGTGGATTGAAGCGATTATACTTGAAAATAAAAATTATATTTTTCTTGAGAGACCACTGATATACACCAGCCTCTCTCCAGAGCCCAGCTAGGGACTTGAAAGATGCAGATGCACTATGGGTTAAAATATATCCCTCTACGTATAACGTCTCTATAGAGCGATTGCCCCCAGTGATCACATGGCCATCAATCTTGCTTCCCAATTCCAATATTTTAAAGGGGGCTTTAAAGGAGCACTTTCCTTTAAAGTGTGCCTAATGGCCAAGAATTGAGGTCATCCCCCTAGTACGTCAGTTCCAGTCCCAACACCTGATACTCTCCATCACCAAGGAAACTTGCTTAATTTCATAGTATCTGTTTTGCTATGGAAAAGGTAACTGTAATAAGAGCCACTTTATTCTCTCTGGGAAACTTGAAAGGGAGTTTCAAACTCTCGTAGGAAGACTTCTTATTATACCAATGGAGGCATCTTCTGCTTTCAGTCATATCTTTATTAAAAATATAAACACCTGGGGCAACTACATGGCTCAGTCAGTTAAGCATCAACTCTTGGTTTCCACTCAGTCATGATCCCAGGGTTGTGAGATCGAGCCTCACAACAGGCTCAGTAGAGAGTCTGCTTGAAGATTCTCTCCCTCTATCCTTCCCCTTACCATTCTCTCTCTCTCAAATAAAATACATAAATCCTTTAAAAATATATAAATACTATAAATACTATTTATCAGCTAATAATAACAGTCTAGCATAATAATAACAAGCTTCTAATATATCAAAAGATAACCTAGCTATTTTAGAGATGCTATCTGATTTAATCCTCACGATCCTTGTGATGAAAGTAGGTATCATTACTACCCACTTTTCATAGGAGAGAAACCCAAGATTCAAAGATACCAACTGACTTTCCCAATACCTACAACTAATTGTGATATAAACTGAATCCAAACCCATGTTCCTCATTGGATTCAAATTATAGTTATTTCTACAATGTCAGAATTACCAAGCTTCCAATAAAAATTATAATTTATAAAGCACTTCCATAAAAGTTCTGAAAGATAAAAATTACTGGGTTACCACAAACTTTATGATTAAAAATCATAAAATCAGTAGTATATTTGGTAAAGGGGGTTAAGTTCTTAAAGTCAGTATTTACAAAGTGTCAAAGAAAAAGCTGATTAAGCTTATCAAATGAGTGAATTCAGTTAGACAAATTAGATACTTCCATTAAGAAAGTCAGCCAAATTGTTTATACTTTTCATTTTAAATTCTGAAGAACCTAAACTACAACCAGTTGAATTTTTCATTTCTCTCTGACTTACAGGAGTGTGTCAAATACACTCACAATCAAGGTCAGATCTTTCATGTTCTCAAAGGCAGTAATGTAATGAATGAGGTGGCATGGGGTCGGGGGAAGGTCTGAAGACTATTTTCAGCATTTCAAAGAGTCTAACAGATATCAAATATGTCTCCCAGATTAGGCTGAACAGGCTAATTACATTATCACATTCCTAAACTTTTGACCAAAATTACTTCAGCTCAATGCAGTAATACTACTGGTGATCTCATACTGATCAGCAAGACTGATTGGGCATTGCATGTGTCTTTGGTTAATAAAAAACTTTCCAAAAAATATAATGATTACTTAAAGTCATAAAGGTAGATGTGCAGGGATGTTTATACTTAGTGTGGTATTGTAGTTCAGGTAGCAAAAGAGGTGGGGGAGGGAGCAGAACAGATGCTCAAAATAAAGGTATAGCTCACGCCTGCAACAGAATACAATAGAACTATAAAAAGGGCGGGCATCACTTCAAGTATGTTATGCCATAAAATAAGCAGGTCACTAAGAACACTTACTACGCAGATACTATATGTCTTGTGCTTTCACCCTGGCTAAGAAGATATGAAGAGTGCAATGGATATATACAGAAAGTAATGTGAATATTCTCGGGCCTTCTAGTGTGTTCAGAGGAAATGAAATGGGGAGGGGTGATGCAAACTGGTAACAGTGGTTACTTCCAGGAAGGGGAAGGATACAAATAAATGGGGTCTTTCACTTTCTACTCTAAACTTTTACCTGGCTTGAATCTGGATAATAAGCATCAACTGTGTCATAAATTTTAATCCCTTAACAAGTGCAAGGGGTTTTGTTTGTTTGTTTGTTTGTTTGTTTGGTAAGCCTTTCCAGATAAGAACTTGATATGGAAATCAAAAAGGAATCCCCAGTGGTGGAATCCAGATGGTCCGCTAGCACAGATGTACCCTTCCAAGGCACTTACAAAGCACACATATCCACTCTACCTGGGAGTAATCACCTCCTGCAGCATTTCTAAAGAATTCTCTATTTTTCATGCCAGAGATCTGCAGGCAATGGCCCTTCTCTGTACCCTTGAAAATACTGCAAGCAGGTAGCTAAGCAGTGGTAAACAAGTTAGAGGCCTGAAGACCCTTCAGGAACACTGGCACCTTCCTAAACTTGGAAGTAGTCCTGCTCCTAATTGGACACACATGTGCCTGAAGGGAAGCCATCACATAAATGTGTCCTGGGAGGAGAGCAACCAGCTGGGCCATTCCCGCTGCAGGAAGCAGGGAGCCAGCCCACTCCACCAGCCAAAGTGCTGAGCCGCTTGCAGTCTGCCCAGCCCCATCTCTGGCATGAGCACTCAGTCCGGGATAGGTGATTTGGTGCATGCCAGGAGTAGCCAAATGGCTCTGCTAGATGTTGACAATCTAGTTGACAAAAGATGTAGGCTTCGTAAGGCCTTGGAAAAAGTGAATTTCTTGGGCTATCCCAGAGTGACTATTTCAGAGTGAGTTCAAAGTAGGTCTCAACAACGTGCTCTGGGTCAGTACAGAAGGAAGGCTTAGTGGGACCTCTTCTTTCCCTTGTCACACGCTCAATCTGTCTTCTATTCCAAGTTTCCTCATGTCCATTGGAATGGCCTAACCACCAAGTATTTCATGCTCTTGGCCCAAGCTTTGTTGGGAACTAAACAGGTATGAGTCTAAGCCTGAGCTGGAGAGGGCAGACCCCATCAAGTAAAGGATCTGGAAGGAGAAACTGAGTAAGGAGCAAAGGAGTGTTACCGGCAGGACTGCTGCACAACTCCCTGAGTCTGTGCAGGCTGAGCCCCACTCTTCCTTGTTGGTGGTGAGGGTGCAGTGGGGTCCCCCGTGAGGTCAGGAGGGCACTGTGGGGAGCCAATCAATGAGGGCAGCAGTTAGATCTGGAGGACATGCCAGCCAAGTAATTCTGTTCCCAGTGAAAGGGAGAAATGGTTAAGAGGACTGAGCCTCCTAAGGGCAAGAACAAAAGAGCCAGGTCTGCATTTGTTCCCTGATTCAGCATCTTCACCTTCAGAGACAATAAAAGAGCCCTTTTTAAAGCTTTGAATGAGAAAGGAAGGCACACCCTAGGCAGCCTTCACCCTCCTTTTTGAAAGCACTTAACTGAGATCATGAACAACAGGGTGAGCACAGAAAGTAGGTGGTCCGGTGGTTGGTGTTCAGTGGAGCCCACAGCACTCAGCCAGCTCTCCAGGAAAGTGTCCAGTCAGGGTGCCTCTCCCCTCTTTGGTCCTGACACCACCAGATTCTGGGTCTCAGCCCCAGGACCTCCAGCCCTCTGTGGCCATCAACAGTGTGTTGTCTGCTGGAACAGCCTTCCCTGTTCCAACTGTCACCACCTGGAAGTCTCAGGCTTGACCACATCCTCACGGAACCCAAGCCTGCCCACATCACCCATGTCCTGAGACCTCCTCCTGCTCCCCACAACTTTTTACTGTCACTTCTCTTCAGATGGTTTCCCAGGACACTTGCCATCTGAAAACCTGGGCAACTCATCAGGTGTCCCCCACCAAAAAAAAAAAAAAAAATCTTTATGAGTTCAAGTCAGAAGTTATGGCTTTATTTCTTCTATTCCCTCTGTGTTGTTGTTTATTATTTGACTCTTGCCCTGGAAGGCAGGTTTCATGTCAGGAGAGAACTTGCCTTAGGTACTTCACATCCTTGATGTCTCAAGTTGTGCAGCCAAAGCTACAGCCACAAGCCACACACTGATGAATCCGAGGGCTCAGAGGGTGGCTCCTTCTACTGGAACGTGCTATAATCTCCGAAACAGAGCTCTGGGAAGACTTTGAAGAAAGATACGAATGAATTTAGCTCACAATTAATTTTTATATTTATTATTTGTTGCAATGGTATTCTTTTTAATATATATATGTCGGACTCCGGTAGGTTTTGCGGGCCGACAGGCACGAGGAGAGCATCCGGGCCAGCTGGTAGCTCCCCTTGGGGCTGAGCGGGATGGCGAGTGTCGCGAGTCCAGGCGCATTAACGAACCACACCAGACTCGGGGGATCTGTCGAAGCAGGATCTCACTTTATTGAGCGGGGTTGCCAGCGGGGAGAGAGCCTATGGGGTTTGGTTACGTAGTCAGTAACTGGGTAGGGTGTGTTGGGCGAGAGGAGGAAATATCAGAGATATGCGGAACCGAAACCGCCACGTTGGCGCCAATACTGCCACGGTGGCGCCTTTTCTAGCCGGAAGAGAAGGCAGGCCAGCGCCATCTTTGCTGTGTCCAACATTTCCCCCTTTTGTTTTTGTAGGCATGACTTCTGTCTTAGGTTGCCAGTGGTGAGGTAACAGACTTACCCGTCATTGAGGGTCATACAGCAAAGGTATGTCCTCTGTCTTAGGTTGTTCTGTCCCTCCCATTGGTCTTACCCATCATTGAATATCATGCAGCTACAAGGGGAACTTTCCTCTAAGGCCTGTCTTAGGTTGCCCCGGTCTTCATGGGGTCTTACCCGTCATTGGCCAATAAAGGTCGTTGGCGCTATTAGTAGGTGTCTTCATCATGGGCGGCCAATCTCTGATAATGTACTTGGACATTCATTAATTGAATGGCTTCCATCCTCTTTTGCACGAATTGGGCCAACTTGTTTATAATGCAGGGGCCAAAGGAAACTAGGAGGAGTAAGAGAGAGTCGGAGTGGGCATCCCAGAACAACTGGAGGGCTCAGGGGAGGTATGTTCTGGAGGGGGGGACAATAAGGAGGTGGAGGAGTGGGCGCTGACGGCTGAATAAAGGGGTTAGTGGAGGGGGGTCGCATAGGGGGGCTCTTACTTCGAGGTTTGGGTTGGAGATCTGGGGGCCAAGGGGCTTCATCAAAAGGGTTTAGAGGGGGATAGAGTTTTTTGGGTCTAGCGGAGGGGCCGTCAGGAATGTTTGAGGCGGGAGTGGGAGACTTGGGCGTCCCAGAAGGGAGTTTGGTTGCCTCGGATTGGGAAGGGGGAGGGGTGCAAGATTTCGGGGGGCAAGGTGACTCCTTAAGCCCCTTTGGGGGTCTGGGTGGAAAGCAACTCTTTAGTGCCGCCAGAGTAGGATATGTACCCAAAGGGGGTATCTCCCCCCTGTTTACGTGGGCTTTATGGATTAGCTGTTCAATACGATCCCACGTGTCCCAATCAAAAAGGTTACCTTCCAGAAGCCAAGGAGCCACCTTAACAAAGGCCTCCCATGTCTTAAGGGCTTGGGAATCAGTGAGGGAAAGACCGCAGCTTCTCAAAAGGAAACGCAGGGATTCGAGGGCAGGGTCACTTTTGGAAGATGACTGCCCCATAATTTATGGGGGTACACTCACCCGAAGACCGATTGGCCCGTCAGCGAGAAGAACGAGGAGAGGGTCCTCACACGGGGCACCAGTTGTTGGACTCCGGTAGGTTTTGCGGGCCGACAGGCACGAGGAGAGCATCCGGGCCAGCTGGTAGCTCCCCTTGGGGCTGAGCGGGATGGCGAGTGTCGCGAGTCCAGGCGCATTAACGAACCACACCAGACTCGGGGGATCTGTCGAAGCAGGATCTCACTTTATTGAGCGGGGTTGCCAGCGGGGAGAGAGCCTATGGGGTTTGGTTACGTAGTCAGTAACTGGGTAGGGTGTGTTGGGCGAGAGGAGGAAATATCAGAGATATGCGGAACCGAAACCGCCACGTTGGCGCCAATACTGCCACGGTGGCGCCTTTTCTAGCCGGAAGAGAAGGCAGGCCAGCGCCATCTTTGCTGTGCCCAACATATATATAGTTAAATAAAAAATGACTTAAACTAATTTTACCTAGTTCTCTGCTTTTTAAAATCAGAGTATTTGGGTTTTCTTGGTATTGAGTCATAGTTCTTTACGTATTTTGGCTATTAACTCCTTGTCATTTGCAAATGTCTTCTCCAGTTCAGTGGGTCACCTTTGTTGTTGCGTTGATGGTTTCCTTCGCTGTGCAAAAGCTTTTTCTTTTGGTTGTAGACCCATAGTTTAATTTTGCTTTTGTTTCCCTTGCCCTGAGGAGACACATCTAGAAAAATGTTTCTACAGCCAAGGTCAAAGAAATTATTGCCTATGTTTTCCTCTAGGAGTTTTATGGTTTCAGGTCTCACATTTAGGTCTTTCATCCATTTTGAGTTTATTTGGGGTATGGTATAAAAAATTGATCTGGTTTCATTCTTTTGCCTGTAGCTGTCCAGTTTTCCCAACACCATTTGTTGAAGCATTTCTAGTTTGTTTGTTTGTTTTAATGTGGCCACTGGAAAATTTTATATACTTCTGTTGCTTATATTCTATTTCTATTAGGCACCATTGGTTTAGACTTCTGCCAGACACACTGTAGGTGGCCAATACTTCTTAAAAACTTATATACCTACTGTGGCTCCATGGGCCTATCATTTAAACTTGCTAAGCCTCTTTTTATTTTTATTTAACAGTATTTTTATTATAAATATTTAAAGACATTATTATATTATTATTATTATTATATTATTACATTTTTATAAAACACTGTTTTTATTTAACATGACAATAAAGATATCTATCCCACAGGAACTTGTTGTGAAGACCAGATAAGATAGTGCTGTCCAAAGTTTAAACTATTACCCAAAGATACATTATTTGTATTTAAAGTTTGGTGAATGTCTGAATAATGAGAAATTCAAGATAATTGAATAATCCTATAACTGTTAAGACAGTCTCATTATCACAGGCTATAAACATTGGGAATATGCACAGGGAAGAGATAGGACTTCTGTTCTGAAACCACGATGAACTGTACACAGTCAGAAAGCAGAGGTCACCAGAAAATCAAGGGTTGGCCAAACTGAAGACAGAGGAATAGATTTCTTTGACAGCTTAGTGAAAACATAGATAATAATTTTTTTGCATCCTAGATTTCAGCGTGTTAGGGTGTTTTCCCTTTGGATAATTAACCATTCAGTTTGGCAAAAAAAACCATTCCACGTCAGGTAGAAAATGGCTTCCAGTTGAAAAATAAAAATGGGATAACAATTCTTTTTTAAAGTAACATTAACTTAGGAAAAAGGCAGAACAACTTAGAGAAATCGCAACCACTTTGACCCAGGCATCCTTGACTGTGTATCAATAATAACCATTCTCACAAGTCATCTGGTAAGATTTAAATACACAGTTGAGGAGGGAAAACAAAATCAAAATATCCCAGGTTTTCTTCATTGTCACAGAACAGCTATTCAAATACAAGTGCTTAAAGTGGAGAAAAAGTTACCTAATTTGCAACCCAGTGAATACCGTTTAAAGTTAAGGGAAAGATGGCTATTGACCTAATTTCATGGTCCAAATTTAAACAAATGAAACACCTTCTTAAACACTGACATATTCAGGCATCTCTAAAAGATGCCTTTTTGTTGTTGTTGTTTCTTCATACTTTTTTATTATGTTCAATTAGCCAACATATAGTATATCATTTGTTTTTGATGTAATGTTCAACAATTAATAGAGATTTTGTTGTAGAGATGGAAGTCTTTGTTCTTTTCCCCCCTCTATTACTATATGTTTGTAATATGCTAAAGCAGTAGTTCTCCACTTAGGGGTTATTTCATCCAGGAGACATCTGGCATTGTCTAGAGACATTTTTGGTTGTCACATGTGGGGAGGGTATGACTGGCATGTTGTGGGTTGAGGCCAGGGTTCCTGCAAAACCTCCTGCAATGCACAGGACAGCAGGATAACAAAAAGTTTTCCAGCCTAAAAAGCCAAAGAGCCACTGTTTAGAAACTCTGTACTGAAAGGACTGGTGTCTATAAGGTGTATTAGGAAATTATTTTTCTTAAGATTTTATTTATTTGACAGAGAGAGAGTGAGCACAAGCAGGAGGAGCAACAGAGGCAGAGGGAGAGGCAGGCTCTCCGCTGAGTAGGGAGCCCAATGAGGGTCTCCATCCCAGGACCCTAGGATCATGACTTGAGCTGAAGGCAAACGCTTAACCAACTGAGCCACCCAAGTGCTCCTCTTTTAGGAATGTAAGGCTTTTGTTGCACGTAATGGAAAATTAAGTGAAGTTGGGCATATCCTTGATGGCCTCCAGCAACCATCAACACAAGATTGCAGGGCCAAAGAAACAGTGAATAAGTTAATTCATTGTAACTCATTATAGAAAAACTTAGGGATAAACCATTAATCTTTAAGAATTGATCAAGGAAAAGAGCAATACTGAAAAAATACTTAATGTAACTAAGGCCAAGTTTAGAATGAGGAAAGAGCTCCCTTGACATACTTTATTCAACATGAATTCATTGAGTCTTCAGTATTCAAGAGGGTTGTATTAGGGACTTTGGAAGATATAAGAAAGTAGAGAATCTTACTGTTAACACCAGCACACTTATTATAGACTGGAGATAAAATAGCCCTTCAAGAAATATCTCTGAAATTAAAGAAAATCGGGAGGCATTGAACCATAGAAAAGAAGAATCTGGAATCCAAGAATTTGGAATCACCAAAGGACAAACCATGATTTGAATCAAGACATGCCCCAGGGTGAGGCTCTTAATCCTTCTGAACCCCAGCTTTCTCATCCATAAAGTGGAGATAATAATACTCACTTGGTAGGGCAGTTGTGAGGATTATGTGCAATTATTTATGTAAATTGTCTGGCACGATGCCTCTACCATAGTGGTTACTCAATACACGGCATGTCTTGCCTCTTAATTTGCTTGTGTTTTCATCTTAACTATACTTAAGAAACCATGATTAGGTGAAATGGAAGCAAAGGCTTCCTGAAGGTATTATGGAAACATTGGCACTTTTTTTTTTTTAAGGCTAACTCAAAATAAAACAAACAAAAACCCTTAACTCCAAAATACATTACTATAAAGGAAAGAAGTAGGAGAAAACTCTGGAAATCTGATTATAACAATACTGATGATAGATCTTAGAAGACTTAGAAGTCTGGTAGTGATGGTACATACTCAGATCAAAGGGACACTACTCAAGAAGGCAATATAATTTATATTATTTCAATAAAATAAGATATGACCTGGACTTTGAGAAAGAACCTGATATCTAAAGTTAAATAAAAATATCAACGACTGGTTGCAGGTGTTCTTCTTTCAAAATTTATTTGTGAAAATCTTTCAGGATCTATAGGATAGCTTCTGATGTTCAAAAGGGGTTTGAATCATAGACTCAGTTAAAAACTACTAAATATGTATTTTTTGTGTGTCAAACATATTTTTTAACTTTCCATAGAAATCCTTATTAACTTCTTTGGTGCTTTCATCAGCAGATTTCTATGGTTCTCAAAATTTTTCAAATATATTCATACTTAAATTTTTAGTTTTCATATGTCACCATTCTATGTGAGAAATAAGACAGGTATTAATACTCTCATTTTCTGGGTGAGGATATGGAGACTGTGAGATTAAGTAATTTGGGGGTCTGTACTCCTCACTGGTGGAAGAACTGGTCCTAACACCCTGACTTTCTGTCCAGACTTCTTTTCATATAACAGCTCTTTCTTGTCACATGCATAATTCAGCTGAGCAGTATTTTTGAGCATCTGGTCAACAAACCTAAGTAATTCCACCTGCCTCAAAGACCTACAGCCCAATATGTACATAATTATAATGTAGAGGTGACATAATGACATAAGAAAAGTGCAAGAGATACGCTCTGTGGATTGAAAGGAGAGAAAGATTCTGTCAGGCTGACAGGAAAGACTAGAGGTAGCATTCCAAGTGGCCAGTGATGTGTGACTGGCATATTCACAGGAAATAGGGAAAGGATTTTCAGAGAAGAGAAAATACTTGAGGTATTTTCAGGAACCAGAGAGAGAAAATTTGACCAGAATATGTCAATTTTACTCTGTGACCAGAGTACCACAAAACCAGGAGAAGTGAGAGGTAAATTTGGAAAGTCATAGTGAGGCTGTATGTGGAAGGTTTGAGATGCCTGGGTAAGGGTTTGTATTTAATTGTGCAAACACTGCAAACTCCATAGAGTGGGGGATCATTCTGAATTTCTACATCACTGCTGGCTGCTTTGCCTCTATCTCCCATTGGATTCTGAGTATAGCTCTTCATATACTAGTACCCTGGCCAGTCTCTAACTCCTAAAGAATAAAACTCATATCAATAAATAAACAAACAAATAAACAAAAACTCATCTCTTCATTATCTTTACATTTTAATGGCAAGAGGACCTTGCAAAACACTCAGCACTCATATAATTTTACAGAATAAGTGAGTAAAGATGAGTGAATGAATCAATGAATCAATGACCTAAGGAAGTAACAAAAACGAAGGGTCTAAGTAGAGGAAATAGTTGTTATATAACCACTCCATACAGTTATGGAAGAAAACCAACAATATTGGGTGGGGACTGACTGAAGAAGAAGCTGTGGAGAGAAGAAGAGTGGACACAAGTCTTGGCTTCAGGGTAACTGAGAGAATGGTGGGTATCAAAACCAAGAAAGCAAGAACATGACACTTCTCTGGGGTAGGAGACCACGAGGGTGGACAGATACAGAAAGTTACTTGAGAAGCCCCGGCTGCATGTCCCCATTGTAATGTATTTGTAATCTGGATTGAATGCTTTGGCAGAGACACTGCAGGATACATTGTATATTCTCTCAACCAGAGGAAAAATGTGGTGGTCTAGACATTTTACTTTGAAAACATGGAGGTTTTAAAGATCATGGTAATTAATTACTTGTGACATTAATGCAACCTTGAGAAGAAACCTAGTTATCAGATTACTGACTCAGGAAATCCGAATAACTTATCTTTGTACAATCCCAGCACTGGAAGAGTTTGGAGGTTGTCAGAGGAGACTGCTGTCTGCTGTGCAAATAGCATCATCTAATGCACTAAAAGGTATTTAAAAAAAAAAAAAAAAAAAGGAGGTATAATCACGTGGCCATGAGCACAGCATCTAAAATAGGTCTAAGATGTTCTCCAATGCTTCAGTGAATGACTGGATGAATTTATATATGAGTGAATGAATAAATATTGGCTCAGCAAAGCCACAGAATGCACACTGTCTTGTTTTGTGCATCTGCATTTGACATATTCCATAAAACCGTAGTTCTTAAAAACATTAATAGATAGGGCACCTCTGTGTCAGGCTCCACACTTAATGGGGAGTCTGCTTGAGAGTCTCTCACTCTCCCTTTGCCCCTCCCCCAGCTTGCTCGTTCTCTCTCTCTCTCTCTCTCTCTCTGACAAATAAATAAAAGTAAAATCTTAAAAAAAAGTTTAGAAGACAATTGAGCATTAACACGTCTAGTATAATGAGAATTTTAATCTCTTTGGATGAAATGCATGTAAATCGTGCTTTTGTAATTAAAGATACCAAATAGCACAAATGTTTCATTATGATTTCACATATTGTAGATATTCCAGTATCTCATCTTAATTTTCATTGAATTTTATACCATTAGACATGAGTGTAGACTGTATGGCATTCTTGTTTGATGTGTAATCTTGCAAGGGTGAAACGTTGACATTCAAACTACCTAGCAGATATAATGCCTCAGTAAGAAACCATAAAACAACGAAACTATGAAAGGCATGTGTCATTTTCCCAGTATAAGGACCTGTGGAATGTTATTTGGCTTTATAAAAAAAAAGATACTGCAAAAGTATAGACTTAAAGGGAAAAAAGTAGAAAGATAAAGCATGAGAGAATATAAGAATGGGGACTGGGGGTAATCAAAGTTCTAAAAGTGATTTGAAAATCTCAGAATTGATTACATGCCACTGTGTTAGGGGTTTCAGGCTTCAGATGGTCAAGGTCAAATGTTCAAATGTCCATCCTGGCAATAACATTTGGGGTACGCTCCATTGCCACCAATAGGAAGGGGGTGATCAGATTATTTGGTCCAATTGGAATTGGATTAAATCAGGATGTCTAGGACTCAGTGACTTCTAATGTGGAAACAAAGCAAGTCACCAAACACCCCTGGGGTTTCTGTTATTCTCTTGTAATTGTAGAGGAGGAAGGAGGTTGATGTCTAGGAGCCATGCCGTGATTCTACCGTGCTGCCCCATATCATCCATGGTGGAAAATGACCGTCCTCCTCCTAAATGGTTGTCTGATCTAAAGAAGGGCCCTTTGTTTCATGAAGGAGGCTACTCATCCTCACCATTTTATTTCTTAACACTTAGAACTTTCATGAGAGATGTAATCAAGGAGACACCAGATGTCATAGCATCCTAATTGCTGTAGATAATCATCAAGAGCTTAAAGGCGTTGTACATGCATGTGAAGCATTTACTGGTGGCCTGGTTCCCAGGCAAGAACATGGAAACAGCTGTTTCACTGGAGTGTAAGTTCCTACGGTTAAGGGGATATGCTCTTTCTTTATAAATCAGATCAAATGAATTAAATTTTAAAATAAAGATTGTCCTTCTGTGTTACACAAAGCAAATGCTTAGTTTTAATCAAACCAAATGCTGGGGACAGAAAGAACTCAAATAACTGAAGTGTGTGCGTGTGTGCGTGCATGTGACACAGAGAGAGAGATATGTGTGTCTGTGTGGTATGAGATGGGGAAAACAGAAAAGTCACAAGATCAATTGTTACTTTTAGTATATTATCTACTTTTAATCTTTATCCCTCTATTACTGGCTGTAAGGAAATGGATTGTAATGTGTTTTGGTATCATTTGCTCCATGTTTCTTGTGCTTGTGATTTATTGATCTTTTCATACCTGTGAATTTATACTTTTCATCAAATTCAGAAAGTTTCCAGTCATCATTTCTTCAGATATACTTTCTTCCCTCCCCATCCCATATCTTCTCTTGTGGACACAACAATTTCAGGTATACTTGTCCATTTGAAATCGTCCCACAGTTCACTTACATTTGGTCCTTACTTTTTTCAGTCTTCTTTTTCTGTTTGTCATTTTGAATGGTGTATATTGCTGTCTTCACCTTTGTTAATCTTTTCTTCTGCAATATCTAATCTATGGTTAATCTCACCCCATGTATTTTTAAGATTTGATTTATTTATTTGCCAGAGAGAGAGAGAGAGAGAGCAGGCATGCACAAGCATGAGGAGTGGCAGGCAGAGGGAGAAGCAGGCTCTCTGCTGAGCAAGGAGCCCGATATGAGACTTGATCCCAGGATGCTGGGATCATGACCTGAGCTGAAGGCAGATGCTTAACCAACTGAGCCACGGAGGCATTCCTCACCCCATGTATTTTTTTTTTTTTTTTTTAAATCTCAGATGCAATGGTGTTTATCTCTAGAAGACTGATTAGGATCATGTGTTTGTCTTCCATGTCTCTATGTAACATATTCAATCTTTCTTCTAGTTTCTTGAATATGTGAAATACAGTATTAATAATTATTTTAAGGTCCTTGTCTAGTAATTCAATTATCTGTGTCGTTTCTGGGTCAGTTTCAATTGTTTCTCTCCCCATTATTGATCGTATTTACTTGCTTCTTCACATGACTGGAAATTTTTTCACCTTTTTGGGTGCTAGTTATGTGTGTATTCCTATAAATATTCTCGAACTTTATTCTGTGACATCGTTAAATTACTTGAAAATAGTTAAAGCCTTCCAGATCTTGCTTAATTGGGCAGAGCCAAAGCAGTGTTTAGTCTAGGTTTTACCTTCCTTGATATTGAGGTAAGACAACCCCTAGTACTCTAACTGATATCCCATGAATTATGAGATTTTCCACTCTGGCTCTTGGAAACAGGCACTCCTCCTAGCCACATGTAACAGCCTTCAGGCATCATTCCCTCTATTCCTCTGGAGTGTTTCTCTTCCAGCGTCGAGGACCTTCCTTGTACACATGTGCTAATCAGCACTCAAATGAATATTTAGAGACTATGCAAATCTCTGGGATTCACTGTACAGTTCTCTCCTTTTCTGTGCTCCCCCCTGCCCTCTCCAGCTCCCTTGTCTTCCCCAGACATCTCCTCAACTCAGAGAGACTGTGTACATCTTCCTATCCTCCACTTTGTGCACTGCAGTCTGGAAACTTCCTAAAGGAAATAAACTGAGCAATTCTAAGGATCACCTCATTTGTTTCTTATTTATCAGGGATTATTGGCTTTCGTTGCCCAACATCCAATATCTTGACTGTTGTTTTATTGTCCCGTTTTTTAGTTCTTTCTAGTGGGAAAGTAAATTCAATTGCTATTATCCCATCTTGATTGGAAATGGAAGTACTCAAATCCAATCACTGCTAAGCTACTTAATTATTTATAAAGCAGCAAATGTCAAGGCACAATGTAGAATTTGGAGGTGATATCCATGAGAAAAAAGAGAAATGAATAAAGTATGCTGAAAACAATGAATCTTCTAAAAAATTTCTTTGTCAACAATTGACAAATCTTTGTGATTTAAAAAAAAAAAAAAAGACACAAACTTAGTGGTAGATCCCTCTGCAAATTTTGAGAAAGACTTGCTCAAGTTCACAACAATCTGAAATCCTGATCTTTGGAGTTTAGCAGAAGAAGCCACTTAACAGAAGTCTGATCTTGATCTTCCAATCATGGGAAGAATGTTACAATTAGGAGAGTCTTCAGGAAAAGACAGAAAATGCCTGGCATGGTGCCCAACACACACTCACACACTCACACACACACACACACACACACACACGGTAATGATTACTGTGGGAAAATCATGAAAATACTGGTCAAGATAAAAACATAAAATAGTGTGAAGATAGGTATAACACAGTGTCAAACTCCTAGATACAAAAAATTATGTTGATTTTGTTAAATATATATATATTTAAAAATTCTATGATGACCTGGTCTTCTGGGACATTTGGTAGTGTTATTTCTTGACCTGGATAGGGATCACAATAGTATTCAGGGTACATCAACTTGTTCAGCTTTCCTTTTTTATTTTATGAACTTTTCTGTATATTTATTGTAGTACACAATTATAAAAGTTGTTTTGTTGGGGGGGGGGCTTTTTTGTTTTTTTTACAGATCAGATGAGAAACCACAAGAGAGCTAGGTTCAGCTGCCAGCTTTGAAACTGAAAAGCTGAATGATTATATTCTTCATCATAAAAAAAGGAGTCATAATATCATCATAATATATTATCTAATTACAAGCTTAAGTAAATATTGAAGAGATCTCTTTTGATAAATGGCTTCCACATACATTATTTTTTTATGACCCTGAGGAACAAGCATACTTGTACAACTCCATTTAGCAGATGGGAAAATTGAGTCTGGAGAGCCTGTGTGACCTGTCCAAGATTATATACAATAAGGGACTGGTGGAGTCATGTTATTGTAATGGCATATAATTCTTTATATTCCTTGATTTTATAATAATGTAGTATGTGAAGGACAATATGGCAGGCACTTTTGTTACCTCCAAGCAGGCACTTGGAGTTACCTCCAAGTTACTTGGAGGTAACTTTTGTTACCTCCAAGCATCCTCCACTTTCTCTTTGTTAATAGAACCTGAACTTTACTCAGTAATCAGATAACCATCTTCTGGAAAAGAGTGGGGGTGATCCCAGGCCCAAGAAATACGGCTTTATTAATTTATGCCGCAGTAATCCCACCCCCTTCCAATGATTGGTTTATGAAACGAACATGTGATGTGTCTTGACCAACCAGATGCAAGAGAAGATCTGCCGCGCGGTTTATCATGTAATAACATGATGCTTGAAGCTGCTTGAACATCTTGACAAGTCTGAAGATACAAGTGACACAATGAAGAATTCTAAGTGGGAAGATTAAAAACAAACACGGAAACAAAAAAACCTGGATCTCTGATGACATGACTGAACGCTCTAAGTCAAACCTTAAAATATCCCTGCTTCCAAACCCCTTACATGTGCGATATTGTTTGAGCTATTTTGACTTGGATCTTTCTGTTCTGCAGCGGAAAGCATCCCTGCTAGTATACTAAGTAAGCACTGAGCTGATCATTTTCTTGTGTTCGCTTATTTAATTTGCATTGGAAGTTCTTATGAGACTGAGCTCATTGTTTGAGCTATTTTGACTTGGATCTTTCTGTTCTGCAGCGGAAAGCATCCCTGCTAGTATACTAAGCACTGAGCTGATCATTTTCTTGTGTTCGCTTATTTAATTTTCATTGGAAGTTCTTATGGAAGTTCTTATGAGACTGATATTACTATTGCCATGTTTCCGAAGAAGACTTGAGCTTAAAAAGCACTTTGCAACTTTCACACGTTCATGAATTTAAAACTAGGATGTGTGTCTTTTAAGACTGACTCCAGACATGTCACATGATAGACTCTTTTTCAAAAGTCTTTTTCAAAAGTTGATGGCTCAGTCACATGGGAACATGAAAAGTTATTTTGTTGCTATCACGTTAGTTGTGGCTACAGTGAGAATCAATGTCTTCTCTTTTCTCCAGCCCACAAACAAAGTCCTTCAAGGCAAAATTCTTGCCTCCTGGTGCTCTGCAACCTATTCTCTCAGGAAGATTTTCTAAACACAAAGGAAAGACAAGTATCCCTTATTCTGAGGAATCTCCCAAACAATGAGATGATTACCCCCCCCCCAAAAAAAGAAGAAGAGGAAGAATTAACTATTTTAGGAAGTAGATCCCTGTCCTACTGGCTTTAAATTAGATCCTGGGGGGCGGGGGGCCATATAGTGAAGATGTGGTATTAATCTGGCAGGTAGCTAGGTAAAATCATCTATTCTTAATCCACGATGAGAAGGTTTCACAACGTTCTCAAACTCTCTATAGACTAACTTATCCATACGCATTCCATTTGTCGTCTTCCTCTCTCTCTAATTCATTTCTCAAAAAAGTAAGAGGATGAATAAGGTGAAAATCCAAATAATTTCCAACCTCTCAAAGGAAAGATTTTTCAAATGGTGCAGTATGAATACTTGTATTTTATAGCTTGTCCTTTCTTTCAATCTGCAAATATTAAGTCTCTGCTTTGTCTATATCTGTTATGAATTTTCTAAGTACCAAAAAAAAAAAAAAAAAACTATTCCTTCCCTTGAAGAATTTGCAACAACTTACTTGAACAGATTAAAAGTTAAAAATACAAGAGAAATGAAATGGTGTTGTTGGGCAAAATATAATTATGGGAAAAATGAAGAAAACTTTAAATGGGGTTCTGGCCTTCAAAAAAGGAGACATGTCCCTGCACCTTTAAAGAAATAACCTCAAGCCAAAGGAATAACCCCTTGGGCAGTGGTTGGTTTTTTGCTTTTGACATCCTTGCAGTAAATACCCACATGGTGAACTCTACTCATTTGCTAAGATAACAAGAATTTTAGGCTAAATCTTGACCAAAGCCAAACTCACAGAACAATATATTCATGGTCAAGGCCTTATGTTTTAGATTTAGAGCAGGGCTTCTTAACCTGGGTCCACGGATCCTTCGGGAACTCTTCCAATAGATCTCAGGGAGGTCTGTGAAGTTGAATGGAAAGAAATTATAGCTTCAGTTTCACTAACCTCTAACTGAAATCTCATGTATCCTTGGACAAACTATAGCATTATTAACAGCTTCTGTGACATTGCCAGCAATAGAAATCATAGATATTTTCACATCACATTATAACTTTGCAGAGATCTTAAAGTATCACTTAACGCTCATTTCTACTTCAAAATGATGGTGGTTATTGTTATTTGATGCATTAATAGACCTAGGTATTATTACTTCACACATTTGGGTGTGTGGTTTTGGGTTGTTTTTTTTTTTACATATTTTGATCAACATTTCATTTCAATATATTTAGGGTTTTGGGAATCCTATGTGTTGGGTTTTTTTGCATGTAGAAACAATATTCTGAGACCCAGCACATTTACCGGAGTGCCCAAGGGTCCATGGCACAAAAAAGCTTATGAACCCCTGGTTCAGGTAGCTCTACCTTTTTCTTAAATTTTAATGAATGTTTTCTTAGGGTTTAGTAGAAATTCTTCAGTGCTCTGTTCTGGTTTTGTCAAATGGTTTTGTTACACATTTGAGTTTTGGCGTTTCGATGTCTGAAAGATTGGATACATGAAAGGAAATCATTAGCATTAAACTAAGCAGAATTATAACTACTTTAATTTTAATATTTGTCTCTCACATATACTTTGAGTATTTTTATCCCTACTCAATAAACGCAAGGGAACCAGTCCCAAGACTTTCTCTATAGCAGAAGTGAAGTGTCCAGATATGATGCATGAACTCATCAAGTCTTGAATCTGGAACGTATTTTATGGGTTTCAAAAGTTTCTACCCTGGAAATGAGCTTCTTCCTGCCATAAAGAGAGGTATAATCTCCTTTTTCTTTCTTTTTTTACCTTAAACTCCCTGAACACAATTTAACCTCAATGAACTCAGTTCTTAAAGATCAGATGCTTGCTCTTTGAAGAGTCTGTATTTCTTCTATATACAAAGCAAGTTAATTCATATTGTATAAACACTTTTTAAAATGTACATGTCAAGGCATATAAATTTGCATTATTCCTTTAGACGATGTTTGTTTGCTTTGAAATTAAATGTGAGGTGCATTTATTTCAAAGAAATAAACATCAAAAGATAATTTTGGAGCCACTTAAACTCAGATGGCCAATTTATATTGCTCTATTCATGTTAGTTAGTATTGTAGGTAAAGATCGATTAAAAATTAAATGTAATATAGACTATTACAAAGAGATGGCTATTATGCTGCTTTATTTTATGTGAATTTGGGAAAAGAACATTAGGCTGACACATTCAGAAAGAATTTTGTATGTGTGGGGTGTTTCGAATTTATGAATTTCTTAAAATTCTCCCATTACAAACAGCCTCTGGGCATATGTACGCACTGAAGAAAGAAAAACAAGAAACTGGCCATCAACAGCAGACCCATAGGAAGTCATGGTCCAACCATGACATTTCGGGCCACAGCCCTGGTCTAGGGACTGCTAATTCCCATGGAATTCCGAGGAAGAATTTAACCATTTCTATGTATGTTGATTTGCCCCTCTGGCCATCTGAAAACTTTTTTTTTTTTTTTTTTTTTTAAGGAACAATGAGGGAAATGGGTGTTCCCCAACAAAACCCATCTCTATCCTTCCTGCTTTTCATGTGATAAGTCACATGAACCTTAACATAGGAAAACAACACTATTTCAAGTCCCTAACTCTTTAAAGTAAGTGAGCATGGTTTCAGCCTCAAGCAAATTTCACAGAAGACATGTTCTTGAAACTTGTTCCAGTAAGATTCATTTTTTCTATCATTTACACAGTTTTATAGAGAGAATTAGGTAACTTTGTTTTTTTTCAACTTTGCCTTAATTTACGGGTTTTGGGATCACATTCACCTACCTATCCAGGAAGCCCAGTATGAAAATAAGGGAGGGACAAGTCCTACAACTTCAGTTTTCAAATTATGTTAATAATACAAGTTTTGGTATGTCCCTCATGTTTTTAAACACACGTACACAAGAAAAACCAGTTCATTTTCATCTTTAAACCCTACAGGGAGAACATACTAGAGAGATTATACAGTTGTCTTGTGCCCTGGTATTTTATCTAAAAACCAAAAACTGAGTAATGCCTTGAAATCACCTAAGCCTGGGTGGAGGTGTTTCATTGGATTCAGGGAGATTGTGACAGCTGTTGGTGCTAATGACACACAGCCATGAAGGAAGGTGCAGAATGAGTGGAAGTGGAACACCAGGTTGTGGTAATTCACACACATCTAATGTACCTGGAATGTGGCTGGCCTTATTCCCACAGGCTTTTTGCAAGGGTGAGTAATTTCCACAATGACTCTTCAAGCTGAGAGATGATCTCACATTTTGAAGAGGTGGGGAAGGGTATAGAGAAGACCTAAGTTTCTTTTTTTTCCAAAATGAGAGGGAAGTTACTTATATTGAGGAATATTGGGATGAATGGGAGATGTTTGGAAGAGAAAAAAGACGAGTCCTTTCCATGAAGCTCTTGTAGTGCTAAATACGATCCCATTAATAAAAGCTCATGCTCAGAAGCTCAAAAGTATTCTTCACACTCAGATTTGGAATATCCACTCAACCATGCTCTGAAATAGATATCCCCAGGTAAAATACCACATCACATTTTTTCTGAATGGTCCAGCTCTGTGATTGCTTCCTGCCAGGTCTGTGGAGTCACCGCTTGAGTCACATATTTAATTGAGGGTGAATTTCTGTGTTCCCACGTGATGAAGATACTGACTATATGGAATCAAGATTGATTTTTAAAGCATTTTCTTTAAAAAAAAATTAAATGATTTCTTTTCATAGATATATCAAATTTCAAGTGATAATATCAGGCCACATATAATCTAGGTCCCCTATATAAAATGTAGCCTATACTTTTGGGCCCAAAGGCAGAGAGAATCTTAAAGGACATTTCAAAATAATAGATCCAAGAAAATTCATACTGTTAGAAGAACATGGATTTGCAGAGCAATGGAAAGTCTTACTGTTTTATCCCCACCCCTCACAACGTCTAGGTAATCTCAGTGTCAGTCAGTTGGAAGCACAAAGAGTCCAGGCTCCAGAAAACAGTGGGTCATAATTAAAATCCCAGAACTTCAACTTCATCTCAGAGTCACTTTATGCAACTTACCGAACTTCTCCAAGCCTCCTTTGTGCTAGAAAATGGAAGTCATGGGGCGCCTGGGTGGCTCAGTGGGTTAAAGCCTCTGCCTTAGGCTCAGGTCATGATCCCAGAGTCCTGGGATCGAGCCCCGCATCAGGCTCTCTGTTCAGCAGGGAGCCCGCTTCCTCCTCTTTCTCTCTGCCTGCCTCTCTGCCTACTTGTAATCTTCTGCCTGTCAAATAAATAAATAAAATCTTTTAAAAAAAAAAAAAGAAGAAGAAAGAAAGAAAGAAAGAAAGAAAGAAAGAAAGAAAGAAAAGAAAATGGAAGTTGTCATTCCTACCTTGTGGGGCTCTTTGAGAATTAAGGAAATACTTGTCTGAGGAGTTCTTAGCAGAACACCTCGCCCCTGATGGCACACAAGCACTCAGTGAAGGATACCTGCCATGATAATAACATAAATCATCTTCCTGCTAGTGGATTCAAAGCAGCTTACACACATGCACGAAATGCAAGATGAAATAAATACACAGGTTAACAGGGCAAAGGCAAAGCCATGGTAAGAACATCATGTGAGGTCAGGAGTTTGATGCTTATACATTCATTCGTTCGTTCCTTCAGTCAACCAATATATACCTGATGCCTGCTGGCGCTCATTTATGGGCGGTGGGGCAGCGCAGTGAATAAGACTTCTTGTCTTCATGGAATATACAGCCCCTTATAATTGAGAAAGTTGAAGGACATATAAACTCCCATCTGTAGTAAAGCTTTAACAGATACTTTCTCCATGTTTTTGATATGTCTTCTTGAAATCACAGTGAAGTCAAGCAAATATAAACTCTTGGGGGGAATTTTCTTATTTGTGTAATTTAGAATAGTCTGCAGCATGGTAAGCAATGTAGAATGCAATGCTTCCTCGACCAGCGTGTTTCGCGTGGTGGAAGCATGCAGGCATAAGCCCATGCACACGTGTGTGTACATGTGCACACACAGAGCTCATGTGGAGTGAGCACAGTGCTTTATACTATGTCCCTCAGCATGGCCTCCCAGCCTCAGGGGAGGCCTGGACTTCCTGCCTCCATCTGTCCAGTATCTGTGGCCCCTCTTTCTGGCCACCTTCTTTAGAGAAGCTGTTCCCAGCCCAGGGAATGCTCGAAGTGATTCCTGGGGTGCAGGAAGACAGTTGCAGACATTCTACTTTTATTTTGTAACCATAGAAAAGATAAGTCATGCTTTCTTAATATCTCACATGTATGACTTGTCCCCTCACTCCGCCTGTAGACCACTGGATTTGTAGTATCTGGAGTGACCTAAGGGAAGAGCAGAGCCTTCCTAATGCAATGAGACCTGAGGGGCAGCGACACCTGCTAGCCAACATTCACGTGCCGCACACCGGAAAATTCTGCATTTTACATGTACCAGGTGAAGCTGTTTTAGTAGTGAAATTATTTGGTTGTAACTAAACCAAGTAACAAAACAAACAAGCGAATTAAAAAGAGTCTGGCAGGGAAACCATGCATTCAAGGTAATACAAAGAATCCAAGGATAAGTAACCAATTAAAAAAAAAAAAAAAGCAGAGCTGAGGCTTCTCCTGTCCCTAATACTTTGGAGTCATATTGGCAAAACAATGACAGTTCTAATCAAATCTGACCAAAAGATGACCAGAAAAATGAGATTTCATCACTCCTCTTTGAAATCCGAGTTTTTAGCCACTGTACCAATGACCTTGCCCTAAGGGTATAGGGTGTGTGTTGAGATATTACTGAAGGATGGATTTCAAGGCCTCCAGATTAGCAAGGCATTTAAAACCTAAGCATCAAGAACGTGAAATCCAAACTGATTTCTTTTTCCAGCAATTTTTAAACCCACAGAAAACTCAGTCAGGGCTCTACAAAATTTCTCTGAAACTTAATGGAAAATGTTTTGAAGTCACTTTTGAGGTTTCTTGCATAATAATGAAAGACAAAATGTATTTGTCTGGCACAAACAATTCTGGGCTAAGATTACAGAGATATCCTCGCACTTGAAACTCATACCCCACTCAGAGTTATTGCAACAAAGACGTGAAAGCCAGAGGTGCACACATTTCTTCAGGAGGCTGTCGAGGCTCTTACTTTTCAAAAAAATAGGACTTCTCTATAATGGGTTATTCATCCTGTGTTGTCATCAGATGGAGTTCTCACGAAAAGCTTTCGGACCACAGTACCTTGGCTATCACTTAGGAAAATAATTTGAAAGTTTTTCAACTTAAGAGGGACATATTTTTCTTTTACTACAACCACTAGTGTTCCAAATTTGCTTAAGGACTGGTCATTCTCAGTTGTATGCTACCTAGCCAATCTATACCAGGTAACTCTGTTTCAGTCTTTACATCTATATCTCTATCTGTATATTCAAATTTCATCTTTCCCCTCAAAATAAAGGTGATAGTTTAATAATAACTGA
Source organism: Mustela putorius furo (assembly GCF_011764305.1). NCBI lineage: Eukaryota > Metazoa > Chordata > Mammalia > Carnivora > Mustelidae > Mustela > Mustela putorius. The sequence goes on from NW_025421341.1 coordinate 25,756,772, forward strand.
AAAATAATATTGCTTTTAGAGAATAGTTCAAGCTATGAATTTCAGGCATTTGAAAATAGAAGTTTAGACATGTTGTTACGTGACTTCTGGAAGAAAAAAATGTCTATCACTGTAAAAATTCTGTGCACTCAAATCTAGAAAAGAACTTTCTAGCTTGTTCTGAAATAGTCCCAGGAAGGAAATTTCAGGTTTTTAACATTTTTTTTTTAGAAATGTAAAAATTCAGGAAGCCTGGCTGGCTCAGTCAGAGGAGGGTGTGACTGACTCTTGATCTAGGGATTGTGAGTTTGAGCCCCATGTTGAGTGTAGAGATTACTTAAATAAATAAAACTTTAAAAAAAAATACAAAAATTCAGCATTTTCTAATTAACTTGGGAAAATAACTAAATGATATCAGAGACAATGGAAATTTACCAGCCAAATTTCAATAAAAATGTGTGATCAATGGATCGAATTTATAAGGATCACACTTTAGCAAGCCCCGCCATGAATGTACATCTCTCATTTGAATCTGGGCATCCTTGAAAGGTATTTTTTTCAGCTATGGAGTCTGTGATAACCGGGAATCAAAACGAATTGAACTTTGAGACACACTTTCTTCAGAATATATTTAACTCATATTTTCAAAATAATGGAGCATGTTTGATCACTGCTCTTACTAAAATATAATAGTGATAGCTGCACTAAATATATTAATAAGATTCTAGTGAGAGCAAGACTATATACAAGAATGAATAAAATAAGGTTCTAAAATGTCTAAAATATTATTTGTTTCTCTTAAGAGCCTCCTAAAATATTTAACTTCCATTCTCGTGTGTTTTACAACATACAGAATGTGGGTATGTAAAAAAAAAAAAAAATAGAGCAGTAGATACTACTTAAACACATTTATAAATGTTGGAGCTAGGTATACACACATGTACTATTAAGGGTTTGAAGGGTTTTTTGTTGGTTGGTTTTTTGTTTTTTACAGGAGAGCTGCCTCTCCTCTCTGCTGCAGATGAGTATTTCTTAAAATGTGGCTTAGAAACTACATGCCTCTGGGTCAGCTAAGGTGTTTGTTAAAAATGAAAATTTCTGAAGTTCACCCCAGAAATACTAATTCAGGACCTCTAGAAGTACAGATCAGGCTTTTGCATTTGTAGCAAGCTCTTTGCGTGATCCTTACGCATGCTATAGTTTGCAAACCGGGACCTGGGGCCAAGAAAACCATGCCTGACTGTGAGCCATCAGATAGATGCGCTCTCTGTGCTCAGAGGCCAAAGACTGAGTATAAAGGATCTATCTCCCCTCCCCCACTCTCTACCCTGGTGGACAATTATCAACCCACTAGCCCATTCTTGGGCTTATTAAGAACAATGCTGGGGAAAGTAACAGCTGTATGGCCAGGTGAAAGAGGACACCTTCCATTTCCCTGCCTGAAAGAGGAAAGAACTGGGTTGATTAGGAAATTCTTAACTTTTCCAGGACTTCTCATCCTTAGAGCTCATGGTAATTTACGGATGTTAACTTCGTTAGCCGCACAGATCCCAGTGGGATAGTCAGGAGGTCAGACTATGAAATTCTGAATACAAAACAAAATATCCAAAGGATAATATGGTAAGGAAATATATATATTTGAACAGGCATTTTAAAAAGATAAGTACTAATTTATCTCCAAGTAAGATCAATTACACGTGGGAAAACAAGTGTCTTTCGCATCAAGATTTCTGAGAACTTGTAAAATACATGTTTTCTCCCCATTTTCACATAAATAGGACTTTTCTTCAATAACGCAGAACCAAGCACAGCAATTCCACTGTTTCCTGAGTCCCTTCCTGGCCTTATAATCACAAATTCATACGCTCCTTGGATCTTACCTTACAATTTGAAGGAACATCTCGTCTTTCCTCGTCAAGCAAAACCTTCCTGCATTTTCTTTAGTCCTGTTCTGTGTCATCTGCCTGTCAAGAAAGCAGTTGCTTGTTTGATTGTTAATTGCCCTTGTTTTTTATTATAGAACGCATTCAAATTTGGTAACATGTTCTTCTTTGTAATTAGATATAGTAGTTAAAACATCGTTCAATTCACCATGCCATTTTCCTTTAATCAGCCAGGCTTTATGATGGAACCATATCTGTATTTTTACCACAGCAGTACTGCTCAAAGAAGATTGTGTTGCGAATACATTTGGTAATTGGAATGAAACTCAAAGGTAGAAGTCCTTTTATTTTGCAGGCCTCAAATGTGTAAACAAAATGAAAGTAAAATGTGGAGAGTTCAGTGACTTGTATCACCGAGAAGCCAACGATTTTCTATAGGGCTTAGGATACCTAGAGCTACAGTTATCTACCTAGTGACCTTGGATGAAGGGTCTATCCTGGAATGTACCAGTCAGCATTCTCCAGAATCTACTCTGCAGGCCATGGGCAGGCTGAAAACTCAGGATTCCTAGGTTGCAGTCTTGAGGTAGAATTTCTTCTTTGGAGAATTTTCGTGTTTGCTCTTCTAGCCTTCACCTGATTAGAGGAAGCCCATCCACATTGTCAAGGATGATCTCTTTTCTAGATAGTCAACTAACTGTCAGTGTTGACCACATCTAGAAAATGCCTTCACACCAACATCTCAGTTCATGTTTGATTAAATCACTGGGCGCTATAGCCTGGCCAAGCTCCTTCTGAAAACTATATATCACAGAAGACAAGAATATTTTAAACAGGTTCTCATTCAATTTCTTGTTAGTTACCATTTTAGAGATAAGGAAATCGAGGATTAAAAAGGAAATGTGATTTACCCAAGATCGACAAGGAAACGAGCAGTTTGGCCAGGCCTCCCTGGTTCAAACCCTTGACCGTTCGGTGCACCCATCCAGTACGACTCCCTCCCCTCTGCGGATTGGGAGACGCTGTGAAAACAGGGCTCTATTCTCTCTGCTTCCTGTGTTTCTCACCCGGTGAACTAGCCCCACACTCTTTCTTTACCACTCTTTCCTTACATTGGAACCATATCCTTCATGAATGAGGGATCCATGCTGGTGACAAACCAGAAGACAGGGGGCCACTGGGTCCGGCAGGGACTGAGAGGAGTTCTGGAGTCTGACGCCTGAAACTCAAATTTCAGTTTGGCCATGTACGACCCGTGCAAGCTTGGGCAAGAAACATATACTTTCTAAGGTTAAAAAAGCACAAGGTGAAGTGCCCGGCACTGGAGCAGAGACCGCCTGGGTTTGAAGCCCCACCCTGCCTCTAACCAGCTGGGCACCTGCAGGCATCTGCTTCTCTCTTTACGCCTCAGTGTTCACATCTATACAATACTATACAATAGTATCCCCGCACTTAAATGAGACAAGCCCCGTAAAACCCTGAGAGCTGAGTCTGGCACATAGTTAAGGACCCAGTCATTATTTGCTATTACCTAGGATTCTACTTCCAATCTATGAACTGAAGATAAAACAGAGTGTCAAGGGGTCAGTGCAGGAACTAAATTCAACAACGGGCGTGGAGCGCTCAGCCTGGTCACGGCTCACCAGCACGTGTTCCGCAAACGTCAGCTGTTCATTCCAATGCAAGTGCCCAGGAGTGGGTACCTGTCACCCCTCCTCCCCATGCTGTCTCCACCACCCTACATGCAGCCAGCACTAAAAACATTAAGAAAGGCCACTTAGTATTCTCGACAGCCACAGTGCAGGCCTAGCAGAATGGTGTCCTGGGACTGATCCACTCACTGGAAAAGAAAGGAAGCTAGAACCTACCAACCTACTACCATGAGCAAGTGCAGAATGCTCGATACTTCTTAAATTAAAAAAAATAAAATAAAATGTGGGAGATAAATTACTACTTTGGCTTTATACGTGCACATCCTTGAACATAGATATTTCTCTACTTCTGTAATGTCTCCTCAGGCAGAAATAAACCCAGACAGAGCATGCAGAGAGTGGTGGCTATATGGGTTCCCCTAGCATGGGATCTGCAGGCCAAATCCCGTTGGCCACCTGCTCCTTAGGGCCCACGAGCTAAGAGCAGCTTTTACAAACAAACATTTACAACTGATTCCATGGTGGACAGCTAACTTTGAATCCCAGTTAAGTGAAACATGATCCTCTTCCTCCCGTTCCCTAAAAACCCTCATTCTTGTCATCAGTAGACCTACATTACAAAAATTATACACAGTGGGGAGCCTGGGTGGCTCAGCTGGTTGAGCATTGGACTCTCGCTTTTGGCTCAGGTCATGATCTCAGGGTGGAGGGATCCAGCCCCGTGCCCTTTGGGGAGTCTGCTTGAGATTCTCTCTCTCCCTCTCCCTCTGGCCCTCCCCCCCCCAACTCATGCACACACATGCGTGAGCGCTCTCTCTCTCTCTCTCTAAAATAAATAAATATTTTTCAGGGGTGCCCGGGTGGCTCAGTGGGTTAAAGCCTCTGCCTTCGGCTCAGATCGTGATCCCAGAGTCCTGGGATCAAGCCCTGCATTGGGCTTTCTGCTCGGCAGGGAGCGTGCTTCTCCCTGCCTCTCTACCTACTTATGATCTCTGTCTGTCAAATAAATAGATAAAATCTTTTTTAAAAAAATTAAAATTAAAAATTAAAAAAATAAATAAATATTTTTGAAGAATTGTACGCAGTGATGATGGTTTTTATATCTTTAGTTTTGTCAATAAAACTTAGTGAAAAATGTTTTCTCTCTTGTAGAAGTACCAACAATTTCACCCCTTGGCCTGCAAAAAAAGAAAAAAAATTTAAATAATAAATAAAATATTTATTCTCTAGCCTTTTACAGAAAAAAGTTTGCCAGCCCCTGTCTTGCAGATTCCACCTGGGGACTTTTTATTCCCAACAACTGGTTACCAAGAACTACAAGCTTTACCTTGATGAGCACACTTGTTTTGAGAAGAGTGTGTAAATTTGTATCTCAGAACACTTCGTAAACCACAGGAGAAAAAGAGTTCCATGCCTTGACAGTTTTAGAGTGAGAAAATGTTACCCACCCAATTCTAGTCCCACACACTTAACTATAAAATATATTTATGAAGCCATGTGATCAGAAACATTGTGTAGTGTTTTCTGATCGTGGGAAACAGGGCTATCCTATTGCCTAAATGGACCCATTCTTTGGGAAGAAGTTATTTCATACCACATGATTAAAAGTTAACTTGTTGGAACCTCCACTGAGATTCTGGAAGCTGCCAGAATCTCATCTTCTAGGTCCTTTCACTTATTTGTTTAAAATGTTACCTTGTCCCGGGAGCCCTTAAAAATGCACACCCTACCTGCTTCGTGCTGAATTAAAACCTACTGGCTATTAACAGTTCTTAAATGATGAAAACTAATCATTTCAACTAGCTCCCAACATTAAAAGTCTATTAACTTTTGCTCTTGTCCAATAGCTGAAAAGTTCAAACTAGAGATACAGAGCCTGAAGGGAAAAGAAATTTCAGAGGCAATGCCCTTTCTCGAGATCCTTATTATTCAAAGGAAGGTTCTCTCTGGAAACTCAAAATTCAGAATCTGCATCAAATTGGGGGGAGGGGGTTGGAAAGCTAGACATTTTCAGCAGTGACAAGGAGATATATATATAGACACATGTGATTTAACAAAAGATCCTAAGATAAGTCAGAATATGGGAGAAACTAGAAGGCAGAAGTGCAGAAAGAGAAAAGCGCTCTCGGAAGGACCTCGCTAGGGTCTTTTATCTCAGGGAAGCCCATAGGAAAACGAGGTTGGAGGCCAATGGTGACACCCAGCGTTGTCAGATCTGCAGATAATCAGGGCACGTCACAAACACTGCTCTCCCAAAATAGAAACTCTTCACTTATAGAAGCCTTAGGTCATGACCTCCCCAGTTTGGGCCTCCTATGTATCACCCATTTCTAAAATTACCCTACTCTTTCTGCCTGCAGGGTCCACTCTGGGAAAGGAAACAAAGAGGTTTTGACAATTCTTAAAAAGTAGAAAATGAAAAAAGCAAGGCCTTTGCCTGGTTTGTGTGTGTGTGTGTGTGTGTGTTTCCACTCATTTGGACAGGGAGCATCAAATTCTATACACTACAAGTTATAGATAATTTATTAATGTACCCAAATATTAAAACAGCTTTAGGGGGCTTAAGATGTCACAGGCATCCCTACAACATCTCTTTAAAAAAAGCAAATATATATAATTTCTCACCACAAAAATTTAAAATACACATTTGAGTTAAATAATGTAAACTGTCAAAAGACTCAATGGTGCTTTTCATTGACTTGAAGTCCTCATAAAAGGGTCCATATATTTCCATCACTTCTATAACAAGTTTTACTACAGAAAGAAAAAAAATCAAAGCGAAACCACAGAACCACAAATCTTGAAGATGAAATTGACCTTGAGACATTAATTACTCCATCATTCAGCTGCTCCTGCTGTCCTCACAGTTACCCCACACCGCAACCCCATGAATGTCTTGTGTTTTAAGCCTCAAAATATGAGATACCACAAATTTCCAAAACAAGCAATCGCCTCTTAAAATTTCACTTACAAGTGACCTATGCCTATAAATGACCACTTCATGCCCCTTTTGATTCTAGAATCGCTGGTAGTGGGGTTACACCTTCTTAAGGAATCACCCTTCTTGGGGGAACCTCTACTCACAGCCTGCCCCAGCCATGAAGGTACCAGTTCTTACAGGAGTATCTTCCAAGGAGAAGTCATTGAAGTCTCCAGAACCTGTTCCCAGTAGCCAAACATCTACCTTGCTCCTTCTTCACGTCTGTACCTGACTGCCCACCCATTCCCCAGCTTTGTCTAAATAGATGGAAAGTGGAATAAGAAAAGAACTAAAATTAAAAAGCCTAGATTTATAAGCATACAAACATCCTAATGCAAAATATATACACATTGTACATATACATATGTACTTGGATGCACAGAAAAACCTGTATGTGTGTTATATGTATATAGAATTTATAGCTATGATTATATATACATGCATGCATATATATATATAATACATGCATATATATGTACATGGATGCACAGAAAAACCTGTATGTGTGTTATATGTATATAGAATTTATAGCTATAAGATTATACACACACACACATATAATACATGCATATATATATATATATACACATAATATATATGTATATATATATATATGGCAAATACTTGATATGTGAAGCCAGATGGGGAGTGTAGCAGGCATGTCTGATGCCCTTGCCAACCTCCCCCATTCCCAAACTAATGATCTCACCCCCTGAGCCTGATCCATCCCCCGCCTCCAGCTGGCAATTCACAGGAAAAACAAAGAACAGAGCAACATGCTGACCTGCCCCAGGAGTTTCAATCAGCAAAATCCAGATGGAGGGAGACTGCCGGTCAAACAGGCTGAGTTCTTCAAAAGGTAAACTGCAAGGAAAAGACAGGGCTTATGGGATTCCCTGGAAACAGACTCTGAGACAGACATTTGCATGTGGAAGGTTTATTGGGGACTGAGCAAAGACCACATCTGTAAGCAAGTGAGAGAAGCAGAATTGGGCAGAAGGGGAGGCCGAGCTACCACTTGGTTATAACAGACACACAGCTGATCCCACAGGAAAGCATGGGAGCTGGGTGCCCCTCCACAGGTGTTCAGATTGACAGATTGGGAAGGAGAGGGGCAAGATGAATCAGTTTTGCTTAACAGTCAGTGGAAGCAGACTGGCCCCAGGAAAGGAGTCAATGACCTAGCAACCATAGTTAGTTCCTTACCATGTGGGTTTCTCCAGTGGCGGTCACCTACTTCATCAAACCAGCAAGAAGATTCTTTATAGAGAGTCTCCTGCTAACAAGACAGAGCTTTACATGATGTAACAAAATCTTAGAAGAGCCATTCTATCACCTTCACCATATTTCATTGGTTAGAAGCAAGTAGTCCTGCCTGAAATCAGTAGGAGGGGATTATACCGAGGTATGGACACAAAGAGGCAAGGCCACCCTACCAGTATCCTCCACAGTCCCCCGGCAGATAGGTGCATGAGTGCCTCAGTCCTGGGCTAACTGCGGCACCCCACAATATCCACTCCAAAGAGCAACCTGTAGAATAGAAGGCACTTAAACACCCAAGAGACCTCTACAATTTTTTTTAAATAAGCAAGACTAAATGATAGTGTCCAGAACTGAACAGTTTATTGATAATATAAGAAAGAAGCTCAAGGAAGTGATAAACATAAATGTCAGTATCTTTGTTGGGTCTGTACCAGTGAAAGGGCTCCCAAGTTGGCCAACAAAATTCCATTACTTGATCTGGGTGGGGGGAAGGTGTATAGAGGTGTTTGCCCTATTATTATTCACTAAACTATGCATTTGTCTGGTATTTCTTTCGTATCTGCATGTTAGTTTAAAGATTAAATCTTAAGAAAAATCCCAGGGCTGGGGTACCTGGGTGGCTCCGTGGGTTAAAGCCTCTTCCTTCAGCTCAGTTTATGATCCCAGGGTCCTGGGATCGAGCCCCACATCAGGCTCTCTGCCCTGCAGGGAGCCTGCTTCCTCCTCTCTCTCTGCCTGCCTCTCTGTCTACTTGTGATCTCTGTCAAATAAATAAATAAAATATTTTTTTAATGGGGAAATAAAAAAGAAAAATCCCAGGATAGAAATGTGATTCATCCCACTGAGAAAATTATCCAATCTCTTGAATTAAGTTGTAGCTATCTGAGAGTATAATGAGATCATCTTTAAAAACATGGCCAGCCAAGTCCACCCTTTTAGAGGGTCTTGACAAGTGGGCAACTCCAATAAAGGATGAGAAAGCAGGAAAGAATGAACAGGCCTCTTCAAATTCCAAACATTATAGAGGCAAGTTGAAAAACACTCATGTCTAGTGGTAGCACTTCCAGCTAAGAAACCCTTTCCATTTGGAGTAATTGAGGTCAAAAAACCTGTAGATATTTTCTAATATTATGCAAGCAGCCATATCAAAACTTCCTTACCTTGATTGGGTAAGAGCAGGTTATATCACTGAGACTGTTATTGGGCTATAAGTAACAGAACCAGACTCACACTGGTATCAGGAAAAAGGATCCATAATCTCTCACATAATAGCTGAATAAAGGCTGAATAAAGCTTCTAGTTGATTATGGATCAGTCCAAGGATGTCAAGAGGGGCTTTGCCGTCTTCTATTCACATCAGATACCTCCACAAGTTGGATCAGAATGGGCAAATGAAAACCAAACATCATCTGAGGAAACAATGTCAGGAAGAAGAAAACGGGATCTGTCTTTTCTTTTGTCTTTTTTTGGAGTCTACTCCAAAGAGTCTAACTCTCCCTCATTAAGTCACATGCCCTATTTTAAACAAATGCCAGTTGAGAGGAATGTGGTCTCCCCCTACACTAATCACACCCATCCCGGAACTGGGTTAGCCTCCCTTGAGACACACAGCTGCCCAGGGTTGACTGAATACCCAAATAACATCAAAATTCTGGTAGGAAGGAAGGGGGAGGAAATGGTGCCATGGGGTCCACCAGCAACGTAACCAACAACGCAACCAGCAAGTACACCACATAGCCATTTCATCATTCTCTGGACTCTGTTTCTTAAAAGACTCAATTATTGGCCACAGAACCTTGTGGTTTTCTTATATCCAAGAACTAGAAGTCTAAAAAGAAAAAGAATGAGGGGTGCATGGGTGGCTCAGTTGCTTAAGCATGGGACTCTTAATTTCAGCCCTGGTCATGATCTCAGGGTTCTGAGATCCAGCCCCACATAAGACTCCAAGCTTAGCTGGAAGTTTGCTTGAGGATTCTCTCTTTCCATCTCCCTCTACCCCTCACCCAATCAGTCTCTCTCTCTCTCTCTCTCTAAAACAAATAAATAAGTTTTTTTAAAAGAAAAAGATTGAGGGGATAGTGCTGTAAATGTGCTAGTATTCCCCTGTTCTTCTTTGTTTCTTCTCAATAGGCTAAAAAAATTGTGGTAGAATGTGAAGCTTAACACACATAAAAAAGTTAATTAACTAATTAATTAATTAATTAAATGTTTTACTAACTCCCTATAAGGTCCTTATCCATATAGTCTTCCTTCACTCACAACTGGGTCAGCTGGTCCCCCATCTCCTCCATCACTGCCTCAATGCCTGGAACATATCCTTCTACTAGTAGGGACAAATTTAAGGACTATGATGCAAAAGCTCAAGTTTAGTTACCCTGATCATTCATCATCCTTTCTCTGAATCCACACTAAGCTTCCAATCTCCAGTAAGTCTTAATGAGGTAGGCCTAAGGCCTGGTAACTAATGAGGGAAAAAAAAAAATAAGCATATATATATGCTTTAAAAAAAAAAAAATATATATATATATATATATATATGCTTGTGGTCAAACAAATCCAGGAGTTCAAAATCAAGTTTACATTCACTTACCATCTGTGTAACAGTGGACAAATTTCTTCACCTTTCTTTGATACCTTAAAATTAGATATCCTTGTGTTGATTACATCAAATAGTGGCAGTGAACTGCTGACCAAAATGTCCAGCACAAAGGAAGCATTTAATAAAAGTTAGCTCTCCTTGTCACTTTTTTCTGGGAGTTTAATTTGTGCTAATTAAATCATTATGCCGTAATTTCAAAGTATAACCACCCATCCGCACACTGCTGGGAAAGTTTTTTTGGTTTTTTTTTGTTTTTGTTTTTTGGGGGCTTTTTTCTGCAATAGCAATGACTTAATGTATTTATTGGGAACTTTTCTCCTAAATCAGTACTTGGCTATTTATCCATCACTATCTATCCTAGTTCTAACCATCTATTTTATTTCTTCCTCCTTTAAATGAGTTCATCTCATCTGAAAGATGAGTATTTAAGTTACAGTATACCAAAGATAAAACCCATTTATAGCTTCTTGCGCTAAAAGAATGAATAACAATGTTATCATCTAAAATAATACTTCTCATTAACATGGATGATTTCACCTCTCGATTATATATGGCTCAAGTCCACACTCAGATTAAACAAAACCACACTGTGGATCATGACCAGAACCAACCCACAGAGGAAGGATGGAACAGAACTGCTTTTGATTATTCTTGCCCCACAGTAGGAGCAGCTGTGGGGCGAAGACGCATCATTTCTCACCTGGACCATTCAGTAGCTTCCTGGCTGATCTCCCTGACTCCAATCTTGTCTCCATAGAGTCTAGTCTTCACCCAGTAGCCAGAGCAGTCTTTTAAAAACAAAAGCCAACCCCCAACCCAACCCTTGCCTTCCCAACATGTTGAAAATAAAATCCAATCCAATGTGCTTAATATGCCCAACAAGGCCTTATGTGGTCTAGACCTTTCCCACTCCTCCAGACTTACATACGAATCCCTCTCCTCTCCAACCTCCCCATCACAGCTGAATTATTCTTCCCCTATGCCAGACTCTTCCCTTTCACATTGCCTGCACACATTCTGATCTCTCCACCCAGAATCTTCTTCCCCAAGATCATCACGTAACTTAACTCTTGTCACTCACATATGATCAAATGTCATCTGCTTGGACTAACCTTGAGTCTAACCTCCTCCCCCTACAACAGCACCCCTGACCCACAACTTTTTTCTTAATTTTTTATTTTTTATAAACATATAATATATTTTTAACCCCCAGGGTACAGGTATGTGAATTGCCAGGTTTACACACTTCACAGCACTCACCATAGCACATACCCTCCCCAATGTCCATAATCCCACCCCCCTTCTCCCAACCCCCCTCCCCCCAGCAACCCTCAGTTTGTTTTGTGAGATTAAGCGTCACTTATAGTTTGTCTCCCTCCCAATCCCATCTTGTTTCATTTATTCTTCTCCTACCCCCTTAACCCCCCATGTTGCATCTCCACTTCCTCATATCAGGGAGATCATATGATAGTTGTCTTTCTCCGTTTGACTTATTTCGCTAAGCATAATACCCTCTAGTTCCATCCACGTCGTCACAAATGGCAAGATTTCATTTCTTTTGATGGCTGCATAGTATTCCATTGTGTATATATACCACATCTTCTTGATCCATTCATCTGTTGATGGACATCTAGGTTCTTTCCATAGTTTGGCTATTGTGGACATTGCTGCTATAAACATTCGGGTGCACGTGCCCCTTTGGATCACTACATTTGTATCTTTCGGGTAAATACCCAGTAGTGCAATTGCTGGATCATAGGGTAGTTCTATTTTCAACATTTTGAGGAACCTCCATGCTGTTTTCCAGAGTGGTTGCACCAGCTTGCATTCCCACCAACAGTGTAGGAGGGTTCCTCTTTCTCCACATCCTCGCCAGCATCTGTCATTTCCTGACTTGTTAATTTTAGCCATTCTGACTGGTGTGAGGTGGTATCTCATTGTGGTTTTGATTTTTATTTCCCTGATGCCGAGAGATATGGAGCACTTTTTCATGTGTCTGTTAGCCATATGGATGTCTTCTTTGCAAAAATGTCTGTTCATGCCCTCTGCCCATTTCTTGACCCACAACTTTTACCTGCTTTATTTTTCTCCCTGGCATTTATTTATCTTCTGTTTCCTCCAATGGGATGTAAGCTCCAAGAAGGTAAGCACTTTGATTTTCACAGCAATACATAGCAAAGGTGTGTCTGTCACACAGTAGGCACCCTAGTAATGGATATAGATCTCCATGGTGATAGTGGGCCCCAACACAGTAATTGTGATGCTTTCATAGATAGTGAGAGCCATCCGTATTTACTAATAATGTTTGCAAAGTGAAGTTTGCTCATAGAGGAGGTGTTATTTTTCCTACAACCCCTTTGAGAAGGCCACTGCAAATCCTGATATTCACAACAAACACAAAGGGTGTCTAGTCTATAATACCAAAGCAATCATTGATAATAAGATTTAGACAAGCTGATATGTTATAAAAAATACAATTCAATATACCATGCCTTTGCATTAACTTAACCAGTATTAAAAATACTCTTTTTTCCCCCACATTCATGGTTGTAGTTTGTGGACATCAATGACCGGTAATGGCCACCGATGAAAATTAGGCAAACACTGGAGTTATAAGATTTATGAATGTTTTCAAGTCATGGAAAGGAAAAATGTCAGCTTTCAACTCCTAACTTTCCAGTAAGAGGATATAAAACAGCACTGTAATTATGTTCTGCAGATGTTGTGCTAATAATTTTCCCATTGCATATGAACTCAATCCAGTTGGGGGGGGTGGCTGGCGAGGACGGAATTGATATATTTCCATATTCAGTGGTATTAGTTCATAAGGAAGGGTAAAACATGTCCTGCTGTACTGCATATACTCCCAGAGTTAATTCCCCAGGAAAGCAAAACCCATGGTTTTTAGGCTCAGATAATATCATAAGTGACAAATTCCTTCCAACTATTCACCATTTCTGATTCTAACCATTTTTCTTCTTTTTCTGCTCATAATTTAAAAACAACATCATCCAAAAAATTCCATTACTGATGTTCTATGATAAATCAGTGGCACGTTTAATACCAGCTTATAAAGAGAAAAAAAGTCATTCTGAGTTACACTGTTTTCTTAGACGTTCTTTTGCAAATAAACCAGTTTTTGAGAAATGTAGTCCTCTTTTCTTCTGCTTCAGACATTAGCTGCCCTTAGACAATGATTTTAGCTTATCATACTGGAACCGGCTAAATAAGGTATCTACTTCCCCCCCCCTCCCTGAGATAGGAGCCTTCTACAAGCATTTAGCACTGTACCCTTGTTTCAATGTTCAAAGAATAACTTCATCTTCAAAGTAATACTTCTCCGCCATGGACGGGTCACATTCTTGTTCCAATGCTTATTCTCATTGAACTCCTGGTAAAGATCTTTCTTTGAAATGGCTTTCTTGGAACAACTCTAACCCAAAAAGACAGTTAACGCCAGGAAAGAATAAAACAACATGACAAAGGAAACGAAGAAATAGGCATTGTCATATGGTTTGGATTTTGGATTTTTTCTCTTCTGTAACATTTTTTACTTCGCTTTCCAGTTTTCTTTCCAGTAGTTGAAAAAGTCTGAGAGATGCAAGACTCCGGTTCTCTTGATTCATGCTGTAGCCTTTCTCAAGAATACAAATGTGTAGCTTCAACCTGAGATCATGCTAATGTCCTGTTTATTTCCCCCTTGGTCAGGCGATGACTTGCCTACTTGCTTGATCATGGGCGATTTGCCCCCATGCCCTAAGTACCCCGAGAAGTAAACTCATGTTTAAAACTGAAACTAAAATGCACTTATGAGTGAATACAAATGTAAATGTTCATTCCAACTTTAATTAAAACAAGTTCTAATATGAGAATAACATGCAGGCTTGACTTCCCTTTTCCTTTCCCCCAGGAAATATAACTAAAGGTGAAAAAGATACATTGGTTCTGTGTATATTATTTTCAAGCACAAACCTGAATCATACCTTCCATTTCACGTATTTACCCTTGAACAAATATGGGAAAAAGCATATTCTGACATCTCCAGAGTAGACTCAAAATATGTATTTTCATTTGAGTCCCCCAACAAAACCATGTTCTCAGTTCACTCCCAAGAACAGAAAATGTTTTCGTCAATTTCTCAGAAAATAAAATCCTTGACTGTCCTGGGCAAGGCAACAGCGTGGGGGCAATTTCAGATGTCCTTCCGGGGTTGTTAGTGCTGGAGCAGGTCCTCTGGCTCTGTGTTAGTGACCTGGGCTGCTGAGGACTCTAACTTCCTCTTGTGTTTTACTAGCACAGCTCTCTAAAGTAAACTGTTGTTCTACAAAGTAGTGAAACCTTACCTCAGCGACAACAGGCTCAAACATACACAAACCTTCCATCTCGGGACAAACGACAATCCCAGCTGTTTCTGCCTGGGATCCGGATCCTCGTGGCCAAGCACGCCCCCTTTGAAGTGGAGAGCACCTCTGCCGACCTGCATTTTGCAAACTTTGCACTGTTTCTCTAAGCCTGACCCCTGAACTGATTGTCTGATGACTAATTCACATGCTAAGCTGCGGTATATCAGTATCACTGGCCCGTCTGCATTTGTCATTAAGGGTTTGTAGTAAAAAGAGAGATGAAAGAGAAAGGTGTAATATTAGACCAGCAGCCAAGCATCTTATGAGAGTGTTTTGAAAATGTGACTTATAAGAGCAATAAGCAACTCGTTTAAAATGTCTTTAAAGTTAGATAGAAGGTCTATGCATTTTTATTTATTTTTTTTTCTTTACTTTCATTCCTTTCTTCCCCAACTATTGGCTACCGTTAAAAGCCTGCCTGATGCATGAACAACCTCACTGCTGTGAGTTTCAAACTGCATAAGAAAGTAAAGATTAATTGTTCAACAGTTTCTGCTCCTAAGACCAACCTATCCTTCTGCCACCATTAATGTCACCAAAGTTACCCAACAGAAATTGAAGAAAAAGTGTATATGGATATTTCTGATTGAAAAAGAGTGCCTGTGGATATTTCTGATGAAAGAGTTAAATCAATGAATGATTTTTCTGAGTTGTTAAGATAACCTTTTGTCTTACGTGTACATGTCAAAGGTAAAAAAAAAAATCTAAATTTTTTAAACTTTTCATCATGAGAGATAATTCCATGAAACATCATTTTGTCTATGAGATTTATGTTCTATTAATACTGTGAAAGATAGTCTGTTGGAACATCTTGGCAAATGCTGCCACAAAATTCTTGAAAGAAATAGTTGGGCCTCAAAATGTGGATAATGGCTCTTTGAACAGACTCTAAAGACCCATTTCCATAGACTGGACCAATTCTTCTAAAGAAATACATAACGAGAAGTCAAATAAAAGGGGTGGGGCAAAATGAGAAGATTAAAAAGAAAGTAAAAGATTAAAAGAGGGAAAGAATATAAGGAAAATTCAAAAGGAAAAAAGATCAAAAAGAGGATTAACCACGTTACTTGTTGTTTTTCAGAAATTAAAAAAGTATGGAGGATAAGGAATTTGTTTCCTTTTGGCCCAAGAAAAATGCCAATTATGGTAGCTAAACTGCCCGGATCACATATCAGCATGCTTTGGAAATGTGAGAAATGGATGGGAAATATAAACACGGAGCAATAGCTTACAGTTATGTTATGAATTAAGCCAGAAAAATATCAAGATTTAGTCACTGAATAAGCTGCCAAGGTTAATTTTCCCTGATGAACTTGAGCAAGATCAGAACAGAAGTGATAGCACTGGGGTTGCCTGTTTTGTGCAACACCCCCACTGCTTTCTAAAATCAAATTCTTCATTTTCTCATGGAAAAAAAAAAAAAAACTCAGGCTAAGACAACACAGTCAACAATAATGAGGTCATGAAATTCCCTTTCATTTCTTGATTTTTTTTGATCAGAGCCCTAGGACCTGAGTTTAGATCTCAGATGGAGTGAAACCAAGTAACCAACACGGCTGAGAAGAGTCAGTTAACAACACTCTTTGCATATTATTCTTCTTGGCTTTCTTATCCTGTCACTTTGATATCAAGAATTCATTTAAGTTTGCCTTCAAATACAGAAAGCGTTTTGGGCTGTGTATGTTCATCTGCTTGATAGAATGGATTGTGTGTGTGTGTGTGTGTGAGAGAGAGAGAGAGAGAGACCATTTAGTTATTTTATTCCTAGTGAATATATAACACTTTTCTCATGACACTTTTTCTGGTCCACATTTTGTCCTTTGGGTTTGGCTTTTTGTTGCTTTTGTTGCCTTTACTCTAGTTGACCTAAAACTAAAGGCATTCAGTGTTCTTAATCACAGATCTTTTTAATTGCCGAATACTAATGGCTTCAAAAATCAAATAACTTAAATGCTCCAAAAGACAAAGCAGACAAACAGTAAACCTTGAAAGAAAAACTAGAATGAAAGAGGAAAAATCAAAAAGTTGTTATAGTGTACAAATGTCAAATGAATTCTAATTTTTAAAAAAAGATTTAAATTCTAAATTGTGTGGTAGAATTATATAAAAAATGTTTATAGCCTTCAGGTACTCTAATGATATATTTAATGTATCCTTTCTCAAATGTGAACTATGTAAAATTTTACCTAAGCGCCAGGTGCTTTTAGTTTTTTTCAAATACACTTAAAAGCAGGTAGCACAGACAACAATTCAGAAAAGTGAATGAATTTTATATTAATTGCTTCCTTTGTCAGTGGTCAAAAGGAACAGACTGTCTGCTTCTGAGGCAGGTCACTCGAAACAAACAACTTAGGTCAGAAGCCACAGAAGCTACTTTACCTCCTGCTGTTGCCATCTTGTGCTCACTTTGGTGAGATGGTTGGGGGTGGGAACCGTGACCGAAGCTAAGGCAAGAAGGATGGCAGGTTGCTGAAGAGGTGGGAAATTGACTGAAACTAGAGTACGCACCAGAGCAATCCCACTTCTGGAATCCCTCCTATAGAAACAAAGTGTCATCATGGAAGGAGATATGTGCATGTCTATATCTGTCTCTCTATCTATCCATCTATCCATTTATATTAGAGAGAGAGGGAAGGAAGGAGAGAGAGCGTTTACTACAGTATATTTACTACCAGAAAAAAATTGGAATGTCCATCATCAGGAAATGGTGTCACAGATTATGACTGATCTACCCTCTGCAGTACTATGTAGAAGACGTCCATTAAAGCATCTGGTAGGTTACAAAATAAAGCAAAGGATGTTAAAGACAAAACAAGACAAAAAACAGCTCCATATGTGTAAATTCAACTTGTATATGTTTATGCAACATAAAGAATATGTGGAAAGTTACTGTTCATTTGGGGAGACTAGAGGGAGATGAGAAGACTTTTAGCTTTTTATTTATGTTCCTCATTCTGGTTTGGTTATAAGAAGTATGATTTCATTTTTACATATATATTTTAATAAAGGATCATGTAAAAATATGTAAGAAGCTTGTCTCCTTTCCATTTGGGGGTGAGGTCAGGAATCGTTGTTTAGAACCTAATTGTTTGAACCAAACTTAGGTCTCTGAAGATGACAAAGAAGAAGGAGAGGAGGGTTTCTAAGTAGGTAAAAGAAACTGAGGTTGCAGATTATCTGGTGAAGGAATGTTTCAGGAAGAGTAAATATCAAGTGCAAAGACCCTGAGGTAGCTTGTGTTTGGAATATTAAGAAACATCAAGGAGCCCGGTGTTGCTAGGGCTGAATAAGCAAGAGGATTAGAACAAAAGAGCTTTGGGGGTGCCTGGGTGGTGCAGTCCATTAAGCCTCAGACTCTTGATTTAATCTCAGGTCATGATCTTAAGGTTGTGAGATCGAGTCCAGTTTTGGGCTCTGCACTCCGTAGGACTTTCCTTGGGATTCTCTCTCCCTCTCCCCCCTCCCTCTGTTTCCTCCCTACCCCTTAAAAAAAAAAAAAAAAAAAAAAAAAAAAAAGAGAGAGAGAGAGAGAGAGAACAAAAGAGCTTTTAAAGAGACCCAGAGGACAGATAGGGTTTTCATGTTTTTATTGCAATTCAAAGTAAGAAAAACACCTTTGCATCTCAAGCACTACATGTATAGGTACATGAACACATAGACACATATGCATACACAGATAGGCACAGGGATCACAAATAACAGTTTGAAAAGTACGGATTGAATTTTCTTCTAAGAGTGAGAAGAAGTCACTAGAAGATGTGAGCTACATGAAGAGAATCACGGTGGCTGCTGTGTGGAAAACAGACTTGGGGGACCTGGTGACAAGTATAGGAGAGAAGGTTCTTTTTGGGGGATGCTGAGGTAGCGGTCTAAGTAAGAGAAGGTGGAGACTACGCTAGAATGTTAGCAGCAGAAGTCATAAGAGGTTTTGAATTTAGGATATATTTCTAACACAAGGCTACTGTAGAATTGTGTGATCATTTGAATGCTGCAGAAGAGAAAAAGAAGAGTGTAACAACACCCAATTTTCAGGCTTGAACAACTGGGGAGCGGTGATGCCATTCATTTAGACGAAGAGTGGTGGGATAGAATGAGATGATGGCAGAGGGGAATATTGAGTTCTGTTCGATATACATCAAGTTTAATGTCAAAATGGCCCAGTGACTGCCCCAGGTGGCAACATAGGAGCAGTAAGTAGTGAAGCGTCCCCCTCTGGTGAAGACGTGAAGCTGGGTGACGTCACTCGGTGGCTGGCTAGCAGAACCACAGTACAAACCTTTGAGGGCAGGAGTCTTCAAATTGTGAATCCTGGTCATGAAATTAAGAGTTATGAAGATAACATAGGGGTTGTGACCAGAATTGCTTTAATAAAATGAAATTAGTAGAACCAGATAAGATAAAACTGAGTTGAAAAGAATCTGATTGCACGGAATTGAATCGAATTGAATGGAATAGAAAATATCAAAGGACGTCACTCGCACACTTGGCAAAAAGTGCAGCCATTCGGATGAGTGATGTAAGAGAGACAGACGTTAGTGAGAAAGACTTCATGCATGCGTGTGCTGACAAATAACATTTTATATTTTGCTCAAATGCATCTCCTTTAACTTTCCAGTAGGGGATAGTTTACTATAATGGGATAGGAAATATTGGCCACATTTCAAGTGAAGGCACAGGCAGTGAGAGTAAGTCAATGGAGAAGATCCCCAGGTCACAACCTAACACTAGACCTTCTCCCACTGACACTTATTTGCCTTGTCCTCTTTCTTTATAGCCTTTTATAACGCATATGGGATATAGAATAGTGGCAGGACTGAAGGGCTTGGTCATGATCACTCCTTCCATGCTTATTTCTGGAGTATTCAAGGATCCTGATGATAATGTCATGTTACATGTTCATGCCCAAGCCTCCACTCAGACATGTGGGCCTAGGAAATGCAAGATCATAGAATTAATAAATCCCTGCTTCCTTTCTCTTCTTTAAAATTCAGGTTATCTGCTTGAGAATAGAGAAAAGTATGAGAGTATCCATTTATTGGAGTGCTTACTGCAACCCACTATTATAATAAGATTCGGTACCAGTAATCCCTTAAATTCACATTCAATAACTTGAAACCCTTGCTTGCAAGATTTATGGAACAGCTCCTCTATTGCAGGAAAATTGCCTTGCTTATTTCTTAGGTCAACTCTCTGAGAGATGAGCTAATATCTTTTTTTTTTTTTTCACTGAGAAAACCAAGACTCCTGAGGTTTAATGAGTCACCTATTCAGCTAGTCAGTGGGATTTGGGATTACAGCCCAGATCTTTCTGAAGCAAAGCCAAGCTAGTTCTTGTTACTCTACTCACAGACCCTTCACCTAAGTGCTGTTAGCACTGTTGTCAAAGGAAGAGATTAGAAACATCCTACTTTTCCATCAAAAAGGAAGTGGTGTATTATGGTATCTTTAACAATGAACATAATGGAGAACTATATGATATATAGAGAAAGGTTTTCAACATACATTATGTAGGGGGTAAAATGTAACAACCAAGGGAGGAGAAAAAGGCAGAATAGTGCTTATTGAATATTCTTATTTGAGCACCCAAAAAGGGATACACATACATATAGCCTAATACACACCACATATGAAGAGAAAATTTTGAGCAAGATATACCAGAGCCTGCTAATAAGGGGCTTTCCCCTAGAGAGAAGGACTAGGAGACCTAGAGTAAGAAATTAAATTCATTTTTATTATAAACCAAACTTACTTGGTCATCACAAACACTACAGTTAAAATAATTCCAGACCTATTTCCAGGCTCATGGTGGGAATGCATTTCCCCACCCTTTTTGAGACATGGCTGTGTGGTTTGCTTTGGTCAATAAAATGTGGACAGATACAAAAGGTGTCACATCTGGGCAGAAGTTTTAAGAGCCAGTGCCAAAGCGTCCATCCCCCTTTCCTGTCCCAGCCACACTGAAAGTATGGGCAGAGATGAAACTTTTACCTGCCAGCGTCCCTGTGTGATCACAATGAGCATAGCCCTCCTGCCAACCCAAACTGGAACAGGTAGAGAAAGCAAGCAATAAACCTTCCATCTTTTAAGTCACTAAGATTTAAAGTTGTTACGGCAGCAACATGCAGCCTATCCTGGCTGATACCACATAGAAAAGAAATGTAACATGTTTATGTTAGAAAAATATAAACTGGCAATGAGGTAAGAACTCTTCAGTATTTTTAAATGTTAAGGGGAAATATCTGTTTTAAAATAATAAATTGGTTCATTCATTAATTAAATATTTATTGAGGACCAAATACGTCCCAGGCATAGGGAGGTCCCATCAAATAAGACGGACAAGATCCTCACTTCCACAACTAACACAAATGAATAAATGAGCAAGAAGATATCAGGTAATCTTATACAGCAGGTGTACTCCAGTGAAAATAAAGCTGCGTAGAGTTTCGAGGAGGGACCTTGGTAACTGG
This sequence comes from Mustela putorius furo, assembly GCF_011764305.1. Taxonomy (NCBI): domain Eukaryota; kingdom Metazoa; phylum Chordata; class Mammalia; order Carnivora; family Mustelidae; genus Mustela; species Mustela putorius. The sequence continues at coordinate 25,777,998 of NW_025421341.1, forward strand.
TTCAGAAGGTCAAAGAGAGGAAGAAATCACTTTGTCTGATGGTTGTAATTACAGTGATACTTCTAAAACCACAGAGAAGTTTCTTTATACTACTCCATAGTCTCCAAATGGTCTCGAGCAGGTCTATATTTCATTTTAAACCAGAAAAACACCATAAAATAAATAACAGTGGATAAAGCGTTGGGGTAAGGGAGTCTACTCAGAAAACCCAGGAGGTCCAGCCCTCCCCCGGAAAGTGAAGGACCATATTCAGTTACACCTGCAGATGGAACCGATAGAGTGGTAAGTGGATACAGAAGTGAACGTTGGCACCTCTCTAAGGGGAGGAGGCCCCCAATTGAAAATGTATCCCATAAAACATCAATCAAGATAGCAGTAAGAGGGGTGAAATGTGTACACACATAAAAACAATTGAAAACATATTTGCCTAATTATACAGACAAAGATATCAGGATGAGTGTTGAAAGGGGCTGAAAATCTAGGAGATGCGGAATCTCTGCCTTTAATGGAACCCAACCAGGCCTGGGAACGTGGCCTCGGGGACAAATGCCACCAATTACAAAAACATTAAAGAGTTAATAAAGCCTGTGAAGTGTTTCCAAAGAAAGGAGGATGTGAGAGAAGGAAGCCACAATTCCTCTTTTATCGGCAATACTCTCAAATGTTTGTATCAAGCTAACTTTATTAAATCATTCTGCAAAGGTCAAGGGGGATGTGTCTCTCCTAGACTATTTTCATATTTCATGACACAGACGGAGTAACTGGATAATATACACTGTATTTCCAAAGACTGGAAGACATTTACACCCAAGCACTGACTTCCTGTGGGGTGATATTAGTCATTTAGACAATGGAGTTTTATACGATGCTGGGGACGTAGAGCAGCTCAGCCAATTCTTTTTCTGGTGCCTGAATATATTCCATTGAGCAACTGTCAGAAACACAGTTTAACGGCTTATCATTAGAAAAGAGCAACAAGTTCCAGTTCTCCTCCGCAACAACAGTGAACGACATCCCCATGTTGCCATGGTCAATGCTATTTCTTAAATTGAAATAAAGTACTCCAAAGATATAAAATCCATTTAGCTGCCAGGGTGATAATCCAGGAGGTACGAAGTCCTCTTAGTCAAGATGTCTTCTTTTCCCTAATGATGGGGCGATGCCTGAGGCTCTGAAAGACTGACCAATCCAGAAGAGGGCCCTAATACTTACACTTTTATTGCATCATTGCTGTGATCATTTTCAAGGGACAGTGGGACAGCAGTACACTCTACTGTGTTTTATCATTACGTCCATCTTTTATCCAAAACTTTCAAAACTTCTTAAAAATATCGTCATTTTTCTTTTTTTATTATTATTCTTTATGTTATTTTCTTTTTCTTTCAGCATCCCTAACAAGTAGGCAACTATCTGGTGCTGTTACTCCCAAAGCAAAGAGGCAAAGAAAACCACACCAAATGGTATCAGTGCTTGTGTTTGGGTAGTGGTTCTTTAGACGAGGGTTTTGCGGGGTTTTTTTCATCTTCCTACTTGGCTCTGTTTTCTATTTTTCTTGAACAAGCTTTCATTATTTTTACAATGAAAATGAATTGTTAATATTGTGAAGCAAAAATGAACAAATATGGCTACCACCATGGCAGACCCTGTCAGGAAAGGATGAATGTCTTTTCTCTGTCTTCTTAACACCAGCCCATCAGCCTCTACCCTGCACACTCTTTTCTTCCTTAAGAGGTAAATAACATTCTTTATCTACACCCAAGATGGAGGGAAGAAGTTAACATTTTTGGACGTTCACTATGTGGACCAGAACTGAAGTAAGACACGTGAAATTAGCCCAGCTAATCTCACTATCTGGGGGCTAAGTATTACGTACTTAATTTGGAAAATGGCAGCTCAGAGAAACCACTACCTCAAGGGCATTAGTAAATGAGTAACAGGAGATCAAACCAGATTCAACCCCACACACGACTAATTCCACTGCCAGACTCTCTTCTGCACGACACAAACACGGGCCAATCTTCATCGTGCCTCCACCCGGCATTTCAATCCTGCCCCCTTCCAACACACCCTCTACGGAGGCTGAGTGTTAGCTGATGTTCCTTCTCTGCTTGGAGTCACTTCCCATTGCAAATAGAATCAAATCCAAGCTCCTTACTGTGGCCTATGGGAGGGCCCATGAGACCCAGCCCCAGCCAGCCTCATCCTTGGCCCTACTCCCCCTCGGCATACCAGACGCAAAGACCTAATTTCAGAACCTCCAACAAGTCAAGCTCTTTCTCAAATTCGAACCACTGCATATGTTACTCCCTCGGCTTAGAAAACCTCTCTGTTCACGTCCCCAGACTCACCATTCCTGCCAGGCCTTCCCTGATGACTCAGTGCGAGAAAGCCCTGTGTTTCTCCCTTTGTACCCTGTCCTTTTCCTTCCCCGCACTCAGCACAATGTCTAATTAGAGAATCACTTTTTTTACTCACATCTACCTTTCCTGCATGAGCTTCAGAAGGTACAAGAACCAAGTCTGGGTTGTTGACCAAAACATCAAAGACACGAAAACAGTTCCTGGCTGGCAGAAGAGTCTAGAAAAGTATTTGCCAAATAAACGAATAGAAAGGTTAGGTCTCCCAGTTCACATTCTAGGTGTTCAGATCACTTGTAGCATTTATTCAAAAGGTCATCTGGCCCGCCCAGGTCTCACTCTGCCATCCCTTGGCATTTGCCTCTTACTCATCTTTAAAATTGCAGCGACGGTATTATTGGAACACAATCCTTCCTCACCTCCTACCCTTGCCCTGGGTTCCACTAGGCCCACCTGACTCGAGCACATGGCTGCGGTACAACTGAACAGAGTCAGGGATCTTTCAGCAAAGACAGAAGGAATGATCTCCTTCTTCCCTGGACCATGAGGTTCAAAGCCAATAGACTGTACCTACAAAATGTACTCACCAAAAAAAAAAAAAAATCTACTCACAATTTCCCCTCTCCAAAGACAGAAGTCTGTAAAATCCAAACCAAAACGAGTCATCTCTCCAAGAGATTCCTGATACCGCCACCAAAACATCCCCCTGCGCATGCCACCTTCGCTGTTAGGAATCAGTCTTGTAGTGAGACAGTCCTCAGTGGACAAATCCAGGTGGTGGGGGACATGGCAGATGACAGGCTCAGACTGATCCTTACCCTTCTTTCTTTGGATCTTAGAAACACACTTGTTTTCACAACTAAAGTCGCAGTGGTAAGTAAGCCAGGACTGGCGAAGTTTCTTTGGAGCAGAGATCAGTTTATTATTTTCTTGTTTATAACTTCAGTCCCATTATTTTGGGAACTCTCAGTGGTAAGAGAGAGTCCTTTAAAAACTATGACCATATATGGCAAAAAAAAAGAAGCTATGAATACATCTTCCCAATAAATTATATTCACATAAAATAACTATTTTGTGACTCTTCCATCCATGGTCATTAAAAATAATCTCTCCATTAGCTTAATAATCCGGGTAGGTTAATGGGCAAGTTTAAAAGCCGAGGAACATGTTGTATAATTGACACATGATAATTAATGTGATTAAATGATATTACTAATAGGTAACTAACACTTACTGAGAGCTTACCATCGGCCAGGCAATGCAAGATAACATGGAACCCTCAACAGAGTCTGCTAAAGTAACCATTGTTATTTTTCTTTTCTTACAGAATTTGAAATTAGTTTAAGAGAAATTAAGTTACCTTCTCCAAAATCACACAGCTAGTACAAATTTTTGAATAGCCAATCCAGAATTTCAAACCTAGGTGTGGAGTCCCCGGAATCTATAGCATTAGGCCACAGATTACTCTTAGAAGACTTGTGAATACTACTCTTAGAATGATATGTCTTGTTTATACTACTCTTGTGAATACTACTCTTAGAATGATGTCAGTTCTGAGGACTTAGAAGACACAAAGAAGTGGGAGGGTGGGTTGTCTTGGAAGAAATGTCCCAGACGCTCTGGAACCTTCTAAATCCAGCAGCTTGAGGTATCCGCAGGATCCCTGAGTGGAGATGAGCTCATCTCTTCTCTGGCATGCAGCAGAGCCCGTCTTGGTTATTGTCCCCAAAAGTGGTTCTCCTAAATGATCTTTCCAACAATATATTTTAGGTGGTGTTTTACTCTGCTTTCAAACCCTAGCACAGCCACCTCACAGGTGCTTAGAAGAAAACCTTCCAATGGTCTCAATGGCCCTCAGAGGCCCTGCAAGACCCAGCCCCTGCCACCTCCTCCAATGACATTTCCGCCACACACACCTTGCTGGCCATACTGCAAATTCCCTCCCAAAGAACCAGTCTGGTCTCCAGGCTGCTCAGTCTCCTCCCCCTGAGCCACAAAGCGCAGCTGAAGAAAATCAGTTCGCCCTCACCTGAATCTCAAGGCTGCTCTGCAGATTCCGTGTCCCCAGACAGAGCCCTCACTGCTCCACTGAGGCCACTTGAAATGCTTGTCCCCTCCCCGCTGCCCTCAGCCTCAGAGACAACAGGCAGCAGAGGTGAACTCCTGCAATTTCATGCCCTCCCTGCTCCAACAGCAAAGAGGTCTGTGTTCTTCCCTCCTTCCCTAACTTGAGTAAAAAGGTTTAAAAGGAAGCTCTTTATCCTGGGAAAGGCCAGTCTGTCTAAATCTGCATTGCACCATACTCATCCCCTTCATACTTCGCCAGGACCCACCCGCTTCTGTCACTGACCATCACTCACCCTCCACCACACCTTCAATCTCTCTCTGGGCAACAAGGCTTGCCTTGTGGCTTTCAAAAAGGTACTCGAACTTCCTGAGTATCAGATTATGTTGCCACATTGTCGAGCTGCTGTGAAGGTGTGTAGATAGTACATTTCTGCAAAAGCTCCATTCAATAGAACTGTCGTAATTATAGAGGAATTTCCTGAGTCACTATTCTACATTGTCAGTCTGCTACTTATGGGTGCTTCCACAGCTCCCCTTCCCTTTTAAAAGAAAACCCAAACCCATGAACATGGTATGATATATGACATTCGGGACTGGGCCCCAGTCACCTCTCCAAGCTCATCATTCTGTCCTATGGACCACAGATGTTACTTTTATCCGTAAGTGTCACAGGCAGCTTTGAATCTCTTTCTCCCATTCTCCTTGCTCTCCTCCGCCCCACCCCCACCCCCAGCCTGCATCTACACAGCAGTTCTGAGCCGTGGGTACTTCTCAGGCTGAATGACTGCATTCACTTCACTTTCCATCAGCCCCTGACAATATCTGGCTCTGTATTGTTTGATGGGAAGAAGCAATGACTCCTAATGCCTCATAAAACTCAGGACTCTACTTCTCTCTTACAAGTTTAAATCACGTGAGCAGAGACGGACAACAGTGTTGAGCATGTGTGCAAGAACTCACTGAGGCCATACTCTGCTTGATGCAAGGGGTTGCAGAGAATCAGAAACTGAGAAGCAGAAAACCTGAACCGCATTCCTGACTCTACCATTAACAGCAGAGTGTGAAACTGTGGACAGTCATTTGAACTTCTTCTGTTTGCTTAACAGTCTTGCTGGAGATGAAGTATTATATACCTGATCTGCCTTCCTCATGAAGATAGTGGGAAGATCAATATAATGTATGTGAATGTTCCCTGAAATTCTAAAGCATTTACACAGGCCATCACAGATACTTGAATACTACACCTCAAACTCTTTGATACTGAACAATTAAAGACAAAGTCTGCAAGTGCATATGGAGACATTTGCTTACAATCCATTCTCAAGATGATGTCTTTTTCCAATGTTAAACTTGAGAGTAAAGACAAAGAAGAAGGAAAGATATGAGGTCAGACAAGAAGCCCAAACAAGCAAACAAATTTAAAAAGTTTTTGGATTTTGAAAAAAAAAATAAACAGATATAAGGAATTTATTTTTTATTAGTATTTTATTTAATGTATGCTGTGGGCAGAGCGAAAGTTTGGGCACAAAAAGGAAAAAAAACTTGTAAGGAGCTCTGTAATCAGACTAATTCATGAGGGTAACCACAATCCTTGAAAATTAGAGTGGGTACATAGAAAAAGAGACAACTAGGAAGGAACTGCTATAAATGGTGCCTTTTTTTCTTTCTAAAATTCCCTTTTACTGTTTTTTAAAGAAATGTTAAGCATTGCTATAGACTGAATAGGTCTTCCCGACACGCATATGATGAACATGATGGAATCAGGAGGCAGCACCTTTGGGAGGAGGTAGGGTGGAGCCCTCATCAGTGGGATTAGTGCCCTCACGAAAGAGACCCCAGAGGATCGCTTCTCCCCACATACTCCACCAATGTCAGAACACAGCCAGAAGATGGCCATCTGTGAATGAGCAGAAGGCTCGCTCTCATCAGACACCTAACCTTCCAGTGCCTTCCATCTTGGGCTTCCTGACCCCAGAATTGTAAGAAATACATTTCTGTTGTTTGTAAGCTGCCAGGTCTATGGTGTTCTGTTACAGCAGCTCAAACTGACTCATATAAATGTAACTGAATGATCATGAAAATAGGTTGGTTTACTTAAAGATTGAAAAGAATATGCAAAGCTGAAAATGTCTCTTATGTTGGTAGAAACAACCTATTTATCAAACTTCCTCCAGAGTTGGGCTATGGTCTTTATTTTTTAAAAATAGGAACAAAATTGATCTGATAGAACTTGTTTTAAGGAATACAGCTTTACTGTTATCAAATATATATAATAACTTAAACTCCCAACAAACAAAATGTTGCCGGGTATAGATTTCTATACCTGAAATATACATGCTCCTCTGAGTTATAATTACCATATAACTTTGTTCATACTTTAATGATTCCTTTTGTGAGCTCAAAGACCTGATTTTATCAAGTAGGCTCATTATATCAGTATAATCATATTACACCATAATTTTTTTGATAAGTGCCTTTTCAATTTTAATACAAAGGTATACTAAAATTTAGCTTACATCAAATAGTCTTACAAGCTAGGTTATAAATTCATCCATAGATGTATTTATGAGCTTCTTTAAATAGGAATCGTGATTTGTTTTGTCTTTTCAATCTCCCCAGCCCTGGGAACTAGAGCAGATGCTATGAATTCACTGAAACCCTAACCACTCTTGATATTTTTCCACTTACAAGGGACCATCCATGTTATATTATCAGCAAACTACAAAGAGTAAAACACACATTATAGAATTTAGTATTTAACTCAATTACAGCTGAAAACCAGTGAACCGATCATATTTAAGGCATAAAGAATTATTCATGCGCTTCGTAACAACCTAGCATAAATAGTAAGCAATGATTTTATTCCATTCCATAAACATATCCAGCAGGTTGGCAATGAGCAAAATAAAGCTGGAAACACAAAAATAACCAAGTCACTGTCCTTATCTTCCAGAAACTTAAATTATGAAGGACAGAGACAAGTTTAAAACATTTATAAAATTATATGGGGAAGGCTCAGGGCTCCTGAGTGGCTCAGTGGGTTAAGGTCTCTGCCTTCGGCTCAGGTCATGATCCCAGGATCCTGGGAGCGAACCCCTTATTGGGCTCTCTGCTCAGCGGGGAGCCTACTTCCCTTTCTCTCTCTCTGCCGACCTCTTGCCTCCTTGTGATCTTTGTCTATCAAATAAATAAATAAAAATCTTTAAAAAAAATTATATGGGTAAGGCTGATGTTCCAGATCTCTTGGTATAGTAACTATAAAAGAACATTCTCATTTTCTGTTTTACGCCCAGCCTCTTAGAATGCAAGTACGCCTACAGCTTAACCCCAAGAAGTGGAGCCTTTGACTAGACTCCGCTCATCCAAATGTCCCTGGGAATTCCTGGAAGCTGACTACCTCTCATATAAATCTCACTTGCCATCTCGGGCAACCCTCTTGACTTTGGACGGCTGCTGTTCATGACACCTCTTAACCCAGCCATATCGGTAAACGGCGTTTGCTTGGGGGCACCCTTCTCCCAGCTTGGGCGTGGACCCATCCCTTAATGCCCTAGGATGACAGCTAAGGGCTGACTTTTGTAGAGTTGGAAACAACAGGAAAACATTGCAAAATAGAGCACTTGAACCTTTTGTGGACCCTCCCAGATCCCTCTCCAGACTTTCCACCCCTCCCACTCCATGTAGCAGGGGCCAAATGGGCCCATATGCTTGGTTCCTGTGCCCTCTGGTTTCTAACTGGGTTCAGCCAATGGCACCTCCCCCCGCCCCCACCCAAGTAAGAGTTGGGAGAGGGGGGAAATGCAGCCAGGATATTTTTCCCTTGGCTCCCTCCCCTTGTAGTTGGCTCTGGATGTCTGTGTACTTTGAAAAGTTGTCACTCCTAGAGCCAACTGTTCTACACGACACTCTTTCCAGGGTGCAGTAAGTCGTCCCTTCCCACGCCATAGCAGGTCTCCTTCCCAGTGTTCCACATAATCTCTTATGATTGCCCTATACCCCTCCAACTTTATAGATAGTCTCCTTGTTAAAAGTCCTTTTCAAGGAGTTCCTGGGTGGCTCAATTGACTGGCTGGCTGACTCTTGATTTCAACTCAGGTCAAGACCCCAGAGTCATGGAATGGAGCACCACATGGGGCTCCACATTCAGTGTTGAACCTGTTTGAGATTCTTTCCTGCTCCCTCTTCCCCTCCTCCCATTCAGCTTATACACACTCTTTCTCTCAAGTAAATAAATAAAATCTTTTGGGAAAAAAAAAAAACCTTCTCTAAATTTCCAAATTTAGAGCATCTGTTTTCTGTTAACAAATACAAAATCATGATTGCCTGAGAGCACAGCACCCTCAGACCCTCATGTGTCCATGTGGGCTCCCAACCTGCCACTGTGCTTTCAAGAACAGTTTACTTCCTTTGAGCATGCTTCTACTGTTCCAACCCAGAAAGAAGTCATTGGTTTCCTACAAATAAATATAATGTGCAAACATAAAACTGCACCCACAAAGATAGCCTTTCACATCCTCCTACAAAGCCACTTCGTTTCCCATCTGTACCTACAAGTATGTGTTCTTTACGCCAACCCGCAGAGGAGATCTGTTCTCCTTTACATAACCAAGAGCCCCATGAGAATGTGTTTGGGAAGGTGGGATAGGCACAGTTTGTCTGAAAGGAGAATTTAAACTTGGAGGGTCAAAAAGAAAAGGAAGAAAGGCATTTCTTTCCCCTTTTTGCCCCTCAAGGTTGAACACAGAGATCTGGGGGCCTGTCCCCAGCTGAGCACCCAATTACACACATTTGAATAATTACTAACAATCGGTGTCCCTGTCAGCCTGTAATGAAAGGCAGGGCAGCTTCCAGACCTCCAACAAAGAGCTCTCCACTGATGAAAATGCAGCTGGGCCACTAAGCCTTGGCATCATGCCCCTACCAAGCTTTTGGGGTCTGCTTAGAAAGACAATAATAAGGGGCACCTGGGGAGCTGTCGGTTGAGTGTCTTCCTTGGGCTTTGGGTCATGATCCCAGGGTCCTAGGATTGAGTCCCAGGTTGGGCTGGGGAGCTTGCTTGTTCCTCTCCCACCTGCTCTTGCTATCTAAGTAAATAAAATCTTAAAAAGAAAAAAAGGGCAATAATCATAGATACGTGTGCCTTCTCCTCTGAGATTCTTATCGGGCCTTTTAGGCGGGAAGTCTCTCAATCCATTTTTAAGAAAAAATAATTGCCCCATTTAACCTAATCTCATATCCTTTGAATTCTATAAACTAGGGATTCCCAGAAGGCTCTGCCTGTGGAACAGACTTACTGGGGAATTTGAGAGGCCCAGCCCCTGACTGACCTCCCTGGCTTCTTTCATCTGGCACCCCCTCTGCTGGCATCATATAAACATGGAACCGACTTGCTCCCTGGCACCACATCTGCCCCATAACTTCCTGTTTATCCTTAGATATTCTGCTGCAGGGTCACTTCCTCTGGAGAGTGTTCCAATGCCAGGAGGAGTCGTGCCCTCTCTCCTTGTGCTTCCATGCAAACTTTTCCTTACCTATCGCTTTGTCTCCCAACACATTGTTCACTGATCCAGCTCATTCAGAGTTGGGGTCTTTTGGCAACAGGATTTGTCTCACCTTCCACTGAAGACCCACTGCCCAACACACAGAAGGAGCTCAATAAGTATCTAACGAATTAATGAATTAGGAAATAGAAACCATTGCCCACCTCCCTCACTCTACAAGTAGTAAAAGGAGCTGCCATTTATGGGGATTCTGTTCAAAGCTCAGGAGGCTGGCTTCACGGAGGGGGAGGGAGGGACCAGATGAGCAGGGTCAAAAGAAAGTTGTGTTTTCAGTCCCATGATTAAAACTCTCCTGAATGCCACAGGATCACAAGAGCCTGGGGCATGAGATGTCAACACACCAGTTGGGAAAAGCCCAAGCACTGCTGATTTTTGTGTGGTAGGGCTTTGTAGATTTCCAGCTGGAGATATGATGTAGTCATAGCGCACTGCCAGTCCAACAGTAATTCCACAGATTTCCCCCTTGTGCAACATCACTGACATGCTGCCTCTCCGCATCTTTCCCTCTGGCTCAAGAACGGTGGAAGATCAGGCTAAGGAGACTCCAAATGCCGAAGTGACCTATCCTCTCAGCTGTGCTGTGATGAATGACCCTGACAACAACTTCGAGCCCAGAAAACAGATTTGCCAGTTCCCTGGTCAAGTGTGGCCCAGGCTTTAATCCAGCCAAGGCTTCTTTTTGAGCTCTTGCTTCATTAATCCTCCCCGTGCCCATCTCTCTGGATTCAGAGTCACAGGTCTGGGTAGGTCCAAACATCGGGGTTTCTTATAATTAGTTAGTTTATAATTAGAACCAGCGGTCTCAGAAATCACCCAACCAGTTCTTCCCCTGCCTTGTGCCATCTGCATCAGTCAGAAACACCAGAGATATGGCCTCAAGCGACTCATCAGGGCCCCCTGCGTCCCACTCCTTCCCTAAGGCTTCCCTAAGGCTTTGTATTAACCCAATCTCAAGACAATCTGTGGTCCTTAGGTCTTACCTTAGACACCTAGCCTGTGCCCTACCTAGATTGCAATTGATCATTGCAATATCAGATTTTTTCAATCCAATTCACACACCCTTGAGGTTGAACTCCTTTAGAAGATCATGTCAGGACAGTACAAGAGATGCACTCTTCATTCATTCATTTATTCAGCAGGCAGGTACTGAGTACTCATTATGGGTCAGACATAGTGCGAGGCTCGTGGGATACATTGGTCAGTGATACCGAAGAATGGAGGGGTGAGAGAGAGAGAGAGTAGCTTATATCACCAGCATTTGACAAGAAGCCTGAGCCCAAATCTGTTTTTTCCCTTTCTCTCACATATGATCCAACACTGATTCCAGACCCGTGAGTGCTTGCCTAGGGCTGAGGCTGGCCTTGTGGATAACTACATAAACATTGCCACTTGTCACTTGCTCTACTCTCAATGTCTGACACCAGCTCTCCTTATCCATAAATAATTCAACACCAAAAATCATTTATTTACTCAGAATGATTGAGGCCCAAGCCTTCGTCCCCAAATAGATTTCCTTTCAATAGACATTTTTTTGGTTCTGGTTCCATGTGGTAATTGGCACATACACACGTGCCAAATTCTGAGATTGGGAAGGGAGGGAAAGTGACATGAAAGACAGTTCTGTTGTGTAATCTCAGGATTGAGTCTTCCGTGGCATGTGTGCACAAAGGACATCAATTAATCCATCCTCTCCCTCATTTGAGACTGGTCATAAACCCACAGCCATGAGCCATTGGCTGGTTCTGTTGTCAACACTAATGAAGATCCCTCTTAACGTAGGATGTTCCCCCAAATAACCAAGTGTGTGTGAATAGATCTTTCCAAGAGGGACCCAAAAAATATGTTTGTGTCCATCACAGATGTGAAATGATATATATCCCTAGGAAAATGGCTGCCCAGGAAGGAATGACTCAGCAATTGACATTAGTATATCCATGATTTAATCATTTTAAGTTCTAATTTTCAGTTTTTACTTTTAAGTTTTCAAATTAAATTTTATAACTATATGGACAAAGGAGAGGGATTAGATACAAACCAAAAAAAAAAAAAATCAGGGAAAAATTGATCTACAGAGATTTTCAACATGACAAATATGAACTGAGCAAGAGATCTCAGAGACATGCAGAAATAAGGGCAGAAAGAAATACATCAACAAGAGATGTGAGCAGGGTGCTAGTTGGCTAAGTATCTGTCTTCAGCTCGGGTCATGATCCCAGGATCCTGGGATGGAGCCTTTTGTTGGGTTGCCTGCTCAGAAGCTGCTTTTCCCTCTGCTGCTACCCTCCTCATCTCATGCATGGGCTCTCTCTCTAATAAAATCTTTAGAAAAGAGAGAAAGAGAGAGATGAGCCACACACACACACACGTGCCAAATTCTGAGATTGGGAAGGGAGGGAAAGTGACATGAAAGACAGTTCTGTTGTGTAATCCCAGCTCCTGGAAGCATTGCTCTCATACTGGGAGTGAATTCTGTTTTGTAATACCTGCTTTCAACTTGAGTCTGGCATGAGGGTAGCTTGATATAAGGAAGAGTCACCAGCAGGATTTGGAAAGGTAAAGGAAGGCAGGTTCTGCCATCAGGTTGAGTGGAACTCAAAGCCTGTTTCTATTGTTTCTGACTGTGTATGACCTCGGCCCAACTAATGAACAACTCTGGACCTCAGTCCATTTATGTGTCATTTGGGGCTAATAATCCCTACCTCACAGGATTTCGTGAGGACTAAACAAGATAACAAAAGTGTTTGGTAGGAATTACCTTCCTTTCCTCTTCCTAAAATATTTTGGAATAGCTAATTGTTAAAAAAAGAGCAAGAACATCTAACACATTTAAAGAACTTGGACATTTTGCATACCGCACTTCATGTCCTTAGGGTTTTAAGAAGACATGCTTTAGATCAGCACTGATGAGCAGAACTTTCTGCAATGATGGAAATGTTCCAGATCTACATGCCTGATGCCACAGTTTCTGCCCTCATGTGCTTATTGCCCCCTTGAGATGCCATTAGTGCACCTGTGGGACCGACTTCTTAGTTTTATTTCTAGTTATTATATTTTTTAAGATTTTATTTATTTGACAGAGAGAGAGAGAGAGAGAGAGATCATAAGTAGGCAGAGAGGCAGGCAGAGAGAGAGGGAGAAGCAGGCTCCCCGTGGAGCAGAGAGCCTGATGTGGGGCTCGATCCCAGCACCCTGAGATCGTGACCTGAGCTGAAGGCAGAGGCTTACCCCACTGAGCCACCCAGGTGCCCCGAGTTATTGTAAATTTAAATAGCCATGTGTGGCTAGCTGCTTACTCAACTGGACAGCACTCCTTCACATCTTCCTGGGTCTTTGACTATAAGGTTCTCCTGCCTTGGGGAGGCAGAAGCATGTAGTTGAAGCATGTAGACTCTGGAATCGGTCTGCCTGGAATGAAACCCCAGCTCACCCCTGGCAGAGCTCACATAAGCACGTTATGCCTTGGTTTCTTCATCCGTGAAAGGGGAATGTCAATGACAACAACCGTGCCTCATAGAAGATGTTGGGAGGAATAAATGGGTTAAGGCAAGGAAGGGCACTATGATTATTTACTCGATAAAGACAGTCCTCGTGCTTTATTGCAACTGTACATTTACCCCCCTGGAAAACCCACTAGGCTATAAGCATTGTCCTAGCACCAGTGCCAAGGACCATACCGGGTACAATTAGACTCTCAAAAAATAAGTGTTTAAAAAAGTATTGAAGGGACAGAGGGAGGGAGGGAAGTGGAGAAGGATCGGGGGAAAGAGGAAGAAGAAAGAATGAATGATGTAGGCAGTCATGTTTTCCATGAGGAGTGAAGAAAGACTCTAAAATAAAGCAAATGACAGAATATGAAAGCTTTCAATAAAAATTTCAGTAGAGACGACCACTGAAGATGAAGACAGAGAAGGTCCTCTGGGGGAAGACATACTCCCAAGACGACAGTGAAACGATTTGATAGCTCAGAGAACCACGGAGAGAGAAAGGTGGACTTAGGGGTCTTGTTAATACCACATCTACAAAAATAAAAGCTTCTATCATTTAAAATTGTGTTCAACCAAGCTTCTTCAAGAGAACACACTTTTGGGGTGTGTGACCCTATCTGTGGAGGTTACAGTCTAATTCAAAAGGCCCCGTTGGCAACGAAGCATGTGTTTGTAGGTTTTCCATTCGTAAGTTTTTATTAATGCTAGGTGCACCAGTTCCCCCCAAAAAGCAGTGTTGGGCAAGTTTTCATAACTGTTTATTCATTATAAATAGTAAATATTTACTGCACTTTTTACATGAAAGACATTTTTACAACACATTGTTGTTGGTTGAGACCGCAACACAGAGAGAGCACTTCTCTTGACCCATCACCCTCTATGACCAACGCATGAACTAAACTGGAACTACGTCTAGTCTCACTACCCCACTACATCATCGTTCTTAACTCTAAAGGGAATGTACTTGTGCCTACCTCGTTCATGGTTCCAAGAAGAGAAAGAAATAAATAACACTGCCTTCCACCTTCTCGTTCCTCTTAACAGCTCGAAGAAAACAAATTTATTGACATTCTAAAATGTCACCACACAAACGTATGTAAACCTCGGTTCCTATAATCTTTCCATATTGGATATCCTTGTATAACTTAAAAGTACATGAGAGCCACGTGGACATTTCTGCTCTTGCCCTGCCTTTCATAGAAAAGAGAAGAATGTAAACGTCGTCGTTGTAAAAGCATGATTCTCGAACACGGTCTCTAGTCAAAGGGAGCAAGCCGGGTGTTGGTTGTCCATTAAATGGCGAACATCATGCATTCTACCGCAATGAATCATGGGCTGCGAAAATAAAGCACCTGCAAAAATATAGTTCTGGTTCTGTTTCTACGGCCCTGGCCATTGCCAAAGCATCCGTGAGGTACACAGTATTGCACACCGATAAGCAGCTGTGGGAATGCTCGTCACTTCCTCTCCACCGCGCTTCCTTCCCCCCGCCCCGGCCAGGTTGGCTTCAAAATGAAAATGAGCTGGGAAAATGTCCCATACCTCTCCCCACCCCGAGAAAGAAAACAAGCTTTTTCTCCCCGTTATCCCATATCCTGTTCACAAGGCTGTCCGCCCCGGGACCTTTATTGACAACTGGGTTACAAATGAGGACAAGATCACAAATAATTTATTTGGGAGGTCCTTTACATCTAGTCTAACTTCCTAAAACATGGTGCCATTTATTTTTATATCAATTTCCAGTGTGTAGAAAAGTCAAGGATTCCTCCGTTCCTGCTTCGTGACGGGAGCAGTTTCAAAATTGTGTAAGTGTCAGCATGGAACATCAAACATGTTAGAGTTTAGAGTACTCTCCGGCTATATTTTAGAACATTCTGCTTGCCTGAACCAATCCAGATAAATCTCACACACAGAGACACACACGCACACGCGCACGTGCACACAACTGGAATGTTTGGGCTCCTTGATCATCAGCGCTGAAGAGTCGGGGTATTTGATGTGTAGCCATGTTAAATCATTGCCTTCAAATGTTGCATTTGTCTTTTCACTGTTCCAGGCCCTCCTTTCTTCCACTGCTTTTGTCCAATATGTTCAAAAGAATTTGAAACCAACTACTGGAGAAAAAAAAAAATCAATCACTCTTCTTCATCTCCTGGCGAGACTGCCCCCCAAAAAGGTGATTTTTTTTTTTCTGAAAAGATTCTTCATGTGTAGGCTGTGGAGACTGGAAACAGGGCCAGTTTTAGCTCCAAGTGGACAGTTCACTTATGCGATATCTGGCTTGAGATAATGAAAGGCACCTGTAAGGAAACACACGTAGTTTTTTAGGTCATGCTGGGACAATTCACAGCAAGGGGCAAAATCAGCTACAGGCTGACAATGTCATATTTAATACCATGGTATCAAAGGATCGAGACTAATATTTTTATTCCGGAGACAAGTTTGACACAAGTCTGTGTCCTTGGGATTATACCCCATATGATCCTTGAGCTGACCTCATTAAGAACATGTGTTTCTAATGCCAGGGGTTATTTCATTTCGGCCAACCCTAGTGTTTCACCTAGTGGCAATCAGCCTTCACATCGCGGCAATTAATAACCGCAAGATGTTGTTGACATCACTTAAGAAAATAACGATACAAGGGAGCCCTTGCTGGAACAGTCGGCGGGCTTTGCCACAAAACGGATACTGGGATGTCAGGCCAAATCACAATGCCTCCGCCGCCGCCGCCGCCGCCGCCCCTTTCTTAAGGAAGGGTGGAGATTTTTCATCCTGTCAGGGGTAATTAGCCCCAGAGAGACCAAGGCTTACTTTGTCCATACTGCCCATATTGGTAGCCTGTGACAGGGTCCATACTGTAGCCCGTGGTGCTGTAGGTGGGTGGACAGTAGGACTGAGATGTTGGCAGACTGTCCAAGCTCTTCATATGGTCTAGTCTCTGACTGCAGCTGGCCGACACCGTGGTGGTAGGTTCCAGGCCCCCGGTGAGAGGGGAGAGAGCGTAATCGGTCTGGGGCTGATGGGGTACGCCACCGTGGTTGGTCAGGAGTCCCATTACCTAAAATAAACGGGCAGATTGGGAGGAAGTAAGAATGCAGAGAGGACCGGATCATAGCCGAGAGCTGAAAAGATAACTGAAAAAGTCCCATTTTTATTTCTTTGGAAATCTGCCGGGACAGAAGGCGCTGACCACAACGCCAAGGGACACAGACCCCACACCATGCCCCGTGATAACCTCTGACTGCGGCTTCAGGAAAAGGAAATGCGGGGAGGGGAAAGGAAAAGAGGTGGAAAGAGAGCCTCCCCACGCTTCCAGTGATAAAATGGGCCTAGAATTTCAAAGGAAGGAAGGACAGAAGGATGGAGGGAGAAATTATATGTGTTCATGTAGAACAATGGCTAATCGTGTATTACAGCTGGAAGTTCCGCATGTGATTTTAAACAGACATTCACTTATATATATTTTCTTAAGTTCAGTGGATTAAAATGAAATTCTTTTTGTGTATTTTAAGAGACCTACGTCTATTCTCGGAGTGTTCCCTCCAAGAAAGTTCTCTCCCTATCTTGGCCATCCTTAAGAAATCAGAGATAGTTACTCCCTCCCTGATGCTCCTGAGTGCTTTCCTCATCCCTCCCACTGTGCAACCGTGACGTTGATCGCCTACTTTCAATTATGAGAGTTTTGGGGTCGATAATCTACTCACCTGTATAGTCCTAGCACCTACTTTCGTACTTGACACATACTAAGAACTGAAGGAAAAAAGGGGGGAGGGGAAGGAAGGAAGGAGTGGTGAACAATTCTCCAAGTAACGGCCTCCATGCCCTGCCTTTTCATTTCTTATCTAAACATTTCATATATAAGAAAAAGAAAGAAAAGCCTGAAATGCAAGCATGTTCTAAAAACTCTGTTCAATTTTCTAAAGAACCCTGGAGAGTGAGAGAACTTAAAACACAAAAAAAACAAAAACAAAAACACAACCACCTTGTGATTAACAGAACAACTTTCAGATCGCGGGGAAGTGTTTCGCAAACTCAAGCTCACTGACCCTTACAGCTCCTGGAGATGGAAGTTAAGTGGCTAATTCATTTGGCAGCTGGAAAACTGCCACTGGAGAATGGGAGTGACTCTTCTCAACTTCGAACCATCCAGCTTTTTCAGGGGTCAAGAAACAATGGCAGAAGAAAATCAGGTACTCTGTGAAGAGCCTGTTGATCAAGCATTTCAGCAAGGGGGGGTTGCATAACAGCACACGTGGCCAGCATCTTCCTGCTGCTTTTGAGGGAGTTTGAAGCATATAGGGGTTAAAGTTATAAATAAGAGCAAGAGGAGAGGGGAGCAGTGAGCCCCCAGCCGTGACTCTGGCCTCATGCTGTCTACCGAGGCAATTCAGGCCACAGAAGCCTGGATGGAGGGCTCCCCGCAAGGTGGGAGACAGCGACTCGCCTTGCATCCCGGAAAAGACATCTTAAATTAGATTCCAAAATCAGATGCTCCCATCTAAACCAAATCTTCTTGAAATGCAGCTTTAAACGGATGTATGTTCAATTAGCCCCAACCGACAAGAGTGAGGGCAGATCTTCTTAACCAGTTTCTATAGGTGACCCTTTCTTCCTCTATTTTAACAAGGTACCAGCCTCCCCCACCTTTCCCCTGAACAGCTATTCTGTGTTTTCTCACCTGCCTTTTCGTTTGAGTTGTATGTGTGAGCACGTGGGAAGCCGGGGCAAGGGACAGGGGTAGTTGTGGGGAGGGTGTTTGTAGAAAGCAGGACAGCAATACCCAAATTTTTAAAGATGTTCCAGGGAATCTAAATTTTCTTGAGTTATGTGGTGTGGTGAAATAGCTTTTTTAAAAGACTTAAAAACTACTTATATTCTAAAAAAAAAATAATCATGTGTGACAGAGTGTCATTTTATTTTACTGGGGATTTGGGAAAAGTGAGAGTCACAAAACAAAGAATCTGTAGATTCTTGGAGTTCTAGGATGGCAGGCAGTCACCAGGATGTGGGGCTCTCATGGGCCCCCCACACTGTTTATAGTAAGTTAATTACTTCATTTTCTTATTTAAGAACCTGGAACATAAACCAGAATGCATTTAAATTATTTCCTGAATGTTCTTCCACCTCCATATTTGTTTGTTTTCTTTTCTTGCCTTTGAGTTGGTATAGATGATTTTATAGTACATATATCTGGAATTTTTTTTTTAATGTTACTGATGAGGGAGCAGGAGGCTGGCTGAGGACAAAGCAAGAGCTGGCGCCTTGCACCCCCCCCTTCATCCGCTCCCCTCCATAGGTGTAGCATTCCTCAGGCACCCCTGACTGCCATAAAATGATAAATAGTTAACTTGCTGAGATCACAATCCTACAAGACAGGAGTCTCCCTTGGTTTGCAAATGTCCTTGAGATTACAACAAAGAAGTTACCTTATCAATAGCCCAATTTCCAGGGACACAGAACTCAGTTCCTCAAGCCCTAATGTCACCCTCCCCTCCATGAAAAACGGAAGGAGGCGGAGGTAGAAGGAAAAGTAAATAAAGTTAAATTTCTTCTAAACCTAAATCTCATTAACAAGGATGCTTGATAGCAGGAATGTAACATTCCACCAGACTTCCAATTGTCTTTACTTGATAGCAACTAAGCCTTCAATATCCTGATAGTATTCTTTGCCCCAATAGCCCTTCTGGACACCCCTTTGTTCTCACCTACCCAACTCCTGTGTATATAACCAACCACCCCTCACAACCCGGGGCAGCAGCAGCTCTTCCTGCCCACGGGTCCTGTCCCCATGCTTTAATAAACCACCATTTTGCACCAAAGATGTCTTAAGAATTCTTTCTTTAGTCATCAGCTCCGAACCTCACCCCACCGAACCTGACTTAGGTTCTGGGACTTCATCATTACTGATGTACTCATGTGTTAAATATTTTATTTCAGCCAAATTATGCAGGCATGTCTACTAGAAGAAAACGATCTAAAATAGAGGTTTTTCAGGGCCAAGCCTACCCTTTCCAATCAGGGCTATCTCTTTGTGTACTGGCCTGATGAAGAAGAATGGATGAGGAAAATAATAATATGACAAATGTGACCGTGGCAATGAGAGGGGGGATAATGACATGGACACAAATATTTTATTGTAAACTGTGCTAAGTAAAAACAAACACTTAGTAGAAGCAATTTGGTAATTCTATTAATCCCAAAAAGAAAAAAAGGTCTATGGAACTGGATAAAATGGAATTATATTTAAATTAATAGCACCCTTCCTGAAAATACTTACTTGAAACCTAGTTATATTCTTTTAAGGGAGAAATGGAATATTCGATACACAATTATCGTTGAAGAGCAAGAACAAACTGTTATTCAAAACATGCACACTCTCTCATGAGCTACACGTACATTTTTGTGATAAATGTATTTTTTTAATCCTCTGCCATATATTTCTTGTTTGCATTAACTTTGAAAGCAGTAATAATTTTGTCCATGGGAGAAAACCATGAAGATCGTAAAAGAGAAGAAATGAATCCTTCCTCCAAGCCAAGGTCAGTTGATGACTCATGGCACAACTTTGTGCAGTTGCTGAATTAGAAAATACTTGAGAACAAGATTTAAATCTAAGACCTAGAAAAATATCTCTGGGAGGATGGAGAAGACGCAGTAGGATTTGCCAGAGTCAGATTCCAGGGCAAAAAGAAAGACAGTCCCTTAAGTTTCCAGGACACATTGTCCTGAAGACATCGCAGAGCATGACCCAATGAAGAGGGATGGTTGCTGAGCAAATGGAACAGGAGGAATCCCTTTGGGGTCTTCCTTTCAGTATTCCCCATACCCCACACAAAAAGCCAGTGACAGTTTCCACCTGAGCAAGAGCCCTTAGCTCAGCAGCCCAGTACCTGCAGTGGCTAACATGAAAACCGAAAAAGACCAAAGACCAACCAACTTTGCTCCCTTTGACTTCCCCGATAGAGCCCAAGAGACAGACATTCTCCCTCAAGTTCTTATGTCCACTGTCGTGGTCACATATTGTCCTGTGATTTCTTTCTCAAGATTATATAAAGATGGGCAAGAGGCACTAATATTTTCCTACACTAATAGTTTCCTAATCTCCCAAAATGGAGATTAACAAATAATTAGAAACTAACATGATTTATTCCAATGTTTCACATGGAGAAAACTTGAGAATACATCTTTTTAATAACTTCTAATTTAAAAAATGAAAAGGAAATCTGCGTTGGAAAATAAAATAGCAAATATATCACTACAAAATGGATTACTTTCCCCTAACATAATTTAAAACCTCAAGTCTCTATGGAAGGGTCCCATTACACTTTTATGTACATTTTTTTAAAAGCTATTTTGTATTTCATGTGGTTCAAGGGAAACTATGGAAATTTCTTTTTGCTCCACAAAGAGGTTGGTAAACGAACTTCTTAGAACTCCCCCAATATGGTTATGGAATGTCTTCCAGTCATATTTTCTTTCTATGAATATTATCCCAATTTCTTTTATACATGCTTTTCCTACAGCAATTTGTCATTCAAAGCCTAAAATAAAATCTTCATTTGTTGCAAAATGGGGTAGGTTTCCCCCCTCATAAACCATTAGTAAGCTGTTTCTACGACAGACTGGCATTTTGGGGGGGTGGGGAGCATTGAGGGAACCATAACTGCCTGGTTTTCACAAACAATTTCAAAGAAAAATAAACTCAGGGCTAATGATTTCTGTCTACAGAACACCGACCACACTCTTACTAAATGCCAGATAATCAGTCCAGGAGATGCAATGACCAAGAATAATTTTCCTGCAATAAAGATCTCTGTTCTGTCCCACTGAGAATGGATCCAGGAGGAAGATTTCACACTGAGTACAACTCCTAGGTAAGGCATCTGAAAAAACCACTATTAAGCGTCTTTCTAAATCACTACCTCCAAAAACACTTCCCAGACACTGTTTCTAAATTGCTTTATGGGTAACCTCTTTAAAAATCCAAAGCCTTGGAATCGTGTGCCAACACATGTGCTGATCCTTCCGTCCTTCGAATTATTACAGACATTTTCGAAAGATCTCTTTTAGGTCATTCCCAAGTTTCAGAATTCCAAATAGGTTGTTTATATCCTGATTGGAAGAGTATATGGTTCAGGGGGAAAAAAAATTCTTTACAATTGCTTCATGCCATATTTCTCTTGAATTAATTTTCCTATTGGGAGATTAAATATAAAAAACAAAAACTATGGGCCAAATGAAGATTTATGTTTAAACCAATGAGTCTGGAAAATATTTGTCTTAGCCTAAGTGTTATGGTTTTGCCATCAGCTCATCAGAAATCTCAAACAATTTGGCAAATTATGGTGTACATCTTGGTGCATCTTTTTTCCTGTAGGAATCCAGGTTCATGTCTTTACTTTCTTTTTTGTTCTTAAGTCATCAGACTTGTGATTTAGCATTCAATGATATACATTTCTGTATGTTTTAGAAAACATGGCTGTGAAATAAAGCTATGTACGATATAAAGGGTTTGTTGTGCTTTTTTTTTTAAGCTTCTAACTTCACCTCCAAAACTGTATATACTGACTGCATATATTCTTAATTTGGATAATGTATTTTCAAAACCAAACAAAAATACTCGAATGTCTACATGGTTTTAGTTTTTTGGTTTTTGGTTTTGTTTGGTTTTTTTGTTGTTGTTGTTTTATTTTGTTTTGTTTTCTGTTTTGCTAACACAGATGCTGCAGGAGTCGTGTGTCTGATGGTTAAATTTCAGTGACTGTATCTTGGAGTCTGGAAAAGCCTAAATTTGAACAACCAAGAACCAGAACGTTGCCTTCAGATTCAAATGCCTTAGGAATGATCCTGCAGTTGATTAGAATCTAAATAATTAGATTTTTGGCCCTGTCTGTTTAAAAGCTGTAAGAGGGAAGTTGCCTGAGGGCAGAAGTTTCTTTAAGGTAAGTATGGTGACCTTCTCACCCACACCCACAGTTATGGGAAGGGCATGCCTGACCTTTCTTTACCTAACCAGATAGAAGACCAGTGTTTGTAAAATGTCCAGCTAAACACATCCGTATTCTTTTATTTTACTCTTTGGCTTACATTTTGCAAGTAGCTATGTTTAATGCATGATTCAAGAGTATGAGTCCCAGACAAGTGCGGTTCATATGCTACATGGACTTTTAAGTTCCATGTAAAGAGCATAGTCAGTCCTGTTTCAGATCAATTCTGAGTGACAGATGTGATTTAATCTCCAGCCCTATGACCGATCACAGAATTACTTCTATTTCCTCAATTCTTTAGAGTACCTATTTCTCAATAGTGCTAAGCTGTTAAATTGACAGCAATATTCGTTAGGCACTGCTGACTAAAACATAAATCCAGGCAAAGACTCAGCATAGAAATGGCTTGCAATGATGACATGTACACACACATGCACACACACATACATCTTGTTTACTTCTAGCCCATGATGATCCTGTCCATCTATTATCAATAAAATATAGCCCATTAAGAAAGAGCTTATTCCACCCAAATGAAAAAGGTGCCAGTTAATACAGTTGGTATTTGACTGTTAGACCCACCATGGGTCATAATAAAATTCTCATATGTTTTAATTCATTTACGCATGCCTGCATTTAATATGCTTTGTGACCATGTCTACAATTAATATGATTTATGAGAAAAGAACATGTGCAATATTGGGGTGGAGGGGTAGAGCATCCACTTTTCTTCTTCTATGAATGAAAAATACAACAAAACGGCTCAAGGAAAATTGTTGGCTGTTAGCATATTGAGATGGACTGACAGAGCCCTGAGTAAACTTGAGGGAGTTAATGATATCCTCTTATCTGACCCTGACACATTTGTAGCATGTAATTTACAGAAGCTCTGTCCAGGGAATCTTGACAAATGCTCCTAACGATGTCAGGGCAATGTTCCATTCTAATGTAAAACAGATGTGGGTCAGATACCCTCATTCATCACTTAACACAGAGAGTCTCAAACTCTCTCTGGGAGGAATGGCATTACCTGCTGTTAACTCTTCCCACCACCCCAGCAGTCCTCGGAAAGGGAAGCACTCAAACCCATCACCACTTCAAAAACGTGTCTGAACACGTGACTGTGGAAAATCAAACATAGATCTTGCTTTAATTTCATGACGACTTCTGGACATGTTTGCTAAATATTAATTGGCCCTCTGGGACCTGGGATTCCAAATCTAGAAAGGGAAAAGCTTTACACTTGGGCATCCCACAGTACTTCAGGGAGATGGATTAAAACCTCGTCGCTGATTGCCCATACAGGAAACCTGCGTTCAGGGAACTGTGGCGTTGAGTCACTGTCACGTGACCACTCATAATGCAGCCCCTTAACTGCCCAACTCTGTCTTAAGATTCACGCACACACACACAAGCTTATAATAAATTAAAAGTCCACGTTGGCTTTCAGAAAGAAGGGCTAAACTCTGCCCCTTTGAAACAAAAGATGTTGGGCAACACTGTGTTCTCTTGCCCCTGAAATTTTCCCTTCCGCCAACATCCCACCGACACCAAGGACAGACACTCCAGCCTACTAAGGGAGGACGACAGCCGCCCATCGCAACAAGGAAATTTCTTCTTTCTTCCAGGCCAGGTGTGAGGTAGGCAAATATTTCCATGGCTGCCAAAGTCAAGGTCATAAGATGCCATCTACAAATGCTTAAGGTTACAGAAGAGAAGCTTACCTGTCCTCCTCTTCATGGGAAAGAAGGTATGTTCTCAGGGTAGAAGAAGGGATCAATGATTAAGACCGAGTGATACTAATTTAATGAGTAGATGTCACAAAGGCTATTTCTATTAACCACGGGAAAGCAGAGTACAGCCTTGCAAAAGTCTAAGAATGAATATATCCTCCAGGAAATGTGTTCTGGCCTGTTTCACAGGCTTTGTGGTAAGGCAGAATAAGCATCCATTCAAGATGCATGGAAATTTGTAGTAACTCTACAGCTATGGGACGTCTGAGAATACAGTCTTCCAAGAACCAGAAGCTATTACCCCACTAAGCTAAGATCCTGTGTACCTCGATTCTCTCCCTGACTCAATTCCAGGGACACTGAGCCAATAAAGATGTTGTGTTGCTTTTCTGCCTGCAAATTTATTTATGTCCTTGATCACAAATTGGGCAGCGGCTGTGTCTCCTATCACACAGGAGACTGGTGTTTATGCTGGAAACACCTAGGGTTTACAGTGAAACCGTTTATAGAGTCTTTAAGCTGCAGAAACCACATCTGCTCCTACAGGTCTTGACAAAGTAGTGTCTTTGTAATTTAGTGATTGAAAGAATATTCCGCAATTGGTAACTCAAAGTTGTTTGGTCAGATTGTCCCTTACTTTTTAAGATCTTTCCATTGTACCTGTTGTCTTAGCTACCTCTACTCTTCACTGAAGAGGGAAGCTTAGCATTTGTCAGATTCACTTACCTTTGATGTATTCAGTACTATGAAGCTGTAGATATTTTTAAAATGTACCCATGTCAATATTGTATTTCAGTAAGTCAATAAGAATAAGGAAAGGAAACTATCAGGATAGCCCTGTTCTTTCCCCACTCCTAGCCCCATGGAATAAAGAACCATTCTTGCTGTAGTGAGTTTTTATGTATTTGTAATCTGAATTTCTCAAACAAAACCAAGTTGTATATATCATACTTCTGGGACTACTGTATCTCAGGCACATTACAATTCCTGCATTCTCAATGGATACCAATATTCTTTAAAATGTCTGTATAGGGGGCACCTGGGTGATCAGTGGGTTAAAGCCTCTGCCTTTGGCTCAGGTCATGATTCTAGGGTCCTGGGATGGAGTCCTGCGCATCAGGCTCTCAGCGGGGACCCTGCTTCCCCCTCTGTATCTGCCTGCCTCTCTGTCTACTTCTGTCCGTCAAATAAATAAATACAATCTTTAAAAAAATATATCTGACTAGAACAACTGAAAACACTCCACTCAACCAAGAAACTGCCATCCTTTTGATATCACTCAGTTTCCACATTTGTCTTTGGCAGGGACAAACGTGATGTTTTTGGTTTTGGTCAGAGGTTCACAGGCTATTTCACAGTAAACAGTAGTGAAAGTCCTATTGCATTCGTATTACTGCTTCATGAAAAAGCATTTTCAAATTTCCAAAGTACTGTGTTTTCAGCCAAGCTCTACTGGACAAGTTGTTGTTGTTGTTGTTATCTTCCCCCTTTAACAAGAAGATGAAACAGAAATGGAGAGAGTTTAAGCAACTTTCCTGAGGACACACAGCTAGCAAGTGGTGGGTAAGTTTTGAAATCTGGTGCTTTTGACCTTGAGGCTTCTTCTTCAGCTTGATGAGTTACGTCCACACTGCCATCAAGTCACTAAGCAGGAACTCTTTC
This sequence comes from Mustela putorius furo, assembly GCF_011764305.1. Taxonomy (NCBI): domain Eukaryota; kingdom Metazoa; phylum Chordata; class Mammalia; order Carnivora; family Mustelidae; genus Mustela; species Mustela putorius. The sequence continues at coordinate 25,803,850 of NW_025421341.1, forward strand.
CTTTCTTTATGCCCCTATCTGCCTGTCTAAATAGTACTAAGCAGTTCACAGCTTCTTCTTTAAAATTACTCTTTTCCCGGCCAAGATTTTCTGCAGAGGGGGGTACAATGTGTGGAAGGGAAAGGTAACATCAGACATTACATAAAAAGAAGAATCATTCATAAAAAAAAAAAAAATCAAGGGAAGCATTTGAAACATAAACAAATTAGGAGCAGGTCTCCAACTGGGTTTTCTCTCATTCAGCTCTTCCTAGGAAATGTTCCTCAAAACTTGGTAGTTTAAAACTCAACCAAAGGTCTCCATAGTTAGATCAGAAAACATGGAGTGAAACAAGTATGTTTCTACACTGCAAGACTTGTCAGAGCCTTTAGTAGGCTAATGTGTCCTGGGACTTTGGAAGAAAAAGGGATATAATTTGTAACATTTATCAAGTGGTTGATTCAGAATCCATTTACCCCAAACCACCTTTCAAAGAGCCCACTATGGGGAACAAGCCTTTATGATGAGGCAGTGCTTGGTTCTTGGGTGTTCCAAGATGATTAGAGCCTACTATCACTCTAGAAGCTCTTAGTAAAGAGGGGAATGGATACATTATCATATAATACAGCATGGTATGTGGTACGTGTTTTCACAAGGTACGAACACACCAACGGACATCAAGAGAGGCTAAAAGACTAAGTTCTGCCTGCAAGAGTCATGGCAGAATTGCCACTGAACTAGAAATTTTCCTGTGGAGTCACACACATAGAGAGAGGCTCAGCCCTGCGGGCAGTTTTGAAATCCAAAGTTCAATTAGATTTTTTAAATGCAAGCTGCCCAAAATGAGACCTCAGTTTTTTGTGAGATAAGCAGGTAAGTTATTTCTTTAAATAATGCCCACCTCCTTCATTTCTTCAGGGTTGAGGATGGGCTGCCATCCTGTCCCAGGTAGGAAATGTTCCCTTCCAGGTAGAACTCCTACCCTGTGAATCTGTAAAAGGCACTGTCTCACAACTGCCCATCTTTCTGGTTGATCAGTGAGAACAGTGCAATCACCAACCTCAGAAAGTCTAGTTCACTGCACTTTAGTTAAATGTCAAGAGTAATTTTTAAATATTGTACTGTACATTGAAAAATACACACCTCTGATGAGACCCAGACTGTTTCACAGAAACAGATTTCTTTAGAAAAAAGAAAACAAAAAATAGTACACAACTAATGAGTAAATCCAGTCCTCTGTGTCTGCAGTACAAAGCACACATTCAGTCCCTAATTGAATAAATATGCAAGTATTCAGATTTCTGTAGATATTGCCATTTTGCAAATGCAGTAATAAATTAAAAGCTTTACATTGCATTCCAACCACACATAAAGGGTCGATTCAGACCACTGGCCTCACACTAGAACCCAGCACGGCTTTGCTGGGCTTTACTGACTACAAAGAAAAACTTTTTATTCTAGGAGTTTAGTGATAGACCTAGCAATCACACTCAATTTTTTCTCCCCCAATAGCTACAAAAATTCAAATGGACCCCAAAACCATGAGGCTGTTGCCTTCGATTTGTCCAACCCACGAGACGAGGGAAAGTAGCTGATGGACTTTCTCTTTAAATCAATACAGCAGACCCACAAAAAATGTAATTCAGCAAGAAAGGTTTGCTTGTGGCTCATTTCAGTGAGATGATGTAAGATTCAGTCATTGACGCTGCTCCCTCCCTTCCTTAAAAAAAGGAGATTTGGGCCAAGTCGTCCTTTCTTGCAAAATTCTCCCAATCTGTAACAAACTCAAGAGGCTGCGGCCAGAGCTGACAAAAACCAGGGCCTGCCTCCTCTTCTTTAAGGGGAGCAACCACAACCTTCGGAGAAAAACCAAAGGCACCGGGTCAATTACAGCCCCCACCGATCCAACAAATGGATTAACATTTGCTGATTAGCAGCAGCGTTTTCAGCATGGAGCAGAGCATCTCGAAAACATAGCGCAGCAGGATGGAAACATGCAAATGGCCCATAGTTATTCTGGTGTAGCTGAAATGGGCTCATTTATAATCATAAACATCCTGGAGCCTTCATAAACACGTGAGGCTGCAGCCCTGGCTTTGAGCTCATGGGCTGCTTCAGAAATGAAACAGAAGGCTCCAGCTTTGGCGGGGCTGCCACTTTTGCATGGACTGTCTCTCCGTCTGAGCTTTGTTTGACACCCAACCAATCTCTTTAATCAAAATCATTCCTTTTTTCCTCCACAGGTGAATTTCTGGAAAGTGTCAAGGGGAGGAAGTGCCTCTGTTGGGAAACGGACTGGTGGTGGCAGGCCACCTGCTTATCTGGTTCTCCGCAATGACAAAGGAGGGCCGAGGGTGCCTGGGTGTGAAATGGACAAGACGAATGGCCGGGCATCGAGCAGCTTCTGCACGCATGCCCAAAAACGGCCAGAGAAATAGCTCTCCTGAAACAGGAGCCGCCTCCACACCCCCGACCAGGGTAAATCTTACCGCTTTTCCATGGATCAACAGTACAAGAAAAGGTCAAGGAATTACCACGCCACAGTGGAAAAGATTTCTCCTTCTACGCCACCGAAAAGTACCCATCACAACCATTCTTAATGACGATACTGCCTCCACTTAACAGGCTGATCTGCTGTAAGCCCTTATTCCTCCTCTGGACAAAGAACCATCATTGTGCCTTGCAGCTATGGAATCTGAGATCATTGTGAACACCGTGGTGCAAAAAATGACAAGCAAAATCAAAAGCAGTCTTGAGTTTTGTGTACACATATTAACACTTAAATGCTTCTCCCTAATAAGTGTCGGGATTAACAAATGTTTGTCAAAAGAAACTGTGCTGAGCAATTGAAATCTGATTTGAAATGGAACCACGACGGTCTAATACATATATGCATGAAATGAAGACGTGCCCTAATAAGCGTGGCTCCCACCAAATATCCAATTTACATACATTACACACTAATAATCTCAATTTTAATATTATTCTTTAAAAGGAACTGGATGGGTGGTTGAGTTAAAGGTTTTCTTTTGTAAAATGGGGATAAGAACAAAAGTTGATCCCGGTTGTCCTCCGCCATTAACCACTGTCTCGTTAGAAGGACAATCTACCTCCTCTTTCTTGGGTCCATCCGTCCCCATGAAGCCGTGATCCCACAACTAGACGGAACAGATGCGTGGTCCACAGGCTTGATGAGATGTGCAGACCTACGCTTTGTTCCTGAGGTGTTGAGCAGCAAACAAACATTCAAGTGTTTTTAAGCCTGGTACACCAGGCTTTATGAGAGTTTTTTTCTTTCCTCAGTAGATTATTCATGAAACCGGACAGGTGTACTGGTTATTCAATTACAGCTTATACAAGACCTGGACAAAAATTTGAAATGAGGCCTCGGAGCGTAGCTCTTACCATAGGGATTTATTAATAACAGTTAGACGTTCCTCAAAACAAAACTTTTTTTTTTGGTAATTTAAGCCCATTTTCTTATTTTGTCGTTGGTTTCACTCATAAACCAGAAACGAAAATCTGCCCATCTGCTCTGAACATAAAATGTGTTCATAATAATCCAGATTTATGCCAAATGTATTTTTAAGTATTGCCGAATTGAGAGAGTACTCAAAATTTACGGCCTCTAAGGTTGCAACGAGGACTTCCTCTCTTTAAGGAGGAAAATGCTTAAAATGATCGTAGGAAAGGCTCAGAAAGCTTCTTGGATATCAAATGGCTCTGTAGGAAAAAAAAATGTCAATGATATAAGAGTAAATGAATCAAAACCATATGGATCAAATTTTCCCTAAAATACACAGTTTGAAAAATTAAGGAGGAAAAGTGCTTGGCAAAATGTGTTTTAGGTTTTACCAAACCCAAAACATTTGAAGAATCATTTGCAATGGTTGATGAACCCTGAATGCAGCCAAGTTGGCCCATTTTTGTATACAACATAATAGTAAAAAAAAAAAAAAAAGCTTTCTAGAAACCATGCAACCCCAATGATACTGTATTTCACTCAAGAAATCATTAGAAACCGTCACAAAAAACTGTGGCAATTATAGCCCTGGGATGGGGCTGGGGCATGAAATGATAAAAGTTTGTTAAATTAATTGGCCTTGTTTTGGAGGTTTGGTTCTGTGTGTTCTGGACATGGCGGGGTGGGGGCAGTAAGGGTAGTGTTTCCTGCAAAGGAGAGTTAATTGGAAGAACATGGGCCAAATGTTAATTAGTCTCATGTCTTAAGCATATGGTAGGATTTCCCTGGCGCTCTGTATTCCAAGTCAGCATTCCTTCCTCTCTCCTCCATGTGCAGCAAGGTGCTGGGAACGTGCCATCTGAGTCTGGAGGGGAAATACATGGTCTCTATTTCTCTGTGTTCTTTCTGTACGGTCCCCACACCAAGACAACACAACCTTCCCAAAGAAGGCTGCTACTGCGGGAAAAAGCCCTCACTAGAGAGACTTGTAGGGTCTTCTCAGAAGCTGTTTGCCATTCAGTCTGAGGAGACCCATCTCTTACACGGGGTATGTGGTTCAGTTGAAAGGCAGTTCAGAGGCAGCAGAAAAGGCTGAGATCATAGCCTATCCCCTCTGTCACCCATCCCTGGGACTCTTGTCTCAGATTCCCCAACAGATCCAGTCTCTGGGAGAATGTGAAGCCAACCCCTCCTCTTGGTGAAGCCTTTGGACGACGCCTGCAGGAAAATCAGGTCAAATATCAGTGCTGGACCTCTGAAAGACTCGCTAAGCCATTACACTTCCTCAGCAAGTGAAATGTATCGTTTGTGTTTATATGAGAATTAGTAACAACTGGAAGAGAGAGATTTTGGGCTCTGAAATTGGCCAGCAGTTCACCCTGCCATTTAGATCATTGTGCGGCAATGGTCTCAGTTTTTCCACAAGAAAAATGGTCAAATTCTTCAGATACAGCTACTGTTTCCCTCAGAACAAGAGAAGCTTGAGGAAGGATACCCACGTTTCTAAAATTTCTTGTGAATATTCTAATCTTTTGTCAAAATACATGTCAGTCTATTGCTCCTCAAATCTGACCAGCGGGACAGGTGTGACCTCCTGTGTCACTGTGTCACACCTGTCCCTCATGAAGTTGAGACCCTCCCTGAGAAAAGCACTGAGCAGGACATTTAAGAAATGCCCTGGGGCTGGCTGATGGCTCTGATTCCAGGCTCTAGAAGAATCCTGGCTTGAGGGAGGAGATATGTCCGAGACTCCAGAAGAAAACCAACACTAGGACTCGCACATAGAGAGAAACAAGTCTCATGGGATCCAAGTCTGAATGGCCAGCCCCACCAGGAAGAAAGTCAAACGTGATGCACACATTATTTTGAACAGGTCAATCAGCCTCCACTGAAAAGACCCACAATAAATTGAAAGAATTCAAAAGAATTTAAATCCAATTCCATGTAAGTGAGCTGGTGGGGAAAGGCCAATGCTGAAGTGTTAAGATGGAAAGCTATATACACTATTATTTCCATTATATTTTTTTTCTTTTTTTTAATTTTAACATTCGACATTCATTTCTCATTCACTAGTTTATTATTGCTTCTCCTGCCCCCAAAGCCTTTCTTGCCTTCCTTATTCTGCCCAATTCTTTTTTTTTTAAGATTTTTATTTATTTATTTGATAGAGAGAGATCACAAGTAGGCAGAGAGGCAGGCAGAGAGAGAGGGGGATGCAGGCTCCCCGCTGAGCAGGGATCCCGACGTGGGGCTCGATCCCAGGACCCTGAGATCATGACCTGAGCTGAAGGCAGAGGCTTAAACCACTGAGCCACCCAGGCGCCCCTCCATTATATTTTTTTAAAAGGCCTTTTTTTAAAAGGTAAGACCCAAAAGAGCTGGAACACAGTATGTAAAAATATTAACAAAGGTTGCCCAGGGAAATTTCTTTTTTCTACTCTGAAGACACTTTAAAATTGTTTTTTCCATTTTCTATAATAACCATGCAGGACCTTTATTATCAGGGAAGTTAATAGGAAAAGTGTGTAAAGCAAAAAAGATGTAAAGAGCATATTAGCAAAAAGAATGTCATTTAACATGAACCAAAAACTTTTAAAAACTCATCTCTAGTAAAAGGTTTTAAGATGTGATGAAAGCCTCCTGCCTCTATTTTTCATGAAACCTCTTCCCTCTCTGCTCAACCACGTACTCTCATGGGGGCGATCCTAGACTCTGAGCCAAGGGTCCCAGGTTCCAGTCCCAATTCTCTCTCTAGCCCCTGGTGGTCTTCAGCAGGCCTCAAGCTCTCTGAGCTTCTAGATGACTGGTCTGCAGATTAGATGTCCAGAGAGAAGCAGAGGAAGTGGAGGAGGAAAAGAAGAGGAGAAATGGTAAGATTAGTTCCATTTTTAATATCCTACGATCCAATCTATTCGTAAGCCCTTCTATCTTATCAGCAGGAAGACCGAAGGACCTTTCTTTTCTCTCTTCTTTAAGTCAGAGGTAAACCAGGCTGTTTGGAGTGGGCTATCTTTGAATTATCTTTGGGATATTCCAAATAAAGCCAGACAACCAAAAGTAGGATTGGTCCCCCTTTGCTTAAATAGAGGCAATCCTCAGAAGAAACAAGGAGGAACTTCATTATACTGCCTGTCCCTTTTCTAACTTGCTGAGCATTCGGCAAGGACAAAGACATCATAGATTCCTACTGGTGGTTTCAGAAGGAAATATAGGATCAAAATGCAAAATATCCAGTATACGTACAGAGTAATAAGTAGGGAATTAATATATAAGAGCATAATAAAGAAATACAGGAAGGGTTGCCTGTGGAATTTTCCATTGCTTGATATTGGAATGAATCCCACCCCACTGCCAACTCTGGGATCATAAAATCAAAGAACAGTTCCAAGATTAAGTGCCAATGACTTCAGTTACATAATAGTAATAGAATAGAATAGAATGAAATAGAATACGGTTATTATAACATACAAGAGCTCATAGACTTACAAGAAGCTAGGACTTTCACTTCGAGAATACAGATCCGTGTCATTATTTCTTTTCTGATCAACACGAAAGAAAACCAAGGGTGTCCTGGGTCTCACCTTGCAGAAGCGGTTAGGGTTAGTTTACTTTTTATGAAAACTTTCACAACCCAGTCGAGTTCAAAAAAGTTCTGCTACGGCCCCAAACAATTGATGTTAAGAACCGCAGAGATAACTGCTTCTGATGTGCCTTCTCAGTTGTGGAGGAGGCTTCTATAAATCTATAGAAATGCTATAAATCTGTCATTTTAAAGAGGAATCTACTAACAGAAGTCCATGATATTCATGCAAAATCCCATTCACACATGCCAGCACTTGGAAATTAAGTTTATTAAAGTCCTGTAGGAAGGCACGTTTATTGTTTTTCATGTTGTTATTTTTCAGCCAAGGTTTAAAGCCACCTCTTATTTCTTATCCCAGGATGTGCTATAGGAATCTATGAAACTTAATTACATTGACTGTTACAAAAAAGGATTTATGAACTTTTGCCTCCAGGCAGAAATGTTTATTTCATTGCCTTTGCTATTCATTCTTTTCAACTCCGATGGCTTTGAACTTTTCAGCTGCTCAGAGTTATCACCGTTGTGCAGAGCCCAGGACCTGCACTCCCAAGACGCAAACCACAAGTTGAAGAAAACGAAGAAGGCGAAGATATAGGAGTCGTTATTTTGGCCACCCTTTGTGCCATTAAAATCTCATTTTCTGCCTATTAGAATGCCCTCTTGGTGCTTAGGCGGTGGTGATAGTCAGTGATTAGTGTGTAATTGAGTATAATTGTCTTTTCACTTTTCATTTCTGTCATTCTGAGCTCCTCTCTGTTTTTCTAACCACCAAGAGGAAAAAGGGGGTTAAGAAAAGATAAAGCTGTTGAAACTCTCACTCTCGGCCCTGAAGAGATTCTCGATCGCAATTATAGATTGCAACCCCGTTGTGACATTTCTCCAAATTTAGTGGGCAACTATCCTCGCCACCTGGGCCAAGAGCTCTCTAATAAAATCAAGCGATCTGTATTTAAACAACTGCTAATAATGTCAACCTCAGACAGATGCCACATGGAGGAAATTTATCCAACCCTCTGACATGCAATTATCAAGGCAATTTATTAATATGATCTCTCAAGAAAGGCTCATAGTCCAATGCAAATTAGAAAAACAATTACAACATTCAAGTATCCATATATTCCCAAAGTAGCAGTAATTCTCCTAATTTGTGCATTTATAACTCATTTATCCCAGAGTTCTGGATCATCAGCCTGTCTCCCTCCACACAACCTGCTTGCTTCCTCTCCAATTGTTTTAATAAAGCGTTGGTGTTTTCCTACTAGGTGCTTTTGTTCACAACCAGATCAGCTGATCAGTTACTTTTTTAAACAAACAAACAAACAAACAAAAAATGTGTCTACGCTTCTGACCCGAAGCTCAGAACTAGGGAGTGGACTGGATCAGTGCCTTGACAATGAGATATAAACACAGACTCTCCCTGATTACATTAAAAATCACTTGGATTGTAAGCCCAAGCTACAACTTTTGATACAGCCCGTAGGAAGGGTGGAGAGAAAGGAAACCAGAAAACTGAAATCATGTGGCTTGTATAAAGAATACATTATGGTTTAAATTTGGCAATTCATTATATGACCGCCTAGGGGAATTGACTGTTTGGTTCTGGGATACAGCAAATCGTCTGTCTGGAAACACAGGACTGACCTGAGGTGAAAGGCCATTGCCAATGGCGGGGTTCATGGGGTTGGAGGGCCCAGACGGAGGCACAAAGCTGTCTGTATAGCTGGAAAATCCATGCCGGGTGCTGGGGAGGCAGTAGGCAGAGCTGCTGTCTGGGTTCGAAGGAATAGTGCTTTGGTGTACGGTGCTCGGAGGAAGCGGCTGAGGTCTGTGAACGGTGCTGCTGGGATCCGACACGGCTGCAATGAAGAAGATTGTCAGCTCTAACACTCCTCGCAGGCTGGCAGGAAAAGTGCGGGGCCAAAGTTCGCACCCCCGCCCGAGCCGCCGGGAGTATCGGTCGCTCAGACCAAAGATGAACTTGAAACTGTGTTTCTTACCATGCACAGAGAACCACTCATTCCAAACAGAGCCGCGTCACTGCACCAAAGTGCAAGGACGTAACTTCTTTATATACTTTCAGGGCAGACTCACCCAGAACACGAATGCAGAAATCACATGAACAATGAGAACAAACCTATTTTGGGTAGCGAATATTATGAATCCGCCTAAGAACAAACCAGTGTCAGAATCGCAAGTCTCGCGTTTCGTATCAAACGCGCTTTCAAAGCACCTAAATATTCATGTGAAATGCCTGGAATGCTATCTTTCATAATCCCAGAGAATTCAGTCTTCTCACTGATCGCATTCACCTCTCTGCGCCGTCCAACAGTGACCTGATCAAAGCTTACCTTTGCTCTAAGGCTGCTGTGGTTAGTAACTCTCACAGAACTTCAGTGAACTGCTGACAGGAGTGCAAAGGTAGAAGCAAAATTTTAACCAAAAATAAGCAAATGGCATATTTATTTAGGAAAGTTGTTTGGTTTGGTTTTATTGTTTTGTTTTGTTTTGTTTTAAAATACGGAAGCAAGGTTTCCTGGGTGGCTCAGTGGGTTTAAGCATCTGCCTTCAGCTCAGGTTGTGATCCTGGGGTCCTGGGAACAAGCCCCATGTTGGGCTCCCGGCTCAGTGGGGGGCCTGCTTCTCCCTCTCCCTTTGCCCCTCCCCCACTCATTCTTGCTCTCTCTCAAATATTTTTTAAAATAACCTAAGGGGCACCTGGGTGGCTCAGTGGGTTAAGCCTCTCCCTTCAGCTCAGGTCATGATCTCAGAGTCCTGGGATGGAGCCCTGCATCAGGAGCCTGCTTCCCCCTCACTCTCTGCCTGCCTCTCTGCTTACTTGTGATCTCTCTCTCTCTCTGTCAAATAAATAAATAAAATCTTTTAAAAAATAAAATAAAATACTGAGACAGTGTTATAACGTAGCTCTTCTAGGGCAATCCAGCTATGTCACCGAACAATGTAGCTTTCTGAAATGGGACAGGTAAACCTCCAGGACAGCCTGATATCAGGTCATTAACACCCAAACAACAGCAATGTCAGCATCGAGGAAGATCTCCCAGCAGCAGAGAAAGCAATGGGGAGTTCTATTTTATCCCCTCCACTCCCTCCGTACCTTGTGGAATAGCTGTGGGCTGGTAAGACGTCTCCGACAGCTGGTATGTCGGCAGGGTCGGCATGGCAGTGGGAGGGAACCCCCCCGGAATGAGGTGGTTGAAAGCCATCAGCTGATTGGCCCCAGCTTGCTTCCTCCATCTCGCACGGCGGTTGCTAAACCAAACCTATGGATTTAATTTAAAATTTGAGGATTTCACTGATGAAATAATAGTACATTCTTAATGAATTTTTCATGCTAAAACAGATTAAAGGCCCCTGACTGACAGGGCAAAGAGATGCAAGAGCCCTCCATCTTCTGTGTTGTTTTGCGGAGAGAAAGGACAGTTCAGTGTCAGGGGTCAGGAAAGGGGCTTCCTGGAACTTCCATGGTCCTGCAGAGCCCCCACAAGCCCCGGGATGACCATGGGCAGGAATGGCTGAGCAAGAGTGGAAGCCACTGGAACTCTTCCTCATGGTCGCCATCACCAACACCTACACGCCTTCACCTATCACAGCACTGTAGGGAGCGTGCATGAGCTTCCTTGATCTGTACGTGACCTATGTCCTAACTGGGTCTTGCCTATCACACTAACTTTGTATTTAATATTTTTATCAGTCTGTCTTTGCACTTCTATGGTCATTACAGACATAGCTCCTATATTGTCCTGTAAACTGACCAGGAGGAGAAATGGAGCCTTGTACCATCCCTTTTCAAAGTTGAGACATTGCTCTGATCTTAATGGAAATAAATACCAAAGAGGTATGTCAAGAAATGAAAGCATTTTATCTAAGAAGATCCCTTAAATAATTAGTTTATTATTTCTTCCAACAACAGCTTTAAGCACCTATAATACTCTGTGCCAAGTACGGAGGTACATTCAGAAAAAAATGGTATAATATAATAAAATGCCTTTGGAGAATTCAAAGCCGGTGTATTTTGGTAGATAGCTGGGGAGAAATGGTGATAATGGGAGTAAGAAATGTAACTGAACATCTAAAATGTTAAGGAATTGTGATATTAGGCTTTTAACAGACCCCATCACCTTGTCCAGTTTTTACATCTGCGGCTTAAATGTGGAACTTCAGAGGATTTGAGAGAGTGCTTTTATGATGTTTCTCCCAAAATTATAGAGTATTTCTACCAATTAAAGGTATCCTAATTCCTATATGGAAAGTTCGTTGAAAACTTCATAAAGATAAAACATCGTGCTTGCAGTCAGAAGGATAAAGGAGTGAACCTTGCTCCCCAGTAACCTTCAGGCTTATCCTCTGGAATTCACAGAGTCCTCAAGGAAACCAAAATAAGAGCTCACGAGAGGAAGAAGCTCCATATTTGGAAATGCAGAGAATCAGGGAAAGTTTTGAGTAGAGAGAGTTTGAACTCATTTTAGAGTATGGACATGATTTCAACAAAAGGTCACTCTAGATGGAGGTGATAATGAAGTAGACCAACTTGTCTAAGGAAAGGTAAGACATGATTTCCTTATAGAACAAAATTAACAATTTTACAACTTAACTGAATTTTTCTGAAATCGTGGAAACTCTTGAAAGAGTAGAGGCAGGAATTTCTCCCTTTGGGAGCAAAAAAGCCCAGTTTAACACATACCTCGCCAAAGCATCTGCTTAACCTTTGCTAGTCACCCAAGCACTTGTCTGAAAAGGAGTCTGGTCTTCTCCAGGCACATCATATGATACTGGTAAATAAAGCTGTTTGCACTTCTTCAAAATACTAACATTTAATACTCTTTAAGTTTCCAACAGGAAAAGAAGGTAAGTCAATATTTTTCCATGTTGATGCATAATTGAGTTAGAGTTTTACTTAACTTAATAAATTGCCACCTGGGATAATAGACCCCTGAACAAGCCAGCACTCCATTTCAGGTCTGCAGCAACTGTGTTTGCTCACTGTGAATCTGAGCGTCTGTAACCAGGTCGCGCCCAAGTGTCTGGAACAAGCTGCTTTGGGATGAGGACGTGGAGGGTAGTAAATGGGCCGCTTCCGTGCCTGGAGTGTGCTGTGTTGTATCACACACCATGGTCATAGTTTACACTAAAAACCTTGAGATTAATCAATCACCCCCAGCTCAGAGGTAGCAGTCTTCGACACTGATCTCAACCAACCTATATCCAGGGCATCTCCTGCTTTCGGCTGGGAAGAGCCTTGAATTTCCCAGAGTTTCGATGTGATTTCATTCATTCAGACTTACCAGCCTCGATTCTACTGGTGAGATCCTTTAGGAAGAACCCAGAGCTCACACTTCCATCATTTAAATAACATGCCTCGGATCTCTTTGGGCCAACTTCCTCCTGTAACCCTTAGATAAGTAAACCAGGTTTGATCTACCCAGTGGATGGCTATGCCTGATCACCTTCATTGATCTCAACCTACTGTTGATCCAAGATCATTCTCACTCCTCCATAACTCAATTTTTTTTTTTAAAGATTTTATTTATTTATTTGACAGACAGAGATCACAAGTAGGCAGAGAAGCAGGCAGAGAGAGATGAGGAAGCAGGCTCCCCGCTGAGCAGAGAGCCCGATGAGGGGCTCAATCCCATGACCCTGGGATCATGACCTGAGCCGAAGGCAGAGGCTTTAACCCACTGAGCCACCCAGGCGCCCCTAACTCAATTTTTTTTTTTTTTTTTTATATATCAGACATGTCTTTGCCTAAGTAATAGATTGGAAGAAACATCATAACTTTCTATAGATAGCTTCAAATATCCAAGAGACTGGGGATGTAAGGTGTTGGGGGTTTTCTTTTCATTTTTCCAAAATGATCCAAATACTGAAGACACTGAGTAAACCCACCAGCAATTGCAGTGGAAAGTTCTCACATTTACAATACAATATCGATTATGCCTACAAGAAAAGCTGAAGAGAAATAGTTGAGAAACAAATCTTTACTAAAAAACAAACTTTCAACAGGAGGTTCAAGAGTCTGCCAGTGGAAGGAATTCAACTGATGTTTAAATTTAGGCTAAATAAATCCAGAGGGCTATTTAGTCCTGAAAGAACCAGAGACTCCCGAGGAGTGAAGACTCTTCTTCCTGTCGCTGGGCATTTAAGCAGACTTTTTATCATCCTGCCTTGTCAGCCTTCTGCATCTCCTAAAACCAGCTGTGTCTGCCAAAAGTAGCATTGAAGATAGATAAATACATACATACATACACGCACTGAAGCTACAAATCAGAAAGAGGTCCTTGCCTTCTTTATAATTTGAAACTCATAAAAGACATACCTGCTATTTTTAAAAGGAAAAGGGTGCCCTTGAAATAACCTCCGTTTTAACCATCTAAACTGACCAAGCACAGTGATCCTGGGATACTGCTATGACCCTGTCTTTACTTGAAAGACATTCCCTTTAGTACCCAGAGGTCTTTGATAACTCAATATTGTTTCACTAATTCCTAACAATCAGTAATAGTCTACTAAACGAGCTGCTTGAGTGTGTAACACCAAAGAAGTTCATCTAAACTGGGTGGAAGGCATTATAACTCAGTTGTTACAACTACCAGAAACTTCTCTTTGGTTTCAAAAGAGTAGCAATGGCCCCAGAAACAAACTGGCCTTGATGTTCTAAAGGAGAGTATGAGTGTTCTGCCAATGTCTTAGCCAGTAGGGCAGAAAGAGCAAGTTTTACAAAGTTCGCTATCACCTGTTAAATGTAATTCTAGGACCTATAATGCAATGTAACCCCACCCTCCCCACACAAAACCTGGCCTTCCACACTACAGTTAACACGGTTAACAAGCAGGGCAAGAGGCAGATGTTGGTCGATAACTACTATTACCTACAGTTAAATGCTGATAATTGCCTATATACCACACGATGTCAAAACCCTCCCACAAAGCAAGTTTTTAACTTTAATTGATAAACTGCAACCTGGTTCATTTTCACCTGCCCCTGGATATCTCCCTACTCATCTGTCTCTTTGCAGAGCCCTTCCACAAAGCTGTACTCGTGCTTTTTGGAAATGATCTTCAGACCCATTTCTGAAGTAATATAATATCCAATAAATTTTCAAAGCAAAATTTCAATGGAAAGATCCTCATGATATCACGATAACTAGGGGAAAAGGATAAGACTCACAAAAAATAATAATAATAAGGTTTTCATCATTTTTTCTCTTCTTGGGTCAAAAAAGTAACCAATGTGTTCAGACTCTCAAAAATATAAGTTGGGGAAAACTTTGTACTTGATTTAAGATTTATTTATTTGAGAGAGAGAATTCATGAACGGGGGGACAGGGCAGAGGAAGAGGAGGAGAGAATCTCAAGCAGACTCCTCCCTGCTGAGCACGGACTCGACATGAGGCTCAATCTCAGGACTCTGGGATCACCACCCGAGCCAAAACCAAGAATTAGACATTTAACCAACTGAGCCCTGAAAACTTTGTACTTCCAACAATGTAGTAATACTTTTTATTCACATAGATGAAATGCAGCCCAGGCAAAAGTTGACTCCCAGGCCCCCCACTTTGCTAACTCTATGACCTTGAACAAATTGTTTACTACTTAGGGGACTCTGCTTTCTTATCTACTAAATGGGAGGAATAAAAACTTCACAAGAGGGACGCCTGGATGGCTCAGTTGGTTAGCAGCTGCCTTCGGCTCAGGTCATGATCCCAGCGTCCTGGGATCGAGTCCCACATCGGGCTCCTTGCTCGGCAGGGAGCCTGCTTCTCTCTCTGCCTCTGCCTGCCATTCTGTCTGCCTGTGCTCGCTCTCTTGCCCTCTCTCTCTCTCTGATGAATAAATAAAATCTTTAAAAAATAAAAAAAAAAAACTTCACAAGATTGTTGTGACAATTAAATGAGACAATGCGATCAAAGCCCTCAGAAGAACACCGAAGAGATATAGAGTGTTCAATAAATGGTAGCTACTGATTATGAAGGTCACGTTGCCATCTCTGTCTTAGCCATCCAAGAACTAAAGCTTCGCTTTGTTTTCTTAGCTCTGTGGTCTATAGCCAAAGCCTTTTGTGCCCATGAACAAACATGAAAGTGCCCACATAACACCTCAAATAAATTCAAAGCCAGTTTGGCTTCAATGGAGACTTAGGTCAAATTTGCTTCCAAGTTTCATGGATTAGTGCTAATTGTCCCACAGTATAAGCCTAATTTTGCCGATTGAGAAATTACTGGTTCCCCCTTTTGGTGTGGTCCCAAAAGGCGATCTGACCTGCATTAGTCCAGATGGGTTGTTTCAAATGCAACTTGAAAAATGGGGAGAGAATGAAATGCTTAATGCTCAAAAAGAGAATTCACAAAATTTAAAATGCCTGATTAGGGGCACCTGGGTGGCTCAGCGGGTTGAGTGTCCAGATCGGCTCAGGTCATGATCTCAGGGTCACAGGACTGAGCCCTGCATCAGGTTCCCTGCTCAGTGGGGAGTCTGCTTCCCCTCTCCCGCTGCCCCCCCTCACTCATGCTGTCTCTCTCTCATGCACTCTCTCTCTCTCTAAAATAAATAAATAAATATTTTTTAAAAAATAAAATAAAATGCTTGATAAACACTAGATTCAGTAATGTCTAATGTGACGATGCCCAATGCCCAACATAGTACTTTCCAAGTAGGTAAACTCAGGACCAGCTGCTTATCCCTGGGCCTTCTCATTCACTCTATATCCCGTCTCTTTCCACATCACTCAGCCTTTCTATCATTGCTGCTCTCCAGCTCAGACTGCTGTACAAGGAGCAAGTTGGGGAGAGAACGCATAAGGTTGATGAGGAGAAGCTCCATGCTTCCAGGAATGTCCAAGCGTGGCACACAGGCACACTCAACTGCAGCTTCATTCATTCCCAACAGCAAACTCCAGGAGCAAATTTCAGGATGATCGTATTTTTGCATCATTAAGGAATTCAGGGCCAAATATTCCATACCTATCTTCACTTCTAAACTATACAGATCTGTTGGATGACTTTAAATCCCCACTGGATCAAAAACACAAGAAACAAGTGCTAGCGAGGATGTGGAGGAAAAGGAACCCGCGTGTACTGATGGTGGGAACGCAAACTGGTGCAGCCACTATGCAGAGCAGTACGGAGAGTCCTCAAAAAATTAAAAATTGAACTCCCATACGACCTAGTAATTCCACTACTGGATATTTTTCCAAAGAATATGAAAACACTAATTTGGAAAGATATATGCACCCTTATGCTTATTGCGACGTTATTTACCATAGCAAAATTATGCAAACAGCACAAATGTCCTTCCATAGATGGATAAAGAAGATGGAGCAAATATATACAATGGACTATTACTCAGCGCTAAAAGTAAAATGGACTCTTGCCATCTGCAACAACATGGAGGGATCCAGAAAATGTAATGCCAAGTGAAATAAGTCAGAGAAAGACAAATGCCATATGATTTCACTCATATGTGGAATTTGAGAAATAAAACAAACAAAACAAAGAGAAAAGCCAAAAACACAAACTCTTAACTATGGAGAACTGACGGTTACCAGAAGAGAGGCGGGTGCAAGTATGCGTGAAATAGGTGATGGGAACGGAGAGGACTCTTATCGTGATGAGCGCTGGATAATACGTAGGATTTTTGAATCACTCTCTTGTACACCTGAAACTAATAAATCATTGCATGTTCACTGTACTGGAATTGAAATTAATCAATCCATCCCTACTGGGCTTCTGTGAGAACCTCCAATTACTGATGATAAGTCATGCACCTAGTTATTTTTAATTGGGAATAGGAAAGGGGGCCATGGTATTTGAGAAAATGACAAAACCAGGGATACCCCCCCCCCGTTAACGCTTGTGTACACACACACACACACACACACACACACACACAGAAGCAGAGGCAAAGGCACAAAATTGTGTGTACAAATCTCAAGACTCCTCTTGAAGTCCATCCATGATTATCCTGGTCATCTGTAAACCCAGACTGAGATCATCTGATCTAACCTATCCCATATTTTAAAATTAAAAGGAAAAACAATCTGAAACCAGCAAGATTATAGCAGAGTTAAGTGACTTCCTTAGCAGAACGCATTTGGCAAGCTGAAACCAAAACCCCCATCTTCTGACTCCTGCTTCAATACTGTTTCCTCAAACAGCTTCCTCTGCTCTCTCTTGTTATCCTGGGGATAAAAGAGGGCTACCTCCCTACTTTGTGGAGCTCTTAGGTGGAATATTTACTAAAACTGTGGCACATCATAAATAGTTGCGTTCTTCCCCACGAAACTTTGAGGCTTGCCATTATTTGCATAATAATACCCAGGAGGTGAATTAGGCAAATTAGTCTTTGGTGTACAATAATTCTCAGATTGTGTCCTCAGATTTGGCTGTGATAAACACAACAGAGCTACTGGCTAAACAAATATTTAGGAAATACTGACAAAGGCCTAAGTTATTATATTAGTGCCATCTCTACCCAGAAGACTTTAGAAATATTTTACTCAGGGGAAAAAAAATATATAGAATGTAGACCTGTTTGAGGGTTTTTTTCCACTGGGTGTTTGGTTTTCCCAGGTGCCCCAAATTAAACTAACTCACACTTTCTGGCTATCACTCAAATGGAGCTGACGTTGCTACTGCTTTCCCAGATCCTTCTAAAAACTAAAGGATTTTGTTCTGGCATTTTAATCAGTGATTAACTACTCCTTCTTTTTCCTGCTGTGTTAAGTAAAAGATCCATATGCCGGGTGTTGTAGGGAATTTGTTAGGCCGTAGATCATAGCTGTGGTGCAGGACATGATGTGTCTCAAGGGAACTAATGAAGCCATAAGGAATGTAAAGAGTCATCGGGTTAAAGCCACATTAGGACAGCTGTTAGGTTAATGAGGGCCCTGCTTTGGAGAGGAGGTCACTGTATAGAAAAATATGAACCACTCTTTATTGGTTTGATCCCGTGTCCTCTGTAAGTTAATGGGCCTTTCTTATTCTCCTCGGATATTCATTGAGCCAGATGTGAATGCTGGGCACTGCACAAGCCGCATGGGTTTGAGATTTAGTCTGTCCCCCATCTTTGTTTTTGGCAAAAGCAGGTATGACGGACAACACAGAACCTTTTCAGTTTTCCATCACTCTCTTTGTTTGATTTCTTTAAAATCAATGTTTATTTTTTTTTTACTCTGAGTACAGAGCTGATCTCCTATCTGTCTGAAGAACGGACTCGGGATGTGGGCTTGGCCAGACAAAGAATATAGGGATCAAATCCTGGAATGCAATGGGCGCTCTATAAAGGTTTGCTGGAAGAATGGAGAGTGTGAACAGATCTGACTTCGGATTTAAGCCAGGTGTCCACAGAACTGTAATAAAAGCAATTAGATTTGATACATACAATATTTATAACATTGTTATAGATCATATCATGATTCATATACCACATATGGTATTCTATCATACCATATTTATGTATGTAAGTTATCATAATCTGTGGTTAGTGGTGATCATTTCTGGAGAGGCACACCATATCCCAATGTAACAGGTAGATAGAGTCAATACTCCCCGCTGTAAAACATCTGTACTGTAAGGCTCCACGCATCTGTGACTCCATTCTTTGCTCACCCTTCCACCCACTTCCAGCTTACCCAACCTGTTGCCTACTTTCCACCTTTTGCCACTGCCCTTTCTTTCTGTTCCCATAGCCCCTAACCCACTCATGCCCACAGCCTCCACTGCCCTTCACATCAACTGTGAGAGCCCTTGCCTGAAACCCAAGCCCACCACAGGATGTCCTCAGCCTAGGTTTCCAACCATATTCCTCCCACCACCCTACTTCTTCCTACCCTCCAACCAAACTGAACTAGTCCGTATTCCTTTGACACAAGCAAAAATGAAGGATCACCAGGTATGTGACTCACATGCATCCAACTCCCTGCGCTTTTACCCACAGTATTCCCTCTTACTAACACTCTCCCCACCCTCCCTGTCCAGAGAATTTCTATTTAGCTTCAAAGGTTCATCTTAAATCTGCCTTCTGTGTGAGCTTCTCTTGTTATCCAGCAAGATCTCATTCTTTCCTCTTCTCAACTCCCACTGCACATTGTTTCTCTCTTAGGTTACTTATCATAACTGGCTTTTTAAACTATCTGTGTTTACCTCATTAACTCATTAATACTAGACTGGAGCTCCTTGGGAGACTTGCCTTAATGCATCTTAGCTTTCCTTCACTTTCTTACCTCTACGGTGATGTATGGCAAGTCAGGTTGAATAAGACAATCACTCTGACTAGGCTCTGTACCCTGGGAGAGGCTATTTCTGTAAAAGCCTAGAATAGGAGAGGTAGAGAGCTGCATAGAAGAAAGGAATGATCAATCTAGAAACCATATCAACCGATCGGTTTACCTCTGAGTCTCCAGGCTCGCTTTGACGATGAAAGTCAAGTAGCTGGAAAGAACACATTTCTAGATAAAGCAGCTTAACTTGAGGAGTTTCAGGATACCCTAAGACATTTTTCAGCCTTCAAACAGTGTTTTACTATCTTCATTAATGCTGAAAATGTTACTCTATCAATAGAAAGTTATTAAACCAACGAAGTCTTTCCAGAGAGTTCAGAGTCGTTCTAAGAGTTCAGAAGATCCTTCAAACCATTCCTAAAATAATAGTTATTTGAAATGTTTCAGGACGATAACAGCCTTAGAAGGAATTTTTCTTTATACACCTTTGCCCATCCTCATAATTGAAAAGCCATCAAGAGCAAGTATATAGAATCCAACTACATCTATCACTAACTAGTTTTAGGACTGTGGGTGCTCACTTCAATAGTCTGACCAAAAAACGGGGGGTAAATAACAGTATCACCCTACAGTTCTAGTGACGAGGAGATGGGTTAATTCCCATAAAGCACTTAGAACAGTGCTTGGCACAAGAGGACCACTCGCATTTGCTTGCTTTGCCTGAAGTCCATATAGTGCCCCGTGTGTAACAAGGACTCACAAAATGGGGAGTGACCAACAGGAACTGACACACTTATATCGGACATAATTGTTTTCTCCTATTAATGATAACCAAAGGCTAAACTAAGAATGCACATTTTCTTAAGTAACAACAACAACAACAACAACAACAACAACAACAAAAACCCTAAGAATGTAAAGCAAACAAATAGGTCATTTTAAAATTGATCTACATAAAATACTTGTATCCAACAGCATGACAGAAAAGGAGCCAAACATACTGATCACATTGATAAATTTAATTAGACTTACCAACCTCTTAATTGAGAAAAAAAAAATAATTGTCTGACTGGTTAGCAAAGTAAAATACTGCTGGATACAATAATACAATAGACGTACCTAAAAACAAAAGAAATTCGGTGGGGGTGGGTGTGATCAGGCAAATACAAATAAAAATTAAAAAGAGGTCAGGATAGTGCCATCAGGACAAGGCAAAAGACAAAGAAAAGACACTAGAGAAAACGTGGTGGAAACTTTATGCTACTAAAGGCTACAATTCACAATGAAATGCCATTCCTAACGTATTTATTCTCTGGATTTAAAATCTGCTTTAGAGACGCCTGGGTGGTTCAGTGGGTTAAATGTCTGTGTCTGCTCAAGTCATGATCTCAGGGTCCTGGATCGAACCCCACATCCAGCTCCCTGCTCAGCGGGGAGCCTGCTTCTTCCTCACCCTCTTCCTCCTCCCCTTGCTCATGCTCGCTCTCTCAAATAAATAAAATCTTAAATAAAGTAAAATCTGCTTGAGATGAGAAGACACTACTTTGCTTCCTGTCCGGATTTAATCAGGGCATGGATGTTTAGAGTCAGTACCTGAACTCGAGCCTCGGTGAGCTTTGCCCTCTGTGCCAGTTCCTCCCTGGTATAAATATCAGGGTAGTGGGTTCTCTCAAAAGCTCGTTCCAGTTCTTCAAGCTGTTCTGCTGTGAAAGTTGTTCGGCTCCTGCGCTGTTTTCTCTTTAGTGGCAAATCTGGTTCGGAGTCAATGTCGGAGCCTTCATCTGACTGGGGTGCTGAGGCTAAGTGCACGGGAGAGGAAAAGTAGTAAAACAGGAGTCAAAAAACAAGTTTGACCAAGACTGAATGATTCAAATCCTGAAGTACATCCCCAGTGTCTTCGCACAGACACCGAGCCCCTCTGTGCGGTATCGCATTATTAAATGATATTTAATCTCTTCCCCTATTTTGTCTCCAAGCCCCCAAGGCAGAAATCATTGTTCTTTGCATCTGTCACCTAGGTCCATTACGAGATCTTAGAAAACAGGGACAGACATGATTCCATTTGTATGGCCCTCGTGCTTAGCACTTGTGTTTGATGAATGAATCAAATTTAGTGTGGTTCCAAATAAACTTTTGCCACCTTTTACAGGAGGAAATCCATTAACAAATGTGACTCTTTTTTTAATTCCAAAATTGACCTAATATCTAAAAAGTCAATAATAGTAAAGTGTTGCAGGATTCCTCCAGTTTATAGACTCTACTCCCATAAGAGAAATCATATTTAAATTCATGATCTTATTACCACATATTGAGACGTTGTTACTGTGAACCTCAAGAACAGACTCGAGAAAAGGCAGGCATAGTCTAGCAAACTGTCCCTAAACCGAAGGTCAGAGTCTGGGTCTCTGCTGAATGGTGAGCAGTTGCCCAGAACTGCTGCCTAATTTGAGGAACACAGTGCAAAATAAAAATGCAAGTTCCTGTGTTCAAAAATTATTGCAGGGGTGCCTGGGTGGCTCCGTAGGTTAAAGCCTCTGCTTTCGGTTCAGGTCATGATCCCAGGGTCCTGGGATCGAGCCCCGCATAGGGCTCTCTGCTCAGCAGGGAGCCTTTCGTCCTCTCTCTCTGTCTCTCTGCCTGCTTCTCTGCCTACTTGTGATCTCTGTCTGTCAAATGAATAAATAAAATCTTTAAAAAATAAATAATTTTAAAAAAAAAAATTATTGCAAATTTTGGGATGGCCACACACAGCGTAAAAACCAAACACAGAGCCCTTCTAAGCACGGGCTGTGGGTAGAAGACTACATAGGTCACATGTCCCAGAAACCAGCCCTGCTGCAGGCCCCTCCCCAGCAAAGTTTGAATTTGCCTGTGTCAGCACGCATCAGGGAAGGAGGTCCTGCGTATTAGTGGGTGAGTATCTACAGACAAGAAGGAGGGACTGGGAAATGAGTTAGGAATTTACACTGGTGATACAACATGGCTCCTATGAGTTCCTTCAGTAACTGAGTACCTGTCAACCTGAGAAGGTTCTGAGGTTTGAGCACACCGCAGACACAGGGCACTGGGCAGGAAAGCAGCCCTCTCCCAGAGGCCCTGGACATCAGGGCAGTAGCCGAGGGCCGTCAGAGAGCTCTCGGGCACCTACTCTGAGCAGAACTCGGGAGCCCGGCCAGCCATGCTCCTAAGCATATCCAAATACACTCTGAAAACCCCCCAGATAAATAGGGGATCCTCCGGGGAAGGGGCTGAAATGTGCTGTTGGCAAATGGGGAAGGAAATCCAGAAAATTGTAGATTATTAATGTCACTGTCAAGGTAAAACTCCTTTGCACTCTCAGGCTGTAGGACCTGGGGAAATTCAGGTGCTACCAGAAGCAATGTCAAAATGCAGTATTTCCTACACTCCTCATTCTCTTTTATTTAAACGCAAACTCAACTCTGCCCTACAGAAATCTAAAATTTCGTTCTACTTCAGTACATTATAGTATAGTATAAGCTGCCCAAAGGGGTGTACATCCAAAATAACCCATAAATAGAATTCTAAGTTCTTTTAATATTTAAAACTTTACAACTTATTCACATTCAAACTGTAAAATTAAGAGAGTAAATTAATAATCTATATGACAAATTAAAGAAAAACAAGTGCTTATAGATAAAAGCGAAAGGGAACTATGATATACAGTACATCTACTGTACATTAACCATTATGTTTGGTGTTTCAATTATGTTGCCTAATTTGATATAAAATGGTCTAATTTGATATAAATCTTATTTTAGGATACTTAAAAAAATGAAACTAGACTTGCTTTAAGTGTGGGAATATTTTAAAGGAAAACTAACATGCTGAGAAATGTGCATTGCATTATAAACTTCAAAAGCTCACAATACAACTTACATGTGTTTGTGTTTGATAAATGTGAGTCAAATTAAAAAAGCAGTAATTTGCACATCACTGTAGAGCAGTGGATCTTGAACTTTTAGAGCATCAGAACCTTCTGAAGAGCTTATTAAAACACAGACTGCTACCCCCCCCCCAATTTCTACAGTTTCTATAGTTTTGGGGGGGGGTGGATACCAAGTCTGCTGGTCCTAAATGATCCTCTGAGAACTACCTCTATAGGATAATCCATATTATTATTTTCTCTCCCAAAATTCCCAAGTACTTAAAAAATTTCCTGCTGTAACTTATCAAAACAATGGTTCCACATACATATTTTTAAATTTTAAATAGTATACTTCCCAGATTATTCATTCCCTTAAGATAATAAATCACCATAAAATGCTTCCCTTCCCTGCCCCCAGTTTCTGTTGCCCTGACTTTTCTATCTTCTGTGAATTCAGGTGAAAAGCCCAATAGCATTTAAGGACTCACCCAAAGCTTCCTTTGCCTGTGAGAACCTTAAATCTTTGGTTACACTTTCTCTTACTATGATCCCATTAGGATAATAGTATGTGGAAATTTTCATGTTTCCTCTGAGAGTCGCAAAGGTTATTAAATCCTCCCAAGTAAATATGATGTGCCATGCACTGTCAGGTCAATTAATCAAAACCGTCTCAGTTTCTGAAGAAAAGGGGCTCCTGAAATGTACAAGTACCAGTGAGAGTTAATTCTGAGGGTCAAGACCACCATGTTTCACCTTAACAACATCCGCCACAATGTAAGCTTAGTGAGCTCAAGGCCTTTCTCTGTCTTGTGCCCTGCTGGACATCTTGGAACATAGTAGGTGTTTAATAAACACAATTGACAGGATGGAAATGCCTGGTAGAATTTAAGATTTTAAGTATTTAAGAATTTAAGAATTTAACTGATTTCTCTTCCCCTATTTTACACCTTACATGGAAATTCTGCCCTTCTGAACTCCCAACAACTACTGAAATGAGATTTGGGAGTCTGTAAATCCTCAAAAAAATTTCAGGAAGATTTTGCAAGTATTTGCATACCTGAATATTTCTGGGAAATAATTATCAACTTTTTCAGAAGATTGTGATTTAAAAAAAAACAAATGAAGAATCACCAACAGCTAATGATTAAAAAGACTCAGAATGTCTGGGAGTTCAATAGGACAGCCTTCGCCACCCAAAATAAAAATTTTTTTAACAAGCTAACAAATCACTACTTGTATTTCTAGACTGTTATGCAAAAGCGACAGTTGCACCTCCCTAAGAAAACTTCCATAAAGCATCATTTCAAAAGACACTGAGGAAATGACTTGCCTGGCTTTTCTGCTGGAAATTTATCTGAACCAACTGATCCTTCTTGGCAATATGAAGCCAAGTGATTTGCACAAGTGATTTCTGACCTTCCTCCATCTTTACACCCCAAAAGGATGTAGGCTTTAAAATATGTTAAGTCAGCGACCCAAGATTAATCTATGAGCTAGGAACTACTAGCTATTTCTAAAGATGGAAATACTACTTTTTTTTTTAATGTCACTCAATAGAAATAAGATTTACAGAGAACATGATAATGTCATGAACTTGAATCATTCTATTTTTATCAAAAATAAACCTGATACTTACATTCCATTATAATAGTACAAAAAAATCATTTTGTTGAAGTCCATCTATTTTACATATTCAACATTAGATCCTTGATACAAAGCACCTCATTTGCTAAATATTACACCAAAGTAAAAAAAACAAGATTTTTTTTTTCCAGACAGCTCCACAGAAATAAATTATATTTGTCTCTGCACAGAATATCTAATGTTCTGACTTGGACATTGCAAGCACCACCAGCAAGACAGTTATCTAAATGAGTTCATAGATTGTGAAGATACAGCAACAAGATCAAATACGATCTCTTTGGTAAAATCTCTTTGGATTATTTCTACTGTCCGGCCCTAGTATTAAGGGGAGATTTTCAATTACATTTAAGTTACTCAAAATAAAAATTCTACACATGCCTTCACAAAGTTTGCTTTATTATTCATTAAATAGAGATATTGTTCCCCAATTTGAAATACCAAAATAGGGCTCATAAGAAATCCATATATTTAACATACAATATATGTTGAATTTAAACTTTTTTAAAATTTTTTAATCCATGTTAACATATAACACACAGCTTTTTAAGTGAAGATTGTATTGCTTTAAATTGAATGATTCTCAGATTTTCTCTCAATCCATATTCTTATCAGATTTTGAAAGTTTTTACTTTATTTTCAAAACTTCCTCACCATCCATTCTCTGACTTAGACATTCATGTAACTCGATGTCTCCAATGAACCTGGAGCAAACCTTTCCAAGAAGATGAGGATTTCTCCCTCTTCCCAATGTAACTACACAAAAATCCTGTGAAATAAATACGCTACTCTACAGAAGAAGGAAATTGAGACTTAGAGACATTGTTCAAATCACACGATTGGGGAAGCTAGGATTTGACCCTGGTGTATGGGTGTATGCTTCAGAAGACATACTTTCTCTCTTCTACCCTGGTATGTTCCAAATAGGTGCTGCTGAGTTTCTTTCCCTCTCTCTCTCTCATACACACACACAACAAAGAATCCTTCTAAAGAGGAGTACCAGAAACAAATCCAAACAGGAATTCCAATGCAAATTATTCAGCTGATTGCCACCTACCCCTCCCATTTGCCCCAGATTTTCAAAAATGTCCTAGAATCAAATAAAATTTATGAAAACACAACAGTTTGATTAATCTTATACACCAAGTCAAACAATTTTCTAATTGAATTTAATTCAAGTCAACGAACATGGAACTCTGTGCATCTTCAAGTATAGTTGTTAAATAAGGATAAACCTCTAAGAAATGAATCAGTTTGCCAAGACACTGAATGAATTTATTTAAGAAAACAAAATAGTCAGTGTGACCATTTGCAGTAGCTCTTAAGAATCATCACCAACTCCTGGTCCTAATCATGACCGACTCCTGGTCCTAAGATCCATCTAGAACATACGACTGCTGATCACAAGCAGTTGAACTGATTCCTCATTTTATATCTTTA
Source organism: Mustela putorius furo (assembly GCF_011764305.1). Taxonomy (NCBI): domain Eukaryota; kingdom Metazoa; phylum Chordata; class Mammalia; order Carnivora; family Mustelidae; genus Mustela; species Mustela putorius. The sequence goes on from NW_025421341.1 coordinate 25,830,076, forward strand.
CTACATCCTTCTTTTTTTTTATTAAAAACATGTTAGTGAAAGGATCTCAAGTGCTGTAAAGTAACCTCGAACTATTATCAAACAAAAGTGTGAGAATAAATAACTCAAATTCTGTTGGCATATTCACAAGTTATTCAGCAGATGCCCCAGAGTGATCACAGGAAAATACTGTCTCTTTCCAGGTACCTCAATGTTTCAGCTCTGTGTTTTGTAAGAAAGTACATTTCTTCCTTTTCTATATCAAGCTAATTATAGGTCTTAGGAAACAAATTTTTCGTTACCCCAATAATTTAATATTAAGATTAACCTTGGGGAAGTGGACAGGATCAATTTAAAAAATAAAAATTAAAGAAAAAAGATCAAGCATAGATAACAATCGTATCCCACAGGATTACAAATTCTTCCTTCAGAAACAAATCAAACCGGGAGGAGAAGGCAGAAGTATTACCACCAGTGGACCAACCATGAAGTTTAATTAAAGAAGGAATTACAGAATTAGAGAGTATGTCTTTGTCCGTTAACCCCTTGTGAACTCTTCTGTAGCCTGAAGAAATATTTCATCCTAGTTAACGCTATTATACATGAGATCTTACCTCAATTTTATAGGGATTTAGTCACGTGGAATTCTATAATTATTGGTTTCCAGACCAATATAATTCAGAGATGGGAGACAGGCAAAAAATGGAGAAACAAAATAATTCACAAGCATGAATTTGGCACACTGTCTTTCTTCTCAGCAAGACCTTTCATTTGAATAATTAAAGAATCAAAACATGACAACCATTTAAACTCTATGTTTGTCCCAGATATAATACAATGCAATTTACAGACACAGAGGAGGTGGGGGGGGATCTCTCTCCGCAGGCTCTGAGGCTGACGTCCTTAGTCATCGGTCATTTACTAGAAGATAACCCCAGACCAAATCAGATGGTCCTTCCATCTCTACTAATCTTGGCAAGCTAGACCTGGCAGCATCGGTACTTAAAGCTGTGTCTCACCGATTCAAAAAAAAATCATAAAATAAAAATAGGAATCACGCCTTAGCGCTCCCTGAAATCATTTCCTCCCCGATCTAAAGGTTTTAGGATATCTGGCAGGTATATTCCACAAAATCTTTAATAGGTCAACTCGAAGTTTGGTGCACCTGCTCAGCTAATCGCAGAACGTCTCCTGTGTTTGTGAGTTTTACCGTCCAACGTGAAGGGGGCCATGGGACAGCTAACTGCTTTCTGATGTGAAGTGGCCCTTTTACATCGAGAGAGATGTGAATGACCTCTCTCGTGTTTACTCGGGTGAAAGCCAGGAGGAGTGAGGCAAGACTGATATTCCCTCACAGGCCCAGAGTAAATGACAAATGACATTTTCCCTTTGTGATCTTTGGGATTTTTGTTGACTTATTTGGAGGCTTTTGTTGGATCCCAAGAAATGGCCTGTGGCTGAGGCCTATTCTACCGATTTCCACGCTCCATCTGTGGAATCCATCAACGGAGCATTTACCCTCATTCAGGGCTCTGACACCTGCCTGGCAGGGAGCAGCAGACACAAAGAAAGCCGGGAGTGGATGAGAAAGGGGAGGTTGGTTTTCTTTTTTTTTTTTTTTTCTCCCTAAAGAAGGGGGGTAGGGGGAGAGGTTGAAATGGATGCACAGTAGGGGTTAATCCAAGCCAGTTGAGAGACTTCAGCACCTGGAATCTTCTCTTCCACATTAATTCACAAGCTGAGAAGTAATCGTCGACATGATTTTTTTTTTTTAAGTGTGTTTCAACTGTATAGATGTCAAGAAAAGGAAAGATAGACACCTCTGAAAGGACAGAATCCAAAGGTAGATCTAGAAAGTGTGTGGGACTTAACACACTTATCAAGCCTTAAAGCCATTCCCAGAATTCCTAACTCACAGCTAGGATTTGAGGAGCTGGTCGTGAGTCACAAACTAGGAGAGATGGTTTATAACCTTATCAGTGGTCCATGGGGGGCCCGGTGGGAGGGGGGGGTCCTTGTTCCCATGGCCTCTAGGACATCTCCAAATGTGCCAGCCAAGAATCTTTAACAAGTACCAAAACAAAACAAGGTAGGACCATCTAGGGCAAGAATATTTGTGGGTTTTCCGGCAGAAAGGTTCTTTTCAGAACCCGAAATCTCATTAGGAGCCTCCAGCCCTGTCCGCGCTCCTGCTCCTGCCCCCGCGGTCCCCACTTGCGGGGCTGGAGCAATGGAACGCTCTTCCCCTCCCCTCTGACCCAAGTCCTTCCCTCGGAAGCCGCCTTCGCCCAGCACGGGGTCATTAGAAGGAAAATAAGCTCCTGCCAGGTTGGTGCTAATCAAAAATAGCACAAATAAACCCTGACACTCAACAACTCCCCGAGTGCCTGCTGCCCTGGGAGGAGAGTACAGATTGGTTATGAATATGGCGGGCGCGGGGGCGGCCGGAAGCCCGCGTGTGCTGCGCGCCCGCCCGCCGGAGATGGCAAGTGCGCCACACCGGCCCGTTGGGTGTTTATTTAAGATAAGGGCTGACAAGCCGAGCAGGCAGACGCGGCCAAGCTGCCTCTGAGGCCTGGAGCGGCACGGCCCCCAAGAACCCCCCAGGGCCTAAGGTCCCAATAACTTTGAATTTCAGGTGCGAGCTGGATCCCTCCCCACGTTACACTGAGAAACCTTTCTTGGGGTGGAGTGGGGTCCCAGCATCCATCACCTGACCAGGCATCCCTGAAAAGGCCCCCTTTGTAACAAGGAAGCTGGAAAGAAAGCCTTGCTTTCCCTTCGTTCATCACAGCCCTGCTAGTGATGATTGTTAGTTTAAAAAACAGCTACATTTAAGTAAAAACGTGCTCGTGCCCCTTCTCTTCCCCTGACAGAGCAGCAACCAAATTCTGTGTTTCAGCACTTCCTTGCAAAGGCTTGGCAGGAAGGAGGAATCACTACTTTTTCAGAGACCCTGAGGCTGTCCCCAAAGAACTCAGAGGCTTCTAGAGCCCTTTAAGACCTGCATGTGACAAGAACGGCTTTTACAGAATGAATCTCTCTCAACAAGAAAAGATGAAGGCCCACTTCCCTTCCCCACCCCTGCCTGCACATGATTTTGTGTGTCTGTGCAATTTTTTAAATGGCTTTTTAAAAACTCCATGGTAACTGCCACCAGAGCATTTCAAAGAGAAAAAGGGAGGAAAGCCCCAAGAAAATGTGTTGCTATTCAATTAGGAAAACTGATTAGTTAACTAATTAATCAGTTAACAGCTTTCTAAGAATAGTCTCCCGTGATAAGAATTTCCCCCTCAAGAGCTTAAAAGTCAGTCATAATTAAAATTAAGAACCAGAGCTCTCTCCATGTTCTGTCTCCATGACCCTCAAAGCAGGGAGCTAGGCTCTGAGTCACCAAGACTGGACTGCATCGTGCAAAAAAAGGTAATTTGCACACTGAAGGGGAACAGGAAAACAGTAGTTCTCCTGAAAGGGTAAGAGCCAAGTGACTTTTATTTACAATTGCCAAGAGAGAGGCCATTATTGACCATATGTGCCACAATTACCCTCTTATCATGGGCTGGCCATCATGTCCTTTGGGAGCTGTTAATGAACTGGGTAATTGAGCTGCTGACATGTGTTACCAAAACAAAACAATAGGAAGAAGAGACAAATGAACGTTTTATTTGCCAATCAGAGTAGGTTCAGCTTTTCACGGAGCTGCCACTAAGTAACTGACCGAATACAGAAAACAGTGCATTGAAAGCAAGCAGATGCAGACACAGTAATCGTTAGCTGACAGCTTATGGCCCATCTGTGCTTAACATTTTGTTAAAGAAATGACTTGACTTGCTAAAGAGACCAATCATACAGCTGCCCCGAGTGCTGCCTTAAAAGAGATAAATCATTAGCTAAACTGTTTCATGCTTAAAATGACAATGCTTATTAACAGTTATGTTGGGACATTTTGTCAGCACAGCTAGACACGGTTATTACTTGCTAAAAATGTGACAACTTCTAGATATTCAGCAGAATGGACTTAGGGGAGAAAAATCAGAACACTGAGAACAATGTGAAAGAGCGATGGGCATTTTTAATCTCTCCTGGTGAAACAGTCATTTCTAAGATGATACAAATGGAAAAACAAACAAACAAACAAAAAACCTGAGAACGGGACCACAAGATCACGTTCTATGTGGTAATTATGTACCTTTCCTCCATCGGCACCTTATCTATTCAGAACTGGGGAATATTAGAAATTGCCCTCATTCTGGCTTGAGTACCATAAATGTCATCAATGATATCAGAACAAAAACTAAGCAGCTTAAGAAATAATTGTGTGTAGCCACTGCACTTCCCCCAAACATGGCCACCTTCCTCCTTTGGAAAAGGATCTCTAATAGGGAAAGAAAAACCGTGTTGCAAAAGACTTGCTTTATGAGGAGATTTAGCTTATGTTTTTGTTATCGCATCTGAATCGAAACCACATTTTTTGGTCCAAGAGTGGTTCATCCAGGGCCATGCAGAGCAACTTACCTCAGAAATCATTTCTGTGTAAATGGTTAACTAGAGACAAAACATCTCAAAGCCCTTCTTGTGATGGCTCCTTCAACATTCTGGGCAAGATCAACTCAACAATTATATAAGAAAGGCTGCTATTCAGACTCACTGAGAGCTCTATAGCTCTCTACTATATATTCTATATACTATTGTCCCTGGAGTGGGCTCTAGTATAGAGTATAGAGCCCACTAGTATAGAGCTCTAGTATAGCACCCACTCCTGTTTCCTTCATCCATGATGTCCATTTTCTTTCATTTTTCCCAAAACCCGTATTGTCATCCCCATCTTACAGATAAGAAAAAAGAAAAAAAAAATGAGGTCTAGGGAGTAATGTGACCTAACTGATCCATGAGAACTCAGAGAGGTTATCCAAATATAAGATCACTTATGTCGAATATAAGATCTAATTAACATTGCCATTTGAGGAGTAAGGTTGATGTGGGGTTGGAAGAAAAACTGTAGCCAATATCATCACATTTTTTTTTTTCTTCCTGGTCTACCGTGCCAGGACTCAGATGTCACAGTCAACCCTGTAAATCAGTTGTGAAAACATGACCATAAAAGGTGAGTGGTATTCTCAGTGGCGGTTGGAGGATGTGAAAATCATGTTGCGCACAGTTACTAACAGAGATTTCTGGCTATGAAATGTAAACCCTAGCTATATATACACAACTTCAATAAGACACAATTAGACTCGTGACAAGGTCGACAAAGACGAAGACCCACCCTGCCTTCGTCTTTATTTCCCACTATTGGATATTTTTGCTATTATGTGCACCAGTCATGTTTAAGTCAACAAATAAACCCAATTGGGATACAAAAAAAGAGGTAACAAGTTACACAAAGAGCCTTTCAGGGGAGAGGAAACAAAAGAATGCTTTTGCCACCCTCCTTAAGACTACCAAAGACGCACAAAACCTAAATAGTTTTATCGACAACTAGATTATTGCCAAGATTCGCATGACAGGAGATGTTTGGAGAAACAGAAGAATGGCAGATTTAAGAAGGAAGTTAAATACTACAATTTTTGTGCCAGAAATCTCCATGAAGTTCTCTATAAAGAGATCAATGACCAAGAGACTGGATATACCAGGGCAAAGCATTTACAGAACTGCAGAATCATCAGAAACCCTAGGCCAGTGCGTGCATTTTGTAGCTAAAGCCCACAGAGCAAAGAGAGTTGGCCCAAGTCACAGACCTTCCATAAACAGTTATGGGCTGCCTCAGATGTGGCTGATACTGTTTATGGCACCAAGGATGCAAATATGAATAATGGATAGAGCTTAAACTCAAAGTAAAACTCAAATCACCTAGCTCCCACCGCAGTGCTCTCTCCATGGAGGCAAAGTAGGGGTATATATAGAAGATAATCCAACCATGCCCTACAGCAACAGGAGGATTAAATGGCCTCTCCGGGCTGAAAAACCTAGATACATTATTTACCAAACAGCCCAGCCATAGAGTCTGTGAGCCTGTGATCTTTAATATAGAGATCAAATTAATACATAAATGCTTTCACTGACACCTCCCATATGATATTTCAAGATTGTTTCTTTGCTTTTCATTTTCTATGGGATTTCATAAGCGGGCAAAGGGGGCAGCTCAGGGAGCTTGTTTTGAAAATCCAAATCTTATCTGGGTCAATTACGGGTTGTTGGAAGGTAGAGAAGTAATAACTGGATACAAATGAAAGAGGAAACTCTTTTCCTGGAGGCAAAAGAGAAGGCTCAGCTTCGTTCTGGCTGGCACAGGAATTAGTAGCAACATCAAGGTCACCATCAGAAATCTCTCACGGAATCTCCACTGAACAAGGACTTCACCAGAGGCCAGGAGGAGAGGGATGATGAAGAAGAGACAGTGATTTCTCCCCATCGTCCTGCAAAGTTATGAGGCTCAGGTGTGGGGGACTGGTAAACCAGTTGAGATGACTAAGTAGATAATATGAATGATTTATCACCACCCTTAAATAGGGACAGTTGCTTTTTGAAATTTTGTGTTCTTCTCTTTGGGTGTGAGCAACAGTCATGACTAAACTCAAAAAAGGTGATTCCAGAGATTTGGGCAAACGAAGACGTATGTCGTGGTGGTCACATGCTCTGGAGACAAGTCGATCTACTTCAGATGCCCACTTGGCCACTTCCTCTCTGATTTGAGGAGAGCTGCTTGTCCCTCCAAACCAGTTTTCTCATTGTTATAAATGTGGTTTAAAACACCTGCTTCCTAGGCTGACTTAAAGGGAAGGTGATAGTATGTCAAGCACAGAACAGTTCCCAATGCATAATACACCCTCAGCAACTTCTGCCTACCTTCACCTCCACACTGTCCAAGCCCACCAGGCACAAAGGAAAAACATGAGAAAAATCATCTCTGTATTTTAAGACCAGGGGAAAAATGATCACCGAAACTTTGCAGGAATTCCCAAATTTGTGAAATGAGTTCCTCATCCACAGTGTCATCTGCTTCCTCTTCTGGAGATCCTGCCCATAATCAGCCAATATGTATGTATCTACTTAAGAGGATATTCAGCTCTTGCTCCAATATCCAATTCCCTTAAAAATCCAAAATGTTGGCCAGGGCACTCTATTCCTCCTGGCCTAGGACGCGTGCCTGTGCTGTGGGATCAATGATGTAGGCAGTTCTGAAAGCAAATAAATTCTGTGCCCCCAAGTACCTCAGGGCCTAAACAAGAAGGCTGACTGAACAAAAATCAGGCAACTAGCCTGAGAGAAATCAAGTATACTTGGCCTCTCCTTTATGCCAACGTTCATTCTGGTTTCCATGGGAAAGAACTTTGAATACTGTTTGCTTGGAGGCAAATTCCCCTCCTCTTTTATGTCTATTAATACATGTCTGAAGAGCAAAATGAAATATAGTTTTGAGCAATTCACTCTCTGATCATTTTGATCGGTGTCCACCGATACGAATAGGTCAGACACCCCCTCTCAAAAAAAAAAAAAAAAAGTACCAAGGGTTTCTTCAGTAGCCGACTGCTACATGAATGACTGGACAACTGCCTTGCCTTTTTAGGAACAGTGTTTCAGAACTGAAGGGAAATGAATAAGGAAGTGCTAGGTAGCAGAGGGTAATGGAGAGGGGAAAAGAAAGAAGGAAAGAGAAAAGGGTCAACTTTCCATCGTGGCAAAGACGAGTCATAATGCAGTAAGTGATTTCAGAGTCAGTGGGCTGACGCCCAGGCACTCCTTTCCCCAAAGACTGATGACAAGTCCTTTTGAGTTGGGAAAGCCTGCTCTGAGGGACAGGAGTGGGAAGAGTGAGGGTCTGAAAACATGTCCTGATCCTTGGCAGTTTTGAATAAATTACGGACCCTCTTGGATGCAGACCAAGGATCAATACGTCGGGACAATGCCAATATTGAATTCAATTCAAACTCAAGTCCTGCTCTTCACTACCCAACCATAAATTTATTCCTAAGAAGAGTTTCTTGGACAAAATATATTTCCTATTTTTTGTCTATGTTTGTTTTCACATTATAAATGTACATTACATTATAAAATAAAATTTGGGCAGTGCCTACAAGTTAAAAAAAAAATGATAATCCCAGAATCTAAAACAATCACTATTGATTTTAAATTAGGGACTTAGCAAGCAGAAAGAGTCAATTATCGTATGACTTCACTTATTTGTGGGGCATAAGGAATAACACGGAGGACATGGGGAGATGGAGAGGAGAAGGGAGTTGAGGGAAATTGGAGGGGGAGATGAACAATGAGAGACTATGGACTCTGAAAAACAATCTGAGAGTTTCAAAAGGGTGGGGGTGCGGGGGCGGAGTTGGGCCAGCATGGTGGTGGGTATTGTGGTGGGCAGGTATTGCATGGAGCACTGGGTGTGATGCATAAACAATGAATTCTAGTACACTGAAAAGTAATTTAAAAAATAATAATTTTTTTTTTAAAATTAGGGACTTAGATTAAATAAATGATTGGATGGATGGATGAGTGGATGGAGCAAGTAAGAGTCAAATACAGATTGACCAAACTTCTTTACTTTCTTTCTTTCCATTCTTTTGTTTTGTGCATATCATAAACAAAATGTAAGTTTTCAAAAACTCTTTCTTGATTAGCTACACATTAAAAAGGTCAATGAAGCTCTTCCCTCCAGCAAGTATTCAGATAAATTTATCTTTGTTGTTTTAATTCTAACAATAAATTTGGTTGATAGTATTACTGATGTGTGAAAATTTAACTTGAGTTCTGAAATTATGCGACACTATCCCTTCCAGTTTGCTCATATACACCTGTAGATACATTTGAACGTGCAAATATGAGCATTTGCCCATCTCTCTATACGAGGACCACGATAAATGGCATGTATTCACATTGTGTCCACACGATGAAGGCATATAATTCATTCAAACACAGAAGCTGTTCCCATACATCTCACTATAAATAAACCAGTCTTAATTAAAGATTAAGTCCTGAAGCATCAGAGATGGTTGCCTTACTGACCATTCCTCTCAATCCTTATCCCCATTTCTAACCAGGCTGTAACTAAGAGGAAGCAAGTAAAATGCTTCCTTCTCTTTGATAGACGCCAGAGCAGGGAGAGTGTGTGAATATTTAAGCATAAGACTGTGCACAGAGACAGAGAGCAGCTAGAGAAGAAAACCAACAGGAGAAAACAAGCCAACGCACAGCAAGACAACATCCCAGGTAAATAATAATATAAATTGCAGCGGGGGGAATTAGGACTATGTCACTGCTTACCATCTTTTTTTCCACTACTTGCTAGTGGTCATGTTTTCTATTAATCGTGATGCTTCTCAAAGAGCTTGAAAAGCAAGAAACCACTTGAAATCACCACCAGACCGTGCTTTACAGATGAAAAACACACCAAAACTGAGTTTCAAATGGATGGCAGAATACCTCTGTCAACACCGGGCTTATTAGTGGCAGAGTTAAATCTCAAAATTCAAGATCTGTGAATTCTGAATTCTGGTTCTTACCTCTGTATCACACTGTCAACTCACAATTTTCTGTGGATCTGTGGCTGAATGGACTTCTATTTTCCAGTCAGCTATGGTAGCTACACTCCCACTCCCAGAACCACTGAATCTAAAGACAACTGAGGAGGAGCACCTGGCTGGCTCAGTCAGTGAAGCGTGTGATTCTTGATCTTGGGGTTGTGAGTTCAAGTCCCATGTTGGGTGTAGAGCTTATTTTGAAATAAATAAATAAACAAACAAATAAATGAATAAAATACCTTTTGAGGAAATAAAGAATGAGCTGAAACAAGATGAAGCACTATAGACTCAAATTGGGCCGGGGGGTGAAAATAAACTTTTAGCCTCCCGACCATTCTATATACGTCTAACCATTACATGATGCTGGTTTTGTTCCTGACTTTTAACATTGTTTACCTCATTATATCCTTATTACAACTCCGTGAGTTAGACATCATTATCCTTTTCTTAAAAATAAAGCTGACACTCAGCATGTTTAAAATGACTTGACCGGGGCGCCTGCGTGGCTCAGTGGGTTAAAGCCTCTGCCTTCAGCTCAGGTCATGATCCCAGGGTCCTGGGATCAAGCCCCGCATCAGGCTCTCTGCTCAGCGGTAAGTCTGCTTCCCTTCTTCTCTCTCTGCCTGCCTCTCTGCCTACTTGTGATCTCTGTCTGTCAAATAAATAAATAAAAATCTTTTTAAAAAAATTTAAAAAAGAAATCTACCAAGAGTTCACTGAGTGGAATTTATTTTCAATGGATCTGAACAAACCTACTTTCCAGAATCCCATGTGCTTGCCCAAATGGACCAAGGTTTGGTCATATCTTGATTTTTCCACCCTCACTAACTGTTCCACCAGGATGGCCTTCCTGCCCATCTTGACATGATGCCCACTGAGACCTCAAAAGCCATGTCCACAAAGCTTTCCCTGAACCTCTGACTCATCATTACCTCTCCCTTCTCTGTATTTCAAGAGCATGTCATATTTTCCATACATTCAGCACTTGTCATTGACCAAACTTCGAGGTCAATTCTTTTACAACCCCACATTTGTAAGTCTGACCACTTCCTTGAATTTGTATAAATTTAGTTGTGGGTCCCAGCAGTGCTTTTTCATCTAAAGGGTCAAATAGTCAGAGGTCAGCAAAGCAACGAGTAAGTTCATACAGACAAATTTAACAAATGCAAACAATGCCTAAGAGCAGGTTTGGAGGGATCTTGGTTCTTTGCTTGCCAGTTGAGTAGTTTTGCAAGTGAAAAATTAGAGGCCATTCTAAGTGCAATGGCTTTTTGTGTCCAAGTTCAATGGTTATTTTGATGGCCATGATGCTGGAGAACTGACAAAAGAAGAGAAAATGGGTGACGGTGTCGTGGCTTTATCACAAAATAAAGAAAGAATAATTGAGAGAAGCACGGAGACTATTCTACCTCAATCTTTCACAGGATTCCAGTTTATCTGAGAGGCATCCAGGGGCCATAGATAAAGAGATCCTTTCTTGACTTCAGTAGTTATCAATGAGAGAAAAATATGTGAAAGTATTCAGTAAACTGTAACATTCACAAAACATACATGTTTTTATCATCACCATCACCACCACACAGTCATTATATAATATAGTCATTATTATAGTAGATACTATAGCACCAGTTATATAAAATGTATTAGCCAATATTATTTTTTTAAGGTTTTATTTATTTGACAGACAGAGATCACAAGTAGGCAGAGAAGCAGGCAGAGAGAGAGAGGAGGGAGGAAGCAGGCTCCCTGAGAGCAGAGAGCCCAATGTGCGGCTCGATCCCAGGACCCTGAGATCATGACCTGAATTGAAGGCAGAGGCTTTAATCCACTGAGCCACCCAGGTACCCCACCAATATTAAATTAAAATGGCATTATATTAAGCCTTTCACTTTCTCTGGAAAATAAAAATTTGAGTGTATAAGAAGTTCTTCTCTGATCAACTAAAGACGCTTGCCACTCTCTTTCCTCAAACTTCTCAATTTTCCTTGAATACAGGAAGACACCGACAGTGTCTACAAGTTCCTTTCCCAGAGAACATCTTTCCTTTTCACAGTTTCTTCTTCAATCTTAGGCCTTAGAAAAGATTAACTCACTCTCAACATCCAGAATCCCACACGTCTCTCAACAAAGATGTTCTTCTCTCCTTCCAAAGAAGTTTGAGTAAGTCCTGTCTGAAAATATACAGCCAAAAATAGATCAATATTTCATGGAGCCTACAGCTTCTACATTTTTTTTTGGGGGGGGGTGGTCCTTAAAAAAGAAAAACTAGCTTAGTTTTGCATGCTTTACAAAATCACATGACCATGTGACACATTTTTGGGGCCCTTTGCAGGAATTTGAAAGGAGTCCTTAACAGAGAAGTCACTGAAGTCTGCTTCATTGTAAACCCACTTTTGCTCACAAACCTCTACTCAAACCAGAGAGGCCCTAAATGTAATGAACAACAGAAAGACACTCTCTTTCTACATCCACCCTTCCTGCCATCAAAGGTGTCAACATCCCTCAACAGCAACAATGACACCCCATTCTACCATAAATAGCAGGGACAGACAAGTCAGCCCATACTCATGACTATAAACTACCTAGAGTCTTCCATGGGAAGAAATGGCATTTCTTCCCCAATTCTGCTGAAATCAAGCCTTGAGGTAGCCACTTCCTCAGCCTATAAATAAAGTTTATCCTATAAACTGTAACAGTGGAGACATGCACATCATAGATAGTTCACAGAACCTTTGTTTTCTAACTTTAAGGAAGTATCTTGGAACCTGGGACACACCCTAGGTTGCAACATCATGAGTGTGGAGATATCCTCATGAAATCACTACCATGAGTGTGACACCTCCCCATGCATGTCGCTGATATTTTTTAGGCCTCAAAAGGAATGCATTGAAATGATTTGGGAAGTTCCATTTTAAATATTTTTCTGTAATAAACATTATTACTTTTATAATAATGGAAACAGTTCCAGTATTGAGAAGTATCCACAAAAAAAGCTTGGGTATTTATACGAGAATTTGCAAACAACCTTGTGAGTCAATGCAACATTTTTAGCCAGCGTGTGAAGTCTTGTTGTACCTAAAGGATGGCACCACTAGCACGTCCTGAACTTGAAAAAAATATCAGAATGATAGTAACAGCCCCACGAAAATGTCGTGCATGTAATTAACTTTATAAATCTTGCCTTGGAAATACTTGCACCACAGAGACTTGGAAAAATATTGTGAAAAAAGAGACTTGCACCAGACTCAGGTAAGATATAATGCTCTTGGAAACTGAAGTGGAAGGGTGCCTGGGTGGCTCAGTCGTTAAGCATCTGCCTTCGGCTCAGGTCATGGTCCCAGGGTCCTGGGATCTGGGTCCTGGGATCAGGCCTGTCATTGGGATCCCTGCTTGGCTGGAAGCCTGCTTCTGCCTCTCCCACTCCCCTTGCTTGTGTTCTCTGTCTCTGTGTCTCTCTCTGTCAAATAAATAAATAAAACCTTAAAAAGAGAGAGAGAGAAAGAAGTTGAAGTGGAAGAAATGGGACAATCACAAAGTTAAAAAGAAAAATACTGCTTTTCATTCAATTGCTTGGCTATTTCAGGCACTAGGGTGTTAGAGCTCTATTTACCCAAATATTACCTTGCATTTCTTACATCTTTACCTGCATCTGAAGATGTGGCTTTATTCTTATCTGAGATCTCTTGAATTCTGAATATGATACAGGATCTCACATAGCTTTCCCCCGAAAGACTTACTTGGGACTAGATTTCTTTACTTTTCTTCCCACTTGCAAATAGATCAAATTTATGTTCACACTCCTAACATATCATTTAAGAACGATTTACTAAACATGAAACTTGGAGCCAACTTTGCTAAGACTCCACAAAAGTGAAAATGCACGTTTATGGACCACTGACCCCATCACTCCGGTTGTCTTCTAGAAGTGTTCCATTTGGCGAGCCCATTTGGGGTGAGTGAGGAAGACTGTTGACATCCCATCACACGCTTTGCTGCCTAAGCAGAAGCTGCCCACAGAAAGAGCTTGAATGATGGGCACCACCACAAACACAGATGTGGTGCTAAGGAATAAAATAATTTCTTCCATATTGAACACAGGAAGGTCTCTACCAGGAATCAGCCAAACACAAACCACTGCCTGTATTAGCATGTCTTATAATCTAAGGATGGCTTTTACATTTTTATTTTATTTTTCTTTTAAGATTTTATTTATTCATCAGAGAGAGGGGCGGGGGAGAGAGAGCGAGCACAGGCAGACAGAATGGCAGGCAGAGGCAGAGGGAGAAGCAGGTTCCCTGCCGAGCAAGGAGCCCGATGTGGGACTCGATCCCAGGACGCCGGGATCATGACCTGAGCCGAAGGCAGCTGCTTAACCAACTGAGCCACCCAGGCGTCCCGGCTTTTACATTTTTAAATGGTTGGGGAGAAATCGAAAAAAGAATGATATCAGCACAGGAACACTTAATTAAATCTTGGTGTCCATAAATAGAGCTTATTGGAACATAGCCACACCCATTCACTTGTGTATTTTTATGATCACGTGCTATAAATGTGAGCTGACAGAGACCAAAGGTCTTCAAAACCAAAATACTCACTCATATATCCCTTTACAGGAAAAAAAAAAAAAAAAATTACCTGGCCTAACCAATAACCAACATTGTATGGGTACTCACTCTGCACCAGGTACCATGTCAGACATCTTGACTTGCTTTCATTCATCTCCTCCTCCAATTAACACTATTATCATCCCTTACTTTACAGATGAAAAACTGAGGAACAGACACAGTGACATAGCTAGTATGGAGTGGAGGTGGATTTGACATAATGTATGTAGATACTCGTGTTCATAAATTCTGTGCCAACTGCATCTCCACATTCCTTGTCACAACTAAAACCCGTCATCACTACCACCATCCAAGGGCAGGCAAAACGTAGAGCTCAAAACTCACATGCTTCCATAGCATGACACAAGTCCCAGTCCTTCTGCAGTGTGGATGGAGCGATGCCTTGCCCATTCTCTGGCTGCTGTCATTTCCCTATGTCCTGGCATGAATGAAGCCAGACTTGGGGGGGGGGGGCGCTTTTTCCCATGAGAGCCCCAGTCTCTATGCTGTTGCTCACTTTATTGAGTGGGTGCCAAGTGTAACCCATGGATTAATTACACCCAAGGAACATGCCATTGCTCAGTTCACAAGAAGACAGAAAATAAGGAAACTCTTTTAACTGGACAACGGTTTTCCAGATGATCTGAAGTCTTGCTGCCATGATTACTTTAGTTTAATGTTGAACCTTGCTTTGACTTCAGATTCTTGGATTATCTTGGATCTCCACGCGATTGCCATGAACAGAGAACTCTGCCGTGGTGGACTCTGCCGTGAACGACTCACTGGCTACACCCACAGAAATGCTAGAACCATAGCTGTCAACTCACTCCCTAATCCTCCGTCCTGATGCCCCATACACCACTCCCATCCTCTCTATCTACATAGCCATAACCATGGCAGCAAACTTACCTATCTGGTAAATAAGGAAGTAAGAGGCAGCACAAAATAAAGGAGTGGTATTCTATTCCCAGGATTCTCATCTCAACCCAGACAGTCTGTTGAGCAAGTTGCCTACGCTGCATTGCTCTCATATTCCCCATTTGTAAAGAAGAAATAACAGGGGCACCTGGGTGACTCAATGGGTTAAGCCTCTGCCTTTGGCTCAGGTTATGATCTGAGAGTTCTGGGATCAAGCCCCACATGGGGCTCTCTGCTCAGCAGGGAGCCTGCTTCCCCCTCTCTCTCTGCCTTGCTCTCTGCCTACTTGTGATATCTGCCAAATAAATAAATAAAATCTTTAAAAAAAAAAAAAAAGAAGTAATAACAATCCACAGATGATCATGAGGAACAAATTTACAGGGGTATGAACAAACTCTGAAAAACGGAGAATACTATAGAAATCTAAAATAAAGGTAAGCTACATTGTTGAAGTATCAAATGTACATCCTAGTATGACATTATTATGCTAACTTCCTCAACCACTAAAGACATTTTGGGATTTCGATTCAGGGATCCAACACTTCATGTTAATGAAGACCCTGACTGTCTCTAGGAGTCAACCTAGATGACAGATGACGCACCATCAGGATGAACAGTAGGACAAGTTGTCAAAGATATAACCAGAGTCTACATAATGGGACACAACCTACACCGTACATATGTTTAGACATACACTTTTTCATTTCCAGAGCAAAAAAAGGAAGCCAAAGTTTTTTAAAAATCCCATCACAAAATTTTCCTCTAATTCTACCTTCAGTTATTGAGGAAATGCTAATTAGTGCCGACTCTATGTCCAAGTCTGTGCAAAGCATAATATATGCAGAAAGGGGAGCAGAAGGGAGCTCACACCCTTACATTTTTAAATTCTGACATCCAGTCTCCAGGAAATTTCAATTGCCAATGTGTGTTGTTGTTTGTTTAAATGGAGAGTTTCACTTCAAGTTTTCAGTCAGACATGTTAGATGGTTAACCAGATAATAGTTGGACTTCTAATCCCATTTTCTGTTCAGTGGATATGTTATTTGCCAGGGAGTGGGACAGGGGTGGGGGAGAGGTAGCTGTCTCAGACTTGTCTCCCCTTACATTTACATTGGGTTTGTTGGACTGAAATAAGCGTGTCTGTTCTGACATGCTTCCTCCTGCAATAAGTACCATCAGTTATACCCTGAAGGTCTGAAATTCAAGTTCTGTTAGATGTCCAGAAAGACCTTTGGAAATCTGATTTTCCCAGAGTCTATGAATATTATTTTATCTCAAAGGCATCTCAGAGACCCATCTCTGGGTCTGTCCCTAAAGTGATGGAGACATCAATGCCATGATTACTTCAGATGTAAGAGAGTACTCAAAGATCTCTTCCAGACTTTATTTTCTTATCACTCTATAGTATAAGCACATCAAACATCTCAGTTAATATCACACACATTTATCATAGAATCCCATATGCTTAAGGTTTACTATCAAATATTCTATTCTCAGATAGGTTGAGCACAATGCAACATTATTAGAAATAGAGATTTTGTTTGGTTCAATAGCCAGACTCCTTGACACATTTCTTTGGAGAAAGAGGGAATGTATAGTCTTCAAAAACATGAGTCACAGGATCTGATTTTAATACTGAGAATGACTAAGGTACTCCGACTCTCAAGGCATCTGGTAGAAAACCTAAATATGATCAAGGTCTCGAGATGGGTGAAGGGGCATCAGGAGCTCCTTGCTAGAGAGTTGTCATTGGGTGACAAAGCCTTAGCATCACTATTAAATGGGAATATTGTCCCAATTGTCTGCCAGCATCTGCATCAGAATTACCTGAGGTCGGTTTTTTTTTTTTTTTTTAATTTATTTATTTGATAGAGAGAGAGAGAGATCACAAGTAGGCAGAGAGGCAGACAGAGACAAAGGGGGAAGCAGGGTCCCCGCTGAGCAGAGAGCCCGATGTGGGCCACAATCCAGGACCCTGAGATCATGACCTGAGCCCAAGGCAGAGGCTTTAACCCACTGAGCCACCCAGGTGCCCCAGAATTACCTGAGGTTTTGAGGGAAATGATTTCTAAGTTGCACCCCAGAGCTGCAAAATCAAAAGCACCTGAAATTGATCCTAGCAATATGCTTTTAAGCAAGGAGCCCAGAAATTAATTGTCATAGTTAGGACACCTGTCGGGCATTCACCATGTCGGTCAACGTTCGGAGCATTTTATATATACTAAGTCCATTCTCTTATGTGTGACTGGTAGATTCCATGAAGCTGGTGAGCCATGGGGCTGGATTTTGGAGTAAAACGCAGAGGGGCAAATTGTGGATGAGTCATTTTTCTCACAGCATGGCCCTCGACAGGTTATTGAATGTCCTCTGAGCCCAACGATTTCATGTGTCAAACAAGGATCAGAATTCCTAGTATGCATGGAGCTGTGATTATGGCCATTCTTCCTCAAGTACCTTTGAGAAAAAGTCCGTACTAGGGCAGTGATGGTACTCTTCGCCCACAGCTGTGAACCAACTTGAGAATGAGCCATGACCTCCCTACAGTTTGTGTCAGCCCGTTATTGGAAGCATCAGAGCCTGTGGACTCTTCGTCTTCCTTCTGGGACTGGGAGTCCTAGAAGGAACTGGGATTATCCCAGAACCAATCACATTCCAAGGGGGCAAACCAGCTTGGCAGGCAGGCAGATGCATCCTCCTAAGTGTTTTCAGAGCTTCCATGAAGGACTTTTTCTGCTCACAGAAAACCATTCTTCTCTCCAACCAACCCAAGGACTTTGCTCACCATCCCCTGGAAGACTCCTTGATCCTGCCGGACCACCTCTGGGCTGCTAATGCCACCCCTCCCTCTCAGAGCCCCCTGCAGTCCCTCCTTGATCCCTTGGCTCACACCAGGGAAGGCACTTCCTGATCCCTCCCGCTCCCCTCTCCACTCCCACCGAGACAATCCCCCAGGCACAAAGACCCCCTAACCTCCTCCAGGCTCAGCCCGGGAGACTCGGAAACTGCTCTTTGATTTCTCTACTGCAAGGAATTAACTGTTCTTTCCTAGTAGCCTGGAAGTCTCCATTTCTCAAGAATACAGCATAAAATACGATATGTAACTCTGGCGTTTACATGGGCAATCTTTTCAATTTCCTCCCCCTAAAAATCCGAAAGGGCATACAAATACAGAACTTTTAATGGGATGCTTCGGCTAGGCAACTTGTTTTCGGGGAAAGTAACCTGACTCCGTCTCAGAAAGCAGTCATTGAATTTGACGGACTGGCTCTCCATTTTGAAATTTTACACTGTCCCTAGACGGACTCTCCCTCTGAAAGCACGCCTGGGGGGGGGGGGGGGGGGGTTGGGGGGGAGGGCAAAACACCAAACTCTAAACCTCGGCTCACCCCGCATCATTGGAGCAAACCCTGTGGTTGTGAGATCGTTTTATTTAATAAGGCGAGTTAGAGACAGTAAAATATAACTAGTAATAGTTATAACATTTATAACATGCTGGATAATACGCTGGTAAAATGTGGAAAATATTCACTGAAGGAGCACACACAAGAGGAACAGGCCGCAGGCTAATTTTGGTGAGGGAAACAGTACACAGTGCGATCGGTGGGTCGGGGGATGATCATCCACAAAGATATGCAGTTTAAACTGTCTACACTTACTTAAATGTCTCCGAGAGCCTTCTCGCAACAGGGATGCAATAAATATTTGTTCAGTAAATTGCTCAGCATGTTTCGACCTTCAGGATTTCTCATTCTTCACCCTCTTTGTCCGACTCTTGGAGTTTGCACATCATGGTAATTCAAGATGGATTTCATTTTCCTTCGCTTTTAACTCATGCAGCCAAACTTAAAGGGCCCATGAATAATACACTTTCGTGTTTTAAGCATTAGTACAAGCCAAGAACAACTCTTTCGCAGCCCACCCCCACCCCCAGCCACCAGAAAAATGAAAACCTGCGTAGCTTGTGAATATTTAAATCATTATCTGAGGCTTTATCACGCTAATTATGGAGACGCCTGTTCTCAAAGCTCTCCCCTGAGAAACTGCCTGTTTTCCAGACATTGTTCCAAAATCATCCTTCATTTTGGGGTAGAAAACCTCATCAAATAAACTACCTGCCTGGATTCCTCGGTGGGAAGGCCTAGAGGCATGCATGCTGCGGGCCACAGATGCAGAAATCCCCCGGCTGTATTTTCCCAAGAAACAATGGGGAGCCGTGGTGACTCCGGGGAACTTCGCCTCTGAGCGCCTCGCAAAGTCGGGGCGACCGGGGCTGGGAGGCTCGAGGCTCCGCCGTGGCCGCCGGCGCCGCCAGCCGCTGCGGGCCTGGGCCCGACCGCTCCGAGCGTTCCCACCCCAGCCCGCTATGGGAACCCAGGCGCGGGACAGAGGAGCTTTGTCACGGGACCCGACCAACCGCAGACCCTTCTTGGGGGAAAGAGGAGAAAAAAGGGCGGCGTCAAGGAAGAAGAATATTTGAGAGACTCCTTTCCATCCTAATACCGATTTGGTTTTCTCGAATGCTCTGGAGCACATTTATACTTTATGTTCAGTCAAATTAGAACTAATTGACAACGTCACCATCTTTTTTTTTTTTTTAGGAACTACAGTAATGGAAGAAAGTGCAATTATCTGTTGCTATTTACAACTTTAGAAGAGATGCTCATGTGTCTTAAGCCTCAAGTATCTCATCGGCAAAATGGGCATATTTACCTCACAACATTGTTTTGACGACTGAACTACAAAATGTATGTGAAGCTTTATTTTATTATTATTATTACCCCATGTTAATCATAAGTGAGAACAATTTTTATCCCATTATTAAATAATCTCTGGTAAACCGTAGAGGGTAATTTAAAAGAAACAATCATTTGAGTACCTTGCCACAAACATCTAAATACAAAGCTTATATTCAGAGCGTGAAGGATGGCCCTCCCCCACCCCTTTTCATTGACCGAGAGATAAACTTTGACCCCTTGTTTGATAATCACATTTTTCTGAAGAAGCCTTGTTCCCCTCGAGAAGGACAGCTTGACCCCAGAATCTGGAAACTGACATGCTTCAATATACCTCTTTCCTCCCTCTTCGGCTTGCCAGCAAGAACCTTTAACCTTTAGACTTGATTCCTAAACCTTGTATATTGTTTGCAATGTGAGAGTATTTGGGGCAGAGGGAGAATTTGTTTCATTCTAAGTTGTGTTGGGTTGCTGACTCTATCTTCCTAACATGTGGATCTGAAACTCAGTTCTTAAAAAAAAAAATTCTCTTACTGGTAACGCTGAGATTTTTTTTTTTTTTTTTACCTGAGTCTTGTATTCCTGGGTCAAATCTGGGATTGACTGCACAGCGCTGATTTAACACACACTATAAAAATCTCAACCCCTGAGGCATAGTGTGAAGTAAGCGGTAAAACGACCTCGACAAGAAAACTGGATCAGGCAACTTTGTCCCGCAGAATTGTACTTCTATAGCTTCCTTTAAAAAATTCATCTCAAATTTTAAATTTTCATGAACTAAATGTATTCTACATTTTACTTTATCTACAGCAGCTGAGATTTAGTTTCCAAGCATGATTTATTGGAAAGGAAAAACCTGTTCTTACTGCTTCTAGCTGAACATGCACATGTGCACACACACACACACACACACACTTGGAAGCAACCAACACAACTTATCCAACAAAACATCATTGTTGAATAAACCTATTCCCTACTTCTGGCTGCATTCTGACATGGAATTTGGAATTTCTGGAATCATGTTACATTAAAGACAGGAATCACATTGCTTCTGCCTGTTTTGTATCTAGATCAAAAGGTAAAACCAAAAGATTATACAAAGCAAGCAAGCACTTTGCAGGTACTATATGATATATCAAATATAAAGACTAGGCATAGTGTGATACCGATCAACATCTATTAAGAACATCAAAATAAAAGAGGTTTATAACTACTAGCCCAAACACAGAAATTATGCTGGGAAATAACACTGATTGTGTTTCGAGAAAAATAAAAAGCAAGTGCCCATATTTAAGTATATGAAATATGAAATATTTTTTCATATAGCATGTGAAATATTTATTATTTAATATATTCATACATTCATATATTGTATGAATTTTTATATATTGTATGAATATTTTAATATATGGATATATATTGATATATGATATGAATATATTGATATATTGAATATATGTATATATTGAATATATATGTGAATATATTGATATATGAATATATTGACATATATTCATATATATTGAATATATTGATATATTCATATAATATATAATATATTATGGATTATGTTATATGAATTTTTATATGAATAAATATTTTATTTCATAAAATAATATATGAAATACATATATTACAGTAGTTCAGTACTTTGGAGTCATCATTCTCACAGATATTCAGGAGACATTTCTTTTATCTAAGAATAAAATGTCATTTCACATTGGCCTCAGGAATGCGGTTCTCATCCTGATTCTGCTACTTCCTAGCAGCAGTGGCCTTGGGTCAGTCACTGAAGTTCTCAGAGCCTCATTGATCTCTGAGACAGGAGAACAGTGCCCTTCTGCAGACCACTGCAACACTGATGTGGCCCATAAACACTACATGTAAGAGAACGATAGAAAAATAAAGCATTGGAATTACCATTGCTGGATTGTGAGAGCTTTACTAAGCTACATTCCTAAGTGTCTCTTTAAGAAATCAAGTAACTACTTTTCATTTACATGTGGCTATATTTTAACACCATAAGGTCTTAGTTGAGGAACAAAGTATTTCTGACCACATAAAACTTAAGAGTCATACTTTTCTTAGGACCATTGAAGAAGTACATAGAACCACCTAAACTCTGTATTAATGATGAAATTGAACTCAAGTAGCCACCAACATGGGCAGTCTCAATGCAAAACTCCTAGTATTACTTAGCCAATAAACTGGAACATTGGATATTCATCTCAATATACAGTTTTTAAGGAGTCCCCTGAATTAAGCAGACTTATTTACTCCAAATTTTCCAAAATTAGATCAACAAACTGAACTATTCTGGCAGACCTGGTACGCACAGAAGAAGCTGCCAAGATGTCCAGGATGACTGGTTTTAACAACCTCCCTTGAAAACCAGGGAGTTTTATAGGCAATCTCTGCCAATTTGAGATTCACATGTTGAATCTTCAGTTATGTTTGAGATTCATGTGTTGACTCATCAGTAAGTGTTAAATGTCAATTCTAGGGGTGTCTGGGTAGCTCTGTGGGTTAAGCCTCTGCTTTGGGGTCAGGTTGTGATCTCAGGTTCTGGGATCAAGTCCCACACTGGGCTCCCTGCTCAACAGGGAGCCTGCTTCTCCCTCTGCCTCCCTCTCTCTATCTCTCATGAATAAATAAATAAAATCTTTTAGAAAAATAAAAAATGAATGTTAATTCTACTCTCAGTGTTAGAAAATGGGTAGGAAAAGACATGCTAAAAACTCAGCACACATGTCAGTTTCTATAAAACATGAGGACAGGGCATTCAAAGTTCGTTGGAACTTGGCAATGAAATTCTAGACTCAGAGGAAAAGATACCAAGAAGATTACACCATCTTTCTCATCATCCCTTCTGAAGTGAGCAAGGGTGGTTTTCTTTCTTCATTCAAAGCAAGAGAAAATAGCAAAACTTCCTACCCTCTTCCTGCTCTGAGTTCCTGATATTTTAGCTTTTAATTCATGGGCCAGAACATTGACCTGGAAACCCTACAATATTGCACACTTGCAAGTGTTTTTGGAAGGACCCAAAGACTTAAAGCCATATATATTTAATAAATGATCTTTTAAAAGCCAAGGGCAGATTGACCTGTTTTTCTCAAACATACATCAAAATGCCTTCCTTGTTCTCTGAGACTGATTTTAAGGGTTGCATGACAAATGCAGGAAGGAGGTGAAACATGTGGTGATTCCAAGTTCATCTCTGGTGTAGACATGACTTTCTTCAGCTTCTCTGGCTTACAGCCAAACGCTAAAACTGAGCACACTTACACAGAGGAAGAATTGGTAATAGAACAACATCCCCAATTTGGTAGATAATTTTATTAATTTTACATGTAATAGAAGTAGATCCATTTATCACTCTCTGATTTCCAAAACTCTTCAAAAGCACAACAAAATAGCTTTCAATAAATCCATTTTTCCCCAAAGGAATTGTAGATACAGACAACTGTATATGGAAAAGCAACAGATAGTTTAAAAATTTTTTTTGAGGGTGCCTGGGTGGCTCAGTGGGTTAAGCCGCTGCCTTTGGCTCAGGTCATGATCTCAGGGTCCTGGGATCGAGTCCCACATCGGGCTCTTTGCTCAGCGGAGAGCCTGCTTCCTCCTTTCTCTCTCCGCCTGCTTCTCTGCCTACTTGTGATCTCTCTCTGTCAAATAAATAAATAAAATCTTTAAAAAAAAAAAAAAAAAAAAAATTTTTTTTGAAAAAGAAGAAAAGGTTGGAGGAATCACATTACTGGATCTGAAGAATTACTGCAAAACTACAGTGATCAAGGCACTGGGGTACTAGTAAATGGATAGGCACATAAATCAATGGAACAGAATAAAGTACAGAAACAGACCCATGCAAATATGGCCAGTTGATTTTGACAAAGGAACAAATGCAATTCAGTAAAGAAAGGACAGTCTTTTCAACAAATGGTGTTGGAACAATTGGACATGCAGATGCAAAAAATAAATAAACAAACCTTGCCCTAAATATAAAACCACATGCAAGAATTGATGGAAAATGGATCATAGGCCTAAATGTAAAATCTGTATTTTATATGAGAAAATTTTCATGACCAGAGGCTAGGCAAAAAGTTCTTAGATGTGCTGCTAAAAAGCACAACCATAAAATTAAAAATTGACAAACTGAACTACATTGAAAGCAAAAGATTTTGTGCTGCAAAAGACACTATTAGAAGAATTTTTAAAACAAGCTAGAGACAGAGAGAAAATATTATCAAATCACATGTTTGACAAAGAACTTGTATCCAGAATATAAAAAAGAACTCTCAGAACTTAACAATAAGAAACATAATAATAATTTTAAAATGAGCAAAAAAGTTGAGCAGACACTCACCAAAGAGGCTATATGCAAATAAGCACATGAAAGATGTTCAAGATCATTAGGCATTAGGAAAATGTAAATTAAAACCATGATTCAGGGGGGCGCCCGGGTAGCTCAGTGGGTTAAGGCCTCTGCCTTTGACTCAGGTCATGATCCCAGGGTTCTGGGATCAAGCCCTGCGTCAGGCTCTCTGCTCAGCAGAGAGCCTGCTTCCTCCTCTCTCTCTCTCTCTCTCTCTCTCTGCCTGCCTCTCTGCCTGCTTGTGATCTCTGTCAAATAAATAAATAAAATCTTAAAAAAAAAAAAAGTTAAATATAGTTTAAAAAAAAAAAACACCATGATTCAGGGCTCCTGGGTGACTCAGTCAGTTAAGTGTCTGACTCTTAATTTCGGCTCAGGTCATGATCTCTGGGTAGTGGAATCGAGCCCCACATTGCACTCTGTGCTCAGCATAGAACCTGCTTAAGATTCCTTCTCTCTCTCTTCCTCTGCCCCCACTCATACTCTCTCAAAAAATATATATATATATTAGGTTTTACTGCATATTCTTTAGAAAAGCTAAACTTTTAAAATACTGACAGTACCAAGGGCTGGCATGGATACAGAGCAACTAGAATGCTCATATATTGCAGAGCATTGTGGAAAACAATGTGTCCGTTTCTTATAAAGTTAAAACATACACTTAACATGTGACCTGGCAACTCAATTCCACTTCTAGGCATTTACTCAAGAGAAATGATACCTGTGTTCACACAACACCTTTATACAAATGTTTATAGCAGTTCTGTTCATAATGAACAAAATCTGGAAGTAACCCGAATGTTCCCCAATAGGTATGATTGATAAACAAACTATGACACATCCATTCAATAGAATATCAGTCAGCATTAAAAAGGAATGAAATGCTGACACATGCAATGACTTGGGTGAATCTCAAAACAATTCTACTAAGTCAAAAAAGACAATCTCAAGAAGTTACATACCGAATGGTTCAATATATAGGATATTCTTAAAAGCAAAAACAACATTGATAGAGAACAGAACAGTGGTTTCCAGGAGTTAGGGGTCGGAGGAGGGTGTGATTTGAAAGCGATAGCAGGGGGAACTTGGGGGGCAACAGAACTATTCCCTGTCCTGCCTGGGATGGCGGTTACATGAATTTATATGTATGTTAAAATTCCAAAAAAGAACAAATACACATACACACGTGTTCATAGCAGCACTACTCATAATAGCCAAAAGGCTCAGATGTCCACCAGTTATTCAGCCACAGAGAGGAATGGAGTATGGATATACGTCACAATATGGATGAACCTCTAAAACATGCTAAGTTAGGCAAACACAGAAGGTCATATATCATATGATTCCATTTATATAAAATGATCAGAATAGTTAAGACCATAGAGATGGAACACAGTCATGGTTGCTAGAGGATATGATCCTATTCCTTTTACATTTCTTTAAGGGTGCAGGGTTTCCTTTGGGAGTGATGCAAATGCTTTAGGAGTAGACACAGCTGGTGGTTGCACTACATTGTGAATGTACTAAATACTACTGAATTGTTCCATGTTATTTGATTTTCACAATTACAGGAAATCCAAAGAAGTCTATTTTACTATATGATAATTTCAAAAAAATAAATTTGAAGTCACACAAAAAAGGAGATTATAAAAAATTAATGGGTTTGTTATGCCATGCTCTGATTACCTCCTTGAACAAAGTATAAAAGAAGAGTCAGCCTAAGTTTGTTACATTCTAGAAGACTTCCCATTTCTGTACGTTACGCTTTATTCTTCCTGAAAATGTTCCAGCAAAATGGGCACTCATAATTGGAGAATTTTTCGTCCAATTCAAAGAAAAGAAAAAAAAAACTCAACTTGGGAAATTCATTTTCTTTTCAAACAACACTTAATAACCAAAGTTAAAACTGACCTACCTATTGGAACAATGTGGATAGACCTTGAAGGCATTATGCTCAGTGAGCTAAGTAGACAAAAATAAAAATTTGTACGATCTCCCTTTAAAGATTCTATTTATTTATTTGACACACAGAGAGAGAGATCACAAGCAGGAAGAGAGGCAGGCAGAGAGAGAGGGAGAAGTAGGCTCTCTGCCAAGCAGAGAGCCCGACACAGGACTTGAACCAAGGACCCTGAGATCAGAACCCAAGCTGAAGGCAGAGGTTCAACCCACTGCGCCACCCAAGTGCCCATGATCTCACTTTAATGTAGAACCTAAAAAGGCCAAACTCTTAGAAACAGAGAACAAAATGATGGTTACCAGGGACTGGAGGGTGAGGGGAATGGGGAGATACTGGTCAAAGAGTACAAACTTCCAATTATAAAATGAATAAGTTCTGGAATCTAATGTACAGAACAGTGATCATAGTTAACTATACTGTGTTATATCCTTGACAGTTGCTAAGAACGTAGATCCTCAATATTCTGACCACAAAAAAAGAAATAGTAATTATGTGATGCGATGTGGGTGTTAGCTAAGCTAGTGTGGTAATCATTTTGCAATTTATACATGTATCAAATCATCACAATACACACTTTAAATTTACACAATGCTATATGTCAATTATATCTCAATAAAGCTGATGGGGGAAAGTGACCGACTTAGTCTTTGGACAATGTGGTTGTTTTTGTTTTTGTTTTTTTTTAACAGGAAAGAGACAAAAAGAGAGGAGCTTATTTCGCATTTTAAGACTGAGGAATTCTGGTGACCAGACCCTATTTTGTCTTCAGCCGCTTGCCAGCCCACACTATGGGTTTAACTGCTCTCTGCCTTTGCCCATGTTGTTCCCTCTGCCTGTAATGCCTTTCCTCCTCTGTGCTTTTCGCTCTGGCCAGCTCTTAGTCATCTTGTAAAATTCAGTTCTCATATCTTCTCCATGCAGCATCCCTGAACCTGTGGATGGCCAACACTCCTCCCCTGCATTCCCACAGAACCCTGGACTTTCCAAGCAACTCAACAGGTGATTGGCATGATCTGATCATATGAGCATCTTCCCCTCCACCCCCACCCCAGGTGATAGATTTCTGGAGAAGAGGAGGCATATCTTATTCATCATTATTCTCTCCAGTAACTACCACAGAGTAGGCATTCAATAAGTGTAGTTGGTTTGTGCAGATTGTTGTGTGTTTCTCATAAAACAATCCGAATTGGTGTCTGGACAAGTTCTAGTCTCTCCTCGCACACACAGGCTGATGTCCTAACTTTACAATGAATTCCGATTCTCCAGGTTCTGCTTTCCCAGTAGTTCTAAGTTAGCATGTGTGGACCCCTCATATGTGGAGAAAGGCTTTTTCTTCTCTTTCAGAATACCAGGAGTTAGGACATTTGGGAAGACAGACTTCAAACAATTCCAGAACAGGATGATGGTTTTGATATCTTTAGCTCATGCACATATGCATAAAATCTGACAGAACAGCTAGAATTCTCAGTTCATGAATCAAACTCTTAGCCAACCAATCAGAAAAGGAAGACATCTCTTTCTTCTTGCCAGAACCTGGCTTCCCAGTGCCAACAGAGGGTATCTCCCAGGGGTTTTTGTTTCCATTTTTAAAGATTTTATTTACTTATTTGAGAGACAGAGAGGTAGCACGCAAGAGAGAGTGCACAAGAGAGGAGAAGAGGGAGAGGCAGGCTTCCCGTGAGCAGGAGCCCAAGGTAGGGCTCGACCGGAGCCAAAGGCAGTTGTTTAACAGACTGAGCCACCCAGGTGCCCCTCTCCCCAGAGTTTAAAAGCAGGACCAACACAAAGGTGCTGGGAGGATCCACTAATTGACCTAGGTTTTGAGGGACTCTCTTTTTTTTTTTTTTTTTTTAGATTTTATTTATTTATTTGACAGAGAGAGATCACAAGCAGACGGAGAGGCAGGCAGAGAGGGAGATAGAGGGAAGCAGGCTCCCTGCTGAGCAGAGAGCCTGATGCGGGACTCGATCCCAGGATCCTGAGATCATGACCTGAGCCGAAGGCAGCGGCTTAATCCACTGAGCCACCCAGGCGCCCCGAGGGACTCTCTTTTTAAAATAGATTTACAGACACAGTGATCAACAGATGTTAGAACGGATGTGGAGGAAGGGGAGCCTTCTTAACACTTCGTGAGAATGCAGATGGGTGCACCCACCTTGGAAAACAGTATGGAGGTTCCTCAAAAAGTTAAAAATAGAACTACCCCATGATTCAGCAATTGCACTAGTAGGTATTTACCCAAAGGATACCAAAGATACTGATTTGAAGGGAATAAATGCATCCCAATGTTTGTAACAGTATTATCAACCATAGCCAAATTATGGAAAGAGCCCAAATGTCCACTGATTGATGAATGGATAAAGAAGATGTGGTGTGCGTGTGTGTGTGCGTGCGTGTGTGTGTGTGTGTAATGGAATATTACTCAGCCATAAAAAAGAATGAAATATGCCATTTGCAATTAGGTGGATGGAGCTAGAGAGTATTATGCTAAGTGAAGTAAGTCAGAGAAAGACAAACACCATACAATTTCGCTCATATGTGGAATTTAACAAACAATACAGATGAACATGGGGGGGATAAAAGGAGAGAGACAAACCAGAAAAAAGATTCTTAACTATAGAGACCAAACTGAGGATTACCAGAGGCGAGGGGGGGGGGGGGCTAAATGGGTGATGGGCATTAAGGAGGGCACTTGTGATGAGCACTGAGTGTTGTATGTAAGTGAATCATGGTCACTGGTGGATCACTAGACTCTACATCTAAAACTAATGTTACACTATATGTTAACTAACTGGAATTTAAATAAAAACTTGAAAAAATAAAATAAAATAGATTTACAACTACAGAATCCTGGTACAAAGTGAATACTTGCTTAGAATGGGAAACAAAAAAATCATGGTAAGTTACTGGAGGTCCCTTTTGTGTGTCTCTGTCCAGGAAATTTACAAGGAATGCTTACACGGAAACAATTCATGATTGGGGCGCCTGGGTGGCTCAGTTGGTTAAGTGTTTGCCCTCAGCTCATAGTCCTGGGATCGGATCCCATATCAGGCTCCCTGCTTGGTGGGGAACCTGCTTCTCCCTCTCCTTCTGCCCCTCCCTCTGCTCCTGCTTTCTCTCTCTCTCTCTCTCTCTCTCAAATAAATACATTCTATCTTAAAAAAAAATTGGTCGGGGCGCCTGGGTGGCTCAGTTGGTTAGACCATGCCTTCAGCTCAGGTCATGAGCTCAAGGTCCTGGGATCCAGCCCCACATCAGGCTCTCTGCTCAGCGGGGAGTCTGCTTCCCCCTCTCTCTCTGCCTGCCTCTCTGCCTACTTGTGACCTCTCTCTTTCTCTGTCAAATAAATAGATAAAATTTAAAAAAGAAAGAAAGAAAGAAAAAGTTTTAAAACAAATTTGGTGACTGCATCCTGGTTTCCTTTCCCCTCCTAGAACACTTAACAAAGCCCAGGAAACTCCGGGCGCTCTCAGGGTTCAAACATGTAAGAGCCCTAAACTTTAAACTTACTTAGCTTCCTGGGAATCCCACCTCTGAGCCACACCGCACAGATAAGATTAGCAAAGATAATATCTGATGCCTACTGAGGGGCACAAAATGTCTCTGTGTATTTTGTCATAAAATTTTTAATCATAATTCTATAAGCCAAACACTATTATTGGTCCCATTTCATAAACCTCCCAGCTGCGGAGGCACTGGAGCCACTTCTCAATATTTGCTTAATGCAGCTTCTCTTCCCAGAAGGCACAAGCCAGTTACATAGAGTGGCACTTGGAACCACAAGTTCTAAAGTCAGACAAATCCGGATCCTAGTTCAGCTCTGCCTTTACAAGAGGTAAAGTCTTATAAAGACTTTAGTCTCTCTAAACTGCATCCTTAGCTATAAGGTAGGAAGCACATCATTTTTTTCTTTTTTCAATTTTATTTATTTGAGAAAGAGAGCAAATGAGAGAGAGCATGAGCATGGGGAGGGAGAGGGAGAAACAGTCTCCCCTGCTGAGCAGGGAGCCCAATGGGGGGCTCTATCCCAGGATCCTGGGATCATACCTTTAACTGCTTAACTGAAAGAACCACCAGGGCCCCCCCTAAGAAGTACATTCTTCTTGTTGTTTGTTGTTATCTGCCTGGGCCCTAAATGGTTGGTTGTCAATTCAAGGGTAAATTGTAATTTAGGAAAACCATTAAAACCATAAGATCCCAGAGATCATACAGATTCTAAGAATTCCCTACATACTTCCAGGAAGCAGCTTTGGAATGAGAGAAGTGGCTTGGGAGCATCCTGAAGCTAAGAAAGCACATGGCCTTGAACCTGTTTGTAGTAGAAGTTACAGTGTATCTGCTCTGTAAGCCCTTCCATCTAAACTCACCAAGGGATAGGCAGAGCCCATTACCTAATTCATCTGGACTTTCAGAGCCACAGTCTCGCCTAGAGGTGGCACAGAATTCTGAATTTAGGATAGCTGGGCAGATTTAAAACGGGAGGAAAATGGGAATATAAATTGCTCTTCATCTTCACTGTTTCCAAGCCATCACTTCTTGAAACAAAAATTGGGGGTTTGTGTGAGGAAAGAAGGAAGAAAAAAGAGGCTAGAAGGATACACGGTGGAAATTGGAGAAACACCCAGAAGTGGGTAGAGCGCCATGAAAGCAAAAGCTCTCAGTCTTCCCAGTAGAATCTATTTTGATCTGAAAGATGCATCAGTGTTTTCAATATTCCAGGATCATGGACATTTCCTAATATTTCCGGATTCTATGATTTTTAGTCACCCTGAAAAAGGGCCTCTCAATGAGTCCTTTGAAAAAGTTACTTGGAAAAAAGAAATGCCCTCCTTCTAGAAGTAAAAAAGTATCCCTGGTTACTACTGATGAAAACGTCCTAGTGAATTTATTCGATTTCTACTGCCTAAGCTTCCCTTATTTTACAATTATTGTTGACTTAGGTTTTTATTATTATTTGGGGCATTTTGTAGTATTTTCTTCGCAAGGCACCTAAGAGAATTTGCAAATTCATGTAGTAGATTTCTTCTAGTTAAGCAGCTAAGGCTCTGTTGACTGTTTCTGTGGTGGAAACGCTTCTTACTCCCTCCAACGTTGCTCTGTTGTAGCAGTAAACAGGACTGGAGGGAAAACAGTTCGGTAGATTCTACTGAAGAGCTGAAGTTATTCATAGATTCAAAAATTAACCATTTAATTTGTTTTTCTAGTTTTGTAACAAATCACCCCCAAATCAGGATTTTTTTTTTTTCTAAAAAGGATGGGGTGCCTGGGTGGCTCAGTGGGTTGGGTGTCTGCCTTCTGTTCAGGTCACATGGTCCTGGGGTCCTGGGATGGAACCCCAAGTCCGGGGCTCAGTGGGGAGTCCGCATCTCCCTCAGCCTCAGCCCTTCCCCCTCCACTCATGCTCTGTCTCTAGCTTTCCCTCTTGCAAATAAATACATAAGGATTTGCAAATAAATACATAAGAAATAGTTTTCAAAGGACGCCTGGGTGGCTCAGTGGGTTAAAGCCTCTGCCTTCCTTCAGCTCAGGTCATGATCCCAGGGTTCTGGGATCAGGATCTCTGCTCAGCAGGGAGCCTGCTTCCCTTCCTCTCTCTGCCTGCCTCTCTGCCTGCTTGTGATCTCTGTCTGTCAAATAAATAAAATCTTTTGAAATATATATATATATTTTAAATTTAAACAGTTGTGTTTTTTTTTTTTTAAATCCTGATTTGGGGATGATTTGTCGGTGTGTCAAAAGAAAGAGTGATTGAGTACTTATTTCAATAAATGGACTTTTTACAAAGCAGAAACTTTTTATATTAATAGCTACATTCTGGAACAGTATGTCAAAAAGCTGCATAACAGATCCTTCAGATCTATTACTGTCCCTCTAAACAAAACCCATGATGCACGAATGCAACATCAAACAACAATTTTCCAACAGCCCATGTTACAAATAATCTGAACAGAGTCCTCGGGGGTCTCTTTAGAAGCCAACTTCTGTGCAATTCAGTGACACCATTCCACCCATCCGCAGACATTTCCCTGGCTGCCTGGGCTATTCCCCATCCCTTACCTATCCCTCTCCCCCTCCCCCTGGAGAAGCCTGGAAATCTTTGTTTAAGTCCGTTTGCTCACACTTTCAAAGAAGTGCTTGGTTAATGAATGAGGTGTTTTTGTTTTTCCTAATGACAAATGAAAGTGGAATCTAAAATTATCCCTCCTCGTCACACTAAAAGAAACTGACACAGCCTCCAATCGGACCCCTAGCCCCCTGCCTTTGGCCTGGCCTATCTAGGTGACGTGGGCAACCAGGACGGCTACCGCCTTCCCCCCCACCATGGGTGTGTCCAGCAGTCAGGCACAATGGGGAAAGCTCAGAGACAATCCAGCTTCCCTCTGCCTCTCCTCTTCTCCACGGGGGCAGGATGGGGCGTCAGCCAAATCCTTCATATGATTTAAGCACAGCTTTTGCTGGCTGAATTTTTTTTTCTCTCTAAAAAGGAACTTTCCTAGATGGGTAAACATGTTTGTCTTTAAAGGTTGTTAAGAGAAGAAATCCTGCATATTTCAGCCAGCTCCAGCTGAAACAAGTTAAGTGATTCTCCAGCATGCTAATGTTTGAAAATGCCATATTTGTGCCATATTTGGACTTCTTACTAGGAACTCGACTTCAATGCATCCCCCGCCCCCTTCCAGCACCCTCCCACCCCCCTCTTCCTCCTTTATGTATATATGTTGCATAATTATGGAGCAGTGAGTATTTATCACCTTTTCTGGGCAGTAAGCAGAAAGAAATATAATACCATTACTTCCAGTTACTGCCTTTCCCAAGATAATTAGGTAACACAGCAGAGGGAGCCTCCGTGGGCCTAATGCTGTCCGAGTTAAGTGATTGACATGGCTCTGTCTGGCTGCTCTATTAACTGTTTCATTTTGTTGCTATTTGCAGTTTGCTTGGCTAATACTCCGAACAAATACTGACTGTTTCTTTAGCCTCTTTTTTCTCTTTGACCTTCTCCTGCCCATTTTCTTTGACTCACTTCAAACTGCCTTGAAAAGGCCTGTTGAATACACACAGTCCATCAGAGGCCCAGGTTCATCCCTACCCTTGCTCTGAATGCCTTACTTCAAAGATGGGCCGCATTCTTTAATTGCCCTTTGAATTAATATCAAAGGGTCACAATGCGAGTGCCAAAAGAGAAAGGGGCTTTAATGAAGCGAAGAGCTGCCATTCATTTGCAGATAAGCACGTTTTTATGCCTGAATGGTCACCCCGGCTAAAGGCTTGGGGAAGGGGAGGCTGTCCGGAGAGGTCTTTTCCTTAAGTAGTGATTAGTTCAAACAAACAAGAGTAAACAAATAAAAAAAAAAAAAGAAGAAGAAGAAGAAGAAGTCTACAAACAGCGACCACATAAAATAAATAATAAGGCTAAATTCGTGAGCCGCACATGCCCCTCCCCTCCTTCCTTAAAAAAAAAGAAAGAAAGAAAAGGAAAAACTGCATGTAATTAGCAAATCCATTCACCATTTTTAATCCCATATTTCAACACTGAAATTCCAAGGGCCGGGCTCAACAACATGCCTGATGAAGTATTTTCAGTCTGAAATTTTGAGCCACAGGTAATACAGAGGGAAACTGTGATGACTTTAAAATGTACGGGAAACCTGTAACTTTTGAAAAAAAAAAAGAAAAAATGTCCCAGAGCTCAAGACACAATTACTCCGGATATAAACATTTGTGTTAAAATTATTGATGCTTTATGAACTGCATGTAATTAGATGAACACATCTATCAATTGTCCATATACCAAACCAGAGCTCTCCCAGGGAAATCACCACGTGGTCCCCTTGTAACACTGTAGCTGCAACTACAGAATGAGGACACCAACAGCACCAGAGGTCAACAGAAGGTAAAATACAGCTCAACTCATAAATGATTACAGAGTGAAATAGTAAGCCATGCTTCCTCTCTTCATCATTCTCCTTTTGGAAAGGCTGATGATTAAGGAAGGATTCAGTCCCACTGAATTATAATCTTAGCTAAAGCTCAGACGACATCTTTGGTGCCCGGCTACAAGGTGGACGGTTGACCTCTGGTAGGCATAACATTTGACCCATCCCCTGGACATTTCTCCCTTCGGCTGATGCCTGATCAACAGAGTTTATGTTACTCTCAGTAACATACCAAGGAAGGTCCTTGTTCAAATGTTTCAAATGGTCTCCAAAAGCTAAGGGGCCCATTTTGAATTCATGCACATAAAATTGCCCCTGCCAGGTCAAAAAGAAAGAGAGAAAGCGAGTTCTGTCTTATCTTTGGAGAAATCAAAAGCATCTTCTCTTCACTGGCCTTATTTTCCATGAGCTTGTCCATCTGGTTCATGGTTGCCAGAACAGAGGGAGAAAAGGGCAGCAAATAAATGTCAGAGAGTCAGCCAGTCTGCATAAATCTCCAGCTCCTTCCAGAGAAACTCCTTCCTGGCCTGCTGGGCTTTCTAATCTTGTGACATGAGCCAACAGGCATCAGAACAATGTGGAACTCAAAAGCCTTATTTTGCCCAAGTCCAAAACCCTAAGAGCAGCTTCCCCCCAAACCCACTTACCCACCAGATATGCACCAGGGTGCTGCTTTGCAGGAAAGCAACGTGATCTCAGCAACCAGGTCCCTTCTATCCTGGATACAGAAGGAATTCTGTGTATTTTGGACTGACCACAGGAAGATCCACTTAATTCTTATTAAACTGTACTCTGAGAAAGCATCAAGGCGACCCAATCAGCTACCAAATCTTGTTTCAGTAAGTACAAAAGCAATGAGCAGATTATAAGTAAATAAGGCTCCATATCCATCAGAAGATCGAACGCGTTCAGGACCACTGATACATCACCACAATCCTTTGAGGTAGGGGAGCAAATAGTATCACTCCCAAGAATTCAGCCCAGAGTGGCTGGGGAGGTTCCCTTGATATCACAGCTAGTTAAGAGAGCAAACTGGAGCAAAAAGCAAACGTCTTCTAACCCCAAAGCCTTTCAGAAAATCACAGTTACATCTGGTGCAGAACGACACTGGGGCTGTGCAGTGGGGTGCTCTGGTTTTTTCCAAAACCCACAAGTAGAATAAACTTCAAGACACTGCAAGTTCAATGTAATGGGCCACAAGAGAAACATTTGGACCATGTATTTCAGTGCTTCCCAGGATGCTAGAAACACCGTACAAATGGAACCATTGATGAGCTCCATTCAAACAGAGCAATAGTAGTGATACCAGTGGTAATGATTCTATTTTTGCATTTGTCCAGGCCTTTACCCATAAAGCGTGCTCACACCCGCTACCTGATGGAATGAAGTGATTTTTTTTTTCTTTGAGATGAGAAAAATGTTTTCACTTTAATTTCAAGGGCCTAGGAGTAAGGCAATGCACATCTCCAGGATGCCTTGGTGTCGGGAGAAGTAAAGCCATGTGAAATTCTTAAATCTGAACAGCCTGGTCCCTGAAGCTGCCTGAGTAATAGGTTTCTTATTTC
Source organism: Mustela putorius furo (assembly GCF_011764305.1). Classification (NCBI taxonomy): domain Eukaryota; kingdom Metazoa; phylum Chordata; class Mammalia; order Carnivora; family Mustelidae; genus Mustela; species Mustela putorius. The sequence continues at coordinate 25,865,668 of NW_025421341.1, forward strand.
CCATGTTAACTCTCAATAGAACCGAGGGACATTTGATACTCAAGCAAAATTTTTATTCCCAAGGGACAAATCGTTCAGGATAGCATTCTCTCCTCTAGCCACCTTCCTGTGTACAGCTTGGAAAAGGACTTCTGAAATCCAGGGCATCCCGAAAGACCCCTCTCCGAAGCTGATGATGCCACCGTCTGCAAGGATGCAACAGGAACAGCGGCCCCACTTCACGAGCAGCTGTTTTCTGAAAGGACTTCCCTAGACTTCAATGAAAGTCTTGTCCAGAGGCCAGCTGGACCTCCGAACTGAAGGTTTCCACTTTGTCTCTATCACTAAGTCCTAACCACAGAGCTGCCGGCGTGGCGTGCGAACCTCCAGCCGGACGACCTGGACCGGAGATCTCACGAATATTTAGCACAGGTACCACTGCCCTCCACCGTCCACGCTTTCTGCTTTCTCCCCATTAGGCATCAGAAGCACGCCTGTAAGAAACGCTCACCTTCAATGAAGAAAAAAGCGGAGCAGCCTGTCCTGAGACGTGTCGACTTACAGAAGTCCTACTCAAGTCCTACTCGCTTGACTTCTTAAAAAAAATAAAAGTCCCGTCTGTCTGTCCCTTCCGCTCTTGCCGTCTCTACTCCCAGGAACCAACACGGAGTAAGTGTTATGTCAACCTCGGAGGCTTAAAGGGGAAGAAAATGCGATCTAAACAAACCTCCAGGAGCAGACATCCTGCTGTAGGCTTCAATGGGAAACATTTGTTATGAAGTAATAAGAATTTGCATAATTTTGGGGGAAGACTGTTTTCAAAGTCATTCTCTTTTTCACCTGCTTAGGCCCTTGCCATGTATGGCTTTGGTTAAGTTTTGTTGATGGAGGCTCATGTTTAACCAACTGTTTTTAATTTACAAATTAAACTTGTCAGAAGTAGAAATCCTTCCCTTGGAACTCTTCCAATATGTCAAGAATTAATTCTAATGAAAACGGCATTGCCTAAATGCAGGATGGCCAGTCACTTATTTTATTTACACAAAGTCCTTCTCAGTTTCTTTGATAAAAGCAGCTAAATCTTTTTCCTCTTTCATGTTTTGTCAGCACTTGATTCCTTTTGTCCCTTGGCTATTTGCCTAGCTGTGGACAATAAGGCAGGAAGAATAGAAGCAGATTGTTGGAATGGCCCTCAATAAACCTAATTATGACATGTTGACTGCCCTCACCATGACACAGTCAAGGGACCCAGGCTTATTCAATTACCCTTGCCAGGTTTCTCTTTCAGACCTAAAGTTATCCTTTGACTGTTTGTATTTCTGAACAGTATTCATGTTCATTGTGAAAGAAAATCCCCTGGACTTTGAGGGGTTTTTAAGTTGATGCTGTTATTGTAGCTAATTTTTATTAACTGAATGATAACATGATAAAGAAATAGACTTTTGTTATGTAATAAGAACAAATCAGTGTGTGTGCTGAAAGTTACACCTCTCTTTCCTTTCTCTTCTAGCCAGACAGGCAGGACATGTAACCTGAATTAATAAACAAAATAATTTCTTCAACCTGCATGTACCTTACAACGGGATACTGAGTCTGGCTCCACAGGACAGGACCGTTTCTTCGATGTGATTCTTCTTAACTTAAAAATAATAATGACATGACTGTGGGGGGGCGGGGTTGCATGTGTGCGTTCTGTTTTGTTTTGCTTTTTAAGCGCCAAGGAGGTTCTTTGCACTATTAACACCAGAGAACATAAGTTCATTGATACCTTTATGCCAACAGCTATTTCTGCAGCTGTTTGAGATAGACAAGATGAACAGTATTTAATTAAAACTCTGGCTGCTGGTTGGAGGAGCCCTTTCCTCCTCGAACAGATTGTTCAGAGATCACGCCACTGGTTCCCGCAAAGCCTGGGTATAAAAGCTGTGTGTCAAGTGAACAAAAGAGTGGAAAAATGAAGGAATGCCAAAAATCAGCTCCTGATCCATCCTAGCTTTTAAGTCAACTAGGTCTGATAGAATTAATATTCAATTGTATTTAAAGCTGCACAAAGCTTAGCAGGAACAATTGTTTTGTAAGTTACAGCATCCCTGGGTAATTTCTTTTTCTTTCTTTTCTTTTCTTTCTTTTTTTTTTCTTTCTGTTGAGAAACTCATTGTTCTTTTTAATAATTTGGCAGCCCTTGGGACTATGAGAGAATTAAAATTCAACCACAATATGACAAAGTAGGTGCTACAATTTCTTTAAACTTGTTTGTCAACTCATTTCCTTCATTAGAAAATTCCTATCATTCAAATAAAAGCAAGTCTAAACCATACTCCCCCCTTTGGTGGTGAATTTGGAGTTTGGCGTTTATTTGCTTTCTAGGGAAAACACTTTTTTTAATCTTAACGTGAGAAATCAACTTCGCAACCGACCTGAGAAGTGAAATAGAGTCCTTAGTGCTTGAAGAATGTTCAGGGTAAGTACTCTCTAGAATGTGTTCTGCTCTGCTGGACCCTCTCCTTGCACACAGCAACACTTTCACTTTCTCCAAATTCTAGAGAGGTTTTTTTTTTTTTTTAATCTCAAACATCCAAAATGAACTGTACAACAGTCTTAAAACATCATTAATATAAATAATTTCAGTGGAATGGATCTCTAAATTTTACAGAATGCCATTCAACAGTTTAGCTTTAGCATTTAATTTCATTTCTTTAATGCATATAAATCTGTATTCATATTGACTTTAAAACCCCTCTTAACAACAGCAAAAAATAATCCTAATAGTGCTCCACTTATAAATAAAAAACACGTCCTTTAATAGCAGAGGGGAAAACAGACCATGTCTCACCACTAGCAAGCTGAAGTGTTCTTCCAAAGTGTTCAAATTACTTTAATCAACAACTGTAACCTCCTGTATAAAAGAAGTTTAAAAAATAAGTCTGCTCTTGCTACTTTATAGTGGAAATGTTATTAAAATATCCAAGATGTCTCAATATTTTAACCTGAAGCATATGTATTTCTGCATCCCCTAAAATGCTTTAATGTTTTTATATAGTTAAATAGAATGGCAATTCTTCGACTCTCCACCAGCACTTCCCTAAGAAAACATAAAAAAGAGTGCGCAGAGGAAATCAAATACTCACATCGAGTACTACTCAGCACCCCAATGCTTGGCAAAGCATTATAAATGCTTGCCGTTCTAAAAGCTATGTTGTTATCTTACTAGTCGAACTATATTAAACAAATGTATGTCATAACTCTCACCAATTCTCCTTCTTCAAATGTGTCCGGGGAGCATAAACTCGGGCTGCGGTGTAAGTCGAAGGTTTGCTTATGGACACAGAAAGGAGAGTCGACAACTCGAATTGTTTTGATTTGTATGAAGTTACAGACAAAAATTCTAATGGTGGCTAAAAGTAGCTACGATCAGATTTCTTCTTTAATCTACAGGTCAAGTAGTGACTTTCTCTCTTATCAAAAAAAAATTTTAATTTGCGATTCAAAGTTCAAAATCGCAATACATTTGATCTGAGTATAGGATAATCACTAAGAAAACTAGAAACAAACTCTTTCATATGGTAAACAGTAGTACTTATTATTCTGAATGTATAAAGAGGTATAGTTCCTCTATCTGATGTTCTCATTTTATAATGTTCAGCTTCTATGTCAAAAAGATTAGTAGATATTTTGTAGCAATATTTGCTCACATGTGTTTCCTCAAATCTGTTTGTTTAAGATAAAGGAAACTATAAGAAACCTTGAGCCATAGATTACCAGATACCTAAGAAAAATTATGCACGCAAAGATCAGTTTGGATATTTTATATGCTCTAAAAATTCTTCCAAAAATAAATTTTTACAATGCATTTTACATTGTTAATTTTGTCATTTGGCCTTGGCAGTTAAGGTTTGCTGCATCTGAATGATTCATAGTCTGTTTGCAGAATATATACCTAAAAAAGTCAACATGTAGATGTTGACTTTTGAAATCATTTTCTTCCACAAAAATAAAAGAGTAAAATAGTGAAGAAAAAAAATTATTAAAACCTCTTCTTGGTAGGCTATGACCTCTTGCCTTGAATTGTTTTTAATATAACAAAAACATTTCTTATATTCAAGTTTCTGAAATGCTTAATTGTAAAGTCCTTGCAAAAACAGTGGTTTTCAGACTTCATATTACCTACTGTTTCGAGTTTTATCTCAAACTCTGCTTTTCATGGAAAATTTTAATAGATTCAAATCCGATTTTTTTTCGTGAGCCTCTATGCATGTCTTTTAACCCAAGGCAAAAACAAACAAACAAACTTATTTATCTGATTCCGTTTTTGACAACTACAAATGAGGGAGTTACTTTACATTTAAAACACAAGAGCAGAAACAGATGAAGTGAAGGTACTATCATCTGATTCTTTCTCCTCAAGCCCAGTTTCTAGCTTTGACTTGGTCGACTCCCAGAAATCTCCTGTCTTCTCTGGTCACTGGGAAAAATGTCCAGACACAGATGATTTGAAAGAGGGAATGTTACCGTCCTGCTTAAGCAACTCTAACTTAAGGGGAAGTTCTCTAAACAATACCCGTTTCCAGACTCTTCTAGAAGCCACAGTTTTGACAGGAGCTTCAAGAAACCATCCATTGCCCAGCGTGGGTGGGGAAGAAGACCATGTCCACCTGCCCCAAAACACAGCAAGCTTCTGTCCTCACCCTCGCTGTTTCAGCACCTGAAGTCCTTCCTTTCAAAGATGAGACAGGTAGGAATTCCTCATCCACTAAGATATCGAAAGGCCCCAGGCCTCTCCATTTTTGCCCTGTATCTCCAGCTGCCTGGAGGCCTCACTGTTTCTTCAAACAACTGCCTGGGGTGGCCGAGAGTCTGCTGAGAATAGAACAAGACCGTAGCGGCCACATCCGCCAGAGCTGAGAGAGACCATACCCTTCACCTCGCTAGTGTCTGTTTCCCAGAGGAAGGGAGAGTGAGGCCCAGAGAGGAAAAGCAACCTGGTCATAGTCACGGTTCCGGAGACCTACAGGAAACATCTGAAAATTGCCTGACCCAACTTTTACAGCTGAGGAAATCAAAGCCTAGCCCCCCATTCTCATGCCCAAATGAAGGCTCTTGCCCACCTGCCCATGTCCCATAAGAGGATGGATGTTCCTTATCTTCTTGTAAGGAATCTGTCCAGGATCCTTCTAAGAGGTTCCCTGCAAGGACAAAGACTCCTATGCAGTCTAAGGGCCACACAGGTAAATTCTCAGTAGCGGTGGGTTGCCAGACCGACTTTGGCTCCATAAGTAAACAGGGTAAGGCTTGAGAAACAGGAAGCATCCTGGCAACCCGAACATCCAAGACATAGTTGAGGGGGACTGAGTATGATGATGATGATGATGACGATTATTATTATTATTATCATCATGATCATCATTATTATTTTGCTCTCACATACGTCTGTGCCAGGCCTTCACCATGCACAGGGACCACCTCTCCTCACCTCTACCTTTCCTCCCCTAAACTGAACAAGGACAAGGATAGATACAGTTTTGTAGAACCTAAAGCTTTTATAATTAAGGGAGCCCTTCTTAAAATGTAAAAACCAGGCATGCCTGGGTGGCTCAGTGGGTTAAGCTTCCGCCTTCGGCTCAGGTCATGATCTCTGGGTCCTGGGATCGAGCCCCTCATTGGGCTCTCTGGCTCAGCGGGGAGCCTGCTTCCCCCTCTCCCTCTGCATGCTCTCTGCTGACTTGTGATCTCTCTCTCTCTGTCAAATAAATAAATCTTAAAAAAAAAAAAAAAAGTAAAAACCAATGTATCTTCATTTTGTCACATTTGCAAAAACCTAATGGCATGAAGATGCGTGGGGTCCCTTCCAGAGTCTGAAAGGGCCCACACAGGTGAGGATCCCTAGAACTCAAGGTTCATTCCCTCCATGATGAGCTCACCTCCAACAAGGACTCCTCTTTCATCCTCCACTTGAGGGGACCAGGGGGAGATGTAGACTGTTTCTACATGCTTGTGTCTGCTGTCATTACCTAATACTTATAAAACATCAATCAAGTCTAAGTGCCAGCATTGGGGGCTCAGCAGGAATTCAAGATCATTCAAGAGTTCACAGACATGACAGGCTGTTTCAGAACCCCATATATCAAGGGTGGAATAAATCCCAGCTGTTCTACTGGGAGGTTCATGGCTTACATCTTCCAGAACAATGTGTTGCTGAGGCTCTCCAGGACCCCAGCACTGAGAGTCTAGGAGTCACTGGCCTTCCAAAAGACTCCTGGAAGGGCTTCAGTGCACTTTCCAGAAGATTTCCAGCCGGCAGATCCATCATGATTGCCCCTTGGGTCCTAGTCCCCTTGAGGAGGGGAGCCTCATTTCTTTTAACCTCTGACATCAGTCCAGGTACCACCAGAAGTATAAGAGCTCAGGGCACCTGGGTGGCTCAGTCAGTTGAGCTTCCGGTTTGGGCTTGAGGTCATGACCTCATGGATCGGGGGATGGAGCCCTGTATCAGGCTCTGTGCTTGGCAGGGAGCCTGCTTGAAAATTCTCTCCCTCTGTCCCTATCTCCCTTCTCTCTCTCTGAAATAAATAAATAAATCTTAAAAACAAACAAACAAAAAAAATGGTGTGAGGGCTCAGATCAGATGTCTGTTCCTTGGGGAGGGTTTTGAGCTCTGAGGCCAAATGGGTCCCACAGTGCCCTCCCAGACCTTTCATGTTCTTCTGGCCCTGCTCTTTGCCAAGAAGACCAAAAAACACAAGCCAAGGCTTTTCTCTGGCACCCCGTAAGTGTGGAGAATCCATCAGTGATGGAGAATGCTCTCGGCCTCACCTGGACCTGCCTCGCCTGGAGAGCTCACCAGTGTACAATGCCCTGGGAGGTCATACTCACCAGCAAGAAGCTCTCTCATTTCAGAACTAGTCTTGCCATGCACCATGAAGATAGGATCTGCAGGGGTGTGTTTTGAGTGGCAACTGAAACCTATTCCTTGCCCCACTTCCAAGGTTTCCTTCCTACGTGGATACCTGGAATTCTGCCATTAGGAATTGGTTCCTCCGTGTTAGGTTATCAGCTCCGAGCATCCTCTTGGAAACTGCCAACATCCCAGGGAGAGGTAACCAGTTGAGTCTCGTTGTGAATGAGGAAGAGCTTGGTGGAAGCTTCTGTTATATGTGTGTGTGTAGGGTAGGGGTGCACAAGAGGAAGGTAAGCCAGATGGAAGCAGGACAGGGGTGGGGGATACAGGGAACATACGAAACAGACCTCCCTCTTTTTACCCAAGGTCAGCCCAGAGAGGCCTTTGTGAAAGGAAAATAGGAGAAACAGTTTCAAAGGATTTCAAAGGCAGAGCACTGAGGGTAGGGAGATTTTCAAACATCCCTGCAAAAAGCCCAAATTGTTCTGGTAATATCATTTCCTATAAACTATAGTTTGAGTGACAGTTCTATTTTTCCTAAAGCTTTTCCAAAAGGATTTTCCAAGTACTAGGAATTTCAATGTGAAAGATAGTCATTGTCTTTCCTAATGAATTTAATTTGGGTTCTCAATTTAAAAAAAAAAATAAAAAGGATTCATTTCAGGGGAAGAATTGTTAGTTTAAACCAGTAACATTAAATTATAATAATTCAATAAAATGATAAAGTTAGACAGCAAACAAAATTCAGACCAAATTTGGTTTTCTACGTCATTTGTATTTTGTTATAAGGAAATCGGTCCTCTTCTTATCAGTCCAAGGTATATGTCAATACTCCGTTACAAAGAAAAGCCCGGGGGAGTGACTCGGTTTCAATTTCCTGGAAAAAGGAGAGACTGCGTGACACCAGAGTGTGCCAGGTAATGAGTCCTTGCTGCCACCTGCAGAAGATCTGTAAGTGCCCACCCTCCACTGACCACTTACTGAGCCTTTGAAGGAAACAAGGTGAGGTGGTCTTCCACCAACTGGCTTTTGGCTCAGGAATGCCCTGAGACACACCAGCTGGTACTTTCCACAGGCAAGAAGACACTGAGGAGTCAAGGCCCAGAAAGTTAACTGGAAGAGCCCAGAAGCAGAATCCCAATTAGGCCAGTTGAGTTTCCACCCTGGCTTCCTTCCTGGAACCCAATCCCTGGATGATGCGGGACCTGCCAAGACCCCGGCATCCCTCCATGCCCTGGACTCTTCATCCCGGCTCTCTGCTGTTTTCGACCTGATGCTGAGATCCCAGTCTCCCCTTTGCCATCTTTTCTTCAGACAAAAATTCAGCAACTATTCAGAGCTTGGCAGGGCCAGTGACCACAAGCAGACATTGGCTTCCAGTAAGAAATTATAGAAGTTGCCTTTCTGCCGCCCTCTGATGAATGCGCGTCGTGCACGCACCAGCCCCGGATGTGCCCTGTCTGCACAAAAGCCAAGCAAGTCTACCACCTGGAAAGTTTCCACACTGGATAGCTTCCCAAATCCTATTCTTCTCTGGGGTATTGCTAGTCCCCACCCCACCCCCAAGATGCTGTGAGGAGACCCTGTTTATTGGGGGGACTTCCTGACATGGACTCCCAGGCCCTTTTAGAAATGCTCCCAGAAGATAGTAGAAGCTCTCCTCTTTTTCAAAGAGAACCAATGATTCCAGACACTGAGATCCCACTCATTTGCAAATCATGAAATGTAAAGTTGTCTCCCCTAAAGAATCCATGGGTCCCTCTTTATTTATTTATTTGAAGATTTTATTTATTTATTTATTTGACAGAGAGACACAGTGAAAGAGGGAACACAGGCCAGGAGAGTGGAAGACGGAGAAGGAGGCTTCCCACCGAGCAGGGAGCTCAGTGCAGAGCTCAGCCTCGATTCTAGGACCCTGGGATCTTGACCTGAGCCGAAGGCAGCTGCTTAAGGACTGAGCCACCCAGGCGCTCCCCGCCACCCTCTTAATTTTAAAAAGCAACAAATCTACCAGTCAGGAGAGAGAGCAGCTCTCACACCTGAGTCCGTCCTTGCTGACAAGGAGCCAGCCCCTGGACAAGGCTCTCTCTTCACCTGTGTAGGGGAGCACAACAACGTCAGAATCTCAAGGGTGGTTACGTGGCCAACGTGGGTCTGAAAACTACTACGTATTTTCTTCCAGTCTAAATTTCTGTTGAGAACATCACAGCAATCTGACAAACAAATCAAACTTTCTTTCAGCATTAACCCTCCTTTGGCCCTCCTCCCTAGGTAGAGAGCTGCATCCTTCTGCAGGTAGTAATCAGATGTCACAAATGACGGGTCTGATTCAATCCAAATTACGCACATTGCTGGGCAGAGAGGGTGGCGGGGGAGGGGGAGCTGCTTTTGATTCTTCTCAGCTCTTTACAGAGGCTCTTAACACCAGGCCTGTTTACATGTCCAAAGTGACTCCTTCAGATTTCCGTAAGCAAGTCAGAGGGGAAACAGGGAGAGAACCCAGAGCACTCATCTAGCTGCCTTCTAGGGAAGCCAAGACGAAAGTCCTAGTATGAAGAGAGCAGACCTTCCCTCCTCTGCCTGCCACAACTGTGCTCTCAAACTGGAGGCAAGAAAAGTCAAGACAGAAGATTGATTTTGTTTTTCCGTTATTTCTTTTTTTAAGCCAAATCAAGATCCTGCTTTTCAAAAAATAAATTCTTAGCTCCCAGCTCATTCTCCTATTTCTTTTTTTTTTTTTTTTAATTTATTTGACAGAGAGAGATCACAAGTAGGCAGAGAGGCAGGCAGAGAGAGGGGGAAGCAGGCTCCCCGCTGAGCAGAGAGCCCGATGTGGGGCTCGATCCCAGGACCCTGGGATCATGACCTGAGCCGAAGGCAGAGGCCTAACCCACTGAGCCACTCAGGTGCCCCTCATTCTCCTATTTCTGAAAGGCCCACTCCTCAAAAGGAATGACCTGAAATGTTCACTTCGTAATATTTACTGGCATTTCCATCTTCCGCTTTCCCAGGAGGGTTTGGAGAAGGTTGTTTTTCTCCTATGGTTGGAACACGGTTCTTCCTGGCTCATTTCACGGACTTGGACTTCAGCTTAGGTAGGCCAGGTACGCAGCAGCATCAAGAACTGAATTCCTGGGCATCAGATTTAAGGGAAAATAGGCTGAAACGATTTGAGGGAGGCAAGGTATGTGCAAAACCATAAAAAGTCCTTTGTGCATAGAAGGGAATGGATACATGCCCCTTAAAAGTTTGTAAAATTAAAAATCAGCCTCTCCCAAACTCAAGAAACCCCAAGAACCCAGGCCAGCACTTCTCAAAAATTAGAAATATAAGACCCTGTTTTATTATTCATGGCCTGCTCTCTTACTAGTTCAACCCTGATTTGGTGACCCTGACAGACAGCTTCTCTCTTGTAACTAAACAATCAAAATAAGTTGCCTCAAAATTGCTATAAAATTGTCCATAATTTTTGTAGCACAGAAAGAAAAACAGCTAAGAATGTTTATCGCAAATATGTTAATATATGATGAGATATGGGGACTGAAATGAACAATAGACCAAAAAAAAAGAATACAAAGAGGAACCAAAAAGTCAAAAAAAAAAAAAAAAAGCTTTCTCTGGATTTAGAGACTGTTCCTTTTGGAGCAATAACTGCTTAGAGGAATTTCCAGAGGGTAGTCAACGTTGGCAGAACAACTCCCTAGGCAGAGATTTCAAAACCTGTTCTCCAATACGTGTACAGTGGTAGAGAAAATTGTTTCGTTTTTTTCATGCATGTGAACACAGACAAACATGTTTCTGCTCCGCACTTACGAAGCAAGCCTTCCCCTGTTTGTTCTCAACATAGTACCAAAATTCCACCAAAACTATCAAAATTACAAATGTCTTCCCTTTGTGCCTATCATGGACAAATTATTTTTACAAATAAACGCACACATGTGCCAGATGGTGTCATTTAATTGGAAACTACCTAATACTAGATAAACCATCATTTGCCAATGCAATGGAATACTACACAGCCGTACAAAGGGGCTGTGGAAGCCCCCAGACCCTGATGCAGAGTAATCACTGAGATACATCCTTGGGGGGGTGGTGTGCAGGAAGCAAGGCACAAAACAGTTTCTATCATGGGCTACCATGTGCACAAAAGGAGAGAACATTTTTTAAAGAGAGAGTGAAATATCATTGTTTATTTATGCTTAGACTCTAGAAAGGTGACCAAAATACAGAGGGACACTACGGGAAGAAAACCTGTTACTGTCTATCCCCCTATATCTTTGGAATTATATAAGAGCGAAGGTTTTACCCAGCCAAAATAAATAGGATGATTTTAAAAATGGAATCTGATGAAGTATACATTTCTTTCGAGTTTTTGCATCCACAAGAGGGCAATCCCTAGAATCAAAGAATGCTTCCCTTTTGAGGTTGAGAATCAGCCCCCATAATCCAGGGATCCTCTTGCACCTCAAAGCCTTCGGGATGGGGGTGGGGAGGCAGCACAGGTCCAGAAGGAAGGCCCCGTGGCTGGCCAGCAAGTTTTCATCAGTTCACTGGGGGCCGCCAAGCAAGGCTCCCGGGCTGCCTGCCGAGAGCCTAAGCCCCAACAGCTGCATAAACTTGCCGTGCCCCAGCCTGACCTATTTCGGAGACAGGTCAGACCAGTGCATGCGGGGATAAGAAAACAACCTTCCTTCTCTGCAGTGGCTGCACCAGCAAGCAGCTCCAGCAGGGGAAACTCGGGGGCAGGCGCTCTCCAGCTCCCCAAACCTCACAAGCCAGGCAACTTTATTTTCAATTCTTGCATTGCACCAGGATAACACAAAAGTCCCCAGCTTTGGGAACTGGATGGAGGGAAATCAAGTAGAAAGGTCATTGAAATGTATCCTCCAGCTTAACGAATCCTATTTTGGAAAGTTTCTTTAATATTGGTGAACTCAAATTTGATAGGAGAATCATGCACAAAGAAAGAGGAATGTACACAGCCTCACATGGGGAGCTAAGAAGATACTTAAGAACAATGAAGTAGCCTGAAGAGGGCACAGAATGAGAAATTGTGCAAAAGCAATTCCATAAAATGAAGCATTTCGACAGAATTTCAGGAGTACAAAGGCACGCATGCATGAGACCTATTTTCAAAAAGCAGCCTGTTTGTCAATGTCTGATAGAGTGAGAAGAACCTGTTGAAAAACAAACAATGAAAGAAAGAAAGAAAGAAAGAAAGAAAGAAAGAGAGTTTAATTTGGAGGACTCTGAAAAAGCCAAGTTAATCTAAGAGAGAAGAGTAATCTTTGCAGAACTAGGAGAAAAAAATAATTCAGAAGTATCTTTTGACATCTCAATGAATGGCTTTAGAATTTTGCTATTTTTCTTATCTGGTAAGTCAATAAAATCTATTATATTAAATAGCCGCTCACAATCTCCATTTTTTGACGCAGTGAAAGTGAAGTGTGTGTGTGTTTGTGTATATGTGTGCGTGTTCCTTCATTGTTGTTCCTAAGCTCTGAATTAAGCTTTTATCTGCCTTTGGGCTGAGCCCATCTGCCAGCAGGCTGGTCACTTTCTGCATGTTCGGAGGGTTTCCTCCCCCAAGATTTTGAATTTTCCTATGATACATGTAATTTGCATACAACTTGCATCTTCTCATTTTCTTCTGATAGCACCCTGGGAAGCTGGTATGATGTGGCCCATCTTACATATGTCAAAACTGAAGTTCAAGGGGTCACACCTAAATGTGCTTGGTCACAATTTTAGAGTGAAATAAGGGATGCAAGAAAAAGCCACTTTTGCCTTGGGTAATAGGCTCTTACAGAGCAAGCAAAAAGGCAGGAAGAGGGACTTAGGGTGTGTTTAAGTCAGAACAGACAACACTCAAATGCTTTAGTGGACCTCAATCAGGAAACTGGCCAAGTAGGGATTCAGAAAGAAGAAACCTGTTGCTTTTCTTATAATAAAATGAATTGGACCAATTAATTTTCTTTAGTTCAGGTTAAGCTCAACCATGGTAATTGACACACACACACACTCACTCACCCCCACTGGCCAAGATTTTCTTAATCAAGATAATATATTAGAATATTGGGAGAATTTTAAAATACGTTTGAAGATAGACTCTCTAAGTCTACAATTATTTAAAATAAAATTTTCTTTAGAAAGATAGGCCCTATAAGGGAAATAAGAAACATATTAGCGTCTCCATACAATACCCAAGTGCTTGTTGGCTGGAGAAATTATGTCTACACTAGGGTTTGCCAAAAAAAAAAAAAAAAGGTAAGAGGGGTATGTTGGGTGTACTGTTACATATCTACATATCTGTGTACCTGTAAAATCAACAGCCTACAAATGTAGGCTTTCTATTAAAAATGCAAATTTGTATGTCACTATGTAAATATTCACTAGGAAAGTACACAAACATTAAACCAGTCCCATGTTACAATATAAACTGCACAGCAATCAACTTTCCTTTCTTAACTATTTTACTCTAACTTATTTATTGTTTCCACCTAATGACATAAAGGCAGGGACATTTAATTCTGCAGTTGTTTCCAGAAATATGCCTACCAGCCGATTATAAAAATTCTCAAAATTTACATTTAAGCCTCCATAAAACTGTATTATTTGAACTCACAATATGACCTTAGACATTTTTTAATGCTAAAAATCAGTGGTATTTCCTCTCCCTTAGTTCCATGTTGGTCAGCCAAAAAGAGTCTCCCATCCTTGTCACAAGTATTTTGATTAGCTATTTTTAAATGGAATCCATCGATGAGCTCCTAGAACCGAGATTTTGTTACTCTACTGCTATCGATGCATTAAATCTGGCCAAAGAAAAGTACCTACAGTCACGAAATTCCTAAGTGGGTTGAAGGAGAGAAACAGCCAGCTAGTTTGTTATTGCCTGTCATAAGTTCTAATTTGTTTTACTGAGAAAGACTGACTTCCCAATCACTGCAGTAAGGAGGGCATAAAAACTCAGACTACTTTAATCAAGTTGCTTCATCCCAAAGAGAAGAGGTTCTCTGTTGTTGTGTTGTTGTTTACTTAAAATCCTGCAGCAAAAATCTAAATGCTACAAAGTTTGCTGCATGCAATGTACAAGGTAACTCTTTCTTAGGATTTTCCTTCCTAGGAGAGATGTGCATCAAATCAAACTCTAAATTGTACACCACCCTTTAGTAATATATACTTTCTTCTTTAAAAATAGAAGTTATCTGTTCGTCATTTCTTAGTTTTTATCAGGAAGTTAGGAAAACAGACATTGAAGGTAAGAATTCATTGAACACTTCCTTAATCATTCTCAGCAACTAATTTCTATGGTTTTCATATTTCTTTTAACAATGGTGAAGTTTCTAACTCATCTCCCTTGAATAGATGTTTTGTAATGTTAATGGGCATTTTGACAACTGTGCCTGTTCCTTCCAGTTACAAACTGGAAATTATATATATTCTGGTTATTTAGGAGCATAATCCTAACACAGATAATTTGAGAGAAAGCTTTCTTAGAAGACAGAAGTCCCAATTCCAGCAAAAATTCAATGCTACGGGGGCTCAGTGTTTGGCCCAACACTGCAAGACAGAGCTGAGAGCTGAACTGTGACAATCTCTACCAGAGACCAGGAGCAACAGGGCAAGAAAAGCTTTCCCAACAGAGCAGAAGATGGTCCTCTGTTCCCACGTTGGTATGAATCTTCCAAGAGAAGGGCAACTACTAAAATTCCCTTTCTCTTTCTCTGGCCACAGTTCCTCAGCTAAAGGCAGCCAGTTGTTGTTGTTGTTTTGTTGTTGTTGTTGTTGTTGTTATTCTTTTTTTTTTAAATAATATCAAAATCATATTTAATCTTCCTTACTTTATTGAGATATAATTGACATAAGCCAGTTCTTGAGTCAGTAATTCTTCCCTGGTACTGAGATCAGACCTAGTTTAGAGCCCAATTCTGCTGCCCTCCCTGACAGTATATGAACACATAGCCTGATACCCAAGAGGGGAAAGTTACTTTAACTCCATACGTATATGAAATATACACGTACATGTGGAATACCAGCAAAGAACTCTCTAATGTTGCATCTGGACCCAGGACAAGGTAACCGAAACAGATCTGAGCTGACTCACCCTTCCAGCTTAATCCATTTCAGACAGTTGCTCTACACTGAAATGATTTGGGTTATATCAAAAAAACATTTGAGCAGGGGCGCCTGGGTGGCTCAGTGGGTTAAGCCGCTGCCTTCAGCTCAGGTCATGATCTCAGGGTCCTGGGATCGAGTCCCATATCGGGCTCTCTGCTCAGCAGGGAGCCTGCTTCCCTCTCTCTCTCTGCCTGCCTTTCTACCTACTTGTAATCTCTCTCTGTCAAATAAATAAATAAAAAAATCTTAAAAAAAAAAAAAACATTTGAGCATAGGTAGAATATTAATTGGGAGATGATAATAGAATATATTAAAAATATCCACTACATCAAGAAAATATAGATATAGATATGACATATAGAAAATATCTGTATGTCAAGACTCCTCTTATTCAAGAGTGAACAAGAGGGTTCCTGGGTGTCTTAGTTGGTTATGCGACTGCCTTTGGCTCAGGTCATGATCCTGGAGTCTCTGATCAAGTCCCCAGTCGGGCTCTCTGCTCAGTGGGGAGTCTGCTTCTCCCTCTGATCTCTCTGCTCTCTCTCTTTCTCTTTCAAATAAATAAACAAAATCTTAAAAAAAAAAAAAAGGAGTGAACAAGAAAGAATAAAACCAAAATGAAATAAAGATACAGTCCTATGCACAATTATTTAGTACTGTAATGAGCACAGTCAGAGAAGGGGATTCAGGAAGACAAATCCATGATGCACATTTGAATATCCAAAGCCTGAATCTGGCATAAATTTCACAACCTCAGAGTGATTTGCTGGCATTTGCAAATTAAGCACAGAAATGGTATTTCAAAAAAAGCCCTTGTAGGAATTTTAGCTCTCATAATAAAAGAAAAAAATCAATCCAAATATATTGAATTCTAAAGCTAAAACAAACAAACAAAAAAGGCTAATAGTTCATCTAAAAATCAACAGCCAAGCAGTTATAAAATCATTCAAGGGAAGATTTTTTTTTCCTAGCATTCAACAGCAGTGCTTAATAAGAATTGGGAGGCTATGCTGTTACCTCAAATTCTGATGACTCTAGAAGTGTAATCCACTGGACAAATGAGCTTTTATTTTTGTGCAACTGGAAATAGTTTACTGCCAGCTTAATTCATAGTGACGAACTTATAAACTCTAACGATGCACAAACTATACACACAAATACATGTATATGCCTACATTGTAGGGGGTTAAAAATATACATGAGACTCATATAACCGTCTATAAACACACAAAAATATAGAAACACATGTAGAGAAATGTAGCCAGTATAACTCCTACTTTCTCATGTATTTAATTATTCCCCACCCAGTTTTACATTAAAAATCTGACATCTTTCCCTTCCATAATTCCAGCTTAGAAGGCAACTTCGGTGAAAGAAAGTTCCATATTTAAAAATTTAGGGACATGCAGATAGTAGCTTCCATGCCTCCGGCCACCCTCCAAAAATAAGAATCTATTTGATGATAAATTCACCGTCTTAGCCTAAGCTCTAAACAAGAAATCACCATAGGATAATTAAAAACACCCCATGAATCTCTTCTCTACAAACCTACGACATGTAACTGGTTTGGGTTCCTATTTCTTAAAGAGAATTTGGTCAATCCTCCTTAGAGGTTTCAGAGGAAAAGGAGGATTTTCCAAGACAGATAAGTTGAAATGATCCCGCTTTGATCTCTGTGGTTAAGAATCCCTCACAATAGAAGATGGCCACTGAGGGGCCGGGATCCCGGCCTTTTAATGCGTAACAATGCAATCAACAAACAGCTACTTAATCAATATTTGGCCAGAGCTGCTGAAAACTTCCTTTTCAGATTTTAATTCCTAGTTGTAAAACAACCCCCGAGCAGCCAGTGAGATAAGGCATTAAACTGACTGCTTAATTGTCTGTTAGAGTCGTGTTAGTTATATATGTACATTCTTAATGGTTCCTTAATCTTTATTTACCCGCATAAATAAGTTACCTGTCTAGAACCCCACCGAACTGAAATTTCTCTGTCCCCCCTCCCAGTCCTGGACAAACTCTGTCTCACTCTTTGTTGCTGCTGTTGCAACTTGTAATTTTCATTGGCCATTTACTTTCGTAGGATTTAAACATTTAACTTCATGGTTAGGAAGGATTCTTTTTTTTTTTTTTTTGTCTTCAGATATATTTATTCATGGATATTGCAACTGGGTTTTAGTGGCAATGCTCTTATTCACCTGATTGATTTCAGCATATCCCTCTCTTCTGAACCGCGGAGCACTTGCTGGTTCTGCCTCAACGCGGTGGGTTTTATTGCAAAGCCCTGGGGACTCTTAAATGACCCTTCAGTAATTATTACGCACTTGAAGCCCCTAGGTCCCCGTTCCGGTGCTATCAACAATCAAATCAAGCCCCAAAATAAACATACGATTTCAAGCATTAATTAGAAAATCTGCATGTTTTCAATAAGGCTAGAAAGTCAACATGCCCCAGCCAACCAAACAAAACAAATAAGCAAAAAAGAAAAACCTACAAGACCCAAATTCTGGTGGTTTGTTTTCTTTCTTTCTTTTTCTCTTTCTTTCTTTCTTTCTTTCCCATCCCAACAGAAAAAATCGTTAACGCTATGTCCTTGAAAAGAACGCAAGGTGGTGTTTTAATTTGATTGAAGTTTTGATATTTCCAATACACTTTTAAATGGGTGCTATTTCCTTTTTGAGTAACCTAAGGACTTCAGAAAACAGAAAATTTGCTCAAAAAACTAGAGGCGACATTGGGGTCAAATTTGGGATTCTGACAAATGGACTTGGAGAGTGGGCTGTCCACTTTAATAAAGGTTCCGATGCCACAAACCTAAGATCTTATACCCCATGATTTCAGTCTGTGGGAAAGTTCCCCCCTCCACCCCCCCACCCCGCCTCCCTCGCTTTGCCTCCCTCAAGCCAAAATGTCCTTCCTTGCTAAGTCGGGGGGAAGAAACGGCCTTCCGTTCCTTTCGACTTCAGTAGCTCCCGCTAATGATAAAGTGCTCTTTTCGTGATTCCATTGGAAATGAAATAGTTCGAGGGCCTTTAAAATATTTCTGCGTTTTTAATTGCTTTCTCTTATGCCCCGCTGAAAAGCTGACGTCGTCCTAGATATTTCAAGAAAAGCTCACAAGTTTACAAACAAAACGGGACTGCAAAACTTTTGTCACTTTTACTTTCTCAAATTAAAAAAAAAAAAAAAAAAGACCTGCTTTTCATAAGTGTCAAATAGGAAGCGAGAGATTCGAACGGAGTATAAGCCTGAAACGACCTATGGTTGGGGTCTCTTAGCCTCATCTTTGAAATCATTGCAAACCTCCCCACGCTCACTAGTGATTTTTAAAGGAGGAAAGCAAAGTCCTATGAAAGTGTATCTCCAGCCCCAGTCAAAACATCAATTGGGCAATCTGGCCTCTCTCCCCCTGCACTCCCGAGCTGCCACTTCAAAGCCGCTGCAACAAGTCAGTAATTGTAACGTTGCATCTAAATATTTAAGCGAGAGTCTTGCCGTCGCGTGTCCCACTTACAGTCCTCATCTGTCCTCTAATTCCATTACGGCACAAAGCAAAAATGTTTCCCAAAACTCACAAACAGGAAAAGCGTCACCCTTCTGGGGGACGAGGAGGAGGAGGAGGAGGAGGAGGAGGAGGAGGAGGAGGAAGAAGAAGAGATGAAGGAGCAGTTTCTATTGATTAGTCACTGCTTTTGTGTTAAGGGCTTTCTTTAAAATAAGAAAAAAAATGGGGGGAGGTTGCAGAAATTTCACTAATGTGAGCCTCAGGCAAGAGAGGAAAAAAAAGGAGAAGGAGAGGGGGGAGGCGGGCTGTGTCTAGATGAAAGTGAGAAGGACATAAAGGAGGCAATTGAGTCGGCTGCAGCCCGGCGAGCTAAGCTTCGAGCCGGGCCGGAGCGCAGGGGAGGGGGCGGCGCGGCGCTTTGGCGCAGGGCGCAGGAGTGGGGGCCGACCCATTGTGGCGGCGCCCGCGGGCCCGCTCGGCCGCTCTGGGGGAGGAACAGAGGCGCCCATTGAGTGGTCGCAGAGGAGGCTGTACCCACGGCCCCCGATGCTGCGACCGGGGCTTGGCTCCTCCGACTGCGCCTGTTCCGATCTCGGTGCTGGCCGGTGGCCCGGGACCAGGCGCAGGCGGGGGGGCGCTTTGCTGTCCCCGGCCTCCCAACCTTCTCATTCCACCAGAGCAAAGGAGCTGGAAGGGTGGACCCAGGAAGGGGGCACCGCGTCTAGTGCGCGCCAGGGCACAGGGGCCTGAGCGCGCCGAGTCTGCACGCTGAGCAGCTCTTGGATTGGGCAAGGGACAAGGGAAAGTGAGAAGGTAAACGGGGTCACCAAGGAGAAAGGCCAAACTCTGGACAGAAAAATGACAGCAGCTCTGACATCTTTCAGGGTGCTTCTCTAACTGTGTCCTAGAGTCTGACAGGCAGGAAGATGTCCCCCCCACCAAAGCCAGTCTTAACATCCCCTTTCCTTCCAACTCCCCCACCCCCCAGGAAGCTGGAACCTCTAGAAGAGAGCGCCTTGCCCTGCTCAGGGCACCCAAAGGTCCTTTCTCAGGCAGCCTCCTCCCTCTGGGCTAGGGAGCTCGCGGCACTTTCTCCACAGTCACTCTATTTTACAGGTGGAGCAGCCTCTGACTTTTGGTGCCCAAACAACAGGGGTAATTTTTTGAGGTTTCTAGACTTCGCTTTAAACTACCCTTCACTCTGTCCTTTCTCTGTGCCCTTCTTGCCCTCCAGGGCTTATCCGGAAAGGGAGCTAGAGCCGCTTAAAGAGAGGGACACTGCATCTTCTCTGACAACCCCAAATTAAATTAGGTTTCAGGCTCTATGGAGTGTGTGTGTTTTCAGCGGTACAGCCCCCGCTGCGGAGAATACTCTGATTTTAAAAATGGTAGCAATTGCCCTTGAATGGCAGCCGGCCCAGCTAGACGGCCCAAAAGACTAGAAACATTTTGTAGGTGAAATAGCCACTTTTTCCACGCTGGAGAGTCCATAAAACTTCCTGGCGCAGCAGCTATTGGAGCTCATTGAATAATTCATCCCTCATTGCAAGCCCATAATGTCTATTCTCGGCCCTTTGTGGAGCTGTTTTCTCTTCTTTTCTCCTTGAATTATAAAAAGGTTGCCTGCCTTTGTTCACATCAAGCTGCTGCGAGCTGGAGCTTTGTCTGGGCCGAGCTAAAGTGTGAGTTTCAATGGACTCTCCAGGCTTTGTCTCCCAAGTTCATCTCCAAGTGTAGATTGTGTAGAGAAGGCCTTCTTTGTAAAAGCTGGAAAAGTTGTACAAATGTTTGACCAGCTCATTTGGGGCGTTTTGTCTCCTGGGCCTCGGTTGCCTGTGCTGCGAGGGAGCGGCCAGTCTGCCGCCAGGCGCCTCCAGCAACAAGTAGCCAAGCTGTGCTACCCCCACGCTGCTTCTTGAGCCTCTCTGATAGCTCTGGGCTTCCTGCCCCTCTGCCCGCAGGGGCCCGTTGGGTTTGGGATTGGCTGGTTTCTCTCCTTCCTCCCTCCCCAGTACCCCTCTGCTGCATCTAAGCCTGGAATAAAAGCTGGGGTGTCTCCTGAGAGACTACAGCAGAAAAGCACCGCTCCTGAAGGAGGGGCTTAGGCTAAGATCCTGTGAGTCCCCTGCTTTTAAGGAAAACAACAGCCTATGTATTTCCCTGCCCAGCGAGCCTTGGTTTTTGGTGTCTTTTCCTAATTGCCCATGTGTCCCAGAACATCGACACTTTCTGTTGATCCCTGAAATCAGCTGTTTGAGTTTGTCACATCTAAATCTAAGTGTCTCTTCAAGGTTGTGGACAGATTTTGCCTTGGCTGCTGCCATCCACCTGGGCTGGGCAATGAAAGCAAAAGGTGTGACCAGCTTTCTACCTACAGTCCTACCCTGAAGAACACCTGCTGAGGGTACAAACCCAGCTGGTCACAGCGGGTGTCCAAGCCCACCTGAGGAGCCTCATGCCCTTCCAGGACAAGTCAAAACTTAACACAACCCACCTAAGTCCCGGGCCCTGAAGGGGGCAACTCAGGGTGTGGCAGGGGTGCCAGGCGCCTCCTGACCCTCTGCGATTTTGAAGAGGTGTGATCATCCCCAAGGCCAAAACTGCAGAGTGGAAAACTGCTGCAGGGATCCCTTTCCGCTTCAACTTCCACAGGTTGGCTTTCCTTTTGGGAAGAGGGAGACACCTTTAGATTCTCCAGACCCAGTGTGGCAGGTATAAGGGAAGTAGGCTGCTCTTATGGCTCCAAAGGGGAGACTTTTTCTTGAAGATGACAGGTCAGAGCTAACAAGGAGCAGGTGGCTTGCACCTTCGGATGGAGACAGGGCACCAACACCACAGCCCCAAGAACCCACATCTTAAGCTGATTTTCCTTCCTAGACACACACACACACACACACACACACACACAATCAAACCCCATCGCATCAGAAAACCAATTTAAAGCACAAAACAACCATCTTACATATATATATATATATATACACAGATATATATGTATATATATATATATATATGCATGATGTACTCTGTATGTATTTATAAGGCAGTCAAGGTGGTGCAACTCTGGGGCCGCACTGCCCCCAAAGAGTTTTGAGTCCTCCTCTCCGCTCCCCTCCTCTAATAATGGGAACCTATGTAGACATCTGGGCCTTCCCTTAGGACGCAAAAGTTCCTTCAACCTCCAGAGGCTCACAGACTGCTCCCCCAGCCCCTCAAGCGCTCTGAGACGCCCTGCCCCGCACACCTGAGGGCAAGAGGGTTGCCCTACACCAAAACGCAGTTCGCAGTTCTAGACTCTGAGCGGCTGAGGCTGGTTCAGAAGAAAGACTTGTAAGTAGAAAAAGAAAGAAAAGATATTTTTGTTTCAGTTTCAAGTACGCCTCTAGTCTTTCACTTGAATGCTCTTTCCCGGGTGCAGTGGATACGACCGAAGAGGGACCTTGACCCGAGCCGGGGCCGGGCAGCGCGCTCGGGCCCGCGACGTCAGAGCGCGGGTACCGCCGAGGCGCGGGCCCTGAGCGCGCCGCTCAAGCGCGCCGCCGCTTACCTCGCTCGCTCAGGATGCCGTCGATGCTGTGTTTCGCCTTCTTCTCGCTCTCCTCCGCCTCCTTCCTGTCCAGGTCAGCCTCCTCTTCTTCGCCTTTCCCGAATTTACTCCTCAGGATGCGGCTGATGGAACTCACTGGGGGCAGGAGGAGGGTGAGAGCGCGGACGACTGAGCCTTGCCACGCCGTGCAGGAAGGAGCCTCGAATCCCCAGCCCAGACCCTAGAGCGGCTGCCCTGCACAGTTGGCCTGTCTCCTCCTGCATCTTGGGGCATCCTCGACCTTCCACCACCCCTTCAACCTCCCGCTCTAACCCCTGCCCCCACCCCCAAATCCTCACCTCCAAGTTAGATCCGAGAGAACCGCCGTTTCTGTCCCTCTCGTCCCGGCGGAAAGCATTACCCCTTTTCACTCTATAGACGGGGCTCTAGATCTCGACTCCAAGAGACTTTTCCCGCCAGCCCACCCAGCATCCCCTACCACCACCTGGGTATTGGGCCTCCGCGGTTGGCGTTAAGGGAGGAAGAACCGCAGAGGACCCGTCCCCTGCAATGCAGCTTTTTTTGAGGCTATAAAGGGTTTAAATTTCAACTGCAGAATCGTTTCCTATTGTAAAAAATCAAAAGAAAATGCACTCTCCCCCATTTATTTTTTCCAGATTCCAGTCTGGTAAACAAATCCATACTCTTGAAATATCTCGTTCTCGCAGGGGGGAAAGGGAGTTTCCTTTTAATTAAAAACAAACTCTCCCGCGCGCCCGCGCGCTCGCCCCTGCGTTTGTCCCTCTTCTCCCTCCGCCTTCCCCCCGGATGCCCGGGGCGCCGGATGGTCCCTGGGACTCTCGGGAAAAATCCGGGCGGTTGCTGAAGCCTTCCCTCCTTTGCGCACAAGGGAAAGCCTCGGCTGGCGCAGCCCCATCTCCCTTCGGCTGGGGTTACCAAAACATTTGTTTCTCTTTAAAAGGGAACATCAATATTAATAAACGCCTGGTCTCCGCCTCGCGCTTCCTGCCTTTGCCTCCTCAACAGAATTCCTCTTTGGGGAGCCCTTGGCGGTCTCAGCCCCAGGACCAGCAGCTCAGCCCCCTCTCGGTAAAACACCGCGAGCGCGTCCGGCTCGTGAATATTTCAGGGCCCTGGGAGGGGCTGCCTCCCGATCGCCCAGATCGATCTTCGGGGGTATTGTGGCTCGGATGACCCGCCTGGGGAATAGCGTCTGAGGGCAGTGCCTCAGGAAGACGTTAATGGGCCTGGTACCTGAGGGCACAGTGTTTCGATCACAGACAGCGTCCTTAAGTAATTTGTCTCGAATTTCCCAGCTGAACATGCCCGGGTTCTCTCTTTTGTATTCCTCAATTTTCTTCTCCACGTCAGGCGTTGTCACCTGCTTTAAGAGAACAGGCAGGCAGGCGTTGGTACCCAGTACTCTGGGCCAAATGTGGGGGCCCTACGGCTTCCAGACCCAGCGGGATGCTCTTTCCTGCACCCTGGGGGGGAAGGCCCCTTGTCAGCAAAAGGACCCCAACTCTCTGAAGAAGTTCATTTTCAGGAAGAAGTAGAAGTGGGATCGCCCTACCCCTGGGGGACCCTCATCTTCCCTAGGTAAGCTTAGACAATCAGGATAAATTAAGAAAACTCATAACATCTTGGGGGTGGGCAAAGGGTATACTTTCCAATCCCTGAAACTAAAGAAAGTCAACTCCTTACACAGAAACAACATGAAAATGAAACTAACAAGGGGGAATGTTTGAAAGAGAAGCAAAAAAAATCAAGTTAGATCTGCAACTTGTACTTCTCCCAAAAAAGCACAAGATTTTGGCTAAATTGAAGAACAGAATTAAATGCAAAAACTAATTATGTAGGCTTTAAAAAGTAATCAAATATGGATAACAAATATGGATAATTTGAGAGAGTAGCTATTTTCTTTTCTTTTCTTTTCAATAAAAGTAGTTCCCAGAGATTCTTGGAGAGTTTGCAAGGGGATCTGGGGCGGGAAGAAGATGGGGAACACGGCATTTGGAAGTCTGCAGTTTACCAGAACCCTCCTTTTGATTCTGCCCTGTGGCAACTAGGAAATTAAACTGGATTTTCCCCATGTCCAGAAGAAAAGACAGACCCTGTGTAATCCCTCCTACTGAGCCTTAGCCAGTGTGACTCTTTCATTTTTTAAAAGGAACCAAAATATTTTGAGGATTGTACCAAACTGCTTTTTAAATGCCAAGTCATCTTCTCCTTACAAAGAAAACAAATCACCCTGACTTTTGACTCCCTGAAGACAACTTGGACAGGAGGAGATTGGGGACAGAAGGTGGGAGAGAAAGCCAAAAGCAGCTCCTTAGATTAGGTTTGGCAAGGGCAGTGCAGTGGATGGGAGCTGGGGAGACTCTTGGGGAAGAAACCAGCAACAGGTGGGCACATACAACTGTGTATTTTAGGTGTCTGCCTATTAAAATAATTTGGTGAGTATACTAGGGTTCTGATACATTTTTAACAATGCTTTATCTCCTTTGCAAAAAGGCTGGAGTTTCCCCTTAGCATTCATGGAGGAACAGCGGCCCAGGCAGCAACGGAGTCCTCCCACCCCCACCATACGCAAGCATAGATGCACATACACCCCAAAGGACCCTTCCCGGTCTTGAAAAATAACTCCTTAGAAAGCCCTAGATGACAGTCCTTGCCCCCTGCCCAATGTTCCCTAAGGCGGAAGACCACAGACCCGGAGGTCTCCAGGCCCAGGCGCCCGCGCTCACCTTGGGCTTGCTGCCGCCAATGGCACCGGGACGGATGGACCCAGTCTCCTGGTACCTGCACAGGATCTTAGAGACGCAGCCGTGGGACACACGCAACTGGCGGGAGATGACACAGGGCCGGATTCCGTGGTGGGCCATCTCCACGATCTTGTGGCGGATGTGGTTGGGTAGCGGCCTGCCGTTGATAAACACGCCACCAAGCTGGTTGACACGGCCCTGGCCAAGGGGAGTAGACACTGGGCACAAAAGGCAAAAAGAGAGGCAGAGGGAAAGTCATTTTCAGAGAACAGAGAGCAGCCTGGAAAACGAGCCCACATAATTTCGCACACTTTTGGACAATCAACATGTCACCGTCAGAGCGCTGAAATGGCTCGACACCCAGCTACCAGCCCCAGATCCTTTTCCAATCACATCTGTTCAAATTATGAATCAATTCCGGGGCACATAATCTTGTGTGAAGGGACCAACAATGGCAAAATAACTTGCCTCAGAGAAACTGTCTTCCTTTGGGGCCCAGAGAATCTGGCAACTTTGGGAGATGGGGAGACCTGTGGTCAGTATCTTGAAGTTTGCTCAAGAAACAACGTCCTGGCAGAGAGAAAAGTTGACCCTGACGCTGGCCTTCTGGACCTCCACTCACACCAAACCATGCTCAATTGGAACGGCTCCCTTTCTAAGGGACTTGGAGGAAATGACAGCCATTGGGGTTTCTGGCTAAGAGCGCAGAAGTCAAAGGTCAAAGAGGGGCCTAAAAGGGGGCTTCAGGTCTCAGCACGTGTCACCTGTTACACCTTGAGATAGAGCCCACAGGTGGGTCTGCTCACAGACCTCCTCACCTCCATTCATGCTCTGGGTATGACATTTTACTCTAGACCCAGCCTAAAGGGCCCGCGGCTGGATCAAAATCCCCTTCAGGCGCTCCAGCCTCGCAAACTCTCCAGAAGCACTCAGGCTTGCAAGTTTTCCTGCCTTGAGGGTCACTTCCACATGACCGAAAGGCAGTTCCCCAAAAGGGTTATGGAAACTTCAAGATGCCACTTGAGATGAATGGAACTCTAATTAATTAATCAATTAATACTAAAAATTCCCAGCAGGATGCCAGGGAATGTCTGCCCCTACACTTTGCACTGGTAAGAAAATTCTTTCGGAACTAACAAGAGCTTAGCAAATATGGGTGCTGCCGGGACCATTTTGAGATGCTTTGGGTTGGACAAAATTCAGAGAAGTTGCTTTCCGGTGCTCAGGAGCTGGTTCATCCCTTCCCCACCACAGCATTTCCAAAACAGCAGGAGAAAGTGGACCCGCCTGGAACAGGCCTGGCCGTCAGGCTCCGCAAGGGTTTGCCCAAAGAACTGCGCTCTGTTTGCAGGGAGAAAATCGAGTGGAGATCTCCACCGACTGTTAGCTTCTGGGGTAAGGGTGCCCAGCGGATGGGCTCCCTGGGCACGCCAAAGAAGCCAGTGGAGACCCTGGGTAGAGTGGAGCAGCCCGGCTACGGCCCTGGGCTCCGGGCGGCGCCGAGGCCCTCCCTTACCTTCCAGAGGGAAGCCGCTGCGCGGGTAGTTCTGCCCCGGGCCTGGCCGCATCATCCTGGGCACAGCTCCGGCCAGCGTGGTCATCCTGGGGGCAGCTTCGCTTGGAAATTATATCCAGGTGAAGGCGAAATGGAAAGGCAAGCGCGGCTCTTGGCGACCCTCGGAAACTCCCCGGAGCGTGGAGAGCCCCTCCCCAAAAAGGCTGGAGAGAGAGGGAGGGACGCGGGGAAGAGGACTGCTAGTCCAGAGCGAGGCTCGAGAAGCAACCGGGGAAAGGGGCGGGCAGGGAGGCCCCAGAGTCCAGGATCGCGAGCCCAGGGCGGAAAAGTTTGGTGCGAGTCTGAGCGAGTGGCCCTGAGTCTGGGGGCGCTGGGGAGGGGGCTCAGAGCGCCGCGACGAGCCAGGGAGGGGGGGTGGGGGCGGGAGCGCGGCCGGCCTGAGTCTCCTCCCGTCGTGACACCGAGTGCCGAGATCCGGGCTCGGGAGCATTTATTAGTTCTTTCACCCAAAGCTTGGTCAGGAGCCCTGAGCTGCGATTGGCCGACGGGGAGACCGTCCCGGGTGGCGGAGACACGCGCTGATTGGGCGACAGCGGCCACTTTCTCTTCCCATCCGCGGCGGTGCCAAGGCCTTGGCCGGCCCGGCGAGGGACCCACGCTGCGCCCCTTCCCCGGAAGAGAAGGGCAGACCCGTGGAAACCGGGAGAGACAGCCCGAGGGAGATAGCAGCTGCAGAGAGAAGAGGAGTCTCTATTTCTCTTTCACTCTACGTGTGTCCCTCTCTCTCTCATTGAAACTATTTCTTTGTCTCTGTCTCCGTGCGTATTTCTGTGTCTTTCTCTGTCTCTGATTCTACTCCTCTCGTCCCATCTCCTTGTCTGTGTCTCTGTTTTTCTACCTGTGACTTTTTTCTCTCTCATTTTTCTTGGTTTACTACCACGGGAGGGGGCGCAATTCCAATGAGAAGGCGCTGGGAGGGTCGGGACATGTGCAGCCCGCCTTCCTCTGGTCAATACCCCTTAGGCCTAGGTTTTTTGTAGGGGTCCTCCCGGTGGGATTCCTCCCAGGAGGAGTCCAGGGTGTGCTGATAAGTTCCTTTGTCTTCTCAGTCTGGGAGCTGGAGTCCTGAGTGTGAAGCTTAGGCAGCCATGGGGGGCCCTAGGACTCAAGCGTTTAAGTCTGGGGAGGGGAGGGAGAAGAAAACTGTCTCCTCTTGATTGAAAAATCCACTCTGGGAAGCCGCAGCTCTAAATCTCGAGGTGTAGGTCCCCAATGCCACAGCAGAGATGTGTCTATATGTTAAAGTTTTGCCCGGCTGCAGCGTTTGTTCTCAGGAATTTATTATGGTATTCAGACTAAACTGCTGGAAAAATAAAAGGAGCGAAGTCTTGGCTAGGAGCTGAAGTGTCCCCAGCAGGATATGACGCCAGGAGTGTTGTAAAGACTGTCTGTCCTTAGAGAAGGTACCATTGTGCATAGCCTTTTATTTATAACTTGGTAAGTGCCAGAGAACTCGCCTCCTTTACACCCCCGAGTGCCAGCCCCGCGCTCTGCACTGCGCTTTATTCGCTTCAGTTCTATTCAGGGACTGTCAGTCCGGGACTGCGAGGTATTCAGGGCCTTAATCAATCAAAAGGATGAGAATCAGGCAGGTTTTCCCCCTTTGAAATAAAGGAAACAATGACTTCTGGGCTTCAAGTTCCCCCTTTTCCTTTTACGATTTTTAAATTTTTCCTGTGCTGGAGTTCTCCATTTCTCCACCTCTCTCTCTCTCTCTCTCTCTCTCTCGCTCTCTCTCTCTCAGCTTCCCATCCCCCAACTCCTTTGACAGTTTTTAAGAGAACTCAGACCCTAACCCCACTTCCCCACCCCGTAATTAAGGCAAACACAGAAGGGAAGATGGACGGGGTGGGGGTAGCCGGGAGCCTATAGCCATTCAGCCCTCCTGGAGTTGGTCCTTTAAAAATCCACTCGCAAGTGGGAAAAGCAGGCAGCTTTCGGCTGGGCTTCCACACGAAAAGGTTTGACTGAACTCCGGAGCAGCCCTGACAGGCCTCTAGAACCACGGGAAAAGTCTGGACATCTCCTCACCCGCCCAAGAGGGGAGGGCCCACGTGCATTCACAGTACAAAGGAGAGACGCTGCTTAGAATGAAGCCCTATTTAACCTGATTTTAGGTAAAACGATTCAATTTGCCAAGGGGGAAAACTTTCTCAGTTCCTTCCTGCAAACTCAGTGGTCACTAAAGTCTGCTAAACCACTTCTCAGGGACTGCATCTCGGGAGCTAGAATTTTTTTCAAGTTTTCCGTCTTTAGAAGGTTGAGCGGAGCAGACAGGGCATTTTCTAGGGGCAGCTGTAGTTGGGAGAGGGAAGTACCCAAAGTGTATTTTCAGACGACAAATGCAGACTCAACTCGCCGCTGAAAGGACCCCAGAAACATCCAGGACTGAGTCTTATTTGCTTCTGAGCGGAGGGCTCCATCGCCAAACCCTGTCGGCGGTGACCCGGCGCTCTTCTCGCCCGAGCTGGCAGATCCCGGAAGGGACGCGCTTGTCGCGGTCTCGTTCTCCCGGGTTGCACGTTCAGTCACGGTGAGCAGCAGGCCCAGGGAGGTCCCGGAACGGCAGAACTGCGGCTTGAACTGGATCTGGAGTACCCACGAGAGCCAGTCCAGTACAAGCATCCTTAACACGACCACCACTTGCTACTAAAATGTACAAATAGAGACCACGAGGGGGTGTGTGGGATTTGGAGGCCTGAGGCTCCAGGGTCTCTCCTTCTCGGCTTTAGCCCTGCCGGGGCGCTCTGAGGTTTTTCTGCAGCCAGAGATCAGCTCGGCCCCTCTCCAGACAGGCGGCAGTCAGTGGACCCCAGAGACCCAGGACAGAGTGAGAGGGCACCCTCATTCTCCCGGCGCTGGGCCAGTAGGGCTGCGGGGGCCTCTTTGGATCTAAAGACCTCGGGGAGTCCAAGTTCCCCGAACTTAGTATAGTTGAAGTCTGACCCCGGAAGGCCAGGACCGCGATGCTGTTTGAGGCGCCCACTCGCAGCTAAATCAGACCAGGCTCGAGCCCGAGGCTGGACAAAGTCGAGCGCAACAGGTCGCGCGCGAGGGCAGAGTGGTTCCGGATTTTCCAGATTGATTTTGAAAACGAACGCCGGCTCTACACTTTAGCCACTCTTTCCCTATCTCCGAAGCTTGTGCCTCGCCTTTTTTCCAAGGTCCCTCCGGAAAGAGAAGCTACCCCCGCCCCCACTCCCCAGAGCCGGAAGGGAGTGTCCACCCAGGCCCCTTCCCGGGTCCCGGGCCTGTGAGCCAGAGTCTCCCTGGGGAATCTGGGCGCGCTACGAGCGCTAATTAACAAAGGATTGGCCCCATAGTGGGGCTTGGAAGGCAAGCGCCCGCGCCTTGCAGCCCTGAACACGGGTTTGGGAGGCATCCTCATACCCCCAGGCTGACAAATTACCCAGAAAGCAGACAGTAGAGTCCCGGCCACAGTTTAAGAATGAAGGTTGTGTCCATCCGCGCTATCTGTGCACGTGCAAAACGACTGAAGCCTTGAGGGTAATAGTAAGATAATTGGCGGGGAAGGGGGTTGCGGAATAACTTGCTGATGCCTCCTCTGCCCAGAGTTTCAGAGGAACTTCAGGTGAAATAGACAGCCGGCTGTCTGTTCGAGCCCGGGGCGAGCATTCCCTTGAAGGTTTTTCCGCTCCCGAGTTTGGATGTGTGGATCCACCGTCCCACGGTTGTTGAGTGGCGTCTGCTTGGGCGGCCGGACGTCCGCAGAGCGCAGCTTCCGCGCTTGTGGACCCAGGCATGAGCCCTTCGTGGTCCATGGACTTCTTGCGGCCTCTAAGAGGTGACCTCATTTCTAGCCAGACACAGGCCTTAAGAGAAAATTATGATCTATGTAAAATAATATCTCTGACTTGCAGGGGTGGGGAGACGTCTGCCACCCCGGCTTTTTTTGCCCCAACTGGAGGGCCTGGCGGAGACGCGCCTGTCCGCTCGCTGGGTCCCAGGCATCGCTCAGGATGCAGTCTGTGGTTTGAGCCGACACCACGAAGCCCTCGACTCCGCAAAAAGGCTGCCCCGCGTTCACGCGTAGGAAATCAAAGGACCGAGCCCTTGACCACGCGCTTCTTGGCCGGATGCAACGATACCGAATTGGTAAATGCTTGGGTTAAACCCGCGGCCCAGCGCAGCGCCGGGCGAAGCGACCTTCATTAGGCCCCCCGCGGTTGTTTGTCAAAAGCTTTGGCGCCGCTATTCTCCCCACTGGAAAATCAGCCGGGATGAGGTCGGATTTAGAGACTGGATGGGGATCTGGGCGCCGCACTGAAATGTGGTGTGTGGACCAGCCCCATTGATTTTGCCCCTGCGTGCCCCTACGGTGCCCCTGCAGCTGGGGGAGTGGGCTGAGAACGTGTGAGCGGGTTCTCAATAAAGAACATATGGTTTATAGGAAGAAAAGAAGGAAAACGAGGAAAGGGAAAAGAAGAAAGGGGAAGAAGATGGATAAGAAAAATATTTTTTAAAGGGCAACGAGGGAGGGAGAGAATGAAGCTCACGGCAAATTGTCTCCTACAGACATTTGTTTGGCTCTGCAAAAATTATATTTTATGCAAATAAGGAAGACAAGATGACAGAGCCCAATTCTCCCTGGGGGGAAAGCATCTTGCAAAAAAAAAAAAAAAAAAAAAAAAAAAAAAAAGAATAGGTGCCCAACTCGGTAGAATCCATTGGGGCGGGTGGAGAGATTGAAGTTTAGAAGAGAGATCAAACAACTGCTTTATTTTTGAGAATCAAATTGTGTGCCTTTGGGGGGGCGGTCCTGTGTTTGCTTGGAGGTCAAGACTGAGGGGTCTTGCGGAGGCATTGTCTCGTGTTGGAGGCAGCCAGAGCCTTGGGGAAGAGGCGGAGACCAGAGGTGGAGGAGGGAGTAGAGCTGGAGAACGTTGATGGGAATGGAGGGGGGGAGGTGTGGGGAGACTCCAGGGTCTGTTGGGTTTCCTTGAAGTCTGGAGCAAAAAGCAAGGCAAATGACCACTCCAGGAACTCCTGCCCCCCATCCCTGGGCGTTTGGGGGCATGCTAGGATGGAAGGAACCCTAACTGGGTTCCAATGGCAGAGCCCTGAGTTGGGGTAGGGTGGGGGAGATGGATGTTGTGTGGGAGGAGTAGGCAAGGTCGGGGAAAGCTAACAGGCCTTTCCCTTGGACCTGGCCAGGTCTCTGACTTCATGTGGCTCCAGTGTCCAAGTCAGAGCCCTGAGCCGATGCTGCTTCCCAGTCAAAATATCTTCAACCCCCACAGGAAATTTTTCTCCCAGGTGGACTTCAGAGGGAGGGATGCAAGGAGCAAGAAAAGAGAGATCTGGGGGAAGAATGTCCAAACCCGGGTCTCTAGTTAAGCCTGGATGCAAGTGACAGTGAGGGCACGGGAGCCCGAGACTGCAGAGCTCTGAGTAAACCCAGGACTCACAATCCACAGGGATTAAAATCTGGGCCAAAGGGAGAGACTGCACAGCCAACTTCGCATAGTACACACAACAGGTGGGGGAGGTGGAAGAGGCTGAGTCTCCTAAGACTGGCTGGCGCAGGCAGGGGACAGAAGGAAAATCACAGGAAACATGCAGCACCCACCCTTCCTCCAGGCGGCCCCTTCGGGCTCTCCGTGAACAGACCAGAGGAGGGGACAGCTCGCCCTGGGATGCATCCTTACCTCACCCCACCAGCCTTTTGTAGGGGAGGAGAAGAAGGCTGGGAAGAAGGCTGGGAAGGAGGAAGAGGAGAAGGAAAAGACAGAAAAAGGAAAGAAAGGAAAAAGGAAGGGAAAGGAGAATAGAAAAAGAAACTACCACAGGCTGAACAGAATGCCTCAGCCCTTCCAATTTCTGCACATCATTAATTCCGTTATGTTCCTTCGTAGACCTGAAACTTTCTCTCCATCTCTCTATCCCCAGAAAAGCAGCTATTTCATGCTTTAAATTAGGTTTTTCTTTCAGGAGATGGATCTTTAAATGAGTCTTGGGTTTTAGAGTGAGCAGTGGGAGAATAGTTTCGATTTAGAATCTCGGAGATGAGAGGAACCTGGAGGGGAAATTCTGAAAAGATGAAAACTGACCATTCCAGAATGGTCGATCGAAAGGAGCCTGCCAGACCGGGTACTTTATTTAGCAGGAGGGAACCCCGGACCGAAGTGCAGACCTGGGGCTAACCAGCTGTCCAGAACCTTGTCATAGAAAGGTGTCCCATGTCCCCTTGGTGGCCCTGCATGCTGGTCACTCTAGCGCTCTTGCTTCTTTCCTCCAGAAAACTCTGAGAGGGGTACCCCGCCCCTCAGACCCCCAACGCCCAGCCCATACTGAGAGTTAAGACAAGTAGCCCCAAGAGGAATGAACTTCAGGGAGCCTTTTTCTTCCCATTTCTAAACGAAATCTAATACTATCTGGCTGCAAATATATATATCACTGGCCCAGAGACTGAAAGATTAACATTTGGATATGTAAGAAATGTAATCTGCATGGCTAATTGATTCCTAGCGTATCAGTTTAAAGGATAAAGATCGATATCTACATGATGGATATTGTATTAATAGGGGCATAAATAAAGGCCGAAGAATCGTTACCGAAACCTTTGAAGCCTCTTCCTGGCTCTTGGTCCCTCCACGCTGGCCACACGGCTTCCTCCACCTATCCACCCCCAGCCCCTACTTCGTGGAAAGCATTTGCTTTCCCCACCCATGGAGAGAAAGTCAGACTGCTTTGACGCGGTGATGCTCAAGGGAAAGGCGGCACTTTTTTCCTGCGCTGTAGCAGCAGGTGGACAGCAAGACCGGAGAGAGAGTGTTATTTCAGCAAAACTCTCTCCTCACGTACTTAGAAAACACAGACACATAAGACTCACACAGGGACATACACAGTCACACACGTTCACACACATTTTCACAGAAGATCACACATACATGCGCACGCAGAGGGTAGGTTCCAGAGTTTCCTGAGAGCTTCTGGCCTCAGGGACATGGAGCCAGTCCCTCTTTCCATCCCGCACCCCCTCCCTGACAGCACCAACCGGAGCCTGGGCTGCGCGCAGGGATCGGCGACCAGATCTCCTGGATGTCCCCTCTGGTGCTAGAAAGAGGGTGATTTAAAGGCGCGGGGGGGCGGGGGGCGTGTGACGAGGGAAGTGCCCTCCACGGCCCGCCCCGTCCTTTGAGGGGGATGCAAGCCCACCCAGAGCTACGGTGGTTTCAGACGGAGTTAGGGGGTGGAGGTGTAAGGCCCTTGGTGTAGGTCCCGTAGACGGCGAGGCGAGGGGAACAGGACTAGGAACACTTCGATCGGTAACTGGACAGCCTCAACCGGGTGATTGCCAGTGAGTCCTGGGTCCCAGCAGCCGCCCCCAACGCGAAGCCCATGCGGCCGAAAGCCTTTTGCAAATGCAAATAAATCACCCTTCGCACTCTTCTGTCCATTAATTAAGAGGGACATTTCGACAAAACGGGCGTAATCTTTATTAATTACGGAGCGCTCAGAGCGCCGTTCGCATCAATTGCGCCCAAAGCGAAAGTACAGCGGGCGCCTAATCCCTTCCCAGAGCGCCTTTGTAGACGGAGCTGAGAAGCTGGCATTTCCTCCCTACGTCCACCTTTCGCGTTAAAGTCGCGGCTCCAGGATCTGCACGACATGGTCTTTCCCTGAACCCAGAGCCCGCTGAGCACGAGCCCGATGGCTCCCAGAGCCCCGACGGGCCCGAAGGTCCCCCCACTCCTGTCCCTCCCTCATCCGGGCACCACTCCTCTATACGTACGAAAATTGACACATACTGGTGCCACCACACCCCAGACCCGTTGCCTCCGCCCTAACCCTCCACTCCCTAGCCAGCCCCACACAGTTCCCCACCCTCCTCCCTGGGACACTCCGAGGAGGAGCCGGACAAAACTAGATTCTGCGGAGCCCAAATCCCCACCGAGCAGCAATCCTGGGGCCATCAGTTTACTCCTGCATTGAGGCGACACGGGTAGGGGGGGACAGCAAAACCAGTCCAGGGACTCCAACGACGGAGGATGCCCCAGGGTACAGTGGGGACGATCTTAGAAGTCCTGCAGTTGGCCCACTACTCCTGGGTACCGAGGGCGCCTGAGGACGCTTGCGTTTCGCAGGTCGGGTGAGGGGGGGGTATCAAAGCTCCAGTTCTTGGCAGGAAAACCCCGGAAAGCCTGAAGCCTCCAGACCAGGTGTGGGAAAGCTGGCTGGAGATAGCAGTGGACAAATTCAGGTTCCTTTCCGGCAGCCCTGCTGACCTCTGAGGGCAAGGACCCTGTGCTCACTCTGGAGAGTGCCCTAGGAAGGTATGTCTCCTGTAACCACTCCTCCCCACGTGGCCCGGGGTTGGTCAGAGCCCGAGCCCCTCTCACCCCCATCCCCCCAACACCGACTTGCTGCTCCAGTCCTCTCTTACCTTGAATCTGGATGATGAGGGGCTGAGATTTTTCCAGTGGATCCCCTTAAAAAGATTCTGCTGGATTAAAAAAAAAAAAAAGTGGGCATTTTGGGATACAAATGTAATGGAACAATGATTTCCAAGGCCGTAGCAGATGAGTTAGGAGCTGTGCAAGCCTCTTCAATGGTTTTCTGAGCCTTCGGTGCTCTGACAGCAAGGATCAGACCCCGAGAGACACTGGGTCCGTTCCTAGTTGCCTTTCTTGGTTTTGCTGCCCAGTTATAAATGCAGTGTCAAGCCTGGTATCCGAGGTCTGGACCTCAGTCGATTGGGCCCCAAAGCACTGGCCTGTCCACCCTTGCATTCTTGGACACCCTTGGCCCCAGAAAGTCTCCCCTGGAAGTGGAAAGTCGCATTAGCTCCAGGACCCAATGGCCAGCCCACCCTGTTTTGCTGTTTTGGGCCGTTCTGGGCCAGTCAAGAGGTGTGGAAGCTAGTAGCAGGCTAACACCACCCTCCTACGGGTTTTCAGTTTCCACAGCGCCTGGAGCATCACCCTGTTCCCCACTGCATTCTTCAAGACCAAGCTGGAAACACTTTCTTGTCCAACATTATCCCATTCAATCGTCCATTAACTCCTCAGAAAATTCTCATTAAGTGCTGAGGCTCCTTTGCTCTCTTGTCCCCTCCAGGACCTGAGACACCTGCAAAGCTAGCTCTTACAACCATTCCCTGAGAAAGTTTTGATTATTTTATTCTACCTCTTATCTCCAGCTGAATGGTCAGTTGTCTTCAGCTGTGTCCTCAGAGCAGCTTACAGGACTGGCACGCAAGGACTTTCATTCTTTCCACACATACTTATTAAGCTTCTACTCCATGCTGCTCCAAGAGCTGGGACTACACTAGGAAATGAAACAGACCAAAATTCTCCTCCTGACAGAGCCGATGGTCCGGAAAACAGCTAAAAAGAACATAAATGGTCAGAAGATTGGTGGTTGCAAGGATGAGGCTCAGCTTTGGAGAAGCTGAAGGACTTGGGGGAGGAGAAGAGGGGAAGGAGTGGGCATGGACCACTAGAGTTGGGGGGTGGGGGGCTATTTCAACCAGAGAAGTCTGGGCAGCTCCTCTTAGGTGACTTACTGAAGAGAGGGGAGGGTAGGAAGGAGCATGTGGTGGAGAAGTCCAAAGCGATGGAGTGAAGGAGCTATATACGTTGACTACCAGAGTGAAAGGCAACTGTCCAGTGGACATTCTGAAGTCCTGGCAAATTGGACAGGCCCTGGCCATCCAAACCTATAGATATGCTCTACCAGTAAAGAGGCAGTTTTGGGGTCTTCCGGACTCAGCATCCCTCTGGAAGTTCCCCTACTATCCTCTTTCTGAAGACACTTCCTTCAGGATACCAAATTAGTGACTGAGTTTTCTCAGGAACAGGTGGAGGCTTCTTAGAGACCAACCCTCTCTCTGCCTCTGGGAGTAAGGCAGATGTCACTGTTGGAGGTCAGGGGATTGGGACATTCTGATCCTAGAGAACCAGTCGTCATTTTCCAGCTGGTGGCTTTTGTGAGAGAAATGAAAAAGAAAGCGGGGACATTCAGGAGAGAGTCTTCACAAGGCTCCACAAATTACTCATATAAAGGCTTTGAGAACATTTTCCCTGAGAAGATTTGGGACCAGGGGACCCAACAGATAAAGTGGAGGCAACAGCCAGTTGCCCTGCAGTGGGGGCTTGAAAAGAGGGCACAGGTCTCTCAGAACAGTGCACCAATACACCGCCCAGCCAAAGGGTTAGCCGTTCTTACTTGTCACAAAAACTACTGATGTAACAAAACTGGACGAGATGTTCGAGCTCCCTGGCAGAAGAGAAAACAGAAACTGTAGCTGTGGCCAAGGTGAGCAGTCTCATGGGAAAGGGAATCCCAATGGCATCTCCAGACCTGAGTTCTCTGTTTTCAAAGCTGGCTGAGAAGGTTCTCAGAAAGCCCAGGCTGCCCTGTCACAATGGGGTCATATGAGTCCCCTCGAGAATAGAAATGATACTTTCAGGTCCCTCCGGTCCCTGGGATGAGGGCAGGGGTTGCGGTTGCACTCTACTCCTCTGATTGGTGAGGAACCCCCAATTTCCGAAGAGCAAATAGTGTGGTTTCATCTGGGTAGATGACCCAGGAAGGCAAGATCCAGACCCTGGGGTATTCAGGAACAGAATGGCGGGTCACCATGGGAGATAGAAATGAAAGGTTTGGAGCGGGGGTGGGGGGGGTGGGGGGGTGGGGGTGGGGGGGGACACAAAACTGAAGAAAAGAAAATGAAAACTCCTGGAAAGACTGGCAAGGGTCGAGGAGGAATGGAAGGAGAGGCAGGAAAGAACAGGGGGATGGGGGGAAGGGGGAAGGGAGAGAGGGAGGGAAGAAAAGAGAGTATGACCAAACGCAGGAGAAACAGTATGACTAAGATGTTTCTGGAAAAAAAAAAAAGAATCCTAATTGATGCCAGTCAAGGTGGGTTCATACTAGACAACAATAAATGACTATTTCTAGTTTGGAAAACACATTTGTACTGGAAGCAATCTGAATCCCCACTTCACCCGTCCAGAATATGTGGGCATGGAGGGCATATTTGTATATTAGGGGATAGAAGGATATAGGGGATTGAGAGGAAGAAAAGGATATTAGGACAGAAAGTACAATAGTTGTAACCCTACTATGTGCAAGATATGTCACATAGACCCTTACTTAATATTTACTGACTTAAGAATAATTCTGAGGCGGGGGCGTCTGGGTGGCTCAGTGGGTTAAGGCCTCTGCCCTCTGCTCAGGTCATGGTCTCAGAGTCCTGGGATCGAGCCCCGCATCCGGCTCTCTGCGCAGCGGGGAGCCTGCTTCCTCCTCTCTCGCTGCCTGACTCTGCCTATTTGTGATCTCTGTCTGTCAAATAAATAAATAAAATCTTAAAAAAAAAAAAAAGAATAATTCTAGGGGCGCCTGGGTGGCTCAGAGGTTTAAGCCTCTGCCTTCGGCTCAGGTCATGATCCCAGGGTCCTGGGATCAGCCCCGCATTGGGCTCCCTGCTCAGCGGGGAGCCTGCTTCCCCCTCTCTCTCTGTTTGCCTCTCTGCCTACTTGTGATCTGTGTGTGTGTGTCAAATAAATAAATAAAATCTTTAAAAAAAAAAAGAATAACTCTATGTCCTTTGCTCTCAAAGTTTTCATGTTCTTTTATGTTAAAAATAAATGAAATAGAGGTTGGGTTTTGCCAGTTTATACACTGAAGAAGTGCAGGGTGATGTAAGGAAGGATGGATATAAGTGAAATTAACCCTCAAGACAAACTCTTTTAAAGTCTGTTATGTTAAAAAAAAAATACAAATAAAGTCTCACTTAGGAAAGTGCCAGGGTAGGGCAATCAGGGAGAGGGACTGCACCCCCCCCCCACACATACCACCACAGGTAGGTATGCCATCTCTTAGCCTCCCTCCCAGGATTCAGACCACAGTTTCCAGGAGACTTCTCTGAGGACATGTCCAGTGTCCTGGGGTTGGCAACATGACAGCTCAGAAGGCTTGGTGTACCTTGAGGCAGCTGCTTGGATTCAAGCTATTTTGGGAGAACTGTAAATATATTTGGGAAAACATTAAGTTCACTTTGACCAGTAACACTAGGACATTATCATCACATAAATATATAATAGTAATATTATATAATCACACTAGATTACTATTTTATGGTTATTACTATAATATGACAGTACTCTTATATGTTTAAAAATGTGATGTATATATTATATAATAGCAATAGCTTTTATTTTGAAGGTGCTGGCATTATTCAAAGCACTTTACAATTTTACAATTTACCTACCTCTCCAAACAACCAGATTATATCTAGTTTAAAAAACGGAAAGGAGGGTCACCTGGGTGGCTCAGTGGGTTAAAACCTCTGCCTTTGGCTCAGGTCATGATCCCTGGGTCCTAGGATGGAGCCCCACATCGGGCTCTCTGCTCAGCGGGGAGCCTGCTTCCTCCTCTCTCTGCCTGCCTCTCTGCCTACTTGTGATCTCTGTCAAATAAATAAATAAAAATCTTAAAAAAGAAAAAAAAGAGGGAAAGAGGTCACAGAGAGGTTAATTAATTTGCCCTAATCACACAGTTAGGAAGCGACAGGGCAAGATTAATTTTTTAAACATTTTAAAAAAAGATTTTACTTATTTATTTGAGAGAGAGCAGGAGAAAGAAAGAGAGAAATCACAAACAGAGGGAAGGGTAGAGGGAAAAGCAGACTCCCCATTGAGCAGCGAGCCCCATGGGAGACCTGAGCTGAGGGCAGTCACTTAACAGCTTAACCAACTGAGCCACCCATATGACCTCGCAGCTAAGATAAACCCAAGACATTATATTGCCAGTCCTGTTCAGTTAGAAAGCCCTGATTTCTGGGTTGCTTACGTAGCTCAGTGGGTAGACAATGTGACTCTTGATTTCCCAGTGGTGAGTTTGAACTCCATGTTGGGGGTAGAGTTTACTTTTTAAAAAATAACATTTAAAAAATGAATTTAAAAAAAAAAAAAAAAAGGCCCTAGGTTTCCACCACTCTGATTAGACCCCAAAGGGATGAGATCTGGGAGCTGCCCAAATACTTCATCTCTCCGTTGTTTGCTTTGCTCTGGTTGTAAATAAATTCCAACTTAAGTTACCTTTAATGTTTCTGGAAGGCACTGATCTACCTTACCTCTATTGAAAAGAATTTGGAAATTCCCTCCACCTCCGTCTTCTCTTTTAAAACACACTCAATGATATAATCCCATTTTTAAATTTTTGCCTATTCTAAACAAGCCCCCTTTCTTCCCCAACCCCCCATAGAATTTATTAGCCTATGAATAAATTTATAAATAGGGTTGCCGGGGTGCCTCAGTGAGTTAAAGCCTCTGCTTTAGGCTCAGGTCATGATCCCAGGGTCCTGGGATGGAGCCCCTATGGGGCTCTCTGCTCAGCAGGAAGCTTGCTTCCTCCTCTCTCTGCCTACTTGTGATCTGTGTCTGTCAAATAAATAAATAAGATCTTTTTTTAAAAAAAAATTTTTTAAATAAATTTATAGACTGGCATCATCCATCTGCCTCTAATTCTGGCCGGACAAGCAGTAGGCCAGCTGATGTGCTGATGTGCAGAAAGAATCCAGTTCTTCTTGACTCCCTGAAGACTGGCTCTGTCTCTGGACCATGTTATTGTTGGGGCTTCTTGAGTTTCTACCAGGCGTCTAACCCAGGGACCAACCAGGCCTTCTGCTGGGCAGGTGGTCCTGGAAGGTCTGGGGTGGGAAGCTGGCCTAGCGCTGGGAGGGAACTCCAAGGAATTGACTAGGGAAAGCTAGGGACTCTTAAGGTATTCCCAAGTGCCCCCTCAATCCCCTCGCGTCCACCTGGCTCTGGTCTGCCGACCGGACAAGGGTAGGGTTTGTCCTGACACCTTTTGCTGTCTCTGAAAGCCATGCGAAGGCGTGAAGGGGGAATGGGGCGGATTTTCCAAAAGCCCTGAAAGCCCAGAAAGAAGGAAGGGCTGGACTAACGTCTCCTCATCCCCCGCACTCCCAGTCTCTTCTCTTCTTTACCCCTGTATCTGGGGGTTCTCCGTTATTTTTTAATAGTTTTGAACTCAGAGCTTTGAGCCGAACGCGGGAAGGGTTCCGTGGGCAGTGAGGGACTGTAAATATTCCATCGGATCATAAATCACAGACCCTTCAGGCCCTGCAGTAGGGTCGAAGCAGTCACAAAATCCGGGACAGTAGGGCTGAAGACCAGGTTCCAGACAAACATAAAACAAAATAAGCTGAGCGGAGATGTTGGGGGCCGGGGTGGGGATGACAAGATGCTGTGCAAGCCGGTCCCCATCCCACCCGTGCCACACGAGTGGGCCCTCTGAGAGGGTCCTTGCACCTTCGATTTCCACCCGGGCCGGTGTCTGCCCTTCTGGGTCACAAGTGCGTGCGGATTGCGGGGCGGAGGACTGGGGCAAGGGGCCTCGAAGGGGACAGGCTCCAGTCGTTGGTTGGTCGAGCCGTTTGGGTATCAGGCTGTCACCCTCGAGTTGCCTCAGGTCCCCTGCAGCCCAGGAAGCTGCAGGAAGATAAGGGACATAGGCTAGCTTTAGGAGGCGGGATTCCACCTGGCGACCCGGGAGCCGCCCCCAGGGAAACGGTTTTGGTGGCGGTTCCCGGGGCCGTTCTCGCGGAGTAAGCCGGGACAGCCATCAGCGCTCCCACGAACCCGCTTTTCCCCTGAGAGTACTTTGGCTCAACAGGGAGCCACCACGGGCGTCCTCGTCCAAGGAAGAGAAATGGTGGTAATCCCCCCACCTCCCACCCAACTGGGTCTGGAGGAAATCCATTTACACCTGGATCCAAGCGCGTGGAATTAATTTGCACGCTGAACGGCTGCTCAGGAGGGTCCTTTAAAAGCATTTAAAAGCTCTCCTAGTGAATGTTTGAAAACATGACTCTGCTAGATCTGCTCAAACATCCATCCTATTGGCGACCAGCAGATTCTCCTTTAGCTGTCCCTGGCAATGACACCCACAGCTGTCACTAGCAAGGTTTTGATCATTTAACCTCGAGACTTTCCTGGTTGTCCACATAATCTGCCCCCAAATCCCCTCATTTTCGCTGAATTTCGATGGCTCAGGAGCTTTGGAAAGCACTCACCTATTTTGCGGGAAGTGGGGGAAGCCCACAGAAGAGTCCCTTACGGCCCAGAGGCGCAGCCCAATCTCCCCGCCCTCGTTAGGAAAGATCGTAGCACTCCAAATGGGGATGCAAATATTTGCTTAACTTTCCAGGGAACACAAAGTCAACAGGAGTGGGGGTGGGGGAAAATCAATGACCAAAGCAACGATTGCATAAGTTATCCAACTAGTTATCTAAATCATGACCACTTGGGAAATCCCAGCATTGCTCCACCATCTCCCAGTTTCTAAGAAACCTGGTGGGGTTTAGTTCATTAAAGTGAGATTAAGGAGAAGTTCGCATTTCAATAAAAACCTTGTGAAATACAATGGCTTTCAAATCTTGCTGCACAGTATAATCACCTGGGGTGCCTTTTAAAAATACTGATGCGCCTCCCCTCCCTGCCAATTAAATACATGTCTCTGGGGGCCAGTCGAGTGCTTTAGCTTTCTTTCTTTTTTTCTCCCAAGTTTCAGGTAATTCTAGCCAGTGGTCAGTGTTGAGAACTTCTGCTAAGGTTCCCATCAGGCAATAAGTTTGCTGTGTGTGAATTTAGTAAGAAATGAGCTCTGTGGACAAATCATTTGCCTTGCAGAGATTGGTCCCAAACATTCTTCCTAAGCAGTAACTGTCTACTTATCACTTGGAGTTAATCCTTCCCCCAAACTACAAGTCGGGTGCAATTGTTCTTTACCACTTAAGTTTGACTATAAAATATTTTTAAATGCACACACAGACGTATAAATGTGTTATTTCTATATGATGCAGATAACTCCGTCATTGTGCTAAGAGATATCTGAGCTACCCAGGAATTGCCGTGGTTTTTGAAATAGTAACTGTCAAAATAATAGTGTTCTGTCCTTGAGTGATTAAACACTTCCTCTCCTCTTTATTTGGAAAAAAAAATTTTTTTTTAATATTAGGAGCTAGGAGAAGCTTTTTGCATAAACTCTTTCTTCTCACTTCAACATTCCCCCACTTCACCCCATGGAGATGCGGTATTTCTAAACCAAAGATAATCCAATTTTACATGCAAAGACTTTTTTTTCTAAAGGAAGTGTGCACATTCTTCCTGAGCTCCTAGGAATATTCTTGGAAATTAGATATTGAATACTTTTATTTCCACGAATGTATTTTATAATCAGGAATGGTGGT
This sequence comes from Mustela putorius furo, assembly GCF_011764305.1. Taxonomy (NCBI): domain Eukaryota; kingdom Metazoa; phylum Chordata; class Mammalia; order Carnivora; family Mustelidae; genus Mustela; species Mustela putorius. The sequence goes on from NW_025421341.1 coordinate 25,908,302, forward strand.
AAATTTATCACAGAAAAAAACTTGCACATCTTAGTTTTGCATAAAAGAACAGAAGCTCGAAGTTTGAACGGTGGAGAGAAACACGCTTATGGTATACATACCAAAATTTTCTTAAATGGACAATCTAAAAAGATCTAGCCAAAGATAGATAAAATCTCTCTCACACTTTCTTCACTCATAGGACTTTAGATTAAGATTGGCTGCAGTCATTCTTAACATTTATTTTAGAATTTTTTTTCCTGCAGTAAGTATTAGATATTCCCAAACTTACACTGTAACACATACGATAAAAACAGATGGTTTCAAAGGGGAAAAAATGTAAATGCATACGTAGCAAGGATGCAGTTCATTTCCTAAGACATGAATTTAATCAACTTTGCATCATAGCAGAAATTTAAAACACAAATATTAGCTAATGGGAAAGAAATGATTAAAGAGGGTGATCTGGATCCCAGATTAATGGGGGATTACTCAGCTATTAAGATTATAAACTTAACAAATCAGCGAAGGATAAGTTATTTAAAATGGCAAAGACTGAAGTATTTAAACGGAAAGTAACAAATGATGAGAAATTTAGATTCAACGTTGTGGGAAATTTCACTGCAACGTGTACATGTCCCATCAATGCAGGTGCCGAAAGGAGTTACACCTCAAAACCTCACAACGCAGAAAATGATTGGAAATCGAGGCCAAATGCTCTTCAGTCTCTCCGGTGCCTTCTGTCACTGAATATAACGCACTGAAGATACTCACTGTGATGAACTGATTTTTCTCAAAAATCAAAGTCGCTGTCTGATAGATTTTTTCACATTTCAAAAATCAATATGAAGTCGGGGAGGGGTGGGGGAAGCAACTGTTTACCTAAGCCCCACAGGGTCTGTTGAGTTATTAAGTGGTAGTTTGAGTAAGGGGAGCCAAGTTGCTTAACATTCTAGTCCAGGGGCTCCCATGCAGCCAAGTCAACAGACTAGTTATCTGCCACTTACCATATGCTGAGGGCCAAGTAAGGCTTTATGGGAAAAATCCGTGACCAGACTAGGTTTCCGCTCTTATTTTTGCATTCTGTTTGTGGGAGTTTGAGATAAAGCCTGTAACAATGAAAGAAGATCCCTACAGACCGTAATGAGTGCTAAGAAGAAAATAAAACTGATGGATAGTTCTTTGCAACAGAGAGGTCAGGGCAGACCTCTCTTGGGAGGTCATATTAGACCCTAGGAAATCTGAAGGAAAACAAGGCCATGGATCCACACAGGACTTCAGTTTCCAAAGCATTTCTATTTACATGTCCTCTTATGCATACAAGTCCTGAAACCCACCCCATTGAGGAAAGCAGGGCTGATACTTGGTGTCCCATCTTGTAGCAAATGAGTCCAAGTCTCAAAGGGATTAAATTAATTGCCAAAGTCTTTCCAAGAAAGGAGAGAGTCCCTATTGACTCACATCTCCTGGGTGCTGTTACCAGTCTTTAGACCTCGCCTTAATGTTCTTTCTAGATATGGACACCGTTTGAATCACAATGATAACTCTGACCTGCAGCTCCAGAACCTAAGTAGAGCCTGGACCATGGAAATCCTGAGCTCTTGAGCAGGTGTGCAAACCAGACCAGGGCTGGCTTTTTATAGCGACTTTATTGGCAGTTAACACCCATGAGCTGGAGATGTGTCCAGAATTGAGTCAAGCTCCTACAAGAAGATGAAAATTCCATGAGAAGGGAGAAAAGCACTCCGTTGCCACCACGAGCCCTCTCTACAACTCACTGACCATTTCAACAATTACTTTTTAAATTCCCGTTTTGTCTACCCAAGGTTCTGGTGTATCAGGACTTCTCACATGATGTAGGAATGACTAAAGCACATATGCAAAATGGGAGACACTGGAAATTGACCAAACATGTTCCATGACCTGTCATTTAATTCCTGATAAGGAAGTCAGAAATTAGCAATGATACAAAGTCAGCCAAGAAAGAAAGAATGAAACAAACAAAAAACTTCACCCTGTTTAGGTACTGAACTACTAATTGCATCTATTTTGTTTTAAAGTATTCTAACTCAGGGCGTCTGGGTGGCTCAGTCATTAAATGGCTGCCTTCCACTCAGGTCACGATCCCAGGGTCCTGGGATTGAGTCCTGCATCGGGTTCCTTGTTCAGCAGGAAGCCTGCTTCTCCCACTCCCACTAATTATACTCCCTCTCTCGCTGTCAAATAAATCTATAAATAAATAAATAATTCTAACTCAAATTTCTCATTACAAGAAATTTACATGTGCAGCCTATGAAAGAAGGGAAATGTGGCTTGTCTTGTGACTGAGGCAATTCATATATCTTTCTGGTTTACGAGGAATAATTCACTTTAGGTTGTTGGTGTATCTATCTCTGTGGAACATAAATAAACTCTAGAAAGCAAGCTGGTCCCCGAGTAACTTTAGACAGACTTCCAGGTTGCCAGTTTGAGGGAGTGAAATAACAAAGGTGTGTGCACACATGTACACATTGTTACATCCACAAAACCAAGTTCTGTTACTAGTACACGTGCACACCTAGATGTGTGGTTACACTTGCGCAACAAAACAGTTGTGAATACAAACAACCTCAGCATTGGAAGTAAACAAAAGTAAAAGATAAAAATGAACATGGAAGTAACCCAAGTCATTTGTCGGAGGTATAAACTAATCAAAACTAGTCTCTGAGATGCGCCTCTTAGTATTAGGAACATAAAACCATTAGGAACCTGAAAACATTCATCAGAAACTGAGAACAAAATCGGACAACAGAGTTTAGTTTTAGTGGACGTTGTATTAGTGGGTGGGTAAGCTGCTGCTTCTTTCAAAATACAACAGATCTCCCTTGCCCTTCAGGAGTCCTGTTAACCCTTAGAAATAATGCCATAAAATGCCCACCCTAGCAATGGACGTTTCTCCCATGTGTGAGTTATTTCTCTCAGCCCCATTCAAAATGTGAGATTAGGATTTGGATGGGAATGTGTATTTCAAGAAAAATGCTATACGAATAATTTGGAGCATGAAAACAGGTTTTTCTATAAATTCTTCTTGCTTTTATTAAGACAGTGCAGAGATAAAACACACCATATTGCAATTCCTAAATTGCAGCCATACCACTTATCAATGACCAATTAATTACTTCACTCTATGATAGACACAAACGCTCCATTCAAATTCAGTTAATAGAATAGTGTCAGGATATCATGCAGACAGCTTGCATAAACACACGAGGAATAATAGCATACCCTCAATAGCTTCTGTGATTTCTAGACATGAAAACTTTGTCTTATTCCAATTTTCAAAAGATGGAATATAGAACGTTTTCATATAAAATACATTTGGAACAGTGGTTTTTTTTTTTCTTTAAAAAGGCATCTAATCTGCTTGCAACATACACTCGCAACTCAGCTTTTTAGTTACAAAATCAGGTAGATACGTATTCTTTTTCATCTAATGTGACCGATGTGAACATCTCAGTGATTTCCAACAATGACAGTTAAATTCAAAATAATATTTTCCTGATAAGTGTGATATATATTTGTAATCAAAGGAAGAAAGACTTGTCAGTTAAGACTTGTAAGTTTCGTTTTGGGGAGCTATTTTCTATTTTACAGATAATTGAAAGTCAGTAGTTGTTTCACAGTATAAAATCTTGACTCAATTACCAACACGCCTTTATTTTCTGCTCTTTATTTTGAAATGTACTTGGACTGGAGGTATGGGAGAAATATTACTGTTTATCAAACACTTTCCTGGAAATTTCAATATACAAAATTTCCAGATTAATACATCCTAAAATAAATTATTTTTAGAAAAATGAAATTGAGAAAAAAAGGCGGAGGAAGCCTACAGCTTATATTCTGCGTGAAAAGCTTTCAATATCTTCCAGGTGGGGGCAACAGTAAGTCAGTTTTGAGAGGAGAAGAGAGAACGGGCTCTTTAAGCTCCCTGAGTCCAGTTACAGAAGATGAAATGACTTCCTGGTAGTAACAACGTGCATAAAACCACCGTAAGTTTCCAGGAGATAGGACTTCTGCACTCCGCCGCGCTAGGAGCTGCAGGACCCACCGCCTAGCGCGAGCCGCCACCTCTCCACTCCGCGGACTCGGCGGCAGCCCGGGCGCGCACGCGCGCTGCGCACCTGCCGGGTGGGGGCGGGGGGTCGCCCCGCTGCGAGCGGCGGTCGCGGGCCGCCGCCCCACTCTCCTGCTCCGTGCCCCTGGGCGGTGGACCTCGCCTTCCGCGCCCCGGCTCCTTCCCCGTCCAGGACCGCCAGGAAGCAGGGAAAGCCTTCCCTCACGTTGACATCTCATTCATTCTTACTCTGGACAATTCAAGTCCTTTCACAACAGCGCGCGCACCTCTTCCCTTAAACTCTGGTCGCGGCCGCCGGAAAACCAGCTCTCAGGCCTGGGGGCGGGGGGGTCCCACGCCTTTTGCCCTCCTCTTGGCAAATCTTCGGGCTCTGGGGAGGGACGGTCGTGCACTCTGGCGAGGACGAGGGTGGTGCGCGAAGCGGCGGTTGACCTTGCACAGTCTGTGGAGACGGGACTCCCCGGCAGGATCCCCGCCTCCTCGGTTTCCCTCTCCGACCCCGCGCGGAGGAGGCGGGGCGTGGGAGGCCGGAGAGGCGCGACAGCCAGGCCCGGAGGTGGCCGGGCGTCCGGGGCCCGCACGGAAAGGGCAAAGCTCGAGCGCGCGGAGCCGGAGACCCCCTCCTCCCTGGCGGCGCGGGGCTGGAGGTGCGGACTACGTGTCGCTCCTCCGCGTGCCGCCGCCCGCCGCAGCCCGAGCCCTCGGGCCACCTCCGCCGCCCCCAGCCGAGCCCGCGGCCGCGCCCTCGGGCCGGTACTTGAGCCAGCAGATGACCCAAGTGACGACGACCGAGAAGAGCGCCAGGATGCTGGCCACCGACAGGCAGATGGGCCCCACGGGCGAAGGCGAGGGCGACCCGGTTGCCGGGGCAGCGCCAGGGGGCGCCCCGCCGCCGGGAGGTACCCCCCCGCCGCCGCCGCCGCCGCCGCCGCCGCCGTAGTGGTTGACGAAGATGAGGCCGGTGAAGAGCAGCACCACCATGGAGAGGAAGGAGAAGACGACGCACACGCAGCCGGCGGTGAGCGCGGCGCGCTTGCAGTTCTGGCAGCTCTCGTAGGCGCCCGGGGCGCGCAGGCCCGCGCGGGCGCGGGGTCCGGGGGCGGTGTCCTCGGCGGGCGGCGGCGGCTGGGCCGGGGTCGGGGCGGTGGCGGGTGCGACGCGGCGCGCCGGCAGCGGCGGGAGGCGGTCTTGGGGCAGCGGGTCGTGCGCCGCGCGCAGCGCCAGCGGGAAGGCCTCGGCGAGCTTAGTGTTGTTGGGCAGGCCGTGCACGCGGCTGTCGGGCAGAGGCGTGCGGTGGCGGCACACGGGGCACGCGATGGCGCCAGGCGGGCCGTGCCAGGGCGGCGGGCGCAGCGGGCGCTCAGGCGCGGCGCTGGCAGAGGCGGCGGCGGCGGCGGCAGCGCGGAGCTGCAGCTGGCTCAGGCACTCCTGGCAGAAGGTGTGCAGGCACGCCAGCAGCTTGGGCGCGCGCCGGTCCGCGTCGAAGTAGTTGTAGCAGATTTTGCACTCGTAGTCCTCGAGCGGAGGGAGGCTGGGGACCGTCACCGCGGCGCTCCGAGCTCCCGCGTCCCCGCTGTCCCGATCTCCCGCCGCGGCGACCCCGGCTCCTGCCGAGCTCCCGGGGCTGCTGCTTGGGCTTCGCTCGCCGCCGCCGCTGTCGCTCGCCGGCGCTGCCATGGCATGATCCGCCCCTCATCGGGGGCAAGGTGAGGCGCCTTCCTCCCCCTCGGTCGCCGCCTCGGCTCCCGGCGGGGAGGAGGCGCTTCTGCCTCCCCCCTCGGGCTGCTGTCGCCTGGTGGGGGAGGCACTGCTAGCTGGGCCGGGCGGGGGCGCCGCGGCGACCGCCTCCCCTCCCACCCCCTCCCTGCCCGCTGCCCCAAGGCGCGGGCGCCTCGGTCACTCCCAGTCCCCTGGCGTCTCTCTGCCGTCCCTCTTGAGCCTCTCAAGGCCACTGTCCTGGTCCCTTTGGATGTCAGTTTTTGTTGGACTTGGACTTGGAAGTGGAGGGATGCAGGGGGGCGGTGCAGGAACGAAATTTGGGGTGCGGCTGCTTAAGGATGTGGCGCCCTTGCACACACCCTCCTCCCCCTCCCCTGCGGACAGCGGGTGGTGGTGGGAAACCTGGTCCTTCTTTTTCCTTGTTCCGCTTCCTCGCCCTCCTCCCCCTTTATCCTTCTTATTCCGTGTTTACTCCCCTTGGTCTGGGGCTGAGTCCCTGGCGGAGCCTCCTCTCCCCCCACCAGCAAGAGCTCACCGGTGACGTAATGCGGGACCGGCTCAGGGAGGGGAAGCAGCAGCCTGGGCAGCGGTGGAGGCAGCGCTGGTTCCTGTCCTTGGTGAAAATCGTGATCTCATTTCTCTGTCCAAGGGCGAAAGCCAGTAATCAACCAGATATTTACACTTTCCACTTGCATTAGCAAAGCCCGGGTAACCCTGCAGCATTCACAGGCTGGAAGCGGCGGGCTGGCATTTTCATTTCACCATTTGGAGGAAATTCTGGAGCTAAACGGTATCTTTCTTTCCCCGTGAAATATTGCCTGTTGAGATTTAAGGAGGCACGGAGACACAGACTCATAGCCAGGTCTTGCTGATTTTCTGGCGCTGACCACAGGGGAGGAGGTAGCTATTTCGCTGGTGCGCAGGCGTTTATGAAGGCAGCAGGGGGAAATGTTATTGTCAGACAGGTTTTCGGAATTTAAAGTCCGGGTTAAACTAGCCCCTGGCACCATTCACCACCTTCATCCACTTAAACTTTTAATATGTAAACGTAGAGAGCCCAGAATTTCTTGAGTAACCTAGGATGGATCTTCCTGATTTATTACAGCTAATGGAAGCTGCGCTGGGCAGGTTAGCAAGAAGCAGTATTTCTTGAAGGAACACCCAGTAGAATACAGGACTAGTGGTTTTGGGGGACCATCCAAAAGGTGCTGTTCAGATATTCCTAACCACAAAGTTCTGTTCCCTGTTTCTCCAGGTTGGACGTTCCCTTGTGAAGAGAGAACCAGAAGGGAGAGGAAGAGGATGGTTCTCTGGGTTCCTAAGAGATGGGAATGTTTCCACTTTTTCTCCAGGTTTTCTGCGGAAGGCAGTAAGATGCTCCAGAGAATGTGGAAAGGACAAATGAACGGGGAAGCAGATGAAGGAAAAGGACAAAAAGAAACTGAGAAGCCACCAATGCAGGAATTGTCATAAATAACTAGTAAGTTTCCATGACATTCGAAAGTAAATTTTCTTTTTACTGTTGGTGAATAATGAATGTGATAGATGTCTTAAGTGTGAGGGATCTTGGGAAAACTCATTAAAGACCCCTTTAGCTTTCATTTCCTAGTTTCAAATTTTATAAATATGATTTGGGGTAAAACTCTTTCTTCTTAAAATATATCATTTTGTGATGGGGGCTAGGATGAGCAGAGGACAGGGTGATGGGACATCAGGAGAAAGCCCTCATCTGGCTTTGGAATATTACAAAGTTATGCAAATCAACCACTCAGTGAAGGAACTGGGTGCCTGTCCTCTTTCCCTCCTTGAGATGTATGATTGTGATGAGCCTGGAATCGTGCATTTTTTAAAAATATTTTATTTATTTATTTGACAGAGACAGACAGAGATAGGGAACCCAAGCAGTGGGAGTGGGAGAGGGAGAAGCAGGCTTCCTGCAGAGCAGGGAGTCCAATGCAGGACTCAATCCCAGGACCCTGGGATCATGACCTGAGCCAAAGGCAGACACTTAACAACTGAGCTACCCAGGCACCCCTAGAATCATGCATTTCATGTGCAGTTTTAAACTGGGTTCTTCTACTCAAGCCCTTTCTGAATTTTTTATTTCTTACTTTTTAGAAGATTTCATTTATTTATTTATTTATTTGAGAGAGAAAGAGCATGAGCAGGGGGAGAGGCAGAGGGAGATGCAGACTCCCACTGAGCAGGGAGTCCAACTCAGGCTTGATCCCAGGACCCTGAAATCATAACCTGAGCTGAAGCAAATACTTAATCCATTGAGCCACCCTGGCATCCCTCTTCTACTTAAGCCTTGATCGCCCCTTGCTGAGATGAGACATAATGCTGATGTAGGAAACAATTAAAAACAGGACATGGGGAAAAAATAGGCACAGAAATAGGAGAACTAGTGTGTATTTATGACTTGTCCTTCCCGCCACCCAGTTTCTAGGACATATGCAGCTTCCATGCCAAAGGGGGATGGAAAAAGTGTTCAGAAAGTCCACATGTCTGCACTGGGCAAAACCATGGAAGATTTTAAATTTTCACTCGATTATGGATTCTCAGCATTGGATGGAAGAATGGAGAAATAGAGCATGGGGCTAGAGCAGAGTTGCTCTGTCTCAGCACTATTGACATTTTGAGCTGGAGAATTCTTTGTTGTGGTGCTGATCTGTGCATTGTCAGATGTTTCGTGACATCCCTGGCCTCTACCCACTTGGTATCAGTATCAGCCCATTCCCAGTGGTGACGTGGGGGTAAACTCATCCTGGGGGGTATACTTAAACCTGCTGGAGAATCACAGGTCTCTACCAAAGTCACAGATTTGGTTATGGGGAGACCAAAAGAACTAACATTCTCCAGCTTTTAACTGGTACAAGCGAAGATAGCCTTGGAGTTGGAGGTAATTATTTAGCAGCTACCAACATTTTTTCTACAGCTCATGGTCCCTTAGATACCCTAGCACCCTCTTTGAGAGGTCCATACATTCTACTGATAGGATCATAAACAATTGCCAGGATTCAGTTAGCAATGCTAGAATTTACTCTCTGGGTTTGGATGGCTTTTAAAGGGACTCAGTATCTCCATTCATTTATATCCTAGGGCCAGTAATTATTTTTAGGTCTCATAAAGGTGTCACATGGGGGCTTTTGTCTGTGCAATGAGAAGCCACAACATACCTGAAGAGTGTGAGTTTGGATGCTGTAGGCCACAGGCATCGGCCTTAATGAGCTGTTAAGGCCCAGTGCTTACCATGTCTCCTGCAGCAGTAAATAGTGAAGTTTGGTCATTCATGTAGGAATTATGCTTTCTTTGTGGTGAAAACTGTGTTGAAACGGATCTTAAGCCAGAAAGAAGAAACTCAATATTCACATCAGGGTTTGAATTGGCTTTGCTTGTGAATCTTGTTTAAGCCTTGAATATATTATACTCAGTATTGGCTGAATTGTTTTCTTTGTGAAGACCTAAATAAATGAAAGACACCACTAGTCTCAGGTACTCTTTTACATGTATTTCCTCCATCAACCATCGAGAGAGAGAGAGAGAGAGAGAGAGAGAGAGAGAGTGAGAGTGCGTGTTTTAGTTTTAGGATTAATCATCCTGGGTCCAAATGCTAAGCTTTCCTCCTCACCCACTGTGTGGCATTAGATAGGCTAGTTAGCTTCTCTGTGCTTCCATTTTCCATACTTTAAAATGGAGATGAGTAGTGACATAAGTCTGTTGTGAAGATCGAGTATGTTCTACACATAACACACAGAGTTCCCGACCTCCCTCCTTTTTTTTTTTTTTAAAGGATTTTATTTATTTATTTGACAGAGATCACAAGTAGGCAGAGAGGCAGGCAGGGGGTGGGGGGAGCAGGCCCCCTGCTGAGCAGAGATTCCCAATGTGGGGCTCGATCCCAGGACCCTGAGATCATGACCTGAGCCAAAGGCAGGGTCTTAAACCACTGAGCCACCCAGGCACCCCCACCCCTGGACCTCTCTTAACACTCAGTATTGTTTCTGTCAGGTGTTGCTATTCCTGATCTCATCAGTCCTCACAACTACCCTATGAGAGAAGCCCAGAAGGTTTGTGTCACCGGCTCAAGGTGACAAACCAGTAGCGACAGAGCAATTCTAAACCAAGTCTCCCATCATTTCAGAGATAGAGATGCATTTAGCATCTCAGTCAGAAAGACAAGGAGGAGGAACCCTGACCTAAGAATTTAACCATATATTATTGATCTGTTAGTTGTAATAAATAAAGTCGTGTATAAAATATGAGGACAAAGTGAAGTCTTATTGGTAATATTGGAAGAATAGATGTATAGACAGATAATGCCCCTCAGAAGCAAGTAGTAGGTGAGTCAATCAAAAAGTTGACATTTTTAGAAACCGGGTTGATTCAATTAGACATTATTGGCAGGCATTATTGCCATGTGATAAGGCACCTGGCCTCCAGAAACTAAGACTTTAATAGAGGATATTAAATGTGTGCAGAACTCGAAGGCAGAATGAGGCAAGTTTGTGGTCCAGGGACAAGGTCTGCTGGGAATAAGGAGGAGAGAGAAGTTATTTCTGTTCTAGGGAGTTAAGAGGTTTCCATAGGCTCATGGTCAGTGATTTGTAGAGGGTTTAGAAAGATGCAGAGAGAAAGGCATTCAAGGCAGCAGCAGGGAAAGCAGTGTGTTAAGGGCATGGCTAGTGGCCTGCTTCAGAGAGAGTGTGCTGTGTGTAGGACACTGTGGAGGGAAACCGAGAGTGCTGTACTAGGAGGGTTGGGCTTAATTCCGTAGACAGCTGGATGGTCCACAGTCAACACAGGGCAGGAGTATCCTTGGGTGGTTGAGCTTGGGTGTGGTAGGTGGGCCAGAGTTGGTACTGACTTTCAGGAGAGATCTGTATCAATTAAAAGGTTACTTTAGGCACTAGATGTCATTGTTCTATATACTGCAAAAATATAACTTTTAAAGAATTAATGTATTCCATTTATGGTGATAAGTTTTCTCCTGTTGTGTAGAGACAGTATGGTCTAGTGGTTAAGAACACTAGTAGCTGCTTACTAGCTGTGTAATCCTAGAAAAGTTACTTAACCTTTCTGTGCCTCAGTTTCTGTGGCTACAGTTTCTCTCCTGTAAAATAGGAGAGTAGTATCTACTTCATATGGGCTTCATATGGTTGTTGCAGGGTCAGAATGAGTTAATCTTTGTTCAACCTCAAACAGTGCCTAGTACATGGTAAGTGCCACAAACATGTCAAGAAAAGAAGCTAACCAAACAGGACTAATCTGCAGTGATTCAAAAGATACTCTTTTTCTGGGGTGCCTGGGTTGCTCAGTGGGTTAAGCATCTAACCCTTGATTTCAGCTCAGGTCATGATCTCAGGGTCTTAAGATTGAGCCCCTCTTCAGGCTCAGGACTCAGCAAGGAGTCTGCTTGTTCCTTTCCCTCTCTTGCCCCTCCCGACCTCGCTTCTGGGCACACGTGCTCTCCCTCTCTTTCTAATAAATAAGTAAATAAACTTTTTTTTTTAAAAAAAAACCCAAAAGATTTTTTTAAGGGAAATTATCATTTCTTTTTTGCTAAGTAAAAATAACTCATAATGAAAACTCTCTCAACCAGGTGATCAAAGTTCATTTCAATAGCAGTAAGTCAAGCTGATCACATGTACCCTTGATATGATGTGTGGAGAATGGCATGTTCTGTGATACTCCTCTCAAAAACCCATAACCCCAGTTTTTTTTTTAAGATTTTATTTATTTATTTGACAGACAGAGATCACAAGTAGGCAGAGAGGCAGGCAGAGAGAGAGGAGGAGGAAGCAGGTTCCCCACTGAGCAGAGAGCCCCGATGTGGGACTCAATCCCAGGACTCTGGGATCACGACCTGAGCTGAAGGCAGAGGCTTAACCCACTGAGCCACCCAGGCGCCCCCCATAACCCCAGTTTAAGCATGGGAAAACATCAGAGAGATCCCAACAGAAGGATATTCTATCAAACACCTGGTCAGGATCTCCCCAAACTGTCAAGGTCATGAAAAACAGGGAAAGTCTGAGAAACTGTCACAGCCCTTAAAAGGGCCCTAAGGAGACAGGATGACCAAATGCGATATATCCTGGATGGGATACCAGAACAGCAACAACAAAGACGTTAGGCAAAAACTAAGGAAATCTGAATAAATCATGGGATTTCGTGTTACCATGTATCAATACTGGTTCATTAGGTATGATAAATGTGGCTTGTTAACATAAGATATAAATAATAGGGGAAGCTGAGTACAGAGTATATGGGACTCTCTATGCTGTCACTGTAATTTTTCTGTAAATTTCAAACTATTCTAAAATAAAAAGTTTATTTTTTTAAAATGTGGTCAATTCATGGAGATTTGCAATCACAAGACAACTAACATCCCTGGGGATTAAGACATGTCTGCTTACTGTGCATCCCTATCACTTCAGGTAAAATCTAGTAACCAGGCTTTGAAAAGTCTTACAAGGAAACATTAGATTTAGTATTTACTGCATTAGAGTATCTTAATACTTTTTATGATGTGCAGTTAATAGTAATTTTTAAAAATGAATATAACTGTTCAACTACTTCAAAGAAAATTCAAGAAAGAGAATTTTATTATTGTTATTGTTTTATTATTATTGTCATCTCTATGGGCTTGAGCATACAACCTTGAGCATACAACCCTGAGATCAAGAGTTGTGCGCTCCACTGACTGAGCCAGCCAGGTACCCCAGAAAAGACAATTTTAAAATAACCTATAACCTAGTACTTTAGCATAGCTATTCCATCACTGAATTTATTCACTTAGGCATGTGTTTTATATAGTTGTAATAGTAGTATGTACTTTGCTTCACGTTAATTTGATTTATTCATTCAGATTACTATTTATGGTGTCTATTGTGTATCAGACAGTGTTTTTCCAGGTTGACAATGTAAAACACACAGTGAAGAAAACAGACATAATGCTTGCCCTCATGAAGATTATATTCTTGTGTGTGTGTGTGTGTGTGTGTGTGTGTGTGTGTGTAGGCAACAATAAATAAATAGGTAACATTAAGAAGTGGAAACTGCTATGAAATAAAATATAGCAGGAGAGGAGGACTGGGAATATTAGGGTGTCAAAAGGGTAAGTTGCTATTTTAAATAAAGAGACCAGAAAGGTTCACCTAATAAAGTGATATTTGAGCAAAGACACTAAGGAAGTGAGGGATAGAACCATGTGCTACTCCAAGAGTGCCCCAAGCAAAGTAAAGAGCATGTTCAAAGGTCCTGAGGTAAGAGCATACTTGATATGTTCCCTGAACAATAAGGAAGCCAATAGCGGGAGGAAAGTGAAGTAGGGGAAAGGACAGGAGATGAGGCCACAGTAGGTGTCAGAGTGGAGATGATCGTGTAGGGCCTTGCACATTTTAATGATTTTTGGTTTTTAATAAAGTCTTTTTTTTTTTTAAGAATTTTATTTGTTTATTTGACAGAGAGAGATCACAAGTAGGCAAAGAGAGAGGAGGAAGCAGGCTTCCTGCCAAGCAGAGAGCCCGATGCGGGGCTTGATCCCAGGACCCTGAGATCATGACCTGAGCCGAAGGCAGAGGCTTAACCCATTGAGCCACACAGGCACCCTGATTTTTGGTTTTTAATTAGAATGAAATGAGAATCCATTGACGGGTTCTGAGGAGAGAAGTACAGGATCTGCTTTAGGTCTCCAAAGAATCACTATCACTGCTGTGTGAAGAATAGATTAGAGGGCAAGTTTAGAAACAGGTAACCTGAGTAGGTGACTCTGGTTAACAAACTAGCTAGAGGGGGCACCTGGGTGGCTCAGTTGTTAGGCATCTGCCTTCGGCTTAGGTTGTGATCTCAGGGTCCTGGGATCGCGCCCTGCAGTGGGCTCCCTGCTCAACGGGAAGCCCGCTTCTCCCTTTGCCCGCTCCCCCTGCCTGTGTTCTCTCTCTTGCTGTGTCTCTCTGTTAAGTAAATAAATAAAACCTTAAGAAGAAAAAAAAAAAACTAGATACAGGAAGGTGCTCAATTCCCTGGGACTGCTTGGGTCCTGTACATGAACATGAGGCTGGCGGCACTCGCGGATGTGGAGAGCGAGGGACTGAGAACCGTTTCCAAGGATGTTTCCAGGACTTTTGTCCTAAATCCAAAAGCTCCAGCGTACCTGTTTTAGTCAATAGCAATTATTAACTTAACAACAATGCAATAAGCATTTTTCCATGATATTGATATTTTTTATAATCAGGACATCCTTCATTTCCTCATTCAAATACAGTAACAGTGATGCTTGGGGCTGACCATCCAATCCCAACTTGGAACCTCCTCCCCACTTCCTGTTCTTACCCTGCTGTATTTCATTCTGAAATACAATCGTTGGGGCCCAATGCAAATTAAAAATGTGGAACATTTGTTAAAAAATTATTAAGAATTTCAAGAAGCTGGGGCGCCTGGGTAGCTCAGTGGGTTAAGCCTCTGCCTTCGGCTCAGGTCATGATCTCAGGGTCCTGGGATTGAGCATCGGGCTCTCTGCTCAGCGGGAAGCCTGTTTCCTCCTCTCTCTCTGCCTGCCTCTCTGGTTACTTGTGACTTGTGATCTCTGTCAAATAAATAAAATCTTAAAAAAAAAAAAAAAAGAATTTCAGGAAGCTTAGGGTGCCGGGGGGGGGGGGGGGGCTCAGTCGGTTAAGCATTCAACTTTTGGTTTCTGCTCAAGCCATGATCTCGAGGTTGGGGGAATAGAACCCCACATGGGGCTTCTGTGTTCAGTGCAGAGTCTACTCAGATCCTTCCTTCTTCCTGTCTGCCCCTCGCTGCTCAGGCTCTCGCTCTCAAATAAATAAATAAAATCCTTTTAAGAAAAGAAAGTCAAGAAGCTTGCCAGAGAGCATTAGAGCAAGTGGGAGTCCCTTCGGGGCACAGGACCCTGTCACAAGCCTGAGAAGCCAGCCCTGCTTACACATGTCATATATTTAACTAGCTGTTTTGTTTACTGTCTGTCCCTCCTCATAATCACATAAAGTCTGTGCAGGGTAAGGTTTTTGTGTTTTGTTCTCTGCCCTAGCGCTATGCTTAGACTAGTACCTAGCACACAGTAGACACTCAAAAAATATTTTTGAATGAAGTGATTTTTTTTCTTTAAGATTTTACTTTTTTTTTTTTTTTTGAGAGAGAGAGTGTGTAAGAGATCTACACACATGAGTAGGGAGAGGGGGAGAGACAGAGGGAGAAGCACACTCCCCACTGAGCAGGGAGCCTGCCACATAGCTCAGTCCCAGGACCCTGGGATGGTGACCTAAGCCCACGGCAGACACTTCACCACAGAGGTGCCCCAAGAATAAATGAGTTTGAATGGGTGATTAGCATTTTATCCTATTACTATTATTTTAGCCTATTTTTTATCCTATTACTCTCCCATAATTTTCTTTTCTTTTCCATTTTTTTTTTTTTTAAGTAGGCTCCAGACCCAAATGTGGGGCTTGAACTCATGACCCTGAGATCAAGACCTGAGCTAAGACGAAAAGTTGGATGCTTAACCCACTGAACAACCCAGGTGCTCCTCTACCATAATTTTCTAAAGCATTCTTTTTTTTTTTTTTAAAGATTTTATTTATTCATTTGACAGAGATAAGAGAGAGAGAGAACATAAGCAGGAGGAGTGGGAGGGGGAGAAGCAGACTCCCTGCAGAGCAGGGAACCTTGTGTGGGGCTTGGTCCCAGGACCTCGGGATCATGACCCAAGCCGAAGGCAGACACTTAGCTGACTGAGCCATCCAGGCATCCCTCTTAAGCATTCTTTCATCAGTGGGTATTTAGGTAGAATATTTTGCACCTATAAATCCTATGGCAGTTAAAATATTCAACATATAGCCTTGGCTGTATTTTTGGATTAATTCTCTAAGACTAAATCTCAGACATGGAATTTTTATAGACCATTATCCTTGAAAAATGCAATTTGCAAAATGTATTAGCTGGATGACTTTACATTATATTAGGCATTAATTATCCTTTGACAGTTTGAGTTGTTATTTAGAAACCGTTTGATCACCCAAGAAACTGCTTTTATCCTGTCAATATTTGTGTTTATGAAGGAGGAGTTTGTTTTTTCTTTCAAAAAGAATAACTTTTTTCTCTTCAAGAACTTTATTATAAGTATAAAACCATTTCTTTTCCTGTTGCTTGTTTTAATTTTGTTTCAGCAAGATATGAGTAAAGAAAGAATAATCAGGTAGGTTTTGTAGTTAACATAATAAATTCACTCCATTTCTCATATATTTTGTTGTTTCATCGGATTTTTGGTGTTTTAGTACTCAGCTTAAACTGTAGCTTATGCAAGAAAATGCACGT
This sequence comes from Mustela putorius furo, assembly GCF_011764305.1. Taxonomy (NCBI): domain Eukaryota; kingdom Metazoa; phylum Chordata; class Mammalia; order Carnivora; family Mustelidae; genus Mustela; species Mustela putorius. The sequence goes on from NW_025421341.1 coordinate 25,924,449, forward strand.
CTGTTGTACTCCCCGGGGATTCTTAGTAGTTGCTTTTGAGAGTTTTAGCTTTTCCAGGGGCACCTGGGTGGCTCAGTTGGTTAGACCTCTGCCTTCCACTCACGTCATGATCTCAGGGTCCTGGGATTGCGGCCCACATCAGGCTCTCTGCTCAGGGGGGAGTCTGCTTCCCCTACTCTCTCTGCCTGCCTCTCTGCCTACTTGTGATCTCTCTCTGTCAAAAAAAAAAAAAAAAAAAAAAGTTTTAGCTTTCTCTAAATGTGATTATTCGAGCTTCCCCCCAAAAGAACCAGAGGCTTCTGGGGTTCCTAACCCTGTGTATTTCCCATTGTTTATGCAAACCTAGGAAGTGTCTAATGTCCCAGAGCTTATCCCAGCTGGCAGAGTGATTGGTATTATGGTTGGTTTCTGTGTCAGCTGGCCATCACCAAGGCTTGTCAAGTGTCTACGTCCCAACGCAAAACAGAATCAGTCCTAAACAAGATGGGAGACGGTTAGAGCATCAGATTCTTGTGTCTTAAAATGTTTTTTTCCTTAATTAAGAAATTTGAAAAATGCTTTTCTTCCCTCAAATTTGTAGATCTTCGCGGCAATATTTGGCAGTTTCTTTGTTTTTCTACTCCCATTTCACATTAAGGGTGCTAATATAGACCAGGGGAAGTCCAAATTGTTTACCCCAAAGCCATGGGTTAAATGCAGCTAAAATCAAAGCTGCATTTCTCTGAAGGCTGTAGGGTAGAATCCATTTCCTTGCCTTTTCCAGCTTCTGAAAGATACCCTCATTCCTTGCCCCATGGCCACCTCCCTCCAAGCTCATATCTCCTCCAACTCTGACTCCAACTCTCCTGCTTCCCACTTAAAGGGACCCCATGATTGTGCTGGGCTCTCCTAGATAATCCCGGATACCTTCCCTGTGTCAAACTCTATAACTGCAAGGTGCCTTTTGCAGGTGCGTAAAGTAAGATATGCATAGGTTCTTGGGATTCAGGGGCAGACATCTTTAGGGGCTGTTATTTTCTTGAACATATAAGCTTTGCAGCCCCAGTAAAGCTGCTCACAACTGTTGACTGGTCCTTACGTTGCATCTGCCCCAGCCCCCACTCAGCTGCAAAAGAGCTGAGAGAAGCCCAACAGTGGGCTGCAGTAGACCAGTTAGGAAACTTTGCCATAAAATATAATAATGTAGGGGCACCTGGGTGGCTCAGTGGTTTAAGCCTCTGCCTTCAGCTCAGGCCATGATCTCAGGGGTCCTGGGATGGAGCTCTGTATCTGGCTCTCTGCTCAGCAGGGAGCATGCTTCCTCCGCCCCGCCCCGCCTGCCTCTCTACCTACTTGTGATCTCTGTCTGTCAAATAAATAAATAAAATCTTTAAAAATATATATAATAATGTAAAAGCAGGTTTTGTTTTGTTTTGGTTTGGTTTGGTTTGGTTTTGGGTTTTTGTTTTTTGTTTTGTTTTTTGTTTTTGGTCATAGAAATCCAGCATCCACATTTCCATCCTTGGGAAATTTCTCCTTCAACCAGAGCCTCCTTTGCTGCCTGGTATATTGAATTAATGCCCCCTGAAGTAGCCCTCCACCAAGGACGAATGAGACCTGGTGTATTCCTACACCAGCTCCCTCATCCCTCCTCAGGCAAGTAAATTCTGGGGCATGTGCTTTCTCCTTGCTCTCAGTTTCCCCAGCAGAGTGAAGCTCCAGACACTCACAGTGGGAACTGACTCTACAGGGCACCCTTTAGCGGCTGCTTCCCTTTCCTGCTTCCTGTTCTTACCCCTCTTATTGGTGTTCCCTTGGGATCACACTCTTGTCTTATTTCCTGGTTCACTTCTGGAAGAACTCCAGTTAAGATATGGGGAAAAGCGGAGCACCTGAGTGGCTCAGAGGTTTAAAGCCTCTGCCTTCGGCTCAGGTCATGATTCCAGGGTCCTGGGATCAAGCCCAGAATTGGGCTCTCTGCTCAGCAGGGAGCCTGCTTCCTCCTCTCTCTCTCTCTTTGCCTGCTTCTCTGCCTACTTGTGATCTCTGTCAAATAAATAAATAAAATCTTAAAAAAAAAGATATGGGGAAAAGCTTTGAAAAGAAGGGAGAGCAGAAAAAGAATGTTCAGACACATTTGCAAAAGCTTTTCTTGTTGAACTAAAAACTAGAGTGAGGGTAGTAGTAACCCATAGATATATTTTAGGGGATTTCAGGATGTGTATGTTTATTTCTCACTTTTAGAGCATTTCCTGGGAAGATTCCAAGCCCCTAAGAGAAGCTGCACCCCAAAGCCCCAGAGTATATTGTCACAGTGGGGCAGGGGCAGTTCCATGTGGAGAGAATTAGACACAGCTCACTCTACCCCCCCAGTTTCAAGATGCCTGATGCCCCAGTGCACTCCAGGAGAGCACACACAACTTCCTGAGCCTGAGTGGGGAGCAGATGTGTCTGAGACAGTCCAAAGGGAGATTGTGGTTGGGAGAGGGAAGAGGCAGATGGATCTGAGAGAGGAAGCCCCAGCAACAGAGCCTCAGATGCACCAGGGACCAAGATGGGATGATGGTCTCCTGAGGAGAGGCCGGATGGGATGATGGTCTCCTGAGGAGAGGCCGGATGGGATGATGGTCTCCTGAGGAGAGGCCGGATGGGATGATGGTCTCCTGAGGAGAGGCCGGATGGGATGATGGTCTCCTGAGGAGAGGCCAGCATGGACCCACTTGCTCCTCTCTACCTCCTGCCTCTGCCTTCGTTGGCCCCAGATGTTGTCCGGAGTAAAAGGAGAGAGAAGGCCAGAGTCCTGAACTGACAGAGCTATTACCCCAAAAAGGGGATTTGTAAACCGAAAAAGAAGTGACTGAATTATTGGCAAAATTAAGTTGGTTCTTTTGCTGTTTTTTCAAGAAAAATTGAGGAGGGCTTATAAATCAGGAGCATATAATATTGCACCTGTCACTGGAGAAGATACTTCATTTCCCATTATTTGTTTTAACTGTGGTCCACCGTTTATGTGGCACCATGAAAATAACCTGTGGAAAACACAGGTTAACTGGATAATGTGGAATAACATAAATGTATTAAACTAAAACCAGTATATTTTTCCATGTTCACATACATGTGCACACACACACAAACACACACACGTTCCCATGAACTGCTTTGCCCTTCTGGCTCTAAGGAAGTGGGTGGGGTCAGTACCACCTTGGGAAAGAGGCTTCCTGAGGAGCTCAGGTAAGGCTAGCCTGGGAGGGGTCTGCAGGGGGAAGGGACAAGAGACTAAGGTGTCAGACGAATGTGTCCTGGCTCCCTCCTTTGTGCCAATGAACCCAGACAGGTGAAGTGGAGCCTCAGAACTTGTTATTAGGTAGTATGAGGGGTTTATTATTGATTTTGTTTGGTATAATAATAGCAGTGGGATTGGGGCGCCTGGGTGGCTCGGTGGGTTAAAGCCTCTGCCTTCAGCTCGGGTCATGATCTCAGGGTCCTGGAATCGAGCCCCGCATCGGGCTCTCTGCCCAGCGGGGAGTCTGCTTCCCCTTCCTCTGTCACTGCCTGCCTCTCTGCCTACATGTGATCTCTGTCAAATAAATAAAAATCTTTAAAAAAAAAATAATAGCAGTGGAATTATGAAAAACTTCCTTATCCTCTCTAATAAAGTATTGTAGGGGAGTGTGATGTCTTGCATTTGCTTTAATATACTCCAGCAAAAATAAATATATAGATAAATAAATTTAAAAGTGGGAGAGGGGCGCCGGGGTGGCTGAGTGGTTTAAGCGTCCAACTCTTGATTTTGGCTAAAGTCATGATCTCAGGATCATGGGATCAAGTCCCGTGTGGGGCTCATGCTCAGTATGGGTCTGCTAGTCCCTCTCCTTCTGCTCCTCTCCTTGCTTTCTCTCTCTCTCTTTCTCTGAGATAAGTAAATAAATAAAAAATATATATTCTTTTAAAGTGGGAGAATAGAAGAAATACATGGTTGTCACTATGTATAAAAATTCCTTAAGTTGAGTGATAGGAATTTAGGTCTTCATTTTAATACTTTCTTTTGTAATATTTGAAAATGTTCCTGTCAGTGGGGTTCGATCCCAGGACCCCGAGATCATGACCTGAGCCAAAAGCAGAGGATTAACCCACTGAGCCACCCAGGCAACCCTTGTATTGCATTTCTGACCAGTGTCTGTGCCAATGCTTCTGTCACTGCAGTGACTCCCAAGACTCTGAAGGCTGCCCAAATGTGGAAAATATAAGACACTGGGATTCCCAGCCTGACACTACAGATTGTCTTGACCTCTAGGGACAATAAGAGTCTGTACACACAATATCTAAGCATACCTTCACTGGAAGGAGAGGGATTGTGGGTGCTCATGGACTGGGGGTGTTAAGGAGATGGCCCAGCTTCTGAGACTCTAGTCTATTGAATGCTTTGCAGAGTCCTGGGTAGCAAAGGGCTTCCCAGACGGTGGATGACCAAGCAGTTACTTGATGAGTTCAATCTCCAACTGCAAAATTGGAAAGGAAAGGGAATTTCAAATGAAAACATGTGGAATTTAAGAAATAAAACAGAGGATCGTAGGGAAAAAGAGGGAGAAATAAGATGAAATCATAAGAGACAAACCATAAGAGACTCTTAACTATAGGAGACAAACTGAGGGTTGCTGGAGGGGAGGTGGTGTGAGGGTGGGGTAATTGGGTGACGGGCATTAAGGAGGGCACGTGATGGGATGAGCATTGGGTGTTATATGAGACTGATTAATCACTAAACTTTACCTCTGAAACTAATAGTACCTCGTATGTTAATTAATTTAATTTAAATTAAGTTTAATTAAAAAAACATTTCAGACCCATTGTGAAATTCTCACTTTAGCTCTTTTGTTTTACACACCTGTATAGTCAATTTATAATCTCTTAAGAATTCTGGCTTTAAGAGAAATTTTTAAAAAGAATATCTACATTTGGTTAGAACAGAAGTGAAGAAAGGTAAACAGAAGAAGCACGAAAAATGTCTGGATGTAAATGACCTCGATTCATCTGTGAGTAGTTCTAGGACAGTCGCTGTTCTTTTGTGTTTGTGTGGTAAAATAGAATATAACACACAGTTTACCATATTAACCATTTTTAAATATCCAGCTCAATAGTTTTCAGAATATTCACATTGCTGTGAAACAGATCTCCAGAACTTATTAATCTTGCAAAACTGAAACTTTGTACCCATTAGACAGGCAACCTCCCATCTGCCCCCTCCCCCCAGACCCTGGTAACCACCTTTCTACTTACAATTTCTATGAATTTAACTACTTTATTTTTTTTTTTGAAGATTTTATTTATTCAACAGACACAGGTCTGTGAGAGAGGGAACACAAGCAGGGGGGAGAGGGAGAAGCAGGCTTCCCACTGAGCAAGGAGCCTGATGTGGGGCTTGATCCCAGGATGCTGGGATCATGGCCTGACTCAAAGGCAGACACTTAAATGAGCCACCCAGGCACCCCTGAATTTAACTACTTTAGATACCTCATACGAGTGGAATCATACAGCATTTGTATTTCGGTGACTGGCCTATTTCACTTAGCATTAACAGCCTCAGGGTTCATCCATGTTGTAGCATAGACAGGATATCTTTCCCTTTTAAGGTTGACTAACAATCCATGGTATGTATTTACCACATTTTTGTTTTTTGTTTTTAAAGATTTTATTTATTTATTTGTCAGAGAACATAAGCAGGGGGAGCAGCAGGCAGAAGGAGAAGCAGACTCCCCGCTTAGCAAGGAGCCCCATGCGGGACTTGATTCCAAGCTCCCGGGATCATGACCTGAGCGGAAGGCAGCCACTTAAGCAACTGAGCCACCCAGGCGTCCTAATGTATCACATTTTGTATATCTGTTCATCTGTCAACGGATATTTGGGCTGTTTCCACATCTTGTCTGTTGTAAATAGGGCTGCTATGAACATGGATATGCAAATATCTCTTCAAGATCCTGCTTTCCATTCTATTAGATATAAACCAGAAATAGGATGGCGGCTCATATGGTAGTTCTTTTTTTTTTTTCTTTTAAGGATTTTATTTATTTATTTGACAGAGATCACAAGTAGACAGAGAGGCAGGCAGAGACAGAGAGAGGGGAAAGCAGGCTCTGCTCTGAGCAGAGAGCCCAATGCAGGGCTGGATCCCAGGACCCGGGATCATGACCTGAGCTGAAGGCAGAGGCTTTAACCCACTGAGCCACCCAGGTGCCCCAGTAGTTCTCTTTTAGTTTGATTTCTGTTCTGTAGCAGTTATACCATTTTATAGTCCCCCCTTCCAACCCCGAGCAATACACAAGGGTTCCAATTTCCCCACACCCTCACTAACACTTGTTATTTTCTGGTACTTTTTTTCTTTCATCCTAATGGGTATAAGATGATATCTTATTGTTTTGATTTGGATTTCTCTGAATATTAGTGATGTTGAACATCTTTTCAAATTCTTGTTGACCATTTTTATACTGTCATCTTTGGAGAAATGTCTGATCACATCTCTCACCAATTTTTTAATTGGTTGATTCCTGTTGTTGAATTGTGGGTGTTCTTTTTTTATTGTTTCTTTTTACAGATTTATTTACTTTTTTAAGTAGGCTCCATACCCAATGTGGAGCCCAACCTGGGGCTCAACGCACAACCCTGAGGTCAAGACTTAAAATCAAGAGTTGGATGCTTAACTGACTGAGCAACCCACGTGCCTGGGAGCATTCTTCATATGCTTTGGATATAAATCCCTTCTCAGGTAAATGATTTGAAGATATTTTCTACCATTTTATAGGTTGCCTTTTCATTCTATTAGTATGTCCTTTGATGCACAAGTTTCTCAGTTTGATGTCGTCTCATTTGTCTATTTTGCTTTTGTTGTTTGTGCTTTTGGTGTGATAAGCAAGAAATCCTTGTGACATCCAATGTCATGAAGATTTCTTCCTTTATTTTCTTCTAGGAGTTTTATAGTTTTAGGTCTTATGTTTAGGGATTTAATCCATTTTTATTTAATTGTTGTATAGGGTCCAACTTTATTCTTTTGTATGGGCACATCCAGTTTTCTAACACCATTTGTTGAAGAAACTGTCTTCCCCCTCGGTTGATCTTGCCGCCCTTGTTAAAGGTCATTTGGCCGTATCTGTGAGGATTCATGTCTGATCTCTATGTTCTTTTTTTTTTTTTTAAAGATTTAATTTACTTTATTAGAGAGAGAGAGCACGAGCAGTGGGGAGGGGCAGAGGAAGAGGGAAAGGCAGACTCCCTGCTAAACCTATGTGGGGCTCGATCCCAGGACCCTGAGATCATGACCCGAGCTGAAGGCAGACACTTAACCTTCTGAACCACCAAGGTACCCCTCTGAGCTCTCTATTCTATTGCATTGGTCTACTCATGTGTCTTAATGCCAGTACCATGCTGCTTTGATTACTGTGGCTCTGTAATTTTTAAATTTTTTATTTAAGTAAGATGAATAAACTCCAGTATGGAACCCAACACAGAGCTTGAACTCATGACCATGAGATCAAGAACTAATCTGAGATCAAGAGTTCCCCAGGCATGCCTATGATTTTTTTTTTTTTAATCAGAAATTGTGGGTCCTCCAGTTTTCTTCTTCTTTTTCAAAATTGTTTTGGCTATTCAGGGCTCCTTAAGATTCCATCTTTTAGGATGAATGATGAATTTTCCTATGTATTCAAAAAAATGCCACTGGGAATTTTGATAGAGATTGCCCAGACAGTCACTGTTCTGTAATAAATGCAGTGAAAAAACTAAAAAAAAATCATGAAAGCTACCAAGGCAGTAGACAGAAGCTAGAAGCATGTACAATTTTCTCAACCTCATGTAAAATAAAACTGAAGCATGTATAATTTTCTCAACCTCTTTGTAAAATAAAACTATCACAGCAGAAAATTATACCAGTAAATGTATTTGTCTTAGTTTGTCTCTTTTTCAGATCTCTACAGATTAAATGGCCCTTAGGAGAAAGGAAAGAGAGAATCAGTTGTTTCCTTTGAGCAGTAATCTTTTTTTCTTTCTTAAGATTTTATTTATTTATTTGAGAGAGAGAGTGCGCGCACGCAAGTGAGCGGGGAGGGGGGGGGTGGGCAGAAGAAGAGGAAGAAAGAAATCTCAAGCAGACTCTCTGCTGAGTAGAGCCTGACATGCAGGGCTCGATCTCACGACCCTGAGATCACAACCTGAGCCGAAACCAAAAGTTGGGCACTTAACCAACTGTGCCACCTAGGCACCCCAAGAGCATAGTAATTTTAGTAATAACAATAATAATAGTGATCGCCATGGTATCATATAATTTGTTTAGCTTTTATGTTGTATAAAGCATTTATAGTCCATTATGTCATTTTATTTTAGTCCAAAGCAGCATGTCCCAAAGTTATGGTCCCTGTAATACTGGTTCTTCAAAAAAACATTTTATGATCAAGTAATTTGGGAAGCATTGCAAACTGCATTCTTTTGTAATCTGCACTTAGAGATTCATTGTTAAAAACTCTGAGAAATCCTGCTGCAGATATATAAAGAAATCAGTTCAGTTTTGTATAAACCAGTGTTTACTAAACTGTTAGGGCTACAGTTTTTTTGTTGTTGTTGTTTTAATAAACTTTGTTACTGTCCCATGAACCTAAGGTATGTCTAAAGGCACTTAGAGCAGAGAATTTAAATGAACAGTGTTTATTTATTTTATTTATTTTTTAAAAAAGATTTTATTTATTTATTTGAGAGTGAGAGTGAGAGAGAGCACAAGCAGTGGGGCGGGCAACACGAGAGGGAGAAGCAGGCTCCCCGCTGAGCAGGAAGCCCAATATGGGTCTCTATCCCAGACCCTGGGATCATGACCTGCGCTGAAGGCAGGTGTTTAACCAACTGAGCCCCCCAGGTGCCCATAGATGAACAGTTTTTAAATGCTGCATTGTAAATACTGAGTTTCTTCAGAGTGGTGCTGGAAACGAGATGCATAGGACACAGGGGCACGTCAGCCAGCACAGGATGGATTTCTCCCTTCGTGCCTATAAGGAGCTAAACCTGGGGTGACAGTCAGCATGCATGGAAGCCTGGGCGTGTTTATAATAAAGAAACTGGACCATTTCCTCCATATGCTCTGTGCATGAAACCGTGTGCCATCCTATTTGCAGCAATGCCCTTGCTGAAAAAGAGAGAATGGATTCTGCAGTTATGTTGAGCCAGGCCAGACGAGATCTGTGAGATGAGACCTACTTAATCACCTCTTCACATGACAATGATTTGGAGTGTTTTCAATACAGCAAAATAAGAGCAAAACAAATTACCTTTCATTCAGCATGATTAATCATATTGGTTGTTTATGTATTTCTCTCCCTGGCCATGATATATTCTCCTTCCTAATTTCTTTTAAGGAATGGCTTCTTCTAAAACACTTAGAGTTCAGAAACCTTTAAATGATGTATTATTTATCTGTCTGGCCACACACATTCCTTCAGAGTCATTACTGACTCATTTCTACAGAGTCATTAAATCCATCAATGGCACATTTGCTGACTTAATAATCAGCAGATTTAGTTTTCAGGAGACTCAGGAAGCGGTAGAGGGCAGATACATGAGAAGATATCACACCCACTGCTGACACACAGGGGCGAGGTGGTCACTTCCAACCAAGGGAGCATCTGTGGACCTGCAGCTCAGACAGTTTTGGAGACCCTTCATATTATTTATTTATTTATTTAACAAATTTTTTAAAGAAGATTTTATTTATTTATTTGACAGAGATCACAAGTAGGCAGAAAGGCAGGGAGAGAGAGAGGAGGAAGGAGGCTCCCTGCAGAGCAGAGAGCCAGATGCAGGGCTAGATCCCAGGACCCTGAGATCATGACCCGAGCCGAAGGCAGAGGCTTTAACCCGCTGAGCCACTGAGGCACCCCTTGGAGACCCTCCCTCTCTCTCTCTCCATATATATATATATATATATTTTTTTTTTTTTAAATTGATTTATTTGAGAGAAAGAGAACACAAGAAGGGGGCAGGGTCAGAGGGAGAAGCAGACTCCCCACCAAGCAGGGAGCCTGATGTGGGACTAGATCCTGGGACTCCAGGATCATGACCTGAGCCGAAGGGTCCCCAACAGGCGCTCGTTGGAGACCCTTTTTAAGTAATTCACACTCTCAGACATGACATTGAATATTCTCTCAGAATCATCATGTAAATGACCACCCTAACAGCAAAACACTTAGACCTGATAAACTCTGGGAAGATCTCCAAATTTAGGAAAAAACATATTTACTACTTAGCTATTTGATAGATGACTCAATAAAATCCTCATCTGCATATGCTTGATGGCCCATTCTTGCAACGGTGATTTTGTCCAGCTTTCTACAGAGAGAATAGAGAGAGAAATCAGAATTTCTTGGATTGGATCAATCCAATAATGGATTGGTGGTGAGTCATCATGGCAGATGCAATGATGTTTTTGTTTTGCTTTGTTGCCCTGAGTGAAATGATTTTTTTCTTTTCTCTTCTTTTCTTTTTTTTTGTGATTGATAGTGTGGAAAGATTTCTGTTGGCTTCACCTCTTATTCTTGGTACATTTTTTAGGAATGTTATCAATTTTAGGAAACCTTCTCTCAAGCTATAGGATTTCAAGGCATTTCAGAGGTTTGTTGTTGGAGAAGCGAATCTTACATACTTTCTGAATGGTTAACACTCATGGACCAGCTTGTCTTCAGGGGTCCCTCATTTTGGGGCATATTATGATGGTCACATCAGACCCTCTACCTTCGTTTATCAAGGTGGGCTCTGTTGGGAGACTGGGTGTTAGAACTATTACTAACAATTCTTCCTGTAGGGAGGCAGCTATAATTAACTAAACTATACACAGAAGAGTCTGTGAAACACATAAATATCCCACTCAGCCAAAACTAGATGTAACCCCATCAGCTTCCTTAGTCATGATCCAAAATGCCCATGGCTCCTCCTGTAGAACCCAACACAAGGAGAACTATGACTGAGGAGAAGCTGTAGTGGGAAAGAAACTGGCCCCAGCCATGTGTGGTTACACACATAAATTTTTTTAAAACCTATAAATTTTACAAGAACATATGGCCATCTACAAAAACATACAGGTGCTTCCCATGAGGAGCCTTCAAGTTTAATGAAACTTCAAGTTTATTAGCTGCATGGTAAATCCATTTCTTCATTTTTGTCCACTCCCAATTTTCTTCCACCAAGCTGCTGCTGTTTCCTTAGGAATGATGCCTGTTTGCTTGTTGAACTTAAGGACCAGATCTGTAGAAAATATGACACAAACGTGTAGGAGACGTGTACATGGCTGTATTTTAGCTGGCCAGTTTATTACATTTAACAGAATAATTACTTGGCATTATGGGATCAGTAGCTCTTTTTTTTTTTTTTTAAAGATTTTATTTATTTGACAGACAGAGATCACAAGTAGGCAGAGAGAGAGGAAGGGAAGCAGGCACCCTGCCAAGCAGAGAGTCCAGTGTGAGACTTGATCCCAGAACCCTAGGGTCATGGCCTGAGCTGAAGGCAGAGGCTTTAACCCACTGAGCCACCCAGGTGCCCCGGGGGTATCAGTAGCTTTTAAATTTGGGGTTAAAATCATCTCTGTAGCATTTTAAAAATACACATACACAATATACCCAGAAATTCTGATTCTGTAAAATCAGAATTCTACAGAATTCTACCCAGGGTGAGGCCCAGGAGTCTCCAGTTTTCAAGTTTCCCAGCTGATTCTGATGAGCTGCCAAGTTTGAGAACCACCAATGTAGATGCAATATTTGGGTGAATGCCTCTGCCTGCCACAGCTCCAGGGGAATAAAGGATGAACTTACAAAGAGGCTTTTGATCTGGTGCCAGCAAGAGCGGTGAGTTCGCCGTCAAATCGGCTATACCAACACTCAGTGAGGAGATTGTCATAGGTTTTGTATTAGTTCAGACTCTTTGGGGTGCAAATAGAAAATCCCATTTCAAACTAGTTTAGGCATAGTTAGGAACTTATCGGCTCCTGTGGCTGAAATGCCCATTTCAAGTGTGGTTGAACTGAAGTTTCACATAGCCTTCCATGGAGCACTGTCCACAGAGAGATAGCATCCCTTACAATAATGAGTCTTGCAAGAGCGTTTTATTGCCCTGGATGGATCAAGTGTCCATTTCTGACCCAATGGCTGCATCCAGAACATCTGTCTGGCTAGACCTGAGACAGAGGACCACCTCGGGCCATCTGGGCTGGTCAGCTTCACTGACCCATGGGCCTGTGAAAGGGGGTAGTTGTTCCCCTAAGCAGGATTGCAGGCAGAAACAACTGATGAACGGGTGGTTGGCTCAGTGAACTCTAGAGCCGCTTCTCACTGAGGGCAGTCTTGCTTTGTCTTTGTTCAGGTCTCAGACTTGCCCAGCCCCAGTGCCATGCATGTCTGAGGCCTGGCTCCTGACAGCTGGGGGCATGGGGCCATGGGGAGGGGTGCTCCAGAACCCATCTGGCGATCTGCAGCTTTCTGCCTCCTGTTCGGGTGAGGTGGGTTGCATGCAGTTTTGCAACAGTCCAAGATGAGGTGGTGGATCCGAGGAGACTAAGCCAAGAAAATTCTGCCATCATATGCAGAGTCAAGATCCAAAGCCCAAGGAGGCAAAGTCAACAGAAGCCCATAAGAGGATGTTTCCGAAGTACATGGTGGTGTACATGCGAAAGTAATTTTTGAGCAAAAGCAAGGATGGCTAGAACAACTGGCAAGGCCATCTCCCGCAGCTGTTGGGGGGCCTGGAACAGCTAACCCCAAGATCTGTTTACCGAATGTGTTTTCTCCGTAACAAGATGGGTGCTTTTTTGCATTTGGCTATCACACTATCACCAGTCAGTGGGAAGACGGACCCGGAGATGGGCCACCTATATCCCGCTCAAGGAAGGTTCCCCGTTGAGCTGTGGAGAGGTCCATCACCACACAGCTCCCAGGTGATGTCTCCTTCAGGGCCTCCCTGGGCCGCAAACAGCAGCTGGGCCTAAAACCATGGCCGCCCTAGACAGCCTGCGTCTAGAGGTAATATGGAGACCCAGCTAGCTCCCCCCACTGAGGGACAATTTTCCTAGGCATTGCGTGCTCTATAGTTCCCCACCAGTCCAGGGGCTTTATGAAGCCTGCAGCTCCTTTTTCCCTCAGCCCAGTTCTTCCCACAAGCTTTCATCACTATTGATCCCCAGTAAACATCTCGAACCCCAACCTTCATTTCAGTATCTGCTTCTGGAAAACCCACCCTGTGATAAGTATCATGAGGTTACATTCTGATCGGCCTATTTGAAGTAAGAAGAAACCTTCAACTTGCAAACTACTTTTTAATTCATTACAAAACAAAAACAAAAACAGACGTAGGACTCCTTCTCTTCCTTTGAAAAAATAAGATATTGTGAGACCCGAAACTAATATAACACTGTGTCTTAATTATACAGGGATTTCTTTTTAATTTAAAAATAAGGATATCACATTGAAAAATTCTAAACTGTGTATTTGCACAATAATATTAAAAAATGTTCTAAAGTGCAGATTTCTGGAATGATACAGAGAAGATTAGCAAGGCCCTTGCGGCAGCTGACATGCAAATTCATGAAGCCTGCCCTATTTAATAAATAAATAAACAAAGTGCAGTTTCCCCCATCTCCATTCCCTTTATTGCCTCTCTTAGGAATCAGAGTGAAATATTTTCTTTGATTTTGCCAAACTTTGAGGACCATGTAAATTCACAGGAAGTTGTGCGGGGGAAAAAGATCTAGTTTAATTAAATATTTGGGTAGGGAGGAGCCATTGTCTTCATCATATGTTTTCAATCAAAAATTTTAAAAATTAAAACCAGGGGGCACCTGGGTGGCTCAGTCAGTTAAGCGTCTGCCTTTGGCTCATGTCCTGTAGGATCGAGCCCCATGTGGGGCTTCCGGCTCGGTGGAGAGTCTCCTTCTCCTTCTCCTTCTGCCATTTCCCCAGCTTGGGCTCTCTTGCTCTCTCTCTCTGTCAAGTAAATAAATAAGAATTTTTTTTTTAAATAAAAAGATGAAACTCAACATTGAAACTGTTTGGAAAATGGTATTATTTTTCATTCACAAAGGCATATCCGTATCTCAGAACATATCTACAGGGGCACCTGGGTGGCTCAATGGGTTAGAGCCTCTGCCTTCAGCTCAGGTCATGGTCCCGGGGGCCTGGGATCGAGCCCCACATCAGGCTCTCTGCTCAGCAGGGAGCCTGCCTCCCCCGCTCTCTCTACCTGCTTCTCTGCCTACTTGTGATCTCTGTCAAGTAAGTAAATAAAATCTTTAAAAAAAAAAAAAAAGCATATCTACATGATTTTGAACCTCAGTTTTATTTCATTACAGTTGTGGAGAATAGGTACTTAGTAGAGGCCTAGAGTTTTTAGAGTCCCTGTTAAATTATTTTCTGTAAATGTAGTAAAATACCATAATTTAGACTTTTAAAATGTATTTTTTTAATCCAAGCCGTAGAGCACGTAGCTAAAAAATTCAAGCAGCTCAGAACAACTTATAATGAAAAAAGACCCTACATCAGTGCTCCTCACTCCCAGCCTCTTTCTCCCAAAGCAGCCACCGTTAATCATTTATGCTGTAAGTTCTGTTAGCGGTTACCTAATGCATCTCTAAATTACCTTCTTACATCGCCACTTCTTGATCTGTCAACTTTGGATATTAAATATTGATTTTCTGCTATTGTGGGTGAGGATTTAAGTTCCTGCATTGTTCCAATTTGTATATTTGTATTTCTATTTTTAGCTTCTTTGTAATGGTAAATATGCTAAAAATTATGTCTTATTCCATTGGTTTTCAAAGGCTCTCATGATTGCTCTTTTTTTGATGAGAATATTAACACCCTTCCCCTTTCTTCCACATTTCTTCCCTCCCTGACCTCTGTTCACTGTTTTTTAACCTTTATGATATCAGTGTTGATAAATTTATGTTCTGTTGTAATCATAATTAACTTTGTCTATAGGTTGCTTCTATGTGTTGAAATAGAAAAAAAATAGTGTTTACTCTTAGGAGTCATGAGTGGTTTATCACAGAGCCCTGTCACGTGCTTCGAACATACCTCTTTGTGGTTTCATTGTCATGAAACTTGAACCTCCCAAAGGGAAATGTTCTAGGCATCAAGGTCGAATGTCTTCTTTCTTATATCCTGTTCAAAACCGCACTCCAGTTTGGTAGCTGTATATTTGAATTGTGATTTTTTTTTTTTAAGAATTTATTTGAGAGAGAGAGAGTACAAGCAGTGGGAGCAGCAGGTAGAGAGAGAGGCAAATACAGAATCCCTACTGAGTAGGGGGCCGGACACACCTTGATCCCAGGACCCTGAGATCATGACCTGAGCAGAAAGCAGACACTTAACCAACTGAACCATGCCGGCGCCCCTGAATTGTGAGTTTTAACTGACTTCTTTCCCTACTTTCTGATTGCTTTCTCTCTTATTCTTGTTGGTGAATGGAAAATAATGGGCCTTATTCACTATTATTTGCGTATCTTATTGATTCTGTTGATTGGATTTTTTCTTCTCCTTCTCCTCTCTCTTGGAGAGTGTCCCCTTGGAGTGGTCTGGTTTCACATTCTAACATGGACTGATGTTTTTTTTCAGAATAGCTCCTCAAGGGTCACCTTGACGTGTGCTTTCATTAAATGCCTGGTTAGTGACATGGTTTCTTAGATCTTCATCATCCTCTGTCTTGGTGTTCAGCTTCAGGTAAATTCTTCAGAAATAGTGCGATCTAAACTCTGTGAGTTCTTGCATCTCATAAAAGGAAAATGACCATTTCCCATTCTCACTTGATAGAGTTTGTATGGCACCCTTGATTCAAAACTATTTTTCCTCAGAAATTAGCTGCTGAGAAGGCAGCTATTTTTTCCTGTGGGTGACCAGTTGTTGCTTTCTGAAAAATTTAGAAAATTCTCTTATTCTTGGTGTCCCCAGATTTCACAGTGATATATCAGAGTCTGGGTCTTTAAAAATTAGGACATATTTAAGACATGAAGGGACATAAAAAATAATATAATGGAAATAAAACATCAGATATTCCCCTTTTCATTTAGTCTCCTTGGCTCGTGAAGCTCCCCCTTATTAGATTTTTTATTAGTGGAATGGATTGATCCTCTGTGTCTTTTTTCCTCCTATTATCTTTTTCTTTGAGGTTTTTATTGTTATTTCCTTGGGAGGGGAATCCTTTGACTCTATCTTCCAATTATTCCTTTGATTTTAAATTATTTTTAAAATTATTATTTTTTAATTATTTAAATTATTTAAATCATTACCAGATTTTCTTGTTTCAAAGAGCTGGTTCTTGTTTCCTTGTTTAGACTGAGATATAATTGATATATAATGCTATACTAGTTTACAGTGTACAACAGAATGAGTTGATATATGTATGTATTCTGGAATGAACACCCTGATAAGTTCAGTTAACATCTATTACTGCATACTTACAATTTTTTTCTTGTGATGATCTCTTTAAAGATTTACTCTCTTAGCAACTTGCAAATTACACAATACAATGTTGTAAACTATAGTCACCGTGCTTTAATTACATACCCCAGGCCTTGGCCTATGACCTGAAGTTTCGTTCTTGCTTTCTGAGGGTCCCCTTATGTAAGTACTTCCTATGAGTACTATGTCTTCTGTTTGTTTGAGATTTTATTTATTCAAAGGAGCGAGAGAGAGAATGTGCTGGGGGAGGGGCAGAGGGAGAGAGAAGCAGACTCCTCACTGAGCAGGGAGCCCCGTGTAGGAATCAATCCCAGGACCCCAAGATCAGGACCTGCGCTGAAGTCAGACACTTAACTGACTGTGCCACCCAGACATCCCTATCCCTATATTTTTAGCTCCTCTCTCATACGTGTCTGTCATACCTGAACCCAAAACCACCCTGAAGCTGTGTTGAGAATGGTTTCCTTCACCGCAGCTACTTCCCAGAATATTCTAAACTGCCACCTCCTCAGCTATTAAACTTCTCTCTGTTGCTGTCTTTCTTCCAGAAATTTGCTTAACTCTCTCATCTGCAAGGTCATCCTCTGAATAGCTCGCATTTATTCCTGTTTTTATTCCTGTACTATTATTTTAATGGGATTTCCACAGAGAAGAGAATCAAAAATTCGCGCTTAGCATGTAGCTGCCATGGTGAATCAAAAAAAAAAAAAAAAAAAAGTAAGGATTTTCCGTCCTGCCTTCATTTAAAAACTTATAGATGTGTAGAAAAGCTAGGACGTTTATGACGCATTTCACCCGGAAGACTGAATAAAGATAAACTTCCAGAGTGTTAGAATATAAAACAATTAAGTTCTCATTAGGAATGAGAACTCCTTGTGTAGAACCTGACAGAAAATGTCTCCTTGAATGCTCATTTTACAGATGGAGAAATTGAGGCTCAGTCCAGAAACCCTTCTCTCTACCTAAGACTGAATGTTCCAAGGGAGCAGGTTTAATTAACCCACAAGTCTTTTGCGGTAAGTAGGCTGTTGTCTTTTATTTTAGTTCTTTTCTTGAGAGGCTCTGCTGAACTCTGTCCTCAGCAAATGCACTACAATCATATTGGCATTTTGGTTTCAGAGAAAAAAAAATCATTAATTACAATGTACATTATTGAACACCCATTGTAATAGGATCCCACTCTGGGAAGGGCAGGATATGCAGACTGTATTAATCAATTATTGCTACAAATCCAAACCATACTGACAGTATTAGACATATGATTTTTTTTTAAGGAAGGAACGGCTTTACTTATACTAATCTCACATTTCCTTTCCTCAGTTTGAAGTTTTAAAAGACTGACATTTTCTGCAAGTTAATTAAATAAAATATTTAATACTATTTTTAAAACCCATTTCATGACAATGAATTGTACATACGCAGATGGAAAGAAACGAGAACTGTAGCTCTCCAGATGGAAACTCTTCAGAACAGATGCCATCATCTTGACATGTGCTCTGGAGGAAGAGAATTAATCAAAATAAGGAATAACAATGTAGTGCTTAATGGTTATGGCTGGTTCCTAATTTATAGGATAACTGACGTACGTGGGGGAGCCATAGCGCATTGAGGCAGACGCAAAGAACCACTGCTTCATGTAGTGCAATTTACAAGGGAGCCAGGAACAAGGGATATAGCTTGTCTTGTTATTTCAATTATTGTTTTAATTAATGGCTGGGAGTGAAATTGCCATCTCTAGAAACCTTGTGATAGGCACAGCAGCAAGGAGCCACAGAGCCCTCACAAAAGGCTCTGTTGTATACCCATCCTCCAGCTCTGATTTTCTCTCTTTAGCAGGTTGCTAGGAACACCTAACCTAGGGGAAATGTTATCAGCTAATATTATTTTCCTCCATATATCTTTTTCTACTGAGCCAATTAATCTTTAAGAAGATTTCTCTTTTTGTGCTTTGTGGGTCGAATATTGGTATTTTTGTCTGCGCTATTCAAAGAAAGAAAGGGAAGTTGTTGGCAAAATAGATTTGTGCTGCAGTTGATTGGAATGGAAAGATTTGAATGATGAATTCAGACAGATTCTGCCTGTGTTCTGCCAAAGATCTTTTTTAATAGGAGAAGGGGATCAAAAGGTTAAAAGGGAGGAAGGCAGGAAGGAAGAAAGGAAAGAAGGAAGGAAGGGAGAAACGCCAGTGACAATTTTGCAAAAACTTTTGCCCTGTATTCAAATCTCAAAGCCACATTTGCCTTTGATTTCTCTTTGAAATAGCTCTACAAAACTGAAGGTATATTTGAAGTTTAAACAAGGTTAATAAAAACCCTATAAGCCTAGGGAAGTTATTAGAGCCAGGTCCATGCCCAGGTAATATTGGCCAATGAAACTGTCTTTATGAGAGAGAAGAAAACTTTAGTGGAGTAAGATGCCATGATGATATGAGAGGCTGCACCTGAATATGACCCTAGAGTCAAGATCTGAGCAGGGCAAAAAAACAGAATGAAAGGAGAACTGAAATACGGCTTCCTAGAACCTTCCACCCGCCCCTGTGCTGCATCTAGAGCTCAACTCACTGAAGAAATGCAACATGGAATTCCAGATGAGGCAAAGCTGTATGAGGCAGCATTCGTACCCAGAGGACAAGGGAGAATTGAGGCCATTGTGTAGATAACAAAGACCCATATTTCTTTGTTGGAGATTCAGATGACTGGAAAGACAGTCTTCCAGCTGTGATGGGTGGAAGTGCTATATGGAGACAAGCAGATGCACTGAAGGACGGCTGCTGTGATCTCACGTAATACGGCCAGAGGCGTCCTAGTTTGCAGTAACATAGAACTGGATATGCAGTGACATGGCAGTTTATTGGCGACAACAGCAGAGTAGTATATACGTGAGAACACCAAAATATATAATAATCACCGTCCAAAGGAAAGTACCCATTAAACATTACATATTGGATTTGGCTTTTTAAATTATGTGAATTTATGTCCATTTTAAAGTAGTGGCTAATGATTTTTAAATGATAGGGCAATTAGAGATGGAATCTAGAAATGCTATTTTAAACTTTGCAAGTCAGGAGCAATTCCACAATTCACTGTGAATAAGGAATAACTTCAGCTCTGTCCCACTAATGCTGACCAATAACAGTGTGGGGCTGACATGCACATCCTCCAAAATGCAGAGTTCCGAATCAATTGCCAGTGTTTAAAACATCTCAAGCGCTGAAAAGAAACTTTAAAGATGACGAATGTCAGCTTTTCATTTTGCCAACTCTACTATATTTTCAAGGTAACTGCTGACTCTTTACAGCGCTTAACTGCTAAAAGTTTAGCAAAATGTCTGTATTAAGTAGATTTATATAACACAGGGCTTAAACGTCTTTTTTCACCTAGTAGAACAAAGTAGGTTTCACAGGGCAAGGGCTGAGCACAGGAGCTGCAGTCAGAGAGACCTTATGGGAATCCTTTCTCTGCTCTGACAGTGTAAAGATGATTTCTAAACCCTCTGAGCCCAAATTTTTTCATTCAGGGGCCCAATAATCATACCTGTTCTTTAGGTATTGTAAAGATTAAATGAAATCATTAATAAAGTACTTGACAAGTGCCTAACTTATAAGATACAAGATTTTGGGGATGCCTTAGTGGTTAAGTGTTTGCCTTTGGCTCAAGTCGTGATCCCAAGGTCCTGGGATCAAGTCCCACGTTGGGCTCCTTGCTCAGCGGGGAGCCTGCTTCTCCCTCTGCCTGCTCTGCCTGCTGCTCCCCCAGCTGTGTGCTCTCTCTGACAAATAAATAAAATATCTTTAAAAAGATACAAGTTTTGTTACATTTTAATGGAAATTACTCAACATGATGCTATTTGGTACATATGGTTTGGGAGGGTAAACACAACAGAAACCTCAAAATATTACATACAGAATTTCCTTCCTGATGAAATGCACGGCTTAACATGCTTGCCTAGAGTCCTCTTTGCAAATTTCTACCTGTGGATGTTTTGGGCAAATATGTGAGTTCAGCAGATTGTTTATAATGGTTCTAACTCAAAGGAGAGGAATGCTGATTTATTGATTGACTCATTCATGCCTGTATTCAGCCATGGATTCAGGGATCACATTCCCTCTGTCTAGAATCTGAATTAAGGGACCCAGGGGACATTTTAATCCATGGAAGGCTGAAAGGTCATTTCGAGCAAGGCTGAGACAGCTGAATCGGCCAAGCAGGAGATAAGAATGCAGAAGGAGGGAGGCGAGGGAGAGCGGGAGAACCCGAGACAACCTGAGTGAGACACAGGTGAGGCTCAGGCAAAGTCAGTGAACAAGGCTTCCCTGACAGGGGACAAGGCCTTGTTAGAACCGATTCTGTTTCCAGACTCATGCACACCGATGACCCTTCCATTCTGGGAGATTTCCCTGATGCCCTGAATTATTGCCACCTCCCTCCCCATCATCCGCACCCTCGTGTGAATGGGTTTCTGTGCCTTAAAACCCCGAGAGCCTGGTGCACAGTGGATGCTGAAAAAATGGTTTCCTTTTTACTTGATAACTTTCCTGGGTTTCCTGTTGACTCAGGGTGGAAACTCTTTCTTAGAAGCTAATGACAGTCAAAACATCATATAAATATCAGTGGCTCTTATTCTGGTGAGTAGAGGATCCTCACCAAAAAAAGGGACATGTAGGGCGAGTTACTGGTAAGGGACTGGGATCCTTGGCATCATTAGCTCACCCATTTCTTTAACGCTCCCAAGTTTGCTGGTTGGCAAATGGGCAAGATGAGGGCAGCGCCAACATTCAACTAGGTGCAGAAGGGAGGAGTCAGAAATGGGAATATTCTTTTTTTTTTTTAAGTTTTATTTATTTAAGTAATGTCTACACCCAACATGGGGCTTGAACTCATGACCCCGAGATCAAGAGTCCCATGCTCCTCTGACTGAGCCAGCCAGGTGCCCAGAAATAGGAATATTCTTTACTGATATATCATTATTCCTCTACCCAGCATGATCACTTAGAGACATGGTATCTGTCGACAGTTTGGAGGACAAAGGCTCTGGGATGCTAAGTGAGGGTCCAGTAAGATTGCATGAGACAAACGCCTGTTTCCCCCAACACTTTCCTGTATCGTGGCCGTTATTCGGTGTCATATAGCCTCTCTGTGATGATCTGTGGTGGTGGCGTGTGTCACGCTGGATTGACATAATAGCCCTTCTTTATTGACTATTAATATGATTTTTTCAAAAGTCTTGAACACTATTGACAGGAACTGCTTTAAGCTAAGGCACAGGAATGTCATACAAGGACCTGCAGGCATGGTGAAAGGGGGCTGAACTTCCACACTGCCCGTGAAGCATGGGATTTTAGAGTTGAAGCAAATTACGTCTGAGGTCTCAGCCTTGAGCTCTAGGAAGTAAATCTCTTATACAATTACAGGTTTAAATCAACTGTCTAAATATTAGCTATTGCCTTGTAATATTTAGCTCTTTATTTATCCCTCAATAATTATTATTTACAAAATAGCTGTTACCAATAATAAGGTGTAGAGTACTATATGTAATAATTATTATTATAAATAAAGTCATTATACATCTCGTATGGAGCTTATTTTTTTTTAAGATTTTATTTATTTATTTGACAGACAGAGACACAGGAGGAGAGGGAACACAAGCAGAGGGAGTGGGAGAGGGAGAAACAGGCTTCTGGCCAAGCAGAGAACTCGATACCAGGACCCTAGGATCATGACCTGAGCTAAAGGGAGACGCTTAGCAACTGAGTCACCCAGGCACCCCATCATATAGAACTTGCTAAGAGAAATCAAATATCTACTATCTGAATTTCATACTCTGTTCATTGTATTATATAACACTTTATTCCTATATAACTACTAGTACATAGTTGTATTAGTATTTTATTCTTGTAGTACTAGCAACTAGTAATAATTTACTACTAATAGTATTATTTAAGTATAAAATAAGCTAGATGTAATAGTACATAAAGACACATACATGAATACTTAAAAATAAAGTTTTCATACACTTATAAAAATAAAATGGTGTATAATAATAACAATAATTTCTGAATATTTGGAAAATATAGAAAATAGAAGAAGAGACAGAAAATCCCATATTACACAACTTCCAAAGACGATCACTTATTGACGTGTTAGTCTATTTCCTTTTGGTCTTTTTTCTAAACAAAAGTTATATTATTGTTGCTGTCATTTTCCTTGGTTGTGATCATAAGCATACAGAATTTTGTATTGTGCTTTTTATTTTTATTTTTATTTTTATTTTATTTTATTTTATTTATTTGACACAGAGAGATCACAAGTAGCCGGGGGGCGGGGAAGCAGGCTCCCCGCTGAGTAGAGAGCCCGACTTGGGGCTCAATCCCATGACCCAAGACCATGACCTGAACTGACAGCAGAGGCTTAACCCACTGAGCTACTCAGGCACCCCTGTATTGTACTTTTAATTTATTTTTATTTTATTTTAATTTTTTTTAAAGATTTTATTTATTTGACAGACACAGATCACAAGTAGGCAGAAAGGCAGGCAGAGAGAGAGGGAGAAGCAGGCTCCTCGCTGAGCAGAGAGCCTGATGTGGGGCTCGATCCCAGGACCCTGGGATCATGACCTGAGCTGAAGGCAGAGACTTTAACCCACTGAGCCACCCAGGCACCCCTGTATTATACTTTTTAAAGATCATATACTATCCCTCCCTAGTGTTTTCTAAATTTTCATGAGGTCCTTCTCAATGTAATTTTTCATCATAGCACAATTTTTCATTGTACATTAACTTGTCATTTGTAAGTAGAAATTTAAGTTCTTTCCAAATAATTTTAATGCTTAGTCTTTGAATATTTTAGAGTAAGTTTTTGTTAGAATGTGGGAGCATCCTTCTATTATCTACATTTTACTTGTTCAAATCTGCTTAGTTGTTTCAAAAGAGTCACTCACCAGGGCACCTGGGTGGCTCAGTGGGTTAGAGCCTCTGCCTTCAGCTCAGGTCATGATCCCGGGGTCCTGGGATCGAGACCCGCATCGGGTTCTCTGCTCAGCGGGGAGCCTGCTTCCTCCTCCCTCTCTCTCTGCCTACTTGTGATCTCTGTCTGTCAGATAATTAAAATCTTTAAAAAAAAAAAAAAGAGTCACTCACCACTAATTTTAATTCATAGGAAATTTAGATATTTATACTTAAGATGCAATGGAATTTACTAAAAAAAAAATGCTAAAGAGTCACTTCTCTGAGTCTTTCCAGTTTGTTTGAAGACAGTTGGCGAATTCTAGAGTCTCTGTGATCATATTCCCAGGGACTCAGTCACTAATGCTAATGGTATTTTGGTTTTGGGAAGCACTTGTCCTAGAACTGTCCAGGTAAAGTGATTCAGTGCTAATATTTGGAACACTTTCCCTATTGGTGTTTTGTTTAAACTGTATTAGATTATTTTAGAGGGGGATGGCTGGAGGGAGAAAGAAAAAGGGACTCTTAAGCAGACTCCACGCCCAGCACAGAACCGGTCACAGGGCTCAATCCCACAACCTTGAGATCATGACCTGAGCTGAAATCAAGTCAGATAGTTAACCAACACAGTCACCTAGGTGCCCCCATTAGATTTTTTTAAATAACAAAAGTGACATGATATAACAAGTCAAATAATACAGAAACATTTAAGAAATGTAACAATCTGCCCTCTACTCTTGCCCCCCAAGATAATTGTAACCTTTTGCTGTGCAACCTTCTGTGTCTCTATGCTCATGTTTATATATATATAAACATGATCACTTAGTGATCATGGGTTATACATATACACACACACATATATGCAAGGAGAGTTTGGGATTTTTTGTTAGTTACAAATAGCATTACATCACACACGTTATTGTACAATGTCTTTTTTCACTTAGTAATATATCATGGATATCTCCAAAGGAATAATGTACACCTAACACCCTTTCTACTAATTGCATAATACTACACGTTATAGGTATAGCAGTTTAATCAACTGTTCCTTACAATGTACATTCAGGGCATTTCGAGGTGGATTTTTTTACATTACAAATAATGCCATAATTAAGATTCTTTTTAATTTAATTTAATTTAATTTATTTATTTGAGAGGTAGAGAGCGACAATGAAAGAGAGAGAGCATGAGAGGAGAGAGGTCAGTGGGAGAGGCAGACTTCCTGCTGAGCAGGGAGCCCGATGTGAGACTCAAATCCAGGACTCCAGGATCATGACCTGAGCCGAAGGCAGTCGCTTAACCAACTGAGCCACCCAGGCGCCACCATAATTAAGATTCTTAAAATATATTCTTATATAATGCTTTTTATTTCTATGGGCTACATTATTCTAAGTGAAACCCTTTAGACATACGGATATTTCAATTTTCAGTAGCTATTTTCAGATTAATTTCACAAAAGATTGTAGCAGTGAGCATTCTCATCAGCTATGTATGAAATTGCCAGTTTCAACTCCACCCTAAATAACATCAGATTCTGTTGCTCTTAATAATTGATCATCTTAACTTGAAACACCGTCTTGCTTAACTTACATTTCTGTACTACTGATAGAGTTATGTATATTTTCAAGTGTTTGTTGGTGATTGCATTTTGTCTGCAATTACCCTGTTCATATCTTTGCCCATTCTTTTCGCTGGGTTATTTGTCTTTCTTATGAATTAATAGGAAGAATTTGTATATTAGGGGAAATGACACTTGCCCTGTCGCATACAATGCCAATTATTTTGCTCCAGTCTACCATTTACTTTTCAACTTACAGTATTTTCTCACATAATTAAAAAAATAAGTTTATTTTTTTAAATATTTTTTAAAAATCACTTTATTGTTTTCAACTTTATTTCAGGTGGAAAGTAAATTGTGCCGAAGTTATTTATTCAAAAAGTCATCTATTACTTTGAGTTGAAATGCCAACTTGGTTATGCCTCAAGCTACTACCTGTCTTTGGATTTGTTCCTGTTTTCTCTATTTTATTTCATTGATCTAGTAATATATGCTGTGATATAGCTTGGTAGTGTTCTCTACTGGAATAAGTAAATTAAAATAATTATGTTGTATTGTTTACTAGGAGCCAAGTGTTCTTCATTTCTTTCAGTATTGCCCCATAGACATTAAAACATAAAATGTTTTAGGCTAATGGACAGGATGTCATTTTATCAGAGTAGTTTTGTAATAAATTTTGATGTTTAGCAAAGCAAGATGATACCCATGCTCTGCATGTTCGCCTGTGCACTGGCCCATGCATGCGTACACACGTCTTCCTTTAACACCATTGGCTATTCTCAGATACTTAGCCTTCCATATACATGTTATGTTCATTTCGCCTGGTTTCAAAACATTGGTATTATGATTGCATTTGCATTAAAGTATTGTAACCATTGGGAAATGACTGGCCTTCTTAATATTAAGACTGCCCACACAGAATCAAGAAATATTTCCCTATTAGTTCATGTTTTGATAGTTTTCCAAATACAGGTCCCATGCCCCTCTTGTGTTGTGGGCTTTTGTTTATTTGGTTTGATTTGGCTAATACCAATGGAATATTTGTTTTCCATTTCTACTCCTAACTGGTTATTGCTATTACAGATAAAATTATTATTCTAGGTTTTTCATGTATTTATCTTGTACCTAATCACATTACCAATTTCTCTTATTACTTCCAAAAGAACATTATCAGCCTCTTGGCTTTTTTTTTAATCTTTTTTTTTTTAAGATTTTATTTATTTGAGATAGAAAGATAGTGAGCGAGGGAGAGCATAAGGAGTGAGGAGAGGGAGAAGCAGGCTCTCTGCTGAGCAGGGAGCCTGACATGGGGCTCGATCCCACAACCTTGGAATCATAACCTGAGCTAAAGACAGATGCCCAACTGACTGAGCCACCCAGACATCCCTAAATCTTTTTTTTTTTTTTTTTTTTTTTTTAAGATTTGACTTATTCATTTGAGAGAGCACACAAGCAGGAGGAGGGGTAGAGGGAAAGGGAAAAGCAGACTCCCCACTGAGCAGGTAGCCCGAAGTGGGGCTTGATCCCAGGACCCCAGGATCTGACCTGAGCCAAAGGCAGATGCTTAACTGACTGAGCCACCCAGGTGCCCCAAACGTAATATTTCTAAGTCACTTTTGCAAGGGGTTAAGTTTGGATTTTTTTTTAAATGATCAGCTTTTGGCTTTCCATATTATTTCTTTGTTAATTTCTTGGAGTACACTGTGCAAGAGATGATGGAGGAGACCCCCTTAATGGTGAGGTTTTAGGCCACTGGAAAGAGCTGGGTACTTGATGAATCCTGTTCCGGCTACTGACCAATGCCTGGAAATCCAGTTGGAGCTGCATCCTTTAGCAGAGTTCCTTGCTATCTCAGGTTTTAGTGTCACGTTGAGAAACCAAGGTAAGTAGTGGGGTGCATCACAGGAAAAAGCATGTTTCACACCATTTGCAACAAAGGAAATTTACTTTTTACTCTTGTGCAGAATATAAAAACACTCTTTATGCTTGAACTTCACTGTCATTTTTCTGGTGATTAAGGTCATTTTCTGAAAAGGGGGCAAAACTCTTACAAAGATTTCCAAATGTGAAGTTTTCTATACAGACCAATAAAAGATACGCTTTCATCTACTCAAAGTGAATTTAACAGCAAAGCTGTTGCTGTTGAGCTTGAATGAAAGGATGAAACTGTGGAGCGCTATGAGATAAAACACAAATGCCATCTTTGACGTTCAGTGGTTTCTGTCTTTTGATTTGGTCGGCAAGTGATGAAAAATTCTTGTTCACAAACATAGCTCACTAACGCAGTAATAGAATCAGAGCTCCCATCGCACGCTTTTTGAGACAAGGGCAGGCTTGAGTCAGATTTTTCCAGGACTCTTTTGGGTTAATCCATGTAGCATCAATTCCTTTGTGAGGTCATTTTTGGCATTGCCTGCATGCTTGATGTCAGCAAGTTAAGGGTCATGAACACACATTTAATTTCAAGATCACTGGAGTAGAAATAACCATCAAAAGGATTCTATAGGGTTCCAGGTGCCTAGAGATTTTTGCCTGCAGAAAAATTGAAAAAGAAAAATCACTCTCTATTTCAGCCTAAAGAAGTGTTTTTTCTAGCATTGAAAAGTCCATGTGATTGCCTCTTCCTGTCTTCTTTTCCAGAGGAGCAGTTGTGGGAAGAGAGGCTTAACAGCTTTCCTAATAGAATGTAAGACTTTGAATGGAAAGAATGACTTCATTGATTTGATCAAAAGTATCCACCAATAAGCCATGAGTAAAGTCATCCATGTTCACTTGTCTTAAGTAAATATTCCTTTACTTGAAACATATTCGTTTTCCTGAAGGTCATTCAGGGGCTGAAGACCCATCTTCCAGAAATCCAGCATATTTCTGTATATAAGAAAATTACATTATTTTCTGATGCCCTTCTTGTTTCAAACTAACTCCTCAAAAAGTGGTGACTTGAGGTTCTGAAGTGTAAGTCTTCCATGACAACGGGCCACCAGTCTTAATGCAGGAAAATTGGCAGTTTCTGCCAGTGTTTGCCTAGGTAGAAAGCCATGAAGCACATACATTTTTTTTCAAGGATTTATTTGTTTATATGACAGAGAGAGATCACAAGTAGGCAGGGAGGCAGGCAGAGAGAGAGGGGGAAGCAGGTTCCCTGCTTGAGCAGAGAGCTCAATGCAGGGCTCAATCCCAGGACCCTGAGATCATGACCTGAGCCACCCAGGAGCCCCAAAGCACATACATTTATTCCCCAAAGCTGGAGGTATAGATGTTCTACAAAGCATCACAGAGTTCCATCTCTATAAAGAATATTGAGATTGTTTTCCTAGTGGAAGTTTTACTTTGCAGATTTCATTCTGAAGTTATCAGTGGTCTCTGTATGTCAAAAAGGGGATTATAAAAGGTATTGTTTGAATTCTTTGATGGTGATAATGCAATACAAAGTGATCCCATGGCAGGTCATACTAAAGGCATAGCTGAAGATTTCTCCATTTCTTCTTTATTAGGTAGCATCTCTAGAAAGAAGAGCTTTCTTTCATTACCTGGAGATGAGCCTCCGTTCCTTCTGTAAGGTCAGAGTTACTGTCTCTTCCTGCCCTCCCAGAATAAAGCCTTGTGATCAGTAATCACCTCCAGTAGTGGCAAGTGAATTTCTTCTTTTATTCCCCCCTGTTCTTTTCCTTCTTTTTGTTTAAGTTTGAGTGTCATATGGACCAGGGATTTTATTTATTTGTTACAAACACTGTATAGTCATTATTCCTTCTGCTTCTCCAGTTGTCCTAAATTTAGCCAATGTGAGCTCCTTCATTCTGGCTTTGGAGCCCTTTTGAAACATCCCCATTCGACTTTGAGTGCTTTCATGCCTGAGGGCAAACAGATGTTCGCTTTACAGTATACTTTCCATGCACCAAACCTGAAACAGCTCCTTTCTCTAAGCAGCCCTGCTTCCCTTTAGTGGAAACTATTACTTACAAATCAAGGTCTGGGCTCTCTAGAAATCCACACTGTCAACGGGGGGAAATATTTTAGATGTCATAGCTTGGTAACTACAATCATTAGACTTTTTTACCCTTTTATGCACAACAGCCTCCCATGCTGGCAAATACCTTAAAATTGTTTTGAGTGAAATAATACTTTAATAGCACACTTAGTCATAATTTCTTTAAGACGAATTTTTAAGTCAAAGAAAAAGATCATTTTGGAGATGATTTAAAGAACCCTGCAAAGGTTCTTCAGAGCCCCTCCACCCCAAGAAGTGCCTGGACTTGAGGTTAGGAATTCTCTATAGGTTAGAACAAGTGTTCTTACCTGGCTGCCCGTTATAATCACCTGGGAAGATTTTTACAAGAAATTCTGATGCTGAGGTCCTGACTCAGAACATACTAAACCAGAATGTTTAAGGGTCTGTCTTATCATCATGGTCTTTGTTTGGTATTTTGTTTTATTTAAATCTTCCTAGTGATTCCATTTGCCGTCAGAGTTGAGAACCCTTCTGTTAAGCAAACCAACACCCATCGGGAATA
Organism: Mustela putorius furo; assembly: GCF_011764305.1. NCBI lineage: Eukaryota > Metazoa > Chordata > Mammalia > Carnivora > Mustelidae > Mustela > Mustela putorius. The sequence continues at coordinate 25,953,906 of NW_025421341.1, forward strand.
GTAACACCTAAATATATGATAATATATTAATACTAATAGTATACTAATATATCTAGTAGTATAGTATAGTAGTCTACTATACTAGCATAGTATACCAATAGTATACTAATATGCCTAAATACATAATAGTATACTAATAGCACGCCAATAATATATATATACATATATAATCATAACACCTTTTACATTTAATTGATCCCGAGGAGAAGCAAAATAGCTAGGACAATGGGTGTCTGAACAATTGGAAAGCGCAGGAAAAAAAATAAAGAATACAGGCTTCATATACAAAATGAACTGCTTTTTTGCTTCAGTCAAATCTGATGACCAAGACCTCCAAATTGTTTACTCAAAAAGTAATAAAACTTAATCAGGAAATATTTGTTTGAACTGCTGGCAGACTGACAGAGTTAATGTACCCATTGGATAATTCCAGGCTTGACCTTGTTTTTATCCGTGTCACCATGTCCCAGGCTGTGCCAACTGCCATTGCTGCTGTTCTGGAAGAACTTGGAGCTGGAACTCAAAGCAACTGCTGCACTGTTCTTTTCTTCTCCTGAACAAAACAATTTCCAAATCTATCATGTCACTAAGTGTCTCTCTAGATATAATGGCTTGAAATCTGAAACATTGGAACTGCTGGTGTAGAGAGAAATGGTTTTCTCATTTAATTTGTCAGACTTCCAACCCTTCATCTCTTCTATAAGCAAAGTTGCAGCCAAGCCTCTATATTTCAGAATTCAATTATAATTGATTGAAAATAGTTTCTTAAGAGTCCATTGACTAAAGACAATGTCCTAGAAGGTTTTGTCCTTCCAACTTTTTAATACATAAATTTTCAAATGTGGGGTGCCTGGGTGGCTCAGTAGGTTAAGCCTCTGCCTTCAGCTCAGGTCATGATCTCAGGGTCCTGGAATCGAGCCCCACATTGGGCTCTCTGCTCAGCAGGGAGCCTGCTTCCTCCTCTCTCTGCCTGCCTCCCTGCCTGCTTGTGGTCTCGCTCTCTGTCAAATAAATAAAATCTTCAAAAAAAATTTTTTCAAACGTGCAGAAAAGTCAAAAAATGTAACACAATGAAGATCTGTATATTCCACACTCAGATTAAACAATTAACAGCATTTTGTTGTGAATATCAGTTGATATTCGAGTGCGAGTGTTGGCATAATGAGATACCACAGACTGGGTGACTCAAACAACAGGGACTTATTTTTTCACAGTTCCAGAGGCTAGAAGGTTAAGATCAAGGTGTGGATGAGGTTGGTTTCTTCTGAGGCCATTCTCCTTGGCTTGTATAGATGGCCATCTTCCCTGTCTTCATATGGCCTTCTCCCTGGATATGTCTGTATCTTAATCTCTTCTTACAAGGACACTGGTCAGATTGGATTAGAGCCTATTCTAAGGGCCTCATTTTAACTTAATCACCTCTTCAAAGACCATATTTTTATTTATTTATTTTAAAGATTTTATTTTATCTTTTTTAGAGAGAGAGTGAGAGAGTGAAGGGCAGTGGAGGAGAAGGGACAGAAGAGTGATGGGGAAGAATCTCCAACTGCTTCCATGCTGACCATGAGCCCGTCATGGGACTTTGATCTCTGGACCGTGAGATCAAGACCTGAGCTGAAACCAAGAGGTGGAAGTTCAACCAACTGAGCTATCCAGGCACCCCTAAAGGCTCTATTTTTTTTTTTTAAGATTTTATTTATTTGAGAGAGAGAAAGAGAGGGAGTGATCAAGAAAGTAAACACAAGCCAGAGAGAGAGGCAGAGGGAGAAGCAGACTTCCTGCTGAGCTCCCAGGTACCCGGGACCATGACCTGAGCTGAAGGCAGACGCTTAACCAACTGAGCCACCCAGGTGCCCCTAAAGGCTCTATTTTTAAATACAGTCATATTCTGAGGTACTAGTAGTGAAGATATTTCAACATAGGAATGTTGGGAGATCATAATTCAGCCCATTTCTTTCTACTATATATAAATAAATATACGGATGTATTGATTTGATGATCTATTTGAAATCTGTAACAGACATTAGTACATCTCATTCCTAAATATATCCCCTTTAATAAAAAAAAAAAAAAGTGGTTAGGGGGCAAAGGGAGAGACAGTACTAAGCAGACTCTGTGCTGAGCTAAGAGCCAGACAAGCAGCCCTATCTTATGACCCTGTGATCACAGCCTGCCTGAAACCAAGAGGTGGACATTCAAATAGCTTCCCCACCCAGGTGCCCCCTAAATACATCACTTTGCATCTCTTGAGAATAAGAATGTAACCTTATGTAATCTTAATATCATTATTACATTTGAGAAAATATAAAATATTCTGTATATTTAATCCATATTCAATTTTCCCCAATTATCCAGAGAATTTTTTGACTGTTTTATATTTTCCTGGATAATGATCCAATAAGATTCATACTTGAGTTTGGTTTTCATGTCCGTTTAGTCTTTTAAAATCTAGAATAGTCTCAAGGGCACCTGGGTGGCTCAGCAGGGAGCCTGCTTCTCCCTCTCTGTCTGCCCTTCCTTCCTACTCATGCTTTTTCTCTCTTTCTTAAAAAATCTTAAAAAAAAAAAAAAATCTAAAATAGTCTATCCCTGACCTGCCACCCATCTCCCCCTCCCTCCCCCCACCCATAGCACTAACTTTCTTGAAAACACAGGAAGGTTGTCTATAGAATGCTTCACATTTTAGGTTTGACTAATTATTTCCTTATGATATAATTTAACTTGTTCCTCTCCAGACTGTGTTTATATAAACTAGCAGTTAGATGTGGTTAGATTGTAGGACTGACAATATTTTTTCTATTATAATCATGGCAGAGTCTCTTTCTCCTCCCCTTCACTTCAGGCCCAGCCATGTGACTTGCTTTATCCAATGTGACCTTAGCAAATGTGACAGAAGCAAAGGCTTGAAATGTGCTTGTATGGCAGGACTTTCCAGTCCTTACTGCTCTTGGGGGCCCTGTGATTGAGTGGGGCCAGCCTGCTGGCTGAGGAGCAACATGTGGCAACATCTCCATACTCCCGGCCAACGTCTAGCGTGAAGCCATTGTCAACTATCTGGCAAGCTCAACCTAGAAGAATCATCTCTCTGATCCAAAGAAAAATAGGAAATAATAAATGGCTATTCTAAACCACCAAGTTTGGGGGTGATCTGGTCTGCAGCAAAAGCAGATAATGAAGATTTGGAAGCTTGATTACATTCAGTTTAGTTGTTTTGTCAGGAAAACGTCATAGATGATACTGGGTACTTCCCTCACATTACAACAGAAACCCCTGAGGTGTCTGGGTGGCTCAGTTAGTTAAGCAGCTAACTTTGGCTCAGATCATGATCCCAGGGTCCCGGGATCAAGCCCTGCATCGGGCTCCCCTGGTTAGCAAGGGGCTTGCTTCTCCCAGTCCTGCTCCCCCTGCTTGTGCCCTACCCTAGTAAAAAAAATAAAATAATAAAAAAGACCCTAAAAAACAGAAAGCCCATAACATCAATAGAAGGCTGACGTTTGAACCTGATTACATGTAGATTAAGAAAGATTCCTGCTGATGTCATCCCTCCAGGTACCATCTCCCCTGGATTTTAGTGTCAGGTCACCCTTCAGTTACCAGGGTTTGTAGGACACTACTGGTGACAAGTGATGATACCCATCCTTCATATTCAGACTGACCAACACCCAACAGTAGCACCCACTTTGTTGTGGGGAGATTATCTCTCCAAATTACAGCCACATCTGGCCATTGTTCTAAATTTTAATGCTGATAGGTATAATTCTAACAGCTTTGCTCTACCTCACTTGGAGTTGTGTCAATAGCCTTCTATATAGGCAAAGTCAAACTGATGGATAACTTCTGTTGATCAAATTGGTAACTATCCATTCTCTCCCATTTTAAAGAAATAGGTAGTTACTTACTACAAAATAAAAGGAGAACTTCCTCCCATTACCACTTGCAAAGAAATTACTAAATTATGGTATTGTTTTAATCAGAACCTGAAATTGATGGGGCACCTGGGTGGCTCAGTTGATTGAGTGACTGACTGTTGGTTTGGGTTCAGGTCATGATCTCAGGGTCATGGGATGGAACCCTGTGATGGGCTCTGTGCTCAGCAGGAAGTCTGCTTGAGGATTTCCTCCCTCTGCTCCTACTTCCACTCATGTACTCCCTCTCCCTCTCTGTCTCAATAAATAAATATAAATAAGCTGAAGTTGAAGAAGAAAAGTTAAAGAAAGTGAAGAGAAGAAGTAGAAAAAAAGAAAGCATTTTTATTGACCATCTACAATGTTCTGGGCCTCTTCTTGGAAACATTCCCAGTTGCTAAAGTAGGGAAGCAACATGACTTAAATGACCCAACATTTGGGGTTCTTATCAAATGCCAACCATTTGTCATTGAATAGAATCCAACCAGGAGTCAAAGAAAATATATTGGGCACATAGCTGACCTCAGAGCTATTTCTTTAAGTAAGTAAATATAGTAATAATTTCAAAAGACCAGAGAGAGATGTATGATTATTTCTTCGGGTAATCTCTTTTGTTTCTCCTCAAATCATCTATCTATGATTTCATGTGACTTTCATCTTCTCGTTGCTCTTTGTTGTATTGTTCTGTTTTTATAATATTGAGTACGTGTTACTTTTATAATTAGAAACAAAACAACAAAGGTGTTAATAAGAATATTTAAAATTGAAAAAAGAAAGTATCGTGTCCTTTTAAACTCTTTTCTATGTAATATTTCAAAATTATACTAAAATTACAAAATTACACTAAAAAATTACACTGAATTTTACTTTGTAGTATATAAACTTCCAAAAACTATGCAGAAATAGAAAATATCACAAACTCACTCAATCATCCCAGGACTCGGCAGCCACCATGAATGTCCATTATCAATTCCCACACTAATTTCCTCTGTTCTTCCTCTCTCAAGTTTTTAAAGCAAATTTCAGAAATCAGGTTATTTTATCCCTAAGTACTATAGCATGAATCTCAAAAAAGGAGCATTTTCCTACTTAACTGCATTGCATGGCCATGCATTGTAAAGCTAATGATAATGTCTAATGCTATCTAATACACTGACCATAATAAAATTCTATTTTATTATAGCAAATTCTTATTTGCTAAAAAACATCTTGAAAACTGTACATATCAAGAAACTGGTACATATCAAGATCCAAACAAGATCTGTCTTGACTCTTAATCAGAAATGGTCTCTCCCCACTTATATTTATTCTGGGTTATTGACTTCTTCAAGAAACCTGGTCCCATGTCCTGTAGAATGCTTTATATTGTGGCTTTGACTGAATATGTATTCTAAATGGCATAATAGCAGCTATTTCTTCAAAGCAAAACAAAAACTCCTTAACTCCTTTGCATAGAAATTTGAGAGCTTCTATCGCCTATAGGTGTTGGAGTCTTTTAATGGCCATTTTGCGTAGGTTATGTCCTGCATGCTTTTAAATGTGCAAAGCTTTTGCATCCAGGTTCTTCCAAATGTGCTCCCCCAGGCAAGGTAAAATATCTCATGGCTGTATACTCCATGTCTCCATTCTAGGCTTTTCTGTCTCTTTGAACCCTTCGTTATAGAAGCACACCCCAATTTTGTGTTTCATTTCCTGTTTGACCCACTGATTTGGATTTAAACTTTATTTTGGCATCCTTGGACTTTACTTCCATGGCCTTCCTCCCCTGTGCTTGCACATCAGTAGGCCTCTGGAGCTGTCATGCTCTACTTATATCTGGGTAAGGATGACAGGCTGATTGTATTAATAGCCCCAGCTTTTCCTGCCTTCCTGTGTCCATGTCTGTTGGTCAGACTCTCCCACACTGCCCCAGACTTGGCCATGTGACTTTCTTTGGCTAACGGGACAAGACCTAACTTGACAAAGCAGACTTGAGAAGTGTGTGATTTCTTCTTGTTCTCTTACACAATTGAGCCCTCCTTCTCATACTTGGGCCATCACCTAGAGAACACGCACAAGGTAGCCTCCTTGTGTGAGCAAATGCGCAAGGGAACTGTCATTGGCTGAGACCATCCTAGACCAGCCAGCCCTTGGCCAACCAGACAGCTGACCACAGAAGCATGAGCAAGACCAGGTCAGCAAAACTACACAGTCAACCCACAGACTCAAGAGATGTAATGAATGACTGTTGGTTTAAGCCTTTAAGTTTTGAGATATTTCATTACACAAATAATAATTGACAGATGTGGAGGGGAAGATGGATCCCACACCTAAATTAATCAATGGCCATCCTATATCTGCACAAAAGTGAGTTACATGAACTTATAAGTTGGATGAAGGTACTTGATTTTTCCAGAAAAATGTAATTCTGAATCTTCTCAAGTTCAAATGGGTATTCTTTTAAACTTCCCCTCCCCACCCCCCACCTATTTCTGCCCGTTTAAGGATGAAGGTCAGTGATGATAGTCGTTGACCTGGAAAATTCCAAGCAAAACCTTAATATGACTCCTCTGTTATCAAATATGAGAAAAATTATTTCAAGGCCACTGGAGTTTGTATTTGGGTCAAAAGATTCTGCTATCTCTTAAACAGTACAGATTGATACCATTATTTTGTGAACCATGAAATTGGTAGCTCCTTTCTGATATTTTGAGTTAGCATTTGAAGCTGACTTCACTATTTCAATTCAAGCGTGAGTATTTCCATGATTAAGAAAAAAAAAAGCAAAAGATGCTAGAGGGGAAAAAAACCCACAGAAGAATAAATTCTGTTCAGAGAAGATTAGACAGTGAAAACTGTGGAGACCAGAGCAAAAAGCAGGGGTCTCGGCGTTCCTTGGACCCACACCTGGCAATGAGGACAGAGGCGTCCTTGAGGCCAAGACCAGTGAACGACTCCAGCAAACATATGGTGGTGAATTAAATTATCTTTTAAATGAAAAAATGAAATATTCCTGGAGTCAATTAGAGCTGGACCAAATCCTGACTCTTGTAATTGAATATGGGAAATGATTTGAGGCTGCAGTTTATGTTGATGAAGAAACAGAACATGTGATTTGGCTCTTTTCGTTAAGAGAAAAGTGCTCCTTTAGTTTAGAGTGTAGAAACACATTATTTTCTAGACCACTACAAGGGAGGTGAGACTTTCTGTCAAATCACCTGATGATAATGGCAGGCAAATCTTTGATGTTGAAAAGGCTTTGCCTTCATTGTGGCAAGGATTCATGCAAAGACTTTGGGGGCCTATGTATAGTCATTCTCTTCATACCCAAGAACACCATTTCCTATGTCTGAAGATGCACATTTATCTATCTGAGGGTATCTCTCTCTCTCTCTCTCTCTTTTCAAATTCAAATTTTAGTTAGTTAACATATAGTGCAATATTGGTTTCTGGAATAGAAATCAGTGATTCGTCACTTACATACAACACCCGGGGCTCATCACACGTGCCGTCTTTCATCCCCATCACCCAACCAGGGCCCCGCCCTCCTCACCCCAGCCACCCTCCGTTTGTTCTCTATGGTTAAGAGTCTCTTAGGGATTGTTTCCATTTCTCTTTTTGTTTTTCTTTTCCCCCTTCCCACATGTTCATCTCTTTTCTTTCTTAAATTCCACACATGGGTGAGATCATATGGCTTTTGCCTCTCTCTCACTGGCTTATTTCACTTAGCATATTACCCTCTAGCTCTATCTACATTGTTGCAAAATGGCAAGATTTCATTTTTTGGATGGTTGAGTAATACTCTGTTGTGTATGTACACCACCTCTTCTTTATCCACTCAGCAGTCGATGGACACTTGGTCTCTTTCCATAGTTTGGCTATTGTTTTTTTTTTTTTTTTTTAATTTTTTTTTAGTTTGGCTATTGTTGATAATGCTGCTATACACATCAGGATGCATATGCCCCTTCGAATCTGTATTTTTGTATCCTTTGGGTAAATGCCTAGCAGTGCAATTGCAGGGTCATAGGGTAGTTCTATTTTTAACTTTTTGAGGAACCTCCACACTGTTTTCCAGAGTGGTTGCACCAGTTTGCATTCCCACCAATGGTGTAAGAGGGTTTCCCTTTCTCTGCATTGAGAGTATCTCTTTATGTCCAAAACAGATAGAAATCCCCAGTAGAAGGTTTTAGAAATCACCTCAGTCCTTCTTGGCCAAGGTCACAGTCTGTTGGGATAGACTCTATTCTCAGGAGTCATTTGGGGTTTTGGGGTGTTCTTCTGCCAAGGCTCACTGTGCCTGAACAGAGCACCATTCAGCTGGTGGACCTTATCTCAACCTCACATGTTGCTAAGTTCAGCTCTGCTGTACACAAACACAAGCCAGAATTCCTTTGTTGAAAATGACCTTCAGTTAGAGCCTGAACTGTGTCAAGTGTAACCTTCCTACCCCACCCAAATTCCAAAGGGGTACAACACACCTAGACGCTCTAGGGAGAAACGGAATAAAAGCAGAAGGAGTTGAAAGTGAAACATTTACCAACAAGAAATAGTTCAAGTAAAATGCCTCTCATGTAAGTGTACTGGAAAGTGTGTCACAAGGATCAGGAATCTGCCTTCCAACTCCTATGAACCCCAGCTCTTCATGTACTGTGCTAACTTCTTTCCTTGTCGTCTGATTCTATTTATTTTATTATCATTGGCGCAACTTCCTAAGAGGAATAAGAAAGGGGGAAAAGGAAAGCAAATTACTGAAGTGGGCTTGGAAATGGGAAAGGTCGTATCAAGATGACATTTGAAACGCTGGCCCAACTTTTCCTTTGAATTGCACAGTTAAGATCACAGAACAATATGGGAAATGAGCCAGATTACACGGTACATTAAAATAAACTAGAGTTATTTCCTCAACCCCACAAAGTCGGCAATGCTACGGACCACTGCCTTTCCATGAGATGGAGAAATCCTTCCCATCTTTTGGAGAGGTTCTATTTTAGTCCTTGGAAAGCATATTTGGATTTCTTTATTTTCTTTGTACTTCTCTCCTTTGTTAACATATTCTGTAGACCATAAGGCCTAAACCTCTTCTCTTTGGCTGGTAATATTGTGAGTTGGAGCAATGCATTGTTTCAGGGTTTTCAAAGTTCATCTGTGATTGGGTGTTTTCCTGTTGTAGAGGAGTTAAGAAGTATATTCCAAAAGTTTCTTTGCAAGGGTTTGGTTTTATTTTTCCTATGATGAGAAGCAGCCTAGTAGTTTCAACCAGTCTTGGACAATTAGGTTTCTTTATATCCTCTTTGCATTAGAAACATGAATCACTTCAAATTAATTTACTATCTTTTATTTAGGTTGGCTTATGAGGTCCATAATAACAAAAGAAAGCCAACTGATATGAGACCCAGGGGCCAAAAATTACATTTAAAATCAGAGGGTTTTTTTTGTGTTTTTTTAATATTTTATTTTTATTTATTTCTTTTACAGAGACAGATCACAAGTAGGCAGAGAGGCAGGCAGAGAGAAAGGGGGAAGCAGGCTCCCTGCCGAGCAGAGAGCCTGATGTGGGGCTCGATCCCAGGACCCTGAGATCATGACCTGAGCCCAAGGCAGAGGCTTTAACCTACTGAGCCACCCAGGCGCCCCTAAAATCAGAGTTTTCTTGCTTGCTTCTCTCTGGTAGGCTTTGAGAAGTCTCTTCCTATGGAAGGTTTTTCAGTAGTCCTTTTAAAACTACTTTAAAATCATTCAGCCTAAGGTCATAACTGAACACAGACAAGACTTCTTAGTTCAGTTGGTCCTAGGGTCAGTTTCATAGAGTTTCAGGAATTACTCATTCCTACAAATAAGTTTCATATCCTACCCACTTAAATTAAAGATGGCAGGAGACCAATATTCCATTGAGACCTGAAAAGGATGTGCTTTTTAAATTAAGGAATAAATGTTTTGTTTATTAAATAAAGACAAAAGAATATTAACTACACAGCTTTTTATACTCTGGCAAATATAGCTTACACATTTATGGTGAAAAAAGGATTTTTTAAAATAAGGTGGGGTATGTTTTATTATTATATTATTGAAATTGAGACCTTTTATTTGCAGATTTTATGACATAGAATGTAATGTGTCTATTCTAGCTAAAGCTGAAAGTTTTCTCTGCCTTCAAAGTTGTATTCATATCTTGTTTTCATTTCTTAAAACACTGTTACAACTTGGACATTTCCCCAGTTTTCTGAAAAACAACTCTGCCGCTGCGTTCCCTGCTCTGCACTCGAAGATGTCCTTCCTTTTTTCTTTCTTTCTTTCTTTCTTTCTTTCTTTCTTTCTTTCTTTCTTTCTTTTTATAAGGTTCTGTTTTATTTATTTGACAGAAAGAGAGACACAGCGAGAGAGGGAACGCAAGCAGGGGGGAGTAGGAGAGGGAGAAGCAGGCTCCCCGCCGAGCAGGGAGCCCAATGAGGGGTTCGATCTCAGGACCCTGGGATCATGACCTGAACTGAAGGCAGACTCTCAACAACTGAACCACCCAGGCAACCCTATCCTTCCTTTTTCATGAAAGGTAACACATATCTGTAGCTTAAAAGTTTTATCAGGAAATTTCCAGTCTGTAGAATTTAAGAAGTGTGTCAGTGTTCTCTCCTTTTGTTCTCTCTCTATACCTTACTATCCAAACTGGCAGTGTTTGTGATGGTAGAACATTCTTAACCAAATTGTGGGTCTCTTTCATTTGTCACTGAGATTTACTCCATTAGACAAGAGGTTCCTCCACCCATCTTTCCTGAATGATCCCAAATCTATTCCTGGCTTCTGGTGAGATGACCAAGGGGATCCCTGAGTCATATGCCTAATCTTGCCAAAGAGCCTTCTGTGAAACTGAGTATAATGATCCTTCTCTGGAATTAGCAAATGTTGTCTATTTTTCCCAAATTACTAATGAAGAAACCCAAACTTGGAGATACTATTAATTTAATATCATTATGAATTATTTAATTTCATATATAATATATAAATCTCAGTCCACCAGAGCCACACTGTGGTCTTTGCTCTCTAATAGCAGAACCTCACTCACCTCAAGGTTATTGCTCTTCCCACTGCCTAGAATGCTCTTCTTCCAGGTAGCCATTGAACTAAAGGATTTCCTGGGATGTGGGGCTTTCAGTGCTAAAACTGGGGAAGTCCAGAAAAACTGGGCAAGTTGTTTATTTAGTTTGCATATATGCTCTACAAAGGCAGGAGTCTTGGTTGCTTATTGGGGTTTCTGCAGCCCCTAGAAGAGTCATATTGTAGATGCTCAGTTGCTATCTGTCACCTGAATAAATGAATACTATGCAGAGTCCATTCTGGCAATGAGAGGCAGTTGGGACAACCGTATGGAGTTTCCAGAGGTAGAAACCAATATCAGGGCTGATGGTGTTGGAGGCACAAGATATACCATACAGGGTCTAGTGGTAATGTGGTGGTTCAGCTCATGAGAAACTTGGCTGGGTTGATAATATGCCCAGATAGTGGCAAAACACTATTTCTGGATATTTTTGTTAGGATGTTTCTGGAAGAGATGAGCATTTGAATCACAAACTGAAACACAGGAGAGCTGGTGGGGGAGAGGACAGAATAGAGAGTGTCTCCAGATCTGTGTGACAACATCATTCAGCTTCATACATACGAAATGTGATTCCCAGAAATGTGGCAGATAGAATGGGGCAAACAAGTGTGTGAAAAGAGGTCAAGGACACTCCAAAAATGATGAATGATATGAGTTCGCAGATCCTAAACTCAAAGCACGATAAAATCCACATGTAAGCACAGAATAACAAAACCAAAAATGAAGGCAAATCTTAAAGGCTGGTAGAGGAGAAGACACATCACATTCAATAGGCACAATACAAATAGTGGATGACATCACCAGAAACAGTGGAGGCCAGAACAAAATCAAGTGACATCTTTCAGGCAAAGAAAGATAACTCTGAGCTTTTATCTTGATGCCAAACTCGTGCTGTCATCCACAGAAGCCCAATATCACCAACCTCATTGCTGGGTGGTTAAAACTGGAGTAAATCAAGAGATAGGATGAGCTCGCAGAAGTAGAAAGAGAAACTGAGGGCTTGAATGACATTCACAAATATGGCAAGAAGGGAAGACCAATAAAGGAAATAGAGAAAGCGAGTAGAGGTACAACAGGATTGCTCATTTCCAAAAAAAAGTGTGTTCTTTGCATGTTGGGTTAGGCAGCTCCCCAGAATGTTTTGCATCTTTAGCTCCAGTCATTCAGCCATTGTAAGGACCAAAATGATGGCCATTGCTCCTCACATTTTTGAATGCCCCTCCAGGCACTCTACTACTGATTATGTGGCAGGATTACCCAACCTCCAACCTTGGCAAGACTGACATTCTGGACTAGAGGGTCCTCTGTTGCAGAGGCCATCCTGTGTCCTGTAGGATGTTTAGTTGCATCCTTGGCGTTCTCTTGGTCAAGGTCAGGAGTACCCCTCTCCCACCATAGTAACCAAAAATATCTCCAGGCATTGCCAAACGTCTCCTGGGGTCAAAATCCCACCACCCTGTTGAGAACCACTTGGGTATAAGATAGCAAAACAAACAAACAAACAAACAAAAAAGACCTCATCTTAAAAAAAAAAGGGGGGGGGGCACCTGGGTGGCTCAGTGGGTTAAGCCGCTGCCTTTGGCTCAGGTCATGATGTCAGGGTGCTGGGATCGAGTCCCACATCGGGCTCTCTGCTCAGCAGGGAGCCTGCTTCCCTCTCTCTCTCTCTCTGCCTACCTCTCTGTCTACTTGTGATCTCTCTCTGTCAAATAAATAAATAAAATCTTAAAAAAAAAAAGGAATTGGAAACAAAGAGGTAAAGGAGAATGTTTAAGGAAAAAAAAACTTTTCGTATGGCAGTGGACACTGAAGTCAGAGCATAGGATAAAGAGAGAACAGGTTGAGTCAATAAGGCAGCAGCAAAGGTGGACACTGAGTCAGGAAACTGGACAATGGAAGAAATTGGGAAGATACCAAGATAGGCAGCAGCATCCACAAGGTCTTACTTTTGTAGTGGAGAACTTTGAAACCTTGATGTCAGGAGAGAAGCTGATGGAAAAAGAAAGCTTTAGGACATTGCTGAAAGGGGAGGGAACATAAGATCCAGCCACACTCGAGCTGCATGAATGCTGCTGAGACATGATTAAGCATGTGATGTAGGTATTCTAGAAAGTGGTGTTTCTTCTGAAAGTCATCCACCCTTTCATAAACATAAAGCTTCTATCCCTCCTTTATGATATACAAAAATGAAATCAGTTAGTCTAGCTCTTCACTTTGTTTTTTTTTATTTAATTTTATTTTTTCAGTGTTCCAAGATCCATTATTTATGTACCACACCCAATATTCCATGCAATAGGTTCCCTCCTTAATACCCACCAAACAAAGAGGCAGCCCACAGAATGGGAGAAGATATTTGTAAATGACACTACCAACAAATGACTGATATCCAAGATCTATAAAGAACTCCTCAAACTCAACACCCAAAAAATAGACAATCATGTCAAAAAATGGGCAGAAGACATGAACAGACATTTCTCCAAAGAAGACATACAAATGGCTAGCAGACACGTGAAAAAATGTTCATCATCATTAGTCATCAGGGAAATTCAAATCAAAACCACACTGAGATACCAGCTTCACTTTGTTTCTAATCTATGTTTGACCATGCCCCGCCCAGACTCTAGGATGCTATGCTTCCTCCAGTCCCACTGCAGCTTGAGAATCATCAGTTTGCAGCATGAAGGCAAAATCACTTCTCACTTATGGACAGCAACTAATGAGGTGAGGGAGAGGAGGAAGAGGAGGGGAAGGGTAGGAAGGGAAAGGGGGTGGGGGAGGAGGAGCAGGAGGAGGAAGATGGGAAGGGGATGGAGAAAAAGAAAGGGGAGGGGATGGATAAGGAGCTGGTTAATACATTCATTCAGTTGAATCCAAGTGGTCTCAGCTTCTGCCCTTAGTAGTTAATGTATAAGAACCATCCCAGTCTTAATAGATAGTGAGAAATAGGCCGAGATGGAAGATAAATCCAAACTGGGTTGGGAGAGCAAATCCCTACCTCATTCCCTATAACTCTAATAAATTCCAGGTGGATCCATATTAAACTTAGAAGCTGAAATAATAATAGTGCTGGAAGAAGATATGGGTGGATTTTAAAAAAATAATAGGAGCATATAGAAGACATTTTAAAGCATATTACAAAACACCAAACCAATTCCATGATAGAAAAACATTGCTAAACATGACCATATAAAATTTTAAAGTTCTGAATGGCAAAAATAACATCAAGTAAAGAGATAAAATAGGGGAAATTCCCATGTATTATGGAAAAATAGCCATTTTTCTGGTAGTACAAAGAATCCATAAGCAACTGAAAAAAATATATGGAAAAAATAGAAAAAAGGAGCAAAGGAAAATGATCGGGCAGTTCATAATAAAGGAGCTACATTAGGGCAATAAACCCTCCTAATTACAAAGAAGCAATTAAGGTAATGAGATGCCCTTTTTACATAACAAATAGGCAAATATTTAAAATATTGATAATGCTTAATAGCATTGATTGAGTAGGAAAGGAATTTCATATGTTCTTTTTTTTTTTTTAAAGATTTTATTTATTTACTTGAGAGAGAGACAGTGAGAGAGAACATGAACGAGGAGAAGGTCAGAGAAAGAAGCAGACTCCCCACGGAGCTGGGAGCCTGATGCGGGACTCGATCCCGGGACTCCAGGATCATGACCTGAGCCGAAGGCAGTCGTCCAACCAACTGAGCCACCCAGGCATCCCATGAATTTCATATGTTCTTAGAGGGCCTTGAAATCAGTGACATCTCTCTGCAGGATAATTTTGGAATATCTTTCAAAATTAAAAATGCACAGCCCTTTGACCCAGCAAGTTCACCCCAGCAGTTGATCCAGAAGATGTTCAGAGACACTCTGCACCAAGAGCAGTATCATAGAATGCTCACGGCATCCTGGTTTCTGAGAGCAAACGCTGGGGACAGCTCCAAGTGGCCAGCAACTGTGGGCTAGTTAGATAAACGGTGGAATTTTCCCACATGCTGGAATTACTGATGAAAAATACCCTCGCCTTAAGAAGCAGGTTACTACTTACAAAAGAGAAATCTGTGGTGAATGTCTGCATCTGGTGAAACAGATGAATCTGGTGAGGCCAGAAGCTGCAGGCTGGGATAGGCTGCAGGAACGGAAGGTTTGGAAGCCCAGCTACTGCCCATTGGAGTCACCAGAGCCCAAAAGTTCATCATTGAGAGAAATGGTCTCTAAAGGGGATTTGTGAACCAACAGCAAAATGGAACTGATACTGATGCTGATTCCTCTTTCTCGAACCAGGAATTGTCTTAGAGAGTAATGCAGTGCTTAGCAGAGGGGAGAGAAGGCAAAATGGTGCAGTTGGCAGATAGCTGGGGTGGAAAATCAGAAGGACCTAGAGAACACCACCACAATGCTTATGCTCAGTCATTGTAATAAAGATTTTTATTTTTACAGAATTCTTTTTTAAAAAGAATTTATTTGTTTATTTGATAGAAAGAGAGAAAGAGAGAGAGAGAGAGAGAGAGAGAGAGACTGATCATGAGCAGGGGAAGGGGCAGAGGGAGAAGCAGACTCCCTATTGAGCAGGAAGCCCGATGTGGGGCTCGATCCCAGGATTCCAGGATCATGACCTGAGCAGAAGGCAGCCAATCAACCAGCTGGGCCACCTAGGCACCCCTACAGAACTCTTTAAAGAGCAACATGGAGTAGAGAAGCATGCTAACGTGGCTCTTAAAGTACATCTTCAGTAATTGTAGGGGCTAAGGAAGTCAGAGCAAAATCCGTCTGGTTAATTATGCTGGTGTGAACCAGTTATCATGATTAAAGTCAAGTTTATGTCAGAACAATTCGTTAGTGGATTAATTTATCGAATATGAGTAAGATCAAGTGTCATATTCCTTATCTTCAAATTATGGTTTGGAAAACATTATTATTTCCATAAAGACGTTGCACAAGAATGAGTTGGTGAACCAAGGCTGAATATTTGAAAAAAAAAAAATCTATCTATCTATAGATAGATAGGTAGATAGATATCCCAAAGTACATTGGGACACCTGGTGGCTCAGTCAGTTAAGTGTCTGCCTCCCATTCAGGTCATGGTTCCAGGGTCCTGGGATCGAGTTCCACATCTCGCTCTCACTCAGCAGGGAGTCTGTTTCTCCCTCTGCCTGCTTCTCCCTCTGCCTGCTGCTGCCACCTGCTTATTCTCTCTTTCTCTCTCTGACAAATAAATAAATAAAATTGTTAAACAAAGTACATTAAAAGGGGTGGTGCACCTGTGAATCTTGCATAAATTCTATTAAACTCAGTGTTACAGTTGCCATAAAAGAGACAGATTGCAGCACTTCATTCAGAGAGCACTGAACACCTGTGTGCTCATCACTTTTGCATTTTAAATGAGAGCTACTTCTCTTGTCCAGCTTTAGTTCGAGGTATTGATTCATACTTAGCTCGATAGTTCTTAGAAATTTGCTCTAAATATATTTTCTACCAATGAAAACATTTTCTCTTTTTTAAAGCACTAATCAATAGATGCTTTCTTGGGCCCTATTTTTGCTGTTGCCATGATTCACCTGATGTATCTATGGTCAGGAGTACATTATGGTTGGTACAGAAGGAGAGACCTTTCATTTTGCAATTAAAGCAGTTCTCATTGTAATTATTGTTTACATGCCTGTGTCCTCCTCCCTCCCCAACTCACACACCCACACACCCACGTGTATGTGGGCACACACATACACCATCTTTGTAAACCTTGGGCCTTACCCTAATAAGCACTCAGTAAAAATCTGTTGAGTTAGTGATGAATTGCCCTTTGAGACACCGTCTGCTGCCTACTCAATATCCATTCTTATCTCTGCCCTTCTTGTGAAGAAAACCTTGATTTGTTCAGGTGGTGACAGGTATCTCTATCCTCAGGCTAGGGGTTGAGTTGTGATTGGTCTAAACCGGTGCTGGTAAGTTCATTCCCCTTGGCCCGTATTGCCCAAAGGGTGGCCTTGTAATCCAGGTGTAGATGAGTTTTCTAAGTAGGCTTTCAGAAAAGTTTGTTTTTTCAAGACAAAAGATCAGACTCAGTTGGCAAAACCCTTTGTCCATCCTTTTCTTCCTGACAAGAAAAAACACGAGACACCCAGAGGTATGTTCCATCACTGACACATGAAGATCAAAAGGTAACATATTAAAAATGGTGGGAACTCGGAAAGATGGAAAGGACTTATGCCACATCATTGAGTAGCCACACTAGCTCTGAGAGAAAAATTGCTTGTGCTGCTCAGTGTTCTTTAGTAGTGGCTGGGCCTTCCATTTACCTACCAAAAGCATTCCTTATGGACATGACCTTTAAACATATATCATTACGGGACATAGAAGTACTTCGATATAGGGAAGCCATTTCTGGCTCTTCCCACTCTCTCATTTTAAGTATTCTATTAGTTGTTGACTTCGTTGTCTTCCCCAGCTTGCTTCTACATTAGTTTTGTGTTACTGCATAAAAATTACCACAAACTTAGCAATCTGAAACATTAATTCATTACCTCACAGCTTATTTGTGTCAGGAGTCTTGGCACCACTAAACTGAGCTTTCTGCTGAGGGTTTGACAAGATTGAAATCAAGATGTCAGCTGGGGGCGCCTGGGTGTCCCAGTGGGTTAAAGCCTCAGGGTCCTGGGATCAAGCCCCGCATTGGGCTCTCTGCTCAGTGAGGAGCCTGCTTCCCCCCATCTCTCTCTGCCAGCCTCTCTGCCTACTTGTGATCTCTGTCAAATAAATAAATAAAATATTTAAAAAATAAAATAAAAAAAGATGTTGGCTGGGTTGCCCACGAAGTTCTGGCAAAATTCAGTTCATTACAGTTGTAGGACTGATGTCTTCATTTTCTTGTTGTTCATAAGCCAGGGACTACCTTCAGCTCCCAGAGACCCTCTCTTGGCCCCTTCATAGTTAAGCCAGCAATGGACAACTTCTCACACATCAAATCCCTCTCATGCTTCAAATCTGACTTCCTCTGTCCCTCTAGACCCGGATTTAAAGGGTTCACATGATCAGGTCAGGCCCACCAGGACAACCTCCCTGTCTTATCTTCATCTGATTTGTAACCTTGAAGACATCTGTAGGTCCCTTCCCAGCCATACCTGGATTAGCGTTTCACTGGATATTTCGAGAAGGTGTGCATCCATCAGGGGCTGGGAATTCTGCCCACCTCACCTTCTGGAGGACAGAGACTGGGCCTTACACATATTTTTCCTACCACAAGGTGATGCGATGTGCACCCTCTGTCAGAAGTTCTGTTCAAGTGAGCATATTGCAGAGACTGCAGATTGACGTCGAATGCTTTCTGAGGCACAGGTGTGTTTAATGCACCACCTTTACAGAGAACCCACCCGTGCTAGATCCTCAGGACATCTGATTCAGCAAGTCCAGAGTGAAGCCAGGAATCTGCATTTGTCAACAATACCATTGGAGAGCTAGGAGGTGGGTGGTCCATAGACCACTGGAGAGAAACAATTCCTGACACCCTATGAGCCCTGAAAGGATAGGCCATTCTCTCCAAGGCTGTCAGGAGACACTGATGATATAAATCACCTGGCACATTATGGGAATGCAGTGCACATCAATCTGATTCTCTACTATGTAGCACAATACATGTCATAGAGAACGCATTCAATATGTATCAGTAGAATAAAAAATTCAGATGTGTTAGGATACTTTTTAAGATTTTATTTATTTGTGTATTTATTTAATTATCGGAGAGAGAGAGAGAGAGCACATGCACAAGCAGGCAGAGTGGCAGGCAGAGGCAGAGAGAGAAGCAGGCTCACTGCTGAGCAAGGAGCCTGATGTGGGACTCGATCCCAGGATCCTGGGATCATAACCTGAGTGGAAGGTCATGATCTTCCACTCTTCACAAGCTGAGTGGCAGCTTAACCGACTGAGCGACCCAGGTGTTCCTAGTTAGGAATACTTTGACAGCAAGGCACAGAAAACCTGCCTAATAGTGGTCATTAAATGCCAGGATTAGGGTACCTGGGTGGCTCAGTTGGTTAGGTGACTGCCTTTGGCTTAGGTCATACTCCTGGAGTCCCAGGATTGAGTCCTGCATTGGGCTCCCTGACCGGCAGGGAATCTGCTTCTCTCCCTGACCCTCCCCCCGGCTCAAGCTCTGTCTTTCTTATTCTCCTTCAAATAAATAAATTAAATCTGAAAAAAAAAAATAATAAAAGCCAGGATTATTTTTCACCCAACAAGTTTTTTTGTAGGTACACTGTTGCTGACACGGGTTCAGCAGCTAAATATCAGGGCTGTGGGCTGGTATTGCTGTGATTCTCTTTTCTAAAGAATTAAAAAAAAAAACAAAACAGTTCTATTGGAATATAATTTACATACCAGAAAGTTCACCCACTGCAAGCATACAATTCATTGCCGTATAATATATTCACAGAGTCCTGCAACAATCCCTGCAATCTAATTTTGGAACCTTGTCATCAGCCCCCAAAAAAATCCCATTAGTAGTCATTCCCCATGTCTGCTGTCCTCCTCCGGTCCCAGCCAACCCCGGATCTACTGTCTGTCTCTATAGATTTACCTATTCTGGGCATGTCCTCACAGCTATTTTGCAAGGTGCTCTTAGCTTCATGCATTTTGTACTGGGTGAGCCATTTGATATCTAAGAGCCAAACACGGATGTGTATTTTTAGCAACATGATTATGCTTCCTCCTTCATCTGCAGAAGCTGATCTCTTTGCCAGTTTGAGGACCCATTAGTTGATCAGCTGCCATAGGAACTCTGCTGCTGTCATCAGATGGGTTTTTCTTCCTTAGGATAATTTTTAGAGGGGCTACTCTTTCTCTTAAGCCACACAAGTCTTACTAAATAATATCCCAGAGGTAGATAATCTACTAGTGTAATATTTGTCTACCTAATTAAAGTTGATACAATGAAGCTTTTCTTCTTTGTTTATATTTCTTTCTTTTTTTCTTTTTTAAAGATTTTAGGGGGAGGGAAAGGGAGGGGGGGGAGAGAGAACACACATGCTCACACCCACACAAGCGGGTGGAAGGAGAAGCAGACTCTCTGATGAGGACGTGGGGCTCCATCCCAGGACTCTGGGATCATGACCTGAGCTGAAGAAAGATGCTTAACCGACTGAACCACCCAAGTGCCCCATTTATATTGCGAAATGAAGGCATTCAGAGCCAAATCATCTGAGGGAAAAAAAAGATCCTAATTCATTTTAATGGTGTCATGAACCCATGGGTTAAAGCCTCTGCCTTTGGCTCAAGTCATAATCTCAGGGTCCTGGGATCGAGTCCCGCATCGGGCTCTCTGCTCAGCAGGGAGCCTGCCTCCCCCCCTCTCTCTGCCTGCCTCTCTGCCTACTTGTGATCTCTGTCTGTCAAGTAAATAAATAAATAAAATAGGTTTTAAAAAGTTAAAAAAAATGAACATACCCTGTGTATATGTTAATATAATATAAATGAAATATAAACCCAGTGGTGCTTCTGGAATTCTTCTTTAAAATATTTAACCACTGCATGGAGACCTATCCTACTTCTTAAGATGACAACTGGTTTCACTTTCATTTTTTTAACACAAATCCATGTGGTTCAATGCCTGTGCTAGCACTTGGTAACCACATATTTCCTTGTAAGTTAATATTTAGTAAAATTTTATCAGTCTGACTTCATAATTAAATTTACTAATCAGAAAAATATTTGGATTATTGTCTAGAAGTAAATGGTTTGTTATTTCAATTTCGTCCGCACAGGGCCTGTTTCGGGCCTCCTCTGCAGGTCAGAATCAGGCCATTTTTTGTTCTCTCTTTCCTCAACCTGTGACCTCACTTCCCCTTCACATCACTGCCTGACTTCCTCCCACACCGTTCTGTTTCTGCTTTGCTTTATGCTGCGCCTTCTGTCTTTTGTCTGCTGGATCCTTACCGGATTTTTCTTTGTTGGCCTGACAGCCCAGCAGAATGGACTAGTCCAATCGTGCCTTCCTCACCCTGTGCCAAAATTTATTCACCACGTCAGTGCAGAACATTGGGGACGCAGTGGTTTGGTCAGGAAAAGGGATTTTGCTGGGAAAAGGGATTAAATGGGACATCCCCCCCCACCCCCACCCCCACCATCGGCCTAGTGGAAAAGAAACTCCTTTTGTTTTTTTTGTTTTTTTGTTTTTAATTTTTATTTTTTTTTAATTTTTTATTTTTTATAAACATATATTTTTATCCCCAGGGGTACAGGTCTGTGAATCACCAGGTTTACACACTTCATGGCACTCACCAAAGCACATACCCTCCCCAATGTCCATAATCCTACCCCCTTCTCCCAACCCCCCTCCCCCCAGCAACCCTCAGTGACAAACCATAAGTGACTCTTAATCTCACAAAAGAAACTCGTTTTTTGCCCTAAAGCCCGGGATTGCTCGTCAATGGTTAGGCCGCTCATGAATGGATAATGCTAGTTAATACTGGATTCAAGTTCTATTTTAGAGCAAGTGATTTAGCCTTCCCAAATCTCAGTGTTCTCATCTGTCACATAGAGTAGTAGGAATTTCTCCAAGCTTTTGTAAGGTGGGAAATGCCACCTTACATCATGGGTTCCCCTGGTTCTTGGGCCTTCAGAGTCAGACCGGGACGATACCACTGGTTTTCTTGGGACTCCAGCTGTAATCAAGAATCCACCCCTGGAATCGCAGGGTTGGGATGGGGAGGCATGAGAAGTGGGTGATTCACAGCAGGGCACCCAGAAGCTGTTGGCCAGACCTCAACATCTGTCGTCTGTGGAGCCCTCCCCACCAGGCTGCTGGAGCTGCAGGCACAAGCCGACTCCTGCTTCAGCTTCACACCAGCAGCTCCCATGGGAGGGCTCTACACCGGGCCTCTGACTGTGAGTTTGGGAAATGTTGTTTGGAGACCTCCAGCCCTGGGATAAAGGGAGCACTCAGAAGTATGCTTTTTTAAAAAATCCGAGAAAAGACACGCATCTCTAAGGTAAGATTGTATTAACTTCAATAACCTAACAATAGTTCTTCTTCCTTCCACACAGCGAAGGCCAGCAAAGGCCCACGATCTGAGCTGTGAAGGTGCCAGCAGGGGCTGTGGGCGCTCCTGCCCCAGGATTCTCTGGCTCTGGCACTTTCTCCTCGAGGGCCACAAGACACGGGGGATGTTCACCGTTCATCCGTCCGTGACCCACCGCACTGGCACACATCCTGCTATGTTACTCCCCTGAAACCAATCACCCAAGTGAAGATTAACCAAGTCCAGAAAAAGAACTGGAGGATTTACTTATTTTTGTTTATTTTCTTTTTTAGAGAGAGAGAATGAGAGAGAGCATGAGAGGGGAGAAGGTCAGAGGGAGAACCAGACTCCCTGCAGAGCTGGGAGCCAAACGCAGGACTCGATCCCATGACTCCAGGATCATGACCTGAGCCGAAGGCAGTGGCTTAACCAACTGAGCCACTCAGGCGCCCCATGAATCTGACTATTTAACCCAGACTTGGAAGAGGATTTCACACCCACTAAAGAAAAGGGGGCAACTTCCTGTCTCTTATGAACTAAAAGCTCACATATATGGAAGCAGCCTGCCAGTCAACTGAAAGAGCTCTCCCTCATTCTTCCTACGATTCAACAGACCCACAGATACCAATGAGCTCCTGTCAACAAATGGTATTTACCATGGTTCATAAAGTCAGTTCGTGACCAGAATGTGGATTGGTAAGTCTCTAACGGCATTTGTTAACCAAGGAATACACTGGTCTTTTCCTGAGACGCAACATCAACAATAAAAACTACTGGAGAAGCTGTTCGTACTCGAGACTGTCGAGCTCACAGGAAACACCCACTGTTCAGGAATCAAAGTGTGATTGGTTACTCCGTTTGCCTCCTGTCATGGTCCTCGAGGACCACGAAAACAACTCTTCTGCACTTTCCGTCAGCCACGTGTGTGTCCATGATCCCAACAAAGCTCTGTATCTCACCTCATGGAGCAAATTAGCCAAATGATGATGTAGAGGTAGCTGAGTCCATGATGATGCAGATCGGACAAAATGGGGGGATCTGGAGAAAATTCTGTGACCCTTCAAAAAAAAAGTGGTCTATGAAATGATAGTTTCCGTGGTTACAAAGGGTTATACGTGGGCTCAGAGAATTAAGAGAATTGATCAAAGAATAAATGAAAGGCCTGGATATGAATGAGGGATATGCCAGATCACTCTGCCTCCCAGAATTACTGGCAATGGGAGAGGGAATTCGCAGGGAAGAAGACTGCCAACTATGAGAAAGCATGATGAGCGAAGTTATAAATTAGCACTCTGGTTAATTTTTCTGGGGAGATAAGTGTTTGTTATTTGAGCAAGACAATGTCCTTATTAAAATTGCCCAAATGTAAACATACCCTCAATAGAAGTCAACAAACGTCCAGACGGATGAAGTTCAAATGAGGAAAGTCAAACATGGGATCATTTACTGATTGTTACCAACTATGCTTAAGGAAGGTGAGAAGATTCGGAGCCACATTTATTACTAGATTTAATGACACAGCTTCCTGTCCTGTCTCCCCTACCGCATTCCAGATTCCTTCAGGTAAGGGATGGTGATTTCTTTTTGTAGCAACCTTGAGAGACAGTATTCCCATGGACAGCATTGTTAACGAGAAGCATTGGCCTTCCGTGATTTATATGCTGTGACTGTAAACCCAGATGCTTCAGGGACCAAACTAACAATGAAATGAGCAATGAGGGGAGGGTGCAAAATAATATAGAGTGAGGAGAACTGAAGAAAACCCCAGCATGTTTCCCCATCTAGGGAGAGCACCAGATACTTAGCTCAGGTAAATGTTGCCATAAGGAATCTTGCTTGGCCCAGTGATATCAGAGATTCCAGTTTTTATCTTTTTATTTTTATTTTTAATTTTTAAGATTTTATTTATTTATTTATTTGTCAGAGAGAGAGAGAGAGAGCGAGAGAGAGCACGTGCATAGGCAGGCAGAGTGTCAGGCAGAGGCAGAGGGAGAAGCAGGCATAAGCCGAGCAAGGAACCTGATGTGGGACTCGATCCCAGGCCACTGGGATCATGACCCGAGCAGAAAGCAGCTGCTTAACCGATTGAACCACCCAAGTGTGCCAGAGATTCCAGTTTTTAAAGAGAGGCTAAAATGTCTACTGTTCACACAGTCATCTGATGTTTTTTAAAGGTTGGCCATTAAGCCCATTTTTAAGATCACGGCCAGATTCTGAAGGCTCTTGACGTCACTTCCTGTGTGTGGATTAGCTCTGACTTTTGTCTGGAGACTGTGCTCAGGGAGCCTGTCTGCTGAAGGCGGGCCGTGGCCTTGAATCCAAGAACCTATCCTGGCAGGCCTGATGCTGGGAGATGCTTTTGGAGAGAGTGGGTGCTGGTCCCGTGTGCTCAGGCTGGTTCCAGATTGGTCACCTGCCCATTGTAGACATAGTTACAGATGCCTGGGTTTAAAGGATCATTATTAAGC
The DNA here is from genome assembly GCF_011764305.1 of Mustela putorius furo. Classification (NCBI taxonomy): domain Eukaryota; kingdom Metazoa; phylum Chordata; class Mammalia; order Carnivora; family Mustelidae; genus Mustela; species Mustela putorius. Next base: position 25,978,357 of record NW_025421341.1, read on the forward strand.
TGCCCTCACCAATAAAGAACATAGAGAGCCGGAGGGTTTCTGTGTCCCCCCCTCTTCCCCGCTCACTGCCCACAGTCCTTCACTCCACAATATGACCTATTAAATCACCCAATCGAAAATCCAAAAGCTTCTAGACCACATGTTCAAATTGTTTTATTGTCAATCAGGTGAGTGTGACAGGGGAATGGTTAACTGTGTGAGAAAGACGAGCTTGTGATTATCTGGTGGTTTGTGGCCACTTTTCCATGACTGTCACCTCGTTGGTATAATTACTCACAATAATCTCTTTTATGTAAGTGTTAGAAAAAGCGCTTCTCTCACTAGCCCCGTCTGACCAGTTAGAAGAGGTTCTTGTTTTTGTTTTTTAAGATTTTATTTATTTATTTGACAGAGAGCATGCGCAGGCGGAGCGGCAGGCAGAGGGAGAGGGAGAAGCAGATTCCCCATGGAGCAGGGAGCCCGATCTCCATTCCAGGCCCTGAGATCATGACCTGAGCCAAGGGCAGATGCTCAACACACCGAGCCCCCCAGGCACCCCCGTTAAGAAGAGTTTTAAAAGGAAAACAGATCTTTTTAAGTCATAAGAGTAATTCATTGCTGTGAAAAACTGAAACAAATCCCATAGAGTAAATTTACAACAGAAAGCTCCTGTTTGCTCCTCTCCTATGCCAGGAGGTATGCATCAGCAAGTGGGTGTTTTTATCCCGAATCTTCTGTTCCTTTGTATGTGCACACACAAGCACATACACACACACACACAGATACATAGTTTGCCTACCTTAATATCTTAAAGGTAAATAGCAAAATGCTGTACGTACTGTCCCGTATTATTCTGGGACTTGCTTTGTGTGTTAGACCCCGTGTTGGAGGTGAATATCTGTGAAGTTTTCTGACCAGCTTTTATAAACCTTGTAAATGATTCATAAATATATGCATGAAGTGTAACTAAAAATGCTTGCCTTGGATTTGGAAGCTTATGTAGAGGCTTTAAAATCTTGATAACCAAGTGGGATAGTTCTACCCAGATCTATGTAATAAACACAGCCTTGGAAAGTGTTACATGCGCTGAATTTGTACATTGAATCGTATTATAAAAATGTCCAGGAAACTGGCTATTGGAAATGATTCAACAATGAGTGATATTCATAGGGAATGTTCTTTAGGAATAAGAATGACCATCCCTAATATACCACTTGTGAAGAGTCAAATACATTTTTTTTTTTATCTTAAGTTGGGGCACTTATTACATGAGCTTGAGCCACCTCAATGCAAGCCTGATGGAATTGGAAGAAATTATTCATTTTTCTTTTTCAGTGTTTTGACATGTTTTATCAAAGCATAAGCCAAACAAAGAGAAGGACTGAAACCTCTTGGCAGGAGGGATAGCGCCCATCCCTCGGATCCCGTATTTAGATATAGCATGCTAAACTTTACACTGTTCCTCATAAAATGCTCAAAATCCATCAAAACTTATTAGAAAAAAAGAAGTATTTTTTATGATATGGATTGATTCAACCGGAGTCAAACTCTTATGCGATATTCATTCACCCTGATGAGAGCATGCGCACAGGCCGTTCCTCTTCCAGCCCCCTCTTTGCAGGAACATCCCCTGCAACTGTTTTCTTTTAAAGCAAGGTTTTAAGCTGACATTTCTCCCAGCCCAAAAGGGTTTTTGTTTTTGTTTTTGTTTTCCCCTCAAGAGAATTTATGTTGGATGATTTATTGAAAGTGTCCATGCTTTCATCCACACAGAAAAAACGGTTTTCATTAGTTGGAAGAAAAGAGTAGCTCCGTGAACCACACAAGATGGGTGTGCACGGAACCAAGGAGAGTCCTAGAGCCTAGGGCTTTGGTCAATTTATCAGCCACCGGTCATCCCTAGTCTCCAGAGGCTATTAATCCTCAGGTACTTTACATAATGTGCATACAAAGATATACAGTAGCTTTTAAAAAGACCTGCCAGCCCTCATCCTACATAGCAGTTTGCAAATTCTGAAAGGGTGGTGTGCCAAAAGTTTCCTTGGATCTCAGAATGCATTCCCCAATATGAACTGACTAGATTTCCAGCAAAGCCCAGGAAGCAATTTGATTCATTTCGAGGGGAAATATTATCCATAGATTCACTGAATTCCAGACTATCTTAGGAAGCCCAGATGGTACCGCCTTCTCCAACACCCCAGGGGCCTGGGGCAGGTGGGTGTGTAGATTTGGGGAGCTAAGTTGGGGGACCTGTGGTTTCCATGGCAGTAAGAAGCGGCCTCCTGCAGTGAGAGCTGGGTGGGCCCCTGGCGATGCCCAGTCTCCAGATAAAGGTGGGAAACTGCTCAAGTCTGAGTCCGAGATCTTCAGTTTCCATGTTCTGCCAATTCCTGGATGTCCGAGTTAGACCTTTTCAGGGTGGGAGGAACAGAAATGGGAATCTGATACCAAGAATTCGAGGATTGGGGCGCCTGGGTGGCTCAGCGGGTTAAGCCTCTTCCTTCGGCTCAGGTCATGATCAGGGTCCTGGGATCGTGCCCCACATCGGGCTCTCTGCTCAGCGGGGACCCTGCTTCCCCCTCCGCCTGCTTCTCTGCCTACTTGTGATCTCTCTGTGTCAAATAAAAAATAAATAATAAAATCTTAAAAAAAAAAACAACAACAAAAAGAATTCAAGGATGGCACAGGAAAGGACCTCACAGTGACTGAAACAGGCACCTTGGAACCGTCTCAGGGGTGTTTTGCTCCCCTGGCCTGCTTCCCGGCACACCTGCCTCATTTTTTCCTCACAGCACAGGGTGGACGTATCTGGGCCATGTTGTAAGCTCTGGTTTCCAAGTTTTCTTCTCTTTCATTCAGCAGAGGCTGCCAGGAGGCTTGGAATCCAAATTCCCAAGAAGAAAGCATTTGGGGAGCCCCAGTTAGGTCAAGTGTCCAGCCTAAGGCCAGGCAGCTCTGGCTCTGGGCGGGTGGGTCTGGGGGGAGGTAGGCCAAGCCAAGCGGCTCAAGGCTGACTAGTAGCCTCCCCTCCCATTCATTTTTCTGCCTTCCCTGGGGAGCCTGTCTGCGCAGACCCTGCACAAAGTATTTAATACATTTTGTAATTTGGGGGAAAATCACATCTTGGCGCCTCCCCTAAAATGAAGAGAAAACCACTCCCCTCTCAGAGTGGTAGCCTTTTTTTTTTTTTTTTAAGATTTTATTTATTTATTTGACAGAGATCACAGGTAGGCAGAGAGGCAGGCAGAGAGAGAGAGAGGGAAGCAGACTCCCTGCCGAGCAGATGCGGGGCTCGATCCCAGGACCCTGAGATCATGACCTGAGCCGAAGGCAGAGGCCTTACCCCACTGAGCCACCCAGGCGCCCCAGGAGTGGTAGCCTTTTTGAAAATGAGTTGTAACCATTTGAAAATGAGTTGTAAACTCTAAAAACTCTCAAAATGGTGAGATTTTACTCTTGATCACCATTCATTGAATGAGTATATACTGAGCCCTTGATTCACACTGGAAACGCTTTCTAATACAAACACGAAGAGTGAAGATGGAGTCTGGGATGAGCATGTGAACGTAGTAACAGAAAGAGGGCACTTTGGAGTCGCCCGGGCCCTGCACCGAGTCCTCCTCCTGCCATGTATCAGTTGTGAGCTTTGGGCATGTCTCTTCTCTCCAAGCCTCAGTCTTCTCATCTGTCGAGTGGGAGTATTACTTCTTATGACAGCCTACATGGCCCTATCTGGTTTTGGTAGGACAGACCCCTTCTTTTCTTTCAGGTCTTTACACAAATATCCAGTCTCAGAGGTAACGAGCTTACCTAAATATGTCTTTCCCCTTCCCAGCCTCTTGTCCCTCGTCACAGCACCTACCCCTCCCTAAAACTACATATTACTTGATTTCTTTTTAGCTGTGCTCCCTACCAAAGTATAAGTTTCATGATCCAAGGACTTTGTTGTTGCTGTTGTTGTTAAACTTACGTAACCCCCCAGCCTGGAACAGTGTCTGATCTTAGTAAGTGTACCTACTGTCTTTCTGGGAGAACCCATTCGACGGCAGAGAAATTGGAGCAGTACTCCCATGAGCCAAGGATCACCAAGGTTTGCCAGCGGTCACCAGAAACAAGGAGAGGCATGCCGCACATCCTCCCTGTGAGCTCCCAGGAAGGAAACTAGCCTGCCCACACCTTGGTTGTGGACTTCTGGCCTCCAGAAAGTAGGAAAGAATAAATGTTTGTTGTCTGCAGCCATTCAGATAATGGTCATTTGCCACAGCAGCCCTAGGAAACTAACACAGTACTTATTCGATCCATGGAGGTTATTATTATTTGCGTTAATAATGTAGCTCTCACTACAATAACCTTGGTAGACAAGGGCGAGCAGTCATCCTATAACTGCCTTTACTGGGAAGATTCTCTACTGCTCTGAGAACATACCCTCCCAGTTCACCTTGGGTGGAACAGGGTTTTCAGACCAGGTTTGGTCCCTTTCTCTACCCGCACGGTTGTCCTGCGGGCTTCCAAAGGTACTCCAGGACCAGAGTCTGCTCTGTCTGGCACCTTGGTGAACACTGGACCAGACCTGAACATGACATCCACGTCAAGAATAGCGTTGTTCGGAAGCACCCCAAATGTTCATCAGTGGATGACTGGTAAAGTACAGCGCCTCTTCCACTGATACGGAACAATCTCTAGTTATATAATATGTAAAAGAAGCAAGACTGAGAACATTATGTAAGGAATGTGACTATTTGTATCCAAAAAAACAAACCGTAGATTCACATTTGCTTGTCTATGCAATGAAGTAAAATCCCACTTGAGACAGTCCTTTGGGAAATCTGAATTCCTGACAGGATCCTGGGACGAAGCTCCCACCCCCAGCTTCTCCCTGCCTCAGCTGCCCTTCGTCTCCTAGCCAGCCTCCCCAGTCATCGTCTGGAAACACAGCTTTTCACAGGTTCTTCGTTTGCTCTCCAGTTGCTTTGCATGATGTCAAACATCTACCACAAACTTTTTTTTTTTTAAGATTTTATTTATTTATTTATTTGACAGACAGAGATCACAGGTAGGCAGAGAGGCAGGCAGAGAGAGAGAGAAGGAAGCAGGCTCCCTGCTGAGCAGAGAGCCCGATGCGGGGCTCGATTCCAAGACCCTGAGATCATGACCTGAGCCGAAGGCAGAGGCTTTAACCCACTGAGCCACCCAGGCACCCCACATCTACCACAAACTTTAATCGCCATTTGGGCCCCCCTGCTTACCTCAGGATGCAATTTCTCTTCCTCACGTCACTCCATTACTCAATATGGGAACTCTCTCTTCCAACCAAACACAAGTACCTTCCAACCCAGACACGACACCCATTTCTATTTTACTGAGGGGTTTTGACAAGAACGCATGTTGACTTTTGTCACATAACTTTTCTGCATGTGTCCAAACGAGCCTGTCCAAGTTTCCCAGGGCTGCTGTCACAGTACTGCAAACTGGGTGGCTGCCAACAATAGAATTCTTATTTTTTTTTTTAAGATTTTATTTACTTATTTGACAGAGATCACAAGTAGGCAGAGAGGCAGGCAGAGACAGAGAGAGAGGGAAGCAGGCTCCCCACGGAGCAGAGAGCCGGATGCAGGGCTCGATCCCAGGACCCTGAGATCATAACCCAGGCCGAAGGCAGAGGCCTAACCCACTGAGCCACCCAGGCGCCCCGCAACAATAGAATTCTTTAACTCACAGTTCTAGATGGGGGAAGCCTGAGCTCTGGGTATTGGCAGGGGCTTGTCCTTCCCAAACCCCTTTGGTTGCTAGTTTCTCGTGGTTTGCCAGCCATCTTCCTGACAGCTGTGTAACTCAAATCTCTGCCTTCATCCTCCATGGTGTTCTCCCTGTGTGCCTGTCTTCTTAGAAGCACACGTGGCACATTGGATCAGGGGCCTGTGCTACTCCAGTATGACCTCATCTTAACTCACTACGCCAGCTGCGACCCTATTTCCAAAGAAGGTCCTATTCTGAGGTACTGGGTGCTAGGACTTCAACTATCTTTTGGAGGCAGGGAAACACAATTCAATGTATATAATAAATCATATGACTTTTCTTCTTATCACTATTAATATGATGGATAATATTGGTGGTTTTTTTGGTTATTTAACAACGCTTATTCATGCTATGGTAGGAACCAATTGCATTTAGCCACAATACCTTCCTCTTTAAATGGACTGTTGGATTTCAGCTGTTGATATCAAGATTTTGAACCCCACTCACCAGTGAGAGTATTCTTTTGTTTTTCTTCTGGTGCTCTTTCAATTTTAAGATCAATATCATAATGGCTTTAATAACAGGAATTTTGAAAAATTCTTTCTTCTAGAATAAGTAGCACTGAGGTTATCCATTCCTTAAAGGTTGGATAGAATTTCCCTGTGAAACCATCTAGGCTAAGTGCTTTTATGGGGGAGAATTTGAACCCCTTTATCTTGGTCTGTGATAATTGCTCTCTTAGACATTCTTTACTGGGGCCAATTTTAGGTAAGTTGTTTCTTTCTAAAAAATTATCTATTTCATCTGCATATTCAGATCTGTTTGCACAGGGGCATGGGAAGTGCCCTCTAAACACTTTTAAAATTTCCTCTGCTTTTGATGATTATTTTTCCTTAGCATTTCTAATTTTAAGCTTTCATCTTTTTTCCCTTTTATTCTTTCTTTGCCATACTACTGGTTTTTTGATTTTGTTAATTTTTTCCATAGACTGCTTTTGGATTTATTTATCAGTTTCATTGTTTTTCTCTTTCTTAACTTAAGAATTTCTGCTTTCAATTTTCTTTCAATTGTCTTTAAGGTGTCTGTAACTGGCAGATTTGTAAGGTAATTCTGATCCCAGATTTGGGAATTATAACTGTGGCACATGCAGTTTTTTACAGAAATTAGTCTTCTGATGCCCTAGGTCTTCCATTGTACCATTGGATATATGACTCATGTCATAGCACATTTTTTTGTGTGTATGTGCATCTTATTTTGGTAATAGATGGAAGCTCTTTGAGGCCAAGGCTATGTATCATTTGAGGGGGGGACAATAAATATTGATATTGTAAAGATGAAGTTAGAAAGTTAAAGTAGGTGTGAGAACCTGTAGTGAGCAGCTTCCAGAATGGCTCCTGGTAATCCTTACATCCTACTGTTCACACTCTAGTCCCATTCCTTCTCCCTTTGAATGTGGGCTGGACTTATGGACTGGCCTCTAATAAGTAGACTGTGACAAAAGATACTGCGGTGTGACCTCCAGTATCAGATCATAAAAGATGACTGCGTTATCTTGCTCTGTCTCTGATTCTCTCTGTTTGATGAAGGAAGATGCTGGGTTGTAAGCTGTCCTGTGGAGAGACCCATATGGCAAGGAAGAGATGGTGACCTCTGGCCAATGACCCACAAAGAATGGAAAACTACCAACCACCACTTACGTGATTTTGGAAGCTAATCTACCTTCAGCTAAGCCTTGAGATGACTGCAGCTTTGTGCAGAACCCAGAGCCAGAGGACGCTGTTAAGATGTTTCTGGATTCCTGACCCACAGAAACTTCAAGATAATAAACGCTGCTATTTTAAGCCACTTTTAGTGGGATAATTTGTTTCGCAGCAATAGGTAACCAATACAGAATCCCAACCCTGGATATTTGTCTTAATCTAAGAAATACTGTCAGCTTAAAAACTGAACGGTTTGGTTGAAATCTGGAAGTAACCTTCTCTGTAGACAGAGAACTCTAAATCAGAATTTAAAATGGGATAATGCAATTAATACCAAACCTTTTCATTTAAAAGGCATTTTGACATCAATTTATTTTAATTTCCTCATTTTTAATTTAAAAAAAATTTTTTTTAATTTCATTTTTTCAGTGTTCCAAGATTCACTGTTTATGCACCACACCCAGTGCTCTAAGCAGTTTGTGTCCTTCTTAATACCCATCACCAGGCTCACCTATAATTTCTTCATTTTGATTCAACAAAGACATGATAGGTTTCCCTTTCACTTTACTTATTTTTAGCACTTTCTTTTTAAAAAGTTGTATCTGCACATGCGTATTTAGAATGTGTCAAATTAAAGACAGACTGCCTAGATAAAATTGGGCAGATGATGGGTTGAATTATAACATAGATTTATATCTTACAACATTTAAACCAACATTGGTTTGATTTCCATAACTGATGTCTGCCAAAAATCTGTCCTCCCTGCTTTCATAGAAATGTAGTTGAATCTGGACATAGGCTGCCCTGCTAGAGATGACATTTCCAAGCCTGTCTTGGGACATATGACTTTGTTCTTACTGATGGAGCACAGGCAGCTGCTCAGGATACTCACAGATTTCAGATGTGCCCATAATCCAGCTTCAATCATGCAGAAGAAGAAAGTGGCCTTGGGCTTGGTTGCAGGATGGGACGGGGGCGGGGGAGGACAGGGAAGGGTGATAGTCAAGATGAAAAGAATCTGAGTTATAAGATGAAAAGAATCTGTGCACTTTCATGGAGCAGAGCCTCCACTAACCCAGACTTCTCACCTTGGAACTCTTATATGAAAAGGAAATAAAAAGCTGTGCTCTTCAAGCCACTGGATTTTGGGGTCTTTTTGTTGCAGCAGCTTAATGAATACATCCATCGCTGTCCCTTTAAAATATGTCACTTAGTAATTATTATATATGCACAATTAACCAAAGTGCTAATACCTGGATTTCTGCCCTGGGGGTGGAGGGGGTGGGGACCAGCAAAATCTATTCTTCCCAGGCACGACTAATGTTAAACTGTCCAACAACTACAACTACAGGTGATTTTTCTGCATCAACGTCATTTATTTATATGCATGACTTCAGGCTTGTAACTTTTTGTAACTTCTCCACTAAATGTTAGGCTAGAGCAGTCCTTCAGCCTAGCACTTCTCGAGGACATTGATTTCTGTTAGATGGGATGTTCAGAACATCAGCCTATGCCCTAGAAGAGAGGATCTGGGGAAGCCTATGGATCACTGCCAGAAGTCCCTGGCTTTTCAGTCTCACTCAAATTGTTCAGAGCCAAATCCTCCTGGAGATTCATTCCCAAATTGAATGGCTCCTGAACAATACAGAAGGCTACAGCTATCTCACCAGGTTGCCTTATAGAGCTTACTTAAAGATTTTTCACAATAGCCTTATAAGATAAGAAGTGCAGATTATTATTTGATCACATGAAAAAACCAAGGCACACAGTGGCATCACAAGTCACAGGAAGCTGGAACCATTACTTGGTCCTCCAAGGAGACAAAGTACATTATCTGAATGCTCAATTCTTTGGTCTTACGTTAAGCCATGCTCGCTTTGCTACTTCTGTCTAATTGAAAGAAAGGAAAACTGAAGCATGAAATTTCAGAGATACACCACTCAAGTGTCTTCATGGGAGAACCTATTTCATTCGCACATAAAAAGAACAGGTTCTGCACTGGTCCAACTTTAGCTTTTAAAACTAAAGGATAGAGTTTGGTCCCAGGGTCTGTAAATGACAGCAATGTGGAGGAGAAGAGCCCTCTGCCTCCAGGACAGGATATCTCCATGTGTCATACATCTGGGTTGTGACAGTAGCCCTGTGCTGCTTCTGTAAACTAAGTATCTCCCAAGTGTCATTGCTCTGTCACCTTGATCTTGCTCTCCATCAGGATTGGGAAGGAGAACAGAAACCAAGGCATGAGGGAGACCAAATCATCCTTGAAAGCTACATCCCAAAGACATCCTGATCCAAAAGGACAACTGGATAAACGGGAAAGTGTGGCAGGTGTTTTTTTTTTTTTTTTTTTTGATAGTCATTTGTGCAACCAAATACTCAGTAGGCTTTGCATGGGCTGCCAGTAGCATGCAGCCTATGGCTGTCAACTGAGGACAGGACTAGGATTGCACTTCTGTTGCAGGCTGAGCAGCTCAGCCTAATTTGACTGTACCTCTCACTCCTTGTCAGAAGTGCAGAGGCCCTCGTGGGAGAATCGCAGTTTCCTTTGCTCCTCTTCTGCTGAGATCCTTAAAGCAGGCAAGGGTGCGGTGAGATGTCTAATCCTCCTCCCCGCCCTTCACCTGGTTCGCTTGGGGCCTAAAGGTCGTGAACGATCTTGTTGTGTCTCGTCAGTGCCCTTTCCTAATTAGAGGCAGAGCAGACAAAAAGTAGAAGGGAGGGGCAGCATCATCTTTCCCAATGCAGAATACTGAGGAAGAGTAGCGTTTCCTCCACACCCGTCTTAAAGTGTTCACCAATTGCCCAATCACGAGAGCCAGCACCAAGGACTCAGGATGATTCAGGGCATACTTTCAACCTCCTCAGTTCTTGAGCAAGGTCGAGGGGGTCGGGCTTCCGGGGAGACATTGCATCACAGTTTGGAAAAAACTTGGGAATCTTCCTTAAAGGACTCATTCTTCCAGGAAGCGGGCAAAGAAAGAGCGGAGTAGGCGCCTGGGTGCTAGAAGCTGCAAAGAAATCCGACCTCACCTTGGGCTCAAGAGTGAAAGTGGGGTCACTCCGGGACCAGCCCGCGCATGGCAGGAAGGACTCCCGCAGGTCTCCACGTGCTCGGCCGCTCCCCATTAGGTGGCACTTCTGCGCCAGCCCGAAGGGACCGGGGGCGCGGTGGCACAAAGAGAGGCGCGGTTTAGACACCTGTGCGCCTCCGCCCAGTTGCGAGCCGGCGGGACGCCAGGGACCGCCCGAGCCCTTCCGAGCCCGCGGGGAGGGCAAGGAGCGCCGACGTGCCCCGCGCAAGGTGGAGGCGGCCACCTGGGCGCCCGCGCGCGCGGGGCGGCGCTAGGACCCGAGCGGCGCACCTGTTGGCTGGCGCCCCGGGCCCCGCCCGCCCTCCGCCCCGAGTGCCCGGCCCGCCGAGTGCCGGAGCGGCGGGGACAGTGCGAGCCGAGGGCATCGGCGTGGCGGTGTTGGCGCGCGGCCCCGGGAGCACCATGGCCGAGCTGCTGCGGAGCCTGCAGGATTCCCAGCTCGTCGCCCGCTTCCAGCGCCGCTGCGGGCTCTTCCCGGCGCCGGATGAAGGCCCCCGCGAGAACGGCGCGGGCCCCGCGGAGGGCGCGGCGCGGGCGCCGGGGCTCGGGCAGCTCCCTGCGGCCAACGGCAAGGGCGGCGGGGGGCCGGCCAACGGGCTGCGGAGAGTCGCGGCCCCGCAGGTAACCACGGTCAGGTGTTCGCGGGGGGTGGGGGAGGGGACAGCCCGCGCCGCAGCCGGCGGACTTGAGGGTCCCGCGGACTCCGCTACGCGGGGGACCGGCGAGCGCCATCCCCGGCAGCGACCGGGCTGCGGGCGCCGGGTACGGAGGGGAGTGGGGGCGGGGAGTCCAGTCACCAGGATGCCATCCCTTAGGCTGCGTAGTAGCACCCACGTCCGTTCAGACATCAGATGCACCAGCAGCTTTAGACACAGTCTTTAGACTTTCTCCTTTCATGAGTGAAATTTATGTTGCTGAGCTTTCTCCCAAATGTGTAAGAGTTACATAATTGAAAAGGGCGGGGGGAATGTCCTTGGCGTTTTCGCTAGAGGCTTCTCTGGGGAGAAATTCTGAGGACTTCCGCAGGATTCCTGAGTTTTCGCCCCATTCCCCCACTCACCTCCCCCCGGCCTAATCCGCACTCAAGGGGTGTAGCAGGGCCCGCTGTGCCCTTCACTGTCCCGCATTTCCAGCTCTAAGGACAGAACTTCAGGTTTCAGTTGCGCCTGGAGAGATCTACAAACCGCACCCCTACCCGCACCGGGGCGGAATCCCCATCCCCTTCCTGCCGGGTGGGTCTCTTGTGACTGGCACCAGGGACTTTGAACAGATGCTGTCGAGAGAGAAGCTCACCGCGCTCCCCTCCAGGCGTTCAGAGTGTGCTTATACAACCCACTGCGGCTCTGGGGAGCCGGCGTGTGTTGTCATCGCGGTGCACAGAGACTCAAGGCAGGAGGGACCGAACAGGCTGCAGATGCTAGCGGGCCAGGGCTGCTGGCCTCCCCGGCGGGGGGGGGGGGGCTGCCCGAATCGGCCCTGCCACCCGCAGAAGCTGCCCTCGCCCTGGGAGAGCTCACAGTGTGGCACTGGAGGAAGGAAGCAATGTATTGACGATTCCCACTCCTTGTGTTGGGGGCGGGGGTTGGGGAGGGATGAAGAGCTGTCTCGGTGACAGGGAGGTGACATTTATTCACGTGTAGCTTTCCAGATCTCCTAACTGAGGAATGATGGAGACCTGGCTTCAGTGTGGGATGGCATATTGCGGGCATTGGATTAGAAAATTTATTTGAGAGAGTGAGGGTGGGGTGTGTGCTCCACTCCAGAGAAATCCTCTATAATGTTCTTTTCTTTTCTTTTCAATTGTTCCTTCTCTGTCCCATATGACATCTAGTAACTTTTAGATGAGTTTGAGACCTGCCTCCACCCCTTCCGCTTTCCTCTTGCCTTGTCTTAAAAATGGGACAGAGTGAGGATCTAAGAACCAGTTACATACCTGAAATGTGGCAGGGCATCTTCTGTGCACACACGTACGTACCGTTTAACACACAGGGAGGGGCCCCAGAGGCTTTCTGATGCTCTCTCCCCACATTTCCTCTCTGTTTCTTCAATTCCAGAAGCTAAGCAGGGTGCATTTTCCCGCGAATGCTTTTCCAACTGTTCAAACATTACCTCAATTCTGGAAAAGGTTCCTCCTGCCCTTTAAAAGCAAGATAAACAGATGTCTTGCAGAGAGGTTACCTCTACCTGCTTAAAAAGCCTGTGCCCCCAGCCACATAGCAGCGGTCTCTCTCTCTTCCCGTCCAACACACAACCTTTCTCACCATAGACGGTGAAACACTGAGAGGAAGCTGAAGATTCACGGTGAGAAGTCATTGTATTGGTGTATGATGGGGGGGAAATAGCCCAGGAGAGCATTTGGTACATGAGAGGTTAGTGAATGTTTTTATTTTTATTTTCATTTTTTTTATTTTTAAAGATTTTATTTACTTATTTGACAGGCAGAGATCACAAGTGGGCAGAGAGGCAGGCAGAGAGAGAGGAGGAAGCAGGCTCCCCACTGAGCAGAGAGCCCGATGCAGGGGTTCGATCCCATAACCCTGGAATTCCTATCTGAGCCGAAAGCAGAGGCTTTAACCCACTGAGCCACCCAGGCGCCCCTAGTGAATGTTTTAAAAGGCGGGTCTGTTTCAGGTGACTTCGGGAGATTAATATTTTGCAAATGTAGAGAGGGTTCAATAGGAAAATGATTACATAGCTGTCTTGGATCCTTAATAGGACTCTAAGGGGACAATTGGGAAACTTCTCTCCAACAAGCCATTCTTCCCTGTGGCCTTTGGCCTCCGCCCAACCTGTGGCAGGCCTGAGCTGCCTCTCCTTTCTTCAAATAACCCCACTCATCCTTCAGTTTCAAAGGTCAGCTCTTCAAGAGACTCTTTTGCTCACCTTTGAGTCTCACTCCATGTTTTAGAGGTTCTCTTTGTTTCTGGTGATTCTTCATTACAGCGTTTATCACATTATGTAAATATGCCTTTGAGAGGGGGGTGGTTCCTGATTATCGTCAGTCTTCTCCAGTGGGTGAAAAGCTCTGAGAATGCAGGAAACTTGCCTGGTGTGCTCATTATTTTCTTCACGTGGGAGCTCAGTGAATTTTGGGAATAAATGAGTGCAGACTGTAATATAAAATCTGCCCTGTAAAAAGCAAGATAAGCAGATTTCTTGCAAAGACTCATCTTCTTGCTGCTTCAGCAAGCAGCGTGGTAGGGGTTTCCCCCTTCCCATCCCAAACACGACTTCACTCACTATAGATCATGAAAAAGTAAGAGATAGCTAAAAATTCAAAATAAGAGATTAAAGATTTTTTTTAAATTGAAGTGTAACTATGGAAAATCAAATGTTTTCCATGTAGCCTAGGAAGCATGTGGACACTGATTTAAGACCCTCCTAACAGTAGAGAATTGTTTTCTTCATTTGGGTGACTTCAGAATGCAACACATCTAATTTTTCTCACCTCGCACATTTGCTGTATTTATTTTAATCCTTAAAACAGGACAAATGCAGAAACAAGTAATGACTTCCGGGACCAATTTTCACGTAACACCATGCACTGCTAAGTTAAAGATTAACTACATCCTTTACAAACCAGGGCTAGGCTGGGATTGCACAAAGCTGTCATTGAATAAGCCAGAGTGGACCTCAGAGGCTGCTCACTAGTCCTGCCTTTCACGGACAGATCTGAGTCCTGAAGGGTTAAAGGCTTTGTTGAGGACTTCCCAGACTTTCACACAAGCAGGTCTTTTGATGCTCAGGTCTAAACTGCTCTCTTCTGTGCACCTTCCAGGATTTTGTTTTATCTGTCTCATTGTGAAGGTGTGAGGTGTTGGGCATGGCTGGGAGCTGGGCAGAGGTTGGTTGGAAAGGGAACATGTTGCTTTCAGAGTACAAGGATAACTGGTTTGCAAGGGTAACCGTAGGAGGACATTCCTGGCAGTAGCCAAGATCAAGAAGCAGGGATCCTGGGACCGAGGAGAAGGGCAAAGTTCTGGTTAGAATAGTGTTTGTTTGTCCTGGGGTAAATCCAGGATAGAATGGTATTTTGATTTTTATCATCTTTGCTTACTCAACATAGTTGCATTAAGACAGACTTTGCAGAGCCTTTCCCTATCATTACGTTAGACTGGAGTGATCTTTCCAAATTGTACTGTGTTCCATAAATACCTTTTGATAACTATTTTTTCAGGCATAGTTCTACAGTTGGGTTGAGGTATTTAGAGAAGTCCTTGCATCCCTATTTTGAAATATTTGGGGATCCCCAGGTCTGTCAATCTACAAAAAGCCACCCTTCCTTTGTTGGCGTGCTCCAGTAAAAAGAACCATCTTTGCAATCAGGAGAACTGGATCTGGCTCCACCTTCATGTCACCTTGAACTTCTCTGGGTCTCATCTGTAGACGGGCAGAGTGGAATAGAACCATGGGTTTCCACCTGTGGCTGCACAATATAATCAGTCAGAGGAACCTTGAAAACACAACAAACCAGTGTCCAGGGTCCAGGTGAGAAGTGGGGTCTGGAGAAATGGCAGACAGAGGTGGGAAGCTCCCTTCTCCTGGGACCCACCACACTTAGTGTGTTCAGGATGAGAATGGTGGTACTGGAGGCAGCAGTCATGGCCACTGGGACATTCTGGCTTATGACTCCACTGGCCAACAGGCTGAACTTCAAGTTTTGATTTTCTTTGATGTTCAGGTTTGAAACAGTAAAATAAGCCACTTTGAAAAGGTACCTTTGATTTTTTTTTCTAGTTACAGATACTGTTCAGATGAGAAAAATTAGAAAAAGACAAATAAAAAATTAAATCCATGGACATTATATCACTGCCCAAAGGTAATCATGCAGTAAATGTTCAACCTGATTTTTAGAGGCTGTCTGCTACTCTATAGCATAGATAAACTATAATTTAGTTGGCCTCTTGCTGGGCTTTTAGGTTTTTTCCAGTTTTTGAATTAAAAATAACATCTTTATATAAGTATCTTTCCATATATCTTGATTGTCTCTTTTAATTGAGATGTAATTAACACATAATATTGTATTAATTATTGGTGTACAATATAATGATTCATTATTTGTAAATACTGTATTGTGAAATGATCACAGCAAGTCTAGTTAATATCCATCATCACCCATAATTACAGTTTTTCCTTCTTGTGTTATTTTTAACTTTTTTGTTAAAAGATTTTACTTATTTATTTTAAAGAATGAGAGAGAGAGAGAGAGCATGCAACCCAGGGGAGGGACTGAGGGGGAAGGAGAGGGAGGGAGGGAATCTCAAGCAGACTCCGAGCTGAACGTGGAGCCCTTCAAGGAGCTCAATCTCAAGACCCTGAAGTCATGACCTGGGCCAAAACCAAGAGTCAGGCGCTTAGCCACCTGAGCCACCCAGGCGCCCCATGATGAGAACTTTTAAGATCTACCCTCTTAGCAACTTTCAAATATACATTATTAACTGTAGTTGCCCTGCCATATGTTACACCCACAAGACTTATTTATTTTGTAACTTTATGGGTGTATTTTGTCACCACCTTCACACATTTCACCAACTCCCGCCCCCAGCACCTCAGGCAACCACCAATCTCTTCTCCTCATCTATGAGTGCAGGTTTTTTGTTTGTTTTATATTCCACATATACATGAGGTCATACCGTATTTGTTTTTCTCTGACTTATTTCACTTAGCATAATGCCCTCAAGTTCCACCTCCCATATTCTCACAAATGGCAAGATTTCCTTCTTTTTTATGATGAATATTACAGTGTGTGTGTGTGTGGTGTGTGTGGTGTGTATGTGGTGTGTGTGTGTGTGGTATGTATGTGGTATGTGTGTGTGTGTCTGTGTGTGTGTGGTGTGTATGTGGTGTGTGTGTGTGGTGTGTGTGTGTGTGGTGTGTGGTGTGTTTGGGTGTATGTGTATGGTGTGCGTGTGTGTGGTGTGTTTGGTGTGGGGGTATGTGTGTGTATGTGTGGTGTGTGTGTGTGTGGCATATTTTCTTTATCCATACATTCATAGATACTAGAGTTGTTTCCAAATCTTGGCTGTTGAAAATGATGCTGAAATGAACATGGGGGTGCAGATATCTTTTCAAGTTAATGTTTTCTTTTTCTTCAGATAAGTACTCAGAGATGGAATTTCTAGATCATATGGTATTTCTATTTTTAATCTTTAAAAAGATTTTATTTTCTTTTATATTTAAGACATTCATTTATGAGAAAGAGAGCAGGGGGGAGGGTCAGAGGGAAAGGGAGAGAGAGAATCCCAAGAAGACACCCTGGTGAGCACAGAGCCCCATGTGGGGCCCAATTCCATGACCCAAGAGGATGACCTGAGCCAAAATCAAGATTCAGACACTTACCTGACTGAGGCACCCAGGTGCCCCTCAAGGTTCTATTTTTAAGTAATTTTGACATCCAACATAGGACTTGACCTCATAACCCCAAGATCAAGAGTTGCATGATCTACTGACTAAGCCCACCAGGCACCCCTATTTTTAGTTTTTTTTGAGGAATCTCCATGTTGTTTCCATAGTGACAACTTATATTCTCTCCAACAGTACACAAGGATTCCCCTTACTCTACATCCTTGCCAACACTTGTTGTTTTTTGCCTTTCGGATAATAACCCTTCTAACAGGTGTGAGGGGATATGTCATCATCATTTTGATTTGCATTTCCCTGATGCTGAGTGATGTTGCACATCTTTTTGCATGTCTGTTGGCCATCCGAATGTTTTCTTTGGAAAAATGTCTATTCGGATCCTCTGCCCATTTTAATGGGATTATTTGAAAAACAATTCCCCTTATCACTTATATGATTTGCCAGTATCTTCTCCCACGTGGTAGGTTGCCTTTTCATTTTGTTCATGTTTTCCTTCACTGTGCAGCAGCTTTGTAATTTGATGTAGTCGCACTTGTTTGTTTTTGCTTCCGTTGCCTTTGCTTTGGGTGTCAAATCCAAAAAAATCATTGCCAAGACTGATTTCAGTCTTTGATTGTCTTTTTAATTTAAATTTCCAGCCATGGGACTGCTGGGTAGAAATACATGTATTATGGCCTTCAACACTAAGCTGTCCGCAGAACAGGGGTACTAGGATAAGTAACTGTGAGTGCAGGTTTTTCCAGCCCCTCACCACGAGTACGTACTAACACCCTCTTTAATCTTTGGTGAAAATAGACCACCCCTGCATCTTTTTTTTTCTTTTTTTAAGATTTTACTTATTTAATAAAAAATAAGAGCATGTGACAGCAGGGGGAGGGGCAGAAGGAGAGGGAGAGAGAGAATTTCAAGCAGACTCTGCCCTGAACGTGGAGCCAAGTGTGGGGCTCAATCCCACAACCCTGAGATCAGATGCTTCACCAACTGAGCCACCCAGGCACTCCAATAAGACACTTTCACTTTTATCTCATATTATCTTCCTTTATTTCCAACCAACATTTCTATTTTTTTTTTAATTTAAATTTTAGTTAGTTAATATATAATGCAATAGGGTTTCTGGAGTAGAAATCAGTGATTCATTACTTACATGTAACACCCAGAGCTCATCACTTAACAAGCACCCTACTTCCTCCTCATCACCCATCTAGCCCCTTCCCCACCCACCTCCCTCCAGACATCTTCAGTCTGTTCTCTGTGTTAAGAGTGTTCTATGTTTTTTTCCCTCTTTCCATTTTTTCTTTTCCCCCTTCCCATATGTGCATCTGCTTTCTCTCCTTAATTCCACATATGAGTGAGATCATATGCCAGCCAACATTTCTTAATCAGCTACACTGATTCTTGGATTGTCCTCATCCTTAAAGATCCAAAAGATAAATAAGATCTAATTCCTGTCAGAGGAAAGCCACAAAGAAAATGACACAATGTAAAGAATACAAGAATAGAATATGTAGGCTCATAATAATATTAGGATATGAAGCTAATAATAATAATAATGATAGGCTGATAATAATAATAGGATAAGTTTGTGGCCAGGGAGACAGTAGCAGGAGTAGCTCACTATCCCTGGAGGAGCTCATGAAGTCTTGAGTGGGGACTAAAAGAGCAATAAGAGTCAAACAGATGAAAATGTGAAAATCTCAGGGCACCTGGGTGGCTCAGTCCAGGGTCTGGCTCCGTGCTCAGTGGGAAGTCTGCTGGAGATTCTTCCTCTCGCCCTTTCTCTCTGCCCCTTCCCCTGCTCACATGTGCACTTTCTCTCTCAAATAAATAAATAAATAAATCTTTAAAAAAAAAGAAACTATGAGAATCTCCTTTCCTTACCTAGGAATCTTAAGTGATAAAACATAAAGGCACCTTGCCATTTTTGGTGAAGAGTGAAACACTGAGACTGGGAAGAGTAAGATTCCCAGCAGGAAACAGACTAAGGGGTAATCGAGCCCTTAAAAAATGGTTAAAATGGCAAATTTGGGGATGCCTGGCTGGCTCGTTCAGCTAAGCAGCTGCCTTCAGCTTGGTTTGTGATTTCAAGGTCCTGGGATTCAGTCCCTCATTGGGCTCCCTGCTCAGAGGGGAGCCTGCTTCTCCCTCTGCCTTCCGCTCCCCCTGCTGTGCTGTCTCTCTCTGACAAATAAATAAAATCTTTTAAATAAATAAATACATGGCAAACTTTATGTTTTGCATATTTTACCTCAAAAAAAAAAAAGAAAGAAAGAAAGAAAGAGGAAATATCCATAGGTTCTACTTCAGGGAGGAGAAACATAATGTCCTTCTCCTTAAGTGTGGGCCACAGAGGAGTCATTTTACAGTACGGACTCCAGGCAGACACCCCCTCAGCCAGGTCATCACGGTTAAGGTCAAGAGTGTAAGCCACGGTGATGCTGTGTGCTCTTGACGCATGTCGAAATTATGTACTCTTGATACACGTTGACCATGGCACTTCACCAGAGTGGTCTTGTTGAAAACCCACACCCTCAGCCTAATCACAAGAAAGACACCAGACAAATCCTAGTTGAGGGGCATCCTGCAAAATACCTGGCCTATCCTCTTCAAAGTTGCCAAGGCTGTAAATAACTAGGAAAGTCTGACAAATGTCACAGCCCGGAGTAGTCCAAGAAGACATGATAGCTAAAGGTCATTGTGGTATCCTCCATGGGACCCTGGAATAGATAAAAAAGGATGTTCGGTAAAAACAAAGTCTGAAGAAAGTATGGAATTTAATTAAAATGCATCAATAAATTTTTCTGCAAATTGAAAACTGTATTAAAAACTAGGGGCGCCTGGGTGGCCCAGAGGGTTAAAGCCTCTTCCTTCAGCTCAGGTCATGATCCCAGGGTCCTGGAATAGAGCCCTGCATTGGGCTCTCTGCTCAGCGGGGAGCTGGCTTCCCCCTCTCTGTGTCTCTGACTCCCTCTCTGCCCACTTGTGTGTCTATCAAATAAATAAATAAAATCTTAAAAAATATATATAGTCTAGGGGTACCTAGGTGGCTCAGTCATTTAAGTGTCTGTGTTTGGTTCAGGGCATGATTCCAAGGTCCTAGGATCGAGTCCCACTTCAGGCTCCCTCTCTGTCTCCCCGACCCCTGCTCATGCTCTCTCTCACTGCCTCTTTCTCTCTCTCTCTCTCAAATAAATAAAATCTTTAAAAATAAATAAATAAATTTAAATAAAATTTAAAATAAAATTTTAAATTTAAATAAAAATTTAAAAGTCTTTAAATTTTTCTAAAAGGTGGTAGGTAATTGAAGGAAATTCAAAGATGGAATCATTTACAAAGTTGTAGGTGGTGTTGGAAAAACCAACAAGGAAGGGTTAGCATCTAGGAGCAGATGACTGTCAGTCTAAAATGGAAAGAGGAGAACATTGGTTCTGGTAAGGCCAGCCTCAGTGAGCAATTAGCTGTCAGAGAGAGACCCCTGACAGGAGCTGCCTTTAGTAGAGAAACAGCCACAGCCAGGCTGGAGGAGTAGAGGAACTCTACCTCCAAGTCATTCTCCACACACCCGCTCCTATGCTGCCAGTGCCTTCCTTGGGCCAAATTCAATCAGAAGCCTGGGAGACTGGGAGCCTGCCCATGGCCCCACACGAAGGTCAGCCTCCGTGGAGAAGGGTGAAGGGTGGACCCAGAAGGACAAATGGGAAGTATCCAGCGCCGGGTAGCATAAAGAAACTGGGAGGATGGTTCTACCAGCTGAAGTTTGGGGCTTGAGCCAGAGTTTTAGGCTGGAGCCTGAACATGAAATCAAGCCTTAATATCTGTTTGGATTCCTTTGTGATACCCTTGAGTGGCACCTTCACCCACAAACTCTTAGAAGGAAAGAGAGCACTAATGGTTTCTTAAGACATAGGTTTGTCTTGTTAATCTTACAAATAAAACAGTAATTTTGTAACGAAAATGGTTTTATTCAGGAAGAGCAAAAGAATTGCAATTTGGGACAAGGAAACTCCAGCAAAGCCAACTACAACAACTCTTTACAGAGCTTAGAGGGGGGTTGGGAAGGCTGTTAGAAACAAAAAGTCCATTGGCATAAACGAGAAGTTTGAAATATAGTGGCTTTTCATTGGCTGAGTTGTGACAGCTCTCATTGGCTGGGCTGTTGCTTGGCCTGGAGAAAACCTTTTCTTCCTCTTGCTGGGGTGGTCTGGACTTGCAGGTTTGTTTTGGGTTGCGTCTGCAATTGGCGGAAGAGTGGTAGGGTATGAGAGCTCCTCCTGCACTCCGCTGGTTCCATTCCAAAGGAGGTTTCCTTTCACCAATTTTCATACCATAGTTTGGGGCACTGGGACCCATTCTGGGACCCCATCATTATGGCTCCAAACTGATTGGATTGGGGAGCAGCCCTCTACTCATTGGAAGCTTTCTATAGGCTGTTCAATGTCTGATGACGTGGCCTGAGGTGAGGACCTCACCCAAGTGGGCCATTGCCCAGGGGAGAGTGACTGATGGCACCAATCGCATTGCACCTGGAGGGAGTCTGAATGCAGGACCCACAAATAGGGATAGGGACGGAAATGGTGGAGTGGTGGTGAGTTTCAGAGAGAGAAAGGAGGCCACAGGCAGAACCCTTCAGCCAGAGAAAGCAGTAGGAAAGTAGAAGCTCACGGTATCGGGGCGCCTGGGTGGCTCAGTGGGTAAAGCCGCTGCCTTCGGCTCAGGTCATGATCTCAGGGTCCTGGGATTGAGTCCCGCATCGGGCTCTCTGCTCAGCAGGGAGCCTGCTTCCTCCTCTCTCTCTCTCTGCCTGCCTCTCTGCCTACTTGTGATCTCTCTCTGTCAAATAAATAAATAAATAATCTTAAAAAAAAAAAAAAAAAGAAGAAGAAGAAGAAGCTCACAGTATCGAGGAGAGCAGCAACTCCACGGCCATGGTAAGAAGTCGAAGAGAAAACTCCCAAAAGGAGAAAGAAGCTCCATCTTGAGTGTGGTTGGCTCCACTTCGGAGGGCAGGTGCTGGAGGCACTGTTGGCCTTCGGGATGGAACAGCTGGGGGCGGAGGGGGGTGGTGCCCAGGGATGGTGACTGGTTGTACGGCCTCTGAGCACATCTCGTTGCTTCCTGAGGCATCACGGAACAGACTCCTCTCCCTGGAAGAGGCCTGTGTGGGTCTTTCCTTGTGAGTGGTGTGCGCTGGTCCCCTGCTGCTTCGAGGGCGTGCCCATAACTTCGATCAGATCATGAGTTTTATCACTTTTGTGTAGTTGGGAATGGGGACAGGTAGATAGTGGCAGGGGTCCGATCCCTCTTTCTCCTGTGCACCCCCAGGGCCAAACATGGCAGCTACTTAATACCACCTGTTGAACGAAGCATGTAAGGCTGTGCTAAACTCAACCTTTTCTTTCTTGGCAGAAATACAATAAAATGGGGTCATTTTATCCCTGACGACTTTACCTGGCTATGTGTTCTTTTAGCCCAACTTTTTGTTGTTGTTGTTTTGTTTTTGTTTTTGTGTTAGCTCCTTCCTTTTAATCTGGGAAACTGATGAAAGGTTTTGATTAATGAATAACTTTTTTTTTATGAGTTTGCTTTCTTCATTTGGACACTGTGAAGGGAGTTTGGGGATGGCTAGAAGTTCGTCAGGGTGAAACAGACACCTGTCAACTTTTTAAAAATGTGATTAAACTACTATGTTTAGGAAAGCTGTTGACAGCAAGCCTTGTTTAATTCTAATTATCTTGACTTATAATTAAGATGTCAACATTTTTAAATTTAAAAGAAGCACTTGCACGTCTGTTGTTACAGTTTTTGTTATTTAATCCTCTGTTTTCCTGATAAGAATTATGTCTCCAACAAAGGCTTTCTTGCATTTTGTTTGGCACAGAATTTTCCTGGGAGAAAAAAAAAAAACGGTTTCCTGGCAACACGTTTTGAGTGTTTCTATCTGTGTTAGAAATCTATGAAAATGCTAAAATTGGGGGCATCCACTGGCCTTTATTATCTGCTTGCCTGGTGAGATACATGGCACATAGAAAGAAAATGAGATATTGAAAAATCCAGTGGAGACCGCGTGACCCATGTTTTTCTCTCCTCACTCCTGCTTCCAACACAGTATGAACTAATTAGCCAAGTGTTTTAAAAATCAAAGCAAGCAATCCTTAAGTGCAAGCCCTGGTGGCCGAAAGGAGAAGGAAATAACCACCTGATATCTTGAAAGGAGGGCTGAAAAAGGAGTCATGGTTTCCTTGAACCATTTTGAATAATTGCCTGCAGGCTCCCAAATGCTCACTGGCATTTTTATACCCATTTGTTTAATAAAACAAAACAAACCATCAGATTTATTTTTGCTTCTGTGAATGCTGTTTCTTTGGTATGCATGCCTGCTGGAGAAATGCCCTCTCAAGTATGTTTTGATTTTTCTACATGGCAAAATCTTTGTTCCCATAGGGTTTTATGGGAAACAGCCCACCAAAGCAAGGGCTCCTATGGGTACGAGGGAGAGGGAATGGTGGAGGTTCCTTTGAGGGGTGCCTGGGTGGCTCAGTGAGTTAAGCCTCTGCCTTCAGCTCAGGTCATGATTTCAGGGTCCTGGGATTGAGCCCCGCATCGAGCCCCACATTGGGCTTTATGCTCAGCGGGGACCCTGCTTCCCCCTCTCTCTATGCCAACTTGTGATCTCTCCCTCTTTGTCAAATAAATAAATAAAATCTTTAAAAAAAAAAAAAAGTTTCCTTGGGTAAAATGTTGGGAGCTGAGAAGCCAGGATTTAATTGGTGGAGAAGGGACTTAGGTAAACATGATAACATTTTTCTGAAGTTAAAAAAAATCGCCTTCTCCTGAAAGGTGATTTACAAAGTGGCCATGAAATATACATCAAAGATTTTGTTAAAGACATGACAAGTGAAAAGTGGCTCTGTTAGAAGTTGGGTTTTGTGGAGTTTTTTTTTACCCCTATATTCTGAATTTTGATCTTTTGATGATTTTCGGGTAGGAAGTCATTAAATATTTTGAAATTAATTTTTGTACTTTTTAACTCCTTTTTTTAAGGAATTTTTCTTCTCTTTCTCTCTCTCTTTTAGGATTTTACTTATTTTTTGAGAAAGAGAGAGTGAGAAGGATCAGGGATCTGCTTCTCCCTTTAGGAGGAGCAGGGAGCCGAGCAGGGAGCCCAGTGCGGGACTCCATCCCAGGACCCTGAGATCATGACTTGAGCTGAAGGCAGATGACTTGAGCTGAAGGCAAGACGCCTAAGGCACCCAGGCATTCTTAAGTATTATTTCAGAAATTATTTCAGAAATCTTTTATTTTTGACTTTTTAGGATGTAATTTCTGATTTTTGAAAATCTGCAAGAACACTATGAAAAAAATCCTATGTGCTCTTGACCCATGTTTTCCTAATGTTAGCATCAGATATAGCCACAGCACAGAAAAGAGTGTGCAGTCTGTGGACTTTGTTCCATTCTGGAAATTCTTCAGTCTTTCTTTGCATTTCCTCACCTTGACTTCTAGAAAGTTCAGACCACTTTGTATAATGCCGGTTTTTTTTTGTTGTTGTTGTTGTTTTTTAAGATTTTATTTATTTGACAGACAGAGATCACAAGTAGGCAGAGAGGCAGGCAGAGAGAGAGAGGGAAGCAGGCTCCCTACTGAGCAGAGAGCCCGATGTGGGACTCGATCCCAGGACCCTGAGCCGAAGGCAGCGGCTTAACCCACTGAGCCACCCAGGCGCCCCTGTATAATGTTGTTTTGATTTGTTCAATGTTTCCTCATGATGACACTTAGGTTCTGTAGTTTGGGTGGGGCGGAGGTGGGGAACACTAAGGCAAGATATCGTATTCTTAGTGCATCATATCAAGAGGCACAAAATGCTGATTTATTCCATCACCAGTGATTTTAACTTCAAACACCTTTAAACGTGCATTAAGTGGTTTCTTCCAGGTAAATGTTTTTCTCTTTACAATTAAGAACTATGCTGTAGGGTTCCTGGGTGGCTCAATCAGTTAAGCTCAGGTCATGATCCCAGGGTCCTGGAATCGAGTCCCACGTCGGGCTCCCTGGTCAGTGGGGAGCCTGCTTCTGCCTCTCCCTCCGCCACTCCCCCTGCTTGTGCTTACAAGCTCTCTCTCTCAAAGAAAAAAAACCAAAATCTGTAAAAAAATAAGTAAATAAATAAAAAGTATGCTGTAGGCCGGTATTAAGACACATCGTAAATGTCTTGTTTCTTGGCATATTTTCATCATCCATGAATTTTGTCCTCCATTAGTGACATTATCCTTTAAAAAGTGATCAGCCCATTTGATAGCAGAATGAAAACATCTCATTATTCTAATTTTGTATTGCTTTCATCTCTAATGAGGTTGAATATTTTTCTTCTGTTTAGCAGATACTTGTATTAACCCTTTTTGGGAATGGTCTGGTTAGAGGCTTATTTATTTTTTCCCCCACTGTGATTTTAGTGGAGGTGTTTTTCCTACTGATTTTGGATGGTCCTTTTGTAGTTCATCCATTGTGCACCAAAATCTTCCACTATACATCGGTTAACATAAGCTCACAACCAATAAGTGACTAATCCTTCCTTGTAAAGAGAAAACCTTTGGAGTCTGAGGAGAAGGGAGTTACAGAGGAAGTAATAGCTTCCCTCTAGTTATCTGTGGGCTTAGGTAAGTTATGCTGGGTTTCCTTGTTCTTCTACCTGTTATTGCCAGGTCCAGAAAGCCCATCATTCCCATCCTGTGACAGGCTTGTGATATTTCAGTAGCGTGGGGCAAGGGTTGGGGGTTCTGAAAGGTTAGGGAAAGCCTACATCCCTGACAACCCTGAGCGGGGAAGGCAGTAGCTTCGAGGGTGTTACCCCCATATTGTGATGGTGTGATAGTGAGGCAGTAAAAGAATTCGTTCGGTTGGGCACTGCAAAGGGTGACAGACAATTCTGAGCTCTCCCAGCCTTGGTTGGTTCCCAAGGTGGCTTCTGGGCTGCTTTCTTGCTGTGCTGTTATTATGCCACACGTGTCCTCAAAGAGAAGGAATGGATTACTATCCCCAACATTCACTCAGTAACGTTAATTCTGATAACCATCACTTTTGGAAAGGAGGGACTAATGTCCATTGATCACTTAATTTTGCCTCCATCTAACCCCATCTAATGCCTCAGTCATATTTTTATCATCCGAAAAATTTTGACCCTGACAGAATTATCTGAATTTTTCTAACATGTTGGGCTATGAATGGTCTAGCCTTGATTTCTTCATGTTTACCTCCCTGGTACCACTGCAGGGATGGAAGTGGGACTTCCCACACTCATCCTGAGTACTTCCAGGGTTAGACAAGTCTATCTGCATAGATAATGGCCTTATTTATTTAAACTTTAAGAGCTTACGTATTTAATTTTTAAAAGTTAGTACTAAATATATATTTACCTTGCAGTCCACAATTACATTCTTGGGAATTTATCCCAGAGATATGAAAATTTATTGACACAAAAAACTGTACATTATTGCTTATAGCTGCTTTGTTTGTAATAGCCAAAACCTAGAAATAGACAAAATCTCCCCACTAGATGAATGGCTAAATAAACTGTGGCACAACCATACCGTAGAATACCACTCAGCAGTAAAAAAAGAATAGATGAAGGACACCTGTGTGCCTCAGTTGGTTAAGTGTCTGCCTTCAGATCAGGTCATGATCCTGGAGCCCCTGTGTCGGGCTCCCTGCTCACTGGGGAGCCTGCTTCTCCCTCTCCCTCTGCTGCTTCCCACGCCTGTGCTCTCTCTCTCCCATTCTATCAAATGAATAAATCTTTAAAAGAATAGATTATTGATATACCCAACAACTTGGATGGATCTCAAAGACATTTTGCTGAGTGAAAATGCCAATCCCAAAAGATCACATGGTGTATAATTCCATTTATATACAACATTCTTGAAATGACAAAATTATAAAGACGGAAGACAGATTAGTGTTTGCCAGGGGTTAAGAATGAGAGGATGACAATAATGGGGTTGTACAAGAGGGATCTTTCTGATAACGGGGCAGTTTTGTACCTTGATGGCAGTGATGTCACATGGGTCTAGGGAGTCTACACAGGTGTAGTAAAATGGCACATAAATGTATATACACATTGTCCCAATGCCGGATTCCTGGAGCTAATATTGTGCTATAATTATGTCATATGGAACCATTGTGAGAAAACAGGCGAAGGGGATATGTACATCTCTGCCCCTCCTTTGCAAATGCTTGTGAATCTACAGTTATTTCAAAAATAATTTCTTTTTCAAAAAATTAATACTACTGCCTTCTAAAAATTGGTCCTGCTACCCTTCCCACGGCTTTTAATGAAGGCACTCTTTCTGTACCCCACAGGAAACACAAAGCAGAATTTGGGAGATCTTCCTGAGTGTGAGCCAGTCATGCTACTAAATCTGTTTCCAGAGCTGTAGGGCTGGGTTGTAACCCTGCCCTTGACCCTAGTTTCCTGACCAAGGAGAAACAGAGAAGTATTTGGGGGTCTCAAAGCACATCTATCCTTAACTTTATTTCAACTCGTTTGCTTTATAGCTGCAGGGTTTTTGCATTTAATATTTTTTGTTGTTTTTTGTTCTGGGAAGTCACTTCCAAAGGGTGTTGCCACTAGGTCAAGTTCACACATGGTGTCTTCAGTCTCTCCTCCAATTATTTTTTCTCTCAATCTGTAAACATGCTGAAAATGTTCAACCTCCTCTTTACACACCACAGAGCATCTCCTTTCAGCCACAGTGTTCCTGGCAGCTACAAATCCTGCCTTTCTTGAACCATGAGCATCTCCAAAGAGTCATCTGAGGTCTACCCTTCTTTATGCTTTCTCATCCATAATTTTCCGGCAATGTGGCCTCAGCTGGTCCAGTAAAAACTACAGTGAAATCAAACCAGGAGAGACTGCTTAGTGGAATATATAATTTCTGAGGCTTCCTTTGGCCTTTTCATTGAGAATAGCTAATTTTAAATTAAAAATTGGAAAAGGGAAGTCCCTTCAAATATATATAAAAAGTAAAGCAGCTTCTTCTTTATTTCAACTGTTTTCCAAAAGGGCCATGGCTGAAGTTATGGCCAGGGGAGTTGAATGAAAGCACAAACTCCTATTTTAATGGCTGCCTTTTCTGGTTTCAAGGTCAACCACAAGGTCAACAAGCCATTTGCCAAGTAGTAAACCCATTGTGTCTGTTTAGTAGATGAATGCCCTTCTCCCACAGGTGGTTTTCCTCACCCGAAAGTGTTTTCAAATATCTAACTGAAAAGGTTTTTTTCAACGGTGTTCTACAAAGGGAAAAACTAAATAATGACATCCAAAGGAGATCTTAAAAATAATTAAAATTCCATATATTTCTAGACATGGAAATGCAAAAAAAAAAAAAGAACAAATTTTAAAAACAATATCTGTAATATAACCCAAATTTCAAAACTACATAAGCTTATATTTGAATGTGTTTTTGAAAAGGATCTGGAGTAATGAATCCAATGTTACCAGTGGTTCTTTCTGAATATCTTCAAATATTTCTTCAATAACGCTTTTTATTTTGTTCATGTTTTTATATTTTGCATTTTTATACAATTAAAAAGTAGTGGTTTTATGTTTAGAGAGAATTAAACTATTTTTGTTTTACTGAAAAAAAAAATTTCCCCTGAGGATGTTTTGTAGTTTTGAGGAATTTTCATTGCTAAGATTACTAAGGTTGTTCCGCATAAAACTTTTTTTAAATTACCATGGGCATCTCTGCAACAAAGTTCTGAATATCAGCAGTTTTGCTTGTGTTCCTACCTTGAGGGGATATTTATTAAACCACTGGAAGTACTCCAAAGCTTTCTTAAATGAAACAAAACGGCTCCCTCCCTGTCTGGGTAAAGACCCCACATGAAATTACAGCACACCTTTTCCTATCCTGTCCAAACAGCCGCATGAAATGCCTGAGCTTAAAACACACTCGTGGGAGTTTCTTCATGCACTGAAAGAGTTTAACCCCGAAAAGATCTCCTCTCTCCTTGGCCAAAGTTGTCTTATTAGAGAGTCCAGGAAGTCTTGAGAAAAGCAGATGTGGCAGTTACCCCTCCCAGCACTCCCCCCCTACACCCCCCCCCCCGCCCCCCGCGGTCAGGCGATTTTTGGCAGGTAGTTTTTGTTGTTCCTTTAAAAGTTGTTTGGGAAGATCTCTTTTTATTGTCATAGATCCAAACACTTGTGAGTGGTTTTAGTTCTTGAGTCACCAGCAGGCAGTATCCTGGGCTTGCTCTGTGTTGCAACTTAGTTTCTCTTAATCTGATGACAGTGTTTAAAGTGATGGGACAACCCCCGCCAAAAAAAGTACAGGGACCCAAAATAGGATTCAGTGTAGCGTAGGGACATCACAGCCACCATTGCCCGTTGTTTGGTGTGGTTCTTAATTGAATAATATAATTTATCAGTTTTCATTTTAAAATAAAGCATAATTACAATTTCAAAAACGAAATGAATGGATATTTTCTTTTTAAAAGTAACAAAATTCCTTACTTCCCTAAAGAAATGTAAAATAATTTTTACATAATATTAATTTTACTGTAATTTTTTAAAAATAGCCAGTGTTTTGTTTTTATTTTTTTAAAAGATGTTATTTATTTATTTGACAGACAGAGATCACAAGTAGGCAGAGAGGCAGGTAGAAAGGAGGAAGCAGGCTCCCCGCTGAGCAGAGAGCCCGATGTGAAGCTGGATGTGAGGCTCTATCCCAGGAATCTGGGAGCATGACCTGACCCAAAAGCAAAGGCTTTAACCCACTGAGCCACCCAGGCGCCCCTACTGTAATTTTAATTTGAGTTATATTTAATCTGTGGGTTTATGTGGAGATAATTAACATCTTTATGATACAGAGTCTTCTAATCCCTGAACATGTTAGGACTTGCCGTTTACTTAAGTCTTTTTTAAATATCTTTCAGCAGAGTTTTATAATTATTTCCATTAAAATCTTCCACCTCTTTTGCTAGATTTATTCCTAGATACTTTAGGTTTTTGTTACTATTAAAATAATACTTTGAAATTGGTTTTCTGCTGTTGTGTTGGAACGCAGTTGCATTTTGTGTATTTCACAAACTTTCCAAATTTCTTTAATTCTAACAAATTGTCTCTCGTTTCTTTGTGTTTGCTATGAAAACAGTCAAAAAGCAGATTTTTTGTGTTTCTTTTCAATTCTTATTCCTTTCATTTCTTTCTTTTTTTTTTTTTTCTACCTTACTGCAGAGACAAGGACCTCCAGTATTATGTGGAGTAGAAGTGGTGATGGTCCACTTTCTTGTTTTATTCTTGAGTGTAAGGGAATGGTTTTAATATTTCACCTTTAAGTATTATATTTGATGTAGTGTTTCCCTCCCTGGTAGGGTTTGTTTGCCTAGTCATATACTCATGAATTATGGCTGAATTGTATTGACTCTTTTTTCTGTATCTAATGAGAGGATCATACGTGGGTTGTTTTGTTTTGTTTTGTTTTGTTTTAAAGCCCTTTAATCTTACAAAAGGTAAGTTAAAAGAGATTTTCTTTGTTGAACCAAACTTCTATTTATGGAATATACTGAGTCATTGTCATGATATAATCAATAGCAAACATTTACTGCTTGTAGCAGCTATGATAAAAATGCTATCTAATAGACTTTTTATAGTGGTGTATTTTAAAAGCCTCTTCCTCCAGCCCCCTTCTCTCACCTTTTTTGGCTTTGTTGGGTGACATTTTTCGTAAGCACAGAAAAACACTGGACAACTTAATGACGCCATTCATCTTCCTGTGTCCATGAACATTGGATATATGCATCATAAAATTTGCTTAATTATGTAAAGATCCTTGAACATAAAAAACGAGTTTCCCTCAGCTAAGAATCCAAGCTGTCTTTTTAAAAAGTAGTTTCTTTTTGCAACGTGCTTCTGAATTAGTAGTATTTGAACTCTGAAGTGTGTAGCGATCTAGGAAACCACATTGGAAAGATGTGACGCAGGGGGCCCTTGGCTTCCTTCTCCCTCTGCGCCACCACTGTTTGGTAGCACTCTGAGCCATGACGTCTCCGCCCACGACCTGGCATGATCCCTCAGAGTGGAGCCTGAGCGAACAACCCTGAATTCAGAGTGACCAAACATTGAATCACAGTATTGTGCCAAGGAATTGGCACATTTGCATGTAGGGACCTTTCTAAAACTCCCACACTTCCAAGGAAAATGACCATGGTCGGGCTTTCTCCCCTCAAGAGTCACAGAATTAAAATTGAAAATATATCGTCCACACATCAGTTGTCTTGTGAGGTAGAAGTACCGCATCATGAAATCAAAGTATCCTTGGCTTTGCTCTGTGAATCTTTTTCTTTCTTTCATTTAAAAAAAAAATCGGTTTATTTTATTACTGACAGAAAGGATGCATGAGGAGCCAGCAGAGAGGGAGGGAAGGAGCCCCAGAGATGGCTGGTCCTTCCTACTGCCCCTCCCACGGTGGTTCCTGAGAGATCTGTGTTGGGCCAGGAACAGGTGTCGCAGTAATTCTGTTGTTCTTAGGTTTCTCACCACTGGTTTTGGTGGTGTTAACTTGAGCTATGGGCTACAGGGATGTTGTTTGTGGCCAGCCCTTCATGGTTGCCAGGGCCCTGGTAAAAGGTCTGTATGTTCCGTGCCTGTGTAGTGCTTTGGTGGGAGGCAGTGTAGTAAATAGACCAAGATGGAACCTTATTTCTTAGACTTCCAAACCACATCACCTTGGGCATATGATGTGAGTTTTACTGCCTTGCTCTCCTTATCTGTGAAATGGGGGAAATAATCACATTGACCTCCTAGTGTTCTGAGATATGAATCAGGTCATCACTGGAAGTGCCAAGCATCATGTTGTGTCTGGCATCAAGACACTATCTGTCTACATCAGACGACAACTGTCTACACCACCGATGCTGCTACTCGTCCTAATGACCCTACTGCTATTTCTTTCCAGTAGGTCTTCTGGAATAGATTTCCTCTCTTATGGTGGGGCAAGAGGAGTGTTGGACCACATAGGTCATCAAATCTACTTTCTGTGCCACTTCAGAATGGCTTCTACCCTAAAATGTACATTAATTAATGTACATTAAAATGGCAAAATGTACATTAAATTGTCTTGAAGTACATTTAGTTTTATGTTTCTTCCTTTTGAAAGTTTGTAGTATCCAATCCCTGGCCATAAAAATGCTTTCCCAAGTCCTGCTCCCCCTCCTCTGAACCTATTGAGTTACAGAAAGTATACCATAGAGTGTTTTTTGCTTTGACATAATGCTGTCAGTGCTCAGCCTAATACACGAAGAAATAGTGTGCCAGACCTTGAACTGTACACTGAGCACTCAGCAAGGCATTTGCCTCACTTTTCCTGCTCTTGAAGAGTTGTCAGTCTATCTGGGAAATGGGTACATTGATGAACATAACGTGTGGTGGGAAAAGACATATCTCAAAGATTTTCAAGGTTCGGTTGGACAAGATCTTCCTTTCTCAGATTCTTCCTTGTTCCTTTTGGAAAACTCTAAGTGAACATTTTGAAAGAAGTTGCTTCTAAGATTTCTGATGGACCCATGAAGAGAATCCAAAACTTACCAAATTTTGAATTAGGACAGCTGGCAGTCTCAGATTTTAGACAACAGTAAATGTGATGTCATATGGAAAAATATTCCTGGAGGGTTTTTTTTTTTAATTGCAGTATGTGATGTATAGATTTCATGCTTAAGACTAGAGTATCATAAGTTAAGAGAATTTAAAAATGGGAAAAGACCTTGTGTGCCTGAGTAATATGGTAAAACTTTGAATATATGGGGGTCAAGTTTCCTATCAATTCCTGGCCAAACACCTGGCCCAGGAGAGCCAGGTGTTTGGCCAGGAATTGATAGGAAATTATTTTAGGGTGGAAGCCATTCTGAAGTGGCACAGGAAGTAGAATCACTGTGGAGGGGTTGGGCTGTGAAAATCTACTGCTGTTGTGGGGAGTGGAGGTGGAAAGGCTGATGAGCTCTGGCTTCTTGGAATCCTCCCAGCACCAGCCTTGTATGGACCCATCACCTGCCTCCTCCATGCCCTGGCCCAGGATCCTCATTCTGAGATGAAGCTTGAAAGGATTTGTTGGGTTTTGAGAATGAAGAAGATATGAATTGTCAGAGGAGATGGAAAGACCATTCCAGAAGGAGGGAACCATGGATCAATGTGGGAATGAATGTGCTACGTAGAAGGAACAGTTAGGAAGCCAGACCCCCAAAAGCAGGGGAGTGAGGTGAAAATAAAGTTGGTTCTTTGGCTGCTTAATCTGTTCTTGAATTCTAGGCTGAGGACCGGGGGGCTTAATCTTATAGAACTCGCCCCTGTTCACTGTAAACAGGGGGATGGATGAAGAATGCAGATGATGAGGAGGTTAATTTGGGGGCTGAAATGGTGAGAGACAGGAGGTGGGGAACACTGGAGGTAGTGACTGAACTGTTTTCCCTGGATGCTGGTAATGACTGGAGAAGGGAGACATTGGGATGAGTCAGAGGCACCAAAACCAAAGGACAAACTTTTTTTTTTATTATTACATGATCGTTGTCTATTTACTGTGGAAACTATAAGTAACCAAAAGCTTGAAATGAAATGGTCAGTCTCAGTACCCAGATCACCCAGAGATAGTTGTTGTTACTATTTTGGGGTATAACTTGCTGGACACTTTTCCTGTGCATATATTATATACATCTTTTTAAAAATACTGTTTACAAAAAAAGTACTCTTTTCTAATCTGAGTTTCCAGTTGACATATCTAGAACTTTGTCCCACATCAACAAATATTTGTTCGCAGTATTTTAATGTCTACATAATATCCCATTTTCTATCTGTTACTTGTCATGATTTATTCTTGCCAGCCAACTAAGATCATTTCCACTTTTTCTGCTAACAGGCACTAAACCTGTTGCACTTACCTAAACACTGTAATAGATGTTTGTGTGCACATCCTTATTGATTTGACTGAGACATTTTGAATGGATTTGCAGGACTTGGAGATGGATACCTTCTTTGCCATTTGTATCCAAAGATAACTCAGCATTCTGAGCCTGAAGAATTTGGAGCATAATGACTATGTTGTTGACATAAATGAGAAAATATGGAAACAGGAAGAATTGCAGTTGTGAAAAAAGACACAGTAGATCAGTCAAGATTTTTTTTTTTTTTTTTTTTTTTTTTGGCTATAGGTAACAGTAAGCCCTAATAGTTGCTTAAAATTTTTATTTTTCTCATGTAGCAGTAAGTCCAGTGTTGGTGAATGCCAACATTTTTTCAGCTGCTTCCCAATATCATCAAGGACTCATGCTGCTTCTTTTAGCTCCTCCAGCTTTAGCTTGCAGGCTTCTTGTCTCATGATGCTAAGATGGCTGCTGTTGCTCCTGGCATCTAGCCATGTTCAAGTTAGGAAGGAGGTGGAGGTAATGACAGCTGTCTCTATTGTTTTTATGAGGAAAACAGAAGATCCTCCCCACCTCCTTACTTCTCACTGGCTGGAGTGGATGACGTGGCCACCCCTAATTGCAAGTGAGCTTGAGAAAGGAGAGAGGAGATTTGTCCAGATTGACTTGCCCTGTTGCCTAAGGTTCAACCTGAGTTTGGGTTCTGCTAACAAGCCAAAGGGGATGGGGCAGCATCTAGTAAGCAATTCATGATGTCTCTGATGCTATGCTTTGACAAGCTGAGTTATCAGGACATTCAGGAGGTATTGCTGGGGACAGCAAGGAACCCTGGTTTCCAGGCCGGGGCCGCATGGTGGAAGAGAAGATCAGAAAGATCACTGCACAACCACAGAAGGAGCCAAGTTGGCAAGTCACACACATAGGACAAA
The DNA here is from genome assembly GCF_011764305.1 of Mustela putorius furo. Taxonomy (NCBI): domain Eukaryota; kingdom Metazoa; phylum Chordata; class Mammalia; order Carnivora; family Mustelidae; genus Mustela; species Mustela putorius. The sequence goes on from NW_025421341.1 coordinate 26,013,058, forward strand.
GTTAAACAGCAGATTATGAGGTCTGAAGGAGCCAACTGTGGGAAGTGGGAAGAACTCTCATCTTTATTACATTTTACAGAGGTGGATTGATTTCATCCTCCTAATGACACCTGAATCATTCTCCAAATACTACTGAGGGCTTCCCATGGCAGGGCTGGGCACTGGGGTCACAGTGATGAATAAGGCGGGCAAAGCCTGTGCACTTCTGAGCTCACAGACTAGTGAAAGGAGGCACAATACCAACCAGGGAAGCAGATCATGTCAGGTAGAAATCATGCCATGAGGACACACAGAGCTGGACGAGGGGAGAGGTGCACCTCCCACACCCCACTTTACTGCCAAGGGCCCTGAGGCAGGCGGGCCGATGTCCACAATGACCAGGTAGCATTTAGCAGAGCCTGGACCCTGATCCTGGTTGGCTCTGGAGCACAGACTTGGGAATTCGCTTTTTGCCGTGACTTCCTGGGCACCGCCGGCCAAGGCCAAGTGTGGTTGTTGGAACAAAAAGACCGCACTCCCTGCCGTGAGCTGCCTGGGCATGCCAGCCCCAGTTTATGGGCAGGATGGAGACACGGTGAAGCGATCCCAGTCTCCGAACTCCAGCTACTTGGGTTTGAACCAGCACTGCTAAGTGCATACCCTCGGGCGAGTTAGCCTGCTTTGCAGCTAAATTTAGTGCCTTGCTATGCAGAGCACCTGAAACAATGCAGGTTTGGGGCCCACGGGCAGCACTTAACACATGTTCACTGTGTGAGTTGTCACTTGTGGTGGCTTCTGGAGAATCTTGGCACCCTTCGATGTTAATGCTCACAATGCAGAGCAAGCCTCTGAAAGACATCTTTTTTGTCTCCATGTAAGAGACCTCACAGCCACAAATTTATAAACTGCAAACAGCCCGGTGACATGGCAAGGGCCCGTGTTCTCCTGATGGCACATTTCTGAAGCACAGCATGCTCAAAATTTTATCTTCCCGCTTGACATGTTTTTGCAGACGGCACAATATGGAACTGGTCAGACTCCTAATTATGACAGTGGTCCAGAGCCAGAATCCAATCATCCCGTTGACAAAGAACTTGGTACAGAGAACGGTGACCAGCTGTTCCCCATCTCCAGTGAGCAGAGAGTAAAGAGGAAATGGGTTTAAGCTGCGTGAAGGATTTGGGTTATTTATGGCGGAATTTCCTGACAGTGAAGGTTGCTGAACATTAGGGCCGGATTAGAGAGAAGAGTTGGAGGAGCCCCGTCTGTGGAGATTCTGCAGACGTGGTGTTGGGTGTGCGACTGCTGCCGACGGAGCCTTCCAGCTGTGCTCTCCGTCCTGTCCCTCCCTTTCTACCCATGTGGTGCTCGTAACCAAGCGCCCCTTCTTGGAAAGACCAGGAAGGACGAGGGTGGTCTGCAGAGAAGATAAGGGGCTCCTGGTTAACCCATCTTGGGCATTCTGGGTGAGACACATGAAAAATTGGGTTAGTTCACTTTGCACCGAGAAGCCCACCTGGGTCAGGTTCTCACCCCACCTCTCGGCGGGGATGGTCAAGTCGAGGTCGCGGCTGAGCATGGAGGACACAGGGCAGCCCTGTATGAGGCCTGGTGAGTCTCCTCACAAGGCCTATGGGCACTTATCCTGTTATTAGCCTTCAATTCTCAAAAGAAGAACAAAATGTAGGGGGATTGAAAATTCTGGCCACTGTTTTGTTTTTTAAAGATTTTATTTATTTGGGGCACCTGGGTGGCTCAGAGGGTTAAAGCATCTGCCTTCGGCTCAGGTCATGATCCCAGGGTCCTGGGATCAAGTCCTGCATTGGGCTCTCTGCTCAGCAGGGAGCCTGCTTCTGCCTCTCTCTCTGCCTACTTGTGATCTCTGTCTGTCAAATAAATAAATAAAATCTTTAAAAAAAAATTTATTTATTTATTTATTTGACAGAGAGAGAGACTCAGCGAGAGAGGGTACACAAGCAGGGGGAGTGAGGGAGGGAGAAGCAGGCTTCCACTGCTAAGCAGAGAGCCCAATGCAGGATTCAATCTCAGGACCCTAGGATCATGAGCTGAGCCGAAGACAGACGTTTAATGACTGAGCCACCCAGGCACCCCTGCCCACAAATATTTTAAAAGCCAGTCACATGTGGGCTAGAATGAGCATATCTCTGGGCCATAATTCTGCAGATAGGGCCCTCTCCTGTGACCTCTGCTCTGCCGGGCCCTGTTGGCCAGGAGGAGGATGAGCAGCTCTCCAACTTCAAACCCGGACTTGAGGCAGCAGAATTTCTCCTTCAGAATGCAAACCTCTGTATTCATGGTTTGAGCCCAAAGAACTGCTGTTTTGTAGAGCAATAATTATCAAATATTGGCAATCTTGTATGCTTTGATCTAAAAGGAATCATTCACCCCTTCACAAAATAATATTTGATATAAAATGATATAATATTCAATATAAAGCAGAGGGAGTCTACTTCTCCCTCTCCTCCCCGCTCTCTTCCTCTCGAATAAATAAAGTCTTTAAAAAAAAAAAATAAAAGAAGAGTGATACATTGATTTTAAAACTGTATCCTCGCCACCAGTGAGCGTGGCAGCAGGTGTGCGTGGGAACCCAGGGCCTAGCGGTGATTGCTGAGTGCCTGGAGGGGTGAGCGGTCATTTCCATCGTCAACAGCTGACAGACGTTCACTCAGCACTTTCTACACGGCACGCACTGTTCTAAACACTCCGTGCACATTGATGCGTTTCGTTTTCGCAACTCTGGATGGTTGATGTTGTAGTTTCTAGAGTTGCAGACCCAGGCACAGAGCCAGGGCCACCATGCTAGTGGGTGGCAGGGTACGGAGAAACAACCCAGTGCTTAGCCACGGTGCTGCCCTGCCTCTTCCGATCAGGGTGCCAAAGGCCATTCGGGTATTTCAAAACAGGGCATTCATTTTGTGAACACGTTGCTCTACTTGACACTCTTCTGTAAAGGTCCCTTTGGAACCTCCAGGAATGAGACCTTTTCTACCTCAGGCCTTTTTTGTCAATGCAAATCAGGGAGTTTTCTCTTAAACCTGCTAAGAGTCTAAAGGGAAAGTGGGGAGAACCTGGTGGCTTTTATCTTTCTAACGGAGAGAAGGAAAAATATATCCGTGCTGGCTCTCAGTGGAGGCTATTCCTGTTTGCCAAGGTCCCGTGTTTTATATCCTCCTCTGGGGGTCAGACTCTGGAGAAGAGCAGCCAAGGTGACCTGGGCTACGGCTCTGCCAGGGCGGAAGTCTTGATGCCAGGGGAACGTGGGAGAGAAAGGGGCAAGTTCGGGATTAATGTGGCTACTTTGTGATAACCTTTGAGGTGGCCTGTTACAAGAGGTCTTCCCAGTCCATGATTTGGAATAGATTTCTCCTCGCCGTGAGCCACAGAGGTTTCACAGGTACAGGGGATCCAAAGTTCGTGTAGATTTGTTCCTGGAGAGTTGAGCTTCTCAGACTTGATACCTAGGCTTTTTGCTTGACTAGCTTGAAACCCCATCAGGCCTGAGTCTCAGTCACCTCCTCTGAAAACTAGACAATAGGATCAAAACAGTGGAGCTTTAAAAAAAAATAAACCAGTTTGGGCCTCACTCCCAATCTGGTAGATCAGACTGACTCAAGGGGTGAGGTCCAGGCATGTGTGTTTTCTTCAGTTCTCTGGGTGGCTACTAAGAACTTCTAGATGGTTCTAAGGCCCCTTCCATTCAGAGTGTATGCTGACGGCAGGCTCAGTCCTCATTACTCTGTTCATTTAAGAAGTGTTTATTGGATGCTTGCTGGGGGGTAGGCGGAAAACAACCACTGTGCTGGATGCTGGGGGTCCCACAGGAAGGCGCTGGTCAGGCTTGCTGTCTTCAAAGAGCTTGCCGTCTGGTGCAGATGAGCAAGCAGGTCTAAGAGTGAGAAACTCCAAGGTGGGATAAGCTATGAAGAGAGCGGAACAGGGTCCTGCCATGGAGCCACCGGGCGGGGGACTGGAGAAGGCATCTCTAAGGGGAAGCTTTGAGGGGCTGACATCTCAGAAATGGGAAGAAACGAGCCAGGCAGAGCCAGGCTCAGTACAAAGGCCTCGAGGCTGTAACACGCTCGAGGAACAGTATTAAAAGAAGGCCGGAGTGGTTGGAGCATAAAAAGGGAGGTGAGCCTCTGGAGAGGCTGGAAAGGTGCACAGCGGTCAGATCTCCAGCCTTGACCAGGAACCTGCATGTGGACTTCCAAGTGCAACAGGGAGACATTTGGGGAGCCATCGCAGGGGGAGCCATTGTTTGTTTCGTTAGCTTTCCCAAATGAATGGGTTCTCTCAGATTTACGGATTTACGTTTGTATAAGGTCATTTGGGCTGCTCTGAGGAGATCTGACAGGGAGGATTTATGAAATTAGTACTTGATATTTGGCCAATTAGGCCTTACTTTTTAAATTGAGATGCCAGCGAATTCACCCTTTTAGAATGTACAGTTCAGTGGTTTTTTCATTTATTCACAAAGCTATGAACCAACCGCCCAGCTCTGGAGACAATATATCATAGCTCTAGAGATATCGTATCTCTGGAGATAATATATCACCGCTATCTACTTTGAGAATTTAAGAATAATTTGCATTAAGTTGCAAAAATGTGACAGGATAAGAAATCACAGTGCCAACAGAAGAGTGAGTAAGAGAAGGCTTGACGGGAACTACAGAGAAAACATGAAAATGCTTCCTGTTCATTCAGGACATGCACTAGAACTTTCTGTGAGGATGGAAACTTTCTATATCTGTGCTGTTCAAATTGGTAGCCATTAGCCACATGGGGCTGTTGAGCACTTGAAATGTGACTAGAACAACTAACTGGATTTTTTATCTAATTAAATTTAAATTTAAATTAGCCACATATGGCTACCATATTGGATGGAGCAGCTGTATGGCAACTTACAAATTCAGTCTTATCTGAGATCGTATCCCCCATGTCCCCTAGCTCCCTAGTTTCCAAAATGATTGAAATTTTCAAACATATGCTATACAAATTGTTGTATTTAAACTTAATCTTCACTACAAAGAAAAAGCTACAGTGTTCCCACAAGGAATCCAGATGACAGGATTGGGGGAAAGGCAGAAGGGACAGGGGAGCCTGTTCTGGAAATACATCTGAGTGGGAGTCAACTTGGTTGGTACCAGGCACGGGTGACATCTGTACACTCCCAGGAGGGCAGAGGAAAGTCACGAGCTTGGCCTCGGCTTCACAGCTCACAAGGAATAAAAGTAATTCCAAAACCAGAATATTTTGGAGGCCACGAAAATAAGGTTGCTTCTCCGGCTCAGATTGTGGGTTGTGTGTGACAAGAACAAAATGGTGCCTTCCAGGATTCTGTCACCAAACTACCAGTCAAGAAGAATCAGAGAGCCATGAGAGGCTCTATAGACTCTTGTGCTTAAACTCATTAAGTTTTTCCCCCTCCCCAAAGTTCCAGTTATGCTGCTCCTGGGGGGATAGTGGTGGGCTTTTCTATTCTTCAGAAGAAGAAAAGCAGCTCAGGAGTGCCTGTTTTCATTGCTCTTTATTTCCTGGGGGTCCCCCTCCTCTTTCGTTTAACCACCAGGTTTTGCAAATAGGAGGCATACACGAAGACAAACACATTTAAGATGCTTCTTATCCTAAAGCTTCTTGCAGTGTTTCGGAGCAAAAATAAATCCTTGGTATTTATTATGTATGAAGTTATGAAAAGATGAGATAGCCTTTAATGAATATTTTATATTTATCTATAAAATCTGACATGCTGGGGAAACCAGAAATACTCATTGCTCGATAAACTTAGAAGAAAAAAATAACCGACCTCTAAAATTGCAGTGTTTTAGGACAAGTCACAAATGGAGACAGAGATCCCATAAACAACATATTCTAAAGTTTTTTCTTTAGCTAATTTATGCATTAAATATGATATGTTGTGGCTTCCTACTTTGACGTATATATCTTCCTGTATCCTGAAAAGCCAGGTTCATGTTTAGAATTCTTGGGCTCCCAGAGTTCCAGGTTGGAATGTTGCAAATTCAGGAAGCCAGCCCTTCACCCATCCAGGACTACAAGATTCTCCGCCCCCCCATACCCACCAACCTCCCTTACCACCCCCCCCACCCTATGCCTGGGCTGTCCATGTCCCCCTCCCCCACCACCAATGGCTAGCCCTCAGGTCTGAGGAGTGCACACTGGTGCTCCCATCCACACTAGGGAGGACAGACCTCCAGGGGACACCTGCATATGCCCTGTAGGCAGGCGCTTGGGCATTTCAGCCAAGAATGCTGGGGTTCCAAGTGCCTGGAGAACAATCTAGAAGTCTAGACCTCTTCCCTTGCTCTGTGAGAAAGGACATGGCTCAAGGAGGGTCAGAATGGGGCGTCCAAATCATAGAGTCCAGAGCATGGGCCCTGGTGGCCTAGCTCTAAGGGTAGCACTGAATCTTTTAAGAGCAAGTTAACCATTTCAGTGCTTCTGTGTCGAAACCAGCAAGCGGGGATGTTGAAGAGTCTCTCTTGAGTTACCCTTCAAGATCCAGTTCTCCACATGGTCTTTGTTACAGAAATCAGAAGTTTTTAGTTTGGTATTTCCAAACCTCTTGAGTGTTTTTATTTCGATTCTGAAGCTTTATTGAGATATAACTCACATACCATGCAGTTCACCGATTTTACTCATTTTTAGTATATTCCCTATATTCTACGCTGCCATCACCACCATCAGTCTATGAGCATTGCCATCACCCTAAAAAGAAACCCGTATCCATTAGCACTCTCTCCCCTCAATCCCCGCCCTAGGCAACCCCCAATCTTCTTTCTTCCTTCCTTCCTCCCTTCCTTCCTTTCTTTTTAAGATTTTATTTACTTGTCGACACAGAGAGAGACAGCGAGAAAGGGAACACAAGCACCGGGAGAGGGAGAGGGAGAACCATCTCCATCTTAGGACCCTGGGATCATGCCCTGAGCCAAAGCAGATGCTTAACAACCCAACCACCCAAGCCCCACCCCCCCACCCCCCAACGAGTCTACTTTCTGTTTCAACGCATTTGTCTGGTCTTCATGGCATGATTCTGTGCTTTTCAAACTGTTTCCCCTTTCATGGTGTCTGGGCCCAGAGAGAACAGTGTAATTTCAGTACATTCAAACATTTTTATTTGTTTTCTCAGGAGTATGAATCAGTGCTTCCCAAACATTAATCTTCTCGCCTTTTAATGCACGTGCAAATCACCTGGGGAGTCGGGTTAAAAGTCGTGGTGGGTGACTCTGTAGGTCCGGGGTGGGGCCTCAAATCCTAAATTTCAAACAAGAAGAAGGACACGGATGAGGCTTGAGGCATGATTTTAGCCGGAGCAGCCTCCGTTTCAGACAGCGCGTGGAGGACTGTCTTAGTGGGGAAGGCGCCCCTCATCGCCCAGAAAGCCGCGGGAAGCGTGCGTGTGTCTGCACAAGGCAGTGGGCGGGGCTTGGGCTACGTGGGCCTCTGACTACCCTTCTGAAATCTGGGTGGGAGGATACACCCCCCCCCCAACCTTTTTCTTTTTCCTCTCTTCTGTCTTCAGATCTGCGCTCTCCCCGCTGTATGCTGGGCCCCGGATAAGTAGCAGAGATGCCGCCGGGTTGTGGCGGGGGACAGTGTTCAGCCTGGTCTGGTTCCCTGGCTTATCAGGGCTGCACACCCATGTTTCTCTGACCATCTCCGATGCATCAAGGTCATCGGTTCTGATCATGCCATGCGTACTGGAAACTGTGTTCCGTGAAAAGAAATGAGAACCACATTTTCAGCGAGTGTGGTGTTTTCAGCGAGTTCTATGTCCTTGGGTCTATGAACCGTGGATCCGGTGACAGAGATGAGCTGAAACCCGGAGCCTCTGGCTTTGTTCAGGGTGGGGCCTCACCCGGCCCATGTCATTCGGTCGCTGTCCATGGAATAAGTCACTTTCTCTGGGTTTCATCAAATTGTTTTTGTTCCTGTGGTTTCTTGTTAAATAACTGTATCATCAGATCCCACATGAATAAGCCACGGCCAGAAGCAGAAACCAGGCTGTCTTCATCTTCCCTGATGGCCTGTGGAGACGCTCAGAGGGTTCAGCTTTTCCTTCAGATGCAAAATGGGATCACAGGGAGGCTCACATGGGTCTGTGGGGAGCAGGGGCACAGAGAGGCCAGGTGTAATGCCCTCTAAGAGCACAGCGTGGGATGGGGTTTGGTGGATCCAGGCAGCTTGTCTGTGAATAACTCTTGGACATTCTGCAGCTGCAAGAGATGGGAACTCATCAGAAAGGACAGGACTGCAAGCATATGGTGGCCATTTAGGCACATCCCTGATGGGTCACTTTCTGGCTCTCTCTCTGCGGCCCCCTGTCACCCAACCTCCTTGTCAGGTTCTTAGGACTCCTCTTTCTGGCTCTGGCCTTCTTCTGGCCCAGCTACCAGCAGCTCCCCTTGTAAATACCTTACACTCTGGTTTACTGGACGTGTCCCACTCGGGGACATTGTGGTTGGCTGCCCCCGTGGCTCTCTTCATGCTTTCCCCTTGGGCTGAAGGCCTGTCTTCCCTTTGTTGTCTGTCACAGTCACAGTCATACTTCTGGGACATCTTACTTGCCTCCTCTATGATTTTTTGAATTTATTTTATTTATTCATTATTGTGTTTAAGTAGGCTCCATGCCCAACATAGGGTCCAACACGGGACTTGAACTCATGACCCTGAAATCAAGACCTGGGCTGAGATCTAGAGTCAACAGACTAACCAATCAAGTCGCCCAGGAGCCCCTGATGTCTTTGTTTTTTAAATCATCTTACTTCTTTCCCTCCTTGTATTCCACTGTAGTTGGATACTTCTGACAATTTCTTGTTAATTATACTGTTAAAAAAAACAATGCAAATACAACTACCACTTATTGAACATATATTGAGTGTCTGATGTGCTATGATGTGGTTTATAGAAGGGACTTCATTTCCTCTTCCAAACATCTTTGCAAGGGAGCTGGTGTTAAATGCACCACACAGGTGAGAACACACCTGCTGCACAGGTGAGGCCATACTTCCTGCACAGGTGAGAACATACTTCCTGCACAGGTGAGAAAGTTCAAACCTCCCCAGAGTGGTCCCGGCAGATCTGTCATTGGACCTAAGACTGGGTAATACCCAGACCCTCTTAGGTTCCATTTAGATCTATTTACCTCAACCAGAGGTGGCTGGAGCTGATGAAGGAGGGCTCTGGGTTGCGTGCAAACCCTAGGACTTTCCGAGCCAGGAAGGCCTGGGTTTACCTCTTGCATGATGGATTATGGAACTGTTTCTCTTCCTCAGCATAGGGACTGTCATGGCTCATGCTCATCTCCAGGTCATTTTTTCTTTCTTTTGTTTTCTTTTTTTTTTTTAATTTTTTTAAAGATTTTTTATTTATTTATTTGAGAGAGAGACAGTGAGAGAGATCATGAGCGAGGAGAAGGTCAGAGAGAGAAGCAGCCTCCCGGTGGAGCTGGGAGCCCGATGTGGGACTCGATCCCGGGACTCCAGGATCATGACCTGAGCCGAAGGCAGTCGTCTAACCAACTGAGCCACCCAGGCGTCCCTGTTTTCTTTCTTTTTTTAAGATTTTATTTGTTTGAGAGAGAGCGAGCGCACAAGCAGGGGGAGCAGCCACAGAAGTGGGGGAGTGGTAGGCTCCCTCCTTGGAGCAGGGAGCCAGACGCACGCCTCTGGATTCCCAGGAGGGGAGATCATGACCTGAGCTAAAAGCAGATGCTTAACCAACTGGAGCCACCCGTGTACCCTCATTCTCTATTTTTCCAGCAGTGCACATTGTAGCCCTTGGATGGCGTTAAAGGGCATCCCTGCAGCTTTTGCATAATCTGGCAAAGAGAATTTAAGTCATTGGGAAGACAAAACAAGCAAACAGTAGTACCAAAAATTCTAAACAAGGGGGTTGCAGGGAATGTCATAGGTGTGGATGCTTATTTGGTCGGGTTAGGAAATGAATGAAGAGAGAGACTCCTAGGCTCCTGGAACGGTGCCTCCAGGTGCCCCCACAGAAGTGGGCAGGGAACTCCGTACAGCGTGGCTGGTGAGATTCCTGCTCACACGCACACAGGCCAAGCTTCAGACTTGTTTACTGCGTCAGTCTACGTGGGGATCTGCCATGGGAATGGGTGAGTGAAAAACTGGAACACAATGAAGGCAGCACTTGTAAAAAATTGACAGCCTGGGGCACCTGGGTGGCTCAGTGTGTTAAGCCTCTGCCTTCAGCTCAGGTCATCATCTCGGGGTCTTAGGACCCAGCCCCGCATCGGGCTCTCTGCTCAGCAGGGAGGCTGCTTCCCTCTCTCTCTGCCTGCCTCTCTGTCTGCTTGTGATCGCTCTTTCTCTGTCAAATCAATAAGTTAAATAAAAAGTTGACAGCCAAAATCGTGATATTAAATAATATTTAGGGACCTAGGGAAATACAATACAATAAATAATACTTAAAAATTTAAGGGAATTTAAGGGAGGCCTGGGTGGCTCAGTTGGTGAAGCATCTACCTTGGGCTCAGGTCATGATCCCAGGGGCCTAAATTGGAGCCCTACACCAGGCTCCCTGCTTAGTGGGGAGCCTGCATCTCCCTCTGCCTGCTGCTCCCCCCGCCGGCTCGTGCACGCTCTTTCTGACAAATAAATAAAATCTTCAAAAAATAATTTAAGAGCAGAATCTCAATTTTGTTAGAATACATGTCACCAGATGATCTCATTTACAAGTAAGAAAAAGACCAGTGGAGATATCCAAAGGGGTTGAGTCTCAGGGGTGGGACAAGGCGGCATCTTTACTTTATTTTTATGTAGTTTTTAGACTCCCAAATATTCCCCGGCAAACTGTGTTAATCAGAAAAAAACATAAGTGATAATCAGATAATCAGGGAAAAAAAAAAACACAAAAAGCAAGTGATCTATTAAAAAAAAAAAAAAAACCCAGAACTTTAACTCAAAAATATTAAAAGTGAAACAAGATGAAAACAAAACAAGAGCCGCCTTCCAAAGGCACAAAGAAACCAGAGTGTGCCAGGGACAAGCTGGGTAGGAAGGACCATTGTTCCGACCCAGCGTGGCTTTCTTCTTCATCTCCTTTCAAGGGTGTGCACACAATTTCAAAGCTTTTCCTAAGTTTATTTTTCTGACCAGTGGCTTTAAACTGGCTCAGAGAGAACCTTCCAGAGGGAACTGCAGTTTGAAAACATGGTGGAAATTGATGGATTTTCCCCTCCCACACACGCAAGGCTTAGGGAGAGCGTGGAAGGAGCCAGTCTCTGGGGAAGCATGCTCCCCAGGTCCGTCAGTCCTTCCTGGATCTCTCCCACCCCACTCCCTCTCGTGCCCGCTGCCCCTTACTGACAGTGCCCCAGGGAGTGGATGTGGACCAAGAAAGAAAAATTGTTCCAAAGTACTATCTTCACCATCTTGGATTCCTGGAGAGTTCTAGAAGTCGAGGGCTGGGTTTAACTGGGGAGGGGCAGCGAAGAGAAGGATTGTTTGCTTTCCGTCTTCTCCATGGACTCACAGGCCCGCACTACAACCGTAGACTTGGACAAAGAAAACTCCAAGTTAAAAAGGACAGGCCCTGTTTGGCCCAGCGAAACAAGAAAGGAGCACGAAAGCCTCTGGATAAAACCCCCTTGACTTCAGTGGCCAAATGGTCAGGCTTTATTTTCCTTTTGTCTGATTAAAATATGTTTTTAAGTCTTTAGAAGTAAAAGATCACCAAGAAGAAAACTTTCCACGGACCCAAGTAATTTTCTTACGTTTTGGTGGTGCCTTCTAATGCTGTAGAAAATGTTTTCTGAAGGGACTTAGGAATGGGTGAGTTCATGCTGCCTGTTAGGACTAAATCAGCCTGTCCACATTCTAAATGTGTGCATCAGGGCAGGAGGGATAAAATTCCCGGATTAAAACTAATGAACTCCAAGTTTATAAGACTCCTTCTTGCACATACAGCTCTTCCAAACGTCATTTTGATAAGTTAATATAAATGAATCAGAAACATCTGTACCAAAAATCCCCCCTGAATACGCAAGGGCTTACCAATTAAGCGGAAGAATGTTTGGTACAATGTGTTTCAGGTTTTAGCAGATCCAAAATGTTTGAAAAACAGTTAAGTTCTTAACACATTTTGAGAATTTAAAGGGCAGCTGGTTCTCCCCCCCACCCTTAAAAATGGGAATGGTTATTTCTGTTCTTTGTGGTGACTTCTGCTGCTCTTAACTGCCTGGGGAGGGAATTCTCCGAGTAGAGGCCCACATCTCTCAGCTTTGCAAAACGCTGTCCTACCCTCCCTCTCTCTCTCTCTTTCTGATTCTTCAATTTGCTTCGAAGCAGATAATCGTGTGTGTCAGGCACAGGGTTCTGGAAGTGATGATGAGACTGCGTTCTTTCAAGTTGTAGGACCCGTTTCTAGCTTCAGGCGGGGCATTGTTGCCCTGGTGGGTCACTGTCACAATTTCAAGAATTTCACAATCTGGGGAGCCCGGGGCGCTCAGTGGGTGAAGTGTCTTCCTTCAGTCCAGGTCATGATCTCAGGGTCCTGGGATCGAGCCCTGCTTGGTGCTCCCTGCTCAGTGGAGAGCCTGCTTCTTCCTCTCCCTCTGCCACTCCCCCTGCTTGTGCACTCTCTCTCTCAAATAAACAAATAAAATCTTGAAAAAAGAAAAAGAGAAAGAGAGAGAGTTTCACAATCTGTGATACTTATTGGTCCGCTCCTTCTGCTGGTGCCCAAGATGACAGCCAACTTTTGAGGAAAAGAAAAAGAAGACATCAAATCCCTAGAGGATGGGCTGAAAGGTGATGGATCGGCAGGAGGGAAAAAAACAAAGTTCAAACCCCACTAGAACCTGCTGTCAAATACCGCATCGGGTCCAGTCCCTTCCAGCCACTCTCTTATTCTGGGACACAGACTGAGGGATCCCAGCAGATGCCAGCCAAGCAGATGAAAGGGGTTCGTGGGCAGTTCTCTTTCAAGCTCTTTTATTCAAGGAAGCTGCCCTTCCATTTTATTGACTCTCAGTGTCACCATCCTGCAATTTTAATCACTGAGCCCTGAGCAGACATCGGTGAGCTCACCCAACTTGTAATTCTATCTGGACTTCAAGATGAAAGGGGAAACCCTAGCTCATTCTTGTTCCTTCTGTTTCCCCTTCAAGGGACACTGCCAATCTTTCTTAGGCTTGCTAAGTAATCATCATTTAATTGTCTCTGTCGGTTGGACAGTCTTGATTCCCTGAACTTAAAAAATATAATAATAAGAGTAATTAAAAGTGATGGGAGCGTATTGGTAAACAGATGTGAATCTAGGACACCACCAGTCTACCTGACTGTGGAAACAGTGGGACCCCCGCCCCCCATTTAAGTTCAGGGCGGTTAATGAATGATATTTTCCCACGACGTTTAAGAAATCAAAACACCAAAGAGTTAAAGCAGGGCTTCTTCTCACTTCTCTGTGCCAAAATTTGTTTTAGTCTTGTCAGAGCAGATCAGATCATGCCCTTATATGAAACTGTCTCAGCAATTTACCACTTCTGCCAGCCTAAAACCCCAAGGCTTGGCCTGACCCCGCTCCTGCTTTGCACCTCCCTCTCTGTCTCTCTCCCCAACTCTCTCTCCTGCCATGTTCCGATGCACGGACCTGGTTGCTTGTTTCAGGGTCTTAGTAAGCGGTCTCTCTGACCCTCAGACCCCAAAGGAACTGGCTTACCTCCTGTCCGGGGCTCAGCTCGAAGGGGCCCTGATTGGTGAGCAACCCCTAAAACACACATACCACTTTGTATCACACTATTCGCTTTAATTTCCTCACATTGCTGACTGAAATAATCTTGCTTATTGTCAACTTTCCATCACCAAAGAGCAAACACTGAATGACTCGTCTACAGAGACATGGAGAAAAGATTTGCCATTTTCAGTTTTCTTTTGAAATGTTGGGCCTTGCTTGGTTTGTACATGGTGTGTTAACATGCTAGGTAGTTGTGTCTCATGATAGCTTGAGAGAGTTTATTTTATAAATATTCCTCCAGGGTGTAAGGACAAGTCCACCCAAGCCTAGTCTTTCAGAGCTAGATGGCATGACATAAAATTGCAAATCATAGATTCTATTGAAAGGCATTGAGTTCCTTGAATTCGCCCTTCCCAATCTCTGGGCTCTAGATCAGAAATTCTGGCTGAATATATGCAGGGTATGACAGCAAGACTAGGTGGAATTTTAGTCCTGAATCTATTGGCATTTGAGGCATTGCCCTAACCATGGAAGGTATTTTTCTGAGGAGCCCCCAGTCTCCATAAATGGCTAAAAATCTGGACACCAGAGGCTGATGCTCCTCTTCTCCCACAATCCCAAGCACATGAAGAAGTAGCCAATCTTGAAAAATAATCCTGGGCAAGCGGGTGCCGGGGGGCAACCTTCGGAAATGAATGAGGACGAGTGTGCAGGCTGAATGCACGGGGATGCGGATATAAGGAGAAATGACAAAGAATTTCCAAAGTTGTGTTAAAAAAAATTCAGAACTTCCAAAGACCATCAGCTTTAATAGGATATGGGATACTTTCCTCTTAGTTTTTAATCTTTCCTTTAAAAAAAAAAAAAAAAGGCAAATTGCTACCTCCTTTGTAACGGAGAACCCAAAGACAGATTCTTAGGCCTGCAGAGGTCAGGGAACCTAGTTTTCAAGCCAGGATCCTACAGGAGTCTGACAGCACGGCAAAAGCTCTTTTTAAGGAAATAGGTTTGTTTTTCTTTGTTGGGATGCCCTGAGAGGTGAGGCGTGTTTTCGAAACTTCAGGACTCCCTCACTAATTTTGGATTTGTCGTCCAGGAATTTAAACAAACCCTTCTCCAATGAAGGCAAGGAGCCCAAATGCCTACGGGCTTGCTTGCTTCTTTCTCTCTCTCTCTCTCTTTCTTTCCTTTCATTCTTAATAAAATAAGAATTTTATTAATTCTTAATAATCAGTTGGTTATTCAATCTGGCTGCTGTTTCAGGGGGAGTATCTCTTTTAAGATTTTTTATTTATATCACACAGAGAGATCACAAGTAGGCAGAGAGAGAGGGGGAAGCAGGTTCCCCACTGAGCAGAGAGCCCGATGAGGGGCTCGATCCCAGGACCCTGAGATCATGACCTGAGCCGAAGGCAGGGGCTTTAACCCACGGAGCCCCCCAGGCACCCCACGGGGAGCATCTCCTACACCTGCCAATCTGAGAGCTTGACTTTTGTCTTTAAAAACTCCTCAGTGGGCTGGCCTTTCTACTCAAAGTTCGCAGCTGCACAACAGGGCAGCCCCGGGATCACGTGGGAGCTCGCGAGGACGCGCGGCCCGGATCCAGGTGAGGCGCATGCCCGCTAGAACGGCGAAGTGTTTTCTGGGAAATCTCTCCAGCTACCGTCCGGGTCATGGCGGGCTGCTCAGTCACTTCTTGGTGCCGAGGGCTTGGCGGGTGTTATCAGCAACACTGATTGAATCCTGCCAGTGTCCCCAAGGGGTAAGTGCTCTTATTATTCCCATTTACAGAAGGGGAAACTGAGGCCCTGGGAGATCATGGCATTGGTGGGAGACTATGCAGTCGTGCATGTCGGTCCTTTGCTCCAGAGTATGTGGTCCTGACCCCGGGGGCCTGGTGGCCTTCCCTCTGCCCGGCTTCTGTGTTCAGTGGCTGCTTTCTCGTCAGGGTGTAAAACTTCCCTAAAGCAAGGCCTCCGTGAAGGGAATGCTGCTGTTCAGTGTGTTTTTATAAAAGAGCTTTGGACCTTTAACTTCTTTTTAAGTAAGACCAGGCCGTACCCCCATGTAGATGTGACCCCCCATCTCGGCCCTAGAAGATGAGCTTCCTGCTACTTTCCATTTGAAGTGTCCTGCTTGGGGTGCCTGGGGGGCTCAGTCGTTAAGCGTCTGCCTTGGGTTCAGGTCATGATCCCCGAGTCCTGGGATCGAGCCCCGTGTGGGCTCCCTGCGCAGCAGAGAGCCTGTTTCTTCCTCTGCTGCCTCCTCTGCTTGTGTTCTCTCTCTGTCTCTGTCACATAAATAATAAAAAGTAAAATAAAGTGCCCTGCTTAGAGCCGCAGACGGCATGCCCCTAGACATGAATCCCTTCGGGCTCTGTTGAAGTAGAGGACTCTCTCAAACTTGACCTTTCAAAAACACGGTTACAGCTCTGATCTGAAAAAAAAAAAAAAAAAGATAAGTAAAATGACCTCACAAGGACAGCCTGAGTTTATGAAATCCTTTAAATAAAGACCTCAAGGTCGGCAGACCCATAGCCTGTGTCCTTCTGGCCCCGGGTTCCTTACAGAAAGGTATGAGAGGTCTGACAGAGATGAAGGTCAATGGTTTTCAAGCTGATCTCCGACCTGTGTTCAAGGAGACACTCCAGAGAAAGACTTGGGGGTAACAAGATGGCCTGGCCTGAAATTAGGGGTCCCTTATACTTCCCCCTCACTTTCAGTTAGTCCAGTCTTTCAGTCTTATTTTATAGAATAGGCTCTGGGATGACATTTTATTTAAGGGGCCTTTCCCCACCTGTAATTGTTTTTCGTCTATTAAAAAGCAACGGAGCGGGGCGCCTGGGTGGCTCAGTTAGTTGGACGACTGCCTTCGGCTCAGGTCATGATCCTGGAGTCCCAGGATCGAGTCCCACATCAGGCTCCCAGCTCCATGGGAAGTCTGCTTCTCCCTCTGACCTTCTCCTCGCTCATGTTCTCTCTCACTGTCTCTCTCTCAAATAAATAAATAAAATCTTAAAAAAAAAAAAGCAACGGAGCTAACCAGACTCCATCCTCTATTGCTGAGGCTGCTGAGGTGCAGAAGGGCGAATTCACCTCCCCAGGGTCACGTATTGTTTCGGCTAAAAGCAATTCCTTGTATTCCTCTGAAAGCTCAAAGGCTGGGCCAGCTGCCAGGCCCACTCCACGGTCGGTCGCTCCTCTGCTGTCTGGGTCAGCCCTCACTGCATCCAGCGGTGCTGACCTGGCCGGATTTCCTTTTTGTGTAGGACTCTTCAGAGTGTATTTGGAAAACCAAACACCGTTCAAGGTGTTCAGGGGTAGAGGGCGGGTGGGGCGTGGGGAGAGCCAAGTCCAGAAATCCTGTACCTGTGTGCCCTTTCCCTAAGAGCCTGCAGTCACCCCGTGTGGTTCCCCTTCCTTCTGATTTATTTATGCCTTGAAAGCAGCCTTGCTGAGAACACGCAGCAGCAAAACACAGCAGCTGTTCTCCCCCCAAAGGCCGTTCCCAACAGCCCCATCTCGGGAGCCTGCGTTAGAGAAAATTATGCCGTGAAAGGAAAAATTGTTTTCACCTGTGGAAACACTTTTTGTTTTCTAAGTTCCCGAAAACTAAAGCAATAAACAAAACATGCAAATAGGAATGTCCAGGACGTTTGCCACTAGTAATAATGGATATGTGGGCCTTTCTGTCTTATCCTCCCTGTTGACTAGAAACTTCTTCATTTGGCTTTGTGACAGATGAGCAGCTTACTGAGAAATCGTCGATTTCTACACATAGGTCTCCACCCACCTAAATATCCAATGCCTTTATGACCTTTTGTGTAAAAACTAGCTGCTCATTCCTGCCTCCTGGGTTCGTGGACCAGAGACGCTGCCCACAGCCTGGCGTGTCAGCCCTGGCGAGTGGCTGGTTCTCCAGAAATCGAGGAGAGTCCTGGGACCTGGTTTCCCTTCTCCCAGCTTCAACTCTGCCCCTCTCTGCCATTGGCTTTATCTACCATTCCCTGTTTCCGCTCCCTCTAATTGTTCCCACTGAGACCAACACAGGCACTGGCATTCTTGTTATGTCCAAAGATATACTGAAGTCCTACACTGAGATTTCTTACAAGGGAAATGTAGATTCTGGTTCGGAAAAGACAAGAACTCTTTTATTTAGGTTCATCTAATTCCCAAGAATTTGGAGACCGATATTGGCTCTCCTGCTACTACTTAATTACATATTCAGAGATGTTATCTAAAAACTCCTTCGGGTGTCCTATATATGTGCTGATATTTTTAGTTTCACTTTTGCTTCTTCTGTTCCTAAGAAAATTTAAAGAATATCTAACTCTCCTCCAAAGAAGAGAATTCCTCAGAGATTGTAAAAAGCAAGTCGAAAGATGTTAATTAGTAGTATGTCACACGAAAGTGATTTGCTGTCGTCCCTGACAGTCTTCCAGTTATTTACCAGGATTAAGGTACTGAACTTGGTCTCAGGTAGAGATCTCTGGGGTAGGGAAATGGTCGTTGCTGAGTGTTGATAACGTCCTATAACCTTTCGGTATCGTGAAACGACACAGGGAGGAGTTGGACCCTTTTCAGAGTCTGGGAAATTCCTCCCTGTAAAGCTTCAAGGCAGGACAGATTCCTGGGTATACTGGTAGTTGGTGGATTAAAATAACAAATCTTTATGTACAAAGGGGTTTTTACAGGTTTTATCTCAAGGACGGGCCTGTAGGACGTACACTTATAAAACAGAAGCCGCTGGATTAAGTCCTCCTATCAGGGAGGGGAAGGAGCTTGTCATTTATTTGTCACAATTTTATTTTATTGGTTCTTATTCTGCAAATCCAGCCCTAATATCTTGGCAGAGAGATGAAACTCTGTACGCTTCCTTATTTCATTCATTGTGGGCATTATTGTCTTCCCTATTTAGGATGGATCTGTCGCCATCCTAACTTGAATTTACTTAGAAGTAAATTTTGTCCCTGAAGAGACATGCAGTGTTTAGCTAAAAGCATGTGCTTGCCCCTGACCAGTGACTTTCTTCTGGGTTGTGCCATGCACTTCTTGGCTTGAGGCCAAAGCCTTGAACTTCTCATGACTGGAGCTAAGAGCAGTGTCAACTTCCCCCTGAGTCCTGTGACTCAGGGGGTGGGAGGGAGGTGGAGATGTTGGAATAAAATTGGGAACCTTTTAGAAGAGAGGAATGCATACTTGGCAGGCAGCCAACAGTGTCAAGTACAGTTAATATTCGTGCAATTTCCAAGGTCATTTTTTTTTATTCCTTAAATATAAAAGTAATCTTGGCTTTTTTTCAAAGCCTCGAACACCATATTGGTCCTTTAAAACTTCATTCCCCCAAACAGTACTCTCTGGCACACCCCCCCACACACACACAAGAGCGCCTGGAAGCCAGGCACTGTGCCTGGTTCATCTGAATATCCTTGGCACGCACGGGTTCTCAGTTGCAATAGGCACAGAATGAGTGTTTGCAGAATAAATGCATATGCATCTTACTCTCTGAATTCCCCCAGGATTTGAGCACCTCAGACTTGGTGTAAAACAAAGCAGAGCCAAAATGCAGACCTACAAAAGTCCCTTTACACCATTGCCCCTGCCATAGGTCTGCATCTTCTCCCTATTTTCATCCTTGACATTTTGCTTTGATTTTATTTTTATAAAGTTTATGACTACCATATAAAGCAGCATGAAAACTCTATTTTTTAGATTGATTTAACAGGGTGACCATGTTTTTGTTTGTTAACTCATTACTAATCTACCATAATTTAAGGACATTTGTCACAGTTTAAAATAGATTGCATATTCCTATTTTAACCCCCTTAAGTCTTTTTTTTTTCCCCTTGCCTGCTGCCAGGATAAGAAGGAGGGAAGGAATGGTTGAAAATAGGTTTGCATTTTAGCAGACCCTGAATGTTCTTGATGTGTGTTTTTTTTTTTTAAAGATTTTTATTTATTTGACAGAGAGAGATCACAAGTAGGCAGAGAGACAGGCAGAGAGAGGGGGGAAAGCAGGCTCCGTGCTGAGCAGAGAGCCCGATGTGGGGCTCGATCCCAGGACCCTGAGATCATGACCTGAGCCGAAAGCAGAAGCCTTAACCCACTGAGCCACCCAGGCACCCCCTTGATGTGTTTCTTATACCATCCCTCCACTGGGTTGACTGTACTAATCCCATTTAAAAAGTAAACACAAGGGGCGCCCCAGTGGCTCAGTCACTTAAGCATCTGCCATCGGCTCAAGTCCTGGGATCAAGCCCCAAGTCTGGTTCCCTGCTCACTGGGGAGTCTGCTTCTCCCTCTCCTTCCACTGGGTCTCTCTCTCAAATTTAAAAAAAAAAAAAAAAAGGTGAACTAAAAATATTCACTGGTGAGTGATGTTTCTAAAGTCCCGTGTTCGTTATCTGTGACTGCTGCAGTTCTGTCAGGCCACCACTCGCTCAGTGGCTCAAAACAACACAGATGTATCTTTTTCAGCTGTGGAGGTCCAAGGTCCAAAAATGGTTCATATTCAGACAAAACCAAGGCATCACTGAGACTTCATAGCTTTCGGAGCCTCAAGGGGAGAATCTTCCCTTTCTTTATTCCAGCTTTCAGGGGTGCCCTGCCTCCCTTGCCCGATGGACCTCTCCCCATTTTCAGATCACCCTCTCCTTGACCTTCCTGCCTCCCTCTCCCATTTTGCGAGGATCCTTGTGGTCACACTGAGCCCAAAGAGAATGTGATCTCTCTGTTTCAACATTGTTAATTACACCTGCCAAGTCCTTTTGGCCACGTAAGGCAGCAAGTTCACAGATCCCTTAGGATGGGGAAATATTTGGCTATGTTATTCTACCTACTATAATCCTAAACCCAGAAAGTGTCTTCACAGCATTTGCCTTCTGTATATACAAAGGAGACAAGATTGAGGCTTGGCCTTGCCTTCTGCTGATAGCCTGTCATGATGCTACTTAATTTTATGAAGAACTAACCTCTTCTGTATCAGGGTTGAGAACACGGATAGCAGTGCTACTGTAATTACATCATGGAAACACCCTGGCAGTTGAGAGCGCATGAGTTTTACACAGAAGTTTTAAAAAGCTTGCCCTACAGTGACATGTTGGGGAGGAACTCAGAGTCTTCTAACTTTTGTCTTTTAGGCTTATGTACAGAAGTACATTGTGAAGAATTATTTCTACTATTACCTGTTCCGATTTTCTGCTGCTCTGGGTCAAGAAGTCTTCTACATCACATTTCTTCCGTTCACTCACTGGAACATTGATCCTTATTTATCCAGAAGACTGATCATCATATGGGTTGTAAGTATGCTTATTACCTACTAACCGCAACGACGCCTACAACAACCACCTGCTTTGGAATTCAAGTACTTTGCATATGTGTTGTTCTTCTTCTTCTTCTTCTTTTTTTTTTAAATCACTTAGAGTTAAATTTTTATATGGTTTACTTTGGAAATATGTAAAAGCTGTGGACATAACTTGTTTTGTTTGCAAAAACCAGACAAACCTGTGATGCATGTACACTGGCGCACACCTCTGTTTGCAGGAACAAACCCAGAAGAGCGAAGATGTGAGGTGCAGAGAAGAAAGGACGTTTCTGAGAACCCATGTAGGGGCGTAAAAATGCATCCCCCCAAGAGGCCAATTTTAGTACAATCTGACCCAAAACCGAAACTAGAAGCTGTTGACTGATCATTCATTCCAAGTGGTCTTAGAGGCTTAGAACTAGGGGCCTGGCATGTGGGAGGACGCTACCCATCGCTGCTTGAATGTGGTAATGCTTAGCGACTCGTCTGTGAAGGTGAAGGAGTTTTAATGGTCAGCCAGTTCAGAGGTCAGATGGCTTCCCTGGGCAGGGGCACATCAGAGCGAGGCTGCCAGCATGGCTGTTTCCACAACTCAAGATTCTGTGCTGAAAACGGGGGTTCAGGAATACTTGGCTGTGTGAAGGGATCTGGGTTCTTGCACAGCTCTGCTCTGAAAAGCTGTGTGATCTTAAAGAAATGACTCCACCACTCTGGGTTTTATTTTTCTCGTTTGTAGACCAAGTTCTAGGGCCCTTAGTCAGAAACCATAACGTCACATGTCCTTTAGGACAGGGGAAGGGAAATCAAAGGGTTAAGTCCTAGGCGGGGAGGGTGGGGGGGATGGTTAGGGTAGTAGAGGGAGTGGGGGTGTTAGTGAGAGTCACGGTGTGGCCACTAGGGGCACTGGGGAGCAGCCACCTCTCAGTTCCACCTGTGACCGCCCTGAAGCAACTGGGCTGGAGCTGTTAGATTTGTTTTTCGTGGAAAGCCTCCCATATTTTAAATGTAGGCATACATCTTTAAAACATTATGCATCAGCTGAACAAAGAATCCTTGAAGTCCACATGTACGAGGACTGGTTTGAAGCCTCTAGCCTAGAGCTTTAACCACTAAGGTCTCCAGGGCTTATGGTTATGATTATTTGGCCCCAAATTCTTCCCGACTTTTTTTTTTCTCCTTTTCTCTCTAAACCGACAAGCCACTGGTTCCTTTCCTTGTCATCCCTGTCTCCCAAGCAGTCCTCTTCTGAAATCTAGCTCCTGTATGAGTGAGAGTATGACCTGAGACTCTGCAAAAGCATAGGCTTCTTGCAAAAGGCGAAAGGTGGTGTCATCAGTCATGCATGTCTCTTTCTGCTGTCCCTCCGAGACCTGCAGAGCAGGGCCGCCCCGGCTCCACTGGGAAGGCAAGAAGCGCGCATGGGGGCAGGGCAGGGAGCATTTCTGAAATGCAGCAAAGGGGCTGGGTGCTTGAGTTTCCTCCCATTCATTTACTTTCTATATGTGTGTGCATATGAATATATATCAGTTTTCCAACTTCTGTGGTGGTTGAGGGAGGCAGATGATGTTAAACCCTTTTATAATTGTTCACGTATGCCATCGGCTCGAGGCCTGCTGTATCCCCCACTGAGAGTGGTCCGTTTTTCCTGAGCAGCTGAGAGAAACTTTACACCGGATGGTAGTCAGGGGACTCTCTGATTGTCGTTTGGTTGTCACGTCTTCCTTTCAAAGTGCCCGAAGGATTTCCTGTGTGAGGTGGAATTACCAGTCTTTTGTCAGAGAGTGAGTAGATCAGATCTTTTCCTGAGAAAGGAAAAGAGCAACCTTTGAGTAGTAGATTGTCTTGTGCTTTGGTGACCTGTTCCTTGCTTTTAAAAAAAATGGGTTGTGCGCTCAGGTCCACAGGCCACCGGGCTCGAGGTTCCACGTCCTGTGTGGTCAGTTGGATCCGCGAAGCAGTGAATTCCTAGTAGGTCTGTGTGCAGACAGTGGAGGCCATTTTAGGAGATAGACAAGAACAGAGGGACAGGGACAAGCAGAGGTGGAGGGGGAGAGGTAGGAGGGGGGAGGGGGAGAGAGAGAGAGCAGCACAAGACTTAGATGGAAAGGTATGTTGGGAGGTGGGGAGGAGGGAGCTCTGTGCCTGTGGCAGAGATAATAAAAGATGCTTGGTTTGGCTCTGGGAAGAAGGCAGGAAGGGAAGGGGAGTCCCTGGTGGGTTTGGTGGGAGTGGGGGAGGTTAGGAGGGATGGCAGGTTGGAGCACAGTGAGGCCCTCCCTGGGAAGCAGCTTCCTCTGAGGCAGCCTCTCTGGCAGAAGGGACATGGGTCTTTAGGGAGTGAGGATGCAGCCACGCCAATGACACGGGGCAGAGTGCGAAGCCTCTTAGCATTAAACATCTTCTCTCGTCCAAGAGGCTTGGAAAGGCAACTGTGTTCAGGAGCGCTAAACCTCTTGTGAGATTTTCTGTCCGTTCCACGGTTTTCCTTGGATGGAATCCCAACAGGTGTTATTGCATTAAAAAATTACTTGTTATCACGGGGGTGACTCATACCATCTGAGGTAGCTTAGCAGAATTTATGGTTCTAGTGAGCACTTCCTCGTCGCAATCCTGACTATCCCCCCACCCCCACCCCCCACACACAGTACATCTTCTATTGCTTTTACTGGCATCTGTGTTGTTTATCTTATTTGATTTCATAACAATGGGTGAGTATCATTTTCATCATTTTATAGATCAGGAGAGTAATACTTCAAATAATACTGAGCCATAGCCTACATTGAGTGCATCAGCGTCGTTCTACAACTTACGCCTTCCGTGAGACGACGCCTTCCATATTTTTACCTCCTTGAACCCTGCCTGTGATCCTGAGAGGTGGTGCTTGCCGGCCCGTTTTACAGATCAGAAACTGGTATCTAGAAAGACTGAGTAACTCACCCGTGATCACATTGGCTTGAGTGGACTTGATCCTGGCATCCAGGGCCTCGTGGGCTGGAGGCAGCTGCTGCTGTCAGTTCTTAGAACAGAGCTAAATGATATGAAGAGCTTCTCCTCTTTTTTTTTTTTTTTAATTTTTTTAAGAGGTGTTAAAACCAAGGCTTTAAGCATTAAAATCACTTGCCCAAAGTTACCCTCGTTTTTGTTTTTTTTTTTTTTAAGATTTATTTTTAAGTTATCTCCACATAGAACCTGGGGCTCGAACTTACAACCCCAAGATCAAGAGTTGTTTGTTCTACCAGCTAAGCTAACCAGTTGCCCCCCAAAGTTACCTTCTATTGCATATTTGCTATGATTGTGTTTCAGGTTTGCCCATCTGACATTTATGAACTCTGTATTTTATTTAAGTGTCTTTTATGTAACTTTCTTGACAAGTCAGAGTATTTCATCCCAGAAAATTTAGATAAGTGAGCCTTTTTAGTTAGCTAAAAGACACCTGTCAAGTCATCATTTCCCTCTTCTGTCACTTACCAGGGTATTTAACCTGGCATTGGATTCCACCATTGGATTTCATGGAGCAGAGATGACTGTGAATGGTAATTGACCTAGATTCTCATGAAAAGACATGGCAGACCGTGCTTTAGGAAGAGTCACTATCCAGAGTTACTGTCCCATCTCTTGTCTTCCACTTTGGTGTGGTGGTACCCCTACCAAAAAATAAAGGCTTTAAAACAATATTGCTGTGTCTCAAAAAGATGAGAGACCATTTCATTGTATCTGCATGGTGGTCGGCTTTGTAACGTGAGGCAAAATCTCACTTTCTGCTAAGTCAAGTTATTCTCCATTTAGTAAAATAGCAGTGCAAATATCAATACCACAGTTCATCCTTGGGAAGCTCCTTTTTGTCTGCTCTTATGTTACTTATTTCTATACTGCTCTTTTAAGATATCTCTTGGCATTCAAAATGAGATGGAAGTAAAATGGGAAAAGCAAAATTAGGGGAAATATGGATAAATTAGGAGATAAAGGCCTAGTCTGAAATGAAATGTAGCTTACTGATTCAAAGTTGAGCCGCAAATTTGTCTTTGACTTTGTCCTAACCAAACCAAAATGAGATTCAGTTACATCCACTAGGAAACATTTGGTTTATTCCTAAGGGAGCAAAACTTCTTCTGACACGGAGTTCATAGAATCGTTGAGCTCTGTTGCTAAATTATTTTCCTAGAAATAGTTTGGTATCAAGCATCCCCATCGTGTGTGAGTACCCCTTTTGACATTTCCTCATAAACTTTGTGCATTCTTATTTTTAAATCACTGCTAATTTCACCAATGGGAAAAAAATGTTATCTCAGTTAATTTTCATTTCATATAGTTTTAGTGAAGATGAAAGCATTTTTCAGATTTTTATTAACCATTTGTATGAACTCCTCTGTGAATTGTTATTCTGCCTTTTGAGTGTGTGTGTGTGTGTGTGTGTGTGTGTGTGTGTGTGTTTAAAGAGAGGCTTTAGTTTTTAAATGGATTTTTCATCAGTTATAAAAATGATACTGAGCTATTGATTTTTTTCCATGGATCAGAGACCATGTATCTTTACAAATAAGATTTTTAGAAGTTTGAGACTTTGAGAAATGGTATTTAAATTTATGGTGTCATTAATAGTGACTTAAAGCCCTTTAAACCTGAACAACACCGGTTCCTTTGGTTAAGTGTCTGACTTGATTTTGGCTCAGGTCATGATCTCAGGGTCCTGGGATTGAGGCCCATGTCTGGGCTCCATGCTTAGCGGGGAGTCTGTTTGAGGATTCTCTGTCTCTCTCCCTCTGCCCCTCCACCACCCTCTAAAATAAATAAATCTTTTACAAAAATTGAATTTCAGTGCTTTTCTACTGGGTATTCAGTTTGGGCACAGACCTCACCACTCCCTGTTGTATTACCCTTTGTGACCACACTGGCCCCTTTCAGGCATTTGAATTTGGGATTCCTAATTTCAGGCACCTAATCTTTCTGACTAATAGTTTCTCTGGCCATAAATAGCTTACTCCAGTGACCGGCCCTTAGAAAACCTGGTTCCTGATGCCTGAACTCCAGTAAAGTTAAAATTTGTCTCGAGTTTTTCCTTGCCTTTTTTTCTACTTGTAAACATTCTTCTCATTTGTAAACACAGCACGTTTGCACATGAGAAAATTTGCAGATTTTTTCCTAACATCAAAAGATCTGTTCCCTACCATTCTTACTTAAGTATGACTATTTTTTTTTTAAAGATTTTATTTATTTATTTGACAGAGAGAAATCACAAGTAGATGGAGAGGCAGGCAGAGAGAGAGAGAGGGAAGCAGGCTCCCTGCTGAGCAGAGAGCCCGATGCGGGACTCGATCCCAGGACCCTGAGATAATGACCTGAGCCGAAGGCAGCGGCTTAACCCACTGAGCCACCCAGGCGCTCTTAAGTGTGACTATTTTAAGAAATTATTACCCTATCTAAACTATTCTGACAGTTTTTCTGATGGCTGCTTCTGAATGTTTTCAGGCAGAGTTCATCTCTCTTCTAAGAATCCATGGCTTCTGCTGACATCCCTGATTGGAAAGCCAGGCCCGCATGTGGGGGTGAGGACAGGGGGGCTCCTTCCACTTCCATCCTCAGCTCTGAGGTCTGGACAGAAGGATCTGGTCCTGTAATACCATGAAAGGAACACCAGGCTGATGTTTATAGGTAGTGTTGTTTGGTTCCCAGAAAGAGAGACCCACTCAAAGTGGGGACTTAGCGTAAGATTTCAGGGAATCTGAGAGCCAGAATGTCACAGGGCCAGACTCCTGTGGACAGCGTGGTCCTCTGCTCAATGAAGCTGGGACCCCATGTACTTGCTGCTTCACCTCCTGTTGCCAGCTGGTCACCTCCCAATGGTCCTTTCCTTTAGATTTTCAAGACCAATGGACCCAGCTCAGTAAGTCTCATGATTCCAGCCATCTCGTGCCAGTCAAACTTGGTCCAAACAGCTCTTTTGGGGTGGGGATAGACAGTTAATTGAGGCACAGAGCCACGGGCCAGGTCAGAATATCAAGACTTGAACCATAATCCTTGCAGTGAAACCTGTGCAAGGCGGGTGAGGATTCCCGCCAGCAGCGCCCCTAGCTCTCAAATGGAAGGACTCAGCTAGACGATACTCAGAGGCCTGCAACACAACACGGTCCTGAGTCCTCTTTGTATGTCTGCTGTGTGACCCTTAGAAGAGCTTCAGCTATGGTGTGGAGTAAGAAGCAAAAGAGCCAGTGCTGGGCCAGATCACATTTAAAAAAACAAAAACCAAACCCATGTCCTCTCTTTTGCAGACTGAATGCTAATGTGGCTTTACTAATTTTGTCTCTTTGCGGTGAATCCCGTCAGTGTTAGTGCAGTTGACATCCATATCCAATCCATTGCCGAATAATTGTTGGGCTGCCCGCTGTTTGTGTTCAACAGGATCGAAGGAACACTTTAAAGGAAAATGCTTAATTGCTTGGTGAATATAAAAGGAATCTGAACAGATTTCTTTTTGCCAGGCCCTTCTGTTCCTAGTCTTTTCAGTCATATTCACACTGGAGAGCTGAAGTTTGAAATGATGCATTTCACGTGGCTCACATGCTGATTACTGAACACTAGCTGGCTGATATCTGTGGTTCAAAGACCTGAAATTTACACTTACACTGTGCCCGTGATCTAGACAGTGTCTAATGGCCATGGAGTCTAGAGTAATATTTTATAAAGCTGACCCATCAGTTGGTTAAGAGGCAAACTTTGTGATAACCTGTCGCAGTGGGCAGAATGGAGCCCTGTCTCTGGACGTGGGCAGGCTGCCATCTGGCTGTCCCACAGGGGAGTAAGGAAGAAGAGGGGAACGGCCGCCCAGTCCCTGTAATTCATTCCCCTCGTCCAGGGTCACTTTTAGTGCCCAGAGATGACTTTAAATGTGATTAACTCCTAATCCTCTGTTTAAACCACTACCACCGTTCACTTCAAAAGATTGCCCTGCTCGTTAAATTGGTTCTTGCCTGAGATTAATGAGTCTTGAAAAGTATTCAACACTGGCCAGATTGTAACCCACGCTAACTTGCATTGAATGAAGCAGAATTAGGCGGCAGAGATGCTGCCCAGTTTCTCTGAAGTAGCATCTCTTAATTTAGTTTTAGTTAAATATTAAGTAAATGGCTCTAGGGGGTTTCTTTTGCAAACTCTATTGGTTTGGTTTTGAAACGCAGTAAGGAAATAGTTCGGTTTTAGTCTGGGTTCAAAAAAAAGAAAAGCTTAAAACTGGTGAACAGATAGTTTGGGTCTCTCTTTGGATCGTGGGTCATTCTCATTACTGGAGAAATGACCCCCCCCCCCATATGATCCCTGGAAAATGTGCCCACATTCTTCCCTACTCCTCCTGCCACCCCGCCCTCCAATACTGTCCCTGCTCCCTGCCCCTTAAGACTGCAGTACTGGATTCAGTTTGGTTCTGTTTTGATTGGGCAGAATTGTAATCCTTCCAGATAGTGGCCCCCCTTTCCAAGTATCCCCTTCTAAATGTGCCACTTAATTTATCTTGTGGGTATGTGATGGCTTTAGAGCTTAGTTAGGTATGAAGTTGTTTGTTAGAAACCCCAGGGGCCTGGAGGTAGGATGCCTTTATGGAGCTGCTTTTTTTTTTTCTTTTAAATTAACATATAATGTATGATTTGTTTCAGGGGCACAGGTCTGTAATTCATTAGTCTTACACAATTCATGGCACTCACCATAGCACATACCCTTCCCAGTGTCCATCACCCAGCCACCCCATCCCTCCCCCGCAACCCCCCAACAACCCTCAGTTTCCTGAGATTAAGAGTCTCTTACGGTTTGTCTCCCTTTCTAGTTTCATCCTGTTTCATTTTTCCCTCCCTTCCCCTATGATCCTCTGTCTTGTTTCTCAAATTCCTCATATCAGTGATATCATATAATTGTATTTCTCTGATTGACTTATTTCGCTTAGCATAACACCTTCTAGTTCCATCCACATTGTTGCAAATGGCAAGCTTTATGGAGCTCCTAAAATAATGTGAAACACTAAATATTTCATAGAGTTTTGTGTGCGGTTAGTCCTTATCGGCTCCCTTTGGTTTCCTGGAAGCATTTCAAGTCTTATATAAAAAACAAACAAACAAACCAAAAAAACAAAAACAAAAACAAAAACAAAAACCAATAGTATTCGCCAAGTCCTGTCCAGAGCAGAAACTGAGAAACAGTCAGGCAGGGAGGAGCAAAAGGCATTTGGGACTCTCCGAATTCACTGGAGTGGCCCAGGGAGGGGGGTCGGGGGCTGCTGTGCCCATCTGCCTGTGGGACAGTCCCTGCAGGGCTTTACAAAGTACCCTCCTGGATGGGACTTTTGTCCCAGATTCCCTCCCTGTCACCTAATCCACAGGCCATGGGTGGTGGTGGGGGCAGTCTTTCAGATAAAATTTTCAAATTAAATCTTAACAAAACTCATTTTTTTTTCCTACCAATCAATTCCATTTACAAAGCTGTATTCTTGAAATGGGTCTGCTTAGGGTCTGCTTATAGACCCTCCTCTCCACGCCAGACCTTTTATATCTATGAACCCCACTTTGCAGATGAGAAAACCGAAACCCAAAGGGTTAAGTGACTTAACCCAAGGGACAGAACCAGTGAGTAACACAGGGAGGGCTCATCCCTGGTTCTAGCTCCAGACTCCAGGTCCTTCTCCTCTTGCTTGAACTGTGGCTGCACTTGGCTCATTCCCCACCCACCCACCAAATGCAATTCTTCGGGAAACACTCTGGGCCTGTGAGGTTAGAATGTCTCCTTTACAAGTGCCCTGTGGGGTACAACAGCCCTGTCACAGATTTCCCAGACATTCACCCCTCACTAATCTGTGCAGGGGTCCCTGTGAGTAACCCGCTGGTCAGACCATGTGCCCCAGATCTGCTCCACTTTTCCAGAAGGCCTGGAGCCCAGGAGGGTGGAGAAGGGCTTTGGTAGCTTTGTTTCAGGGCTGGAAGCCTGAGGTCTGTTGCCTGCCGACCCCGTGGGCTTGTCATATCTGGGCCCACTCTCCACGTCCTTGCCCTAGCGTGCAGAGCAGTCAAGTGGAAAAGGAGGAGCGAATATAAGAGTGGCCCTTTATCCCACAAGGAGATGGTGATTTGACCCTCAGGGGGCTATCCTTGCCTGAGGAGACAACCTCCTGGGGAAGGCCAACCTTTTTCTTGTCACCATCATGCCCTGCATGCCTTGTGTTTCCCAGGCTTGTGGTCTCCGGGCACCTTCATCAGCGGTGCATTCCGCACCTATGGGCCCCTCAGTGCGAGGATGAGGAGTCTTACTTTCCTCAGCAGCTCTCCCAGAGCTTTTGAGGGTCGGGAGATTTCACCTTTGCTGGGAAGGGGAAGGAGAGGCCTTCGGTAGTTAAGTGCTCTACCTATTTATAGCTGGAAGGTCATGCTTTAGTTAGGCCTCCGGAATTTTCTGGAAGCCTGAGACCTGCTAGACAAACCCAGTCTTACTAACCTGCTGGCTGTCCTCTCTCCACCTCCCTGCCCTTTCACCTGCGCAGCACCAGAGCTTCCCAGAGGAGGCAGTTGTAGCCTCTTCTCCCCAGGGCAGACAGCGCGGGAGACTCTCCCCAGTGGGCGGCCCAGCTGCCACCAGCCCCAGTCGGGCCCTTTTGCTCTGGTGGCTTCTGCAGGCACACACAGCAGCCAGGAGGCACTAGGCCTGCTTGGTGGGAGTCGGACCTCGGTCATCTGAAGGTTAATCTGGGAGACTGAGGCTTGCTGGCCCGATGGACTCCAGAGGCCCCAGCTCTGACTCCAGTCCATCTGCTGGCATCGGAGCCCCACTCCAGCACTGTCCTCGGGGGTCTGTCCTCTGGGTGCAGCCCATTTGTTCTTATCTTGTCCCCTGTGAGGTGGAGAGAATATATACTTTTCAAGGAGCCACAGTATGAGTGCTTATGAATACATGACAGCCGAAAATTCAGAAGCGTAAGCGACGTGCTCCTCCCAGGAGCACAGCCTCCATGCCAGCTTTCAAGACCATGATGGCTCAGCGTGGTGACAGCCATCATTTGTCAAGTACCAACTCTGCTAGATGCAGACAATGGACTTACAGACGTTACTGAGCACACTAGAGGCACTGCTGTTATTCTCCTTCTAAAGGCAAAGAAGCAGTGAGGGCAGAGACTGGGTTTGAACCCATGACTCTCTGATCCCAGAATCCTGGCCACGAGCCACTGCCATCTGCACTAGCCTTTTCCCTTAAATACGTTCAATGTACCTCCACTTTTTTATGTATTTAACATGCTCAATTTTATTTTTTTCATTTTATAAGTAGCAAACTCCGTTAATACAAAAAGGTAGAAAATAAGAAAAAGTTTCCTAAATTCTACCTCCTCTATTGATTGGAGGCCAGTTCACCCCTTCCATCTCTTTGCCGCCCCAGCCACACAATATTTTACCACAGCATAGGGTTTGCGTACTGCTTAGAACATTAAAAAGGGCTCGACATTCACGCATGAATACAGAAGAAAAAGAGGGAACCGGGTCGGGATGACTCAGGAATCTTTCAGCTTAAAAGGAATAATTGAATGAGAGGATGGTTTGTTTGCCCTAAGAGGTAGGAGACTTGGATTCTAATCCAAGTGAAAATTGCTCCCTATTTAACACAGCGTGGGTTTCGGCAAGCTGAGAGGGGCTCCTAGCTTGCAGCCTGTTCGAGGTATGCAACCTATGGTAGTCCAAAGTTTACTAGTAGCTCCTCAAATGACCGTTCTGGGCCTGTCTGACCATCTATGAAATATGGACTTGAACAAAATAACCACAGGGCTCCTCTTATTTTGAGAGTTTTGCAATTATAAAAAATATTGATGCGGATGGTCTTTCCAGAAAACAGTCTTTAATCCTAAGATCTGACTTTGATAATGCATCTGGCCCCATAATATTTCCCTGGAGAGACGCCCCCTACACCTTGACTGGGTTAGCTCCTACTGGTTTTTCTGGGGTTGCCCATGAAGAGCTATAGTGGTTCCCTATGAAAAGGGTCCTTAGTGGAGCCACTCCAAGTCTGAGTCCCTAGGAACCATTTGGCCTTCGGGCCGAGGAGGGACAGAGAGACTCACTGAAGGTTCAAGACTCCTCCTAGTTTGGGCACAATGGCAATGGCAGACATCAAGCGCGCAAATCTAGCTCTGAGCTTCTGTGTGCGTGTGCGCACTGTGGCACGTATGAATTCATTGTATGGCATATGCGCAGATTTAACTAGAAAAAGATGTTGGTTTTTGTTCTTTCAAAATTAAATTTCTTCTGGCATTCACAGGCACTGAAATCAGAGGGGAAAAAATGTTTTGTTCAACTTGAAAATGTTTTTCAAACACAGAGCAGTTTGACTCTAGAGGATGGGAAATGACGTTCTGAAGGTTTTTCCAGAAACTCTTAATTTGGAAATTAACAAGCTGTGAGCAGCCGTAAGCAGGCTTCCTTTTAAACTAACACGGCTATACCAATAAAGGCTCAGTGAAAGAAATAAAAGCTGATTTCTTTTATGAGGCCATAATAGAAGGTGCAGGCAAAGGAGAAGATGAATCTGCATGTAATACTAACGCTACAATCCACCCGGGTGGGATAGGGGCTGCCCGTGGGAAGTCAGCCCATCCCCGCCTGACCACACCCCAAGAGGGCTTCGTAAAGAAGGGGCTGTGAAACAGATCAAGGCTGAGCAATTTCCAGTGTTTGACTACATAATTGGAAAAAAACATTTAGCTAGAAAGAGGGGACACGGGGCCGGGGCGGGGGGTAGGGGATGGAGAGGGATGGATTGAAAGTCTCCATTTTTCTCTAGCCAACAAAACTCACAAGGTGACTGTTTCATTGGGATTCATTAAAAACAAAAACAAAACAAAACAAAAAAAAAAACAGAAACTTGTTCTGTTCACTTGGGTAAGTAAGCATTCCCAACTCGCTAAATGTTCCTTTGAGGCTTTTGCTTATTGGGGCCTGGATTCAGAAATTCAGAAACCTAAATTTGTACTGTAGAAAGCTTTTCAAATGTGTAAGACTGAATTTTATGCTTAAAAAAATTTCGCTTAATCTACAAAGAATGTTTGACTATTCCCCCCGCCCCGGGGGGGCAATTAAAAGGGTATGATTAGCATTGAATGGATTAAATAATTGAAACTGTCAAGAACCTGGGTTTCAGAAAACCAGGTGCTCATCTATGTTTAAAAACCTCTCCCTTACCTACAAGAGTGTTGAAGGTGTGCTAATCGGTTACCTAGCTCTCTAATGAACATTGATCTTGGGTAATTTTATACATTCATGAGGAATATAGTTTAAAGAAAACCTATGAAACAGTATAAAATAAAACTACCTAGAGCCTTCTTAGGGGGTCATCTTTAAGATTAAAACCTTAAACACCATTCATGAGATGGATCCTGGTTCAGAAAGTAATCTTGAAAAATGGAACAGCAGCTTCTGTGATTGCGATTACCCTACAAAAGCCAAGGTGAATGGACAGGCACCCAAAGCAAAACCCCAGGATAAATTCTCTGTTGTGGTCCCCTGGCCATTTTTCACCCTTTGCAACCTGAAACGCTGGGAGTATGTGCATTTACACACCAGACATTGAGACAAGTGGGAAGACAAGCAAGGCGTCTCCTAAAACATCTGCTTCTTGGGTTCTTGGAGAGACATCAGGCTTGAGTGTCTACCTGTAGTTTTTTGTTTGGGGATCTTGTGACCATAAACTTAACGCATTAGTCATTGCTACCAATGCTTTGGTCCTCAGCTATGTCCAGGTGGACCCCTGGGTGAGTAAAAGCAGATTAAAATGTGCTTGTCTCTTAAGATGATGAGATGGTGCCGGAGTGTAATTTGATCTCATGCCTGCTGTGTGAAACCACCGGACACAAGCAAATGCTGTAGAAATAGGAACTGTTGCATTTCTTTATCTACAATATGATGTTGGAAGCATGTTGATAGGTTCCACACATGGAATAGAAGTTCCATGAGTCAGTCATTGTTTCTAAAAATAATGTTTTTTAAAAAAAAGAAGCCTACAAGCCCACAGATGGCATAACACTTCCAAATATGTTCCTTTCCCCCCACCCCAAACATATTTTTATCTCAATCTAACATCATTTTGATAAGATACTTAATACCTACATTTACATATGATGAAATGAAGGATGTGATATTGATAATCCTGCCCAATCCGGCCACCTTCCCATGTCCTCATACTGTGTCCAGCCTAAAATAAAGGGTGTTTTGGAGGAAATGAGGAGTCTTTGGAATGGGCCCAGTGGGTTAGCCTGTGGGTGGTAGAGAGAATGTTCATGGATGGGCGAAGGCATCTCTTAGGAAAGTTCAAAGAAAAACAATCATATAATGAGTCACTACCACATATATGGGATAAAAAGAGCAGGATTTCAAGACCTCTAAACCTTCGGTCAAGACTGATCTTTTGGTTTCTTCTGAAGGAAAGAAGAAAGTACCTTTTCACCCAGTGACCCAAGTCCTGGTTTCACTTTGCAAGTCAGCTTCTCTGAAAGTTCCTGGCAGTTTTCTTCAGCTTGTTCTTAATCTAAGGTGATGGTTTGAGAGCCTTAAATGGGTTTGCAACCTCAGAGCTGATCTCAAAGTACTTTCACCAAAATTCTTTTAAACCTACACTTTCTCCTACAAAACAAAACCCATTTAGGTAAAATTCTCAATATCTTCTTCCCTTTCTTTTCTTTTTAAGCCAAGAGCATATCTGTTGAATTTTACCTGAAACCCGGAAGACAATCCTCCCCTCTTTTGTGTTCCAGGAAATGACTCACTACAAGGACCCACCCTTCCCCAGGTGACTTCAACAACACTCAGATTTCCCCCTTATCGACCTGTGACAAGGCCAGACTCAACCCTTCAACTCCCATTTTTTGCCTTGTCAATGATCTGAACCCTGTCTCCCCTGACCAGTCTGGACAATAAGTGACTTGACCAAACTTGGAACTTCTCTCCCTGCCCACACCCCTGAACTTTGACCCACCTTTGCCCCATACAACACATAGCCCCTCCTGAAGGGCCCCCCTGAGAATAAATTGAGCTCAGGGTCCATATGCTCTGATCTACTGTCCTGTCTACCTCTCCATGCCTGGGGAACGTCTTCATTCCTTCCTAGTAAAGGAAAGCCCTTCTCTGACTAATCTTTGAATGCTCATAGATCTCCCAGTCAAAGAGGTTGCCTGATTGCCATAGTCCCCTCCATTTCTTGCAAGAATCCTTTCCAATAAATCTCTCCTTACCTGAATCCACATTTAGGACTTTTTTGTTTGTTTGATGGAGGCAATGAAGAAGCTTGGAGAATTCCAAGGTATTCCAAGGTATTTAGAATAAATACCTGTGTGGGGCGGCACTACCGTTTTCTTCCAAATACTATTTTGTGGCAAATTTTAGTTTGTGTTTGTTGCCCTTATGCCACATACAGTGTTTTGTGTTGCAGAAAAACTTTCAGGAAGGCATTTGAATTTCTCCTCTAACTAAGGCAACATGCAAATAACTAAATGAGGAAACGGGCCCCTCTTGTTCAGGCTGGTATTTAGCCTCACTTGGACTAGTGGTGGAAACCAGATAGAGATCTAAAGATTGCTGCTTGAACAGGAAATAGGTTCCTAACTTTATTTTTATAGTGTCCAATCACAAGCATTAGCTAGGATTGATTAGATTATAAGAGAGGCAGTTGACCCTTGAACAGCATGGGTTTAAGCTTTGCAGGTCCAGTACACTCAGATTTTTT
Organism: Mustela putorius furo; assembly: GCF_011764305.1. Lineage (NCBI taxonomy): Eukaryota > Metazoa > Chordata > Mammalia > Carnivora > Mustelidae > Mustela > Mustela putorius. The sequence continues at coordinate 26,048,797 of NW_025421341.1, forward strand.
CAGTAACTGCAGCCTACCACTATAAAGGTGAATGCATTTTTCTTACAATTTTCCTAATAACATTTTCTCTAGCTCACTTATTGTAAGGATACCATACATAACATGTAGAACATACAAAAAAATGTGTTATCTAGCTGTTTTTATTATCTGTAAGGCTTGTAGTCAACAACAAGCTATTAGTAATGACATTCGAGGGGTGCCTGGCTGGCTCAGTCAGTAGAAAACGGGACTCTAGAGATCCTCGGGGTTGTGACTTTGAGCCCTACGTGTGGTATCAAGTTTACTTAAAATAAAAAGAAAATGGGTGCCTGGGTGGCTCAGTGGGTTAAGCCGCTGCCTTCGGCTCAGGTCGTGATCTCAGGGTCCTGGGATCGGGTCCCGCATCGGGCTCTCTGCTCGGCAAGGAGCCTGCTTTCTCCTCTCTCTCTCTCTGCCTGCCTCTCTGCCTACTTGTGGTCTCTCTCTGTCAAATGAATAAATAAAATCTTAAAAAAAAAAAAAAAAAGAAAATGCGTTTTTAAGTTACACGCTGATTTTCCACATTTCCCCATGTGCCTCTAACCCCTATGCTGTTTCAGGGACCAACTGTATATTCAAATGTAACTACAAAAGCATCTTCCACAACCAAACATTGCATTATTTCTGTATGCTTTCCCCCTTTATTTTAGGGCTGGCTTTCGCAGCATTCATGAGAACCGTTGAGAACCTGCTCTCTAATACCCCCTTCTCCATGGGGTGCAGACAGTCTATTAACTTGTTTTATTACTGTTTCTAAGTGAATAAATAGTTCACAGAGATCATGGATTTTTAAAGAGTGCTGTATCACTTTCAAATAATATGTGGAAAAACTAATTATATTAGGTCATGTGCGCTGTTGATTCAGCTTTATCAAATGTGTGTTCTACTCAACATGCTGGTTAATTCAGGGACCTTGATCTCATGAGATGTAGGATCAGATCTGGAGTAATCAATCCTACAATTTTTTGTTCACCTCAGTAGGTGAGCCTACAAGTTACACAGTATCAAAGAAGGTGTTACATAGCATTGTACGTAGATTCTCAGTTCTGTCCTAGAGCACTGGCTACAAGCTACAATCCTAAATTACTTACCGATATGCTCGACTTGTTGACTTTTATTTTTTCATGAGCTTCTTGGTAGATCCAAAGAGTAGGGACTTTTAAATCAAAACATCCGAATGATCTCCCTTCACACAGGGAGCTGTGAAACAGAAAAGCTATAAAATAAACACGAGCCGCCTTAAAACTGTTCATGTCCACTGGGTCCTCACGTCTCAGATTGATCTGCTTCCTGAAGCAGTGAGCAGAGCCATTCTCTAGGGAACCATGAGCAATGCACTTACTCATTTAGTAGAGATTTTTGTTCTATACTGTGTCCTTGTAATTTTATATTTCCCACATTTCTGGAAATATGCCTTCAGTGCAAGCCTGCATCATCTTTATTTAGCGCCATTGCATTAACTTTCTAATGAATCTCCTTCCAGCGATTTAAATGTCCCCCTCCCCCCCACACCCACAGCATGTAGTGTGACCTCTCATGCAAATCTGACCACACAACACTCTTTAAAACATATTAATGTCCAAACACCTTAAAACTACCTGTAAGGCCTTTTACAAGATTCCTGCCTAAATCTCTACCTTTAGTCCTTCTTCCTATCCGTTCTCTGGAATTGCAGAAATCCTGGTAATGACCCACACTCCCATCTCAGGGTATGCATTTTAGGCATACCCTGCTCTGCTTTATGCTTCCTTCCCAGAACTGCCACTGTCTCTCATGATGTCCCCAGCCCCTGTTTGCTGCAAGACTCAGCACCGGCTTCGTCTTTAGAAAAGTCACCTGGATCTTGTATGTGCATTCCCTCCTAGATGGCTCCTTATTGTCCCTCAAAGCTACCACATAGTAGCTACTCAAATAATTGGGTAAAATAAATAAAGGCTGTTTCTACAAAGATGACTTAAGAGTTGTCCCCTCTTGGGGACAGACCTGCAAAGAAGTATCGAACAGTTCAGTGTACTTAAGGTACTCTCAAAATCTACAAAATCCTGGGATAGTGCCCTGGAGAGCTTTCCAAGTGGAATTCCTCCACACCATCTGGAATGGTTCTCCAGTGTCCCTGCTGGAAAGTCAGGACCCACATTTGGTTGAGCTTCCATCAAGGTGTTTTCAGTATGAGATTAATCATTCTATTTGTTTCTGACCTCATAAATAGTCAAATCAGAAACCAGACTTCGTTTGCTTTTTAAAAAGAGGGTCACTTTCTTACCCTGTCGTTGTTGGGCAACAACTCGAATCTTAGTCACTCATTTATTCCTTTAACCAATATCTGACGACACTAGCCTAAGTGCTGGGGAAGGAGCAGCAAACAAGACAGATGCCTTCCTGGGATTACCATGGAGGCAAAATAGAAATAAGGAAATTGATACAGTCGAGATGGTCTGATTATCATCTGGGCCACAACTAGGGGGAGAGCAGAGACCTACTTGAAAGAGCCCTTTGGGGGAACCTGGGTGATTCAGTGGGTTAAAGCCTCTGCCTTCAGCTTAGGTCATGATCCCAGGGTTCTGGGATGGAGCCCCACATTGGGCTCTCTGCTCAGCTGGGAGCCTGCTTCCCTTCCTCTCTCTCTGGCTGCCTTTCTGCCTACCTGTGATCTCTGTCAAATACATAAAATCTAAAAACAAAAAACAAAAAAAACCCGCTTTGTGCTGTTTCATTTAACCCAAGGCTTGAAGGATGAGGGGGAGCCAGCCAGGTGGGAGGCTGGGGCAGAGATTTCCACCTGAGACAGGTGGAAAGGGCAAGGATCCCCTGCGGACCCAGGCACTGTTCCAGACTCCGTGTCTCGAGTAAGGCGGGGCATCTGCTCAGGGTGAGGGTGGGACCAAGAAAGTAAAAATACATAGTCTAAATCGAGGCAGGGTAAAATTCTATGAAGAAACATAAAAAGGTGTGGGGAGAGGTAGCCGTGTTAGGGAAGGGGGTCAGGGAAGGTCTTTCCCAGATGGTAGCATTGGGGCACAGGGCTGACTTGACACGTAGTTACTTAGAGCTCACGTGCAAATTGTGGCAAATCTGGAATGTTTCACACTTAGCAGCAGTCTTTTTTTTTTTTTTTTAAGATTTTATTTATTTGACAGACAGAGATCACAAGTAGGCAGAAAGGCAGAGAGAGAGAGGAGGAAGCAGGCTCCCCGCTGAGCAGAGAGCCCGATGTGGGGCTCTGTCCCAGGACCCTGGGATCATGACCCAAGCCAAAGGCAGAGGCTTTAATCCTCTGAGCCACCCAGGCGCCCCAGCAGTGGTCTTTCTATATCCACAATGTCTGTATTCATTTGGAATTCATTTGGAAACCGCGGTTCTCAAGAAGTCTGAACGACCTGGCAAGCAAGACCCGAAGAAGCAGCTAGAAGATGGGAAGATTTTTTAAAAGCTCCAAGCCGCCTTCCAGGGGGTCTTTTCCATCTTCGAAGCAAACTTGGGCTGTGATTCAAATCTCTAAGATGTTTTGTGGAACTTTGCACAAAGGCTTGTGTTGCCCACCACTGCATGGACTGTGGCCTTCCCGTGGCTGGTGCAAGTGAGGGACAAGGGTTGAGCCAGAAGAACATGGATGTGCCTGCTGGCCCAGAAAGCAGACACCAGCTCTCAAGCCTCTCCCATTACAAAGGGTCACCGGGAGGTTATAGCGCTGGTTGCAGTCCCATTTGGGGGTTGCTGACTGTGTGATCCCCAGCCCCCCCTAATAGAGTTAATCACTCACTGGCCAACTGGAAAATCAGTGGAGCCTGTGTCCCTCATGCCTGTCCTCCTCCAGACTCCTTCCTTTGCCTCCTGCAGAGAGCAGGCGTCAGGCTGGGGACCCTCTGGGAGTCTGTCCCTTCCTGCTCATAGATCTGTGCTTCTGGGGAGTCGTCTAGCTCCAGGGGAGGAGGGCCAATTCTTCTCTGCCTGGAGAAGTCTTGTAATGAAGCCTTCCTCTGGAGAGGCAGAGGAAGCAGGGAAGACAGGACATGAGGGGGAAAAACAAAACAACAACAGCAAAAACAAAAACAAAAACAAAACAGTTTTTTGGAAGAAAGACATTCTTGCAGCCGAAATGAAAAGGAAACTTGATTTTCAGAGATGACAGGCTCAAGCCTATTTCCACATCTACCACCCCTTGTCAGATGCAGTGGCATCTCAGTTTTTAGGGGGTGGGAGTTGTGTTTTTGGGGTTGGTATTGTTATGTTTACACCAAGCAAGCCCTTCCATAGAGCTCACTAGAACCAGAGGTCTCTTGGCAGAGATCCTGAAGGATCAGGGTACCGGTGGCTGACATGAAAACTTACAGTGTTACCTTCCCACGTCAGGCTGGCTCAGAGTCGGTCTGAACCATTTGGCTGGCAGAAAGATGTCACCTGGAGAGGAATTAACCCAGTGTGTCTGGCTGACTGGTTTCGTGCCTGAGGCATGAAAACCTCCACCTGGATGTCGAGTGGGGGCTCAAGTACTCTCCCCTCTCTAGAAGAGGCTGTCCAAGGTCCAGATGTTTCCCAGGAGTAAGGTTAAGTCTTAGACCAGGACCAGATACTTTGGTAAGTGGGATGGCAAGCTGCTGTTCCCAGGGCTATGATAGTGGGGGAGGGGAGCAGCAGAGTCCTGACTGTGTGGGTCCTAACGTTCATAGTCATTTGAAATAATGATAGTTGTTCAAACATGAGTATGAGGGGCGCCCGGGTGGCTCAGTGGGTTAAGCCTCTGCCTTCGGCTCAGGTCATGAGCTCAGGGTCCTGGGATCAAGCCCTACATTGGGCTCTCTGCTCATCAGGGAGTCTGCTTCTCTCTCTCTCTGCCTGCCTCTCTGCCTACTTGTGATCTCTCTCTGTGTGTCAAATAAATACATGAATAAGAGTATGAAATTGGCTTTGCCCGGTGCTGATAGCTCAGCCAGTGATGTCAGCCTGAGAGTGGAAATAAACGTTGTGTAAAAGAATAAAATAGAAGAGACCATTTGACTCTTCTCCCTGATTCATTGAGTAGATACATAGCCAGGCTGCCCTCACCCCAAACTGACATCATCCACGTTGTCCTAAGTGAATTTTCCTCCTTACATCCTATGATTATGGCTTCCATAATTTTGTTAGCTTGCATATTGAATTTTTATTCTTATGCATTTCCTTAGCTCTCCATTTCCTTTCCAGCCTTTTAACTGGTAATTTCGTTTGCTCAGGGACTGCAGCACAAGAAGGCACCTTATCAAGAAAGCGCGCCTTCCGCGCGAAGGTGTGGCTGTTCGAGTATGAGGAAATGTAGTTGGCGGTACCGGCCTTCAGAGACAGAGAGCACCCAGACCTGAAGGTCTGGGGACTGTCACCCACTGTTCTCACCCCAGTTAGCTTGATGTTAAATTCCTTGCTGAGGAAGATTTGGACATATGTGGAGGGAACAAATCTGGGCAAGCAGACGGCCCCTAACCCTTGAACTTCCTCCAAGAAGGGCCATTAGCACACTGTTTTCCTGATTAAAGAGGGTTGTAATCCCTTCGGGTTACAGCGGGAGTTCCCTGAGCCCGAGCCATTAACCGTGTATCTTTCTGTGCAGCACAGTTCAGTGGTCCTGGGAAAGGCAAGCCACCGAGACGTGGCTGACTGCACTCAGAACTTGAACGGATGAGGCTGCAGGCTTGACTCCTTGAAGTCTTTAATCCTTCCAGAAAGAGAGCTTTCTTTTTTATTTTAATTTTTTTTATTTTTTAAAATTTCTCTTGTGTGACCACCATTCAGAGCTTTTCTGAGTTGTATAGGCATTCAGGCTGTCAAATCCACCGAGGCAACCTCTAGCTCCAAATGTTCTAAAACCTCAAGACCCTCTCTTTTACAGGAAGCCAACTTGAAATGACCCAACTCTGACTAAATGTGTGAGGAAAGCCTGGAAAACTAGGGGTCTAATATCAGACCATTAGCCTAAAATTAGGCTCAGGGTCTGTCAAAATCAGCATGATGGCCACCCCAACTTCCCCACACCCAGAGACTCCCTCCTCCACAGATGCTGCCGTAGAACATAGATTTTTTTCTCTTGTCTCCAATTTAAGACTAGACTCCCTCTGAGGCTAAAGATATCTCAAGATCTAGTGAGCCTGAATCCCATTTAAACAGTACCTACGCTTTTTCCAATTGATTTCTTTTTTCTTCAGAAAATTCTGACACACATTATAGAAAGGCAAATGCTTTAGCCTACACAGCTGTTTTTGTTTTATTAAATGTTTGGGGTTGGGTGGAGTTGAAAGGGGACATGTAAGAACATTTGTTTTTATGACCAGCAATTTTTAAGACAGATACTTTATGGTGAAGCAGAAGTTACTGGGTGTCCCTAGCCTGGCCTGAGCTTGAAGAAGGTTCTGGGAAGACATTCCTTGTGTCACTCTCATAAATTTTCCCATTTGCTAGGCCCACTTCTAGAACACGACTGATAGAATTGTGGGAACATTTGTAAAAGATGAACAAAACAGAGAAACTGGCCGAGGTGAGGTAGGAGATTTGCTCAATTAAGTTTTTAAAAATCACCAGGTATTAGGGTAGTACGTGAAAATGTTTTGGGAAAACTTTGAGATAAAAAATTCATAATTTGGGGCACCTGAGTGGCTCAGTTGTTAGCCATCTGCCTTCAGCTCGGGTCATGGTCCCAAGGTCTTGGGATGGAGCCCCGCATCAGGCTTCCTGCTGGGCAGGAGGCCTGCTTCTCCCTCTCCCACTTGCTTGTGTTCCCTCTCTCACTGTGTCTCTGTCAAATACATAAATAATATCTTTTAAAATTTTTCAAAAATTCATAATTTAAATTTACCTACTGGTCTCCCCTTCTCATTATATCTCTGGAGAAAAATAAGAGAATGACTTCCCGGAGTCCTTTGAAGATAGAAAACAGTGCTTTCCTGACTTTTTGCTGGAGCATATCTTATATTTGCTTTATCATATGAACCATATATAGGCTGCTGTTAGCAATGTTGATTTGTAACCTCTAAATGGCTCCCAAGCTGATGGGATATACAAGCAAGTAGGGATTTAGGGAAAGGCAGCAGCAGCTTATTATTAATGCTCTGTGCTGAAAAGCTCTGGCTTGCTGTTGATAAACACAAGAGCTCTGGAGGGAGATGATAGCTCATTCTGGAAGCTAATATTAGAAATGGTAACAGTACTGAGGCCAAGCCAGTGAGCTTCCCATTCAGCTTGGCAATGACATTGCACACAGCCTTGGCAGGACTAGGGATTCAGGAGTAATGATCATGGACATTACATGACAGCATGCCAGAAGGGCCATTATGATCCTCACCCATGATCATCACAGAACCGTCACGATCCATGAGCAGTGATAGCATGGACCATGGCCTTAGGCTCCTCTACATTGCCAAAGTCGTCATGGATAACCTTGGCCAGGAGGGTCGAGCACTAGGTCTGTAGATGGTATTGCTGACAGTCTTCAAGCAGTTGTCCTTGTCACAGTTATCTCCCTTTCTGAGCATTGTGACATCAACACAGGGGTTCAGGATGATAATCCTGTGTCTTCACCTTTCAAGTGAGCACCTGCCTTGCGTAAGATGGTAAAGATAGCAGTGACCTCTATGAGGTATTTAGCACATCAGCCCATTGGATGTTGGTGGGATCTTGCTTCTGGAAAATGGGGATGGAATTCCTGCTGTCAGGTTCCCATTCTCAGCCCTGATGTTGCCTTGCACCTGCTAAGGGTAGAATCACTTACTAACATGTAGCCCATGTTATCAAGGTCAAGGAAGGGAATCACTAATGGCCACAATGGCCACTTTGGAAACGGGCTGGTGACAAGGCACCCGATACAGGCAAATCCCCTTAATCTAACTTTTACCATCGTGACAAGGATGTGGCCAGCACCGCATAAAAAGATGAAGCTTCTGGAGCACCTGGATGGCTCAGTAGGTTGAGAGGTTGACTCTTGATTAGGCTCAGGCCAAGATCTCAGGGTCCTGGGATTGAGCCCAGGGTCCATGCTTGGGGGCAGGGAGTGGGGGAGAGTCTGCTTGAGGATTTCTCTCCCTCTCCCTCTGCCCCACTTCTGCTCATGCTCGCTCCCTCTCTCTCTCCCTCTCTCGCTCTAAAATAAATAAATCTAATTTTTAAAAAAAGGTGAAGCTTCTATTGAGTGGGGAAGAACTGAGAGTTGTGTGAATTTTAAACATGAAAAAGGAAGTAATGCATTTTAGGCCAAGTCCAGGTAGCAAGGTGGAGTACAAAGGGTTATGATTTGTTCAAATCTATTTGGTTCCTGAGTTCCAGATGGCAAGTGACAGGAGGTTTGATAGCAAGAAATTTATCCACATGTTTACCTCTGTCTCTTCAGCTTCAGATTTCAGAAAACAAGAATTTGGCTAGTGATGGATACATGCATATTTACTGCTTGTTTGCTTGCTTGTATGCTGCGTGCGTTCAGGACCTAGGCTTGTTGCAGGGGCCAGGGAGGCTGGGTGGCTCAGTCGATTCAGTGTCCAACTCTTGATTTTGGCTCAGGTCATGATTTCAGGATCATGGGATCGAGCCCTGCATCCATCTGGCTCCACACTCAGTGGGGAGTCTGCTTGTCCCTCTCCTTCTGGTCCTCCCCCTGCTTGCACACATGCGTGCTCTCTCTCTCTCTCTCTCTCTCTTTCTCTCTCTCTCTCGTTCTCAATAAATAAAAGCTTTAAAAATAAAAAAGCATAGCCTAATCTAGAGGTAATCGTATGAAAATTAGTGGCGATCGGCAACCTCATAATTATGTAACTGTGATTCCCAGAGTGCCTAGTACGTCAGAAGGGGAGGTTTGTTTGTTTGTTTGTTTGTTTTAAATATGTATATCTGAGTTCTACTTATGTTGTAAAATATAACCAACAATCAGGTTGATTTCACAAATGTTTTATTAGAAATGAGTAAGCCACTCTGAAGACCAGTATTTAATAACATGAGACGTCCATAAATGCAGCAAAATCTAGAAGGTGGTGTGTAACTGACTGTCGTTTAGAAAATGCTAATGAGAGTTTGACCTGGGGGGGACCGCAAACCTAGCTGGGTAGGAGGGCCACAGAAAGGGTCACAACAGAGGTCCAGACAAATTCCATTTAAAACAGTGCCAACTCAATCATGAAAATACTAAGAAGCTAATCATTCAGGCTGTCCTTGCCCCACAGAGACCAAGGATGATGCTTGGCTGATTGGTAAAGCTGATTGCCAAAGAATTCTTTTAGGCTCTTGGTTTTGATTGCTTGGGGTGATTTTCCTGAATTTGTTGGGTTTCCACCCTGTGGGAAAGTCCCTTTGCAGGCTTGACTGTTTCTGATGCAGGCAAGAGCAGAAAAGTCTGGGCTTAGTCGTCAGTCAGCCATGACTGAAGGTGGAGTTTCCTTCCAGCTTAAATTCTAAGAATTTTTTTCTTCTTCTTTTGCGATAGCCTAGGCTGCCTGGCTGGGTTACACGCACAGCATTTTAGTGCATGCTTGAAGATGCAAGTAGTTTGTGGTTTTAATCAGATGAGAAAGTTGAACATGGTGAGGGACTAACATCTATTGCATTTTTGCTTTCAGGGGTCTATAAAAATAAAGGTTTTGATCTTTCAACATTATTTTGCAGTTTGTTTTTCTATAGTCAGCAGGGCCGACAATGAAAATACTTAAAAATGTGAGGGAGGAGTCTCATAAAAAGGAATTTTCTTTGCCATGGTTGCATTGTTATCTGAAGGGAATTTTTATTTTGTATTTTTATTTGTATGAAAAACTCAAATAGTGTACAAGGTAGCCACCCCAGACCTCAGTTCTACCCCAGCCTGTGATTCTGCTATACACAGTTTCCCACACACCTACATGCATTTATATGTAAACACATTTTTAAAAAAATACAAATAGGATCAATATGTACTCTTGCAGACTCTGGCTTTTTTTCACTTAACTGTCTATTTCATAATGCTTTTTGAACTGTGGCATAATTTATTTAACCAGTGGTCTGTCATGGATATTTAGTTTCCAAGTTTTTGTGATTCACTGGTTGAAGGAGTGTGGGTTTATGCATGATTTTAGCTTTTGTATGTGCTCTATAATTATTAGAACTGAAGACACCCATTCTGTCAGTGGGTGCCATTTTGGAGGTGACATCTCTCCAGTAGTGCTTAAAGGATGCTGTGGTCCCAGCCTTCTGCTGGATGGTTCATTGGTGGAATGGTACAGCTATGAATTTGGTAATTTTCTTGTCAGCGGTGACATCATAATCTCTTAGTCCCAGCGTAGTCAAGTGACCTCTATTGTGTGCTACATGCGTGTAACGGGTTAGGATCATGGAATTTGGGCTCCTACAGAAAGATATTTGTTTGAATATATTAATCGTCAGATGCTTAGTGGTGGAATATGGTGAGAAGACCAGCTCCACTACACAGATTATGTTATCTTTAGTGAGACATTCACCATCTCAGTTTCCCCATCTGTAAAGTAGGAATGATAAGAATATTAAATAAGATCTCTGAAAACGCACTCTAAAAAAAAAAAAATCACTGTACAAATATTAGGTTATTACTGAACCCAGCTCCTTCTTAATAATGAAAAGGAAGCTCAGTTGGTTGTAAGTAATTTTTCTAAAGGTGTTCATATGTCTATGACTTAGTTACTAATCTTTGTGCCTTTAATATGTCTTCAAAAAGTTCAGAAGCAGATCTGAGCCTGAAAAAAAATGGAGCATTAGGAAGAACCAGCAAATGTTGTAACTTAATTATTTTATTTTTCTCACTTGTCATTTGTGCTTTAGTTATTATTATATCTCCATTTCCAAGGGACCTTGAATATGTAAAGACCAGTTTTCTGTCAGTCTTCAGTGATTTATGGTGTTTGCTCTGTAATTTCTTTGTTTTGGTGCTTCAGGCATGGAATGAAATCTTATTAGTTTGAAATTACAGTTGCTTCTCTCAGTGACTCACCATCCCACCCCACCCCCACTACACACACACACACACACACACCACACTGGAAATGAGCTTATAAAATAAAGCCATGCCACAAGTACAAGATGGGACATTCACTAGCTGAAAACAACTCAGGCTGGCTGGTAGGCAGGGGCTTCTAGAATGTTCTGAAATAACCATAACAAAGAGCTGTTTAAAGCTGCCACAGAGACCCCCACCCCACCCCCATCCCCGCATCTTCCAGGAAGAAGAGAGGACAGTACCCAGGGTCAACAGGAACACAGCCCAGTGCGGGCAGCCTCTTGTAAAAAGTGTTGATCTGGAAAGCTTCCGCAGCTAAATGCTTTAAAGTGAGTCCCCTACTCCTACTTTGGAGTAGGTGGGTTTTCAGCAGCCTTCTGTGTGGCCTTGGTAGTCACCCCTGGCTGCCCTGCAGTACCCGGTTTGGGCAGAGCTGGGCGGGGCTCCTGAAGCAGAGAATATTAGTAATCCCCCTAGGGCTTCTCTGGGGCGGTACTGGAAGGCGTTGTCAGTAACACTTTGCAGCAAAGGACTTCAAGGACACAAAGAAGAGGTGTTTCAAGGACCCATTTTGATGTCTAGTTTCTCTCTTTTCAAAATGTGTTGAAATTCACATATCATGATATCCACTTTTTAAAGGAATGTAATTCAGTGGTTTCTAGTGTATTCATGAAGTTGTGCAACCCTTACCCCATCTACTTTCAAAACAGTTTCATCTTCCCTAAAAGAAGCCTCCTATCCCTACTCCCCTCCCCTCTAGCCCCAGACAGCCACTGATCTAATTTGTCTCTACGGACTTGCCTATGCTGAACATTTCACATACATGGAATAATACAGTATCTGTGCTTTTCTCATCTGACTGCTTTCACTTAGCATAATCTTTTCAAGGTTCGTCCACATTATAGACTGTTTCTGTACTTCATTGCTTTTTATGAACACATAATATCCCATTGTAAGGATATACCCCATTTTGTTTCTCCATTCATCAGTGGATGGATGTTTAGGTTGTTTGTTTAAATTTCATGGCTATTGTGAAGGATGATGATAAGACCATTCATGGGCAAGTCTCTATGAGGACATAGGTTTTCAATTCTCTTGGGTACATAACTAGAAGTGGAATGATTGGGTGTCTGGTCTTTCTTCATCCAAATCATCAGATCAGTAATGAGCAGCAGAGGAATGAGCTTAATTTGGTTGGACAAGATGGGTATGTATGGCCAGAGAAACTGTGGTCTTTGGATTACATGTTAATGTTCTCTAGTCTCCAGCAGTTAAACAATGATATAACTCAATTCCTGACTTCTTAAAAATAAATCCGTGGATAGGTGAGCTATAAATCCCAGTGACTCACAATGTCTCTGCCCCATGAGACCTAAGGAACACAGTTTTTGTTATTGTAATTTTATGTTACTGTGAGCTATGGGTATAGGAGGAAGGAGGAAAGATGTTAAAGTTTATCAAAGTGTGCTTCTGGATGGAGGATGGTTGGGGGAACGTTAGAATTTAGCTTTTATTATAACAACAGTGGAGCCTTTACACCATGGGGATGGGGATGCTTCCAGTGGAGGAGGACAAATGGGGGAGCTGATAATCTCATTGTATAAAAAAGAATGATTAACTGCCTTACTAGTAATAATGTTCTTGCAAGGATCCTCTATTTTCAAAACTATCTGAGTTTTATTTAACTAGTGTGAAGAGTAAAATCTTGTTAATGTGAGATGTGTTAGACACAGTGGAGTTGTCAGTGGAATTGTAATAACACGAAAGGACAACCACACAAAGAGAGCATGCACTGTTTTCTCTGAGTGCCCCAGATGAGCCCAGATATTAAAATTAGACCCCAAGCTGTAAGTCCTTCCATGCAGGCAAGACGTATTTTGTGTTGACAGAACTGGTTTCCTAGAAAAAGCCTTTTGTCTGCTTGGGATCAACAGTAGCCTATCCAGAAAACTAGATTTTATCCCCTCACCTATACATTTCCTTTCTCTTGTAATCAGGGCAGAAGTATTAAAAAAGAAAAAAAAGACTAATTCCTTGTCACCAAATGCCACAGGGCCCCAGCACCGTACCGGGGACCCAGACAGCTTTCTAAGGCGTTAATGATCTATAATTACTTCCTGCCTTGCTGTGTCTCATGGATTTTTCCTTCACATATAGGTCTTTGGGGCCTCAGCCCAAAGGAACATGATGGATGATGAAACTTAATTTGGTCCCTTTAGGTAGGAGGACCCTTCAACAATACAGAGTGAAACCTTCCATTTAGGGCCAGCCATGTCAAGTTAATCATTATACTCTTGAACTGCAAACTAAATGGAGAAATAGTTCTCTTCTGCCATAGTACTCTTTTTTTTTTTTTAAAGATTTATTTATTGTAGAGAGCATGTGGTCGGGGCTGGGGGCGCCAAGGGGCAGGAAGAGAAGGAAAGGGAGAAAGAATCCTTGAGCAGAGTCCCCTTTGGCTGGGGAGCCCCTTAGGGCTCCATCCCAAGTAACTGAGATCATGACCTGAGCCAAAAATTAAGAGCCAGCTGCCCAACTGACTGAGCCATCCAGGCACCCCTGCCATAGTGCTCTTTTTAATAGATTTGATTTTTTAGAGCACTTTTAGGCTCATAGCAAAATTGAATGAAACATATAGAGAGTTGTCATATAGTCCTTGCCCTCAGCCAAGCACAGCCTTCCCCATTATGATCATCGCCCCCTCAGACCAGTACATTTGTTAGAATTGAGGAGCTTACACTGACATGTGATATTCCCACAAAGTCCATAGTCTACAACTCACTGTTGATGTTGAATATTCCGTGGGTTTGGACAAATGTCTAATGACTTCCATGCACCATTACAGTACCATACAGAGTAGTCTTATTGCCCTAAAAATCCCCTGGGCTCTCCCTAGTCCTCTTCCCTCCCCTCCAGTATCTGCCAACCCTTGATCTTTCTACTCCTCCACAGTTTTGCCTTTTCCAGAATATCATATAGATGGAATCCTATAGTATGTCGCCTTTTCAGATTTTTTTCACTTAGTAGTATGGACTTAAGGTTCTTCCATGTCTTCTCATGGCTCGGAAACTCACTTGTTTTAGCTCTAGTATTGCTTTGTCTGGGTATACCACAGTTTATTTATCCTTTCACCTACTGAAGGACATCTTGGTCGCATCTAACTTTCGGCACTTATACATAAAGCTGCTATGAACACTCATATGCAGAGTTTTGTGTGGACATAAGTTTTCAGCTCATCTGGATTAAATACCAAGGAGTGTGATTGCTGAATCTCACAGTAAGAGGTTGTTTCGTTTTGTCAGAAGCCCCCAAACTGTTCTCCAAAGTGGCTCTGCCATTTCGCATTCCCGCTGGCAAAGAATGAGCATTCCTGTTGCTCCCCCTCACCAGCCTTTAGCGCTGTTGGTGTTTTAGATTTGGGCTGTACTGGTAGATGTGTAATGATATTTCATTGATTTATTTTGTAATTCCCTAATGACGTGATGCTTATATCTGCGGTAAAGTTTTTATATGTTAGACTTTATGATTCTGTCAGACCGAGCGGAGTTTTTTCTTTTTTCTTTATCTTTTTCTTTATCTTTCTTTCTTTCTTTTTTTTTTTTTTTTTTAAGCAGGACAGTGTTGTTTTATTGAAGTAAATGAAATGCAAGGAAGCTAAGCATACTTCCTGCTCATGTTTTGATTCATAGACTCCCTGAGAACAAAGATCTGGTCTATCTTGTTCTTCATGGTGATCCCCAGTCCAGCACAGTGCCCGGTCATTCATACACTATTTGCTGAATATAGTGGATTAAATGGTAGTCTTCAAAAAGATACGTTTGCATTCTAGTGTATGGGACCTGTGAATGCTATCTTTTTTAGAAAAAGAATAGTGGGAGAGGTAATTCAGTTAAGGATCTTGAGATGAGATTATCTTGGATATGTGAGTGGCCTTCAATCCAATGGTAAGTGCCCTTATGAGAAAAAGGCAGAGGGAGAGCTGAGATGGACGGAAGAGCAGTAGACAGAAGGAAGAGGAAGAGGCAATGTGATTACAGGGGGTGCGGCCACCAGAAACTGGAAGAGACAAAGAAAGGACTCTACCCTAGAACCCCGGGGAGTGTGGCCCTGCTGACACCTTGATTACAGACATCTGGTCTCCAAGGTCTAGCCAACCACTAATCTCTCTTCTGTCTCACTGGATCTGCCTATTCTGGATATTTCTGGATATAAATGGAATCATTTGTATGTAGTCTTTTGTGTCTGTCTTCCTAAACTGAGCATAGTATTACCTCCTTTTATTTTTTTTTAATTTTTTTAAAGATTTTTTATTTATTTATTTGACAGATAGAGACCACAAGCAGGCAGAGAGGCAGGCAGAGAGAGAGGAGGAAGCAGGCTCCCTGCCGAGCAGAGAGCCCGATGCGGGGCTTGATCCCAAGACCCTGGGATCATGACCTGAGCTGAAAGCAGAGGCTTTAACCCACTGAGCCACCCAGGTGCCCCTATTACCTCCTTTTATACCCTAAATGTATTGTAGTTGCTTTCCTTAAGTGATATTCATAGAAAATATGACTTACTTGCATAATTCCTAAAAATCTGCCTTGTCATAAGAGGGTGGCTTTTAAAATAAGCAAATTCTAGGCCTGTCCACGTAGGGTAGTAGGATCCTTGGACCTATAAACAGGGTCCCTGTGTGTCAGCTATGGTGGCGTGGACACAGGCATGTGGCATTAGAGTCTCAAATGTAACAAACAGCATTTCCAGTGGTGACCCGATTTCTCTAAATGGTGAGCAATTCTAGATACAGTTCCAAATAAATCAAACTTCAGTCTTTCTTCCGTTTACTTGGTTTTTATGTTCTCAGAACCTTCATTGCATGTTCAAACCTTGCAAGAAAACATTTGGTGTTGACTTGTAACAGAGACTTAGTCCCTCCATTCAGAGGATTACAGATAGGTGTTCACCTACACGAATGGTGGAGTTCCTCAAGAGTCACGTTAGAAACAGAAAACGATGTTCTAGAATGGTACCATCTTGTGCATTGAATGGCACACTATGACCCGAACTTCTTTCTTCATGCTGGCGGTGCCCACCATCTTCGAGCTAACCAAGTGTGTCTCCAGGGAAACCATATGTTTTTTGTAAGGACCAGTGGTTTAGCTGTTCTGAACTTAAAGATTTCCACATACACAATCACCTCTGGGCTCCTAGTCAATTGATTTCTGAGGATTTTTCCCCCTCCTTTTTATTTAAATAATTTCTACTTGCCATTCTTCCAAGACTTATAAACCTATTCAACATTCTTCCAGTTTAAAACAAAAATTTCTTTTAATCTGTCTGCTGCCTCACTTTTGCTGACCTTGAACCCACCCACCTTCATCTCTCACCTGGATTTTGCAATATGCTCTTACCTGGTCTCTTTTCATCTAGTCTTGATGTCTTTGCTCCCACTCTGTCCATGACCCCAGAGGACAGATCAGGTCTGCCTACACCTCTTCCCCAAACCACCAAGTGGACCGAAGCTCCAGATGGCCTTCCATACAGTGTCTCACAGCCAGGCCCACCCCACAAACACCTCTTCATTCTTGAGAAAACTTTCAAAATGTTGACATGTTGAAACCCAGTGTTCAATGGGATGGTATTAGGAGGTGGGGCCTTTAGGAGGTGTTTTGGTCATGAGGGTGTAGCCTTCACAAATAGGGTTAGTGCCCTTTTAAAAGGAACTCCAGAGAGCTCCCTCACTTCTTTTGCCACATGAGTAACCAGTGAGAAGATGGCTGGCTGTGAGCCAGGAAGCAGGCCCCATGAAACCCCAAATTTGCTGGTGCCTTGATCTTGGACTTTTTCTCCTCCAGAATGTAAGAAATAAATTTCCATTATTTATAAGCCACCAGTCTATGTTTGGTTGTTATGGCAACCCAAGCTATGACAGCCGCATTTTTAAGATGTGATTGACATACAGTAAATTGCATGTCTTCAACAGCTTTATCAAGGTATAATGCACACACCATACAGTTCACCCATTGAAAATTGTCCAATTCCGGGCTGTCTGGGTGGCTCAGTCGGTTATAAACATCTGCCTTTGGCTCAGGTCAGGATCCCGGGGTCCTGGGATCGAGCTCCACGTCACACTCCCTGCTCAGCAGAGAGCCTCCCTCTCTTTCTCACTCTCCCTCTGTGCACTCTCTCGCTCTCTCTCTCTCTCTCTCTCTCTCTCAAATAAACAAATGAAAGTCTTTAAAAAAAAAAAAAAAGAACATGAAAATGTCCAATTCCATAATTCTTAGTGTGTTCGCAAACATGACACATTTAAAAATGTCTGAGTCGGAATATTTGACATACCCCTGGAGTCATCACAATTATTAAAAAAGATATCCATCACCCTAAAAGTATCCTCATGCCCATTTGTGATTTCTTTCCTCCTTTCCTGGCAACCATAGGTCTGTTTTCTGTGCCATAAGGTTAAACCACTTTCAAGAATTTTATAAAAACAGAATTATATAATATATGCTTCTTTTTTCTTTGTTTTTGTTTCGGTTTCTTCATTCTGCTTCTGCAGATATACATATGCAGAGAATTTGTTAGATAATTTTTTTCAAAGCATATTTGCATTATGATGAGGTCTTCTTTTTATGCGATGGTTTCCTCCACTTAAGGATGGGAACTTAACATGGGCCTGAGCACATCATCACTTCACTCTAGTGACTACAAAGACAGTGACAGTACTTCCCAAGCCATGAGTGGTCCTCCTTTCCTATGACTTGAAGAATATAGCCCTATTTTCTGTTTAAAGAGAGCTGTCATTACCGTAATCGTTACTTGAAATTTATTGATCAGATACAATGTGATGCTGTGGTAATATTGTTGAAAGGAAATGAACAATTGTCCTAATTCTTAAAAGCATCCTTCAAACACAGAAGGCAAAATAGAAGTGAAGTCAGAGGGATTTGTGAACGTCAAGGAAATTTAAAACTGTGTCTGAAGACCTCCCTGGCTGTCTTCACCTAATGATTCTAAGGGTCCCTGTCTGAGGATTTTAAGAATTTTTGAGCAAACCAGAGTTATGATGCCTGCAGTGTTTTATTTCAGCCGGTGAGTGGGGAAGGGGCAGTGTTGAGAAATCCACCTCAAGCAGCTTCTGAGACATTCCTGGTCGTCAGTGATAGCTGCGAGTTTTTCAACTCCACACATCATTGTCAGTCTGATGTGGTTTTTACAGGTTCACAGGAGGGAGGCGGAAACATAAAAGAGTGAGTTGGTTTCCAGGACAGTAGTTCCTGGTAATAAGGGGATGGTAAAGAGGTTGGATTTCAAAGTCAGATTAGAAATCACAGCTATGGAATTCAGTGATTGTCACTGAGGCTTTAAAGCCTGTGGATCTGGCCTGCTGTGCACAGACGGTGGCTCTTGGTTTCTTAACCTGAGCAAAATGGCAGCAGAGCACAAAACAGCAGTAGCGCCTTCTGGGGAATGTGTGTATGCTGGACTAATGCTCTGAATTAAATGAGTTAAAAGAAAGGAAGAGAATGTGGAAACCCCAAAGCACTCTGGCTGACTAATGAAAGTTATTTTGAAATAGTCCTTCATCGTGGGTTTTGTTCCAAAGCGAGGTAACTCCATCCATCATGAGCTAAATAAAGCCCTCGTAAAATCAATAGAGTCGCGGAAAGATGATGGGAAGGTTTATGATTAAAGTCCATGACAAGGGACAAGGGGCCTGGGCAAGGACACAGGGTCAAACAGGGCTCCTCAAATTCTCGTGCACCCATGAACCATCTGGGAGTCTTGTGACCAGGGGTTCTAACTCGGTCTGTCCAGGAGGCAGGGGACTGAGATTCTGCCTTTGAAACCAGCATCCAGGTGGCGCACACGCTGCTGGTCCTCAGACCACACTTGGAGCTGCAAAGGCAGATGTGAGGAAATGAGTGCTCTTCCCTCCTTATCACTGATCCTGAAATCATCCTGTAAAGTTCCCTGACAAAATGAGTTGTGGTTATATTCCTGTTCCTCTCTGAAGGGTAGAGAAGCCAAATTCTGATTTCTACCTTGTGCTTTAAGAAAAAGAAAGGGGGGCAGTCTTTTTGTTCATACCATCATGAAACATCATTTGAAAAATAACTGTAGCATGAGTTTTCTGTATTGTAGGGTTGAAAATACTCATGCCGTGTATTTTACTGATGCCTCTGATGACTGAAAGAAATTAAATTTTATCCAGTATGTTACCTACCTGCATTAGGAATTCACAACTTTTTAAAGCAGAAGTTCTGTGAGAACAGTCACTTTTCTGGTTAAAACTTAAAAATGAAGGCTGTCTGATTGGAAAACTGTCCTGGGTTTTGGGGTGTTGCCATGGTACCGTCAGCCACAGATTTTGCAGCAAAACTCCCTGGTTTCTTCACGCACTCTGAGGGTCTCACTTGTTTGGTTGGACTCACCCCGGTCCTTTGGTTTTTCAGCTGGTGATGTACATCGGCCAGGTGGCCAAGGACATCTTGAAGTGGCCCCGCCCCCTCTCCCCTCCGGTGGTGAAGCTGGAGAAGAGAGTGATTGATGAGTACGGAATGCCGTCCACCCACGCCATGGCAGCCACCGTCATATCCTTCACCCTCCTCCTCTCCACTATGGACAGATACCAGGTGAGGCCGCCTGACTCCTCTCCCGCCCCACCCCCATGTAACCTCATCCATGTAGGGAGGCAGCAAAGAGAGGTTTTACCTCAGAATTTTCCTTTTTGAGGGACTTTGAGGCTTACGAAATGAAGACTATGGGGGATCGAAATGTATTGAGCCATCAGTGACAATTTCTTCATAGAGAAAGTGACATATGGCTTAGCGTCCAAATGAGGCCATGCTTTAAAGTGAAAGTGATACCCCGGTGACAACACCCCCACAATGCGACAACATGGACAGTCCTGGGATCCAGGTATGGAGTCTCCCCAGAATTGCACCGTCACTCTGAGCTGCCTGACTAGACAGCACGCCATCCATTCTCTCCTCTTCTGTTTGCAGCAGACGCGAGGAGCTGATGATCCTCGTAAATAATCCTCCCGGGCTGAGATGATTCCCCAGATAAATCCTCCTGCTAGACTCCCCAGGGCCTGGGGCAGGAAAGAGTGTGGCCCAGTTTGACTCCCAAGGATGCCTCTGCCTCTGGTTGGGGCTCAACCCCTAGAAACAATGGCTCCGTGTTTTCTAGAGGACTCTCTGACAGCAGATTGATAAATGTTGCAAATAGAAGAATTTCACTTAATTAATATCTGCTTAGATGCCAGTTACAGTCAGACCTTTTAAAAGTTACATTCGCAAAAAAAAAAAAAGAAAAAGTTACATTTGCACAGCACTGAGGTTTTGTTTCACTTGTCTGACAAATTTTGCTCCAAGTGAGTTTCATTTCGTAAGTGTTACCCTTTACTCTCTGAACAATTTAGACTTCAACATAGCTGTCTTGTATGTAAATGACAGTAGTGTTTCGCCTCATCCCTTTACCCTCGAAACACGGATATTCTGTGCTCCAGCTGGTGCCGAACTAGGGGACAAGGACAAGATTAGGGTTGGGTCCTGGCTCTCCCTCTGTAGTCTTATGCTTGCTCACCTAGTGGGGGGGGGGGCAGACCTCAGTTTCCTGGATGGGAATGGGACAAGTCTAAAGAATACGCCAACTAGGTATAATCTTCTATCGTAACTTACTTACATGTCTTGCAAGGATTAGAGATGTCCAAGATCTCCAGCACTGTCTGAGTTCAGTTAATGCAGATTTCTGAGCTATGTCATAGGGGGTATCTGCCCCAGAAGGACATGGGGGGGCCCAGGGCAGGTCCCCTTGGGCTGCTCTCAGCATCCAGAGAGGCCTTATGCAGGAAAAAAGCCCCAAGTAGCAGCTGACTGCAAGAACACAGCAACAACACCGTTTATAGACTTATTTCAAGGCCGCCTGGTCCTTCTAAAAAAACTCTTTTCAGCTCATATGATGCAGCAGTTTTCAGACGTCTCTCCTATTCAATTTTTAATGATAAATATATTTAGCTTTTTGGGTTATTTGCTGTAAACAGTCCTAAATATGGTTTATTTATATGACTGTGTGTTCAGGCAAATGCCCCAACTCTAATTTCTGAATGCATTCACTCATTCATTTTTAACACTTTTTCTTAAATTAAATTCTGAGACCCAGTTAACGATAAATGTTAAGAGAAGACCTACGACCATGTGTGACTTTTCTTCCATCTTACATCAGAAAGAACGTGCTGGGCTTGGATTCAGAAGAGGTGGCTTCTGGTTCTTACTCTTCCCTTCTACAAGCTGTGTGACCTTGGGCAGATCATTTGACCTCTCTGGGGCCAGCTGCTGCTTTGAAGATCAAATGGGATGATGGGTGGGAAAGCGTCTTTGTGCTTAAGTTTAACAGTAACTGTCAAGGTTAAGGGTTTCCTCGGTTGTGGAATGGAACTAATGATAGAACCCACTTCATAGGGCTGTGTGAAGAAGGGAGGAGCATGGGGCTCTAGAGTGCTTCCCGTAATGCAGGCAGCTCTCTGTCGCCTTTATTCTCTTCACCAGGGGACAGCACAGGTGTTCAAGCTTGAAGCATACGGATTACGTCTCTGTATCTTCATTTATAAGCAGGATATCCCTATAGGACTCAGCAGTAGCCTGAGTCCTCTGGCTGCTGTTGTTACCCACCAGCAAACGTTGAGTTGTAGTAAAGTCTGGATTTCTGCCTCAACATCTGTATGGAAAGGTGCCCGTTCTTAGCCTGGGCTGGGCTTCCTTGGGCTCACCCAGCCCTCGATGGGGAAGCTGTCAGTTGCACTTCCGGGTGATGGGACTGTCCCTCTACCTTGCCTCTCGCTCCATACTGTACCCTTCATGCATGTTATGCTAAGAATAGTCTGAAATAAAGAATGATTTATTTCACGAAAACTGTCAGCACCATGTCTGTGGTCATGAGACCCTAATGCCAAGTCCTAACTGTGTCTGATTTGTAGGTTTATATGGTGAGAAGCTTCCTCCCAGAGCCATGGCTGTGGATGTCTTCCCCTTCTCTTTGCTTTTTTTCCCACTTTTCAAATGGTTTGAGACCCTGAGACTGCTGGTCTAGGGAAACTGAGGTTGAAACTAGCAGTCACTGGGTGGGAAACTTTTCCTCCCACAGCATCAAACTGTGCACGCGTGATCTCATGGCCTTGCTTTCCCTTCTCCCCCCACAGTATCCCTTTGCTCTGGGACTGCTGATGGCTGTGGTGTTTTCCACCTTGGTGTGTCTCAGCAGACTCTACACCGGGATGCACACGGTGCTGGTAAGTCCTGCTGTCAGGCCTTCGGGTGACTGTCCCTATGACACTGTGGCCCCTGTTTCAGTGTGTTCTTCATGCTGTATTACTTCTGAAGCTGTTTGTGTGTGTCATTATATTTCCCTTCAGGCCATTGAGGTAAGTCATTATTATTTTGTGGCTTAATTATAATAATGAATCATCAAGATGATATCAAGGAGGCTGAGCTGGCCTAGACCCTCATGACTTGGAAGATCAGCTAGAATGGCAACAGTGACCCCGTCATTTAGGTTCATGTGGGTTTACTGATGAAGCAGAAACAGTGCAGGTCAAACACCCAGGGTCAAGGAGGTGGGTGGGTGGATAGGGTTCCTCACTGAGACCCTCACAGAATCAGGCCTAGATTTTTAAAGATCTCAGCTGACCTTTCAGGGAAGGAGTCCTGTTGTGTCAGAAGAGCCCAGAATCATGGGCTCGCTTCCTTCCATACTGTTCTGGGCCGGAGGTGGTGGGGGGCACAGAGAGACCCGCCTGCACGTAAAGGGTCAGCTACCCGTTTACCGAACTCTGATTTCCAGGGCTGCTCTGGTTAGCACAGTTAACATTACCTCAGAGCTCAACTTCTGGTGTATCAGCCAGCTGTCGTGACGTTCCAGCGCACAAGGCTGCCCGTGGTCTACCACAAGGCCGTTCTCCTCATCATAACTGGCCTAAGAAACATCTCTAAAGAGGAACGGGCCCTTGCTAATTGTGTTACTCTCCATACGAAGCTCAAAATCTGTGTTAGCAAAAGACCCGGGAAGGAAAGGCCACCCTCTTGTTTCTCCTCCTGGTGTTGGCGGTCCCGAGAGGGGCGGCCTGGAAGGGCAGAAGCAGCAGAGGTGAACACAGGCAGCACGAGAGCTCGTCGAAATGAGCAGGGGCAGAGGCCTGGGAGGAAGTAAGCCCAGAGGAAACAAGCTCATGGCTGCACAAGACTCAGAGAGAGACATCTTGCTTCCCTCATGAAAACACAGCCTAACTCAAGGAAAAGCAAGGAGGAGCTGGGAGCCAGTCGAGTCAGGGCTGGGAAGGTGAGGGAAGTGAGACACGAAATGGAAGGTATGCCAGATAGCTCCATGACCCACGTAAGCAATTTAATGTAGTACTTACAAAAATCAAAATGAACACGAAAAGTTTCTACGATAAACATCTGGGGCGCCTGGGTGGCTCCATCTGTTAAAACAGCTGCCTTCCGCTCCGGCCATGATCCCAGGGTCGTGGGATCGAGCCCCACGTCGGGTTCCCTGTTCATCGGGGAATTTGCTTCTCCCTCTGCCTCCTGCTCTGCTTGCTTGCACTCTCTCTCTCTTTCCCTCTGTCAAATAAATAAATAAAATCTTTTAAAAAGAAAAATCCACATTTTCAATGAAGACCAGCTCCGCCCCCAAATGCACTGCTTCTCTTGCCCCATCCACACCGTGGCCTGACCAGATCTAGAAGACACTGCAGAAGCAGCTAGGGGCCTCCTTCTCCTCGTCTCCCTCCCAAGCCGCGTCCTTGCTGTCCGGGTCCTGTCACGCGGCACATCTGGCTTCTGAGCCCACAGGGGAACAGAGAGGAGAGCATTCTCGATTTGCCACACTCCTGCTTCACATTAGAAAGAGGTTCTCTCCAAATACGTCCGCAGACTTAAAAATGGAACCAGGCAGAAGTCTCGCGGGTGCTCTGGCATTTCTTTTATCTGGGGCTACTTTTTTAATTTCCATAGGCTGTAATAAAAAAAAAAAGGATTGTGAGAATTCAGGCCGACATGAAAAGCAGTGTAAACACACGGACGTGGGGCTGCAGACGTGAGTAGAGAGCACGGAAAACCCACCTCAAGGAAAAACACAGCGTCGTGTCCGTTTTTCTTTTTCAAGTGGGTTACGGGGCTAGAGAAGCCGGCATTTGTGGGGAAGATTACTTAAGCATCTCATTCAGCTGCAAGGAATGGGCACAGCTGCTCCTTTCGGAACATCTGTCCCAGAAGAAACTGGAGCGAGGCCACAGCAACCCACACCCCACCTTGGGCCCCCACCACCCCCTGGGGCTCCTTCCACATGGGCATCTTTATTTTATAAAGGTCTGAGACCCTGACTCAGGCCCAGGCCCGAGTGGGGCCAGATGCATGGCCGAGGATTTGATGGCACATCATTTCTAGTAGCAGAAGGGGTGCAGTTGACTTTGATGGGGGATCCGGTTGAACAAGGGATTGGAAGTCTTCTTCCTTCAACAGCAGCAACTCAATCGTTTCCTGTGGGGTACCCAGGTGGGAGTCGGTCACTGAGATGTGGAAGTAAACAAAACCTGCCTCGCCCTTCTGGGCGTCTGAGCGTGGATGCTGACAGATGTGGGAGCTGCTGATTATGGGCTCTGCTGAGTACTGTAATTAGCAGGGAGCAGCTGCATCGGGCCGACGAAGGTGGCAGGCCTCTCACCCAGACCCCTTGCGGTCGCCAGGGACTGCCACGCACTAATGGTCCTCAACCCTGACTGCATATTCCACATCCCATGGAAAGCTTTTTAAAAATATCCGTGGGGGCATCTGGACACCCAGGTTCATACCAGCAGCATTATTCACAGTAGCTGAGGAGTGGAAATGACACACACATACATACACACACATGCACACACGCCTATATGGTAAGCATTGGTATTTGTTCAGAACTCAGGAGATTTCAGCGCTCAGCCAGGGTGGAGAGCAGAGATTAGACTAATTATCCTTTAGGACCGGCCACAAGCCTGCGCCTGAACCAAACTGAAGCAGGAAGGTGAAAAGCAGGTGGAGACAGATGCCATGTAGACACCCACCATGTCCGTAATGTGAGCTCCTCTAATCGCACACAGCTGGGACAGGACACTCACAGCGGAACGTCATGCCCTCCTCAGGGGCTGCCTGCTTTATGTCAATGGCTGCCCATGAAGCGGAAGCAGTTCAAGGAGAACAGAAATTTACTTAGCTCCCCCTTCAGGAAATTACGCCTTGTTAGAGGTGAGTGGTTTGCTCTCTGATGTCAAGGCTTTGGGGACAGGCCCCAGTTGACTCCTGGACAGGCCTGAACGAAGTCTGAAGAGGCAGAGAACCCACACACGGTGTCACTGTCCTGCCAAACTGGCTCTGGAGGGCCCTTAGAGAAGGGTGTCTCCATCCACCAAGATGCCTCAGCAAGAAAGCCAGGCACTGCCCTAGCTCCTCCCTTCCCACGCCCCACAGCCAGGCAGTCATCAAGCTGAATTAGTTCTGACTTAAAAATGCCTTGGAGCTGCTCTCACCACCCACCACCGCCAGGATGTTCAGAGTGTCTCCTTCCCCTGCTCAATGGGAAAGATGACCCAGGAAGCGCTAACTGTGGGTGGCAGCCATCTGGGAATTCTAGGTGGACTAACCTGTGAGAGAAGTCAGTCCTCTTCCTGGCAGAACATGGAAATAAAACATGGTGGCCCTGATGACATCCTTGAGCTGCTGATTCACCACGCCTGGGGCTACTGCCTCGAGGCTTGTTGTTCAAGGTAAAAAGTTTGTTATTGCTCAAGCTGATTTTTATTGAAGTCTTATGTTTCCCATGGTCAAAAATATCCTAACCAATAATTTATAGAAACAATTTTTTGTGTGTAAAATTTCATGTTCTCTTGGTTTGAAGACAAAACCAGTTGTAGCCAGCTGAAGCGCAGGGAGTAGGGGGAGGAAGAGAGGGTAGAATGTCTTGAACTGAGGCAGCTCATGGAGCTCAGTGTGGAGGGGGCTGAGTGACTAAAGCTCTGAAGGAGCCAGAACCACAGTGTCTCGGAGAATGCCTTCCTGTCCCTCCAGAGCACCACTGCTCAAAGAACCCCACAACCTCTCAAATCCAAACCTTAATTTCCAGAGGTGAAACCTTGATTGCCCTGCATGCTACCCTTGGGCCAGTAAGGCTCAGGGAGAGAAACAGTGCCCAGAGCAGAAACATGACCCCATAAGTCACCCCTTTGGCCACAAAGGCAGTGCCCCAGGAACAGGGACTAGAAAGACAACTCAGTAAGTTCACTCCTGAGAATTCCCAAACCCAAGAGGTAACCGTCTGCATGGATCAGGACTCCTGGAGTACAAATAATAGACGCCAGCTCAAACTCACTTAAGCTTAAAGGAAAGTGTATTCGCTTTTAGATACACACTGTAGGAGGGGGCAAAAGTCCAGTCGCCATTGGGAGAACAGGACTTGAGGTCTAGATCTTTGCTAGAAGTCCCCCCCACTCTTCCTTAAGCTTCTCTGTACATCTCTTCACATGATGGATCCATGTTCCTGTGCTGCCTTCTCTCTGCGGCGAGACCCAAGGAGCTCTGGGCTTCAGTTCTTTGTTTTATTCCTGAAAGGATTATAGTAGGGAAAATTTCAAGAAAGTCTCTGATGGCTTGGCCTGGACAGTGAACCCATTTGCTGCACCAATAGCTATGTGAGTGGCCTAGGACAGTGGTTTGGTCCCACTGGTCAGGAGCCAGCCTGTGGGGGCAAGGGCCACCATGGGCAGTGATGGTTAGGTATGGGATTAGGGTTGGCCTGTGGGAGGGGCCGTTCTCCAAAATGAAATGGGTGTGTTGCCAAAGAAGAGAGCAGACAAAGCCCCCCACTGGTATCCTTTCTACATTGACTTTATTGCATTTTCCTGCTCTTTCAGGGACTCAAAAACTGACCTATTATGGTTGTTTACGTGGGGAAGGGAGGATTAGAGCAAGTCAAGAAGGTTTCATGCTCAGTTTTCAGTGCCTGAACTAAGTCAACTTGTACAGAATTGATTTTAAATCTTTCTTTTTTAAGATTTTATTTGTCAGAGAGAGAGAGAGAGAGTGAGCGAGCACACAAACAGGCAGAGTGGCAGGCAGAGGCTGAGGGAGAAGCAGGCTCCCGGCAAAGCAAAGAGCCCAACGCAGAACTCGATCCCAGGACCCTGGGATCACAACCTGAGCCAAAAGCAGCAGCTTAACCGACTGAGCCACCCAGGCGTCTCTGATTTTAAATCTCTTGACTGATAAGGCAATTATCCCCAATATGCTAACAGTAAAATTAGCCAGAATTGCTGTTGTTGTTAGATTAGTGAATGGTTGTCCCATTATTTTGAACTTGAATTAGCTGAAATGCTGTTCTATTTTATTGTCCCTAAATTGTTTGATCTGTGGATAATTATATAGATACTGGGTTTTATTGGCTTACTCATTTATTTTGTTCCCCTAACTATTGCTTTAATTTTGGTTGCAGTTGGAGAACGTTGAAAAGACTTCTCAAATATTAAATTATCTGCAGCCCATACAAAAAACTGTGTTCTGGCTTTGGACTAAAGCAGTCCTGGTGTGTTTGTTTTTATTTGTTCCCAAGTTCTTTGAAACTACTTTAAAAACAAACAAACAAATAAAAAACCCCTTACTCCAAACTCCCTTTTTTAATATGGAAAAGAAAGCTAATTATAGTATGAACTATAACCAACCAAGCCTTACTTTCTGTTGTAGGATAAGTTAGTTACTGAGATAAAAAGGGGATTTGGTTGTGTTTCTGAGCATCCCCTTACTATGCACATTGGCCATTCTTTACCTTGGAGAGACTTATTTTTATACTTTTATTAAATAGAGAATTATTTCTGGTTTCCTACTAAGGACTCAGGGTAGAACATTCAACCTCTGTTGTTTTTAAAGCTGTTGTTGCGTTGTTGTTGTTGTTGTTTAAGATGAAATAAATCATTATTTGTTAACCACTGTAGAAGCCCCGACAGCCATTCCTTAGGATGATTAAAGGGAAACTGATGACCTTTATATGCTTCTGCATTAATCAAACTGAAGGTAGGGCATTTCCAGCAAGAGCTGCTTGCAATATGTATTCCTAACAATAAATGTAGGTAAATTAATTTTTCATCTGCTTTCTCCACACTGTCCAAAAAGCCACAGCTGCAGCTCAGTTTTCTGTCTGTTCTGTGTGTGTTGGGTGAGCGGGCTAGGCGGGAGTGCTCCGAATCCAGGAGGGGAGCGGGCCTGACCCTTGCATGCAGCCCACAGAAGACAGGCAAAGACAGAAGGTGGTCCACGCCCACGCGCTAGAATCGTGCAGAGCCCAGAGCTCCCTGCGGGCTGTGAGCAAAAACGTAAAGCGATGAAGCAGGCAGGCATGGACTAGAATGGGGCCGGCTGGCCTCGGACCAGAAGTCAGGTCCATCCTTCTGCTGCAGAAGAAACTAGTTGGCCTCAGAAGCTGTTCCAGTGTTGTAGGTTGTCAGACCTGAGGGCCTGTGACAATTAACTGACAATTAGCCTGACTCTCTGAGACTAATGGCTGGGCAGCCAAGCCAAGTGGACAGGGCCGGCAGCTGCGGAGATGGTCCATTGAAGTAGAGGGGGCCAGGCAAGGTGGCCATGGGGAAAGGTCATTTACCCCAGTGACAGCATCCCAAAAGTGTCCCTGTAACCCAGGTTGCTAAAGAGGGAGCTTGGATAAAATGTTTAAAGTCTAAAATTGTGTTGAGAATGCTTTCACTTGTGCCAAATAAATACAAACAACCCCATCCAGGGACGGAGCCCAGCACTGAGATCTAGGACTACACGGATACACTTGTGCTTTAGGTTGAGTTCCAGTTACTCGTAATGTAAGAGGAAGAGATTGGATTAAACCTTCCGCAGAAGCCCAGTCTCCTCCTGTTTCTTTTATTAGGTACTTGCCTTTGTGATGATACAGTGTGTTACAGTTTCATTGAAGGGTGAAGTGTTTTTATAAGCTTATAATTGAATGCCTCTCAGAAAACCCACAGTCTTCAAAATCTGTGCAATCAGCTTTTGTAAAATGAGTCAGACCTTCCCATTTATTTACATGATTTTTTTTAAAGATTTCATTTATTATTCATTTGAGAGAGAGAGAGAGAGAGAGAGAGAGCACGAGCAGGTAGAGGGAGACAGAGAAGGAGAGGGCAAAACAGACTCCCTGCTAAGCAGGGAACCTGATGCAGGGCTCCATCCCAGGACCCTAAGATCATGACCTCAGCTGAAGGGGGATGCTTAACTGACTGAGCCAGCCAGGTGCCTCTATTTACAGGATTTTTGAAAGATATTCTTTGGCCCCTTGTGTGTGTGTGTGTGTGTATGTATATATATATACACACACATATATATATATATTTCTCCCATAATGCTCACTGCTGCTGTGACATTCCAGAAAATGTTGACATGCACATGCCGACACACTTTATTCTCCTTGCAACTTTCTACATGGTTACTGGTTTGTCCTACCAGTGGAACAAAGGGAAGGAGAGGGAGAATGATCTGCTGTGATCCTCAGCTAACCCCCTGAAAGCTGAGGATGGAGCCTATTTCTAAATCAAATTGAATCATAAAATAAATTCAGTTTAGTTCAGTAAACTATTCACCTTCAGATGACCGACGTACCCCTTAGAAAAGAAGAATCCTACACATTATCAGTAGTTCAGAGCTGTAGGGGCAGAAGCAAATCCAGGGTGCTCAACGTGAGGTGACTTGGTCTCAACCAGGAAGCCTCTTCTACTCATCACACTGTCTCAAAAACCAGAAAGATTCGAAAACATTAATGAATATTTATGGAGGCTTAAAATAGAAAGTCATGATGTGAAATGTAACAATCCACAAAGGAAAGTTAAAAGAGCTGACTACATGCACTAAAGCTCTGTATATTAAAAAAAAAAAAAAAGTCATCATTAAGGGATGCCTGGGTGGCTCAGTCAGTTAAGCATCTGCCTTGAGCTCAGGTCACAATCCCAGGGTCCTGAAATCAAGTTCCATATTGGGCCCCTGCTCAGCGGGGAGCCTGCTTCTCCCTCTGCTTACCTCTCCCCCTACTCGTGCACGCTTTGACAAATAAATCAATAAAATCTTAAAAAAGAAATTCGTCATTAAAAACATAAATGTAGGGGCACCTAGGTGGCTCAGTGGGTTAAGCCGCTGCCTTCAGCTCAGGTCATGATCGCAGGGTCCCGGGATCGAGCCCCGCATCGGGCTCTCTACTCAGCCAGGAGCCTGCTTCCTTCTCTCTCTGCCTGCCTCTCTGCCTGCTTGTGATCTCTCTCTGTCAAATAAATAAATAAAATCTTTAAAAAAAAACCATAAATGTAGTAAATGATAAACAATTATTATGAGGACTCAAGAACAGGCAATCACAAGAACAGGCAATTCCTGAAAGAAAAAAAATAAAAATGTCCAATAAGCATAAGGAATCAATCTCACCGCTATTTACAGGGATGTAATAGAAGTCATGAAGGACAGGTGAAAATGAGATGTCATTTTAAAATTTTTGTTTGTGAGATTGGTGAAAAATAAAATCAGCAATGATAAGGAGTTAAGTAATAGGATATTCTCATAAGGGTACCTTTTGATCTAATGTGTATCAAAAGCAGTAAAAGGTACAATGCATAACTTTTCCAGGTACTTATCCTAAATAATCATTGAGCATATTGGGGGTAGTGTTCTTTAAAAATAGTGCAGGGGTGCCTGGGTGGCTCAGTAGGTTAGGCCTCTGCCTTCAGCTCAGGTCATGATCCCAGGGTCCTGCGATCGAGCCTTGCATCGGGCTCTCTGGTCAGCGGGGAGCCTGCTTCCCCTCCGCTCTTTCTGCCTGCCTCTCTGCCTACTTGTGATCTCTGTCTGTCAAGTAAATAAATAAATAATCTTCAAAAAAAAAAAAAATAGTGCAGCATTGAGGCACCTGCATGGCTCAGTCAGTTAAGTGTCTGCCTTCAGCTCAGATCATGATTTCAGGGTCCTGGGATCAAGTCCCATCTTGGGCTCCTTGCTCAGAGGGAAGTCTGCTTCTTCTTCTCCCCAACCCCTGCTCATGCTTTCTCTTGCTATTGCTCTCTCAACTAAATAGATAAAATCTTTAAAAAAATTTTAAAAATAAAGATATTTCAACATGAAAAATAATTTGAATGTGCAGCAGTAAGGAATTGCTCAATTAAACAAACTATCCATTAAGACCTGGGACAACATCCAATTATTTAACATTATGTAATTATGTATTTATTGATAAAGCAGTTATTCATAATTTCTAAGAACTGGGAACAACCCAGATAGATACCCTCAGCCGTGAATGGATAAGCAAACCAGGATACCTCCACAGGATGGATTATACTCAGCGGTAATGCAGAACAAACTCTTAGCAGTTGGTTCTCATGTGTATTATGTTCACTGAGAGAAGCCAGACTCAGAAGGCTGTGTATTGTATATGACATCTGGAAAAGGCAAAACTGTAGTGAGGGACAAAAGATCAGTGGTTGCCAGGAGTTGGGGATGTAGGAGAGCTTCTCTGGAAAGGAGTGGTGTGAAGGGTTCTGGTTGATGACGCCATGTGTCCTGATGTGTGTGGTGGTTCTCTCAGCCCATGCGTGGGTCAGACCTCTGAACTATGAACTCGAAAAGGTGAATTTTAGTAGATGTAAATTTAAAAATTATATTATACTCTGAAATACGAAAGAAGGGCAGACTAGGGAGAGAAGGGGAGAAATATACTCATCGAGGAATAAAAGCCAAAGAGGCTGCAATTTTTTTTTTAAGATTTTATTTATTTGACAGAGAAACAGTAAGAGAGGGAATACATGCAGGGGAAGTGGGAGAGGGAGAAGAAGACCCTCCACTGAGCAGGGAGCCCTACATGGGGCTCTATCCCAGGACCCTAGAATCATGACCTGAGCCAAAGGCAGATGCTTAACAACTGAGCTCTGAGACTCTAATTGTTTTTTTATTAACATATAATGTCTTGTTTTCCCCAGGGGTACAGGTCTGTGAATCACCAGGTTTACACGCTTCACAGCACTCACCATAGTACATACCCTCCCCAATGTCCATAACCCCACCCCCCTTCTCCCAACCCCACCTCCCTCCAGCAACCCTCAGTTTGTTTTGTGAGATTAAGAGTCACTTATGGTTTGTCTCCTTCCTGATCCCATCTTGTTTCATTTTTTCCTTCCTTACCCCCTAAACCCTCTACTCTGCCTCTCAACTTCCTCATATCAGGGAGATCATATGGTAATTGTCTTTCTCTGACTGACTTACTTTGCTCAGCAAAATACCCTCTAGTTCTATCCACTTCATTGCAAATGGCAAGGTTGAGACTCCAATTTTTTTTTTAAAAAAGTTCTAGAACACAGAAATCTGTTAATATGTATCAAATGAAAAAAACAGAGTACTCTTTGCTGTTGCTTCTTGCAGAGTTCTGTGGAACAGGTGTCCCATGAGATTCTGTGATAAGAATAAAAAAAAAAAAAATCCCAGAAGCAGTTTGTGAGTCTACCGAGGTTCTTAAACATTTAAAGTCAAAGAAACCAATTTAACATGGCTCACCCACCCAGGGCTCTATCCCATTTTATACAGTTAAGGAAATTCTTTTTCTTTATTTTCCAGAGAGAGTGGGAAAGCCCAAGCAGGGAGAGCAGCAGGCAGAGGGAGAAGCAGACTCCCCTCCAAGAAAGGAGCCCGATATGGGACTCAATCCCAGGACCCTGGGATCATGACCTGGGCGGAAGGCAGACACTTAACCGACTGAGCCACCCAGGTGCCCTTATGGTGAAGGAAATCCTAAGTGTTTACTCTAAGATGCATTCTAGGTCTCTCTCTGGCCAACTCTCAATTATTTCTGTGGAAGTTTCTGATCTCAAATTGAGTATGATTTGTTTGTGCTACTTTGTACGTTCCTGGACTGCCTCCGTCCTGACATCTATTGATGGGCACTTGGTAACTGCTAATTAAACAGTAAAATTTTATTGGAAACAAAAGCACAACCTAAAACTCTATATTGGAGTGAAAAATACAGAATCAACTCTAGATATTTAGCGAAGGGAATTTAAGCAGGGAAATGTGGTGCTCACAGAACATGGGAAGGGCTCGATGGGCAGAGAGAGCCCGTAGCTGCTGCTGCCCCCAGAAGCCAAAGGGCTGCTGGTAACAACGCCACTGACCCACCCCCTCATGAGCCCCACGTCTCACACTGACTCACCAACCTCATGAACAGATGCTAGGCTGAGTCCCACCACTGTAACTATGCCCAGAGATGCTTCTAGAAACTAGGAGCCGGGGACTAGACATTGGAATCATTAGATCAGCCGCTTCAATTAATGTTGCCGGGACTTCACCAGGTCACAGAAGCAGCAGAGGAAGGTGGCTTCCCCGTGAGTGCACTGGCTGGGTGACCTGACTTCCAGAGGAGCTGTGGGGACGGCACCTTTACCTTCTCCATGTCCCCAGTTCCGCAGGAGGTGGGAATGACCCAGGAGACCAGCTGACCATTTCCATCGGGCTTCGTGATCCTTGTTCCCACTGTCATCTAGATTCTATTAAGCAGACTCTGAAAAAGTCTGCTCATGATAATTTCCAAGAAGTGCACCTCCTAGGGAAACATGTTTTGCCAACAGAAAAGGCAGGAATGTGAATTTCCCAACCTTTCTTTTAACTCATCTACAAATGTTTCTATTTCATAGATTTAAGGACACCTGAGAGATTTTCATCCGAAATGTCTTAGGTCAGTGTGCATTTGGATGTGTAAAGATCACTTTATTAGCCGTTAAGAGCAAGCTAAGATACAGGCATGTGTTGGCTGTGTTCATCCTTTTGACCATTAGGCTGTTGAGGCTAAGAATCTTACTTTCCTCACCGTTGCATTCCTGGCAATGCCCACTAGTGCCTGCCAGTGGGCAGTAAGTGCACAGTAAACATTGAGGGGTAGGGATAGCATCTGTAATCAGTTCCTAAATCAATGTTTTTCTCTTTTATTTCTTTGTACTTTATTGAGGTAGATTTGACAAGATTCACCTGTTAGTCTGAATACTGCCTTCACCGTAGAAGTCTAGCTCACATCATCTCCTATTTGTTCAACATTATTTCCTTCTACCTGAAAGAATAAACTCGTGAACAAGGTATTAGGTGTGTCCCTGCCACAGTAAATACCGTGTACGCACGGCTGCTCCATTTCCAGCTTCTCGAACTCCCCGAGTCGAATGCGGCCAGCGTCTCGCTGTGCGAGAAGGGACGGTGGAACAGGCCTCAACGGCATGAAGCTTTGAGGCTCCTTGACGGCCCAGTTCTTAGGAGAGAAGGAAGGGGGTCTGAAGACAGGCCACTCAGTACCTCCCACGTTTCAGTGAGCAAATAGGATGGTGATACAGTCAAGGATGAGGAAGAAGGTTCTGTAGTTCCTAACGCACTTGAGAATTTCATGGAGAATCTGGGGCCTGGATATAGGTGTGTAAGTAGCATCTAGAAGAGAGGGAGAGGTAAGTAAGCACCCCCAAGTAACCACCACCCAGGTCGCAGTACATAGAGCATTACCAGTATCTCAGAAGTGCCCCCCCATGCCCTCTACACTGTACCTCGCCAGGGACCCCCTCCCCAGGTGTCCTCCCCACCCCCTAGTGGAACTCCCTGTAAATGGAATTACATGCTAGACATTCTTCTGCCTTGGGCTTCTTTCACTTACTAATTTGTTTGATATTCACCCCTGTTGAATGTAGCTTTAGTTCACTACTGTTCGTTGCTGGATAGTATTAGAACATACGGCTATATCACACTTTATCTCTTCTCTTATCAATGGGTATTTTGGATTGTTTCCAGCTTGAGGCTGTTGTAAATGATGCTACTCTGAGCTTCCTTTGATGTGGCTTTTATTTTTTTTTTAAAGATTTTATTTTATTTATTTAACAGACAGAGAGATCACAGGCAGGCAAAGAGGCAGGCAGAGAGAGAGGGGGAAGCAGGCTCCCGGCTGAGCAGAGAGCCCAATGTGGGGCTGATCCCAGGACCCCGAGACCATGACCTGAGCCGAAGGCAGAGGCTTAACACACTGAGCCACCCAGGCGCTTCTGATGTGGCTTTTAGAGCAAGTATGTACGTCTGACTAGGAGTATAAATGTAGAAGTAAAATTGCTCAGTCATCAGGTAGGCTCAGCTTTAGGATATACCATTGTGTCTTCCTAAGAATTAATGCCAATTTTCACTCCTGTTGGTGGTCTATGAGATGTCCAGTTCTCGGCATCTCTCCCCATTCTCCCGATGTCAGCCATTTACATTGTAGTCATGCCCTTGGTTGTGTGATGGTAGTTCATTGTGCTTTTATTTTGATTTCTCTGATGAATAATAATTCAGCCCCTTTTCATGTGATTATTGGACATTTATATAGCCTCCTTTGTTGGGTGCCTTTTATCTTTGACTTTCTTTTCTTTTCTTTTCTTTTTTTTTTTGCTGGGTTGCTTGTCTCTGTTGGTGAGTCACTGGTCAGATATATGTACAGTATTGAAATTTTTTTTCCCATCCTGTGGTTTGCCTTTTGGCTCTATTGGTGGTATCTTTAGGTAAAGAGATATTTTTAATTTTAACATAGCCCAATGATCAAATTTTACTTATGTTTACAATTTTTTTGTATTGGTGTTTAAGATACTTTGGCCTACCACACTGTCTTGAAGATATTCTCTTGTGTTTGAGAAGATTTATTATTTGGCTTTTCTTATTTAGATGGGCAGTCTACTTGGAATCAATTCATCTGTATTCCATGGAAATACCCAGTATGCACAGCACCATTGATAAGGATTGCCCTTTTTCCATTTACTGAAGCATCAGTTTTGTTATAAATCAAATGACTGTTGACACTCCCTATGTCTGTACACTCCACTCTCTTGTGTTTGTCTTCATCCGAATGCCATCTCTCTCTTTTCTGTACCTTTGTATAAGTCTTGATGTGAGGTGGTAAAAGTCCACCAGCTTCAGTCAAGTATTGTAACTCTCCCGGTTTTGATCCCCTGTGGGCTTATTAGAAAGTCTTCACAGTTTTTTTAGTGGTTACCCAAGAGATTACAACACGCATCCTTGATTTATGGGAGTCAAATGCAAATTAGTACCTCCCCACTCGCTGGGAGGAGTGAGTCATTAAATGAAATTCAATTCTATGTAGATTTAAAGCCCACAAGAACTTAATTTTACTGTTTCATAGTGAACATGTATTTAGGTTTGTCTGTGTATTTATCCTTTCTGTTCTTCATTCCTTCCTACAGTTCTCTTTGTCCATGTGGCATCTCATTCTTTCTGCCTCCATTAGTCTATTTAGTGTTTGTTCCAGCATGGTTATGCTGATAATGAATTCCTCTCAGTTTTTGTTTCTTTTGGAAAAGGCTTTGTTTCACTTTTGTTTTTTTCTTTGGAGGATATTTTTGCTAGGTATAGAATTCTTTGTGTCCTCTCCTTCAGTGTCCCTGAACTGGATTCTTGCCATTTCCATGTGCCCACAATATGGACTAAGTTGGTATAACTGGCTTGGTCAGATAACAGTGAGTTTTCAGATCTCATATCTGCCAAGCAAGGAGGACTATTTTTAGAGCTATGGATAACCCATCAGTATAGGCTTTTTGGAGGGCATTTTGCAGAATATATGGATGTCTAAAGTGTACATTCTTCATCTTCTGGGCTTCTAGCCCAATTCTAGGAGTTTTCTCTAAAGCATATAATCGCACAAGTGTAAAAGTGAAAACGATAGCAAACATTTATAAGGTGCTTATGACCTACTGGGCACCATTCTCAATGTTTTGCATGCATTGACTTCCTCACAGGACAGTTGACTACTTTATAGCAACCCTACTAGGGAAGTGCTATTGTTATCCCAGGCTTACAGAGGAAGCAGAGAGAGGTTGAGTAACCTGACCAAGGTTCTGTAGTTGGTAAGAGATTAGACGGAGATTGAAAATCAAGCAGTCTGACTTCAGAATTCATGCTTTTAATTACCATTCTATACTACCCCTCCAGGATGTTATTAATGCATTTAAAAGCAAACAATGAGAATATACTAAATGTCCATCGATCAGATCTAGTTAAGTAACGTATAGTGTTTCCACAGAGTGGAGTGTTCTATAGCCATTGGAGTAATGCTTTAATGAGTCATGCTTTCATGATTACATTCTTGTAATCATGGAAAGATGTGTGTGACATATTGTCAATGAAAGAAAGCTTTGGAACTCCATGGAACAGCTTACAAAGTATGGCTCCATTAGTTGTGAAATCATGTGTGTCGGGGGTGGTTATGGACAGAGGCCTCTGCCATGCACTTGTAATACTGTTTTTGACAAAAACTGTAAAGCTATTTTTGTTTAATGCACAGAGACTGCATTTTACTCTCCCTCTATCCTCCTATATTTCTTGGTGTGTAGTAGCCAGTTGAAAATAAAAGCACATGATTGCTCTTGAATGAATGCATAATAAATATTTGAGCTCTGTTATTATTTATATGAGGATTTCCTGGAAGGGAGGTTTGAGACTTTACTGTCATGAACAATAACTTCTTTGACTGGGTACTTGCATTTCTTAGTATTCCCCTGCACTGTCTGGTTTCGGGGTTTTGTGTTTTTTCTTCAAGGAGCAACACTTAGTATGGATTTTGGCAATGAAACAGATACGTGAGTTTCAAAGAGCTTACATCTCTTATCCGTTTATTGTTTGAGAATCAATCAAATTGGCAAACCATTGATTAACAAAATTCCTCTTAGTTGCTGTAATCCTACCTCCCAAATCTGATTGACAAAGGGAAGCTACTTCTCAGCAGAGTTACTATACACCCAACCCTTCTCTGTAGTGCTGTTTCAAAATGAGAAGCTCACCTCGAAGAGTTGAGTTGAGCTGGACAACACTGCCTGCAGAGAGCCACAGCAGTGTTTCTCTAGCCATAAAGGGCAAAGGGGGTGTTTATCCAATACAGCCATAAAACTGCCCAAGAATTGGTCTTATGAGCCAAGTCTGTCCTGCTGCTGATCTGACAGACCCAACTGGGCCACAGCAGACAGATAGAGAGGAGTCAAGGAGCTGCCTTGCATCCTGTCCTCTGAAAATCAGCATAAGCTCCAGAATTTAATTTTGATCTCAAAACACTACTGGGGTCCATGTTTAAGGTATGTCTGTGGTGGGAATGTTCCTTAAAACATGCTCACATGGGAAAGGAAGTAAATACTTCATGTATCATATTTTTTAATGCACTCAAGTGTTCCTGTAAGTGCAGCAATTGATTTGATTCTTTTTTTTTTTTAAAGATTTTATTTATTTACTTAAGAGAGGAGAGAGAGAGTGAGGGATCATGAGAAGGGAGAGGGTCAGAGGGAGAAGCGGACTCCCTGCTGAGCAGGGAGCCCAGTGCGGGACTCGATCCCAGGACTCCAGGATCATGACCTGAGCTGAAGGCAGTCGCTTAACCAACTGAGCCACCCAGGTGCCCCAATTTGATTCTTTAAATAATAATAAAAAAAAAAAGATGGAAACCTCCATAAAATTATTTCATGTGCATAGATTGTTTTCTGTACCATACCCCGAGCTCTCCCCACACTTGTGAAAACAAAGGGTCGCCCATATACCAGTCTTGTGCCTCATTGTATCCTGGCTCCCACTTCTCATAAACTGACATAGCTTTGCCTCCTTCTCACTTAGCACATACTTAGTGACGAGGAAGTGGAAATCCCGTAGTTGGGATCGTCCAGCTTTATCAAGGACACTGCGGGGCTGTATTTGACATCACTAGGAGAGTCTGCAAAGCAAGACTCGTGTTTTTCCAGGCTCCTAATCTCTAGTTCCTACCGTGATGCAAGGGCCACAGGCTATGCCTAGAACTTCTGTGTTTGCACAGGCAGTCAGGACTCGAGAATTCAAGCCAGTATTTATTTCCTAAGGTCAGTGACAAAGGGCTGGGACACATTTTCTTTCCCTCCAATTGTGAGCACCCCATTAATAAACCAACAAAGAATTCTCAGATCTCTCTCTCGTACATCTTTATACACAAGAGTTTCTACATCAGAGGATCACCTTAGGACTTTGAAAAGCTCTACTCTCACTTTCAAGTATGGTACTCCTATAATCCAGAAGTTTTAGCCTTTTGTGTGTGTTTCAAAGAAGCCCTCCAGCAGCCCTGACCTGCTATATTCACTGAGAAAAGCCCACGTTGGCCTCAGGGGTTGAGCAAGGTTAGACTGGGCCCTGACCAGCGGCCTCAGCATCCCCGGGAGCTGGTGAGAAATGCAGACTCTCAGGCCCCACCCGGACCCACTGAATCAGAAATGCCTTTTAGGAAGCCTCACAGCAGATTCTAATGCAGGATACAATTTGAAAAGCACCATAACAGCCTCTATACGATATCCTAGCAAATATGGGGACAATGCCCATTAAATTTCAACCTGCATGGGCCTGTTCAATTATATTACATCGAACATGACTTTCTTCTGTTCTCTTGTTGCTCAGAGGCCCCTCTGCCCACCCAGATTGGAGAAAAATCGCTTAAATGTTTGACAGTGCCTTTTGTGTCTTCTAGCAGATTGCCCTTCCCTATGCTTGTCATTCTAACAGGCTGCTTAGCAGTTGTCAAAAATGATGTTATAACCTGCCTCGAAGCTTGCTTGATCTCCTATCATAATCCCAGTGACCTGCCAAGCCTTGTGATTCATTATAGTTAGAGCTGTGCATATTAATACGAATTATGGGTGGGGGAGTTTTGTCTGCTCCGTGAAGATCTGCTGTTTGGACTTGTTAGATTCTGTGAAGCCTGGACAAGCAAGTGATTGTTTCCTAAATCACAGGGCATGCGGACTGAAGTTCAGAGATACATACCTAAGTATCTATTTAGCTAATGTTAGTATTTTAAGAAGCATGCAATAGTATCTTATTACATCATCACATTAGGAAACACGGAACCAGCCATTTTTACTTGTTTACTTAAGAGATAGACGAAGTAAAATGAGGTAAGAGTGGTGGTCGGTATAGGGAATGTACATATTCAGTCATCCAAGATAATTAATCAAATGAATAAACATGGAAATAATTATTTACTTGCCTAGGTATCATCTTAAATGGTATAATCCTAACTCTTGCCCAAAAAAAAAAATATGTGTCAAAGATTTTATTCAACTGATTAGTTAATGAAGGAAACTACAAGATATATGGCATGAAATATTTATAGATAATTTAATAAAGAAATATTACTTTGAGACTACTGGGTTATATACAAAATTGGTTACTGTCCTGTAGGGCAACAAACTGTCAACTTTGAAGTTATCCTTTCCACTGGACAGAAATTATTTGCATCTCTGACAAACAAAAATCTAGCAACTAGCCGGTCCCATCATGAAGTCCGAGACCTCTATCCAATCAGTAGTAAACAGTGAACAGAGTACCAACCCTTCTGTAATCCTTGGGTGGCCGTTTCTGGCATATGACATTGAAAGGAGGGTTTTGGTTTTTTTGGTTTTTTGGTTTTTTGTTTTTGCCTCATGCCCAAGTTTTATATCATTTCTCTTAACACACCTACAGAAAACCATTTTCTTTTTTAAAAAAATTAACATAATTTCTAATGAGGGTTTAAATGTGCTCATTTAGAAAGTGAGCATTTATTTTAAAATTGCAGAAGGTGAAAGGTGGCTTGCTTTCTTCTGTCTCACATAGTTACTCCCGAGCTTGGTGAGTTTTCAAAAGGTCCTTTTCAGAGCTTTCTCTTTATGGTCATAGATTTCCATGCCTCGTGACCCTTAGTCCTAGATTTGTGCTTGGCTGTCAGGTGGCTCAGGAGACAGTCGTGGCAAGGCGGGGGGAATCAGCGACAGAGCTCCCCCTCAAAGAGCCATGACTATCAGGAGAGTCGACCGCTTATGTTCACACCATGTGGTGAGGTCAATCTTCCTGCTTTTGCTTGGTCCCTGTGAACGCTGGTGTGTTTCAATGGGAAATTAATATTTTTTGAACTTATGCATTCGCTCTTTCTCCCCTATACATATGCTAATCACATAACATGTAGGTTTCTCTCCATAATCATTCATATTCATATTCATGAACAGTGTTGCCTCCCTCTTGCCATTTGGCTTCTGCTGAATCTCATCTGCATTATTCTCAGAAATTGAACTAACTGTGAGCCAGCATGGAAATGAGGACGTATTCAGAGTGTGTTAACTAGGAAATGCTGATCGATAACTAAACGTTATTTTCTAGAATGATTGTAGGAGTTTGGTTGTTTTTTCCCCCAGTTTGTTGTAACGTCGGGGTCTGCCCGCACTGAGGGCATTCACTGTGCCTACAAAGGAGCGGTCTTGGCTTTTCCTCCGCTCCTGGCTGCAGCCTGCTCGGTGAAGGCAGCCAAGGGCAGAGGGCCCTTCACATTCTCAGCGGGGGACCTGGCTGAGGGGAAGATGGCAGAATCCCAGAGTAGAGTTCTCGGCATAAATAGTCCCGAGATCTGAATGCATTCTTTCCTAACAATCGAATGAATGGGTTTCTTCTCCCTGCTTCTTTCTAG
Organism: Mustela putorius furo; assembly: GCF_011764305.1. Taxonomy (NCBI): domain Eukaryota; kingdom Metazoa; phylum Chordata; class Mammalia; order Carnivora; family Mustelidae; genus Mustela; species Mustela putorius. Next base: position 26,090,297 of record NW_025421341.1, read on the forward strand.
TTAGCTAACCTTGTGTTGTTCTGCTCAGTAGCATTCTTCAGTGAAGATGTTTGGAGATGGAATGTGAGTTTGAGGCAGGAAGCTGCCGTTGGGATTGCGCTGTAGGGTCAGAATTCATAAACGCTGGCCATGCGCAGGGTGGGGGCCTATGCCTTGAAATATCTGGAGGTGCCGACCAGGAGCAGTGTTTCTGTTTGGCTAAGAATAAAAACACAATTTTATGTGTTTCTATAAGCACTGGCTGGAGTTTGTCCTGGTGCTTTGGGCTAGCTTGATTAGCATTCTTTTCCTGAATGCTCCAGATTGCCGATCTTTATTTTTGTTTTCTGTAATGAGACAAAATAAATCTTGAGCTTTTATCTAAGTACTAAGTTTTATAACTGAAAATGGGAATGGGCACAAAAGTCGTCCTTCGGCCTTCTAACTTGGAAATGTCAGTCTCGTGTAATGACTTTTTGCAAATAATTGAAAAGGTTTTGTTCAAACCCAGGATGGTAAATGAAACTAAAGGTTCATTATATTTCAAACAATGTGCTCGACAGGGAAGCCCTGACTACGGATCTCACAGGCCTTATTTTAAACATAGTTACATCCTGGAGGAATGGTAATGCAGAGGGTCGTATCGTGCTTGGGGTGCTTCCTTTCTTAGCATCATGTGAACATTTATAAGCACCAGTTAATTATTTCTGTCTTCATCTATTTCAAAACAGTCTGATTTTAACATCCTGATTTCTTCACCTGGATTATATTTTTATTATAATAAAATACTAGGTGTTGATCAGAAAATTTATACAATACTACAAAGCATAGAGAAGACAATCATCATCTGTAATATGCCAACAGAAAAAAACTGCTTTTAACATTTTAGTTGATTTCCTTCTGATATTTTACCCATGCATGCAAGTATGTATTTCTATAAAACTACGAGCATCCTTTCTGCAAAGTATGTATTCTGCTTGATATTATCTCACTTTGGGTTACTTTGAAACCATAAAAAATAAGGCTCCAGAAATGTATCCTCTCAAATATTCATGCTATATTATTACATATTATTTATTTATTGCATATTATTACATATTTTATCTTATAGTATGCTTGATTTTATATCTTTCTAGATTATTTTTCTTATTTTGATGCATGCCCCATTCCTTGTGCTATTTTTGCTTGATTGTGTTCCTGAATTGTTCTGTCGTGGAGCACTGTTACTTTTTGGACTAATTGGTACGAATTGAACTAACCCAATGAGAGTCATTCCTCTACACAAATCTTTGTGAACAGCTTTATTATTTTCTTTGATTTTTTTTTTTTTTAGAACAAACTCCTAGGAGTGGAATAATTGGATCAAGGTGGTGAATATTTTGTACACTTCACAGTCCAATTATAGTCTGTGAAAAATGTTTTAAACCTTTTTTTTTTTCGAAGTAAGGAATATCTCTTCTGCCATTTTTGTCATGTCTTTCCTTACCGTGTGTTAGTCCCATTCCCTTTCCCCGATCTCCTGTGCCGCCCACATCTCCCCATAAACCGCACATGCCTTTCCCTCTCTTCTCTCGGCCCTGCCTGTCACCTCCACCTGCTCAGGACAGCATTGTGCCAGGGCTGGCTGCCGGCTCCCCACCTCTGCCCTGTGCCCTCTGCACTGACTTCTGCGCACAGCCCATCTTCGCCTTCCCTGAGACCTGGGAACTGTTTTCCCTCTGGCCCTGTGTACTGTGCCGAACGGTAGAGGTTCCAAAGAAATCCCCTCTTTGTTTATAGAATGTGCTCACATCAGAACAGCAGATGCAATTTTGAGATAGCAAGCTTTGTCAGTCCCTGTAGTTTGAGTAGCTTGAGAATAGTATAAAAAGTTGTTCTTGAATTTTCAAACATTAGAGACCTTGGGATCATTTTATTACTAGACCATTAGAGCCCCAAATGGGAAAGCTCATTTGAGATGATTCAAGTATTTTTCTTAAAAAAAAAAAAACAAAAAAAAACACTAAAGGTCTTTATTACAATATCACCTTTTATGGCAGAAAATCCAACCATGTGGCTGGAAAGAAAAAAACTCCACGCCAGCAGCCATATTGGCAAAGATTATTTTTGCTGAAAATGCTAGGGCTGTGGACCAAAAGTGTCTAGTCTCCTGATGCACTGAAGAGGAACAGAATTAGCTTATGAAGAATATTCCAACCAGATGTCTGGGAATTGGTAACTGCAGTGGCAAAAAAGACAGAAGGAAGGAAGAGAGGCAAATTTTCTTTTATGTATCAAAACAGTGAGTATTACCGATTAGGGATATTCAGGATAAGAGAAAGGCATTAAATTCTCCTAATCACTATCAACTGGGAATCTGCTATGTGTTGGGTTCTGTTGTAGAAGTGAGGACAATGCCAAGGTGCAAGAGAACGCACCTTTGTTGAAGAGTCTTGTAATCAACTCAGGGGAAAGCATGTGGACGCAGGACTGCAGCAAAGGCAAGAGAAGGGAAGAGCTTTCTGAGTGACGTTGAGCAAGGCCCTCGGCATTCAGTTCAGGGAGAGGTTATTTCCAGCTGCGGCAATGCACGAGGATATTTTGGAAAGGAAATAGCTTTTGAGCCAAGCCTTAGATGCACTGATAGGATCTTGATAGAGATGGTTAAAGTGTATAGGACATAAAAGGAATGCAAACCTGGGGTGACTGAATTGTACCGGGCATGTTTGGGGAAAGCAAGTAGCTCTATCCGAGTGCAGTGGAAAAGTTCAAATGGGAAAGCAGTGAGTGAAAGCCCTAGAATGATAGATTAATCAAACCCATATCTTGCTGGACTCTCTCCATCTGTGAGCTGGTATTTCTCAGGGTTTTTATCTGGGCTCACTGTCTCAGTGTTAGGGCAGGTGTTCAGTGCAGACCCCTGGGCCCACTTCAGTGCCCTGAAATCTGCATTTTTAAAAAAGATTCTATTTATTTATTTGACAGATCACAAGTAGGCAGAGAGAGCAGGGGAAGCAGGCTCCCTGCTGAGCAGAGAGGCGGGTATCAGGACCCTGGGATTGGGACCTGAGCAGAAGGCAGAGACTTAACCCACTGAGTCACCCAGGTACCCCTGAAATCTGCATTTTAGTAATCCTTCTGGGTGACTGCAAAGCATGGAAAAATTAGAAAACATTTGCTATTGAAACAGCCTTCAGGACAGTCCGTGAAGGTTTGGGTGAGGGAGAGTGGCAGGCAGGAGGGGACATGAAGGGTCAAGCTCTGGATGGCGACAGCAGAGCAGGGATTCCACTGAAGGAGGAGTCTCTGGAATGTAGTTGGGGGGGGGGTTGTGGGCTGAGGGAGGAGGGGGTACAGCCAGCAGGGCTCTGAGCTTCCGTGGCCAGGGGCAGTGGGGCACCCCAGTAGCAATATGGATCATGCGAATTTCCCCGAACACCTACAGGATCACTCCACGCCTCACCCCCTGCCCCGGCAAAACTGCATTTTGTCCCCACCCCTAACTGAAATGCCCCCCACGAAGTATTTCTGGAGTACTGGCAGGTACTCCTGAACGGGTCTGAGCCCCCTCATGCCTCCTTGCTGTCAGCAGGTGGTCTCGGGACGGCTTGGCTGCAATCCTTGCTTCCTGGCCGGTCCATGAGCTCCAGCACCTTGGGCTTGCCCACTGCCTTCGGGGCTCAGCAGCTCCCTGATCCTGGCGGTGTCTGCCGCACTGGGGGTCCAGGAGAGGCGTGTGTTACTCTGAGTACCGTGGCCCTGCCCTGTCAGCCCCCTTCCCTGCTGGCCTGCCTGTCACCAGCTTCTCCACCACCGCCCCTTCAGGTCCAGGTGGTCCGTGCCCGAGACAGATCCAGGGGCCGTCGTGAACCATGTCCTGCCAAGGAGTATCCTCCAGTGCTCACGTGGGGCTCTGGGGCCTGGAGGTGTGAGCACGGATGGATTCTGCCCTTTGAAGATTCCTTGGCCAGAGCGGTCCCAAAACAGCCTTCTTCAGGTCTGAGTTTTATAAATTGAGACAAAAGGACTCTTTTGTCCTGACTTCTTCAGAGCTCAGATGGGACATCAGTGGGGCTGCCAGGAGACCCTCTGAGTGGTAGAATCTTCTCTCCTCACTAACAGTAAAGGCTTGTTTGGGGTGTTGAGTTCAATGAATTCATTGTACCTGGGTCTCCTCCTTCCCTCAAAACATGTGTCCTTTAGAACACACAAAGTATTCTCAGTCCTCAGCAAGTGACATTTTGGCGGGTGGTTTCTCTCCCCCTCCCCCCGTTCACAGGTATACCAAGGCCCCTGTGGGGGACACAGCTGGGCTCACCTGGGATCCCCACTTCATATGGGAATCCAAGGCAGATCCTGTTGGTAGAGGGGAGACTGAATTATTTCACTTAAAATTTTTAAAGGAGGCAATGTGTTTGCATGATGACAAAGGTCCAGATACACACGGGGGCATCCTGTGAAGAGTCTCCTTGCCCACTGTGTCCTCTGCCAGTCAAGTGAACTTTTGGCGTATCCAAGAAAGAATGTATCTCTATATTCTCCCGTCCTTTAAAAAATGGAAATGGTAGCATCCACACACACTGCACCATGCTTTTAAAAATCCCACATCAGAGGGGCTCCTGGGGGTCCCAGTTGACTGAGCTTATGACTCTTGGTTTCAGCTCAGGTTGTGATCTCAGGGTCATGAGATGGAGCCCCATGTCAGCTCTGTCCTCGGCGTGGAGTTCGCTTGAGATGCTCTCCCTCCCCCTCTGCCCCTCCCTCACATGCTCATGCGCGCGCTCTCTCTCTCTCTCTTGCTCTTTCTCTCAAATAAATAAACAAGTCCTTTAAAAAATCCTATGTCCCAAATGAAACCTCCTCATCCATGTCACAGTGACAGAACATATTGCCCTGCGTGACCAATGATACCATGGTGAGATCTAACCGGTCCCTCTCAGGGGAATGTGCCATTTTTCTCGTCCCTGGTTAGCACGGACACAGCCACAAGGACCACTTATAAATACACACCTCATTTGGATGCGGGCAGGTATATCTCTACGGTCAAGTCCCAGAGAGAGATTGTAGGTCAGAGGTTCAATCAAAATTTCCTCCTCGTGAGGGTTGTGCCATTTTGCATCATACAATTGTGTGAGCAAGAGTCCCCATTCCCTTCTACTGCTTCATCCACAGAATGTTTTCAGGCTTCTGGGTTTGTCACAGCCTGCAGGCGAGAGGTGCAGTCCCTGCACACTGCGGGGCGGCGGCGGAGGGGTACACGGGGAGCCTGTAAGCGTCCAGGTCTCTGCTTGACACACAGCAGCAGACACCCAACAATGGCATTTAGTAACAGCAAAAAAAAAAAAAGTCCACCAGCTTTTAAATTTTTTTTAAGATTATTATTTATTTATTTGAAAGATTGAGACAGAAAGAGTGACAGCACAAGCCAGGAGAGAGGAGAAGCAGACTCCCCACCGAGCAGGGAGCCCGATGCCAGTGCCGGGCTCCATCCCAAGACCTTGGGATTGTGGCGTGAGCCGAAGGCTGCTGCTTAAGGAACTGAGCCACTCAGGCACCCCTAAAGATGTTTAAATAGGCATTTAAGAAAAGAAAGGCGGGATAGAGTGGGGCAGGGCACAGGGGAGGAGAAAGGGAGGAATGGAAGGAAGAAGACCGCAATCTAAAATGTCCTAAAGAAGGATTAGTGAAGACAAGCCTGGTACTGAAACGGCCTGCGTGCTGTTTGAGATTCCGTCTCTGAAAATGGCGCCAGCGCAGGTGGCGCTCTGGCAGTACCCCATCCAGAACGTCTTCCCAAACCACCCCCAATAAATGTACCTTAGAAGGGACGGCAGCCGCTGGTGGCATGCACATGGCGCCCCCAGCAGCTAACCCCCCCCCCGCCAGCCCGCACCCCTGGCCTGCCAAGGAAGGGTGACACCACCCCTGCAAAGATTGTGACAACCCTGCGACCCAAAGTTAAATGATAGAAGATGGAGGAAAAATGGGATTAGAGCTGCGCGTTATGAAAACATCTGCCCACAGGACGAGGAAACTGGGAAGTACACAACGTGAACACCACAGGTGTTCTTCCCATTCTCAAATCTTTGCAGCTTTATACTTTTCAAAGCAACGCCAAGTAAAGCAATGCCAAAATTGTACTTCCGACGTCAAAGCGGCCGCACTTGACTCGGGTATGCCGGACCACGGGGGCTTACGTTCTTCTTTCCTCTCCTTCCCACAGGATGTGCTGGGTGGCATCCTGGTCACTGCGGTCCTCATCGTCCTCACCTACCCCGCCTGGACCCTTATCGACCGCCTGGACTCGGCCAGCCCCCTCTTCCCCGTGTGTGTCATCGTGGTGCCCTTCTTCCTGTGTTACAACTACCCCGTGTCTGACTGCTACAGCCCCACCAGAGCGGACACCACTACCATTCTGGCCGCAGGGGCGGGGGTGACTCTCGGGTTCTGGATCAATCACTTCTTCCAGCTCGCGTCCGCGCCCACCGAGGCTCTCCCTGTCGTTCAGAACATCCCGCCACTCACCGCCAACATGCTGGTCTTGGGACTGACCAAATTTGCCGTGGGGATCGTGTTGATCCTTCTAGTGCGTCAGCTGGTACAAAACCTCTCCCTGCAGGTGCTGTACTCCTGCTTCAAGGTGGTCACCAGGAACAAGGAGGCCAGGCGGAGACTAGAGATCGAAGTGCCTTATAAGTTCGTCACCTACACGTCTGTGGGACTCTGTGCTACGACCTTTGTGCCCATGCTGCACAGGTTTTTGGGACTGCTCTGAACTGCCAAGAGTTGGAAGGGAGTCCCCTGGACCAGGGAGCCCAAACAGGAAAGGGGTGAGGTGGGCAAGTTTTGACAATACATTTTTCTTTAAAAAAAAAAACAAAAAAAACACTCCTAAGTCACATGTCCGTTTTGCTGATAGCTGAGATCAATGTTGCTGCCGTGTGAAAGGAAGTACTGTGTCCTAGGACCATCAGTCTGTAAGCATCTGGCCGCAGGGGAAGCCAGGCTAACCCCGCAGTCTGTTGTTGGAGGGCCTCCCGCCCTGTTCCACGGACTTTGGGCCTAGTCGTGGGCCGGCAGGAACTGCGGCCTGGTTTGGGCGATCCAGGAGAGACAGGCATGATCTGAGAGGCTGGAGGTCAGGTGTTTCTCTTCCTTTATGACCTTGCCTGGCACAGAGCCTCATGTCCAAACTTGGAACAAGGGTCCGGAGAAAGGATGGCGTCGTGTAGAACTGCCTTTCTTGGACAGGAGGACATTTTTTTTTATGACTCAACTGTGCCCACACGGGTGGCAAGAGCATTGTGGACCGCACCATGGGGTGGTAAGAGACGGGAGCACCCGTGGGAGATCGTGGGCAGGAGCCTGTTTCCCTCTGGAGTCCCGCTTTCTGGGGGCATCCGCTTGTCCGTGTCCGTGCGTTGTGCAGAACTCCGGGTCGTGTTTCCCCACTCTTCTGATCCAAGAAACCCACTAGCTGCCCGCACCTCTGTACGTCGGGGTTCCCAGGGTGTCCTGCTCTCTCCTGCTTCACCGTGACGTGGGGCGTATTTGGGTGTTTCATGCTTCCCTACAAACTGGGGAGGCGCTATCATCTGCCTGTAAGAGTGGCCCCATACAGCCCGTGAACTGAACGCTCCCTGGGCCCCGACAAGGAGGGAAGTGGCCTCCGGGACCTTGCTCCTGCATTTCTGTTACTTTTTGTAAACCGATTTTCCGATTTTTTCACCTACTAAATAGAATCGGGGGCTCTTTTCAATCTCCCCACCACCTATCTTGCGGCAGTGTTAATTAATGTAATTAATGCAAGAGCGGGGTTAGCCTCTCTCGGGAAGACAAGCTGACCAAACACAACACAGCCTTTCAGCTTGCGTGTGTCCGCACAGGGTGTAGGCAGGCCGTGTTAGGGGAGCACGCCCTCCGGGGGCACATCTTCCGCTCTGAAGGACCAGGAGCACGCATCGACGGTCCTCTGAAAAGTTAGCAGAAAGGCGTGGTTAGGAAGTCTCTTCTGCAGTGTGGTACCTGGGCCACTGAAACCAGGGACTCGAATCCCAGCACCTGGTTTCTGGGCACTTACTTCAGGGTTGGGCTCTTCCCTCTGCCTCCAGTGTGAAAACCGAAAACCCCATTGGTCCTGATTTCAAACACGGCCCCTGAGCTTTCTGTCGAGGTCCCCTTTGCTATTTGGCTCAGTGCTCCAGTCTACCGAGAACAATGTTGAGGAAACCATTCTGCTTTTCCCTCGAATCCTTCTGACATTTTTCATGGTCAGAGGAGGCAGGAATCAAAAGGACATTTATTTGACTGTTCTTACAGCAAACTCTGCCTAGTATTTGTGGCACCAGGATGGAGCATGGTGGGGGTAGGGGGCAACGTACAGGCATCCCTGCCCTGGGCCAGCCCCCGCCATCCATGCCGCAGATGAGGCATGTTCCTGCATCATTTTTAGTTGCTTTTTCTGAAGCTAATTAGCAAAGGGATCAGGGTTTTCCACTTACATCTTTTGAGAGGAGGGGCCCTAATTGTCACAGCAGTGGGTGTTGGCAATTCACTCAATGTGTGTGTGTGTGTGTGTGTGATTTTTGATGCTGTCCTTTTAAGTCCCAAAAATAGGACAGCAATCAGCTGTGATAATGTATTTAAGGCTGTATTTACACGATTGGATGGAGGATGATTAGCTTTGGATCTTAAAGAACGTGGTTGGTCAGTTTTTTAAAGTATCTCGTTTTGCAACTGGAAAATTAAAAGAGTGTATATCAGTGAAGACCATTTTAGTTTTTGAGCTCCACTACTCTGCAGGAACGGACTGGAAAACTCACTACCTGCTTCCCACTCTTGCTCACTGGCCCTCCTCTGGCACTTGTTATACCCTCCCAGGCCTGAGGTCTCTCTCACATACCCGACCCCTGTCCCTTCAAAGAGCAGGCCTACTGGCTCCTTGGAGACATTTGGATTTTCTCTCTGGGGAGAGACTGCCCCCTGCTGGCGTAGCCTCAGTCGTGGTCCAGAGCCCCTCTCCTACCGGAGACTTGGAGATTAAGACTTAAAAGTCAAACTCACCATGATGTATCCAAGATAAACTTAGGACCTGGGGTCTGGCCAACCCTGCATTTGGAACCCTCAAAGCCCTCAAGACAACTGGCACCTCCAGGAGCTCAGCAGAACATGCCCTCGTCCTTACGGGCAGGCCCTCCCAGCCCCCTCCCACTCTGGGCCAGGCCCTCCTGCAACGTCCTTAGAACCAGCTGTCTTACTGGTTTTGCTCAGGCCTGCACCACAACAGAATATGCAGAAGGAAACACAGATGGGACCCTGAACTAAAAACCCTTAAATGACTGTGGCCGAAGTCACTCTACAACATGCCTGAAGGTCGCACTGTAACCTGGGATTTTTCTCCCCCAAGTAGGCATCTCCTGCTTCCCGGGTGTAATCAAAGCATGTGGTGTTTCGGGGCCATATGCTCCTGGTTTCTATTTTGGAAGCTTTCAGCTGTCTTGCTTATGTACTGTATGTAAATTTATTCTTTTTAAAATAAAATCATTTTGTGTTTGATTATGACTTCTTATTAAATGTTTCGAAGGCCAATGTTGGGCTTCCTTGGATTTTTCCCCTGGACTTTTCAGGGTTTTCAGGTTTCAGTGGACCTGAGTTTCAGGGTTCAGTGGACCTGAGTTGAGAAGAAGTGGCAAAAAGAAACGACAGGCTATCTAATTTTATGTTGCTGTCCTAATTCAATCACATGCGGGTGTTGGGGAGTCTCATGGCCACCATCGATGTGAACAGGAAGAGGAATGAGCACCTCCCATAACTCCTTGATGCTAAAAAGAATCGGCTTACCTTAGTGTCGTCAGAGATAAACGTTACTGTGTGTTGAAAAGTTAATATTACGGTGTTGCTAGTTAAGGTAACTTAAAGGTTTTCATGAATGAGTCCACTGCTGAGCCAGATGAACATGACCCAATTTCATATTCACACGGTTACAATGATATATTCTGTCTTTAAGCATCCCAGATTTGCTACTTAAAATGGTACAGAGAGCTGACCCTCATTGGCAAGGTCAGGGCCAGGAGCCTATTTGTATTTTTAATACCTGCTCTGCTGGGTACCATGGACATGGGACGTTGGATGGGACCTGATCTGCCCTGTGTAGTTCTTCCAGGAGAGAGGGGATTGTGGCTCAGGGAAAGGAGAAGAGGGGAGGAAGGCGAGATTAATTCCTGCCCGGGGCCCGCAGCAGCTCAAGGAAGGCTCCGGGGAGAGGCAGTATGTGAGCCAGGCTTACGAAGCAGATGGGGTATGCACAGGGACGTGATGAGAAGTAGATAGGAGAGGATCCTCCATGGCAAGGGGCAGCTTGCCAGAGACACTTCCCCCAAACACCTGCAGCTCTTAGAAGGAGAATCCAAACCGAACCCAGGGGCTGGCGACTGTATGTGGTGCTGGAACAAGGGATGAGCCAGGGGCTTGACCCTGCAGAACCTAATCACAAGAACAGGAAGGAAGGGTGAGACAGCCCCTTAGTCCGTTTTATGTCCCCGTGGTACCATTCCAGAAGAGGTGACACCCAGAGGTGATTTCCTAGTCTCCTCCACCATTTCTTATTCCAATATTAAACAGTCGGCAGTGGGCACCTTCCCCTTCCGCCATCTTGGACCTGGCCCCTCAGGCTTAGCTTTACTCCCGGGGCCTCTTGTTCGGCATTCAGCAGAGGTGACAGCTGCTAGGAACTCCTTCCCTGTCCTTGGCCCCATTCCCCCTCTTCTCTTGGTTCAGTTCCCCAAACTTCTCCTGTGGAACTTGATTTAAAAGTATTTGACCTTGATCCTGGCTCTTCGAGAGACCTGTGTATGTGCTCGCTCACATCCCTCTATCCGGGATCTAATGAGAGGCTAACCAGAACCAAGTGGCATAGATGTATCTAGTTTTAGAGGATCGATGTTTGCCTAAAAGCTGTTTCGATTTTTTTTTTTAAACTTGAATTTTAAGTGCACCCAGGGATTTGCTGGTTATAAATGGCATTTTTAATCATATGGCAATCCTTCATTTCTGTAAACATAAGGCTCTTCAATGGATTGCTCGGGGTACACCATGTGTCCATTGTTCTCTTACAGCGGGGCGCACCTGTAGTACAGACTTGACTATTTACAGGACGCATATGAAGAAGAATAAGAGTTGGATGCGGACCATGAATAGAATGTTACATTTTAAAACTGTAGCCACATGAGACAAGGGAGCTCTATGAAGCCAAAAATCCTTTTTCCTTTTCCACGCCTGTCTATGTGGCATGCAGAAACAAACAAGAAAAGCAAGGATGCAGTGAGGAGTTCCGGCTGTGACGCTCCTTTAATGCACACACTCAAGCACAGCTGCTGGCCTTGCTGCTCCCTGCTAGGACAGCGGGGTCCCCTTGCCGGGGGACCCCAGTGGAGGTGTTCAAAGAACGTGCCTCCTGACAAAGCCAGCATCAAATGGCTGAGGCCAGGGCAGGGTGCTCAGTGGCCGCCGCCTTCAGGCGCTGGACCTGCAGCCGCGATCTGAAAGGGCTGGGGCCTCCTGGGATTCGGGTCTGCGGTGTGTCTCGGTCATGTGGGGACCCGCTGAGCGGTGCTGTGAGGGGGACAAAGGATGCCCGGGGCGCACCGAACCGCCCTCGTGAGCCATCTTAAGTTGGTGCCAGTAAGAATACATCACTGGAAAGTTATTCTTGTGGTGAATGGAAAACCATAGCATAATGTCAACTTTTTTTTTTTTTTAAAGATTTTATTTATTTGACAGACAGAGATCACAAGTATGCAGAGAGGCAGACAGAGAGAGGAGGAAGCAGGCTCCCTGCGGAGCAGAAAGCTCGATGCGGGGCTAGATCCCAGGGCCCTGGGATCACGACCCGAGCCGAAGGCAGAGGCTTTAACCCACTGAGCCACCCAGGCGCCCACATAATGTCAACTTTTCATGAAGTCAATTCTGCAGTTATTATGTAGGTATTGGTACTATTTTTTTTTTTCGCTTTATTCCTTTATCTCCTAGTTTTTATGTCTAGAAGGTGAAAATATGTATCTTCTATGAACGTGTTCGTCTCTCCTCTAGCATCTTGGACAGATGGAATACAGTTAGAATAATATCCTCCCTTGGGGTGCCTGGGTGGCTCAGTCATTACGTGTCTGCCTTCGGCTCGGGTCATGATCTCAGGGTTCTGGGATCGAGCCCTACATCGGGCTCCCTGCTCAGCAGGGAAGTCTGCTTCTCCCTCTCCCTCTGCTGCTCCCCTGCTTGTGTTCCTTCTCTTGCTGTGTTTCTGTCAAATAATAAATAAAATCTTTTTTTAAAAAAATAAGAATATCCTCTCTATTAATTCTATCAGCTCTGCCCTGTCAGTTTCTGATTCTCCCCCCCCCCCACCCCTTCCTCATTATTGGTTGTATTTCCCAGCTTCTTGGCTTGCCTGGTAATTTTTGATCGGATGCCAAATACTGTGACTTTGACATTGTTGGGTGGTGGATATTTAGTGATACTGTAAATATTCTTAAGCTTTGTTCTGGGATGCAGTTCAGTCCTTGCAAAGTTTCTTTGGGTCTTGTTTTTAAGCTTTAAGAGGTGGAACTGGAGCGGCGGTTGGTCTAGAGTTGGTTTTCCCTACTACTGAGGCAAAATCCTTCTGGGACTTCTCTGCATTGCCTTGTGACATCTGAGGTTTTCTAGCTGTGGCTGGCCTCAGTGAGCTCTGGGAATGTTCCGTCAGTTCCTTCAGGTCTCTGTGGATGGTTAGAGGCCTTCTCCTCTGTAAGAGACATGACAGGCTGACCGCGACTCCCCTGGAGACGGGCCTTTGCAGAAGGTTGGGTCTAGTGACTTCCTGAAGGCATCTTTCCTACGGGGTCCTTCTCTTCCCTACTGCGCAGCTTGTTCACAGGGCGCCTTTCCATCTGGCTGATCTTGCTTCATCCGCCTTGTCCCCCCCACCAAACTCTCCGTTTAGGTGTTCTGCATACCCGAGAAATGTCTACACCCGTCCATCTGTGGTTGGCCTTCTTCTCGCTCTATGTCCAGCATTCACGTTCGGGTTTACCAGGTTTGCACCCTTTGCAGCTGCCTTCCAGCTGGCCCGAAGCATGTGGGGTGTTTTCAGACATACTTTCATGCCTCATGACAAAAAAGTTGTGCCTTGTGGAATGCAGGAAATTTCTTTTGATATGAGGTTTGGTATCAAACAAGTGCCTTTCCTTCATATCTTCACTCTTCTGTCCTAAAGACAGCTTTGCTCTGAATGGCTGGGAAGTCGTGTAATTTGAACACTGTAGTGGTTACCTCTTACAAGGGCCTCCTCCTACAACAAGGGTCGGGAGGCAATTCAAAATGTTTTCTAATGGAGAATCAACTCCTGTCCCTTAAATAAGAGATGACAGAGGCCAAACCTTACAGACGAGTGTAAAACTTGAATGGAGAACGTGAGCATATTCTTAGCACGCTGCCATCAGTCACACGGGGGGAGAAAAGTCGTACAGGGCTTTAGCCAGACACAATTCAACTGAACTCCTTGCTGGAGATACTTGTTCAACCCACAGTGGGGCTGTCACGTCTGCAATTATCCTTTTCAGTTTACTAGAAAGTTAGAGACTATGATACTTGACAACAAAGCGGGCAGTGATGGAAACTAAAATCACTTTGGGTCTGCTCTGTCTTCCCGCAGCCCGGCTTGTTTGTGAAGGATTGGCTGCCTGGAGCTGACTTTGCTCGGGGGCCTTTGGGAGCTGCTTGCTGACTGTCCCAGAGGTGTACTGCCACATCAAATTTCACTATTATGACAGCCTTTATTTATTTATTTATTTATTTATTTATTTATTTTTAAAGTAATATTACTCAAGCTCCTTATAAGCCACAACCTGGAAGACAGCTGATGTGTCCAGTGCTTTTGTTGTGTTCACAGCATATTTCACTTAAGGCACTTGTGCCCCTTTAAGGCAACTGTCTGCCAATTTTGGATAAAATGGACCAAAGAGCCAACTCAGGAACTTGGGGTTTGTGGTATTTACAGAAAACATCAAGCATGAACGGAAGCTAAGACTGAGACACAAGATCGTAAGCAGAGCTCTTTTACCTACCTGATGAGCTCCGTAACGGCTGAAGGTAAGAAGGGCAGCTGGGCAAGCTGGTTCCTAGTTGGGCTACTCCTGTTCAAAAGGTAATAGTAATTGAGCATCTGCTACATCTAGGACTCTGACCTATTAGGATAAGACACTGCTCGAGTGCAGAAGTCACATCTAAGAACTATCTAAGCAGCCCCATGCCTCTCAGAATGTGTCTGCCAAACACCAAATGTGGAGGTTTACATAGCCAGTAGGGCTGGGGTTTTGTGGCCTCCAAGCTAGTGCTGGTTTAGGGGGAGGCATATGGAAGTCCATTGGTCACTGTAATTACAGAGTTGGAAACAGAGAATGTCAACAGAGGAAAAGCTGAACAAATTATGGACAGCCATACAGGAGTGCATCATTTAAAACGAGGGGCTGGGTCTAGAGAGACTGACCTAGTAAAATGGGACATGCTAAGTGAGATGTCGTGAGACATACCATGTAAAATAGAAATCAAAACGTGTCGCAAATCAGTAGTGTATGACCCAAAAACCAAGAGCACGTGCGTGTGTGTCAGGGGGAGAAGGGGTGTGACGGTCTAAACTAAGACAAATGTCAGAAAGAGCACAAGCTAAATTATTAGCAGGGGTTAGTTACTTTAGTAGGAGATTGGAGGAGGAAGGGTAGATTAGCTTGGGAAGGTTTTACTTTGTACAATTTCCTAAAGTAGTTAATATTTTTAACTTTTTGTGGTTTTCAGTAATTTTCTATAAAGAAAATTCAAATTTCAACATTTTGGAAAAGTAGGAAAATGACACAGAACACTGTAATCTACTGAATCTGTACTCATGGTCACGATCCCATTTATTACCACGGGACTTTCGGGCACATCATTAATCTCTCTGAGGGCTAAGGTTCTCATCTCATCAATCAGCAAGAATTCCTATTTCTGACTACCTCCTCTAATTGTTAAAAAATAATAATAATAATGCTGAAACAAGTTCATATGTGAAAATACTTGGTAAACCGAAGAGCGATGCAGGAACATCAGGCTTCAGTGGAAGCTCTCTGTCAGCTAGCACAAGACACCAATTCTAATTTCCCTCTTGATACGGCTCCCGGTTTTTCCTAAGAAGGCGTGTGTTTTCTCCAGCAAAGGTTTTGGCAGAGCCCACCGACTGCCCCGGCTCCAGTCCAAACGCCTCTGCCAGGACAAGTGTAACCTGATCTTCCTGCGGAACCTCAAGGCCCAGACTGGAGGTCCATCTCTTCTCACATACCCGACGTGGTGTTTCTTCTTACGGTTTCCTGCTTCAGAGGGCAGAAACTTCCCCATGATGGATGGAGCTGATCTTTCCCCTTTCATGCTGGGATCACAATCAGGGATGAGCGGGTTTTCATTACAAGTAGTTTCTGACCAAGCGAAACACACCCAGGTGGCTGGCTGCCAACGGAGCAAATGGCCCCACTCGCTTCAACCGCGGTGATCACGTGGCCCACAAACCAGGACTACCCACAGCACACCTGAAACCGGGGCAAAGTATCTCCTTCATAGCAGTGGACCAGTAAGCCACTCTGAGCAGACATACCAATTCTAAAATTCATGCTCTTAAAAAAAAAAAAAAATTCATTCATGCTCTTTTACCCTATGCATCTATCTGTTGTATAAAATTCTTAGGGACTAGCTTCTTTCCATCGTCCCCAAGGGCTTCCTCTGTACCCTTTGCAGTCCCTTCCCTTCCACAAGCTCTAGCCAACCAAACTGCATCTGACTTCTCTACAATTTCATGTATGTGGAATCACAGGTAGTCTTGGGTCTGTTTGTTTTGCTGAGCATGCCCTGAGAACCATTCATCTTCTTCAGTAGTTCACCCCCCCTCTCCTTTTTTCAGCGGTGGAGGGGGAGGAGAGAATCTTAAGTAGGCTCCATGCATAGCACAGAACCTGACATGGGGCTCGATCTCATGACCATAAGATAATGAATGGCCTAAGATGAAATCAAGAGTTGGATGCTTAACTGACTGAGCCACCCAGGCACCCAGCAGTTCCTTTTTATTACCAAGAAATACTCATTTAAAAAAAAAAAAGAAAGAAAGAAAAGAAATACTCATAGATGTAGTAGAATTTATCCACTCAGCTGCTAATGAACATTGGGTGGTAGCTACTATATAACTTTCTTCTGTTCCCACCAGTGCGGCATGGAGGTCCCACGCCTTGGTCTCACCAATACTGGGTATGAACCAGTCTCTCAAATTTTAGCCATTTTAATTTGGATTGTGGTTTCTATCTGCATGTCCCTGATGATTAATGACGGCGAGCCTCTTTTCAAATGCTTATTTCCTGTATCTTCTTTGGGGAAATATCTGTTTAAATCTTTAAGTATGCTGGATACAAACCTTTTGAGGTTTTTTGTGAACATATCTCACTTCCTTTAAATGCTGTTAGGTTCTGCCTACAACAGATTTGGGAAAGAACGGGATAGTCTGTATGTTCACAGATCTTGCTAGGTTGGACGCTGTTGCCCTGACTCAAGGCCGTAACTGGGTGGGGTTCCTCACAATGGCTCAGCAGAGCTCCAGAAACAAAGCCCTTCCTCACTCCGTTAGCTATTTCTACTGGAATTTAAGGTTTTACATTTTGTGTTCATGTCATCTTAACAGTAACTAAGAACTTAAACATTAGACCTAGCTTTTTTCACTATCAGTATCTACTGGAAGAGTCTAGATCAAAGTATAAAAGTAAATCAGAAGGCAAGACAAGGAGGACTGACAGAAAATTAGCTTCAGAGGAGATCCAATACTTCCCTATAAGACAGAACCTAGTTGCTCAATTAAATATTTAACGCCACAATTTTATAATACTGATTACAGTGAAATGTATGGCCTAGGGCAAAAGTAATTTTTCACTGTTTCCGATGTTCCCGCTGCACTGCTGTCACCATGTTTAACTCCGCCGGCAGAACACAGCTATGCAGCAGGTGCTTGGTCTCAGGATATCAGGGAGTGAAAACACCTCTGCACATTCGAATATTTCAAATACTTGCAACATTTTTTTCACTTTAAAATAACTTCAAGGGCGCCTGGGTGGCTCAGTGGGTTAAGCCGCTGCCTTCGGCTCGGGTCATGATCTCAGGGTCCTGGGATCGAGCCCCACATCGGGCTCTCTGCTCAGCAGGGAGCCTGCTTCCTTCTCTCTCTCTGCCTGCCTCTCTGCCTGCTTGTGATCTCTGTCTGTCAAATAAATAAAATCTTTTAAAAAAATAAATAAATAAATAAATAATAAAATAAAATAACTTCAACGGCTGCAAGACTAACTGCTAGACTGTCACTGCTTCCTAATGGTCTCCTAAAAATACTGTTTCCCAATGCTGAATGTCAAATGTGAGCAGTGACTGGAAATCTTCCACTCTCTCCTACTCGTGCGCCCTGCATCCAAATCCGCTCTCTGCTGCTTCATCCGTTAAGCCTCTGGTCCTGAGCTCCTCTGGGCTTTTCCTAACCATGTAGCTTCACGGACACCGTGTTCGCACAAGCTGGCCTAACGCAGGGAGTGGGCGGCATTTATCCACCGAGCCAGAATCGCTTTCTACTTTATTAAACATTAAAGCGTAAATGGATACTCCCTGTGGGGAGGGCTACAGGACACCAGGGAAGGAGAAGGGGACACTCAGGGAGAGAGTCACACAGCGGAGCCCCATCTTCACAAAAATGGCTCAATATTGATTTCCAGGGAGGAGCAGGGCATGGTCAGCTCAAATTTGGTGATGACGTCAGGATGAAGGACCCCAAGCTTCCCGATGCTCTGACCCCTGGCAAAGATCTCTGCGCATCTCCCAGGGAAGAAAGCAGGGCCTGAAAAAGAGGACAGAAATCAACGTTTCTCCTGGCAAAAGCATCAACAGAGATTTAACACCTAAGTTTTTCATTAGGCTGCTGGAAAAGTAAGTTCTTTAAACCACTGGCTAAGAAATAAAAGTGCCATCCTCATACTCTCTAATCTTGAAATATTTGGTATTACAGCAAGAAACTCTTAAAAGGAAAAGGTTAAGGGCAAATATGAAAGTCAGGGCCCTGCTTAGGTTTTTGTTTTTGTGGGTGTTTTTATTTGTTTGTTTGTTTTAATCATGGGGCTCCAGGAAGGCAGAAGAGGCTGGAGGAGCACAGCTAGAGAAGTCTTCGGGGAGCTCCGCAGGGAGGAATGACAAAGGGGAGAAAGGAAATATAACACTGATGACCTTACATGGGAAGAACCTGTTTTGAAACAGGTTTTTCCATAGTCCTACCTGCTGGATAAAAAGTCCACCCTGAATCCATTTACGACTCAAAACTCACTTTTCTACCTTATTACACAGAGAAACAAGCTGCATGGTCACTGGCAGGCTCAAGCTTTGCTACCAGAATGCAACCCACATTCCTGCTGGAGAAAGAACTCTCTCAGTTTCAGAGCACCTTCCGTAAAACCCACGCTCGCAAAGGCGAGCACCAAACCAGTCTGGGGTGAGCCCCGAGTTACTTAAGACAGGTGGGAAGTGCTCTCTTCTTCTGGGTATCAATGCACAGGGCTAGGGCTCAGCGAACCAGGAACTGTTATGGAGGTCCAAACAGCTAAAAACAAGCAACCATCTGGGCCCACTCCATACTCGCTGATGAGGGCCATAAGAGTTCATCAATGCTTCAATGCTCGTGCCCTACTCAAGATTCAAAAAAGGCTGACTCATTTCACTTGCCACCAACTTGAAAAGGGATCAGACCCACAGCTCCCAACTGATTCAACCAAAACTTTTACCGGAATGAACTAAAAATATCCAGCAGGGCTGGGCCACAAGCCTGCAGCCTGCCATTTCAGAGTGAGTGCATTATTTATGAAAGAATAAACTGCTGAGTCTCTACTAATGGCTCCAAGGTCAGCAGGATGAAGAAATCCAGCACTAGCGGGGGAGCGCATGCTGCTAACAAGTCATGGGTACCAGCCACACCGTAAAGACGCGCAGGACAATTCCACCTACCTCACAGTCAGCCTAGGACGATGTGTGTTTATATTTCTGAAAAACATTTTTAATTGTCATTCTTAACCCCCAAAGCACCCTGAGCTGGAACAGAAGGTGGCCTGTTCCCCACAATCCCTCAAACTAAACAATTCTGCCTCACTGTCTTATTAAAGCAAGACTTTCACTGCACTGCCTTTGAAATAGACGGCCCTGCACCTTACTCCACATCTGGGGACAAGGCAGAGAGGGAACTCAAAAAACACAGAAACCCAACTGGACTGATAATGTAGAGCCTTAGTGAGATAGGAATAGCACTAAATCTATTAAAGATGGTCTACTTATTTTTAAAGACTTTATTTGTCAGAGACAGAGGGAGAGAGCCCAAGCAGGGAGAGCAGCAGGGAGACGGAGAGGGAGAAGCAGGCTCCGGCTAAGCATGCAGCCAGATATGGGACTCGATCCCAAGGTCCTGGAATCATGACCTGAGCCACCAGGTGTCCCAAGATGGCCTGTTTTAACACTATCGAAACAAAAACCCAATTTACAAAATTCTGCCCCTCTCCCTGGCCCAAATCTTCAAACGACAAAAAAGTGAAGCTGATATAAAGCATTAATGCTAAGCAGTGTAACCAAGAATCAGGAAACCTTCACTTCACCGTGCATCACCCCTTTTTTACAGAACTATAGGGAAACACTCTTCGCTAACTGGAAAAAACAACAACGAAAAACAAAACCAGCCTATTTTTAAAGGTCATCCAGAAAGGAAGCTTAAGGTCTTCTCTGGTAACCTTGCCATGTTTAAGAATCCTCAGTGTGTCTCAAAATCCTTCCTTTTTATCTACAAATTCCAATTTGATTGGATTCATTTTAACTGAAGCATAAAACCAGACTATTTTAGAATCTAAGCCAGATGTGCTAGTTCTAACAATGTTAGCAAAATAAAGCTTAAGAGATAAGAACTTAGAATTTTTACTTCATAAAACAACTTTTTGAATCAGCACTTTTTAGCGCAACGAGTTACCTTCTTCTTCAGTGAGCAGGCATGATAATGCCATCTCTGCCCCTTTCTCCAGAAGTCTGGGCCACACTTGGCTTTAGCTCATTAACCAGTCGGGTCTCAATCAAACAAAATGTTCCTATTACTCAATACAATTTTCCCTCTTTCCGAAGAAAAGCAAAGAAAACTGAAATCTGTATGTTGCATTATTTAAAACATACTCAAGTAGGAGAGTATTCTACCTGATGTCAGTATCAACAGCTCTCCGCCCCGCACACAGATCTGTCAGAGCCCCTGTCAAACCCCAAATCACCCCAGCCGGAGGGCCTTCACTGCAGAGGAGCTGCTTCCCAACGGAGAGGGCACCAGAGGGGTCCTCTGGCCTCTCAACCAGTGCTAATCCTCCCCTCCCTCCCCGCATGTAACAATGACATTCACTAATGGATTTCTGTATAAACTTTGCTGAAAACCGCACACTTCAGCCTATGACGACCATGATCATTTTCTTGCCATTTTTCATTTCTCACAAAGTCAGATGATGATAGGAAGCCCTTAGGATTTGCTTCCTCTCTGTTTAGTTAGAGTGAGGCTGCAAATTTTGTTCTTCACATGCACAAGTTGAGAGGCACACAGAAGGGACTTGACTGATGGGTGTGGACTAGAAATCCTGAAAGAAAATACAAGACTGAGTGGTCGCAAACTCTGCAGCAGAAAGGAACCGCTCTGAAGAAGGCAGTCAAGAGAGCATTGCTTCACTACCGAAACAAGGGCACACACCTGCTAAGGCAATTCGGCCCAAGTTCAAAGACAAGGGCATCTCCCATCAGCAGCATTGTGGTTGTGCTCAGTAACTCGGGTGGAGGGATGGATCCTAACACTCTAGAGCTGGGACAGGAGGCAACTTAAACCAGCCTTTCCAGAAGAAGCCACATCCAAATAGAGCCACAGTCTGGGTCTGGGCTTGTGAAAAACCACACCCAGATGGTAGTCAGATGCCACTCTAAGCCCCTCAACAAAAACCAAACAGGTGCCTCTGGAGAAAGAGCAGCCTGCTGGGTCCAGAGACAAAGTTGTCAATTCAAGGAAAACCATGTTGTCCTATGAATGGGAAATCTAAAACTCAAATTCTAAAAAATACAGTTGCCTACTCTTCAGGTATCTAAGCCCAAAAAGAGTTCCTGGTTTGCTGAAAAGACTCCAATTTTCAACCTGTGCCCCCAACACTCCACGGCACAAAGCCCCTCAGCCCACTTTTCCACCTGGTTCCTGACATGGATTAAGCGCTCCGCTTTGCTGGTATCCATCACAGTGAAACAGCCTCCAACATAAAACAGACCCGGGGGAAAATAGCACTCTCTTGCTGAAATCCATGTGGAAGCCCAGACAAAAGAAACATCAGTTAAGCACAAGCAAGAATTTAATTTCCAAAACTTAGTGGGGTGTAAGTAAGTCCCTTAATTAAAGCTTTTGTAGCATCTCCTCGAGGTCTATAATTGTCTCTCTGTGCTCCAGCGGCAGGACCACTTTGAGGACCTTGGGGGTAATTCTCGGCCAGTACCGCAGCCCAGCACCCAGTCTTTAGCACATTTTCTGGCTAATTGACCTTCAAAGAGTTTGTGAGCTCCCACTCTTGCTCGTTGCCAAACACCTTTCACAGTTTCTTTTTCCCCTGTCTTTCTTTTAGAGTCGTATTATAGGCCCAAAGTTTGGATAAGCTTTCCACAACGAGTCACTCCTGTAATTTTATGAAGCATCGGAAGTAGAGGTTTTGGGCGGTAACTGAGCAGACCCCTAATCCGAACGCGGCACAGGTTATCAAGCATGAGGCCCTTAATGCCTTAATCTTCAACCCCTGCCACTGGCTATATTCAACTAATTCATCTGGTACTTAAGTTCGCCATCTCTAATAACCATCTGACTTACAGTTTTATTTTTCCCTCTCTCCACATCACTGAGACACTTCGGGATTCAAATCTACACACTGTTACCTGCCTTCATCACCCCGATTTTCTCCAAAGAAAGGTAAGAACAAAATGAAAAGAGGCAAGGAACTCGGAGAAAGGACTGAGTGTACATCTCATGTGTCAGAGCAAAAAAGAGAAACCATCACTGTCAGCTTAAATACAAATAAATACAAAATGCATAATTCTATTGATACAAGGGACCAGTGGGTCAACTGAGTGTGCTTTAAATCTGTTCTAAATGACCAATGATGTAATATGCATAACAGAACAGGAATAATCACTCGACAGGCTGGTCCTAGGGGGTGGTCCTACCAAAGCCTACCTGTCCTAAATCCTTAATTCCAAATACAATTAGATATATATAAAATAATCCATTCCATGGTGCAACAGTCCATCCTAGGAAAAACACAAAGAACAAACAATCCCCAGTGTTCCATTCTCGAGTGAAGCCAGCAGAGCACGGCACAGAGTGGGACACAGGTCAGAGTGGAAGAGGGCTCAAACCATGTTTCCTTTCCCTACACAGGACGCGTCTCCCAGTTTCCCACCAGCTCTCTGGGCGTGGAGTAACCACAACCGTCTAACTCTGCTGCCAGCACCTCAACCCTCCCTTTCCTTTTCTGAGTAGCGTCAGTTTAAAGGAAGAGGAAGGACAAAATAAAGGGCTTAAAACACACACACACACACAAAAACTGGGTACACACTTAAACTGAACATGGAGCATGGCTGGTTGTTCTCCAAGTTTTCAAGGCAAGAGTTTTTGAGCGTACAATTAGAGTTATACAAAGTGGGGAGAACCGAAGGGGCAAGGGGGAGGCACGATATGGGTAACATATTAACTTATTAAAAAAAAAAAAAAAAGGAATAGAACAGAAAACAATCAGAATAACTGAGATACATGCCTGCATAATTTATTTCCCCCAATCTCAGTCCACTACAGTTTGGGAGAAAATACCTCTACAAAGATCACTTAATTTGTAAGTGGAGACTGAATAATTTCCAACTGGTAATATAAAACACCCATTTTCCCTCAGATGTATACAATTCTTCACCTCACATCTGAAGTGAAATATTTATGGTACCTAAAGTCTTTAAAGAGAAGGGACCTAATCCCTTGAGTTTAATGGCTATCTTTCATCCCTTTCAGAAGATCAAAAGAAAGAAAAAGCCCTTACACAACTTTACAGTGCTAATCCCAACACACCTGCAGACATCATTAACTCTTAAAGCGAAGGCAACCGGACATGAGGAGGCCGGGTGCCCGCTCAGCCCCACAGCACGGGACCAGGGAGGACACCTGTGCTCATGGCGACATCCTATCGAGACAGGACAGACAAAACCCCTACTGGATCCTGGAGACTTTATTCTTAAAAAGTAATCAGCAGAGCCCAGATTATCTAGTCTTCGAATAAAAAGGAGAAATGTCTTCAATAAAGCACCTTTTAAAATAAATCACCACAATCAACCTTATGATAAGTTTTTAGAATCAGAACTCCGAAGTTTCCCAGTTTTATTTTGTATAGAGAAATGTGCCATTTATTTCCATGGATATCACTTAACATTTCTTAAGATCTACTTTAAAGTTTAATCTTTCATGCCTCTCATACACATTCATATTTAAAAACCTGAAGGTGGTCAGCAATGTTCGAAGAATTTAAATGTGATCCATCCAATAACGATTTTAAATCAGGCTCAAATTTACTTGTATAAAACTAAAGGATTTTTAACTCCAGATTAAAATGTGCCCTACCTCTACTGGTTTTGAAATTCCTATTCTAAAATAATGCCACTATCTGACATGTAAGTAATTTCCCCCAAACTGTCACATTTCTTAAACACTCATAGGATGGTTTTAGAATTACAGTCTCAGAAATAAAAGGTATGGATCACCTGCCTTCCTGGGCCGATAAAATGGTTCTTTTCTAGTTTTTCACCTATAAAATCCTTTAAGGAGACAATTTCGCAAGCCAAATATGAACAACTTTATTAATTTCTCCACAATTATAGTGAAATAACAGATTATTACAGGGCTAATTGGGGAAAAATGGGAATATGGAATAAATAAGATTAGATCTATAATTTCACAATTAGTTAACTTACTATTCAAATTCAGACCTTTGGCCACAGTGCAGTGAACAGAACTTCCAATGTGTAATTATGCTGGATGGGTTTTAGTTGCAGAATTTGATTACTGCTGACAGGTAGGGAATGCAGGAGAAAACGGAAAGAAAACAGAGACTGTTAAAGCCAGAGTACCCGGCCTTCTACTCCTCTCCTTCCATCCCCAGAAAAGGCAGTGCCTCCTCAGTCCCAGCGCAGCCCTGGCCAAGCCCCTAAGGACAAGCAAGCTACAGATGGGGAGAAAGCGAAGCACAAGGAGATTAGGAGACCTGCCCAAGGCGAGCAACAGTATCGGCTACAGCGCGCTGAAGGTGCCGCGGCCACGGACAGGGGTGCCTCCTTGTGTGGGGCCCAGAGGCACAGATGGCCTACAGGATAGTGTTCTCAACCTTTTGGTCAAGCTGTCCATTTCATGTTTGCAAACTCCTTCTGGTTTAAAATAAAATAAATAAACAAAACTTGAGAGGGAAAAAATGAAACAAAACAAAACCTGACAACCTCTAACCTTAGGACATGCAAAGTACGCTCTATAAAATTATGAATACAACATAATACTGACGAAACAAAACAAACCCCCAGGCCTTCCAGGGAAAAGAGAACTACGTTTTTCTGATCTCACACAACACAGGCACCCTTCAAGAATAAACTCCAGATTCTCGAGACAAAGCTAGAATAACGTGAGCAGCTCAGTCAGCACCACAGCGACACCAACTAAACAGGCGAGAAAGAAAGGCAGGTCTGTCCGAACTCGCGGCAGAGCCTGCTGCTGAGGCACAGACACTCCCGCAGGGTCTGCACACTGGCGAGGGCTCTGAAGACCCTGTCCGTGCTCTGTTTTAGAGATGAGAAAACGGTACCAAAGAGGAGAGGAAAATCACCCAGCCAGGCAGCAGCAGGACAGAGACTCTTGTCTCCAGGGCTACCTCGCTGAAGGGCAGAGTTGAAATCTGCCCTGGGTTTACTCTGGAGAGGAGCTATTCCAAAATGCTGTCCCAAGCTTACCGGACTCTCAACAGCTCTGTGGTCCAGACGGACAGACCCCACCATTCCCACTAGAGATGAAGACACTGCCACGAGAGGACTGAGTCCTAAATCACCAGGAGCAACATCCAGGGTTGTCTTCACTGTGCCACAGCTGACCACACATCCGAGGGTCTAACAGAACGTACTCTTCCTGTCATTTTAAATGGTGTCTCTACCATCTCAGGATCTGCATTTCAACTTAGTTTATATTCATACATGTAAAGAGATTTTTAGCATTTCCATTGTATGTGCCATAGTGTTGCCAGACTCTAAAAGAATGTTATGTTGGAGTCATTTCCAATTACCCACTGTTACACAGAGGGCTTCTACAATACATTGCTTCTTGCTCTTTCTTGGTTTCTTTCCCTTGGCCAAAAGTAATACCACACAAGTTTAAAAAAAAAAAAAATCGAATCCTTGTCTAGCTCATTATATATCAAAGTGTTCAACAACAGACTTATAGCAATGGTAGCAACAAACCCCAAACTTACACTAATAAGGACTATGCGGATCCCATCTTGTGTGACACCAATTAAGAAATACTTTCCCTTGCATGGTACCAACTACTACCTTGTTTAGTTCTCCTGGTGGGGGAAAACAAAATGCTTCAAAGCAGCCGAGGAAAATAATTTTAAGAGAAGGTCTCTGTTCAGAGAATGTAATTCAAACAAGCCAGGAGCCTTTAGGAGTTAAGAGAATAATCAGAAACGTTTCTCTTCCGGACGGTGAGTGCCAAGTTCAGTGGCTGAGATCACAGCATTGATAAGAGACAAACCAGCTACTGACGAACGTTAGACACAGCAAAACAGGTCTTACCGTAGAAACAGGACATTCTGGAACTGTTCAGGGCAAAGCATTTTATCTGATATTTTTGCTCCAGTGCTTACTCTTTATGGCCTTCAGTATCAACTCAGAAGAAATAAAAATCCTGAAGCTACAGTCACGGTTTTCCTTTACAGTACGGCAAAGAAACAACTGCCTGTATTTGCTGTTATCCTGGGCAGTGTGGTGGGCCCACGTTTCTCCTTCCACCTCTTCCTGATATGCATTTTTCACATAAGAGCATGGCTCTCACGAAGGCACGGTGTCAGAGGGCAGGGAGATTTTTCTATTCCACCAAATTAGCCCCCATTCTTTGTGTTAATACCTGAAATTGTTATAAAGGGACCATATTTCTGCTCCTTCATAATTAGAAAGGCAGCTAAAAATCAAAGCATCTCTTAAGTTCATACTGATATGCACCAACTTAACCGAGGTCAGATCCTCTCCTGAGAAGAAAAATGTTTCTCAAGGAACAGAGGAAACAGAGAAGAGCAAGAGGGCGAGTGGGGCGAACACCCGCGGCACAGACGGCCTGCAAGGGCTGCAGCACAGCGAGGCCAGGGGTCCTCGAACACTAGCTGCCACCTCACCTCTGGCCTGTCGGGCCTAGAATAACGCCTGGCAAGGAGATTCCTGACCCCCACCCCGCCTGCGCCTGCAGTTCTCAGAGTTGTTTCCAGGAGGGAGGAGACGACAGCTACGTCACCCTCGTGACCGAGAGCGCCGCTTTCTCAAACGGGTCAAGATGAGGCCAGAGTTATTCAACACCAGCGTAAAGCAAAGTAACTCCTCAAGATCCAAGTTCTCGATTGGGACCTTGACGAAGTTGATTTGTCCTTCTATCATTTATTTAAAAGCTTGGAACACTGAATGTCGATCTGTGGCATTCCTGCAATCAGTGATAACAGAAGACTAAGCTAAATGGCAGAAAGCAGTCTCTCTAAACAAAATCTGGGGAGAGAGAAAAGGTGCTGGCGGACGAAAGAAGCTCTGGAGAAGACAGATATCTAACGAACATATGATTATGGTTCGGCTTCCCCAGTGCCCCAAAGTGACAGTAAAATATGCATTTCTCATCTTTAAACAAAGCAGATTATGGGTTGATATTTAAAAATCAGCAAGCAGGGGCACCTGGGTGGCTCAGCGGGGTAAGCCGCTGCCTTCGGCTCAGGTCATGATCCCAGACTCCTGGCATTGAGTCCCGCATAGGGCTCTCTGCTCAGCGGGGAACCTGCTTCTCTACCTCTCCCTGCCACCACTCTGCCTGCTTGTGCGCTCTCTCTCTCTCTCTGGCAAATAAATAAATAAAATCTTCAAAAATAATAAATAAAAATCAGCAAGCTATTAAGGATCCCGGAGTCTTGCTTGCTAAAAAAAGGGAAGATGTTGGTCAGTGATTTTTAACAACCTTTTAATTTCCTAAGCCGTAACAGACAGTAAGCTATTAGCTACCGAACAGTGGGAGTTACTACATCAAACTATACCTTTGGTTCAACTAAGCAAAGAGGGAGCAAAACCGAGGCTGCGAGAAAGGTGCTGGCATCCAGTGGAATGACTTTGTTATTCTAAAAGGACAGAAGCAAAAAACCCAAACCAAACCAAACCAAAAATCAACAACCTCACAAATACATCACTCTAAACAAAGTCCTTGGGTGGGAAACTGGTTATTAAGTTGCAAAGTGCTCTGAAAGGATGATGGATACCAACATTTGCTCCAGCTCCAGGACAAACCGACCTCATTCAGAGTCCTCTACTTTGATACAAACAATTACAAAATAAGGCCAACATATAAATACACCATCAGCTAAAGGTTTTATATACTTCCCAGTTACAGTACAGATGTTTCCTTTTGGAATATCTTTTAATCTTATCAATATATTACATGATTAAGGTCTCACCTCAATTTCTAATGCTGGAAAAGACCGCTAATGGACTAAGAGGGCTGGGCTGATTAAGGAGACTATCATGCCAACTTTGATTGTGCTTGCCAGTTTCTTAAAATAGTTCCCAAGAGTTGAACAATGGAAGTTTTATTTTCCTCAAATAGTCTGACCCATTCAGATATCCTCGTGTTTTCTTCTGTACCTGTTCACTCTAACAGAGGACTTCCAAAAATCATTCTATCTTTTAAAGATACCAAAGATAGAAGTTCAGATCTCTTCTATTCTTTCATGGATTCCAAAAAAGCATTTACCCTAAATTTAGGAAGGTAAGCAGTATCATTTAAAAAAAAGAAGAAGGGTGCCTGGGTGGCTCAGTGGGTTAAACCGCTGCCTTCGGCTCAGGTCATGATCTCAGGGTCCTGGGATCGAGTCCCACATCGGGCTCTCTGCTCAGCAGAGAGCCTGCTTCCCTTCCTCTCTCTCTGCCTGTCTCTCTGCCCACTTGTGATCTCTCTCTGTCAAATAAATAAATAAAATCTTTAAAAAAATAAAAATAAAAATAAAATAAAATAAAGAAGAAGAAAGCAAGCAAGCGAGCGGTAACTGGAAAACAGCATGTATCAAACTCTCCAAAGAATATGGAAAAAGAGAAAACTGGATCTATTCCTCAAATGTACTCAGGATAAATTACAAACAGGTAAGAGGTGTGAATGTAAAATAAAGAAACACTTAAGCACTAGAAGAAGCATGGGGAATTCCTCCCTCATCATGGAGTAGAAGAAACTTTAGGACTCAAAATCCATAGGCAATACAGAAAAAGCAAATTTTACTACATAAAAATCTACATGGCAAAAACCAAAAGAAAAAAAAGATAATTTAAGAACTTATAAAGAATGGTGTGATGTACATCACAAAGGGTTAATATCCCTAAACACATAAAAAAATTTTAAACAGAGAAGAAAAAGACCAACATACCTGAAGAAAAAATAAGACACAGGAACAGGCAGCTCTCAGAAAAAGAAATAAAAATGTCCTAAAACACGAAAATATGTTTACTTGCTCATAAGAGAGCACCAATTAAAACTACAGTAGATACAATTTTCCTCCTGAAAGACTGTCCCCCCAAATAGAGAAGTCTGACAAGTCTGTGAACACAGTTCAGGAAAAAAAGGTCCTCTCATCCAGTGCTGCTGGGTTTGTACAACGCCAGAACACAAGCCTTCTGGAGGAGTATTTGGCAGTATCGAACAAACATATGAATTTACCCTTTGTCCCAATAATCCCATACTTCTAGCAATCTGTCCCAAAGAAACACTAGCAAAAATACCAGATAACATATGCACAGGGCTAGTCACTGCGGCATTATTTGCAGCAGCAAAGACTGGAAAGACCCTAATTACGTCCATCGAAAGGGAACTAGCCAAATCAACTTGTGGCACTCCAAAGCAGCGCTCTGAAAAAAGAAAGCAGCAGATCTCCCTCCCTGTGTGGCTGCAGTGAGCTTCAGGTGCAGATTAAGTTAAAAAAAAAAAAAAAAACAAGGTACAGAAAAAACCTTATGTAAAGTTTTAACTCCCGAGTCAAAAACGTGGAGAATACACACACGCATTTTAAAAAACTGTAAAAGGTAACTGAAAACTAATAAAAATCATAACCTATACAGGCAGTGAGGGAACAGCGTGATGGGAATAGAAATGGAAGCTAGAATTCTTGAAATACACTTCATTTTGTAAGCTATATCTTAAGTACAAAGAAAACTGAGGATAACATTTAATTTATTGTAATAATCATATGATCCATTTTTGAAAAACACGTAGCAGGATGACACCCAAAAAACAAATAATCAAGTCAAAAAATGGGCAGAAGACATTAACAGACACTTCTCCAAAGATGACATACAAATGGCTAACAGACACATGAAAAAATATTCATCATCATTAGCCATCAGGGAAATTCAAATCAAAACCACACTGAGATACCACCTTAAACCAGTCAGAATGGCAAAAATACACAAGGCAAGAAACAACAAATGTTGGGAGAGGATGTGGAGAAAGGGGAACCTCTTACACTGCTGGTGGGAGTTCAAGTTGGTACAGCCACTTTGGAAACAGTATGGAAGTTCCTCAAAAAGTTAAAAATAGAGCTACCCTATGACCCAGGAATCGCACTACGAGGTATTTACCCTAAAGATACAGATGTAGTGATAAGAAGGGGCACAGGCACCCCAATGTTCATAGCAGCAAGGTCCACAACAGCCAAACTGTGGAAAGAGCCAAGATGCCCTTCAACAGATGAATGAGTAAAGATGTGGTCTATATATACAATGGAATATTACTCAGCCATCAGGATGAATATCCACCATTTGCCTTGACTTGGATGGAACTGGAGGGGATTATGCTAAGTATAATGAATCAAGCAGAGAAAGACAATTATCATATGGTTTCACTTATATGTGGAACATAAGGAATAACATGGAGGACATAAGAAGGAGGAAGGGAAAAATAAAAGGAGGGAAATCAGAGGGGTGACAACCCATGAGAAATTATGGACTCTGGGAAACAAACTGAGGGTTTCAGAGCGGAGTGAGTGGAGGGCTGGGTTAGCCCGGTGATGGGTATTAAGGAGGGCACATGTTGTAATGAACACTGGGTGTTATAAACAATGAATCATGGAACACTACATTAAAAATCAATGAAGTACCATATGGTGACTAACATAATAAAAAAAAGAAAGAAAAACACATAGAATAAGCAAATAACATAAGCTCATTAGGAACCGAGATTTTCCATGTAAAGGAAAGAACTATAAATATAAAGCCAAGTATAAGTAAAAATCCTCTAATCCTAGGGCGCCTGGGTGGCTCAGTGGGTTAAGCCGCTGCCTTCGGCTCGGGTCATGATCTCGGGGTCCTGGGATGGAGTCCCACATCGGGCTCTCTGCTCAGCAGGGGGCCTGCATCCCTTCCTCTCTCTCTGTGATCTCTTCCCTTCCTCTCTCCTACTGTGATCTCTCTCTGTCAAATAAATAAATAAAAAATCTTTAAAAAAAAAAATCCTCTAATCCTAAATATAAATTGGAAATATCCATATGAACTCAATGTTTTCTCATTTAAAAGAGGACAAAAAAAAAAGCCACCACCAACAACAACAAAAAAACCCCGATTTCCTCAGCTCTACACACCAAAGTCCTAGAAACAACTTCTTTAGTAGCAGTGTACAACTTCAGCACCCAGATGGCAATCTAAATTAGATTTCTCACTAAAAGGAACCAGGGCCACTTGGAGATACACCTGCTTCCAGGTCTGCCACCAAAAATACACAGGAGCCCAGAAATGTTTTCTATATTATCACCAGCTTTAGAAAAAGCCTCCTCCATGTCCTGTATACAACCATTTCCCCTTCTTCGTTTTAGTAAGAACATCCTGACAAAGGTTTCTCAAGACTTAGAGTCTTTTCCCTTCTCTTCCAGAACTTTTCAGGCAGAAATCCCCACCCTAAGCACCGTCTGTCCCCCAGATCAGGAAAGAGAAAGTTCAGCAAGGAGCTTCAGAACCTAAGGGGCTGGGGAGGGTATGCACAGGTAAGCAGAGTGATGCAGAGGCAGAGTGATGAGCAGAGCAAACTTGCAAGGGGAAAGACGGAGTCAGGTTACAAACGGGGCACTGTTCAAGTAAATAAAGAACTTAGGAATAACAGAAGCCACGTTTTTCTCTGGTGAAGAGACAAACAAATATGGACCAAGAGAAAACTGGAATGAACCATGAAGGTCTACATGGAATGCAGGAACTGCTGTGGACTTACGGTCTTCACAATACTTACAAATAGAAGAAAATGTGTGTGTGCATGCACATAGGCATGCAAATAAATCTTACCCCTATGAGCAATAAACACACCCTAAATCTTGGCTTTTACACCAATCCCTAACAAATAGAATCAGGATGGAGAAATGGGGCAATGAAAAGTTCCAGATAAGCCTGAGAACATCTTCTTGTGCCCAAAGCAAGGGAAGGGTAATAAGTAACAGGAACATGTTAAAAGGACACAGAAGGGGCACCTGGGTGGCTCAGTCATTAAGCATCTGCCTTTGGCTCAGGTCATGATCTCAGGGACTGAGCCCTGCATCAGGCTCCCCGCTTGGCGGGAAGCCGGCTTCGCCTTTTCCCCCTGCTTGTGCTCCCTCTCTCTCTGTCAAATAAATAAAATCTTTAAGAAAAAAAAAAAAAAAGGACACAGAAGCCAACTTGAAGGACACTCACTTGCCAAACTGGGGACAATGTGAGCATCACAAGAAATGGTTATAATGGATTAAAATATTGAATAAGAAATAATGAGTCCATACAGATATAGGTAGGAAGACACATTTGGAACAGGACACTTAAATAATTTCCAAGATCTCCCACACGGACGAAGGAACAACTTTACAGGATACCGTAGTCCCTACCACCTTAATGATGAAAGTGGACAGCATCAGATACGAAATAAATGGAGACTGGGTGCCACCTGAGAAGACAGCAGCATTTCTATATTTCTCCAAAGATGCCTAACCTGAATCTAACAGTGAGAAAACTACAGACAACCCAAAAATTGAGGAAGGCACTAACACGCTCACTCCAAAAATGAATAAATCTTAAAACAACAACTCTCTTCAGAGTCACTCCAATGGGTAGATGGACTGATGGTTGGACAGATCTTAAGAAGGAAATATCCTATCTAAATATATGCATACGTGTTTTGTTCTCTATCATAATATTTCCTGTTGTGGGAAATGCAACACCTTATTTCATTTTGTTCCTTTACCCTGACAAAATATTAGACATCACACATTATTTTAAGTGACTAATTGTGTTGAGTAATTTGAGTTTATCAGACTAAAAAGGGACTGCCATATTACATTAACTCCTATCATTAACTCTTTAATTATCAAAGAACTTAAGAAATGTAAATTCAATCAATGTTTTGGAAGATTTTCCCTTTTAAGTCAGTGTTAATGAAAAATATCCTTAATTTCCAGTACCCAGAAGTGTTAAGACACCGTTAGGTACCTGGTCTTCCTGAACAACTAGAACTGGAGGGCACCCAAGTCTTGGCATCTCACTGCTGACTTACAAGAAGCTGGATTCACAGCAATCGTTCTTCACAATGTGCCACTCCATGTGACAGGAGGCCTGTTGTTACTAGAATCTTAGATACTCTTAGCCAGGGCATGTAAAAGAATAGCAAGTGAAACTATGTAGTCAGGAGTAAGAATATCTAACCATCGTCAATACAGCATTCATGAACTTCCTGCTTCTCTACGACGGTGGGTTTCAAACTTCTTTTTTAAACAGGGATGCTTTGTTCAAATCTTACTTGGAAGTATATATACAAATGGTTTGTTGTTTCACAGCAGCCCAGGAGACACTGTAAAAGCCATTCCCACACAACACATTCCCTGGGAATGGCCCAGGTCTTCATCAGCTGTAAAAACGCACACTGGAACGAAATGCCAGTGATTACCAACAAGGCGTAAGTGCGTCCACGAGAGGAATATCCATGAAGGTGCCTGGACTGAACACTCCGTATGTGGACAGGAGAGTGAGCCATCGAAATTGTGCTCAAAAGTCAGAAATAAAAAGACACAGCAACTAAGAGAAAGAACAAATGATTTTACTAAGAATTTTAAGATGACTTAGAAGACTACTTCCATCAAGATGGAAACTTGATTCCATCACCTTAGAGCGGGACAGCACTCAATTCTCCCGAGGAGTTCAGGCAGGTAGAAATTAAACTATAACTTGTAAGTCAGGATTGGTTCTATCCTTGAGAAAAGAAAACTCTGAATACCAATGGCTTAAAGAACACAGAAGTTTGCATCAAAGGCAGAGTTAAGTGCTCTGGGGAAATAGGCCTTTATTCTGAACGCCCACGTTCCGCTGACTACTCCACATTAAACCCACCTAGGGATTCATTCAGTGTGTCCCGCTGCTTTTCTACCCACCCATGCATCCATCCTTTTAACCTTCTGGATTGGCCACTGAGAGGGCTGAGATTTAGTCAGCCAGAACGCATCCTTCCCTAGGAATTCACCGGACGGTGTTCATAACCAACACACGGCAGCACACCCACATGCCAAAACCAGCCGCCACCGAAGTCGGACCAATGTGCAAATCTGTGACCTGAGGAAAGTAAAGCCGTCTTATACGTGAGATGAAAATGGAGTCGTCCAAGTTACTTCCCAAATCCTCTAATTCTCAGCATCTGGGCACTTGAAATAAGCTAAAAATGAACTTCTTTGTATTGGGGCCATGACCTTTTCCACAGAAGAGCAGAAGCCAGGTTCTAGCCTGGAAGCAGGAAAGAGAGGAGTACAAGGTGGCAAAGACTTTTTGCCCACTACAAACAGCTGGACTGCAGCAACTCTGAAGAACGCACGCATTCACCGCACCAGGCTCAATACTAGGTCTTGGGGGCAGAAAAGGAGGGGTGAAGAAATCTTATAAATTACAATGGTTTGTGGCCCTCCAAAGCCGAATCCAACTCAACCATCTCACTCCTCAGTATTCAGTTCCTCTCACTGGGTTGTCCTGGGCATCAAAGGAGCAGCACTGACATGGGAGAGAAAGCAAGTGTACACAAGACCAGTCAGTACAACACAGCCACAGCGACAGACGGCTGTGATTCTGTGGCTGAAGACTTGCCACAGCTCATGAAGCCATGTGCAGGGGTGGCCCGCACACGCGCAGAGGCTGCTGTCAGCTGCCTTAAAGATGATGTTCATGTCTGACTCCAAGAGCTTCTGTGCATGGCTCAGGCTTTGAGAAAAAGAAAGTTTCTAATTCAAAAAGTTATTCAACACGTCATTAATTACATCATGTGCCAAAAAGAAGAAACAGTGACAATATCCAACTACTAGCTAGTTATTTCTTCTCGAGGAAAAGTTAAATTCACTAATGATTAAGAAATTAATTTCAGTTATTTTACTTCTGAAAAAAAGGTTTTAAATGACAAAATGTGATTAATTGGCTTGTATATAATTTGACACACTATTATTTGTATAAGTAAATATACCTGAAAAGTTATTCAATAGACACAAACTTTCATTTAGAACTTCAGCTATTTTTAACCTTCAATTTTAAGAAGGTTCATACTTATTCCTTTTATGTATGAAGGGCAGCTCTACATGGAAGTACATAATATGCAGGGGCAAATAGAAAAAGGTCTAAGAAGGTTCGCTAGAGGAGAGACAATAAGAGCAAGCTGAGAAACGGGACAACATCTATCAGATGGACAATGGAGCAGAGTCATCCAAGTGGAGGGTCCAACACACCAGTCTGCTGAGTTCTGGAACATCAAGTAAGTCCCCTCCGCCCCCCACCGCAAAGTGAAAAGAGCACCAGTGCAGGGAACTTCGTCTGGCCCATGTAAGAGAAGGAGGCAAAAACACTCCAAACCACGGGGCTAAGTGAACTGCACGCTAATGGCTAGAGCGTCAGCATCGTGGCCCCTGGTACAGGGCTGCTCCCTGCGTGGGGATCATGGCTGCTGGGACACTGGCTCCAGCTCTTTAATCCCTTCCAAGAAGGTAACAAAAGCTGTATTTGAAGGCTTGCCTCAAACACAAAAAAGAGAAGCAGAGGAAAGAAGAACTGTTTTTACACAGAGTAATAAGGTCAGAAAGCTCAAACACATCTAAACCTTTTTTCTTTTAAGCCTGATGCCTTAAGAATGATGCCTCTGTTGGCAACTAGTGTGGACACATCATATGGATCCCACTTCTACTGGTGTCCAGAACAATTATGTAAATCAAACCATAAACGGAACACCTCCACTTCAACAGTTGTTCAACAGACCTGCTGTATTTCCAAGCTCAAGTTACACTAAAAACCAGTGTGAAGACTAGAAAAACCTCAGTTTCACCTGTATTTTTTTAGCATCTGAAATCCTTCACAGGTGTCCTAAAAAAGGAAAAGGTCATGACCTACAGGTCAAGTCGATGATCATTAGGTGTTACTGTAACAGAAGGTCTCTAAAGAAGCACCAGCAGCACATATGGTGCAGGATTAAATGTGTGTATTCCTTACACGGTCATTATTCATTTCACAAGATGAATTCTGAGCAGCATGAAAACTAGAATGGTCAAAACTAAAATCTGTAAAACCTGTCTCTTAGGAGTCTTATCTCAAGTTAAACTGAAGTGTTTTGGAGAACTGTAAATAAAACAAACAACTCGGTAAAAAAGTTAAAAAGGGGAAAAAATAAAAACTAAAGTCAATGCAGCCAACTACACACAAAAGCCCACCACCTCCTACAAGAAATTATTTTTGCCACTGATTTGCCCAGCAACCATGTAACTGTCCTAAACACAAAAACACTGAGATTTTTTTTTCTTGCCCAAAAGTGGTTTCTGAAAAAGATAAATGCATTCTGACATACATAATTTAGTTTGCAACAAACCACAAAAGGGAAGAAGCTTTGGGGTGGGGGAGAAAAGGCAATATATATGCTGCAATAATCTGATCAAATGCCACTAAAACACTGAGCAAACCCTTCTGAAACCCTCAAAGGGCTCTACAGTCCACTAAAACGTTAAAGGTACTCCCTCCCCCATTAACTGCCCTTATTCTATCACCAACTCCATATTCTATCACCAACTCCATATTCTGTCTCATGCTACGTTAAGTGCACAGGTGCTCAGCAAGGAAAACTCTAAAGCTAAGCGACATGGCTTCTAAGTCCAGCTGTAGCCGCGAGCCCTGCGTGCTCCTGCACAGAACCCTCAGGCTGTAGCGAGCGGCTACCTAAGGTTACCGGGGCACCTGGGTGGCTTAGTGGGTTAGGGCCTCTGCCTTCGGCTCAGGTCATGATCTCAAGGTCCTGGGATCAAGCCCCACATCGAGCTCTCTGCTCAGTGGGGAGCCTGCTTCCTCCTCCTTCTCTCTGCCTACTTGTGATCTGTCAAATAAATATATAAAAATCTTTAAAAAATAAAAAATAAAAAAACAAAATAAACATGGTTACCCTCTGATGGCAACAGAACACCTTGGGATCAATGCAATGATCAATCAAATGAGCTTCCGGATTTCTCTCACAATGGACAGGGCCACATTTCTCAAAGGGGAATCAAATTCTATCCACTTATCACCACCAAACAGTACAGCACAAAGGGAAGTCCATGGTATTCAATAGAAAACACAGAAGAAATCAAGTGTAACTGCCGAAGAACTGACACTAGCAGGGATCTCTGGCAAACAGACTTAGCTCAATTATAAATGCAAAGCCACCAGGGACTTTTAATTATTAAAAAGGAAACCATATGCCAGAGTAACAGAAGACAACTCAGTAATCAAGAATGGTAGGAAATGGTAACTCTTAATCCGTTTCTATTCTTTAGGATACTTTCAAGACCTTTTCTTTGCAGAAAAAGCTATATACAAAATAATAGTAAATCAGTGGAAATGATGTAGCTAAACACGCTCCAACTATCAAATTCCTATATTTACATTTTTACTTAGGAGATATGTACATATATCTATATGATCTATATAATATATATGTGAGATTTTAGATGAATACCAGCTTTACTCCTGACTTATTCTGACAAACCACTTACTTTAAGTGTTGACTTCTTTAACCATAAAAAAGTCCATGTTTGTCATTAATCAAAATAGACTTAGAAATGCCTACTAGAAATGAGGAATTATTATTTAGAATGACAGTAATTCTCTTTGGTTTGATGGCTCTTACAGAAAGCGCTTAGAAAAAAAGATGTGGCCAAAGCTGGTGATAAGGACACTAGAAGTAAATACCCTGTTTTATTTACCCAGAATAGCCAGTTTAGATATACTGAAATACGTACTGGTCCAGGCCACCCATATATATAAAGAAGTTGTACCATAGCTTTTTAAATTATATAAATCTAGGAGATTTCATAGGACATCAAAACTTTAAAATATTAGAAGATTCTACTATGAAACCCTAAATAAATTCAAAAAGAAAATAGACTATTGACTCTGTTCTCATACTAAATCAAAACCATAGTAACAACTTGGTCTAAAAAACTGAACAGAAAGATTTGCAACCACATGAAATGGTTACAATTTATGAATGCATTTTCTAATTAAAAAAAACAAAACACAACTCCAAACCAAAACAGAATCTACATATTAGGGAAATTAAGTGAGAAGCATTACATATTTTAGCAACAAAATAATAAAGGATTTAAATACTGCGACAGGTTTAGAATTACAAAAATCTGAAGATCAATATGTACTAGCTGTTATTATAAAAGTTCCAAGCAGCACATACCATGAAATTTTCCAAATGCTAAGTGCTACAGCTTCTACCTTTCAGAAGTTCCTTGAATCAGTCTTCTCCTTGGAATGGCTATGCCTAGTACTGAAGTTCAAGTCCACACCCTCACTACTACAATTCAGTGTCTACTCTATCACAGTATACACACTGCAATACGTTCCAACCATCCTCTCTACCCCTACTCTCTATGCCACCCAACCTCCATATTGCTGCCAGATTAATCCCTTGGACTCACATATCTAAGTCATATCACTTACTTGCTTAAAAAAAAAAAAAAAAAAAAAAAAAGCCTTCAGTATTTTTCTCCTAATTAGCTAAAATCCCTTATTCTAGCATCCAGGATGCTAAATATAGTCCTAAGCTTACTCCTCATCATATAGGCAAACCAAACTGCACCAGGCCCCATATGCCATCGTATTTGTCTTTCCTCATGCAGCCTGCTTTGCTTGCTCTGTCTCCACCTACTTCTTCCTTCAAATGCCCATCTGACTGCCCAGAAGCTCATTAATGCTCTCCCAGATGCCCTCAGTTGCACTACTTCCCTCTTTGGAAACCTTAATGCACTTGTCATACGGAGCAGTGTGGTACGAAAGTCGGTTTGTTGTGCTCCCCCCTGCCCTCCGCAGGCGCCTGGACAGCAAGGCCTGTCTTCATCTTGGTCTTCCTGAAACCTGCCTCATTAACTAGGATCTCAGATTCTTCTAAGAAATAAATATCTAAGGAGCTTACTAAAGCTAGAGGGGCATAATATGAAGATGTTGGTTTGTGGTTTACAGAAACATCATTAATATAAAAGTTATACCTAAAAGTATCCTGTCCAAAAGATGTGGTTTGTACACACACACACACACACACACACACACACAGGAATATTACGCAGCCATCAAAAAATGAAATCTTGCCAATTATAACAACGTGGATGGAACTAGACAGTATGATGCTAAGTGAAAGAAGTCAGAGAAAGACAAATATGATCTCACTGATATGTGAAATTTAAGAAACTAGGCATAGGATCATAGGGGAAAGAGAAAAAAATGAAGTAAAACGAAACCAGAGAGGGAGACAAACCGTAAGAGATTCTTAATTTTAGGAAATAAACTGAGGATTGCTGGAGTAGAGGGGTTAGGGGGATGGGGTAAGTGGGTAGTGGACATTTGGGAGGGTTTGTGTAGTAATGAACACTGGGTATTACATAAGACTGATGAATCGCAGACCTGTACCCCACATTATGTTAATTTGAAAAAGATTTTAAAGTATCTTATCCATAATCAATTATGGATTATTTTATCATTTATCAATTATTTTACCATTTCAGCTCTTTGCAACCTTTGAAGAAAAAGAAAATTATATCTCATATACATGGCATAATCTGTTTCAGAGCTGACTTTTATCCGGTTAATCTGTTTATGAAGTGAAGATGCTAAGACTTCAGAAGGTGAAGATGAGTCACATCAGCTTTCAGGCTGCTATTCATTTGGAGGACTGTATCTTAATACAGAATTCTAGAAGAGCAAACTCGTGAAGGAGTAAGTAAAGGCACTGTGAAGGTAGGCAACTTGGTGCTGTGGGAGGGCCATTGGGTGGCAGGAGCCCTCAGTTCTCCAGCTGACACACAGTCCAGCTCACTCGACTTGTCCGGTCCTGGTTCCTTCACCTGTCAAACCGGGAACGGGACTTGCTGAACTCCCAGATCCCGCTCTACCACTGCCGAGGTTAGAAGGGTAACACAGGTTTCAGTAGGTGATTGTTAATGAGAGATGTAGAAGAACAGTAACTCCCTGTCATATTTAATCTCTCAAACTTCATTAAAAAATAATAAATAACTTCACACATCTTCAACCTAAAAAAGGCCCATGTGTTTTAGGATTATTGCATTTTCAGAGAAGTCTTCAAATAAAAACAAAACATTAAAACAAACCAACAATAAAAAATAATCTATGAGGACTAAGAAAAATAAATATAAGAAAAACAAAAATAGGTCTTCCGACAAACCTCACACCACTATATGTAGCTGCCAAATAACACTTTAAAAAAAAAAAGAATGTTGTGTCATAAGTTTAAGAGGCCAAATAATGATGAAAAATTGTCAGGTAAGCAGTAGGAACAAGCTCCTGGATATTTCTTTGAAGCTGTTTCTGGATCTCTAGTCTAACAAAACAAACTCAGATGCAAACTACAGGGATACTAAAAGCAAAAACTCCAGAATGCCTCACATCAGTAGTACACAGACTCCGTCTAGTTAGCCTAACTGAAACTCCCCAACACATTTTACTGCCCTTGGGCTTTTAGACAGGAAGAAGCTCACTCTTCCTCAGCCAGCCTTAGAACTTAATTACATGTGAAGCCTCTCAGGATAACTTTCAGGTGTTTCCTTTGCCTTAATCACTTCAGACAGGCAGCTTCTGAGTGCACATCATCAGGTCAGGTTCTCCCAGCATCCAGTCTGGACTCCTGAGTTCAGAAGTCTCACCCTGGGGCTGGGGGCTTGACAGTGCCAATAACTATGGGCTACCACACTCCGCTAGAACAAAAGTATTTTGTGCAGACCTAGAAGACTCTACAAGCATTTTCCCAAGATGCTTCAGGGAAAAGGAATGTTTTCTGGAAAATACTAACAATTAAATGAAGTTCTATTTCCCACCTCCCCACCCCAATCAAACTGAAAAAAATACCAAAACGGAGCTGGACTCTTCGTTACATTATCACTAACTCTGGATTCGGCCGATCAGTCTTACCTTCTGATGCTTTGATCACATATCCACCCTTCTTTTCACCAGGAGGTACATTAAGCAACTGCATTATTCTGTCCAGCAGCCCATGGATTATCTCAAACCCAGGATTC
Source organism: Mustela putorius furo (assembly GCF_011764305.1). Classification (NCBI taxonomy): domain Eukaryota; kingdom Metazoa; phylum Chordata; class Mammalia; order Carnivora; family Mustelidae; genus Mustela; species Mustela putorius. The sequence goes on from NW_025421341.1 coordinate 26,131,249, forward strand.
TTGTTGTAATAAAGAGCACAGAGATGCCTGTAGTTTCTTGCACCTACATCTGAAAAAATAAAAGAATTGGCCACAAGGCCACAGTGACCATTACTTAAGAAAGTACTGTGAGCCTAAAAGGCATCTTTAGGAAACTTAGAGCAAATACTACTTATAGTAAATTGGGAGGAAAAAAAAGAGACCACTAAGTTCAAAAAAGGTCGAAATTAAATTATATATTGTTTGAAGAACACACATAGGTTGGAAAACCATGAAGTGAAGAAGGGAATAACTATGACAGAAGTTAGGATAGTGATTACTCTAGTAAGAGAAGTGATATGAAGGGGAAGAGCCTCACAAGACGCCTAAGATACTGGCAATATTCTATTAGTTTGGATGGTTACCGTAGTATTTGCATTACAGTCTTCTTAAACCATATATTACCGACACTCCTCATAATTAAAACATGAAAAACAGCAATAAAGGAAGAGAAGAACCACACCAATGTAAAAATAAACTAAAACAAAACAAAACAAAAACCTCTACACACAGGAAAAAGACTGAAGAAAAATATACCTAAATGTCAACAGAGGTTATATTTGGGCAGACACTCTTTTCTCCAAGTCTTACCTATTTTCCAATTGCTCCTTGATTAGTATACATTATTCTACTTTGAAATCAGAACTTACAAAATGTACTATTTTAAGACAGACTTGCAGCAATCCAAAAGAACCCTGTCAGTGACCGGATAAATAAACTGGTTCATCCACACAGCGGAATACTACTCAGCAATAAAAAGGAACAAAGTATTAACAGACCTGACATCTTGGATGAATTTCAAGGGCATCCTACTGAATGAAAGATGTCAGTCTTGAAAGGCTACATTTAAGTGCATTTTTTGGACATTCTGGTAAAGGCAAAACAACAGCATATGAGAACAGACAGTAGTTGCCAGGGTTTCAGATGTGGGGGAAAAATGTGACAGGTAGGTTTTGGTTGTGACAGAGCTGATCTGTATCTTGTAGCCACGGTTACAAAGATCTGAACTTTCCCTCTCTCTCTCTGCCTACATGTGATCTCTCTCTCTCTGTGTCAAATTTTAAAAAAGGGGAAGGGGTGCCTGGGTGGCTCAATGGGTTGGGCCTCTGCCTTCAGCTCAGGTCATGATCTCAGGGTCCTGGCATTGAGCCCCGCATCAGGCTCTCTGTTCGGTGGGGGGGCCTGCTTCCCCCTCTGTCTCTGCCTGCCTCTCTGCCTACTTGTGACACCTCTCTCTCTCTTAGAAAAAAAAAAAATCTTAAAAAGAAAAAAAAGAGATCTGAAACTTTATTAAAACCTCTTTTCAAAAAAAAAAAAAAGTACAGCATATAAAGGTAAACTCAAATTCAACAGTGAGCATTTAATCTTAACAGATATATACACTTGTGGCCCTTTAATTCCGAAGGAGACAACTGCTCTGACACAAACACTGTATAAATACAGACTTCATTTTGGTGTTCAAATTACAAAAAGAAAAAGCAATTTAGTATTGGGGGTAACTGAAAATAACCTTTATATAACTTTGTATTATCATGTACTGAGCAAAAGCTCTTCCACAGATTTATTCCTGTAGCCATTCCCAATGACAAAATATAAAATGTCTTTTACCTTCCAGATATCCAAATAAAACACAAATTTTAAGACATGATACTACTAAAGTGATATAAAAGTAAGCACATAAATGGAGTGAAAAGTGAAACTAACAACTGATGATCTACTATGTGGTAGGTACTTAGCACCTATATAATCTTAATTTTCAAGACAATCATGTAAAATGGGTTTATCATCCCTATAAAATAGGATAGGAAAAATAAGATGGAGAAACAAAGGCTCAGAAAGACTGTTTAGCGTCAAGCCAACTGGCTAGAGCTAACTGTAATTGATTATACAGTTAGTAAGTTATAAAAGCAGAATTTGACCAGTGTCATTTAGCTCTAAAACACACCTTTCTACTAAACAGTGGAAATCTCAGTCTCAAAAGGATTTAGAGGAGAAAGTCTCTGAAGGACTTAGATGAAAACAAACAATATAAGAACAAACTTACCGATAGATATATACCTACTTAATGTTAGCCAAAGATACGGTTTGGCTAATGGTTTTGACAGGACACATATTTCAGTATTCTCAAGTGTTTTATTTTTGAAGTCCTTAAACTAAAGTCTCTAGCCATCAACAACACTATAATTCATAGAAAGCGTTCGGAGTGAAACTTCTGACTGAGAGAAATAACTGTTCTTGCCATATAACATTTCTTAGTGCCTACTACGATCAAGGCACACGGCTCTGGGTACTCCTGGAGGGACAGAGTCAAAGCCAGCACAGGGTCTGCACAGACTACACTCTCAAAAATTAATTTCTGAATAAATGAATAAAGCCTGGAAAAGGAGGTAAACACACACACACAACTACTAAACAAGATCAGGCCCAGTCAGTGGGCCACATTCTAAGTCAGCAAAGAACTCACTGATGTAGGAAAGGGAGTTCTGTACCACTGTCACTCTATCATTTCCGTTGGCAAGAATAAAGAAATCTGGTATCTAAATGCTCTAACCAAAGGTGTAAGAATAAAGATTAATATTAAAACCAGGCAGGCATAAAACCTCACTAAACCAACCACATGCATAAACTCAAATGAGAGGCTTGATTTCTCCGTAGGAACACACACACGCTTGCATATACAAGCATACTCCCTGAAGGGAAAAAAATGAAATGAAACAGAACTAAATTATCCCTTTCATATTACTGACTTGCTCCTGGGTATCTTTGCCATGTGGTACCCATTTGTTGGTGTCACATGCTTCCACTTTAACACAGACATGTATTCAAACTACTTTGTTCCATTTTTGCTGGGAAAGAAGAGCCCAACAGTAATGCCAGCATTCAGACAGCTTAGCAACATAAACTGAATCTTTATTTTGGTAACCTTGTACCTTGGAATACTTCTTCCCTGATCTCTAAACTGTGTAAAACTTACCTTACTGATAAGAGGAGCAACATCTGGTTTAAAGACTTAGAATTTAGAACAAGTTGAGTGATTCTGATAATCAAAATGATGCGCTTAGAGTAAAAAATACAGGACTTAAATTATACTCAAGTCAAGAAAGGTTTCAGGATGTCTGCATAACACACACATACACAAATAACCTGTGTATTTCTGGATTCGATTCTGCAATATTTTTAAGAAAACCCAGAGATTTTTAGGGCCTTGTACTAAATCCACTGTACGAATTAAGCTATTTAGGCTGCCCTTCCTACTCCCACCACTGATTGGCCATTTTCTCCACATTTCCCAAGCGTTACCGCTCCCTCTAGACTTGCTTCTTCCCATCTCGCTAAGATACTCCCCTTGCTGTAGCCAAACTGAATTAAAGGAGGAAATAACCACATATTCAGTTCCACCCACTCCTTCTTAGAGAAACTGCTAGGTATAGTAAAATTCTCATTTCCTTATATTTTGCACTGAGGGACTATATTACATCACCGGAAGTTCACTCACTGCATGCCACAAAGTAAGAACTATTTAAATTTCATGCCAAAACAAGGGTTTGTTAGAAATGCCTCAGTTCTTTATAACTCAGTTAACAGACCTCTTGTGTCATACCATCAAACAATTCTGCTTTTTAAATGGGCCTGCCAAGTATGTCAGCCTAAATTACCAATGTATTTCACAGACTTCAAAGTACTGCCCGGAGAGGCTGATCTAAACCACCCAAGGGGGGCAGGGGGGTGGGTGGGGTAGGCTGGCTACAATTCCATAAGCTGAAAGAACATGCCAAATGATTTTTTTTAAAGAGGAGGAAAAAAGGAATGGTACATGATGTTCCTCAGTGAAGTAAAACTACTGTCTACAACTCAAATTTTTCAAATGGGCTCCTACTTGGTAACCAAATTAATTACTAAAGTACCAATGATAAGAAACAAATGAAGGGTGTTAGGTTACGTTATTATATATGGACTGCCTGGAAAAGGGCAGAGTCTCTGAGAAAATGACTCCATATCTATACTCATATTCACCTGAAGGCCCAAACATAGATGCTAGAAGAAAGCCTACTGAAAAGCCAAGAAGGCTTTCAAAGTAATCAGTGGCTAATAGGGAGCATGAGATTAGTAATCCAGCCAAGACTGAGAAAATAAAATGAAGCACCTGATTTTAATTCCATCCAATACATTTCTTTAACATTAGTACCCAAGAGACTATAGTTAACATGGCAAATTTTTCATATTTCCTGAAGAATTTCAGTGTAATAGTAAATGATTCAAAAAAGCTACAAAAATCCTGTGAAGACACACACCTTAAAAACTATCTAATGTGTGAAAGAGGAATCTTTACACACTGGTGGCAGGGCTGCAAGTTTGTTTTAAAAAAAATCCTTTTTGGAAGAGAATTTAAGACAGCAATCATTTCATATGCTTACCTATGGACTGACCAATTCTATTTCTACAAATACAAATAAGTAAGGGTATAGGATATTCATTACAATAGACATGTTAGCAAAAACCTGGTTGCAATCTAAATATTCAAAACAGTCTGAATTATTATGCAGTAATACAATGGAATATTATACAGCCATTAAAAAGAATAAGATGGACAGAATGTACTCATAGGGAAAAGGTAAAACATAGGACAGGTAAAGCATAATTCCATTTGTGTAAACACTAGAAAGTATTTTTTGTAAAGATTTTACTTATTAGAGAGCAAGCGCAGAAATTGCGGCAGGGAGGGACAGAGGAAGAGGGAAAAGCAGACTCCCCACTAAGCAGGGAGCCCAGCGTGGGGCTCGATCCCAGGACCCCGGGATCGTGACCTCAACTGAAGGCAGATGCTTAACCAACTGAGCCACCCAGGTGCCCCAGGTGCCCCAATACTAGAAAGTATTTATCTATGGCTTACAGAGAAATGGACAACATATGGTTGTATATGCAAAGAAAATATCTGGCAACTTATTGTAAGAGCAGGATTAGGGAGAAGTTAGATACATGTATTTTTTTTTTTAATGTGAAAAGAACAGAATTGCTCTTAATATATATCTATGAAAGCCCTTAAAGGTGGTACAAATTTTATGAACATAAAACTTAAGAACAATTTTCCTTAAAATTTCTGTGTAACACCAAAGTACAGATTTTTTTTTTTTAAGGTAAGGCTGAAAGCCAAGAAATTAATATGAAGGGGAAAAAATCTATGACCTTCTCAGTGCATGAAGGAAAAAGTTATAACTTTGAGTTAGCTTTTAGTTAACATAAACCTGGAATAGATTTTTATCTATTAAAAAAATACGGTATGCAATGCATGACAGAGCATATTATACTCACGTTTGCAGATTTTAACTATGTGGAACCAAATGTACTAAAATAACTTTCCATATTAAAAATGATGTTATTTACAGTTAAGATGCCATCATATAGGAGAATGATGCTATCAAATATTGTTAATGTCAATGTTCCTTACACCCATATTTTTTGAGTTATTAATTGGAAATTCTACATGCCAAAAATATGAAGTAGTAAAATTAAATTAATCCAGACTGATGACATAAGCTCTCTTCAGAAAACTGCATTCCACATGTGGATGCTAGATAATCTTCCATCATTTGATGGCTACAGAATTAATGGACAATTTCTCAGAGCTTAAGTATTTCTCAAGCTCATAATGAAAATGCTTATTATTAAGCTCTTTATCAAGCAAAGAATTATAAAAAAAAAAAACTATAAAGACCTGGCCCTCATATTCAGTAGGTTACAATATGGAACAGATCCATGAATGGCATAGAGAGCAAACTGGAAGAACAAACCAAATCATATAGCAGTAACTTATTTATGTTCTATGCAGCCATGGTAGCCCAAGGAGGAAAAAGGAACAAGAATCTTATATATTGCGATTAACATTAAAAGAGTTTCTGAATTTCCACATTCAAACAAGTCAGGGTAAAAAGTAGATCACTGTGATTTAGAAAAGCTACAGGAAAGGGCACCTGGGTGACTCCAGTTGGTTAAGTGTCTCGGGCTCAGGGGACTGAGCCCCACAGTGGGTTCTATGCTCAGCAGGGACTCTGCTAGAGATTCTTTCCCTCTCCTTTTGCACCTACCGCTGCTCACACCTCTGGGCCCTTCCCACCTCCCACCCCTCACCCACAAATAAATAAATCTGAAAAGCTTCAGGAAGTATGTGAAATTCTAGAAACTAGTAGAATAATCTAGGGGGTAGGCAGAGAAAATGCAGCTCGTTACCAGGACTGTAGCAACGCTCTGGAGAAAGTAGGAATGGTCTGAGCAAGAAGTGAAGGCTTGGAGTGAGCACGCATCCTATGGCAATTGAGGCAGCTGGAGCCCTCTAAGTGGTCAAGGGCCTGCAGCCTACTTCATCTACTGTAATATCAAAACCCAAAAGTCTCTCAGTGTCTAGTTCAAACTAAAGTACGTGGTGATTTGATTTTCAAGATTCTCTACAGATGGGGCGCCTGGGTGGCTCAGTGGGTTAAGCCTCTACCTTCGGCTCAGGTCATGATACCAGAGGCCTGGGATCGAGTCCCGCATAGGGCTCTCTGCTCAGCAGGGAGCCTGCTTCTCCTCATCTCTCTCTCTGTCTGTCTCTCTGCCTATTTGTGATCTCTCTCTCTGTCAAATAAATAAATAAAATCTTTAAAAAAAAAAAAAGATTCTCTACAGATACACGTCAGAATAACAACTGGACGACTGTATCATGCTAAATCTAACCGACCCTGTACACTTTACAAAGCCAAACTAAGTCATCTTTCTTAAGCTGTGGTTCCCTTTAAACTCAGACTCAAGGGCACCTGGGTGGCTCAGTGGGTTAAGTAAGTCGCTCAGGTCATGATCTCAGGGTCCTGGGATCGAGTCCCGCATCGGGCTCCCTGCTCAGCAAGGAGCCTGCTTCCCTCTCTCTTTCTCTGCCTGCCTCTCTGTCTACTGTGATCTCTCTCTGTCAAATAAATAAATAAAATCTTAAAAAAATTAAAAAATAAAAACATAAACTCAGACTCAACACGGTGATGTGTTTTCTCCTGCCATCTCAGTGAGCTTCTAGGCATGCTGACAGCCTCAGGAATCATAATGGAATAAACTGTGATGGCAGAATTCAATGTGCTTTTAATAAAAAGCCGGAATGTTGGACTTTGCAAAATATAGTTGCTTTTCTGGGCACAAAAGATTAGCAGTTTACAAGTAGGTACTTTGCTCCCCTCAGTAATTTACTATTTTGTTTATAGTTTAGTTAGTCTTGCCATCGAAGTAGGAACAACTGAAACCAATCAAGAACTCACACAGCAGCCTGATTTGATAGCTCCAGGGCCGCTTCTACTGACTTCCGCCATAAAGCTGAAAATGTACCCCACAGCAGAGTCTGCATTTAACTTCTCGTTCCAAAGACACATGCCACTCTGCCCAAAAGGGATAAATCAGCTTAGCTGGTGGAGTCATGACTAATTTTTAACAAGGCAGCAGCAACTCTGGATCTTACAGCTCAATAAATGTAGTAATTGGCTCAGCCTTAAAGAACTGGAATGTGCAGGACTCCAAGTGGAAGTTTTACTATCCAAGAAGTGTGCCTGACTTAGTCACTAGATAGGCAGTGGGACTGACAGTCTCACAACATGGACAGTCAGTCAAAGAAGTCCACAAGAGCAAAGGAAACTATCCAGTGAGGTCAAGCATGAAAACAGGGGCCAGTGGGCTTTCACTTACTTATAGGAATTTAAGTCAAACAAAATTTGTAGGAGGCATACTGAAATCCAGCATAGATTCCTTTTCATTTCCACTGTGGAAGATACATATGCCTACACAAAACTGACAGGAGGCTGAGAGTCAGGGTTTTCCTTAATGTTAGAAAATGACTCAGTGGCAACGGTCACTCCTCTGTGTTCTCAGGGCCCCTAGTACATTCCTTCAGAGTACTACCTATAAAAATCTGCTCACCATCAGTCTCTCTCAAGACAGGAAACTCTCTCATAGTCCAAGCAGACCATAGCAAAGAACAGGAATTCAAAAAGACTTTTCTCCCAGTGCAATGAATGAGACTGTCTTGCTCACTGTTGCCACACATCTCTGCCCCTTCTGAACCAGTCCTTTGGGTATGGCCCCCACTAATGAAAATCTAGGATTTATACATAACTGGAAAATTCCTCTATCATTTCACTTTTAATGGACTACATTTTTTTTTTCTAAAACAGTTTGAATACTTAGGAGGAATTGGCTAATATAAATACAACAGAAAAATGCTGACTGGCTTGAAAGGCAGTAAAAACATTTGTGCTCAATTCATTGAAGAGAAGTGGGTGATGAATTACTAGAAACACAGCATTCCTTAAAAAAAAAAAAAAAAAATCCTCAAAAACAATGCCGCCCCACCCCACAAAACATAAAAACAAACAAACAAACAAACAAAAACCACATTCCTATTTTTAAGTAAATTGCCCCATCAGTACATTTTGCATTTTGGTTTTCATAACCTAAAAAAGATAGTGCACAACAGAAGAAAAGCCAATTAAGTCAAATTAAGGATAAAAATGAGCCCTAAGTGCCTCATTTTTAGTGTCAGCAAGGTGGCATCGAGTCACCTTTAATAGCCAAAAGTCTCTAAGTCACTCTCACAGAAAATTACCAAAAACCAAGATGCTATGTATCTGGCCTTAGGGACTCTAACAGTAAGAGCAGACACCAAACTGTATTTCTTATGTGGCTCGAACTTTTAAAAAAAATTTCATTTAATTCTTACCAAAAATCTAGTAAGTACTATGATCATCCCTGTTGCAACAGATGAGAAAACAGCACAGAGAAATTACATAAATTGTCCAACGTTCAGCAGCTCATAAGTGGCAGAACCATGACTCAAAACCGAGTAGTCTGGCTGTACAGTCTTAAATCCATGTGCTATGCTGCCTTTCCCATAGAACCCTCTATGTACACCAAATGACAAGTAGGGAGTCTGCCTGAACATATGTACAATAATCCTTCAGAAAAGCTACTTGTTAGGACATAAAATCCAGGCCTACCTAAAGAGAAAAGCCACTCCGAAGCAAACTTGTGTTTTCAAGATGATAAACTTATTGAGCACACTTACCTCTTCTCATTCCTCAAATCCCATTAATGGCATAAAAAATTGTGAAGAAAACCGTAATTCCAAGACAACAGGTAAAAGCAGTATCAGATAAAAATGTTCCCACAGGGAAAACCACAGAATAATCACAACTAAACCCCCAAATAAAAGAGGTCTGCTACAGAATGAAAACTATTCTTTCTGATGAAACAAAGTGCAGAAGAAATCCTAATCTGAGTTTAAAAGTATAGGGACTGGATTTCTAGGGTTTTCACCAGGGTGACTTATTAAATGATGGCCTACAGCCTAGCCCTGTACAATAGCTCGCTCTCAACAGCCGAGGTTATCTCCTAGCATGGGCCTTGCGGCACAGTGGAGTCTATGTTTGGGACTTCCCAAAAGACACATGAAAGAAAAAAGAGTGAAGCAATCCATACCAAGGACAGCAATACAGTCAAGTGCTCCGCGCTTACTGTGAAAATTGCCCGTGGCAATTGTGGGGAACCCCAGCTTGTTCCTCACTCTCCAGACTCTGAGCTGATCGCCTACAAGCAAGCCTAGCTCTGCAGAGCCCTGTAGGGAGTCCTTACCATGAGGGAGGAGGCTTACTGATGATATAGTATTATAAAACTTTTGAGGAAACTTAGACTCATTTTATACCTAAAAACTCCTGCAGATTGAAAGTGAGGGGACAGTGAACCATTTATCATGCTAATGGACATCACAAGAGCAACCTGGAGTAGCCATGCCTACACCAACTGGATTTTAAACCATTTTAAATATAAAGAGTATAATGAGACACAAAGAAGGGCACTATATCATAATATAGGGGTCCAACAAGAAGATCTAACAAGTATTTATGCCCCCAAATTGGGAACACCCAAATATATAGAACTTTTGAGGAAACTTAGTATAATTAACCTAAACCTAATCCTGTATTTATAAATACGTTTGGATAGCCAAGGATCAAAACCTACAATTCAAAGACCTAAAATGAAAGGAAAGAAGTCAAAGTTCACAGAAAAAATTTGACATTAAAATCATAACAAATTCTTAGGTATCTGTACCAGTGGAGGATTTGAGGCACAAGAACTACAGAACTACTTACAGCTGGCACTGAAAATGTTTTCCAATTCCTGCCAGATTGACCACCCAAAGGAAATTCTACATAGACTGGTATGAAAATAAACTTTTATTCTCTAAGGATATATGCACAGAGACCAAATTCTGGCCCTAGCTCTAAGTCCAAAATGTATGCAACCTTGGGAAAATTACTACTTTTCTGTCTCAGTTCTCCTACAAATTAAATAGGGACAATATTTTTTGGTCCAATCTGCCTCAAGGAGAGAGATTAACAATCCCAAGAGAAAAGGTATATTTTTAAAAATTTTTTAAAGTACAAAGCACCACACAGATGCAAGGTGATGCTATTAATTGAAAAGAAGGCTACATAGTAGAGAGCAGATGGAATCCAGCTTTGGCAGCAAAGTTTGCTATAGAAGGTCCACATATAGTCAAGCGGGCAAGCCTATGGTATCTGTTTCCTAAAACAGACTGATTTAGAGTCAATAGTTCTTGATGGCTCTGGGTAGTCAGAATAATGCCACATTATCCTCTTCAGGAATAACTAAGGAAAAGGCCTTTGCTGTTGTCGAGTGATTCAGGAGCACATACTCAGTTTTAAAATCTGGAATGAAACTCCTGTATAAACATGGTTAGGACTGGAACTGTTCCCTGGTTCTCAGGGAACAAGAGAAATACTGCCAGCAATTCAGTCATTTCATGGCCCTGCTACCAAGAAATGACCCCATATGCAGCTCCAAAAAGACTTGTGTCAGTCTGAAGACAGAAGTTTGAGTAAGACAGATATCCTTGGCAATCAGGTTTAAGTACTACCTAAATATGTTCACCAAATAACCTCTGAGTTCCATATGGTAGACCAGGCTACTGGCTATACTAACAAGTCCAGCCTATTCTTGAGGCAAAAACTGGTCAAACACATTTATAATGACAAATAGCTAATGCTAAACTAGAGTGACAAGACAAAGTACCTTAAAATGATATGCACATAAATCACAAGATTTTAAAAAAATGTTTCACTGTACTTTTCAAGTTGAGGTTTTAACAGGGTTCTTCATAAATGTTAAGTTCTTTAAGATCTGTTTTCTACTAAAAGAAATAAAAGCAACCAAATATCTGAAGGTATTACTTGGATGGATTTATATCAATCAATCATGAAAAGTAAATTTATGAAACAATTAGGAAAGTTTAAACACTAGCTGGCTGTTTGATGATAAAATAGTGTTGGGTTATTTTTTAAAAACAAAAGTAGTATCTTTTATCTTTTAGATAAATATATCTTTTGGAAGTACATACTGTTTGCTGGTGAAATGGCAGGATGTCTAGGAATCACATCAAACTAACGTGGGGGAATGCCATGTGCTGATAATTGCTGAAGGTGGGTGTTAGATTCACAGGGGTGGTTATACTGCACACCTTTATATAGAGCTGAGATTCTCATAATAAAATGCTTTAAGTGTACAATCAAAGGTGACTTGTTCTTACCTCTGCTAGAATCTTTTACTACGATGTCAGAGATTTCAAACAGTTTCAGAGGAAGGGGCATCTTCCGATTCGCAGCTACAGTCTTTAGGAGGCCAGGAAGAAGGGTAGTGCGTGCCACCTACAGGAGAAGACATGAAACTGAAATGACCAAAAAATAACCCAAACTGACTTGGTTATAAAACAAGGCCAAAAGAACTCGACAGCTTCACAGTAGTAAGACTCTTCTGGAAAATGCAATGAGTAAATGTCCAAATCATTTTTAATTATCAATTCCAAGACAAAAAACTGAAAATATCCTGGCTCCCAAACTTACAAAATAAAAAAATCATAAAGTCTGATCAAAAACTAAGAAGTATAAATACAATGCCTACATCTAGGATTGGTTATGATCATTTTTAAAATTAAAGTTAGCTTTTGAGATTACAAATATGTAAATTTTGATATCCTGCTTTATTTTATAAAGTAACTGAAGGAGATTACAAGAAATTCAAGTATTTAAATGAGATTAAATATGAGCTAATCAAATTCTTAAAAACCAAGACTAGGGAAAATGTAAATGCAATTACAGTATCACAATGAGAAAACAGAACACAAATATGTAAGCACTAAAAAAATTATGCAGCTGCTATGGGCAAGCTGTAACCATAGTTTTCAGCTTAGTGGCCAAAGAAATAAAAACAAACATGCTAGTTCTAAAAATAAACAAAAAGACAAAAAACAACAACTTCCCTACTTCTATCTCAAATTTCTCACTCTAAGCTATATGATAGGTTAGCTGTCAACACCCTACTCTCAGAAGTTTTAACAGCAGTGGTAGGGCACCACCCTTAAGATCCTGGGCTCACAGCAGACACCAGCACCACTACCCTTCACCCAGACTACTGTAGGAGCTTAAGCTGGTTTCTCTGCTTCTACTCCTGCCGCCTTATGGCCTGCTCTCCACACAAAGTGATGATCTAAGGCCTACATCAGATGACACTCCCCTGCTCAAAAATCTAATAGGTTGCCATCAAATTTTGAATGAAATCATGCCCTGCATGGGGTCCTATCTGAATCTGGCCCGGGCCTCCTCTCCACACTCCATGCCTGCCGCTCCCGCTGGTTTACTGGGTTTCAGCCACACTCCCCAAGCAGTTCCATCTCAAGCCCCCATGCCTCCCTCCTTCCTCTACCACATACAGTCTTCTTCTGGGTTCACATGTGGCTGTCTTTCTTCAGGTCTCTGTTCAAAAGGTCCCCACAGAGGCCTGCCCTGACCCCCCTGGCTAAAACAGCAGCCCCTCCTAGATCCTACAGGCATAACAGTAAACCCCTATGAAGACTTGCTTATACAATGTGTATTGAGGGAAAGAGAAAACCTTTCCGAATACATTCACTCTGCCACCTGCTGCTGGTAGTCTTCAACTCCCTGCTTTTGTAAATATCTCTTACTTTCACAACTGGAGAGCAAGTGCACAAACCACTCACAGAAATAAAAGTACAATGTTAAAAGAAAGCTTAACTTACTAGAATATAAACAAGCTACCTATGTAAATAGCTTTTCCTAGTGGGTTTTTTTTTTTTCCATTTTATAGATCAGCCTTATTTGCTTGTTTAAAAACTCACAGCAATACAAAAAATGAAACCTGAATCTAATCAAGCTTCTAGATCTACCTGCTAATTTACTAGAATGTATCTAACAAAATCCTAACTGCACGAACTCTAAGACAAATGACCCAGTTTGTTCAATGCAGAAAGTAAAAGGAAGAGAGACAGAGAGATGGACTGGGGGGCAATCTGTAGATTAAAAGAGACATAAGGGGGCACCTGGGTGGCTTAGCCATTAACCAGCTGCCTTTGGCTCAGGTCATGATCCCGGGGGTCCTGGGATTGAGCCCCGCCTCGGGCTCCTTGCTCAACAGCAAACCTGCTTCTCCCTCTCCCAGTCCTCCACTTGCTGTGTTCCCTCTCTCGCTACATCTCTCTCTCAAATAAATAAACAAATCTTTTTAAAAAAATAAGAGACATAAGAAACATTATCAACTTTGACTTGGGATTCAGATGAAGTTCATGAAAACTGTCTATTAAAAAAATTTAGACAAGAAAATTTCAACGACTGAACATTTAAAAATATTAAGGAATACTATTGCTAATTTGGGGGAACATGGTAATATTCTGTAACTTTGTTTATAAAATCTACATGTTTACTGACATTTTTCTTTTTATCCATTCTCTACCATATCTAGTTAGAAAACAGCCCCAAATTAAGAATTATCCAAGAGAAAGAATAAACAATAAACTGGGTTACTAGCCCAGAAACAACTTTATATTTAAACAAACAGAACTCTGTTAGCTACGTTAGTAATGGGAGGACCTATGTAATGGTAAAGCAGGAGTAAAATATATAGTCTGTCCAGTCTAAAAGATGGACTCATTTAATGTGTTTTATGCAGAAATATAGATTCTGAAAGTGTGCTAATCCACAGCTATTTATAGTGTTATTTAATGTGTTTGTGATTTTCCTTCTACTTATTAAAGTAGAGAAAGCAGGATATAAACCCTACAGAACATTACCACATCTTAAGAAATCTATCAAGCTTGATAAATGAAACTGGGAGGAAAAGGAAAATTTGGAATAAAAGCAAATAAAAATCCAGTAAGATTTACTGAAAAATTCCTCTACCCAAACGAATTTGAGTGTCTCTCACTGAAAAGAACAGGGCATCTTTTAAGAGCAGTAGGAAAGTGAGTGGACCTTCTCACAATCCTTCCAAATGGCGTAAGAATTTAAAGTTCTTACACTGAATACAGAGAAACAATTTGTGTACTTGATGAGTATTACTACCAGTTAGTTCTTTAAATAGCAAGCGAGCCCTAATCTACCATTTTATTTTATTTTTTTTTTTTTTTTTTTTTTTAAAGATTTTATTTGTTTATTTGACAGAGAGAAATCACAAGTAGATGGAGAGGCAGGCAGAGAGAGAGAGAGAGAGAGAGGGAAGCAGGCTCTCTACTCAGCAGAGAGCCCGATGCGGGACTCGATCCCAGGACTCTGAGATCATGACCTGAGCCGAAGGCAGCGGCTTAACCCACTGAGCCACCCAGGCGCCCCTAATCTACCATTTTAGTGGTACATTTTAAATCTAACTTTAAAAAAATCCAAATTTTAACATTTTTAGATCTTTAAAAATTTTTAGAACTTGAGATCCCCTCCCCTACTTTCAGAGATATGAAAATCAAGATTCACAGAAGCATACAGATCAAAACCACAATGAGATACCACCTCATACCAGTCAGAATGGCTAAAATTAACAAGTCAGGAAATGAGAGATGCTGGCGAGGATGCAGAGAAAGGGGAACCCTCCTTCACTGTTGGTGGGAATGCAAGCTGGTGCAACCACTCTGGAAAACAGCATGGAGGTTCCTCAAAATGTTGAAAATAGAGCTACCTTACGACCTAGCAATTGCACTACTGGGTGTTTACCCTAAAGATATAAACGTAGTGATCCGAAGGGGCACGTGCACCTGAATGTTTATAGCAGCAATGTCCACAATAGCCAAACTATGGAAAAAACCTAGATGTCCATCAACAGATGAATGGATAAAGAATATGTGGTGTACATATACAATGGAATACTATGCAGCCATCAAAAGAAATGAAATCTTGCTATTTGCGACAATGTGGATGGAACTAGAGGGTATTATGCTTAGCGAAATAAGTCAATCGAATAAAGACAATTATCATATGCTCTCCCTGATATGAGGAAGAGGAGATGCAACATGGGGGGCTTGGGGGGTAGGAAAAGAATAAATGAAACAAGATGGGATTGGGAGGGAGACAAACCGTAAGAGACTCTAAATGTCACAAAACAAACTGAGGGTGGCGGGGGAGGGGGTTAGGGAGAGGGTGGTGGGGTTATGGACATTGGAGAGGGTATGTGATATGGTGAGTGCTGTGAAGTATGTAAACCTGGCGATTCACAGACCTGTACCCCTGGGGCTAATAATAAATTACATGTTTATAAAAAAATTTAAAAATTAAAAAAAAGGTTCACAGAAGCTAACTCAAGTCACAAATGTTCACATATTATAAAGCATTAATGTTTTTTTTAGAAGACTTTATTTATTTGACAGACAGAGATCACAAGTAGGCAGAGAGGCAGGTGGGGCGGGGGGAAATAGGCTCCCCGCTGAGCAGAGAGGCCGATGTGGGGATCAATCCCAGGACTGAGATCATGACCTGAGCCAAAGGCAGAGGCTTAACTCTCAGAGCCAGCCAGGCGCCCCAAGCATTAATTTTCTTGAAAGCATTTCCTCCCAATTCTAAGATTCCCCTTGATTCTAAGCGAGGGTTAAAGAAAATCATGAAGAACTGCATGTGCAAGAAAAACAGAACAAGAGCTGACCAGTAAGAAAGAGATGGTCTAAGTTATTAATAAAGATATAGGGGTGTGTGGGTGGGAAGCAGTGGTTTAAATACTCTGCCTTTGGCTCCAGTCATGATCCCAGGGTCCCGGGATTGAGCCCTGCATCAGGCTCTCTGCTCAGCAGGGAGCCTACTCCCCCCACCACCCACCTGCCTCTCTACCTACTTGTGATCTTTGTCAAATTAATAAATAAAATTTTTTTAAAAAAGATATTATAAACTATAAAAACAACATTTGGAAGTAATTTCCTATTCTAATAATGTAAATCACTTAACATTTTCTAAGACAGTATTCTCTCCCTTTTTTTTAAAAGATTTTATTTATTGGGAGCCTGCTTCTCCCTCTGCCTCTGCCTGCCATTGTCTGCCTGTGCTCGCTCTCTTCCCCTCTCTCTCTGATAAATAAATAAAATTTTAAAAAAAAAAGAGTTTATTTATTTATTTGACAGAGAGAGAGATAGCTAAAGAGGGAACACAAGCAGGGGGAGTGGGAGTGGAGAAGCAGGTTTGCCGTTGAGCAGGGAGTCTGACAGGGCTCCATCCCAGGACCCCAGAAGGCAGACGTTTAACGACTGAGCCACCCAAGGCACGCCCTAAGACAGTATTCTCACTGAAATATCCCTGCACCCTATGTGAAACTGTCACTGAACTACAGGATTACCATGAAAAAAAATGGAGGCAGTGCAGTCAAGAACTGGTGTTAACTACTACTTTTAAAGTAATGACTTAATGGAGGTACTAGGAACAGTTGCTAACTCATTTATTACAAAATGGGTAGAAAAGATGAAATCTGAAAACAGTATTACAGTCAACTGATTTTAAGTGAATGAAATGGAAAGTTTAGACAAGACTAGGCAAGCAAAGCAAACAAAATATAACCAGGCCAATCAAGAAAAGACTAAAAAGTGTTAAGAATTCGTCAACAAGAGGCACCTGGATGGTGCAGTCAGTTAAACATCTGACCCCCAGTTTCCGTTCAAGTCATGACTCTGGGATTCTGGGATCGAGCCCCAGTCAGGCTCCCTGCTCAGCAGGGAGTCTGCTTGTCCCTCTGACTCTGCCCCTGCCCCAATTCTTGTTCTTTCTCGCTTGCACACACATGCTCACTAGTATAAAATCTTTTTTAAAAAATTTTAAAAATTAAAAAATTTTTTTAACTCTCTGCCCCTTTCCCACATGCTCTAATAAATCTTAAAGATCTTAAAAAAAAAATTCATCAGCACTTATGTAAGAACCAACCATAATCTTATCTAAGAAGAGATTTTTAACAAGTTCTAAGATTTTGTCATCTTAAGTATAACTTATGTACTGCCTCTCAGTATTTACCCAAATTCTTACCTATTTAAAATTCTCACCTGAAATTCAGCTGTTTTGGGATTACTTATGTGGACTGCCTTTGTTGCAGAGATGTCCAAACCAAGCTTATCAGCAATATCTTCTTGGGAACACTAAAAAGTACATGCAAAATAAAGAAAAACAATGACTAAATTTAATATACAACGTATTTAATGCTGTAAGTCAACTTATAGTCTCATAGCAATGTAGGTTCTCTATATAAAGAGGTTAAAAATAACAACTATACCAACTAATTAGGGCCACAGCAAATACAATTTAACATTAACAGTTAGTTCTCTTACAAGTTCTATCTATGATACAGAGCAAAGTTTTTCCCATGTTGATGGTGGTATAACTGTAGTGGGCCCTTCCTAAGCTAGTCTCCCATTCACCTTACCAGTCTAGTTCCTTACAGTTAACTATCCATTCCCTGATTCTTACACTCTTCCTTACGTTCACCAGAAATGTCTCAGGGTGCCTGGGTGGCTCAATGGGTTAAGCATCTCCCTTCAGCACAGGTCACGATCCTACAGTCCTAGGATCAGGCCCTGCGTTGGGCTCTCTGCTCAGCAGGAGTCTGCTTCTCCCTTTCCCTGCCACTCTTCCTGCCTGTACTCTTCCTGTGTCAAATAAATTAAAATCTTTTTTTTTTTTTTAAATTTAAAGATTTTGAGAAACAGAGTGAGAGAGAGTATGAGCAGGGGGAGAGAGGGAGAAGTAGACTTCCCGCTGAGCAGGGAGCCAGGTGCAGGATTCCATCCCAGGACCCTGGGATCATGACCTGAGTCAAAGGCAGACGTGTAACTGACTGAGCCACCCAGGTGCCCCAAAGAAAATCTGGGAGGGGAGGAGGGGAGGAAGGACGGAATAGCCTCTCCTCCCTACCTGCTCTCATCCCCCAAGGCTCTACCTTAAATGACAGCTCTACACTTCCATAAAAATATTCCTAATGACTTCTGTCAATTCACTCTCCCCACCCTGGTCCTATGGCTTTGATTACCATTATAATCCATGCTAAGTCCATACTGACTTGTGGTAGAACAGTAAGAATAAGAGCAGAACTCAAGTGGCCTGAATTCTGCCCAATATTCTTTCTACTTGACCATTTAATTTCTGTGCATAGGTGCTGGATAAAGCTCTGAGCAGTAAACTCCTAAGCACTCTTGCTCTGAAAAGAAAAAAATACCTGTTGCACTCACAACTAGGATGACTGACAGAAGTTATGAAAATAAAACTATTAGATGCATCACATCTAATAAATGATTAACAAAGTAATGCAAATAAAGTGCCTGCCAGAAACTAAGTGCTCAAGAAAATATTAACAATGGTGATTAATAAATACTAAGAATTATCACATATATTAATGCTAACTGTTGCAAAGGAGTTAAAACAAAATGAAAACTGATGGGGCACCTGGGTGGCTAAGTGGGTTAAAGCTTCTGCTTTCAGCTCAGGTCATGATCCCAGAGTCCTGGGATTGAGCCCCATGTCAGGCTCCTCTGCTCAGTAGGGAGCCTGCTTTCCCCCCACCCACCCTCTCTGCCTACTTGCGAGCTCTCTGTCAAATAAATAAATAAAATCTTAAAAAAAAATTAAAACTGATGTACCATCAGATTAGTGAAAAATTTTCCAACATTAGGTCACGTTGCCTACTGCACTATTTTACAAAGTGGACTTCGAGGACTAGTCTGCATTTCTTAGAGAAGCACACACATACACGGGTTTAGATTTTAGGTCAATGTCAGTTCTAATGATTCCTGCCATGCTTTCTTGGGAAGGATACTAAAGTCACATCCTGACAGAGAACAAAAGGGCTCCCTGATCTGCCACGGCTGTAGAGGCGAATGGTGGAGAATGGTAGCAGGCACGCTGGACATAACCAATTTTTCTCCTCAGAATGAGGAGTTTTTTAACATGATATAATGTGATTAATTAGGAAATGCAATTTCAATGATGCAATCAACTCTCAAATAGAAGTAGTACTGTGTGTGTAGAAGAAAGGTTGTTCCACAAACACAGGGCAGTGGAGGTATCTGAGTGGCTTTGTACTTCATCATGACAATAAAAGGGACAGATATTAGAAGCAGTTCGAAATCAAGGGAACCTTAAGTGGCAGTAGCTAGTAAAAAATATAAATATTTTTTTCAGTGTTAATATGTTTAAAGTATTAGAAAAATATAGTAAATATTTTACTTACTATAAGAAAAGTATAGTAAGTATTCACTGATTTTTATGAATATTCTTGTACTAAGGCTAAAGTAGATACTTAGTTTTAAAAATGAATTAATTTAGGGGTGTCTGGGTGACTCAGTGGGTTAAGGCCTCTGCCTTCAGCTCAGGTCATGGTCCCAGGATCCTGGGATGGAGCACCACATTGGGCTCTCTGCTCAGCGGGGAGCCTGCTTCCCTTCCTCTCTCTCTCTGCCTGCTGTTCTGCCTACTTGTGATCTCTCTGTCAAATAAATAAATAAAATCTTTAAAAAAAAAAGTGAGTTAATTTAAAATATTACAACTAGTAAGCAGACAGATAAAAATCATAATGATGGAAACAATTACTTGCATTTGGAAAAATCAAGGGCTAGGTTTTAGAAAAGGCTGTTTCATTGAAAACTAGATATAAGGCACAGAGATACTTAGGTTTGCTAATTATGTCACATAAATACCTCTGACATTGAAACTCCTATAAGAAAACTGTCATTGCGTATCTGAAGCTCTAACACCTCATTCCTTTCCCCTGCCCAGTGACAATGTGTGTTGAACTAACGGAACAGCTGAACAGACTGTTTCTGGCATCCCTAGGGGACAGTATAATCACGGGCCCGAGGTGCACATAGGCCTGGGCTGGAATCCTGCCCCACAGCTGACTGGCTGTATGGAATGGGACAAGTTACCTAAATTACCTGCTGTGTAAGACAGAAACACCTACTTCAGAGCACTGCACAGAGAGGGAATCAAACGCAAAAAGGCCTGAACACAGGATAAACCCCCTGCAGAGCAGCCCTGGTCAGGCAGAGTATGCACTCCCCTGAGACACATGGGGCTACCCACAGTTACAGGCTTAAAACTCACTACACTTCTATAAAAGGGCAGGGAAATACACAGGCCGAAGTCTGAACCACAGTTACTTCTGGGGAGGAAAACAGGGTTGGAATCTGAGGGGAAACAGAGCGGAACAGTCATGGTTCACTCTACATGGTTCTTTCTGTATAGGTTGAATCTTTTCAGATCAATCCTATGTCACTTAATTTTTAAAACGAAATATATTCTCAATGCTTTTTTTGGTATTTCATTGATGTTCAAGACTGTATAAGTATATGCATAGATGAATGACCTATACTATAAACTGAGCATACACAGGCCGAGACAACAGAAAAGCACTGCTCTAAAAGCCAAAAGGCTAGGATTCTGGTCCTGGTTCTCCTGCTGTCTGTGTACACTTCATTAGGTACTTATCCTGTTGACTTCAGGCTTCTTCACTCCTACAGTGCCTGGCATACAACAGATGCTCTGTAAATGCGGAATAAAGGACTCTGGAGTCAAAAAAAAAAGGACAATGCTGAGCTAGAAAATCTGTAAGGTTCCTTCTGAGGTTAGCATCCTGTGAATGACAAATGCTCAATAACAGGAGAGAGGCTCCTCTCCTTTCTGAGGACCCTCTCCCTGTCTTTCTGGAGTTGAGCTGGGGGTTGAAAATGAAGTCATTTTGTTTTTGTGTGGTTTTGGTTTTCACCCTCCATCATTAACCTGACACCTACTTGAAGACTCCAGAACTACACAGTGTAGGCACCACACAAATGCTCAGCAAGGCAAGAGGAAACTATAAACGGCACAGACTTTTTATTCTTTTCAAATGGTCAGTCTGGTGGGGGAAGGGCATTTCCTTCAATTTTGTAATAAAATTCATTTCCTAATTCAGGCCTTTTATGTCAGCTTTCCAACGCAAAGCAAATGATGTGAACACGTTCAAAGAAAAAGTTTAATGTGGAGCAGTCCACAAATCCTTAACTAGGGCGGCACCTAGTGGGCATAGATACAACCAAATTAAGACTAAACATTCCAACTTAATCAATTTGATTATGAAATTTGTTGTAAATTCAACCCTCAACACTTCCATAAAAGTAAAACATACACTGTTATGTGTCATTTAGGACTTTTGTCCTTCAAGATTTTCTGTGACTGAAAAAAAAAACTTTTTACTGGACTATACAATCTTAAGTAAAAAAAAGGTTATTCTTCTAGAACTTGGAAATTTTAGCAGTCTAGATTTTATAAATTCATGTAAGGAATCAGAGTACTTCAGAGATTCAGTGTCAACAATCAGCTGCAGAGACCACACATGAAACATACCAGGGCAAAGGTAAGTGCTTCCGTGAATCCAGCAGCTGCCATATCATGTCTTAGGAGTTCTGTGAGCTTATTAAGAGGAAACTGAAAAAAAAAAAGATAGTTAACTTTACTCCACTTCAGTAAAATTTCCTACAAGAAAAGGTTTATACAGAACAGGTCATTAAAGGGCAAACCCCCCTTCCATCCTTACTAATACTGCTAGTACCACCACTTCGCCACCCGCTCCCGTGCACTGCCTCACTACCCCAATACTCCTACACACATGCACTAACCCTCCACTTCACCTCTCCCACAACGAACTTCTGCCTACAGGTCAGGTTGAAAAATGAATCTCCCAGTTCAAGAGTCAGAAGATCTCCAAACTCAAAACCTGTCTTTCTTCAAATACTAGTCAACACAGGTTTTAAACTTACTCTAATCCACTGGGCATCTGTTTTGTATCCCCCAAATGCTTCTCATAGCACAGCATGTCCAAATACTACTTAATTCCTATGTGCTGTTTTTCTCGAAGCCTTCCTGGCATTCAATAATCAGTTTCTAACAACAAGGAGTATTTATTTAAGGGTACAATCTTACTTGATTAGCTATGGTGTAGGTTTTTGGAAGCATCATCTGAATGTTGTTATATCCATAGGCAATAGCTGCATCTTCTACAATATCACATGCATGGATAACGTCAGCTCTGGTCGGAGGGATTTCGATCTCAATCTGATTCCCATCACCTATTACTTCTGACTTTAAATACATCCTGGTTAGAAGCTTGGCAATATTTTCTGGAGTTTCTCTGAAATAGGAATGTACATTCCATAAACGTCACTGGATTATTTAAAATCCACTCATATTTTGTTTTTAAAATATTCTATTATCTGAAATATCACCTTCCTTTCGGAATTCCATGAGACACCAGACAGCCTAACAGACGATTTATTATCATTTACTCACTCTGAAAAGATACCAAAACCCTCTCTAAGCATAAGCATTCTTTCAGGAAAAATTAAAGTCTTCTGGGTACTTCATTCTTGAATTCTCTCCAACAGTAAACAAATGTTTTCAAAGCATACCTGATTCCAACTTTTTTGTTAATTAGATCAGCTCTCACTATCTCCTTTCGGTAAGCCAGTTCCTTTAAAGAGAAAAAGTTTGAGAAGCTTAAGTGAGTCCCTGTCAGCTACAGCGTTAGGCTCTAACTTTACCTCCTCTCATTGTGGCAGTTTCACTGCCCTCCCAAAAAACAGTTGTTAAAGAGAGACACTGAAAATAAATGTAAAGTTTCAAAACATTACGGAGCAGTAAATCTGCTACAACAGGCTCATAACTGGGGTGCCTGGGTGGCTCCGTGGGTTAAGCCTCTGCCTTTGGCTCAGGTCATGATCTCAGGGTTCTGGGATCGAGCCCCACATAGGGCTCTCTGCTCGGCAGGGAGCCTGCTTCCTTCTCTCTGCCTGCCTCTCTCCCTACTTGTGATCTCTGTCTGTCAAATAAATAAATAAAATCTTTAAAAAAAAAACAGGCTCATAACTGAACATTGTACTTGCTAGACAACTGGAACTGCTCAGAATAGAAAATGTCCAACACTTTTCTCTCAGATGGCCAATCACCATTCTCTGCAGTAAAAGCCTGGTGCATTACATCATTTCTAAGATGCTTATAAATCCTAGGATTTGCAGTCTCCTCGCAAGCAAGCAGGTATTTATGACCAAGAAAGAAAAATTCAAATATCAGCATTCAAATATCTCCATGTACTATCAACTATCACCATTATATTAAGCCCAAGTATTACGAAGAAATTCCTTTCTTGTCATTTATCCAGGTGGGGGGAACACCACCAGGCCCCCAGGCCATCCTAGCTATCATCAATCTGCTCCAGGAGATGGCAGGACTGGAAGCATCTCATATATTGGTACTCTCCTTCAAACAGTATATAGCTTTACCATGTTAGGTAGGAACAAACATGTAAAAAACCCAGGCTTTTGAGCACCTTTGCAAACATATCTATGAATGTTTCTTATCATTATATTACTCTCAAAGGTATATTTACCACTGGCAAAAAGGCTATAAATCTAAAAATCTGATTGGACTCAAGTAAGTACAGACCAGAGCCTTGCCCTTCAAAATGCAACTCTCAGGCAGAAGTATCATCACCCAAGTACCTCTTAGAAATGCAGGCTCTAGGCAGGGCCTCTAGAGCTGGCAGCAGTGACATTGGACTTACTGAATCTGGAACTAAAGGTTATTAAGATCCTGAGGCGATGTAACTACACATTAGGGTTCAGGAAGTGCAAAACTAGCTAGTGAAAAAAAAGCTAACGATTGCAACAGAAACAAACCTTTACTGAGCAGTTAACCATGAAAAAAACACTTTCAAGATAATCTTAACCCTCATAACAAATACTATTAGATTCCTTATCAGTGAAGTGAGAACTGTAGTAGATGAGTAACTATTCTCAAGTCGCAGCAATGATAAACTGCTGGGCCCTAGTGCTTACAAAAATGCTTGTCAGATAATAAACACTCCATATGCAGTTAAAGAGTAAATGCAGAAAGTAACAAATGAACAAATTAATGAGTTAACAAGTTCAGGCAGCCTCATTTCGAAGCTCACACCATTAACCATTCCTCTCTGAGTACCTTCCACTTCTCTCATCTGGTCCTCTTATTCCAAAGTCCATTCTTCTATATGAAATAACAGAAGACTAGAAAAGAACTATCAAAGTACTTAGAAAAATAAACTATTTCATGTGAGGAAGAATCAGTTCCTCAGAGGATCATTCTCTTCTGGGAGACAACTTGAGAAGAGCTGTTCTAATCCACATTCAGAAGAAAACAGATTAACAAATAACAATACTGACACAATACTCCTTTTCAGAAATCCCACCATTTCAAATTTATGAAAGCTCTTTATAATGCAAACGATTTCAAGGAATTATCTACATGAGAAAAGTGAACCAAACTTTAAAATATCTTTTTCCTCCCCAAAGTAAATATTTCACTTCTATTAATAGTTGACAATTCTTCATATTAAAAAGAAAAAAACTTTTCTCAAATCAGACATCATTTTAAAATAGACTAAAAAGCTATCTCTGGCTAATCCCAACTACTACTGTGGTATAGATGACCGCATTCTTCCCTTCCCTGCTGCACCCAAGGCCTTACAATGAGGTACCTCAGGTCCTCGAATTGGGAAATGGGAGTCTATTTCATCCTTCTTTGAATCTAGCAAAGTGACTCATTGAGGCCAACAGGACACCATGCTTAAAAATACTTAAGCACTGGACTTGCTCTTGTGCTGTTGGGAATCCTGCAACCACAACCATGTAACAAAGACCAAGCTAGCCTGCTGGATGATGACAGACACCTAACCTGGTAACTCTAAGGGTAAGCAGACTTGTGAGTGAGGCTATCTATCCCAGGACACCTAGATGCTAGTTTACCAACTGGCTGATTACACAGAAGCAAGCCCAAGAAAGGTTAGCCAAGCCACCCAACCAGAACTACCCAGCTGACCCACAGAATCATGATAAGCAAATCACTGTTGTTTTAAGTCACTAAGTCTTGGGGTATCTAGTCTATTATGTAACAAAAACTAACAACCACTACAAATTTTTTTCAAACGGAGACTGCCTATAATTTCAATTAAGTTTTCTACAGTTATACACTTGTTTTGAATTATAATCAATATTCTAGAATAAAGTATGACACTAAATGCTCATGTTTTCAGGAAGGGAAAGGTTTTGATCTTGGCAGGTTTTATCTACTTTAAATACTATTTAAAAGAGTAGAAATAGGGGGCGCCTGGGTGGCTCAGTGGGTTAAAGCCTCTGCCTTTGGCTCAGGTCGTGATCCCAGGGTGCTGGGATCGAGCCCCACATTGGGCTCTCTGCTCAGCAGGGAGCCTGCTTCCCCCTCTCTCTCTGCCTGCCTCTCTGCCTACTTGTGATCTCTGTCTGTCAAATAAATAAATAAAATCTTTAAAAAAAAAAAAAAGAGTAGAAACTATTCCAGGCTATGATTCACTTCTTAAGCAATAGAGGAACAATGAAAAAAATCCAAAGAGCTAAACAAATGACCTCACTTCATTTGCAAATAAATGATTAACACAGTCATATGCTGGAACAGCTATCTTTATATTAATAAAATCATCTTGGGGGAAGAAAAAATTTATATTAATAAAATCATCTTAGGGGAAGAAAAAAATGCTTAATTGTTTAAGCAATTAAACAATGCTGTTTTTCTTGGGTTTTTTTGTTTGTTGGTTGGTTTTTAACTAAGATTCCACGTCTTGACAATAATTCTGCTTACTACTTAGTCCTGTTAATATATCTGGAATCATTAGTTACAGTAATGGCTCTTCAGTGACTGTTAATTCAAGGGAGAACAGACTAATTAGGTTGGGAGGGCTGAGTAATCTAAAAAGGGGGGAGACTAAATTACCCAGTAAACAAATTAATAGGAGAATAAATCAGAACCTGCACCTCAATGTTTACAGCGGCAATGTCCACAATAGCCAAACTATGGAAAGAGATGTCCACAGATGTCCATCAACAGATGGGTAAAGATGTGATCACACACGCGCACACGTGTGCACGTGCACACACACACACAAAATGGAATACTACTCAGCCATCAAAAAATGAAACCCTGCCATTTGCAACAACGTGGATGGAACTAGAGGGTATTATGCTAAGTGCAGTAAGTCAGAGAAAGACACTTATCATCTCACTCATATGGAACTGAAGAAGCAAAACAAAGGATCATAGGGGAACGGAAGGAAAAACAAAACAAGACAAAAATCAGAGAGGGAGACAAACCACAGGAGACTCTTAACCATAGGAAACGAACTGAGGGTTGCTGGAGGGGTGGAGGTGGGGGCATGCGATAACTAGGTGAAGGACTTTAAGGAGGGCACATGATGTAATGAGCACTGGGTGTTATTTAAGACTGATTAACCACTGGACTCTACCTCTGAAACTAATAATATACTCTGTGTTAACTAACTGAATTTAAGTTTTAAAAAATAAAATAAAAAGAGTAAGTCAGAGGAATTACGGCTATATAATAAAGTGGTATAATGGAGCACACTGGAGCTGAAGCCAGACTATCACCTAGATCTACCACTAAAAGTAACAGGCAAGCTATTTAACATCTCAAGGTCTCTATCTCCATCTATGAAAAGGCCAAATAACACCCACCTTCATAGGGTTACGATGAGGATTAAATCCAGGTAATGCACATATTATCCCTGACATGTGGGTGGATGGAGGGACAGACATACGACGAGCACTCTATAACCATTATTATTACTATTATCATCAAATCCACTTCTTAAATACTTACTGGAAAGGTATAGGATTTTCCATTAGGAAAAATGACCTCAGCAGCTTCAACCCTTTAAAAAAAAAAAAAAAAGGCCAGAAATATTAAAAACAAAAAGGGCCATAAATTCTAGAAATGTGTATGGTTAACAAGTCTCTCACTTATTATACAACAGTAACCTCAACACAATCAATATACGCACGTTCCAACACTGCTGCCTGGATTAATCCTCCTAAACACAACCCCACCCTTCTGTTCCATTCCCTGTGGCTCCCACATCTCTTCAGACAGCACACATCTAATGTTTACTTCTCAGTGTGACAAAACATGCATCCTCTATTACTCCTTGACAGTATGGATATACACATTCCAGGCTCTACCAGGGTGCTGTGTTACACCATGAAAGCTGACTAAGCAACCAGTAATAGGCAAATCAATTTAAAAAACGGACCCTGCCACAATTTCAGTCCTGCACTCTGCAGGAATACTGCTATTTTGAATTATAATTAACATTCTATAATAAACTATGATGCCAGTACACAGCAAGGACCATTTAGTGAAATCTTTAATTAATTTAATAAAAAAATAAGCTTTGGAAAAAATACAGTAATCCTATTGATTTTAAACAGTTATGCATAGGTCTAAGCCCCATTCCCCCACCCCCGGCAAAGAGAGGATATGTTCTAGTCACAGGAGCCACATTTTTCATCTTTATATTCGGTATAAGGCCCTAGTGCTTTGCCTTCGGAACAACAGGCTTCAATAAAGTTGTCAAACTTACGTAAATTGATTCTCACAATATTCACTGAACATGGTGACAATAACATCAAGAACTATTTTTGCCTGCAAAAAAAAAAAGAGAGAGAGACAAATATTTTAATCTAAAAATACACTCTCTTCACTCAGATGGAAAATTTAGCCCTCAAACATCTAAAAATGAAACATATATACACATTCTAAAAAAGGAGTGGAATAAAAACTTATGGGCTAAAGTAGCCTAGCCTTATCTTCAGGTGGTCTGCATTTATTCGGTTCCCTGAGAATTAACAATCCATGACTGAAACAAATCATTTACTTCCCCTGGCCCTCTCCCTTGGGTTCACCAAGTTTCAAGAGAGACAAATAGCTGACTATGGGAGTAGACCTTATCAATCTCCTAGATCTCTACAGCCAGTTGCGGGACTCCTGGCTCAGGCACTTACTAATAATCTGACATTGGGCAAGTTACTTACATCTTTGTACTTTAGCATCTTCATCTGTTAAGTAGAGATTATAAACATTTCTATATCCCATTTGGTTATTATGAGATTTAAATGTCTTAATATATGAGCAATGCCTAGCAAAACTGTAAGGACTGTATAGATTTGTTCGAGTTTTTAATTGGAAACATATTCTTGGGAAAAAACACAATAACCTTAGCAGGATATATATAGGGTTTGCTTTTATATATACATCACTGTTTAAATATAAGCTTCAGGAAAGGTATCTAAGGTCAAGGTATGAATTTTTTAAAAATTTGTAAATAGTATATGCTATATTATTCTAGTATTTCTAAAGGCAAGTATGGCCCATAAAAGTTGTAAATGAAATACCTTACAATGGTGTCCAATCCTGTAAGATGTACTGAATGCCATTTATGGCCCTATTTCTACAGGCCAACCTTCTTCTGCCATTCA
The DNA here is from genome assembly GCF_011764305.1 of Mustela putorius furo. Lineage (NCBI taxonomy): Eukaryota > Metazoa > Chordata > Mammalia > Carnivora > Mustelidae > Mustela > Mustela putorius. Next base: position 26,159,957 of record NW_025421341.1, read on the forward strand.
AGCTTACCTGACTTATTTGCTTAATTGCCACATTACCCTATGCCTTAAAATGTATAAAGAAATCTTATGCCATTAAAAAAAAAAAAAAAGCTCATAGCAATACAATCCAATAGAGATAGTTACTAAATGTGAGGGAACCAGTATTCTACATATTCTAGGTATCACCGTTACACAAACCCTTTATCAATTTGCCAAACAACACTTATTTATAAACTGCTTCATTTTTAAACTTTTATTACCAAGAACACAAAGGTACCAAATTTCTCAGCATTTAAATTAAGCCAACTAAGATAAACAATGGATAAAACACTTAATCCATTCTCAGTTTTACAGTTAGGTATATGGCGAATTCTCCCACTAGAATGAGCTCCTTCAAGTCAAGAAACATGAAACTCATTAAATGCACAGCACTGGAAAGACAGAAGTGCCCATTAAAGATTTGTTGATTAAACAAACACACCATAACCAAAGTATAGAATATCTGTATCTAATTTTCTAAATTTCTGAAATATGTTCCCACCTACAAAACACTTTAAAATTCAGCCATCTAGTCTTGGCCCACAACTAAAATGTCCTGTCTGACAGTACAAAAGTGGAATTAGTTTTATTTACCTTAGTGAAATCAGTTCCTGTGCATTCAATAAATACATTTTTAGTATTTACGGTTATTTTAGAATGATTTCCTGCAGTAAACACAAAATAACACAATCAGTTTCAGAAACATAGGTACACTAAAAAAGTTCTCCAAAACAGAAACTACATTTTCACTTAGAGTACCATATAAATGGACATCTCAGAGATAAGGTGATAACACAACATGTATTTTAAGCCCCCACTACAAGTGGGAGAATACTGCATTCAGTGTGTCAGAGTTGCTCCACCCAGCCTAACAAGAGACAGTCTCATCTCCTCTTCACCACAACCCTATGATAGAGCTAGAGGCAGATCTAAGATTCAGAGCTTCAGCTCACTAATCCTGATTCAGTCTATTACGCAGCAAGGCTACACTCTAGGTCTGGTCTGGCTACTCCGAAGCTCAGGTTCTGAACCCCTGTTAACAATTCGAGTTCAACCTCCCTTCTCACCTCCAGATGGTCAACATCTATGGCTATGACACTATTAAATTTTGTAAATACATGTAAGTTGCCTCCTCAAAAGAGCCTTCAGAAAGGAGGTAAGAAGGTAAAATTCAGTTTAAAAGTTTTAACTATAAAATAGCAGGCAAGGCAGAATTTGAGTTTAACCAAGTTGAGTCATGGGCTAAAACCAAAAAATATCAATGCTCTTTGGAGGAATATAACAGACTCCAGAGAGTGGCACCAGTAAATATCTATGTACTTATAAATATTTATACATTTAAAAGTTATATAAAAATCACAAGTAAACTGTTAATAAAAAGAACTACTACAATAAAATCTACAAAAACCAGAAATTCCAGATTAAGATTTATTTGACTCCATTAGCCAAGTCTAGAATTCAATTCTTAGAGAAATGTTGAAGGACAAGAGGAAAAAAAAAATCTGATGTTTAAGAAATAACTCACCATTGATAATCGGAGGCATTGAAAGGATGACACCATTGCTATCATAGATAACTGGGTACAGGGGTTTATTTTCAATGATATGTAAATAATGTTTAAGGTGGTTGTCAGTCTGAAAAAAAAAAAATTGATTTTCTATTTCTAAAGCTAATTACTTTATATACCTATCTAGTACAAAAAAAGGGGAAAAGCTAGAAAAACAATAAAACAGCCCCATATTACAGAAAGTCCTAGATCTGTAAGATTTCCTAAATATCTTAATATCCTTATATACCTCATCTCCTACTGGGGAGAGATGAGAACACAGCTAAGTCGTTTTCCAAGAATAAAAATAAATTTGCACTGGTAAGTCTGACTCGTCTCAAGGAAAACTCAAACCATCACAAAACTGTTTACAGAAACAGTTTACAAATCACTGGCAAATCAGGCCAAGGATAAAAACTTTTTTTTGCAGAATGATACACACTACTTTTATTATTTAAGCACCATTAAGTGACTATGCAATCATTTTAACTGCTGTAATCTAAAATGTTAAATAGTAGAAGACAGACACTTCTAATACCAGTTCCCACCAAAAAAACTTCTTAAATCTTATTCTTTATACTGTGCATGTGTTATAATTATACCCACATATGAATATTATAATGTGACATATTCTACTTAAGTGGTTCTCAATTCCAGTTGTACATTAAAATCATCCAAGGGGTTTAAGAAGTAATGAAACTTTGTCCAGGCCCCACTCTACATCAAATGGATCAGTAGCTCTTGACTGGAGCACAGACATGGTTTTTAAAAAGTACTCACTTACATCTCCCGAATTCCAAGACCTGACTTTGAAGAAATTTTCTTGATTTATGGAGAGCTATTTGCATAATATGAAAAAAAAAATCTACCTTGTATATGTTCATCAGTTCACAGGCTGTATACTCCTTGGTCTTATTCAGAGGCTTGAATTTGATATCTGAAGGTCGCTTTGCAGTGTATGTAAAAGGGCCTGACAAAGTGTCCAAATCATGGGTACCAATAGCAACCAAGGCTCTTTTCCTAAATGTTGAGGGAGAGAGAAAAAAGGAGACCAAAAAAAAAAAAAGATTTTTTTGACACTTCCCTAAAATAGCCTGCTACTATAAAGCAACTTTAGAAGAGTATAAGGAACACATTCTCACAGAATTTAAAGTAATGAGAAATTCTAAAAGCTGTCCAAAACACATTTTTTCAGTAGCTACAGTAAGTTCCTTGCCACTATGCCTTCCCAAGTACTGTGTTAACTAGGACATTTTCCAAGTGAACATTCCCTTTTTTTAACCCATTTCCTCTCAGGGTCCTCAAGTAAACAAATGTTTTATTAGAATAAACTACCAAATTGCTCTGTTTTTTTGGTTTTTGTGTATTTTCCTAAATTTTCTGTCACAAAGCTGTATTACTTTAATCATAGAAAAAAATAACTGAATTACAGTTAAAATTTAATGTGTAAGGGAAGTTCAAAAGCTATTAATTTCATTTGTTCTATGGTTTATGTGCAAAAGAATTTAAGGTAATTTTGGGAGCTTATAGCAAGTTAAGATTAGGAGAGAAAGAAAGAGTAGGGATATAAAACAGAGCCAGGAATAGTGTTAATACCAAGAATCTAAAGGCCTACAGTCTTAGCATACAGGATCATAAATTTTGCCCTAAGCTTTCTAAAAGAGAATTCAAAAAGAAACTTGGCCAGAATTTATGGCATTCTTAAGATTTCTTAGAATTAGTTTTAGATGTATGTACAAATATATTTGAGTATTTATGCTTTAAATGCATATCTTTATATACAGATAAAATACATCAGTAATCAAGGATTTTATTGAAGTCCATATTACATGAATTATGAAATAGTTTTCAAAATTTGTAAGAAATAATTTTTAGTTATCCTTCAAGACTGGTAACAAGAACTTTAATAAATATGATTAACTCAAAAAAACTGTTAACGAGCATGAAAGAAGTGTTACTCAATGATTTACACACTTACAGAAGGTAACTCCAGAAATACCAGAGGTTGAAATATACAGTTAAGTGTAGCTAAATTAACAACTGATGAAACCACAAGTAAGAAGGTCCATGTTTTGTTTTTTAAAAGATAGTTATGGTCCCTAAATAACTGAATAACTAAATAACTAAATAACCAAAATAGTTATTTTAGTTATAATAAACTAACTAAATAACTAAAGATAGTTATTAATCCTAAGAGTTAATATTAATAAAGATAGTTATTAATCCTAAAAGAGTACTCCCACAAAAGATCACTAAATTCTAATTTCAAACCAATTACAAAAACAAATTCTAGATGACTCAAAGAGCTATGCATTTTGAAAAAACAAGACATAAATGTACATATACACCCAGAAGAAACCACAAAAACTATTTAAAGAAAATACAGAACAACAATGTGTAAAACTGGAGGAAAGTCATAGGAAGAGTGATAAATGGGACTATCTAACTGGAAACTTTACATAGCCAAAGACCCCAAAAGTCAAGACAGACTGAGAAGAGACTTGTAATTTACATACAGAAAAAGACTGATATCCCAGACATATGAAAATACGCAAACTAAAAACAAGTCAGAAATCAAAATTGTAGCTATTGTATTGGCAAAAATTTTAAAGGCTTGCTGTGAAAAAGCAGGACAAAGCTGAAAGAACTGAACACACTCTGCTGTTGCCAACTTCAGAGACCTTGCCTAGCCAATTGTTTCAAGTTTCAAGTCTAGCTAAGTATCCAATAGTCTCTGCCTGTAAGACAAAAACCAGTCCTTAGAAAATCAAGAGCCTTATCCATTACGTAACATTCTATGTGCAATCAAAAATGCGATGGACATGAGGGGCCCCTCGCTGGCTCAGTCAGGAGAGTATAGAACTTTTGGTCTTAGAGTCCTAAAGTCAAGCCCCACAATGGATGTAGAGATTGCTTAAATAGCTTTTTTTTTTTTTTAAAGCAGCGGACATGAGAACAGGGAAATAGGATTTCTTTTCCAGACAAAACCAGTCCATACAATCCAATGCTAAAATGACCCAGATTTTTAAATCACCACACAAATTTTAAAGTTCTTACCACAAAAAATATCCAAAAATTATGGGGAAAATACGCACATAATGAACAGATGAGGAAGTAACAGCACAAAAAGAAACTTGCAAAAAGAATCCAAATGGATTCTAAGATGCAAACTAAAATAACTGAAGTAAAAAATTCATTGGCTACTTCTAGCCGAGATGGAGTAAGAGACTAGATTTACGCTCTTGCCCAAAACCACCACAAAGGGGCAAAATACAGCAAACAGTTTCATGGGTGGTGCTGGACATCAGGCAATAAAGGGTAGCAATCTCTGACAGGAAGGAAATAAATGAAGTGAGCCCCACAAGTGCCTCAGCTTACTGCTTGGAGGGGTTTCCACATTGCATGTTAGGAAAGAGGGACAAGAGTGAAGATCAGCAGACTCCCTGAGTTGAGAAACCTAACTGAGAGTCTAAGGAGACCCAAGACAGTGGGGGTTCACTGGAAATGATACTGAAGTGGACAGAGCTATGAGAATTCTGGAGATCTGCAGAGGTTCCCCTACCCCACTCCAAGTGTTTGGCTGAGTCCTGATCAGTGCATGCATGTGAAGAAATAGATTCATCGGAGGAACAGTGTTCTTATAGACGGAAAACCTCACTACTTCTTGTGGGAATGGATCAAGTAGGCAGAAGGGTCTTGCCTCAGTATTAGCAATTAGCCCTACACAGAACAGTGCTTAAATCAATGGAGAGGGGAAAAGAGCCAATAAAGCCAAAACCTGGTTCTTTGAAAAGATCAGTTTATTGATAAACCTCTAGCCACCCTCCCCTGATCAAAGGAAAAAAAAGACAAGTGAAAAAGGTGGTATCACTACAGATACTCGTTATTAAAAGGATAATAAGAGAACATTGTGAACAACTTTATGCCAATACATTTGCTAACGAAAACAAAAGGCATATATTCCTTGAAAAACACAAGTTTCCAAAGCACATGCAAGAGGTTATTTAGGATTTACTGACAGATAAGGACTCTGGCAAACCAGGGATTTATTTCTCCCCTTTCAAAAAGCTCATGACTTCCAGAAATACCAAATAACAGAGCTTAAAGCTGAGTAAGATGAGGAAACACCTTCCAATTCAGATAAAAATAGATTCTTCAAATAAACTATGTTCAAAATAGATAATCGGCCTCAACCACTTACTAGCTTGTCAGAAACCTATTTTGTTCTTCATCTGAGATTATATTTAAATTCTTATTGTTTTGCTTAGTAATTCATAAGCTAACAAATAGACTATATAAAAGAACAGGAATAAATATTATTTAGAATCTGAAAAAGCTTCTTTTACCACATAAGCAAAGATGTTTCTGGAAATAGAGACCTACTGGTGTTTTATTTTTAAAACATTCCACCCCAGAAGAAAAAAATCCAAGGTCCCCTCCATCCCTGTCCCTAGCCCATTACTTACATAGAGGACTTTTCAATCTCGTTTACCAAACTGCAATTACAATTAATAAAAATTTTCTATTTTTATTCAAGATATCTATAACCATTAATCATAACTTTCGATCAGCCTGAGATAGGCTGATGTACTTCAGGACCAATACACACACACACAAAAAAACTTGACATGTTAGTTAAAGCTTAATGTTTATCAGTACATCTATAATTTCCATCAGGATTTCTTAAATAATGAAGTTAGTTCAAAGACTCCCATTGTTACCTTCCTTGACCTTTAGGAGTTCAGGAATTATGTTTGAAGATCACTGCATTAAAAGGAGCCAATGAGAAATGATGGATAGTAAGTCAAATAGGAGTAAGAAAATACAGTTATTTGAAAGTCTTAAGTTTCATCTGTAAATTTATAATTATACTCAAAAAGTGACATCAAACGAAAAATTTTTCCATTTTTAAAAATAACAGGTCATACTTCAACTACCATCATTTAACATTTAGTAGTATAATTCACTACTAATAATTTGAACCAAACAACAAAAACGCAAACATAAAAATCAAGAAAATCTCTAGGACAAGAAACTTCTTGTCTATGTGGTATTCCAAATAGAGCTCTTATTTTTCCATGCATGAACTGTTTAGTAACAGTAACAGATAACTATCTGGTAAAATGTAAACTTACTTAAATTAGTTACGCAAATTTAAACTGTTATTCTCACATATTAACTTAGAAGTGCTCTGAAAAATCTGTAGAGAAAGGAAAGAGAGGGAAATAGAAAGGCAAAAAAAAAAAGAGAGAGAGGGGAAAGGACAGAGGAAGGCAAGGAGGAACGAAAATACAACTACACACCTGCAAATGTTCTGATGTAATTTCTCCTGGAGTTCAATGAAGCTGTCATATCGATCTTTAGTGAACTTTATATTTCGGAGAACTGCTGCCACAGCATAAGGACGTATTTTAGCTGTCTGAAGTTCAATGTATGATTAGAGATTGTCCATACTATCACAAATTCACAAACAAGCATATATATTTCATTCAAAGATATAGTGGTGACAAGAGACAAAGTTAACTTTCTCGTGGAATGTACATTTCAGTAAAAATTTCTGAATATTTACTAAACAGAAAAAATTAACCTGTTAAGGTTAACCTGCTCATAGTTGATATTTTCACCAAAACAATGTCCCCTCAAAATTTCTTTAAACTTTATTAATATACCAGAACTTAATTCTATCTCAAAGTGTTTTAAACAAACACTTGGGTGTTATTTTCCAAAATTATTCAGAAAAACGAATGCTTTGCTTTCACCAATAAATGAAAGGGAACAAACTGATAGTTTTTAAGAGCTAGAAGATAAATATATGTCCATTTTTGGTAAATGTCAAAGAAAATTGTATTTGGCAGAAGGATCAGCTTCGTACCTTTTCCCTCCCCACTTCATAAATATATACTCAAAAGAAACTTTCTAAAAAGGAAAATAAGAATTTATCCTTATTACCTCTTCTGTGATGATCAATTTCTGAATTTCTCCATTAGGCATTACCCGTTTATACACTGGAGGTTTTATCCTAAAAGGATTAAAATTAATTAATTTAATTAAAATTAATTAAAAATTAAACTTGATTTTTAACCAAAACATTTGGTAAACTGCATTCTGCATAAAAGTACAGAAAATGAATAGAGCTAAGACAATAGGCCGAAGTTACAGCAAATCAGATTTAGGCTGAATATTAAAATGCAAACTTTCTAACATTTAAGGTGGTCCAAAAATGGTATAGGATGCCTCATGGTAAGAAATGTCTGGTCACTTGAGGATCAGGAGAGGCTAGAAAACCACTAAGAAATCATATAGGGGGCATTTGTATCAGCTGAGGGACTAGAATTGTTAACTTTTTTTTTTTTAGATTCGATAACCTTTAAAGTTTTATTCCAACCATGAGATTCTGAACTTCTAAGGAAAAATAAGGTTTATTAAAAATACAGATTCCCTGGTCCCTTCTGGACCTACTGAATCAGGATATTCAAAGGAAAAGCCAAGGAAACAGTACCTTTTGAGGCATAGTCCAGGTAATTCTTACCAGGAGAGACTGGGAATTACTGTTTTCATTCAGTGCTTCTCAAAAACCTTAAGTGCTCACAGTCAAGTGGGGAATTTGTTAAACCACAGACTCATTAAATAGGTCTTGAGTAGAGGCTGAGATTCCCCATTTCTAACAAGCTCTTGCATGATAAAGAGGACGCTGATCCACGGACCACACTTCAAGTAGCAAAATGGCTAAATTACTTTCCTAATCCTGTCTGATCACCAAAACGACACTAGGAGTAGAAAACTCTAATGAAGCAGGTCTGGAGAATGCCTCTAAGGGATCATCCCTGGCCCTAAAATGTGAGGGTCTGATTGTCACACAGAACCAACCGAACCACCTTCCAAATTTTAACCACCTAAGCCAAATGCCTAACTATCACCCTTTCACCAATACCCATCAGTCACCTGAAACCTCACAGGTTCAGAGTCTAGCCCATCGGCCAGTGGCTCTCCTTCTGCAGCTGACCAGACGATGTGTCACTGAAAGCAAAACTAATTATTTTTGATAGGAGTTTCACATCTTCCACTTCATATACTCATTACTTGCTATACTCATTACATGAATAGTTGGAAAGGGACTTAAAAATACTCATTATAAATTAGGAGACTGAGGGGTGCCTGGGTACCTAAGTTGGTTAAGTGTCTGACTCTTGGTTTTGGCTCAGATTATGATCTTAGAGTTGTGAGACTGAGCCCCATGCTGGACTCCACGCTGGGTCATGGAGTCTCAAGATTCTCTCCCTCTCTCTAGCCCCACTCCCCCGGCAAGAGCAGGCAAATGCTCCCTCTCAAAAACAAAAACCAAAAAATTAGAAGATTGAAATAGAGGTCAGTTAACCTGAGCAAGATCTGAGAGCCACCATAAGACTTTCAGCTTTCCAGTCAGGAAGCTCCACTCCTGAGCTTCTTTAAAGCTCTTGAGCAAACGCATACTAAGTTTTGCCACCTCTACTTTCTTCCCAAAACTTAGCAAATCCAACTACTCATCTATTGCTATTGGCTTACTGAGGAAATTCACATGAACCCACTAAAAACTTTGTAAGAAGCCATAAAATCATTAACTACTCCAGTTTTAAATAGCTCCCCAGATGGAAGGCTAGGACTCAATATGCAAATTTTTAAACGGCTACAATCCACATTACCTTCTGGTCCAACCATCCCTCTATTCAAACCTAAAGTTGTGTACCTGCCCAACAAGTTCTTTTCTAAAGACTTAAAACAGCATTGCTGATAATAACAGGCAGAAGAATCTAACTAAGCAAATATTTAACAAACATAGTCTTTTTTTCATTTTTAATAAACATATTCTCTTACCTTTCTTTGAAGACTTGAAGTCCTCGAACCAATCCTTCCAAACACAGGAGATCATATCTATTGGCAGGTACGTCAATTTTGTAAAGAACAACATCAGAGGCCCCCTCTGCCTTTTCATTACCTTGTTCCTTACTTATGATTTCCTTCTCGGAAGTCTAAAACAAGCCCAAAAAAATAAGGTGAAACAAATCTAAATTCTTTATTTTTTTTTTTTAAGATTTTATTTAGTTATTTGACAGACAGAGATCACAAGTAGGCAGAAAGGCAGGGAGAGAGAAAGAGAGAGAGGTAGCAGGCTCCCTGTTGAGCAGAGAGCCTGATGCAGAGCTTGATCCCAGGGCCCTGAGATCATGACCTGAGCCGAAGACTTAACCCACTGAACCACCCAGGTGTCCCAACAAATCCAAATTCTTTGGAAAAAGTCATTGTTAGTGCTACAAAGGGGCACCTGGGTGGCTCAGTCAGTTGAGCATCTGGCTCTGGGTTTCAGCAAAGGTAAGGATCTCACTGGTCAGGTCGTAAGATCAAGCCCTGGAGCAAGCTCCCTGTTTAGCAGGGAGTCTGCTTGAAGGCTCTCTCCCTCTGTCTGTCCCTCCCCCAACTTGAGTGCACACACATCCTGGCTCTCTCTCTCCCAAAGTAGATCTTTAATTTAAAAAAAAAAAAAAAAAGTGACATTATACATGTTTTTCCTGCAATAAAACGTGTTTATTATACTTGCAACAAAAATATTGTTATTATCACAGCAACAGAAAATACGCAAATTTTTGCTGACTTCAGACATCTAGTATCCTCAGATATTTCATAACAGCATAACTCCTCTACAGCAAAGTTCAGCAAACTATGGTCCACTGGCCACCTCTTTTTCTAAGTTTTAATGGAACATCACCAGGCCCATTTGTTTACATGTTATCTATTGTTTGTAACAAACCATAACAGCTGAGTTGTGATAGAGACTACACCATCTACAAGATTTACAATCTGGCCCCCTATAAAAAAGTTTATCCAAACCAGATTTAAAAGAAAATACCACCAACAAGTACGCAGAGCAGCAACAACAAAAAGTGTCAAAGAGGCAAAGTAAATAAAGATAATTCACCAAATAAATGGGACTTCTTACAATGACTCTAAAAGCTAAATTCAGTAGGCTCCCAAGCCTCGAAGCAACATGAGAATAATATTAAAAACAAAACAAAAAACAAACATCTAAAGAGATCAAAACTGTGGTGTAAATTAGCAGAGATTACAGGCACAATGGGAAACAACCTAACAGTAAAGGTATAGAACAGTAAGAATAAAGACAACCAAAAAGATAGAAGAAACAATAGTATAATTTTAATGCAGTAGTCAAAAGCTTAGAATACCTCAGTCATCAATCATATTCTAGCAGAGAATAACAGATTTTCTTAAAAATAACCATTTGGGGGCGCCTGGGTGGCTCAGTGGGTTAAGCCGCTGCCTTCGGCTCAGGTCATGATCTCAGGGTCCTGGGATCGAGTCCCACATCGGGCTCTCTGCTCAGCAGGGAGCCTGCTTCCCGCTCTCTCTCTCTCTCTGCCAGTCTCTCTACCTACCTGTGATCTCTCTCTGTCAAATAAATAAATAAAATCTTTAAAAAATAAAAAAAAATAAAAATAACCATTTGGCAAGAATCACTATGATACACGCCTGCGAGAAGATAGGTCTCTTATTCTTCAACTTAAAAAGGCAGCAATTCTACGGACCCCTTTGACTAACTTTATTTAAATTCTAATTCTTCCTTCTTTTCCTGCCTCCTTTCATGTCATACTCTCACTCCCTCATCATGCGGGATGAGGCATTTTAGGAGAGACCCATATGCCAAAGGGGAGAAAATGTGGTAAGCAGAGAAATTAAGACACCTGAATTAAAAAAGAAAAAAGGCCTACTCCTTTTTGCAAAAAAAATACACCAGCTTAAATCTTTCACCTCAGTATCTCAATTCATCATAAGACTATCTTAAGACTGGGTCTGTAAGGGCTGATAAAATCCTTATAGAAATAAAAGGTCACAGAACTTTCAAAGCTAAAAGGGATCTTCAGGGATCATAATCCACAGCCCCCATTTCACAGATGAAAAGGAGGCCGAGAAGCAATGTGGTTATCCATGGTTACATAGCTAGTGAATACGGGACCCTGAACTCAGATTTTCTGATATCCAGTCTAAGGCTCTTAGATATCATACAGCCTCAAACGTAACTGAAGTCTAACTATTAACAGCAACTTGAAGAAATCATAACCAATTTCAAGCATAAAGATGTTCATTAACAACAACAAAAAAAAACTTCCTATAACACGAGTAAAAAAGCAGCAGAAAAAACAAGGCGAGTCAATGCACATTTTTGTCAGCCTAAACCTCCTGTTAGAACACTGAATAGATCAAGAAAACAAGACTTAAGAAAAAAAATTAATTACAACAGAAATACAAAATTATTATTTTATTTATAAATATAATGTCTTATGTGATCATTAGTAACATTTTGCAAGTAAACTTTTTAAAAGTATTTTAATTATTCAATTAAAAGACTAGGAAAATGCTTCATAATGATTTTTATAAGCAATTCTTCAAAATCTAGAAAATCATCTCAGCCTTTAAGATCAAATGCATTAAGATCAAATGCAAAAACTAAAAGATCACTTTACAAGGTCAATGTATACAAAAATGATTAGGAATGAATGAACACTGGTGAAACAGAAACAGAGGAAACAGGAAAGGCAGTAGAGCACAGAAGAAATGAAAGAGGAGGAGCCACAGGCCCCCGGAACTCCGGCTAAAGCAACATTTCCATTGCTCCCTAGGCCCCTTTCCATAATTGATTTGTAAAAAGACACCTCACTGCCAGGGAGCACACACTCATTCTGGGTTACTCAAGATGGTCTATCCATCTCCATAGCATTAGCCTGATAACTTAGGTGACTGCATATAACTTAACACATGAACCTCTTGAGATTTTAAAGAAAGCAACAGATACCCTTAGAACTGGAGCTTAACCCCTTAACACCAAGAGCACAGAAATCACAAGAGCCCACAAATGTTCCATCTTAGTCTAGCCATACAGTAACAAAATACAGTAAACCTCTGAAAAACACGCTTCTATGTGAAACATTTAAAAAATATTCAATACATACAATTTCATCAAGTTCCAGACCAAATTCAAAACACAATTCATCAAATTCTTCATCAGCTGTAAAAAAAAAAAAAAAAAAAAGATTGCTAATTTTAATCTGCTCATTTTAAATGATAGTATGTAAACTGCATTTTCTTAATAACTGTCCAAGACCAAGCTAGTATCAGGCATCAGATAGTACCATTTTAAAACTAACAAAAGGGACCAACACAAAACAAAAACCCTTAAAAGAAACAACTATTTGAGGGCTGATTCCCTTAATTTCAACTACAGAATTAGGTTACATGCAGTGGGAAACTCACACAGAAAAACCTATTAAGTAGCTATCAAACGTAAAGTAGGCTCTAAAACACAGATCCAGCACAATGGGATAATGTCATGTAAGTCTTAGCATTTAAAATTCTGAGGCCTGATAATAGGCTTTGGAGGCAAGCCAATCAAAATTTGAACTCCTGACTATTCCATATATTAGTTCTGAGAGCTTGGCACCTTATATTAACTTCCTGATACCTAGGCCTCATCCATAAAGTAGCATTTTACAGCCATTTTTTAGCATGGAACTCTGGGAAAGATTTCAATGACATTATGCAGGTAATGGACTTGCACAGCACTCCAAAACACAGTAGATCTCCGATAATTATCGTTCTCGTCCTTGAAGTTATATTCTACTTTGCTACCTCATGCAGCATTTAGGGGAATTCCGTCATAATCAAAACTTGAACACAAAGGGGGCGCCTGGGTGGCTCGGTGGGTTAAAGGCCCTGCCTTCACCTCAGGTCATGATCCCAGGGTCCTGGGATCAAGCCCTGCATCCGGCTCTCTCCTCAGTAGGGAGCCTGCTTACCCCTCTCTCTCTGCCTGCCTCCCTGCTTATTTGTGATCTCTGTCACATAAATAAATTAAATAAATCTTTAAAAAAATTTGAACACAAACCATCATTACTAGTATATTCTAGTGAAAAGATGGTCTTAAAATTCTGACCCTGGGCACCTGGGTGGCTCAATTGGTTAAGCGACTGTCTTCAGCTCAGGTCATCATCCTGAAGTCCTGGGATCGAGTCCTGCATCAGGCTCCCAGCTCCATGGGGAGCCTGCTTCACCCTCCGACCCTCTCCCCTCAAATGCTATCTCTCACTCTGTCTCTCTCTCTCTCAAATAAATAAATAAGATCTTTAAAAAAAAAAAAAAAAAATTCTGACCCTGACAATGGACTTCAATGCGACACTTAAAAGTGTTATCTACTATATGCCAAGAGCCATACTCAGTGCCAAGGCTACAAAAATAAAACAGTTCCTACTCTAATAAAGAAATCAGAGGTGTAAATACAGTTATGTTAACTGCCAGGTACAGAGGTGGCACAAAGAAAGTAATCAGCTCCACTTGTCCGCTAAGGCTTCACACAAAGGCTCAGTTCACCAGGCAGAGACTGTGGGGAATGTGACAACAGCAAGGAAACTTTGGAAAGGTCAACAGGGATGGAGCATAAGGATAAAGTCAGAAAGAGACACAATGCAGCAAGCAGAAAGAACCCACATGCCCTGGGATGTGCTCAGGCAGTGGGAGTTACCCTGAAGGATTTACCACCGAGAAAAGCATGATTAGATCTGCACTTTGAAGAATGGAGACAAGTGGTGGATGGACTGGAGCAGGGAGGCTTCTGCAACAGTACGGGGGAGGCACAGTGAAGACCTGCCTGAGGGAACAGCAGTGGGTACAAGGAAGGAAGAATGTGAGGAACATCAAAAAGGCAGAATCTGTAAGGCTCAGCGACGGATGGGAGGTGGAAAGGGTGAGAGCAGGAAGAATCTAGCACTCCCAGGTCTCCAGCGTAGGTCAACTAGGGCAGGAACAACAGATGTCCCCAGTGATCCCTGCTCTTGGTATTCACACCCTTGAGTAAACCGAGGTCTGAGGCAACCGCAGGAGTGATCCTGGAAGCCTACTCCTCAGCCAGCCAAGCCTTCAGACGACTGCAGGTCCAGCTGACAGCTTGCCTGCAACCTGGTCAGAGACCCAGAGCCAGAACCACCGAGCTGAGCTACTCCTCCACTCCGCTCTCCAAAACTGAAATAATCACTTGCTTATACACTCCTGTGTACTGGGGTAATTCGTCATGCAGCAACAGAGAATACAGACTTCAGTTCCTGGAAGTGGAGTGCTGCCCTCACAAAATATGGGGGGGAAACAGGAATGGCTTGAGAATCAGGAGGTGGTCTTTGAGCAAAGTGTAAATCAAACCCTCAAATGCCTTGAAAAAGCTGTTATATTCAAACAGCTATACTTACATAACTACACCTAAAGAGCCTCATCCACACCTGGACCTGATTTAGAGGAGATTCTGGATTGTGAGATGCTGCTGTAATGGGATGACACTTCTGGAATCCTTGGAAAGGGGTGAGTAGATTTTACATGTAAGAGGAACATGAATCACTGGGGGCCAGAGGGCAGACTGGCAGTCAGCCTCCCAAACTACCTGCCTCCTGTTATTCACACCCTTGTGCAGTTCGTCCACACTGTGAATGTCACTCCTGAAATACTACTGAAAACTGTGCTTCTATCATTCCGAACACTCAATTACCTGCTCTCTTGGGTCCTCTCATTCTGAGACAAACAAGCCACCATATTGCAAGCAGTCCTAGGAGAGGTCAAGGTGGGAGGCACTGAAGTCTCTTACCAAAAATGTGCAAGAAACAGAGACCTGCCAATAACCACTTGAGTGAACTTGGAATTAGATTTCAACCCCATTTAGGGCCTTGAGAGGACTACAGACCTGACACCTTTATGACACGGTAGTAAGAGATCCAGAGCCAGAACCACCCAACTAAGCCACTTCCCAATCCTGGACCCTCAGAAGCTATATAACAAATGATTGTTTTAAGCTGCTAAATTTAGGGGTAATTCGTTATGCAGTAACAGACTGCAATCTGGTCAGTAACTATGTAGTTATTAAAACATTGAATCTTTCAGGACGCCTGGTGGCTCAGTGGATTAAAGCCTCTGCCTTTGGCTCAGGTCATGATCCTGGGTCCTGGGATCAAGCCCTACATTGGGCTCTCTGCTCAGCAGAGAACCTGCTTCCCACTCTGTCTCTCTGCCTGCCTCTCTGCCTACCTGTGATCTCTGCCTGTCAAATAAATAAATAAAATCTTAAAAAATATATTGAATCTTTCAATGAATCCTAATTATACAGTTTTACTCCTTTTAGCTGTATTTCATGTGCTTAGAAACAAGAACCAACAAAATTGCAATTAATAATCCTAACAAAATGATGCACCTAAGTGCCTATACCTTAGCGGTTTGTAGGACATACACAGGTGGCTCTGACAGTACTGTCAGCAAGTCACGCCAAGGCAGAGCAGGACCAGAACTGAACAGCAATAATCAGTTAACAAGAAAACACCGGAGGTGATAAAAAGGCAGACTGAGAGGGACACCTGGGTGGCTTAGTCAGTTAAGTGTCTGCCTTCGGCTCAGATCATGATCCCAGGGTCCCGAGGTCAGTCCCACATCCAGTTCCTTGCTCAGGAGAGAGCCTGCTTCTCTTTCTGCCTGGCACTTCCTGTGCTCGCTCCCAAATAAATAAAATCTTAAAAAAAAAAAGACATTGCCAGATTCTTTGGGGGGATAAAAAAGGTAAAAAGAGAGAAAATTGCCCCAGAGAAGCAAAATGACCAAAACTAAAGCAGCTTGAGAAATATCCCTGGTAAGCAAAGAGACTGAAAGGGAAGGCGGGAAGGGATGGACTGGAAGAAACAATGGAGTTTAGGACAAAAAGAGATACAAAAGAGTTAGTACAGAAAATAGAAAATCAGAAAATAGAGAGGAAGACTGATTAAGAGGGGGTAAGAAACGAGATGGACCCACACTACTTGGAAACTAGATACTTTGTTCAACATGCTTTTCCAACTGTGACCTCAACCCAATTAAGTTCAAAAGTTTCAAGAACATGAAATGTAAACTAATAAGTTATTTCTGACTGTCTTAAGTACATCTCAATAACATCAGTCTTTCTGACTGATGTTTTTAGAGTTAGTAGCTGATGGGTACTTATGGGGGGGGGGATCAAGCTTGTCTGAAAGCTCTCACTTAAAAAAAGGGGAGGCAGCTAGAGAATATATTAAAACATCAGATGACAGTAAATAGGTTATAAATCTCACCATTTTTTTAAATTTTTTATTTATTTGACAGAGATCACAAGTAGGCATAGAGGCAGGCAGAGAGAGGAGGAAGCAGGCTCCCCACTGAGCAGAGAGCCAGATGTGGGGCTCGATCCCACAACCCTGAGATCATGACCTGAGCTGAAGGCAGAGGCTTTAACCCACTGAGCCACCCAGGCGCCCCAAATCTCACCATTTTAAAAACCTAGAACAGGGGCACCTGGGTGTGTCAGCCAGTTAAACAACTCTGGATTTCAGCTCAGGTCATGATCTCAGGGTGGTGGGATACAGTCCTACAATGGGCTCCACACTCAGCAGGGAGTCTGCTCGAATTTCTCTCCCTCTCCCTCTGCCCTCCCTCCCCATGTTTGTGCACACACTCTCTCAAATAAATAAATCTTTAAAAAAATAAAAATTTTAAGAAAGTAAATAGGAACCTAGAGAATGTCTTACTTTCCCAGAAATGAATACTTGGGTAGTAACTAATCACAGAGGTCTTGAACAAATATTTGCCCCATACCATCTTTTGCAATTCAGACATATCATACACCAGTAGACATATGAGAATATGGTTTAGAAAAATGGGTTAAGGGGATGCCTGGGAGACAGAGTCGTTAAGCATCTGCCTTCAGCTCAGGTCATGATGCCAGTGTCCTGGAATCTAGTCCCACATCAGGCTCCTTGCTCAGGAGGGAACCTGCTTCTCCCTCTGCTTGTTGCTCCCCCTGCTTATACTCATTCTCTCACAACTAAAATCTTAAAAAAAAAAAAAAAGAAAGAAAGAAAGAAAAGAAAAAGTAAAAAAGAACTTTTTTAAAAAAAAGAGAATGGGTTAATATAAATATATACACAAAAAAAAGCATATAAAAAGTATTTAAAAATTTTAAAAGTATAGAGAATTAGAGCTGAATTCAGAGTTCAAGAGCATGACCTCTACTTTTAAGGAATAGGGCAGGACCCTAAAAGGAATACTTGAAGAATACATAGTACCTAAATTTACATCTTCAGAAACATTTTAAAAGCTAACTATTTTCAGGTAACATCTCATTCTAGGAAGGAGTACCTGCTAAACCGACTAGGGGTCTGTTATCATACTGAGCCCTAAAATCCAAAAATAGCTCTCACAAACCAGTTGCCACAGCCTTTATGTAAGCTGATAACTAGGAGAGGCAGATGTCATTTCAACTGCTACATCCATATGGTCTCCGATAATTGTACTTAGTATTTCATCTTTTTTCTAAGTGGGGATGTTTTGGGAACTGAAGGAGAGACGAAGTGTGTATGAGATGAAGACAGCCCACCCAGGAGACTCCTCGTCGTCATTCGGGTCTCAGCTCAGATGTTACTACGGCATCTAAGGTTCTTCTTAGCACAGTATTTTTGTTTCCCTGATAGCCTTTAATGTAATCCAGAATCATTTTATTAATGTGCGAGGTAATCATCGTCTGCCTCCCTTATTAGAATGTGAACATGGACCTCAGGTCATGTGTCACGTGCACCGCTATATTCCCAGAGCGCTTAGAACAGTGCCTGGCACATAACAGGTGCTCAGGAACCATTAATAAAACAGACATAATACCACCCCTTCCTGCTCCAACTTCTCCTTCCACTCCCTCATAAATGGAGTTTCTATAGCGCTCTGGTTGCACTCCACTAGCTGCCCTCAGGCTGCAACCCAGGGCTTCATTCCCACTCGACCCCCTGGCACCAAGCAAGCACGCGGCAGATGCTCCTTGGGAGATGGCTGAATGAACGACACGACGAACTGGACAGGCGCGAATGATGCAAAGACAGCCCTGGCATGGCTGGTTGCGAGAGGTTACTTCAGCGCAGCCATCCCGGTCTACACCCGGAGCACCCGAGGCCAAAACCTGCCGGGCAACATGAACGTTACCACCACGAAGCCCTCTTGAGGGAGCTCCAGGCCGCTGAGGCCAGGCACAAAGCCAGGTAATGGGGCCGGCACTTACTGTAGTTCCGACCCAGAGCTTGGAAGAGCAGATCTCGCTTCACGTTGACAGTCGGCATGGCGAGTCAGACCCCACTGCGCCTGCGCCGTGAGCCGGCCGGCGCTCAGCTGCGGAGGCGCGTAGGACCCGGCACCACGTGCACGGGCTCTCTTAAATATTGCCAGCCTTCTTCCAATAGTTTCTGCCTCGTTTTTCTTCTGGAGGCAAGTACATTGCCACAAAAAAACTCTCTAAATCCATGTAGTTGTATGAATGACTTTAAGGCTAAGAAAGAAGGCAAAAATTGGGTAGAAAATGTGCTATGATTCGATAGGCAGTAGAAAGGACAGACCGCGAAGGCCCTCACGCGTCTAACCCCACGGTGGGCGGAATACGACCCACTAGTACGTGAAGCACCAGGGACAGCACGTAGAGGGGCGGGGCCTTGGGGGCGCGTCTTCTCGTGGGGTGGGGAGAAGGCAAGCGGGCAGGCGGGGTTTGCGGTATCCTACCAGGGAAAGTGTGCAAATATGAGCTGTGGGCGCCGGACCGCAGTTTGGGCTTTATTCTTCGTGCTTACATAGTTTCCCTTGTCCCCTGTAAGTTTTATGCCTGGGTTGTAGCCTTGCAGCAGCCCCCATTTAAGGAAGGTTTCTTTAGCGACTTTAGAAGAAATTGATACTCAGTGCTGTCTGCTGGCCGAGGCTGGGCTCAGTCCTCCGCCGGCATTAGCAAGTTTCCTATTTCTGGCAACCCTGAATGTAATGCGCTGAATGCCTCTCCACCCCGCCCAAGATAATCAGGTCCTAAGCTCGGACCCCTATAAATTTTACCTCGTGTGGAAACAGTCTTTGCAGGTGAATTTAAGGATCTGGAGTTGGAGGGATTATCCTGGCTTATCAGATGGATCCTGAATGCAATCACAGGCGTCCTTTGAAGAGGGAGGCAGAAGGACATTGGACAGACAGAAGAGGGGCAGGAAGTATAACCAAGAAGGCACAGGCTCTAATGATGTAGCCACAAGTCAAGGAATGCCAGGGGCCACCCGAAACTGAAGAGGCAATGAGGAATTCTCCCTCTGGTCTCTAAAGCAGACCTGCAGTGTCTACATACACTTTGATTTTGGCCAAGTGAAACGGATTTTGGACTTCTGACCTCCCCAACTGTGAGAGAATAAACTCGTTTTAACCCACCAAGTTTGTGATTATTTGTTGAAGGAAATACCCCTACGTAGGTGATCATTATTCCCATTTTGCTGATGGTGAGACTGAGGCGCAAGCTGAGTCACTCAACTCTCAAGGCAGAGCTGAGGCAGTTTCATGGGCGGAGACCTGCCCTTAACCTTCCTCTATACAGTGAGTGAGGGCCTCCAAAGCCATTTGGGTGGGGGGCAGTAGGTGGGTGGAACTTGGGCCTGACTACCCTTCAGGCAGGTTAGCACTACATTAGCTTCCCTCCATGACACAGAGAATCCCTCCGCAGTGCCCAACATAACAGATTGGCAGAGGCCCCATCAATGGCAAACATCTCCAATGCCCAATAAAATCTTCTGCCAAATTGGTACTCACCTCCCAGTGAATAAAGGACTTCTTAAGTTTCTGCATGCTGACCTGCTCTCCTCTGGGCACTCCAAAGTGTTCTGTCACCTCTGAACCTCACTTTCCTTATCTATAAAAGGGATAATATACACCTTAGATAATTATCCTAAGGATCACAAATCCTCATGAATGATTAATACAGTTCTTACGTCCTAGGTCCTGGAAAGCAGCTGTCAGTCATCTACCCTCCTAGTCAGTTTCCTGCTGGTCTCAAACCAGCAGGGCATTCTGGTTTTAACTTCCCATATCTCCCAATGCACCCACCCTGCTTTTCATCTTTGTACCTGCTCTGGTACTGAACGTTTAAAAGATTCTAACGGAAAAAAGAAAACTATATCACTCATCACAAGTGCTCAGCTGACTGATAGGGAAGACATTCAGAAAATGTTGAGATAGTAGATCACAATGTAGGTAGGTGTTGCTTTTGTCTAATGTTAGGGATGGCTGGAGAGCCAGAGATGGCAGCATTTCCTAGAAATGAAAAATGGGCTGGCCAATACACATAAAGGAAGTGCTCGCACTAGAAATTAGGGAAAAGCAAGTTAAAATCATAATGAAGTACATTTTCATACCTACCAGATTGGTAAAAACGTGAAAGTCTGACCCAAGCAAATGTTGGCAAGAATCTGGAATATAAATTGGTACAACCACTTTGGAAAATAGGGCCTTAATTAGAAGAAAAGCAGAACACATGCATACCTGACTACTGTTACACTCCCAAGAATATTCCCCAGAGAAACTTACCCATGTGCCCTGAAAGAGCAAATTAAAATGTTCATTATTAAAAAAAAAAAAAACCCACAACCCAATGTCCATCAATACTAGAATGCATAATTAGGATAAATCCATACAACAAAACACCGTGCAGCTGTGAAAATGAATGAACTACAGCTGATGTATAAACTTGGATAAGTCATAAAAACCGAATATTGAGAAAAAAAAGTGAACCACAGAAGCATCTACACAGTGTGGTGTCATGTATGTAAAAACAAAAACCAGGTTAACCTAGAAAGTATATTGTTTAGGCATACATAAATAGATGGTAAAACTAAATAAAATGGATTATAAAATATGGGAGTAGTTAGTTCAGAGTGGAGTAGAATTGACGTAGCCTGGGAGTGTTTCAAAATCATTTCAAAAATATTGGTAATGTTATGGGGGCACCTGGGTGGCTCAGTCGGTTAGGTGGCTGCCTTTGGCTCAGGTCATGATCCCAGGGTTCTAGGATTGAGCCCCTGATCATCAGGTAGCCTGCTTCTCCCTCTGTCCTCCCCTCTCTCTGCTCATGCTCTCTTTCCCTTTCTCTCTCTCTCTCTCTTTCTCTCACATGTACTCACAAATAAAATCTTAAGAAAATATATTGGTAAGGTTCTGTTTTACTTAGCATACCTTCATGGGCATTTTTTTTTTAAGGTTTTATTTATTTATTTGACAGACAAAGATCACAAGTAGGCAGAGAGGCAGGCAGAGAGAGAGAGGAAAAAGCAGGCTCCCCGAAGAGCAGAGAGCCCAATGTGGGGCTCGATTCCAGGACCCTGGGATCATGACCTGAGCCGAAGGCAGAAGCTTTAACCCACTGAGCCACCCAGGTGCCCCTCATGGGCATATTTTAAGAAATTAAAAATGAAGGTAAGAAACAAGAGATGAAGGTGGCATTTTTGGGGGGGCGAGGGGGACAAATGCTTGATGACCTTTAAGAAAACAATAAGAATAGTTGACTTTGGGTTTTTTTTTAATGAAGATTTAAATAAAAAGTTTTATTTTATTTTATTTTTTTAAGATTTTATTTATTTATTTGTCAGAGAGAGAGGGAGAGAGAGTGAGCACAGGCAGACAGAATGGCAGGCAGAGGCAGAGGGAGAAGCAGGCTCCCTGCGGAGCAAGGAGCCTGATGTGGGACTCCATCCCAGGATGCTGAGATCATGACCTAAGCCAAAGGCAGCTGCTTAACCAACTGAGCCACCCAGGCATCCCTAAATAAAAAGTTTTAGTATCATGTATAATTCTCTTGCTTTATAGATTCTGGGCTTTAGGTTACATTTTATACAGTCTTTCACCACCTCAAGATTGTTTTATAAAAATCACATATGCTTCTTAAAGGGCTTGGAATTTTTTTAAAAAATCTTAGATCTTGTTGAAATTTATTTGGGTTTCACAGCAAGTGAGTAAACCAGCTTTATTTTGTTTTCAAATAACAATCTAGTTAGCCCAACACAATTTGCTAAGACTTTTCTCCACAGATTTGAAATAAATGTAGAGTATTACATTTCTTTTTAAATTTTTAATCCAATTAGCCAACATATAGTATATCATTAGTTTCAGATGTGGAGTTCAGTTATTCATCAGCTGCAAATAACACCCAGGGTTTATCAGTGTATACTATATTTCTATACATATTTAGGCCTACTAAATGTTCTATTTCATTACCAGTACCAAAGTTTTAGTTATTACAGCTTTCTTTTTTTTTTAAGATTTTATTTATTTATTTGACAGACAGAGATCACAAGTAGGCAGAGAGGCAGGCAGAGAGAGAGAGATGAAAAAGCAGGCTCCCCAAAGAGCAGAGAGCCCGATGCGGGGCTGGATCCCAGGACCCTGGGATCATGACCTGAGACGAAGGCAGAGGCTTATCCCACTGAACCACCTAGGCACCCATTATTACAGCTTTATAATGCATTTTAATGTTTGGAAGAGTTAATGTATCATCAAAATTAGAAGGTGAAGGAGGTTAGTATTCTCCAGGCTGAGAAAGCACTTTGAGATGTAAAAACAAAGCTATCCATATATATATATATTTTATATATATATATATATAATATATATATATATAATATATAATGCATTCGTGTATATATATACACGTATATATAATGCATTCTCTTTGATCCTGAAATTCCACTCTTGGAATTATTTTAAGAAAATAAGCTGGTATTCTTCTGTTTGTGATATTAAAAAATCTTGGAACAACCTAAATGTCCAACAATACAGGCTTGATTAAATAAAGTCTGATACTGCCATACAGTGGAATAGTATAGGTCATTACAAATGATACTGAAGGGGTGGAGGACAACCCTGCCCTAGGCCTGTGGGAGAGAGGGCTGTCTTTATGAATATCACCTGTGACCAACAAAGAATAACCAGCCCCTAAAAAGGAAGTCAGCCTCTGAAGGTGTTATCAGTAGAGATGTTAAAAAAATCTAAGTTTGCTGGTTAGCTTTCTATAAAAGACCAACCCAAAAAGCCCTCATTGGCAGCCCTGCTGGGACCCTTCTCACTCTTGAGAGCTTTTTCTGTATCTTCACTTAATAAAATTCACTTAATAAACTTTTATTGCTTTACCTAAAAAAAAAAGAAAAGGAAAGGAAAAAATGATTTTGGAGAACTACATTTTTTAACATGGAAAAAATTCTACATTAGATGAAAACAAGATACTAAATAGACATAAAGCGATCAATTTGTTTTTTTAAAATGCATGTACATGAATGTGAATAAAATCGAAACAGCTGGCATGATATACACCAAATTGCTAACTTTGTTTTCTTTGTCTTTTATAGTTTTCTTCCTTTTTTCAAACATTTTCTTCTTCTTCTTCCTCCTCCTCCTCCTCCTCCTCTTCTTCTTCTTCTTCTTTTTTTAGGATTTTATTCATTTATTTGACATAGAGAGAGAGGGAGAGAGACAGTGAGAAGGAACACACGCAGGGGGAGTGGGAGAAGGAGAAGCAGGGTTCCCACCAGGCAGGGAGCTCGATGCAGGGCTTGATCCCACCTGGGATCATGACCTGAGCCAAAAGCAGATGCTTAACAACTGAACCACCCAGGCTTCCCCTTATTCCTTAATATTTTTCTTAACCATGGTTATCTTTGGGTGGTGAGATTATTTCCTTTACTGTACCTTTTGTACTTAACAGAACTGAAATTATCAAGAATACTTCTGTTATGAGGGGAAACAACAAGGTTATTATAAAACGCAATCACGTGTCATTCCCTGTCTATCAGACAGGTGTAGAAAATCCAGCTCTATCACGGCTATGTGAGATGGGATCCTGTGTAGACCCGTGCTCGCACAAATGTTTTTGCCCCTAAAATGGGTAGCACGTAGTGAAAGTTTCTGAGATGACTGTACCACCTTCCTATAATGCTTTTGGGTTGGGCAGCAACTAGTTAAGAAATGTAATAATATCTGAAATCCTTCCAACATAGATCCTAAAGATGCAGTTGTGTCTAACAACCTTTCGCACTCTGGCCGCAGATAGTTTGAAGCGGCACACCAAACAAATCATCCAAACTGTCCTCGGGTTCTTCATCCGTAAAATGCAAACAGAACCTCAGCAGACGGCTGAGTGGGGATAAAGTATTTGGAAATGATTTGCAACCGGCAAGTATTAGATATTTATACTCAAGGTAATAACTCAGTGATCTGATACTATAAATTTGCTCTCATATTAAGCTTAGTAAAACTGGAGCTGATGCCTCCAGGGGGATGAGACAGGGCTTTAAGCTCAGGGAATAGATGATACAATTTACCATAACCAGCCTTGTTTTAATTGTGGTATATGCAAAACTGGTTCTGTTCTGGCTAAAACCTTGTATGTCTTTCCTATAAATTTCCAGGACACTCTAATCCCTTTGCAGGTGACCTTGAAACTTTTAGGACATGACCAAAGTCCATCTTTCTTCTTGGGTTTCTACTGATGGATCTATCTGGAACCAAGAAGGTCTGCTAGACCTGCCAAGAGTCAAGTCGATTGGTATCGACTTCCCAAATGTCAAACCAATAGCTGTTTTAAATTGTATTTTAAAAATAGACTTGATAGACTCTTTTATTATTAGCTATCTCCTCATCCTTGAAATTCTCCCTTCTTAATTTTTCTGACTCCAGATTCCTCCATTTAGCTCCCTGGACTTTTTCTACTACTGCTATGTGAGAGACAGTACACTGTAGTGGTAAGATTTCTCCAAGTTAGTAATAGATTAAAACCTTTTTTTTACTGCAGACAGAGACTTTGAACCAATTACTGATTACTGATAAACCTCAATTCTTTGTGAAGTGAAGGTAATAATAAAACGTACACCACAGGTATGCCATAGGGTGCTTATGCAAATTTTAAGAGTTCATGTTAGGTTTTGGTACTTGATACATACTAACCCTCACAGCCTCCTCTCCCTCCTGTACTACCTTTACCCTGCCTTCAGTGTAGGATACCTTCTGGAATTATGTCTGAAGATCTTTTTCCCCAACAGTCTCAGCTTCCACCACTCCCTAATTGCAGATGGTGCCCATTCTAACCTCCAGCCCATCTCTCTCTTCTGTGCATATTTTGTACCAACTTCTGAACATCTGGATGTGGATGTCCAACGGGCTGGCATGTCGAACTCAAAAACTGAACTTTCCTCTCATCCCTAAGCTTATTCTACCTTGTGTGCTTCCTATCCTTTTCAAAGTCACCATCATCGGCCAAGTTACCCAGGCCAGACATATTTCACTTGACCCAACTCCTCCTTCATCACTCTCTTCTCACTGGTTACGACTGAGTAAACTTGGGACAATTCACCCAGCATGCCTTATTTCTCTCTGCACGAAGTAAACCTTTGAGTCACCATGCTAAAGCAATGGGACCCAGTATCCCACGCCGGTATACCAGGAGTAAACACCTGATCCAAGCTGGATCTTGGACCTGAGACCGCAGAGAACTTGAGTTCCATGTTATTCAGTGGTGGAAGCAGCAAGGTACAAGTCTGGAGTCACTGATGGTCACGTTTCCCACCGCTCAGAGAAACTAATCTGCAAAGAGATAAAAAGACACTAACACCAAGAGAAAAGATAGTGGAGAGAAACCTGAATGCATTTAAATGGGTGTTCTTAAGCCCCCGCTGTCTCCCTCTTCTTCCTGAAATTTGGTTCCTCAACTGAATGAAGTTCAGATGGCTTAAACCTTAAAGTGTGAGAGGTGGAGGATTACACCTGAGACTCAAGAGGTAAGCAGACGCCCCTTAATGTGGGGCTCAAACTACATGAAAGGGTTTGAACGTTATCTTAAGAACAACGAGAAGATGCTCGGCAGGGATTCTCCCACTGACCTCTCTACTCTCATGCTCTCTCTCTCATTCTTAAAAAAAAAAAAAAACCCAGCCAAACAACAACAAACAAACAAACAAAAACAATGAGAAGAAATTCAAAGACTTCAAGCAGAGAAACAACATGATCAATGAAGTATTTTGGAAAGATCACTTTGGGTGCATTATGGGGAAGGAATGAGGGGTGTCCGTTCAGAGGGCAAAACTCAAGGCAGAGAGACCAGTTAGGAGGCTGCAATTATGGAGGGGAATAATGATAGCAGCCAGGACTGGGGAAATGGCATGTGTTTAAAGAAAACAAAAGGTTTAATAATAGACCGGAAGAATCAACAGGTCATATACCAAGTAGCCATAAATAACCAGAAAGATACAAACACAAGCACAAGCAAACCCATTGGATTGGACCTTCTTGGAAACTGGAAGAGGTGGAGTCTGTGCCATTTTCTCCAAGGACACTGTTGTTGGACACTGCTGATTGATTGCCTCTTTTGAAGAGCTGGTCCAGACCAGGTTGGTAGCTGTAGACCTTTCCAATCTCTTTCTCCTCATTCCTCCCTCACTTGGGTTGCTGGAACCTCAAATAGGTTTCCAGACCAAGAACGAATGGAAACGTGGATGAGGGTCATGAGAAGAGAAATCATGGCAGCTACAAAGCCTTGGTATCTTGGGCAAGACTGCTGCAGCTCTGCCCAGAGCAAAAACACTCGAGCCTTGTCAGACTGATAAAATACGTTAATTGATAGGACAATAAGAAAACAGAGGGGCCAGAGCAAATTTCTTGAACTTAGTTCAAAAGAGTGTTGAAAACAGAACTTCTTGAAGGACATTCCATTGAAACTATCATTATGATGGATTTCTGTTGACTTTAACCGGATCTGGCCACTCTCAGTGACTTACAGTAACCATGATGTTTGAATTTCATGAATGTATGGGTGTGTATGTAAGAGAGAGAAAGAGAGTATTTGCCTTTATGATGAACGCCCCTTAAGAAAACTGTCACAGTGACCTTTGTTCTAAACTATCCCCTCTGAGAACTCTCAATCTGGGAAAAATACTATTTCCTTTTCAACTAAAAGATGGGAACATATTAGCTTAGGCTACAGTAAAATGTCATGTTATGGCGAAACATTCTCTTCCCTTTAGTAGAAATTACCTGTCATGAAATGCACCGGAAAAAAACAAGGAAGTGATTTTAAAGTAGTCATTTCCACACATAGGTTTTGTAACCTATGAGGCAATCTGAACCATCATCTTCTTATTCCTAAACTGGAGCTGAGACCTAGAAAGAGGAACCATCCTCTGTTAGTGGAATCTCAGATCTTCAAGCTGGACAGTGTAGATTTCCTCTCCTTATGATCTCATCAGGACTTGCCACGGCACAGGTGTTTGATATACTGTGGTTGAATTTTTGAAAGTGTATTTATGTTTTATTTGCTCACAGATACCTAATGCCAAAGCCATAGTATGTGGTTGGTAAATATTTGTTGATTGAATGAATAACTAATCCCAACCCAAACTATGGCACAATTGGTCCTCTGCATTCTTCAGAGACTTCTTCAGAGACATTCTTCAGAGAAGTTCGATGACTTCTCCATTTCAATGACATCCCTTTCCTTCCTTGTGCTATCATTCAAGAAACAGCAGTTATGTGCTCGGACTCTGGAAACAAATTTTTTTTCAAAACACAGATGGGGCTCCTGGTGGCTCAGTGAGTTAAAGCTTCTGTCTTCGACTCAGATCATGATCTCAGAATCCTGGGATCGGGTCCCACATCAGGCTCTCTGATCAGCAGGGATCCTGCTTCCCCCTCTCTCTCTACCTGCCTCTCTGCCTACTTGTGATCTCTGTCTGTCAAATAAATAAATAAAAAATCTTAAAAAAAAAAAAACCAGACACTTAGTTCTACTACTTAATAGGTGAACAATTCGTTTCACCTGTGTCTCAATTTCTCCATTGGTTAAAAATAATAAATACTACCTAGACTGGAGAGCTGCTGGGGGGTTTACATCAGGCACAGAATGATAAAGCATGAGCACAGTACTTGCTAGGTGGTAAGCACTTAGTAATATTGACATACTTGTTTTTTTTTAACTGCAACCACATTCAGACCTTGAACTTCTCCAAATATTAGGATACCCAGACACAAAAAAAAGCAAAATAAGCTTCCAAACCGGGTTTTGCCAAACCCTACGAGCTTCTGAAACTGTTTAATATCAATTTCATTTTGTGACAAATACAGTCGCTATGGGAAGGAAGGAGATGCTGAGAAAGTGGGTTCCTCACCTTCTTTCCCAATAAGAACAGGTTCACTTGGATTTATCACTCGGAGATCTTTTGAAGATTGAAAAAAAATTCCTCTACTAGAGTCAAAGTTTGAAACCATGATCCCATACCACGTTGCTTCTCCTCATCCATTTTAGTAGGCTATGAAGAGAGCTCGGTCTATTCCTTGCCAGTAACTGGCTGGGTTATCTTGGGCAAATCACTTAACTTCCCTGCTCTCAACTCCCCATTCCATGAAAGGTGTAGTTTGGAAAGATAATGTTTACAGTTCATGTTTTCATGTTAGTTTTAGTTCTGGAAATCTGAGAAGAGTTGTTTTGAATAGCTTGATAAAGCTTTCTCGCCATTTAATGCTGGTAATCATTTAGCTACAATAACCTGGGGCACAATATATACACAGACACGTGTTGAATATTAAATGAGTGAGTGATTTGTTACTTAGGATGGTGATAGACTGTGCCTTGGCGGGGCCATGCTTTGCTTCAGTGTGCTATGCTAGAGTTTAACAGCTGTTTACTACTAGCTGAGGGCCTGGGAAAGTGACAAGAGCATGACTCAGTACAGTAAACTCCAAATGATTAGGAAAAGTCTGGATGTCTTGCTTATTTACCAAAAAATTGTGAATCTGATTAACCAATTCTACCATTTATATCTCCGAGCATATTCCAAATCCATCTCTATCCTCCTTTAATACCACAGCAGACCATACCACCATCTCCTAGGCCAACCCTACAATGGTTCCTTAGGGTCTGCCTGCTTCCCACTCTTGTTAATTCCAATCTGTTCTAAATACATGCTCACTATTTCCTATCACTGGAACGTGCATGTTTCTTTCAGGCACTATCATATATTTGGTTCTACACCCATGTGGTTACTTTGATTCTTCCAGGAGGCTATGAGCCCCTCCAGGACAGAGACCTCTTATTCACTGTTATAGCCAATACCTGCTCCCCAGCTCGTGCCTAGTACAAGAAGCCTTTTCATAAATAATCAATGAATGAATGCTCAAAGGCTCAGAGACCATGTCTTAATTTACTCTCATGCCATCAACACCATGGGCAACGGCGATGCAAAGCGAGCAATCGTTTGTTCCAGCTAAGATTCATTTAATGAAAGGATGACTCTCCTCTCTGGGTTTTAGACAAAACTGTATTTGAATCTTTTCCACTTTACCAGCTGTGTGACTTTGAGCCTGAATTTCATTAACTGCAAAATGAGCAATAAGCTAGTGCTTATTGCTCTAGGGTTGCTTTAGGATGAGTGAAGGGCTCTGCACAACATCTGAGACAGTGTGTACACCTAGTATCCCCACTGGCACTGGGAGAAGGCTCAGGGAAGAAGTCTAAAAGAAGAATATGAATCCTCAACTAGGGAAACAAAACAAAACAAAACAACAAACAAACAAACAAAAGCAAAACCCACAAACCAGGAAGTTTTGCATACAAAAAGTCACAACTACCCTGAACTACTTTGCCTTAAGTATTCATTTGTATCCAACTTTCTATTAGAATTGTTGGAGAAAGAGACATGATGGTGGGGGTGGCTAGTCAACTTTGTTGTTTTGCCCTGTTGCAGATCCCTTCTAGCAATGACTTAACAGTCACGTGCCACTTGGAGTTGTTCAACTATACGGTAGGTAGTATTTATTAAAAAAAAAAAAGTAGCAGTGCTCACAAGGATTAGGCAACTACTCAGAATCTAACCATTTAACGCATCATAACTTCAGGGTAAATAGTTGAATCTAAACACAGGCTGCAAAGGTCTGGACTTTGGCCATCATTTTTACCTCATTCCACCCCAATATTCTCCTTGAGCTCCCAATATATTTTATTTGAATTTCAGCCACAGGACTTTTGCACATGTGCTCCTTTTTTTCTGGACAACTCCCTCAGTTAACTAGATTCACCTTTATAGCTCAAGGTCACTTCTTCAGAGACTTCCCTGACCTCCAGCTTAAGTCTTAGAACCCCTTACAGCCATTCACAGTAGGGTTTCACTTTGCAATTACACACCCAATTATGTGGTTATTTTGCTTCATGTTTGTCTCCGCCCGTAATTTGTACTCCGAGCCGAATCAATGAGTGTCTAGGTAACCAGGTGTAAGGCCAGAGCCCAGAATGGTTCCTGACCTGTGGGAGGTATTCAGTCAGTATCTGTTAAAGGAATGAATAAATGAAAGGTTTCCGGTACTAGTGGAGGGATCTGGGTATCCAAAGGAGGAAGTCGGTTCTCTGCCTCTCCTCTCCCGCCGGAGTTAAAAGGTGAGATAGGGTACACACACCAATAAACATACAGAATACACAGAAGCAATGTCCCGCACCTCCTTCTAGCTGGTGGTCGATTTCTTGAACTAATCCTTCCCCAGCCAGAGTGTTCCGAGGAAGGGGTGGGTTTAAGGGCAGATACTGAAGGTGATCGAGTAGCTGAACAACGATCAGATCCCAGTGGAGATCCCAGTGGAGATCCCAGGTCCTCCGCAAGGCTGCAGAAGCCCAGGCTGCCGAGCTCGGGTAGGCCCCCGGCTGACCCCTCGCCATCCCTAGTACCCACAGCGGCGCGCTCTCATCAGCGCCCCGGCGCTGGGGCCAACGCGCCCGAGCGCGCCAGCTGCACCTCGGCCCCGGCACGCGCGATTGGCAGCCCCCCGCCTCAGCCCTCCCGCCCCACCCCACCCCCGACGAAGTCCGGCCCCCGCCTGCTACCCGGGCGTCGCTGCCGCTTCCCCCTCGCCGCCCCGGGGCAGTCCCGCGCGGGGCCGGAATCCGGCCGCTCACTTCTCCCAGGCGCCGCGAATCAACCCGGCGCCCGCAGTCGGCGCAGTCCTGTCCCGGGCCGGAGCATGAAGGTCGAGTTTGCGCCGCTCAACATCCCGCTGGCGCGGCGGCTGCAGACCGCCGCGGTGCTGCAGTGGGTCCTGTCCTTCCTGCTGCTCGGTAAGGACCCCGCGCGCTCCCGGGCGCCAAGATCCAGGCCAGTCTACTCGGTGCAGGGGGTCTCCGTCTCCTCCCTCGCCGACATTCCTTGTCCAAGGACGCGCTTAGATCCGCCAGCCCTTCTTTCCGTGTAAGTCAGAACAAGAAGGTCAGAGAGGGCTTTGGAGAGCTAACTTGGGACTCTTGGTTTTTCTCCCCACGTGCACCTCGTAGCAAAGGACTGTTCGGCAACTGTTTTCCCTGGGATTTTTTTTTTTTTTTTTTTTTTTTTGGTAATTGATGCCTACCTTACCTACAGTAAAAGGCACTGATGATAATTATGCAACTTGATGAGTTTTGGCAAATGGATACACTCAGATGTCACCAGAATCCAATCAAGCCGTGGAACATTGCACTATAGGCCTGCAAAGTTAGTAAACTCCTTTCCTGAATTGTCGACTGATTAAAAAACGACAACAACAACAATGCTCGAGTATTTACAGCCTGATTCCTTCCTCATCCCTCCCTCGTGACAAATAGCCGTGTACGCGTTTCCGTGTTTAAGATCCCTCAGGTGCAGAAAGGTACCTTTGTACAAGGAAGTCTGCAGCAAACATCGGTTTTGCTTGGGTGGCTTCTGTAGGTAAATAACTCGACCCAAGGGTGTGTTCTAGCGGGTTCCCAAGTTAATCCCATCGAGAAAGGCACCTTGAGGCTGTCGCTAGATGGAGCGGGTTGGGTTACCCGAGCGCTTTTTTTTCCTGGATGTTTGTTCAGCTCTTGGAGTAAATGGGGCGTGGATGGTATGAAACGAGGGAGGAATTACCGAAAACTTGCGCTGTTCTGAAGGCTAACAGCATTTGTATGCTATGTTAAGATCATGGGTTCTACCCTGTGGAGGCCACAATGATAATAATAATAATAAATTCTTTGCACTGTAGAAGTCTACAGTTTGGAAATGCTTTCATATTTTGAATGCCTGTGTCAGTGGTTCTTGACCCTGGTTACACATTAGAATCACTGGGGGAGCGTCTAAAAAATACAGGTGTTGGGGCTCCATCCCTAGTATCTTTAATAAGTTCGTTGCAGAATGGAGCCCGTGGATCAATATTTTGTGTATCTATGTAACTATATAAATGTGTGTGTGTATACACACACAAACTCTCCAAGTGACTCTAGGGTACAGCTAGGGTTTACTGAAAAAGGAACTTCAAACCGGTAACTCATTAAGTCTTCACAGGCCAAACCCCGAGACAGGTGTGGCGGCATTACAGTCCAAGGAGCAAAGGACATCGCAACATTGACATCATAACAAACACTTACTGAGGGCTTAGTGTGTGCCAAGCCCTGTTCTAAGCACCATACACTATCAACCCTGTGATCTTCCCAACAACTCTATGAGACAAGGAGTGTGTGTCCCTGCACTCACTGGACAGATGAGGAAACTAAGAGGTGAAGTAAATTGTTCGAGGTCACATAGCTGGTCGGAGTGCGAGGAGCTGGGTGCAATCCCAAATATTCTACCCAGGGTCCCTGCTTTAACCACTGTGCCGCCCACTCCAATGGCTCGAACTTGGAGACTAACTTGCTGATCAGTCGCACACCTCTGGTGGCCCACAGTCCTTTCCTTTTATGGCAGTCATTGTCATTGCTTGTATTTATGTATGTCTGTGGTTACTTGAGAAAGGTCTGCATGACTAACCTTGTCCACCAGCTCAATGTGGGAGCCTGGCCCCTGAAAGGCACAAAGTAAATACTTGTGGAATGACTGTCTCCACTGTGTCACCCAGAAGGGAGGCTCTCCGCTCCCTTGTGTCTCTAGTTGTATTAACCTGCATCACCCTCACAGCAACCATTGGAGGTAGGCCCAGCCCCATACTTGTTTTACAAATGAAGGTGCAGGGGTGAAGTCAGTTGCTCAAGGTCACAGGTGGGGGAGCCGCAGGTGTCAAATGTGAGTGAACCAGTGACTGAGGTATGACTAATGATTCTTAGTTTGAGTAAGGCTAGAGTGGCTTGCAGACCATTTAAATGCCTTTTACCGCATGCATTTGACATTTTTGTTATTAGGAGCGTATTATTTTGTACTATATGTAGCGGTAATTTTTATTTTAAAACTTTCAAACATGCAGAAAGTAGAGAGAAGTGTGTGAATTCTCATATATACCCATTACCTGGGTTTATAATTATTTTAACGATTTACCATATTAGTTTTATCTATTGTTTTTGCAAAGACATTTAAAATCGTATATTTTAATCCTAAATACTTTGGTATGCGCATATAAGATTAAGTATTTTTTACATATTTATGGTACACATGTAGCATAATTAACAATCATTGCTTCAAATCATTTAAACTAAGTGCATATTTCCTAAACTGTGCCAGAAGTACACTTTTCTTGGTGATTTATTTGAACCAGGTTCTAAACAAGATCCTTGTGTTGCAGTTGGTCTTTACGTGTCTTTTAATTTAGAACAGTGTTCCCTATTTAACTGTCAGCGAACTGCTAAAAAAAGGAGATTACCTGTTCTGCAGGGTGTCTCCCTTCGTGGTTTTCCTGATTGCTTCTTTTGTAATGTTAACCTGTCCCCCAACACCCTGTGTTTCTTTCTTTCTTTCTTTCTACCCTGTATTTCTTCTACAGAGAAAGTTAGATCTAAGACTTAATGAGATTTTTAAATTTATTTTTAAGATTTTTATTTATTTGAGACAGAGCACGCAAGCTGGGTGAGCGGCAGAGGGAGAGGGAGAAGCCAACTCCAGCCTGGGATCATTACCTCAAGCAATGGCAGAGGCTTAACCTGCCACCTGGCCTGCCAAGGCTTGATTCAATGTAAATGAAACCTTTGTGGCAAGGCCTCTTCCCCAGGCACTGCTGTGTGCTTCACACTGCATTATGTCAGGGTGTACACAATGTCCAGTTGTCCCATTAGTAGTGTCTAAGTGTGATCGGTGGGTGCAGATAGGAAGTAATCTGAGGGCCGGTAAGTGGCATGTGCAAGTAAAAGTTCTCCACTGACCCTAGTGGACTGCATTAATGATCCTTGCCTGAGTCAACTGCTACGTGGGACTGCAAAATGCTAGTTTTCTTATTCTGTCATTTACTGGCTAGAATTTCTGCAAAGAATAATTTTTCTCCATCATTTAGGGCCATTTGACTACACTGCAATTCAATTCGTACTGGAACGGTAGGATAAGAGCTTACTTCTTTCTTTCCATTTAATTATCAGTCTTGAAGGACGGAGTAGATGTAGAAGCTACTTTCAGTGGTGTCAAGGGAGTTTTTATTAACTGTCTATTTTAAGACCTCTAAATCAAAATCTTGGAAAGCATTTTCCTTTCCAGGAAAAGAGTTTAAGCTATTAGCCCTTGAAACGTATTTTCAAAATCTCAGAACGTTTCATTCTTTCCTTGAAATAAATGTTTTATACCTGTCATCCAGTTTTATAACATTGTATTAGTATTAGGTGGATGACATTAATAATGATTTGATACATGTGTTTATGACAAAATAATTTTCACAATAAGTTTAGTTAATGTCTATCATCATACATAATTACAAATATTTTTTTTTTAAGATTTTATTCATTTATTTGACAGAAGGATCACAAGTAGGTAGAGAGGCAGGCAGAGAGAGAGGGGGAAGCAGGCTCCCCGCTGAGCAGAGAGCCCAGTCCAGGCCTCGATCCAGGACCCTGAGATCATGACCTGGGCCGAAGGCAGAGGCTTAACCCATTGAGCCACCCAGGTGCCCACAAATATATTTTCTTTGTGATGAGAACTTTTAGCAACTTTCTTTTTTTTTTTTTTTTTTTAAAGATTTTATTTATTTATTTGACAGAGAGAAATCACAAGTAGATGGAGAGGCAGGCAGAGAGAGAGAGAGGGAAGCAGGCTCCCTGCCGAGCAGAGAGCCCGATGCGGGACTCGATCCCAGGACCCTGAGATCATGACCTGAGCTGAAGGCAGCGGCTTAACCCACTGAGCCACCCAGGCGCCCCCTTTTAGCAACTTTCAAATACAATATAGTATTGTTGGGACATCTGTGTGGCTCAGTCGGTTAAATGGCTGCTTTCAGCTTAGGTCATGATGCCAGAGTCCTGGTATTGAGTCCCATATCAGGCTCCCTGCTCAGTCAGCATGGTGTCTGCTTCTCCCTCTAGCTTTGCCTGCTGCTCCCTCTGTTTGTGCTCTCTCTCAAATAAATAAATAACATCTAAAAATATACACACACACACATATACACACAGTATTGTTGACTGTAGTCACTATGCTGTGCATTCCATCCCCAGCACTTACTTATCTTATAACTGGAAGTTTGTACCTTTTGACCCTCTTCACTCAATTTGTCTACCCCTCCACCCCCTGTTTCTGGCAACCACTAATCTGTTCTCTGTTTTTACAAATTCATTTTTTGGTTTTGTGTTTGTGTTTTGTGGGGGGATGGGTAGAGGGATAGAGGGGCAGAGGGAGAGGAAGAGAGAATCTTAAGCAGTCTCCACGCTGGTCATGGAGTCTTATGTGGGGGTTCAACCTCCCAAACCCGAGATCATGACCTGAGCTGAAACTAAGAGTCTGATGTTCAATGGACTGAGCCACCCAGGCACACCTATGAATTAGTTTTGTTTGTTTTCTTTTTAAAATTTCACACACAAGTGAGATCATACAATGTTTGTCTTTCTCTGTCTCACTAATTCCACTTAGCCTAATGTCCTCAATGTCTGTCCAATGGTACCACACATGGCAGGATTTCCTTCCTTTTTTTTTTTAATGGCCGGATAACATACCTATCTTTATCCATGGACACTTAATGTCATTTCCATGTCTTGACAACTGTAAGCCATGCTGCAATGAACATGGTGGGTGGGGGGTGAAGGGCAGATTTCTTTTTGAGATGGTGATTTTGTTTCGTTTGGATAAATTCCCAGAGTGGGATTGCTGGATCCCCAGCCATCCGATCTTAATGTTCAAGAAACTGAACATTACCTACTAGTTTGTGGGCTACCAGCCTGCTAACTGGAAAGTAGGAAGCTGACAAAGAGAGAGCCAACATTTACTGACCGTCTTTTACCTATAACTGCTGTGGCAGAGAGGACTAGATTTCCTTTTTTAGATGACAAGACTGGAACGCAAGAGGTTAAGTGTCTTGCTTAGATGGCATTGGATTGGTCCATGATCTTCTACTGA
This sequence comes from Mustela putorius furo, assembly GCF_011764305.1. Classification (NCBI taxonomy): domain Eukaryota; kingdom Metazoa; phylum Chordata; class Mammalia; order Carnivora; family Mustelidae; genus Mustela; species Mustela putorius. The sequence continues at coordinate 26,196,680 of NW_025421341.1, forward strand.
GTGGGTTTATTTATTTACTTGAGCATTGTTCTTGAAGCATGGCTGACATACAGTTTGATATGTATACAGTTTGATATGATACAGTGTACAGTTTGATAAGCTGACATGTATCTCCCCGTGACATCACTACAGTGAGACAATAAACATCATCCCGAAGGTTTGTCCTACCCCTTTTGTAATCCCTCATTCTCCATTGCCCTTCATCTCCTGTGTTTTCTCTCCTACAGATTGTGTTGCGTAGTGTTTCATATAAATGGAGGCATGCCATAGGTACTCTTTTTTGGTCTGGTTTTTTTCACCCAGCATCATTATTTTGAGATTGGATCTTGTGTATAAGTAGTTCACTGCCTTTTGTTTTGAAGGCGTATTCTAGTGAAGGGATACATTGCAATTTGTTCATCTGTTGGTGAATAGTTGGGTTGTAGGTATTATGAATGATACTGCTGTGAATTTCTGCCTACAAGTCTTTGTATGAACACGTGCTTTCTTTATTCTTTATTTCCAAACCTGGGAACAGAATGGCTGGTCACGGAATGGTATGTGCAGGTTTAACTTAAAAAAGAAAAAGATTTTGTCTATTTATTTGAGATAGAGAGAGAGAGCACAAGTGGAGGCGGGGAGGGGAAAAAGGGCAGGAGGAGAGGAGGAAGAGGGGAGCCTGAGACCGGACTCTGAGATCGATCATGACCTGAGCCGAAGGTGGATGCTTAACCAGCTGAACCACCCAGGTACCCCAGGTTTAACTTTCTAAGAAACTGCCAAATTTTCTTCCCAAGTGGTTGTACCATTTTTCTATTCATACCAATAGTGTATGGAAGTACCAGTTCCTCCAGATCCTTGCCATCACTTGATATACCCATTTTTTTTAAATTTTGGAATTTAATGAGTGCGCAGTAGTGTTTCATTGTGGTTTTAGTTTGCATTTCCCTGATGACTAAGGACGTTGAGCTTCTTTTCATATACTTATTTGCTATTTGTGTATTTTTCCTTTTGAAGTACCTGTTGAAATCTTTCACCCATTTTTAGTTGGGTTGCTTGTTTTCTTTCTATTGGGTTTTAGAGAGTTGGTTGTGTTCATTGGGATACAAGTCTTTTGTCAGGTATATACTTTGTGTAGAATTTTCTTCCACTCTAGGGCTTATCTTTTCATTTTCTAAACTGTCTTTGAAAGAACAGATGTTTTTAACTTTGGCAGAGTCCAATCTATCCATATTTTCTTTGTGGATTTTGTTTTTGGTGTTTTATTTAGGGACCCAAGGCCAGAAAAATTTTTTTCATATTTTCTTCTACATGTTTTATAGTTTTAGGTTTTATACAGAGGATGGTGATCCATTTGAGATTACTTTTTGTATGTGCTGCAAGGTCTAAGTTCATTTTTCTGGCATATGTGTAATCCAGCTAGTTCCTGTCCTGTGTCTTAAAAAACAAAACCAAACCAGAATCTGTCCCTTCTCTACTGTAGTGCCCTGTGTATTTGTATATGGGTGGGTTTACTTCTGGAGTCTCTGTTCTGTTCCATTCATCTGTTTGTCTGTCTTGATGTCAGTACAATGCTGTAGTGATTGCTTTAGCTTTATAATAATTTGTGGAATCAGATCTCGTTAGCCCTCAGAACTTGATGCTTTTTTTTTCAGAGTGGTTTTGATAATCATATAAATTCTTTGTGTTTCCATTTGCACTTTAGAATCAGCTTGTAAGTTATCACACACACACAAAATGCCCATTGGGTTTTTATTGGAAGTGATTTTTTTTAATTGCGATTAATCTATAGATGAATTTGGAAAAAATTGATACCTCAAAAATACTGAGTCTTCCACTATGTGATTTTATTTATAGCAGAAGTTTTTAAACTTTAGATCCTATTTAAGAATGACTTGGGGATTTTTGTTAAAATGCAAATTACCCAGAGACTTTGATTCTGTAGGTCTCAGGAAGGGCCATTATATATATATATATTTTTTTTTTTTTCTTATTTATTTGACAGACAGAGATCACAAGCAGGCAGAGAGGCAGGCAGAGAGAGAGGGAGGGAAGCAGGCTCCCCGCGATGTGGGGCTGGATCCCAGGACCCTGGGATCATGACCTGAGCCGAAGGCAGAGGCTTTAACCCACTGAGCCACCCAGGCGCCCTTAAGCTTTTTATTTTGAAATAATTTCAGAAATACTCACTGTAGAAAATAAAAATTCTGGGCATCTGGGTACCTGCGTAGCTCTGTCCGTTAGGCATCTGCCTCAGGTCATGATCCCAGTCCGCTTTTCCCTCTGCCCACTCTCCCCCTCGTGCTCGCTCACTCTTTCTCTCACAAAAATAAATAAATGAAATCTTTAAAAGAAAAAAGAAAGAAAAGAAAAATTCCAGAAAATTACAAAAATTCCAGTATTCCTTCACCAGATTCCCCAAATGTTAACATTTTACCATGTTTTCTTTCTTTCTCTGTCCCTTTCTCTCTTTGCACAAACACACATGTGAGCGTGCACACACACACATGCATAGTTAATTTTTTTTTTTTAAGTCTTTAAGGATAAGTTACAGACTTGGTTTTCCTTTATACTTAAGTACTTTGGTGTATATTTCCTAAAACCAAGAATACTCTCTTATATAACCACAGTACAATTATCCAAATGAGAAAAAGAACTGGTACGTTCATCAGCCTAATCCATACACAGACCCTATTCATATTCCGGTAACTGCCCCACAAATGTCCTTTATAGCAAAGGAACCCACATGTTGTATTTAGTTATGTCTCTCTTTAATTATGGTTTTCAGTTTGTAGCTATACAAAATCATTGTGCTTATTTTGTCCTTCAAATGCTAAACATTTCAGAAATATTAGGAACATGGGACTCGTTTCAATTGGATCCTGATAATTTATGTGCATTCATTAGGTGAAGAAGTAGGTCCAACAATGAATTTGCTTTTAGACGAGAAAAAGGCAGTTCCCTCTCCCTAAAACATTTTAAAAGCAATGTGGAACAGAACCATGTATGAGGAATACTGAGATGCAAAATTCTGCAGAGGGATCTGAGGTTTGTCTTTTAGTACCATCCTAAGAAACTCTGGGAGGTAAGTTCCCTAAATAGGAATTTTAAAAATCAGAAGAATGTTACGCTTACATTCTTATAATCAACAGATGGCTCTGATTGTGTTTTGAAATACAGTGCCTCAGGAACAGGAAAGAAGAGAATGTGATGTGCTAAACTCTGAATTCCATTTCCTTCTTCCATACTCTGTTGCATGGTTAAAATAAGTATAGAAACAATTTTCATAGGGGAGAAATGAAAACTTCCTGGATACAAGTGGGAAGGATACACATACAAATTAAACATTTCCAATTATTTCTTAATAATTGGTCGTTATTTAATCCAAATACATAAAACTTAAGTAGTTTTTTGCAATATTTTTCTGATCCTGTTTGCTCATGGAAATTTAATAGAATTATGTTCAAGACGAGAATATTCTCACATAAGTAGATTTGTTCTACAGTTTATTTTCTTATTTCTTTCTAGTGAAGCCATTTTGTTTCTTTCTTCTTCTTCTTCTTTTTTTTTTTTTAAGATTTTATTTATTTGTTTGACAGAGAGAGACAGTGATAGAGGGTGTACAAGCTGGAGGAGTGAGAGAGGAAAAAGCTGGCTTCCCGCTTAGCAGGGAGCCAGATGCGGGGCTGGGATCACGACCTGAGCTGAAGGCAGGCACTTAAAGACTGAGCCACCCAGGTGCCCCATTTTGTTTCTTTTTAAAAAATAATCTTGACTAGTTATTAGAAAAATTGAAAAAGTGTAGAAGGGCTTTTAAAGACCCTAGAGAAATTCCATATTCTTATTCAGAGGTAATTATTATCAATATTTTGGTTTATTTTTTCCTCCTGTTTACCTATTTTTTAAAACTTACTTTTACTAAAGTAATACGCACACTGGAGAACAAATCAAATAACATTTTGGAGTGAATCGTTTGCCATTGGTGTTTTTGAAGGTCTCAAGCAGTCAGTGGTGGCTAAGAACATTTATGGAGAGTTTCCCAGTGTGCTGTCACTATTCGAAAGCCTATGTGTTCTCTAAGTTTTATTAACCAATTATTTTTCTGTGTTCTAAATATAACCGTCTGATATCTTGAACAACTGATAAAGTTACACTGAGAACTTAAAGGATTTATCAGTTTATATGCATCAGGTCTTTGAAGAAGTACCTATAGGTAAAACATTTCATTAGGATTCACGGACTTTTCAAATTCTGCCAGCATTGATGGGCGTTTTGCCCGGATCAGACAATGCCTTTGCATTTGTGCTTTCTAGATCAGCACCCTTGAACTGTTGTCAGCATCCAGGTGAGTGCACAGGAGTCAGAAAGGGGTGCGGGACAGCAGAGGAAAGTCATTACTTAATGCTGCAGAAAATGACATATGGGTCTACATAAGCACTGAGGGACTTTCGCCACCCCAGAGCGCACACCTTGCCACCCCTCCTTGCCAGAAGTCTTCAGTTCATGGGAAAAATGTAATCTTCACCCCTGATTTTGCTAGAACACTTCTTTTCTGTAAAGCTAGGGAAACCTACAGGCAGCATTGAAAGGTTCCAAGTGGTTCTTTCAGTGATTCCCTCTACGAGTGGAAGGTTGGAAGTCAAGATTTTTTTTGCAAATGCAGAGTTGGCTCTGTGAGATTCCAGCTCATTCCCAGCCAGATAGCAGTGCTTAACCTGCTATGATCAGTTATATGTGTAGGTCATGTATTTCCTCCCATTTTTTAATTTGGAAAATTTCAAACTTACAGAAGTATTGAAAGAATAGTTCAGTAAGCCTTTTTTTTCAACCTGGATTCACCAGGTCTTAGCATTTCTCCACATTTGAATGCATACACACACACACACACACACACACTCTCTCTCTCTCTCTCTCTCTGTGTCCCCCTCCACATACACTTTCTTATTATTGTTACTGTTGAACCATTTGAAAGTAAGAAAGTAAGTTGTAGACATCGTGGCACTTCATGATAAATACTATAGAATGTGTCTCTTGAAAACAAGGAACTTCTACATAATCACAATCCCAATATCATACCCCCCAAATTTGTCAGTGATACAAAAATCTTATTTAATATACGGCTCATATTCAGGTTTCTTTAATTGTCTTCAAATTTTCCTTTAAAGCCAGACCAGCTCCTATACCTTTCTTTATCCTCCAAGATTTTATTTATTTGTTAGAGAGAGAGGGGGCAGCAGCAAGGGAGAGACAGAGGGAGAAGCTGACATGCCACTGAGCAGGGAGCCCCATACGAGGCTGGATCCTAGGACCCCAGGATCAGGACTTGAGCCAAAGTCAGATGCTTAACCGGCTGAGCCAGCCAGGGGCCCCACCTTTTATTTGTTTTTTAATCTCTTAGAACTCTGGTATTTTCTGAATAGCCCCCCCAACTATCTTATAGAATGTCCCGGAGTCTGGACTTGCCTAATTATGTTGTCATGATTAGAGTCAGGTTGAGTGTTTTTGGCAAAAAGACCACAAAAGTAATGAGGTTTATTTCCCATTATATCATATCAAGAGGCGTCATGTCATTTTGTCCCTTTATTGGTGTTGCTAAATTTAATGACAATGCCATATATTTTGGCTGAGCGCTCTTTGTTTCTCTTAGTACTGTTGAAGTGGGTGGGCCATTGCAGCACTATTCATAGTAGCCAAAAGGTGGAAACAAATCAAATGTTGAATGGTGAACGTTGAACAGATGAATGGGTGAACACATCATGATATAGTCATATAGGGGAATATTATTCAACCCTAAAAAGGAATGATGTACTGATACACGCTTTAAGACAGATGAACTTCAAACACTTGATGTTAAGTAAAAGTCTAGAGAAGCTTACGTGTTGGATCATTCCATTCATATGAAATCTCTCGACATAGACATAATGCAGCTTGCTGGTTGCCAGGGGCAGAGAAGAAGGGAATAGGGAGTAACTGCCTGATGGGCTCAGGGTTTCATTTTTGAGTGATCTAAGTATTTTGCAACTAGGTAGAATTACAACACTGTGAATGTATTAAGCGCTACCAGATCGATTTCTTTAAAATGGTTCATTTGTGTTATGTGAGTTTCACTGCAATTAAAAATGAAGTGAGGGGGAGGCTGCTTCTTGATGATGTACAGGAAGTAGAATCTGTGGGCATGAAGTTATAATAGAGTGTGAATGATAGAGTCTGGCTTTTGGTTTTTCATTCAACATATACCTCAGTCATCAACTGAAATTTATGCCTTCTGTGCAACTTGGTTTGTAGATCAAGACGCTTTTAAAAGGTATCAGTATCAATTTGGGGAACCATGCAGTACATTGGAGTAGACTTTTTAAAATCTTTTCTCTTTGACCTCCCATTCAGAGGAATCATGTTACCTTGGATTGCTTACTGAGATAAAAATAGAGAAGAGAGGTGATCCGGTCACCTAGTTTTTTAAGCGTTTTCTTCTTTCAGTCCAATGTAGGATCATGGGATTTAAAAAGCTATTTTGGTGCTGTAAATGATATGAAATATTAAAGAATGCATGCAATGTGTGCAGTGGGAGTTTAAATTAGAACAGCACCTTTGGATGGTGAGGAATCAGAGTGTATCAAGTGACAGAGGTGTTTCTGCTTGGTGATCCAGGGTTTTCCTGACTGTCCTCTAGAAATTAATTAAAATGTGGCAAATGTTTTACAAGTTTATGTTTTTAGAGAAAATTTGTGAGAAGCCCACATTTTCAAAAAGAAAAGAGTGGTTGAATTAGTATTGCCATCCAATGGAATGTGAATCAGTCATCAAAAAGACCATTTTTTAAAAAAGATTTTTATTTATTTATTTGACAGACAGAGATCACAAGTAGATAGAGAAGCAGGCAGAGAGGGTAGGAAGCAGGCTCACTGCTGAGCAGAGAGCCAGATTTGGGGCTTGATCCCAGGGCCCTGGGATCATGACCTGAGCTGAAGGCAGAGGCTTCAACCCACTGAGCCACCCAGGCACCCCCAAAAGACCATTTTTGAAGAGGTTTTTTTTTTTTTTTTTTAAGATTTTATTTATTTATCAGAGAGAGAGAGAGCTCAGGCAGACAGAATGGCAGGCAGAGGCAGAAGGAGAAGCAGGCTCCCTGCCAAGCAAGGAGCCCGATGTGGGACTCGATCCCAGGACGCTGGGATCATGACCTGAGCCGAAGGCAGCTGCTTAACCAACTGAGCCACCCAGGCATCCCTTGAAGAGGTTTTAATACCAAATTTATAAAATAAAACAGCTAGTGTGAGATCATCATAAGAGATACAATATAGAACCTTAAAAAGTGATCACCCATGTTAAGGAAACATAACTGTTCATAGGAAAAAAAAAGACACAAGGAAAATTTTAACAGTACTTCTGGTTGAGTGATAAGAATGTGGGTGCTATTTTATCTGCTTTTAGTTTTTGCATTTTCCAAACGTGTGATAGTAAACACCATCACTGTAACACCACTCCCATTAGTCAAGAGTGTGCTAGGCATGATGGCGTGTCTATGTTTATTTCCCCGTCATCCTTGGAGGCAGGTGCTGTCATTAGCTCATCTCACAGGTAAAGGCATTAAGGTTCAAGAAGTAAAAGAACTCGCTGCAGGTTAGGCAGCTAGTCGGCAGATTCCAACATGAGCGGTCCAATTCCAGGTCCGTGTTTTAACTATCATCCAAGCAGAACATTTAGTGGCTGTTGAAGAGAGATGCAGTATGTATTCAATTAGTGTGTGTGTGGGTGGGTTAGTGGAACACTGAATGCGTAGCCCGGGGACTTTATTTCTGGATCTGCTCTTGACTCCTATGGTTCAAATTAAGTTACTATGCTTTTGGTCTCAGTTTCTCCATCATTATAGTAAGGAAAACAGACCCTCCCGTTTGCCTGACTTCTTATGCTTATGAGGCTGCCTATGCGTTTCTAATAAATACTTGTAAGTTTATGGTGCTCTTGCCATGAGCTATGATTAGTTTAGTTTAGTTTTGTTTTGTTTAAAAAAAGTGTGTGTCTGGGACGCCTGAGTGGCTCAGTGGGTTAAAGCCTTTGCCTTCAGCTCAGGTCATGATTCCAGAGTCCTGGGATCGAGCTCCGCATCAGGCTCTCTGCTCAGCAGGGAGCCTGCCTCCTCGCCCCCCCTCTCTCTCTGCCTCTCTGCCTACTTGTAATCTCCGTCTATCAAATAAATAAATAAAATCTTAAAAAAAATAAACAAAATAATAAAATAAAAAATTGAAAAAAGTGTGTGGGTTTAAGAACTAGGCAGATCCAGGTTCAAGTCCTTTGGACCCTAAAAATCCCTGAGCTTCAGTTGCCACATCAGCAAAATGGGTACAGTACTGTGTACCTTGAGGGGTGGGAGGAGAGAAAATGACATTGCCTGGGGGAGGTGGTCATCACTCAGAAACTGATTCTCCCTTCCCTGCTGCATCTTAGCTCACCTGATCTAGTGGAGAGTGCAGCCTAATGAGACCTCTGGAAGTTTCTTGTACATAATTGACACATGGTAGTGTCATAATTGACACATGGAAGTTTCTTGTACATAATTGACACTTGGTAGTAAAATAAAGAGAAAATTAACCAACAGTGGTAAATTGTCAGCACTCAGACCTGGGTAGAGGGAAGCAGGTGAAGCAAAATGAAATGACCCTGATAGGAATGAGGGCAGAGGACACTCTCTTTGGCCGTACTCCCGGAGTCATGGAAACGTCCCTGGCTGTTCCAGAATGCAACAAAACACCCCATGGAGGGATAGAGGGCACGTTCTTCCTTAACCTTGCATGTACTTTCCTTTTACAAACCTTAACCTATCCTGGAGAAAGCAGGTCTGTCCTCTTATGGGGTCAATTCTGTATTTAGGTTAAATCTATACCAGGATATTTACTGATTTATATAACTCCAGAAATATAAATATATGTTCTGTTTTTGGCAAAAAAAAAATTGTACCTACAAAACTGTGATAGGTCAAAGTTCTATTAATCAGATACTATGATGGATAGTTTGGAAACAGAACTCTTTGTAGCAGTTGATAGGAAGTGAATAGGAGTTTGGGGAACTGAAGTCAGCTCTAAAACCAAGACTGCAGATCATAACAGAAGAAGAGACAAAGGCGTCCTTAAAGTCCTAGGTAATGGGTGGTATTTATTGGGCACGTACTGTGTGCCAAGTTTTATGACTTTATGCTTCCCTCCTCCTTTCTCATTAGTATTTCTCTCCCTCTCTTTTTTTAAAGATTTATTCCTTTATTTGAGAGAGAGCAAGGGCGTGGGTGGGTGGGAGCAAAGAGGGAGAGGGAGCACATTTTAAGCAGGCTGGCTCCCCACAAAGCCTGGAATCAAGACCCAGGCCTCCCAGGACCCTGAGATCAGGATCCGAGCCAAAATCAAGTCACATGCTTAACTGACTGAGCCACCCAGACCATCCATATTACTCTTTTTTTTTTTTTAAAGATTTTATTTATTTATTTGACAGAGATCACAAGTAGGCAAAGAGGAACACAGAGAGAGAGCGAGAGGAGGAAGCAGGCTCCCCGTAGAGCAGAGAGCCCGATGCGGGGCTTGATGCCAAGACCCTGGGATCATGACCTGAGCCGAAGGCAGAGGCTTCAACCCACTGAGCCACCAGGCACCCTCATATTTCTCTTTTTATAAATATTTTTTAGTATGAGAGCACTGATCTAAAAAAAAAAAAATCTGACTTAGCTTAATGTATTACTTTAAGGCAAACATTCTTGTCACTACTACCCAGTCAAGTTTTCTTGCTTCATATATTTTGAAGCTATGTCATTCGGTGCATAAACAATTTGGATTTTGCTTTGTCATAATAAAATGTTGTAAGTAGTGAAAGATGAACTAAGATGTAAAGAGTTTCTCCTACGCTATTTCTGTCTCTGGCGACAGAGTTCCTGAAAATAGTTTGTTGCTAGAATGTTCCCTCTTTGTGGACACATAAATAATGGTGGCTCAGCAAGGTAAACACCTATAGTAGGAATTCCCTTTTTTCAGTAATGATTCCTCCATATATCATGTCAGGGAGGCTTGCAGACCAGCAGCTTTGAGAGTAGACTGTGGATTTAGATCAACCAGTTCCTTTCTTGTGGGGCTTGGGCAATCCACTTAACCTCTCTATGCCATTTTCTCTTCTACAAAAAGGGCTGTCTATGGCCACTTCGTTGATACTGTAGCTATGCAAGGCTACATGAAAATATTTTGGGAGAATACATAATACAGTACTTGGCATATAGTCAATAGACAATAAATCTTATAATACTGTATCATTGCTGTCTTGTTATATTACCTCACTTGGACTCAGGCTCAGTTTAACGCACCTAGTGTATTAATTAACCCCCCCTGCCATGGACCATTGTACAGTGAGCAGATGCTGACTGACCCTGATTCCTGAGGTCTTTTCCTTTCTTACAGCACAAGTGTGCATTGCAGTCATCGTGATACTGATTGTATACAACTATTGGTTCCTCTATGTCCCTTATATGACATGGCTTTACTTTGACTGGAATACCCCAGAGCAAGGGGGAAGGAGATCCAATTGGGTCAGAAGCTGGACCGTTTGGAGATATTTTAAGGACTATTTTCCGATTCACGTGAGTAGAATTGTTTTATGTTGTACTATCTTGAACTGGGAGAAGAGTGGAAATTTGTTTTCATCATAAATAGTTCAAGCTTTTCTCTTTGCAGAGGGAGAAAGCCTACAGATCAGCCCAAATTTCTAAATGGGAACTGAGCTAAATTAACACCATTTTGAAAGCTATGTGCGGGGGGACTCTGGGCTCAAGAAATAGTTTACACATTTGGAAACAGCTCTAACCTAGAGAACTAAACAAGTCATGTTTTCTCTTTCCTTTTTTGTTTGTTTGTTTTTAATATTTATTCATTTATTTGAGAGAGAGATAGCAAGAGAGAACACAAGCAGAGGGGAGAGTGAGAAGCAGCCCCCCCACCACCTCCCCACCTGCTTCCCCACCAAGCAGGGATCCCAGTGTGGGATCCCAGGACCCTGAGATCATGACCTAAGCAGAAGGCAGACGCTTGACTGACTGAGCTACCTAAGTGCTCCTCTGTTTCCTTTTGACATAAAAACTAATCATGAGTTTCTTGGTTTCTTACTGGAACCTAATCTGAACCTTTTTTTTTCTTTTTTAAATCTCACTATATATGGTAGCTTATCAAAACCTTCGATTTGGATCCAAGTCACAACTATATATTTGGGTTTCACCCCCACGGAGTGCTTGTTGCTGGAGCCTTTGGAAATTTTTGTACAAATTATTCAGACTTCGAGGAGCTGTTTCCTGGCTTCACTGCGTATCTTCATGTGCTCCCATTTTGGTTCCGCTGTCCACTCTTTCGAGACTATCTGATGACCAGTGGTAAGTGAAGGCAGATTCTTATTTCTCCAGTGTTTGAGGGTGGTGGGATCACACAGGATGTTCCCTCCCAAACACAGGTTTATAGTTTCTTTCATTTTTTTAAAAAAAGATTTTACTTACTTATTTGATGGAGAGACTGAGAACACAAGTCAGAAACAGAGAGAGGGGGAAGCAGGCTTCCTGCCAAGCAGAGAACCTGATGTGTGGCTTAATCCCAGGACCCTGAGATCATGACCTGAGCTGAAGGCAGAGGCTTAGACCACTGAGCCACCCAGGTGCCCAGGTTTATAGTTTCTTAGTTAAGCCCTGTGTCTGTATCCCTGTCTGATTCTTCCCATGCTGCTTAGATGTTTCTTGTCTCCCCCACTGGACTGGAAGTTTCAGGAAGACCCAGACTATTTCCTTTTTTCCCCACTCCTTTCTAGCATAGGGCCTGGGATATAGGACTGTTCAATAGATGTTAATTCAATGCAAGAATAAATTGATGAATGCATTTTGTATATCCAGATATGGAAGAAAGAATCTTGGGTCAAACAAGTGATAGATTGCACCTTTGGAGAAGCACTTTGCCTGTGTTTATTAGCATTAGAGATGGAAAATAGCCTCCAATATGTCTTGAAGTAACAGCCGTGCATAAATGAAGCATACTCAGTCTGAGTTTTTCTTCCCAGATTAAGTAGAACTTGGCTCAGAACTGAGTTCATTCTACTCTGCTACTCTGAACTAGTGGAAGACTCTTTGATCGATGAAACCATGATTCTACCAATTCCAAGAATAAAATTGAGCTGAAATACTATAAAGACATATATGAGTGTGTACAGAGGCTAAGCTTGTGTGAACAGCTCTCACGTCGATTTGAGAGGTTCAATTTATTTGATTTTTTAACCCGACCAACTTATTGACTCAGCATGAACTACAGAATCTTACAAAGTGCTTTATGTTTATCATCATCATCTACGTTAACTATTGTTGTCTTGCATTTCAGGGATATAAAGAAAAGTGGGTAGCCTTTTTTTGAAAATGTGTAATTTCAGGATAAGCGGCATATTCAAAGATAGAATTTACCAGGGTCTCCCAGGTTTTCATTAGTTCCTATTAATCTCTCAAGTCTCTGTTGTCATTGTATACCTGATAGGAAATCACTAACCACCAGAGGACTGGGATCCCTGGCTGGGTTTTCAGGTTCTGCATACAGACGGACCTTCACCCATAGGGCCCTGGGCTCTCTGTCCAGTCTGGCTGTCACTGCATGTGGCCTCTAGAGGGCGCACCAAACCTCCAAACTACTATACAGGCCAAAAAATCCCTCCCTTGTTTTGTAGACGTTGATTGGGTTAGTTTTTTAAGAGGAAAAAAAATTAAAGGGAAATTTTTTAAATTTCAAAAAAGGCACAGAAATATATTTCCAATATACTGTTTTCTGATTCCAAGCTGCAAGTGAGTTTGGGTAGTGGTAACTGAGAGCAGGTGTGGCAAATTTATGGTACAAGAGATGTATAAACACCCCTTTCCGTGGCCATGTCAGATACATATAGTCAACCTTAAGAGTCTTTCTCCCATATAGTGCCCTTGGAGTCATTGCCATTTGCTTGAGATGGCATCTGAGATTAAGCTTGTCTGTTCTTTCTGGTTTATGACGTCATGGGATCTTTTCCTTTCTGCCATCACCTGAGTTATCTCTAAAAGCTAGATTAAAAATATCCAGACTAAAGCTAAATAAAATATCCAAACTTGTAGCTACATAAAAGCTAAAATAAAGCTAAATAAAGTTAAATAAAAATATCCAAATTTGTACCTGGTAGAGCCTTAGGGTGTCCTTATCTCAAAGTTTGGAGAGTTCTCAATTTTTAACTAGAACCAGCTTCCAGGATGGCCCCTAGTCCAAGGCTGCCTTTCTACTCTATGCCTGGATTGGTGGCTCTCTCTCTGGGTGTGAAAGACAGACAGACATGTGTACCAAACCTCATGCAGTAAAGAAGCAATAGAGGGGTGTCTGGGTGGCTATCATTAAGCGGCTGCCTTTGGTTCAGGTCATGATCTCAGGGTCCTGGGATCGAGCCCCACATCCGGCTCTCTGCTTGGCAGGGAGCCTGCTTCCCCCTCTCTCTCTACCTGTTGCTCTGCCTACTTGTGATCTCTCTCCTATCAAATAAATAAATAAAGTCTTAAAAAAAAAAAAAAAAAAGCAGCAGCAGCAATAAAGTTTCAGAGGTCCTTTGCTGACCAGTGCCTGCTTTACTCTTACCCGAGGGATTTCTGTCACTGTAAGTCCCCATAAGTCGCCCCTCCAAACTATTCCTCTGTGGTCCATTTTGGTGAATCTCTGCTCATCAGCCAGGGCACATTCTGTGTTTCAAGGCTCATGTTCCTTCCCATGTGCCCAGTACGGCTCAGCAGGTAGCAGAGATCAGATCACAACAGCCACGTATATAGCCCAGATGAGGTCGCTATGAAAAACAGCTGATGGATTCGACAAGACTTACAGACTGATGTGGCCTCATGAAGGTAGCAACTATATATGTCGTATCATCAGCATCTAGCATCGTGTCTTGCCTGTAGCAGGTGCTCAAGAAGTGTTTTGAATGAGAGAATGAGTGATGAGTCAGCGTGGTTGCTAAGAAGAGGGGGGTATGTATGGGAGGAGCCTATACCTCTGATTTGTGTGACAAGATAGGTGATGGTCCCATTCACCTTGAGAGGTAATGTTGCAAGAAGAACACAGTGCATTGGGTTTGGAAACATGGAGTTTGTGGTGTCTTTGAGTTGGTAAGGTAGAAATGTCCATTGGGCCATTGGAAGTGTGGGTGTAGAGCCTCAGGAGGAAAATGTCCCAGGAGATGGATTTGGGAGAGTTCAGCACACTAAGTGGTACTTGAATCCGTGTTCGTAGATAACATTAGAAGATATTAGAGACTCTGAAGGAGCCTTAGTTCAGCCTACTGTAACAGAATACTATAGACTGGGTGACTTAAATAATAGACATTTATTTCTCACTCTTCTGGAGGCTGGTGTCCAAGATCAAGGCTCTGGCAGATCTGGTGTCTGGTTAGAGCTCCTTTCCTGGCTTATGGATAGTCATCTTGTTATGTCCTCTCTTCCTCTTTTTGTAAGGACACTGATCCCATCTTGGGGGCTATGTTCTCATGACCTAGTTACTTTCCAAAGGCCCTACCTCTTAATACCTTCCTACTGGGCATTAGGGTTTCAACATAGAAATTTTCGAGGAATACAAATATGCAGATCGTAGAGCTCTAAGTCATAGCAGCATTTAAGGATGGTCTATAAAGAGAGCCCAGAGAGGGAACTGAGAAGTGGCCGGAGGAGAGCTGGTGTCTGGAAACTCAGAAGGCCCCCCTTTCCAATGGAATTAATGCCTCCAGCTCCCACTCCAGGCATGCAGGGCAGAATGGCAATGTCTTGAACTCAAGAGAAGTTCAAACCCATTGAGACTCAGGTTCTCTACCCTCTGCCTCTTTAGTAAGTTGTTGGTCACTCAGAATCCTGCCTTATTTTATATTCCCCCAGTAATAGGCACTTATAGTAAAATGAGCATATAACTGTCCTTTAAGAAATGAGGTGTATTGTGTCTTAATAAAGCCTGCCTGACACATTCTTTTATGACTCAAAAAATGGATAAAGCCATGAATGGAAGGAAACAATAAGACTTTAAAAAGCAATTATCTCTGTAATACAGGTCATGAGTGGCTTGTTTTTTTTTTTTTTTTCCTTTAAGAGTTCATGACTTTTTCCTCCACGAGGAAAAAGTACTTAGTACATTCAAAATCTGACAAGGAATCTTTAAAGTTATTTTTATGTGGGAAAGCCTGGTACAAGACTGAACAATTATATAACTATCTTAAACAAACAATTTATCAAAGTCAGACTAGATATTTTGGAACCATGTAAAGATCTGATTATTTGTCAGATGTCTGAATTTTTAAAATCGTTTACATTATAAATCTAGATTTGGGAAATAAGAATCCACATAAAATATCTGAAAACAGGTCCTTGTGTGTTCAGAAGGTCCAGTGCAACCTCTTTGGTTCTGAACCAGGATTCACCAGGGTAGTGATCAAGGCCACCATATACAGCTATCCAGGTTGTGCACTGAACAACCTGCAGAGGGCAGAGGGCATCTTTCACTTATAGTGCAATGTGAATAGAGTCCACAAGATGCAGAGGGCATCTTTCACTTATAGTGCAATGTGAATAGAGTCCATAGAGTTGAGCAGTATACAACCTACCCAGATAAGTGATAGATCTAAAAACAAGTGATATTTTAAAGACCTAACCCATCATCTGCCAAAATAATGTTTTATTAATGGAATATATTACCAAAGATCCAGCTGTGACAAAATTATAAACTACAAGATGTTCCAAATGTAAGCAGAATAGGGAATTTTGTTAAATGTTCGCTGATGCCATTGAATAGTATGATAAAAACTTTTTAATTTTTAAAATAAATAATTAGCCTTTTGTTTTATTCACTAAGGGTCAGTCTCAGTTTCTAAGAAAAGTGTGTCCCATGTGCTGAGCAAGGAGGGAGGTGGAAACATTTCAGTCATTGTTCTTGGGGGTGCAGAAGAATCACTGGATGCCCATCCTGGAAAATTCACTCTGTTCATCCGCCAGCGGAAAGGATTTGTTAAAATTGCTTTGACCCATGGGTAAGTAACTTCTCATTTCAGGTACCTGGGTCAGAGAAATTAAGATGTTATTAAATGAACACAAAGAAAGAAAGTAATTTTTCTAGTCCTTAAAGACAGACTTCCTCTTAGTCGACCTTACAATAAAAGCAGATGTGGATATTCATGGGAAATGGTATACAGCCTTCCCACTAAGGTAGCTCAATTCTGTTGCATCCAGAAGTTAAACGCACCTTTAAAAACTAAGCAAACAGGGTGTCTGGGTGGTTCAGGCAGTTGGGCATCTGCCTTCAGCTCAGGTCATGATCCCAGGTCCTAGAATTGAGCCCCACGTTGAGCTGCCTGCTCAGGGAGGAGTCTGCTTTTCTCTTTCTCTTGCCCCTCTCTTCCCCACTCATTTTCTCTCTCTCTCTCTCTCAAGTAAATAAATAAACTCTCAAAAAAAAAAAAGCAAGCAAAAATTCTGAAATTTTATACACGGAGTATAAATTTCCAGCCAAATGAACAAATGAATCATGGCCTGAATTATAGGTGGGAAAGAAACTTCCTGGACCCTTGATTTTTCTGTGGAATAAAATTCCGCAGATCACTAAATGGCTAAAATACCGCCCCAAAGGATTTCAAGTATAAGTCAGTCGCATTGTGTGGAACATGAAATTAACAGTGCAGACAGACATGGGAACACTGAAAAATTCTTGGTTCACATATTCATCGGTTACGTACAACACCCATCAAAACGCATGCCCAATCATTGAACATTACATCAAAAACTAATGATGACTAGTTGAACTGAATAAATAAATAAATAAAAATATTGAAAGGAAAGAAAAGAAGAATTCTTCGGATATGTTGCAAAAGTCATCTGAACAGAATATAAACACTTAAATTGTTTTCCGTAAAAATTTGTATTCTTGGGGTGTCTGGGTGGCTCAGTGGGTTAAAGCCTCTGCCTTCAGCTCAGGTCATGATCCCAGGGTCCTGGGATAGAGCCCCGCATCAAGCTCTCTGCTCAGCAGAGAGCCTGCTTCCCTTCCTCTCTCTCTGCCTGCCTCTCTGCCTACTTGTGATCTCTCTCTGTCAAATAAATAAATAAAATCTTTAAAAAAAATTTTGTATTCTTCTGCTTTGTTCTTTGTAGCACCTCCTTGGTCCCGGTGTTTTCTTTTGGAGAAAATGAGCTATTTAAACAAGTTAACAACCCTGAAGGCTCCTGGCTTCGAACTGTGCAGGAGAAACTGCAGAAGATCATGGGGTTTGCTTTGCCACTGTTCCATGCCAGAGGAATTTTTCAATACAATTTTGGCCTGATGCCCTATAGGAAACCTATCCACACTGTTGGTATGTATATTGAAGACTAAAGGCTTGTTAGAATAAGTAAAAGTATTACCTTCCTTTGAGCAATGTTATTGTTACTGATTGCAGTGTTAATGCAAGAGAAGGGGCTTTGAATAAGACCTTCCTAAAATAAGAATCCTATAGATGTTATTTGAGCTTCATTTACGATATGCCTTCTGGCTAAGAAATGACTGTATTTTCCATTTGGGACTTGATTACTTTCAGGAATACTACTGTTGAACTACAACAGGGAGAATCCAATTTAGACATAAAGTTCCTAGTACTCTATATGAATCTACTTCTCTGTACCAGCAGATTGGAACATAGCAGTTCTTTGATGAACACATTACATCAGTCTGTTAATAGAGGCAGATTTCTGTGTAATTCACATGCGCCGGTTTCTGTGGCAAAAGCATTTTGGGGGGGCCGCTCGCTGTTTTTATGTGTATTCTAATATGAGCTGATTTTATTTCAAAAAGTGGTATACTGGGGGGAATTGAGATGGGGGAGGAGGGTGACAGACTGTTGATAGAAGGAGCAAGGCGCAGAGTAATGAGCCCTTCACACTGGAAGTGACCTGGATTGCTGAGCGGGAGACAGCACAGAGCCAGATGCTGATAGCACCGTTAACCAAACTGTGTGCTTGATCTGAAACTGAAAGTAACAGTTTCACTGTGGATGGTCCATTAAATGACATTCAGAATGTTTTTAGATCTGTTTCATTCGCATGGGATTTTACCACTTACTGTCAGTTTCTGAGAGCCTTGTGTTTCCTGTGCAGTCACGTGACACTATTTTTAAATCCCGTATTTAATTCAAATGGAATGTTAACGCTGTTGATTAGTTAGTGTAATGGGAACAGGGAGATAAGTCTGCAGTTGTGTTTTTCCAAGATAAGCTGGTTACATTTCTTTGGCATAATGTATATTTTTTTGACCAGATAATCAACATGGTTAGACCATGATTTTTCTTCGTTGTAATATTAAATAGTCATTTTTGGTCCCTTATGGGCAAAGTACTATAATTGGCGTTTTGGGGGATATAGGGAGAATTGAAAGACATGATTTTTAGGAACTAGAAGTTTGATTAAGTGCAACTCATACACGTATGAAGTTAGTTGCTGATGTTGAAAGCTAAGTGTATTTTGTTGATTTAAATGATTATAGTTATCGCCTGGTGGGGATGAACTTTAGTGTTTTTTTTTTTTTAACTCTAGTTTTAAGTTAAGTGGTCATCATGTGAAGCAGCCTAGTTATAACTCTACTGACAAATAATTGGTCAGGGGTCAAATAAAAATGATTGAATCCGAATTTGTTTTTGAGACTAGAAAACCTAGAGCTCTTGTTTTCACTTGTGCCTATCTAACATGCTAACATTCTAACTTCAAGAGTTAGAATAAGAGAAAATTGCTTCAGTCTATCCTTCCACTTACCTCCCAAATGATTAACATCAGAAATACCATATCTAGTCTCTAGCATCCTCAGTATCCTGCTGTTCCTTGAAGCCTCTTAAAAACCAAGCTGAGAATATGAATGTTTATTACATAAAATCTCAGCTGCCACGAGTTTGATTTTATGGCGGTAGAGTGGGAGTCAGATGATTGAGAGCAGCCGGATTTGGGTGAACCAGACCCTCACAGACTGTGTGCAGAAAAGACTTTCATTTGAGGGTGACTGGATGGCTCTGTCGTTAAGTGTCTGCCTTCAGCTCAGGTCATGATCTCAGGGTCCTGGGATTGAGCCCTGCATCGGGCTCCCTGCTCAGCAGGAAGCCTGCTTCTCCTTCTCCCTCTGCTTGTGTTCCCTCTCTCACTGTGCCTCTCTCTGTCAAATAAATAAATAAAATCTTTTTTTTTTTTTTAAATGAGACTTTCATTTGGAGGATGCTTGGCTGGTAAGTTGGTAGAGCACACAACTCTCAATCTATGGATATATGAGTTCAAGCCTCATGTTGGGCATGGAGCCTCCTTAAAAAAATAAATAAATAAAATGGAGACTTTTATTTATTCCATAAACAGAAGCAAAGCTATGTCTCAATCCAATGCAATGCGATATGGTAACAGTGATCTAAGTTACTATGTTCATTTCTTTCTTTCTTTTAAGATTTTATTTATTTATTTGACAGAGACACAGTGAGAGAGGGAACACAAGCAGGGGGAGTGGGAGAGGGAGAAGCAGGCTTCCCGCTGAGCAGGGAGCCCGATGTGGGGCTCGATCCCAGGACCCTGGGATCATGACCTGAGACAAAGGCAGACACTTAATGACTGAGCCACCCAGGCGCCCCTCTGTGTTCATTTTTATTTTAAATCAATGCACTGCAAACCCCGAATTGTTTCTTTGCTGACTTCCTGACATAGCCCAGGCAGATCAGGTAGAGTCGAGACCAGCAGGTTATTTTATGGCCCATCTGCTCCCCTTCCATTTAGTTAAGAGTTTGTGAACTTACCTCTCCCTCTTCAGATCAGTAAATGTTAATTCAGTCCATCGTAAATCATCACTTCATCTGTAACCGTCTCAACCACAGCTGTCTGGAGATGCTCAGATTCTCCATCCTGCAGTCTCCCCACATGCCTGGAGACCTCACTTCCTCAGTGACCTCAGAGCATTCATTTCAGTGTTAGTGATTCTTGAATACTAGTGAGAATTATTAACACTAGGGATTTTGTCTGTTAATATCCTACTAATTAAATCCTCTTAAATATGTGTTCTTGGGCACCTGGGATGGCTCAGTTGGTTAAGCTGTTACCTTCAGCTCAGATCATGATTCTAGGAGTCCTGGGATAGAGTCCCATATCGGGCTTCCCCTGCTATGCCTGGAGCCTGCTTCTCCCTCTCCCTCTCCCTCTCTGTGCCACTCTGCCTGCTTGTGCTCATGCTCTCTCTCTCTCTCCCTATGTCAAATAAATGATAAAATCTTTTAAAAAATAAATAAAAAATAGATAAAAATAAAAGTGCCATCATGAGGTCACACTTACCCTCTCTGCATATTTCTTAAACTACACCTTGCTAAACCATCAGGTTTCTCTGTGTCCTCCATCAAAACCATCTTCCCTATTTTTAAAAACATTTTATTTATTTATTTGACAGTCAGAGATCACAAATAGGCAAGGAGGCAGGCAGAGAGAGAGGGGAAAGCAGGCTCCCTGCAGAGCAGAGAGCCTGATGCAGGCCTCGATCCCAGGACCCCGGGATCATGACCCGAGCTGAAGGCTGAGGCTTCAGCCCACTGAGTCTCCCAGGTGCCCCTCATCTTCCCTATTTTTTAAAAAGATATTTAAAAAAAAAGATATTTTTTATTTATTTGAGAGAGAGGGTACGCAGACACAAGAAGGGCAGAGGGAACAGGGACAAGCAGACCCCTCTCTGAGCATGGAGCCCAGGGTTTAATCCTAGGATCTCGAGATCATGATCTGAGCTGAAGTCAGTTGCTTAACTTACTAAGCCACCCATTTTTCCCCTTAGCTGAGGGTCACTCAGTGGAAATAATTTGTGAAGAAGATACCATATATTAGCTTCTGCACAGCAAAGGAAACAATCAACAAAACTAAAAGACAGCCTACTGAATGGAAGAAGATATTTCCAAATGACATCTCTGATAAAGGGTTAGTATCCAAAATATATAAAGAAGTTATACAACTCAACTTCCAAAAAACAGTCCAATGAAAAAATGGGTAGAAGACATGAAAGAATGTTACTTCAGAGAGGAAATACAGATGGCCAATGGACTGGTGAAAAGACACTCAACATCACTCATCATCAGGGAAGTGCAAATCAAAACTACAAGATAACACCTCACAGCTATCAGAATGGCTAAAGTAAAAACACCAGAAACAATAAGTGTTGGTGAGGATGTAGAGAAAGGGGAGCGCTTTGCGCTGTTGGTAGGAATGCAAACTGGTGCAGCCACTGCGGAAAACAGTACAGAGGTTCTTCAAAAAGTTCAAAATGAAACTACCCTATCACCCAGCAATTGCACTACTGGGTATTTACCCCCCCAAAAAACACTACTTAAGAGGGATGCATGCACCCCTGTGTTTATTGCAGCATTATTTACAATAGCCAAGTTACGGAGGCAGCCCAAGTATCAGTCATCAGATGAATGGATAAAGAAAATGTAGTATATATATGCTGCAGAATATTATTCGGCTGTAAAAAAGAATGAAATCTTGCCTTTTGCAACAACATAGATGTAGCTAGAGTATAACGCTGAGCAGAGTAAGTTAAAGAAAGACAAATACCATATGATCTCTCTCATATGTGGAGTGTAAGAAACAAAACAAATAAGCAAAAGAAAAAAAAAAAAGAACCCAAGAAACAGACTCTTAGCTAGAGAGAATGAACAGAGGAGAGGTCGGTGGAGGGGGTAGAGGAAATAGGTGATAGGGATTAAGAGTACATTTATGATGAGCACTGAGTACTGTATAGAATTGGTGAATATTGTATACCTGAAACTCATATAACACTGTATGTTAACTATACTGGAATTAAAGTAAAACATTTAATAAAAAAGTAAAATAAGATATACCATATATTTTCACATTTCACAATAGTATGCAATTTACATATTTTGTTATTGTCAGTTTTATTTTTATTTATTTATTTATTTTTAAAGATTTTATTTATTTATTTGACAGAGAGAGATCACAAGTAGGCAGAGAGGCAGGCAGAGAGAGAGGAAGGGAAGCAGGCTCCCTGCTGAGCAGAGAGCCCGATGCAGGACCCTGAGATCATGACCTGAGCTGAAGGCAGAGGCTTAACCCACTGAGCCACCCAGGTGCCTCCCAAGAAGGGATAATTAAAAGAAGTTTAGACTCAAAAAACAATGTGCAAGGAATTGCAGGCTCCTGGAATTACTTTGTTTCTACTATATAGAGCTCCAGGAGGGCAGGGATTTTGTCTTGCTGTTCTCTGCTGTATTCCCCATGCCCCGTGGGTAGTGGCTGCAGACACATTTGTAAACAAATCATTCTTCAGTTATGCCTTTCTGATTTGTAAGTTTTCAAATATCTAACAAGTACCCATTAAAATTTGTAAGGGAAGCTAAAGTTAAAATCAAGTTGTAGAGCCAGTACAGGTAGTATGACGGGAAGTTACGTGTTTGGGGAGAAAGTAAGAGGCAAGGCTATTTGCCATTGAAAGGGGGAGGTTTCTATTCAAAGGTTCAGAAAAGTTTCCTGAACAGTAAAATGAACTCCTGTGTGCGTTTCTCCCACACTCACCAGTTGGTAACATTTTGCTACGGTTTTTATCTCTCTTTAACGATGTGATAAATACACTCTTTCCAGTTATCACTGAGCTGTTGGAGTGTGTGCAAACATGACATTTGCTCCTATGTATCTCTTTTAAGAGCAAGATGATTCTGATCTATAATGTCAGTGCAATTCAGGAAATCAAACGTTGATAAAGTACTGTTAACCAGTGTACAGTGTGTATTTAAATCTCACCAGTTGCCATAATAATTTCCTTGTTAGCTGTGCTTTTGGTGGGTATCAGGGGTGGGCGGGGGGGTCAAGTGTTTTCCCACAGCAGGATCATACATTGCATTTAGTTTCCACATCTCTTCAGCCTGCTTCAAACTGCATTAATTTTTCTTTTTCTTTTCTTTTTTTTTTTTAAAGATTTTATTTATTTATTTGACAGAGAGATCACAAGTAGATGGAGAGAGAGGCAGGCAGAGAGAGAGAGAGAGGGAAACAGGCCCCCTGCTGAGCAGAGAGCCCGATGCGGGACTCGATGCTAGGACCCTGAGATCATGGGACTTGATGCCAGGACCCTGAGATCATGACCTGAGCCGAAGGCAGCGGCTTAATCCACTGAGCCACCCAGGCGCCCAAACTGCATTAATTTTTCAACTTCCTTTCTGTCTTTATGACATGAGCAATTTGGAGTAGTGTAGGTCAGTGGTTTGTAGGTCAACTTGGGTTAGTGTGTTTCACCATGAGTATATTCCAGTTATGCATATGTGGCAAGAATTACACAGAAATGATGTGTCATCCTCAGTATGTCATATCAAGAGGCTCTTGCTGTCAATTTGTCCCATTGTTGGTGATGCTCATTTTGATTACTTGAGTGGGGTGTTTGCCAGGTTTCTCTACTATAAAGTTAAATCACAAAGATTTATCTACATAAATTTTTACATATATTATGTTAAATATTATGTTTATATATATTATATTTATATTATGTTTATAAAGACTTTTCCTTTTCATGAACAAGTAACCTGGGGATGGTGTCACTTAGACACTGTGTAATTATTCTGTTCATCAGACTTTACTTGATGGCTTTAATAGCCATTGATAATCCTTGCCTGAATCAATTAAGGAAGTCATGGTTGCAAACTGGTGATTTTCTGGCTCTAGTATTCCTTCTATATTAATTATTTGGCTGTCCATCTTCCCAGTGTTAGATTATTTGAATTCTGGATATCCAGGGAGGTTTATCAGCTGTGTGTGCGTGTGGCATGGGAAGGGTTCTCATCCCGTCCTGTCCAGCCTCACCATGTCCCCTGACTTCATAACTCCTCAGTCTGCCTTTTGATTATGGATGTGATAGAAGTGTTTGTTTCATTTTTATACTTATGGCAAAATTGAAAGATAGAATCACTGCCATTAGGAAATTGATTCTTTCCACTGCAGGCTCAATATGATGGTAGCCGCTACGCTCAGGCACCAGCTACATAAAGAAATCAGTATTGACATTAAGAAGCTGTTTATCATACATCAGCTAAAATTTACAGATGGAGGTAATGTGGGTTTGGGGCCTGATTCAGGGTGCTTCCTTTCTCGTCCCTGAGCGTCAGATTTTACATCTCTGAAGGAGAGACTCTTATAATTGTCCTGTCTTGTCTTAGGGTTATTCTGGGGATCAGATGACATGGTGTGTGGGGAAGTGCTCCATACGCCCCAGGTCCTGAGAGAGCACTGGTTGGTGCAGGAGGCCTGGCCAGATTGTTGGGAGCTATTAAATGTGTTTCCATCTCCCTGTGTAAGTATTCTTGCCAAAGTGTTCATCTGAATCAGACTGTGAGGAAACAGACAAACCCAGATTAGGAGACATTATATTAAACAATTGGCCTGGATTCATAAAAAATACTAACGTTGTAAAAGACCAAAAGGAGAGAGTACCCAAAGACACAACAGCTGTCATAGGGAGAAGCAACTGTAAGGATATCACTGAGACAACTCATCAAGTTTGAATGTAGATTTGGTACAAAAGAATATCACATAGAGGTTAAGTTCCTTGGGTATGATAATAGTGTTAAAAAGGACAGTGTTTTGGTGGCGCCTGGGTGGCTCAGTGGGTTAAAGCCTCTGCCTTTGGCTCAGGTCATAATCCCAGGGTCCTGGGATTGATCCCCGCCTCAGGCTCTCTGCTCAGCAGGGATCCTGCTTCCCCTCCCTCCCCCCCACTTGTGATCTCTGTCTGTCAAATAAATAAATAAAATCTTTAAAAAAAAAAAAAAGACAGTGTTTTTGCTCTTAGTTACTTCATGCCGAAATAGGATAAGGCTATTGAACAATCGACATCTACAGCTTATCATCAAACAGGTCTACAAAAATAAAAATACATATGTATATACACACAGGGCAGTGTGCAAAAGATATTAAGAACCTGTGAGTCTAGAGGAAGAGTATGCAGGTACTTATTGCATTATTTGTTCTGTAATTTTGAATTTTTTAACATAAAGATAGGGAAAGGAATGTACTTTAATAAAATAAAACTGGTTTGAAAACACTTAAGGACCAAAGTGGTCCCTTATATTTCAAGTCATTATTATATTCTGATGGCGGGGGTGGTGGTGGGGAAGCTGGCCAAGGGATTCTCTGAAATAGAAAGGAAAGGGAACCTAATTTAAATTTAAATGTAAAGTAGGGATTTCAGGAGATAAAAATGTTAGGGGGATTAGTATGGTACCCAATACAGCCCATTAAGTGTTCAATAAATGTTCTTGAGTGTGTATGTGTATGGAAGCACACATACATACTCTCTCTCTCCTCACATCTGGCATATTTGAGCCTGCACCATGAGTCTGAGGTTCAGTGAACCCATGTTTCATTGGCACCCACATTTTGACTCTTCCCAAATCCGTGCCAACAGACTGGCCTTTGTCTCATGTACAGCTGTGTAGCATCCAGGAAAAGCCTAATTCCTGTATGGGACTGTTAGAGCTATAAACTGTGGAATGTTCATAATCAAAGAAAAATAGAGAAAAGATTCCTTATTGCAAAAGATCTAATCTTTGCCTCGGTGTGAAGAAAATGATGCCCCTTTCCAAATTTCTCTACGGCCCTGAGCGCAGTGCCCCATGAAGCTGCTCATTCTTCATCTTAGGTAAATACAACACAGCACCATAGAAATGAGGGCAAGGCTGCTGTGTGAGGCCCTAAGTGCATAACTAATCTTGAATTGCTTGATGGAATTGGAAAAAGGAACAAATGGGCATGCCAGCTAGATAAAGCACTGCAACAGAAACAGGAGCATGATGATTCCTGACTCTGCCATGAGGAGATGTGGGCTGATTTTTCCAGGGCAAGGAGTTCTGTTTCTAAGAGCAGTGTGATGAGGCTGGGTTTTTTTTTTGTGTGTGTTTTTTTTCTTTGTGTTGTAAAGAGAGTTACAGGGCAATGTGCAGCTAACTTAGTCTTAGCTTCGTTTTCTTCTCCTTAGTAGTAAAAAAAAAAATCTCCTTTTTGGCAGTGGGTGGGTGGGGAGAATACTGGTCTTTCTAGGGCTCTGGGGACTCTTCTCAGATTTGT
This sequence comes from Mustela putorius furo, assembly GCF_011764305.1. Lineage (NCBI taxonomy): Eukaryota > Metazoa > Chordata > Mammalia > Carnivora > Mustelidae > Mustela > Mustela putorius. The sequence goes on from NW_025421341.1 coordinate 26,222,787, forward strand.
TTTGTGACCTCGGTCTTTATTCCTAAAAAGTAATTGAGAATGATTTCTTACTCTCTAGTCCGATTTTGGATTAGTAGGAGGGGTAGGAGAACCAGTTTTACCTCCTGAATTCCAGTTCTTTTGGTGTAGTTTGGGAATTTCCAGCATCTCCATTTCTCTACAGGTAAACAAGAGAAGGGCAAGGATGAAACTGCCCATCTCACACTTTAAAAGAGAAGTCATGGGCATATTTGAGCTCTCTGGAAGAACCATCTGAAATATAGTGAGCCCATGATTAAGAAAAGAACAGGATTGAAATTAGTTGTATGCAACGAGGAAGTAGTTTCTTCTTTCATAGGAAGTAAAAATTAATAATTCAGAATTCATGAGTCTTAATTAAGCTGAGAACAACACACTTCATCTTCTCAGACCTCTCTTTCTAAGGCCCCCCCACTCCCACTCTGAATAGTTGCACTTGACCTTTCTTTTTCGTCAATTTCACTTAACAGAAGCTAGTTCTATAAAACTGAATTTGCTAGTAGATTGCTATTGCCTAATAGATTCTCAATTCACATGTAGATATCTCAGGGTTTTTTTTTTTTTTTTTCTCTTAAAACAAAAAGGTCAGAGTGAGGAGGAGGCTTTGAGATCATTGAGTTCTACTTTTTTATCCTATGCATGTGATAAGACCAGAGAGGAAGCTACTGCCTAGCTCAGTGTGCTGGTCTAGTCTAGCGGTCTTTGTCTTGGACCAGCTCCTTCCTGTTCCACCCCGTCACCCCATTAGCCTCCCCTCTTCTGTATTTCCAACCACAACTGACAGCAAGACAGTTCCAGTTCTTTCTGTTGGGTTACAAAGGACTGATGTCTACTCTATGTAATTTTGACGTTCAGGCTATCAAAAGAGAACTGTATGGGAGATTCTTGAGACTGGATCTGTTTAAAAACATAGCAATTGGAGAATATTAATACTGCAATAAGGCGATATGTATCTACCATGTATGTCTGTGTATATCTCCTTACTGCAACATTAGATAGATAATCTTCTTAATAATACATTTTGTTATATGTAACAAAATGTATTTCATATATATAACCTATATATATGTTATATATACATACATCACTCTGCTCTGTGCCCCCTTAGGTCCCATACTGATTTCATTTATCACTTCCTTCTTTCTCTGTGCCTTAACATTTGCCTGGTTTTCTCTTAACTCACCACCTTCTGTTACTGACATGGATTTGAACCTTGGATGTAGCATGGAACAAGCTAGGGTAGGCCAGAGGAAACCTCCTCTCTCCCCTCTGAGTTCCATTCTAGTACCCACGGCCCCACTTGGCCTCATGCCCAAGTTAATAGAGGGGAATAGAGAAGCTGTTTGCTGCCCAGCAGGTTACTGAACATCTGTAGGTTTTCAACTCTTGGCATCTGTAAGCAGCAGGGGTTGCAGTGAGCTGGGAGGATCCAGGAAAGCAGATGCCAAAGCCACCTGTATCTTATAGTTTCAAACAGTCTTGAGACACAATCTAAACATCTTTTTAAAAGATGTTTAAAAAAAAATTAGGGATGCCTGGGAGGCTCAGTGGGTTGAGCCTCTGCCTTTGGCTCAGGTCATGATCCCAGGGTCCTGGGATCGAGCCCCGCATCGAGCTCTCTGCTCAGCGGGGAGCCTGCTTCCTCCTTTTTCTCTACCTACTTGTGATCTCTGTCAAATAAATAAACAAAATCTTTAAAAAAATATATTTCTTTATTTGACAGAGAAAGTGATCACAAGTAGGCAGAGAGGCAGGCAGAGAGGGAGAGGGGAAAGCAGGCTCCCTGCCGAGCAGAGAGCCTGGCGCAGGGCTACATCCCAGGACCCTAAGATCACGACCTGAGCCGAAGACAGAGGCTTAACCTACTGAGTCACCCAGGTGCTCCTAAACACCTTTTTAAATATGTATAGAGTTGCCAGGTTAAATAATAATTAGCTCATTTTTCATTATAGGTAAAACACAAATGCATTCTCATTGTAGGAAATTCCTACAATACAGATAAAGTGAAAAGTCTCCCACCTTTACCTTCGTTCCTTCCTAGAAGTAATGGTTATTAGTCTCTCTTTCTAGATTTTTTTAAATGCACTAAAGCTTATGATGCACCTTGGTATATAAATGTCTTTTCATAAATAGGATCCTACTGTATTATTTCACAACTTTTTTCCCCACTTCTTACATTTTAGACCTCGATGTGTGTGTGTGTGTGTGTGTGTGTGTGTGTACACATATAATTTCATTTTTTTAAAAACTGCTGCCTAGGATTCTGTTGCATGAACGTTCTGTGGTTTACTTAAGAAATTTTCTACGGAGACTTCTGCTTCGTTTTGTTTTCCACTCTTAACAAACAGTGGGACTCTTGTGATTGTGTGTGTCTTCTATTACGGATTCTTAGTTGTGAAGATACACATTCCTTAAATTAAAAAGAGTCAGAGGAGAGGGCCGATGCCTGATGACTCCAGACTTCGCAGTCGGTCACAATAGGGCACTGTGGCCGGGCTGCCAGCTGTACCAGAGGGACAGGGCTGGTGACGTTCATACACAGCTATGCCCTCTTATCTCACAGCTGTGCTCAGTCCAGTAGTTCACTTGACTCAGAGTCAAAACCACCAGAGGCCTTCCCCTGCAGCGACTGCGGAGAAGGAAAGTTCTTTATTGGTTCTCAAGTGGGATGGTGTGACTCTTGGAGGCAGCCAGTGAAATGAACCAGGGATTAGAGCAGGCGGATTCTGATTGGTCGATCTCTCTCCCCCGGGCCGTCTGTCCGGTCCGTGAGGGGCAGCTGGTGCAGGTGCAGTGGTTTCATTTCCTTACTTCAGATGCATTCTCTTTTTTTGCAGTTGGCCGTCCAATCCCTGTGCCTCAGACCCTGCACCCAAGCCCAGAGCAGATTGAGGAGTTGCATCAGACCTATATGGAAGAGCTGAGGAAGCTATTTGAGGCCCACAAAAGGAAATATGGCATCTCGGAGCACGAAACTCTCATTTTTAGATAACTACTCTTAGAAGGCATACAGAGGAGGAGAGAATATCCGATTGGAGGATACATCATTTTAAATAAGGATTTTTTTTTTCTTTCACTCTGGAATCAAGATTACAACTGAAAAGTATTATTTATGGTGACAAATGTTAATGTCTATCCGTGGGAGATAAAAATACAGTGGGTGACTGTAGGAGAAGGAGGCAGAGGACCATAACCCTTTGGGTGATCCTCATTAGGGAACGTGCAAGCATTTCCCGGGTTAAGAAAAGGTTTAGGATTATTCATTATTCGTGTGCTTAAAAAAAAATTTAAAAAATTAGACCCTTTTACCAAAATCACAAGAATTTAAGGTGGTGTATTCATGAAGTATCACAGCTCTTGTTTAGCACAGCTGAAACACTTAGGAGACAGTGTGTCAAGTAATTTTCCATACCTAGCTAGAGGAGATCATTTCTTTCTTTTTTTTTTTTTTTTCCCCCTGCTTGAACGGAGAATTTTTTGGGTGAATAACATTACTTTTCAGAGTTAGATAACTTGATCCTTTAGGTCCTCTCACCCAACACATTTTTATACAATACTGCAGAATTTCTGTGCAGGTTTTGAAACAGGATGAATCTACCATCTGGAAACCCATGTGGATGAGAGCACGTCTCCTCATTTCTCTTCATGCTTAGAAATGCTCATGCTTGTCATTTGCTCAGAAATTCTGAGCAAATGTTCATTTGCTATATGTTCATTTGCTATATAGACAAGAAGGTCTTTTGGGAGACATGCTTTAGAACATTAAAATTCCAAAAGGTTTTCATGATATTAGAAATGGTTTTAATTTCCTTCCCAAATGGCCTCTTTGAGTAAGGCCAGCTATGAAATAAAGTGTCCTCTCTGGTTGTAATGTGTCCAGTTAGAGTTGTCTGGTCCACGGGAGTGGGAACCCTGTTCCTCCTGTTCACTGACCTCTCCCTAGTGCCTGGGTCCCGCACAAGATAAGTGCTTGTTTACTGAATGTATTTATAGATGAACCCACAAACATTTTTGCCTTAAGATGAAGAATTTTTAAAGCTTTATTTACAATAGGACGAACGTATTATAGACAAGAGCTTCTTTCAGAAGGGGAGAATGTGCTGGGTCTGTTTGTCTCAGAATGGTGATTGACAAGTCAGTCAGTCAGTCTTGTCAGTTGCCTTAAGGAAGAAGAATGTCTAGTTTCCAAATGACCTCCACTGCTGCTTGTTGCTTCTCTCGCTGCTGCACTCTAAGTATTTGAGGACACCTTCACTGAGTTCTAACTTAATAGATCTTCAGGCCTCTGACTGTTAAAACGTCAAGCCCTGGGCTAGAGCCTAAACTGTGTTCAGCATCAGACAGACAAAATCATGCTGGGTAATGTCTTGAGGAGGAAAGCATTTCACAGAGGAAAAAGTGAACCTCCCCCATGGTTCCATTTGAGGTGGTTTTGGCCAGCATCACTCGGGCTTCACGCTCGTTGAGCAATCCTGGAGTCCACTGACCCGTGGCCTTCAAATTAGACCAATTTTATAATCAAAGCAGAGAAGAGGACACAACCTGTTTTCAACAGATGCAGAAAATTGGATTGTAAATCCTTTTTTGGTATTATTCAATACTAGCAAGGCATAAAGGAGCACCATTTATGGAAAATGACACACCCTAGCTGGTTAGGGGTCAGTCTTCGTAAGGCCAATTAACCACCACAACTAAAGACTTTCAAGTTATTTAAAAACCTGTGGGGACTCCTGGGTGGTTCAGTTGGTTAAGCCACTGCCTTCAGCTTGGGTCATGATCCCAGGGTCCTGGGATTGAGTCCCGCATCGGGCTCCTTGCTCGGCAGGGAGCCTGTTTCTCTCTCCGCCTCTGCCTGCCACTCTGCCTGCTTGTGTGCTTTCTCTCTAACGAACAAATAAATAAATAAAATCTTAAAATAATAATAATAATAATAAACCCATGAATTTGGGCCAGGTAAATTTAAAAAAAAATTTTTTTTAAAAGCATGAATTTCTTTCCTTTAGAGAAGTTTGTTAAGTGCTTATGACCCATAGTGGCGATTTCATGTGCTTTCTTTCATGAAGGTATGATGTTTAATCTCCTACTTGGTGGTGGAGGCCAAGCTGACCGCCACCCCCAGCATTAGCTGGATTATCGAGGAAGCAGTTAAAGCCCACATGTAGTGAAACAGAGACACTAAAAATGAGAAAAGTTTTGCTCTGATGAATTTATCTCGAATTTTGCCATTTCTAAAACCCAGACATCAGCAACTTTAATTTTGGCATCTGTAAAAATCTTATTTTTAGGTACAAATTAGGGATTTTTATCTCTTTTTCTTTCTTTGGGTCTCCAGAGGTCTTAATCCAGCCAGAAGTCCTTTCATAAAGTCAAAGCATAGTAGGAAGTTCCTTTATAGTCCTAGAGATTACAGATGAAGATTTGGACATGAATTTTTGCTATAGCACAAGTGTGGGTCATACATGGTATGTGCTAATCCCTTCCTGTTGTTTTCCAGTAACCCATGATTGCCAGTTGTATCTGTCTTTTTATTTATTTATTTTTTAAAGATTTTATTTATTTGTTTGACAGACAGAGATCACAAGTAGGCAGAGAGGCAAAGAGAGAGGAAGGGAAGCTGGCTCCCCACTGAGCAGACAGCCTGACTAGGGGCTTGATCCCAGGACCCTGGGATCATGACTGAGCCGAAGGCAGAGGCTTTAATCCACTGAGGCACCCAGGTGTCCCTGTATCGGTCTTTTTAAACTAAGTGATAAAATGTCTTTCTGGGGCTGGAAGAGGTACTTCAAATAGAATTTGTATATCTTTTTAAAGCAAAAAAACAACAACAAGGCAACTACTATATAACCAACCGGTTGTGCCAGTTTCTCTGGGATGGCAAATACTGAAGCAGTTTTTTATATTTAAAACCAAGGGGTTTGTCAAATACCTTATATGTCAGTTATTTTACTTAATCCTTCCCAAACACTCACAGCCTAGTGCCTTCACAGCATGTATGGGAAGGCGAAGGTCTAACTCCGTCCACAGTTTGCTCACGAGATGGGTTCCGCGTTGGTGGAATCTGTGTCTGGCTGGGTTGGATCCCACCCCCGACGGAGCGCAGGCCTCTGGTGCTCTCTCAGCGAATGCTTATGGCTCTAACCCAGAAGTCTGATAGACTGTGTCAGTGGAAGTCAAGTTCTAGGGCCAAAAGGGGCTTTGTGTCTGGCATGAGTCCTTCTGCAGATGGAGCAGTTGAACCCCAGCAGCTTAACGTGGCTTGACACCGACTCCATGATCATATTCCTCTGCCCTGATGGAACAGGAGGAGATACGGCTCTTCCATGATTGTTGATGAACCCACCTGTGAATCCTCCCGTAAAACCAAAGTATCCAAACATGGAGCGCGATTAAAGATACTCCCAAAATGCAAGGGGTTTAACAACCCTGAAGCAAGCTCTGTTTTTTTGGGACCTGGAACGTTTTTCTTTTTTGAGACTGGTCGGCTGCATTGTTGATTTTTCCCTTCTGCAAGAGCTATTTTGGGGATGTGCACTGGGTAACGTCCAAGGTTTTCAGCAACAAGCTAAGCCACTAGAGCCTTGTGTATGGAGTAGCAGGATAAGGCAAGGTGCTTTATGTCCCCGTGAGAGCCGCAGAGGATTTTTACTTCTCAGTCACGTGACCATTATTACAGGTCAGAGCAGTCCCGTTACTCAGCGGTGGAAGCAAATCTTCTGTCACCTTGCTGACAGCCCTAATCCCATTCTGGCTCTAGCATCATTCAGCTGGGTGCTATTTTATTTTATTTTATTTTACAGCTCTTAGATTCTGGTTAAGAATTTTCTTAGGCTCTCTCTTGAGAATAAAGATAAATCTGACCTTGTATTCCCAAGAGCCATGTAATTCTCCTCTCCTCCGTTTCCAGACCCACTTGGAGCCTTTGGTCTTTCTGGTTGGATTCCAACTGTCCAGTGTGGGGTACAGTCATGCAGAGACAACCAGAAAACACAACTGTGCTATTTTTTTCTACCTTCCAGGGGCTTCTATTTCAAATAATCCTTTAGCCTCTGGTCCTCCACTAAGTGCTGGGTGACCTGGACTCCTTCTTAGGAGTGAATGATCTCCAAGGTCCCATTCACTCTGTCTCTGTGGTCTCTGCCTGGCCCTCATTCTCTCATGGTAATAACATCCAGCAGGAGATGGAGATTTATCCGTAGACTTCTTTTTCCTCTGCCATCCTCCCTTGTATTCCTCTGGACACGCAGAGGGTTCAAATGACTGTCTCCCTTAGCATATGGAAAACATAAATTGCTACGGAGATTTCTCCAGCATCACAGTGGCCTTTAGGCATGGTGTTCCTAAGAAACAGTTTCGTTCTCTATAAATAAAAACTGGAGACATTTATCGAAGTGGTCTCCTTCTTTATATGGCTCAAAACTGTGAAATAACAGTTTATTTCTTGTTAACATCTTTTTAGGAGATGGTGAATTTTTATATTTTCTGTTTTGGATGTGTTGCCGTGTGCTTTTAAAAAGCTCTTGGTTTCTAAAGTGTTGACCAATAAATGTGTTTTGTGCCAGAGTTGTAACTGTGTGGGCGTGGTGTTTGGGCTGAGTGGGATGGTTTTCCTGCCCATGCCTTGCCAAGGCTGGAGGCGCTCGGACCTGGGGATGGATTCAGGCAAGGGAATTGCGGTGGTGGTGTGGGCATTGCCTGAAGAGCCAGGCCTGGAGATCCTCTCCACGGAGAAAAGACAAAACAAAGCGGGGGCAGGGCTAACCGAAAAGTGCAGACAGATGTGCCAGATGAAAGGAGCAGAGGGCAGGAAGAGGAAACAAGCCGGGGAGGGGCCGCGGTGGAAATAGGAGTGAAACTTGTCAGATACGGAAATGTTCAAAAACTCGTAGAAGAATGGATAGATTCCAAATCAAGTGAATCGCCGCTAGTAGGTTTGGGGTTTCTTTTCGGGTGATGAAAATGTTCTGCAATTGGGTTGTCATGATGGCTGTCCCACACTGCAGATATACCAAAAACTCCCAAACACCCCTCTCCAAATGGGAGGATTTTACGATATGTGAATTACATCTCAATAAAGTGGCTTTGTACACTCGAGTCAGTCATACACTTGGCAAAATAACAGAAGAAGCTAAAAACGCAATTTCTTTTTTTATATGTCAGGAGTGAAATTGCCTCCTATGGATGCGTTTTGGATGACAAAGTTTACATTTTGATTTTTGAGACTTGTTGGTGTTTCTGGTGTCTGTTATCAAAATAGGGGTTTGCAATACTCTTTTAAGATATTTTATTGGCTAAAGAACATGCTGAGATTGCCTGGGTGGCTCAATTCGTTAAGCGTCTGTTTTCAGCTCAGGTCATGATCTCAGGGTCCTGGGATCGAGTCCTGCACTGGGCTCCACCTATAGTGTGGGAAGTCTGTTTCTCCCTCTGCCATTCCCCCTGCTTGTGTTCTCTTTCTCTCTCTCTCTCTCTCTCTGAGTCAAATAAATAAATAAATAAAATCTTAAAAAAAAAAAAAAGAACAAAGAAAATGCTGAGTTATTATTGTGTAAAAATACTGTTTGACTTTAATTTTTCCTAGTATTTTATGAATACTGTAGTTAGAATATATAAATAAATATAAATAAACAAAACTGTGGTTAATACTAAGTAAATATTATCCTTTAAAAACCATTAATATTTATTAACCACCTTCAATGTGCCAGATACAGAACTAGGGACTTTAAGTACATTATGACATTTAACTCTTAAAATAGCCCTGTGAGGTCAGTACTATTTTTATCCCATAAGGAATTAGAGTTCAGAGGGGCTAAGAACTTTGCTCAAGATAACCCTCATGGTGGTGGTGGAGTTCAGATGGGATGCCAGGGCCTCTGGCCAGGGCCCTTGCTTTGGACGTAGGGCTCAGGAGCCCTGGGGTATCCACCATCTCTGTCACTAACTCGGGGAAGTGAACTTGACCTATGGAATGAGAAGGTGGAACATGACCACAAAGGTTCTTTATGGGTCCATCTGCTGGTGATTCTGCTCTAAAGCCATCGACATTTCCAAACACTGCTCCCTCTCCCCAACCCCAGCACATATACACACACAGACCTAATAGGCACAGGAGTCCCCCACCCCCGCCTGCGCTGAGAACAACCCGGAGAACCAGTTGTGAGATGGCAAAGTGTTGTGGCCACCCTCGGAAGGACGGGTAAAATAGTTTCATAAGTGGGCTAATATTTATTGTCAAAGTTAATCATTTAAAATGTTAGCTTAAGAACACCTGCCTAGTTTAAAGTGTTGACTGATTGATTGATTGTAGCTGTGGTTGCATGAAGCATTAGCTGGGGTAAGCTCATTTCTCCAAACTGTCTTTTTTTTTTTTTTAAGATTTTATTTATTTATTTGACAGAGAGAAATCACAAGTAGATGGAGAGGCAGGCAGAGAGAGAGAGAGATGGAACAGGCTCCCTGCTGAGCAGAGAGCCCGATGCGGGACTCGATCCCAGGATCCTGAGATCATGACCTGAGCCAAAGGCAGCGGCTTAACCCACTGAGCCACCCAGGCACCCCCAAACTATCTTTTTAAATTGATTTTATTTTGGGTACCTGGGTGGCTCAGGCGGTTACGTGTCTGCCTTCTACTCAGGTCATAATCCCAGGGTCCTAGGATGAGTCTCACATTGGGCTCCCTGCTCAGCGGGGAGTCTGCCTCCCCCCCCACCCACCCCTCCCACCCTGGCCCAGCTCCTGCACGTGCACTTTCTCTCTCTCTCTCTCAAAAATATATAAAATCTAAAAGCTATCCTTGTTAAAAAATTTTTATTTTCTTTCTCTTGCGTATATGTATGTGTGTATTTCCGAGTACCTCTTAAAAGTTTTCTTCATAAAACAGTTGCCGCATGTTCCAAATTTAAGAAGAAACGTCTTTGGTTTGACCTCTCCTTGCCTGCCTCTTCCAGTTCACCAGCAACATCTTTAAACACTCTAGATGGAAAGGAAATGTGATCTTCAGTTTGACCTGGCATGACATCTTCTGTGTAATGCTGAAGGAAAGGAATGCGTGATCGCTCTTAGATTGCTTGACTCCATAACAGCAGGATCATATAATTTGTCATTTCAAATTCACTTAACTTTAAAATAACATTGAACCTGTAAATATGGAATGTTAAGTCATAGAGTCATTGATACGTAGATACATCTGCATTGCTGTTATTGAAATAAGAATACCCAAATAAAGGAAAATTTAAATCATGGGGAAGAAAAGAAAATGTGGCTTATTTGGGAGCTAGCTGTGCTTTTAAAGATGCATTGGATTTACATTTTGAATAATATATAGGCGATTGAAATTAGTGTCATTATTACTGCAAATAAATGCAGGAAGTGTAACATAGTGACAGTCCGTGATATTTCTGCTGGAAGCAACACACTATTCCAAACCAGGACCCAAGCCTATCCAGGTCTTAAAAGCAGTTGCAGAGGGAGGAATGCCCTTCTCAACCTTCTCAACCAGGGACGTTGACCCACATGCCTCCCCTTTTCTACCTTCTTCTATAATTTTAGCTTTTCCTCTCCACATTGGTTTCTGCTTTTCCCACAATCCAAGAAAAAGAAAAATAAAAGGAAGCGAAGGGAAAAGTTGAATTTCAGGAAGGAACTAAGGAACTCTTACTTTCTAGCAGAGGTAAGGTCAAGGACGGTGGAAGTAGGGAAAAGTTGAACAGGAAGCAAGGTCCCTGCTCAGAGGAGGAAGGACCGCAGGATGGAAGAGAGAGACATCTTTACCATTATACATGTGATGGTCAAAGACCTTTCCCAGTTCGCTCCACGGTGTGCCCTTGTCCCAGAGCATCTTCTTTTCGGTGACAGATGACAGGAACACGTTTGGGACTGACAGCCCAAGAGAGATGTTCTCTCGGAAAAGGTATTCGGCCAAAGGAAGACTATGTCCTCATGTGAGCCCCTTCTTGGTAATGAGAGAGTAGGTCTTGCGTTAGAAGTTCACCCTTTCCTTATCCTTACCAAGACGCCATGATTAGGCTCTTTGCTGATGTCTGATTTCCGTCATGACTCCACCTAAGTAGGCAGCTCGACCGTGGAAGATCGTAGCTGAAAGTTATGGGATTCGTGGAAAGCCCTTTCTGCCCCCGTTACTATGCCAAGTTGATGCATGGTATTATAGCTACGTCCAAATCTGAGTACGTCTGTCTGTTTCCACTGTTCCTGTTGAAGGGTTCCGTGAAACACACCGTCAGGATGATTTGGCTACAAAGCTGAGTTTCAGTGTTGAAGATGACAGACTGTATGCAAAGCTGTGTGCCCTGCTGGTCATTTGTGGCCGGAGGAAAATGCTTTTCATAAGGAGCTGTGGAGACTGCACTTTGGAATCGCTCTGAAGCTCTCACCACATCCTTTCGGCCTAACTTCCCTGTGAGGGTTATTTCCTTTTCCACATCTTGATAGGCTTAGACACTGCCCAAGGGTCTTTATTTCAAAGGAGAAATTTCTCTTCCATCCCACCCGGGATTTCTCTTTGCTCTGGGCTCTCGTTTCTGTGAAACAGGAATGCAGAAGCTTTGGTCTGATCCTCTGTCTGGGTATGTAATGTGTTTTCTGCTCATTCACAGAGTTCCATCAGGGATAGTCTCTGCCAGGATTCTTTGGCAAGAATCCACTGAAGAATTGCTTTCAGCTTTGTTTGTGGTTACTAGATTCAGTTGGAATTTCCTGCATCTCCCGGCGATTCAAAGATTCTCATGGAGGGCTGGAGGCTGGGGGCGGCAAGGTGTGTTGTTGCCAGTAAATGCAAGAAGTCTGGGTCCTGTGAGGAAGAAGATGCGCAGGGCCCAGTCATTCTGAACATCTTCCCAGTCAGCTGGACAATATTTTTTTTTAAAGATTTTTTTATTTATTCATTTGCGAGCGAGAGAGAGTGAGAACACCAGCCGAGGGGAAGAGCAGAGGCAGAGGGAGAAGCAGACCTCCCGCTGAGCACGGAGCCCTACGTGGGGCTCGATCCCAAGATCCCGGATTGTGACCTGAGCTGAAGGCGGATGCTTAACTAAACCACCCAGGTGCCCCTCAGCTGGACGACCGTGATCAAGCACCGACTTGGAGGAAAGAACCAAGCTGCAGGCCCCATGCACTGCCCACTCTGGGACCATACTTAGAAAACTATCTCATTGGAGAGTGAGGAAAATGGGGGTCACAGGAGCAGCTCCAGCCAGGAGTTGTGAAGAGATGGGGGAGCTCTGGAGGGAGCAGGATCCACTGAGGCTTTCAAGATAAAGAAGGCTTAGGTGAGCGCCAAGGGAAAGCTTAGGCAGAGGAGTCAGGATAAGGGTGACCAACTTGTCACAGCTGGCCCCGAACTTTCCTGCCTTTAGCAGTGAAAGCTTCCGTCCTGGGAAGCCCCCTAAGTCTAGGCCAAGTGGGACTCCCCCCAACCCAGGCAGAAAGGCACAGCACCACATGGCCCTGTGTGGCGGGCACAGCTAGCCGCTCTGTCTACCTTTGGGTGGGGTGACAGGGAAGCATTTTTTTTTTCCTATTTAATGTTCCAGAGGGCAGCTTTTAAACTAATTTTTGAAAAACGAATATCCAACTCAGCTCTATAATCATATGATACTCTGAAATGTCTCAGTTTCTGTGAGTTCCATGTGAGCGGCAGTCTCAAGGCTCTGGAAGTTCTCCATATATTTGAGGGAGATTTTTTCATAAATTCTCCTTAAATCACTGTCCTGTGTGAGGGGCCTCGAAACTAATGACAGTGACTGTTCCCTAAGAATCTGGGTCCTGTGGAGAGGGTTGTGGGCATGTGTGAATGTGACTGACTCTTCTGCACTTCAGTTTCTTTCTCTTCAAGGAGAAGTTATGTTCTCCTGTAATGGATTTCTAAAATATTTTTAATGAAGGGATGCTCAGACCCTGAAACTCAAATCTGAAATGTTAGGAAATGCCCTAATCTTTACATAAACTTTAAGTGTTTATTTTCCGCCCCTACCTTTTACTTGTTAAAAATATACATATAGGGGCGCCCGGGTGGCTCAGTTGGTTAGGTGACTGCCTTTGGCCCAGGTCATGATCCTGGAGTCTTGGGATCGAGTCCCACATCGGGCTCCCTGTTCAGCCGGGAGTCTGCTTCTCCCGCTGACCTCTCTCCTTTCATGCTCTCTCTCTCTCATTCTCTCTCTCTCAAATAAATAAATAAAATCTTTAAAATATATATATACATATATGTTTAAATCTTATTTATTTTTTTATGCTTTGTTCCTGAAAGTACCATAGATGGAATAATTCTGTTGGAGATTTGAGAATCTTATTCATCACGTGAAATTTAATAAAAATGAGAATTGAATATAAGAACATAACATTTTGAGCATTCACTTATAATAATAAAATTATCTCTCCTACACAAGAAGATCCATTGAGTAGTAGAAACTAGAAATCATGGGGGCGCCTGGGTGGCTCAGTTGGTTAAACGTCTGACTCTTGATCTCAGTTCAGGTCTTGATCTTAGGGTCAGGAGCATGAGCCCCACATTGGGCTCCACAAGGGGCATGGAGCCTGCTTAAAAACAAACAAACAAAAGAAACTAGCGATCACTGATACTTTTATATCTTTGCCACAGTTAAATGAGCATATTTAATCTTGAAATAGTTTTTTTTTAGTGTAAAAAAAACTAGTAGGATTTTAAAAAAATTTTATATACTTATTTGAGAGAGAGAAAGGGAATGAGCAGGGGGAAAGACAGAACCAGAGGGAGAAGCAGACTCACCATGGAACAGGGAGCATGATGAGGGACTCGATCTCAGAATGCAGGGAATCATGACCTGAGCCGAAGGCAGATCCTCAACCAACTGAGCCACCGAGGTTGAAACATAGTTTTAAATTTTGTTTTTAGGGCATGTGGGTGGCTCAGGGTTAAGCCTCTGCCTTCAGCTCAGGTCATGATCTCAGGGTGCTGGGATCGAGTCCCACATTGGGCTCTCTGCTCAGCAGGGAGCCTGCTTCCCCCCTTTCTCTGCCTGCCTCTCTGTTTACGTGTGATCTCTCTCTCTGTCAAATAAATAAAATCTTTAAAGAACAAAACAAAACAAATAAACTCTTTAAAAAAATAAAATAAAATTTGTTTTTATATCTTTCCCACTTCAAGTACCTTGGCAGATTAAACTTAGGCTGAAGTTGAACTCCCCTCAAGTGGAATCCAGAGTTACGTGACCACAATCAAATTCCTAAAGAAACAGAGAGTTTCCCATGAGAAGCATCTGTCTAAATTATTCTTTCCACAGTGACTATGCTTGAGACTAGATTTAGAAAAGCTCTAGATTGCTTCAAATCAATTCCAACTCCAGAGACTCAGGAAAGCATTAGATCTTTGACCGACATAGCCAGTGAAACCGCAGCGAGAAAGGCCAACCTCATGCTTGTTTTATCATGGAGGCAAAAAGTACCACCGCACCTTCAGCCACTACATGTCTGTTTAAGGCAGGAAGATGAAAGGGGTCCTCTCTCTTCTTTGACTTTTTTTAGAATCCTTGCTACCTTTCGCAGAATCCCTCTGGCAAACTCTGCTTGATATCTCATTGGTCAGAAATGGGTCGTGGGGCACACCCAGCTACAAATAAGGTGGGGAAAGTAACAACTGACTTTCCATTCTCTATGGCAGAGCTTAGCAAACTTCCCCAATCAAGACCAGGATGGGAAATATCTTACCCAGTAACTACTCACTCCCTCATTATAGTGCAAAAGTAGCTGGAGATAATTAATGAAAGAACATGGCTGTGTTCCAATAAAACTCTGTTTATGGACATGGAGTTTTGAATTTCATGTAATTTTCATGAAATAGTCTTCTTTTGATCTTTCTTTAACCATTTAAAGCTAAAACCACTCTTAGTTCGGAGGGTATATAAAACCAGCAGGCTGACCTGATTCAGTTTGTGGATCCCAGAGGAGGGTGAGAATGGTTTGGGGGGTGGCGGGACACCATAATTCTGCCGCAAATAGGCTCTGTACTTTGAATATAAAATACCGGAAAGTGATGACAAGTTCAACCCATGAAGCCAACTTTAATTTTCCTGAGGTCGGCAAGCAAATTCTGCTTCCAAATCATGTTGCTTGTCATAAACACATTAAATCTACCAGGTCCCTTTAACTCAGAAAATCTGTACTGCTGATATCCAGGAGATCTTTATATATTTTTACACATTTTCTTTTAAATTGCCCTATAATGACTGCAAAACTGGCTCAGACCTACACAAACAAACTCTAGAATGGAGTGTAGAACTGAAACTCGAAAATTATTGACTCTATAACATAGACATTTGCACAGCTGCTCAAACGTCTGTTTGTATGAGCTTCATGAAAATTCAGAGATAATACTACCTTTGGTACTAGTTAAACAGAAGAGTGGTATCTTAGATATATTGTTCGAATGATTATTCTTTTTGAAACTATTTCTTTTTTTTTTTTAAGATTTTATTTATTTATTTGACAGACAGAGATCTACAAGTAGGCAGAGAGGCAGGGAGAGAGAGGAGGAAGCAGGCCCCCCGCTGAGCAGAGAGCCCGATGCGGGGCTCCTGGGATCATGACCCGAGCCGAAGGCAGAGGCTTTAACCACTGAGCCACCCAGGTGCCCCTCTTTTTGAAACTATTTCTAAAATGTTACCTTTTCATCCCCTTAGAAATGTTCTGCATGTTCTCTTTTGAAATTTATAGTTAATTTTATAATTATGCTATATGTATGTGTATGTAAATATAAAAGTATTATTATGTACGTATGTATACATACATAATATAATACAACTAAAGCATAATATATAGCATATATATTACATATAATAGATACATATAATTATGTGCATATAATTATACATATAATACTATATACATATTTATACATAATAGCACTCTCTCCCTCCTAATAAAAGAAATCTGAGTTCCATAGCTAAAGAGTCTAGGGGTTCAGGCATGGATCCAGATGCTCAGATGATATCGTCAGAACTCAGTCCTGCTCCATCTCTCTTCTCCCACTGTGTTGACTTCACTGTCCAACTCCCTTCACCTTCCTGGTGTCAGACAGGCACCAGCAGCTGCCGGCACACATCCTACTAGGTCAGCACTCCCAAAGGAAAAAGAACTGCTCTTTTCCCTAGAATTGGGTCTTACTGAACTGACTTGGATCATGTGTCCAATCCCTGAACACATCCTTGTGGTCAAGAGGTTGGAATATGCTGACTCGCCTGGGCTCTGTGGTTAAGGGCCTCTGCCCTAGAGATGGGGAGATTGTGGAGCCACTGGCTTTCTGAACCACATGGACAGAGAATAAAGGATAAGTGGTTCCCCAAAGGAAATCAGGGTGAATGGATTCCGGGAAGACAAAAATAATTGTCCGGTACGATAACATTCACATTTGACTTTTAACAAAGGAGTCAGGAAGAGAATATGGAGACTCAAAGGAAATAAATGAGAAATGGGAAAACCATGGGAATGTGAGGAAAGTGTTTTATGTAAACCGGGCAGGGTCAGTGGTTCATAATCTTGGCGATGTATCAGAAAAATCAAAGTGGTTAAAAAACAAACAATGAAACAGACTTCTGCACCTTACACCAGACGGGCTGAAGCAGAATCTGGGGAAACGTGGTCTGGGATTCTGTTATCTTTGTAAACCACCCCACATGGAAGATCTGCCTCTTATGCATAGACTTGCTTTGGGAGCTACCAAAGGAGGTTGCATTAGAGCAGGGGCTAAGCTACTGTAGCAGGGAGACCGCAAACCACGGAGATGGGAAGAAATTGATTTCTGTCTCACATTATAGTTTGGAGGTGTACAGTCCAGGATGGTGACCATGTTTATTCAAAAGCAAAGTTCCTTCCACTTGTCATGGGCCATCCCCCCTCCGGTGTTGTCCTTGTCTGCACAGTTGAAGCTGGCCGCTGCACCTCCACATGCTAGCCCCCCGGGGAGAACAGAATGAGGAGGGTGGAGAAGCCCTGAGTCCTGAAGGCTGAGGCTCCAGAATGCACACGGCATTTCTGCTTTCTTTATATTGGTCTGAACTTAGTCACGTGGCACAGCAAGTGCAAGGGAAGCTGGGAAGTGTAGTCTTTCTCTCACCTAAGATATCAGTATATAGGGGTACCTGGTATCTCAGTCAGTGAAGCGGCTTCCTTCGGCTCAGGTCAGGATCCCAAGGGTCCAGGGATCCAGTTGCCCATCGGTTTCCCTGCTCTGGGGGAGGTTTGTGTCTCCTTCTCCCACTCCCGGTGCTTGTGTTCTCTCTCACACTGTCTCTCTGTCAAACAAATAAAATCTTAAAAAAGAAAAAGAGATATCAATATATATTTTTTTCTTGTTTCTAAAAACACCCCCCCATCTCTACATCAGTGGCTGGGTGGGTGTGTGCCCAGCTCCCATCGGACACCTACAAATGAAACATCCACAGCTTTCCGTTAAACGTGACAAGTTGAATCGCATTAATCTTGACTTCTTCACGAAACTCCTCTGAAGTGAGAATAAAGGAATAAAAGTGGTGAAAAGCCAAAGAGAACAGGGAGGAGTAAGAGGAGAAAGTGACGTCAACACTATTCTGCAAAATGAAAAACAGATGGACAAGTGGTGAGTGAGTTGGCAGCACAGAAGAAGCAGAAACCGTCTGCTGGAAAGAGTGCGGGAGGGAGAGGGTCCTGTCGGAAGCAAGTGGCTGTGGCCGCAGGATCATCTCAGGAAGGCCGGGCACGGAGGCCACCACGTGTGGTGTCTGAGCAGACTCTCAGGTTCCCTGCCCTAACTCGAGCAGCTTGTGCATACCTGAGCAGAGCACAAGAGTTTTGCTCTTGGAAATTCTAGAGAAGCTCAACTGGCATGCCAGGCTCAAAGAGAGGGATGGAGGTGGTGAGGCGACTCTAAAGCTGGTTGAGTGACAGCCTCCATTTTGAATGGTAATTCCCATCCTTCCCCCTTCCTACACCGTGTTCCTACAATCCTCAGCAGCCAGCTTTCTATCGCCCCAACAGGAGAATGGATGATTCCTCTCTGGGGAAACCCACCAACCGACAGATTCTAATTTGGGGGAGTCTCCATCTGCCACGATCTACTGAGGTCTACCAATGAATAAACTACTTTCACAGAGCCACTGGTCAGTTTTCTGGTGTCAGTAAAGGACATTGAACAATCACCACAGTTTTCAAGAAGGGCTTCAACGGGAGATCGAACAAATGAGGAACGTGAGAGAGAGGGAACCAGGGGAAGGAAACTTCAGAAAATGGTAATTTATACCTTTAGAGAGATGAGACCATTTTGTAACAATAAAACAAGAACAGAATGCTATGCCAAGAAGAGTGTGTAGAAAAACAAAGTGACGTAACTATAGAGCGTGACGGGGGCAGGACAAAAATAGGCACAAGAATGTATGAGGGAGCCAGATCCTCACACTGAAGAGAAGAGAGACAACAGAAGAAGTCCCAAGTTAAAAAGTCAAGAAAGAGCAATTTAAGCATGTAATTTAGGGGCGCCTGGGTAGTTCAGTTACTTAAGCGCCCACCTTCAGCTCGGGTCATGATCGCAGAGTTCTGGGATTGAGCCCTCATGGACCCCCCAGTTGTGGGGGGAGTTGCTCAGCGGGGAGACTGCATCTCCCTCTCCCTCTGCACCTCCCACTCTCCTGCTCTCTCTCTCTCAAATAAATATATAAATAAAATCTTTTTAAAATTATAAAAAGCAGGGCACCTGGGTGGCTCCGTGGGGTAAGCCTCTGCCTTTGGCTCAGGTCATGATCTCGGGGTCCTGGGATCGAGTCCCGCATCGGGCTCTCTGCTCCACGGGGAGCCTGCTTCCTCCTCTCTCTCTGCCTGCCTCTCTGCCTACTTGTGATCTCTTGTCTGTCAAATAAAGAAAGGAAATCTTAAAAAAAAATTAAAAATTGTAAAAGGCATGTAATTTAGAATGTAGATATAAATACATAAAGGAAAAGGTAAATGAGCTGAAAATGATTGACTCCAGAAGTGGGAGAGGAGGGTGGGGGGAGCTGAGAGGGGAGACGGCTGCTTTTCCTTATGAGCTGTTTACTTGGCTTGCTGATTGGATTTGCGAATCCATGCCTGTAACAGTGAAATACATTCTAAGACTTTTATTGGTTTTAATACTATTCTAAAATAGTTTATATATACCTTAAAATATTTTATAATGTTAATATCTCATATCACAAGGGGTACTTCTTCACAAGATGTTGAGATAGAAATGTATGAGAAGCTTCTATGTGAATTAGTGAGAAGATTCACAGATGGACCAGGGGGAAGAGGAAGTTTATGAGGGACTTTTGCAGACTTAAGACATGAAGGCATTTGAGAGTCCAGGAACTTTCAGGAGGGAAAGTGAGAATTCGCATTTTAAGAAATCTGAGCAGGGGCACCTGAGTGGCTCAGTGGGTTGGGCCACTGCCTTCGGCTCAGGTCATGGTCTTATGGTCTCAGGGTTCTGGGATCGAACCCCAAATCGGGCTCTCTGCTCAGTGGGGAGCCTGCTTCTCCTTCGCTCTCTGCCTGCCTCTCTGCCTACTTGTGATCTCTGTCTGTCAAATAAATAAATAAAATTAAAAAAAATATATCTGAGCAAACCATTATAGACCAAGCTGCCAAATATCTACAGAGAGTTGGGAGATGTTATAAAAATCATAGATGCTCTGGTTTTTTTTTTTTCCATTGTTCATATATTTTAATAATAGGAAGTCACTTTGTTTGGATAATTTTGGGAAATGATGACGTGGTTTTCCTGTTGAGCTATAAGCAGAAATGCTTTGCAGAGCATTTCTACTGATCAGCTTCTCAAAACCCTGTCTCGCTCATTGACACCCGCTCACTGCACTGCTCAACGGGTCAGATACTTGCTTCCTCAGTCTTACTCTGAGCTAAGAGTGCCCACGTGTTCCAGTTCTGGTCAATGAAATATATGAGGGTCTTGGTCAGGGACCTCTGGCAAGTGTTTTTCTTCCTGATAAGGAGTTGGTGCATTGAAAGAGAGATTCCACGTGATGCCTTTAGACAAAGGGATGTCATTTTGGAGCTCTTTGTGGCCATCTTGAAACCACAAGGGCAAGGCCAGAGGAATTTCTGAAGGCACTGATCCAAAGCTGGGGCAGCAATAAATGTTAAACCAATACCAACAACAGACTCATGCCTCCTTGTTATGCAAGAATAAAAAAAGCCAAGTTTTCTATTTTGCACTACAGAATCATTCCTGTTTTCATTATTGGTCCAAATATGTCATCATATTATTTTTATAAATAATATCACTATCTCAGGGTCTGCTATATGATAAGGCACTGCCTTAATTACTATAGGGCAATGCCCCAATTACTATAGGGCAGTGTCCCCCGTTGTAATTGAGTGAAGGAAAGTAAAATGATTGACTCACATCAGCACGATCATTCCGTGACATTTGTACACTTGTATGAAACTTTAAAACAGCTTTTCAAGAAGTGTGGCTTGACACACAGATATTGCAGTTGTGATGACTTCTGGACTCCCTCAGCCCTCTGGGTAGCTTAGAGGGCCTGGAATGGTAGGCATTTCTAGGGCTGCTGGCGTCCTTGGGGCAGTTGAGAACCCCTTCTTGGCTGCCTTATCGATTTGCCCTCAATGCCCTCTGCAAATATAATCCTTCACTCTGAGTGCCATTGGGTAGAAGGTGCCCGGAAACCA
The DNA here is from genome assembly GCF_011764305.1 of Mustela putorius furo. Lineage (NCBI taxonomy): Eukaryota > Metazoa > Chordata > Mammalia > Carnivora > Mustelidae > Mustela > Mustela putorius. The sequence goes on from NW_025421341.1 coordinate 26,243,487, forward strand.
TGCTTTAGGATTTACACATGGCGTTTACGTGCACCTGCTCTCTTGGTTTTTGCAGGAACATTGTGGCCTTATTATGAATCTCATCCTTCAAATCCTCAGCCTCAGTAGACACCGAGTGTCTGGATAAGTTAGATATTTGGGGATTAAAAAAAGTCAGACATTGCACCACTCCAAAAAGAACTTTGCCCTATACAACTTGATTTTTAAATTTTAGTCACCCATGCTAGGTTTGGGCCATTTTTGCTTTATATGTTGATTCCTTGACAAATGGTCAGCAAGCATTTGCTGAGTACCTATTATGTATTTAAAGGCCTAAGGGAAGAACATGTCAACTGAAATCCCCCCCAAAACAGGCCAGAAATAGGCAAAAATGAGAAAAGGGTTAAGCCTATTAGGATGGCCTCTAAGCTCTTACTACACAGGACCCATCACCCTGGCATGATATCCTGTTGGTTCACATGGGTAAAGGCTGCTTTAAATAGTGATTAAAGTATGGGGGTGTTAAATGGCCAGAAAGACGTAATCCTCCTCCCCAGGTCTTTCAGCATTGGGACCCCCCAAGAGAACATTATTATACAGAAAATAAAGTTTACTTCTTGACTTTAGTCCTAACTTAAAAAAAAAAAAAAATTTTACGTAGCGTGTCCCAAGTCACACGGCCATTTGGCGGCAGAGTCAGAATTTGGAGCTGGGTCTTCCCTGACTCTGCGCTGCAGACAGAAGAGGCGTATTTATTACCCCCAGCTCTCCAGTCTTATTTTACACTTCCCTCTGAATCTACTGGACAATAATGAGCTTTGATTGCTCAGAGGGGGTGGTGGGGGGAGGAAGCGAATGGGGTGATGTGATGGAAGAACGCTTTGGCAACCACAGAGCTGGAAGCTGACAGGAGGGTGGTTCGGCCAGCTCCAATCTCTTTATTTGTGGGCCGGGGAGATGTGACGAGACCAGAGAAGCCAGCACGGAAGACAGTGACCACATTGTTCTGCGGGACCGAGGGCCCACGTGCTTCCTCACCATTTGTTTCTTTGGCCTCCTGAACTCCTCTAGATGGCATTGTGCTTGTCCGCTGTGCCAGGTGCTTCTGGCAAGAAAAGGGGGAAGCGTCTGTGGGGGAAAGCTGGGCTCCGTCCAAGCGTGTGCGTTATTTCTACTTGTTTCCTTAACTTCTGATGCTGTTTGTCTGAGTCCCTCAGGCCTGGGGCCACGGCTGGCCAGACATTTTATTTCTACTGGTGAACCAAGATGGTGGGGCTCCATGAGAGGGGTTCGGGGGACCAGAAGGTCCATCCAGAAGTCCCTTTATACACATGAGAAAAACAAAGCCCTAAAGGGCCCAAGGAATTTCCCCAAATCCCTAAACTAATGAATGACAGAGGCCAGAAGTTGCCCCTCCTGGGGAGCCGCTACCTCCTCGGCCTGTGATTCTGGCCAAGAAACTTGGCATCTCCAAAATGCAACGTTCCTATCTGTAAAGATTAGAAAAGCACGTTTTCTACAGGGATAGGAAACATAGCTGAGGTTATGCATGTAAAGAGAATGCTGGAAATGTTTGCTTTTCATTTATGCTGCTTCTTTCCATTCAGTTCTGGCTCTCCTTACTGTGCTAACCTAACTGTGGGACTCACAATAAAAAGCATCCCATTTGTCAAAAATCATGGAAATTACATACTGAAAGAGTGTGATTTTTATTACACCTAAATTATAACTTACTAAACCTAAGTTGTTTTTTTTTAAAGGCTTTTATTCATTTCAAACTATCAAGTCTCATTAAAATCCTATAACCCTATCATTTAAAAAAGGCCCTTGCACAGTTACAGGGGCCTTAAAACATGAAGGATAAAGGTATCCAGTTAGAACAGAATTTAAGCACTTTAATCTTACTGTACGTAGGAACCAACTGAGGGCAGTGTGGGTACAGCTGTATATATTTGCCCAAGGATGGGTTAAGTATTCAACAAAACCTAATTCCGGAAACTGCTGATTTTCCATTATAGTTTATTTTATTTATTTATTTATTTATTTAAAGATTTTTATTTATTTATTTGACAGACAGAGATCACAAGTAGGCAGAGAGGCAGGCAGAGAGAGAGGAAGGGAAGCAGGCTCTCTGCTGAGCAGAGAGCTCGATGCGGGGCTCTATCCCAGGACCCTGAGATCATGACCTGAGCCGAAGGCAGAGGCTTTAACCCACTGAGCCACCCAGGCGCCCCTATAGTTTATTTTTTAAATAAACAGAAAACTTGCATTTCAAGTCTTGAACAATTTCCATGAACTCCAGAAGTTCTTCCTCTGAAGCTTTGTGAAGTCGGAATATATTTTTCTGCTTTCCTTTTTCTCAAGCAGACATGACTTCCCTCCTCTGAAACCTCATGATATGTAATAGTGTCACCAAGATCTACCCCACATCATAATTATCTGTGACTCTGTCTTATTTCCTCATCTAGATTTTTAGCTTTCTGAGGTCAGGGCTCTCTCTGAATAATGTTGCCATTCCCCATGGTGCCTAAGATTATGCTTAGTGAATGAATGAAAAAAATCTATCATTGTTAACCGATAAAACAGAATTAAGAAGGGATGCATTGTTTCATTGAGAAGTGAATGAATGGATAAAGACCAACAAACAAAATGGTGTTTCATTATTGTTAACTGGTAGGGGCAGCATTAAGAACAATAAATTGTGTCAGAAGGAACTATAGGTCCTTGACTGAGTAAATAGACAATCTTCCATTAACATATCCATTATTTTTAAGTGAAAGCTCCTGACTAAACCTGGAATTAGGACATCGGGACTGTAATCCCAGCTCTGTGACTAGCAAACTGGGGGAACTTTGCCAAGTTACTTGAGCCTCTGCATATCAGTTTCCTGCTCCATACAATGAAGAGATTGAAGTCAACATTAGGTCATCACTGAAGATCCTTCCAGTTTTAGCGTCCGACAAGTGTGGGGCTCTCTGTGTCTGTCTCAGTGTCTCAGGCACAGTGGACCTTCAGGAAACATCTTTGACTAAATTGAAGGAGTTAGTGAAAAGGTAGCACATTTTTATTTTTTTCATCAAGCTTATGCCTGAGCTGCACACATGTGTGCCCGTGCACACACACACACACACACACACACACACACCTCTAGAGTATAAAGCTCCAGGAGGAGAGCACCTCATTCTGTCTTGTTCACCAATGCACCCCAGTGTCCCCAGAAAGGGGCCTGGCACTCAGCAGTTGCTCAATAAACATTAGTCAACTGAATAAATGTGTAAACCAAAACTAAGCAGATTATTTTGGAACAAATCTCAATTCACCACTCCATCCCTAAATCCACAAATCCAATTCCAAATTCTTTAAAAAATATATAATTTCTGAAGATTGCAACAAAAGAGAGTGGGCTATTTCCCAAATACACATCAAACTTTCCCAAAACCCTCTTAACCCATTCATCTGTCCCACATTTTATACAAGGCAGGGGTCTTGAACTTTCTTTTCTCTTTTTTGCCCAAACTCTGACCCATACTGCTTCCCTTTCGTCCTCATTTCTTCTCTCCTGCCTCTAATCCCTGGCCTATTCTTTAAAAAAAAAAATTGAGATATAATTTTCACACAATAAAATTCACTATTTTAAAGAGTATACAGTTCAGTGAGTTTTTGCATATTAGCAAGGTTGTACAAGCATCACCACTAATTCCAGAACATTCTCCTTACCCTATAAAAATTGGTACCCGCTAGGGGTCATTTCCCATTATCCCTTCCCTCACACCCCCCCCCCCCGCCACAGCCAGTTACCTCTTGACTCTCTCTGGATTTGCCCCTTCTGGACATTTTGCACAAATACAATCATACATTATGTGGCCTTTTGTGGTTGGCTTCTTTTGCTCGGTGTGACATCCTCAAGGTTCATATGTATGATAGCACGTATCAATCCTTCATTCCTTTTTATGGCTGAAGAATATTCCATTGTATGGAATATTTTTGCTTATCCGTTCATGAGAGGATGGCCACTTGGGTTGTTTCTTCTCCTTGACTATTAGAAACAATATTACTATGAATATTCATACACAAACCTTTCTGTGAACAGCTTTTTCTCTGTTTTCAATTTTCTTGGAGACTATACCTAAGAGTGGAATTGCTGGGCATGAGAAATCTCCTCCCAAATTGTTTTCCATAGCTGCTGAAACACATTTGCATTTTCACCATCAGTGTAAATGCTTTCAGATTTCTCCACATCTGTGCCAACAGTGGCTGTTGCCTACTTTTTTTTTTTTTTTTTTAAATCATGGCCACCCTAGCAGGTGTCAGGTGGTATTTCATGCTTGTTTTGATTTGCATTTCTTTTTTTTTTTAAGATTTTATTTATTTATTTGACAGAAAGAGATCACAAGTAGGCAGAGAGACAGTTAGAGAGAGAGGAGGAAGCAGGCTCCCTGCTGAGCAGAGAGCCCGATGCGGGGCTCGATCCCAGGACCCTGAGACCATGACCCGAGCCGAAGGCAGAGGCTTTAACCCACTGAGCCACCCAGGTGCCCCTTGATTTGCATTTCCTTGATGATTAATGATACTGAGCATCTTCTTGTTAGGCATACCCTTGTTAGGGATTTTTCTAGTCAAGTCTCTTGCCCATTTTAAAATCAGGTTGTTTGACTTTTTATTGTTAAATGGAGAGAGTTTTTCGTATACTCTGAATACAAGTCCTTTGTCGGAGAGATGATTTGCAAATATTTACTCCAATTCCGTAGGCTGTTTTTCACTTTCTTGATGATGTCTTTGCAAGGAAAGAAGTTTGTAGTTGTGTAAAGTACATTTTGTTTTAAGATTTTATTTATTTGACAGAGAGAGACACAGCAAGAGAGGGAACATAAGCAGGGGGTAGTGGGAGAGGGAGAAGGAGGCTCCCTGCCCAGCAAGGAGCCTGAGATTCGGGGCTCGACCCTGGGACCAAGACCTGAGCGGAAGGCAAACACTCAACAATTGAGCCACCCAGGTGCCCCAGTGAAGTACATTTTATCTACCCAGATCTATTCTTATTTATCTTCCCCATTAGCACCTTGACCCTTAGGTAAGTCAATCTAGTTTCTCTTGTTACTTCCAATTCTTCTTTCTACACTTTAGCCTGATCTGTATGACGAAGGTCCCAAGAAAAGTATAACAGACACTCTTGTTTTCTTTGGAGTGTGAAATGAGGAAAGTCTGTGACCTCCTGTTTTATCATATCATTGTCCCTTTGAGATATTAAAAAATATGTAGGCACGATGTTTACTTTTCTGAGGGTATGGTCTATTTATTTTATCAGATTTTCAAAGCTACCTTTAATGTCAAGAATATTTTTAAAAATGCATATAAGCTTCATTCCCTTGTTTTACAGGAAAATGGGACTTGGAACGGTTGAGTGATACGGCCAAGGCCACACAGCTGATTAGTGACAGCTCTGCAGACATTCAGGTTTCCTTATGGCCACCACCCTCCCTCGTGAGCACTGTCTCAGCATATCATGCTGTCTCTAGAATTTCTTTATGGCAAGTGGATTCCTCTTGGAGCAGCACATTAAGCCAGCACCAACATTTTATCACAGATTTATTCATCAGAGATGGAGGCTAGGCCAGACTGACTTGGAAGGGTGTGTAGAAGCGGGGGGACAGGGTGGGTCTAGGTGGAGCGCAGAACCATCCACCCTGAGACTTCCCTAAGAAGTCGGCATGCCTAGATGGAGCTTAGACTGGAAAGTTACAGAACAAAAAATGTGGGAGAGAGAAGGCGAAGGTGAACCACTTTGCCTGGGTTCTGCTGGAAACAAACTGAGGACTGAAATCATGGAAGCACATGTACTGAGGAGTGAACAAGAAATCAGAGAAGCTGGAGGACTAAGAACAGTGGGGGAACAAAAAAGAGAGTGCAGTTGATTATCATAATGCTCTCTTCTCCTACCTAGACAATTACAGAAATTTATCTGAGTGTTACTATGGGGGAAAAAAAGAGAGAGATACTTTTAGAAACTTTCTAGTTGATTTTTTAAATTCTGGACTTTTTTTTTTTTTTTTGTCATCAGCAAAGAAATTTCTAAATGTTTAGAGGGGCATCAAGGTTAATACTTTTGGCTAAAAGTTTAGTTAGTGATATTGTATCAGTATTAATTTTCTGGCATTGGTAACAATACTCCATTTATGTACAATGTCATTGTAAGTGGAGGATGCATGATGGACACACAGGAATTCTCCATTTTTTTGGTGGCTTTTCTCTATGTCTAAAATGATCTCAAAATAAAAAGTTTAAAATTTTTAAAAATTGGCTTGATATAGAATTTCAACAATAGCCAAACTGTGAAACGAGCCCAGTGTCCAGTAACTGATGAATGGATAAAGAAGATGTGGTATAGATATGTATAATGGAATATTACTCAACCATAAAAAAGAATGTAGGGGCACCTCGGTGGCTCAGTGGGTGAAAGCCACTGCCTTCGGCTCAGGTCCCAGGGTCCTGGGATCAAGCCCAGCAACAGGCTCTCTGCTGAGCGGGGAGCCTGATTCCTCCTCTCTCTCTGCCTGCCTCTCTGCCTACTTGTGATCTCTATCTGTCAAATAAATAAATAATTTTTTTTTTAAAAAGAATGTAATCTTGCCATTTGCAATGACATAGATGGAACTAGAAGGTATTATGCTGAGTGAAATAAGTCAGAGAAGACAAACATCATATGATTTCACTCATATGTGGAATGTAAGAAGCAAAACAGATGAGCATGGGAGGGCGGGAAAGAGAGGCAAACCAGAACATAGACTCTTCACTATGGAAGACAACCCGAGGGTTACTGGAGGGGAGGTGGGTGGGGGATGGGATGGGGATTCAGGAGGGCACTTGTAATGGGCACTGGTGTTGTATGTAAGTGCTGAGTCACTAAACTCTGCTCCTGAAACTAGTATTACACTGTATGTTAAGTAACTGGAATTTAAATAAAAAATTGAAAAAGGAAAAAAAATGGCTTGGTTTTTTAGGTTTTTTGTATTTTCAGAAATGCATATTTTAACAATGCATTCTTTATGGGATCATAATGCAGAATAGTAACTAATAACTGAACATAGCAAATTTTATTAAATTTACATTTTTTTTGAGCAGGTGGTATATTTCTAACATCCAAAATTTTAAATATTAAAGGACATTCAGTGAAAACTCTGTCTCTACTTTCAGTCACCGACCTGGTGTGTGCCCTTCCAGAGAGATTTCATATATATAGATGTCAGGGTTCTCCAGAGAAACAGAACTAATAGGTTATATAGTAGCACCCCCTCACCCTGAGGGTATATGTTCCAAGACCTGCAGTGGATTCCAGAAGGCAGAGATAGTACCAAACCCTATATATATACACTGTTTTTTTCCTATACGGTTTAATTTATAACTTGGGCGTAGTAAGAGATTAACCACATAAGTAGTAATAAAACAGAACAATTATAACAATATATTATAATACAAGTTATGTGATTGTGGCCTCTCTTTCTCTCAAAATGTCTTATTGTCTTGTACTCATCCTTCTTGTGATGGTATGAGATGAGAAAAGGTTACCTGATAAGATAAAGTCATGGGAATGATATAGGCACTTGGACATTCGCAGCGTTAGGTTACTATTGACTTTCAGCCAATATACTTTTTCTGGAGCACTTTAAAAAAATTTTTTTTTATTTATTTATTTGACACAGAGAGAGAGGTCACAAGGAGGCAGAGAGGCAGGTGGAGAGAAAGAGGGGTAAGCAGGCTCCCTGCGGAGCAGAGAGCCTAATGCAGGCTAAATCCCAGGACCCTGAGATCTGTGACCTGAGCTGAAGGCAGAGGCTCTACCCTCTGGGCCACCCAGGTGCCCCATGCTGGAGCACTTCTTAAAGGACTTAATATCCACCTGACATTTCTGTCCCTTCCTGATCACCTCAACTGACTTCTTTCTGTGAACTTGCTGAAAATAGAAGTAATGACCCAACCACCCATCATTTAACTCGAGGGAGTGTTTGACTTTTAAGGGGAAAAAAAGGTGTTTGTGTATAAGGGCAGGCAGCTCCACTATCCAGGCACTCAAAATACATATTCTAGACCTTTCCTAACATGGCTTTTGCAATGTCAGGGATCCTCCCACTCTTAAAAATCATTTTGTAGAGGTAGAGGGTAGTAGAATAAATAAATAAATAAATAAATAAATAAATAAATAAGTTATCAGTGTTCCACTTTTCCCCAGACATGTTTTCCATCTCTCATTTTGCTGAGTTCTATAACCTCTTAAATGGCTTATTTCCAGGATTATCTGTTACTTTATTAGATGGCATTGTTTAGCTTTTATTTATCTATTAACGTAATACTCTTCCTCCAGACTGTGCCCAGGAAAGCATCTCTTTTCTCCATCAGTACTGCACAAATGATAGATTCTCTAGTGGAAAACACTACCCATCCCCTTTTAGGGAACTCTCCCCCATTGTGATCGAGACGCAGAAGTGACTTGAATCACCCTCCCCCCTTCCTCAGCGCCGGCGGGCGCCGTAAGTAACAGTTCTTCTGGTTCTCATCACATCAGTTCTTTAATACCGGAAGGCCGTCCCTCCAAGCGGGCTCGTGTGCCTATTGGTCAGGCAAACCATCTGTTGCAACTGCTCCTCCAATTGCCAGTGAGGAAGGATTTGGGAGCTAAGCCGGCTATTGGCTGAACTTGAGATGACCAGAACAGTACGGAATTCATGAGTTGCTGGGACTAGCTAGCATGAGGGGAAAGGTCAGATTATCAAGGAACAGAAAGAGTTTAGGGAAAAGTCTATTTCTCTTTATTGGCCGTGGTTACTGTGCATTTACCGTTTCTTCGGACCTGCACCTGCCACAACTGCACATCCTAGAAAACTAGGAAATGAAGCTGAAAACACGAGGAAAGTTGTGGCTTGTGGTTGAGCAGCCTCTTAGCTGCTGAATTCGTGCATTCAAGTCAGAGTGGCATATTCCGATTCCATATTCTCTGTCAAATTTTAACAACCCTTGGAGATCGTTTCTCCAGGGATCACTGATGTTCTTTTTGAAACTTGCAGCATCTCCTTTAGTAGATAACTAAAGAATGCCCAACTTTGGCACAGATAGAAATCTTTGGGCTCAGAAAAGCTAAGGGATAGACTCCAGATCACTGTGTTGGTTTCCTAGGACTGCCATGACAAAGTGCCACACAACTGAGTGCCTTCAAACAATGCATTTCATTGTTTCCCAGTTCTGGAGGAGAGAAGTCCAAAATCGAGGTGTGGACAGGGCTTTGCTCCCTCTGGAGCCTGGCTTCTTCGGGCTTCTGTGGGTGACCAGCAACCCTCAGTTCTCCTTAACCTGTGGTGACATCCGTCTGATTTCTGCCTGTCATCACATGCTCTTCTTCCTGTGTGCCTCTGTCTGGATTTCCTTCTTCTCATAAGGATGCCAGTCATATTGGATGACCTCACTGGATGACTTAATGACCTCATCTTCACTTGGATACATCGGCAAAGTCCCCACGCCCCCAAACATCACATTCACAGGTACAGGAATTAGGGTTTCACGATATTTGAGGCCGGGGATGGGGAGACTAAGGGAAGGGGACGTCACTTAACCCCTAACGGTTGGAACGGTTGGTGCAGCACTGGGAAAATATTGACTGCCAAGCCACTATTTCTTAAATTAGTTCAGATACATGTCTCCTGAACCTCTCATTAAAGCGTGGTTTCTCATTCAGTGGGTCTGAGAGGAGGTCCCGAGAATATGCGTTTCTAATGCACTACTGATAGTGCCAGTGCTGGTCCAAGAGCACATCTAGGAGTAGCAGGCTTTACCATACCCTGTGCTGTCCAACACCGTAGGCACTTGTTCATGTGGATATGTTCATTCATTATGAATGAAGATTCAATTACATAAACGAATTAATTTCCTTAGTCTCATTGGCTATGTTTCAGGTGCTTGATAAACACATGTGACTAGTGTCTACCATCCTGGATGGCCCAGATATAAACCATTTTCACCATCACAGAAAGTTCTACTGGATAATGTTAATCTAGATCAGTGGTTCCTCAGGAGATCCAAGGGCCACTTGGGAAGTGGCTTCTCATGCATATTCTCAGGTCCCACCACAGATCTACTGACCTAGCAAGTCTGGTATTGGAGCCCAGTAGGGTCTGTGAATAAACCCTCAAGTTGACTCTGGAGGCGTGTGCTCAAGTTTAAGAACCAGCTCTCTTTGGGTGATTTTTTTTTTCTTTTTATGGGGACATAATAAGAATCTAAAACACCTGACTGTGACTGAAAAAAGGTTATCAAGGGACATGATTACCCTCTTTTAATATCGGCTGTGAAGAAGTACCTTAATTGGCCCTCTTTTGGTCCAGTCTGCGCCCAACAGAGCTTGAGACAAGGACTTGCATGCAGATAGTTTATTATGGAATGTGACCTCAGGGAACAGGAGCATGAAGAAGACGAAAGTTAATGCAAGGGTGCATCATTGAGCTGCTCATCCCATGGAGAACTTTTTGGGGAACCTTGTAGGCTGGGCCTCTGTGTTGTCCAACTGAAAAGGGGGAAATTACCAACACCCTCAGTTGGTCAAGGACTATACCAGAAAGTGATAATTTTCACACACTCTCACACTTCCAGTTTTGTTCATGCACCAGAACTGGCAAGTGAGCTCCAGCAGGAGTCCCATGGCCAGAAAAGGAGCAGAGAAGCTGGGATAGAAAGCAGGAAAGGCATGATGTGATTGAGCCTAGGTATTAGGTGGCTGCAGCAAAATGAGGCAAAGATGCAGACCAAATTGAGATGAGGCATAAAAAGCATCCAACCATTCAGCTCCATTCCCTGAAATGGGATCCCTACAGCAACTTGTAAAAGAGGATGAAAACACAAGGAGAGGGGCGCCTGGGTGGCTCAGTCTGTTAAGCATCCCACTCTAGGTTTCAGCTCAGGTCATGATCTCAGGGTCATGGGATCGAGTCTCCATGGTGGGCTCTGTGCTCAGCAGGGAGTCTGCTTGACATTCTCTCTCCCTCTCTCTGCCCCTCACCCCATGCTCTCTCTCTCTGAAATAAATAAATCTTTAAAAATAATAATAATAATAGGGGCGCCTGGGTGGCTCAGTGGGTGAAAGCCTCTGCCTTCGGCTCAGGTCATGATCCCAAGGTCCTGGGATCAAGCCCCACATTGGGCTCTCTGCTCAGTGGGGAGCCTGCTTCCTCCTCTCTCTCTGCCTGCCTCTCTGCCTACTTGTGATCTCTGTCTGTCAAATAAATAAATAAAATAAAATCTTAAAAAAAATAATAAAGCACACAGAGGGAGAGTCAAAAAAGCCTTTTCTTTTATTTTTTTTCCCATGGGTTTTTCTTTAAAGATTTATTTATTTATTTATTTGACAGACAGAGATCACAAGTAGGCAGAGCGGCAGGTGGGGGGTGGGAGCAGACCCCCTGCCGAACAGAGAGCCCGACGCGGGGCTCGATCCCACGACCCCGAGATCATGACCTGAGCTGAAGGCAGAGGCTTTAACCCACTGAGCCACCCAGGTGCCCCAGCCTTTTCTTTTTTTATAAAAATCTCTGCCACGTAAACATTCCCAAGTCTGCAAGGATGCCTGGCACGTAGCAGGCACTTAGTGTAGTTACTTACCACCTTCCATGTCCTTCCTCCGCCTCTCCTTCTGAGACTTCTAACATTAAGGAATGTGAAAACTCACTCTTCGTCCCACATTGATATTATGAACCATTCCCTGTATGCCTCTTGGCAGAAGAGAATAGTGATTCTTTTTTTTTTTAAGTTTTTATTTATTTTTTCTTTTCAGAATTCCAGAATTCATTGTTTATGTACCACATCCAGTGCTCCATGTGATTCTTTTTTTTTTTTTAAGATTTTATTTATTTATTTGACAGAGAGAGAGATCACAAGTAGGCAGAGAGGCAGGCAGAGAGAGAGGAGGAAGCAGACTCCCCGCCGAGCAGAGAGCCCTATGCGAGGCTCGATCCAAGGACTCTGAGACCATGACCTGAGCAGAAGGCAGAGGCTTAATCCACTGAGCCACCCAGGCGCCTCACTCCATGTGATTCTTGATGTTCATTTGTCGTGGAGAACGTCTTCCGAGGACCCTGACTGCCAAAGAGCTGTGTGAAACCCAGCACACTGCCCACACCCTTTGCAGTTTCAACTGTGTATTTAATCTTAAGAGTCTCTGAAACCGTGTTTTTGCTCTGTGGTCCCACCAATGGCATCAAGACTCACGTAATTAGGAAAGCTAAGCTGGTAGAGAAGTATTCATAGGCAGGAACCATTATACTACAGGAAGTTGGTCAATAGCCCTTTGCCCTTTAGGCTCTGAAAGCAATGGTTGGTGGCAGGCTCCCCAGCTTCCAACAAATATGTACTTCCTTTTCCACCTTTCCATCCTCAGACTTTCTTTCTCTCTTGCTCTTATACATCTTCTGTGGGGCATGCACCTAGGGACCCTTTTGTCCACCCACTAAGTGCTGGACCATAGAGGAAACTTCCAGGGGCTTCTCTTGCTCCATCTGCAAACTGAAGATGAGAAGTTCTGCTTCCCAAGGCTCTGTAACGATTGAGACCATGTCTGTGAAAGGTCTTTATCTGGGAGCCATGTTCACTCTCTAATCCAGATTCTTCTAGTTCTTTCCCTTTTTGTCTTTTTCCATCTCTCTTTCCCCCCTTCTCTTCTTTCTCTCCCTCCACTGTGTTCCCCTTTTCCTTTTCCGTGTTCCCCTTTTCCGTTTTCCTTCTGACCGGCCTCTGCCACGGGCGGCACAGCACTTTCCTTCACATCACTTGTGAAACACAGCTGTAGATTTCTGTCAGGAAAGATGGTGGACACAGAACAGGACCCAACCTGACCATTTCATCTGCAAAGCCCAAGAGGAAACAAGAATGAGGGCTGTTAAAAAATACAAGGAGCTCCCTGTCATCCAGTTTGGTAACTTGATATATGCAGTCCAGAAAAATACACTTCCCCGGCTCGGATGATCCTCTAATGTGGGGACCAGCTGCCCGCTGAGGGTCGGGTCAGCCAGCAGAAGTAGCAAACAGGTGGTCTCCCTTTAGATCTGCCCCATGGACCAGCTCTACGTGGCAGGAGGGTTTTATTTTTTTTTTTTAAGGTTTTATTTATTTATCAGAGAGAGAGAGAGAGAGCATGAGCATAGGCTGACAGAATGGCAGGCAGAGGCAGAGGGAGAAGCAGGCTCCCTGCCGAGCAAGGAGCCCGATGTGGGACTCAATCCCAGGACGCTGGGATCATGACCTGAGCCGAAGGCAGCTGCTTAACCAACTGAGCCACCCAGGCGTCCCGGCAGGAGGGTTTTAAATGGAAACTTGTTCATATAAATCCCAATTCCTAGTGTCTCTTGAAAAATGAGAAAACCTGGCAACGCTGGGTCCACATTTCTGCATGACAACAGTTTTCCGGAGATGGGTCGTAGGTGTGCTTCCTAGAAAGGGCACTTACGTTCTCTACTTTACCCCCATCCCTGCTACGTCCTGTTGTAAACACTTGGCTGATGTCACTTATTTGGTACTTGTCTGGTCCCCTGAAAGTGTCTGGGCTCAGGAGATCAGTGTTCTCCTGTCCCTAAAGGCTGACCTGCAGGACTATGAAGGTAGGGGTATAGACAAAAAGCAGGTCAAGAGAGAAGGCACTCTAGGCCTCTTTTTTTTTTTTTTTTTGGTAAGATTTTATTTATTTATTTGACAGTGTGAAAGCATGCATGAGGGGAGAGGGAGAGGGAGAAGCAGACTCCCTGCTAAGGAAACTGGAAGTGGGGCTGGATCCCAGGACTCCTGGGAACATGACCTGAGCCGAAGGCAGAGGTTTAACCAACTGAGCCGCCCACGTGCCCCTCTAGGCTTCTTGTTAGTTGGGGTAAAATATACGCAACACAAAAATCGCTATTTAACCATTTCTACGTGTACAATTCAGTGGCATTTATTATATTCACAGTGTTGTACAGCCATCACCACTATATTTCCAAAACTTTTCCCTCGCCTAAATAGAAACTCTGTGCCCATTGAGAGGAACTCCCCATTCCTTCCCATTTACTCAGCTTCTGGTAACCTCCAGTCCGCTTTCTGTCCCTATGAATTTGCCTATTTTAGGTACCTCATATAAGTGTGATCCCACAATGTCTTCCCTTCTGTGTCTGGCTTATTTTACTTAGCAGAATGTTTTCAAGGTGTTTCTGTGTTGTAGCAGGTATCCATACTTCATTCCTTTTTATGGCTGAATAAAATGTTATTGAACTGATATAACACATTTTGTTTATCCATTCACCCATCAATGGACACCTGGGTTGCTTCCACTTTTTGGCGCTTGTGACTAGTACAGCTTTGAACACAGGTGCACAGAGATCTGTTCAAGTCTCTTTCAATCCCTTAGGATATATATCTAGGGATGGTCTTGTGGATCACATGGCATTTCTAAGTTTAGCTTCTTTTTTTTTTTTTTTCAAGATTTTATATCTTTACTTGACAGACAGAGATCACAAGTAGGCAGAGAGGCAGACAGACAGAAGAGGAAGCAGGCTCCATGTTGAGCAGAGAGCCCAATGCGGGGCTCGATCCCAGGACCCTGGGATCACGACCTGAGCTGAAGGCAGAGGCTTTAATGCACTGAGCCACCCAGGCGCCCCCTAAGTTTAGCTTTTTAAGGAACCACAAACTGTTTTCCATGGTGACCACATCATTTTACATTCCTATCTCTGAACTTTGAACAACCAATCATATTCAACCAGAAGAGAACTGTATTTACTTCATTCTTCTTCCCCATTTTTCTTAAGAAGTACATGACACTCTTGGCTTTCTAGGATATCTGGGTGGCTCAGCCAGTTAAGCATCTGCCTTCAGCTCAGATGATGATCTGGAAGTCCCATGATCCAGTCCCGCATCAGGCTTCGCACTCAGGGGGGTTTGCTTCTCCCTCTGTCTCTGCCCCTTCCCCCCTCCAACTTTCTCTCTCTTACTCTCTCTCAAAAATAAATATAAAATAAAATCTAAAAAAAAAAAAAAAAAGAAGAAGTACATGTCTGTTGGCTTTTCAAAAGACGACCAGAGGGGTGTCTGGGTGGCTCAGTGGGTTGGGCCTCTGCCTTCTGCTCAGGTCATGATCTCAGGGTCCTGAGATCGAGCCCTGCATCAGGCTCTCTGCTTAGCGAGGAGCTGGCTTCCCCCTCTCTCTCTGCCTGCCTCTCTGCCTACTTGTGATTTCTCTCTGTCAAATAAATTAAAAAAAAAATTTAAAAACAACCAAAAAACGACCAGAGAGACCTGTTGACCAATCAAAGCAATTTTACAAAGTCTATCACAGAAAGATAGATTACTATATCTTTAAAGGTTTTAACAGAGTCCTGGAAAGGGAAAGTCAGTGGATATGCCTGGTCTTGGCGACTTTAAGGCAGGTCTTGGAAGCTGAGTCACTGGTTGGCATTGATAACTTTGGATCGTTGAGCACAGTGAAGTGACCATCTTGAAGCTGGTCTTCTTAAAAAAACTACTGGTCTTGGGGCACCTGGGTGGCTCAGTGGGTTAAAGCCTCTGCCTTCGGCTCAGGTCATGATCCCAGGGTCCTGGGAGAGCCCGCATCGGGCTCTCTGCTCAGCAGGGAGCCTGCTTCCTCCTCTCTCTACCTGCCTCTGCCTACTTGTGATCTCTGTTAAATAAATAAAATCTTAAAACAAAAACAAAAACTACTGGTCTTGCTAAGTAAGCTCTTCTAGTTAGCTCATAGTCTTATCCAGAAGCAAGTATTTATTAACTGCAACAAGTAGATAAAATAGTTCTTGCCATGGGGACAATATGCCCCATCCCGGTATTATTTAACACAGGCACCAGAAATCCCGTCGGTTTCCGTCCTCACAAGTGAGGAGGGAAGAGTCTGTACTTTCATATCACAGATTCACTGAGTGAAAGTCACCACGGGAAAAGGAGGGATGTAAGGACAGGTGATGAATGAGCTGTGAGTTGGCAGTTGTAACCCTTCAGGCCAGTTCTCTAAACCTAGATCAGGATGAACTTCTGGACTTTTTGCTTGAATTCTAACTTGTGAATGCTTTCTTTTAATATTGTATGAACTATATGCCCAGTGTTCTGTCTTGTCAGCCATGAAGGTAATGGGTCTTATCTCTCTTCTGTCAGAAAACTCACACACACACACACACACACACACACACACACACATGGTCCCTATCTTGCCCACATCCTTCTAACCTCCCCTTAGTCAAAAACTAACGAGGAGCAATGAGAAAAACTGGGGCAGCTTCACAAGACTCTGCATTGTTTAGAAACAGGGAAAAATAGCACATTTGTTCACTTTAGTCTGATGGGTAGTTGTGTGAGCTGTTTCATTCTTACAATATGTTTTATATATTGAAATTCCTACATTTAAAAATAACGAAATCAGAATTTCGTAACAGTTTTTTTTTTTAAGATTTTATTTATTTATTTGACAGAGAGAGAGAGAGGGAACACATGTAGGGGGAGTGGGAGAGGGAGAAGCAAACTTCTCGCTGAGCAGGGAGCCTGATGTGGGTCTCGATCCTAGAATCCCCAGGTCATGATCTGAGCTGAAGGCAGATGCTTAACAACTGAGCCACCCAGGTGCCCCGCTTTTTGACAAAAGGTCCACACAATGATAGGCTACATTTTATGTTAAATATGACTTCAAAGTTTACAAAAGTCTCTTGAAACAACCAGTGAGAAGTCAAAGAAAATCTTGTTATCAGGGGGTGCCTGGGTGGCTCAGTCAGTTAAGCATCTGCCTTGAGTTCAAGTCATGATCCCAGTGTCCTGGGATCGAGCCCTACATCGGGCTCTCTGCTCAGCAGGGAGTCTGCTTCTCCCTCTGCCTCTTCTTTCCCCCTGCTCATTCTCTCTCTCTCAAATAAGTAAATAAAATATTTTTAAAAAATCATATTCAGGGGCGCCTGGGTGGCTCAGTGGGTTAAGGCCTCTGCCTTCAGCTCGGGTCATGATCCCAGGGTCCTGGGATTGAGCCCCGCATCGGGCTCTCTGCTTGGCAGGGAGCCTGCTTCCTCCTGTCTCTCTGCCTACTTGTGGTCTCTGTCTGTCAAATAAATAAATAAAATCTTTAAAAAAAATCATATTCATCAAAATTCCTCTTGGGAAAGCACCTTGTTTATTGGAAAGAAAGATTTTGATAAACACCTTGGGCTGGGAGGATGCGATCCCACGAACACTACTAAGTAGCTATAATAACGTCTGTCAGCTGCTTCTTATGGTGCCCGAATTCTGTTAACAGGAGGCCAGCGGTGCCGCTGAGCTATGAATTGGTTTGTGTGTGTCAGCCTGAGAGTAGAAGCAAGAGGAAAGGAGAATTTCTCCATGTACTAGAAGGGGCGGGGGGCGCCAGGGTGGCTCAGTGGGTTAAACAACTGCCTTCAGCTCAGGTCATGATCCCAGAGTCCTGGAATCGAGTCCCGCATCGGGCTCCCTCTCCACGGGGAGTCTGCTTCTCCCTCTGACCTTCTCCTCTCTCATGCTCTCTCTCACTGTCTCTCTGTCAAATAAATAAATAAAATCTTAAAAAAAAAAAAAAGAAAGAAAGAAAGAAAGAAAGAAAGAAAGAAGGGACCAGGCAAGGTGGGGCACTGCTGGAGGAAGGAGAGAGAGAGCTACAGCCGCCAGCCGCGGTACCTCAAGGTGCAGGTGGAAACGACGTAGTAATATTTGCTCTAAGGAAACGACATAGTAAAATTCTAGGCCAAAGTTTCTTACCCTTGGCGCTACGGACATTTTAGGACACATATTTGTTTGCGGAGGGGGGCTGTCCTGTGTGCTAGGGTGGGGTGAGTGCCGTCCCTGGCCTCTGACCACCAGACACCAGCAGCGTCTTCCCCTTCCATCTGTTGTGACAACCATAAATGTCTCTGGGCATCACCATGTGTCCCCCTGGGAAGCAGAAATCGTCCCCGGTGGAGGAGCACTGTGTTATATCTTTTTTTTTTTTTTCACTGTGTTATATCTTTAGCAGAGTCGACTTTGCTCACGGGGGACGAAAGGCCAACAAGGTGAACGTGCTAGCGGGAAACAGGACGGGACTAGAGGATGGTGTCCCTGGGACGCTTTATTCCTGTACTAATGTTGTCCACCTGCATCCAGCCTGCACACCTTCAAGTTTCTTTTTTTTTTTTTTAAAGATTTTATTTATTTATTTGACAGAGATCACAAGTAGGCAGAGAGGCAGGCAGAGAGAGAGGAAGGGAAGCAGGCTCCCTGCTGAGCAGAGAGCCCGATGTGAGGCTCGATCTCAGGGCCCTGGGATCATGACCTGAGCTGAAGGCAGAGGCTTTAACCCACTGAGCCACCCAGGCGCCACCACACCTTCAAGTTTCTAATCAACACTCTGATACCTGTTGCAAAGTTGAGATGAAACAGGGTTAGATCTTATCAGGGTTCCTAATCCTCTGTGCCTCTTGTTAACTTCAAACAGTTCTTTATTGCGGCATTTTACCTTATTCCTTAACACCTGCATTTCGGTTTCCTCTGTAGGCTGCAAGCTTTTCTGTTATGGGAACTGCCCAATACAGTGTCTAAAACATGCTAAGCCTGAAACACACACCTTGCTTGGCCTATGGCTGTGTCTTATTTAGCTATTTTAAACACTTAGAATGTTGACATTAACGGAGAGTCACAGCTTCTCTGGAAGCGTCATAGGATGGTCCAGCGGTAGACTAACATGCCATGTTAGCAGGGGCCACAATTCTTGAAGCTGAAAATCCGCTTCCTCGTTAGGAGAGGTCCCCACGTAGCGTGTTGTGTCCAGTGCCCTCCGTCCCCTTGGTACTGCGGCTGCCTCTTGTCTTGTCTCTGTTCCCAGCCTGGTCCCTGAAGGCATGTGAGTTTGCAACCACTTGTTTAAGTGCCCCTAAAACAATGACAGTAGCTAGTCTTTGATTCCACATTAGGTATCCTGATATTGTGCGGTGAGGAAAAGAAAGAAACAAAGATCACCATATAGCAGTTTGAAACAAAGTTGAAGTTAGTTGTTGGCCTGACCGAGGAGAACGGCTTCACTCACATGCGCAATCAGCAGGTCCTTCTTTTTTTTTTTTTTTTTTTTTTTTTTAAAGATTTTATTTATTTATTTGAGAGAGAGACAGTGAGAGAGAGCATGAGGGAGGAGAAGGTCAGAGGGAGAAGCAGACTCCCCATGGAGCTGGGAGCCTGATGCGGGACCCGATCCCGAGACTCCAGGATCATGACCTGAGCCGAAGGCAGTCGTCCAACCAACTGAGCCACCCAGGCGTCCCAATCAGCAGGTCCTTCTGAACAAAAATGGGAAGCGCCAGCGAGATACATATTGAATATATATAAGTCTGATGGCGACTGAGACAGACTGTAAATTCCTCTTTGCCACGGGTCATTGCACAAAGCAGGATGAAAGTTCTGGAAGGGAACCACAACAGAGTCTTCGAGGTGCAAGTCTGCTTAAAGCCTTGCAAATCTGAGTGTGCAGGCTGAGGACTGGTAGGGAATTGTTCGACAATGGTAATAGTAACCATTTTTTAAAAGATCTATTTACTTATGAGAGAGAGAAAGAGAGAGTGGGATGTGGGGAGGAGCTGAGTCTCAGAGAGGGAGAGAGAATCTCAAGCTGACTCAGCACTGAGCATAGAGCCAGGCATGCAGCTCCATCCCTCGACCCTGAGATCGCCACCCAGAATTGAAATCAAGAGTCAGACGCTTAACTGACAGACACCCAGGAGCCCCAATTGTAGCTATTGTTCAGACAGGTGGCTCTCTGAATGACTGAGACTAAAGTTCTCCTGGGGTCTCCTTTGATCTTCAACAATGGTCCGTCCTTTCTGGATCACGAACAATGACTTAGTGATGTTAGTCGGAGGCCATTCAGGGCATCGGAGCTAGGCTCCCTGACTCCCACGCCCATTCTCTTGTCACACCTCTGGGGAATTTCCCCAGCCCTTGAATTTCCCCAGCACAACACTAGGGCATTGTACCAAGCCGACTCTCCCAGCTTCCGGCTCCACAGGGAAATTAGGCCAGGCTGGATAGTTCCCAAAACAGGACTTTCATTTTCTCCAGCCAATGTGATCAATCAGTCAATCTCATGCCCATGGATTTTGGACATTAAAATAAGTTATTGCTCTATCAGTGGACCTGCTTTTAGTCACACACATCAAAACAAGCTTCATTCCCCTTGATCAGCAGTTGACAGGGTGATTAATAACCACTTGACATTTTAAAAGTGAATTCTCAAGGCATGACGAATAGATGGAAATACTAACCAGTCAGCATGTTTACAAAGTACTTGTCTTCTCTGAATCTAGCAATGTGACAGTCTCTCTGATTTGGTTTACTGGATTATTAGAACATCTTTTCCTGAAGAAAGAGAGTAAAAGAACCCCCTCTAAGATGCTATAAGTACAACAGCATTAAAGGAAGTGAAATTTGATATGTTTGGATAGTTCATGGCTTCCAGCGACTTTTTAAATGTTTTAAAATTTCTGTCTTTAATATCACCTTCCTTTAAAATTTTATTCTGGTAAAATATACATAACATAACATTTTTCATTTTTATTGCTTTTAAGTGTATAGTTCAGTGCCCTAACTTCTTTTTTTATTTTTTTTATAAGATTTTATTTATTTATTTGACAGAGATCACAAGTAGGCAGAGAGGCAGGCAGAGAGAGAGGGAAGCAGGCTCCCCTGCTGAGCGGAGAGCCCGATGCGGGGCTCGATCCCAGCACCCTGGGATCATGACCTGAGCTGAAGGCAGAGGCTTTAACCCATTGAGCCACCCAGGCACCCCCTTATTTCTTTTTTAAAACTGCTATTTTTCTAATAATAAACTTGTGAAAGACAAATTCATTTAGGTCTAATTTCACCTATGTAAATGGGAACCCAATCTACACCAGCAAAAACCCTATGCCCCAATTCTTTTCCTCTCAAAAGCCTCTGAAATTAAAGAGGTAAGACCATGGCTAAGTATAGATTCCACTACTTGTAAGAAACAGAACTCCAGGGGTGCCTGGGGGGTGCAGTCTATTAAGCATTTGACTTTTGGTTTCAGTCATGGTCCCAGGGTAATGAGATGGAGCCCCCACATTGGGCTCTGTGCTCAGTGGGGAGCCTGCTTGAGATTCTCTCTCTGCCTGTACCTGCTGCCTCTCCCCTTCTCTAAAATAAATAAATAAATATTTATTTATTTAAATATATATATAAATATATATTATATATTATAAATATTATATATATATTTTAAGTAATGATGATGAATTTTTTTAATTTGACAGAGATCACAAGCAGGCAGAGAGGCAGGCAGAGAGAGCGAGAAGGAAGCAGACTCCCTGATGAGCAGAGAGTCTGATGTGGGGCTCCATTCCCAGACTCTGGGAACACAACCTCAGCTGAAGGCAGAGGCTTTAACCCCTGAACCACACAGACGTCCCATTATTATATATTTATATAAATAAATAAGTCTTTTAAAAAAATGAAACCTAGGACTTCAATTATTCTTCTCTTTTCAAATCCAAAATGAGGTGGTTAGATTGTGTAGAAAGAATGATATTATATTAAGATTTGGTGAGATGAAAAATGCTAAACGCAAGTGAAAAAGTCAAGCCCAAACAGCTTATCAATCACTGGTTGACAAGTTTCAATCTAGCCTATATGTATGGTTTCTAAAAATCACAAAGAATAAAAAAAAAAAAAACCTGCAAAGCAACAGTAAAATTTGAGCAAACAAGTGTTCTTTATTTATCTTAAAAAATGATGACTCTTGGGCGCCTGGGTGGCTCAGTGGGTTAAGCTGCTGCCTTCGGCTCAGGTCGTGATCTCGAGGTCCTGGGATCGAGCCCCGCATCGGGCTCTCTGCTCAGCGGGGAGCCTGCTTCCCTCACTCTCTCTGCCTGACTCTCCATCTACTTGTGATTTCTCTCTGTCAAATAAATACATAAAATCTTAAAAAAAAAATGATGACTCTTTTTAAAAATATAAGCAGAAATAAGAGGGCCTGGCTGTCTCAGTTGGTAGAGCATGTGATTCTTGCTTTCAGGGTCTGAGCTTGAGTCCCCGTTTGGGGGTAGAGCTTACTTAAAAAAAAAATACACACACACATATTTGCAGATATAAGATTAGACGCCTATTTTGAACTTTTCTATCTTCTCATAAAGCAAAGAAAATATTTGCTTCAAATGTATTCTAGGCATTTTATAGGCCAGGTATGCCCAGATAGTGACATAAAGACCACCGGTAAGGAGTTGTTGACTGACCTCACTGTCAGTCCTTGGAAACCTGCAAACCAAATTCCCTGCCCACAAGTTCCCAATACAACATCCAAGTCCCATAATAAAAGAGACGTTTTTTGATTTTCTCAGTAGGAGTGCTGCTGCGGCATTTGCCCTGGATCTATAAAATATTCCATTTCACTTCAGTTCCATCTCTTCATGGCCCTCAAAATTAATCCTCTTCAATAGAGGATTATTTTTTATGATGCTGCCATCATTGAATTCATTCATCTTCCTGTGTGGTATTATTTTACAAATCAGGAACCTGGAGGTATTAAAAGGATAGAAAAATTCCTGTAACCACACAAAGTATCGTTCCATAACAAAAGTCTTTATTTTCATCTTTCTTTTCAGCAGCCTTTCTCTTCAAGGAAATAAATTAGGTTTAAATTGATGGTACCCAGGCTGTTAACATACCAAGCTCTTTGCCTGCAATCCCAGAAGCTGCCACCAGGTGGTGATGAGCCAATTTGGATGCGTAGGCTTTGCCCAGGGAAGTAGGAGGTCAAGAGTTTTTTACTTAGGAAAAAAGAGAAGAGAAGAGAAGAGAAGAGGGAGGGGGAGAGGGAGAAAGAGAGGGAGAGGGAGGGGAAGGGGAAGGGAAGGGAAGAGGAGAGGAAGAGAGGAAATCAAATCACAACAAAAAGTGCCAGGGCGGGGCGCCTGGGTGGCTCAGTGGGTTAAGCCGCTGCCTTCGGCTCAGGTCATGATCTCAGAGTCCTGGGATCGAGTCCCGCATCGGGCTCTCTGCTCAGCAGAGAGCCTGCTTCCCTCTCTCTCTCTCTCTCTCTGCCTGCCTCTCCATCTACTTGTGATTTCTCTCTGTCAAATAAATAAAATAAAATCTTTAAAAAAAAAAAAAAAAAAAAAAAAGTGCCAGGGCATCGTTATAAATTAACAAAATGCATCTATTGGCAAGTGTTTACTAAACAGACATGCTAGGGACCGACTTCCTCCTCCCTCCCCACCCTGTCCTCCCCATCGTGTCTCTGCCCCTGGAGTTTGCTGGCGGCTTCGGTGGACAGTTTCTAACACACTGAGGAGCTCCCACAGGCAGGGGGGCACCCTCTGCTTTTCTGTCGGAAGTTTCTCTCTCGCACAAAGGGGTTTTTTCGGTCAGTTCTGTTTGTGTGCTCAGAGGGAGGCCAGGAATACTCAGGAACTTGAGCTCAGGGGCAGCCCTCAGCGGAGGAGGGCAAGGAGCCCGTGGATACACACCCAGCTTGCCCTCTCGGTGGCACCCTTCTGAGAAGCTTCCATGTGAGTCCTCAGAGGGTCCCCAGAAGAAAGCTGCTCGGGTCCATGCCATGTATCTATGGGCTTTTCTGTCTTTCCTGCTCCCTCCCTGGCACTTAACAGAAAGCACCTCCCCAAGAAAGTACTTGCCCTAAGTTGTCTCGGGTTCTGCTTTGAGGGAACCTAAAAGTAGGACTCTCTACAGTTTAACTCTGGTGGCTTGTCCGTCTTATTAGCTACTAAATCAATATGAGGATTCAGGCATTGGAGATCATACCCTGACCGGTTTGCACGGACACACTGAATTAGTCTTGTTTTCCAGCCTGCTAGCTCTAAGTCTGGCCAAACCACAGCTATACAAGCTGACACCCGAATGTTATTGACTTGCTAATTGCAATTCTTCATTAAGCTTTGCCTCTGTTGTCCCTTTAGTTTAAGCTGTCTGATTTCTTGGAAGCCCCTTTCTTGCTTAGTCTCACTATGGCTAAAAACAAGAAAAAAAGAAAGAAATGACACATGTAACATAGTGGCTATTGTATTATTCTATGTTTATATTCTGGCTTTTTACCTACGATCTTACTTTTTACCTACTGTTTTTTTTTCTTTCTTTTAAATGAACTTTATTTTTTAGAGCATCTTCAGTTTCACAGCAAAATTGAGCAGAAAGTACAGGAGATTCCCATGTACCCCCTAGTCCCCCCCCGCCTTAGGCATGGTCTCCCTCACCATCAATGACCCCACTGTCAATACTGTTTTTATTCCTTAATTTTAATTTTACTTTTTTAAAAGGATTTTTTATTCATTTATTTGGCAGACAGAGATCATAAGTAGGCAGAGAGGCAGGGGGTGGGGGTGGGTGGGAAGCAGGCTCCCTGCTGAGCAGAGACCCCCGCCCCCCCAATGCAGGGCTCCATCCCAGGACCCTGAGATCATGACCTGAGCCTACGGCAGAGGCTTAACCCATTGAGCCACCCAGGTGTCCCTTAATTTTACTTTTTTAGAGATTTTGTTTATTTGACAGAGAGAGAGAGAGAGAGAGTCGAGGGAGCAGCAGACCAAGAGGGAGAAGCAGACTCCCCGCTGAGGGACTGATGAGAGTCCAATGAGGGACTCCATTCCAAAACACTGAGATCATGACCTGAGCTGAAGGCAGACACTTAACCCCCTGAGCCACCCAGGCGTCCAGTACTGTTATCTTTTATTTATTTATTTTTTTTAAAGATTATTTATTTATTTATTTGACACAGAGCGAGAGAGCATGAACAGGGGGAGTGGCAGGCAGAGGGAGAGGGAGAAGCAAGGTCCCCGAGGAGCAGGGAGCCCAACTTGGGGCTCGATTCTCCAACCCTGGGATCACGACCCAAGCACTGTTACTAAATTAGATATTTTTTGTCTTTTTGAAACTTAAAAAAGCATTTTAATATCATACAGATTTATAAGTAGTAACACGGTGATTCACTATCACGGATTCTGTCTTTGATCTTTTTTCACGTTTTTCCATTCTCCACCGGTCCACAGGGCTCAGCACACCGGGCTCTCAGAAGGATCAGGGGACTTTCCGGTGGAGGAAGGTTGGTTTTCTTCAACCCTAAGAGATAAGAAAAGGACAGCCTTCTGGGTTAGTAAAGACAGATCATGCAAAAGCAAAACTGAAATAAAAATTTAAAGAAAAATTCACTAAAATCTTGGAGCCATGTTAACAATGGATGTGGCAACTTGCTCCAAGTAGTAGTTCCTGTATGAAAGGCAGAGAAGTTACAGAAAAGCACGTAGAGATGAACAGCATTTAGGTTTATTTCCACATGTATGACCGAAGGCTCCCGAGTTTTCTATTAGTAAGAAGCGTTAGCTGGTGCTTCTGTTCACACCACAATTTTAGAGGGAGCTCAACAAACTCAGACCAGTTACGAGCCAGGACATATTTGTGAATGGGGCTCTGCTGGTTGTTTTCATAGCTTCTCGTCTGAGTCAGATAAGGAGGGATTTCCCTCATTCTACAGTTGGGGAAATCAAGGGCCAGAAAGGTAAACAGCTGGCCTAAAATCACGACTTTAACTTCAACAGGTAGAATTGGAACCTGGATCCATTTACCCCAATGCCTTTTTCTTTTTTTCTTTCATTCCAGCTCACCACACCACCTCTGCAACAAAGAAATAACTTTGACACCATGTTTTCCTGGATAGGATCCTAGGTCTCATATTTATTTAAAGAAATATATACAGGGTGAGGGAGCATTGCTAGGCTGGCTCTGTCAGAAGAGTGTGCTGACTCTTGGTCTCAGGGTCATGAGTTCAAGCCCCAGGTTGGGTGTGGAGCTTACCTTAAAAAAAAAAAAAAATTGTTTCTTGGGTTCCCGCCTCTAACCTGTCCTTCCTGCTGCCCCCTTGCTGGAACACATGGACACCTCTGGGGCCCCACTGACGCTTAAAACCAATCTAGTCTGACTTGAGATGGGCTATAAAATACAAATGGTATTTTGGAAACTTGCTAAGAAGAGGATAACATTTCATTAATGAAATTGTTATATTGGTCATGTGTTGAACTGATTTTATGGCCATATGATGTAAAATTAAGTATTAATTAAAATTAATTCCCTCTCTTCCTTTCTACCTGTTGAATGTGGCTAAGGGAGAATTTCAATTACCCGACGTGCGTGGCTCACATTCTGTTTCTAGAGGACGGCTCAGCAGCCCAGGCTGTACTTAGATCTCTTCTTTGTTGCTCTCTTCATAGATTAAGTTGCTATTACTGGGAGTTTAAGGAGGATTTGTGGAAGGAGGGCTGACAGCTTCTCTGTGGGCCCGGGGGTTAGAGCGGACCCTAATACCACACACTTAACGTGGCTAATCTGCTTTAGCGGGAAATTAGCGGCCTCGGTCATTAACAGACTTAAACCCTTTAGGGAGCTTGGCCTTTGAAAACACTACCTGTCTTTTTGGATTATATCTTACGGAATTTTAAAAAAGGACAGGGATGAAATAGTCAAGGAACAAAATAGACCTATCCTCACTCCATTTTGTTAAATGACGGGCCAAGTTTGAGATTTCTACATCTGCCCCGAGTTTACCTGAGGAGTGAGCTGAGAGCTTCCACTTATAAAGAAAAACGCCTGTAATGACTGTAGTCCCCTTTTCAAGCGCAAGCCAAAAGGGATGGAAAAGTACATTTGCTTTGCAGAGGCGAAGAGACAGAAAGAAACCCTCCTGGGAATATCACATTACCCCCTCCAGCTGGGAAAAAGACGGCTGGCCCAAGATGGGATTTCAGCCCTATGGTTAAGTAAGCAAACAATCTAACCATGTCATAGAATAATAAAAACACGAAAGGAGAGAGAGAAATCCAGGTCAGCTGCCTACATCCAGCAGCTGGAGACACAGAGGCCCAGGGAGCCGGGACAAGTTGTGGTCACTTAACATCACCAGGGGTTTGGTCCTACATCTGCGGGTGGCGGGAGTGGGATGGAACCTCACCTGTAATCTGGTTCAGGGCCCTCCAGCTACTGTGCACGTTAGAATCACCTGGGGATTATTGTCAGTCCCTTTGCATAAGGGCCCATCGCTTCTGTCTCTCGACTTGGCACTTGGCTCTCCCTGAATTCTAGTCCGCTGTTCTTATATCTCCTGGCTTTGCCTCCCTCTGAAATGTCCCTTCTCTGGATCTCCGCGGGGCCGTCTCCCTCTTGTGTGACCCTCCCCTATGTTATCATCACATCACTGTTTTCCTTCCAGGGATCTGCTGAACCATTCCCACCAGCTCCTGCAATTGTCTGCCCCCATGAAGGGGATCAGTAGGTAGGTATCTGTGGACTGGGGGACAGATTCTTAGCAGTGACACTCTCCTGGACATTGTCTTTGAAGGGTATGATTTCAAGGGAAATATACTTCCAATTATGTACATGGGAGAAAATATTTAATTTTGAGAACCGTGTTTTCCAGTTCAACTCTTCTGCATCACATCTGTTCCATCTCGGGAGGCTCATCTGGGTGGACGATTTGCATATGCATGGCTCTTAGATAGACTCCTAGGCTATTTAAAGGGACACTTTACCCATGATCCAAAAAAGGGACTTTGATTGGAGAATAGAATGTGATGGCCAGGGGCGCCTGGGTGGCTCAGTAGGTTAAAGCCTCTGCCTTCGGCTCAGGTCGAGGTCCCAGGGTCCTGGGATCCAGCCCTGCATGGGGCTCTCTGCTCAGCAGGGAGCCTGCTCCCCCCTTTCTCTCTCTGCCTGCCTCTCTGCCTACTTGTGATCTCTCTCTGTCAAATAAATAAATAAAAATCTTAAAAAAAGAAAAAAAAGAATGTAATGGCCATAATGGTATCACATGATGGCATGAAGCATTGGCTTCCAGTGAAGATCAAATTACAGTTGCATTTCTTGCAATTGAAATGATTAACAATGTGGCAATTAAAGAAAAAGCTTTCCAGGTGAATAAAACTACCACCAAGAGTAATGCAGGGGGCAGGCTTCAAGATCATGGCATTCCATATATCTGTGCACCCCCATGTTCATGAATTCTATAAAATGGTATAAAGTGATCCCGTAAATACTCAGGGGTCACAGCCAATTCTCAAATGCATCAATGGAAAGCTGCCATTTCCCATTGAAATCAGCACTTAACTTTAGCACTTGCTACTTGCAGGGTTTAAAGCCAGGTTTCTCAAAAGCTTTGTTCCTAGAGCAGCAGCACCAAAACTTGTTACAAATGCAAAATGTCAGGCTCTGTACCCCAGTCCCACGGAATCCAGGCCTGCATTTTAACAAGATTCCCGGGGGATTCATACGTGCGTGCGCACACACACAGAATTTGAGAAGAACGGGTCTGGAATCAGACTCTAGACTAGTGGTTTGCACCTCGGGGTAAGGTATGGGGTACGACTTTACTTCCCAAGGGACATTTGGCAAAGATTAGAGCCACTTTTGATTGTCACACCTGGGGAGGGTGAGGAGGTGGGGATTTTACTGGCAGCTAGTGGGTAGAGGCTGGGAACACCGAGAAAGGATGATGCAGCCCAGGGGCACCTGGCTGGCTCTGTCGGTTAAGTGTCTACCTTCGGCTTAGGGCATGATCGCAGAGTCCCAGGATCCAGCCCCTCATTGAGCCTCACAGGCTCCCTGCTCAGCAGGGAGTCTGCTTCTGCCTCTGGCCCCACCTGACTCTCATGCTCTCTCTTTCTCTCTCTCTCTCAAATAAATAAAATCTTAGAAAAGAAAAAAAAAAAAAAAAGAAGGATTCAGTTTAAAAAGTCAATAGTGCTGAGGTGGAGAATTTGCTCTAACCCAATAGACCCTACAGGTTTTTGTTTTGTTTTGTTTTCCCCCTTAAGATTTCATTTATTTACTTGAGAGAGAGAGAGAGAGAATGAGAGAGATTGAGCATGACAGGGGGAAGGTCAGAGGGAGAAGCAAGCATCTCCCTATCTCGATGAGCAGGAAGCCCAGGGCAGGACTTGATCCCAGGATTCCAGGATCATGACCTGAGCTGAAGGCAGTCGCTCAGCCAACTGAGCCACCCAGGCAACCTAGACTCTAGAGTTTAAAATGATAACATAATTATGTGTAATAAAGCAAACCGTATCTTACAAACATTGTCAGTTAGAACTCACCACCAGACTCCATGTATCAGAAACATGGAAGATGCAATTATTTAAAAATCAATAATTTGGGGCACCTGGGTGGCTCAGTGGGTGAAGCCTCTGCCTTCAGCTCAGGGTCCTGGGATCAAGCCCCACATCAGGCTCTCTGCTCAGCGGGGAGCCTGCTGCTTCCCCTCTCTCTCTGCCTGCTTGTGATCTCTGTCAAATAAACAAATAAAAATCTAAAAAAAATTATAAACATCAATAATTCAATAGTCATGTACACAATAGATTCGTGGCACAAACAAACAAAAAAATCACCACCTATTGCATAAGAAGCCAAGGGTTTCGTGGAAAAGATATTGTTAAGTAAGTTAAACCCACCATCATCAAGCTTCCCTGTCGGCACCTTGTTCTAATCGCAAGTTTGCTTCCTGCCTCCTCCAAATGCTCCACGCTCTGAGGTAATGCTCTTTCCCCTCTCCTTCGTCTGTCATAGTCCTCCCCCTCCTAACCCTAAAATGTCGGTGGGCACTGCCCTCCTGGGGCTCCCCCTCTCCCTCCTGGTCTCACAGCCTCCAAGATCTACCCCCTGGTGCACTGAGTCAGGACTCTCTGGGTCTGGCCGTATCTTGCCCAGTTTACTGAGGTCTGAATCCCACCCCAGACATTTACCGTGCACTGCTCTGGGCGTGGCCTGGGCGTCAGTAAGTTCCAAGCTCCTCAGCTGGGGTTGAGAACCTCTGCGCTCAGATATAGGTCAATCTCCTTAACTCAGGGAGGAGTCTGAGGCCATCCTGCCCAAGCTTCCTTTTCAGGCTTATTGCCCCTCCTCCTCATCTTGACCCCTTCACTTTCTATCCATGTTCCCCAAAATGCCATGCACTTTTTAAAAAGTGATTTTTCCTTATTAAAAAAAAAAAATCATGAGAGACTACGGACTCTGAAAAACAATCTGAGGGTTTTGAAGTGGGGGGGGGAGAGGTTGGGGTACCAGGTGGTGGGTATTAGAGAGGGCACGGATTGCATGGAGCACCGGGTGTGGTGCAAAAATAATGAATTCTCTTATGCTGAAAATAAATAAATTTAATTTTTAAAAAATGCAGCAGTCTATTTGTATACCTAGGAAAAGATGGTGCATGGTGAGATGAAATTGATTTGTCCCTGATTCCACAGCTAAGAGGTAACCAGAATCATATTTCTGTATTTCCTACCAGTATGGCCAAGGGAATAGGCACACATAAGGCCCTGCCCTGAACTCAGGCTTCGGTTTATATAGGTCCTCCTGGCTGGAAGGCTCTCTGCTCCCCTTCCATACCACAGCCTCCCAGCAAACTACTCCAAACCCCCCTCAGTGCCCATCACATGCAAGTGCTTCTCCGTGGCACAGCTGGGTGGCTCAGGTGGTTAAGCATCTGTCTTTGGTTCAAGTCCTGATCCCAGGGTCCTGAGATCGAGTCCCGCATGGGAGCCTGCTTCTCCCTCCACCTGCTACTCCCCCTGCTTGTGCTCTTTCTCTCTCTCTGACAAAGAAATAAATAAAATCTTTAAAAAACAAAAACAAGTGCTTCTCTTCTACAAAATCTTTCCTGACCAACCAGTCTCGGGGCAGATGGAATGTCTTGTCCTGTATCTCTGTTCCCGCAGGACTGTACTTCGTGGCATTTATTGCTTTGGGGTGGGGGAGGGGCGGGGGCTGCTGGGTCATTTTCTGCTGCTCACTCTCCTCTGTGAGACTGTGAGATCTCTGAGTGAGGGAAGTCATGACTTTCTTTTATGTATTACTTTCGCTTGTTGGTATTTTAATCTCTGACGCATATCACAGAGGAAGAGTGATTTACTAGATGTTTATAGAATTGATGGATTTGCTTCCCCAAGTGAATTAGAGAACAAGGTATATATATCACTTGGTGGATTTGGTCCATTCTGGACCATAGCATTTTAACAATTCATTCCCTTCTGTGCTCAATACTAGTCACTCACTGTTCTTTGCTCCTGGGTGACTCATGAGTTCTACTATTTTAATTGAAGTCAAAACGATGGGAAACAACCATAATGAGTTTCTCTCTCTTATTCATGTTTTGTAGAATCGGGCTATGTGGGAAAGGCATGGATGGTGTGAAGTGGCGGGTGTCTGCTTTGACCTTATTAACAAGGAGAACACAGAGTCACGGACTTGACTTTATCAACAAGGAGAGCACATAGCCATGGCCTTCCCAAGCCCCAAAGGTGACATTTGAGCTGTTAATGTTGTAATAAGTATACCTGGTTTTACCTGGGAGGGATGCTGGACTATGCTTTAGTTTTAAAGATACTCCAAAATTCACAGCAGGAGCACTACAGGGGAGGGATGGGAAGACTTCTAAACTTTATTATTAATAACTAACTTTGGCCAAGAGAACTAGAACTTCCATGCATTTTCCCATTTCTTATCTGGAGCATTAATGATGCTGAATAGCGATAGCAAAATATAGCAGTTCGACGTACACAATATTTAATATTTTAAAGAAAATAGTTAATCTACTGAAATCCTATTCTTTTTTTTTTTTTTTTAAAGGAAATGGTAAAATACCAGCAAGTAAATAGGTAATTGAGAGATTCAGAAGAGAAAACGAATGCGGGGTTCTGAGCAAGGCGATGTCCTTGTGTGAATTCATTATCGTTATTGACAATTAAGA
Organism: Mustela putorius furo; assembly: GCF_011764305.1. Lineage (NCBI taxonomy): Eukaryota > Metazoa > Chordata > Mammalia > Carnivora > Mustelidae > Mustela > Mustela putorius. The sequence continues at coordinate 26,275,243 of NW_025421341.1, forward strand.
TTGCAAGACTGCCCTCTAAATCCTTCCTACCAGCCACTGTTCCATCTTATTATCATGCAAACTTCTCCGTCCTTGCATTACTACTGCTTTCAATTGTGAGCTAGCAATTTGTTAGCTCGCAGGGGACTCAGATATAAAAAAAACCCAATGAGCCATTTCGATTACATTTCAACAAAAATGGGACAAATTGCTGCTTGTTTTTCCTTCCCAGTCAGATTCCAAGGGGCAGTTTGAGGATGGGATTTGAATTTGGGCAAAAGCTGATTTCCTTGCCCTACTTGGTCAGGCCTTTGGATTCTGTGCTAGGTGAGGGCTGCCCCTGGGCCAAGGTGGCTTCTAGAACTTTTTAGGAACAGAGCTTTGGAGACAGACTCCTTCAGTAGGACCCTGAGTCAGTGATTTCACTTATTTGAGTCTCAGTTTTTTTCAATAAAAAAAGACAGAATAGTTTAAGTACCAGCCCATTCCCAAGGATGTTTTGGGATTAAGTGAGTTATTACATAAGAACATTTAGCACAACATTTGCACATCTATGATCTCAATAAATATTTGCAATTAGGATAGCTCCATATCACATGCATCATAATATATTAGTAAGGGGCAGCTGGGTGGCTCAGTGGGTTAAGCCTCTGCCTTCAGCTCAGGTCATGATCTCAGGGTCCTGGGATCGAGCCCTGCATCGCATCGGGCTCTTTGCTCGGCGAGGAGCCTGCTTCCCCCCCTCTCTCTGCCTGCCTCTCTGCCTACTTGTGATCTCTCTCTCTCTCTTTGTAAAATAAATAAATAAAATCTTTAAAAATAATAATATATTAGTAAAAGTTCTGGATATCCTGAGTCAGGTCTGAATCTTTCCAGAGTTCATTGGGTCCCCTGGAGAAGCCACAGGCTTGCCCATCGTAGACCTGGACTTGAGGTTCTAGAGAAACTCAATAATGAAAAACAAGATTAAAGGAAGCTAATTTTTAAAAATCAGATCTCTGGAAATAAGCAATGGGATGTCACTCTCTATCAATAAGAACCTTCCTTAAGAAGCTAGAGGATAGGGGTGCCTGGGTGGCTCAGTGGGTTAAAGCCTCTGCCTTTAGCTCAGGTCATGATCCCAGGGCTCTGGGATTGAGCCCCACATTGGGCTCTCTGCTCAGCAGAGAGCTTGCTTCTCCCTCTCTCTCTGCCTACCTGTGATCTCTATCAAATAAATAAATAACATCTTTAAAAAAAAATCTAGATGATACTCTGAAATTCTTTGGAATGAATTCTCCTAGATCTTGAACTCTAAGGACCTTCAATTAATACATTTCTATGTTTTCAATTGATTCTGATTGAATGAAGGTTTGGTTGGGCATATTGATTCTAATGCTGTACCAGACACTGTCAGACTGGTGAGTAAATAAGACAAATGTTTTTTTCCTCTCTCTCACATAAAAGTTAGGATATACAATCCACGGACTACATACACAACATGGTGACTCCATAATCTCCAGGAACTGGCCTCCTTCTACCTTGTTGCTCTGCTCTTTGTAACATGAGGCTTCCAATCCATGGTCCAAGATGGCTACTCCAGCTCCAACAATCCCAACCCGTGGGAGAGAAATCGGAAACACAGCAATAACTCCTTCAAGGGCATGACTAGGAATCTTCTGAAGTCGCTTTTACTGTGTCTCACTGTTCTATGATAGGTCCATGATCAAAGGAGCGAGACCGATACAAAGCAAAGGTCAAGCAAAGCTTTATTTTGCGCCAAGCATCGAGAATCAAACCGACCCGTCGGGGCCACCTCTTACAGAGAGGGCAACCCCTTCCAGCCTTACAGACTAACTTTTAAAGGGCAAAGGCAATGTGGTTGAGCCTGGCCACACACAGGTGGCCAATGAGATTATAACACACAGAGAAAGCTGCACAGCCATGCTAGGTCCCACATGGGTGATGAATTGAATTACTATTCACCTCATAGTCTATTTGAACTAGCCTATCACCTTGGTCAGAACTGGCGCCCAAAAGGCAGGGTCCACACTCCTTAGTAGCTAGGGAGACAGTATGCACCCCACTGATCGGATGTCTCCACCTGACCCGACTCAACCCTGCATTTGGGCTGTTATCTCCACCTGGCCTGACCCGCCCTTGTATTTGGGCTCTGTTACCTGGGACTATTTTACTAGTTTCCCGGACTTGCTTTTAAGTAAGTCCCCTGGGGGTGGGGGTGGGGGCAGGATCAGTTTAAGTTTTACTGCATAAACAACAAAATGGCTGTTCAACGGAGATGGAGCGTCTCTGGCTAAATAGGCCCTTACATTCTGAAATTAGTCACGTCACCATACCTACCCAAGAATAATGGATGATATCATGTGTCCAAGTGAAAAACAAAGATTCGGTTAGTACGTGACAAAGGAGGACAAGCGGGGGAAGGAAACCAATAATCTTTGTCACACTCACTGTCTCGACCAGCCTGCTGCTCTCAGAGACAAATGGGGATTGTCGCGGCTGAATGAGAAGCAGAGCTGGCTCAAAGCTTTCAGCTACTCTTTCCTGATTGTATTTCCCATATTCAGAAAATTTTCTTCGGGTTGAAAAACAGAGGCTGTGCCAGTTACTAAACCTTCTATGTTACTAAGGGAATTTTTCTGCACTGAACTTTAAAAAAAGAAACAACTGGGGGCTCCTGGGTGGTTCAGTGGATTAAAGCCTCTGCCTTCAGCTCGGGTCATGATCCCAAAGTCCTGTGATTGAGCCCCGAGTCGGGCTCTCTGCTCAGCGGGGAGCCTGCTTCCCTTTCTCTCTCTCTCTCTCTCTCTCTCTCTGCCTGCCTCTCTGCCTACTTGTGATCTCTGTCTGTCAAATAAATAAATAAAATCTTTAAAAAAAAAGAAGAAAAAAACAACTGGGGGCACCTCGGTGGCTCAGTCGGGTAAATGTCTGCCTTCAGGACAGGTCACGATCTCAGGGTCCTGGGATCCAGTCCCACATTGTGGGGGGGGGCGGTCCCTGCTCAGCGGGAAGTCTGTTTCTCCCTCTCAGTCTGCGGCTCCCCCCACTTGTGCTCTCTTTCTCAGATAAATAGATAACATCTTAAAAAAAGAAAAAAAAAGATCAACAATGTAAAATATAGAAAAAATTTTGTGATAAAAAAGAAAACCCCTAAACAAATAATACATAATATGTTATATGTTGATTTAAAAAAATAAATACACACAAAAAAATTTTTTTTAAGATTTTATTTATTTATTTGTCATAGAGAGAGAAGCGAGAGCAAGCACAGGCACACAGAGTGGCAGGCAGAGGCAGAGGAAGAAGCAAGCTCCCTGCCAAGCAAGGAGCCCGATGTGGGACTCGGTCCCAGGATGCTGGGATCATGACCTGAGCCGAAGGCAGCCGCTTAACCAACTGAGCCACCCAGGCGTCCCTAAATACACAAAATTTAAAAAACAAAACTCCTCTCTAGTTTCATCCATTTAGCAATAATAACTGTTAGCGTTTTAGTGAACACTTTTCATATTAACTCATATTATTTCCCTTTATATATGAGAATGTTAACATAAAAGTGAAATCATGCTGTACAAACTGGTTTAAAATTTAATTTTTCAGACTTAATAGGTTACTGATATCTTTTCTTTCCATGAGCTTTTCTAAAGCATCAATTTTCTTCTGTTTCATTTTTTAAAGTACTAATCATGTAAAATAAAATTAGCCAACTGTAAGTGTGAAGTTTGATGACTTCGGGTAATTGTGTACAGTCTTATAACTGTCACCAAGCACAAGAAATAGGACAGTTCCTTGCCTTAAAAAGTTCTCTGCTCTGGTTCCTAAGCATTCATTCCCTCTCCTTACACCAGGTCCCAGGCATCCTCTGAGACATGATACTGACATGATGCTTTTAGCATCATTTAAATGGCTTTTTCTTTTATATTGTTATACCATAATTTATCTATTTAATACCTTGTGTGCAGGAATTAAGTTGTTTCTAGATTTAAAAAATTCTTTTTCATTTTTATAATAGAGACACTTAGTGGTGCATTTTTGCCTTCATCACTGATACATTTCTTATGATAAATTTCGACATAAGGGACTACCGAAGCAATAAAATGATATACAGACTTTTAAGGCCTTTGGAAAGGTGAATAATCCAAATTGCTCCCCACAAGATTATGAACCAGTAATGTCTGTGAAGGGTCATTTCCCTACATCCTTGCTGGGTCAATCTGGTTGATGAACTGAGCATCTCATCTTGATTTATATTTTTAAAATATTAGCAAGTAATCTTTTCTTTTATGTGTACTGATCATACAATTTACCCACTTCAGCGAAAGGTTTTCTGTGGTTCAGGCTACATGCAGATTCACATTAAAAAGGACCAGTCATGGGGCACCTGGGTGGCTCCGTTGGTTAAGCAGCTGCCTTCGGCTCAGGTCATAATCCTTGGGTCCCGGGATCGAGCCCCAGGTTGGGCTCCCTGCTCAGAGGGAGCTTGTTTCTCCCTCTCCTGCTCCTCCTTCCCCCTGCTTGTACTGCCCCCCCCACCGCCCCCATCTCTCAAATAAATAAAATCTTAAAAAAAAAATAAAAGTTCACATTACTGAACCACAAGTCAGGACCTGAAAGTAACAAAAACCCAGTTTCACTATCTTGTTCCATCCAGCGAAGAGCAGGGAAGGAAATCCAACCTGCGACCACATTCCCCTGCCTCAGGGCTTCGTCTGCTCCCCAGTCTCTCGTTCTTCCTCTTTCAGATCCCAGCCTGCAGCCACTTAGCCCTGACCGTGTTCTCTCTACCCACCTCCCTCCCGCCCCTGCCCTGGCTTATCCTGTAAGTGGGGTGGGCCTCTCTGTCTGCCTCCCAAACCCTCTCCCCACCACGTGGTTAGAGGAGCAAGGGAACAAACAAAGGTGAGAACTCCCTAGGGGCAGAGTCCCACCTGGGGAGCCCTTCCCCCCAAATGGACCAGCATCCTCTGGGTTACTTGCTCCACCACCAACCCTACCGAGCATCCTGAAGGACAGTTGTTTCCAGAGAAGACATTGTAGTTGAGAAGTATCTGTGCTTCTTTCTCAGGAAGTATCTCAGAATACTCAGAAGTATCTCAGAACTTCCTTCTCAGAGGTATCTGTGTCTCCCTTCCCTTCCTGCCCGCCTCTCATCTCTCATTCTGTCCCCAAGAGCATGCTCATCACCTGCCTACCCCCCACCCCTTTAAAAAAAATTTATTTATTTATTGGACAGAGAGATCACAAGTAAGCAGAGAGGCAGGCAGAGAGAGAGGGAGAAGCAGACTCCCCGCTGAGCAGAGAGGCCCAATGCAGGGCTTATCCCAGGACCCTGAGACCATGACCTGAGCTGAAAGCAAAGGCTTTAACCCACTCAGCCACCCAGTCGCCCCCCAACACCTTTTAGCTTTCCCTTCTTCCTTAAAAAAAAAAAAATAAATAAAAAAATCTGGTGGACCAGATGTGCCAGATTCGCAAAGGCAGGCTTTCGAAGACCCTGCCAGGGCTGACGCAAGTTTGCCCCACGTGTGAGAAAAAAGAAACAACTTTCGGCATTTTCACTTATGCCAAAACCACGATGGATGGGAAGTCCCACACCAGCCCCATGAAAAACTTGAATCCTACTTATAATCCAGTTATTTCCATGAGTCCCAAATCAGCATCCAAACGTGTGCCCCTAGGCAACACTCTGGGTGGCAGTCACTGGAGTGTCCCCATCTTGTGCCTCTTCTCTTGCTTCTCAAGGGACTCAGCCCCTTCACTCTGCAGTGGAGACCCAACCCTTCTTCATGCCAGGCCCCTTTGGCACTCTGGTGAAGCCTGTGGATGACTTCTCAGAAAAACTTTTTTTTTTTTTTGATGCATGGAGTAAAATACATAAGATTACAAAAGAAACCTACTTTATTAACATAGTTATTAATATATTTTTAAAAAGCAAATTGGTGGTAAAGAAATGGGCATACCTTTTACTGCAGGAGATAACAAGACTTAGCCATGGGTCTAATAGTTACTGTCATTTCAAAGTGATCAAAGTAAATGGCATCTAGTGGTATCTACAACTTTAATTTGGTATGAAAATGTCCGTGATTTCTGTTAATGACAAAGTGACAGACACTGCTAATTCTGCTTCGATTTGTTGTCTACGTGATATTTGAAAAGCAATATAAATTATATTTAGAAGTTACTGTAAACACAGATGGTATTTTTTCCCATTTCAGTTGATGTCCCCACACTATATGAAGAGAACCACCCCCCACCCCCATTTCTTCCCCAGTCCCCTCCAAGATCCCAAGTCCTGCTCAAATGCCTCAAAGCTGACAATTCTGAAGATACTTAGGTGTGACGTGTGAGAACAAGAGTTGTAAAGCATTCTCAATGTTGTGCTTTCTCTTCATCCTTTCTGTTTAATGTCGCATAATGGTCTCTATGTTTCAGGAGATGTGGGTGGGTTAGGAAAAGGTCAGAGTGTCTGTTTGCAGCAAAGCCTCCTGTTGGAATACAGTGCTGTGTCCTCCCCCGCCCCCCACGGCCCCTCCTCCACCAATCAGATACCAGACAGGTGGGTGCAGTGGATGGGGGCGTGGTTGGGGAGGCTGCTGGCGGGAAGGGGTTGCTGGACACAGTGCTAGCTAAATGATTTCACAAAGCTCATCAGCAGGGTGGCATGCAAAGGAAAGAAAGAGTGTGAGAGGTTTGCTTCTGGGCACAGGGGATATAAATACAGAAATGCTAGGGGACCATTCAGCGGGGGACAATTTTTGTCCACAGATAACAGGAGTTCCTACCAACAGGGAAAGGGAGTCCCAATACGTGAACGGTGGCTATAACCTTAGGGTGATGGGATTACAGATAGATTCTATTTTCTTCTTTCAAGTGATCCTAACGAGTCTAAAGTTAATATTTTCTACAATGGTTACATTTGCAGTAAAATAAGAAAGTAATAAAGGTTACTTTGTAAATGTTACACAAAATGTCTATGTTTCTTTTTTACCATTGAAAAGCAGAAGGGGGTAATAGATTGAGGCCAAATAACAAAATTTAACGTCTAATGTTCTTGGGCCAAGTCTGACTTGCTCTGGGACCTTGGGCAATCACTTACTGTAAAATGAAGTGTATCAGTTTGTTAGCGCTCTAATGACAAAATACCACAGACTGAGTGACTTCAATAACAGAAATTTATCTCTGTTCTTGAGTCTAGGCGGCCAAAAGCAAAGGGTTGGTAGCGTGGGTTTCTCCTGAAGGCTCTCTTCTTGCCTTTTGGATGGCCACCTTCTCCCTCTGTCCCCACAGGGCCTTTTCTCTGAGCGCCCACATTCCCAGTGTTTCTTCCCGTTCTCCGCGTTGTGTGTGTGTTCTCATTGCCTTTTCTCACAAGCGCGCAATCAGATTGGATTAATACCCACCCTAATGATCTCATTACCTTAGTTGCCTCTTAAAAGGCCATCTCTCTAAACCCCGTTATATTTTGAGGGACTAGGGTTTGAGACTTCAACGTGGGAGTTGGGGTGAGAGGACACCATTTAGCCCACACTCATGGGGATTATGATATTTGTTTTCCTGTCTCTAGGTACTGTTGAGAGGATACACATTGGGATTATAAGGGTCTAAGCTATATAATTGTAAAGGTCAAAGCATTAAGAACTGAGGATATTACACCTGTGAAGACACTGTTCTTTCCCCCTGTGACCGGAGGTCTTCACAAGCAATAATTTGCACTCCAGGACAGTGTGATGATTGGCTGGCTACCTGATTGGCTGTCGGCCTCCACAGTATAGACGTGAGAGGGAACACCCTGCCAAACATGACCAGCCAACTGTCCCTCCTCCTGCCCACTTCATTTGGACACCATGTTTCCTCTCAAGTCATTCTATCATCCCAGCAATCATAATTAAAAGAGTTCATCTTGACATTCCCATCTGATGACTTTTGATCCTATGTTCTGGCTACACCATGTATGCAGTGTGTGTTAAGAACCGATTCTATTGGCTGAAAAAATGGAAATCTGTGATTAGTTAACACAGTGAGCCAGGAAGTGGTGCCTGAAACACACAGAGCATGATCCGCACACAGGTCCTGAGAGTAGCCAAGATGGCCACCTCCCAAACCCTCTGCAGTTGTTGAGGCAAAGGAGCGGTAGGGAAGGTAGGAAGAAAGGGCAGAATAAGCATGGGATTTTTCAGGTAAGAGTATAACCCGTTGGTATTAACAACTCTCATAAACAAAAGCTCATAGGCCAATGGAGATTTTGACTTGACCTACCTTCAGACAAACAGGTGTGTACCACCCTGTGAAGATTCTGCCACTCTTTCTCACTCTAGCCGGAGAACTGTTGTAAGTGTGTGAGCGTGCGTGTATACACACACATGCACACCTGGGGGTGGGGGTGGGAACAGGAACCTGACTTGGAGAACAAGAGAAAAATACAACAGATGCCATCAACCACCTACAAAGTGACCCAGTTCACAGATGATTTGAAAATTCCTTCCACATCTCCATGAAGAGGCTCATCGATTCCTTTAACAAGCTTTGCTGTGTTCCTTCCCTGTTTCCAGCCCCTGGACCCTGGGGATGCCACGATGGATGACTTACAGTCTGAGGCTCCAGGAGCCTCAGCGTCTATAAGGATAGACCCTCGGACCGTCACTTTGTGCCCAGTTCCTGTCGGCGGCTGAGCTATCCTCCTGCACACATTGCACGTCTGAAACTCAAGGCAGAGTTTGCTCATCATTATTCTACCTCTTCTTGCTGCAGACCCTGCCTGGGCTTCTCTGGATTGTCCTGGCCACATGCCTCGATGCTCAGTGCCCTTTGCCCTTCACCTCTCCGCGTGTGTTTCATGCAGAAACTGGTCTTCCCAGTTACAGCATCTGGCCTTGGACTCTGTTGCCGAAAAGTCTAGGATTCCTCTCCAAATCCTCACGTTGAAATCCTAACCCCCAGGACCTGAGAACCTAACCACACTTGAACATTAAGCCTTTAAAGAGGTGATTATATGAAAATGAAGCTTTTGAGGATGCTCTGTAAGAGATTTCCTGAAAGCTGTGAGGTAGCATTGCTACGATTCTTTCCAGAGAGACTTTGGTTTTCTTTGGTCTTTATTGTCAGTCTCAGTGGCAACAAAATATTAGACCAAACATACACTCCCCTGCTAGAAATTTTCCAGTGGAATATAACTCCTCTCAAAATGAGAACCAGGAAGGATGCTTGTCATCAAAGCAGGGAGCACTATTGCAGAGAATACGGCAGTGGGATTTGAAGAAATGCTGATCTGCTATCGGGGGAAAGTTGCAGTTTCAGCATCATCTGTTTATTTAGAGAAAAGTTCCCTAAGTTGGCAGCTTCACACCTGTCTTTTAGCCCTGCTTCCCACATACTTCAATTGTGATATCTGGGACCGATAATGGAGATTTCTTTCAATGCCATCTATTAATATTTCTGAACTCAGTTGACTTACACGGTCTACAGTAAACCTTGACAGCAGTTGAGAAATAATATTGGCTTTTTGGGCAATATGCTAAGCTTTTAAGAAATGCCTCTTGGGAGGCTATGTACTGTGATCTTTGTTTATAATTATGGAGATAGACTTTCCTCATTCAATAATTCTTTCATCTCTTTCATTTGGTCTCTTGTGATTAATGGCATTCATAATGAAAAATTGGGGTTATAGCCATAATGAGAGTCATAAAACAGCAAAAGTTTCCCTGGCCTGCCCAGCTACGACCATGATGGCTTAGCACCATGTACTGGCCACACGATTATGTCTCTTCAAGTAGGCCTATAGGTATGTCTGTGGTCTTTCTATCACAAAAAGAGGCAACTTCTCTTCCCTACTGAAAATACTTCTCTAAAGAATACTAATCAGGGGCACTTGGGTGGTTCAGTTGGTGAAGCATCTGCCTTCGGCTTAGGACATGATCCTGGGGTGCTGGGATGGAGCCCCACATTGGGCTTCCTGCTCAGTTGTGGAGTCTGCTTCTCTTTCTCCCTCTGTCCCCCTAGCCCCCCAGACTGGTGCTCTCACTAATATGCATGTGCTCTCTCTCTTTCTCAAATAAATAAATAAATACATTTTTTTTTTTTTAAAGAACACTAATCATTTTACCCCTTACAGATTACTGAATTTAAGTTCTACAAATATGATAGTTTGGGGGTTGTGTCCAAGAATATGAGGGAGGAGAGAAGAGGCAACCCCCGTGTTAATATGTTCTGGAAATTATTGCACAGGAAGATAAGTTAGTGTAAACCAGTAAATAACTCTTTGCTTCAGGAGATTCCTACAAACTGATTTATCCATGAAAATAGTTTGCTTATCTTGGAAAAGGGCTCTCCTATCAAGAAATAGAATGCTCACCTGTGAAAAAGAGCATACCTATTAGGCAACAACTTACTCATCAAAACCCTGACCTTGCTGTGTCCACCAATCCTAAACTATTATGTCATAAACTATGCCTACTATAACTTGGCTCCCTGTATTGAAAAATAATTCCTATACATTAGAGCCCCAACTCAAACCCAGATCCTATAAATAGCCTTCATTGGTATCTTCCTTCCGAAACACTGTGTATTTTATTAAGGTGGTGTTTTTCTGAGGTGCCTGGGTGGCTCCGTCGTTAAGTGTCTGCCTTTGGCTCAGGTCATGAGCCCAGGGTCCTGAGATCAAGCCCCACATTGGGCTCCCTGCTCCGTGGGAAGCCTGCTTCCCCTCTCCCACTCCTCCTGCTGTGTTTCCTCTCTCACTGTGTCTCTCTATGTCAACTAAATAAATAAAATATTTTTTTAAAAAAGGTATTGTTGGGGCGCCCTGGTGGCTCAGTGGTTTAAGCCTCTGCCTTGGGCTCAGGTCATGATCCCAGGGTCCTGGGATTGAGTCCTGCATTGGGCTCTCTGCTCCAGGGGGAGCCTGCTTCCCGCCCCTCCTTCCTGCCTCTTTGCCTACTTGTGATCTCTGTCTGTGAAATGAATGAATAAAATCTAAAAAAAAAAAAAAAATAGTGTTTTTCTTGCTATGCTAAATCTAATAAAATTATCTTTTGAGGAGCTGACAGTCAACAGAAGGGAGAGAAATAACACTCATGGAGTATTGGCGTACGTGCTCATTACCCGTCAAACCGTTATATGTTCCAATCCACTTCCTTTGGTAATTTATGAACACATATAAATCAGTGCTTGGTTATGCTGTGACTCTGGCTAGAAAAGATATACTAAGTCTTATTTCTTGTAATTTATATAAACACTGAGATTCATTAAAAAAAAAGCAATGCACACTTGAAGACTTCTTTACTATGGAACGGGTAAAACATGACAAGACTGAAAGGCTTTAAAAAAGCTGCCACTTCTCAGCCTCCATGAGCATTTCCATGTTCCCCTACAAACATCGTGTGAGCCAAAGTGGGCATGGGAAATTCTTTCTTTCTACCTTCCCTGTCTGCCCAGTGTCCACCTCCTGAAGGCAGCTTCTGTGGCCATTATCCGTGTTCATGCAGGTGATACAATGCCAGAATTCTTCACTCAAGTCCAATGCAATGTGTTGAATTTTGTCCCCCAAAAAAGATGTGTGGAAGTTCTAGCCCCTTACCCCACCCCCAGGGCAGTACCTCAGAATATGACCTTCACTGGAAATAGGATCTTTACAAAGGTAATGAAGTGTAAGGATAACTCATCCAATATGACCAATGTCCTTATAAGAATGGACGATCTGGATGCAGAGACAGACACACAGAGGGCAGAGAGGAGAGGACACATAACCATGTGCCTGGAGTGATGGCCTGCAAGCGGAGCGAGGCCAAGGTCACTGGCAAACACCAGAATCTAGAAAAGGTAAGGAAGGATCCTCTTCTAGAGGCATGGGGGAGAGCATGGCCCTGCCTATTGCGTGGCTTCAGACTTGTAACCTCCGGAACTAGAAGACAACATATTTCTGTTGTTTGCAGCCACCCCGTTTTTGGTACTTTGTTAGGGCAGCCCTTGGAAATGAGTGCACCCCAAATCAGAATTTTAAAGCAAAGGATGATTACACAAAACATTTCATTACTTTTTATTATATATGTAATTCATTTTAAACGGTTGCTTATTTAAACTGTTACTTAGGGACAATGTTAATGGATACAAAGAACTAAAAGAACTAAATGCTGGGTTTCTGGTTACCTATATGGACTTTTACTTTTTGAAAAAAAAAAAAATTATTTATTTGTGTGTGAGAGAGAGCGCAAGCATATGCTGAAGAAAGAGCCTGATGTGGCACTCGAGCCCAGGACCCTGGAATCATGACCTGAACTGAAGGCAGATGCTTAACCTGTGGATCTTTTCTCCTGCCTTCATACAAGGAGTGTGGGCTGAGAATGGAAAAACATGAAAAAAAAGATCAAAGACAGAATCAGTGTTAGCCAATCACCGTATTACTACTTTAAAAATCTATATGATGTTAAAGTGCTTTTAAGCTTCGAAAAGACAAAAAATATCTAATTTAAAAACAGTACTCGGTGGGGGGGGGGTGCCTGGGGCGTCTCAGGCATTAAGCATCTGCCTTCGGCTCCGGTCCTGATCCTGGGGTCCTGGGACTGAGTCCTGCATCGGGCTTCCTCCCATGCGGGAAACTTGCGTCTCCCTCTCCCACTCCCCCGCTTGTGTTCCCTCTCTCTCTGGGTCTCTCTCTGTCAAACAAATAAAATAAAATCTTTAAAAAACAAAAACAAAAACAAAACCAGTACTGGGCACCTGGTGGCTCAGTTGGTTAAGTATGGTTAGTTAGTGTGACTCAGTCGGTTAAGCCCCTGGGAGGCTCGGTCCCTATATGGACTTTTTATATTAATGCTTGTAGAGTTATTTCCCTTTCTAATTCTTTGAAATGAACAGTCTCTTCCTGAAACATGACTTTGATAGATAACATAGACACCTGGGTACTTTACACATAGGACTTAAATTGTTGACGCAGTTATCAATAACCTTTCCTGAGGAGAGGAAAATAAGTCCACAAGGTCATTTAACTAAAAAATGAAGTCAGTCATGCCAACAAACTGTCATTTTATTTATTTATTTATTTTTAGAGAAGGGGACCGAGAGGTTAGAGACAGAGGGAGAGGGAGAAAATTATTTTTCAAAAGATTGTATATATTTATTTGAGAGAGAGAGCAGAAAGCATAGTGGGGAGTCAGGGGAGAGGGGCAAAGGCAGAGGGAGCAGGCTCCCCACTGAGCAGGGAGCCCAATGAAGGACTCTATCCCAGGACCCTGAGATCATGACCCAAGCCAAAGGCAGACACTTAACCAACTGAGCCACCAAGTGCCACAAGGGAAAGAACCTTAAACAGGCTCCATGCCTAGCACGGAGCCTGACTCGGGGCTCAACCTCACAACCCTGAGATCATGACCTGAGCTGGAATCAAGAATCAGGCACTTCACCCACTACGCCACCCAGGTGCTCCCCACTTTTTTTTTTCAGAGGGTGGGGGAGCTAACTGCCATTTTTAAAACAAAGTCCACCTTTCACCTCCACAAATTCATTATTATAGGCATTAATCACATGGATCAACTTACAGTAAGAGATCATCATAGGATCAATGCCCAAGGTCATGGAAGAGAGGCGCTGCTTTGGAAAAATAAATGTCAGTGGCCAAGGTCTTCTCTCCAAACTTTCAAACGATAGTGTATTTAGTATTTACTCAAAATGATTTAGATTCAAATGTACTAGGTGTCAGACCCTGTACTAGATAATTTCATAGACAATGACTTTAGATAATTTCATAATTACTCTAATCCTCATACCAACAAAACAATTTATCACTGTACATTAAGACCATAAGAGGTTAATATGAAAATAGCACTAATTAAACTTGCTGATAAGCAGTGTGCTTCAGATTCTTCTAATCTTCCTTCATTCACTGTGAGAGATGGATTTGCTAAAATATTTGATGATGGGCCTCCTTGAGTACCGTTCATTAGTGGAACTCAGTAGTGCTCAAGCTTTGCTGCAGGGAAGGCTTACTATACAAAGCGCACCATGCACACTCGTCTTTGTGAGTCACAAAGAGATTTTCAAAGACTAATGACACACACTTTTTGCCTTCTTGCTAACCCCTGGTTTAATGGGAAATTTCATAGCTGGTGTTGCAATTCAGCTCCAAATTTTGCATCAGATTTCAGTACAAGAAAGGCAATATGGTGGGGCACCTGGGTGGCTCTGTCATTAAGCAGCTGCCTTTGGCTCAGGTCATGATCCCAGGATCCTGGGATCGAGCTCCACATTGGAGCTGGGAAGCCTGCTGCTCTCTCTTCCACTCCCCCTGCTTGTGTTCCGTTTCTCGCTGTCTCTCTTCCTATCAAATAAATAAATAAAATCTTGAAAAAAAGGCAATATGGTCATAAAGTGTTCTAGACCAGAGTATATAAGGGTTAATCTGAGGAGCTCAGAAGGGCAGCTCGTGGCCTCTAGGGGCTACTATGGATTCATTGGTAGAAGTTCTTGATTATAAACTTCACTTGATATCATTTGATAGGGGAGACTGCTTTCACAGATCAGAAGTTTTGCAGTCTTTGAAAGAGGATCTCATGATATCTTTAAGACAAAAGATGATGTGTGGACAGAATGATCACGAGGAGAATTCACCATGTGCTGAAGGGCCCCAGCTAAGGGGCGGTCAGCTCTGCTTGAGAAAGAATTCAGTGGTGGCAGGTTGGAAGAGTCTATCCTGACTTTCTTGTTCGACGTACTTAATGGAGATTTAAATGGAGTTCAGAAGAACATAAATTCATCTCACTTGCAGATAGTGTGATTCTGGGAGGAGTTACTGATGCCTTGGATCATAGAATTGAAATCTGAGGTAGACCCAATAAACTAGAAATACAAGTCAGAGCAAATGCTATTAATGCCATATAATGCTATTAATAAATTTAATCCTGCCCTATGATCCCTAGTGCACATGAATCAGGAAAGGAAGAAGAAAGGTGGAAAAGATTTATGGTCTTTGTTTGGCTGAATCACCAGCAGGAGCACAGTGCATAGAAGAGATTACAAACTTGAGCTGCCTTAGAAAGAACCCTTGGCTGTCACCAAGAAGAAGTACTTGAGTTTGTCTTCAGAGTTCCATGGGGCAGAACCAGAAGCCATAAGGACAAGTTACAAAAAAGCAAATTCTGGTTCAAAAAAAAAAAAAAAAGCATTCTAGAACTACCAAAATGGGACAAAGATGTTCAAGCAAGGACAAGTGGCCGTTGGCCATCACTCCCAATCGCTTACTTAATACCCACCCTGAACTTCCTCCTTTCTAACCACACGTCAGTTTTACCTGGAGGTGAGCCGGTGACCCAGTTCTAACCTTACAGTACTTTAGACCTTGGAGAAATTCCCGCTGGGGCATTTGGGTGAGATCTGATTTCCTAGTAAGAAGGAACAACACTTAAGGCTGGTGGCCGCCTCCACCCTTCCTTCTGTCTTGAATGCTGACGTGATGTTAAGAGCTGCAGAAGCTGTCTTGAAATTACAAGAAAGAAGCCAAGAGACTCTGGGAGAATTGGCCTGACATTGCTGAACTGCTAAACCAGTCAGCAACTGCTTGCCTCCAGATACCCTACTAGGGGAGAAAGATGCATCCTTGTTCATTTGTTCAAGCCACAGCAGTCAACTTTTCTGTTATTTTCAGCCACATGCACTCCTAACTAATCTAGAAATGTGGAATGCAAATAACAATGGAAGCAAATTAGATTAACTCTAGAGTCACTCCAACCTTAAGATTTTTTTTTTTAAAGATTTTATTTATTCCTTTGACAGAGACAGATCAGAAGTAGGCAGAGAGGAAGGCAGAGAGAGGAGGAAGCAGACTCCCTGCCAAGCAGGACGATCCCGATCCCAGGACCCTGAGATCATGACCTGAGCTGAAGGCAGAGGCTTTAACCCACTGAGCCACCCAGGCACCCCAAGATTTTTTAAGTCCAGAAGCTAGCTTAATATTCTCAAATTTTTCTGTATTTAATCAATAAGTATCCTTCTGAGTACTCACTATGTAGATGGTGGTATGTTAAAATTAAACACTCTATGAGGGACCTGGGTGGCTCAGTCGTTTAAGCAACTGCCTTGGGCTCAGGTCATGATCTCAGGGTGTTGGGAGCCAGTCCTGCATCAGGCTCCCTGCTCAGTGGGGAATCTGCTTCTCATTCTCCCTCTGCTGCTCCCCCTCATTGTGGGTGCGCTCTTTCTCTCTCTCTCAAATACATACACAAATTCTTAAAAAAAAAAATCAAATCATAAACAAAAACAACAAAATAAAACAAAACAAATAAACACACCATGTATATGTAGATTATCAAAACCTCTAACTTTGCACCAAGAGTTCAACAGTACACTAGAATCTCTCAACAATGCCATTGTAAGGAAAGATGGTTTTATTTGTAAATCAGTTTTATGTAGCAATTCTAATGCAATTTTGCAACTAATGGCCTTTTATACCCAGATCCATATTTGTTCCAAATGCTCACTGCTCATGGCATACTAGGGCTTATGTTCCTTGGTCCAGGACCTGTGAAGAGGGTTTGGGGGATTTGCAATAGATCCCACACATTTCTGTCAACACATGTATTAGACCAGGGGGGAGAGGGAATGCCACACTGGGGCTACTGGGAAGGGTGTCCTGGGGAAGCAGGGATGCCTGGGTCAGCACTGGAACCAGAGGGAGCAATTCTGATAGAATGGAACCAAGGCTAAGGTCAATTTCTACCACACGTGGATGCAGACACCATCCTTGTGTCTTGGTAGTGTCTAAGGGCAACAACGCCAAAGGAAGATGGGTGAAGAGAAGGGACAGTTATCCTGAGGGTGCCGTCTTGCTTTGGTGAGAGCACTGGCTTCACAGGCAATTTAGAGGAGGGACATAAACCACATCCCCGTAAGAGATGGGAGAAAAGCACTGGAAACGTCGCTGGGAAGTCCGGTTCACGTTCCAGGGACTCTGGCTGTGGGTTTGAGCTGGAGAAAGCTGCCTTTGTAAGGCAGGTCTGAGGTTCTCAGCAGCAGCGGTCCCAGGTTGTCCTAAGAAACTGGGACATTGTAGACCAGGCTGATTTGATAAATACTTCTCAGACTGTGAACTGCAACCCGCGACCGCATCATGAAATAAACATAGTGGGGCTCTGACAGCATTTTAAAAACAAGACATAGAATAAAATAAAGTAGACCAGGAAGAAAATTTCAGAGCACATTGCCTATAGTAAAGGCAATGTGAAGCTTTTGTGTGGGGGGGGGGGGTGAGAGAGAGGGAGCTTTTGATGTAAAATACATCTCTTACTGTGGCTGAGGGTCAAATAATGTTTGAATGCCACTGATTAAGAGGCTCACTGCCTAGATAAATACTTAATTTGAATAATAGAGTCTTCAGAACATTTCGTATCCTGTTTCATTTCTATGATTAAACTAACAGGAAGCGAAGTGACTCAGGGCATCGACCAATATTAATTAAACAAATGTGTCCTGATTTGGGAATGACATGTTCTGGTTTCCTATTGCTCTTTTGGCTCACAGAAGTGTTCATACTTTATTCAGTGAAAGAATTGTTTGTTCCTTTGCTGCTCTTATTTCCTTCTTTCTCATCGATAGTAATTCATTTTCTGGAACATTCTTTAGCTCCATTTCCATAGTTTTGATCATTGGTTTCAACATTCCTCCTTTCAATCTGATACAAATTCTGTTTTTTGTTCTTTTTTTAAAAAATCCATTTATTTATTTATTTTTGAGATTATTTATTTATTTATTTTAGAGAGAAAGAGAGAGAGAGAGAGTGCAAACGGCTGGGAGCAAGGGGGAGGGAGAAGAAGGGGAAAGAATTTACTGAAACCAACTGACAGATGCTGGTTCTAGAGGGGAAAGATTCTGTTGAACAGAAAGATTCTGTTATTCCCCTCTATTCTGAAGGGAATAAAGGGATGCCTGGGTGGCTCAGTCAGTTGGGTGTTTGCCTTTGGCTTGGGTTATGATCCCAGGGCTCTGGAATCAAGTCCCACATTGAGCTCCTTGCACAGTGGGGAGCCTGCTTCTCCCTCTGCCTTCCACTTCCCTGCTTTTGCTTGTGCATAAGTAGATAAATAAAATCTTTTAAAAGAAGGGAGAGGAGGGGCGCCTGGGTGGCTCAGTGGGTTAAGCCTCTGCCTTCCACTTGGATTGTGATCTCAGGATTCTGGGACGAAGCCCTACATCGGGCTTTCTGCTCAGTAGGGAGCCTGCTTGTGCCTGCCTCTCTGTCTGCTTTTGATCTGTGTCTATCAAATAAATAAAATCTTAAAAAAAAATAAGGGGGAGAGGATAAAAAGTTCTGATTGAATACATATTGTTTTTAGAGTACTCTTACAAAATAGAGTCATGCTGGAAAACAAAGAGATCTTAAGGACGCTCCTAGGTGATCCACCTCTGATGGAAGCCGCACTGGGTATCCCTGGTTGGGTTCTGCCACCAAGGATGACATAGTCTCAGGTCTTTTAAAATTTACTGTGGTCTGTAGATGGGGCTGATGAGAAGAACTGAAGTTATTTCTGATTAAAAACCATAAGCACTGGACTGCAAGCTTTTATTGGACTATAAGATTCACTGGTTTTGTGTGCCTGGGTGGCTCAGTCAGTTAAGGTCATATCCCAGGGTTCTGGGATTGTGTCCCGCATCAGACTCACCCGCGGTGCTCATCGGTGAGTAAAACTTTCATCTCCTGCTTTGGCTCCTAGTATGGATGGAAGGCTTGTGTCCTCCCAAAATTCATATGCTGAAACCTAATCCCCAGAGTGAGGGTATTTGAAAATGGGTGTTTGGGAGGTGATTAGGGCATAAGGGCAGAACCCTCATGAGTGGGATTACTACCCTAGACAAGAGACCCTAGAAGAAACATAGTCTGTCAGTTTCTCAAAAGCTTCAACATAGATTTATCATATAACCCAGCAATTCCACGCCCAAGTATATATACTCGAGAGAAGGGAACATGTGTCCACACAAAACCTTGTACACAAATATTTATAACAGCATTATTCATCATAGCTCAAAGGTGGAAATAATCCAAATGCCCATAAACTGATTAATGGATAGACCAATTGTAGTGTATCCATGTAATGGAATATTATTCAGCTCTAAAAAGGAATGAAGTACTGACATATTCCACAACATGGACGAATCTTGAAAACACGCATTGTGAAATAAGACAAAAACACAAGGACAAATACCATCTGATTCCGTTTATATGAGACATCCAGAACAGGCAAATCTTTACATGAGTAGCAGCCGAGAGCTTGGCTTGACTTGGGTACTTCACCCCCTAATGTCACATCCCCCTGACACCCCCCCTTAATACATGTCCATAATCTGTCCACGCAGGTTTGCGTCTTGGTTGTTTAGGATTGGACTTCACAATGCCAAATCCTCTTCTGTTCCTTGCTTTGATGATTTTCCTCTGTTTGTTCATGCGGGGCCGTCCTTCAAACGGAGACGGGCTTTCTCTGAGTTACCACGAATTCCAACTCTGAAGGAAAGCTGGACATACTCAAGGCAGATGCTTCAAGAAGCCATGGGTCAAGGCTACATTTCCTGAGCCTTCTTGGGAAGCGTGAGTCTGAGTTGCTGTTTTTGGTAATAGTTCGCATCCCATAAGAAACTGGGGCTTCCAAGCATTGTTTCAGGGAATCTACAATGATCCTATTAGTGTATTATTTTCCTTATTCTACAGAGGAGAATGAAGTCTGAGAAAGTTAAAGGACCTGCCAGAGATCACCTCACCAGAGCATGTTAGAGCTGCGGAACAGGAACAGCCAGAGCCCAGAATCCTGTTCCAAACAGGGATATGTACCTGAACTTTATAAACACGGGTAAGGTGGATAGCAGCTCAAGATGTGTTTGTGGGTGCTTGGGTGGCTCAGTAAGTTAAACATTTGCCTCTGGCTCAGGTCATGATCTCAGGGTCCTGGAATCGAGTCCCACGTGGGCTCCCTGCTCAGCAGGGAGTCTGCTTCTCCCTCTCCCTCTGCCCCTCCCTTTGCTCATGCTCTCTTTCTCCTACACACTCTCTCAAATAAATAAAATCTGAAAAAACATGTGTTTGGGTATCACCTCATAACCTAATAAACTGTATTTCCCTGTTGGCTTCAAAATGAAATTAGTTAGCACAATTTGTTCCAAATTTATGAAGTATACCATATTTCGATACCAAAGTCAGTCTTACAGAATTCTGCTTTTAATCAATCTCCCATTCAGTAAAAATGAAAGATCCTATTACCCCACTTAAAGAAAAAAAAAAAAGTCACTTGAAATCAACTTCAGAACTATTTCCCTACCATTGATATTTGAGCAGAAGCTATTCTTTTGTTCCCTATTTTATGTTCAATTTTCAAAGGGAGACAAGGAGTTTCCTCATGAATCTTTCCTAACAGGGACATGATTTGGAGGGAAATGGGACGAAAGTGGCGAGTCCTGGGCTAGGACCGCCCTTTCTCTTTGTTGGGCCCTGGGGCCATTCCCCTCCTCCCTGTAAGTAGGACAGCGGGTGCCTTAGCCCTGTCTCCTCATTCCAGGGGAATTGTGAACAACAAAACTGCTGCCTTTGACTGGGGCCATGGTGCCTGGACACTGTGTGCTCCCGACTGTGCACAGTTCCATTCGCTGCCCGTGGAAGTGTCGGCCAAGTCTTGAACACTTGCAGCCAATTAAACACAAATTCCTAATGCCCACAACTTCTATTTGCAATAACTTAATTTATCACAGGCCTTTCCTGACAAGGATTGGAATCAAGGCCAAACTGTATTAACAACTGAAAAGGGGAGTTTCTAAGCCCTTGTTCCTTGTCCACAGACCACTCCGCCCACCTCTGGAAGCCGATTCTATACCAGCAAGCCGGGGCCGTGGCCTTGACCGGAGGATTTCTCTGGTCGGTGACAGTCCCTCCGCCTTTTCTGAATACAGCCTGTTTGCCTTCGGGTGGAGAATGTGTGGATTCAGCACCAGGTTCCCCCGGAGATATGTAAATGTGAAAAAGAATGACTCTTGGGGTGGAACATGTCAAGCTGATGAAGATGGCGTGAGGATTCTTGAAGGGTTAGTGGGCGAGGGAGACTCGGGGGTCTGAGCAGGGGCCGGAAAGCAGGTCATCCATGGAACACACAGCCAGCTGCGTTTGTCTTCTTTCAAAATCTGTTGCCCTTCCCAAAAAGATTCCCTAATAAGGGGGAAGAATCCCCTTATGTGAAAAATGTGCACCCAGGGCAAAAATTGCTGTGTCACTCTTTGGAAAACCCTCTTTTTCTCTTTATTTCCAAGATAACGTTTCCCCCGCCCCCTTCCCCTCTCCGTCCTCCTGCCCTCCTCGTTCTTCTCTTCTCCTCCTCCGCTTCTTTTCCCTCTCTTCCTCCCCTCCCCCTCCTCTTCCCCTCCCCCTTCCCTTCCTCCTCCTCCTCCTCCTTCTCCTTCTTCAGTAAAATGTTATTTCTGGATATGGCCAATGTTCAAGAGGTATAAAAAGAAATACTGTAGGGGCACCTGGGTGGCTCAGTGGGTTGAGCCTCTGTCTTCGGCTCAGGTCATGGTCTCAGGGTCCTGGGATCAAGCCCCGCAAGCAATCGGGCTCTCTGCTCAGCAGGGAGCCTGCTTCCCCCTCTCTCGCTGCCTGCCTCTCTGCCTACTTGTGATCTCTGTCAAATAAATAAATATTTTTTAAAAATCTATTACAAAAAAAGAAATACTGTAAAATAGTATGTTACAAGGATGTTAACCAGATTGATCATGGTGATCACTTTGCAATACAAAATCTATTACAAAAAAAGAAATACTGTAAAATAGTATGTTACAAGGATGTTAACCAGATTGATCATGGTGATCACTTTGCAATACGTTCAAATATCAAATCATTATGTTGCATACCTGAAACTAATACAATGTGTATCAATTAGACTTTAATAAAAAAAAAACTTACTGAGATTAAAATGCCAAAGTACTCTCCTTAAAGCGTAAAGTATAGACATATAATAAAAAAATTTCACCCTGCCTTCAATTCCCCCTCTGAAGAAAGGTACTATTACTAGTTTCTTGCATATACGTCCAGAGATTTCCTATATATGACTGTATTCTGAACATTGGGTTGAGCCCCGCAAAAACGAAACGAGATTTACACCCCAGTAAAAGACCATCCTCGTTGTGCCCAAGGAGAAAGAAGTGGTCATTATGTGGATTATGTGAGATCGTGAGGCTCCCTCCAAGATTTTCTGATCCGTGTAGAGTTCTCTACAGAAGGATAGTCTTTATGATCCATAGATGAAAAGACACACTCCATCCCTGCTGAGGTTAGACACAATAAAATAAAATCTATTCAGAGTATTTCCTGCTCTAAATCGTGAAGCACAAACCAGTCAGGGATTTTGCCGGCAGCAATTATAAGGAGGTCATCGTTGGTCTACAAATGTGAATCAATCAGCCTGTGCATTAATTAGTCAGTTGGATTGCTGTAACAGAATAGCACAGGCTGGGTGGCTTAAACAGTAGACATGGATTTCTTATTTTTTTCAAATAAAATGGCAGGGTTGGTTTCTAGTGAGGCCTCTCTTCCTGGCTTGTAGATTTCTGCTTTCATCCTGGTCTTTCTCCGGTATGAGGGCAGAGAGAGAGCGAGCGAGCGAGCGAGCGAGAGAGCCCTGATATCTCTTTCCCTTCTTGTAAGGGCACCATCCTTATCAGATTTGGGCCCTACCCTTATGTCCACATTTAACCTTAATTACTTCCTTAAAGGCTCTATCTATAAATACAGTCGCATTGGAGGTGAGGGTTTCAACATGAATTTGGGGTGAAACATAATGTTGGTGGACCATTAGCAATGGTGATAACTTTTTTTAATGAAATAATAGCAGTGACTTTTTAAGTATCTACTATGTGTTGGGCAATATATAGCTTGCTCTATGTGTCTTATTTATGGTTGTCAAAATAACTCCACAAGGTAGCATTATTACTCCCAGGGTAATACTCAAAATACATAACGATTGGTAGGGTTTGAGTGCTGATCAATCAGAATGAACACTGACCATAAACAACGTTCCAGTGTCTGAGGGCTGAGGAGGAGCCCCCCAAATTCCATTGCTCAGGTGAAAAAGGGGAGATTTGGAGAGATTAAGCAGATTATATACAAGCTCATACAGCTGGCAAATGGTGGATAAGGGACTGGAAACCACCTCTGCCTGACTCAACAGTATTTTGTCTCTTGGCCATTTCCGCAGGAGCTATCCACAGAGGGTCTCCATATTTCTCCATCTCAGTGAACCTTGGAGTGTGTTCCATCACATCCACAGTGGACTTACTTGCTGGCCATGGAAGAGGCTGGCTGAGGACCGAGATTGATGTACCTGCTGCCTCCTTTCAGAGCTGACCCAGACCTTGGTGCAAGGGCCTTCCTCACTGCCCACCCTGGCTCATATCTGACAGTACTGCAATGTTTCTGAATCCAGGTCTTTGCATGGGGCCCAAACTAAGACCTCGCTGGGTCTCTGGGGTCCTTTGCCTCCATCCATGAACTTGACCACCACTGGCTGTCCAGATCAGCTATGTGCTACTCCTGCTCCTGGTGCAGCTTACACGTTTGTTTGATCCAATCTTGGGTCTTGGACTCCAGCCTGACTATCCATCATGAAATACCAAACACCAAACTCATGCTCTCTGAACACTGCACTTCTAGGCTAAATCCATTCTTTCAGCTACTTCCCAAGAGCTCCTGTTTTGTTCCAAATGCTCCTCATTCTCTCTCCTATCTTTGTTTTCTTCTTGTGTTCATGTTCCCATTTTCCCTCTTCTCTTTTTCTTCTGTTCTCCCTCTGATTCAGGGCGGTGTTAGCATGTACTCAAGAAAGCAGCCTTCACTTTTGACATTTATGGCTTACGAACATTGCTGTCTCCTGGCCGTCAGGGGCTCAGCGTATCTATGGGACAATATATGAAACTTTCCATCCATCAGTCAGCGTTATCTAGAAGCAACCTGGAGCTAGTCCCCAGTTCAAGGAACTTTCATTAAAGATTAAAAAGCAGCCTGGCTTAGCCCAACCTCTACCATGCTTCCCCCAATGTCACCTTGTCCTGAGAAAAAAGGGAATATTTTATTATCAGTGAATTTGCTATCACATTTGGGCTATCTGGATGCATCCTCCACTTCTGCAACAAAGTCTCATTTCTCATAGCATTCTTTGGTCCAATATCCCGCTGTGCTCATTGTTACCAGAATCAATATTTGTCGTATAAGCAGAACTTGGCTCTGAGTATAAATCCAAAGGATAATTAGTGCTTTAACTTAAAAAAAAAAAAAAGCCATTTTTTACGTGATTTTTTTTTTTAAGATTTTATTTATTTATTTGACAGACAGAGAGCACAAGTAGGCAGAGAGGCAGGCAGAGAGAGAGGAGGAAGCAGGCTCCCCGCTGAGCAGAGAGCCCGATGCGGGGCTTGATCCCAGGACGCTGGGATCATGACCTGAGCCGAAGGCAGAGGCTTTAACCCGCTGAGCCGCCCAGGCGCCCCACGTGATCTTTGATATGCACCAAGTGTTGTATTTTCCTTTCTGGGCTTTGTGTAATATGAAAATTCCAGGCACTCCTTGGCCTTGTAATGACAAACTACCTGGATTACCTCGATGATGACACTAGAGAGACTTCCTTTCACGGCGCCAAAGTTTTCAGTCTAAGAAGGAGGTCCCGACCACTTTCTCCCGTCTGCACCATAAATGACTGTGAAAACATCAGCTTTGCCATTTAGGAAAATTGCCTAGGGACAAGAAGGTGTGGTGTTCCACTGCCAAAACACCCACGGTGAGGCATGAGTTACACCATCAGATGTGAGAACTGCTCTGGGGAAGGATATCTTTGCCGCACTGGCACTGCCGTCCTTGACACATAGACATGAAGAAACATCAGGGAAAGGCAGTGTAGATACTGAACCAGATAGCTCAGAAGTGGCTCCAGGCTGCCCAAGAGCAGATGTTCATTCTTTTGTCATTCAATAAATATTTACTGAGTGCAGCCTCTATGCTAGATGCTCTCCGGGGTGTGAGGCCCAGGGCCTGTGGGATCCTTGCTGTGCTTGTCGTCCTGGACCCACGGGCAGGGGCATAAGGAGCTGAGCTGGAAATCGAGAGCCTTGCTCCTGCAGTGTTGGGTAATCAGGCTCTGGAGAGCCTCTGGAAACTCCGTAGGGGAACCTCAGCTTTGAAATCTGCTTTTAATGTGTCAAAGGCCTTGGTTTTTTCTGGTTGGGAAAATTTTAACAAAAACGTATTAAAATAAGAACCCGACTGATAAGCAGTTCCTTTACCTAATGGGAAGCTGAGGACCCAGGCTTCAGAGATCATTTTCAAGAATGCTTCATTTCGTTAGAATGGATTTCTGTGACTGCTGCTAAGTTTTCTGAAAGCTCAGCAAGGAACTGCAGATGGCTCAAGTTAATGCTACCTTGAATGTATAAGACAGTCATCATCGTTCCCCTGAGCTTCTTTCTCCCCCAAAACAGTCTTGCCCAAAGCTTATCTTCTTGGGCTCCAGGAGGCAAACGCTCCCACTGAAGTCTTTCTTCCTTTTGAACTTAGTGCCATCTGCCTTCTGCCTTCTGCAAAGAATTGTCCAAATACTGCTTTTGAAAGGAATTATTTGAAAGTTCTAAAAGCTAGCAATTTTTGGCCTTGTTAAAATACACACACAAGGTGCCTGGGTGGCTCAGTGGGTTAAGCCTCTGCCTTTGGCTCAGGTCATGATCTCAGGGTCCGGGATCAAGCCCTGCATTGGGCTCTCTGCTCAGTGGAGAGCCTGCTTCCCTTCCTCTCTCTCTGCCTGCCTCTCTGCCTACTTGTGATCTCTCTGTCAAGTAAATAAATAAAACCTTAAGAAAAAAAAAAACCACACACAGACACAGAACTCTAAACTCTAGTGGTTTGCTGACTAACTCTCTGCCTATTTATCTCTGCCATTTATTTGCTTTAAAAATAATCGTAATTCTTAAAGACAAGTAGGCTTAGGTTAGAAACAGGATGATTGATGACTTAATTTAATTCTAGTGACTAAAACACTGGAAACTTTTTCTGAGTGGCACTTGGACAGAAATGCAATTCCTCCTTTTCTTTTCTATTATTCCAATTTTCTAAATAATATGCAAAAAATGGGGTGGATTGATATTCTATTGGGTCCCCTGAAAATCCCAATCTACTGCCCAGCCAGTTCTTTAGAGTTGCTCCCCTAGGAGGTGACTCAACATGGTGTCGGGGGATTTAGTGTTCCATCTGCTTCATCTGTACTGAGTCACCAGGAGCTTTGGGATCCCCAGCAAGCCTGGGGGTGTAGGTTGGGCCAGGGTGTAGCCCATTGGACCAAAGTGCTCCGTCACTTCATGTAACTGCTCCTTTCAGAACTGACCTACCACTTGGTTGAAGAACATGGCATCAGGAAGGCACTTTATTCCATAGTGGGAATCTCTCAGAGGGGTGCCACTGTGTCCAGTCCCCATCCCTATCCAAGAGCCTCTGATGTGCTGAGGGATTTGGATGTTGGGCAGCACAGGTCCATGTCCTCACAGAGCCTGTTGGCCTTCATTCTAGAGTCAAGGGCTTGCAAAAGCCTTTCATATTCAAATGTAGACAAGCAATGTAAAGGAAACCCTGTTACTGTGTTCTGGAAATAAAAGCTCTGCATACCCCTCTGAAGTTACTGGCAAATTGTTGTCCGTGGAAAAGTGTTTTTCTACCACACAATTCAGGCTTTCCCTTTTCTAAACTCAGATAATCATACTGCTGTACATCCAGTGATCTAAGAATTAATTTATTAAGATGTGACTTCATTTTATTGCCTGACAATGAGAATGTAATTTTGGAAATCATATCATTATATCAAATGATTGCATTCTTTTTATTTTTTAAAATATTTTACTTATTTATTTGACAGAGAGAGATCACAAGCAGGCAGTGAAGCAGGCAGAGAGAGAGGAAGGGAAGCAGGCTCCCTGCTGAGCAGAGAGCCCGATGCGGGACTCGATCCCAAGACCCTGAGATCATGACCTGAGCCGAAGGCAGTGGCTTAACCCACTGAGCCACCCAGGCGCCCAGATGATTGCATTCTTAATAGGGAGGACATTTTTTTTCAGGTCTTACAGGTTATTACCTGTGTGCCATTTTGTGATTACTTTCTTGAGGTGGTTGTCATGTTAGTAAAGAGAAACTAGTTATTTTCATTATTCAAGAAAGGCTTAAGAAATTTATTTAAGGGGCACCTGGATGCCTCAGTCAGTGAAGCATCTATCTTAGGCTCACTTCATGATCCCAGGGTCCTGGGATCGAGCCCTGCATTGAGCTCCCTGCTCAGCAGGGTGTCTGCTTCTCCCTCTCCCTCTGCTGCTCCCCCCTGGCTTCTGCTCTCTCTCTCCCTCACTCTCTTTCCCTCTCAAATAAGTAAATTAAAAAAAAAAAAAAAGAAGTTTATTTAAGGGGAAATAACAAATATTTTCTTAAATGTTGTATCTTTAACAGTATAACGAGCTTGTTAGAAAGGATCTAACCTAGAAATTTGAACTTGTACTGTTTTCTTAGATCCGCTGAGAGTTGTGTGTGTATCTGTGTGTCTGTGTGTATTGCATGGGGGGGTGTGGATTATGAGAGAGGTGCACAGAGGAGGTTAAGTACAATTCAGTGCTCAGGCAGTCAACTCCAGTAGGATGAAATACAAGTCTCCTTAGACTTATCTGCATGATTCTGACCCTTAACTCATGCAGCTGGCTGATCTTGCCTGACATGCCTTTTATCTTTCTGAAAGAAGGCAAATCACATAGACAAACATTCGTTGTACCCTTGCTATGCGAAAGCCATGTACTAAGTAAGCTCTTGACAAAGAAATATGAGGCGTAGCCTTTGCCCTCTTAAAGCTTTTGATCCAACTGGAGTGAAGTTAAACACCATTAAAGACGGTAATGATGATAAGGCCCCGATCAGTAAGGGGGATGGGAGTGAGGTTTATCCAAAGATAACCTCAAACCTGTCCCCTCCAGAACTCCTCCTAGGGCTTCCTAAATGCCCTCAAATGAATGGTAATAAAATAGCTAGTCAGTTTCAATGCCTTTTCTCACCAGCGCAAGCTCTTGCCATAGGTACTGCTTGGGGTGTAGAAGCCCAAGCGAGGATTCCCTCACCTGAATCCTTACCCTTGACTGCAAGGTTGGACACATGGAGCCAATTCAGGGTCTGTATCCCAACCAGCTGCAGGAAAAGGACTTGGACCCAAGAGTCCACAGGGATGGCTTACTTCAAAGTCAAGGGACAAGAAGAGTTTTGCTCACCACTCTAGCTCCAAGGCCAGGCAAGAACAGGTGCTCAACAGCTGACTGGGTGAGTGAATAATGGAAGAGTACATCATGAACTGATAGAGTCTTTCGTGCTCTTCATCAAGGATAGCATGGCATTCTTGTTTCTTAGGCCAAACATAAATGATTAGACATATATTCTTGCTGCACTTAAATCACAGCCACTAGAAAATTCACTTCAATTTTAGTAAACATTTTCCCCTTAAGCCATAAAAAAGTCTTCCTTTTAAAAATAGATTTTTCTAGAACCTTAGGAGGTTAATGTACTTAATGCACATTAACCAAGGAGACAGAACAAAGATTAGGTTTGGATAAACATTATTTTCTTTTACCTAAGAAAACAATTAAGTATTTCCAATGGAGTGTTTGTAATCTAGAATACAAAGTACTAAGATTTTAAATGCAACTAGGGAAATGTAAACTACTAAGAAATTTTGTGGTGTTATGCAAATGTTAAGATACAAGTCCTGGGAAATACTTTCGTAAATTTTTCATTTAATTATTTTTATTCTGAGAACTGCCCAACTGTCAGTTATCTTTGCTGTGTATCAGAATGCAATCAATTGATTTCTTGAAACTGCTCTTTAGAAATAATGACAAGAAATCAGTCATCAGCGTGCCATGCCTCACTATTTATTTCACTCATGCATGACTACCATTTTTACGGAAAGACCTAGAAAGAGAAATTCAGTTTTGCATTAATACTCATCAGCCTACTTTTTCTTACATTTCCGGTCTGTTTTCTAAAATAAAATATGATTTCTTAAGACTATAGAAAGAATTATCCTAACTATAAAAATGCAGATAAGTGGAATAAAAGTTAAATTATTCTATCCCCAAAGGTAATCACTGGTAAGACTTGGATATATGCTTTCCTTCTAGTCTTTTTTCCAAGCATAACAAAAATCATGCTTTTTAAAAATAACATAGTGCTTTTTTCTTTTTTTAAGATTTTCTGTATTTGTGAAAGAGAGTGCAAGCAGGGGGAAGGAGAAGCAGGTTCCCTGCTGAGCAAAGAGCTGGTTGTAGGACTTGATCCCAGGACAGTGGGATCATGACCTGAGGCAAAGGGAGTCGCTTAACTGACTGACAGAGCCACCAGGGCGTCCCAACATAATACCTTTTTCATTTGAAAATTTTCTGGGTCAATTTTGTCTGGAATAGATGCATCACCCTAAATTATTCTGCAACACTCAGATTATGGGCAATATTTTGACCTTTGAGATGAAGGTAGGCAGGAAAATGTTTTAGACACAGTAATATGAAAAAATATAAGAGCAAAATTAATGTTGATTTTCCTTAATCTAAGAGTGGTGGATTTTTCTCAGACCCTGTAGTATAGTTTGGATAAAGCAGAATGAATAAATTAAAAATGACAATAAGGTCTTTGTCCTAGAGCTTCTTTTCTTTCCCGCAATAGCATTAGGGTACAAGTGAGTTTTGATATGAGGGTTGATTTTATATATTTAGTTTTCTGGCACTTACAATGGGTTTTTTAAAAATATAAAAGATGTTATTGGGGTGCCTGGGTGAGTCAGTCTGTGCAGCCTGTGACTCGATCTCAGGGTCATGAGTTTGACCATGTTGGGTGTGGAGAATTTTTTCCTATTTAAGAAAAAATTTTAAAAAAGAAAAAAAAGAGGTTATTACTATTAAAATTCTTTTGAATTTGTTTTTATTGTATCCCAACCTTGTGGATTAGACAATTTACTGAGTGGCTGAAGAGGAATGACAAGTTTTGGCATTCCAAGTTAGTGTCTTTGAAGACAGAGAGTCCTAGAGAGACACACCAAAATATAACTCATGGGTCATTGTCCACGTTAACTGTGGAGATGCCCTCCGCAGCTAGTGGTCTGACGCCATCCATGCCTCTTACCAGCTAGGAGCTGTGACAGCATGCAGTGCCGGCTTCTCATTGTCCCTGTGATGGAGATGGATTAGAATCCGTTGAAAGAGCCAAGATTGTATTAATATTTCGAAATCTGTGAAATATAACTCTTCGGGAAGTGTGGAAGGAAGCAGAACTCAGAGCTGTTGTTGCCTTAAAGCACTATCAGCGGGTGGATCTGTTCCCTGTGTCATGCCCTTGTCTGCCTTCCAGGTCACAGCAGCAGACATGTGGGTGACAGTGTGCGGGGGCTGAGGATCCTCGCGGGGCTCTTCTGAGGGATTCCGTGCACACAGCCTAGGTGTCACAATGGAGGCTGAATGCCACCCTCGTTGGAGCTCGGGGACAGGTGCTTCTTGCAAATAGCTCATCAATTCATTCACACCCAGCGCATCTCCTGTGTTTTTGGTTGTGACATTTACTGCCATTTTGATAAATCCAAGTGCCAAGTGATTTCCTAACAGAATAAACAAGGGCACAATCAGGGCAGTTTGCTACAACAAGCTGTTTTGGAAGAATAATGTGTTATATATCTGCATAATTTAAAATATGGCCCCCGGGGCGGAGTGTGGGGGGGGGGGAAGGTTTCCAGGTTGCTCAGTCATTAAGCATCTGCCTTCAGCTCAGGTCAGGATCCCAGGATTCTGGGATGGAGCCTCTCATCAGATGCCCTGCTCAGCGGGAAGCCTGCTTCTCCCACTCCCTCGGCTGCTCTGCTGCTTGTGTTCCCTCTCTCGCTGTGTCTCTCTCTGTCAAATAAATAAATACAATCTTTAAAATATAAAAATAAAATAATAAAATAAAATACACTCCCAGGGATGCCTGGGAGTCAGTCAGTTAAGCATTTGCCTTCAGCTCAGGTCATAACCCCGAGTCCCAGGATGGAACCAGGTGTTGGGCTCCCGGCTCAGTGAAGAGTCTGCTTCTCCTTCCCTCTCTGCCCCTCATCTCACTGGAGTCTGCTTCTTCCTCTGCTCCTTACTCCACCTGTGAGCTCTCTCAAAATAAATAAAAATAAAAAATAAATAAATGAAATAAAATCAAATATGGTCCCAAGATTAAAATGTAGTGGTGAATTGGGGCTCCTGGCTGGCTCAGTCGATGATCTCATGGTCCTGAGTTCAAGCCCCATGTTGGGTATAGAGCTTACATTAAAAATAATAATAATAATAAAAAATAGTAGTCAGTCACTTGGATTGCTCAGTTGGTTGAGCGATGACTGCCTTCAGCTCAGGTCATGATCCTGGAGTCCCGGGATCGAGTCCTGCACTGGCCTCCCTGCTCAGCAGGCGGTTTCCTTCTCCCTCTGACCTTCCCCCTCTCATGCTCACTCTTTTATTCTCTCTCTCTCAAATAAATAAAAAAAAAATAGCAGTGAATGTGCATGTCGGCTAAACAAATGACATCAAGTTAATATCCTCAGCCAAGAAATTCAGTGACAAATATATGGGCACTTGACTCTTCTAAACCTTCAGCACAGCTCCTCCCCGTTAGTGAGAGCTTTTTATCAATTTTGTGTAAACCTTTCATCATTTCTTTATGTACAGAAGAAAAGGAGACATTTTTATTTTTCCACTTTCCTTCTCAAAGTAATATATAATAATAAGTTGGATAATATATAATAATAATATATATATAATAAGTTCAAAATATATGATATATTGAATAATGATAATGTATAATAATACAGCACTTTGGTCTTTTATTCCATCCACATGGAACCCTCAGTATAAGGAGAATATCCTTGTTCTTTGTTAAAAACAGCTTTATCGAGATAGAATTCACATACCACACAATTCACCCATTTGAAGTGTACAATTCAATGGCTCTTAGTATAGTCACAATGTTGTGCATCCATCACTACAACCAATTTTTTTTATTTTTTATTATTTATTTATTTATTTGACAGAAAGAGAGATCACAAGTAGGCAGAGAGGCAGGCAGAGAGAGAGAGGAGGAAGCAAGCTCCCCGGTGAGCAGAGAGCCCGATGCGGGATTCGATCCCAGGACCCTGAGATCATGACCTGAGCCGAAGGCAGCGGCTTAACCCACTGAGCCACCCAGGCGCCCCACTACAACCAATTTTTATAACATTTTTATTACTCCCCACAAAGAAATCTTACACTCCTTAGCTGATACTCACCAAACTTCCCACGCATCCCCTTACCAAAGGCAACCACTCACCTATTTTCTGTCTCTCTCTCTTCTGGGCATTTCCTACAAATGGAATCATAGAATACATGGTTCTTTGTGACTGGCTTCTTCCTTGTAACATGAGGTTTTCAAGGTTCATCCATGTTGTACCATTGTTCTTTTTTTTTTTTTTAAAGATTTTATTTATTTATTTGACAGGCAGAGATCACAAGTAGGCAGAGAGGCAGGTAGAGAGAGGGAGGAAGCAGGCTCCCTGCTGAGCAGAGAGCCCGATGCGGGGCTCGATCCCAGGACCCCGAGACCATGACCTGAGCTGAAAGCAGAGGCTTTAACCCACTGAGCCACCCAGGCGCCCCATACCATTGTTCTTTTTTATAGCTGCATAGTATTCTCTTGTGCAGACATACCATTATTTGTGACATCATTCCCCTACCAGAAGCATGGGTTCTCCCAGTCTTTGCTTTTTCAAGCAATGCTACAGCCAGTAGCCTCAAATATATGTCACTTCCTAAGTCTGCTGGCACTTACATATGACACGTTCTCAGAAGTGGGAATTCTGGAGCGGATAGTAAATCCAACTGTAATTTTGTTAAATATTGCTAACTTACTCTACCACACTCCCACCAGCGATGTCTGAGAAGCTAATCCCTCATCGCCTTACCAGCAGAGCAGGCTGTCAAACTTGTGAGTTTTTGCCAGTTTGGTGGGTTTTAAAAAAAAAAAGTTCATCTCTGTACGGTTTTTATTCACATCGTTCTTACCATGGTTAAGACTGATATCCATATATGTTGACAGTTCTTATGATTCCTCATTAAACTGGATTCTTTTGGCTTCATCAGAGGGATGACTAGAGTGGCTTCCTACAAAGGTTTGCTTTTCACATATTTTGTATTTTGCCACAAGGATCTGGTCATTTTAGTACTCATGGTTATCATAAAGATACATATATTTTAAGCCTAAGTAATTATCTTTAAAATAGACATATCAAGAGGACTGTAATTTATTTCCAAATTAGTTTGCTTTTTTTTTTTAGATTAACTGAATAAGAAATTATCTTTCACTAGCGATGGTTATTTTGGTGAGCAACATGACTGTCCTTATCGTGAAACTGGAAGTCACATGAAATAAAGACAAAACATCTATTTATAACCAATTGAATTACTTCATTCTATGTTAGATGCCCATCACCAGCCCCATTTGGAATTTCTCTGAAAAAAATAGAGTCTAGTATTTCCTGAGGGGAAGAAAAGCTGTTTCTCTGAATAGTCTTCCCTTTTTGTTAGACATTTTACCAATTGAATTTTTCCATTTAGAACTAAGGTTTCTTTAAAGGGCAAGAAAAGGTATCCATGTTTTCATTTGTTTAACATGTAATATACCGGAGTTCTGAGACCTGTGTACAAGTTGATGTATTTTTTTCCCTTTTTTAAAATTTAAATTCAATTTAATTAACATATAGTATATTATTAGCTTCAGGGGTAGAATTTAGTGATTCATCAGTTGCATGTGACACCCAGTGCTCATTACTTCAAGTGCCCTCCTTCATGCCCGTCACCCAGTTACCCCATCCCCCCACCCCCACCCCCCACTCCTCCAGCAACCCTCTGTTTGTGTCCTAGAGTTAAGAGTCAGGGCTCCTGGGTGGCTCAGTTGGTTCAGCATCTGCCTTTGGCTCTGGTCATGATCCCAGAGTCTGGGGACTGAGACCGGCATCAGGCTCCCTGCTCAGTGGGGAACCGGCTTCTCCCTCTGCCTGCCGCTCCCCCTGCTTGTGCTCTCTTTCTCACTCACTTTGTCTCTCAAAGAAATAAAATCTTTTTAAAAAAGTCTTTTATGATTTGCCTTCCTCCCTGTTTTTGTCTTATTTGATTTTTCCTTCCCTTTCCTTATGTTCACCTGTTTTGTTTCTTAAATTCCGCTTATGAGTGAGATCATCTGGTATTTGTCTTTCCCTGACTTATTTCGCTTAGCAGGACACCCTCTAGTTCCATCCACATCATCGGCAGTGGGCCATTGATCTCTTAAAGACCACTGTCGGCTTGAGGTCTAACCAGCATATCCGCCTGAGGGACATCTGTGCGGGTGACCCTAGATCTCCTGAGAGGAGCAGTGATGAAAGTAGGATTGACGGCCAGGCCCTCAGGGCTCTGACGTGAACCGTTCTCAAAGCAAAAGCAGGAGCAAGCCTGCCTGAACTTGTAAGTGGGCCGGCCTGGTGCTTCCGGAAGACCAGGCATGAGACAGGAGCACCTCAGTTGTCAGGTGTCAGAGCTTGGAACCATGATGAATTGCTAGCAGGGGCCAGGAATCCTCTTGACGGTGCTAATGGTGGAATGGTAGCTCCCCAGCATCCTCGGCAGGAAGAAGTATAAATGGAAGGTCTGACCCTCTTGTGGAAGGCTGAAAGAGGAAGCTGGAATTCTCTGAGAGGCCACAGGATTTATTATCAGGCCGTGACCGCAGTAGCCACAAATAATACAGCTGTTTCTACTTATTCATGGTGGTTCTACAAAGTCACTGTAAACTTTGTGTTAGCAAATCCTGAACCACTACGCTCAGGTGTGATATGTGGTTATATTCCTATGAGCTTCTGGTAAGATTTCTTTCAACCAATCAGTATGCGACTGGTTTTACACATGAGCTCACAGTCCAGAGCTCCATGCCTGATTGAACCACATCTAACACAGGGGTCCTCTCCGTGTTAGGGACCCTCAGGAGCTCTTCAGCACCACACTCAGTGGCCATTTAAGCAAAATCAATAACAAAAGCCCAAAACTTCAAACGAGGTGGCACTAAATGGACCACGGAAAGGACACTTGTTTCCAGTCTGAGAGCTGAAACAAGAAAGCAGAGTGTCCCCTGGTCTGAGCTCAGCTGACAACGTGTGCAAAGAGTGACTCTGAATTTTTGGCTGCCTGTCCACGAGTAGGTCAAACACGGCAAATATTGACTGGGGGGTTAGAGTAAATTTTAGCAAGTAGGGAGCCTGTGAATACTGAGGAGTAAGTGTAATTGTCATCACTGATGAAAAAAAGATGTCCTCTCTCCACGTGAGGAACACAACCAACCACAGAAGCAAGGAGAGTGGCCCGAGGGACATTGTGGGGCTTTGTGGGGCCAACCTACACTCTCTGGCCGGATTCTGTGGCCCCACTAGCCAGGTCATGGGATTTCATTGGGCCTCAGTTTCCTTATCAGCGAAATAGACATAATTCCTGACCTAAGTACATTCGAGAGAATGTTCTGAAGTTAAACTGTAGGAAGCCTTTAAAGAAGTCAGAATAAATCAGAAAGAAAACAAGCCCAAGGGCCTCCAGTGGTTATTTCTGTGTGAGAATAGTAAAGGCAATTTTTTATTTCCTTCTTTGTACCTCTCCGAATTATTTCACGCTGCTTTCTATCCAGCATGGGTGTTGCTAATCCCAACACAGCTTGAAAAGGGAAAAGCGCCCACGAGAGTGACGTTAATTCACAGGAAACTGTTCCGAAGAAGGACTGTGACACATAAGAAGGTGTTTGTTTTCCATGAAATAAATTGATACACGCACTGGGTTCCTAAACCGAATTCCTACCTGCTCGGCCATGCACGGAAAAACAAGTCCCACCTGTTTTGGGTGGTTCATCTCTTTGTCAGAGTCTTTGAGTCAGACCCGCTTTTATAACATTTCAGAAAGGCTCCTACACCAAGCCGACCACTGGCTTGCCTGCTTCCTGGGGCTGCCAGCACCGCCCTTGACTTCATCTGGACCGAAAGAAAAACAAAGAGGGCGGAAGGCTGAGGTCCTCTCCCTGGCCTCACCACTGGGGAGAAAGGGAACGCAGCAGGGCCGTGTACAGTGGGAGTCTGCAGCTAGGGGTACCCATGACTTAGCAATACAGTTTGTAAAACATCTTTCTTTCGGTTCCAGGAACTAACTCAAGTCACTGTTTCGGAAGCTCGTGTTCCTCTTGGCACTGTTGAACAAAGAACAGGTTTGTCTCACTCAGAAGTTCACTGCCTCCCATAAACAGTCTTCTACACCCTTCTCCCTGTCCTTTCCACCAGACCCAGGATGCTCTGCATTTTCTGGTCCAAATGGTCCGCGTTTCAATCACTGCCATGTTTTGTGATAGAGGTCATTGGCTCTCCTAAAAATGATCCTGAAATAGATTAGAGAACAAAGCCTAAGCCCTTCAGCTCCTGCCCCCCCCCCCTAGAGTTTACATAAAACACAAACCTGCTTGATACATTTTATCTATTCCTGGACAATTAGGTGTCCTCCAAAATTCAGCACAAGCATCCCTGTTTACAGATTTAAAGGCATTTTAGAGATGCCAGTGTGGAAACCGAAAACAAAAAACAAACACAACACCTTGCAGAAATAAAATAAAATGATTGCAATGGTTACTATCTAAAAAGAAGAAATATAATTGGTGTCTACCGAAATGAACATTGTTTTAACATTAATTCTGTTTACATAACTAATGCACGGTGTTAGGCGGATTTAGAACATTAACTAAGTATGTCGCCAACAAAAATCCGTACAGATTTCACATAAAAGTCTGCAGTTTCACAATAAACCTTCAAAAGGGCACTTGAAAGGAACCCAGAAATGCTATAGCCTCTTCGGTGAGAGAGTAGAGAGCAGCAGGAGTTTGAGGTAATTAACATGCTGGATGGAAACTTTTGTACCTCTACAAGTTACTTAAAACAATCTGAATGAGATGTGCTTTTGTTTAAGCCATTCACAGTTTTGCATCAGGATTGATTACAAAGACGTCACTTCCTATAATTTGTTTTATATAAAAAGAAATCCATGATTATACTGCTCTTTGAGAATCACTAGAAAGTATTACAGGAGGGAGGCGGTTAATCCTAATGCGAAAGAAGGAAAAGTTGGTTGTGACATTTGTAAGAATATTCTTGGAGGGAAACAGTCTGGAACATGACAAAATTGAGGATGATGGCCCTGGAGGAAACCAGTCTCTCTTTCTCTCTTTTTTAAAGATTTTATTTCCTTATTTGACAGAGATCACAGAGAGGCAGGCAGAGAGAGAAGGGGAAACAGGCTCCCCACTGAGCAGAAAGCCTGATGCGGGGCTCGATCCCAGGACCCCAAGGTCAGGACCTGAGCCAAAGGCAGAGGCTTAACCCACTGAGCCACCCAGGCACCCCTGAAACCAGTCTCTTTTGACCCCTCTATTATTTCACATAAAAAGTCCTATTTGAATATATTTCATATAACCTAGGTACAATGCAGACATCTGAGAAGAGTCTTGATTACTGAATTCTTAGACTGTTGGAATTCTATGAACAAGGGAAATAAAGAGAGAGATAAACAAGTGAAAATTAAGTAAATCCTGGGCCATCAGACAGTTTTGGTCTCAAGGAACATTCAAATAAATACACAGGCAAAGTATCTTTGTTGACAGGGATAAAACACGCCTTTCTTTCAAAGCATGGGACGTAAGTGGATGTCAAGAAGAGGTAAAGGGAGGTAGAATCTTGGGTTGGCCAAGCTCAGAGGGACCCCTGACATCAACCCACCAGCCTTGTCATCTTAAAGTTGGAGACACTGAAGCCCCCAAGAACTTACATGTCTTGCCCAGCTGAGGCTTTTTTTGCCCATACCTCAGTTCTCTTGAAATAAAACACACTAAAGAACCCAGCAGTTCATAGGCTGCCTCTTGACTAGAAGGAAGAACAGAAGGAAGGGGAAAAGGGTGAAGGGGAGATCCTGGCTTCAAGGAGGAAGCCATTCTTCTTGTGGCTCAGCTCAAAGCCCCCTAAGTACATTTTTCTTCAATTACAGGCTGCCTCTTCCTCTGCCTTCTTACTCCTTGTTATATCATGTGCTGATATCATTAGTTACAGGTTCTGTTACCAACTAAAAATGAAATGAACATGAGGATAGAATGTAAGAAAATGAGGATGCCTGGGTGCCTCAGGTGGATAAGCGCCTGCCCTTGGCTCTGGTGGTGATCCCAGGGTCCTGGGATTGAGTTCCACACTAGGCTCCCTGATCCGTGGGGAGCCTGCTTCTGCCTCTGTCCCTCCCTCTCCCCCTGCTCATACTCTCTGTGACAAATAAATAAAATCTTAGAAAAAAAAAAAAAGAAAAGGTGGATAGAAAGTATTAAAAAAAAAAAAGAAGGTAGTAAAATGTTACAGACAGCACATGATTATCCATATTGAAAAAGCATACATTGGCTGTTTAAATTTTAATTTTAATGAACCCATTGTCTTAACAACAAAAAAAAAAGATGTTTATGAGGGTCCATAAATGCTAACCTAATCAAATATGCTCCATGACCTGAATGTCCCTAGTATTAACTGGCAGGAGGATGAATGCCTACAAGCCTGAAAGAATGATTTAGGAGTCTTGGATTTAGTCTCTAATTTGTTGCATGACCCTGGGCAAGTCACTACACTTGTGTTGTAGCTTCTCAGTCCATAAAAAGGATAGTAAAATTACCCACCAAGGTAACCTCAAAGAAGTGTCGATGCCGATGATTGATGTTGATGCTGAAGATGGCGTACACACCTGAGATTAAAGGCCGGGCATAAAAATGTGAAGTCGTTGCTGTTGTAATCACTGGTACTGTTCCTGCTCCACAAGCAGTGTTAGCCCCTTAGCTGCCACTCAACACCAGCTCCCTCCAGAGCGCCCCCCCAAGTTGCAGGATGGCTTTCACACGTGCTCCCGGCCACAGCTTGTCTCAGACTTTTCATTCATCCTAGGTTCATCCTGGCTCATTCCCCTAGGCACTCATTTATTTTTAAAGATTTTTAACTTATTTATCTGACAGACTGAGAGAGAAAGAGAGCACTCAAGCAGGGGGAGTAGCAGAAGGCGAGGGAGAAGCAGACTCCCCGCTAAGCAGAGAGCTTGACCCAATGTGGGGCTCAATCCCAGGACTCTGGGATCACGACCTGAGCCAGCTTAACTGAACCCTGCAGGTGCCCCTAGATACTCATTTGTTTATCTAACAAGCACTTTCTGAGTCCCTGGGATGCTGTATGTAGATACAGTTTTGAATAACACAACCCTCCTTATGGATCTTATATTTTAATGGCAACTGAATTTCATCTCATACCTCATCTCTTCCTTCTCCTGGACCCTATTTGCTTGTCTCCTGTTGCAGACAGGGACCTTGAGGTGACAAAGCTCCCGTACAAACAGTGCGTACAATCCTTAATCATGACAGATTCGACCTCCTAAATGATTTTCTGTGTCAGGCACTAGGTTAAATGCTTGTTTTTCATATCTCATTTAGTCATAAGCAACAAGGCAGGTACGATTACTAACACTTCTTGGCAGATGAAGCAACTGAGGCATAGGAGGTTTAAATCAGCTTGATGAAGTTCTGAGACTAGTATGTGATTGTACTGGTATTTTGGGGTTTAAAACCAGAATTACCCGACAGTGTGTTGCTTCTTTATCTCGAGGAAGTTTTACTGAACTACCTGTTTTGTATTTAACTTACATCCCCTCTCTACCCCACCCCTTCCTCCCTGCCTCTGTAAGATGGATTGTCACCATGGAGACTGCACCAGACCAAGATGTGTGCAAGAGGCTTGTGCTTTCCCAGGAAGCATTCTTCTCCTTCTCTCCTGGGTTGAGGACTTTGCTCCTGGGTTAAGCCTCTTTTTTTTTTTTTTAAGATTTTATTTATTTATTTGACAGAGAGAGAGAGAGAGCACAAGAAGGGGGAGCAAGCAGCAGGCAGAGGAAGATGGAGAAGCAGGCTCCTTGCTGAGCAGGGAGCCCGACACAAGGCTGGATCCCAGGACGCCGGGATCATGACCTGATCTGAAGACAGATGCTTAATGGACTGAGCCACCCAGGCGCCCCTGGGTTAAGCCTCTTAGGCCTGGCTCCCTCTTCCCTTAGTAGAGACTTTCTCAGGGGGAGGCCCCCCCACCCTTTATTCACATGGACCTCTGGCGGGCAGTTCTAGTCCCGGATACCACTGCCCTGTCCTGAATTAGGACAATATGCTGGCAATTCCAAGAATTAGGCAATACATAGGAATTTGAAGGATCCAGGTTTTTATTAATTCTAATAAGGATATCAGCAAAACACCTTCATGATTGCTGAGGTGAAAAAACCCTAGATCACATAGCATGCTTCTCTTCTCTGGGCGTAACCAATGGATGCATGAATGCAATTGCTGGGCTAGAGAAATGATGCCGTGCGCCTTGCCATAGCTAGTTGCCGAAGTAGCAGTTCGCTTGTGTTAAGGCTGCACCAATTTATACGACCTCCTCTTTCTAGTAGCACTAGAATAGGAGGGTTATGGAGAGCTGCATATTGAGTGGGAGAAGAAACCCTGTGTTAAGGGGCAGGCTTCCTGTTCAGGCTAGCTCACTGTCCCAACGCAGAGGACTGAGATCCAGGGACGAGCTTCCTGGTATCATAAATGAATGTTGCTATGGTATACGGTCTTCGCAGATTCATAAAAAGCCACGGATAACTCAAAATCTAAAAGGCATAAAGAGTGAAACCAGGGCACCTGGGTGGCTCCGTCGGTTAACCTGCCTTCAGCTCAGGTCGTGATCCCAGGGTCCTGGAATCGAGTCCTATATCGGGCTTCTTGCTCAGGCCGGAGTCTGCTTCTCCCCCTGACCATCTCCCCTGCTTGTGTGTTCTCTCACTCTCAAATCAATAATTAAAATCTTAAAAAAAAAACCAAACAAACAAGCAACCCTCAAGGCTTTTAGAAAATAGAGTAAAATGGAAAACAGGTGTTCTATGAAACCTTTGTACATCTGTGGATATATGCACTGGGTTGCACACATCTTTTTCTGTGGGTTATGGTTCAAACGTTTGCAAGTCACCACTGATATCTTTGGTAAAGCCCCAGAATAGGAAAGAAGTTTGTATTATAAGATCATTCTCTTGTTTCCAAAATGACCCTGGGCACACTTTGGCGGCTACTGATCTTTTTTTCTTTTCTCCCCTTTTTTTCCCCTCCTTCTTTTAACAAGTATTAACAAGTTTTAACAAGTATCAATCGCTGATGTTCTATAGTGAGTTAACA
Organism: Mustela putorius furo; assembly: GCF_011764305.1. Taxonomy (NCBI): domain Eukaryota; kingdom Metazoa; phylum Chordata; class Mammalia; order Carnivora; family Mustelidae; genus Mustela; species Mustela putorius. The sequence goes on from NW_025421341.1 coordinate 26,316,596, forward strand.
GACTTATGCCTTCTTTCCCGAGAAGATGGTTTCTTTTGGAAATCTCATTCTTATTTTCTTCTATTGTTTTATATTTTAAAAGAAAACTACAAGTTTTAACTGAAAGAGGTAAGTGATGTAAATGAAGGGAGGGAATGTACCATACCCTTGAAGGCCAACACCAATTAGCATTGCAAGTTTATTGCAGACTAGATTTTCATTCCCTCATACATATTCCCTTTTTAGTTTTTTGTATTCAGTCCTTTTGCCAATACTTATCTATTATGTTTAAAATTTCCAAGATATCCTCTCCAATCTTTCTGAGGATGTTAATTTTTATAACAGAATTTTATAACAGAACTTCTTGAGGTATTTATTCTATTTTTATTCAATTTGGTATCTTTTTATGGAAGTGTTTCTTCTTAAAAACTTGATGATACTTGGTTTCTGTTGATCTTGTACTGAAATTTTCTGGCCACCTACCAGTCATATCTCATGTTCTGGGGAGCCATGAGAGTGGATTGGAGAAACCATATTGGAGATCCCGCTTCACCCCCACATTCATCACCCTCGGTGTTTGTGGCTCCTCACATCCATTGCCTCTGAGCAAGGAGCTCTTCTGGGATTGCTTCCAACATTAAACTTTGTTTCCTTTGTTCATTAATCCATAGTGCTGACCCTTAGGGCCATTTGTTGGTGATTCTTCAACTTTTGTGGTTTATTGAGGATACTCTTGTTTTCCAACGTTTTGTTATAATTTATTGCTGATATTGATCAGGCTTAAAGTTTGCTTCAAAACACAAAGTATGACACCAAGGATGTCTCCTGATCCAGTCTTTTAACTGTGCTTTTTTTTTTTTTTTAAGGTTTTACTTATTTGACAGAGAGATATCACAAGTAGGCAGGAGAGGCAGGCAGAGAGAGAGAGAGGAAGGGGAACAGACTCCCCACTGAGAAGGAGCCGGTGCCGGTTCCGAAGCCAGGCTCAGTCCCAGGACCCTGAGATCATGACCTGAGCTGAAGGCAGAGGCTTAACCCATTGAGCCACCCAGGTGCCCCTTAACTGTGCTTTTGGTGTTTGATATTATTTCTCATATCTTGAATCATTACACTTGCCTAAGACGGATAGATGGTATTTCCATTATCAGTCTTCTTATTTTAGCAAAGCAATATAGTTTTATTTTATTTTATTTTTTTTAAATAAACATATAATGTATTTTTATCCCCAAGGGTACAGGTCTGTGAATCGTCAGGTTTACACACTTCACAGCACTCACCAAAGCACATACCCTCCCCAATGTCCATAACCCCACCCCATTTCTCCCAACCCCCCTCCCCCCAGCAACCCTCAGTTTGTTTTGTGAGATTAAGCGTCACTTATGGTTTATCTCCCTCCCAATCCCATCTTGTTTCATTTATTCTTCTCCTACCCACTTAACCCCCCATGTTGCATCTCTACTTCCTCATATCAGGGAGATCATATGATAGTTGTCTTTCTCTGATGACTTATTTCGCTCAATAAAGGTTTTTTGGGTACTCTCCTTTAAGCAAAGCAGTTTAAGTTTTTTGCTTAGAAAAAGTAAGAGGAAGGAGTCCCAAGCATATAGAATGATGTTCTTTTTATGGAATTACTTGCATTATTAATATAGGCTGGATCACAGTTAACACTTTATATATATAATTAATGCTTAATATACACGTGTGTGTGTGTGTGTGTGTGTGAATCCCTTTGTTCTTCGTTAGGTAATTTCTATTTCACCACATAAAGTACTGAATTTCAAATTTAGCACATTGGTTTTATCTATGTGATCGATTTTCATGTCCTTTTATTTTCTACAGGATTATCATGGCAGACATTTTTAACCACATCTTCACCAGATTTGCCTTCTATACCTCAGTAGAAACAAACAAGAAAAACAGCTGTATAAACAGGGTCAAAAGCCGTAAAAGCCGGTCTTCTGAAAGTTCCCGTTCCTTGAAGTGGGACTTGCCGCCTTCATCTATCTCTGCCGTCTCTGGCAACTTTGCTTAATTGTGCAATTTACAATCTATAGATCTCACAAGTTCAAGTGCGGAAGAGCCTTTTAGCGAGGTTACCCTGGGAAAGACCAAATCTCTGATACAATGAACACTGACCTAGAACCCGACAAAACTTGTGTGGGTAGAAGACCTTTCCCCTTAGGATCGGATCAACACTTGCACACGTCCCACAACTAAACAGAAAACTCCCTCCATGGCAAAGCCCATCAGAAACCAGTTTCCAGAGGCTTGATTTCAAGAAGTTGGAGACGACAAGGAGACCAGAGAAACCATCAAGAAATGACCACAGTAAAAGAAAAATTAAAAAAACCAAAAAAAAAACAAACAAACAAACAAAAAGAAATCACCACAGTGACTACATAGAGATCATTACAGGAGGGATTTGGGGACATTTGCCTTCATTTGGTCTGGCATGGGAGAGAAATGGGTCCTGCTTTTCTCTGCAGCCTTACGTAATAGTCACTTTTTCGGGATGAATGGAGCTCATGGTGGTTCTTACCTCATTCTCTTCTAGCTAAAATTATGACTCATTTTAGATATGTAATTGCCTTACTCTTTCATTTTTCAGTGGAGCTAAAGGGAGGGAAAAGTAGGGAGGGCAGGTCCTTAAGGGAAGCCCGAAAGATTGGATGGAAGATACTAATGCTGGCAAAGAAATACAGGCTTCTGCCTGCTTGGGTTTCTGGACTTAATTCTTGGCTTGGAATCTTGCCTCCTTTCTCTCTTGGCTTGAAAGTCACCTTCTCCAAGCGGACTGCCCTGCACGCACCCCACCCAGGCTAAACCTCTCCGAAATTTTCGCTCCTTACTCTTTTTTTTTTTTTTAAAGATTTTATTTATTTATTTGTCAGAGAGAGAGTGCGCGAGCGAAAGTGAGCACAGGCAGACAGAGTGGAAGGCAGAGTCAGAGGGAGAAGCAGGCTCCCTGCGGAGCAAGGAGCCCGAAGTGGGACTCGATCCCAGGACGCTGGGATCATGACCTGAGCCGAAGGCAGCTGCTTAACCAACTGAGCCACCCAGGCGTCCCAACCTTATCTTTTTTTATACATTCACGTGTATATACTAGACCTTAAGGTCACAAAGGCAGAGTCTTTGTTTTGCTAATGAACCATACTGCAGTGAGATTAGAGTGCCTCTTTTGACAAAGGAGAGAATGACTTGTTGCCCTGTCATCTAAACTGACATTTTGGTGAGATGCTTGGACCTGCTGCTGACTCATGCGGGAAAGTGAAGCATCCAGCAGAATATTCTTTTCATCCTGTCTTCCTTGAGTTTCCATTTTCACTTGCCTACTCCTCTCCCCAGCTTCAGCCTCAAAGCACTGAATATGACCTTTGGTATTTTGCTGAAGGACTTCCGTCTTTCTATTATCTGTCTAAATATCTCCCTAACCCAACATTGGTTTTCTTTGTAAAATACAATAAGAACTCAGTTATAAACCCCCTTGGGTAAATTGGTTACACTTTGCCTGAATTGGAAATGAAATATTAATGACAAGTGAGTTCAGACACATACTGGTATTCCCACAGGAAGTCATCTCCTGGGAGATCAAACTTGTGACTGAATCATTTCAAGAAAAGTAATGTTTTGACTACAAAAAGTAATTGAGAAAGAGAAAAGTTGTAACTTTGCTTTATAACAAAAAAGCCCAATTATCATTCAAAATGAATTTGTTACCCTGATAATCTAATGTTATCAACTGAAGCATCTTTTCACCAAAGTTTAAATTGAGGGGAGGAGTGTCTGGGTGATAAAGGAGCAGGAGGCTGGCTGAGGACAAAGCAAAAGCGCCTGGCATTTCAGGTGACTCAGTTGTTAGGCATCTGCCTTTGGCTCGGGTCAGGATCCCGGGGTCCTGGGATGAATTCCCGCATCATTGCATCAGGCTCCCTCCTGGGCAGAGAGTCTGCTTCTCTCTCTCCCACTCCCCCTGCTTGTGTTCCCTCTCTTGCTGTCTCTCTCTCTCTGTCAAATAAATAACCTCTTAAAAAAAAAAAATGAGGGGAAATAAAAATTGTGTAATGCAGTTTTACCTGAAGAATTAACCAAATGTACAAATTTAACAAGAGAGCATTTAGGGGTACTTGCCTGGTTCAGTCTGTGGAATGCACGACTCTTGAATCTACGGATTGTGAGCTTGAGCCCCACGTTGGTGTAGAGATTGCATAAAAATAAAATCTAAAAAAGAAAAAGCATTTAACATTTTTAAAAATTTATTCCAAATACTGGAAAATATTAACAATGTAACAACTTACAGAATAATAGATATAGGAGACCAGAGGGAAAATTGATCAAAACTATTAAATAAACTGATTTTTTACTTAATGATGCTACTATATAGTTACATGAGTTTGTTCCATTAATGTATCACATTAATAAAATTTAACGTATCCTTTATACTTTTAACTCATTGTGATTAGAAATACATTAGCGCTACTTTTTAAAAGATTAATATACAGTTTTATCCTACAGGAAGAAGGTTCTAGAAGTTTCTATGCAAAAGGGCTAAGAGTTTAAATAAATCGCTTTAAAGAATTAAGACATGGGGGCGCCTGGGTGGCTCAGTGGGTTAAGCCGCTGCCTTCGGCTCGGGTCATGATCCCAGGGTCCTGGGATCGAGCCCCGCATCGGGCTCTCTGCTCAGCAAGGAGCCTGCTTACTCCTCTCTCTCTCTCTCTCTCTGCCTGCCTCTCTGCCTACTTGTGATCTCTGTCAAATAAATAAAAAAAAAAAAAAAAAAAAAAGAAATAAGATATGAAGTGGTTACCTTTTTAAAGTTTGTCTTAGCAAAAACTTCAAACTTAAAAACATTTAGTTGAAATAGTAAAAAACATTAAGGAGGGAGAAATATTAAGGTATTTAAGTAGTATATAAAGACGGCATATATCATGTCTTTATTAGAGTTAAAAAGAAACAAATAGAAGTATACTAATTTAGGTTAGTAACTTATTTATCTTTGGACACGTCTATGTGTGTTAAAAGGTTAACTACCTTCTATTGTAGTCTGGCCATAAATACAGACAGGACAGTGGTGTTGAAACAAACATAGCCATTTGGTCATTTATGGATCTAACATGATAATAGCTGCAGAGTATCCAGCATCCACTGAGATCATAGCATCGTATTACTTACTATTGTATAACCTGCTCTATCATGTTCAAGGTTCAGCTAGGGTCACATCTCCCTTTAATCAATGGGGCCCTATTTGCTGGCTTGTGCAAGGAGTCCACTTTCTCCCTTGGGGTCCTCTCTCGAGAAGACCAACAGGTTCCACAGCCCTGCTGGACCGGTCCTGCTTCCAAACATCTTGCCTACAGAATCTGAAGAATACGATTAGTCCACTGATGGCTCTCACATTTTTTGTGGTTGTTGTTTCTACGAATGCCCCTGGTTTATGCATATATATGTTCAGCTGTAGTTCCCAAAGCACATCTTTCTTGCCAGGACTAGCCATTCATTCTGCTGGAAAAGCTCTTTTTTTTGTTTAAAATGGAAAGTTTATTTGCTCAGTACACCAAATAGGATGCAAGCACTGTCATGACAAGTACACAGAAATAAGCAGATCGACAGAAAACAGTCACTTAAATGAAGGGAAACCTTTTAAAATGTTATGACAACATACTCCCAAGAATCTTTTCTTCAGTTAATTTAACTATACATTTTCAATAAAATAAAGGGTAATGGATTAAGTGGAAGTTAGCTTGTGAATTTTTCTTAAAAATAAAACTCCAACTCTACCAATACATGCCAGTTAAACACTATAACTAAAATTTCCAAGTAAGTGCAAAGGCAATGAAGGAGTTAGTTACCTTTTTTGCTTGAACAGTCCAGAGGAAAATGGTTACTACAAATACAGCAGGCAAACTGTTAAGACTGACCGATCTAGAACATAGTGTTGTACTAAATTTCAGTCTCAAATTGTGCTAAATGCTTATCATTAGTATGGCACATTTTGGTCCATGATAATGTTTAATGCCAAGACTTTTCCAAAGCCCTGATACTGGGCTTAGGAGTCTAGGCAACTTTGCCCTTTCCTTCTTGGCAGATTCCCCTTGCATACCATTCCAGTCCCTCAGGGAGATAAGAACCCCCCAAAAGTAGGAACTGTGAGCCTCTCCATGTTTCCAAAAGCTGCCAGGTTTTCATAGACATTGACCCACCTTCTCCTCAAGATACCATGGAGTACAGGAGAAACATACTTCGGTAGGCCGAAAACAAAACAACTTCAAACAAAAATGAAAAAGCAATGCTTCCTTAAATGAAGAAAATAAGCTCTGGATTGATTTACTACTACCATCTAGGATGAGAGGGAACCAACATTACTTGAATGGCCATCTCTTTAGGTAAATTTAAATTCGGTACTGAGCGGTGAAACAAGATACAAAGCACCCCAGAGGAGTTCAAGACCAGTTTATCATTGTACACTTTCCTGTACACCATTACTTTCTTCCAAGCTTGTGGGTCTATTATCTGTATCTCGGGATGAAGGAACGTTTTAATATTACTCATTAACTCATGAACAAAGAATGGGGCTACCTTTATGGCTTTAAAATGTATATTTCATGGTACATACAGCCAAGAAATAGCTCTTACCTTTCCATTTCTCATAATTTAACTTCCTGTGTTTTTGAAATCCTTATTCAACTTCAAAGGCTCTCTTGGAAGAAAATTATGAATCAAATCTAAGTGATCTTATGAAAATTCCGTAAGAAATAATATGAATTTGTTGCAGATGGTTTACAATTTGATTATTTCCCTCATGCTCTGTAAACCTTGGTAGTTTGATCATAATCAGATGTAAATTTAATATCTGAATCAAATAAAATCAAATAAACCAAAAAACCTCTTTAGTTTTCTTCCCACTGAATATGAAGTTTTTAGATCCTGCATCTTCATGGTAGGAGCTTTTAAATATATTTTCCTAAAAAAACATGTCTGGTTTTTATTTTTCCTCCTAATATTTATGCTTGTACTCTATAATCGTCAGAGCTGGAAGTTATTTTCTTCTGTAGCTTTTGACTTAAAATCTTCTTTATGGGAACAAAGACATTCTGTTTCTAGTCATTTATGGAATCTCCTTTTGGGTTTCCAGAATTAAACAGTTGTTTGAAATGTACATATTGCTTTTATGTACATGTCTCTAGATTTCGATGTAGTATAAAACACTGGGAAATACCACGTGTGTAGTTCCGAATACTTTATATACAATTTCTAGTGATTTGTTAAGTATTTATTAAGTAATGAACCAGTCAGACTAAGAAATTTCCATAGGATTTTGCAGGAAACCCTCTTCAAATAGAACTTGTGTCCCTGGCAACTTAGTCTGCCTTAACCAAGCTCTTTCAAAATGGGGTGTCCTCAGACGTTGACTTCAGTTGGATTTTCTGTCGGAGTCAGCACATAAGTACCATGTCATCCAGCATGGAGGGAAGAAGATTTTTTTTTTAAAAGATTTTATTTATTTATTTGATAGAGGTAACATGTAGGCAGAGCAGCAGGCAGAGAGAGAGTGGGGGAAGCAGACTCCCTGCTGAGCAGAGAGCCCGATGCGGGGCTCGATCCCAGGACCCTGGGATCGTGACCTGAGCCCAAGGCAGAGGCTTTAACCCACCGAGCCACCCAGGTGCCCTGGGAAGAAGGTTCTTTGTATTCTTTAGAAGTTTTTGTAAGTGACAGAAGAACACCTCTAACTAATTTCAACAATGAAAAGGATTTATTGACTCACATTAAAAGTCTTAAGATACGTAATATTCAGACAAGGTTTGAGCTGACAATTCAAACAATGTCACCGGAAGGAAATCATCTTCCCGTTGGTTTTCCAGGGCGTCCCACTCCCCCCACCCCAGGAGCTCCAGGTGGCAACATGGAAGCAGCATTGTTAAGATCTCACCTCTTCACGCCTTCCAGGGTAACTAGCTCCTTAGTAAGCTGTCAAATGCACAATCTTTGACCAAAATCATGCAACATGTCCACCCCCGAACCACTCTCTGCAGCCAAGGGTATGAAACATGTGCACAGTCTTAAATGACCCCTCTCCTTCCCAGGGATGAGACTGATCCCTGGGGTAGGGGTGAAATCCCTGATGGTAGGAGATGGGCTAATGGAAGTAGAAGTGGCAATCATCAGATGCAAGTGATGCCCTTCCTCTCCACTCTTCTTTCCCGAAGCCTTTTAGTAGGAGACACATAGATGTAGAAAAAAGCTCCCCATAACATGACAGCCTATTTGACTGCTTTTCAATGGGGAGTCATCCAGGGTAGCTTGCTCTCTCCAGCCATTTCCATAGGGCAAAAAAAGATGTCTGTGCTCTTTCTTGTTGATGTATTTTATTCAGCCAACAGTTCATTACTTTATTCATTCCTCTGCTCATCCAGTATATATTTATGTGCCAGATACTGTGCTTTTCCACCCTCTCTTCTATTAGGACAGAAGGAAGGTGCTGGGCCTAGTTGGAGGAGCTGAGCCCATGTACGTAGGATGCTTAGAGGTTATGGGAGCAGAGAAGAAAACTGTGAGAAAATTTTCTTGCTCATATGAAAGCTGCTAAGTTCTGCTTAATGGGCTTATAACTCTACTCACCCTTATCTAGAAATGCCTGGGGGTTTTCAAGGTTGTTAGCTATTCAAAGATAATCCTTGGGAAGCCCCAATTTTCAAACTAAGGGTCTTTCCACGGTACTTTAAAATTCTTTTCTAGATAACAATGTAACCACTGTCGTTTATTGGAACACCTAGCAGACAGTGTGTTATTTATGTTCCTTACCTTATTTTATTAAGTCTTTGCAACAAACCTCCAAGGTAGGAATTACGATTTTACCCATGAAAAAATGAAATCATAGAGAGGCCAACTAAGTTTCTCAAGATATAAAGTGACAGAACCAGTATGTAAACCCAGATCTGTTCAATGCCAAAGCCATGCTTATTCCAAGGGCTTCTCTCTTCCATAGGTACACCCTGTTAGCAAACATCAAGTCTTATTTTCATTCTTAGGTCACATTTAATGCCATTCATCATATCAGTGTCTATTCAGTTCAATTTGTAAGTTATTCTGAAACTGATATCGGGACCTGGAATGGGTCTACAGTGCCATGTGATGGAACTGTGTTTTACTGGGGGCCTGGGAGTAGAACTTAGGTTGACCTGATCCCCAGCCCAGAGTTCTTTTCTGGATCCCATGAAAGAATGAATGACATAGACCCTTCCTGAGTCCACATTACAGTTGGGGAACAAGATTCATAGAAGACATCTCTATCCTTGGTCATCAAAGCAAATTATACAAACACAGTTGAATGTCAAATGCAATGCGGTCAACCGTGAGAACTACAGGAGTAGTCGAACTACTGGAGTGCAGGCTCTTCCAACGATTTCTTTTTTTTTTTTTACCATTGTTTGGAGAAATCTTTTTTAGCCCTGCTTCATTGTTCCACATGGAGGAACTCCCATCAGAGTAATGGGCCTGCATTAGAAATGAGTTTTCTAATCGGTGAATGACACGGATCCCACGATAAATGGTGCGTGTTCCTTCATGGGGTAAAAATAATCTATTTCAAATCTGCCAGGGTGCAAAGCACCAAAGATCGACGCTCTTCCCTCTTCCCCTGCCCGGCCAGAGCAAGGCAGTGATTCAGAAGGAGTGGATCTGCTCAGGGGCTCGACTCCACAGTTCACACGTGGTATGCGTACAGATCATTAGCCAGCTCTGCCGGATTTTGGCTGCAGGTATAAGTCCATATTCTGCAATCAGCTGCCACTTTCCCCTTCAACCCTTAGTCTCCCCTGTCTCATTTCCCAGATGCTTCAGAATTCCGTAAGGAAAGAAAGAGGTGTTTTTATTTACTGACCTCTTAAAATTCCCCAGATACAAAGCGTCCATAACCTTCTTTACTTAAAATTCAGCAACCCCCGTGGCTTACTACCACGTCAAAGAAACTCAGCGTAAAACATCTTCATTAATATTGCAATTTGCATTGTAAGTGCTCAGCAATGATTTATCGAGATGTCCTTTTTAAAACATGTGACTGCTTTTCCGAGGGCCCTTGGCAGTTTATGACTGCGGGATAGAAGTGCTTGGCAGCCTACATCACTGCCCTCCACCCCTGATGACTTCAGCCACAGCCAAGGTGGATCAAACCCTACCACCTCAGGCAGGTACCCTGTGTCATTCATTTTGTGCCCCACAGCCCTCTCCCAGGCCGGGAGGCTGCTCACCCAGCCGGCAAGTACAGCCTGCGATGGTCGGGGAGTCCGTGCCCACAGGGGCAACCCTCAGGCAAGGAAGGAGCCAAACCTATGAAGAAATGCTCCGGATGTCCGTCCTTTAGGTGGCCAGTCCTTTTCTTTTCTTTTTAAAGAAGATTTTATTTATTTATTTGAGAGAGAGACAGAGAGAGGAGAGAAAGCAGGTGTGGTAGGAGTGGGGTAGGATGAGAGGCAAAAGGAGAGGGAGGAGAAGCAGACCCCCCACCGAGCAGGGAGCCCAATACAAGGCTCAGATCCCAGGACCTGGGGTCTGAAGGCAGGTGCTAAACTGAACGAGCCGCCCAGCACCCCTGCGTGGGTAATGCCGGGAGGCATTTACAATACTGCTCAACAGGTCCAAGGGGAACTGATCCCTTTTATCCCACAGAAGTCTACTCTCTTACTGGCATTTCCTCTTTTCCTGTCTCTGTCCTTCACTCCTGCTTCCAGGGATCGCCTCTCAATCAAACTACCTGCCCTCAAACCCTGCTTCTGTCTTCGGAGAGACCCAAACCAAGGTAATGACAAAGGACGATACAACTTTATCTAGAAGGAGCAGACTCCTCCTTCCCGGTGGTAGGTGATCCCATCCGAACCCATGCCCATACACAACACATGTTACACCCACACCTCCCCACACGTGTGCACATGCATATACACAGGCACACATATGCTCACACAGACACACAATCAAGCACGTGCACATACACACACGTACACATAGATACATATACACTGTCACGCACATATGTCAGGCTTCTGGTTATGGCCTCTGACCAGGTTTCACTGTCACCGCCTAAGGGCATAAAGACAGACCACGTCCGCATCAAAGCCAGGTCCCTGACTGCTGGCCTTTTCTCACCGCCTGGGCTTTCCCAGCTATATTCTGAACTCGTCTCGTTTACTAAACTCAACAGCTGGTTCAAGTGCAAGACATCTCCTCACCCAGTGAGACAATGTTAAGGTCTTTGTTGAGCTGAATTACAAATACCGTTCCAAGTTCTCCGTTGGCTTACCCCAACCTTGAGCCGTGAAACAATCCTTTCTGATGCTTACTGCTATCCTTTTCGTGTTTTAGCCATTTGCTTTATTTCTGCATCCTGGCCTGTTAAGTTTTTCCTGGATCACCTTCCCTCACCATTCTTTTGTTTGGGGTATTGCTATTGAGTTCTCTTTGGGTTTTTGGAGGAATATGTATATATTTTTCCCCATTTAGGTTCCAGAAATATTCCTTGAGGTGCTGGATGAGACAATCCCTTTGGAAGCAGCTTCCCACATGGCTTTTCCTCTCTCACTGAAGCCACTGCCTGGAATCCGGCTCCTTTTTTATTCCCACGGTTGCCTCGTTTCCTCAGAGTCTGAGTACTCGGGGCCCTGTCTCAGGCTGAGTTCCTCAGAAGCAGACATTGAGATTATCACACGGTAAATTTTCTTAGGGAATGTCCTTGAGATCAACACCTGGGTTTGTGGGGAGGGAATGGGCAAGCGGGCAGAGGGAGAAGGTGGGTTGTCATGCTGAGGCAACAAGGCCTCAGCCCACAGAGAGTCCTGACGTGGAGAAAGCTCTTCGGAGTCCTCCTGAGTTGAGTCGGCCCTGATTATCTCCTTGCGGGCCGGTCACTGGGTGCTGGCTGCTCTGGAGGAGATAGTCCCTGGGCTTTGACTCAGTCCAGCCAATTTCTAAAGACGGCTGACAGCTGAGGGCTGTGGGCTGCCAACATTCCCAGCAGCTGAGGAAACAAATCCCTCATCCCTGAGGGAGTGGGGGAGGGATCTGGGGAGCACAGCGCATCCCCCACAATCCCTCCTTCTTCACCAGCCATCCTGCAAGTCCTCGGCCCTAGCCTCTGTCTACAGCTTTTCCAGGTGAAAATCAAAGACTCAGCTACATCTTAAAAAACAAGCAACCCCCCTCCAAAACAAAAACCCTACAAAAATTGTGACACAAGGTGGTCCTATTCGCTGACAAAACAAGAATTGAAACATCAAACCATTTTTGTTTGGGGTAAATGAAACATAAGTCTATGTTCCAAAATATATTCCTGAAACCTAAGGCATTCTTTTCCAGATACCCTAAACTTTGTGAATTCCACAGGAAATAGAAACTTTTTTTCCCCCAAAATAAACCTTGAAGCAATTGGAAAAAAAAGAGGACTTTCCTTTTGAACCTATGCTAAAAGTTAAGCAGGCCCACAGGCACTGTGAACCAAACTTAAGAGTTCATAGTTTGAAAAGATTGTAACAACAGATGTCTTAAAGTATGTGGTGAGGTTCTTAAGTAACTAAGGGAATACTCTGCAGGCTCCCAGTTAGAAACTTATACACTCCCCCCCACCCCCGAACTTAAAAATACATTCGTATATTTTATAACTTAAAATACATTAACATGTCCTTCGGACACTATAAACTTACAAGAAGACCGGAGTGCAAGCCCATTTGGAGGTATGAACAACTCAATAGTAAGTCATTGTTAAGGGTTGAGTTGTGTAACTTCCCCAACTCCCCAAAGAAAATATACTGATGTCCTAACCCCCAGTACCTCAGGGTGTGACTTTCGTAGGAGATCAAATCTTTCCAGAGGTAGTCAAGTAAAAATGAGATCATCAGGGTGGGCTGTAATCCAACATGTCTGGTGTTCTCATAAAAAGGACAGTTAGGGTCATAGAGAAAAAAAGACATAGAGGGATATTGAAGTGAAGATACAAGGAGAATGCCATCTACAAGCCAAGGAATGCCCAAGGCCACCAGAAGCTAGGACAGAAGATCCCAAACAGCCCTTGAGAGAACCAACCATGCTGACCCCTTGATTTTGGACTTCTAGTCTCCAGAACTGAGAGATAATGAATTTCTGTTGTTTCTGCTGTATAGTTGGTGGTACCATGTTACTGTGGCCCCAGAAAACCAACACAGCTACTCCAACAGCACCTTCTCCCTTCAGCACATGTTTCCTTCTTCCATGAAGGCAGCTCAGAAGTCAAATGGACTTGATTTTGGTTCAATCATTTGAGCAAGTAACTTAATTTCTCCAAGACTATTTTTTCATCATGTAAAACAAGGACATTAGTAATACCTACTGTAGAGTTCTTTTGACTATTAAATGAGCTAAAATAAATAAGATCCTTCCTTTCTAGGTGTTATAAATTCAAGAGCATCACATAAGTCTAATTGGCTATCTTCCCCAAAAATGCTTATGAATCTGTTGGTGGTCAGGGTCAGTCCAATCCTTGTAAATTTTATGCCCCTTACAGATTCAAATTCAGCATTACTTCCTCTGTTCATTAGTGCATGTTATTAGTATTGCTGCTATTACTTTTCAAGTCTCAATGATCGAAACTGTTAAGTCTCCTTCTTTTGTCTGTTTGACAGAGAGAGAGAGAAATAGTGAGGAGAGAGAGTACAAGCAGGGGGAGTGGAAGAGGGGAAGCAGGTTTCCCGCTGAGCAGGGAGCCCAATGCAGGTCTCCATCCCAGGACCCTGGAATTGTGACCCAAGCCGGAGGCAGATGGTTAATGACTGAGCCACCCAGACACTCTGTTAAGTCTCTTGAAACAAAATAATTAACTTTATGTATTGAAGAAGTCATAAACCAGAAAGACAACAACCATAGAACCAGCACTCAGCCTATCTTGACATGCCATAGTGGATCAACCTGGGGTCACTGTAGATTAATTAGCAGTGAGGGTCACAGCCAGGGACCAGCTTCTAGCCTCTTTTGAGCCATATATGTACATAGGGTATTTTGTTAGGTTATTAAATTATTTTCATTTAATATCTATTTTTCAGCTGAAAGGTCTCACATTTATTACTGAATGAACCTACTGTTGGAGAGGCATAGTGACAGAGAAAAATAATTTCCCTGATAAAACATGTTTATAGGTCAGGTAGAAGGGATTTTTACAGAGTGATAGGATAGGAACATATGATCTTCATGCAGCTTAAATATGTGTGCCAATTAGGTGCATCATCTCGTGATGTGTGATGCCTTAGAGACCCAGCTTGGTTCTTTTCTAGAGCCTCCTCTTGGAGTTGTACCTGATTCTGTTATCAGTTTTCATCTGAATCCACTGGGAATGGGATGATTCTGCTTTTGTTTCTTGGCCACGCATTGCTTGATTCTGAGTCTTGTGAGAAGACATGGCAAGGAACAATCAGCCACACACAGCAGGATGGCAGTGAAAAGGAGAAAGGGCCTTTATTCTTTTCAATGTATTTTTAAAACCAGATAAGTATCCTTGGCTTGTGTGACACAGACTCCTTCAAATAATACCGAAACACTACAACACTTCATGTAGGTAATCTTTGGACCATTGGCTTGATTTCATTATTTGAACTTTTTTCACTCATTGGAAGAGATAATTAAATCCTGATTAAACCACAGTGAGATACCACTTCACAACTACTAGGATAGCTATAATTAAAAAAAAAAAGATAAATGGCAAGTGTTGGTGAGGCAATGGAGAAACTGGAATCCTTGTACATTGCTGGTGCTGTGAAAAAGTTTGGTGATTCCTCAGAAAAGTTTAACATAAAATTATTAAAGACCCAGGAGTTTCAGTCCTAAGTATCTATCCCAAAGAACTGGAATCAAGGATTCAAAGAGATACTTGTGCACCAATGTTCATAGCAGCATCATTCATAATATCCACAAGTTGGAAGCAACCCCTGTGTCCATCAATAGATGAATGGATGAACAAAACCCTCTATTTGAACACGGAATGTTACTCAACCATGAAAAGGAATGATGTTCTGATGCATGCTATGACATGGATTAACCTTGACAGCATTGTACTAACTGAAATGAGCCACACACAACAAAGGGCACATATATGATCCCACTTACATGAAATAATCTAGAATAAGCAAATTTATAGGTTCAAAAAGTAGATTTGAGGTTGCCAAGGGCTGGGGGGTAGACGAGAATGGGAGTTGCTTGATGGGTACCGACTTTCTATTTGGAGTGATAGAAAAGTTCTGGAAATGGATGGTTCTAGTGGTTCTACAACACTGTGCATGTAATTAGACCACTGAATTGCACACCTAACAGTGGCAAATCTTATGTTATCTGTATTTTACTACAGTAAAATAAAAAGAAAAATCTGTTTTATAATTATTCTATTCTTTGCACATGGAACCTGGGACATGAAACAAGGAGCTCTACCCGTTCGATGATCTCGTGTCATCTTCATCTTCACACAGCGTTATGACATAAAAATTATTATCTCCATTTGACAATTAAGGAAAGTAAGGCTCAGGGGGTTAGTCATGGTCAATAGCTACTAACTGACAGAGCTGGGCTGGGATTCAAGTCTTAGTCCTTCCCTGGAGCTAAACAAACAATACACCGATTCTCTTATCTGTGGTCTACCAAGATAACCCAGACACTGACATCCATTCTTTCTTGCAGCAGATCCAGGATAGCAGGGAAAAGGGCCTATGCGTCCCGTAAAGGAGAATTTCCTGGTTCTGAAGGGAAACTAAGTAGAGTTTTCTCCAGTCCAGCTGATTATTTGTGAAGGTAATTTGTGCCTTGAAAATGTCAATGGAATGATTCATGTATTTGCAACCTCAGTCACCCAGAGAGAGCCAAAAATCCAGAAGTGAGCAAAAATTACCTGTTAACACATGGGAGGACAGAAGTGAGTAAAATGATGTCATAGTACTAAGCTGGGTGCAGTGTTGAGGCTGCAGCGTTTCTGCATTTTTTTAAAAAGCTTTTAAGTAATCTCTACACCCAACGTGGGACTTGAACTCACAACCCCGAGACCAAGAGTTGTATGCTCTACTGACTGAGCCAGTCAGGTACCCCAAAGCCTTTTCTTATCTTCAGCCCCAATCTATAGCTTTAGCAGTGAAGAGGTGGAGTGGGGAGGAGATGGGGTAGTTTTCTTAAAGAAAATTACAGATGGTTATCAAGACGGGAATATGCCCTTCCTGGGGAGCAGCATCCTTACTGCAACTTCCATGTCTAGTCCTTTCCCCTTGGTCTTCTTTTTGACTCCTCTTCATCTATTGGACTTTTAAATGGTGGTGATACCTGGGATTCTGTTCTTCCCACTTCCCTTTTCATATTATACACCCCTTTGACGCATTCAGAAACATGGTTTCACTACCCCCAGTCCCTGATGATATCTCCATTTCCAGTCCTGACAACTCTTAGACTCATTATACAACTCCAACTGGATGTCCCCAACTGTATCCATCATCTTCTTCTGGAACCTTCATTTCTGTTGGAATGACAGCATCCAGCAGCCAGTCACCCAAGTTAGAAACCTGGGAACTCTCTTGGACACTCCCCTTTTCTTCTCTCTTCTTCTCCCTTTCTTCTAGTTTTTCTGTCTCATTCCCTATCTTCTTTATCCCATTGTGCTTTGCTTAATTCCTCCTTATCAAAACCTACCCGGACCAGTTGTCTTTCTGCCCCCAGGCTTACTCCTCTGCAATCTGTTCTCCAGAAAGTAGACAAACAAAACCACATTTGGTCATAATTTTCTTCTGCCTTAAAGTTTTCAGTGGCTAATGATTGTTTGCAAGATAATTTTCAAACATCCAGGCTTGACATGGGTGACAAGTTCATTTGTGTTTTTTACTGCCTTGTTTCAGGCCAGTTTGCTACATACTCCCTGAGCTGTGGTCATCCTGGCCATTTTATAATTCCAAAAATGCATCATGGCCCAACTTGCCTTTGTGCTTTGACACGTACTGTTCTCTCCACACAGAATGTCCACGTACCCCCTCACCCTTCACCTCTCTGCTGAACCTGTCTAAGTCCTTAGGGAAATAGTTTGCATATCTTCTTTTAGAAGCACGTCCTGATGGCTGTGTGCTGATTTTGAAGCTTCTCCTTCATAGCCTTCTTTTATCAGCTTTATCAGTAGGGTACAGAACTCTAATCCTTATCATGCTGTCTTAGTACTGATTTTCTTGGATAGCACCATCCTGAGGCTCCTTATTATAGGTAGGAACTGGGTCAAGCAATTTGATACATAGAAGGAATGAAAGACATGTTGAATGAATGCTCCTTGCCAGGAAAATTACTCTTTCTCGGTCCAAATCATAGAGGGTTAGTAGGCAATCCTTCTGGGCATTAACAGCAGTGCCCTAAGAGCTCCTTGAGACTTGGAAAGAAAAGATGAATTGGTTGAGAACCCCAAATCAGAGCATATTAGACAGACATTAGAGATATTAAAAAGAGAGTAATGATAATGAAACTAGATTACTCTGTGGGACTACTTGTCAGGGAAACTAGAAGACATTCCTTGTTTTTGCTTTCCAGCAATGTTTTTCCCTTTGTACCTTGGTGTGTCTTTTGGGACACCAACCCCTCTCCACCAACTCAATCCCTGTGGTTTAGATGGGGCTGATCCCAGGCTTCCACACCATTGGTAGACACATGCCCTCAGCCTGTCCAGTCAGAGCATTCCATTTCTTTTCCCTGGCGTATTGGTTCAGATCAGTGACACTTAACACCTGGATCTTCTCCGGAGCCAAACTGAGATTTTCTGTATTTAGTGAGGTTACTTCATGCAAATATAAGGAAGAATTATAAACCTGCAGTGGCTGGTTACCAGTGTGGTCTCCATGAGGGAAAAGACTTGAGAATGAAGCCCAGGCAAAAGGAGGAAGAGCTGCAAAGCAGAAAAGCAAATTGATAATGTTTGAGTGCCAAATCCAACTTTGTGTGAAGCCAAGCCTGTTTTGTTTTGTTTCTCATGATAAAATAAATTCTCCTTTTTGGAAAGGGTAATTCCATTTGGTTCTCTGTCGCTTTCAACCTGAAAAGGCTTTATTAGTACTGACATCAGGATGGTTAGCAAATAGAGAGAGAAAAAAGTGAGTAGACAGGCCCCTGGTTCTGTGGTCCTAGGACAAGGATGTGTTTCCTCCCACCCAAATCATTCCACCCAGTGACCCTTGGGGCTTAAGGTCATTGACCCTCTGGGCATGTAGCAGAGGAAAGAATACCCATGAGGGAGGGGTGGGTTTCAAACTATGGCCCACTTAGATGGGGCATATCTAGTCCCCATCCCATTCTCACTCACCAAAAAATGTTTCAAAATTGACTTTGTCTTATATTAATTTTAATTACTAATACATTCTTCTTATAGAAATGGAAATATTAGAGAAAAGACAAAAAGTCCCCTGATTTTGACTTGACCCTTCCCCTCCAGAGGCTACCTTTATTCAGCGTGCGTTCTTTTGCATGTTGGCTATATGGGGGATAGTGACTGTGATTACATAGGGTCTGCCCACATCTGCACTAAAGGTTAAGTTCCAACTTCAGAAACACGTCCCTTCTCACCTAATCCAAGGTATCTCTGAAATTGAACCTTCTATGTGCTCAGCAATCTTCTCCAAAAGGTCACTATTGATGGGGCGCCTGGGTGGCTTAGCCGGTTAAGCATCCGACTCTTGATTTCAGCTCAGGTCCTGATCTCAGGGTTATGGGATCGTGCCCCACATTGGGCCTGAGTCAGGCCCTGCTGCTCAGTGCAGTCTACTTGCCCCTCCCCCTCTGCTCCTCCAGACTGTCCTCCCTGTCCCCCCTTGATTGTATGTGCGCGCTCTCTCAAATAATAAAATCTTAAAAAAAAAAAAAAAAAAAAACGAAGGTGAAAAAGGGAATGAAAGTGAAAAGGTGAAAATGGGAACAAAACTATAGCTTTTCTGTTTCCTCCCCCCACTCACTTTTTAAAAGCTATGTAACTAATATACAAACATGGGTTTCATGTAAAAGATTAAAAAACACAGAAATAGAAGGAACAAAAGTTGAAAATCTGCCCTCGTCCCACAATCTCCCCATTCCATTCCCTCCCCTCATTATGTGGTATACATTCCCAGTCCTTTTCTCTGCATTTTCATTATGTGTCTTACAAAATAGCAATATATTTTAGAAACTTTTCCATGTCTGTCATAAGATTAAAGGATTAAGTGATGACAAAAACAGAGACTATGCCTGCAGGTAACGAGATACAGGCTAGGCAAGTTTCAAAGGGCAAGGAGGGGCAGGAAATCTTCATACACAAGCCTGAATAGGGAGGGTTGAGCTGCCAGGGTGTTGAGAGTTTTGTGGGACAAAGCACTCAGTGGGCCATGTCACACTGACTTCCCAGGTTTTCCACCCTGCTGCTCAAATCCTGTGGCTGGGGAGGATGGCTGTGTTAGTGCCATCGGGGTATTTATTTTAAAAATTAAAGGAATATGTACATTAAAACACTGATTCAATACACAAATGCTATCTTTCCATCTCAACATTTTGATTTAGAGAGTAGTCCATGGAAATTTCACACCATTCATCCAGTTAACCAGGATAGAGGAGAGAGTGATTCAGGTAGATCTGTCTAAAAGGAAACACTGCTTTCCTCTTCTTTTTTGCTGTGTTGACTCAGAAACCTGAGCTGGCCTGACCTAGTGCAGGAAGAAAAGGAAGCCCTGGAAATAGGATTCCTGCTGTATAGAGATGGGGAGATAGAAGGTATGCAGACTCCTGGTAAAGGCTGAACGACTCTGTTGACTAAAGATACAACCTCAGTTTCACCACAGGAACAAGCTACCTTCTTAAGCTTCAATACATTTCATTTTAAAGTCCTCCTATCATTTTCTTGTTTGTATACTAGGGCGTCTGAGTTGTGAATGAACCCAAACTAACTTACACAAACACACACACACGTACGCGCACACACAGAGACTCATTTTACCAGCCAAAACAGTGGTGGGCAGGAGCTGACCTCAAAACCCACCAGATTTGGGGTTTCTCAACCCCATCTCTTCCCTAAGCTGTGTTGGCCTCATGGCTTCTGAGAGAGACTCGACGGAGACTTGGTAAACTCTAGGCACAACCCATCCCAATTCAGCCTCTTTCCCCGGATAAAGATGGAAAAAAAAATGCTAGGGATGGACTCTGATTGGGCCTCCCTGTATCACGTGACTGCTCTTGAGCCAATACCTATGGCTTGAGCGACAGGTTGTTCTGATTGGCAGGTTGGGTTTTGTAGTCCCGACTGTGGCCAGTGTAGGGAAGGCTTGGTGACAAGCCCTGTGGCCAGAAACACAGTGGGATGGAGCCCTTTCCCAACGGGAGGTGGTGGCTTTTATTAGAAAGGAAGGGCTGCTGGGAAGAGGAGATGACAAATGTTTGTGCTAGGGGTAATCTTTTGTTAGTATCTAGCTAGAATTTTACTGCGATCCTGTAGATTAAAATAGAGCATTGACATTTTATGTATGGAGGTCTTTAACCCCTGTAAGAGTATGCTTGTCACATCATTACCTAAATATCCCAAAGTATTGAGGGAAACTATTCTTTTTCAGAGTTGCTTTGATAGTGGCAATAAGAAGAACTACATTGGATGGAGCCCTGGCTGGCTCAGTCAGTAGAGCTTATGACTCTTGTGACTTGCCCTCATGAGTTCAAGTCCCACATTGGGCATAGAGATTAATAAAAAAATAATATTTAATGTTATTTAAAAAGTGGCTATATTAGGATAGCTTATCAAATGCAAAAAATGCTCCCTAATTGTCCATGTGGTGGTTCACTTCTTTCTGCCCTCGCCAGAAGTAGCTGATTGAAAAGTGGGTAAATGACAATTCGTAATTTTTGTAGTTAAAACACAGGTGTGGTAGATCACATTGAGTTTCTTGAATTAACAACACTGGTATAAAATGAGGTTGGGAAACATGTTCTGACATTGTGGGTGTTTGCTAGCATCACTCAGGCCCGTGCCGGCATGGGAGTCAGGAAGGCTGTCTTTAAGAAAGCTCTGGGTCACTTTTGGAGAAACATGGTTCTTTCAAACATCCCCCTTAATGCAGCTCAGGGGGTTTGGGAACTCTTGCTTTTTGGATGAATAGCAAACGACCATGATAAATTTCAGGTCTGTCCTTCCATTTTCTTTATGTCAGCTCTTCCTTCATCTGTGGAAAGCTCCATTAAGTCCCTGTTTAGAGGGCCAAAGCACTAGAAATCAGAGATGCTCCATCTGTTCTCCGGGCCAATGGTTTTCTTCTTTTGGTGCCCAGCTCAGTGGCAAGTGTTATCTACAACTGGTGGTGGATAAGTTGATGCCAGTGGTGAATCAGTGCTTCTCAAACTCACAGGATCTTGTTAAAGAGGGATCTTGTTAAAATGCAGATTCAGATTCAGTAGGTCTGGGGAGGAGCCAGAGAGTCTGCATTGCTACGAAACTCCCAGATGTTGTTGGTATTGCCAGCCCATAGAAACACACTTTAAATAACAAGGTCTTAAGGTCACGGGTAGGCTTTCCTAAATAAATTAGGTATACTCACTATACTTTTTTTTTTTTTTTAAGATTTTTTATTTATTTATTTGTCAGAGAGAGAGAGAGCGAGAGCGAGCACAGGCAGAGTGGAAGGCAGAGTCAGAGGGAGAAGCAGGATCCCTGCGGAGCAAGGAGCCCGATGTGGGACTCGATCCCAGGACGCTGGGATCATGACCTGAACCGAAGGCAGCTGCTTAACCAACTGAGCCACCCAGGCGTCCCTACTCACTATACTTTTAGTTAACTTTTGCTACGTTCACAAATTACATCAGTTTAAGAAATAAGCTTTAAGGCAAGGTGTGATATTATAATCAATACTAGAGTCTGGTGGCTTAGAAATTACATAGAAAGATAAATATATCAGATAAAATAGAAATGTAACATAAAATATAAAACATATAAAATGTTTTCAGATTTGTTTATGGAGCCTAGAAATGTATACAAGATCATTAGGGATCTGGTGTGAACAGGAATAAACTAGCAAAGTGCAAATAAACAATCATCAAGTGTAGTTTTTCTTTTTTTAAGTCAGATGTATGGCATTGCCTACTGGACTAAAACTCTAGTATAATAAGACAAATACGAATAATAAAGGTTTTCAAGTCAAGATCTGAAAGAGCAAAGAAGAAACACTAAAATGATTTCTCTGTTTTGATTTCAATTGTAGCTCTCAATTCTGTCTGCCTGGTGTTTCTGCCTTGAAGAGAATGAAAGAGGGACGCCTGGGTGGTTCAGTTGGTTAAGCATCTGACCCTTGATTTTGGTTCAGGTCATGATTTCAGGGTCGTGAGACTGAGTCTGGAATTGGGCTCTATGCTTGGTGTGGTGACTGCTTGAGATTCTTTTTTTTTTTTTTTTAAAGATTTTATTTATTTATTTGACAGACAGAGATCACAAGTAGGCAGAGAGGCAGGCAGAGAGAGAGGGGGAAGCAGGCTCCCTGCCAAGCAGAGAACCTGATGCGGGGCTCAATCCCAGGACCCTGAGATCATGACCTGGGCCAAAGGCAGAGGCTTAACGCGCTGAGCCACCCAGGTGCCCCACTGCTTGAGATTTTATCTGTCTCCCTCTCCCTCTGTCCACCCTCCCTTCTCTCTCTCTCTCTCGCTCTCAGTAAATATATAAGTAAAATCTTGAAAAAAGATAGAATGAATGAGAAGAAGAAAGGCAAGAAAAATGGAGAGGAGAGAAATAAGAGAGAGAAGGGGCATTTCAGATTGACTTCTCCCATTTTGAAAATGGGGTAATTAAATTAAAAAACAGGTTCTGGAGTAGGCATTGCTGTGTCTTGCACATCAGCATTCTCTTCCCCGTGTGAGGTAAGTTCACTCCAAGTTCTTCCTGACTTTAAGACTACGTGCTGCCGACCACTGGTGGCCCCACACTTAGCCCTGGGGATGGACCCAGACTAACTCAAGCAAGAATATTTTATCTCCCTATACACAGAGCTGTTTTTGAGGTAATGATAGCAGACTAGTCTTATCACAGCCAATACAATGTGAGATGTTTCCCAGGATTTCTGGAGAAGGTAGTTGGTTTTTGTTGGGCTTAATTTGGCAATTTGAGGAAGGGTAGTTTAGAGCTAGTGAAGTCAACCCATGAAGGAAGACAGCCCAGAGGGGCAGGAAAACTGAAGAGCCTGCTGACAACTGAGTCTGGATGAAGCTGCAAGAAAAGGAAACTCTAGGGGTTTCAATGACAGGACTGAATCAATGCCTTTTTAAATTTAAATTAGCTTGAGTTGAAGTATCTGGCCCACTGAAAATGAAAATGATCTTAATTGGCTGGGGTGTTCTTGGAAGCACATGAATATCATTCTTCTTTATGTTTCTTCTCCCACTGGGCCCAACATGGTGTTTTTGCACACAGTAGGTGCTTACTAATGAATGACTATCACAGAAGCCTTTCTTGGTGGGAAGTTGAGACCTGGTTGTCTAGTCCTAGTCTTTGCAATAAAGAATGTATGACTATGCACAAATCGCTTAACCTTTTTGGACGCTGTGTTCTCATTTGAGATATGAACGATTTGGACCAGGTCATCTACTCTTGGCTGATAGTGTATCAGTTCCCACCAATGTAGTAGACTGGATGACACATCCTGTGTTGGTTTTTATTGGTACAGGGACCTATAATGTTTGGTCAGTGCTTTTGCCATGCTGTTAAATATTTTAAATATCTGTCCTGTCAGTTGATTAATTTAGCAAACACTGGATGTCTCCTCCCTGTCAGGCACTGGGCTAGGTCCTGGAATACAGTGGCGAGTGAAACAGACATGGTGTATTGTTTTCATACATCTAACCCTCCAGAGCTCTGCTGATCAATACAGTAGCCACTAACCATATGTGGCTATTGAGTAGCTGAAAGGTGGCTAAACCAAATTGAGGTCAACTCTAAGTATAAAATGAACACCCGGTTTAAAAGAGCACCCCCCCTGGGTGCCTGGGTGGCGGTTAAAGCAGTTAAGCAACTGCTTTCGGCTCAGGTCATGATCCTGGAGTCCCGGGATCGAGTCCCACATCGGGCTCCTTGCTTGGCGGGGAGTCTGCTCTCCTGCTGACCTCTCTACTCTGATGCTCTCTCTCTCTCTCAAATAAATAAATAAATAAAATCTTAAAAAAAAAAAAGAGCACCCTCTAAAAGTATTTCATTAATAATTTTTTATATTGATTATAAGATGAAATGGTGATATGGTGGGACAGATTGAGCTATATAAAGTCTGTTGCTAAAATTAATTTGGCTGTTTTCTTGGTACTTTTTAAGTGTGGTTACCAGAAAATATAAAATCACATATGTGGCTTCCATTAGATCTCCAGTGGAAGGCACTAGTTAGAGTAGAAGACCAGTGACTCTCAATTTTTCATGTGTCTGTGAATCTCCTGAAAAATCTTGTTAAAATGAAGATTTAACAAGAAAAATCTTGTTAAAATGAAGATCTGGTTCTAGTCCGTCCAGGCTGGGGCTTGAGATTTTGCATTTCTTATGAGCTCCTCGCCTTTGCATACAGTACCCTTGGGGTAGACTGGAAGGGATTAAAAGGCTTATGAAATGGTCAATCAAATGTGGATTGAAATGTAGGAAAAAAATGCATAGGTATGAATTCATGAAGGAAAGAATGAAACCTAAGATAAATGCAAGCTGTCACAAATGAAATAATGGAAGTAAATGTAGTGTGAAGCTAGTCTATCCATCAAACTGCTAAGAAATAGTTTGAATTTTTGTGAGAAATTTAAAGGTACTGTAAACTAGCATTGTGTACAGAGCCCTCCAAACGTATGCATGCGTGTATGGTATTCAATAGTCGAATTCAACATGTATTTACCAAGCTAACGTGGCTAGCGTGGTTGGTTCTATCTACCAACACATTGGGTAGATTTTGGGGATTGAAAGCTGAAGATGTGTTTCTTCTCAAACAGCTCATCATGGAGTCAGAGAAAGAGGAAGACACAACTGGCCATACTTTGAACCAAGAGGCACTAAGCTGCTGGTGGTGTTCTTGGTCTCTTTTCGTCTTTACTAGTAGCCGCACTCTGATTTCCCTGTGGAGAATCTCCATCCGTCTCCCCATCACACTACTTCAGTGCTTCTGAGGTGTGGACTGGTGAACTCCACTCCAGGATCCCAGGATGGGACAAGTCAGGGGGGTTAGGCCAGAGCAGAGTGTTCCGGGCACGCAGCTTGGGCAGGGAGGGACACCTAGTACCTCAAGAGGAAATGAGACTTTTTGCGAAGAGGCTGAATTTTCAGTGGGCCGGGAGTCTGCAGGGTCTCCAGCCATCTTGCTGCCCCAGGGTCCTCAAACATGGTTGCTACCCAAGCCGACTTGCCAAATCGAGAGTCAAACTTGCTCTTTCTGATTTCTTTTGAGCTCCTTATCAAGCTGTCCCTGAGGGCAGAATAAATTCCCTTTAATTTTGTAGGCCAATAAATTCCATTTGCGTAAGCAAGTTTAATTTCCATTTCCTATTCTTTGGAACCCAAAGAGGCCTACCTGACAAACCAATGGCACACACAAAACACAGAAAATGGGACAGGTAATTTCGCTTGAGAGCCTCACAGAACACTTGACATTTAAGTTAAATACCTTAAATGACAAAGCAAGATCTAATGAACCTTTAGATGATAGGACTGTGTTCCATGTTATATTTATTGACTCTGCAAACTGGACAGGATTTCTAAAAAGGCCGGGTCAAGTCCGCGGGATATAAGAATGTATTCCTAGTCTCTGGTAGAAGAGCTCTACCAGAGTGCTGGTAGATAGGAAGATTATTTTTCTGCCAAAAATATCAGGTATTTCCTCATTAGGGCTTAGGTGTCACCTCCCAAGAGTTGTCTTCCTGATCTCTCCATCCAAAAGTGTCTCTCTTCCTCTTTTCTTCCAGTTATCCTACAAAGGTCTGAAGAGCACCTTTGACTCTGCAATTATCTTGTTTACATATATAAAATGGAACAGAGATTCAAGAGAATTGATAGATTACGGAAAAAGTTTAATAAAGATAATGTAAAAGACTAGGGTGCATGGGTGGCTCATTTGGTTGAGAGACTGCCTTTAGCTTGGGTCATGATCCTGGGGTCCTGGGATGGAGTCCCCCATCCGGCTCCTTGCTCAGTAGGGGGTCTTCTTCCCCCTCTGACTCTCCCCTCTCTCATGTTCTCTCCCTCTTTCTCTCATTCTCTCTCTCAAATAAAAAGATAAACTGTTTAAAAAATATATTTAAAACTATCTATGCAAAGACACCCATGCAGAGCAGCAGTCAAGCCCAAGAATGTATTTGAAGAGACTTTTAGACATATACAAATGTGTAGCTAATAAATGTTAACTGCTTTAACTAGAAGCTATCATTAATCAAAATGAGCTAGGAATGAGAAAGTATGTGTTGTTACTTTATTTTTTTAATAAGCTCCTGCATTCTTTTTTTTTTTTTTTTTAAGATTTTATTTATTTGACAGACAGAGATCACAAGTAGGCAGAGGGGCAGGCAGAGAGAGAGGTGAAAGCAGGCTTCCCGCTAAGCAGAGAGCCCGAAGCGTGGCTCTATCCCAGAACCCTGGGATCATGACCTGAGCCAAAGGCAGAGGCTTTAACCCACTGAGCCACCCAGGCGCCCCTGTGTTGTTCCTTTAAAAGGCTAATTAATTTTAGCCTATTTTAATGGATTCTGGTGAGTAAGGGCTGGAGATTGATTCTTTCAGTGTATTTTACAATTGTCAGGCCCTCATTAAAGTTTAGGTATTATGTTTTGTTCCCCAAATGATGAAGAATGGATAAGAACAATAAAAATGATAAAAGGGATAGAGATAGGGCGTTTGGGAAAAAAAAGAAAAGAAAAGATTGTTCAGTCTCGAAAATAAAAAGTAAAAGAGGACTTTAACTTATCTCATGAATATGAAGCACAAGGAAAGTGGTAGGTTCTTAATCATTAAAGTGAAACAAAATTAAATTAGTTTACATTGAAGAAAGAATGTGCTGATAGTGGTGATGAAATCCAGTGTCGCTGAGGACACAGACATTAAAAATCTTAATCCTTAGAGATCTTTACAGTCTAGAGTGGGTTTGAGGGTATCCCACTGTGATATCTGACCCTGTAATTACCACGCACATTCCTTCCACATCTGATATCGGTGTTGCAAAGAAGGGCTTCCTTTGCAAAGACAGGACTATAAGACCTCCTAGAATTCTCCTGATTCTTTCCTTGAAATTCAGTAACTGGAAAATTCCTTGAAATACATTCCAGTTTTTTTTTTTTTTTTTTTTTTTTAGCAAAAGGATAAGTGGCAGACAATTGATTGCCCACCTGTAGTAGCTGCTACTGGTGCCCTGAACATATCATATCATTCATATGTATGCAGTGTATGCAAATGGGAATCTTCCACCCCAGGGCTTTCTTCCTACCAGTGGGTAGGGCAGTTACTGGACTATACTGGGGCTGATACAAAGTCTGTGTATGGATATGCTAGTCTTGCCCACTGAGTCTTGGCAGCACCACAATCTGAGGGCTCAGAGACTGTCTAATTTGCTATGGTGGGATCTTACATAATATGGTTCTGCCATTAAGGGACTCATCTTATGGCAGAGTAGCAACGACAAGCCTGTGACTACAGGATCCATGGGTCCTGTCATGATACTTCATTCTCCATAAGTACATAAGTACCGATAAAACGTTTTCTTTTTTTAAAGGAAAATTTACAGTAAATGTGGGTCTTGATTCATGACTCTGAGATCAAAAGTTGATGCTCTACCCACTGAACTAGCCAAGTACCCTCTGCCTGATGAAACTCTTTTTTTAAAAAAATCTTATTTACTTATTTGAGAGAGAGAGCATGAACGAGGAGAAGGTCAGAGGGAGAAGCAGACTCCCCGTGGAGCTGGGAGCCCAATGCGGGACTCGATCCCAGGACTCTGGGATCATGACCTGAGCCGAAGGCAGTCGTCCAACCAACTGAGCCACCCAGGCGTCCCTGCCTGATGAAACTCTTAAAGGCCTCTTAAAGGTGGTGCTGAAGAGCCAACTTGAGGTTGACCCTCTTTTGGGGTGGGGCCCTGTCCTTTAAAATGCCCTTCATATAGCTTGAACCAGAGGACAGAGAATGCCATGTGTCCAGTTGCTATACTATCCACTCCCAGCCCTGGCAGAGGATGTCTGAGTGAGCTAAGTTTATCAGGGCCATTTCATTTGTCAGTGATTGGTTTAGGAGAAGTGGGCTGAGTGTGTCTTGGAAAGATGGAGTTCCACAATAAACACATACTGACATGTAGGAGAAGCTACCGTTCCTTTCTGGCTTTGGAAATATTGTGTGAACATAAAGCTCGGAACCATGGCAGCCATCTTGTAACCAAGAAGGTAGAGACTGTAGACGCTGAGCATGGCAGGATTAAGAGACAGAATGAGTAGGTTCTTGATAACACCAGTGAGCCTTTGAAGCAACCCTGGAATTGCCTTCCTCCGGACATTTTAAGTGAGATAACAGACGGTTTTATTGTTTGAGCACTTTTAGTCAGAGATGGGTACTTTCAGGTGCTATCTGCAGCAGATACTGCTGATGGGGCTTTCTTTCCCACACTTATTCCTTCCCGTGCGGCTGTTTCCATGTTGACAGTGTCTGCTTTCCTATAGAAAGGCCCAAACTGCCAACACTTTCCCAGGGTCCCTTCCAGCTAGAATGTGAACATGTGACCCAATTCTGACCAATAGGACTTCAGGATCAGTCTGAGTCATCTGAGAAAGGATTTCCTCCTTAATAAGAAGTGGCGTTAGGAAAGATGCCCCTAGTTTTTGGCTAGATGCTGTTGTGTCTTCATGTGACACCTGAAACTGCGTCTGCCACCTGTGACCAAGATGGCTTAAGGATGAAGCCGATATACTGAGAGGGAAAGATGGTAAAAGCTCAGATCCTCAGTCACATGGCAGAGTCTCTGGACCCATCTTGGACTTGACCTGTCTCTTGAGTTATCTCTATGTGAGGCCAATAATCGTCATAGTTTTTTGTTGAGTGTTTTGCTCCTTCAGGTCAGAACCATTTTGCTCAAACATAGAGTATCCTCTGCTACCTCAGCTCCCCCAACTCCTTCTCAATCCCCAGAAATGAAAGAACAAAAGGGTTTCTGTTAAACTTCTGAACATTGGCGGGCCCTGGTTTTACATTATAATGATTACGGAAAATGTTAGTAGTAGTTTGCCATGTGGTCACAGACTATTTCTGTGGCCCTTCACATAAAACAGATCATTAAGTGTTCTGGAGAATTACAAAGACATCTCCCTGAATGCCCCTGCAATTTGGAGAAATAACAAAATCATAAAAGGTACTGTTGGATGTTTTCATTTCGTTGGCCGTTATAGTTCTGAACTGAGTTCTTCCAAAAAGAGGGAAAGTGAAGCCAAATTCTATAACTCTCAAAAGCTCTAAATAAAAATAAAAACATACTGAAAACTTTGCTAAAAGAAAAGCAATTGTATATATATTATTTTGTTTGAAAAGCAAAACTACTAGAGACTAGAAAAATTACATTTGTTTAGCTTAAGCTAACAAGGTGAGAATTTAGAATTTTAATTCCAAAAAATATTTTTAAAAATGTCATATATATATGTATGTATATACACACATATTTTATAATATAAGAAAGAGATAATGAAGAAAGATGTGAAGATGTTGCTAGAATTCTATTAGTCTGCTTCGTACTTATTGATGGAAAAGACATTTAATACTGGTTTTCCTAAGATATATACATATACATATGTATTTATATTTACTTTCCTCACTTGGAAATTACTTCTTTTCCTAGAGGCTTTTCTGGTTTTGGAACTACCATTTCTCTTTTTTAAAAAGATTTTATTTATTTATTTGACAGAGAGAGAGATCACAAGCAGGCAGAGAGGCAGGCAGAGAGGGGGGTGGCAAAGCAGGTTTCCCGCTGAGCAGGGAGCCGGATTCGGGGCTGGATCCCAGGACCCTGGGATCATGACCTGAGCTGAGGCAGACACTTAACCGACTGAGCCACCCGGGCACCCTGGAACTACCGTTTGTACTGTACTTCCCTCTGCATGCAGAAAAATGGTGGTCTTTTATTTTATTTTTTAAAAAGATTTTTATTTATTTATTTATTTGACAGATCGCAAGTAGTCAGAGGGGCAGGCAGAGAGAGAGAAGAGGAAGCAGGCTCCCTGCTGAGCAGAGAGCCCTATGCAATTTGGGGCTCGATCCCAGGACCCTGAGACCATGACCTGAGCCGAAGGTAGAGGCTTTAACCCACTGAGCCACCCAGACGCCCCATTGTTGATCTTTTTAGATAATTCTGCATTCTATTAGTCTTCAGGGTCTATCTTTTGATAGCATCTCTATAGATTAGCAGCAGCTGAATACATTTTGTAGTGGAGGAACAGGTTGCCTGAATCAGGTATCTATTCCTTTAGGTAGCTAAATTGGCCTGGGGCCCAAAGTGAGTGAGCTTTCTTTGCTCTGTGCACCATCACTCCACCCTAGTTCAAGTTCAGACGCCTTCACTGATTTTAGAAATTCTCTTGGGAAGTGCGCCCTTGCTTTTAGCCTGAGGCTGGCTCAGAAACGTCACCTTTCACCCACTTAAAGAAGTTTTGCATGGCAGGGAGATTTACTATTCAAGTAGCTATTTCTAGCTCCTTCACTGCTTAAAAAAAAGAAAACCAAAACCCTCCAAATCAGTTTTATTTCCTGTGGTATCAAATCTGACTTAATGTTATAATTTTGTTAACAGACCAACTAAATATTTCGTTAGGTTAAAAAAAAAAAAAAAAAGGAAAAAGCCCAACCCTCCTACCAATAGGGTAACGAAAGTCATCTTTTTTATAGAGCACTGCGGTCGTTGTTTTAGTCATTTGTGTTTTGGTTTGCATTTGTTTGCTTGTGGGGAGGTCGTGTACCAGCACCCAGGTCTTCTTTCCTTTTGTGGTGTTTAAAATGAGATAATTCTTTAAAATACAGTAACACTTCTAAATTCAGAAGTAGAATGTCCAAAAACAGTAGTTTGGAGTAAACTTTAGCCTTATGACAATAAATCCCAATCTTGTACAGATAGCGCATGCATTTACAGAAGATGGGTTATTTGCTGGGTTAAGTGAAGCCAAAGCAAGAGAAGTAATAGAGGAATCTGCTTTGAATCTTGGGGAGTCCCTCTCGCTTCAGATATTTCCGAAAATCATTTTATTTTACAAAATTTGTCAACAATGTGTGCAAGAACAGGATAAATGATCCAGTTAAGAATGAAAATGATATGTGTATCATTTCATGATCTACGTTCAGATTTAAACATCACAGCAGTAACTGCGTTTCTAGTTATTTTTCGAGGGGAGGGGCGGTCTGGTCCCCCCCGGAGAGACAGCAGACCCTCCCGGAGCCGCCGGCCCTCCGCCCACGTCGCGGCCGCCGAGCCCGCCTCCCCTCCCCCCAGCCGCCACGGTGCGATCCCTCCCGCCCGCCGGGTCCCCACCCCGCGGCCGGTGGCGGCTGGGTCCCGTCCGCGGCGGCTCCGCGAACGACCCGTAGTAACCCCGTCCCGCCCCTGGCCGACCGCGCCGCGCTCCCCCGCCGGAATTCGATAGGCCCAGCCCCGCACGCGCCACCGCCCGCGGGCCAATGGGCGGCGGCCTCTCTGCATATGCAACGAGCGCCGGCCGGGGGTGCGCGTCCCGGGCGGTTCGGCTCAACAGACGCTGGTCTGCCGGCGCCGGCCTGCGACACTGGGATTGTGGCCCCGGCCGGGGCTGGGACGAGGCGGCGGCGGCGGTAGCGGCAGCGGCCGGGACAGCAGACGGTGGCCCCTTTACAGTGCGGCTGCGCCAGGGTTCCCAGGAGGCGGCACGGGGCGTGAATGCTCTGCGGGCGCAGCCAGGCCTGCGTGGGCCCGAGGCTGGAGGAACCGGGGCTCCGGCGTCGCGGTGAGTGTGGCGCCCGTTGTGGGAGCGGCGGGGGCTGGTCGGCGGCGCGGCCTCAGCGTGCGGCCGGGCTGAGCCCGAGGGCGGCGCGGGGTTGGGGCCCGGATGTGGCCGCGGAGCCAGGCCCCGGGGCTGTGCGCCTCGGGGGTTGCGTGGCGGCCCGCGGCGTGTGTGTGTGGAAAAGCCGGGCAGGGTGGGAGGCGCCGCCGTGGGTCTGGGCAACTGGTGACGTGGGGCCTGGGCCGAAGGGCCCACGTGAGCGGGGGGAACGGCAGCCGGGTGACTGCGCGGTCCGGGGGAGGAAGGGTGCCCCGCGTCCCTCCCGGCGCGGTGGAGGCGGCCGGCATGGGGGGCTGGCGTCTTTCTTCGGGTGGGCGTTGACGCGTTCCTGCGAGGAAACTGAGCCCTGCGGTTCCGGGAGACCCTGCTGGAGGGGCCGGCGCGGGGGGTGTGTGTGTGGCCGCCGACTGTGGGGAGGAATTGGATGGATGAGCCGGGGCGACCTTGGTATTTGCTGTGGCCGCGATGGGTGCTGGTGGGGCTAGGATTGGCCGGTGGTTGGGGTTGAGAGTTGCAGGTTTACTTCTCCCCAAGTGCGGTTTAATACATCGGTAACAGAATGTGTCGCGCCGAGGTGGTGCTCGCGCTCTCAGCAGTCCTGCGGGGGAGGGACGATGAGGCCCGCTTCCTAGGTGAGCATCCCGAGGCAGACATGTAACTGGTTTATCCAGTCTGCGTTTAGAAAATGTGCTCTAAACTATTGCATATATGACCCCTCAAAAATAGAAAGGTAGAGCAACATCTTTAGAGTCCTATGGACGCTAGAGGAGGAATAGGCCTGTGTGAAAGCGATCACCGCTGCATACAGTGACAAATAGTTGACATTTTATTGAGGCTTTATTACACGCCAGGCACCGTACTAAGTGCTTTATGCACAGTGCCTTCACACAGGTAACAGCCCTCTGGGGTAATGCTTATTCCCATTTTACAGCTGGAGAAACTGCAGTTTGGACGCATTAACTTGCCCCAGATCCCAGCATGTTAAGAGAAGCTGGGATTCAGACCGGCCTGTGTTAAAACCCAGAGCTCTTGCATCTAACCACTTGTGTTATGCTGCCTCTCCTTGGTGGTTGGCTGAATAGTTGCCACCGTGAAATTTTTTTGCGGGTGGGGGGGAGGGGTGGGCCAGGAGAGCTGTAGTTTGATGACCTTGATTCCTGATTATCACAACCTTTTTTGTTTCTCCAGATTAGTCCTGGGAGGTTGTTGTTGTTTCTTAGATAAGTCCTGAAGGTTGTTGCCCTGTTGTCTGAAAGTGTATTAGAAGGTTATTGAAGGAAAGAGGTGTTACGAGATGGTAGTCATTTGCACACTTTATTCTTTTGTTTTCTGGCATCTTCCTCTGCAGTTCTTACCTTGGGGATGACTAAGACTGCTGTAGTCACTGTGGCATGTTCTTTAGACTTTTCAAGCTATCTTTTACGGGAAGGGTCAAGGTGACAAATCACCTCGTGCGGTCAAGTCTCTGTTACTGGATTTGTTAAGATATTTCAACAGGATTTAAAGCTGAAATACTCGGAATCTAAAATGCCCTTCTTGAAGAAGGAAGAAGGAAGGTTTGAAAGAAATGAAAGATGGGTAAATTATGAGCGGAAAATCCTGTATCTGGTGGGAATGTGTGTCAGATCTTAAAGCCTCAGGATCTTGTGCTTCCCTGCTGTCTGGTTCTGCTTAAATGACTATTTCCATTCCTCATTCAATTAATTGCTCAGCCAGAGCCTTTCACTCATGTTGTATTTTAGGTCCTATGTAAGGCTGGGAATATAGTGCTGTACAGAACTGATGTGATCCTTACTTTCATGTAGGAAACAGATAAGAAGCAAGTCATCATACAGATAAATACTTAATTATAAATTATGAGAAGTGCAATGAAGAAGAAGTGTGTGAATGAAGATTTTAGTGAGCATTATGATTTAGATGGAAAGTAGGGAGTTTTTTTTAATAGATATGGTGAGGTTTTACAATCTTGCATTCTGAGTCTCTAATTAAATGTGCCTAATGCAAGAGTTTGAGAACTTTTGAACACTGATGTTCTTTTCATTTCACCATGCCTGATCCTACTCAGAATACCACTCCAGCTCATGTTACATGGAAAATGAGATCGGGAGCTTTTTGAAGCAGTCAATCTGCCTTACAGCCTAACTGTTCTGTAGTACTTAAATTTTCCCCTCCCAATGTGAATATTTGGGAACCAAGAATCTTTATCTAAACTTTGGACTTGATAGGAGTTGGATGTTTTCAGGAAAGCCAGACCAAAAAGGTGACAGGTTTTCCTAACTTGAGATAAGTAGCATCATGATTATCAGAAGTATCCAGGGTAGTTATATTTGACTTAAAATTCTCACCTCTTAGGAGACAAAATAATTATGTGGTTTGGGAAATACAAACTGTTAAGTACATGAATATTTCAGTTGAATGTGTATTAAGCCAGTACAAATAATTCATTACAGTACATATACTGAAATGCCGTCTGCATGCAAAACACTGCTAGGTGTACCATGTGGAATAAGTAAAAAGGTGAATTTGACAAAGTCCGTTTTCAAGGAGATTTAAATTTAATGAATAGTAATGCTCAGATTTAAGTCACGTCTCTCCCCCCAACCTTTTCAAAGTACTCATGTTAGCCCATTTGATCCTTTTTAAAGCCTTGTATCACCAGGAGAAATACTGAGAAAAAGGAAATTTGGTGGTAAAATTGCCAGACATGGTGATTAATAGTTGGGAGAAGCTGTACAGTGATTACTAGTTTACTGTCTTGGAGCCATCATACAGAGGTGATGTAGACTCCTGGGCTTGGGTGAGATTGTCTGTAGAGAGGCTAGAATGAGAACAAGTGGAGGCCTGGGCTGGAGCTGGGTAGAAGAGGCTGAGCTTGGCAAGTGAGATGGAAGGAGTGGCTGGGGAACCTGGCTCAGGTGGGAGCCATAGCTGGAGTGGTATCCCTGCAGCCAGTGGGGGAGCTAAGAGGGAAATTGAGTAATGTCCTGTGGATTTAGCGACTCCGAGGTCATGAGTGCCCTTTTGCAGGTGATGTTGATGGGTGGGAAGCAGAAGCAAGTAGAAGGTGAAAAAAATGGAGATAGCAAGAACAGGAAACTTTCTAGAGTTTAGATTTTTTTTATCATTTAAGTTTAAATTCTGATGGGAAGGTGTTCCTTGAAAGGGAGAGGTTGAATACAGATGAGAAAATTGTTTGCTTATTTTTGCAAAGTTCC
Source organism: Mustela putorius furo (assembly GCF_011764305.1). Lineage (NCBI taxonomy): Eukaryota > Metazoa > Chordata > Mammalia > Carnivora > Mustelidae > Mustela > Mustela putorius. The sequence goes on from NW_025421341.1 coordinate 26,351,803, forward strand.
TGAGAAGATGGAAGGGGGTGGGATCCTAATGAGGCCTGAGCCTTAGCCAGGAGGAGGGACACCTTTTATGTAGTAACCCAAGACAGGCTCGTAACTGATCTGACACTAGTCAGTACTTTATCCTGGAGGCTTGGCAATTTTCCAAAAATTACCAAGAACTGTTAAATTCAAAAAAACAAGCTCAATTTTAGCTGACCCGATAGGTTCTTTACAAAACCTCACTATAGAAGCTTTGTGTGAAATTGATTTAATGTGTGATTTAATTTTGATTTCATCCACCTTAATGGGGTATGTACTTCAGTCTGACTTGTGATTATTGTTTTCTCCTGAAAAAGGAGACATTATAAACATTGTCCTGTGATTTCTTCTACATGCTCTTTTTAGTTTCATAAGAAACAGTTTTTAGACTACTTCTTTTCCCCTGACATTTTAAATGACTTAATTTTTTTCATTTAAAAGTTTAGCTTCTTGGGCACCTGGGTGGCTCAATTAATTGCCTGCCTGGTCCGAGGGTCCTGGTGTTGAACCTCGAACATGGCTCCCTCCTTTGGGGAGGAGGGGGAGCTGCTTCTTTCTCTTGCTCTGCTATTCTACCTTGCTTGTGCTCTCCCTCTCCCTGTGTCAAATAAAATCTTTTAAATAAAAGTTTAGCTTTTGTTTTCACTGGGATATGTTTTACATACATACTTGTAATTCCTACTCTGAGGGATAAAGTATGAATTGGTAGATGATTCAGAGGGTTCAACTGATCTGCTAATTCTTAAATAGAACTGAAGATAGCTAAATAACCTTTTGGATAAACCACCTCAGTTACAGGTTTCTACTTGCCCTTGTTGTATTTGTTATATGTAGGGAGACTGCTTTATTCATTCATATATTTATTTAATGCCTGTCTTGCAAGACACTGGGAATTTGAAAATGATTGATAGTCTCTGTTCTCAGCTCTTCTTGGTTGATGGAAGGAAGTTGTATGAACATTATATGGTGTAGGCAAGGAAGGTGTAAGGACAGAAGTACTGCAGTGTGGTATAACTAGTACAGACAGCAGGAAGGAAGAAGGGGAGACTGCAGTGGCGGTAATAGTGACCTGAGTCTTTTTCTCTTCTTTTCTTTTTACCTTTTATTTTTTATTATTTTTTAAGATTTTTATTTATTTATTTGACAGAGAGAGAGATCTCAAGTAGGTAGAGAGGCAGGCAGAGAGAGAGAGGGAGGGAAGCAGGCTCCCCACTGAGCAGAGAGCCTGATGCGGGGCTCCATCCCAGGACCCTGAGATTATGACCTGACCCGAAGGCAGAGGCTTTAACCCACTGAGCCACCCAGGCGCCCTGATAACATGGTTGATGAATTGGGCTGAGGGGAACAAGGGAGCCAGGGAATAGAAAGTTTGTCTTGAATTTGGTCCAGGTGTGTATGTCTACAAATATGTACATATTGGAGATATTATAATATCAAAGAATATTAGAAAAATAAAAAGCTTATCTTGCTATCCTAACATTGCTCAAGAGGTGAAAAGCTGTCCATTTTTCTGTTTGTCATGGTCAGTCTTTTTGTCCCCTACTTAACTTAGAAAGTAACCACAATTAACACTTTCTTGCTACAAAGCTTTGTTTTTCCTCTTCCAGACGATTGGTCTTTGGAATAAGGCTAATAGCCAACGCCATTACAGTACTTCCTCTGGTCAGGCACTGTTCCTACTTTCTTCTCACTTATAATAGATACGGATTTTTTTTCTTTTTTTAATCACTCTTACTTCACAGATAAGGAAATTGAGGCACAGAGAACCTAAAGTGACTAGTCTGTGTGTGTGCTCGATCTCCTCTGAAGCAGTTCGGTTCAAGAGTCCATCCATGTTCTTAAAGCCCGGGCACTGTACCTCCTGTCTGGGGTGACAGGCTTGCAGTTCTTTTTTTTTTTTTTTTTTTAATTATTTATTTATTTGACAGAGATCACAAGTAGGCAGAGAGGCAAGCAGAGAGAGAGAGAGGAGGAAGCAGGCTCCCAGCAGGGAGCCTGATGCGGGACTCGATCCCAGGACCCTGAGATCACGACCTGAGCCGAAGGCAGCGGCTTAACCCACTGAGCCACCCAGGCGCCCAGGCTTGCAGTTCTTACTGACCTCTGAAGACAAAATTTATTAGGAAAGGAGCTGTGATGACATTTAGGGACAGTGTTAATCTGTTTTAATTATACATAGTTTATTCCTCCCCCCCCCCCCCAATCCTGTTCTTAGAGAGCGGGACATAAATAAAGAGTAACAACCTAAATTGAGGGAATTTAACTGGAATTTTCTTGTACTTGAATGTGAATCCTACTTCAGCATTCCTTCAGGGATCATTATAATTGCCCTTTTGGAATTTTCTGGATTGGGAATATAAAGCAATTTGGGATGCTATAATCTGATACATTTTCTTCCTTTCCTTCTGTTAAAAAGACATGCTTTCTGTATGTCTGAAAAGTATTTCATAATATTTAATCCAGTTAAACCCACTCCCTTCCCCCAAATCCTCCAGTTCACCACTAATCTGAGTTTGGTGATCTGAATTTTATTATTTGTAGGCATTTCTCTACAGATTTATTATCCCCAAGCAGTGTATAATACTGTTCTATGTGTTTTAAAATTTCAAGTACGTAGTATTGTATGATTGTGCAACAACTTTTTTCACTCGTTATCACTTAATTGTGGTTTTATCAGTTGAGTTTCATCAGAGTGTGTATGTACATGTCTGTTTAGCTCATTTATTTTCACTGTGATAGGGTGTGACATTTTAGGACTACATCGCATTTTGTTTCCTCTTCGCTCTCTTGGTAGACCTTTTGGGTTGCTGCTGTGCTGCCTTTTTTGTTGTTGTTGTTGTTGTTGTTGTTGTTGTTTTGTTCTTATGAATACTACCATGAGTATTCTTAAACACCATTCCTTCTCTAATTCCATTTTTGACACTGTAGTCCTCCCGTACTCCTTTTTCTTCTGTATATCCTATCTCTGAGTCCCTTTAATCTTGTCATTATTTGACTTAAGGTATTACTTGGCTCATAGTTGTAGTACAAAACCACAGTGGCTGCTTTTCCTCTAAAGTTCTTTTTAGTAACTTTTCTTTTAATTAATTTTGTTTGACTTTCTTCATATTTATTTATTTATTTATTTATTTTTTGTTCTTAGGCAATTTTTTAGATAGATGCCTAGTATCTTCTCATTTTAAATTCTGTAAGTGACTGTAGGGATAATTCACGTGTGCTTCCTCTTGGGAAGTTTTTGTCAATCTATTTTTTATTTGGCCAGTTCTGTATTTAATGCTATTTTAATAATTTTTCTCTAAAATGTGTCTTTTTCATTGTAATTTGGTGAGTAGGAACATGGACTTTGGAGAAGATTGCTTGGATTTGGGGTTCCTGGGTGGCTCAGTTGGTTAAGTGGCTGCCTCAGGCTCAGGTCATGATCCTAGGGTCCTGAGATTGAGTTGAGTCCTGCACAGGGCTCCCCTTCTCTGTGGGGAGTCTGCTTCTCCCCTCTGCCCTTCCCCCTTGCTTGTGATTTCTCTCTCACTTTGTGTCTTCTAAAATAAAAATTAAAAAAAAAAAAAAAAGATTGCTTGGATTTTGAGTCCTGGATTTACTTCTGGATAGCTGTGTGACCTTGGGCAACTTGTTTAGCATCTCTGTGACTCAGCTTCTTCTATAAAATACAGATCATAATGGAATGTACCTGTCAATTGTTATAACGGTTTATATGGGGTAAGTGCCTGCATGGAGTCAACGATCAATAAATATTAACCATTCTAATTTTATTTAGAGTATGCAGTATATTCTAAGTCTATCCACCTTTTATTATTGCCTTCTCTTCTGAAACAGCATTATTATCTTTTCATATACAAATATACTTCAAAGAAATGTCTAATGTATTGTAAGGTCTTATTAATGGAGATTGGGAAAAGATACTATAAATCCTAGAAAATTGGGTAACATCAGTCATTTAGGATTTATCTTGTGCTTTAATTTTCTGGTATTTATAAAGCACATTGAAAGTAGGTTGACATGGTGTACTTCTCATTCAAGTAATTTAAGAGTCTCCTCTTGTTTTTAATACCTTTTGTAATATGATCTTAATAATGATTCAGATAGCATTTCTAAATACACTCATTATCCTGTATTATCAACTCTATGCTGTTGAGTGGAGGAGTCCTGTGTATAAAACTTTCTGTGTCAATTTGATCTGGTTTCTTAACCTTTCTAACCCTTTTCATTTCAGTTTCTTTAACATAAATATTTTAATTCTCACCTTACGAAGTTACGAGCACTGAGGGAGATACAGATGGTAGTTTAGGGTACACAGGTGACCTCCTGTGTTGGTTGCTTGCCTTATTTCTCTGCCTTCTGTCTTTTTTCTTTCTTTTTTTCCCCAGTTTTCTTTGTCTTTCCTTTCTTCCTCCCTTTCTCTATATTTTAATTGAAAAATCACATATTTAATGTATACAGTTTGAGCTTATACATGTATACACCTGTACAACCATCACCATAATCAAGGTAGTTTACATGTTTATCACTGCCAAAAGGTTCCTTGTGCCTCTTTGTTGTTGTTGTTGTTTTGTTTTGTTTGTTTTTTCTGTCCTTCAGAAGCAGTTTTTTGGTAAACATAACAGGGTTATTCTGAATCCAGTGTGTGAGGGAGCCCATCATATGATAGGACTGTACATCATTTAAAAAAAAAGATTTTAGTTGTTAGAGAGCACACACTTGGGGGCAGAGTGAGAGAGAGTGCAGGAGCAGAGGAAGAGGGAAAAGCAGACTCCCTGTGAGCAGGAAGCCTGATGCAGACTTGACCCTGAGATCATGACCTGAGTTGAAGAAGCTTAACTGACTGAGCCACCCACCTGTACCAAAAGTGTACATCATTTAAGGGGGAGTAGGAAATAATAATTTCTTAAGGACAAGAATGTTCAGTCTATAGGAGAATACAGACAAGATGTGGTTCATGTAGAGTGAGCAATACAGAGGCTAGAATGGTCATGTTTGCCCTGAGTAACCAGGAAAGGTCTTTTGCTTAGCGAAAGAAGACATGAGTTGGATTTGAAGAAGAGTTGTGTTTGAGGATGGTACTCAAATGGGATGTCGCAGGCAGTTGGGGAAGAACGGGACTGACAGATAGAATTGAGGCGTTAGCTGGTTTAGGGGGGCTAGGGATGCTTTGAGAATGAATCATATCCCAGAGGGCAAGCAAAGAGCAGAGGCATGGAGAACAGAGATAGGTAAGAACTTAGATGATCTCATTTATTCATTGTTTCCTTCAATTCAGAAAGTAGTTGCTGAATGCATGGAAGGTTCTAGGAGTAGGAATGGAGATTGAGCAGCCAGAAAGTGAGAAGAAACATGTGGGCTCTGAGTTGTTAAAGTTGTTTCCAGTTGTGCCACCATGATGACTGTTATGCCTGGCATTGTGGCATTCTCCACACCATTAGCTTTTCTGGAGTTTGGATTTCCTTGCCTGTAATCCTTTCTTGCTCAGTAGTGTTATGATCTGCTTTTTTGTTATCTATGCCATATTTCTCTCTTTGGTTTCTCTAAAACTTCATTAGCTTTGTGCATTTCCCTCTCTGAGTTTATTTTGTGTTTACTCCTTGGAATTCACTGGGGTATTTGCATGAGTTTTATTAGATACTAGCTACACTGATATAGTTAACCTTTTGAAAATTATTTTCTATATTGATTTTGTAGATATGTAACAGCTCATGTTTCTGCATTGATGTTTCTGGGTTGTAAAATATTCACTGTTATTTTGGCCAACATTATAAAAAGTTCTTCAGCCACAGAAGTTTATTTTTACTCACTTTACTTTCATCAGGATTGCAGTAATCCTCATTCTAGATCTTGACCTTGGGGATTTTTTTTTTTTAATATTTTTCCCCTGGTGATTTTTTTTTTTTTTTAAAGATTTTATTTATGTATTTGACAGAGATCACAAGTAGGCAGAGAGGCAGGCAGAGAGAGGAGGAAGCAGGCTCCATGCTGAGCAGAGAGCCCGATGTGGGGTTCAATCCCAGGACCCTGGGATCATGACCTGAGCTGAAGGCAGAGGCTTTAACCCACTGCGCCACCCAGGTGCCCCAATCTTGAGTTTTTTAGTGTAACAGTAAAACAACCAGAAATTCCTCTTTTTCCATTCGAGACTGACTTGATCTCCGTACTTGATCTCTGGACTTCTTTCTAAGTTGAAATATGGAGTTTATTTTAATTCCATAGGAGACCAGAATGAACTAAAATTAATTAATCTTAGAACTGTAGATGATGACATTTTAATGTAAACAAGATTGACATTATTGAAATTATGCCACATGGACCATAATACATTGGTCATTATTACTATTTTTTACATATCCACTGTGAATATTTTCCCAAGTGCTTTTGCCTTTGTATTGTAACTTTCCATTTGCTAGTGTGCTAGAGTCTAAGAATTTGTATTCATCATTTGCCCTGAAACTAGGCCTGTCTTTGTGGACCGATGCTTATTTTGACAGCATAGCACTCTTCTTAGAAATTTAGTGTTTAGTTTGTGTATCACTTTTCTGAGGTATAAAATGAATACCTGTTTATTTGGTACCATCTCAAGGTGGGAAGGTTGTGGGAGATAGTAACTGACTGGAAGTGGGGTGTAAGGTCAGAGAGGGAGCTCATGAGACCCCAAGTGTAAGGAAGGAGATTGGTGTGGTAGAGAGGAGTGACGAAGGGCTTGAGGTTTGTGACCACAGTGTTACTTAAATCCCCAAATCTAGTTCTGCCTCATTTTAGTTTTGTGACCACAGCAAATTCTTAACCTCTGAGTTTCAGTTTCTTTTGGATCAGGGTGAGGTCTGCCTTGCAGGGTACCTGTGCTCCAGGTGTGTATATATCCCATCTCTGCGGTGCAGTGAAGAAATGTTAGAAACTTTTTCTTTATAGTAATTTCTACATTTTATGCATGATTCATAGGGTTTATGATATGCTAGGACCAAAGTACATATACACAATATTAAAGGTACATGTGTTTGGAATGCCAGTAATTTTTACCAAAAGGGGCTTGTTGTGATCTTTGAAGTTTAGTGAGTGGGCTCCTTGATAAAAAAAACTAGGCCCTGTTCGGAGGCTTATTAGTTTGGGGGCAACTTTGGGGATGAGTTGAGTTTGGGATGAGTTTGAAGAGCTTGGGTTAGTTGGCTCGGGGAAATGGATTGAAGGTTATTGGATTTAAGGAGCATGTCTCTGCAAGTTCATTTGAAAAATGGGGGACATATAAGCCTCTGCTTTCAGCTCAGGTCATGATCCCAGGGTCCTGGGATCGAGCCCCACATCGGACTCTCTGCTCAGCAGGAGCCTGCTTCCCCCTCTACCTCTCTGCCTGCCTCTCTGCCTACCTGTGATCTCTCTCTCAAATAAATAAATAAAATTGTTAAAAAAATGGGGACATAGTAAAGCTGGCATGTGTAATGTTTGAGTTAGTTTGTAAAAGTATTTAAAAAAAAATTTATTTATTTGACAGATAGAGATCACAAGTAGGCAGAGAGGCAGGCAGAGCGAGAGGAGGAAGCACACTCCCTGCTGAGCAGAGAGCCTGATGCGGGGCTCGAGCCCAGGACCCTGGGACCATGACCTGAGCCGAAGGCAGAGGCTTTAACATGGAGCCACCCAGGCACCCCAGTTTGTAAAAGTCTTAAACTGTATATTTTTTACATGATATCATGTATCAGAATATTATATGGTAGAAATTCGGATGGTATATAACCCAGAAACATGAGTCAGTATTAGGGAATTGCTCTTGATGCATGGGTAGTTTGCTTACAGATAACTGAGAGCTGACTCTATGCATGTTTAAGTTAATAATGTTTATGTTGTGTGATGTCGGCAGATAGGCACGTTACCTGTAGGTGATTAATTATAGCTTTGTGTTTCTTGTTACTGATTTCAAATAGGCTTCATGAGATAATAAAGGTGTTTGTTACCTTGTTAGATGTGTTTCTTTAGTGAATTCTGTCTCTGGTTGCATAGCTTTCAATGATTCTTTTTGGATTTCTTGTCAGATTGGCAATCATATGCAAATAATGAAGATTCTGTTTCTCCTTTTCCAGTATTCATACTGTTTATTTTTCTCCCGCAGTGTTCTCTAAAAGAAATGCAGTGAGAGGAACAAATAATGAGCCGTGTATATAACTTTAAATTTCTAGTAGACATATTAAATAAAGTGAAAAGAAACAAGTAACTTGAATATATTTTATTTAATCCAGCATAGGGTAGTACCCCCTTATCTGCAGTTTCTCTCTTTCTGTAGTTTTGGTTACCCTCAGTCAATTGTGGTCCAGAAGCAAATGCCCCCCTTTTCCTGTCCCTTTCTTAGAAGGTCAGCAGGAGCCTAAGGCTGCCACACAACATCCACTCCTTCACCTCTCTTCATCTAATCCCCTAGGCATTTTATTGTCTCTTATCACAAGAAGGGGGAGTATAGTACAGTAAAATGTTCTGAGAAAGAGAGTACATTCATATAACTTTTTTATTAAGCTTTTTATTTTAATTGCAGTATAGTTGACCTTTTATTACAGTATCTTGTTAAAATTGTTCTATTGCTGCTGTTTAAAAACAAAATCCATCCAGGTAAATTTGAAGACCTAATGGATTTTATTAAATGATCGTGACTTGGCCAGCATCCCATCTAGCAAGTAGAGGGGGAGATCCAAGGAGTCGTAGAAAGAGGTGGAAGAGGGTGTGGTGAGAAAGTTATGCACAATAGAAGACGATTGTTCTCTTGAAAATCACCTTCCCTTATGGGGATGGCAGGGAGTCTTACGCAGAGTACTCTTTCTTTGGGGTGTGTGTGGAGAATGCCCCAATGACATACCTCATTGATGGGGCTCAGAAAATTCCTGACTGACCCATTAAGACTACATTTCTTGAGGTCGAAATTGCAAGATTAGGTATTAAGTCTGTATACAGTGATTTGGCTTAAGTTGATGCCATTTCAGGCTTGTATTTTTCTTTTTAACATTGTTAATCTCTTCCTGTGCCTAATTTATAAATAAAACTTTATCATAGGTATGTATGTATAGAAGAAAACATAGTGTCTGTGGGTTTCAGCACTATCTGTGGTTACAGGCATCTGCTTGGGGTCTTGGAATGTACCCCCCCCCCCAAAAAAGGGGGGGGGACTACTTGTGTCCAAGATACTATTTCAACATACAATCAACATAAAAATTATTGCGATGTTTTATATTTTTTTCCATACTAAGGCTTTATAATTCTATGTATATTTTATATTTAGAGCACAGTTTGGACATACTTCCAAGTAAGTGTTCAGTAGCTACATGTGGCTAATGGTCATAAGGGCTAGAGCCTTCTTAACAAAATCCAGTAATGATGGTTACAGCTGGCCTTCCTGCCTTTAATCGAAATTACCTTTTGTAATTGGTGTTTGTTTCTGATATATATTACTTTAATCGTAAAATACTTTTCGTATTTGGTATTGGTTTCTGATATATTAAGTTAAAGAAGTTTTCTTTTGTGTGTATGACATTCCTTTTAAAGTTGGTAATTGTGGGGCTTCTGGGTGGCTCAGTGGGTTAAACCTCTTCCTTTGGCTCCTGGTCATCATCTCAGGGTCCTGGGATCCTGCCTGCAATCAGGCCCTCTCCTCAGCTGGGAGCCTACTCCCTCTCTCTGTCTGCCTGCCTCTCTGCTTACTTGTTATCTCTGTCAAATAAATAAATAAAATCTTTTAAAAAATTTTGATAATTGGGGGCACCTGGGTGGCTCAGTGGGTTAAAGCCTCTGCCTTCGGCTCAGGTCATGATCCCAGGGTCCTGGGATCGAGCCCCGCATCGGGCTGTCCACTCTGCGGAGAGCCTGCTTCCTCCTCTCTCTCTCTCTCTCTGCCTACTTCCGATCTCTGTCTGTCAAATAAATAAATTTAAAAAAAAATTTTGATAATTGATACTTTCCTTTTATACTTTTTTATTTATTTAAACATACATATTATTATTACTATTATTGTTTAAAGATTTTACTTATTTACTTGAGAGAGAGAGTGAGCACGAGAGGGGAGAGGGTCAGAGGGAGAAGCAGACTCCCTGCTGAGCAGGGAGCCCGATGTGGGACTCAGATCTGGGGCCTCCAGGATCATGGCTTGAGCTGAAGGCAGTTGCTTAACCAACTGAGCCACCCTGGAGCTCTGGATATATATTTTTTTTAAATGCATACACTGACATGATCACACCTTTCCCTCCCAGTTAAACTGCTAATAAGAGAATGATAACAGAATCCTGGGCATAATACAAAAATATATTTGGTCTTTGTCCCCACTAGTGGCACAGAGCTCCTGAGATCATGGCAATTTCCCAAGTGATAGGAGTCTTCTGTTATTCATAAATACATCCTTTGATCACATCCGGAGTTTATGTTAATGAACAGCTTAGGATGGGGTTCTCTAGATAGCTTCAGGATGGGGCTGGTCACCTGAAGGACCCAGCCATTAGGTTAAAGACCTTAAAGTGGCAGTATATAAAATCAGTGTGCAGAAATCAGTTGTATTTCTATACACCACCAACAAGACAGAAGAAAGAGAAATTAATGAGTCAGTCCTATTTACATTTGTACCCAAAACCATAAGATATGTAGGAATAAATCTAACCAAAGAGGCAAAGAATCTATACTCCGAAAACTGTAGAACACTTAATGAAAGAAATGAAGAAGACACAAGGAAATGGAAAAACATTCCATGCTCATGGATTGGAAGAACAAATATTGTGAAAATGTCTATGCTACCTAGAGCAGTCTACACATTTAATGTAATCCCTATCAAAATACCATCAACTTTTTTCACAGAAGTGGAACAAATAATCTTAAAATTTGTATTGAACCAGAAAAGACCTTGAATAGCCTGAGGAATATTGAAAAAGAAAATCAAAGCTGGTGGCATCACAGTTTTGGACTTCAGGCTCTGTTACAAAGCTGTAATAATCAAGGCAGTATGGTACTGGCACAAAAACAGACACATAGATCAGTGGAACAGAATAGAGAGAGCCCAGAAATGGACCCTCAACTCTATATGGTCAGCTAATCTTTGACAAAGCGGAAAAAAAGTCAAATGGAAAAAAGACTGTCTCTTCAAATGGTGTTGGGAATATTGGACAGACACATGCAGAAGAATGAAACTGGACCCTTTTCCTTAAACTGCACACAAAAATAGACTCAAAATATATGAATCACAGACTTGTACCCCTGAAACAAATAATACATTATATATTAATAAAATGTTTAAAAAAACTTATAGACCCACCCATCAACCTCCTATGAGGAGTGAGGGGGCTGGAGATAAAAACTCATGAACGGCGAAGTTCGTTGAGCTTCCGTGTTGGTGACTTGGGCCAGGTGCTGGGACAGTGGCACACCTGGTTTGGAAGTTTTGCTGTGTCTCCTACTCCCTGTATCCCTTGCCCTATGCATATCTTCCCTTGGGCTGTCCTGAGTTGTATTCTTTATAATAAACCGATAAATGTAAGTAATGGGTGTTCCTGAGTTGTGTGAGCCATTCTTGCAAATTATTGAATTTGGGGAGGAGATTGTGGGAATCCCTGGTTTGTAACCAGCTGGTGACTCATGACTAGCAAGTGGGGAATAGTCTTGCGGGACTAAGCCCCTAACCCCTTAACCTGTAGGATCTATCTCTTGTAAAATAATACAGAAGTGTAGGGCAGTTCTAGTTTTAATAAAATAGTCTTTAAAAATACTGTCATTGTGTGCACATGGTGGAGGACTTTTTAAGGTAGTCTCATCAGAGTATGTTTGCAAAATATGAATTTCCCGAGTCTTTACATCTCTGAGTATTTTCTTATTCTACTTGGCAGTTCATCAGGAATTTAGCTAGAAGTAGAATTCTAGTTTAAAATTCATTTCCCTCAAAACTTTGAAGGCATTCTTGATAGCCTTCCTGGGTTGCAGACATCTGAGGCCAGTATGATTCTTACTCCTTCATAGGAAGGGAGACTGTACATTCAGGTTTGTCTGGGACACTTTCAAATTACATCTCATAGCACCTGCTTTCACTCTGAAAAGTATCCTTATGTATTGATCAGTTATACAATTTACTTATTTGTAGGTGAGCTAGTTTTGTTTTTGTTTTGTTTTGAAGCTTTTGGGATATTCTTAAACTAAGTGCTCTGAGAATTCACAAAGCTGTGTCTAGAGGTAAGTTATTTTGGCCCCCACTCATCTGCTTAGCACTCTGCAGGCCCTTTCAGTCTGACGACTAGCGTCCATCAGCTGTGGGATATTTATTGCCGAGTGTTTCAGTAATTTCTGCCTCTTCATTCTCTTTGTTCGTTCTTTCTAGAACTCCTTTTAGTGGAACTTGTTCTCTTGATCTTTTGGATTAATTCAGCACCTTGAAAAAGGACTTTCACTACTTACATTTTTATCTTAAAGTTTCTAATTAAGTTTTTCTTTCCAGCTTATCTCTTTAACTCAGGCAAAAGACCTTGTACAAAACATCGCACAAAACATCTCTTGATGGCGGGCGCCTGGGTGGCTCAGTGGGTTAAGCCGCTGCCTTCGGCTCAGGTCATGATCTCGGGGTCCTGGGATCGAGTCCCGCATCGGGCTCTCTGCTCAGCAGGAGCCTGCTTCCTCCTCTCTCTCTCTCTGCCTGCCTCTCTGCCTACTCGTGGTCTCTCTCTGTCAAATAAATAAATAAAATCTTTAAAAAAAAAAAAAAAAAAAAAAACATCTCTTGATGGGAACCGAAACTGCCCCTCTCAAGCAATAAGGACTGTCCTGAGCCAGCAAGACCTACCTGTGTGGTTGATCCCAAGACAACGATCCACCTGACCTTGACTGCCCACCTGCCTATACGCACTGACCTTTGTCGCACATTTTCCTATATAAACCTGGAAGTATTTTCAGCACTTTGGAGGCAGTCTTTAAAACATCAGCCTGCTGTCTCTTGGTGTGGGCTTTCTGAAATATATTTTCTTTCTTATTTCCTTATCACTTGTCTCTCTGCCTTTGGTGAGTGGCTGAGCCTGGACTGTTGGAACCCTCAGAGCCCCAGACTCCCTATAGCCCTCTGCCCCCCAGGTATAACCTTCTAAAAATCTTTTTTGATTTGTTTTCTACTTCTTTGATTTTGCTTTCCTTTCTGGGAAAATACTCCGAGCCTTTTTTTCTTAATATATCTGTTGACTTTTAAATTTAATATCAGGTGCTCTTCTTAATTTTAACAAGAGCTTTTTCTTTTCTTTTGTTTTCTTTTTTTTTAAAGATTTTATTTATTTATTTGATAGCTCATAAGTAGGCAGAGGCAGGCAGAGAGAGGAGGAAGCAGCTCCCCATTGAGCAGAGAGCCCGATGTGGGGCTTGATCCCAGGACCCTGGGATCATGACCCGAGCCACAGGCAGAGGCTTTAACCCCCTGAGCCACCCAGGTGCCTCCAAGAGTTTTTTTTAATTATTTTTAATCCTGTATGGTGCCCCAGTTTTGTTTCATCAATTTAATAGCCTCTCCTATCTTTTGGAAGATGGGTCACATGTATTTAAAGTATTCTTTCTATTTCCTGCATCGACTGTTTCCATCGAGTTCCCCCCACTTCAGTTTTCATCTCTGTCTTTCATTGTGATGGGTTTTTTTGTCAAATGTCTGGTGATCCAGAACTTCATATTCTCTCTGGATTTTTGATTCTGATTTTTCTGTTTCTAGTCCCCGCCGCCTCCATCAATAAATTCCCCACACTGGTGTGAGATTTAACCGTATGAGGGGTGGCTATTCTGCATACAAATCTGGATGGCTCTTTAGAGAGTTGGGTAATATCTAAACCACTTAGTATGGCATAGAGGGCAGTGCCAGTGAGCTCTTGCCTTTGCTTCCTCTCAGAGCTGCTCTAACACTGCAGATTTGGTGGCTTAGCACCACAGAAATTGATTATCCTACAGTTAAAAGAGGCCAGAAGTTTCTGGGCTGAAATCAGGCGTCGGCAGAGTGTTGCCCCTTCCAGAGAAGAACCTGTTCTTGCCTCTTCAGTTGCTGGGCCTGCTGCATTCTGTGGCCTGGGTCCAGACTTCGAGGCCAGCATGTTACAGCTCTGCTCTGTCCTCCCATTGCCCTCTCGGAGTGTCAGATTTGCCTTTCTTCCAGGGATACTTGTGGTGGCATTTAGGGACCAGCTGAATCCCATACTGCGCTCTCATCCCCAGATCCTTAATTCAGACACATCTACAAAGATCTTTTCTCAAGAAAAGTAGCTTTTGCTGGTTCCAGGGTTTAGGGCCTGATGCCTCTGGGGTCATCTGTCAGCCTGCTTTCAGGTACTTACGAGTTCTCCAGTGCTTCTGTGCTTTCGCAGATGCTATTTTAATTGCCTGTAGTTTCCTCTCTTGTGTCCTCTGCCAAAAATCTGTGGATCCACTCAGTTCTTAGTTAAATAAATCAGTTCTTAGTCAGCCTTCCTTGGCCTTCTTACAGAAGACCTCATTTGCCTGTTTCCTTAATACAGCCTGTCTCCTTATCCAGTAGTTTTTGTCATCTCAGTACTTGGTCCTGGGAGCTTTTTGAGGCCTATGGACACATTTCCAGAGTGGATAGCATTGGGTATGGAGCCGAGTAGGCATTCATTCACTAACTAGTTGTTGAGGAGATTCAGCATTTATTAAGGGCCAGTTAAATACTAGGATCTTTCGTGTTAATTAACAAAATAAAATATGCACATGTGCCAGAATTTCTCCAGGGCAAATTTTTTTTAGGAGGCGTTTTCTAGGTCGTAGGAATTTACATCCTTAGCTTTGCTGGATGCTGCCAAATTGCTCTCCAAAGTGGCTGCATTTCCCCCAACAAAGCCAAGAGCACTCTTGTTTCCTATATCCTTGCCAATACTTGTGATGTTTTTTTCTTTCCTTTTTTTTTAAAAAATTTTATTTATTTGACAGAGATAGAGCACAAGTAGACAGAGTGGCAGGCAGAGGGAAGAGGGAGAAGCAGCCTCTCCACTGAGCAGGGAGCCTGATGTGGGGCTCGATCCCAGGACCCTGGGATCATGACCTGAGCTGGAGGCAGCCGCCCAATCAACTGAGTCACCCAGGTGCCCCGTTTATTCTAATAAAAAAATTTGATGGGGGAAATGATAATGTTTCCATTTGTGTTTAATAGTGAGACAATTTCATAGTTAATGGGTGTTTAGGTTTTTTTCCCATGGACATATGTAGCCTATTTTTTCTACTGAGTTGTATTTTATTTATAGAAATTCAACAAATATTCTGGATATGAATTATATATATATATATATTGTCATCCCTATTTATGAGGAAACTGGCATATGAAATAGCAGGTAAATTTGTAAGATTTCCCCCTACCTGGATGGATAGATAGATAAATGGATGAATGAATGAATGAATTTGTTTAGAAGACTCTAAACAAATGAGAAAGACTGGGGGGTTTAGACCCAGGGTTATCTGGATTTAAGGCCTACTCCTTTTTTTTTTTTTTTTTTTTTTAAAGTATATTTGGCTGCCTTGACAGGGAATAAGGAAGTTAATTATGAGTAGTGATATGCTAAATTTTGTCGAAATACTTAAGTCCAGTTACAGACCCTGTGAGTTTGGGCTGATGTTAAATTATTTTTTTTTAAGCCTGTAATGACTGCAAACCTTCCTGCTTCACAAGCAATTTAAAAAATCGTTGAGGGGCACCTGGGTGGCTCAAATGGTTGTCTGCCTTTGGCTCAGGTCATGATCTCCAGGTCCTGGGATCCAGCCCCAGGACAGGCCCCCAGCTCAGCAGGGGAGTCTGCTTCTCTCTCTCCCCCAGCCTCTCACCATGCTTGTACTCTCTCTGTCTCTGTTTCTCTCTCTCTGTCAAATGAATGAATAAACTTAAAAAAAAAAATTGAGATAAGTGGATAAAAGTGTTGTATACACAGTGAAATACTGTTTATAAATCTTAGTAATTATTCTTCTTGACCACTACCATTATGAGAGAAGAAACTCAATATGTGCCTTCAAAATTTTGGTTGTACCTTTTTTTTTTCTTAATAGACTTTATTTTTTAGAGAAGTTCCAAGTTTAAAGCAAAATTGAGCAGAAGGCAGGGGGATTCCTATATACCTCTGATCTAAAGTATGCATAGCCTCCCCATTATCAATAATCCCACACCAGAATGGTACATATATTACAGTCAGTGCACCTATATTGATAACACCATTATCACTTGGAGTCCTTATTTTACCTGAGGGCTCACTCTGTGTGTTGTACATTCCATGGGTTTGGACAAATACATAATGACAGTTTTACCACCCCCAAAATCCTCTGTACTCTGCCTGTTATCCCATTTTCCTTCTTAACTCTTGGCAACCTTTTACTGTCCTCAATAGCTTTTCCTTTTCCAGAATGTTACAGAGTTGGAATAAAAAAGTATATGTACCCTTTTCGTGTTGATTTCATTCCTTTAGTAATGCACATTTAAGTTTCCTCGATGTCTTTCGTGGCTTGATAGCACATTTCTTTTTGTGCTGAATAATATTGCATTGTCTGGATGTACCACAGTTTATGCATTCACCTATTGAAGGCCATCTTAGTTACTTCCAAGTTTTGGCAATTATGAATAAAGCCAATATAAATATTTTTATGTAGGTTTTTTTTTTTTAATTAAAAATAAGCTTTTAGCTCATTTGGGTAAATACCAGGAGGACTCAGTTCATCCAGGAGGCTGGATCATAATGTAAAGAATAGGTTTAGTTTTCTAGGAAACTGTCAAACTTGTTTTCTAAAGTGGCCATGTAGTTTGCATTCCTACCAGCAATTAATGAGTTCCTCTTGTGCTGTATTCTTGCCAATATTTGGTGGTACCAGTATTTTCAGATTTTGGCTATTCTAATAGGTGTGTAGGGATACATAATAAGATTTTTTTTGATGAAAGGTTAATGATAAAATGTCATTTGCTAGTGTGATAGATGATGTTTTTAAAAAAAAGCAGAAAATTTTCTGAGTTTTTGGAAGTAAAAGTATCTCCAGGAAAAGGTTGATCATTTGGCTCTGATGGATTAGACTACAAGTAGTAATGTTTGTCTTTTTTTGTTTTGACAGGTAGTGAATCAAAGGCATGTATTTTGAAGGTACTAGCACCTCCTACCATTGTCAGCTGGTAAAAAGTTAATTTTTTAACTACAGAATACTCCTATTAAGCATAAACTGTTTTAAGTTAAAACCGAGTGTGTCTAAACTGTCAATTTTTTTTTTTAATTCTTCCCACTTTGTGATTATAGAATTATGAAAGTTAGGAGAAGATAGCTTTTATACTAATTTTAATTGAATACAAATGCATTGGAACATTAAGCCATGTTATTCAACAATATCACTGATCTTTTCTCAAATTTTTAAGTATCTGAGCGTTTCTGAACACAGTAATCGATTTTGTGTTTAGCACTAATTAGAGTGGTATTGCCATTTCAGAATGTGCTGGTCATTTTAAATTTGTGTTAGTGTTATTTGAAATTCCTAACTGAACATCTTAACCAAGTTGTAGGTTCCCGGCCTGGGAAACAGCAGTGGGTTTTTTTGTTAACCTACAGCAAGTTCTGCATATTACTCATGGTGTGGTGGGCTAGAATATGGCAGGTTGTATTCTTTCCAGAACTGTTACAGGAAATAATCCATGTTGATAAAATGCTTTGAGACTATAAAAGCAAGCAATAAGCATTTTTATCAATTAGAATCATGAGTGTTGACGTTTATCTTCTGTTTCATTTCAGAATTTTTGTCCCTCCCCCCATCTTTGCCCACATTGGTCAAATTGAGTAATCTTTGTTTTCTATGGATTTTTTAAAAGAATGCAAGTAAATATTATATTTATTATTAAAAACTAAACAGTTTAGGAGTCTGTAAGTAAAAGGGTAACTTCCTTCTCTGTTCCCATGATTCTTCTATGAGGGGACCAGCCCTTACCAGTTTGGAGTTTGTCTTTCTAGTCCTTTTTATGTGCAAATCTGAGTTGACCATCTTGTAATGAAGTAAGTGTGATGGAAAGAGAAGATTCCTTGTCTGTTGATGTGCCTTCACTTTATTTTAGACATTTCTTTGCCTACATTTTCTTGAATTGTATATTTAGCCACATGAAGCATGCTTTGAAGTCACTAAGTGAATACATTGGAACACAGTAGATTCTCTACAAATTTCTTTTGGTGCTTAGTGGGTTTTGGAAACTCCAGACTTGGAATTTCTAGCTAAGAATGGCCCAGCAGAGTTTAGATTTACAAAGTAATTGAAATTGCAAAGGTAATTTGCCGTGTAGAGGGACCTGGCTGGCTTAATTGGTAGAGCGTGTGACTCTCAATCTTAGGTTTGTGAGTTCAAGCTCCACGTTGGGCATGGAGCCTACCTGAAAAAAAAAAAATACTGTGTATCAAATAATGGGTATTAAATAGTAAGGCATTTTTATAGATGATTGCAGTCAGTTTTTTCTTTCATAGAGGCTTGGCTGGATTGGGGTAGACAGGGAAGTGGTTTTGGAGTTTTCGTACATCTACTTAGGGGATGAGGAAGTGGTGAGTGGTTCCTGGGGAAAAAGTGCTATGGCAAAGTGACAGAAGTAACTTTATCTCTCATTAGTTTGTCTAGACTTGATCAGGCACCCCAAAAAGGGAAAGGACATTTGTCGTTTATATAGATTAATATATTGGGAAGTAAAGGGAATGTAACAGAGGATTTGAGGAACTCAGTATCTTTTGTATTCTAAAACTTAGAACTGCATGGTGTTCCATGTGGGGAACTGTGCGTATTCAGAAGGCCTGTGACTTCAGAAATGATGGAAAAATTGAACGGATGTGCATGTGAACATGTCCTTTTGTGATGGTCATAGTGTAGTATTTTGGGCTCCTTAAAAAATCTAGAGAAGCAGATTTTGATTACAAAGTTTTGTTTTAACGCTGTTGGCATTAGTCAACTGTAAAAGGGTCTGTAGAATTTGAAGAAGAACATTAACAAATAGAGTTGTACATGAATGAATGTAAACCCATTACCATAGGTATTGTTTAGTGTCTTAACTGTTAGAGATGCACAGTAAGTCATTATTCTTATTTTTTTCTTGGTGTTCAGTTATATTGGTTTAAAGTGTATTTTGTTCATGATTCTGGTAGTTTATATTTAAATATTTCCTGGAGTAGACAAGTTCTGATGGCCTTCAGGACTAAACTCACCTTTATCCAGTGTTGCACATTCAGGTGGTAGCAGAAGGGGTTATCGGTGCATATACCCATGCAGTAGAGAGAAATTATTCAGAATATTGTTCATTCCCATGTGAAAGTGATCTAGATTTGAAGTTTGGAAGGAGATGAGGACAGCAGCAGGTTTGCTGGTGTTTTTTCTTTTCTTTTCTTTTTTTTTGGCTTAACTCAAAACGATTTCCTCGAGTAAGGTCAGATAGTTCTCATAGCTGTTGAAGCTAGAAGATTCCTTTTTCTTGTGCCTTCTATTTTTAAAACACAATCTAGGTTTTTGAACATTTACAGAAAAGCTGCAAGAGGCCAGAAAGCTGGGCGCACTGGAGACTGGATTAGAGACGGGAAGACCGTGTCTTCATAGCTCTTGTTCCGGAAAAGCTATATTAGCAGTAAAATAGTTGATGGGAACAAGAAAATTTCTGTAAAGAGTTAAGGAAAAATAGAATAAGATTATATGAATAGAGTGAAAAACAGCAAAAGACTAAGTATTCACTAAGGAAGTATTGCATGTTTAAACCTTATTCTTAACTATTTGAGGTTTAGATAATATAGATAACGAAGTTGATACAATGTTGGTTGTGATGCAGGTTATTTATCCTGTAATTATATGTTTCTACAATGTACTTAACAGTTCTTGTGTTTTATATTATTAAAGTTTTTTTTTTTTTTTTTTTTTTTTTTAAACAGGGGAGAGAGAAAGGTAAGGGAGGGGCAGAAGGGGAAAGTGAGAATCTTAAGCAAGCTCATGCCCAGCCTGATGGGACCTTGATCTCACAACCCTGAGATTATGATACCTGAGCTGAAATCAAGACGTGGAAGCTTAACTGACAGAGCCATCGGGGCCTCACCTTACTTTGTTCTTAACAGTATGCCAAGATAGAGAGAAAGGGCTTTTGGGCTGGGGAGGGTTGAGGAAAAAATAAGGAAATAGCTAAGGAATCTTACTGAACAATTTATAAATTCTTTAAATTAAGTATAGATATAGATTGGATAGATTTAGATGGTGTAGACTAAAATTATCCTGAAAATCTTAATTTTGACATGTTAATCCCTCTACATTCTCAAAGACCGAATTTACCTGAACTGTCTCCTCAAAAGTGTTCTTTCTTATTTTAAGCATGTTACTTTTGCTGACATATTTCATATGTTTGCAATTATTTAGCCTCTGGCCTTTGAATTTTCTTTAATTTCATTTTCTGTTTTTAAAGTAGGGAAGAAAATAGTTAAGTTCAAAAGTGAAGTTGTTAATTGAGCCATCAACCAATCTACTCTCCTAGGTTTAGTTTCATGTAATACTAAATAAAGTACTTACCTGGATTGAGTTGAAGTTACTAATAAGACCTTCAAGTACCAACCATCTAGGCTGATGTTATTATATAATCGAATAGTTCATGTTCTGAAATATTTATATAGGTGGCTCTCATGAACATTTTGGAGATAATTGGAATAAGTAAGGAATTAGTACTACGGAGGGTTAAATGGTCCTATTCAGTATTGTTACAATATAGTTAGGGCATTTACTTCTTGGCTGGATAGGACACACTGATGAATTTGTCAAAGTAGTGCTATGAAGTAGGGCTCCTAAGGTTTAGTTTTTCTGCCCAACCATTTGAATAGTATAATGATGACTGAACATACCATTTCCCTCATTTCCCTTCAATGGATTAACCTTAAACAAAATTCTAGGATAAAAAGCTGCACTTCTATATAGAGGATTCCATGTCACTTCTTTTGGATATAATAAGGGGAGTTACGTGGTTTGGAAAGTGAGTAGAAAGAATAGTAATAGGTTTTTGCCTTAGATAAGGAAGGTGAAGCAACATGATTCAGAGAGCCCATGCATGTGGTGTGAGTTTTCTGGGTAGGGGGTGTTTGGGGATCTACCACATGATAGGATTGATGAATGGACAACAGAACCACTTCTGACTCCCCTGTGTGTTGCTGGGTCTTGGCATGAGGTTATTAGCAGTAGATAAGACTATAAAACCCCTGAGAGTTAGGGAAGTCTTTTGAGGATCAACTCTTTTTTAAGGGTAT
Source organism: Mustela putorius furo (assembly GCF_011764305.1). NCBI lineage: Eukaryota > Metazoa > Chordata > Mammalia > Carnivora > Mustelidae > Mustela > Mustela putorius. Next base: position 26,373,051 of record NW_025421341.1, read on the forward strand.
GGAGGTCTGGTAAATTGAGTTGGTTAAACAGAGTTGGTCCTGAATTACATCACACATGCGTTCTTTACCTTTAGGTGTTGGGTAGGATCCACAAAGTGGGATCCAGTAGTTCTGTGTCATAAAATCCCAGGATATTTAAAGTTTAGTATGGAGTAATAGCTGTGAGAAAAAAGTATTCTTCATAAATGTTTTCCTAAACAAAAATAAATTTGTCATTATCTAACTGAAGCTCATGGAGAGAAATCCTCAAAGTTTACTAGTGAACTAGAGATGCTAAATGGAATCACACCAATTCCAAATGCAAGATGTGCTAAGTATCCTTATTCTCTTTACTTCTTATTATTCTGTAAGGAATTTTATGGGTGGATCTATGATTTTGGGTTCTTCTAACCTTTAGAATATTAAATGCCTGAAACGGTAATGGCAACCCGCAGCTGAGGCTGGAGTGCTTCCTGTGAAGCAGACACACCACCCTTCTTCACACGTGCTAGCTGCTGAGTACTCCTTGTGGTCTTTTTACACTCTTCACATTTACCGGTGAGGACATTGAGGCTTAGAAAATCAGTTGACCTAAGGTGACGTTTAGTAAGTAGTAGAACTAAGTGTCAGACTCCATCTGTTTGGCTCCATGGCCTAGGGTCTCAGTGAGCATACATTTGACTTAAGTATCTTCAGAATCAGTTAGAGTTTAAATAATCACGATGAAAGAAAAATACTGGTATTGGTATACATAGTTTGGCATAAGTGAATTTAAAGTGCTACCAACACATGCATTGTATTTTGTAGTTTATGTAGAGTGTGTTCACCTGCTTTCTTTGTTCCCAAAGGGAGTTTTGTGAGGCTTATTATTACCATCTCCCCAGTTCTACAGTGAACTTGAAGCTCTGGAATGTTAAAGGGAATTGTCCCTGTTACATAATGAGTAAGTGGGGAGGGCCAGCATCAAACCAAGAGCTTATTGTCTAAAAGGAACAAGTCTATTGAACGTTTTTATATGCAAATTAGTATTGCAGGTGATAGATAGTACCTTCAGTAGATTATATAAAGTATGTAAATTAAACTCTGTAAGTAAAATTGCTTTGAAATTACACATAAACAGAAATTTGTACCTAAACCAACTATACTAATAACTAGCACTTATATTGCCTTTGCATTTTCCAGAGTCCTTTATTTTTTTCTGCATTCCATTTTATCTTCACTTTAAATTTTGCAGATTAGATAAATGATGACAGACATGGGAAAATAAGGCACAGAAAAGTTATTTCATAAACAAAAGATCAAAATTAACTAGTGGTAGAATCCGGGCTGTAAATTGTTTGCCTGTTCCATGAGATGGTTAATTGTGGGGTGACAGGTTTGCCTAAAACTTCCTGGTTATAGTACTGAAAGGTCCTGTGTTTTGGGAAACCCCAAAGTCTGGGGCAACCCAGAGTGGTTGTCATCCTAATTAATTGTCACACTTCGTGGTAGACTGGGGATGGGATTAGGGTTGCCAGATACAACAGAAGGCAGTCAGTTAAATCTGAATTTCAGATAAAAACCAAATAATTTTTTTACTACATGTTCCAGATACTGCCTGGGATATATGTACACTAAAATCTGTTGATTGTTTATTTGAAATTCAAGTTTAACTGGGTATCTTCTGTTTTTATTTGTTAAGCCTGACTGCCCCAAATAAGAGTGAAGGGACATTCTGGTGTGTAAAAAGATTGAGCTGCTTTTTTGTGTAGACCTTAGACTTTATACATTTATCTGCATAAATAAGTGTACCATCTAGCAGTACTTGGCTCTTGTTCTTACATGGCTAGAGATGCAAGAGGTCAGGATGAATATATGAAAACATACCTTGCTCAGTGCATTAAAACGTGTGTGGGTCTCTATGTGTTGGTTGGCTTGAAGTAGTTCTGAACTTGACAGGAAATTTAACCCAGGTATTAGCCCTTCTGTCTTTGTTGGATCAGTCCATCAAACACTGGCATATTCTCACAGACCATCCATATTGTCTTTCGACTGTATGTTAAAAAGTATTTTTGCTGTTGTTAAGATAGTGTATTCACATGATTCAAAATGAATTGATTGGAAAATGTTAGAATTTTGGAAATGGACCTTAGAAATCTTCCTGTTGTTTGTTTGTTTTGTTTTAAAGCATGGCAATTCTTGACTACCTACCTCCCCCCGCCCCCACCAAAGGAGAAGAGTGTCTTGTATAGACGACAGGGCTAGAACTGGGTTCCTCTGCTCATTTACTTCTTCAATATTTGATGATTGCCAGTACTCCCAAGATTGATCTGGGAGTGCTTGGCATCAGTACAGTTTAGTCTTAAAATAGGTTTACTTGAATTCCAGCATCATTAATGATAAGAAAATTAACAATTTATTGACTTAGACAAGGTCTCATAGTAACTGACGGCAGCGCCAAGACTAGTATATGTGTGTATTTATGCATGTGTTTTTGTGTGTGCATGTTTCAAACCCTGTTTCTGAAAAAGGAGGGAGGGAAACAAGCCATAAGTGACTCCTAAGGATACAGAACAAACAGGGTTGATGGAGGGTTGTGGGTGGGAGATGGCCTAGGTGGGTGATGGGCATTGAGGACATTGGTTGTGATGAGTGCTGGCTGTTTGTTGTATGTAAGTGATGAATCACTGTATTCTACTCCAGAAACCTGTATGGTAACAAACAAAATTTAAAAAAAAAAAAAAAAATTTAGGATCCCCCCCCAAGCCTGTTTTGTATCAAGCTGAGAAACATACAGATTCCCTTGCTTAATTTCTGTTTCCTATTTGATTTCATTCAACACTCAACAGTTTTTAATTTTTTTTTAATTAAAAAAAATTTTTTTTTAAAGATTTGTTTTAAAGATTGATTTATTTGTCAGAGAGAGAGAGAATAAGCAGGGGTAGTGGCAGGCGGAGGGGGAGGGAGAAGCAGACTCCCCGTGGAGCAGGGAGCCTGGTGTAGGCGCTAGATTTTAGGACCCTCAGATCATGACCTGAGCTGAAGGTAGCTGCTTAACCGACTGAACACCCAGACATCCCTCAATACTTCTCTAAAAGATGTCCTACTCCAGTCTGCCTTTGCTACCCGTTCCTCCATCATTACAACCTGGACCTCTCCATGAATACTAACTATATGCCACCTTCTGCATACCAACTTCAAGCATTCTTCTCAAACCATTACCTCCTGTGGATCCATTTTACTCACTCTTAGTACCTCAACATCTGCAGTTCTGTCACCACACATGATCTGATTGCATCATTGATCCTATCTCCTTTTCACAAACCTTTCCTTCCTAATGGGGCCATCCTTCTTTCCTCAACTTAAATCTCCCTGATCAGTCATGGAAATAGTCTTCATTCCCTTGTTTTCCTCCCCTTCCCCATGTTTTGTTCGGTACTTGCCTGGTAAAACCCTCTCCTTGGTTAATACCCGCTTCTCTGCCTGGTTCCCATTTGTGCTCCATCAGTTGAACTTGGCTGGGAAGCACACAACTAGATCTTCCTTTACATCTAGGACTCCACCTTCAGGTGGGCCTTAGGAGCTGTCAAGTGATTCTACTGTCTCCTTCCCTGTTTTCCTGTTCTCCTAGATGACTGCTTAATACTTTCTTTCTACTTAATTTTCTAATACCTTCCTTTCTTCCTCTCTCAGTCCGCGATTTTTCTTCCGATTACCCTGAGAAAATAGAAGCACTCAGAAAAGAATCTTCTAATGGCTCTTGGTACCACCCACATGCATCTGTGTCCCTGTTCCTGTGCACAGCCATCCTCTTCACTTGGGTGCTGCGTGTCACCCTCACTTCTGTATAATCTTTTTCTTTCCTCTACTGGGTTATAGCCATCAGTATGCAGACAAGCTGTAACTATCTCCCCCCGCCAACAAAGATTTTATTTATTTACTTATTTGACAGAGTGTGGGGGAACACAAGCAGGGGAAACAGGAGAGGGAGAGGGAGAAGCAGAGTTCGGGCTGAGCAGGGAGCCCGATGCAGGGCTTGATCCCAGCACCCTGGGATCATGACCTGAGCTGAAGGCGGACTTCACTGACTGAGCCACACAGGCACCCCACTGTCTTTTATCTTGAAAACCAAAGAATCTGCTTTGTCCTGTCCTAGTATCCATTTCTCTGTTCTTCTGTAGAGTGCTCTTCCCCTTTCCTAAGCACATTCCAGTTGGGCTTTGATCCTTATCATAGCTATTTTCGAGGTCAGCAGTGACCCTCACACTTTTTTTTTTTTATTGTATTAAAGTACATGTAACAGAATTTGCCAGTGTAATCATCTTTAAGTGTACAGTTCATGGCATTGTTGTGGACCATCGCCATCATCCATCTGCAGAACTTTCTTGCTCTTCCAAACTCTATACACATTAAACACATCTTGCCAGCCCTCCTTCCCCTCAGTCCCTGGCAATCCAGTCCAGTTTCTTTATGCATCTCTTGTAAGTGGAATTATGTATTATTTGTCCTTTTGTGTCTGCTTTATTTTATTTAGTGTCATGTTTTCAAGATTCATGCATGTTGTAGCATGTATCAGAACTATTAGAACTTCATTCCTTTTTAAGGTTAAGTAATAGTCCATTGTGTGTCTTTATCAACATTTTGTTCACGTGTTCACCTGCCAGTGGACATTTGGGTTGCTTCCACCTTTTGGCTGTTGTGAATAACTTCGCTATGAAGCTGGGTGTACGAATACCTATTTGAGCCCCTGCTTTTAATTCCTTTGGAAATAACACCCAGAAGTGCATTTGCTGGATCATACGGTAATCCGTTTTTAATTTTTAATTTTTTGATGAACTGCCATATTGTTTTCAGTAGCTGCTGCACCATGCCGCATTCCCAACAGCAGAATTTTAAGTGTTCTAGTTTCTCTACCTCCGCATCCTTGCCAGGACTGTTATTTTGTTTGTTTGTTTGTTTTTGTTAGTAGCCATCCTGATGAGTGTGTAGTTTGCTCTACTGAGGCTTTGATTCACATTTTAGACCTCATCTTTGCTGACTTGTTAGGTAATGTGTACAGCTGATCAGTGTCCTCCTCCTTTTACTCTACCCGTCTGGTTTTCTTGTGGACACTGACCCTTTTTGTCATGCCCCAGGCCTCTCAATTTTGATCTGCCCCAGAACCTGCTCTTTGTACTTCCCACTCCCTTAGGCATGCCAGCCACTCTCATGGCCAAAAATACTATCACTGTCTGAGTTGCTTTCAACAAAACTGAACTGTGCTTCGCTCAGACCTGTTCCTCCTGCAGTCTTCTTTCGTTAGTTAGTGATGCAGCTCAGTGGTGTTTCATTATCTCAGGCCAAACACCTTGCACCCCCCTTTCTTTCTTACTCTTCCTAGGGCTGTACCTTCAGTACAGAGTCAGATTAGGGTCCCTTCTCACTGCTTCATCTTCATTCTGGTCTACATCTTGGTCATCTCACATCTGTTCCCTGCAAAGGCTCCCAGTTGGTCTCCTTGGTCCTGCAGCAGCCAGAGTTGGCCTTTTGATGGTAACAGGTGATTTCACTCAGGTCAATACAGTCTTGTAGTGGTCCCAGGCCCTTTGGGATCTGGCCCCACTCTTCTACAATGCCCTCTTTGTCCTCCTCGTCATCCTCTTTCCCTGTCCCCCATCCTTCCTGGGCTCAGCCTGGAATTTCCCTTCTCCCGGATACCCATGTGGCTCTTTCTCCTTGTCTGCTCCTAACACTTGTTATGTATTTTTTCCCTGAATCTTGTTTTCCTTTTGATTTTCACTTTGTTTTGCCAGACAAATGTTAACTCTTCAAAATTTATGTAAAAGAATAAATCTGTAAGAATTGATAAGAAAATTTTGAAGAACATGTGTAGTGGGAGTCTTACTAGATACTAAAAATAGAAGTTCTCAAACAGTGTACATAAAATTTACATGGTTGCTGTTTAAAAAATTAGTCTGCTATTTAGAGTTTTTCAATTTATAGGTATTAGGGAGGGAAGGAAGAGGGGACAGGATGTTTGAAGAGTTTTCTATTTAAATACTCACAAAGGTAATTCTGGTATAATTGGTCTTGTGGATCACAGTTGAGAAGCACTGCTGTCAATCTACTGTATTTGGAGGCACGGCAAAGCAGTAGACAGGTCCAACCAAGGAACAGAATTTTGTCTAGAAACAGATCCAGTTCTGAACAAGGATTTATGTTGAAGATGACATTTTGGTTAATCGAGAAAAGGGTGGTTTATTTAATAAGCAGTTCAGGTAGTTCATCTGGAAGAAAAAAGCTTTCTTCCTTAGACAGTATAGAAAAATAAATTCCATAGTGATTAAAGATCTAAATGATGGGGGCGCTTGGGTGGCTCAGTGGGTTATAAAGCCTCTGCCTTCGGCTCAGGTCATGATCCCAGGATCCTGGGATCGAGCCCTGCATTGGGCTCTCTGCTCAGCGGAGCCTGCTTCTCCCTCTCTCTCTGCCTGCTTGTGATCTTTCTCTCTGTGTCAAATAAATAAATAAAATAAAAAAAAATCTAAATGATGCAAATACTAGAAAAAATACAGGAGACCATTAGTGTAACCCTGGTATGGATGAGGCCGTCTTAACATGAACTGTAAACCTAGAAGTCGCGAAGGAAGTGATGAACAGATTTAATTGTTCAGGTTTGCTTTCTGAAAGCTGACACTGTAAGATGGGCAACATAATAGAGCACCATGACTATTTCTTAGTTCTGTAGATTTTCCACAACCGCTTCAGCTAATAGGATGCAGTTGGCCAGAGGTTTGTTCTGTACTCTGTTTTAGAAAAGGGTGGTCTTCTCAGAGGCTTTTGGAACAATGAAATGTCTTCACTGCATGTGGCTGGTACATGCAGGCTGCATCTGATGTTTCTGAACCCTCTGTCCTTGTCCCAACCCTTGGCGTTCACAGCACTGCCTTCTGCAGGTTCAACTTTTATTGGTCTTGCCACCGGGATTTTCATGCTCAGTCTGGGCTTTGGTTTCCTTCCAAAGTTTTCTGTTCTTGAACTTGATTTTGGAGATTTTTTTTTTTTTTTAAAGATTTTATTTGTCAGAGAGAGAGAGAGCACGTGAGCACAGGCAGACAGAGTGGCAGGCAGAGGGAGAGGGAAAAGCACGCTCCCTGCCGAGCAAGGAGCCCGATGTGGGACTCGATCCCAGGACGCTGGGATCATGACCTGAGCCGAAGGCAGCTGCTTAACCAACTCAGCCACCCAGGCGTCCCAGATTTTGGAGATTTCTTACATTCTCATCCTTCATCTGAGTATGGCTCTAAAATTTGTGCTTCTGGCTCTGGTCCCTCTTAATCTTCACAGTTTATATATTTGGATGACTCATCGGCATCTCAGACTTCTCATTTTCAAGACTTGTATTCATCTCCTTTCTACCGGCCATCCCACTGCTGATGCATTTCTGTCTCTGTTGAAGGCACCCAAACCATTTTTGCCTTCTTTCACAGCAACTCCTCTGTTCGTGGCTTTATTCTCCAGGGTTCAGATAACAGAAACCACGGCACTGTATTTAAAGATTTCAGTTACTGGGGAGGATTGGAGGAGCAGCAGCTGCTGCCACCCGCTGGGCAATCAGGAGCTGGAAATCCCAGCTGTTGACTTCCGTCACACACTTTAGCCACCTTAGTCCTAGGAGTAAAGGATTATCTCAATTTTTCTCTTACCTGATTGCCTCCATCCCAGGACCCCTGGGATTCATGACCTGAACCGAAGGCAAATGCTTAACCAGCTGAGCCACCTAGGCGCCCCTGGACTTTTAATTTTTTAAGCATGATTTCCTTAGTTCTTTGAATATGTTTTTCATAGCTGCTTTGATGTCTTGTGCACGTCTGACATTTGGGCCCTCTAAAGGACAATTTCTGTTGCCTGCTTTCTCTTCCTGTGTTTGGATCTTCCCTGTTTATTTGCATGCCTCTTAATTTTTTGTTGTAAACTGCACATTTAAGATCTTTTATAGCATTTCTGAATGCTGAGTGCTCCCTCCCCATTTCCCTGGGTTGTTGTGTTGCTTCCTTGTCTTTTTAGTGACTTGACTGGCATTTTAGGCGCCTCCCCCGCCCAACCAGTGTGCATCCTTTGATGTTGCTCCTCAGTGAGCACTGCCTTGGGAACACTGAAGGTTTCCTTGAAGGGCCCTCTTTAGGGGATGGCAGCCGTTTTTTTTTTTAAAGATTTTATTTATTTATTTGACAGAGAGAGATCACAAGTGGGCAGAGAGGCAGGCAGAGAGAGAGGAAGGGAAGCAGTCTCCCCACTGAGCAGAGAGCCCGATGTGGGACTCCATCCCAGAGATCATGACCTGAGCCACCCAGGTGCCCTGGCAGCCGGTTTTAGTAGCACTCTTGAACCATCTCTTTCTCTGATCTTGTTAATCTGCTAAGTCTGTCTCTGTTGGTTCACACCCAGCAATTATTCTCCACTGATAGCTAGCTGATTGCATTATTGTGTTAAACAGAGCCTTGGGCCATAAATTGCCCCATGGTGTGATTCAGTTAAATGGCCTTTGTAGGGGTTATTTGAGGCCAGTCTTGGTGGCCCTGACTCTGGAAGAGCTCTTCTTTAATTCTCTTCTCCCTGATTCTGTTAAACTTCTGTTTGGTCTACTCTTCCTTGTTGCTATCCTGGAACCACCAGCCTCATCTTAATTGCTCATCACCAAAGTCTCCATTGTTTTCTGTAGTGCCATGAAGCTTGAGCTTCCCTGTTCTCTGTTCTAACTGAAGTCAGTCCACTTAGGGATTGCTGAGGGGCTCTCTGTGCTTATGGCCTGCTTCAGCCTGTGTAGAACCTGTGTGCCGTTGTTCCAAAACCAGGGGCATCAACATCAGCTTGTCTTTTTCTGTGAGTGGGGCCCTGGCCTGCACTGTTGCCTCTGGTCTTCTCTGTGTGGAGCTTCTCTCTCTCTGCAGTTAGTCCCTGCCTCAGCTTCTCATAACCTAACAGGTGCCTGGTATTATTCTTGGCCTGCTGTGCCTGCAGTAGAGAGCTTCCTCATGTTTCCTCACATTTTTTGGCCACATGTGAATTTAATAGAACTTCTCCACTATGGAGTTGGGGGTAGGAGATGAGAATACTAGAAATCATAACCCTGGATTTGGAGCTGGATGGAATAATTAGCAGGATATATATATATATATATTTTTTTTTTTTTTTGTAAATGATATTATGTACCTACCACACAGAGGCTGTTTCCTCTGCCTGGAGTGCTCAGTTTTCCCCCAGAAAGGCACATGGCCCACTGTCCCTCTTTTTGGTAGTCTCTGCTCAGATAGCCCTGGCTGGAGAGACTCCTGTGGACCACGCTTGTACTACTAGCCTCTCTGGCCTCGCCCATTCACTTTGTGTTTCCCTTTCCTGGATTCACTTCTCTCTGAGGATTTACCATCACTGGGTGTGCCTTTATATGTACGTTTGTGTGTCTTCCTCCCCCAGTGAATTTTAGGCTCCCAGAGGGAAGGGACAGAGACTGTTGTTCACTGTTGTAGTTCCTGTACTTAGAGTAGGATGTAACACATAGGAGATTGTCAGTAAATCTGATGAATGCAAAGTAGAAATGGTCAGAGTTTACTGCATTCTTGCTTCACAAGTTTAGCCTGCCAAACTGAAAAATACCACTTTGGGAAGTGAATTCTATGTTTTTTGCCAGCACCAGTTGCTTGTTGCCACCTAGAGCAAGAGTGTGGAGCCCACTGGGAAAGAATGCAGTAATTATTGAGCAGGTAGCCAGGGCCATGAGGAAGGAGAATGGTGTGTCTGCAAAGCACTTGCCATCCCTGAGGGATGAGCAGGAAATTAGTACATTTTTGGCCTTGATTCTAGTCTTCTGGCTTGCTCTCTTCTCACCCCTGGGAAGTGTTGTGGACACTTGGAGTTAGGTTGGAAAAATCACCTGTTTACAGAATGATGTAGAAACTTCTCTGTGGTAATTTCCATTGCTGATAGTTGTAAGAGACTCACCCAACCATATTGGGAGTGGACTGGACTTTGCTGGAGGCCAGTACCAGCTGCTGCTTGATTGGGGAAAAAAATATCACTTGCATATCTAAAATGAAGATTTTTTTCTTTACAGTTATTTTAAAATGATTTTGAACTAATACCTTTTTTTCCCCCTTCCTTCTAGATTCTGGAAATCCGTTAATTCCACTTTTTTTGAGCACTTATGAATAACCACGTGTCTTCAAAACCATCTACCATGAAGCTAAAACAGACCATCAATCCCATTCTTCTGTATTTCATACATTTTCTGATGTCACTTTATACTGTTTTAACATACATCCCATATTATCTTTTGTTTGAGACAAGACAAGAAAAAGCAAACAAAATTAAAGCAAAACCTGTAAATTCAAAACCTGAGTCTGCATACAGATCAATTAACAGTTTGGATGGTTTGGCTTCAGTATTATACCCTGGATGTGATACACTAGATAAAGTTTTTATGTATGCAAAAAACAAATTTAAGGACAAAAGACTCTTGGGAACACGTGAAATTTTAAATGAGGAAGATGAAGTACAACCAAATGGAAAAGTTTTTAAAAAGGTAAGGTGATATTTCATTGCCTTTGTCTTTCTGAGTGAAAGGTTCTCTCAGAAGTGGTGGCAAGGGACAAGGACAGCCTGCTGCCGTCCCATGTGGCTGATGTGGCAGGAAAAGCAGTCTGCCAGGGTGGGCAGAGGACCGTGTTCTGATCTCCTGTACTCTCCCGCATGGATTTGTTCTGAATTTTCAGACTGGCCAGAATGCCCACTGAGCCTAAATGTCGACCACAGCTTGAATAGACTGTCTTGAGCAGTTTTGGGTCTGAAACTTTATTCCCTGTTGGTACTACAAGCACTTGTGTGTGCTTGAGATGGTTCTGGGTTTTTCTGGTTTTATTTATTTTTTAAAAAAGATTAATTTGACCGAGATCACAGGAGGCAGAGAGGCAGGCAGAAAAGAGAGAGAGAGAGAGAGAGAGAGAGAGAGAGAGAGAGGAGGAAGCAGGCTCCCTGCTGAGCAGAGAGCCTGATATGGGGCTCTATCCCAGGACCCTAGGATCATGACCGGAGCCAAAGGTGGAGGCTAACCCACTGAGCCACCCAGGCGCCCTGTTTTTTCTGGTTTTAATGTAGGTTCCATTGGGTGCTTAATGTGTTGGTGCTTCGGTAGTGGCAGCTGCATGGTTTTTTAAGGATTTCTCTTCACCAGTATAGATAGTAGCACCTGCCATTGTTGGTTTGAAACGGGGTAAGATACCCTTAGAGGCAGTATAACATAGGGGTTAAGAACCTGAATTCCAGATCCAGACTATGGGTTTGGATCTCCGCTTTGCCACCTACTGGCTGTGTGACTTTGAAAAAAGTTACTTATTTAACAAATTTGTGTCAGTTTCTTTATCTGTCATATGAAGATGATGATTAATGCTGATATTTATTAGCATTTCTTATGAGCCAGGCAGTTTTAAGTTCTTTATATGTACCAGCTTATTTAAGACTTAAAGTAGCCCAATGAGTTCGTGTTACTGTTGTTTGCGGATGATGGCCACAGAGGCACTGACGTTCCAGCTAGAAGCAGTAAAGCCAGGACTGGAACCTAGGTTGTCTTGCTCCACACTCCTTAGCAAATGCCAGCTCTCAGAGTTGTTGAGAGGATAAACTGAATGTATGTATACATCACACACACACACACACACACACGTGTAAGTAGAACAGTTGTGGTATCTAGTGTAAATGCTCTAGTTTTATTATATTAGCATTATCTTGGGAATTGGGTGGTCAGAATTATATGCGTGACTTCAGAGACATATGGGGGTAATGCAGCACTGTGAAGGATAGTGAGTAGAGAAATGGCACGGGAATGCTGTTTTTTTTTTTTTTTTTTAAAGATTTTTTTTTATTTATTTGACAGAAATCACAAGTAGGCAGAGAGGCAGGCAGGCAGAGAGAGAGGGGGAAGCAAGCTCCCCGCCGAGCAAAGAGCCCTATGCGGGGCTCCATCCCAGGACTCCGGGATCATGACCTGAGCTGAAGGCAGAGGCTTTAACCCACTGAGCCACCCAGGCGCCCGGAAATACTGTTTTTGAATATGGAGTCATGACTCTGAAGATAAATTTTTTAAAGAGACAGTAAGATGATCAGTAGTTACCTTTGCTTGATTGATAATTTAGTCAGATTATAGGTTTATTATGTGTGTAGGTGAAGTTGTTTTTCCTTTTTCCAACTATATCCTGACGCCAGCTGCCTTTTTTCTGTTAGTCATGAAGGAACGCTCAGGTATTGGAGGAAGGTTCAAATAGTCACACCAGGAATGATACTTACAATTTCTCCTGTGACTGCAGCGCCAGGGGGATGGTATTTAACAATTTGGTATTGAACGGTGGTATTTAACAATAATGGGCCCTATTGGCCCATTAAACTGGCACTTACTCCTACAAATTCCAGAGTATTTTTCTTTCAAACATGGAGATGGCAAGCAAGTTAACGCTAGTTAACGCCAGTAACTCCTAGAAATTTAAAGCATTATTCTAGCTCCAGACAGCAAAATCTGTAAGTGTCCATCCCCTTTAAATAAAACAATCTTATATCTTGTTAGCAGGAGGTCTAATTTTTCCCCATATTACAGGCATTTTATGGGACTGGCACTGTTTTTCAGTCCTCATTCAGCACTTAGAGCAACAAACTAAGCTTCCAAGTATGTAAAAAGGAGATCAGTATGGTGAATAGGAAATTCCTTCTTAATTCAGTTTATCAGTGTAATTAGGACATAATAAAATCTAGAGCTTTCACAGTTGTTCTTTAAATGTGGCCAGATAACATAGTGTACACAAGGAGAGTATTTTTCCCTGTTGTGTGTTTGTGTATGTGGCCTTTTCCTTCCTGTCATGCCCATGGTGGCTTTGTAGTCATCGTTTATTCAACATATTTGAACTCAAATAGGGAAGTTAGAAGCTGGAAAAAACCCCTTTATAAAATCAGCAGCCTTTTTTGTCTACAGGATCTCACTCGCAGATCTTTCTGCCATTGACATTTGCCTTCAAATTGGGATTTGTGCTTCATCAGACTCTTTGAGGAAGTCTTTATATAACCTCTAATATAAAAAGTGTTATTTTTCCTGTTTGAAATTAGGCTTATTGGGAAAGTAAAATTTTTTAGGTTTCCTGTATAGTGAATGAAGTAAATGGTTTCTGTTAGACTTACTCAAGAAGAGAGTGACTTGAGTTTCTCTCGGTCTGTGTTGCAATGGTGTTGTGGTTTGCAAACTGAATGCTGAGTACTTCAGCTGGGTGTTAAACAAGCTAGGCTTCCCCCCTTTTGGTTTCTTGTTTATACACTGTATTCGGCAGAAGCAGCATCTGCTTTGATAGAGTAAAAAGGGAACTTTCACAACTGGTGCTTAAGTAGATAGTAAGAGTGGTGTTGCCTAGGCTGGTGTGGTTTCTGCTGTGCTTACCGACTGGCGCGCAAGCGTGTTTCCTATGAATGTATCGTCATTAATAGTTCACATACTGGAAGATAATCTTAAATTGGGAAAGCCCGCTAGTGGTATAGCAATATCTACAAGTTTCCTTTCTTCCTGTTTTGGGGGCTGAGCTTAGGGATTAACCCCAGAAGGTATCTGATATGGTTGAATGAAAGATTCCCGGACATTTATTTCAATTAAATGAATGCTGAAGCTTTATTTTCATCTTATCCTATAAGTCTGTTTTGAGCTCCCAAGGGAAGATAAGCAGAAGAAAAGACAGTGGTGATTCTGCTGTAAATACACCTACCATAGTGTAGCTCTTACCTTCACTAAGACCCGTTTGTGGACCGGTGGGGCACAGAGAGGCAGGAAAGCAGAGGCTGCCATGTTCTTGAGGCTTGGCAAGCTTTTTCTTGTTTCCTTCGGCTTTATGAAAATACAGCAGAGCTTAGCACCTGGAATGTGTGTCAGCAGCTCCTGATGGCAGCCTTCCCAGCTGCGAATGCATTGTACCAAGGTCCTTGGAAATAAAGAACAGTGAAGGATTGGTGTCCAGAGATCTTTAAAATACATGTAGCTGAAATAGAACAAGGTTGCAAAGAGTAAAAATAAGTTTACAGTGAAATGGAAAGGAGCACAAGGCTGGTTCTAACATTTAGTAACTACCAGAAACACTTAGAATTCTTTTTCTTACATATTTTACACACATGACAGGGAAGAAAATAGTAAGGATTATATAATCACAGTGCTTAGAGAAGATTTCATTGTGACATTTCTTGTAAATTGATCCAGAACGATAACAGAAGTACTCATTTCTGTTCAGGGCCTACTTTTGTGTTGGTTCTTGCTCCAGAGTCCTCTATTTTTTAAAATCTATTTGTATGTGTATATGATACTTTCTGACTGGTTAGGACATTTACATTTTAATTTATGTGAAAACCAGTGGTCAGTCTCTTGGCCAGGGCTGGTGTTTTCATTATTATAGTACTGTCCCCAGCCAAAAGTTTGGTTCCTTTCCATACGTGTTCCTCTCCTAGTCAGCCTCTGTTTGTTAAAGACCCTACCATGTACTAAATGTTTGTTTTGTTTTGAAAACCGGAAGTTGGAGTTTTTTCCCCCTTAGAGCCCCCCTTCCCTTTTTACCAGGTCTTCTAGTTCCACTCTTGCCCCCACAATAATGCACTCACAAACAGCAGTTGAATGGGTCTTAGGGTGTTAATCAGGACACCTTCCTCACCTGCCCGGTAACATCTCTTCTCCTTTCTGTGGAGCAGTTGGAGCGTTGGGGTTTCGTGCTTAGATACTGGAATGAGTCTGCCTTGATTCCTGTTCTTGTCCTGTCACTTACTTAGGTGGTCAGTGACATTTTTGTTATCTTTGAGCAAGTTCTGCCGACTCTCTTGATGCCTCAGTATTCTCATTTGTCGAATAGGGATACTAAGGGTAACCCTGGCTTAGGAGTTTCTGTGAGAGTTGCTGCAGTATGCTTGCTAGCCCAGAGTGAACATTGGCAAAGCTTAGCCACCCTCCTCCTCCTCATGATCACCACCAACCATCCAGACTTGCTGAAGATTTTCACCCCTTGGCTCCCTCACGGTGAACTGTAATAATCTTCATTAACATAGAGAAAGGTTCCATGAAGCTGGGGGCACTTGGTTGAAGACAGCAGGGAAGTGTGTAACTGGAAGTATTTCTATTCTAAGTGGCTCCAAGAAAAGAAAGGCCTCGTTTTTGCACTGTTTAATACCTCAGCTACCTGAAAACTTGATCGTTATTAATTCTCATTCTTCAGGTTCCTGAATGGTGAAATATTTGTTTGCTTTCATTTTACAGAATGTTCTTTATGTTATCTCGGTTTTATTTTTATAGTTTATCTTCTGAGGTAAGAGGCCCTCATCATTAGCATCATCAAAGCATCTAAATTCATCTGTTCCTGAACAAAGTAAATGATTAAGTTCCTCTGGGGCACTGGTGGGCGGAGTGGTAACATTGATGTTTAGCCATGTGATTGTCACACCTGTCCTAGACTAAAAATACAAGCAATTAAATATGAGACAGGGAAGTGATCAATCATAGGGCCAGTCTTAACTCTCCCCCTACCTCTGCAAATGAGGAATCTGCTCAGGGGTGCCATGGTTGGTCATCATTTCCAATAGCCACTCGAGTCATTCCCTTGCCTCACTCAGAGTTGGAAAAATTGAACATACTTGTGTCTCATGAGCAAGAATATTTAAGAGGTAGTAGGCAAGGGATGTGTGCAGTGGAATGGAGAGACCAGAAAAGAAGTAGTTCTAGAGGTTAAAAGATTAAATGGATACGTTTTTTTTTTTTTTTTTTTTTTTTAGAGCAGTCTTTTTAAAAAAAAATGAGGCTCCTGGAGGAAAAAGGGGTCAGAAGACTCTCTCAGGGCCCAAAGTAAATTGAAATGGTGTTTAATTACACTGTTCATTCCATGTGTATAGCAAATAATTACTGAGTGCTGACTTTATGCTAGGTGCTTTGTTCTCGGCACTAGGGAGACAGTAATGAATAGGACACAGAAGTTACTCTTCTCATGGGTCTTATATTTGTATGGGAGGAAGAGAGACAGTAATAAGTTAACAGATGAAATAACTAGTATGAAGACATAAAGATGATTGGAGATTAGGGGTAGCCTCTCTTGGTAGGTTATGGCTAAAGTGGATGCCCACAGCAGGGGAGTCAACTTTGTGAAGATCTGGGTAATGAACCTTCCATACTGTGGGACAAGGTGTGTGCCCACTGGCTCTAAAACTGGAATAAACCCAGTTGGGTGAGGCACTTGAGGTACAAAGTTGAAGAAAGTACTGAAATCCTGAGAGTGAGTACTTCTCTAAATTTTGTGCCCGTGGTACCTCTCTTACCTCATTCTAGTTCCTGCCTTGGCCCAACCTGTTTGAAGGACAGAAAGGACAAAGTTGTATTTACAGGAAGTCATGAGTTAGGGGTGGTAAGTCTGGGGAAGAGGATTTGATGGGAGCACAGAGACACTGGCATGGCTAGGTCTGTTAGGGCTTTGTAGGCCAGCACAGGTTTTTGAACTTGAGTGTGGAAGTAGAGGTGTCTGGAGATAGAAATTTGGGAAGTGCTTTGAAGTAAAGTTCTTCTAAGTTTGGCTTTTGTTAGGTACACTTCAACCATTATAATACCATAAGGGGGGGGACTGTGAAGCATAGGAGTACAGATGTGTGTAGGTTATTGAACTTGGAGCTAAGAAGATAAGGGCATTTCTGTTGAATTTCTAATTTCTCAGTGATGTTTGAGACAGTATTATCACTTTATCACCTGGACTGGGGGTAGAGGATATTTGAGTAGAGAGAAGGTTTCAAGTAGCCATTTCAGAGGGTGAGAAAATGAGTAGATCGGGGAGTCCTTATTGGATTCCTGGGTGGTGAGATCTATGATCTTGGATAGAATGAAGTTGGGTGTTCTTCAGCCGTATGGACAGGGAATAAATAAATGAGTTTAATCTTAGGTTTAAGCTAACCATGGGGGATAGAGTTAGAATTGGGATTTTTTTCCAGCAAAAGTAAAAATTAGGGGATAGGTAGAGGCCTTGAAATGTAATCCTTATGGGAAAGATCACTACTAGGAGATTCAGTGGTTTGAAGAATTAAGTGAAATTCCCTTTAGTTACATTTGAATTAAACTCGTGATTTGATTTCTTTCTTTTTTTTTTTTTAAATATTTTATTTATTCATTGGACAGAGATCACAAGTACACAGAGAGGCAGGCAGAAAGAGGAGGAAGCAGGCTCCCTGCTGAGCAGAGAGCCCGATGCGGGGCTCGATCCCAGGACCCTGGGGTCATGACCCGAGCCGAAGGCAGAAGCTTAACCCTCTGAGCCACCCAGGTGCCCTGTGATTTGATTTCTTTGTCAGTGGTGGCCCTATTATATGGGTTTAAAGATTTGGATTATGTAGATAATACCTTCCAGAGTATATACATTCTCTGAAACTTACAAAGCTCATCATTTAGGTTGTAGAATCTTAAGAGGTAGTTCATGCTGATCTTTGGAGTATAAAATTCTTAATTATAATCCAGTTCATGCACATTTTGGTCAAGTTCTCATCTGTCTTCTCACCCTCACAGAGCTTCTTTTGAAGTTACTGGAGCTCCCCGTGCCGAGCATTTCATGGGGGTGCAGAGCAGGGTGAGAGTTTGGTACTTGTGAATTTAAATAAATACTTTAAATCCAATTGCCTTATCCATCAAAGACAGACTTTATTCCCTAAGTCCATTATGGAATAGGACACTAGAGGGCAGTATATATCCTCTCTGCCTGCTCCCCACCCCCCCCTCCACTCGCCTCTGCCACAATTTTATCCAATCTCTTATTTGTAGAGCTCTCTGAAATGTTGGATGCTTTTTTGGAAATGAATTTGGTTAAGGTATATGAGACATATGAGTGAAACAGCCATGTTTGGAAATTATATATATATATAGAGAGAGAGCGAGCGCGCGAGCGAGAGCGCGTGAGGAGCTTTTAATGCAGTCTGTATGTAATTGGGGATTTATGGTCTCAGTTGGAGAAAATCTTAAAGAAAGGTAAGCTAGCCAGTTTTTAAAGAGGATTATAACTAATGAACACTTAATGTTACCTTTACTTATGGTAAGCACAAATGAAATGTTGAAAGCCCAGTGGTGTCAGTGGGCATTTAAGGCTTCAACAGAAAGACTTTGAATATTGACACTAGTCCTGGAGGCTGCATAAACAGAGACTTGTTTAGAGTTCAGTACAGAAGAGAACCATTCACATTGAACAGCCATAAATATGTCTGTTATCTTGGGTCTAGCCAGTTTCTGTTCATAAATCATATTGATATTGAAATCTGGGAATTCATAAGTAGGGGGGAAAGTAAATTTTTGGTATCAATACTTGGTACTAGGCTAAATTTTAAGCTAACATCTAAATTGTTTAAATGATGTATAAATGAATTATTGATATATATAGCTTTTGACAAAAAAGCTAACCTTTAAAATCCTATCAAACTCTGAAGACCCCCCCCCACAATAAAAGATTTAGCATAAGATTGGTCATAGGAAATATAAAAACAAAACTAATTTTCAGAAGTTTTTAATTTGAAATTTACTTTCTAGCTTTGCGTTAGAAAAAATAGTTAAGTGACATGCAAACATAACTGGTTTGTCATTAAATTTGGAACAAATCTTGGCTTCTTCCTAGGAAGTAATATTTTGGTTATATTAAAAGGTATTTGTATGTTTTGTGTTTATTTTATCAGGTTATTCTTGGAAACTATAATTGGCTGTCCTATGAAGATGTCTTCATTAGAGCTTTTAATTTTGGAAATGGTTTACAGATGTTGGGTCAGAAACCAAAGACCAACATCGCCATCTTCTGTGAAACCAGAGCCGAATGGATGATTGCTGCGCAGGCGTGCTTTATGTATAATTTTCAGCGTACGTGGGCTTTCTGATCTGTGTGGGAGAGAGGATGTTGTTATAAATATTTCACTATCTAGAAATTAAAATTCTGAAGTTAATTGCCACCTTGCATCTAATCAGGGGACCGTTCTGTTACAACTTCTAGGTCTACTTTGGAACAAATTGTGTAGTTCGTGTAGGCCTGTTAATAGGGGCCGTGGGGCCTTGCTGACCAGGCCTATGGGTCCTTGATTATGCTGCTGGTTCTCTCAGGAATCCTCTTGTGAAGTTAGTGTCACTTTGTCCCCTCTTCTCTTGGTAGTAGCAGTTGACCTCTAAAACTGCACTACTCGGAGCCATGAGCCAGGTGAAATGACTGGGGATTTTTTATACCGTGGTTTAAGTGGCAATCCAGATGCCCCCAGACTTTGAGGTAGTTCTGAAGTTTACTTCACAGATCTTGGTGCCATAATGGGATGTTAATTATGGACATTGTCTTACCTTTCAGATGGAACAGAAGAGCTATTTTTATCAGATTTCTTGCTGTAAATGTCTCCACTGGTTTTTTAAACTGACAAACTGTTTTGTTTTCATAGACTTGGGTTTATAGCTTGCATTTTTTGGGAAGCTTCAAAATAATTACCTCTTAAAGTCACTTTAAGTCTGACTTCTGTGAGCTAGGCAGCAAGTAAATAAAAGTCCACATGATGATGATTAAATTTCAGTATGACTAAGAATGTGTTTTCTCCAAGTTTTCTACTAGAATAAGCAGTACTGCCACCTCTTCATGTTACTTTCTTAACCCGTAACACCTTCAACCTGATACTCAGTACATTATCTTTATCTACATTATTATTCTTTTTCATATTTTAGTACTGAGTATTTAACAACTAAGGCTTGACATTTTAGGAGTCAGAAATAATTCTTTCCATTGTGGCATCCTCTCAGAGTAATGTCTGTAGGTGAAATAAAATGTAAAATTTTTGTTTTAAAATGTTGGAAATCTTGAAGGAAGTAGATGAGGGTAAGTGAGTGGGCATAATATTTATTAGTATATTGAAATAATTTAGCTAATCATAGCACAGTTACATAATAAAAGATATTGGAAATCTTGAAGGAAGTAAGAAAGGATGAGTGGACATATTTATTAGCATATTGAAATAATTTAGCTAATAGCACAGTTACATAATAAACTGTGGATCTGACAATTTAGTGTTCAGTATACCATTAGAATTCCTGACTACTTCCAGAGACTTCACATGTAGCACTTTCATGAAATGTGCAAATACATGACTTTGCCCTTCTTTTCCCTGTAGTTGTTACCTTGTATGCTACTCTAGGAGGCCCAGCTATTGTTCATGGATTAAATGAAACAGAAGTGACCAATATCATTACCAGTAAAGAACTCTTGCAAACAAAGTTGAAGGTGAGGATTGTGGTTACTTTATAACTGTCCAGCACTTAAGCATTCTCATTGTCATGAGCTCTAATACTGATACTTTTATGATCTTTAAAATCCTGAATATTTTTGTAAACTTTTAGGAATACCTTACTTTCTTCCTTGCCTTTAGAAAAGAAAAAGTAGATTTCATACATATTTATGTATAAGTAGTGCAGAGTTACAGATCATTAACATGGTATCCAAGGTGAAGGAATTACCTTTTTTCTTTATTACGCTCATTTGTTTTCTAGTCTGTTTTCAATAAATTTATAATTTTTAAGGGTTGTTTCTAAAGTAATCATTTATTTCTGAAGCATTGAGTAATTTTGAATTTTTAGGATTTTTTAAAGGGAAGAAAGAGACTTCTGTGATAAACTGTTGGAGAAAGAAGTTTTGAAAGTGTCTAGATGACTTCCAGTAAAAACAGTAATATCTGCTGGGTTTTTTAATACCCAGATTTGTGAGTTCCCTCCCCCCTTCCCACATATCTTTATGAGCCTCATAAAAACCTAGGACTTGTGGTTACTCTGTATTTCAGGAGGCCTATGTTTATATGCCTATTTTGTAAGGAAGTGACATTGCTGATTAAGATTTTACCTAAGAACAGGGGCATACACAGTAAATCTAATGCTATAAAATAGCTGTTGGAAATGTCAGACCAGTTTCTCCATTGAAAAGAGTGCTGTTCATACCAGCGTACCCCCTAACCTTTTTTTTTGAAGGTGAGAAATTAGTAATTCACAGATTAAGGTAAACTACTTTTCTTGTGTCCCAGACTGTTTGCTAAGTTGTTTCCTGAGGAACAGCAGCGAAGAGCATACTAAGTGCTTATGTTTTTCCAGGATATAGTTTCGTTAGTCCCACGCCTGAGGCATATCATCACTGTGGATGGTAAGCCACCAACGTGGTCCGAGTTTCCCAAGGGCGTCATTGTTCACACGATGGCTGCGGTGCAGGCTCTGGGAGCCAAGGCCAGCACAGGTATGGCGCACCTTCCCAGTTCTTTTGGTCATTTTGCAGTGACCGTGTTCTCTGGAGTGGTTCCAGATCCTGAAGTCAGATCAGGAACAAATAATTTTCTAGACCCATCACTTGGGGGAAGTAAGGTCACTCTAGCTATACTTTTCTCTCCTTTCAAAGTAGTGTTTAAGGAAGAATACACACATTAGTTTATTGTTCTAAAGGGAGAACATTATACAGGTTTCCCGTTTCTCTTTTGAGATAGTTTTCAGTGGTTTGAAGTTAGTTTTCTAAACAGTGCCATTAAACTAGTCCTATGTGGATCATCTGTAATTATGTACAAATAGCTGGAGTGGCTAGACCTGGATCCCCTCCTTCGTTCCCTGCTCCAACTCTGCCTTTTTCCAGAGGGAGCATCTTTTTATAATGCGCCTGAACATTGGGCATGGTGATGCTGGAAGTTCCTACTCTCAGATAAGTCTCAAAGTGTTAGAAAGCGTATGGGTATCAAGGAATATCCTAAAAGCTGCTGGGATGCTGGGACGATATTTCCTTTATAGTTGGAAACTCAAACTCAGTGATAAATTAGATGTAAGCACTCAGCTTGGGAATGGGGTTTTGCTGACATTACCATTGGACATTTAAGTGCTAGGGGACATTCAGACACGGATATTTAGTGGGGAGTGGCATGTACTCTGGAGGTAAGTTTGGAGTTAAGAGATTTAGAAGCTAGAAGTTGGGTTATAAGTATAGAAGGTGAGGTCACCCACAGAAAGCCATGTCTCCCAAAGCAACTGAGGGTGGGTCAGAGGAAGGAGGGAGGTGTGCAGTGTGTCATGAGGGCGCATGAAGGAGCCTCTCTTGGAGGCAGGCGTCGGCGGCAGGAGCAGGTGCCCTGGAGGAACGGATGACACAGGCATTGCGGGAGGCCCACCCCAGAGCAGTTGCTAGGATGTGGTGGGGAATTGCGTGGGATGGAGGAGTGAACGGCCGGCTAGAAAGTAAGGACTGGAATGAAGATAACGCGGTGTCATGAAATAGATCTGTGCCTGTAGGAAAGGAAGGTTCACTCAGCAATACATTTAAAATTGTTTCTGCCACTTATTTAAGAAGTCCACACTTAGAGGCGGTCTAAGATTAATTCAGGGGGTGCCACCCATGACCCGCTTCGCTTTGCCTTCCTGCTGTGTCACCTCCAGGATGTGGGCTGCTGCCCTTAGGTTTGTGCAGGTGGAGGACACTGTCTTTGAATCCAGGATTCAGACTGTAGCCAAGTCCACTTCACCACCATGAGGCGGAGAACAGTTGTTAACAAGTGTCTGGGTACCCTAGCCCAACCACACTTCCTTCATGGTGAAATTGTTGGAATAGCCATTTGTTTCCCTGTTGCCTTTCTTCCCCAAGTTAGGCAACCAAAGTGACCCTTGTCGCTGGTGATGACAAGCCCCTATTCAAAACAACATTGCTTTCTACTCCACGTGAAATCCAAAGTCTTTAGCGTGGCCTTGAAGGCTTTGCCAGATACGGTCCTGGTTCCTACGTCAAAGCCTTTGCTCTCACTTATTTACTATTTGAGTCAGTCTCCCAGTTCTAGGGTTTCCATGGCTCCCTTCCTCACTGTATCCAGGTCTTCACTAAAACACCAACGTGCCAGAAAAGCATTTCTTGACTTTTCCATCTAAATACTTCTACTGTCATCTCCCCTTGTCTTTATTTTTCTTCCTGTCTCCTACTACATTATAGATTTATGGTTTGTTTATCTCAGTAGAATATACGTCTCTTATGTGTGGGAACTTCATCTGTTTCGTTGACCTCTGAATGAATATAATTCATGGTTGTCAAATTGAGTTATTAAACATGATTATGAAAAAAATGGGTGTTATGACTGCATTTCTCAGAAGTGTTTTTTTTTTTTCTCCAATGCAGAAAACAAACCTCTTAGCAAACCAGGGCCCTTAGATATTGCAGTAATCATGTATACAAGTGGATCCACAGGACTTCCGAAGGGAGTCATGATCTCCCACAGTAACATTATTGCTGGTATAACTGGGATGGCGGAAAGGATTCCACGACTGGGGTATGTCACACGGTCGATGCATATGAAGTCGTCCCTTGTTGATGCTGGTTGTTACAGTAACGTGGTTTGTGCCATTTAGTGGTATGTGGCTAAATTAGTCTTTCGGAGTCTGTTGGCAGTAAGCAGTTCCTCCAAAAAAAAATCAGAGCGACTTTAAAATTAATTACAAAATAGTTACTGTTGTAAGGTTTAATATATAGTTTTATATATCATTATATAATGTATATATCATTTATATATCAATACTTTTTTACTTCAAAAGTGTAAACTTGATCTGACTTAAATTCCTTAATTTAAATAATCAGTTGATAGTATTGCTGCTAGTCTTTTTTTTTAAGGATTTTATTTATTTATTCGACACACAGAGGGAGGGAGAGAAAAACAGAGCAAGCACAAGCAGGGGGAATGGCAGGCAGGAGAGAAGCAGACTCCCTGCTGAGCAGGGAGCCCATCATGGGACTCAATCCTAGAACCCTGGGATCATGACCTGAGCTGAAGGCAGACGTTTAACTGACTGAGCCACCTAGGCTCCCCTGTAGTCATTTTTATACCTAAACATGTTATAATTCAGGTGAACAAATAACTTCATCTGTTCCAGTATTTACCGAGCTTTATTCATTCTCTTATTTTTAAGGCCAATTCCCGCTGCCACGGTGGCAGGGTAGGCATACTGTAGGGAAGAGACTGAGGGGGAAGCCAGATGGGATCATGACAAGTAGTAGAGGAGTCCGTATTGATGACTGATATGGTGTGGTGGGAGTGCTGGGGTATTTCTTTTTTTTTTTTTTTTAAGATTTTATTTATTTATTTGACAGAGATCACAAGAAGGCAGAGAGGCAGGCAGAGAGAGAAAGGAGGAGGAAGCAGGCTCTCTGCCAAGCAGAGAGCCCGATGCGGGACTTGATCCCAGGACACTGAGATCATGACCTGAGCTAAAGGCAGAGGCTTAACCCACTGAGCCACCCAGGCGCCCTCTGATGCCCTTAAGAACAGAAATTATACTCACAGGTTACTGTGGAACTTAATTTAGGGATGGAGAGATTTCTCTTATGAATGGATAAGTTTTCAGAAAAAATTAAAAGCAGTAGTTTCCTGGGTTAGTCTTTGCCCTTCATATTTTTTGGGGTGGGGGCAGTTCTTGAAATACATACAGACATACACATTTTCTTACATACAGTATAATTTATTATTTCTAAGTAACTTTCCAAACAGGAATCTTTGTTGTAAAATTTGTGGCCAGCAGTTTTGGATTCTGTTGGAACTTTTTATTTGGGAGCCCCCCCCCAGCTTTATTTTGTTTTTTTATTTTAAAGATTTTTTATTTATTTGACAGACAGAGATCACAGGTGGGCAGAGAGGCAGGCAGAAAGAGGAGGAAGCAGGCTCCCTGCTGAGCAGGGAGCCCGATGCGGGGCTCGATCCTAGGACCCTGAGATCATGACCTGAGCCGAAGGCAGAGGCTTTAACCCACTGAGCCACCCAGGCACTCAGCCCCTCTACCTTTTAAAGACCACTTCTCTTTGGATGATTTCCTCTGTTATGTAGAAGAACCCTTCATGTTTTGGCCCCTCAGCCCCTGTTTCTTCTGTCTTCTGCATGTTGTTCCTATAACACTTGTAATTAGTGAGCGTCTTCAAGTGGCCCTGGAGATGGACTCTTCCTTCATGTCTGCCTCCTGGGCTTTAGGTTGAACTGTACTTGTCACCACTTCTCCCCCCAGCATCTGTCTGCCTCCCCCTCCTTCCCCCATACATGCATGTGCACGTGTGCTCTCTCGATCTCCTTCCCTCTCTCCATGTGGGTGGGCTTGCTTTGCAGTATCTTCCAGCAGAGATCACTCCTGACAGTTGCTTTTACATCTCCCTTTTCTTTTAGAGAGGAAGACGTTTATATTGGATATCTGCCTCTGGCCCATGTTTTAGAATTAAGTGCTGAGCTTGTCTGCCTTTCTCACGGATGCCGCATTGGCTACTCTTCACCACAGACTTTAGCAGATCAGGTAAGTTAAATGTCTGTGACTTCAGATACTAAGAAAATTATAATTTTTTTTAAAGATTTTATTTATTTATTTGACAGAGAGAGATCACAAGTAGGCAGAGAGGCAGGCAGAGAGAGAGGAAGGGAAGCAGACCCCCTGCTGAGCAGAGAGCCAGATGCGGGACTTGATCCCAGGACCCTGAGATCATGACCTGAGCAGAAGGCAGCAGCTTAACCCATTGAGCTACCCAGGCGCCCAGAAAATTATAATTTTTTAACACATTTTTCTATATTCGTATGACAACATATTGTAAGGATGGCAGTTAATCATTTAAAATAATTATTTTTAATTTTTTTTTGTTTTTACAATAAGTAAATAATGATGAATTTATAATACACTTTTTGGTCTAAGAATTCCAACAAATTTCTGAGATAAGGAATAGTTTATATGAATCACTTTTTCTCTCTCTAGTCCTCAAAAATAAAAAAAGGAAGCAAAGGGGATACAACCATGTTGAAACCAACACTGATGGCAGCTGTTCCGGTAAGAATTGACCATTAATTAATGTTGAGTACTAAAGATGTGTCATCTGCTACACAACCTAAATGCTAGGCTAAAAGATAACTGTTGACAAGGTGGTTAATGTAGAATTTATTCCTTATTGATTATATTGCCTTAATGCTCTATTGGATTCATTGTCTTTATTTTTTTTTCTTTTTTAGCTTTATCTATTTTTAAAATTGACTGAATGTGGTTTCAGCTTCCCTATGACATCATCGGGTTCTTTCCCTAAGTCGCTTCTTATTCAGATCATTTTCATGATATGTTTGATATTAGTAGAAACCTGAAGCCCGGCAGGAGGTAGGGTGGAAGGTTTGATACCACTTCCTCCTCCTCTAAACAAATTGTGCCATTACCTCCTGAGTCCCCAGGAACAGTCTGGCCTAGTCACCAAAAAAAGTGACAAGAGAATTTAGTGTGCCTCTCAATTACCTGAGAAGCACTCTGTAGCCTAATGTACCTGGCATGGGCAGGGGCCTGGTTGAGTAGAAGTGGGATGGTAACAATTTTCTGTCTCCTGAATTTTAAGTCTTATGTGACTCCTGATTTTGTTTGAAAGTGTTGGGCATCGTTACATAGGTACTGGAGTACCTGAGTACTCCAGTCCAAGCAGAGTTACATAGTTACTCCAACTATAAAAGACCAATAGTTTGATAGTTTCTGTGGGTGTATAGTTTCCTTAGTGTAGTATTTTACTTTTTAGTTCATGTAAACTTTTAGTTCATGTAAAATTAAATTCAATTTAAAATTATAGAGGGAAAACCATTTCAAGTCATAGGGCTCACAAGCAAAATGCAGTGCAGAGAAGGGAACATTTCTGAGTGTAGCATTAAAAGACAACCAACCAACCAAAATAACCCTGTGGTCCTTTTGTGAGCAAAGAATGTGGCTCTCTGTATTTTTATAGGGTTTTGAGAATTTTAAAGATTTTATTTGCTTATTTGGCAAAGAGATTACAAGTAGACCTAGAGGCAGGCAGAGAGAGGGCGAAGCAAGCTCCCTGCCGAGCAGAGAGCCCAATGCGGGGCTCAATCCAGGACCCGGAGATAATGACCTAAGCTGAAGGCAGAGGCTTAACCCACTGAGCCACTCAGGCACCCCAGGTTATGAGAATTTAAAAACCATTTCATATAGTTGTTTATTTAATGGTTGCTCATTTATGTAGTAAGCTTAGTTTTCCAAAATAAATAAGATACGCAAAGCCATGTAAAAAATCAGTACTGATTGTGTTACTGACCTAAGGCTTTTATTTCTTTTTGTCTTCACCCCCATGAACATCTAGGTATATTTGTCCTTTGAAAAATTATTTTTACAGAAACCTCATTTTTAAACTAGTTGTGGCTCTATTTTAAAAATTTGTTCCTGATATATCTTCTAAAATGCCTCAATACTGATAGAAATATTTATCTGATGTTAAGATATAATATGTAAGGCAGCTGATAACATTATTGACTTTATTAACTCATTTTTATACATCTAGGAAATCATGGATCGGATCTACAAAAACGTCATGAATAAAGTGAATGAAATGAGTAGTTTCCAACGTAATCTGTTTATTCTGGCATACAATTACAAAATGGAACAGATTTCCAAAGGCCATGGTACTCCACTGTGTGACAGGTCAGTGGACTCCTTCTCTCTTTGGTGTCACATAACCATTTTGTTCATATTATTAGACTAGGTAATTGAGATAGTTATAAGAAATAATTTGGTTTTAGAAAGTCAAAGGGACTCTAAAAATTCACCTTGCATAAGAATATGAGCAATTAAAATAGATTGCAGTGTTTGAAAAAATGTTTCACTTACAGTTTTATTATATTTAATAGTGTGCTTTTATTTTCTGTGGACACGTATGTAATTTTAGTTACTTTGAGAAATAGTGTTTGTTTTTAAATTAATTTCACTATGAATATAAAATGGCAACCAAATAGAAGTAAATGTTTTGCGTTTAAACTGTTACACAATAGGTTTTACCACAGACTGTTATTTTTTGTTTTTGTAGTGCTGAGTGAGTATATTTAGTTATAAAATAATTTAGAAATTAAATAATAATGACTTTTTATTTGTTTTAATGGGAATTTTTAAAAAGATTTTATTTATTTGAGAGAGAGAGCATGAGAGGGGGGAGGGTCAGAGGGAGAAGCAGACTCCCTGCTGAGCAGGGAGCCTGATGTGGGACTCAGGCCTGAGACTCCAGGATCATGACCTGAGCCTGAAGACAGTCATTTAATCAACTGAGCCACCCAGGTGCCCCTTTTTATGGCAGTACTAATGTAGTTTATACATGCTCTACATTATTTGAAACTATATTTTTTTGACTTATTTTAATTAACTTCTGAGTGAGATATAAAAATGATTGCTACTTGGTCTTCTTTTTCATAGTTATTTAAAAAAAACCCTGCGCTTTCCCCTTTTTGATAAAGATTATTAATTAAGCATGGTGCCTGGATGGCTCAGTGGGTTCAAGCCTCTGTCTTCGGCTCATGTCATGATCCCAGGGTCCTGGGATTGAGCCCCACTTTGGGCTTCTGCTCAGTGGGGAGCCTGCTTCCCTTTCTCTCTCTCTGCCTGCCCTTCTGCCTGCTTGTGATCTCTGTCTGTCAAATATATAAATAAAATATTAAAAAAAAAAAGATGATTAATAGGGAGGTTTTTTTTTAGTGTATTTTCAGAAACATTTTTTTTCTTTTTTTTTCAGAAACATTTTAATTAGATGTTTGAATTGTTTTCCTTTTTTAATTTAGCAGACATTCTAAAACAATAAACACTTCAGAAACCAGTGAAATTTTAAAGAGATTGTACAAATATGTACCCATTTCTTTTTCAAAAAATACTTAGAGTGTGGGTGCATGCAGAGGGAGGGGTAAAGAGGGAGGGAGAATGAGAATCTAAGCGGACTCCACTCTGAGTGCTGAGCCTGATATGGGGCCGAGTTCACAGTCTCATGCCTTTGAGATCATGACCTGAGTCAAAACCAAGAGTCAGATGCTTAACTGACTGAGCCACGCAGGTGCCCCCAATACGTACACATTCCCAAAGAAGTAAGCAAAAGCAAAAAAAATGCTTTGCTTTTAATGCTAAATTTTATGAAGATACAACAGGATTATTCAGTATTAATATGTGTATTTTTAAAAAGTTTTTATTTATTAGAGAGCCAGATAGTGACAGAGATAGCGAGAGAGAGCACAAGTTGGGGGAGAGGGAAAAGCAGGCTCCTGCTAAGCAGTGAGCCTGACATGGGGCTCGATCCCATGACCCTGGGATCATGACCTGAGCCAAAGGCAGACGCTTAACTAACTGACCATCCAGGCGCCCCTTAATATGTGTATTATTATATAATATAAAACTAATTGCTCTGGCCATAAACATGAGTTTGTCATTACTGTATAAAATTAAACCTTACGATTTTGAATTCAAATATTAACTCGAAAAGTTAAGAGAAAATGCTACTTTCTTTACTTGGCCAAACTTAAAAAAAAAAGTTAAGGTTTAAGTAGTGGGTGAGAGAATCTCTTGAATTGGCTTGTAGCCTTGGGTGAGCCTGACTCTCAGAAGCTCACATTTCAGAATTGGGAGATTAGTCTGAATGACTTGGAGAATGCCATTCAGCTTCAAATTCTCTGATTATTTTTTTTTAAGGTTTATTTTCCGAAAAGTCCGAGGCTTGCTAGGCGGAAATATTCGGCTTCTGTTATGTGGAGGTGCTCCACTCTCTGCAACCACACAGCGATTCATGAATATCTGTTTCTGCTGTCCCGTTGGTCAGGGATATGGACTGACTGAATCTTGCGGTGCGGGAACAATTACAGAAGGTTGGTTTCTTCAAAGTGGTGTGTCCAACAAGAGGCTGGGGTGCACCTCCAGGCATTCTTTGGTAATAGGTTTTTTCTGCAGTATGAAGGATAAAAGTGGTTAAGGTATTTGTGTAGCAGAATGATGGTAAATTCTAAGTACTGTGATTATTGATAGTGTTTAGAATGTATTGGATACATCTAGTAGTCAATAATTGATAGTTTCATATTAGATTATAATATGTTATATTAAAAGCTACTTAGAGTTCTGAAAAAGTTTTAGTAACAAGCATTGGCTGTATTATATACATTTATTTTATTTCAGTTATTAAGTGTCTTTTTGTGAAGAAAAATAAACATGTTTTGTACAGTTGTTGAGGTATGTGTATTAAAGCTCAAACTCGGAAGTGGTTTATGGGGGTGGTCTGTGTAATGAGAGGAAAACCAGATTTAGTTTTAAAGAATATAATTTCTAGGGTTTATCATGGTGACATGATTGACGAGGGAATCCATTACCCAAGTGGTTCCCAGTTGAATCCCGGAGTGCCTCCTGTGTCCCTTTTATTGAGGAAAGTTATTTTGCTTCTCAGTACTTGGAAGAGCTACTTTATATTTTCTAGATACTGATAGATATTAAACTTCCTAATTGATCATTTTCCTTGTTTACCTTGAATGTTTCTGTGTACCTTTCTTATGTCAGGTTTATCGTACACTACTTATGTATTTTCCTTTTTTCTATATTTTGGAAGCTATTTCTAAGTTTTGTTTTGCAGGAAATAAGTCTTAATTACGTGCTTCTCTGGTTCCTTCTGAGGATCTTTATGGCTTCTGTTTTTAAAATTTGTGTTGAATGTGATTAATCAGTTACAGTTTATGTTATAAATAAAACAACCTATAAGTTATTAAATAGTCAACCTTTTCTTTCTGATACTTGAATGATCTTTGAAGAGGAAACATGATGAAATAGTAATTCACAATAGTGGTGTGTGCTTTTCCCAGATCCTTGAAAGTTAATCTCCAACTTGGTCTTCTGAATTCCCACCTATGAGTGGGAATCCCCTAGGATGATAGCCTAGGCTGCTGTCCAGGAGGCTTTAGAGGTCTCCCTCTGAAATAGTGATAGACGGGAGAAGGTTGGAGAGGCTGCATGTACCGCGAAGCCTTCTGGTCTGACAAGAAAGTGGAGTGGGTGTACACCATTGGGACCCATCATCCTTGAGGATAGGGTCTCCAGACTCATGAGCCAGGCAGCTTCACGGAGTGAAGGGGGTCTTGAGGTAAGAAGATCCGTGATGGGAGTAAGGCAGGCAAGTAGGGGAGCTGGAGCAGGCATGACCCGTCTGACGGGGACCCCAGTTGTTGCTGTGCTGGAGATGCAGGCCCTGTTGTTCCTGGAGGGTCCACACTTCTGTGTAAAATGGCTTGAGTTTTAAATGTCAGTATAACCAAGTCAGAATAAAAAGAAACCCTGTGTGGGCCCCATAGCTTGTGGTTCACCAGTTTGTGACTCCTGCTTTTAAAGATTCTCTGGGGATGTCAGAGCGTTGGGATAAGTCATCATCTTTGGTAGAAAAATGAAGCTGTTTAGTCACCACTGTAATCAAATACCTTTTTTCATTTGTATCTTAGTGTGGGACTACAATACTGGCAGAGTGGGAGCACCATTAGTTTGCTGTGAAATCAAATTAAAGAACTGGGAGGAAGGTAATAACATTTTTTAAAAATTTATTTTTCATTTATTTTCAGCATAACAGTATTCATTATTTTTTTTTTAATTTTTATTTTTTCAGTATTCATTATTTTTGCACCACACCCAGTGCTCCATGCAATCCGTGCCCTCTATAATACCCACCACCTGGTACCCTGACCTCCTACCCCCCCGCAGATCATTAATCTGTATAATATTTAACCTTAAAGTTAGAACTGTGCTTTATTTTCTTTAGGATATAAATCACCCACAAGTGCTTGTTTTTTGTCTAATAGAATTCTTTTATCTAGAGCTATACTTGGATTTACTTGTTTCAAGAA
Organism: Mustela putorius furo; assembly: GCF_011764305.1. NCBI lineage: Eukaryota > Metazoa > Chordata > Mammalia > Carnivora > Mustelidae > Mustela > Mustela putorius. Next base: position 26,404,707 of record NW_025421341.1, read on the forward strand.
TGATTCTGAAAAGTTATAATTGCTTTTATTTTGCTTATTTTATTACATGAATGCAAGGCAGAATTATGGCAAAAACTTGAAATCTTCTAAACGATGTCAGTAAATTAGGAATGCTCATAAGTTTATTTTGTAGAAGCAAAAATCATAAAATTTAATCTCTGAAACAGGATTTTTCATATTTTTTCTTTTCCCTGATGATTTCAATCTATAATCATCAGAAGGAAATTTTTACTATGATTTCATAAAATCTGTTGTTTTGCCATTTAAATAGTAATCACTTTTTTAAAAATTGCATTTGATTCTGTCAGTGCGTATAGATTATTAGTGATTGGTTTCACTTTTCCTTTATACAAAATAAATATTCTGAAGGTTTGATGCCATTTTTCATTTCTCTTTTAGCAGAATTAGTGAAAATGGTTGACAAATTTAAACTTGGAGTCATTCTGAATTTTATAAAGCATAAATCTCTTAAATATAGTGTAATTTGGTTTTACAGTGTTGTGTTTTACTGAATACATGATTTAGTACTTTTATCAGGTATATAAGAATCTCCACAGAGTCTCTAAAGGAGTTTACCTTGTAGTACACATAATTATTTTATACCACAGGTGTTGGATTTTTTTAGTGTAATGTTTGCTTGGAATAGTAGCTTAAAAGTGTCAGTGCTTATGTGTAAGCAACTGAAATGTTGCACCTAGTTTTACATTAATGAGTTTTGTTCATTTATACTGTCTGCCTCCTTTCCTTTTGGGAAACTCTAATTGGATTAAAATCAGATGTTTCTATATAGAAACTAACAGTTTCTCATTTTCACATGATGTATATAGAAATAAAAATTTAGAATTAACTCTTAATTATTTTGTGTTTATTAGGTGGATACTTTAATACTGATAAACCACACCCCAGGGGTGAAATTCTTATTGGTGGCCAAAATGTGACACTAGGATACTACAAAAATGAAGCAAAAACGAAAGCTGATTTCTTTGAAGATGAAAATGGACAGAGGTGGCTCTGTACTGGAGATATTGGGGAGTTTGACCCTGATGGTTGTTTAAAGATTATTGGTGAGCCAACTAATATATATATATATATATATATATATATGATATATATATATATTTAATATATATAAAATATATGTATATATACCCCTCCGACAATGGATGTTTCTGAAACAGTTTTGCAAAAGAGATAACTGTATATATCTCTGGAATATAAAATAGAGACTGTGAAGACATTTTAAGGCTTGACATTTTAGGATATCTCAAAATCTGTTCAATAGCAGTGATATTTTTAATTACTAGTTAACCCTGAAGGAATCAAATTCTTAGTAGGGAATATTTATATTTTGTATTCTTTGGTATCTGAAGTTTATTGGACACGGCTCTCCTGTTGGAACCATGTCCTGGCCTTGCCTGTGAGATAAGGAAGGCCTGGCAGTTGGAGTACTATGACCCATGGGGCAGAAAATAGCTCCCTGCCTTCCCTCTTAACATTCTTTTTCTCAGTTAATAGTGTTTCTATCCTAGTCATGCTACCTAGAAACCTGGGAGGAGCTGAGGCTCTTCAGTGAGCTCCCCATGTGTTATCCATGTTCTGCTGATTTACCAGGTGAAACATGCCTCAAGATCATTCTGTTCTGGCAGCAGCTCTTTCTGCCCACGGGTCCTGTCCCCGTGGTTTAATAAAACTACCATTTTGCACCAGAAAAAAAAAAAAAAAGAAAAAAAATCACTCTTTTCTCTCTACCCTCTCACCATGACCATAGGTCAGGTCCACACCTTCTGTCACCCTGTTGCAAGTAATTTCTCTCTCTGGACATGCTTGTCCCCCTTAAATACACGCTTGAGCCTTCAGCACTGATCTCACTGGGCCGCTTTGCTGCTAAAAAACTCTTAGTGGCAGCTAGGGGCTCGGTTCAGTGCCTCTGTTCTTTAGCCAGATTCACCTCTCCGCCTCCCCCTCCAGCCCCTCCCTCCCCCCAAGTGCTGCGGAAGTTCAGGCTGACCTACCTATCTGTTGTTTACCAGGGCCAGTGCACTTGGCTACCGCCTTTCTTTCCTAGAGACTCTGCCCAGGCCTCACTTGGTGGGAATTCTTTCCAGATCAGCAGGTTGGACAGGCTTGACCCTTACCGTTACCATTCTGTGTTGAGGGGATATGTTTCTCTCCAGATAGCACATGAGCTTTCACATGTCACTGAGAACTCTTCTCCTTCCTGGTGTTAATATGTCATAGGGAACATACCTGTTCAGCAAAACATGCTCGAAGTCCTGGAGGGACTCTTGACCAGAAACTGATTTTCTTTTTTGAAAGAATTTATTTAATGGTACTGAAATTAGGGCCTAATTTACTGTGTACTTTTAATTTTGGTGTAACTATTATAATAAACTTAATTGATAGCAAATTACTTCAGGAATGGCCAATATTCATGTGTATTCAAGATATTTCTGTGCTCCCATGTGCCCCCTCCTGTGCCTTTGTCCTGCACAGATCGTAAGAAGGACCTTGTGAAACTGCAGGCTGGAGAATATGTTTCTCTTGGGAAAGTAGAGGCAGCCCTGAAGAACCTCTCCCTTATAGATAACATTTGTGCATATGCAAACAGGTAAGAAAGTAGAATTCTGTTACTTTTACTTCAAACCTTTTGTGTGTTTTTGGCATTTCCTTCCTAGATGAATCTTCTTCTTAAAACTATACTAAGAACTCTTCTTCCTTCGTATCTCTTGTCCCTGGGAGTGGCCTCTTCTCAGGAAAGCCAATAACTGATTCTGTCCTTGGGATGCTTACCCTCCTCATCATCCTCTCTCTCTGTTTTCTGTTTACATCTCACTGCGGTGTCCTGTGTGATCGGGAGGGGAAGAAAGTCCAGTGCTCCTTCTTGCTGTCCTGGCATCCCCAGCAACACATCTTTCCGCACAGGGAAGCTTCCCAGAAACAGCCCAGGGCATAGAGGAGTAGAGAGGAAGTTGGAGGATAGTCTTCAAGCTGGACCCTGCTCCACACCTACTACCTTGCACTAGACTTAAGCCTGCTTGGGACCCTCACCAAGGCTGGGAGGGGCTCTGCTTTAAGCTGTGTTAAGCTGTGGCTTAACTCCTATAATATCTAGTCCATAATGATACAAGGCAGCTGGGAAGTAGAGTTTAAAGTTAAAAATCTTGGAAATGTATTCCTGGGAAATGAGTTGGAAATTTAGATTGGCACTCTGGTGACATTTTTCCCTAACAGTATTTATGTGGTAATGTCTCCAGTGTTAATGATCAGCTACTCTGTGGCCAGTGTTAATGATCAGTTACTTCGTGCTGCTGCTTGCTGCAGCAGTTGACATAATAATTATTATGAAAAGATAAAATCTGGTATCAGAAGAACCAATTTTGAAACAGACTTTAAAGATTAACTACATTGTATTATAAATTATTCTGCCCTTCAATTAGCCAAGAGATGTTTTCTTCTGTGGTAGTACAGTTCTGGCTTTTACTTGTGTGATATTAACCAGACTACCCTTCTCTTCCTGATGCTGCTTGCCATTTCTTACTGCCATTGGCAGGTGTACCTACAGCTCTTTTATTAACAGTTCTTGTGATAACAAAAGAAAAAAGTAAATGTAACCACATTACTTTGATTTGCTGCCAAATTTCTTGAGATATAAATTTTTTTTTTTAACTTTTTTAAAGATTTTATTTGTTTGAGGGCAACAGAGTGCATGAGCAGGGGAGGGGGAAACAGAGAGGGGGAGAGAATCCCAGGGAGACTCTTCACTGAATGTGGAGCCTGGCATGGGGCTTGGTCTCGACGCTGAACTCATCACCTGAGCTGAAATCAAGAGTCACCTGCTTACTGGCTGAGCACCCAGGCGCCCCTAGATATAATTTCTGTTTACATGAATTTTAATTTCTGTTTAACCTGTTAATGTGAATTACTGACTTTTTTTTAAGAGTTGAATTTTCTAATATTTGTAATTTTCTTTAAAAAAATGTATAAATGGGGACGCCTGGGTGGCTCAGTGGGTTAAGCCGCTGCCTTCGGCTCAGGTCATGATCTCAGGGTCCTGGGATCGAGTCCCGCATCAGGCTCTCTGCTCAGCAGGGAGCCTGCTTCCCTCTCTCTCTCTGCCTGCCTCTCCATCTACTTGTGATTTCTCTCTGTCAAATAAATAAATAAAATCTTTAAAAAAAAATGTATAAATGGAATATTCATAACACACATAGTTGAAATTTGTCATTAAATATCAGATGAAGGTTTATTTAGCAGGGAACTCTATCAGAGCCTTGAACATACTATGAATCATGCAGTAGAAGTGGCGTGAGGTGAGTGTGCTAAGTACCAAATAGGCGTCACGTATGTTCTTTAGTGCAGTCGTGGATCGATGACAACAGCGTTGGTGGAATCGTGACTGCAGCTCACGCCCTGTGCCATTTAGATCCTTACCCCTTTGTCCTTTCTGTATTTCAGTTATCATTCTTACGTCATTGGGTTTGTTGTGCCAAACCAAAAGGAACTTACAGAACTCGCTCGAAAGAAGGGACTTCACGGGACTTGGGAGGAGCTGTGTAACAGCTGTGAAATGGAAAACGAGGTCCTCAAAGTGCTTTCTGAAGCTGCTATTTCAGGTGAGTGGCTGTGAAACAGACTGAGGACTGAGGCGGGAAGGGAAGAGAGTGCTCACGTTCGCTTGTGCTGCCGTCACACGGCTTAGGTGATGTCATTTCCTGCTCAGAAACCAACTGTGTTTTCCTGCAGCTAGATAGAAGAGCAGACTTCACAGGCCCTTCCAGAGCACTCACCTATCATGTGCTCCCATGACCCCCATGCACCAGTCCTTGTCCTTGTCCCTTTAGCTTTTGTCTTCTGGGTTCACTCTTTTTCTCCTCCTCTCAGCTGGGTCCTGGCCACCCCGGCCCATCCTCAACTGCCCAAGACTCTTTTCTGCATTTTCTGCACTGTTAATGTGGCTTTATGGATGTGTCCTATCCCCCCCTTTTGCGTGTGAGTTGGGGGAGCCTGCAGTCGGTCGCTCTGGTGGTTACTGAATAATGCTGCTGTGAACATTCGTGTACAAGGGGTTGTGCAGACGGGCTCCTTTCTCCTGGGTAGGTACTTCAGAGTGGAATTGCTAGGCCTTTGTCAACCTTGTTAAACCTTTTTAGAAAGTCCTAGATTATTTTCCAGAATATTTTTTCCAAGTATTTTCCAAACTTATTTTCTAAAATTTTGGCATCATTTTATCATTCCCACTGGTGTTAGGTTCCAGTTTCCCCACATCCCCAAAACACCTGTTACTGTCATCCTTTGGATTCTACTCATCCTAGTGGGTATGCAGTAGGGTATCTCTTGGTTTTGATATATATTTTTTTGGTGGCTAATGATGTCGGGCATCCTTTCTTGTATTTATTACCCATTTTATGTCTTCTCTCGAGAAATGTCTATTCAGATACTTTGCCCATTTTTAAAAAATGGGGTTGCTGTTTTATTACTGAGCTGTATAAGTTCTTTATGTATTCTAGACACGAGGCCCTTACCAGATATGCAATTTGTAAACATTTTCGCCCATTTTGTGGGTTGTGTTTTTACTTTTTTGATGGTATCTTTTAAAGTACAACAGTTTTAATTTTGAAAAGGTAATTTTTTTTCTTTTGTTGTTTGTGCTTTTGGTGTCCTGAGAAATCATTCCTAATCTATCACAAAGATACACCCTATTTTTTATTCTAAGAGTTTTATAGTTTCAGCTGTTACATTTAGGTCCACGGTCTATTTGAGTTCATTTTAATGTGTGAAGAAGGGATCCAGCTTCATTCTTGGGCAAAATTTGTATCAGGTTTACACCTGAGAAACAGTTAGTAGTTATCTATAAAGAGACTCACTGTGAAGAATTGGTTTATATGCTCTTTGGGGGTTGACATAGGCAAAGCTGGAAATCGGTAGGGCGGCTGTTTGGCAGCAGCTGGAAGTCCGACCACAGGCAGAAATTGGTTTTTGTTTGGGGACACCTCAGCTCTGCTCCTGCGGCCTTTTCAGTCCACCAAACCAGACCCGCTAAGATGATCAAGGATAGTTTGCCTCACATAAAGTAAACTGGTTGTAGACTTAATCATTTATGTACAATGTGTATTGCGTTAGAGTTCTATTGACTAAGTGGGGACACTAGCCTAAGCCAGTAGATACATAAAACTGACTTTTCCAGTCTATCATTGCTCGTCTGCTTGGCACCCATGTACATCTCCTGAGAGCATAGTTGATTTCTAAGTAAGGACAGTAACAAAGACTCCCGCCTCATGCAGTAAAACTGCCCAGCAAGCTGAAAATACATTAACCTTTTTTGCAGAAGAGGATGCACACCCCTTGAGCGGTTTTTGCTCTTATTCAGTGATACGTAGTTAGCTTATTAATACTTATTATGATAGGAGAATAAAAGGGAGGAAAATAAAAATATTTGCTCTAACATATATACAAACAGAACAAAACAAGAACCATTCCATAAGTTCTGAGGTCCAGGCCTTGCTGCTTTTGCTCACAGTGTTTTCCCTCTAGGAGAACTCTCCCGAAATAGCTTTAGTCTTTGAAGAAGAAAACCTTGTTATATCTATGTTTATAAGTTAGAGTTAATATATCTCTTTTGCTCCCAAGGTACTTACACCTTCAGTTTAGTGAGCAAGTGTGCCTGTGTGTATGGTGTGTGTGTGTGTGTGTGTGTGTGTGTGTGTGTGTAATCATGGCTAGCTGTTCTTCTGTTTATCCTTGTTAGATTTTATACCTCTTGAGAACAGAAACTATTCTGTGTTTCTTAAAGAGTGTTTAAGAGTGTTTAGTAAAACGCTTTACACAGTAATTTTTTTCAATAAATGTTTGTTGAATGAATGCTGGAAAACCTCTCCCTTTCCTCCCCGTCTGCATCCCTCCCTCTCTCCGTCCCTCTCCCTGCGTCCAGCCCTCTGCGACTGAGACTCTGACTGGTGTCCAGCAGTATATAGAGACAGAGTAGTAAGCAAACATTCTGTCCTCATAGCTTATGCTGAATATGCTGATTTGATGACAAGATTCTCTTTAAACTTTATTACTTTTTGGTTTCTAAAGTGATCTCCTTATAATAAACTCAGAACGTAGGTGTGTGGCATTTGCTTTTCCTTAATCATGGATCTTAACCTCTAGAGCTGTATAGTTTAATAACTTGGTGAATAGTTGTCCTACACATCTGTGTGCATAACATTTATCTGCTATTAAAAAAATCCGAAAACTGCATTTTTTTAAGCCTAGCAATATGTTGCAAATATCTTTATACACCCTACCATGTAGATCTTATTTTTAATGACTGAATTTTATTCCATTTTATGCCTGCATCATAAATTAATCTAACTTACTCTATTGATGGCCATGTAGATTTTTTAAACAAAAAATTTTGCTTTTATAATTCTCATACATATCTGTATGTATCTATTTACTTCTAGTGTTTTTGAGGGATGGCTTATTTAGAAGCAAGATTCATGGGGTGTTGTGCATTTTGATGGGCGCTCTAAGACTTTAGAAAAGTTACATTGTTTGCCAGGAATTTTAATTGCACGTTTTTTATGCCTCTGCATTTACATTTCCCCCCACCCTTCCACCATCTCAGCGAGTCTAGAAAAATTCGAAATTCCAGTAAAAATTCGTTTGAGCCCGGAACCGTGGACCCCCGAAACTGGTCTGGTGACAGATGCCTTCAAGCTGAAACGTAAAGAGCTTAAAACACATTACCAGGCGGACATTGAGCGAATGTATGGAAGAAAATAGTTCTTCTCTTTCAGCATCGTTTGCTGCAGGGAGCTCAGATCAAATAGGAAAATACTTGAAGTGCATGTCTCCAACTGTGAGGCAAACCCCGTTCCTCGTAGTAAACCTAAGCTGTTACTTCTCCTGACGTCGCCTGTTCCTTCTGACGTCGCAGTTCTTACTGACGGGATTAGTAAAACATTAAGACAGCAAACTGGTGTCTGTCTCTTCTTTCTTCCCCCTTTCCAACTTACCACCTAGGACTGCACTTGTCAGCATGAGGACTTTGAATCATTTTGGGGAACAGTGATTTTAAAACCTCAAGTTTTTAAACATGATTTATATGTTCTGTATAATGTTCAGTTTGTAACTTTTTAAAGTTTGGATGTATAGAGGGATAAATAGGAAATATAAGAACTGGTTATTTGGGGGGCTTTTTTACTTACAGTATTTAAAAATGCAAAGGTATGGATGTGAAATTATGTAAATTCAAACGCTTATGAATCAAATCATTGTTGAATAAAAGATTTGTTGCTGTGTAATTATTGTCTTGTATGCATTTGAGAGAAATAAATATACCCATACTTATGTTTTAAGAAATTGAGACCTTGTGAATATATGCCTGACAGCGTCTTCTATATATATTTATTTTTTATTAGGGAAAAAAATGGAAGTTTGATTGGTGCTGCATGAAACAAGATAGCACTAGGGGGTCATGTTTAATAGTAAAGAAGAAACGCAGCAAGTGTAGCACTGGTGGGTAATTAGTCTCTAGTGGCTTACCCTCAGAATAGTCAGGGTCTTCTAGTTAGCTTTGAAGCTAGGAAAATGTCCAGACCTTTTTAAGAGTTGGACGCAATTCTAAAAGTTAAGGGATTTAAGAAGCAAAGGATAGAAAGCTATTCTTTATTACATCAACCATATGTACATTGAGTTGTTTATATTTATAGCACCTCAATCATGGAAAGCTACTCTGTCCACTCTGATGCTTTTCGTTTAGATGTGTAATGTATCACATTTCAAAATGAGGATTTTTCTCTTGATAGTTTGCACTGGTGTGTGTGTGTGTGAGAGAGAGTGTGTGTGTTGACAACTTATTAAAAAGGCACCTTATCCTTTCTATGAAACAGAACTTTTTTACACTAGAAAACAGAAACATAGAGAATGTTTCTGATACTGGCATTCGTACTAAGATATATGAGAATTTAACTTTATACTGAGGTGAGTTAAGATTTAATTTGTAGGTTTTTATGTTACTATGGAAGTTAAGATTCTAAAAACACTGCTTGTATGTACATGGTTAAGTCTTCATATGTGTTGCTTGTCTTGTATTTGAGCATTATCAAGAGTACTGTTGCACCAATGAAGATGTGTTCAGATCAAGACTTCAAAAAAAAAAAAATAGGTACCATGTTTTCTTATGTCCTCTTGGTTATTTTTCAATTCTTAGTTCCTTTAGGCATCACAAGGCAAAAACAAAGAAAAGAAGTAGATCTGGGTAGGATAGTAGGAGTGCTGAGACCCAGGACTCTGTAGCTTTTGGTCATGTTGCACACACACCATATTTGGAGATACCGCATATGGTGCTCTGTTTCAAACTTTTCTTGTATTTGTTTATATTTGCATTATGTTTTGAGTGTGTTTTTCCTTGTCATGGTTTAAATTTATTCATAAAGTTTGGGAAAACTGCCAAGAAGTAAAACAATGAAAGGCATTAAACAGAGCTTCTCTGTCAGGATGTTGTGATCTGAAGATTAAGTTGGGGTGGGTGGAGAATTTGTTTCTGACGCTTTAGCTTTAGAATGTCTGCTTTCAAATGATTTTTGAGAAGTTGTATTTAGAAAAGAAGGTTCAGTGCTTCAAAGGGAGGGAGAGGACAAGGGAATCGGGACTTGAAAACCGTGTCAGATGAAGATGCAGCTTATCACTGACTCTGGATACAAGTTGTTTCTATTCAGAAGCCTCTAACAGGACTGATTTAATTTGCATTTTGTTCCATTTTTCTCATTTTTTGGAATTCCTTTCAGTCCTAAAATCTCAGATGCCAGGTGTCAGATGTCACAGCAGAGTATGAATTTACATAAAGTAGCGTCCCCTTTCAAACAAGTTCCTCTCTGACCCACACCATCTTTAGTGACTTGAAAAATGAGACTTTTTCATCTGAACTTTTCAAAAAGAAACAATTGGTTTAACAACCAAAACCAAAAACAACCACCTAACAATGAGGATTTTATTAAAATACTGGTTTTAGCTTGAAGACACTTGGGGAGGAAAACTTTGAAGAATGTCGAAGTCAGTTGCTAAATCTGAAAACAGACTATAGATACTAAAAAGAATGATTCTGAAGAACTTGTTTTCTGGAAATGAGTTACATAAGACTTCTCAGCCTTGCCCATGACAGTAAGTCTGAGGGCTGATGGCGGCTACCTCCCCTTTTCTCTCGGCAGCCTTCCCCACCTCTCCTGCTCGGGATTTTTTAGCTTCAACTTTATTAGAAAGGTTTTTACCAACAGCAGAACAGAACTGTAAGTGGTCTCTATTAAGTACTGCTTCGTTTTTTTTTTTTTTTTTTTAAGTAATGGATCTAATACCATGTTCTCCAAAGCTTGCATTTTTTCAGCAATGTTTAAAGATTATCCTGGAATAATTTTTTTTTTTTTTGCTGCTAAAATAAATTTTTGTAGTTTTTAAAGCAATTATTTCCTGTGATACAACTCTAAAATTTAAAATCTCTTGTCTGTGAGTTCGTTCTTTTTGTAAGAGAATTATGTACATCTGTGATGTTTTAAAGGGGATCCACTTTTAACAGTGTACATACTGGACCACGCTGAAATGTAATGCGTCCTCTCTCTACGCTTAACAGTTGGTTATTCACTGGGAGCTCATTTTGGATGTATTCTTGGTTACTGCTGTTTTCTGCCTAAAGAAGTGTATATCATAAAGAAGCAATATAGCCACATGGTATGGACTATTTATTTGTAAATTGACATCAAGTTTGAAGAATAAAGATATGGAAAAAGTTTCTGATATTAAAACAATATTTTGTGGTTTTTTTTCCTCAAAAAAAAAAAAGTCTCTATAATATAAGGTCAAACTTAAACTGACATTCTTGAAATACTTGTTTTGAAAAAAGAGTTTGGGGAATTTGCTTTTCTGGCCTAGCCAATCCACTTGAAGGCAAATACTGTACTTTAGAAATTCTGGTCTTAACCTACTTTGTTTCTGGATAGCATTCCTCTGATCTCCGTTTCTCTAACCCTTCCTGATGCCTCCTTTCTATTTTGGGTGTGCCTACACAGATTATCTGCTGTCAGCATTTAAAAATTAGTGCCGTTAAGATGTTTTCTACACATAAAATATTCACAAATTATGGAATTAGAGATCCTACAATTTGTGGGAGAAATTAAAAGCAACATGGCAGCCATAAATCTGGGTTTTATTCCTACTTTTAATCCTGTAATTGTGAAAGAATTGTTGCCTGCTGTGATATCTCAGAACCGCCCCCCCCCTTCAAGACCACTTGATGTTTGTTTCTGACAAAAACAGATGTATGTACCTTGATAGCAACAACACTTCTATAAAAGCAGGTCACTGTACAGAATCCTGCAACTGTAAAAAAGCAGCTTTGTGTGTTGTGCATCAACTTAAATATTAATTGTGCCTCATTTCTGTCATTAACTGCTCAGATTGTTACTTTAAACTTTGGTAGCTTAATGTTTATACTACACTAAGTAACACCTATGATTTTAGGTGAGGCAGGTCTCTGTTGTCATGAAAAGATACAAGAACAGTCTACGTTTACATATATAGATAGCCTGATTTAAGTGATATCATCAATGTGACCCCCTCTCCCCCAAAAACAAAAACTTGCCTCTGATTCTAATCTACTTGCAAGCATGTAGACTCCAAGGTCCCATCTGTTTGGAAATCAGCTCCAGCTCCAGTGCTTTAATAAGGGTCCATGGGCCCCTGAATGGGCATTCAATCACTTTCTTGATTAAATTAAAATGTTAACAAAATTATAACCACAAGGCATATATGTGTTGAACGTTAGATGCATTTTTCTAGTTTAGACTTTCTGGAACCCTTTTCATCAAACCTTTCCATTAGCATCCTTATTGAGTGATACTTTTGAATAGTGTTGACTTGGTGGGATTCATTCAGAAGCAACTTTTCCATTTGGTGATTCCTTGTCAATCCTGAGTTCTTTGTAAAGAGAAATCCTGTCGTGTGAGTTCTCTGACAATAAGATGGGGCCTCTGATTAAAACTTTTTCTGCATGGATTACCTTGTAGAAATAGGGTCTCTCTCCAATACGAGTTTTTTGTTGCTGAAAGTTTTTCTGCATTCACAGATTTTCTCTTAAAATTTAAATTCAGTTTAGTCATATGTATTCATCACTTGCATGTAACACCCAGTGCTCATAATATCAAGTGTTCTCCTTAACCACCATCCGCTAATTACCCCATCCCCCCACCCAGCTCCCCTCCAGTTAGTTCCCTATACTCTCCTATGGTTTGCCTCCCACTCTGTTTTTAATCTTATTTTATTTTTCCTTCCTTTCCCCTATGTTCATCTGTTTTGTTTCTTAAATTCCTCACGAGTGAAATATATGGTATTTGTCTTTTTTTGACTGACTTTGCTTATCATAATACCCTCTAGTTCCATCTGTGTCTTTACAAATGGCAAGGTCTCATTATTATTTTTTTTTTTAAAGATTTTATTTATTTGACAGAGATTACAAGCAGGCGGGGTGGGGGGGAGGAAGCAGGCTTCCCGCTGAGCAGAGAGCCCAATGCGGGGCTCAATCTGAGGACTCTTGAGATCATGACCTGAGCTGAAGGCAGCGGCTTAACCCACGGAGCCACCCAGGTGCCCCAGTTTCATTCTTTTTGATGGCTGAGTAATATTCATGTGTGTGTGTGTGTACACGCATTGCATGCATATGTATATGTGTGTATATAGGCTATTGTTAATGTTTGCCATAAACATTGGAGTGCATGTACCCCTTTGGATTAGCATTTTTGTACCCTCTGGATAAATACCTAATAGTACAATTGCTGGGTCATAGGGTAGTTCTATTTGTAACCTTTTGAGGAACCTCCATACTGTTCTCTAGAGTGGGCGTACCAGTTTGCATTCCCACCAGCAGTGTAAGAGGACTCCCGCCCTCTGCACATCCTTATCAATATTTGTTTACTGACTTGTTAATATTAGCCATTTTGACTGGTGTGAGATGGTATCTCATTGTGGTTTTGATTTGTATTTTCCTGATGCCAAGTGACGTGGAGCATTCCTCATGTGTCTGTTGGCCATCTGCATGTCGTCTTTGAAGAAATTGTCTGTTCATTTCTTCTGCCCATTTCCTGACTGGATTTTTTGGGGTTTTTTTTGGGTGTTGAGTTTGATAAGTTCTTTATAGGTTATGGATACTAGCCCTCTATTAGGTATGTTATTTGCAAATATCTTCTCATTCCATAGGTTGTCTCTTAGTTTTGTTGATTGTTTCCTTTGCTGTGCAAAGCTTTTTATCCTGATGAAGTACCAATAGTTCATTTTTGCTTTTTGACCTCAGGACTTCTTTACAATCTGAAACAAATTACTGGCAAAATTCTTGAGGACCCTAGAAAGCTTTGATTTATGTGGCTTACATCTCGATATTTTAAAATCATGGACTTTTTCGTTCACAAGTGTTTGTGCTTTACCAGGAAATGTATAGAGTTTTAAAATCATTCACTTTGGGTTTCCTTAATGACCACAGTCATGTTAAGATAATCATTTTTAAGTGAGCGTACGGGTCCGTGGGCTGGGGTGTAGGTATGTCCCTTGTCCCATACCTGAGTCCAGCTTTCCACTGGAGGAAAAACATCGTAGCTTTTAGCAGAACACAGCTGTGAAATTTTTGCTCTGTGATACTGCACAGTTCCACAGTCTCCATCAAAATAGGAATGAAAAACCCACTGCTATGTTGCCCAAATAATGTGATGCCACAGCTTTCCAAATTCTGTTTGTAAAAGCCTATAGTTCCAATGCCCTTGCACTTTGTCTACCCTCACGGCCCTGTACTGGATGCTGTCTGACCTCAGAAGGGTTCTGTGTCTGAAATGGGAGGCCGACTGAAGGTCAGAATGAGATCAGAGGATGGCTTTAACAGGGGGCTGGGTGGGCGTCAGGGGAGGGGCGCTCAGGCTGGGTTGGACAAAGACTTTCACGGTGAAGTTGTTTATAGTAACTGTCGATTGGAAACACCCTACATGCCCTAATATCTAAATAGCTAAATGTCATATAACATCCATTCGACTGATCATATGGGCAACAAGTGTTTATACAACTTCTTATATCATGAGGATTATTTCATATTATGAATGATTTGGGGGAAGAAAGTTGGAATAAAAATGTAGAGGCACTTCAGGTCAAAATGTGTGTGTGTGTGTCCCAAGATCCTGGGATCATAACCTGAGTCAAAGGCAGATGCCTAACGACTGAGCCACCCAGGTGCCCCAACTTTTGATTTTTTAATCTCATTGTATTTATATTAGAGTGTTAGTTTCCTAGGGCTGCTGTCACAGAATCCCTCAAGCTGGGTGACTGAAAACTGAAGAAATCTGTTCTCACTGTTCTGGAGTCTAGGTGTGTTGGCTTGGCCATGTTCCTTCTGAAGTCCATCAGAGAATTCTTTCCAGCCTCTTCCCAGCTGCTGGCGGCTTGCCATGATGTGTGGCAGTCTTGGGCCTACAGACCCATCGCCCCGGTCCTCCCCATGGCCACCTTCTCCCCGTGTCTTCACATCATCTTCCCTCTGTGCATCTGTGTGTTCAAATTTCCCCTTTACATAAGGACACAGTCGCATTACCCTGGTCGTCTGCAATAACCCTACTACCTCCAAGTAAGGTCCATTCTGAGATACTAGGAGTTAGGACAACGTATATGTCTGGGGGGTGGGGGTGGGGACACAATTCAACCCATAGCACCCCTTTTTTTCTTTTTTTTGAAAGTGTTCTTCCAATTATACTTCTTTTTAAAAGATTTTATTTATGTGACAGAGATCACAAGCAGGCAGAGAGGGAGGCAAAGAGAGAGGGGGAAGCAAGCTCCCTGCTGAGCAGAGAGCCGGATGTGGGGCTCGATCCCAAGACCCCGAGATCATGACCCGAGTTGAAGGCAGAGGCTTAACCCACTGAGCCACCCAGGTGCCCCCCAATTATGCATTTTGCTTATCAATTTTCTGTTTATTCCACCTTTATAATGTGATATTTAAGTATCTATCCCTGTCCTCCTGTAGTAAACATTTTTTTCTTTTGTGTTTCCTTCCCTTTTCTGTATATTTTAATTTTCATGTTATCAATCCTCGTGTTGACTGCCTCAGCACTCAATTGGAATTTTCCTATTTATGTGGCACTTTTGTCTCCATACAGCTCTTTAAAAAATTTTTTATGCATACTTGTTATTTTGTTTTAGATTTATTTTAGATTTGTTTGAGAGAGATCTTGAGATAGAGATCACAAGTGGGGGCGGAGGTAGAGGGAGAAGACGACTCCCTGCTGAGAAGGGATGCGGGGACTTGTTCTCAGGACCCTGGGGTCATGACCTGAGCTGAAGGCAGATGCTTAATCAACTGAGCCAACCAGGTGTCCTGTATTATAATGTATTTAATCATTCTTTCCTTCTGGGCTTTTAGGTTATTCCAGAGTTTACCACTACAATCAATGTGACAGCAAAGGGCCCTTACTAACACTTTTGGGCATAAGTGGAAACTCACATATAGGACAGTTCTTGAGTAGTGGAAGTGCTGGAGCAAGCCTTAGAAGTTTTGCAAGCAATCCAATTGTTATTTTGTATTGAGTGTATATATCCTGACTCCTGGGGTAAGTTTAAATTCCCCAGGACACGGAGGTTTTAGCAATTCCTTTCATTTCGCAGGTCTAGCGTAGGATGTCTTTCTTCTCTGAGATTCAGAACGTTTGCTCTGGGACCTTCTTCATCAGTTAGCCTTTGCCCAGGCTAAAATGCAGGCGGCCAGGAGAAAGAAGGTGTGGGATGTGAGCTATTAGGATTTTTGGTCACATAGTTCTTCCCTCCCTCCCTCCCTTTTTCCCCGATGATAAATAATAATCTCATATGCCTTTTGAGTCACTTGGGACCTTGTTTTGTCCTCCCCTTCCCAGGAATACTCTAACAATGAGGGAAATAAAAACCTACACAGTATCATTCATCAAAAAGAGACGTGCTGGCGCTCGGTGGGGAGCCCCAAGGCAGCCCTGGCCGGGTGGATCTCGCCTCCCTCCTCCGCAGCATTTACAGGAAGCGGCAGGGACTGCGTGGAGATAATGGATGCTTCCGTGCCCCCCATTCTCCTTCTGTGAATCACCAGCCCTGGGATGCCGGCTGCCGTGCATGCTGACGTCTGCCAGCTCTGTCCCTGGCTTCCTGGCTTCCCAAAGTAGCGCAGACCCCGAGCCTTTCTCCTAGAGAGTCGTGGGAACCTGATGCAGCAGAATATGCTATTGTCACAGGTAGAAGAGGTTGACGCAGACTCACCGCAGCAGGACACCCACGATGCCCAGTCACCAGCACGCCCTTGATGTCATAAAACGCATTATGGCTATGGAAGAAAAAGATGAATTTGACATTGCAGTTTGAGGAACAAGAGTTTTATGCTGGGTCTCCCTTCCTTCTTCCCCAATCCTTCCTGTTCTTTCTTTTGCTTTAAAGATACAGAAAAATGGGGCGCCTGGGTGACTCAGTGGGTTCAGCCTCTGCCTTCAGCTCAGATCATGATCCCAGTGTCCTGGGATCGAGTCCCATGTCGGGCTCCCTGCTCAGTCGGGAGCCTGCTTTCCTCCCCTCTCCTCTGCCTGCCTCTCTGCCTGCTTGTGATCTCTCTCTATCAGATTAAAAAAAAAAAAAAAAAAAAAAGATACAGAAAAATGATGTCAATTTTATTGCAAAACCTCTTGAGAAACCAGGGTCTGTAAGACACTAATAATTCTCACGCTTGGGAGTTCCAGAAAAATAATAATTGTAACAGCTAACACTGAGACTTTGCCAAGGACGTTAGGTGTGTTGCCTCCCTCCGTCCCCGCGATGGTGCCCTAAAAATGGGTGTCCTCGTTCACTGCCCCATCCCTGCCCTGCTGACCCCTGATGCTCCCGGTATTCTGCCCACCTGCTCTGTCACCGGTGCCGCTGCGGGCCTGCGCTGGGGGCCGAGCATGGCACTGCCCACCTGCCGCGATGGTCAGCGAGACAGTGACCGCTCCGCCGCTGGCTCCGGGCGGGGCGCTTCGTCCGGGACGGGGTGGAAATGAACAGGTTGGATATGTGCCGGCAGGAAGATCGCGGTACTCCGCGAAGGGATTTTTGTTAATTTTGGCTCAGAGTAGGCCACCCGGTCATCCCGTTCCTGACGCGGCAGTCATTCCACTCAGTTCCGTTCGCGGATGAACGTGACGACCACGCTTTCCCAGGCAGCGGGTTCCTTTCTCTTTTTTAAAAACAGCTTTATTGGGGTAGAGTTGATATACCGTAAGATTCCCTTATTATTCCCTTATTATAAGTGTGTAATTTAATGATCTGTAGTGAATTTATAGAGTTGGGCCACCATCGCCACCATCTGGTTCTAGAACATTTCCTTGACCCCCCAAAGGTGCCTGATGCCCACTTAAAGTCACTCTGGGGGTTTCCTTTGCCCCCTCCTGCCCCTTGTTCTGGACTTTTAAACCATTTCCTAGGGAGGGAGGCAGAATTTGCACTGTGGCCCCCTGGTCTTTCTATGAGGATTCCAACAGATGTCACATAGATCAGTGTTGGAGATGCCCATGCTGGCGAGATGGTACTTGGACCTGAATCTATGCAGGTTCATGGGCCAAAGCATGCTGTCTTCTGGTCTGGGCCCTGCTAGGCTGTGTCCTGAGATCCTTGCTTTCCCCATTGGTCAGAATCCCACACATCTTTCAAGGCTGAGCTAAAACTCTACTCCTTTGCAATGTTTTCCCTTACCACCTGAACGCTCATTCCCACCTCTGACTTCTCACTGTCTTGTACTGTTTCTTTGACAATTTCTTCCCTTCCCATTTCTCTTTTCCTGGAAGTCCTATTAGCTAATACTGGATCCATGGATTAGTTTTATAGGTCTCTTATTTTTTCTATCATCTTTTTTATCTCTCGAGCGTGGGACCTGATTTTGGGTAGATTTTATTTTCCCAAACCTTATAATGAATATTCTGTTGGCAGTATTTTAAAATTTTTCAATAGCTCTTATTTTGATCTATGATTTTCTTTCTTTAGATAACATCCTATTTCCGTTTTATGGGCACAGTTGCTAATGAGAGTTTTCATTTTTTTTGAGTTCTTGTCTGTAACCTAGTTTTTCTTTATATTAGTGGGAGTCATTAAAAAAATGACTATTGAAAACAATCTCTATCCTGGAAGTTCATCCTTGTGTCCATTCAGAGTGGAGCACAAGGCAATGAAAGATCCTGTATGTGGGCAAAAGCTTTCCATTGGAGGGGGTTGCCTCTGCAAGATTGAGGGCATCCTAAATGCCAGAAGGCAGAGATGTTTCCAGACCCCATATGATTTGCCTTGAGGAGCACTCTAGTGATTAGCCTGGGGCAGGGGGAGGGGGGGGGCAGAGATTTCCAGGGAGCGCAGTGGGCAGAGCAGCAGTTCCTTGTACAGGCCTTCACCTCACTATCTCGATATTCCTGCTGTGTCTGAGTCCTCAATCTCCCCAGAGGGTTTGGCTTTTTTCTGGAATGTACTCCCTTCCATGCAGATTCTAAAGTCATGATTTCCTCCGATCTTTATTCTAAGATCTCTCCATCCAGCCTCTGTCTCCCTGATGTTTGTTGACTTCACTTCAACAATAGCCGTTCATTTATTTTCCTTACTGTGGTGGGCTTATGTCCTGCAACATTTTCTTGCTACCATATTAATGAAGACCAAGGAGAGGGGGGCACCTTAAATGCACATATTCAACCCTCCATTGAGACTGGAATTCCTCCCTTCGCTACCTGTTATTTAATTAAACTATTCAAATCAGGATAGTTTTCTGTTGATGGGACTAAATTCCAAAAAAAAAAATGTAAAGCTAGATTATGATCTCGCATGGGGATGGGATAGGGGTTGATTCTGTATTCCATAGAACCTGGCCCCAAACCTTTTATTCGGTATGTGCTCAATATATGTTTATCAATCAAGTCAGCTTTACCATGGAAGCCCATCGCGTTTTTATCTGTCCTCGCTAGCGTGATTTCTCATAGAATGGATTCGCACACATCTGGAGAGCCATTCGGACCTCCCTTTTATGGCCTTTTATATTTTTAGTCTTGACTATGCTCTTTGGCAGGATTTGGGAGTGATAAGAAAATAAGACTGAGTGCCCCCTGTGGAGAGACTCCTACTCTGTCATTTGTCTTCAAAGTTGCAGTCCTTTTCGCTTACTTTCCTCCCAGGTGAGAGCATAACCGGGGCATCTAAGTATCCCCTTATCTCTTTTTCTTTTTGTGTTCACCCCAGGGCGACTAGGGTATTTCCTCTGGAAGTCCCAGAGTTCCCCAAGTTAGGGGCACCTTTCCCTCTTTCCCCATGGCTGCGAACAACCCCCTCTCCATACTCTGGTTTGCTCTGGACATTTTTCCCCTCAAAAAAAAAAAAAAAATTAAATTGGTGGTTTCATCTCATCCAAATAAAAACCATCCAAGCAGAGCAGCGTGACATGGTCCTTAAATCCCGTAGGTCACATTTTTGGCAAATAGCTGCGTCCTGCGACTGTCATTCCCATGATGTCCGGCTTACTCATCATCCAATGCATGATATTTTCTTGTTCTGGAATGTTCCATCTCAATTAAAATTGGAGGAAAAAAAGTCGTCCTTTTACATTGTTAATAGAAAAAAAAAAAGTACATTGTGGAGACTTTTCTCATCAAGACTACAGAAGAGAGAAATTGCCTGCCCTGCCCTCCCACCCTGCACCCCCCGCATCCCCAGGGGAGACACATGGTCCAGAATGCAATCAGCTCAGGAGGAAAGCCGGAAGCAGTATTTCTTATTTGGAAAAATTCATTGCAATATCTTTCCTTTCTGTGCTTCAGGGACCAATATAACTACCCAATTAATTTACAACATCTATTCATACTTTTTGCCAAGTAATTCTTAACAAAACCACAATTTAACACATTTGGAATGAGAGGATCTGGTAGAAAGGACATTGATTTGGGGGTCAAAGGAAGACTTGGCTCTGAATGGTAACTCAGCATGGTTTTCTGTCTAATTATTGTGCTAAATTACAGATAGCACCAGACTTAACATTTTAACCCTTTTTAAGTGTACCGTTCAGTGGCATTAAGCTCATTCATGACAAGCCACGGCCACCACTATCCATGTACAGAAATTTTGCATCTTCCCCGACTAAACTCTGTCCCCACTGAACACTAACTCCCCATTCCTGCCCCTCCCCAGGTCCTAGTAACTAACATCTCTTCTACTTTTTGTCTCTGTGAGTTGAATTTGCCTGTTCTCAGCACCTCATGTAAGTGGGACGGTACATACTCGTTTTGTGTTTGTCTTATTTCACACAGAATCATGTCTTCAAGGTTCCACCCATGTTGTATATTGCATCAGAATTCTATTCCATTCTACAGTGGCTGGGCAGCTCAGTCAGTTACATGTATGCCTTTGGTTCAGGTTATGATCCCAGGGTCCTGGGATGGAGTCCCACATCGGGCTCCTTGCTCAGCGAGCGGGCAACCTGCTCTCCTTCTCCCTCTGCGGCTCCCTCAGCTTGTGCTCTCTCTTTCTGACAAATAAATAAAATCTTAAAAAAAAATTCTGTTCCCTTTAAGGCCGAATAGTGATCATTTGTATGTTTATACCACATTTTGCTCATAGAGTCATCTCTTGATGAGTATTTGAGTCATTTCCCTTTTTATTGTGGGGAATAATGCTGTTTTGCACATCGATGTAGAAATATCTGTTTGAGTTCCTGCTTTCACTTCTTTTGGGTGCATTCCCAGCAGTGGACTTGCGGGATCATATGGCAATTCTGCATTTTGCTTTTTGAGAAATCATTGAATTGCTTTTCAGTCAGCATCCTTTTATGGAGAAGACTTAGGCTCAGAGAGGTTAAGTTACTAGTACACAGAGCTGGTCTCAGAAGAGAGTAATTTTGATGAAAAGGTATGTAATATGCCTCAATAGTGCTTTAAATAGGCTCTTAATAATAATGTTTATTCTCTTCCCTTCTCCTTCTGACGGTAATTCAGGTATTGGGGTCTACAGCCTGAATTTACTTAAAATTCCACACTCTTTCATTTCTTTATTGATATCATGAAAACAATCCCCCTAATCTTGGCCAAAGGAGTCTCACACCTCAGAAGCACAAGCTCCTTTCTAACAATTCATGTGCTCATTTCAGGTTATTGTTCTTGGTCTATAATCTTTTCCAGACTTCGGTGGCTGCAGTTAGTGAATATTGTTTGGGGGTTCTTGAGAGTAATAGGACTGCTTTATAGAGGATGGTAATGTAGAGTTTTCACCAGTTAAGACGGATCTAACACCTTTTTCCCTCCCCAATCCCAAATACACAGAATAGAAGTAGTGAGATCCTACTGAACGCAGTCGGACCGAAAAGGACTAAAGCAAAGGTGTGTGAAGTCGAATTTAGAGGCCCCCTTGCCTTTCTTTGTCTCGGGCCTCGCCCCTTAGTGTCCACCTTCAGACCTTTCTTCGAGGCCTTTCTCCTCTGCCCTTGCCCTTCAACACCTGTCTGTAGGTTGGTGTGATTGGAAACAAAGCTGTTGCCTCTCCCAGGAGCTTTTATACCTAACAACCTCAGATGCGTGTTTCAGAACTCCCAAGGGCTGAGTTTTGGGAGCCGAAGGTGGGAGAGCCTCTCCTGACGTCACCGAACTCATGCATCGCAGGACATGGATCTTAGCGACTGATGCTACCCACCGTGTTTCCGGACACGGGGACTTCAACCGGATGAAGGTGCTGATTAACGGGCCATTTGGGAGTCATCAAGACTGCGAGTAGCCTTCAGTGTTGTCCTTGAGGGGCCACGTGGAAATTCATTTTTCTCCTGAAAAAGGTTGAGAACCATCTCGGCCAAAGACGGTCTGGGAAGTCAAAGGATGGGGAAGAGAAACGTCTGGCTTTGGGGCTGTGAAGAGACCAGTCAGTAGACGCATTTCATGCCCGCTGGGACCCAGTTGACTGCCCGGAGGTGTAGTTCCCAGACTGTCCACAAGATGGTGCAGAAAGTCTGCTCAAAGCCTGTCCTCGGGCGAGCTCTGCAGCCTCCGCCAGAGTCCTGGTGAAATGATAAACCGGTTAGGTCAGCAGGAGGAAGCCTTCACGGAGGCAAAGATGCTTTTTGACATTTTAAGCATTCAGACTGAAATGTGATTAAAAATGGATTGGGTTCCTAATAAATTAAATGCAATTAGTCATTTCATTTAATTTGTACCAAAGCTTCTTGTCCAGTGCGTGGTCTAGGCAAGGGACCAGTGTCAGATAGGGAGAAGAGAAAGGAGGGCTGAGCCCGACCCCGTGTCAGGGATGCAACAAGGCACCCCCTGTTCCTAGACAATCTTGATGCTGAACTGGGGATCTGCTCATTCATCACTGTGGGCATTTACTCCAGACAGCACTTACCTGTGTACTGTGGGAACAGCAATAAAAAAAGAAAAAATCCCAGCCCTTAGACAGCTTGCTTCCTGTTGGGAGGATCAGATAACAAATCAGCTAAGGAAAATAAGTATCATGCCAGATGGTGATACACACTATGGAACAAATATGAAAACCTATAAGTGGAGATGGGGTGGGGCAGCTACAATTTTAAATAGTGTGGCCATGGGAGGTCTCTCTGAGAAGGTGACATTTCAGTAAGACCTAAAGGGTCTTGGGGCAAGTTCTAGGGACTTGAGGGGCAGATCATTCTAGGCAGAGGGTACAGCAGAGGTCCTGAAGGCCAGGGTGATGCAGAGAGGGGAGAGTTGTAGGCTATGAGTCGCAGAAACACTGTTGGGGTTGATTAGGGGATTTTGAAGCAGATGGATTATATAAAACCTTATCAAGACACTGTAAGAACTTTGGCTTCCACCCTGGGATTGATAGGAAGGAGCCTTTGGGGGATTCCCAATAGAGAAGTGACATGATCTGGCTTACATTTTGAAAGGATCCCTCTGGCTTCTGTCCTGAGAAGGGGCCAGAGGTGGAAGCAGAGGGACCAGTGTGATGTTCAGGGTGAGAGATGGTCGTAGCTGAAGCCGTCCGTGGTGACAGCAGCGGTCACATTTGGATACATTTTGGGTCAACAGGATTTGATGGTAGATTGGCTGAGTGTTTGAGAGGAAGAGAGGCGTCAAGGACCATTGCGACGTTACTCCCATGAGCCACTAGGCTGAGCTGGCCGCTAGCAGAGATGCGTTAGGGGAGCAGGGGTTTTGAGGAAAGATCAGGAACTCCGTTTCGGATATGGTGAGTCAGGGATGCTCTGGTGATGTCTGGAGGATGGATCCTGGAGACCCAGAGAGGGTAGTGTCCTAGAGACCAAGGAGGAAAAAGGCCAAGGAGGAGGGACATCAGCAGTGTCAAGTCCCGCTGCTGGGCCCGCACACAGCTCACATGCCCAACATTTCTCAAACTCTCTGCTGCAGAAGTTTGGGGTCGATAATCTTTTTCTGGTCGGGGTCCTCCTGTGCATTGCAGAATGCTTCACATCGCCCCTGGCGTCTACCACTAGATGCCTCCCTCCCAGCTGCGCCAACCAAAAATGTCTCCAGACGGTCCTACCCCGCTGATGAGAACCGCTGCTCATGGTCTGAAGAGCTCACATCCAGGGGAATAGGGATCTTTGCCAACCGAGGGGAGAAGAAAAAGCTTCTGGGCAATTTGACTTTAAAGCTTGAGTAGAGAGTAACCGAGGCAGGGTGGGCCCAGGCGACTCAGCTCAGGGAAAGTTCCCGATGCTTGATAAAACGCCTCCACGTAGAGACCAACATCTCCTTTTGGAGTCATGGAAACAGTTACGTATCGTTGTCACCATCTCTTGTTTTAGGCACAGGCGTGGTTTCCATGACATCTTTCTTCCCCACAAAGGAGGACGGGAGATTACAGGATTTTTTTTCCTCTGAAGGATGATTTAGGGAGGTTTAGGCCTGACAAGGCCTAGTATACCATTTTAAAAACTGTGATTAAAAAAGAAAAACTACTCCTCCACCCTCCATACCTCTTCCGCCTCCCCACGCCTGGCATCTTTCCAAAATGATAAAAGAGAAGCTTGTCTTTTCCCCAGCTTCTAGATACAAGGTCAGATTGTTTTTTCCCTTGTTGGAATAAAAGATTAATTTATTGCTTTGCTTAAATCTGACTCAAAAATCTCTCCTCTCCTACAATATACACGTACACAGAGTTGAAATACAGCACTCTCTCTCTCCTTTTATTAAGTAGTACTCCACGGGCTCATTAGGAATTTTCCTGAGCACCTATGGGAGTGATTGTTTTTCTGGACGTTTATTTTTTTTTTTAAAGATTTTATTTATTTATTTGACAGACAGAGACACAGCGAGAGAGGGAACACAAGCAGGGAAGTGGGAGAGGGAGAAGCAGGCTTCCTGCTGAGCAGGTAGCCCCATGCAGGGCTCGATCCCAGGACTGTGGGATCATGACCTTAGACAAAGGCAGACACTTAACGACTGAGCCACCCAGGTGTCCCTGTTCTTCTGGACATTTAGCCACTATGTTCAGGGACAAACTCATGTTGCGTTTATAAGATTCTCAACAGGAAAAGTGTTCAGCATGAGAACGAGTCATTGGATTCCATTTCGAGAGAGGAGAAGTCCAAACACAGCTCAAGGTAAAGGCCAGGGGCACCTGTTGTTTCTTGCGTTGTTGGTTTTAGCCGTTCTGACAAGTATGAGGTGATACCTAATTGTAGTTTTGATCTGCATTTCCTGATGAAGAGTGATGTTGAGCATTTTTTCATGAGTCTGTTGGCCATCTGTATGTGTTCCTTGGAAAAATGTCTATTCATGTTTTCTGCCCAATTTTTAATTAGATTAAGTATGTTTTGTTTGTTGAGTTTTGTAAGCTTTTTGTAGATACTGCATATTAACCCTTTATCAAATATGTCATTTGAAAATATTTTCTCCCATTCTGTCGGTTGCCTTTTAGTTTTATCGATTGTTGGAATGGACTTTTTGCAGCAGAAGAGCAGGAAAACTCGTGGATGAGTAGTAGAAGAGACTGGCTATTGGTGTCACGTTATCTTCTTGCTGGGCAGGCTTCCCAGTGGTGAATTATAAGGAGGACTGTTACTGAGGAGATGGCAGTCAGGTGCAAATTCCATAAAGCTGGGCATGGAGATGGCCCATTCCAGGGGTTCTCAAAGTTGGTCACCCATCACAGTCACTAGGGGGTGCTTCAATCAATAGGCCCACCTCTATACCTCTAGGTCAGTCCATATGGGGTAACCTCACAGTGTCTGTAATTTATAAATGTTTCCCAGGTAATTATGGCCAGCCCTGGATTCCACATTGGGTTTTAGGAGTTATTTGCCTAATTTTCATAGAAACGAAGGGGTTCTAGGTCTTAGACAAGGATGAAGTTCTGGAACTTGGTGACCCTTGGTGACCATGACTTTCCATTTTTTGTTTTGTTTTGTTTCTTTAAATCAACAAGTTTGTATCTAAATGAAGATGATAAGATGAGAATAGATGTACAACTGAGAACAACAATTTTTTTGGCTTTTTGTTTTAAGGTGACTTCTGTTGAGCACGTGGCAAACTTCCGCCTTCCTCTTTTTCATTCTTCCACTTTGTCTGGGCCGTGAGCGCAGGGATGCAGCACTGTCTGTGCTTTGGTCCAGTGATTCTGTGTCAAAAACCCCAGGGGCCTAGGTCAGAACCAGTCACTGCAACTCTGCTGACCCAAGTGGTTAATATACATTGATATGCATCTGTCCTTCACCGACAGTGATATGACTTCATGCCCTCTCTCTTTTGAGGTCAGTCAGCCTCAAAGAAAACACCCATCTCTCATATCATACCATTTAGAGCATCCTCGGTAGGCAAGGTGAGATAACTCCATTCACCAGGGATGGGAAAAGCCAAGAGTCACGGTCACTGCCACTCCGTTTCTTTTTCGTTGACGATTGTGCAAACTTTGTTAAATCCCACTCTTCTTGGAGGATGTGCCTTGACTGCCTTGTGTCTGCCTTGTCTCTCCTTAAGGCAATATGCTGGCACCAATCTGAGAGATCCTTCTCCATTGGCAGTAGAAAGAACGAGACTGATGGAGAAGCACCCTTCAAAGATCTTAGTTTACTTTAGAACTGTAAACACATAATGGCGTGCGATATAAATAGTTTATTTATTTATTTATTTGGGAGGGAGAGATAGTGAGAGAGAAAGCATGAGCAGTGGGGAGAGGGAGAAGCAGGTTCCCCGCTGAGCAGGGAAGCTGGCCCAGGGCTTGATTCCAAGACCCTGGGATCATGACCTGAGCCAAAGACAGATGCTCAACTGACTGAGCCACCCCGGTGCCTCAGTGATATATGATATTTAAAGGAGTGTGTCCTATGTAGGGCCTTAGAGCTTCCTGTGAGATCCTAATTAGCCTCTGTCAAAGAGCCATCTTCTAAGCTTGAATGTAGAAATCTGTACGTATGGCCATCTTTTTTTTTTTTTCATTTATTTATTTTCAGCATAACAGTATCATTATTTTTTCACCACACCCAGTGCTCCATGCAATCCGTGCCCTCTATAATACCCACCACCTGGTACCCCCCCCGACCTCCCACCCCCCCCGCCACTTCAAACCCCTCAGATTGTTTTTCAGAGTACGTATGGCCATCTTATTAATAGTTTCCTCTGTAAGCAGACATCCCTTCTTCTCTCCCTGGGTGGTGTAATGATGGCAAAATGTTTCTACTCTATAAAAGAAAGAGGGTCAGATAAAGAGGCATTCTCAGAGAATAATAAAAATAGTGCCATTAGCGCTTCTTAGGAACTAGATACTACACTAAACCGTATGCATGCTTTATCTCATTTAATTCCCAAACACTCATGAGGTAGGTACTATCACTACTCCCATTTTACAGATGAGTACAACTGAGGCTTAGATGGGGTTCCAAAGCTTAACTGAGCCTGGTGAGGGGCAAAGTGAGGCAAAAACCAGATCTGCTGGACTCTAAATTTGTATCAGCAAAACATCTTTGCAACACTGCCCTCTCGGAGGTTTTCCCTTGAGCATGGCAGTGAAGGGCGTGGGTCCACAGGCAGCCAGGCCCTGTGATTCCCACACATCGTACCAAGAGCACCCGTGTGCAGGTGAAGACGGCTGAGGGCACACGGTGGCTGTCGGGCTGGTCGGGGCTGTGGGGATGGAGGGAGAATGCGAGAAGGTAAAAGCCTTTATTCCTCTCGCTCAGCCATGTCTTCCATATGTCCATTAAGAGACTGTCAAAGAACAACACGATCTAATCTCATCACCGCAGGAAATCCAGTTCGAGATGAACTCCAGAAGACCCACCAATGTTATTGTCATCACCATGGAGGGCTTTAGCCCGTTAGGTAACATCAAGCCCCTGACATGTAGCGGATTTCTTAATTAGCAGCTAGAGAAGTGAAGAGAGCTCCTCACCCCACATTGTCCTAATGGCCAATCCGGTTGCTCTCAGGGCAGACGCTGTCTATTCTGAAAACCTCACACTGCGGCCGGCGCTTTCATGATCACCCAGGAAACTTCCAAACATCTTTAAAAGATGTGACTTTCCTGTAAGATTTATTTCCACTAATGAGACCCAAGGGCAAGGTGACCTTGCCTCTCTTCTCTGGCGCTCCATTTCTATCCTTCGCCGTCTGCTGTTTATACCGGCACAAGGGCTGTCTTCACCTAGCCCCTGCTTCGCTGAGATGACTTCTTGAATTTTAAACACTTTATTTTTACTTCTCTCAGAGAAGCAGTGATAACTCAGGCCCCAGATGATGGGACTCGATGTGACTCTGCAAGGCGCCCCGCCCCGCCCCGCTTCCCCTGCCGCCGCACCCCATCAGGGTCTGTCCTGCAGCGGACATGCTGCTCCCGGCTCCCAGGGACACCTGCTGCCTCTCTGGCTTGGGAGGTCTGGGCGGGCGGAATCAAGATGAACTGGTCTGGTGTCTGCCCTCGGGGACCTTACCACCCAGCAGGGAGCAAAAGCATATCCGTGAGCACCAAACCAGGAAGAGTGGAGGGATGTCTTAAGAATGCTTTTCGCTAAAATGCTGCAGAAATCAAGAGGAGGAGAAAGTACTCCCACAGAAGCCATGTCCCTCAGATGCATTCTAGAAACCTGTCCCTCAGCACCGCCATTGGCCCTGAAGACCTGACTGGAATTCTTTGCTATGAGTGACGGTTTGTTGAAAACCGAGTCATTTGACTTAACCTCGGGCACGTGTCAGTTTCCCTTTTCCTTCATTCAGCTCATTTCTCCTCCGCATTTGCTGGGCGCCCCTGAAGGTCGCCCCGTTGTCTGAGTCAGCGGGCAACAAGGCCAGGTGGAATCAGGCCACTGGGGGGCTATATCTAAAGGGCCTGGAAGAAAGAGCCCCCAGCTTGCCCAGGATGCTGAGTGTGCTGTCTGCGCGGGACTCGTGCTTAGCTTGGATGGAGACTTGGAGCTCTCCAGAGGGTTTTCGATCTGCCGCCTAGTTTCTAAACCCCAGATGTCGATGCCAGGACTGTTCTGTGTCGGTTACGCCCGCTTGTGGGGCGGGAGGGTCTTTCTCCTCACGGCTTCGTCATCCTTGTTCATCTAAAGTCTTGAAGACCTACTCTCAGCTGGCCTGCACGTCCCTTCCTGTATTGCTTGCTCCCCCCTCTGTTTTAAAAATGTTTTTTTTTTTATAAGATTTTATTTATTTATTTGAGAGAGTGGCAGGCAGAGGGAGAGGGAGAAGCAGGCTCCCCACGAGCAGGGAGCCGGGCATGGGACTCAATCCCAGGACCCTGAGATCATGACTTAAACCCAAGGCAGATGCTTAACCCACTGAGCCACCCAGACTGAGTCATCCTCCTGCCCCATTTAATTCGTTTCTCTCAATATCACATCTGTAAGCTTTAACCACGTCGTGTGTGTCATTAGCTTGTTCTTTTCACTGAAGCGTGGTGTTCTATTTTACGAATATTTCACCATTTATCTATTCATTCTAGAGTTCGTGGGCATGTAAGTTGTTGACAGTTTGGACCCATTCTACCTGGAGCTGCTGCGAAGGCTCCTTTGGTGGACATGGACATTCTGGGGTATATGCTCATACCTCCTAGGTACACACACACCTGTTGCTTTTGTAGGCTTGCCACATGTTTTCCCAAAGCGATTGTGCAAATTTACACACCCACCTGCGAGGCGGTGAGAGAATTCCAGTTGCCTCTTATTTTGACCAACACTAAGTACAGTGGCATTTTCAACTGTAGCCATTCTGGTGGTTACATAGTAAGGTTTCCCTGTGCTTTAACCCACATTTCTCTGATGACCGATGAATCTGAGCACTCTTTCGTGTAATTTGTTGGCCATTCTGACATCCTTTGTGGCATGAACTGGCATGCCTTTGACCTGCTTTGTGATTGTTCACTCCTTTTTGAGTTGTAAGAGTTTTTTCTGAAATATATATTTTGGACGTGAATGTCCTGTTGCTTTTTAAAGATTTATTTATTTATTTACTTCACAGAGAGAGAGAGAGAGATCACAAGCAGGCAGAGAGGCAGGCAGAGAGAGAGAGAGGAGGAAGCAGGCTCCCTGCTGAGCAGAGAGCCCGATGCGGGACTCGATCCCAGGACCCTGAGATCATGACCCGAGCCGAAGGCAGCGGCTTAACCCACTGAGCCACCCAGGCGCCCCTCCTGTTGCTTTTTAAAAAAAAAATCCCAGATCATCAGAAGCCTCCCAGACACGGCCCGTGACTTTTGCCTCGTCTTGCACCATTCATCCTCTCTCTTTGCTCTCTGTCCCTTCCGTTTCTCCTCCACATTTCCCTAACCTCAGGCCCTTCGCCTCCACTATTCGCGCTGACTCATCCTACTACTGATGGACATGTAGGTTCTTTTCCTCAACAACCAGTTTTTCCTTCTCTTGTTACGCAGCCAACTGGTACTTACCCTGGCAGTGTCAGCTTGAACTTTATTTCCCCTTAGAGACACCGAGTGAAATCTTTCTATTAAATGTTCTTGTCCCACCTGTATGTCATCTTCCTACTATTTATTGCAAGTTTCAACAATTATTCGGAAGATTCTTTGGAGGATCTGCCGCGTCAGTTCCACCAGAAACTTCCGGGGCGTTAGGACAGAAACTGTTTTGCTCCCTATTGAGTCCTCCACACCCAACACAGGGCTTGAAGTATAGAAGTTGCTCAACATATACTTTTGAGAACATGCAAGCGTGATAACATGAACAAAGCAATATGTGAGCTCAGCTCTGTCTGCTTCCACAGTCTGAGTTATCTCTGTTACCAAGAAGGCTGCATTGTTGCTGGAAACTGCGCAGGGAGAAAAGTCTCTAGAATTATGTATGGATCAGAAGCCTCTTTGATCCCAAATGCAAGCTCCCATGCACAGCGATTACGGTGCTACTACAGACCTAGGGCCTGGGAGAATGGTAAAGTGGAGGGTGAGAAGAAGAGTAAGGTATTGTGGTTGGAGTAAGACTGTAAGGGCGGGGTAAAGGAGAGACAGGAGAGGGAGAGAGGAGGAAACCATCCTAGGTGGATAGAGCATTGCAGAAGCCACTTTAGATACTACCCATGACGGCAGTGTCTCGTGAGCAGGAGGTCTGTCTCATGGCAGAGGGGAAGAGGGAAATCACAGGATGGTCAGTTGCACTTAGAAATATACATGACGCCAAATTTGCTGAATAAGGGCTTGGGAATGCCAAGGTATTTTAAGGACTTTAAGACTATCTCAGGTAGTGATGAGTCTTTGGGAATTAAAATATAGCCCAGGACTGTTTCCAGCCAGATGGCCCTTGGAGTCTTGTGGTACTTTAAAATTTGAGAAGGGTGTTTACTAGGGGAGTGACAACGTCCCCATGGCAGTGCCCAGTGCCCTGGTGCTTTGGTGTAATGCGATTGAGCTGTTGGACACCTAGACTGGAACAGCATGTTTTGAGCAGAGACTGGACCCCACAGCCCTGGGAATTTCCAATCCCTGTGAGTGACCAATGGATCAGATTGTGCATCGGAAACTAGACTCATGGATCGTACCTCTGGAGGATGCACTGACTGCTACTGTTCTGATCTGGGTAGATGCTCTGCTAATCTGCAAATATATGTCCTAAGAGGACCATCGAGTCCACTGCTTTCTGCCATTCAGATAGTTTTAAAAAATGAAGCAATAGCAAATGCACAGTGACATTCATGTGGAAGGGCTTTGAACACTTTCTGGTGTTAAGATATTGTCTTTTCTACCCAAAAAGTTTGGAAGCCATCTCAGCTTATTGAACTTAAAGAATGGCTAGGGGTCCAGATGTGCCTTCGGATGTTGGGCGGTTGAGGAGATGGTGCTCCCAGGAGAGGCAGTGGCTGGGCTCACGTCTGGTTGCTGCTGGTGGAAAAACTACCCGGGACATGAGGACACACTCTCACCGGAAGAAAGGAATCTTCTCTCAGTTTCATTTGGAAAAGGGGGTTGCTTTCATCTTCTACTAAACAGATTAGAAATAAAAGTGGCAAGGAAAGAGATTCAGAAAGAGATTCAAACCCCCCAACAAACAAAAGAAAACAAGAGAAGCTAATATAAGACAAATCCACCATCATTTCTTGAACATAGCGTGTTTCTATTTCTGGTTCTCAAATATTAATTTAAGGAATTTTCAAAAGATTAAAAATAAACTTCTATGTTGTAAGATTAAGGAGAATTTCCCATATAAAATAAAATAAAAAAAGCTCAGATTAAAGAAAGCGACATTGCCAACCGGCTTTCTCCCACTGGCTATGACTTTCGAACCCAGAGGCTCTGATGGAACAACTTCAGAAGACTCTCGTCTTTTCAAGTCCCGTTTCTGCAGTGAGGCCGAGGGCAACAGTGAAGCCAGAGGCCACCTGTTTGGCCGGTGGAGGACATGTCAGTCTCTTGCACTTGGTGTAATCATTTTGATTTTCACACGCGACCCACAGAACTGAGACGAGCCCCATGCCTTACAGAGACAATTCCCATTTACAACACACCAACTGCGGTTTTCATCTCTTCCTGCTCTTGCTTTTTCTTTTAATCTTCGAAGGTAGCCTGGCCTGTTTGGAAACCTGACATCTGTGCTTTGAAGTCTGGGGGAGCGAAGGAGTCTCGGAGGCATGACAAGACATCTTTCCAGGGAATCAGGCTGTATTTTGACTCACACGAAGATTTTCAGATTTTGAAGCCTTGTTTATCTACTAGGGCTCCCATTTGAAAAGTTATAGTCAGTAGACATCTTCTGATCTCAAGAAGCACATATTGTAAGTTCTGGGTCACTCACCTTCCCACGGGGTCCTTGGTTTTCCCAGAACCTTTGTTGCTCTTAGCAAGCCTTAACAAAACCACTTCCTCTGGATGCCTGCCTCCGTCTCCTGCTCCTTACTGTCTTCTCGGCAGACCTTTCCTACGGCTTTCATATTAGTCGCTGTCTCTGCGGCTCGCCTCTCCCTCTACCTGCTCCCTTAATAACTTGACTTTGCCCCATGTCCTCGTGAGGGGGAAGAGCAGAGGTGGAGAAATGCTCATGTCAGTCATGAGTCTTGGGGGATTTCCAGTAGCTCTGAGTGCCTCATTCGAGGAGTTCTTTGCTTTTCTCTCTCTCAGCAAAGTGCTTTAAATAGCAGATGTTTCACAGAATTCCAGTTGCCAGCATGGGAGCCATTTCTGTGTGGCCAGGGGAAGATCCCTCCCCACATAGCAATGACCTTCCCTTTGAAGCTAATGTGTGCCTCTCACTTTCTGCAACCTTGAACTTTCACTGTTGTTGATTTGACTGGCCAGCCTAGGGCTTCGTCATCCGAATATGAATGTGCACAAAGGTTCTGTGACTATCTCTGTCCCATGTAAGAGCAGTGGTATTGGTGTTGAGGAAAAGAGCCAAAGTTCTGGGGTCAACAGGGCCAGACTGCAGAGAATCGTGGATGACTCGCTGTGTGACCTTGAGCAAGGCAGTGAATGGGTCTGTGTCTCAGCTTCCACCTCTGCAAAATGGGTATAGTAACAAAGCCTACTCCTAGACCATTAAAAAGATTATAGGAGATAGTGCATATGAAGTGCATATGAAGAGCTTAAAATAGTTTGTGACACATTTTAAATGGTCGAAAGAGGTTAGCTGTAGTCAGAATAGAAGTAGAGGGAGGTTTAATTCCATTTATAAAAATCAGTCAAGTCTGGAAACTCCCAGACTTGAAAGAGGTATACAGTTATGATTGCCAAATCTCATTCTTTTTTAAAAATTATTTTTATTGAAATAAAAAGTATTATTTGCCCCAGGGGGACAGGTCTGTGGATCATCAGGCTTACACACTTCACAGCACTCACCATAGCACACACCCTCCGACGTCCATAACCAAACCACCCTCTCCCTACTTCCCACCCCCCAGCAACCCTCAGTTTGTTTTGTGAGATTAAGAGTCGCTTATGGTTTGTCTCCCTCCTGATCCCAACTTGTTTCATTTTTTCCCTCCCTACCCCTCAAACCCCCACCCTGCCTCTCAAATTCCTCATATCAGAGAGATCATATGATCATTATCTTTCTCCGATTGACTTATTTCACTCAGAACAATACCCTCTAGTTCCATCCACATTGTTGCAAGTGGCAAGATTTCATTTCTTTGATGGCTGCGTAGTATTCCTTTGTGTATATATACCACTTCTTCTTTATCCATTCATCTGTTGATGGACATCTAGGTTTTTTTCCATAGTTTGGCTGTTGTGGACATTGCTGCTATAAACATTCGGGTGCACGTGCCCCTTCGGATCACTATGGCCAAATCTCATTCTTGTCCTGCCAAGTACATGTCAGGCCCATAGCTCTGTCCTTCTTTCCTCTACCTGGGGCACATCCTAATTGAAAGGCAAGAACAGCCTCAACTAATAATGGTAACTTTATTTCTGAAGATAAAACAGAACTTTTGAGAGAATAATTGGTGCGTAATCTTAATTCAGGATTGTTTGAAGTTTATTCTCATATTCTGCGTGGGTTGTCACCATCACGTCATCACCATCACCGTCAACACCATCGTCACCATCACCATCAACACCATCGTCACCATCATCACCATCATCACCACAACCACCATTGCCATCATGATCAACAATGACAAACCACCGCCACCACCACCACTCACTTGCCTTGGAAGAGCCTAGTTCAGGCTCAGGATGAGATAATTTTTAATAAAGATAAGCAAAGAGGGGCGCCTGGGTGGCTCAGTGGGTTAAACCTCTGCCTTCGGCTCAGGTCATGATCCCAGGGTCCTGGGATTGAGCCCCGCATTGGGCTCTCTGCTCAGCGGGGAGCCTGCTTGCCTTCCTCTCTCTCTGCCTGCCTCTCTGCCTACATGTGCTCTCTGTCTGTCAAGTAAAAAAAAAAAAAAAAAAAAAAAAAAAAGATAAGCAAAGAAAGCACACAACCCTTGCCTTAGGATGTAGATATCCTCTCGTCTGATTCCACATCCCAATATTAGGGAAAAAAGTTACCTTGGGAACTTGAGCCACAAATAAGGTGAAGCCCTCTTCTCCAAACTTATGCCACTGCCTTACAGACCCTCCCCATCTCTGGCTGGACTTCTCAGTACCTCCTCACTAGATCCCCTGCCTCCAGTCCTGCCCTGACAAGTTATCCTCATCATCACAGTTAGAGGAATTGTTTTAATATGCAAATTTGATCAGGCTGCTTTGTAACTTGAAACCCTTCCATTCCCCTAATTTCCTAGAGACACGGGTCCAAGGCTCTAAATAGAGAGCGTCCTTGCCCTGACTTGCCCTGACTTGCCCTGGCTTCTACATACGTACACAGTCTCGTCTCTTAGATTGCTGTTGAATGCAGTCTCCTGAACACACAAGTGATTTTTCATCTTCTCTTGTTTTAAGATGATCTTACTTTAGCCTCCTAAGCTCTTTCCTTTTTTTTTTTTTTTGACTGCATAGAGAATTACTATTTATCCCTTAAGAGCCAGCTCAAATGTCACCCTTTCCAAGAAGATTTCCTCCATATCTCCAGGGACAATTAAGGGTTTATTCCACTGCATTCCCACAATGCCTTGCTCCTATCCATATGAAAATGTTAAGGCACATAAACAAATTATTATAACACCGGGATTCCGAGGATAGCGGGATCTGTACTCTGCCCAACTTGCTATCTCACGCAGAGGGCTGGGTATAAAGTTGATGTTTAATACTTATTGAAAGTGTAATAACATGTTATGTTATTTAAGATAAGCCCTAAGGACAAATGCCAAAAGTTTGTTTTTGTGATGAGAAAGTTATACTTTTTTTCCTCCTGAGAATTCTTTTCCCATCTTTGGTGCGAAAGGGGTGGAGGGCAAAGCAGCTAAGCAGGCTATGAACGGCAGAGACAGGGAGGGAATTAGAAGAAATTTCAGTGTCGAAACTGATAATGGGAACTGAAAGGAAGAGAAAACAAAGTTATCCCTCTTTATATTCGGGTATCAGGTTCTGGGCCAGAGAGAAAAATTCCCATGGATTTCCAAAGAGCGAGTGGAGGTCTATCTCAGTCTGGCCCTGTGGCAGGGCAGGGTCCGTCTGTCCCCGCTTCCGCGGGAAGAGAGAACACGTGAGGTCTCCCTGTACAAAGTTCAGAAGGGACTCGGGCATCCACACTCCAGCTGTCTCCCCATTCTGTTTATTTTCCTTTTCATGCTCCCTCCCAGCACTTCGAAACCTTCCCTTTTAGGCTGTTCCACTGAAGACGGCTGGAAAACACAACCCTGGTGACACCAAGGTCCTTCGGGGCCCATTCAGCCTTCCATGACTCCCAATCCTAGAGCTAGAATTGACTTGTCTTCCATGGACGACTCATTTTGCCTGAGGACGAAGTGTCCAGGGTCTTGGCTGAGCTCAGTAGCCATTTGGAAATCTGCTGGCTTTTCTAGCGGAAGGACTGGGTCGCCATCCATGTGGGTCAAAGAGGATTAGCACTGTTGATCTGCCTAAAGTGGGGGCGTGAGTTTTGGTGATGAAACTTTAATCCTGTGTCTTTTTGCCCTTTATTTGTGAATAGAGTCTGGAAACGGTGTTCTTGGAACATGGTCTGTTGTCAAGAAGAGGTTAGGGTGGAGGCAAGAGAGTGTGGAACCGGCTGCCCAGGCACTGACGAAGGTCTTTCCAAGGAGCTGTGCCACTGGGTTTAGCTCTGGAAATAGATGCTACCTCACTCCCAGTAGCTTCTACTTGGGAAGGGATAAAGGTGTACGGTGGTTCCTCTTCTCTGTTCCAGAATAACGACACACGATTCTCTCCTTTTAGGGCCATAGATCCAAAGAGCCTGAAACTCCTGAAATGGAATCTGGGTAACCACGGGCTCTATTTCAACGGGTCATTGCCTGCTTCCTTCATTCCACTGTTTAAGACTCCATCCCCTTGGGGTGCCTGGGTGGCTCAGTTGGTTAAACAGCTGCACTTTGGGTTAGGTCATGATCCCAGGGTCCTGGGACTAAGCCCTGCCACTCTGCCTACTTGTGCTCTCTCTCTATCTCTCTGTCAAATAAAGAAATAAAATCTTTTTTTTTTTTTTTTTTTTAAAG
The DNA here is from genome assembly GCF_011764305.1 of Mustela putorius furo. Classification (NCBI taxonomy): domain Eukaryota; kingdom Metazoa; phylum Chordata; class Mammalia; order Carnivora; family Mustelidae; genus Mustela; species Mustela putorius. The sequence continues at coordinate 26,441,207 of NW_025421341.1, forward strand.
ACTCCATTTCCTAGAGCGTTGATCCTTGTGCGATTTATCCCTATTTGCCTTTTTCCTAGGAGTGTCTTAGGTTCCTACCCATAAAGGGAAGATAAGAATCAAATAGTAAAATATTTAAGCTTCTAGTTAATAGACGAGATCAGGCTCATTCAGGGTGGTATGAGTGTAGACTAAAAAATTTCCAGTTAGTAGAACATTCTCACCAGACCATGTTCCATGTTCATGGTCTAACTATAGCACAGAGACAAAGATCGTGATTTTCCTCCAGGCTGTAGCACTCCCCCTTCCCCATGAATCCCCCATAGTGTGTGCATTCAGCTTTTTTAAAAAAAAAACTTTTGAAAATTTTTATTTATTTATTTGAGAGAGAGAACAAGCTCACAAGGGGCAGAGGGGAAGGAAAAGGGAACTTCTCGCCTAGTAGGGAATCCCGACCGGGGGACTTGATCCTAGGACCCTGAGATCACGACCTGAGTGGAAGGAGGGTGCTAAACCGACCCAGCCACCCAGGTGCCCCTCGCATTCAACTTTTTTTTTATGATTAGAGTTCTTTAAATGTAGGCAATGTCTCATCCGTTCATTTGTTTATTCATTTATTCATGTAAAATGTTTTGAGTGCCTTTATGAGCCAGTTTCTCTACTAGGAGCTGAAATAGAGCAGGGGACAAGTCAGAGGGTCTTTACCCTCCTGAGGCTCCTAACAATGTCCTTTGGGACAGTAGGTTGAACTCTCTATTATCTCTGCAGCACCATATTTCCGTTGACTTCTGTTTTTCCTCTACTCTTGGTCGTGGCAGTCCTGTGGGTCCGAGCAGCTGGACCACCATGCCTCCCCCCATCTCACCTCTTCCGGCACCGGGAGAAGCCGCCGGGTTTCCTGGGGCTTCCACTTCTACAACTGTATTATCAACAAGCTGGTGGTCACCCACACTGTGAGTGCTTTTCTGTTGATTTTTAGTGTTGCAGCTGTTCTAGGAAGCACCTGTGGGGCTTTTGACCAGTAGTGTTTCATGCCCTCTGTCCATCTGTCCACTGTCCCAAAGGGTGTGGGGGGGGAGGGTACTACCTGCTCGGAGATGGGGATGCTCAGCCACCAGGTGGCCTGCAGGTAGAATCCGGGCTTCCCTCTCCCATCTTTGCAGAACTTCATCTGCTCCGTCTCAGATGAGAGGAGACCACCCGGCGCTGGCTGCTCTTAGTCCACTGCAGCCAGCTCTGGTAATTTTCCTCTGTGAGAAAAGGGGCTGGTTGCCAGCCTTCGCCTGTGATCCCTCGGCTGTCCCTTCCAGTGTCAGCTGATGCAATTAGGGCTTTTGATTTCCTTTTCCTTTATCTTCTCTGACACAGAGCCACCAGGGAAAAGAGGCTTGAAACTTTCAGGTTATCCCAGGCAACTGAGAAATATTGACAGATACAAAAATATTAGACTCGCTGAATCCTGGGACCTGAATCACAGTGATATGCTAATACTTATGAATACATCATACATATGTAGATTTGTGTGTATGCTTGCGAATGCGCATTTTTCTCCCCAGAAGTTTGTACCAAATAGGAAAGAATAATAGTTCTTTTACATTATTTTTGTTTTTCTGGATAAGAAGCAAAAACATCATACCTTTTGCAGGCAGGATTTTGTGAGGAATCTAGGCTTCCCATTTGTTTTTATATTCCTATATTCTAATTTTTGTAGAGACCCTTTCTCTTAGGAAAAGTAGTGGGATTAGGGTAGCACTGCACATGTTGGTGAGTATTATACTCCGACCTTCTAGTCTATTTCATTGCCTTCTAGTATATTCCATCACAGAAAATGTGTGTTTCTTTTTCACCACACAGTGTAGTCTTATATAGGGAGAGCATTATTTCTATCATTAAGACTTTAACTCCTTCTCTCCTTGCTATATAATAAACTTAACATTATTTTTCTAAAGAAATTGTATTCTATGCTTATTTACCTCACAAAAGCCTCCAAGGAGTTGTGAATGGCTCTGGGAGCCATCTGAAACTAGCTGGGCCAACCGGAAATGGATTATTTCTGACTCAATGTTCTCCTCTGATGGAAGGGAGCAAAAGCACTGTGTAAACACTACCAAGAATTCTTAAATTGTGGACACATGTATGTGTATATATGATTTGTTTGTTTGTTTTTAAATATTTTCTTTATTTATTTGTCAGAGAGAGAGAGAGAGAGAGAAAGCAAGCACAAGCAGGGAGAACAGCGGAGGGAGAGGGAGAAGCAGGCGTCCCCCCTGAGCAGAGAGCCCTACATGGGGCTCGATCCCAGGACCCTGAGTTCATGACCTGAGCGGAAGGCAGCCGCTTCACTGACTGAGCCGCCCAGGCGCTCCTGTATAAATGATTTAAAGACATTCATCAATTTGTCTCATTTGTTTAAGTTGGTAAAATATACACTTAGGTAAGAACATACACACTTTGATTCCCAGCGCGCTTGTTTTAGAATCCAACCATTTAAGGGAAAAGGCGGACGTGGTCGCTTGCTATGGTATAGATAGGACAAGTCACTGGGAACTCGGCTTGTCCCTCTTTGGCGGTGGAGGCAGCGGGTATTAGAGAGTCTAAAATGTTTCAAGTGGTCAATTGATGTGACATTCCATTTCTAAACCGTCGAAAGAGCACAGGCTGAAGAATTGCTCTAAAGAATTATCAGGGGATGCTTTTCACCAGTCTTTTGGGATCTAGAAGAAAAAGCCCTGAGAAAATCGGTCTCCCAGAGGCCATTGCTCCCGATTATCAGCTTCACCTGATGGAAGGTAGCATCCCTCTGGAATAATCAGTTAAGGTGCCACGTGGGCGCATTTCGCTAAGTGATATGCAGTCACTCTCCCTTCCGTGACACTTTACTTTCTGGAGCTGCCGTTGTCTTACCTTACGAGTAACTATGGCAACAGACACCTTGCCGTCAAACCGTGTGCCTGCCATTATTAGAGATGCTACTGTCTTGTCAACTACAATTAACTGGGATTTTTTCTCCCTGGATTTGTAAGGCAATTGATGTCAGCATTTCCAGGGTGCAAATAAAGATATTTTGGATTTGGGCAAAAAACAAAAAAACAAAAAAACAAAAAAACAGACTTCATTTTAAAAATCATGACATTTACTCAGGCAGCTGGGGAGGGAAAATACAAATGAGGAAGCATCCGCCCGGTGGGCCTTCTTTTCAGAGGGGGGATCTGTCAAGGCTTCCATGTGAGAAATTTGAGCCTATGGTCCACGCATATCTATGTGTAGAGAAGCGGGGATTTTTCCCCTCTCCAATAGTTAGAGAGAAAGCATCCCAGAGAAAATGTTAAATAGTGATATAGTATTTTGGACAGCCATCAAGATGCCTTTTTTTCTAATGAGTTGTTTGCAGTTTTATTTCTCCAGGGTTGGTGGTGAAAAGTAGTCTGATTATTTTGACTTTGAAACTCTATCTAATAGTGTTTTGATGCATCAGAATCGGGGAGGGAAGGGACTAGGGCTTCCAAAGAGTTCTGCTTTGTGGGTATATTTAGTACCATGGTGGAGTTAGGAGGAAAGCTTGCTTTTGTGCCATTTTGTGAAGCCCTGAAAGGCACCTGGAAAGGCATTTCAGCAGATTCTAGGTTAGTAAGCGTTTACTGAATGCCCAGATATGGCTTGAAGCTTTCACATTGTATTCCTCGCTGAAGAATTTAGTATGTTTATTAAGGTTAAAAGAACAACGGTGTGCCTGGGGGGCTTGGTCAGTTAAGCCTCTGCCTTTGGCTCAGATCATGATCCTGGGTCCCTCTGCTGTGCCCCTGGCTTGTGTTCCCTCTATCTCTGTCAAATAAATAAATAAATAAATAAAGCCTTTAAAAAAAAAAAGCTTACAATTACACTTGAATATGTATATATGTATGTAAAGCATGCTATTATATTTTGTGATAATTCATAAAGGATAAAAAAGAAAATGACGTCACCACATTGAAACTGAGTATAACGTGATGCAGGGAAAAAAACAAACAATGGAAGCGGAGCCCCGTAGGTGGTCGGGTCATCTGAGCTGGCCCACCCTGGAGGCTCCCACATCTAGGACTTTTATTTTTCTCTACTAACGTGATGGGCTCTTTCACCACCTCTTCAAGGTGGGAGTTTTTCCAATGATGTTTGTTGCCTGGTGATTGGACTTTATTCAGCTGAACTTTTGCTGCAGGAAATTCATACTAGGCCAGTGGCTAATTAAAATCTCGAAGCCTCAGGCTGTGCTTATCACGTACGATATGATTTCCCTGGAGCTTAGACCTGGGGGTCAGACAAAGTCAGACATCGAGCTTCATCACACCCAGATACAAAGACGCTCAGAGAGGTCATTATTCCCCTGCTATAGAAATTTCCAGAAACTTACATTTAGACTGGAAGCTAAAGAATGTCAGGTTCAGAGCCAGAAAACTTGAATTTAGAAACCTGGCCCTAACCCTTGCTATAGGTGTAGCTGGGGACAGATTATGTTATCTTCTCATTTTCTAACTTTATTTTGAAAGGTGTTATAATAAGGTTGATGGAAGTGTAAAATGAAATACAGTAGGTGTGACATTTCTATACATTCTAAAATACTTTAGTAAAACTCACACACTCACTATTGGAAAGCATTAGAAAGTATAATCTTGGGGCACCTGGGTGGCTGAGTCGGTTAAGCCTCTGTCTCTTGGTTTTGGCTCACGTCAGGATCTCAGGGTCATGAGATCAAGCCCCACGTCTGGCTCTGCCCGCAGCGGGGAGTCTGATGGAAGATTCTCTCCATCTGCCCTTTTCTCCCATTCACGCATTCTCTCTCTCTTTCTAAAATAAAAAAATAGATTTTTATTAATTTGACAGACAGAGATCACAAGCAGGCAACGAAGCAGGCAGAGAGAGAGGAAGGGAAGCAGGCCCATCGCTGAGCAGAGCGCCCAACGAGGAGCCCAATCCCAGGACCCCGGGACCACGACGGGAGCAGAAGGCAGAGACCTCAACCCACTGAGCCACACAGGTGCTCCCAAAAAATAAATCTTAAAAAAAGGAAATTTGATCTTAGAGTTGGAAAAAAAGAAATGTTGGTATTGGGATTGTTAGGGTCCATGATCAAAGGAATGAGATTGATGCAAAGCAAAAGTCAAGCAAAGCTTTATTTCGCACCAAGCATTGAAAATCAAACCCACCGGTTGGGGCTGTCTCTTATGAAGAGGTGACGGCGACCCTGATGATGCCACCCCTGACGACACTGCTTTGACGACGACGACCCCCCCCCCCCCCGTGATGCTGCTTCCCGACGACTACCACTCCTGATGACTACAATGACCCCAAAGCCACTGCTCCCAGCAGCGCAGCTCCTAACAACTACCCCTACAACAATCACCCCCCACCCCCTCACAGACTAACCTTTATAGAGGTGGTTGAGCCCGGCCCACCCACAGGTGGCCAATGAGATTGCAACACACAGGAAAACTGCACAGTCATGCTCGGTGGGCAATGCGGGTGGCCAATTGAATTTCAATTCACCAGAGTAAATATGTGCGGGCCCCATTGATTGGATGTCTCCATCCAGCCCGGCTCGCCCCTATATCCGGGGTTTGCAAGTAAGTTCCTCTGGGAAGGGCAGGGTCAATCCAAGTTTACAAGGAAATGGCTCCCTCTGGCTAACCAGGCCCTTACAGGGATAAATGTCTTTGCTATGCATTCTTGGGCCAGCTGTATACAATGAAGACAAAGCTGATCATCCTTATTCCACACTTTGCCAGTTGGGTTTGGGGGAGGAATTTGAGAAGAAGGATTGAATGATATGTACAGTCAAGAGTATTTTAATAGATTTTAATGTTTTTGGCATAATGACATCTTGGGTGGAGTGATGTAGTGCTCCAGTTTGGGTAAAGAGACTGATAATGACTCTTCGACACTGAAAATGACACCATTTTTTGATCACCTGAGATAGGCACAGTGATAAATGCTTTACAAACGTTCCCTTGTCTGTAACAACAACAAATCGATGTAGATGAACTCTTATGACCCTGGTCTACATGTGAGGACACTGGCCTATAGAGGACCTCACTCACTTGCCCAGCGTTCACCTGGAGAAAGTGGCAGAGCAATACTATGCCCACAGAGAAACCCTGGTCCACCATAAACATAGTTTAAGTTGACTCGAATGGAGTAAACATAATTTGATTTATATAAAATAAATGATGTATTTATTATTTATTCATATACAGCTAAGTAATTCCTGAAAGTTTCTGTGCTAACACCTGGGGATATAAAAGTGAGTGTCTTGGCCACCTACAGCTTCTAGTCTCCTAGCGAAGATTGATAAATACAAAGTAAATACTTAAATACTAATTGGTTAATTTTTTTATTAAACGCAACTGTCGGGGCACCTAGTAGCTCAGTCGGTTGGGCATCTGCCTTTGGCTTGGGTCATGATCCCAGGGTGCTGGATGGAGTCCTGCATCTGGCTCCCTGCTTAGTGGGGAGTCTGCCTTTCCCTCTCCCTCTGCCCTGCCCCTCTCATGCTCTCTGTCTCTCTCAAATAAATAAATAAAATATTAAAAAAAATAAATGCAAGTGTATGAGAGCACATGTCAAGAGAGTGATAACATGGCCAAAGGGAAGATCACTTCCTTGCTTGAGAAGATGAGACTGCAGAGAATTCTTGGATTAGAGTGGCCAGATAAGCACACACACATAAAAAGTCCTCCTTTCTCCCCATGGCCACATTTTATAATCAGTTCTTCAAATCTCAGCCCAAATGTTCCTTCTCAGGGCTTTCCCAGTGGGACACAACCTCCTTCTGTGAAGTCCAATAATTATCTCATTAATAGTGCACATTTGTTGTATACCTCCCATGTACCAAATGCCCTAGATGCTTTCAATGGGTAATATATCCGCCTCTTATAACAACCCTAGATACTTACTGTTATTGTGACCATTTTGCAGATGAGAAAGCTGAGAGAGCTAAATTAACTTGCCTGCAGTCACACAAAATAAGATTTTTTAAAAAAAGATTTTATTTATTGATTTAACAGGCAAAGATCACAAGTAGGCAAAGAGGTAGGCAGAGTGGGGGGGGGCGGGGGGGAAGCGGGTTCCCTGCTGAGCAGAGAGGCCAAGGTGGGGCTCCATTCCAGGACTCTGGGATCATGACCTGAGCTGAAGGCACAGGCTTTAACCCCCTAAGCCACCCAGGTACCCCAACACCGAACAAGATTTAAATCTGGACAGCTGGGCACAACCCAAGAGAAAATGGTCATAACCACTTGTCTATGCAGGTTCTAGCTGTGTCTCTTGTGGGACTTTGGCTTTCTAATGAGCATTAAACTAATTTTTGAAGGTGCTGTCTTCCTCATCGGACTTTAAGCTCTTTTTTAAGAATAATTCACATACAGCAAAGTAAATAGATTTTAAGCTATTAGACACACCCTCCTCCTCCATTCCACCCCAAGGAACTACTCTTCTGATTTATATTATCAAAGTTCTTTGTTTTCTGCTCTAGAACATTGTATAAATGGAATCATACAATATGCATTCTTTTATGTCTGGTTTCCTTTGCTCAACATAAGGTTTTTAAGATTTATCTACTTTGTTCCTTTTTATTGCTAGTAGTACTCTATCTGCAAGTGCTTTAAAGATAAGGTCTGCCCATCTTTAACCCCAACATCATACTTAGAACCAGGGTGATATTAGAAATATTTATTGATAAGGATGGTGATGGTGTGGGCACCTAACAGAACAGACACTGGCTTGACGGCTAGACCAGAGTTCTGGGCCAAAGATGAACCCTTTGTCACTGGACTGTGAGAAGGTGGGGTTCGGGGGAGGAGTCATAACAAAGGGGATGTGGCTAGTGTGGTAATAATGTGCCTGGAGGCTTAGGACAGTGACTATTGACTAGCCACCATGGGAATTTTCACTATTTTAACAAAACAGAGACAGGTGTATCAGTGTGTGCTGTTGTATGTCAGCTCTGTGTAGAAAAGTGTCCTATACAAAAAACACATCCAATGGTATTGTTTATTGATGGGGTGAATAACAGCAAATTAAGTGTAAACTCAGATCGTTGCTTGTATCACTTAGAGTTAGACTTGATCTGTCCTGCAAGTATGTCTAAGGTCTTTGGTTTTATCAGTAGTTGGGTAGTACAGGCTTTTAAAGTAATTTCAGAGCTTGTATCTAGGTTGGAGCATTTGGTCCAAGGTTGAGACTTAGCAACAAAGATTGATAAATGACCAATAAATGCTGCACCATCTTAATTGAGTTCCCAAATGTGAACAATTATACCTGAAACATGAAGGAGAGGAGTGGGACCATCAGAAGAAAAATGGGTACACCATGGAGTGAGTACCTGGCACATAGTGAAGGCTTGAAAATGCTTGTTGAATGAATGTGTGAATGACTAGCTGTACTGAATATGTTCAGAAGTGAAAGAGGTCGATAGGGGTTGTAAATCCAGAAAAGGCATCTTGGAGAAAGTGGATTGAAGGTGAACCATGTGGGTGGGTGGGTGAAGATGGTGGATAGCATGCACGCAGAAAGGGTACCGGTCTTGTAGAGGACACCTGCTGCTTTTGCCTGCCCTACATGCCTTCTTCCATTCAGAAGTCTCAACCATACTTTCTCTGCTGCTTTCAGGCTTGGAGGGACAGCCAATCAAGGAAGTTTGTCTTCCCTAGACAAGAAGATCGGTGATTTAAACTACACTGATAAAAAGCTCTTTCCCTAGAAAACATGGACATCACATGGAGTAATGCAGAGGATTATGGGGTAACCTGATGAATCTTGATGTTAGCTCCCTGAACAGACTGTCCTTGGTTCCTGCTACTTAGTTCTCCAGAGCTACCCTGATTCCTTGCTTTTCTTCTACTTACTTTTTATTCACTTCCATGAATTATTCCATAGGTTTTCAATTTCTCTCTCTTTCTTTCTTTCTTTCTTTCTTTCTTTCTTTCTTTCTTTCTTTCTTTCTTTCCTTCCTTCCTTCTTCCTTTCTTCCTCTCTTTCTTAACTTAATATAGCCAGAGTTGGTTTCTGTTGCTTACAACTAAGAAACCTGTTTGATTGGGGCAGTTTCTGACTTCCCAGCCCCCACCAGTATTTTAGGATATCCTGGCTGGTCAGTAACAGAGTACAGAATACTTTGGAATGTTTACTTTGGAGAATGGAATCCCCTACACTTTCTTATGAGCAGATCATGTCGTCTGGCTAACTGAGTCATACACTGAGATGTCTGGAAATCGAATGTTTCACTTTGTGAGTCAGTTTCACGTTTTGTTACACATGGCTCTCTAGGAGGTTCCATTCAGAAAGCTGCTGTGAAGATTTGAAAATGATACCAATCATCCAGTAGGCTCTTGAGAACGAAGACACATATTGACTAAAAAGACGAAGATTCCTACTTTTACAGCCATAGTCAGTGGATCTCATGTTTGTATGTGGGTGTGTATGGACATACGCTCACGTGTATGCATGTGTATTTTAATCTCACTTCCTCTACTAATCTCCTTCTCAATAAAATTAAATATTTCACTTTCTCTTTCTAGCTCTCTTTACAGGGCTAAACTGTTTTTGCGCCCTTGCCTTCCATCTCCCCTTCTCAGCCTCCACTAACTTCTGCTAGCTTCATGTCTTGCTACTTACTTGGAACACTCCAATATTTGCCTCTGACGAGTGCTAATTGAACTATACTCTTCATTTTTTCTCATGAATCCTGGGGACAGTAGCATTGTTCTCCCCAAGGGAAAACAAAAAGAGGACAGAAGACCGAAGTAGCTATTATGTAAACAAGAGAGGAACGAGAGGACAGATTTCAGTGGCCTTTGTGCAAAAGGAAAGTGGAAGGAGACCAAGTCAAGTCTGGGGCTGGCTGCGTGGACTCGTCTTTTACAACAACGGCACGGCAGGAGATAAAGAGCGAGCCTGTCTCATGAGGAAGTACCCCACGTGCACTGACTTAGCAAGAAGTTGCTTTTATCGTCCTCTGTGGACTCAGGATGAATGAGAAGAAAGCCCTAAAGAACGTAGAGATTATGAATTCTAGAGACTCTGTCTGAAAATCAGTATGATTCTCAGCAGGGGCGCCTGGGTGGCTCTGTAAGTTGGGCGTCTGCTTTAAGCTCAGGTCATGATCTCAGGGTCCTGGGATGGAGCCCTGGATGGGGCTCCTGCTCAGTGGGGAGTCTGCTTCCCCCTCCCCCCACCCACGCCCTGGCTTGTGCTCTTCCTTGACCCTCTCTCTGTCAAATAAATAAAATCTTTCAAAAAAATATAATTCTCTACAATTTTATTGGTTGACAATAAGATTAAGTGCATTTATCAGATAGAAAGTAAGCATGAGCTTGGCGGGTAAACTCTGTCCTGACTTCAAAGAAAGCACCACATTATTTGGAGCTTTGAGGTTGAGCTGATGTGTCTCATTGATGGCTGCCTTCCCATCATCACTCTTATTCAAGCTCTCATTATTCCTGGCCTGATTTTCTAATGGTCTCTCTTCTGGTTTCTCCCTTCCTCAGCTTCTTCTCTGCTCCCAGAACAAGCAAGTCCTGATCATGTCAATCACCTGCTTAAAGACCTTTGATGATGCTCCTTAGTTCATTGGATCAAGTAGGACTCGTTGTTAGGTTGGACAAGACCCTACCTGTCTGGGCCTCCATATGCTTCCCAGCCTAGACTATGGCTACTGGCTTCCCTTCTCCTCTCACCCCGGTCTACCAGCCATTCCACAGACTCGCCAAGGAGTTTAAGGCTTCTGTGATGTTGCCTCTATTTCTTCCATTTTGGTTTTCTCCCCAAACTTCTTCTAAAGTAATCCCTTAAAGACAAACATGCATTAAATTTCAAAATCTCTGCCCAGCAGAATCTATTGCCTTTTCCTGTGTGTGCAATTGTCTTTCTGTAGCACAAACATCGCATCAGTGCAGTCCAGTAGAAGTATAACCTGGGCCAGATACGGAATTAAAATTTCCCAGTAGCCATATTGAAAAAGGTGAAAACAATGCAAAAGTTAATTTCAAAAACATATTTTCCTGAATGTAATATATCTAAAAATATCATTTCAACATGTAACAATGCAATGCTTATAAAGGAGGTATAACAAGTTGTTTGAGATCTTCTATGTATCATATACTTACAGCACACTCAGTTTAGACTAAGTACATTGCCAGCGTGCTCACAATGACATTGGCTGGGGTTACCCTAGTGAACAGCCAACGTTACGTTACAGGCCGTTGTATACTCTCCCTCCTTTGCTTCAGCGATGCGTTTCTTGAGGGGCAAGCCTTATTCATTTTTTGATGTCTGATATATTGTCCCATGCAGGGAACGTAACAGCTGAGTAAATGTGTGCTGAGAAGAAAAATAATTTTTAAAAGTCTTAGAAATCTGTGAATGTTGCAATTGAGTCGTTACATTTCCATTCTGTCAAATTCCCTTGGTCTCTAGGCAGGCTTGAAATAATGTTCAATCATTCCCTGAAACAATTGCCAGACGGTCAGCAGGGTGGTGTACAATAGGGATGACCTGAAAGGAAGATGGGTCGCACTGTTCGAATTCCACGTGGCTGTTGTCAAATTAGCATAATAGTCTGAATACATTATGACACAATGATTAGACTGTAATTGTGTACCTTTTGGGTATTTTTCTCATGACATTGACCTGGATGAATCCACCATGCGTACATGATTTCATTAGTCATGGAAGGCAACCCTGACTGGGTTAGGAGGAGATGGAAGTGGAAGAAAAAAGGGCTTCACTAAGTCCAACGTTAATTGATCACGATTTTTCTGAACTTCTGTAGATTTATGACCCATACCGAGTAACATGTGTATGTGGTGCTCCGATGGGTACCAGTCTCAAGGAAAAGGTGTGGGATCTCCCACAGCAGTGGTCACATGCCATTGGAAGAGTCTTTTCTTTAATCCTGTACTGTTACAAACTTTTCAGTACCATGGGGGAAGAGTCTGTGGTGGGGACTCTTGGGATTTCAGGCTAAAATTACAGAATACAAAATACTGTAACATGCATCTAATGAATTATAAACAATGTCTTTTTCTTGCCAGAATGAAGTCCTTGAGAATCATTCAACGACTTAAAATAAAAATAATGATTGTGTCTAAGAAGATTATCCGAAACACATGGTTTTGAATGCCTTGGCTAAATTAAAATCCCTTTTCTATCCCCTAGAAGATGACATTCAGATGGGACTTTTGTCATGTCTGTCACCATATTGACTATTCCAGGTCATTTTGACTTTTCTAGTGTGTTTATGTGCTTTGAACCATCATACCATCCATTTGCTAATTCAACAAATATGTATCAAACTATTATTGTCATCACTTGAGCTATGATTTACATTGGCCATGGAAACTATTAAAACTCTTCTGGCTAATATTTTAGAAGGTGTCTGTTATTTTTCAACATATAGACATGACCACAAATGATTTCTCTCGTGCTATAAAAGAATCAATAGCTGTAATCAAAAGAAAATCAGTTAAAAAGCAACAGCATTCAGACTTTAGCTTCCTACTCTCTTCTTTCTGGGGAAGAAACTCCTGAATGCTGAGAACAGGAGTAGACTGGGTCTTCATGGACATTATCTTGATGGACAGACTGGGTCATGTGGGGCGGTTTTATCTCCAGCTATGCAAAAGTATAATTACCTTGGCATATCTCAAAGGACCCAACAAAGAAACCTCTTACATGAGCTGGAGGAGGGAATATCCAAACACGAAATAATATTTTAATTTTCAGGCGATTTAAAACCTAACCTTTAAAGGAGTGCCTGGGGGGGGGAGGTGCCTGGATGGCTCAGTGGGTTAAAGCCTCTGCCTTCTGCTCAGGTCGTGATCCCAGGGTCCTGGGATCAAGCCCTGCATCAGGCTTTCTGCTCCGCAGGGAGCCCACTTCCTTTCCTCTCTCTCTGCCTGCCTCTCTGCCTACTTGTGATCTCTGTCTGTCAAATAAATAAATAAAATATTTAATAAATAAATAAATAAATAAATAAATAAAGGAGTGCCTGGGTGGTTCAGTCAGTTAAGCATCTGCCTTCAGCTCAGGACGATTGCAGGGTCCTGGGATGGAGCCCTGTGTAGCCTCCCTGCTCACTGATTCTCCTTCCCTTTTGCCCATCCCCCGCTCATTCTCTCTCTCTCTCTCAAGTAAATAAATAAAATCTTAAAAAAAAAGATTAAAAAAATCTTAAAAAAAACCCAACTCTAATCATTAAGGTAATAATGCATTTGAACATTAAAGTATTTTTTTTAAAGGTTTTATTTATTTATTTGACAGACAGAGATCACAAGTAGACAGAGAGGCAGGCAGAGAGAGAGAGAGGAGGAAGCAGGCTCCCTGCTGAGCACAGAGCCCGACGCGGGACTCGATCCCAGGACCCTGAGATCATGACCTGAGCTGAAGGCAGCGGCTTAACCCACTGAACCACCCAGGCGCCCGAACATTAAAGTATTTTTAAGTTGAGGCTCAGCCCGAGTACTTGAAGCATGTATATTTTAGAATGTCTTTTTTTTTTTCCCCCCTCTAGACTTAGATATTGATTGTCTGAGTGACGTTTAGGCCTTGTCCAAAGATAAGTAAGAACCTACAGGTGATGGATCATGAAGTGCTTTAAGGGAGCATCCCACATGCTCTACCTGAGAGCAAAGTCCCCTTGCTTTGTTGGAGAAATGCTGCGCATTCCACAGAGTGTGGCTCTGTTGTGTTGGTCCTTCTCCCAAATACCCCACCCATGTTGTATTGTGTGGGGGTGGACAGCATGACTCTGCCGTCAGACAGACCTGTGCTGGGTATGTGACTTCACCACCTGCTGGCTTCACCGCTCGCCCTGCTTGGGATTTGGGGCACAATATTATTACTCGTTAAACAACGATGTTTTTTCTTTATAATGTTCTTTGTTTTTTTTTTTTTTACTTGTGTGTACACATATGACCTCAAATTCAAAGTAAACATTCAAACTTTGAAACATTTTTAGAAAATTTGATCAATGGCAAATTTGTTTTTCTTTTCTTTTCTTTTTTTTTTTCTTCCCAAGAATGTAACAAGGGGAAAAACTTCTTCTCCCCTATTGCATGCTGTCAACTTTGGACTATTTATTAGGCCAACTGACAGCATCATCGGTGTGGCTAATTTGGAATAGACTAAAAGCAAAACAACTTTTGTTTGGGATTCCCTTTGCCTTCGGTACTTTCCATTGGGTAAAATCACATAGCCCTGCAGTTAAGCTCAAGTATTAAACACAATAATAGTCTGCCCCCAATTTTAGAAATGCTAATAACAAAACTTGCTAAGCAAATAAAATAGGGGGTAGTATTTTTCACTGATAAGAGAAATATTTAGTTGTGATTTTTCCCTGGCTTCCTTTAAATCCGATAGCCTCAATCAAACCAGTTCTGGCCCCTAGGGGGCATTCTGAGCATCACAATAATTGAAGCAGGGTTACTGGCAGTTAGTAGGGGGAAGCTGGTAGTGCCTGACTGTGTTCAGTCCTGAATCCCACACACATGAATTGTCTCTTAACCTTCACAATCGTCAAATGCCCAATGGGCCATCCATGTAAGTGTAAAACTTGTTTTTAGTGAACCGAGCCTAGAATCTCTCTCCATTTCACATATAAACTTAATGCTGGTTGTTGGTGGGGGCGCAGTTTCAATAATATATAATACATTTTGTTGGAACACAATTACTCTGAAAATGGGTCAAAGATGACAACTTTGCTTTGTTTAGAAGCTTCCCAAGAGCTGGTTACTAATATGGACCAAGTTCATATGTCGAAGCCCCAGCTCCCAGTACCTCAGAATGTGACTGTGTAGACACAGAGCCTACAAAGAGGTAATTCAGTTAAGATGGAGTCTTTAGGGGCACCTGGGTGGCTCAGTGGGTTAATCCTCTGCTTTCGGCTCAGGCCATGGTCTCAGGATCCTGGGATCGAGCCCCGCATCGGGCTCTCTGCTCAGCGGAGGCCTGCTTCCCTCTCTCTCTCTCTGCCTGCCTCTCTGCCTACTTGTGATCTCTCTGTGTCAAATAAATAAATAAAATCTTAAAAAAAAAAAAAAGATGGGGTCATTAAAGAGGGCTCAATATGGCGTCCTTATGAGAAGAGGGTATTAGTGGTTGCTTTGTTTGGAGAAGTCACACTAATGACATCAAGCAGCTCACCGCGCTTGAGTCCCCAGCACAACACATCGTGCTAGCGTGCAGTTGTAGTGGTCACATTCATGGGGGCTCTACACAGAGCGCAACAGTCTGACTACATGACACGTGATACTGTGGAGTCTGAGCATCTGCTTAGGGACAGTCCTGTTACTGTATCATTGCCGGGAATGCCAGCCATCCCTGCACCAATGGATGAAAGGTGCCTCGCCCCTTCGCTGTGAAAGACAGGAGAAGGCAAGGGCATCAACGCTCAGAGACCAAGACCCTTTGCTCTTCTTTGCTCCTGGTTTTGTTGGTCCTTCAGGATAATCACAAATCCTTATCACTGTTTCTCAAGTACGGGATATGTGACACGGGATCTTGCTGAAACTAGGAGGATTAAAAAAAATTTTTTTTATTAACATATAATGTATTATTTGCCCCAGGGGTGCAGGTCTGTGACTCATCAGACTTACACAATTCACAGCACTCACCATAGCACATACCTTCCCCAAGGTCCATCACCCTGCCACCCCATCCTTACTCCCCTACCCCCAGCAACACCCAGTTTGTTTCCTGAGATTAAGAGTCTCTTTCCATGTATCTCCTTCCCAATTCCATCTTGTTTCATTTTTCCCTCCCTTCCAGCCCAGGATTTGTTTACAGAAAAGATATGATATGCTAATCTGCATGTTCTCCGAGTGCTGAACAGAGCCTAAGGAACAATGCGTACAGTGCTTAGATCACAGGGTGGCTGCTTGGACTAAGGAAGCTTCCAGGGAAGCAGCCCCTAGCGGGGTTTCTACTGCAGACTGGTCCCCAGGCCTCCGCATTTCAAAGGCTTGTGTACCTGCTTCTTGAAAACCCGTCCTGCCCTCAGCGGCCTCTGTGTTACATTTTAGCAAGCCAGGTATGATGGCTGAGTTTGTGCTCCACATTAACCCCACCATATTATAAATTACCTTTCTGTATTTAGCTTTGATGGTAGTTAGGTTGATATATTGCTATTTTGGGAAGTAGGCGAGTTATTATTTTATTATTATATATTATATTTATATTTATTATTATTATTATTATTATTATTATTTGGGCAAATAGGCAAACTGTACAGGCAAATTATATTATCCATGAATTTTAATTGAAAACATAGGATATTTAAAAATATTTATTGCAGGGGGCTGGGGGGGGCTGGTGAAATGAGTAAGGGGAGTCAAATGTATAAACCTCCAGTTATAAAATAAGTCATGGGGATACAATGTACAGCGTGATGACTGTAGTTAATGCTGTAGGGATGCTTGGGTGACTCAGTCAGCGAAGCCTTCGGCTCAGGTCATGATCCCAGGGTCCTGGGATCAAGTCCTACATCGGACTCCTTGCTTGGCCAGGAGCCTGCCTCTTCCTCTGCCCCTCCTGCCACTCCCCCTGCTTGTGCTTTCTCTCTCTCTCTCTCCGACAAATAAATACATAAATAAAATCTTAAAAAAATGCTGTATTAGATATGAAAAGTTGCTAAGAGATTAGATCTTAAACATTCTCATCTAAGATAATTTCTGTAACTCTGTGCAGTGATGGGTGCTAACCAGGCATTGTGGTGATCATCTCTTACTATAGACAAATAGCATAATTCTGAGGCCATTGTGGCTGTGCTCACACATGCATACACACTTACACACACACTGGAACTGAACAAGTAAGTGGATAACATGCTGGGAGCCAGGCTTCTTGCTGTTGGAAAAGGATGTAATCTAACCCATGAGCCAGAGGGGTGCCTGGAACTATTCGTGCTGTGATGAGTGAGAGCTGGAGACATCAGTGTAAATCCATGGTTAGCCTGATAGAGATATTTACGTGTAGAAATATTTACAGATATGTGCATTCACATAGCTTAATACACACGTGTATTTCCTCAAAATATATATGTACACAAATATCGAGTCATTATGTGGTACATCTGAAACTTATATCATGTTATATATAAAATATATATATTTATTTATAAATAAAAATATATTTATTACGAAAGGTCAGCGTTGGGTTTGCTGAGGTTAATAAGTGAGCATTAGGAGGCATAAGTTTAAGGTACCTTCAAAAATTATGTCTGTCTAAAGCCGTGGCTCTTAAACTTGGTTTCGTGTTGTTGAGGGACGGATGCCTGGGCTCCACTGGGGGAGAGTCTACCTCGGCTGGAGTGGGACATGGGCATCGAGCGCTCCCTGGGGGATTCTCGGGTGTAAGTGGGGTTGAAAACCACTGTGTGAGTTTAAAACATGCAACTCTTTGATACTCCTTCCATCAAACGGTGGATCTAATTCCCCTTGAATGCGGGCCAGTGTAGGGACTGGTTTTTAGCCGATGGAATGCAATGGAAGTATCACTGCATAACTTTCAAGGCTTGATCAGACGGGCGACATGGTGTCCATGCAGTTCTCTGCCTCTTTCCCTCTCCCCTGTGCCTTTACAGTGCAGAGCAGCTGCCTAAGAATGACCTACACTTGAGCCTCCACACTCGAGGGATCGTGGGGAGAGACCACCCAGAGGCAGAGAGACCACCCAGAGGCAGAGAGAGCTATCAGAGGAATGCTAGCGGCTAACCCCCAGCTGCTTGGTTCTTCCCAGCCCAGGCACCAGTCGTGTGAGCGGACAAGCCTCCAACATGATCTCTGACTACTCCCCAACAACCATGAGCAGAGCAGGTCTGGTTGCAGGGGAGCCCGTGCAACCAGGAGAGATAGAAGCATGTGCTGGTATCGTATAGACCACTGTCTGGGAAGGTTTGTTACATAGCAATAGAAACTAGGGGCAAGCTTTGTTGGGATTTGCAAAGCCCTTCCTCTGAGGGAATTAGGGAGCTCCTTTTGTGCCCTCACCTTGCTCTCCAGATCCCATCAGGATGGGACACATCCCCTCTCAGCTCTGGGAAGACTAAGGCGTCTGCTGGTCTCCCCAGGATTCCGAGGCTCAGGCCTCATTTCTTCCTAACTTGTTAGTGGGGGAGAGGCAGTTATCAGTCCTTCACAGAAAAGTCCTAACCAACCCTAGTGTAAAGGCCACACTGGACATTGGTTGCTGCCTGATTAGTTCATATCTTAGACTTCATTTCTAAGAAGTGTTTTTATTTTTTTTAAAGATTTTATTTATTTATTTATAAAGATTTTATTTATTTACCAGAGAGAGAGAAAGAGAGAGAGAGAGAGCATGAGCATGAGTGGGGTGAGGGGCAGGGGGAGAAACAGGTTGAGCAGGCAGCCTGATGTAGGGCTCCATCCCAGGACTCCAGAATCATGACCTGAGCCAGAGGCAGATGCTTAACTGACTGAGCCACCCAGGTGCCCCTAGATTTTATTTATTTTTTTGAGGGAGAGAGAGAGAGGGGGGGAGAGAGAGAGAGAGAGAGAGAGAGAGAGAGATGAGCAGAGGGAGAGGGAGAGAATCTCAAGCAGGCTCCATGTTGAACACAGAGCCTGATACAGGGTTCAATCTCATGATCTTGATTGAGGTCAGGACTGGAGCTGAAACCAGGAGTCGGATACTCAACCTACTGAACCACCCAGGCGCTCCTCCAAGAAGTGTTTTAAAAATGATCCTTCCCACACACATTTCTGGCACCTTCGGAAGGGTGCCAGCTTGTCCAATGCTATGTGTTTGAGGACTGGAATTCCATCTCTCCTGCAGCGATCTTGTTGCAAGGTTTGCAGCCCTGACACAAGCAGAAGGTGACAGTGCAGACCCCAGCACTGTCCTAATTCACAGGGAGGATCTGAGTGCCTGGGTGAATCCTGTCAGAAGAAGAAAGCGGGCAAGGCTCCGAACGCCGTGAACAGTCTCTGCGGCGTTCTCTGGAACAGTCAGCCTGGAAGACAGAATGAGCAGATAATGCTAATAATCGTGCATCTTGTTTGTCAAAGCTCTTTCCCATGCCACGTTCATGTATTTCCTTTCCATATGGTGGCCCTGTGCAGTGATCTCTGCCTCACTAAACGTTTAGTTAGAACCAAGGTGAGTAGGGGGTCAGGTGGTCAAGGAGTTTGAGAGTTGTGGTTTTCTAAAAAAATAGAGTGCTTTTTCTAAAAAAAAAAAAAAAAAAAAGATTTATTTATCTATTTTAGAGAGAGAGAGAGAGCACACATGAGAGGGAGCAGGGGTATTGCGGGGTGAGGGGAGGAGACGAGAGGGAGAGAATCTCAAGCAAACTGAAAGTGGGGGTTGATTCGGGGCTCGATCCCGTGACCCTAAGATCATGACCTGAGCTGAAACCCAGAGGGGAATGCTTAACTGACTGAGCCCCCCAAGTGCCCCAATATTGGGTCCTTTTGATTGAATCCTTGGAAGTCTAGAACTCAGGTTCACTTACACCATTTCTGGGGTATTTGGGGCCTCACAAAGCCCTCCCCAAATAGTGTTTTCTCATAGAAGTTAATCTGGGGGCCCCAAGTATCAAAAACAAGTAGGGTCCCCCAAATGAAGAGACGGCCTGGCTATGGGGTTACCAGTTGTCCGGGGAATCATCTTTAGAAGGTAGTGGAGGGAGGTGACCATCTTCGTAAGGGTCTGAGATGGCTTTTTCTGGCCTGAGTGTGAAGCAGGGTATCTGGACAATGGCATGGAGCTCTCAGAGATGGGAAAAAAAAAAAAAAAAACAACAAAAAACCAAACCTGGGCTCCAGGAACATTTGCCTGAGATGCAGTTACTGAAATCTCTTATGGTAGCCAGGCATGGGTCTGAGCAGTGCCCAGTGACAGGGTAGGGCCCTGGGACAAAATCATGCTGAAGAGAGAAAGAGACTTGACCAGATCAGGTGGTAGGAGGGTTGATGTGAGGCCAAGCAGGCTCTGGAATGGGCCTGGTGAGTCCCAAGACTTACCCTGGGGGGTGAGAGATAGAGCTGGGTATTGCATTCCTGCTAATGCCTTTTTGGGGGAGCCTGGTCCCTATCCCCAACACAGAGGCAGGAAAGGGACACCTGTACACTTGTACAGTGCTGCAATGCACACAGTAATTTGGAATCCATATTTCCTTCTAATTCGTACAAAAACATACTGATGCTGGCAGAGTGTGTTTTTCCTATGATTCCCATTTTACAGATCAGAAAGCCGATCAAGGTCACCCAGGGAGAAAGCAGTGTGCCCTCACTGACGAGGGCTGACACTTACTGAACCCTTACTATGAGCCAGGCACTGCTGCAAACATCTTACTTGTGTTCGTATGATTATTTCCCCCATTTGATGGAGCAGGGATGACAGCACCGAGGTTTGAGTCCCACGGAAGAGCCCCGGATCTGAAGCCCTGCTTGGTGGAGTAAGGGATTCTGCTCCTTATTTGGAGAGGGGGTCTCTGCAGACTGCCCTTGGGAGTCGGGCATCACAGCCGCTATTTACGTATAAATGTGACCCAGGGCATATGCCCCAGGTTACAGAGGGAAACCGGGAGATGGAGGCCATGTTCATTTCCGGCTGACTGCGCCATTTCTCAAATATTTATAACACGATTTGCCTAAGGAAGGAACGCATCAGGCTCAAAGCCTGGGAGTCACTTCTGCTGTTTCCCGCTTCGTGATGAGCTGCCTGCCTAGCCTGGTGATTTCACGGAAGGAGGGGACCTTGATTGCATCTAGTCCCAGTCCCTTTTTGCCAGACAGAACACGCTGGGCTCAGCGTGACAAAGGAGGTTATAATGAGCATTTTCCACGAGTTGAGGCCGAAGACAGACCTTTCAGAGATGCTCCCCTAAATAAATGTGGGTTGGAAAGAGGAAATGTTTCGTTTGTTCTGGGCTTCAGCCCACTGACCCATGTGTCTGGGTGAAAATAAGGGCTCTGAGCCCGAACTCCAGGGCTCGGATGATGGCAAGTTCGTTAATCTCGATGCCAGCCTCAGTTCCCTCATGTGCAAAGTGGGGATAATGACCTCGTGTCCTGGGGGTTGTGGGGTGGATGAAATGAGTTGAGGCCAAGTCTGAGTGTCTGATACGTGGCTCACGTGGCACGCTCCTATTTTGTGGCGTCGGACTATGTCAGGGTCATATGTCAGCCTTGTCAGACTATGTCAGCCTTGGCATTGCTGACATGAAGGCCTGGATGATTCTGTCGAGGGTGGGGATTGGGGGTGGGGCGGGGCATTTCTCTGCGTGGTTGGGAGCTGTCTTCCTTGGCCTGTAGACAGGTTGCCACAGTCTCTGCCTTTTTATCCACATGGGGTTCGCCTGTGTGTGTCTTTATGTCCAAATCTGTGTCTAAATTTCCCCTTTTTATGAGGACACCAATCTTACTGGATTAGGGGCCCTGCCTCATGACCTTCTCTTCACTAATCGTATTTGCAATTGCCCTATTTCCAAATGGGGTTACATTCTAAGGTACTGGGGTCAGTACTTGAACATTCGCATTCAGCCATAGCACATATACATAAATTCACATAAATGGAGAGACCACAGACTCGAGGACTCGGGGCAGGGCTGTGTTGAACCCAAAAGCCCAGGCCAGGGAATGGCAGTCAGGAGGAAATGCGGCCTCTGGCATGCAGAATTTTTTAAGAGAAACCTGCAAATCCAGGCTTTTTTGGTGAACTTTCTCAAATTAAATAAAATGCCCAATAGCCATTTAAGATCATTTTTTAAAAAAATGCTGAGACCCCAGATACATTTCCAAGCAGCATCCGGCCTGTGGATAGCTGGTTTGCAAGCCCCGTGCATAGAAGTTGTTAAATTTCATGAAAGGAATTGTGAAGTATCAGAAATAGATTAATTTTTCCCACTGAGGGAGAATAGTGAAAATTGTAAGCAGATCCTCAAGCTTTGGGTGACCAAGTCATGTGATGTTCAGACTGGGACACTTTTGACCGTGGAAGGGAATGCTGTTCCTAAGTACGTGTACATGGAAACATACTCATCTGGCTTGTGTGTTCCCGATACCTAAACTGCATCTTAATAGAGAAACTTGTTTTGACCTGGATGGTCTGGGGGTGGGGGTAGTTAGGGAAGGATGAAGAGGAGTGGGCGGAGGGGGGGGCAGCAGGACAGGGTGGGAGGTGATGCCTAGCAGGTGCCACCCCAGGCTCTACCAGCTACCAGCTGAGCTGACCTTGGGCAAATGACCTTCTAGATTTCCATTTCTCATCTGGTAAAAGAGATACCAGGCTCTGAGGATCTTCTCCGCTCCCTTCTCTGCTCCTGCAAATGGCAAATAAAGGACAACTAGGGTCCCATGAATGATTCAACTCCTTGAATATCTGCTTTTGTTGGACAAGGGTGCGAGGGAAGGTTTACCTGGAAGGTTACACAGGTGCAGATGTATATGGTTTGCGTTTATGTACTTCAGCTTCGAGGGTGGTGGGTCTTTGCTTTCTGTGGGTCAGGTATCAGAGGAAAATGAAGAATCTTCCTTGGAAGGTCTCTATATCCATACACACAAAAATTACCTTCAACTTCAGGGAAGTCATGGGTCCCCTGAAGTCCATTTATAAACTCCGCAAGGCTCCAGAGATACAGCCCAGGGTGAGAGCCACTGCTTGAGGGACTCGACTCTCCTCTCCTCTCCCCTCCCCTCCTCTCTTCTCCCCTCCTCTCCCCACCCCTCCCCCTCCCCTTCTTTCCTCTCCTCTTCTCTTCTCTTTTCGTTTCTCTTTTCTCTTTTCTTTTCTTCTCTGACAAATAAATAAATAAAATCTTTAAAAAAAAATCCCCCCCCCCCCCCGGGGCACCTGGGTGGCTCAGTGGGTTAAAGCCTCTGCCTTCGGCTCAGGTCATGATCCCAGAGTCCTGGGATCGAGCCCCGCATCGGGCTCTCTGCTCAGCAGGGAGCCTGTTCTCCTTCCTCTCTCTCTGCCTGCCTCTCTGCCTACTTGTGATCTCTGTCTGTCAAATAAGTAAATAAAATCTTAAAAAAAAAAATCCCCCCCAATTGTTCTTAGATACACTAAAGTTTGAGAACCACTGGTGTGTGGGAGATACTGGCTTGTCTCCTGCAGGGAGAGGGTCAACAGTCTACAGAGCTGCTGCACGAACACCGCAAGTCCTGTGTCACTTCACGCACAGCCCTCCACGCGCAGCTGGGGTGGGAGGCTTGAGTTAATGTATTCCATTGGAATTCTGGGAATATATGGCCACTGAAAGACGAGAAAACATGCCCGCTGCGGTGCTCAAACAGCACAAGTATTTGGAGAACCCCGGAGATGAAATGAACAGATTACTGAAAAACAACACGACTTTCCAACCAAGGAACCCCAATTTTTGTTCCCCCATTTTTGTTTTCAAGAAGAACATTATGTTTGGGTCTTATTTCCTATGGCTCCTCTGTTGCCCTTGGGTTGAAATACTGATGGGGATGTTTGCCAGGTGCCCTGCCCCATCACTCTAGCCGGCAGCACCCTCACTTTCCTGTTTCAGACACAAGGAAGCAGAGCCTTGCAGGGGCTGGGGGCCCGCTCAGCGCTCAGAGATAAGGGAGGAGATGGGCAAGGGAGTGTGCAGGGGTGTCACTTCGCGTGGAGAGCGCTCACTTCTAGGACTTCCTAGCCACCCTTGAATGAGACTTCTGGACATCGGGATGCTGGTGTCTATGACAGAAGTGGCTGAATGAACTGGTCTCAGAACCAGAAGCTAAGTGTCTCTGGAAATGCGCCCAATTTAGGCAGGAAACTCATGGATGCAGAGATGATGTGAACATATTTAGAGAAGAAGCTAGCCCCTGCCCATCATGTGGAAAGAGTACAGGGCTGGGAGCTGGGATGCTTTCCAGTCCTTGCCCAGCCACTCACTCGCTAAGTGGCTATGGGCATGTTACAGGGCCTCGGTTTCTTCTGAGTTGGATCTTTGGAACCCAGATGTTGACAGAGGAGCCCCAGGGATGCCAGAGGGAAAGGGGGAACAGTGAGGGGAGGGGCTTTAATTACAGCAGCTCAGAATGTGCCTCCTTGGCTTGCGTTCTGCGTAAGCTTACTTGAGAAATACGGGCTCCAGTACTAGAAAAGTGTTTGAAAGGCACTGACTGGGCTTTGCTTCAAAACAGGCTGACGCTTCAAGTCACCAAGGCTTGTGTTTCTGGAACCCCTGGCCCCAATTTATGGCATTCACCTGAATTCACGTGAAAATAAGCATACCACAAGTATTTAATTTCTTGGTCCTACTTGCCCACAACTTAGAACCCCAAGTTCAGGTGAGAGAATGGAGGTTAGATGGTAAATATTGGACCTAGTTAGGGCTAATATTTAATTTAAATAAACACAGCTGAGCAAACAGAAGGCTTTAAGCTAGGGCTGTATTTACATAGCCATTTCCTCAGTGGGTCTTGTGCCAAATGAATTCAATGGCTTTTTGACTTTTTTCCTTCTGATCTCAATTGTGACCTGTTTGACTAAGTTGATGGAACAGATTGAAAAGCCCAGATATTTAAAAAAAGGGGGGGGGACCTTTCTGCAAAGGGCAATTTTAGCTAAGCCTTTCATTATTTAGTGCGGTAAAACAGAGGGCTTAAGGGACTTCCAGAAATTTAAAACAGAATGATTTGTGTATCCCAGTATTCTTCACATACTTTATTCTTAAACAAAGATAGAAATCATTTGGGGGCTGTTCTTCTGAGTCTGGGTGCTGTGTCATGGGTGACTGTGGGGGGACTGTCCGAAGTGGCTACTGTGGGGTCCTCTTGGGGCTGATTCGAGTTAATTTGTTATTCTTTCTTAGTGAGGGGGCACTGATGTCACAGCCTTGGGGTCTGCAATCTCATCATTTCATTAACGAGCAGAGCATGTAGGCAAGGGGTCCAGGTAACTTACTGGCTGGGGAGATATTTTTATGTTTTGAGATGGTTTTCATTGAAATCACATGTTAGTAATCAGATGAGTTGCTTTACGGTGAAACTCCCAAACTTCAGTGGCTTAACACCATAAAAGTTACTGCTTCTGAATATGAATATGAATATGAAGTCCAAGTTGGCTTCGGACATGCTGCCTTCCATGCAGTGAGTGATTCAGGGATCCAGCTTCCTTCCACCTTGTGGATAACATACTGGCTTCTTACCGCTTGTTATCTGAGATGTGATACTCATCCCTTCACTCATGCTCTGTTGATGAGGACTGATCTCACCAAGCGTAAAGGCATTGGGGAATATCTTTCTGGATTGACAGCCGTTTCCTCACAGAATCTCTATACAGTAGGATGAAAGCGCAAGTCTTTGCGGGACAGCTAGATATCTTTGCCACAACTTGCAACAATGAAACTTTCCTTGTTGCATAATCATCAGCTAAGCATGCAGCTTGGACTGCTTACGTCCCAAATAGTCAAGATGATGGCATTATTGACCCTGGTCAAAGCAAGAGGAAGAAAGGAAATGACACATTTTGATGCTTGTAGAAATGTCCCATCCATTCAGTCTTGTATTACAGGCAAAGACTTGTTCTGTAAGCAGGAGAATGTGCCCAAGCGAGCTAAGCTTCTTCCGTGTAGTCCAGAGAACTACTTCCTTATTCTGTGCCCCAGGGAGCATCTGTAATACCTATATTCTGGCACTATGAGTTTCATTTCTGATGTTCTTTGAAATCATTGAAATGAACATATCTGTCTTTGGTGGGATGAAGGGTCACTCTCCAGGAAAGGCATAGACAAAAGTGTTCTGAAAATTAGTCAGAGGAAATGGGGAGCTAAATGTTTGCTTTTCTTAATGAATCTTGGCCATGTTTCCAAATATTTAAATGTAAAATATGTATCATTTAACCACAACTTCAATGTTAAGAGCAAACACAAAGCAGATGGTTAAGCGGTATGTATCTTTAAAATCTTAATCCCAAACAACCTACACATACAATTTTCAAATAAGAATAAGCCTATTAAGTCTCCACACATCTAAATGGTAAGAATTATTATTTGAATTTTAAATATTGAGGTCAAATTTTTCTACGAATGTATTTTATTTCCTACTATGTGATGTCACTGTTGGTTTTGAAAAAGACAGGTAGTTGCAAAAGTATCAGGATGGTGAGGTTTCCTACTGAGTCATTGCTGATGGTGGGATTTGATCCTGAGCCTTTGGGGCAATGCAGCTAAGTGTTTATGCTGGAACCAGGGAAGGAGCATTCTTCAAAGAAGGCCTCCCTATCTTTCTAGTGTTCACAAGACACTGGGTTTGTAAGTGCAGGAAAGCATGGACATTTTGATGTTGATGTGTAAACTGATGTGAGTCAAACAGGACAGAAGATTTATAGCACGTGGCTGTGACAAATAAGAAGCTTCTGCAGTTATTTGCGTGTTGGAAGACACGTGGTCTCTTCCTTAGCATGTCTCTTCCTTGGTGCTGTGAGGAAAAAGGCTGGACCTCATTCAGCTGCAGCCAGAAATTTAGGAAGATGGAACCTGGGTGGCGGTTTCCTTTCTGTTAACAATAAGTTATTTTGTCCATCCCATTCATTCTTATTTACTTGTTTCTATTTTACTTTTTATTTTTTAAAATTTTTAAAAATTTCTCAAGCTCTCCTCTCTCTGGATTTCTAGAGGCAGGACTGGAACTCTTTTTTTTTTTTTTTTTAAGATTTATTTATTTATTTATTTGAGAGCAAGAGAGAGAGAGAGAGAATGCACAAGTGGGCAGAGGGCCAGAGGGAGAGGGAGAGACTGTCTCCTTTACTGAGTAGGGAATCCGATGTGGGTCTCGATTCCAGGACCTTGAGATCATGACCTGCGCCGAAGGCAGGTACTTAACCCACTGAGCCACCCAGAAGCCCAGGTATGGGAACTCTTGAATGCCTCTGGCTTCTTTAGTTCAAGTAGTATCATGGCTCAGAAGATCAGTAAATGCTGTGATCACACTCACCTGGGCTTGATTGGGGGTCTGCCACCTGATAGCTTTGTGAGATAGGTTCTCTGTGCCTCAGTTATCTTATCTGTAAGATGGGTCACTATAAGGATTAAACAAGAGATCATGGAAAGCACTTGGCATATAATAGTGATCCTGTCTTCCCATACCTATCTCCTATCTACCTATCTATCCATCCATCTTCTATCTATCATCATTATCATCTATCACTTGTCTTATCCACTATTTAATCTTTCCTTTCCCTAATATATATGTATGTAAACTATGTATTGTATAGGGATGAGTAGATAGTGAGAAAGAGAAAAGAGAGATGGAGAGGAAAGAAAGAGGCAGCGGGACAGGTATTCCAATTCTTGTGGGGGTAACACTGACTTAGTTCTTTTGGCTAGGAAGTACTTTAGGCATACACAAAGGTCTATTATTTGCTAATAATACAGAAAATGCATGGATATTCCCCACGCAGCTTGAGAAGCACAACCATGCAGAGTCAAGTGTAGCCACTACCCTCATTCTCTTTCCTAGTTTCCTTTCCTGTCTTTCCTCTCTTTTCTCCTGCTGGGATGTTACCTCCAGCTTGACTGGGTGATCACTACTCCTGTGCAGTTTTTTTATACTTTCACTGTTAGGTTCATATCCATGCAGAACAAATTGTTTTGCATGCTGAAGCTTTAGTGAAGTAATATACTCTATGTGGCTTCCTGCAATTTGCTTTCAAGGTCTAATATGTATTTTTGTTTTTAAATTTTCCTCTTTTTAAAAAAAGATTTTATTTCTTTATTTGACAGAGAGAGAGAGAGAGATCACAAGTAGGCAGTGAGTCAGGCAGAGAGAGAGAGGGAGGGGAACTGAGCAGAGAGCCTGATGCGGGGCTCGATCCCAGGACCTGGGATCATGACCTGGGCCGAAGGCAGAGGCTTAACCCCCTGAGCCACCCAGGTGCCCCTGTTTTTAAATTTTCAAGTTTATTTTTATTTTTTCTACTATTATATTTTGACATTCATGTTGAGACACGTCTCTCCATTGTGTTCATTTTAACTGCTATTCCGTGTGTTTCCTTGTGTTCTTCTGGACGTGGAGTTTCCTTCTTCAGCTTTCTCTCCTCTTGCTCTGCTTTACTCCATTTGTTCTTTTCTTAGATTTTCCCCTCCTGTTCACCCATCCAGGCAATGAGATGAGGCTCAGGCAGAAGAGGACAAAAAAGTCACCTTTGGCTCATTGCTGACCTATGAGAACGCTGTTCTCACATCTCTGATGGATACATTGTATTTGGATTTAGTTCAATGATACATCATTAATCTATCAGGCATAAAAACATTTTACTAAATAACATTTGTAAAAGATATCTAGAGTAGGGGTCCTGAATGTGTATTGTGCATACTATATGGCAATAAAACCAATGTTTGAACAGTCTCAAAATGCCCCTTTTTGCTAGAACAAAACCTTATAAAATTCTCAGGGTCCTTTTGTTTTGTCTTCCTCTTTCCTCTTCGCTTGAAGGAAAAGAATGTAGATGGAAGTCACTCACATGTAGTTTCCTTTATGATCTTCTAGAAATATTACATTTGATACATATTAAAATATACAATGCATGCATATGTTATAAATGAACATATTCAACATTCAAGAAGCTGATCTATGAACCTGAGAACTTGGACATCAGGATAACTGGCATCAGCTGTTGGCTCCACATGACATCCCAGAGTTGACAACTTTTAAAGCATTTGTTAGCTCTAATCTTGTGGGTCTGTACTTTGGTGAGGATGTGAAGTAGCAGGGAACAGGGGAAGGGGGAGCCATTCTATTTTCGCCTGAAATTGTAATTGCTGAGGACAGAGGTGGGACCAGTTAAAGACAATGGAAATCTAGGTCTGTGAGGATACATTTAGATAACTATTCATTCATTCCCTCTCTTTGGGCCTCAGTTTTCTTGCCTGCAAATGGAAAGACATGGGTTCAATGATCCCTGCGGTCCCATAGTCTCTTGAGTAAAACACATGCTTCTGTAGGTCTCCATGGCTCCATGAAGGTAGTATTGGTCTCCAGAAAAACTGCACACAAGCGCTGGGGAGCCGAAAGCATCACCTGACTGCCCTGTCCAGGTATAGCCTGTTCTTCCTTTGGTGCCCTTTGAGGCAGTGACAGAATTCTACTATTTTCCCTGAGCGTTCCAGGGACATGTGTCTTTCTTCCCTGAGAATGGATCATAGAGTTGGGGAGCTGGATCTCATCCAAACCTCAAACCAAAACAAGGCACTCTCTATCTTTGAACTTCATTTTTCCCGTTCTCTTTCTAGTGTCTAGTTACGTTATAGCCCCTTTCGGACTATGAGTATGTTTAAGAGGAGAAAGAAGAGGGTGGGCAGGCAAGGGATG
Source organism: Mustela putorius furo (assembly GCF_011764305.1). Classification (NCBI taxonomy): domain Eukaryota; kingdom Metazoa; phylum Chordata; class Mammalia; order Carnivora; family Mustelidae; genus Mustela; species Mustela putorius. The sequence goes on from NW_025421341.1 coordinate 26,470,501, forward strand.
AATGCTGACTTCAAATATTTGTTGGCTATCGTGTAGAAGATGGAGGAAATTATTCTAAGAGAGTCACAACAGGAAAAGCAATGAATTCTAAAATTTAGAGGCTACAGGAACACAGTTTTGGGCTGATATATGAACTTTCTGACAATTCTAGCCATCTTGTGAGAAAGCGCTTTGTCCAGAAAGCTGTCAAACACTGAGTAGTCAGGTCAATAAATAGATAATATAAATATAGTTAGGCCCTGGGCTGGGTTCTGTGGGATGGGGGGAATTAACACGAATAAAATATCATCCCGATTGCTAGGAACTTATACCCTGCTGGACACATACTATGTACTGCCTTGCAAGAGTTTTAGTTTTTTTTTGTTTTTGTTTTTTTGAGAGTGAGAGGGTAAGGAGAGGCAGAGAGAGAATTTTAAGCAGGCTCCAAGCCTAGTGCAGAGCCCAGTGTGGGGTTCCCTCTCACAACCCCGAGATCATGACCTGAGCTGAAATCAAGAGTCAGACGCTTAACTGACTGAGCCACCTGGGTGCCCATGCAAGATAATTAGATACCCATCTGCAGAGCCATAAACTGACCATAAAGCAAAGGTTGTTGGAGTGCATAGTGGGGAGCTGTCTCTTTAGGGTGAGGGGAGAGAAGCAGCAGCTGTGGGATTGGCACTTAGGTCTTGAAGGTAGAGGGAAGGTGAAGATGTGGGGTGGGAGAGGTGGTAGAGGCAGTGTTCCAGGGTGAACAGCTGGAGGACTAGGGAAATAGCAGCTCAAAGGAACTTCACTGTTTAAGAGCTTTTGCGCAATAGGGGGCAGATTATGTCTTGTGCTGTTGGCACTTGTTCCCAAAAGGAACACACGTTTCTATTCCAAGTTAGCATATCCTCCTAACTTCACCCTTCACCCGGATGTTAATGTTTCCTTTGATCTTCTTCCTGTCTTCCCACATTGTTTAGGGTGCCCTAATGTGCCCTGGGCCAGCCTCATGGTAGGTTGATTGGTGATTCCTCCCACCCCGACACCACACCAACCAGCTCCAGGTAGTGGCTAAGTGATTTGGGAAAAAGTTTTTGAGGTCCAGGTGGCAGTTCCCACTCTCACTAGACAGCATGTGAGGTGCCTGGCAGACCTGGAAGCATCGTGGTCCCCAAAGGGTGTCCTGTGCCTGAGCTGTTATGGTGTTGGGTCAATGGGCAGTGCCCCTCAGCTCCTTGAATTCACGTGGTGGGATACTCTTGGCTGCTCTTCACAGGCCCTGGTCCTTTCCCTCAGGCACTTTCTGAGATCTTGGCCATGGCCCCAGGGTGGTAAAGGGTAACCTGGAGCCCAGACTCTGGCTCCTTCATTTCCCGAGGTCTGCCTTCCTCTCCAAGCCTGAACATGACAGACCGTATTAGTCTTCTTCCATCTCTGGGAAGCTTACCTTCCATGCGCTGAAGGTGATGTTCTCATGCCACACACTTGCCCACTTGAGGGGGTAGAGTGGAGTGGGTGGTATGTTGGGAGTGTCTGCCAGTGCCCCGAATATGGTTTTAGATAAAGAAAAAAAAGAAAAAAGAAAGAAAGAAAAAACCCAAGTGCCATTGTTTCCGCCTTTGGTACATCCCCATGATATCACTCACATCCAGTTCCTCCCTTCCTTTATTGCTGTTGCTGTCCTGGTTCTCTTCCCAGAAGGACAGCAATAGCCTCTATTCCTTGCTGGTTGGGCCACACGCCCTTCCTGTGACCCCACAGGAGAGGCATCCCACACTTGCCAGCTCCTGAATGGCCCCTACACCATTCGTACTCAGTTTCCTAGCTGTCTAGGCTCATAGAGCATTTTGGTTCATGACAGGTGCGGGGCCAAGGATGCCTAAGTGTCGGTGACCCATCCAGTCTTGCCTCCAGTGGGAAGGGATGTCCAGCTTCCACTGCCATGCTGTACTCTGAAGAAGTCAACACCCTCCTCCTCCACCTTCAAAGTCCTGCTCTGTTAGGTAACCTACCTCCCACACATGACCATGGGGCTCCCCTTTTCCAATTTCTTAGAGGTTCCCCCTAGTCACACTTGTGTTGTGCCCACATTCTTTGCCATGGCACGAGGCCCCCATCTGTTGTGGCTCCCCCTCTCCCAGCATGTGCCTGACCATGTCTTGTGTTCTCTGCTTTCATGAGGCAGCTCCAGGTGCCGGGACCAGACTCCTGCCACCCCACTGAACTCTCACTCAACTCCTAGCCATGCATTGAGGCGAAGGCTCTCTAATCCACCCATGAAGGAGTACTTCCTTTAGAACCACGAGACCCATGGTTTCTACCCCACTGGTGGCCCTTGGGACGAATGGCTCTCCACCTGGCTGAGCTTTTGCCTTATTTTTCTACTTGTCTCTTCGCTTCTTGAAGCTGGAGATGTTTCTTATCTTTGGACTCCCCTCCACTAAAGAAGAGCCCCCATGCCCCACGGCATGTGTCCTTTGCCCAGAGAGGATGCTTAATATTTGTTTGTTAAATAGAACCACCTAGGACAGATGGCAGGAGGTGGCAAGCATAGGGAGTGGGCTGCAAGGGTTTTGGACCTCATAGTGGGGTGCACACTGAGGTAACAAATTTGGAGTGGCTAGCCATGTCTTCCAGATGCCACCAGACCCTGGAAAGTGGCGATATAAATATAAATTGGAACTGATGAAGGAATATCCTTCCTGTCAATGGTAAGGAAGGGTGAAGATCAATGTGGAGAACATGATGTTTCACCTCACTGATTTTTACTCCCAGAGCGCTTTCTCCATTTGCACATTTCCCCCTCTTCACTCACCCCGGGGCTTACTTTGTACCACTGGTGCACATGGACTTTCACTCTCCCTTCTCTGCTGGGTATACTAAAAAGAGGAGGTGCAGTCGGAGTCTCTGGTCCTCAGGGGATCAGTGTTTGCAGGCACAGAGCTCAGTTTCTGTCATATTTGCCTCCACTCCCTGACTTCCTGATGGTGGATCAGTGGCACAAGAAAACACAAACTTGGAGGTCACCTTACATCTTGGTTTGTGGCAATACAGTCAGGGCCAGTAGCTGTGTGACCCCTGGCAAGTTCCCTCCCCTCTCTCTGCTCCCCTTTCTCCATTTGTCAAACAGACAGAATAATAGCTCTTCCCCTAACAATGCTTAGAGGAATGACACAATAACAATAACAATAATAGCAGCACCAATATTACCAATATTTATCAAATTGTTACAATATGCTGGGCACTATCCTAGGATTTCTTCATGTATTAATCCCCCACCCCCTTTTTTAAAAAATAGGTTCCATGCCCAGCGTGAAGCCCAATGTAGGGCTTTAACTCACCACCCTGAGATCAAGTCCTAAGCCGAGATCAAGAGTTGGATGTCTAACTGACTGAGCCACCCAGGTACCCTCATGTATTAATTCTTAGTTTTTACTATAATCGGATGCAGTAAATACTATTATTATATCTGTATTTCCTAGAGAAGGAAAATGAGGCAGAGAAGTTGGGGAACTTGACTAAGGTGACATAGCTAGTTACTGGTAGAGCTGGGATTTGAACCCAGTCTAGCTGCTGGAGCCCAAATTCTGACCACAGTGCTATAATGCATTCAGAATACTAGGCTGATGAGATGTCAGTGAAAATGCACATTAAAGACCTCTGAAAATCCTTTCTTTGATAAAGGCATCAAGAAAACTGGCAAAAATGGTCAGAATTGACTTTTTCAGAACCCTGGAAATTAACCAAAGGCTCGCCACAATCTAGGGCCTGTTTATTCAGGAAAAATGACTGAATTTCAGTAAGAACAACATGCTTTATGGTGTTTTAAGTTATCCTGTTCCTACTCTGCTTTTCAACTCTGCAGTAGCCTGAAAAATTAACAGCCTGAAAATGAAATCACACTGAAATCCAGTAGCCTGGCAGCCACCAGAGGGAGCAGAATGGCATAGAACACCTTTAAAACATCATTTTCAGAGTATTGCTATTATTTTACCTTCCTAGTCATTCCCTGGGAGACACTCTTTGCAAAGTTGTCTTTCTTTGCGTAGCTCAAATTTGTCTATTGAGGAAAGCCAGGGCACTTGTTGAAACAATTAGAGGCCATTGATTAACTTTGTGATTATCTGAGGCAGTGGATGATGGTTGGGGCCAGCAATAAGCTTACCAAAAAACCAAAAATGAACACTTAAAAGGAAAAAACAAAACAAAACTGAAGAATGAGATTCTCACAGAGGTTTTGAAAAGGTCTGACTCATTCCTGGGAACCTAGAGAGTCACACACCTGCGTGGGGGCTGTGCGTGCTTAAGACAGACCTGAATAGACCGTAGGCTCTCACATCTGGCTGAAAGTAAAGCTCTGTGTGAGTGGGAAGTGAAGGCTAAGGCAGAGTCATAAACTGCCTGTCTGAGTGTTGAAGGTGTGCCCCAACTTGCACACAGAATCCTGTGATGATGACTAGGAAATTTTTTGGTTCTAGGAGTTAAGGAAAATAAATAATTGTGTGATCATTAATCATTTTTTAAAAAAGATTTTATTTATTTATTTGACAGACAGAGATCACAAGTATGCAGACAGGCAGGCAGAGAGAGAGGAGGAAGCAGGCTCCCTGCTGAGCAGAGAGCCCGATGTGGGGCTTGATCCCAGGACCCCAAGATCATGACCTGAGCTGAAGGCAGAAGCTTAACCCATTGAGCCACCCAGGTGCCCCATCAGCTAACTATTAAACAAACCAAGTACAGATTTCAGGCACACAAGACAAAGAATACAGATGGTACAGAATCAGTCCAGAAAAGTAAACAAATAAACAAACAAACAAACAACAATTAGACGAGCAAAGGAAATAAAAGTAACACAGATAGAAATGGAAGAAATAAAGCTATCTTTATTTGAAGATGACATGATCTTATATATAAAACATTTTTAACGAATTTACTAAAAATAAACCTGTTAGAACTAATAGACAAATTCAATACAGTTGCAGAATATACTGCTATGTAAAGTCAATTGTATTTCCATACATTAGCAATGAACAAAATGAGAATAAAATGAGAAAAAAAATTCCTTTTACTTTACCATCAAAGAAGAATGAAATACATAGTAATAAACTTATTGGATAAAGTATAAAGCTTATACATTCTCAACTACAAAACACTGTAATAAGAAATCAAATATTTCTAAATAAGTAAACGGAAAATCATCTGTGTTCATGGATTTGAAGCCTGGATATTATGAAGATGGCAATACTCCCCAAACTGACCTACAGAGTCAATATAATCCCTATCACAATTCCAATTGTCTTTGTTTTTTAGCAGTAGACAAGCTGAATCCAAAATTTATAAGAAATTACAAAAACCCCAGAATAGCCAAAAATCTTAAACAAGAAAAAGAAAACTGGAGGATTCACACTTTCTGATCTTAAAACTTAACTACAGAGGTACAGAGTTCAAAATAATGTGGTACCGGCATAAAGCTAGACATATAAATCAATGGAATAGCATTGAGAGCTCCCAAATAATGCCAAATATCTATGTCAATTGATTTCCCAGAAAGGTACCAAGTCGATTCAATGGGGAAAAGGTATCCACATGCAAAATAATGTATTTGCACCTCTACCTCACATCATATACAAAATTAACTCAAAATAGATCAAGAAACTTAATATAAAACTTAATATAAAAGCCAAAACTATAAATTTTTGGAAGGAAACATAGGTGTCAATCTTTGTGACATTGGATGGACAACAATTTCTTAGAAATGACAACAAAAGCATAGGAAATAATAGGAAAAAAGAGATCAATGGAACTTTATCACATTAAAAACTTTGGTGGATCAAAGGTCACTAATAAGAACATGAAAAGGCAACTCATGGACTAGGAGAAAGTGTTTGCAAATCATGTATCTGATAAGGGTTTAATATCTAGAGTATATAAGGAATTCTTACAACATAACAGTAAAAAGACAACCCAAGTTAAAAAAAAAAAAGGGCAAAATCTTGAACAGCATTTCTCAAATAATGTATACAAATGAACATAATGCCTGTGCTCAACATCTTTAGCCATCAGGGAAATACATATCAAAACCACACTGAGGGGGTGCCTGGGTGGCTCAGTGGGTTAAACCTCTGACTTTGGCTCAGGTCATGATCTCAGGGTCCTGGGATTGAGCCCTGCATTAGGCTCTCTGCTCAGCAGGGAGCCTGCCCCCTCCCTCCACCTTCCTCTTTTCCTACTTGTGATCTCTCTCTGTCTGTCAAACAAATAAATAAAATCTTAAAACACACACACACACACACACACACACACTGAGATATTCTTTTACACCCACTAGGACTGTTGTGATCAAATATAGGTAAATAACAAGTATGGCCAAGGGGACCCTCAAAATTGTTGGCAAGCATATGGAATTGTTAGCCTCTGTGGAAATCAGTTTGGTGGTTCTTCAAAAAGTTGAATATAGAATTCCTAAAGGATCCAGTGACCCTCCTCCTAGGTATATACCCGAGAGAATTGAATACGTATGTTTGAACAAAATCCTGTACATAAATATTTGCAGCAACATTATTCGCAAATGCCATAAAGCAGCGACAACATAAATAACCACCAATCAATGAATAGATAAACAAAATGGGGTAGATCCACACAGAGGAATATCATTCAGCCTTAAAATGAAGGAAGTCCTAACATCAGCTTCAACATGAACAAACTTTGAAGACATTGTGCCAAGTGAAAGAAACCAGTCACAAAGGACCACATATTGTGTGATTCTATTTCTTTCTTTTTTTCTTCCTTTCTTTCTTTTCTTTCTTTTGAGAGAGAGAGGGAGGGAGAGAGAGAGAGTGAATAGGGTGAGGGGCAGAGGGAAAGGGAGAGAGAAAGAATACCAAGCAGGCCCCATGCCCAGTGTGGGGCCCCAAGCTGGGCTCAATCTCAACAACCTTGAAATCATGACTTGAGCCAAAATCAAGGCACAGATTCTTAACCAACTGAGCCACCCAGGCAAACCATGTGATTCTATTTCTATAAAATATTGAAAGTAGGCAAATCCATACAGACAGAAGGCTTTTGGTTGGAAGAAGCGGGGTGATGGTAATGGGTATGGGGGTTATTTTGGGACAATAAAAATGTTCTGGAATTAGGTAGTGACGGTAGTTGCACAGTGTGAATAAATGAAAAACCACTGAATTGTACACTTTAAAATCATGAATTTTATGGTGTGGCAATTATTATCTCAATTAAAAAAAGTGTTAGGGTGTATATGGCTCTTCTTTTCACTACATCCGTATCTTTGGGGTAAATACCCAGTAGTGCAATTGCTAGGTCATAGGGTAGCTCTACTTTTTAACTTTTTGAGGAACCTCCACACTGTTTTCCAAAGTGGCTGTAACAGCTTGTGTTCCCACCAGCAGTGTAAGAGGGTTCTCCTTTCTCCACATCCTCTCCAACATTTGTTTTTTCTTGCCTTGTGAATTTTTGCCATTCTAACTGGTGTAAGGTGGTATCTCAATGTGGTTTTAATTTGAATTTCCCTAATGGCTAATGATGTTGAACATTTTTTCAAGTGTCCGTTAGCCATTCATATGTCTTCTTCGGAGAAGTGTCTGTCCATGTCTTCTGTCCATTTTTTGACTTGTTTTTTTGGGTATAGAGTTTGAGAAGTTCTTTATAGATCTTGACACCTTTTATCTCTGGTGTCATTTGCAAATATCTTCTCCCATTCTGTGAGTTACCTCTTTGTTTTGTTGACATTTCCTTTGTTGTGCAGAAGCTTTTTATCTTGATGAAGTCCCAATACTTCATTTTCGTTTTGTTTCCCTTGACTTTGGAGACATGCCTTGTAAGGATTTGCTTTGACCAATGTCAAAGAAGTTACTGCCTATGTTCTCCTCTAGGATTTTGATGGAGTCCCGTCTCACATTGAAGTTTTCATCCATTTAGAATTTGTCTTTGTTCATAGAAGCAATGTCCACAATAGCCAAACCGTGGAAGAAGCTGAGACGTCCTTCAACAAATGAATGGATAAAGAAAATGTGGTCCACATACACAATGGAATATTAATTACTCAGGCGTCATAAAGGATGAATATCCACCATTTGCATTTACATGGGTGGAACTGGAGGAGATTATGCTAAGTGAAATAAGTCAAGTAGGTTATCAATTATCGTATGGTCAATTATCATATGGTTTCACTTATTTGTGGAACATAAGGAATAGCATGGGAGGACATTAGGAGAAGAAAGGCAAAAATGAAGGGGGGCAATCAGAGGGGGAGATGAACCATGAGAGACTATGGACTCTGGAAACAACCTGAGGGTTTCAGAGGGGAGAGGGGTGGGGTGGGGATGGATTAGTCCATCATGGGTTTTACGGAGGGCACATGTTGTAATGGGCACCGCATGTTATATGCAAATAATGAACCATGGAACACTACATCAGAAACTAATGATGTACTATATGGTGGCTAACATAACATTAAAAAAAAATTGTTAGGAGCATTGCCTGGCCGCGGTAAGGACTAATCATTGACAGCTAAGTTATGCAGTGCTTAGTACTTGCCAGACAGTATACGAAGTCTATAGATGATCTCATTTAGTCCTTACAACAACCTTCATCAAGGCAGACTCAGGTTAAATAAGTAGCTTGGGACCACACAGCTGGTGAGTGGCAGAAACTAGGACCTGAGTGCAGACCTCTGATTCTGGAACCCGTATTTTTAATCCCTCTGCTTTTCTACTCATTCCTCACTGCTATGGTGATTATTATTTTTCTTCTTATGCCTTGGTGGCTTGGATAATTTAACTAGCCTTTTCCTAGACTGACGGAAGAGGTAAAATTTGCCTTTCCACTTCTAGGAAAAATTTTAATTCTTTACACCAGAAATAATAGCAAAGGCAATAGGGTACTTACTGTCAAGTGAGCCTCAGACTTTTTTTTTTTTTTTCCTTCTGGAAAAAAATAAAATGGTTTCACTTCACCAGGAGACTTGCTTTGAGGGCCTGGCTTTCCATGGGTTTTACCTGTGTCATGGAGTCATCCCAGGGCTGAGCCTGACTGCTCTCACACTAGGCAATTGCTGAAGGATTGAGCAGCGCCATGATGATCCAGCACGAGATGGGGATCACAGCCCCATGTCTGAGCTGCCGGAAGGAGTGTGAGCCACTGTAGACAAATGTTTGGTCTCCTTCAAAGAGGAAGCTAATATCATTTATGCAGGAAGCTAGGATCTGACAAAGTTCCAATGCCAGCCACTGTTGTCCAATTCTAATTTTTATTTTGACTTCTTTTCTTTATAATCAATATAAATGTTTTGTCATTGTTTTGATCCTTTAATTTTACAAAATACCTGTTTGTTTAGGTTGCAGGATATAGGTACTTATTTGAATACATGAATCAGTGAATGAGTAAATGAAGAGATACAGACCAAATGAATATATCACTTATTTAGGTTATGCACAGTGGAGCACAGGGCCAGGATTGTGATGGGGTCTGGTTGAAATTTCTGGAAAGATTAATTCAAGACACCAAGCTCTGAAGCCATCCAACTGGTGGACAATGACTAAATGCTTGTGTGGCTTTCTCACTTCCCATGTCCCCCTCCCCATTACTCCCTCATTCCCAGACAGAGCAGGGGTACATTCTCCTCTCCTCATGCTCACTGTTCAGTATGAATCAACATTTCTGACACTCTCTTCTTGCTTATGTGCAGGGGTGAATTATTTCTTGAGCTTAGAAGGAATGCTTGCTCTCTTAGCATGGCTCTGGGTATCAGACTTCATATGCCCATGTCCAGGTCTTCATTCCTTGATCTCTTACAGGAAGCAGGATGCCTCTTTGAAGTTGCTACCCTGCATGAAGAGCTAGTTTTGGTTTCTTTTCGTCCCAGCTGTTATCCTATAGGTAAATCCTGCCGACAGGACCTCAACAGGGGAGCAGTGCTTGGATAGCTGCCCATTCTCCATGCCCAGCGGGGCTGACCTTGACTGCTTGCACAGTTATGGCTGTGGCAAAATAGACTCTTATGGCCTGTTGGCTTTGGGCTGTCCTGTGACTTAGACTCCAGCTCTGTCTCTTAGGTTTCTTTTTTTTCAAACTTTATTAAGGAATAATGGACAGATATGATTGTATATATTTAAAGGGTACCATGTGATCATTTGGTATACATACACATGGTAGAATGTTTACCAAGACCAAGATAATTAACACATCCATCACCTCACATAGTTAACACGGCTCACTTTTCGGTTTTTGTGGGAAGAATGTTTTGCATCTACTCTCAGCGGCTGTCAACTACATAATACTATATTAACTATAGTCTGCCTCTTAGCTTTTATTGGGCCCCGTGTTATAATCTGTTACCTAGAGGGTTTAAGAAAATCTTTGAAGGGCTTCAAAACTTTAAAAAAAAAAACTGTCCGCTTTGCCCTCCTCCACTGGACCCACCAAAGCCCTTCACGAGCACCCTTTGTCAGTGGTGTTCTAAAGCCAGTCCTGACCCCTTGATTAGCTGGGGCCAGAGGAAGTGACCAGCGACGTCCGAGCAGTGTGCGTCCTGGGAACGGAGTACGTGTCTGGCATGGTTTCAGTGGGAGGCAGGATGGCCCATCCCAGGTCGGCCGTGTCCTGCTGTGGGAGCAGGATGAGCTCCTTGCCTTCTCAGACCCCATTCTCTACATTTATACAATTGTGCTCCGAACAGCCTGCCCTGGGGTCTTATGGAAATTAAATAAGAACGTCTGTGACGAGTCCCTGGAACATTCTTGCTACTGTTCTACTCTAGGTGCTTGGAATGAAACTGTGAACAATCACTTCCAGTTCTCAACTTAAATTTAAGGTAGATCCTGCCGTGGAGCTCCCCATATGTTGTCTTTTTGTGTTTTTGTAACCCTGCTTTGTATTTGTGATAAGCGGACACTCAACAGCTGCAGGCACTGGGGCCAGCGTTCTGCACGTGTAATTTCTTGATGAACAGGCAAGGCTTGCAGGGTGTCATCACAAGGCAACCCTTAGGATGAGTCCTGTTACTTCTTCAGACTCATTCTCTGGGGCCATTTCCTCCCCTGCCCCAGGGTGGAAGTCTGGGAGCCAATCCCACGGCCTTTCTGGTCACTCTTAGGTAACAAAAAGTCCTCTGGCTGTTCTAGTCTCCCCAAGCAGCCCCTGTTTGGTAATTAAATAGTTTACTCCCACATGATGGTAGGAACCTTTCAAGTTCATTTACAGTTAAACTTCTTCTGTCCTTCCCTGTCCCTAAGTGCTCCCCTCCCCTTGGGTTTGGGAAGACTGAAAGCCATTGTTTGCGAGGACCATGGGCTCTGCCTCCATTCCAGGCCCTTTCTTTGGATGTGGGGAACAAAGCTCTTCCCTTAGCCCGTGGGCTGCCATCTTGGGCAGGAACTAGTCTGTATCTCAGGTCTAGAGAGACCTGAGCTCCCTCCTGTGTGGCCCACATCTGTCCTATCAGAAACTAAACTCTAGGATCCTGAGATTTCCTTACTCAACAGCCTTTCTTCAGAGCCAGAACTGATTCTTCAGATTCTTCCAGGTACAGGTATGGCCCCAGTCCTCTGTGTCCAGCAGGTTGCAGGTTGCAGGAGACATTGAGACTCTCTCTCTCTTTTCTCACCTCCTGCAGATTCAGGGCATAGTGCTGTGCCTGAGACACTCAGTTAACTAGAATGGGCCATGCGGGGTGGTGGTGAGACTCAAAGACTCTGTATTCAAAATCTTAGCTCTGGGTTCTGGGGCCAGCTCTGCCATCTACTAGCCATGTGATCTGGGGCAAGCTACTCCAACCACTCCGTGCCTCAGTTTTCTTATCCATGTAATAGGGATGATCCCAGAGCCTATCTCACAGGATTTTTTGTGGAGGATTAAATAAGAAAAAAAATTGTGAGGTGTTTATAGCAGTGTCCTGAGACATTTCAGGCACTATGCAAGTATTTGCTAAATAAGTACCAGGCAAAAAAGAGTCTGAATAAATAACAAGGGCCAGTTAATGACAACTTTATCAGGCATTCTCCAATTTTAAGAGTGCCGAGTTCTTGCATCCTAATCGCTTGTGGGTGATGTCCTGCCCACAGCCACATGCCCCTGAGACACAGCTGGTGCTCTAGGAGGGGTCTGGAGACCTTCTTGAGCACTAGCAGATACCCAGTGCTGTTTTACTCCAAGTGCTAGGAATGCTACAAAGCATGTGTCCAGGGACGGTGACTCAGGGTATTACAAAGGATGACCACAGCAAGAGTTCCCAGACACAACTTTTCAGAAAGGGTTTCTGGGAACAGCAACATCAGGGGTAGACACTGAGAGCTGCGTTTTGCAATATTCGGCCAGTCCTGCAGCCTGGTGATCCCATATCTTGTTCTGCTCTGTTCCTTACTCTGAAGATGGCTATCCTTGTGGATTATGGGACATTTCTGAGTATCTGGAGACAATTAATTATCCTAGTCTTGACATGCCTGAGGGGCCAGCACTGAAACACAGAGAAATGATGTAATTGAGTCAGTCACGTAGCACGGGGGAGGCCGAGTGGGGTCAGAACTCTGGACTCCAGACTTACGTTCAGTCTGATGAGACTCACCACGATGCTCTTATCCCAGCACCGAGTTTGTTTAGTCACAGAAGCTGCTAACATAATTTCAGAGATGTGTGGCCAGGGTCATTTGGTGAAAATGACGTTACCAGGAAGTTAAAATACTCAAAGCTCTGGAGAAAGTTTTGGGTCGGGATTGGGTAGGGGGAAAAAAAAATCAAAACAAGATCAGAAATCAGCTGTAAATATAAGCACAAGGGAAACTGTTTTACTAGGACAATATGGAGATAGGATAAAAATATGACTATTTCACTGATAGCTTCTGGAACATACTAAGTAAGGTTGGTGTAGCCCCCAAAGTTTCTGATAGCATGAGTTCAGAATAAACAGTTTGCAATTGCATGATAGCATTTATGCTTGAGTCAGTTTGTAAATACACACTTGTATTTACGTCTGGCCACGTAGGAATTAACTTTTTATTTATTTCTTTATTTTACAGTTTTTATTTATTTGAGAGAGAGAGGGAGCCGGAGCAGGGGGAGGTGCAGAGGGAGAAGCAGACTCCCCGCTGAGCACGGGTTCCCAGGACCCTGAGATCAAGAGCTGAGCTGAACACAGACACTACATCGACTGAGATACCACGTGCCCCGGGAATTCACTTTTTAAATTAAAGAAAGATGGAAAAAACCCATCTTTTCTTTTCTACTTTCACTCAGTCTCTTGCCTGATTCTCAATGAGTGAGGCAAAGGCCAGGGAAAAAGAGAATGGACTTGGGCATTGTTCGGACCTGTGTTTGAATCCTTAGCCTACTACTCTTGGTCTGGCTTGGGCAATTCGCTTAGCCTCTCTGACCTTCTGTTTCCTTATCTATGGAATGGTTATGGTAATTTTTACCTCACAGGGTTGAGGTAAGCAAAGCCTTCACCAAATGTTCAGTTGACTAGAGACACTCAGCTAAGTATGGGCTGCAGAAATCTTAGACTCATTTAAAATGCCAGCTTAGAATGGATTTATCAAAACAGCCTGGCACTGATACAAAGATTGATAGATCAAAAAAACAGAATAAAGAGCTCAGAAATAGACTTACACATATAATTAATTGATTTTTGATCAAGGTTTCAAGACAGCTCGATGGGCAAAGGATCGTCTTTTTAATACGTAATGTTGGAGCGGTCGGACGACGCAACAAGAAAATAAGTCTCGCATTACACACAAAAATTAACTTGACATGAATCATAGATCTAAGTGTAAGAGCTAAAGCTATAAAATTCATAGGAGAAAATTTCTGTGATCTTGGGTTAGACAAAAATTTCTTAAGATACAAAAAACACAAACCATAAAACATTTTGATTCACTGATCTCCATCAATAAGAAGAAAGTTTTGCTCTCCAAAAGACACTGTTAAGAACATGGAAATGTGAGTCATAGAGTAGGAGAAAATATGGGGAAGATGGATTTACTTCTTTAACACTGCTGTCTCTTAACATTGTGGCATAGAGTAGATCTAATTAATAATTCTCGTGTGTCGCCATCCTCTCCCTGATAAAGTGCACTTTGTAGAGGCTCTTCCTCCTTCACTATTAATGCCATTATTTACTGCCATAATTCTCAAAATAGTGTTAAGAGTGAGAGCTGGAGAGAACTTGGAGCTGTGTGCAATGAGGTTGCAAGCCCCACAACTTAAATTGTATTCTTGGTGGGAGAGGAAAGAGCAACGATAAAAAATCTGGAGTCAGGCACACGCGCATCAAGCAACCTGAAGTTCTTATTAGCAACAAAGCACTCTCAAAGATGACACCAAAAAGCACCCATGAAGCACATCAATCTGGCAGATAGGGCGCTAAGTGCCTTGCATCATTTCACTGATGTGCAGGAGAAACATCTATACATCGAGTCAGCATGGAGTCCTTGAAGAAGCAGAGACACCAAGCAGGCATCCAGCAGAGTTTCATCTGGACTGTTCCCTCCCTTACGCCCGTGAAAGATTTTGCTCTTCCTATGTTGCAGAATTGCTTTGTCTTTTGGATGGCGTTCTTTTATTGGTTTTATTGTCTTGGGACTGTTGGTTTGATTCTGGGGATTTCTCTTATTTGAAACTTTGGCTTTGGTTTGTCTTCCTGGCACCAGGTTCCATGCTTCCTTGCTCCTTAAATCTGCTCTCCCATTTTTCCATTTCCCGTCTGCCTCCTCAAAATTTCCAGTCTGCCGTGTTTGGCTGTTGATGGGTGATTACTAAACTCATACGTCCCAAAGTACATAATCTATAATATGGGGTTCACCATCAATAGACACGTCCCTCCCTGTCTCTCCCAGGTCTCTCTTGTTCTGATGACCCTGACAAACCACAGTAGGCATAGCGGAAGATGGAAGTTTTCCGGTACTCAAGAGAAATACAAGTTGATAAGGCCAAGTCTACTTTGGTCAAGGTAGCTGTGGAGCTTTTCAAGTATTGATGCACTGTGAGGATGTCTTGATTGGTGTGAGCAAAGGTCCAGTGTACAGATGAACTTGGCCTTGGGGCGATCAACAGTTATACCTTGAAGGCAATTGGGTCCTTATGGGTGAACACAGACAGCCTCAGCCGTCAGGTGAGGAGAACAGTGGGGGAAAGAGCATTCCATACTCATTAGCCTGCTTCTTCCACAGGTATCCCGACAGACTTAGGACCAGGCACTAACCTGGGTGGGTTCATGTAGCCGCCATGAAGGTCCCAGTGCGTGGGCTCTCTACATTCCAGATAGGAACGAGGGATGTTGCCATGCTCGCCGCCCGCTTCAGCTGAACGACGCCAGAACCACAAGAAATGTTTTCTCTAGAGTCGATTCCCCAAGACAGTCTGGCTGCAATTCATAGGCCACCAGACCACTGGGAACAGAGCCTCCCTCCCAGTTTACTTTAACTTAGAATAATAGCCTCTCAGAATAAGCATCCCGGGGAGCGGATGGACTGACATCAAAGTCCTCAATTCCTTTTTCCAATTTTGATCACAGCGACCATTTTAACACAGGGTCTGCATAGGTTTTAAAAGCTTGAACTGTGCTCAGCAGGTCACCAGAAGAATTTCTCCTCTTCCCCTGACCCGCCAGAGACAGCAAAGAGATGTGTGGATGGTCTCTGTGGGACACTACAAAGGAGAAGCACTGTGCCATCGAACAGGAGAAAACCTGTTCACCGTGTCTTGCATCGTAACCCATTTTCACTTCATGCAGGTGACTGAAAAGAATCTGGAAGATATATTTTAATTATAAAAAATCAATGTATGAGCTTGATGCAGAAGACGGGTATTAAAAAGGCTCCCCTGTACCAGGCAGCCTTAAATCTTAGAATGATGAAGCCAACAGGGATTCAGAAGTTTCCAACAGCTCATCTGATTCCCCATGGCAAAGCTCCCACACCCAGCAAGTTTGCAGATCAGACATCTGAGGTGCAGAAAGGTTCAGTAAGGATTTATGACATTTGCATGGTTCGTGGAAGAACTGAAACATAAGCGCGAGTGTCTTGACAGTAAATCCCGCACTTGCTTCCAACTGTCTTTATCCCAATGATGGTATTTGATTGTTTTTGAAAATCTGCGGAGGCATCATGGTTATTCCCCGAGAGGGAGATGCCGCATGAACTCATTTTGAATGAGAACGCACTTTGGGATAACAGCTCCAACAGGGCACATTCTTTTCTTCTCTTTCCACTCGTTTTCAGGGCCACCTGGAAACTTTGGCTCGGGGCTAGGGGGGCGGTGAGGAGCGGTCTCTGATTCCCAGTCTCTTTCTGTGCACAGCTGCGGAGTTCAGTGAATTGAACCGCAGTGCTGTTCACTCTGCCACGAACAACCTCTGTTGTAAATCTTCCTCCCAGAACACGTGACGATGCATTTCTTGACTATATATCCCAAGGACAGCAGCAGAGTTGTCAGAGCACGGAGCCCCGCAGAGAGGAAGGACGCTCTTGGACTTGGCCACTTAACAACTCGGGACTTTAGAAGAACTTGCCAGCCTTGGGTAAGTTAGCAATGCAACTTGGCTTCAGAAACATTTGAGAGAGGGCTATTCTGTGCAGTGAGTAGATGAGGTTTTCCTTCCCTTTCTCTGTTCTCAGGAAACCCAGTTTTGAATTAAAAATAGGTTTATGTTGGAGAAGCTCTTTTTTTTTTTTTTCTCTGCTCTGTTAGAAAAAGTTTCCCAGTGACTAAAACGTGATTTATTTTCTCTAAACTCCCTTATCTTAGGCTGATTTTTCCCTTTGGCTTTTAAAACGACAAAAGCAATGCTTTCTTCACGCTCACTTTATGAAATGCAGATATGAGGACGTGTATATCCTAAAAAAGGAAAGTCCTTGTTGCTTTTCTCCCTACGCCTCCCTCCCTGCCCTCCATCCACTCCGGCCTCTCACGACTAACCCCCGTTAGCTATTCTGTGCGCCTTCCTACCAGGATTTCTCCATGCACTTGTCAGGTTTTTTGATGCGGCAATCCCATAAACTCGTGCTCAGCCTCCTCCCTATACTGCGGGCCCGTGGGCCAGTTCTAACCTGCAGGTTTCTCTGCAGACCCTGGCCGTGTGTGTGGCGCCTCAATGCTGAAGATGGAGCCTCTGAACAGCACGCACCCCAGCACCGAAGCCCCCAGCAGCCACCTGGTGTCCCACGTGTCCGGCAGTGAGAGCGGCAACGGCAACGAATACTTCTACGTTCTGGTTGTCATGTCCTTCTACGGCATTTTCTTGATTGGAATCATGCTGGGCTATATGAAATCTAAGAGGCGGGAGAAGAAGTCCAGCCTCCTGCTGCTGTACAAAGATGAGGAGAGGCTCTGGGGGGAAGCCATGAAGCCGCTGCCTGTGGTGTCGGGCCTGAGGTCGGTGCAGGTGCCCATGATGCTGAACATGCTGCAGGAGAGCGTGGCGCCCGCCCTGTCCTGCACCCTCTGCTCCATGGAAGGAGACAGCGTGAGCTCTGAGTCCTCCTCCCCAGATGTGCACCTCACCATCCAGGAGGAGGGGGCGGATGATGAGCTGGGGGAGACTTCAGAGACACTCCTCAACGAAAGCAGTGAAGGGTCCTCCGAGAACATTCATCAGAATTCCTAGCACCCCCAGGGCCCCGGGAAGCGGCCCCGTCAGTCAGCACCTTTAGAGAGGGGAAGGACACTTTCCGTGTCTGGTTTCACTTTGGCAGGGCAGCTGCCACTTTAAAGAGACCATTGGCGAGCCCCTGCATGGGGGCAGTGGGGGACAAGACTCTGTGGGAGTCAGCAGCCAGGAATCCACGCCGGGCCTGCGGTGTAGACCTGGCCCTGGAAAGCCCCAAAGATGGGCAGCGTGCACCTTGACTTTGGGGTCTGGGGCTTGGGGTTGCAGTTCCGAATTTGGCAGGTCTCTGTGCTTGCTGTTGTTTTCTCGCCGAAAGTCCTGGGTAACCCCCAGGGTATCTGCCCACTCCCAGGGCTGCCAGCTGCCCAATGCCTAGGACATGTGGAGGGATTGGTTTTGATTTGCTAATTTGCCTAGAGCTTTGTTCTAGATCCGGACTGTAAGTACCTCTACAGTGTACCTGTGGCCTTACCTCACATCAGGTTGCGGA
Organism: Mustela putorius furo; assembly: GCF_011764305.1. Taxonomy (NCBI): domain Eukaryota; kingdom Metazoa; phylum Chordata; class Mammalia; order Carnivora; family Mustelidae; genus Mustela; species Mustela putorius. The sequence goes on from NW_025421341.1 coordinate 26,488,572, forward strand.
GCTTCCTTTGCAGGTCTTTTGGGTTACAGGGGGATGTCTGATGGAGGGCTTTTGATGGCAGAAAAAGATTCAAACCTGGTTCTTTTGCATACTGTAAGAAAAAAAAAAAGCAACTTTAAACCTGTTAATATTGGCTGGGATTAGAAAACAGAATCTGCTGTCTTGACCCTTTGTCTAACCTATGACCTTGGACTCTGACCTCAGACCATCCAGCATCGCACATGGGCATGATGTTTTCTTGGTTGGAAGGGCTTCCCCCAAATCGAACCTGCACTCTGAAGAGCTGTGCAGGGGACTCTTCCTGATTTTTCTAGAAGGGATGGTGTGGGGTTGAATAAGGCCAAGTCTTTAGCTCTGCTGCTACTTTTTTCCCAGCCTAGTTTTCTGAGCTGGGAGCTGACATACAGTGGGCCTCCGTGATATGGCATTTTGTCATGTAGCCGAGACCTTGAAGGGCATACTCAGATGGAGGTTGTACAAAGCAGGGGTACAGGTTCTGTTTTCTGATCCCGAGCCCTGACACTGATTTGCTGTGTGGTCCTGGGCATGTCGTCAAGAGGCTTACTGCCTTCAGGAGACTCCTGAATCTAGATCCCCAGGGGGCTGGGAGGATGTCTTTGGATTTTAAGACTCTGTGATAAATCCTGTATGGCCTGGTGTGAGGAAGCTTGGACAAAATATTTCCCACTTGGCCAGTTAGTCTGAGAACGGATCTGCTTATTTAAAGGAGCAGTTGGAAACTCAGAACACATGTAACTGGGTAACTGGGAGATTCAGGGTGAATCGCCACCCGGTTCATGCTGTCATTTTCCCAGCAGTGAACTCGGGAGACTGACACCACATTTTACTCTGCAAAGTTCCCTGGGTAGCAGAATGTTAATACTTCAGCTGAGAAACCAGAAGTCTAAAAGCAAATGTTCAGGAATGCTGGCTAACGTCTCTGTGTATTCCTGCCCTCGGTAGCTTTGCAGCAAACCCGTTAGGCCCTTAAAGGCAAGCAGGAAGAGAAGCACATCGAAAGGTCATGTTTAATTCTAGTAAAAACAAAACAAAACAACAAATTTTTTTTTTTTTTAAACGTGATCTTGCTCGATTGAAGATAGCAGTTGCTACTGTTCCCATAAGGGTTAACAGTAGAGGAACTGGTTTATCAGTGCTCTCCCGCAGTGCTAGAGGACATTTATGTTTGGGGGAAAAGGGCCCTCCGTTCACTTTAAAAGTTCAGAGTGTGGATTTACTCCAAAGGGGGCTGTTTGAGGTGAAAGAAGCCAAGTTCAGTTTGGCCCCTTGCCTGGAATCACTTGAATTCTGAAGCTTTACTGCGAGGGACATGTGCGTTGTCACATTTTCCATTGCTTAATCCTGAAGTTTGGTGCAATTCTATCTGCGCCTGTTAAAAAAGTGGTGTATATACTTCCTTCTTATTCTTATTAAGTTGTATAAAATTGTCTTGTGTATTTAACAGTTTGTAATTTTCACACCATTTTTTAATTTAAATAAACAAACACATTTTCCTGAAGAAGTTACGAGCTCTCTCTTTGATTCTGTGGTAGGATTCCTAGTTTCCAGGACATCCCAGACATTTCCCAAGCTGTCTCTGGATTTGGGTCATCTTCTGGGTCACACTCGAGGGAAGGTGTATCTTATTTCTTCCTGAGTCATGGAGGAAGGGGGGCTGGGCTTTCCCATCCTTTGATAGGCTTTGCAATTAATAAAAACAAACAAACAAACAAACAAAGCCAAAAAACCAGGCTGCAGGTGGGTCTTACATCCTCCTCTCATTTTAAATTTGGGGGCTGTGGGGCCCTTGAATTTGAACATGCGAAGTGACAAGGGCAATTGGGGGCAAAGAAGTCTGACTAGGCAAATATTACCCAAAGTGGCCACAGCAGCATAGACTAACAGGCAGGGAGCTGCGGTGCGCAGGGTTGCAAAGCTTCTGCACACAGCGGAGCACGTGGGGCGGAGAACCGGGGTTGGCACTCCCGCCCCTCTTGGTCACGTGACTCTCTCGCTCCTCCCACTTATAGTCTTGCTTTCGCTCTGTCCCCCAGGCTGAGGTCCCGCCAGCCCGCCACAGTCTCTCTTTTATGACTGCATTTATGCAGTCGGAAGTGCTGAAGAAAAATGACCGAAACCAGTGACCCGTTTTGAATCAAGCAGATGGTAGAGAGTGGCCTTACCTTTTCTTGTTTCTGTTTCCTGTAAGTTTAGCTTTTCAGTATCAAGTAAATGTTTTCCATTAGGTTCCCAAATAATTGTCTCCCTAAAATCTTTATCTGGCAAAAGTACAGTGGAGCCTGGATTCTTCCCAAAGCACATCAAGGAGTCCAGTTCACCAGTTGGTATTTTGACAACATAAGAGGAGGACAAGATTTTAAAAGACAAGAAGGCCTTTCGATTTATCCAGACTTAATGTCATTCTTGGGGAGGAAAGAGTTAAAATAATTTTTTTTTTCAGGGGCGGAAGAAGAGGGAATTCTAAACTCTAATTGTCCTAAAAATATGCAGAGTACACTATGTCGTTTTAATGGAGTATTTGTTTTCTTAAAAAAAAAAAAAAAAGAAAGAACTTCTAAGCAGAACCTAAGGCCCAAGGGGTTTAGTCTGTGTGGATTTACTCATGCATGTGAAAATCTGAGAAGGGAATTTGGCCCCATGCACCTAGGATATTAGAAACATATTTTAAAGCACTTAAATGTTAGGGATGAGGTAAATGGATCATCCTGCTTATTCCATGCTGTTCTAATTACACCTTTGTACGTCAGAGTCAGGCGGGGATGCTGCAGAGGAAAAGCTTTCTTTCATGGACAGAACCATGGGATCCAGATTACTGGGAAAGGCTGAAATTGGGCCAGGGAAAGAGCGTTCTTGGCTCATGATTCCGGTTGGAGAGTAGACCCCATGGTACATCTGAGAACAGCCACTGGAGGATTTTGTGATCAGGCACACACATCCAGGGCTCAGCAGGGGAAGGGTCATTTATCATCCTGAAAATGTCGCTCTGATCATAGACGTTGTGGAACAGGCAGAACATTGAGCTTATAATGCAACTGATACTCCAGGTAGAGGCAGAGCTTATATTTGCCTTATGCCCAGTCTAGGCATCCTGCTGGAGAAAACCACAGGGACTGTATGGGACAGGAGGTGGAGCCTAGGGCCAGAAGGAGACATGTCAGCTCACTGACCAGAATGGTGGTGCAGGCAGGGGGTGGACCACAGGAAGGCAGGGTGTAAATGGACCTTCAGTAGAGACTCACTCAGTCTTATTTTGTCTGGCTTTCTAGGTGAGCTCTGTGGCTCTGTTGCTTGGCAACTGTGCAGAAATTACCCAGCCTCTCTGATCTGTGGTCTTTCTCTTTCACCATGAGGAAGACATGCTGGTCTTTCTCTTTGGGGGTGGGAGAGCTGCTAATGACAAGAATGGTGAAACCACCTGTGAAATATTGAGTGCTGCTGAATCTAGAGGAAAGCAGTTCGAGGCTCCTACTTTTTAAAATGTATCCTGGATGGACATCTGCAAATTAGTCTCTGAACCTTCTCTTCTGTGCGTGGTTTCCTCAGGAGACTGCAGCGTTCAGGAAAAGGATATGATTTGCCAAAGAAGAAGGGTCATAAGAAAGAAAAACCACTGTTCAATTTCGCCTTTCCCCATTTCTGAAATGTTTCCTCCCACACAGGAAGAAACAGTTTGGGATGTGAGCTGTTACCATGGAGATAACCGGCCAAGGTCACTTGTTTGAAGGAAGAACCCATGGCCCCACGGCGATGGATCATTAGAGGAACTTTATGAAATTGGGATCTGGTCCTTGACTCAGGCAAAAGCAAGCTTTGAGCCATGGCAGCTTCCACTCATGGTGTGGAGGAGGGGATACAAGGAGAACTTTGTCCTTTGTCCTGTTCAACTTTGTCTTCTCTTTGCATCTCTCCTGCCTCATTCCATATGGGGTAGGCATTTTGTTCTCCCAGCTCTAGGAATTTATTTTCTCACCTTGCATTTTCTTCTTAAGGAACATGATTAAAGAATTTTTCACATCAATCGCCATCGCCTTTTCGGTCTTTAATGGTTTTCCATCCCCCATTCAGAGTTGGTAAGTGGCATGTTCTCTCTGGTCTTACTCTGTTCCAGCTGCCATAAAAAAACTCTCATAGATTGTGGGACAGAGATTTATTTCTTATAGTTCTGGAGGCTGGTAGTCTGTGATCAGGGTTCCGACATGATCAGGTTCTGGTGAGGACCCTTCTTTGGTGTGCAAGTGGCTGACTCTTGTATCCTCACACGGCAGAAAGACAGGACACTAGCTCTTTGGCTTCTTCTTAGAAGGTCACTAGTCTCATTCATGAGGGCCCCACCCTCACGACCTAATCATCTCCCAAAGGCCCCACCTCCAAATACCAACACACCGGGGAACAGATTTCAATTTGTGAATTTGGGAGAAGGCATACAAATACTCCATTCATAACATCTTTATCCCCAACCTCCCTCCTTTTCCTCTTTCACTTCCTTCCATTTCGCAAAAGGAACAAAAACAACAAAAACAAAACGAGGATGCAAACAACAAAAAGGAAATAGTAACCACAATGCATTATACTTATTAAGCCCTTATTACATGTCAAGCATATGTATCACCCAGTTGTCACAAGCCTGTGCTTTGAGCTCCTACCACCCTCTTCTAGGTACTTCACACTAGGTGCTGGGAAAACTGTAACATCTGCCATGCCTCCAAAGGGGTCAAAGTCTCCTCATAGTTGATTTCCAGTAAAAATTAGCTGTTTCTGATTACATTAGGGCAACATTAGGGCAGGGCTCTCTATGTAAGAATACATAGCTTATGTCTTCCGAAAGTTTGAGGATATTGTGGTATAATTAAATGGACAAAATGTATTGCTTATTTAATATTTGCCTTGTTCTGCGATAGGTGCTTTCCCTTTGATTGTCTTAATCCTCTCAAGCAAACTCTGAGCTAGTTTCTGATACTGTTAATGTAGATATGAAAGTTGAGGCTGGGGGGAGGTAATTGCTGACCAATGCTATGAGTGATTGGGATTCCAATGTAGGTCTTTTTATATAAATCTGGTATTCTTTAAGCCAATGGAAAGCAGAGAGCATGAGATCTGGAATCTAGTCCCATCCCGGACACTAGGCAGCTCTGTGACATTGCACTGGTTACTCGCTCAACATTTCTGGGTCTCCTCCTTAGTAAAATGAATATAGTAATATCTTCTCTACTGACCTCAAAACACTATCAGAACTGCATAAGAAGCAGCTGGAAAAGTAAAAAGTCTTTGTCCTTGATAGGGGACTGTGTGTTGACATTACTAGCAGGCAGCAATATCCAGCTCTTCTCCCCTTCTGAGAACATGGAAATTTCCACTACTCTTCCCCTAACACTGGGACAGGGATGTGACTCATTCTGGTCAATGTAAACTTAGTGGACAAGATATATGTTACATATCAACCAAGTCAGTGAAAAGCCCAGGTATGGTATTTCCAGTTCCCTCCTTACTTATGTGTAACTAGTGAGACCATATGTTCTAGGTGGTACAAATGATAGTTGGAGCCTGAATTGGCCTGGAATGGTACTGCATGGCAGGCAATTGTCCTGGAGTATTGCCTGAACCTGCAGCTGGCTTTCTGTGAAGCAATAAGAACATAGCTATTGTAAATATTGAGAAATTGGGGGTTTTGCTTCTGTAGCAGAGCCTTACCCATCAGATTATACAGGGTGTGACAGTATTAGAGAGATACAGGGTGTTGGACGGTCCCTCCTACACCATCTAACCCAATTACCCTGTTTAATGATGAGGAAATCAAGGCATCCAGTGGCTAAGTGATTTGTTCGATGTCATAGAGGGAATCAGGAGCAGGGCTGGGATCACAACTCAGATTACCTGACATTTGGTTCAGGATTCCCATGGTGGGCACAACCATGGTGGTCTCTGCCAAGGCTTAATGAAAATAAAAAGCCTAGGGGTCTTCTCACCTTGAGCTTCCCAGAGCATCTCTGAGTCACTTGTGTGCCTCTGCTTGCTGGCCCCATGAACTATGCCAGGAAGTAGCTTCTTTTTTCCTGGCCAAACCCTGGTACTTACTGCTCTTTGTAGGGGGATGGATCTGAGCTGGCAGAAGTATACACATTCCCCAAAAGCAGTGTGACATCACTGGAAACTTTAATAAAGGGAAAGAAGCTATAAATAGGAGGAGGGAAATATTCAAACAGAGTTGAACGTACTTGTCCTGTACGCAGCTTTACTGGCTTTGGCCTTCTGTGTTTGTTTGTTTGTTTGTTTGGCTACATGTTTCAGCCTAGCTCCAGCCACAGACGGGGTCACAGACAGCCCCCCTCAGTGTAAAATGCTCCCAGGACTGATGCTCCTAGGTTCTGGGCTAGGACCCTTTCAGGTAAATGCTGGAGATTCATTTCCAGATTGGGGTTTCAGATGATGAAACTCTATTCATTATTTTTATATTCTGAGGCCTGACATGAAAGGAATGCTTTCTCCCTGATCTTGTTCTTTTTTTTTCACTTAGAACGTCTGCCCAAGAACTGGACGTGGTGCTTGGATAGAGAGATCCTCTTTCTTTTTCAAAAAGTTCTCTCCCTTTTATTCTCCCATTACATTGTCCTCATGTCTCAGCTACAGAAGTTATGCCCTTTCCCCATAGGATCATAAATCACACGAAGGCCAGAGTCATGTACGTTTATTTCTGTAGTTTGTACCTAGTTTGGGCCAGAATCCCTCAGGACAGTCTTTTGTCATGTTCTTTTCTCCATTTTTTTTTTTTTAAAATTTTCTCTTTGGTTCATCTCATTGACCCCCAAATCTTTAAGTATTATGCAAATGACTATAGCAAATGCCTATCTAGTGCTTATTATGAGCCAGGCACTGTTCTCATGATATTTAATTCTCATGACAAATAAAGAGATGGGGTTTTAAAGCCATATTTATTTATTTATTTATAAAGATTTTATTTAGTTATTTGAGAGAGAGAGCACCAATAAGCAGGCTGTGTGTGGGGGGGGGGGAGAGGGGGAGGAGCATAGGGAGAGGGACAAGCAGACTCAAATCTTAGTGTGGAGAGAGATGCAGGGCTCGATCCCAGACCCAGAGATCTTGATCTGAGCTGAAACCAAGAGTTGGACACTTCTGAGTCACCCAGGCACCACTAAAGCCATTTTTAAAAATGAGGGCTAGTGAGGCATGAAGTTAAGAGCATTGAGAGATTCTCTTAGCTAATTAGCAGGAGAAATGGGATTGGAATCTGGCAACCTGCCTCCAGCTCGATGGACTACCTTTCTATCTCCCAATCCTTCAGCTCTAGCTTAGAATTTTCTCATGAGCACCAATGCCTGTGGTTATTTCTACCCAACATCTCATAAGCATTTCAAATTCCTAAGGTCAAAACCCAAAGACATTACCTTTTCTCCAAAATCTGTCTCCTAATATATTCAGTAGGTGTCAGAAATGCAGGTAGAACACAAGCTTCTTTCTCTTTAGGTCACCAGGAATTCTCTGAGATCTCTTTCCATTAACATGGTCATTATTTATCCTAAAGAGTATATCTTTAATCAGAAAAACACTGAAGACCAGAGAAAAAGGAAAGATAGCATGATCAGGTCTGTGCTTAGGTTAATAAAAAATAATATTTTTTATTATTTTATTATTTATTTTCAGTGCCTACTAGGCACTGACGGCACAATGATAAAAACAGTCTTTGTCATCATGGTACTTATGACTTTTCCCATTGTGGAAGATGATGAAAATGGAAGAGAGAGGTAAAGAAAATAGGACTTCTTGTGGCAGGAGAGAAGTGCCTGGACTAGGCCAATGGCAGGTGCACTGGGGACCCTGCTTGCTGAAGAGATGAAATTGACAAACTCTCACCACTAGCTGAAGGTTAGCACATGAAAGAGAGAGTGGGATGGAGAATGTTTCTAAGGTTTTGAATCTGCATAACTGAGAGAGTAGAAGGGCAAATGATAAAAATGGGTAGTGGTGAGTCCTGGAAATGATTTGTTGCATTGTGCGTTTTGAGTTGGAGTTGTTGACATGATATCCAGAAAGCATTTGGAAAATCAGTATGGAAAATTTTGAGAGAAGTTGGGGCTAGCAGAACACCTGGGTGGCTCAGTTGGTTTAGCGGCTGCCTTTGGCTCTGGTCATGATCCCAGCATCCAGGGATCGAGTCCCATATGGGGCTACTTTCTCCGCAGGTTGCCTGCTTCTCTCTCTGTCTCTGCCTGCCACTCTGTCTGCCTGTGCTCGCTCTTTCTCTCTCTGACAAATAAATAAATAAAATCTTTGAAAAAAAAAAAAGAAGTTGGGGCTAGAAAGAGAAACTTGGGAGCCATTCACATGAATACATGGACTTGAAACTTTGAGCGTGGCTGAAATAGCCAAAGATGAGTGAAAATAGAGAGGAGGGCAAAGAGTATTCCTTCGGGGAGCAGCTACTTCTTGGGATTGGAAGAGGAGGGGCAGAAAGAGCAGGAGCAGTCCAAGAAGTAAAATCAGGATGGCAGAATGCCCAGTAGCCAAGCCAACAGAGGTTCTCCAGAAGGAGAAGAAGGTCAACCATAGGGAGATGGAGGGGTAGAAGCTTCCTTTTGAGGATATGTAGATGATTAGTATCTATAATATGAGGAATTTGTATGATGGTGGGGTAGGAGATAGCACAGGTGTAAAATGTTAATGCATGTGGAGGAGTAGGTCACTCTCATACAAACTAACACTTTCAGGAAGTTTGGCTGTGAAAAGCAAAGTACAGTGTGGCCAATTCAAGGAGTTGGAACTACTCAGAGCCCTTCTTCCCTTTCACTTGCCATTGATTGCTACTTAGTGTAGGTTGTAAATCTACTTTCACTCCTTTTAGCAGTGTAGGCTGACTGAGTTCTTTTCTAGGCGTGTCTCTCTAGGGGCTGAGGTTTATAATGAGTTTCCATGTTTATAATGTGTCTCCATGTTTTAAAATTGTATAATTTATTTATTTTTAATCACAGTATAGTTGACATACAATATTATATTATTTTCAAGTGTATGATATAGAGATTGAATAGTTCTATACATTATACAATAAAGAATCTCCATTATAGACATCCAGGGATGGTACAAAACCAGCCTGAAGAAGTTGCTGAAAGATGGGCTACAGGGCTGACTCAGGGAAGTAAAAGAAAAACACCACTTTCTCTTTTCCTCCACAGACAGCAGAACACAAATATTTTGCTGTGAAATCTCTGCCTTTCCGAGATTTTTCTCTTCAGGATGTATGAAGAAGCACCAAAGATTATAGGTTGACCTTTCCACTAGAATTGCCCTGAATTTTGTATTTCTCCAAAGTGATTTTTATTCAGGAATTCAATTTCTCTAGATGCTTGAAAATTGATTGGTTGTGTAATTTATGTATATTGCTTGTGATCAAATTCCCTTTAAAAAATCAGGTTTCTGAGTAAGTGAGTGACAATGAGAAAAAGCTTTTCTGGTGGAGCATGGGTAGTACTACAAGATTCATGGTTATGTCATGGACCTCCACCATAAAAAAAAGCAAAATTAACAATAACTAGCTTGAACTCCTCTTCGGGTTTTTTGGTCCACGAAGAGGCATAGATCGATCTTGCTACAAAATCACACACAATTTGGGCATCTTCAACATAGATAAGAGGCTTTCCCGAGGCAGATAGTATAGAATGGAGAAAACATGTAGCACCAAGAACTGCAAAGTCAAGCTATTTTGATCTTTTCTTTGTCACTTAATGAATGGCCTTGGTTTGTGCCAATAATGATTACCTAAAAATCAGAAGGGTAAATGCATATCGTTATATTTCATTTAAAAAAGATAAAATGTAATTTTGGTCTTCAGATAAAGTATACTACTAAAACAAAGACAAAAATCAGGGAAAAATCTAAAACTGGTGTGTGAATGTCAAATGCTTGTATTTTACTCTTGGAATCCATATTTTTAATAGGGAGTGGGGTCTGATTTTACTTCAGTGATTAAGTTCTAAAATCAGAGTGTAAGACAAAATTATCCTTGAAAGTCCTCTAAATGTTCTTAAAATTTAAACTTCTGTGGTTTCTCAGAGTGCTTTAGTCATGGCCTCCATGTCCCTGGGCAACTTTGAATAGTTGCCCTCTGTCCAGCCCCACTCTCTTTCTCTCGGTCAGTCTCTCAATCTCTCTCTCTCTCTCTCTCTCACACACACACACACACACACACACGTACACACACTTGAATTCCCACAAATGTAGTGTGCCTATTCTGGACTTCTCTATAGAATGGGAGAGTTATTTCTCTGTGTTGTGACTGTCTTCTGCCCTAAAAGCAATCCGTATTACACTTCTGTGTAACCTTCTGTGCTCCCCAAGTAAAAGATGCTACATACTAGCTATTGTCCTGATTATAATTGTGACAAGAACATATTACCAAGGAGGAAAATAAAATTGCTTTTTTGAGGCATGCCTCCTAAACTCAACCAGAGATGCCATAGAGTTTAGGGTTTAGAGTTTTAATGGTAATTTCTTTTGCTTCTTAAATTATATGTACGGTAGGTCAGTTGTGTCCTGAAGGCTCATTTTGTGCCTCTAGTTCCTTTCAGTTAACAATCTCATCCAGTCCTTCAATGGCTTTATGACATTCTTCTTACATGGAGAATGAAGCTCTGGAAAGTGTCCAAACTCAAATTAACAGTAAGCAGCAGAGTTAGGATTTGAACTCCCATCTGTCAGCTGCAAACACAGGTATTTTTTTCCCCATTCTACATTATATAGTTTTGCCTTATTTCCCACAGTATTAAAATCATGTGATTATTTTTTTCTGTTTTAAGAGCATTCATATGTGGTTCCACCTAACGCTGACATTTCTTCATGAGTTTCCTTACAATCAGTTAGGAAAGCTATTTTAAAATCCTACTTCCTCCTTTATTTATTTTAAAATCCTATCTCCTCCTGTACCTTAAGTATGTTGAATATCTTCTCCACCCCATTCAACAAAAGAAAGACAGTACTATGGTAATACAAAGTGGAGGTGAAATGAAGCGCTGAATTGAGACTGTGGGTTCCTAGGATGGTGTTCCTGTGGTGGGAATAAAGACTGTGGTCAAGAGGAGCAACTGGGGCCCGAGAGGTCAAGGACGAGGTGGGTCTTGGAGGGAAGAGAAGACAGGCTCTGAGATGCTTGCCTGAGACTAGGAGTGGCTTGAACAGAGTTGCAGAGACACTTTGTGTGGGAAATAGTTTCTTAGCACTTAGTGTAGATGTAGAAAGGTGGCTGGAAAAAAGGGAAAAAATAATATGAATTCTTTCATTAAGTCAATCAGCATTCATTTTTGAGTCTTGTTTATAAAATTCTGTGCTCAAGACTTTATTCTAATATTCTCAATGATTCAGAGAAACACAAGACACTTTTTCTTCCAGGGTTGGGAATATTAAGAACCTAACAACTAGATGCTACCTTGAAAATGCTTCTCTCTATATATATTTTTTAATTAAAAAAAGAATTTTCATTAATTTTGTTTGCTGAAGGACTTAGCTACTGAACAAATTCAACTGAATTTAAGCCCTTTGGTGGAAAGAGTCAACCTATTCCTTTCTTTTTCTTTCTCATTTTTATGGAAATTTCCAGTCCAGTCATCCTGATTGGATTTCATTTTGTCAGGTTCATACTCTGCCTTATCTACTGAATCTTCTCCAGCTCCATGGTGACAGGCAACAGAGAGGGAAAATATTTTGGGCCAAAGTTTGGGAACACGTGCCTCATATAAATTCACTCTAAGCTTAGTTCTTCAGGATTTTAAAGTGCATGTTTTCATTGAAAGAAATGTAATCCACACGCTTTTAGTTCCTCACACTGTTAATCAAGAATAATTTGAAGTCTAAAGAATATTTTCAGTTTTTTAAAGTAAATCTAATTTTTAAAAATGGAAAGTCATGATAGGCCATGGGCATGAAATCTGAAAACAAAGATTGCTAGGGAATGTTTGACAACTGTCAGTTGTCCACCTGATGCTAAATAAATTAGTATTTATTATTGTATTTTAATTTATTTATATTATAATATTAGTATTTTATACCAAGAACTGTGCTGGCCTATTCCAGTTTGCTTTATTAGTATTCTCTTTGTCCAAAGAACACAAAACCTCAGATTTTAGTGCGTAGGACTAATTGTAAGTCTAGAATTTCTACTCAATTTCACTACCAGCATTTCAACACAGCTTTTTTTTGGAGAGCAGCTTTATTCAGATTCTCAACTGAAGTTCATCTAATAATCACTCTTTTTTTAAAAAAAAGATTTTTATTTTTATTTTTTTAAAAGATTTTATTTATTTATTTGACAGAGAGAGATCACAAGTAGGCAGAGAGGCAGGCAGAGAGAGAGAGGAGGAAGCAGGCTCCCTGCTGAGCAGAGAGCCCGATGCGGGACTCGATCCCAGGATCCTGAGATCATGACCTGAGCCGAAGGCAGCAGCTTAACCCACTGAGCCACCCAGGCGCCAAAAGATTTTTATTTATTTGACACATAGAGAGAGAAATCACAAGTAGGCAGAGAGGCAGACAGAGACAGAGGAGGAAGCAGGCTCCCCACTGAGCAGAGACCCAGATGCAGGACTGGACCCCAGGACCCTGAGATCATGACCTGAGCTGAAGGCAGAGGCTTAACCCACTGAGCCATCCAGGCGCCCCTCTAATAATCACTCTTTGAGATTACTCTGAGTATACAGAGCTTATGGCCCCGTTCTTAGGCAATTTACGGTAAAAGTGGAGGAGACAGATGCATAAACAGATAAATTGTGTGTGACAGGGTAAGTGTTGGTAGTAGGCTGTGGCAGCCAGAGTAGATAGCAGCCTGGCGAGGTGGAGAAAGGTTCCCTAGAGGAGATGGCATTTGATCAAGGTCTTAAATGTTGGGTGGGAGTTGCCTCAATTTCTTTATCTGTAAGCAGAGGCAGTGGGACAGGATTCCTTTTTACTCCAAGCTTCCATGATTTTAATGCTGTGATCCCACTTTATCAATAATGAGGGGCATTGGCATTGGGACTTTGCATTTTGATTTTTGCAGAAGATCTTATCTGCACAATTCTATGGCTTCTCAATCTACAGCAGAGCATCAGTTGGCTGTTCAGCTGTTCTGCTAACCTGCCAGATGGCTGAGCCTTTAGATTTCAGGACAAAGAATTCACACAACTGGCTGAATGTTTCACTTTTCATCAGAAAATTTTGGCATCAGGTGGACAATAACCATGGACAGACTTCAGGAATTTGAATGATTTGGATTCAGTACAGAGAAAATAATAGCTTAGATTCTGATTTGAAGTGAAGCTCAATTATCCTCAGCCAAAAAATAGCCTTTCTTCTTCCAAGTGGTCTAAGATGCTCATTAGCTCTGGCTTTGGTCCTGGGGTATTTTTGCAATGAAGTCGGCTGAAAGTTTGCAGGACAGATGGAGTTGCCATCTTTCATGGGGCTGTAGAAGAGAGCAGAGCTGAGTTAGAGACTGGAAGAAATTAAAAATTTCAATGAGAAGGAGAGACCAAAATGTCACCTGGGTGATGACGTAATTGTGCCCAGATCTTTCTTAACAATTCATTGGTCATTATACTGGTATTTTTAAACAAACCAATCTTACTGAGGTAAAGTGTACACATTGTATAAGTGTACAGTTCCTTGAGTTTCAATGAATTTCTGCATCCATGAAACCATCAGGCATCTGAGATATAGAATACCGTTGTCAGCCCCAAACAGTCCTTCCTTCACAGTTCTTCATTCCACACCCCAACCTCACATAACCACTAATCTGCTTTCAATCACTGTAGGTTGGATTTGTCTTTTCCAGAATTTCATTTAATGGGATCACAGTATACTCCTTTGTGTCTGCTTTCTATTACCCAGCATGCTTTTGAGATCCATTCATGTTGTTGAGTGACAACACGAAAAAGTTTTCCTTTTTCATTGCTGATTCACATTTCACTGTATGGAATACCATTAATTTCTTTACCCGTTAACTTGTTCATGAACATTTGGGCTGTTTTCCAGTTACGGGCTCTATGATTAAAGCTGCTATGAACATTCATGTATGATTCTTGGTGTGGACACATATTTTCATTTCTCTTGGATAAATACTTAGGAGTGAAATTACTGGATCGTGTGTGATAATGGTATGTTTTAACTTTATAAGAAAATGCCAAACTGTTCTCCAAAGTAGCCTTACTGTTTTGTATTCCCATTATCAATATTTAAGAGTTCCAGTTGCTCTGTATCTTTGTTAGCCTAGTTTTTAAAATCTTAGTTTTTCAAGTAGGTATGTAGTGGTTATACATTGTTGTCTTGATATGTATTTTCCAGGGGATGCCTGGGTGTTTCAGTCTGTTAAGTGGCTGCCTTTGACTCAAGTCATGACCTTGGGGTCCTGAGACTGAGCCCTGCATCAGGGTCCCTGCTCAGTGGGGAATCTGCTTCTCTTTTTCCCTCTGCCCTTTCCCTGCTTGTGCTATCTCCACCTCCCCCATCTCTCTCTCAAAATAAATAAATAAAATCTTTAAGAAAAATATGCATTTTCCTGTTGACTAATGCATGTGCTTAGTGGCCATTCATATACACATATATGTGGAGTTTTTGTTTCTGTGTTTTCTACAGTGGTTTTGAAGCTTCTATGTAGCACCCATGTGTTTGCATGGAGAGGCCTTGAGGCTACCATGGTGGGTGGATTGGGTTTTGCTTAAGAATATTTTGAAGACAAGTTTTCATGGTTAAAAACAAAATTTGAAAACCACTGGTTTAAAGCAAAATCAGGAAAGAGATAAATGTGTCTTTTGGTGTTTCTATTCCTTTTTTCCTCAGGGCCCACACAGTAAGTAATGAAGTGCTTGGGGAACACAAGTCCTAGAGATAAGGTTTCTGAGTTTTAGCAAGCCTTGGAGGAGAGAGAAACATGCCCAGGCTCTGGAGTCACAGAGATCTGACCTTTTAACCTGATTTTGCCATTTGTTAGCTCTATAAATTTGGACAATTTGTTATTTCCTTTGAGTTTATAGTTTCATCAGCTGTAAAATAACATAGTTATTATAAAAATATTATAATATTTTATAATATATAATATAATAATGTAATACTAACCCATAGATTATTTTGTAGATAAAATGAGAAAATAAATGTAAAGTGTCTTGAAGTGTACCTAGCACACAGTGGTTAGGCATCTGAAGTTAGTTTCCTTTTCTTTCTCCTTACTCCTAAACTCATTGCTTCTCTCCCTTTATTTTAGGATTTCAGGATTCCTCACCATGTCACTCCATCTTTCCTAAACTTTAGAAGCCCTAGACTTAGATTAATTCTTCATTCTAACATTTACCTGTTTGTATTCTCCTCTCCTTGAGCCCTACTGAATGTTTGAGCAGCCAATCTGCTAAAACATTGTTTTCTGTTAAGGGGAATGGTTAATAATATTTCAAAGTCTTCATAAGTATCTAATTCAAGGAGTAGGATAAAGAGAAGAACAAGTAACAGGAAATCTGAGATTATTAGGGGGAGCTTGGGTGGCTCAGCTGGTTAATCGTCTGCCTTCAGCTCAAGTCATGATTCCAGGGTCCTGGGATCAAGTCCTGCATTAGGGCTCCCTGCTCAGCGGGGAGTCTGTCTCTCCCTCTGCCCCTCCCCCCCATGTCTTCTCTCTCAAAAAAAAATAAAAAATAAAAATAAATAAATGTTTAAAAATTAAAAAAAATGAATTTGAGGCTGTGAAAGACTGATTAAGGTAGGTAGTGTTTGTGTTATGGTTGACTTTTCCCAGAATTAAGTGGTTTTTGCCAGGGAGTTGGTCTGCACTTGGATATTTTCAATTACTTGTTCCTTTTCAAGCCTCCTTCTCAGCCTTTTTTTATGAGGTCTTTCCCACCATTTTCTAACAGACCAGAGCCATATGAATGATTTTACAAGCCATGTTATTGTTCTTTAATAAACATCTTGTGTTTCTCTAGTACTTGTTGATTGCTTATGCATTAGTGGCACATTTCATAAAGGTTTTGAGACTTCTGATACAACTGTAATTATTTGTAGTTGTAGCAAACCCTGAGTATATAGACCTAGAACTGGTCCTCTGGATTCTACTTTGGAAACCCATATACCATCTAGGCTAACAGATCTTCAAGGACATTTTGGATGATAATCAGCTCTACCTCAAAGATGTGTGAAATCATGGAATACTAGAATATTATGGCTGGAAGGATCTCTGGGAATGGTTAGTCTATCCCCACATCCAATTTTCAGATGAGAATATATATTATGGTGATTGAAAGTGATTTCTTCATAAATACTAATCTGCTTCATTGATCATGATGCTGACCTTGAGATCACCACTGCTGGCTATGTTCTGAGATAGCTGATTTATTAATTACTTGGATGTTACTTTTCATAATTAAGTTCACAGTCCCTTATTCTAGTTACTGCTAGTCTGTGCAGTTTTGTTAACACATCTTATTTTTCTATTGCTTTGGGAGCCAGAGAGTTCTGCAGAGTATTAACATTATGCAAATAAAGCCAAGTTACCCACAGTAAACTTTAGGTCCTAAAGTGAGCTAGCTTCTTCCTTGCTAAATCATCTTTAAGGACAAGTAAACAAACAACTAAAAAAATGTTTATAGCTTCCATGAGATAGCTGTGCATGAATGGGTTCTTACTTTGAAACTTAATCCACTTTACAAACAAAAATGTTTCCCCAGACAACTGAAAAAGATTGCCTTCAAACAGGGTAGCTTGGACTGACACACATCCAAGTTATCCCATCTGAATATTTCTGGAAAACTCAGTTCTATTCTGAGAATGAAAAGTTGTAAGAGAAAGTGCATGGAAGACTTTGGCACTATTCTCTCTTAATCTGTCACATTGAATGGTTGACCATCCTCAAGAATCTTTGAAATACTAAAATGTCCTTCCTGAACC
The DNA here is from genome assembly GCF_011764305.1 of Mustela putorius furo. NCBI lineage: Eukaryota > Metazoa > Chordata > Mammalia > Carnivora > Mustelidae > Mustela > Mustela putorius. The sequence continues at coordinate 26,505,498 of NW_025421341.1, forward strand.
CCTGTATGCCTCCACCCACTGAGCAAAATTAGTAATGTCTTCACTGGAAAAACAGAAGGCAACTCAGAAGAGCATAGCATGGGCCAGACATAAGGTTATGATGACTTGGAATGAGGTAGTGGGAACACTGTTGGGAAAGATAAAGAATTGACATCCAAGTGCTGGGACTGTGGAAAGGGAATAGAACTTTTGGTTTAAAACTTAAAATTCATATATTTTTTAAAGATTTTATTTATTTATTTGACAGACAGAGATCACAAGTAGGCAGAGAGGCAGGCAGAGAGAGAGGAAAGGAAGCAGGCTCCCTGCTGAGCAAAGGGTCCGATGTGGGGCTCGATCCCAAGATCCTGAGATCATGACCTGAGTCGAAGACAGAGGCTTTAACCCACTGAGCCGCTCAGGTGCCCCTAAAATTTATATTTTTAATACTCAGAAAGAGTTGCAACTCTACCACACCTGTGTCTTATTTGGATTCCCCAGGGAACTCTTGATAACAGTATCTGCTAAGAGTTCCTTTTTTTCATATTGCTCCTCGTTCATCTCATGTGGTGGTGGTTGTATTGTCCTATCAAGTTATGCTTTTGTCTTGTTTTAAAGGCAGCTGCATTTCCTTATGCGGAAGGGGGTGCAGGCTATTTGTTTCACATTGTGTGAAATGCTGCAGGACCCCAAGGGAAGGAGGTTCTGTGTTAGCAAGCATTGTTAATATGCAGACACATGAAAAATAAGCACTCAGGGTTTGAAGGAATTTACAGGAAAGAGGCTGGAAGTCACCATCACTAATTAGCTTATGAAGTGGAATCAAGCATATTTATAATTTAGCACAAAGAGGGTGTTAGGAGAGAAAAGCAGAAAATATTTTTTAAAGGCCCAAACTTGGAAAGACTGTAAATTCTAAAAAAATTATTTTTAGATTATAAAGTGAGTTTTTAGTGTTGGGCGTTGCTTATAAAATTTCTGGAGGAGACCTGGCTGAGAGGAGAAGGATTTTCTTTTGGGATTTGCATTGGGATCAATTTTTTTGTTTTGGTTTTTGGTTTGTTTTAAAGAAAAAGCCTAAAGGTCTTGTTGAAACTCATATTACTGGGACCCACTCCCAATGGGTATGATTCAGTAGTTCTGGAGTGGGGTCTGAGAACTTACATTTCTAAGTCCCAAGGGAATGCTGAAATAGATGTGCAGCAGGACCACTTTGAAAACCATTTATTGACCAATTCCATTATTTTACACAGGCAAAACTCAGGCTAAGTTTTATATTTTAGTGACATGGCCAGAGTTATATGGTTAAGTCTGGTCAAGCTGGGACTAGACCTAAAATCTGTGGACTCCAACTCTGTAAGTATTTAACAGATGACGTAGTTCTCTCTTTTTATAGATAAAAATCTCTCTCTTTTTATAGATTTTATTTATTTTTGAGAGAGAGAGAGGAAGAGAGAGTGAGCATGAGTCGGGGCAAGGGAGAAGCAGAGGGAGAAGCAGATTCCCCACTGAGCAGGGAGCCCAGAGCAGAACTCTATCCCAGGACTCTGGGATCATGACTTGAGCTGAAGGCAGACGCTTAACCAACTGAGCCACCCAAGTGCCCAGAAATATTCTCTTTGAAAGAGGAATCCTCTTGTTTCATTTTTAGGCCTTAAAGGGTATGGCAATCAATGGCAATAAGATATTATAGGCCAGGAAATGTGTTTGGTATAAGAGAAGAGTGAATCTAGTCAGAAACAAAGTCTGGTGCAGAGTTACAGGAGGGTCCTAGGTACTATAATTCTTTGTGACTCACAGTTTTAAGAATAATTTACTTGTTTTATTTATTATAAGTCTCTCCCCAACTAGAAGGTAAGCTCCCAAATGGCAAAAACTTGTATTTCTTGTCACTGCTGCATCCCTAACTCCTGTACTGTGCCTGGTACACAGTGAGAACTCAGTCAGTATTGTGAATAAGATGAATATGAGGATATACTCAACACTGGAACAGGAATATTTCTCCCCTTTCCTTCTGTGAATGGGTTGTGCTGGAGAGAAAGCAAACTTTACCTTCTTCTTATCATGGCTAAGAGTAAACCCTACAGCTGTTGCAGACTGGATATGCCTTTGGCAAAAGCTGCCAAATTTCCCAGGGTTTCTCAAACCCAAACTGAGTAGTATGTCTGCACCAATGGTGACCAACTTGTTAGCTCTTTCTCCAGGAGAGGTTTTCCAAGCCATCTTTAATAATAATGAATTTTCACTGAGCCCTTACAATTTGCCAGGTACTGTTCCATGGGCATTGTATGCATTAGATCACTTAATCTTTAGAACTTCCCTGGGAATAAGGTACAATTATTGGCTCCATTTGACAGATGAGGATAGTCAAGTCTATAGAGGTTAAGGAGTCCCTAAAGGCACATGGCCATGAGTATTGGAGCTGACGCTGTCTGATTCTACACACCGTGCTCTTGACTGACCATCTAATCTTTATATGGCCTTGTGAGTCAACCAGAGAATTACACATATCCTTCAGATGTCTTGAGGCCCACCAAAACTAGGCCTGGATTTCACCTTCTCTGAGCTGACTCAAACTGTCTGAAAACTACCTTGCCTTAGGGGAAAAATTCTTGGAAATGAACGTAACTGGAGGGCTATAGCAGGGATTACGATGAAATGTCAGGAAGAAAATCCAAGGTAGAGGGAAGTATATATATAAACTCAGGGGCCTGGAAAACATGTAATGGCTTTGAGATGTTTTCTTTGAAGTCCACGGCTAAGAGTTCAGAACAGAATTTTCTATAACGTGTTACCTATCTGTCTGGAGAGTAAAGTATTTTAGGCAGACTTTCTGTATTTGAAAGAGAAAAATATAGTCCAAAAGATAATAAATAATTGAGTAAGAAAGCTTTTCTTAAACTTTCTGTTATAAGCATGTAGACATTGAAGTTAATACTTGAGTTCTGATCTCATTGTTCTTTTGACAGCATCTGCATTGTTATATTCAATAAATCCCGAGTAGGATATTCTTTACTCTTAGTACTTTGAATGTTGGATGCCATTTACTTATGAAATTCCTCTGCCTTGTTTATAAGAACCCCTTACAACACCATGATTATCTCAGCAGTTTGTTCTTTGGAAATCCCACTAGCTCTGAACATAAAAAATGGAAAGGGCAAGGCTGTGTACCCAAGTGCTCTTCTTATTCCAGCCAGGAGTCTTTTGGGGGGTTCCCATCACTGATCATGTGCTCTCCTTATCTCTGTGTCTTATGCGTCTCTGAACTGCCCAGATTTATTGATACCATACAACTGCTCATTGAAAATGGTTGATGGAGTTCCTTTTCTTACAGGGTGAGATGTTTTGGTTTTCGAGGGATTTGCTAGTTAACTGCTAGTAGATTTGCAAGTAAATTAGAACCTTTGTCAGATTTTAGTGAATTATGCCGCATAATGCTCAATCTGTAAATCTCAGTGGCTGACTATGTACCTCTATTTTTCGCTCATGTAGTATTAGGGTCTCAGGTCTCTAGCAGGTCTGATACACATGGCCTCTCCTTTCATAGTGAATCACCAGTTTCTCTCTGAGATATGCTCTTTGTTATGGGTTGAATTGTATCCCCACAAAATCCATGTTTAAGTCCTGACTCTTAGTATGTGACCTTATTTGGAAATATATTCTTTATAGAGGTAATCAAGTATTTAAAATGAGATAATTAGGGTGGCCTTAATCTCATATGACGTGTGTCCTTAAAAAAGGAAACTTGGAGACATATACCTAGGGAGAATGCCATGTGAAAAGATACAGTGAGAAGATGGCCATCTACAAGTCAAAGAGAAAGACCAGAGCAGATCCTTCCCTTGTCACCCTTAGAAGGAAACAACATTACTGACACCTTGATCTTAAACTTCAGCCTCCGGAACTGTGACACAGTGTATTTCTGTTTAAGACACTCAGTTTGTGGTACTTTGTTATGGAAATCTTAGCAAACTAAGACAACCATTTTGTGAGAGAGATGCCTAGCCAAACCACAGTCATGTATAAAGCATCTTCACCTAGCTGGATAGGGCATGTCCACTCACATTCTATTGGTCAGTGCAAGTCACATGATCAAGCCTAGGAGGTATGCTCTTTCCTGTGGGGGTGCAATGCAAAGGGAATGAATGGTTGCAAAATATAGTTCAAACCACTGCAATTTGACATACCAATCTTGCTAATGTCAGAGGCCTAGAAGACAGAACTTGAATTCCCCTTGTCTCCAGAAGTTGATTAATCAAATCTATGTGTTAGCCAAAAGAGAGTACTCTCTTCTTCCCTGCTTTACTTGCCAACTTGGATGTGGTCATTCAGTTTATATTGATGTGATTCGTGGGTTTGTGAGTTTACAACAAAATATCTGGATAAAATAGTTTAGCTGATCACTCATTTCATGTACATGCCCTTTCTCTACCTCCACCGGGGAAGATCTCCAGTCTTGGCTCAGATTTCTCAAGAAAAAGAGGGCTTACTCTCTCTGAGGTGGCCCATTCAGCCAGTGGGCAGACCAGTGTAAAGTTCCTCCAAATTCAGAACTGAGCAACTTCATGTTTGGGGACTGTGAGGCTTTGACACAGTCCCCAAATCATGTGAAGTTGACAAAAAGTCTTCTTGGGCTCTAAATTCCATATAAATAAAAATTAAATATAATTTTTAAATAAAAATATAAATAAAAACCGTATTTAGAAAAGCACTCTGATTCCTGTTGTCATTTTTTTCTTTTATTTTCAGATAGGGCAGACAGTCTTCTCAGGGGTCCCTCAGAACCACCTTGCCTAGACTCAGTAGGAACCTAGTGCACAGATCAAATTATATGTGCATTTTCAGGGTTTCACTAAGAAAAATTTTCAGTTTGAAGACATGAAATCTGAAGCTATTATGGTAATTGCATAAAGGTCCTTGATCTTAGTGTTATGGTTTCTTAGTGTATTGTATTTTAAAAAATAATTACAAGCTGGAGCTCACATTTCCCCCTTTTAATGTTTTTTGACTTTGATTTTATTTTATTTGATATTAATATTGCCACATGTGCTTCTCTTTTGAGATCATTCTTTTTCTTCATTCTTTAGTATTTGGTTTTATTTTAGAGAGCCCAGATGTGTTTTTGTAAATGGAAAAAAAAATTTTGTAATCTCAGCTTGGGATTTTTGTCTTCTAGTATGGGAAATTTTACCTGTTCACTCCATTATGATTATTGGCAAATATTTGCTATGCTTTAAATTTTTATTTATTATGTGCATACACATCTTACCTCCTGTTTCATCACATGTTCAGGGAAATGGGATGAAGGATGGTAAGTGCCTATTTTTACATGTAGTTATTCAATTAGTTACCCCAGTGATGTCTGGCCTTCTTCCAACCTTTTATAGCAATTGACAGAATTTAGAGCACTCATAGAACCATTTCAGAGCAGCGTTCTCTTACACATGGATTTGATTTTCTTTGGACGTTTTTATTCTTGGTCTTATACCACCTGTCTTTCTTTTTAATGAATTCCTCAAAGTTTTTGATTTACTAGTGATATTCTTTTTTGTATTCTACTGCTATTCAGATTTCCTTTTTATTAAAAAAAATCTTTTCTGCATATTATGGGAACCAAGCAAGAGGAAAGGAAGGTAGATGTATATAGTCAGCTATGTTGATCTAGTTCCCCAAGATCTTATTTCTAAACACTTTTGCTTTTTCAGAATTTTATACTTATTCCTTCCTTCATTCTTTCATTATTTAGAGAACATGAGCAGGGGGGAGATGAAAAGGGAGAGGGGGAGAAAGAGAATCTTAAGCAAGTTCCATGCTCAGCACAGAGCCCAGCACAGGGCTTGATCTCATGACTCTGAGATCATGACCTAAACTGAAATCAAGAATCGGACACTTAACTGACTGAGCCACCCTGGCACCCCAACAGTTTGCCTTTTAAGAGAGGAATGGTGGGAATCAGATTTTGCATGTGTGTGTATGTGTGTGTGTCTATCTACTGCTTCCTCTGCTGCAAAATCCCAAGTTCTTCTTGTCCTTTCTCTCTCTCTCTCTCTCTCTTTTTATTTTTGTCTTTTCTCTTTATCTTCACTGGTTTCTATTTGAAAGTCAAGTCAGTTAAGGAGAGATTATAATGGATATTGTGCTTTCTTGCCTACTCTGTTCAGGGGGTAGGTGTTGGGAACCTGCTTGTAGCATGATTAATTTACATCACCATGCTTTTAAAAAATAACATGTGGCTGATTATCATTAATTGTGTTGCTATTATAATGAGGCATAATCAAAATGGATAATCAATCATCCACTATGCCATTTACAGATGCCCTTTTGAGGTGAGATAAAAGATTCTCAAGGCTCAGGTTCACTGCCACACATAAAAGTCCCCACTCTGGGCATTCTGAGATGGCAACCTATTAGGAGAGGTGTTCTCAGATTGCTAAGCAGTTCAAAGGATCCTTTATTCGAGTCATTTATGCCTAGAGTGGAAAAGGGTAACTGTCTAAAACTAGTTCTTAAACTTGTCCTCATTATTGGAATCATCTAGGGAGGTTAAAAACATGCCTAGGTCTACTCCTAGAGATTTTGATGTAAGAAGTTTGGTGTGTAGCCTGGATATTGACAGTTCTAACAGTTCTGAGTTGCTGCTATAATGCGCAGGAAATTTTGAGAAACACTACTTCAAAATACCAATGGGTAGAAGGTAGAACACCAGTGTTATGCCTCAAAATAGATGGCAAATCACAGTTGGGCAAAGTCTCATCTAAAAATCCTTGGCTTGACTTTCAGACTCTTACCACTTGGTTGAGACTTTTATTCTTGCCTCTTGATGTAGATTTTCTGGTGTTCTTAAAGAGGCCCTTCTACCATCTGGGTCAAAAGCAAGTCACAAAACTATCCCAGTTAGAAGGGGAGGGGAAATGGACTCCACTTCTCAAAGAGTGGAGCAGTGTTGATGTAGGAAGCGAGGACAATGATGGAACCATCTTTGGAGACCATCTAGCTTAAGAATATTCTTAAATAATTTTAAGAATGTTTATTTTACTTCTTCTTCTTCTTTTTTTTTTTTTAAAGATTTTATTCACCTACTTGACAGATAGAGATCACAAGTAGACAGAGAGGCAGGCAGAGAGAGAGGAGGAAGCAGACTCCCCACTGAGCAGAGAGCCCGACGCGGGGCTCGATCCCAGGACCCTGGGACCATGACCCCAGCTGAAGGCAGAGGCCTTAACCCACTGAGCCACCCAGGTGCCCCTATTTTATTTCTCAATTAGATTGCATTCACCTTGAATCCTGGCATAATGTATTTTCTCTATCTTTTATGCTTCCACACAGTGCTCTGCAAATAAAATACACTCAACAAGTAGGTATTGCCAAGCTGATATTAATGCATTAGGTCCAAGTTCAAGCAAGTGTGGGAAGAGTAATTGACTTTTTCACCTGGGAGAGAATCTACAAAATAAGACAAAGAGATGGAATTTTCTTAGAGAACCACGAATTTCCATGATGTATCTAGACTTCCAGAAAATGGTACATTCCTTTAAAATTTCCTTCCTTCCCTCCCTAATTTCTTTCTTTTATGCTGTCATAAGGGACATTAAATGATCTACAGTTTCAGAGGAGAAATGAAGGGAAGTGCTGAGGATGCTGTACCACCTCTGTGCATGTTGCCATGGTGACAGAAGGAGCTTGTTCCTAGGGCCCCAGCCTGCAGGCACTTCTTCTAAAAACCCAAGGCTTCCTTTGTTTTTCATCAATTCTGGATACTATCATTTGATTGCCACACAGCCTTTCCTTGAATTATATTTTAAAGATTAATGGTTTGTGGAAGAATGTTCAAGGTTTAGATTTCCATCAAGAGACTCATAAAATAAGCATGTAAAATAGAGATGTGGAAACAGAATGGTTCTTGAGGATTTTTAAAGTATGAATCTAAAACTACTTATACCCTGGATCTTTATTTCCTGCTGGGAACTATATTGGTCCAACTTTTGGAATCAGGGTCTGCAGAGAGCCTTTGGCCTCAGGACTACCCATACTCTTTATCGTCATATATATTTTTTTGTAGACAGCTCTTTACCTTGTTTCTGGTGGGCACTCATGGGCCATGCATGTTAAAAAGTAACTAGGCATTATAGGAGGCAATAGCCCCAGCCCAGCGGTGCATTAGAGAGCTGTCAGGTTCCAATGGCTTTTGTTTCATGTCAGAAGTTCTGATTGCCTAAGAGATGGTTTGCTTTATCTCTAATTGGAAGAGATTAGGAATTTCTAATAAGTTAAAATAAGAATGGCTGATATATATTATATATGCACGTATATAATGGAGTGTCTTGTGTGGGTTCAGAGTCGAGGGCCTGCATTGTGGTCCTGGTTCTGCCACTGTCTTACTGTGGGCCTGTAGTCAAGCCCTTGCATGCTCATGATCTTGGTTTCTTCATCCTTAAAATGAGGCAGATTGTCTCCAAGGTCCTCCCCAGCTCTGACGCACTAAGTGTGTCTTCACAGCTTCTGCCTCTGCTCAGTTCACCTCTGCCACCATGTTCCCTTTGAATTGCGTTTTGATTTTTCTCTTTGAAATCAGCCCTCATTTTGGGTTTCAGTTAAGTTGGAAAAGAATACATAGATTCTTTTTCTTTTCTGTCATAATAATGAACGCTTCTCAGACACTAATCTAAAAGTAAGCTTGTGTTTTGAGTAGAAGAGTAGCAACAGGTTGTGTTAGAGACAAGCTAGCCATCATGACTTCTTACCATTTCTGAGGTGTCTTGGTTTAATTCTGTCTCAGGGCCTTGATACATCCTGTTCTTTGAGCCTGAATGCCCTTCCCCTAGATCTTGTTATGCCTGTCTCTTCCTTACTATTTGTGTCTCAGCTGGAGTGTCTTTCCCTTGGTGGGGCATTCCCTCTTACCATCCCAATGGTTACACACCAGCAGGGCACTTAGTTACCTCTCTTTTTGAAATTATCATGCTTATGTATTTCTAGTCAACTTCTGCCTCCTCCTGGTGGAGCCTTTGCCCTCATAACAGCTAGACCTTGTCTGCCTCATTCACCTCTGAATCCCCAGCAATTAGAGCAGTGTCCGGCCTTTGGTCTTAACTCAGTGTAGGCCATGACCCTGTGTCCCTAACCATTACCCTACAGTACTGTTAGGAATGAGGAGTGCAGGCATCTGCTAGAAGGAGGATGAGCTAGGTAGTATTAGATAATGAGTGCATAGTCACTAAGCCCATTCTCTTAAATCTTGACCCTGGAGATTCTGGCCCCCAAATCAGACTTGTCAAATGACTAACAGCTTTTGAGCTGTGATTTAACTTCCCTGGCTCTTGTATTATGCATATTTTAAATTGATGAGTTAAATTATTAGAATTAATACCTCACATGTGTGGAGTTCTTATTTTTGTTTTTTGTCCCAGATGCTATCCAACATTTTATAAGCATCATCTCGTTCAGTCCACACACTAGTCTTTTGAGGTAGGGTCTATGACGATCTCCATTTGCAGAGGGGATTTAGGGCTGAGATGAAAGAACCTGCCTGAATTGGACTGCTCAGGCAGCCAGAGCACAATAGCCATAGACTGGGTGGTTTAAACGACAGAAATGACCTTTTTCTTATAGTTCTGGAAGCTGGAACCTCCATGGTGTGGCAGGTTTGATTTCTTCTGAGACCTCTCTTATTGGTTTCCAGACAGCCACCTTCTATGTCCTCACATGGCCATTTCTCTGTGTAACTGCATCCCTGCTATGTCCTTCTTAACAGGCTATCAATCATATTGGATTAGGATCTCATTCTTTTGATCTCATTTAACCATATTTACCTCCTTAAAGACCCGATCTAGCCACATTGGTGGCTAGGACTTCTGAATAAGAATTCAGTTTACAACACTGCCCGAAGCCCTCAACTCATAAGCAATGGAGAGGCTATTCGAATCTAGACTCTACTACTGCCATGGGATTTGCCCTCAACCATCATCCTTGAGAGATCAGGCTTGGAAAACCTGGAGGTCTCACCTCCATGTCTGCAAAGTGGATATTGGGAAGAGAAGGGCAGATGGCTGAAAGCTGAGCGACCTCTCAGCATTGCCCGTGAACGTGCTGAGACTGGGTAATGATATGAATGTTGCCATGTCCCAGTACTCACAGCATGTCTGACAGGAGAGTCACCATTAACAGGAGTCACTGAGCACTGCAGTTAGCCAGAAACCTCTCCCAACCTCTTCTCGAATTATTGGAAGATAAATTTTGCTTCAGTTCTCTCATGGATAAAGTGGCAGTTATCCAGGGACTTAAAAAGGCCAGGCAAGTTTAAAGAGACAGAACTGACATTTGCAGAAGTGTCTCATTGGAGCCCATCTCCTAGGTTGACAGAAGGAGCAAGTGGGGCAGCCAGTGCCCAGGGAGTGAGATCTTCTAGTAATGCTGGTGGGATGGCTGTGAGCTGCTGGGCTTTGCAAGTGTGTTTGGGCTGTCATTTGCAACCTGTTCAGTCCCATCTTCTGAGCAGGCATCCTGCAAAGAGGCAGTGATTTCTGCCTCGTTTAGAGAGAAGCTCACAGTCTAAATCATTACCCATGCTACAGAGCAATGCATATTCCCACAGCACCATTCACAGAACATTCCACACACCCAGATAATAATTTCAACTATATCCAACTCTTCTCTTTCTTCTGCTCCCAACCCTTATGCTCTTCTTCCCACTACCTCCTTCCTTTATATTTATGGTGTCGCAGGCCCTTGCTAGACATCCCCTCGTCCCATCCTTAGAAGATCCATATAAGGCACTCTTGCTATTATCACCACTTTATATATAGACCCAGCCTACTGAACGTTCTCCAATGATGGAGTGTAAGGATGACATTGTTCTATTTCTCTTTAGTCATTGCCTGTGCTATGTTGAATGTGCCTTTTCTGTTGGGTAGAAGGCTCCTGAATGACATCGTGAGCACTTCTGTGGCTTCCTAATTCACTTACAACTTCTGTCCTGTCTCAAACTCTTATGTCCTGTGCCCCCAGCCTACCAACACCCATAAAACCATCATTCTGTAATGACTTGCTTTACATTTAACACCGCTGTAGACTAGAGTTATTGCTGTGTCATGTGACATGATATCAATGAGTTTGCTCTTAAGATTACTTTCCAAATACAGTACTGAGGGTTTTCAGACAGGCTGGTCCAATGAGAGATGTTCTGTACAGTGGGGGATTTGGGGATTAGCTGTTGATTGTGAGATGTTCTAACTAGTAGCTTCTTGTACTCTGTCTAGTAAAAAGACTAGACTCTGTCTCATAAAAAGACTTTGCTCCCTTCTTTGCACTTGAAGAAACTTAGAAATGTTCAAATACTTTTCTCTGTGAGATGGATGTTTTTGCAAAATCAAGGCTCAGGTTATTTGGCACCATTGCTTTTCTTGACAGCTTGAGCATGAAAACAAGCCATTTAAGTAGAGGAGAAGAATCAGGTCTCACAAATTCAAATTAGTGATAATCCTAGGTAGATTGGTTAAATAGGGCCTCAAATCTTTTTTGGACTTCTCTGTTTGTTTTGTGAGTCTGATGGCCTTCTGGTTTTAATCAAAATCTTTTCTGTTATGATGAGAAAATAAATGTCAGAAAAATTTAAATCTACTTAAATGAAAGATACTTAAGAGGATTATAACCCTTCTTTGTTTTCATAAAAATTGGTTTCTCAAAAAAGTTTTTAGGTCAACTGAACTTTAAGAATATTAAAAAAAAGATTGTGTGAAAAATATTGAAAAGAACTAAGTCTATCTAAGAAAAATAGCAAGTTTGAAATATAAATTTTTATTTAATCCTACAGTCAATAGGCTAAATTTCACAATATATTGATTTTACATACATTTATGTATGTTCAAATATATCTTGAAAATTGATATTCTGAAGCCATAAATGTCTACAATAACCTCTAGAACATATATATTTAAATTATGTTTAAACAGTATTTGTTTTTAGAAATAAACATCATTTTTATGTCTAGAAAATACTTAGAATGAAATTCTATCAAGAACCAGATTTGAGGGACACCTTGGTGACTCAGTTGGTTAACTATCTGCCTTCTGCTCAGGTCGTGATCCCAGGGTCCTGGGATCTAGTCCTGTGTCAGGCTCCTTGATGGGTGGGGATCCTGCTTCTCCCCCTGCCTGCCTCTCCCCCTGCTTGTGTGCCTTTTCTTTCTGACAAATAAATAAATAAAATCTTAAAAAGAGAAAGAAAACAAAAAAAGAACCAGACTTGAGCTAATTATTGACATCTAAAGCCAGTATAAATTATTAACTCAAAAGTCAAGAGGAAACAATTAAGAGAATAAAAAACAATTCTATTCTATTTAGGGACATATAACATCAGATAACAAATAGCAAGAACAAAAATCTGTATGACTTCTTTATTTGTAGAAAAGATTATGAAAAACAAGGCAAATAAAAAATTTTTCATGCATTCCCAAAATTAAATTCATCAATGAGTGAGTTAAATGGGATGATTTGCTGGGATGGTCAGGAGGAGATATTACTTTGTCCAGCCCCTAAATGTACCAGAACAGTAGTTACCGACTTTAGAAATGTATAGAAAGAACCATACATACCGTTTTCTAATATCACTTAAATTGTTGAGAGTATTTGAATGGCTTTAAACATGATCTTTAATTTGTAAACATTCTACAACTTTTTCCCTATTAGGTCACCCAGCACAAGTGTGAACTGCATCTTACCCAGTTGGGAAGGTCCATGCTGTTGAAGACCACTGGTACTTTCTGTGGAGGGGAACATCAACACTTTTCAGGCCTGTTAGAACTTTCAAGGCTCTTACATCTTTGATGCTGAGGCTCTGGCCAGTGTCATTTTGTGAACCAGACCATGAGAACTTCTAGGAATGTGTGTGGGAGCTATGGAAATATGACAGTTCTGTTTTTTTTTTAAGATTTTATTTATTTATTTGACAGACAGAGATCACAAGTAGGCAGAGAGGCAGGCAGAGAGAGAGAGAGAGGAGGAAGCAGGCTCCCTGCTGAGCAGAGAGCCCGATGTGGGGACCCTGGGATCATGACCTGAGCCGAAGGCAGAGGCTCAACCCACTCAGCCACCCAGGTGCCCCAATATGATAGTTCTTAATTCAGCATCATGACTGCTATTACTGTTGTGTGTGTTGGGTGAAATTGTATGAAAAATATATCCTCTTAGCGGTTGACACTTAAATTCTTAGGGAGTAAACTGTCTTTGCTTATAATAACACTTCACTAAGACATTTGGGATAGCAGGTGAGAAAGAGCCTGGGGTCAGTAAAATAGAGCCAGAACAACAAAGGAGACTTTGTTGTCTTTAGAACAAGTGCTTAGAACAAAAAGATAAAAATTGTTCTGCTGTCAGAAGAACAGAGCAAGACTGGGTGAAGTGGCCAGTGGAAACATCCAATACACAGGTAGCCTTTAAGTCAGCTGAGAGTGGGGATGTCTGATTTTAAATGGGTTGTTTATATTTCTATTTGTATTTTTTGCATCCTTTTCAAATATATGGTAAAGTTAACATTCCCCTCCCCCTTTCCTTTATAAATTGGGAAATGGAGGGAAGAATTGAGTTTCACATTTAGGTCCATGGGGGTAGTTATGAAATGTTAAGATAATATATCAGCGGGGCAAGCCAAGTTTAGGGTCAGAAGATCCCCTGAAATGAACAGCTCCTCCAGGAGTTTGCAGAAATTATGGAAGATGGGTTTGGACTTTCACAGCATTTGGAATCGGGATTTTGACTTGATCTTATGTAGATCTCAAGGCACATGGAAGTATCCCTGACATCTTGGTTATAAAGAACAAGGCAAACAGATGCTAGATGGATCATGAAACTGTAGTCATCCATTCACCAAAGAGATGTTTTTGGGACATTAACTTTTAATACTGTTCAGTCCACCTTCCCTAATGTCTTTGTATTTTGTCAATGGGGAAATGCACCCAGACAGATAAAATTCCTAGCTATGTGCTCGGAGTTAGAAGTCAGAAAGAAGTGTGCTTGAAAATAATTTTGTGTCATGAAAACTATAAAATGTTGCCTTGAGAGGAGAACTGCCAGTATCCTAAAATGAAACTGGCTTAGAAAGGAGAGACGTCAATAATTGACAGAACAATTTGTATTGCTAAGTTGGCATGATGAAACTTACTTCCTGATGTGACACACCTTTCTAGAAGATCCAATTCTTTTTGGCAAACTGCATTTTCTTGGGACTCTTAACATCTCATTGCAGGTGAGAAAGCTGATAAAAGCTGCACCCATTTATTTGTGATGTTAGAGCTGACTGGGGATCTTTATGAGCAACTAGAGCCAAAGGTGGACATGAAGCTCAACATAAATTTTGAGTTCATGATTAGTTTCTGGCAATCCCCTTCTGTGGGACTGATTTTTTTGGAAGAAAAGAATACAGAGTAAAGACAGCATAACATTCTGATGACCAACTTATCCTTTAGAGTTGTAAAAATATGGTTTATTACTATAGTGGTAATTATTTTGAAGTATATGTGTACCAAATCAACACATTGTACACCTTAAATTTCCTCACTGTTATATGTCAGTTATGTCTTAATAAAGCTGGAAAAAATAAAATTGATCATATGTAAGCAGAACTTTTAAAATACCTAATTATTTTCTTTGCTGTGTTTAATTTAGGGGCCCTGTTTTTCTTCCTAGGTGAAATGTCAGGGTCACAATTTATTTGTGATTTGAGGAAAGGCTATCTGTCAAACTTGAAATATGAAAAGAACCCATTCTTTAGAAAATTATCAAATTTTAGGCTGTAGTCAGTTTTTCTGATTTTTTTATTCAAAATATTTGAAGATAAATCCGAAGATATGCAATTGGCTATATTTCTACCTAACTTTTCCCATCAATCTCTGCTTCTTTTTCTTCTGGAGACCTTTGTCAAGTGGGTGCTGCTCTTCTCATGATCCCCATCTTTTTAATCCCCATTTTACCTTGAACCCCATTGGGTTCTCATGTATTTTCAGTTTTGCTCTCTTTGAGCATTTCATTTCTTTCTTGTCCTGTTATGTTCAGGAAGGACATCCTAATTTCTGAGAAGGGCAAGCCTACCTGAAGTCAACTTCTTCAATTCCTCCGTACTTCAGGTATGGTCACATTAGTTGGTATTTTCTGCTTCCTCTTTCTTCTCAGAAGGATTTCTCCCTTTCCTCTCAGGTTAGCTCCTTCATCTGTGCTTTAATCTTTTCTCCTCCTTATTCCTCATGGCCACCTTTCTGTTATTGCTCCCACTATATTGAATTCCTTTTTACACTAAAGGTGTTCTCCTAGGTTTCTTTCCTTCCTTCCTTCCTCCCTCCCTCCCTCTCTCTTTATTTATAATATTTTATTTATTTATTTATTAGAGAGAGAGAGAGACAGTGAGAGAGGAAATACAAGCAGGGGGAGTGGGGGAGGGGAGGGAGAAGCAGGCTTCTGGCTGAACAAGGAACCCAACATGGGGCTTGATTCCAGGACCCTGGGACCATGACCTGAGCTGAAGGTAGATGCCTAACAAGAGAGCCACCCAAGAGCCCCTCCAGTCCTCCTTCTTATAAGCTTTAGATCCACATCCATGCTTCCTCCTCCAGGGATGGCCAGCTTTGTAGGAAGAGAGAGCAAGCAAAGTCAACCTGCCACACACCCAAATCATCATGTCTCTCTTCATCCTCTTGCCTTAACTACTCCTTCTCCTCTTAGAATTTCTACCTTTACTGGTTGCATTATCCTCGTCCTTGTAATCCAATTGAGAAACTTTCCCTCTCTTATTCTTACTGATCCCATCACATACAGCCCCAATTTACCATAAACTTCTTTTGACTTTTTGTTCACAGTATTTCTCTGTACAGTGCCTTCTTTTCATCTCATTCCCCTAGCTTCCACTTACATTTGTCATGCCTGGAATATTGCCATAGCTCTGGTCTCTCTGTCTCTATGGTGTTGCTGGAAACATGAAATGGGGTGACCCAGTGCAAGCCTGAGGAACCTAAGAAGTACTTTGTCTATGAAACACACCAGCAGTGAGAGGATTTCTGATCAGTAAATGTCTGTTTAGTTCTGGATTTTGTAGGTGAAAATAGATCCAGAGTTCCAAAACTGTAGATCTTTGAGTTCTTAAACAGTTAACCATTTCCCTCAAGGCAGGGCTGGATAACTAAATTCAGACTACCACTGGGCACCAAAATTGCTGTAAAAAGTTCTTTTGAAAGATTTGATATTGCAATAAGAGTATCAAGTAGGCATTATGGGTTAGGTTTCATTCTTGGACGTTCTTACCCTTATTTTACAGTTTAGTATAATTATATTTTTGAATGACATATAGAGTAGGGACATATTTTGGATGATAATTGGTTGGGAAATATGCTCTTCTCATTATTTAGGTTCTCTGAAGGTCTGAAGCTGACTCTTCCCTGAGGACACACTCAGGATACCATGTTGACTAGCTGGGAAGTGTTCCATGATGTCATCAGCTACAAGATGTTCCCAATACTGGGGATCTAGTGTTGAACTAGGTCCTTCAACTAGACTCTACCTTCTTACTCCTGGGAAATTTTCTATTTGGTAATCTTATTTTCTTACCATTGGTCTCAGTCTAACTGCACTGAGCCCAAAGCTTTGAACCTAAAAGAGAGGTGTCTGGAACCACTGCCCTACATCAGAAAAGTCCTCAGACCCTGAATAAATTCATAGTTTCAAACTCGTTAATTGGGAGAACACAGCTATTTTGATTGACAATAGGATTTGAGTTCAAGACCACTGTGACACCTAATAACACTCCTGAGTTTTTTTCACTAGAACTGTTGAAAGGGATTTGTTTCAAAATTTATTTATAAAGGGCCATTTCTGTTGAACTTCCTGAAACAAAGGGAGTGTGACCCTAAATGACTCCCCATTGCAATCACCGAAAGTAGAACCTGTTGTATACCTCAGGAGACATATTAAAGTTAACTTACTTGTGCCCTTATACCTTCTTTATTCTTGAGAAAATGAACATTAGTGTTGGTGAGTCTGTGATTTTCCATCTGGCTTTGATTTTTGTCTGCTGACTTCTTTGACTCCACCCTTGACTGGAAGGACTGCCTCATGGGACATGCATATCAGAATTATGTTAACTAGGCTGCCGAGTGCCAGTTTGCCTGCTGGGGACACCACACTCTAAAAATCCTATTGGGCAAATTGTCAAAACCCAGTTCCCATTCAGTCCTTAAGAGAATACGAAGATAAAACCCAAACCACCTTGGTCAATTACATTAAACACATTTTCACATGACTCAGAAATAATGTTTGGCACACACACACACAGACACACACAAAAACAACAAAAAAACCCCCATTTGGTTTATTTAAAAATTCCATTGTCTTATCATTGTGTGAGGATTTGAAACTGGCAGCTACATGGATGCCTTAGCTGTTTCTGATATGTCTTTGAAAGAGGCTCAAAGTGTTCAAAATAAGCCAAGTCCTTGAAATTGGCTAACAAAATTTTTAATGTAAATCTTTTTTCCCATTTTTTCATTATTAATTTGTTAAATTGGCAAACATTTTTCCAATCTTATTGGGAAATAATTGACATACACCACTGTATAAATTTAAGACATACAGCATGAGAGTTTAATTTACATATATTGTGAAATGATGACCACAATAGGTTCAGCCAATATCCCTCTTTTCATGCAGATACAATGAAAAGAGAAGAAAGAAAAATGAAAAGAAGGAAAAAGTCTTCTTACAATGAGAACTCTTGGGATTTATTCTCTTAACAATTTTCCTATGTATCATACAGTAGTGTTAGTGATAGTCATCATGTTGTACATTATATACCTCAAACCTATTTATCTTGTCACTGGAAGTTCGTGCTCTTTGACCACCTTCCTCTAAATCTATCTCCATCCGCCCTCTGCATCTGGTAACTACAAGTACAATCTCTTTCTTTTTATGAGTTGCTTTATGTTTTTAAAGATTTTACTTATTTGAGAAAGAGAGAGAGAGGGAGAGATAGGGCACAGGCAGAGAGCGAGAAGCAGGCTCCCTTTTGGCAGGGACATGGGGCTAGATCCCAAGACTCTGGGATTATGACCTAGCTGAAGGCAGATGCTCAACCAACTGAGCCACCCAGTCACCCCTGTTTTATTTTTTGTTGAGTCCACATGTATGTGAGATTTCACTTATTTCTTTTAGCATAATGCCTTCAAGACACATCCATGTTATTGCAAATGGCAGCATATCTTCATTTTTTAATGGCTGAATAATATTCCATTGCATATATACATACCATAACTTCTTTATGCATTCACCCACTGATGACATTTATGTTATTTCCATGTCTTAGGTACTGCAAACAATGTTCTATGAACATAGGGGTACAGATATCTTTTTGAGTTAGTATTTTGTTTCCTTTGTATATATTCCCAGGTAGAAGTGCTGTATCTTATGATAGCTCTATTTTAAAATTTGGGGGGATCCTTCACACTATTTTCCATGTGGCTGTACCAATTTATAATTCCATCAACAGTGTATAAAACTTCCCTTTTTCTACTTCTGTGCCAGCATTTTTTATTTTTTGTCTTTTTATGATAGCCATCCTAACAAAACTGATATGATATCTCATTTTTATTTTAATTTGCATTTTCCGAATGACTTGTGATGTTAAATATCTTTCTATGTACCTGTTGGCTTTGTGTGTGTGTGTGTGTGTGTGTGTATACATACACACACACACAAATATATATATATATAAAATATTTTTTTTGAGTAATGTCTTTTGGGTACTTGCTCATTTATAAAATTGGATTTTTTGTTTTGTTATTAAGTTGTATGAGTCCTTTATATATTTTAGGTATTCACTCCTTATCAGATACATGGTTTGCAAAGATTTTTTTATTTCATAGATTTTTTTTTTTTTTTACTTTGTTGATGGTTTCTTTTGCTGTACAGAAGATTTTTGGCTTGGTACAGTCCCATTTGTTTGTTTTTTATTTTGTTTTTTGTGCTTTAGGTGTCATATTCAAAATTTCAATACCAAGACCTATATTGAGGATGTTTATTCAAATGTTTTCTTCTAGGAGTTTCACAGTTTCAGGTCTTACACTTAGGTCTTTAATTCATTTTGAGTTCATTTTTTGTGAGTGGTGTAAGATATGGGTGCATTTTCATTTTTTGCATGTGAATATCCAATTATCCAAGGACTAATTGTTGAAGAGATTGTCTTTTCTTCATTGAGTATTCTTGGCTCTCTTTTTAAATGTTAGTTTACAATATGTTTTTGGGTTTACTTCTAGACTCTTGATTTTGTTCCAATGAGTTATTTGTTTTTATGCCAGTACTACATCTTTGTGAGGACTGTAATTTTACAGTATAGCTTGAAATTAGGAACTGTGATGCCTTCTTTGTTTTTCTTTTTCAAGATTTCTTTGATTACTTGGTATCTTCTGTGATTCTATATAAATTTTAGGGGTGTTTGTTCTACTTCTGTAAAAAATGCCATTGGAATCTTGATATGGGTTGCATTGAATCTATAGATGGTTTTTGGTAGTATTGATGTTTTAACAATATTAATTCTTTTACTACACAAACACAAGATAACTTTCCATTTATTTATGTCTTCTTCAATTTCTTTCATCACTGTCTTATAGTTTTCATAGTATAGATCTTTCTTAGTTAACCTTAAATTTATTCCTAAGTATTTTATTGTTTTTGATATTATTATAATTGGGATCAATTTTTTTTCCAGAAAATTCATTGTTAGTGTATAGGAATGCTATTGATTTTTGTACATTAATTTTGTATCTTGCAAATTTATTGAATTCATTGATTAGATCTAACAATGTCTTGGTTGACTCTGGGTTTTTCTATATATAAAATCTTGTTATCTGAAGATAGAAACACTTCTATATATATGGTTTTTCTATATATAAAATCTTGTTATCTGAAGATAGAAACACTTCTATTTCTTCCTTTCAAATTCTCATACATTTTATTTCTTTTTCTTGTCTGATAATTCTAGCTAGTATTGCTAGTATTAAGCTGAATAGAAGTGGTGGCAGTGGACACCACTGTCTTACTTCTGATGTTGAAGGAAAAACTTCCACTCTTTCATCGTTGGGTATGATGTTAACTATAGTCTTGTCATATATGGCTTTAACTGAGTTGAGATATATTATTTCTATGTCCAATTTGTTAAGAGTTTTAATCATGAATGGATGTTGAATTTTGTCAAATGCTCTTAGAGCATCTCTTGAGGTGATTCTGTGATTTTTTTTCCTTTTACTTTGTTAATATGATGTAGCACATTGATTGTTTCATTTATGTTGAACAATTCTTACATCTTAAGGATAAATACCACTTGACTACAGTGAGTGATACTTTTAATGGGCTCTGAATTCAGTTTGCTAGTATTTTACTGATATTTTTTTGCATCTTTATTTATCAGGGATATTGGCCTGTAGTTTTCTTTCTTTCTTTCTTTAAGATTTTATTTATTTATTTGAGAAAGAGAGAGAGAGTGAGAGAGATCATGGGAAGGGAGAAGTTCAGAGGAGAAGTTCAGAAGCAGATTCCCCAAGGAGCTGGGAGTCTGATGTGGGACTCCATCCCAGGACTCTGGGATCATGACTTGAGCCAAAGGCAGTCGCTTAACCAACTGAGCCACCAAGGCAGCCCTTGGCCTATAGTTTTCTTTTCTAGTCATGTCCTTTTCCAGTTTTGGTATCAGGATAATGCTGGCCTCATGAAATAAGTTTAGGAGTTTCCCTTCTGTTTGTTTTTTTGGGAAGAGTTTGAAAAGGACTAGTCTTAATTTTTTTTTTTAAGATTTTAAAATTTATTTTGGACAGAAGAGAGTATGCAATCAGGGGGAGAGGCAGAGGGAAAGGAGGAGAATCTCAAGTAGACTCAGGCTAAGTGTGGAGCCTGATGTAGGGCTTGATCCCACGACACCAAGATCATGATCTGAGCTAAAACCAAGAGTTGGACACTCAACCCACTGAGCTACCCAGTCACCCCTGATGTTATTTTTCCTTTAATCTTTGGTAAAATTCACCAGTGCAACCATGTGGTCCTGGAGTTTTCTCTGTCAGGAATTTTTTGATTACTGAATCAATCTTCTTACTTGGAATTGGTCTTTTCAGATTTCTATTTTTCCCTGGTTCAGTCTTAGTAACATGTATGTTTCAAGAATTTTTCACTTTTTCCAGGTTATCAAGTTTGTTCATGTGTAATCATGCATAGTAGTCTCTTATGATCCTTGAATTTCTGTAATAACAGTTATAATCTCTCCTTTTTTATTTATAAGTCTGTGATTTATCTCCTTTCTCTTTTGTCTTTGGTTATTCTAGCGAATTTTGTTTATCTTTTCAAGGAATCAACTCTTGGCTTAGTTCATTTTTTCTACTGTTTTTCTTTTCTCTATTTAATTTATTTCTCCTCTAATTTTAATCATTTCTTTTCTCCTGCTAATTTTGGGCCCTATTTGTTCTTCTTTTTCTAATTCCTTAAGATGTAAATATTGGTTGTCTATTGGGAACTTTTTTCTTCTTATTATAGGTATTTATTGTTTATTCCCCTTAGAACTGTTCTTGCTGCATCCCACAAATTCTGGTGTATTGTGTTTCCATATTTCTCTCAAGAAACTTTTAACTTTCCCTTTCATTTTTAATTTGATTCATTGGTTGTTCAGGAGAGGATTGTAAATTTTCCAATTTTCCTGTTGTTATTAATTTCTAGTTTCATGTCCTTGGGGTCAGAGAGGATCCTTGATATGATTTCAGTCTTCATGGATTTGTTAAGACTCATTTTGTGATGTCATGTGTGCTTGAGAAGAATGTGTATTCTGTTTTCATAAACAGAATGTTCTGAATATATCTGTTAAGTCCATTTGGTCTATAGTATTGATTAGAAATGCTGTTTCCTTATTGATTCTCTCTGGATGATCTATTTGTCATTGAGACTGGGATAATAAAGTCCCCAACATTGTTGTATTACTGTTTCTTCTTTTAGCTTTGTTAGTTTTTGCTTTATATATTTAGGTTCTCCAATGATGGGTGGATGAATATTTACAATTGTTTTATCTTCTTGATATACTGACCTCTTTATTATTATATAATGATTTCTGTTGTCTCTTTTTTCCATTTTTAGTTTAAAGTCTATTTTGTCTGATATAAGTGTAGATAAACTGCTTTTGTTGTTGTTACCATTTGCTTGAAGTGTCTTTTTCCATCCCTTCACTTTCAAACTATATGTGTCTTAAGGCTAAGAGAGTCTTTTGTAGGCAGCATATTGTTGGATCTTTTTTAAAAATCCATTTAGCCATTCTATGTCTTTTAATTAGATAATTTAATCCATTTACATTTTAAGTAATTATTGACAAAGGAGGACTTACAATTGTGATTTTGTAGTTGTTTTCTGGATATTTTGTTTATCCATTATTCCTTGTTTCTTATCTTGCTGTCTTTTTTGTGTGTTTTGATATCTTGGAATCAGCATGTTTTGACTTCTTTATTGTATTCTTTTTTGTAATTACTACAGTATTTTCTTTTGTGGTTAGCATGAGGCTTATGTAAAATATCTTAAATTATAACATCCTATTTTAAACTGATTACTTCAATAGAATTTATACACTTTACACTTTTACTTCTCCTTCTCTCATATTTTAGATTATTGCTGTTACAATTGACATATTTTTTATGTTGTGTAACTAACAACAGATTATATAGTTATGGTTATTTTTACTACCTATATATATTTTTAAATTTTCAAACTAGAGTCATAAGTGAATTATGTACCACTATTACCATATTGCAAAATCTAACTATAACTATATATTTACTATTACCAGTGAGATGTATACAACTTTTGTTTGTTTTTGTGATGTGAATTAGCATTCTTTTACTTCCACACAAAGAGTTCCCTTTAACATTTCTTGTAAATCAGGTCTCTTGGTAATGAACTTCCTCAGCTTTTATTTGTTCTGGAAAGTCCTATTTTTCCCTTGTTTCTAAAAGGCAGCTTCATTAGATATAGAATTCTTGATTGACTATTATTTTCTTTTAATACCTTGAAAGTATGCCTGGTACTGAGTTTGGTCTGGGGTGATTAGCTCTGTTTGCTACTTCTTGACTTGAGTACCACTGGGCATTATAGCTCCCAAGAGTTATCACCAGTCCTCCTGGTCAGATGGAGCTGGAATGCACTCTGTACAGTGGGTAGGGTTATGATTCAGCTACTTGCCTGGGTGTGGGAACATGGGGCTCTAGAGTCAGCAAAACTCATTTAAGAATTAAAATCAGGCAGGGGGTGCCTGAGTAGCCCAGTCAGGTAAGCAACTAACTTTGGTTCAGGTCATGATCCCAGGGTTCTGGAATTGAGCCCTACATTGGGCTTCATGCCCAGTGGGGAGTCTCCTTGTTCCTCTTCCTCAGTCACTTCCTGTGCTCTCTCTCTCTCTCAAATAAATAAATAAATAAATAAAATATTTGAAAAAGATAAAATAAAATCAGGCAGATCTATATTTTGCCAAGTTCCCTGGTCAAAGTATGCCCCATTTAGTTTTGCAGATTAGCAAATTTCTTTTTGGTACTACTACTTGGACACTGTAGGTATTAATCTGCCAAGATCTATGTGCTAATTTTTGCAAGTCCTTCTCTTCTCCATCACACTCAGATTTTTAGTGGTTGAACCCCATAGACTCCCTGTGGTGCAAGATCAGGGTAGGGGCTCCTGCAAAGTGACCCACAATGTTGGGTGGGGGCAAAAGGATTTGTTGTCCTCCTGGGACAACAATTCTCTTTTTCACTGGAAGACTCAGAGTTTCAGGAAGACCTCTCCTTGTGGTACAGCTCTGGCATGGGGGAGGGGCAAATGCACTCACCGTGTAGCTGTGACTCTTAACCTTTCTCATGTGGTCTCTCTTGGCCTCTGTGTACAGTGGATGCTTCAGCCTCATTCCCATGTTCTAGGATTCTCTCAGTGGTGTCCTGTTCTTGAATAGTTGTTGGTTTTTCTTGTTATGGGGAGCAAAGTCAGGAACAACCTTTGTGGTCATCTTGGTGACATCATTCTCAAACTAAAATATAAATCTTTATGATGGATTACTTTTTATATTTCATTTCCTTCTGTGCAACTCTACTGGATTGTATAAAGAAATGGAAAAAAAATATTGTGAAACAATATTGGCCTGAGTTTTTCAGACTTTCTGTAGTGTCACAGAGATTGGCAGGAATTTTGCTTCCATAAAAAAAATATAGGCTGGGCTCGTGTGTTTATAGTTATCAGGGGAACTACTTTTTAGATCAAATTTGGAACATTCTTTTCAAGAGAGCAGTTAAAGTAGCTAACTGTGACCCAAAATATCTCAATAGAATCTTTTTCAAATAAATTTTATTCTTTTCCAAGGTTTTAATAGGAGAAATTGTCCAAATCATCATGATGTGTTATATGCTAACTATATAAAATACAACTTTTTAATTAACATAACATGAAATAATATGAATAGTGAAGTATTCTTGAGATAGTATGATTGAATTAGAACTACTTAAAATATATTATTATTTGCATAAGGAAACATTGGGGTTCTTGATATACCTTGACTTCTTATAATTCTGATATGAAGTATTGATTTTACAGATGAGAAAACTGAGGGTTTGAGGAATTAAAAGGCAAAAAAAGAAATGAGATTATTGAATACAGATTTGAATGTGTGTTTTAGATTACAAAGTCCAGGCTTTGTCTCCCTGGACACATCCACTTTCTCAATGCAGCTTTACTATTCTCAGGTTCTCATACTAAAAGGGAGAAAAAGTAACAAAAGTAACATTTTCTGGGTCTCTTCTCATAAAAGGTTTTGACAAAGTATGACTAGAGCTTAGATTATACTATCAGTTTGAACATTCTTAGAAATACTTTGAAATGAAAGTTTTTCCCCTTGAAATCTTGTCTATATTGCTAATTTGCCTACTAAGGCCTTTTTCTTAAATACTGGAAAGGGTAATATATAACCTTGCTGATTTCATGCTTTAACTCTGGGTTTAACAAAACATTTACATATTCATGAATATATCTTCGTTGTTTTGGGAGCTTTATAAATTAATTTGTTCTTTTTTAAATTTAATTACTCTCTAAAATTCTTCATATCAGATGGGATGAAGTGAAAGACTTTTATTTTTGGAGGGGAGAAAAGTTTGAAGATAAGTAAGGAACTGAAAGGAAAATTTGAGCATTCATACTAGTTCCAATACCAGTCTTGTCACATAATAGCAAATATCTTATAAAAATGACTAAAAGGCACTGTTCAATCAAGCTGCTTCGACACCTTTGGCTTTCTCTCTGAAGACTTGGAGGGTGGAATGGATAGCAATTAGAAAGAGCCCATACAAGCAGGAATTCATCGCTATTTGGAGGCCTACCTGATACAGGAGTCTTGGGGAAAAAATTGCTGAAACCTGCTAGTTTAATGTCTTAGTGATTTATAATGTTCTTATTGTAATCTATTCCTGGCCAATGACCTTCAAATTGTGGGATATTTTTCCCCTATGAATGTCTGTTCAACACTTCAAGGGGCAAATTAATTATTTTTCTCAATAGCTGTTGATGTTGAAGATCTCTGTTTCCTTGCCCAGTTTCTGCTACCCCAACAAAATATAAATACAAAGGACAGAACTTACATTTAGCTGGATTTCATACCAGTGAAAAAATTGAAATGCTTCCACACTAGTTGGTAAATAACTACTCTTCTGAGCCAAATTTATCTTCTCTTCTGACCATCTTTATCCCTTCCCTACACAATGATCTCTTTATATTGCAACAATTTTGTAATAGGATTAGCAGAAATAATAGAAAAATTTATCTTTCCACTCATATGGTTAGTCAGATTTTACTTTTATTTTTAATAGTTTTTACTAGTTTTAACTGGACATTATAGAAAACTGAACTTTCTATTTATAGTTTTGCACATCTGATGACTGTAAGAATTTTCTAAAGATTAGCTTCTAGCACCATATTTCAAGTCTCATTTTCTTTTATACCCACTTACTTACCAGTGATGGTGGCTAGGGACACAATTGTGTTGTCTTATGTCCTGTCACACTGCATGTTCATATCATGCTTCTTAGTGAGTTAATTGGCAGAATATGTATTCAGAATATTCCTGGTCTTCACTGAAAGCTCAATCCATGCTATAGTTTTAACACTTGTGTCTCTCCACCTCCCCACCAAATTCATATGTTGAAATTCTTAACTCCAAAGGTAATGGTATTAGGTGAAGACTTAGGGTGTGATTAGACCATGAGCATACAGCCCTCTTCAATAAGGAAAAGCTTTTATAAGAGATCCCAAATGGCCTAGCCTCTTCCACCATGTGAGGACACAGGAAGAAGGTAGTGACTATGAACTGGAAAGTGAGATTTCACCAGAACATGACCATTCTGGCTCCTTTGCCTTGGGCTTCCAGCCTCCAGAACTGTGAGGAATGAATTTTTGTTGTTTATAAGCTACCCAGTCTGTGACATTTTGTTACAGCAGCTCAAGTGGACTAAAATAACCCATAAAAAGAATAGTTGATAAATTGAAAACTCATCAAAATTAAAAGCTTGCTCTATGAAAACGTATGCAAAGGGTATAAAAAGATAAATCACAGACTGAAAGACTATATTTGCAAACCACATATCTGAAAAAAGTTTTAGTATCAAGACTAGATAAAGAACTCTCAAAATGCAACAGTAAAAGAAAACCAAGAAATCCAAATGGAAAATGAGCCAAAGACATGCATAGACATTTTGTTTGAAGATAATTAAGCACATGAAAACATCATTAGCCATTAGGGAAATGCAAATTAAGACCACAATGGACTAGGCCCTTCCACTATCAGAATGGCTAAAATAAAAAATAATGACAACAAATGCTGCTTAAGATGCAGGGGAAATGGCCACTCATGCATTGTTGCTGAGAATGTCAAATAGTATGGCTACTGTGGAAAATATTTTGGGAGTTTTTGGGAAAAAGCAAATAAGTGAAAACCATACAACACAGCAATTGCCTGCCCACACACTTATCCCAGAGAAATGAAAGCATATGTTCACACAAAACCCTGTACACAAGTGTTCATAGCAGCTGGCATCAGCCCCGATGTCCTTCAACTGGCCAGTTTTGCATAAACAACAGTGGGGCTACCCTATCATGGGACAGTACTGAGCAACAAAAAAGAATGGAATATTGACACATGCAATGATTTGAATGGATCTCAAGGGAATTATGCTGAGCAAAAAACAAAACAAAACAAAACAAAACAATAACAAAAAAAAATCCTAAACATTGCATACTACTGATCTCATCTGTATAGCATTTTGAAATGACAAAATTTTATTTTATTTTATTTTTTAAAGATTTTATATATTTGAGAGAGAAAGAGAGAGAGAGATCAAGAGAGAACACAAGCAGGGGGAATGGGAGAAGGAGAAGCACGCTCCCCACTGAGCAGGGAGTCTGATATGTTGTTCAGTCCTAGGACCCTGGGATCACTACCTGAGCTGAAGGCAGATGCTTAACTGACATAGCCACCCAAGCACACTGAAATGACAAAATTTTAGAGATGAGGGACAGATTAGTGGTTGCTTTGGGATGGAGATGGGGGAGAGAGGCAGGTGTGGCTATAGTGGGACCACATGGAAAATCCTTGTGGCTTTAGAACTATTCAGTAACTTTATTGTGGTAACAGATACATGGACTTGCACAGGTGATAAAGTTGATAGAACTTAATACACATACATATATACACATGCATACATATATACACACACATGAGAGAATCCAAGTAAAACTGGGAAGTCTGAATATGGTAAGTGAATTATATCAAAGTTAGTATCTGGTCATGATATTAGAGCACTGTTTTGCAAAATGTACAGGGATCTCTATATTATTTCTTAGAGCTGTATATGAATCTATAATTACCTCAATAAAAATTTCAATTAAAACTAAATTTAAAAATACTTCTGGGTGTTATTTATATTCTAATAACTATACACAGAGTTGACTACAAACTATATACATGTATTATTGCTAAGGTCAAACCAATGTATTTCTTTTTCTTTTTTTTTTTTAAGATTTATTTATTTATTTGAGAGAGAGAGAGACAGAGACAGAGACAGAGAGACAGAGAGAAAGCTCCAGCAAGGAGGGGCAGAGGGAGAGAATCTCAAGCAAACTCCTCTCTGAGCTTGGAGCGCAATGTGGGGCTTGATTCCATGACCCATAAGATCATGTCTAGAACCAAAACCAAGAGTCAGTATCTTAACTGACTGAGCCACCCAAGTGCCCCCAAACCAATGTATTTCTAAATCAGTTTTTCCCTAGCCAGATTCCCAAATGCCTGCTGCTCCTCCAATACCACCCAACATGGAAGGAAGTGTGACAAGGCACATCAAAGTAGAAATAAGCAGTGGTGTTGGCCAGTTAGGGTTAAATTAGCTGACCTTTGCAAGCCTTACAAAACCCACCATTACATGAATATATTGCTGGTGTTTCCCTCAGGAGCATGGGAGTGAGGGCTCCTGAGATTTATCAAGCACCCTTAGATTTCTGATGGGTCCGACTCTGTATGTGGCACAGCAGGTGTCCCCATAATTGGCTTATATGAATCTACAATTCAAATAAGGGACAACTCAATGCCCCATAATTGGCTTCTACTCTGAAGGTTGGTGCCTGGGTTGGGCTGACAGTATTCTGAAACAGAGCTGCTAAACTTCCCATTTTTTCAAATCAAATTTTTGTTTGTTTACTCTGAATGCATGAAAATTAAGGAACATAGTGAAGGCATGGCAGAGTATAAGTTGGTGGTGGTTTGGCCCTTTGCTGCCATTTAGACCTTGGAAAAAGGTGGGTTCATTTGAGAGTTCTTTTAGGGAGTTTATTTTTGGTGAACCTAGAGTTCTATTAAGAGGTCGTCTTTTTTACATATAAGGTGGGTCTGCTTTCTGAACTCCAAAGACAATGTCTTCAAAACTTATGACAAAGCAATGCATAAACTTCTGCACTTCTTTTTTGTGACACCCCCTCCCCTTGGAATTAGGAGTGATTTATCTAACTGGTGGGATGGGAAAGGGAATCATGGGGGCACATTATGCTCAGGCCTTTATGGATTCTTTCCTTCAGAGCTGGCTGCCCATAGGCCTCCTCTTCTTATAGAAGGTTCACTGAGGCAGGAGCTGGTGGGAGTGAGGCAAGGATGTGTCCAGCTGTTCTGACTCTCGCTGAGTCAGGAGGCTGGTCTGGGAACAGGACAGGAAGGAGAAGAGGGCTCCTCACTGTCCCAGGCTTAGTCCAACAACTCTAATCCAACTGGACCAAGTTAAGCTGGAATTGTGATTCCCGACTCTTTTGTCTACTAATCAATTGGTTCAGAACCTGTAGTTTTGAGAAATGTGATTAAATGGATCTGTAAACCCTACATACACACACACACGCGCACACACACACACACACACACACACACACACCGACAGACACCTCACACTTACATTTGCCAGACACACAACCTTGTGATACTTGGTAAGCAAAGCAATAATGGCTGCCAAGAGCTTGGCGGGTGCATTTCTGTGCCTCCCAGGTGATAAGCACCCTCCTCGGACTCTGGACAAACAGTGGTTCTACCATTAGTTGATGGAGAGGAAAATTCCTTCAGTTCAGTACTGTACATTCCTCCAAGATTTTCTGAAGCAGCTGGACTCAAGCCCAGCACTCCAGGGGGAAATCACTTGGCCACTCTGTCCTACTCTCCCTCCCTAACATGTGGCAGCCAAGGAGAATATTCCTTTTATGATCTCAAGTCAGCTTAGAGTAAAACCAGCCCAGGCAGTAGGAGAGGAGGCTGTGGACAGGGCAGATAAATCACCACCCAGCAAGCAGCCAGCTGGGCTCCACCTCCCTCTGCCTGTGGCGCCCTTGGCCATGTCTCTGAACTGCAGCAGACAGTGGGCCAGCTGAGCATAGAGCAGTCCCCTCAGGGGACAGCAGGGGCCTTCCTTGTCCTCTTCCCACCCCTACCCCAAATCCAAGCGGTGAATAATTATTACCGTCTCCCTTCTTCATTGTTTCCTCCCCTAGTATCATCTGCTTTGGGAAAGGCATTCACAAACATGGCTGGGGGCTTCACTTTGAGAATCAATTTTACTTTCCTAAGAAGAGAACAAGCTGAAGGAACTTCTGAATCTTGTGAGGACCAGACGGTTATTAATACATTTCATTATTAAGTGGTTGGTTGAAGAATAGGTCCCTAGGCCTGCATTAAAGTCTGCATTTCAGGAGAGAGGCTTCTTGTGGTTGGGGCACATGGAGAAGAGCCTCTGGGACAGGAGAAGAGCCCTGTTGGTGATAACCTGTGAGGACAGTGGACTAATACCCAGTTAGGAAGACTGGACAGGTCAGCCCTTGCTCTGGGCTGGCTCCTGGCACTGCCCCTGACGTCATCACTTTTAAGTGGAGTCTCCTGGGGCTGTGAAAGACTGGCCTTCTCCTTTGCATCAACAGACTGTTCTCAGAAAAGAAAATGAAATGTTGGGTTCATGATGGGATGAAAATAGCACTAGGCAGAATTCAGGGGCCCTGGTTCTGGTTCTGACTTTGTTACTAGCAGAAGGACTTTAGCTGATTCAGTTTTTGTCTGTGTCTCAGTTTCCCTATTTGTATAATGAGCCATCAGAACAACTCTGTCTCTATTTCCTCCCAGCATGCACTGCCTATGACTTATGAGTGCTCTAGCTCACAGAAAGGAAGGGAAGAGAACTTTATGCTGAGCATTGAGACAGATACTTGTCTCCTTTGATCTTCAGAAAACAGCACTCCAATTTTATAGATGAATGAAATGAGGCTTAGTGAGGTGAATCAACTTCTGCAGTATCATGCAACTGATAAAATAGTGAGTAGATTTCTTGTTACAGGTGTCAGGAAATTAAAGTTGAGCTCGTTTAAGCAAAAAGAGAATATATTGGTTCTTATAAGGATAGGAGATTGTAGGGACTTTTGGCTACAGGCATGGGTAGATCCAGGAGTTTTGCAGATGTGCCAAGGATCTAACTTCTCTCTGTCTCTCAGTTCCTTCTGCTTTGTGCTGGTTTTGTTGTCAGGTTTCATGTGCTAACAATATGGCTGCAGGGAGCCGCACCTCTCATATGAAGTCCTGACATCTGTTTAGGCAGAACAACTGCCCTGCTTTGCCTGGAACTGAAGGGGAATCCCCCGGGCAGGGGACTTACAGTTTTCAAGCTAGGAAATTCCCAGGCAAATTGTGACAAGCTGGTCCTTGGCATTGTCTCAGCTTCAAGTCTAGAGGAAAAGAGCATGTTTCATTGAGTAGCTCTTGCAAACTGATCTGAGTTGCACATGCCCAACTGTCTTAGAACCAGGGCCTGTCCCTGAACCAGTCTCTGTAGCCAGGTAGCTGCAGGGGCACCAACTGGCTTAAGACTTGGATGCTTAGCTTTGTCTGGACCATAAGCATGGTGGTGAGGAGATGGGGTGGAGTCCCCCAAAAAAGTAGGAGCTGTGGTCAGAAAGGGGAGTGAAGCACCCTTTGGAGGGGAATGGGAACAACTTCTCTGTTGAACGAGTGGTAAGATCACATTTCAAACCCTGGTGTCCCTACATCAAGTGCAGTGTTCTTCCTCTAGAAGCACAGGGAGGTGGATAACTCCGAGATATGCTGTGGCCCTTTTCCAGGAGAGATCAAGGAAAAACGCCCAGCAGAGCTGGAGAAGGGTGGTTCTGACGCAAGAACTTTGGGAGTTCTTGGCTTCATGCCCTTTGAATAGAGAACAGATCCATTTCCTGGCCCCTACACCACAGTAGGATTTGTAGAGGTGGGTGGGCAGGGTGTGGGGGGTAGTGCGTGGGCAGGGTGTGGGGGGTAATGCGTGGCCAGTTCTCACCATGTGAGTGTGTTGGCGGCAGGCCCGAGTGGCGCTCCACTATGTGTGTCCCCACCGCATCTGAGAAGCCCTTATTCAATGCCAAGGGTAGAGCTCCACCTATTCTCTGGGGGAAATGCAATCTCCTCAAAGACAGAGGACATCTGCTTGGGAGATTGATACCCAAAGGAATTTAAAAGATGCCTTCTGTGCAATGCCAGCTTGGAGTGCCCTGGCTGCTAATACTGCTTTTTACTAGAACTTCCAGCAACACTTACTGGAGAGCTACTAGGCTAACAGGAAAGATTATTTTTGGCTTTCATGCTTCCTGTTTTAGGAGAAAAATGGTGTTCCAGAAAGACTTACAAGGACTCAAAGACTGCTAACATAATGACATTGAAGACAGGAGATAAATTTCACACTGGAATTTTTACTTCAAGTGAGAGAAAAAGAGTGAAAATTATTATAAGGGTGATGATAGAAACATGCTGTAATCAGGAAACAGAAATATGTTCTAGTTAGGAAGGCCTAATGTTAGAGGTATATTGTACATTTTCAGGGCCAAGTTTATCTTCCTGCATATAGAAAACTTTCAGGAGTGTTACGAACAGGAATGATCGTATAGTCAAACCATGATCCAAAAATTGCCTTGCATTTGAACCTTAGAAGCCTCAGTTAACTGGCCTGTAATAACTTCCATTGACATCTCTTGTTTTTTGCCTGTCCAGCATTTATCTGTTTTTTTCTTCTTCTGCAACAACACCTTGATTTCATCTTAAGGAATTAACCTTAACTGTCCCTATTCTCAATCCACATAGTTTCAGAAGGATTGAATTCCAGGGTTGTGCACATGATCAAAGCCTGGTCGATAAGTCACTGTGCTTGGTTCAGGCATGATTGTGTGAATCAATCCAGGTCAATGGAAATCAGCAGTGAAACTTTTGCTCAATTACTGGAGCAAAGGTACCTAGTTTCTGTTGAGGTTGCTCTTCTGGTAGAATATAAGCACATAGATGCTGGTGGCCAGCATTGCCTGAGAGCAAAGGGAATGTGGCAAAAAGTAGAGCCAAAGATGGGGAAAGATGGAGCTCTGACAATATTATTTAAGCCGCTGGATCTGCACATGCCTGAAGGTGGACTTTTCATCTGTATGAGTCCATACATTCTTTATTTTGCTTGAGCCAATTTGCGCTGGTCATGGGTTACGTGATAATGAAACATTCCGAATTAATAGATGAGAATATGATTAACTGTATCATTTATTTAGAACCCGGTTCTCCAATTGCTTGATTATGTGGAACAAAGAGAGGCGTGAACTAAGTTTGAGGAAACATGATATGCACTAAGGATTCTGGTTGGACTCAAAGGCAAAACTTTTCTTTAAGGTTGTATGTGAAATAAGAGTCAAAATGCTCTCAGCGATTTCGCTGTTTTATTTTCAGACTTATAGCAGATAAGGAGCAAATCTCAAGGCAAGGAAGTTGGTGCTCCAGGCAGGAAAGAGAGAAGTGAGGAGCAACTGGGGAGTCTAACATGAGAAGATCCAGAGAAGAATTCACAAACCCAACAGTTGTAGTCATTTGACACAAAGGTCAAAAGATTCTGCATCACATATATGTTCTCTCTCTCTCTCTCTTTTTTTTTTTTAAAGATTTTATTTGTTTGAAAGAGAGTTTGGGGGGAGGGGCAGCAGGCAGAGGGAAAAGCAGTGTCCCTGCTGAATGTGGAGCCTGATGCAGGGCTTGATCTCAGGACCCTGAGATCATGACCTGAGCCAAAGGCAGACATTCAACTGACTGAGCCACCCAGCTGTCCCTACATGCATGTTCTTGATAATCCCAGGCCATCAACAAAGACTACTTGCTGCTCCATGGTTTTCTGTTTCAAAGGGAGTGAAGGACATAACACATTTTAGAGAGTTCCTCTTATTTTCATTTTTTTTTTTTTTTAAAGATTTTATTTATCTATTTGAGAGAGAGAGCATGAGCGGGAGGGAGGGCAGAGGGAAAAGGACAAGGAGATTCCCCACTGAGCAGGGAACCCACCATTTTAATTTTTAAAGACAAATTTTGGTTGTAGAAATGATAAATACCACTAACTGGAAGAGCTCCCCACCAAGACCAATTTCTTGAGGATAATGGATAGCCTAGAAATGCTTTGATATTGATTTAGAAGTAGTGGTGTCTGAGAACTTTCATAGTTTTACCACTGAGTGAGGCAGACTATGTGTTTTGATTTTTCTCTGCTTCAGTTTAGCCACAAGATCGTTTTTGGTGTTGGTGGTAAAGGCGAGAGGAACTACCTCCATGAGAGTGAAGGCTGAGGAGGTTGGTCTCAAAGGTAAGGTGTTTTGAGCCTTTGCTCTAGGTGAAATAGTTTGTGTGATAAGTAGATGCTCTCTGGGGTCTCTTTTAACTCAAAGGATCTGTAACTACATGCTTGATTTAGTTTGTTTTTTCTTTTTTTAATGGCCATTTGGTTTTAAGTGGTATCCCTTCGAATAGATCTATTTCCTCAAGTTCAGTTTTTGAGTAGGCATGTGTACCATGACATTCTTTAAAAGTTTCAGCCATAATATCATTTGCAAATATCTTCTCCCATTCCGTGGGTTGCCTTTTAGTTTTGTCAACTGTTTCCTTTGCTGTATAAAAGCTTTTTATCTTGATGGAGTCCCAAAAGTTCTTTTTTGCTTTTGTTTTCCTTGCCTTTAGAGACATATGTTGAAAGAAGTCTCTGTGGCCATGAGTTCAAAAAAAATGTTTTAGCCATTTTAGCCATAAATAAAGGTCTATCTTTATAAGAATGCCTGGGTTAGGAGCGCGTGGGTGGCTCAGTGGGTTAAGTCTCTGCCTTCGGCTCAGGTCATGGTCTCAGGGTTCTGGGATTGAGCCCCAAGTCGGGCTCTCCCCTCAGTGGGGAGCCTGCTTCCCCCTTTCTCTCTGCCGGCCTCTCTGCCTACTTGTGATCTCTATCAAATAAATAAAATAAAATCTTAAAAAAAAAAAAAAAAGAATGCTTGGGTTAGCTTGGCTTGTGGCCTAGAGAGCTCTCTTCCACAAAATCTGCCCCCATTCCATGGTACAGAGCTTTGTCCTAGAAAATGAGAGTCCAGATAGGTCCCAGCTCCTCTTGCATCTAGGAACGACCATATTATTAATTTTCAACAATGGAATACAAACAGAAGTGGGTATTTCTTTTCCAGGATTTTTAGGAAGTGAGTGTGGCTTGGCTTTTCCAGCATCATCTTCCAGTTGGATAAAGAGAACTCTACCGAAATACAACACAAGAAGGGAAGTACCTGGGCCTAAAGTTGCCACTAGTTGATAGGAGTTGGGCCTGGAGTTACGGATTAGTGGAAGAAGAGAAATCAACCAACCAGGACCACCACTAGGTTGCTAGGTAGATGTGGTGTAGAAATAATTTTGGGTGGTACATGAATATAACATTAAATAACAGTGCCTTTAATAGATTATTTCCTTTTTCATCTTTTTATTCCACTGCACCAGATTTTACTATTTTTCTAATACTGATATTCTCTTATTTTAACAAAAAACAATAACGGGTCCTAGGCTTAAAGTCTTCTGGTTAGCAATACTATCTCCTTAGAGTTTAAAAGTGTAGATTTATTTTTACTGTGCTTACTTAAATCATCTTTTATTTATGCAAGTGAATTAATTTTCTAATTTTAGTAAGGAAATAATTTTCCTTTTAAATATATGTATTTTTAAGAGGAAAGTGAGTTGGTTTAAAAATATGTTAAGTAAATAGTAGTAAGGTTTGCAGTTCAGATGAATACATTACTGTGGAAATTCATTGATAAATCCATTATTATAGAATATGACCATATTTTTTCTATAGATTATGATATTGAAGAATGAGGGTGATATTTGATCTAACTTTTCACTCAAAAACTATTAATAATATAACCACCCTAAGATAGGCAAATTGTAAGGATGATATATTCTTATATATGTATCCTCAGGATACTTTTTTTTTTTTTTTTAAAGATTTATTTATTTATTTGACAGACAGAGATCACAAGTAGGCAGAGAGGCAGGCAGAGAGAGGGAGAGGAGGAAGCAGGCTCCCTGCCGAGCAGAGAGCCCGACTCGAGGCTCGATCCCAGGACCCTGGGATCATGACCTGAGCCGAAGGCAGAGGCTTTAACCCACTGAGCCACCCAGGTGCCCCCTCAGGATACATTTTTTCCTAGCCTGACCTCAATCTGTTCAATGACTTTTATTAAAAACAACTTTATTGAGATAGAACTCATATATCATACAACTCACTCATTTAACATGTACCCTTCAATGTTTTTTAGTATATTTACAGAGCTGTGCAACCATTACCATAATCAATCTTAAAATACTTTCATTACCCCAAAAGAAACCTGTACTTATTAGTAGCCAGTCCTTTTTTCTTCCCAAACCTCTTGTCTATAGCCCTAGGCAATTGAGCACCCTATGTTTATATAGAATTAGCCTATACTGGACATTTCTTATCTATCTCTATCTATCTATCAATTTAATCTATCATTTATTGAGTCATAAAACAAATGGTGTTTTGGGACTTTAACTTATCCAGGGTTCATCTATATTATAGCATGTATCAGTACTTCATTTCTTTTTATTGTCAAACAATAGTCCATTATATCAATATAACACATTTTGTTTATCCATTCACCAGTGAGAGACATTTGAGATGTTTTTGCTTTTTAGCTATTATGAATAATATGAACATATGAACGTTTCTCTATCTTGAACTGTTATCTTGAAGCTATGAATGTTTCTGTATCTTTGCTCATGCATATTTGTTAATTTCTGTTGGTAAACACTTAAGAGTGGAACTGTTGGATCATGTGGTAATTCTGTGTTTAACCTTTTGAGGAACTGCCAAACTGTTTTTCAAAATGGCTACCACATTTTACATTCCTGCCAGCAGTGATTGACGGTTCCAATTTCTCCAGATGTTTGCCAACACTTGTATTGTCCCTTTGATCAGAATTACCCTTGTGGATATGAAGTGATATACCACTATGGTTTTGATTTTCATTTCCTTGCTGGCCAGTGATTTTGGATATCTTCTTATTTGCTTATTGACCATTTGTGTGTCTTCATTGGAGAAATGCCTGCTTAGATCATTTTTCCATTTTTAGTCGGGTTATTTATCTTTTATTATTGAATTTTTGGAGTTCTTCATGTATTTTAGATATAAATTCCTGATCAGATATATGATCTATAAATATTTATTTTTTCCTGTCCTGTGGATTATCTTTCTGCTTTCTTGGTGGTATTTTTTGCAGCACTCCATGACATTTTATAGATTTCACGATTTCAGAATTCTTTCCATCCATCCATCTATCCATCCATTCATCCATCCATCCATCCCTCCATCCAACAATTCACTGAGGTGGTGAGCCAAATCTTGATTGACTTATTTTTTAAGCTTGTAAGCAGGAAGATTTTCTGTGGTATGATCCATCTTAATTGAAGACTTACTAAGGAATATGTTTTTCATCAGTTAACTAAATTAATCCTTATTTATTGGGACCTTGTGCATTGAAACATGGGGCCATGCCTGACACTTTGCTTCAGAAGAAAATGTAGTTTGGAAGACATGTCAACATATCCTTTTAAATATTGACTTTAATACTGCTTATATTTTATTTATTTTTAAAAGATTTTATTTATTTATTTGACAGACGGAGATCACAAGTAGGCAGAGAGGCATGCAGAGAGAGAGAGGGGGAAGCAGGCTCCCTGCCGAGCAGAGAGCCCGATGCAGGGCTGGACCTGAGCTGAAGGCAGAGGCTTTACCCCACTGAGCCACCCAGGTGCCCTGATACTGCTTATATTTTAATGATAGATTAATACACTTTTGGAAAAGCATTTTATTTAAAGGTTTGTATTCACTTGCCACTCCACACACAAATTATTCTTTGTGTCTTAAAAACAACAAAAAAGCCAAAAACCTACTTGTCCCTTTTCCTTAGGAAAATCTAGAAACTTGAGAACACTCTGAGTTAAACTGCATTATATTCTGTTTAACTGGTAAGTGTGAAGTTATGATTAGTTTGTTTAATAAGTGAGAGAACCAAGATGTGTGACAATACTTTAGTTTTGCCCTTTTCTTTAACTTGCAGTCTGTGTCCCAAATTACAGATGGCTTCAGTTTCCTCATTTGAATTATGCATATAATAGCACTTATTTTGTGAAGTTTTAAGGAAGATTAATTATATGTACATGGCTTATTCAGTGCCTGGCTTAGAGTAGGCACTCAATGTTTATTAACTTTTATCTTTTCTTGATTTGGGGTGCAGAGGGTCAAACCTTGAGGGTGTGTCTAGATTAACTCCAAGGAGAAAATAATTTATACAAGATGTGGATCAGGTTTCTGAATACCAAACAAAACCAAAACCACAAGCAAACAACTACAACAAAAACCACACTTACAAATGTATTTCTCCTTAAGGACTGGGTGGGGGTTGGGGAGAGACGCCGCAAGCGATCAGGTGTATGGAATGCTTGGAAATGCCAGATTCTGAGTCACAGAGGCCACAGTTTGCCTGCCTCATGGGTGGCCAGTGGAGACACATGCAGATCAGAGGGTTGGCTCTGGCTCCTGGCTCCCTGTGTGATCTCTCCAGGAACATCTGCTTTATGGAAAGAAGCAGATCAAATGGCTCAAGGAAAGATCAAAATCAGATGGGAAAAAATGAAATCTCTTAAACCCTAAGCTTAAACTCATTCCCCCCCCCCCCGCCAAAAAACATGGGTATACTTAGTAGCATTTTTTCGAAGAATATAAAATTTTGACATTAGTGTCATGGTCAGGAGTGTGCTCTTGAGTCAAGATGCTGTGTGGTTTGAAAGAAAGTCAGAATCTTTAGATCAGGGTGAGTGAATGAGGAGGTTGTCACTTCTGTTTTATGATTCATGATCTTGCTTCAGTTCTGGGTGATTCTTTTTGATTTAAACTTCCCTTCTCATTTGAAGAAATGCAGACAAGTAGGTGCCCTAAAGTTGAGCTTATGTATTCCAATAGCATGTATTTCTTGAACATCTACTAGCTTCCAAAGCACTGTGTGAAGCTCTGTGGGGATTAAAGACATCCAGGTACATGATGTTGTCATTTTTGAAAGAAGCTGGTAGTGGAGTTGAGGAGATAAGCGAGGTATCTGTGATGGTTAGTTTGATATATTAATATGGCTAGACTATAATACCCAGTTCTTTAAACAAACACTAATCTAGGTGCTTCTGTGAATTATTCTGTAGATGTGGTTAAAAGCAAGTTGACTTTAAGCAAAGGAGATCCATCTTGATAATGTGGGTGAGGCTTTTCGAATCAGTTTTGCTTATGAGCAAAAACAGGTTTCCCAAATAAGAAGAATTTCTGTCGCTAAACTGATGAAGTCCCAGAACCTAAGTCAGGTTCGGTGGGGTGAGGAGGTTCGGAGCCGACGACTAAAGAAAGAATTCTTAAGACGTCGTTGGTGCAAAAGGTGATTTATTAGAGCACGGGGACAGGGCCCGTGGGCAGGCAGAGATGCGGCCGCCCCGGGTTGTGAGGGGTGGTTGGTTATATACGCAGGAGTTGGGTAGGTGAGGACAAAGGGTTATTGGGGCAAAGAATACTATCAGGATATTGAAGGCTTAGTTACTATTAAGTAAAGACAATTGAGAGTCTCCTGGTGGAATGTTACATTCCTGCCATCGAACATCCTTGTTAATGAGATTTAGGTTTAGAAGAAATTTAACTTTATTTGCTTTTCCTTCTACCTCCGCCTCCTTCGGTTTTTATGGAGGGGAGGATGACATTAGGCTTGAGAAACTGAGTTCTGTGTCTTTGGAATTTGGGCTATTGATAAGGTAACTTCTTTGTTTGTAAATCTCAAGGATATTTGCAAACCAAGGGAGACTCCTGTCTTGTAGGATTGTGATCTTAGCAAGTTAACTATTTATCATTTTATGGCAGTCAGGGGTGCCTGAGGAATGCTACACCTATGGAGGGGAGCGGATGAAGGGGGGGGTGCAAGGCGCCAGCTTTTGCTTTGTCCTCAGCCAGCCTCCTGTTCCCTCATCAAAACTGCACCAACTCCTGTTGGAGTTTCCAGCCTCTGGCCTACCTGACAGATTTCAGACTTGCCAGACCCCATGGTTAAGCGAGCCAATTCTTTAAAATTTATCTATGTATTTATACATTTATCTGCCTAAATATTTATCTATTTCCTATTGGTTCTGTTTGTCTGGATAACTCTGACTCATACAATACCAAAATAACTCTAATACTAGGCAGAAGAATGTATGCTTCATGAGAACAGGGACTCTGTTTCGTTTACTTGTGTGTCTCAACAATTAGAACTGTGCCTGGCCTATAGTTGGCCTTTAATAAACACTTTTTGGATGGATGGATAGATGGTTGGTTGGCTGAATGGAAGAAAATGTGGTAAGAACAATAAGAATGGTATAGTATATTATTAATTCCCAAAGGAAAGTCAGAGAATTCTTAAAATCAACCTTCAATGTTGATTTTTATTCTCATCTTTTTTCCCTTAAATCTAGAACCTAGCAAGTGTAACACAGTGAAGAGTCTAAACCAAAGGCATCTCATTCCACTTGCTTCTAGTTAAAGAATGGGCAAGTGCTTTGATTCTGGATGGCAGAGAAGAAGTCTGTTGGGTGCCTCGGGGAAATTCTTTCTTCTCCTGAAACAAAAATCCCTTCTCTGGATACAAAGTTAATTATATATGATACTTTAAGTCCTCCAGCTAGAGAAAGGCTGAGCCAAGGGAATTATACAGAAATAGAGTGAGAATCCTAAGGTACCATATCTGGACTGTGCCTTAACTTTTCTTTGTGTGTGTGAGATAATACAATTTCCTATTGGTTAAGACAGTTTGAATAGTAGTATTTTGTTATTTGAGCTGAAGCATCTTTTTTTTTTTTTCTTCAAGATTTTATTTATTTATTTGACAGAGAGAGAGAAGGAAAGCACAAGCAGATGGGAGCAGCAGAGGGAGAAGGAGAAACAGGCTCCCTGCTGAGCAGGGAGCTGGATGTGGGGCTGGATCTCAGGACTCTGGGATCGTGACCTGAGCTGAAGGCAGTCGCTTAACCAACTGAGCTACCCAGGTGGCCTTGAAAGTATCTTGATTCATTAGATGAATATAAAGTCATGCTAGAATGGCTAGTGTTAAAAAAACTTTAAAAATCAGAGTTTGTTTCATGTCACCAAGGACGAAATACTTACTAGGGTACTGTAGTTGTTAGTATACATTAGTTTAGTTACTTCTTAACTGTGAGGATTCTTGAAAACGACAGAAAAGTTCTTGAAAAATCTAAAAGAACACAAAAGTACCCATGTGTCAGAGTGGAACAAATTCTAAAACACTGAAATTTAGTGCCTGTTACCTTAAAGCCAGTGGGTGTTATTTTCAAGATGTCCACAGATAGAAAACTGTGTAATGCTCAACAGCTCTTCAGTTTTCCTCAGTGAATTAGCTCCTTTACTCCCTGGGCTGTTGTATCCAGAAACCCTTTGTAATAGCCTTCAACAGTTATAGGAAGCTATGATGGGAAGATTATATTTGTGTCTGTCTTATTACCTTGTTCTTCAGAGGCTTTCAGGACTAGAGGCTTTATCCTACTTGTAAGTTAGCAAATTAGTCTGCTACAGTGTCATGGATGATGGCAGGAGACATGAGACACCAAGGTCAGAAACAAAGAACTTTATTATTCACTCACACCAGAGCAAGCATCATGGGTGTCGTATTTACTTTGGTCAACTGTCCCTCAAATCCACGAGGATAATGGAGAAGTATTCAGGTGGGTACTGGGCAGGTAGTAGGCTTGCATCACACCTGAGGAACTCTGAGCTTGGGAACCTGAATATTTTATGAAGGGTATTTGGAAATGTAATCTTTTATGATAGGTTCAAGCAACTTACTCTTTGCCTTGGAGGGAAACGTCTTTACCACACTGGACAGCAGGCAAATCTGCCCTTTGTTCTGGAAGGCATCACTATCTCTCTATTCCAGTACTTTTTATTAAACAACCATCCTTGAAAAGATAGTGCCACACCCCAGGACATTCAAAAATGCAAGAGTCCTATAGAAAACTGTGTCTCTGAAAGGAACAGGGGATGGGATTATGGAATTATGCAGTACCTCAGTGAGTTTATAGGATGGTAAGGGTGAGACTTACTAGTCTACCAGAATGGATGTAGAATAGTGTTTAGGTGGATAGCTCTGTGACCAGAGGATATGAATCTCAAAGACAGGTTATAGCGACCACAAAATGAAAAGGGAAATTTGCTGTACCCCTCCCTTTGGGACAATAATATATTCCATTGAGCTGCTTAGAAATAAGTGTTCTTTTTCATTAACAACAAGCAGAGCAGCTAACATTTATTAGGTACATACTGTATCTCAATGCTGATTCCACACCTTTGCTTAGATGCATTTATAATCATTGTAAACATTGTGAGGTAGTTCTCTTAATTATTACTTTATAGGATGAGGAAAATGAGGAACAATGCAAGATCATAATGATAAAAGATTAATTTTAGGAAAGATTGAAGACTTGCCTGAAAAATGTCAGGGAAGCTCTTTCCTGTCCAGAGCATTATTTAGTTCAGAGTGTGGCTGGAGTTACCTTGAGTTATACTGGAACATTCTTCCCTGTCCTTACCTTAAGCACACAAAAAAGTTTGGTAATTAAGATGTTTTTCAACCATGGGGAGGAGGATGTAGAACGACAAGAGTCAGTGCTATGCCTTCTCATACTTAGTATCTATCAACCCAAAGATTGGAAATCAGGAACTCTTAAGAGATGGTGACATGGTTTGTGTTCCTGATGGTGTTAATGGATGTCCTAGTCTGTTTGGGCAGCTCTAACCAATTATTGTGGACTGGATGGCTTAAACAGCAAATATCTGTTTCTCCTAGTTCTAGAGGCTGGAAACCGGAGATCAGGGTACCAGCATGGTGGAATTCTTGATGAAGGCCCTTTTGGGTTACAGATGGCCACCTTCTTGTGGTGTCTTCATATGGAAGAGAGAGGAGAGAGTTCTGGTCTTCAGATCTTTGAAAGGCACCAATTCCATTTATTGGGACTCTACCCTTATGACTTCCTCTAAATTTAATTATCTCCTAAAGATATCATTTCTAAATACCCTTACATTGGAGGTTAGGGCTTCAATATATGAATTTTAAGAGATACTAACATTTACTCCATAGCAATGGATAGCCAGGGCAAAATATTTATTCCCAATTTTCAGATAAGACATTAAACATTAGAGAAGTTAACAATACCTGCATCACATATTACATCACATATTAAAAAAGATAACATTCTGTATAGTGTTTGACATAATCTGTGCCCCGTATATATTAGCTCCCTCTCTTTCTTT
Source organism: Mustela putorius furo (assembly GCF_011764305.1). Classification (NCBI taxonomy): domain Eukaryota; kingdom Metazoa; phylum Chordata; class Mammalia; order Carnivora; family Mustelidae; genus Mustela; species Mustela putorius. The sequence goes on from NW_025421341.1 coordinate 26,548,780, forward strand.
CTTTCTTTCTTTCTTTCTTTCTTTCTTTCTTTTTAAAGATTTTATTTATTTGACAGACAGAGATCACAAGTAGGCAGAGAGGCAGGCAGAGAAAGAGGATGCAGGCTCCCCGCTGAGCAGAGAACCCAATGTGGGGCTCAATCCCAGGACCCTGGGATTAAAGCAGAGGCTTTAATCTACTGAGCCACCCAGGTGCCCCCCACCCCAGCTCCCTCTGTTTCTTATGTAGCTCAGTTATTTGATAGATGTGGTAACATTAGGTATATGTATAAACTATGAGCATTTCTCATTACATGTAAAGTACTGAGTTACATATTTCCAGTTCCATATTTCTAAAAATAAAAGACTGTGATTCCAACATTTGGAGAGCAGGGAGTAAAGGAGTTGACTAGTGGAAGACTCTCTGGAGACTTAGTTTGAACTAAGACCCTTTAAATACGGTCTTTATGATGGTTAATCTCATGTGTCAACCAGACTAGGCTAAGGGATGCCCAGATAGATGATTGAACATAATTTCTGAGTGTATCTGTAAAGATGTTTCTAGAAGAGTTAATATTTGAATCTGTAGACTGAGTAGGCAAGAGTCACCTTTACCAAGCTGGATGGGCATCATCCAGTTTGGGGGGCTTGATAGAACACAAAGATGGAAGAAGGGCAAACTATTTATCCCTTTTCTTGAGATTGGACATCTGTCTTTCCTACCCTTGGACATTAGAGCTCTTGGTTCTCAGGCCTTTGTCCTAGGAATGAATGATACCACTGGCTTTCCTGGTTCTCTGCTTGGAGATGACCAACTGTGGAACTTCTTAGCCTCCATAACCAACTACACAAGCCAATTCCTATAATAAATCTCTCCATCTCTCTGTCCTCTCTTAATTGGTTCCACTTCTCTGGAGAAGCCTGAAAGAATCCTGACAGGACCCTGAGGAACAGTCTTCAAGCCCAACTTTCTTATTTAGGGAAACATTCTCAGGTAGAAAAACTGAGGTAGAAAGAATAGTGTCTGCTGTAATACAAGTTCCTTGAGGTCAGTTACTTTGTCTTTACTTTTTCTCTTTTTCCAGTACTGTGGGAAGCCATCATTTAATTCTGTTGATGATGACAACTGCAAAATTAATAAGAGAACATGAAACTAATATATCACGTTTGACTTGGATTTTTTTTTTTCGAGCTTATCAGTGTTTTATATTTTGGGTTGGGGGAGTAGATGCTTCCTGACAACTTTAAATGATTAAATGAATGATTTGTGACTCAGATCTTCATTGGAAATCCTTTATCTACATCACACGGCAGCCTTCAGTCAGCTTCACCAAAACATGATATTTTTTTCTTGGCTAATGCACTTCAGAAGGGACTTCATTTCTTTGAGATACTACCAAGAGTAACGGGAATGTTATCGGGTCCCCATGATGTGATTTATGTGAAAAGTAAACCCATGGATTTTGTGCTGTCTTGAAGAATTTACTTAAAGACTTAAAACCTCAGAGGGGAGATTACCAAAAATTCTTAGCATTTGAGACAGCCACTGGAATGCAAGACATGGTCTCCGATTTCACTGGGCTCCTGAGACATTGCTTAATTCTCTTCACTTATTATCAGTGTATCAAAACCTATAGGAAAGATTTGAGTTGCCCAGATGCCAAAGAGTAGCAGGTTTTGCAAGAGATGTAAATGGAGAAAATGAATTCTCTTTAATTAAAAAGAAAAAAAAAGGTTATCAGCATGCTACAACTGTAGTTCTCTTTGCTTTGGTTCATGTGCGCATCCTGAAGGCCACAATTTTCTGGAAGGCTGGGCCTTCCCAGAATTTTGTGACAGAATGATGACATGTACTTGGCATTTGAGCGGCACTGTGCAGTAGTGAAAAAAGTCAGCATTTGTCATGGCTGTTATGTGCTCTATAATTTGGGGACATTACTTAACCTGAGCTTTCATTTGCTCATCAATAAACTGAGCATAGAAAACAATATTTTCTAAGTAGTAAGAGCCTGATTGGAGGTCTGGAAGTGAGAGCACTGACCAGTTGTAGGACCATTGCTATGCTGAGGTACATGAAGGAGGGAGGTGGTATTTCCAACTAGTTGGACCCACTTACTTCTGTTAGCCCCACCTACATAATTATTCAGAAATATTCGTTGATTTGTTCAACAAATAGTAAGACCTACTATGAGCCAGGTGCTATGTCGACAGCAAGGGAGGATGGTGAACAAGACAGACATGGTTCCAGCCTTCATGGGACTTAAATCCTACTTTAATATCATATGAACAGCAAGAATGTTGAGATCTGCAGTTGCAAAGTAGCTTCCAACTATGATTATATTTTGAGTTTATTATATATTTTCCCTTTGTATCTTGTTTACCTTTGAGTCTGTAGATTACTTCCCACAAATATTCAATCCAAATTTTCTTTAGTGCATTTCAGATAGTTAAATAAAATTGTGTATTTTCATTAAAAAGCAAGGTATGCCATCAAAATTTTTATATTTAATGTTAGTGGGATACTGCAGTGGAAGATAATCCCTAGACAAATTAACCTTATTTAAAACATGGAGAATATTCCTCTATTTTTTCCTTGGAGCTTCCTGTAAAAATCAGGAATGCTATGCAAACTTTACTTTCATGGGCCTGTACACTGCCAGAGGAAAGAGTCCGAAGGGAAACATAATTTGTAGAAGGAAAAACACCATGGAGATGAAAAAAAAAACAACTATCAAGACACTTAAAAAAAAAAAAAAAAAAGGGAATGGGTCCCAGCATGCAGAAAAGCACTGGCTGAAGACCAGAAAACACCAGGGGTTAGCATAGCCTAAAATACATATAAACATATTTTAGTTTTGAGAAATGGCTCATAGGAGACTTAATGGCTGTGAAAAGCCCCCTTTTATTTCACATAGGAAGGGGACTTAAAATAGCCCATTTATAGCACTGGGAAATCCCATCCCCTAAGGTCTCAGTTCACTTGAGCTCAACTGAGAACCTGCTTTGTGCTGGGCACTGTGCTTGGGAGGGACACAGGAAGGGGGAGACACAGATCTCAGCCCAGAGAGGCTTTCAGTGGAAGAAGGTATCTAAGCAGGAAATTTCTCTACATAATGATAAGACCTGTGATGTAGGGAAGCCTGGTTTACTGTGGATATGGTTTAAGAATAGACATGAAGCCTGGGAGTCAGGAAGGGTGCAACACAGAAGAATTTCTGGAGCAGGTTATACCTGAGCTGAGTCCCCAAATGGTGGGTAGTGAGTGGGTTTATATGAATGAATTCATATTTTCATTATGGAACACTTGAAAAAATGAATGAGAACTTCTACATATATGATGATACACATAATATTGAAACTTTCGAAGTTGAATGTTAAAGGCAGTAGCCATATTCCATGTCTGCTGATACTTTCCTTGCAAAACCATTGAGTAATGCATATAGGAATTCACCTGCAGATATGTTCATGTAGGCTCTGCAAACCACATTCTCTGAACCATTCTCTTCCGATGACTTTCTGGTAATTGACAAAACTTTCCTCACTGCAGAGTCCTGTCGCTAGAGCTCTTTCTTGTTGCCAAGCAGCCAAAATCATCCTTGTGAGGGGAAGTGCAGTTTGACTTTCTTCACTGGGTGACCTGTGTCAGGTTCACAACATTCCCACAGGGTTATTTCAGGATAGCTATGAAAATAGATGGTGATTGTGTTAACCCTTTCTCAGATGGTATTAGTTACACAAATCTCATCAAGACACACATACTGGTTTCACTCACAAATTGTATTGCTGGTAAGATGGATTAATTGCTTTTCATTCTCAGGAAATCAGATAAGTCACATCTAAGTCAATAACAACATAAAGTCATGACCTTTTTCTGGTTTCCCCTTCAGGAAAATGCTTTGGTGGCACACAAACGTTTTGGGAATGGGAAGTGAAAATTTCTTGATTCTCTGAAAGTGTATCTGTTCTGAGAAATACCCAAAATAATAGTAAAAAAAAAAAAGATTGAATTTCTGAATAAATCTCTTTCACAACATTTAAACAAACTTAAGAATTTGGGGGATTTTCAATATAACATTTTTATAGACGATTCCCAATTCATACTCCTTCTCTCCATCCTCTCCTATCCACTATCCATCATACTTCTGCAAGAAAAAAAAAAAAAAAGAGTAACAGAAATAAGAAAGAAAAGAGAAGAAAAAGAAGACTCCTATGTTGCCATAGGGCATAATGGATTGCCTTCACTCAGCCATTCATATTCTTGTTCATTTCAAATATGCCAGTGTCGGAGTGAAATTATGGCTTAGAAGGGTTTCATCCTCACTAGAATTTTCATCAGTCTCATCGCAAATAAACATACAATCTAAATAAAACTGGGGAAAATGAGATAATAAACACACAAAGTTTTAAAAAAGTAAATAAAAACTGGGTACTTGCAATGCTTCAAAAGGAGAACCCTGTACGATCAGGGTGCCCACTCTTTATGTGTCAGCCAACTCTTGAGAAATTCTAGGACACATTTGGGGGAAGCAGCTGTGGTCTGTATCTCTGGAGTTGAGGGCAGGTGCAGTGACTTGACTAGCAGACAACTGTTTTCATTCAGCTGGTAGGATGCTTTAATTTCATACTTTTCCAGGGTTTTCTTGTGAAGTTAATGAGGTAGAGCCTTCTAAATCCCTATTAAGCAGTCATTAATGTATTTCTGGGTTCCTTCTCTTAATTTTGCTCATTCTGAGGCAGTTGGCAAACGACTTAAGTTTAAACATATGAGTGCAATCTATAATCCTGCTCTTGTCTCTCAACTCATTAGGGGCTGCAGAAGTCAGCTTTTATTTTCTATTCCTGTAGGATGATAATGGTGAGCAGTTAGCAGGTATGGCTTGGACGTACTGAGGGGAAATCCTATCCACATCTTTTATTTTATTTTAATTAAAAAAAATTTATTTAAGGGGAGAGAGGAAGAAGGAGAGGGACAGAGAGAATCTCAGGAAAACTTTGCATTGGGCATTGAGGCCGACAGGGGACGTCATCCCAGGACCCTGAGATCATGACATGAGCTGAAATCAAGAGTTGGATGCTCAACGGACTGAGTCACCCCAGGTGTCCCTATATACATCTTTTAGATGACTTCCTAGCCCACCAATAGAAATTAATGTCATTGCCATTTCAATCTATATGACTGGACTTTTTTGCTGCATACCCAAACATAATTTGTAATTATTTTTTCATTATTTTTAACTGAAAAGTAACTTGTTTTTGTTCTTACTGGATGTTATGAAATGAATATTTGTGTCCCAACCAAAATTCATATGTTGATAACCTAACACCCTGAAGTAAGGGTATCTGGAGTGGGGGTGGGGCCTTTGGGAAGTCAGTTGGTTTAGAGGAAGTACTGAGGATGGGGCCCCACAATGGGATTAGTGTCCTTTATAAAAAGAGAAAGAGACCAGAACTCTCTTTCCCTACCACATGAAGGAATGGCAAAGAAAGTCATTATCTGCAAGCCAGGATTTTCTGGCACCTTGATCTTGGACTTCTCAGCCTCCAGAACTATGAGAAAATAAATTTCTCTCATTTAAATCACACAGTCTGTAATATTTTGTTATAGCAACCTGAGCAAAACAAGATAGGCTGCCATATTATTATTGCATTTAAAGGTCACCAAAACCTAAGGGATAGAAATTATCTTTTTTTGGGGGGGGGGACAGAAATTATATTAACTGTATAAATAAATAAACTGAGGCTCAAAGAGGGCAAGTAACATTTCTGCCCCAGGATAAAAAAACCCTTGGAAAGAGCAGATTAATCGCAAAATCCAGGACTGAGGCTAGAGTAAGAACTTATCTAGAGCTATTGTGTCCAATTTGGTACCCTTACTCACATGTGAAATTAAATTTCAATTTCTTTCTTTCTTTCTTTTTTTTTTTTTAAAGATTTTATTCATTTATTTGTTAGAGAGAGAGAGCACAAGCAGGAAGAGTGGCAAGCAGACACAGAAAGAAGCAGGCTTCCCACTGAGTAAGAGCCCAATGTGGGACTCCATCCCAGGACCCTGGGATCATGACCTGAGCCGAAAACAGCTGCTTAACCAACTGAGCCTCCCAGATGTTCCTAAATTTCAATTTCAAGAAAACATTCAGTTCCTTATCCTTCAGTTACATCGAGAGCCCCATGTAGCTAGTGGCTACCAAACTGGACAGTGCTACCGAGTTGGATAGAACATTTCTACCATCATAGAAGTTCTATGGGACAGTGAAGAGATCGTCCTCTGACCAAGTGACTCAAATGACTAAAGATGGACAATGTCCCTGCATTCCTTGATAGACACACGCAGGAGGGGAGGGAGAAATATCACTCAATACTGATCACAAGGTACCGCTCTTTTCTGTATGTGTCATGTGGGAGGAAACACACTCAAAAAGCTCTAAAGGGGAAAGATTTGGGCTTCCATCAGGATTACAAATAATTACTGAATCACACACATGTTAAAAGTCTTGAGATCATAGAAAGTAGGAAGGTGGTTGTCAGGAGCTACAGGGAGAGGAGAATGGGGCATTATTGTTTAGTGGGTATAGAGTCTCAGTATTACAAGATGATAGTATTATCAGAATGGATGATGGTGATGGTTGCATACTAATGTGAATGTATTTTTTATTTATTTTTTTCTCAAGATTTTCTTCATTTTATTTGTCAGATAGAGAGAGCACAAACAGGGAAGGAGCAGGCAGAAGAAGCAGGCTCCCAACTGAGCAGGGAGCCTGATGTGACTCCATCCCAGGACCTTGGGATCATGACCCGAGCCGAAGACCAAAGCCTAACTAAGCCACCCAGGAGTCCCCAATGTGAATATATTTAATATCACTGAACTGTATATTCAAATGTTGTGTTATGTGCATTTTACCACAATAGAAAAAAGAAGAATATACTGTATAAATAATACCATGTTATAAATACTGCAACATAAAAAAAGAAAAAGGCGTATAAGGACAGTCTAATTTCCACTGCACACTCCCCCCCCCTCATCTATTTTCTCCCCTCTCAGTGAGATCTGAAGTTTGGGACAATCCCAGGATATATTGTGTAGTCCAAGCCAAAGTTCAGTGTCAGCGAATGGCAATGACCCTTCTAACCAAACTGACCTTGAAGTGCTGTCTCTTGACAAGTTTGGGCCAGCAATGTCAACCCAGTGACAGACAAACTGCCCCCACACAGTGCTGCTGACTTTCCTTAGAGCAGGGGTGCCCTATGGCAATGAGACATGATGGTCACAATGGATATTTGACTCTGCGGGTCTCTCTCTGCTTGGCATTTGGAAGTAATACTGGCTCCCAACTACTCCCAGATCTGGACCAAATGAGTCTTCAATTACTTTTATGGTTTTGGGGCACCACATTTCAAGAAGAAATTGTTAGATTTCCCGCTAAAAGACCAGGTCTTAAGTGATTATCCAAAGCCACATGACTGTTTTTTGTGCCCTGTTCTTAGAATAGGTCAAACTCTGTACCTTTACTATCTTGACTGCACACTGAAATCATCTGGGGAGCTTTACTAAGTACTAATGCATGGGGCCATCCCCAGAGATTCTGATTTAGTTGGTCTGGAGTGTGGCCTGGGTATTTGGTGTTAAAGAAAAACAATAACAAAAGACCCCCCCCCCCAAAAAAAAAAAACCCATCTCCCTAGGTGATTCTAGTGTCTAGCAAAATTGAAAACCATGGGTTGGAGCATAGAGCTTGTTATCAAACGTATTAATAGCTATAAGGTCCTCAGAAGATTTCCTGACACATAGAAGAAACCCATTAAGTGTTACAGTTTTTGTTGCCATTGTCTGGCTGAAAACAAGAACAAACACTGAATAAATAATCTATCTCAATACTCAGATACCAACCATAGCCTGACCAAAGATCCAGTTTAGATTTCTAACTGCTGGAAACCGTTAGCCACTCGTGAATTGCATTTATCTTTCTACTTAGGTAATTGGCACTGGGAAGATGTGGCTTCCTTTGATAGATGCTTTCTGAAAAAGATTTAGTGGCTCTGGACCCTAAAATGAGAAAGGCAAGTTTGTGAAATGGTTCTGCTTCCTTATTTGTTAACACGTCCAAAGCTTGGAAGAAGACTGAAGATGAATAAATAATGAGCCTTAAGAACAGACTGAATGGGTGGCTCTGTCCTTGAGCATCTGCCTTTGGGTCAGGTCATAATCCTGGGGTCCTGGGATCAAGCCCATATCAAGCTCCCTGCTCAGCGGGAAGCCTGCTTCTCCCTTTCCCACTCCTCCTGCTTATGTTCCCTCTCTCGCTGTGTGTGTCTTTCTCTGTCAAATAAATAAATAAAATCTTAAAAAAAAAAAAGAAAGAATAGACTGAATGGAAGCACATTTGTCATTTCTTCTTCTCTCATGGGGACATTATTGGTGATTCATTTGCACTGAACACCTGTTATTGTAAAACCACTTTGGGGACTCCGTGTATGACATACAAAATACAAGACCTAACCTTCTTAACTAAGGAGCTTATAATGTTAATCTATAACACACATAAAATTTTAATGAGAGTAAAATTCATCTCATATGCTTAAATAAAAATCACTGGGGTATTTCTTTTAGAGTTGTGGTAAGTCAGTTCAGTTAGTATCACGGATTTTTAGCCACTTTGTTCCTTGTCGCCCATGTATTACTGCATCGAATGTAATGGTGTACAAAATTTCAGTAGGTTTTCTCATCCTCTTTCCCTTTTTTCTCAGAAAAAGAAGAAACATTCACATATAAATAAAAAATACTTTTTGCTTCTAGTTTTTACTATATTAAAGTTCTAAATCTTTCTTTATGAGTTGCCCAAATAAATAGTTTCAGTACAGACTGAAAAGTAAGTCTCAATTGCCTTGTATTTTATGTATGTCCGCTGAAAGACTGGGCAAATTATCTCAGGAGGATCTTGTTTTCATTTGACTCAGTACTTCAACAAGACGATACTGCTGTTCTTGGTCAACGGGGGAGTATAGTATACCTAGGACATGTAATTTAGGACTTTTCTTACAGATTGTTCAACCGTGGTTTGAACTGTCACAGGAAGGCCAGGCTGGAAATATTACACAGTAGCTCCATCCTTCACAATGGAAAAGTACACAAAGTCTCAGCACATGCTACTGCAATCGTTTTTGGCTCCAGTTCAGAATGTAGGCTGGCCAGCCTCCCTGGTGCCTCTTTTTTAAATACAAAAATGGAGCCTCTCAGTGTTGACACAGTTTCTTTGGCTTATCTGTGTTGACAGTTTTGCCAGCGATGACTTGTCCTCATGAAAGCTGTGAAGGGTGACACTTAGAGGGTTATTTTGTAAATGACCCTTTCTGACTTAATTATGCCAATAGGTCTTTTCTGTAAATTAATATGGCTAAGATAAAACCTGGGCAGAAAAAAACAAACAAGAAAAGCAAACAAACCTGGGCAGAGTCGAGTTTCTGTAGTCATCCTGTAGTTGGCTTATTTGTTTACTTCATTCATACAGACAAGTATTTATTGAATGGAAACCTGGTGCCAAGATGGTATCTGACACAGACCTGAGAGAATGAGGACATTCATCCTTTTACTATTTAGGTTGCCTGACCTTGGGACTCTGGGGCGCGGTGTATGGGAAGATCCCACATTCCCATCCTGCTGAAGTCTGATGTCACCATGTGATTCATTTCAACCAATGAAGTGGGCAGAAAGGACACACATCTCTTCCACATAGAAGCTTCAAGAGCTTACCCTTGGTCAGCCATCTCTCTCCATCCTGCCTCTTGGAAGCCCGACTTTGTCCCTAGTATGGGTTATTCCTTCTTTTTAGGCCCTGAAGTGAAGGCAGAGTGGAGTAGGTGGGAGCTGTCACCTGAAAGCCAGAGATCATGCAAGAAGAAAACATGACTGAGGTTTTGGAGTGATTTGTTATCATAGCATAACCCAGTGTGTCCTGACTGATGAAATGTGTATTACTGCAGGTGTACGCTGTCCTCCGGTACTGCTAGTCTCCTACAACTGGGGTTTGAAGGTCACTTCCTTGCAATCTCCACCCCCTGCCTCCTTCCCCTGCTCAGGACCTATCTGAACCTACATCCTCCCTTTAGCCATGTTCTTTTTATTTTGAACTTTTCCTAAGTAAAATTTATCTCATACATATTTGCATTATCCACACATAGTCTTGCTCCTTAGCAGGAGTCGGGAATATGGGAGGGGAAGGGGACCCAGAGATACGGGGGGACTTGAGAGGAGAGCAGGGGGGAGCTGGGGAGCTACTTCAAGGACTACATCTGCAGTAACTTCTGCTTGATTCTTGTCCCAGATGTGACAGTCCACAGCTGGTTCCAATCACTAGATGCATGCACTTCCTGTCCAAACCAAATAATAAAAGAGACACGCTCCACCAGAACTCTCACTTCCCTTTCCCTTCCCTCTTTGTCCCCTTCCTCTCCAAAGCTCTAGATTTATATGTCTGGATTTAAGCAAACACATTCAGAAAAATATAGTGCTATTATTTGGGAAAACAAAATACTTTCTTTAAATAATTTAATTTTTTGAAGAAGAGCTCCTTCTGAAGTCAGAAGTGACTCTGAGTTGGTGGTACAATTGTTCTCTTAGCAGTGCGGATTGGCCTCAGGATTCAATTCTGATGCCTGAGCCTCTGCTCTGACCTAGTCCCCTGGGGGAGGGAGGGATTGAGGAGCACTTGGAGGAAAGTTAAAAGCCTTTGGCCAAGGCTCTCTGGTTTTAACCTCAGCTTATCCGTAAGCCCATTGATTTGGTGAAACCAGTATTAGTTCAATCATTCTCCGATTATTTTTTTTTAAAGATTTTATTTCTTTATTTGACAGACAGAGATCACAAGTACGCAAAGAGGCACGCAGAGAGAGCTGAGCATAGAGCCCAATGTGGGGCTCGATCCCAGGACCTGGGGATCATGACCTGAGCGGAAGGCAGAGGCATAACCCATTGAGCCACCCAGGTTCCCCTCATTCTTCAATAATTTACAGAGCACCTATGATGTGCCAAGATATCTTTAGATCCTGGATGTAATGACTTTTCTGAATCCTCTGTGGCTTTCAATTGAACACATAAAGCACATGGTCTCTTTTTCATAATGCTGCCATTGGAATTGTATTGAAGATCCTTGAGAATCCAATTCATCTTAGATGACCACCATCTACATGGGATGGTAGCTCAGGTTGAGTTTTCAAGGAAACTGATTCTGCAACTGAACTTTGCATATACAAATTTTATTGGGGAGTGTGTTTGGCAGTAATGCTTTGCACGTACTGGGGTTATGTTCAGCAGCAACACCTGTGAAAGAATGAGGAAAGCAGGGCTGGACTGAGGGAGGATGTGGAGTCCGAGGAAGCAGCAACAGAGGCTTAGCGAAGCTCGCTGGAGTTGAGGAGCTGAGATGGCTTTTTATTGTTGCACTTTGGGATAAGGAGGCTTCTATTCTTTCCCTTTCCAGTATCTACAATTTGTTGGATGTGTATGGCTCCTGGGGAGGGAATGGAACCTTGGTGGGGCCTCCCTTTGATGGACAGCAATTCCAAAATTCCACTTGGGTCAGTAGCTGTTACTTCTGGTAGCTGGGGAATGAAATGATCCCTAAAGGGCTCTGGGCAGCCCATGAAACAACCACTGCAGAGAGAATCAAAGCAGGATAACCACCTACCACCATTTTCCACAAAGGATCGGCCCAAGTTAAACTCGTGAGCTAGTAGAACTTGTCTTCAGCTCCACACTCTTATGCTGCATACTTTCCTGGTGTTTTCATTTTACTCACCAAGATACCAGTGACAGGATAAAAAACTTAAAAAAAAAAATATTGGTTTTTTAATTTGCTTGGAGGAGGATACTCTAAACTTGGAGGAATGTGTCTGCACTAATGCTTCAAAGAAATAATGTTTATGTTTCAATAGTACTTCAGAGGATAGAAAACTCATGTTCTCATTATTCTTTCCAGAATTGCCACCTTAGCCAGGCAGGCAGTTTCACAGATACAGCCCTTAGGGAAGAAGAAGTGAAAGGACCTGTCTAATAGGCTCTGTAGCCAGGGCTGCACTCAACTTTGAGCTCAAACTGGAGCGGTTTCATTGCAGCAAACTGTCCCTAAATTCAGGTAGGCAGGCAGGGGCAACTCAGGCTCAGAACACCTCTTCTGCCTACTGCCCAACCTTGTTCTTCTTGCTTTGAGGTTGCAGTGTTAATGAAGTCCAAGGCCATTTTCCAAGTTAGGTGGATTTACTTTCTTCTTCCTTTTGTTTTGACTTGAAATGTCCATGTTTGATTTTTACTAACAATATGAATTTTGGGTCATGGAAGAGAAAGTGTTATTGATCAATGGATTGAACTGATCCATTTAAGTAAATATTTATTAAGGACCATGTGCCAGATACCCTACCGGAAACTGAATGAAAAAGAGGTCTGTTTTTCCTCTTCCACAGAAAGTTTTTCTTTCAGTGGTCTGTTTCAGAAAGTCATAGAAGAAAACTGATAGCATTAAATACTCTTCTAATACTTGAAGGGCGCCTGGGTAGCTCAGTTGGTTAAGCATCTGCCTTTAGCTCAGGTCAGGATCCTTAGGGTTCTGAGATAGAGTCCCTCATTGGGCTCCCTGCTCTGCAGAGAGTTTGCTTCTCCCTCTCCCTCTGCCTACTTAATAAGTAAACAAATAAACAAGTAATTATTTAAAATCTTAAAGTAAATCTTAAATAAATAAATAAAATCTTAAAAAAGAGAAATTACTTGAAAATACATCTCATTGGTTTTGGTTTTCTCATCAGAAGAATTTGGATTAGGGGATAAAACTGAGTAAAAGAGGAGGCCACACCTGAACATCTTAAATGCAATTTGTCATGGAACCCAATCCCCTAAAATCTAAAAGGAGGTGAAAATTTTCCAAATGATTATGTTATTTGGAATTTTGGATAAATGTCAGTAGAATTTGGTATGTGCCTAGGGATCACAAAGGCAGCTATGGTACACAGAATCACCAGTTTTCAGTTTAGGTGTTTTGTTTTTTTTTAAATGTATCATGGGGATAGACATTTATATCTACTCAATAGAAAAACAGAATCAAAATTAAACTATTAAATCTTCTGTGTTCCAATAGATAAAGTTTGCTCCTTTTTTCAGGAATCAGGACATTGATTTCTATTAGGTTAGCCAATCTTGTCACATTGAACTAACCCTAGGAGCAGAAACTTCTAGTACATGTTATTTTACAACCTAGTCCTATACATGGAGGGAAAGGAGAGACCAAAGAAAAAGACAGATCACTCCATATTAGTAGGTGGCAATTTTTTTTTTAAAGATTTTATTTATTTATTTGACAGAGAGAAATCACAAGTAGATGGAGAGGCAGGCAGAGAGAGAGAGAGAGAGGGAATCAGGCTCCCTGCTGAGCAGAGAGCCCGATGCGGGACTCGATCCCAGGACCCTGAGATCATGACCTGAGCCGAAGGCAGCGGCTTAACCCACTGAGCCACCCAGGCGCCCCAGTAGGTGGCAATTTTAAAAGGCAAGGGAACTTACAAAGCTCATCGTAAGGTAGTATGAAGCAAGTAGATTCCTGCACCTGCCCACCAGAATCTTGGAAGTTTATATAGAGGACTCAACTGAATTTAGTTGTGTGTTCAGTCCAGAAGATCTTGTGCTCTCTCAATGCCATGTCTTTGGAATAGTTCCAGCTATGGGAACTGTGGGCAAAGCATACTTTCCAAGATCAGCGAAGAGGGTGAGGAGCCTCCGATTGGTTGCCTGGGTCCAGTTTGCAGGTCCACTGGCAATCGCATCCTCTTGATGACCTCCTCCAACTGTAAGTGCTTCCCCTGGGAGCTTTGCAAGCAAAAAGGGCTTCAAAGGGGCCAAATCACCTCCACAGTGTCCATGTAAACAGGTATGAGACATGGAGGTCTATATAGATACAAGGAGATGGAACATTATTTGTTAGAATTCAGGATACTCACTAAGAGAAAAGGGGATTGGAGATAATATTCAGAATGACTTTATGCTGTGAGGAGGGGTGTGTGTTGACAGCTCGAGTTCTTGGAAGGTGGCAGAAGCTACATAGCAGGAAATAGAAGAAATGAGTGTAAGTACTTCATGCTGGTGGCTGAGCTACATGAAGAAGGAAAGGGAGCAAGGTAGCAGCTGCTGTGGTGAGGAATTTTGGGAAAAGGAGAAATGTTTAGAATAAAAATTTTTTAAAAAAGATATATATTTTTAAGATTTTATTTATTTATTTATTTGTCAGAGAGAGAGCACAGGCAGAGGAAGCAGCAGGCAGATGGAGAAGCAGGCACCCCACTGAGCAAGGAGCCTGGTGAGGGACTGGATTTTAGGCCCCCTGGATCATGACCTGAACCGAAGGCAGATGCTTAACCGACTGAGCTCTCCAGGTGTCCCTAGAGTGAGTTTTTATAAAGTTTTCATATGCCATATCTCTTCCGTAAAATCTACAGCAAAGCATAGTGTTAATTTTCAAGGTCTTTTGATGACAGATGAAAGTAAACTCATGGTTGTGTTTCCAGTCAGAGACATGCTTACAGAAAGGTCTGGGATTGGTTGCATTACGTGCTCGTGGAGAAGGAACAAACCTACACACAATGGGTTTATGTTGTCAATTCAGTGCTGGGGAGATGGACTTTGTAGCCCAAGAACATGTCAAGGATTGAGAAAAGTTAGAGATATTAATCTAGCCCCCCCCACCTCGCATGCCCCCCCTACCCATTTATCGGTGGAAAAAACTGATGGGCAAAAATTCAGTTGCCTTTGTAGCTGTCCCACAGCTGATCAATGGGTGCAGAGTTGGAAAAAAAAAAAACAGAATCCTGAGATCCTAACTTCTTCTCCCGTTCTTTCCGATTTCCACTGTACACACACTGGTTTTTGAAAACTAGAAGGGAAATGAAGAAATAATTTAGCCTGGGAAAATATTGATAAAGGGATTCCTTCTCTATGTTAACTATGAGAAAGGTGACTTATTTATATAAATACATAATACACTTGTGTAATTTTCTGATATATATTAGGATAGATATTATATATAATTTTCTGATACTTTACAAAGTTATTTGCCTGGTGAGGAAGCTTTGAAAATTCAAATTATGAAGAATGGTATGCATAGAAAGGTCTGGATTCCACCTTTATTCTTCTTTTACATCATCTCAGAATGCTTGGCTTTGATGTTCAGAGTTGTCACTGCCTATTTATATTGCCGCATAATGTTATTCAGACCCTTTCATATTCAAGCCTTACCAAACAGGGTTAGATTTTATTCCTGAGGATTTAGATACTGACCTAGACTAGCATCCTCGCCATGGAAATGGGATTTTGGCTCATAATTTAACCAGAGTTAGGTTAGTTCTTCCCATTAGAATGTGTTTATTTAGCGGAACAGCTAGCTTGAAATTGATGATAGCATTGCTATGTTCCATTCATCTAATCTTCCAAGGGTCTAAAATGTGATCACTGACTCCTCAAGCTGTACACAAGTAAACTAAATTAGTATTTAAAGAATTTATTAGGAAATTTTCTTGGAGGAAAATATTTTTTTTGACAGATAAAATAATCTCTATGTCTTCAAATTTATTTTGTAGATGAGACTACAGAGAGAGGTAGATTGACTGAATGACATCCATGACATCACCAGCTCTTTATTCCTCAGATTCAGAGTTTTTTACTGTGTCAACCTAGGAATGTGGATGGGCTTCTCTGAATGGTGGGAAGCCTCGAGACATTCTTCCCATCAAAATAATAAAAATAATAAGCCCCCTTCTTCAAATCCTCTGTCTCCCACTCTTCAGTGGGCATGGAATTCATAAAATCTGCCCAAGTCACCCCAGCCAGATTTCAGAATTGTAGGAAAGAAGAATCTACAAATTCCCCTGGCAAATTTTTCCAGATGACACAGATTATAGAATGTTTAACCACAGGCATTTTAAGATCGGATCAGGATCATTACTGTAGACAATGTCCCCTTTCCTTGTAGCATGAAGCTCCTTGAGCAGTGAAAGATCCTGAGAACTTGCTGGAATCTACAAGTGTTGTCTGTTGTGAGCCATGTTTTGAGTTTGTGTCCAAGTCTGAGATACTTACTCAAAACATGTGTGAAATATAGTCTAATAAATTAATAAAAGGTGGAATGTTAGTAACAAGCCTAGAAAAGCTTATTAATTTTATTTGTAGAAATGTTCATAGTTGTAAGTCTAGTGAAAATTACTGAAAGAATTACTGAGATGACTGGTATTGAATTATTCTTGAGGTATTGACTATGGACTCATAGAATGCATCTCCACTTAAATTCCAAGCCAAGGGGCGCCTGGTTGGCTCAGCCTTTAAGCCTCGCCTCAGGTCGTGGATCCCAGAATCCTGGGATCGAGCCCCGCATCAGGCTTCCTGCTCCACTGCTTCTCCCTCTCCCATTGCCCCTGCTTGTGCTCCCTCTCTTGCTGTGTCTCTCTCTGTCAAATAAATAAATAAGAATTAAAAGATAATAAATTCCAATCTGAAATCTCAGATGATGACTCTTCTTAATTCAGCGATTTCAAGAAAGCAAATGTACTTTCAAGAAACCCAGGTGTCCTAAGCATTGTTTAGAATGTGCAGGAAGAAATTTGTTTAAAGATTTATTTATTTGAGAGAGCTCTAGCCTGCACAGAGTGGGGGAGGGGCTGCAGGGAGAAGGAAGGAGAATCCTCAACCAGACTCCCGTGGAGAGCAGAACAGCCTTCTGGGCTTGATGTCTCACAATCCTGAGATCATGACCTGAGCCAAAATCAAGAGTTAGCCACTCAACTAACTGATCCATCCAGGTGCCCCAAAAGAAGAAATTATAAGAGATAAATATTTTTCTGATCAGAAGAACGCTTTTTGTTTCCTCCTTATTTTCATCTTCCTCTAGTTTTTATCTATACCCAAATTTCCATTTGAGAAGGTCCTTTCTGCATTTTTAGCCTTCAGAGGGGTTGGACCTTTACCACCCGCAGCTTCAGGGTTTGGCCGTGATTGGCTGAAGCAGGGGGCATTTTCCTCCCTGCAGTGGTTGGCATCCAGTGAGTAAGTAGAAGTCTAGTTGTTGTAGAGCTCAGGCCTTTTTTTTTTTTTTTTTTTTTTTTAATGATTGAAGGAGAATGAGTCATCCTCTCCCTTGCTTTCCCTTCACCCTCTTTCATTTGCAAAATGAGTCCTGACTGACACATGGGCAGAGGCTTTTTCCCAGTAAAATTAATTTCTCTTGAAACTGAGCTATAATGATAGGAAAGATGCTTGAAAGTCTAAACACATTCTGAGATATATTCTTGGAATTTTCCATAGAAAATTAAAGCCTGATTTACAGTGACACATTCAGCAAGTATTTGCTCAGGGCAACCTCTTCTGCAATGGTGGGACAGATCTGAAGAGCCTCAAATCGAGGATTTTCCAGAGAGCTTGGGGTCATTTAACATGGTACACATATGCTGGATGGATATTTGGAAATCAATCACATGAGTTACTGGAGGGGCTCACAGGACAGCTCTTCAGATGTCTTTACTTCCAAAATCTTTGAGGCCAAAGAGCTCTTGGTCAAAGGAAGTATGTAGTACACTGAATTTCTTGGAATTTCAGAATTGAGCCATCTGATTAGATTAACATAAACTAAAATTTTGTATTCTACTTCAACCTCATCTGAAATGTTCTTTAAATTGACAAAGGTTACTATGGATATGAACATGATGAAACCTAACCATCTTGGTTTCTTCCTTACACACAATGGGATGAACAAGATTTGTAGAGTGAGTACAGGGACAGATTACTGTTAGGTCCACCAAAAATTGGGTATCCCAATAATGGGTCCGTGATTAAAGGAGTGAGACTGATACAAAGCGAAGGTCAAGCAAAGCTTTATTTCGTGCCAAGCATCAAGAATCAGACCAACTGTCAAACAGACGGGTTGGGGTCGCCCCTTACAGAGGATGACCCCTCCCTGCTTTCCAGACTAACTTTTATAGAGCAAAGGCCAAGTGGTTTGGCCTGGCTACACACAGATGGCTAATTGAATTACAATTCACCCCACAGTAGCCATGGAAACTAGCCCATCACCTTGGTAGCTAGGAGGCAGTATGCACCCCCACTGATCAGATGTCTGCACCTAGCCTGACCCACCCTTGTATCTGGGCTTTGTTACCTGGAGCTGGTTTCTGGGACTTGTTTTTAAGTCCCCTGGGGGAAGGGAAGCAGGGACAGTTTAAGGGTTAAACAACAAAGTTATTGTTTAACCTCAACGGAAGCCTCTGGCTAAAATAATAATATAAAATAGGTCCTCACAATTACACCCACTGGATGAGGGACATAATAGAAGCTATGCATACAAGTCTTCTTTGATTACTAAAATTTCCTTCCCTTTTCACTGGCTAGATAGTTATGCATGCTGCTAATTATACTTAGAATTGCCTGTATTTAAAAATTTTTTAAAAATAAAAAGGTATTTTAAATATTAAAAATATTTAAAAATTCCCTGTATTTAAAAATGAAAGTAGATTTCATTTTACCCACTGACGGTGGATTCCTTGGTTCTAACATCTCATAGAAAATATTTCTGGAGCTATTTCCCATCCCTTTGTATCATCACAAAGATAAGGTTTACTTTATTGACTCTTAACATGTGTGTTTTGTAACTGGTCTAAAAAAAATTCACTGGCTTGCTGAACCTCTAAGTGTAAGCATTCCTTTAATGTAGGACTTTAGGGGCATATACCAACAATCCAAAGTGTGTTTCCAAACTTGAAGACACTTTTGAGCCTTTCTCTTGGAATTAGTTGCCATTCTAAAATACTTGAAATAGTGTAAATTTTTACCTTTGGGGGTTGGATTAGACTTTTAGAAATTTACATTGGACTTCGTTCTAGGTTCTGAGCAGAAAGATCAATCTTTCTGGACGAAAGGGTGGTAATGATGAGGGGGCAGGAGGCTGGCTGAGGACACAGCAAAAGCTGGCGCCTTGCACCCCCTCTTCACCCGCTCCCCTCCATATGTGTAGCATTCCTCAGGCACCCCTGATCGTCATAAAACGATAAATAGTTAACTTGCAGGGATCGCAATCCTGCAGAACAGGAATCTCCCTTGCTCTACAAGATGTCCTAGAGACCTAAACAGGGAGGTTACCTTATCAATAGCACAAATTTCCAGAGGCAAATAACTCTTGGTTCCTGAAGCCCTAATGTCCCCCTCCCACCATAAACTGGAGGAGACTGGGGTAGAAGGGAATGTAAATGATAGCTAGATCATAATGCCCCACCAAGAATCCCCCATTATCTTGATGTTAGTGCTTGACCTAAAGACGACATTAATCAAGCCATAATGGCAAAGACCCCCCCCCCCCCCCGGCACCTTGTAGACCCTCCCTAGCATGTGAGAACTCTGTCGAAATCTCCCATCCCTTCACCACCTCCCCCCAAACGTGGGGTATATAACATGCCCACCTTCACAACCCAGGGCAGCAGCTCTTCCTGCCCACGGGTCCTGTCCCCGTGCTTTAATAAACCACCATTTTGCACCAACGACGTCTTAAGAATTCTTTCTTTAGTCGTCGGCTCCGAACCTCCTCACCCCACCGAACCTGACTTAGGTTCTGGGACTTCATCAGTAACACTATAAAGAACATTCTAGAAAAGGTTAGCTCTGAGTGTGTGTGTGTGTGTGTGTGTTTGCTTGTGCTCAAGGGTAGGGATGCATGTATGTACACACTCATGCCCAAAGACAGTTTGAAAAACTGAATGCTTTCCACTGAGGCAATAACACTGCAGTGAGCACATATATTCCCAAGTTTGAAGAGGACAATACTCATTTTTGAATTACAGCCTTATTCTGCTTATCGCTCTACTATCTCATTAATTAATTAATTAATCAATCATTTATTTATTTAGAAAATATTTATTTATTTATTCTACCATTTGTAATTGATTAAATAAGCTGCCTGAGATCATTACTTCAAAAATTGTTCATCTGACCCTTGATTAAACTCAGAAATATAAGAAAACATGTAAAACATCTGACTGAAGACAATTTCGCATTGTATTTTTTGGGGGGCCTTCAATGAAATTAACCAGAAAAAGAATCAATTTTGAATTCTAATTTTCTTCTTGTAAAGAATTTATTTCCTGTATCTTAGCATCTTTACCATAAGAATCTCAGTTCATTTTGCAAACACCAGCTGTGATGTATTAAGGATTTCCTGTAGAAGAAAACATCAAAAAAGGGTGATCTTTAGTGTTAGAGTCAGTGTGATAGTGAAAAGAAAGCCATTGACCACCATTGACCCTGGGAAGTTCTTAAGCTCTTTGAGCATCAGTTTCCTTTTCTGTTGAAATGGGGGTTTCTGTATCTCATACACAGGATCTCTGAGGATTGCTTCAATAATACAAATAAACCACCAGGCCCATGAAACATAGTTGGTGCTTACTAAACTTTAGTTTCCATCTTCTTTACACTTCTAATCTCTCTTGCTTTTATTCAACCTGTTTCTACTATATCTGGGAAGCTACCAGTAAAAGGATATCATAAGCTGCAGCCCACAGAATTTAAATCCTGTAGGGTTGTTTCTGTTAATGAAGAAGATGAAAAGCGAAGGGAAGTATTCCTTACCTGAAGAAGTAAGTTACCCAGACCACCCAACACTTGTGAGAAGGTGGAGTAATAGGAACTTCATCATCAAGGATAGGAGTGAAAATTGATATAGTGACTTTGGGAAGTATTTCAGAATTAACCTTTGTTTTTTTGGTGGTGGTGGTTGTTTTTTGTTTGTTTGTTTGTTTGTTTTAGGTCTTGCTTTCCCTAATGTCAAGATTTTCAACTTTAGATAGTTTTTTAAAATACAAGTAGAGAAATATAAATGCTCTTAAGAATAAACTTCTACTAATTAAGAGTTTCCAATGGGCAGGAAATGTAGGTTTTCTTCATACAGCAATGTTAATTCTGCAAAGTGTCATTTTTTATAGATACAACAGAATTTTACATTGGGAAATAGATGTCTTCTTATTGAACTACCTCCAGAGGCATACAGACACAAGCTCAAGTTTGTTTATTTCTGCTTAACCAAGTGAACCAACAGGCATCCCACAAGCTCAAGTTTTAACCACCAATCCTGACCTCAAACTTCACACAGTCTTCATAAAGGACCATGGTAGAAAAGATGGTCTATCTTTCATACTCTGATGGCATTAAAATCTGCCTAATTATTTTAGTCTGTTGTTCAGTCGCTCAGAAGGACTTCTCTCAGCTGATTGGTTTCTGCGGTGGCTCTTGGTGCTGACATAGTGGATTACTTGTTTTAAATTTGTAAGAAAAAATGCTGTAGGTGGCTCAGTTGGTTACGTGTCTGACTTCATCTCAGGTCATAATCTCAGGGTCCTGGAATAGAGCCCCACATCAGGCTCCCTGCTCTCCCTCTCCCCCGTTTGTGCTCTTTCTCTCTGTCAAACAAACAAACAGACAAACAAAATCTTTGAAATATGCTATTGATATTTGGATAGAGATTACATTAAATGTGCAGATTGCTTTTTGGTAGTATGGACATTTTAACAATATTTTTTCCTCCAATGCATGAGCATGGACTATCTTTCCATTTGTTTGTGTCATTTTTAATTTCTTTCATTGGTGTTTTATAGTTTTCAGAGTATTGGTCTTTTGCCTCCTTGATTAAGTTTATTCCTAGGTATTTTATTATTTTTGGTGCAATTGTAAATGAGACTGTTTTCTTAATTTCTCTTTCTGCTGCTTCATTATCAGTGTATAGAAATGCAACAGATTTCTGTATATTGATTTTGTATATACAAACTTACTGAACTTATGCATCAATTCTAGTAGCTTTTTTGGTGGAATCCTTAGAGTTACCTACATTTGGTATCATGATATCTGCAAATAGTGATAGTTTTACTTCTTCCTTACTGATTTGGATGACTTAAATTTCTTTTTGTTGTCTGATTGCTTCAAGGGCTTCCAGTCTCATGTTGAATGAAAGTGGTGAGAATTGGACATTCTTGGTTTGTTCATGATCTTAGGAGCAAAGTCCTCAGTTTTTCACCATTGAGTATGATGTTAGCTGTCAGTTTTTCACATATGGCCTTTATTATATTGACATATGTTCCATCTAAACTTACTTTTTTGAGGGTTTTCATCATGAGTGGATGTTGTCCTTGTCAAATGCTTTTTCTGCCTCTATTAAGATGATCATATATATATATATTTTATCCTTTCTCTTGTTGATGTGGATGTTGTATCATGTTGATAGATTTGTGACTTTTGAACTACCCTTGCATCCCAGGAATAAATCCTACTTGATTGTGGTGAATGATTTTTTTTTAATGTGTTGTTGATTTGGTTTACTAATGTTTTATTAAGGGTTTTTGCATCCGTGTACACTAGAAATATTGGTCTGTGGTTCTTTTTTTTGTACTGCCTTTATCGGGTTTTAGCATCAGGGTAATACTAGCCTCAGAATGAATTTGGAAACTTTCCTTCTTTTTCCATATTTGGAATAGTTTGAGAATAGTTATTAACTTAAAAAAATTTTTTTTCACTTTATTATTATTATTATTCTTTTTAGAGAGTGAGAGAGTGGAGTCAGGGGAGTCAGATGGAGTCAGGGACAGAGTGAGGAAGAGAATCTCAAGCAGACTACATGCTGAGTGTAAGACCCAAAATGGGACTCAGTCTATAATGACTGTGAGATCATGATCTCAACTAAAGTTGGACGCTTAACTAACTGAGCTAACCAGGTGCCCTGTAACACTTTTTTAAATGTTTGTTAGAACTCACCTGTGAAGCTGTCTGGTCCTGGACTTTTGTTTGTTTGTTTGTTGGGAGACTGGCTTTTTATTCTTTATTATTATTTTTTAAAAATTACTCATGCAATTTTATTCCTGGTAATAAGTCTGTTCAGATTTTCTACTTCTTCCTGATTCCATTTTGCTTTTTAAAGATTTTTAAAGATTTGTTTATTTGAGAGGGAGAGAGCAAAGCAAGCAGGAGAGAACATGAATGGAGGGGGTGTTATGAAGGGCATGCATTGTGATGAGCACTGGGGGTTACACGCAACAATGAATCATTGAACACTACTACACCAGTGGTTAACCAGACATTTAAAAAAAAAAAAAAAGAGTGGAGTGGGGAGGGCAAGGGGAGAGGGAGAAGCAGGCTTCCTGCTGATGTGGGATTCAATCCAAGGACCCTGGGATCATGACCTGAGCCACAGGCAGATGCCTAACTGATTGAGTCACCCAGGTGGCCTCCTGATTCCTATACTGTCTATATTTAGTTGATGGTTGCTTACGTTTAAACTCATTCTAAGAGCACTAAATTTTTACTCCCCCCTCAATGTTTTAGATGCATGGTGTCACACTTTACTTCCTTTCATTTTGTGAATCCTCTGACTGACTTATATAGTTATACTTAATTTCACTGCTTTTGTGCTTCCTACTTCCTACTTCCTATTTCTCTTACTTCTGCTTATTGTCTTTCCCATCCACTCCAAGAGTCCTCTTTAACAGTTCTTATAAAACTGGTTTAGTCTGATGAACTCCTTTAACTTTGTTTGTCTGGGAAACTCTTTATCTCTATACTGAATGATAACTTTGCTGGATAGATTATTCTTGGTTGTAGGGTTTTTTTTTGTTGGTTTGTTTTTTCCTTTCAGCACTTTGAACATATCATGCTACTCTCTTCTCATCTGTACAGCTGAAAAGTCAGCTGATAGCTTCATGGGATGTCCCTTGAATGAACTATTTTATTTTCTCTTGCTCCTTTAAAATTTCCTCT
Source organism: Mustela putorius furo (assembly GCF_011764305.1). Taxonomy (NCBI): domain Eukaryota; kingdom Metazoa; phylum Chordata; class Mammalia; order Carnivora; family Mustelidae; genus Mustela; species Mustela putorius. The sequence continues at coordinate 26,572,559 of NW_025421341.1, forward strand.
TTATCACTACTTTTTGTCATTTTAATTACTGTGTGTCTTTGTGTGAACTTCCTTGGGTTGATTTTGTTGAAGACTCTCTGTGCCTCCTGAATCTGGGTTTCTGTTTCCTTCCTTAGATTCAGGAAGTTTCCAGCTATTCTTCCCCCCACCCCCACCCCCCAGCTATTCTTTCTGGGAAAACTTTCGCTGGGGCTAGCCATGTTAGAGGGGGTTGATCCAGCAAGGCAGATGCTGAACTGACTGAGCCACCCAGGCATCCCTCTGATATGATTAAATAAATCTCCTTCCCATACACTCCCAGTGTTTCTCAAACTGCTGCTTCTGTGGTGTATCTCAGTGGGGCTGTTTGCTGTATTGTCTCTTGAAGGGCACTGATTCAGTTTCCTATCACCCTCCAGCTCCCCCTGAGCTGAGCTCGCTGATTTTTAAAGTTCTGGATGTCAAGCCTCACGGATTGTAAAAATTCATGAAATTAGGTCCTTCTGGATTTCAAAGCCAAATATTATGGGGATTCATCTTCCTAGTACAGGTCCCTGTGTCTACTCCCCTCCTCTCTCCATGCCCATAGCATCCCTCCCTCCCACAGACAGTCCTGCAGGTCCATTTATATTTAGACCATATCTCTGCCCTTCCTACTCTCTTCAGTGTGGCTTCCTCTTTCTATGTTTAGCTGTGGAGAGTCTGTTCTGCTAGTCTTTGGGTCCTTTTCTGGTGTATTTACACTGGCATGGGTTTTAATCTAGTTGCATACATCAGATGAAGTGATCCCAGTATCCTCTTACACAGTCATCTTCCCCAGAGGTCTAAGTTTGGCATTTCAGATTCCACAAATAAGTGATATCATACTTCATGTGTTTTTTTTTTTCTGTCTTACTTATTTCACTTAGCATATACAGTCATTTTTTAAAGAACAAATGCCAGTAGCCAAAAGTTATTAAAGTAGAGTTGAATGTTTTATTGGGGACACTCAAAAAAATTAAAGGAAAACCAGATTGTAACTTAGAGAAAATATTGTCCTTTCCTATTTCCTCCATTGTCTCACAACCTGCGACCCGATAATTGGCCAACTGCCCTTCTCCTCACAGGTTCCCCCAACAGATTAGATCCTGCCTTGATGTTATTGATATTCTCTCTCTTCTCTGCATTGAAGGATAGACTAGCTACATAAAATGTATTGTGTATATCTTCTCTTCTTTATCTAATTACAGGTATGGTTTATGTAAGATGGAATTTTTTTCTTCCTTGTTGAAAATTCTTCACTAAAACCTTCTAGACTTTGTGCTTTCTGGGAGTTGGTTTCTGACTACCAATCTAATTTATTTGATTGTTTCCAGTTTCTTTGGGTTTCTATTTTGTCTTAAGTCATTTTTGTTAACTAATATTTTTTAAATATTAAATTTTATGTATGATATGCTGAGCACTGAACTATATTTTTTTCATAGTAATCTTATTTCAAAATTATTGTGTATGAGTTTTAGCCCATTTTTCATTTTATTATTGTTTATTTGTACCTCTTTCCCTCATTCAGTTTTACCAGAGGTTTTTCCATGTTGCATCTTTCAAAAAAAACCTTAGTTCAAAAAAGTACTATTTTTAAGAAGTTTTATTTAATTTCTTCTACTATTGTGTTTATCTCTCCTACTTTATTTTTAATTACTTTGCTGTTCTTTTTCTAATCTTTTGCTTCAAATGTCTAGATCAACAATCTTCAAAACTTAAAAAGATCTATATGGGATGCCTGGGTGGCTCAGTTGGTTAAGCAGCTGCCTTCGGCTCAGGTCATGATCCCAGCATCCTGGGATCGAGTCCCACATCGGGCTCTTTGCTCTGCAGGGAGCCTGCTTCTCCCTCTGACTCTGCCTTCCCCTCTGTCTGCCCATGCTCGCTCTCGCTCACTCTCTCTCTGACAAATAAATAAATAAAATCTTTAAAAAAAAAAAAAAAAAGATCTATATGGAAGACAAAAAGTTCTGCATTTTTTTAAAGTTTAGAAATGGCCAGAAGTACTTTTATTTAATTCAAACTTGTTACAAATAGTTGTGGCAGGAGATGGGAAATATCAAACAATATTTCAGAATACTAGAACTTGTACTGGATTTTTGTGGTAGATCAGAAATAAAAACTTTAGTCTAAGATGGAAAAAGAGAAAAAAATTGTGTTTTTGTACTCTCAGTTCAGTTGTACCTGAAGTGACAAATCATAGGTATTATGCATGAATTATCACGTTTTTATGACTTTCCACAATTATTCAAATATGCTTCAAATAACATTCAAACATAAGTGTTTTTATTTTCCTTGGATAAAGACAGGCTCTGCAGTGAAACAATTTAACAACAAAAGAATTTTTATTTCTCTTACGTCGAATAGCGGTGAAGAAGGAAATGTGAAGGTCAGCAAGAGAGGAAAGGAAAACCCAACAGAGGAACTTATTCCATATTAAAAGCACTAGGGATAATCAGATTAGATCCTACTTGGGAACTTGGTCTTAGTTGGTTACCTAGGCCTGAAGCTGTTTATTTAAATGACTGGGTCATGAATTCAGCTTCCTTTATGTAACAGTGTAAGACAATTTATAGCACAATAACTGAGTAAGCAAAGGACTGCCTGTTCTTCTGTCATTTTTTTCCATTCCTGTATACAAGGTAGCCTTTATTAAATTCTATGATCAGGTTTTTAGGTTTTGTTCATGAAATGAAAAGGGGATTTAGAAAATCTGCATTTCAGGAATATTGCTTGTTAAGATCTTTAAGAAGTCAGTTTAGCCACTGATCTCTTTGAAAAATGACCTCTTGCAGGATGTACCTGGTCTCACCCTAAGGCAATGAATGCCAGTGGTTCAGGCATTGGGGTAGTCACAGGGAATGAGCAGGTAAGGCTGAAAAGGAATGGAGTGCTATCTGTATTGTAAGACTTTAGGCATACCAGTCACACTTTTGTCTTAGCACACCGGGCACCTGACTAGCAGCATGGAGGATGGCTCTGGCAGCTTTGGGGACAAAGGAAGATGGCTCTCTTGCCATGGATACCCTTGATGATAAGCCTGGAGAATACAAGAACAGACAAGTTTGAGAGGCCTGATTTGGGGAGAAGGAAAATGGCAGATGACATATTACAGCCAAGAATACCTATTCATGAGCATTCCATGGGAATTTTGTAAAATAATTGAGAGGGACTAGGAAGTCCTTTACTTGTTAGGTTTATTGTGGCATGGGAAACATAAGCAACATATTTTGAGGCCCAAGATGCTTGGAAAAGGAGGGAAGCTACTTAACATGGGTTAAGTAGAAGCAACAACAATAATAATTAGAGTATCCAACTTCTACTGAGCATGAAGATTTACATGCCTTATGTTATTTAATTTCATTTGAATTTCTCAGTAACTGAATACATGAGGGAAAAATTTTATCTTTGCTAATACAGATCATGAAGATTATAAAGGTTATTTAACTTGCTCAGGGTCACATATTAAAATGCAGTGTCATCATTTGAACATGAGGATTTCTGCCTTTGGAAGCTAGGGCTGTCTCTGCTTTCATAAGAAGTGCTGTCTTGGGACCATGAAGGAAGCAGGAGTCCAGAAATTCTTGGGGCTGCTCACTGCAACTTCAAGGGGCATTTTTGAGTGTAGAGCATTGGAGGATATCATGAGACTAGCCTTTCTGGAAAGGGGTTCAGCAGCAAAGCTGTCCCAGACAGGGGGAGTTGATGCCCCAGGAAGCCAGAGAAAGAAAGTGTGAGAAACAGTAGCAGCTGTAAGTCCAGCTAGTAGTGAAGGGTGCATATAATGTGCTGTGACACTTGTATGTAAGGACAAGTAGAGCCAGGGCTTTTTGTGTCCCTAAAAGTGAGGTTGCTTTTGCTTTGCTTTTGTTAACATCTCACATCTGTGCATTTGGGTTTCTTGGGATCTTGCACTTTTAGGACCTTTAAGTTTCACCAGTGATCCTTTTTGGGTTGGGTTGGGACTTCTCTTTTAGCTTAGCTGCCTTTGTTCCACAGATCCAGTGTGCCAGAGATAGAACCTTCACTTGGATCTGACATTCTGTGTCAGCCCAGGGCTCATGAACCAAGTGTAATGGACAATGAATACAAATCTCCACATTTCCCCTTTGCTTTGGACATATTCTTTCTTGATTTTGTACAGACCTTTTTTTTAAAAGTTTTTATTTGAATTCCAGTTAACATACAATGTAACATTAGTTTCAGGAGCACAGTTCAGTGATTCAATGCTTAATGTATAATACTTGGTACTCATAACAACTAGTGCACTCCTAATATCCAACACCTATTCAACCCATCCCCCTGCCCACCTCCCCTCTGGTAACCGTCAATTTGTTCTCTATATTTGAGTCTGTTTCTTGGTTTTCCTCCCCCCACCCCGACCATGATCATTTCTTTTGTTTCTTAAATTCCACATGAGTGAAGTCATATGGTATTTGTCTCTCTTTGACTGACTTATTTCACTTAACATAATACTCTCTAGCTCCACTCATGTTGTTGCAAATGGCAAGATTTCATCTTTTTTTTTTTTTTTTTTGTTATGGTACACACACACACACACACACACACACACACACCCCTCTCTATACACCACATCTTTGTTATCCATTCATCAGTTGATGGACAGTTGGGCTCTTTCCATAATTTGGCTATTGTGGATAATGCCGCTATAAACACCAGGGTTTTACAGACCTTTTCAGCCTTTCCTGAAACCTAGAGTGAGATCAAGTGTCCCAACACTGTGATTCTTTATTTTCATAACTGTTTGGAAACCAAGATTTACAGAGCCATGTGATCAGTGGTTGGAGTGCCAACTTTCTTCTCCCAAAGGAAGATAAACCTGACTCATGGTGAAGTTTCCTCTTCCCCAGAGAAGCTGCCAGCATCGGGGAGAAATAAAAGTGGGGAGTAAATTGGGAAAAAAAAAGTGGGGATAGAAATTATCGGAATCCCTATTATAAGCTCAGCATTGTGATAGGTGTTTGTGTATATTCATTTACTGGGTCTTCTTAGAAATCCCATGATTTGGGCATTGTTATTCATATTTTATGAATGAGGACAGGGAGTCTCAGAGTGGTCAGCTAACTTCCCATCAGTTATGCAGCCAGCAGGAAATAGAGCTAGAATTCCAGATGATCCTGAGTGACTCCAAATCCCAGTAACTGAGTGCCATAGAAGTGCTACCAGGACCAGACTCCAGTGGCTGCTGTCAGATCAGCTCCTGGCCCCTCCTTACTAGAAGGATAAATCTCTTGAAAAAGGATAGAAGCAATGAGAGGGCTCGATTTCATCAGGTGACTGGGTGGGGGGAAAAGGAAATCAACAAAGAGGCACAAATAACACCTTCAGTCCTCAAGGAAGCTTGCATTTTCTGTTCCTTTTTTCTGGGGTCAGTCTTATAACCAAGAGAGGGTACTGAGAGATGGTACAGTTTACAGTAGTTAGAAAGAGAGGATCTCTGGATGTTTCCTGGAGAACATGTCTAAAGCCAGTTTGACTAAGAAGATTTAAAAGTCACAGCTCGGAATTTACTACAAGAGAAATTGAAATTCAGATCAAAAGAATTTCCAGAGCCAGAAGAACTCATCAATGCCCAAGAGTCCTGTTGCTCTCCCTAATGTGACATCAGCAAGCTACTTAGATATTTTTAGGAGGAGGTGGAAGATTTACAATTATTGTCTTAGAAGCATGATTGAAGTATAATTGACATACAATGTCCTGTCAGTTTCAGATATACACTATAGTGATTTGATACTTTTATATATTTCAGAATGATCCCCATGATAAGTGTAGTTACCCTCTGTCATGATACAAGTTTTACAATACTATTAACTATATTTCCTATGCTGTACATTACAATCCCCTGACTGATTTATTTTATAACTTAAATTTTTACCTCTTAATCTCCTTCCCCTATTCTACCTGCCCTTCAGCTCTCTCCACTCTGGTAACCAACAGTTTGTTTCCTGTATCTATGAGTCTGTTTCTGTTTTATTTTGTTTGTTTTGCTTTTTTGATTCCCCGTATAAGTGAAATCAAACAATATTTGTCCTTCTCTGTATGACTTATTTTACTCAGCACAATATCTTCTAGAGCTATTCATGTTGTCACAAATGGCAAGATTTCATTCTTTTTTATGGCTAAGTAATACACCATACATATATCTGTCTTACATCTTCTTTATCCATTCATTTATTGTTGGGACACATGGGTTGCTTCCATATCTTGGCTATTGAAAATGATATTGCAATGAATATAGAGGTGTATCTATCTCTTCCAATTGGTGATTCTATTCTCTTGGATACATAGTCAGAAATGTAATTGTTGGATCATAGGGTAGTTCTATTTTTGATTTTTTGAGGCTCCCCCATACTATTTTCTATAGTGTCTGCACCAATTAACATTTTCCCATCAACAATGTACAAAGGTTCTCTTGTCTCCATATCCTCAATAGTTTTGTTTTTGATAATAGCCAATCTAACAGCTTTAAGGTGATAGCTTATTGTGCTTTGATATTCATTTCCCTGATTAATGATTTTGAACATTTTTTTCATGTTTGTTGGCTATCTGCATGTCTTCTTTGGAGAAATGTCTATTCAAGTCATTGAATATTAGTCAATGTAATCACTGCCTATTTTTTAATCAGGTTGATTTCTTTATAGTAAGTTGTGTAAGTTCGTTATGTATTTTAAATATTAACACATTGTTGGATGTCTCATTTGCAAATATTTTCTCCCATTAAGTAGGTTGTATTTTTGTTTTGTTTATGGTTTCTTTCACTATAAAAAAGCTTTTTAGTTTGATGTGGTCTTATTTGTTTATATTAGCTTTTGTTGCCTTTGGTTGAGAAGCCTAGGCCAAGAAAAATATTTTTAAGACTGATGTCAAAGAACCTACTGCTTGTTTTTTGCTAGGAGTTTTATGGTTTCAGGTCTTACATTAAAGTCTATTTTCCATTTTGAGTTTATTTTCTAGTATGGTGTAAAATAATAGTCCAGTTCCATTCTTTTGAATGTAGCTGTCCAGTTTTTTTCAAAATTACTGATTGAAGACACTGTGTTTTCTCTCTTGTATTGTTGCCTCCTTTGGCATGGATTAATTTACCATGTTTGTATGGGATTATTTCTGGGCTCTCCATTTCACTCCATTTATCTGTGTTTCTGTTTTGTGCCAGTACCATGCTGTTTTGATTACTATAGCTTTATAGTATAGATTGAAACTGGGGAGAAAAATACCTCTAACCTATTTACTTTGTATGACTAGGGTTCATATAGCAACTTAAATACATAGCAGAAATATAAATATTTGTTAATTTTTCCACTATAGGTCTTTCAGCTTGTTTTCTGATACAGATTCAGTGTTTATCTTTTTGTCAAGAAACTAACATAATGCCTGGTATCTAATTTAGTGACTGGAACTTGGTAAGAGCTTAATAAACATTTACAGATTAAATGCACTGGGAAGAATGTATATTCACCTATTCTTATATTCTTTCTCTCACTGTCTTTGGAATTCCATTTAGCCTTTTAATGTTCTAAATTATTTTGTAAGACCTTGAATTAAAATCATTCATCTTTTATTTTGTTGATTTAAACTCATTATTTCTTTAAAAATTACCAACAACAAGAACAGAAAGATGAAGAGTTGTGAAATAAGAGTACACAAACTGAAATTGGATGGTTGCCTTTGGAAACTGAAGTCAGTAGGCAGATTGTTGTAGCTTCCCAGAGTTCAACTGTTTTATCAGGGGTGTTTTTATTATGTTTAAGCATTTCCACCAGCCATGGCAGTGATTTTCAAAAAGTACATGTTTTCCAACACTTGTCAGCAGTCAGTTCAGTCAGAAAATCCAACTTGCTGAGCCTTTTGGCATTTCAGCCATGGGAGGGAAAGTTGCCTACCCTGTGGTGATCATTAATGAGGCAGCCTTTCCTGGGTACTTCTCCTCCATGTTGGGCAGTATGCAAGGAACAGAGGGGAACAAAAATTTTAAAAAGGGTAGTTTCTACCCTCAGTATGCCATGACCTAGAAGAAAGTCATTTTCATTTATTTTCTAATCCATTCAGTGGACTTTATATTTATCAACTGAGAGTCAAAATAAAGGTCAATGACAAAGCTATTTTCCTATCTAATTCAATCAGTGTCAAGAAGATTTGTAACACTCGGACTCTACTTCCTCTCTTCTGGGAGGGTGAAGAGTCTTCAATTAAAGGAGGGGCCAAGGGTTTTTCCTAAGGGGACAGAGTGTCTCTGGAGAGATCCCTCAGATGGATTGATCTACTCAGGGGCTGACTGTAACTAGTCATTCTTCTCATAAGGGAGATTGGTCAGTATATATGAGGGGATGCTCGGGGACCTTTTCTGCTGCCTAGTGGCTAAGTAACAAAGCTCTAGTTAGCCCCCTTCTCACAGTTGAAATATTTGTTCTTTTTGGCAGCAGTTCTTTTGTTCTTTTGATTGTCCTGGATAATATGGGAGAGAGTGGCTCTGTGTGAGCTAAAACTCACAGCATTTCCTGTGTTCAAAAAGATCAGATTCCCTTCTTGATCATATGTATTCAATTTATTATTGTATTAATCATTGGAACTCTCAAATTTTTGAACAGGAAGATGGCTTGAGGGTAATGGTCTTTCTGGAAGGGTGGCCTAGAAATCTTGTCTTGAAGGTGTAGACAGTGTAATTTTTTAAGGTGCTGCTGCTGATTTGAATCTTTATTTAAGGGATGCTTTGGAGAGAAATTTTGTTGAGAGAGGCATGAGCCTCACTTCCCACCATACTGCTCTGTCTTGCTACCATAGTCATCATAGCACAAATGATAGTCAGAACAAAGCTTTGGCAGAGGATGGTTCTAATGTCAAGGTTTCCTTTTATACTCTCGAGACCTCCATTCCCTCCCTCCTCCTTCACTCTCCTTCTCCGACATTATCTTTAGTTGGGGATTTCCTTAACTTCTGTCCTCAAAGCTGTATCCAGAACCAGTCTCTTCCCTTTTCATTTGTTATCATGGAAGTTGTGCTCATTTTCTGTCAAAAACAACCCTTTCACTTGTGTTCTGGATTCCATCTCCTTCAGTTTCCTCTGATACTCTTAACTTTCTCCTTGAACTGGAGCATGTGGTCTATGAATGTGTTTTGAGTTATTTGTAAATCCCTTAAAATTACTTGCAAAAAATTCTTTATGAGTATTTTTGTTTAATTTTAATTGAATTAGATTTAACTTAATTCATATACAAGTGATATCTGCATGAAGTCAAATAGTCAAGTAATGCTTTAAACGTATAATGAAAAAATCTGCAATCCTTTACTTTCCCCAACCCATCAGTTCTACTCCAAAGAGTAATTGTTTGCAACTCTTTTAGCTAATTATTTCTTACATTACTCCAAATTTATAAATAAGTGCTCAAATTTTCCATTTGATAAAATTTCAATAAGAAACATTATCTTTTGAGATTTCTGTTATGTTGGCTAAGGATTTAGCTCTATTAAGCCACCTATATGCCCAGTTCATCTTCCTATATCTTTGTCAATACAGTTGCATTACAATTTTTGGTTACATAATTTTACCTTTTTAATATGACTGCTGCTTCACTAAGACTTTTATTTATTTATTTTTCTCATGCAAGTTAATTTTTTGAGTTCTTGAAGTTCCACTCTGACATTTGGTTGACAGTTGTGGCATAGAATTTTCACTGAAAATCATTTGGAGGCTTAGTACTTAGTAGTTTTGTTTTGTTTTTTAAAATATTTAGTGTGCTTAAATTTCACAATATTAGGCTTAGTGTGGATCTTTTTCATGAACTTTGCCACGCTCTCACTGAATGAACCTATTTACCCTGCAGATCCATGTTCTTCAGTTCTGGGATTTTTTTTTGCTTGTTTTTTGTATTATCTCTTTGACAACTTCTTCCTCTTGGTTTCTGTCTGTTTCTTTTTTGGAATTCCTGTTAGGTAGATGTTGGACTTTGTAATTTTAGTTTTCTAAACCTAAAAATTTTCATTATTTTTATTTTTCTGTTTTACTCTATGGGAAATGATCTCCACCTTATATTTAAATCTTTAAATTTAATTTAAAATTTTGCTTACTGTATTTTAAAAATTTCTAATAGATTTTTTATTTTGTAATTATTTATTTAAAAAACTTACAGACACACAAAGTGGTATAGATAAAATATAATGAATAACACACACAGCTAATTAAAAAAAATCACTACAAATAGAGTTGAAATCCCTTGTAAATAATTTCCTAATTACAGTTCCTTCTTTTTCTTTCCAATGGTAACTGTATTGGTCTTTATGACTTCCATGGATTTTTTTTATGTTACATTTTTCTCTATGTATTTTATATTCTTAAACATTTTATATAAATGGCATCATATTGTAACGACTGTAATGTAACTTTTTTTGCTCAAAATTGTGTCTGTGAGGCTGACTCATGGTGATATATGTAGCTCTCATTTATTCATTTTCATAGTGCCCATTGTACGACTGTACTACATTTTACTGATCCGTATTCCTCTTGATGAACATTTTGGTCATTTTCATTTTTCTTTTTCTTTTGTTCTATTTCAAATAATGTCACTATGAAAATTTTTTTTTCAAGATTCCTTGTGTACAGCGTTTTTCTAGGGTTCAGAGATGAAAGTGGAATTGCTAGGCATAGGATATGTTTACCTGCAAGTTGGAAGGTACTGCTTTAAAGATTTACTTTCCGACTACCATACTTTGTCATCCCATGTCCTTGCCAACACTTAATATTGTCAGATTTTTAAATTTTCTCCAATTTAATGATTGTGAAGTTGTACAGTGTCCAAGAAGTACAGGTTTTAATTCTCATTTTTTTCATCACTTGTCAACTCAGCCATTTGTACTTTCTTTTCTCTTTTTTTGTTGGCTCATAGTCTTCATTTTCTCTTCTACTAGGTTGTATTATATTTTTCATGATGTTTGGTATGATCATTCCTTTTGCATAGCACTCTTTTTTCTTTATAAATGCAACATCTTCTATTATCACTCAGAGAATATTATTATACTTTTGAAGTTTTCTTCTAGTTAAAATATGGATTTTGCTTTTTCTGGATTTTTATATTTTTTTCAAATTTGCATATTTCCTCAAATATCTGGTGATCTTTGGTTATCTGTTCATATTTAAGAGTGAGGCCTACAAAACTAATGTGCAGACCTGTGAGCTTGGGCAGAGCTCCCAAGGGCAGGGTTACTTATTGGCCAATTTGTTCTATTACAAGGACTTTTATTTAGAGTCATTTAGGTTTTTCAGGGAGTCTTAGACTCCCTGAAGGGATACACTGGGAGCAGGTTGGATATTTTAGTATATACTGGGAACAGGGTGAATATCTTGAGATACACTGGGAGCAGTGAGCAAGAGAAAATGGTCCCTCCAATCAGTGTGTAGAATTATTCTTAGTTCTTAAGGAGATAGGTTCTGGAATTTCTTGGATTTTCAAGCCTATCACTATCATTTGTGGGGCTGCTGGAAAGTCAATTAGCAATATGTACATCAGTTTTCTCATTCTTAAAGTAGGAATAAAATCAGTACTACCTTGAGAGTTGTTATGAAAACTAACAGATATTTTGGAGAAGTTGTAAAAACATCCTCATTAAAGCCCATAATCAGAAAAAGAAACAGACATTCAGAAAAATATCTCAAGAGCTAATGACTAAATCCTTACACTTTAGAGAAGGTACATGTCCCAGAGCCTCCCTACAAACACAATCATGAAAATATAATTATGCTAAAACACACACACACACACACATACACACACATACTCCTGGTGACTGAGAAGGTGAATGCTTATACAAACCTCAGAAAATTCCAATTTACTTCTCTACTTACAGTCAACCCTATAACAAGCTCTCATGAGCTCCAGATTTCTCTTCTGGGGTGGCTGAGAATCATGGAGCAGACTGCCTCAGTATCAGATTAGGCTCCGAGCGTTATCACTGAAGTCTGAGCCCTGAACAAGGCTCTCCTAGAAATAACCAGCTGCTGCCCTACAGTAAATGCACCAAGGATTTCTTCCCAGAAGAAGTCTATTTACTGAAATTAACTCCTCCACTTTGCAATTCTTAACCTTTGAGTGTCTGGAAATAGATAAAAATGGAGTAAGTCTCTTTATTCATAGTAAGCTTAGATCATCAAGAAGCCAGAGGTAGAACAATTATTGCTGTTTCAGGCAAAGAATCTTAATCTAACAAGAGACATTAAGTAGGTGCTGGAATTTAAGCAGCTCTATCTTAACTTGTTCTGGCTTGCAGGTAAAAGATCTTATTACCTGGGGGGGTGGGGAAGCTAGCTTGGAGTATCTCAAATCTTAAATAATCTTAAAGCCCGCTTATTCTAAAATACGTCTTTCTTCCAAACAAACTACATATACATGGAAAAAATATGAAGGATTGCTAATTTATATTTGAAGATTTTGATAGAATATGGTTTCTTTAATTTTTTTAAGCTATGATTCAGGGTAATTCCAAATGTCTAAACTGAAAACTGAAAATGCATCAACCTGTTTAAAGCAGTTCCTATTTTTCCTATTTCTCCACCTACAGAACAGTAAACTCAAAGAGAAAGTTTAACTTGTGGTTTAAAACCACACCCCAAGTAACTGATGAGAGGATTGTGCCTGAGATTGGACTATTAAAAAATGTTTAAAACATTACAAAATATGAAAAGCCCAAGTTTTAGAAAGATGGGAGATTGAGCTTTCCTTTTTTTCTTCTGCCATAACATGTACCTTAGATTTGTGGAGTTTTTTTGGGTGAAAGTGAGATGCATTTAAATTGAAAAAGCTAATCTTAACAAAAAATACAACAAAATAAAACTGGAAAAATTATTGTGTACCTAACATCTAAAGAATGTATTTGTGTGTGTGTGTGTGTACATGTGATGCATTACCCTGTGTTAAATCCAGTTAAGAAAGAATGAAAAATTGGGAACTAGGGGTATAGAATATTTAATTCTATGTCAGAGTTTGGATTTCTACAGTAAAAGGAAATAGCTAAGGCTTTAAGTAAATATTTTGCAGAATAGAATTTTAATAAAGATGTATTACAACTAAAGTGTTTTAGTGGAAAACTTTTGTCTTGTAAGACATGGTTCTAGAAGCACCCAGTCTGGAAATTATATAAATCTATTAAAAAGTTTTTACTTAAAGTTTCTTGGTATGGCTTAAAAGTATAACATATACATTTTCCAATTTTAAAAAATTTATTATTATATAATTAATATATTTGATATGTTATTTGATATATATTTGATATATTTGATATATTATTGATATATAAATATAATTGATATATTGAGTTATATTTGATAAGCATTTTATTTTAATAAATTCTGATTTTATTTTAATGTTTTAATTGTCTTCAGAAAGTTCGACCTTGTATAGCACTGAAGTACTAGATAGTTGTGCCTAACCAAAGGTCTCTACAAACTTGGGATTCTACACTAGGATTATTCATAATTAAAATAGGGATATTAAGAGACTACATAAAGTTTTATTTATATGTGAATAAGATTTTTAATAATATGTGATGTTTATTACCTAAGGCTCTGTGGTAAACACCGTCAACACTTAGGCCTCCGTGTCACAGGTGTCTGCTTACTTAGCTGCTCCTGTGAGATTGTATGCTCATTGAGATCAATGCTGCATGTATTTTCTCAGTTAGGACGCCTTGCATGGTGCCTGGCATGAAACAGAGACTCAGTAAAGATTTATTCGATAGACTGAAAGCCAGAGTGGACTCTCTCATTTTATCATAAAGAGCCTGAGTCAGTTAATCGTCTGACTTCAGCTTAGGTCATGATCTTAGGGTCCTGGACCAAGCCCCACATCAGGCGCCCTGCTTGGTGGGGAGTCTGCTTATCCCTCTCCCTCTGCCCCACCCTCCTCCCTCTGCTCTCTCTGCCCTTGCCTCCTGCTCAGACTCATGCTCTCTCTCTCTGTCTCTCAAATAAATAAATAAATAAAATCTTAAAAAAAAAAAAAAAAAAAGAACCTGAGGCCAGTTGATTAGAACAAAGCCATGAAGCCATATTAGAATCACACTTCCAGATTTTTTATTCTAGATCTCTTGCCACTGTTTCATGCAGTTTTACATTCTAAAACTGTGTTATGATGTAAGGACAAAACCCTGTCTTGGATAAAAATAAAATCTCCCCACCCACACTGCCCAAATATCACTCAATGTTTAACAGAGAAAGGAAAGGAACTTCGTAGAGCCTTTGTAGTCATATAGACTGGGTGTTTCCAAGGTGTCACTCTGCATATTTCCTCAATGACTGCTTTCCCCGTACCCAGAGCAGTAGAAGGATTTCTAGCTTGTCTCAGAAAGATTCTGAAGGCAAGTTAGAGGTTGCAGAGAGACTGAGAAAAATGCTCATTACTGACACCTGCTTGATGGATAGTTAATGACTGTGTTCAAAGAAGAATGGGTGTTACTGAAAATAGAAGGGAATAAATCAAAGCTTTGTGATCAGTGGTAAGAAAACTGATTTGTCAGATAAGAAGAGATTGAATTATATACACCTTGAAATCTAAAAGCAATGGCAGTACAATGGGACTCACACCGTGTCTGGGGGTTATTACTTCCCACAAAAGCACGACAACAGGTTGATCCTCCTTGGGATGATATCGGGGCTCAATGCCCTTCCATGTGGGTCCTCATTCGGAGCTAGCTTTTGGACAATCCAAGCATGCAGGAAAGGGATGAATGACTTTTTCATAATTCCCAATATTTTAAGGTCCAACAAGGCCTCCAGGCTGTTTTCAGTAACATCTTTTGGTCAGTATAGAAATGCAAACTTTCACTTGACACAAAAATTGTTCTGAAAAGGTTTTATGAGCCATGTGGACCAAAAGAAATGTATTTACCTACCTCTGTCATATAAATCGACAAAAGCACTTTATTCTTCCTCTACTGATGAAAGAAAGGAAGATGGGGAATGCTGTATTGATCTCAGGACCACCCGTGAACATTACACCCTCAGAAGGCAATTTTAAAAAAGGCTTTGTATCCTGTTGTATGGTATGGATTTTTAAAATGGGAAGACAATTCTTAATTGTGATCTATGGATGAGGTTCTTTTCTTTTCTTTTAATAATTTTTAGTTGTTTTTGTTTTTGTTTATGTTTTTAATTTGGGGCTGCTAGGGAAAACAATCCTCCTTTACCCATTTACTGGCCTCCCAAGGTCAGTTTCTGGTGGAGAAAGCTTTCTTAAACTGGGGGAAAGTAGAGGATGTGTCTCCACAGTGAAGAGATGCTGCAAGGTGTGGTGAACACTAGGTGATGGTGTGAATCAAAGCTGGGTTGAAAGGCTATTGTTGACTTACAGGCTAGGAAAGACACTAGGTCTTGCTAAGCCTCAATGCTCAACATCCATGTCTCTTCCTGGGCACTGTACCCAGTACAAATTTCACGTGGGGAACCACCCCAAAGAAACCATGTTATCCTATGGTTTGGGTGAAATCAACTTTATCTCTATGGTAGAGATGAGCCTTGATTAGCCAAAGCAAATGGTTCAATTTCATCCCTTGCTAATTAATCAGAACCAATGTAATTTGATGGGCGATATTTGCTGTCCTTGAGATACTTCCTCCCTTCTGCAGCAGCTGCCAGAAGAGTGTCTCTCTTCCCTTGTACACGAATCTGCTAGGGCTGCTGGAACACAGTACCACAGATGGGGTGGCTCACACAACAGACATTTTCTTTTCTCACAACTCTGGAGGCCAGAAGTCCAAGATCGAGGTGTCTGCAAGTTTGGTTTCTCCTAAAGCCTCTCTCCTTGGGTTGAAGAGAGCAGCCTGCTTGCTGTGTCTTCACCAGGTATTTCCTCCCAGTTGTCTCTTTAGGTATCCAAATTCCCTTCTTATAAGGACAGCAGTCAGATTAGATGAGAACCCATTGTCTTGGTCTCATTTTAGCCTAATTACTTCTTTATAAGGGCTTTGTCAGTATGGTCACATTCTGAAATACTGGGGGAAGGGGGTGTAGGGCTTCAATATACAGATTTTGGAGGGATGTGATTCAGCCCATCCCACCTTAACTAGTGTGCATGAAAATATAAAGTCTAGAATTACAGTATTCATCTTACTGCTTGTCATCTTACTTACTATGTCATTACTTAACTTACTCTCTCAGCCTCAGGCTGGCTCATCCACATCTGACAAAACAGAAGAACGAGAAGAAACCAGATCTTCGATTTGTGTTATTTTAACCGCTGGATTAATCTTTGGCAGAAACCTCGGAAGTTTTCTGGACCTTTGAGTTACATGGAACTTTCCATTTCTTTTACTGTTGAAACCAATATTGAGTTGGAGTTCGGCTATGCATTCAGGACTAAAAGTTTGGTACTATAACGAGAGAATTCCTAACTGACTGTTTCTTTATGCAGCTTTGAATTGTTTCAGTAATGGATTCACATGGGTGGTGCGGTTGGTTAAGCATCTGAGTCTTGTTTTTGGCTCAGGTCACAATCTCACGGTGGTGAGATCAAGCCCCACCTCCAGCTCTGTACTGAGTGGGGAGTCTGCTTACATTTCCCTCTCCCTCTGCCTCCCTTGCCACCAGCTTTCTCTCTGTCTCACTCTCTCAAATAAATATGTACGTCTTTAAAAAATATTTTTAAAAAAGAATGTAATCACATGAGATAATTTATTTAAAATGTCGGGTACAGGATTTTGCTGAATCTAAAATGCCATTGATTACAAGGCACCCTTAAAAATGGATTGTGTACCCTTAAAAGAGGAAAGAGTACTGCAACTAAACTGTGATACAATGACTTGTTGCCATGTTGCCTTTTACATTTAAACATAAGGAGCTTTCACCATTATTTACATAAGTTTTTATTATCTAAAGTGTTTTTTTCATACACGAAATAGGAGAATAGAAGCAAAATAAATTAGCCAAGGCTCACCTAAGACTGCTTATACCCACACTCACACTACTTGAAATCACCTTCCCGTCTTCCTTCCTCCCTTCTTCCCTCTTCCTTCCTGCCTACCTGCCTGCCTTCCTACCTCCCTCTTCCCCTTCCTCCTTTCCTCTTTCTCTCTCTCTTCCTTTCTTTCTTTTAAAAAGATTTTCATTATTTATTTTACAGAGAGAGGGGATAGGTGAGAGAGAGAGGGGAGAGAGAGAGAATTTCAAGCAGCCTCTCCACTGAGTGTGGAGACCAATGAGGAACTTGATTTCACAACCCTGAGATCATGACCTGAGCTGACATCAAGAGTTAGATACTTAGCTTACTGAGCCACCCAGGCACCCTGAATCACTTTTCAATTCAGAGTTGTGGAAGCCTGAGTTTGCCTCTTTGCAAAGAAGAGTGTTGGTGATACAATATTTCTAGACAATTTATTAATTTTTTTCTAGACTTATTATTGTCTCCAGGACTTTATTTCTTTTTTTTAAAAAAGATTTTATTTATTTATTTGACAGACAGAGATCACAAGTAGGCAGACAGGCAGGCAGAGAGAGATGGAGAAGCAGGCTTCCTGCTGAGCAGAGAGCCCGATGCAGGGCTCGATCCCAGGACCCTGGGATCATGACCTGAACTGAAGGCAGAGGCTCAACCCACTGAGCCACCCAGGTGCCCCTCTCCAGAACTTTCTAAACCATAAGGTTTGATGTGTATGCACAGGCAATGATAATGTCACCACAGTTGCTGCCTGTCCAGTCATGATCATAAGATGACTACTGATTTTAGAGATTTCATTTTTAAAATTTTATTTGTCTTTACTGTGTATTTGTCTTATATATACTGGTTTGAACTTGTGCCATCATTTAAAACTCCATTTTTTCGCAATAATGAGTTACACAACTTTTATGGGCATGATTTGTATTTTTAATAGTATTTGCATTATGTTTGCTTAATTTTTACTGTTTTTTTTCAAAGATGAATGAAAGCTAAATGCAATTATATTTCTATTCACCCAACTATACACACTTTATAGGAGACTAATCTTTCTGAAACTGAAAACTTTTTGTGAGTGTTCTTTAATTTTTGGCACTTAAAAGATCATCACTCAAAAGAGCACATTGTCATTTGACTTGAAAAGGTCAACATTTAAGATAGGACTCTTCATTCGCATTAAGCTTTACTTATAGTTGAAATTGGAGTTTAGCTACACATTTGAAAAATGTCAGGGAAAGTTCTTCTACCCAAAATGTCACCCCTGTGTATTTGACTCAATCCCTGAAATTTCATCATTGAGATACATTCCTTTGGGCTAAGGAATAATTTCTCTTTGTATCTTTCATTAGAATGCTCCAGTATTGTATTATTAGATCAAAAAAGTAAATTCTATGATTTGCCAGATTCTCTAATATAGATTCTTGGCAAATATTGAAAATGGATTTTTAAACTCAAAAATTTTTATTCTTTGTTACACACATACTCTGAGTATATCTGCCAATAGTGAATGGTAAGTTAGGAGGTTAGAGGTTAGAGGCTGACTAAGGAAGACAAGCCAGCAATAACATTATGAGGTTATATTCCTAACCTTATATATACTATTGCATATATAAATCATGCATAAAATATTAACCCTGTGCATTCAACCAAGTGTGAATGGAGATTTTGGGTCCCAGCTAGAATGTTATTGCAATATTGAGGTTAGACAAAGGTGAACCAGCTGACTGAGCACCCCCAAATTTGGAAGGACAGGAAGAGAGAGGACTCCTGTTAAGGAGAGTCAAGTTGTCAACCTTGGCCCTGGCACAAATCCTTAGTCATCATTGGATCTTCCCGGAATCTTCCTGTTAGTCTCAGTACTCTATGGAATCTTGTTTAGGTCCCAAGGAAAGAGCAAACAGAGTAAATATACAGAAAATTTTTCCATTAACTACTCCATATAAGATATTGGCAAACAGGGCAGTAGTGATTTTGTCTACTCCTGCTTCACTACTCTAGGGAAGAGGCACATTAATGGTGGTGCCCAGTGGAAGCACTGGGAATGCCTGGAAGAAGCTATATGTCACCAGGTAGTTGTGGCGGATTTGGCAGAAAAAGGATGGACAAGGAAAAATGGTAGCTGTCACACAATATGTGACTGGAACGGTCTAGGGCTCTCTGTAAGATTATTTTCTTTTTTATTATTTTCTTATTTTATGTACCCATGTATTTATGGCTAACAATATAGAGTAATTCATGTGCTCATTCATCAGTCAGTCAGTACTTACTAAGTGCCAGAAATTGTTCTAGAAAAAGATACCCAGTATTTTTATGATGGAAGTTGTTGAATGTAAATCTTTACCAGATCTTGACTTGTGAAATCAAGATATAGACATATATTTTCCTTAGGGATTTGGTGATTATCTTTTTAGATGGTAACTTTTGGAAGATGGTACAGAGTAATATCTAAGATTATAGGCTCTGGCGTAATTAATAATTAGCAAGTTCTGTCCCTTGCTGTGTGGTCATAAGCAAGTTACTCAGTGTCTCTGAACCTCACTGTTCTTTGGAATGGGGATAAGAACACCACCAAACTCATAGTTATTGGGATTATTGCAAAAGGTAAATGAGACCATCTGTAGCAGTTGTATAATAGGTGAACCACCTAAAGGTCTTGAGCCTCCCTATTTTTTGTCTGCAGGTCCACTTTCCAAAGATCCCTACCTACATCTGTCTCTCTGAATCTGTGGGAAACCACAGCTCTGAGGTGTTAGGGAATTCATGTCTAAGGAGCATCTCACAAATAATGTTGGAAGGGAATTGGTATATAAATACCTCAGCTCCCTCACCCCTCAGGCAGGATGACTGGGAAGCATGTGTTTAACAATGTTTTCTAGCATTTTCCTGCAGACTTAAGCTCACTTCCTTTTCAGAGGTAAATGACTTGATAATGCACACCTTATTGGCCTGCTTCTCTTTCCTGTCTGATCTTTCTATCCCCTTTCCAGTTTCCCTACACCTTGCAGATGAGCCACATACTCTTGAATTTTTGTTTTAGAGTTCTCTTCTGGTTAACGCAAAGTGAGAACAATCCATGTAAAGGATTTAGCACATGACAAACACTCAAAAACAAAACAAAGCCAATAAAAAATTACTAGTTAGATAATATCTTACTTCTATTTCATCCCCAAAGTTCCTAATTGTTCACTATTATAAAGCGACTCATTGTTCTTTAGAGCTCCTTCTTTTTAAGTTCTTAACTTCATGGTTTATCTAAGGAAAAAAATTTAATGTGAGATAAAATGATAACAAATGTGAAAGGTTGCTCCCTCAAGCCACAGTTTTGTAACAGAATTTTCTCCCCATGGGTCCTTTGATATTTTGGTGAATAACCAATGAATTCCATCCTATTTATATTTCTGTATAAATTTAGCTGTTTACAGGATGTTTGCCTGATTAATGAAGAGAGAAGAATGAATAACGGAAATATACCAATGATAATATGATAATGACACCAAAGTACACTTGTGTTATGACATAAATATTAAAGGTCAGGCTGTTCTAGGAATTCTAAATTTGTCTCAGAGGACATTTTAATCCTTAACTAATAGAAAGGTGAACTTCAAACAAATGACTTTTGACTTTTGTTTTAACCAATAGCTTTGACATAAACTCACAAAAACAAAGGTTTTTTTTTTTTCTCTCCTATTATTGATTAGTTTTTCTCTAGATAGATTAGCCTCATTATTTGGATAGATTTTATTTGTATTTCCTGCTTGAAAGTGATGAAGTTTCAGAATATAAGTGAGGTTCAGTGGGGTGTGGTCTGGAGCTGATGACCAAGAAAGAATTCTTGAGACATTTTTGGTGCAAAATGGTGGTGTATTAAAGCATGGGGACAGGATGCAGGGGCAGAAAAAGATGCTTCCAGAAGTCAGAGAGAGGGTTCCTGGTTTTAGAGCTCATCAGCTCCAACAGAGGAGCAGATGCCATGTTTTCCTGCCAGCAAGCTGGGAGGGGTTAGGCAGTCCAGTTTGGGCCGGAGAAGACAGGGCATTTCCTTGAACCAAATGGAGTTTTGGCAGCTGCTTGGGAATATTCCTTAAAGTCCCCATCCTGATGGAGACTAACCAAGTTGGCTCCAGTTGTAGCCATTAACCTGGGAAAGGAGTGAAGGAGAATCCCCCACATTTATAATAGGAAAAGAGAGAGATAAAGTCAGAGTCCCCTTTGCTAGGAGTGGCCTGTGTATCCTCCAGCAACCTGGTTTTACTAGAAGGCTTATTTAGATATTTATCATCCAATATGTCATGAGGGGGATTACTAGCCAGACATATTCAGGCAAAGGCAATCTGCAAGAGGCTCTTAGGTCGGGGTCCTGGTGTAGAGCAATGAAGGCCTAGGTATGAGCAATGAAGATACCTGAGGTCCGTTTGGACTATTCCTCCATAGGAGATCTAATTGATAGATCCCACCAAGGCCATGCAGTGTTACAGGAGCTCAGTCCTTTCCCAAGTTTTGCAATGCAATTTGTTTCCAGTGGGTTAAAAGCCACTCCAGGGTAGAGTCCTTGGGAACCAAAGAAGCCTACTGAAGCCACACTCCCAGAAAAGTAAAAAAAAGTCCATTACCAAATCCCCAGACTCCTGGGTGGAGTCCCACACAGGCTATGTGTCAAAAGCAACCAGAGGTGTGTCCCTCAAACAAGACATTGCTATTGAGCACAATCCTGCCTTCCCCCAAAGTCATTCAGCCGTGAAAGGCCCTGGAGGGGTGCTGATATCCCTCCCCTTCCCCATTAATGATGAAGTTTTAGAATATAAGTGAGGTTCAGTGGCATGAGGTCTGGAGCTGATGACCAAGAAAGAATTCTTGAAACATCTTTGGTGCAAAATGGTGGTTTATTAAAGCACAGGGACAGGACCCATGGGCAGAATGAGTTGGGGCACCAAGGCTATGAAGGGTGGCTGACTATATACTATGGGGTGGAGGGAGGTAAGGAAAAGGGAGGTTTCAAAAGAACTTTCATATGCTAAAGAGGACCTACAAGATACTAGAGGCCTTGGGGCCTTGCCATTGTCAAGTTAAGGTTGTTTTTGCCCTATAGCAGGGTATTTAACATAAAATGGGAGATTCCTGGAAAAATGTCACTCAGGTCCCACCCAGGGGTGGGGGGTGAGGGGGAGAGGTTGCTGGGTGTCAGCTTCTGCTTTGTCTTCAGCTTGCCTTCTGTTCCCTCATCAAAAGAAGTATAAAGAAATAAGCATCATGCACAAGGTATTTGAAATATAAGATGTGCAACTCTTCTCTGTATATTTAACAGGTTGGTTAAGATTAAGTGCTCTGGAGTCAGGCAGCCAGAGAACAAATTCTGGTTCTCTAACTAATGCGATCATTGATCTTGGTCCAATTGTTCAATATTTCTAGTTAGCCTCATTTTCTGTATCTGTAAAATGAGAATAAAATAGTGCTAGTCTCATGAGGCCATTGTGAAGGTCAAATGGGATAATACAAGTAAAAAGCTTCGTACAAAGGAAATGTTCTGTAAGTGTTAGTGATTGCCATTGTTTTTTTTTAAAGGAACTTTTTTTTCTACCTTTTCTCCTTTGAAATGGAAAAAAAAAATGAGAGCATGAAAAGTTTATACATCTAAAATTTTGCGTATACTTGCTATGGTCTGAATATTTGTGCCCCTCCCTCCCATTCACTTGCTGAAAACCTAATGTCCAAGGGATGGTATTAGGAGGTTGAGGGGGGCTTTGGGAGCAGATGAGGTAGTAAGATTGGAAACCTCATGAATGAAATTGGAGCCCTTATAATTAGTGCCTCAGAGAGCTGGCTCAGGCAAGAAGTCTGTGACTTGGAAGAGACGTCTCACCTGACTATGCTGAAACCTTGATGGCAGACTTCCAGCCTTGATTTCTGTTGTTACAAGCATCCGATCTGCCATACAAAGGGATTAGGGCGATATGAAACAATTAGTGTCTTTCTCCAAATTTAAGTTCTTATATTTTTGTGGGAATGTTGATTCAAGAGTTAGAACATGAAAGTTTTTCATAGAAAAAACAGTAGATGTACAATATACATGCACATTAGAAGCCACGTTGAGAATCTAAATCCCCCATTTAGTGGTTCCTATAATGCATTTTCTAATATTCCAGTGTATAATTTCTAACATCACAATATTACTGTCTTGCACACTCACATTCATAGCTCACCAGAAACTTGAAGAATAATAGCCATTTGTTAGCTCTGTTTCAAGTCAGAAAGACAAATGAACATAACCAAAATATAGGTATAATTTGGCAGTCCACACTTATTTTTCTGTGGAAATATTTTAGTCAAGATTTCTCCACAGGTCCACACTCTCGAATAACCTAACATTGGGGTTATGATCTTTCTCTCCTCCCCTCTTTGCTGTCTCCTCTCCCTGCCACCCTCCCTCTCAGTACTTCCTATTTTTCTCTCCCTATGTGTTCCCTATTGTCTCATTCATATTAGAGAACCAAAAAGACTTTGGAGAAACATTACCCAAGGCAGTGTATTGGGAAACATGTATTCATTGACTTTCATGGGTCACAGAAGTTGTGCTATTTTAGGAGTGCTCCAGCTAAATAGGAGATCATTTGGTAAGGGATATCAAAGACTCACAAAGCTATTTAGACTATTAAGTAGAAGAGAGTAATTATATAAAAATTCACATCTCTCACATTGAGGAAGGGAAATCTAATTATAGAAGGTGAATTAGAGGTAGGTACACTTAATATCTTTTTTGCTTTATCCTCCATAGAAAGATCAGAGATGGATTATTGTTTGGGGACTGATACAGTTTTGAAGGAATAAGAGAGGAAGGAACAAAGGTCTTACAGAGTATCTGGAAAACCTGGGGCACTCATATCAGTAGGGTCTAAGATTTTTCCAAGATTTTTTCTAAGAACTTCAGGGCAGCCAGCCAATATTTCTAAGAAATTCTGGGAAGGGATTGATGTCCTTTCAGGGCAGCAAAGGGAAAGTGTAGCACATATATTTAAGAAAAAAAAAAAAGTTCTCCTAAAATTTATTGAAAGAATTTTTTAAATAAACTACATGACTTGCAGAGGCACTGATGATTAGAAATCAGAAAGTATAACTTTGGTGTTAATAAATATTTCTGAAGTTGAATGACTATTTATGCAGCACTAGTGGGCCATGCAGACAAAGATAAAGCAGAAGAAACACTTTGCCTCCATTTCCCCTATGGCTTATAGTTAGTTAAGAGAGTCTGAGGTACTGACAGTACTTGTGAAGTTAACAGCACAATGGATTTTTGTAATGCATGGTTACTTATTGCTTACATGCAATATTATCTTGCTCCACATTTGGAATGTTAACACCTAAAGTTCAGTTAAGGCAGAACGGCTTGATCAGAATCTCTGCAGGTAGGGCTGAGATATCTGTATCTGTAAGCTGCACGGGTGGTCCTAGTGCCCAATGAGGCCTGAGAGCTACTGTCTGAGAGAAAAGGTATTGCAGCTCTACACTCCACAGAGGGGAGTAGAGACTGTCAACCAATTCAAAGTTTTCTCTTTGTCCAACTTGTTCTCTTGCCTTCTTGCCCTCAACCATGGCCTACAAGGTCCCCCCTCTCCTTCTGAGGTGTCCATGTCCCAGTTATCTTTCAAACTTTAGCTCAATTTCAAATCCTCTTATAAAGCTTACTACCCCAGCCTTTACTATGCAGTCCCTCCCAACTCTGGACATGTACTATCTCCCTATTCAAAGTATGGTTCATGAACCAATAATGGGAGCATCATTGGAGATTTTGTTGGAAATGCAGATCTTGGACCCTACCCTAGACCCACTGAATCAGCAGTTGCATTGTAAGAAGACCCCCAGGGGATGAAGGCACACATTCAGGTCTGAGAAGCCCTGGTCTACAGTTCTTATATTCTTATATATTCTTTAATGGAAAGGACCACTTTTTACGGTTTATTGCTTCTCTCTCTAACATCTTGTATGTGGACACACAT
Source organism: Mustela putorius furo (assembly GCF_011764305.1). Classification (NCBI taxonomy): domain Eukaryota; kingdom Metazoa; phylum Chordata; class Mammalia; order Carnivora; family Mustelidae; genus Mustela; species Mustela putorius. The sequence goes on from NW_025421341.1 coordinate 26,597,478, forward strand.
GTTTAATAATAATAGTAACATATATTGAAATGCAGATTGTGTGCCAGGCTCTGTGTCAGATGCTTTATAAGGAATCATTTCATTGAATCCCCACAGCAATTCTGTGATGTCAGGTTGAATACCCTTTATAGAAGAGACACTGAGGTTCACAGGGGTTAACTCAGTTGTGCCAGACCCCAAGCCTGGCAAGTGGCAGAGCTGCAATCTAAAACCGCAGGTGTTAACTTCTACGTGAACCACAACATACACTCAATAAATTGTTAAATAATTCTAAGCTTAGAAAAATATGTCATTAATTTAAAAGTCCTGTGGCTTTTACTTACAAATCTGCTGCTGATAGACAGAGGTCCCCCGGCCCATTTAGGATATTTGGTAGGTTTACAAAAATCATTATAGGCAATTGCTCTTCTCCCATCCTATTTAGCTTTCACGGTAACATATTATTAGATGTTTCATCTGGTTTCTCTTCTGCCATTTTGTTTCTAGAACGAATCTCATTTGTGTTGTTTAGGGTGGTAAGACTCAATCTGACTGCTATTGTTGTTCATCTCTTAGTTGGTTTTATCTAAGATACACCTGATCTAATTTTGGTAAAGGAGTTGGGAGTGGGGATAGTGTGCATCTTTGTTTTCCTTTCTGCTGTCTTTGTTATCAGGATCACAGCAGCAGTGAATAAAAGAGCATGGACTTTGGGGTGCCTGGGTGGCTCAGTGGGTTAAAGCCTCTGCCTTTCGCTCAGGTCATGATCTCAGGATCCTGGGATCGAGCCCCGCTTTGGGCTCTCTGCGCAGCGGGGAGCCTGCTTCCCCCTCCCTCTCTCTCTCTCTGCCTGCCTGTCTGCCTACTTGTGATCTCTGTCAAATAAATAAATAAAGTCTTAAAAAAAAAAAAAAGAGCATGAACTTTGATAGCATCAGGCTTAGATTTGAATCGTAACTCCATCACTTGAGTAAGTTCTTTTATCCCTCTGCACAGTATCCTCATTTATCTCATAGTATTTACCTTATATGGTTGTGAAGATAAAATTATCTATTTAAACTTACTAGGTCACAGTAAACAGTCACGATGAGATGCTATCATCAATGCAAGCCAGAGTCCCTGTTTTGTTTGTTTTTGTTTTTTACCTTGTCCCACGTAAACTTCTGGTAGAAGCCAGACCACCAGGCTGTCAGCCACCCAGAAGACACTGCTTTATTTCTACTATATTGCACCAGGTAATGCACATAGTTTTGAATGGGGACTCTTGGTTGGATGTTTCATGGTCAAGATTGAAGATAATAATAGGTTATAAACATATATTTCCCACTTGATTATCTCTCTTCTTTGTATGTTAGTGCCAAGAAAAGTTTGACAGATGATGGGGGCAGGGCTTTCTGGGAAGCTGCAGGCAGTCAGGGCATGGCTTGCCGGGTTCTTTCCTAGATGGCCAGCCTCCACCTGGCATAGCATCTGTAAGGCATGCATGGGTATCTGTGCAGTGACTGGTTTTGCAGGCAATGAACTGGACCTGACTGCTAACCTAAAGTTAACCATAGACAAGCCTTGCAGCATCAGAAGAGACTGATTTGGAAAACCAGATTTAGAAATCAGCCCTTTTAGAATACCACTATCCTTCTAGGAGTGGTTGAATTTGGGGTGTATTTCTGAATTTTAGTAGCCACAGCCTTTGGCAACAAACACATAAAATGTATAGCCGGATCCCTCATCTGTTCTGCAAAGCTAATAAAGCTTAGCTTACCTCAAAGGGATAGTGTGTAGGTTTGCTAATTAGTGTCAGTAATGAACTCAAGAGCTACCACAGAGTGCTGAATTAATGTTAATTGTTTGTTAGGAATAATTTGATTCAGATGTGTTCTGACACTCAGGGTTTAGGCATCCAATGTCCTCAGAATTTCAATTCTAGAATATTTTGGGTGAATCAATTTAGGTCTTTAAGGAAATTAAAGTCTTCAGTAATGTATATATCTTTGAGGTTCTGCCATCACATATTATATAGGGTAAAGGAAAAGAGTACTAGCTCGGAAGCCCAGGAACCTGCTTTTGGTTTCAGTTCTCCAGACATATCATCTTGGTCAACATTCAGTCTCCTGGAGCTTCAGTCTCTTTATCTATAAAATAAGAGAAGTGGGCAAGACCTTTCAGTCACTTAGAGCTTTGAAGTCCGTGACCAGGCTTATCTTGGCTTTCATCTCAGCTTCTACAGTTCAAGAAATTTAAAATCATCATCCATTTCCATGCTATAAATGTTTTGAGAAACCAGTTACTATAGCATGTAATACTGAATATTCAATATGTAGAAGTATTTGTGGGTTTATTAGTCCTGGTAATTACTACCACCTGAATTGTATTTTCTATGTAATTTCCAATATTCCTTAGCTGTTTGGGTTGACGACATAGTAAAATGGCTCATTGGCATTCCCAATGCACAACCACAACAGACAGAAAAATAAACAAAACCTTTCTTCACTCATGGAGAGGATGTGGAAGGTATTAACTAGAGAATGTAAGGTGCCTATAGTGAATTGTGTTGGCAGAGGACTCCATTCCCAAGTGATACTGTTATTTTGTTCCCTACTTGGTTCTGTTCATAATTTACAACATGTTTGAGGGAGGAAATCATTGAATATTATTGCTCATCTAAATACCAGTACATTTTGTGCCAGTTTGAATGGAAAGGAATACGTGTTTTATTTCATTTACTATGTACCTACTCCTTTGGGGAAGGCAGGCTACTAAAAATTATGGGCTGGTAAATATTTTCCATTTGTTTCCAAGACTCCAATAAGTGGTTAACACTTTAGGGATCAAGGAAAATTTTCCTTGGATAATGTGTCTCTTGAGCCAAAATTCCATTTGCCAATTCAGTTGAAGTCAAGAATTGTGATAAAAATGTTAGTACATACCTTCTAAAACTGATCCCATTTAATAGAAAAGCAGGCTGAATTTTAGTAATGTAGAATATAATCTTAAACTTCTGAAGAATGTTATGAAGAAGCATGATAAGCCTTTTAATTTATTTAAAATTTATTCCCGCATACTTCTGAAATGGATTTGAGGTGACCAAGTTACTAAGAAATTTGAGTTGCAATTGATATTCATCATTTCTGCTGTGCTGGAGGTGATTTGGTTAATGGAAGCTTAATGAGCTAAAACTGTCATTGTTTGGTAAGGATTTATAAGTTCTTTTATTTCTTCTTCATTTCCACATAGTTTTCAATGACATTGACGGTTCAGAAAATGAATGCAAGTGCTTAGAGACCCGAGAAAGCAGATTCAAAAGCATTAGCATTTTGAATTTGTATACAATGAAGCCTGTACTTGTGTGAATATGGCCATGCTATGTTATTTAAATTTTTAAAATTCAGTAAACATCTCTTAGAAGATTGATTTTATGGAGGAATAATGGAAAGAGGGGCTGGCATTTTTTTCTGGGATCTTTTATTCTCATTTTGGTATTCATTTGATTAAGATAGTACAGAATGAGTGGCACCTGGGTTACTCAGTCATTAAGCACCTGACTCTTGACTTTGGCTCTGGTCACGATCTCAGGGTTATAAAATCTAGCCCCACACTGGGCTCTGTGCTGGGCATGGACCTGCCTAAGATTCTCTTCCTTTCCCTCTGCCTCTTCCCCTCACGCCTATGTACCTGTGCTCACTCTCTCTAAAAAAAAAAAAGACAGAATGAGAGGAAAATTATTGTATTTTATTAATTCAAACATATCCTTTTTTCTTTTACATTTCAACCCATGAAAAAACATTTTTATTGAAGTATAGTTAATATCCAGTATCCTATTAGTTTCTAGTGCACATCATAATAATTTGATAGTTTTGTACATTATGAAATGATTCCCACAGTAAGTCTCATTACCATGTCTCACCATCAAAAGTTATTTCAATATTATTTTATTACATTTAAACATCTTTTTTTTTTTTTTAAGATTTTATTCATTTATTTGGCAAAGAGAGAGACAATGAGAGAGGGAACTCAAGCCAGGGGAGAGGGAGAGGGAGAAGCAGGCTTCCGGCTGAGCAGGGAGCCTGAAGTGGGGATCCATCCTGGGATCGATCCTGGGATCATGACCTGAGCTGAAGGCAGATGCTTAACAACTGAGCCACCCAGGCACCCTTACATTTAAACATCTTTGAAATTCGGATGCATCTTATAATGGAGAGTGTCTTACAACTGTAGTCAATCAAGGGATATAGTTTTGATTACTTGTGTATGAACAAACTTGGTTATAATTCTTAGGGTGAGAAACAACTGGAGTCCCTGAAGGTTGATATCAACAAACTGTTTAAGGACCATTTGACAGAGGACCAAATCCTCTTGTTGTCTGAGCATATTCAGGTGATAAGTTGGTAAGATGAAGAAAGTACCAACAGCAAAGATTTCAGTATAGATGTCAGAGGTTGAGCAGAAAATCCAGATCGTAGTGGAGAAACTCTAAGAGTACAGAGTCACTAACACTCTAAATGGAAGGTTTATTCAGAAAGCTGAGTTCTGACTGGGAAGAAATTTAGGAATACCTTAACCAACTTATTTTACTTCACTTATGCACACGTAAGTATGTAAGAATGATGTGTGATAAACATTTATACTTATACGTATAAAGTAAATATCCTAAGCAATGAAAACACATTGGTCATAGTTTAATTAGCAAATATTTTTCTTTCTTAAAAAAATAATTTATGGTGTTGTACTTAAGACAAAATCCAGTATTTCTGTATTGATTTAATTTCTACAACCAAAACTATGGGGCTGCCAATAAGTCTCATATTCCCAAAAAGTCAAGAAGACTTAGGACATTATAAATCCAGGACATCCTGAATCATTGTTTCAAAAAACCTGGTACACGAGCTGTCCCTTTGATTATGGGAATAAGTGAGAACTTGGACAACACAGATGTTTCCAATTTGGAAAATGAGGAAACCCATGTGCCTGCATTTTATTCTGATTCTTGAGGATCATGGGAATCTGTTTTCTGGCCTCCCCATCATGATCAACATATACATAGCATTAAGCTTTTATAAGTGAACTTTATACTAACCCCCGTCCCAACCCTAAGACACACTAAAAAAAAAAAAAAATCTGTAGAAATTTTCTTCTTGACCTCCTCAGGGAATTTTGGATATAATGTTGTAAAGACTGATTTTAGTGTTAAAACTTGTAAGATCTACCCTTCTGATTTACTCTTCACCCTTACTGTAATGAGTTGGTAAAAATTGTCTTATTTCTCTAGGGAACACATATCCTGTACATTAGGAAACGTCAAAGAGAAAAACCACACGGAGCTATAAGAAGGAATGAACATAGCTATGGCTTGTTTGTAATCCCAGGGTTTCAGTGTTTAGATTTTCACATAAATTTGAGAGATGCTAGGAATAACTACCTCCAAACAAAAAATGTAATTAAAAATAAAAGTTTCAAATCTTTTCACTGTCAGTGCTATTGCATGGAAACCTCCTGACTCAACAATGCCAACAGCAAAAGGATTTCCAATCCTTGGCCAATGGCCTACTTTTTTCAGTAGCATTATGCATATTGTGATTCTAGGGCAGCAAAAGAAACGGGACAGTCCCTGAAAGTCGATACAAAAGAATTCGGTCTCTTCTCAAGGCAAACTATTGCAATTATATTCAAACCCAATATTTAGGGGATGAGGCTTTAAAATACATACCAGACTTCAGGGACTAGCGGCAGTTGTGGGGCCTCAAAACAAAGCTGTATACGATAGTTCCACCATATGAAAATAGCATTGGGAGACAAATCTTTCTTCTCTTCTCCCTCCACTCTTCCATTAAAACCTATTTACAGTATGCCAGGTATAGTCCTGGACACTTGAGATACATCAGTGAAAAAACAAAAACTTCTCTTGTGGAGCTTATATGCTGTTGACAGAAGAGGCAATAAGCAATAAATAAAACATGCAAGTCATACAGTGCATTAGAAGGACATAAGCAGGAAAGACAAAACAGCAGAAAAGGCTACTAGAGGTGTGGGGGTGAGGGGAGAGAGGAAGCCTGTGATATAGCTTTAAATAAGGTTGTTGGGGCGGTCCTGATCAAGGTGAAATGTGAGCAAAGCCTTGAAGGAATGAGGGAGTTGAACAGGCAAATACCAATGGAAGAACATTCCAGGCAGAGAGAGGAACCAGTAGAACAGCCTGGAGCCTGAAATATGCCTGGAGTATTAGGAGGACTGAAGTGCTTGCATGCAGGTTGCATGTGGAGTAGCAAACAATGATGTCAGAAGGTAGAGGGTCTGATCAGCTGGGACAATGCAAGGCACAGAGTGTCTCCTTTGGTGCTGGAGGCTGTACCTTCTCTCCAACACTGAACATGGCAGTGTCATCCTAGACTTTGGACATGGCTGTTTCTGTGCTTGTAATGCTCTTTCCTCAGATCATGCTGTCGCTTCCTCTTTTCTTCATGCAGACCTCAGCTTTGATGACACCTCCTTGGAGAGAACTTTTCACATCACTCCAGTCCACCCCCAGAGTTCTTCACTTTAGCTTATGAAATTATAACTATCAGCAGTTAGAAAATGCATGTATTGTGCAAAACCCAATGACCTTCATTTAAAGAAATTCACTCTCTGTAACAAGGGGCTTACTTTTTTCTTTCCTACCAAGTGGAGGCTAGAAACTGTGCAAATGCTCCCTTTCAGTGATAGAATAATGGTGGCCAAGGGCTTAGATCTTGAGCAGCTTCATTAAGGAAGGTAGATCTGTGCTGAAAAAAGCAATGGAGAACAGCCCTTCTTACCCTCTTGATTGAAACCACTGCAAGTGTTTTTTGTTTCCTGGGAGTTATTATTTCCTCATGCATTTTCTGAAGCAGAAGTCCTGTTTCCTCCATTGGCTATTGTCCCCATGGTAGGTCTAGGGACAGACATGTGGCCCCTGTTGTACTAACTGGAGCTGCCACTGGAACTTTTATGCCAGAGCAGTCAGGACACATGCTCCTGCTCTAGTGACATCACTGAATGGGTGTTGGAGACATTAGTGGCCATTCTGCTCCCCAAATGGAAGAATCTTCTCTAAGAGGTTACAAGAAAGACAGAGATGTCATATAAGACCTTGATCTCGCTGTGCCTGAGCCTCTTGTGCTTTTGGACATTTTTGTCATAGCAGCCACACTTATACTGGTTAGATTTGAGTTGCTCTCCTGTAATAAAAAGAATCATTTCTACTCTTTCAATTAGTAATAGTGATGATTGTTTCTCCCTAGCCACTGCAAGATTCAGAGGCAACATATCTAGGCCCTCAGTTGTTACATGAGGACTTCTCCATACTTCATACTGTATACCATTGCTAGTTGGAATTCTATTTGTTTCAGTTTCTCATCCAGCAAATGTAAGCTCTTATTTTCTTCTTGAACTTGTATCTTTAGTTCCACTTTAATTATTGCAAAGATCCCCAAAGACCTTGGAAAATTAAATTAGTCCTATATGCAAAATTTCAAGCTCAATTAAGAAGGTCCTAGAAATCCAATTTCTTCACAGTCTCTTGCTCTCCCTAAAATGATATTTTTCTACTTAAAAGGTAAATTTGCTTCACATCTAAAGCTGTTAATGTTAATGGATATTTAGAAGAAGTTAAGAGGAAAAATGAGTTCCTAGGAGGATGTTTCTCTTTGTTTCCTTCTCTGCCCTCTCTGTTCTCCAGCATCACAGACCACGAAAACTATTACTCAAGAATGTACAGAAATAACCCCATCTCCAAAATAACAGTATGAAAGCATTTTTCCTTGCTGATAAAAATCAGGGGTATCCAAAAGCAACACTGGAGCAATTCCACTTCTTGGTATATATCCAAATGAATTGAAGACCAGATCTCAAAGGAATATTTGCACACTCATGTTCATTGGAGCATTATTCACAATGGTCAAGAGGTGGAAGTAACCAAATGTCTGTCAACAGATAAATGGATATGGCTTGTATGCATATATACATATGATGAGATGTTATTCAGCCTTAAAAAAAAACAAAGGAAATCCTATCTATGCTACAACATGGATGAACCTTGAGGACATTAGGCTAAGTGGAATAAGCCAGTCATCAAAAGGAGAATATTGTATAATTCTACTTAAATGAAATATCTAAAGTAGTCACACTTAGAGACACAGAAAGTAGAACAGTGGTGGTCAGGAGCCGAGGGACAGGGAAATGGGGAGTTGTTGGTTAATGGGTTCAGAGTTTCAGTTTTGCAAGACAAAAAAAGTTTTGGAGAGCTGCAGTACGACAATATGCACATCATTGTCACTAATTTACTAGACACTTAAATATGGTTAAGATGATAAATTTTATGGTATGTGTTTTTACCACACTAAACAAGTTTTTTAAAAAGAAAAAACAAGGAACAAGGAACCCAAGTATTCACTTTACTGTCTTCATGAGGCACCAGTGCCTGGGAGCTCAGTGTCACCAAGACTCAGAAACCCATCTGAAAGGTGGAATATGAAAGCTAGAAGGTGACTCCATTATCTTGGCTTCTCGAACCCCATCCTCTTAATTTTTGCTTTGCTTGTTTCACTGGAACACAACCACACAAATTTGTTCGTATTTTCTCTGGCTGCTTTCACTCTGCCATGGTGGAGTTGAGTCCCTGTGGCAGAGATTGAAAGACTTCCAAAGCTGAAAATATTTGCTTTTTTGGCCCTTTACAAAAATGCTTGCTGACTCCTACAGACTGAAATATGTCCCCCTAAAATACATATGTTGAAATCCTAACCCCCAGTACTTCAGAATGTAATTATATCTGGAGATAGGGTCTTTAAAGAGGTAAAGATAAAATGAAGTCATGATGGGGGGCTTAATCCAATAGGACTGAAGAAAAGAAATTTGGACATAGACACATGGAGGGAGGATGATGAGAAGACACAGGGAGAAGATGGCCACCTACATGCCAAAGAGAGTCCTCAGACAAATCAACCATGCTGACATCTTGATCCGGACTTCCAGCCTCCAGAACTACGAGAAAATAAATTTCTGTTGTTTAAGCCATGCAGTGTGTAGTACTTTGTTATGACAATCTGGCAAACTAGCACACTGCCCCATAGGAAGTCCTTTGTATTCCAGTGTTTTTCACTGTGGCCTTGCCATTAATATCTTGTCATTTGTTTTCAGATACCAGAACTGTTTCCTGTTTGTTTTGTCTGATGGGGAGCCATAGCTACATCAGACCTTAACAAAGGAGCACAGGGGAAGGACTGGTTGCCTTGTGGCTCTTCCACTTGCTAAGAAGATTATATCTAAGCAGCTTCACACTTTAAGTATGTAACTGAGGCTTGTAGTGCGCTGAATGGTGCATCTAAAAAGATCTGTCCAGGTTCTAATCCTGGGAACACATGAATGGGAGTGTTTTTGGAAACAAGATCATCCTGGATGGTCTGGGTGGACCCTAAATCCAATGACAATTTGCCTTGCAGGAGATGCACACAGAGGAGAGAGTCAGAAGAGAAATGTATTCTCCTCAAGAGCCTTTGGAGAGAGTGCAACCCTGTTAACACCTTGATCTAGGATTTCTGGCCTCCCGACTGAGATAGAGTACATTCTTGTTGTTTGAAGCTGCTGATCATTGCAGCCCTGAAAATGATTTCAAGCCTTGATGATACCCAAAGTTTGCACTCAAATATTGTCAAATGCAGTGCATGCTATGTTTATGATGTTCTGGGGTTAAAGAGAGAAACAGTGGTATCGCTGAGTGATTGGCTTGGTCTTGAACTTATCTCTCCTTTTTCTGGATTCTTATGCATGGGTGATAAGGTTTTATATTATCAATATGCTCTACAGTTTTCAAAGGGTTTTCAGTGTTCTACTCTCACACATGAGAGAGTGCTACTTGTTGTTTCTAGGCCATGGGGAAAAACATGATTATCCCTAATCCACAGGTGCAAGAACTGAGGTTTGGATTCCTAACTTACCCAAATGATTCACTTCCAGGCTTATTGATTGACCCAGACATAGGGGTGCCTATAGACCAGTATTAATGATGAGAACAATTGACCAAGGACTTCCAATGAAGCAGGATGTGGACTGCTCTGATTTTATGGTTTCTTTGATTAATCTCAGATACAGCGCTACACTACTCATTCATGTGGATGGGGTTTTTGTTTTTAGAAAAGCAAACATACATGAAAATATTTTTATAATGTAAAATTTCAGAACACACAGGCCATTAAGGTGAATGCTTGTCTCTGTGGCTAAATGAGCTGCTGGGAATGACTGGATCATTTCCAAAGCTTGGACCTAAAAATTTGAGGCAATGCTACAATTTCACCTCTGGCTTTCCTTGATTGCTCCACATACCCTCCACACAGGGAAATTTTATATAAAACTTTAATATTCCTTTTTTTTTAAATGCAATAATAAACATTTTTGGGTGTTTCTTTTGTGTACTTATCTTCTCATTTAGCTTTAATGATAACACTACAAGTGAGCATTGATATTCCTCTGAATGAAAGGCAATGGGGTTTAGAGCCGTTAAGCTGTGTAGACGTCTAGGTTACAACCCTGAATGTTGCAGCTAGATCCAAAGCCTGGACCATTAGATTGCAAAGCCTGAGGAACAAGCTCCCTGCACATGACAGGACCTATGTGCCGCTGCCCCATCCCTAGTGGTCATGACCACCACAGACCTGTGTGGACTTAGCGCTAACCCTTAGATGAACCCAGAGATTTGGCGCCTCCCTTCGGCCTACCATGTGTCACAAAACAAAGCAGATAGGTTTTGGCAGGTCTGGGCTGCTGGGTCCCTGACACAACATTGCCTGAGTGTCATATTTTCCTATCTGATTTCACTGCTTTTCACAAGCCTATTATTTAGTGTGCAGCAATAAGTGAGCATAAACACAGCTCTGACTTTTTGGAAGTAAATATCAGTTAGAATAAGCATGTGGTCTCCCTGAAGGCTTTTAAATCTACTGAAATGTCAGGTGCAATGAGATTCTGGGCAAAGGACAGAAGAGCAAATCTCTGGATTTTATAAAAGTTCCCTGAATAATCAGTGCTTTAAACAAGCCAAGTGAGTCCTGCTTTGGCTAGCCTCTCCCTGGATCCTTTATACAGTTCTAAATTCAACTCTTTTGGTGGACAAGGAGTAAGGATTTAACGTAGCTGTCAACTGATGTAATTATTTAAATGGTAACCACACATCACTAATCCATTTCCCCTTTAGGATACTTACAACATCACATGGAACAGAGAACTAAGTAGATCGTGTCCATTCTGAGGGAGGAAACAATTGAAAGGGGAACATACCTATAATTCAATGAATTTAACCTTTCTGGGGGCTCTTGGGAGAGAACACTTCTCACATTTGGGTTGCCAGGAGGGAAATCGTTTTGTTTTATATTGATATTTAATATAGATATAAATTCTTTGGGCAAATACACACCATTAGCTGGAATATATATAAAGTACTACCAATGAGAGAATTCCTAGCATTCCACCCATATCTTTACAGCCACAGCTCTGGATTTCCAAGCAAAACCATTTATATAAGGATCTCCTCATATTTCCCTATCAGAATATTAAGACTTTCTGTGTGAAAATTTTACATACTTTTTGGGTAGTCTTGACAAATGAATTTTTCCCATGTCTACTAGGATTTTCTGTGTGAATATTTTAGATAGGTCAAAAAATTACTGGTAGCTTTTATAGGTCACTTGAGTGGAATGAGTATAACTCCTTAAAATATTCCCCCTATCGTTTGTATGTCTCTAGACTGAGCAGCAATGATTTACAAAACCAATACCAAAAATTATAGAGATATACCAAAACTACCACCACTACCACCACCACCACCAAGAGCAATAACAAACAATAACAATGAAACAACAACACAACAGCAACCTGTAATATAGATCTCTCCACCATGAGGGGCAAGCATCCCAAATATAACTATAATTCAACATATTCCTTTATTTTTATTTTTATTTTTTTAAGATAGAAAGAGAGTGTGCATGAGCCAGGAGTGGGCAGAGGAAGAGGGAGAGAGAGAATTTTAAGCAGCACCATACCCAGTGTGGAGCCTGAGATGGGGCTCGATTTCATGACCCTGAGATTATGACCTGAGCCACAACAGTCTGACACTTTACTGACTGAGCACCCAGGCACCCCTCAACATACTCCTTTAAACATCTTTCTTATAATCTGTATTAAAATCATTGTCAGAATTTGTTCCCTACTAACATTGGTCAGGTCCCTGAAATGAGTATTTCTGTTGAGTATTTTTTATTAGCTCTTTTTGTTTTTTAAGAATTGGTGGAAACACAAAGAAACATCCTTAAACTACCATTCCACTTTTAAAGATTTTTAATTAATTTATTATCTCTCAGAAGTTAATTCTTCTTTGACAGGTGCTTAAAAGGCCATAGTGAGAGCTCATAAAACTCTAAAAAAGCCTATTAATTTTAGGAGGCTTGCATAATTAATAGTAGTTTTGAGAAATGCTAAGTAGCAAAAGAAAAAAAATGCTCTTAAATTCATGTTCCCCTCGTTCTGACCTCTGGAAAAATCTTAATAAGATTTATTATCTTGTACTTGGGTGGTTGATATATTCTGCAGATAACAATTCCGATAAGACACTCAGATTCAGGAACTCTTGTTTTATGACTTTGGTTATATGGGTTTAAGGCAGTTATCCTTTGTAGTGTGTAAGATCAGTGCAATCAGTGCAACCTTTACTCAGGTTGCACAGGGATTTCAAAGTCAGTGAAGATTCTAGCCCTGACAGTGACTTTTAGCAGTGCATTGTTTCCATAGGACTTGATGCATTATTTCTACCTTAGTCTTCATTTTTGGTTGTGGTCACTGATTAGAGTCACTCTTGGTGTTTCTTTCTTTAAATATCAAGCTGAAGGCATATATAGATTCCCTTTGCCTAAAGGAATTGATGAGACCTTGTCTGCATGAGAGATTTTCTTGACTGGTGTCAGATGCTTCCCTTCTCCTGTGGCCATCTACCCTCATGGTCTTTCTCTGAATTAGGCAGGAGGGGCAGGGAACATTATTTCCAAAATACTATAACAAAAAGAACGAGTACTAGCTGAAAGCAAAGGGATGATTTGAGGAAACTCTGTTTGTTTTCCCATGAACCCTACTGAGATAGTCATTTTGCTTATGACTTAGGTCAGCAGAGGTGCATGTAGCAATAGGGGTCATGGATGGGGCAGGAAAGGGAAAGGCAAGTAGAGACCAGCCTTTGGTAAATGACTGGCCACCTGTGAAGACCGACTCTGAGGAAGGGTGCTTTATGGTGGTATTTTTAGCAGAGGGAATTGGAACACGGGCTCATAGGTCAGGTGCTTGATGGAAGGCAAGTGTGTTGGTAGAATGTCTCAAAGGAAAGATGAAGGCAGAGCAAGGAATTCACTTCATCTATTGGACCATTATGCCTAAACCAACCTTACAAATAGGATTACTACTAGATTATAAAGCCTCTGGGCCTCTAGCCAGCACTAATCTTAAGTATGTTTTCCAAGCTTTGAGAGCATTTGTGTATTAAGCCAACACTTCACAGCAGCTCTGTTATTTGTAATAGTCTGTTTTACGTCTTGGTTGCTCTTCTAAGCAAATCATATTTTAATGTTGGCATATGAAGAATAAATGCTGGAATGTAGTCTGTCAGCTTAATGTGCCTTCAGCTTAGCATAGATTTCACTCTTTCTGAAACTCTCACCTCCACTGATGTTATAAGCTCAGTTTTTGGACACAGGAACATCGTCTCTGATTACGAACTATTTACCTACAGTCCCTCAAAGAATCTCACATTCCATCTTACCCACATCTGTATTTGAACCATATAAGTCCTAGAAGCAATCAGGTTTGGCTTAGGGGCTTTCGGTATTATCTAAAGAAATACTGACACACTGGAAGCCTGTGGGTGAGGGGGAAGAAGATGAGTTGCATTTTGACTTTAGTTGTAGTCAATGGACTAAAGATATGAGTCAATGGACTCAGAAGAGAGTATAGTAATGGGCCAAGAAAGTTAAGATAATTCTGTTGAGGCGGAATGTTAATGCCTTAAGTGTGCTGAGAGATTTATCATTCGGGAAAAAACAAAAGTTGCTTAAATAAAATAGAAGACTATATCTCTCTCATGTCATGAAGGGCTACTGGTTGGTAGTCAAGACCTGGTTTGGTGGCTTCACCAATAGTGACCCAGAGTTCTTCCAGCTTATGGGTCCTTATCACTAAGGTGTGGCTTACAATTTTCTTTATGGCCTAAGATGGAGCTCTATCCATCACATTTAAGTTCCTGGGGGCAAGAAAGGCACACATACTCACTTGAAGGAGACTCCCAGGAGGTTTCACAATGTTTCATTTTACTTCTTATTGACCTAAACTTAGTCACTAGGGAGCCTGCAGAGGAGGCTGGCAAATGTGGTGTTTTGGCTGGCCAATAATAAGAGAGCTGTGTGAGCAATTAAAAACTGGAAGTTTCAGTACAAAGTAAAAAGGAAAAGATAGTGGATATTGGAAGGTGTTTATCAGTGTATCACTGTCTGCCATAAAGAGTCCTGAAGGGAATCCATTTAGGGAGGTGAGAACATCCCAAGGAGCAGATGAATATTTTCTCAAAAGGGAGGTGTTAGTTCTGTTGCCAGATAAGGAGAAAAGTCAAGGAGGATGGAAGCTGAGAAAAAGTCACTGGTCTTCATGGTATTGGATCATTTCATATTTCAGCAGTATTTGGTTTGAGTAGCTTGGGGCCTTGTTGAAGCAGCACGTCTGAGACTCCTGGAGCTGACTGCTTCTTTGGGTGTACAGGAAACCAACCTACGAACCAACAAATCTATGATAAAATTCTTCCTATAGAGCTAAGGCAGGAAGAGGAGAGAATTACTGGTATACTCATTTGGAGAGAGCGGTCAGAAAAGCTTTCTTGGAAGAGGTGACGTTTGAACAGAGACTAAAGGAAGTGTGGTTGGAATATAGTAAATAGCAGTTGACTGTTTGGGGCAAAGGACGGAAGGGATAAAAGCCCCATGATGCAATATGGTTCCTATAGGAACCAGAAGAGAGTCATGTGGCCAGAAAGGAGTGAACAAGGAAAGGAGTTTGGGGAAATAAGTTAGAGTAACATCCAGGTGCTGGATCATGAAAGCTTGAAAACATAATAACATTTTAATCTAAGAACAATAGTAGCCATTAGAAAGTTGAGTGCAGAAGTGTGACATTTTATCATCTCCATTTTAGAAGAATCTCTTTGATTACTAGCATGAGCTGTAGGACATCAAAAAGTGAAGCAGGTAGACCAGTCAGGTGGCCGCTGAACAGATCCATAAATTTGGATCCATAAATTTGGGTTGTATAGGTGAAGGTGGGGAGAAAAATGGTTGGGTCCAGAAAGTATTTCAAAGGTTGATAAAGCAGTGTTTACTAAAAGATTTTATGTGGGGTATGAGAATTCAAAGATGTTTCCAAAGTGTTTTGCTTTGGAAAATGAGGGAATGGTGTTGTTATTAACTGAAATGAGAGGTTATTGAGTTGGTTTGGGGAAATGCAGCAAGAGTTTGGCTGGATATGTTAGGCTTGATATGTCTATTAGACATCCAAGAAGAGATGGTTGGGAGTCTGGACTCTAGAGAAGAGATAGTTTAGATATAAAACTCAGCAGTTACCAGCATATTGATAGTAGTTAAAACTGGGGGACAGGGTGAGATCACTTAGGGAAAGCAAGTTAAAAGTAGATAAAGTAAGTCTGGGAGCTGAGACTAAGGGTACTGCAACTTTTACAGCTGAAAATAGAAAGAAGTTCCAAAAGAGGAGCTAGAGAAGGAATGGCCAAAGAGATAGGAATATATCCAGAGAGTGTAATGTTCCTAAAGCCAAGTGACTAACTTGTTTCAAAAAAGAAATGATCAAGTGTGCAAATGCTGCTGTAAGATCAGGAAAATGGGGTTCATTGGATCTAATGATGAGGAATAGTTGGAACAAAATCTGGTTGAAGAGAGTTAAGGAAAAAATGGAAGGTTAAAGAATGGATAAGCCAAGTGTAGATAATTACAGAGTTTTTCTATAAAAGGAATCAAAGAAATAGAGCAGTACTGAAAGAAACATGGAGGGCTTACTTTTTTTTTTTAAGATTTTTTTTTTTTTTTTTTTTTTTGAGAGAGAGCATGAGAGGGGAGAAGGTCAGAGGGAGCAGACTCCCCATGGAACAGGGAGCCTGAGTGGAACTTGATCCCAGGACTCTGGGATCATGACCTGAACTGAAGGCAGTCGCTTAACCAACTGAGCCAGCCAGGTGCAACCCCCCCCCCTTTTTTTAAGATTTTATTTAGTTTTTTTTTTTTTTTTTTTTAATATGGAAGAAATTTCAACGTGTTTGCATGGAAAGGGAAATACCCACTAGGGAGAGAGAGAGAGAGAGAGAAAGAACATCATGATGCATATGAGGAAGGTAATTATGGCACACAGAAAGTCTTCAAGTAGTAAGAGGTCTGGGTCCTAGGTAAAGTAACTGAGTATTTTAGATCAGCAGAGGGTCAGTTCAAACCTTTAACAGGGAGGAAGGCAGAGAGTGCGAGTGCTGACGCTGAAGCCTGGCTAGATTTGGTGGTCAAAGATAGTTATTCTTTCTGAGGTCTTCTATTGCCTCAGAGAAAGAAGCCAAACCGCGAGAGGATAGTGAGAAGTGGGGAGGGGCTCTCATAGGTTTTATAAGAAACAGAAAAAGTGAAACAACAATCATCTTGGAAGGTGGGACCTTGGATTGTGACTTGAAAAAGTGAGTAAATTATGAACACTATTGTGAATCAGCTTTTTTCATGGTTTCCCAGAAGAGTGGACATAAAATGGCAAAGTATGGAAACCAAAACAGGTGGAACACGAAACAGGAGTGAAAGGGTACAGAACGGAAAGGAAAAGGGGGTCTCTTTTGTGATTAATTGCAGGATTTTATATATCGTGAAGGAAGGAGTTTAATCAAAAGGAAACCATCTCCTTTAAGAAACATATTTACCAAGACTTGTGATAGAGACACATAGTAGTGGGATCTTTAAAACAAGAGTAAAACAGGCGCCAGGCAAGCAAGCAAACAAAACATAATCACTTATATAACTTTTATTGTCTGACAAATTAAAAATACCATTTTTCTAGGAGAGTTAGGGTTTTTTGTTTGTTTTTACCATATTATTCTACAGAGAAATTTATTTTGTGGGTTTGTTTACAATTAATGGCTTAATTGAAAATCTCTTCGATGACAATTTTACACACATTTTGCTATGGCTGTTTCATATTCTAAATCTACTTAGTAGCAGATGGTATTTTGTTAATTCTTGTTCTGAGAAGACCTTTATACGGGGTCATGTAAAATAGTATAGTCCACTAGCTTTTTGCTACTCCACTTTTACTGGGATAGGACTGAATAACTCCACAGGAGGAATGAATTGTTAATATGTCGTTTGGTTTTCAGATATAACTTATCTCAATGAAGTTTTTTGGAAGGAACTGAATAACCTTTAATTTGAGATGAAATTCTCTGCAAAATATTGAGAGTTTAGGTTTATCATGCTATTAGCAAACAAAGAATAAGCTTGGGGACAAATAACATTTTATTATTTATTCATATAAAGTATTTACTGAACATGTACAATATGATATGTGTGGCACTGTTCTGGGCATTTGAGATACATGAGTGAACAAAACAGACAAAGATTTCTGCCCTCATGTTTTTATGTTTTGAAAATTAAAGACCCTGACTTGTTTCATGCTCAGATGGATGACAGAAAAAGGTTTGGTGGGGATGTGGAGTAATTAGCAAAGAGAGGAAAGATCTTTGACATTCATTCAGCAACATTTATTAAGTGGTTGCTAATAAATTAGGCACTGACCAGGCTGAGATGGCTGAGTGAAGCCATCGGACAGTCTTCAGAAAAACAGACTGATGGGCCAATCCACATAAATGCAGAGACCAACACATGCAAATTAAAGTGGGCAAATAATGACATAAAACTAAAAAACATTCTGACATTTAGGTCCTTCAACAATGTTGTAGGTTTCAGGGATGTGATGATGTCCTCCTTGATGAGACAATTCAAACAGAGGCTGAATTAGGTGCATCTGATGAGAGTTGATTGGAAATTCCCTAAGATCAATTCCAACTCTGAGTTTATTCATTCCTAGGCCCTGCCTTCCACCAAATGCCCAATGTATGTCTGGCTCTGGGGCCCTCAGGGATGTGAGTTTGGACCAAGTCTAAGAGTATATCCTGAAGGATATATTCTAGGAAAGGTCCTAGAAATGGAGAGGGGATCCTTGGGCAATAGGTTTTTTTTGACATGACACTACTAAGCCCTCCTTCCCATGATGCCCCACTGAACTGATTGTTTCCTAAAGCCACCTTTACAGTAGTGGAAGTGGTGGTGAGCTGGTGTTTGAGACAGATTTTCAGTATTTGTGCTTCTTTTGTCTGTGTGAGGACCATTTCCTGCCTGACTTTTATCTGCAGAGTTAAGACTGATTTAGGATGGAGGTTAAGTATGTGAATTTTCTAAGACCTTTTTTTGTCCATATTGATTTGATGTGGTTTGATAGCTTGTCCACTGCCATGTGCAATGACATTAAGGGGCTTGAAGCCTAAAGGTGAGTAGAAAAACAACTTTTTTCATGGGAGTGATCATTCCCTGAGATTTATTTATCTTGTAGAAAGCCGTGGGTTATTTATCTCTCATCTCCCTAACATTGTCCCTCACTTTAGAAGGTCAACAGCCACAAAAGTCATATAGATGGGACCTTGGAACATAGGACCCCTACATTCCACTCCTGACACTAATAATGGGAGCCACTTCCTGACCGAGAAAGATTAGATTACCAGAAAAAGTTTTTTCCATTAACATTTTCTCTCATCATTTTTTCCTTTCAAATACTATGCTTCTATTAATTAGGCATCTCAATGTAATGATTCCAATTTATCACCCTCTGATATATTTTGTGATCTTTAATTTTATTAACAATATTTTGTGGTGTTCAGCAAAGAATAATATTTTTCAGGGGCTCTATTACCTGCATAAGTTTGAAAACAGCTGTGTGGGACCTTCCTTTGATTTATTCAACACCTACTCATTAAGTGTATATGAGTGTATACAGAGAGTTAATAATATAGGGAGGGAGCAGATCCATAGATTCTAAACATTCTAGTAATTCTAATGTTAAAACTCTGAAATACCTTGGAAATAAAATGGGATAAATATCGAACAAATAAGCGCAACATAAGATGTGATAGTTAACATAGGATAGTAATGGTAACATAAGATAGTTAAAAAGTCCAGAGGGTTCAAATAAAGCAATGATTTATCTCAATTGGGGAGTTAGTGATGAATTGTCATACCATATAATGAAGATCTGAAGACTGAGAAGGTGGAAATGCTATGTCAGCA
Organism: Mustela putorius furo; assembly: GCF_011764305.1. Lineage (NCBI taxonomy): Eukaryota > Metazoa > Chordata > Mammalia > Carnivora > Mustelidae > Mustela > Mustela putorius. Next base: position 26,616,866 of record NW_025421341.1, read on the forward strand.
CTCTCTGGGTATAAACAACAAAAACAGAGGTGTGAAGGGGAATGAATTGTGTTGGGGAAGATTGAGATGTCTTGAAATGATGGTACTTGGCAGGGTAAAGTCGGAAGATTATGTATGTTGAAGGTAAGTTGAAGCCAGTCATTCAGTAAATATTTATTGAATACTTTCTATCAGCTATATTTCTATTCCAGATTATGAGGTCCTTGAGTGCTATACTAAGGAGAACAGACCCCTCACTTTCATGCCGAAATCCAAAACCAGTGATTTAATTCTGTTTTTATTATTTATTTATTTATTTATTTATTTTATTTATTAAATCAGAATTCTTAAATTCTGATTTAAGTTTGGTAGATGTCTGGTAGTTGGCAGAAGTCTGGTAGATGAATTTGGAGAGAAGCAAGACCAAAGTATGGAGACTAATTGGAGAATAACAGAATAATCCAGATATAAGATGAATAGAGTTGGAAATGATGGAGTGGCAGTGAGAATAGAAAGGTGGTGTTGGTAGCAACAGCTGTATTTCCCATTGCTTACTACCTGTCATACAGGTAGTAAGCAATGTCATACAATGTCAAAATGTCATACAAAGCTTCATCAATATATGTCTTCAAAAGACTCCCCCGAATTCTTGACTGTGGAACATTATAGAAGAATCTAGGTTTTCTATTTTTCTTAATTCATTAATTAACAGCTATATATCACATACCTAAAGGATATTGGGAATACTGTTAAACAAGACAGACAAGGTATTTGTTCTATTTCACTGATATCTTCGTAGGAAAACATAAATGAGAGACCAAATTATATGTATATGTGTTGTTTTATTTTTTAAATTGTATTTTGGCTTACTACCTATGTAATGGCCCAAATATGAGTCGTTATAGCCATAATGTCATCATATAAATCTATACCTCCCAATCCTTCACCCCCAAGGTCCTGTGCCTTATTAATATTAAGGGAAGAATTTAAGGTCTAGTAGACAAAGGAGGTCCTTGAGGACATGTTTGTATAGCAATTGGGGACTGAATGTGTGTATTTATATAAAATGTTATTTTTGCATTTACAAACATGTTTCTAGTTTTCATAAGGTCTTGATTAGTAGTTTAGAACAAACTTCTGTTTTTAATTTTTTTTTTTTAATAAAGACTTCATTGATTTATTTGAGAAGAAGAGAGAGCACCCAAGTAGAGGGGGAGGAGCAGATGGAGAGGGAGAAGCAGACTTCCCATTGAGCAGGGAGTCCGATGGGGGGCTCCATCCCACAACCCTGGGATCATGACCTCAGCTGAAGGCAAACACTTAACCAACGGAGCCACCCAGGCAGGCGCCCCTTGGACAACATTCTGGATTAATGGTAACCAGACAACTAGAACAAAATATTTCTTTAAAGTATCTGGGTGAAGGATTAAGCCTCTGACTCTTGCTTAAGGCTCAGGTCATGATCTCAGGGTTGTGAAATTGGGCCTGTGTTGGGCTCAGGCTAGTTGTGGAGTCTGCTTAAGTTCCTCTCTCCCTCTTGGTTTGCCCCTACCCTGTGCTCTCTCTCTCTCTTTCTCTCAAATAAATAAATATATATATTTTTAAAGATATCTAGTTGAAAGCATGGGAGAACTTCCAAGGAAGCGAGAGCCAAGATATGAGAGAGAAGGAAATCCCAGAAAGGTGGGACATTGTGCTATTTTCCCTCTAAAGTTACCTGACAATTCCAGTGAAGATGATAAAAGAAATTAGAAAACAGAATAACTTTTGAGATGGTCAAAGGAATGAAAGCAAAAAATGGAGGCCAGGGACTGCCAAGGCAAAAAAATAAAAATAATAAAAAATAAAAAGCCCTAAAAAAATCACCAAAGCTTCTGTTGGGATTTTAAAGAGGTATATGCTGAGAATCAGAATGGGCTGAACATAAACCAGTTCTCATAGGGCCTGGGGTGTGCTTTACATCATGCTAATCTCTGATTCATTGGAGGTGATCTAGAATTGCTAATAATAAACTGGTGGCTGATAATGTCCAAAGCCTCGAATTATTTCTACAATTTTTCATGTGTAGCATCCATCACCCAAATAAAAATTATCAACTACACAAAAATAACCAACTATATGAATGGAAATTGGAATATGACATCAAATCACACAAAATAATAGATGGAAGGATGTTGCCCACAGGACATCAGATAATGGATCCCTACACAAACATTAAAAAAAGCTTTGTTTACTATGTCAAGGAAATAAAGAAAAGATAGAAAATCTTGGCAGAGAACATAAAACTATAAAAAAGAGCAAAATGGATGTTTCAGAACTGAAAAATACCAAAGAGAAATAATTCAATGAATGATCAATCATGGCTGAAAAGTGAATTAGCAAAATGAAAGCTAAATCAAAATAAAATATGTAGACTTCAGGGGCACCTGTGTATTTTGGTCAGTTAGGCAAAATAAAACATATAGACTTCAGTATAGAGGGACAACAAGATGGACTATACAGACGACAAAGAGACATTTGAGATATAGTGAAAATATTTAATATATGCATAATGAAAATTATAAAGAAGAGTTGAGAGAGAGAATAGAGGACAACAGATTTTTGAAGAGTTAATTGTTGAGTGTTTTATAAAACTGATGAAAAAACATCATGACATATTCAAGAGACATACCCCCAAAAAAGTAAGTAAAAAAAACTACACATAAGCTCTATTCAGTAAAAATGTGGAAATCCAGATTTAAAGGGAAAATCTCAAAAGAAGTTGGAGTAATTAATTACTGCTAAAGAGCAACAAAAAGACTTCCATTTCAAGAAGTCACTAAGAAAACACCAGTAAATAAAATCCATGTTGGAGAAGAGGAAGATGATGCTAATGATGAGATCAGAAATTAATGAATTTGAAAACAATCTTAAAAGAGAGAGAACCACCAAAGTTCAGAATTGATTCTTTTAAGAATAAAATCAATCAATATTTGATGAGATTGACAGGTAAAAATGAGAGAAGGCACAGAAAACCAAATTTAGGAATTAAAAGGGGGCATCACTGTAGAGCCCATATTATAATCAACTTTATACCAATTTATTTGAAATTTTAGATGAAATTTTAGGTGAAATTAATATGAATCTATATGAAATAGAAATAAATTCCTTAAGACACCACTTACCAAAGCTGACACAGAAGAAATTAAAAATCCTAATAGATTATACCTATATTTGCATTTAGAAACTTCTCTACAAAGAAAATTCCAGGCACTTAAATAAATAACATCAATCTTGTGCAAAATCTGAGAACAGTATAAAAAAAGAAATAACTTTTCAACCTGTTTTATGAGGCATATATAATTTTGATACTAATACCTAACAAAGATGTAGTAAGAAAGGAAAATTATAAGCTAGTATCATTTGTGAATGTGGATTGAAAATATTCTATAATTTAGCCATTCAAATTCCATGATATAAAAAGAAATGCATCACAACCAAGTATTGTTTATTTCAGGATTTCAGGTTGGTTTATCATTTGAATATTAATTGATGTATTTGCTACATTAGCATAATAAAATATCTACACTAGTTCAATAAGTACAGAAGAGTATTTGAAAAATATTAGACATCCATTCATTGTAAAAGAAAAATACTCTTACCAAACTAGCAACAGAAGGGATATTCCCTATTTGGGTAAAGAATATCTACCAAAAAACTAGAGTGCATCATACTTAATGCTAAGCTACCTATAACTTTCTGTTTGACATAGTAATGCAGAATAGGTGGACACCACCAACCCCTTTATTTAACATTGTCCTGAAGGTCCAAGCTACAGCCATATGGCAAGAAAATAAAAGGAAAGTCATAGGAGTAGAAAGGAAAAATAAGCCCATGATAATTTGAAGATTACATGATGGTATAACTAGAAATCTAAAAGATCTATAGAAAAATTATTAGAGTTAATAAGTGATTTTAGAAAGTTTGCTGGATAGAAGACCAATATAAACAATCAGTTGTATTAGGTATACTGGTCACAGAGAGTTAGAAAATGAAAATTTGAAGATTTATTTTTTTAAGTTGTCTCTCCACCCACCATGGGACTCAAACTTATAATATCTGAGATCAAGAGTCCCATGCTCTACTAACTGAGTCAGTTAGATGCCCCAGAAAATAAAAAATTTTAAATACCATATGCAATAGAATAAAAACATCAATCATAAAATGTCAATTCTCCCAAATTTATATATTCAATGCAGTCAAAATCCCAGCAGATTGTGTGTATGTGTGTTTGTAACGTGTGTGTGTTTGCAAACTGACAAGCTGATTCTTGAATGTACACGGAAATGTAAAGAGCCAAGCATATAGGATCAACTTAAAGAAGAAGAAAGAATTGAAGAACTTATTCTATTGCAATTAAGACTTAATATTAACTAGGATAATTAAGAAAAATGTGGTGTTGCAGAATGATGGGAAAAATATTCTCTTTTCAATAAACTTTGCTGTGTTAATTGGATATCCTTAAGTAAAGAAGGAAATTTGAGCCCTACACTATACACAAAATCAATTCCAGTTGTGTTTAAATCTAATTATGATAAAATTTGTAAAGGACAATATGGGGGACTATTTTCATAGTTTTGAGACAAGAAAAGATTTTTTAAGCAGGACATAATACCACTAATATAAAAGAAAATTCTAATAAATTAAATTACTTTAAAATCATGGGTTATTTTGTTGTTGTTGTTCTTTTAAAAATACCACTGACAGAGTAAGAAGGTAAACTTCTGTGGGAGAAGATGATTGCTACACATATAACTGACAATGTGCTTTTATATAGAATGCATAAAGGATTCCTACAAATTTATAAAAAAGAGAAACAACCTAAGGTTAAATTAAAAAAAGGTTAAACAAAAAAAAGTGTGTGCGAGAAAAGAGATGCAAACAGCCACTTTACAAAGAAGGATAAAAAAATGATCGATAAGCATTTGAAAAGGTACTCAATCTCAGTAACAATCAGGAAAATACAAAAGACAACCATGAAGAGATACCCTGATAGAACCACGAGAACAGTTCAAATTAATCAGACAGACAGTTCCAAGTATGGAGCAGTGGGGGCACTGTCACCATGTTGGGACACTGCATTATCTGTTAGAGCCAAATAAATATAAATGTCATTATATAGCAAATCTACTCTCCACAGAACTGCAGGCACAGATGCAGCAAGAAACTTGTCTAGGGATATTTGTTCTGGCATTATTTCATAATAGCCCCAAATTGGGAGAAAGCCAAAGGTCAATCAATATCAAAATGAATAAAGGAGCTGTGGTATACTCATGCAATGGAATACTATTTGGGAGTGAAAATTAATATACAGGTACACATAATAATATGAATAAATCTGTCAAACATAGTATTAAGCAAAGGAAGCCCTATGCATAAGGACACAGTCTACATGATTTCATTTCAACTTTAAAAACCAGGTAAGAGAAATCGAAGGAGTTGGAAGGCAGATGGGTATTTATATTTGGAGGGGAGGAAGGATTCTATTTCTTGGTCCACACTGGTGGATACACTGGTATGTTCACTGTGTAATAATTCGCCGATCTGTAGTCTTATGAATTGTACATTTTTCTGAATGTATGTTATAGTTTACTTTTTTTTGGAATTTAAGTAATTTTCAATTTCCCAAGAGAAGATTTATTTTGAAGGCACCCTATAGATTGCCAAAATGTAACTGCCTTAGTTCCCTGATTTTTAAAAAAGATTTATTTATTTTGTGGAGGAGCAGAGGGAGAAGGAGAGAGAGTAATCTCAAGCAGATTCCCTGCTGAGTGCAGAGCCCCAGGTGGGGCTCAATCCCAGGACCCTGAGATCATGATCTGACCCAAAATTAAGAGTTAGATGCTTAACTGACTAAGCCACCCAGGTGCCTCTAGCTCCCCAAACTTTATATTTTATACTTTGCCTTGAAGGTAAAAGGGAGAGGTGCAAAATTTGATTTCTTGCCACTATTTGTAGTTTTTGATTTAATAATCATCCCAGAATTTTTTTCTTTCAGATAATCTTTGATTCCTTTTTTCCAATTATACGTTACAATTTATAGACAAATCTCATTTTCTCTATTTATACTTATATCTTCATTGCCAATCACTTCCTAACCAGTCAGCTGTAGAACTCATTAAAATAATGTATAATTTAAACTAAATATGTGTTTATCATTAAAGAAAACCACATAAAGTTTTTTCTTCCTTGCAAAAAAAAAGAAAAAAAAGATTTGTTTTCTCGTGAAGTTCGAAAACATACTTCATTGGTTGCAGAGCCAGTTCTATTATAAGGAGAAAAATATTTAGCCAAGTTTTCATAGGGTGTTTTCCTTTTCTGGGCATATGTAGAACACACTGAATCTTTGGCTATTTTCTGGGATCATCCTAATGCAGTGTACAGAGGGGTAGGTGGGGTGGTCCCATGGTGGGTGGGAGGTAATTTGCTTGATGAGAAACTCAAATCAGGAAGCTCGAAAGGAAAAGAGGCTTGAATCCAAATTTTTATTTCCATGGCAGTGGCTGACTTTGACTTCCCTTCATGGTACTTCTGCCTGTTTCCTTGGAACTTCGGATATTTCCAACCAAACTGATGATGATGAAGAAACCATGGAGATTCTTGAGGCCAGCTTGCAGTATCAGTCAGCAGCCCAGCAGTCCTGCCGACAGGTGTTGTCAGGTTTGCCTTTGTGTTATGAAGTTTGACAAGAATGTTTATTGTGTGAAGGAAGAGGACATCAGATGATCCAGCCATCTTTCTGAGTTTTGCTGGGACCGCATGAAGCCAGATTCCAAGTTCTTTCAGTCGTCCTGTTGACAAAATTGGATAACCTCCTCAAAACAGGGCAGGCCGATTCCCATGATGCTGCACCCTTCACAGACATTCTGTTTGGCTGAGAGCCACTCTGCCTGCCAAATTCCAGCCTGGCTCCCCAGACACATGTGCTGCTGCCCTCTGACAGACCGAGGCTTTCCTTTTCTCTGACTTATATCTAGAGGTCCCAAGTCTGATCCAAAGATAAGCAGTATCTGACTGGGAATTTGTTGGGAATGCTGAAACTCAGGCCCCACTGTGAACCTACTGATCTTGCTTATGAACAAGAACCCTAGGTGGTCTCTTCACCCCGCCCATCTAGGAGCACTGCTTAGAGGTGAAAGTTTCCCAGAATGCAGGAGTAGAAAGACAGATGGAGGAATCTTGTGTTAATCTTCAGATATAAAAAATGCTTTTAGTTTGTTTGGAATGATGGAGAAACCCACTACCAGATGCTTTGGCACTTTCAGTCATATTTATAGTTAAGGTAAAACACTTTATTTATTTATTTATTTATTTATTTTCTGGTGTGATTAACATACAATGTTGTATTAGTTTTAGGTGTATAATATAGGGATTCAACAATTCTATGCATTACTTAATCCCCCGGACTATTTCAGCCATCCTACCACCCACCATGATAACCATCAGTTTGTTCTCTATGGTTAAGAGGACTATTGTTCTGTTTGTCTCTTTTTTCTTTGTTTTGTTTCTTAAATTTCGCATATGAGTGAAATCACATGGCATTTGTCTTTCTTGACTGACTTATTTTGCTTAGCATTATACCCTCTAGATCCATCCATGTTGCTGAAAATGGCCAGATTTCATTCTTTTTGCGTGGTGGAAGAATATTCCATTGTATATGTATATGTACACCTTCTTTATTCATCCATCTATTGATGGACAGTTGGGTTGCTTCCATACTTTAGCTATTGAAAATAAGGCTTCAAAAAACATAGAGGTGCATATACTTTTTGGAATTAGTGTTTTTGTATTCTTTAGGTAAATACCCAGCAGTGGAATTCCTGGATCATAGGGTAGTTCTATTTTTAATTTTTTAAGGAACCTCTATACTGTTTTCCACAGTGGCTAGAAAATCAAAACATTATTTTAACCCCTATTTTAAGAATTGGAATTTAGAGCATTATTTGAGAAATTATGCAAAGAACTCTGATATATATATATATTATATATATATATATACACACACACACACACATACATATACATGGCTTAGAGCCACTCTGCCTCTGAGATATATATATATATAAAACAAATAAAATAAAATAAAACTAAGTGCTATATATATATTTCTGGAATTTGAGGAAGAGATTATCAAGTACTTATAGGTATAGAAAAAAAGTTCAAGCTATACTATGAAGAGTTGGTTGTAAGTTAACTGGAGGATAACATTAGCTTCACAGCGCTGGTAAAGAAAAAGTTTGCAAGAGAAAATAGACACAGTAATATTAACACACAATGTTCATTATTATTCTTAAAATTATTAATGGTAATGTTATATTCCAGGTACACAGTGTCTACCCTATGAGGTAAGTACTATAGTTATCACTGATTTACAGGTGAGGAGACCGAGGATCACAGTGGTTAAGTAATAGATCCAAAGTAACCCAGCCAGGAAGTGTTAGAGCCAGGTTTCAAACCCAGAAAAGCTGGGCCTGGTATCCCTCCTTTTAGAACCACTGGATCATGTTGTCTTTCAGCTTTGGGAGTTTAAACTTCTGAAGTTCCTATCAAAGGAGTCCCAAGAGTCATGGCCATACCAATATTAGGGCTTTCAACTGCTGTGAACGTCTTAGACACATTGGGTCATCTCCCTAGGTAGATCCCTGGCTTTAGCCATTGGATGATACCATGCCAGCTCAGATGCATCTGTGCTGCTATGTCCCAGCTCAGGTGAGCACTGAATGTCTCTCTACTTTGCACTCCAGGGCTGATGACTGTCAGGCCTGGGAGCAAGGACAGCCTATAAGTGTAGGAGGTTTGATGACCCTTGGGCAGCTTTCCGTCAGTGAGGTGCCGGAACCATCCTCTTATCCCCCAAGTTCTCAGCCTTCCAGTTCTAGGAGGCATTCTGTTTGCATCTCCAAGACCCATTAACCTACAGCAGTGATGTCCCTAATACACCATACCAGTGGCCTTTCTGCCTTTCTTGTCTCTCATTCTCCCCTATGCCTTTACTCTGGCTTCTGGGAGCCACCTCTCAGATTAACTACCCATCCTTGAATGCTGCTCTCAGACTTTACTTCTGGGGAACCCAACTGAGGTGCTGACTCAAATAGCAATAGGGATCAGGTAGGTAATGAAAATGCTTGAAGAGAACCAGTTAAATTTCTAGATAGACACACTTACACAATGAAATAATTTCAGCTTTTATAAAGGAACATGTGATCATTCAATTTTCCTAAAACTTTATGGCCATTTTGATCTAGTTTTGCTTTTCCCTCTTTTGATAGAGATGTAGGTAGAAGAAATATTCATTTTAATTTAAGTTAAAGAAAAAACAACAATGTAATGATAAAAGGCAGCAGAGTGAGTTGGTCTCAGTATCAGCCTTCTTTCTGGGATTCTACCTTGAAACACTTTGACTTATTCTTGTAGAAGAATAAATAAATGATTTATACCTGAACTTAATAACATTACATTTCTTCAAGTAAGGTTTTATAGTCAGTCATCTTGCAGTAATCCAGTAATCCAGTAATCCAGTAATCCAGCTTGGCCTCAGTTTGTCACCCTGAGGGAGAATTAGAGGTCTGACTCTACTTTTAGATGCACTGGGTACATGAAGTCTGCTGCCAGAACATCCGGGTCAGCCATGGGTTTGACCAATTAAAGGTCCCTTTGGGTCAACAGCATCTTGTTCTGATAGCATTGTCCTAGAGGAGGATATTTCACACAGTCTCCTGCTGCTCCATGGAATCTGGGACACCAGTTTTCTTGAAGGAATGCCTTGTTATGTAAGTGAACCACAGGGAGGCAGAGACAGGAAGCATTCTTCATGGGAGGTTACTCTGAGGACCCAATGCTGGTGTCTAGGAAGAGTCACAACTAGACTTGAGTTCATCTGTAGTGCTCTTCAGGCCCAGGATCTTGGGGATCTGAAGAGAGTTCATTATCTCTGTGTTCTTGACGTTCTTGACCTTTAATTCTCAAGGACCTTGCATCTGTTGTCCTTCTATCAGACACTTCTCTGGCCTTCCCCCACCCAATTCTCTTCCAGTTTTCTCTCAGTCAATTACTTTGCTCTCTACTCAGTTCCACCAACAAGCCTGAAACATAGCAGCTAGCCCTGACATTGCTTGCCCTTAGCTCCTATAGCTAACCCTCCTCAAGTCCTAGGGATTTGATTCCACCCAGCTTTTGAATCCCTCTCTCATACCCACTGCCACTGGCCTTTGCTGATGACCATTACATCTTGTCAAAAGTTTCCATACCTGCACTGGCCCAGTTCAGGCTGCTATAACAAAATACCATGGGCTGGGTGCCTTAAACAACAGACATTTATTCCTCCCAGAGCAGGGAAGCTGGGAAGTCAAGGACCAAGCTGCCTTCTCACTGTATCTTCAACATGGCAGAGACGGGGAGACAGAGAATGCACATATGCTCTGGTGTATCTTCCCTTTCTTATAAGGCCACTAATCCCATCAGAGAGCTCCAACCTCACAGCATCATCTCAACCTAATTACCACCCAAAGGCATCACTTCCTAATACCATTACCTTGGAGTTTACAATTACATCGGGGGTCATCATATAAATTTTGGAGGATGTAAACATTTAGTCCATAAAACTGGTCTTAAAAAATGCAAATTTGATTATATTACCTCACTATCCTGCATGACCCATAGCCAGGCCTTTCCCCATCACATAGTATGTCCTAACATCACTGTTCCTCTCCCATTTCTCTGAAGTCCATATGCCCTATTACCACTGGGCTTTCCCTGTGCCTACACTCCTGCCTTCACCCCTTCGCTGAGTAAATTCTTACCCACACTTTGGAGCTCAAGAGTTTTTTCCTCAAGGAAGGCTTCCCCTCCTCAGATCAGGCTAATAATAATAAAGTTGTGATTGATGTATATTGTATTAGAAATGACTAAAATTGATTGACCCCTATCCAGGGCTTCCATGGAAGCATCTTGTGTTTAATCTCTGCAATGACACTTTAAGGTATAGTCTAGAGTTCTCATTTTACAAATAAGCAAATCAAAGCAAAGGGGATTTAGTCACATGACCAGCAAACCATAGCAATTTTCTTACACACCTTTACTGCACCTTGAAGCTTTTTAAAAATAGTACTTGTTAGGATTTATAACTACATATTAATTTTTAAAATTTTATTTATTTTTATAAAATTTTTATAAACAAAAAAATTATTTTCTAAACTTCAGAAAATTGATGTTCATCTTTTCACTGGACCTTCTGGTCTCAGATGGCAAGGACATTTTGGCACTTGTGTTTACTTACCTCTGAATTTCAGGGATCTAGCACCATGCCTGGAGTATGGCAGGTAGTCAATAATAGACTGCTTTTGGAATTTTTTTTACTCAAATCGTTGTGCAAAATACCGTTCAACAGGAACAAGATTCCTGTTGTTCCTAAAAAAAAAAAAAAAGAATAGAAAACAGTACAGAGGTATATAGAATATTGCAAAGTGTCCCTGAAGAGCCATTTTCCTTAATGTTATTATATTACAAGATTTTAAGAGTTAGGGTGAGGGGCAAATAAAATATAGAGGGGAGTGATGAGTTATTCCTAAGAAGTCAGAGGTCTTTGCGCCTAGCCTTAGTGGAAAAGATCCTGAAAGTGAATCCTGATTGGCTAGGTTTGGGTCATGTGCCCACACTAAATGAGTCACTTTGACCCAAAGATAGGAGTTCTGCGATGAACTAAGCCTGCTTGTGCCCACCCTTATGGCAAGGGAGGTGTTTTCTGTCAGCAGCTTGAAGATGGGCTGGTTTAGAAGCATCACAGACAACCCAAACCAAGAGCTTCTGCATAGTCTCATAACAAAACTGGCTTGGTAAAGATGTTGGGCACATACTACCTTAGTGAACAATGCTGCCTAAAATCACCTTTTTGTTCATAATTTGTTCTCTATGTATCTCTGTCTGCTGCAAGATAATTATTTATGCTGGTTTATCCAGTAGTTATATTTCTTAGTGTATATCTATCAATTGACATCCTAGTTTGTACACCAGCCCTGTGCAATGTACTTAGGGACATATTTCCTTTTCAGTGTGCTAACAGTTCAGGGTGATTAGCCTATAAGCCCAAGTCCACTCATGATGAATTCACCAAGGTGATACTACCCAATTTTTTGGTGGGAGGGAGTCCCCATATGGAGCTCAAGAACATCACAACTGCATCTCACTACTGACGTTCAACTTTCCATACACTGTAAATATGAGCAGGAAATTAAACAGGTTTAGGAATGTGTCTCCAGCAGTCAGGTCCAGATGTGATCCAGGGCTGATCTCAGAGTTCTGAAAATCTTCTAGGTGTGTTTGCTCTTTTACTTTGTCCTTTGGTGTATATAACTCCCCAGGAGGGTGGGGGCCTTGTCTGTGTTGTACAACCATATCCCCAGTGCTGAGTCCAGAGGTAAATGACGCCTGACATCTTCCATTCTGACTTTCCTTCTACCCCCCTTCCTGCTGAGGCAGAAGTAGTTTAAAAAATTCCAGGACTCCTAGATTCTGGATGCACATTTTGTCCACATTTTTTGTAATGTGTCTCTCTATTAGTGATGTCTTAGAATGCAAATCATGCTGAAGACTTCTAGTTCTTCCCATTGTGCTGCTGGACTTTGTAACAGTACATCAATGACCACATTGATTTTTGCATGTCCTCAGCAAAACTATTTTATGCCTTCCAACAGCTAGTCCAATGGCCGAAGACTTCTCTGTACCTTTTGGAAGCAAAGGGTTTGTTAAAATTGGACAAAGAGCACACAGCTTCCTGCCGCTACAAGGTCAGCCTTGGCAAAAACAGTGGTGAAGGTATACCAAAGCTTTCAAGACAGCACGTTCTCACTGGCTGAACGGGAGAATTCCAGACACCCTGCTGAGGGCTGCAGCCAGTTCACACAATTAAGTTGAAAAATACCACTCAATTTTCACACTGACATTTCTTTTGCTAGGCAGTTCCCTCCCCCAGTTTGTTGTTGCTGTTTATTCTTGAGGAAAATAAAAAAAGGAAAAAGAGCAGAAACATTCTTAAAAAGCCCAATCAATGATTCTGAGGATGCACTGACACCTGAATCATGGAAGAAATCATTCTTTTAGAATATCCAGTCAGCTTTGAACTATAGCAACAACAGAGCAAAACCAGTTTCTAAGTGTTAGTTTCTAAAATGAATTCCAAAAAACAGCAGAGGAAACAGGAGGTTCTTCAAGGACTCCACAAGTGTTTGATTTGAGTTCTTATTTTTTTTTTTTTAAGATTTTATTTATTTATTTGACAGAGAGAAAGATCACAAGTAGGCAGAGAGACAGGCAGGGCAGGGGGGGCGGACGGGGGGGGGGGCGGACGGGGGTGGAAGCAGGCTCCCTGCTGAGCAGAAAGCCTGATGCAGGGGCTCGATCCCAGGACCCTGATATCATGACCTGAGCCAAAGGCAGAGGCTTAACTGACTGAGCCACCCAGGTGCCCCTGATTTGAATTCTTAAGGTTTTAAATTCTTCCAAGATTGCAATATTTACATAGCCAAAGGTAATGTATTTTAAATATAAATATATGGAGGCCATTGATCAAGTATTCATTTGTACTGACAGGTTTGTGTTTTTTTGCATAGGAATAAGTTATGATGCTTCTTCTGAACACTTATTATCCTGAGCTTGCAAGGCAAATAATGAAATGACCTTTATTATTTACAACTCCTTGTGTGTCTTGAGTAAGGATTTCCTTTATATCATATTGCTGACAATATTCAAGACAGACAAGGAGTTATAAATATTAAACATATATGTTAAGTATATTAATATATATATTTAAAATATTAAATAAATATATCTATCTCAATTAGTTGTAAGCTTAAACTGTGAGAATTCTTTTATTGCCATTTATGAGCCTGGGCTCATATTTTTGTATTAAAGAAAAGGAAATTATTTTTTCATTAAGTGGCTTTATAAGCAAATGCTATAAACCTGAACCAGTAAAACAAATTTATCCTAATAAGATACGTCTTTATTATAAATATCTAAGACATTTTTAGAGCTTTGTAGCTGAAAGATATTTTTTAGACACTAGATTATATTATTCCTAAAATTGTCAAGTTCTGAAATTACACGATTCTATGATAAGTCTAAAACCATGAAACGAGTTAGTGATTTTCTAGTGAGGTTATTCTTTATCAGTGATTATAGTGTACCCTTTAGTTAGAATATTTTTGGTTTGTGTTTCAGTGGTCTGTTGTTATGTTGCGAGACATCCCCAAACTCAGTGGCTTAAAACACGTGAATTTTATTATTTTTATGATTCTGCGGATTGACCGGGTGGTCTCACTGAGGCTCACTCATGCAGCTGCTTTTAGCTGGTGGAATTTCTGTGATGTGGGCCCAGCTGAATTCCTCTTGCTTGTGGTGTTACATCCCAGCTGTCTTTATGGCACGGCAGTCTCAAGGGGGTATTCCAAGAAAACAAGCATTGATACACAAGTTTTATCAAGCTTCTATTCACATTCTATTTGCTGAAGTTTCATGGGCCAAAGCAAGTCCTGTGGCCAAGCCTAGCATCAATGTGGTCGGGGAAAACATGAAGACATGGATACAGGGAGGGATAATCCTTTGGGCACTATTAGTGTAAAAATTTACCACAGTTTTCAACTGACGGAATTGTAAAAGAGTCTGCTAAACTATACACAACCTCAAAAGACTATGAGGCAGGAGGATGGCTGTTATAATAATGGCTCCCATGAATAACAATTCCCTGTGTTCACGCTCTTTGTGGGATGGTGCTCATGTGTCCCGCGAAGAGGTAGATAATATTTCTCTCCCTTGAATCTTGCTGGCCTTGCAATTTGCTGTGACCAGTAGCATGTGATTGATATAATGTTGTAGGAGCTCCGGATTCCAAGCCTCAAGACGCCTTGAAGCTTCTGCCTTCATGTTCTTGGGACTTACATGCCATGTAAAGAAAGGTGGGCTGATCTACTGAACGATAAGGGACCATGAGAAGAGGGAGGTCCTAGTCTTCCAGTCATCACACCAGAGCCTCAAACATGGGGATGAGGCTTCACAGACCCTCCAGGCTCCCATTGATCCACCAGATGAACTCAGCCACGGGGGCAAGTCTAGGTGAGGCTACCCAACCATCCCCAAGATCTATAAGAAATGATTTGTTAGAGTGATAGATAACTGTTACAGGGAGTCGATATTAAGTCTTACTTACTTCTCATAGTGTGGAGTAGTTATTCATTTTCTTTTACAAAGAAGGAAACTGAGACCCAGAAAGACAGAGTTTCTTGTTGAAGGTCAGTCAGCTAAACAAGAGCGATGGCACAGGTCTGCTAACTTGTAAAATAAGATTTTTCTGTTACATATTAAAGCTAATTTTGGAAGATTAAAAATTCAGTTTTTTTCTTTCTGAGTAAAGATTATTTGAATCCAAGTTTTACTTACTTTCTTTTTTGGGCAAAACTAGCCTAAAAGCTGATCCTTGGCATTATGTCCTTTGGCTGAATGTTTTCTCTTTCCTGGACTGATTTTTTGGGGCCAAATTTCTAGAAAATCCCACAGTCTTCAGAAATGAAAGAGCAAGTTTGGATTTAGCCCTGAGAAATAAAGGGTCAGTCAGAATGGTATGATTAAGTTGATCTTACCAGTAGAAGGGTTTTGAAAGTCTTTCTTTGAAAAAACAAGAGAGGGGCACCTGGGTGGCTCTGTCTGTTAAGCATCTGACTCTTGATCTCTGTTCAATTCTTGATCTCGGGGTCTTAAGTTCAAACCCCATGTTGGTCTCCATGCTGGGTGAGGAGCCTACATAAAAACAAAAAGCACAACGAAACAAAAAAATAATCAAGAAAGTTCCAATAACCAAGATATCCTGGCCTGAAATATTTTGGCCTTATTTTTCTTTGGTGTTTTGGTTTTAATGGAATGCTTGTGTCTTACATCTTTTTGAGTTTCTGGAGTTTATATGATATAGACATAGGTCACAGGAGTAGGCATCATTTAGTGACAGGTATACGTATGCTGCTATGTATAAAATATTTTTTGCGGGAGCCTGGGTGGCTCAGTGGGTTAAGCCGCTGCCTTCGGCTCAGGTCATGATCTCAGGGTCCTGGGATCGAGTCCCGCATCGGGCTCTCTGCTCAGCAGGGAGCCTGCTTCCCTTCCTCTCTCTCTCTGCCTGCCTCTCTGTCTACTTGTGATCGTTCTCTGTCAAGTAAATAAATAAAATCTTAAAAAAAAAAATAAAATAAAATATTTTTTGCTTTCCAATGATATAGCTGTTAGAGCAATGCAAACACTATTTTGGAGACTCCGAATAATGTGGAAGGTATGAATAAGGATGAAGATAATCTGGGGACAGGGCCATTATGAGTGAAACTTGGCTCACCCAGGATGCCACATTTACTGATTCTGATTCACCAAATTCATTTTCCTCTTAAGGGCCTCACTTTGAGAGAATCAAAATCATATGCAGAGTTAAAAAAAAAAAAAATCTTCTTTTGTTATTGAAGTGTTTTTTTTTCTACAAACACATTGGGAGGGCATTTTTTTGTAACCACATAAGACACAGCTAAAATAACATTGTCTGAATATTGCTGAGAGAGAAAGTGTGTTTAAGGAAGAGTTGCGTGATTCCATCAAGAAGAATTAATTTCTGTTTTCAGAGAAAGCTGGGCCAGAAAGGAGTTCTGGAGAGCAACAAGAGCCAAAGGAAGAAAAGAGCCCTGCGTACCATCTCTGCTCTTCTCCTCCAGAGGAACCATGGATAGCCAGAGGGGAGGGTGTAGGAGCAACCAGGCTTGGAAGGAGAGTACCCACCAACCGACCCCAAATTGGGTCTGTGAGAAAGTTTTTTCCTTCCTCTTCTCAAATGTATCTAGCTAACTGATTTTTTAGGGATCTGATACATCTCAAAAGATGTTTAAAAAAGCTAGGAGTGAAAGGCTCTCTAAAGCATGTTATCCCCCCATCAAAGAAGAGGCCATGTAGTGCTAACGGTTCCCAAAGAATGTATCAGCTTCCATAAAACTAACAAATTGAAAACATGGTTTTAGCTTTAAATAGAATGAAGTTGCATGATGGGTCAAACAGCCTTGATTGATAAGGAGTCCAAAAACCCCTGAAGAAAATGCTGGTTAGCCAAACTGTTCTCAGAAAGTTTAAATACTTGGTATGGGCAGTAAGACTCTCCAAAGGACAAATGGGAGAAATTATCATCCCAGGAGGTTGTGTATAGTTAACTGCAGTGGCTAATGCAAGTGTGGGGACAGATCGGAATTGTCTGAACATTAGAGGGGGTGGAAAAATCAGGGCTGCCTCCTGTAATTCTCTTGTCTTTCCTAATTGGACACATCACCCTACTTCCTTCCTTAAATGCTGAACATATATTTTAAATGTTTCAATTAAACTTTCTGGGGACACATATATGGCTCAGTCCAGCTATGAGTTGAAGATTCATATTCGGTTTACATATTGATTGCTGACAAATATTCCTAAATTAGTGGACATAACCTTCACTATTTAAAAATTTCTAACAGGTAAAATAAAATTGAAAAAAATTGCACATTTAAATAGTTTTTTACATTGAAAACCATTTGATTGCTTGAAAATATTAAGGTTTTTAACTAGATGTTTTAGAATTACTATTGATGCTTGGTATCACACATAATACAGCATGCATTTGTACATTAGTTATGTTTCTCCCATTTCCTACCCCTTTCTTAACTCCTGCTTGCTTCATTCCTCAGTCCCTAACATCCCACCATGATCACTAGACTAGCAAGTCTTCAGTTTATATTTGCAAAACTATGGATCATTCCCATGTTAAGATCGGGGCCATTACTACATTTGGGCTTCAAATAGTTTGAGTGATTCTGATTGATGTTAGTGATAATATCGGAAATTTTTAAAACTTTCATGTTTTATCTGAAAGTAAATGGCCATGAGAAAACGGGCAGAATCTTTATATGAAATAATGGGATATTTACTACATAATAAGAAAGTAAAACAAAACTTTTAAACAAAAAAGCTGAACAAACTGGGAAAAACACTTGCAACATGACTGAATCCTTCTTGTTAGACCTATAAATCAAAACTAAAAAGGTGAACTTCTTGATAGTAAAATAGTCAAGTTACCAAAAAAAGGTGAAATGTAATCCTATTTTTCTAAAATAAATATGTATACTATAATACATATAAGAAAACCACCCCAAAACAAAAAAACTCAGAGGTGCCTAGGTGGCTCAGTTGGTTGAGTATCTGACTCTTGGTTTTGGCTCAGGTCATGATCTCAGGGTCCTGGGATTAAGCCCTGGGCTGGGCTCCACACTCAGCTGGGAGTCTGCAGAGGATTCTTTCCCTTTATCCCTTCCCCTCTGCCCCACTTGTGCACACACACTCTCTTTTTTTCTTTAAAATAATTAAATAAATCTTAAAAAAAAAAAACAAGAAAAGCTCAAATGAGGTTTTGGGTGCTCTTTCTGATGATCTTTTTGATGTTTTACTGTATTTCCTAAATTCTATACAATGAGCATATATTGCTTTTGTAACTAAATTTTATTCATGGAAAAAAAGTTATTTTTAAAAGCAATGAAAAAAATACAACCACTAACATGCCACAGATGTGAGCAAAACCTGGTGTTGTTATTGAAACCTGGTGTTGTTATTTCTATTACATGCCTATTCACCTGTTCAGAACAGTTCTCATGGGAATATTTTCTTAAACGTTGGATATGTTTTGTTATATATATGAGCAACTTTGGTCTTTAGGGACATGGTTGAGGAAGCCTGAACAATTTTGACTACAGTTCTGCCATAATCTAACTTTGGAGACTTTCTCTAATCTGTAAACTGAGAGAGTTGGCCACGGATTTTTCAAGCTCTAGTTGGTTTCTTAAAAAGCTTCTTAACTTTATTTTGTAATGAGATTAATTTTCAAAGGAAATCTCAAGACACTCGTAATAAAAAGAGTGAATTTTTTTTTCCTGCTTATATTCTATGTGATACAACTGAGGAGGCCATAGAAAATTTACAACATTCTTGGCTTAAGAAACTCTTAAAGAATTTCTCAGTGCTGCTCCTACTTCCAAACAGGATCTGATCTCTTTTTAAAAATTTGCCTTTCTTTTACTATATAAGTAATATGTTTTACTTTAGAAAAATTGGAAGAGTTAGATAATTGGGAAAAAAAAAGTCAGCTATAATTCTAGCACCCAGAAATAACCACTGTTAATAGCAGAGTGTATATCAACACATACATTTACAGAAGTCTTAATCAAAGAATTCACAATTTTTTTTTAAGATTTTATTTATTTGTTTGAGAGAGAGAGAGAGAGAGAACAAGGAGGGGGAGGGACAGAAGGACAAGCAGACTCCCAGCTGAGTGGGGAGCCCAACCTAGGTCTTGGTCCCAGGAACCCAAGATCATGACCTGAGCTTGTCAGAAGCTTAACTGAGTGACCCACCCAAGTGCCCCCCCCCCATGTCATGATGTCTTGAATCTGCTTTCTGTTATCAAATAATATGTCCTAAACACTTTCCACAGGAAGTGTGTATCTCTATAGTAATTTTTTTTTTAAGATTTTATTTATTTATTTGACAGAGAGAGATCACAAGCAGGCAGAGAGGCAGGCAGAGAGGAAGGGAAGCAGGCCCCCTGCTGAGCAGAGAGCCCCACGCGGGACTCCATCCCAGGACCCCGAGATCATGACCTGAGCCGAAGGCAGTGGCCCAACCCACTGAGCCACCCAGGCGCCCCTCTCTATAGTAATTTTTAATGGAACCAATGGTCCATGTCATTAGTTGCCTTTAAATAAACATTTAAATGGCTTTCCATTTTCCCTATATCTGTTTTTCACTATTATAAATTACTCTACAATAAACAACTTGTAGATACATTTTTGAGCATTTGTCTTATTACTTCCTTTAGGACATATTCCAAAAAGTGGAATTTCCAAGGTAAGTGAAGCAAGTGTTTTTGGAACTGTTTACTGATAGAAGAAAGAATGACTTCTCAGTATTGTTTTAATGTACTACACAGAAAGCCGGTGAGGTAGAAGATATTTTCATATATTTATCAGTTGTTTGCATTTTTCCCCTTGGAATTTTCCCATGTGGTTATCTTGCAATTCCAGGGGAGACTCTGGACTCATTTTTGGCTATGTGAGTCAGTGTGGAATTGTCCCTAATATTTCATCTTTTCACCTTATTTAAGTCTGGTTTTGTCTAAACCTTAGGAAAATTAGGAGCCTAATACCCAAATTCTTACATATGATGCTGACTTTTTCTAACCCATTGGAAAGTCTTTTGTTTCAATCTTTCAATAAAATGTAATGCAGCCACATCTTTCAAAATGTGACAGGACAGGAAAGATATTGTCAGGTTGAGGTGGGGCATAGAAAGGGACAAAAGAGATGGAACTCTTCTAGCTAAAAGGATTGAGAGGTAATGGGATTAAAGGGGTTCTCTGCTTCAGTGATTTTCAGGCTTTTACTCTATGAATGTCCAGAGAAAGTCTCCAGAAAGCAGAAAAGAATACGCAGGTCTTCCCAAATGTGTTTGTGTCCCAGGGTCATTTTTTCACTTCTTTGCATTTGGGATAACACAAGCGAATAGTGGTAAAGAGCAAGGCTGGATCGGTGTAGACCTTTCACATACTGAAAAGTCAGCTCCAAATGCATGTCTCACTCACGGTGTGTTGGGAACATCATCAGTCTGTGTGAAGTATGAAATGGTGATGATAATGGTTATTTTTTTGAAGATTTAAAAAAAAAGATTCATTTTAGAGAGCGTGTGTGTATGTGTGTTGTGTGTGTGTGTGTGTGTGTGTGTGTGTGTTAGAGAGAGCAGGGGGAGGAGAAGAGGGAGAGGGACAAGCAGACTCTGTGCTGAGGGGGGAACCTGACATGGGGCTCCATCCCAGGACCCTAAGATCATGACTTGAGCCGCAATTTTGATGCTTAACCACTGAGCCACCTAGGTACCCCTGGTGATGATAATTATTATTACTCAAAACATACCTCTACAGGATCTATGTTTGCTTGAGTAAAAGGAGGTGTCCACTTCCTCACTACCCAAAAAACTCTAAAAGCAGAATGCTAAAGCTGTGAGGCTTTTTGGAGTATCTCCTGTGCCTCAGTTTCCTTATCTGTTCAGTAAAACATGTGGGTGAGTGAAATGTCTTGTCCCAGAGCCACATACTCAGAGTGGAAAAAATCTAGCTTCCTAAGTCTAAACCCGGCTGGCTCTGCCTTATAGCCATTATCTGTGGCTGCTTTGGGCCTTGGTTCTAACACCCAGCCGGTGTGTGGGACACCACCCTGATTTGAGTTTACCCTGAACCAAGGTTAGGCTGTGCCGCTCCTGAGCCCTGATGCATTTACAAGATGTGTCTGGTCAGATTACAGAGTTTATTACGATAGTTATTACATTTTCTAGTTTACACTTACAGAGATGACAAAGCTGACTGTGACTTGTGTGTAGGGCCCATAAGAGTAATTATTGCTGGGAAATGAGATTTCTGTTTACACCAAGAAGCACACTTCTAATGAGAGATGTGGAATTTTGCAGCTTCTCTGTTTTTGCAAAATACATGCTTGGTGAAAAGATATTTCACAGTCCAAAGCCTTATATACTTCTGACTTCTTAAACTTAATTTGTTCCTTCTAAACCCATGTCAATGACCTTACGGGAGGGGACTCTTCTTGGAGAACTCTGCATTTCAGATAAAACAGGAGATGTGCATGGGCTGTAAAAAAGAGAAAGCAAAGACCAAATTCCATGTCTGGAAGCACAGTTCCTGGAACCTGTGAGTCAGGCGGTAGAAGTTTGTACTTTATTTTGAAAACATTCCCGCTCATGGAGAACAGTGTGCAAACTGCGAGCAGCATCAGGGACTTTGCAGAAAACTCTTCCGATAAAGCGAAGGTGATAAAGTCCACCAGCCCCTATTCGCTATGGAAGTTTCAAAGGCTTCCTTTGAGCTGCTCTCGGCTGATAAGCTATTTCATGTTTTTCAAGTTCCCATAGTGAGGAAAACATTCAAGTGTGTAGTCTACAAAATTAACTGTCTGACTAAAGCCTGCGGAGGTGGGCTCTGCAATTCAACTTCCCGCCTCCCCAGACTCACGTCTGGGCCCACCCCTCCCCTCAACTCTGATCCCTTGCTGCTACCCTATAAGGATCTGCTTGAGTCTGTTCATTCTCTTTAGTGTTCTGCGAACATTCCTTGATCTTTCCTGCCTTTTTTCACAATGTTCCTCATGTCGAGGAGGTACTCCAGGGTTTCTCTGGAGAGAAATCTGTTTCTCAGGTACAGACAGAACTAGTGCTTATGGAATGAGTTTGGGGACCAGGCACTTCTCCAGGGCACATCAGTGTAAATAAGACAACCCTCTTCCCTGCAAGGCATTCCCACTCCAGTGAAATCCAAAGCCCTCTTTCTCACTCCCATCCCTTGTAATCCTTTTGTTGGCAGATTTAACATAGTGCTTACTTTCTAAAGCTTTCTGTTTCCAGCCACTATTGGGATTGTCTTTGGAAGTTTCCCAAACTTTAGTGTTGGGCTACTTCTTCATGAAGGTGAAAAAATACAGTCCTTGAAGTACAAGTATTTATTTAAATATTTACTTCAGGGTGCCTGGGTAGCTCAGTTGGTTAAACGACTGCCTTCCGCTCCAGTCATGATGCTGTAGTCTCAGGATCCAGTCCTGCATCCGGCTCCCCGCTCAGTGGAGAGCAGGCTTCTCCCTCTGACCTTCTCCCCTTGCTGTGCTCTCTTTCTCTCTCTCTCATTCTCTCTCTCAACTAAATAAATAAAAAAAAAATCTTAAAAAAATAAATATTTACTTCATATTTGTCTATAGATTTAGTCTTTTTAAAATTAATTAAATTTAAAAGGAAACATCACTATTTCATGAATTGAAAACCAGGATTACTCTCCCTAAATAAAAAGTAACTATAGAGAATACAATGAAACCAAAACATTATCATTAAATGCTAGCAAGAAGTGAAAGGATGCTGTAAGAGTCGTATTTGTGAAAGCAAAAACCGGAAGCAGTCCAAATGTCCAGGATAGTACAAGAGATAAATAAATTGTGGTATATTCACACATGAGGAAACCACACAGCAATAAAAAAGAACAAGGTATTATAACATCCAGTTGGGTGACTCTCCCAGACATAATGATAAATAGAAGACACTCAGTATGTTCTAGATGATACTCTTTCTATGAAAATCAAGAAAGAGATTGAAGCCCTCAAGCTTGCTTTGTCAGGATAAAGTAGAGAAGGAAGGATCGTGAAATTTTAAAGATTCCTCATCACACCACACACCCTTCTGGAACGTAAATGCCGTGGGCAGGAATGCCATCTGCTTTTTCAGTGCTGTATCCCCAGTGCCTAGAATGGTACCTGGCACGTGGGAAATACTAAGGAAACATTTGAATAAATGAATGGATTTTCTTTGTCTGGAGGTTATCTCTGCAAACTCATCATTCTTCTTCTTTTTTTTTTTTAATTGAGGTATAATTGGCATATGCCATTTTATTAGGTTCAGGTGTCCAATGTAGTGATTCAATATTTGTACACACTGCAAAATGATCACCGTAATAAGTCTAGTTACCATTTGTCACCCTATAGAGTTACAAAATTTTTTTCTTATGATGAGAACTTCTAAGATTACTCTTAGCAACTTCCAAACATGCAGTATGACATTATTGACTACAGTCACCACACCGTACATTGTATCCCTCCGACTTATTTCCTTTACAGCTGGAAGTTTGTTCCTCTTGACCCCGTTTCCCACTGTGCACACCTGCCAAACCCCCTCACCAGTAATCTCCATTCTATTCTCTGGATCTATAAGTGTTGTTTCCTTTGTTCATTTGCTTTGTTTTGTTTTAGGCTCTTCACATGAGTGAGATCATACAATATTTGTCTTTTTTCTGACTGCAAAGTCCTCATTCTCGAATCTGTGTCAGCTGGGAAGGGTTGTGAATCCTTGTTTCACACTTTCTGACATCTGAACAAAAAAACGCTTCAAGAGTCCATTTTTGCAGGTGTCTGCGGTGCTCTCTAGTCACCGGACTTCAGTGTGCACAGGCTCTTCCACCTTCGGTAGGTCCGCCATCCCCAAACTCTTCTCCTGAAGTAGCTACTTGGACAAAGAACAGTTGAGCTTTCACCGTGAGCCCTTCTTTCATCCTGAATACACAAAGCACTTATGTGGGGACATATCCAAGTTTTGCTGAAGTTCTAGCCTTTGTGATTGATCCTTTCAGAGAAAGAGCCGTGTAGCCAGGTGTGTTTCCGGGCTGGAAGACATATGGTTTTCTTTGGCTTTGCTGGCTTTATGCTTGTGGGAAGGTAAGACCCTTTCCATAAAGAAGAAATGCTGGTGCTACTTCAGAATAGAAACAAAACCCTAGTATGCATGAGCTGTTTGTATCCTTTTTCTTGACATTCCGAGTACAAGAAGCTCAAGGTAAGCAGATATATGCCAAAATCAAAACAGTGAGCATTTCACTTTTTTAAAAATTTCTACTCTGATCAATGCTATTATGTGGAAATGATGGTAGGTATACATTCCTTTTCTCTGTACCATAGTATCATGTATCACAGTTTACTTGCTTATTAGGGAATAGCACCATAATTGCAAATAATGATATTAAACTCAATTTGCCTGTGAGGAAAATTTTCAAATAGAAAAAACAATTTTTTTGAGTGTGTCCTTGGGTTACAAACATTCTGGAAATTCCTCATGGACTTCAGGTTAGAAATGAGCTCCTCTCTGGACATGGAGGTGAGGGGGCCCTCCTGGAGGCCTCAGACACCAAAAGGCTAAGAAAACTTCCCCATCAATTCACCCAGGAGTAATGGCATTTTTGGAAGTTAGGATCGAAGGTTCAAGAAAGGGAGCTACAGATCAAGAAACAGTTGGTTTTACTACCAGTTGTGAAGATTCCCTGAGTCATGTCAGTTCCTTTTTTTTTTTCCCCTTTCTCTCCTTTCCTCTTCTCTACATCTATCTTATGGGATCCAAACACAGCATTCAGATGTTTCAGATCGCATTAATAGAATATGCTGAAAGGCCAAACTTACCTCTAAGCCAATGGGAGACGTAGGACTTGGAGAAATTTTCAGAGAAAGATACTGTTCTCTAGGTAAAGTGTGATACTGTTTTGCTATTTTCCTTTTATTTTATATTATATTTTCCTTTCCATCCCCAGGCCTTGCTCCTGTAACCTATCCTGAAGGTATATATGGAGGTTGCTCTCTCTGTTAAATTAATTTCCAATGTATCTAACTCCCCATTTCCTTTATACAAAGATACCATTAATTGTAAGAAAGGTCATTGGTTTTATAGGTTTTTGTTGGGGCCAGGGGGAGGTGGATTACTACCATGAAGTATAGCCATTGACATTGATTATAAAACACATTCAGATTTTGGAAAAGGGAAAATATGACATGTATCTTAGAGTGGATAAAATACATTATTGCCCTTGTTAGGAAAATTGCATTTCAATGGGGAAAATTTAAGCCTTTGATGGGTGCCTGAAAAGGACTGATGGGTATTTTCACACATGGTGGGGGATTTTCTTTCTGCCTCTCCTCACAGCCCACCACATGGTGGGCCACGAGCTGTCCTTTCCCATCTTCATTTCTTGTTAAGACTGGTCTGGAGTGTGTTATTCCTTTATCATCTTATAAAATTAATAGATTGTCAACTCTCTTGAACTCTCTTAGAGCAAAAGTGCTTTAAAGAAAGTTGACAAAGCCAGATTTTTAAAATGTGATCTTTTATTTTGTAATGCCAGCAAAAATGTATCCTGTTAAGTTCCTCTTCTTTTCCCCAAACAAATCTCAGTGAAAAAGCAGTATTGAAATATTTAAAAGGGCCCTAGGTTATGATATGTCAGTAGAGGGAAGGTTATATGAAGATAAAATCGAAACATTCTTTATATTAATCAATGTTCATCAAATTACCTATCCTTTGTTTTTATACAGTGCAATAGATGAATGATGTCACAAAATAATGTCAGGGCAAAAACAAACTCTAGAATTTAGAAACAAATAGAAATACCATACTTTTTTTGCAGTAGATGTCAGCCCGTGATATAGAGTCCAATGAGAATTGAATAGCACGATGCATTTACAGCACTTAGCTCTAAATCTGTGACAAGGCTGAGTGCTTAGAAAATGTGGTCAATGAGTATTGCTATGAAGTGAGAAGTTGCTGTGATGTCAGTAGCACTCAAAGAGACTGGAAATGTCTATCCTTCTAGTTACTGGGTCTAAAAGACACAGGTTTATTGAAGTTTTATTCATGGCTTTAAACACACAATAGAGCTGCATTAAAAAAATATTGTCCTTTCAACATGAGTCCCCATATCATGTGAGTATGAATTCAGAGATAAGAGTTAATTGTAGCTCTGGCAATGGCTTAACATTGTCAGGAGAAAGCGTCATTCTCCCTTCTGATTAATGAGCAGGAACAGCCTTCACGGTTTTTTATAAAATTTTTTTTTTATTTCTTCAACATTTCACACAGAAGAGGAATAGAGAAGTATTGATATATTCAGGTCTTTTGATATTCAAAGTGATTTCCTTCCTACTCTGGAGAAATTATGAACAGCTCTCTTCTGTTGGTTGAATAATAGTGTGCTTTTAAGAGCAATGCGCTGCTTGAGAAAGAGGATAGTGTGACTGAGCTCTTAACAGATCCTTTGCGGTAGGTCATTGACCTAACATTGACCTAATCCACTACCACAAGGAAGTGCTGTGGAAAACTGTGGAGAGAAGAGGGCTTCTGAGTCAGGGTGGACAGGGATGGGGCTCCAGAGACAGTGATGAGGCATTCCAGTAGGGAAAGGGGTATTGAAAAAGGAGGTAGAAGACTGATGGCCACCATTTTGCCCAAATCAGCCCTGTTCACACGTCTCTGTACATAATATGCAAATATGGCAAAGATTATCATTCTATAATTATTTTCAACACTGCCAACTTGTAACCTCGGAGGCAGACTATTTAAGGTTTGTCGATTAACGATAACTTGTTCTCAGCTGTCTGCAGTGTGATCATTCTTTTTAGCTACACTTCATTTCAGCTCCATGGGAGCACTAACTATCCTCCAATGTACACATTAAAGCTACACTTGTAGTTAGAAAATGAGAAGTTGGATTCCCATTAGGTTTATAGTGGCCCCAGAGTTCACAAAGAGCTTTCCCTGCACAGTGGTGCATACTCAGAATTGTGTTTGACGTGACGTTGTCATTCCTATTCGAAAGATAGAGAAATGGCCCAAGTGACCAGCTGGCAAACACTGGAACAGTGGTTGTCAGCACAGAAGGGAAGCAATTTTGCTTCCAGGAGACACCTGGCAATTATGAATCCATTGGATTGACATAAGTTTGAGGGGCTGGTATGACTGGCATCTTGCAGGCATAGGCCAAGGATGTCGCAAAACACGCTGCATGGCCAACAATGCCCTCCATAACAAAAAGTTATCTGGCCCCAAATGTCAATGTTGGTGAGGATGAGAAGCCCCACATTAAAATTTTTGTTTGGATACAGTTTTCTCTGTTGTTAGAACCCAACCTGCTCACTACATGTTGCAGAAGAGATGGTTTCCTCTCCATATATCTTCACTTTCCGAGGATCCTGGAAAAGGTGAGGGCAGAACTAGATATGCTTCCAAAAAGAAAACAGGAGGAAAATAATTTTTGATGGTTTCCTCGGCCAGGCACTGTTTGAAGTACTTTACATACTTTAAGTCACTTACTTTTAAGTACAATTCTTTGAAATAGTTTCCACATTTCCTATAAAAGGAAAATAAGGCAGAGTAAAGTTAAGAAACTTGCCAAGGTCATGGTGCTGGATGGATCCAGGACTTGGGCTTACACAGATGTGTTGTTTCCTAGAAGAAAGCAGGAAAGGCGAAGAAGCCTATTGGAACACTTTATGTCCACATTGAGGGTAGAAAGCACAACTAACCCTACCAAGAGAGATTTCTGTCCTTTAGCCCAGAGATATCAACCACTCAGTCTATTAGCATCTGGGTTGCCAAGACTTTTGAAATCAAATCACTCAGCATTTCATTGAAATTAAGACACCACTGGTTTTAAGATGCACTATTATTTTTATGTACCACTAAGAAAGGAAAAAAAAAAACCCACTACTTTTATTTGTAAGACACCATCAATTCTAAGAGATACATTATATCAAAGATACTAATGTGTTTTTAAAATGTGCATTTAACAATTTAGTGCAAATGGGTTAAGCAACTCCACATGATGCTAGGCTGTGTTGTGCAGAAAAAAGTATGAGAACTGTCTCTGTCCTCAGGAAATAAAACAAAAGCCTTTTAAAGTCATTAAATGTTTAGATCTCATTTCTCAATCCACAGTGAAACTCTAATGAATAATGTAGAGTTAATGATAGCTTTAGGTCTTGTTGACTCAGTAGGACAAGAATGTTACGGACTATGGAAAGAGGAAGTCTTTTCCTGTTAGAAAGAATTACACAGTTTAATTTGAACTGTGAAATCCTGTGAATATAATCATGTACATGATATCAGAAAGAGTGGGCCCTGTTTTCTTCACTGTCAAGATCCAGACCGGAGTAAGTTCTCAAAAATGTTCGTTGAATGAATGAAAGAATTATTGCTGTAGATTTTTTTCTTTCTTTTCCTTTTGATAGCTTCTTTAAATGCAAGAATTCTTCTTTTAAATGCAAGAATTCTTCTAGTTTCTTTTGCTTGTTTCATTTTCTGTGTCTATGAAGGAGCAAAACATTGAGTTTAATTCAGGAACAAAACGGCCATGGAAGAAGATGTTGAAGAACAATATGGAAGAAATCTTCTCTAAACATTTTAAAACAAGTGCTTAGTGTCCCATTAGTCTACTAGAGAGGAATCAGGTTTAGGGGTTAAAGTTGAAAGAACTTGTGCGTCAGGTAACAGTTTGCTGTGATAGTACTTCATGAGTCAGGGATGGACATCATCACCTTCCTTCCTTGCATTGCCTCACACTCCAGTTGGAAGTTGAGAAAAAAATGCTTATCTGCCAAAAGTGACCAAATTCTCTGAAATAAAGATTTATATTAGAGGTGTTGTTGTAGTCTTTGATCTTATAATTCTACTCCTTGAGAAAATGACCATTTATCCATTGGCTATCTATTGACTCTTTCCTCTGTGCCAGAGACCACTCTGGACGCTGAGGTTACAGTGGTGGGACGAGCAAAGGCCTCCTTTTGCTAAGTATCCTTTCATGGATACTTATATTCCTGAGGGAGAAGAAGAAAGACAATAAACTAGTAAACAGAAAACAAAAAAGTATCAGGTAATGATTTATGCTGCATAGTATTGTAAATAGTGTGATTAGAAGGGGCTGCTAAGAGCCTACTCTAGATGAAATATATCCTTTTGGATGAGGTAGTACCCCAAACACTTCAGCTTAAGACAGAGAACTGAGTGAACAGAGGGCACCAGCCCTGTGAAAATATGCAAGTAGCATTTCAGGAGGATGAAACAGCTAGTGGAAAGGCTCATATACAGGAACAAGGATGGTCAATGTGTGGTGAACAAGGAAGAGAGTTGTGAGATGAGGAAAGGGTGGTAGGAGGGGCCAAGATCCTATAGGGCTTTGTAAGTCAGGGTCTGCGGCATGAAGTTTATTACAAATATGTTGAAAACAATTTGTAATTTTTAATCATGGTGATGACATTATTTGACTTTCATTTTTAAAAGACTGTTTTTGATGCAGCCTTGTAGGGGGAGCAAGAGAGGAAGTAGAGACATCAGTTAGAAAGCTGTTACGGTGGTCTATTGGAGAAGGGACAATGACATAGACTAGCATGTGGCAATGAAATAGAGAGAAGGATACAGGGTATGTTTTGTAGCCTAGTAGACAAGACATACTGATGGTTATGGATTTGACATGAGGAAACCAAAGGAATTAAAAAAAAAAAAACCCAAAACTAAACATTTAACTTCGGCACCTGCCCAGTTACATTTGTGATGTCTTTTAGGAGTACATGCCTAGACATTGAAGAGACAGTTGATACATGACTTAAGAATTATAAAAAAATGTCAAGTCTGGAGATAAAAAGCTAGAAATCATTATTATATAAATATTTAAAGATATGCAGGAAGGAGGAGAAGGTGTGAAATAGTTTAAGAGAGTGGGAAAGCAAATGGACTAAAGAAATATATTAATATTTCTGGACCATGTTGATTGATATTTTGAGGTTTATGATCATAAATTATAAGGGGTATCAGGCACCACAGTTTTGTATTTTTCTCACCAATGGTCAGATACTTGGGTGCATCACAAACACATGTATAGCTGGGATAGCTGGGTTTAAACAAGATTGGGACTTGGCCAGCACACCAATAGTGGGAGAAAGGGACAGGCAATGAGAATTTTGGACCAGTGCAATCTTAGGTGCGGGAGGCCACAGAAGGAATGGTTGATGACTGTATAAGGTCAACAGCTCCTGAAATGACTCCTAACTGTCCCAAATTCCTGATGTTTATACCGTTGTGTGATTCCCTTTTCTGGTGTGTAGACTAGACCTAGTGACTTGCTTCTAGTAAAAGAATGTGGTTAAGATGATTGAATGTCATTTATTTATTTTTTTTTTTAAGATTTTAACTTATTTATTTGACAGATCACAAGTAGGCAGAGAGGCAGGCAGAGAGAGAGAGAGAGGAGGAAGCAGGCTCCCCACTGAGCAGAGAGCCCAATGCGGGGCTCGATGGCAGGACCCTGGGATCATGACCTGTGCCAAAGGCAGAGGCTTTAAACCACTGAGCCACCCAGGTGCCCCTTGAATGTCATTTCTGAGGTTAGGATATAAAAGACTGACTTCTATCTTGTAGCATTCTCCTGTCTTCTCATTTTCCTGTTCTCAAAAGGTAAGCTTCCATGTTGTGAGCTGTGCTGTCAAGAGGTCCATCTTGCTAGGAACTTAGACTGGCCTCTGAGCAGCAGCCAGTAAGAAACTGTACTCCTTGGTTCAATAGCCTGCAAGAAAGTGAATCCTGCCACTTCTGACTGCCAACAGTCTAGAAGCAAATCCTTCTCTAGTCCAGCCTTTAGAGAAGCCAAAGCCATGGCCAACTTCTTAACCAAAGCCCTTATCAGAGATCCTGAGCTAAAGGACCCTGCTAAGCCATACCCAACCAGATTCCTCATTCACAGCAAATATAAAATAGCAAATGTTTTCTGTTGTTGTTATTTTAAGATTTTGTTTATTAATTTGAGAGAGAGAAAGAGAGAGCACAGGCAGGGGGAAAGGCAGAGGAAGAGGGAGAAGCAGGCTTCCTACTGAGTAGGGATTCCCAATATGGGGCTTGATCTCCCAGTGTGGCACTTGATCCCAGGACCCCGAGATCATGACCTGAGAAGAAGGGAGACACTTAACTGACTGAGCCACCCTAGCACCCCAAATGTTTGTTGTTTTGAGCTGCTAAGTTTTGGGATAATTTGTTGTGCAGCAGTAAAAAGCCAACACATGGCATAATGATGTAATGAATGATGCAGAGGACTTAGCGGGGAGGTAAAGAACTGGTGGAAATGTTGTACTAGAGAAGATGAGAACAGGAAGTCATGGTCATAGAGGGGGATATGAATGATAGAGATCAGAATTTCAGAGGTGGTGCAGATAGCAATAATGACAAGTCAAGGACATGACTATGGAGGTGGTGGCTGGGGAGGGGTAGAGGAATAGATTTCCAGAAGTTAGAAGCCAAGAATCCTAGAGGTCAAGGTGTTAGATTTGCATGGATGCTGATAACACCAAAAGCAGTGACAGAAGAAGAAGAGGGAAAGAAGACTGTGTGAAATTTTAGGTTAGTCAATTGACAAGGAACAGTGGCTGGTACCTCAGTAGAAGACAGTAAAAGGGAAGAGCTCTCTTACAGCATGAGTCCCTCATTACTGTGGGAACTCTCTGACCTCAGAATGTAGGGTCTACCTCCTCTAGAAGGTGGGATATGCACCCATAGCCTGTGATAATTAGACACACCTGCTAGAGACTGTGATATAAGTTGGTAAATGAAGAAACATAGGGATGTTGCTTCCATTTTAGAACTAAATGAGGATAGAAGCTGCTTCTAGTCTCTGGTGGCACCAGTGTACAATTTCCAGTCTCGCTCAGATAGGGGAAAGAAGCTGTGGGTTCTGTGTGTTGCAATGAGGGTAACGGTGGGTTCATAGAGTCAAAATTGGGCCTCCAGTGAGTTCTCTAGTCTTCTTGGGGATTTTGAAAGCTATCTATAAATTTGATTTATGGCATAAGTTAGCCAGAATTTACTTTCTCCGTTTGCAACTAAGAATCCGGATTGATAATGGTGCAGTAACATATGGTGGCATGAACATCAAATGAACCCAGGAGTTGTGATGGGAGGACCATAGCGAGGGGTGAAAGGGGAAGTGGTTTGGTCAAATAATGGGTTATCATGAAGATATCATGAAATGTGTCTATGAGGATGCCTATTTTAGCATTGTTTATAATACTAAAATAGGGAGTTGCTGAAAAAATTTAACTGAAAGTTAAGCTTTTTTAAGATCCTGTAAGAACTCAAAATGTTTTGTTGAATTAATGACATGGAAGAATGTTTCAGATTTACTCTCAAATGAGAACAATATACATGAGGACAATATATCTAACATGATCTCAGTTTTGCTATTAAAAGCTCTAGCTACCTATAAAAATATGAGGGGTAGATATTACTAACATGTTAAAAGTAATTGTCTCTGGAGAGTTGGATTAGAAGCTACATATGTTTTCTTTGTGCTTTAAGTATTTTCAAATCTCTGCAATGAACATATTTAAATGTAATTTTTAAAGAGTTTAGACAAAAGTGAGATTTTTTTAATTATAAATTAAGTGTCTCCTCCAAAAATATACCGAGGGGATTGTGTGGGCTTCCTTGCTTGGAGTCCAGCCATGGTGGTATTCTACCCATCATTAAGTCCATGGCTTTAGTGCTCAGGTATGTCGTGGGTTGTCTCCCTGGGGATGCAGAAAGCTCCACTGCTCATGAGCGTATCTAGCATGACTTAGAATGAGATTTCAGAATGTTCTCTTTCTTTTGAGGGTTATGTTTCCCTAAGTGACAAGAAAAGAGATAGGGTGAAGCTGGAATAGTTTCCTTTCAAAACCAGGTGAGGAAATGCTGATTGTGCTGAAAATTCATCTGGGCTAAGAACCTGCAAGTAATTCCAAATCTAAGCTATGATTCATGTGGCAGTTTTTAAATTAAACAAAAAACCTATATTTTCTCCTTGTTCAAAGGTTTAGTAGAGATTTCTTTTCTGGAAACATGTGGTTTAATCTTCTGTAACATTATTTTCCAAAGGTGTTTTGGAAGTCCTTTTTTTTTCCCCCTCGTGGATGGAAAGTTTTATGAAACCCCGTTTATCTTGAAAGTCTCTTTCCATGATACCACAGAGCAGAGAGGAAAAAGCATTCACTCAAAAACCAGAGCAGGATTCATTCAAAAGGTAAAAAAAAAAAAAAAAAAAAAAAAAGAATCTACTTTCAATCCTCATGCAGCATCAATACAAAAAGATTATTTTTTTAACATACCTTGGTCAAATTTTTTAATGCTTTAAACTGTATTACAAAAAAATATAAAATCTGTTTTCTCTGTGTATTTCAACAGCCAGACACAATTTCATTTCAAAAAAATTCTGTAACAGATAAGATCTATGTGCTGCAAGTAATACAAAAAGGCTAAAATACATGCTTTTATAAATTTAACTTAATGCAGTCAGTTGTAGCTGGGTAGTACCTACATGCTGGAGGAGTGAACACAAAGGACCACATAAACTTTGGATGTGAACAGTGCACATTCCCTTTCCAATTTAGCTAAAGTAATGCTGAGAATCCTCACTGCAAGTCAGCTGTCCCTGGTTTTGCCCTCTGTGGACCGCTGAGAAACTGAGGCCACTGTCAGGACGGGACTAGGGCTTCTTTGTGATCTTCAGGCCAGCTGTCTTCAGATCTCCCCCAAACCTAGTGATGAAATCCATAGTATCAACACCTTGACCTCAGCAGTCTCTTGGTGGAAGCACACTGGCCATAGGCTTCCTGGGGTTCAACCCAGAACTAAAACCACTGTCTTGATTTTTGAAGCTTTATTTTATTATTTTTTAAGAAGTTATTTATTTATTTGAGAACAAGAGAGAGAAAGAGAGAGAGAAGGGAAAGGCAGAAAGGAGAAGGAGAATCTTCAATAGTCTCCAGCAGAGCTGACACAGGGCTTGATCCCATGACCCTGAGGTCACGAACTGAGCCAAAAACCAAGAGTAGGAAGCTCAACCTACTGAGCTACCCAGGTGCCCCGGTTTTTGAGGCTTTAAAAAAACTTGTTATTATTACTATAATTATTATTAATTATTATTATTTTCTCTTGGTAAGCCAGACGGCAGTCAACTTTCCAGCCAACTGAGACAATATTCCGATAAGGATTCCAGGTAAAGCTGCTCAAAGCAAGTTATGTATGTAGAATTCTTAATTTCCTGGAAATTTTAGGAACTGTACACCTGGTCTGTGCAGTGTGTATGAATTACCTTTGTGGAAGAAGTTTCCAGCATGCCTCATGTAAATAATTAATACCGTGGACGTCCAGAACAAGCACCTGCAGAGACAGGTTCCATCTGAGAGCTTTTGTTTTCAAACTGGCAGGTTGTGCTGAAGACCAGGATTATTTCATGTTTGAGGAAATGAAAGAAAACGTGTCTTTCTTCAGATGAGAGAATGTATTATTAATTACTCTGTTTTCTATAGTTATTCCTTTTTCTCTTTAGAGATTAGTATTGCTCATCTAACAGGTCTCTTAGGTATCTCCTTCAGGCCCCCTGAATCACCCTTAATGACTTCTACTTCTATATCTCTTTCATGTGATTTTTTTTTTTTTAAAGATTTTATTTATTTATTTGACAGAGAGAGATCACAAGTAGGCAGAGAGGCAGGCAGAGAGAGAGAGAGGAGGAAGCAGGCTCCTTGCTGAGTGGAGAGCCCGATGCGGGACTCGATCCCAGGACCCTGAGATCATGACCTGAGCCGAAGGCAGCGGCTTAACCCACTGAGCCACCCAGGCGCCCTCATGTGATTTTTTTAAAAGACATTTTTTAGAGCACTTTTAAGTTTATAGCAAAATCGAGAGGAAGGTACATAGATTTCCTATATATTCTCTGCCCCCACTCCCATGCATGAGTTCTTCTACTATCAACATCACTCACCAGAATATTACCTTTTTTTTCTTTAAAACAAGGATGAACATACATTTACACATCATAATAACCTCAAGTTCATAATTTATCTTATTGCTCACTCTTGATGTTGTACATGCTGTGGGTTTGGATAAATGTATAAGGACATATATCCGTTGTTGTAATGTCCCATAGAATATTTGTATTTCCCTAAAAATCTTTGCTCTGCTTACTCCTCTCCCCTCTACAGCCCCTGCACCCCATCAACCACTGATTTCTCAATATCTCTGTAGTTATGCCCCATTTGATTTCTGAGACAAAAATTCAAGTCATGATTGCAACCATCTTCTTCAATTTATTTACTGATTTTTTTTTAATTCTAAATTTTAAAATCAAAGTTTTTGCTTGTTTTTCTCTTCCAGGAAATTTTTTTGTTCTAATCTCGTTTTGCCTTAAATACTCTTATTATGTCACTATCCGAGTGGTTTTCTATCTCCTCTAGCAGCTCTGTTGCATTAGGGACAAATTCAGGTGTTTCATTTGTTCTCCTTCTCCATGGTTGTCAAGGCCCCTTGGCTGTATGACTCTTACTTGATAATCCAGGCTCAGTTCCAACTAGAAAGACCCAATGTCTCGTGTATTAGAAAGGGACCTCCAGAGTGGCTGTCCAGGCAGAGGCACCAAAAGGCAGTCCCGTTTTTTTCTGTATTCGGAATAAAGAAAATTCAGACCAGTTGTTCAACTGATAGGAAGGCCTGGTCTCCTTAGTTTGTGAATGTTCATCAGCCTCTGCAGAGTCTAGGATCTTCCAGGACCAAGTTCTTTGAGTATCATGGCATCCAGATACTTGGGGCTTCTTCTATTTCCACCAAGCCCACAGAAGAAAGAGCCCTGCAATGGCTCTATGGTTGGTACCCTTGGACCCCATGTACTTGTGACCCCACCTGGAGATGTGGGTGTTCTGGTGCTAGAATTAGGCTAAAAACATGGCAGACAATCAGCTACTCTTTCCAGAGTCCCTTTCTTTAAGGAAACAAAACAAAACAAAACAAAAGAACAAAAAACTCAGTGAGAGGATTCATTTTGAGATCATGATGTATGTGCTATGGATATGCAGAACGCTCTATTAGACTGGCATCTTCTGAACTCTAATCATTATTTATCTCTATATTTCATTAATACAGTGATGACTGATGTTTGCAGTGGTACCATTATGAGATACTAAAGGACTTAAAATATTACTAAGAAAGTCAAATTATACTCAGCATGTGCTTTCCTGTTGTCTGACTTTATGCTATTTGGGTACTTAAAAATGTAAAATCTCAGATGATTTCCATGGTAACGTTATGAAAACCAGATTATTTGATTAATCAGAAGACGTTGGTAAGACCAGTTGAGAGTTTGCTGGTTATTTCTATGCTCATCAAGTGGAGTTATTCTAAACCTTATATAATAGCAGAGAATCTATTTTTTTTTAATTTTTTATTTTTTATAAACATATATTTTTATCCCCAGGGGTACAGGTGTGTGAATCACCAGGTTTACACACTTCACAGCACTCACCAAAGCACATACCCTCCCCAATGTCCATAATCCCACCCCCTTCTCCCAAACCCCCTCCCCCCAGCAACCCTCAGTTTGTTTTGTGAGATTAAGAGTTACTTATGGTTTGTCTCCCTCCCAATCCCATCTTGTTTCATTGATTCTTCTCCTACCCACTTAAGCCCCCATGTTGCATCACCACTTCCTCATATCAGGGAGATCATATGATAGTTGTCTTTCTCTGCTTGACTTATTTCACTAAGCATGATACGCTCTAGTTCCATCCATGTTGTCGCAAATGGCAAGATTTCATTTCTTTTGATGGCTGCATAGTATTCCATTGTGTATATATACCACATCTTCTTGATCCATTCATCTGTTGATGGACATCTAGGTTCTTTCCATAGTTTGGCTATTGTGGACATTGCTGCTATAAACATTCGGGTGCATGTGCCCCTTTGGATCACTACGTTTGTATCTTTAGGGTAAATACCCAATAGTGCAATTGCTGGGTCATAGGGCAGTTCTATTTTCAACATTTTGAGGAACCTCCATGCTGTTTTCCAGAGTGGCTGCACCTGGTGCAGAGAATCTATTTTTGTGCTGTGAAGTGTGTAAACCTGGTGATTCACAGACCTATACCCCTGGGGATAAAAATATATGTTTATAAAAAATAAAAAATTATATTAAAAAAAAAGTTTTTCTGCATAAAATGATAAAACTTTCACCTTTGGCAAAATTCAGCAGGTTGAACTTCAAGCTGGTGACAATTGTGTTTATTTTGCTTCTTATACAAATAGGCTTTTCCATTTTTACTCTGTGACTGTTTCCTTTAAAGAGAGAAGGTTTTGTTTTTCAACTACCTAGACATTTCTAGTAGAGATAATTTTTTTTGTGTGCCTGAAGGCCTGAGATTTGAATTTCTCTTACAGCTTTGTTTCTCTTAAGAGATAAATGGTAGGAGATGAAATGGAGCAATATGAATCTAGAGCATGACTTTATAGCAATGAGATATCAGAGAATCTATTATGCTATGTAATATGCAATTCTGGGCACAAGAGTATGTACAATGCTGATTTCACAATGTCCTTTTTCTCTTTTAATGGCTCCAAGCAAAGACATAGAGATTCTAGTTTCATAAAGTGTTACCTCAAGTGCAGGTGCTTTCAAATATTGTGTATCTTACTTGCTATAAATATGCTTTGTTTCTACTTTCTAAGAAAATATTTTTATATTGGGAAGTTAGAAAAATGAGTTTTTGGGTTTTAGGCTGATGAATTTCATGTATTTTGATAATAATTTATTGCAATAAGAACATAACCCTACACACTGTCGATTCCTAACATTTTTCTCATTCTAGACCCTTTTATTGAATTGGAAACATATTCAACAGCCCATTTGGCTTTTCCAGGGCATTAGGATAACTAAGTGGTATCCTAAGTGTTGCATGTCCAAGTAGAAATCTCTACACCCCACTTGTAGTAGTTTAATAGTGTTCTCTCCCAAAGTTATATGTACCCAGAACTTCAGAAAGTGACCCTCTTTGGAATAAAAGACTTTAAAATGTAATTAAGGTAAAGAAAACTTAAGATCATCCTGGATCAGGTGGACCCTAAACCCAATGACAAGTGTCCTTCTAAGGGACAGAAGAAAAGAATACCAAGACACAGGGAAAGGCCATATGAAGATAAAAGTGGGATCAGAGTTTTGCAGCCACAAGTGAAGGACTTTTGGGACCCATCAGAAGCTGGAAGCAGCAAAGGATTCTCTCCTAGAGCCTTTGGGAAGGATATGGACCCATCAACTCTTGACTTCAGATTTATGACCTCTAAACCTGTGAAAGAATAAATTTCTGATATTTTTATGCCACGTTGTTTATTATAGTAGTCACAGAAGATGTATACAGCACCCCTTCCAAAATCCGTGTTCCTCTATCTTCCAAATTCAGGTAAGTGACAACTTAGTCTCAAAATGTTAAAGCCATCCATGACTGCTCTCTTTCTCACATCTAAGCCCCAGCTCATTAGTCAGTCTTCTTGGTTTAACCCTCCAACTACAGTCAGAATCCAACTACAGTCAGAATCCAACTACAGTCAGAATTCAGCTGCTCCTCACCACCACCATGACCACAATCCTGGCTTTGGACACGATCATCCTTTGCCTGGGTCCCCGCGGTAGTGCTGTGTTGCTTCCACCCTTGGTCCTCCTTACATGCAATGGACTCTTCATATATAGTTGGATGTTCTTTTTAAAGCTGAGTCAAGTCACTTTTCTGCTTAAAACCCCTCATGATCTTAATCTCACGAAACAAACTGAGGGTTGCTGGGGGGTGGGGGGGTAGGGATGGGGTGCCTGGGTTATGGATATTGGGGAGGGTATGTGCTAAGCTGAGTGAAAATGTGAAATGTTAAGCCTGATGATTCACAGACCTGTACCCCTGAGGCAAAAAATTCATTATATGTGAATAAAAATAATTTTTTAAAATCCCTCATGAGATGGATGGATGTCTATTTCACTGAGGGTTAGAGACGAAAATCCTGCCAAATTTTCCATCATCTGCCACCTCCCAGTGCCTCAGCTCATTTTCTACCATTCTCTTCTCCCACTTCTGCCCTGACTCTCTCTCTCTCTCTCTCTTTCTATCACACACACACACACACACACACACACACACACACTCTGCTCCAGTGGCACTGACCTCTTTGGTTACCATCCAAGGGCTTTTGCACCAGTCGTGCCTTCTGTCTAGAATGTTTGTTTGGTTTTGCCCATCTCTTCATCGTTTCATGTCTGCTCAAAGGTCACCTGAGCCTTTCTCTGACTCCTCTATAAAAAGAGCTCTTATCACTCTCTGTCCCCTTCCCTCAGCTCATTCTTCTTCGTAGCAATGATTATGACTTGACATGTTACTTGCTTATTGTCTA
This sequence comes from Mustela putorius furo, assembly GCF_011764305.1. Lineage (NCBI taxonomy): Eukaryota > Metazoa > Chordata > Mammalia > Carnivora > Mustelidae > Mustela > Mustela putorius. Next base: position 26,656,550 of record NW_025421341.1, read on the forward strand.
TTAGCTGCTGTCTGCACCTCCAGATTTGAGTCCAAACCTCCTAGAACAAGGGCTTTGTTTTGTTCAGTAGTTCAACTGTTTTTTCCCTAGTGCTTGGCACTCAGCAAGTACTCAGTAATTATTTATTGAATGAAAGCGCAGCTCAGTCTGTACCATGAGACTCCTCTGTTAAGGCTTACTTTTAACACACTACAACAAATCAGGCATGTTGTCTATATGCTTTTTTAATAACCTCTTTGGGATTTTGTTAACTGAATGAATTTTATTTAAATGTTTAAAAAAATTATTTTGATGCAGCAGGTTTGCAGATGACTGTTTGACTCAACCCATACATGTTACGTCCAAAAACAGACAACTCAAAGGAAAAGATAAAAAGACCTTGCCATCTCTCTAGAATTTTACATTTGTGACTCAACTTCACCATTATTCTCTTAATTTGCTTTTAATTTGCTTTTAACATTTTTGTTATCCGTAAAGTTGACCCAATTAAAACATAGCAGGCCTGCTCTCTGCTCGATTTCTCTTACTTCAGTGACATTAAGGACTGTTACAAAGTTGCAACGAGTGATGTGACTTCCTTCCCTCTGCATTCTTCATTCTTTCTTGCCCTCTGTCTGATAACTGCACCCCTACTAAAGCTGTCTGTGTCAAAGACACCAGTGACTTCTTGGAGGCTCAATTCGGAACACTCTGTCTTGATTTCTCAACATATTTTACACTTGGAGTTTCTCTTCTGGATTGTTTTATGGTTTCCCCCCTCCTCAGAGGCTGGCCCTCCCTCCTTCCCTCCATAGCATCTGTTCCTCCTTCTCTCTGAGCTCAGACAGAACATGAAGCCCCTGTCCTCAGAACTCTCTACACCCCCTTGGTGGTGTCAGCTATTGCCTTTCCAAATGACATCTCCAGTCCCCACCTCTACATCTGTTCCCATAGCCCCCTGTGTTTGGTGGGCATCTTCTTTTAAGTGGTTTGTCACTAAATGTATCTAAAAATGAACTTTCTTGGGGCACCTGGGTGGCTCAGTGGGTTAAAGCCTCTGCCTTCCGCTCAGGTCATGATCCCAGGGTCCTTGGATCCAGCCCCCAATCAGGCTCTCTGCTCAGCAGGGAGCCTGCTTCCCTTCCTCTCTCTGCCTGCCTCTCTGCCTATTTGTCATCTCTGTCAAATAAATAAATAAAAATCTTTAATTAAAAAAAAAAAAGAACTTTCTCTTCTTCTCCATCAGTTTCCCTCCCCATCTTTCTTTTCTTCTCTCAGTGAAGTTCTCTCAGCCCTGCAGGTTCTAAACCATGGGCTTATTTAAAAATTTTTTTTCTTGAATTTTTTTTTACACACTTGAATAGAGAATTCTATGAAGTTTTCTTCCGCAAATTGCTGCTCATTCACCAATTTGTTTTCATGTCTATATCCTTCCTTAAAACATGCTTCTCACCATGAGATTTAATGGGATCCTTGCATCTAGATTGTCCTCGTTTGGCAAATACATCCAATTATTTTTTATAGAACACCTCTCTGATTATCTCATTCTCTATTTTACTAAAGGAAGTTGAAAATCTTTCACATCTCCCTAGTCCTATATGTTACCCAATACCCTATAATCAAATTTCATCATTTTGGCCCTGAACAACTGTTCTAGCCCTAGGCGTCCTGCCCAATACTGTCCTAAGGCCATTTCTTTACCCAAACTTATTGCTTGAGCCAATCTTGATTTCTTGTTGAACCCGCCACATGATTTCCCACCTTCGTGCTTTCATTCTGGCATTCTTTTTATCTCCTCGGACCTTATCTTTCCTGTCTTTTAAAATCTAGATCAATCCACCTTCAATGGTCCCACCACCCTTCAAATATTTCTGCTGAGTTCTTTTCTAACAGTTATTGTCTGTGAGATTAATTTCAGTCATTTTGTAGGTATCTTTTATAATTGCCTAAGTTTTAAGGGCCTTATGTACTAGAGTGTCTTCTATTGTTTTAATATCCTTTACTTCTAGTTTAAAATGCCATCTCTTTCTTGTTTTCAGTCTCTCCCTCTCTCTCTGTCTGTCTGTCTCTCTCTCTCTCTCTCTCTCACACACACACACACACACACATTTAATTATCTGTGCTTTGTAGCTGAGTTTATTATCATAATTTAGACAATAACACTAATTTGAGTATTTTAAAGTTTTTTTTTCCCACGCTGGTAGTAGGAATAATACATTGTCAATCTAGAGAACTTAGAAAATGCACATACTTGTGAAAAAATAGAAGTCATCCTTATCCTTCTGTAAGATTTGTTTTAAATATTTGTCTATCCATGAAACACATGCATCTCTAGTTGTTACCATCTGTTATCTGTAACTTTGTATCCCTTTTTAATGTTTTGTCATGAACATTTTTTTCATGTTGTTGAAAACATTTTCTATTCTTTCTAAATCTCTGTTGGTGGTTATATAAGACAGGATTGCTAAGCCTGCTCTCAAAGCAGTCCTCCAATACAGAAAGTCCTGGGTAATTTCACTGTGAACCCACATGGGATGGTGTGAAGTTTTCTTTTGCATTACTACTTCATGTTAGCAATGCATGGTCCCTTGTACTGAAATGAAAGGGTCTCTATCTAGATATCAAGAACTAGTAGGTGAATTATTGGTCCTAATTAGTAACAAAAAGGACAGATACTTCACAAGTTTATCACCAAATGTAGTTTTTAAACATTATTTTCTTTCCTGCTGTGTATGTATGCTGCCACCAGATGAGGGCAGAGTGATGCAACCAAGAGTGGGGAAGAGCACTGTTTGGAAGCAATATGGTGGAAATCTAGTTGACTAAAGAGTTTCATGTTTATAACTGCAAGATTTTTTTTTTCCGTAAATTTCTTTTTAAATATGAGCAATCAAATATAATAAAAAATAACTGGCTAGACTAAAGGAGAAAAGATTATTTTAGTCAAAAGCCATGTCTGTTTTCATCAACTTGGTTGTATGGCCTCATTCAGTAGTAAACTTGGTCTGAGGACTTCAGGCTGGCATTGGACTCTAAGCTTTGCTACTCACAGCTCTGGCATCTCCTATTACTTAACCGCTTGAACCTCAGTTTTCCTCACAAATAAAATCATTTCTATCTCAAGGTGTTGTGGCAAGGGTGAAATAAATTAATATTTGTGAAACATAGTGTAGAGTAAATACTCGATGTATGCTTGTTATTATTGTTCTGATGGATTCTTTCATCAACTACCTTCTTTTCAACCCTCGAGCTCCTAAATCCTAAATCCTAGAGAATATCACAAACAGAATAATTTTTCATGGTACATGTTCAGGTACTTTGTTCAGTTCCTTAGCTTTGTCTATTTCTATAGTTTGTGTTACTTATAATTTCTGAAGAATATACTTTTTTCAATATGTTTTGTTTCTATTTCTGAAGTGTCATCTTATGGTTAATAAAAGTGGCTCATTGATACCATTAATTGTCTTGTTTAATAAATGTTATTTGTTATACCATAATTAAATCACTTTTCAATTGAGAAAATACTGTCTTGCTAAAATATCTGGTAAGCACGGAAAAAATTCTGTCAAATGGAGTGTTCTCAATTGTAATTTTTCATATTAAAATGTGTAAATATTTCCACCCAAACATTTGTCATTTTGACTCTAGTTGGGTAACCTTTCTTCAGGAAGTATTTTTATTAAAAAAAAAAAAAAACCTCATTAAATAAGTTCTCTCTCTCTATTTTTTTTAAGTTTTCTCAATTTTAGATGTTATAAAGCAGAGGCCTTCTGAATATCATTCTATTGTGGTTCATAAAATAAATATATTAAGCTAAAAGTAGCTCCAAGAATCAAAAGATTCTTCCTATTGGTTTAGATGTTTCAAAACATAGTGATTTAATCTTTAATCTTTAATTTTCAACACTGAGTTCTCTTTGTTGAATTTGTTCACTTCCTCCCAAATTTTATCAAGACAAATTTCAATGACTTCTTGTTTATAGCTTTATTTTTAAAAACTGCAATTCTCTGGAAGCTGAACTTTTCTGGTGTACCATCTGTTGAATAGTTTGAAGATATATGATTTTCAACAAAATGCAACCAAAATTTTGACAACTCATTTAGAAAACACTTAATATTATTTTAAGATATAGTTGACCACCTTGAACAGCGTGAGTGTAAACTGCATGGGTCCACTTATACAAGGATTTTCTTCGATAAGTACACTACAGTATTGTAAATGCATTTTTTCTTCCTTCTGATTTTCTTTTCTGTACGAAAAGATATACATACAAAATATGTGTTAATCAACTGTTTCCAGTCAGCCATAGGTTATTAGTAGTTATTTTGGGGGGAGTTAAAATTACATATGGATTTTCAACAGTATGTAGGGATCGGTGCTCCAGCCCCTGTGTTGTTCCAAGGTCAAATGTACTTAGGTTGATTTACAAAGAAACTCTTCCAATGTTCAAATCTTCTTAAAATCTAAATCAGGATTGATTATAAAAGAGAAGCATATTAAAAAATTCAGCTTATTTTCATCACAAACTATTTGGAAATTAATTGCTTTAACTGTTTATAGAAAAATATTTGTGTATTTTGACATCTGTAGCTTTCGGTAGAACATTGTCACTTGTTTGGCTACAGTTAAGATTTGTGTGTACCACACAAGTAATTCCAAGTACATTTCTGCTCTATGGATTTCTTAATTTAACAAGAGTAACATTTTTACCATGGCATTATGCTCCATAAAAATCATATTCGTATTATCACTATGAAAAATTAATCACACAAACTGTAAAAAAAAAAAAAGAGTATCACACATAAAACTTTGCTTTCAGTGTTGAATTTTTAAACTGAAATCACAATAATACTGAATGCTTTCTTTGAATCAATTTCCAAAACTTTCATTTGAATTCCATGAATCATATCATCCAAAAAATTTCAACATTATTAGAATTAACTTCATTGATTTTCCATTTGAGTCATCCAATGACGTTGATATAAAACTGGCTCCATATCATTGTTTTCAACATTCTTCTGTCAATAGAGCCAAGACATGAGTAAAAATCACTTTGTTATTTTTTTATATGCAAAGAAAACCTGGTATTGAAAAAATGCGAGATTAACTTAGAAAGCACTATCATTTGATTTAAATAAAAAGTCATGCTTTGCAAAGTGTTATACTCCAGTACCTACAAATGCATTTGTTAAATCATTATTTTGGGCAGTCTTTTGAAATAAATACAAATAACTTTTGAAGTAGATGCTGACATATGGTAGATTTGAGTCTTGTAGTTGTTACACGGTCTGTGTTATTCCTAAGGTCTCCAATGTGGGTGGTTAATATTGAGAAACATTTTGCACAGGTCACACATTCTATCTTAAGATAAGGAAATTTGGTTCAATTGATTAACATGCACTTTTTATTGAGCTCATTAACTGTGGAAAGGGTTTAATGCAAAATACTAAAATAAAATAAAATAATGATAAAAATTGTTGTTGAATGATATTGTAAAGCAAACTAACAAAACTATCCTAGAACAATAAGATAATTGTATATACTCTATAGCAGAACTGGTCAGGTTCGATTTCCTCCATTTCTTTTGTGTTCACTTAAGTTATAACTTCCCATGTTGCCCATTGACCTTACCACCTGGTAACCTGCTAGGTTCCTGCATTTCACAGGCTACAGAGCAGACCTCAGCATAACTGACTGGCACACCCAATGGTGGACAGAAGAAGCAGCACCCAGTCCTCACACTGCCATCCATCTCCAGTCTATGTTGTCTCAGGAAGCCTCCTTATATCATCAGGCATCCTTGACTAGGAGGTTAATCATATTGTTTCTGGGTGGGATTAGGAGAGGAGAGATGGGTGCTCACTGGTTGCCTTTCAGATTTAACCACATGTTCAAGTGATCATTCTTCTCATGCACACTTGTCCAGACACACACTTCTGGACAAGACCCTGGCAGAAGTTTCAAGTTCAAAGGGAAGTTCTACTTTGAATTCTTGTTCAGATTCAATGCTCAGAACTCATCCTAGCTTATTGCAATACAACCTAAAACATCAGGGACAAATGCTAAACACAACAGGACTTTGGGACAAAAGGAGTTAACCAGAGTTGTGTCAAACAGCCAAGACATGCAGTTCAGGTAGACATAAGCGATTTATCCATGCCACTTTCCTGCTCTCCTCTGGCTCCTATTATCCCACTTTTCCACTTCTCCTAAATGCCTTTTCATTTTAGGAATAGTGACTTGGCTCCTTCTCTCTTTTTTGTAGCTTTTTATGAGCAATAAAACTCAGCTTCTTCCCAGCTTAATGATTTAGAGCTCTGCTTTACAGATTTTATGATAGGTTTAACTTAGCCTTTTTTTTTTTTTAAGATTTTATTTATTTATTTGACAGACAGAGATCACAAGTAGACAGAGAGGCAGGCAGAGAGAGAGAGAGAGAGGAAGCAGGCTCCCTGCTGAGCAGAGAGCCCGATGCGGGGCTTGATCCCAAGACCCTGGGATCATGACCTGAGCCGAAGGCAGCGGCTTAACCCACTGAGCCACCCAGGAGCCCTTAACTTAGCCTTTTAAAAGATTTTTTTTTTTACTCAAAAAGAAAGTTAAGTCATGTGATTGAAAAATCACTCTAAAAATAGAAACACACTTGATTTTTCATGTGTTTACTACAGGTACCTCTATATATTCCTCAAAGCAGGTAGAATTAGCAGCAGAAATGAAAATGGAAAAAATAAAAGAGATGTTAAGTTTTCCTATGTCCGAAAATTATATTTTAAAGTTGACTATACCTCAGAGAATGCTATTTTTGTGATACTTTATTAATTTGCTTTTGTGTTACTTGGTAAATGTTTTATATATTTCAGTATATTTTTTATCCAGCTAGACTGTGGACTCTTTGAGCGCAGTGTTACTCCATAGATTTTAGTATAGTTACTATATTTATTTAGTCCCTGTATTTACTGACTGAACAGTCAATAAACTCTCTCTTACTCACTGTTTTCACCTGTAAATGTAATCCATTTCTCTTTTTCCATTGAATTCTTATCACCTTTGGATCCCCATCAGTGAGCAGAGAAATGAGGCAAATGTTTAACTCTTGAGCATGAGGAATATGCAAACAGGAAGCAATGCTTTTTCAGTAAGATACATGAGGTTGATTAGTCTTATTCCCCACAGTAATTCAACTTCCTTTATTGAATTACAACTTAACAACAGTCAAGTGCACAGTCTTAAATTTATAGTACAAGGACTTTTCAGAAACGCACACACCCACGTAACCCCTAAGGTCAAGATGTAGATCATTTCCAGCACCTGGAAGCCTACACCTTCCATCTCCCAGTCAATACTCCCCATGATATCAACAACATTCTGATTTCTTTCACCACACATTCATTTTGTTTGCCTGTGAATAAATAAATGGAATCACAGTGTGTGTATCTATCTCTTGGGGTCTGGCTTCTTACCTTTTAAAGTCAAATGTCTAACTGAATTCTGTAATATGCAATAAAGTGTTCACTGAATTTTTACTAAGTGATCAGCAGCCAGAATCAAGAATAACATTACTCACACTCCAGATTCTCCCATTAGACACCTTCCAGTCAGTTCTTTAATGTCAGGGCTAACCTCTTTCCTGACTTCTAATACCGTAGGTCAGTTTTGCCTGTTTTTGAACTTTATATAAATGGAATCAGAGTATTTACCCTTCTGTGTTTGGCTTCTTTCAGCCAGAGCTCTATTTGATAGATGCATATACGTGGATGTGTATGGTTGTAGATTATTCTATTATATTTCTGCTCAATATTCCATTGTATGAATACACTATCATTCAAAAAAAATCAGGTTTGGGGATACATTTGGATTCTTCTTAGTTTGGTGTTATTATGCATAATGCTGCTGCTAAAAATAATCTTGCCCATGTCTTTTTGTGAACTATATGTGCATTACTGTTGGATATATACATAGTAGTGGAATTGCAAATGTTCATGTTTGGAAAATATTACCAGTTTTCCAAAATAATTATTTACATTTACATGGGCATGGTATGGAAGTTTCAATCATTCTATATCCTTGCATACAGTGGTGTGCAGATAAATAAGCTCTTTGGGGAGAAAAAGAGCTATAATTTGTAGTGTTTGCCAATTTTATAATGTAAATACTCCTACCTTGGCAATTTTGAGTTACCAAAATGACAATACTAAATGCAAAGTTGAGGACAGATGTGGATGCCCAAGCACACCCCTGGTTCTTTGTCTTTTTAATGTTAACCACTTTTTTTTTTAGCCTTTTAATTATTTTTATTTTTATTGATTTGTCAGAGAGAGAGAGGGAGAGAGAGCGAGCACAGGCAGAGGCAGAGGGAGAAGCAGGCTCTCTGCTGAGCAAGGAGCCCGATGTGGGACTCTATCCCAGGATGCTGGGATCATGACCTGAGCCGAAGGCAGCTGCTTAACCAACTGAGCCACCCAGGCATCCCAGTGTTAACCACTTTTGAATGGGTTGCATTCTGTTGAGCATCTGACTTGTTTTTTTTTTAATTTTTATTTATTTATTTGAGAGAGAGTGAGAGAGCATGAGAGGCGAGAAGGTCAGAGGGAGAAGCAGACTCCCTATGGAGCTGGGAGCCTGATGCGGGACTCGATCCCAGGACTCTGGGACCGAGACCTGAGCCGAAGGCGGTTGCTTAACCAACTGAGCCACCCAGGTGCCCCGGGTTGCATTCTGATTTAAAATTTCCTTCCCTGGATGATTTAGAAGGTGAGTATCTTCTTTTAGATTTAGTGATGATTTGGATTTCTTCTTTTGAAGTGCTTGTTCAAAGTTTTGCTCATTTTATGTTGGAGGTCTTTTTTAAAATTTATTTTTAGTTCTTCATATACTCTGGATAAGTCTTTCTCAAATACGTGTATTGCAAATATACTGTCCTACTCTGTGGATTATCTTTAGTTGTACCTTTTGATAAGCATTTTCTTAGTCATTTTCTTAGTTGTATCTTTTGATAGACAGAGGTTTTTGCTTTTAATGCAGTTGGACTTAACAATTATTTCATCTATAGTTAGAGACTTATGTGTCTAGTTAGAGAAATCTTCACTTACCAAAATTTATGATGATATTGTCTTGTGTTTTCAGCCACATTTTGCTGTTTTCTTCACATTTAGACATTAAATCTGCTTGAAATTTACTTTGTGTATGGTTGAAGTAGAGGTCAAGATCTGTTATTTTCCAGATGGGTATCCAATTGTAGAAGAGAGTATTCCTTTCCCACTGCACTTCAGTGCCATCTTTGTCATAAATTAGTTCATTATTTATATGTGATTCTTTCTCTAAATTTGTTTCATTGATCTATTTGTCTATCTTTGTGCCAACATGTCTTCATTACTAGAGATACATGGTTCTCCTATTTTGTTCTTCCTTAAATATATGTTGTTTTGGTTTGTTTCAGTGAACTATTTCTATAAAAGTACTGGATAACAAACCAGCCTAACATTTTGTGGTATTCAACTGTAAGCATTTACTCTTGAGATGTCTGGGTGGCTCAATGGTTAAGCATATGCCTTCAGCTCTGTTCACAGTCCCAGGGTCCTGAGATGGAGTCCCCCCTTGGGCTCCCTGCTCAGGGAACCAGCTTCTCCTTCTGCCTGCCACTCCCTTTGCTTATGCTCTCTTTCTGGCAAATAAATAAATACGATCTTTTAAAAAATAAAAAAGGATTTACTATTGTGCTCCTGGATTTGTGGATTGGGTTTGATGGCTTTCATTCAGGCTACAGTTAGGTAGGCTAGCATGGTCCTGCTCCACTGATTTCATTCTGGAATCCAGGCTGAAGAGGTAGTGGTTACCTTGAATCTGTTCTCAGGGTAATGGCAAAATACTAGAGATAAAACTCATCCATACAAACTTATTTCATGCTTCTGCTTTCATGACAGCCCCTAATATCTCATGGCCCAATGCAAGTTACATAGCCAGGTTCCAAAGTCAGGAGTCCAGAAAGTAAATTCTGTTCATGTGAGGTTCGCTAGAGAGTGTGAATTATATAATATTACTAAGGAGAGTAAAAAAACAGGAATTTATATGTTAATCTACCACCATGGTCTTGGCTATTCTCAGCCTTTTGTATTTTCATATAAATTGTAATATCATGTCAGTTTTCCATAATTAACTACTGGGGTTTTGACTAACATTGTATTGAATTCTTAGATCAATTTGGTAGTTATTGATACCTTTATGATGTAAGAACATGATATATCCTTCTATTGATTAAATATTTAATTTCTCTCACCAAGGCTTTATAGTTTTCAGGGTAGAGGACTGCTACAACTTTTATTAGTTTTATTCCTTGTTAGTTAATGCTAGTTGATGCTATTCTGAATAATATCTTTTTAAAAATTTAGGTGTTTATTTTTATTTTTCTTCTGAGAGACAAACAGATCTTTAAAAAAATATTGACCCATATTCAATGATCTCACTGAATTCCTTATTAATACTAACCATCTGTTATACATTCTTTTGGATTTTTTATAATCACAATTTTGTCTTCCATTAATAGTGATATTTTCATATTTTATATAGTACATATATATAAGATATATATAAAATATAACATATATTTATATAATTTTCTCACTTTATCACACTTTATTGAATTAGTTAGAGCCTCCAATACAATGTTGCATACCATTGGTAATAGCAAATATGTTTGCTCTGTTTTTTTAAAAACTTTTATTATTATTTTTTATCTTTTAAAATTGTTACACATTAGTGATAAGGAATTTTTATTATTTTTATTGAGATTTAATTTTAATTCCAGTAGAGTTAACATACATATATTAGTTTCAGGTGTACAATATAGAGATTCAACAATTCTATACATTGCTCAGTGCTCATCATGATAAGTATATTGTTAATCCCCTTCACCTATCACCCATCCCCCGACTCACCTCCCACCTGATAAGCTTTATTTTAAATAAAGTTTTTTTTTCCCCAACAAGAAATTTTTTTACTTAAAACCTACTTCAGAATACATGGTTTTAAAAGATAGGTATAAAACATTCCATCCTGGAAAAATGAATACACATTTTCTTCACATACACACAGAAGAATCCCCTGGATAAATCACATAAAAAGAGAGAGAACAAATTTTACAAATATTACAAATCCAAGAAGAGACTGAAATCATACCAAGAATATTTTCCACCCACAATGGTATAAAACTAAAGATCAACAAGAAAACAAAGCTGGAAAATCTACAATATAAATATTAAATATTTAATATGTAAATATTAAACAAAACACTACTGCACAAACAATGGGCTAAATAAAAAAAATCAAAAGGCAAATCAAAATATGCCTTCAAACAAAAGAAAATGAAAACACAATATTCTAAAACCCATGGGATGCAGCAAAAGCAGATGTTAGAGTGAAATTTATACTATCAATGCCTATATTAAGAAAAGAAGTTCAAATAAACAACTAAACATTACAGCACAGGAACTAGAAAAAGAAGAAACTTAGCTGAAATTTAGTGGGGGAAGGAAATAACAAAGAAAAGTCAGAAATAAATAAACCAGAGACCAGAATAAACAATAACATAACATTGAAAGTAATGGCCAGTTTTTCCAAAAACAAAAAATAAACAAAATTGGCAATGTTTTAACCTGATTAACTAAGGAAAAACCCTCCAATACAGTGCTGCATACCAGTGGTGATAGTAAATATTTTTGCTCTGTTTTTGAGCTCAGAGGAAAATCTCCCAATATTTAACATTAAGTCTAATGTTTATAATAGCTGACTTATAAATAACTTCATAACTTCATTAACTTAAAAAAGTTAATTCTTTAAATACAAATATAGCTTGAAGTTAAGTATACTTTGCTAAGACGCACTGTGTAGATAGTTTACCTTTCTTTCTAAATTGTTTTTAAATTTTAATTCCAGTAGAGTTAACATACAGTGTTATGTTAGTTTCAGGTGTACAATATAGTGATTCAACAATTCTATACATTACTCAATGCTCATCAAGACAAATTTACTCTTAATCCTTCCCACCTGTTTCACCACCCCTCTTCTGGCAACCATCAGTTTGCTCTCTATAGTTAAAGTATATTTCTTGGTTTGTTTCTCTTTCGTTTTTTTTCTTCTTCTTTGGTTACTTGTTTTGTGTCTTAAATTCCTCTTATGAATGAAATCATATGGTATATAGTGTTTCTTTCATCATCCCAAACTGAAACTCTATATCCATTAAACAGTAACTCTCTATTCCCTATTCTCTGGCCCTTAATAACCACTATTTTACTTGCTCTCTTAATGATTTTGACAAATAAGTGGAATCATACAATATTTGTCCTTTTGTGTCTGGATTGTTTTACTTATTATAATGTCCTCAGAGTTCGCCCACATTGTAGCATATTCATTTCTTTCCAAGGTTTCTTTACCTTTTTAAGGTTGAATACTATTCCATTGTAGATAGATACTGCATTTTATTCATTTATTGATTGATATTTTTGTTGTTTCTACTTTTGGCTATTGTGAATAATGCTTCTATGAACATTGGTGTATACACATCTGTTCAGGTCCCTGCTTTCAGTTCTTTTGTGTATGTAATCAAAAGTGAAATTGTTGAATCATAGGATAATTCTACATTTAAGTTTTTGAGAAACTGCTACTGCTTTTCATAGTAGCTGAACCACCAGCAATGCATAAGAGTTTCAAGATAGTTCCAGTATTTCCATATCCTTATCAACACTTGCTACTTTGTTTTTTTTTTAATAAATGTCATACTAATGGATATGAAGTGGTATCTCATTGTGGTTTTGATTTGTATTTTCCTAATGATAAATGATATTGAGTGCTTTTTTTCTTAAGATTTAATTTATTTATTTGACACGCAGAGAGAGAGAGCACAAGCAGGCAGAGCAATAGGTAAGGGGAGAGGGATAAGTAGGCTCCCTGTTTTTTATAGTATCAGGACCCTGGGATCATGACCCAACCTGAAGGCAGATGTTAACCAACTAAGCCACTCAGGTGCCCTGATACTTAGTGTTTTCTCTGTGCTTATTGGCTATTTGTATACCTCCATTGGAAAAAAAAGGTGTATTCAAGTATTACCCAATTTTTAATGATTGTTTCTTTTTTTGGTTGTCAAGCTGTAGAAATTCTTTATAGGTTCTTTATATTAATCCCATTCATATATTGATTTGCAAATATTTTCTCTCATCTTAGGGTTGCCTTTTCACTTTCTTGATAGTTATCTTTTGATGCAGAAAACTTTTAGATTTTGATGAAGTCCAATTTGTGAATCTTTGATATCATTATAGTGAAAATAAAAATTTCAAGTTCCTATATTGCACCAGATCCAGTTAACAAACTTCCTGCTTTCTACACTTTTCTATGAGTACGTGTGTGTGCGCGCATGCGTGTGTGTGTACACAAAAATATAAAAGCCTCTGAGAAAGGAAAAATGACCATTATAAAATCTGTGCAATTTGCTTCAGGGAATGGGAATGTCTGTCACCTCAGATTTACACACAATGTCATGACCTATAATTTAAGTGGTTAATCTTTGTCAGTCTCAGCTATCTGAAATAATTTTAAATGCAGAAATAATTTAAATTTAAAATTTTAAATACAGAAATAATTTTAAATACAGAAATAAGTGAAGGCTGTTCTGAGTAGTAAGCAGGGTTATAACATGGTCCATAAATCTTCTTCTATAGAGAAATGAAATCCTCTTCAGATCTGTAGTATTGACTTAGAAATTATATGGCATTAGCTACCAACTCCACACACTGAGTTTAGTTTCTCCTTAGGGATCTTCCAATTTTCTTAGATTGTAATGAATTGAAAATCAGAGAGACGTCAGAGGAAAGTGGGAGGAAGGTTTGTAGAAGTAACATAAGGAGAGAAGATAGTTGATCTTGCAGAAGGACATAAAACAAGCAACAGCCAACTGGGGAACTGCTCCCTTACTGTCTTAAAAAAGACATAATAAGTGCTTTAAGAAAAGAAAAAAAATGCTATAAAAGAATGATAAATGGCTTCCTAACTATGTTCTTGTAACTTGAAAAAAACAGTTAAATGATGTTTTGTAGGTTTCATTTACTAAGGAATATTTTGTATTTTTATGCATATTGATATGAATTCACATATCCTGAGTTTCTGATTTTAGTATGAGATGAATTAAATGAGGTGTTGCTTACTTATGTTTTGGGGGCTAATATATAAGGAGAAAACAGGGGGAGAAATACAAGGTTATTTGGGTTCAATGGCCAGGACTGCTCAGTGTGGGTAGATGCCTTATTAAACTATTTAGTTTTCTTTTCTGCAACTGTGAAAAAAAAAAGTCATAGAAGTCTTTTTTTAATTTCAAGTTTTTTTTGAATCAATATGTTATACTTTAAAATTGTTTTCTTCTTTGCTATCATCAGAGTGAAGTGTTCATAAATGAGAATGTTAGAAATTGTAGCTGTTCAGTTCCCTTTCCTTTTGAAGAAATGGTTGATTACTGTTAAGAAGGTGACATATGCTCTGTACATTTCTAGAGTGAGCTCATCTTATGTAAAATACAGTGTTCTATGTATCTTTTGTTCTCTGAATAACTTTGTGATTTAAATGACTCAGAGGCAGAGAAGAGATAAAGGAGAAGAAATGATTTAAAAAATAACTACTTAACCCCTACTCCCACTTCAATTCATAGTCCAGTTGTTTCTTTCTCAGAAAAAGTTTCTCTTCTAATTTGTCAATTTCACATCCCCCACAAGAAAATTTCACAGCATCATGGACTTCTCCTTCATGGGCTTTGTCATATTTTCAGTCCCACTTTATTTGAGTGTCTTGTTGAGGAATGACATCTCTAACTGAGTCTAGATTGTGTGGCAGATGGACTCTAATTTGGACCAATGACCCCTGCTTCCTGGGATTCATGCCCTTGAGGGTGGGCTGGAACTCTGACTTCCTTCTTCTCAGCAGAACATGGAAAAGGTAATGAGATGTCCCTTCCATAATTGTGTTATATATCACTGTAATTTCTGTCTTATATGATGGTAATTTCTGTCCCCCTCCCTTGACGACTTTGATGAATCAAGCTGTCATGTTGTGAGTTATCCTATGGATAAACAGCACATGCCTGAGGATGGCCTCCGGTGGACAGCCAGCAAGAAACTGAGGCCCTCATTCCAAACACTCACAAAGAACTCAGTCCTACCAACAACCACTTTAATAAGCTTGGAAGTGGATCCTTCCCCAGTCAAGTCTTCTGATGAGATCTTGGTGCTGCCTGACATCTTAGTTGTGGTCTTGGGAGTGTATGAGAGAAAAATGTGAAATGTAAAAAAATCAAGAATTTTATATAAAGAGATAAGTAATACTGAGCTCATGTTGGGGGAAAAAAAAAGAAGAAGAAGAAGAAGGAATAATGATGATTTTCTCCCTTCTCCAGACCTCATGGTGTCCCTGTAGAGCCTCAGTGATGCTTAGTCTTTCATTTGCACTTTAAGATCATGGCAAGGGGACTTCAAGAGAGGTGAGGAGACAAAGGGTGAGAGAGAGTTAGTCTGAAGCCAAGTCATGTGGAGGACCTCTTCTGGGTGGACTCAGGCCTCAGTGTTTGCACTGCTGCTGAAAGCTGCTTCCTGGAAATGCATCTGTGTCCCAACTGAAATTTCTCTTTTGCCAGGTCATTACTCTGTGAAGAGGGTGGGATCAGCCTCGGTGCCAAAGAGCCATCATTTGCACTCTGGGATTGGCCTGCTGTAGGAATTGGAATTTCCAAGCTTTCTTTCTGACACAGTTCAGTGCTACTGCCTTCCATCATCCCCCACCAGGAACAGGGCCTTGCAGGAGTCAGCTAGAAAAAATCCAGCTCTGCACTCAAGTGACTGAGGGCCTTCCCTATGGTTCTACCCTCGTAGACACAGAGTATGCCACAGCCTTTCCTGAATTCACCCTTAGTGATTCAAATCAATTCAATTCCACAAATGTTTACTGAGCACTCACTCTCTATCAGGCTCTTACGCAGTTTGGATATATCTAAGAATAAAGCAGAAAACTAACAAGGAAGAAAACACTTGGCTTTCACTAGGCTTGCTTTCTAGTGGAATATGCAGACAATACGGTATTTCCAACAAGCATCTCTGAAAAGACACATATAGCTAATATTTTGCAAGGTAGGGGAAGTTAGCCAAGATGGGGGTAGGTGGGTAAATGACATGTTTAAGAAAACAGAAAGGAGACTTGTGTGCCAGGAACAACATGAGAAGGAGGGTGGCAGGTGGGGAGGCACAGATATGACAGAATCTAACAGGTGATTTATGCTCTCTATTTTCATTTAATGAAATGTAAAGCCAGTACAACATTCTGAGAGAGGAGTGTGAGATGCTCTGAAGACTGTGATGTTCTCTGGCTTGTGTTCTAAAATAATAGCTGGCTGCTGCATGGAAAACAGATGGCAATAGGAAGGTGTCTGTCAGTGCTATGTTCCCCAGTAATGGGGTTTCTGCAACAACCTCCCTCATTCTTCCCCACACCAGAGCAGTGTGCCCTGGGCCCTGCTGTCTTGAGCACCCAAATGTCCTTTTCTGAAAATAACAGACATGTTCAGCACCACCAGACCCTCAAAGTCACCACCTCTAGGTTCTTTAAGGTGGCTGTTTCTCCCTCTCAACCCAATCTTATCCTTCCCCTGAGCCAAGTTCATCGTTTGTCCTGGGCATGTCTTGTTCATTGCTCCCCAATCCCCATCTTTCATCCACCTGCATTTCCCCCACAATTTCCAGGTGTAGCTCGGGCTCCATCTTCAAACAGCCAAGGCCACAAATCAGTAGGGTTATTTCCACATTGTTTCAAATGTTTCAGTTGCATATCCTCAGTTAAATTGTAACTTTCTTAATTCTAGTACATAATATGCCCTTCCTGGCTTCCTTTTATCAATATTTACCTTGTTCCAGGTAACATTAGGCTATGTGCTACAGATGAAAGGAGAAAAACACACATAGTCACCCTGCTCAGAAGTTTTGGTGCCTGTGCTAATTATCTATTGCTATGTAACAAATTACCACAAAGTTAGCATTTTTTTTTAACTATAATCTCACAGTTTCTGTGGGTCAGGAATCTAAGCATGACTTAGAAGGGTCCTTGGCTTATTATCCTTCTCTCATTTTATGTTTTCCATGTAAGATCCTATGAAATGATTATATATATGTATATATGTATTATGTATATGTATATATGTATATACATATATATGTGTATATATACACACACACACACATATATATATATATATATATATATATATATATATATATATATGGACCTAAGGCAAAGTAACTTATTTTTTCTTAGGTCCCTTTGCTCATATTCTTTTCTGGGGGAGACAATGTTGTCAATCCTAGCACAGTCTAACAGGGACTGGCTGAGCATGTGTTTCCTAAGTGGTTTCTCTCAATTGGATGGTATACTAATTTTCTAGGACTTCTATAATGAAGTACTACAAACTAAATGGTTTAAACAAAGAAATTTATTGTTTCTCAGATCTGGAGGCTGAAAGTTTGAGATCAAGGTATTGGCAGGGTTGGTCCCATCTGAAGACTATGATGGAAAATCTGTCCCAGGCCTCTCCCCTAGCTCCAACTGGTTTGTTAGCCATCTTTAGCCTTTCTTGGCCTATAGATGCATAGCTCTGATCTCTCCATTCAGGGTCTAGCTAATTATATCTGCAATGATCTTATTTCAAGCAAAGTCGTATTTTTAGGTATTGGAGGTTAGGACTTCAACATACAGTTTTTTTGAGGACATGGTTTAAATCATAACAGATGGGCTTGTGGGAAAATTAGGTACTTGAGTGGACTGAATTCTTCAGTCTTTTATTTTTTTTTATTTTTATTTTTTTTAAGATTTTATTTATTTATTTGACAGACAGAGATCACAAGCAGGCAGAGGCAGGCAGAGAGAAAGAGAGAGAGGGGGAAGCAGGCTCCACGCTGAGCAGAGAGCCCGACGCGGGGTTTGATCCCAGGACCCTGAGATCATGACCTGAGCTGAAGGCAGAGGCTTTAATCCACTGAGCCACCCAGGCACCCCTCTTCAGTCTTTTAAAATAGGTTTGCATAAAAGAAGCTCATTACAGGGCACCTGGGTGGCTCCATCATTAAGTAGCTGCCTTCGGCTGAGGTTATGATCCCAGGGATCCTGGGACTGAACCCCACATTGGGTTTCCTGCTCAGCAGGAACCTTGCTTCTCCCTCTCCCACTCTCCTGGCTTGTGTTCCCTATCTCACTGTCTCTGTCAAATAAATAAATTTTTTTAAAAAAGAAGAAGCAGGGCGCCTGGGTGGCTCAGTGGGTTAAGTCGCTGCCTTCGGCTCCGGTCATGATCTCGGGGTCCTGGGATGGAGTCCCACATCGGGCTCTCTGCTTAGCAGGGAGCCTGCTTCCCTCTCTCTCTCTCTGCCTGCCTCTCCGTCTACTTGTGATTTCTGTCAAATAAATAAATAAAATCTTTAAAAAAAAAAAAAGAAGCAGCAGCAGCTCACTACATTCTTTTTATCCTCTCAGATCAAATACTAATAACAAACTATGGATGTCAGATTTAGAAATCCTAAGCAAATTTGGGTAAGAAAAGTGTTATGCATTTTCTTTTCTATTCCCATTAAATGTTGATAATTTCAAAGAAACTTGAGGACTCAACAATATTTCATATGAAGAGAGGCCTCTGGTCTCACTCTATCATGCCTCTCTATGGAAAGCAGAATAATGGCCCTCCAAAGAAGGAAAAATCCAAAGCCAAATGCACACACTGATTACGGGAACCTGAGAATATTTTACCGAAGATGGAAAAAGGGGAGTTTGTCAATGTGACTAAGGTGAAAGACCTTGAAATGGAGAGATTGTCTTGGGTTATTCAGGTGAGTTCTACCTAGTCACTTGATTCTTCAAAAGTAGAAAATCTTTTCCAGCTGAGGTCAGAGGTAGATGTAACAAGGAAAGATAGCTCAGAGAGAAGTACAATATTGCTGGCTTTGAAGATAGAAGAAAGTG
Source organism: Mustela putorius furo (assembly GCF_011764305.1). NCBI lineage: Eukaryota > Metazoa > Chordata > Mammalia > Carnivora > Mustelidae > Mustela > Mustela putorius. The sequence goes on from NW_025421341.1 coordinate 26,675,555, forward strand.
GCTAAGAGCTATGGAATGTACACAGTGTCTGCAATTTACATAAGACAAGAGAATGGGTTCTCTTCTAAAACATCCAGAAGGAAGCACAGTCCCACTGCAGATTTTAGCCCAGTGAAACCTGTGTTGGTCTCCTGATTTTTAGGATTATTGGATAATAAACTTTAGTTGTTTTAAGTCACTTTTGTAGCAATATGTTACAGCAGCAATTAAAAAATTAATAATTGTCTAATTAGACTGTACTTCTCTACCTACATAATGCCTAGCACAGCCCCTCTGCACCCAGTAGGTGTTGTATCAACGATCTGACAATATTGTCAAGCATGGATCACAGAGCTGTTTTAGTAAAAGAAAATTGTACCTATCTTTGTGCATTGGTAGATCTCAGGATAAGCTAAACATGTTTAGAAAACTGAATTTAAATTCTCCTTGATTTTTTAAGTGAATTGGCTGGCTCTCCATTGTCCTTGGATCAATGATACTGATGAAAATATATGTGTCTGGCCTTACAGAAAATGTATTTCTGTTAAAGTAGCCAAAGTTCATAGTTTTCCCTATGTCTTGGGTATTTCTTTCCCTGAGGGCTAAGAAGGGAGAACAGACTTTACTTTGAGGATAGGAGGAAGACATGTGGGGGTCAGCAAGGTATGTGGGGGCAGTTCGGCTGAGTTGTTTCAATGTTGAGTCATGCTCTCTAGTCAGACAGTCTCAGTCTGAATATCAGAGGCAAGGGTTTAAAATTATAATGGGAGAACTTTCTACAGTGAGAGAGTACAGGGTTAATCAGCAGACCCATAAAGTAGTCAGCATCTCTGTGGGGAAGAGACCACTGCAGATATTCAAGAAAGCAAGCAATGTTGTTCCCACTGTGAAAATTACAATGTTGAGCCCTAGCCAAGGTTCACTAGGGTATTTCTCAGCAGCCAAGGAATATTGGAAGAAAGGGATAATGTGTTATTACCTCAACAAGAGCCCGACAAGAGTTCTAGCCAATGTTCCTCCCTCAATTTTTCTTTCTCAAGCATGGCGGGTAATATGCTGTAGGCTTATAAAACCAGACCAAGATGGTCAGGTGCTTTTAGTGGCTATTTTCTTGTTTTTTTCTCCTATTAATGATTTTTGTCTCCTGCTATTTTAATAGCATGTTTTCATATTTAGCACTTGATGAAGGGATGCAAATCCAACAAAGCAAAAAATGAGATGGCTTAATTTAATTTTTTAATTTAAATTTATTTATTTATTTAAATTTTAAATTTAAATTTAAATTGTTTAAATGTATTACTCTCTTGTGGGGGGCACAAACAAACCTCAATACCTAATTACTCACTCTAAAGCAAGAATGTTAATTTTCAGAAGAATGTGGCCCTCGTGATTGTTAGAGTCCCCTTTCTTTTATCCTGATCATGTATCAAGATTTATTAGACATTGATGGATTAGTCAGTGATAAGCCAAGTATCATTTAAAAAAAACACAAAGTATAACTCAATGGAGCCACACATTAATTTTTTCTCTGTTCTCCATTTCAAGGGAAAAAAATCAGGACCGAAAAACAAGCTTGCATTAGAATATTACTTTTTAGAATTCTCTTTAAGGCCATGACTGCTATACCATCAGGCTGACTCAAAGTAATTCACAACAAGTTATCACACTCTATATATGTTGATGATATTATTAAAAAATCGTGTTTCTGAGCCTCTTGTAAGATCTTCAAATAAAGAGCAGAAATTGACATTTTCTCTGTACTCATGCTTATTAATACAGTAACAAAGTATAGTATCTCTTAGGGAGGCATTTTTCAATAAAACAAATTAAAGATGGTACACATCTCAGCAAAATGGACCACAGCGTGCTCTGTTTCTCAGGCTGAAAAATTTGGAAACATCTTTGCTTTCTCTCTTTTTCATGTATTCCACGTCCAATCCATTAACACACCCCCACTGGGTCTACCTTCAAAATAGACTCCAAATTTAACCATGTCCTATTACCTATAATAGCAAACCCCTAGAGCCAGCCACCACCATGTCCCAGATGTTCAACAGCAGTACCTTTCCAATGGGCTCCCTGTTCCTCCCTTACTCATACTCTCCACACAGTAGCCAATGTGATCCCTTTTAAAAGGTGAGTCAGGTCTTATCATATCTCTGCTGGGGCTCCTATTTCACACAAGTAAAATTCCAAATACTTGCCCTATCCTCCAAGGTTCATGTGATCTGTCCCTCAATACCTATCCAGCCCCAACAGACTCCCTCACAGATGAGGCTCCTACCACAAGCACCTGCTCTAAGATATTTGAAACTACTTTTGCATCTTTTCCCAAATGATTCCAATGCCCCAAGATACACAAAGGATTCATTCTCTCGCTTTTATGGTTTCTGTCCAAATGTTACCTTTTCAAGAGAGATTTTCCTAATCACCCATCCTACAAATGCACTGCTTATCTGTCTGCCCCCTTACCCTGGATGTATCATTCTTCATGATACTTATTACTATTTGAGATGTCATGTATATTATAAATACTTATACACATAAACGATATATATATTAAAAGTATATATATTTGATTACTGATTTATTATGCTCTTGGGAGGGAGATTTGCATAAGCAAATCTGACTTCACTCAGGTCAGTAACAGGGGCTGATTTCCTTTCAGACAACCAGGAAGCCTTCGAGGAAAATTCAGAAACTTGACTTTAAAAGAAAAAGTAAAGAGGATTGGAAATGATGAGCTAAGTAGTGATTCCAGGTATGACCTAACACTAGTTTGGAATGAAATAACTTCTCTCTTCAAACAATTGTTCTTCCCCCTGGTTTTCAGTCATCATTTACCAAATCCCTACTACCTCTTGAGCTTTGTGTCAAACACAAAACCATAAAATGCAGAAGAGAGAACTTTCTCTTATGGAGTTTACAGTCTACTGGGGAAAATATGATACACCGCCTAATTTTGTTTCTCTCTTTTACGTGTGGTCTGCATGTCAACACGAGCAGTTCAGATACTAGAAGCAAGTAGATTTTAGTGTATAGAATAACGTGTTTCTAAGGCCTGTGGCAGCCTGATAATGGTTGTGGGTGAGGCTTCAGAAAAGTTAAATGAGAAAAAGTGCAGAAACACACGGTCTTTAGAATGAAAGTAGAATAGATTTGACTAGAGCAGTTTTTGCCAAGAGAAGTAGTAAAAATCATTAAAGCAGAGGATGGAGGAATCTGGAGGTTGGACTTGGCCTTGAAGGTAGTGGGCAAATGCTCAGTGTTTTCTCAGAGTGAGGAAGGGCCAGGCCACATGCGCATGCTTCTTCTAACAAAACAATCGTGTGCATGATCAACGGTTTTTATTCTGGGCTTACCAGGTCCTGGATGCTGTTCTAAGGGCTTCATGGGCATTTATTTAATCATAGGACAATCCTAGCAGTAGTTACTCACAACACCCAAGGTGGGGGGGTGCACGTGAAAGATCCAATAGGAAGAAGACATAGAGGAGGGGATACTGAGGCAGGAGCGGTAAAGACAGCCAGATCACAACAAGCTGCTGAGTTTAGGTGAGCAAGGTGGTGTCTGACACGTTTTGTTGAATATCAAGGGAAACTTCCCAGGTAAATATTTAAAATATACAGAAACATATAAGGTAACTCCTCCCCTTGACATAAAAGGGCAAAGATTCTTTGGAGCATGAAAAAGTTCCCCCAAAGGAGCTTTTGATAGCACGGAGAAGAGAAAGCTCTGCATTTCTTCCAGATCGCCTGATGTTGTCCCTCCATTTGCATTCTAGAAAGAGCTCTTTGCCATTTCCACCACATACAAGCGTAACATTTTGTAAAGTTCTTTCAGATTAAAAAAATGAAAAAGAGGATTTTATTATTTATTTCTTCATTCTGGACAAGGTAGTATTTTTTTCTACTTACTTGGAATATTTAAGGCGTACCAAGGAGTGTTGAGAAAGATATCACAGACAGCCATGTGCCATAATTCAGAACTGTTAAATTGTCTTTTGTCATGTTTTCTTTATATCACTTTTGACATCTGCTTTTTTAAATAGCTTTGAGTTTAGTTGACATATGTCACCTATATCTGTACAAGTTTAAAGTGTACCATTTGTTAAGTTTTGATGTACAAAGACACTGATGAAACAATCACCACCATCAAGATAATGAACATTTCTATCACTTCTAAATATCTCTTTTTTCAGAAGTGAAATATTCCCAGTACAGTTTAAACACTGACACTCTGGTCTCATCTTCTCCTCCCCAGAGCTCATTAATTACCTTGAAGCTATTTTTCTTAAGTGCTTATCTATTTTTCAACCTATGATGTACCCACAGATAATATGCCAAGATATTGAATAATTGCCTTTAAAATTTTACATAAATGCTATCATACCGAATGTATTTTTTTACTTGCTTTCCCTTCTCAACACAAGGTTTTTGACATATTCTTGCTCAAACATGTAGATCAGACTTTTCATTTATCTACAGTATAAAAGCATCCTATTGTATTGGGAAAGGAGACAAATTCAAAGTCCAGATTAAACTTTTTGCGTTATATCAAGGTTGCCTGTTAAGGGGGTAGAAAAATATAATTTAAAATGCATCAGTTGTTAGTAGTAGTTTATTTACACGGTAGGAATATGGGTGGTTTTTACTTTATTTTTTTGTCCCTTTCTCTAATTTAAAAATTCTCCATAATTAAAAGGTATTATTTTTTGTAATAAGGAAAATTAAAGTAGCAAGTTGATAAATTGGAGTACTTGACCATAAAATGACGTAGGTGAGAAGTTCATGGGTAAACATGAGCATGAAAAACTGACGCAGAGAAGGATAGCAGCTGAGACATTGAAATTTGAGAGCAACTTCAAGGATGTGGAGATTTTCTTACTGTTTTCTAAGTTTCAGTGTTTATTTCAGAAAAGGAAATGTATTGTTCTATTCAGTGGGACTTTTCCAAACGTCGCTGAAGGAATACATTAGACTTGGGGGGAGTTCCTAATAAGCAGTGACAGATACTCTGTGTCATTTCTTCAGGCATATCATTGCATCTATTTGTTCAGTGAATGAACGGTTACATTCCATTCACAGGACGCTGATGGAATTCTTGGCACCAATTTCCTTTACTTTTTTCTAGTTGAGAATATATAAACATCTTCTTCACTTTTTCTGAATCTGACTCATTTATTATTGACTCTTCTTCTTCTTTTTTAATGAAATTTTTCTCCCAGGCAAAGATTACTAAATGCTTCCCTGAGTGTCCATAACTAAAGTAAAATAGAAAATGATATTTCCTGACTTCTTCTTTATGTTTGAAAAATGTTGAGTTATATTTTCTGAAATATCTATCTTAGAGGAAACTCAGGATGCATGTTGTGTTGGGCAAATTTCCTTGCATTATTGTTAAAGTTGTTATTATTCCAGAATGCTGGTGAATTATCTTTGTATTTTGTAAATTTATTTAAATGGGGATTGTAATGCCTTTGCAGCTTACCACAATACAGTATTGTGGAGACTGAATGATAAGACTGAAGGGTTGTGCATGTGTTGGCTGCAGGTGGCAAATAACACTGTGAATGAGTTTTGACTGAGACAGCTGGTATAGGTTTCTATAGACATCCAAATTCAACATTGTGTCTCCCTCCATTGGAGACGTTTCCACCTCTTAATCTATACATTTGCCTTTTGCATTATTCCACTTCAAATTATATATATGTGTGTCTACACACACACACACACACACACACACACACACATTTCTCTTACTTGTGGCAAATGTGTAATTGCTTTGCCCTCATCCAGCATTACATATGATGTTTGTATATCAATATTCCAATTATTTGTAAAGTGTGTATGAAATGTGGGAGTACTTCAAGCTGTAGACAAGTTATGTTAGGTGGTAAAAATTGGTTTACTAAATAAAAGCAAATTTTCAAGAGCTCTGTTTATGGGAACATTTTGTGTGTGTATGCTCTTGAGAGTAAGTGCATAGTAAATATCTCATATTCAGAAGTCCTAAAATACTGATTTTTTAAAAAAAAATACACAACTTATTAATAAATGTGTTACTTAGTGGAAATGGTCTTCAAATACTGTTAATATTGACTACTCTACAAAGCGAGGAGAAATTTAATTAACTAATAGTATTGTAGTCTGCTTACACACATCTTGTTTTATTTTTCAAAGGATAATACTGGCAATTAATTTAGAATAGTTGAGTAGTAATATGTCTAAAATATCTACTATGGTGATTTATTTTTATAATAGTTAACAAAGGAGAAAAAAAACCCTGAGGATAAATATGTTTTTAAAATATGGGTAAATTATTTACATTGTTTACTCTAAGTTTTAAAATTACTTAAAAAATAATATTTTCAGGGTTCCTGGGTGGCTGAGTTGTTAAGCATCTGCCTTTGGCTCAGGTCATGATCCCAGGGTCCTGGGAAGGAGTCCCTCATTGGGGTCCCTGCTCAATGAGAAGCCTGCTTCTCCCTCTCCCACTCCCCCTGCTTGTGTTCCCTCTATCTCTCTCTCTCTGTGTGTGTGTGTGTCTCTCTCAGTGTCAAATAAATAAATAAAATCTTAAAAAATAATGTTGTCCTCTTTTAGGACATAATTAGTAAAAATTATATAAGAAAGCATTGACTATTTTTCCAGATTTTCTCTCACTTTATTATATTGTCATTACTATTGTCTCACATTTTACTCATAAAATACTGCTTATAAAGGGAATGGAATCATCATATGCATATAGTCTCTATAATAGAAATTATTATTTTTAATATATATCACATTGTTCAGTAACACTCTACTTGACAACAGAACACTCAGAATCACACTTGGTACAAAGTCAACTGTCATTTATTGTTTACCTTCTGGTTTCCAAAAATGTCTTCACTTATTATTTTGTTTGTTAGTTGTTATTATCACCATTATACAAATGAGGAAACAGGCTCAGGAGAGTCACTAATCAGGGAAACAGTGGAGACAGGATTCAAATCTGGCTGCACTATCTGTGTCCTTTCATCTTCAATATGCTTCCTTTCAAGAAAAGAGTATGGGAGCTGGAACAGGGAAGGGAGCGAAAGGGGAATACAGCCAGTATTGGGCTAGAAAAGTAACTACTCATTCCAACAACGTGACTTCGGTCCAGGTAAGCTCATGGAGCAACTAGAGAACAACAAAGAGACAGTCTTCAAGAAGATACTAATAGCTCTTGGGTTCTCAGAGATTGGGATGTGGGACCAGGTACACTCAGGGCTGTTCCCCATCCCCCCGCCCCTGCGTCCTATTTTGTGTTCATCTAGCAAAAACATTTAAAAAGGAATATAAATGTCAAGAGAAGCTACTGACAGATGAGAAATCAGATGCTCAGAAAAGAAGATGATTTGGGCAGAGTAATTATCATTAGGTTGAAGGGATAAAATGAGAAAACTCTATGGTTTTGCTATAATACAGGGAAGGAACAATTGACTAGTTTAAATATAAACATTGCAGGATTTGCTGAAAGAGTAAAAATTAAGAGTGGAGGTGAAGTCAAGAGTAAAATTAGTCATTTCTTATTTGTAACTGTATTATAGTATTTATAGTATACCTATTGTATACCTATTGTCATAGGTATCAGGGATGTAATATTACTGTGTGGCTGGTACTTCATGGCTATTATCCTCTTATTATGAAAATTATATAAAACTAAGATCCAAAAAAGTGAGAGAAGCACAATTTGTCAACAATAAACTGGGGCAATGGGCCAGACTTCTAGAGTCATATATTACATTGTTTTTTACAAAGGCAAAGTAGGAATAATTTCCAATAACATCTCTTCACTAAATGAAAAAAATATTAATAATAATATAAGATAGAGTGAGCGAGATTATAAGTATTTTTTTTAAGATTTTTTATTTATTCATTTATTTGAGAGAGAGAGATCACAAGCAGGCAGAGAGGCAGGCAGAGAGCGGGAGGAAAGCAGGCTCCCCACTGAGCAGAGAGCCCGATGCAGGGCTCAATCCCAGGACCCTGAGATCATGACCCGAGCTGAATGCAGAGGCCACCCAGGCCCCCCGAGATTATTATAAATATTACTGTGGTAATATTGGCTTTCAAAATGAAGCTTTCAGAGAGATATCTGAAGAGGTGTTGACCTGAGCCAACTGGTTTGCAGCTACTAAAACTTTGTGTAGAGTTCTATGGCCTCCTAAAAGTGTTCACTAAAGATATAGGACTCTTGAAGATTGGCAGTTGGTTTAGTTGAAGACCTAACATTACCTTTCAGAAGAGGGAAAAACAAGATGAATTTTATTGTTGGTTCTTTATTGGGAGAAAGAGGAGGAGATGTCCGTGGTATCAGATAAGTAAGAACCTCCACCATGGTGCTAGTTCTCCACACTGGGTTATAGAAGTCCAGGGACCAGTAAGCCAGGGTTAAATATAGATAAAAAGAAATCAGAGTGGATGGGCAAAGATGGATTTCAAAGGACCACGGTTGTTACGTGGTTTTCTATCATCTTGAATTATATTACCTAGATATTTGCCTCACTTTGTTCTTTATTGTAGAAAAGGTAAAAAGTTCTTACTAAAGAAGTTTAGGAGAATTTTCCCATATAGAAATGAAAGAAGAATTTCTAAGTCTTCTGGAAATAAATGGCATTTCCAGTCCTCTTTCAATTTAATTTCTGCTGCTTATTTCAAGAGATATCCAGATGCCTTCCTTAATTGGATCCAGTTAAGATAGCCCTGATGGAAAATTCAGTATACTGGCCATAATTATTAAATTAGTGAGTCACAGATACGATTAGAAAGAAATTAACACAGCCACCTGCCTCTTGTTATCATTCTAATTGATTCTAGTTATTGAAGTTGTCCCAATTAAATTAGTGATGTCCACCACAAACTCAACATTCCCTAACAATATTAAAGTGACACATATTTACACAAAAACGATTCCTATTAATGCTGGGCAGAGAAAAAAGATATCTGTCTCTTAAACGTATGTGTGAAAAATGGAATTATTTTTTCTGGTAATTATTTAGGTTCAATATAGAGTTCTTCTTGATATGGAAGAAATTATATCATGAATTCCAGGAAAGGAATGCTGAAAGTGACTCTAAAGATCCATCTCGAACAACAAATAATCTATTGTGTTAATCCCCTTTAAACTTGAAACTGAATATCTCCCTGAAGGGAACTTCTGTGGTAGTTCATTTAATCTTTGGGCAGATTTAATGCTGAGAAATAGTTTCCCATACTAAGTTTACTCATTAATTTAACAAATCCTTATTGTGTGTCTATTATTTGCCAAGGATTACATCAGGGTACTGTGTAGAGAGGGGTAAACAAAAGGTCCTCTACCATGGAGAAAATTCAAATAGGAGCTGAAATACTGCTATTTTACACCCCTAGTCCTTGAGCTGTCCTATGGGCTATAAACACAGTTTTCCAAAGAGCTGAAGATACTGTTATAGGTCTATAGATTCTTTTTTTCCCCTAGGTAAGTGCTCCTTGTTAGTTTGCTTGCTTGTTTTTGAGAATTCTTATAGGAGATGATTTCAAGTCTTTTTGCCATCCTATGAGTCTTCCTTGACCATCTTATTTTCTCTATGCCCCTTTTGAAGTGTTAGGCTAAGTATTAAATGTGATTCACTGGACAATGGTTAGATTTACTCATGTACTCCCTAGAAGAACTTTGAAAAACTATGTACTCCTTTGAAAGTAGGAATCTAAAACTTTTCATCACAAGTATAAATAGTTGCAGTGGAGGTAATTTGCAGTATATCGGAGACATTGATTTTAAAAATAAAAGTGTTGCATCATTCTTTTTAATGTATCCAAAGGAATATAAACATCAAGGTGATTTAATACTTGATATGGGAAACAGAGGCAGAAGAAAAATCATTAAATTTCCTTACCTACTGACAAGCCCTTAAAACAGGCAAAATGACATTCCTCTAGGGACTCAACTACCCCCACCTTAAGGCTTTGCTAAGTCAAAGGACAATCCTAGCCTGACTGACCTCTACCCCCAACTAGGATCCCGTAAGTCTACTTTAACAATTCCTTTGGAAACTTTATCTCTAAACCCTCCAAGATAGTGTTGACAATCATTCCCAAGCATATGGCCCACTGGTAAACATCTAAAGGGTCTCTTGAAAAGGTTTTATTACTGGTAATGAGTAACTTTTCCCCAACAATAGGTAGCCCCTCAAGGTCCTGGAAACCTTGTTCCAAAATTCCTCAGAGACTTGTAATGTATCGAAGCAGGAACCCATTATAAATTTTGATAAATGATTAACAAACAAAAAGGTAAATATTTATTGTTAGTGCTTTTTAAAAAAGATTTTTTTTCGGTGTTAAATGATTCATTGTTTATGCACCACAGCCAGTGCTCCATGCAATAGGTGCCCTTCTTACTACCCACCACCAGGCTCACACAACCCCCTACCCTTCTCCCTTCCAAAACTCTCAGTTTGTTTCTCAGAGTTCACAGTCTCTCATGGTGCATCCCCCGCTCTGATTCCCCACAACTCTCTTCTCATCTCCAACTCCCAATGTCCTCCATGTTATTCCTTGTGCTCCACAAGTAAGTGAAACCATAGGATAATTGACTCTCTCTGCTTGATCTATTTCACTCAGCATAATCTCCTCCTGTCCCATCCATGTTGATACAAAAGTTAGGTATTCATCCTTTCTGATGGAGGCATAATATTCCATTGTATTTATAGACCATATCTCCTTTATCCATTCATCTGTTGAAGGGCATCTTGGCTCTTTCCACAGTTTGGTGACTGTGGCCACTGCTGCTATGAACATTGAAGTACAGATGGCCATTCTTTTCACTACATCTGTATCTTTGGGGTAAATACCCACTAGTGCAATCACAAGGTCATAGGGTAGCTCTATTTTTAATTTCTTAAGGAATCTCCACACTGTTTTCCAAAGTGGCTGCACCAACTTGCATTCCCACCAACAGTGTAAGAGGGTTCCCTTTTCTCCACCTCCTCTCCAACATTTGTTGTTTACTGTCTTTTTAATTTTGCCCATTCTAACTGGTGTAATGTGGTATCTCAGTGTGGTTTTGATTTGAATCTCCCTGATAGTTAGTGATGTTGAACACTTTTTCATGTGTCTGTTAGCCATTTGTATGTCTTCTTTGGAGAAGTGTCTGTTCATGTCTTCTACCCATTTTTTGATGTGATTATATTTTTTGTGTGTGTTGAGTTGGTGCTTTTTTTTTTAATTTTTTATTTTTTATAAACATATATTTTTATCCCCAGGGGTACAGGTCTGTGAATCACCAGGTTTACACACTTCACAGCATTCACCAAAGCACATACCCTCCCCAATGCCCATAACCCCACCCCCCTTCTCCCAACCCTCCTCCCCCAAGCAACCCTCAGTTTGTTTTGTGAGATTAAGAGTCACTTATGGTTTGTCTCCCTCCCAATCCCATCTTGTTTCATTGATTCTTCTCCTACCCCCTTAAGCCACCATGTTGCATCACCTCACCACTTCCTCATATCAGGGAGATCATATGATAGTTGTCTTTCTCTGCTTGACTTATTTCGCTAAGCATGATACACTCTAGTTCCATCCATGTTGTCGCAAATGGCAAGATTTCATTTCTTTTGATGGCTGAATAGTATTCCATTGTGTATATATATACCACATCTTCTTTATCCAGCCAAGAGTTGGTGCTTTTTAAGTAAGTTAGATGGGGAGGGTATTTGGATGAATTACCCTTCATTGAAGGATTTGTATAATTGTTCTTTTCTTTCTATTTTCTTTCTCTGTAGTGTTTTAACACTTTGAGCAACACACCAAGACTGTGAGTGACTGAGAACTATATCTTCCTTTTATATCATGGGAAAATGTTGATGGGGTGGGGGCAGTAAAGAAGAATCTTGATCATAGTCACCTTCTCAGAGGGATCAGGTTAGAAAAGAATAAATATGGACAGTGATGATCTGGAAATGCATTCCCCTTAAAATATCCATGTGCTTATTCCCTTTCAAGTCTCTGCATATTCTTGGGGTAATTATATTCCAGTCTGAAGACCATTGCTCCAGAGTGTCAAAGAGTAGTGGAATAAGATTTTTATCTTTCTTACTTTAGAAAAAATACTTTTATTGATACAGCTGAAGACTACATCAGATTTTCAGGGGACTAAATCATACTCCAGATTTATACAAAACCCACAGTGATCTTTAAATTAACTTTTAAGTCTTTTCCAGCTATGCTCCTGCTGAGTTATGTCCTTCCCCTATCATGTGCTTGCACAAAAGCTTAAATTTATCTCCATCAGTTTTCATCCTCTTAGATTCAGGTTTTCCTCCAGTCTATTGAGATATTTTTAGATTATAATTCTATGTTCATCCCACAGAGAAAATATTTGAAGAGCATGAGCATGTATTCCTAGGAACTAAAAAATTGCAACATTGCTCTAGAATTAGACAGTCCTTAATCTCAATAATCAAGATGTATTTTGAGTACATTAGTGCCTAAGAACACATTCATTTTTTTACTTAGTTTATTATAAAAGAATTAAAAGAGTATTGGACTTGTGAGAAATATTGGATTCTGATTTCAGTTCTTCCACATCATTCACCCATTTAGTCATTCATCAACAAATATGACTGCATTCTCTTTGTTGGGCCCTGTGTTAATCACTATGGAATCAGAGATGAAGAAAATGATTCCTGCCTTAGCAGAATGAGTGTAAAGGAGATAGACAAACCATTGGTAACAGTAAGAGTGGCGAGGCCTGTGAAAAGCATATGTACAAGGTGATGCAGGAGTACCCAGTACAGACACAAATTCATTTGAAAGAGAGGGGTTCATCAATATTTCTTAGAATAGGGAAGTTGATAAGAATCTACGAGAAAAGTGGAAACAAAATGTGCAAAAATTAGGGGGTATGCAATGGGTGGAAGGAAGGCTATTTCAGGAAGAATTAGCAACCCATATGAAGGCATAGAAGTATGGAAAGTATCTATTTTAAATTGTTAAGTCTATGGAACAGAAAAGGAAAAATTTGGCTGAAATACAGTGAGACTTCTTACAAGAAAATCAGAGAGAATAAATAATTTATTCATTTTGTTGGCAGGGGGCAACAATAATCAAACATGATAAAGTTTCTTAAGTTATGTGAAAGTGAGAATTCTTATGACTAAAACATGTGCCTGGCACAGAACGAGTTGAAATCCTATTTTATGACACCAAAGCTTTCAATGTTGGATTTCTAAGGAATCTTACCATTAAGTACACGTTACTTCTCCCTGAGTGCCCTTCCCTCATCTCTGTCCAGAGAAATACTGATTTTTTTTTCAAGTGACAAATAACAAGGCCACAATACACACAGAATTTCATGGCACTTTAAACCTAGTATCCTATGAATATACCCACATATCATATTATATTATATACATGGAGTGAATGTTTCTTCAGAGGAATCATGAGTTCCTGGAGAGCAGGAATTATGTCTTAGTCAATTTTGTCTCACTATCACCTGGAACAGCATCTTCCACTTTTAGTGCTCAAACAGTTTTTTTGACTGAATGAAGCAGGGCCATTTTAGAGATAGTAAACGGATGTATACTATGAAATATGTTCATATTAAATACCATTACTACCACTGGAAAAAAATACACTGAAAGCATTGAACCTGTTGACTCTAAGAAAGTAAGATCAGCTACTTTTAGATAAGATAATCTAGTCACTAAAAATATACCACAGCAATATGAACCACCCACATGTTGGTTTAGCCAGTTTCTCTGAAAAATCTCCTTTTCGAAGACTGGGTCTCCAAAAAACAAACAAATAAACAAACAAACAAACAAATAAAATGTTACTTTGATATGAGACTTTCTTCCTTTAGTGACCAGGTTGATGCCTAACTTCTATGAAGACTGTAGACTTCATATTATCAGGTATATGATGCAACTTTGTTATAGTGCAGTAACTGGAATATAAAGGAAAATGCCATGATTGAGTTTTAAGAGTATAATTGGTTATGGTGGTGTAATGTAGGGGCTTGGATATCTTGGCTCATGCCAGTGTAATTACCCTTGCTTCATTCAGTTACCCCAAAAGCAAGGAGAAACTGGGTCTTTACTCAGGCAGCAGCCTGGTGTCATAGAACTTATGTTGCAGTCTTTCACACTGGGATTGCCTTTGCTATACTGATGGGCTTCTGGGGTGATACCTAATAACCCCACCTCTTCTCATTATTCTATGTGTTTACTTCCTGGAGGGGTGAAAATGAGAATTCTGCCTTTCCTTGAGTTCCGGAGTGGCTTTAGAGAGTGTTTTTATTCCCTTATCTGATATCGATATATTTTGTGTAAGGGCTCACCTAAAGGGCAGAAGTTTACTCTCAGTTTTACTTTTGGAACTTGGAAACTGGTTTTGAACCATATTACAACATGTGGATTCTGTCTTATAAAATTCACACCATTTACTCCACTGGATCCTAATATGAACCCCATAGTATAAGCAAAAAGGTGTGGTGGAAGAAAATTTTTAGGGTGAATTTCCAGCTCAAAATTATTTTTCTTTAAGAATGACACATCTAGTTCATAGGAAAAGTCACATTCATAACAGAATACTGAAATGAGACTCTTCGGTTTTATGTCTTAGCTATGGCTCCAAAGCAGAGAAATATGGTAACAAGCTAATCCTTACATTCTAAAATTTAGTACTAGGTCATGAATGCAGCACTTTTGTCAAAGGGGTCACCTACAACTAGTTCTGCAACCAAAGCCCATTGCGTAGCCCCAGGTTTTATAAAAACAAAAGTGAAAAATTCATTTCAGAGGTAGATTGATTTTGGAACATTTTTGAAGAGAGCTCTTATTGAAATACTGTGTGCTTTTTTTTTTCTCCTCCCCAATGAAGGGCACATTAGTCAAAGTACTTGGAAAAACATGTGTTCCTAAGGGTGGCTGCAGGATTAGGTGCCTGATGACATCTAGACATATTTGAGTATGAGAGTCTGTCTGGAACTGCCCTGATAACAGGGCATGTGGAAAGGAATTTAGTGGGCATTAACTAGGGTTCCTAACCCTGCTTTCTCCTGCTGTAACATCTCCCTTTCACTGGGTCAAACCAGTTGGAAGCCAGTGTAATAAAGAAAAGGGGATGCAGCCCATAAAAGTCAGCTATTTGAGATCCAGAAAGGAAAGAGAAGTGATCTGAGAGAATGAATTTTAAGGGTGGTTCAGTTTGTTCAACATCAAACTCTTGATTTTGGCTCAAGTCATGATCTCAAAGTTGTGGAATTGAGCCTCATATTGGGCTTCATGCTTGGAGAGAAATCTGCTTGGGATTATCTCCCTCTCCCTCTCCCTGAACTCACTATCTCTCTCTCTCAAATAAATATAAATATAAATATATATATATATATATATATTTTTTTTTTTTTTTTTTTTAAAGAGAATGCGTCTTAAAAGACAAATGAGGAAAAATAAATTCTGACCAAGACACAAGCAGATGGCTCATGTTCCCAGGTGTTCACAGGTGTGTATGGAAGACTATTAGGCAATTTCACCACCAAGGATGACTCTGTTTCCTAGGGTGAGTATCTATATATGTGTGTATGCTTTAAATGCTGAGGATTCCAAACAAATAGGAACCAGAAGGTGTTTACCATACAAAGTACTCAAAGTATGAGTTGACTAAAAATTCAGAAGAGCTGAAACTTTTGTCTTACTTACCTGGATGGTTAAATCCTAAATTGACCAACTTCTAAAATTCTAATCTGAATCAAACCCAGAGAGTCCAGTTTTGTTCTGGCTGATGGATGAATTTTTGCATATGAATGGGGCCTGTGGGCTTACACTGAGCTAGAAGTTCCTGGCCATCTGATTATCTTTGGAACAGATCTACACTATTTACTCTGTCCCAGGATTTGCCCAGTCTTTACTGATCTGAAATGCCAAGGTGAAACAAAGATCACTGAGAGTTTTTCCTTATTTGATTATATTCTTGTTCTCTATGACTAGGCATATACAAAGTTGAGTGGGAAATTATAAATCATAGTTTCACTTTCTTGTAATTCTGTTTTAGTCCTATTGGGATTAAGGAACTAAATTTGATGTCTTCATCATTGAAAGCCTATTGTGAAACTTCTTGTGTCAAAAGTTTTTATACAAACCCATATAAAGTTCTAGATTTCTGAAATAAACTACCATTCTCTTTAAGCAACCAGAGGAATTTATTATAAATATTTATGAGATCCCAACAGGCATCAGGAAAAACATTTTATCAGAAGCAAAAGATTTCTGTTAGGCCCAACAAAGTGGAAAGTCTTCTTTTGGACACTAGTACTTCTTTTAAATAAACTTGGGTTTTCAAGTATAATCGTCTGGTCACATCTGAGAGCTTTGGCAAAAAAAAAAAAAAAAAAAAAAAAAAAGCCAATTTACATGAGTATGTCTTCCATTTTGTTTTATTGAGCCAGGGATTATCTCAGAGCTATTATGCCCTACTGGTTAAACTGGGGAATTAAACAGTTTCTTTGATCCAACATCGCAAAAGCAGTCTCTTGGCAATGAATGCACAGCCAGTATCCCATGGTGAGTTAACATCTAAGTTAGGCTTTATCAGTTAGTCTTGCTGTATGTTTTCCTCCTGTGAGCATAGAAAATATTTTTCAAATATTTTCACTGTCCCCATCTGACGGGGCAGACTGTTTTTGTGTATTAAAGATCCCAGTGGTGTGAAAAGGGAAAAGTATCTTTGCTTAACTTTGTAAAGGTTTTATTTTATTTATTTGCTTATTAAAGAAATTATTTAAAAAATACCAGCATGCACTAGCTTGAACGTCTATACCAAATGTCATAGCTCAATTTTAACCTTGGACGCATTTTCCAAAATTAAAAGTTTAACTTTCTACACTTGCAAGTATGATAAAAATAAGCAAATTAAACTATCCTTTTTTTTTTTAAAGATTTTTATTTATTTATTTGACAGACAAAGATAACAAGTAGGCAGAGAGGCAAGCAGAGAGAGAGGAGGAAGCAGGCTCCCCGTAGAGCAGAGAGCCCAATGCAGGGCTCAATCCCAGGACCCTGGGATTATGACCTGAGCCGAAAGCAGAGACTTTAACCCACTGAACCACCCAGTGCCCCAAACTATCCTTCTTTATATAAACTTTCACCCATACCTTGTAAATATGATGGGCTAAGAATCTTCATACGCAAGTGGTCCCCAGCTGACCAGTTTCTGATATGAATTTATATATCTGAATTGCAATGACAGTTTTGGTTGAGAGCATTAAATGTTGTTTCTGAGCAATTTTAAATAAAACTCAGAGATTTTAAGAAAATATTCATCTGCTTTAAAAAAAAATATTATTCATACTCATAACCAATCACCTGAGCTTAGTGTAATTTTTGCTACAAGTTATTAAACTCCAGGTAAGAATATTTTTTTTATAAATAAAGGTCTAGGTACAAACTGAATTCTGTTTGTGGATATGAAAACAAATATATAAATTCTGGGGTTAGCTTAAATATTAAATCATCTCACCCATTTCTGGAGCAGGCTCCATGTGTTGCTGGTATATGAACCTGTCCATTTTATCCAAGTGAGGGATCCTTGCTGTTAAAGAACTGCACTACCAGCTACCGTGTCTTCACTCTCCCCTTCATACCTACTGGAGTTTCTCTCATTAACCTTGTTCCTTTGAGCTAAAACCTTGAGCTTCTGGAAGACAGACTTATGTACAGTGTAGATATATCCCAAGAGTGTGGCATGCTGAGCCTTTAGCTCCTTGTCACACAGTTAACCCAGAGCAGTGGGTCAGCTTGAACAGTTATCACCCAACAGGGTCCAGAGAAAACAGGGTAGCTCATGGTGTGAGGAATGGGAAAGAGGAATAAGGAAGAGAAAAAGTTGAAGTGTGAGAATAAGTTTCTCATAGGAAGATATGCCTTGGTAGAGAACTCGTAAGAAGCTAACAAGCCAAACTGAATAACAAAACTGCATATAGAACATCATGTAAAAACTTCGGTTAATTAAGGGTTTTTGCCTGCCTTCTGTCTTGTTACACTTCCTGTAATTTCTTTGTTCCAGGGAAATTTGTCTACATAATTTTAGCAAAGAAGCTGTTCTTATCATTCAGTCTGGGGGAATTCATAATTGATTATCTCTTTGGTGCATGGCATAGAATTTCTTATTATACTTGTTGCAGTTTTAGACATTCTTATTTGTTAATGACTCTTTACAATGTAAAAGATTTGAATCTCCACTCCTATTTTTATTTCCCACAAGTTTTTAATAACCTCTTCTTTTAAAGGAATATCCGAAGCTTCCTTCACTATAGTTTAAAAATATGATACAAATAGAACTATCACTTGACATTTTGAAGGTGGAAAATGGAGATTTCTGAATCTAGGAGTTCTAAACCTGGATGTAATCTGGGTAACTTTGAGCTAAAACCCTTAAGCCACCTTGGGATATAAGCTTCCTGCATGAAGGGTTTGGACTGGTAACAATGACCACAGTAGTAGTAATAAGCATTGATTCAGCCCTAAATCCACACAATTGGTAATTGGCTGAGATCAGTTAATCTACCTCCAGAATTCATACTTTACTGATTTGCTGCTTCCTTGGTGATCCTAATGGTCTCATTTAATTCCATGATGGTTTAATCCCAAAGCAGGATAAACTGACAGAAAACAATAGAAAACATTTATATGTCCTTTTTTCTTTCTAGTAGCAGTGAGCTGATACCACAGGAAGACTTAGATTTATAACTGATGACCTTGCAGTGTATCAGAATTTCAATTTCTTACAGTCACCCTCATCTTCTTAACAGAAATCAGTCTTTAAAAAAGACTGTGTTTACATGGAAATCTTTTCTTTTCAGTCAGACTCTTAATTAATAGTTGTAAGATAATACTTTTTTTCTCTAACATCTCTAATTTTCTCTCAAGCTGATAAAGTTTTCCCCAGATACCAGAACCTTTGATGGACGGTGATGGTGGTATTTCTTTCTCTTCAGGATAGAGTTTAGCTATGAAAAAGACAGGATATAAAATTAAACTGTAACGTAGTAAGGAGTAATCTGCAGGATAGTCAACTCTTATGTGCTGCTCTAGAGACTGGAAAAAAATCACAGATGGCCTTGCTGAATTAGGCTTGATGTTTCTGTGTGAATAGTTAGACTTTCCTTCTTTGGGATGATGGGCCACTCTCATGACTGTTATTTCAGTCTGGTTGTCCAGCACCTTCTGGCACTGAAGCCTGCTCAGGACCAGAACAGTTGGTTGCCTAAGGAAAAATTTCAGGGCTATTGGGGTTGCTCCATCCCTCAGATTTTAAAATCTATAATTTCTTTACCAAGAAACAAAGATTTTTCAATTTATTACCAAGAGGAAACAGATACAAATGCCTCTGGGAGGAATTACCTGAATTGTTCAGAAAGTCCTTTCAAAATTAGTTTAAATAAAGGAATGTTCAGTTCAAGTGACTAAGGGTTCAGTCCAGGGATTCAAAAGTTGTCATTACAGCTTTTTCATTTTCACCCAGTTGGGGTTTTCCTTGTGGTGGAAGGATGTTTGCCAATGATATCAGGCTTACATTCTCTCTATTCTGTAATCCCAGTGGAACAAAGACTTCCCCACCATGCTCTTCTAAAAACGATTCAAGGTTGAGATTTATTGACTTTTATTGATTTCACTTGACTCATCTGTCCATCTTTATAACAATTATTGTGCTCAAGTGGGTGAAACATTTTGATGAACGTGCCTTGAGTCGTATGCCCATCTCTGAAGTCAGGAAATGGAGAAACTTGGACTTGAAAATAGGGGAAGAATAGACCCCAAGGGAAATTAGGTGCCTTTGCCAATAGAATGGGTAAGAGATGCTAGTCATGCAGAAATAGTGGATGTCTATTATATAACCTTGTGGTCTCAAAGATTCCTCCTCCATCCTCTGCAACCTACTAGCTCAACTGAAATATTTTTTTTCCTCGGTTGACTGATAAGCTGAAATAAAAAATTCCCTGCCTCACTGTATCTCCAGTGTTCCAAGAAAACAACATACTTTTAATCATCTATTGGAAGAAATGTGATATTTTAATGACAATTTGGTGTGTCATTCAACCATGGTTGGTAATTTTTAACCCCTATATTATCTGTCACATTTCTGCATCAGCTTTCCTGAGGCCAGTAGCTACAAATGATAGCCTAAAAGGGCAGCTGCTTGTTAATTTTACAAGTGTCAGGAAATAGATGGAAATAGCAGAGTTTAACACAATGCAATTTGTCTGAAGAGGCCAAGTTGTCACTTGTTTCTCACATCATGGGGGGTCAGACAGGTCTTTTTGCCTGGTGGGTCTCCATGAGGCTCATGACCTAATGAGGTAAGTGTGGGGTTAGCTCAAGCAAAATAGAACCCCTGAGAGAATGTGTTATTGCTGTTATAGACCATAGGTATTCATAATGCTAAGACAGGATGTAATGGATCCATGCCGGTTTCCTACAGTGATATCACATTACTGTTGCCAGTTTCCTACAGTGACATCACATTACTGTTGCTTTTTTTTAATCACTAAAATTTGCCACAGAATATGGAGTTAAAGAAAAACACCGTAAATATTATTTGTTATGGCAGTGCACAATGTCTTGAAATGAAGGGCCTTTCCAAAATCCCATCCCCACACTTGGTATATAGCACATTGCACACAGTAGGAACTTCATAAGTATTCTGTTTGTTGAATGAGTGAACATTACAGAACTCTGAGAATTTGTCCTTGAGATCCCTTCTTACATGATGGCCTCTCTTAGTATGGAATGTAGTCAGAATGTACCGCTGCAGCCGTACCAGTGGGTAAGGGCCTATGCCCATTCTGATTGGGCTAGAGTCCTTTCAGTGCTCATAATATACTATTATAAATTGTTACATGGGCCACTCCTGCTTCTTCTTTACCAGGTACTCAATGTAACCCCACTAAAATCTGTTTCCTAATGCACTATTTCTCTGTAAGCTTCTTTTCTATCAAAAGTTGTGTGTCTTGTGTCACCTTATGAATCTAAGAGGTTTCTGATTCATGGTAAGATATCAATGGCTCCTTGTGATACTTTACCAAGGGCATAAGCAATGGAGTTCTGATGCTTGAATCCAAATACTTTAGTCATTAATGATCAGTGACGATGTCAGGCACAATAATAGCAGGTGACAATAAATACTTCTTTGATTTCGAAGGTTTCCTGTAGCCCTTCTAATACAACCCAGTCAGCAAAATTCTACTTTTCCAGGACACTAAACTCGCTAAGGTTTATCAGATTTGAGGTCTAACACTTGCATTCAGTTCTTTATTGTATATATTATATATATTATTCAGTTCATTCATATTCTTTAAACGTCAGAAATCTAAAATTTATAAACTTATTAAAGTCTCCTAAGACTAACAGCTGACTCTAAGTCTTTCCGCCATGAACCTCCTCCCTTCCATTACTGTTAAGCTAAGGCAGAGGGGCATACATTATTAACTTTAGAGTAATTATTTGATTTCAGATATAGAAGATGACTTTTTTTTTTAAAGATTTTATTTATTTATTTGACAGAGAACACAAGTAGCAGAGAGCCAGGCAGAGAGAGAGAGAGAGGGAGAGAGAGAGAGAGAAACAGGCTCTGCACTGAGCAGAGAGCCCAATGCGGGGCTCGATCCCAGGGTCCCGGGATCATGACCTGGGCCGAAGGCAGAGGCTTCAACCCGCTGAGCCACCCAGGTGCCCCAAGATGACTTTTTTTTTTTAAACTCACAAATTTTCAACAGACCATGAATACTCATGTTGGACTCATCAGATGGATGACATCTCTAAGAACTGCCCCCTCTCAAAAATGAGAGACATACCTCTTAGCTTCACATCGCAAATAGTCAAAATGGTATGGAAATGAAATGACTTTGGTAGGATATGTAGCCTTTGTTGATGGGTTTGTGTATCAAAAGGTTTGGGATGTGTGGGAGAACCTCCAACAATTGCAACAACCACAGCAGCAATTTGTTGTTGATGTGTTGTGTATCAAAAGGTTTGGGATGTGTGGGAGGACCTCCAACAATTACAACAACCACAGCAGCATGGGGACTCCGGATCCCAGAGGGCCTCTTTATATTGTGTTATCATGGCAGTATCTGGGAGCTACCTTGGGCCAGTCCCTAGAGAAAAATAGGAAACTCTTACTTTGTAGACTTGACCCAAGGAAGGAGAGCTTGTAATGGAAGATTTTTCTATAGCCTCATTAAGATTCATCTATCACTACTTCCCTCCCCATCCCTTCATTTCATTGGAAATACTCTGCTTGCTGTCATTTGAGGCAATTTCTGCTTTGGTTCAGGCTTTGCATCCCAGGGTCTACACACCATATTCTCAACCATGGCAAACCCCATTCCTCTGTCACTGCTCCATGCCAAATTCCTCTTCCTCCATGATGGCCCATCAGAAACTGACCAACTCAGTTGATAATAGTATCTTCTTCCTCTCAAATATTATACTTATGCCTCTACGACACACTCCATTTTTTTATACTATTTCTTAAACTTCAGTTAGTATTGTAACTCTTTTATAATTGTCGCCATATCAATGAACCATCTGGGGCAGTATTTACTTTCTTAAAAAAAAAAAAACTTAAATTGGCCTCACTTTTTAAAAATTTAAATGAAGTAATTTTAAAAGACAACATTATACCACTACTGAAAATAGAAAAACATTTCATTTGCCACAAACAGAAGGTATCCATGGAAATAAATACAATAGGAGCCAAACAATGTAATTAAATTCTAGCCACACTGGGCCAGCTTGGGTCTCTCAGCCCGAAGCTCTTTCTCTTGAGGGTGCAGAGGGAGACAAGCCAAGTATGAGAAGGATTTTAAGGGCAGCATAGCATAAAACTAAGGTTTACTTCTGAGAGTAGTCAGAAGGATGGAAAGCAGAGTAGCTTTCTGATTCGGTGTTGTTTAGCACCCTGTTCTTGCATAGTCTGAAATCACCCCACATGCCAGAGAGTATCTATCCCGCAATCTGAGATCCCCAACTTATAATGCATTGTCTTCTCTTGCCAGTTATGTTTAGGCATTAGTAAGCCTCTTGATGATAGAATGGGGACAAAGATCTTGGTTTCCCTTACTTTCTGCAAGTTTCTTGATCCTAAGGATAAATATGGGAGCTACACCTAAAACTAATATAATATTGAATGCCAACTATACTTTAATAATGAATGAATGAGCAAATGAATAAATGAATAATAAAAAAATAAATATGGGATCTGACTTAAAAAAATGTTGGGTTAAAAATACCTTGATATTCCCTAAAACAATTCCACCTCAATTAGCCAGCCCTGAGCAACACCTTTGGGGTAAGGACTGGTTGGGTTTTGGCACTGCAAGTGCTGGGCATACAGTGGTGAATAAACAGGAAAAAAAAGGGGTGAAATGATAACCTGGTAATACTAAGATGAACATATATCATGACATAAACTTTTTTTAGCATTTGACCTATGGTTCCAATCTTATTTCAATGCTAAATGAATTAAAGTAAATCCAGAGGAAATTATTGGAATGAAAAAAAAAATAGATCATTAAATCTTAAAAGGTCAGTAGGCACTTTATTCAGTTTACTGGACAGTGTTAAAAATATTGTTCATTGGTCACCTTTCCTTGAGGGCTCTGGCATCAGGAACCTGCAGCTTATTACATGGCACATGTGATCATTACAAGGGATTTATTTGGAAATAAACAGTATGTGGAGACACTCTTTAAGTGATTTTTCAGCTGGGTCATGATTTTCCATCTATAAACTAAGAACTCTCAGGTTGCAGGGTCACGATGATGGCAAACACGTGCAGAGAGCTTGCTGACTGTGTGCCCGATGGATTTCCAGCACTGTGAACATATATTAATGAACTAAATTCTGATTACAATCCTATGAGTAAAGACGTTAGTTTTCTATTGCTGCCATGACCAATTATCACAAACTTAGCTTAAAACAACACAGATTTGTTATCATACAGTTCTGTAGGTCAGAAGTCTTGAGTTGGATCTCATGGGGGTGAAAAATCGGTCTACAATGCTATGTTCCTCTCTGGAGGCCCTAGAGGAGGATCCATTCCTCGCTCATTTGGGTTTTGGCAGAATTGAGTGTTTTCAGTCGTAGGATTGAGGTCTCCATGTCCTTGCATGCTATGAGCTGGGGACTATTCCCAGCTTCTAGAGGCCAGTCGTGCTCCTTGGTGCTGGTCTGCTT
Source organism: Mustela putorius furo (assembly GCF_011764305.1). Taxonomy (NCBI): domain Eukaryota; kingdom Metazoa; phylum Chordata; class Mammalia; order Carnivora; family Mustelidae; genus Mustela; species Mustela putorius. The sequence goes on from NW_025421341.1 coordinate 26,699,775, forward strand.
TCTCCAAACTTCATGCTTTAAAATTCTACTGCCTCTTCTGCCATTGCAACTGCCTGTCCCACTCTTCCACTTTCAGACTCATGTGCTTACATTGGACCCACCGGGATCATCCAGGATAATCTTCCCATCTTAAGGTCCTTAATCTTAATCACATTTGAACTGTCCCTTTTGCCATCTAAGTTAACATATTCACAAATTCTGGGGGTGAGGTGTGCATATCTTTGGGGCTGGGAGGCCTTATTCTGCCATCCACAGTAAATTATTACTGTTATCTTTATTTTGCAATAATGAGGAAATATCAGCCCATCCAGGTTCCCCTTATTTTTCCTTTTTCCTATCATGGCAAGAGCCTCCCCTACCAAGTTTGCCTCATGGAGAATCTGACAGTCAGGGTCTTGCACAGTTGTAACCTATTCTGGAAACTTTTTATTAGGACACATGTGTAATTCAGAAAAAGAAAGCATTCTCCTCTAGCAAAGAGACTTGAAGCAGCAGTTTTATCAGCACAGGGTTTATTATTTTTTCTTGTCTAATTACTTCCTATTAGCAACCACATACCCCATCTATATTGGGGATTACTCTTATGACTTCTAAAGGAATTTGCAAAGACCCACCTCTCATTCATCCACCTGACCCAGGACTTAAGAGGAAGCATAGCTGACTCTCTTTACTCGTCTACTCTGTCACTTATCTCCATCTTATAGATATCTCTTGGATTTTCACAAGTTAGTATCTCCAACTGCTACAGTGGACTTCAGGAGGGAGGAGGCTTATTTGATCTGTCACCATATCTTCATCACTAAGCGGAGAGCCTGCCTTAGGGAACTGTGGTGGTTAACTTGTGACATGACTCCCAATGATGCACCCATCTTGTATTTGCTCTTTTGTGAAATCCCCTACCATCGAATGTGGGGGGACCTGGTGCCTTGCTTCTAACAATAGTACTTGGACTTAGTAATGGAATGTTCCATCTATGATTGGGTTACAAAGGATTTGGACCTCTATCTTCCTAGCAGATTCTCTCTCTATCTTTCCTTCTTGGCTTATATTATCAACAAAGCAGGCTGCCAAGTTGGAGAAGCCCGTGAAGCAAGGAACTGGTAATGGACTCTGGGCAACAGCCTGTAAAGAACTTGGGGATGCCAACAACCACATGAGCTTGAAAGTGTGTCTTTCCTCAGTCAAGCTGTGAGATGATTATGACCTTGTGGCCCCTTGCTTACAGCACGCAAGAGATGCTAAAGCAGAGGACCCTTGTGAGCTGTGCTCAGATCCCTAACCCACAGAAACTCTGAGACTATCAATGTCTATTGCTTGATGCCACCAGGGTTTAGATTATTTGTTATGTAGCAGTAGATTACCAGCACAAGGAGGTACTTGTTATATATTCAACAAATGATTGAATGAAGAACATGAAACAGAGATACAGTTCTTTGTTCATTTGATGAAAGGTTCATAATGGCAGTGGGAAGTCTGGGTTGAAGGAGTTTGGATAATGCTGTCATAACAGTGTTAACATGACAACACTAACACCAGCTAAACTGCTAGTGTGGTTCATATTTACACACCTTGAAAATCCTAGATGTCCCATAGATAATTCTTTTCTCCTCTGTTTAAAGCAAGGCATTCTCCATTGAGGACCTTGAAATCAGATGCAGTTGGTTTTCAGCATCAGGCTGCTGCCTCTATTCCTGTTTGTCTTCAGAGATGTATATTTCAGGAAAGATATGTATATGTGGCCAGGGAGACCCTGCAAAATCCATATAGTTGGCCTTGGCCAGAGCTGCCTGCTTGTCTGATGCCTTTGTTTTTCCTGCTATGAAATAGTTCATTACTCCCTCTTTCCTGTTTTGATGAACTGTGTGACGTTCGTGAAGACTAATTCTGAAGCACTTCCTGGGGATGGAGAGAGACGTGATGCATTTTTTTTTTTTCTAGCACTATTTATATGTTGATTGTCCAAAGGAGAAGATTAGAGCATAAAAATCAAAAGCATTATTCTCAACAGGAGCACAGACTCAAAGTCAGGTCTGGGGTTGCAGCTGAAAAGGAGAAATGTCAGCTGAAGGGTTTTTTATGACAGTCCTTGAAACAGAGGAATATGGCATATGAAAAGTTCAGTTGGAATTCTAACTTAGGATTTCTTCCCAACGTGGCTTAGTCTTGAGTGGTGAAATGATCTGACCTGATAAAGTGGTCGAAGGACTAATTGGGAGAGTGGGTATGTGCCCATGCCCTGTGTGAAGATCTGAGGATGCACACTAAGTAATTTACAACCACCAAGTAGTTTACTGACTGCAAATGTAGCAGCAGAAGCAAGAGTCCAAGCAGAGACTGCTTATAGACACTTCTTCCAGATGCACGGCCAGTCACTTGTTTGTTCTGAGACCCTTGGCTTTCACCCATAGGCCTTCTCCATCCATCTGAAATGGAACAAATTTTCCTCTGGCTTCCATTTCAGCATCATAGTTCTAGAGAGGGGAACCAGGTTACTCGAACATGGGGGGACCCTCTGTAAACTAATAATACAAAACAAATACAGAAAAATGGATGTGACATTATCTTATTTTTAAAAAAAAAACTATCTTTTTTTGCATGAGTCATCTTCAAAGTAATCTGGAAATAATATAATGGAAGACATTGCATTTTCCCTTAAGAACATGTTTTTCCTTGTTTAATTATTTTCACCCTCATCCACAAAGCTCCTTTCTTGTAGTTTGCGAGGAAAGGAGATGTGAGAGCCTGTGTTAAGTCCTTGTAGTAAAGGGAGATTGAGGTCCCACAAATCCCAAGAACTTGAGAAGAAATATCTGATGACTGATCCTTTCAATGAAAAGTCCAGCATTAGAAAGACTAGTGGGTCAGGACTTAGATCTTTATCAATATTTTCACTTGGTACAGTCTAACTCCTTTTAAGGCTGGGGATCAGGGTCCATAGTCACATGCCTGGAGAACATACTAGAACTCTGTGGAAGTGAGAGAAGGAATATGTAACTGCTACAGCTAAACATCCTGCCCCAGTTTCTCTGCTTTACAAATGGAAGAAGCAGCAGGTTCTCCTCTTGGACTCTCCTCACCAAAGGGCGTGATCTCTTTCCATCAAAGTATTTTCTTCTCTCTCTGTCACCAACGATCCAATTGGGATACTGGAAATTTATGGAAGGAATAAGGACAATTTAGGTCAAGTCTACTGAATCTCTATAAAACCTTCCTCATGCCTACATTTATAGAACCCAAAGCAGTTCTGCCGTGTTAGGTCCTTTGATTATCACTAAATCCTTCTGTAGTGTAGAAAGGTTTTTATGTCATTCCACAAATGAGAACACAAGTCAAGTATGCTGAAGTATATACATACAGCTGTTAAGAGGGTTGACAATAAATTCGGGCCATCTGGCAGCTGGATCAGGGTCAGGGCTGGGACCAGAGTGAGGTATGGGGGGTACTTTCATTGTGCCAAAAACCTCAGTCAGTCATCAAGATCACTAAAATTTTAATGCAGCATTTTTAAAAATCAAAAATATAAAAAATTTAAATAAGAGGTTTAGTATTAGTGATTTTTTTTCTTTTGCCTCAGGTTCCAATATGGCTGGGGAAGGCGTTAATCCTTTTACCTTCTGTTGTTTCTCAGCCATCAGTCACCCAGGCTCTGGGTGGCCTGCTGGTCTGTTCTGTCCTATGTCCTACAGATCTGTCCTAGAGAGACATGAGCAGCCTCAGGAAATAGCAGCCTTTTTCTTGCTACTGTTATCCTGGCCAGCTGTCCTGTCCTAGCTAACCAGACCTCATCCACCTGAAGGACAGTTTAGAAAAGACTTCCTCCTTCAGAAACAGATTCAGGACAAACAAAATTCCTGGCTCTATCTATGAGTCAGAAGTGAGGTGGCATTTCCTCTTCTTTGAGATGCAGTCTTCACCACTTTGAGGTATGGCAATAAAGACTGGTGTCTGCAGAGAGCTGCCACAGTCTTATAGGGAGGGTGGAAGGGGACCAATGGCCCCAAGTCCCTCCTGTTTGCAAGGTACCATGCAACACAGTGGAGTTGTTAAGAGCATGAATTCTGAAGCCAGACTGCTTCAAGTTCTGGTCTAACCACTTGGTAAGTGTGCAGTCTTGGATTAATTACTTACCCTCAAACAAGGCTATTAATTTGGACCACCTAGTGAGATTGATATAAGAATAAAAGATGTGAGGTGCTTAGGACTGTGCCTGACACATTATAAGCACTTAGTAAATCTCAGAATTACTATTGCAATGTAATTTTATGCTCACAATAACTTAATGAGCTAGTCATATTTGACTAGGAATAGTAAATTGGAGTAACTCATTCAAGAAATTCAGGTGAAATGGAAGGACATAACATTTCAACTAGCATTTTCATAAAAACACAGAAAATAGTTGATCCTTTTAGCAGAAAAGAAATGTGTTTTTCACTCAAATGGTTTCAGTTTTCTGTATAATTGGAAATTAAGCTAGGAGAAAGAGCTTGTGAGAAGGCCAAACATTTTTTGTTTTGCTTTGTTTGTTTTTATTTGAAGACTGGGCTTGCATTTTATTTCATGAGTTTTTTTTTTTTTTTTTTTTTTTAATCATCTTTACCTAATGATTTGGAACAAAATGTTACTTTACCTTCAGCAATCTGCATTACTTCTGGTTCTAACTTGCTTGATGAAGAGAATTGCTTTTAGTCTTCTACAGACTTTTGTGCTTTAAAAACTGCTAGTACATAAGTCAGGGACCTTTCTCTCTTCATCTCTTCTTGGAGCCCTGGACGGACATTGGCATAATATACACACACTTACCACCTGCTCCATAAATCATTCTCAAATACTGTTGAGTAGTTCAGGATACAGCCCAGATGCTCTACACAGCCAACATAGAGAAATGTTGGTTCTGTTTTCCATTTCCCTTGACAGATTCTGCCCTGCCTAAAAGTCAAGCAAATTAAAAACATATGTAAAAGAACTTGAAGAATTACATAAGTAAAAGTAATTAATTACTTAATTACCTAATTGAAACATAAGGAAGAATCACATCAGGAACCCATGCAATCAGAACTATATAGAAGAGAGAGGATAGGATCCAGGACAGATCTTATTTTTAAAAGGAAAATTCTGCTACAAATCACTGTTCTCTTGAGAGGAAGAAGGAGTGATTCTATCTATCCCCTGGTAAGAAGAATCTGTATATCCATCCATCTTCTTGTGATATTCTGTTATTCCCCATAGGGTTTAAATTTGGGTAATTTGGTGTTTTGTTTTTTTTCCCTTGTTAAATAAGAAACAATGCTGCTGCTCTTAGAAACAAATGCTATTTTTAAAATGCCATAAAGTAGGGACACCTGTGTGGCTCAGTCATTAATCATCTGCCTTTGGCTCAGGTCATGATCCCAGGGTCCTGGGATAGAGCCCCACATTCGACTCCCTGCTCAGCAGGGAGCCTGTTTCTCCCTCTCCCTCTGTCTGATGCTCCCCCTACTTGTGCTCACTCTTTCTGTCAAATAAATAATAAAATCTTAAAAAAAAAATAAAATAAAATAATAAAAATAGTATAAAGTAGAGAGTTTAAACATTGATTCCTGGATAAGAGAAAAAAGGGTTGAGATAGCCAGCAAAATTTTTTGTATGTGTGATTTTTAAAAATTGAGGTAAAATCCATGAAATATAAAATGTACCATTTAAACCATTTTAGAATGTAAAACTCGGTAACATTTAGTAACTTCATAATGTTGGGCAACCATCACCAGTATCAAGTCCTGTTGCACTCTAGAGGCTCTCCTTCCCTTTATCACTACTTGATAAATGTGTGCCTTGGAGAAGTCAAGGGGCAGAGTGGAATGACCCAAGGAAAGCTTGTCCCCAGCACTAAAAGCAGTTCACATCATCAGCCCAACTGGTGCAAGTGCATATGTACTATTTGGCTAACTTATTTGGCTAACACAGTAATTGATGGTATTTTTTGCTCTGATTTTTAAGTTACGATTGTATCAGACAAAATGACCAGTATCTTATCTCAATCATGATCCCAAAAAGGAAAAGTCTAGTCTGGTCGCCTGCAAACAGGCCCCACACAACTTGAGAGGTACACAAACTTTGCAATAGTTATTTCAGCTGCATAATTTTTAAGGAATTAACTTCCTGATCTTTAACTTGTATCCTAAAATAGATCTGCCTGAGAACAAGCTTGTGGCAGTCAAAACTACTGGTGGCTTCTCCTTTTTCACCTTCCTTTTTTTGCAGTCCACTTCCCACCACTTTGCAAAAGAAAGGCATACCTCCCATCCATCTGGCATGTTTTCTACAATTATATTGTACTTTTGGATATACAAACCTCTAGACCAAAAACAAGTGGACCATTTGAAATACTGATGTCTGGCTTTGTGGTTTTTATTGTCTTATCTATGATTCTTTTAAGAGAAAGGCATGGAGTTAGATAATGGGAATCTTGATTCATGTTGAGTTATCCAGAATTTGTACACACTCAAGAAAGAGAAGGCAGGAATGCTGACCATTTTTCTCTAATAACCTTTCCTCTCCCATCTCCTGGCTATTTGCTACAGAATGTGTTCCTTTGGGGAGAGGCTCTTTTGAGAGCAAAGCCAAGACAAGATTACTGCTGAAAAGTACTAAAGGGCACTGTGCCTTATTTCATCACGGCTGGGTGCCATGTTTTACCCATTAGCGGTAAAATTAGTATTAAAAATGAGATGGTGCCATGGGAAGGCATTTCATTGCAGTTATTTAAATTGAAAAGAGGTTAGACTTTTCTTGCCAGAAAACTAGTCTGGTTTTGCTGATAATGAGAACTGGCTTTTTCAATTAGATTAGATGATGGATGTTATCTACTAAATGAATGAGCTGAATCAGCAGCTCCAAACTTATGATGAAAATATATTTAAAACACAGAATAAGACAAACGTGTTTCATCAAAAATATTGGACTGGAAAAGGTGAAATAAATGAAACTTATGAATTTCCCCCACCCGTTCTGAGTATATTGTAATAAACAGCTTGTCTCTCATGGAAAGCACAACAGGAAGTCATTCTTTTGTTAAAATATTGACATGCTTTTATACTGGCTATACTGAATCCTGGAGTGGATCTGTCTCAGCCCCAGATTCTCCTCTGGGGCCTGGAGCCTACAAGAATTCTTTATAATCCAGAAACTATAAGGTTAATACCTTGTACCACTAGGAGTTTTAGGACCCTGTTCTAGCACTAAGGCCTACATCTGTCTAGTCCATTTGGACTGGCTAGTTGCATATCTTACCTAAGGTAATATCTGGATATCATTCCTAGTCATGAGTATAATACTCATTTTACAAATCTTAGTAAACATTCTAGGGTCAACTGAGAAATGGACAACAATGGACTCTAAAGATGGATAACAATTTTGCAAACTGGTTTGTTCCCAGTTTTTAAAATATTTCAACAAACTTGAAGAGGGACCTGAGTTGCAAGTTAACTGAACATGAAAGCAACTTTTGGTGAGCTCTCACTGTGTAATGTTAGCATGGAACTATGAGAAAGCTTAAAGAATTGGATAAAATTGCCCTATTACAACTTCTATTCTCAGGCACGTATTTCTGAGAACATTGTTTCTCAGGGCTTACATTCCTAAAAATGAAAAATAGAAGTAACATTGATGCTGAACTACAATTCATTTTGTAATTAAATAATTCCCATCCACAAATACATGAACTAATTTAGGAAAAAAAAAAAAAGCCCCATCTCTGTATCATTAGCAAATGCATTCAGAATAAAAATTTACTTTATGTCTTGAAAAATTATCACATTTTATAATATGATTATGTTGGTTTGGTCAGTTGTGCATTTCTAATGATTGCAATGAGAATTTAATCCAGAAGAAAAAAAATTTTAACACCTAGAGCTTCAGAGCCACTGGAAACAATAAACTTCAATTGATGCACATATTATTATTGTAGAGGATATTTATACAGTGATCAACCAAAGATCTCTAAGCATAAAATATACTTATTTGGGGTAAAATTTTTTATGAGAAGTAGAATGGAAGTAAGAGTCAAAGATATAAAGGGGGTGCCTGGGTGGCTCAGTCAGTTAGGCATCTGCCTTCAGCTCAGGTCATGATCATGATCTTAGGGTCCTTGGATGGAGCCCTATGTCTGGCTCTCTGCTCAGAGGGGAACCTGCTTCTCCCTCTGCCCCTTTCCCCCATCACCTCGTCCCTTGGCTCCTGTTCTCTCTCTTTCTCCCTCTTTTACAAAAATAAATATATAAAAATCTTTAAAAAAAGAGTCAAAGGTATAAAGAAGCTACATAATATTTCTGCCATTTGAAGAAAAGTTTCTTCATGTTTTTAGAAGGAGATGATGTTGTGCCCGAGTTTTCGTGTCTGAGAGACCACCAAGGAGCCAAGCACTCATGCAATCACATGAGGGTTTATTTGACAAGCTTAAGCTTGGGCCCGAGCATACTGGATACAGAGGAGTAGGGACTTGGACCCTGAGCTTAATTAAGGCAGGGGTATTTATGGGCTGCTGTTACTAAAGCAGGGTGGGGATTCCTGGAACTAAAGCAGGGTGGGGCTTACTGGAACCAAAACAGGGTGGGGGTTACTAAAACAGGCTGGGGAAAAGTTCAGCCCTTGGGCACAGGGGTCTGAGATGGCTGCCGGAGCTAAGATGGCTGCTGGAGCTAAGATGGCTGTACTTATGCTAAGGCTAAACCTGAGGTGGGATGGCCTTAATTTTCTCGGCCTCCACAATGATACATATCAAATTAATCTGGAATTTATATTCTACTGGATATATATAAAAGACTGGTATAATAACTTTATTTTTATCCATACACCATTGTATTGGCTTTTCAGATGTTTTCCTAAACAAGCACTGGATTTCTTGAAAGTCATTTCTTGGATTTCTGAGGCCTGCAGTGGCACCCACTGCACATACAGCCATGAATCAGGGTCACTCAGCTTTAGGAAATTCTGTATAGTCTGACTCTTTGCTTTTCATACACAAAACTAAGGTTTGGGGAAGCTGATTACTTATCCAGTGTCGCACAATCTGTATGGGATAGACTAGAATCCATGTTTCTGACTCTTGACCTGGTACTCTGTTTCTTAAAGCACAATCTAATACAAACTGAAACCACATTTTCATTTTCAGTTAACTATTTAAAGAATCAGATAAGAATATTCTCTACTGTGAAACTAGTATATATGGATGTAAGTATGTACGTATATGGAGTCCCTAGACATAAATAATAGCAAAATCTTCAGGAAATTTGAGGCTTGCATGGGAAGCACAGAGGTTTTGGGATTGAGGCCTGAGCTCAGTTTCTAGTTGCTTATTACCAGCTGTGGGCTTTTAGGCTATTTACATAACTCCCCTGAGTTTGTTTCCTTTACCTGGAAAATGGAGATAAAAATCCCCATTTGATGAGGTCAAGATTCAGAATAAATGAGATCATGGAACCCCTGGGTGGTTCAGCCAGTTATGTCTGACTTCAGCTCAGGCCATGTTCTCAGAGTCCAAGGATCAAGCCTCATGCTGGGCTCCCTGCTTAGTAGGGAGTCTACAGCTCCTACCCCTGCTTGTGTTTCTTTCTCAATACAGGAATAAAATCTTAAAAAAAAAAAAAAAGAATAAATGAGATCTTGCAAGTAATGTGATTAGAGTGATCATTAGCATATGTGAGGAAAGCAAAAACACTAGTTTTCTTGTGGATATTTCTCACTGTTTTGTATCTCTAATTGCTAATGAATTTATCTGTTATGCTATAGCCTCAGGTCCTTGAAAGTTCCTTGGACAATATGAGAAGCCAATAGTTTAATGATTTAGAAAAGTGATTTTCAAGCTGTGAGCCATGGGAACTCTGTGGAGGTAAGGGCAGGGAGACGGGGCCTGGAGGGAAAGAAAGTCTTGGGGCTCCACTTCCTTCATTAACAAATGAAGCTTTGTTTTTCCCAACCAGAAACTAATGATTTTGTCGGGGTGGGAGAGGGGGAATGGGGAATGTTGCCCTGGGCTTCAGGGTGCCTTTGAATTGGAAAGCCCTGGAGATGCAGTCTTTAGCCCAGGCCTTGGTACCTGCAGGTGGGAATTTCTGGCACGGAGCCTCTCTATTTGGGGATGTGTTGAAGGGCTTAAAGGTGAGGGTGTTGGGTTGAAATCAACAGTTGTGACATCAGGGTCAACTCTGAATAGGGCGCCATGCACAATGCAGAATACCCATGTAAAATAAGGCAACATAGGATAGACATGTGAGCAGGAGAAAAGTATTTTGAGGACATTCATGGTGAGTTTAGTAACTAGTTTTAAGTTCTGAGTATGGAAAGAAATGCCCTCTCTCCTTCTCAGTCACCTTGCCATTTTATATGATGTCTGTTTGTTGGGGCTTATTTCTGTTTTTGTAGTTGGAACATCATTTCCGTTATTCGGATCAACGAGGTAGAAGAAGAAAGATCGAAGGTGATCTTTTTTTTTTCTTTTCTTTTTTTTTCCTTCTGTTAACTGGGGAAAATGATGCCCTGGAGTTTTAATAGAACAATTTGAAGTCCTTGTTAACTTCTTTTTTTCCTATGGCTTTAAAAATATCCCCATTTTGTCCTTTCCATGATTGTGTTGTAGACATTCTCTGTACCCTTGGCCTTTTAAGAAAGATGAACTTTTGTGCTGTTTGAAAATGTAATGAAAATATTAAATAGTGGTAGATTCATCATTAAGTCAGCCATGAGAGTGAGTCTTTCCTAAGCCTAAAGGAAATACATCAGTGGGCTTTGAAAAAAACATATGCCTTTCTACCTTACCCATACCACACTCTAAGGAAGGTCCTGCCCATTTCAGTACCTGTCATAAAACAGTGTCTGCCACTTTCTTCCTGAAGGCTCTTTGGTACGGAGGGGTAATGACATTCTATTCTTCTCTTTGGTACTCATTTTTTTTCCTCTGCCATTTCAAAGTTATATAACTTGTGTCTTCCCAGTTCTTTAAAAAGGTGGTATTTTTACAGTGTCAACTTTCTGCTTTTGCAGAAAATCCAGATCCCTAAAAACAAAACCACTTTGTCTGGTTGTTCCTCGGAATTTTTAGTGGATGTTCCATGTAGCGCTACAAACAGGTAGAACCCACCACTTTCCTCTCGTCTTGTATGCTTTTCTTCTGTACACCAAACTGTATTTGCATGATGGGTGGAAGGGTTTTCCTCCTTATTCCCTGAGCACTTGGAAAGATTATCCAAAGCAAAGAGAGCTTAAGTGATATGCCCAAAGATGGTGGCTTTTCCAATTTCTAACTTCTCGTTCAGTACTTTTGACTTTTGACTTCTATTTATACTTTACTGCACCATTCCCAGGGGACAGAATTACACTTTTACTGGAAATTCTCAACCATCCAAATTTCAAAAAATATATAGAAACAGAGGACAATTGCTTTGGCCTCACAGTCAGTTTTCAGTGTTTTAATGCACCCATAGGAAAAACAACTGGAATCCAAAAGTTTTGAGGTGTGATGAAGATCTTTAATCTGGTTTAGGTGGGAAGCAAAGGGAGAAGAGAATTACAACACCTAATGAAAAACAAAACCTCAGTAAAGTCGCGTTTCCCAACCATCAACTCAAAACTCTACGTGATGAAGTCCCAGAACCTAAGTCAGGTTCGGTGGGGTGAGGAGGTTCGGAGCCGACTGACTAAAGAAAGAATTCTTAAGACGTCATTGGTGCAAAATGGTGGTTTATTAAAGCACGGGGACAGGGCCCATGGGCAGGCAGAGATGCGGCCGCCCCCGGGTTGTGAGGGGTGGTTGGTTATATACGTAGGAGTTGGGTAGGTGAGGACAAAGGGCTATTGGGGCAAAGAATACTATCAGAATATTGAAGGCTTAGTTACTATCAAGTAAAGACAATTGAGAGTCTCCTGGTGGAATGTTACATTCCTGCTATCAAGCATCCCTGTTAATGAGATTTAGGTTTAAAGACAATTGGGAGTCTGGTGGAATGCTACATTCCTGCTATCAAGCATCCTTGTTAATGAGATTTAGGTTTAGAAGAAATTTAACTTTATTTACTTTTCCTTCTACCTCCACCTCCTTCGGTTTTTATGGAGGGGAGGGTAACATTAGGCTTGAGGAACTGAGTTCTGTGTCTTTGGAAATTGGGCTATTGATAAGGTAACTTCTTTGTTGTAATCTCAAGGACATTTGCAAACCAAGGGAGACTCCTGTCTTGTAGGATTGTGATCTCAGCAAGTTAACCATTTATTTTATGGCAGTCAGGGGTGCCTGAGGAATGCCACACCTATGGAGGGGAGCGGGCGAAGAGGGGGTGCAAGGCGCCAGCCCCTGCCCTGTCCTCAGCCAGCCCCCTGCTCCCTCATCATACGCCAAGGGCTCCTTTATCCTTGCAGCCAAACAAGGCAACTAATAACCCTTCCCAGAAGTAGCAGGAAGAGGGAAAGGCAGTAAAGATGTCTATAGTGAAAGTTTAGTAGTTTGTCTGTGTCACATGTGAAATGGTTGTGGATATTACTCACAGCTTTAGTACACACCTCTGGACAGAAGTAATTACATGTTGGTTTTCACTTCTTGAAGGTTTTGCTGAGTTAATTCTTCTTGCGTGTGTATGTGTGCATTTCTCCTAATTCTTGGGATCAGAAATTATTTTTTTCCCTTTTCTCTTTTATACAAGCATCTGTAAGTAGCTTAAGCCTAATGTGAAATGGTACAAATACCCAGCATTTTTATTCCTAATCAGATCACTGTATAAAATCCATTTAAAAGTGTCAGCTTATCACCCAATAGCAGCTGTCTAAAAGAAATTACAAGAAATACTCATGGTCTTTTTTTGCTTTCGCTTTTCACAATAAAAGTTGGCCAGAACTTTAGCATAAGTTTTACCAGCAGAAGAGACATTCAGTTACTCCGCAGAGATTGCAAAACTCACTGAGGAATATGGGAAGATTTTAATATGCTGTTTGATTAATTTCAGTATATATTCAACTCATGTTTTAGGCATAATGGTTGTTTTATAATTTCATACTGCCAAGGATAGTCTTTCAAAAAAGACTATAGAAGTATCTTTTTGATTGAGAAAAAGACTGTATTTGAAAACTACTAAATAATTCCCTGGAAGGAGTACCATGCAGCCATTAAAATCACAAACACTATTTTCTAAATGATTAAACTTTAAAATATTATACCCCCACCAAACACACCAGTGGAAGGAAACAGAAAAATACTATAAATAGTATCTAATACTGGCGATGATCTTTCTTTTCTTTATTGTACTTTCCAAATTTCCTATGAGTGTGTGTTTTGTGATCATAAGAATGAGCATCATTTATTCTTTAAACAAAAAATATAAACCACTATTCTGGAGGCTAATTCCAAATCCAGTAAATGATCCTTAGGCATAGAAGCAGCCTGGCAATTTCACACTTAAACAGTGCCTAAAATAGGCCTGGCAGAATTGAAAGGAGAAACAATCCCTGCTTCTGGAAAGAACATGATAATTGAGACAGTTTGAAGAAGAAAGGTGAGTGAACACAGTATAAGAACATCAGAATGCTGTGTTTTATGGTTGTTTGATGTAGAACAGATGGCATTATACAGTTCAAAATATATTGTTTCAGCACCAAACATCACATCTCTACCCTTGTGCACCTAAATGCTATTTTTAGCTGTCACATACTTAAGGCTGCATGTTCTATAGAGAGCTGTCTTCTCACAAAAACCATTGGAGTTGAAAACCTCTGCTTGTGTAGATCATAGCTTTTTCTTACTGAAGCAATTAATTCATCATTCAATTGGAAAAAAGGAATGATTTTACAGAATTTTTTAAAAAGATTTTATTTATTTATTTGTTAGATTGAGAGAGAGAGTGAGAGAGAGAGAGTGTGCAAGCATGAGGAGGGGGAGTGGCAGGTGGAGGCAGAAGGAGAAGCAGTCTCCCCAGTGACCAGGGAGCCCAACGCTGTACTAGATCCTAGGACCCGAGGATCATGAGCAGAGCCAAAGGCAGACATTTAACTAACTGAGCCACAGAGGCACATCCCTGACTTTACAGAATTTTAACCAAAAACAGTGCTTAAAATCTGGGATCAGGGTGCCTGGGTGGCTCAGTGGGTTAAAGCCTCTGCCTTTGGCTTGGGTCATGATGGCTCAGGTTATGATCCTGGGATTGAGCCCCACATCAGGCTGTCTGCTCAGCAGGGAGCCTGCTTCCCCACTCTTCCTGCCTGCCTCTCTGTCTACTTGTGATCTCTCTCCCTGTCAAATAAAAAAATAAAATCTTAAAAAAAAAGGCAATCAAAAAAATTCACTACAAAAAATGACTAAGGATGTAAAACGTTTACTCTATACTGCCCTATGGAAAGTCAAGTACTTATGGTTGAAACTATATAGATTTGACTTAGAATCTGAGGTGGATGAGTAATGCAATTCATATCAATCTATTTAGGATATTCATACTTTAGTTGAACACCCCGAAATTCTTAAGGGACTTACCCATGATCATATACCTAATTACTTAACAAACAGATCACTATTTGTAGTGGGTGGTATCTTTAGTGCTTTCAAATCCGGATATTTCCTTTGATCATCATTGATTAATGCTCCTTCTAAATTAGATTTTAGATGTATGAGAATTTGGGGCCTTAATGGGAAAAAAAAAATGCCAAGGAACATGAAAGCTCTAAGGGATCTGAGGGTTCTTTCAGTCCAGACTTTTTGCTTTAAAGAGGATGAGGAAACTCGGGCTCAGTGTGGTTTGGGGAAGCTCAGCATTTCCCCATTTTGTCCTTCTTTGGTAACCAGAAGATCCAGAGGGATATCAGCTGGTGCTCTACTTGTTCAAGCCTAGACCCAATGGGGCTGAGGAGACACTGTATTCCAGGGGACAAGAGGATGGAAGCTGGTTATGTCCAAGCCCTTCTATGCCAGAGTTTGAGACTTTTCCTGAGTTCCTGATCTGTGACCCTGGCAGCTGCCCTCAAGTTCTGTTCCTCTTGAGCTCTGATGCCTCAAGCTTTTCTTTGACTCTGGGAGCCAGTCAGTATACTTCTACTCAATGGCTTTCTTTTCTTAAAAGCCTCCAGAGTTGGTTTCTGTGCCTTCCAACGAGAACCTGACCAATGCACCTAGCATAGGTAAATTGAGTTTCCTAGTGCTTCACAGTCAGTCAGCGGGGAGAAAAAACCTGCTTCTAATTCTCAAGGAGCTGAACTAAACACGTTTCCTCTTATTATTTTTTTTTAAAGCTTTGTAGAAATACTGTATAATTAATTCTTTATGGTCTTTGCCTTATTCTAATAACTTAAAATTGTGATTCTTTCCTGGGGTAACAGGTCAAATCAACACTTCAGCATGAAGAATTTTATCCTTAACAGAAAATGTAACCCTTAACTTCTGTGAACAACATGTTTTCAACTCTCAGCAGAATTTTCTCTTCACCTCGAAAACTGTTTATCAGGCTATTTCAATACTTTATGCCCTTTTCTTCAAGGACTAGTAATTCACCAATTCCTTTTAATTGTATAGAGTCAATGTTCCTATAGAGATCTGACATAGCAAATGTTTGATAACTATTTGTTGGTTGATTGATTTCTTATTAACATCTAAATAAATTTTGGACAACTCAAAATAGATGAATGTTTACAACCACAGCAGTGAGTGATTGAACTGGTATGTCACCAATTCTATTAGCTTCTGCCCTGAATCTCACCCAATACACCTAATTTCACTCAATCCACCTAACCCTGAAAATAAAGCAGAAATGAATGCCATCAATCTCATTCAGGCCACTAAAGAACATCACTTATATGTTTTATTCACATCAGGATCTCAGTCAAACTGGAGAGGGATCTGGTTGCTTTCATTATCTCTTGTTCATTGTCTAATTCTGTCTTTGCTATCTAAGCAAAGATATCGCTCCCAAGGTGATAATCATAGTGAGAATTATTAGTTAAATTCTACAGAGTAAAAAATAGATTTTGACATTATAGGGCTCCTGAGTTTGGTAGTATGCAAAACTTAGAATGTCAAATATTGTTATACCTGAAACAGTGATATGTCTATAATCCTTTTGTTTTGTTGACTGTATCACAGCCTAGAAAAGAAACAATTTTTTTAATTTGCTGAGATTATAACAGCTTTGCCTGACTCAATTACAAGTCTTCCCTGTCTTCTCCCAACTATCATATTATTTTCAATTTGAGAAGCATTCCTTAAGTACCTACTATCCACTCATTATTCATATAATGGACACTGAATCACTAACACTGAGCTTAGTGCCCTTCAAAAAATAGATATTCAATAAAAAGTGATGAAGAGGCAACCCCCTGACCAATAGGGGCTTGTTTACAGAAAGGATTAGATAAGTAACAAATAACTAGCATACAAGGGGTGAGACGTGCTTTAAGAAAACTATGAATGGGGGCGCCTGGGTGGCTCAGTTGGTTGAGCAACTGCCTTCGGCTCAGGTCATGATCCTGGACTTCTAGGATCGAGTCCCGCATCGGGCTCCCTCTGACCTCCTCTCTCATGTTCTCTCTCACTCATTCTCCCTCAAATAAATAAATAAAATTAAATTAAAAAAAAAAGAAAACTATGAATGAATTTCTGAGTTTAAAGGGGAGAAAAATTATACTTGAAAAAGGAGGATTTAGGAAGTTGGATTATTAGGGACAGGTTAAACCATGTTACAGTAAAAATTTAACATGAAAAAATTTACCAAAACAAAGCTTATTCCTCCTCCTTCTATGCTCTGTGTGGATTGAAGAGAAGTTCAATCGTACAGTCATGCAAAGATCCACTGTGATGAAGACTCCACCATCTTGTAGCTTTGCCATTTAGGACGTATAACTTCCAAGATCACGGAGATGGGGGGCTCACACGATGGTGGGTGGAGTCTTAAAAATCCCGATTCAAAAGTGACATGTGCCACTTCCACGTACATTTTTTTGGCTAGAACTAGTCATATAGTTCTGTTTAAGGGCAAGGGGACTGGAAAGTATACTGTTTCTTATTGCCCAAGAAAGAAGGAGAACTCCGGGCACCTGGGTGGCTCAGTTGGCTGAGCAGCTTATTTCAGTTCAGGTCATGATCCCAGGGTCCTGGGATCAAGCCCCACATCAGGTTCCCTGCTCTGTGGGGAGTCTGCTTCTCCCTCTCCCTCTGCCTCTCTCCTCACTCATGCTCTCTCTCTCAAATAAATAAATAGAATCTTAGAAAGAAAGAAAGAAAGAAAGAAATGAAGGAAGGGGCTCCTGGGTGGCTCACTTGGTTAAGCATTTGCCTTTGGCTTAGGTCGTGATCCCAGGGTTCTGGGATTGAGCCCAGTGCTGGATTCCCTGCTCAGTGAAGAGCTTGCCTCTCCCTCACCCTCTGCCGCTCCCTTGCTTGTTCTCTCTCTCTCTGTGTCATACAAATAAATAAAATCTTTATTAAAAAATAAAAATAAAAGAAAGAAAAGAGAACCAGTTATAGGTGAAAACTAGTAATTGCTTCCAACATTTTTTCTGAAGTAGACAAGGAGGGGCGTTTATTATGATCCTTGGAGAGAGAGTGGTTGTTTGAATATTTTGGATAGAGCAAATAGCATGAGTGCAAGCAAAGAATGGAGAGGGTATTGAAGGTAATCTTCAGAAAATTGTAAATAGCAAATTTCATTTGTGACATGAGATGAGGAGGTAGAGGTAATACGAGAGATTAAAATGGAAAAGTAGACTCAGGAGTATTGCAGAGGACTTTGTATCTAGAATCAAGCATATGTAACAGGTTTAGTTGGCTATGAGGTAGTAACTGGACATGTGTTATGCCAGCACAGCACAGCTATGTATTTCCAAGCACTGGGTGTTCTTTAATTTAGAAAGAACATCTAAATGGAAGAGAGTGCCTCATAAGAAGATAGTTGCAAGTATTAATGAGCTTGGTTAATTGATTGGCTGGAGAAACGTCCAAACCAGCAGGACAGGTGTACCCAGAGGAAAATGTAAATTCTTGTTAATAAAAGTGGGAAAACATATGTGAATGAGAACTGAAATAAGAAAGACAACGTCTGTGCATTTTAGTTTAATTGTGTTGTTAGAAAATAATCTGCACATGGTTTCAATGTTCTAAATATATTGAGACTTATCTTATGGCTCAGTATATGGTCTACATTGGTGATAGTACAAAGAATGTGTATTCTGTTTTGGTTGAGTGTCATGCTCTGTAAATATCAATGAGGCCAAGATAGTTGGTAGTGTTGTTTAGGTCATTGTATATTTTTACAGGTTTTTGGTCTAATAATCCTATAAATTGCTAGGCAATGTGTGTTAAAGTCTCTTACTATAAGCAGAAAATTTATCCCTTTAATTTGTCAATTTTTGATTCATACATAGTAAGGCTGTCATTAGTTACATCCATATTTAAGGTTTTTAGGTTTTGTGAGGAATTAACCCTTTTATCATTTTGAAATAAAGCTCTCTTTATATCTCATGTATTTGTGTAAATAATTTTTTAAAAGATTATATTTATTTATTTGAAAGAGTAAGAGAGAGAATAAGTGGGGAGAACAGCAGAAGGAGAGGGAGAAGCGGACTTCCCACCAAGCAGGGAGCTTGAAATGGGGCTCAGTCCCAGGACCCCGGGATCATGACCTCAGCTGAAGGCAGGTGCCCAGTGGCTGAGTCACCCAGGCGCCCCTGTCTTGGATACTTTTATCTGATATTAACATAACCCCTTCAGCCTTCCTATGCATCCTGTTCACATGCTGTATTGCATATACAGTCTTTCTATATAGTATTTCCATCCATTTTTTCAGTCTACCTGTGTCTTTGTATTTAAAGAGGATCTCTTATAGGCAGCATATAGTTGAATCTTGCTTTATTATTCATTTTGAGTATCTCTACCTATTAATTGGAGCATTTAGTCCATTAACATTTATGTAATTATTCATACGATTGGATTTAGGCCTTCTTATTTTATTATTTTTTTAAGGTGGATTATTTATTTTCAACCATTACTTCTGTTTTTTTCTTTCCCTTATTTCTCTTTTTCTGACTTGCTTTGTATTATTTAAATTTTTTAGACTTCTATTTTACCTATTGCATTTAGCTCTATTTGGTCTATGCATTTAAAATATATTTTATGCATTTGAAATTATACATTTACAATCAGAATTAATAATCCAAGAAATATTTATGGTTATATGTACTATTAAGGTATTAGAATATTAAATCTCATTTTAATCTGTATAGTTTTAGAAATGTGGAAAATTTGTAAGGTGCCAGCAAAGAGAAACAGAAATGATAAAAGAGTTGGAACTAAAACCAAAGAAGAAAAACAAGCAGACATAATTTGGCGCCTGAAGAAGAGAAAGCTCAGAGATAATGTCTGCCTTTAACTAGATGAAGCATTATCTTGTGGTGACCAGCTGTTTTCTTCTCTACCCCAAAGAGAAGAAAATAGCATTAACTGTAACAAGGTAGACTGTATGGGTGCTGAGGGAAAAAATAAGTCTGTACTATATCTGGAAGGGCGCCATGATGCTAGTGTCCTGGGGAATATTAAATAACACATTTATCTTGGTATCTTTAAGAAAGCATTCTGTGTATCCTTGTGATCTATCTACCTGTCCTCATTCCTACAGAAAGCCCATAATCAATTTTCCCTTGACTATTTGTAATTAGGTATGGATTACCTACATGCAGAGGGAATGATTAAGTTTGGAGATTTAGTAAAATACTATAATTTTGGAACCAAATACAAAAGTTAGTATCAACTTGATATACTTGAAGAAAAAAGTCTGAAATAAAATTATAATATTATTCAGGAGTATGTTTGCATATTTAGCAAATAGAATCACAGGATGGCCAGTTAAATTTGAATTTCAGATAAACAGTGGTTTTTAGTGTAAGCATGTCCCATGAAATAATTAGGACATACTTATCCTAAAAGATGATTTGTTGTTGATTTGAAATTCAAAATATGTGAGCAAAGTGTATTTTATCTGGTAATTTTATTAATAGAGAAATAAACTTAAAAATTATAAGAAGATCTAATGTTTAAGATACATTTTCTTTTTCTTTTTTAAAAAGATTTTATTTATTTGACAGAGATAGACACAGTAAGAAAGGGGACACCAGTGAGGGGAGTGGGAAAGGAAGTAGCAGGCTTCCTGCTTGCAGAGCAGGGAACCTGATATGGGGCTCCATCCCAGGACCCTGGGATCATGACCTGAGCTGAAGGCAGACTGAGCTGCCCAAGTGACCCAAAGACACATTTTCTATATAGGGACAAGGAATGTGATCTCTTGGTCAGTATTTGAGTCTTTCTCTGGACTAAGCAGGTGTATTTGTAACTTGGCCAGAGATGTCGAAGAGATGTAGTAGCTCTATTAATATTTTTATTTTTATATTATTATTATTATTATATTAATATTTTAATATCAGTGAGTAGCTCTATTAATATTATTAATATTTTTGCCTTTTTTTTTTTTTTTTAGCTCTCATTGGAACATCTGCAACCACTTACTAAAAGAAGCATGATTTGTAGAATACTTTCTACCGAGTATGGATATAGACAAACTGCCTGAGCGCTCTCTCCCTTTTGTTTATGATGTTTCTGACATTTATGTTGTAGAAGCCACTGAATATCATACAGCCTGAAGTATTGATATTGCTGGGGTCTCCAAAGATGCTGCCATCAGTTCTTACCCTCTGCTGCTCAAGTCAAGATGCAGAGAGGATGATTTCCTTCTCCTTGAATCTAAGCTTGTTTGAGTGACGTGTTGACCAAAAACACACATTGGAAATGACACTCACAGCTTCCACGCACATCTTTCAGAATGTTTGATTTGGGGACATTCTCTCTGAACACAGACGCCACGCTGTGAGAAGCTCAAGTCACCCAGAGACATCTTATTTGGAGATTTCTTCCCTTCTTAGACTCCCAGCCTATATCCAGCACCAACTGACAGACACTCAAGTGATTCATCGTAGACATTGACAAAGACTCTCTCCTTAAGCCAGAGACTTCAGAGCCGTCTAGGCTAGGCTTCCATCATGGTCCCATCCTTGCTAGACCTGCACAGCGCAGCTATAGTAAGAATCCTACTAAGTCAGTTTGGAGAAAATCCTTCCCCCTTTAGCCTTTCTTTCTTTCTTTCTTTCTTTCTTTCTTTGACACACTGACAGAGAGAGAGAGCTGGTGAGAGAGACAACACAAGCAGGGAGAGCTACAGGCAGAGGGCAAGGGAGAAGCAGGCTTCCCGCTGAGCAGGTGGCTTATGCACCCAGATACCCAACTGACTGCGCCACCCAGGTGCCCCACCCTTTTGATTTCTAATCACTTGTGGTATCAAATCAAATTTCCCATCGCCTACTTTAAAAAAAAAATTATTTATTTGACAGAGAGAGAGAGGGAGAGAGCACAAGCAGAGGGAGCAGTGGGCAGAGAGAGAGGGAGAAGCAGGCTTCCCGAAGAGCAGGGAGCCCAACGGAGGTCTCCATCCCAGGACCCCAGAGTCAGGGCCTGCACCAAAAGCCGACTCTTAACCAACGAAGCCATCCAGCCTCCCCGTCTCATCCCCAGCTCTTAACTTTTGATCATTCTGGTCTGGCCTCAGAAAAAATACTGTTTGTTCAGTTTAGCAAGAATTCCCTCGATCTTGTTGTCTATTATTAATTCTCCATTCGGCACCCCTTGTTATTTGCCTATAAATCTCTTATTCTTGTTGTGTTTAGAATTGAGCCTAACTCCACTGAGGTTTTGTTTCCCCTATTGTAATAATTTCTTAGTTAGAATTGTTATTTTTTACTTCAACTACTATCAGGCTCTGGTTTTCTTTAACAACTTAGTTAAACCTTCAGATGACTGTAATCCCAGCAGCCTGCAACACCATGAAAGACCCAAAGTGAGAATCTCACAGTTGACAGTCAACATATAGTGCTGTGAAAATGGTAATAAGTTGTTGCTTTAAGCTACTAAGTTTTGGGTGGTTTGTTTGCAATAGATAATTATAATATTCATCTGAGGATTTTTTTGATAGGAGACAAATTCTCATTACAATGTACATTGGTGGATAAATAGATACTGTATATACCTTTCTAGTCAATATAAGTACAGTCTTTTAAAAATATAAAAGTTTTGGGGCACCTGGGTGGCTCAGTGGGTTAAGCCACTGCCTTCAGCTCAGGTCATGATCTCAGGGTCCTGGGATCAAGCCCCACATTGGGCTCTCTGCTCAGCAGGGAGCCTGCTTCCCCCTCTTTCTCTCTGCCTGCCTCTTGTGATCTCTTTGTCAGAAAATTAAATAAAATCTTAAAAAAATAAAAAAATAAAATAAATGAAAATATAAAAATGTTTTCCTAATTAGATAGCAAATAATATATAATATTGGACAGCACTTAAACTGAGTTAAAATTGATGGAGTTAATACTACTTTATCTTTATTGCTTAAAAAAATAGAGGAATAGTCATTATCAATAACAGATTCTGTTTAATATTTTCTTCTTTGTTACTCCCATTTGCATGTTCAATATGTTACCTAATTTAAGCATCTTAATAAATGTATAATGCTGCTATTATTATCCTTGTTTTACTAGAGGAAAGACTGAAGTCTAAAGTAGTTAAGTAATTTATTCAATATTTCACAGTCAGGATTTAAATCAATGTCTTCTCATTTTCAATTCGAGGCTCTTTGCCAGGAAACTCAAGCCAGACAGGAATAATAAACTGAAATCTAAAACTGAAAGTGTCATCCTCAGTTTCTGAATTCTGAAACCGTTACTATCCTGAGGAGTGAATATTATTTCACTTTTGGGAAATTCACACTGGGAGAGACTTGTTGTTTTCAGAGGTAATCACACAGTGAAGAACTCCCTTAGATTGAATTTCACTCTAGAGATGATAGTATTGGTTTTTTCCAAATTTCAGTTTTGAGTTTTATTTTAATGAGAATAAAATGTGCCTTATAGAAGGAAATAAGAGATCCAGAGAGGGAAGTGCCTTAATCCAGTTCTCAGGATAGAAAATGGCAGAGAAGCTACTAGAACCCTCAACTTCTGACTCCCACCCCAGAAGTTTTCCTACCTTGTTTGAAGCCTCAGATCAAAGTCTGTAATTTCTTAATACATGCTTAAGTTTTCAAGGAAAGCTCAGTTAAAAATACTTCTAATATATGTTAAATCAAGACAATGCTTTGTAACCACAAAAGAGAAAGGAAAGTGCGAAGGAAAGGTGCCACATTTAGCTAGATGCTGCTCCATGGCAAGGCTTCCTCCCTGGGCACCCTCAAAAACACAGTGCACAACACCCCATTTGTCATTTCTCTCTTCATTGGCAGGTCTTAATTAGACAGATAATCTGGAGCGCTGCTGTCAAATACGATGCTCCACTTGAATAGAAATGCTTTCCAATTAGCACTGTCCAATAAGGTAGCATTAGCCACACATGGCTATTGAATGCTTTGAAATGTGTCTGATGAAATTGAGGGACTGAATTTCTAACTTTGTTGAATTTAATTAATTTCAGTTTAAGTAGCCACAGGGAGCTAGTGGTTATAATTTCTGGACAGTACAAATCAGGCTACAAAGGAAACCTTGTCCATTTTTAGAAAAATAGGAAAAGCAGAAGCAGCACTCTCTTCTCTCTGGGTTAGAGGATTTCTGCTGCCTTGGGTCATGATGCTGCCGGAAGCCCACGTCATGGGTTTTGAATCTCAAAACCATATTCAGATTTTTCTGCATGATTGTCTGTGTGTCTGTTAGCCATTTGTATGTCTTCTATGATCCATATATACAATGGAATATTATGCCTCCATCAGAAAGGATGAATACCCATCTTTTGTATCAACATGGACGGGACTGGAGGAGATTATGCTGAGAGAAATAAGTCAAGCAAAGAAAGTCAATTATCATATGGTTTCACTTACTTGTGGAGCATGAGGAATAACATGGGGGACATTAGGAGAAGGAAAGGAAAAGTGAATTAGGGGAAATCAGAGGGGGAGACGAACCATGAGAGACTGTGGACTCTGAGAAACAAACTGAGGGTTTTGGAGGGGATGGGGGTGGGAGGTTGGGTAAGCCTGGTGGTGAGTATTAAAGAGGGCATGTAGTGCATGGAGCACTGGGTGTGGTACATAAACAATGAATCTTGCAACACTGAAAAAATAAAATAATTTTTTTTAAAAAAGCAATAACTAAATAAATAAATAAATAAACAAATGTTTAATTCAATAGACTGGAAAGGAAAACCAGATTGTAGTGGTGTATGATTCCTTTGTAGCTGCTTTATTGTTCCCCCCTCTGTGCCCACCTCTCTCCATCCAAAATCCAAAGGAAATGGGTCAGAATAAGGTTGTCAGAGAAAATACAGAATGCTCAGTTAAGTTTAAGATAAATATATATTTAGTAGAGATATGTCCCCCCATGCAATATCTAGTACACATTTTGCTATAACATTATTTGTTGTTTACCTGAAATTTAAGTTTAATTGGATATCTTTAATTTTTAGTTGCTACATCTGAAACAGGGAGAAGGAGCCAAGCTGGGAGGGGGATTCAAGATTAGTTTCTAAGCTTCTGAAAGATGGTTTGTATTCTCCACACAGTGGAGAAAGGAGGAGAGACTATTAATGTCAGGATATCTGAGAGGCTTTAACCTAATGGGTAAGGTGGATAGAAACTGTGCACAAAGCTACCCTAAGTAGAACTGGTTTGATTGAGCTGGGTAGACTCGTACTCATGTCAGTGAGATCTGAACGCTCAAGAATGATCACGATATTCTTGACCTCATGTAACCTACCATCAAGGCCAAGACATAGAAAATAGCTCCCCAGCTTCTGTCTCTTTTCCCACTTCCAATCACTACCCCTTGCTCCTCCTCAAAGATAATCATGACTTCCTTCACAGTAGATGAGTTTTTCTGTTTTGGACTTTATGTAAATGAAATCTTGCACTATGTATTCTGTGGTATAAGTTTTTTCCTGGAAGGAGCTTCTGAGAGCCGTTGGCAATCTCCCATCACCTAATCCAATCAGAGATGGAAATCACTCCCAGCTGGTCTTTCTTTACTCAGTGGATTGTGGACTTCTATTTATGGTTCTCTCTTACTACTGGGTGATATCCCTTTGCCATTTCAGCCACAATCCTGGGTGTTTCTTTCAGGCCCCCACTCCTCAGTGGAACCTCAAATTTATTTTTGACATGCCAGCCTGTAATTCTGTCCAGCACTCTTATCATCATCACAGTCACCCAGGGAATCAGCAGAACCTCTAGGTGCAAGCTCCCCTCTGCCTAGCTCCATTCTCTGAGTTTTCTTCTTCTCTTGGCCCTTGGTGCTATAATTCTTGACTGTTTTAGAAGCTGTTTAATACCTAATACCTTTAACGTATTATCATCATCATCATCATCACCATTATTATTTTTAGAGAAGAAGAAGGGGAGCTGGCAGAGGGAGAGGAAAGAGAACCATAAGCAGGCTCCATGCCCACAGTGGAGCCCAATGCAGGACTTGATATCACAACTCTTAGATCATGACCTGATCCGAAATCAAAGAGTCAGCTGCTTAACTGACTGAGCTACCCAAGTGCTCCAGAAGCTGTTTAATACCTTTAAGTAGATTTTTGTTTCAACTCTGCTAGTTTTCAGCAGGAAAACCAGTCAGGATTACCCAGTTTTTCATAACTGGAAGTGGATTCCTCAACATGTGAGATCTTAACCCATTCCACTTACATGGACAAGACTGGAGACCCATTCAGCCTCAGATTTAACTGTACTTCTGCCAGAGAAGGGCAAATTTCTGGCCCAGAGGCTAGTTATTTAGGGCCTAGAGGGTGAGATGTGTTTCACTGGGACACGTACCAAGGAAGCCGCAGTGATTCCCGTGTTTGTGCTGCCTCCTTTGTTGCAAATAGGAAAACAAAAACTCAGTAATGCTCAAATATGCTATCATGATTTACTTAAATCTTGTTCATAACTCGAGATCATGAGCTTTTATCTTTTCTCTGAAAAAAGGAGCAGACTATTATTGTGGAATCACACATTCTAATCATGCTGTCAAAAACCCATTTGTTAATTTAACATTCATTTAAGTTGAGTGATTAAATCCTCATAAATCAAGACCCCTTTCCCTCAAACTATGTTCTTAGCTTTATAGCTAACACTGTAATCCAGCTAGCTAACACATATAGGGGTTTTGGTTGAATTTAAAAGGGCTATGCTGCAGTGAAAATGACAGTTTCACCCCATCACAACAGCAGAAATGAAAAAAGTAATATTGAAGCACATATGAGATGAAGCAAAATATTCTTTTTTTTTTGCCATATCTTGTGTTATGATTGTGGTTTTAATAACTTTCTGGATAAATCACAGAGAAAAGCAATGACATGTTTTCAGTCCGAATTTCTGAAAGTGTATTTTATTTCCCCCCTTCTGGACCTTAATTTTCTTCCTGGCCTTTGCCATAAGGAAAGATTGTCAATAATTTTATTAGCTTTCATAGTCAAAACGTGGAAAGAATATCTTACTGCCTGTATGGTATGTGGAAGCTTTGATATGACCCAGTAAATAATTTGTCAAATAACCTTTAGAATGTGATTTATTTTCCCTTGCACCTTCAATATAAAATTTCTGTGCTTTGAAGCAGTACCATGGAATGTTATAGTGATTTAACTAAAGAATTTTACTAATTAAATCTTCACATCATTGCTTTTTCATATAATGAAGAGAATGTTAACACCACTCAAATGTCCTCCACAGCATCAGGGAGGGAACTTTGTCAAATTTTCTATATGCCTAGAAGTGGCTGGCACAGTAGTGGTTGTCAGTAAGTACATGTTGAATGAGTAGTGCCATACAACTGTGGATTACTAGAGACTACATGAATTTCAAAGGTCATGGAAGCCAAGCCCCTGTTCCATAGATAGGAAAACTCTCAAGGCATAGATTTCCAAATGACACAGTCAAAGTCAGAGATAGCAGAATGATGGAGAAGCATCTAGACCTTATATCTGATCTCATGATCCCTGCTGAGCACTATCAGCCTCCTGGTCTCATGAGTTCAGAACCTAATATGGTCTTGAGTTTGAAACTGAGATATGCCTCTCAGGTTCCACTCAAGGAGGGATTTGTTATAATAGAAGGCGACCTCTTGCAACGTCTATAAAAAACCACCTCAAATGAGGTACAGTTTTTCAGGGATGTTTCTATTTAGTGGGATAGGTAAAGGCCTGGCCAGCTTTGCTTGATGTGGGACGACCTAGCCAGCAATACTTGAGTTTGCTAATATTCTGAACTCAGTTCAACTTCGTCCTCTTCTCAACCCTGTTTCTTCTCTCTCCTTCCACTGGTGTTGATCCCTAATAAATCGCTTGCCTCCCAAACTCTATCTCAGTGTCTGCTCCTGGAGATCCCAAACTTTGATATATCCCTACTCTGTTGATTTCTTCTCCTCCAAAAATATTTTAAAGTTGGTGTTTCTTATACTGTCTTTCAGGACAATTTTCCCTCCAAATCTACTTGTCCCCAGCCCCTTTATGTTGTTACCCTGTGCTCTCTCATCCTATGAACTTCATAATGAAGATCAAACCCTGGCTCCCTTACCTGGTAATTCCAAAGGTTATAATATTTCTATTATACCACACTGTCCCAATAAAACTCATTTCTCCCAAATCCTATTCCTTTTAGACATTATTGATGACATACATACAATTAAGGGGATAATCAAATAAATTAACTTTTACTATGTTGGTTTTCCTGATATGTAACTTAAATGCAAGTCATTTAATTATAAACTGTAAATGTTGGTTCCATCTCTTTACATCTCTTTTCTCCCTGAGTCACACAATACTTACTCAACATCTGCTATTTTTCTGGTCTTTCACAGAAGTTACTTTCTTTAATTCTATAAACAACTTTATATAATAAATACTATCACTGATATTTCTAGATATTAGAAAACCAATTATACAGATGAGGTTACTGAGGCTCAGAGAAGTGAAAAGACAAATTCAGGCTTAGAGAGCTGGTAAGTGGTAGAGAAGTCGACTCTCAGTTGGATCTTACTTTTTCATCAGTTTTTCTAGAATGCTGTAACAAAGGAACAAATATTCAGACAGTCTGTTGGCTGAGAGCTCTCATAGGACCTGTGAATAAGGCAGAACAGTGTTTTGGCAAGAGAGGTTATGCTTTGGAGACTTGTGCCTATAGGTTTGAACAAGTTACATGATTTTTCTCATCTTAATTTCCTCAAAAGTAAAATGGGGTTTATAATGTCTCTGCCACACATTTGCCATGTGGATTAGAGACATTGGATTATCAAAAGACATGGCTTATCATTCCTCGCATAATGTCTGGCACAGCAAAGTGAAAGGTGGTCATAATTATTAGTAATAGTAACAGTAGCATCAGTCTTAAACCAGATGTAGACTGTAAGAGGCTTGTTACTTGCAGAAACAAAACATCCAGAAACTATACTTTGTGGCACTCTTCCTTTACTCTACTTTTATCCAGACTGAAACATGATAACTGTATTTTAGCAAAGGGTTCCAAAGACCAAGTACTCTTTTAGCTAAAACAGTTCTACTTAAAAACCTGTAGTTAAATGTTGAAATGGCATGAGCCCATGGACTGTAGCTTTTAGCTAATCCTCTTGGCACTTTATAACCAAATAATTACCCAGCTTTCACAGAAAGGTCAAGAAATGTCCTATTTTTGCAAGTACATTTGAAGGAAATGGTGCTAACTTAACCTCAAAGAAATGCTATGTCTGGAATAGCATCTCTGTTTAATAGAAATGATAAATATTGTTCAAAATAGACTAACAAATTGCCTTTATTTTCCCTTTAAATATGTAATCTAAAATATTTACAAGCTTAATCATAGTTTCAGTTTAGTGGCTGCTGTTTTCCTTAAAGAATATAACTAAATGTAAATAATAAAATAAAGCAAAACAAAATAAATGAAATAAATGAGTAGTGAAAAATAATTCAGGTACTTTAGTTTTTGGGCTGCAAATGTTAAGTGGCAGGCACACCATTTCTTGAAACTGCTATTCAGATCATTCATAAATTCATGTAAATTCTATTAATTTAGCTACAATTGCCTACAGGCCTTTATGATAAGATTGCCATTACAATAGTAGATTAGTAATTTCTCATTCACATTGTATAACTAGATTTCTTTTTCTTTTTTAAGATTTTATTTATTTATTTGAGAGAGTAAGAGAGAAAGAGCTTGCATACACAAAAATAGGGCAGAGGGGCAGGCAGAGGAAGAGGGAGAATCAGGCTCCCCTCTGAGCAGGGACCCTGATGCAGGATTTAATCCCAGAACCCTGGGATCATGACCTGAGCAGAAGGCAGAGGCTTAAAGGACTGAGCCACCCAGGTGCCCAACATTGTATAACTGGATTTAAAAAAGGCAGTTGACAAATAAGAGATTCCATGGAAAGAAACAGAAGTAACTACAGGGCAGTTAGGGTCTCCTTAAGAGACAGTCAGGTTTAAACAGCTGACTAACCAATATCACATTTCCTGCTCTTTCTCAGTTATGTAATTAATTACTGGCACGGGTGGTGATGCTGGTTGCAATATACCCAGTTAAAAAAAACTGTATCTCCAAACCTTCTTGTAGACAAAAGTGATTAAACAAATAAATTCTGTTCAATGGAATGTAAGTAGAAGTTGTTTGGTGAGCACTAGGGAAAAGTCCTTTAAAAGAGTGCTAACTTGGCTGGCATGCACCTTTGTCCCTGTTCTTTTCCTTTCTCCCAACTGAAGCAGGAACCTGTATCAGTCCCTTTAAAACCATGAGAAGATAAACACAGGCAAAGATGGCTGGATTGAAAGAGAAAAAGAACCTGGATACTTGATTCCAGCATGGAACTCTTGTAACAGCCCTGAGTAGCTTCTTCCAGATTGCTAGTTACATGAGAAAACAAACAAACACACAAAAAACTTTTCCCTATTTCAAAGTTTCTGGTTTCTGTAATCAGGAGCTGAATGTAATTCCTAAGTGGCAAGAGGGTATGCTTTGAAAAGAAAAGGGCTGAACATATCTTTTTTCTTTTCCTCTTTCTTAACATAAACTATAGAGAATAAAATGAAATCAATCTTCTTGCCTAGCAGGGAAAAGTAGAATAGATAGGGAAATCTTGAGAATTTGGGAAAAACTAGATTCTAGGTTATGAGATTCTTGATTATTTTTCCAGTGAGGAAAGTGAGGCACACTGACATTTAGGATGGCCAAGAATTCCTGGTTGCCCAGAATTGTTCCAATTTTAGCACTGAAAGTCCCTAATTTCTGGTCACCCATCCACCTCGGGCAAACTGGGATGGTTGGTCATTCCACTACAAGTACTCAATCCATTTCATGGATTGAATGAATGAATGAATGAATGAAGCCAGAGGGGGAGTCTGTAAGTTGTGCTGCAGAACACTGACCCCCTCTCTCGGGGCTTCATTAATGACCTAGAGGAAGATACTAACAGGACAGAAATTAAATTTGTATTAAACAAAAACAAAAAAACATTAAACAAAAAGTTGGGAGAGAGAGAAGATACCTTGGCATCCGAATCCCATAATATTTTCACACACTAGATGATGGACAAAATGTTGCTGGAGGATTGGGGCAGGTGTTTTGTAGCAGTACCTGTGAACAGTTGGGATACATGGGAGAGGGGTGTTGGTTACCTGAGAGCTCTGTTCTTTCAGTAATGGGATGTGGCTCCTCAAAAGCTAAAGTAATCCTAGCTCTTGTAGACAGAAACAACATAAGGTCTCGGCTGAGGGGACCCTGCCGAGTCTCCTAAGGTGATGGACCTTGGAATCCCATGCTAAGAAATGCACTCAAAGTGCCATGTCAGCAGAGCAGTCTTCTGTCCAGAGGACAGGGATCAGGATGGTTAGGGAAATGGACCCATGACATTTGAGAAGGTGTCAGAGAACTTCAGAAGGTTTCAAGTTAGAAGAAAACTCTCAGAGGGAACAGACAGATGAATGCTATTCAGATTCATCAAGGGTTTCCCACTGGATAAGAGGTTACAATTACTATGTACCTCATTTTCTATGGGTACTCTTATGAAGTCTGTGAAAGTTAGTGGCTCAGAACTATGTACATTTATTGACTTTCAGTGTTGGGGGGTTGAAGTCTAACATGAATATTACTGGGCTTAAGTCAAGTTGTCGGTGATGCTATGTTCCTTCTGGATGCTCTGGAGAATCCATTTCCTTGCCTTTCTTTCTTTTTTTTTTTTTTTTTTTTTTTTTTAAGCTTCCAGAGGCTGCTCACATTCCCTGGTGATGGCCCCTTTCCCTCATCTTCACAGTGAGTGCGGTAGTATTTCTCTGACCCTGCTTCCACCATCCTTCTCTGCCCATCCTCTTCTGCCTCCTTCCTCCTGTTTTAAGAACTTTTGTAGTTATATTGGGACAACCTAACTAACCCAGGTTAATCTTCATTATCTGCTAATTAGGAACTTAATTTCCCTTTGCTGCACAACATATTAACACATTCCAGGAATTAGGAAGAGGTATTTTGTTGTTGTTTTTTTTTGTTTTCTTTTTTTTAACGGGGCAAGGGGCGGTGATTATTCTGCCTACCGCATGACGCCTGTTCCTTGCAATTACAGATGCAGTTTTACAACTAATTGGGTTAATTAAAAATGTTGCAAGTGCACCAAGCCGCTTCAGGTAAAGAGTTCTCTACCACTATAGGCATCGAATCATAGACCTAATGACCAAGAGTTTTCTCTAATTTTGTTACCAATACAGTAGCCTCCTGCAGCACATGGCTATTTAAATCTAAATTTCAATTAATTGGTTATTTCTTCAATTGCACTAGCCACTTCTAAGGACTCAATAGTCCTGTGGGGTTAGTTTCTACCAAATTAGTCAGGGCAGACTTAGAATATTTCTATCATTATTGAAAGTCTATTGTACAGTTCTATTCTCACTTTTCTTTCTTTTTTTTTTTAAAGATTTTATTTATTTATTTGACAGAGAGAGATCACAAGTAGGCAGAGAGGCAGGCAGAGAGAGAGGGGGAAATAGGCTCCCTGCTGAGCAGAGAGCCCGATTCGGGGCTTGATCCCAGGACCCAGAGATTATGACCTGAGTGGAAGGCAGAGGCTTAACCTCTAGTTAAGCCACCCAGGTACCCCTAATCTCACTTTTCTATTCAATGTGTGATTCAGGGACCAGCACAACAGCAATACCTGGGATCTATACCCACATTGAAGTTTTCAACACACAGCCTACACAATGCCCAAACATCAGATGAAATGCTGTGAAATTCTAAACAGTGTTTCCCAGATTCTTTCTTTTGAAAATATTTTTCCTCTTATCATCTCAAAGTAAGTTGGTTATATTAGCCTTTTGATGTTTTTCCATTTCCTTATTTGCTTTATTGTCAGTGGAAAACATACTATCTAGAGAATGGACTTTTTTTTTTTTTTTTTTTTTTTAAAGTAAGCTCCACTCCCAGCATAGAGCTTAACACTGGGCTTGAACTCATGATCCTGAGATTAAGACCTGAGCTGAGATCAAGAGTCTACCGCTTAACCAACTCAGCCACCCGAGAAAACCAAATGAAAGCATGTGAGGGGTTATTCTCCATCAGTGATCATCCTTCTTATGTGTCTAAGGACACAGTGACTTAGAAATACTGACATACCTAAGAAAACATGTCTGTTTCCCTTACTATTGTTGTGTAGTAAAAATATTCCAAGCGTAAACAACCATTTCATTTTGTTTATAGTTGTGTGCAACAGGAACGTAGCAGTTCATCAGTTCTTACTTGGGATCTTTCCTATTGTTGAACTTAGTTATCAGCTGGGGTTGGAATCGCTGAAGACTCCATGAAGCTGAACATCCAAGATGGTGCAATCATGGAACAGGCAGCTGATGCCGGCTATGGGCTGGAGGTACAGCAGGAGCTGTGGGTTGGAACACCTGTGTGTGATCTCCTCTGGATTTAGTCTGTTTAGAGGGATTTCTTACATAATGGTGGATTCCTCACAAAGTAAGTGTCCCAAGGGAATAAGCGGAAGCTGCACTACATTTTCTGACCTAGCCTCAGAAGTTACACACAGTGACTACCACTATAGTCTGTTTTACAAGGAGTCACTGAAGGCAATAGAGATTAACAGGGATGGGGACATAAACCTTGCGTCTTAATGGAACATATATCAAACAATTTTTAAGTGTGTTTAAAGCTACCACACTTTCTAATACATGGAATTTGAGGTCAGGCATCCTGATTCCAGTGCTAGCACTCTTAACCAGCATGCATATTATATGATACATTGTTTTAGAAAAAGCAAAGAGATCTGTATTTTCTTTAGCTATTGTTAAGAAAAAAGGTAACATCACTCAGTCTTCTAAACTACGTACAAAAATGTTAGGGAGTCCTTACAAAAATCAGTACTAGTCAAATTCCTAGGGAATTTGCAAAGAAGATGCAGTGTTTCTGGCTTGCCTTCCTTGGCTGTATGTCTTCTTTGCACACTGACTTCAGAGTCATGTCCTCTCCTGTTTTGCAACTCTCCTTGCTGCAAGTGGTCAGTAGCTCATTCCATGAAGCCTATTTCCCTTCTTGAGGGTTTCTTTGAATACTCACCATTCAATTATGCAAATTGCAGGTGTCCTATATCTTGAGCATCCCTGCGTTTTAAAGAGAACTAAAGGAAAGACTCTAAAGGTGAATTACTGCTTACTTAGGGGGATGATAGTGGAGATGTTTTGGAGTTAATTGTGTGACCTTGGATAACTTTCTTAATTTCTTATTTTTATTATCTATAAAATGAAAAAAAAAACTGAAGTAGAGTGTCTTTCTTGACTCAAATATTATGATTTCCTGTAGGAACCACTTGTGTGAATAGGGATACTACAGTCTCTAAGGACATCCAAAGAGGTTCTAAAATCCCCTGGGTCCCACCACAGCATCATGCCAACCTAGGCAGAGAAAAAAATGGCTCAAATGCAAGCAGCCACATAGGCATTTTTCTTATGACTCATTTTTTATATATAAGTTCTTAGTGACAGTTTAGCTCAGGAACCTCTTCCCTGCCCAGGGAATTGTTACTTTGTGGTCCTATAATTAGAGAAAAATTGCCCCATCAAATTGGATATCCATTTTCCTAATGCTCTATTTTTAGTTGAAAGGCACCTTATCTTCCATTATTTTAATTAGGGAAGGAAGGGGGTTGAGGTCTGGGTTTTCATTTATTAAGGGGAAAAATCACATTAGTAAATTTCCTTTCATTTTTATAAAATGTGTTTCAAGGCACATGACCATTTCTAAAAGACATCTATATCACAGAACTTAGCTTTCTCCATGGTATGGGTTATATATGAAGCCATGTACATGTTAGTGTTGAGATAAAGACGATCATAGTTACCATTTATTTAGCTTTTCTGGGGACTAGGTAATGAGTTATGCACTTTTCATTTAAACATTTTGAAGGCAAATAGTAAGTAGTGAGGCCAGGATTTGCACTCAGGTCTGTCTGACTCTACAGCTCAAAGATGTACAGAGTAATATCTCTTTTAAGTTGCCACCGGAGATAATATTACAGATTAGGATTTTGTTGTAGATTGCTTTGTGAATTATATATATCAGAGACACTGGTGACCAGGTCATTTGTCAAAGAACTGATGACTTTTGCATCATCAAGAGTAATGAAATTTCTTCTCTTTGGCCTTTTAATCATTATTTTTTAATATGCGCCCAAGGTGTCTTGGTACTATAGAATTCTGGTGAAAGAATCCAGATAACTTGAGGATAGAAAGTATGATAAGAGATGGTAACCTGAGCCTAATAATGGCTAATGAATTCATGCCAGTCTCAGTGTCCTCTGTAAATAAGTTAAATTCTGGCATTCTGCAGAGAAGAAACAGTATTTTAATGGGCAAGCTAATTCCCTTTCTCTTTCTGAGGCTGAGGACACATGACTTAGGCCTTTCTGCAGCAAGGGTGGCTCAAGGAATTCCATCCCCCAGCGCATTCCTGAGTCAAACACTCCTCAATTCTCAGATCCCCAAACTTTCCTGGAATCCATGACTCCCCTTGCTTGGGGCTAAGGATGTGCTTTGAGGTGGGGCCAAGGGGCAGAGCCCCTTCTCAACTCTTGCTAGCATCTAGCATCTAGCACTTTTCCTCTAAGTTGCTTTTCTTGGGCTGAGAGGAGTGTTGAGGAGGTAGGAATGAAAATAAAAAGTGGACTTAGCAAGTATTCATTCAATATCTTTTTACTATGTGCTCTATATAACTATTCTGAGGCTGTTGAACTGAGTCGTTTCAAACACAGTACTTCTGTTCCGGTAACTGGCAAACCCTTGCTGGGAAAGGTCATGGAGTTAAAGTGGCATCCTGCCACACAAACCAAATGTCTATACTAGGCAGCTCGGTTATATGAACCATGTGTTTTCTCTATAGTATAATATTATATACCACCAAAACTTACATTGTAGAAGAACACTGAATGGCATGTGAGGTGAATTTCAATTCTTTTAAAAAAATACTTTATATACAATAAAAAGACAGATTAACATCTATCCTCTCAGTAATTATCTCTAGGTGGTGAGATCATGCATGGCTTTCATTTTATTTCTATTTTCATTTTTAGTATTTCTAAAATGTTCTCATGAATATGCACTATTTCTATAATTAAAAAAAAAAAGAAAATAACACTAAATGAGCTATGACATTTTCTGACTCCAAGGGGCTCATGACAAGGAGACATTATTTTCTCAGGGCTCCATCCTAGGGCCAAGTCAGGAATCCCTGGCTTCCTCCAGGCTCAAAGATGAGTAAACCTGAGGTTATTTATAACTGGAGTATTCCCTGAACAAGAGCTAGGGGTGGGGAGTAGTTCTGAACAGGAAGGGAACCCCCAAGGCAATCTTGTGAGTATTAATCGTGGAACAACTACCGGCTGCATTACATTAGGTTTTATAATGCCATCTGTCAGGATTTTCCAAATATAAAAGAATGAAAGCTTTGGAAAATATGTACTAGAAGTTTTTGAAAAGGAAACACCAAAGATAAATGGTAAGAGCAGAAATAAGATGGCTCCAAATTGCATGCCCTCAGGAGGCTCCAGGACATATAACTAGAAATGGTAGTAAAAATGTGGAACCTAGAAGCCTATAATAGATATTAAGAATGGCTCCCCCACCCCCATGCTGCCTTACAGAGCAAACACAAATGCACATCAAGCAGGGATTACCAAATTTATACCCTTCCCTCCAAAATAGTTTTTCCTCACTTTGCCACCTCCCTGCCCTTTCTTAATCAGAAAATCAGACTTTTGCGTGGAATTTGTTTAAGGTAATACTGAAATGATTTCTGACTCCATCTAGGAAAAGGTTCTAAAGGTCATTCTTATGATCCTTTCTAAGAACATTAGAAATGTCATCTTGTGATGGACGATGGTCATGCTACAAAGTGTTCTCAGTAGCAACGAAGTCTGCTTTATGAGAATTTGTGGTTTCCTCTGTGACATGATAAGGATGTATGTTAACACTATATTCTTAAACTGCCTTATGAACCCATTTTGGAATTATCTTTCAGAAAATCATCCAAAACCTCTTTGTACGTAATTACGTCATTAGGGTGAAACATCTTTTGGGATAATGAGGTTTTGGTAGCTGTGCATGTCACAAAACAAATTAGACTTAGGATCACTAAATCAAGGTACAAAATTGTTCTTCACTACCAGCTTGAACAAGTCTGTTAATCTCTATGCATTTCTGTTGTCTCATCTCTAAATAGGAAAAATAATTTCTCAACATTTAGGGATGTTATGTAATTAAATGAGAAATTTTATGAAACATTTAACAAACATCAAACCCTCTTTCCATTCACTCTACAAAGTACTATTTCTCTGTATTTTTCTCAGCATCTCATTTTTTCAAACTTAATGGGAGTATATTATCAAGTTCTGTTCCTCCAAGAATTGGTGAAAGAATTACCTTTCTATGCATTTAATCTTCTTAATTACATGGATTTTGACAAGCTCTGCTATCAATCTTTATTCTTCTGGGTCATCATTAAATTTTGATAATTTAGGATTCTTCTATTCTCAATGATAAAGCCAGAGACCTTTTAAGAGACAATGGGATAGATTTTTCTACTATGACCTTTCCCTAATATAGGTCCATATCATAGTAAAACATTTCCAAAGTTTTAACTGTAGTAGGTGAAAAACTTAAAATGAGAACCTGGAGTTCAGATTAAAATTCTGTTGTGGCTGTTAAAAATTTATCATCCCATCTGTTATTACCTTTAGCCATCTCTGGGGTGTCTGCCTTATTTCTTGGCTCTGCCAGAAAAGGATAAGGATAAGAAAAGGATACGATTTATTAAAATAACAGAGAGAATATCCCTGTCCTTAAAGCTTATGATCACAGTAGGAAAGTGTATCATATACAACAAACACAATAGAAACATTTGTAAGATGCTGAAAAATGCCATTAATCCTAGGACATCCATCATTCCCACTTCCATACTGTCACCCAATGGTGATAATCTTCTAGTTACAAGATGAGGGTAATGAAGAATGCAAAATCCTTACAGATATATAACTTTAGAATTCTTAATAGGGTAAGTTTTTCTCTTCATCCTAACTTACTTTATCTTCCACTTCTAATTTAATAACCTCCCCTGCAAGGGGAGGCACCTGGGTGGCTCAGTCGGTTGAGCATCTGAATGGGCTGGGGTTGAGATCTCAGGGTTCTGAGACAGAGCTGAGCATGGGACTTGCACTCACTGCTGAGTCTTCTTGGGTTTCTGTCTCCCTCTCTCTCTGCCCCTCACCCCCATGCACTTCCTCTTTCTCCTCCCTTCTTCTCATTCTCTCTAAAGTAAATTAAAAACTCTTTTAAAAAATAATTCCCACTGCCCATTAGGTAATGACCCATATCCTTAAAAAAAAGTGATAAAGGCATTTGCCAGAAAGGAAGAAAGAGACATTTGTGTTGGATTTGTTGGTAAAATCTGGGGATCTGTTATTTGTTGATATAATCTGGGTGGAAATCTGTTATTTTAGCCAATCAGATTAGAAAATTCTCCATCTGAATCAAGATGCCACTGATACGTTGTGCCAATGATGCTTCTTGGCAGATTTCTGTCCCTCCCCAACACCTGACATCAATATACAAACAAACATCTTAGATACATAGTTTTGATCAAGCAAAGAGAAAATCAGAAATTCCATCTCTGGCTTTATGCTTATGATGCTTACAATAATTTTGAATTTCAAACAGGATGGAGAATTTCATCAAGAATATATGGTGTTGGAAGTGTTTTGATGACCCTAAAATATGTTTTTCATAACAAAAGAGGGAGAAATTCAGGTCTAACCAAGAATCTAGAGTAGGGGTGAAATTGAGGGGTGTTTGAAATAGTTTCAGAATCCTTTTACTCCCCAAAATTGAGTGCCCTCATTCCATTTCTTTGCAGCCTTCTCCAACCCAAAGTATGGTGCGGATAATGCTGTCTTGGGTGAAAGGAATGTTTATTCTATGGGTGTTTGGAGATAAGAGGCCCCAGGTGGATTAGTTGAACTGAGGAAAGTTTCATGTAAGAGGTAAAGTTTCAGACAATGAAAGATAGTGAAAGATTTCAAAAGGCACAAGAAGTGAGCAAAACATTCTTTACCCTAAATGAAAGAGAAATTATAAAAACATGAAAATAATCTAATGCTTACAATTTCTCTTTCATTTAATCTTTGCTTGGGGTTTGTTGCCCCACATTCCCGAATCTGGAAGGGCACAGAGATGATCAATGTATTAAACTGAGTTATTAATTCCTAACTGCAGCCTCTTTATTTAGCTGAGAGAACAAACTTAAATTTATCTTAACTGTCTAATATACATGTCTCTTCCTTAAGCCACATAGATTGTGAAGTCACTACTTTGTGGAAAAAAATTCATATAGTATATACTGTACTTCATTACTTTTTAAATTAATCACTACATTCAAAGAACTGACACTAGAATCTCCTGCTAAGAGTATAACTTAGAATAATGTGCTTTTTCCCCCTCTCCACTGTAATCAGCTCCTGCTGGTTTATCTACTTCACAGAAATTATGGCCTGAATGTTTCAGTGTTGCTATGGTTATCCCAGCTTCTTCCCTCAGATCTATTAACAATGAATATTTTAGAGATCTTATACTTGATACTCTTACTGATGCTTTTTCTATTTCATGATATGAAGCTAGCATTGGTATCTCTTTCCTTCCACCTCAGTTATTTAGGAGAATGTAAGCTCTCACTGATTCAAAGGCTGAAAGAAGTCTTATTGTGGGTAAGTCAGAATTTTATGACAGATAGAAACAGGACCCTCGAAAACAAGTCCCTTTTGTGTGATAGGTGATGCTGACCTTTGGTTTCCCCCAACTACCCCTTGAAAAAAAAATGCACATCCATGTCTGACAGTGGGAACTCCAAGAAGAGAGAGCTCAGTCCATGGAAATGGATCACAAACTACTATCAAGCATTATAGGAGGAGAAAAAAAAAAATTACATGGAATCCTTTTTCTTACATGTCGAGTCACACTGACTTTCTAAATCTATTCCTAATGAGATAATGCTCTGAATTACTGTTACAATAATCAGAGTTTAGGCTGATGTCGGTGGTATAAAGGATAAACACTGGCATGTAGGGCAGATGTTGAGGACCTATGACCTTTGGTGTGACATTACAGTTTCAGTTTGCAAGGCCATACTTCATACTATTTCCTCCTAGGTGCTCTGGGGCCTGGGACATGAGTGACCTTTGGGGTTTGAGAGAAAGTTCTCCCACGGGCATTGATAAATGAGTCACGGAGGCGACAACCCTTGTTAACTTACATTTGAGTTTTGTGTATAAAAATAGAACTACAAATGGATATTCTTTCCAACCTTTCATTACAAAATGTACAAACAACTCTAATGGAAAGGTTTAACAGCTTTTTCTTGGGTAATAAAATGCTTTTGAACTTTCTTGAACTAACTTTAGCATTTCTCAAGGACTTTATTTGCACCGATTGTCTTTTCTAACAACCAAGCCAAGGTTGCTTTGACCAGTACATGTCTTTTTTCCCCATAGCATGTGATGTCACTGGATTCAGAAGCACCATCTTACATTGGTGCTTAGCAGCACTTAGCAGAGTACCTGCCAAAGCATGAGCACTCAATAAATACTTATTGAATTGAAAATGACCATTATACCTTCTTGGATGGCTTGAGAGACACACAGATGTGTTATCAGATTGCAGATCCAAGAGAGGCTCCTGTGGTCCATGGGTAGAGTGTCACTATGAGGTTGTTCTCCTACATCTTAATTCTCAGGATGAGGATTTCCAATTGATTAATTTATAAATTGGAAACATTATCTTTTCTGGTCAATAATCATAACTGCTATCAGTGTCCATTTTTTTTGTTTTGTCATAATAGTAATCAGCAATGCATTGGAGTATTTAGTTTTATTATTTATAAGCCATCCTGTTTTCCAAAGCCATGGAATGACTTGTGGAAAAATTTATGCTACGCTTGTCTATTTTAAAGAAAGACTCATAAGTGGAAAAGTGGAAAGCATGTAAAGGAAAAATCACCTTACCAAGGAATAAAATGAACAAAAATGAGAAGATTGTGTGTCCTGGTCTCTGACAATATTTATTAGTGGCTCAGTGTAATTAGCAGCAGGGTTTAAATGGGGTGGGGTCATAGCACAAGAATAGGTTATGGAAGGAGAGGCAGCACACAGAGTTCTTATAAAAGAAGCCTAAGAGATGGCATGGCTAATGTTGAAGAAATTAGTCTTAACTAAGTGGAGAGAAAGCAAGGAGTTATTGAAGGATTTTAGGTAAGTGAGTGAGATAATCAGATTTGTGCTTTTAGAAAGATTCATCCCAGCAATAATAAAGGCATATTGGAAAATAGAGTATTACTCAGGCATCAGAAAGGATACAATCTTACCATTTACATCAATGTGGATGGAACTGGAGGGTATTATGCCGAGCGTAATAAGTCAATCACAGAAAGACAATTATCATATGGTTTCACTCATATGAGGAATATAAGAAACAGTGCAGAGGCTCATAGGGGAAGGGAGGGAAAACTGATGGGAAGAAATAAGAGAGGGAGAAAGACCATGAAAGACTCTTAATTCTAGGAAACAAACTGAGGGTTACTAGAGTGGAGAGAGGTGGGGGGTTGGGGTAACTGGGTGATGGACATTAAGGAGAGCATGTGATGTTACATGCAACTGAAGAATCACTGAACTCTGTATCTGAACTTAATGATGTTCTAAATGTTGGCTAATTGACTTCGAATAAAAAATTAAATAAAAAGGCATATTGGAAAGAGATAAAATTGGCTGCAGGAAGGCACTGAAACTGGAGATTTTTACAGTCCATATGGGGATAAACTAAGGAAGAACCACTAAGGGTAACAAGGAGGGAATGGGTAAAGCATTTTAATGAAAGGTGAATCCAAAGACCAGGCCACTAGTGTAGAATATACCAGGGATGGGAAGGTGTAGATGACAGGATGGCTTCCAGCTTCGAAGGTGGATGCTTCACCAAGATTAGAAATAAATATAGCAGAAAGAGCAAGACACTTTTGAACATGTTGCATTTCCTGAAGTGTTAGAGAAGGGAGTGTGTAATAATTAAAAATATTTCAAGTCAATGGGAAAGAAAAAAGACCATATACTCTTCAATATTGTGATGAACCTTGATTCACAGGGTGCATTTAGGGAGAAATTACTATAAACTCTCATCAACCAGGTGTCTTTAATGAACACACACAGACTTGATCATACTCACCTACTCCTCAGAGCCAAGAAAAGAGCAATAAATGCTACTCACATGATTATTACAGTACCCACATCTATACTGAGGGGCTCTGGAATGTCACATCAAATACACAGGGATACTAAGATGTTATATATTTTCTTTCTTTTTTTTTATTTTATTTATTTATTTGAGAGAGAGAGATCACAAGTAGGCAGAGAGTCAGGCAGAGAGAGAGAGACGGGGGAAGAAGCAGGCTCCCTGCTGAGCAGAGCCCAATGCAGGGCTCAATCCCAGGACCCTGAGATCTTGACCTGAGCCAAAGGCAGAGGCTTAACCCACTGATACACCCAGGCACCCAATATTATACATTTTTAAGGGAAATACAGTAATACCTGTCAAATGCTATCGAGTAACTGCCACCAAATGTCTAGGCCTGACTCCTTCATAAATAGAGGTGTTAAATATTACTTTTGACCTAGGGGCACTGTGAAAGCATTACTGAGACACTGAGGACACAATGGACTAAAAAAATTTGGAAGCCTCTATATTATTATATTTTTGACAGATTTCTCCTTACATAACAATAAACTCTACTCTGTAAAGTCATAAATAGGCAAACACATCCCAGAATTTGTCTCATCACTATAGATATTATTCTATAATAATATTTTTTACTTGAGTTTGAGCATCCATTAGTGACTTTATAACAGGATTTAAGTTGGGGAATTTCTTTGGAAATTCTCTGGAATGTTGTTTTGAAAATGCTTTTTTACCTAGTCTGGAGTTTATGTCAGATGTTCTAAAGTTCTTGCCAATCAGGTGATCCCACATTTGCCCAAACATGGA
Source organism: Mustela putorius furo (assembly GCF_011764305.1). NCBI lineage: Eukaryota > Metazoa > Chordata > Mammalia > Carnivora > Mustelidae > Mustela > Mustela putorius. The sequence continues at coordinate 26,742,361 of NW_025421341.1, forward strand.
ATGCATAAAAATTTTACAAAATTCATAAATAAGATGTGAGAAGGGAATTTTTTTCTTACTATATCAAGTTTAAAATTTCCTTAGACAGAAAATCTACTGGTCAAGGTAAAATATATATTTTGTCACCTCATTCCTCTCAACTCTCCACCATCAATATTAACAGCATGAATTAAGGTCTGCAGAAAATAATCACTTTCTATCAAGCCAAAATATTCACCCTAACCGTGGACTGACAATAGCTTGAAGCTTAGAGAAATAAACACAATGTCTTCCACGTTTTTCTCCTGGTTGTGCTTCTATTCACTACCATATTTTTCTTATTAGTACATGTAATAAGGCATTTTCCATTAAATGGACACCCCCCTCAAAAAAAGTTTTTTTCAGATTTTAATGTGCAAAAGAATCACCTAAAGAGCTTGCTTAAAATGTAGGTTCCTAAGACCCACTTTCATGAGATTCTGATTCAAAAGATATAGGGGATGGTCCAAGAATCCATGTTTGAGACAAGACCCTTAGATGATTCTGAGGTAGATATTCCTCATCCTTTGAGTGACTTTGCTCTAGAAGAATGGTCCCCAGAAAACCAGAGACTCATTGTCTTGTTGCTTCAAGGTAATCTTCAAAATGTCTGCCAGATTACTAGGATTCAGGGTTCTAGAGATAGTTTCTCCATGATTCTTTTCCAGGGAGACTCTGATCAAATTTTTAGTCAGAGGTCTTAAGTCTCCTTGTCATTTGCCATATATTTAATGATTTTTACAAGGTCCCTTGTCAGAAGAAAAAGATGGAAATAACAGATTGCTACAGTGAGGTATTGTTTTCAATTTATTCACACTCAGAATGAACTGTGAGTTTTAACTTCAATGAATGGAATGCCAGTATTTCAAAGCTCCTGTATGTAATCTTTATCCAAAAATTATGTTAGCTTGCTTTTAAAATGTTGTTACTAGGTAACCAGACAGGGATCTGCTAAAAGAATCCTTATCAAAAAAGCCAGTGGCATTGTGATTGGGCCACATAACTGCCAATCATTTCTGCTGGAGTTGGGAGGTAAACTATTAAAGGGGCCACACTACGTTCCACCTTAGAAGAATATATCCAGCTGAAGGCCAACTCTTTGTATTCCTCCTCTAAAAGTAGGGCAATAATATGGTGGCCCATCTCTTCTCGGATAAGAAAAAAGCTTCCTCCTAAGCAAGGCAATTGTTAAAGTGTATGGCACTACCTGAATGTCATGTGATACTGTTTTTAATAGAGAATAAGAGACAATGACACTTTGGTATGTAGGTCTCTTGGTGCCATGAAATTTTACATCATTGATTATCTTAAGAGAACTGGAATTAAGTCCATCTTGGAGAATAAATGTCATTGAAATGTTACCAGAAGACAGAGTGTGCATATGGAATAGCGAGAAGAATAACGTCCAATTTAGGAAAGAAATCAGAGCTGGAAAGAAAGGTTTGCAGTTCAGGAGCCTGCAGGCAACCTCCTGGGCTCTCGGAGATCAGCACTGCCATCCTGTTCAGTGGAGGCTGTTGAAAAGAATGATGGCTCTGAGTCAGAGTGATAAGGTTTTAATTTCTCCTCTAATACCTGTGACTTGTATGTAACCTTGGGCAAATTATTCAGTCTTTTTAGGCTTCAGTGTTCTTATCTGAAAATGGGATAATAATAATACATATTGAATTACCTCAATGGTTGGGCTAATCCATAGAAATATTCCATTTGAAATGCCTTATCAATGAGTAGGCCTCACACAGGAAGAGCCATCCCACCGTTGGGGTCCAATCAGACACGCCGTCGGGGAGAGGTCTTAGATCTATCTTTGTCTTATCCCTCATATTTTGTAGTTGAGGAGAAAATGTCACTGAAGGGGAAAAAAGACTCACATGCGCTTACCAGTATGGAATAAATAAATTCTTTGCCATCAGAAACACAGCTGTGACAAGGTAAAAATGACTCAGGTTGGAATGTTCATGACCTCCCTTCCCTGTGCTCCCTACAGCTGGCCAGAAAAGAATCATAATTGCTCGTCCAGTGCCACCACCTTCTTGAAGGGAGGCTATGTCTTTCCATATTATAAAAGCACGGCGATGAGGAGTGGGGGAAGGGACAAAAATGAGTAAAGAGAGGTAGTAAGGAGGTTTGGGCGAATCATGAGAGAGCTGGTCCAAGCATCTGGAGGATGTGATACATATGAAAAAGGGGAGAAAGTAAGAGGGTTGCTACGTTGCTCTTAACCAGGTGTTTGTGTTTCTTTGTGATTTTATGAGATATAAGTAAAGGATTTCAGGTATTTCAAAATTATTTTTGGTTACTGGGCCGCATGTTCTCGACTGTAACGTAACTTGAATCAAAGCGATATATCATTAACAATAACGGTTCCATGAATCCTGAAGAATGACCGAGTCTACCTTTAATGACTTTAATGTTTCCCACATACCATCCTTTTCTCTCTTGGGAAGAAGGCAACAGATAGGATAAGCCCAACTCAGCCACTCCCGTTAAGTCCCCTGATATTTTCCATGAGAGGAAAAGATCCAGGGCCAAAGGCTAGGATGGTCCTTCCCTTATTCCTAGACTCCAGCAGCCTAATAAGGCATGGAATCTCCATGGGGTGATGGGGTGGTGAGAAGTACAACTGGATCTGGAGGCAGAAGTACAGCTGGACCCATCTAGAGCCACACCCCGCTGGCAATGGCCTCAGCTCTGACCTGCACTCAGGGTTAAGGGCAGGGAATGAGAAGACTCACACACCAGAATGCTTTTCCTGTATTTCCATAGAGGAAGGACAATAAATAAAGATGATGCATACTAAAGGCAGGTGAACACGGAGCAGAGGAAACAGATACTGCTTTTCTCTTGGGGGAAATGTACCATCTAAGAATCTCCATGAAAGTAGGGGCAGGGGCTTTGCCTGAGGATTCTTGCGGACATGAAACAAAACGGCTGCGTCTTCCCCTTCGTGTTGGGTAGCATGCCTCATCCTCATTTCAATTATTCTAAATGTTGAGATCATAGGTTCCCAAATTAAGTAACACATACAAAGGCTGGTGAATATGAGATGTCAAGGAGAGCATTATTCTATTATTTTCTGAACTTATCAAACAAGGTAGCATCACAAAGGTCCTGAGTAACTGAGTTGTCATAAATACCCTGAGAAATGGGGAATAAGATATTTTTAGAGCCAAATTGGAAGAGATGGGAAATCTATAAAGGGGTGATAAAGGGCTGGTTTGCTATCCTTCCTTGGGCTTGTACAATGGCTGTTTTTTCTGACTATCTTCATTACCGAACAGCCGAAAGACAATGAACTAAAAATTAAAACAGAAAATATAACTTAGAAAATAATCAGAAATAAAATGGTAAAATATTAAAATGGATTTGCAAAAGAAAATAAAAAATCTGATTAAATAATTCAGAAAACTAAAATCTTAATTCATTCAAGTTTAAAAAATAAGAAAAAATAAGGATCGACCCTTAAAATGATAGAAAATAAAGAAGGCAATGTTAAAACAATAAAACTTAGATATGTGTGTTGTGTTTCATATAAAAGAGCCATTCCGCTGAGACCACTAATGAGCAGGTGTCCTACTTCTCCATGACCCTAACTGGCCAGTCAATGTTCCTCTGAGAATATCCTTCAAAAATCAATGCTATCTCAATGAAACTTTATTTTTCTTTTTAAGAGATTTTTATTTACTTGAGATAGGAAGAGCATGAGCACGGGAGGGGAAGAAAGAGAGGGAGAGGGAAAAGCAGATTCCCCACTGAGCGGGAAGCCCAATGCAGGGCTCCATCCCAGGACCCCAAGATCATGACCTGAGCCAAAGGCTGACACTTAACCAACTGAGCCACCCAGGAGCCCCAATAAAATTTTAAAGAATGTGTTGAAATGATGGTTACAACTGTGATGAAGTGTAATTAGAGGAAACAGCAGAAAAATGAAAATAGTATTAAATTTAAATGAAAAAGGAGAGAGAAAGCTAAAACCAGAGGTATTAAAAGTTAGAGGGCCCAAGTCAAATAATGAAAGCATAAAGTTTTGATTTATGAAAGAAAATTAAAAAAAAAAACTAGCTGGTAAGAAATGAGGAGGTTATAAAAGATTTTAAAATAAGACATAATAAACATTAAAAGGACCATGAAATGAGTAAAAAAATGAATATATGAAAGAAATGAATAATAAAATGAGGAGCTTCAATTCAAGAAACTTGGGAAATTAAAAAGATTTATGTACTAAAAAATGCAGTTACCTTAATGTTATTTGTTTTATGGTTTTATTTCTCTTTTAAGTTAATAGAGAAACTCTTGGTAGAACAAAAGAATAAAAACATTAATTCTAAAAGCACAGCAGATGCAAGCAAGTGGCATAAGAACCTATTAATAAGCACTCACTTTGTCCCTGTACCACAAGTCTACTGGGGGAGCTGAGGCTAAGAGGACAGCACATGGAGACCAGTGATTCTCAACCCTGAGTGCGTACTGGACTTACCTTCTAAAATAACACATGCGCAATGCCTCATCCCACACCAAAGAATTTAGAATTTCTAGCAATGGGGCCCCAGATTATTTTAATAGGCAGCCAGTGCAGAGAACTACTGCCTTCAAGTCTTCTTCTTCAATATGTGATCAAGTTCCCAGCTTTGAACATGATCTTCAAGTTTCAGATACAATTAAGAGTCAACAATATTTTGAGCAGATAGATAAGAGTGTGTTTCAAGTTCAAAGATATGCTTGCTGGTCCTGAAAATTCCATGAGACCTCCTCTCTTATTTCTCCAATAATATTCTATTGTGTGTATAACCCACAGTTTCTTTATCTGTTCATCAGCTGATGGACACTTGGATTATTTCCATATACTTATATATACAATATTTATTTCTATTTCTTGGCTATTGTGAATAATGCTAGTGAACGTGGAAGTGCCATTATCTCTTCAAGATCCTGATATCATTTCCTTTCATATACACCCAGAAGTTGGATTGTTAGATCACATGGTGGTCCTATTTTTGGTTTTATGAGAAATCTCCATACTGTTTTCCACAGGGGCAATACCAATTTACATTACCCACAATAGTGTACAGGGTTCCCTTTTTTTCATATCCTGATTAATATTTGTTATCTTTTGGATTTTGATAAAAGACATCCTAGTAGGAACGAGGTGATTATCTCACTGCAATTTTGATTTGGATTTCCTTGATGATTAGTGATACTGAGCATATGTTCATATGCCGGTTAGATCATATAACTGTTGGCCATTTGTATATCTCCTTTGGAGAAATGTCAATTCAGTTCCTCTGTCATTTTTAAAATCAGTTTGTTTGTTTTCCAGTTATTGAATTGTAGGAGTTCCTTATGTATTTTGGAGATTAATCCTTTATCAGACCTATTGTTTGCAAATATTATCTCTCATACTATAGGTAGCCTTTCATTTTATTCTTTGTTGCTTTTGCTGTTTAGGAGCCTTTTAGTTTGATGCCTATTTTTACTTTCATTTCCAGTGCTTTTGTTGTCATGTCCAAGAAATCTTGCCAAGGCCGACGTCCAGAAGTTTTTCTGTTTTCTTCCAGGAGTTTTAAAGTTTCAGGTCTTACACTTAACTCTTTTGTTCATTTTGAGTTGATTTTTGTGTATAGTGTGAGATAGGGGATCAATTTCATTCTTTTGCATGTGGATATCTGGCTTTCCCAGCATCATTTAGAGAAGATATCATCCTTTCCCCCTTGTGTATTCTTGGCATCCTTGTCAGAGATCAGTTGGCTTTGTATGCATGAGACTATTTCTGAGCTCTCGATTCTCCTCCATTGGTCTATGTTTGCTTTTATGCCAGAATTATACTGTTCTGAATATTGAGACTTTGTAATACATTTTGAGTCAGGAAATTTGATTGATGCTGTTTTTATTGCTCAATATTGTTTTGACTATTTGGGGTCTCTTGTGGTTTTATAAATATTTTATCATTTTTCTTCTATTTCTTTAAAACATGCCATTGAAATTGTGATAGGATTGCATTGAATCTGTAGATTGCTTTGGGTAGTATAGATATTTAAACAATATTAATTCTTTCAGCCATGGGATATCTGCATATTTTATTTGTGTCTGCTTTAATTTCTTTCATCAGTGTTTTACAGTTTCAGTGAGTAAATCTTTCACCTCCTTGGTTAAGTTTATTTCCAAATATTTTATTCTTTTTAATGTTATTATAAATGGAATTGTTTTCTCAACTTTTTTGGATAACTCATTGTTAATGTAGATTTTTAAATCTAGGCTTTCTTTATCAGATTAAAAAATTTTCTTCTCAGTTTATGTTGTTTTTTTTAAAGTCATATGTTAGGGGGCGCCTGGGTGGCTCAGTGGGTTAAGCCTCTGCTTTCGGCTTAGGTCATGATCCCAGGGTTCTGGGATCAAGCCCCGCGTCGGGCTCTCTGTTCAGCAGGGAGCCTGCTTTCCTTTCTCTCTCTCTGCCTGCCTCTCTGCCTACTTGTGATCTCTGTCAAGTAAATTAAAAAAAAAAAAATTTATAGTCAAATGTTAGTATTGAACTTTCCAAATATTTTTCTGTGTTTACTATGATTTTTATTATTTTTCCCTTTTCATTTTAATGTGATCAAATATATTGATACACTTTTAAAAATATTACATGAACTGTGAATATCTGAAAGTAAGCCAATTTGATGATTTTACATATCATTAAATTTTATTTGATAGCCTTTTGTTTAGAATTTTTGTATCCATGTTCATTTAAGATTTTTGATTTTAATTTTTTTGTGGGGAGAAGTGTTTTAGCTTTGGGATTAAGGTTACCCTGACCTCATAAAATCAATTGAGAGACTTTTTTAAAAATTTATTCCTTGGATGTATTTGAGTTATTCTTCCCCTAAATGTTTTATAGAAATTATCAGGGAAACCATCTGGGCCTGGTGCTTTGTTGTGGAAAAGTTCTAATTACAGATTCAATTTCTTTAATAGTTACAGGACAAATCAGATTTTCTTTCTCTTCCTGTTTCTATTTTACAGACTTGTGCTTTTTAAGGTATATGTCTATTTCATGTACATCTTTAATACTATTGGCATAAAGTCATTCAGAATAGTCTCTTTTACATTTCTAATGTCTAGTATTTCTGTGATGTTTGCCTTTTCTGATTTTTGTTATTTGTCTCTTTTCTTTTTCTCCTTGATTAGATTTGTTGAGTTTAGAGATTTCATTAGTCTCTTTCAATAGAACTGCTATAGAGGCTCTATTGAACCTCTAATATATGTTAATTTTATATTTCATAAATTCAACCATAATTACTTATTATTATTTTTTTCCCTTTTATTCAATATTTATTTTCCTATTGCTATTTTTGGGGTTTTTTGATGGATATTTGTTTTATTTTTATTTTTTTGTTTAAATCCAAGTTAGTTAACATATAGTGCAGCGCTGTTTTTAAGAGCAGAATCCAGTGATTCATCACCCACATATAATACCTAGTGTTCATTATATCAAGTGCCCTTCTTAATGCCCATCACCCAATTACCCCAGCCCCTCACCCAGCTCCTCTCTAGCAACCCTCAGTTTGTTCCCTATAGTTAAGAGCCTCTTATGGTTTGTCTCCCTCTCTGTTTTTTCCTTTTTAAAATGTTTCCTTCCCTTCCCCTATGTTCATCTGTTTTGTTTTCTAAATACCACATATTATTGAAATCATGTATCTGTCTTTCTCTGACCTACTTGTTTCACTTGGCATAATACACTCTAGTTCCATCCACATCATTGCATATGGCAAGAGTTCATTCTTTTTGATGGCTGAGTAATATTCCATTATATATATATACACAATATTATATATACATCTTCTTTATCCATTCATCAGTCAATGGACATTGGGCTCTTTTCATATTTTGGCTATTGTTAATAATGCTGCCATGAACATTGGAGTACATGTGCCCCCTTGAATCAGCATTTTTGTTTCATCTGAATAAATACCTAGTAGTGCAATTGCTGGGTTGTAGGGTAGCTCTATTTTTAACTTTTTGAGGAACCTCCATACTATTCTCCAGAATGGCTGCATCATCTTGCATTCCTACCAGCAGAGTAACAGTGTTCCCCTTGCTCTGCATCCTTGCTAACATCTATTGTTTCCTGAGTCATTAATTTTAGCCATTCCGATCAGTGTGAGGTGGTATCTCCTTGTGGTTTTGATTTGTATTTCCCTGATGATGAGTGATGTTGAGCACTTTTTCATGTGTCTGTTGGTCATTTGGATGTCTTCTTTGGAAAACTGTCTATTCTTGTCTTCAGCTCATTTCTTAAGTGGATTATTTATTTTTGGGGTATTGATTTTGAAGAGTTTGTGAGAGATTCTGGATTCTAACCCTTTATCAGATATGTCTTTTACAACTTTCTTCTCCCATTTTGTAGGCTGCCTTTTAGTTTTGTTGTTTCCTTCACTGTGCAGAAGATTTTTATCTTGATGAAGTCCCAATAATTCATCTTTACTTTTGTTTCCTTTGCCTCTGGAAACATGTCTAATAAGAAGTTGCTGTGGCCAAGGTCAAAAAGGTTGCCACCTGTTTTCTCCTCTAGGATTTTTATGACTTCCTATCTTATATTTAGGTTTTCCAACCATTTTGAATTTGTTTTTGTGTATGGCCAAAGAAAATCCATTCTTTTGCATGTGGCTGTCCAATTTTCCCAACACCATTTGTTGAAGAAACTGTCCTTTTTCCATTAGATATCCTTTCCTGTTTTGTTGAAGATTAGTTGATCATACAGTTAATGGTCTATTTCTGGGTTCTCTATTTTGTTCTATTGATCTGTGTGTCTGTTTTTGTGCTAATATCATACTGTCTTGATCCTTACGGCTTTGTATTACAGCTTGAAGTCCGGAATTGTGATGCCTTCCACTTTGCTTTTCTTTTTCAAAACTGCTTTGGGTATTTGGGGTCTTTTCTGATTCCATACAAATTTTAGAATTGTTTGTTCTAGATCTGCAAAAATGCTCATGTTATTTTGATAGTGACTGCATTGAACGTGTAGCTTGCCTTAGGTAGTATGGACATTTTAACAATATTTATTCTTCCAATCCATCAGCATGGAATATTTTTCCTTTTCTTTGTGTCTTCTTCAATTTCTTTCATAAATACCCAATTTTTTCAGCATATGGATCTTTTACCTCTTTGATTAGGTTTATTCCTAGGTATCTTATGGGTTTTGATGCAATTGTCAATGGAATTGACTCCTTGATGTCTCTTTCTTCTGCTTCATTATCGGTGTATAGAAAAGCAACAGATTTTTGTTCTTTGATTTTATACCTTGGAACTTTGCTGAATTCATGTAACAGTTGTTAACAATTTTTTAGTGGAGTTTATCCTTACAGTTCTTATCCTTACAGTTTTTGATAGGTATTTAGATCATACATTTGTTTCCAGACTTTCTTATTCTTTTAACACTACCTGCATATAAGACCAAGCTTTATTTACATCTTACAATTGTAGTTCTGTAGTTTATTAACCAGTTTAAATGCGTTTGAATTTCCAGTGTGATTTCTTACTTTATTCTTGAGTTATTTAGCAGTATGTTGCTTAATTTTCAACAGCTTTTTTTTTAGTTTATTTTTTAGCTCTTTTCAAAAATTTTTTAAATGAACTTTTTATTTTAAAGAGTTTTAGATTTACAGAAAAATTGCAAAGATAGCACAAAGGATTCCCACATATCCCATACCCACTTTCCTCTATTATTAACATCTCGCATTAGTGTGGTACATTTGTCACAACTAATGAAACAATATGGTTACCTTAGTAACTAAAATTCACACCTTATTCAGAGTTCCTTCATTTTTATCTTTTGCCCTTTTTCTGTCTCAGGAGTCCAGCCAGGATACACATTACTTTTAGTCATAGTCTCCTTGTCTCTCCCTGTCTGTGACAGTTTCTCAAATTTCCTTGTGTTTGATGAACTTGACAGTTCTGAGGAGTACCAGTCACATATTTGGTGGAATGTAGCTAGGACTTCTGCACAGTAACAGATAGGAATATTAAGAAAGGATATCCTTGCCTTGATCCTGATCTTTGGGAAAAAAGTGTCCAGCTCTGCATCATTAACCATGTTGTTGGTTCTAGGGTTTTTTAATAGTTGTTTTTTATTAAGTTCTCTTCTATTCCTGATGTTTTGAGAGCTTTTATCATGACAGGATATTGAATTTTGTCAAAAGATTTCTCTGCATTAATTGATATGATCATATGATTTTTTTTCTTTAGTCTATTTTTCTGGTGACTACATTTATTTTCAAATTAGTATAAAACTCACTTGGTCATGGAATAATTTCTTTCATATACTGCTTTATCTGATTCGTTAAAAATTTAATGAGGAATTTCTGTATCTGTTCATGAGAAATATTAGTCTCTATTCCTGTGTTATAATGTCTTTATTTGATTTTGGTAATAGGGTAATGGTGGCTCATAAAATTAATTTTAAGTTATTTCTTCTGTTTCTATTTTCTGGAAGAAATTGTAGAGAATTGGTATTATTTCTTTCAATAAATGTTCAGTAGAATTCACCAGTGAAGTTATCGAGTTTTTTTTTTTTTTAGAAGATTTTTAATTATTGGTTCAATTTCTATAATACATACAAAGCTTTTCAGGTTATCTATTTCTCCTTGTATGCATTTTGATAGTTTCTCTTTATCAAGGAATTTAAGTCAAATTATCTAATTTGTGGGTATAAATTTATTTAAGTTAAATTATCTAATTTAAGTTAAATTTAAGTTAAAGTTAAGTTAAATTTAAGTTAAATTATCTAATTTGTGGGTATAAATTTATTCACATCATTCCCTTATACTTTTAAATGTTTATAGGATAAGTGTCACAACCCCTCTTTCATTTATGATATGATAACTTATGCCTTCTCTTTTTTTTTTTTGGTTAGTCTAGCTAAAAGTTTATCAATTTCATTGATGTTTCAAAGAACCTGGTATTAATTTCATTAATTTTCTCTGTTGTTTACCTCTTACTGATTTCATTAATTTCTAATCTAGTTTTATTTTATCTTTTCTTTTGCATAAGTTATGCTTAAGGTATTCTTTCTCTTGTTTCCTAAGGTAGAAAATTGTTATTAATCTTAGATATTTTTTCTTTTCTAGTGTATTAATTACATATTATAAATTTCCCTCTAACAAGTGCTTGCACACCCTATAACTTTAATAATTTGTGTATTTTTATTTTCACTCAGTTCAAAATATTTTAAATTTTTCCTAAGACATCTTCTTTGTTCCACGGGTTATTTATTTATTTATTTTTAAAGATTTTATTTATTTATTTGACAGAGATCACAAGTAGACAGAGAGAGAGGAGGAAGCAGGCTCCCTAGTGAGCAGAGAGCTGGATGCTGTCTAACAGGGTGGAGTAGCCTTAAATGTCAACTAGATCAAGTTGGTTGTTAGTAATGTTTAAGTCGTACCCTTACTGATTTTCTGCCTGTTTGATCTGTCAATTACTGACAAAGAGATGTTGAAGTCTCTAACTGTTATAGTCTCTATTAAAATAGTGGATTTTTCTATTTTTTCTTTCAGTTCAATCAGTTTTGCTTTATATTATTTTGATGCTTTCTTGATAGGTATATATAAATTTAGAATTATAATATAATCTTACAGAACTGGCTTTTTTAACATTATGTAATATCATCTTACTCCTAGTGATTTTTCTTATTCTGAAGGCTGGTTTAACTAAAATTAACATAGTTAATCCAGATTTCAATTAGTGTTGCCATGGTATATCTTTCTCCATTGCTTTATTTTTAAGCTATATAAGTTTCTATATTTAAAGTGGATTTCTTGTAGAATACATATAATTGGAATTTGTTTTATGATCCACTCTGACAATCCGTTTTTTCACTGATGTATTTAGATCATTATTTTAGAATATTAGAAACAGTCTAGCCAACCAAACTTTAATCACATGAAATTTGAGGGATTAAAAAAAACTTTATGCATGCATTTTTATCTTTCTCTTTATCTATTCAACTATCAGTATAAATAATTTGTGAGTCATACTTGAATAACTATATTAAAATTATAAACCATATACAACAACTAAGTTTAGTAAGAACTGGAAAAAGATTAAATAAAATATTTCTGAAACATTGAATTATATTTCATATTATAGAAGTTTTTGTTTTCACTAAAATAATATTAAGTATTTTTAAGTAAAAGTATTAAATACATCTTTTTGAAAATCTTGGAATAATACTTTTGATATTGCAACTTGAACTTAAGTTCCAGAAATATATATAATAATGATTTTAATGAATATATAGCTAAAAATTGTATTTCGTGAAGAAATTTAGATACAAACAGGTAAAAATGCATTATTGATTGTGCTTGTTGAATAATGATGTTCCTTTTAATTCTCACATTAAATTAGAGGTGTTTGCTTTTGTTTTTTGCTTAAAATTCTGGAATTTCTTTGGCATGATGTCAATCAGTTGTTCTTGAGCACTTATCCGAAGGAATTACATTTTTATATTTTTAAAATTGAGTGACAAAGCCACTAAAACTCTTTGGAAAATTGTAAAACAGAAAATTCTGTTCCAATTTGTAAGTATTCAGATAGGAATGTTTTTATGAGTGACATTTCACATTACTTCCAGCATTATGATAAAAATATTTCACATATTCTTTTTCAAAATGATCTTTCTATTACTTCAGTTTTTCTCTTTCTGTTAAAATGTCATCTTTACCTTGAAAAGACGGATTGTGTTTGTATTTTTCAGAAATACTTCAAGGTAACATACTGCTAGAAGCTATTTGTTCATCATAGAAAAGGTCAGAAGATTTTGAATACTAATCTTTTTGAGAAAAAGAAATTCATGATTCATGTTTAAGCTACATAACCTTTAAGTGCTTTGCCACGAAATTAGCGGTTAACATTTTGTCAGTGCACTGTGTTCTCTATACACTTCAACTCATACCATTCTTCCTAATACCCTTTGGTCATCCTTATTTTCCAAGTTGAGGAAACTGGATTTAACATAAGGTTTAAGTTCCTTGCCCAAGATCAACGACAGAGTGTTTGGGGTCAGATTTTTCAAAAGGAGACCCCAAGATGAGGATTTGTTCCTTTAAGTGATTTATTAAGAACGTATTCCCAGGATTCATGGGTAAGAAAGTAGGAGGAGCAGGAAAGAGAAGAGAAGCCAAGCAAGTCGTGTCATCTCAGTAGTCTCTGCCTCAGCCTGATCTCCTGAACACCGATTGCAGAGTTTGTCCAACTACAAGGCAATAGATCTGAGCTTTTACAATCTGGTCCACTCAGTAATGGCCATGCCACCTAGAAGGATCAACTCTCAGGCAAGTTTCAATCAGTTCTGGTAAATGACCTTTGTAGTCCTCATGGGATCTTCCTCTGAAGGGAATCCCAGGTACATGACTTTAAAAGAAAAGCCCATAGAAACTGGAGGAGATCTACACAAAACCTTTCAAAACTATATAAGTATCTGAGTGCAGCATTGTCAGTATTTGCTACAGTGAGTGACATAGTAAGTGGCCTAACCAGAATTAAACCCAAACTATATGGCTCTGGACCCCCAGTTCTTAATCATTATACTAGACTACTTGTGATAACCAGCAAATATCTCGGTAGGAAATATATTTCCACAGTCATTCTCCATTTACAAACACTATTAATACTTTACTCTGTTTTAAAGGTACTTTTCTGAAAAAATTTACCAAATCAATGACATCCTGAGACATTTTGGCCTTTTGGACTCAACTTTTGCTATATGGTTTGCCCAGGAATTACACATTAAATGAATTTTACAAGAGATGCTATCTCTGTAAATTACTACCAGATTTTTTTTTTAAAAATAAATTCCAGTCAAAGGAGTAGCCAATCTAATCGAAGAAATAACTTTGTTTTCCAGGGTGGATTTAGATGTAGATCATTCAGAAATTGACTTTCCATGTCAGAGGTGTATGTAAGCTAATCTAAGAAGTCTACTACTTTACAAAACAGGTAGTCCTACAAGCCATAGTGATGTGCGTTTTGAAAGGAAAAAGTATTCAAGGAGCTCCTCACCATCCTAGAGTTCTTCCTCCCACTGACTGTTTGGTGACATAATCATCACTGAGCAGACATCTGTCTAAATTATTAGGGTGCTGCTCTAGATTAAATGACCCAGACCTGGAACTTTGCATGGAGACGGAGGGAATAATATGGATTTAGGGATTAAGCTCTCTCCTAGGGGAAAGGACAGATCATCCTAAGGGAAAGGGGTGGAGACTGATGGGCCTAAGTCAGGGTTATATTCCCTTTGGGTCTTCAGGGTAAGTACAAGTTAGTGAGAGCTCCAACTTTCCTCTTCTACATCAAGAATCACTTCAGAAGTGATTCTAACTATTCAGTGGGGGTAATTAATACCTATAAGCAGACCATGAGGTATAGAACTGGGAAGAGTATGTGGTAAAGGACAAATAAACTTGCTCCTTTCCAGCTCCCCACTGGCTATTTGGGAAAGGAATTCTTAGCTCATTAATAGGGCCAGGTTGGGAACCTTTAGCTGTACTGAATACTGAAAAATAACAGCAGCTAATATCCAGACGCCTATATAGTACTTTTTGAGTGCCAGTGCCATATATATACATATTATGAATTACATATATTAATTTATCTAGGAAATTTAAACATTATTCTCATGCTATAACTAAAGAAACTGAGGCACAAAGAGATTACATAGTTTGTGCAAGACTACACAGCTTGGAAGAGGCAAATCTGGAATGTAATCATTTTAGTTTTAACTACTAACATATACTACGAATAAGGAAAGCAAGAATTAAGTTGGGAAGACATAAACAGAGGATGCCTCATCTATATTTGTATACATATTTATTAAAATGAGTGGCAGATAAACCGTGATGTCTTTATATTTTGTGTATCTAAGTAATTCATAATTTATAGAAGAAAGAAATTGTGGTTTTTACTTGTAGGAAATACAAATAATAAATAACACTAAACTTTGAAAGAAGGGCTTGGAAATCTAATAAAGAACTTTCTCTGTGATACCTACTTTAATACATCTTTTGAAAATAGCAATTTTTTTCAATTTTTTTTTTTTTTTGGTACCTCCTTCCTGGACAGACAAAAAACAAAGAGGGTTGAAAATGAAAAAAGGCTTGAATGCCTGAAACCTTTTACAGTTGTGGAGAAAGCTGAGCAAACTACTCAGTTCAAAACACAGGTATTTCTTATAAAAAATGGAGGATGACTCAGAAGAACAGCGCCAAGAGACCAGAGGGCAAAGCTAAGAGACACCAAGAATTACCATAAGGGAGAAGAACTGAGCATGATTCGAAGACATAGTAACATTCACCTGCTAAATTCTAGAATTACTATGGGTCAGTGACTGCAACATGCCTCTAGTCGGAAGACTCTTTTTTGAATAGGAATGTCTGTTCATTGCTGTTCCAGCATGCTTAAGCATTGCATGTTGAGTGTATGGAGAGCAGAGAGCTTGTCTCTTAACTTCTCAGGGCTGAGATGGACAGCTTCACTAAAGAAGCTATATTGAAAGAAGCATATTGAAGAGTCATATTGACACCTGGGCTGATTTAGATGACAAGATTCTAAATATCAAGCATGAGCCAGAGACTGTAATAGGTTGAGATTTGGGTATCTTGGAAGGGGAATGAGAGTCTTTTGCCCGTGGGAGAGATGGGACCAACTAGAGCCAGAGGGCAGACTGTGATTGCTAGCTAAGAATCTTGCATTAAAGAGGGCACATGACGTGATGAGCACCGGGTGCTATCCATAACTAATGAATCTGAACATTATATGAAAAACTAATGATGGATTATATGCTAGCTAATTTAACTTAAATTTTAAAAAAGAATCTTGAATATACCTACTGTGAGATTTTTGCTGTCTCTGCATACTGGCCAAAGAAAAATAATAGTTAAGATTAAAAAATGTCAGATGACATACCCAGAACCGTAACACATTAGCATTACATAAGGTTTTACCAAGGACTCCAACTATATGCATTCCCTTATATCGGGAACTGCCAGCTTTTAATTGAAAGTTTCCTGAATTCAGTTGAGTTAGAAATGGATATTTAATGCCTTTCAATATGGTTATTATACATCTATTTTCCAATAATGTAAAAATGGCTTTGGGGGGTGGAGAGAATAGATAATGCTCCACCAGGTTTGTGATCTTCTATAGTGAGAGAGGTTTCCTAGCCACTTTTTCCACCACATGGGACATGGTGACTTAGTTCTGGATGTGGATTTGGGATGAAAGTGATAATGACTAAGCCAGGACAAGGCAGCAGGTGTAGGGGGGAGGGCATCCCTTTACTCCTACTTAGAAGTCAGGTTTCCTTGGCCAGTACATTTGGCAAGGATTCAATTGAAAAAATATATAAAGCACACCCAAGAACACTTATAGCATAAAATCAAGTATTTCTTCCTTCTTAAAAAAATCAATTTAGTTAACATATAGAGTATTATTCATTTCAGGAGAATTCAGTGATTCATCAGTTGCATCTAACACCCAGTGTTTATTCTATCAAGGGCCCTCCTTAATGCCCATCTCCCAACTATCTCTTCCCTCCACCCACCTCATCTCCAGCAACCTTCAGTTTGCTTCCTAGAGTTCAGCATCTCTTATGGTTTGCCTCCCTCTCTATTTTCGTCTTATTTTATTTTTCCTTTTATTCCCCTGTGTTCATCTGTTTTGTTTCTTAAATTCCACACATGAGTGAAATCATATGACATTTGTCTTTCTATGATTGACTTATTTTGCTTATCCCAATAGCTTCTAGTTCCAACCATGTCATTGTAAATATCAAGACGTCATTGTTTTCAATTACAGTAACAACAACAACAACAAAGGCTCTCTTAATCAGAATAAAAAGTCATTGTCACTATGTGGATATCTAAGGCCATTTTGGTAGATTAGACTCATTGTGAAAGTTGTTTTGTGAAATGTATTTAATTGGTTTGTCTGTTTTGATTCTGAATATGATTATGGCAGTCCGTGTAACTGTCCGTGTAATTATGGCAGTTTTTCAACACACCACAGGATGGGGGGTCAGTTGTTCAGTCTGAAGGCAAGACAGAGATTCTGTATGTACAATATATATAAAGCCTCCGGCTGTGAGTATTAAACTCTGGTATAATGAAGACCTTGTATTTCTTGTATATGAGGCCAGAACTCTTAATAATGCCAGGGATCTGGTATCCTCAAAAGACTGGGTGTAGCTGCTGCCAAAAATGAATGAGTATTGTGAAAGCCCTTGTATTGTACAGAATGATTGTGGAGAGGGTCCTTAGGAAAGATCAGAATTTGCAAATAAAATATTTACAGTCTGCGCTAACTGAGTAGCTCCCAACAGCTGGATGTGTCTGTGCATATGTGCACACTTATGCTCATTTTGATACTGTGTAGTTTCCAAATCTAACTGAAATGCAATAGTTGTACAATGTATACTGATCAGTTCCATGAGACAACTGAGACAAGTAAAGCTTTGAAGACCTTGCTGTCTGAAAATACTGTATGCTGTTTTTTTAAGGATGCTGTTTTATTTCAAATAATGCCATTTGGCAATCTGAAAGAAAAAAAAAAGTCATTGCCACAGATTGAAGTGATCAAAGCATCCAGAGAAATGGCAAGAATTGGGATGTGGAAGAAAACTGTTGACAAGGTGCCCACACTCCAATTAAGGGATAGTTGGTGGCACAAGCATCAAAGGAATATGGGGTTTCTTTTTTTTTTAAAGATTTTATTTTTACTTGAGAGATAGTGAGAGAGAACACAAGCAGGGGAGGGTCAGAGGAAGAGGGAGAACCAGATTCCTTGCTGAGCAGGGAGCCCAGTGTGGGGCTGTATCCCAAGACCCCAGGATCATGACCTGAGCCAAAGGCAGATGCTTAACCCACTGAACCACCCAGGTGCCTCATGAAACCTATAGGGTTTGAATGTGAATTCCTCCATATGAATGTGGAGGAATAATTATTTGGATGCCATCCTGGGTGTTCTAAAGAAAAGATTCACAGCAACTGTACTCTGTTTTGAAGGGGGAATAACTCTATTGATATTATAAAAATCTAAAAGAAACAGAAGAAAAGGGAAATCTCTGCATAGACAAGGGCAATAGTAAGCAGTAAAAAACAAGACAGAGTTACCTCAAATCAGGTTTTACGACATCCAGGGGAATGGGGAAGCCCTGTGCAGACAGGCAGGCTGGAGTCCCAGTTGAGAGGCCTGGGCTGAGCATCCGTCCCACAGGTTAGACTTCCAACTGAGCATCCCCATAAAGGCCATATTTATAGGGCAAATGACAGGGTTTGAAGTTAAACATTTGTTTACCTGTGTGCAGTTGGGAGCAAGCTTCATTTCTATGTTATCATGCCTTTTCATCTTCAAGGAAACTGGGCTAGGTATGCTTGCCTCCCCTCCCAGATTCCACTCTGGGGGGCCACCCCAGCCTGGAGCTGGGGGGATGTATGGCAAATTGAACAGCTCGCGGCAGCCAGACCAGAAGGGCCAGTTCTGACCTGGAGGCCAGCTAATGTCAACTAACCAGGCTCCTGAGGTCACTTGTGTTGCACAAGTCTCACAAACAACATTCCTTAATCTGCCTGCATACATGCAGGTGTGGGTAATCAGTTATGTAGGACAAATCATGGAAACCTTCAACCACACAATACACTGGGGAAGGGCAAAGTCATCCTCCTTCTCTATCATGGGCAGTGAGAAGGCTACATTCCAGGAAAGAGGACAGGTTGGAGAGTAGGGTCTTGCTGGCAAATCATGTTTCATGGGAGGAATGTGTCGTGAAGAACCTAAGGCTGTACCATTTTGTTATGCGGATGGTGAAATGATGTTCCTGAGGGTGTAGCTCGGGATGGGTAGGCGAAGAAAGTGTCAATGGGGAGAATGCTTCAGAGAGTCCAGATCCCTGGAGGGACTTCTACCTCAGATGCTAAGGACAGCTAACAAAAATGTGCACTTAGGAGGGATCGTCATTCCTACTTAAATTGTATATTATATGCATTTATGGGATGTTTCTCCATTTCTATCTTTAGGTACAACCTTGATTTACCTGAATATTTTTCTGTTTGCCATCAGTTGAAATCCATGTCCAAAAAAACCACTCACCAAATGCCATAAATCCACAAGAGAGATGAAACTTTAACATATTTTTAAAATTTAATATGTGGCTACTAAATTATTGATTTATTTCTCTTCCGTAATACACCAAATGACAAATAATAAAATTATTCATTTCTTTACAACATCCATCACTCAGGGAGAGAATGGTAAAAGCAACATGTTTTTCACCACGTAGTTTGCTCTTTGCTCTGCCAGTGGTGTGGACAGTGAATAGTCACTATGCTAAATGTCAACAGTGTAGGGGGAAATGGGTCAACAACATGACAGGACAGTTCTGGGGTATTGCATTCAGTAATCTTTATACAAGAAGTCCTTAAAGAAGCATCCTGAATAAAAAAAATGGGCAGTTGGGTTAAGGAAGATGGCGAAATGTGGTTCAAGCTCCTATAATGAGCTCAGCATT
Source organism: Mustela putorius furo (assembly GCF_011764305.1). Lineage (NCBI taxonomy): Eukaryota > Metazoa > Chordata > Mammalia > Carnivora > Mustelidae > Mustela > Mustela putorius. The sequence goes on from NW_025421341.1 coordinate 26,761,916, forward strand.
AGTAAACAGAAAAGAGCTATAAAGCCCTGTCCTTTAATCCAGGGGTAGAATTCTGCTCCTTCTACGCTTCCTCACCTTCAAAGTGAGGAAACTCAGTGTACCCTTTAAGTTGCCACGCCAGGAAGTAAATGATGAAAAGAAAGAATAAATTGAGCCTTCCTTAATTCCCGTGGTAGTTCTGGGAAGGGAGCAGGGACCTATGATCTAGAAAAACTCTGTGAACGTGAAGAACACTTTTATCGCCTCTTTGGGTAAGTGTTGTGGTGAGGCAAGCAAGGAGCTGGATGAATTTCAAGCCCCCCACCCCACCAAAAAAATCAAATGATGTAATATTTGTGAAAATATAAATTACACAGCCCCATATAAGTGATTAGCATTATTTCCTTCTTATTATTAGCAGTGCTCATCATAGTTAAGTAAATGTTTAGAAGCCATCAAAGTTGGCATAATTACAGAGGCTAAATGAAACAGTGAACCCAATTCAAAAGCTGAAAAGGAATTCTTAGGTGGCCAAAGCCTGTGACCTCAGGGATCCTCTGTTTTAAAGACACACTCTTTTTTTTTTTTTCTTTTTTTAAATGAGATGAACAATCCATGGCTTCCAAATTATTTTTCCTGTTTGGATTTTTTTTTCCATTTTTACTATGTTTATTGTGATGAGATTGGCTTCCATTACCTCATGATGGGCAAACTGCTCAGGTTTAGCATGATCACTTCTGTATTCATCACTGAAAACTGGAAAAGAGACATTAGGTTCCTAGCAGAAATAATATGTTGCCCTGGGGTAATATCTGGACAAAAATCATTGCAGAAATATGGATAAAAACATTTGTGCTTTCTTTTGTAGTTATGGCTCTTAAGACATTTAACTGAAATATCATATGCTGATAATGGAGACGATGAATCTTTGTTTCTCATCATCACTCAAAAGATGATTAATTTGAAAGAGTCATGGTTTGAATATTTGTTTGTTTGGCACCACACAACATACAAGTGTTAACTGTACCACTCCCCATGCCTTACCTTTTAAGGATTTCTACACCGAAAGAATAGAATGACTTTACCAAACAGATGCCATACTACCAAATATGGATAAAGTTTTCATATAGCAAATACTATAGGATTTATTACAGTGCCTTGTTAAAAATAATGGAATCTCATTAAGCTTACTGGAAGTTACAGGGATTATTTGTGTATTGTGATGTTTTGGTTAGGTGGCTTAGAGGATGGAGGTTTGCTGCAGTTGCATTCAGCAGAAACAGACACTGAGTGGGAGTGAGGAGTGAAAAAAATAGGCATCAAAGCCTGAGAAGAGAAGAGAAAGGAAGAATTGGATAGTGGGTGAAGTTGAACAGTGATGCAGACCCAGTAAAATTTTGGTAAGCAGATGGGGGGCTCTGGAGCGAGTACTGACCATCAGAGTGCCCTGCACTGGATAAGATGCAGGTGGCTCTGGGGAAATATATCTTTGCACAAAAACCTCTGATGTCGGTGAAGAGGCTGACGTTGTTGACAGCTGGAGAGTGTCTGCTGAGTTCCCTCCCACAGCTGCAGAAGGGTCTGAGACCGAGTGACATCTCCCTGACAACCTCAAGCCTCAGTAGATTAAACAGACATCAAAGAATATTTGGATTGCCTCCAACTCCTATATCTAATGTCATATTATGTGTGTTATTATTAATTTGTTTCCAGTGGATAGAGATAGACGGCTGACAAGTTGATGGAGGGTGAGAAATTGACATAATTTTCTATTTCCGAGATTTGGAGAACAATAGCATCAAGAATGAATTAGGTTACCTAGTATTTCTAAAATAACTAATATAAAATACAACTAATATAAAATATAATAAAAACTTTACAGTTAAGTCATGTCCCTTGAAACATGGTATTTCTACATAGTGAGCAGTTTCTTCTCTCCACATATTAAATATCACCCATAAAATTGCTTTATAAGTCTCCAAACTAATACTGAAATACAATCCTCTATCAATACTAGTTTCAAAGATTTGATAGTTTTTAAAACTGTGTGTAATATAAATGTGTTTGAAAATCACAGTCTTATGTTCACTCATTCACCATTTATATAATAGCAGCTATCTTTGTTCTATTGTCTTACGTTCTAAAGAGGAGTTTTATTCTTTTATAAACTGTGTTCCTAATATTTATAAATAAATATATCGGTATAGCAAAAAAAAAAAAAAGAATGAATTAGGAATCTGAGCTAACAGGTGGAGAGATAATTGGAAAAGGGAACCCAAGAAAAATACCTGAAAACTGGCAGATACTTTGTAAACTCATCAAAGGGCAAGTCCATTGTGGAAACTTGTGAATTGCAACCTGAAAATGTATCCAAAATGATAATATAAGAATAGCTGCTTAGTATGGGGACCTAGATATAATCTTATGTACTTAACTCTTTTTTAAGATATCTGAATTCATTTTTAACAGCCTTATCAGGTATAATTGCTATACAAAACTGTACACATTTAATGTATACAATTCAGTGAGTTTGGACATATGCATGCACCATAATCACAATGAAGGTAATAAACATACCCACATCTCTGCTTGTTTCCTTGAGTCCCTTTGTTGTTGTTGTTTGTGTGTATATGTTCGTCTGTGTTGGGGTTCAGGGAGCATAAGAACAGTTACCATGAGATCTCCACCATCTTAACAATTTAAGTGCACCATACAGTATTATTGACTATAGACCTTATGCACTAGAGCAAACCTCTAAACTTAGTCTTCTTGCATAGCTGGAAGAATACATCAGCTGAACAATTCTTCTCCATTTCCTCTTCCTCCCACCCCTGGTAACCACCATCCCATTCTTTGCGTCTGTGAGTTTGACTATATTAGGTAACTCATAAGTGAAATGTAATAACTGTTCTTCTTTGACTTGGCTTACATTTTTTAAAAAGTTTGCAAAACGTGATCAAAAGAACAGAAAACTAAAAATGTTAAAATAAAAAATGTATTCTTGCTATAATGACTTATCCGATCAGTGGGTGGAGGCAGTGCACCCCCAAAATAAGAATTAGTGGTGAGAACTTTGTTTCCAAGACCATCTGTATCAGGAAGATACTTCACACTCACAGATGGTGATAGCTAAGGCATACTTTATAGCCTGCTCTCTCTATGATGTCATAAAGGCTAATTGCTGGCCAAGAGTAAATTATAACGATTCCATAGCTTTGTAGAAGAAGGAGCTAAAGTTTACTGAGCCCTTAACTATATGCCAGATAGTAGGCTTCGCATTTTAGGTATTATTGCTCATCTCAGGATTTCTTAGCCTGCACTTTTTCTTCCTACGGAATATGGCCAAAATGGGATCACAGTATACAGTCCACAATGAGAAGAGCTTGGATCACTTGCTGTGGTCTGGCTAACTGGTATTCATCAGGGCCTGACTCTTCATAAGACATGGTCCTTGCAACAGAGGACCTCAGGGGTAAGAGCACTGGCTATGTCTTTCCTATGCAGTTCACATCATCCTTCTACTAGGGTCTGACTTCACTGAAATAATAGTGTGCTTTTGGGCTCTGGAGACTTAAATAATTTACTCATTCAAATACTTATTGACTATATCACAGATAAATTTTTTAAAAATCTGAAATAGTCAATAGATATTGATTTTTCTTTTTCCTGAACCTAACCCATATTCTAAAGGATCAGAATTACACAGGGAGACTTTGAAGTGATCAGCTGTTGTTTCTATCTGCCTACCATGTCTTTCCCCTTCCTCTAGCAACTGAGTTTCTTTTCCCATTTTTTTTCTCTTTGTGGAACCCATTTTATGTGACTTACACAGGGATCAGAACTGCTGTAAGAAACTGATTTCTTGGTAGACATAATTCACCATTCATGGATGATGAGTAAAGGAATGACTATTAACCAAAACTTCTGCAAGGTTTGGAAATGCAGACAGTGAGGAAATCCTAATTACAATCCTGCCTTTTGTCCTAGAATAATCATAAAAGATTCCTCACATGGAATGACCCTATTTGAGAGATGGAGAGCACAAGAGCCATGAATCCCTAGACTGAACTATGCCTAAAGATAAATATTCCCTTTCGACTTTTCAGCTATATGAACCAAGAAGTTCTGTGTTTGGCTTACTCTAGGGTGAGCTGTCTTTCTGTTTTTCCATCACTTGTAACTAAATGAACCCTGTCTGATGCATAGACTTTTCCTTGAAAAAGATGGGTGAGGGCAGGAGAAAGTAGTATTGTTCTAAGTAACTATGTCTGCTGGGCGTAAAACTAGACACTATCATTTTATTAATTAATAAATGTTTTTTATTCATGGGGAAGAGGAGACAAAATCAGATTATGTGATTTGCTTCATATCTCATTATAAATTAGAGATTCAGGCTTAAACCCAATTTGGAAATATAGCATGTTGCCACCCCATGTTGCAATTATATGGCATATTCAAATACAATTATTTATGTCCAAATACCATTTGAAAAATTTAAGTGATGGTGAGAGCTGTTGTGGTAAAAAGATAACAAAACAGACTGAGTTTGGAGAGAAAATGAAATCAGAAGGAAACTTCCAAAGCACCTCAGAGCTGTCCAGAGTCCTGACCTCAGATATCTTTGACCACCATCCTAAGACAGCTCCCATTTTTCTAATACCTTAGCTTTGTTAACTCTCACCCTTATAACATTTACTTCTCAGTCTTTCCCAAGGAAGGTTGTGAGTTTTCTGAGGCTAACTTATGCAAAATGGTTTAGCGTCATCTAGACCTTAGATCAATTTTTAGTACTTGGCCAAATGAATCATATAACTTTGAATAAATCACATACCTCAGACTCAATTTTGCTATTAATGAAAAGGGGATAAACTAGGAGCTGCAGTAACTAGAACATAGCAAGAAACTTCTTCACTTTGGAATAAAACTTGGAAGAAAAGTTTATTGGCAGAATGACGAATGACTTTTTGAAATTATATTTCTCGAGACAAAATTTGACCTATTGGTATTTTCAGACCTTTATTAAAAGTTTCCAATTTCACCTACAAAAACTTTATCTTCATGGGATAAGGTTTGGGCAGGTTCCTATGTAGATTATGTTCTAGATACCTACATATTTACAGAAAGAAATATTACAGCTCTGTGGAGTCAAACTGATTTTGGATAGCGACTGGCAAATCTCCCTTCTCATCCTGTTTCCTCCTTGGTAATGCCTTCATTTAAAGGAAAAAAAAATAGGAGCAAAGCAAATTGGATTATTCCTGATAGCATATATATTTTTTCTTCTGGCAGGGATGGTAACATACAGCAGCTGGGATAAATGGGCCAAATATTCCTTCTGATTTAAACCACGAATACAGTCAGGTAGAAGATGTGGAGACAAATTTAGTTTTCAAAATATATATTCAAGTCAGACATTAGCTTCACAATGTGATTTGTACTTTTTAGGTTTTACATAAAGAAGCTAAAGGCAAGCCCTTGTTTCTATAAATCTGAAAGAAAAAGCAGATCTTGAAAGGTCACAAAACACATGGAGTAAATATGTACTTCCTTTCCCATGTATAAGTCTGCTTTTTCTTTTAAATCTCCCATTTTCATACGTTATTATTATTATTGCTATTATTATTTTAGCAATTTATGCTCTTCAAGGAGTTGCTCTTCAGTTCTAAATATTATTGCTATTTTTAAGGTCTTTTTATTATGCTGGGTTATTAACAATGTGTCTCTTTCCTAAATAAATGATAAAACAGAAGCCATCAAAGTTACCTTGCTAATCTCACTGATAGCTTTTCAGGATCTTTATGCATTGTACTTAATATGGGTATGTGTGCACTTAGACTATGGGGAAAAAATCACATACTCTTGTGATTACACCTGTAAATGGTCTCCACACATTATGGTATAAAATAATTTGCTTCTGTTTTATAACTTACTTGATCTAGAATTTTTTTTAAGATGTAAGAAAGTGCAGTGAAGTGTGATTGGAAGCATATGGGCCTTGGGGTTGAAGAGTGCTAAGGTTTGAGCCCAGACTCTCTGATTTATTTTGTGGTTGAGTTCAAGCAACTTACTTAAAATCTGTAAGCCTCAATTTACAAATATGTATTGAGACAATACTAAAGGTTAAGTTAAGTAACAAAAGAACTGTGGCAAAAACTGCTGGTTGGCCAATCCAATGTTGTTCGAATCTTCTTTTCTAACTACCTTTCACATTTGTATGTGAAAATCTCCCAGGAAGGGCTTCCCTTCTCAACTAAAACAACAAAATTTTCGGTTGTACCTCTTTCTTCCCATTTGGTGAAGAAGATATGATGTCTGGAGGTAGAGTAGCCATTTTGGAACTATGAGTATAAAACCACACAATAGCACAGAGAGAACCTGGAAGGATCTTGGTTCTTGGACAGCTGGAGACAAACTAGGGTCATTTTCTCAATACTTCTTACTACGTGAAATCAGTCCCTTACCTAAAAAAGCCATAGTTTCTTCAATTTTCTCCTACCCAAAGTTGTGCCATTCCTGTGTGAGACAAGAGCAAATATATTCCCCAAGCCATGTAAGGAAGTGTAATAATGTTAATCATCATATCCCCACCACGGGTAGTAATGGCCATGTATAACAGATGGGACATAGTCTCAACATACACCTTTTTTTTTTTTAGATTGGTATAGAATTTAATTTTATAACTTGAAATCAATCAGATTTCCTTTATATAATCTCCTGATTTTCATGCTCCCAACACTTTCCTGCTTATCTAGAAGTACAATAAAGCAATATAATATAATTAAAGGGAGAAAACTTGATTGTACATTATACAAAGAATAAAACAAAGGCAATTTACCTGAGTCATGGTACAACATCAAGAAGGGGAAATGTTAAGATGATATAAAAATGATGTACTGTATGGTGACTAACATAACATATACTTTTTGAAAATAAATAAGAGGTTAAAAATTTAAGGCATCACTTTTCACTTTATTATGAGTGGTTTCACCGTTGACTGGGTTTACATTTCAGAGTCTTAGAAAAAGTCCTTTCTTCCCCCTATACAATCTTGCCCTATCTGGTCCCCCAAATTTTACCTCTAAATATCTATCCCATCAGTGACTTCTTTCTATTTCCTTTCTTCTTCCTGCCCTTACCTTAGTCCATTATGTTCCATCAGGGCTGTCACATTCTCACATTCTTACACATGAACTTCTGCACAGGCTGTGCCTCCCACCTAAAATGTTCTCTCCTCCAACTCCTGGTCTTTCAGATCTTGGCTAAATCAGCACATAGAAGACATTGCCCTAACTTCCTTGCTCTGATCATTTCCATTTTTATCTCATTATATCTTTCTTTTTAACAAATATTAAACATTTTACATATATGTGAGCCTTAATATCTATCTCCCTACCTGTCTGTAAGTACCAGGAGAAGATAGCCTGATGTTTTACCTTTCATCATTTTATGTCCAAGTCAAGCCCAGCACTGAACACATAAGTTGTTCAATACTTATTCATAATATTTAATGTGCACAGACAGTGTAGAAGACATTTTTATGAGTGCCTTCTGTGCATTAACTCAGTTTAATAGTCAGAGCAATCCTATTTTACAGATAAAATAATCCCAATAAACAGATAAAGATGTCAAGACACAGAGAAGTTAAGGAATTTGTCTGAGGTCACACAGGTAGTAAACCAAGATTTGAGTCAGGCAGTATGTCTTTGGAACCTGTGCTATTAACCACTACCCAAAGCTGAATAAAAGGATGAAGTTTGCCAGCAACTGGGTAATGATAATCACTTTGGTTCCAACAAGAATTGGTGGTCAACAAGAATTAAATAGAAGCTTCTTTGTTCAAGCTATTCTACTGGGGTTCAGTGGTTAAGATGGAGTCTAAAGGCACCCATCTATATTTTAAAGGCTCTGTATAGTTAAATATTGATTAGTCTGTGAATATAAAACCAGTTTCTCTTACATTTTTTCCTTAAAAGCAAAATACCAATGTATTACATAACTATTGGCTTTTCTCCTCAATTTACTTGTCCCTCCTATTACCCCATAAAAGAAAGTACTAGATTTCTTCTTTATCATGCCATATTGGGTAATGCTATATTGTGTTTTTTTTTTTTCAATTCCAAAACCAAAATTATTTTGAAAGAGTGAAGAAAACACCATCTGTAACAATTGAAATCACAATAACATTTTTTTTTCTATTCTGAAAGCCCATCAATGTTATATAAAGAAGGGAAAAATGATTAGTCCCAGGCTGAGCCCGACTGTGCCAAAGAAGTATGCTAATTTTGTTGGCTTGGTTAGGAAACCCTGAAATCATAAATTTATGCAGGGATTTGCAAATGACAGACTATTTAGGTACATCCATATCTTTATACTTCAACCATTAGAGCATTTAAAATGGGATTGAATTCTAGGGGGGGCGGAAGAACAAGAATGAAGGAAGAATGTCAGTAAAGTGATGGAGAGAGATTTAGAGGCAAAATTGGGTTTATGTTGGATTCAAAATTACCTGAATTTTTAGATGAGTTTACAGTGAAAATTAACTAATGTTATAGTAGTAATTGAACATGTCCAACATGTTCTGATTTTCAGAGAACAGTCACATTAAATTCTTACAACATTTCTGAAAGTGTGATGATATGGCTATTCTCATTTTGTAAACTGGAAAGTTGAAGCTCAGGGTCGTTAAGGAAAAGAGGCATTAGTGTTCTACAATGAGGACTTTATAGAGTAGGCTTTCAGCAAGCAGAGCAACCTTGCCTCCAGGGAGATGAGAGTATGCATCCTTCTCATGGTGAGTGGAGTGAGGGAGAAAGCATCAAGAGCACTTCTCAGAGAGTTTTACACTGAGTTTGGGGGACACAGGTCGTGCTGTTTCTACTCCAGATGGGAGAAGGCAGGAGGCTGGTTGGTGATGTGTGAACAAAGAGATGGCTGCATTGGGATTGAATGAGTTGTACATCTACTCAAAGTGGACTAGATGTGTGATTCCCTGCTACCAGATATGGACCTTTAGAATAGAGATTGCCTACAGTTATCCTACATCGAACCTCTACCAAGAAGATGAACTAGAAAGGTGTGACTCCAACAAAAACGTGAGTTGCTGGAAGCCCTAGATGGTACAGAAGTTGAAAGTAAGCACTGGAGGAGGCATTGCCTTCGTGAGAAGTTAAAGTCCTGCATTGTTAACATGGGGAGGGCACGAACAGCAAGTAATGAGGAAAAGAGCCAACAATGTCTCCCCTACCAAAATCCTTTTTCCACAGTTAAGCAATTTTTCTTTAGTTTTATCCTTGACCAATGCAAAGTAACCTATTACCGATTCCTGGCTGATGCCAAGTCGACTACAGTCATTGTATTGTCCAAATCACCTTGGAACTATCAATGGAAATATCAATTTTGCTCAATAGCAATAATGAACATCTTTAATGAGAAAGACAGGAGAGTCTAATGAAAAGGGACCTCAAATTCTGACCTTTCCACTAATTGTTTATGTAACTAAAGGAAATTAACATGGCTTTGTGGATTTAAATTGAGTAAAAAAGTTTCTCTAAAATCTCTTCCCACTTCCCACTTCTCACCAAATCCCATAACTAGTGGGAATTCAGACTCTACATTAAAAATTTATAATAATTTCTCCAAACTACTGCCTGATATCCTTGTGCTGCTTTTAGTCTGAAAGAAAGTTGGGTGGGGGAAGATTTACTAAGTAAAATGATCATGTAAACAAGGATTTTTAAATAATCAACTGATTTAAAATATTTTAGAAGTACCAATATAGGTACGAAATTGTTATTCTATGTCAGTTGAATATTCTATTGGGCAAAGCCTAGTAGTAGTGAAATATAAAAGAAAAAAAGCCAATTTTCTTCCTCTGAGATCCTATAATGTAACCTTTGTGTCAATTCTAATTAGTCTTTCTTGAAGACCAAGAAGAGTTCCAAGGTCTTTTTTTTTTCCTCCCAATTTTTCCTTATAGTATTGAAATATATTTGATTTTCTTCAAATTGAATTGGAAATGGCATATCAAGGTAAAACAATTTTCAAGCCTCTGAAAAGCAGGGAAAGTATTTCTTCTTATTTGATGGGAAATGTCAGGAAGGAGAAAGTCACAGGTACTAAAACAACATGTGTTTCTAAGGAGATTGATGGAAAATTGCAATATCCTTGAGGAAAAAAATACTGATATGTGTCCATCTTTTTGTGTGAAAACTAATGCACAGCGAGTTTGACTCTCTCAAGAGCAAACAATAACTTTAAGTCAAAGCATGGATTGGATCTCAGATCTTGGTTCCTCCCTCATATTTCAGTTTCTTTGCTATCTGCTCCTTTGATAGATACTGGCACATCTTGTTTTTGGCTGAATTTCTTGCTTCTAGAAAACACAGCAAGAAGCAGTCTGTCAATACCACCAGGTTTCCTTGAAATTGATTGGGGCTCTGGGCTTCCAGCTCAAAACACCATTCTTTGTCAAACCACATAAAATAAGCACTTTTCTTGAATAAATGTGAACTCTGCCTTTTGTAGCAGCCAAGGACTATTCAAGATACCCGATGAAAACAGTAAATTCTCTTGGGAGGGAGAAGGGAGGTTGGCCTTGTCTTCAAAAGCAAAATTGGGCTATTTCACTGAACGGGACATCAGACAGAGGAAGCCATTTTGGTCTGTATGAAGCAACATCATTGTTTGGGTCACTGTCTTCTAACATCTTGATCTTTTGGGGTTTTGAGGTGTACACCTGCTCTGGGTGTGGAAAGAGGATGGAATAAAATAAATGGCTACTCCCTACATGGCCATGCTCCTGATTATCTTTTCTCCCTTCCTCTTTGCCAATCTGGTGCCTTCGTTTCTTCCTTCTCTCCTTCCTCCCTCTTTTCCATTCCTCTCATTCTCCTGCTCCCTCCTTTCTTCCCTCCCTTTCTTTCCTTCCAAAGGTAATCCTGTTCCCCTGATGAGGGGCACAGTTCTTGGGAATGCCCTGATTACTATTTCTACTTTTCTCCCTCTCTCCTCATTCCCTTCTCCTAATGCCAATTCTCTCTCCTCCCCCCAAAGACTTGACAGATTTTCTCACTTCTTGCCTGTTACAGGAGCTCGAGTCTTCTAACAAGCTGGAGATGCAGTCAAAGAACAGTGCTGGTGCCACTCTGTTGCCAAGTACTCCGAGCAGAAAATGAGCAGATGTGGACAACAGGTGTAGTTCATTAGCAAGAAGCTTTCCTGGCTCCAAGGCTTTGCAGCACCCTGCAGGGAAGGGGGACTGTGAAATCTTTAAATCTGAGAACCATAGAATTGGAGCAATCTTATAAATTAACTTGTCAAAATTGTCATGTTTAAGAGATGACAACACCAAGACCTAATGAAGTTGAAATCTGGATGAAGGCAGAGCCATGAATGAATCAAGGTCCCTGACTCCCAGGCCTGTGCTCTTTGCACCAGACTGCTATGTTCAGTGGTACTTTAAAGGTGCAAGAGGGGAATGAAGCATGGATGGACTATAGGATTTGGTGCATTCGTCTGCGGACCTGTCATTCATTGCAATTTATTGCCATGAGTAATTTTCAGATATCTTTTTTTTTTTTTACTACAATACCCCAAGAACAAACCATTCATGGGGCAAGTTAACCTCCAAAAAGTACCTTGTGATTTTCATTTTGTTCTGATTTATGCCTTTGCCCACCAGAAAACTGCATTTGTTTCTTTTTCCTAAGAAACTGTGCCTTAAAGCAGCCTCACAGATGATCTCAAGATTCCATCCCCTATTACAGACCTATTTCTGTGGTTCCCTTTTTGCCTCTTAATCATCTTAGCCAACTGTATTTCTTAATGATAATGAGTAGGTATTTCAACTTACATCTAAATTTTAACTTTTGAAATTCTGTCTATATTCTAATTGAGGCTTCCCTGCCCCTTTGAGGGGTTCGGGGGAGGGGGGCAGAAATGAATACTGCAAAGACTTTTGCATTGTTCAACTCCCTGTGAGATCTGGCAGTGTGTCCCACAGCCTGCCCCCAGAACAACCCCTCAGGAATGCGGACAAGCAGAACCAAGACAGATGGAGCAGATGATGGAATTATTAGTTAAGATTAAAGGCATTTTTGTAGCATAGAAAAATTGGAAAATGTTGAGACACAAAACATATACACATTTTCCAAACATGAGACCAGAGCACATGGTCTGACAACACCCATAGTCTAACAAAAGGAAGAAGTATTTAATATTAAGACTTTTCCACAGAATCCTGTTGGAGCGGCCATTGGACACATGGGAAAAAGGGGAACCAATCTGGCATGCTTGTGAATTGTGTGTGCATTATGTAGTACCTCTCACGAAGTAAGTGTGTACACAAGCCACTTGGAGTGGTGTTAAAATGCAGGTTTGGGTTTTACAGTTCTGGGGTAATAGCTGAGATTGTGCATATTTAGCAAGTCTCTCTGGTAATTCTGCTGGTGCTTGTCTAATGACCATTGGAAGCAAGTTCTTAGCAGCTCTGTCTTACTCGGCTTTGTATCCCCAACATCTAGTAGGCTTATAACAAACATCAAGATTTGGTAAAATAAGTTCCATGCACTTCACATACACACTAAATTATTTAATCTTTTCAATAGTATTTTAGCATAGGTGTTGTTATCCTATGTTACCAATGGATAAGTAGGAGCTCAAACATTTAGTAATCTAGATCTGCATGAGAAATTTTAAAAATAGCTCGGCATCATTGGCATTCAGGATTTAAAGTTTGTCAATGCAAGGAGCATCTTTCTGTCCAACCTAATTTCCTAATCTGCCAAGTTGGCATGGGGAAGGTGTTGTACTTAAAAATATGGACTGAGGGGTGACTGGTCAGCTCAGTCAGTTAAGTATCTGCCTTCTGTTCTGGTCATGCTCCCTGGGGTCCTGGTATACAGCCCAACATCGGGCTCCCTGTTCAGTGGGGAGTCTGCTTCTCCCTCTGCCTCCCCTTGCTTGTGCTCATTCTCTTTCTCACTCTTTCAGGTAAATAAATAAAATCTTAAATTAAAAAAAAAAAGGCAACATGGACTCAAGCTGGTGAGGCTAGTCTGAATCCCAATTTCAATCTTACTAGCTGTGTGATGTATATAAGTTCATTATCCACAAAGTTCAGTATAGTCTGTGGAATGGGATTCAGTAGTTCTCATGTCATAGGAATATTATGAAAATTAAATGACTTACTATTTGTAAAGCACTTAAATCAGTTTCTGCCATACATTGTATGACAAAGCATGGGTTACACGGTAGATTCATAATGAGTCAACAACCTATTTATTGCCTAGAAACTGACATACGCAATGCCTTAAAGATACTTCTCAGAGATGCGTCTTAGAAGTTCTTATGGCTTATAGTTAACTGGAGTAATTTGTTTCATAAGAAAATTGCTCCCCTCTATTCCAGTACCCCAAATCAAAGTGACTCTGTCTCCATTTGGAAAATAAACTAGCTTTCATCCACTGGATAATTACAAATGCCCTCAGAACACCATTGGAGAGGTATTGTCAAAAGTGAGATTAGAATGTTCATAGAAATTCTTTTTGAGAACATAACACATACTAGTTTCAGAATCGAATAGTTTTCTTTCCCTTGGTTTTTAGAACAAGTGGGACTGACTTACTAAGTTCTCTAAGTCTTTTGTCTCTGGCAAGAGGCACATTGTATATTTCCACCCACTGGCTTTTAATGGCACTCAGAGAACAATGACTCTCCCCAGTCAACATTTTAATATTATTGAAATATCTCCCTTAGTCCCCAACACAATTTTCAAAACATGTTAGTCGATGAGAACAAAGGGCATCAAACTGTCTTTGCTAAATCATTTTCTGTTTCTCTTCCTCTGCCCAAATTTCCTCTGATCTATAGCTCGCCAGCCAGCAAGAAGAGAAATGGCATTCCTAGTTAATTAATCAGACTCAATCTATTGTCATTTGGTAATATCCACCACTGGTTAGACTGGCCACATTTGAGCCTAATTAGTTGGTCTTCCCGGACTTCAATTATACTTCCGCTATGTGGGAAAGGTGACATTAAATAAATCTCGGCCCAAGATTTTCCCTTAATCTAATGAATCTTGGTCTCATTTGGAAATAACTCACGTCATTCTCAAGGCAACTGTGTGTATATACGATAAGGAACAGAATGATTCAGAAAGGCGCTGACCAATGGGCCCTGATTCTTTGATGTCTAGCCTTTGAAACTGGAAGCAAGTCAGAAAGAGGGTTTCAAAAGGAGTACAGCAAACTCGGTTTCCTTAATTTAGCCACTCTGCACCAGGGGAAATAGTCTCTCTGCTTCCTGCCCTGATCAGCTTGCGCCCCAGGCTTAAGGGCTTTTAAATATTTTAACACTCCTCTTTCGGCTTCCAGTCCTGCGGATTGTTAATAGAAGGCTCAAGTTAACAATTAATTAGCACAGTCACACAGGACTGAAGGGGATTTGAACTAGTCTGAAAGGAAAGCAGCAGGAAACAAGAAAAACATGTGAAAACTAGACTGTGGTGTGGCCGCTGCTTTTCTCTTCCCTGGGCCTTTGATTCTTTCTATCTTTGTGACAGTCTTGGCAAGCCAAGGAAGGGTTTGCTCGCTCACTTGCTCTCTTTTATTTCCTCTCCTTCCTTCCTTGAAGATTCCTTTTTTCTTAATTGGTGAGTGTTTTCGGTCAGCAAAAGTACGAAACTAGAAGTTTAACAGAACTGAGTTTTCTATCAATATGTTTTATAATCCCAACCAAGTTCCTTTTTGAGGCCAAGGATTTTCATCTGTGGAATTCGTCTTTGTGGTCTGTTCTGAAAGCTACCATTCAAAGCAAGTTGGCAACAAGGACATATGTGATATGGTAATACTCTATAGGGGCCATGGAGCAGGCCATGACAATCTACCAAAGGAAAAATTTGGCTTTGCTGCTCTTCTTCTCAGCAACAAATAGTCAGGAATATAGCTAAATTGATTAAAGTCTTAGACACATGCCCCAATAGGGTTTGGGAATTTGGCCTACTTAGTGTGGCTTTGATTTACTAGATCAAGAGTTAATATTAGCTGTATGGACTATCACTCATTCAGGCGGGCATTCATTCACTAAAAGTCATCGACCCTATTATATGCTGGACTCTCTGACTTGTGCCACCTGAATCAATCATTGTTGCTAATGCATTTGGTAGCAACTCTCAGTGAAATCTGGATTAGGGCTGTTCTGGCAGCTTTCCTGAGTGCTCTCTTACTTTGGGTCTGTATAACTCTTGACATTGTGAGAATAGCACCTCCTAGAATGTATGCCAACATTTTAGGCCCAAAACTTTTAGAATTGGAGAGACTTAGAACAACGAACAGTTTTTTTCTAACTTCTTATCTCCCAAGACTCTAGAAAAGGCCTAAGGAAGTCATTAAATTACTAAATACTTATTAGTACTGTGTGTCAGTTTCTGTGCTTAATTTTTATTTTTCATTTGTTAAACTACATTGAGGTATAATTTACATATAATAAATTGTACATATTTTAAGTACAAGGTGTGATGAGATCTGAGCTACATATACACATACAGCCCCAGCCTGGTCAACATATAGGCCACACTTACTCATCCCATAAAGTCCTCTTATGACTCTATAACTAATTACTACATTTTCACCCCCACCCGCTTCTGCAAGACCCACTAATATAATTTCTATAACAATAGGTGATTTTCCTATCCTAATAATCATAACAATGAAATTATATAACTTGTACTATTTGATATTTTGTTTCTTTAGCTCAATATACTGTCTGTGAAATCATGCTGTTTCATATATCAGCAATTTTTAAATTTTTATTACTGAGAAGTATTCCATTATATGACTATATCACAATTTGTCTGTCTATTCATCTGTTGATAGGCATTTGGATTGTTTCTAGTTTAGGGTAGTAACAAAGTTATAATTAACATGCACGTATAAGAACTTCTGTGGACATGTATTTTTATTTCTCTGGGGTAAGCCCCTAAAGATGGAAAAAAACTTAACTTTTTAAGAAATAGATTACAGTTTTTCAGCAAAAATTTTTATTTACACCCTTGACAGAAATAAGATTTTCAGATCTTCCAATCTTTGCCAACATTTGATATTAATCTTTTAAATTTTAGTCATTCTAATGTGTGTGATATGCTACGTACAGTTATAACATGCATTTTTCTAATGACTGGTGATGTTGAATATCTTTTCATGTCCTCAGTAACCACGTATTTAATTTATTTTGTGAAGAATCTGTTTACAAAACAGACTTTTGAGTTGTAAGAGTTCTTAATGTATTTTGGGCACAACATCTTTGTGAGATCTATGTAACTGCAAATATTTTCATAAGAAATATGTTATTTCTAAGAAATATCTTATTCATAAGAGAATAAGAAAGAGTAGCTCATGTCTATCATAACATAATGGTAAATATTTGGTTGTCAACAACTCCTTTAAGAGAGGAATCAATTACTTAAATATTGGGAGAAAATATCTCCATGATGGTGGCTCTAGGATTATGAAGCATCGTTTTCCAGCAGATGAGGATGTATCTGAGTAAATACTATTTTGGAGAGAGCAAAAACAGAGAATATACTGAGTATCCCTAAAAAGGTCTGATTTTTTTTTAATTTTTGAAGAATTTTGCCCCAACATCTATGAAAGAGTTGAAAAAATTGGCGCTAGAAATTTTGACTTCGTTTTTATCTTTTTCACTTACAGAAACCTGATATTTAAAAATGACGTGAACTATTTTTGAAAGGCTTTCTCAACTCTGAAAACTGCTACCACACCTGGGTCCCTGAATTCGGGATCTATGCAACATGATAGAGATTTGAGAACCGAACATGCTTTCCTTTCATTGTTGTCCGATGGTTGGCTTTTGCATGTCTGTGTAGAGCAGTAACCTTAAACCCCAATGACTACCAAGTTTAGGTAGGGTTAAGCTCTCTAAGAACTTCTGACCCAGCACAATATTGACTGTGGACACTTGAAATAAGTGTCGACTTTAGTAGTTCCTGGAAAGTTTTTCTTTAATATTAAGCTTCAGCACCAGCATGATTTGTATAGCAACTTAGGTCTGTGTAAGAACTCAAGGGCACCTTGCATGATAAATGTGCTTAAATTTTTCTCCCATATTTTCTCCTTTAGGCAAAGTTATGGTTCTAGCTTTCAAATAAACTGATTAATTTGTTGGATCCTGGTAGAATTTTACTTCCTTCTCTTAGATCTGAAATGCTTTGATAGGTTCTTTGGGAAATGGATGGGCAACCTGCTATAATGATGTGAATATGTCTTGAGACAGCCAGATTTTTGACAAAGCTTTTTTATTACCTCTCATGTTAACCGGTGGAAACTTCCTGAAAAGATGCCAAGCTGAGTACTCTCACAAAATAACTTCTCACACCAGTAGCCCTGTGATCAGTATAATTCAGAAAGATGCATGGAAATCTAAACAATCTTGGCAAATTTCCCCTGAGGAAATATTGTGAAAGATATCTCTAAGAAGATGTGCCTTCAATCTTGTAATTGTGGCCATTTCTCAGGAATCATTATAAATCATGAAGAATCCTTGGCTAACTAGGATATAAATTTGGATTTTATAGCCACATGACTAACCAAGATCTCCCAGTATTAGGTTCTATAAATAGCTACACTAATTCTCAGACTTCACTTGAGTAGACTGGAAAGGAATACTTTCTCAAGATGTACTTGAGTTTTAGAATCCACACACTGCATCACTGAATCTTACTCCATGCCAAGGTTGCTAGTCTAAATCAATCTGCAGATATTCTGGAAAACGCAATCTGACATAAGACACTTGCCATGCTGGGAAGAATTTTATGTTCATGTGTCCTGGATGATATATTAGAAGACAATCTCCTGTGACATATATTCATGTATAATCTGAGCCTTTTCTTGGAGCAATATAAAAGACAAACATGTTTTATCAGCATTCACTGTTGTAGGGAGAAAGTTCTTCATGGGACCATTTTTTAAGCTGTTGCTGGAGCTTTATTCTTACCTTTATTTTATTTTAATTTTTGGAGTAATTTTAGGTTCACAGAAAAATCGGCCAGAAAGTGCAGTGAGTTCCTATATGTCCCTTGATCTTTAGGAGCTAAAAGGCAACATCTATTTTTAAATATTTTAAGATTCACAAAAGTACAAAGAGTTCCCATGTACCTTTCATTCAGCTTCTCCTAATGATAATATCTTACAGGACCATAACCACAGCACATTATTAAAACCAGAAAATTGGTGTTGGTACAGTATTATTAACTCAGGTATAGACCTCAATTCATCAGTTTTTTCATGCACTCTTTTAAAAAAATTTGGTATGTAGTTTCATGAAATTGTATTGTATGTAGATTCAAATCACCTTCAACATGGTCAGGATAGAGACCTAGTCCATCACCACACACACACACACACACACACACACACACACACACCCCTCCTTTATATTAACTCTTAATAGTCACAGTGCTTTCTGAAACTTAGTGCTTAGAAACCCCTACTTTCTTCTCCCTCATTATAATTTTATGATTTTGAGAATGCTCTATAAATGGAATCATACAATATATAACCCTTTGATATGTGCTTTTTTGCACTCAATATACTATCCTTGAGATCCATTCAAGGATCAGTTTTTCCTTTGTATTATTTAGTAGCATTTCATGGCATATATGTGCCATCATTTGTTCAGTCATTCACCTGCTGAAGAATATTTGGGTAATTTTCAGTTTGGGCCATTACAAACAATGGTACTATAAACATTCATGCATATTTTTTGTGTGTAAATCTAAGTTTTTATTTCTTTAAAATAAATACCCAGGAATGTGATTGCCACTGTATGTTCAGTGATTGCCACTGAACCTACTAAGTGTATGTTCAGTTTTTTGGTTTTTTTTAAGAAATTGCTAAACTACTTTGGAACATGGCTATACCAGTTTATACTCCCACCAGCCATGTATGAGGGATGCAATTTCTTGCCAGTGGTTGATATTTTTTATTACATTTTTATTCAGAATTTTTTATTTTGGCCATTGTAGAAGGAGTATTGGAATCTTACTGAAGTTTTCATCTACATTTCCCTAATAGCTAATAATGTTGAATACATTTTCATGTATTTATTTTGCCATCTGTGTATCTTCTTTGTGAAGTGTGTCTTTTGCCTATTATTTAATTGAATTTTTTGTTTTCTTGTTTTTGTGTTTAGAAAAGTTTTTTTAAAAAGATTTTATTTATTTATTTGTTAGAGAGAGAGAGAGCACGAGCAGGGGAGGGGCAGAGGGAGAACCAGGATCCCTGCTGAGCAAGGAACCTGATGTGGGATCCCAGGATCGCAAGATCAAGACCTGAGCTGAAGGCAGATGCTTAACCAACTGAGCCACCCAGGAATCCCATATTTAGGAAAGTTTTTAAATATGCCATAAATATAAGGACTTTGTCACAACATGATCTGTAAATATTTTTACAGATTATTACAACTGGATTATTGCAATAGCTTCCTAACCAGTCTCTCGATTTTGCCCTTTCTATCCTATAATCTATTCTCAACAAACATCCTTGAATGATCTAAAATTATAAGTTGAATCATCCCCTTCTTGGCTCCAAACTCTCAAAAGAGTTGAAAACCCCAATTTCACTGAGTAAAACCAGAGTCCTTATGATGTCCACAAAGCTTCACCTGCCTTGACATTCCTCCATCCTGCCCAGAATCTATGCCAGCGAAAGTGCCCTTGCTTTTCTAGTCTTTGGGGCTTTGCCTGGCTGTTCCCTCACCCTTAGCTCTTTCCACCATAACTTCATGTGACCTAATTCTTCATGAATTTCAGGTCTACCCAAATGTCACCATGGACCACCCTGAATATTCCACTTAAAATCACAACCCGCCTTGACACACACAACCTCCCCTCCATCTTACTTTACTTTCTTTTTTCTATATAACTTATTACTTTCTAACATAATAAATATGTTATTGATTTATTATATTGTTATTTATCTTCTGTTTTCTCTCAGTTGTAAACTTTACAAAAGCAAGGATTTTTGTCTACTTTGATTAAACCCAAGAATTCAGAAGGGTAGCTGGCATGGAGTAGATAGATGCTTAATACGTATTTGATTGAATGGCATTGGACAAATTTACAGATTTCTAAACTCAGTTTACCAACTTTGAACAGATTAGAAAAGGAAAAGCATCATTGCCATTATTATCATCACCTTTTTTTTTTTTCTTAACCTCACTCTAGATTAAGTAATTACATTTAACCACTGAAATTCCTATGGTGCATAATTTGAAGACTGTCAGAATTTCATCAAATTGAAAATAAATAAATAAGCTTTACTGTAAGCAGTAAAATGGAATTTTATTGAGAGGATTTTGTGATTTAATTTCTAGTCCTCAGAATTTTCAAGATGCATTTTCTAGTTCGTGTGTATGTTTAGGTAATTGACATTATTGAAGAAGTGACATATGGTGAAATGCTCCTGTATCCACGTTTACATCCGCCCCCACCATAGCTGAGTCTGGTAGATTAAACAGAGCTTGATTGATGAAGCCCTCCTTCCCTCCACTAGCCAGAGACTGAAAATGGTTTTAATAAGATACTCCCGATTCTAATAAAACTTCCATTTATATTTTGTAAGCTTCTCTTTTCCTCAATATCTTACATGAAGAGGGTTAAAAGTTTGTTTACTGTAACACTATGGTGTTTCTGTATTCCTTAGCAACATATTCATTTATTCATAGAGAAAAATGTTTCCAGTTCACACAAAGCTTCTGACAGAAAAAAAAAAAAGCATGAATGTTTCTAATCTTTTAAAAATTGACTCTTTTGAAAAAATTAGTTAATTGAACCATCCATATGGGTGTGCGTGAATTAGAGATCTGTGTTGTCACTGACTTCAAGGATTAAGAGATATTTATAAATAGTATTTCATCTATTTGATTAGATCTAGTTCTCATTTTCTATTTACATGCAAGTTCTACTATAGTAAAAAAAAGTCAGTCAATAACATAATACATAAGTTGAATACACACTATTCTTTTAATACCAGAGTTGTTTTCTCTTCCAGAAACCACAGTCAATAGTTAATAAATATTTCTGACAACTGAAAGCCAAATTTATTTTAGATTTAATTAGCATTCTCTACTCCTGTTGCCATGCCTACTAATGAAACAGATACTTTGCCATTAAGATATAGTAAAACATCAATTAACTAAAAACCAATTAATCAGAGCCTTCAATTTATAAAATTTATTTTTAATTCATCAAAAATTTTAGAACAATGAAGAAAACTGCAGGTTATTATTTTTAAAAATCCTATCACTTTTAGGGTATTTTCTTACATTACTGCACATTTATCTCTAGATCTCTTATTTCCTTCTTAACAGGTACTGCTATAAGGATTACAGTGAAGGTTTGTGCTGTGGGAACTACTCAGTTACCAAAATTCAATTCTGTTTTAAAACTCAAAGAAATTCACACTATTGTTTTACTAAGATGTTACGATAGATCTTTTAGAAAGATCTTCATGGACAAATGTTAATTAGTAGGCAACCAACTAAATATATATCCAGAAGATTGAATTCCTTAACTTTCTTTTCTATTGGAATTCAAGAATTTTATTCAGAAAAAATGTCAAGTATAAATAAGAAGGTCAAATGGTCAATGCAAAGGGAATCCTATTTTGTAAATATTTAAATGTGATGGTCATTGTTCTAGGTATGTTAAATAGGCCTAGAACCTCAAATTCCTCTCAATATATATGTAAGCTTTCTGAAGGGAAGAATGTATATCTGGCAAAAGAAAGTTGCTTCAGAGAAAATTAATTATGATGAAAGATGATTTCCCTAAAGCCTTATTTCAAACTTTATAATTTCACTCTTTTGGTTCACTGCCCCCGCCCCTTTTTTAATTCTTCTAGGCAAGGTAAAAAGAAGTATACAGTCTATTTTATCTTTGCCACATGTGATAAAGTTTTGATATTTTGAATCACTTCCCATTTTTTTCTGAGGAATAGTTGGAGGAGGTTGTGCTCTTCTAATAAAAGGAGACATTTTTTTAGTACTTTCACTCAAAGGACTTTCAGACGTCGACTTGATATATTCAAAGTAAAGTGTAACCATGTTGAAGTGTTTTGCTAACATAATTGCGTTTGCAGGCCTTGGTACAAAGTGCCCTTGCTATTACTATAGCAACGTGAAGGCTTATGTTCTTAACTATATACTATGTGACTGTGCTTCTGTATTTTCATGGCTAACCAGAATGAACATGCATAACTATAAAGCTCAGCTTCGCAGGCTAGGCAAGTTTGAAGATAGGAAGTTACAGTGTTAGATACCTCACTTTAAAGATGAAGAAATAGACAACCACAGAAGAAAAGAGATTTCACTAAAGTTATTTTTCTAGCCCAGGGCATGTCAAGAATCTGAATCATAGGGGAAAAGCATGCATTGTAAAATAATTACGAATATAGAGGAATACAGTTCTAAAACATGCATTTCATGGAAAAGATTATTATGTAAATCTACATTATGTATATGTTGGTATGTGTTTTAAATATGCATTTGTGTTCAAGTAACGTCAGGATATGTGAAGATCTAGATATTCACAGGGAAGGTAGAATGTGGCTTCTAGGTTGCTAAGTGCCCTCTGTTCAGTGCCTTTAGAGTGGTAGATCTGAAATGAAGTAAGTACTCATCTCCTGAATACATCCTATGGATCCGCGAGCCAGTTTATATGAGCTGGCTCTATTTTAGATAGGTTTCCGTGTGTATCCTAACTGTTCTTCTGTGTGGAACTTGGAAGAGAGAGAAGATCTGGAAGTGCCATGTTTTCTAGATCAGGGTTGCCAAACCCTAGAGGTGGAACTTACAGTCAAGAACTTGTCCCTTACTGGGGCGCCTGGGTGGCTCAGTGGATTAAAGCCTCTGCCTTCAGCTCAGGTCATGATCCCAGGGTCCTGGAATGGAGCCAGGCATCGGGCTTTCTGCTTAGTGGGGAACCTGCTTCTCCCTCTTCCTCTGCCTGCCTCTCTGCCTACTAGTGATCTCTGTCAAATAAATAAATAAAATCTAAAAAAAAAAAAAAAGAAAGAAAGAACTCGTCTGTTGCAGAGTCATCCAAACCTCTTCCATTGAGTTCTGTGTTGCCCATAGTAAAAGTATTGAATCCTCATAACTTGTCCTATTTAATCTGTCTGCCTTATTCCCTTCCCTTTAGACTCAGTGTTTTGTTTCACATACATTCCCCAAAGCATTCTGATTCATTCCTGGGTCAATGCTTAGTACTCTGCTGCTTTCCACATTTTGCCTTGGGAGTCAAGTCTTCTAACAACCCTGAGTCTAAATGGACAGTCAGAAACTCCTACAGTTGAAAGTGTTTCATACTAGTTTTTTCCTCTTCATTTTCCAAATCTTATGTTTTATACCAACTGCTCTGATACCCTTCTCTGACGAGCTGGTAAACTAGGGTGGTAACATTTTGTTACATAGCTTAATACGCTTTCCCAGATGCTTTGAGTTCTAAAGCTCGCATTTTCTGGGCACCTGCATTTTCCTATCTGCTTTCATTATATCATTGACTCATTCCTTTGACAACCCTACAAGTTAGCTGTTATTATTGCCATCATTGTCACCCATTATTGCAAAGGGAAAAATTAAAGTTCAAAGATGTTAAGTTTGAAGATGATTGCAAAGGGAATTTGCAATAATGCCGTTATTTTTGCAAAGGGAAAAATTAAAGGTCAAAGAGCTTAAGTATCATGCTGTAGACTATACAATTAGTAAGCACAGAGTTAGAATTTGAACTCAGAGCTGTTTGACTCCAGGGGCCAGGCTTTCCTCTTTTTTACCATGTATCTTGCCTTTATTCAACTAAAAAACTCTTCAGATGCCTATGATTTAAGGAATGACCAACACTGGGATTCTAGATGAAGGAGGGAATGTAGTAAGGGAGAGATTTTGATTCAGGGGTACTTTCTTCATTGAAAGTCACTCATATGAAAAACTAGCCCCCTGTCTTAATGGCAATCCTGATTTCCAAGTTTGTAGTTAATCGTCACTCACAAGTCAACCTTAATCAATCTTGCCTCTCATTAACTCTACAAAATGACCTCCAACATGCACATAGGCAGATATGCAGTAGGAAAGTGAGCTGTGGTTCTAAATATCTTCTGTAACTATTTCCGAAAAACCTATCAGTCCTCACTAGTGGCCTGGTGAAACTCAAGCAGAGTCCTGATTAGTGTTCTTTTCAAGCCTTCGTGCAAATCCAATAGAAGTTTGGATACATTTATATGTGTAACCTTTTTGACACTTGCCTTGAGTTTATGAGCCTATTTCCTTGGCATCAAACACTAATGCTCACTAAAGAGTAAAGTTCAGTCCCTCCATGGTATCTGCTCAGCATTTTATCAGCAGGCACATGACATTTCGATGCTTCTATGTTTTGATGTGGCTCCTTTAATGTCAAGGACATTGACCCAGCTATGAGAACATTTTGATTTGGCTTTAAGATCGCTTTTTAAAAATATTGGTAGTTTAAAAAAAATGGTAGTAATATCCACCCAGGACTAATTTTATTCTATTCTACTTATTTCTTTAAAAAAAAGGATTATATTTATTTATTTGACAGAAAAAAAGAGAGAGAAAGAGAGAAAGCACAAGTAAGTGGAGTCGCAGGCAGAAGGAGAGGGAGAAGCAGGTCCAGGACCAGGACTTACCTGACTAAGCCACCCAGGTGCCCCACTATTCTACTTATTTCTTAAATTAGTTTCTTAAATTAAACAAAAAGTGAAATTTCTGTCACCAGTTCCTTAGGACATATTACTTGGCTGTGTATCTTGTGGGCTAGAAATTCAGTATGCTTTCCAGTCCCAGGTTACTAAAGGAATGATGGGATCTCCCCATTTTAGGTGGTGGTACAAAGATGTCTTCTTGCCTTTTCTCACTGCAGCCAACCACAAGCAACCAGGGGAGCAGAAGACAAAGAAAGAAATCTCTCCTTTATTAAAAATATGAACCGCCCCTATCCCCAAACAAATGAAGCTGGACAGTTCACAGTTGAGTGAACACGGTTGAGTGAGAAGACACATCACCTGCCACTGCAGATTTGGGCTGAGGCTCTGACTTCATCAGGGGAATAGGTAGGCTGTAAAATTTCCCCAGACTCTACTTGACTCTCAGAGGGTAGGAGAGGTGGGGCTGCGAGAAGAGAGATGAAGACATGGCATCATTGCAATAAGAAGGCTGACAATGTGTCAAGAGAGTGAAGAAATGGAAGGTGTCATGCTTCGGGTCAAGGCTGGTCACACATGTGACTTGAATCTAAGCTGAAAAGACTACCAGTCCTGAGCAGAATCAAACCCCCTGGGGTTTGTTCATAGGAAAAAGTCCAGAGAGAAAAGACCAATGGACCAAAGTCCAAGCTGCTGGTACCCTCTGGTTTCTTTCAAATCTGCTCTCCTGGAAGTAGCTTATTTTAGGAAGAACATGTCATTTAAATGCGAGAAGCAACAATGTAGAACAAAACAAATGAAACCAAAAAAGTTTAGGACTTAAGGAAAAACATTTCAAGAGAAAAGGAGAAAAACAATAAGCAGAGACAAAACATGAGAGACTCTTAATTCCAGGAAACACTCAGAGGGCTGCTGGAGGAGAGGTCGGTGGGGGGATGGGGTAACTTGGTGATGGGCATTAAGGAGGGCATGTGATGAGCACTGGGTGTTATATGCAACTGATGAATCCCTGAACTGTACCTCTGAAACTAATGATACACTGTATGTTGGCTAATTGGATTTAAATTAAAAAAATAAGCAAAGACAAAGATGCACATCAGCATTGTTTGAAATGATTAGTTCTCCATGAAATGAGATAAATTATGTCTTCTCTAAAACAAGAGTTCATTGAAAGGCTCAAAGAAGAAATAATGACAGAATGAGATAAGTATGACCTTTGCAGATCTCAGAAACTATTTGTATAAAATAGGAATTAACAGTTCCAGAAAGTATATTAAAACTAACTCATAAAACTCTTTAACAACATAGCACCTTTCTTTCATGGGGCAGAAGCTTTGTTTTGTTTGCCATCTGATCTTTTCTGATTGCACAGGATTTCTTATGCTAATTATAAGATCTACTTTGACTACCTTTCCTATCTTTTCATAAATGCTGATTTTTATATTATTCACTTAGTGTTATGCATTTCATAATCTATGTAGTCATTTCTTATTTAACTCATGGATTATTTAGTAGGATTTTTAAAAAGACAAATGCATTGAAAATTTTTTTAACTTCTTTTTATTTCTGGTTTCTAAACATATTTTATCATGTTTAGATAATGGGGCCCATGTCATACTAGATTCTTTGTTGTTAGGGATATTTTTATTGCTTATATGGATATTCTTTTTCATGCTATTTGTGTGCTTTGGTGGGAAGGGTAATGGGGATTTGGTGGCATGCATCTCTCTCTGTCTATCCCTTTCCTTCTCTCTCTCTTTCTTTGTCTCTACTCTTTCTCCCTTTCTTTCCCAGCCTTCAGGAAGTCCAGTTAGAAGTTATACTTGGCTTTAGCTATGATGTGAAGAAGGAGATCATGATTCAGAAGCAGCAGCAATCAGTACAGTTACCCTCAGAGGTGATGGTCCCTGCCAGGCAAGGCTTGCACCAAGGTCCTGTGGCACAGGGGTGGCTGTGGAGTGCGTGACAAGACAGCAGTTAGGAGCAGAGAAAAATGAGTCAACAGCTCCCAGGTCCTGGGGCAGACCTTTGGCCAACTGCCAGAAGAGGCTGGGCCACACATTTGAGAGGGACAGTTTTCTGTCCAGTTAAGTTAGGTTAAGAAGGGCATCAGGCTTCTAGCTCCATGGGGAGTCTGCTTCTCCCTCTGATCTTCTCCTCTTTCATGCTTTTTCACTCACTCTCTCTCTCTCAAATAAATAAAATCTTTAAAGAAAGAAAGAAAGAAAGAGACTTGAGGGGTGCCTGGATGGCTCAGTTGCTTGAGCAACTGCCTTCAGCTCAGGTCATGATCCTGGAGTCCTGGGTTCGAGTTCCACATCATGCTTCCTGCTCAACAGGAGGTTTGCTTCTCCCTCTGCCCCTCCCCCTGCTCATGCTCTCTCTCTCTTTAAATAAATAAAATCTTTTTAAAAAAAGAATGTGACTTGATTTTGTAGTTAGAGGATGAAACTCTTTCTTTAGGCAAGACACAAGCCCTCTGTAGTTGTGCAGATGGTGATCTGCTTGACTTTCTTGTCCCTGATGTGGGTCTTGAGCAAGGCTGCTCCACTTCAACACAAGGGGACAATCCATTCTGTGTTTTTTGTTTTTTTTTTCTTGCTTTGTTCCCTTGTCCTTTTTGGGAGGAAGGAGGAGATTTTTTTTTTTTTCTCTCTCTGGAAGCAGAAGCAAATGTCCTGAGGTGTGTTTCAGTTTTTAAAAACATTACAGCTGAGCTTTGCCATAAAATTGGCTCTGGAATCAACAGATTTTATTAAAAAAAAAAAAAAAGTAAGTGACATTGACCTAAACATTCCTTTCTTAATTAAAATAAATTCCCATTTAGGGGCCCCTGGTTCTCCTTCTCCCTCCGCCTGCTGCTCTCCCTGCTTGTATTCTCTCCTTCTGTCAAATAAATAAATGCAAATATTTTTTTAAAATTCCCATTTAGTTGAGTACATAAAAGAAAAATCTCAGCACATGGGTCATGGGTCACCAACACCTTAAACCAGAGATTTGCACTTTCCCATTTAGACCACTGCTCAGCTTTGTCCATCTCAAAACTGTTACCAAGGGCATGAGGACATGACATGTGGAAGATGAAGGTCTGCAGACACACTCAGGTATCTGGTGTTAAAGCTATTGTGTAGGAATTTTGCACTAGGACTACTGCAGTGCACACCTCCAAAAATGCCGTCTTGTGTGTATACTATTCACACTGTGGTCTATTTCGTTTCCTGTAAAAATTCACAGAAATGATATGACCACCTTCCCACAGATCAATCATTAAATAAATTCTGCCCATCAATCTTTTGTCCAATTTCTAATGAGTACCATTTTCTGAAGCTGTATCTTACTATATTTTCTTTGAGGAGAGAATGCTGATTTAATGATTTTGCCTATGCCAAACTATAATTGACAATTTGCTGTAAAAGGTATCACGGTCGTCTTTGGTTTTGATTTATGGCTAGATCCAGAATTAATCTTTGGTTCAGAGCATTACTATATTTGAACTGAACCGCAGCCCCACTGCAACTTCCTTGGAATGTCTTGTTTCAAAGTAAGGTAATCACGTAGCACTTCATATCATGCAACATATGCACCAGACGTTGTATAATAATGAAGAGTTATTAAATAAAAAAAATAATAAATAAGGTAACCAGGGGAAACCAGGTGTACATCTAGTAATGCACCCATTCCAAAGTATAGTGTGAGAAAACATTGTGAAAAGCATGCCAAAGATCTTGAACGTGTCTTTCTATTTTTACTGCAACGGCAAAAGTACTCATTGGATAGAATAAGAATAAGGAAGAATAAGGATAAGGATACCCACAGCAATGAAACACACATCCTGGGAAGCAAGGGGAGATGTCAGGGGTAACGCTGCTCAGAGGTAGGGAGGGTTCAGAACTGTCTGGTCCGCACACTTTATTTGGTAATAACACAGAGCTTTTACATTTGGGAGCAGCTGCTTTATGCAATTAAGATCAAATGATCACATCAGAATGTCATTGTTGTCAAAATGCCATGTCAAAATGACCCAGTCAAAATGTCCTCCTGCATGTCAGACTGCTCCGGTTTAGTGACCTCACTATTTTAACCTCGAAATATCACCGTGTACCTGACAAAGAAAACGCTCTCTTAAGGACACAGCGTTGGTCTTTAGCTTCCCTGCTCATCCTTTGCCACTTAATTCACTCCTGGATCCCTAGAAATTTTCCAGGTATCCAATATAAGGTTAACTGATTCTTGACAACAACAACAATGATGATAACATTAGCAGACTTGAAGCCTGTACCAAATAGGAGACATTGTTTTAAGGACTGTACATGGAGGAACTCATTTAATCCTGCACAAGCCTTATGAGGAGGCCCTATTTTCACTTGGTTTTAAAGACAAGGAAGGGGCATCTGGGTGGCTCAGTGGATTAAAGCATGATCTCAGAGTCCTGGGATCAAGCCCCACATCGGGCTCTCTGCCCACTGGGGAGCCTGCTTCCCCTCTCTTTCTGCTTGCTTCTCTGCCTACTTGTGATCTCTCTTTCTGTCATATAAATAAATAAAGTCTTAAAAAAAAAAAAAAAAGAAAAAGATGAGGAAGCTGAGGCAGAAAGAGTTTTGCATGATATGTAGCCCAAGACCACAGTTAATAAATAGTGAAACTGAAACTCACCCTCTAATTCTGACTCCAGAGCCTGGCTTTCTGCCACTTTCGAAAGTGTAGTCAACTGCATACTATATAATCATGTAGTAAACACACACGCTCTAAGAAGCAAGTACACATGGTTCCTATCTTCTCCTAGCCTGTCCCATTATGTCCCTACTAGCTCATTCTTGGCCATTGACATGAGCTAAGCCTCATAGGTATAGGCAAATCCCTTTCCTCAGACTATTGGTGACACTATGGGTTATTTTGAGAGATTGGTATTATGGACTAAATTGTGTTCTCCCTCCCCTTCGAATTACCATGTTGAAGCCTTGACCTGTAGTTTCTTAGAATGTGACTACATTTGGAGATCAGGACTTTTAAAGAAGGAATTAAGGTTAAATGAGGTCAGATGAGTGGGTCCTAATGCGATCTGACTGGCATTTGTATAAGAAGAGGAGATCAAGACAGAGAGAGACACCAAGGAAGGCTCATACAGAGAACACATGTCATTTGGGGACACAGCAAGAGTCAGCCATCTACGAGCCAAGGAGAGATGCCGCAAGAGAAACCAAACTTAAGGACACTTTGACCTTGGGCTTCCAGCCTTCAGAACTGTGAGAAAATAAATATCTTGTTTAAGCCACCAGCAACCCAGTGCTTTATTAGGGCAGCCTGAGCAGACAAATACGATTGGAAAACCAATTTGGGTGTATACGGATCCATGTATGAATATCTTATAAAACGTATTTTCTAGTGTTTTGGTTTCAGAGATAAAAGTGAGATTTTGAGGCAACTGGTAAATATGATTAGTGCTTATTATGATAATAGTCCTGATGATTTTGATTGGTATGTTGGGAGCATAAGCATGTGTGTATTGTCTGTATAAAATTCTAACAATAACCATTCTTCTGCTTTCAGAGACCGACTTCCAATATGTATAGTGGATAATTATATCAGGTGGGTAATGTTGATATTTCTGAATAAAAACTATGTATAGCTGTTTGAAATAAAACTTAGCCTCATTTTACTTGTGAATCTTGATAGTTGATTTAGTAATGTTAATGTAGTGATTATGTAGTTTATATCAGTTTACATCATCATTCTATTTTAGCAAAAAATAAAATAAATACAACACTAATATGTGTTTTATTTTTTCCAGGGAAGCAGCAAAGGTAATTGGACCTAAATTGGTATGCCCTATGAAATTTCATTTGGGGACAGCTAAGGAAATTAGGTTTTTCTGCTAAAACAAGATTTTCTGAGGTACATATGACATTATGTAGCTAAAAATTCCCAGTGAACAGGCATTTTTAGTTTGAATAGAATATGTTGATATGTAAGAAAAAATGCAAATGAGAAACATCATATTTAGAAATTGTGTTTCTTATCACTACTTAAACATATCTTCAGTTAAAGTAAAACCAAATATTTGCTAAAAAGTGAAAAAATCTTCTTTCCATATCAAGAATGTCTATACCTTTAAGTAATAAAGAAAATCATAAGCCTTATAACACCAAGAAATCACCCGGTATTATGCAGGTATCATATTTAAATTCTAAATAAATGACCTAAAGTAAGACTCCTCTTATTAAAACTTTGAGTGAAATTTGTTATAAACAAAAAATCCTTACTTTTGATCCCAAACTAGGTATTTCTTTATTTCTCCATTACCATTCATTTCGTTTTTAACATACCAAAATTGGTAATAAGAAGTTGATACCAGGAAGAATGAATTAGTTGAGTTACTTTAAAGGGGAATTTGATAATATTTCAAAAACTATAAATTCTTTTACCTTTTGACCCAGAAAGTTCTATTCATCCTTGCATATACCCCAACATGATTTTAAGGAATATATGTACCACAATATCCAATGCAGTATTATTTCTAGTAGTAAAAAGGCCTTCAATATGGGACTATGAAAATAGAGGGCAATTTCCAGAGAAGACATATGTAGATGGGCAACAGACACATGGAAAGATGTTCAACATCACTCATTACCAGCGAAATCCAAATCACAACGACAATGAGATAGGACTTCACACCTGTCAGAATGACTAAAATCAAAAACATAAGAAACAAGTTTTGGCAAGGATGTGGAGAAAAAGAAACCCTCATGCACTGTTGTTGGGAGTGCAAACTGATGCAGCCATTGTGGAAGACAGTATGGAAGTTCCTTGAAAGGTCAAAAATAGAACTGCCCTGTGATCCACTAGTCACACAGCTGGATATTTACCCAAAGAATGCAGAAACACTAATTCAAAGGGAAACATGCATCCCTGGGTTTATTGCAACATTTTTTACAATAACCAAATTATGGAAACAGCCCAAGGGTCCATGGATAGATGATCGAGTAAGGAAGCTGTGGTATATATATAATACAACGGAATATTACTCATCCATACAAAAAGAATAAAATCTTGCCATTTGCAGTAACATGGATAGATCTACAGGGTATAATGCTAAGTGAAATAAGCCAGTCAGAGAAAGACAAATACCATATGATTTCACTCATACGTGGAATTTAAGAAACAAACAAATGAACAAAGGAAAAAAAAAAAAAAACAAGAGAGACAAACCAAAAACCAGGCTCTTAACAATAGAGAGCAAACAGAAGGGTACCAGAGGGGAGGTGGGTGGGGGTATGGTTGAAATAGGTGAAGGGGTTTAAAAGTACATTTGATGAGCACTGACTAATATATGGAAGTGTTGAATCTCTATACTGTATACCCGAAATTGACGTAACTCTGTATGTTAACTACACTGGAATTAAATTTTTTAAAAAAGTTAAAAAAAATAAGTAAAATTCTAACTAAGTGGAGGAATACTATATAATTAGCAAAAATTAGAATCAAGAATTAAGAATATTATGTAACGATCAAAAAATTAGGTGCAATTTTGGAACTATTCTTTTTTTCTTTTTTTTTAACAGCTGAAAGGCCTCACGTTTATTACCAAACCAACCCACTTTTGCAGAGCTATAGTAACAGAAAAATCATCTCCCTGATAAAAGGTATCTATTGGCCAGGTAGAAAGGTGTTTACAGAGTGACAGAATAGAACACATGATCTTCAAGGAGCTTAATTAAATATGTGGTGCCAATTAGGTGTCCTCACAAGATGTGGGACGCCTTAGAGACCCAACCTGGTTCTCCTCCAGTGCCTCCTCTTGGAGTTGTAACTGATTTTTTTTTTTTAAAGATTTTATTTATTTATTTGAGAGAGAGACAGTGAGAGAGAGCATGATAGGCAAGAAGGTCAGAGGGATAAGCAGACTCCCCATGGAGCTGGGAGCCTGATGCAGGACTCGATCCTGGGACTCTGGGACCATGATCTGAACCAGAGGCAGTTGCTTAAGCAACTGAGCCACCCAGGCGCCCTTGTAACTGATTTTATTACCAGTTTTCATCCGAATCCACTGGGGAATGGGACGATTCTGCTTTTGTTTCTTGGCGAGGAATCACTTGATCCTGAAAGTCTTGTGAGAAGACATGGTCAGTAACAGTGAGCGGCACACAGCAGGGGGGCGGGGAAAAAGAGAAAGGCGATTTTGGAAATATTCATAAGAGTAACTGGAAAGAGCAAAATGCAAAAACACTTCATATAGTTTGATTCTTCTCATATAAATTCTTAAAATCAACATTTCATGTAAATATGTACACCTGGAAAATGCCTAAGATTTTGTTTGTCCACTTTTTCTGAAGCTGATGGGAGACTTTAATAGAAATTCCTTTAGAGGAACAAGACGACAGGCAGAGAGAAAGGAGGCTTCCTGTCTTTATTTTGTGTCTTCCTATTATCTGTGAATTTCTCATAACGTTCGTAAATTGTATACAATTAGGGAGCTAGTGAGCCATTGTATATATTTTCTTTCAGATACTTCTTTATGTTGAAAACAAATTAGAGTAGAACTTAAATGTTCTAATTTTTTTTTACAAAAAGGTAATATGTGAAGCAATGAATGAGTTAACTTGATGGGGGAAATGCTTTCACCATGTACACAAGTATCAAATCCTCATGTTACACACTTAAAATATCTTACAATTTTGTCAGTTACACCCCAGTAAAGCTGAGAAAAGAAAAAAAACACTTAAAATATTTTAACACATAGTTTA
Organism: Mustela putorius furo; assembly: GCF_011764305.1. Lineage (NCBI taxonomy): Eukaryota > Metazoa > Chordata > Mammalia > Carnivora > Mustelidae > Mustela > Mustela putorius. Next base: position 26,795,367 of record NW_025421341.1, read on the forward strand.
CAACGAAAAGATTCCTCCTATCCTTTTCAAATCATATTCAAAATGTTGCATTTGCTACTTTCAAATTGACGGTTGTAGCATTCACTACCAACGTCAACGGACTTTATTCTTTTTGGACACTAGAGGGAGTTTGGAAATGAGATGAAATGGATCAAAGAATCAAAATGGATTATAAAATTCTACGACTGGATTTCCTTCCTCCCGTTAAGAATTTCTATAGAACTCAGGCATTACAGCAATAATGGTTGACTCTATAGATATATTCCTAAGAGCTTGTGTGTAAATTGAATCATATTTTAAGTTCTCCTGGAGAGATTGCAATTGAGAAGAGTTCTACTATGAATAGTCCTGAAAAAAAAAAATAATAAGCTTTCAGAAAACAGATAATCACTGCCGGTTTATCATTAGATGCCAAGAGTCTTGTAATTTATTATCTTCTTTACCAGCAGATATTGTAAACCTGAGGTGTGATTATATTGGTACAATCAGTTTTGCAAGGCTTAGAAGGTACAGATACTCAATAAATATTTAATCATCTAATTCTCCCAGGATAATGGAATAAATAGTGACTATGTCTGTTTTTTTTTCCCCCTACTAACCTAATTGAAATGACACCCCCCCAAATCCTACTAGAGAGATTTCTGTCTTCATTTGTTCATACATAGTTCGAGTGCTTACTAACATCACCCGTGGTAAATAATATAAAGATTCTGACCTCAAATTTTTTTCAATCTAATGGGAACAGACAATAGATACAGGCAAATAGATAAGAGATATAGGAAATCATTAGAACATGTGATCATGATAGACAAAAATTAAGCATATGGCGAACATTACTAATCAGTACGTGGTTCTCCTGTACTTCTGAGTATACATTGGTTATACTTTTCTACCCCACTAAAGTCATGCATCATCATTTGATGAATTCTGTCTGGTAAGATGTGGGTAGAACAGTTATGTGACTACCAGGTTGAAGCTTTGGACTGCTAGGATGTGACTCTCCAGCTCTTACTCCCTCTGATGTGACCATCAGGAAAGCACATCAGAAGGTATCCTGAGATAGAAAGAAGGAGCCTGGGATGCTGAGTCACCGCATAGATGGTGGTTTCCTGAAAAATTGCCAGGACCTTATCTAAATAGAACGTTTTTGTGAGTAAAAATAAATAAACAAACAAACTTTGGTTTAAAGCCAATATTGTTTGTTACTGCAGCAGAGTCAAACCTGTCTTGACTGATACAGAAGAGAGGGGCAATGGAGAGCCCCTCAGTCAGGATGGTCAAGAAAGGGCTCTCTGACAAAGTGGCAATAACAATACAGTTGTTGTTTTTTTGAAGTGAAATTGTCAAGGACAGGTAGTCATGGAGAGGAATGGTTTTTAAATATTGTCCAATGAACCCCTTGTTTCAGGATCATTGGGGGGCACTTGTCAAATGCATAGATACCTTGGCCATGCCCTGACATACTGAATTAGAATCTCCAGGGGGTTGGTGTCTGGATTCTCTAATTTTATAAGCTCCCCAGGTTATTTTGATACACAACCAGCTCTTGGAACCATTGAATTCAGCTTCAAGCCCAGACTGTTCACCTTTCTGACATATATGTTGTAGTATCTAAAATTTTAAATCATATACCTCTCAATTTTCCTTACTCAGACAAGGGGAAAAATAAAGGGAAGACCACATTTTGATTCAGATCAAAATAACTTTAGGGGCACCTGGGTGGCTTGTCAGTGAGGCATCTATCTTCAGTTTAGGTCATGATTCCAGGGTCCTGGGATGGAGCCCCAGGTTGGGCTCCCTGCTCAATGGGGAATCTGCTTCTCCTTCTGCCCCTCCTCCTGCTCATGCTCTCTCACTCGATCACACTGTTTCTCTCTCAAAAAAATAAATAAAACATTAAAAAGATAATAACTTTCTTTTCTTTCTATATTTCCAACAAAATATGATACCATATGCATCTGTCTCAGCTTTATAGCATCTTCCTGAGGTCTTCACATCATAACAATATCAGAGACACATTTTTTTGTTTGACTGATACAGACAGAATCAAATTGTAACTTAAACATGTTATTTTGAGAAAAAGAAACATCAAGGTAGTCCAGAATGGTTTTGCTGTTTGAATTTTTAAAACAACCGAGACCATTTATTGAGTGCATATTATGAACAACAATCATCCTGTGAAGCAATATATACTTCTCAATGACATTTTGTTTTCAGAAAAATGTTGGTGCTTTAAATTTTTGTTTTTTTTCTTTTGATGATATCCTTAAAAATTAACATTTTCATAGCTGCATCTTTGGGGTAAATTAAATAAATTCGCTGAGAAGCTTGGCTATAAAATGATTGATTATTGAGTAATTATGAATTTAGAATCTTCATTCTAGTTTTTTGTTTATGTATATGGCATAACTGAATGACTGAATATGTATCCAAGGCTCTAAATTTGGGACTAAAAGGGAAAACTGGTATGGGGTGGGGGAGGAGCACTTACCATAGACAATTACTTTGAAAGGCTGCCTGTCTTAGATGTTTTGATCTATGTTTTCCAAAGTCAAAGCTAAGGTACATATCAAACCTAGCCTCTTTGTAATATTGTATAATAATACCTTATCAATTAAAATGGGGAAAGAAGATACCCAAGGCAGACTGATCACATATGTTAATCTCTGTTCCATCACAGAACCCACTTCAATAACAGTAAAAAACATAAGTCATACAATTTTGTGCCTTTATACAAAGACAAGAGGACAGAATAAAACCCTTTCAGCTACAAATATAGAAGAGAAGCTGAGGGCAGTAAATCCTGTCTCCAGCCACCACAAGGATACCATATATGTGTGGCAAGGAACTATGGTAATAGTATGGTATATGGTAATACCATATTACTATGGTAATAGTAATATGGAAAAAAGACCAGCTCCTCAACACCACAGCTCTAATCACCCACAAACCCCAACATTTTTCCACACAGTGAGTAAGTGAACACTTCCACAAAATTTCAGAGGGGCTCTAGATGACAAAACAATATCCCTGGTTTTTGAAGTCCGCTTTTTGTTTCAAGTGCCAGAAAACTCAAGTGAAATAAGGGGATAAATATTCTGTGTTGGTCTATTTCCCAGGTCGAGAGCCTGGGGAAGAATCTAAATGGTAATTTGGAGCAGATCTCTTGCTGACAATTAAATTCCATCTGGTCTTCGGGTTTAACAATATTTGTTCGATTATTATTATTGCCAAATTCACCACCAGGGGGAGCCCATATATCCCCTTCACCTAGAGACCAATAGGCTCCAAGTAATAATACTTTTCTTCTGATTTTGGTATTAAAAGATATTATGAAATTCTGCCTGGGATAAATGTTGCGATGTTTATTTAGATTTATGCTATTGTAGTTGTCTCTGAAAGCAGCACAGAAACTTTAATCAAAAAAACATTCATTCTCCAATTTCTCCCAATTGGAAACAAGCAAAAACTAATGGGAGAATTACATTTTTCACTTGTACCTTCCAGAATTCTAAAATTAATTCTCTTTGTACATGTTCTTATATATGAGATATATCATATTACATATATATATTTAAAAATAATAAATTTTATTATATTTGCCTAATAAGGCATCATATCAAAATTTTTTTGGCTCTGTGAGTCAAAGTCTAGAGGAAGGATCTTCAAAGAAAAATGATTGGCTCGTTGGTGACTGGTAAGTCATTCAATGGAAACAAGAATTAGCTAACCAATAGGTATAAGGTTTCAGTAATACCAAATGACTAAGTTCTAGAGATCTGCTCCACAACATTGTTCCCACAATTAAGAATATACCTTATATACTTAGAAATCTTTTAACAGAGCAAGGGTGACTGACTGGCTCAGTCACTGAACATCTGGCTTTTGATCTCCAGGTTTTGAGGTTAAGCCCCATGTTAGGTGAGGGGATTACTTTAAAAAAAAAAAAAAGAAAGAAAAGAAAAGAAAGAAAGTAACATCTGTTAAAAGGGTAGATTTCCAGTAAGTGTTTTTATCACAATTAAAGGAAAAATAATTTTATCCCAAATTGAAGTCACTATCTGTCCTGACATCAATAATTTTACCTCTGATGCTCATAATCATTAATATAAAGTATAAACAAGCAGAGAAAGTATCTTAGTACTTTATTCACCAAATGATTTGACCATAACTAATAAAACAATGCCCATCTTTTTTGTGGGAAAGTAAACAATCTTGGAAAGTAAACAAACTAAAATTAAGTCCTGGAAGATGATATATTAGTTTTCTTCTAGTATCTCCTTCTCAAAAGCAAGAATTTCATTTATTTATGTCTTTAACTGCCAGTAGCAAAGATTTGCCCTTTAGAAAACTGACCCATTTTGATATTTTTGAAAACTCAGTAAGTCTATTGTATCTGTAAATATTTGAATACTATAAATGTCTGGTGCTGAGGAGAAGGATACAGTATTTCATTATTTACTCCGTTTTATAGAACCTGTGACCATGGCAACCAGGTGCTATTAACTGCCCCTAGTGGAGGGCACACTTACCACTTTTATCTAAATTGCTACTGGAAACACACAAGCTTTTCAAAGCTATTGAATTGCATTAGATCATGGGCATTTTTGGAGGAGTTCAAATGGCAGAAATGCTTTGTTTTTATCCAAGGAAACAGAATTGTTATTTTATACTGTTTCCTGAAGGTAATATTCATATACAACTTAAGGATTTAAAGAAACAAAGGAAGGAAATTGACAGATGCATAAAGTAGACAGATCCCATATTTTTTGCCTCTGCTCCACCCCAGAATCCCTTTCAATAACAATAAAGGAATATAAGATAGACAGTCTTGAGCCTTTATGCAAGACAAGAGAGCAGGAGAAGGATGACAGCAGGCCAGATTGTCAACAGAATTTTGAAGGTTGGAAAATAGATAGATGAGTCATAACTGATTTAGCAGAGCAGAAATGCTAAAATCAAACTGTCTGTTGGGGGGAGGAAGGAATAGCAACAATAGGCAGGCTGATTCATGCTAGAATCCTCAAAGGCAAAGTGATTGGAGGAACTAGAATCTTCCAAATGATGTCTGGGATATGGAGTAGAGCCAAAAACATGGAGTGTGGTTGTGGATTGAGCACTCACATCCCCAATTCACACCCCAGACACTGAGTCAGTTAAATCTCCTGGAAGAACAAGCTGAGGGAGCAATGGGTCACTGGGCTGAAAACAGGGTAAAGAGTAAAAATCTGAATTCCTAAGAGCCAGATACCCAGACCCCTGCCCTGCGCAGCTATCAGGTACATACCAGTCAGGCTGGATATCAAATGAGCTTTTTTGGGAAATAGGCAAGTTATGTGTGTTTCAAACGATCAGCCTCATAATAGTATTAGACTTTTTAAACTATGTACACATATCACTAAAATATAAAAATAAATTAATGTCAGTGAAGAGCTGCTTTGACAAAGTGCCTCGGGAGTGTAGATGATGTAGGTGATATATAGTCAGAAGGTGGAATGTGCAACCCACCACTCAGTGACGCAGATCCGATAGGATGTTCTAGACTTACCCTGTTGCCTCGGAATTAGAAACAGAGGGACAAAGTGAGGCTTGAGAGGCTGGAAGTAAGGCATCCTAAAAAGACCTGTAAATAATGAGCACCGGACAGCCTTCCCTTACCAAAATGTAGCCCAACAGACTGCTGCCCCAACCATGGTCTGATACCTTCTTTCTCTCTATTCCCTTCAGGAGATAAAAGGAGAGGAAGTCTGGAGGTGGGATCGGGGAAGAGAAAAGCATTATTGGAATCCTAAGACTTGACCCTGCTTAGGGCGAAGTCCACAGCTTTGTGGAGGGGATGATCTCTGCCCTCCCTCCAAGCTAAGAGAGAAGGTGCATTAGTTTCCTATCACTACTCTGACAAATAAACACAAACCCAGCCTTTAAAACAACACAAATTTATTAACTTACAGTTCTGGAAGACAGAAGTCTGCAATGCATCTCATTGGGCTGAGATTAAGGGGTTGATAGGCCTGCATTCCTTTCTGGTGCCTACAGAGAAAATCTGCTTTCTTGCCTTTTCAAACTTCTAGAGGCTGCCTACATTCTTTGGTTTGTGGGCCCCTCCTAGCAATGGCCAATCCAGTTTTTCCAGCATGACATCACTCTGACAATGATTGCCTACCTCTCTCTTCCCTATTTAAGAACGCTTGTTAATGCATTAGACTCACCTGGATAATCTAGGAAAATCTACTTATCTTAAAGATCAGCTAATTAATCTATCTGCAATTTAATCTCCCTTGCCTTATAATGTAATATAATATATTATAATATGTTATAATATATTATATTATATAATGTAATATATAATGTATATTCACAGGTGCTATGAAGTAGAACAGAGATGAATTTTGGGGTTGGTAGGTGTTATTCTCTCTACCCCAGAAGGGTTCAAGAAAACCATTCATCAGAATCTGGAGTGCCTATGAGACAGAGAGGCATCATTTCCAAACTGGACATAATCTTAGACAACTCTGATCCAATCTAAGCTACCAGGGGAGGAGATCATTGGAGATGAATAGTAAGCTAGAGAAAGGGAACAGCCTGCACTCTGTGATTTGAAATGGACAGGATGCCTCCTGTCTGTGAGTTAAACAGAACTGCAAGAGGCAACCAGATTTGGAAAATCTGTCTGCAAATCAAGAACCCTTGAAGAAGAAGGAAAAAGTTCATCACAGATAAGATCTCCTGTGCCAGGGAATTTGAGCATTGGGAAACCCCCAGGCTCAGCACCTCCAAACTGATACACATGTATCCACAAGAGCCAGTATTTTGCCTACTGCACTAAGGGTATCAGGGAAGATATACTGGCCAGAAAGCAATGGCTCTCAACAATACTGCAGCCACATGGTCAGTTAAGGGGGGAAAATGTCTGTTTCTTTTCCATCTCATCTTGCCTCACCCCAATTCCAGAAGAGTTGGAACTGGAGAGGGAGGCACAGGTACCTTGACAAAGTAGACCACATCTCCATATCTACTCAGGTTAATAGAAGCTGGGATGGAGAAAGGATGAATAAATATGAGATTATAGTTTTCAATTGATCTAGACAAGACTTTTTTTTTTTAACATTTTACTTCTCCTTTAAGAATTTATTTATTTATTTAACAGAGAGGGAGAGAGAGAGAGAGCGATCACAAGTAGGCAGAAAGGCAGGCAGAGGGGGAGGAGGAAGGAGGCTCCCTGCCACGCAGAGATTCCCCATGTGGGGCTCTATCCCAGGACTCTGAGACCATGACCTGAGCTGAAGGCAGAGGCTTAACCTACTGAGCCACGCAGGAGCCCCAGACCAGATTTTCAAAAAGATTTTGTTGAAATATAGTAAAGCTATTATAAAGTTCATTTACATGTATAAGATTGCTGAATTTTCACAAACTGAACACACTGGTGTTACCAACTTCCAGGTCAGAAATGGTGTATTCTCAGCTCCAAGATACCCCTTTCTGCCCTTCTAGTCTCTTAGCTTGCTCTCCAAAAAGTAACCAATATTGTGACTTCAAACAACATAGATTAGTTTTAATATTTTTGTACTTTATACAAATGGAATCATACAGTGTATATAGGGTCTGGCTTTTTCCACTCAGTATTATGTGTGTGAGAATCATTCATATTTTTACAAATATTGGTAGGTCATTAACTGTCATCACTATGAAGTATTCTGTTGTGTGAATATACCACAGTTGTTTATGGCTCATGAATAACCTCCAGTTTGGAGATATCTAAAATAGTGCTTCAATATTTATTCTAGAGTATATGTTTGGGTGAAAATATGTTCTCCAGACTAGGATGTTTGGGTTATATCTTTGGCTTGGGGATAAGTCATCAGTTTTTTTTTTTTAATTTATTTTTTTTAAAGATGTTATTTATTTATTTGACAGACAGAGATTACAAGTAGGCAGAGAGGCAGGCAGAGAGAGAGGAGGAGGAAGCAGGCCCCCTGCTGAGCAGAGAGCCCCATACGGGACTCGATTCCAGGACCCTGAGATCATGACCTGAGCTGAAGGCAGCAGCTTAACTCACTGAGCCACCCAGGCGCCCAAGTCATCAGTTTTTTTAAAAAACTCCATCCACCTTCGTTTTACACTTGATAGTCTCTATTTTATTCTAGTTATTCTACTGGGCTGGTAAAAATATTTCAGGATTGTTTTAATTTGCATTTTACTGATAAATAAGAAAGTTAAGCAACTTTGTAATGTTTATTGGCCAATTACATATCCTCTCTTGTGAAGGGTCTTTTTAATCTTTTGTGCATTTTTAATTGAGTTTTCTTGCTAATATCTATTTAGATTAGATCTTTATATATTAAGCTATGAATCCATATCAATCCCACTATGTATAGTAAATATCTTCTCCCCCTCTGCCAGCTACTTTTTCACTTTATTAAATAATATCTTTTAACAAACTTGATCAGGTTCTTAATTTTAAGATGTCCAATTTATTCATATTTTTATGGTCGATACATTTTATGTTCCATTTAAAAAATCTTTGCCACCTCCAGACCCTGAAATTGTTTTAATTAGACTTGTTATTAATTGCAAGTGACAAGAAATCTGTAAGTTCTACTGGTTGTGATGTTCACTTGATTCCTGGCCTTGGTGATCATCCTGCAGACTGTGGCACAGGCTCACTTTGATGCCAGCACAGTGAACTGTCCAGCACCACCAGCTGTCATCTGTGTCCCTTCAAAGGGCAGGTTGACACTTTAGATACCTTCCACTATTGTCATCAAGGAATCAAGAGAGAATTCAGGGGGTTAGACCCAGAACCTCCCTCTGACTCAGCAGCTCATGCTGCTAATGTTATTGCCCCCTACTTTCCCTAAGTCAGCACTGAGATGGAAATGTGAATCAGGACAGGCTTTATGGTTTTTATTTCCTTTCATCCTATGCAAGCATGTCCTTCAACAGCAGGAGGAAGAAGGACATTAATCCCCTATGTATTATGACTTTGAAGTCTTTCCCATAAAGAGGTGGGTCTCTTTCTCTACCCCCCTGAAACTAGGCTGGCCTTGTGATTTGCTTTGACCAATAAAATGCAGCAGAGGTGATGCCATGTCATTTCTGACTATAGGCTGCAAAAAACCTTATGTGTCTCCATCCTTTTTCTTGGTACACTGCCCCCATCATATAATTAAGCCCAGATTAGCTGGCTGGAGGATGGGAGACACTGGAAAGTAGAGACAAGCTGGCCCATCTCAGGCCATCTTAGACCAGCCTGTCAACTTTACTAGCCAATCACAGACTTAAGAGTGAACCCATCCAAAACTAGAACTACGTAGCTGGGCTCAATCAAATTTGGTGACCTGGAGAATCATGAACTAAATAAATTATTGTTGTTTTAAGACAGTAAATTTTACAGCAGCTTGTTATGTAGCAAAAGCAAATTCATCTCTCACGGTCTCCTTCCCATACTTTGCCATCACATAAAGGCAGGTTTTCATCTCATCTCCCCTTCTGTCATGGACTGTACTTAAGCCTATCACCGATCACCATTCATCTTCCTAGGACATCAGGTCTTACAGTGCAGTCTTAATGGCAGAATCAATCTTTTCTCTACACTGTGGAAAAAACCCTGTGATCTCATCTGTCAAGCCTAGCTCCTAATATGTTAATGATATCCAAAGGAATTTAAAAAATACTTTCTCTTTCTATGAAGCCTGGGTTCTAAGACAATTTGATTGTTGCAGACTTAAAAATTCTACTTTATATGCAAGAGCTGACTGCCTCCTCTTTCTCTTTGTATCTATGCTTTAATGATCCTAATCCTCCCAAGACAAATGGATGCCTCTGAAAGAATGGGGATGGAGCCGGAGAAGGTCACACTGACACTAATGCAAAAAGAAAAGAACACTGAAATATGGTTTAAAACCTTACCTTTCTAACATGTATGATCCGTGTTTCCTTGGGGCTATAAGGCACATCCTAGATCCCTCATCTACTGGAGAGGATTGGGATTCAGCAACATCTGTGTCTATGATGATAGACACATCATCTGAGTCTATGATCTGTGTCTATGACTTTTTGGTATTTATCATGAATCAGTTGGAACTGCAGTGCAAGAGTATGTCACAGATTTATTTATTTCATACGCTATGATGTCCAATGTAATGTTGAATAAAAGTGTTGAAAATCAACGTCCTTGCTCTCTCTCAGTCTTAATGAGGAAAGTATTTGGTCCTTCACCATAAATACTGATGTTAGCTATAAGCTTCTCATGGTGCCATATGACAGGTTGAGGAAGGTACCTCATTTATTGCTAATTTAATGAGAAATGTTATCACGAATGTTGAGTTTAGTCAAAGCTTTTAATATGGTGAATTTTGTATTTCAGATCATGTAATTTTTCATCTTTAGAATTTCTATTTACTTTTCTCACCCTCCATTCCTTTTCACATTATCATCAAGTTTCTCTGTGACTCCGCTTATCTAAACAGCCATTTAAATATCTTTGTCTTATAATTCTACTACTGCCTTATTTCTGGGTTTGTAGTGATTGATTAATTTTTCCCCTGGAAATAGATCATAATAACCAGCTTTTTGGTATTTCTAGATTTTTTTTTTTTACAGGATCTGAAACATTGTGATTTTACATTGTTGAGTGTTATGGTTGCTAATTTTAAAAGGGTATTGAACTTTGTACTTGCCAGCGATTATGTTTTTTGCCTATTAGCTTGATTGTTTCTGGCTCTGATTTTAGTTTTTTTAAGGTGGGTTCTAGATAAGCTTTTATTTGGGGGCAAGTATGGTTCTGGTACTGATGCCTGATGTCTCTCCACTGAGTGCCCCAAGTGATCAGTGGGACATCTTGCTCTCACTGGTCACAACTCCATGCGTCCTAGGTAAGAAAGAGCTCTAGGGACTATTTAGCTGGGAGCTCCCCACTTGTTCTTTGTCTTGTCCTCAGGATATTTCATCCTTTGCCCAAGTGGCTTGGTATTTAGGAGCAGATTTGAGGGAAACCCTATGCAGATTTATAGAGCTGTCTCTCTCTGTGAAGTTCTTCCCTTTGGGACTCATTCCCACAATTCCTACCCCCTCTACTTGTTTCTTCTGTGAGACCACTGGAATGTTCCAGTTAACCCACCTCACAGGCCAATTCAGAAAGCATATCCAGGCACAAAGCTATGTGATTCTAAGTCTCATCACATTGACTGTCCTTCTCACAGGGATCCTAGTCCTGTGCTACCTTTTGTTAAATTTATAAATTTGTTTGATATTTTGTGTACAGTTTTCTAGTTGTTAAGGTGGATGGCAATTTCTGTTCCAGTTACTTCATTAAGATCAAAAAACAAAGTTTTCTGTATTTTTGTTGATTTTTTTCCTACTTCATCATTTGCAAGAAATAGCTATATTGAAAATCTCCAGCAATCATGGATTTATTTCTCCTCCTAGTTTTGTCATTTTTTCTTTTTATCTTTGAAACTCTGTAGTAGAACTCACATATTTAGGATTGTTGTGTGTTTTTGGTAAATGAGCCATTTATCATTGAAATGTCTATTTCTGACAAAATTCCTTGACTGTAAAGCAATCCACTGTGTTTGATAACTATTCCAACTTTTCTATGACTATTCTTTGCAGGAAATACTAATTTTTACCTGTCTGGTTTTAACCAGTGTCCTTACATTTTTTTTTAAAGTGCATTTTTTGGAGATAGTATATATTGAATCTTGCTTTTTTATTTAGTCTGCCACTCTGCATTTTAAGTGGAACGATTAGACTACGTCTATTTAATGAGAGTATTGATTATGTTGGATTAAAATCTAACATGACACTTTTTGTTTTCCATTGGTCCAACCTGATTTTTTACTTTTATGACTATTTTATTGTCTTATTCTTAATTAAAAAAATATTTTTTAGTATTTCATTTAAATTTTTCTGTTGGGGCTTTAACCATGACTTTTGTTTATTTAACGCTTGCCCTGGGGATTAAAATATGTGTCCATAGTTTATCACATTCTACTTAGAATTAATATTGTGGCACCTCACATAAAATATAAAAACCATGTAACAGTATTATTAATTTCACTTACTCTCCCACTTTAAGTTGATATTTTATATCAAACTTTGTTAAAAACCTCAAACATGATATTATAATTCCTGCAATAAACATGCAGTTTCTTCTTGAAAATTTTATAAAGAAAAATATTCTTTGGGCACCTGGGTGGCTCAGTTGGTTAAGCATCTGCCTTCAGCTCAGTTCATGATCCTGGAGTCCTAAAAGAGAGGCGTGCATTGGGCTCCCAGCTCAGTGGGGAGTCTGCTTCTCCCTCTGACCCTCCCCCGCCAGTCATGTGCTCTCTCTGTCTCAAATAAATAAGTAAAATCTTTAAAGAAAAGAAAAATATTATTTGATTTTTCCACATACAAATGATTTATTGTGCTCTTCATTTCTTTCTGCAGATCTGAGGTTCTATTTGATGTTCCTTACATTTAGCCTAAAGAATTTTTTTTAAAATCATTTCTTTTGGTATAAATCTGTGTGTTGATATTTAATTCTTTCAGCTTCTGTTTATCTGAAAACATCTTTATTGACATTCATTTCTGAAGGATATCTTTGCTGGAAATTAAACTCTGGGTTGATACCTTTTTCTTATTATTGAGAACCTGTTGCTCAATCATCTTCTGGCTACTACTGTTTATGATGAGCTATTAGCCATATTCTTATCATTGTTCTTCAGTTTGTGATGTGCTTTTGAATCAATAAATATTTTCAAGATTTATCTTTATCTCTTGTTTTCAGCTATTTGCTTTTGATTTGCTTAAGTATAGTTCTGATTTTATTTACCTTGACTACTTGGACTTGTGGAAACTTGATTTTACACTTTGCTAATGCTTTAAAAAAATAAGAGGTCTATTTCAATTTTCCCCTTAAATTCAGATCTGAGAATTAATATTTACTTCTAAGACATTCTTTTTGTGAACATTCAGACTGTGATCTAGATAACTTGGGTAGTAGACAATAGCTGAAATTTCTACTTAGTTTTTAAGCCATCTAATTTTTGCTTTTTGCTGTGCTCCATTAATTCTCCTCTGGACATCAATAGCTATTGGGGCACACACATATTTGAGGAAAGTTTATATGCGTATCAGTAGATTCAATAATTTCTTGTCTTCTAACAACTTAAACTTTGTTCCCTGATACATAATTCAGTAAGAGTGTACATTTTCATGGATTCTAGCTACCTTACATTTTTATACCAAACAGAACCTTCATAGGAAACTGTTACAAATATAAAATTTGCCTCATGCATTTCCCTTCTTTAAATGCTTATATTCCCTTCAATTTTGTCTACATTGATTACTTTCCAATATCTCTATAGAAATATTCTTTTATATTTTTTGCTGATAATTTTTATCCATGTGACATCTAGTTTGATACAGGCTTTCTTCCATTATTGGAACTGGAACTCCTCCTCTTCCAGTAGCTCTTCTAAGTATAAAAATGAGGCATCTAATGTTAAGAGAAATCTATTGCTGCTACTCTGAAACTTCATACATGCACCAGCTCTCTGGAAACCACCCCTTGATCAATGAGTATAATTGGTCTGATATTGAGTTCAGGCCATCTTCTCTACCTTCAGTGTTTTCTCTATAATGGGTTTGCTAACATATTCTGTCTCTCTCATTCTCTCTCTCTCTCCAACAGGAAGAATAATACCAATGTCTAATTGCTCTTTAGCTCTTCAGTAGCCATGTTTTAATCATGTAATTCAGTCTTATTTTAAATCTTTCTGATTAGGAACTCAACTATAAGTAAAAGAGAGTATCCTGCCTTGGGTCAGAGCTCATGTTTATGATGCAAGGACTCTCTTCCAATTGTGTATTTCTTCTTATATAATTCCTGAAGTTTTTATTTTTTTTAATTGAGTTAATAACCTGTGATATCATACTTTCTTCTTATTTAATAATTAGCCTTCACAGCATTTTATATTTATAGGTAGAATGCATTTTTAAAACACATTATACTCTATGAAAATTAGAGAAATATCTTTCATTCACACAGAATGATTTCACATGCACTACAGTATTTCAGAGGTCACATAGCAAATTGGTTATGAGTATGTGCTGTAACATCAGATTCTCTGATTTTACATCCTGATACTTAATAGCAATTTAACTTTGGGAAAATTACTTAATTTCTCCATACTTTGGTATCCTCATCTATAAAACAAGAATGATAATAAGCAGTACTACAGTAATAGACAAGTAAAGCCTCTGCTGGGTGCTCTGCATTGTGTAGGGTGGGAAAAGAAAGGAACACTTTCCAGTGAGTTCTTTAAAATGTTCTGTCTGAGTATACCTCCAGTGCTTGAAACTGGCCAGGACTGACAGTGCTATCAGGCAGAGAATTCCAAATCTAGACTAGGATCTATATACCCTGCAGATTCCATTTGTCTCTTCCAGGGAACTGGCATGCATATAGGGCTGACCAGATACCTTGAGAAACTTGAGGATTTCAACAGTGGGGGCATCTGGGGTTTCAGATCCAGAAGACATGTCCAGCCTATAGATTATTCTCACTGACTAAAACTGTATTTTCTTTTGGTTGGACCACCAGAATGATGCTGGTATCGTCATTTAGGGTGACTCTCAGGCATATCCAACAAAAGATAAAGTAAGGACACTAGACTAGGGAGGGTTCACTATCAAGCTCTGTTCCCCTTTTTTGTGGTTTGGTGTTTTTTAACAAGATTTATTTATTTATTTGAGAGAGAGAGAGAAAACCTGCACATGCATGGTGGTGGGGCAGATGAGGAGAGGCAAAGGGAAAGAATCACAAGTAGACTCCTGGCTGAGCACAGAGCCTAAAGTAGGGCTCAATCCCACATGCCCAAGGTCATGACCTGAGCCAAAATCAAGAGTCAAATGCTCAACTCACTGAGCCACCCAGGGGTCCCTCAAGCTTTAGTTTTAATCTCTGTATGGGGACTCATTCATCAGTTCTTGCCTATTAGTGTTTTGGTCATACCATCTTTGGTCTATAGCACCCAAAGGTAGCAATGGTGGTGGCAGGCATTTTTTAAACTCTGAGTCCCCACTGATGGCACCCAGGGCAATCATTTTATTCTTTCTATAATCTTCATTTCACATATCAATCTGGCTTTTGAGGGTGGCTGTAACTATCTCCTTTGAGGGTTTTTAATGCAAGTCCTCTGTAATGCCAGTGGGTCCCATCAATCAATGTCTTTTCTTGCCTTCAACCAATGTGGTGTCATGTACTCCTTGTCAGTCTTAACTCATAGTTTACAGTTTTTTTTTCTCCATAGTATATACATATCAGGGATGCAGTCAACACTAAAAGAATTCACATTCTAGGAATACATTGATTGCAAGATAAAGGATTCAATAGGTGACATGTTTGAAAGATACATTTTCTACATTTATTCTACATAAGTTAAAATGATCCAGAAAATGAACTGTCATTCACATTTTCCTCCACATATTATGAACAAGGCTTGTATTTGTGTTTATGGTCAGCAAAGAACTTTTGAGCGTACCATTGGAAATAACTCTTCTTGGGTAGCACATGGATGATGCAGTGTAATAAATAATGGTACAACCAGCACTGAGCAAATGGCATTGTGGAAATGCAAAGGCAAAATGATCTATATTATTTTAATACAAATAGTCCCACAGGACCATGATGATATAGACAAAATTTTAACTTCCCCCACCCCAATTTTTACCCTTTGGTGAGCACACTTAACATAATCACTGGGACTGTGAATATGATTAATTTGTTCCTGTGAAAAGGAGATGCTATATGGTGGAGTTGACTTTTGAAAAAGGAGATTGTCCTCTGTGAGCCAGACCTAAGTCAGGTGAATTATTAAAAGTGACTTGATTCTTGGCAAACCAATCAATCAATCATTTGAAGTGCGAGAGGACTTATAAAAGGAGCCATATGGTGAGGAATGGGTGGCCACTAGGAGTCAAGAGGAGCCCCTGACTACCAGCCAACAATATGGAAATTAGAGCCTCAGTCCAGCAGCTACAAGGAACATTTTTTGGGGGCGACCCTCACAACAGAAGCAGAAGTAGTTTTGTCCCTATATCCTCCAGAAAGGAATATAGCACAGCTATCACTCCAGTTTCAGGGTGTGGGACCTGAGCACAAAACTCAGCGATGCGTTTCAAAACTTCTGACCTCAAGAACTGTGACTTCATAAATGAGTTTTGTTTTAAGTGGTTAATTTTGAGGTAGTTTTTTATGCAGCATGGAAAATTAATACAGGTGGCATTGCTATCTTTTCCTGTGGTGGGAGGTATTAAAGTGCTAGAGTGGCACGTCTAACAATAAGAGACCTGAAGAGAAGGTTTCTGTATTCTCTACACCTTTTTCTGAATCTTTGACTACATTCTTTGTGAACTTCGTAATACATTTTAAAAGTCAAATTATGGATAATTACAGGGGGCCCTACACACCCTCAAGGAGGCTCCAATAATGGTATTTCCTTCATTGGGCTGTTGTGAGGATTAAGTGAATTAATGTCTTTAAAGGGTTTATCACAGTCACTGGCAAATACTAAGCAGACAATTAATATCAGCCACTATCATTTGATCTTTTAAACTATCATCAAGTGTAGGAAGACAGAGATTGTAGGAATAGATCTTACACCTGAGGAAAATGAGTCTTAGCAAGGTTAAATGACTCATTCATTTAACCATTCAAGGTCACACAATAGTGTAGAGCTAGGAATCAAGCCCAGATCTTAGAGATGACAAGTCCCTTGTGCTCTCTGCTATTGATTTTTTGCAGAAATTCCTATTAGCACAAGGATGTCGAAGTTCTTTATCTCTAACAGATACATCTGCACAAAGTCACAAAGTTACATAGCAAGTGAAAGTTCCTGCTGGAGAGTCAGAAACCAGCTCTCACCTTAGATCCTTGTTACTCAAAGTGTGGTCCTCTACCAACAGCATCAGTCAGTCAGAAGTGTTAGAATTCCACCACATTAAAAATATAGGTTCTTGAGCCCTGCCCATGACCTACTGGATTACCACCAGCAAGTTGTCCAGGCAGTTCATATACACGCTGAAGTTTGAGAACCACAGTTGAAGAGTTTTGGCCTCCTTTCCTAACTACCTAGGGTCTTCAGATAAGTTCAGCAGGGTTCGTGTTTTTCCCCAAGCTTGCTTAGTGCCTCTTTATACATCTTCTATCATTTTAATAATAAAATTCCCTTATTCTAGCCACTAATAATACATTTCAATTTTTTGGAACAATTTCCAGAGAAGGAAGGAATTGGCTTTCCTCATTATTGATTTTTTTCATATTTAAACAAATTTTAAAGTACATTTTTACAAGCATTTTTTCCCTCCAAATCCACAGTTAGGGTATTCCAGACCACAAAACTGAATAATGAAGTGCAGCCAAAATACAGGTCTGAATTGACTTGGGGGAAACTACTATATGACGGAGCTTATCAAATTAGTTTTATGATATCCTTAAATTAATATTGTCAACCCTCACCCTGTTCCAGTCCAATCTCAGCTCTTCCTAATGAACAACCAGTTCCGTGGGCTGCTCTGACTTTCAATGCCCAGGAAAAAGTTGGGGCTGAAGGTTCCACACCTCCACCCAGAAACCCAGGGAAATTTAGACATAATTGTGTTTGCCACATATAATGGGCTGATAGCACCAGAAAGCACTCAAGCTGAAGCCAGGCTATTTCCTGGTTCTTTTATACTCTCTGCTATTTGTCAAAGAAACTGAGTCCTCATACTCCAACCAGCTGACTAGAATACACCCTAACACCCATGAGATGATGCATTTGATTGAAATGTGCACCAATGTGTCCCTCTCCTGTGTACAGCTTTCCTTACATCTCTCTGATCAGGGAAGGTGGGTTTGGCTAAATAACAAGTTTGTTGTCCTGCAAGTGGGGTGTTCTCTGGAGAGAAAAGATGTTTTTCAGTGAAAAAGAGATTGATAAGAAGTGTCCCCAGATGCTGAACACACACACATGCCAAGCTCACTGAAGATAGAGAATGTTCCTTCTGTCTTGAGTCCACATTCTTAGGTCACAGAGGGATTCCCATAGAGTATTACCAAAGCTTGCAGTCTGCATGAATTTATCAAATGTAGAAAAAATAATAATGAATATAGCCAACAACTTTTTCCTTAGAAAATATTCAAAAATTCTTTGAAACATACTGTTAGACATATGAATAAAGAAATTTTAGGAGTGCCTGGGTGGCTGTCAGTTAAGCATCTGCCGTCAGCTCAGGTCATGATCTCAGGCTCCCTGCTCAGTGGGGAACCTGGTCCTCCCTTTCCCTCTGCCTCTCCTGTCTGCTTGCTCTCTCTCTCTCTCTCCCTCTCAAATAAATACATAAAATCTTAAAAAAAAGAAAAATTTTATTAAACAGTGAGCTTATGTTATATCCATGGTAGCACATGGTAGCACATATTAGCCTGTTCAACTTCGTTTGCCACTGTGCTGTTGTCCCACTTCCAAAAGGGCTCTACCTTGCCTTATTCTTGCCTTTCCTGTAGGAATGGAATATTTTATCCAGCACTGGGTATTTCCTACTCTTTCTCTTTCCAAGCTTCAATCCATCCCATATGCCAGATTAAGTATTGGTGCTGAATATCCTTCTCCTCTCTGGTAAGGCATTGGCAACAAGAGGGTGCTTTCTCAGACATTCTATGGTGCTAATTAATTGTGCCTCTATCATGCCAATGTACCCTCTTTTCCAATGTATTGTGCCATTTATCAGAGGGTATTCAAATTATCTACCTGCACATTTGTCTACTCTATTAGAACATAGGCTTATTAAAAGCAGGCTGAGGGGTGCCTGGGTGGCTCAGTGAGTTAAGTATCTGCCTTTTGCTCAGGTCATGATCACAGGGTCCTGGGATCAAGCCCCGCTTTGGGCTCTCCCTCAGCCCTTCCTCAGCGGAGAGCCTGCTTCTCCTCCTCTGCCTGCTGCTTCCTCTCCTCTGCCTGCTGCTCCCCCTACTTGGGCATGGGCCCACTCTCTCTCTCTCATAAATAAATAAAATTTTAAAAAATAAATAAAAGCAAGACTGATATCATTATTTTCTGAAGAGCCAATGAATGAATTAGACTGCCAATTCATTCCCCAGGACCTGTATCTCTCCTTTAGTTGTCCTTTTAATTACTTCTTATTCCCTAACACTGCATTTGCCCTTAATGTCCTATCTGCTTGAAGACCAATGTAATGGATATTATTTTTTAATCTCCTGTAGAAAAAAGTACTGGCAAATTATTTTCCACTTCAGCCCTGAGACATACGTAGCACAGGTTTTGTTAGACACCAGGAACCATTGTTTTCAGCATGTTCACCTGTCTGGTTCCAAATATTTATTGCCTTAAGGCCATTGCATTACTTGGAAAGTGAACTTGTCTCTTGATGGTTATGCTATTAAAAGAGAGCCTGTTTTTCTGGATCCTTCCAGGTCCCAGAATTCCATTTGCCTTTGGGGTCTTAAGCTATAGGTTTCTTTCTTTCATTTCTACCATTTCTTTGCTGATGGTATCTTCTTGATGACACTCTTGCCTAATATGTCAGAGCCATGTCTTTGGCTGGAATGCACAGCTGGGTGCAAGCAGCAGCAGGTTCTATTTGTTTAATTGTTTGTTCCAAACAGCTAGAATAATTTGTTAAATGGTCCCTCTGCGTCTATGTCTCATGTAAATCCAAAATTGTGGTGCGATTTCTGCTGAGTCTGTGCAAGGCATACACTTTTAGAAATCTGAGCTACTCAAATGAAGGAAATGTAGAATTACTGAAATTTGATAACCCTTTCCTTCCAGAGTAAACTTGATGTTTTACTGTTACATTAGGTTCTGACGTAATTATAGCAGAAGCTGTGACTACTCACCCTTTAGGTCACTGGCCTGGTCCCTTTCTGATTGTGGGATCTTGCTCAAAGTTAGCAGGCAGAAGACCAGAAGCAGAGGGGGGCGGGCAATGGCCCAGGGGTGTCCGCCAACAAGTGACATAAATTCTCTACCTACCTTCCACCCTGGAAATAGATTTGGAGATATTTTTAAACATTCACACAGAAGGCCCTGGTATGATTGAACCCCAAATGCCCAAAACTGTGTCTCACTTATTAATTCAACTTCCCCATTATTAATTCTCGACTGCCCAAATAAACTACTTGTACCCAAATCCTTGTTTCATGATCTGCTTTTAGTAGAATGAAAATTATTCAAATTCATCCAAATGGATAGAAACAACGAAAGCTACCACTCTAACAAGCCCCTAAATATTCATATGTCAGTAGATTGTGGGCCAGGATCGTAAATCTTACTGTCAAGGGAAAAGGATCAAATTTATTGTCCCCCTCACCGTATGTGCTATGAAATGTGCCCTATATCTCTTATACATGGTCTTATGTATTCCTACATGCATGTATTCCTCCTGGAGTCAATGTAAGAATTAAATGAGTTAATGAATATAAAGTGTTCGGTTTAGTGGCTAGTTATTATTACTATTATATACTTCTTATAGATAAGCAAAGTGAGGCTCAAAGGTATGGAATGTGTTTTCCAAGGCAGTGCGTAATTGTTCCAAACCCAGCTCTGCCTAATTCCAATGTCTACCACCCTCTGCATGCTGCTTCCATTTCCATGATGGCCCAACCCATTGTTGAGTATTGAAAAGAATAATTAATTTACAAATGTGAACAGCCTTCTTCTGAAATACCAGATATACTCCTAGGCTCCTTTCAGCATTAAAATAATACCTGTCCTCATTTAAATAGGCTGGCACCCCTCCCATGAATCATCATGCAGTATGTTTTTCTTTAAGATTTCCACTATAAAAGAGCAGCCTTCACCAAATTCTCCACTGGCAGGGATATCTTTTAAAATGTCAAATCTCTAAGGAAAGAAAATAGATCCATCTCTATTTCTGTCTCCTATCCTAACAAAATCCAATTATGGTGGCAATAACTGCTCATCTGCTTACTATCAAGATTAGCCAGTATTGGACTATTCAAGATGACAGATGATTCAAGTGTCCCCACATTACCCTTAGAAAAGAGCCTATATTTCTGGCTAACTTTAAGGCAAACTTTGAATAATTATTCTGAAGATATTGCAATCTACATTTATATCTTTCATCTAACAGACAGAACACAACTAGTTGATCTGATACAATAACCTTAATGTGTTCTTTTTTTCCATACGTTGGAGGTAAATTTTTATTCCTGTTTAGAGACTCTGCTGAGGAAGGTGAATTAATCCTATATCTTTGACCCGAGGGATCTGTCTTTTCTCTGGGATTGCTGTCATTGATTAAGCTAAGGCTTTCAGAGGAAAGGAATACATGTTTAGCTAGCCCTAGGGTCTTGTCTTGGGATCATAGTGATATTGATACTTAAATAATTTCCCTCACAAAAATAATAAAAGTTATTAAAGAGTATCTGGAAAATATAGATTGTTAAAAGAAATAATTTTTTTCTTTTTTTAAAGATTTTATTTATTTATTTATTTGGCAGAGAGAGAGGGACACACAGGGAGAGAGGGCACACAAACAAGGGGAGTGTGAGAGGGAGAAGCAGGCTTCCCGCTGAGCAAGGCTAGATCCAGGGACCCTGGGATCATAACTTAAGCTGAAGACAGACACTAACCACCTGAGCCACCCAGGTGCTCCTAAAAGAAATAATTGGTGGAAAGGGGATGGTAGGTCAGTCATCTACCATCCCCTTCATGAAAATACATTCACTTTGATATGCCCCAATCAATATATTAATGCATTTCTATTACAACAATCACTCTGTGTACTCAATTTTGTATTTTTCTTATTTAACTCAATTTTGTCTCATAAACATTTTTATTATATACTCTTTTAAACATAACTTTCAAAGTATTTGCAAGGTCTAATTGAGTAGATAGACATGGCTCACTCAGTGGTTGATGTATGATTGGATATTTAGGTGGCTGCCACATTTTTGGTATTATAAATAATGATACATATTTTCTGTATTTAGAGTTATTAGATCAGACTCAAATCTTCAAAATAGAATTAATAAATCAAAGTCTTAAATAAGTTTAAGCTTCTGATAAACATTATCAACTTAATAACTTTAGCTCAACTCTTGGGAAAATGTTGAATTTACCAGTTTGTCTAATGTTTCTTCCAAAACTTTTGCCTCCTACCTGTCTCTCCCTCTGTTGTCCATCTTTCTTCATTTCACACTCTTGTCACAGCCCCTAGCCTTGCCTGCACTTGTCCACTGATCTCAGGTCAGCCTCTCTTTCTTCCTCCATGCCCATTTCCCCATGAGATATCTCTCCTGATTCTCTTAACAGTCTTGAATCTCCTTCCCTTGAACACTTGCTCTCTATAGGTATCTGTCATTATATGATTTCATGTATTACTCCTAAAACCATTTAAGTTTTAACAAATACCCTCTATATTTTAATCCAATAGGAAATGTGGAAATTGTCCACTTGTGATCAAAACCGTGGAAAAGAATTCAGGACAAGAAACACTGTTGGTGTCATTTACATTATACTACATAGGAAATTGCCCAGTCTACCTACTGATTACAAAAGTCAGTTTTGATGTATATTGACATTTTCTCAGGGTTTCTCTTCTTATGCGTACACATCAGTAGCATTTAAGCCAACAGAAAGTCTGCTTCTCAAGGTGGGAAAATGGGAGATACACTGTAGAATATTATGAGTCTTCTCTGTTTTGTAGTTTGTCAAGAACAGTCAATGATTGATGTGGCTGAAATTATCTGAACCAGCTTTGATTCATAATGTACTATTGATGGACTTCTAAACTCACTCAAATGTCAGGAAACAAGTTAGTGACTATTAGTATTTTCCTAGCAACAACCCATTTTTTGTTTCCCTCAACATGAAGAGAAAAATAAGAACAGAAAACTATTCAGCAACCTTTAAAATTTGTTATTATGCAACTAAAGTCACTTATAATACCAGGAAAGGTGGAAAACACACACACACACACACACACACACACACACACACACACACTAAAATGTTAGGGTGAATTTCAGACCATAATATTTGTCAGACCACAATTTGAAATGATTTCCTGGTCTATTCCCTAATCTAAACTGCTCTGAGATCAGTTTATAGTCTAAAATGTTAACAAATGATATGGAAAGCCATATTGAACTATAAATCATACAATTAAAGATGGAACATCCTGTGCTTATCTGATCTGGTTGCTAAGTACCCACTCTTTATGACTCAGGGACCCACATAGATCTGAGGCACCAGCTGTACTTCAATATAGCAGATTGGGGAGACAGCAACACCAACCTGTTGAAAATACATGAGGGGGAAACTGTCTCGGGATTTTAAGGTGGTTCAGGCAAATGAGGCATGAAAAACATATTTAACATTGAAACATTATGAGGTGATAGCCCAGTCAGGAACCATCTGGAATTTGCCTTGAGCTACCAAAGGATATTTCAGGCACAAAACATTCATTCCCTCCATGTGCTGAGAAATTACATTTTGCCTCTCCTGAATCCTACCCAGCATCTAAATATTACCAAAAAGGAGCAGACTGTTTAACTCACCATTTTTTTTTCCTATGCAAAAATATGTACATGTAGCTACAACTGCGGCAGGAAATCACAGTGGTCTCCGTATGGGTCTGGAACCTTGGCTCACAGTTATAACCAGCTGTATGACCAGCTTTCCATGCTGTAATTTGATTGAAAAGCCTTTCACGCTGCAATTTCTTCCCCTTATAAAATAAGTTCCTTCATGAGTGAAGGTTAAATAAGATGAAGTACAGAAAGTCTTTGGCCTAGTATTTAGGTGGCAATATATATGGACAATCAGTACTAACTATTACTACTATTCCTTTCAGGAAGCACATAGACGATGGATCTCAATTTAGAGCATTCTCTATTTAGTTCCGTTTGTTTCCCTGAACTCAGGCAGGAATATTATAGAGAAGTTACTGTACGTATTCACCATATTGAGAAACCTGTGCTTTAGAAGAAACATGCTAGCCTCCAGGCCTATCAGGCAACTCTATGAATAGTTAATGTTCAAATACTTTAAAAAAAGGGTAATTTGATAGCTAAGGATTGTGTTTCCAGAATTATACAGAGCTGAATTCAAATCTCTGCTTTGCCATTTACCACATGGGGCAAGCTACTTTACTCCTTTACGCTTCAATTTCATCCGAAAAATAGGGATGATAATGGTACATACCTTTTCATGTCTTGTGAAAACATATGAAATAATTTATCTAAGTTGTGTAAAGCACAGGTCTGAGATATAATAAATCCACCACAAATGTTACCTGTTTTTATGTTAGGAACCCAAGGAGTGGAAGGGGAGAAGTTTAAACAGGTAGAACTATTTCAAAGAATTACCTTCTACTTAATTGCCCTTTAAACAATAATTGTCTATCAACTGATAAAATTAGCAACATAAAGTCATCACATCTTTGATATGTATACAAATATTTTTTCATTCTAGATTCTTGCATATTGGACTATTATAGAAGACTCCCATCCTGGATGGTCTGTTCTAATATAAGAAATTATTAATATTGGTTAAAGCAAGAACTTCCATGGATATTTTATCCACAGATAAGGATCACTATTATCTGAAACAGTACTCGTATAAAATCAGCCAAACATTTATAAACTCACTTACTTTTATTATTTTTTCCCCTCCAATGTCTCATTTTTTTTTTAAGGGAACTGAACTCTTATTACCTACTAGTTCCTTCCTCTTCCAAGAATCTTTGATTCTACATTTCAGTTCCTGCAGAACAAACTAAGCTATGACATTTCCAGGTGAATTCTACTTTAAAAAAAAAAAAAAAAAACATCTACTGCAATGTTTGGCCCATTTGTACCCGAAGCCACTGAATTCTCTCTGTCTTTCTTAATCCAAGGTGGCAATGTTTCTGCTGATTAAAAACTTGGGGAAACTTGTGTGTTTTCCATGTGTGTCACAGCGATTCCCTCCATCATACAAGAGGTTTCTCAATGGATCTTTCTTCAACGAGCTTATCTCCTTTTTTAGCTTTTGCTAAGGTGGATGAGAAGATCTAATTTTGTTCTCTTCAAATAGCCTTTTGCATGACTGGACAATGACTTAGAGGAAGAATTGGCTCAGAATTTCCCAAACATCAAGCTTTATTTATTTTTTGTTTAACAGGAGTTTCTCCATTTTGGTCTTCCCTCTCAAATCTTACTGCTAGCAACAGTGACACACAGGCCACACCATCAGTGTAATGCTTGGAAGTCTCCTGAATTTCAACATTTGTAAGTTTTGCTTTCCACACAACTTCAGGACACGACTCTGGTGAGTATTCTGCCATTGTATATATACCAAGGGTCCTCTTTCCTCTCACCTCCAGGAAGATATTTCTCATTTCCTTTTACACATTCACTAGCAGAGCCATTGGCCTCCATATTTCTCTTCACAGTCCAAGGCACTCTGGGGATTTTTCTAGTGTGGTTTTCAAAATTCTTTCAGCCTCTTCCCACCGCCCAATTCCTAGGCCATTTCCATGTTTTTAGGTATTTGTTATAGCAGCACCCCACATTCAATACCAAAAACGATTTGTTTTCAGTTCCTGTGGCTGCTAGAACAAAGTACCACAAGCTTGGTGACTTCATGATACAAATTTAACATCTCACAATTCTGTCTGTCAGAAGATTGACTGTCTCACTGGTGTAAAATCAATGCCTTGGCCAGAACGTGTTCCTTTGTAGAAATTCTTGCAGAGAATCTGTTTCTTATCTATTCTAGCTTCTTGTGGCTGCTTTCATTCCCTGGCTCATGACCCCTTTCTTCCATCTTCACCTCCCAACGGGGGTTGAGTACTTCTCATATTGCATCCCTCTGACCTTGCTTCTGTCATCCTTCTCTGACTCTGACTCATCTGCATCCCTCTCCTGTATAAGAAACCCTGTGATTTCTTTGGGCCCACTGGGACCATTCAGGATACTCTCACTATTTTAGCTTGGCTGAGTAGCAATCACAATGTCATCTGCAACCTTATTTTCCTTTTGCCATATAACCCAATATATGCATAGGTTCCAGGGATTAGGATATGAACATCTTCTTCTGGGGGTCCTTACTTCTGCCTTCGATAGCCTCTATTCCATTAAATTCAAAGTTATTAATGCCTTATAATTAACCTTTCCAGATAGTTTAATTCCTGATGGCTGTTAACAGCCTATTGAGTGGAGAACTGAGTAGGATAGGATTGACAAGGCAAGTTTGCCAAGCCCCAGCCTTTAGGCCTGCCTGGAGGTATATTAGAGTGTTCTCAGGTGACAGTTGAAGGCCTCAAACAAATTCCCACGCTTAAATCTCCTTTCTAATCTTCATTCTGGTTTCCTGGCCCATATGACCTTTTTATATTGAGACACTTTTCATATCATCATCATATCATCTCTCTCTCCCAGCCCCCTCTCTCCCGGTGTTCATATGTGTGTATGTGTGTGTGTAGAATGCAGAGCTTAGAAAATTTGGAAGAGAGGAATTAGAAAAGAAAGATGAATCCTGCCTAGCCACCAGAGTAAAAATTCTGACTCTTTGGAGAAGCACATTTACTGGGTTTCTTGAAAGGTCAAACCCAGGAAAATGCTGCATCTCAGATAACATCTAAGTTTATAATCATTCAAATTCATTCTCTCTAAAGACAGTTTGGGACACTTAGATTTTTCTTCATCCACATAACTTTTTCAACTCCTCCTAGGAGAATAGTGGATACTTATTGTAATTTTGATAGGTTAAGAGAGAAGGAAGATTTTTTTCCCCCTAAAATACCCTTATTTCTTTTTGGTTTTACCTTATAAGAAACATTTAAAAACAATGGGCTTATATGTATTTTAAAGAGATAGTAATGATATTAAAGAATCACCTATAATATAGAAGTTTATAATTTCAGAATGTGTTGGGTTCAGAATGTGTGGTAGTCAACTTGAACCAAATTTAGCATACAGGATCTAGTGAGTTCACCATGATCAGCCATTGATCAGCCATTCATTTCCCCCAAATACAATTTTGTCCATGTGTTCTGACACAGTTCGTTATGAATAACTTTGGTCATGTTCTAGGGTACTGATTAAAAAAATCATAACATCAATCATTCATTTGAGTAATATCATAAATTTTTCATGTGAGCCAGCAGTTATTTATTAATTGTCAAAGCTTTAAGAAATAACTCAATCTTTTAAATATTATTTCATATTTAGGTATATCCCCCCCACAGAATACTATATTGATTTATCTGGTGTCTATACTTTTTACCTACTTGTCTGATTCTAAGAACAAGTCAGCTTTCATTCTATACTCATATCACATTCTTGTTTTAAACATCTTTCTTAAATCTAACCAATATGGGGAAATATACAAGCATTCATAATACAATTTTGGATTTACCTCATATTTCTCCATGCACGAGTTTGAAGTATTAGGGCTTATCTTACTAGATTGCAGTCATCTGTGTTAAAAGATTTTTACTGATAGGCCTAGATTAGTAAAGTGCAATCTTTTCTTGATTTTATGATTCCAACCATATACACTTCTGGGATGGAGATGCTTTCTGTATTTTCTACCCTTACTCTCATCAGCACTTTGATTTGTTTTGATTGTTGAAAGCAACTCATTTCTCTGTTACCTCTGTTTCTATTTGCATGGAAATCAAGAAAGAGAGCCTTGAGGGGCTTACAGTAAAGACATTTAATCTTGGTGCTTGCAGACTCACAGAAGTCACTTTGAGAAAATGATTATAATCCCTATCCTTGAGTTTCCTCACTTTCCCTTTGCTCTTAAACTCCTACCTATCTTAAATTTATCACAGAATGACCCACAGGAGTTTTATATTCCCCGTGGACTGAAAGTGGTAGAAATTCTTGCTCTATAAATTCATTTTAGTGCTATATAAACCATTGCTAAATATGTAAATAAAAATACCTTAGATCCAACACTGGCTTTCAAAAATGAATTTCTACTACCCAACACTCTCAGAGATTTGAGTATTGCCTGAGAAAATTGGTCTGCTTACTCACTGAAACATTAGAGCCCCTGAGTTAATTATTTTGTACCAAAGGGTATTGTGAAGGAGTTTTAGAATTGCTTCATTGATTTTAGCCAATATGAATTTTCTACAAAAAGCTCAATAAGTGTCTAGCTATTGGAGATCTGAATCAGGGTGGGAAATTGCAATTTGATGTTCTTGTAAACAGAGTAGATTTTTAGATTTTCCCCTTGAATAAGAAACACATATAGGGAGAATCTGGGCTACTTAAAATATAATTCCATGTGGCCTAAAGGACACAGTCACCACAATTTCATTAACTCATTAATCTTATTCAGGTATAAACTGGCAGACTTGAGTCACTCAAAAATAGATTTTACTTAACTGCCAAACAAATATCACAAGATATTTACTCAACTATATTGAAAATATATTCATTATTACTAATATATAAGTCTAAGGCCATAGCTTTAGGATCATAAATTTATGGAAATGAATATACTAAGATAAATAAGTAAATAAATGAGAAAATCATATTCTTCATTGCTTCTGTTTTGAACTCTTCAAGCACCAACAGTCAACTGGCCTCAGGGCCAGAAATAGAAAACAAAATACCTTAGCATCAAAGGACTTGCCCATCAAAATGGTTTATAGTGGCCTCTGTTGCGTCTAGAAGGCAAAAAGAACTGTAGTTATCTAATGGGTTATTCTGGTATATCTTACACTTGTTCTTTGAACCACAGAGTGGACAAATTATAGAATTGACAAACTGATGAATGACCACTGATAAGAAATTATTTTAAAAAGCATTTTTTATTGCACATGTATTATGTACAGGGACCCATACTAGGTGCTAGGGAAGATACAGACATTAATAAGAACAGGAAATTAATAATCAAAGTCACCACAAATAATTCTCATCTAAGAGAAAGGGAACTGTTCAGCATGACACTGATATGCACATTTTATGACATGGCCCCCAACAGGGTAATGGAACAATGGGAGCAAAGTGTGTAGGAATCTGAAAGGAGACCATACAGTTGGATGAAAAAAAAGGTCAGTTTTAGACTTCAACCAAGAAATAGCATGTTGGTGTTAAAGAACACTGCCAGAAGTTGAATTAAGTAAAATAATAAGTATTCAACTCTGGCAAGAACACAGTGAGACCAATACAATCTTAAGTGATAGTGGAAATGTAAAGCCATGAAAAAACACAATGTCAAAAATATTTCTGGAAAACAATTTAACAAAATATGTGAAGATTCTTAACAGAGTTCATATTCTTGGACTCAGTAATTGAATGTATTCTCATGAAATAATCTGAAATGGTCAGAGATTTATGTATAAAACTCTTTGATGTCATCATAGTATTATTTATAATACGGGAAAAATGGAAACAATATACCTATTGAATAAAGAGTCATTAAATACATTATGGCACATCATTTATTGAAAAGTGATGAAATTACTAAGTAACACATATTTTAAAAGGAATCAATAAAATAAAAAGGCTCAAAACATGACATTAAATAAAAAATAAACAGAATACAAAACTATACATTTAGTGTGATCCCAATTTTGTAAAACATACGCTGGGAAAATATATCAAAATGTTAAAGGATGTTTTCTTGGACTGAGTTTTTAGAGACAGATTTTGTCTGTCTCTAAAGTTTATTGGTTTTTTTTTTTTTAAGATTTTTTTCTTTATTTATCTGATAGAGATCACAAGTATGCAGAGAGGCAGGCAGAGAGAGAGGAGGAAGCAGGCTCTCTGCAGAGCAGAGAGCCCGATGCGGGGCTCGATCCCAGGACCCTGGGATCATGACCTGAGCCGAAGACAGAGGCTTAACCCACTGAGCCACCCAGGCGCCCCTTATGCCTCCATCAGAAAGGATGAATACCCAACTTTTGTAGCAACATGGACGGGACTGGAAGAGATTATGCTGAGTGAAATAAGTCAAGCAGAGAGAGTCAATTATCATATGGTTTCACTTATTTGTGGAGCATAACAAATATCATGGAGGACAAGGGGTGTTAGAGAGGAGATGGAAGTTGGGGTAAATTGGAAGGGGAGGTGAATCACGAGAGACTATGGACTCTGAAAAACAATCTGAGGGGTTTGAAGTGGAGGGGAGAGGTGGGAGTTTGGGGTACCAGGTGGTGGGTATTATAGAGGGCATCGATTGCATGGAGCACTGGGTGTGGTGAAAAAATAATGAATACTGTTTTTCTGAAAATAAATAAATTGAAAAAATTTTAAAAAAAAAGTTTATTGGGAAGTGCTTTCAGATATATCTGCATGGAAGTGAGAGAAGCAGAATTAGATTGTCAGAGAAGCTGAACCACAATGTAGTTGCAATGGGTGCTTCCAAAGACTTCATAAGGTGTTCTGGAACTGGAACGACCAGTCAGAGTTATTCTAAGTTTAGGCAGTGGAACCAGAACTTTGTACAACTGCATGAGCCAGCCATTGGCTGGAGCTACCCCCAAAAGGGAATGTAACCTTGGTAAGGCAATTGCCAGCTGAGTACAATTGCAAGTGAGGGGCAAAACTTTGAGCTTTCAGCAGCCACATTCCAAAAACTGGGACATGAGTACACAGCCCTGAAGAAATGATTGGGGCACATGACAACAGTACCTATTACAAATGATCATTTCTAATTGTGAGAAATTCCAATGATTTTTATCTTAGTTGTGCAATCAAAAATTGATCATTATATCTTAATAAGAAGATACTAAAGTGTCAGGTCATTTGGAGCTCTTCTTTGAATTTCCTTAGTTTTCCAAAACAGCAGGTAAAAGAGAATCAGAGCTTGGCTCAGTTGTTTTCACCAGACATTATTTGCATAGAATTGCAATTCGACAGAATTGCTTTTTTTTTTTTCCCCCATAAGGACAAGGATGACACTTTATGGAATATAAAAGTGAGATTGTGACATGGTCTTGTGTTTTTAATGACTAAATATTAGCTTCAAATATCATTATAAAGCTTTTATCTGAGAGTCAGTCATTGCTACCCATTCAGGATTATGGCCTGAGCCATGAAGAACAAATGAATTTGAGATGAATTTGAAGAGTCAATTTGAGGTGTCCTCTGGCTCCACTATTACTCCTCAAATATCTCAGCCTCAAGACATCCTTTCTGATATTTTCGTAAATATTTGTGCCTCAATTAGTACCACACATCACTAAACTTTTATGGCATTTAGGTCACATAATACTACAGCCAGTACTGAAAATAGACAGGTCGTCTGTCTGTCAGACCAGGCCAGGAAATGGGAGAGATGAATAAATGGTGATTAACACATTCTTTCATTCTACCAGTTTTTGCTAAGGATGAGCTGTGGCTAAGAAGACATAGTGCATTGCCTGCTAACATTAGCTATTAAATAATTGTATTATTCAAGTGGGAAACAATGAAAAATTCTGAATTAACTAAGAGTTGCTTATGGTGATCTCACCTCTTTCTTATTTTCCTGAGAGACAGTAACACTGACCTTGTTAAAAAGTGTGGAATGACAGTGATGACAACAGGCAGAGAGCCCAATTCAGGAGACAAGAATTGAAGATAAAAAGGATACCATATCTGAAAATTATCTTTGGTTCTCATAGTAATTTTTGTTTCCTCTCACTGTTCCTAAAGTCAATGTTTTATGTATGGGCAGGTCTCTTTTGGTCTCAATTCCTACTACAGGCAGGAAGCTTCTCAGCCACAGCATAGCTAAGATGGTTTCTTTCCTTCCCATTCTAGAGAAGGGTGAATATCCTGTAGCAGCAGGGGTCATACACTTAGGGTAAACAGCTGGTCTACACTGAGTGGGAGAGAGTCTTCCTGACCTCACATGATTCCATCTCTTCCCTCAGTGGGACTGAATGCTGCCTGATCATTAATTCTTTTTCTAAAAAATCCATCAGCCACAGTGACTAGGATTAACTATGAGGATCTGTTCCCTTAATTTTAAACTTTTATTCATTATTTAGATGGAGCTTTGAGCCTGCCTATTCTTCCTTGGGAGAATGAATGTTACGCTGTATAGTAACATATGGAGTAACCTTTTCCAAAATGTCACACACTGGAAGGGGAGCAATTTTCCATATTCCCAAGCTCTTTTTTTCTGTGGAATGGTAACCAAAAGACCTTCTACCAAGAACAAGTTATCAACCTCTGATAGTTCTGATTCTTCCCACAAGGTAATAGATAAGAGCTAGAGGAATCAGATGACTGAAAATTCACCCACAAGACTCCAGATAAATGTTGCAGAGCCTTGTTAAGTAAAATTCATTTAGGGAGATTTGGCACCAGATGCAGCTGGGTATTATGTTCTTATTTGATTTCTGACATGGTTTGCCCATGATATTTGAGACATTTTTGCATGTTCAAACAAGCTGAGGCAGCCTGGGGCCAAAACAATTTTAAAGAAGCGATTTCAGCTGAAGGACAATCTAATTCTGGGCAAACCTAAATGTCATAGGCTGGAAGTACAAGCTTCTAAAATACATAATAAAAACATTCAGTCGCTATTGGTTGTTTGCTATTTTTCAGTTAAAGTTTTTAAAAAATGAAATTTTGGATGAGGTCAACTTAGTTAACTTAGTGTTTGGTAGATACAAACTGAGATACACAGAAATGCCCAGTTGATGGCAGATCCAAAGAGTGGATTTTGGTGAATGGAAGACATTGATTTAATACTAAGTAGTATTGGGAGCCAAATAAATAAAATGTTTATGAAACAGATCATTAAAGTTATTCTTTTAGATGCCAGCTACAGGAAAATACTGCTGACTCTTGAACAACATGAATTTGAACTGCATGGGTCCACTTATGCATGGAGTTTTTTAAGATTAAATACATTACAGTACTACAAATTAATTTTCTCTTTCTTATGATTTTCTTATTAACATTTTTTCCTCTAGCTTACTTTATTGTAATATGAAATATGATACATGATACATATACACCTAAAATGTGTGTTAAACAATTGTTTATGTTATTGGTAAGGCTTCTGGCTAGCAGTACACTATTAGTAGTTAAGTTTTATGTGAATTTTTGACTGCATAGGGGTCAGAGCCCCTACCTCTCACAGTGTTCAAAGATTAACTGTATTAAAAAATAGAACTTCCCTATTACCCTGCCATTGCACTACTGGTTATTTACCCCAAAGATACAGATGTAGTGAAAAGAAGGGCCATCTGTACCCCAATGTTTATAGCAGCAATGGCCACAGTTGCCAAACTGTGGAAAGAACCAAGATGCCCTTCAACGGACGAATGGATAAGGAAGACGTGGTCCATATACACTATGGAGTATTATGCCTCCATCAGAAAAGATAAAATACCCAACTTTTGTAGCAACATGGATGGGACTGGAAGAGATTATGCTGAGTGAAATAAGTCAAGCAGAGAGAGTCAATTATCATATGGTTTCACTTATTTGTGGAGCATAACAAATAGCATGGAGGACATGGGGAATTAGAGAGGAGAAGGGAGTTGGGGGAAATTGGAAGGGGAGGTGAACCATGAGAGACTATGGACTCTGAAAAACAATCTGAGGGTTTTGAAGGGATGGGCGGTGGGAGGTCCGGGTACTAGGTGGTGGGTATTATAGAGGGCACGGATTGCATGGAGCACTGGGTGTGGTGCAAAAAATAATGAATACTGTTATACTGAAAATAAAAAATAAATTAAAAAAAAAGAAAGATTAACTGTATTATTATTTATTATTTTTATTAAGACAGAAGGAGAAGTAGAGGGAGAGAAAGAATCTTTTTTTTTAATGTTTTTCAGTGTTCTAAGACACATTGTTTATGCACCATCCCCAGTGCTCCATGCAATACATGCCCTCCTTAATACCCACCACCAAGCTCACCCAACTCCCCATCCCATCCCCTCCAAGACCCTCAGTTTGTTTCTAAGAGACTTCAGTCTCTCGTGATTCATCTTCTCCTCTGATTACCCCCAACTCACTTTTCCTTTCCTTCTCCTAATGTTCTCCATGTTATTCCTTATGCTCCACAAGTAAGTGAACCATATGATAATTGACTTTCTCTGCTTGACTTATTTCACTCAACATAATCTCCTTCAGTCCCATCCATATTGATGCAAAAGTTGAGTATTCATCCTTTCTGATCGAGGCATAATATCCTAACCAGGCCCCATGTCCAGCGTGGAGCCCAACTCTGGGCCCAATCTCCCAACCCTGAGATCATGATCTGAGCAAAAATCAAGAGTCAGATGCATAACAGAATGAGTAATCCATGTGTCTGGATCAATTGTATTTCTAATTCAAATTACCTGATAGTATTGTTGGTTAAAGAATTCAGCTCTGTGGAAGCTGAGCTAAAAGTAGGGAACTTGCATTTTTATGATGTCTTATAGTTGCCAAGTGCCTATTTGGAAAAAGAGGGGACATAAACACAGAAAGCTTTTCTGTCAATTGCTTGGGGGTCATAATTTCTAAGTGTTAGTCCCATATTCATCACCATAGCAGAAATGGCTTGCTTTTTACTAAACTCTGTGAGGATTGTTTTGTTTCGGCACATAATAAGATATATCCTGGCCTCTCTTGCATTCAGATGTAGCCAAAACTAAAGTCTAATAATAAAATATGAACATAAATGCTATGTACATTGGTCTTGCCCATAAACTTGTGTAAATTTTTTTTCCCCTTCTGTCTCCCTGGGATGGGAATCATAGTGACCTTGAAGGCCACATGTAAAAGATTCTAGAACCACAACATAGAAGGACCTGGGTTTTTGGAGTACTCTCCACCAATCACCCTTTTGAATTTTATGTGGTAAACACTGTACTTGAAGCCACTAAGAGCTATGGGTTTTTCTTTCTTTCTTTCTTTTTTAAAGATTTTATTTATTTATTTGACAGATGGAGATCACAAGTAGGCAGAGAGGCAGGCAGAGAGAGGGAAGGAAGCAGGCTCCCCACTGAGCAGAGAGCCCAATGCAGGGCTCAATCCCAGGACCCCGGGATCATGACCTAGGCCAAAGGCAGAGACTTTAACCCACTGAGCCATGCAGGTGTCCCGGGTTTATTCTTTATAGTAGCTCACATTATCTTATTGAATGTGTTCAGTTTTTCCATGACTGAAGTCAAATTACTTAACTTTACTACACCTCAATTATTTCCTCAATAAAATAGGAATATTATGAATAACACCTCAAAGAGTTGTTGGTAGAATGTGTAAAATACTCTCACAGGTCAGCTGTGCGGTAAGCTCACAGCAAATGGTAGCTGTTATTATCACTCCCACTGGGTGCATAGTTCATGTTCAGCATCAGTGTTAGACATTTACATATTTCATCTCATCTAATGCTCAAAACAACATTGCAGTGCAGGCATTATCACTGTCACTCTGTGCATAAGAATAATTATGATAGTAAAAAAATAATGGTCAATTTCCACATCTCAATACTATTCCAACAACTTCACATGCACTAATATAGAAACAAAGTAGGTAGGATTCTGAGGTAGGTTCTGTTATTATTCCCATTTCATAGATGCCACAAAGCATAACAAGACCAGTTCCATCCAGAGCCAGTCCTACAAATTGGGCTGGTCTGGTATGGCATTATGAACAGCCATGCAATGTGGCCTATTCTAAATACTGCTATCATGTAGAGTCCTGTTTTAAACATAAAATGTTCCAAATTCCCACAAAATCTTGCCAACTAGGATATGTGGATGGCTTTTGCCAAGGCCTTCAATTTCTATGAATCTTTGTGGTGGGTATTGCTTTTAACCCAGACAGATCACTCCTGCAACAGGGACCTAGGGCAGGTACAGTGAGACCAGATTTTTGCTTCTATGTCTCTGTCATTAGGCCTAAGATGAGTCATCACTGAAGGCCTGCAAAGCATCCTGGTTCCTGACTTTTGGGGAGGCGTGGTTCTAGAACATTAGTGATGTTTAATAATTTAAGTGCAGATGTTCCATGGGCTGTAAATGCAACCAATTAGCTGAATTTACTTTTTCTCATGAGAAATATTATGACGCCACAACGGTTGTGAATCTCTTTGCCTCATAGCTCTTGCGTAAAAAGTCCATTCTATTGGTAAATGTTTTTCCTTTCATAAAAGCAGAGGTTTCCTTCTGCAGAAAGCTGCATTTAAGTTATCCATTGAACATTACAGACTGAGTGATTCATTGTCTAAAATATATGATTGAGTTTCATCATTTTAAGAGTGAGTTCATTATCTGTCTCCTGCTCAATCTCAGTGATAAAAATAGTACAAAGAATAAGATGTGTTGAAATAGAACACAGTATTTTTCTGTTCTTCAGAAATACTATGGCCATAGTCATTCCATCAGTCCTCCAACATTTACACAGCAAAGAGTTATTACTCCACTATCATTTAAAGGTACAATTAAGCTTTAAGGTAGATAGAGAAAGGCTCCAGAAACTATCTAGGTTACACGAAACTATTATTAAAGGATGTATAAAAAAATAAGGTCATGTACTAAATACTGTAATATTTTTATTGTGTTTTTCTAAAACTGTGAGTGAGTATGTGTTTGTTTTGAGAGCCAAAGACCTTTTATGGTTAGATCATACAATTTTAAAACTCTAGGAGTGACTGCAATCCTGTAAGCAGAGCCAAAACTAGCCAAACTAGCTTAGAAAAGAAGAGTCACCCATAGTCTATTTTGTCACCC
Source organism: Mustela putorius furo (assembly GCF_011764305.1). Lineage (NCBI taxonomy): Eukaryota > Metazoa > Chordata > Mammalia > Carnivora > Mustelidae > Mustela > Mustela putorius. The sequence goes on from NW_025421341.1 coordinate 26,832,051, forward strand.
ACAGAAATATAAGTTCAACTAATTGCTCTTGCTCTAGTTTTGAGGATGTTTTAAAAGCAGCAAGTGATAACTGACATACTGCCAAGTGCCATACAGAGATGGTCTCCCATAGTTTATTTTCACCTAAAGCTTCTCACTTTACAGACTTATATTTCACATTCTTTGACAACCCAAACTATCCAAGGATGAGAAATCTTCCTTGCCTTCCTTACAGCAAGCAGACTGAGTGTCTGGACAACACTGGAATACGATACTCACATCTTCAAGAAGAAGACCAAACAAGGTAGTAGGCTCCAGTGCTTAGTTCACAAGACTCAAGTAATTGTCCACCAGGGAGCCAACAGCAAAGATAGCATTCTCGTTCACACAGGTCCCTACAGTCTTTAAGCAGATCTTATGATCCTGCTGAATCACAACGTCCTCGTCCATTGTCTGTAACATGGTGGGTTGAAGTTAGGCTCAAACACCATCCATGATGGGATGGAATTAGAAAATTTGAAGCATATGAAAGATGAGTGAATATGCACTGCTAACACTGTGGCCATTTCCTTAGTAGGATCCTGGGTATACCTTTAGAGTACACAGTAGAATTCTGGGGTTGATGCTTGGGTTGATGCTTTCAATATGTCACTTACCTTCTCTGTGGCTCCATATCCTCATCTGCAAACATGGTAACAATAATGCCATAATTCATAATGTTGCTGTAGAAATAAACAGAATCAAATACATGAGTTTAGAATAATACCTGCCCTAAAATAAGTGCTTGATGAATCTGTGAAAAAGGAATACATCTTATTAAAAATAATGCATTAATTTGGAAGGATGCTTTAGTTTCAAAAGGTGTGAAAGAGGTAATAGGATGTTAATAATAAATGCATTCTAGACCTTCCCTACTAGAGACCACATATTTAGAAATTAAAAACCAAAATGACAAGAGAGGCAAATATCTTCCATTTCCCACTTGTCTTTGTCTACCGGAGACATGTTTTCAGGGGAGAAAGAATAATCGAGGTATCAGTTCCAAATTCTAACAATTAAGATTACTTTGGGTGAGTTCCTTATTTTAAATGCAACTTGCCTCTTACAGGAACTTACTTTACCTTGTCAGCTTGTTTTAACTAACTCATTCAGATAGTTTGGGTTGACAAAGAATGTGAAATATAAGTCTGTAAAGTGAGAAGCTTTAGGTGAAAATAAACTATGGGAGACCATCTCTGTATGGCACTTGGCAGTATGTCAGTTATCACTTGCTGCTTTTAAAACATCCTCAAAACTAGTAAGTATGAACAAGAGCAATTAGTTGAACTCATATTTCTGTGGGTGACAAAATAGAGTATGGGTGACTCTTCTTTTCTAAGCTAGTTTGGGACTTTCAGGCTGCTTTAGGTCACATTTCTGGGGCCTTGTCTGGATCAACTGGGCTGAATTAGCCATATGGACTTATCCTACAGCAGGCTAGCCCAAGTTTACTGAAATAGTGTACATGGGGTCTTAGAGCAAGTGGAGGCATTAAAGGTATTTTGGGTTCTAGGCGAGCACTGGAACAATGTTGTTTCTGCAATAATCTCTTGGTCAAAGCAAGTCACAAGACCAGCCCAGATTTAAGGATTGAAGCAATAGAATCCACTGCTAGTTAGAAAGAGCTACAGACTTACATCACAAAGGGTGAGGGTAGAGGCAAGGGAAGAATTTGAGGTCATTTTTGCAACCTACCAAAGGTCACTCAATGTCGTTCCTATATTATAAAGCAGAGTGCTGAAGATTTAAAAAGAGGGTCCCCCAAGATAGGAGAGCATCAGAGGCTATCTTGCAAATTGGCTGGGAGTCTCAGAATCTTTAAATATCCTAATTTTTCTGGTACCTGGTTGCATTCTACTGTCTAAAGTGAAGCAGTATTTTGTGTAAGTGGAATTACTGCTTGGATCAAAACAAGCATGTGTATATATGGTCTACTCTAGTTCATCCCATGTGACTGCAGAGTCAAAGAGATCCATAATTTTGTTGCCATTAAATGAAAATTAATGGCAACAAAATTATTAAAATATAGATAATAAATTATTTGCATACCATTGCTATTCCTTCAGTTGGATCAACTAGGAGATAACTTTTCATAAACTATTTTCCCACATTAGAAAAAAGAGACAGAACAATGTCAGTAATACGGTGTATTAACCCATTAATACAATATAATTTTCTGGGGTAAGGAGACATCTGCAGTGAGTACCTTTAGAACTTTCCTTTTTGGGTTTACATAATTATACTGTAAAACTTACTAAGATTTATATTTAGAATTTCAGCTTTTAGCAACCTCATCTATCAGTCTGCAGACTACAGGGTCAAGACCCTTTGTAAGAGGCTTCATGAACATACAAAGTTAAGGTGGTTATTAATGCTTCTAGCTGAATAGCATGAACACCTAATGAAATCAAAAATCATTCTTTATGACACAGATGGACAGAAAATATGACCTTCAAAAGTTTAGAAAATGTCAGGTTCTTTAAAATGAAATTGTACTGGAAATATAAAAAGCTAGAGGTAGTCCAGAAAAATAGTAGGAGAAATCAACAATGTTTGCTAAAGTAACTAGAAAAAATTAATCATACAGTTGTCCCTGGATCTTCTCTTGGACATGATAAATGTAGGTAAGATTCTCTTTGTTTCTTCTGACCAAAATGTACAGAGGAGCAAGTAGAAATTCTTTAGAAGTTTATCAGAGATGAGATGAAAATGAGATGAAAACAACCCAGGTAAATTAAAATTGCAAAATGTTATAGCTGAAAAGATTTGCAGAGTCCAGATTATTTAATCCCTCATTTTAAAGTCAAAAAACTGAAACTCAAGAGAAGTTACTTGCCCAACATTTGCACAGCTGATGGGTGACTAATCTATTCCTTAAGAACTGATTTTACTATACTTCCCCTAGGGCAGGCATGTTCATAATTGCATCATAAGTTCCCAGTCATGCTCATCCAGATTTTATGGTGTTATTTTATCATATATGAAATATCTTAAATGAATTTCTGATTATTTTAATAGATCAGAATATGATGGGCTCATAACTGGAATAAAAAAAGGCTTTCTTGAACTTCTGGTTTAAATCTCAATTCACCCCATTACTGAGTTTTGGCAGGTGTGGTTTGGCAAACTTGGGTTACTTGAAAATGCAGGAAATGCTTCAGTTACATCTCTCTTCCACTTGAGTCCTCACTCTGCTTCAGACCAGATCAATGGGCTACAGATTCAGGCAATCACATGAGCAAAAGGGCCTTGAACCTTTCATTTGTTTCCTGGAAAGTGGATGCTTAAAGTTTTCTTGGAAGCCCTTGAGTTGTTGATTTGCAAGGACAAAGCCTTGCCCACTTGTAGGGAAAAGTCAACTAATTATGGTATTGGGTATCTCAAGTCTAGGCAGTTCCCATAATGTAAGGACTTCATCCCCTTACCCTCCAGAAGCACAGCTCTTTGCTGCAGTAGCTGTGTGATTCCAGCTGGGGAAAATAGAAGAGAATGGGAGAAAGAGAGGATTCGAGAACTAAAAGGACAAGGGACAAGAATAAAGAGCAAGCACCATTTGACAAGCACTTTGGGTATTGGGAGGAGAATTGAGAATGAGTAGAAGGAGAAACAATGTTGTTTCTCAACATTGGACCCAATGTTGAGCATATTGGGCCCAGTTGAAGGAAGTAAAAGGATTCTAGAATGAGGAGTAACGTGAGAAAAGGAACATTATGTAGTGTGGTTATGGATCATATTAGTTCCCTTGGTCATTAGTTTATTAAAATGGATAAATAAATAATATAATTATTTTTATGATTATTGTTTGCTTGATGGAACTTCTTCATATGTAATACCTTTCACAGACTGGGCCTTATGGGGCCCCAGTTTTTATCAGATTGTATTACCTGTTGCTTTCCTAGTCTCCCACACCCATTTCTGGAGCTGCATTTCCTCTGCACAAACTCCTGTTCTTAGAAGTGGTTACTCATTGTGCCTCTGGCCCCACCCTTAACGTCATAAGGCAGTGCTGCTTCATATCTCTCTGTTGATGTAGAGAAATGAGAAGCAGCTGCATTATAGTACAGTTTAAAATAACTACTACCACAGGAAAAAAAAATAAAAATATAAGGATTTGGGAGGAAATGCATCTGTGGGAGACAGAGGAAATGAGAAGCCTGTGAAGTCCTGCTACAATTAAAAGGCTGATTCTAAATCCGAACTTAAAAACTCCTCGTTTTCTCTGAGTAATCATATGGCTCATATTCAGGATGTGTTAGCTTAGGCATCCTGCTTAAAATACACTTTGATTAATTCTGAATTATTCAGTGTTAATCAGGTATTGCTTCAAGTTATCTTCTTTGTGTTTCATGTCTCCAAAGTCACAAAGTTGAGTTCAAACGCTCCTGCATAAATTCAGCCCTAAATGAAATGTCAGCTCAGCTCTACCAGCACTTTACCAGACATCAAGGCTGTTAGAAATGCAAGGCTGGGTTGCCAAAGGGCATTTTGGAAAGAAAAGGAAACAATTTCTCAAAAGATGGATGCAATCTATCTGAGGGTGGAATTCTGCTTCAATGATTTTGATGCTACAGTGCTTAAAGGCAGTGCTGTTAATGGGCGATGGGACCAATGCTGTGTTTCTGGGAGGTGTAGAACAACACTGGTTTTTTGTTGTGGTTGTTGTTGTTGTTTTAAAATTTCTTTTCAGTGTTCCAGAATTCATTGTTTATGTACCACACCCATGTTCCATGCAATATGTGCCCTCCTTAATACCCACCACCAGGCTCACCCAACCTCCCACCGCCCGCCCCTCCAAAACCTTCAGACTGTATTTCAGATTCCATAGTCTCTCATGGTTCGTCTCCACCTCCAATTTGAGTAGAATGACAGCCCTGTTTTGGGATAATGCTCCAGCAAAAATATACTGAAGACAGCAAAATATTTGCCATTATCAAAGGGGATTCCCAGTGGAGCGATAGCGTGATGCATTGAGGAATATGATTTGGCATGGGTACCCCTGGGTCCAATGCTGATTCTACTTCTCACCAGCCATGTGGCTTGTACAGGTTGAGTGACTGAACTTCAGTTTAATATACTATTTGACATGTGGTAGATATTCAAGCATTGATAACTGTTAATACTGCTTTTTTAAATTTAAATTTTAGGTAGTTAACATACAGTGCTACAGTAGTTTCTGGAGTAGAATTCAGCAATTCCTCACTTACATACAATGCCCGGTGCTCATGATAACATGTGCCCTCCTTAATGCCCATCATCCAACTAATTCATCTCTCACCTCCTCCCATCATCCATCTAGTCCATCTCCCAACCCTCAGTTTGTTTTCTGTCATTAAAAGTCTCTTATGGCTTGTTTCCCTCACTCCTTTTTTTCTTTTCCCCTTTCCCATATAGTCATCTGTTTTATTTCTTAAATTCCATGTATGAGTGAGATCATTTGGTATTTGTCTTTCTCCAACTAACTTATTTCACTTACCATAATACACTTTAGTTCTATCCATGTCATTGCAAATGGCAAGATTTCATTCTTCTTGATGGATGAGTAATATTCTCATATATATATATATATATATATATAGAGAGAGAGAGAGAGAGAGAGAGAGAAAGGCTGCATCAGTTTGCATTCCCACCAGCAGTGCAAGAGCGTTACCCTTTTTCTACATCCTCGCCAATATCTGCTGCTTCTTGTGTTTTTAATTTTAGCCACATTGACAGGTATGGGATGGCATCTCATCCCATACAGTTTGATTTGTATTTCCCTGATGATGAGTGATGCTGAGCATCTTTTCATGTATCTGTTTGCTATCTGTATGTCTTCTTTGGAAAAGCATCTATTTGTGTCTTCTGTCCATTTCTTAACTGAGTTATTTGCTTTTTGGCTGTTCAATTTGATAAGTTCTTTGTAGATTTTGGATACTAACCGTTTATCAGATATGTCATTGCAAATATCTTCTCTCATTCCATAGGCTGCCTTTTAGTTGTGTTGATTGTTTTCTTTGCTGTGTAGAAGGTTTCTATCTTGATGAAATCCTAATAGTTCATTTTTGCTTTTGTTTCCCTTGCCTGTTGTGATGTGTCTAGTAAGAAGTTGCTATGGCTGGCGTCAAAGGGTTTCTGACTATGTTCTCATTTAAGATAGGTCTTCAGTCCACAGAGTCATTGTTTCAAGTGATGTGGTTCTCCCACAATGCTTTTGTATTGGATTGTAGTGCTTGGAAGAACTCATCTGATGGAAAGGTACATGGTCTCATGCATAAAAATAGGAATATCAGCTCCAACATCTTCCTACATGAACTGTCCTTATACTACAAGGAATTGAGGATGGTACTCGTGGCTAAAAGACACTGTGTGAACATGAAAGAGTCCTGGAAAGGACAGCTTGGCCTCAGAGTCTGGGACTGGAGACAAGCCAAGCTCCAACCCTTTTGCTCCATCCCTAACGCAGATGCAAACAGCAGGGAGCTGGCTCAGGAACAGCCTAAACCACAACTATGCAGCTTGAAATCAGGTTTACTCAACGAATTCTTGCTCTTACCAGCTTTTAAAGTTGATAGTAATGGCACTAAATATATAAGATCTTCATGTTTGTGCCTGAGAATGTTTCTTCTAGTCCTCTAACTCATAAAGTCATTAAAGAGCAGTTTCTACGTTAACGTCTTTTTCAATTTTGGTCATTCAGTTTATTCAGTGGAATGTGGTAACATATAAACTGAGTTTCATGGACCACAGTAATTCCTTATGCTGAAGTCGTGCCATTTCAAACCTGTTCCTCCCAATGACATTTTCGTTTGACACTTCTATCTTTATATTTTTTGGTTGGACAATTTATACTTGCCTTTGACTTCATTTGATTATATTTTTAAAGAGCAGCATACACTTTCTATCATGTCTCTTACTTCCTGAGATGATTTTTTTAAATTAATTTAATAAAACAAAGAAGAATTCACTGTTCACTCCATTCATAGATTTACTTCTCCTGGGCATTCTTTGTCCAGGTTCCTATCTATTTCTTGGCATCTCCCTGCTTAGCCCCTCTTCATATCCTAAAATTATTTTAGGAAAAGATACTCATCTTTCCTCAGTTATATAAACTGAGAGGCTCCAGGTACTTCTGCTCTAACACTAATCCTTAACACTTGATACATCACCAAAGTCTGTCCATTTTACTTGCTGAATATCTTTTTAAAAATAACAGCTTTATTGAGATATAATTCATATACCATAAAAATTATTCTTTTAAAGTGTACAAGTCAGTAATTTTTAAAAATCATAGAATTGCACAACCATTGCCACACTCTAATTCCAGAACATTTTTTTTTATCCCAAAATGAAACTCCATAGCCATGAGCAGTTATTCTCCCTGCATTCCCCCCAATGCCTGACAAACTTTAATCCATTATTTTCTCTTTGGGATTTGTCTATTCTGTATATTCAACATAAATGGAATCATACAATATGTGGTCTTTGGTGACTAGCTTCTTCTACTTAGCCTAATGTATTCAAGGTTCATCCACATTGTAGAATGTGTCAGTACTTCATATCTTTTTATATCAAATAATATTCCATTGTTTGAATATTCCACATTTTCTTTACTTATTCATCAGTTGATGGACATTTGAGTTGTTTCTGCTTTGGGGTTATTATAAATAACATCCATGTACCAGTTTTTGTATGAACATGTGTTTTCAGTTCTGTTGGGTAGATGCCTAGGAGTGGAATTTCTGGATCATATGCTAACTCTATGTTAACAATTTTGAGGAGCTGTCAAAGTTTTCCAAAGTTGCTGTACCATTTTACAGTCTCACCAGGAATGCACAAGAGTTTGACATGATGAATATTTAGGTCTCCAGACCCTCCTTTCTGTCTCACTATCAGTGTCTCAGATCCACATCTAACAATGTTATTTCAGATCCCCATCGTCTCCCACCTGGACTATGATGATCACCTGATTGGCCTGGTCAGTGGGGTTGGCTATCCATCTTCCCCACTCCCACAAGGAAGAGTTCTTTGTAAAACACAAAACTGACTAAATCACTCCATCCTATCAGTCCTCACACACCTTCCTGTTCCACTTCTAAAACTCATTGCTTATAATGAAGTATAGGAGTCTTTGGAGGCAACTTGAGATTATATTTTTACATTGGAATATGTTCTTTGCCTTTCACAGTCTCATCCAATAAATATTTATTGAACACCACTACTATGTTAGAAAATAAACATAAGCATTTTTCCTCCTGCAGCATCAAATATTTGGACCTAACATTAAAAATATTAATATTTTGAATTTACCTAAGGTATTCATTTATTGGAAAGTGCTTAAAAATTTGTACTATCGGGGCGCCTGGGTGGCTCAGTGGGTTAAAGCCTCTGCCTTCAGCTCAGGTCATGATCTCAGGATCAAGCCCTGCATTGGGCTTTCTGCTCAGCAGGGAGTCTGCTTCCCCCTCTCTCTCTGCCTACTTGTGATCTTTGTCTGTCAAATAAATAAACAAAATTTAAAAAAAAAAAGTTGTACTATTCCCTGGAAGTGGGTTTAAGGTGTATTATTAACTAGTATTTTATTATTCAAAAATATTTATTAAAGACATGTGCTAAAAACTGTTCTAAGCATGGGATTAAAAAACAAACAATTTCCTGTTGTCATGGGTTTTCCTTCTAACAGGGAAAGATGGGCAATAAACAAATATGTAAGTATTTTAAATGGCAGTACATGGTGTGGAAACATGTTTAGCAGGGTGGGGCATAGGAAGTGTTCAGAGAGGGTTGTAATTTTTAACTGAGTGGTCAGGAAGAGGCTCATAGACAAGGTAATGTTTGAGAAAAGATCTAAAAGAAGTGAGGCATTGCATCACATAGCTATCCATGAGAGGAGCAATCCAAGTAGAAAGGACCCTAAGATGGCAGGGTATTCAGTGTGTTGTAGTGACGGTCAGGAGACTAGTGCACTTGGAACCACATGAATAACTCAGTATGTGTCAAATAAGAAGAGTTCATTTGTTTTCATAGCAAAACAGAGAATGATGTAGGTCTGCTCAAGAGTTTGCAGGGCACACAGATTAGGGTCCAATTACAGAACTGAACTTAGTAAATGGTAGGAGAAGAAGCCTAGTTCTGTTACTGTTTAATGAAAAGCAGGACAATTTGGGTGAGGAGTTCCTCTGTGAGACGCTTACAGTTCAGTCATTTCCCTGACTCCTTGGCGAAGGAAGATATAAAGAGCTCAAAATACTAAAAGCTTTTCCCAAAAAGAGTTTCCTTTTTAAATTCAGAGACAGCAGGGAGACAGGAAACTGGAGAAGCTTTCCTTTTGTCAGAGCAACAGAGGGGCCGTGGTGGGACCCATGTGGAGAAGTGGGTAGACAGTGAGGGAGCAGTTGGGCTACATTCCCAGATACGTAGGTAAAAAGAGGAGGAAATTGGACCTGGCTGCAGGAGATGTGTGAGCTCCAGTGTTTGGCTGACAGCAGTTGGTCTCTGGCAGGTATTCTGACTGATTTTAAGGAAGATTGCTGTTATCTTGTTTGTCCTGGCTATCATATTTGCCTTCTCAAATAGAAGCTGATTACTGTACTGAAACAATTAATAGTTAAAACACACGTTGTCAGAGTATTTCAATTACAAATTTGTGTTCAACCAGAATATTCCAGTAAAAGAAAATTGTGTCTATCAGAAGCCTGATAATTCCTTTTATATCTTTTTTTAAATGTACGTTTTTAAGACAAAAGTAACACATACACATAATTTCAGAAGTCAAGTATTGTCAGGTTTATGACTTAAAAAAGTATCCTTCACATTCTCTCTCCTTATTCCTCTTTGTTGACATTCATTATCGCCTCTTTTACCTATTTCTTCTGGTACCTCAGGAGTTTCAAATTAATGTCGATATTATTTAAGGTGTTCTTTTCCAATCTCATATGTTATCTATTAAATTCTATCTCTCTTCTTTTTATTTTTTTACATTTTTATTTATTTATTTGACAGAGATCACAAGTAGGTCAAGAGGCAGGCAGAGAGAGAGGAGGAAGCAAGCTCCCTGCTGAGCAGAGAACCGGATGCGGGACTCCATCCCAGAACCCTGAGATCATGACCTGAGCCAAAGGCAGAGGCTTAACCCACTGAGCCACCCAGGTGCCCCTCTCTCTTCTTTTTAAAAGATTTATTTATTTATCAGAGAAAGAGAGATCACAAGTAGGCAGAGAGGCAGGCAGAAGCAGACAGAGAAGCAGGCTCCCTGCCAAGAAAAGAGCCAGATGTGGAACTGGATCCCAAGACCCCAGGATCACGACCTGAGCTAAAGGCAGCCACTTAAACCGACTGAGCCACCCAGGTGTCCCTTAAAGTCTCTCTTTAAAAAAAAAAAAATGAAGTTTTGCCAGGACCAGTTATCTCCATTGCTAAATTCCACCAAACTTATAAAGAAGAGTTAATACCATTAGTCTCAAACTATTCATATGTAGAATTTAAGAAACAAGACAAATGAACAAAGAGAAAAAGAGAGAAACCAAAAACCAAACTCATAACAATAGTTAACAAATTAATGTTTGCCAGAAAGGAGGTGAGTAGTGGAGTGGGGGAAATCGGTGATGGGAATTAAAAAGACACTTATCATTATGAAGATTGAATAACGAATTGTTGAATCATTATACTGTATACCTGAAACTAATAAAACACAGCCTATTAATGTATTAGAATTAAATTTTTTTAATGGGATTTTAATTTTTTACAAGTCCTCCAACCATCTTCTATCCTCCCCAAAGAGTTATATTACCCTTTTGGATTAAATCAATCTCACTGTTTATATAATTATAATTACTTAAATTGTATTAAGCCAAAGACACTTCACATACTCCAGCCTTCTTCCTCATTCCAGCAGCATTTTGAACATTGAGTTAACTTTTAATAAATATTTGCAGAAGAAAAGGAGAGAAGAGAGGAAGGAATGGAAAAGGGAAGAGCTCAGGAAGACAAGGAGGAAGAAAAAGGCAGCATGAGTAGACTTATTACATTTTATTAATTTATTACATTTTATTAATTGCTAATTTCATCTTCTAACACATTAACTAAGTGCTTTTGGCCACAAAAGTCTAGTTAGCAAACCACCCTAAAATGCAAGCTTCTAGACCTTATGCATTTATTTTCCTTGCTTAGGAATTTGTGAGATGATTGGTATAGCTTTGCATTGGCCTTCTAGGTCATCTGTGTTTTATTAAAAACTGAAGTTTGGGTTCACATATGCTACACATGACTGTCCATTCTTCTTGGACCAGTGACTGTGAGGGGTATATTCTTGTGACACATTACAGAATTCAGGACTCAACCTGGAATTGGCATGGTCAATTCCACTTACACTCTATTAGTTAAAGTCAGCCACAAAATTCAGTACAACATCACTGCGGGGGGGAAATAGATTCCAACCACACAAGTGGGTGGTTCTACAGAGTCACATAACAAAGGGCATAGATACATAATTCTAATATAGAGAATGCATGAAGAATTGCAAACTATAATTCAACACTTTAACACTTTGCTTTAACACTTAGCTTCTTACCATATCATTCACATTTTAAAATCTATTTTTCTTAATTTCCTTCTATTTCCATCTGCACAAAAATCACAGAAGATTGGCAGCTCCTAAATAGGTTGATGGGGGAGAGGACAGCACATGACACCCTGTATCCTTCACCTGCACAGGTTCTCATGAATACATTTGCCCATGACTAGGTTACCACCTTTATCATTCTCCCTCTTTTCAGCACACCTGATGAGGGCTGGGTTTTGGGGGGCAAATTTGATATTATCAGTATAACTAATCATTTCATACAGAGACACAAATGCCTAGGGTCTTCAGTGATTAGATAAATTCATGGGTGAAACATGGATTGCAAATTATTTAGGGAAGATGGGACATTTTGATGCACCCCAGGCTTTGAAGACAATGCAAAGGAAGAGAGCTAAACTCTTCCATGCTCAGGGCCCCAGTGCTTATGTAAGAGGGAACATAGGTCTGGATCAGTATGATAGAGTCCCTAAATCTCATCATCTTATTTTTTTAAAGATATTTATTTGACAGAGACACAGCAAGAAAGGAAACACAAGCAGGGCAAGTGGAAGAGGGAGAAGCAGACTTCCCACTGAACAGAGAGCCCATAACGGTACTCGATCCCAGAACCCTGTGACCATGACCTGAGCTGAAGGCAGATGCTTACTGACTGAGCCCCCAGCACTGCTTTCATCTTCTTATTTTAAAGACGAGGAAGTCAATGCCCACAGAAGTAGATTAACTTGTCCAGCAGGCAGTATTAGGATCAGAATTCAGTCTCCTGACACCATGTTCTATAAACTTTACATTAGCTGCTTTGTCCCATGATGGATGTGTGTATCATGAAGAGAAGGTAGAGCTTGATGAAATATTCATGCATTAGCCATGGAAACTGAAACAGTCCCAGTTTCAGAAACCATTTTGACTTCTCACTTTCATGATTTGGTAATTAATTGGTATGTGTCAATAGAAGCTAGAAGCTAGAATTTTTTTTTTTTTTAAGATTTTATTTGTTTATTTGAGAGAGGGAGAGAACCCAAGCAGGGGAAGCAGCAGGCAGGGCAAGAGGGAGAAGCAGACTCCTCTCTGAGCAGAGGGAGCCTGATATAGGACTCAATCCCAGGATCCTGGGATCATGACCTAACCAAAGGCAGACACTTAACTGACTGAGCCACCCAGAAGCCCAGAAGCTAGATTATTAAATTGTTCTAAACCATGACCATGCTTTTAAGTATGATTCTTCTATTTCAGTACATTATTTAACCAAATGGCCAGCAGGTTTCAGGGAATACCATACATTTTTAAATTGTTAGATGAATTAGTAGGCAAAAAGGGAAGAGAAACTGAAATTTGTACATTAGCCAAGTCTCCATTGAACTAGTAAAAATATTTCTTTTTAACAGGAGCAACAATAAAATCTTTTCTGGGGCTTTTCAGTCTCAGTGCTTTTCATTATTATGTAAGGAAAAACTTTATAAGCTGCTTTCCTTTAATCCTAAAAGCACCCACAAAGATGATTAGAATTTACCTTCTTCATCATTTCAAAAAACAGCATTTTCTAATCTAAAAACACTGGGTTTATAAATGACCTATACCATTACTACCGTTAGAACAGCTGCATTATGGATTACATAGATGAGCTAACTTGGGTTCAGAATCACCCTTTATGATTCTCAATCTCTTCCACATACTGATGATTCACAGTTTAGTCCTATATCAGTTATAGTGGTATGGAGAGATGCGGGGAGGGGGGAAGCAGAGTAGAATCCATATACTTGGAATATATTCTCAATTTAAAATCTTTCCATTAATATTTCTTACATGCCAACCATTGTTTCTTTTCTGCAATTAAGCCCAGCAAATGGCAAAGCATCAATGATGACTGGACAAAGAACACATGATATTTAAAAGGAAAAATTATTTTCAAGGATACATGCACTCTTGGCTGTGATTTGAAATTACATACATATACTTAATTCATATTTCTCATTAGCTGAATATTACTATTTCCTATGAAGGAATTAAATGTCAGTGTTTCATGGTGTCTTGCAAAAGCACTATGTCTTCCAGGTACTTCTCCACCCGAGTAAATTTGAAAATCTCCCTGCATAGTGAATAATGTAGTCTGTGTTCTAGACAACTAATTGAAAAATGAACCTCTGAAAGTGACCTGTTCAAAATAATAAAGTCATAGAATATTTGTTTATATTTTCTAGTTTCCAGACATTCAACTTTCACTACTGCATTTGAGTTCCGAGAATACCCCTCTCTTTCAGGCAGGGCTTATGGACTATTTCCACTCTCTAGATGAAGAAACCAGAATGCAGAGAACTGAAATGGATTTTTCAAGTCTGCACAATTAGTAAGTGCTAGAGGTAGTATTCAAGAATTCAAGGTCTGCCTTTCTGACGCAAATCCAGGATTCATTTCTACAGCTTATGCCATTATTTTATTTGCTATGAAAGGAAAGAGAGAACAATGTCACAAGTACTATTTAATAACCAACTCAGGAAACGAAACAGTGATATACCAAAAACAAGCACTAAAATAATCAGGTCCCTTTTAATACTTGGAGGTCATAGAAACAACTTAAAGTAATTTTATCCTTGGTGACATTTTCCCTAGAAATAAAGAGATATTAGTACCATGACAGAGAAATAGAATATTGGAAGGGTAATACAGTCAAATACCATGCAAAGAAAGAAATATTATATAAAACCAAACAATTTTCACATCAACAAGAATGATGCAAAGAAAATTGTTTTGTTGAAATTTTTTAACAACAAATGTTACCCAACCAATAATTATTTTTTTTTAATTTTATTAACATATAGTGTATTTGCTTCGGGGTACAGGTCTGTGAATCATCAGTCTTACACAACTCACAGCACTCACCATAACACATACCTTCCCCAATGTCCATAACCCAGCCACCCTTTCCCTCCACTGCTACCCCTCTGCAACCCTCAGTTTGTTTCCTGAGATTAAGAGTCTCCTGTGGTTTGTCTCCCTCCCTGGTCCCATCCTGTTTCACTTTTTCCCCTCCTTTCCTCCAACAACTCCCTGCCCTGCCTCTCAAATTCCTCATATCAGAGAGATCATTTGATAATTGTTTTTCTGTGACTGACTTATTTCACTCAGCATAATACCCTCTAGCTCCATCCACATCTTTGCAAATGGCAAGATTTCAGTTTTCTGATGGCTGCATAGTATTCCTCTGTGTGTGTGTGTGTGTGTGTGTGTGTGTGTTGCATCTTCTTTATCCATTCATGTGTTGATGGAGATCTAGGCCCTTTCCATAGTTTTGCTATTGTGAGCATTGCTGTTATAGACATTCAGGTGCACGTGCCCCTTCGGATCACTACATTTGTATCTTTAGGGTAAATACCCAGTAGTTGAATTGCTGGGTCATAGGGTAGCTCTATTTTCAACTTTTTGAGAAACCTCCATACTGTTTCCCAGAGTGGCTACACCAGCTTGCATTCCCACAAACAGTGTAGGAGTGTTCCGCTCACCCCACTCAACAACATCTGTCATTTCTGACTTGTTAATTTTAGCCATTCTGACTCATGTGAGGTGGTATCTCACTGTGGTTTTGATTTGTATTTCCCTGATGCTGAGTGATGTTGAGCACTTTTTCATGTGTCTGTTGGCCATTTGGATGTTTTCTTTGCAGAAACGTCTGTTCATGTCTTCTGCCCATTTCTTTTTTTTTTTTTTTAAGATTTTATTTATTTATTTGTCAGAGAGAGATCACAGGCAGGCAGAGAGAGAGGGGGAAAGAGGCTCACTGCTGAGCAGAGAGCCTGATATGGGGCTCAATCCCAGGACCTTGAGACCATGACCTGAGCCGAAGGCAGAGGCTTAAACCACTGAGCCACCCAGGTGCCCCTGCCCATTTCTTGATTGGATTATTTGTTCTTTAGTTGTTGAGTCTGATAAGTTCTTTATAGATTTTGGATACTAAGGCTTTATCTGATATGTCATTTGCAAATATCTTCTCCTATTCTGTCACCCAACCAATAATTCTGTTCAGCAAGGACTTTCACTGATTCCTGTTTATACCGTAGTCATTCAGCAAGGGGAGCAAGGAGAAACCTGACTATTATGTGTTTGCAGAGGATCTGGGTTGAATTAAAGCTGTATTCTTTATACTGCTTAGGTTTATGATCAAGAAGAAACCTTCCAACTATTCTTATCTCTTTTGTCCCAAACACAAGTCATGACCATCTAAACAACACAATCCAGAAAAGATTTGAGTCTGACCCCCATCTTTACTTCCCAAGAAATTTAAAACACTTGCTTAATCTCTGAAATATTTATAAGGAAATCAGTATGAAATCTGTTTCAGCTATAGATCTTGAACATTTATTTATATAGAAGTGAATAATTTAGTAAAACCTTATTGTTTTAAGACAATGTGGAAGGCTTCTGTGGAGTTTCTTACTAACACATCTACACCAGTTAAGCCTTTGGGCATAGGAAACATTTACTAAGTCAATCAAGTGGTGTTGAGAATAAGCAACATTTGTGTTGTCACACTTAAGATAGGGGTCAGTTAATCATTTCATGTACTTATATATTCCAAATGGCAATATTTAAATATTTTTACTAATTGTAAAAGCAATGACATGCCTCAAAATTGAGTTATCAACAAGTCTGTAAGGTAGAAAACAAAAGTTTCTTCTCATTAAGAGATGGGAATACACACCAATTCTTTCTCGAGTTTGATTAGTTTTCTCCCAACTAAGATAGCTTTAATATCCACTAAAGCTATCCATCTCTGCTTTAGTATCCACTTCCTCTCCATTTCTCACCCCTGTTTGCTAATTATTATTGATATTAATATTAAAAATTGCTTCTCAGCCTTTTGGCTAAGGTCAAGTGTGATATTAATATTAAATATAAGGAGACAAATTTAATGACTGACTTAGCTAAAAGTCAACATTATTCAGTTAAGAGATAAATTATTTGATATCATTCCATAGATGGTTAAATAACTTCAAAGAAGGGACACTCAGGGAGATCAGAAGTTCTGCCACTAGGAGACTGGAGCCATCATAATGGCGAGTCAGCAATGGGTTCCAGGAACCTGAAGATATCCTTATAGCAGTAATGGTGAGTAGGACATGAATCCTAAAAAAATACTTTGAGAGACGATAATCCTGTTTAGATGACCTATATCAAAGGATGCCATACACAGAAGCCATTAAAGATAAGACCACAAAAAGGATGTTTCTGGATGAATGAAGCATGAAATTTCTCTCCAGTCTATAGTACCCCTGAAATTGTAAAAAACAGGCTATTACTACATTTTCTTTTACTGACATTAAATACCATTGTACTTCTCTTAAACACAGTGATAAGAATCTTTAGAATCTTTTTTACCAGAAAAACCACAGGCTGTTGTTTAGATTTCTAGACAGATCTCCATTTACTTGACTATTGGCCAAATGAAGATACAAGGGAAAGATGCTTGTAAACAGAAGATTTCAGCTCAGGTCATGATCTCAAGGTCGTGGGATCAAGCCCCATGTCAGGGTCTGCACTCAGTGGGGTCTTCTTGAAACTCTCTCTCTCACTCTGTGCCCCCACTCTGCTTGCACTCTCTCTCTCTCTAAATTAAATAAATAAATGAACAAATATATAAAATCTTTTTTTAAAAGATAATATTATTAGGATGTTAATGTGTTGGGAATTATGTGCAAATTTTGTTTTTCAATGCACTCTTAGTGTATTACACTCTTAATAAACTCATTCCCATCATGTGAAGTTTTATGTTGTTTCAGGCTCATTGGGAACATTATGCCAACTCAGCTCACCATTTTATTAATGTTGCAGTCCAATACTGTGGATATGAAATAACTAGATTTCTGCATGGCTGTTGATGTGTTCTCTCAAAATATTTTCATGAACAACACAGAAAAGTTTAGATTGAAAAATTGGATTCTTAACCATTTGGGAAACATTACTGTATGACTTGTTTAATGGATTAGTTTCAGCTTTAGAGGTAAGTTTCAGTCGGCTTACCAACAATAACAAATCTTTATTAGATATCTGTAAGTGCCAGGCTCTGTATTTAGTGTTGAAAACACAATGGTGAATAGGACAGAAGTAATCCTCACCCTCAAGGAATTCAGGGGCTAGTGAAAAGGACAGGCAATTATATGAAAACAAGCACAATAATTACAAAATACGGTAAATGTTGCAAAGGACTCATGCAGGGTGATGGAGCTACTCCTTTTCTATAATTATCCTTTTCTATATTCAGCAATCTATTCTTAGCCTTGTCTCATTTGTTTGGTTTTAATACATTTGTAAATAGCTTTATGGAGATATAATTCACATACCATAAAATTGGCACATTCAAAGTATGCAACTCAATGGTTTTTGGTATATTCACAGAGTTGTGCATCCCCAGTATCATATCTTGGAATATTTTCATCATTACAAAAAGAAAATCCATACCTATTATGAGCCACTTCCCATTCCCTCCCAACTCCTCCAGAAAAACACTGATCTACTTTCTGTCTCCATAGAGTCAGTTATTTTTGCCAATTCATATAAATGGAATCGTACACTATGTAGTCTTTTGTGTCTGGCTTGTTTCATTTAGCATAATTTTTTCAAGGTTCATCCATGTTGCAGTACATGTCAAACTTCTATTTCTTTTCAAGACTGAACAATATTCCATTGAATATACATACCATATTTTGTTTATCCATTCTTTTCTCTAGGGACATTTGGGTTGTTTCCACCCTTTTGGTTATAATGAATAATGCTTCTGTGAATGTTGATGTACAAATATCTTCATTCCTTCTTATGGCCAAACAATATGTCATCATATGGATATATCACATTTTATTTATCTATTTGTCAGTTGATAGACATGAGGTTGTTTCACCTTTTCAGCTATTATGAGTAATGCCACTATCATCATTTGTGGACTAGTTTTTGTGTGGACATGTGTTTATATTTCTTTTGGATACCCATCTAGTAACAGAATTGTTAAGTCATATTGCAACTTCATGGTTAAGATTTGAAAGACTGCTAAACTGTTCTTCAAAGCAGTTGCACTAATTTACACTCCCATAATCAATATATGAGGGTTCCAGTTTCTCTTCATTCTCTCTAATGCTTGTGATTATCCACCTTTTTGATAATAGCCATCTTAGTGGGTGTGAAGTGGTATCTCACTGTGATTTTGATTTACATTTCTCTAATGGCTTATAAGCAATTTCACGTGTTTATTGACCATTCATATAAGCAATTTCATGTGTTTATTGACCATTTGTATAGCTTCTTTGGAGAAATAGACTTTCAAATTGTTTTCCCATTTTTGAAATTGGAAATTAGTGCTTTTAATAGTTGAGTTGTAAGAGTTCTTTAAGTATTCTGGATATAAGTTTATTATCAACTGTATGATTTGTAAATATTTTCTTCCATTGAATAGTTAGTTGTCTTTTCATTTTCTTGTTGCTATCATTTGCAGTACAGAAAGTTTTAATTTTGATGATGTCCAGTACATCTATTTTTCCTTCTTTCACACATGCTTTTTGTCTCACGTTTAAGAAACCATTGCCTAATCTAAGGTGACAATGCTTTAATTATGTTTTCTTCTAAAACTTTTATACTTTAAAATTCTATATGTGAGTTTATTGTCCATTTTTAGTGGATTTTTCTGTGTGGTATAAAGTGGGAGTCCAACTTCTTTCTTTTGCATGTGGATAATCATTTGTACGAGCACTGTTTGTTATAAAGATTTTCTTTTTTCCATTCAATTCTCTTGGCACTCTTGTTGAAAATCAATTGACCATAAAGGTAAGGGATGTAATAACCAATTATTTCTGGACTCCCAATTTTATTCTATTGATTTATATATCCATCCTTATGCCAATACCACACTATCTTGATTATTGCAGCTTTATAGTACATTTTTATATCAAAAAGTATGAGTCTTTCAATTTTGTTCTTTTTCAATATTGTTTCAGCTATCTATCTTCCCTTGCATTTCTAAATGAATTTTGGAATCCGCTTGTCAATTTCTATAAAAAGCCAGCTAGCAGTTTGATTGTGATTATGTTGAATCTATAGATCAGTTTGGGGTATATTGTCATCTCAAAAGCATTAAGTCTTCTGATCCATAAAACTGAGATGTCAAAAGACTACATAGACATACTTAGGTACTTTTTCATTTACTTCAACAATCTTTTGTAATTTTCAGTGTATAATATTTGTTTTATTTTCTCACATTTATCCTCAGTATTTTTAAAATTTTAATGATATTATAAATAGAAATGTTTTCTTAATTTAATTTCTGGAAGGTCCACTGCCACTATAGAGAAATATAACTGATTTTTGCATATTGATCTTATATCCTTCAATCCAGTTGAACTTGTTTATTCATTTTAATCATGTTTTAGTGGCCTCCTTAGGAGTTTTTGTATATCATCTGTGTTGCCCCATTTTTAGTCTTTAATTAGTGGTACACATATAAAAAGAAAAAAAGGATCATGAACAAATATATGAGGTTAACTATTTTTTGTCTCTTTATAGATCGATTTTATAAACAACAAATACATATGATGTAAAAGAAAATATCTTTGGACTCAAAGTAAAAAGAAAAATTCTAATAAGTGCAACTGTCTTTGTGAGGTAGTGAGCACTAAAAAACTTAAGGTTTTCAATCAACTGTGCAATTGATTAGATGTTATAGAAGGAATATAATGTAAGGAACTTGGCTGAGCTGCATGATTTCCAGACTTTAGTCAATTTTGAATGTACAGTATTGATTCATTCTGCCCATCTTTGGCTACTTTTATGTAGATGTTTAAATAAAGAAGTGTGGAAAGAATGGGTAAGATCTACTAAAACAATAAAATCAAGAACACAATGCTCTTCTGTAAACTTCTTGGGATGTAAAGATAGGTTTCTCTTCTCAATCCTGTACAGACTAGGCTATACAGTATGTCAGGAGACCTTAAATTTTTAAGGAACAATTCATCCCCAATAAGAAGCATTATCAGGCATCAAAGGTATATGGATACTAATACTGTGCATCCCCTTTCAAAGTACTTTCATTTTTAAAATATCTCCATGAGTTTCCAAAATGCAATAACCCCCACTCTGCAAGGAAACATTTGGATTAACTTAGCAACTTGGCTATATTTAAGTTCCACAGTGGAACAGTTGTGGTTTCATAGTGCAAGAAACAGAAATGGACTCTTAAGCAAAGGGAAGTTATTAGGAAATTCAGAGTATCACAAAATTGAAGAAAATAGAAGAACCAGATTGTAATGGAGCACAAAAGGGCTAGGACCTGGAAACATACAAATGTCTTATAGAAAAATCTATCTGGCAATTTCCCCATAGTTGCCACCATAAATAGTTCTGTCCAACCATTTTTTCTTCCCTTGGTTCATACTATCAAAATTTGAAGTCTTGGAAGAAAGCAGCCCATCAAAATTATGTCATTAACCTACTTCATTGAAACACAAGGAGGAGAAGAGGATGGCCACAGACCTCTCAGCTCTATAGCTGAAGGCACGAGGAAGAAATAATTCCCCCAACCAAAAGACACAGAATGAGGGAGAGGTAACTCTCCAGGGAGAAATTGGAATACTATCAGAATTTGATGTTGGGCAGAGTCAAAGAATGTCAAAAACTCTCTCCATACATGCAGTGCAGTTGTTGATTTTATTTAAGGTCTACTTTAATTTTAATATTGGCAGCTTCAGAAATCAAAATTTTCTCTTACTGTGGCATTGTGCCATCCATTTTTTTTATGATACAAAGAGATAGACCCAAGATTTTTGCCCTGAAAATGTTTGTCTGTGGACGATCCCTGTCTTTATAACCCTTGCCCCAGTGTGAACCAAGTGGCCTACTTTCTCTTTTAGACCATTATTTAAAAATCTGACTGTTTCAATGTACTAATGAGGCATCATTATCTGAGTGCTGTTTTTCAACTGTCCTGGTTTCTTCTTTGTATTACTACTGTCTCTCTTGGCCTAAATATTTTTTATACTTAATGATGCCTTAGCACTTGTATCCCTAGGCTTTTCAAGAAAGGCAATTATTTCAAAAATTGAATAAGTAAGTCTTTCTGAACTTTTAATTTCTAGCTCAGGGCTAGACCTACTAGAAAATTATCTCCTTTAGATTTAAAGTAAATAGGATATAAAGTTTAATCTTTTATTTAATATAATTCAGAATATAAATTATCAACATAATATAAAATCACCTTTTTATTGTCCTTAGAATCACAGTTAAGATTCTGTTTCTTTCCCTTTAACTTTTGAATAAGAAGAAAAGACTTTGCAATTCCCAAAACTAAAATCTCATGAGTCATGACTTAAGCCAGTTTGTTCAGCACCACACAGGACTGTTACTCATCTCTTGTCTTTATTTCATGCTGTGATTTTTAAAGAAAGTACAGGTTGGTCAATAGATTTCATTTGGGTAAAGGATTAGAACACCAGTCTAATCTAAGGCCAGTATAATCACTGCTTTTGTCAGTTTTCTTTTCCTTCCTTAACATCTACTAATCAGAGGAAGATGGCTCATTTTTTCAATTGGTTCAATTACTGTTTAATTTTCTAAGGAGTTACTGATGGGGCCAAATTTGATTACAATTATCAGTAGCTTCCACAATGCTACTTTTCTATTTAGCTTGCTATCCTGAACTAAATTCAATAAATATGTTCATAACAGAAAGCATTTGTAATTTCAGTGAATATATTTTTGAAGGGAGTAAAGGAAACTATATGTAGAGTGGGGACAATGATTGAGAAAACTATATACACTTTGGTCTTTTGGTTTGTTTATACCTGTCCTCATTCCAAAAAACATTTATGTATAATGCCTCTGTGTCTATAACTAATAGTCAGAGTCCTTATATAGGAAGTGTGACTAGAACCCTTGATATTGTCTTTGGAAACAGTGATTAAAAATATCTATCAGAATCAAGTAATTTCAAATTGAAGCAGATATTTAAAAGGCTATAGCCTTCGACCTGGACAAGTTCCCAAAGCTTTGCTGCTGTCAGGGTCTTTTCCTTCAGCCTCTTTGCAAGAAACAAGCAAAATAAACCATGTCCATCTTTCTCAAAGCACATTTTTCAATCTCTAGCTTAAACAGACATAATCTGAGTTTTGTTATCTTACAAATATTTTAAAAATACCATAATATTTTTTGATACTCATGATATTATGTTAGCAATCAATTATCCTAATTCTATTTATGTATGAATTCATTTTAAGAAGAAATATTTCTGGACAACCACCTTATTTTTGCCTGTCTTACTTTACTCAGGTATCTGGCTCTGTTTTTGAGAATAATTTCCTGGGAATCTCTAGCAATCAGATTTTATGTCATGGTGGCCAATGGAGAAGAAGAGATGTCCAAACACTTCGATAGGATTGCCTAGGGAAGGTATTAGTTATAAAATAGCTTAACACTGGTATTATTTTGTTTCAACTGTACTCTTTCCCCAACAACATCTCTTTCCCCATTTTAGAGAGGTATATTTTTAGGTTAATTATTTCTGCTAACAATCTAATTCCTTGATTGTATCCCAAATTTAAACTGATAGGTGATGCTCTCTTGAAGACACCTGAGGTTACGTTAAATAAGAACTCACAGAGATAACAATACCAACCAGTATTTGAAAACTTACTCTACAGTCTACTGTAGTTTTCACAAATAATATGCTACTTCATACTCTTAAATTGCATGAGATTATTCAAACTAGCCACCTTTTACAGATGAGAGATTTGAGGCTCAGATAATCATGGTTAGGAATGCACACGTTATGTACTTAAGTATAATCTCTTCCCAAGAGAACCCAACAGTTATGTTGGAATATTTGAGTTTTAATTTGAATATCTTGAATGTTTGAAAAAAATCTATCACACAAGTAAAAGTGCTGCGGATAAAACATACTCATCAGGACCCCTCAGTGAGCTAGGGTATTGTTATCCCTTTATAAAAGCTGAGGAGTTAGGAGTCCAATCATGAGTATCAGCTAATTCACCTTGAGCCTTGGACAAACTATCAGACTCTATGGGACTCAGTGAAGTTAACCAGATTGTGACTAAGATTTCTCTCCAGGTTAAAATTTTGTTTCTTTGCCTTCTTAGGGCCTACGTAAATTGTACATTGGTGTCTGATTTCCTTTTGTCCATGATGGTCAAGTATACTGAGTTCATTGCCTTAGAATAAAGATGTCCAGATGATGGAGATGAAGATATATCCTTTCCAGGTTACATAGGATACTATCATCAGAAATGGGAAGTGGTCCTTCAAATCCATCTACAAATATCTGGCTTGGTTTATCTCTCTTTTGATCTCATACAGGAGGATAGAATAACAGAAAGAATATAAACCTTTAGGTCAAAAGAAGGGTGTCTTGCAAAAGGTGGACAGCTTGTCTATTAAAGGATGAGTACCTAGGAATGAAGGAACTCCACCTTCATTTCAGCTGAAGACATCTATTTATTTGTTCAGTTCAATCCAGAAAGGCTATCTTAGTTACCAAAAATTTCATCAGTATTGTATAACACATGATAACTCGTTATTCTGAAGCATCCTGTCTGTAGGGGTCATTAGAAATGTGGTGACTTAATCAGACTCTAGCAGATACCAGCTAATTAATGGTAAGCAAAATAATTAAAAACAAAATAAGTGAAAATTTACAAAATAGTAAATAACCACAATGTGTTATAAATTGTAGGTAATTAAAAATTTTCTCTCAATCTCAGCTCACCTCAAATCCCAAGAGTATATTGTCAATATGACTAGTTTTTTACAATCTGTATAACTTGAAACTTGGAATGGTTCACTGATTATATTCACCTAAAGGAACAATTCCAGAGCCTAATGCATAATTCTATTACCTATGGCCATTATTTTGAAATATAACAGCTAAAACTGAATCCCTTGAATCTTAGCAAGTACATAAAGAAAAACTATGATATATTGTTTTGGCTTATAAGACTGGTGTTTCTTAATACTAACATTCTACATGGGGATTTCTTCTTGTGTTAAAAGTTATTAAGAGGGTAAGATCTTTGCAAAGTAGATTCATGAGCATGGGATCTGCTAATCCACCTGAACATTTGTTGGAAGAATTGCCTTATTTTAGGAAGTATATAGATATCAGGGAATAGATTGTGGTAGATCTAAAAGTTTATTTAAAATACATAGTTCATCTATGTAAGATTTAGTTAATATTTTCCATGAGTTTACATATGATATGACTGGGGGATTTTTAAAAAAAGAATGATAATTGCAGGCCACCAGCTGATAGCTGACTCAGCTTACTATGTGGTTACATCTTGTCTGTATTGACAGTTAATGAGATATACATTGCTTACTTTGTTTATCCTAAAAATCCTTTAGTTTGCAGCTGCCATCTGATCTGGATTGTTCAGAAAGTTAGTTTGACAGCCAACACTATCCAAGAGTGTTCATAGATAGTATGGTAACAGCAAACAACAACCAGCTTTAAAATGCTAGCATAATCTTGGAGAGACAGAACTGTGCTGGCCAAGGAGGAAGCATTGTGGAGAAGATGGACCCATTGGTCCATCCACCTGACTTTCTTGGCCAGCTTTGAGGGTCCTATCTGGCCCTGTTTCTCAATGAAATCTGCTGAACCCTAAATTCTTAGGGATATTAGGTTCCCTACCCATTGACTTTTGTTGTCTGTCACAACATAGAGAAAGGTCTGAAGATATGCTATCTCACCCATGGTGCAGCTATTCCCCTCCCCCAACATTCTTGTCAGGAGTCCCAGTTTTACTAGTGCATGGCTAGTAAACACAACTCATGGCTAATTTGTGATAAAAAGAAGACTTCAGTTATTATTATTTAAAGGTGGGAAATTACAAATCTAGTATCTCAGAAACGATGAGTGGCAAAGCCAGGACATAAACCAAGACTCCTGACTTCCATATCTGAGTTTGTTTTTCCCAAAAGATTTTACCAGCTCCCTCATTGTTGAACATTTACCACTTACAGAGCAGTAAATTGGGCAGAAATTAGATGCCTGAATTGTCTAACAATAACTAACATACTGCCTGGTAATCGCTTAAAATACCATAGGACAGAGGAAAAGAACCATCTCCAGCAGTGGAAAAACAGGAGGACAAAATCTTGGTATAAACTAGTTGATTGAGGAGACTTTCACCTCCATAAAAGAAACAGGCTTTAAAAAAATCATGATACTGAGACATTGATAATTATGGAGACTTAGAAATTCCTGTTCATGCTTGAAATTCTAAGTCCAGCTGCTTAATCACCTCTTGTTAGATTTAGCTTTTAACTGCTGAAATCTTGGACATAGTGCATTTTGTTCAAGCAGACCTAGTAGATTGGATGCCATTTGTCATCAGGAAAAGATTGAGAGAGAGAAGAAAAGATTGAGAAAAAAGTAATCGTCATGTTTGATCTTCTAATTTGTATTTGCTATCATTAAATGGAGAAGGCACCATGGGAAGTGCCAAAAAATGAAACATACACTGGTGTTAAGCATATCACATAATTTCTAAGTTTAAATACCACAGTATTTCTGAATATCTTGTATTTTGTTTGTTTGTTTATTTGGAGCATTTTTATTTTATTTTTGTTTTTTGTTTGTTTGTTTGTTTTTTTAATTACATTTATTTATTTTCAGCATAACAGTATTCATTATTTTTGCACCACACCCAGTGCTCCATGCAATCTGTGCCCTCTATAATACCCACCACCTGGTACCCCAACCTCCCACCCCCCCACCACTTCATTCCCCTCAGATTGTTTTTCAGAGTCCATAGTCTCTCATGGTTCACCTCCCCTTCCAATTTCCCCCAACTCCCTTCTCCTCTCCAACTCCCCATGTCCTCCATGATATTTGTTATGCTCCACAAGTAAGTGAAACCATATGATAATTGACTCTCTCTGCTTGACTTATTTCACTCAGCATAATCTTTTCCAGTCCCATCCATGTTGCTACAAAAGTTGGATATTCATCCTTTCTGATGGAGGCATAATACTCCATAGTGTATATGGACCACATTTTCCTTATCCATTCATCTGTTGAAGGGCAGAAAGATTCCCTTCTTTTTTTTTTTTAATATAAACATATATTTTTATCCCCAGGGGTACAGGTCTGTGAATCACCAGGTTTACACACTTCACAGCACTCACCAAAGCACATACCCTCCCCAATGTCCATAATCCCACCCACTTCTCCCAAATATTTTATTTTTGTTTCATTTTATTTATTTATTTATTTTTATTTTTGTTCAGGTTATTGAGATATATTTGATGTGCAGTTTTGTATAAGTTTAAGGTGTATTTCACTTACATATATTGTGAATGATTATCACAGTAAGTTTAGTTAACATCTGTCATTGCATACAGATGCAAAGAAATGGAAATTCATTTTCCTTGTATTGAAAACTCATAGGATCTATCATCTTGACACTTTCCAAATATACCATATAGCAATGTTAACTATAGTTAACATGTTGTACATTACATCCCTAGTATTTATCTTATAATTGAAAGTTTGTATCTTTTCCAACTTTCTCCAATTTCCCCTAACCCACCTTTGGTAACCCAATCTCAAAGCTGATCTCTTTTTCTGAGTTTGAGCTCTCTTTTTTGAATTTTTTGTTTGAGGGATATTTTTTTCTAAGTTTTTATTTAAATTCCAGTTATTTAACATACAGTGTAATATTAGCTTTAGGTGAGGTATTTTTTTTAGATCTCACAGATAAGCTAAAATCACACAGTATTTGTCTAAGTCTTATTTATTTCACTTAGCATAATGCCCTCAAGATCTGTCCCTATTGTCACAAATGGCAGGATTTCCTTTCTTTTTTATGGCTGAATAATATTTCGGGGTGTGTGTGTGTGTGTGTGTGTGTGTGTGAACTGTATTCATTCATCTGTTGATGGACCTCAGATTGTTTCCATGTCTTAACTATTGTACATAATGTTGTAATGAACATGGGAGTGCAGATTACTCCTCAGCACAGTATATTAATTCCCTTTAGATATACACCCCAGAGGTGGAATTCCTGGATCATACGGTAGTTCTAGTTTTAATTTTTTTTAAGGTTTTATTTATTTGACAGACAGAGATTACAAGAAGGCAGAGAGAAAGGCTGAGAGAGAGGAGGAGGCAGGTTCTCTGCTGAGCAGAGAGCCCAATGTGGGGCCCGATCCCAGGATCCTAGGATCATGACCTGAGGCTTTAACATGACAGAGGCTTTAACCCACTGAGCCACCCAGGTGCCCCTAGTTTTAATTTTCTGAGGGACCTCCATACTGTTTTCCTTAATGGCTATACCGATTTACAATCCTAGCAACAACCTCGGAAATGTTCCCTTTCCTCTACATCCTTGTCAGCAATTATGTCTTGTTTTTTTGATGATAGCCCTGAATATCTTGTATTTCAATTAACATATTCAAAATTAATGCAAGTGATAATCAGAATAGCTCAATAAGCTACCCATATCCTTTGATTGCATTTTTTAAAATGCAAGTTTATAAGTTGTTAAGAGTTTACTACATGCAGGTGCCTGTGTTGCTCAGTCCATTAAGCATCTGCCTTTGGCTCAAGTCATGATCCTAGGGTCCTGGGATAGAGTCCAGCATCAGGCTCCCTGCCAAGCAGGGAGTCTCCTTCTCCCTCTGCCCCTCCCTCCTGCTTGTGTTCTCTCTCTCATGCTCTCTTACACTCTCTCTCTCAAACAAATTTTTAAAAAATATTAAAAGAGTTTACTACATGCCTAATATTGTGGTGAGAAATTTACTTTTATAATCTCTATAAATTCTCAATTCCCATAACAGTCCTTTAAGGTACACATTAATATAAACATTTGGAAGAGGAAAAGGTTAAATAGTTTTCTGATCTCACTAAGTTCTTAAGAATTTAAATTCAAATGTGGCTGGTGCCAGAGGCTATCCTTTAAACCAGTACACTATACCTCTCCCCAAAAACAGATCTAATACTTGAAATAATCTCAGAATTATTACATTCGGTATCAACGATTATCTTTACAGACACTCATTAATCCCATTGCTTTTCTCCAGTTAAGAAAATCTTGATGCTGGTTAAGAATATTGCATTCTAGGGAGAAGGGGGTGGGATTATGGACATTGGGGAGGGTGTGTGCTTTGGTGAGTGCTGTGAAGTGTGTAAACCTGGTGATTCACAGACCTGTACCCCTGGGGATAAAAATATATGTTTACAAAAAATAAAAATTTAAAAAAAAAGAATATTGCATTCTAGTTTGTCATTTAACTTCCTCAGTAAGTAGAAGGCAGCATTATTTCCAGGACAAAGAATAGCTTTATTATCTCTAAAAGCTTGGTGTTATACCATGATGTTAAGGACATGTTATTTTAAAAATAAATCACAGATGTAATCAAATTTGTAATCTGTATAGAAAATAATATACATGTGTATAACTCTGAGTTCACTCTCTCATACATGATCATCTGCTTTCTATTGCTTTAAATGAAGTTTTTCATTTGGGGCTTTAAAAATGCTTTAAGTTCAATAATTATCTGACCAGTGAATCATTAGAAAAAACAAGATAAAGAAACCATAATTCTTTGTCCTCTAGTCTCTTTCAGGCTAATGACATCTCAGTAATGATATCTAAATACATCATGACATAAAAA
This sequence comes from Mustela putorius furo, assembly GCF_011764305.1. Taxonomy (NCBI): domain Eukaryota; kingdom Metazoa; phylum Chordata; class Mammalia; order Carnivora; family Mustelidae; genus Mustela; species Mustela putorius. The sequence goes on from NW_025421341.1 coordinate 26,861,284, forward strand.
TTGTCCCTGTTAATTATTAGTCAGCTTTTAGAGTCAGTTACTCGGGCAAGACCAAGCATTTTGGAGAAAGATCTCATCTCTCCCAGTCCAGTCCTGGCATATCCTCAGGATGTCTCTTCGGGCATTTATGCAAATGGCTCATTATGCAGGGCAGAGAGACAACTTGGGCCATGAGACTCTTCACCATGACCAGCTGCTGACAGAATTTTATGGCTAACAGTTTAAAATGGATGTGACAGCCACTTGCATCCCAAGATTGGTTTAATTCAATCAAGAAGAATATGAAGGGAAGAATTCTGGTCTCCACCAAAGTAAATTCAGGTTTTTCAGAGCTGTCTAGAAATTTCCTGAGCCATAATAGGCTAGTTTTCATTCCTAAGACAGCATTGTCTTCTGCAAGGTATTCTATGTCTTTGGGTCCTTATTCATCATTAATTAAATTTAAAAAAAAAAAAACTTCCTAAAATACTTATGGATTTGTGAGCATCAGATGAAATAATGAGCAGGAAACTCTTTTGAAAGGTGTCCTATATATTCCAGTTTCTAGTCTGACATATAAAAAGCTTAGAAGCAGCCACTCTGTTTAACAACAAATAAAAAGCTGAACAAACTGAAAAATCAACAACTCTTCTTAGATCTGTAAGAAAAATGGTTCATAGGGCAAACCATTGTCTCCAAAACTGGAGTGACTCACAGACAAATATGACGAATCACAGCTTACTGGAGCAGAAACCCATCAGCTGAAACCTCTACAGGAACCAGCGGTGGGGTAGAAAAACCTAAACTGTAATTTTAGGTAATTAAATTTAGGTAATTTAAGATGAATTGCTGGAGGCTCAGTGAGGATAAGTCCAATAGATTAAACACACACACACACACACACACACACACACACACATACACACACACACACACAAAATAACAGGGGACCCAGTCCCTGGGAGCATACCACTTTGCCTTTTAGAGCTCTACTATGTTCTCACAATGAATACCGGAGAAAAATCCCTTTATGCTTCTACCAGGGGGAGGAGAAAAGGAACAATTTTGACACATACTAGAATGCTCTGTTCTTCTACCAAGGTCTGTCTTCAGGAGAAACTATTAAACCAGAGCCTAAACAACTGGAGTTTTATCAGAGCCTAACTGACTTAGGAAAAGAGAAATCTCCTGACCTTACCTGACCTTACCAGCTGATCCTAATGCCAAAACCAGACAAAAATACTATTTAAAATGTACAGACCAATATTTCCCATTAACATAGATGTCAAAATCCTCAGCAAGAGTTTAGCAAATCAAATCCAACCACAGGTTAAAAGAATTATAAACCATGACCAAGTAGGACTTATTTCGGATATGCAAAACTGGTTGAATAGTCAAAAATAAATTAATGTAATCTATCACATCAACTAATCTGGTGTGATACGATGAAAAACAAGAAAAAAATCATGTGATTGTATCAATAGCTACAGAGAAAATATTTAACAAATCTGAATACTACTCACAAGGAAAACTCTCAGTAAACAGAATAGAGAGCCATTTCTCAAGGTGACAAAGAATTTCTACAAAACCTATAGTGAATATCATACTTAATGATAAGAAACTCAACCTTTCCCACTAAAATAAGAAAATACTGCTTTTCAATATTGTTGTGAAAGTCCTAGCTAATGTAATAAAGCAAGAAAAGGAAATAACTAGTAATATATTGGGAATGAAGAAATAAAACAGACTTTGTTGACAGATGACATGATCATCCATGTAGAAAACCTGAAAGAATCATCAAAAAAAACCTCCCAGGGGCTCCTGGGTAAAGTGTCTGACTCTTGGTTTCAGCTCAGGTTGTGATCTCTGGGTCATGAGATGCAGCCCGGAAGTGGGCTCCACACAAGTGCTGAGCCTGCTTGAGATTCTCTCTCTCCTTCCACCCTGCCCTTCCCTTCATTCACATTCACTCAACGCTTGCACCCTCTCTCTCGCAAATAAACAAACAAATAAATAACATCTTTTTAATAAAAACCTCGTGGAATTAAATAGCAAACATAACAAGGTTGGAGAATACAAGATTAATATAAAAAAGTCAGTCACTTTCCTGTATAAAAGCAATGAATAAGTGAAATTTGAAATTAAAAACACAACACCATTTACATTGTAACCCTCCAAAATGAAATACTTGGATAAGTATCTAACAAAATATATACAAGTTCTATATGAGGAAAATTCTAAAATCCTGATGAGAGAAATCAAAGAACTAAATAAATAGATATTCCATGTTCATGGATAGAAAAACTCAATTGTTTTTTAAAGATTTTATTTATTTATTTGACAGAGAGAGACACAGCCAGAGAGAGAACACAAGCAAGGGGAGTGGCAGGCATTGGGAGAAGCAGGCTTTCAGCTTGAGCAGGGAGCCTGATGCAGGCTTGATCCCAGAACCCTGAGGTCATGACCTGAGCCAAAGGCAGATGCTCAATTCTGAGCCACCGAGGCACCCCAGGAAAACTCAACATTATCATAATATCGGTACTTCTCAATTTCATCTATGAATTCAATGCAATCCCAATCAAAATCTCTGAAAGCTGTTTTGTAGATATTGAAAAACTGATTCTAAAGTTTATATGGAGAAACAGAAGATCCAGAATAATCAACACAATATTGAAAGAGGACAAAGTCTGAAAATGGACACCACCTGACTTTAAGATTTACTCGAAAGCTGTAGTGGCCAAGATAATGTGGTATTAGCAAAAGAATAGGTAAACTATCAAAAAGAAACATCAATTGGACATTGGGGAGGGTATGTGCTATGGTGAGTGCTGTGAAGTTTGTAAACCTGGTGATCCACAGACCTGTATCCCTGGGGCTAATAATACATTATATGTTTATAAAAAAATTTAAAAATTAAAAAAAAAGTCAATAAGATGAAATAGAGAGTGTAGAAATAAGCCCAAGTAAGTATAGTCAACTGATCTTTGACCAGAAACTGAGGAGAATACAATGAAACAAAGAGTATTTTATACAAATGGTGCTGGAACAACTGAACATCTATGTGAAAAAAAAAATTTAGGCACAGGCTTTATACCCCTCATAAAAATTAAATCAAAATGGATGGAAAACCGAAATGTAAAATGCAAAAGTATAAAACTCCAAGAAGATAATATGGGAGAAAATCTAGAAGCCCTTGGGTTTGGCAATAGCTTTTTAGATACAACTCTGAAGGCATAAGCCAAGGAAGTAAAAATTAATAAACTGGACTTTATTAAAATTAAAAAAATTCTGTTCTGTAAAAGACACTGTCAAGAGAATGAAAAAACAAGTCATTAATTAGGAGAAAATATTTGCAAAAGACATATCTGATACGGACTGTTATCCAAAATATATAAAGAACTCTTAAAACTCAACAATAAGAAAACAAATAGTGCAATTCAAAAATGGAACTAGAGCGTATCATGCTTAGCGAAATAAGTCAAGCAGAGAAAGACAACTATCATATGATCTCCCTGATATGAGGAAGTGGTGATGCAACATGGAGGCTTAAGTGGGTAGAAGAAGAATAAATGAAACAAGATGGGATTGGGAGGGAGACAAACCATAAGTGACTCTTAATCTCACAAAACAAACTGAGGGTTGCCGGGGGGAGGGGGTTTGGGAGAAGGGGGTGGGATTATGGACATTGGGGAGGGTATGTGCTTTGGTGAGTGCTGTGAAGTGTGTAAACCTGGTGATTCACAGACCTGTACCCCTGGGGATAAAAATATATGTTTATAAAAAATAAAAAATTTAAAATTAAAAAAAAAAAATGGGCTAATGACTTTAGAAGACACCTCACCAAAGTAGATACATAGAGGGTGAACAAGCATATAAAGAGATGCTCCACATCATATTTCAATGAAAATTGAAATAACAATAAGCTATCAATACGCACCTACTGGAATGGCCAAAATCCAAAACAGTAACACCACCAAATGCTGGTGAGGATGTGGAGCAATAGGAACTCTCATTCACTGCTGGTGAGAATGCAAAATGGTTCAGTCACTTTGGACAACAGTTGGGTGGGTTTTTACAAAACTAAACATACTCTTACCATACAGTCCAAAAGTTGTGCTTCTTGTTCTTTAGCCCAAGAAGTTGAAAACTTATGTCCACACAAAAATGCGCACATAGATATTTATAACATTTTTATTCATAATTGGAAAACTTGGAAGCAACTGAGACATTATTCAGTAGGTGGTGGATAAATAGACTGTGGTACATCTAGATAATGGAATATTATTCAGTAAAACAATGAGGTATTAAGTCATAAAAAGACATGGAGGAAACTTAAGTGTATATCACTAAGTGAAAGAAGTCAATCTAGAAAGTCCACACCGTGTATAATCCCACACATTCTGAAAAAGCTAAAACTTTGGACACACACACACACACAAAATCAGTGGTTGCCGGAGGTTAGGGAGTGGGGAGAGATGAATAGATGGTTACCAGAGGAATTTTAGAACAGTGAAACTACTCTGTGTGATAACTATAATGGTTAAGTCAATGTCATTATAAATTTGTCCAAATCCATAGTATATACAACACAAAGAGTGAACCCTAATGTAAACAATGGGTAATCTGTGTTGATATAGCTTTATCAATTTTAAGAAATGTGCTGCTCTGATGGGGGACACTAATAATGAACTAGGCTATGCATGTGTGGGGGTGTAGAATATATGAGAAGCCTCTATACTTTCCTCTTAATTTTGCTTTGAGCTTAAAACTACTCTAGAAAAATAAAGTTTGATTTTTAAAGTATTTTATTTCAGATGGTGTTGATGTCAATAATATTTGTCTATCTGCTGCTGCTGGCTATTCTGCCATCCCTTTATAGGAAATCCCTGCACAGCTGCAACATTCTGAAAGTTCAAAATACTCTTCCAACATCTCAAATTAATGCAACGAATCAATATCCATTAATTAGTCATGGGTAAAGAATCCCCACCATTTGGAGTTACAGGTGTTCTGCCACTTTGATGACTCTATCAAATGATTTTTATATTTTACACACAGCGAAACTTCTATAAATAACAGCAACCTAGTCGTACACACACACCTTTCTTTCCCACTCAGAAAAGTAAGTGGTTAAAAGTAAAATCTTTCCATCTATATTTTTAAAAAGAAATAATTCAACAATTTTAGCAGTGAATTACTTGTGATACTATTGTGTTATTAACTTTTGGATAAGATCACTACTCTAGAAAATAAATTGAACTTTCAGTATTTTCTTTCTAATTATGAAACATAAAGCCTAATTTAATGCTAACTTAACAGTAATTTCATTGGTTCATATTTTTTTCCATTTTTACTTTTGCCTCATCTTTATAGTTCTATGGTTTTTTGAAGAACTTACTATATAACTTTTTTCATTATAAATAACTAGGAGCTCTTTTTGAAAAAAGAGATTTGGGATTTAAATCTTATGTGACAGATACATGTATTCTGTGAACCTCTGGCTTAATAGTCCAAACAGTTCATTTACTATCAATGACTTACAATACAAATGTTATCAAACAGGAGAAATGGCTAAATTTGAAATTTTCCATTGAGTATGTTTACTAAGGAGAAATATGAAATTGGCCACTTTCATTCCTTTGAAAACAGTGAAATGGAAATAATGATAGTCTTCCCAAGAAGTGAAAGGATAAAGTGTACACTTTTCACTGTGTTTATATTGCAACTGTGAAGTATGGCTGATCTAAATCCCAGTGGAACTTGAAAATTTCCCTCTGTGTCATCTCACAGTTCATAATTTTTTTTTTAAAGATTTCATTGATTTATTGGAGAGAAAGAGAACACAAAGCAGGCAGAGTATCAGGCAGAGAGAGAAGCAGGCTTCCTGCTGAGCAGGGAGCTCAATGCAGGGCTCGAACCAAGGACCCTGGGATCATGACCTGAGCTGAAGGCAGATGCTTAACTGACTGAGCCACCAGGTGTCCCACACACTTCATAATTTTAAAAATGCAGCATCATTTCTATTAGAAGTGACAGAATGCACCAAATAGTAACTTTATACAGCTAAAATCTTTTCTGCTTGGTTTCCATGCGTAAAAAGAGCAAGAAACTAGAATCAAATCATGGGAAGAGTCTTTTCTAAATACATACAGATCATAAGAAAAATAGCCAAAATGGGCTTTATTATTTACTTACTTCCTGTAGTAGATTATTTACAAAAAAAAAAGACCCCAATTCTGACTCCCCCCCGTTTCCATGCTCATTGTCAGATGACTCAGAAGCTCCTCCAGTCAAGAATTCACTCCTATTCCATCTGTAGCAGATGTGCTGGAGATGTATGTGGGAGAGCAGGTGACTGTGCAGATATGGGAGGGATAAGGAAGGAAAAATAATATAGCAGAAGGGGAGGAGCCATATTTGGGTTTGAGCTTTGGCAGGTGGAAATGACATAGGATACAAACAGACAACACAGACGTAATCATGCCCAGGTAGGGAAAGAGTTGGTGCTTATCAGAAAATGCCTAATTGACAGGTTAAGACAACATTTCTGGGAGAGGTTGAAACTCCTGTTAGGTATTAAGGCCTGGTGTGATTTGGTATGGTTATTTGGGACCTGTGGTTTCCTTTCTAACACTATAATAATACTATGATATGTTTTCCTGTTAAAACCTTAATGCTGGAACCTGAAGGTGAGTTCTTTCCTCCTTCATAAAATATCAGGATTATTGAGCTTCTTCCTTTTCAGCAGTAGTGAAACAGACTCATGAGTCAAACATAGCTTTTGACTGCGAAGTTTAAAAACCTGCTTACAAAACAAAATGTTTTTGTGTGTTTCCACTCTGGGCAGATAACACTTCACTCTATCGCAGGGAGAATAGTATATGTTAAGAGCATGGGCAACGCCACTCACAAAGCTCTGTACCCTCGGGTCGACTTCTTTAAGAAGTGATGATGAAAAAATGCTTTCTTCAAGGAATTCGCCCAATTCTGGGTTCCTCTTCTATCTAAACCATTCTCCTTTTCAGGACGTAGGAATGGATAAGCTTCATTTCCTCAGCCTTTAAACTTTGGAATATTGCCAGTTCAGTTTTGGAATCTCTGCATCTCTGAAATCCATAGGCAAACTTGCCACATTTGTGTTGAAAGTGCCATGATTATTCCTGAGGGTATATACACAGCCTTCACTTCTCCCCTGAACTTCTGATCCAAATACTCTGCCTGCTACTCCATGTCTCTACTTTGGTGGCAAATAGTTATATTCTACCCAACATGCCCAGGCCAAATTCTTAGTTTCCACCCCCCACCAAACTTATCCTTGCATACGTTTCTTTTCTCAACTCAATTATCTCAACAGCGCCCATTTAATTATTATTCAAGGCAAAGCTTTGGAGTCATTATTGACACTTCTCTTTCTGTCACTTCCCCTATCCAGTCCATCTGTTGGTTCCACCTTCAGAGCATATCTGGCGTCTGATGGCTGCTGACCACCTTCATCACTGCTACCCAGGTTCCACTCACATCACTGCTCTCTTGGATTGTGACAGTAGCCTCCTTCTCTTTGTCTTTCCTATCTTATCTTTGTCTCCCTAAAATCTATTCTCAAGAGATAAACTAGAGGGATGTTTTAGAAACGTATAATGGCTTTTGTACTCAGAATCCTTCAATTGCTCCCATTGTCTTAGAGGAAAGCCAAAGTCCATCAAAAGGCTCTAAGGGATCTGAGTCCTAATTGTCTCAGACCTCATTTATTCTTCCTCCTGTGCATTCCTGTTCAATCTACTGTAGGCATACTAGTCTCCTTGATCTTTCTCAAACACAAGCTCCTGCTTTGGGGCCCAGTGTTTGCTGGAATCACTGGAATGACATTAGCTGGAATTGACTCCCCTAGGACATACATGATTCACTCGTCTATATTTCAGGTCTTTGATCAAATGACATTAACTCCAAAAGGCCTTCCCTGACTACAGTCCCATCTAGAATAGCACACTTCTTTGCTTTGCTGTATTGTGTGTATTTTCTGTTTGCTCATCTGTCTCTTGCACTCCCTCCCCAAATCCGAGATAACAGCACTTTATTTTTTTCACTGTTGTATCAACAGTACCTATAATTAATGCACATAGTAGGAACTCAATAATATCACTCAAAAAATGAACAAATAAAAGAACCTTTTTATCCCTGGTAAGTCACTTTCACTGACTTCTCATTGACTGCAACATGATATACAAACTGTTCCTTTCAGCTTTCATGGCTTTCAACAATTCATCTTTTCATTTATATTTCCCCACTAGATACCAAACTTCTCAGCCTGACTGTTTCCTGAGTTCTCAGGCTCTCCTTCTGCATTCTGCCCAGGAGAGATTTCCTCAGCAGCAACGTATGCATCGGTGCTATCTCTTCATCAAAGTATGGCCTAAATGCGACAGACTTCCCCAAACCTCTTCTGATTCCCACAGCCCGGTACAGATATGAATATCTGTATCTCTTATGCTTCTAAACAGGGACTCTCCTTAATGATGCATGTCGTCCATGCTCTTGGTCAGGACCCCAATAAAAAAATAACTTTATTTAAATGAATTATAGCCAAGGGTCACTTTAGCAAAGAACCTGACAACCATCCGAGCCACATTACCTTTCTAGATATTACCGTTCCAGTTTTGCAATAAGGGTTTGAAATTTATTTTCCAAAGATTCCTTTTTTCCATCATACATACCAAGTGACTATTCCCCATAGTGTAGGCTGAATAATCTAGTTGAATTAAAATAGGATTATCAGGTTTGTTTCAAGTGACTGTGAAGCTAATTGTTAGCATTCAATCTTCAGGGAAAGATAAAATATCAAAATGGAATTATTCAGATGTTTCTAAAGATCCGTCTCTACCTATGTCTTATATATATATTCAGTCAAACAAAGGGTCAGTATAGCTTCAGTCATTATCTGTTCCCCTCTTTCCTTCTGCTCTTAAGGAAGCTGAGCCCAGAACACATGTAGATTCCTAGCTATCACATCTAATTACAAGCAACAACTTCAAAATTCCAGCTCTGCGGAAGGGCGAGCCAAGTGCTTTACTCAGTGAGATGGATAGTCTGTCCTGCCCCCATGGATGGGACGAAAAACCAGGCCAAGTCCCAGGTGATATCCAATTTCCAAATGAGGCCAAGAATATTTAGAAGTGGTTACGGCTCTGGCTTGGGACTTGTCTCCCAGAGATGCCATGATACCTTTTTAATTTCCTGACATTTTCAGACATGGGGAAAGAATCCAGCTGATGAGTCACCAATATTAATGGGGTTTTAAATTCTATTTGCTGCAGCAGTTGCCTCTCCATTAGTCATTCAATATATATATAATGCAAACTCAGGGGAATAGGCAGTGCTGACAGCCATTCATTTGCCTTTTTCACTATCAGACTAGCTGCTGCTTCATGGGGAGGGGAGTTATTTCCTTGCCTTGTATGTGTCTGTTTGAGAAACCAAAAATAATTGCTGTTTGCATACTACCTTGATGGAGAGGGCTTCATTTGTTTGATGGACAGAAAATGCTGTGAAACTGCTTAATCATAAGAGAGTGATAGTTACATAATATTTCAGTACTTTTTGTTTTTCTAGTTCCTGGATTTTATATATCTGCACATCCTGATATGAAAAGGAGAAAGGATAAAGTGAAGCATTTGTGTTTAGGACAACAAATTTCATTTCAGAAACGTCCATGAATATCCAAGGTTTGAAATTGAAATATTAAAATAGTTGCATCCTGGCTACCTGTGTGGCTCTTCAACTGCCAACATGCCAGGTGCACTTTTAAAAGCCACACCAGTTGGCTCCCAGCAATGACTGAGCTTGCTGAAGAAAAAAGTCCCTTCATCCTATTTGAAAAATGGAAGTATTGTCTATCTTTCTACAGGTGTATAATGGGCATTTCTCAATTTTCCTCTATTTCTTACATTTTTCAGACTAAAGGTGTGGTGTGGTTCTAGAGAGTCCCCTTTGTTAAATGAACAGAAGAAACTTTTATTCAGAGAACATCTCTTGAGTTTCCTCTCCTGAATCATGACCTCATATCATGTTCTCAGTTAGTTGCTTTCAATATTAGTGTGCATAAGAATTACCTGGAGAGTTTGTTTACAATCCGTATTTTCAAGATACACCCTAAGGATTCTGGTCACCAACTCTGCTGTGTGTTTGCAGTGGAGGTCCTAGTCCACCAAGCAATGCTCTGATACCATCAGCTTATTTCTGACACTATCTACACAGAGAGAGCATCAGATTCCATTGGTTAAGGGCTCAGTCTTATACGATTGCACTCCTCCGCAACTTCAGATACCAGATTATCACTGAGCTTATGACTGATGGGCTATAGACTGGAGGTTCCAGGATCCCCTCCTCTGATTTGATTAATTTGCTAAATAAGCTCACAGAATTCAGAAAAACATTTTACTTACTAGATCACCAGTAAAAGCATATAACTCAGGAAGAGCCAAATGGAAGAGATATATAAGGAAGGGGTACAGAGCTCTTATACCCTCTCCAGGGTGCCACTTTCCCTGCACTTCTACTGTTCACCAACTTGGAAACTCTCTAACCCAGTACTTTGGGGTTTAATGGAGTCTTCATTACACAGGTATGGTTGATTAAATCATTGGTCATTGGTGATTGATTCAACCTCGAGCCTTCTCCCCTTCCCGTTCAGGGGTGTGGAACTGAAAATCCCTACCATCTATTCAGAATTGGTTTTCCTGGCAATCAGCCATTGTCCTTTTACTTCCCAAATGTCACCTCATCAACATAAAGCCAGTCTTGGCAGAAAGGGGCTTGTTGTGAATAGCAAGACCCCCATTTCACCTTTATAGCTCTGAAATGATTTCAGGAACTGAAGACAAGAGACTAAATATTATGACAAAAGTGCTTCTGTTACTCACATCCTTCAGGACGTTCCAAGGGTTTTGGGAGCTCTGAACAAAAAACAGTAGATGAAGACCAAATATATAAAAAGAAATCTGAATGACTAAATATGTATTTCTTATAAATCATATTAAGCACTCCAGTAGTTCTTGGATAAAGCCCCAGGAATCTATAGTTTAATAAGGATATTGATGATTCTGATGAAGGCAGTCCATAGTGCAAATGTTGGTCAATCCAAGTACAGTATCTAAAATCTGCTGTGATGAAATGTGATTATGCATTTATTTATCAGCTCTTCACTAATCTATAATAAAGCTGCCATCACCCCTTAACTAAGAAAGGAGAATGTCATACAGCAACACCCAGGTTTAGAGCTACATATCTCCACCCTGAATCCAAAGCTCTCCCTGGAACCCCTCTCAGGGCAAATCCAGAAAACAGATAAGACATCTGTGCCTTCAGATCATAAAAGGAGTAAGTGTCATACTTGCACACTGACCTGAAGAGCTACTTTATCACCACCTTGTTCTAGGGTTTTCTAGGTTCCATATTATCTTGGAAATATGCAATGCCTTCTTGCATATCAACCCTTGACAGGATTGATGTCAAGGGTAAAAGACATTTCTTTGAGTTCTGCCATGAACTTCTCCAAGATCAGTCAGGAAGAAAATTTCATCTCTTTCAACTTGCTTGTGGAGAAGACAAAACCTGGTAGCTCTCTCTTAAATCTACTCATGAAGGAAAAGGAACATATGCATCTAAATAGTCCTGGGAGAACCGAGTGTTATTTCTACCATGGAGCATGCCATGGTTACCACGAAGAGCCACACGCTAGGCAGGAGAGAATCATATATTTTCCCCACTTCCTCCCATGGCAATGAGGTCCTTCCTTTCCTCAATGACTCAGGTAGTTTAAACAGAAGATTCCAGAAAGTTAAACAGAATAAGAATGATGGGGCCTATCAGAGCCCCTTACAACCATAACCCCAGATGAAGCAATTGCGATACTGCCTTTTGTCCACTTGCACTTCACCATTGCCTAAAGAGCCCACAACCAATTATGCCTGCAGGCTTATGTACCAAGAGTTCTTCCCAATTATAAGCCCTTTAGTTGAGACTTTCAGATTATAGAGAAACTCAACCCAAAGGAAATAAATTTTATAAGGAAAAAAAAATGGTGGTAGAAAGTAGTGTTTATTACTTAAGGCATGGCTCTGCCAGAGTTTGAACAACATCACCAACAAACCCCCTTTCTGTTACTTATTACATACCACTTTTCTGCTTCTCTCTGCCATTAAGCATCATTCCACAAGACTGCATGATTATGATTTCTGATACTAAAAAAGGAGAACCAATTATATTAAATTTCAGTAAGAACAGCGATCAACACTGCTTGATCCCTGTACCTACCCCTGAATCAAACGCCATGCCAGGGGCTTGACCTTCCCTCATCATCAACCGTGATTTGTCACCCGAACTTGACAGGACGTTGTGGAAATGAGTTGGGGGGTCAGGGTGTGAAATCATAGAGAGTGAAAGCTGTAGGGAGGTAGCGTATGGAGCAAACAGAACCATATCTCTCCTCTACTTTCCTCTCTGCCTTTTCCACCTTCTCTACCTCTTAGTCATTAACTCTCAGCTCAGACCTCCCTTCCTCAGAGAAGGCATTCAGAACTCCCGAGTGCCACCTATTTGTCACAGAATGTTTATGTACCTGACTTTCCCATAAGACAGACTTCCTTAAGTATGAGAAACAAATCAAGGACATCAAATACCTGTATGTTGAGCACCTAGCATCTTGAGACACCACATACTTATTTTCTCCTAAAGCCAATATGAGTTCAGCAAGAAGCAACAAGATCTGGGGTTTTCCCCCCTGCCAGAGCAAAGCCGGTCCCAAGCATCCTCCCTGTAGAAATTTCCTCACATTAGATTGGTCCCAGGTCTTGCTTTTTTACCACTTGAGATTCATTTATAATTTATTAAAACAGCCTTATTAGGAGTATAAGTTATAGACCCTAAAATTCATTCATCTTCAGTGTTCAATTCAGTGGTTTTAATGAACCTACGGACTTGTGCAACCATCATTATAATACAATTCTAGAACATTTCCATAACCTTCAAAAGATCCCTTGTGCTCATTTGTGGTCACTCCCCTTCCCACTGCAGGCCCAGGCGAGCACTAATCGACTTTCTATCTCCATAAATTGTTTTCTCTAGACATTTCATGTAAATGGAATCAAATGATATAGGGTCTTTTGTATCTGGCTTTTTCACTTAACATAAAGTCATTTCGTCCCTGTTATATCAGGTACCAGTATTTTATTCTTTTTAACTGCTGAGTAATATTTTACTGCATGGGTGTGTCAGTTACACTGTTTATTCAACTCCTGTTTTTTTATCCTTGTGAGAAAGATAGAGAGCATCCACAGAGAAAAGAGGGAGAAGCCAAAGCAGCCACTGTCTTGTTGGCCCTGGGTTCAATTCCTTTATGGTGGTGGTCAGCAGACTTCTCCAAATGACCACGACCCAGTAAAACAGCCCTAATGTGAATTGTGGCCTCTCCAGGTTGAGGGACAGAGGAGCCCAGAGCCGCCTTCAAGGTGTTTTGTATGCAGAGACCTTCAGATGTGACTGCAGAAAAGGAAATCATCTATAGGAAAAAGATCTGGGATGAGCTCAAGATTTTTGCATATGTAAGGAGAAGAGTGTGCCAAATTCAACTTAAACAGTAGTTGCCCTAAAGAAGCTGCATGTTTATATTTTTGAAAAATTATATTTGGCCGTTGGGAGCATTTTTGGGGTAAGGATATAGGAAAAAAGCACTTTTCTTTCATTTTTAAAGGATAATGAAGTCAATCTTTTAGAAAATAATAACATATACTTTCCAGTACTCATTTTTCAAAAGTGTTCTTCTCACATACACACACACACACACACACACACACTTTTTCTTTGCTTAAACATGCTAACATCCTTTGCTTTTCAATTCTTCTCCAATTAGTGTCATTTAAACTGAGCTTTGCTAATTAAATAAAATATTAGCTCTGAGGTCACATTGTAGGGATAATGATGGGGAGAGTATTAGAAATTAGCTCACACATTATCTGAGATTTTATTTCACAGCACGCATATAAAGGAACTCTGCATCCAGGGCACAAGAGATTACTCATGAAAGGAATTTACAGTGAAAGATAATGAGGGAGTTTTCAGCAAGCCATCAATCTGCTGGCTGCTCTTGGAGGCCCCTGGATGGTCAGAACACAGGCCATGCTGAATGGAAGCAAGGTGACATTTAGAGTACATGGTTCACTGAAAAGAGCAAATGTATGCAAACCCAGGAATATCATCTTGGGGGAAAATAAAACTTGCTACTGTGAATACCATTGTAGCTGCTGAGTCCTTTCCAGCTTTCAAAGTCCTCTGGCAACCTGGGAATACTGCAGAAAACTCGCGTAACTGCCGGCCTTTACTAGAACAGCAGACCCAGCTGGGAGCAAGGCAGATCATGGCAGCCGCTCTCTTAACAAAATTTCGCAAGAGCTTCAGAGGGATTTCCTTGTCTTATCCATTTCACACTTTGCTACTTCCTTTTTTTTTCCTACATAGGATTCAGTATGAAAGAACTGTAGTATTCTTTGAATTTTAAAAGTCAGTTTTAGAAAGAAAGGTAATTACTGGGAAAAGACTGGGTATATTATTGTTTCATTAAAGAGAACCAAATTTTGAAATGCTAATGTCTTTATTTCCTCTAGGGATAAGGTCTTAAGGAGGACTCAAATATGTGTCGGAGAGATTCAATGTGACATAGAATCCCTCTCAAATTCCTGTATGTCCCCTATCTTTTTTTCTTTTTTAAGACTTGTATCTATTTGAGAGAGATCACAAGTGGGCAGAGAGGCAAGCAGAGAGAGAGGGGGGAGGAAGCAGGCTGCCCGCTGAGCAGAGAACCCAATGCGGGACTCGATCCCAGGACCCTGGGATCATGACCTGAGCTGAAGGCAGTGGCTTAACCCATTGAGCCACCCAGGTGCTCCTGTCCCCATATCTTTAACCTGATTTTCTGCAGATGCCTCCCTTACACAAAAATACAAATTCATTATAGAAATTTCTTTGGGGACGGGGTTGTTCAGGTGGCTCAGACAGCTAAGCATCTGCCTTTGGCTCAAGTCATGATCCCAGGGTCCTAGGGTGGAGCCCCGCATAGGGCTCCCTGCTCAGTGGGGATCCTGCTTCTCCCTGTCTCTCTGCTGCTCCCCATCTGCTTGTGCTCGCTCATCCTCACTCTCTCTCTCAAATAAATGAGTGAAAAAAATCTTTAAAAGAATAAATAAAATAAAAAGAAATTTATTCAGAGGAAATGTCAAGTTTGAATCTTCTGTGACACTATCTATCAGTAATGACCATTATGAATATTTTATCTATAATATTCTAGACTTCTTTTTAGTAAATGTAAGTGTATACATATACACATGTAACTAGACATACATCTATTTATATATTCTTTTATAAATAGAATTATCCTGAAACAGATATTGTAACTTACTTTTCTTCATTCAGCAATATACATATCATGCCACTAAAATACATTTGCATTTTCATTCCAAATGGCTATATTGTATTTCCTAGTATGGATGTCCTAGAATTCATTTAAACCTAGCATCAGAAAAAAATATCAGAAGCATGACAGAGAGAAACTATGATTCTAAACTTCCCTGGACACCTTACTCAAAATGCAAGTTGAGACTTACTCACGCACACACAGCATCTTGTGGCATAACATCATATTAGAGAAGGCCTCAGTGAACATGGGTAATTATAGAGATGCTGGAAGGACTAAAAAGTATACCAAGTGCTGGAAATATTTGTCAAAACTTGCTGGAGTGGGAGTAAATTGTAAGCCATCGCAGATGCCCTTCTGTAACATCCAGAGTGGTTATTGTTCACATAGCAGGTGATCAAAAAATATTTGTTGATGGGAAAAGGATAAAGGAGAGGTGAAAACATACGATCCTTGCCATGAGCTGGAGAATTCTAACTGTAAGTAGTTATGTCCTCATACAACTGAGCTTAAAGAATAACTTTGGAGTAAAGGCAAGCAGGGATGACAGGACGTCCTAGAAATTGCTAGAATATTCCAAAAGAAAGTGTAAGACATAAAGAAAGCAACTCTTATCTCAATACTGTAAAAAAGAAAGCAAAACATTAGAGAGAAGGTGAGAGCTGGCTTAGTATGTATAAGCCACAGTTAAGGATATCAGTTGAATGCTTGAACATCAAGTTGTAAGTTCTCAAATGTTAACTGAGACAAGCTTATCTCTCTGTACAAGAAGAAGGTTGCCTAGCCAATGTATGAATGGCTTCCAGCATCCATGAAAAAATATGTGAAATTTGCAGGTGAAGATTGAAATCTCTATTATATAGAGAAAAGTAGGCAGATGTGCCTATGGCTCTAGAGAATACATGATGACCATAACTGTCAGTGAAACCAACTGAAAAGTCTTTAGGGTCCCTGTGCTTGGTAGAAAGAACCTAACCTTTGGTCTGCATGATACACCATCAAGCCAAGCCTAGCCTTTCCATATTTCTTCCTTGTAACAGCCTTTTTTATTCTTAACATTTTTTTCATACAACCCATAGCAGGACTAGCTGATTTTACATCATTCTTTTATTGTAAAATGTCTGCCAACCTTCCATTTTGTAAAATAGCTCTTATATTCCTTTTGGTAAACCGGAATATTCTTAAATGCACATTCACTGTGGAAAGACTTCAAATATTTTTTCACCACAAATGCCAATGGCAAAAACCTCAAAGTCAGTCACTGTATCCCATAGCAAAGGTTTAAAAAGCAGCTTAAGTTCCCAGTCTGATCTCAGTACACTCCTGCCTTCTGCTGAGTGAAAAACAGCTGCTCCTATGTCAAGTTCATCTGTTTAAAATATTTACTGTATGTAATCCTCATTTAGCTGGTGGGCCTTTGCCATGGAAACTGTCTTAGCAACTGAGATGAGCACCAGTAGGAAAACGAGCCAACGTCTGAAAGGACAGAAGCAGCACCTCTGCAAAACACCGTTGGTCCTGAAAGAGACGATTTCCATGTGTGAAACGCTGGGGAAATGAGCACGAGTTAAATACACAGGAGCACACTGGGATCAAGTGTTATGTCAGCCTTTTGTCATCATGTTTGATTTTCAGCACAGAAAGTCAGACCGGAAATGCCAGTCTAAAGATGCTCACCTCAATCTGTAATAACACACCAGCTGGGATTTTATTTATTGGAGCTTGTCAATCTTCCTACTCAGCCATCCCATCTTCAAGCATAATAGCCTGCAACAAGATAACTCAGTCCCATCCAGTTTCTGAGACAATCCATTTATGCTTTCAGCAATTATTCACTGAGCACCAGTCAATGTCAGGCATTCAGCTACAGGCTGAGGATAGAATAGTGAATGAGATGGGTAGGATCCCATGTGTCATGAAGCTTGCACTCCCACTAAATAAAGATAGCAAATCGATCCATCCGTTCACACATACATCAGACATGAACAAATAAGGAAATCTCAGATACTATTAGGTGCTATGAAGAATCAGACTAAGTAATGAAAAGAGAGGAGTGAGGGCTAATTTAGGTAACTTGATCAGTGAAGTTTTACCCAAGTGTCTCCAAGCAGGGGAAATGCCAGGGAATAGGCACCAAAGTGGAGACCATCTTGACATACAACAAGAACAGAAGGAAGCCCAGAGAGTCCAAAGGGTTATATATAGGCGTCCTGCCTTGTTCTCATGAACTGGGTTAGAGCTTCACATATGGTGAGGCCTCCCTCCCTTGGGTCAGAACCTATTCTTGTGGTTCATGAAGCTAGCTGTGTCCTATTTTAACCAAAAGGTGTAGCCATTCTTATTCTCCATTAAGAAGTTTCTATCTGGGTGCCATCACTGTCTTGAAGGTCTCATAGCTTCCTGATATACATTCTTAGAAATCTGGTCCCATCACCTTACTCACTGCATTTTAGATAGCTGGCCAAGCACCCACCACCAGTTGATTAAGCCTTGATCATCTCTGATCAAATCTTATTCTCCTTTTCCCTAGAATAGAATGCTAACCTACTTTATATACAGCAGGTTTACAGAGGTATATTTTATATTCTATTGCATAATAAAATTCACTCACTTTAGTGAATATCTCTAAGAGTTTGACAGGTGTATACAGTCACACAACCATTGTCATAATAAGGCTAGAGAACATTTCCACTGGCCCTCCCAATTTTCTCCTGCCACTTTGTAGTCTGGCAAGCACTGATCTATTACATGTCACTAGTTTGAGATTTTCCAGAATACCCAATAAATAGAATCATACCGTGCATAACTTTTTGAATCTGGCTTCTTTCACTTAGCATAATTCACTTGAGATTTCTCCCTGTGGTAGTATGTATCAAAGGGTCTTTTTGTTGCTGAACAGTATTCTATTATGGGTATTACCACAATTTGTTTTTCCTTTAAGTAGCTGAAGGCCTTTTGGATTAGTTCCAATTTTGGGTAATTGTGAATACAGGCTCTATAAACATTTATGTACAGGTTTTTATGTAAGTATATGATTTCATTTCTCTTAGGTAACTATCTAGGGATAGAATTTCCAGGTTATATGGCAAGGATATGTTTAACATCATTAGACTAACACACTTTTAATGACTCATTTGTACATCTGAGAAGTACACCTTTGTGTTACAGAATGAGAATTAAACCTGGAATCTAAAGACCTTATTTCAAGGCATACACTTGAAACTAACAATTTTCATGTCCTTGGGAAGTTATTTCACTTTTTTCCAAACACATTTCCTTGCTATGTAATGTGGATTATGATAATTTACAGGAGCATATTATTGTAACATAAACAAGAGCTTTATAATATATAAAATATTTTATTATAAATTATTATTTCATTATATTATTATCACATTTTATTACAAATCAGTTACAAATGAGAGGCCATATAAGTGTTTAATGCATGCTGCAAGTGGCTGGCAGAGCTGAAATCACAGGCATGTACAAGTCATGCATTTTACCTTTGTCTTTTTTTAATATAAAGCTCTAGAATTGCACTGTCCTAGACAGTAGCTACTAGCCACTCTATTTAAATTTAGATTAACTAAAATTAAATAAAGTTAAAGATTCAATTTCCTCAGTTGTACTGGCCACATAGAAAGTATTCAATAACCACATGTTTACCTTATTAAACAACAGACATGATAAAAGTTTCTTTCATCACAGAAAGTTACATATAGTGCTGATTTAGAGGACAGGTTCTATGTTGTTGTTCTCATAAAACAGTGTGGCAAAAAAAAATTCTAGAACCTAGAAACACCTGGATGGCTCAGTGGGTTAAGCCTCTGCCTTTGGCTCAGGTCATGATCTCAGGGTCCTGGGATCGAGGCCCACATCGGGCTCTCTGCTCAGCGGGGAGCCTCCTTCCTCCTCTCTCTCTGCCTGCTTCTCTGCCTACTTGTGATCTCTGTCTCTGTGTCAAATAAATAAATAAAGTCTTTTTTAAAAATCTAGAACCTATCTATAACTCAATATTAAAATTTTTAGAGTGGTAACAATTACTCATCTTGAGCTTGAGACTTCTAATCAGTCCTACATACCCACACACCCAGGCTTCCACTTGCTTGTAAAGGAAAACCCCAAACAACTACCCATGAGTAATGAAATCATCCTGTAGAATTCTGGTCTGCTCTTATTTTGATCCAAAATTCCTGGAGTACTTAACTCTTAACTATCTCTTGTTCTTTCTCTTTTGGGCTTGGCCTTTGCTTCCAGTCTCCCTGGCTTAATTTTGGATTCCTTCTTTACTTTTCTGGAGTATCCATCCCTAAAGGGTAACAGTGAATAGCTTCCCCGAGACTAATCCAGTTTATGGTGCTGACCTACCCTTATCATCTTGACCCACCTAATCCTGCATTGGCTAGGAGAAATGCACAATGATGCTCTAAGGGCAGGAGCCGCTCAGGTTATGTCAAGGCTGTTGACTGTTGACAGGGGTCAAGTATTTTAATGCTTTCAGGAGCCAGACTGGCAATATAAATGAGAGAAGTGGGCTGAGTTTATTAGTAGGAGCAGAGGAGATTAAAGCAGACTAGAAATCTATGTCTCATTGAGACACCCAATTGGCTCAGTTGGTTAAATATCTGACTCTTGATTTCAGCTCAAGTCATGATATCAGGATCAGAAGATGGAGCCCCATGTCAGGCTCCATGCTGAGAGACTGCTTGAGATTCTCTCTCCCCCTCTGCCCCTCCCTGCACTGCTCTCTCTCTCTCTCACTCACATAAATAATTTTTTTAAAAAAAGCATATGCCTCATCATGAGAAGCTCAAATAAAAAATAAAAATATACACTATACAAGCAACTGGAAGATAGAAATTGGAAAAGAAGAGGGGAACCTGAGTGGCTCAGTTAGCTAAGAATCCTGCTTTTGGCTCAGGTCATGATCCCAGGGTCCTGGGATCAAGCCCTGCATCAGGCTCCCTGCTCCTCAGGGAGCCTGCTTCTCCTTCTTCCTCTGCCTGCCACTCTCCCCTGCTGTGCTCTTTCACTCTCTCCCCCTGCTTGCATCAAAAATAAATAAATAAATAAGTAAATAAAATCTAAAAACAAAAAAAGAAATTGGAAAAGAAGAGATAACATTATTTCTTTTTTGTGGATGATGAAATAGTATCCTGGGAGAACCCAAGAGAATCAGCGCCAAAACTAATAAAAACAGTAAAGAATTCAGTAAGCTAGAAAGATATAAAATAGTATACTTGTTTATTATTATTAATAACCTTATATTATTATTAATAACCTTCATATACACAAACAATAACCAGCTAGAACATATCATGGGAGAGCAGACCTTATTTACAGTATTAAAAAAAGAAAGACGAAGGAAGGAAAGAAGGGAGGGAAGGAGGGAGAGAGGGAGAGAGGGGTGGAAGAGAAAAGAAAAAATACATTGATCAAGAATTTGGAAAATCCAAATAAGAAGGGCTTCAGAGTGTTCTCCAAACAAGACAAAGTTAATTGGAACAATAGAAAGACACTCTAGTTCTTGAACAAACTCATCTAACATCATAAGCTTGTCCCATTTCCCCAATGTAATATACAAATATAATGAGATCTCAATAAAAAAAAACTAAAAGTTTATTTTTTCTGGAACTAAGTAAGTTAATTCTAATGCCTACATGCATTTTTTAAAAAACAGATTTTATTTATTCGTTTGTCAGAAAGAGGAACCACAAGCTGGGAGAGTGGCAGGCAGAGAGAGAAGCAGGCTCCCTACTTGATGTAGGACTTGATCCCAGGACCCTAGGATCATGATGTAAGCAGGAGGCAGATGCTTAACGATATGAGCCACCCAGACATTCCTCCACATGCATTCCTAACCATTCAAGAAAATCTAGGAAAACCCGAAAAAAGGAGATCCATGAAAGGGGACAATTTCTACCAGATTTAAATATGTTTTAAAATAGGATGGTCTTGGGACATGAATTAAAGAGAATAGAAAGTCCAAAATTGGAAGGAAAGAAGGAAGGAAAAGAAAAAGAAAGAAAACAAGCAAGCAAACAAGAAAGAAAAGGGATAAATTTACAGAAATTTAGAGGAAAACTTTTTGCATGAAAAAAATGCCATCAGAAAAATAGACAAATTACAAACTGGTAGAAAATATTTGCCACATAGACAAAAGGGGTAACCTTCTGAATTTATAACTCTTAAAAATGAGAAAAAAAGAAACACCAAAAACCTGATATAAAAATGGACAGAAATTAAGAAGTCACACAAATTAACATTAAGGAAGAAACTATGCCCAATTTTGCTTATAATAAAATAAATGCACAATATAACTCTGAGATATGGTATCGCACCTCTCAAACTGGCAAAACTCAAAATCTTCACGAACACCCTGTTGACAAGACTGTGAGGTGACAAGTCACTAGAGTCATACATTGCTGGGGTTATACAAAATGGCGTAAACCTAAGTGGGGGTAGTTGGCAGTATCTTACAAAATTTCATGCTTCTACCCGATGATCTAGCAATCCCAATGGTAGGAATCCACCTGAAGGCATACGTCCACAAAAGGAAACATGTACACAAGGTTTTTCATGGAGGTATCATTTATAGTTGTAAAAGATTGAAAACAATCCAAATAGTCAATAATTGGGGAAATGTTGAATAAACTATGGTGATCCACACAATGGAGATTTGCAACTGCAAAAAAAAAAAAAAAAAAAAACCTGAGGATGAACTTTATGAAGAGGTATGGCATGGATTCTGACGTCCGTTGTAAGGTTAATAAAGCAAGATACAAAATCATGTATATTAGCATGCTACTTTGGATTTTTTAAAAATAACTTTATTTAGCTATAGTGGATATAAAAAGAACTGCACATATTTCAATTTAAAGAGTTTGGATATGCAAACACCCTTGATACCGTCACCACAATCAAGGCAACTGACATAGTCACCTCCCAAAGTTGTAGGGTTTTTTTCTTTGCCCATGTGTTTTTGTTTTACTGTGGCAAGAACTCTTGAGATCTATTCTCTTAACAAATTTCAAAATGCACAATACTATATTGTTCACTAGAATCTATTCATCTAGCATGACTTAAAATTTCCACCCATTGAGGAACAATTCCCTGTGTCCCCAGTCACCCAGCCCCTAGCAAGCACTATTGAATTTTCTGTTTTTATGAGTCTATTTTACACACCTCATACAAGTGGAATCAGGCAGTCTTTGCCCTTTTGTAGCCCGCTTACGTTACTTAGGATAATGTCCTCCAGGTTCATCCATGTTGTGGTGAATGGCAGGATTCCCTTCTTTGTTAAGATGGAGTGACCTTGCGTTGTATGTATATGCCACATTTTCTTTACCCATTCACCTGTGGATGGACACCTGGATTGTTTCCATGCTACTTTTTCTTTAATTAAAAAAATTGTTAATTAACTTATATTTATTTATTCTTTTTCATGTTATTTTTGTGTATATTTTCTTAAAAAAACTTGATCAAACAAATGAACTTGGTTATTGGGGGGGGTGTTTGAGTGTGGGGTGGGAGGGATGGGGATGGAAATAAAAATCCTATGGGAATACCTTTCTTCATGTATTTGAATTACCTAATTGCTTTACTTATTCAAACAAATAAAATTAAATCAAAAAGGGTGAGAACATTCACAAGATTTCAGTAGGCTGAATTCACCCACCTGTTCCGCCACTGGTGACCTATGATCACCTGTGGGCTTGAGGACTTCCCTTAGCTTACTAAGGAGCATTCCGAGGCTGAGAATAGAAAATATGTGCTTGGGGAAGGAAAACCGAGATTTAAAATTAGGTTAAGCTAATTGCATTCACCTTCATAAAGACTAGTGGCCAGTTGCATTATAATTAGCTATTTCACTTCTGTTACCTTCATAATGTGTAGAGAGGTATTAGTCGTTAAGTGTTCATTCTGGCTTATAGTTTGCTCCCCAATGTCATTCTGATCACAGACTAAGTTCAAAAACTTATTATTCGGTTTCTAAAATTTCAGGAAACAAGGCCAACTTTCTCCTAATTTCCATCATCTGACTCACGCACCAAGCCCCCGAGGCAGCAACAGCAAACATATTGGTGTCAGCAATTATGGGCTGACTCATCCGAGAACGTGCACAATTAACCTATTGAACATCGCCCTGGCAGCCGTTTCATCCTCAGTAGGACCATCTGCATCGCATTCACCATTCAGGGTAGGAGCCCGGCCAACCTGCCGCGCATCCCACGCATTTCCGCTCTGATGCCTGGCCAGAAGGAATTCATATAACCCCACAGCGCATGCTGCATTCGCGCCCCGCTCATACTCAAAGCCTTCCTCGGAGCTGAACAGACTGTTACTCTGCTCTCACCAGGCTAACCCCGAAAGCACCCTAAGCCTTAGAAAAATGATTTCCTCCTGTTGCAGAAACTTCACCTAAGAGTTTCACAAAATACCCTAGGGCTGAAGAGTCCACCCGTTTTTGCTTGAAATGAGATTTAGCTATTTGGCTTCCTGAGTGGCCGTAAGAGAAACAATCTCTCTAAATTTCAATATCTTCATTTGTAAAATACCCAGCCAACAGGCTTTGTTAGAAGAATTTAGTGAGATAATCCACGTCTACCAGCATTCCAGATAAGCCTACAGGCCCTACTACTCAATATGCTGAGAAAAATTCGCTCTTATTTCTGTGAAGTGATTGAAATCTTCTTCTTAAGAATCCCCATCTCCACTCACCATGAGTAAGTGGGAAAACCTACAAAACAAGAAAATACTAACCTCTATCTAAAAGGTCTCAATCCTTTCCAGCCTGGAAGTCTCTTTTGGGTAACATAGCATATTTCATGTAAACATCATTTTTCAAATCCTCCCTGCCCCCTCTTCTGAAAAGTGGATTTCCAAGGAGACTTCCATTAGCAGGGAAGGGGGAGACAAGGCCAGGTACTAAGCTCTGGTATTCACTGATCTTCCCCTATTGCAGAGTGGAGGGTGTTTTCTTGCTCAGACCTGAGCTCTGTGGAGGGATGAGTAATAGGGTCCCTTATTGGGTGCCTACTGTTGCCCACTGCTCCAGTCTGCAGCTAACACATCTGTGATCTATTTCTTTGGGTCAGTAAAGGTTTGTTTACTGGGCCCTGCTTCTGTGTGCAGTTTTGCTGTGCTACCTGGTTGTGACTCCCATTTTGCTTAGTCCTCACAACTGTGCCCCTAGAAAATTCTTAGTTGTTCTTATCACCACCCCTTAAGGGTATGTAGGAACTTCTGGGTCCTTCACAATCCCTCCTGGAGCTGAATGCAGCTCAAGAAAGCTAGTTTGTCTGGCTAGTAATCCTCTCGCTTGTTATGCCATCATTCTCTTGTACATATATGGGGCCAACCACACAGCAGTCTCTTCCCAAGGGTCAAAAAGAGAATAAAATCAAAGCCCTTGTCTCAAATTTATTTCATCCCATAGGAACACCCTCCTTACTGTGCCCCTCTCTGGAACAATGATCCAGGGAGAGCTCAAAGAACACACCATTTTGCAATAATGTTATCTTCACACGGGCTCTTTACTTCTTTGTCTGAGACCTTGCAACGTCCTAGCCTCCTTCTGGAAGTGGAATTCAAGTTGCCCTCTTCTCCAGGACTTAAAAGTGAATGAAGAACAGGATGAGAAACCCAATTTACTGATAAGAGAAGCTCCCAAGTAAGTTTCTTTGTTATACATGTAAAACATTCAGCACTGTGGCTAGCAAAGAACATATGCCCAGTAAGCGCTAGCTATTACTATGCTATGCATTTGACCAAAAGAAAACACCTCCAAGCTTTTTCAAAGTGGGTCAGATGATTAAAAACCTACAGAACGTTGGGCTCCATGCTGGGTGTGGAGCCTACTAAAAGAAAACCCAAAAAACAAAAACAAAAAACCCTACAGTATGTTCATTGGTTAGTTAAACATTTTTACTGTTAATAAGAGTGTTTTCTCTTCTGTGTATTGGTAATGACTACTAATTCAAAAGTACACAGTCGTTACCTCTATTCTCATATTGCCAATAGCCCTGGTTTCATGATGCAAATGAGAAGAATTACATATGGAAGTCTCCCTGTGAACACTATTTACAGTACATATTCATTCATTCATTCATTCATTCATTCTTCATTCATTTAACAAATATTTATGTAGCATCTAGTACCTGCCTGGGGTTACATGAATAAAATAGTTTCTGTTCCTTTTGGACACACAGGACAAAGAGTTCATTCTTTAACATATAAAAGGCTTTCAAAAATCAGTAAGGGGAGGTCAAAATACAAAATCTGACCAAAGATATGGAAAGGTAGTTTTTAAACATTCACACCCAGAAACACACACCCACAAGAACTATATGAGTATGTTTAAATGCAGGTCACTCACAGTGAAATGCAAATTAAACTTCTAAGATACTATATATTATGATATAATGAAAATTTCTGTCTCTGTTTTAGCTAATGCATGAAAATGTTCGATTCAAAGGACCTCAATGTTAAAATCTGTGATTAAGTGATTAAGATCAGCCGACTCTTAACACCTACAAAATGAAAACTTGTGCAATAAAAGGAAAAAAGAAAAAAACATTAGAGAAGTGGAGATTGATGGAGGGTTTGTGATGGATGTTTCTGAGAACTCTTGAGACTTGCAGAGTTCCGCTCCTCATGAAAACAGTGGGGGAGTCCCAGTCTCTGACTCCGGTCTGGACAGAAGAGCCTCAGTGGGGTCCCCCAAGCACAATACTCATCTGCAGCTGTTTGTCCCTTGCATACATCCATACTGTTCGAGAGCCAAAGACACGGCAGCAAAGAAGACACAGGAGACACGGCCCTCGCAGAACTTACCATGCCCTGAGAGCAGAGTAACTGACTGTTCAACTATGCGACTCAATTTTAGATACTGATCCTTCATTCCTAAGAATGAAGTGGAATGTGGATTCCAAGTGAAATGTGGGTAAATGTATACAAGTGAGATGTGAATTCGTTCACCGCTCCCGCGCAGAGCAACCAGCTTCTAAAACTGTAAAAGGAAAAGCTTCTAAGTGCTTGCTTCTGTGTTTTGTTTTGTTGTTTCTGCAAGTGTTAGGCACTCAATTGATCTTTCTCTTCCTCGTCTCACTTTTGTTGAGCAGGTTGCTTTTGTCATGGAAAAAAAGAGAGCTCTTCATTGCCCGATGGACCGTCTTCTTAAAAGGTCAATAGAAAACTCTCAACAGAACCTCAGCACTTTGTCTGGCTTCAAAGAATATACATATTTTTTCTATGAAACTTTCTCCAGGAGCCTGATCTCCCCTGAAAAGGAATGTCCTAACAATACCGAGCCCGCAGCCCACCATCTTTACGCTCCCTGGCATCTGATGGGAAGGCAGCGTGCTCAGAGCTGGATGTGGCTCAGCTCCTGGGGTAGTCTCCAGCTCAGGCCCCCACTGTGGATGTGACCAAGGGCCGGGAGCGCAAGGCTCAGCCTCAGACAAGAGCCGCGCTTTGCTCATTCGGAAACTGTAGCTGGGGTCCATTGTTTCATTCTCCTTCATGTTGGCTGGCATGGTTGTGTGGGCTGCCCCTTTCCGGGGATTTAATACATGGAAGCTGTGGAAATAAGGTCCCCAGCAGCCAGTGACCACCAGCCCTTCTGTTCCTCTTCTGTCAAAAGCCCTTTTATATGCTTATTCGTCATATCTAAGCATCTTCCCTGGCTCAAGGTGGACATATGCAGCACACCTTGAGTGTGCTGGGAGGCAGATGCCTTGATGCCCCCGAGTTTATAGTACAGACGTTACCCCCTCTGTCAGCAGTTTTGTCATTAAAGAGTTTTATTTGCTGTAACACTTCATACGTAGCCATTAGCCCTGACTCTTCAGCCTTGGAATTAGGAAGACTGAGTGGGAACGGATGGAAACCTATTCTGATACCCAGGGATCTATAATACAAAAATAACACCTAGAGGAAAAAAGAGAGTGTTCTCTCATTTCAAATGACTCTCATTGGTGATTAGCATTCTCACAGAACCTTTAAAAGGTTCCTCCATTAAATGGAGGAAAAGATTTCTGAGGTCAAAGAGGAGAGTGTCAGAGAATATTAACTATGTTATCCCAGGAAGGTTTTCTGTGTTAGCCCAAGTGGTTATACCTAACACTGTCCACCTCTGAAGACTGGGACCAACCTGCTTTTACCTTGTACCAGCTGGTTATAAATGGCAGGGAAATAAGCTGAGGAGATAAGGAAGAAAAGTCCTTCCACATAACTGATACACTCTAGTGTTTCCCTACACGCATATGTAGGACATATGGACAATTTTAGCTTGCTTGCATTTAGCGAGTTTTTATTGTGATGGAGTTATAAATGTACAGAAAGTTGTAAGAATGCCACAGAGAATGCTCACACACGGTGTGCCTACATTCATTAACCAGTTATATTTTCGTGAATTTTTCTCTGGTATGTTTGCTTGCTTACTTTCTTGGTTGTTTGTTTCTTTATGAACAATGTGGCCTTTGCGATATTCTAAACATAGGAATTTTGGTTTTCTTCCTTAGTGCTCAGAATGAAGCTACCGAGGAGGCCTGTCATCCAATAACATGCAGTTTTCAATGTGAAATCCAGATCTGATCACATTGTAAAGGAAGCAGGGCATTTGAAGAAATGAATGGGAGATAATGTGAGAATTTGGGGTGGGGGGGGCCCAGAGTCCTACTTCCAAGGAGAGAAAGACCATGAGGAAAAGCCAAGATGATCAGGGACGACACACACAGGCTTAAGCTGAAGGAATGCTAAACAGATCTTTAATGGAGTGATCTTGTTTCTCTGTGACTACATGAGAATCGTGAAGAGGAGGAGGAATATAATGAAAAAGAAAAGACAAATTCTGCCTGAGGGAACAGTGTGTTTCCACGGCTGGGTATTAATATCGCCTGAGAGAGTTCACGGTGGGCTACACCACAGCCGCTGCGTGGTAGTCACAGATGGCCAGTTCAAGACGCCTTACTAAACTCATATTCCTCTTTCCCAAATCCCATTACCATCATAACAGAAATACAAAAATACAGTCACTGAGTCTCCAAAAAGGCACAAAAGTTGTCAGAAGAAGATGGGACAGTTGATACCAATCTGCAGTATTTACTCTCAACAAATATTAATTAGTATGTGCCATGTGCCAGGCAGGCCCACGCCCCTGCCCTTATGAATCTGCATTCTTGTGGCAGAGTTCTGGTTCTAGTGGAGTGGCTCCCATTTGAAGAACCCATGCAACTATAAAAGAGGTTCCCCAGGAAAAAGGACTATTCCCAACAGAATAACCCAAGGTCTTAGAGACCTGATCTGTTGGTACAGGTAAGATTTCTCAAATTACAAGATAAGGGCCACTGGGTAGCTCAGTCAGTTGGGTTTCTGACTTTTGATTTCATGTCAAGACATGATCTCAGGGTTGTGAGATCACGCTCTGGGCCCCCATCTGGGTGGAGTTTGCGTAAGATTCTCTCTCTCTCTCCCTCTGCTCCTCCCTACCTCTAAAAAACTTATACTTTTAAAGATATACATGAAAAGGATGCTGTTCTCAGAAAGTTTAAAATACATATATTTAACTCAATAAGAGGTAGAAAACATGGATAGAGGAATAGACACTGAGGAAAATGAAAAGTTGGTCAAATGACTACTATAAAATGTTTAAAGACATCAGAGTCATAATTTCATAACCAGATTTTTACAAGTCTTCATAGAAAACATAGTATTTGAGTTCTATCGATTTCTATATGCTGTTCCACCATATAAAAATTTGATAGAATATCTTCCAATTGTTAAATAAAATTACCATAACTCTGATACTACAAACAATCAGGAAAATCAAAACAACAACAACAGAAAAACTATGGAACTAATTATATCCATTAATAAATTAAAGGAGATAACCATGTAATCATTTTATTAGATCTTAATAGATTCTATTTAGCATTTGATACAATTCAACGTGTTTCTTTTTTAAAAAAAATAATATTAGCAAATGAAGAATAAAAAGGAACTTTCCTATTTTATAAATGTTGTCCAACAGAAACTGAGAGCAAGCATTTTACCTAATGGTAAAATATTTGAAGCATGCTTATCAAGATACAGATGGTTATAAAGATGCCCACCACCACCATTGCCTTTTGACATTTTGTTGGCAATCCTGGCCAATAAAAAAGATAAGAAAAAAATAAAAAGTATATATTCACTTTGGGAACAGTGAAATCAAAACCTCATTATTTTAAATGATATGATTATCTACCTGGAAGACCCAAGAGAATCTAATAATAATTTTTAAAGCTCTGTAAGAACTAATCAGAAAGTTTTAAAAGTGGACAGCATTGATTGCTTTTCATTGAAATTCATAGTAATCAGTTAGGAAATGTAACAGAACAAAAAGACCACAATCACAATCATAACAGAAACTATGAAACTTGTAGAAAAGAAATCCCAGTAAACGTGTGCAATACTTTTATGAAGAATAGAAAAGGTGCTCTAAGGAGATACAGCAGGTTTACAAGTAGGATGTGGAACTTAGTAAACAGATCCTCAAATTCACCTAGAAGAGAAAAATGCGCAGAAAGGGCCAAATTTTTGTTGAAGCACAATAAAAACATGTAATCACTTGCTTAATAGGTACCAAAGAGAATTATCAGGATGTGATAATTTTTAAATTATAATTTTTATTCAAAAATAAACAAATACGTCAAGTCTACAAAAAAGAATTGAGAAGCAAGCCTGCATACCTATAATTTCTAATTAGTGATACTTCAGATCATGAAAAAATGAAGTCCTCTATACTAAAAATAGTGGTATATAGCCATTAACCATCTATTTGGAAATATGTGTGTGTGCGTGTACATGCATTCCAAAAGAAACCTTAAGGATTTTCTAGTTTCAACTTAAAGTTTTACAGAATATCCATTGGCCTAGATGAATGAGTAACACACCTCAGAGAAATGCAACTAACCAAAAGAGTATCCTGGAACAGAGTTTTTTTTTAATTAAAAAGCTAATGTGATCCAGGTGCTTTCTTATATATTTTATCATATATTCTTCATTTCAACTCTACAAGAGACTCATGATTATCTCTTTTTTTACAGATGAGGAAAGTAAAGTTTGGATAGTTTATGTAATTAATTTCCCTGAGGACTGTCCATCAATTAAGCATGGAGCCAGGATTCAAAACCTGACCTATTTGCTCTAGCTTTTTTCCACTGCCTCATGTTGCCTCCTACACAAGTCACTGTGCAGAGCTTTTAAAGAGCAGTGAATCCTAGTTGTTCCCAAGGTAATTATTCCCCATTATTATTTATTTGCTGAGTGTTTATACAACAAGCACCAGAGACCCTCATTCCCTAGGGATCCTGTCACCCTAGGTTGCCCATGTGGGTTGTTTGATTTAGAGTTGATCTCAAGTTGCCAAAGGAAGATGTCAGTTGTTCCATTAATTAAAATGGCATGACATAAAATGTCAATGATGCATGGCCAGAAGGCTCACAGAAAATAAGAAAACATAATGAGATCTAGATTGGGGATTTCAGTTTCAAGAAGCAATATCCTCCACTGAGGTTCTCTCAGCCAGTCAGCCCTTGCTCATCAAGGGAAGTAACAACTCCAAGACCACAGATACACTGACGATTTTCTCAGTGGATGTCAATCTGCTGACAATACAAAAGCATAACAGGACAAAGGAGAGTCCTGGTGGGAAAGAAACATCACAGGCCCTGAAAAGGGGACCTCATAACACAATGAGGAATTTATGAAATTGTGAAATTCTTTGAATGTGAGGTTTGTTTTGTTTTGTTTTGGTTTTTGGTTTTTTGGTTTCTTGGTTTTGGTCATGGCCTTTTTTCCCCCATTTATATCGGGTTTGTTTTAATATCTTGAAAAGCTTTCCTTTCCCAAATCTTCATCCAAAATTTATGCCCTGAAATATATGTTATACTTTTCCCTTTGGTTCTGAGTTTCCACAGCTCACTCAGGAATCTCTTGCTCTAGTCTCAAAAGTTGGGCTCTCACTAAGCATAAAAGGTAAACTGATCACAAGGCATTTTCTGATATGACACGTGCCTACACTTATGTAGTCTCAGTTTCCCACTCCTTCCCCACACACTTTCAGTGAGCTGGCTGATATCCTTATAACATGTCATTCCTTTGACTCCTCTGCACTTTTTCCATACTGTCATCCTCCCTGGTATGTCCTTGTCTAAGAGTCTTCCAAGATGAGGCTCTGCTCTTCGTGGCTTTCCTAGAAGTAACATAGTATTCCACAGTGCTTATCTTGACCCAGTTTTGAAGTCATGACTTAGGACTCTCAATTCCTTTTCCCAGGCAGTTTACCAAGACCCCAACCCAATTAGTCCCCTTTTAGGCCCTAATACTCCTGGGCCACAAAACTCACATACTCAACTGTCAGCAGCCTCCAAATACTCAGAGGGATGTCTCCTTCTTCTTTCACTCCGTAGCACTAGTCAAAATATTCAATATTTTAAAAACTCTTGCAAAACCTGGATAACTCCTTCCCACCTCTCCACAGAAGTTGCCTCCTATAGTTCCAGTCTGCTGTTACCCTGTCCCCAGGGGCAGCCGTCTATGTGGAAGTCTTCTCTTGTTTAGAGCTACAAAGAACAAAAACGTTCTGCTTTTGAATGTCATTGTGTTGTGTTCTGCCATCTAAAGAACCAATAATTCTACCTAATATATAATTACAAAATGCCAGATGAACAAGGCATTCCCTTACCTGTGCTTCATGGGCTTGAAGGTCAGAACTGTTGAATTTATAAACCATCAGGATCAGCCGTGATTCAAAACAGAAGCTGATAATTATGTTTGACACTTTCAGCTTCTCCTTATGAATCCTGGTTTGCCTTTTTGTGCCCCTTTGAGATCGTAGATACAATTTCTATTTTGGGTAGTATGGCCCATTAGATACCTTTTAAGTGAGGGCTCCCAAATGAGAGCGCTTTGAAGACACAGAGCTGGAACAGAGATTTCTAACCATTATAGGAACACTTCCCAGACTAAAAAAAAAAAAAAAAAAAAAACCCTGCCTACCCTTGAAATATATCTGCCCTGCTCTAGCTGTTAACTGAGGAGGGAAAACTTCTCTGAGAATTCATAACCACAAGTTGCCCTCAGAGGGGTTTGGGGTTAAGATTTACACTCTTTGCTTGGCCTGAAAAACCTCAAGCCAATTCTTATGTTGGTAATCCCTTAGCATATTGGATAGAACAAATAAATTCCCTCTTTAAGGGTACACCCTCCTCCCCACACATAGTGGAAGAGATAAATTCACACTGCCCTTGACCTCTCAATCCAAAATTTAAAGAGGAAATATGATGTTGCCATGTGTGAGACTAATTAAAGAAAACAACCAGTAGAATAAAATCCCCCATGAATATGATACTGGAATGATGATATAGGGAATATAAGTGTCTAAAAAATAAAAAATAAACTATAAAACATGAGAGGGAACTTCATTATTCCACCAAATCAAGCATAATTAGAAAAAGAAGAAAATGCTTAAATCAAAAATATAATAATTATAATAAAAAACTCATTTAATGATTGAAAAAGCAGATGAGATATAGCTCAAGAGAAAGTTGGTAAACCGAAAGATAAATCTGAAGAATTTATCCATAATGAAATGCAGAATCAATAATAGCAACTCTTCATATAGTACTTTTTATGTTTCAGGTATTGTTCAAAATTCTCTCACTGTATTAACTCTTTTTCCTCCCAGATACTCTTCTGTTCCCATTTTACAGATGATGGAATTAAGACAAAAAGAAATGAAATACCCTCCCAAAGTCACACTACAGAAACTGGAAAAGCTGGAATTGGTACATAGACATTTAGACTCTGGAGTTTACAATCTTAACTATTAAGAGACATGAAGGGAAGAAAGAAAAATGCTAACCTTTCTTTATCTATTGGAGTCTGACACATGAAGAAAGAATAAGGGAGAGATGTATTTAAACACACAATAGCTGAGAATTATCTAGAATCAATTAAAAAAAATGAGTTACCAGATTCAGAATATTCCAAGTCTCAAGCAGGATAAGTAAAAATAATTCCATGCTGACATGACAAAAATAATTCATACGTATTGTTTTAGGATAATGATTCTATCAGATTATCAGGGTATTTCATCTTTATGCATGAAAGAAGAACTAAACTTCAGAGTTCCTCAGGCTAACAAACAAAAAGAGCTACTTAACATATCTTCCAAAATTATAGGCATTAATATGGGCATTGTTATTCATAATAATCAATTAACATAGCATGATTGACAAGCCTGAGCTAATGAACATGCATGGAACCTGCATAAATAGATAGAGAATAAAATTCTTAATAAGATTCTCAGCCACATCAGGGAAATACAGATCAAAACCACAATGAGATACCAGCTCACACCAGTCAGAATGGCTAAAATTAGTAAGTCAGGAAATGAGAGATGCTGGTGAGGATGAAGAGAAAGGAGAACCCTCCTACACTGTTGGTGGGAATGCAAACTGGTGCCACCACTCTGGAAAACAGCATGGAAGTTCCTCAAAAAGTTGAAAATAGAGCTACCCTATGACTCAGCAGTTGCACTACTGGGTATTTACCCTAAAGATACAAATGTAGTGATCCAAAGGGGCACATGCACCCGAATGTTTATAGCAGCAATGTCCACAATAGCCAAACTCTGGAAAAAACCTAGATGTCCATTGACAGATGAATGGATAAAGAATATCTGGTAGACACACACACACACACACAGTGGAATACTATGCAGCCATAAAAAGAAATAAAGTCTTGCCATTTGCAACGACGTGGATAGAACTAGAGAGTATTATGCTGAGTGAAATAAGTCAATCAGAGAAAGAAAACTATCATATGATCTCCCTGATATGAGGAATTTGAGAGGCAAGGTGGAGGGTTTGGGGAGTAGGGAAGGAAAAAATGAAACAAGATGGGATCAGGAGGGAGACAAACCATAAGAGACTCTTAATTTCACAAAACAAACTGAGGATTGCTGGGGGTCGGGGAGGGAGAGGGTGGTTGGGTTACGGACATTGGGGAGGGTATGTGATATAGTGAGTGCTGTGAAGTGTGAAAGCCTGATGATTTACAGACCTCTACCCCTGGGGCTAATAATACACTATATGTTAATTAAAAAAAAATTTTTAAAAAGATTCTCGGCGACAACATAAGTTCCAATAAAGCCCAAGAATTGCAGTTTCATTGCAAGGTCATAAAATTTGAAATCTAATTTCTTAAATGATAACTTTTTTAAAACTTTAAATATTTAGAATTTTTAAAACACATTTCTAGATAATTTATCCCTCAAAAAAGAAATTATAATAGACATTAGAGAATACAGAACCTGGGGCAGGGGGGAGAAAAAAGGGAAGAAAATACAGACACTGAACTACAAATGCCCCAGAGCTCTACCTCTCCTGTATCCACACCTTCTCTTTGGGAAGAAGTTGCTGTAAGTTGTTTACCTGTGGTGTGAATCTCAGACCAAGAGCTCTCTGCCCTGGGGAAATTTTTATTTAACTACCTAAAGGTGGTGAGAGCCTAGACAATGGGTCAGTCTTAAGGGTTCAAATTTTGGTTCTGCTCCTTACTAGTTGTATTTCTCAATTGCATCATCCAAAAAATGAGAATAACTTCATACAAAGTTATGATAACTGAATATATATTATATATGTATGAATGCATGTATGCATATATGCACACACACACACACACACACACACACACACACAAATATATATACTTCTAGAATGTTACTTGACATAAAGTAAGCACCAAGTAAGTCTTTGTCGCTAATAGAACATCAATGAACAGACAGATGGAAGTAGTGTTTAAGAAACACAGAGATCTTTACAAATGTCCTAAAATCATTTTGTAGGCAGACCCCTTTTCTGCCTATGGTTGAATCTAAACTTATTATGTAGTTCTACCACAATTAACATTCAGCACCTTTCTCTCCATCTCATTCTACCATAGGCTTTGTCAGGGCCATCTAGGTAATGTTTCTCTTGAATTATCATTACTTCCTCCACTGGAATTTTCATCTGCTTGTGTTCCTCAAGTCAGAGCAAAAAGAGACAGAAAACTGAGGAATTTCAGGATCATCACATTCCATAATCTTCCTCATGAATGTTATATGAAAGATTCAACCCTTAAAAAGTAAAAAACAAACAAACAAACAAACAAAAAAAAACCCTTATATTCTATTCAAATGAAATTCAAAATCAAGTTTGACAAAACCAGGTTGATAATATATATGGTATTTGTAATATGCATTCTTTCTTTTAAAGATTTTATTTTTATTTATTTGACAGAGAGAGAGCAAGAGAACACAAGCAGGAGGAGTGGCAGAGGGAGAGGGAGAAGCAGGCTCCCCACTGAGGAGGGAGCCCGATGCAGGGCTGCATCCCAGGATCCTGGGATCATGACCTACGTCAAAGGCAGACATTTGCCCAACTGAGCCACCCCGGTGCCCTGTAATATACATTCTTTTGGGGCGCCTGGGTAGCTCAGTGGGTTAAAACCTCTGTCTTTGGCTCAGGTGGTGATCCCAAGGTCCTGGAATCGAGCCCCGAATCTGGCTCCCTGCTAAGCAGAGAGCCTGCTTCCACCTCTTTCTGTCTGCCTGCCTCTCTGCCTACTTGTGATCTCTGCTTGTCAATTAAATAAATAAAATCTTTAAAATAAATAAATAAATAAATCGTTTGCTTAAATGCAAGGGGATTGGGATTGTTCCATTGCTTTGCCATGCCTGCGAAAAGAATGAGGATCTGCGGGGTCCAGAGGAGTGGAACTGATTCTTTAATCCTTTTAACATGGGCCATAAAGGGTTAGACCTCCATTTAAAGGTGATAGAACTTCCTCTCTTCTCTCTGCCGGTGGCATGTTAAAGCGGACATTTCCATCATCTGTGTTTATCAATTATTCACTGCTTCCCATGTGTGGGAGGAGGAGTAATTCATCTGATTGTTTAGAGAGAATCCAGGACAAAAGAGCAGACTCTGTGCCTTTCCATCTGCCTTCTAGAAAAAGCCTGTTATTCATTCCAACCCCCACATCTCTTTCTCTCTCTTTCTCTCTCTTCCCCCTTCATTCTTTCTCTCTTTCTCTCTCCCTGTCTCCACCCCCACACCTTTTCTCTTCTCTTCTCTATCCGTAAGCTGGTGAGTAAATCAGGCTGTCTCTGCCCCCATTTATCTGGCTGTCCTCAATTTGAGGTGGAAGCCAGGAAGGAGGACCCTCCACTTTTTTTAATACAACCAGAGACCCTGCACTTTGGTGAATAAAGGAGACTTGCTTGGCCATTTATAAAGGTTCCTATTGGGTTTTCAGTCCTTTGTGAGCACAAATTACCATCTAGAACTGGAAAGAAAAGGGGCTGAGTCTTTGGTCTCTATACCTCTAATATGTACATACTCATCCCTGATTTAGAATTAGGAATATTGAATAACTTATACAAAATGAGGTTTCTTGCCAATATATAATAATTTGACTTGTAATGTTGAGAAGATAAATTAATATGAAGCCTGGCCATAATAACCTTTCCTAGGAAGGTATCTTTATAAACTCAAGATTTCATTAGCATTATGTTCAATGATTTTGGTAACTTCAGACTATTTCCTCCTACAAGTGAAAGAAAACTTTTCATGGATCAAGGAGAATTAAACATTGGCATTTCTAAGGGAAATATGAAGAAATTATACATGAAGAAAAAAACGTAAATGAAATAATAGGTTAACAGTAGACTGATAACAGGGAGCCAAAGTACCCAAAGAAGATAAAATGCAAACCATAGAGAGTATTTTAAATGAGACTTACTTATGCCTCAAGTCCTCCTCAAAAATAATAGATTAAAAAGAAACTGTACAGTTGTATCAGGGCTTATGGAAATGTCCTCTAATGGAACAATTTTTTTTTTTTTGAGTAATTGCAAAGAGGCAATTTGGTGGTTTTTACTTGCATAGCACAAAATAATTTAAGGATGTAGGAGCACACACCCTCCCTATGAGATAACCTTTTTACTGGAAGGACTGCCTTGGCATTGTAACCAAGACTGGAGGCATTCCAGACCCCCACCACGGCTTTGATTAATTACTTTCCTTGTATTCTATTTTATTAGGTAGTCACACCGTGAGGAATGAGGACTAATTTGATCAGAAAGCAGCTTCTGTTCAATCAAAGGCTTAAAAATAGTATTGAAATGTGGTGAATCAGGGTAAAAAGAAAGCAAAGGGCCATAATGAGAGTATCTCAACAGCTGTTCACATAACGTGGGGCCTCCTAAACCCTGTGTCCTTTACCCCTTCTCTTCATGGTGAATGGAACCCAAATTCAATTATTTTTCAAATACATGATCTGTACCCTCCTCTATGAAAAGAAAATAAAAACTTAAAAACAAAGCCAATAAAAAAAACACTAAATAGATGTTTTAACACCTCACATAGTCTGAGCTGGTTAGACTAGTTAGAGAAGGCAGTTTCATATGAGCAGTATTACCGAGTTTATATCATGTTTTGTACAGACCAAAATATTTGGAGGATACTAAGCTATCAGGCTTGAAGAAAAGTAAACAGAATGAACCACATGGAAATCAATTAGATGTAACTCTCTAAATATAGATGTCCCACTTCCTCCATCCACCCCCACTTACCTGCCTTCTTCAGCTCTCCCCAACCATGCAGCCAACTCTTGGTGGTCAGACCACCTACTTGGCCTCACACTTGGCTAATAATTTTGCTTGTGTTTCCTATCATCTCAGATAACTTAAAGGTTCTCCAGAAGCCACAGATCTTCTACTTTATTAGAATTTCTAGTGCTCAACAGCGCTGGGCACCAAAGAGGTGATCAGTTCCATTATTCAGAGTGCTGCTCCCTGATGCCCTCAGAATAAAAGTCAAAAGCTTAGCTTGCTCAAGAAGACCCTTCATTCTACCTTGTCAACAATTCAGTTTTATTTCTCACCACTGCCAATACCTGCCTCACAAATACTATGCTCCAAGCATCTGAATTTCTCTCCCTGTCTGAGTGTGTCCTACTCTCTCTTAGTTTGGGACTTTGCTATTCTCTCCTGCAGCTGTACTTCTCCCATTTCCCCCATCACCTGGATTGCACCACTATTGACTTGACTTAGAAATTCTTTATTATTACTTAGATATTCCTCAGGAAGAGACCAAGACTGGGGTCCACATCCATCCAGGCAGGGCACCTCTGAACACCATACCCCAACCACTGTTGCACCATTGAATCAGATTGCATTATAAAGGTCTTACAAATGCCCATTTACCTGACTGACTGAAGACAAGGGCTATGTCTGAGTCACTGTTCTGTCTCTTGGAACAACAATTTCTGCCACATACAGGGCCTCCATTTGTATTTGCCGAGTTAGTTAACAATTCAATGATTGAACGGATGGCCTCGCCTCAGTGGGTTACTCTCAATGATCTCTGCTAGGGGCAGTTCTCATGATCGAATGATTCTAAATATTTTCTCTCTCATCCTAGATATTTTGCTTTAGAAGGTAGGTGGTCCATTCTGATATATTGGGGATACCTGAAGATCCTGGAAGCTAAAAATTAGCATACTATTCTTCATGCAATTTCGTGATTCGGTGTTGATAAAATGATGTTGTGCTTCCTATAAAATCTGTTTTTAAAGAGCCCCTTTACATTTTCATATGGAAATAATCATAAACTTTTCTTGTTGTACCTAATCTACAGCAGAAACATAATAAATGCTGGCTGAATATAAATAAAAATAAAGCAAAATAAATCTTGCTTAGGAGAACACCTTGCTTATAAAATTAGGATACACTCATGAAGTCCTCACTCATAGATCAAGAAAACTGAACAGAGACAAACTAATAAGTTTAGCTTGAAAATTTTTAACTAAACAGATATTCAAGGGCTTGATATTACATGACTTATTTGGCTTAACAACCAATTTAATATAGTTTTAAAAAATTATTTTTTATATTTGCATGTGTTGTATGGTAAATATACAGTGTATCTTAACTACAGCTTCCAATCAATTTTTAATTTTTTTTCTACTAGCTGCTTTGTGGTAAGGCAGGTAAAGCATTTAGGTTTTCTACTAGCTGCTTTGGTAGGTAGGTAAACCATCCAGGTCTGTGGTCTTGCCTCACCTAATGAATTGCATGCCTCTGGATTTCCTTTTTCATTTCAAAAGTGGAGAAAACCATGAAGCTCTGTGTATCATTTGCTCTCTTTTCTTGAGGCTCTTCTATAAACATCCCCAAGTATTTGCTTCATGAATAATATTTCCTGCCAAACCTTGATTTTCTGAAATCCTCAGGAAAAATTAGTTTAATCAAAGATTTTCGAACTTCTGGAAGTCACCCGAGTCATGACTCAAGAATCCAAATGATGCTAAAGGAAAGGCAGTAACCCAAACAAACTCATTCTTTAAGGGATTTGAATTAAATTTTCAAAATTTGAGAGATGGATAATGGAATAGAGAACACTTAACCCTAAATTACAAAGGTGACTGCTGACATCAATAGCAGTAGGAGTTTTGCAAATAGATTTCCTTTCTTATCCAGAAGGCATGAGTCTTCCAAAAGTCCTCATGTCCAAGCTGTCTTTGTTTCTCCAATACTTTGTGCCACAAACTTGAATTGAAAATCAAAAATCTGTTAGATGTAGGAGAATGTGACTGTTAGACAACTGAATCTTGCACTACTAAAACTAAAGGAAGGATATTACAAAGAAATGTAAGAGTCCAAATTGTAGGGGAGTTTATACCTCATGAGGGGCGATTCTTAACCAATGATTGACAGGTGCAGGAGAATAAATATTCCAGCTACTTTGTGTTGGTCAAGATAACTCTGAGGTGTGGCCTACACTGTCTTTAGACACTCCTTGTGGGACAGAGTCAAACTTACTTGACTTCTAGAAATTTGACTTTCTAGAAATTCTAGAAACTTGACTTCTAGAAATTTTGTTTAATACCTGGCAAA
The DNA here is from genome assembly GCF_011764305.1 of Mustela putorius furo. Taxonomy (NCBI): domain Eukaryota; kingdom Metazoa; phylum Chordata; class Mammalia; order Carnivora; family Mustelidae; genus Mustela; species Mustela putorius. The sequence goes on from NW_025421341.1 coordinate 26,901,714, forward strand.
ACTCAAGAGGAGTTTTCATACCTTGTCAGATGAAAGCTAAAAAGAGTCTGAATCAATCTTTCATAGAACTGATATTCCCTTCACACATCAATGTTTCATGAAAGATTTTGGAAATTTGGATAGTCAGCATGTAAATAAAAACTGATAATAAACTATGATTATAGAACCTTTTTAATCACAAAACACTCTCATATTTATTAACTCTCTTTGCCTCTGTAATAAACCTATGGAATAGCTAGGATATTTTTTTCTATTTTACTAATAAAGAAACTGAGAGTTAGCAGGAAGATGAAATGAGTGAGACAGAGTTGTATAAGCATTTTCCCTCTTTCCTCTATCTAAGTCCAAAGAAATCTAATTTTCTTCTCTGGTTGACAGCCTGAAGTAGAGCAAAATACATCACTTTTTTGCCAATGTCATTTTAATTCAGTTTGGTGAAAATTAAAATCATTTTGCACTGGGGAACTAAATTTCTACAAAAAGAAAAGAGATTGTTTCTCTTGCTCAGAGATGGGAGTGCAATGAGAATGAAACTCCAGATTCTTTCACCTTGAGCTTCATGAAATGAGCTAGTTGGCCCCTCAGGGTTCAAACGTGAACCCAAAAAGTACCTCCTGCACATCCTAAAAAATCCTGGTTGTGCTTAGGTACATCTTGGATTGATGTCATCAGATCTTTACATTTTTCATTCTATGTAAGACTTCTATGCCCTTTGAAATTAAGGCATCCCAAATAGCTTTCTTTGTCTCCCCTTATCAGTGCTTCTGATACTCTAGTGGGAAGGTAAAAAGGTATTAATTGTTATTTTTAAATTATTCAGTTTGGGGGTACCTGGGTGGTTCAATCGGTTAAGCATCTGCCTTCAGCCCAGTCACAACCCCAGGGTTCTGGGATCGAGCCCTGCACACTCCCTGTTTGGGGGTTAGGGGCCTGCTTCTCCCTCTTCTGCTTACCCTTCTTGTGTGCTCTCTTTGTCTCTCTGTCAAATAAATAAATAAAATCTAAAAAAAAAGTTATTCAGTTTGGGAAAATCTGATGCTTAGACATAAACTTAAAGCATAAATAAGTATTAAAGAGGAACTTTTCTTTCCTGTCCTCTGATTTCCATAAGTAGGAATTTTTCTTAAACTATTTAAGCCTCTTCCCAAAGCTTACTCTTGGAAGTAGATAAAGTTACTCATGTGTGAGCAATACCCATTGGTTATGGGTGAAATTAATTTATCAAAAGCATGGAGATTTGGTTTCTTTCTCTTTCTTCCACCACCCAATATCAGCTGAGGCAATGATTTCCTTATAGTTTAAAACTTGCTTTTGGGGGCACCTGGGTGGCTCAGTGGGTTAAGTCTCTGCCTTTGGCTCAGGTCATGATCTCAGGATCCTGGGATCATTCCCTGTATCAGGCTCTCTGCTCAGCAGGGAGCCTGCTTCCCCTTCTCTCTCTGCCTGCTTGTGATCTCTCTCTCTGTCAACTAAATAAATAAAATCTTAAAACAAAACAAACAAACACAAAAAACTTGCTTTTGGACAAGTAGTCCCATTTGGTTCTATCCCTAAACTACATTCTTACCATTAACTTTATCAGCAATAAAGATGACATTTTGTTTCTGCTGATGTTGGCTCTTTTGTTTAGTTTCTCAATTTCTTTTTTTTTTTTTAATCAAGAAAAAAGGAGGGATTCTATCTATTGGACTTTCCTCAAAAACCTTTCTGGGGAGAATAAATTTTACTCAAGTATTCAAAATAGGGGATCCAGATTTGGAATGAAAGCCTATTGTGGTATATGGAATTTCAAGATGGCCTCCAAGATTCCCCCCACCTTGGAGTTTCCACCCTGTGTAATCCTCTTGAATATAAGTAATACCATTAACATCACCCCTGTATTAGGTTACTAACAAAGTGACTTTAAGTTGACCAAAACGGGGCAATTTTGCCTGGGTCTAACTAATCAAGTATGGTCCTTAAAAGAAAATGAAGCTTCAAAAATGTGCTATCACTGACCAGCAAGAAAACAAACAGTTGATTGTGAACAGCCACATATCTAAAACCTAAGGGTAACCTCTAGGAGCTAAGAACAACCATAGTCATTAGCCATAAGAAAACCGGGACTTTCATTCTATAGCCACAAACAATTTAATTCTGACAATAACTTGAATGAGCTAAGAAGAGGACTTCAACCTCCAGATGAGACTTTAGCTCTGGCTGATACTTTGATTTTAGCCTGTGAGACCCTGAACAGAAAACCCAGCTCTGTTATGCCAGAACTTCTGATGCATGGCAAGTGTGACATAATAAACATATGTTGTTTTAATCTATTAAATTTGTGGTAATTTCTTATGCAGCAATATAAAACCAACACAGTCATTGAAAATCAATCATTCCATTCAAATGGTTGTAACTTGTAAACTAATAGCTTTGAGTTGAAAAGCAATGTCTAGAAGAGCAAATTAATAAGTTAAAAAATAGTTTGTTATCTTACATATCTAATGTGATTCTTAAAAATGTAATTCACCAGAATTCTAAGGGAGGCATCTGAGAGGGAAGCAGATAGAACAGGGAACTGGTCAACCTGTCCCCAAACTGTGTGTCATATAAGTCATAGGCTTGGAAAAGGAATGGCATATGAATGCATTATCAGCAGAGAAGAGAATGAATAGGCCCACCCTGTGCAGGCAGAGTGCTATGACATGAATAAGATGACCTCTCTACACAACATCTCAAGCCACCAGTAAAAATATAAACAAAAAACAAGGGCAAGGCTTGGAAATAGAATTTTGGACACAACTGATAAGAAAAAAGTTAAATGGGTCTCTATGAATAAAGGGAAGAGACCAAGAAAATGCAAATCATACCCAAGTTCAGACACAGGATTTCAGCCAACTTTACCTAAATCTCTAAAGAAAAAAGTCTCAAGTTGTATTCTGAGTACAGGCAGTTCTGTCATATTTGAAACACAAATGTGACTGAAATTTGAACCATCAAGACCTTGGGATCACTGGAGAGGAGAGAGGAACTCAAGAAAATTCAATGTGTTATTGCAAAGTGTAGGAGAAAAGATAGATTTGCCAAGGGTTTTCCCTAAGTAGATTTCTAAATTGAAAGGATAATGTTAGGTCCCTAACACAACATTTTAAAAATTCCAGATGAACTAAAAACCTAAATGTAAGCAACAAAAATCTTATACTTTTAGGAGAAAATATAGGAACTTTAGGGGGAAATGTGAAAATTTTTTATGACTAGGTTTATTTTTTTTAAATTTTATTTTATTGTTTCAGTGTTCCAAGATTCATTGTTCATACACCACATCTGGTGCTCCATGAAATATGTGCCCTCCTTAATACCCTGACCAGGCACACCCATGCCCCTCACCTCCCCCCTTCCAAAACCCAAGTTTGTTCCCATGACTGGGTTTAAAAAAACTAACAAAGAAGAAGCAAAATGTATAAAACGTAAAGAATAAAAATACTGAAACCGAGCTACCTTGAAAATGAAAAACCTTATATACAATGTAAGACAGAGTAAGGAAAGTTAGAGATAAAGCACAGCTTGAAAGGCTTTAAAAGTTTATAACCACTAAAGATGAATATCCATATTTTATTTTTAAAATAAAATTAAATAAATCTTCCAAATAAATACAAAAAAGACAAATAATCCTATAAGAAACTGAACAAAAATAACAACATGAATTTCTCAAAAGAGAAAATTAAGTGACCAGTAAACAAGGAAAGTATTTCTAAGTCACCCATGACATTGAAGAAGATCACTAGGGTTTTGGTGGTGATTAAGGGAAATGGAATCATACATTGTAATAAGAATATAAATTGTTCCAATTTGGAGTAACTCCTAATAGTTGAAGTTGTACATGAACTTTGAACAAGCAGTTTCATGTTTATGTTGCATTCCAGGAGAAATGTACTCATATGCAAAGAGGCACATTCAAAGATGCATATGTACTATATGCATATGTACATATGCATATCAAATCAGTAAAAACAACCTTAGTATCCACCAGGAAGGGAATGGGAAAATTACATATAGTCTAAATATACGATGAACACTATAAAATGAATGAACTAAGTGGATGAATGAGGAAAATCACAGAACATAATTATGAGGGGAAAAGTTGGAAAAGCCATTCTGAAAATATATCATTTATATAATATGTCACTTAATATAATTAATGCTATGTTCATATATTAATAAGCAACATATCTTTTAATGTATGTAATATATGACATATACAATTTATTAATACATACACATGGTAAATATATAGATATACCCACTAATATGACATACATCGATTTGATGAGTGGAGCTTACAAATAGAAATTAGACTATATATTTCATGAGGACAGGGACTTCTTTATAGCTATTCCCCACACCTAGAAGAGTGTCTGATAAATGATAGGAATTCAGTAATTATCTTTGAACAAATGAATGAATAAATTTTATAACTAGGAGAGAATGAGAGGAATGGAATAGGGGAGACTTTAAGGTGTGCTTGTAACATTTCCTCTATAAAGGTGATAAAATGTAAATATAACAAAATGACATCATAAATTAAGTCTGGATGATGAGTTCTATTTTTTATTTTTTGAAGTACTACCTGCTTTGCAATACATTCCCTCCTTAATACTCACCACCATGTATTGCATGGAGCACTGGGCATGGTTCATAAACAATGAATCTTGGAACACTGAAAAAAAATATATTGGAACACTGAAAAAAAAAATAACAAAATAATAAAAATAGGGGCACCTGGATGGCTCAGTGGATTAAACCTCTGCCTTCGGCGCAGGTCATGATCTCAGGGTCCTGGGATCAAGCCCCACATCGGGCTCTCTGCTCAGTGGGGAGCCTGCTTCCTCCTCCTCTCTTACTCTCTGCCTGCCTCTCCACCTACTTGAGATTGAAATAAATAATATCTTTAAAAAAAAATAAAAATAATATAAATAAATAAATAAATAAAAATTTCACTGGGGGGCGCCTGGGTGGCTCAGTGGGTTAAGCCGCTGCCTTCGGCTCAGGTCATGATCTCCGGGTCCTGGGATCGAGTCCTGCATCGGGCTCTCTGCAGGCTCCCTGCTTCCCTCTCTCTCTCTGCCTGCCTCTCCATCTACTTGTGATTTCTCTCTGTCAAATAAATAAATAAAATCTTTAAAAAAAAATTAAAAAATTTAAAAAAAATTTCACTGGGCTTGAAAAAGGCATGGAAGATATTAGAGAACCCATGTCTGGAGAAATAAAAGTTCTTTTTGAAAAAATAAAAGAACTAAAATCTAACCAAAGTGAAATCAAAAAATCTATTAATGTGATGCAATAAAAAATGGAAGCTCTTACTGTTAGGATAAATGAGACAGAAGAGAAAATTAGTGATGTAGAAGACCAAATGATGGAGAATAAAGAAGCTGAGCAAAAGAGAGACAAACAACTACTGGACCATGATGGGAGAATTTGAGAGATAATCAATACCATAAGATGAAATGATATTAGAATAACTGGGATTACAGAAGAAGAAGAAAGAGAGAGGGGAGCAGAAGGTATATTGGAGTGAATTATTGTAGAGAATTTCCCTAATATGGCAAAGGGAACAAGCATCAAAATCCAGGAGGTACAGAAACACCCCCCCCCAGCCAAAATCAGTAAGAATAAGTCCACACCCCGTCATCTAATAGTAAAACTTACAAGTCTTAGTGACAAAGAAAAATCCTGAAATCAACCCAGGACAAGAAATCTGTAACATACAATGGTAAAAATATTAGATTGGCAGCAGACTTATCCACAGAGACCTGGTAGGCCAGAAAGAACTGGCGTGATATATCCAGAGCACTAAATGAGAAAAACATGCAGCCAAGAATACTATATCCAGCTAGGCTATCATTGAAAATAGAAGGAGAGATAAAAAGCTTCCAGGATAAACAAAAACTAAAAGAATCTGTAAACACCAATCCAGATTTACAGGAAATATTGAAAGGGGTCCTCTAAGCAAAGAGAGAGACTAAAAGTAGTAGACTGAAAGGAACAGAGGCAATATACAGTAATAGTCACGTTACAGGCAATACAGTGGCACTAAATATCTCTCAATAGTTACCTTGAATGTAAATGGGCTAAATGCCCCAATCAAAAGACAGAGAGTATCAGAATGGATAAAAAAGCAAAACCCATCAATATGTGTCTACAGGAAACTCATTTTAGACCCAAAGACATCTCCAGATTTAAAGTGAGGAGGTGGAAAACAATTTACCATGCTAATGGACATCAAAAGAAAGCTGAGGTGGCAATCCTTCTATCAGATCAATTAGATTTTAAGCCAAAGACTATAATAAGAGATGAGGAAGGACACTATATCATACTCAAAGGGTATGTCCAACAAGAAGATCTAACAATTTTAAATATCTATGCCCCAACATGGGAGCAGCCAAATATAAACCAATTAATAACAAATTCAAAGAAACACATCAACAATAATACAATAATAGTAGGGGACTTTAACACCCCCCTCACTGAAATGGACAGATCATCCAAGCAAAAGATCAATAAGGAAATAAAGGTCTTAAATGACACACTGGACCAGATGGACATCACAGATATATTCAGAACATTCCATCCAAAGCAACAGAATACACATTCTTCTCTAGTGCACATGGAACATTCTCCAGAATAGATCACATCCTGGGTTATAAATCAGGTCTCAACTGGTATCAAAAGATTGGGATCATTCCCTGCTTATTTTCAGACCACAGTGTTCTGAAGCTAGAGCTCAATCAGAAGAGGAAATTTGAAAAGAACCCAAATACATGGAGACTAAAGAGCATCCTTCTAAAGAATGAATGGGTCAACCAGGAAATTAAAGAAGAACTGAAAAAATCCAAGGAAACAAATGATAATGAAAACACAATGGTTCAAAATCTGTGGGACACAGCAAAGGCAGTCCTTAGAGGAAAATATATAGCGATACAAAGCCTTTCTCAAGAAACAAGAAAGATCTCAAATACACAACCTAACCCTACACCTAAAGGAGCTGGAGAAAAAAAACAGCAAAGAAAGCCTAAACCTAGCAGGAGAAGAGAAATAATAAAGATCAGAGCAGAAATCAATGAAATTGAAACCAAAAAAACAGTAGAACAAACCAACGAAACTAGGAGCTGGTTCTTTGAAAGAATTAATAAGACTTATAAACCACTGGCCAGACTTATCAAAAAGAAAAGAGAAAGGACCCAAATAAATAAAATCATGAATGAAAGAGGAGAGATCACAACCAACACCAAAGAAATACAAACAATTATAAGAACATAGTATGAGCAACTATACGCCAGCAAATTTGACAATCTGGAAGAAATGGATACATTCCTAGAGACATATAAATTACCACAACTGAACCAGGAAGAAATAGAAAACCTGAACAGACTCATAGCCAGTAAGGAGATTGAAGCAGTCACCAAAAATCTCCCAACAAACAAGAGCCCAGGGCCAGATGGCTTCCCAGGGGAATTCTGCCAAGCATTTAAAGAAGAATTAATTCCTATTCTCCTGAAACTGTTCCAAAAAATAGAAATGGAAGGAAAACTTCCAAACTCATTTTATGAGGCCTGCATTACTTTGATCCCAAAACCAAAAACTGCATCAAAAAAGAGATTTACAGGCCAATGTCCTTGATGAACACCGATGTGAAAATTCTCACCAAAATATTAGCCAATAGGATCCAACAGTATATTAAAAGGATTATTCACCACAACCAAGTGGGATGTTGGTTCAACATCCACAAATCAATCAGTGTGATATAACACATTAATAAAAGAAAGAACAAGAATCATATGATACTCTCAATAGTTGCTGAAAAAGCATTTGACAAAGTACAGCATCCTTTCTCGATCAAAACTCTTCAAAGTATAGGGATAGAAGGTATATACCTCAATATCATCAAAGCCATCTATGAAAAACCCACAGCGAATATCACTCTCAATAGAGAAAAACTGAGAGCTTTTCTGCTAAGGTCAGGAACATGGCAGGAATGTTCATTATTACCACTGCTATTCAACATAGTGCTAGAAGTCCTAGAAGCAATCAGACAACAAAAAGAAATTAAAGGCATCCAAATCGGCAAAGAAGTCAAACTCTCACTCTTTGCAGATGATATGACACTTTATGTGGAAAACTCAAAGACTCCACTCCAGATCTGCTAGAACGTGTATAGGACTCCAGTAAAGTGTCAGGATATAAAATCAATGCACAGAAATCAGTTGCATTTCTCTACACCAACAACAAGACAGAAGAAAGAGAAATTAAAAAGTCAATCCCATGTACAATTGCACCCAAAACCATAAGATACCTAGGAATAAACCTAACCAAAGAAGCAAAGAATCTGTACTCAGAAAACTATAAACTACTCATGAAAGAAATTGAGGAAGACACAAAGAAATGGAAAAATTTTCCATGCTCATGGATTGGAAGAACAAATATTGTGAAAATGTCTAGGCTACCTAAAGCAATCTACATGTTTAATGCATTCCCTATCAAAACACCATCCATTTTTTTTAAATAAATGGAACAAATAATCCTAAAATTTATATGAAACCAGAAAAGACCTCAAATAGTCAGAGGAATGCTGAAAAAGAAAGCCAAAATTGGTGGCTTCACATTTCCAGACTTCAAGCTCTATTACAAAGATGTCATCATCAAGACAGTATGGTACTGACACAAAAACAGAGACATAGATCAATGGAACAGAATAGAGAGCCCAGAAATAGACTCTCAACTCTATGGTCAACTAATCTTGACAAAGCAGGAAAGAATATCCAATGGAAAAGAGACAGTCTTTTCAACACATGGTATTGGGAAAATTGGACAGCTACATGCAGAAAAATGAAATTGGACCATTTCCTTACACCACACACAAAATAGACTCCAAATGGATGAAAGACCTCAATGTGAGAAAAGAATCCATCAAAATCCTTGAGGAGAACACAGGCAGCAACCTCTTCGACCTCAACTGCAGCAAATTCTTCCTAGAAACATTGCCAAAGGCAAGGGAAGCAAGGGCAAACTTGGGACTTCATCAAGATCAAAAGCTTTTGCACAGCAAAGGAAAATAGTTTAAAAAAATCAAAAGACAACTGACAGAATGGGAGAAGATATTTGCAAACAACATATCAGATAAAGGGTTAGTATCCAAAATCTATAAGGAACTTATCAAACTCAACACCCAAAGAATGAATAATCCAATCAGAAATGGGTAGAGGACATGAACAGACATTTCTGCAAAGAAGACAGCCAGATGGTCAAGAGACACATGAAAAAGTGCTCCACATCACTCGGCATCATGGAAATACAAACCAAATACCACAATGAGATACCACCTCACACCGATCAGAATGACTAAAATTAACCAGTCAGGAAATGATAGATGCTGCTGAGTATATGGAGAAAGGGGAACCCTCCTTCACTGTTGGTGGGAATGTAAGCTGGTGTAGCCACTCTGGAAAACACCATGGAGGTTCCTCAAAAAGTTGAAAATAGAACTACCCTGTGACCCAGCCTTTGCACTACTGGGTATTTACCCTAAAGACACAAATGTAGTGATGCAAAGAGGCATGTGCACCCGAATGTTTATAGCAGCAATGTCCACAATAGCTAAACTGTGGAAAGAACCTAGATGTCCATCAATAGGTGAATGGATAAAGAACATGTGATATATATATATATATATGTATATACACACACACACACACACACACACACACACACACACATACATACAATGGAATACTATGCAGCCATCAAAAGAAATGAAATCTTGCCATTTACGATGATGTGGATGGAACTAGAGGGTGCTATGCTGAGTGAAATAAGTCAATCAGAGAAAGACAATTATCATATTATCTCCCTGATATGAGGAATTTGAGAGGCAAGGTGGAGGATTTGGGGGGTAGGGAAGGAAAAAATGAAGAAAGGTGGGATCAGGAGGGAGATAAACCATAAGAGACTCTTGATCTCACAAAACAAACTGAGGTTTTCTGGGGAGAGGGAGGTAGGGAGAGGGTGGTTGGGTTATGGACATTGGGAAGGGTATGTGATATGGTGAGTGCTGTGAAGTATGTAAGCCTGACGATTCAGGGGCCTGTACACCTAGGGCTAATAATACATTATATGTTAGTAAAAATAAAAAATAAAATAAAATAAAGCATTACCTGATTTAATATTAAAATTTTAAAATCCTGTCTGTAACACTTTTTTCTTATAAAAAAAATTACCACCCCCTTCCTGCTGTCACCAAAAATATCTTTAGAAAGCTCATTTTTTATTGCATAGCAGAAACCTTTCAGTGCCCAAATCAAAGAACTGACCTGAATTTTAAATGTTGTAGAGTAAAACTTGAACTAATAGTTGAGCTACTGCTCCACTTATAAGCAAGTAATAATCTTCTTTGTTGAAAAATTGCATTATTACCTCGTTTGATAAATTTTAAATGAATTTCTAGAAGCAATAATTAATTACAGGAGAGAGTTGGTATACTTCAAAGTAGAGTTAATTTAAAGGTTCTACCTTTTGTGTAATTACATGTATTCTAATTTCATTTCTCTATGGAAGAAAACACAACAAAAAAGTTCCTTAAGCTAGACACTATAATAATAACTAGGTAACAGATTTCTAAAATGTAGTTCCTGACCTCCATGGTCTCATAGTCTAGTAGGCAAGTTAGAGAAATAAACCATTAGTTGTGATACAGCATGACTCTTGCTACCATACAACTCTTCAGAAGATTATTGAACACATAGAAAGAGTTCTCACAATCTGGCGGTTATAAGGAAGACTTCCTGGAGGAAATAACACGAGCTAGACTTTGAAGGATAAGTGTTTGCCAAACAGAAAAGTTAACAAAAGAGTTGCAGATAATAAGGGATTTCCCCCCTAAGCAACAGAACATTATTTGTAAAGTCTCTGTAGATTAAGAAGCATATCTGGAGAATTACAAGTAGGATAATGAGCTGTCAATCAAAGAAGCATTTTAGAGAGTGGGAGAAAAGAAATTTGGAAACAGAGACAGGCACAAGACCATGAAGAACCTTACAATGCCAAGATATCGCATAAATTATGAGCACTTCATCTCCTAGATTATGAGGAATCATTAAAAACTTTTAAACAATGGAGTGATATATTTAGATTGGGTAAAATTCATATTCAAGAGGATGGTTTGAAGTGGGGATCAATTTGAATGCAAGGAGAATAGGTGAGAATCTATTAAACAGAGATAAGATGAGGCTTGCTTAACCTGTGACAGTACCATGGGAATGGAAAGGGGAATAATAATTAAAGACAAATTTCAAATATAGAATCTATAATATTTGTAGGTATAACTTTCAAGAGGAAAAATGGTGACAGTTTGATAAATGGCCACAATTATTGTCTTCTTTTTATCTAGGTCCCTTTGCAATGCGACTTTAAGGCATCTTCCATCAACTGTGGATCCTTTCTCCACCCTTTGAACCCAGGCTGGCTCCATGGCTTGCTCTCACCTAGGTGCAGATGCGACACTGTGCCACTTCCAAATGTAGACCTCCTTGCTCTGGAGACTGATGTGTTTCATTCTATTCCTTCCTAAAAATCCCACTAACACAACTCTGAATGTTCTTTTGAAGGCTTAAATACTCATAGGCATCGGGGGAAGCAAAGCATCAGAAATGACAAAAATACTGGCATTAAATTAGTTAACTAGTTTTCTATTAAAATGCATAGTTACATGGACATTAAATTGGCATAATTCATTTGCAAAGTCCTTTGGTTCATGGAACTAACACATTAACAACTATTACTTGGGAAAAAATTTTAAATCATTTTAAATGAAAAGTCATGATAATGTAACTAAATCTTCTACAGCTACACCTATTAAACAATTGTCTTAGAGCACAGTGTCCACAAAATAATGACTGAGTTTTGAAATAGTTGCTGATGTTACTTCAGGAGATTTTTGTCTTCTGGTTTTCTTATGGCCAGTTTTATCACTAGAGTTCCCATGGTGGGTGATAATTGTGGGCAACATTTTGAGCAAATTAAAAGTTCATTATCAACTTTCTTGAGAAATAGAAATTTAAAAACCAATTTATTATTAAGCATTCACTCTTATTCTTTGGCTCATTTCTGTTTTAAAGGCTTATTGTGAAAGTTTAAAAAACATCACCAGACAAAATAAGCATCTGATAACTTGCAATATATAATAAATTATAAACCATAAATCATAGCAAGAATGTTCTAATAACTTTCTAAGCATTCTACGCATAATAATAGTCTCTATTTCCCACACATATATATGTTCACCTAACCTATAATTTCTGGTTTCCCATAGATCCCCAAACCCTACAAAGTGGTAATTGGGCAACTTTCTGAATCACATAGTTCACAGCCAAGATCATGGCATCCCTGGGTAGTGCAACTAAAGCTATCAAGGGCAACAGTTTCAGGTGTTTCTTGAACCACCATCTGAAACTGGGAAGAGTTGGCTTCCCCTAACCTCTTGTGTGGGTATACTTGGTTCATCTGCAGGCATCCTTCATGCTGTTTTTGAAAGGAAAGTTGTTGCTACCTTACATCTAGAAAAGGTTGGAAAAGAGAAATGAGTTACTGCTAATTGTCTATCAAGATTCAACCATATGTTAAAGAATTCTGTTCTCTACACAGGAATCTCAAAACCATGTAATCATGGCATAAGTTAGAAGTACACAGTAGAGGTCTACTGAAACCCATCTCAACTTATTTTTATGTAACTTCTAATTAAACACATTATTAAAAACTGAAAAATTCAAGGGGTGCCTGGGTGGCTCAGTCAGTTAAGCATATGATTTTCGTTCAGGTCGTGGGATTTAGCCCATATCCGGCTCCCTACTCAGCGTCTGCATCTCTCTCTCTTCCCCTCTCTCAAATAAATAAACAAAATCTTTTTTAAAAAGGAAAAAAATCAAGCAATGTTAAATAGAAAAGACACCAGGACAAAAGACTCAAACCCATACTGCTCTCAGTAAGCCAGGACATTGGGTTTTCCATTTTGAGCCCCCTATTGCCCATCCCCAGCTCTGGAGACATTTGCATAGATCAAGGACTCAGGCTCCAGATGCAGGTAGCAGAACTAGGCAATAAATACCATGCAAGCCACTGGAAGTAGAATCACTGGTGATTTTCACTCTTAGGCTCTCTGTCCCAGCAGCTACAGTTGCTTTCTCTTTGATGACTAACACTTAGGCTAGATAGGTTATAAGCCCTCACTATCAAGGTACTCCATTAATACCTCATTGCATATAAAATGTTTAAGGACCTAATGTGTTCAAAGACACATATAAGGCACTCTTGTTGTCCCAGAGGCAGCTCTGAGTCATGTCTTATGGGAGCATATTTATGTATGATGTGGGAAAAGTATAGAAAAAAAAAATTCTTCCTCCTTTACTTCCTTTTTAAATCAATTTATTTTTTCAGATAGATAGCCTCATATTCTCACTCTTCTCATCTCTGAAAGAATTGTTTGTTCCCATTAATCTCAGGAAGTTGCTCATCAGAATGAGGTACAAAAGATGGGACAGAGACCATGTTCATAGTACGCTATTAGATTAATTAATTCTGTGGACCTTATAACAAAAAGTGCTGTTCTTCCTGATGTCTATTACCTAGCAAAGATTTCACGAGTCACCTATTTGTTCCTTTTAAAATAAATAGAGTTGATTCCCATAGGGTCAGGATGTCATTCCAGAACCATGGATAGGTTCCCACAAGACCTTTGCACTTTCACACCCACCATGTCCCTATCACTCTTAAAGAAGACTGAATAATGCTTCTGAAAAAAGAAAATACAGTAGAATTGTTTCCTCTTTTCCTATTCCCATCCAAAACCAACAGCTGTATTCTCTGGAGTAAGAGAAAGCTTTTATACAGAACACTTAGAGGCATTAAGAAGGGCATCTGGGGCACCTGGGTGGCTCAGTGGGTTATACCTCTCTCTGCCTTCAGCTCAGGTCATGATCTCAAGGTCCTGGGATTGAGCCCCGCATTGGGCTCTCTGCTCAGCGGGGAGCCTGCTTCCCCCTCTCTCTCTGCCTGCCTCTCTGCCTACTTGTGATCTCTCTCTCTCTCTCTCTCTGTCAAATAAATAAATAAAATCTTTAAAAAAAAAAAAAAAGAAGGGCATCTATCCCCACTCACTACATATTTGGTGTCAAGGGAATCCATTTTCAGGGATTTAAACCTTTCATTCCACCATTAGAGATAAATGTGAATCCAGGTAAATCCTCCTAGAGCGTTACAGATACAACAGCTTACAATGACAATAGTGTCTTCATAGATAAGATATTCATAGACATGTAAATACTTCTGGGTGTGTCTATGAATCATCTAGTTCATGGCTATTTTTATAAATGAGGAAACTAAGATTAGATGTAAAAGTGCTGTCATACACAGTTGAGACCAGGGCATGGACTCAAGTCTTCTGATTGCTAACCCATTGTTCTTAGAATAAGAAGATAAAAGGGAGCCAGGAAGATATGGGCAGCAGTGGAAGACAGAAAGGGATCCCAGAAAGAGAAAGGGCAAAAAATAAAAAATCTGGTCATGTCCTCCAAAAAATCCATTTATGTCTCAGTCACCTCAGACTAATATAAGATCAGCAGGAGTAATAGGGTCACAGGAGCACATCTGCACTCTCCCATACCCAATCCAGAAACAGTACGTTCCTGGATCTTGCTATTCAAACTGTAGGACTCAGTCCAGACCAGTCACCAAGACCAGTCACCAAGACCAGCCACCACAATAGCCTCACTCAGGAGCTTGTTAGATGTACAATCTCAGGACGCACCCCAGACATACTGACCCAGAATCTGCATTCTAACAGGATCTCCAGGTGATTCATGTACACATCAAAGTATAAACAGCACTGGACCAGGACACAGGGAGAGATGAGGTCCACGAGCAGCAACTCAGACTTACCACAGACACTGCTACCAGCATCACCCTTTTGCGGAAAAGGGTGATGGCTACCTCTGGCTAACACAGCACCTCAGTATCTTAAGACCCCAATTCCAAGGATTTTTTATATTTCCCCAGAATCCTCAAAGAGGGTAAAGGGAGAGTCTTGATGCCTAAAGTGGGGGGGGGGGCACCAAAAACTGGAAAGTTTGGATAAAAGCTTCTAGGATTTTAGAGGTGTGTTGATAACTTAGTTCTGTTTTTGATTTGATGTGATGTGTTTGTTTTGTTGCTTTGTTTATTCATATAAAGTTTTTGTATTTACTTCATGAAGCAGGTAAATTAAAACTGTCACAGACTGACTATCCCCTGAATGCCTCATTCCTTCTCTTCCATAGTATACATCTATTTTATATTTTTTCTTTCCCCAAATAAGCACTTTTACAAGGTAGTTGTCCTAACTAGATTGTGGACCTCTTAAAGGCAAAATTTCATTTTATCTTTGTCACCCTAACAGTTAGTGCCCTTCATTTAACGACCAACCAATAATGAATGATTTAATTAGCAAAATGAAAATGAATAAATGAATGGATTAAAGCAGAGAAATGTAGAATGGATGAATGAAATAGGAAGCAAAGTTCTCATTCTCCTGGCTTTGGCTCCAATATCCTGCTCTCATTTCTCCTATGGGTTCACCTAGTCACATGACTCCTGAGCTTCAGGTCGCTGCATTCCATTACAGAGAGTCAGCCAGGCTGTCGAAATGGTGCTGTGCCCTGGGATGCAGTAAGAACATATGAGCTACAATCTGTAACATGCAATCAATAAATCATATTACTTTGAAATTCTCAGGTGAGAGTCACCATCCAATAGGCTTTAACTGCATGGACCCAGTTTTCTTTCTTACACTCTGTTCTTGATTTACAATATATATGCATGGGAAGACACATATTATCAAAGGAAAGGGAAGGGAAATAGCAATTTTTTTTTCTCTTTCCCACAACACTCACAACTACACACACACAAAAAAAGGTAATAAAAAAAGTAAACTCTTAAAAATAACCATCTCGTAGAAGTACTTTGACAAACTCATGGCAAAAATGCTCTTTTTTGTAGCTATTTGCTGGCAGCACATCATGACTCTAAAAGTAATAATAGGGCTCCTGGGTGGCTCAGTTGGTTAAGTAACTACATGCAGCTCAGGTCATGATCCTGGAGTCCTGGGATCAAGCCCCACATCAGGCTCCCAGCTCCACCAGGAGTCTGTTTCTCCTTCAAACCTTCTCCCCTTTCATGCTCTCTCTCTTTTTCTCTCTCTCAAATAAATAAATAAAATCTTTAAAAAATAAATAAATAAAAGCAATAATGACACCAATGACAGGGTCACAAAATTCAATTTACATTTATATAAAATAAGAAAATATAAAATATTTTGCTGTTAACTATCCCACTCATCTTCCTGAGCCTTCATCACTGGGTCACCAGAGAAACAAACTAACCTGATGTTCAATACAATAATTTTAACAGTCTTTTCAGGAAATAACCTTGCCAGTTTGTGAGTAAGATGGTATGGTGTCCTGGCCACTGCTGCCTATGCAGGACTATTCTAAGAGAGAAGGCATTCTCTGAAGTGTTTCACTGGATCAGCAGTGACTTTCATATCTGTATCTCAGTCTCGCAGATTCCCCTACTCATCCTGCTTCCTCCCTTTTGGTGGAGGTAGATGAGAGGTCATAACCATTTGTTGACTCATGAATGGACCTGGCAGTAAGAGGTTCTTCACTTTCTCCCCTGCTCTTGGAATGTATACTTTGTTTGCCTCCTGCAAACCTGAGCCTGGTCAAGGTCTCTATATGATCTTTTAAGATTCTGACAAGCAGATGCAGAAACCTACTCATTTCACTGCCCAAGACAAGCCCTGTTTGTAAGTTTCCTTGCTTATTACCTACCAGTTTGGAGTGGCCAGCCTCCTTCTTTAGTCTCTCCTTGCCCTGCATTTGCTAAGGCCAGTTTCATATTTTACCCAGGAAGCCCCCACACGTACAAACCAACACTTCTTTTTCTTTTGGAGGTAACACCCAATGAACATATTGTACCACTACGTCCATCTCGGGGTCTACTTCTTGGAGCATTGTTCTGGCATTCTGGAATAAAGCCACTTGCCCAACTGAAGGCCACTTGCCCTGTTGGTTATCCAGGCTGATCTAACTCACAGTCTGATCTCTCCAAGTTTTTCAGAGATTAATAACTGCTCTGGTAATAATTCAGTCTCATCTCAGCTTCCCCCAGACTGCCATGTCCTTCATGGACTCAAACCTGGCAGTCCCATAAGGCAATAGATATATACAGGCATGAAATATTCAAAGTTCCAAGAAATTCTATTTCATAGCATCCATTTATATATTCTTAGGGAAAAAACTCTGATTAGCTTGACTTCAATCACATACTTGTCCCTGAGCCATCACTAAAAACAAGAAGATTGGCTACCATGATTGATAAAACTCAAGACTCCACATGGCTTTGTGGTTGTAAGTGAGAAGGTACCACAATTATTAGGCCCAACACATATCCAGGAAATGGGGAGAGGCAGTCCCCAAAGCAAAGTGTGGTAGTATGACAAGAAGAAAGAGGAAATAGGATGTTAAGCATACAATAACAAAAAAAAAGTATAGTTTCTCACTATATATTCCCTGTCCTTAAGAAATTCAATATTTCATCATAGAGTTACACATAAACAGGAAATTACAACAGTATGCTCTATGTGCTATTGAAGGAGTAGTTACTACAAAGAAGAAAAAAGACTGACCCTGGGAGGATGGTGAAGGCAACATGTATGAAGAGGGAAATAAAATAAAACAATATCTGGAAAGTCTTCACAAAGTTGTAGCTCAAAGAGTGAACAGAAGCTTGGGAGAAAGACAAGATGGAGGACCATCCAGATGAAGGGAATGGAGTCTGACAGATCACTGAGATATGAAACATCATGGAACATCCTTCCTCCACTGAAATCCCTACTGGAGCATCTCCATGTGCATAGTTTCCACACATCTCTAGTCCCCAAATACTTCCAGTTTACAACAAATAAGAAGAAACTATATATTTAAGAAATCAGGCTTACTTAGCTCTTCATAGCTATTTTTCTTTAACTTCAAAGCCACAGCTTCATGCATAAGATGCAAGTTATTATTTCAGTCAGGTAAAGGAATGAAAATAATTCCATATGAAGAAAGAATGCAGAAGGCATATTAGGTGATATTAGCAATTATTAAACTTACTAATATTTTAAATATGTAGAAAAAATTATCAGTATACTAATGTATATTTACATATGTGGACATGTAAGATTAACATACATGGAGTATATCACACGAGTCTGTTCATTATGTGAACACCTTTTTAATGTACATACATATGTACATATATATAACATATTCATGTACATTGTCACACATGTTATATATCATATATCAAATATTTACATATATCATATTAAAAGATATTTTTCACATAATTGATAGACTCAAAGGTGAACATTTTAAATTATACTGAATTCTGTTCTTCAGTGGTTCCAATCATCATAAAGTGTGAGTATGTCCAAACATACACATTTTTAAAAAATTAAACTTTTCTCCACATCCCCTCCAACACATGTTGTTTCCTGTCTTGTTAATTTTGGCCATTCTAACTGGTGTAAGGTGATATCTCAATGTGGTTTTAATTTGAATCTACCTGATGGCTAGTGATGATGAACATTTTTTCATGTGTCTGATAGCCATTTGTATGTCTTCATAGGAGAAGTGTCTGTCTATATCTTCTGCCCATTTTTTGATATGATTATCTGTTTTGTGTGTGTTGAGTTTGAGGAGTTCTTTATAGATCCTGGATATCAACCTTTTGTTTGTACTGTCATTTGCACATATCTTCTCCCATTCCGTGGGTTGCTTCTTTGTTTTCTTGACTGTTTCCTTTGCTGTGCAGAAGCTTTTGATTTTGATGAAGTCCCAAAAGTTTATTTTTGCTTTTATTTCCTTTGCCTTTGGAGCCATATCTTGAAAGAAGTTGCTGTGGCTGATATCAAAGAGATTACTGCCTATGTTCTCCTCTAGGATTCTGATGGATTCCTGTCTCACGTTGAGGTCTTTTATCCATTTTGAGTTTATCTTTGTGTACGGTGTAAGAGAATGGTGGGAATGCAAGTTGGTGCAGCCTCTTTCGAGAACAGTGTTGAGATTCCTCAAGAAATTAAAAATAGAGCTTCCCTATGACCCTGCAATTGCAATACTGGGTATTTACCCCAAAGATACAGATTTAGTGAAAAGAAGGGCCATCTCTACCCCAATGTTTATAGCAGCAATGGCCATGGTTGCCAAACTGTGGAAAGAACCAAGATGCCCTTCAACGGACAAATGGATAAGGAAGATGTGGTCCATATACACTATGGAGTATTATGCCTCCATCAGAAAGGATGAATACCCAACTTTTGTAGCAACATGGAGGGGACTGGAAGAGATTATGCTGAGTGAAATAAGTCAAGCAGAGAGAGTCAAGTATCATATGGTTTCACTTATTTGTGGAGCATAACAAATAGCATGGAGAACATGGCGAGTTAGAGAGGAGAAGGGAGTTGGGGGAAATTGGAAGGGGAGGTGACCATGAGAGACTATGGACCCTGAAAAACAATCTGAGGGGTTTGAAGTGGCCGGGGGGGTGGGAGGTTGGGGGAACCCGGTGGTGAATATTAGACAGGGCATGGATTGCATGGAGCACTGGGTGTGGTGCAAAAATAATGAATACTGTTATGCTGAAAATAAATTTAAAAAATAGTACAACATAAAAAAAAAGAAAAAAATTAAACCTTTAATTTAGCTCTAACTGGATAGGAATAGAAATAAAGAGCACAAAATTAGAAACTCTTCTAATTCATTTTCTGTGGGTGCAACTTTCCATAAATAATGAGTCTTACCAGAATCAAATCTTAAGCTCAATAAATAAAAAGCACAGATGATGCTTACTTCGTCTAAAACTTTGTAAAGGAGGCTAAACCACCACAGAGGCTCAGGTGGGCACTGCCACCTTCTTATTTTCATTTTTTTAAAAATGCAGGAAGCCTGAAGTTTAAAGCACAAAATTGCTTCCACCGGGCTCATGAATTTTGAAACACCTCCTGCACGGCGCTGATTTCACATTGCAGAATGGTTCAATGCTGTAACCCTGACTCTTCTGCTACCATAGCAACCTGTTGGTTCAAAATGAATTGAACTGTGGGATTATCACTAAGGGGGAGAGGGGAGGGGTTTCTGCCTTATTTATTTTTTAGTCAGTTCACTGTGCAATACCTATGAATGGAACAACCAAAAAGGAATGATTGTGTTGTTTCTTTTAAAATCTACGTTGCATTTTCAAAACACTGTGGTTCGTAGATATCCGTATAATGTCTATAGAAATTAATTTATCATTGCGTCATCAGTGGGATGTAGAGAACAAATAAAATCAAAATTAAAGTCTTTATCATCTCATTGAAAATTCATTGTAAAGAAAAGATGGAATTTGGAGCAGTGTGTAGAAAGGATAATCATATGAAACTCGAACTTGATCTCATTAGTTTTCCCTGAACTTCAGCATGAATTGGGATTTTAAGCTTAAAATAAACCTGAAGTGTTGGTTTATGCCACCTACAGACTTCTGAACATTTCAGTTCCCATGAAATGGCCCCAGTTAAATTGGAACCCATGACAGATGAAATCAGAACTTGTTGCTTCATCAGAAAGCACTTTTTCAAAAATAGCTGCAGCAGGAGAAGTAATCCTGTTTGTAAATGGAGGAAAAGTGCTTTCACAACATGGTCAATTTTTGTGGAAATACATTATGTGTGTTCTTTATATCCCTCTTTTTACATAATGTCTAATACTAGGTTGCAACATTTCAAATGGTTAGTAATTGTTGTTAATTAATTGATTGGGAAGTTCTGCCATATATCTAGAAACTACTTTGTTCTAGGCATTGTAAAGCCACTTCACAGAGTTCACTGATAAATCCTTGCAACAGCCCTACAAGGTGAACATAATCCCTACCTCGGATCCAAGCAGATTAAGTGCCTGACCAAATGAAGGAGCAAAGCCAGGATTTGACTCAGTTTTGTTTTGTTTTATTTATTAGCCCAAAAGCCCCTTCTCCTAGTAAATGTTCCAAGGCCTTAGGTAGGTCAGAAGACTTTCTAGAACTAAAATCTGAATGGGCTTGAAGCTGTGATATAGGAATTGATGCTCCAGGCAGTATGAGAAAACCTAGATTAGTATGTGGCAGTCCAAACTCACCTTATCATACATGTGTGAAAACTCAATTGCTTGAAACAGCAAGCTCTTGAGTGTCTCTAGGTGTCAGGATTAGGAATATGCCAGCTAAAAAGGGATGCCCATATGGGAATCTAGGGTTGGACTCAAACTCAAATTCAGTTAAATATTAAATTAGATATTCTTTAAAGCATAAACCATGGCACCATTCTGAGATTTCACACCAAGGTTAAAGAGCCCCTTCAATGACCATGTGGGATGCACAGTAAGAAATCCACTTCCCTCTTCTCTATTAAACAAGCTGAGGGTACAAGGGCATGTGGGCAGACTCCATAAAGCACAAAACAACAAAGAAGAAAGTACGCTTGATAACATCTGTACGTTTATTCACCACATAGCTATTGAGTAGCTCACTTGAGAGAGACAGAGGTTGGACACTCTAGAGGATATTGAGAGGATATTCAGAGCAGGCTCCTGATTTCAGAGCTTATAATTCAACAGATGAGGCAGACAGGTCAACATGACTAACCATGGCTACGTGGCACAACAAAAGAAATAAACATTGAAGGTAAACGAAAATCACTATGAGAGCCAAGGAAAAGGAGGAATCAGTGCACTCTTAATGGGACAGCAGCATGTCCACTAAACCTTGAAGAACGACTACAGTGTTGGAAAAGTCTATCAGACTGAGGAAGCAAAAGCATTGAGATATCAATATGTCTCGAAGCAACAGAAAGAACCAAGGTGGTTATTACATCATTATGTCTTAAGCCCAGACTGTAGCCCTTCCTTCACCCAACCCTTCTGCCCAATCATCCACTGTTCCCCAGTGATGATTAGAAGTCACATCAATGATAATGATTTAATGAAAGGGCTTCGGGGGGGGGGAGAGTCTAACAATAGAACAAACCTCAAGTTATTGACAATATATTTCTTACTTGAAAATGTCCTGAGAACAGTAGACAGAGTGGCTATGGGTTTATGTAAATGATATGGAAATTAACTATAAATACACATGCAGGTTTGGCCCTCCAGAAAAACTTGCGGAAGATTGCTATAATAAACCCTCTAAAAGGTATATACTGTCTGAACACTTGCAGACAAATTGTCATCTTTGTTCCAAATCAAAAGACTTCAACTCTCCAGGAAAACTCCACTGGCGTTTCAATTCCTGGTTCTTTTCAACCATCAGAAGTTTCCTGATCAAAACCCATGGGGCTTCTTAGCCTTCCAACTGTCAGGAATAATAGTCACAGCACAAATAGCTTTAGCTGTAGTAGCAATGTATTTGCACTGGCATAGCTTATATCAGCATGTGACTAATCTCCATAGCATTTCTAATAACAGTAATCTTCTTCTATGGAGTAAAATAACTATAATTCCTACCTATATTGATAAAAATACCAAAATAGCTATAATTTTGTAGTGCTAGAAAACAACGCCATCTCAAAGGATTGCCTAATCATGGCATAGGCCCTTCTGATAATGCTTCAGTTGGAGAACTCTCTGGACCCACTTGTCACAAACTGACAACTTCTATCTATCTCTTCCTGCTAAGTCACCTAAGTAACTGATCTTCAGTGCTCCTGTTATGTTCCCTTTAGGCAAAGATGAAGGACTTGGTAAGGAAGGACACTGAAATCTGGATCAGGAATTTTATTTCATTAATTTCATTATCTAAAAATTTTAAGTGGGTCCTAAATCTGTACTGATGTAATAAAATAACTGTTTCTTTGCTCTTTCAACTAGGATTTACCTTGTTTTATTGCTCAAGACTATTGCCTCTCATTCTCAACTCATTGATTTCATTGATAACTAGTTTCTATGCACTTTCTGGGGAGTTAGAGGTGCAACCATGAATAAAGCAAACAACAGCTACCTCCAGAGAGATCATACTCTAGTGGCAGAGGAGTGGGCAGTAAATAAGATAACACTATAAACTAAGAATGCTAAATGTAGAGAGCCTCTGGGTGGCTCAGTCAGTTAAGGGTCCAGCTCTCATTCTCAAATCAAGTCTTGAACTCAGGGTGGTGAGTTCAAGTCTCAGCTTGGGCTCCATGCTGGGTGTGGAGCCTATTTAAAAAAAAAAAAAAAGAAAAAAAAAGGAAAGAATGTTCAATGTAGTGTGTGGTAAAGGAAAGGGTCAAGCAAGGAATGGAGACAGGAAAAGTATGTAGAAGTTGAAATTTGAGGAGGAGTGGCATTGAGAAGTCAATATTTTTGCCAAAAACTTAAAATAGGTGAGGGAGAAAAACATGCAGGTGTTTTGGGAAATAGCACTTCTGAAAGAGGAAACAGCAAATGGGAAAGTATTGAGGTGGGAGTATGCTTGGCATATTCAAGGAACTGAGAAGGCCAGTGCCCATAGAAAGGAGAGCATAATGAAGAGAGTACCAGGAAATGAGTTCAGAGCCAGACCAGGTATGCATGGATAGATCAGAGCAGTAACTTTGGCTCTCACTCCTAGGTATCATCAAGATACCTAGATCCTGATCTGGTTTATAATTGGGTCATGTTGGTTGCTGTGTTCAGATTTCACTGAAAGGAGAACGGAAGCAGGGAAAACAAATAGGAAGATATTCCAATAACCCAGGTGAGAGATGATCATAATTTATAGCATGTTGGTGATAATGGAGGTGGTAGGAAGATGGATTGTAGATCTATTCTGAAGTCAAAACAATAGGATTGGATGCCAGTTCATGAATGAGTTATAAGATAAAGAGAAGAGTTAGGGACAAAAACATAGGTTTTGGTATGAAGAAGTCAAATGAAAAAGTCTGTGAGAGGGGATGGAAGTTTGTCAAGGGGAGGGAAACCAGGGGTTCTTCTATGGTCAAGTTACATGTGAGATATCTACAGGATATTCAATGGGGATGTCATCTAGTCAGTTGAAGTAAAGAATGTGGAGTTCAGGGAAACATTATGGCCTGGACATACAGATTCACCTAAGGAATGAGAGCAGAAGGAAAGAGAGGAATTCCAAGGTCTGAGTGCCAGCTTCCAATGTTCAGAGGTTAAAGAGATTTAAAAAAAAAAAAAAAGACAGTAAAGGATAAGAGAAAGAGTGGCCAATGAAGTAGTGGGAGAGCCAGGCATGTGCAGTGGCCTGAATACCAAGAAAATAAGGTGTTTAACAATGCCAAATGCTGCTAGAACAAGTTAGATAAGGACTTTGACTTGATCATCGTACCTAGCAATATAGAAGCCATTGCTGATCTCAACAGGAGCTGTTTCTGTGGAGAAGTAGAAGTAGAAACCTGACTGAAGGTTTGAGATGTGAGAAAAGAATTTGGTTAAGTACACACAACTCTTTAAAAAGTTTTGGTGTTTATTTTTTCCCCCAGGGAAGAATAGGCATGAAGCATTGGTATAAGGGCAGGCAGAATCAGAAGTTCTTGCTTGCTTCTTAGGTGTTTCATTGGTTTTGCAGGTGAAAGAAATTGCAAACTATTTGTATGTTGACAAAGATCATCCAGTAGAGAGAACAAAGCTGATGCACAAAAAAGGGGAGAATTTCTCAAGCAAGTTTCTCAAGTAAGCAAGAGGGCAGAATTGAGTGCACCGGTGGAAGGTTTGATAAAGATGGAAGTACAGTTACCCACAAGAGCAGGAAAGCAGAGAATGTATCACCACAGAGGAAGAGAGGTAAACAGAAATGAAGATGATAGGGAGCCTGGGGGGATTCAGTTGATTGTCTGCCTTTGGCTCAGGTCATAATCCCGGGGTCCTGGGATTGAGCCCTGCATCTGGCTCCTTGTTCAGCAGGGAGCCTGTTTCTCCCTATCCCTCCGCATGCCAATCCCCTTGCTTGTTCTCTCTCTTTCTTTCTCTGTCAAATAAATAAATAAAATATTTTTTAAAATGGAGATGGGACTCTGTAGACCTTCTCTTCAGATGGCTTCATTTTTCTCAGTGAAACGGGAAGCAAGGCAATCATGTGCATATAGATTGTGGAGGCAGGATTGAATATTTGTGGTTAGAGGGAAAGTATGAAATTAATATCTAAGGGAAAGAGCCTGAGTAGACATGGGTATGTTAGAGTTCCAGCACAGCATTATGGACCACTTGAGATCAGTAGGCATGAATTTAAAGTGATATCAGTGTGGTTGTGTGTCTTTCACCTGTGATGTTCAGTTGTAGGAGAAAAGGTAAGAGTGGGCAGAGAATTGGACTTCACTAGAATTCCTAGATTAACAAAGAAACTACAATGAAACACAAGAGAGTTAAGGTTTACAAGGAGTATAATGATGAAACCATGATATTTAAGACTGGCAAGGCGGGCGGTGAAGAATAAAGAGGATGGGAGAGAGTAGAAAGATGGTAGGTCCATGGATAACATCTCATGTGTGGGTGTGGGTGTATTAGAACTCAGGTCCTAGAGGAAGTGCACTGGAAATATAGAAGGTAGACGTTAAGAGTAGAATGTTTAGGATTTAGATTTAGGTTAGGTCGCAATTATTGCCAAGAAGAAGACCTGTAAGTAAATAGCTAATGGAGGCTGGTGACTGGAAAGGATTGGAAAGATCGTCTTCAGGGATATTGAAATGGACAAGTATTATGAAGGAGCAGTGTTAAAAGAAGTGAAGGGAGCAGGAACTACTATCTTTAACAAGTGAGTCACCTGGAGCAGGGAATGAATGCAACAACCAGGGGTCATGGGTGGGTACTGAATGACACATGACATTCAAAGTACCAAATCAATAGGTTGTACATCTTAAATTTATACAAGGCTATTTTTCAAATATATTTCATTTTTTTAGGGCCATTATTTGGCTGTTCCAGATGTCCAACATTTTAGCTTGAACTTTACTTGGATTTTATGACCCTTTATTCATCTTTTTAATATATCTTACTTGAATTGGTTTTACTTCCATGTTCTCCTCTAGGATTCTGATGGATTCCTGTCTCACGTTGAGGTCTTTTATCCATTTTGAGTTTATCTTTGTGTACGGTGTAAGAGAATGGTCGAGTTTCATTCTTCTACATATAGCTGCCCAGTTTTCCCAGCACCATTTATTGAAGAGACTGTCTTTTTTCCACTGTATATTTTTTCCTGTTTTGTCGAAGATTATTTGACCATAGAGTTGAGGGTCCATATCTGGGCTCTCTACTCTGTTCCACTGCTCTATGTGTCTGTTTGTATGCCAGTACCATGCTGTCTTGGTGATCACAGCTTTGTAGTAAAGCTTGAAATCAGGTAATGTGATGCCCCCAGTTTTATTTTTGTTTTTCAACATTTCCTTAGCGATTCGGGGTCTCTTCTGATTCCATACAAACTTTAGGATTATTTGCTCCAGCTCTTTGAAAAATACCGGTGGAACTTTGATCGGAATGACATTAAAAGTATAGATTGCTCTAGGCAGCATGTGCATCTAAGATGATTTTCACGAATGAGAAAGCTGTATATTAACACACAGATACACAGACACACACACGCACATAGAAAACTTGAAAAAATAATGTCTCATAAGTAGCAAAAAAGAGTAAGGAAGAATTTCAAGGGCAACGGCAACCTCAGAGGAGAGAGGAAAGCTTCCTTTAGAGCAAGAAAGTAAAGAGAATATTCAGAGAAAATGTTGAGGATGCAGGAGATTTTGCTGATGATTGACCTTAAATATCAAAGGACATAACAAAAAAAAAGTCATATAATATGGAAAAGAATAGGAACTGGGGTCAGAAAAGGTGATATAAAAGGTTTAATGGGGTTTGAGTGTGGCAAATGAGGAATAACTTGGAAGTTTTGTCATAAAGGGTGCAATCAGGTTACTCCTAATTGTTCCTGAGGCAGGTAGTATAGAACAGCTGTGAGTGCTAAGGGGACAGAAGGCTGGAAAGTGGGGGACCTTGGCAAGAGCATAGAGATTGCTAGGCTTCTATCTGACTTCCAGTGGAGGCATGGACCCCCACAAGGGGTGCAGTCTTAGTGCCCAGGCAATTTCTTCTTCTTGCAGTGATAGCCTGCAGAGGACATCTGTTTGGAGAGCTCAGACTACTCTCTGACTTCTGCTGAAGGAGGCTTCTGGGCAGACAAAGAGGCTGTGTTGCTCTAATCCCAATTAATTTGTCATTTACATTCTTAAATGGTACTTAGAGCTTTCTGTCTTACACTAGCGAGCAATGTACTAAAGCACTTCTGAAAAAAATCACTGGATCAGAAATAAATCTGATGACTCAGTAGCTGGGGATTTGATGGTATTATAAAAAAGGTAGAGTTGCTTGTTGACTGGTGTTAGAAAGAAGTCAGGCAAAGAATATACATCCCAAATTAAAGTAGCTCCCCAATGGCCAATCCTGATGCCTACAATGTCATCTTAGAGAATCATGGAATTTCAAGTCTGAGACTTTAAGAAAAACAGTACCACATGGTAGCAGAATGAATGCAGGATTTGCCATCCCACTGATTTGTGTGTAAATTCCAGCCTGGAGACACAGCTGTATCATGTTCAGGAGCATGTGTTCAATTCTTAAACTCTGGATAAAATGTCTAAACATCAGTGAAAGCATTTCTGTTGGGTGGAGTCATGTACCACATTCTTATTCCTGCTTAGGGTTGGCATGGAAATAGTCACAGGGTTGACTTAGAATACTAGGAATGACTTCCTGCATGAAACAGGAAGTTGAAAAGAATATATAAAGGGCAGAAAATACATGTGGACATATGCCAAGCATGGCATACAGTATTTACCTAAACCTTAAACCACTCAAATATCCTGGATCTCCCCATAATCCTCAATTCGTAGTACTGTCTGGTGAGGTAGTCTCTATATTGAAAGTATTTGAGTAAAGCATTTAGTATTAATTGATTAGGTGTTAATTAGAAACAGTGTAAAGGTAATTTATCTCTAACATCTCTTCCACTTAGATTCTAGACTTCCACAAGATTGTGTGATAATTTAGAAAAGAGTCTAGGCAAAATTATGAAGTAGAAAAACCTACATTCTGTGTTTTCCTCAATGTATGCAGGCCCTCTTCTTGCCTTCTGACCCTTCAAGGATCGCCTCCCCTCCCTACCCCTGGCACATGCATGCACGTTCACACACACACACACACACACACACCACAGGTGTGTCACTTGGAAGTAACCCACACTGAGACCTCATGAGTCTCTTACCAACCCACTTCCAAAGTCCCAACTCAGCTGACAGGGCACTTCCCATAGAGACAATGTAGTGAAGTGATGAAGAACTCAGGCTTTGGTAACTCCTAACACCAAGTAACTTTGGGGACGTTACTTAACCTTTCTGAGTTTTGCTTCTCTTCATGTAAAACAGTAATAATAAGAGACCCTTGACAGTGTTACAGTACAGACTAAATGAGGTAAAGTGTTTAGTACAGTGCCTGGTACATAATAGGCATCCAGTAAATAGTAAATATTTATTTCCTTGTTTCTTTTATGACTATTACTGTTGTGTTGCTATGTAATATTCTTGTGTGCTGCTGCCTTTGTGATTGTTGTTGATTCCCTGTTGATATGTTAGGATGCTGATATCATTCCCCAACATGATATACATTGTAACAATCACAAACTGCATAGACCTCAGGATTCTCTCAAGGACTAAGACAAAAGAGAAGGCAACTGGTGTTTTCTACTGTGCCTGTACTCATTCACTTACCTGACAGTTTGAGGGTCCTTTAGCCGCTCTCAAATCATACAAAAGAGGCAGCAGCCTTGTCTTCTGAGGACCAGGGTGATCTGGAAATAGGTAGGTCCCTTCCAAGTCTGTAGTTATTTCTGATTGCCCTGAATGAAGCTTTTTTTCCCCCCCAAAGCTGGTTATGGGTATGGAAGACTTAAATGTATTTATTTATATCTAAATCAAGGGTGCAAGGTATAACTATGACAATAGAAGTCTTATTCCATAAATCATATGTGTGAGAAAAACCATAGGCAGGTGTTAAGCAGAGGGTTGTTAGAGGACATTGCATTCTATAAGCACATAGCATAATAATATGTTTACAATTACTTCTTACCTGGATTGGCTGTGGAAGATAAAGATCTTCTCTTTGGGCTCCATAGTCCTTGTCTCTGGTTTCCAGAATGAATAGTCCACAGTTGTCAAGAAATAACATTTATTAATCAACAATTAAACACAGAATAGAAAAGGCCTTGTGAATAAAACTATATATTTGTAATGCTTTATTTTTTTTTTGCTCCAGAACTTCACAAAACACTACAGACAGTAACAAAATAATTCAATAGATATTAAAAACTTTCAAGAGAATTGTAGGACACTCTTTATCATAAGTGAGCATCAACAATGCCACAGCCAATAAATACACTATAAACACTATCACAGATATCTTTCTTGAATAAGGAATATGATTAATTTTTTTTATCCAGAAGTCATAACATTGACACATATCCATACACAAGAGAATAGCTCAGAGTAAGTGAAGCAGATACCCCAGTGTAATGGAATCATCTGCCTGTACATCATTTAAAGATATTACAGTGTTAACAGGATAGAAGTCAACACACTAAAGAGAAATGTTGGGGTTTTCTTGGGGTTGGAGGAATAAAGTAGGGCAATTAATGAACTCTTACATATTTTCCATTGCTCTCTTAGCAATATGCTCCCTTCCCTTTTCTGCCTTTTCTTGGTTGAGGTATTCCAACACTTTCATTAATAGATCTTCATCCAAGTACTGTCTGTTTGGGGAATCATCATTCTTTGGGGGCCCCACAGGGAGCCTTTTGCTTACCGAGGCCAGTTTGTCAGTTTCCTGAGAGTTGCCTTGATTGAAATGCTCTTTGATGGCCTGTTCGATTTGGTCCTCATCCTGTAGATTATCTTCGGATGAGACTTGACTTGGAACTCGCTTCACCTGGTTTGAATTCATGATCTCAGGGTATTTCACTAGCATCCTGGCCAAGTACTCTCCTAATTCTTGATCCTTGTCATTCAGGTTTTCATATGCCATTTGCCTGTTCTCCACATCTGGCATCCAGGCACCTTTAGGAAGCTGGTTTGCTCTAGATCTTCCAGGACCATAGGGGAGTCTTGGCAGAACTTTCTCTCGGTTATACTGACCGGGAAAATATGGAGGCTTTTGGTTTGCTGCACTCTCCACCCCTAAAAGATTGAAAATGTCCTCAATAGTGAGCCCATCTGGTAGGGTCTCTGCCACAGCTCGACCAGGTGTTTTGGAATAGCTATTCTTGGAGAGCATTTTATTTTGGAACAGGTCTGGACGGTCTACATCGACCTCTGAGATGTCATCTAGGTCAACAGGAAGTTCAACCTCCTGCTCTGGTTCCACAGATCCATTTGGCTTCTCTCCAGTTTTCAGCATGTCAATTAAGTCTTCAGGGGGTATCTGTAAATTCCTTGAGATCTCAATCAGCTGATAAATAGACTGAGAATCGAGTGGTTTCTCAAAAAGCCTGGTTGCTCTTTCCCCGTTCTGCCCATTCTGTGATCTCCCACTACCTGCAGCATTCACTAACCTTTTCAGATATGCAATTACTTTGGAGACATCATCTGAGAGTTGGTCTTTACTCTCCTTCCGGACATCTCCATCTTGGAGGCCCAGCTGCCCTGAGCGCTTCACTTCATTATTGATTTGTTCATTTTTTTCTGCATTCTCTGTGCTGTCTCTTACCTCTTCCTGGGTTTGACTCTCCACCTTTTCTTCTACTGGGTTCCAATCTTCTCCCCCAACCACATCTTCATAGGCAATGTTATTGGCCTTGTAGATGTCATCTTCATCATCTGTGTAAAGTTTTTGTTCCTCATCAACTCTCTCACGCTTCTGGTTGTTTGGTCCCGTCAGTTTCCCCAACTCCTGGAACACAGACTCTAGTGTGGCAAGACTTTGAGGAGTATATTGTTCCTCTACTATTTCATTTGTGCGTTTAAAGGGGTTATCCCTGGAATTCTCTTCATACATAGGAGGGAATCGCATGTGCTTGAGCTTCCTCTCTGGCCACTGCTGAGTCTCGTAATCATCAGGCATGTCCATTGGAAAGTTCTTTTCTGAATTCAAGGTGTAGGGCTTTTCTTTTGGTGTAGACTGAGGCTCATTCTCAGCCTGTCTCAAAGCCTCAAGTATTATTCTCATCCATTCATCTTCACTCAGGGAATCCCTTGTATTTTCTGGCAAGTGACTTTCATCCCCATTTTCTTTTTTCTGAAGGGGAACAGAGACACCTTGGTAGGGACTGTAGTCTGGGCTGTTTTCTTCTTTGTGAGCTTGTTGTCGGAGTTTTTCTATGTATTCTAAAGCTCTGATCATTTCAGGACTGGGAAACTTTTGGACGTTTTCCAACCTGAGATCTGGTTCCTTTTGAAGCAGCTGGTTTCGCTGAAATGAAGCTGCTTCATCCCCAGAAATGAGGAAAATTAAAGGGATGAGAGACAGGGCTGCTCCAAGCCAGTGAGTCTTAGCTTCTGCCATGTTTGAAAGATGTCCTTAAAGCATAGAAAATATGAGTTAATAGAAATGAAAAACTAGAAGACACTATAGCAAAAGAAGTAACTGACCATTGAGGGAAAACATATAGCAGACATTATTTCACATTAAACTTAAGATGACTCTTTTTAAAAGCCATACATATTTCCTATATAACCCCCACAACTAACTACAAGAATCTAGCACAACTGTTATTCAATTGCATCAAGTTTGCATGGCATTCACTTTGTTAAAATAATAACAAAAACACTGATAATCAGGTCTCTCAAATTTTATTTTTTAATTTACAAAAAAGTAGTTAGTTTTTTAGTATGCATTCGCTGTTTAATAAAAAATTTCTAAGCTGATTTTTAGTTCTCTTGTATGACATTCTTATTATAATCATTGGCCAAAAAAAAAATTAGTTGGTTTAATTTAAAACGTGCATGTACACACACACACACACACACACACACACAAACACACTGATTTGTTTATGGTTGTATAAAAAATCATGTGGTTTAGTTCCTGAAATGTCCGTCTAATTTTGTTGTAGAAATACCACAGCAGTGATATTATATATGATGAAGTAATACAGCATCTTAATGTCAATCATACTGTATCATACTTGTGGATGGTCTATATACATACATTCTTCAGAAATAATGTATTCTCACTCTGACACCAAACCCAACTGACAATTTTAAAATTTCTGTATCTTAATAGCCTCCAGAACATTCTCTGGTCCCAGCTAGTAGGCTAACCTAGTAAGTTTCTGTGTAAATTTACTGAAAAAGTAAACTTTTAAAATATTTGTGTTCCATATTTCTACTAATCATTTTATTTGTGACTGTATTGCAAAATGCAATCACAGTTATATTTTTCATCAGCCTTCAAGAATGCATAGTAAATAATAACAGATGCTACAGAGAGAACATAAGTTTTCTTAACCAGTCTATTTCTGAACTTGTGAGTGTTCAGATGCAGCTTGACTTATGTCTGTGTCTATTTTGGTGTGGACCTGTGAAATCTTAAATGACTCATACTGTTAGAAAATCTTAAAATAACCACTATGTAACTTCCAATTTAGATAAACACAGACGATATGTTGAATTCTTCCTACTTAAAAGTCTTCATTCATTTTTTCCTCCAATGCTTTATAATCTCACGTATGAATTAGCAAGGGGATTGTTTTTTACATGTTTTACATTCAGCTTGCTAACATTGAAAGACTATTTTAATATTTGCAGTTTTTTGCAAATAAATATGAGGAAAGCTCACAAATTTGTTCATGATATCTTACTTACATCATGATTTTGTGACATATAAGCTTAGTTTAGTGGGTATGATGATATTCTGTTAGCTTAGATATCAATTGTAGAAAATATCATTTTTCATCATTTGGTATTTAAGTAATGCTTTCAGTTTTTAGACCCTAACAATGGTTGCAGTTAAAGAAATTCCTTTAGCATAAATGCATATAATCATTGAAATAATTTCCATTAATTAGACTTAATTTACTGAAAGAAAAAGATCTTTAAAGGCATGTCAGAGAAAACTTCAGAAATATTTACTATGAATTTAAGTTTACAATATGAAATTTTATTCATAGATTCTTAGATTTAAGTAAACATACATTATAATTTCTTCTTTATATTTTTTCAGGATGAATTTATTTTTATCTATTTTCAACATTGGCATTTGAAATAGTAATTTTAAGAACCTTAGTGAACTTATTTTCTTCAAAACCATTATCTTAGGGTATTCTTAACATGAGTTACGTGCTTGTCTTTAAAATCATTATCTTATAAAAGATCTTTATCTTGTAGATTGGCTTTCCTATGGAATTGGGGCAGAATACTTAATGCAGGTATTTAAACCACAGCCTAATATATGCTATCCTCTGGTTATATATAAGATTTCAGTTTGGATGACATAGTTATTGCCTTTGAGTAAGACTCAAGGGATTTCTTTCCCAGGTAGCAGTTCTTCTATATACTAAAGAAGGTTTCAACAGCTCTAATATCCTATGTACAATTTGAACTACTGCTTTGTAAGCTAAGCTAAAACATCTATTCTATTGAAATTAAGACTGGAACCCTGACAAATACAGGGGGGTATATCTAATTTGAGCAATTCCACTAGTTAAGATACAGAAAAAAGAAACATGTCCCATTTGCTCAACAAAATATTCTACAACCTCACAACCTCTTTCAACCAAAACATAATAATAATAGCTTACAGAGTTATAAAGGTTTTGCTCATGGTAATTCAAAATTATCAACTCTCTGTAATTCACAGTCATATCCAAACTCTAACCCAAGATAATATTGCACCCTGAATTTAAAAAAAAATTGTTCTCAAGATAATTCTAATCTTTCTTTCCTGGGACTAAAACTAGGAAATAACAATATAAGCACTTTTAGAGCATATCCGTTCAGAAAATAATTTTATATAGTTTATTAATTCTGAGGTCTTATAAATGTCAGAGGAAAAAAGAAGAACTAGTTCCAAAATTGGTTGTCTCTATGACTAATGTGTTTAACAGCCTTCAAATGATTGGAAACCTACTACTAATAATATTAAACATATAAATTATATCTCTGGCTTTGTATCTAGTTTTTAAGAGAAGAAACAATACATTAAGGAGAGAAACAAAATATCAGGCTTAGTTAACTTTACATTAATATGGGTATTGACACTAAAATCCTTAACTTTTCCACACTTCTTAGATATGGTTATCCAAATAGCATGATGGTTATAAATATCCAACAGCAAGTGGTATAAATCATAGATTCAATTCTATATGTACAAATATAGTGTCCTTACATTGGCTGAAGAGCAGCAGGTTGTTATTCAGTTATTCTATACATATAAGACTGACAAACAGTCTTTTTCTTTTTAGCTAGGAATTAAGGAAAAAACACGCAATTTAGAACTTTCCAGTAAATTGAATGGAAAAGCGGTCTTACCTCCTTTTTATATGGCAGAGGAGGTCCACAGCATGTTCCTCCCAGTCCGCCCGGTGAGCTGCTCGGGGCCGTTTCAGCACCCGGACAGCTCCTCGGCTTATAGGGAGCCGCCGCGCCTGACTCCGCACTGCCACACTGACGTCACCGGGCTCAGCCACAAACCCGAGCACAAGCGAGTTTTTTCAAAGAACGGAGAGAAAATAATCATTTTATATGTTCAAGGGGTGGGAAAGTGCTGCATGCTTACGCCACCTGTCTTTTCGTGGCAAAAATTGCAGTTTTTTTTTCCATCAAAATTTTTGAGTCTTGAAATAAAGTACTCTGCACAATTTCCCTTAGAACTAAAGAAATCTGTCAGACAGACATGGCTAATTGAAATATAATCTCATCTGTGTTCTAATATCTTGTGATAAATGTTTCTAGTTGCTGTTGTTTTTGTCGTTATAAAAAGAGTTTTACACACAAGGACTTTTTTTCTACATTGCCCACAAAGAAATTACATTACCATTCCCTGGTATACTCCAAGAGGAATGGAAGGCACATTATTAATGTGAAAAGTCATATTTCATATCATGAACAGAAGCAGCAGTGTTTTCAAACTCACATTTATTTGAATAGAAAATAAATTTTTCTCTTTTTTATATGATAACAAACTTTAAGGCTCTAGTGAGTTGGAATTTTGTGCTAGAGCTTCAGTATAATTTTGAAGCAGCTATTTTCAGGTCTACTGGTTGATAATTCTATATGAATCTGTTGGTATCTTTTACAATATCTATATCAAAAAGGGAGACTTAAAGGTTGAATGTTAATGAAAATACTTCCATTAAATAAAAAATGGATTTTTTTACTGTTAGAGAAAAATGTGACACATATGTAATGGGGATGCAACTGTATTGAGAGGAATAGCTATAAATATTTTTATTTTCCTATGGAATCAGATGAATTGAATACCTTTCAGAAATGTGCCAAATCCAGGGAATAATATAGTAGTTAACGCCCAACCTTTTAGATTTGTAATTCATGACCAGTGTCCTGCTTTGCTAGCTAACATGATTATTTATTTTAATAATTCATGTAGGTCTAAATTTTTAACCATTTTATAAAAGATGTGTTTCCTAAAACCTGTGTGTTTTGAAATATACTTCAAGTATGAAAAGAATCTTACTGTATAAGATTTTATATCTTGGTTAAATGAATAATCAGCTATTGATTTGTCTGTTCAATAAGTTGCAATGCCTACTAATATATGTATGTTAGCTTATATATGACATCATATATATACATATGTATGTATGAAAGCTTCTATGACATCATATATGTATGACTATATACATGGCTCTTTATATATACTTTTGAGGACCCTTTACTCTGATGGCGATGACAAACAGATTATATTTACATAAATTGGAAAGCACTAAAAAAGAGGTTAGCCAGTAGTGTTTAGGAAGCACTGTAGTGAGCCATTGAGTTCCATCTACAAATTCAAGTGAAAAATTTCAAGGGGAAAAAAGCCTCCTGAGAGAAGAAGGCTTTCCTAAGATATCTCATTATTGGGCTTTATTAAAATGATTTCTAACTATGTTAGGTAAACCACAGTACTCTTGAAATCCTCAAAGAAATAGGAATAGTTTAAAATATTAGGGAAAAACAATCTTTGGGAAAATGAACCTTGACTTTTCCTTTCTTCCTTCCTTCCTTCCTTCCTTTCTTCCTTCCCTCCTTCCTTCCCTGCTCTCCTATTGAAAATATTTGACTTTTCTAAATGACCAGACCACCATGGATTGACATGGGGCTCATACAGTCTGAAACTGAAATCCTATGGCCAATTCATCCAATATTTTCATGTGCCATAATGAGTTTTTAGAGCAAGGTCAAGTGCTAGGTTAAAGAAAAGGTTGAAATCTCCCATGCCTTTCTCAACCACTATCTCAATGATGTCAGCTTTTTTGCTGATATTTTTGTTAGCCTTATATACATAATAACATTTTCTTTAATCTTGATAAATATTTAAGTCACTCTGAGTTTGACCTAATTTGTTTTCTAGTAGTTCTGTGTGGCCAGTTGAACTAACCAGGACCAACACTGCCCTGAGAAAATTCTGCAAGTTTAATCTTGAAGGATCGAATTGGTTCAAGGAATTGGTCTCAAGAGCTCTCAAGGAAGTCACTCTTGACAAGGCTAGCTCAGCAATTGAACTTTTTTGACAAGAACCAGAGGCTATTGTTCGTCTAAGGCCCCAAAGTCAATCTCTTTCCTAAAGTTAATCATCTAAAATCCACATAGAACCTCATTCAAAAATTCCAGTTAAGATGTCAGGAGGCAGCTGCTGGGATGGACCTGGCATCAGCTACAGGTGTGGGAAGAGTAATGAGCCCTATGCAGGTAACTGAATTCCTGCCTACTGTATGATACTATGATAAGTACCTATCATTTATTGAGTTCCATTATGTTCCAAGCACTGTGGTTGGAACTTTTACAACCTAATTTAATCCTCATGTAACTACAATAGATGGGTTTTTTTTCTCCATTTTGCAGAGGATAAAACTGAAATTCAGAAACACATAAGTCAGCTCCTGTTTCCTCACTCATAACTGGTAGAGGTATGATTTGAACCTAGTTCTTCCCAAAGGTATTTCCATAATAAAGACTATGAATCAGACACTCTGCTGGATTGTAGGAATAGAGAAGTGAGTATGTCATGGATTGAACCATTAAAGATCCAAGTCTAAGAATGTAGTCACTTTGACAAAAATCCTCAGGGGTTGTCCCAGTTGCTTTTCTTGGTCACTCCAGATGGCCTAGGCCCACACTCCTATCTGGGACAACAAAAATGGAAAACAAGTGTTGACATTAGATCACTTAATTGATGTTCTGTGACATATTATAATGTCTTCCAAACAAGAGAGTAATTACTGAAATTTGGAAAATTCTTCTCACCAACAGTCTGTGTTCTATAAATTTTTCAATGAGTTATATTTAATATAGCTCCAGAAATCATTAATATTTTTGCCAGTAGTTATTTTTTCTAAAGGAACCTATTTTCTGAAATAGAAATCTATCTGAAGAAGTTAAAATGTAATATATAGAGAGAAAGCAGTGTTTTTGTTGATGTGAAATCTTTTAGAGCATGTATAATCTATTATAGATAACCTATAAATCTTTTTATTTCTAAGCCTGAGATAAAATCATTTTAAATATTCCTTACAAAATTTTAATTTTCTGTTAGTTCCAAATTACTAACTATCATTGCTCCTGAGAAACAAAGCTCTATATCTTGAACATTTTCAAAATAATTATGTACTGTGTATGATAATGGTTTTTACTAAATTAGCTTGAATCCTCACCATGTGCTGTTAAGATCAAGCCAATCATTCACAATTCAAATCTAAGTAATTAAAATGGGCTAATTTGTTTTTATGATCAGATTTTCTTAAATCTTAGTCATTTCATTCTTTGCTATTCAATTTCATATTTCATTTAGAGCAGACTTTGATTTTTTTTTTGTCATTTGTACAAGCAATCTTAGTAATCTCTCAATTTGAAATGTGTCTCTCTTCCACTCCATTACATTTCCCATTTTGCTTCAATTTATATGAAAGCAATTAAGATTCAGAAGCTAATGTGTTTTCTTTTTCCTCTTTCTCTCCTCCTTCTTCCCTGTCTCCTAACTTCTTCATCCTTCTCTCCCTTGGGAGATAAGACCCATGGAGGATTCTAGTCTGCAGCATATATGTATGACCTGAGGTCCTCCAGCACTTGCCAGGGGCACAGGCTGCTCTGCAATGTCTTCCCCAGGCCCCTAAAGGCCTGGGTTACTTCTCATTGCTCTTTCCTCACATGTCTGCCTCCTGTCTCTTCTGTTTATTTTTCCTTCTTTATACTCCTTGTTTACTCTTTGCCTCCCTGATGCACTGCTTCCAACACTTATTTAAATGTTTTTCTTTTAGCTGTGGTATACTTCCTTTATTAATAAACGTTCCTGTCATAAGATGACTTTTTTTTTAACTCCCTATCAAAGAAGAATGACATGTTTTACTGCTTCCCTTGCAAAGGCAGCGCCTACGAAACTGCTTTCAAAGAGCATATAAATCAGGAACTGGTTACATCTATTACTGTAACTACCTAGTTTCTCAGACCAAGCCCACTAATTCTAAGAGGCAGGAACTCTGTTTTCTACCACTCTACCCTCACGCCTACCCCGTTGCCTCGCCCTAATGGCTGACCAAAATGATGCTGCATAAAACTGAGTTAACATGTCTACCTTTCTACTGTCAAAGCTCCATCTTGGCATGGTTTTGTCCTCTCAGCGTTCTTAGCCAAATGAACTGCCTTAATATGTGAGCTTTGGGCACAGCTAGCAAATTATGTATAGATTTTTTTTAAGATTTTATTTATTTATTTGACAGACAGAGATCACAAGTAGGCAGAGAGGCAGGCAAGGGGGTGGGGAAGCAGGCTCCCCGCTGAGCAGAGAGCCCGATGTGGGGCTCGATCCCAGGACACCTGGATCATGACCTGAGCAGAAAGCAGAGGCTTGAACCCACTGAGCCACCCAGGCGCCCCTGTATAGATTTTTTTTTTTTAAGGAAAATTTTCTTTCACTCTATTTTTCTACTTTTCCCCTTCTTTTATAAAACTTTTTTTTCCAGTATTTGAGTTAAAATTTGAGACCGTACATAAGAAAAATAAGCCATTTATAACTCTAGTATTTGTTTATTCTTGTTGGGGGGTTGGTTGTTCTTCTTCTTCCTCCTTTTCCTCTCACCCTCCCTCTCCTCCTCTTCTTCTTTTTCTTCATCTTATCAAAGTACTGTATAGCTAGTGGCCCTAGATAGACTATGTAACATTTAAGGTGCCTTTTAATCCTGAGACAGAAACACTATGCCTTTTTTCTTTGTGAAATGGGATTTGGTTGTGAAATTATTTTTACATTTGCCTACTAGGTATTAAAATATGATCTTTCTCATAAAGTCTCAATGAGAGCCACTTAAATAAATTTAGGCTTTCTTTTCCATTGCCTTTGGATTCTAGAACCATCTGGTACTTGGAAGAAAAGAAAGTACCATTCCCTTAATCTAATACCATGCATGTTTAAGCATCTGCTC
Organism: Mustela putorius furo; assembly: GCF_011764305.1. Lineage (NCBI taxonomy): Eukaryota > Metazoa > Chordata > Mammalia > Carnivora > Mustelidae > Mustela > Mustela putorius. The sequence goes on from NW_025421341.1 coordinate 26,941,413, forward strand.
CCTCAATGGATTTGGGGGAAAGAAGTTTATGCACTAGAAGTTAATTACTTTGTTTAAAACAACACTGAATATCTCAATCTTTCAGATTCTCCTGGCATAATTGTTTTGTGAATCAACATTTTGAGTATATGCATACAAACATTTTAACAAGGATATTTTCTGTTTGGAAATCACTCAACTATGCATTTCTATACCTTCTTTTAACCAGAAGCTCAAGGAGATGTAAGAAAGTCTTCAAGGTCAAAGCTTGGCATCTTCATGGTCAAATTTAGCGTTTTGTGTTCAGGACTCCCACTGATTCACCAGATGACTTTCACAGTTCACTTAGCCTTTGTTGGGGTTTTAGAGTGCTATTTTGGTAAAATTGAGTATATCACTTCTGAAGTAGGGCATTCACATGTGTAATATGAAGTCAGGAGCTGAAAAAAAGTCTCCCCGACCTAAAATCTCCTCCTCCAAAGAAAGCCGGTGAAGTTGTATTCTACATCTCAGTTTTTTTTTTTTTTTTTTTGAACTTTTGGTATAGAGTCTGGAAATTAGCACATAAACCATTTACTACTTTGACACTGAAGAAAAGAGGACATGCTACACGTAGGGTGATTGAAAGCATCTGTTAAAGCAGTGATTCTCTGTGTGATTTCAGATCAGCAAATCAGCATCACCTGGAAAACAGCAATGTAAATTCTCAGACCCCACTCAGATCTACTGAATCAGAGACTCTGGGGATGGATCCTGTGATGGAGGTCCTACAACTCCTCTAGGCAATTCTAATGCATGTTATGTTTTGATTGACAGAGAGTTACAGCATAAGAAAACAAGCCTGGTTGGGAGTGGTGGTGGGGGGAGCAGTTGGTTAAACACCCAACTCTTGGTTTTGGCTTAGATTGTGATCTCAAGGTCATGAGATTGAACCCCACATCAGGCTCCATGCTCCGTAGAGAGTCTGCTTGAGATTCTTTCTCCCTCTCCCTCTGCTCCTCCTGCTTGTGTGCACACGCTCTCTCTTTCTAAAATAAATACATAGGGGCGACTGGGTGGCTCAGTAGGTTAAAGCCTCTGCCTTCGGTTCTGGTCATGGTTCCAGGGTCCTGGGATCGGGCCTGTGTGGGGCTCTCTGCTCTGCAGGGAGCCTGCTTCCCTTTCTCTCTCTCTGCCTGCCTCTCTGCCTACTTGTGATCTCTGTCTGCCTAATAAATAAATAAAATCTCTTAAAAAATAAAATAAATATATAAATCTTTAAAAAGGAAGAAAGAAAGGCTGGGAAAGGAGCTATAGGGCAGACCCTGAGACTCTTCAAAGGCCAGAATAAAGATTGTAAAATAGAGGTAAGAACCCTGGCAATGGGGAGTGTGGAAGCAAAAACCGAAGTAAAAAATAATAAAGAGAGACATGGCTAATAAATTTACAGTTTTGTTTTAACTAGCCCCTCTTAAATGTTCCTTAATAACTCTAAAATACTTAGAGTCCCACAAGCAAACGTTAACAAAATGAAATACATCTGTACCATTGGTCTTTTGTGAGTATTTGGAGAAGTTGTCTCAGCAGCTTTAAACATGAGAAATGAAATAGCCCCAGTATAGTTGCCCAAGGGGCGTAGACTGGAATCAGTAACTCCAGGGCCATTTCATACATCACATCTGGTATAAAGAAGAATACTAAAAATTTGATTAGTCAAACCAAGTCATAACAATACTATAGTAAATTTGATTCTCTATCTCTATCAAAAGATATGGTTATTTCCATACCTTTCTTAGATGGCATAATGAAACTAATTTTTCCTTTTCTCACACCTTTAAATTTTCCTCATATCAGAAATGTTCGTTAAACATAAAACCAAATTTAAATGTAAATACATTTGACTTTTTGTACATTTTTTCTAGAGATTTGCTTGCTAGTCCATTGTTTATTCCCATTATGGAAATGCTGCTGACATTTGTTAAGAACATCTCTTTCTCAACCTAAAAAGATTTCATTTTAAATTGATTCTTGAATAAATACAGATGAGTTTATCTGAGTACAATCTAGTTCATAGGTTATTATGATTGGAAAGTTATATAAAATATCATCGACTCTACCCTAGTCTCTTGCTTTCATCTGCTCCGTCACATCTCTAATAAACAGCCTTCCAGTCTATACTTACATACCTCCAATGACAAGCAACTCACTGTGTACTAATGCCACTTGTTATCCCATCTTTGGACAACTTTATTCTTAAATGTGGGGTTTTTTCCCCTTTGTAGTGACCTGAGGTATATCCTCTTGTAGGCTTCAGTATGGATCCCAGTTCAGAACTCAGGGCTCTGTGGAGCTGGTCAATCCTCTTCCTATGAACAGAATCATGCCTCCTCCCCAACTCTTTCTCCTGCAATAGCTCTACTGAATTTTCTTCATGAGTCATGGTTCTGGTCCCCATCCCCAAAGCACATTCTTTGTCTTAATTCAAAATTCCAAACAGCATCTAACTCAGAGCAGATATCCTTCCTCCCGGTCCCTCTGCCTAGAAAATCTCCCCAACCCTACATTGCCTGCTTTTCCCTTTGAACCTCTTACTTCCAAGGAAGCTCAGTTACCATTTCCTCTGGAGAACCTTCTCTGACTTCCCTGACATAGCACATTCTCACCAGAGTATTCTCTATGGACCACATAGCTCTCCTTGTTAGTACATATTGCAGTTGTAATATAACATTTATTTGTGAGATTCTTAGATTATTCTCTTCCCAGTTGACTATAATCTCTTGGACATGAGGTCAGGGATCTTGCTTTGTTTCTTTCCTCTATCCCCAAAAGCCATCCATACCAACCTTAAAAAAATAGTCACACCTACTAATAAGCATATCAAGACCCAAGTTGACCCCATTCCCTCCCAATCACTTACCTCCTTCTCAATGTCCTCACATGATCAATTATAATCCCTGACCCTCAATTCCAACCATGAAATTATCTCAGCTCATTCTTCACTCCCTTATCCACCCCTCCTTCCCTAACCATTGTTAATTATTCAGGTTGTTTTTTTCTTATTTGTCCATTTTCACAGCCTCTTCACACCCCCTTATGTTTGGTCTTTCTCAGAATCTCTTTCCTCTCCAGATTTTAATCACTGATCTTTCTCATATGTCTTTTTCTGCCAAGAAGTTAGCAACTTCAGGGAAATAATTTCTCCTTTTTTTCTGAGCCACCACTCAGAAGACACTGTTGCCTGAATGACTGGAGTATTCGATTTAAAAAAAATCACAGTCAATTTATATTAATTGTCTAGTAAATACAAACCATGGGGCTTGATCCTTAGCAATACAGAAGCAAGGTATCTTTCAACATTTTTCCATTATGAGGCTTTTCTGCTGAATTGGAACAAACTGGATTAACTTTCCATACATAGTTCAAGATCTTTCACTGATTTTTTTTTTTCCCTTAATGCTCTCCCATACCTTCCAGTCCCAACTTCTTGGATTCTTTTAGCTTTAATTATATAAACCTCTTTACCAGCAGCTGTACTTACTCTCCTCAGGCTCTTCTGCCGCCATATACTTCTGCTTGCCCAGAAAATAGTCTACCTCTCTTCTTCACCATTGTGATTCTTTAAAAACAAAATTTAGGTAATTCACCTCCTCAGGGAGGCCTTCATTGATCAAGCCCTAGCCCCTACATGCAGTTACTCCACTTATTAGAGCATTAGATTTTTAACCTGGGGTCCACTGAATCCCATGAAATTGAATGCAAATGTTTATGTATATATTACAGCATGCTTTTTACCAGACAGCTCCAGAGCTATAAACAGATGCTCAAGTGAGTATGTAATCTTAAAATTTTGTGGTAATGCTTAGTACTGTTCACTAAGTATTTCTAATTCTCCCTTCTTCTGAGCATATAAAATAATTACATTTCTTGGATTCATGATTGAGTTCTAGCCTATGAACTTAGGTGGACATATCAGAGCTCACATTCCTTCACCACAGTGGCAGGCAAGGTTTGAGATCGTGGCTGCCCACGGACAGCCTGGTCCCTGAGTGACTGACTGCAAGGTGGAGCGTTGCCTTCCAGACCTTTCAGTGGCATGCAGTGTGAACAAGAAATAAGGTTGTTTTAAGTAATTGATTTGGGGAGACTTTTTGTTACTACATAGAACCTTGCCCAAACTGATTGATACAACTATTGATATAAACTGGTTTAAAATAGTACTATAACTTGAATTACAGTCATTGATGAGGCAAGTTGGCAATGAGGATTTGTCCTGCTTTCCTCAAAGGGCTCCCATTACCAAAAGAGTTAATCACTAGGTTAAAGCTTCTGCCTTCTGCTCAGGTCATGGTCTCAGGTCCTGGGATCAAGCCCCGCATCGCATCGGGCTCTCTGCTCAGCGGGGAGCCTGCATCCCCCTCTCTCTCTCTGTCTGCCTCTCTGCCTACTTGTGATCTCTCTCAAGTAAATAAATAAAATCTTTAAAAAAAAAAAAAAGGAAAAGAGTTTAAAAAAATAAAAATAAAGACGTTTTAGTTCCTCAGTAAAACTTGCCTCAGAATGAATCCAACAGGCAACAGTTATGTCTGAGGGAAGGTGGGCTTCTGGGTTCCGCCCTGATCTTCCACCTGGCTGTATGACCTCAGCAAAATTATTCAACCTTTCTGAGCCCCCGTTTCTTAATTTGCCAAATGACAGTGTTGCTACCAGGGATAAGGGCTTAAGAGAGCTGCTGCCAGAATCCAGTTATGTAACAGTTGTAGAAATGCTCTGGCAAGTTTGAGGCACTCTGCAGATCTACTGACTGTTTATCATTCACCTCCCAATCCTTGAGAATTTCACTGAAACCGGGCTAGCCATATCTGAATTTTGAAACTGTAACCAAGCTAAAAGATAATTTCCTTTATTCCAGTGTGATTACAATGGATTTCAGGATGCCCCTGCAAGGCAAGTCATTTGCAGCCTCTTCACAACTAGAAAAGGGAAGAAAGGAATGTTTGCGTAACTGCTGGGCGCAAGCTCGCCTCTCCAGCCTCCCTCTGGCGGGGGTGGAATTTCTTCTGGGAAGCTGCTTCTGCCACAGGCTGTCTTGACTTCAGCCCCGGCGTGGCGTCAGACGGATGAATTGAAAGTCAAAACACACGCGGCTACAGGGAATAAGACGTGAGTCACGGTCCGCTGGGGCCCACAGGCTCGGGCGGATCGGCCGCAGATCTGAATGGAAGCGAACACCTCATTCCGGGCGCGAACCGCCGGAGCCCCAGCCGGAGGCCAGGTTCACGGTTTAATCATCAGTCTCCCCGCGCAGCTCTGCACCAAGGCGCACGGCGGAAGCAATTTGCACATTATGGATTCACGGAGGCGCAGCCATTCATTACAGTCATCCCCTGGCTCTGTCCTAATGAGACTCGGGAACAAGGCTGAAATGTCACGACGCGTGGGTGTCCAGAGCACCACGCTGAAGATGCCCTCAACGCAGCAGCCGTGGGTCAGAGGAGCCAGGGGCCTCTAAAGCTAACCCCGAAGTCGCTGCCAGCCCGAAGGCTCCCAGCCATCTTGGCTGCTGAGCCAATTCGAGTGTTCTTAGTGAAAGAGACGCTTCAGAGTCCCTTTTGGGCATTTTTGTTCCCCGACCTCAACTCTGAAATCTCTAAATTCCCTGTGTCTCCCTCCCTAGCACCCATCAGCTCAAGTCGGGGTTGTGGTCCTTTAACAATATCAGTCAAAAGCTCCGGGACATAAAATCCAGGTTTTCTCCCACAACAGTGAATTCCTTCCTCTGAATCGCTTCATTACTCTTCATCTTCCCCCAAAGTCAAGAATCCTCCATCTATTAAAAGGAGAAAGATGCCGTTAATAGGTGCGTTCTGGCGCCAGACTGCCTGGGTTTGAACCATTCCTCTGCCCCTCATGAGCTGTGGACGCCTGATCAGGTTATTCTGTCTGTTTTTGCGTCCTCCCCCTATAGAATAGAAACGATCACGGTGCATATGGGTTCTGTGCAAACTCAATCAGAACATATAAACATTCGGTAAATATTGTGCTATCATTATTAGCAAGCATTTATGGGATATTTTCTTTGTGCCAACCACTGCATTAGGCAACAATGTTCCAACATGAATAAGATTCATAAGAGGGCTGCCCACATAGTCTAGTGGGAGAAAATGGTTTTTGAGGAAACCATCTATACAAACCTAAATGCAATGGGCTGTCAGCGACTGTTCTCAAGGAGCAGTGGAGGAGATCTTGATTAATTCTGCAGAGGAGGGATGCAGATGATTTCAGGCAGCTGGGAAACCTGGAAATTGGCTAAGATGGATGAAAGCTGCCAAGAGAAGAATAGAAGACTTTGTTCCATGCCCCCCCACCCCCCCCACCCCCCGGCAGCTGCCATTTTACACAGCACTTTCTTCAATTGTCCAAAACACAGGCTGATCCCGCCCCCTTCATGTGATTCACAAAATATGCGACTGTTCTAGACCCTCCAGGTCCAGAGCCTCTTTCCCCCAATTGTGCTTTTCCAGAATACATTGCATGTTCCAGAGGTTAGCTATGTCTCCCAAACCCAAAGATACTAAGCCTAGTAAAAGAATGGGTCTCTTTTTAAAACAAGAAAGAGACTTGGTATCCTGGTCTTTGCGTCTTGATATAGGATCTCGTAGCTTTTAGCTACAATAGGACAATGAGAAACCACTTTTCAGAATTCTTAGATAAGAAAAGTTAAATCAGGACCTATTAACCATCCACCAGCAACGATGGCACAGATGGAATGAATATGGTTTTTGGTCACAAATGACTTCCACTCTGAAATTCATAGAAAAAGGACAAGTTTTGTTTTGTTCTGTTTATAAATTCAGTCAATTCCAATTCAATTCAATAAGTATTAATGGAGCTTTTACTAACTGCCTAGTTTTAGGGACAGCACTATAGCTATAACTCAGGAAGCAGGAAACTACACATGCACACACAAAGTTAAACTAAAAATGAAGCACATGGTACAATTATAATAGCTAATGTTAATCATGTTTGCAATGTGTCACATTCTTGACAATTACTCTATCTTTACTAACTTTATACTACATGTTGAACATCTGAAATTGACATTTTTGTATTAAAAATGGTTGAATATAGACAATTTTCTGTGATTCAAACTAGTATCATCACCATTTTATTGGCAAGGAAACTGAGCCTCAGAGTGTCATAAACACAAATGACCTATGCTCAGACAACCAGGGTATGATGTCTGACTCTGCCTCTTAGTAATATTTCCTACCTTTACAAGGATTAAATGGAAGCTATAATAAATGTAAAGTTCCTGGTACATTATGAGATTTATTTTCTATAGCAACTTAGCTACTCCTTAAGGGAGAAAGAGAAAACAAATAGACTGACCCCATTTCCCATGTAATCAGGTGGCTAGGGTTGAGGAAATGGCCTCCATGGGCTGAATACAAGAGCTTGCTCTGCTTGTCCCAATTCCAGAATCTGGAAATATGGACACATGGAAGGTACCAGTTGTACACAAGGCTAGAAAAAAAACCAACAACAACAAAATTATCCTAAATCAATCATGAATGCTAAGGAACTGGACAAGAGAGAGAGTCTGAGTAAGTAGTTAAAGACTCTGATGGGTAGAACCTGGAGCAATCACTGAGTTCAAGGTCAGGAAACTTGGGAGGGAGGACTTTTGTTTGGTTTCTGGAGACTTGGGATGAGACTCCTAGTTTTGATTAAAGTGAATATTGAGAAGCTGACAGAAACTACTGGAATGGAGCATGAAAAGAACACAGAAAGTAAAAGCGGTAAAATGTCAAGAGCATCCTGTTGGTTGTGTCATTGATGGCCATTTCCCAGAGGCCATGGTAATGGAAAGATTTCCAAAGACTTCCCAAAAATCTTCTTCCACTATTCTCTTCTCTCTGCTGCCCCAGGTCTAGTGGGGTACCTGGTGATCATGCTGGACAGGTATAGAAACTCTCAACCCCCTATTCATATTGAGATGACAACTTTCACCTACATAATCCCACTATTTTATCCCACTTGAAAGTGTGATCACTGAAGTGAAGTAAACTTAAACTTGAGAATTTGATGATCATCTTTTAAACAAGTAGAATCTCCATTAGACAAATCTAAAGCTAACTGGGGATTGTTAGAACCCAGTTTTGTATAATTGGGTCTTACATAAGCTACGTGGTGCATTCCTCCCACATGATTCCCATTAACCTTTGCTAGAAGCATTTCCCTCCTTCAAAAACCACTATCACTCAGGGGGTTTTAACTAGAGGTGCAAAATCCAGCAAGATGGATATGGGCTTTGCTACATTCAGATTTACATCATTTTGTGCATGTTTGTTTATCATCTCTCATGTAATTACTCATCACCATCAACTCAAACCAAGGTCACAGAGCTCCCCCCAACCCCGGTGTTTTTTTATTTTAAAAAGGAAGTAGCTCTTCTCTGGGAATCATACATCTTCTTTGGCCCCACACAGACCTGTCTCTCCACGGGCGCATCACACACTTCAACCTTTGCCCTGTGATCACCAACCATATTGGAACTTACCTTACTTGAAGTCCTGCCCTCTGGTAGAATCAATCTGTAGTAATGACAGAAAGTGCCATGTGAATAACCATCCACTACGAATTCATTCGGTCATTTGCTTCTCCACCAAATGTTTCTTGAACTGATTGAACTATTCAAGACAGAAGAAGCTATGTTCCATGCCCTCTTGGAGCTCACAGGATGGTGGCTGGGAATGGAGTGAAAAAGATACATGCATAAATCATCGTCAGATAAAAGAGAATAAAATACATTCTCCAGAGAGGCACAAGGATAGGGCCAAGAGGGAATAAGAGTAATTAATTCTCCCAGAAGCTTAAGAAAGCCTTCATGGGTATGGTGGTATTTGAACAAGTTCTTGAAGAAAGATTTCAGGTAGGAAAAAATATTACGTAAGAACAGGCTCTACTGAGTGAATGACAAGGGCAAGGTACAGAGTGGGGAGAAAATAGATCTGTTGGAGAAAATGGAATTCGATTCTCCCCAACAACAGTTAACGTTTATTAAATGTTTACCTTGTTCCAAGCACAGGGTTAAGTGTTTTAAATAAATTATAACACTCATCCTTGTAAGAATTTTATGAGATAGGGACTCTTATTATTCCCTCTTTACGGAGAAGGAAACTGAAGGCAGATTTAAAAAAAAAAAATTTTATTTATTTATTTGACAGAGAAATCACAAGTAGGCAGAGAAGCAAGCAGAGAGAGGCTGAGCAGAGAGCCCGATGTGGGGCTTGATCCCAGGATCCCAGGACCCTGAGATGATGACCTGAGCGGAAGGCAGAGGCTTAACCCATTGAGCCACCCAGACGCCCCTGAAGGCGCGTATTTTTGCCAAGCTCAGGTATTTACTAAGAGCCCCTGAGACATTCCCAGGCCAGTGTGACCTGCTAACCACGCCCCCACAGCCTCTGCCTCCCAACCACGCCCCCACACTGCCAGCCTCCTAACGGCGCACCCACACTGGCCTCTGCATAGTGTAGAGCAAGGTTAGGAGCTTGATAGGGGGGACTTTGAAATGCCAGGTTAAGGAGTTTGGGCTTCATTACCGTCACACTTTCTAAGTAGAGAAAGGAAATAAATGACAACACAAGGAAAACTACTAGGGCAGCTGTGTGGAGAATTAATTTGCATTTTAATGAGAGCGCTAACCGCCTCAAGCTGGAGCCTTTAATGAAGAGCTTCCAGACGTCGCTGAGGGTGGGAGCCGCCATCAGTTTAAAGAGACCCTCACACGTCCTGCGAAGGTAGCGAAGGCAGCGCTACGGAGAGCAATCCACCCCCATCTCTTGCAGACGAAGTCATCAATCTTCTCATTTTACAGACAAGGAAAGAGAAAAACTGAGTTGTTTTGCCCAAGGCCCCGCAGCTAGAACGTGGCTGAACTGAGATCCAAACGTGGGTCGTTGGTCTCCAAGTCCTGTGTTCCTTCCACCGTGTGACTCAGGGTTAAACTTCCCAATATTTAAACTAGCAGCAGCTCGCCAGCAGCCCGCTGAGGACTGCACTTCCAACCTCTCCTGAATTCGTGCAGGCCCGGAGCAGGGTTAGCCCCCACCCCCCATCCCAGCAGTGGCTCCCCAGGATAATTACTCTTTACTCAGGCCCTCCTTGTCACCCCCAGACTACTTTAAAGTACATGCCTCCCCTGCCCCACTGCTTCCCTCTCATCCATTTGGCTGTTTTGGTTTGGTTTGGTTTGGTTTGGTTTGGTTTGGTTTGGTTTGGTTTGGTTTGGTTTTTCTTCCAAGTTTGGACCAAAACCAGTAATCTAAAAGTACCCAGGGAAGAGTCAAATGAAACAAGTCAGGTTGGGAAGGCAAATTAACCAGATGCAGAAGATCATTTCCTGCTGTATTTTTTTTTTAAGATTTTATTTATTTATTTGATAGAAAGAAAGAGATCACAAGAAGTAGGCAGGGAGGCAGGCAGAGAGGGGGGGGGAAGCAGGCTCCCTGCTGAGCAGAGAGACAGACTGATGGGTTCCATCCCAGGACCCTGAAATCATGACCTGAGTTGAGGGCAGAGGCTGAACCCACTGAACCACCCAGGCACCTCCCTGCTGTAATTTTTTTTTAATTGAAGCAAAGATGACACACAATGTTATATTGGTTTGCCTGTACAACATACAGATTGGACGAATCTATAGGCTATGATATTCTAACCACAACTCTATACCACACAATGCTATTACAAGACCACTATTTTCCCTAAGCTGTGCCTTTCATCCTTGTGACTTATTCATTCCATAAGTTCCTTCTGTATTTTAAACACAGGACTCTAAGAACAAGAAATTAATCTCAAGATCACTGTGGAACTAATTCTCCCACAAATTCATAATTGGACACATAGAGCTATTTGCCTTATATCTAATTGCTCCAAATTAGGTTTTGCATACTCGCATTAAAGCCTTGCTGACTTGTTATTCCTGCATTTTTAATGGGAAGAAGCCAGCCTGATTTCAGCTCTATGCCCCTCTGCACACCAATCTCTCCTTCATTAGGAAGAGAGTCTGCTTCCTGGCAGAAGAGCAACTTTTCATTGAATCCTTCCAATTTTTGCAGAATTTAGTTGAAGTTTACCCCACTAGAATGCCCCTTCCTTCACAGGAATGGCAGCTATATGGGCAAGAGAGGAAGGTAAGAGCTAGAGAGTGGGCACTGAGGGACTGGCCCAGGCTATGCAACAAAGCAGCTGGGGGAAACAAACACAAGCATGCCTGGGCAGCCGACTGTCTGAGGACATTCCATCTGCTGGGGAAGTAGCCATACTCCACTGATGGTGATCCTAGTAGCTGGAGGGGGAGCAACAGGATCCACTTACCCAGAGGAAGGCTCTGTTCATGCCCAGGTCAGGTATGAGAAACCAACAAAATACGTGGGATCTTGACTACTCTCTACTTAGAGTCCTTCAATGATTAGCCATTTTTCTCAAATCAATATCCCAATCCCTAACACTATGCATCAGTTCCTGTAGAGTCTGTCTCTATTTGTCTCCCAAGTCCTACCTCTTCTCAGTCTAGTCTTACCTGTCTGTTCCTCAGTCCCCCTTAGGGCCTGCTACCACACCAGGACCTTTGCACATGCCATTTCCTCAACATCAAATGTGGCTCCTACCCCCTCCTAGCTAACTTCCATTCAGTCTGTAGCCTTCACTTTCCTCATCATTTCCTTACAGAAGCCATTCCTGACCCAGGTTAAAACAGTTCCTTTTCTACAAACTCTTGAAGAACTTAATTGCTTACTGCATTGACTATATTTTCTTATTTTCTGTATTCTTGATATTCTGGCTTTTGAGACCTTGATCTTGAAGTAACTGGTTCTTGCAAGGCAGATATTTTCCTACAGATGGTAAAGGACTCCCGTTGCAAGATGCATTTCATATAGAAATCAACCAACCCAGAGCCTACACCATACTATCTCTATTTTTTTTTAAAGATTTTATTTATTTATTTGACAGAGAGAAATCACAAATAGGCAGAGAGGCAGGCAGAGGGAGAGAGAAAGGGGAAGTAGGCTCCCCATTGAGCAGAGAGCCCGATGCGGGACTCGATCCCAGAACCCCGAGATCATGACCTGGGCAGCGGCTTAACCCACTGAGCCACCCAGGCACCCCCATACTATCTCTTTTATCAAACTTTCACACACTGAATTCCCCCTGCACTAAATCACCCCAGGGCCAGGTGCTAGACAATTAGGGACCTACCATCCAGAGCCTGCTGCAATTATTCAAACTGCTCAATCCTAAATTTACTCAGAACACCTGCTTGCCCACTCCTTCCCACCAAAACCCCAGTAAAGGCCCTGGACCATGCTCTGTTCTTTCCCTCTCTCTGCCTCCTGACTGACCCTGATTCTTCTCCATGTCATTATGCATGGTGTATGGTATTTCCTGTTGCTGTAAACATAAACTTCTTATACATTTGGGAAAAAAAATTTTTTCTTTTGCTATTTTTTGTATCTATATAAGATGAGGTTAGCTTAATTTACTGTGGTGGTAATTTCATGATACATATATAGATAGATGGATTTATCTATATATATCAGTCAAATTTTACTATACCTGACTAAAAGAAATCCCTAACCTACTTTAAAACAATGTCACAGGACTTTCTTCAGTCATTTCTATGAATGTCTTATGTGTCCCCCCACAAGACTGTGACCTCCCTGAAAGAAGGTTCCAGATCTGTTTGTGTTTACCTTTTTATCTCTGTACCTAGCTCTGGAGAGTTGCTTAAAAAAGAACAAATATTCCCAGTTCCATGACGACTAGCCGAATTACACAGGAAGAGTAAGGCAGAAACACGTCATAACAACAAGGTTGACACACCAAACATGGAAATAGGGCATGCAGATCCAGGTGGGAACCCTGAGCTCTCCTAACAAAGAGGATACTGGGTAAGTGGCAGCAGGACTAGCTCCAGAGCCCATAATCTGGAGATGGGCTCAATTCCAGTTAGGTCTGAGGCACTAGTATGTATGCCAAAGACATGAATAACTTGTTGAGTGGATCTGGGGACTTGGAGAGAGGTGGTCAGACTGACCAGTGAATCAGCATTTTGGTTTGCCCCGCCCTAAGTGAGCCTCCATAGGCCACCTGCTTTACCTAGGTTCTCAACCACCTAGACAACACAGGAATGGTAAAATTATACACAAGGGGGCAGGAAATGGGGACTCCCCCTTGCCAAGAAGAAAGCTATAGTGGTCAGAAACTATGTGTGTGGATGGGGGGTTGTTTTCATTTATCTGTTTAATTTTTTATTCTGATATTATTAACATATAACATTGTGTAAGTTTAAAGTGTACAATGGTTGATCTGATATATCTGTATATTACGATGTGATTACCATCACAGCCTTAACTCACACCTCTAAGGAGCCACGTAATTATCATTTCTTTTCTGTGGCGAGAATCTTTAAGATCTAGTCTCTTAGCAACTTTGAAGTTTATAATACAGTCTTGTTGACTATAATAGGAGCTTACTTTTCATATTTGTCTGAAAGAAGGCATCTGTGTTCTCAGCACGCCCTGAGGACATCGCAGAGTGCTTCTGGAAATATGTCCGTTGATGCCCAAGGGCATTTAGGAACACAATCTGAGTGACAGTTGACAGAGCTGTAACTGTAAAATAACAGCACCGATAGCTGACTCCTGGGGCTTAATCACAGGATGCGAAAGTGTCACTGTTGTTTCTCACTTTCTCTCTAAAATGCGTCACAGAGTCTAAACATGCAGCCTGTGCAGTGTGTTGGAAGCCCCTGCTCTGCTCTCTGACACAGCATGTCCAATTAGAAGCCCAGCATCTAGCACCTCTGACCCCATCTGTGGGAGGCAGGCTCCCGAGCTCTGGATTCTATTTCCAGCCTTGGAGTTGATGAGCCCAGGGATCTGACGCATCCAAACACCTCGCCTATTGTTTCGTAACTGACAGCCTGAGAGCATCGCATCAAATGATCCTCCCTCCAAACCCAATTAAGTAGCTTGCCTGTCCCAGAAGGCAAGTTTAAAAAAAAAAAAAAAAAATCTCCTTTTATCCCCGTTCTCCATGCTCATTCCCCAACTTCTCACCACCTCCCCACAGGCAAGCATGCTAATGTGTTTAATGTGGATCTCTTTTGTTTGTTTGTATTCTTGCAAAATGGGCTTCCTTGTGGTTCTCCGTGCATGTATTTTTAATTTATGTAAATTGGATTGTGTTAGCTGCCTCCTTTCATTTCTTATGCCTTTTGTCATTCATCACAACACCTCTCTAGTTTAGTTGCTAGGTGTACATCTGATGTGCACAGTATGGATGTCCACACCTTACCTGGCCACTGACCCAGCAATGGATGTTCCAATTGCTTCCAACTCTTCACCGTTGCAAACTAATGTGGCAGAAGACATCCTTGTGCATGGCCCCTTACATCCGTGCATATTCTTATTTTTCTAAGGGCCAGATTGCTCTCCAGAGGCTCTTGACAGATCCTCTAGTCTCAAATTCCCATCCTGGCTCACCACTTGGCATTTTCCAGCCTCCCACTTTTTGCCAACCTAGTATATGTATAGTAATATCTCATTCCTTTAATTTGTTTTTATCCACTTGCTAATGAATTTGAACACTCCTCCATATGTTTGATGGCCTGTAGGATGTCCTCTTCTGGTTACATTGTCTATTTATATACTTTGTCTATTTTTCTTTTGTGGTTGTTTTCTTCTAGAGTCCTCCTATTAATCCTTTGTTAGTCTTAGATGCTGCAACTACCTGCTCCCATTCTAGCATCTAATAGTTTTGTCTATAGCATCCTTTATTGAGCAGAAACCTTAATGTGAATGTCATGAAATTTATCATATTTTATCCTAAAGTAGTCATTCAAAGTTTCATTTCAAATGATTGTCCTTACTTCTTTGTCACAAAGATATTTTACATTTTTCTACTATTAAGTTTATAGTGTTGCTACTTATAATAAGGTATTGAATTCCTTTGAAATTCACTTTCAGTTGTGGTATGAATAGAATCCAATTTTATTTTTCTCCATACAGTGAGCCACTTTTTTCAATCTCACCTAATAAACCAACTGTCAATACCCTATTGATTTGTGGTGCCACATTGATTGTATATGAAATTCTGTATATTCATAGGACTGTCTTTGAGTTCTTCATTGATATATGTATCTGTTCTTGAACATATGCTAAACTCTTTTATTTCAATGATTTTGTAGGCTTTTTGATTTCTGTAAGAGCTAGAATATACTTTTAATGAGTTTTGAGGACACGGGGGTTTTTGTTTTGTTTGTTTGTTGTGGTCTTTTTTGTTTGGGCCAGACTTTTCACTTTATTGAATGTGAGCTGTTGGGGCCAGGGTAAGGAGAACATGAAGAGCACTAGAATGCATTAGACAGAGACCACACAGAGAATGAAGACCTAAGTGGGGAGCTCACCTCTCAGGAGACTGGGTCAGTGATGGTCGAGCAGCTCCCAGTGGCTAAAACCTACATCACTTGCCACAGCACAATTCCAGAAAATCTGATGTTCTGTTGGGATCCAAGGAAACAGGACCAAGGACAGCGGTAAACCCTGTGGTCAGAGGACAGGGGTGAGGCTTACATGGTTAGACACTGTGCCACTGGTTCCTGCACCTCATAAATGTCTCAAGGAGCCTTAGATACTCTGCCACCTCTCTCCAAGCTCATGGTTTATCCTTGTTGACCTCCACCTACCCATCTCAGAATTGGAAGTCCCTTCCCCTGGGGCAGTTTTCTCCACTGCTTTCCCATAGGATGGGGACCTTGCACTGAAGACAGCTCTGGAGACCTTGGGCAGAAACTGTTCACTCCTTGGAGCAGGGCCTATCATGGCTTGGATTAGCTTTGCTCATCAAAGAGGCTGGGCACACTCCTGGCCACATCAGCCACACTGGTTGCAGACACAACTGGTCCACCATTCTGTCTATAGGAAGTCTCCTACCTCTGTCCAGCAGTTGTCCAAAACAGAGATTGAAAGATTTGTGGATGACTTTGAATTGAAAATACAATGGGCTTTGGGATCTGAGGAGTTGAGATTATTTTTAGGATATTTACTTGCAGAGTGCCCCTGTGCAAATACATAAGCTTCTCTGCCCCCTTGAAATTCCATTTTTCAAATGAAGATATTAACAACACCTCACAAGGCTAGGAAGCCTAACAGAGCTAATAGAGGCAGAGCACCCAGAACAGTTGTTCAGAAGTTTCTTTTCCTCCTTCTCCAGATTCTCTGGATCACCCCTCCCCTCACCCTCCACCTAACCCTGAAGATATCAGATACAGGGTAGGTCATTACCTCAAGACCCAATTTGTGCCACCTACATCTCAGCTGGGAAGGACTCACAACAGCCTGACTCCCCTCGGTGTTAAGTTCTCCAAGTGGAAACAGTTCTTGACACATAGTAGGCGCTGGGAAATGTTGGTCAAATGAATGAATGGGTCTGGTGCAGAGATGAATATATCATTGGAAAGTCTTTAAGGGGGTTGTCCAGTTATTTTCACATAAAACGTCAACATCAGAGTGACCAAAGCTGACATCTTAGACAGTGGGTGGACTGAGAGGCTCTAGTTTGGGAGGCATCACACCACCGAGCTCTGCAGATCAGGAACAGTGGCTACAACCCCTAGTCCCCAAAGTCAAAGCTAATTGGAGCTTTTCCAGGCTTCTGGGATCATAGACCCCTCTTAGCCCACTTGTTTTTCTAGTCTGGCTCTATCCAGCTCCTCTTGACGTCTAGGCTGTCCCTCCTCAAGTCCTGGGGGATTACAACACTGTTGGGGATGGGGTTAAGGGGTGCTGATCCAACCCTTGGGGGGTCACACGGGGATTCCTAAACTACAGCCTCTTCATAGGTTGGCTCCTCAAGGGTTTCATCATTGTTGTCAGGACCTACTCCTATTTTTAATGTTTTTAAGGTTAGATATTTTGTGATCTTCCTTCTACTAAATGATGTTCAGAGATCTATCAAGTTCTTTTTGAAGTCCAGCTGGAATGCTGAATAATGTTCACTATGCTTAAAGATGAATTTTGTGAGAGTTTAAGTCATTACATCCAAATAAATGTCCCTTTATTTATTTATATAATGTTCAATGTACTTAGAACTATAAAGTGTACATCTTCCTGCACATGTTAATGCCTAAATATGTCCTGGGTTTTGTTGCAATTATAAACAATATCTTAATCTTTGTTATATTTGGTGCAAGTATAGAGAAATTCTATTGTTATTTGGGGTTTAATTTCGTAGCCTTAAACTTACTGAATCCCTTTGATAGCTCCAAAAGTTTGAATGTTGCTGTTGTTGGATTGTTTTAGAGTAGAGGTAATACCACTTGCAAATAACAATGGTTTTATTTGTTTTCCTAGAAGCTTACATTACTTTTGCCTGGGTCAGGACCTCCAGTACTCTGAAAACAGAAGTGCTGGCATCAAGAGATCTTTTTTCTGGTCTTAGACATAATATGCTATAGTTGCTCTATTAGATATATTTGTCATAGGTTTTTGGAATATAACTTTAATCATATTAAGGAAATGCCTTGATCTTTCTAGTTTCTGAAGAATTTTTCTTACAAAAAAATTTTAAATCTGAACATTTTCTTGTGTATAAATTGCAATAATGATAAGATTTTTCTCCCCTAGTCTATTAAGATAAGCATTTCATTATTAAATTTTTTCCATATTGTATCTTCTTTGCATTTGGGGAGAAACCCCTAGTTGATCATGACATCTTTAAAATACACTATTAGATTTGGTTAGTCTATATTTTATTGACAAATGAGCCCATTTTTAAAGTTTTTCTTATCTGAGGGTGACTGGGTGGCTCTGTCAGTTAAGCATCTGCCTTTGGCTCAGGTCATGATCTCAGGATCCTGGGGCCCAGGCCCTCACTGGGCTCTCTGCTCAGTGGGGAGTCTGCTTTCTCCCTTTCCCTCTGCCTGCCACTCTCCTTGTTTGTGTGCTTGCCCTCTCTTTCTGTCAAATAAATAAAGTCGTTAAAAATAAAAAATCAATTTTTCTTATCTGGCTTGAGATCAAAATTAGACCAGTCTCATAAAGATAAGCTAGTTTGCTCTTGTCTTACTATCTTCTGGAAGAACTTACATAAACTAGGTATCTAGTGTTCCTTATAAGCCTGTGGAGCACCCATGAAGACTTCTGTGCAGAGACTGCAGACAGGGAGTGAGTGAGACCCTAAGGGAAGTTTTGTTAATAATTATGGGTGCACACTACTGGGTATTTACCCTAAATATACAAATGTAGTGATCTGAAGGGGCATGTGCCTACCAATGTTTATAGCAGCAATGTCCACAATATCCAAACTATGGAAAGAACCTAGATCTCTATCAACAGATGAATGGATAAAGAAGATGCGAGATACACACACACACACACACACACACACACACACATACATACATACATACATACAATGGAATACTATGCAGCCATCAAAAGAAATGAAATCTTGCCATATGCAACAACATGGATGGAACTAGTGGGTATTATGCTGAGCAAAATAAGTCAATCAGAGGACAATTGTCATATGATCTCCCTAATATGAAGAAGTTGAGAGGCAAAGTGGGGCTTTGGGGGTAGGGAAGGAAAACAATGAAACAAGATGGGTTGGGGACGGAGACAAACCATAAGAGACTCTTAATCTCATAAAACAAACTGAGAGTTGGAGGGATGGGAAAGGGTGTAGGGAGAGAGTGGTTGGGTTATGAACATTGGGGAGGGATGGGCTGTGGTGAGTGCTGTGAAGTGCGTAAGCCTGATGATTCACAGACCAGTACCCCTGGGGCAAATAATACATTATATATTAATTTAAAAATTAATTAATTGATTGATTGATTTTAAAAAATAAAATAATTATGGGTGCACTAATTTCTCTATTTCTTGTTATATTAATTTTAGTATTTGATTTTTTTCTAGGAATTCATTGACTCTGTCCAGTTTACCAAATAAATAAGATATCAATAGCATAGCAGTCTCTTATTATTTTAAAATTTCTGTTGTGTCTGTGTTTGCTTCTCCTTCTTTTGTACTACATGTTAACCTTTTTGATGTTTTCCCTCTTTTCTCTTATTCTTTCTTGCCAAAGGTCTTCTTTGAATTAATGTTTCCAAAGAGTCAATTTTGCATTTATCTTTTTTATTATTCTTTATCCTCATTACATTGACATCTAACTTATTTTCCTTGTTGCTTTTCTTTTCTTATTTATTTGCTCTACTCTTCTTTTTTCATTGTCATAAAGCTTAGCCCATTTATTTCTAAATATTTCATGTGAAATACTAAATATTTCATTTTTCCTGATACATGTATTTAAGGTTACATATTTCCCTCTCAGTACTTCTGTAGATGTGCCTGACAACTTAGATATTAATTTTTTAAGGCTTTATTCATTTTTTTCATGACAGAAAGAGGCAGAGGGAGAAGCAGGTTTCCTGCAGAGCAAGGACCCCTGTGCAGAACTTGATCCCAGGATGTTGGGATCACAACCTGAGCCGAAGGCAGATACTTAACTGACTCAGCCCCCTAGGTGCCTTTGAGATTAGTGCTTTCATCATAATTTAAGTCAAAGTGACTTCCTTTCTTAATACCAAGATATTTAGTCTCCTTATATATGGGGTTTATTTTCATACCCTTTTCTTATTAATTGCTCATTTTATGGCACTAATATTAGAATACATGGTCTGTTGGACATCAGCCCTATAGAGTTTTCTCAAAGATGTCATAGTAGTTTTTCTGGTCATGCTTCCTCAACCCCGAATGTCCAGTATGCACTCTACTTCTTGATGATACCTGTTTCTAACCTAGAAAGGATAGTGCTGGTGAAAAGGCTGGTCACCCACCAAACATCCTTACCATTTGAGAGAATTTCTGAATAAGAGCAAGCAGGCTTGGGAAGGAGCCCTACCTTGCAAAACAAGAGAAATGAGACATGTATCCACTTTGCCCTCGGGCTTCTAGGTTTGGGACATGTGACTGAACTCAGCCAATCAGCATGAAACACTTTGAATCTTAGTGTTTCAATGAAGCAGGAACAGATGGAGGCTTTCAAGGGTGTGGAGCAGAGTCCAGTGACATAGTGACAAGTTTACCTAGGACAATGTCAATTGTGGCTATCCACACTAGACCTTATCTTCCAAACTCCTCTACTTTTACTCATTTGCCAGGTCTGCTCATGGAGGCTCCATTGCAGTCCTCCATTGTTTAATTTCCATTAATTGTTGCTGAAGTTCACCAGCATTGATATGTGTTGCTTGAAACTAAGAGCAATAACTGGCATACTCATTTATCCATTCTACCCTTGTGGGCCCCCAATACTAGTGACCCTGAATCTCTTCAGGGTCTCCCTCCCTCTGGGCCCTACAACAGCTCTGTCCCTGTGCTGTGCTTCCTTGGTATCCTGGGCGAAGATTTACTGCCCCAACCATAACCCTCCATCTGCTTTTCTGCAGTCCTGCATGACTGTGAGCTCTCTAAGAGACAAAAAATTGGTAATATTTGGTTTTGGAGGCTAGACTCAATCTCAGTAGCATATGATAAAAGTTTTTTAACATACTTATTAGTAGAATGGTCTCCCATCTACCTTAAACTTCTTCCTTAGCTTTGCTGATTGGAGAATATGGTTCTGAGAGGAATGTAGGAAAAGCACATGAAACCTAACCAGGAATCTTCAGGATTTCCTAGGTGTTCAGATGCCACACTCTTGAGCTGGCTTGAGACTGCAATCCTGCCCATCCCTAGCCTAATTTATCTACTACTTTAGATATGTCTGTGTCAGCATGACCTTTCCTATTAGTCTTCCAGCAAGAAATTGAAAGGTGAATATATCATATTCCATACTTTCTATTTCTGTTTGTGTTTTTGTTTCTGGTGTTGTTTTTTGTTGTTGTTGTTGTTTAAATAACTAACTGGCCTCTCCTAAGGCAGAAATAAACTGGCCAAGATTTCTACTTAATGCCTCCTCCAACATTCTAAAACCATGAGATGACGCTAACATGCCCCCCACCCAACACACACTTTTTTGACCCTCTTGGTCTTCCATTTACTTCCCCAGTTCCTCTTAGGTTCCCAGAAATGCCATCTCTAGCAGGCAATATTACTTAATTAAGGATGTTTGTCTACAAGCTTTAAGTAAGCTTTTCTAATTGCAACAGTTTCACATCACTTTTGTTCATGATGATAGTTATTTAAACACCATGAATAATTCAAAATCAGGTTTTGAATTGTTAATCAGAATAATGATAGCGGCAGTTCAACACTCCGAAACGGTTTGACATGCAATCGGCTTGGAAAAGCCATTTCTGAAATCATTTCCTTCGACAACTTAATGCTCTGCTCCCAAAGCAAAACGAGAAATATCCAAAATAGAGGTTTCTCTGATTCTCCAAGACAGTCTGTCCCTGACAGTGTATGCTTGTGTTGATGACTTTGGATATAGAAATACAGTGGAGAACTGGGTACATGTCACAACTACCAATATCTTTGCATTCTTCTTCACTTTGGCAATCTTTTAATTAGTGGCATGTCACTAGGAAACAGAAAAATTTCCTTTCTGCTTAAGGACTGTCAAGTAGGTAGAATTTAGCAAGTGTCCCATTTGAGAACAATTAAGACTTGTTCTCTAGTCAAGATACCCCTTGTTTCACTTACAGCCTCTTGGCAGATGACCCACTACTGAATCCATAACTCCAGGGTCCTCCTCTCAGTACAATCCCCAGTCTGCACGCCAAGGTTGGCCACCTGATATGTTGACTTGGAAGTCCCATCATCTCAACACACCCATAGTTTAACTGATCCCCCACAGCTAGCTAGTTTCTTTTCTAAATGTTGTGCCTTGGTTGATGCTGGGGAGACAGGAGGGTATAGTGGTTAAAAGCAAATCAGGGGAGCCTTACTACCCACTTGTAACTCCTGGGTATAAATTCTGACTTGCCAAGCAGTTACCTGACCTAAACAGGCTTCTTAGCCTCTTTTTTGTGCCTTGGATCTGTCTATAAAATGGACCTGATAATACTTATTTCATAGGGGTATTACAAGGACTAAATGAAGTTAGTATTTCTAAAGTGCTTAGACCAACTCCTGGCACATAACAGGTATGCAAACTGCCTTCATTAAATAAAATGTTGAGCTACCTTCTCTCCAACTTTCTTTGCTGGCTCACGTCCTACCTCTTTACTCATGTTCTTCTCTTCCTTAGCTGAAGATAACACATGGAGTTGGTGGAGTTTTGTACCCTGCTACATATCAGCTATATCCATTGTGTCTAGCAACCTTGTCATTCCCTGTGGTGTAGACATCCTTGTTATGGACTTTGTTTCTCTTTTATTAATCATCAGAGATCAGGGCATTCACAATTCCCAGGCAGCCCAGTGCTGATCATGTAGTAGGCATTGGATAAAGTCTGATTAATAACTAAGGGCAACGGAGTGAAGGAAAAGAGGCAAAGAAAGAGACTATGACAGAAACATATAAGAAGCTGTGAGCCTGAGAGAAGAGGCCTTATCCCCTAGCGTTCTGGACAACTTATGCAGACATTCCTCACAATTTCAATTATCTGTTGGATGATTATGTCTTCTTCTAAAATAACCTCCATAGAGGTGAAGATCATGACTAAGGTTATATGGGAAACAACATCATAGGGAACGCATTTCCATCGCTCAATGGTTCTCAACTGACAGTACGAGGCTTCACTCTGTTAATGCCTCTGGTCATAGACAGGTTTAGCTGGTTCAGAATAGCTTGGGTGTGAGAGGAGCTAATTTACTATTAACCACCAAAAGTCACGAAAGTTTTATTTGTGTAAAGAGAACTATTTACACAGGATTAATAAATTACCTTCTGACAATAGTTCAACTCCAGAAACTTTTTATAACCTGGACCTGAAATGCAGCAGTAAGGAATTGACTGCTCCAACTTGACTTCACAAATTTGTTTCTTTTCTGACACAGAGCAGAAACCTATAAATTCCGTATGGTGATGAAGAATAAGGGGGGGTGGGGACTAAAATTATCATAATCTACCATGTCACTAAGCACTGCTCTTCTCTGCAATTTATCCTGACAGGCATCTCATGGCTTGATTGGGGTGGGATAAGATACCTGAAGGGTGGCTGACATCTGGTTTATTTCCATTAATCTGTGGGACTAGAGAAATAAAAAATTTAATGACCACAAATTACCCTGGTGACATTTTATCTGTTAAGCATTCTAGAAGATTGGCAGTGAACAGAATGTCCTATTTCAGTACATTCAATCTAATTCAAATCTAAATTTATTTGCCTGAGAAGAAACAACCACGGATGCAAAGGTGATTTTTGAAAAGTCAAAAAGTACCTGATCCACATTACTGCCTATTGGAGAATATGCCTTAATAACAACCCAGATTTTCATTCTGTGTTATTCAAGAGAAAATGTCTAGTATGGCTACAAAAGTACATGAAAGATGCTAAATGATAAGATAGAAATGTAGAACCACTTCAGGAAGGAATCTTGACAGTTACAAGGGCTCTTTCTTATAATGCTTATCAATGGAACAACATATTTTAGCTGGAGATTTATTGTTCTCTAAACACTAACTCGTTAATGCTCCCATTGAAGTATAATTTCCAAAACAGTTTAAGACATGATTCTCATATAAATACAAAATGAACACATCTCAAATATTCCATTCAACTCAGTAATGAATGAGTGACTTGGTAAGTCACTCATAATATTAAGACTGGTTTAAAAGGGAATTTGAGCCAGACAGTCCATATAAAACTGAAATGCATTTGCTGGTAGTTGCGAAACCAGTAAGCATCCTCCTAGCCAATAAACTGTAACCATTAGGGTGACTTATTTTATGGACAAGAATTATTTGCTTTGCCCTCAAACAAACATAATTTGCATTGCTGTCAGTTTTCTGATTTAAGCTAATTTCTACCTTTACAGAGTTGTAAAATTGCCTAATCAGTGGTAAATGGGAAGTCAAGTAGGTTATAACACCCTGGAAAAGTGGAAGATCCCCACGATGGGTGGGCCTGGTATAAACATGCAACATTTCACTGAAAGAACGCTTTGTAATGCTGAGGGGAAAAAAGAGAGAGAGTCAACCATGGACAGCTTAAACTTCAAACATTTATTTCTTAGAGTTCTTGAGGCTGTAGGTCCAAGATCAAGGTGGCAGCATAGCCAGTTCCATTTGGAGGCCTCTTCTGTTTTCTTGACTTGTAGGCAGCTCCCATCTTGGTGCATGTTCATATGAGCTCTTTCTGGGCATTCAGGGAGAGAGACAGCTCTCTGGAATCTCTACGGACAAGGGCATAAACCCCAATGTGAGGGCACCCCCCTCATGAACTTATCTAACTATAATTCCCTCACAAATGCCCTATCTCTAGATTCTACAGCACTGGGAGTTAAAGCTTCCACATATGAATTTGGACAGGACAGATGAAAACATTCAGTCCATAGCAAATGCCTTGTGTTTATTTCCAAGTTTTAGGTAATTTTCTTAACTCTCCAAACACTCCATCCTGATAAGTGTAAACTACTATCTGTTCCACTTCAAGGTGAGGAAATTGTAACATGGAAACAGATGGGAGGGAACATACTGAAGGAAGGATGCTCTGAGAAAATACAGGGGAATTAAGTACAACGTAAGAAACTCGAGGTCAGAGATGGTGAGTTTATGAGTGAGGAAGGGATGAAACAGGTAAGAGTCCTCACTTCCTGGCCAACTGACTACCCTGGAGTTTCCTGGCCTTTTATCTGACTCAGGAAATCAATCAAGTGTTAATAACAAACATTCTGTGTGTTGGTCACTTCTAATATATTGCCTTGAATGCACACCATAATCCTACAGTGTCATTTTACTCATCAGGCAGGGGAATGACTTGGTCGTGGAGGTTTGATGACTTGCTCAAGGCCGTTGCTAACTAATGACAAGGTTGAGAGTGAGTCTAGTTCAGTCTGGCTCCACTGAACTCAATTCACTCTGCAATAGAGCCTCTTACATGTAGAGAAATCATGACCTCAAAGATATACCAGGTCCCTGGCACCATTAATTGAGATGAGAAAGACACGGAGAGAAGCAGAACCTCTGCAGGGGAAATCAAGAATTCTGCTTTGGAAATGTTAAGTTTGATATGCCCATAAGACATCCAAGTAGAGATGTCAAATAGGCCCATAGAGCAGAAGAGGGCTGGAGATGCAAATTTATGAGTCATCAGCATAAAGAAGTTATTTAATGTGAAGAGCAGAGTCATGCCTCCAGAAGAATACTCTTCTGCAAGAATAATCATCAGACTAACAAGCCTGATACCCAGGGGTACGGTCATGCAAGTTATTAAGATATTTAAATACTTCCACACCAGTTGATAATAGTGGCTCCCTCGAGTCTCCTGAAGGTTTTCTGCCTCACCCCTACCCCCAGTACGCCTGGGCCTGCTCACCATCCAGTTACTAAAGCTATACCATCTGATACAGTAGGGACCTCCAGGCATTGACAATTCAGATCGGTCTCTACTCATGTCCTCCCACTTAGAACATTTCAAATATCACTCTTGATTCACAACTAACATTTCCTGAGCTCCTCACATATGCCAGGCCCAATGTCAAGCCATTTATTTGACTCCTTTACTCAGTCCTCACGACCACCTTTTGTGGAACATATGAGTATCACTCCATTACACAGTTGAGAAAATTGAGGCCCAGAGAAGTCAGTAACCCATTCTAAACCACATAGTGAGTGATGAAGCCAGAACCTGAGCCCAGACGATCCAGCTTGGCAGCCTCTGTACCATTCTGGCTCGCCCATTCTGGACAACCTATATCCATGGCTGGGTGGCATGATAAGGGCACGGGAGTATGCTCAGTCTGCAGTCCTAACTTCCTGCGCAGTCAGGACAGGGAGTGGAAAAAGCTCTTCCCTGGAGCTGAACTCAGAGCTGCTACTTGCATTCAATACTGAGGAGCTGTTTGTCTCCTTTGAACTGTCTCCCATAAGGTGTGACAAGATTGGGAAATTGTTATATCACTCTTTCATGCCAGACTGTCTAGACTGTGTTGCCCAGATGTATTCCACTAGATAACCCGTCTGTTCCACGTGTCGCCCTTGGTAGCATTTACTGACATGGTTGTCTGAGCACCTTCATTCATACTTCAAGAATAATGTGCGAAGACACCAACAGCATGGTCGTATGGATGATTTTTCTCTATTTCAGTCTTAATAATTCATTAATGATGATGACAATAAAGACAAAAACATAAAATTTGACAGCAGAAAATCTTCTTGGAAAATGCATCTGCTATAGACTGAATGTGCTTCCCCACTCCCCCACACCGCATTCATATGTTGAAACCTGGTCTCTAATGTGATGGTGTTTGGTGGGGGTGGGAGGGGGGCTGGGGGGGTGGTGATTAGGTCATGGGGACAGAATGAGGAGAGCCACCTCCATGAGATTTCTAGCTCATGAGAACTGTGGAGGCAGGGCCACAGCCCTAGTGAGTCCAGAAAGTGGAACATGGAGTCAAGGAAGATGATCTCAAGCCTCAAGTTTTAATGTTGTTGCCCCTATAACCTTTGGATTTAGCTGGAAACTGTTACCCTTTCTTTCTTTACTATTTCTCTATTTTGAAATGGAAATGTCTCTACCATGCCTGTCCCATAATTGTATTTTAGAAACATGTAATTTGTTTGGTTTCACAGGCTCATAACTGGAGATGAATTTGCCTTGGGATTAATCTTACCTCCAGTCTCCCACACTTTTGATTTAGAGGGTATTTAGATAAGACTTTGTTGTTGTTGTTGCTTTTTTTTAATTTAATTTTATTTTTTCAGTGTTCCAAGGTTCATTGTTCATGCACCACACCCAGTGCTCCACACAAACCCTGCCCTCCTTAATACCCACGACCAGGCTCACCCATCCCCCACCCCCTTCTCCTCCAGAACCCTCAGATTGTTTCTTAGAGTCCACAGTCTCTTATAGCTTATCTCCCCCTCTGATTTACCCCAAGGAAAGGAAAAGTGAATTGGGGTAGATAAGTCTTTGAACTTTAAACTTTTGAGTTGATGTTTGAATAAGTTTAGACTTTTGGGGTTATTAGAATGGAATGAATGTATTTTTCATGCAAAAAAGACATGAATTCCGGGGCCTGGGGATGGAACGCTGTACGCCAAGTGTTTGCATCCCTCCACACACCCACCACACACAATTCATGTATTAAAACTGGGTTTCCAGTGATAATGTTTGGGAACAGGGCCTTTGGGAGTTGATTAGGTCATGAGAGCAGAACCCTTAAGAATGGGATTAATGCCTTTATCACAGAGAACTCCCTCACCCCTGCCACCATGTGAAGATGCAGTAAAAAAAAAAAAAAAAAAATCTAGAGCTAGATTCATAGCATCGATGAATATCCCAGGCCCTTACCAGACTCCAAATTGGTGCTGCCTTGTTCTTGGGCTTCTAGACTCCAGGAATATGAGAAATCGGTCCCTGCTGGTTCATATGCCACCCAGTTTATGGTATTCTATTATAGCAGCCCGAATGAACTAAGACAATAACTCACACACACTCATCCTCCCATATTAGAGAAGTTCTGACACATGTCACATGTTGGGTGAACCTTTCAGTCACGATGCTATGTGACATATGCCAGATACAAATGGACAAATAGTACAGGATCCCATTTATAAAAAATATCTGGAATAGGCAAATTCAAAAAGAGAGAGAAAGTAGAATGGAGAAAGTAGAATGGAGGTCACCAGGGGGCTGCCAGGAGGGTGCTTGTTGCCTAATGGGTAGAGAGTCTTTACAGAGAAAGTTCCAGAAATAGTGGTAATGGTTTTACAACATATGAATGTACTTCATGCCACTGAATTGTATGCTTAAAAATGGCTAAAATTTTAAGTTTTATGTCATGTATATTTTACCATAATAATTTTTTTTTTAATCCAACAGTCTACTCCTACCAGAGCAAACGAAACTCAGCCACTTTAAGAACAGAGATAGCAAAGGCAACATAAAGATCTTTTTTTCACACCTACAGAAGCTGAAATAACTTACCATCAGTCGACCCTCATTACGAGGAATGTTAAAGGAAGTCCTTCAGGCAGAAGGAAAATGACACCAGATGGAAATGCAGAAGAAAGAATCCACACTAAAGAATAAGCCCAGAAATAGTAACCGCATGAGTAAACACACAACACTTATTTTCTCATTATTTAAATCTCTTTAAAAGATAGTTGATGTTTAAACAAAAACATCAACAACCCAGTGCAGAGCTTATAATACATGTAAAAGTAAAAGGTAGCAATAGCGCAGAGGTCAGGAAAGAAGAAAAAGAATTCTACTATTGGGAGGTTCTTATACTATGTGTGAAGTGGTATAATATCACTTGGAAGTAGACTCTAACAAGTTAAAGATATGTAAATGATAAAGGAACCTGCATGATAGGCTTAGGTTCAGAATGATGGGAGGAAACAAGGATTTCACTAAACAGAAAGAAATTGTTCAGCATACCCTAAGAAAGTGCCAACAAAAATATAGACTCTTCATCCTATTTTATTCAACACTCACATCTTAAGAACCTATTACATGAAAGGCATTGTTCCAGGTGCTAAGAAAGAGAAATGACAGTCTTTTTTAGTTCAGTTATGGAAAGTCTGCACAAATTTAAAAGTTAAATACAGGAGGCCTGGGTAGCTCAGTTGGTTGAGCGTCTGACTCTTGATCTCAGCTCAGGTCTTGATCCCAGGGTCATGAGTTCAAGCCCTGCCTTGTGATCCATGCTGGGTGTGGAGCCTACTTTAAAAATAAAATATAAAATAATGTAAAACAAGGCAACATAAAATATGTGCTATAATATATAGAGAAGGAAATGCTATTGAATAGGGAGAGAAATGCATATATGTATAGAGGCCAGGTAGAAAGCTTACATCAGTCAAGCAGGTGGGCTTGGTGAAACAGATTGAAGAGGAACTGCTACAAACTGAAGAGGGCATGTCCTTCTAAAAGCAAATTTTGCTACTCAGCATCAGCCAATTATTGCTATGATGCATCATACTCCTTATCTTGACTCACAAGACTCCACATAACCCTGCCCCTAGGTAACTGGCCTATTCCCACTCCCACTGTTCCCTTCCATCTCACACTGTTCCAGTTCTATCACCTTGCCTGCTTTCCCCAATTATATGTCAAAGATCTTACTGTTCCCTCCTCCAAGAATGCTCTTCACCTTGACTTCCAAT
The DNA here is from genome assembly GCF_011764305.1 of Mustela putorius furo. Classification (NCBI taxonomy): domain Eukaryota; kingdom Metazoa; phylum Chordata; class Mammalia; order Carnivora; family Mustelidae; genus Mustela; species Mustela putorius. The sequence continues at coordinate 26,970,656 of NW_025421341.1, forward strand.
GACCATAGGACTCACTCCCTCATTCCTTCACGTCTCTGCCCAGTGAGATGTTCTCCAATCACCCTATAAAGTATAGAGACCCTTACTCTCACCTGGTAATTGGCTGGTACATGTTTAACTATTGGCTCTCTGAAGAAAAGAAAAAAAAAAGTCCTGGTTTCTAGTATTTGTTAATTTCTGTGCTGTAAACACCCCCACTGTGGCCAGTACCACTTGTCAACCTGATATCACCAAACACTGACAACTGGCTCTTAAGAGCTCATGCATGTCACCGCAGCCCACATCATTGCACTCAGCACGCCCTTCTCCTTTACCCTGCTTTTCTCCCTCTACACTTACCTACACTCACCTGATGTTTTACATACTTGTGCATTTATGGTCTGTTTCCCCTTCACATCCACCAGGATACAAGCTCCAGGAGAGCAGGAATTTTGTTTTGTTCTCTTCTGTATCTTCGGAGCCTAGAATTATTCCTGGCATAGAGTTGGGTCTTAGAGGTATTTGTTGAATGAATAAATGTGAAGATAACAGTGGTCCTTGGAAGTAAGAAATTAAGATTATTAAAAAGGGGTTATTCTGTAGGGACAAGAACCATAAATTACTATATAAAAGGTAAAGTAGCAGGCCAGCAGAGATAGTCCTCTAAGCCATGGGTTTCCAAAGATGGCTGGACACATCCAACAGTGTGTATGAGACAATCAGTTAGAGCTTGGAAGAAAATATTAGAACATGTCCTTCTAAAGGCAGATTTTGCTACTCAGCATCAGTCAATTTTTGCTGATAAGAACCTCTACTTACATATTTTTATTTAAATAATACATTATGATGTATGGAGTTGTTGAATTACTATATGGTAGACCTGAAACTAATATCCTACTGTATGTTAACTAATTGGAATTAAAATAAAAACTTTAAAAAAAAAGAAAAGAATACATTAAACTTTATAAGCATTTAATATGAGAATTAACTGTAAAAATTCCATTTTGATCAGACTGAATATTGGTTTCTGTTAGCAAATACAGATTTTCAAAAGCAAAACATTTTATCTATTCTTATTAAAAGTGACATTTTGCCATCGAGGAAGAAAATGGCTGCTTAAATAGTGACAACAAAAACAATGAAATTTGTATCATGAGACTGTAGGGAGAGCCTTTTGAAGGCGGATGCTTAGAAATGAAATAATCATCAGAGAAAGCCATCATGTCCAACAATATCCCAGTCATATACTCTTTCACAATCCCATAGCTCAGGGCAGAGGATGCCCTCTGGTTCTATGTCTACTCTTTCCTGAGATTAGTGATTATATATTTTTCAAGTTTGGTATGTGGACCTCCTGCGTCAGAATGTCCTGGGGGTAGCTGGAATACATACTAGCTCTTATTGGCATTACTTACTCATTGGGTTTTTCCATGAGATCGTGAACTGTTCATGGTCAAAGTCTATTACATTGTTCACCACGCCATTTCCAACCACTACAACAATATTTGACAAAGAATAGGTATTGGTAAGCTATTTGTGGGGGGAATGAAATCAAGAACATATAGGAAGGCGCTCTTCAATGAATTACATAGCCAGCGGCTTCACACATTCTTCATGGCATTCTGAATGGCTAGGCAGTATGGGAGGGACAAATTAAGGATATTAACTGAAATGTGCACAAGTTACAGACATGACTTGATGTTTGTTATCAAGTCTACGATTCAGTGCAAAAGACAGAATTACACACTTAAAAAGATTAAGGACTTTAAAAATACAGGTTAGGTTGCCGGCAGCTTAGTCGGTTGAGTGTCTAACTCTTGGTTTTGGTTCAGATCATGCATGGTCTTAGGGTCCTGAGACCGAGCCTCACGTCCTTAGGCTCCACGCTCAGCAGGAGAGTCTGCTTAAGGATTCTCTCCCTCTCCTTCCACTCTTGTGAACAAGCTCTCTTTCTCAAACAAAGAAATCTTCAAGTTAAAAAATAAAAAAAGTTTATGCGAATGAGGGGATAGGGTAGGTGATGGGCATTAAGGAGGGCATGTGATGTGACGAGCACTGGGTGTTACATGCCATGGATGAATCATTGGACACTACATCTGAAACTAAGTACATACTTTATGTTGGCTCACTGAATTTAAATTTTTTTAAAAAATGTTTAAAGATTGGAGAGGTTTGGCTCCAAGTTTCTATCACCGTAAATGTGATGCAGAGATCAGTAGTTGCTATAGCCGTCACCACAGGTGTTAATTTCAAAGCCAGTGACCAGGGTGGGTTGTGAAATCCCATTATTGCTAAAATGTATTTCTGTTAGATCTAATTGTCCCTGTACACTCTGCTGACAGATGACCTACCCCATCCTCCTGCCTGTCAGATCTCACCAAAGTCCTTCAAATGACTGAATCTATTCCGCATTCAGGACCCTAAATGCAAAGACAGTCAGGGTGACGTCATATTTCGGCTTTCTAACCTCTGTAAATGGAGTATAAAATAAAGTCCAGGAAAGCCAGTCTAAATAACCAGAAAAAAATAACCTTAGTCACTTTGACGAAGAGACTATCTTGACCCCATAGCTGAAACCATTTATTAACAATAAAAACATACTATCTACTTCCATTTTCCTTGACAGTTTCTCAGTTTATAAACTGATAGCTCTTTTAAGTATAAATATGGATGTTAAGTGTCTAATACAAAAACCTAATGGCAAATGCATTTATTTTATGCACTTTGTAAAGAGTTTTTAAATCTGTAGGTTGCTCCAGCAAGAAGCTGATCTTGTGAGATGCTTTCTGATACTATTGTACTTGTTGAGTTTTGTTTACCTTGATTATAATCCAGGAACAAAACACACTGTTGAAAATAACTTCAGGCTGCTTTTCATGGTCACCAATGCTTTGTTTTCTTTCAATGGTTAAAACAAAATGGGATCTGACACCCACAAAGGGAAATGACACCTGTAAAAAGAAAGATAAGAGAGTCTAACTATCAATGCCAAATGGGTTCTTCATTCTTTGAATGAAATCAAAATGTCAAAGCATGCTGAATACCTGCATATGATAATAAAAACATCTATTATTCCCCAAGACACTCTAAGCAGAATTTAAAAACAAATCTTTGAATTTATTAAAATATTCTTTTCAAACACTTTTTTTTTTTTTTTTTTTTTTTTTGAGCCTTGACTCTATTCCTTTTGAGCCAAGTCAGGCCACCATGACTGGCCCAGGTAAAAATGACCAGTGGTCTCAACCGTGGGTGCTTTCACTGTTTCTTAGTAATTAACCAGCACACAAGCCTTGCAAAATGTTGGCTTCAGAGATCACATGATGCAGTGATGTGAATTGACTGGGCTCTTGAATGCATAAACTTTGATATTTTCAGTAGCCCAGGTCCTCTGAAGGAAGAGTCAGAGGAACACAGAACTGTGGGCTCACAGCTTCACGTTCCATCGCAGGCCAAGTAGTTTCCAGTCGGGGAAGTGCTACGTGGGCACTTATAGTCCAATACATTACCATCTATATTTGTAATTTGTAAAAGTATATGGTACCTAGGAGGCATTTTGCCAATGTGGTTTGTGAAAACCCTTATCAGTATTAGAGTTAGTATCACTATTATTATAGTATCACTATTATTATCCTGCTTTACAAATAGAGAGACTGAGGCACAGGAAAGTGAAATCATGTGTCCAAAGTCTTGGAAGTGCTAAGTGGCGGGACAGGAATCACCCCCAGGCAGTGTGTCCCCAGGCCATCATGGCCACAGCATAAGGCTTCTATGAAGGAAGATTTAGTCATACTCCATCATCTCCTTCCAAGCTGAATTTCTTGCAGCACCTTCAAGCCTACTCAAGCAGGCCTCATAATAGAAACAGTTTTCATTTATCCTCCTTAACTCAAGTTGAAGCCAATGATTCAAATTATTCTCTGGATAGGACAGCGTCTGTGCAGGTGTTCACCAGTGAGTCTGACTGCTGGCAAATGGATGGGTTTCTATCTTTGAGCCACTAGACGTTTATTTTTAAAACATTTGTTTGAACCTAGTAAGATCAGGGAGTCTGGGCGCGTGGGTGGCTCAGCTGGTTAAGCAATTGCCTTTGGCTCATGTCATGATCCCAGACTTCTGGGATCGGGTCCCGCATCGGACTCCCATCTCCGTGGGGAGTCTGCTAATCCCTCTGACCTCTCCCCTCTTATTCTCTCTCTCTCAAATAAACAAATAAAATCTTAAAAAAAAAAAAAAAAAAAGTTCAGGGAGTCTGCCAAAGTTGGTTACAAAAGCATCAAACCCAAGCCTCCTAAGCTTACAGACCCGGAATACGTTGACTCACATAACAGAACAGGCTCCAACTTTCAGTCCTATAGACACAGGGTCTTTCGGCTAATACATACCAGTTCCCAGAATCGAATCCCATTAGCCCCAACTGGCCTGTCTGGAGTCATGTGGCCAGTCTGTGCTAAGCACTAGGCCAGGGGAGCTTTCTGTCTGCTGTGCGAAGAAACAAGGACCTCAGGCTGTAAGCTCTTCGTAGCACTGTCTCTGTGCCATCCCACATTACCTAACTGCATATGACAACCTGGAATTAAATGCATTTCAGCTTTGCACCAAAAAGGGATATAGCTTTAAAAAAAAAAAAAAAATAGCAGGCACTCACTGTCCTTCACATTTCCATATGGGAAGTAGGCCATGTCCTTAGAAATAGAAGCTTCATCAAGTCTGTACTCACAGTGAGTGGTCAGGTGATTTTCTCAAAAAATCCCTTCAGTTTTAACTATTTTATCAGACACACAGAAAAATACATTTCATTACTAAAACAAACATGTTTGCCAGTTTAACCCTTTACAGTTTGTTTTTGTTTTTGTTTTTTGCTTTTTAAAGAAATGGCACCGAGTATGAAGAGATGAGGCTCCCATTCCAGTGCTCAGACTAGCCTTTGCATTGAGTTTTGGTAGCCTCAGGTGCCCACACTACGAGATTTAGAGCTTCTGGGAGAATGGTGCTGAGTTTGGCTCAAAGCTGAATACTCAGGACTTAACCACTATGCCTAGGACATAGAAAATTTTCTTTTAAGCTTGATAAATGGTTGGATGATTGAATGAGTGAATAAGAGTCAACACTTAGTACTTCCTAAGTGCCAGAAACTTTTTTTTTAAAGATTTTATTTATTTATTTGACAGACAGAGATCACAAGTAGGCACAGAGGCAGGCAGAGAGAGGGGAAGGGAAGCAGGCTCCCCGCTGAGCAGAGAGCCCAATGTGGGGCTCGATCTCAGGACCCTGAGATCATGACCTGAGCCGAAAGCAGAGGCTTTAACCCACTGAGCCACCCAGGCACCCCCAGAGACTTTTAAACTGTTAACTCTGTACTTGCAAGAAGCTTATGGGGCAAGTAGCGCTATTATTTCCATCTGTCGGATCAGGAAATGCACACCCATAGTAAGTGATGGAACTGTATTTTAACCAAACAAGGGGGCACGGAAATCCATGCACTTAACCACTGTTACGCACTGCACAAGCACACCAGGCCACAGACGCTTGAGTTCACTGTATATGTCCTAGGCATGGAAGCTGCCTGGTGCAATGAGTTTATTTCTTGTGAAAACCAAGTTTCTAAATAGGCTGGTATTAATTTGCTTACTCCATCTCATTTCTCTTTTCTCTTTCTGCCGATTCCCTCACAGATCCCAACTCACCAGTCACTCTGTCAAGATCCCTCCTCCCTCTAATATTCCATATGCTCCACGTTTTAAGATGTGCCAGAAATAGCTTATCCCATACTAAGACACAGGAGTTGCAAACTCAAATGCTCCCTTCTAACAGGGAAAGGAATTCTGAAAACCATAGTCAACCCTCAGTGGCATTTCCAGAGGGTGTTCAGATGCAAAATAGTTACTTTTCAAGGGTGGCCAAACAAAAATGATTCAGAAGGCTGCATTGGGAGCCAAGGGTTTTCAGCGGAGGCTGGGGCTTTGGTCTAAGAGAACTTCAGAGAAAGCCAAAATGGCCTCAGAAGAAATCCCTAAATAAACCCCTAAAATAAAAGAAGATAAATCAAGAGATTTCTAAAGATAAGTCAAGGGGGTGGCTAGTTGCCTGTGGTAGAAGTCTACAGTGCTCAGAGCTGACCTGTCCTTGCATTTTTTGTTTCTCAAATAAGTCATACCTTAATACCTTGATTAAAACCTTAATACCTTCTTTTTTTTAGATTATTTATTTATTTATTTGACAGATAGAGAGGCAGGCAGGGGGCGGGGGGGGGGGGGGAAGCAAGCTCCCGCTGAGCAGAGAGCCTGATGTGGGGCTCCATCCCAGGACCCTGGGATTATGACCTAAACTGAAGACGGAGGCTTTAACCTACTAGGCCACTCAGGTGCCCCTTAATAGCTCTTCTTATTGATCTTTCCTTATCAATGTTATTTCACCTTTTATAAAAGTGTGTATTGAGCAAAATGCTTGGTTTGTTTTAAGAAATGCAAAAGATTTAAAGTTAAAAGAATAAATTCTCCATAAACTTTATCAATCGCTTTGGAATCTATTAAATATTCATAGAATCGAATTCCCCCTTGAAAAAGAAAACATCTGTCAGTTTCTTAAATCTTGTTCTTTCTTTTTAGGAGCTCCACAGGTAGGCCCCCAAAGCAGTTTCCTAACTATAAGAGAGCTTACTGAGAAAACACAGAACACGTTCTGCATTTGAACTGAAACAGCCCTATATGTGTCCAGAGGAAATTGACAGTGACCAAGATAAAAAAGAAAAACAATCATTAACAAGAGAAATACACCAGAAGTTGTGGCTCTCTGAAAACAGGCTTACCAAATCTGCAAGTGAGGAGTTAAAATGTATCTGTATATTTAATAAAGAAGGGGAGGGGAAGGGAAGAAAAGATTATTTTAAAAAGGATGCCTCATACCCAGATCTCCAGCCAGCTCCATTTGGGGAAATTTTTTTTCATGTTTATATCTCAAGTCATCTAAAGACAGGTGAATTTTGTTTTGTTTCCTAAATGCTATTTTTAAGGTAAAGTAACAGGTAAAAATGTTATTACATATTTCTTTAAGATAGATTTCAGGGACTCTCTTCTAGCAGGTTGTATTCATTCATCCTGGGTTTTTTTACACCGACATTTACACAGTTGTTCAATGAAAATAAAGGGCACTTTGAGATACAGCTCTGAATCATCACAGAAAGATTTAATTGGAATGATGACATTATATTAAAACTAAAGCAGAAAAGTGGGCGCATGCTTTTATCCACATGAACTTGAGGAAGATTTTAGTAGTAAACTGAAGGTTAGTAAACAGAACACTGCACACCCTGGGTGTTTCAGTTAACAGAGGTTTTACAATAAGCCAAACTGAAAGTAACAGTTAAGACTTGATTTCACTCTCTGAGAGACTATAAGGCCAAATAGGAAAGCCTGCCACCTTCCTTTTTTCCATGGGGAACAGCACCAGGCTGGGGAGAGATGACAGACATCACAGACGGTTAGTGGGGGACGTGGAGGAAAGAAGATCCTTAAGCAGAAGACTACCACTACCTTTTGGGCTCAGGGGCTAGGCAGAGGGAGGGGAAGGGCTAGAAGTGGAAAATTATCTAGTCAGAGTGGAGAAAAGTATCCTCAAACTCTGACCTCTTTTGGAGAGGCTTTCAAAAGGAGGTGCCTAGGCTGGGAACACAGATTTGCCTATAAGCAGGCCACCTGGAGGCTGGGGTGGGGGGGGGGGAGGGGGCGGGGAGGGGGCTTACTCTTAGAATACTACTGCCTCCGGAGACCACAGTGCCTTCGCTGTGTGTGCACCAAAGTTAAGGTGAGGAGCACAGCTTTCCCCCCACCCCCCACCACGAAGCCTGCCCAAGAAAAGCCTCTGTGATTACCAGGGACTGGGCCAAATTGTCATGTGTGGGCTTGCGGGCTGAAGGGGACTCCACAGAGAGCATAGAGAATTGTACTTTTCCTGCTTCAGCCCAGAAATGACATATTTCAGCTCCTGCTATGGACAATCCATTGGCCAGAGCCGGTCACACCGTTCTGCCCAACTTCAGAGAGGGTGAACCAACACTGCCTCCTACGTGATAAGGAAGAGAAGAAGAAGGGGAAGTCCTGAGCACCAGGAATGTCCACCACGGTGTAATAAGCTGACTTGGTGGCCCCGAAAGCAATCTGCAATTTCTATTCTCATTTCTCTTTTGGTAACTGGGTAGGGTGATCAGAGCCCTGTGAGTCTGGAACCCTGATTTGGAGACAGAAGGGGCTCTGTGGAATTCTTCAGACCAGCTTTACTATTTAAAAAGTAGATCCTGCATTTTAATCTCTTCTTGGCTCCTTGGGCATGCCTTCAGTTGGTTAGAACCCACCGGTGTGGGGGGAGAGTGCTGAATGTCTGACCTAAAGGGGGAACGAAAAGGCAGAGTGAGCTCTTGTGGGCAGTGCAGATTCATCCACCCTGCTCGTCCTTGTGACTGAGGATGAGCAGTTTATGTTTCTGAAAAGAAACTGAAACTACTTAAAAGCAAATGATTCCATGAGCCTTTTATCTGCCTCCACTATGCCTTCTGCTCAGAAAGAACAGTGTGGGACACAGAGCTCAGCCAAACAGCCTCCAGATGTATACGCTCTTAGACAAATTCCCAGAAGAGACTCTGGAGAAATAGTCCATCTTCCGGTCCAATTAGACATGAAGCAGGAAATCTTGAGGCACGGATGTGGAGGGCGTTGAGCTGATGAGAAGGCCCTTTGCTGCAAGATACACCTGTATGAATCAATTGGATGGAAATGATTTCATACTTGTTACCACCACCCTGGGAACAACAGCATCACCTGGGGTTCCTATGGAGCCACGTTTCCTCTCTCTATACATCTCTAAATTCTTCTCTTGCTTTGAATTCTTCATTGCCCCTTTTTGACAGCAGGAGAGAACCAAATGTTTGAGGCATAGAGGAGAAACAAAACACTTCCCGTGTCAGGAGGGAATGCTGCAACTCGGAGAAAACATTGACTAGAGTAACTCAATGATGTTCAATGACTTATGTTCCTTTGAAAAAAAAAAAAAAAAAAAAAAAAACTTTGCTTTCTGTTACACAAAATATTAGGGTTGCAACTATGTAAGAGCCAAAATCTGTATGTAGAAAAGTCCTTAGTGACTATGTTAGCAATATATGAACCAATGTTGTCTTTGGGTGATGAGATTTCAATAGGCCTCCCCAGGTAATTATGCCAGGTCTCTTAGAGTAATTTACACATCCCTCTGTTGGGTACCCAGAATTCTGTGACTTAGACCAGTTTTTACGTTAATTTCTATGATTAGAGTCCTGAACCAAGAGGGTAAGATCAGATCACACAGCAGCCAGGAGTGCAGAGGTAAGTTTCCATTTGTTAGAGCAAACTACTTTCCCCATCTGCCATGTGGATAGCTAGTTTCCTCATCACTTCTCAAGTCTGATAGCTAAAGATTTTCTGTCTTCTTTTCACAGATGGACTCATTTACAGCTCTACCTTTAATCCTTGTCTTCTGTTCTCCAGCAGGCACTGAATACCAAACTCCAGCTCTAGGGTCACCTCCAAGGCTGATACCATGTCTGAGAAATCACTTTCTCTTCAAGCTTCCCCTTTCGTCTTGAATTCTCTACCCTCTTGTTCAGCTTTTTGAGGTATAACTGGCAAAAGTATAATGTACTTAATTATGTGATCAGTAATGTATAAGCGTTCCCTTTTCTCCACAATCTTGCCAGCATTTGTTATTTCTTGTCTTTTTCATAACAAACATCCATCCTAACTAATCTGAGATATTGTCTCGTTCTGGTTTTGATTTGCTTGTCCCTGATAGTTAATAATTGAGCACTTTCTCATGTACCTGCTGGCCATCTGTAGGTCTTCTTTGGAAAAATAACTATTCAGATCCTTTGCCCATCTTTTAATTAGGTGACTTGTATTTTATGCTATTGAGTTGTTTGAGTTCCTGCTATATTTTGGATAGTAACCCTTTATCAGATATGTGGTTTGCAAACATTTTCTCCCAGTCCATAGTTTGCCTTTTCATTTTGCTGATGGTTTCCTTTGCTGCACAGAAGCTTTTTAGTTTGATGTAGTCCCACTTGTTCATTTTCCTATTTTTTACCTCTGCCTCTGCTTTTGGTGTCAATTCAAAAAAAAAAATTCATTTCTAAGATCAGTATCAAGATTATCTCCTATGTATTTTTCTAAAAGTTTTAAGGTTTCAGGGCTTAAGTTCAAGTGTTTAATTGATTTTGAGTTTTTATGGATAATATCAGGTTAAATGAGGTCATAAAGGTAAGAGCTCTGATCTGATAGGATTAGTGTCCATATAAGAAGAGCTTGCAGATAGCTCTCCTACCTCATACATGCACTGAGGAAGACCAGGTAAGGACATAGCAAGAGGTGGCTCTCTGCAAGCCAGAAAGACCTCTCTCCTCAGGAGCCAAATTGACCTATACCTTGAACTTGGACTTCCCAGACTTGATAATTGTGAGACAATAAATGTCTTTTGTTTAAGTCACCCAGTGTATGATATTTGGTTTTGGCAGTCCAAGCAGACAAAGACAATTTGTTTTTACCTATTTTTCTTCTTTCTAGGCTTTTTAAAAAGATTTTACCCATTTATTTGAGAATGAGAGAAAGCACCAACCCAGGGCCGTGGAGCGGGGATGAGGAGGGAACAAAGGGAGAAGGAGAAGCAGACACCCCACTGAGCAAGGAACACAGAGCTCCATCCCAGGACCCCAGCCAGGATCATGACCTGAGCGGAAGGCAGATGCTTAACTGACTGAGCCAACCAGGCACCCCTATTTTTCTTCTTAGTTCTGTTCATTAAACATTTCTGGCTTTCTGTCTTCTGAGCACATACAGAATTGTATGATTTTATTTCCTTTGAAGTTATATATGACCTTGAGACTATATGTGGCCACAGAAAAGAGCCCAACCACGATATACCTCATTCTCTCTTCCCCAACTGGGGTGATCATGAAGGTACATGTTGTTGACATGGTTTCCATCATGTAGGGTCATTGAGTGATTATGATTAGTAGAGACTTTTGCTCAGTGGCCATTGATAGAGAAATAGATCTATTACTGAGGTAGTTATTTATTACTGCAGCATGGCCTGTTTTGCTTGATATAGCCTCTAAGCCAGAAATATAATATATTATATTATATTATATTATGTCAGAAACATAATATTATATATTATATACTCAAATATTATACATATATGTGTATGTAATATATAATATATATATACTTTTTAAAATTTAAACATCCTCTTTTGAATAAACTTAGACTGTACTTTGGACAAATTAAATCATATCATTTATAATCTACCTTAGGGAATTAAATCATGTCATTTATAATCTACCTTAGGGCATCAATGAGCACCAGAAAGTCTCCCCACCCCAAACACTTGTTACGCTACTCTTCAATTATTGATAATTTTTTCTTTGATCATAGATATCTCCATTTATTCTCTTGCTAAATGTCCATACTTCTAAGAAGAATAACTCATTATAAACTTTTTTTATCAGGAGTAGCTTAACATGAGTACATTCTGGGCTCCTTTATTGCTAAATTACTGAATTCTTGGTGGTTAAGGAGACAAGAAAGGTCCTTGGGTGGGTAGCTTAAATAGGTGGATTTGGGACAATCAGGATATGAATATTCTGGGAATAAAAAAATAAATAAATAAATAAGTGAAAGGTGAATTAAAAAGAAGAAAGCCAAAATACCTTCACAATGTTACAATGTTAAGAAAGATTCCAAACTCTGTCCAAAAGAGTGCACCGAATGCTTTTTTTTTCTTTTTGTCTATGGAATATTACCAGTCTTATTTATCCATCTTGCAAATCAGAAAAGTCCAGAGGAAGAAACAGGGCGTCAGATATGCCAGTTATAAGGAAGCAACCAAATGGCAGTGGGAAGACAGAAAAGGTTGTTCTGTGTCACAAGGTACAATTACAGGACCCACATCAGAAGCACAACACAACTTCCTTCTGAACTCAGCATTCCTTGTTTCAGCTAAAGGATGAATAAAACACTGGGCACTGGAGAGAAGGGAGTTGAGGGAAATTGGAAGGGGAGGTGAACCATGAGAGACTATGGATTCTGAAAAACAATGAGGGTTTTGAAGGGGCGGGGGGGTGCGAGGTTGGGGGAGCCAGTTGGTGGGTATTGGAGAGGGCACGGATTGCATGGAGCACTGGGCGTGGTGCAAAAAACAATGAATACTGTTATGCTGAAAAAATAAAAAATAAAATAAAATAAAAAACCATTGGGCGCTATTTCCAGAAGAATAACCTGCTATAACCATGCCATGAGTAAAAGAAATGGGGGAGGCAGGGACCGTCAGGCAGCTATACGGTGAATGCTGTAGCACAAAGTTTTCCATTCAAAATAAATGCCCCACATAAAAATGTTCTGTTCACAGTAACTACTCTGAGTTGCAGCTTCTGTGAATCAAGCTGAGGTTATTAAATGCATAAGAATAGACAACAGTGTGTCCTGCTAATTACTATCTCCTCCACTTGGCATGGAGCCTGGGGTGGGAGAAAATACAACTTGCAGCTCCCTATTAAAAGCGCCAATGTTCTCTGAAATACACCATTTTCTTCTTTATTTCTAAAGCATATTTAAAAAATGCCAAGATGCTCCTGCCTCTCCTCCTTCTGCTGACAGGAATCTATATTAATTCCTTTGGAGAGATACTCACAGCTGCTGAACTAGAGAGTCAAACAGATCCTAAAAATGACAATGCTAGGAAAATCCCAAAGATTCTGAACAAGTTCAGTTCTTCCCCTCCCGCCAGTTTCTCCCTTTTTCTTACTCAGCTGCTCCCCAGACATTATTCCTTTGACTTCTTTGTGATTTCCCGGCCAAGAGCCCTCCACTTGCTCTCTGAGCCACCCCCTCCTGTCATCAGTTCCTTCCCTCTCCATCTTAAACTGGAGGGTCAATCACCTTAAGCTGGATTTAACCAATATCCCCAAAGCCTTTTTTTTTTTTTTTGCCATTATCTTTCCATTGTGCTCATTTAATGTATCAGGTAGAGTGTTTTCAGATTTAAATAGCAAAACACCTACCGAAAATGACATAAGCAATAAGGTAATTCTGCCACCAAGCAAGACCACTAGTTCAATTATGTGGTCAAGAGCCAAGTTCTGTCTTTCAACCCTGAATCCTTCTATCTCACCTTGTCTTTTTTTTTTTTTTAACATTTTATTTATTTATTTGACAGAGAGAGATCACAAGTAGGCAGAGAGGCAGGCAGAGAGAGAAGAGGAAGCAGGCTCTCCACGGAGCAGAGAGCCCGATGGGGGGCTCGATCCCAGGACCCCAGGACCATGACCTGAGCCAAAGGCAGGGGCTTTAACCCACTGAGTCACCCAGGCGCTCCTCACCTTGTCTTTGGACTAGTTCACCAATCATCACCTGCCAGCAGGACAGCATCCCAAGGTGGAAAATAGACCATCTCTTCTTTCTGTCTCTTCTGTGAAGCAAGAAAACATTTCCCTGTCTGTGGAATCCCCCTCATTGTCTGGAATTGTATCAGGCACTCACCCCCTTGGGCAAATCAATCATTGGTAAGGGGACCATTTTGGTTGGCTTAGACGAATCAGGGCCAGCCTCCCTAGACAGTGGGTGGACCAGTGACCATTGAAGAACATGTCTAATTTGAGGAGAGAGGTGACCAAAACGAAAATGGGGTTCTATCAGGAAGGAAGAAGGGGAAAATGTGGTGAGTATGATGTAAGCAATCAATCATTTTGGAATTTCAGCGCAACCCTAACCATCTATCTTTCCTTCGGCCTGACCGCTAGGCTCTGCTGGCACTTCTCAGGGGGGCTCACTAATGACAATTTGACAATTAGCATGCTAACACCTCCTGACAATTCATGTAGTCATGTCTGCCCAAAGGGGAAAGGGTATTTTAAACTTCTACATTGCTCCATTCCCTGACACATCCCCCCTCACTACCTGAAAATTACAGTGAAAATTGGTGATCATCAGACAAGAGCTCTGGGAATTTTCTAAATCAGCTCTACAAACATCTGCCCCAAGCTATTTCTTCTTCCTTTCTGTGATGATGGAAAAAAAAAAAAAAATTGCTCCTCATCCTACATACAGTAAATCCTTTTACCTCTATTATGAATCCTGTCCTTTTTCTCTTTTCCAGGATCCTTCTCTCTATTCTGTTTTCAAACTCTTCTTTACCACCAATGTAACTCTAATAAAATGTGATTCTATCAGCCTGCTCAACTTTAGCTAAAAAAAATTTTTAAGGAAAAAATACCTCCTTTACCCTCCATCCTCAGCCACTTCCATGTTCCTTCTGTTCTCCCCTTCACAGGCAAACTTCTTGAAAGACTAGTTTCCTGTCACCTCCTGCTTGCCTCCACTCACAGCCCAGACCATTAACTCTGGCCTTTACTCCCAGGGCTCACTAAAGCACTCTGGGCATGCTCACAGATTACATCCCTCATCACTTCATTGGGGCCACCTTCCAATCTCTCTCCTACCTTAACTCTTGGTGTCACTGGGTACACCACTCTTGACTCCTTCCTCAACGAAACGCTCTGATTTTGTATTTCATGGCATCACCGGCTTCTCAGATTGTCTTTTCACCCTCTGCCCATCTACTTCAAAGCCAGAATGTTCATATCATGTTACCCTAAGCAATTCTTACACCCCCTTTCTTCCTTGCCCCTTCCCGCTCTCCCCGAACTTCTAGCATTTATGAATTTTTTTGTTTCTCAAGTACACCTGACTTGTTACGGCCTCCGTGACTAGCTTGACACCCTTCTCCCTCCTCGGCCGTTGTCTCATGCTGACTCTTACTTCACATGTCCCCTAGGTCCCATGTCTTCTGGGTGTCCTCCCTCACCCCACATCTTGCTCAGACACACATTGAGATGATCATGCCACTTGCTGCAAAAGCACCACATACTATGGCTCCTTCTGTAGTGCTTGAATCATTTTTCCTCCTCACACAGCAACATCAGTGAGAGCAAAGTCCTTGCTCCCCATGATATCCCCAGCCTTCCCCCACTGGGTTGGGCAATTCAGAGGATTTGTCCAATGAGTGAGTGAAATCCCCTTCACCTTCTCTTTGATCTTTCTCCTGCCTCCTTTCCATCCCTAAAATTTCTCTTAGGTTGCTCCTACCCAAACACTTCTGAGAAGTGTTCCTTTCATCAAATCTGGTTTCCTTTTCATTCCCAAACCAGTTTAGCACCAACATCCCTAGCGATCTTTTTATAAACACAGTTTCTTGGTCCTGTCTGTAGACCTCCCAAATAAGAACCTCCAGGAAGTTAGATTTTCAACATTTCTTAAGTGATTTTAATAATTACCTCGTATGGAAACTCCCTACTGCAGATAATCCCAGGAAGGTCTGGTTTCCACATGAGTGTTTCCAAATGTAGAATTGTTCAATCAAACTGACGAATCCCAAGTGATATATTAATGCATTCGTTATGACACGCTTCCCAGGAAATCTAAAACAACATGGTGCCACTAATTAAAGCCACTGTCTAATTAAAGCCACTGTCTCCAAACGCCCCCTGTAAGATTTGAATTTAATGGAGAGATTTTTTGGAAAGATTGGTGAGAGATACTCCTTTCAACAACATTGATCTGAGCAACTTCGAGGTCTTCATTGACTTCATGAGCCAGTTAGACAGAGGCAGAGATACACAAGGTGTGGGGTTTGCAGCCTAGGGAAGAGAGTTGTATGTATGTGAGCAGGTGTGCTGTGAGGTGGAAAGGCCAGAAGAAGTAAAAGACAGCAATGGAACACAGAAGTGCTAGGTGGGCTGAGCCTTGAAAAGTTGGTAACATTTAACTTGGGGATTCGGGATAAAAAGTATTCCAAGCAATGAAAAGGACATGAGCAAAAGTCAGGGCAGTAGAGGAGTATGTTCGGGAAAGAGGAAGGGAGAAGGGTATGAGGGTGATGTTCAGCTGGAACATGGAGAAAGAAGCGGAGAGAGAATACGACAGATGAGAATGAGACTAAGTATTTAGATGGAGTAAGGTAAGGGTTAGCCTTGAATTCTGAAACAAGTAATTATACAAATGTAATGGGGAAACATTAAAATTTGGTATTTGAGAAGGGGAGGGGTAAGTGAGGGACTATCATGACTAGAAATCCTTTTACTCAAAAAAACATGCTGAGTGCCCCTAGGTACATGACCATTCTAGGTGTTGGGTACACGGTGGTAAATAAGAAAAAACACAGGTGTTTCATTACAGGGTGTATCAGGCAACTTGAGTTTGAAAGAGGTAAATACTAGGGCGACTTAGCAGATCTTTGCCATCACTTACCTACCAGTCAAGGTCTGAATTAACACTGGGAAAATAGCTAAGGACATGAGATAAAGGATTGGTATTTCAAGAATTCTTAGGGAGGGCTGCAATCAGTCAAAACCAAACTGTTCAATGTTTCCTTAAAGGGGATATTTGGATTGATTATCATAGAATTTAATTATTGGCCTTCTGAACCAGAGAATATTATTCTAGGTGGTAATAGATACAGTAGCAAGGTTATAAAATGAGTCAAGTTTTTGACGAAGACAAAAAGAAATAGAACTTGGCTTTCTCTTTAGAAGTTACAGAACTTTTGCATTTTTTAGGCTGCTCTAATGGGTGTGTACTAAGGCACCTAGGAATAAAAATATTTATTGTAGCCTAGCCTTATTTACACCAGGTAGATGAATTCTGCAATTAACAAGAAAAGAATTTCTTTCATTATTACATTTTGTAACCCTTAGAGTAAAAGACTTCACACATACATAAACAAAATATGAAACGTAAGTCACTTTTAAAGATCTAACTTTAAGCAGAGATTGTTGATCATTTGTAAGTGAATCGTTCCAATAAATCTGATCACTCTTCTGCTACTAATATCTACCTCAATCTCAGTAGAAAATTAGTCATGAACCTAAATAACCTGACTTGAGCATACTTTTAAATTTACACTTCTTGGATGCCTGAGCCAAAATGCAAAGGCAGAAGTGTACAAGATTTCGTGGACATAGTGAGAAGGACAAGAACTATTACAAAACCCTGCATATGGCTGGTTTCATATTTAAATAAAAACCGATCATGTAATCAATCCATGCTGACTGGTTAGTAGGTAAACTGCCCAGGGTTAGACTCTCATTCAGCAATGTCTTACAATGAGCAGGGAAGCCAGTGACTCTCCCTGAAGTCTTCACTTTACCTCAGTGCACATCTGTTGAGTGTCTCCTCTCCTCAAGCACAGGAGTACCCCTTCCCAACCATTTTTATAACAAAATCCACTGTGGGTTTGATTCAATGTTCCAGTTACTCTCTTGAAGAAAATTAGTATGAATCAACATTATTCCAAACACTGGCTTAATTAACTTTTTTTTCCCCAACCAAGCTGGTTAAGAATGGGGGCATATCTGTTTGAACACAAGATAACACAACATATTCCAACCACACCTTCCAAAGCACTTGAGCTTGATAAGATGGTCTTATGAGACATCCCCTAGTCCTCCCAAAACAGTGTGAGCAGATCCTAGGGAACAATCTAGATTTCTCCAATAGATATGGTTATCTAAGCTGAATGACCATATAAGATAGGTACTATTTTTGTTCCCACGTTATTGATTAGGAAACAGATGCAAGGAGAGTTAAATATCTATCCCAAGGTCACAACTTGCTCACTTTGCACAAGATGTGTCATCTTGAGCACAACGTGAAGCCCCCTCTTTACATGCATTGTGTATAAAAAATGTGATAGAGAGGGGCGCCTGGGTGGCTCAGTGGTTGGGCCGCTGCCTTCGGCTCAGGTCATGATCTCAGGGTCCTGGGATCCAGCCCCACATCAGGCTCTCTGCTCATCAGGGAGCCTGCTTCCTCCTCTCTCTCTCTGCCTGCCTCTCTTCCTGCTTGTGATCTCTGTCTGTCAAATAAATAAATAAATTCTTAAAAAAAAAAATGTGATAGAGACTCCACCAAATGAAGGACTAAGAATGTCTTCACAGAGAAGTCAACTGCCATTCAAATCAGTGCTGAGACACCTATCGGAAGGAAGAGCACAGCTTAGAAAGCACATTCCACTAATCTTCTTTTGGTGTCTGAAAGACATCAGCAGCCCCCGCAACCCTGTTACTGGACTACTGGCTGAGTTTGGCTCAGAATTCCTAGCTGTAACTGCTATGAACATGGAGTCGTATTCCTTTAAAACAGAGAATTGTGCGTCTTTGACAGAGAGATGCGATCTAACCTCTAATTAACAAAGCAAGACTTGCTTGCAGTTGCTGTGGACCCTGGAGAACAAACAGAATGAATTTGCATATTGATTGGATGAATGCAACTCCACCAAATGGGAAGGGAAAAGAATTCCTAAAAGAGGAAGAGGGCAAACCCATTTTTTAAATCCTCAAAACTCAATGCTGGACTTCAGTCAATGCTAACAGATTCAGGAGACAGGAATCACAGGCAGCACACTCAAAAGGAGCAGGCACTGGGGGTGGTCAAACAACCCAGAGAGTCTCAGAGTACTCTAAGAGACTGCAGCCATAGGGGGAGGTGGGGAATGAGAACAGTACCTGTCCTGGGGTCCTTTCCCCTTTCCAGTGTACAGAAGACACCAGGAGCCATTTTACCTGCAGAGATCATATCACAAAAAATGAAATGCACAGGGGGAAAACATTTTAAGGAGCTTTTGTGTTAAGTACTTGCTGTCATGGGAGGTGGGGGAGAAAAAGTAGTAAAGAGGGAAATGAGCTGATAAAACAAATACAAGTCAGGCTGAGGGACATTCTCCAGGAAATCTCTGGTTCACAAAATGCCTCTCGGTATTAAGAAAAACCCCTAAAATAAGTAACTGACTTGGAAGCCCACACAGTTCCTATGGCTTTACGTGCCCTTGGTTCGTCTCTGTTTGGCGAGCCCTTTCCATTTCTTCAGAACTCAACTGAGATCTTATTTCCTTAGCAAACTATTGTTTCACACCTTCAGGAATTCCCTGGGTGGAATTCAAAACCAGCACAGTACCCAGAGATCAAGGAGAGACAGAGAGAGACAGAGCATTCCAGATTGGTGGGTGGCAGGTTTAATAAGAAAGGAATTTACAAGGTTCATCTTTGGATGGCCTCAAAATGGGTAGATCTCTGTCCCTGTCACCACAATCTTAAGAGTTTATATAGATGTCTTAGCTGGGCTCAGTCATCCATATTGACCAGATAGCTGGTGTCCAACTCTTGGGTC
Source organism: Mustela putorius furo (assembly GCF_011764305.1). Taxonomy (NCBI): domain Eukaryota; kingdom Metazoa; phylum Chordata; class Mammalia; order Carnivora; family Mustelidae; genus Mustela; species Mustela putorius. The sequence goes on from NW_025421341.1 coordinate 26,989,873, forward strand.
AGTCAGCATTCATGTCCTCTTGATGACCTCCTCCATCATGGACTTTCCATGATACACCCTTTTGAGACTAAGGGCATCCACCTGTCCATGGTTTCTCTATCAACCTCCTTGTAGCCTTGCACTGCCTGTGTTTGATTCCATGGCTATCAACCCCAGTTACCTGTGAGGTCCTTCAGAGCCAAGGCTTGCCTTAGAAATGTTTGATTTCTCCATGCGTGCATATCGCATTGCTTCTCACACAGTATGAGCTCAACAACTGCTTGTGGATTATGGAGGCAATGACTGTTAAGAATACCTCGTTTAATTGTATAGACACATGCAGAAAAATAAAACTGGACCATTTCCTTACACCACACATGAAAATAGACTCAAAATGGATGAAGGACCTCAATGTGAGAAAGGAATCCATCAAAATCCTTGAGGAGAGGGGCACCTGGGTGGCTCAGTGGGTTAAAGCCTCTGCCTTCAGCTCAGGTCATGATCCCAGGGTCCCGGGATCGAGCCCTGCATCGGGATCTCTGCTCAGCAGAGAGCCTGCTTCCTCCTCTTTCTCTGCCTGCCTCTCCACATACTTGTGATCTCTGCCTGTCAAATAAATAAATAAAATCTTTAAAAAAAAAAAAGAAAAAGAAAAAGAAAAATCCTTGAGGAGAACACAGACAGCAACCTCTTTGACCTGAGCTACAGCAACTTCTTTCTAGGAACATCGCCAAAGGCAAGGGAAGCAAGGGCAAAAATGAACTATTGGGACTTCATCAAGATCAAAAGCTTTTGCACAGCAAAGGAAACAGTTAACAAAACCAAAGACAACTGACAGAATGGGAGAAGATATTTGCAAACGACATATCAGAAAAAGGGCTAGTATCCAAAATCTATAAAGAACTTAGCAAACTCAACACCCAAAGAACAAATAATCCAATCAAGAAATAGGCAGAGGACATGAACAGACATTTCTGCAAAGAAGACCTCCAGATGGCCAACAGACACATGAAAAAGTGCTCCACATCACTCAGCATCAGGGAAATACAAATCAAAACCACAATGAGATACCACCTCACACAATCAGAATGGCTAAAATTTACAAGTCAGGAAATGACAGATGCTGGCGAGGATGCAGAGAAAGGGGAACCCCCTACACTGCTGGTGGGAATGCAAGCTGGTGCAGCCACTCTGGAAAACAGCATGGCAGTTCCTCAAAAATTTGAAAATAGAGCTACCCTACAACCCAGCAATTGCACTACTGGGAATTTACCCTAAAGATAAAAATGTGTTGATCCAAAAGGGCATGTGCACCCAAATGTTTATAGCAGCAATGTCCATAATAGCCAAACTATGGAAAGAACCTAGATGTCTGTCAACAGATGAATGGATAAAGAAGAGATGGTATATATATACAATGGAATACTATGCAGCCATCAAAAGAAATGAAATCTTGCCATTTATGATGATGTGGATGGAGATAGAGGGTATTATGCTGTGTGAAATAAGTCAATCAGAGAAAGACAATTATCATAGGATCTCCCTGATATGAGGAAGTTTAGAGGCAACATGGGGTGTTTGTGGGGTAGGAAAAAAATAAATGAAACAAGATGGGATGGGCAGGGAGACAAACCATAAGAGACTCTTAATCTCACAAAACAAACTGAGGGTTGCTGGGGAAGGGGGGGAGGGCTGGGTTATGGACATTGGGGAAGGTGTGTGCTATGAAGTATGTAAACCTGGCAATTCACAGACCTGTACCCCTGGGGCTAATAATACAATATATGTTAATTTAAAAATTAAAAAAATTTTTTTAAAGAATAACTCATTTATTAAAAGAAATGAATGAAATTAGAGAGTCCATATTTTCCTGTGACTGACAGAAGGATCACAAAAAGAGACTGGGATGATTTGTGTTTTAAGAAATAAAGGAAATTTTGGTTTTCTGTCTCTAACATTTTAGTATGGAAATATGACAGTATCTGAAGTTAGCCCGCAGCATAAATCCAAAGGTAGCCCATGGATTAATACTCACCTGAAATTGCAGTGAAATTAGAATTCATTTCTTTAAAAATGGCTAGAATAATTGAAAAACTACATGAGACAAATCCGATGTGGTCAGGAAATAAGAGCCTTGAAACTGCCTTATTAACCACCACTGAATTTTAAACAGTTTAAACATTAACTCTTTGCTGCAGGGGGTCTCAAAAGCAAGAGATCTTGTACTGCTAATTGCTAAAACACTTCTAATTTGTTTCTAAGGGTTTGAAACAGCTCTTAATTGCTCCTCTATCTCTGATCAAGGCAAAGAAAAAAAAATCATTAATGTTAAATTCATTCAGTTTTCCCAGTGCCCAACAAAGGGCATATATGTTAGTTTTTTAAATATAACCAAAAATTGGAAAAACGGACATTGGCAGAAATTTCAGTTGACAACAAATATAAAGAGTCAATTGTCTCTTTTAACTGTAAGTCCTAGAGAGTAAGGGTTCCCAGCCTGGTATCTCCTTAACATTCACTTTAATTTTGCAGAAGTTACAGGATTATATTTTTTACTCACCTGAATATTGAAAACATTTCAAGATTATTATATATTTTCATTTCAGTAGCTTGGATATGTTCACTCATATCATTTAAAAAAAGTTACAAATAGAAAAATAAGGATGAACAGAGCAGAACAGTTAGTAGTGAACACTAAAACAAGTTCTGTCTTTTAGTAAAAGGATTCCATGCTTCCCTGAAAACAGAACAATTTCACTCAAACAATCTCAACAAACACCAATATAAGATGAAGACATCTGTAGCAGACAACGGATTGCCCCTCCAACAACCATCTTCCAGCTCTTTCCAGCCCAACAACTACCCTCTTCTGTGTATATGCTCAAGGAATATGGCCCAATCCCCAGTCCAAGGGTAAATCCAGATTAGTCTTGCCTTCCATAGCAATCTTGTTCCCTTTGCCAGTGATTCCTTTATGGTAGACTTGTGTTCATCAATTGATCAAGGGAAGACAGTTCCTCTTCTTTCCTTGGAAGCTGTCCTGTCAGAATCACATGCATGGAACTGTAGCTGCCATCTTGAAAAACAGAGGTGGAGGATCTTGAAGGGCAGAGCAGAATAGATCAACAAAGCGGACCTGAATCCTCAGTGACTGTAAGGAGCTCCTCAGTCAATAAACCCAAGGGTCACCTTACCTTGGATTCTTTGTTCTACAAGATGTTAAATTTCCTCTATATGTTTAAGTTATCTGGACCAGAATTTCTTTCAAGCAGCTAGAGACCTACTAACTGATACAATACATTAAAGAGGCTGTGGACTAGCAAAAGACTCTGTCAGGCTTACTTAGTTCATCAAAATGAGAAAGTCCCTTAGACATTCATTTGCCTGAAAAACTGTGGAGTCTTCAGAGCTCCCTCTGTGCTAAGTACAAATAAGATTAAAAAAAAAAAAAGAGCTCTCAGAACTGAAGAGGCTTTGGGGGATTTGAGGGGAGAGCTTGTCTTCCCCATGTGTCTGGGCTCCACCTCCTGCCCAGCAGTTCTCCCAATTTTCCTCTCTTCTCTTCGACTTCTGAACATTTCTTGTACGTGGAACACACACCTAGAGACTCTGCCACTTACCAGCCTTATAATTCAGGCAAACCACATAATTTCTCTTGGCTTTGATTTTCTCATTTATAAAATGGGAGAAATAGTAGTGCCTAACATGTGAAGTTATTCAGAGTATTGAATTTTGTAATATATGAAAAGTGCTTCTCAGAATAATGCTTGGTAGCTCCTGTGAACTATTACCATTATTATTATTATTATTATTATTATTATTAAGTCAGATTTGCCCTTGACTAGGATGGCATTGTGTACCTCTATATTAACTGTAGCATTAAGGACTATGATAAGAATACACAACTATTCCTCCCTCTTCAAAGTCCATGCTATGCCACTTTGATTTTATGAAAGACGTGTTAGTACCTGTATTTGTTAACCAAAAGAAATCCAAAAAAGAATTTTTGCTTTTATGAAAAAAAACAAAAAACAAAAAGCAAAACCAGCATTCATTCCAGGGAGCTATTATAGACAGCACATACCCTGAACAGTGAGAGTGGTCCTGTGGAGCTTTGTCCCCTGAAACTATACCCAGCATCTCGGCATCTGGCCACTAGAGCTTTGAAATGTGTCTTTGAATATCTGTGTTTTATCTCAATTTATTTTTTGTATCTGTTAGCAAGATGTGTCCTAAGGTATCATAAAAGCTTAAGAGAGGATATTTTTGGGGTCTGAGAATGTTCAAAATTTTTTCCATATAAATTAATGGTAAGTGCTTCTTCACTTTATGCCATTTCAACTTATGAAAGCTTTCTTAGAAATACTCTCTGTATTTGTCCTGATCAAGGCAGATTATCATCATTATACAGATAATGTACTTTTATTTATTTTAAGGCATTTTCAAAAGTGTTCAGAATAGCTATGCTCACACTTTACACTATGAAAATACTTTACTCACAGAAGCATGAATTTAGAAACAGTAGACAGAAAAAGATAATTTGGGAAAATATCTTCAGCATTTTTCCAACTGGCTTGAGAAGACTAATGCCACAGTCAACCACACACAGACACACACACACACGAAATATCTTTGTTGCCAAATAAGGAGGAAAAACATTAGGCTAAATGGCATTAAACAGCTTCATAATCAGGCTTGCAGATTCAATAAACCAAACTTGTATTTGTAACAGCACATTCATCTGTTTTGTTCAGTCACCATTGAATTCAAAATCAAGTAGATGGGGGCGCCTGAGTGGCTCAGTGGGTTAAAGCCTCTGCCTTCAACTCAGGTCATGATCTCAGGGTCCTGGGATTGAGCCCCACGTCAGGCTCTCTGCTCGGCGGGGAACCTGCTTCCCTCTCTCTCTCTCTCTGCCTGCTTCTCTGCCTACTTGTGATCTCTGTCTGTCAAATAAATTAAAAAAAAAGAAACCTTTAAAAAAAGATCAAGTAGATAATGGAGTATTGGAATCTACAATCAATTAATACATCTTAAAATATCCATTTTTATTATAACTTTTTTTCATTTTCATTTTTTATTTTTTATAAACATATATTTTTATCCCCAGGGGTACAGGTCTGTGAATCGCCAGGTTTACACACTTCACAGCACTCACCAATTTTTTTAAAAAATTTTACAATCAATGTCATTAAGTCAACTCTTCAATTGTCAGGTTAGTAAAAGTTCAGGGACTTCAGATGCATGTATATATTTTGTACATATGGGAGCTTTTCAGATCCATATTAAGAGGTAAAATATATTAGACTTAATTTGGAGCCAGTGAAAGTCTAAATGTTTGGTTGATATCATGAGGTAATTTATCAAATAAGCTAGGCCAGGAACCCAGGTATTAAGAACCAGAATATTACCTTATATATAAAATTGCATTAAAATCGACTGAAGGTTTAGGCCATAGTAATATAAATTATTAAATAATAAATAAAGAAAGAAGGAGCAAATCTTCCCAATAATGCATGAAGAATTCCCAATAATTCATGAAGCTATATCCTCTCCCCTTCTAGGACGTGGAACTTAATTTCCTTTTCCTGAGTGTAGACTGGACTTAATGACTCACTTCAAAAGAATCAACTATATCAAATGGAAAAAAGAGCAAATTGACAGTGGGAAAACCTGGCAGGAACCACCACAACTACATGGTTGGGGGTAGCGTCCCAAGTCCTAAATTCCATGATATCATGGAGCCTGATACAATATGATGAGAAGGGTATTTCACCTTCTCAAAACCCACAATACCAGGCTCATCAAGAGGAAAACATCAGATACACAAATTAATGGACATTCTACAAAATGCATAGCAAGTGTTCTTGCAAGCCATCAAGGTTTAAATTGATAGTTTGCTGTCAATTGCTTCTAATGAAATTGGAAGCAAGATAGAAACAGATGAAGGAGATATGATGATGAAATGGAGTGTACTAAACCACCATTAGATTCTGAGCCAGAAAAGGTGTTAGCAGAAAAACTAGTGGAAGCCAAAGAAAGTCAAGACTTTAGTTAGTAGTAGTATGGTATCTCTTAATATCTTGGCTATATAACACGTTACTCTTAGAAGAACTTGCGTAAATGATACACCAGAACCCAGTGTGATATATTTGCAATTTTTCTGTAAGTCTAAAATTAGTCCTTGGGACACCTGGGTGGTTCAGATGGTTAAGCCGCTGCCTTTGGCTCAGGATATGATCACAAGATCCTGGGATCGAAACAGGCATTGGGCTCCTCGCTCGACAGGGAGCCTGCTCTTCTCTGCCTGCCACTCTGCCTGCTTGTGTACTCTCTCTCTCTCTCTCTTCTGACAAGTAAATAAATAAATAAGTAAAATATTTTTAAGAAATAAATAAATTAAATAAAGTTAGTCCAAAATAAGAAATCTATTTTTAAAAATTGACAAGGGACAAGACTGACCTAACTGAACTATCCCAGAAGCTGAGCAGATAAATTCTTGTTAATATCTCCACTTTATAGATTAGAAATCAGAGGGAAATAGATTATGTAAATTGCCTAAGGTTATAAAAGGAATAAAAGTAAGAGAATCTAAATTAGAATATAGGTCACTTGACTCAAGAGTTCTAACTTTTAATTGTTTCTTAAATTATTTAGAATTTCTTTTCTATACATCTTTTCCCTTTCTTGATCTTAAAGGTTAAATACTCAGGCTGATGCACTGGTAGTTTAAATACAGAGCTTTTCTGAAACACAACTGCTATTGCTTACCATCTATAATTTCACTTTGGGATCATAATATGTCCCAAATTTGTATTTGTATATTTCTAGATTAAGCAAAAACTGTTATATCTACTATGCCAACACCTGGATCCTGTGCTGCTTTTCTCAAAAAGTATCTGTAAGGATTAAAAAACTTACCCACAGAGCAGTTTCCGTGACTGGCACAGAGTACACAACTAGTAGGTGTTGGTCTTTTTATTGTTATTGTTATTATTTTTATTGCTAATTCCTCATCTCTGATTCTAGTTTATTAATATTCCTTTTAGCTGTGCCTACTCTGACATTTACTCTGCCCACTGAGTTTTTCATTTTAATGGCTGTTTTTTCCATAATTTATCTTTCATTCTTTCTGAAATCTATGTACAATTTATTGTTTTATACCCATGTGCATTTTATACTTATTTTCCTCTAAATCATTTTAAATATGTGTCATACCTGGTCTCAGTTCATAGCCTTCCCAGTTCCTATAGAAGACATCTCTCTCTCTCTCTTTCTTTTATTTTTTGCCATCTGATAAAAAAAAAAAAAATAGAGTGTTTTTGCATTGTTTCTAATTTTTATTTTGCCCTTATTTTAAGTAACACTTGTTTTTCTCTATAGTGTCAGGGTTATTGAAATGTATGTCTGAAGATGTTTTCATCTTATTCCTACTTCTTATCCCAGTGGAATCTCTGCTCTGAGTCTAATTTTTACGTTAACCTTTTATCCTGAGATTTCTTCAACAAAGCTAATTAAAATTCAGACTCCATATATATGAGATCATAGACTTTATATTTCATGGGAGACTTATTTTTTCTCCACTCTGATCTATATACCTCAGATAAACTTTCTGTGGCCTTCCAGAGTAAAGACATGGCTTATCTTCTTCAAAGTTCTACCTTCCTTAGAACTGCACCCATCAAATTTATACAAGAACTTCAAATTCAATATTTGACCGATACCCACTCCTCCAACTATGTTCTTCATTCTCAGCCTTGGTCTGGATATTTACGAGTTTTGTGGTTCTACATGAATTTAAGGATTTCCTTCTATTTTGATAGGGATTGCATTGAATCTGAAAAGTAATTAAAAGAGTATAATACTGGAATAAAGAGAGACATGTAGACAAATAGAACAGAATGGAGAGGCTGGGATAAAACCACACACATATAATCAATCAATCTTCAACAAGGGTGTCAAGAATATACAATGGGAAACAATAGTATTTTTAACAAATGGTGCTGGGAAAACTGGATATCCAGATGCAAGAGAAAAATTGGACTCATGTCTTACACCACACACACAAAATGAACCCAAATGTATTAAAGAGTTGAACATAAGACCTGGAATTATAGAATTTCTAGGAAAAAAAATTGAGGAAGGTCTTCTTGGCACTGGTCTTGGTAATCATCTCTTAGATATGATCCCAAAAGCACAGTCAACAAAAGCAAAAATAAGTAAGTGGGACTACATCAAACTAAAAAGCTCTGTGCAGCAAAAGAAACAATCAACAGTGTGTAAAGACAATTTACAGAATGGGAGAAAATATTTGCAAACTATGTATCTGATAAGTGGTTAATATGCAAAATATTTAATAAACTCCTACAACTCAATAGCAAAAAAAAAATTGAAACTAATAACCCAATTAAAAAATGGACAAAGGTGGGGGGGCACCTGGGTGGCTCAGTGGGTCAAAACCTCTGCCTTCAGTCCAGGTCATGATCTCGGGGTCCTAGGATCGAGCCATGCATCAGGCTCTCTGCTCAGCAGGGATCCTGCTTCCTCCCTCTCTCTCTGCTTTTTGTCTCTGCCTACTTGTGATCTCTGTCTCTCTGTCAAATAAATAAATAAAATTTTTTTTTAAACTAAAAAAATGGACAAAGGGGGTGCCTAGGTGGCTCATTCTCTTGAGTATTCAACTCTTGACTTCAGCTCAGGTATTGATTTTGGGTTCATGAGTTTAAGCCCTGTGTTGGGCTCCATGCTGGATGAAGAGCCTACTTAAAAAAAAAAAAAAAAAAAAAAAGGGCAAAGACCCGAATGCACGTTTCCCAAAGAAGGCATATAGATGGCCAATACTTATGAAAAGTGTGCTCAAAATCACTAATCATTAGAGAAATAAAGTTCTTTAAAATATTTTACTTATTTATTTGAGAGAGAGTGTGTGCAAGAGAGAACATGAGCAGAAGAAGGGGAAAGTGGGGGAGGGACAGAGGGAGAAACAGATTCCCCACTGAGCAGGGAGCCCAATGTGGAGTTCAATCCTAAAACCCTGGGATCATGACCTGAGCTGAAAGGAGATGCTTAACCAACTGAGCCACCCAGTGCCCAGGAAATGCAGTTTAAAAGTAAAGTGAGAGATCACTTTACACCTGTTAGGATGGTTATTATTTAAAAAAAAAAAAAAAGAAACAGAAAAAGAAAAAGATAAATGATAACAAATGTTGATGAAGAAATTGGAATACTTATATACTGTTTTAGGAATATAAAATGGTGCAGCTGCTATGGAATACACTGTAGAAGTTCCTCAAAAAATTAAACACGGAATTAGCAGACAATCCAGCAATCCTACTTCTAGATATATATCAAAAAGGAAGCCAGAATCTATAAGAGGTATCTGCATTCTCATGTTCATGGTAGCATCATTCCCAATAGCCAGTATATGGAAATAATCTAAGTGTCCATCAGTGGATACATGGGTAAAGAAAATGTAATATATGCATGTGATGGAATATTACTTGGCCTTTAAAAATTAACACCTTCCCATTAGCAACAACATGGATGAACCTAAAGACCATTATGTTAAGTGAAATAAACAGTCATGGAAGGACAAATACTATGTGATCCCATTCATATGACAAATCTAAAATAGTAAAACTCATAGAAGCAGAGAGTAGAATGGTGGCTGCCAATGGCTGGGGAGATGGGAAATGGGGAATTATCTTCAGTGGGTATAATGTTTCAGTTCTACAACATGAGTAAGTTCTAGACACCTGATGTACAACTTCGTGCCTGTAGTTAACAGTAGTGTATTTGTACACTTAAAAAATTAATAGAATAGAGCTTTTGTTAAGTGTTCTTACCAAAAAACAAACACAAGAAACATGCCTGGGTGGTTCCATCAGTTAAGTGCCTGCCTTCAGTCCTGGGATTGAGCCCCACATCAGACTCCTTGCTTGGCAGGAGTCTGCTTCTCCCTTTCCCTGTATCCCTCTCCCCTGCTTCCATGCGCTTTCTCTCTCTTTCAAATAAATAAATCAAGTCTTTAAAAAAAAAAAAAATGAGCATAAGAAAACTTCTGAAGGTAATGGATATGGTTTGACATGTCCATACACCCATGGTTTCATGGGTGTATGGACATGTCAAAACTCATCAGATTGTAAACATTAAATATGTGCAGTTATTTTGTATATCAATTATATCACATGTAATAAAGCAGTTTAAAAATTGAAAGGAAAAATGAAATAAAAGGTGTTAGTGTAAAAAAAGAAAAAGACACTGTCCTCTGCCCCTGCATAACCTATGCCATGACCAGGACCAGTCATACCTACCCTGGGGGGTTCCCATGTTGTGGTAATCAACATTCTCTACAATTCTACTGCACGTACTGTTCCCTTTTCCTTCTGGCAAAGTCAGCAATTGTGTTGCTTAATTCAACGTGTCAACTTGGCTAAGACACTGTACCCAGATATTTGGTCAAACACCACTTCAGTTGTCACTGCGAAGGTATTTTTTTTTTAGACAAGATTTACATTTTAATCAGTGGACTTCGAGTAAAGCAGATTACCCTCCATAATGTGGGTGGGCCTTATCCAATCAGTTGAAGGCTTTATGAAAGACTGACTTCCTCCAAGGAAAAAGGAATTCTACCAACAGACTGCCTTCAGATTCACGCTGCAACTTTAACTCCTCCCTGGGTCTCTAGCCTGCCAGGCTGGCCTGAAGACTTTGTGTCTGCCTCCACAATTGCCTGAATCAATTTCTTTAAGAAATAAACACACATGCATTCATACACACACACACACACACGTGCATACATTTTATTGGACCTGTTTCACTAGAGAACACGGACTAATATGCCATTTTTCTTTAAGTTTCTTATTTTGATTTTATCCAAAAACTCTAGCTGTTTATAGAAGTTTCTATTTTAGCCTAGTGTTTTTCTTAAAGAGCCACCCATACAATTCTTAATATTTTTATAGAGAATTTATTCACAAAACAAAGGTGTTGTGTTTTGTTTCCCTTATCTTGTTATGAAGCTATAAAATTAAAGTTAAAATTTATAAGTGATAATAATTTGCATGGAGGAAAACCTGCCTGAGATAACACCTATCACAAAAACAAAAATATCAAAGTCAATCAACTGGCATTACATGTCACACTTTAATTATCTGAGGAGGATGTTTATATGGAGCACTTCCAGTTTTACATGTGAAGTGACACGCTGCTTTAATTTCTAATTAATCCAAAAGCTGTCATTTCAAAACACCCATCAGCCATTCAACCATGTTAGAGTTGGATTTTTCAGGTTTGATTGTCGGTAGGCAACAGTTCAAAGATTCCTAATAAAAAGCAAAATAAGAGTTTTTTTGTGGAGATCTACTAGTATTCAAATAATTATAATTGTTAGGAGATTGCTATTGGATATACACCCATAATTTCCTGCCTCTGAATATTAATAAAAGACAAGGTTCACTGTGGATTTCAAAGCATCCCAGCTAAAATGACAACCTGAGAGCCTGGAAATCTAATTAAGTCTACTGACCCAAATGTTCCAGATATGCCATTGTTTATTTGCTTGTCACCATAGGCCATTAGATATATTCTTAGTGTGTGGGGACCTCTATATACATACACATATATAAAATGTCATATTTAAAGGAAGTAACAATTACATCAATTGTTACCACAAACACATAGAAAGTGTTTCCTCCCTGATAGTCACCGTCTTAAGTATCTGACATGTGTTGTCTCATCTAAAGCTCTGTATAACTCCTCAGGGTGGCTACTTTCATTACTCTTATCTTCCAGGTGAGGGAACCTGAGGATCCCAAAGCTGAAGAAATTACACAGCTGAAAACTGACAGGGAAGTGATCCAAATCTCAGTTTTCTCAGTGTAGACAGGGGAGAATAATAATAATAATAAAAATAATGGCCCCTGGATGGCTCAGTCAGTTAAGCATCCAACTCTTGATTTTAGCTCAGGTCATGATCTCAGGATAGAGCTCCAGGTTGGAGTTTGCTTAGGACTCTCTTTCCCTCTCCCTCTGTCCCTCCTCCCTCTCTCTCCCTCTCTAAAAAAATTAAAAATAAAATAATGAAACTCTTGCATAAAAGTAATTGTGTTTTATTAAACATTGTTTTGGATATTTTAACTGATTTCATCCTTACTACTATAACCCCCATTTTACGGACATGGAACTGTAGTAAAAAATGCAAAAGAACATGCCCAGGACCCCACAGTGAGTAAACAGTGAGGCTGGAATTAAAACCCAGGGATCTTGTTCCACGGCAGCACAACCCTCTTACCCATCATGTGATACGACAGTGATTCTTCAGAGAAAGACAAAAGCCTTTCAGAGGTGCCGCAACATCAAAACTATTTTAATAAGAATACTAAGATATTATTTGTCCTTCCTACTCTCATTCTGTCATGAGTGTTACACTGGGAGTTTTCCAGAGGCTGTGTGGTATGTGATATTGCTGCAAATTAAATGTGGAAAAAACCCATGAGAACCTGCAGTCCTTCTATTAAAGCAGCCATTAAAGAAATACTGCAAAAATGAAAAAGAATGTCATGCTTTGGGAAGAGATAGCTACTTTTTGCTTGAAAAATAATAGGTTGTGGGGCACCTGGGTGGTTCAGTCATTGAGTGTCTGCCTTCAGCTCAGGTCATGATCCCGGGGTCCTGGGATTGAGCCCCACATTGGGCTCTCTGCTCAGCAGGAAGCCTGTTTCCCTCTCTTTCTCTGCCTGCCTCTCTGCTTACTTGTGATCTCTGTCAAATAAATAAATAAAACCTTTTAAAAAATAATAATAATAGGTTGATAAATAATGGGTTTATGATTGTTCTTCCCTCTTTAAAGGAAATAGTAAATAAATACTAACTTTTTTCTGTTTCAATTTTTAACAGGGTAAATATTGATGAATATAACCCATAAATAAAAACTCTTTGGGGTCCTCAATAAGTTTTAAGAGTGGTAAAAGGAATGTCAGAAACCCAAAATTGGGAAATGGCTGCTATTCTGTACACTATGCACTTCAGTAATAGTGTCTACTCTTGGGGATGGGAGTTGGTTTGTAAGGATTAAATGAGATAACCAATTTTAAGCACATAACATGGAACCTGGCACATAGAAAATGTCAGCATGTGTCAACAGTTATTGTCATTGTTATTAGACAATGGAACATTCTGGAAGTCACACCATCAGTTAGAAAGCAGGGACTTCCAAAAAGCTCTAATTCTCAAAAACAATGTCGTAAGCTGCATTCAGTAATTATTTAAGAAACTTGATGACCAAATTCCCTTCCAGTGAGTAATAAAAGTAGCACAGAAAAGAGAACTGTCTGTAACTAATACCAAGAAGCAAGCTAATGGGGTATAAAGAATTCTGGACAGATGATTACGATCTAGATTCCAGGCCTGATTCTGCCATTACCTAAATTTGTCATCACAGGCAAATCACTTGAAGTGTCTGAATTACTAAATTCATATGTATAAAACACAAGAGTATAGCTCTCATCTACTCAACAAACACAAAATACCTTAATTTATATTAAAATGCTCTGAAAAGTATAAAATGAGAAAAGAGTTTCCTACCTTACTTCCCACACCAAAATAAATCCCAAAGAGAAACAAAATGTTAAAGTCAAAAATACAACCAAAAACTACTAGAAGAATGTATAGGAGAACATGTATATCATCCTAGAGTGAGGAGAAACTTTCTCCTACATTCTGATAAGTTTTTTTTGCCAGTGCAAACAATCTCTCCACCCCCAGTGGTCTCAGCCACTCCACCCACAGGAAATGACCTCTCCATTCCTCTGAAGGGACTAATCCTGAACTGCCTGAGGAAATAGTAATGGCCTCCCCTGAGTAGTTGCCATGAAAGACAATGCTAGGTCTGCTCAGCTGCCACCCTTCTTTACTTCCAGACCTGTAACTAGACTCAAGTCCCAGCAGGTCCCTAAAATGAGGTACAAAATGTGAGGAAGAAAACCATACTCCAAAAGAACTACTTAAGTCTTCTAATTTATTCAATCAGAAATCTGGGGAATATGTGTGGGGATGGATACTAAGGGTGTGGGATTATGGTGGAAGGAACGGAAAATAGGGTCAGACCAAATGTATTGTTATGGACTTCCTAGAAGAGATTCTACATTTAATGTTACATCTCAGGGAGTTAGAAAGGGTTCTAAGAGTAGTTATTTTTGAATGGTGAGATTGTGATCTTTTCCTAATGCTGATTTTATATTCCCTTTTTTTTTTTCTTAGTACAAAATGGATAACTTGCATAATCTTTTTCTCAAATAGAAGTGTATATGTAGAAATTACAGCACATTGGAGAAGAAACGTGCTTTTGACCAAGGCAGGTTGCACAAGCCCTGGTTTTCTCAATGACCTTTGTTCACAAAGACCTTTGGATAATAAGCAAGTCACTCAAACTCCCCAAGGCTCAGTTTCCCCAGTAACCACTTTATAAAGTTGTGATTAGGAGATAAAGTATTTTGAGGTCTTAACATGGTACCTCCATAAATGCTTGGTAGATGTTATTCTCATTATGATTATTATTTTCATCATTATCATTACAATTAAGGCAGAGTCTCCATTGTTTATATATACAGGATACAGGACATTTAAATATCCATATAGACCCATGGCCAAACTGTGCCACCCAGTGGGCTCCCTTTGTCCAAAGACCTAGACATCTGCCAGTGCCCCTCCAGAAGAAGAAATAGTCACCAATCACCACATTCCCTTGTTACTGTAGGGCATTTTTTATAACTCTGTAATACCTGTTAGTTGTGTACATCAAAGCCTAGTTAGCTTGTGGTTTACCTGTGCTATTAGGAAGTAAAAATGAATAATAATGGGAAAAGTATAAACATGGTGTTGCAAAGTATAAACAAAAACCCATAGCTATGTGGGCTAACTATGGAGTTAGCCACTTTTTGTAATGTCAGAAAACAATAACATTATGATATGTTATAAAAATACATAGATTGTTACATAATTTAAGATGCAATATATACTTTTCTTATAATGTAAAATATACAGACATTATAATAATAAATAATATAATATCAGAAATCAGGCATTTTTCCAAGTTCCAAGTAACTGACTTCCAAATGAAACTATGTACTGTAACATGCAGGGAACAGAATAATGTCATATTATACATATAGATCTGTATTTTGTGTTGTATACCTTTTGTTACATAAATAATGTTATTTTATATATAATCTAGAGATTATACATATAAAATAATATACACATAATCTCTAGGTTGTCAATATTTTTTTTAAAATGCAGGTACTAATAGTCATTTAATTATTTTGGTGTTGTTGACTTTTAAAGAAAATCAAATCATGTGAATTAAACCATGTCTGAAGAAGTGACTTACTCTGCTTCTAAAATATTAAACCAGTGATTGAAGATTCTCCTCTGATATCTTTGAAAGAATTAGGGAAGTTACGGGTGTGAACTGCTTTTGATTTCACCCTTGAGGGATCCTGTATGTCTCATCTTTCTAATGTGGGAAAGTATCAAAAAGGCAGAAAGCAGCAATTTTGCTAACAAGTTTTAGGTAAAAGGGCAAAGCTAAATTGCTGGGCAGATTATGTCTTCTACACTTAACTATAGTCACCTGGTAAGGGATATGTCTTTTAGATGAAAGTGTCATTTCCCAAAAGTTTCCTTCATTAATCCATTTGGTCTGCTGTGCACAGACTTGTATGATCTTTTCTAAATTCAAAAGAGCAGCTGGGCTGTCCATGTTAGTTTATAACAGGTCACCACTACTGGAAAAACAAAATTAGAGTGTGGGGGATATCAAAAAATAAATAAAAAGCTGTAACCTTTGCTGTAATGGAGAGTTCATATACAATGATACAGACTCTAACTAAACTAATCCTTACAGGTAAATATTCCAAGACCTCAAAGGGTGATACTGTCAACTCTTTGGGAGTCATTAACTTACAGGTGGGTTCTAAGGCTGTGCACAAGGGTTAAATTGTCCTCGATGGCAGCAGATTACACTACAGATTCCCAAAGTGCACCAGGGAATCTCCATATTTTGAAAGTGTCTTAGCTCTTAACTACTGATGAAAAACCAATTTGGATACACTAACTTAGGAAGTAAAAAATGACAAGCAAACGAACTTTTCGTAAACTAATCTGCAACCACCCAATGACATTTCAGCAAGACATCGAAGTACATAATCTTTACTTTCACGCAATTTTGCCATAGGCTGAAATAGCCGGATTTGAAAGAGGAAAGATTTAAACAGTACATCGGGGGGCACCTGGGTGGCTCAGTCAGTTAAGTGCCTGACTCCTGATTTTGACTCAGGTCGTTATCTCAGGGTCCTGAGATCAAGCCCTGAGTTGGGCTCCATGCTGGGCATGGAGTCTGCTTGGGATTCTCTCTCCCACTCTCCTTCTCTCCCGCCCTCTAAAAAAGCACAAAACAAACTGAGGGTTGCTGGGGGGAGGGGGTTTGGGAGAAGGGGGTGGGATTATGGACATTGGGGAGGGTATGTGATTTGGTGAGTGCTGTGAAGTGTGTAAACCTGGTGATTCACAGACCTGTACCCCTGGGGATAAAAATATATGTTTATAAAAAATAAAAAATTTAAAAAAAAAAAAAAAAAGTAAAAAATAAAAAGAATGATTCATCAGGTATTTTTGCCTTGGGATGACCTGTTTGGCTTTTTAATCGCTCAGCTGCCCCACCTAATTGAGCAGTGGTTTTGAATTATGAAACAATACTTCCATCTCAATCTCCAGTGACATATAAAATTGAGGGACAGAAGTAAACTAGCATCATGGACTCTATAATGGTATGACAAAGGTTAACATTATACATTACTGAACTAATTAGGCTAATTGCCTTCTCAGAAATCTAAATTTGAAGATACTATAAACAGTGGCAGTTTATTCCCATATAGCTAATGTTACAGATGGAGCTCAATCAGCAAATCCACAATGATCTCAGATTCAATCTTCAAGTTCTGGCAATATCTCTGGGCAAAACATTAGCAGACCTGCAGAATCTCAACCATGTCTCCTTGATAGTTTTTCAACTTTCATTGACAACATGGTCTCATGGCAATCATACTGGGAGAGTTGAAGATTCAGGAATTCTCCAAGTGACCTTTCACTACCAGAATGAGACTTAACCCAGGACCCCTAGGGCAGCTGTGAAACCTGCATTTTTACAAGCTACACATGGTTATTCTGATGTAAGCACACTGCTCAAAGTTCTATATCCAACTTTATCATCAAGTGTATTGGTTAAGATCAATGCATAATCGCTTAAAATGCCTTGATTTGCCAATCTATACAGCAGAAAAGTGACATTTGGATCTTCCTTTCCTCTAGAAATATTGGAAGGATGACATTAATGAAGTTATATTTTTGGAGGGAGGGGTGAACAGAGGGAAAGAGAGAGAAAATCTTAACTGGGTTCCATGTCCAGAGTGGAGACAAATCTGGGGCTCCATCTCACAAGCCTGAGATCATGACCTGAGGCAAAAATCAAGAATCAGATGTTTAACTGATTGAGCCACCCAGGTGCCCCAGTGAGGTTACATTTAAAATTTTAAACCTGAGGGTTATGTTTAAAAGAATAGCTTAATAGTAGTTAAAAGTAACAGGTTTAGCATTAGGAAAATTTGGATCGCAAACCAGTCTACAACTTATTTGCTGAACTGTGTCTCAATTTCATATATGCAAAAAGGAAATAATAACATCAACCTTGCAGTTATATGAGATTTAAAAAGACATATGCAAAGTGCTAGTCTCCTGACTGCCACATTAAATATACTCAATTAAAAAAAAAAAAAGATATTACTCTGGGGGACAAAGCTAAAAATTTGTTGGATTTTTGCCAAGAGTGAGAAATAAAACTACATTGTTATAGCCATACGACATACGTCATATGTCATTTCCTAGTATTTGGGGAATGTTTGTTACTGCTGTATAACCTAGCTCTCCTGATTGATACATAGGTCAATTGATGGAGGAATGTTTTGCTTTTAAATAAAGGAATTATTAGATACAGCTTTCTCTCTGACCTTTGGTTATTATGCACATTAAAGTCTTTAAGCAATGGACCATCTGCAAGGATGCCAAGCACAGAACTTCTACTTATACATATCACTTGCAGAAACAAACATGAAGAGCCCCTGGCAGAAATCTGCTTCTTCTTCTTTTTTTTTTTTTTAAATAAAGATTATTTATTTAGTTATTTATTTGACAGAGAGAGAGATCACAAGTAGGCAGAGTGGCAGGCAGAGAGGCAGGGAGGAAGCAGGCTCCCCACTGAGCAGAGAGCCTGAAGTGGGGCTCAATCCCTGGACTCCGAGATCATGACCTGAGCCGAAGGCGGTGGTTCAACACACTGAGCCACCCAGGCGCCCCAGAAACCCACTTCTTGCCAGATGTTAAATTTCATGTTTAAGCAGATGCCCAGTTGCTTTTATTTTCCAGGCGTAGTTGTTACTAGCATTTGCCAGGATGAGATCTTGCAACATCGTAAGAGAAAGCCTCTCTCAGCAACTCAAGGGCATGATGTTTGCAGCAATGCGTAGTCTCCTGACTGCACACATGCAAGAGTTTCCCCCTTCCCTGGGATTATAGTCTTTCTAGAGAGCAGTCTGTTCAGCTCAGATCCATCCGTGCTATGACTGTGTGAGACACCAGCCGCCCATTCCCTGCTTGTTTCCTGCACTGGCAGCTCTCAAGCCCTCCTCACAGAGGCTCAGAGGACTCCTTGAGTCTTGTCATGTCTGTCACAGATGAGGAGTTTGCACAGAAAGACGCTGATGTAACATGTGTCAGGAGAGAGAAGTAATGGTAAGAAACCAGTAGGAGTGAAGCATAAAGCCTTTTATTCTTATGGATAAACACCACATAGGAAGTAGAGCGGAGGGTGGAAGGAATACAGAATTTGGAGTCAAAAAGCAGGGATTTGAATCCCAACTCCTACATTCCTGCCGGAAATAACAATACCTGACATTTTGGAGCACTCTTTACACCCATTATATGCATCTTCCCATTTCATCTTCACAACATACACATGAGATAGCTGCCACTGGATTATTATGACCCTGGCTTTGTGGATTGCAGGACGGAGGGAAATGTAGGGTCTAACAATAGTGTTCCTTTCAGCCCATCAAACCATTCCTTTCCTTTTAAACTCATATGATAGCCAATTCTTCCGTCATCTATACAATGTACACCTACACTCTGCCGACTATATTCAGGAAGCTAGGAGTCTGAAAGGTCTGGGTGATTGATTTCTGGTACAATCAAGGAACGACGGGGTGGTTTGGAAAGCCCTCCTACAGAGCAGCACGGTGACATTTGCTAAAGGTGACATGTAAGACAACAGCATGTGCGTCTTCAACGGAATTGGGCACAACTGGAAAGAAAGAAGGCTTCCTCATTTACAGGCTGAGGTGTGTTTTTCAGTTCCCTTACACTGGGTTACATTTTCCTCAGGTATTTTCCTCCAAAACTGTTTCACGTAGATAAACATAATTTTGAAAGCTCTAAACATCTCATCCTCCCTCTTAGAAACCTTCAGCAGCCCCTTCATACTCAAAGGAAAAGGTCCATAGCCCTTAACAAGGTTCACAGAAAAGCAGTCCAAGGGTTCCCCCTAGTTTCTGCTGGTTTGCTACCCATCTCAGATGTTCCTAGCCTTGTTAGATGCATCCCACCCAAGCCCTGCCTTCATGCTCCCTATGTAGGCCTATTTCCAAATTTCCCCTTTTCAAAAGGATACCAGTCCTATTAGATTAAGGACCCACCTTATTCCACTGTGACCTCAATTTAACTAATTACACCTGCAATCACCCTATTTCCAAATAAGTTCACATTCGGAGCTACTGAGGCTTAGGACTTCAGTATATGAATCTCAGGGAATTCAGCCTGTAACATCATGCTTCGATTCTTACATCCAAAACTACCACTTCGGGGCGCCTGGGTGGTTCAGTCGGTTAAGCGTCTGCCTTCAGCTCAGTCATGATGCCAGAGTCCTGAGCTCACCCCCACACTGGGCATCCTGGTTGGCAGGGGGCCTGCTTCACCTTCTCCCTCTGCCCCTCCTCTCACTCATGCTCTCTCCCTCTCAAGTAAATAAATAAAATATTTCTTAAAAAACGACAATTTCATTTAAAATCATCTCTAAATTCTGAGGTGGAATATAAATTTCTCTCCTCTCAATTAACAAAGGTGATTTACAGGGCACCTGGGTGGCTCAGTGGGTTAAAGACTCTGCCTTCAGCTCAGGTTATGATCCCAGGGTCCTGGGATCAAGTCCCACATCAGGCTCTCTGCTCGGCAGGGAGCTTGCTTCCCGCCCCCCTGCCTGCCTCTTTGCCTACTTCTAATCTCTCTCAATGTCAAATAAACAAATAAAGTCTTAAAAAAAAAAAAAAACGCAAAGGTGTTTTACATTGAATGACTTCTGAATGTCTCATCCTATATCTCCTGATACTTCTGTTTCCTGGCTTATTCATCATGTATGCTTTCTCCTGTAGGTAGGATTTATTTCTTGTTTCTCTCCGTTCTTTTCTTGAACATTTCCTTGACCCAGTTGGTGCTTTATCCATGTTTGCAGAATAGAATTTAATTTAATTTCCTCCTTTGGTTTCTTCTCGTGTACTTATTGTTTCATTGTTTTCCTACAGGGAAGATGCAGCTGCCAACACCAGGGTAGTCATTCCCTGGTCACAGAGCTGGTCTGGGAACATGCATGAACTAACCGCATTCCTCAATACTTTGGCTGACATTTTGGAAGCATCAGTGTGTCACACAGATAGCATTTCTCACAAATAACACCCTTTCTAGAATACCAGGTTGGTATTTTACATAGGTAGTTGTATACATATAAATCTTTCTTTTTATTCTTGCTCCACTAGCCAAATGCTACTAGATTTACTGTTAAGAATTTGAAATTATCCTATTTCATCTGCTAAACCTGCTGCTAAAGACTTCAGATCCCATGGACCCAGTCCTGAAGCTTTAATTAGTCTATACTAGGTGTCATTGTGGACAACAAGGGAGTTTTTCTGTGGATAAAGATTGAAGAAGATACCAGAGACGGCCATTTCTAACAGGATTTCTTTTCCCTGAACAAAATGTGAACATTTAATCACAGATTTATGTAAATGTTAATAAATTTGTGATCAGGGACAAATCAACCACACGTTATAATAACCCAAAAAACAGTATTTAAATGCCTGCATCTAAAACCAGTATTTAAAATCAGTACTGAAAGACGAAAAGACTGAGCTGTTTGAAATGCCTCACATTTGCTATTATTTCTTGCATTTCTGTTGCTTTTTACCTTATCTAAGATTGCCAGCCTGTTTTATTCTCTGGTCTCCTTCTATCCCTCTCAAAGATTTCCAAGAGCCAGAATGGAGAGTTTGCTACATCTTTCTGCCACCTAGCTGTCCCAGACTTTCCTATTTGTGCAAGAAGCTTGTTGGTCCATAGAACCTTTAAGTAAGACATTCTCATACCTGACTGCATATTGGAATCACCCTGGGAGATTCTGAATGATGCTAATTTCTCAACCCCAGATTTTCTTATTTAATTCGTTGGGAAAAGGGCCCATGCACAAGAGCTGCTTTGATATTTTTAAAAAGATTCCAAAAAGCCTAACACTCAGCCAGTTAGTTTCAGGACCACTGAACCAACTTTAGCCTATGTCTCGAAACCAGTTTCTCAATGTGCGATCCACAGACTTCCCACATCAGCTGAAAATATTAATAAAAAGGGAAATATCCAGGTCTTATCCCAAACCTACTGAATCAGAATATGGGGACCAAGATCCAGACATCTGCTTCAAACACGTCTTAAATGATTCTGAGATCTTGGGAATTACTATTCTAAGTCAGTAGTTTCCCAATTTCTTTTGCAGGGGCTCATTTTTTGGGTTACTTTTCGTCATCAAGGGTAAGCCCTGTGAAGTTGTGATATGCCATGACACACTCTGTTGGTTGGCTTACTCAGCAGTGAATTCTAGTCTTTTTCTCCCTTTTTTTGTGTTTCACTGTAGATACAAAAAAAGCTAAATACCCACTTCTGTCAGCTCCCACACAGCTACTGGCAATGAGGCACTATGACCCAATTTGGAAAATAAGTTACAAGACACATTCACTAGTGGGACTGGGAAACTGGGTTCTTTATAAAAGGGAGTTGGGGGAAATTGGAAGGGGAGGTGAACCATGAGAGACTATGGACTCTGAAAAACAATCTGAGGGGATTGAAGTGGCGGGGGGTGGGAGGTTGGGGGAATCAGGTGGTGGGTATTAGAGAGGGCACAGATTGCATGGAGCACTGGGTATGGTGCAAAAACAATGAATACTGTTATGCTGAAAAGAAATAAAAAATAAATTAAAAAAAAAAAAAAAGGAACTTGTGCAAGCTGTAGGCTCCTGGCTTTAGCCCTTCCCTATCCTTTCTGCTTGGAAACTGGATGTGAGCCTGTCTTATGACTGTGGAAAGGCAAGTGTAAAGACAAAAGATGAGCACACTAGGGCTGACAAAGTAGAACAATGGAGTCCTGATCAATACTATCATCCACCACAGCTTTCAACATTCCTAACTGATAAATCACCCACCTTCCTAATCCATTCCAGAGAAAAACACAATTAAAGAAATATGACCTACTTAGAAATTCCCATTTGTCTACCTTCCCAAACATTTGATATCATCCAAGAATTCGTCTACAAAACAATGTATAAAGTCTTATACCCCAGTCTCCACCTCCACTTTCACCCTGTCTAATCCTAAATGTCTTTCATTCTACTGTCCTCCACCCAAAAGAAGAATATGTCACTGGCTCACCCTGTCCCACCATCTAGGTGCCTTGAGTCCTTCTCTCCTCCCATGATGTCCTTCGCTCTCTCTTCCCAACATGCTCCTCCTCTCTCTCCAAGGAGGACACATGCTCGTGAGTTGTTTCTGTTCTCTCTTCAGACTGAGAGGAGCAAGGAAAAGCTAAGCAGGGACCAAGGAATGGGAAAGCATGGATTGCTTCATACTGATGATCTTTAACCCCTCACACAAGGAAACCCAAATGTAAAAACACATAGACTTACTTGTTCTAGGACTGAAGGCAAAGGGGAGAGGGTAGCAAGCCTTTGCCCACATCCATCCATAAAACTCCAGGGACCCATTTTCAACCCAGGCTGCCCTTCTGGATCATCATTGGAGCTTTCCAAATTACAGACTCCTGACTAGTACCACCTGAAATTCAGATTCCATAGATCTGGGTGGGACTCAGATATCTGTGTTTAAAACTTTTGGGTGTCTGAGAAGATACAAGACTGGTAACCCCAGATCATAGAGGACAAGCTTGAAGAACAGAACAGAACTCTCAATGGAACCAGGAAGTCTTGTTTCTTCCTCTTGGCTGTGTTACATTTCAAGTGATTCAAACAATGACTAAGGCAATTTCCCAGCCCTCTGGTCACTGAGATTTTATTTTACCTAATTGGAAAGCACTTGCAACTTCACAAAAATGTGGGTTCCTTCTTAGATTCCTCCAGAATCTGTCTGACATAAATGATTTAGCACAAGGCAAGAGTAGCCTACTCATCTACTGTTTTTATACTAAGTCATGTTACTTTGTCCACAAATTGTTTATCCCCCACTTCTAATAGGCAACCTTATTCAATGAACAAGGAACAAATACTTCTCCAAGTATTGGAGATTGAAACTGTTTAATACTTTCACACATTTTCAGAACTGACAGAAATATAACCACCATAATTATGCATAGTAGTAGAGGCTGTGTTCAGCCACATTTTTTTACTTAGCATTCTATGCTTATCTGTTCAGAGAGATAACAGATGAAATATCTTAGTCTATTTCTTATTATAAAATTCTAATTATAGTGATGAAAATCCTTTTCCTTTTGGAAATGGTCTTGGCATCTCCAAATGCAAGATGAAATGGTCTGTGAATATCTACATGAGGTAATAGCAACGTGTCAAATGATATGTATCCTGTTAAAGGCTCTGATAAGAATCAGTGGAATTCACAGTCATTATATCATGGTTCATCTCCAATATGTCACTATTTGATAAAATTTTCCAGCATTTCCTTTCTTTAGGCTCTCCGTTTCTAAAATAAGGATGAACATCCAACATGGCTTCCAATCTCACCAGCATTTTGAGATACTGAATACTTTCGGGAGTGTAGCATGATTTTAGAAATGACTAAAGGAAAAGTATAATTTCCCCAGCTAAAAGATATTTGTCTTTAGCACTAGTTATTAGTTCATCTATTCAAGTGAAATGATTCTCCATAGAAACTGATCTTTCTTCATTAAACACGCTGAACCCAAATGAAATCGAGGCCTCGTAATTATCAGGGGGAAAGATAAATTGAACTGATACTGTTTCATAAGGCTGTCCTTTTCATTTATTTCCTGTGAATCATATGAACTTCAAGGAGATCTCACACCCATGCTTTTCATCAAGGAACAGGTAATGCGTTTAGAACTTTTTTATGACTCAGTCTAGGGAACACTATGATCTGGCCCCTGGGGTTTTGAAATAAACAAACTACTTTCTCATCAATATTGAGATAACTCCAAGAGAGGCTGAGAGCTCAGTTTCACTCCGAAAAGAAAAAAAGTAATGTGTATCACAGAGTCAAAAAAAAAAAAAGCCATTCTATCTATCTACTATCTATCTATCTATCTATTTATCTATTTATCTATCTAATCTACAAGATGATAGAGGTTTTCTGCCAAGGTGTATGGCACAACACTCATCTGAGCCTACAGGTCAGAAGGGTAATTCCCTTTGACACAGCAGATCCCAGGGTCAACTCTGAGAGGGAGGCCATAGATTGTTCTGCTACCTGTGCCTACAGTACAGATTCTCACTGTTCTCCTGATGCAGGCAGTAGATTACCTATTGTTTTATGTACCTACATCATCATGAAGGCACACTAAGAGTCTAACTTCAAGGTGAGCAATACTTGGGATCAGGTGGGGTTGAAGGGCAGGGGAACTGTGTCCTTAGTTGGTGGAACAACATGTGTGCCCCCCCACCCCCATAACCACCTTGTATGACACAGTCTTGCTTTTTCTACCATGCTCTCAGTATCGCTGTGCCTGTTGAGTTTATATGTTACTCTTTTTTAAAAACAGCGGTTTGGAAGGCTAATTAATATACAAGAAACTGTACATGTTGAACGTATACAGTTTGTTGAGTTTGGACATATGTATACACCTGTGACACCATCACTACAATCAGGGTAATAGATATATCCATTGCCTTCAAAAGTTTCCACCTGCCCCTGGTTTTTTTTCCCCCCCTTTGGTGTGTATGTGTGTTAAGAGCACTTAACATGAAATCTACCCTTCTAACAGATTTTTTAAGTGTATAATACAGGGCTTATTTTGGGCATATACCCTTTATAAAAATGTTGCTGGAACAAAAAACCACATTTGTAGAATGTGCTCAAGGAGAAAGACTGCTTCTCCTAATCTTCCCCTGGAAATGCATCTATCATTCACAGAATTTTTTTTAAAGATTTTTATTTGTTTATTTAATAGACAGAGATCACAAGCAGGCAGAGAGGAAGGCAGAGAGAGAAAGGAGGAAGAGGTTCCCCGCCAAGCAGAGAGCCCGATGTGGGGCTCAATCCCAGGACCCGGAGATCATGACCTGAGCCAAAGGCAGAGGCTTTAACCCACTGACCCACACAGGTGCCCCTCATTCATAGATTTTATATGATAACTAAATAATGCTATGACTATCCTGAGGAAGGAGAAATGTATAGGATATATTCTTCAAAATGTCTTTGTATAAACTCTTTGAATAAGCCAAGATCTAAGGTATATGGACCCAAAGTCATTTCCTTTCCCAGAGATTTTTTCTTACCTCCAAATTACATTCATCCTAATTAAGAAGACAGGTTTTTTTGTTCATTAGAAACAAGCACATATTACAAAAATGTCCAAATCTGTTCATAGCATCTTTTGAGGTCCCCCAATTCCATAAAAACCAGCTCGCATTTTTTCTACTTTTTTCCCAGCTATTCAAAATTTCTCAAAGCTTTCCCTCTCTCCAAAAGAGGAAATGGAGATTGGTCAGAGTAATAAAGTCTGTGCACATATGTCAAACTAATGCCCTTATTATCCTGATTACAGTACAAGAACAAATTCAAGCAGTCTCCCTCTCTGACTTCTGCTTTGGTGTTTGAATCTGGTCATCACATGCTCTCGGAAATTGTTCCATCTCTGACGGAGGTACATTAGGTTGAAACAGAGGAGGAAATTATTGCTTTGGTTCAAAAAATAAGTCTAAGTGGCGGGTCTAATAATTGTCAGGTAGCTAAAAGAAAGTAACCATTGAAAAAAAGGGGATTTTTTCAAAGGGGCTCCTGCACCCCAGTGTTTATAGGAGCAATGTGCACAATACCCAAACTATGGAAAGAGCCCAGACATCCATCAACAGATGAATGGATAAAGGAAATATATATATATATATATACATATATATATATTTGGATATATTTGGACAAATACATATATGGACAAAAATGTCCAAATCTATTCATAGCATCTTTTGAGGTCCCCCAATTCCATAAAAACCAGCTCGCATTTTTTCTACTTTTTTCCCAGCTATTCAAAATTTCTCAAAGCTTTCCCTCTCCCCAACAGAGAAAATGGAGATTGGTCAGCATAATAAAGTTATTATTATCCTGATTACAGTACAAGAACAAATCCAAGCAGTCTCCCTCTCTGACTTCTGCCTTGGTGTTTGAATCTGGTCATCACATGCTCATCATATATATATTATATTATATATATATATATATATATAATAGAATACTACACAGCCATTGGGAAAAAAAAATGGATGTCTTGCTATCTGCAACAACATGGATGGATTTAGAGGGTATTATGCTAAACAAAATAAGTCAATCAGAGAAAGACAATTACATGATTTCACTCATATGTGGAATTTAAGAAATGAAACAGAGGACCATAGGGAAGGGAGGGAAAAAAAAACAAGATTAAATCAAAGAAGGAGACAAACCATAAGGGACTTTCTTTTTTATTTAATTTTTTTAATTGTTCCAAGATTCATTGTTTACACACCACACCCAGTGCTCCATGCAATATGTGCCCTCCTTAATACCCACCACCAACCTCACCCATCCTCCCACTCCCCCCTCAAAACCCTTAGTTTGTTTCTCAGAGTCCACAGTCTCTCAAAACCATAAGAATCTCTCAATCATAGGAAACAACTAAGGGCTGCTGGAGGGGAGGTTGGGGAAGAATGGGGTAACTGGGTAATGGACATTAAGGAGGGTATGTGATGTAATGAGCCCTGGGTATTATACTAGACTGGTGAATCACTGACCTCTGCCTCTGAAACTAATAATACACTGTATGTTAATTAATTAAATTTAAATAAATAAATAAGAAAAGGAAAAGATTTTTGACTCTGTTTTCAAACTTGATCTCAGGCATGAAGAAATTTCGAATCAGTTTCAACCAAAAAACTTAGTTTACACAGACTGTGTTAGAGGCAGAAGGGGTGATATAAAGGCTAGAGAAAGTTTAATGGAGAAAAAGTTTATAAGAAAGGCCATGAACCATCTTGTGCATGTTCAATGGTATCTCATGTGTTGCCCATCAAAGTCACTTAATACATATTTGAAAAAAAAAAAGAATGTACTTAGATATCTCCCCACCTTGTTAAGAAGAACATAAGGTACTTTGGAGTTCATCTTAAGACCTTTTGCGTAGATATGATGAGCAAAAATGAGTTATGACTCAGTGCCTAACTAGAGGAAATGAGTCATAAGATGGTGTATTTGGCTCTTTGAGTTTCAGCATCACATTCAGCCCATCTGACACACAGTTTGTTTGAAAGTTGAGAAGTAAACTTCCTGAATACTATTTTTCTGTTAGTACATTCATCTTCCAACATAAAATACATTTCTTGATCTCATAACTTTGGATTGAACCTTATAATGAAGTTCACTCTCAAAAGTCAAGAGGTTTAGATTTTCTTCTATTTTTTTCCAAGTAAACATCTGCATTGATCATGGAACTTATTAAAATAATAAGAAACTCATAAACACAATTATATAATCTATGCTCTTTCCCTGTGGGGCATATAAATTCATATGTATTAAAAGAAGTTAAATTAACTATTTGAAAAACCCAATCATGGCAACTCTGCAGCACCCACATCATAAAATATACAACCTCAGGTCTAGAAAATGCTTCATAATTTGTCCAATGAAATAGAAAACATCAAATTTTTCATGCTATAGGGGAAAATAGTCTAAATTTCTATTGCATTTGGTTCTCTTATACCCATCCAAACACTTGGATTCATATTCATGATGAATAAATAATCTCTTTTTAAAGCAAAGTAAGACCATGAAGACAATGATAGTTTGTTATATTTTTCTAACTATATTGAGATATAACTGAAAATAAAATTGTACGTATTTAAAGTGTACAACTTGAGAAATTGATAAATGTATACGTTGGGTAATGATTATCATGGCCGGGATAATTAACACATCCATGATCTCAGTTACCTTTTGTGTGTGTGTGTGTGTGTGTGTGTGTGTGTGTGATGAGAATGCTTAACATCTACTCTCTTAGCAAATTTCTAATATACAATACAAGTATTATTAGTCATAGTCACCATGTTGTACATTACAGCTCCAGAACTAATTCATTTTATAACTGTAAGTCAGTACCCTTTGACTAATAGCTCCCCATTTCCCCTCTCCTATCCTTGAAAACACCATCTTCTGTTTAATGAACTTAACTTTTTTTTTTTTTTTAAGATTCCACATATGAGTGAAATCATCTCATGGTTGTCTTTATCTGTCAGGACCATTTCACTTAAAATGTCCTCCAGATTCATTCATATTATCACAGGTGGTAGGATTCAGCTCCTTTTCCAGGCTGGATAATATTCTATCTATCTGTCTATCTATCTACCTATGTATTTATTTCTATCACATTTTCTTTGTTTATTATCTGTTGAGAGACACTTTGGCTGTTTCTCTATCTTGTTTATGTGAATAGTGCTGAAATGAATATAGTGCAGATATCTCTTGGAAACCCTGATTTTTGCTTCCTTCACAAATATATCCAGAGATGGATTGCTGGATCATATGGTTGTTCTATTTTTAATCTTTTGAGGGACCTCCATTCTGTTTTCCATTATGGCTGTACCGATTTGCATTCCCACCAACAGTGTACAAGGATCCCCATTTCTCCACATCTTCGCCAACACTTGTTACCTATTGTCTTTTTGATAATAGAACTTCTAATAGGTGTAAAGTGATATCTCATTGTGGTTTTGGTTTGCATTCCAGGATGTTGGGTGATATTGAGTTACTTATTTTGTACCTGTCGGCCATTTGTATTTCTTCTATAGATAAACATCTATTAAGTTTATTTGATCATTTTTAATGAGATTATTCAGGTTTTTACCACTGAGTTGTTTGAGTTCCTTATATATTTCAGATGTTAACCTTTTAATGGATGTATGGTTTGCAAATATTTTCTTCTATTCTGTAAGTTCCCTTTAAACTTTGTTGATTTTTTCCTTTTCTGTGCAGGTTTTTAGCTTGATGGATTTACACTTCCTGATTTTTTTATTTTGTTGCTTGTATATTGAGGGTCATATACAAAAAAAAAAAGTCATTACAAAGACTTACATCAAGGAACTTGTATCTTAAGTTCTTTTCTAGGAGTCTTATAGTTTCAGGTCTTACACCATTACAGTATGAGAACACTCTGAATTTGGCTATATACTTACTTTTACCAATGAGTTTGATATTTTCATGTTTTCTTATTATTAGTTATCATCCTTTCATTTTAGCTTGAAGAACTCCCTTTAGCATTTCTTATAAGTAAGGTCTAGTGATGATGGACTCCCTTAGCTCATGTTTGTCTGGGAAAGTCTTCATCTCTCCATCAGTTTTTGTTTTCCCTAGGCAATGCCCTGAAGGAAGGTGCTGGTCACAAATAAGGAAAGAACTAACTGCTGAAGCTTTATGGAAATGGAGAATTTCTGCTAGGAATTAACGGGCAATATTCTAGAGTGACATCAATAAGATGGCAAAATAGGAGTTTTCTACCATCACCTTCCCACAGAACGTTACTTTCAACATTCACTCACAGATAAGAGTAACTTTGTGGTAGTTAGGAATCCAGCAGAGGATACTCAGCACACCACTGAAACCAAAAAATCTGATAACAGATCCATTGAAGAGGAATACTGAGGTGATCTGCATGGCTGAGAAATTGGGAGAGGCTAGGAGAAATAATACTAGCAGCCAAAGACTCTACAAAATTCTAAACATATACCTTCTTACCCAGAATCTCTTCATATAACTACGATTAGGTATTTTTTAGTCTCAATCTAACTGATGCAAAAGTTGAGTATCAGAGAGTTAAATGCGATCTTGGTCATTAGCTAATAAGGGATATATCTGAACTTGGCACATAGATCTTTTGATCCATGTCCCACACACTTTTTACCATCAATTACTGCCATATAAGGTCCTAAGTATAATTGGAAAAGGAGAGAAAATTTGGCTTCAATATGCAACATCAAACACTGAGTATATTCACATTTATTTAAAACCCTTGATCAACCATCATCACCTAAGGGTGTTGGCAGAATATACAAGCTACTTTTGACAGGTAATCAAATAAATTCTCAAGATTTTCATTTTCCATTAATGATCTTCATGCCTTGATATCCCCTGAGAAATGTAACCTCATCTGATATAGAAAAGAAAATGATAATGACTCAAAGATTCACTAATATTTTAAGGATTTATTTATTTATTTTAGAGAGAGAGAGAGAGTGTGTGTGTGTGTGTGTGTGAGTGTGTGTGTGTGTGTGTGTGTGCAAGAGCTTTGAGTTGTAGGGGCAGAGGGGAAGAGAGAATCTCAAGCAACTCTGCACTGAGGGTAGAACCTGGCATGGGGCTCAATCCCACGACCCCAAGATCACAATCTGAGCCAAAACCAGGAGTCAGTTGGATGCTTCATCAACTGAGCCACACAGATACCCCAGATTCACTAATTTTTTATACTAAAGATCCACTATCTTGAAAGTATTACAGCATTTATTTAAACCAGATGTTAGCAAATTGGCCTTTTCTGTGAGAGATCAGTTAGTAAATATTTTTGGTTTAGTGGGTCATATAGGCTCTGTCACAACTAGTCAACTCTGCTGTTGAAACATGAAAGTGACCATAGACCATATTTAAAAGAATGTGTTCCCATAAAACTTCATTTTCAAAAACATATGACAGGTCAGATGTGGTATACAGTAATAGTTTTCTGGCCCTTGAACTAAATTATCACAGGGGATTTTATATTTCCTACTTTACATTAATGCAGGCAATAATGAGGAAATGAAAAATACAAAATGGTAAATCTTAGACATGAGAATGATTCATATAGGGCTTTAACTTCTCAGAGAATAACATGTTAAACATTTTCCCTCCCTATTTACAACTGATAGTAATGTCTTGGACTGGTAGATGGGTTCAAAATATATTTTGGAGGAAAATCAATAGCAAACAGAACTCACTAATGGGTCAGTGTAACAGAAGAATCAAAAGATGACTCTAGACATACCAGCATAAGTAAATGGTGATGCCATTTGTTGAAATGGGAAGGACTGGCAGGAGAATATTTGGAGACGAGGGGTAGAATTAAAATTTCTGTGTTGAAATGTTAATTTTGAAATGTTATGAAACATCAAAAAAGAACTGTCAGTTAGGACTTCTTGAATGTACTCAGAGAAGGGGTTTTGACGAAAAAGATAAATGTGGGAGTCATCAGCTCATCGATGGCATTTAAAGCCATGGAAATGGATGAAATTACCTAGGCAGAGAATGTAGAAGGGAAAACAAGAGGAGGAAAGATCTTGATGTACTTTCTGAATCATCCAAGAATGAACTAATCATGTTCAGCTTAGTTAACCAATGCTAAGAGGACTTTTACTGTACTCTCAGTCTGGATAAATCTATAATTTGTGGGTGGTAATAAATGCACATTTCTACTCCCCAAGTAGTTTCTGTTTTCAAACTTGCTCAACCACATAGCCCTTTTCCAAATAAATATCTTGGGGTTTCTGTTCATCTAAACAAAATTTGGGGAATGCTATACAAGATAATAATGACTAGGGTATTGTATTTAATTTTTTATAAATTCTTTTTGTCATACTTACCACCTGTAGTTTTCTAGTCAAAGAGATAATATTAGCTTTTCCAGTATAAAGAAAAGAAGCAGATTTCAAATCTCTGCTATTGAGACTTCTGCTATATTTTACTTCTATCTGCCTAATATACTCAGGGCATTCCTTCCTGAGGTATTACCCACCCAAAGATATAGGCACATTCCCTGTGATTTAATCATGTGGAGAGAATAGCAACTAACAGAGTGGATACTTTCTTGTCATCTGCTCAAACATTTGTCCTTCTCTTATGCAAGAGCACGCTCTATTTTCAGGAAGTCAATGGGAAAAAAAATTGAGAGTGTTCAAGACAATGGATTAGTGGAAATAGCATTCCATTTTCAGAGGAGTGGGGAAAGAGGTGGGTGTACTTCAACTTCTGCTAAGGTTGAGTGGCTCCTATCAGACTGACCCTCCAGTAAATAACAACTATAAACTCTGGACAAGATATAAAAATACCCAACTAAAGGTACTGGAGGGTGAACAAAAGCAGGCAGAAAATGGAGTGGAGACAATATTTATTAAAACGGACACTGGGTAAAATTCCAGTTTTTATAACATTCTGGTGGAAGGCAGTCACGAGGACAAAAGAAGTGAATTGATACTTGAGCTACCACCTACTACAGAGGAAACAAAAATTGTCAATTTCAGCTTAGCCAAGTTACCAGCCTGATTTTTTAAAGACCTATAGTCTTCAAATGAACATAATAGAAACAAAAGTTTCTATAAAATTTTCTACAATGTTGAGGATACAATACAAAATTGCTCAACATACAAATAAATAAGGAAACATGGACCATTCTCAAGAGAAAAGACAAATCCTGAGACAACACAGGTGTTGGGCAATTGGCAGGCTAGGATTTTAAACCAGCTGTTACAATTAACGCCAAGGATAGAAAGGAGAATATTCTCATATTATGTGAAAACTCAGATACCTCAACAAAAAAAAAAAGAAACTCTAAAAAGGAATCAAATGCTAGAAAATGCTATTTCTGAAATTAAAATGTTGCTGGATGAGTTTAGCATCTGAGTGGAGATGACAGAGAAGTCAGCTAACTTGAAAATAGATCAATAGAAACCATCCAATCCAAAAAAAGAGTAGAAAAGTAGAAAAAATTAAGAAAGGAACAGAACCTTAGGGACCAGTGGGACAATATCAAAAGGCCTACAATGTGTACAATTTGAGTCCCAGAAGAGAAGAGAAACTGTAGGGGGAAGAAAAAAAAATATTTTAGGAAATAATGGCTGTAATTCTTACAAATTTAATAAAAGCCATAAATATACAGTGTAACACCAAGCAGTATTAATACAAAGAGATCTATACCCACACACATCACAGTCAATTTGGTGAAAGCCAAAGATAAATTTCTTAACAGTAGACAAAGAAAAGCAATACACCGAACATAAAGGAAAAAAACTCGAATGACTATTGTCTTCTCATCAGAAATAATTATTTTTAAAGTACTGAAAGATTTTCTTTAATAGTCAATGTAAAATCTTATCTCCCGCAAAAATATCTTTCAAAAATCAAGGTCAAATAAAGAGATTTTCAGGTAAGAGGATATTAAGAGTTCACAATGTCCAGACTCGCACTAGTAAAAATGCTAAGGGACATTCTTCAGGCTGAAGGGAAATGAAACCAGATAGAAACACAAATCTTCAGGAAATAATGAAGAGTGTCAGAATTGGGAAATATTCAAAAAAATATAGAAAAACATTTTCCCCTTAATCTAAAAAAATACATATGAGTATTTAAAGAATCATACTGATCCAACTATTTGAAGCTAGACTGAATTTTTCATTTTCCATCTAAAATGAAAAACGTTTTATTTTAACATTTTTCATGCTATCAAGCTTAGATCTTAAAAGGTCATCAAATTTTTCCTGGCATGAAACTGACATTTGTATATAATGTGGTGATTATTTTCTGAGGTTAAATATATATTTTTTTTATCAACATTTACTTATCACATTAATTCTATTTGGATTTTCTCCCCTTTGTAGAGAAATGTGTCTGGAGTTGATAAGCTTAGCAGGCTTCTAGCCTAATAGGATTATTCTCAGAACATCTCTTAAAAGAGAGACATTTTCCTAATGGGCTTCTATTTTGAGAGATTTCGTATTGCTAATCCATGAACTCCCTCCTGTATAGTTAGAATTCCTACATTCCTGGAAGTGTACTTCATTCATTAAGTCTGCTAATATTTCGTTGCAATAAAGTTCAAAACATGTTTAGAAAAAGGTAAAATTCATAGGGAAAAGCAATTAAATCATGTCCCCCAAATTACAACGTAAAACTCCTCCAAAAAGAAAAGCATAATTGAAAAATTAGGTTTAAAATGCCTTCAAAGGCTGAACAGGGAAAGGACGCTGCGTTCGATTAAAAATCTAGAGCAAAATCTCAACATAAGGTCATCAAAGTCAGACTCAGATTTTTAAGATATTTTCTATAAGTAAAGAAAAAATTTATTTTCCCAATTTTTGCATTTGTCTGCTGGACAGTTGCTTGCTCCATCATTGCCTCAAGGAAAATTAAACTCTCCCTCTTCTGTCTCAAAGAATTTTCCTCTCCTCACTTCCCATTCCTTGATACCACCATCTCTTTGTCTCTAAAGTTTTAAGCCTAATCATTATCTTTGGTTTCACTCTCGTCTTTCATAAAAGGTATTCCCCTGTCTTGACAATCTTTTCATTGCAGTTTCTGAAAGCTAACATTATCTTTCCCTTCCTCTGGCCTTCAATCTGATTTAACTTGAGCCAAGAAGCCTGGGTTCAAGGACAAAAAATATAAAAGTGAAGAAGGTAGTGTCCATACCTTAATAATAACTGGTGAGTTTTGAGCATTTAGATTCATTCCTCTCATTCTTACTACAACTCTATGAAGGAAACATGATTATTATCCTAGTTTTAGAAGAAGATGAACACAGAGAGAAATTAAGTACCTGCCCAGGTAACAGATATATGTACACTATGAAGTGGGGCCTAGACTGTATCAAGCCCAAGTCTACAATACACATCTTAACTGGGGCAAGAAACACCTTCCAGGGGCTGACACAGAGGCTACAGGCAGCTTGATGACATCCCTGTGTCTCAGCTCCAGGGCAAGTCCTTGAAAATCAGTTAAGTTCAATGTGCAAAAACACAGTGGTCACAGAAATGTGTGCCAGAGGTCAGTCCCTGGTCTATTCTGATGTGCTCTCCTTCACCCCCAGCTTCAGAGGATAGATAAAAATGGAATCTATCCTGGCTAACTGGTGATAGTTTAGCCAATTTCTCAGGGGAAGACCCATTTGGAACACCAGTGGGTTCAGCTTCTGCTGAGGTGGCCCTAATTATTTATAGCTACCCTTCCCTCTGTCACTAAGACCATCCTCTCTCCATAGGAAGAAGTATAAAATGCATGAAAAGCAGAGTTTAACGAGAAATGGCCCTGCCAGCTCTGGAAGAAGATAAAGGGAACAGTTCCTGTTGAAAATACCCATGTCACGATCAGAAAGCTGTTCCTGCACGAACCTGCAAGTACCGAAAAGGAAGGGCCAAGAGAGAAGAGAGAAACTCTAAGGCTGCCAATTCTGCCCATGATGGAGCCTTTGCTTTGCTTTCTGGAATGAACCTCCATTCATTCACCATGAAGATGAATGAAATCATCTTCAACTGTGCCTGCAACCTGGGGTACTGGAACACTGTTCTGATTGACCTCTTAGCACAGATTGGAAAGAAGCTCCCAGAGACTGGGCTGGATAGCCTGGAAGAGTAAGAGTATTTGCTCTTTTTGAGACTCCCGGAATATCTCATCCAACTGTTGACTTCGTCAGTGAAGTCTGTACGTGGCTTTCAGCCTGAGGCATGGCTGAAAGGGCCACACACCTGGGGGAAATTGGCAGGACTGGAGCTTTTACACCTGTCAAAAGCCATACTGGTGGGCACAAGAACAGAAATTTGTTTTTTAAATTGAACATGTTGGCCAAATTAATCCCATTAAATAAGTGACATCTCATTGAGGAAAACTCATTAAAAGAAGGATGCTGCTACATTACAATTCCTTCCCTACCATAGAAATCTTAGGAAAACAAAATTTTTGTAAATGTCATAGAATGTCCGAGATAGGGATAATCTTAAAGATTACAGTCCACCTTAGAGATCATCCCATCCAACCATCTTATTTTGCCAATGCTTGGTGTAATGAGAAAAAATTCATCAGAATATGTGGATTACCTGAGTTTTTTTTTTTTAAGCTGAAACATATAATACATGAAATATATAATATCTCTAAGATGGTTTATGAAATAAAATAATTTTGATGACTTCTTTTAGTCCCTTAAAATAAACCTCATTATAATCTAATCCAAAGCCTCTTCTAAGGATAACTTGTAAGAGTTCATTATGTAAAGTTCTAATTTATACTATTCCTGTGTTGACGCAAATGCCTCCTCTGGCCAGACTGAAATTCTCTCCACCACTAGAATAAACTTCATAAATCACTTTCTTTCTAAGCCCTAACTCATTCTTGGTATGTTTTCTCAGGTTTGAATCCACTGCCTTCCCTTTATCACTAGACACATCTTGACTTCCTTCTCTCTGTGTACTTATCTCTCCATTGAACTTTTAACACGGCAGAAGTTCTTGTTCCTCAGGTTTTGAGTTTCCAATGTCAATCAGAGTTTTGAAAAACTAGGCAAAGTTCAGCATGAGACACACTATCACTATTCCTAACGACAATAGCTAATATATGGAAAGAGCTTAGTAAGTTGGACAATTTATGAAGTGGATGACCTCGTTATTATCATGACACCTGATGTTGTGAGGAGATTAGTGATATATTAAAACTTCCATATCACAAAAAAAAAATAGGCTTAGAGTTAGGAAATTTGGTCCAGCTCACACCAGTAGAATATCAGTCCCCACAGTCTGATATCAGAGCCCTCTGTCTTGATGACTATGCAATCCTGCCTATGAACCTGTGATAGACCATGGGGAGAAACAAAGCTGGAAACTAATTTAGGCCTAGATTTTCTGGGGGGCTTCAAACATTGTGTTGAGGAGCTGCATAGGAAAGGGCCACCTAACCCAGCCTGAGAGGCCTGAGAAATCTTACACATGAATTGCCCTCAGAGCTGAGTTTTGAAAGAAAAGTAGGAGTTCGTACAGCACAGGTATTCTTCAAGCAGTGGGAAGAACATAGAGAAAAGAACAGAGATATAAAAGAGCACGGTGTATGTGGGTATTAGATAAAATATAAGGATCATTATGTAGGTAGGTTGGTGAATAGATGGCTGAATTCATGGATAGACGGATGAGTTTTGATGGAAATTAATATTAGAGAGGAAGGTGAACTACTTCAAGAGGTAAATGTTCTAAATGCTTTACATGCACTTGCCCCTCTCACAGCATCTCCGTGGGGCAGAAGCAGTAGTCATCTTCATCCTCATCCCAGGATCTGAACCCAGGCAGCCTGGCATCATAGTCTGTGATCTTGACCACTACACCAGCTAGCTCCTCATATGCGTGCAGGTTTGGGTATCTTCTGTCCTAGGGCTTAGGGGCCACGTTGGTCATTTTCAGCTGTGTGAGTCTGTGACATATAATATTCTGAGCTTCAGCAGGAAATGCAAATAGTTATACATACCTAGAGGGTTGTGCAATTAAGTTATTTAAAGCACTTAGCCCATAAGAGAACTAGTATTAAACAAGTACCACGGCCAGTCTAACTGAAGTTTAATATTCCCCCTGGGACTTTCTTGCCAGCCTGGAGATTATGCAGAGAGGTACAAATGGTTCTGGTTGCCCCCTTACCACCAGCAAACTGGCTAGCTGACAGCCACTCAGATATGTATCCACATAGACTGCTTTCATGGAAAGAAACTATGAAATGAAGGTTTTATATTCAGTCAAGATGTCTTTTGTCTATCAGGACATAGAAAACAGGTTTTTTCTTTTTTAAGATTGTGTTTATTTATTTGAGAGAAAGAGAGCATAAGTGGGGAAGGGCACAGGAAGAGGGAGGAGCAGGCTCCCCACTGAGCAAGGATCCTGACAATGTAGGGGCTTGATCCCAGGACCCTGGGATCATGACCTAAGCAAAAGGCAGACACTTAACAACTGAGCCAACCAGGTGCCCTAGAAAACAGTTTTCAGTGTGGCAGAACTCAGGTACATTGTACACATATCCCCCTCCTGAGGATCTCCTGGAAGATGAGCTTCACCCAACCAAGAGATAATTAAGTAAACAACAGAAAAAGAATGGATGGTGAGCATTAAATATATATAATTGTAGATTTAGGACTCAGCAACCATGAGAACAAAAGAAAGAAGAATGATATTTAATTGTTGTACGTTCTGGCAAGGTATAAATCATGCAATTAAAACATCAGGAGACAAGAAAGAGGTAAAGAGGAAAGAAGAGTGAGTTCACTGATTCATGAATGGGCAATTGGTGGGTGTCATGGGATAGAATTAAAAACTCACAAACCAGATAATAAAGATCAAACAAGGAAACATGGGCTGGAAACATTATTAAAAGGAACTAAAAAAGATACCCTCCCCCAAAGAAGTACAAAAATAATTACTAAAAAAAGTAGAAAATGTAAGTACTAGAAAAAATAAAACCTTCCTAAATATGAAAAGCAATTTAAAAAAAAAAAAAAAACACATCCTGTAGAGAATAAGCCACAAAAAAATACAATACAGGACACAAAGTATTTATAAAATAATTTTTAAAAGACCAAATGCAAATGTCATACCAATAAATGTGCATGGGCTTTATTCACCTATTATAAGAACAGAATGTCTCAGTGATGCTCACAATGCAAGACTCAACTGTATGCTGTATTCAAGAGATGCAACAAAAATAAAGTGACTCAGAAAGGTTGAAAATGAATGGATGGGCAAGGATAAATCAGGAAAATGAAAATAATAAGACATCAAGATTTCAGATTGTTATGTATCAAATAAATAGAATTCAAGCCAAAAGTCATTAAAGGTAACAAAGGACCATTTTAAATACTAAGTGTTAAAATTCACGTAAAGTTCAAACAGTTGCGAATATCATGCATCAAAGGAAATAGAAACTACCTTTATGAAACAGAACTTCAAAAAAGAGAAATAAGTAGAAACATACTAAAAACAGGAGACTTTAACACACCACCCTCATGTCAAGATAGATCGAGTAGACGATAAACAAAGACATAGAAGACCTAAAGAACATATTTAATAAGACAGATCTCATGGATTTTTGCTGAACTTTGACCTGATAAGAAAGAACGCACTTTCCTCTCAAGCACACATAGAATGCTTACAAACATGATCAAATATTAGACCATAAGGAAAAAATAACAATAAGTCACATAAAATTAAAAAAAAACCTCTAATGACAACACAATAAAATTGACAATTATTAATAAATATTTTTTAAAAAGCTAAAAGTCCCTCCAACCCCCAGAAATTTAAAAAGTACTATTGAATCTATCACAGGCCAAAGCAGACAAAGGAGACATGACAACAAAATGCAATATGATATCCTGCATTGATTCGTGGAACAGAAAGAGAACATTAATGGGAAAACTGAAGAAATCCAAAAAAGTCCAGAGCATAGTTCACAGTAATATACAAATGTTGGTTCTTAGATTGGACAGATGTATCATGATCGTATAAGCTATTAACAAGAGGGGAAACTGGCTGAAGAGTATTTGGGAACTCCATGCTATCTTTGCAACTGTTCTATAACATAAAATTATTTCAAAATCAGAAGTTTGCTTTGAAAACTTTAAATTGAGAAACACTTCTATCAAATAGCTATTAAATAAAAGGAAATATACAACCAACATAGCAGCCCTTCTAAAAATTTTTTTTAATTTATTATTTTCAGCATAACAGTATCATTATTTTTTCACCACACCCAGTGCTCCATGCAATCCGTGCCCTCTGTAATACCCACCACCTGGTACCCAGACCTCCCACCCACACCCGCCACTTCAAACCCCTCAGATTGTTTTTCAGAGTCCATAGTCTCTCATGGTTCACCTCCCCTTCCAATTTACTCCAACTCCCTTCTCTCTAACTCCCCATGTCCTCCATAAATTATTTTTAATGCAGATATTTATTAATTACTCTGTAAGACATGACCAAATGGGCCTACTCATCATTCATAGAATCTCTAAAATACATAAGGCTTTCTAGAGTCCATAGACCAAAACCAATGCTAAAAGTCATACTTTTAAAGAGTTATGATGGCAAAATTGAGTGCTTGAATGCTTTGATAATTAACCTGAGCTACAGGCAAGGGTAATCCAAAGAAGACTCACAGTCCCTTTTTAATCTTTATGATGACTGAAACACTGCAGTTCAGAATGTATGGGATATGTTTAAAGCTGTTTGTAGGAGAAAATTTGTAGTCTTACACACTTCATCAATACATAGAAAAGAATGATAAGATAAGCTAAATTCCAGACTCAAAAAAGCCAAACAAAACAACCATCAGTACAGTAACAAAGTACACCAAAATATAACACAAGGAAAGAAGTAATATGAAAGCAAATTAATGAGAAAGACAACAGAAAAACAGCAGATCTAACTAATAAAACAAGATATGAATTTTTTTTAACAACAAAGTAAACAAAGCACTAGCTAACTAAATTGAGGGGGGAAACCAAAAAAGGCAAAAATTCACAAAATCAATGACATTGAGGGAAACAAATTCATTGAAACCGAAATTTTTTTCTTTTTTAATAAGACTACTTTGCAGACCTCTATACAAATACACTTGAAACCCTGGATGAATGGATAATTCATCCATATCCTAGGAAATATGTTTTCCGAAATTGACCTGAGTAGATGCAGAGTTCATAAAGATAAATTTCTATAGAAGAAACAGAAGGTTCCTAAATCGCTTGTATAAATTAAAATTTGAAAAATAAAATAAATAAACTTTAAGAAAATTTTAAACGATGGAGAGGGGAGGCGAGACCACCTATTCTGCAATTCTTCCATTTTGATTTAATTTTTTCCTGTCTGTTACTCTCTTCTACTATTTCCCTCCATTCATACAAGTCCCTGTTCTTAGGTTGAACACTGGTTCAGCAAGAATTTTCTTATGTCAACTTCTCCTTGGAGCTCCAGTTCATTTTAAGAGACCTCTAGTAACTTCATCAATAATGTAATTTCAGTTCATTTTTCTTATACCTAATCCCAAATGGTAAATATACCTTTATTATACCCCTCCAAAAAAACCTTATTCTTGCTTGAAATATTAATTTCTTTATTTTTTTAAGATTTTCTTTATTTATTTGACAGACAGATCACAAGTAGGCAGAGAGGCAGGCAGAGGGGGGGACAGAAACAAGTTCTCCGCTAAGCAGAGAGCCCAGTGTGGGGCTGTATCCCACGACCTGAGCTGAAGGCAGCTGCTTAACGAACCAAACCACCCAGGTGCCCCTTGAAATATTAATTGCTTAAAGCCAAGGAGAAGAAAAAACAAATTCCAGACAAAAGATTTGGCTTTAAATTTGAAACAGGTACTTTCACAGTGAGACTTGACAAGTGTCTTGTGAATTGTCTGAACTAAAACCTGTCACATTTCTTTCTGAACTTCTATAGGAGTCATCTCAGTGGTCTGATCTCTCCCCTCTGTAGCATTTATGTCTCTGTTTTATGAACCAGTAGGGCAGTGGGTCAAACAATAGATTCTTTTGGTGATTTCCCTACTTTTGCCATCTCTGAAGATACTACCATCATGGTCAGACTGTTCTGTTTTCTCTGAATTCCATCAGGCTTCCAGCTACTTTCATAATCAACACTAGTGGAAATTATTGACATGAATAATCTAAAGTTGTAAACACTATGGTGTGTTATGCCTCCATCAGAAAGGATGAATACCCGACTTTTGTAGCAACATGGACAGGACTGGAAGAGATTATGCTGAGTGAAATCAGTCAAGCAGAGAGAGTCAATCATCATATGGTTTCACTTATTTGTGGAGCATAACAAATAGCATGGAGGACAAGAGGAGATGGAGAGGAGAAGGGAGTTGAGGGAAATTGGAAGGGGAGGTGAACCATGAGAGACTATGGACTCTGAAAAACAACCTGAGGGGTTTGAAGGGGCAGGGGGTGGGAGGTTGGGGTACCAGGTGGTGGGTATTAGAGAGGGCACAGATTGCATGGAGCACTGGGTGTGGTGCAAAAACAATGAATACTGTTACGCTGAAAAGAAATAAAAAATTAAAATTAAAAAAATAATAATAAGTAAAGTTGTAAATAATTTGCATGGTTCATGCTGAATTAGTCATTCTTATTTTAATGAGAATAATAAAATGCGGAATGACCTTTGTTATCAAGTGATAATTAAAACTACTGCTACTTGATTATTCCTTTTTCTTGAATTTTCTTGGGTTTTGTTGAGCCAGACTGTTAGGAAATAATGTTAATCAGACCAATGCTAATTTTTCATTTATAAATTTGATGATATCAGCAGAAGTTCTTTTCACTGTCCCCTAAAAATGAAAAGAAAATCAAGCTTTTCTTCTAGAAGGGTTGTAATGAATGTACAGATAACTCTGTACAGAAGTCAGATGAAATTGTATCTGTTTAGTTTCAAAGAAAAAAATGCAATTGCTTATATATTTTTTCTGAAATATTCTCAATAAAATAAAAGTTGAAAAATGCTAGCAAATATTCTGTTTGTTTGTTTTTTAAAAATTTTATTCATTTATTTGACAGAGAGATCAAAAGTAGGCAGAGAGGTAGGCAGAGAGAGAGGGGAAAGCAGGCTCCCCGCTGAGCAGAGAACCCGATTGGGGGCTTGATCCCAGGACCCTGGGATCATGGCCTAAGCCGGAGGCAGAGGCTCAACCCACTGAACCACCCAGGTGTCCCAAATATTGTGGTTTTATCCTTCATTTTCCATGGCTTTCATCAGTTTCCTTCTTTTTGTGACTTCTCTTCCTACTAGAGCTTCAGACAAATTTTTTCATCATTATTTCAGGTTAAATTCAGTTGGGAAGGAAGTGAAAGAAGCAAGGGAATTGATAAGTACCAAAATTCAATTCAAATGAAACTCGCTTTTGCATTTTTCAACCTTCAAAGAAGAATTACAGTTAGGTATGGGGGTACTTTGTTCTGTTGCATTATCAATGCCCACTG
Source organism: Mustela putorius furo (assembly GCF_011764305.1). NCBI lineage: Eukaryota > Metazoa > Chordata > Mammalia > Carnivora > Mustelidae > Mustela > Mustela putorius. The sequence continues at coordinate 27,033,251 of NW_025421341.1, forward strand.
ACTTATTCAGCAAGTATTTCTTACATGCCAACCACTGGAAGGAATGTTGCTGGGCTCTGGGGATACAATGGTGAGGTAAACAAGACAGAGACCCAGCCCCCACAAAGTATAGAATCTAGTCAGGAAGACAGATTAATTAAATAAGTAAGCAATGGTAGAGGCAAGAAAGGAAAGAGGGGTGACATGATAAGCATATACTACAGGGAGATCTAGAAATTCTATCAGGATAGGAGAAGGCTTCTCTAAGGACATGACATTGTAGTTGAGAGCTGAGGAAGGGTATATGGTAACTAGGCACGAGAGTAGGGGGTGGTGAGGGTAATCATGTAGGGGAATGGACTATACCCAGCTTCTGTAGGAAGAGGAAGGTTGATGTAATGAAGAACCCACTGACATTGATAAGATAAGTGCTTCATAAGATAACTTCATAGTCATGCACCAAAAATTTTGAGAAGGAAAAATCGGTTACCATACTCAACACAGAATAAGTGCTAAATAAACTCTGGCTTCTATTACTATCATTGTCCATTTCTTTTCTTTTTTTTTTTTTTAAGATTTTATTTATTCATTTGACAGACAGAGATCACAAGTAGTCAGAGAGGCAGGGAGATAGGAGGATGCGGACTCCCTGCTGAGCAGAGAGCCTGATGTGGGGCTTGATCCCAGGACCCTGAGACCATGACCTGAGCCGAAGGCAGAGGCTTTAACCCACTGAGCCACCCAGGCACTCCATCATTTTCCATTTCAACATGCTATCCCCCACCTCTCTGTAGAGAGCTGCTCACCCAGCCAGCTTCCAAACTCTTCTCTTGGCCTCCAGGCAGGGGCCCCCTTCAATGTGTATTCTACAGTCAGATCTGTGACACAGCAGAAGTGTTCCTTGAATACATAAAATTAATGTATTGGCCATTCAACAAATAAATACCTGTGAAGCAGGTTTGTAATTAACAATACTGACAGCTAACTGCGGCTGAGTATATACCTTTATGCCAGCCATGTCGTATGGGTACGGAGCTTTTCATAACAATTTTATGCCATCATTTAACCTGAGGACAAAGAGGTTAAACAAATTCCCCAGGGTTACATGCCTAGCAAAGCTGGGCTTTTAATTCAGCATAGAGTGATACATGTCAACTATTTCTCAATAAAATTGGGGGAAAAAAAAAACCCTCTATCTCTAGACTGTGAGTGTTTAACCACTATTCCATCTTGTCTCTTTAGGACAAAATCTTGGGGCACCTGGGTGGCTCAGTTGGTTAAGCAGCTGCCTTTGGCTCAGGTCATGATCTCAGGGTCCTGGGACTGGGTCCCACATTGCATTGGGTTCTCTGCTCAGCGGGGAGCTGGGAAGCCAGCTTCTTCTCTGCTCCTCTACCTCTGCCCATCTCTCCCTCCCCCTCCCCCTTGCTCCTGCACACTCTTTCCCTCCTACTCCTTGGAAAGAGGTAGGGAAATTCAAGAAACCAGTAAATAAATACTGGAGTATTTGTGATTAAATTTACAGAGGGATGGGAGTGATCAGGAAATACTACTTTTGAAAGGGTTTTCAGAAATGGCTTCTTGGGGGAGGGGCCCTAGAACTGAGATCTAAAACGTAGAAAAGAGTTCTATGAAGAGGCAGGAAAAGAGTTCCAGCAGAGGAAACTGCAACTGCACCTATCTGGAGAAAAGCAAGACCGGTAAGAGAAGCCAGAGCAAGGAGGTAAAAGTAGAATGAATTAAACCAGATAATGGAAGACCCTGTGCCCTAGTGGGAGGTTTGAAGGTCATGTGAAGGACAACAGGAGGCCAGTGGACATTTGAAAACAAGGACTAGGGTAAAAAGGATCTGATTAATAATTTTAGAATTTCACATTAACTTCTGTTTGAAGAATAAGTAACAGGAGTCAAGAGTCAAAGATGGGAGACTAACTCAGAGTGACTGTCATGAATGCAGAAACGACCGTGGTTTATAGTAGGGTATTGACATTGGACATGGAGAGAAGGGAATAGAGAGTGAAATGAAAAGTCTTGCTAATGCATCGAATGTAGAGAATGAGAAGAACGGAAGAACCGAAGATGGCTCCTAGACATTTTGGCTCAGGTGACTACAAATGGTGGTCTGTCCCCAGGGAGGGAAGGGAGGAGCAAGTTTTCAGGGGAAAGTCACAAGCTCCAGTTTGAATGCAAAGTTTGAACTACCTCTGACTTTCATGTGAAGGTATAAAAGTACAGAGTTGTATATGTAAGGTTGGAGCTTAGGGCTAGAGCTGGGTATGTGAAGGGCCATCGACATGTAGATGGTCTTAAAAGCCACAGGGATCACCTAAGAGCAAAGAAACATAAAGGCACGCATGGTCCATGGTTCCTAGCCATTGCTGGCTAGTTCATCATCCCTCCTGGGGTTTCAGATTGCCTATGAGCTAAATGATAGCAAAGCAATAAGGATATTGCCTGCCTCAGGCTAAAGGAAGCCAGGACGAATCCTCTTTCTCTTCCTTCATTCTAGATTGTTCCTCTGCATGACCAGGAAGTAAGGAGATATTTTTATTCTTTTCCCTAACACGTTTGAAAGACTGGGGTGGGCCTCGTAGAGCACAAAAAGAGTAATTCTTCCAACACAGTTCAACCTTCCTTGTGCTGAATCCCACACGTGCCCTTACAGATAAAGCTCCAGGAAGGGGCCCTATTCCTCTTCCTTTCGGGGATGTTCACGAGCGTGGGGTTGGCAGTGTTACCAACCTCTTTATGCAAATCCGACCAATCAGAGTTGACATTCCACAGTCTGCTAAGTGAATAAGCACACATTTCTGTATACCAGCCACGAAATCATATCTGACCATTCAGCTCAACACCCCGATTTACCAGGACCCAGGAGATCCTTTTGTCAGTCGATCAACAAGTATTTATTTACTGAGTGCCCTCAGGGTGCCTGGGTTCTGGACGGAGCTGCTTTTGTGAACCAGCAAGCAGACGCACTGCCATGAAAATAGAAATTTAATCACTTGTTCATCCAAGCATTTCCCTTCAGCTTTTCCAATACGCGTTTTTGTGAATGACTAACAGAGTAGCTGCCTCAAAGGCAGTCTGCAAATCCCAGCCAGAGCCCCTGAGAGGAAAGATGACTCACCCGCACCTGACGCTCAGCCTCTGTTTCTTTCAGAGGAGTAGGAATGGAATGGCAATGCCCCAGCTTGAACGACCCAGATGCCCTCCTGAATCCCAAGCAGGTCATAATGGCTTCTTCCTCCCCCACCTGGCAATGATGATTTCAACCCAGAGAAAGTTTAAACTGTGAAAACTCTAATTTCATTGTCAAGCTGACTGAAAAACTGGCAAAAGGAGTTTTTCTTCTGTCAAGCAATAATTTTTGTTGTGAGTTCTTTTCCTTTGGAAAATGCTGAAGGATGGGGCGCCTGGGTGGCTCAGTGGGTTAATGCCTCTGCCTTTAGCTCAGGTGATGATCTCAGGGTCCTAGGATCAAGCCCCCCATTGGGCTCTCTGCTCGGCAGGGAGCCTGCTTCCTCCTCTCTCTCTGCCTGCCTCTCTGCCTACTTGTGATCTCTCTCTCTTTGTCAAATAAATAAAATCTTAAAAAAAAAAAAAGAAAAGAGAAGAAAATGCTAAAGGCATACAGTGTTTTATACTGACTTGTGTCTTAGTTCTGGCTGCTCTAACAAATATCATATAAAAACAACAAACATCTGTTTCTCACAATTTTGGAGGCTGGGTGCCAGCAAGTCAAGATCAAGGTGCCAGCAGATTTCCTGTCTAGTGAAGACCTTCTTCCTGGTTTGCAGAGGGCTGCCTTCCTGCTGCGTCTTCACTCCTGCTGTGTCTTTACAAGGTGGAGAGCAAGCTCTGGCCTCTTTGTTTTGTAAGGACACCAATCCCATCAACAGGGCTCTACCAACCTGACCTTATCTAAGCCTAATTAACTTCAATGGCCCCACTCCAAATACCACCACTGATCTGTGTGGGATATTCTGCGAGGACCAAACACGTGGTCTGGAACAACTTGCTTGCAATATATTGACTGACCACTTCCAGTTTGCTTTTCACTGCCGGATTTCCAAGGAATTTACCAGCTTACATATGGGGCAATGCCATCCCTCACTCTGATACTTACTCAAACAGAGGTTCAAGTGTGCCGAGTAAGCCCCGGGTCACAATTCAACAAAGCTCTGACACCCCTGTGTAAAGAGTCAAACAAATTTGCTCTTGGAAACTTTTGGCTATTTCAGCATCGCCTGTATTTATCTCAGGGCTTCCCAGTCAGGCTTCTATCACTACTTGGTCCCCTGGGCAGCGCCATCTTTCTTCCCAAGGAGACTGGACATCTAATTAATCTAAAATGCTGGTGTCTACTAATGGTTTTCTTGGTCTTCCTGTGAAGTTTCAATTCAAGTCATGTCTCTGGCCACTGCAGTACCCACTGATCACTAAGTGCTTTGAATTTTTATTGCATTAAGCATTGTTATCACTCTTGGAGCATTTTTTCCTATATTAACTTTTCATCACATCTTATGATTTGTTTTGTGGCTCTTGAGAGAGATAACCTTATTTTATCATTGTCTTAATTGTTTTTATTCTTTTAATTAAAGTACCCCTCGCAATGCTTGGCACTAAAGGTTCATCCGGTAAGACTTTGTGAGGCTGAATTGAATTTACATAATGGTAACTTCTGGAACTATAGTCTAAGGCATGAATATAATAGAAGCATTTCAGATATTCTAGCAAGTGGGTAGGAAAGATAATTTGGTGTTATAAGGATTTTGAGGCCCTTTAACATAACCACATATATGCTATTGATGCAGAAAACTTTCCCTAATTACTGCTATCTCTGCCCCAGCTCTGGCCTCAGAGTGACACCGTCACCCAAATCCACACAGTACTGATTAGTAACAGGAAACAAATTATTAATTCACTAAATTATAGTGAGAAGAACCCAGACTATGAACTTGGCACTAGTAGAGGGTAATTCTTTCCTATGGCAGAAGTCTGCTAAGGAAAGTGAAGTAGCATGAGAAGTAGATGCCTGATGAATATTGGATAAGAGCTAAACTGAGATATTTCCAATGGACTTTGGACAGCTCATGCATCATCTTTCCCTTCTTTAGATGGATCACATTGTGGTGTCTTGGAATTGGAATCCCAATCCTTCAGGAAATGCCCAGAGTCACCATGACAGATTCTTACTCTTCGACTTTCTTTTCTAAAGTTTATATAAATCTGCATCTTCTGAATACTGTATCTTCATCTTATTTCAAAACTCTCCACCTGTTCCCCATGTCCCTAGGGCAGCATTTCTGTGCTACTTGTTCTTATCACTCTCACTGGGATTCTGCCTATTTCCTACCTGGAGGACAACTTCCTGATAGTCCTTTCTTTCTATGCTCAGTCTGGAAACTCCCAAATCTGGGAGTACATCAAGAAAGTGAGACAGTTTTTGAAGTTTATGCTAAGGAGATCCAAACTCCAGGCATCTACTGGAGAAAAAAGGGAGCATCATAAATAATTATTGGAGATCAGACAGGCAGATGGTGTATGGTTATTATGTATAGAGCTATAGGGCAGCCGGAGGCTTAAAAGGGAGCAATCATTAAAGTAGGAGGCATAATGGCACTCGATTTTAACTCTATAGAAGTCAAATGTATGATGGTATAACAAGAATCCCAATTATTTTAAAAACAATAACCTGAAGTGAAATAACTTGATTAATGTCACAGCTTGAAATAAAGCTGAAATTTGAACAAAATTCTGTCTGATTCATGCTTTCCTGCACTTCCCATTGTAGGCTGAGCCCAAGTGTTGCTGAGCCCCAGGATTCAGCCACTGTATTCCTATTGACGTTCTACTGGTTTTCTGTAGGATGTCCTTCTCTGCCAATACTGATTTCAAATTGAGTTGTAAAAGTCAGAGAAATACATGCATGAAATATCTTGAATGTTATCTCACCTTTACATCTGCTTCCTTATCCTCTCTCTTTTCTTTTCTTTTTTTTATTCCCCTTATCCCCTTTCTAAAATAGATCAAGTCAAATGAATTTCCCAACATATGTATAAACTAATGTTCCTACAGCTTGAATGAACCTTCATTTTCTGGCCCCACCATCCATCCAACAGAGTTCCTACTGTTTTTTCTCCCATTCCTCTCCCCTGAGAGCTCTGAATGTCAGTAATTCTGCAGGACCGTCCTCCACGTCCTGAAACTCCTCTGAGGACCTGGCCCGACTCTGGAAGATTCCTCCTCCAATATTCTAGGTTCTAATAACGCCAATAAATGTCCTTTGTTTCCTGAGAATGGTAAATATTTCCTGCAGCTAGTATTCACTGGCATTCCCTTTTAGCCTTTTCAACCCTCCATCCTGTGTAATGACACCAGACACCAGAATCTTTTCTACCTCTGGCTCACTTGTGTCTTCGTAAGGAACCTAAATAGTTAGTATCCCTGCTTGCAGAAGTCCAATCGGCACAACACTGTCAATGGCATAGACTAGCGTGTTATTCCTTGGAGTGTCAAGATGTTCAACCTCTCTACCGACGACATTGTGGCAGACAGTAGGAGAGTTGACACAGCCCTGAGTCTAAAAGGAAGGAAGGATAGAAGGGAAGAAGGAAAGAAGGAAGGAAAAAAGGAGGGAAGGAAGGAAGGAAGGACGAAAGAAAGAAAGAAACAAAGAAGTAAGTTAAAAAAACAAGGGGGAGTTGAGGGAGAGAGAAAGAGAGAGAGGAAAAAAAAAAAGAAAAAGTGACAAGAAAAAAAAACCAATCCTGCTTTGAATACATTCTGTACTGTAACTCACAGGTAGGGGTGCTTTTCAACCTTAAATAATGATATCTTTAATCAAATGTTCCTTGTTCCTGGTTTATCAGATAAAACCAGATAAGAAGCCAATACAAGAGGGATGAGCTCAAATAGGAGCTTGATGGAAAACACAAGATAAACTTTTGGCTTTGGCTCCTATAAATTCCCTGGGGCTGCTGCTATATTTGGTCTCCTGAATTCAAGTCCACATCATAAATATGGTAACTAAGAGGAGCCTGATGGAACTGATATACTGGCTGCTCCTGCCTTCGGGGTGTAATTCACATGTCAACACCAGTTATTCTTATTTTTCTGCGTCATTCCCTCTCCAGGGACAACTTTAAATTATCTGTGGGTAGACAGTTCAGCCAACTGAAAGTAAAATTGTTAAGTTTTCATAAAACAGATCCTGTACAAATAAAGAAAGTGGGCATAAAAACACCTTGTTCTCTTTTTGGAGTGTTTTTATTCTATTTGCTTCCTCTCTTAACACAATAGCCAAGGTCATTCAACCCAGAATGGGTTACATGCTGAATAGATGCTCATACCTTCAGAAAACATTTAGTGACCATTGCCATGTACCCTGCCTGTATACTAAGCTCTAAGGATAAAATGACCAAGACAGAGCCCCAGGTATTCAGAAACTTAAAATCTAGAGAGAAATACAGCTTTTGGAGACTTTTGAGAAAAGTGCCATGATGTGATTATTATTTGAAAAAGATCACTTGTTACTCTAGGGTAGACTTCAGTGAAACAAAAGTGGAAGCAACCAGCTAAGGAGCCTTTATGATATCCTGGCAATAGATTCTGATGACTTGAACTAGGGTAGTAAAGGCAGAGGGGATGGAAAGAGATTTTGAAGAATCTTTTGAAGATAATCCAACGTGTCTTACAGGTGGACTGGATGGAGGTGGGTCAATGAGAGAGAGAGATAACCCAAAAGAGGGTTCTGCAAGCTGCACTCACCACTCAGCCCTACAGCAACGTAGAGTGTGTTCTTTTTGTTGTCCCAGACACTTGTCCAGAGAGATAGCATTGCCTCTCTTCTGCTATTTTCATGGCACCAGCAGATACAACATAAGATGGTGTGTTCCTCACCCCTGATTACTAGTGGAAAGATGAAGTGTGAGCTCTGTAAAACTATTTCACCTCTTTAATTCTTAAGTTCCTCTTTCAAATGAAAGTAATCAAGGCACCTGGGTAGCTCAGTCAATCAAGCATCTGACTCTTGATTTTTATCTCAGGTCATGATCTCTGGGTCATGGGATCAAGCGCCGATTAGAGCTTCACCTTCAGCATGTAGTCTTCTTGTCCCTCTCCCTCTGTTCCTTCCCCACTCATGCTCTCTCTTCTTCTCTCTTCTCAAATCAATGAATCAATAAAATCTTTAAAATATATAAAATAAAGTAGAAGCCATCACTGACAGGACCAGATGAGGATGTGGAGCAACAGGAACTCCCATTCATTACTGATGCAAAGGCAAAATGGCACTGACCACTTTGGAAGACAGTCTGGCAGTTTCTCTAAAAAGTAAGCACGCTGTCCTTCAATAAACAAAGGGATAAATAAACTGCAGTACATCCAGACAACAGAATAGTATTTAGCACTAAAAATAAATGAGCTATCAAGCCATGAAGTCATGGAGGAAATTTAAATGTGATTTACTAAGTGAAAGAAGCCAACCTGAAAAAGCTATGTCCTGCATGGTTCCAACTCTATGACATTCCAAAAAAGGCAAAACTATGTAAACAGTAAAAGGTCAGTGGTCACCAGGAGTGAGGTAGGGGAGAAATGAATAGGAAGAGCACAGAGGATTTTTAAGGCAACAAAAATACTCTGTATGTTATCACAATGATGGATACATCTCCTTATGCATTTGTCTAAACTCACAGAGTACACCACACCAAGAGGGAAGCCTAAGGTAAACTACAGACTCTGGGTAGTTATGATATATTAATATAGGTTTGACCTTTGTTTAAAAAAAAAAAAAGGAATGTATCAATCTACTGAGTGAGGTTATGCCTGTGCCAAGGTAGGGGATATATGAAAAATATCTATACTTCCCTCTAGATTTTGTTGTAAATCTAAAAATGTTCTAATAAAATAAGTTCTTACAAAATAGTGAAGTAAAATGAGGGTAATAATAACCACTTTATAAAGTTGCTATGAGACAGTGAGCACCTTCTATGGGCAACACCCTCCCCTAGGGGTGCCATCTTTACACGGTGTGAAGGCAGCATTCTCCATGAAGTATTAGTTCTCTGGGTTGTTAGTAAGTACTCTCTGGGAAAATGTTCCTATATTCAAATACATTTGTAACACACCAAGTTAAAATATCTCCTCACAGCTGGGGATTCCAGAGCCTGCAACAGGCTCGGATGTATGGTGACTTTTTTTTTCTTTTTTTTAAATTTTTTATTTTTTTATAAACATGTATTTTTATCCCCAGGGGTACAGGTCTGTGAATCAGCACTCACCAAAGCACATACCCTCCCCAATGTCCATAGCCCCACCCCCCTTCTCCCAACCCCCCTCCCCCCAGCAACCCTCAGTTTGTTTTGTAAGATTAAGAGTCACTTGTGGTTTGTCTCCTTCCCAATCCCATCTTGTTTCATTGATTCTTCTCCTACCCACTTAAGCCCCCATGTTGCATCACCACTTCCTCATATCAGGGAGATCATATGATAGTTGTCTTTCTCCGCTTGACTTATTTCGCTAAGCATGATACACTCTAGTTCCATCCATGTTGTCACAAATGGCAAGATTTCATTTCTTTTGATGTCTGCATAGTATTCCATTGTGTATATATACCACATCTTCTTTATGGATGTATGGTGACTTTTAAAGCAGTTTTTAGCCCAGGACCTTATTTTCCAGAGTATCTCCTTCAATGACTTAGATGTGTCACATCCTGGGAAGTACTGTGGTCAAAGCAGCGTATCCTAGGGGCCCCCGGTCAACACTCAGCAGAAATAATCATGAACCCACTCACCTCTCCAGAGGGAAGTGGGTGTGATGAGGGAGGAGATGGGTGATGTGGAGGAGTGGACTCTGAGGTCAACTCCAAGAAGTCAGTCGCCAGGTAAGGTGCTAGAGTCACACGGAACTGGGAGGACAATGCAATCAGGGAGTTTGAGGTCAGAGGTCAGAGGTGGAACCCCAACTCTAAGAGCCCCAAAGCTAGGAGAACTGCGAGAATGGAGGAGTGTTGAACATAGGGTATCAGAGATGCCTATCTTTGATTTGGCATTTTTTCTGTGGACAAAGGGTAAGGTCTTTAAGAGGCAAGGACTGATTTGCATGGATTTGCCAATGGACAGAAATGGTCACTTTGCACCAAGGCAGGTACAAGGCAGGTACCTCTTTTGGAGCAGCAAACATGTAGAGACCCCTTGGAGGTAGGGGGGTGGTAGGCAGGGCTCAAGGCAGGAATTGGGGAGAGGAACCTGAGATGGACCCCAAGGGTGAATAACTTGTTTTTCTGTGTTGCACAGGCTCAGCTGGAGCCCCCCAAGATTTCTCTCATCCTAGGTCACAAGTTCACAGAGGAGTCCCATGAAAGACCTAGGTAGCTCCAAAAACAGCCAGAACTTTGAAGCACCTGAAAGATACAACCACATTCCTCTCTTGCCCTCTTCCTATGTTCGAAGTTCCATTCTTCCATTTTGAGTGTATTCTTGGCCAATCTAGAAACACACAGAAGTCCATTTTTAAAAACATCATGAGCCAGGAATTTAGGCTTTCACTCAGCTGTTTCTTTGGCAAAGTTCCTCAACACATTTATCATCTACCCACTCACCAGTATCACAAATCAATTTATTTTTCGACTGCGGTATGGATGTCTCAGAACAATGTCACTGCAATAGCTCCATCCTGCTCATCCAAGTACCCATAACTGGGTGTAGCTGACTTTAACTGAGCACTTTCTAATGCTCAGGCATTGAACCCCAAGCTCCTACAAGCTTTATTTCATGTAATTCCCACAAGAGTCTTAACAGAGAGGAGGGGATTTTCCCCCACTGCCCCCCCCGCCCCATTTTACTGATGAAAATATGGAGAGGTTGGACAAAATCCAAGATCCCACAGAGATTAAGTGGCAGAGCTGGGATTCGAACCAGCTCCAGCTTAACAGCCCTGAATCAGACACTGAACAAGAAATTCTAGTCTAACTCCAGCACCAAAGTAGGAATCTGAAGATGTGGATTCCAGTTCCAACTCTGCAGTTCATCGTCCAAATGGGAAAGTCACTTGCTGAAAAGAGATTTATTTTACATTTATTCAAAATTTTCTCATTTATAACAAAGACAAGGGATTATGAGATGATCCTATTTAAAGCCCTGTCAACTACAAGAGTCTGTAGTTGTTGTGCTTGTTTTTTCTAAATTTAGTACACAGATAAATTTTTCTAAATTTAGTACACAGATAAAAGGGTACCCACTGCAGTTTTCTTTCTGAAAATAGTTGTAATGAAAGGTTTGGGATTTTTTTCCCATTTAGCCCTTTGAGGCCCTCTGGAACGCTTGCCCTTGCACACCCAGAATCCGTACCCCTTCTCTAAAAGTCTCTCATTTCCTTGTAGGCAATTTGTACTCTGGCATGTGGGGCCCAGGGCACAATCTGGGCAAGAGGGTGATTTTTGAGCAGCCGCTTCCCTCTGTTGGGTTCCGCCCTTCCTCAGGCGGGTTTCCTGTACTCTCCATCAATATGGTGCGCTCTCTGATGGCCGGCCAACCATTCTCCCTTCTCTTCTTTTCTTTTTTCTTGCTGTTCTATTAATTTTCTTTTGATTCCTTTCTCTTTTTCTTTCTGAACGAATCTTTGGAACTTACCTTTGGATTTGGTTGATAACACCCTCAAGAAAACCAGTCTCATTAGTCAACATGCCTTATTTTCACCTAAACAAAGGTTTGCACCTAAGTCAAACCTCCCCTATATTCACCAGACCTGATGTCCAAAACTTCCAAGTATCAAATTGCTGGCCAGTGATTCGAAATCAGAAGATTTGGGAAGAAACCCCATTGCTGCCTCCTAACATCTGTGTGACCATGCTCAGGTCAATCACTTCCTATGCCTCGGTTTTCTTAGCTGTAAAATGGGAACAACCCAGACTCGGTTAGCGAGTGAGGACACAAACAGCAGTCACATGGTGGGAGCTCAATATTCATTTGGTCTTTAAGGGGCTGAAAGTGTGGTATTCTGTAGGCGAGTTCCAGAAGAGGAATTCCAACACGGACATAAGCCATAGCAGCAGAAAGGACTAAGCATAGATTTTTGCAGCATGAGGTCTGTGTTCATTTGGATCTTACACCCCAGCATTTCAGCTTCAAAAACAGTCAGAAACGAGAGGTGCTCTGAATAGCTACTGAGCCCAGCTCTGCTGAGCCTTTTACCTGGGCTGGCTTCCTTCTGGCTATGCCACACCAGCCGGCAAGCAAATGAGGGAAGAATGCTCTGTGGTTGTTTCTTCAGGACCAGCCTGGCTCAGAAATTGGGTCCCCTGTGGACCTCTCCCAGCCCAAGATCGTTACTCTATTACAAACTCCTTGATTCTTGTCCATGAGCATGATTCACTCCAAGTTCTTTTTATATTCCAGTGAGGAACTACTAAATAAGATGTATATGAATGGGCAAGTGGATGAGCAAACAAAGAAATGAATCAGTGAAAATCTTCCCATATTTTCTGGATCAGACATATGAACAATATCTATCCCTGAGCCCTTACCTTATGTCACCACTATGCAGCCCTGACTATGATTAACTCCTGTTTCTTTGTGTGTGAGCTGTCTGGCCTGAATATGATGATCTCATCTGACAGAATCATGAAACGAACTCTTTGAAGCTGCCTCACCAACTCTATTTCTGTGACTATAAATGCGGAAAAGAGGGGACTATGGCAAAGTAATAGCCAAAAGTATTATGATGCTACATGATTTCTAGAGTTTTTGGTTGTCTGTTAAGTTAGGAGAGACAGAGATCTAAAAAAACTAGACAAAATATAAATGTAAACCAATAAACCAAGCTGGCATTCTGCATAGAGGCACATATTTTTAAACTTGAGTAAAAATAATATTAGGCTAATAAATATAGCATGATATTAGGATAATAGATGTAGCAATGTGTGTTTTTAAAGTTTTTTGTTTCTTTTTAAGAAGGGAACCAAGAAATTGTAGACTCAAGTCAAACAAAATAACAACAAAATAACAAGCATTAATTGGGAAAGTATTGTGAATTTATTCATTGCCCAATCAGGAAATAAAAATCTTTCCCTACTTGATGCCAGACTGTGAGCTGTGGGCACAAGAGGCCAATCTCTGCCTTCCCAGGCTCCTCACAGGTTAGTTGGGGGTCTGATGCATAGTCTGGCCAGGGCAGCTACTTAAGAGCTGTGTTGATAGAACACAGAGGATGAGGCACCCTCCTCCACCTCCACCCGTAGGTCCTACAGATGAGAAAGTAGCCTCTGGCACATCACGGAAAATGGAAATTTGGGGGAACCATTGCCCACCAGGCTCTCTTTAAAGCTGGGTTCTAGGGGCTGAGAACATGGGTCCCTGGCCTCAAAAAGCATACATCCTAGTGAGGGAGAAGAGGGGGGGAATAAATGCAGAGATATGTGCAAACACAGGTAAATAAATAGGTCAACAGCCTAACAAAGCCAGAGGATAATTTCAAATAATGTGCATATTATAAATAAAACAAAATGGGGCACCACTGAATGAGGGGCACAATGATGGGTGAGGCCAAAGAGATGGTGGCAACACTGACTCCCATTCCAGGGAGCTTGGACATTATCTTATGGGCACCAGGGATTCACAGTAGGATGAAGGATAACACAGGGAACAGATCTGACCTATAGCTCAGCAGTGCTGTGTTCAATCACTAAGAAATCACTGGCACAGAGCCTGGGCTAGAGAATTCCTCTCAAGTCTTCATTGGAAAGACTGAAACAATCGATCTGATCTCATTCTCTGAAAAGAGCTAACAATGTAAATGATATCTAATGTCTTTCATCAAAACAAAAATGTGACCCTGATCATATTCCTGGCCAAGGCTCTGAAGCCAGACTCTTACAGAAATAGCCACAAAGATTCCATGTAATGAAATATATACAACCTCCCTATAGTCTCCAGGTTCAGAAGGACATAGAAATCAACTAAAGAGCATAAGAATCCCATCCAGCCACACGATACTCTGCAGAAAAGGAGGAAGGGGTCCTGGAGGCTTCCAGGAGAAAGAGAAGCTTCCTGAAGTGAGAAGAGTGTGTCCTGAGCTAGGACATGTTCCCAAGTGGGTTGTGTGACCTTGGGTGTAATTTCCCAGCTACGAAGGGCCCTGAGAGCCAGAACACAGGAATCAGGAGCTGTCAGAGTCCATTCCTTAAGCCAAGACCTTCACATTCAAGGCAGAATATCACGAAGTTTTAATATGCATAGTTTATCCCTAACTGCATGGAGCATTCAGGAGTGAGACGAAGGTCTGTGAGCCTGGCAGGCCATAATGGCTTCCTACGATGGGCAAAATGCATCACCCAGATCTGTGGTCCTGGTGAGGTATCACTTTATTTGTGGTAAAATATCCTCCTAGGTGAATCACTTAGTTACCAAGCAGTCTTCTCTCCTGAGCACTTAAATTGCTCTCAGTTTTTTGAACTATTAACCATTGCAAAGATCACCTTTGTCATGGAGATTTTTCCATGTGTTGAATTGAACTGTTCCTTACGTCAGATGGCTGTGAAAAGGCCCAGATGGTAAAAATACCGGGCTCTGTGGGCCAAGCAGTCTGTCTGTCCTGCCCCTCACTCCTCCTCCTCCCCTTTCTTCTCCCCCTTTTGAAAATAGTTCATTATACTGCACACCTGACACTAATATACACTGAGTGTTAACCAACCAGCATTAAAATTAAAACTTTAACAAAAAAATGAAAATAGTTTAAAACCTTGCAGACCGTCCTCACTTTCCTGGCCATACAAAAACAGCCCATGAGGTTGAACCTGGCCCATGGACCAACTTGCTGACCTCGGCATTCGATTCTCAGAGTCCCTGGGTCAAAGGACGGTGACAGTGTTATTGACACACACTGACAATCTCTTCTTCAGCAGGCTGTGCTCTTCAGCTGTGTCATCCGGCGCTAGGAATTACGTTTGGTGTTCCTTTTTCTGCTAACTATGATTTGCATTTTTGTGAAAGAATTTGCTAGGGATTCTTCTTCATTCCTTCAAACATGCCAATCTTACTGAAAACTTTCAAGAGTCTGGAAATGGAGGTGCCTGGGTGACTCAATGGCTCAATGCCTTTGCCTCAGGTCATGATCCCAGGGTCTTGGGATGGAGCCTGGAGTTGGGCTCTCTGCTCAGCAGGGAGCCTGCTTCCCTTCCCTTCCTCTCTCTCTGCCTGCCTCTCTGAATGTCAAATGAATAAATAAAATTAAAAAAAAAAGTTTGGAAATGGAGCATCTAACCCTAAAGAATTAAAATACCTCATTATGTCTTTTTTTTTTTTTTCCTTACTGTCCTGTGGAGGGACAGCCTCCCCAAATCATATAAGAGAAAATGTTACATCAGACCTTCAGCACACTGAGGAGATTATGCTCCAGAAAACACTAGCCTGTGGCCTTTCAAGTGTGTGCAAAAATGAGCTTTATCATTTGGGGATAATGCTGACTATGTCAAAGAAAAAGGCTATTTTAAATCGAGAGTTTGTCTATGATTAAAGTTTTTCTTTTGTCAGTTTGCCCCTCTTGGCCTCAAGGGTGATATTAGCCTCGTACTTGCTTTGTCTGGGAACACAAGAAATTTTTCCTGGCCAGCTACAGGCAGGGGACCGGAAAGAAGCCCCCAGGGACAAGGGGAGGAGGAGAAGCCCCCTTCCCCAAGAGAATATATCTCAACTTCTTTGCCATAAAGAAATCATCTCCCTTGAGTAGAATATCTGAGAAATCGACACAAAATACCAACCTCTGCTCCAGTCCCTTTTCTTTGTTCTAGCTCCAGAAAGCTATTTTGAACAGCACAAACCCTCTTCCCAGTGATACAGTTAGCCTAGCTCTCCTGCCGCTTCTCAAATAAATCCAGAAGAGAAACCCACAGCTGCAGCTGACATTTAACCAGCAATTACTAGGTTCCAGACCCTGTAGTGAGCACAGATGAAAAAACTGAGGCCAGCACAAGTTTCCTGCGCAAAGTCACACAGCTGGCAGGTGACAGCATCCGGATAGGATCTCTGAGACTCCAGGTGTAAAACCCACCTCGTTAACCAGCGCAGGGATTCTTGGTGCTAAATTCAAGAGTTCATCAAATAGCCTATGTGAAGAGATTTCCCTGGTCTCAGCTCTCAGAGCGCTGACAGGGCTGAGGAAGGCCCACCTCTCCCCTCACTCCCATGCAGGTCTGCCTCTCCTGCCCCCTAGAGGGACCAGTCCTAGATGGACAGGCTGCCCTGGGCGGAGTGAGAACCCCCAAATCTGCAAAATTGCCAGTTATAGATACGTACCTGTGTTCACTTCATTTCCTTCCCTCAGGAGCATGGAGATACATTTTACGTCAAAAGAAACAAAGCTGAGTCTCCTACCCGCCCCCACCCTGCCCATGTCCACCGGGCTCTCGGTGCATAATCCCGGTAAAGGGGAAAGACCCAGTCTGGTCAGTGACTCCATGGTGCCCAGCCCCCAAAACACCTTCCAGACTTTCCCCTTTTTTGGTCCCCATAATTATTTGTTTTCACATACCATCATCCCCAGTGGTGGCATCTGAATGGGCTGTGTGCTAGGAGTGCCCAGGATAATTTACCGGGACTCACAGGGTTCGAAAGTCTTATAGCCACTATTGCAGGGTTTGTTTTTTGTTTGTTTTTGTTTTTTTGTTTTTTTTAAAGATTTTATGTATTTATTTGACAGAGAGAGAGAGAGAGATCACAAGTAGGCAAAGAGGCAGGCAGAGAGGGGGCGGGGGTGGAAGCAGGCTCCCTGCTGAGCAGAGAGCACAATGTGGGGCTCAATCCCAGAACCCTGAGATCAGGACCTGACCCCAAGGCAGGGGCTTAACCCACTGAGCCACCCAGGCGCCCTGCCACTGTTGCCATTTATTGCAGTCAAAGGACATGGAGCAGAATCAGCACAGGCAAGAGGGTCAGAAAAGACAAGGTGCCAGCTTCTGGGTGTCCCTCTCAGTGCAATCCTATGGGGCTAACCTGAACTGTGCAGCAACAATTTGCAAAAACACATGCCAAGGGCTGCCAATCAGGGAAGCTCCCCAGCCTTGGGATCTGGAGGTTTCACTGGGGATCAGTCCTGTTGGTACTCAGGGCCCATGTGACTGAGCTCAGGTCCTTGGGCTCCAGGCCCCAACCCACAGCAAAAACAAGCGTTCACCATAAATCACACTGTCAGGATAAACTTGTCTGGCCACACCAGTAGATCACCGCCCAAGCCCTGAGACCTGCGAAAACACTCTTATCAGGCAGAACATTCCAAGGACTCAGAGGTTACGCCAGCCCAGCCTGGAGGAGGCAGGTTTTTCTGCTGAAAGTGCAGGGTTGGACCCACCCAGACCTGCTGAGTTAGCCCTTTCCTACACACACATTTCTGATGTATGACTGGATCCCTGAAGCTTTGGGTGACTTGTTTGATTTCATCTTCTGCTGGGTCCCCAGTGTCCTTCGCCATGCCCAAGACACAGTAAAATGTCAAGAAATGTTTGCTGAATGGGAGCTGAGTGATGAAAGACTGGGTGGAATGTGCCAATGAATTGGCCATGGTTGTTTCTGTGATGGAGCAAAGTGATTTATAAAATTAAAACTGAGCACTTAGCAGTGGTACCAGATGGATATGTTTTGTCTCTTGCAAAAGAAGACACGGAGAAGCTACTGGGTTTGGACCAGAAGGGAAGCCACCACACTTCTGGGCCAGTCTTCATTCAGTACCATTTCTGTGACCCGCACACCAGGCTTCTACGGTGGAACCACACTCACGGTGCACAGCTCAGCTTAGCCCCATGGGATTCTACTGAGAGGGACAGCCGTGAACTTCTTATGATTCTTCAAAAACCTTCCAGTAAGGGAGTACTAAGAAAAATGTGCCTTTTTAAAGGGGAGGCTTTCACTTTCTGATCTTATAGATGTTGATAATTGTGTTCGTGTATGCAAGACACTAACGGGCCCTTTAGGAGAGTCAAAAAAGTGATCGCTCTCTCACACACACACACACACACACACGCACTGCTCTCAAGTATTTTTAAGCAAGAGATAGCACATGTATTTGAATATCTATAATACAGAATTAAAGCAACGAGTGTCCTGGGAAGCATGTACCTACCACAAAGAGCTTGCAGAGAAAGGACAGGAGAGGAGGGCCATGACGGAAGTGACACTCGGGTCGTGTATTAAAGCATCTGGATATAACTGAAGCAAACAGTGCTTCAGGTAAAGGAATAAATGGAACGGCACCAGCAAAGAAGAGAGTAACACGCTGACCTGTGAAGGAGTGCCCAGGAGATTTAAAGATCCAGAAGGGATCAGATTATGAAAGGTCTCAGAAGTCAGACTAAGAAGCTGCATCAGCAACCACAGAAGCAGAGTGAAATGTAGCACGGGGGTCAAAATGAAAACCCCCACCCCCTCTTCAAGCTGGCTGAGTCTATAACTCAGTGAAGGGGGCAGATATAATGGTGAGGACTGCAAAAAGCAGCAGGGCATGCCCTCCAGCTCCCAGTGATTCTCCAAAGCTGCAAGCCCAAAGTACTTGCAATTTTCCAAGCAAAGCAAAAAAAAAAAAAAAAAATTTAATTTTCATGTGAAATCACTCAGTTGATTTAGTTTTCTTACCCAGTAAGAGCCAAACAAACAAAATCTGTATGCAGGTTCAGGGTTCCCTTTGGGAGGGACCCGGTTTGACCTTCTAGAAAACCGGCACAATGTGTGGGTAATAACATCAACATCTTTCTACTGCTCAGCAGCCTACTCTTCCAATCAGATTTATTATCCACCCTCCTCTAGATAATTAGTTGCTTGTATTAGCTCTAAAAGGGGCTATGTTTTTCCATTATCTGACAATAAACTTGATTACCCCATTTTGATGCTGCCGATGGTAACCCATGATCGTTCCACGTGTTAGTTTGGGTTCGTGGCTGAAACAAATCCACCATGGGAGTTCAGTTCACAATTGTTTCTTTCGGTCACATGGAAAGGTCCCATGTGCCTGTTCCTACCTAGTTAGCTCTCCTGACAGACTTTTTTAGGCTCCTTCCATCTCATGACTCTACCTTCTCTGGATCCTCGAGTATTTTCCTTCAGCCATAACAGGGAAAGACCGAAAATGAAGGGTCATGGGTGGAAATGTTTTATGAGCCAGACCTGCAGCGTGGGGGTTCTGTGAGATCAACCCACATTCCACTGGCTGTCATTTCACCATGGAGAAACCACAGCTGAGGAGGGGCTGGGAGATGAAGTCCACCTGCGTGCCCAGGAGGAAATAAGAAACGATCTCATAAATGAGCAGCTGGTATCTGCCTCATTTTTTCAAGCAGTGTTTGGTTTCATCCCACACTGACTCCTCAGCTCAGAACCAAAGGCAAAGGTTTTCTTTTCATAGTTAGGTAAAAGAGAGTTGAAATGATAAATTTGAGCTACATGCAGGAAGCAGTCACTGAATTCAAGGATTTTTCCAGATCATTAGCTCCTTTTATTCAAGACCAGCCAAAAAAAAAAAAAAAAAAAAAAAAAGTATTCCTCTTCTGTACTCCCTTTCCTCTGAAATATGTAAGAAGTTCCACCTCCAAAACTCAACAAACGCAAACCTGGCAATTCACCCTTTTCCTATATTCCAGCAGTAGCGTTTTTTTTTTTTTTTTCTACTCCTATAATAGCATATCCCTCACTCAAAGTGCACTCAATATACTTCATCTGTATCATTTAAAAGGGTGAAAAACATGTTTAAATGTCATTAGGCTTGTATTTCATACCAGGAAAACAAGCTCATCAAATACTTTCATGAGGTAAGACCTTTGAAAAAGACAAGGTTTAATTAAGCAAATGATTTAGCACTGAGACCTGATCAAAGTGTAAAATGTTAATGCACTGACTCCTCTTTTTTCTTTGTATAACGAGTAGTAGAGATTAGCTCACTTCCAAGATCCTGATTCTAACTTTCCATTCATTCCAAAGGGCAAGTTCATGAGCCTTCTCAGCAGTACAGTCAGTACCAGTACAAAGGTCCCCAATTTCTAGTCCATTTTGATGTTCTGACCACAAATATGATACCTAGTCTTATGGCTCAAAAAATCCCAACAGTAAAAGTTAGGACTCACGGTCCCAACCAGTGAGTAAAGGTCCACTTGTTTGCTCAGAGAGACTGATGGCTGAAAATCATATATAAAGATTAAAAAAAAAAAAAAATCAAGCCATTATTCCCCACCACTTCAAAAAGTTCACAACAGTGGGAATTGTATTTGACTAGTATTTGGATGGTTGCCTCAAAAAAAAAAAAAAAAAAAAAAACCCACTTCAGAAATATTTAGTAATTATGTATTTTAGCTCCTACAATCTTGAATTTAGAACACACTGACAAAAGGCAGAGGGCTAGAATTAATGTCAGCACATGTAATACTTTCTAAACTACCGAGTTAGTCTCATTTTTCTTCATGATCTATCATTCTTCAGGTTGTCTGCTAAAGATTTAAATTTTCTTCCAACTTAACCTGCTCTATTTTGTTAATTACATTTTATTTTTATTTGTTTTTTCATTAACATAGAATGTATTATTTGCCCCAGGGGTATAGGTCTGTGATTCATCACAGACAGACATTTCACAGCACTCACAATAGCACATACCTTCCCCAATGTCCATAACCCAGCCACCTTATCCCTACCTCTGACTCCCCAGCAACCCTCAGTTTACCTTTCATGAGATTAAGAATCTCTTATGGATCTCGGGGTTGTGAGTTCAAGCCCCACACTGGCTTCCATGCTGGGTGTGGAGCCTACTTTAAAAAAAAAAAAAAAAAAAAAGGTGAAGCTAAAACAGCCCTAGCTATTATAGTCCTTCCTGTTTTTAGCTCTATGTCACAAAACATTATCACTGTCGGATACCAAAATACACTGTCTATGAAAAGAGTTTTTTCAAGTTTGTCAAAATCTAAAATAAGAATTGAAGACAATTTTATTTTTATTTTTTTTTAAGATTTTATTTATTTATTTGACAGAGAGAAATTACAAGTACACTGAGAGGCAGGCAGAGAGAGAGAGAGAGAAGGAAGCAGGCTCCCCGCCGAGCAGAGAGCCCGATGCGGGACTCGATCCCAGGACCCTGAGATCATGACCTGAGCCGAAGGCAGCGGCTTAACCCACTGAGCCACCCAGGCGCCCCTTGAAGACAATTTTAATGGCCCTCCCTTTAATTAATGAAAAATAGTCACTGGCTTATTTTACTTACATCCCAGAGCATCTGACTGGACTTAATCCAAAATGGCAGGAACCATGTGAAAGAATACATTTACATTTACCAACAAAGTTCATTGATTAAACCTTAGAAAAGTAAAGTTAAACACAGTTCCTCAGTGGTGTTTCATAGTGATGTTACAAACAACATGAATCCTAGAGAGGAATTTCTAGAAGAACAACAGCTGATGAAAAAGATTTATCATTATTTTATGAGACTTGATTTGGAAAATGAGTTTGAATGAAGTGAAGATTCACTTATTTTGTCACAGTAAATGCCAACTTTACATTTGTTCATGCAAGAAAAGAAATAACTAGATTTGGGACGCCTGGGTGGCTCAGTTGGTTAAGCAGCTGCCTTCGGCTCAGGTCATGATCCCAGCGTCCTGGGATCAAGTCCCACATCAGGCTCCTTGCTTGGCAGGGAGTCTGCTTCTCCCTCTGCCTCTGCCTGCCATTCTGCCTGCCTGTGCTCGCTCTCTCCCCTCTCTCTCTCTGATAAATAAATAAAATCTAAAAAAAAAAAAATTACTAGATTTAAAGAATGATTGCATCACTAAGTACATGCAAAGAGATCAGATTATCAAAATGTGGCTGAATGGGAGTGCCTGGGTGGCTCGGTCTGCCTTCAGCTCAGGTCTTCGTCCCAGGGTCCTGGGGTAGAGCCCCACATCAGGCTCCCTGAGCCTGCTTCTCCCTCTCTCCCTGCCCCTCCCCACCAATGTTCTCACACTGCTCTCTCTCAAATAAATAAATAATTTTTAAATAATAAATAAATTATTTAATATTTATATATTAAAATATAAATATATTATATATATTTATATATTATATATTAATTATTTTATATATTATATATTTAATATATAATATATTATATAATATGTTATTTAATGTATATTTTTATATATATTATAATATATATTTATATATTATTTAATATATAATCTACAAATAATATATAAATATAAATATATAAATACTATTTTTATATATGTGTGTATATATATATATATACACAAAGCATTAAATAATCTCTCATCTGCTGTCACATGACCGTGAAGTTGCTCCTGGATGGTAAGTACCAAGAAAACAAAGAGATCATGCTAAAGGAACTTCACCAGGAAGCGTGGGTAGCAATTTCAAGCATAAAATTGGGTTAAAAAATAATTATATTCATAAAAGTACACTCAAGTTTCTCATTAAAAAATTTAAAAACATTTTATTTGTAAGTTTTATACAAATTTTATATTTACCTTTCACT
Source organism: Mustela putorius furo (assembly GCF_011764305.1). NCBI lineage: Eukaryota > Metazoa > Chordata > Mammalia > Carnivora > Mustelidae > Mustela > Mustela putorius. The sequence goes on from NW_025421341.1 coordinate 27,055,727, forward strand.
TGGTAGTTTTATTACAATTATATAATATAAAGAAAATATAATGATTATTTTCACCAAGACCCACATAAAATGCCTCCCAAATCCCTCAAATTTACACAATGTGCTATATCATTATGTTCATTTTCTAGGTGAGACACTGATACGGAGTCTGGAAAGCCCTACACACAGCTCAACAGTGTCTAATGTAGAATTATCCAATTTGAAAAGAATACAGGAATAAATACCTTCACCCCCAAATGGTGGAAAACTTCAAAAGAACCAGAAAAACTGTGTTGATTTACATAAAGCCCATCTCTACAAAACTTTTTAAAAACAGAGTTCCACCATATTGACAACAAAAAAAGCAAAACCACAAATCGGAAGACATAAAATAAACATAAGTAATCAAAAATGACAGTTAAACTTCAACTCGATGCTATCACTGTAATCACATGGTTAATTTGAGTACATATCAGATATTAAAAGCCCAATAATTCCTTCATTTACTAATCTGAGTTCTTTTTAGTAATGACTCTAGTGAGGAATTGGTCAATTTTTTCTTCTGTTCTTGTGGTCTCGTCTTGTTATCGTCCCCGAAATCTATCTGGCGAGATGAATCAAAGAGGACATTTTTTCCATCATGTCCCCTAAAGATCTACCATATAGGATCTTCTAGAGACAGATTACAACAGCAAGCACACTCTTCTCATAGGAAAAGCACTACAGGCCCCTAACTACTCCGAAAGGAATGATCCTAGGCCTCAAAACCAACACTGAAAATGCACAGATACATCAGAAGTGGGACATCAAGACAGAATATGAGCTATTTCCTTATAATGCCTGATCACATTTACTACCTGGGTATATAGAACTTTCATTCCAGGAAGCACAAATGCAACACAGGCACAATAATCATGGTCAGCAGCAAAATCTGGGACATGAGGAAATAAAAAAGGAAGAGCATCTGCCATATAGGCTGCAATAATAGTCCATTCTCTAAGTAAGCCTAATAAACAGTAAGTCTTCAAATACAGCAGATATACATTAAAACATATTTGAAGCAAAATCTCTCAAGCAGGGAGGGCTTGGAACCTCAAAAATTATTAAAATTATAGCCATAATAATAATAACTGCTGTTGGTATTAGTCTTCATTATACTATTTTTATAGTAAGGGAAGTCAGACACACTGTATCTCCAGACGTCTCAAATCCTTAATAAATACACAGAGTTGGTAGGAACCACAGCCTTATCAGAATGCCCTTAATATTCAACTAAAAGGTAAAATTAAAACCTCAATTAGATAGCAGCTTCCAAGACATCAAAACCATTTAAGTCCCTTATTGTCTTTGGTTATTTTCCTTAATTCCAACCCTGAAAAAATAAATGAATTCGGGACATTAAAATCAGATACATTGTATCTGGACTGAAATTACATTTTACTAAGTATGTTAAAAATGCCTAGCATTATGTATAAACTCTGAACTCTTAACATGACTTGGAATTATTACACAATTTAAAAAGCTAAACATTTAGAAAAGAATTATTAATATAACATATCTTACATTCAAAATCATGGGTTATTACAATACAGTTTTCATCTGTCAGTAGAGGATCAAATGCAACAAAAAACATATTGCAAAGCATTTATTTAAATTAGTTTAAAAATATCACATGAAGTTCAAATGTTGCAAAAAAACATTCAGTCAACTGAGTCACAAAGCAGTTATTTGAACATCCAGACTACAGTAAGTAGGTATATACAGTATAATACAGGTATGTAATAATGATAAATATATAATGTTAAACAATTTTTTGCTAGTTAACAAAGAATCCCTTTTAGGTTATTTTTGGCATGATGTCGGGGGCTCTGTCAAAGAACTGGACGCCAGGCATTGCTCAGGTACAAGCACCCAGTGCATAGCCCTTGGACTCTTCAAGTAGATTCACAGCTAAAATGCAGGCTTGTTCATATATTCTTCCATTGTCTGAAAGAAACAATAAATTAGAACAATTTCCCCTTAAACCACAGCCTTTAGCAGAATGTGAAACCTTTTTTCACTATTTTACTTACTCATTTTTTGCTCTTCCTAAACAGAAGTTCCTGAAACATGTATGCACATAAATCTTTGCATTCTGATCAAGAATGGTGGTTCAAAATTTGAGAATAATTTGCATAATCTCCATATGGCTGGGACTAAATAACTTTCAAAAGAGAAAAAGCTGAGTTTGATCATAAAAAGAATGTCGGATAAGAAAAATACTAAAGTGTCAGCTGCCAGTATATATTGCTGTTGACTTCAGATAAATGTGCCTACTGAAATGATCATGAACACCCCCTCCAGGCACATGTATTAGGGAAATCTCAACTGTATTTGTAGAACATAAGTACTACCATAGATTCTGTGCAAAACATCCTTTTACACTTACTAGCAAGCTATAAAGGATAAACAGACTATGATTCTTAAGAATTTCTTCCATGGGGGCACCTGGATGGCTCAGTGGGTTTAAGCCTCTGCCTTCAGCTCAGGTCATGATCGCAGAGCCTGCTTCCTTTCCCCTCTCTCTCTGCCTGCCTTTCTGCCTACTTGTAATCTCTGTCAAATAAATAAATAAAATCTTTAAAAAAAAAAATGTATTTCACAACGGCTTTCCTCCAAAGTATGCAAACTTTCTTCATTCCCATCAGCTAGCAAGTTTGCTAACATGACACAAGACAATTTTTTTCCAGTACTTTAAAAAACAAAAATGTTTGGACAGATTTGCAATTACAGGTAGAGTTAAAATATTGCGAGCCCTTTACTATGCAAGATAAATGGACTTTCTCTTGCATTCTTTCCTATTGTAAACATACATATTTGTATAACACAGTGGCTCTTGGGTTGAATCAATAAGGAAGTCCAAAGGGGCAGACTTGGGTAATGGCCCTGCCTCTTCCGTGTGAGCCACAGTCAGCTCAATCAGCAACCGTCAACCTGTTCTTAGGCTTGAACCTCAGGGTGCATGATTCACTTGCACCTGCCAGGGAAGCTGATAAGCATGGACCAAACAGAGCAAGACCATGGCTAAGCAACATTGCTCCGAGGTACTAAAGTTAGAGATCAGGTGTTCTGACTGGTTTTCACCAGCTCTGTTTAGAATTCCAGGGCTCCTCTGCTGAAATACTTATGCCCAGTCATCCACACTTTCTTATGAAGTTCTTAAACCTCTTAGATGAACACTAATGGAGAGAAGCCCACACCCTAAGATCTTTGCCCTATACCTCTTCTTACAGAAGCTGGGGGTGTCTTTAATGTTAGCAGGAATAGCACGTTTGCCTGGGGCCCTTGTATATTTTGTAGCATCTAGAGTTTATAGCATGAAAAAAGGAACATAAAGGGGCACTTTGGTAGTTCAGTTGGTTAAGTGTCCAACTCTTAATTTCAGCTCAGGTCATGATCACAGGGTTGTGAGATCGAGCCCCACATTGGGGCTCCGTGCTGGGTGCGGAGCCCGCTTAAGATTCCCTCTGCCCCTCCCCCAACCCCAGTTTGCACTCTCTTGCTCTCTCTCTCAAAAAAAAAAGAGGAATACAAAAATACAGATACAAAATTGGGTATAAAGTTTATTTAGAATGGGAAAAGAAATATCATGATAATTTTTTTTAAAGATTTTATTTATTTATTTGACAGGCAGAGATCACAAGTATGTGGAGATGCAGGCAGAGAGAGAGGAGGAAGCAGGCTCCCTGCTGAGCAGAGAGCCCAATGCGGGGCTCGATCCCAGGACCCTGGGATCATGACGTGAGCTGAAGGCAGAGGCTTAACCCACTGAGCCACCCAGGTGCCCCTCATGATAATTTTTTTAAAAGATTTTATTTACTTGAGAGAGAGAGAGGAGAGCACAGAGGGAGAGTAAGAGGGAGAAGGAGACTCCCTGCTAGCAGGGAGCCTGATGTGGGGCTCGATCCCAAGACCCTGAGATCATGACCTGAGCTGAAGGCAGATGCTTAACCAAGTGAGCCACCCAGGCACCCCAAGATGATAATTTACTTTAAAGGTTTTATTTATTTATTTGTCAGAGAAAAAGAGGGAGAGAGCACAAGTGAGGAGAGTGGGAGGCAGAGGGAGAAGCAGGTTCCCTGCTAAGCAAGGAGCCCAGTGTGGGACCCAACCCCAGGACCCAGGAATCATGACCTGAGCTGAAGGCAGATGCTTAACCAAGTGAGCCACCCAGGCACCCCAAGATGATAATTTACTTTAAAGGTTTTATTTATTTATTTGTCAGAGAAAAAGAGGGAGAGAGCACAAGTGAGGAGAGTGGGAGGCAGAGGGAGAAGCAGGTTCCCTGCTAAGCAAGGAGCCCAGTGTGGGACCCAACCCCAGGACCCAGGAATCATGACCTGAGCTGAAGGCAGATGCTTAACCAACTGAGCCACACAGGCATCCCTCAGATGATAAATTTTTAAAAGATGACAAATATCACAAAATTCAGAACAGCGTATAGTTTTCATTCATTACGTACCTGACACACTTTATAATATATTCATTATATGGGCACATATGCTTTGAAGTTAGATATCCTACCTTTGCAAATCTGGCCACATGAGCCTGCAGCATTGGAAGGGGCCTGGGCCAGCAGGCTCTGGAATTGTCACCTGACTGGCTTCACAGCCCACTGGCCTCTCGTTCTCGGGCCTGCTTCACTCCACTGGCTAACTCAGTCCGCTAAAGACTGCACAGACTGCTGTTTCTGGGTCATGCTCTTCCCCAGGTCATATGAACCAAGAACACACAAGGTTTGTATTTTCTTGAGCTCGCCCCTTTCGAGGTTGGAACAGACTTTTAAGGCTGACACAACCTTAAAGAGCTCTGCCCTGGCCATTCACAAGAGGACCCAAATCTCTCCCTCAGCACCCCTTCTGTTATCCATCCTGTACCCCCAAGTTTCTTATGTATTCAACACTGTACATGTTGCAACTTTTTACTGCACTATGGCTTCTCTTAGCTGTTAACATGGGTTTTGTTTTTAAGGATAACCATGTTGGGGTGCACCTAGCCATTTCTCATGCATCCACACATATACAGGCGAGGTATCCTATTGCCTGAACTAATGAGATACCCTTTTGGACCCTCACCCCTCATTCTGTGGTGAAACCTCATCTCTCGGTCGTCCCCGCTGGTGATGCCAGGAATTACAACTCATGCAGGTAATGAGTACCATCCCCCCCTTTCAGCTTCTGTTCCCTTCTTCTCACTTCACACCACTGTCCACAGGTTGTCACCCTCAAAATAAGGCACCTCCTAACGTCACCCCCAACCAATTAAACTGCTCTCTTCTTAGTCCGTATCACTAACATCAAGCCCCAGTACACTCAGAATAATCTTTGAGCATTTGGACATTTAAGACCATGTACCTTCTTATTAAATATGCAAGAACAGCTTTTCTATTCTAAGAAACCTTTCTTAGGTAGGAGCTGGGGAAAGTTCCAGGGGCTAAAAGTGCAAGCAATATTACAAAGGCCTCCCTTAACCTTTAGTAGCTACAAGGATGTGCTTAGGTCCAGAGGACAGGGGAAAAAAGAAAGCAGTCATTTCTTTTCCTGAATGTAATTATAATACTTGTGCTCCTTCATTCTAAACTGGTCAGATAGACAAGTCTATCTGATCAGATAGACACAATCAATTTCCCAAACAGTTCCCCAGACGTTCACTGATTCAATGACTTAGCTGAAGTACCCAGAGCCCAAGAGAGTGCTGATAACGCAGTCTCTATTCGGCAGGTGCTGTGATTTCACCAAGAGACATTTGGAGGGCAATCATGATGTTGCCTGCTCACTAGGGGGATGCAGGGGCTCAATGGAGGGGCTCCTGAGGCCTACCCATTAAGACCTCCCACTCGATCACCAGGGACATGAACTACCGGTTGGCATTTACCTGTGAAAGGGCTCTCTCCTAAAATCCATGCTTCCCATTGTTCCGTGGGACTGGCAGCATCAGGTGCACAGCAAACTCTTTAAAACTCTATGTATGTCTTACAAAGGAGGAATTCAAAATAACTCAGGTGTGTCTTGGCCCCAATTCAAAAAGCTTTGATTACTGCGAGTGCCAAAGACCCTGCTAAAAAGTTCCTTTCTCTGGTAAGGCTTAGACTCCGCAGTCTGGGCCCTGAGGGTAAAATTATAAATAACCCCCAGCATATTTTAAGAAAGGTTGTTCTGTGGAATTTCCAAACCACTGAGTTCTCAAGTACCTTGTAAAATTCCCTTCCTGTGGCATTTGGAGAGAGCCAAGTAAACAGCCGAAAGTTTAAATGCGTTTCTTGAGGGGAGAACACTACTGGGAAGAAATGCGGCAGCCTCTGAAAAGGCACGCGCAGACATTTCGGGGTACCTGCTCCAACAGAGGTCTTCCTCAGGGTCCATTCACCTGAGGACTGCTTCCCCTGGATGGGCAGGAGCAAGTCATCAGTTCAGAGACGTGCCAAAAAGAGTGGCTTGGAAACCATGCCTGATCTTGTTTTATTAACATAATCAGTATCTTCTTTCTCAAACGGCAGGGAGGGTAGCTTTAATGCCAACTTTTAAGAGAGGGTTTAGGATCCTCTGGGATCTCCTGACCTGCTACTGTAAAACAGGCAGGTGGAAAGACCCAAGGATGCTGCGGGAAGAAGGACCCAGGGGTGTTGGAGCTGGGACAGAGCTCAGTTTTGTTCCAGGGTGGCTGGGGTCACCCCATTAGGGAGGCCAAAGGTCAGAGCGGTGATATGCTCTTTCTCCATGTCCTTGGCAGGAGGGAAGGCGCTGATGTGGATGAGTCCCCTTAGTGGGTATGATGCCTATCTAGACTGCGTCTAAAAGACCCACTGTATTTTATATAAATATCACAGAATCAGGAGCACATGTATGCTTCTGGCCCATTTGTACCTTGGCAAGCAAGCCACAGTATCCCCAATTTATTTATGCAAATAGGAGCACACATGCAGCCTCGCTGGGAGGTGTGAGAAATTTTAATTTAAAATGATAAATGCCATCTTCAATAATAAAGGTCTAATATCCCTGGCAAAGGAAATAACGATGTACTCCTATTCTTCTTTCCCAGGGTAGCACAGATATTTTAATGAGAATCTTTTTTTTTCTTTTTAATGAGAATCTTTTTATACCTTTCATAAAATCATTGAAAAAATAAAACAGCACCAAGCTTTTGCTACCTTTTTGACAGGGAGGTTTCCTCAGTCAAACATAAAGCAAAGATTCTGGAGCTCAACATCCTCATTCAAATCTCTATTCTACACTTACTGGCTGTGTGACATCAAGCAGGCTGTTTAACCTCTCTGTGTCTCAGTTTCCTCAGCTTCAAAGTGAGGGCAAAAATGCTACCCACCTCTTAGAGTTACAGTGATCATTAAATGAGTTAAACCAGATAAGCTGCTTAGAAAGCTGCACTTGGCGTAAAGCAATCACTCAGTATCATCATTACCCTCACCATCACCATCGCCACCCTCCCCCGTGATACCAAGACTGGGTACTGACCTCCTGTAACATGTCAGAATCTTCAATGGCCTTGACAGCAGATTTTTTGGACGTTTCCTGAATTTCTCCGCCCATTATAAACTCATCAAGGATAAAATAAGCCTTTTCAAAATTAAAGATAATATCCAGCTCACAGACCTGGTAGGACAAAAACAGATGTTTTGAGAAACTTGCGGGAATATCAGGGCAAACCCATGTCAGCATCTCAAGACGTCTCAACAGTTACACCCATGCAGCACACCAAAGACAGAACCATCGGATGGAACTGGAAGGAATGGGAAACAAAGTGAAGGGATTGCAGGCCTTAAGCAAAAGTAAAACCACATTCCATTATGCAGACCATGTCCCTAAGTAATATTCCTTTATGTCACAACAAGAAATCTGAGACTTGAGACAGGCATCAGGAAGCTCGGTTCATATTTCCATGGGTATGAACAGAAGCCAAGTCGCCACAGCAAGTCAGGCAGAGGACAGCGCCTGCTTGCCCCTGCTCTTCTGTCTAGAAATCTTGGCTCCTAGCTTTGGGACTCTCAGAAGCTCACTCTTCAGAGGCAAATTAACCTAGCTGTGCTAATTTCTCTCAAAATCATGTCACAAGCCAGTGGTTCTCAAATTTTAGAGTGTATCCGAGTTATCCAGAAGGCCCCCTGAGGGACACACTGCTTGGGCTCCAGCCCAGGAGTTTCCGATTTGGTGGGTCTGCGTAAGGACTGAGAGTCTGGACTTGTAACTGGTTCCCAGATGATGCTAATGGTGCGGGTCTGGGGACCACACAGGGAGAACGACTGTCACAGACCAAAGCGGAGTCCGACAGATTTTGCTGTGTAAGGAAAGCAAGTGGCAAGAGCTACCCCCACTCAATCATCCAAACAGGGCTTGTTTCCAATTCCCCGACCAGGCACCACTCAGGCGCCCTCCTGATGTTCTCCTTCTTGCTCATTCCTCAAGTCCCCAGCACTCCTCTTTCCTGTTCCACACCCTCTGGAAGGTTTCCACCTGCAAGTTTTCAGCCCTCCCCCTCCTTGGCCTCCCAGCAGCACTGGATACCCTTCAGCAATCTTTTTCCTGAAAATCCTCTCTCCCTTACTCCCTGACTTTGGCAATGCCATTCAATGTCTGTTCTTGTCTTCCATCGCTGTTGAGTCCTTCTCAGACTTGTTGGATGAGTTCTCCCCCTGCTACTTGGGGGTAGCATTTGGTTAGGAAGTATTTATGGAGTGCTTGGGACATAATCAGCAAAACCCGGCCTCACTGCTACATGTGGCTTACTTTCCAGTGACCCACTTTCTGCTTAAACGCTGGTGTTTTCCATGAAAGCCTCTTCTCTTAACCCTGGGTATATTCTAGAATATCCCACGGATGCTCTCTGGCTGTGTCTGGCATGCGGGTGTCTTAACAAACCTAGGTGTCTAGCCCTAATCTCCTTCTGGGGGGAGTCCCGTGTTTCCACCTGCTCATTAGACCTCTCTGCCTGGATAGTCCTCAGCCCAAGTCACCAGGTGCCAAGCTGTGGTTAAGCGAACTTTTTTTTCCCGTAGACCTTGTTTTGCTTTGTAGCTGCAACCTCTACCTGTGGCCCAATCGAATCATCCCACGGGTTCAACTTCCTTCCCCTTCGCTCTCATCCTTCTCCCTCCTTCAGTCTCATCCCTCAGTCTGGTCACCAATTCCTACTTACTCTGCCGTGTAAATAAAGCCCAACCCTTCCTGTCTTCTCCCCGATCATTGCCACTGCTCAGACCTGCAGTGTCTCTCATTAAGGCCACTACAATGACCTTCTAGGTGGTGTCCATCCCCAACCAAAGCCAACAACCACTAACACTCCAGTGAGCTGCGATACTGTTCTTCCCCGTGTGGAGTCTTATACGCAGGACGAAGCTTCCATTCCTCCGCCTGGCACAGAGGACTCCTGGGCACCCGGCCGGGGCGGGTTCTCTGCAGCCCACGTCAGCACTCAGCCCAGGTACACCCACACTCCACTAACTCGCAGGGACTCTTCTGCCTTTCCCTTTTGCCCATTCCAGCAATTCCTGGGATGGCCCCCAGATGGCCTTTCTTTATTCTGCTGGCAAAATTCAGCTCATTCTTCAAGGCCAAATTCAAAAGTCAGGGGCACAATGATTCCACCAAAGCCTCTTTCCCCCATTCAGATGTCACTCTGTGTTGCTCTGTGTTCTGTTATATCTTGTGGGCACTAGTATATGCTGACTGATCAATCTCTTCACCAGCACTTATGTGAGCTCAGGCATAGACCTTATCATATCAGTCATCTCGTTATCCCTGGTACCTAGTGCTACATAATAGGACATAATACACATCTGTAGGATAAATGAGTCACTCACCACTTAGGCCTTGTTTCTATGATGCTGGGAATTAACGGCTTCCCAGATTAACAATTCTGTGATGCTACTGAATGCTATAACTTAACATAAAACGGATGTCAACATTTTAGCAAAGGTTCCATATACTTAAGGTTTAGGTCAATAAACTTGCAGACTCCATAAGGTAAACAGTTAGGTAAATACCACTATCATAAATGGCCAGCTCAGAAAAACTCACCTAACTCATCTGCAAAGGTCATGGTCTCATTTAGAAAGCAGCATCAAATAAGTAAATCAACCAGTGGGTGTATATATCTAGAGCTACTTCCCTCTTCCCTCAATAGTCTATCTTTGCCTGCCGTGATCACATGGAAATTCCATGTAGAAGTTGGAAACGAAGGAGACGGATTTCCATGGATGGCCATGGGGGAAAAAATAAAGAAGAACTTGCAGGATAATATGCATAATACAATCCCATTTAAAAATAAAACTGTATATGTCTAGAAGGATATGTTAAAAAAATGCAATTTTAAACAATACAGAGAAACAAAAAGAAAGCACAATAGATCAGACATCCATGCTCATTAGAAAAGGTAGAAGAAGCAAGCAGTTACCAGAAGTCAGAAGAGGCAGGAAGTCAGGAGTTACAGTAGCAAGAGCTGAGGAACCTCAAAGTTCAAGGCAGGTGTAGACCAGGAATCTGAGACAGACGGGAGCCTCATTAGGAGAAACCAGCAATCAGAATCCTGCAAGATGAACTTGACAGATACTAATGCAAGTTCTCTGGTTCTCTAGGACCATCTCAAACCCCACTCTCAGAGTGACAAGCTGTAGGGTTGGCAACAGCCATGGGGCAATTAATTTACTGCATCTAGTTTCAAGGGATGGGAATAAAGTAACATGGCACCCAAAGCCAGATACACACACACACACACACACACGCACGCACGCACGCACAACAGAGGCAACCTGGATATACAATTACTATATCTAGATCATAAGGAAACAGATGCACAAGTTCTACTGGAATTATAGAGAGTGTTACAAATGAGCAACTATTTCATATAGAGCAACTCCAAAATGCTCCTTCTATGGTTATTCTTTGAGCTTAACCCCAAGGGTTTACTACAGCCACAAGTAAGAACAGGAAACATCTCCCAGAGCACCTTAGACCAAATGCAGACCAATTACTCAAATACTTGTGAGTCCACCTCAAGGGTACTGTCCCAGTACATCAGGAAGATGCCCTTGATACTCAAATGACATTTCATCTAATAATGCAAAAAACAAATGATTTCCATGTTTATAAACATAGGAGCCTGTTAGGATTTTTTCTCATTTCTGATGTATCTGTATTCTGGAGGAAAGCTTATAAAAGGCAAAAACAGTGATAATTTAATTTTACCCTGATCTCTTAGTCTATGCTTTACTATAATTTGGCCTGAGGGTCTACTCGTATAGCAGAGTACATGATGCAGAAGATTATTCCTGGCAATTCAATAACTCAATACTTCTGAATGAGTCTAAGAACTTTCTCTTACTAAATTCTGTTCTTAAGTAAATACAAAAAGCTTAAATTATATATAGTAAATGTATAAAACCAGACACAATACTTATACAGTGTAAGACACAACAACGTAGCAACTGACAGTTTGTAAAAAGTATTGTTAATTACACTGTCTCCTTTATCCTCACAACAGTCCCATGAGATTAGCAAAGTAAATATTTCTATTAACATTTTTGAGTGTTATTTTTCTTATATGTCAATTAAGGATTTATTCCCCAGCCAAAATCATGGGTCTGGTGAGTGAGTGATGAGTGGACACCAGGACCCAGCAGGACTCAGAGCCCTCCACGTCCTCCCAGAAAACGTCCTAAGTCAAGGTCAAACTTCTCTGGAACAGCAACTCCCATACACTCTGAGCACATCTGCAAAAACTCACACTGTAGTCTGTAATGGGAAAATATAGCAGGTGCCTAAATCCTCAGACAGACCTTTATCTAGTGGGAGATTCTGGGGTATTTCCTCTTAGCCTCCATAAATTGGGGTTAATGCTGTTTACTGAAGATCGAAAGATTAACTAGTTAATCCTTGTAAATCTCCCTGGAATTGAAAAATGCTCGAAAAACACATAAATTAGTAGCCAGAGATTCTGATTTATCTGTCATAGGAAGATAATATTTTCCAGTGTTATAAGAGAAGCTTGGTACAAAGTCTTCTCTTCAATAATATTAAGGGCAGAATTCCAGGAAACCTTCAGGATTAACACAAGAGAAAAAGAGAGCCAAAGAGAAATATATTATTCCTGCGATGATGTCAATGAGAATCAGTACTGGTAGGCTTTGCTCATCACAGTTAATTAATAAGAACTGAACACCTACTGAGCAGATAGCCTTGAATTGCTCTTAGCTGCTCTTAGCTTAATAAAAGATTCATTGAATTTTTTAGTGAATTAAATTTTGGTCCATGGCAAAGACAGAGCGTCTAAAGGTAGGCCAAAAATAGGATGAAAAATTAATGTTAGAGAAATAGGAATTCATTCTGATTCTCCTTATATCTTAACTGGGCTCACTCAGCTTTGGTGAAGGTGATTTAGATTCTCTTAAGAAAGCAACGTGATCTGAAATATCTAATATTTGGTCAGATAAGACTGACATCAAAATTTAACCCCCATTCACATTACCACAGTCAGGGAAATCTAGGAAAACACAACAGGTCAAACCAGAGTACAGAAATTAAGCAGAGAAGGCAGGTCCTGGGAAACCTGGGCCTCAGGAAAACACCTTCAGGCCTTTACAAAAGGCCAAGGTTGCAGTGGATTTGACAATGTCACGCTTCCTTTGAATAATGGAAAGCATAAAATTAAATAAACCCATGTTCAAAAACATGCAATTATACACTTGCAAATCTCTCTTTAAAACATGAAAATAAACATGGGGAGCTAAGAGAAAGAGAAAGGGAAATGGTCTGGCTATCTTACTCTCTATACACTGACCAACGATCTAAAATCTCCCAAGCAACATTTAAGGTCATCTTCTAACATCATTTACAAAGGAAAGTAAAGGGATTGAATAAAAAGGATGAAGGGAAGGAGGGAGAGAACATTCTTTCAAAAGCCTTTCGAATACTCACCCTTGTGGAAATAGTTGCAAGTAATCAGATAACCCCCCCCCCAACACTGCGAATGCTACTCATTCCATTGACTGGAGCACAGAAAGTGCTCTGTCCCAACAACACTTACTAGAAATCCTCAGTGAGCTGGAACAGGGAAGGTACCTGACTGAGAGAAAATATATTCCAAATCCAATGATTTATTTCTTAAGACCGTGAACTGGCTGGTATGTTCCTGGAACATTTGCTAAAATCTGCCCCAGAGTGACTCACAAGTGTTGGAAAAAATCAAACAACTAAGTGCCAGGTCATGATTCCAAGACATTTACGGTCTGGTGTTCATACAAACCTTGCACAAGTGAAGGATGATACCAGGCTGTTCTATGTCGCCAGAGCACTGAGCATATCAGGGGTGAAAAGAGAGAGAACAGTGAGAAGGTTGGAGAAGTGGTCTGGGACTGATGTTTAGAAAGCTTGAACATAAGGCTAAGAAGCTGGGCTTTTATTCAGTATAGATGCTGGAAAGTGGCTGAGGACGACTGTCACCTGGATCCATGCACTGCAAGGAAGACGGTAACTAACAAGGCAGGAAAGGGAAGCAGAGAAAAGCCCAGAGGTGCAAAGGGCCAGAGATGAGGTTTCAAGCAAAAGCAAAACTGCTATCTCAGGTAAGCCTGTACTACTGAGAGTGGAAGGAAGGGATGGTTTGTAGACCCATCTGAACAGACAAAGGCAGCCTTTAGCAAAGGGTGGAGGAAGAAGAAAGAAAAAAGCACTGAAGGATCCTGGGACATAATAAACTCAATCACAAGACACAACAGGTTTGCAGAAGAAGATTTTTAGCTCTTGATATGTTTCGACTGAGACGGCTAGGAGAAGCCCAGAGAAGACCGTCCTCGGCAGAGGGAAAGAGAGCCATCTGGTCCCAGATTCCAGAAGAAGGCAGGCAGGGAGACAGACATACAAGGAGAGTAGAAAGGGCAGGGGGGAGGAAGAGAGCTAGGGGCAGAAACCAAGCCATTAGAAACAGGAGGAGAACCAGCAGAACTCAGGGTTGTGGCAAAAAAAGAAAGAGGAGCAGGGAGGAGCAAAAATCCGGTGCTGTAGGGAGGTCAGGGGAAGGCTGGAGAAGCATCCCTAGTCCTGACCATTAGGAAGGGGCCAGTGGTACCTTCATGATTTCCTGGGAACCCTCAAGGAGGAGCCCAAGCCGTAAGAGTAAATGAGTTCTAAGGATGGGGGCACCTCATACAGGATATTACTGGGCAGTAAGTGCACGGAAATTAAGTAGCAATAGGAAAAGGAAAAGGATTTTGGTTTCCCTGTGTATGTGTTTGGCATTTTTTTATGTATAAATAATATTAGAGAACACTCGGAGCATACTGAAAGAAGCCAGAGAGGGGATTAAAAAGTCAAAATAGCAGAGAGATGACAGGCAATGAAGAACGAAGAGGAAAATATCAAGGAACCCTGCACAATTAAATTCTCGTTCATTGAACGAGCTCTCTATGGTGGTTGTGGTCTGAAGACAGAGAGAGACACAGCCTGTCTCTTGAAAGCTTTGGCTCCTTTGTTTACAAAGCACCATGGGAAGGGGGAGAATGCCTCATATTCTGATCCTTGTGCAAACGCAATTCGTACTTTAGACTTGAGAGAGGGAAGGAAAGTGATAAAGACAGAACTGACATAAGAGCTGAAATAGGAACTGATTCCAAAGAGACCAGAACAGCACTCACATTTCCAAAGTATTTGTCCAGCAACTCCACGTAACGGTGCACGATCTCGAGAGTCAAGAGCTCATTGTCCTGATTTTCTACAGCACAGCAAAAATACAAACTAGCATACCTTGAAAGGAAAAACACGAAGAAAGAAAAGTAAAATAAGATGACACATCCAATACCCCAAAGATGGTGTTTTCTGCAGTGAATATGCAAAGCTCCCCCCATCCAAATCCAAGAAAGAAGCCATCATGGATCACATCCAATAGCCTCCCAATACGTGAAAGAGAATATATAAAAATAGCATGCCCATTGGGCTGTACCGATTAATTACATAAAAGACTCTCAACACCGTTTTACCCTGAGGAACTATAATCAGGCAGACGTGGTTTTCAGCCCACCGTTATGGGGAGGGTGCCTGCTCACACCCCTCCGCAGCTTGTGAGTGTCCTTTCTAAACCTCAAGGCTTTGACCCCAGCTCTCACCTGACATGGTGTTGCACTCCTGTATGTGACCGGCCCTCAGCCCATCCAGCCCGTCCTCCAGTGACTTTCTTCCACCCGAAATCCTCTTCCCCACCCCCACCTGTGTGGTTAACGCCGACTTCCCCGCTTAGCTCTGAGTGTGGATGTCCTTCCTCCTGGAAACCTCTGACCTCCCACCCTGGGCTGGATGCCGGGCTCTGCCCTCCTGAGCCTCTCCCATCAGAGCAGCTAGTGCTCTTCATTGCCCATTTCATGGCCTGTCTCTGCCCCACTAGGTCACTGGCTTCCCAAGGGCAGGCGCCGAGTCTGCCTTGCTCACCATGATGTACTCAGGCACTGCAAATATCGGTTGAGAGAACTGTTAAAGCCTATTCTTCAAACAATGGCTTAAATCACAAATGAACTCAAAGGTTTTAAAAGCCAGTAGGCAGAGAGTAGATAGGGACAAGCTTCTTGTTGACAAGTGCTTCCTGGGACTTTGCCTTGCTGTTCCTGGGATGCTTATTAAACGGGGCCTTCACGGACATCTCTCCGGAGGCTCGTACTAAAAGCTTTAACCTTGGACCCAGCAGCAGCAGCTCTGCCCGGGCACTTCCTGGTAATTTACTCCATTAAATATAGCCTGCCAAGTTGTCTCTGTTTTTGCCTTTCAGGTTTTAGAAACACCCTTTGCAAGAGCCTTCCCAATGTGCATTTTGCTTCTGGAAGTGGCAATAGGATGCTGAATGCAGAGTCCGGTTGGCTGGGTTCTGGTCCTGGCTTAGACATCAATTATTTGGGCCTATGGGCAAAATGGCTTTACCTCTTAGGTAAAGTTTCCTTCTCTATAAACTGAGGTTGCTTGCCAGTACGGTCTTGCTATGGCAAGCATGTGCAATAATGAGAAAATATATAGGTTTTAAAGCCAGAAGGAGGGGTGCCCAGGTGACTCATCTGCTTTTGATTCAGGTAATGATGTCAGGGTCCTGGGATCAAGCCCCAAGTGCGGCTCCCTGCTGCGTGGAAAGCCTGCTTCTCCCTCTCCCTCTGCCCTTCCCCCATCCCCACTCATGTGCTCTCTCTCAAATAAATAAATAAAGTCATTTTAAAAATTAAAAAAAAAAAAGCAAAAAGGATATGCATCTGAATTCCGGCTCTCCCAACTGCCCCTTATTTCCTGTGATTGAAGACTAATTACTTAGAAACTCTCTGTGGCTTCAGTTTCCTCCTTTGAAAAGATGAGTGATAATAGCAATAATAAGGGCTGGCCATCGCTCTAGCCCCTTCACCTGCATTTTTTCCCACAGCATTTGTTACTAACGGATAGGGTTTTGTTTGCCTGACCGATGAGTACGCTCCGTAAGAGCAGCTCTGGTGCCCGTCTTGTTTGTTAAGGCATCTGCAGTCATTAGAGGTGCTGGAAATGTAACAGGTGCCCAGAGGCTATTGCTTTTTTTTTTTTTTTAAGATTTTATTTACTCATCTGACAGACAGAGATCACCGAGAAGCAGGCAGAGAGAGAGGAGGGAGCAGGCTCTCCAGAGCAGAGAGCCCAATGTGGGGCTCGATCCCAGGACGCTGGGATCCTGACCTGAGCAGAAGGCAGAGGCTTTAACCCACTGAGCCATCCAGGCGCCCCCCAGAGGCTATTTCTTGATGCACTGCATTATCCACATGTAGATCACATCCCTAGAATCCATCCTGGCACATCCTGGCACATGGAAAGCCTTTCAATAAATGAGAGCTCTTTTTCTGTTAAGTCTACTGGTACAAATATTTGGGCTCCAGACTCCAAAGATTTCAGTAAATGATGCAATTGGTGTTGTAATAAAAAATGTTCAGGATTAAACAATCCAAAACAATAATGAGAAAGACAGATCTCATAGACAGTTACTCACACCTTTTATAAACAAGTTTTAGCTCCTTCCAGTCAACAAAACTGCTTGTTCTCTGACCACGAGAGAGAATAATCTGAACAATTTCCCGGGTGATCTTTTTCCTCTCTTTGTCAGGGAGAGTCGTGTACCATTTCTGCAGCCGCAATTTCCCCTGTCTACTGAAAAGCAATATGAAATGTATCTAGAACAAACAAAGGACAGAGAAAAACAGAACTTGATCAGCTAAATCATTTTACGTAGACACTGGAAATTAAATGGCAGGGTTTACAAGCAATGATAATTCTGCACAAATGAAAAAGTTCTCACCAGTATGAAACTATCTCATCTGAAAATTACATTTAACCCATCCAAGGACAAGGAAACGTGTGCATCACAAACATGACTTATTGAGATTAGAGGGGAAAGATACGAGTTTCAAATATTATATATTCCCTTTTGGAGTCACAAATTATTATATGCAAAAAAATAGAGAGTTACATACTCTTATTGAGAAAACAATAAAATTTTCCTTCACAAGAATAAATAAAGTGTTAAAAACTGCAGAAGAGTTTACTTTAAAAATTACACCCAAGTTCCATATCACAACTATGGCAACATAACGACAATAGAGGGAAAAGGGAGAGAAGGGAAGGGAAGAAAGATAAGGCACTAGAAAAGGGTGAGAAAGCAAGAAAGGGGCTACATTCTCAGTCTTTTTTTTTTTTTTAAATAAAAATTGTATATATTGAATGCATACAACAGAGTGATCGAATCTACATCTGTCTATAGTAGCATGTTTACTATAGTCAAATTAATTAATATTTCATCTTCTCACATTGGTTATTATTGTGTATATGTGATAGAGTCCTGAAATCTACTCCCTTAGTAAATTTCCAGTATTCAACCCAGTGTAATTAACTGTAGTTGTCATCAAGAACAGCAGATCACTAGACTTACTCATATTAAAACTGCAACTCTGTGCTCTTCAACCAACATCTCCCCATTTCCCTCACCTCCCCAGTCCTGGTAATCACGGTTCTACTCTATATGCCTCTATGACTTACAACTTTTTAGACTCCTCTTCATATGTGAGATCATGCACTATTTGTCTTTCTCTGTCTGGCTTATTTTATTGAGCGTGATGTCATCCAGGTTCACTCATGATATCACCATGACAGGATTTCTTTTTTTTTTTTTTAAAGATTTTATTTATTTATGAGAGAGAGAGAGAGCAGCACGAGCAGTGTGAGGAGCAGAGGAAGAGGCAGACTCCTCGCTGAGCAGGGAGCCTGACCCAGGACTTGAACCCAGGACCCTGGGATCACGACCCGAGCCAAAGGCAGACACTTAACTGACTGAGCCACCCAGGCGCCTGATTTCTTTCTTTTTTTATAACTGAAAATATTCCATTATATACACACACATGCACACACACACAACATACACACATATATATACCACATTTTCTTTAGCCATTCATCCATTGATGGACACTTGGGTTAATTCCATATCTTGGCTATTGTGAATAATGCTGCAAAGAACTTGGGAGTGCAGGTATCTCTTCAAGATTCTGATTTCAGGGCACCTGAGTGGCTCAGGGGGATAAGCCTCTGCCTTCGGCTCAGGTCATGATCTCAGGGTCCTGGGATCGAGTCCACATCAGGCTCTCTGCTTGGCAGGGAGCCTGCTTCCTCCTCTCTCTCTGCCTGCCTCTCTGCCTGCTTGTGATCTCTCTGTCAAATAAATAAATAAAATCTTTAAAAAAAAAAAAAAGATAGTGATTTCATTTCCTTTAAAAATATACCCAGAAGCTGGTTGCTGGATCATACATCAGTTCTATATTTAATTATCTGCAGAACCTCTATACTGTTTTCCATAATGGTTGCACGAGTTTAGATTCCCACCAACAATGTTCCCTTTTCTTTACATTTTCATCAACACTCTATCTTTTGTCTTTTTGGCAACAATCATTCTAACCAATGTGAGGTGATCTCTTATTGTTGTGATCTGCATCTTTCTGATGATTAATGATGTTGAGCATCTTTTCATATACCTGTTGGCCATCTGTACACCTTCTTTGAAGAAATACCTGTTCAGGTCCTTTTTTTTTTTTTTTTTAAGATTTTCATTGATCTGACAGAGAGAGACACAGCGAGAGAGGGAACACAAGCAGGGGGAGTGGGAGACAAAGCAGGCTTCCCACCGAGCAGGGAGCTCTATGCAGGGCTCAATTCCAGGACCTTGGGATCACGACATGAGCCGAAGACAGACATTTAACGACTGAGCCAGCCAGGTGCTCCTGTTCAGATCCTTTGTCCACTTTTTAATCAGGTTATTTTTTTTTCTTGCTATTGACTTAAGTTACTTATATATTTTGGGTATTAACCTCCTAACAGATGTATGATTTACAAAGATTTTCTTCCAGGTGGTCTCTTCGTTCTGTTGATTGTGTCCTTTGCTGTGAAGAGGTTGTTTGGTTTGAAGTAACCTCATTTATTTATTTTTGCCTTTGTTCCCCTTGCTTTTGGGGTAATATCCAAAATGTCTCTGCCCAGACCAATGTCATAACGCTTTTTCCCTATTCTTTCTTCTAGTCATTTTGCAGTTTCAGATCTTACAGTTAAGTCTTAATTCACTGTGAGTTGGGTTTTTTTTTTTAATATGGAATGAAAGAAGGGTCTAGTTTCATTCTTTTGCATGTAAATAACAAATTTTCCCTACACCACTTATTGAAACTTGTCCTTTTCCTACTACGTGTTCTTGATAGCTTTGTTGAAGATCAAACTGCCTTAACCCAAAGGTCTTTCCTCTGCTTTGTGGGTAACTTAGCTGAGAGCATTAGAATAGACCATCTCATGTAGGAGTTGTCTTTGTCATCATGATAGAACTGTAACAATTGAGATAGTGTGTTGCCTATCTGGAAGCAACCGGATCTATATTCAATTAAGTTTCAAAATGTGTATTTTAAGTAAGGGTTTATATTCTAACGCATTTTAAAAGCTGTAAATGAATGGAAGACATCATAACATGCAGAAATTTACTTTGGTAACTTGGAGGTACAGTAGATAATGCTTTTCAGAAACTGTCAGATGGTATATTTATTTGATGGGAGATTAAATTTTCTCAATGCACCATGTGAGAAGTTTAGAATCATAATTTATTTCATCAGGTTTTTGCTTTGTTTTCTTTTCTTAAAAAAATAAAGTTCAGTAGAGGTTAAGTGTGTTATGGAGAGAAGAATGATATATACTGGAAGCCAAAATAATTAAAATTTTAAAAACTTTTTTTAAAAGACTTTATTTATTTACTTGAGGTGGGAGGGAGCACACACAAGGTGGGAGGGGCAGAGGAAGAGAGAGCAGCAGAATCCCCACTGAGCAGGGAGCCCCACGACTCTGGATTCAATCCCAGGATTCAGGGATCATGACCCGAGTCAAAGGCAGATGTTTAACAGAATGAGGCACCCAGCTGCCCCTTTAAAAACTTTTTATAAATAAAATATCCACCTCCTTTTATTGAAGAGGTTTGGCTCTGAATATCAGAACATAGGTCATAAAAACTCACTAGGCGGTGATCTGAGAGCCAAAAGTAACCAGGTTCTTTCCCCAGAGCTCCTCGTACCTCCAACCTACAGAATTTGAGGGCTTCTTAATAAGGTTATATTGTGTCTTAGAAAGAAAACATCTCTTAGAACAAGGACTTAAGGACCAAGGTATCATCAGCGAGGAAAAGCAAGTGTGAAAGCCTTGCTCATCTAGCAAATTTAAGAAACATCACCCTCAGACTGGAATTTTAAATATCTGCTGAGAAGGCAGCATTTTCTTAAATACCCATTTCACTGTCAGCACAGGTATAAATAATTCAGTAAGGGAACACAGTCACTGTTTTCTAAGAATTGAATTGAGAAAGGTATTTTTACTTCCAAGAAGAGATCATCCTAAAAGTGACATTCTGAAAGTACAAGGTGGAAATAAATAAATAAATAAATAAATAAGGTGGAATGGTGATAGAATCATAAAATCTCAGAATCTTGAGAACAAACCTCAGCTTTGGATCATCACCAATGAATAAGTCTATTTAATCCAATGTCTAGCAAATGGTCTAGAGATGTCTAGGAAAATGAAATTGACACATTTCTTAGTGTTCACTTTGCATTTCCTGTCAGAAAATTTTTTTTCTTCCCATCTAACCTAAATCCCTTCTGTTAAAATTTAAACCAGTTTTCCCTGATTTTATCCACAGAGTATATTAAAAGATGGTATGTCGTAACTAAGTCTACACATATTTGAAGACAGCCTTTCAGGTGACCATGAATCATTTTCATTCC
Organism: Mustela putorius furo; assembly: GCF_011764305.1. Classification (NCBI taxonomy): domain Eukaryota; kingdom Metazoa; phylum Chordata; class Mammalia; order Carnivora; family Mustelidae; genus Mustela; species Mustela putorius. The sequence goes on from NW_025421341.1 coordinate 27,077,034, forward strand.
AGGAGAAATAACCCTGGATTCCTGTTGTCTTCTTACTGTTCTATCTCCAGACCTCAAGGTCATCATTGTGATTCCTCCCAGATTTTTCCACAGGCTAAGTAAGTGCTACTTTTAATTGGGGGCACTCAGATGGATACCCAAAGTTCCAGAGAGAGGCTGGAAGTAGGGCTGAGTTTCATTATGGATTACTTTCTAGTTCTTCTACATTGCAACAGTCTCTCAGGATCAAGGGCCTCCCTTCTTAAAAACAGATCAACAATGTAGGGCAATGAACAAAGAGCAACTCTTTCTCCTAACAACCAGTTCAAAGAGAAAAGATGATCAGGAACCTGATACATAAAAGCCCATATAAATAGAAATACGTTCTAAATTCAAAAGAAGCAACAAATTGATTCAAGTTTATCCCATAATTGCCTTGCTTAAGACAGTGTTGAGAGATTTAGCCTTCCCAAGTTCTCCTCTGAGATAGAACATAGCTCGTGTTTGTGGTGTCTGGTGTCTGTCATGCCTCCAGAGTTAGGGTGGCTTGAGAGAACCAGCAGAATGAGTTGTAGTGACTCACAGGAGTTCATCACCTCCAGTAATTAATTTTATCTAATTTATCAATTTAGTCATTCAAGGCATCTTTGAATAATGGGTTTCAAGAGGTTAATCAAACATCTTTATTGATTAGCATTAGCTTGAGAGTAGGAGGAAAGCAATTGGAAGGATTCTTTCAATATTTACAAAGAGCCAAGTGATGTCATAAACAAACTTCATCTGACTTCAGAAAATAACGCCCAGACATTCCCCTTCCATAGTACTGCTGAGATAGGAGGAGTAATAGAGAGGCTGACTGGTAATACCTTTCTGGAAAACGCTAACTCCAGAAATAACCATAAAATCCAATGAACTGTGTTGAGCGGGGTTGACTTCTTACATTTAGCCCAAATGCTTTGGCCTCAGGTGGACACAGCTTCACCAAGACCCCCCGTTCTTATCTCAGAAGCCCTTCGGAGGGGTCTGGTTCTGTACCAGATGATCCTTTAAATCCAAACATGTCTGGTTAATCCAAGCATTCTTTGTCCTCAGAGTGTCTACTAGTATAATCCTTGACCTAACTGGGGATAGCCCAAATTTGTAACTTTGACCCAGAATGCAAACTACTCTGGGCATTTTCGTAATTTTATTTCTGAAGCATGTCCAGGGAGGTACCCTTAGGCTTTTGCAGGAAGCACAAAGCAGACCAATACCAATCTACTTAGCCTGCTGTTTTGAACCGGTGTTAGCCATCTTCCTCCTCCTTAAAGATAAAAGGTGAAAGCATCCAGAAGCAGCTTTGGTTCTTAAAGTTTACAAATCTAGTAGACCCACAACTAGCTTACAAGAAGAGAGGCATCCAGGAACCTCTTCCTATCCCCAACACTGTCACCTCACCAACACCACATATGCAGGGCTGGCTTGTATTTCAAGATCTGAGCTGCAAATATAAACCCATACAATCCTATGGCACCCTATAACCCATAATACATCGCTTAAATAACACTATTTTTGGAGTCCTCACCTCCTTAACCCCCTTTCCAACTGCTGCAGCCACTCAACAAACTCCCAATCCAGATCAGCCCATCCACCCTCCTCTCTGCTTCTCTACTGAAGCATCAGCCACTCCTGAGAAAAACTGCAGAGGGCTTTGCAGATCGGTACTATTTTATGGGTATGAAATCTCCAGTGTTACTTGGAAACTCTCCATCTACCTCTTCAAGTAAAGGGGTTGCTAAGCAACTGCCCCCTTCTATTCCCCACAGGGGTTATTGCTAAGTCACGGCCAAGCCCCTCCTATTCCTTACCTCCATCCTTACTCCCTGACTCTGGGAAGATAAAAGTCAAGAGGATCAAAATCATTCCACAGGATTCCCTTAGCTCCTCCCACACCAGTACACATCTATACGCACAAACTCAGTCACCCCCTGCACCCCCAACCAATTGACTTGTTCCCTATCACCTTCTGTTCTGGTTGCCCGCCCTCATCTATGTCTTCAGGAAGGTGGATTCAGCATTCTGACATTGTCCCTCCCTTCTGAGACTCCTTACATGCACATACTAAATAATTCCAAGTCTCTCTCATGTTTAAAAAACAACAGTCCTCTCTAGAATCCCAATCTTGACTCAGCCAGTGCCAAGAGTCCAAAAAGTCCCCATACCTTTTGACCCAATGACCCTACTGTTTAAATCTGGATTAAGGATGTGCCTTAAAATGCAGATAAACATTTAGGCATTAATGCTTACTGTAGTTCTTTATAGTAACACACAAACTATAAAACTGTAAACTAACTAAATTACCAACAATAGAGACATTTTTAAATGCCATTTGTTAAATGATTCAATAAGTGAGAAGGCCTACAGTATAATGTTACATTTAAAAAAAGAATATAAAAAGGTACACGGAGCATTACAGCAACAATTTAAAACTATACTTACGTAGACATTATATAAGGGAAAGACATGAAACTGCTCATGGTGTTTATGTCGGAAGACTGGAATTACAAATGTTATTTTCTTCTTTGTACTTACCTGGAATTTCCCAAATTCATATGGATGATTTTATAATTAGAAAAAATGCTTAATGAAAAGAATATTAGCAAGTTCAATAAAAATTAGTCAGGATTCTATCTGAAGGCCAAATACTAAGTAAATGTCAAAGTGTTTTCAACAAATAAAACTATACCTCAAGGAGACTGCACGCTCCTCGCTACTCAAGAGATCCTGCAGACAAACGCCTCCTCCCTTGGTCCCCCCATGTCCCCCTACGGGACACCTCCACCAGGGGTGTGACCATGGGACTAAGCCTGCATAAGGAGAAGGAGGATAGGGAAAGAACATGAAAAATGGTCATTGTTGGATGAAGAACCTCAATGTGAGAAAGGGATCCATCCAAATCCTTGAGGAGAACACAGACAGCAACCTCTTCGACCTCAGCCACAGCAACTTCTTCCTAGGAACATCGCCAAAGGCAAGGGAAGCAAGGGCAAATGAACTACTGGGACTTCATCAAGATCAAAAGCTTTTGCACAGCAAAGGAAACAGTTAACAAAATCAAAAACAACTGACAGAATGGGAGAAGATATTTGCAAATGACATATCAGATAAAAGGGCTAGTATCCAAAATCTATAAAGAACTTATCAAACTCAACACCCAAAGAACAAATAATCCAATCAGGAAATGGACAGAGGACATGAACAGACATTTCTGCAAAGACCTCCAGATGGCCCACAGACACATGAAAAAGTGCTCCACATCACTCAGCATCAGGGAAATACAAATCAAAACCACAATGAGATACCACCTCACACCAGTCAGAATGGCTAAAATTAACAAGTCAGGAAATGACAGATGCTGGCGAGAATGCAGAGAAAGGGGAACCCTCTTACACTGTTGGTGGGAATGCAAGCTGTTGCAACCACTCTGGAAAACAGCATGATGGTTCCTCACAAAGTTGAAAACAGAGCTACCTGGGCGACCCAGCCATTGCACTACTGGGTATTTACCCTAAAGATACAAATGTAGTGATCCAAAGGGACACATGCACCAGAATGTTTATAGCAGCAATGTCCACAATAGCCAAACTGTGGAAAGAACCTAGATGTCTGTCAACAGATGAATGGATAAAGAATATGGGTGTATATATACAACGGAATACTATGCAGCCATCAAAAGAAATGAAATCTTGCCATTTGCAATGATGTGGATGGAACTAGAGGGTATTATGCTGAGCGAAATAAGTCAATCAGAGAAAGACAATTATCATATGCTCTCCCTGATATGAGGAATTTGAGAGGCAATGTGGGGGTTTGGGGGGTAGGAAAGGAATAAATGAAACAAGATGGGATAGGCAGGGAGACAAACCATAAGAGACTCTTAATCTCACAAAACAAACTGAGGGTTGGGGGGTGGAGGGGGAGAGTGGTGGGGTTATGGACCTTGGGGAGGGTATGTGCTATGGTGAGTGCTGTGAAGTGTGTAAACTGGGCGATTCACAGACCTGTGCCCCTGGGGCTAATAACACATTATATGCTAATAAAAAAAATTAAAAAATTTTTTTGAAAAGGTCATTGTTGCCCTACTAAGATGGGGGCCCATAGTTATTTTTCTGTAATTTCAAATCAAGGCTATTTAATTCTGGCAATGAAATAAAAAAAAGGGAGAACGAGCAAAAGCGTGAGCCAATAGTTTAGGCTCTATTCACACGAACTAGAGCATTGCTTTTATAACAGGCTGACAAACTCAGGCATTACAATCAGCATGTCTTTAATTAAAAAGGACAGAACGGAACACAGCAGAGCTATCATGGATATCAGGGGTGTGTGTTTCAAGCAACCTGCTCCTATAGCATATGCTCAGACTGGGCGGTACTGTCAAGTGCATGTCTTGCTACCGCTTGTGCCTGAAAGAAGGAGGGGAGACGGAGGAGGACACTGGAAAGAAGTCAAGGACAAAGACACTGAGCCTAGTGAAAAGGTCATCCACAGGGAGGTAAAGAAGCAGGGAAAAAAATATGTTTATGCAAAGCTGGTCAGTAGGGAAATGTTAACAGAAAAGAGCAGTATCGATACTGAAGCTCTTAGAGAATTGCTCCGACCAGGAAGAAAACTCCCATGAACAACACTGTTTCCCCAGTCTGAGAAGCCACCATTTGGTGAAGCAAACCATGACCTTCTACGAGGTGAGAAAGCCGAGTTCCAGGAAGGGCGACCTCGGGCCAAAGAACTAAATTGGTGTCAAAGAGGAAGATGCCCTCTTTGGAATAGGAATGAACTGAAACTTCTTTTTTATTTTCCTCCGTGCAGACAAACTAAATAAGCAAGTAAAATGGAGGGAAATGCCTCACTCTGTCATGGGTGCGACTCTGCCCTTAGAACAGGGAAAAAGTACACAGCTGGAAGCGGTAAGAAAGCAAGGAGAAAAGAAACTCTCACGGGCCCTTCTTCGTTGGCACAGTTCTCCAGAATCACGTCCAGTTCTGTTCTTGGCTCATAACTGAGACACAATAAATACAGGTGGGACTGGCGAAGTTTGAGCAATGGCACCAAGCCCTATAATACCGAGCAGAGAATTGGTTTTCTCTCAGGCTTAGAGAACGTGAAAGTTTTCTTGAGATGACCTTTTAAAAGCCCGGGGTTTTATTGGACATCATAGGTTTACCACTGGAACCACTTTCCTCTAGATGAGTAGATGAGTATAGCCCTTGGATCCCCCAGATCTCCTGGGCGCTTACCCGGGCTGGTTGAACAGTCTTCTGGCCCCGAATGCAGAGAAGTGTCCACAAACTCAGAGATGGAGCTACTCTTCTGGAATCAGTTATAAAAGGGTTGCACACAACTGCTCTGGGGACTCATTCCTTCAGGGCTACAGAGTTTGTGTACCTGTGACATGCAGCTCAACAACTGTTTTAGATTCGGTCCCGAGTAGGGTACGCCTTCACCGTGAGGCCAGCCCAAATCTGATTAAGGAAATGCATCACCAGGCCGGGGCCCTGGGGGGCTGCAACGGTATCACACACGTCCGCCTCCAGACCGAGTCTAGCACAGAGAACTCTCAGTAAATGCTTGCGGTTGCTCAGAGTCACCAGGGGGGCAGGTCCGCCCGTTGACACCGCCCTCCCTCTGCACGGAGGCCAGCAACGCATTCTCTGCTTCTTCCTTTAGAATCGCTGCACCTCCATCTATTTTCCCTCACTGGTTCCCACACTGGGACGGAAAGAGGCTCTGGCAGGCATTCCGCAGGGACACAGAGGGGTATTCTGCTGATTCTTGGGGTAATCATAAGCCATCCAGTTTCTACCCGACCTGCTGGCTACCTAGTCCCCTTCGTTACCTTCCCAACCCTCAAATACAGAGGTTGCCCCAAAGACAGCCCAAACTTGCCCATAAGTCACTCAGAGCCCCTTTCTCTCTTTTGACTGCTGACCAGTGGTCTTCTGGTTGTCTCTACTCATCCTCTCCAAGTTCTCTGTAAGGCGTGTGCTTCAGGCTTTCCCTTTTTTTCACCTATGTGTGTGTGAGACTCCAGTTTCCTTTTCCACAACTGAGTGACAACAGTTCATGTGTTAATTAGTGTTCGTCTCCTCTTCCCCACCCCCTGACAGGTCCTATTCCCGGGGGAGGGGGGGGGAGGGGGGGGCCAAGGGTTAGCAGGAACCATGGGGCAGGTGTGGCCCTCCACCAGCCACCGGCTTCCCACTCCAGGCCCTGTGTCCTCCCCTATGAAACCGGAGAGCAGGTCAAATACTCAAATACCTTTCCCGGGCTGGGTGTAGAGGCAGGTAACCTTTCAAATGAAGGTAAAGGTTCAGGGTAATATAATAGGGGTCGAAAACACAGAGTGAGACTGGAAAGCACCTGTCCTGACTGAAGGGACAGGCACAACTCAGCCACACTGAAGTATTGCCATGAAAAAGAAAGATCTGACGGTATTGCTGGATCTTCAGATTGTTTTGGTTTGTTTTTGTTTTTGTTTTCCCCCAAAAGAAGCCTGAAATCTGATAACTATGTAAAATACTGGGATTATTTTAATGTTGGCCATTAATCTTAGTACTAATACTACCAAAATAGTATTCACGCTAAGCCAAGCACACTGTGATGGCTGTGGGCATTTGGGCTACAGGTCTCATGTGACACTGCTGCATTAGGGGACAGCTGAAGTCCCCTACTGTACTAATGTCATTCTGTAGCATGTGGCCACACAGTGGATTTCCTTTCCTTGTTATTTCTGAATCTCTCTGTTTGAGGAAGCGGCCCACCAACCTGAGAACCTTGCTTCCACATCTCAGCCCCCTATTACTGTCAAATCTATTGTGAATCAGAATCTCCTATTAACCAAATTCATCAAATCGTATAGGTTTCTTTTCCTCAAGATTTCCAGCTCTGGTTTCTGTTTCTACGATAAAAGAAGATAACATTAAATGGAAAGAAAGTAAGATCCACGAAATCTCAGAATCACATTTTTGATTCACTGTGTCAGTCTTTTTCTCCCAGAATTAAAATACTGAAAAGCAGCCCCACCAGCCAACATCTTTCAATTCCTTTCCTGATCCTTGTACACCACCTGGTGGCAGAATGGTCTGCTTCGACCAAGTGAAATGCCCAGTGAAGCAGGCAGAGAGCCAGGCCAACGAGGAGAGGAGGAAAGAGAAGAGCATCAGAGGGGCAGAGAGAGAAAAAGAAAGGAATGATGTCAGAAACAAAAGTTATAGGTAATCCATAAATGAAAGGATTAACTGCTGAGAATTAGCTGGTGACCATTTATGTACACCTTTAAAGCTCCTGTGAAGAAAATTCCTTATAAAACTGTCCAGTATCCATCCACCTATACTGTACAATAGCATTTACTGGAAGGAAGGAAGGAAGGAAGGAAGGGCAGGCTGACCAGGTTGCAGCTAGAGGACAGGACAAGCAGGTTACTATGGGTTGGTCTGCATTACCCCAAAATTTGTATGTTGAGGTCCTGCCCCCAGTAGCTCAGAATGTGACCTTGGTCACTGCAGATGTCATTAGTTAAGATGAGTTCATACTAGAGTACTCCCTACACCAGAGTAGGGAGACCCCCTACTTCAACATGACAGGTATCATTCTCATGCACACAGACAGGATGCTAGGGGAGACTGAAGGCAGAGGAGGGGATGATGCAGCAGAAGCCAAGGAACGTCAAAGATGGCCAGCCAACACCCGGAAGCTAGGAGAGAGGCATGGATCAGATTCCCTACCTGGGTCCCCAGAAGGAATCAGCCCTACTGAAACCTTGATTTGGGGCTTCTAGCCTCCAGAACTTTGATAAATTTCTGTTGTTTAGGCCAATCCATTTGTCATCCTTTATTACACCAGCTTTCCTGTGGCTTTGAATTTTTTTTTTTTTAATCTCAAAAAGCATCACTACTGTTTTCTATGTTATTACAATGCATATCATAAAACCAAATCATCTACATTCCAAAGATAAGGTGGGCAGATTCCATTCAGCTTTATAAATATTTATACACTGTCTACCACAGTGAGGTATTTAAAACGAAATAATCACTCATTCCTGGACTCACAAAATGCTAACATCAGAAAGGACAACAGAGCTGCTTTGTGCAAACCTTCTCCTCTGAAGAGGAGGAACTGCTGGCCCAGAATGCTTATGGCTGGACCCTCTGCTGCTACTAAGCAGCAGAGTTAAAACAAGCTCCTGCCTTCCAGAGCTCCCCAAAGCCTCCTAGCCCAAGGCTCTTTGCACTTGGTGCCTTCAACCACTTTTTGTTTTCCAGCAAAGCTAAAATTACTATTTTCCCTCATTTTTTCATTTTATCCAAATAATTGTAACCAAGTGAGTCTTTTTTTTTTCAGATTTTTTTTAATTTATTTTTTATTTATTTTCAGCATAACAGTATTCATTGTTTTTGCACCGCACCCAGTGCTCCATGCAATCCGTGCCCTCTCTAATACTCACCACCTGGTTTCCCCAACCTCCCACGCCCCACCACCACTTAAAACCCCTCAGATTGTTTTTCAGAGTCCATAGTTTTTGACACAGAGAGAGAGAGACAGCAAGAGAGGAACCACAAGCATAGAGAGTGGGTGAGGGGAAGCAGGCTTCCCACTGAGCAAAGAGCCCAACATGGTGCTCGATCCCAGGATCCTGGGATCATGACCTGAGCTGAAGGCAGACTGAGCCACCCAGGCGCCCCATAACCAAGTGAGCTTTACGCTAACACCAGAGACCTACTTATATTGGTTGACATATACTGGGCATGTGGTAGTCCCTATGCTAAGCACTTCACATGCAATACCTCATTTAATCCTCACCAAAATGTTATTATTACCCCCATTTTATTGATAAGGAAATGGGGACCCCCAAAAGTGAAGTCCCGTGCTTCAGGTTAATCAGGTAGAAGACTCCAGACCTGGGCTTTGGTTCTAAAGCCCACCGTTTAAGTGGTTATGTAACATTGCCTTCTTTTTTTTTTTTTCTTAAAGATTTTATTTATTTATTTGACAGACAGAGATCACAAGCAGGCAGAGAGGCAGGCAGAGAGAGAGAGGAGGAAGCAGGCTCCTGCTGAGCAAAGAGCCCGATGTGGGGCTCCATCCCAGGACCCTGAGATCATGACCTGAGCCGAAGGCAGAGGCTTTAACCCACTGAGCCACCCAGGTGCCCTGTAACATTGCCTTCTTGATGAGAAAATAAGTCCAGGACATGGGCACCAACTGGTCTGCCATCACCACCTTTAGAGTCACTATGATACTGAACCGCCCTTTGTCACTAGAAGGCAACATTTTTCCATGACTGCTTGAACCCTGTTTAAAACAACTTTAAGTCGCAATGATGTCATCAATGGCGAACAAACAGACCTACCAACTACTAAATCACTGGTGCGCAATGAAGACAATCCACTCCAGGTCTCAGATCTTCTATTCCCAAACAGAAAGTCTTCCTCTTTCAGAAAGCTAAAGCTTTATTCAAAGTCAAATGCTGCCAATTGATTTTTTTTTTTTTAATTTATATCCAAGAGGAGTCAAGGGGAGCCAAAATGGCAAACAAAAGTTAGATGCTGTTATGGGTATAATACCCCAATTTTGTGATGCAGCTTTGGTATTACTAAGTGTTACTTCTCAGAATTCCACTCCTAAGTGCTTTTTGCTTCATGCAACAATTAATTGGTTTTATCCTAACAGCATGATGCCTGGCATGAGGACAGAGGTGATGGGTCCAGCCATACTGTGTACTCAAAGAACATTGCTCTTGAAAGGCCCAGGATGGCAGGTCACTTATTACCACAGGGGTGAAAACAGAATGCCTGTGTTCAGGAAACATGTGGGAAAGTGGACATAACTCAACCGAGAGAGAAAGAGCCATGATGATGGAAGTATCAGCTCCAAAAGACATTGAATAACAAGTTTAATCTACCTGCCTTTGCAAGGTAGAATGGACAGTAGAAATGTGGAATGCAAGGCTGTCATTATTCAAATTCAAGTAGAATGCTGAACTGTGACCTACCCTATCCTGCATCTCCCCTTCCCACGGGCTAAACAAAGGTCTTGAGAAACAAAACAAAACACCCAAAAACTCTTGTGATAAGAGTCAGGTAAAGTTAGACATGCAGAGTCTCCCAACCAATGCTGATGCCGAGGTGAACACTCCTAAATTTAGGTTACCCCCCCACAGCTCAGGCATGACAAAACAGCCATCAGGCAGTGGCTGAGCACATGTCCCAAATGCTCCAGGTTAGTGGCTGCGGATCTGTGCTGCCCCCACGGAGGCGAACCACTACTTAACGTCACAATGCACACTCAAGTGAACACGTCTGCTTTGCCAATGCCATAATTCCCTTTCTTCCAGTTTTCCAGCTCACTGACTACAAACTATGGGATGACAGAAAAGACCTGGATCTTCTGGACCACATGGAAGGAAGGGAGTTTTTAAAGTAAGGATATTAAAATCTGCAAATTGTGTTTGTATGTATGTAGGTAAAATCTGCAAATTGTGTGTGTTTGTATGTAGGTGAAATCTGCAAATTGTGTTTGTATGTCCACCTCAAACAGTGACTCTTAGGAAAAGACTTCATTTTGTAGCAGTGCTAGAGGGAATGGGCGTTTTAGTGCTCGTTAGTTGAAAATCACCTTCAGCCAACACCTGAAATTATACAGGCTTGGAACATGTACAACTATAAGCCATGTAAAAAGACCCTGTGAGAAAATACTCATGGAGAAACCACCACGGAAAGAATTTGCCTCTGAATAGCCCAGCAAAGAATGCGCCAGCATTGAACAGAAGCCTTGACAACTTGTCAGTGGGCTTAGGAAGAAAAAAATAGGGACTACTGAAACTTTATAGGTTTACGATTTCCTGAAATACTTGTGGAGACTGTGTTTTCTGCCATTAAGTGGCAGAAAAGGACATACAGTGCCACGCTTCTCAAGTCAAGACAAAAGCGTTTAGTCTCAAAGTTCATTCTGCCAAGTACGTGATCCATAAGATACTTCAGATGTGTATTGAATACCATTCTAAGTTACTTCAGAGTAACAATGCATGCTCAAGTATATGCTAATGCTTTACTGTAGTTGAGAATCCCATCTCCCTTCTTATATACTTCTTTTTTAAAAAAAAATGTAGTTTGGAATATTACTCAGCCATAAAAAAGAATGAAATCTTGCCATTAGGAATGACGTGGATGGAGCTACAGTGTATTATGCTAAGTGAAATAAGTCAGAGAAAGACAAATACCATATCATTTCACCCACATGTAGAATTTAAGAAACAAAACAGATGAACATAGGGGAAAGAATTTTAAAAAGAGAGGAAGGCAAACCAAAGAGAGGCTCTCTCTCTCTCTTTCTTTTTTTTTTTTTTAAAGACTTTATTTGACCCAGAGAGAGAGAGAGCACAAGAAGAGGGAGCAGGAGTGGGAGAGAGAGAAACAGGCTCTTCACTGACCAGGGAACCCGATGCGGGGCTCGATCCCAGGACCATGACTTAAGCTGAAGGCAGACACTTAACAGACTGAGCCACCCAGGCACCCCCATAAGAGAGACCCTTTAACTATAGAGAACAAACTGGGGGTTCCTGGAGGGGAGGGGAGGCAGGGGGTGTGTTAAAAGGGTGATGGGTATTGGGGGGCACTTCTGATGAGCACTGGGTATTGTATTTAAGTGATGAATTACTAAATTCTACTACTGAAACTAAAGATACACTACATATCAACTAACTAGAATTTAAGTAAAAACCTGAAACAGTAAGAAAAAAAAAATTTTTTTTAATGCAGTTTGGTATCTAATAGGCTGATCCCTAACCTATTTTGCTTTGAAGTTTCAATGAGTTAAGTCTTTTCTTTTTCTTTTGCATTATGCTTTCTACCCAAGCAATATATACAATTTAATTATAATGTTTTTCAGAACGTTTGCAAACAATGATGATTCTAAGATTAAACCTTTTACTGTGTGCCCTCACTAGTCTGAGTGTACCAGAAATCTCCATTTCTAATCCTGATTCATCAAGTCCAGAATCAAATTTGTTAAAGGGGAATTGGTACTGTACCAAGTAAAGGTTAGAGAGAGAGAAAGAATCTCAAACTTCTAACGTCTAGAAAAATAAAAATACAGGGGCGCCTGGGTGGCTCAGGGGGTTAAAGCCTCTACCTTCGGCTCAGGTCATGATCCCAGGGTCCTGGAATCGAGCCCCGCATCGGGCTCTCTGCTCCACAGGGAGCCTACTTCCTCCTCTCTCTCTGCCTACTTGTGATCTCTCTCTCTCTATCAAATAAATAAATAAAATCTTTTAATAAATAAATAAATAAATAAATTTAAAAAAATAAAAATACAGATAGACTCGCTTACAGACACTAGAAAAACTGCATAGCTCTCCAGCAGGCAAGCTTGCCAAGTTAAAAAGAAACCAGACAGGTTCCAAATGACCACATGCTTTCATTACTAAATGTGCCAAACCCAAATAACCCCGGGAATCACTCCAGTAAAGTAAAACGCACGCCCTGTAAAATTCACAGTCACATTTCAGTTTTTGAAATAAACAAAGGATTACTTTATATCATTTTGCCTATAATTTCATGTGGCTGATTATTTTTATATCATATTATATCATTTAGCTGTGTTTTAGATCATTTTTGCTATCATTTTATATCATTTTTTTCTTTCTTTTTTTTTTTTAAGTGGGGGAGGTAGAGGGGCAGAGGGAGAGAGAGAGAGAAAGAACCCCCAGCAGACTCCACGCCCACCATGCTGCCTGACACAGAGCTCCATCTCACCACCCTGAGATCATGACCTGAGCCAAAATCAAGAGTCAGATGCTTAACCAACGGAGTCACCCAAGCACCCCCATTTTATATCATCTTAGACTCTCCCTTTTGCTTACTTTTGAAAGTTGACTTTATACTTCTGGTATTTAGAATATATTTACATTCTTTTATATACAAGTGGCTGAGATTGTTAATGTTCTTTCTTGGGGCCCCAATAATTTCAGATACCATTCATGTTTATTTTTTACAATATTTGAAGGAAAAGGTAATTGTATAAACAACGTTGCAAGGTTCGCTCAGGCATCATTTCAGGTGGTTTGTATTTTCCTCTTTACATTTGTTTTTTGCAAATTTTCTGTAATAATTATGCATTAGTCATAGCTTTAAAAATTTAAGTGAAGATTGCTAGGGAACTACAGAATACAGTGTCTACCGTAACACAGGAAGGCGAGAACTGGGTTTTCTGGGATGCTGAGCAGCTGGAGGCAGAGCTGTCACTCAGGGGCATGAGAGGGGCCCCAGACTCTGCCACACTCCCCAACCCTGCACCCCACACACCGTGCTCAAGAAAATAAGGCTTTGTGGATGTGAGCCTTAGGTCAAGAAACAGCCCAGTATTTATTAGCATTTCCTTCATCAAAAGTGAAAAAACAGTTAACATAAATTCTTCTCAGAGGACAAGTATGACCCAAAACACAGGGAGGAAAGCTAGAACTGAGTAGCGAGGTAGCTAGAACGGAGCCTCGACGATCTGGAGAACGCCATCTTGCTCTGATGGCATCACTGGTAGCTTCAAGCCAATCCTATCTATCCCTGAGGCCCCAGGGATCCAGGCTGGGAAGTGCTGCTTCTGCTCCTCCCTGGGCAACCTCCTCCCTTTGGATACATTTTAAATTCTAGGTTATTACAGAGAATTTTTTTTTTTAAGATTTTATTTATCTGACAGAAAGAGAGAGAGAGAGAACAAGCAAAGGGAGTGGCAGGCAGAGGGAGAGGGAGAAGTAGACTTCATGTTGAGCAGAGAGCCCACCGTGGGGCTCGATTCCAGGCTGGGATCATGACCTGGGCCAAGGGCAGATGCTTAACTGAGACACCCAGTCACCCCTATTACTGAGAATTTAATCTAACACTACATGGAAGGGGGATTTGTTTCTGCTTTGGTTATTCCATAGGCCACCAGAAACACAACAGGAGAAAGGATTCTTTTCAAGCACATTTACATGAGAGAGTGGTATACTGTATAATTTCTACTTTTAAACAGCTCATCTTTTTCATTAAGGTAGACCTAAAAAGACCCCTAAATTTTAATACTCTCATGGTAAATCAACTAAGATGCCCTAGACTAATATTAGCACTAGAAAACAATGCAACTCAATTTCCTTAGAATACTCGACGTTTTCCTTTCAACGAGTTTTAACAGGTTAGTGAAGTTTTAAGAGACTTGATTAGACAGGTCATAACAATGACCTCATCCATTGCTCCCTTCCATCTGTTCTTAACAAAGCAGCCAGACTGAATAGAGGATAGGTCACTCCCCTGCTCAAAATGTTCTCTCCAAGAAAAAGCCAAGTCCTTACCATGACCCACAAGGCCCTACTCAACGTGCCCCTCCCTATCTCCGCCATCACCAAACACTCTTCCCCTTACTCCCTGTATCCTAGCCACACTACCACACCCTACCTCAGGGCCTTTGTACCAGCTGAGGGGTGCACGAGTCACTCCCTCACTCCATCAAGACTGTTCAAAAATCCACTTCTCAGTAAGGCCTACCCTGACCATTCTATATATAACGTGCTACCCCCACTGGTCTGCCTCAACACTCCTAATCTTCCAACCCTACTCCAGTATTTTTCCAAGTATTTGTCACTTGACATTTTATTTTTTTATTTTTTTAAAGATTTTATTTATTTGAGAGAGAGCGAGAGAACACGAGCACTGTGTGGGGCAGAGGAAGAAGTGGACTCCATGCTGTGCAGGGAGCCCGATATGGGGCTCTTTCCTGGGACTCCAGGATCACGACCTGAGCCATCCAGGAGCCCCACTTTATTATTTTATTATCGTTATTATTCCACAGTATACAAAGAATGCTCCATGAGGCAGTCTAGAAGTCTTTTGTGTATTGATGTATCCCAACCTTCCAAAACAGTGCCTGGCACATAGTAGGCCCTCAATAAATGCTTTTTGAATGAATGAATGATGATGGCAGGATCTGCTCTTGCAGGAAGACAATGAAACAGTAATTTACTCAACAGTAGTTCCATAATACAAGAAAGAAAAGCTAATGTGTAAAATGTAATTATTTAGCTAACAACAGAGCTGTGAGAATTTAGAAGATTAATGTGTAGAATAATATTGATGGGTTTTGAATTATGTCTAAATCAACCACTGCTTCACCTCTTAATGGCAGAATTTTGCCTGTGGGAGAGAAGATAAATTAATTTCTTCCGGGCAATGTTGATATTCTATCAGCATGCAAGTATATTCGGTGCCAATCTTTGGTGGATACATCCAGGACAACAGATGAAAAAGCAACATGAGAACACTATGAATTTTTTTTGCTATAAATTTTAGAGTGAAAAAAAAAAAAGAATAATACATCATCTAAAGTCAAAGAAAATCTCCCTTAGCCCATTTATTGGAAAGACTAACAATCATGAAGTAATTGCCATGGGGACGTGACATTTAGTTGATTAACATTTAACTTCTCAACTAGATACAAATATCTGTTCTTCCAGCACATTCGATACTACCCCTCCCAGAAAAGGAGATGATCAACTATCAGAAAAAAGTTACAGCCAAAGAACCTTGACAGCACAACAGGAGACCAGGCTTGCATCTAGCATGTACCTAGATTATGTGGACTACCACGGTACAGCAAGTAGAAAGCAAATCTCTAAACGTTAGCCTGTGAAATTTTAGGTAAATAGGAACTAAAAGAATTTTCCTAAAACCATTCATTACAGGTAGCCATTTCACTTTGTTGTTCTCCTGGGAAAACCCTGTTTTAATTCCAAGCCAATATTTTCAGAACAGGGATCCAAGCCTCTGTCAGCATCCATCCCTTCATGTTCTCGTGCTTTTCCAGGTACTGTTCGAATAGCAGAGGAGCGGCAGTGCCCACCTGCTGACTTCAGAGGGAGGTGATAACAGATTCCATCAGCACCAGTATCAAGGGAGCTTAATGGTGGTTTTCTTTTGTTACAGAACCCAGAATGACCTAACAGAACACCATCTAACATCAAGATGCTTTGACATCTTTGTCCACGGCTCTTCTCAAGTCTGGGCTATCTACTGAGTCTACTGGGTCTCCTACTTTTTCTTCAAAAGCAGTCTTTGAGGATTTTTTTGATTGAGAAATGAAAAAAGAGCTAGACGGACCGAGAGCCAAGAGTGAGGTGTTTCAAAATCGGTATATGCACTAAAAATCCCAACGCATGACCAGAGAGCTCACAAAATGCTAAAACTGGATAGGACTACTGGATACAATCTAACAGAAACTCAGTTCCAGAAGAGAAGGCACTGCCCACAGTATCAGTGGTAAGCAGTTGAGTCAGGATGACTGCCTGGGCATCCTGACCTCAGACACTGTTGTCATGTGTTCCTGACCTCAAACACTGTTGTCATGTGTCTGTGTGTATGTGTGTGCAAGCACACACATGCATATGTGTTTATTTTAAATTCCAGGTTACAGCTGTCTTTTGACCAAAGCAAAATGCTGCTGGGCTGGTGAAAATTTAGACTAAGTGGCTTAATAAATGACAGAGGGAAATAAATGATACCTGACCCCCTTCTTTCTTTTGCAGTTTTTTGAAATACACTACTATGAAGTTTGCAGCTGGCCCACAGAAGCGCCGTTATTTCCTTTCTTGAAATAACACATGAAGTAATGTCTACTTATCTAAATGCAAAGGTCTGCTGTTCCACCTACCAAAGAAATACTATCCAGAAAAGGCTCAACAAATACTGTGTGATAGAGAGAAATCTCCCAATAAACTAGACAGCCATTATTTTTAATAGACCATTAAAGATTCCTCTCTTACTGGTCCGTTCACTGCAATATTCTATTAAGAAGTGCCTGATCATTTTATTATGGTTTAAAGTTTGGCTCCATTTTTAAGGATTTAAGATTTTTTATTGTAGTACAATATACCTAACATAAAATTTGTCATTTTAACCATTTTGAAATGTATAGTTCCGTGGCGTTAAATACATCCGTAACATTGCACAATCATCACCACATCCATCTCCAGAACTTTTTCATTTCCCCAAACTGAAACTCTGTCCCCCACTGAACTGAACAACAGCTTTCCACTCCTCCTTCCCTCCCCCCAGCCCCTGGCAACTACCATTCTACTTTCTGTCTCTGTAATTTGATACTCTAGATATGTCATATAAGTGAAATCACACGGCATTTGTCCTTTGTGACTGGCTTATTTCACTTAGCATAATGTCTTCAAGGTTCACCCATGTTGTAGCCTGTGTCAGAATATCCTTCCTCTCTAAGTCTCAATAATATTCCATTGTATGTATATATCGCACATTTTATCCATTCATCCACCAGTGGACATTTGGGTTTCTCCCACTTTTGGGTGAATTATGCTGTTACAAACATGGACGCACAAATCTTTTCTTTTTTAAAGATTTTATTTATTTGAGAGAGAGAAAGAGCACTCGCGGGAGAGGGGCAGATGAAGAAGGAGAAGCAGACTCCCCAGTGAGCAGGGAGCCTGATATAGGACTCTACCCCAGGACCCTGAGATCATGACCAGGACTGAAGGCAGACGCTTAACTGAGTGAGCCACCCAGGTGCCCCCACAATCTTTTCAAGTCCCTGCTTTCAATTAAGCATTGAGTACATGCCCAGCAGTGACACTGCTGGATCACATGGTTATTCTCTGATTAATTTTTTAAAGAAACAGCATACCATTTCCATAGCAGCCGCATCATTTTCTATTCCCACCATTTCATTTCAAACCTAAGAATTCCAACTTCTCCACAGCTTCGCCAACACCTGTTGTTTTCCGGGTTTTTTAAATAGTAGCCATTCTATGTTTATTTTTTTTTTTAAGATTTTATTTATTTATTTGACAGACAGAGATCACAAATAGGCAGAGCAGCAGGCAGAGAGGGAGGGAAGCAGGCTCCCTGCTGAGCAGAGAGTCCGATGCGGGGCTCGATCCTAGAACCCCGGAATCATGACCTGAGCGGAAGGGAGAGGCTTTAACCTACTGAGCCACCCAGGCGCCCCCAACAGTAGCCATTCTAATGGCTTTAAGTGCTATCTCATTATCATACTGATTTACATTTCCCTAATGAATCGTGATGCTGAGCTTCATGTGCATGTTGGGTCTTCTTTGGAGAAATGTCTATTCAAGGCCTTTGTCTATTTTTTCATTGAGTTGTTTGGCTCCATTTTTAACAATTTCATCTATACACAACTGTAGATGCTGGGGGCATTCTGGTTTGAGGGTTATTTGGAACATGTGAGTTGTGTTTATGCCTTGGGGCCTCTTAGACATAAGCTGTAGAAATTAGAATATGTGATTTGGTAGGGTTTTTTTTTTTTAAGATTTTATTTATTTTATCTGACAGAGAGACAGCATGCACAAAATGGGGGAGGGACAGAGGAAGAGGAAGCAGCAGACTCCCACTAAGCAGAGAGACCAACACAGGGCTTGATCCCAGGACCCTCGGATCATGACCTGAGCTGAAGGCAGACTCTTAACAGAATGAGTCATCCAGGTTCCCCAGTGATTTGGTGTTTTTAGGTGCCCTGTGAGTAGTTTAAGCCTTGCTTATTCTCTACCTATTTACTAACTGAGTCAGCAAAATAATAGCCTTAGGAAAAACAACAGAGCCTAGCTGCATCGACTATGGTTCCAGTCCCGGATTTTACCAAGAACCAGTTCCATGAGACTTGGCAACCTAACCGGCATCTCTGGGGTGCTGGACCTGAAATGATTTCCACAATTCCTTTCAACCCCAACCACATGACACTAGATACCTATCGCACAAGGCAACAATAACCACAAATTCTTTCAAATGATAGGATGCAGAGAGTGCTTCTTAGATGGACAGTCATAAAGCAATTTTTCATACTTCTCAGAAACCAAATATTCTAGGAAAACACAAAGTTTTTCTTTTTTTAAGATTTTATTTACTATTAATTTGACAGACAGAGATCACAAGTAGGCAGAGAGGCAGGCAGAGAGAGAAAGAGGGAAGCAGGCTCCCCGCTGAGCAGAGAGTCCGATGTGGGGCTTGATCCGAGGACCCCGAGACCAAGACCCGTGCCAAAGGCAGAGGCTTAACCCACTGAGCCACCCAGGTGCCCCACAAAAAAGTTTTTCTGACCAAAGTCTTCCCTCCCTGCCCTCCCCCCCCACCACCCAAGATATGAGAGCCATTGCTTTCCTGGAATAAGGCAAGCGCGATAAAACATGGTTCTCTTCTACCCTTTGCCCTTAGAGAAGTGGTTTTCAAGTTTGAGGCTTTTTGCTTTTTGGGTTTTTGTTAAACATGAAGTCTATATCTAAACAAAAGTCAGGGACAAAGAGTCAAAAGTGAGAGCTGAGCAGCTCTGGTTAGAAACGTTGGGGGTTTTCAGGGATCTCCACAGAGCCTTGCTTGAACACCATTGTCTCATTGGTCAAAGAGCTGGGGGGGTGCGGGTAAAGCCAGGATTGTGCCATGAAGTCACAAAAACAAGTAAATTGGAATCAAAACTGGTCATATAGCCAATGACAAAATAGCCTTTTCTTCCACCATTGCCTCATGTATGCTATGCCCTTCTGACCTCCAGTAATGCCAGGTAACATCCTCAGAAGCAGAGGTACTCTTCTGAGTGCAAGAGGTAACAAGGAAGGGGCCAGCCTGACATCCACAAAGGATCTCAAACTTAGAATTGTGTATTTATTTAGGAGGTCACAGGGAAGCCCCAGGGAGGCCAAAAGACAGAGATGTTCTTCATACGGGATATAAGCTTGTGCCCATTTCCAGACTAAGCTCCTGGCTGACACAGTGCATCAATACGTGTTTTAAAACATTTTGCAAAACATTTTGCAAAAGGGAAAATGAAAGTGCACGATATTTTATATATGCTACATGCATTCACTTGTTAAGCATAAGGCTTGAAAAACTGCCACAATATTTATAGCCTGGCTTAGCCACTTTGTTTTTTTTTCACATGCCAGTGGCTTCAGAATATGGAAGTGGCCTAGGTTTCGAACCCCTACCCCTGTCCCCTTGTGACTCTCACTAGGAGGAAGAATATGCTAAGTAAGTTTGAGCAAAACCACAGAGAAGAGGCTGCAGTGGGCATAGCTGGAATCATTGAGTATCTCACACTCCACTCTCTTAACAATGGGAAATGGTTATTCTCTGCCTTTTGTTCTCTGTTCTGCTCTGTCTAGTTCAGAGCCTGCAGCCTAGGAACAGAAACCACACCCATCAGAATTGAGTTTAATAAAGAGGCAAAATGACAAAGGGTTGGTCTTTCTGCTTCTCAGACATCACAATATTCTGAAACCAAAAGTATTTGAAAGTAACATTTAAACCATCCATGGTCACCATTCCAGGGGCATGTGGCCAGGACCACTTTTCCAAAGACCCTAACAAACTTCAGGAACAAAATTTTCACTGGTCATGGGAACATTCGCCATTTGCAAAACAGGCTCATGCTTCAAATACAGAAACTCTTGTTTGTACTTCAATCAAAATGAGGCTTGCATATTAAACTAAAAAATATAGCAAGAATTCTAAGACTGTACAAGAGATTTCAGGCTGACAGTAATAACAGAGACCCAACTTTATTTTAAATGAACGTGATTTAATTTTTGACTTGGACTTTTAATTCATTTTACCAATAGGGCTTCATAGAGTTAGTAAAACAATACCACTACTTCTATAAATATTCTATAAACCACACTGGAAAACATCTGAATATGTTCTGCTATAAAACTAAGGACAGTCTTTGATGCTTCTTGCATGGTAACTTTTAGTCATGGGCTCATGTAGGATACACATTCTTTGGGAGGAAGAATCTGGAGGAGGTAAGTCTGGGAGAAACTGTCCAGGGTTGATTTTGGATTCGATCCAGAGAAAGCGGAGAGACTGGGTTAACTAATTCCAGAAAGACCCAAGTAATAATTCTTTTAGGTTCTGATTTAACCTTCAGATAATAATCATTTTCCTTAAAGGTTTATGAACCAACTTCAGACCTTGGCACTAACTAACCTCAAATGAATGATACACAGATTTGTAAACCAACTTAACATGTGGACCTTGTCAGAAAAACTAAAGCAAAGGATCCAAGCTTCCGAAGAAATCTAAAAAGGTTTTAATTCCACAGCAACGAATTCAAGCCCATTAACCATTCTTATGTGTGCATTACTCTGCATTCCACAGAACACTATCCTACCAGACAGAACTTTATCATCTTAGTTTAATTGGCTAATGAAGAATGGGATATAACACAGGTGATGATAAGCCTCTATGACAGAAAGTGGATAATTATTCCTTTCATCTCCATACATGTGAAAACAACCACTTCAGTTGGTCACTTGTCAAAAGTAAATCAAGAGATCACAGGGCCTCTTTCTGAGCAAAGTCAGGGCTCCAGGCCATGGACACGCTGCGTTGCTAAGAGAAGCAGGAAGTGTGAGTAGCCACAAGCCATCACAATCACGATAACTACCAGCAGGAAACAGATAGTGAATGTTGATACGAGGCCCCAGACAGATGTCCTGGAATACCCATGTCAGTGACTAACCTCAAAGGTAGTCATTGGCAGAGAGGGATTCCAACACAGATACATCTGGCTCTAAAGCCTGAGGTCTTGCCACCATCCACATATCAATCCTTCCTTCCTTTGAATGTGCACAGCATACATGAGACTGCTAGTTACAGCTCCCCAGCCTTCCCTTTAGTCTGTGTTAAATAGATGCATAACACTACCATCTACAACACCATGCAATCGAAGACTACAGGTAATCCTCATAACCTGACAATTAGAATAAAATAGATTAGCTAGATTAGCTCTCTACAGAAGACACAGTCCAATCAACCATGGTGTGGTCATTCCACCTCAGGGACAGCAACCAGAAGAAGGCTTCAGGATCTACTCAACAGTAGCTTGTCTGACGACAGCTGTGTTAGCAGCAGTGGTCTGCTCAAACCTTGGGAAAAAAAGACAATTTGGAAGAAGTTGTGAACACAGCTCCAGGAGAAAAGATGCCCTGTCTGGCCTCTGTAACTTCTCAGGGACCCCTTCCTTCAGGAAGACTCCAGTCTGCTGACCACGGTTGAACACAGTATTCCACATGACAATTATACTTATCAATAAAAACGACCCATTGCATGGCGGGTACGGTTTGGGGCACATTTACATATATTATACTGTTGAATCCACACACTTAGGTGACGTATTATATTGAAGATAAAAGACATTATGTTTCTGACACTTAAAAGACTTTCCTGGAGTCATCAAGAAATATAGGTCTAGGCATTGCATTCGGGGGGAGGGGGTGCGGGGAGGGGTGGTCATTGCAGTCCACCACGTGTCCACAGGACTGAAGATGGGCTTAACATCTTCAATTTGAACAACTGTTTTTCTTTTATGAGATCTCCCAAACAGCATGAAGTATTGGGGGCGGGTGTTTGTTTTTTGTTTGTTTGTTTTTTAAAGATTTTATTTATTTATTTGCCAGAGAGGGAGAGAGAGAGTGAGCACAGGCAGGCAGAGTGGCAGCAGAGGCAGAGGGAGAAGCAGGCTTCCCACCGAGCAAGGAGCCTGATGCGAGACTCGATCCCAGGACGCTGGGATCATGACCTGAGCCGAAGGCAGCCACTCAACCAATTGAGCCACCCAGGCGTCCCTGTTTTTTGTTTGTTTTTTTAAGGGAGAATACAACAGATATTTTGGGGTCACTTTTGCTGGAAATAACAATTCTTTACATCACCCAGTAGAGAAACTGGTAATGTTAGAAAAGCACACTCTATTTTCTCACTTCTTTCCCTTGCACAACATCTTAAATTGTTATTTTAAAATCCAGAAATCAAATCTAATTTTAGCAGTGTGTAGCTACAGAAGAAGTGATGAAGTCATTGGCACCCATAAATGTGTGAGTTGGCAGTCAAACTGATATTTAATCATAAATCTTTCAATGATGTTATAAAAAGATACCATCCCAAGATGCATTGGTCAGTTCTATCTCAATAAAACTGGGGAGAAAAAAGATGCTTTTGTAAAGAAAAGGAAGTCCTACTCTGTTCATGAATGTCTTCTTTTGCAGCTAATAAAAAGAACTTCACAGCTTTTGGGGGTCACTTTTGCTCAAGGTCTAAAAATTTTAGCTCCCACAGTCAAGACTCTACTACAGAATATAATTCTAAATTGGAAGTATGTCATAGAAGCATTCAGGTTGTAGATATTTGCTAAAAATACAATGATTATTGAAAAGCTATTCTGTTCTTTGAACTCTTACTGATAAAATGTAGTTATATTCACTGTGTATAAGAAGGAACTCGGGAAAATGAGATTTAAAGGCTGGTTTTATTAAAAAGTTTTTTTTGTTTTTTTTTTTTGGTGCAAAATGGTGGCTTATTAAAGAATGGGGGCAGGAGCTGTGGGCAGAAAGAGCTGCTCTAAAAAGTCTTAATGTCACTGTGTTAGCAAGATTTAGTGTGGTCTTTAAAACCTCAGCATTTTGACCCTGAAACTGATCTACATGGGGCGGAGATAGCACCAATGCAAATTTTATTGGGATAATGTTTGCTAAGCTAGTTACTCCAAAAATTAGTTTCTACCATGATTTAAAAGACACTTTTGATATGGACTTTACTCATAAATATGGATAAACATCACTTAATCAGACAAGCCTATTATTTCAAAGAAGGTCATTCTGAACCTTTTTCTCAGAACAAACGTTATTTCTCTCACAGATCTAGACAAGGAGCCAAAGTTGAAGCCTTCACATTCAGTCCTGCATGCTTCAAAATGTTTTATTTTTAAGTAAGTGTAATGTTTGAATTTTAATAGGCATTGACATATAGCCGCTCAATAAATATTTACTGCCTGAATTTTGTTTTAAAATGATCATAGACAGGATGCCTGGGTGGCTCAGTGGATTAAGCATCTGCCTTTGGCTCAGGTCATGATCCCAGGGTCCTGGGATCAAACCCCACTAGTGGGGCTCCCTGCTCAGCGGGGTGCCTGCTTTTCCCTCCACCTGCCAGTCCCCTTGCTTGTGCTCTCTGTCTCTCTGTCAATCTGACAAATAAATAAGTAAAATCTTTAAAAAAATAAAGTAAAATTATCATACACAAAGATAGGCTCAAGTTCTTCTGAAAAATGGGTATAGTTGTTCAACTTACTTAAGACAAAGAAGATGAACATAAAACTTTACATTTCATTTTAACACCTCAAATCAATAGCATCTGCCTGTATACATACTACCCTCTACCATCCAAAAATACGACAGAGGGACAAGGAGTTAGTTTAGGCCCTTGTCCCAAGCAGGGCTTGTCACACTGCTCATCGTCCACATCTATGAAACGCTGGCCCTGAACAGAAGAGAAAAAAAGCCAGACCTTCCTGGATGGTCCTCCAGATGAATGACATGGAGAAAATCTCCTGTCTTTCAACACCCTCCACCGAAGTACTCCACTTTTTCTTCTGTACTAGATATCTGGGTATTTTGGAGAAGTGTGTGTGTGTGTGTGTGTGTGTGTGTGTGTGTGTGTGTGTGTGTTTTGTGTTTTCCAAACTTGTTCCCCCACGCACCCATGCCAGGCGGCTTCCCACCCTGAAGCACCACCTCCTGCCCAGACCGGTCTCACCATCTGGCCCCTCCTCCCTGCCCATGTCTGAAATAGGCTTCTCCCCCAAAGCAGTAACATGCTTTCAGGACTCCTGTCCAGATGTCTGTCCACTTCCCTATGAACCCTAGCCCCTGCGGACCACAGCTTCATTTCCAACATTCTTTGAAGAAAGCCACAGTTTACGGTAGCATACAAGCTGCTCTACTTACATGTTCCCCCCCTCCACGCCCCCCACCATGGGGTCAGAAGCATTATCAGTTCTGTTTCCTTTCGAGCTCCTTCTTCATCTCCAAGTCTGGGTTTAGACCATAGTAGGTATTTGGTAATTTTTACCTAAAGCAAAACAATAATGCTGTGCTTCTTTTACACTTGACCTGACTGAGGCCAAAACTGCACCTACTACCATGCCTAGACTCTGTCAACAAACAGATGTGTGAGCCGCGCAAGTGACTCACTAACTAGTTATGTGCGCTGGGAGTTGGTGGGGTCATCGTTCCTTCGGGCCGGCTGCAGCCATGAGAGCTCCACCTGCACGCTGCACGGAGGACAAGCCCAAACCTCATCGGCAGCAACACAAGGACACACGGGTCAGCAACTGGGCATCAGGCCAGCCCTGCCTCGGATTCTGACCCGTTCGGAATAGTGTGTTAGGTTCGGAGAGGCAGAGGATTTTCTTGTGGCTCATCACAGACTGTGAGAGCCAGAAAGGATTTTTAAGAGACTATGCCTCAGGTCCATGCTTGCTTCCCGGGACAGCAAGGACAGGCCCAGGGAGGTAGAGGAGTGGGGAAGGTAAGAGCAATGAGCAGAGCTGGGTGATGGCCCGAGTCCCCTTAGCTCCAGGGCAGCCATCCTTCCAAGTGTTAGGCTCTTCTGTCTTTCTAGTGATGTCTCTTATGCTACTATTAAAATGACCTTTCCTTCTCTTCTCAAAACTATATGAAAGTGGTAGAAGAAGTGGAGACAGAGCTGCAGGGTAGGCGAGGGAAAGAACAGCAGAGGGTGTTTTAGAGATATACAAGGGAACTAACCCACTTGGGAGACCACACACACACACACACACACATACTCTCTTAAACACACCTGCAATTTCAGTAACACTGCACCTTGGCTGGTAAGAAGGCAACTCATCTCCAAAACCAAGCAGTGGAATGAAGGAGTGAAGTGAGATGACTCCTGACTTTGAACAAGCCTCAAGCACTTTTGATCCATTTTCCCAAAGCTTGAGGAGGGTATTAACATCTTTCTTACCTCTAAAATTTAAAAAAAAAGAAAAAAACAAACAAACTTTGTCCTTTTGAGCTACCTGGAAAATCCACCTGTGAGAAAGACTCCTTCCTAGATAATACCAGATGAATCCTGGGCTAGTGGGGCTGACAAGGGGTGTCAGTGAGACACCAGGCTCTCCTCCAGGATTTGCATTTCCTTTTAACTGCCTGTCTTTACAGTCTGCTTATTAACCCCTTCCACTGACACACATATCAGCACCCACACAGTATGCGCTCTTCTGAAAAGCGGAGGGCAGGATCGCCCTGCCCTTCTGGACTCAGTCCTGAGCCTCTCTCTCTCCCACGAGCCCCTCCCAAGACCTGCGCCACGGAATTCCTGCAGCAATTATATAATCTGAACGACACACTTTCGTGCTTAATTGTCCACTCCCACACTCATCTAGATTTGCTACGCATGTCACAAATGTCTTCCCAACGACACGAGTGTCTTATAAATCAAGGAACAGATCTTACACCTGTGGGTTTTGCTTTTCTAATAACCTCCCCAATTAAGAACTCAAAGAAGAGGGGTGCCTCAGTGGCTCAGTGGGTTAAGCCGCTGCCTTTGGCTCAGGTCATGATCCCAGAGTCCTGGGATCGAGTCCCACATCGGGCTCTCTGCTCCACGGGGAGCCTGCTTCCCCACCCCCACCCCCGGCCTACCTTTCCATCTACTTGTGACCTCTGTCTGTCAAATAAATAAATAAAATCTTTAAGAAAAAAAAAAAAAAAGAACTCAAAGAGGAAAGCAAGTGAGGAAAAAAAGAAAAAAAAACCCTGAAAAGTGATTCACATATTATTTCTTCATTTATCACTTCCTCTGGACAGAGTAATCAATTGGGAATATACCAACAATACCTGTTAATCATTTAACTTTTGTCTCATAGTAAATACGCCTCTCACTAGGTTTTTTTCCTGGAGTCTTCTGAGAGGCAGACTAGCTTTCGGTTCTGTTTCAAATCATTTAAGGAGCAAAAAGATACTGGAAATAGCAAACATTCCAGGCAACCTTTCACTACGACTTTGAAAAAGTCGAATGAAACATTAATATCTTGGGACCCTATTCGTATTTCATAGTGATGCTTATTTGATCTTTTTTAATGCGAATTTTTTTGTGATCAGGAACAAACTTGGTTTGAGAGACTATGCTTAGTATGCAAACTTCAGCACCCTGCATGGTAATGACCACTTAAATGTTGATTAAGAACTTTCATTTTTTTCCTACAGCAGCCTACCTAGCTAGCACTCATTAAAAATCTGTCCCCAGGGCCTTTATACCTTGACAATGATGTCTACAGCCTGAACAAAATTTGTTAGGAGGCGGGAGATGGCATATCTGTCAACTTCTTTCAAAGTTCAGGTTCAATATGAGAGACAGATCTGCCTGGCTATACAGTTAAGTCTCCCCTTCCCTCTTAGCTTTTTACCAAGACAGTTGATGTAGATTATCTGAATCCTTAAAATACAGAAGTCATGGGACTGAATAAACTCTGAAAGGTAGGACTCATGCACCCTGCACCTAGAATTGAGGACTTGGCTTCTTAGTAAAGAAACTGAAAGTACTTGTCTAAGAAATAAAAGAAAAATGTCTCAGACCTACGCCGGGTAATTGAATCCCACTGGGAAAACTAATCTTACAATAACCCTTACCTTCTCCCACCTCCCCAGTGTCTACAGTCTATGATATTTTGTTCCGTTAGTTCATTGGTTCAGCTAAGTTTCCTAGGGAGAGAAAAATAATAAAAAAAACTTTATGAACTATTTTTAAACATTTTTTTTCCTGCTTCTCTTAAAAATAGCCTTGCTTACATTGATGGAATGCGTTCTAGGTGCCAGGACTCACGCAAAGGGTTTGTTTGGACTGAATTATCTTGTTCGATCTTCAGGTAAATTGAGGAAGTGGGCCCAGTGTGAGAGGGATAAGCAGAGTGGTCAAGATCACAGAGCTTACATGCAGGGCCTTAGGCTGTCTGCCTCATCTCATTCTCTTCCTGGACACATTGCCCTGACATCTGACACCCGCCTCTGCAAGTGGCTGCAGACGGTGGAGGGGGTGGGGGGGGACACGCTGGGCAAAATGCCCTCTGTGTCACTTCCACAGGGAACCAGCAGCTAAATATTTACACAACAGAGATGTGTCTTCCAACAGCATGTCCTGTCCCCCTGATGAAATTCTAACACTTCTCTTAAAAGTCAACATTTTTTTCAAGTCTTTTCTAGTTTCACCTGCATAACAAAAAGTTGATACCTTTTTTTGTTCTTTTTCTTTTTCTTTTTTTTTCAGGAAAGCAAGGGAAGCTGGGGGTGTGCAACAGACACTGAAATTGGGGGCAGAATAATTCAGTGATAGGGGCGCCTGGGTGGCTCAGTAGGTTAAAGCCTCTGCCTTCGGCTCAGGTCATGATCCCAGGGTCCTAGTCTGCTTCTCCCTCTCTCTCTCTGCCTGCTGCTCTGCCTACTTGTGATCTCTATCAAATAAATAAATAAATAAATAAATCTTTATTTAAAAAAAAAAAAAGGATAATTCAGTGATAATCAGAATCTGATACCACATTTGATGGGGCCTCTGGGTTTTTTCAGAGACATGACTTCTTAATCTCCACTGGAATGTCTGGCTCTCTATTGAATGCAGAGAGGCCAACCCCAGGTGATCTGACAGCCGTCTTTGTACTTTAATGGTTTAGTCCTATGAAGCAACCAGAAACATTGAACATTGTTAGCATAAGTTTTGAGAGTCACTGAAGTGAGAGAGATGAATCAGAGTTTTGCCCCCTCAGCTATTCTCGATTCTTACATGAAAGCAAGGTACAAACAGAAATCTCAGACATCTGGCCAAGAGCTCAAGTTAGAGAAAGCCTCTGTGTATGTTTGTGTGTATCTGTGTGTGTGTGCGTGTGTGTGGATGCGTGCGCGTGCATGCGTGTGCATATTTTCAGGGAACTTCTGTTTCCATCCAAATTCCAGACACATCCAACCTTAAAAAGTTACAAAAATAGGGGAAAATAAAATAGAGTTTTGTTGGAGAAGTAATATAAATAACAAAATTTTTAAAAGTCATTTTTTATATAATTTAAAAAACATGACATTCCAACAGAGGAAACTGAATGGCCGAATAGAGCATACAATAAAGAGTGAAACTTTATCACACTAGATGTTTCGAGCCCTTCTCAGAAAGAATCACTGTTTCTTGTATACCCTGCTAGAAGTCCCCAGTTTCTATATGGGCATATCTGCCTTATTTTACACAAATGGGGAGCTAATTTACAGGATTTATGTTGATATATGATACCACACCCAGATTTTTAGGGCCGACCAGGGAGGGGCTGAAGAAGCCATGACATCTGGCACCCAAGTCTCCATGTGACATGGACAAAGGCAATGCCTGGAGAAGGGTATGGATCCTGAACTCTCTGTCCAGCCAGAACTGGTTCAGGAAGTGACCAAGAACCAGCTGAGGAGCCTGGATGAAGGAACCCTCCTCCTTAGGCCACAAAGGGTTGAAATGGCAGAGGCTGACATAGCCACCAAGGCCAGGACTGCTCCTAATTCCACATGCCCCAACTGGGCCCTACATTGCCCACGTCAGAAATGTCCGCAACTTCCATGGAGTAAAAAAGAGATGATGATTTTCTAATGCCTTATAATAGCTTCTTCTGTGTAATTGATACAAAATATTTAGAAAGTTCAGAGAACTTCCCGCCAAGAACATGGGCTCCAGGAAAGCATGAGCTTCCGGTTTATGTATGCAACCTCTGGGGCCTAGACCCAGGGCTAGTTTCCATGAACACAGGGTCCTTACCCGGAGCCCTGAGTTCAGAAGGATCCTAAACTTGGTTTGATGCTCTGCAGTCATCTGGAAATTCTTAGTAATTTTGAACAAGGGACCCCACATTTTCATTTTCTATTGGGTGCCACAAATGATAAAGCCAGTCCTACCCGAAGCACTGCCTGTCATAGGGCAGGTGTCCAATTCATTTGTCAAATATACAGTGAAGTAATGGAAGTTACCTTAGAACACAGGTCAACAAACCATAGCCTACAGCCCAGTTCTGGCCCTCCACCTGTTTTTATAAATAAAGTTTTATTAAAACATAGCCACACCCATTTGCATCTTGTCCATGACTGCTTTCACTCTGTAAGAGAAGAGTTAAGTGACAATGCCAGAGACTAGAGGACCAACAAAGCCTAAAAATACTTCCAACCCAACCCTTTACAGAAAAATTTTTCTGACCCTTGCCTTAGAACACCAGCTCAACTTTTCTGTGAGATGTAGTGTGCTAATCTTAAGCAGTTGGCCATAAACAAGATATTTCTTGGGTTTTTATATTTAAAGTTTGTACAAATTTTGCATCTTGGACCCAAATGCATTCGTGATTTTGTGTAGAGGTTTTTAATCTAAGATGATCTGTATATGTCACATTTATCCCTTGCTGTTCCCTCTCTATAAGAATGAGTAGAAGAGGGACGCTCAATCAGTTAAGCGTCTGCCTTCAGCTCAGGTCATGATCCCAGGGTCCTGGGTTCCCTGCTCAGCAGGGAGCCTGCTTCTCCCTCTCCCTGTTGCTCCTGCTGTTTGTGCTCTTGTTCTCTCTCTATGTCTCTCTGACAAATAAATAAAATCTTTAAAAAAAAAAAAAAAAAGAGCAGAAGCACAGCAGCTTGCAAGCAATGGCCTCAGTTTCCCCTCTTTTTTTCTTTTTTTAAAGATTTATTTATTTATTTATTTGACAGACAGAGATCACAAGTAGGCAGAGAGGCAGGCAGAGAGAGAGGAGGAAACAGGCTCTCTGCTGAGCAGAATGCCCGATGCTGGGCTCGATCCCAGGACTCTGAGATCATGACCCAAGCTGAAGGCAGAGGCTTTAACCCACTGAGCCACCCAGGCGCCCCAGTTTCCCCTCTTTAATGACACAGTGTGGAAAGAAAGCTCCTGTAGCATTTAAGTATCCACACACCTACCATTTCTTACCAGCTCTGAAGTCCTCCTGGAAAAGATCCATCAAGGACATTAAATTATGGAATCCTGAATGCCCTTTTTGACCTAACGTACTATAGGCCTGTGTCCCATCACACTGAGAGACTAAGGAAAGCTTGTATTCTTTTCCCCCCAGGCACATTTCAAAAACTCCTTAGAGACAGCCATTTCAGATCTGAGTTCTCAGGCTTGAGACTCAGAGTTTTTCCAAAGGCCAGGTTCCTCATAATAGTCAATGGGATTTCATTCCTACTGTAAATAATTTGCAGCACTCCTTTCTCATAGTTAAAATCCACAATTTATCCTGCTATCAGGAGCCACATAATGAGCACATTTTCTCCAGCTGGTCAGGATGCTGGCAAGACAGCTAAATCCAGCCTTGAGATGATTCAAGGGGCTTTGCGCCTGGCTTCTGTTTACATTCTCTCCCGCCACAGGATCTGGGGGATCCAGGTAGTCAACAGGAGTTTATCCTGGGTCAATGACTATGATACTTTGGGGAAAACAAAGAATTCCATTAGAGAAGAACAAGATATGCCAGAAAGGAGACTTTCTCAGAGGCAAGTAAGGGTCCAAGGAAAGAAGTGACCCCAGGGGAGTCTTGGACCACTGGGGGAACCTTTGGCCACTGTAACTACAAAATAACATCGAAGGAATGAGTCTTGGAGATACCCAAAACTGCTTATCTCTAGGGACTCGTCAAGGAGTTCTCTTTGCTGGTGTTAGGGGATAGAGTGAAGAGGAGGGTTAACTTTGGTCGATAATGAAATCATTCATGGGACCCAAAAGGACACGCTGAAAATGCCCTGTGGGAAATACACAACCTGCTGACCATTTCCTTCCAGCTGCTGTTAGTAAAATGCCATAGAAAAATCACAAGCTATTCATGGTACTTGCCACAGAAGCCAGTCATGGGAACTCAAAAGTAAAATTCCTTCAAGGGGTAAATACAAGTCTCACTGATGTTGCTGGGAGACCCTGGAGAAGGGCTGTGGTGGTTTAGCCTCTGGGGACAACTGAATTCCACAGAGGGGCAATCCCCTCCCCTATTCCCAACCCTCTCTACTCACCTCTGGCCACACTCACTTCTGGCCAGCAGCCCAAACCAAGCCTCGGAGCAGGAAGGCACTCATTACTATAATAAATGACTTCACCCTCGAACTACAACTTAAAACTACCAAAATAACTACACACTTATTATAATTCCCTTAAGGTGGGACAATTAAATTGATACACTGGGTGGGGAGAGAGGGATCATAGCAGGATACAGGTTGTTCGACTTCTCCCCCTCAGCCTCTGCACTCCCCGTCACCCTTCCTATTCCCACATAATACAATGAGATGAGAATGATCATGCGCAACTCTGAATTACTTGATTTAGGGAAAAGGTGCATTCATGCTGTTTCAAACTAACAACCGTTCTGATAAAGAAATGGCTTCACAGTTCAGCTCGGGAAGCTCTCTCTATCTCTCTAAAGGAAGATTTAAAATCACACCAAAGAATCCATTTTTTTTTCTTCTTTTTTTAGTGTAAGCAAATCTCACTTGGGATAAACAACATCCATTATGAGAACTGGCTCTGCAACACAAGATGATTCATATTTCAAAAAACTCTGAGCTTCTTTCAATGGGTAATTCCTCTATTTTGTTGACAATGTGGTTTAAAAAGTCACTTCAACTTTTCAGAAGCATACAGACTAGATAGAGCAAAACTGACTTGCGTTTTCACTAAAGGTGTTCCCGCAGCTTTTTAAACATCACCCTCTAAATCCTCACCGCTACCTTTTTACAGAAAAACAGAACAAAGAAACAAAAGAAAATCCTCCTTCTTCCAACAACATTGTCAACCATTCAATAGTAAATTCTTCCCGCTAAGATGTTTAAATACACTGGGCTCAGAAACCACGGGATTCCTTGAAACACAATAACCCTACGTTGTTCTCCATGCCAGAGGTTTCAAAAACAAAGACAGGCTACAGAAGTACAAAGTTGATTCAAACAAGATACTCCAGATACAAACACAGTCCTGAGATTCAGGAGGTATGAAGCCTCTGTGCTAGAAATCTGGACCACCCACACAAGGGAATGAAGAACCATTTCCTTGGGGAGGTAGCAGACGGGATGCTGTAAGCCATCTTCCAGTTTCCTAGAGTGAGAGTTGGCAACAGTCAGGAATGGAGCAGGAGAAAAACAAGGAGTCAGCAAGTGGCCCTCGAGGAAAGGCCAAAGCTGCTGGGGGAGGGGAGGGTTACCTCGTGGCAGGAAGAACAGATAACATGCCATAGTCCCTGAGCTCTTACAGCGGGCAAAGCTGCTCTAAACTCATTCACTTGCATTGACTCACAGAGCCTGTCTCTTACTCCTTTACACTCTTAAAAATAGATGGCCCCCAAGACCTTTTATTTATGTAGGTTGTTTCCTTTGGTACGTACTGTAATACACATTTAAATGGGAAAATTTTTTAGATATTTACTAATTCATTTTTAAGTAGTATTACACATTAACAGAAATGACTTTCTCATGGACAGTCACAATATTTTCCAAAGGAAAAAAAAAGAAAAAAAATTGTGAGAAGAGTGGCACAGTTTTTTCAAATCCCCTTCATGTGCGGCTCAATCAAAGGCAGCTGGGCTCTCTGAGCTGCTTCTGCTTTCAAACTGTCACACTATCCCAGGGCATGTTGGCCTCAAGCAAACGCCACACTGAGTCACATAGGGAACAAATATGAAAAAGGCAAATAACATCATAGTGCTATTATGAACTATTATGAAAATACTTGGGTCTTGCAGACCTCTGAAAAATTTTAGGGACTCCTTAGGGTCCCCAGACTGCACTTGGAGAACTCCTTCTTATTATCCCCATTTCGCAAATCAGCAAATCGGCACAGAGAGGTCAAGGGGACTGTGCAAGGACACACTGCTGAAACAGGTCAGAGCAGGTAAAAGGCAAAGAGCATAATACTTACCTTTATCCGGTTGCTGCAAGGATTGCCTGAGACGGAGAACGGGAAGGGTTGAGCATCCCACCCGGCCCATCAGGTGCTCAATAATAACATGAACATTTCTGTTGGGCAAGGCCTGGTGGAAAAGCTAGGGAAACTTCACATACTTTTGATTACCTGATTATATGACACCAGCAAGGAAAAAGAAAACTCCACAGCAAGTATTGTCTAGAGCAAGGTTCCTGCCCCTGCTCTCAGGGTGGAAGTAGCATTTGGTACTCAGAAATGCCAGGGCGGTATTCCGCAAATGATAACAGCGAGCTAGACACACTGTCACCGTGTTCCTTGGGAAACCGGAGCAAGCCAACAGAGCTGCTCCATTATTTACAGCCTTCTTTTTGCATCCCACTGTCCTTACAAGGAACCCTCAACAAACAACCGAGCCACCTCTAGTCTGTGCAACCAGACCTCCTCCAGGAACCAGCATCTGTGGCCCTCCTGTCCAGGGGCTGAGCACCCCACTGCACTCCTTCCCCACCGATTTTCTGAACCCACAGGCGCTCCCACTCCTGCCTGAAGTGGGGGCTCAAGCCCTCAGAGTGCAGGTCACTTCTGTTCCTGCTTTCTTTTGGGAAGTGAAGTCACCTGGGGAAGTGGGACCCCCGTACTCCCAAAACACAAACCCCAGACTGAAGGCGTTGGTAGAGGCCTGGGAAGCTACTGTTTTCATCCAACTGCTGGCCAGGATCTCTCACCTGGAGCACCAAAACTCCTCTGCCTGTGTCTCCTTGTTTCTACATGGACACCCCTCCTCACACACACCCCAGTTCACTCTCCACCAACAGCCTGAAGCATTTTTTTTTTTTCCCAGTGTAGAAGGAATGAGGTCTGTGATCTTGCTAAAACTCTCCCAAGACTCAACTCCGTGGGAATAAAACCCAAACTCCTTCAAACTTGGCTTCTAGGACCCGCCTCAACCGGCTCTCTGGCCTCCGTCTATCTTCCTGATACAAGCCAGGGTTTCTTCTCTCTCGGGCCCTCGCTCTGTCCGCGCCCACTACGGGCAGGGCCCCTTCAGGACCTCCAACAGCTCAGACACCCCCTCCCGAAAGAGGCCTTCCCCGCCACCTCCACCCCTCCATCCGGTGTAGCGGAGACTTCAGAGCGCTCACTCGCAGAGGTACCCTTTAATTCCCGGCAGACCACACGTCTCCCCGCGCACCCGCAGCCTCCTCCGAGAACGTAAGCACCCCCCACCCCACGCCAGCACAGGTCCGCCGGGTCCCCCCGCGACGCCGGGAGCCTGGCCCCGTGCGCCGCACGCGCGACGCGCTCAGCGAGCGACAGAATGAATGAAGGAGCTGCGCTCGTGGCCGCGGGAGTCCCGGCGGGCGTCCGGGTGGCCCGCGCGTCCGCCCCGTCCGGCGGCTGGACCGCAGGCGCGCGCGGGCTGGGAACCGTTCGCGGCTTCCGCCCACCCCCGGCCCCGCCGCCGCAGGTGCCTCCCGCCGGCGCGCGCTCCAGGCTCACTCACCATGGTGGCCGGGCCTCCGCCGTCCCCGCCCGCCGAGCAGCGAGCGGCGAGCGGCGAGCGCGGTGGTCACGAGGGCGCGAGGCGAGCGCAGGAGCCGGGCGCGGCTGACAGGTGAGGTGCCCGCCTCAGACCATGGCTGCTTCCCACAATGCCCTCGAACGGAAAGTTCGCAGACTCCTCCCCGCGCTCCTCCCCTCTCCCTCCTACCCCTCTCCCTCCTCCTCCTCTCCCTCCTCCCTGGCTTTCTCCTCCCCTCCCTCCTCCACTTCCTCCTCCCCCTCCTCCTCTCCCCCACTCCCCCGGCCCCGCGCCGCGGCTCTCCCAGCCCCGCGCCCCGAGGGCGGCAGCAGGTGCACTGGCACCTGCCGCACGCCTCTGCACCCCCGCACTGGGAAGCGCTGAGCAGGGAGCCCCGAGGGGGCTGCTTTCCGGATTCTGCCGGGGGAATGTGTCATTCATTTATTTGAGAAACGTGTATCTGCCCTGGCCCTTGCGAATACACTTAGGGAAAGCGGCAGAGGCAGGCTAGTCCTAAACCGCGAGGAGAAGCAGTGGTTGGCACATCCGGAGCGAGAAGCCCTGATTTCTTTCTTTCTTTATATCCTTTAATCCTGAAATCCAAGGACACAGATTGCTTTCTACAGGCCCGGCTTTATAAGATGTCTCTGCTAAGACGTTGTGGCGTCGAATCTCCTGTCTTCTTCTCCACTTGATTTTTCTAAAGTCTGGAGTTTTTACCTGGGGTGGTAGAAGTCTCCAGACCCCCAGGTTGTAAGCAGAGTTTTGAGTGTATACGGATGTTCTTTTGGGAGAGTCCGTTGGTTTGGTGACATACCTGAAGAGATCCGTGCGGAAAAGTTAAAAGGCTTTGCCTGGGTGGTCCTTGGAAGCCAAATTGGTGGAAGTCCTTCCTAGGATTTACTGTGTAATTTCTGTGGGGTGCGGGCCAACTGAAGTGATGGAAAACAAGGGATGCTCCTTCCATCCATGCCTCGCTGCCACATTTATCAGCGCTCACTCTCTGCCAAGTTCATAGGGGTCCAGCTTGGAAACAAACAAGATGCCCTTCTTCCTAAGCTTACAGTCTCTTGTGGGACAACAAATAATAAATAAATAATAATAATTTGAAATAATAATTATAAAGTTCGATGAGCATTAAGTAGGTGAAGAGATTATAAGGAGGTTAAGTGCAAATGGCTAGGATAGGCTCGGGGAAAGCCACATTCATTGAGCTGGAAGTGGGGGTGCGCAGGAAAGGCTGAGCCTGGGGCAGTGATGGAGGACTTGAAGGTGAGAAGCCAGTGCTCAGAAGGAAAAGAAAAGAGATTTGTCATTTTCAAAAGACCCTAAAGCAGGCCTCTCTGTCTAGACCTAGGTGACAGGAGATCAGAAGGCAGGGAAGGGTCTTCCCTACACCTGATGTAAGTGCATCAGCCTAGACAGCCTCAGTTCTCAAAAAGCTCACCTCAATGTTGCTACGCACCTCCTGTTGGCTTCCACCCCAGGGTGCATGTTCCAGAGGGCTCTGAAGAGGTTACTTAACAATTAAACCCCAGTCAATGGGGTGAGTTTGCCTCTGGACAGAGGAGTCACAGAGCTGCTTTCTAAACTTCTAATTGTCACCCCAGGGTGTGTTTTCTCCCTATCTCTGGCCTTTCGACTTTACTCAATTCAACCCTAACCTTTGTGTCTTTTTCTTTCTGACTTCAGGGCAAAGCCCAGCCCTGACTCACCTGTCTTGCCAAGCCTATGAAAAGCACCCAGGGCACTCTATGCTTTAAGGGTTTTTTCCCTAGTGCAAACAGCCGGGGGACTAAAGGTGTGCTTGGAAACTAAAGAAATCTCAGTGCTCTTGCCATGACGGTTACATACAATTCCCTTATAGGATGGCCCATGCTAGGACACGTTTGATTAGAAAATGAGAGGAGTCTTGCTGTGATGGGCAGTGGAAGCTCTCCTGGGCTTCTGCCCTCAATCTTCTTCCCTCCAGATTCTCCCATTGCACCCAGATCCTCCTTCCCCTAACCAGAGCTGGACACTTCACAGAGGTTATCTTATCTGGCTGTCAAAACAGCTTGTAGAGAAGGGGGTGCTGTGCCCATCATCCAGACAAGAGCCTAAGACTGAGAGGAAGTGAGGCCAAGGCAGGCACAGACAGCTCAGGGGCAGAGCATGTCTGGTGTCATGGCACCAAGGCTCAGGCTGATTCTCCTCGAAGCCTCATGTGAGACAGACCCACTCAGTTCACCACAGTGGGTGGTGGGCAGTGTTTATGAAGAATGCCTGCGTGTCCCAGAGGAGTGACTTGCATTTTTGAGTCTTCACTCCCCTCTCCCATCTTTATTCCCTTCCGAACTCCACAGCAAGTCTACCAAGGATGAAGCTGACCCCTGGGGGGAACCCAGAGGCCCTGAAGCTCAAGATGTTCCACTGTAAAAAGGGACTCCCTGGTCCCATCCCGAGGGGGACTTTAGATTCAGAATCTGCTGTCCTAGGCAGAGACCGGTGTACACAGTATGCTACGTGTTTCAGATGAGGTCGCGAGCTGGAGTAGCGATTCTGTGTGTGTGCATTTACTCCCCACACGATGCCTGTAATAGAACAACTCAAGGTAGGAGCTTCGCTTCTCAAGATGGTTCCAGAACCGCCAGGTAACAGAAGAGAGGGTGAAAGCCACCACCAACCATGGAGGTTGGGGAGGTGGAAAAATTAGGGACCTGATGATAAAGTAAAACTATGATGTCAATAAACCAAAATACTACCTTTCTAGAAATTAGGAGAGGTCAAGCCACAAGTTTTAAAAATAAAAGAAGTAGGGGCACTTGGGTGGCTCAGTGGGTTTAGCCTCTGCTTTCGGCTCAGGTCATGATCTCAGGGTCCTGGGATCAAGCCCTGCATTGGGCTCTCTGCTCAGCAGGGAGCCTGCTTCTCCCTCTCTCTCTGCCTGCCTCTCTGCCTACCTGTGACCTCTGTCTGTCAAATAAATAATAAATAAATAATCTTTATTTTAAAAAATAGTAATAATAAAAATAGAAGAAGTAAAAGAGAGGCCCACTTCCAAGCCATCTTATGTAATGGCTCCACAGCAACACACACATCCTTGATTGAAACCTGGCCCTCCCATTCCCCAGCGCCCTCCTCTTAACATCCTAAGTAATCAGCTTCTCCTGTCATCCCCTCTGCAGCGCACAGGAACTCATCTTGTCATGGGGAAAACTTTTGACTTAAGGTTGTACACGCTTTAGAAAATCTCTTTTCTTGTCCAAACAGGGCATTTTTTATTCCAAGTGGAAGAACCTTAACTACTCTATTTCTTAAGGGTATTTTCAGGAAACTTTTTAGTTAAAAATACTACAGGTTAGGAGCATCTGGGTGGCTCAGTGGGATAAGGTCTCTTGCCTTCGGCTCAGGTCATGATCTCAGGGTGTTGGGATCGAGCCCCGCATTGGGCTCTCGGCTCAGCAGGGAGCCTGCTTCCTCCTCTCTCTCTGCCTGCCTCTCTGACTATGTGTGACCCCTCTCTCTCTCTCTCTCTTTCTCTGTCAAATAAAAAATAAAAAATATATTTTAAAAAAATACTACAGGTTAATTGTAGATTAGGAAAATCAAGAAAAGTGTTGTTTCAAAATCCCATTCTTAATTCTACCATCAAGAAATAACCACCGTTACATTTGGTGTAGTTCTTTTCAGATTTGCAATCTATAGAGACAGAGGAGGGGAGAGATGTAGGGTTGTTTTTTTTTTTTTTTCAATATTTTTATTTATTTAAGAGAGAGAGAAAGAACTTGAGCAGGGATCCGGGGAGAGGGAGAAGCAGACTCCCTGCTGAGCAGGGAGCCAGATCCTGGGCTCCATCCCCAGACTGTGGGATCATGATACAAGCTAAAGGCTGACACTTGACTGACAAAGCCACGCAGGTACATCAAAATACATAGCTTTTTGTTTTGTTTTGTTTTGTTTTAAAGATTTTATTTATTTATTTGACAGACAGAGATCACAAGCAGGCAGAGAGGCAGGCAGAGAGAGAGGAAGGGAAGCAGGCTCCCCGCTGAGCAGAGAGCCCAATGTGGGGCTCAGTCCCAGGACCCTGGGATCATGACCTGAGCCGAAGGCAGAGGCTTAACCCACTGAGCCACCCAGGTGCCCCAAGATATATAGTTTTTAAAACAAAAATTGGAATCCTATCATATGTTCTGTTTTATAGTCTGCTGTGGGTCTTTTGGTTTTTGTTTTTAGTAACACAGTTATTGAACAAATGTTAATTGAGCATTTGCTATGTGCCAAGAGAACTATGCTGGCTACCAAGCATAGAACAGTGAAGAGGAGCCATGGTCCCTGTCAAAGTAAGTGCAGAGTGTCATGGGAAAGACAAATACTAAATAAATAATAGCATAGATAAACATAGTTTATCACAAATGCTGTGAAAGATAAGGGTAAGGATATTGTTTACCTTTTCAGGGCCCATTGCCCCTGCTTCTTGTGTTCCCAGGTTAGCTTTGGGACCACATGTGAACTCTTAGTCTTAGGGGTGGCACCGAACCTAGTCCTAGCCAGTCAGAGCATTGCATTGTCTCAGTGACAATACCTGGCTTTAAAATAGGCAAGTGCCTGGAGTCAAATAACCCAAGCCAATAGGACTGAATCTGGGACACTGTTTGGAATCCTCTTAGAGAGGTCTATTCCCTCTTCCTACTGGATTTGAAGGTGAATGAAGTCGCTGGAGCAGCTGCAGCCATCTTAACACCGTGAAGGTTGAGCTTCTCTATGGAGCCAAGCCCAAGGAAATGGGGTCTAGAGGTGGAGAGGCAATCAGATAAATCTGGTGATTTCTTCCTGAATCAAGCCTGAAACTAACCTCAGGTTTTGCGGCTAACTGAACTAGTTTGGATTGTCACAGTTTGGGGTAATTAAGATGATTGGGGATGTAAAGGTTTTCCTGAGGCTAGGAGGTGCAAGGTGAGATCTGAGGATGGAATCAGAGTTAAGCAGGCTTGGACCAGGAAGGAGGTGAGGAGCACAACTGAAGCAGGAGTAGCATGCACCTGGCCAAGGGGCCTAGAGCAGCAGAAGCTGGACAATGTTGGAACAGGAAAGCCTGGGTGTGGGAAGGGACAGATCACGTAGAGTCTTGGAGGTCATTTCAAGGGTTTGAAATATGAGATCAAGAAATGAGAAACCATTGAAAGCTTATAAGCAGAGAATTGTCCAGGTTATATTTTAAATGTGTTTAGAATAAATACCTTTGTGTGCAGCATGGAACACAGCACTGGAGGCAGGTGGGAGAGAACATAGGGAGATTTGCTTATGAACCTTCGCAATATTTCAAGTGAGAGATGATATTGTGACTTCGACCAGGATGGTTATAATGGATTTTTTAATGATTGATTGATTGATTGATTGATCTGATACACATTGAGAGAGAGGTAGTGAGAGAGAAAGAGAGAGAAAGCACAAGCAGGGATTGCTGCAGGCAGAGGGAGAGAGAGAAGCAGGCTCTCCACTGAGCAAGGAGCCTGACATGGGGTTTGATTCCAAGACCGTGGAATCATGACCGGAGCCAAAGGCAGATGCTTAACAAACTGAGCCATCGAGGCACCACATAATGGATTTTTTTTTTACTTCATATTATTTTGTGAGAACTTCTCAACATCAATTTCTAATTTTTTTTTAAAAAATGATACTTAGAGGACACAGAAATAGCCCATTCTTGGGCTAGTCATTTTATTTCCTTATAACTGATATATAATGAAATTCTTAGAGTCTTAAAGTCCCTACAACAAAATAGTGAGATTGCTACTGGTTTTTATTGGATTAATATCACAATGGAAATCTTGTACATATAGTTTTGGTCTAAGCTTCTGATAATATCAGGATCAATCCATAAGATTCAAATGGCTGGTTAAAAGAGTAAACTGTTTTCTAGCCTGTCTCTATATAGGCCCGTCCATCTAGAAAGGTTGTACTAATTTACACTGATACACATTCCCAGCAGTAATAAACAACCTGTGTAACTTTTGAATTAAGAATATGCATTTCAGGAGAAAGGGGAACCCTCCTACACTGTTGATGGAAATGCAAGCTGGTGCAACCACTCTGGAAAACAGTATGGAGGTTCCTCAAAATGTTGAAAATAGAACTTCCCTATGACCCAGCAATTGCACTACTGGGTATTTACCCTAAAGATACAAACCTAGTGATCCGAAGGGGCACGTGCACCCGAATGTTTATAGCAGCAATGTCCACAATAGCCAAACTATGGAAAGAACCTAGATGTCCATCAACGGATGAATGGATCAAGAAGATGTGGTATATATACACAATGGAATACTATGCAGCCATCAAAAGAAACGAAATCTTGCCATTTGTGACAACATGGATGGAACTAGAGCGTATCATGCTTAGCAAAATAAGTCAAGCGGAGAAAGACAACTATCATATGATCTCCCTGATATGAGGAAGTGGAGATGCAACATGGGGACTTAAGTGGGTAGGAGAAGAATCAATGAAACAAGATGGGATTGGGAGGGAGACAAACCATAAGTAACTCTTAATCTCACAAAACAAACTGAGGGTTGCTGGGAGGATGGGGGTTGGGAGAAGGGGGGTGGGGTTATGGACATTG
Organism: Mustela putorius furo; assembly: GCF_011764305.1. Classification (NCBI taxonomy): domain Eukaryota; kingdom Metazoa; phylum Chordata; class Mammalia; order Carnivora; family Mustelidae; genus Mustela; species Mustela putorius. The sequence continues at coordinate 27,118,951 of NW_025421341.1, forward strand.
GGGAGGGTATGTGCTTTGGTGAGTGCTGTGAAGTGTGTAAACCTGGCGATTCACAGACCTGTACCCCTGGGGATAAAAATATATGTTTATACAAAATAAGAAATTAAAAAAAAAAAGAATATGCATTTCACTACTGGGTATTTACCCCAAAGATACAGAGTGAAAAGAAGGGCTATATGTACCCCAATGTTTATAGCAGCAATGGCCACGGTCGCCAAACTGTGGAAAGAACCAAGATGCCCTTCAACAGACGAATGGATAAGGAAGATGTGGTCCATATACACTATGGAGTATTATGCCTCCATCAGAAAGGATGAATACCCAACTTTTGTAGCAACAGGGACGGGACTGGAAGAGATTATGCTGAGTGAAATCAGTCAAGCAGAGAGAGTCAATTATCATATGGTTTCACTTATTTGTGGAGCATAACAAATAGCATGGAGGACCAAGGGAGATGGAGAGGAGAAGGGAGTTGAGGGAAATTGGAAGGGGAGGTGAACCATGAGAGACTATGGACTCTGAAAAACAATCTGAGGGTTTTGAAGGGGCGGGGGGGTAGGAGGTCGGGGTAGCAGGTGGTGGGTATTATAGAGGGCACAGATTGCATGGAGCACTGGGTGTGGTACAAAAACAATGAATATTGTTACACTGAAAAAAATAAATTAATTTTAAAAAAAAGAATATGCATTTCAATATAAACAGAGTTCCTGTTGACTTTAGTCGGAGAAAACTCACCACTTGGCTGGCCGGTCTCACTTTACATTTGTGCCCACAGATTTAAATAGGCCTTTCGGCCCACAGGCAGGCTCCCCAGTCACCTTGGGGCTCTCTCCTGGAGGAAGTATTTTCCACCTTCCCTTATCCTTCAACATCTCCTCCCCTTGCCTCCCTCTCAGCTTCTACTGTGCTGAGAAAATGGAAGCAATCAGAACAGAACTTCCTCATCCTTAAAACACCAAATGACTTCCTACTTCCAACACCTCTGCCACATGCTCGTCCCTCCTGTGACCACTGTGCCAGCCAGCCTGGCTAGTCCCCTTGGGCACAAGTTCTCCTGCCTCACAGAGCAAAGGTCTTGTTCTGCACTGACCAGCCTCTTCTGTGTCCCTCCCCTCCTCCCCTTCCACAGGAGCACTCCCCTGCTACATGTACACGTGCAGTAATTCCAGAAAAACCCAAAACTTCCTTCGGCATCCCATTCCCTTCCAGCCTCCACCTGTGACTTGGCTCCCCTTGTTGGTCATGCCTTGAACAGTTTGCTGTTACTCTGTCTTCATATCTACTCGTCCCACGTTCTTCTGAACCTCCTTCCATTTGTTTTTAGTCCTGCCAAGCCAAATTGATCCAGATCACCAATGAGCTCATCGTGCTCAACCCAGTGGAGGAGTTCTGATCAGCGTTCCGTTCCATCCATGCGCTGGATCAAACTGCTCTTGACCTCCTCCCAGAAACTGTGTCCTTGGCTTCCAGTACACCACTTTCTCGGCTCTTCTAACTCATTGGCCATGTCCTTTTTTGCCTTCACTAAATTGCCCCCACCTGCCAGTCCTCTGAGCATTGGCCTACTTGCCTTCACACTCACTCCCCAGTTTAGCTGAGATGTGGCATGAGTTCAGACAGTGGGGGTTTTAAAGCTGCTGATGGACCAAGTTTTGAAGGGCACTAGTGCCATTCAGCTAATTTATGCCTTACTTTCTTTATTTTTTTTAAAGACTTTATTTATTTATTTGACAGACAGAGATCATAAGTAGGCAGAGAGGCAGGCAGAGAGAGAGAGGGAAGCAGGCTCCCTGCTGAGCAGAGAGCCCGGTATGGGGCTCTATCCCAGGACCCTGAGATCATGACCCAAGCCAAAGGCAGAGGCTTTAACCCCCGGAACCACCCAGGTGCCCCAATGCCTTACTTTTAGACAATGAAAAGTTCCTGGGTTTTTTTTTCAGGTAGGTGAGAACATTGGGGCTGGGGAGTGTGGTGGGAAGGGTTAGTGTGTGGCTGGAACACAGCTGGGCTTGAAGGAAATTGACTTGAAAAAGTGTTTGGCTGCAGGGCATGGGGCAGGCCGCGCGCAGGAACTGTTCTAATAGCTCCATGCTCAATCAGGTGGGACCTTCAATATGCCTTTGAAGATTAGAGAGAGACAAGTAATTCTGGCCAAGAAATTTAGAGTGTATGTGTAACGTAATTCACACACATGCATGGGTGCCACATGCACACACACATAAAAAGACATGCCCACACACTCCTGCACACTCACTCAGTTCCTTCAGGTTCTGGATTTTACCGCTTCTTGGAATCAATCTCCAGGGAAGGCAGTCCACAGCTGTCAAATTGTTTCCATTTCTACATGAACGTATTTCCAGCATGGCTTCCATGCAATGCGGATTTATGGAAAGAGGAGTGCAAACTGCAGAGCCAGAGCTGTACTGTGGGATAGAGACAGATCCTTAAAAAGGTGAGGGGTTGGGGAGCCAGCAAGTCAGATGCTGAAGATTTACTGTCACCCCCACATGTTCTTCTGGGCAGATACCTTGAGTAGGTCCCTGCCTCTTCAGGTAAGTCCCAGAATGCCAAGCCCTTTTGGTCCATCCTTAAGCTAATTATGTCCATGGTCTCTAGAGACCACAAATTGGTTTTAAAAGCATACTACATGGGGCGCCTGGGTAGCTCAGTCATTAAGCAGCTGCCTTCCGCCCAGGTCCTGAACCCAGGGTGCTGGGATCGAGCCTTGCATCGGGCTCCCTGCTCTGTGGGAAGCCTGCTTCTCTCTCTCCTACTCCCCTACTTGTGTTCCCTCTCTGTCGCTGTGTGTCTCTCTGTCGAATAAATAAATAAAATCTTAAAAAAAAAAAAAAAGAAAGAAAGAAAAGCATCATTACATGCATAGTACCAAGAGTGGTCGGCCTGGCATCTCTTTGGGACATACCAAAGGATGCGTGCATACATGTCAAACCCTGAAGAAAGTGGAATAATCCCAGAATGAGACAAATATCCCTGCAGTGACCTGCTTGTCTGCCTTAGAGTTTCAACCATCTACCCAGATGACATATACACCAATTAACATGATTCAAATGTTATTTTATCACATGGTAGATGCCAGATTTTCTTTAGAAAAGACAAAGGTGTAAAGTATGCCGTTTTCTGTGTGATTGTGCAAAATGCTTCCTGGTGGCTATTGAATTCTGAACCATAATCTCTGTAAATAAATAAGACTCACTGATACCAAACAACATGGGTCAGGAAATGAACAAGGTCTTTCTTTCCATTCATAATGGTAATCTGGTTAAAGGCTAAACTAAAGATAAAGAGGATGGGGAAGAGCAGCTCCCTGGGTGTCTCTTTTGATGAGTCCTGTCAAATACAAGCTACTTCAACAAAACAGGCTTGATGGTTAGCATTGCTACACCAAGAAAAAAGTGGAATGTGGAGGCATCCTGATGTTGGCTGGCAGTTACAATCACCACTAAAAACACAGAATAGGGAGCACCTGGGTGGATCAGTGGATTAAGCGTCTGACTCAAACTCAGCTCAGGTCTTGATCTCAGGGTCATGAGTTCAAATCCTGTGTTGGGATCCACACTGGGCATGGAGACTATTTTAAATTAATTAATGAATTAATTAACATAAAACAAAATAAAAATAAAAACATAGATTTTGTCGGTGTCAGAGATAAGACTGAGTACCTCTGAAGCAACCAAAACATTTCATATGTAAGAACTAGCCTTTGATTTGATCAGTCCTATCCAGTCCAGTCGCTTTCCCCACTCTGGGTTCTGGTTTAAAAGGGTTGGCATCATTCCTGACAGCTGCATTCCACTTTTGTCTGATTTTTGCTACATTTCCTCACTACACATATCCACCCACCTTTGGAATTCTGCAGATTCAAACAATAGCCACACCCCAGGCTCCTCAGCAGATCCAGGGATGATAGCAATGAATTCCCTAAGACACAGACATGATATTGAAGGCCCAGTTTAATAGGTGGGAAGGAGACATTCTTCCTGTGCAAGGGGCCTTCAGTTTGGCCTGAAACTTGATGCCACCTTGGTATCTTACATTGCCAGCCCCTTATGGGATATGGTGAAGTCCCTGGTTGATATTTAAATTGCAACATCAACCAGAAAACTGTTGGCGCTGTTTCTCGGGATGAACAGCTGTCTTTGATTCTGTAGCTTTTAGCGGTGAGCTCCCCATATAATCTTGACTGTGCATCAGCTGAGCATAAGAACAGAATCTCTCAGGGCGCCTGGGTGGCTCAGTGGGTTAAAGCCTCTGCTTTTGGCTCAGGTCATGATTCCGGGGTCCTGGGATCGAGCCCTGCATCAGGCTCTCTGCTCAGCGGGGAACCTGCTTCCCTTCCTCTCTCTTTGCCTGCCTCTCTGCCTACTTGTGATCTCTGTCCGTCAAATAAATAAATAAAATCTTAAAAAAAAAAAAAAGAACAGAGTCCCTATTAAATGTTATTAAATGTAGATGGTGGGCAAGGAACTGGGCTTCTAGGCCAGTGATTCAAAATCTGGGACAGGAAGTGGGGAGGGTGATGAAGAACAGAATCCCCTAGCCCTCAAGTGAGTTGGGACAAGAAAAGGTGGAGACCAGACCTACCTGAGTGGTGGGATTGCCTCCTAAGAGGAGGTGATTCTGCAGTCAGAAGCTCTGAGGGCTTCTCCTATCCATCAGCCATGTGACTTTGGGCAAGATGCTTAACCTCATTGTGCCTCGGTGTCTTCATATGTAAAGTGAAGATGACCATTCTTATGCTCCTAAAGATGCTGCCAGGATTTAAAGTCAGTACTCAATAATTCTAGCCAGTCTTACTACCAGTAGTAAGTTTTCATTTGTGTTAACTTTATTAAAAAGGAGCCTTGTATACTCATGGACCAAAATACTTTTTCCAAAGCATATTAAAATGTGACTTCTTGTGCCTGTTTCAAAGCAATGGAGAGAGTGAGTGGGATGGCAGGGTAGCTTCATGGCCCCAGCAATCCTGTTCCCAGCAGTGCAAGCCACATGCCAGGTGAGGTGCACGAGATTCACGAAATAAGCAGAATAGTGATCTGCACGCACACCCGGGGTGTGGGTGACCGCATGGCCTCGACGTTCTTTACGGTGAGTACCTTGAATGCATATGGCTGTTGGCTAAATCTACAAAGGCAGAGATTGTCACCTGAGAAAACATCAGCAAGCCGTCTCCTACATTCAGAATTTTGGGTGGGAGAGTACTTTCTCTTCTTCTGTTGAGAGAGACACAGAACATTGACTTCCATGTCTGTCCTTACAATATGGCACCATCATAAATATCCACTTACTTATTGACTTTTCTCTAGTATGGGTCAGTATTCTAAAAACAGCATTCATAGGTAATCGATACTAGCTGTTAATCTTATCTCTTAAGACAAGCATTCTGCCCTTCTGATCTAGTATTCTGAGTTGAGTGACGCAAACAAGCACCAGGAATCCATTCCGCAGCGGGGGTTTTCCGAGCAAGTTCATCCCCCGCTTTATTTTCTTCAAGCACATTCTTTTCCTCTCTTAACTCTTGTTTCCTCTCTGGTCACACGTTTTGGGAAGAGATACTCCAGATGCATGGTGTAAGTCCTCACCCCTGTTGTATCGATGAGGAAACTGAGGCTCAGAACGGTTAAGCTTACGAAGGTCTCCTCACTTGTAAGGTGCAGAGCTGGGATTCAGATGGGCGACCTTGACTCCAGAGTCCACTGTCTTTCCACTATGGTTATCTTTCAGCCCCCAACATGTTTTAGTTAGACTTTGACCTTTCCTTTATCTCATCCTCATCCTTCCCAACTCTCTTTCCGCTGCATTTATTCTAGCCAACCCTCTCGGGATTTGTGAGTAAGATTCTAAAGACAGCTCTCTCTCCCGCGCACAGCAGTGCTCACGCTTCTCGACATGGAATGGGGTCCCCGTGATTAGAAAGGAAGACTCACACACCTACAAGAAAAGTCCTGCTGAGACCGTGGAAGCCATCAGAACCTCTAGACCCCCCTCATGAGAGCCGGTGGACCTCAAACTTTGGTGTGCACAGAATCGCTCAGAACATGCTGATGACAGGCACGCCCAGCCCTGCCCAGAAAAATGCTGATTCAGAAGATCTCTTCAAGGGCTTCCAATGAGGGAGTTGCAAGTTCAGATCTACTACACGGCTCTGATTTAATAAGTGACCTCACTATTTCTTAAGTCTGCAACCTTGGACTGATTGTGCCTCAGTTTCCTTGACTGTAAATGGAGATGGTATCAGCATGCAACTCGTGGGGCTGTTGTGAGAATTAAACACAATGATAATACCCACAGATATTTACATGGCCCCTGTAGTAGTAAGTGCTTGATAAGGGTGAGCTGTTTTTGCTGATACCAAAGTTCAAGAACCTCTGCCATAGGCAAAAACAAACATCTCACTCAGACTATGTCTCCCCCAGGACAAGTAGAAGAGTAGTAAATGCAGATGATGTTAGTACACAACTCATAGGGTTTTTTTTTTTTAAAGATTTTATTTATTTATTTGACAGAGCGAGGGAGGAGGAGAGAGCATGCAAGCAAGAGTAGAGGCTGAGGGAGAGGGAGAAGCAGGCTCCCCGCTGAGCAGGGAGCCTCATGTGGCACTCTGTCCCAGGACGCTAGGATCATGGCCTGAGCCGAAGGCAGACGCTCAACAAACTGAGCCACCCAGGTGTCCCCACAACTCATAGTTTTGTGATGAGAATTAAAAAAGCATAAACCAGCACACCAACAAAAGCAGTAATAAAGCATACCTGGAAACTGTAATGGGTTCCACAGTAGGTAGTACCAGGGACCAGGGATGAAGAAGAGTGGGGGATACACTTAGAAGGGGATAAAGGAAGGAACATTAAATCTGAAGGTTGAGGGCGATTGGGAGGATTGGACTAGATTCATCCAAGGAAGAGGATGGGAGAGGACAGGTGAGCAGGTGAGCGGCTGGCAGAGTAGAATGAAGGCCGGTGAGGCAAGAGCGTAGCAGGGACCAGACCCCTCAAGGAGATCTTGGTTCTAGATGGGGCAGACCTTGCCGGCTCTGGTAAAGACATGGTACTTTATTAGAAAAAGAACCTCCTTTTTTTAGCTTTCTGAGCAAAATGGCACTCATTAGTTCCCACTGTTAAAGAATTCATGAACAGAACACTGGTTCCCCTCTCGGAATCCTATGTTCCGCGGTGTTGTGCTTCCCCGGTCATGTTGGCGTGGCATCCACTTACCCGAGCGCCCCTGTGCCACACAAGAAGTCATTTGTCGTGGAATGGGGTGATGGAGAGCATTCCACATTTTTCACTGTTCCCACTGAGTAGTACTCAACATGTGCCTAGACAGTCCTCTCGCATCAAACCTACACTTCCAGCAAAAGGAAAGTCTGAATATGATCTCAGAGCTGGCTTTCTGGTAAAATGAAGCTCCCAGAGCAGTAAGTAACCCTTTCTATCCCTGCCAGGGTTAGAGACTAGATTCTAACCGTCTTAAGGGAGGTGTGATACGGCTTTCAAGGAAGACCAGAAAACTGAGCTAATTGAAGGCCAAGACATGGCAGTGGAGACCCCCTGTGTTCATTCTGAGTAATAGCTACCTGCGTCAACACTTTTTTTTCTCCCACCCAAAGAAAATTAAAGGTGTTAAGTGGAAAAATGTCCTTTCTGTACCAGGGTCGTTCTTAGGAATTTATTTATTCTCTGCCACCTTTCCAAATACAAGTTCACCAACAAGAAGTCAGGTTACATTCAGTGGAAACAGCAAGAAGTGTCTTTTAATGTCACTGAGCCTGAGCGTTATCATCTGCAAAAATACGAAGTTTGTGGGTGCCTAGGTGGCTCAGTAGATTAGGTGTATGCCTTTGGCTTAGGTCATGATCCCAGGGTCCTGGGATCAAGTCCTGCATTGGGCTCCCTGCTCAGGGGGAGGCCTGCTTCTCCCTCCCCTGCTCCCCCTGCTTGTGCGCTCGCTCTCTCTCTCTCTTTGTCAAATAAATAAGTAAAATCTTTAAATAAATAAAAAATATATATATGTATATATAACAAAAGGTACGATCCAAAGTTTATACATATATGTATATGTATATATATACATGTGTACGTGTATATATATACATATGTATGTACATATATGCATGTATACATATACATATATACATGTATATATGGATATACATATACATATACACATATATATGTATATCCATATATACATGTATATATACACACATATATATATAGGTACATATATACCTGTATATATACATACACATGTATATGTATACATATACATATATGTATAAACTTTGGACCGTACCTTTTGTGTACAAAAGTTTATACATATATATTATATATATACATGTATATATGATATATACATATACATATATGTATAAACTTTGGACATATATGTCCAAACTTTGGGCATATATGTATACATATGGACATACGTATAAACTTTGGGCCGTACCTTTTGTGTTACAAAATCCTGGCAGCCTGTGATGAGACCTGGCGACCCAGGTTCTAGCCTTGCTTTCACCTTACCTTTGGCGTGGGTAGTCAAATTCCAGGGTCCCAGAAGAGGTGCAGGATAGGATTCAGTGCTCTCTACTCTCTTCAGCTACTCGAAATGTGTAGCTTTCAAAACGTCCACCCAACTTCACAAGCTTGAAAGAGTCACCACTGCAACTTGTCTAAGCCTGTGGCCTCCCCAAAGCTTGGCTCTCAGACTACAGTAGCTCCCCCACAGGCAGTCTCTGCCCCCAGAAGAAAGGACGTGAATGATAAAAACCGGTCAGGAACCAGAGAAGAACCAGAAACCATGGCAGTCAGGCTTTTCTTTTTCTTTTTTTTTTTTTTTTTAATATTTTATTTTATTTATTTGACAGACAGAAATCACAAGTAGGCAGAGAGACAGGCAGAGAGAGAGAGGAGGAAGCAGGCTCCCCGCCGAGCAGAAAGCCCGATGTGGGGCTTGATCCCAAGACCCTGGGATCATGACTTGAGCTGAAGGCAGAGGCTTTAACCCGCTGAGCCACCCAGGCGCACCCCAGGCAGGCTTTTCAACAGCACCTTATCCCAAGCAGGGCTTGGAACTGGGTCTGGAAGCGGCTGAACACCCTCTTTGCCTTACAAGGATACCCAGACTCCACCTGCTGGGATGAGGGGCCTCTAAGTGCCTTGCAGCCCTCTGAGACTTCATTAGTCTTTGAAATTCCGATCTTCTGGCCCCTCTTGACATATGAAAATAGCTAAAATTTACCGGACATTGGATATGTGGCAGACAGAGTTCAAGATGCTTTGTACAGGGCTTCTGGGGGGGGCTCAGTAGGTTAAGTGTTCGACTCTCGGTTTCTGCTCAGTTCATGATCTCAGGGTCCTGAGACTGAGCCCCCCTACTGGGCTCCCCACTCTGCAGGGAATCTGCTTCTCCTCTCTCTCCTTCTTCCCCTCCCCCTGCTCATGCACAGTCTCTCTCTCTCTCTCTCTCTAAAATAAATAAATAAATAAATAAATGTTTTTTTTAAAACCACTGTGTACATATTAACTCATTTAATATTCACTACCACACTGTCTAGAGGTAATTACTCTGCCCACCTTGCTGGTAAGGAAATCTGAATCTGGAGATTAAATACCTGGTCTGGGACCACACAGCTCTTAGGTGGGATTTCAGTCCAGGTGGCCATTACCAAAGCCCATGCTCTTGGTCCTCCTCCAACACCCGTCAAACCCCATAGCAGCCGCTGCACGGTAGGTGCTCCATGAATACACACCAAATGAACCAATGTCCAGCGAAGGTCTGAATGCATCAAAATAGAACTCATTTCAAATTCCCAGTGAGAAATGTTCCTAGGCAATAGATTCTCCTAGCACCTCGCCTTCCTTTCTAGACCTTCGGGGATTCTCAGCCAGCAGCTCTAAGTTCTTTTTTTAACTGGTAACAAGCACCCAAGGAGCTGGGCCAGAGAACACTTGCATGGCACTGCCCAGTATCAGCCTTTCTTAAAAGCTGTGAACCAGAAACCCCAGATGGGATCAACCCACACATTTCAATGCCACCCCAAAGTGAGCTTTGCCTCAAGGGGCACATCCCACACAGTATTCTCTTGTCCATCAACTTCCCCAAAGCAGGTTCAATCCCTGCTTCATGTCTAACATTTCTAATTGACGGGAGGGAGAAGAAAGGTAGTACTCTTTATTATCTACTATGGATATTAGTAGTAGATATAGATACTACTATATTATATAATAAATTTTTTAAAAAATTAAATGCCTTAATCTTTTTTTTGAGATCAAGCCAGCAGGGTGGGGAGGGGCAGAGGGAGAGGAGGAGAGAGAATCTCAAGCAGGCTTCACACCCAGCTCAGAGCCTGAAGCAGGGATCTAACTCATGACCCTGAGATCATGACCTGAGCTGAAATCAAGAGTCAAAAACACTTAACTAAGTGAGCCACCCAGGCGCCCCTAAACGCCTTAATTTTTATACACCCGATATAATTGTGCTCATTTGACAGGTAATGAAAGCAATGAATGCCCAGAATGTTTGCATAACTTGCAAGTGTTAAACTTGGCCCATGAGTAGCAGCCCTGGAATTCAAACCCAGATAAGTCTGGAGCCAAAGTCCACGCTCTTTCTACTTGATGCTGTCCTGAAGGTGGTTATTAGCACTTCCTGTTGGCCTCCTCCCAGGTTCTATGATCACTGTCTAGGGAGGGAGTGAGGGGGTGTGTTTTAGAAGCAGAAAATCTGGAAGCTGAGGACCATTTCTATAGAGAATTCTTAAAAAGATTAAATCAAGTAAGCCAGGTGAAGAATTTAGCACGTGGCTAGAACGGGTAAGCAATCGTCCTGATCAACCCGGGCCAGAACCAAGAATGTTCCAGAAGATATTCAAATGAAGACATAAATGAACAAATAAATGACTATTTATTCTTTTTGAAGTGGTTCGTCAATCCCCTACCTTTTAGTTTGACTTTGTCGAAATAACCAACTGGCTCTAAGAAACAACCTAATTTTCCTAAATTTCATCAGAGATAGCTAGAAAAATAATGAGACATATATTTTCATTGAATTAACTCTAATAAAGTTCCTGAGGCCAAAAGCTGGGCAAAGGCTGCCAGACTTATTCGAGGCACACACACTTCCTTCTACGTTCCTTTCGATATTTGATCTTCAGACACTAAGTGCAAATGCCGACATCCAGTCTCTAATGGTATATGATGTCCTGAGATGTACATGGCCCTCTGGATCCTGCTGTGAGTTGGTTTGGAGACTTAGGCCAAAATAAAACCAGCACCATGCACGTAATTAGAAGCTTCCAGTGCATTCATTAGGAGGCAGATAAATAGTTTAAATAGGAGATCAAGGAGCCATTAAAATGATTACAGGAGCACAGAAACAACTTTGCAACTAGGGGACTAGGTCCCCTAATGTTCCCTAAATGTGCAACTGCATTTTCAACATAACTAGGTACTTAATTGTGTACTACTCTCAGTTAATACATTTTAACACATAAAACATTGGATTTTTTTTTAAAAAGCTACTTTTACTCACTGCTTTTGGAAATTAGAAAAGAATGTATGACATTTCCTTCTTACCCACTACCCAACAAGTTGCTAAAGTTTTCATTGGTTCAAATTCACAAGTGTAATTTGCTTAAGTTGTAAACAGTTGTTTAAATCCCTGTAAGAAATTTATAAAGAGCCATGTGAAAAAGTATACTTTACAAATTGGACTTGGCTCCATAATTAGGACTTTGAACGTTTTTTTTTTTTTAAAGATTTTATTTATTTGACAGAGAGAGATCACAAGTAGGCAGAGAGGCAGGCAGAGAGAGAAGGGGAAGCAGGCTCCCCGCTGAGCAGAGAACCTGATGTGGGGCTCCATCCCAGGACCCTGAGATCCTGACCTGAGCTGAAGGCAGAGTTTTAACCCTCTAAGCCACCCAGGTGCCCCAGGACTTTGAACTTTTTAATCAAAATTAAATATGAAGATTTGAGATAACATGCTGTAAATAGGTACACTTCTTCATTTCCCTTTAAGCACTTTCACCAATGGTGGCTGAAGTGTGGCCCAAAAAAGTCTTCAAATAATTCATGATAACCGAGCCACCGACGTCCAGGTTTTATGAATGTAGTTTTTCAGGGAGAGAGAAACACAAAATTGTTAGAGCACTCAGCACTCAAACAATAAAAGAATTCAGTCAAGAAGCAGGATATAATTTCCAAAGGCAAAAAAAAAAAAAAAAAAACCCCACAAAACAAAACCCAATATCCTTCATCTGTACAATTTCCAATTAAAGGATATAATAGCAGGCAGACCTCCATTTACCACAGCAACAAAAATTAAAAAAAAAAAATTACCTGGGAATAAATTTAACACAAAATGTTAGAAACCTTATTTGAGAAAAACGAACATTTTCCTGAGAACCCAAGAGCAGACTTCAACAAAAGGGCACACATTCTCTATTTTGCATAGGATTACTCAACAGTATAAAAGAATCAGTTCCAATAAAATGAGAAGTCATTGTTTATGGAGCAGGACAAGTAGGAATCAAGTTGTTATGAAAAAATAAATGTGCAAGAACAACAGTCAGGAAACATTTAAAATGAAGAGCTGCAGCGTGGGACCAGGCCTATGGGACACGGCCAGGTACTGTAAGGTCTTTACAACTGTGGCAGTTTAGCAGGCCCAGAGGCGACCAGACCAGCAGAAGGGCGCACAAACTCTAGAAATAGACCCAAGTTCATTGGCACCTTCATGACAAAGCTGGTATCTCAAATATGGACAATGTAAGGAGGGGGGTTTTAAAAAATGATGCTGGGATATTGATTTACTATTTGGAAAAAGATAAAATTAGATCTCTACCTCATACCACATAGATAGATGGTGTGAAACTGCACATGAATCAGGGATCTAAATCATGTGGTTTTTGAATGTGGGTGAAGTCCAGAGCCAACGGCCAAGAAAGACGTTTTTGATGCAAACAGTTGGTTTTATGAAAGCACAGGGACAGGACCTGTGGGCAAAAAGAGCTGTTGACCAGGGTTGTGAGGAGCTACTAATTACATATTTGGGAATGAGGGCAGGGTAAGGAAAAAGGGAGACGTCTAAAAGGGCTTTGATATGCTGAAGACTCCCAGGATCCTGGAGTTCTATTGTCAAGCTAAGGTTGTTTAACATTCAGACATTTGGGAGTTTCCTGGAGGAAAGTTATACTTTGCCTGGCTCAAGTATTTGTTAATGGGCTGCTTGCTATAAGGAAATTTAATTTTATCTACATTTCCTTCTACATTTGTTTCCCACATCACTATGGATGGGTGGGTGATGTTCAGACTCCGGGCAATTGTGGCTATGGGTTTCTGGAAGTTAGGCTATGGATAAGAAAGCTTTTAACTTGTGAATCACTAAGATGTTTGTAAACTCCTGTCCCACAGGACCATGACCTCTATTATTTAACCATTTGTTTTTTTTCCTTAACTTTTACGGCAGCTGGGAGTACCTGAGGAAGGTCACACATATCCCACCTGGGGGTGTGTGTGTGTGTGTGTATTGAGGAGACTGTTGCTCCATGTCAGCTTGTGCTTTGCCCTTAGCTTGCCTTCTACTCCCTCATCACAAATGTTAAAAAAAAAAAAAAAGGAAGTGAAGAAAATCATGTAAGTACTAGAAGAAAACATAAGTTCCTCTTCACCTGTGTCTAGGGAAGGGATTTCTAAAAACAGCTAGACTCAATCAGAGATTGATAAATTTGACTCCATAATGTTTTTTTAATGTTATTACAGGAAAACAAACACCCTATGTCAAAGTCAGAAGGCAAATGAAAAAAGGGACAAAATATTTGCAACATTGGCCATAGATAAAGGGCTAGTTCTCTAACATACAAAGAACACCTTGGAATTAAGGAGGAAGAGGTCAAAATACCTGCTAGAAATATGAGCAAAAGGCACAGAGACACAGGTACAGGTGCACGCACAGGCGTGTACACCTGCACGCGAACGTTTTAAATGACCCTTAAACATACGAAAAGACGTTCAACTTCACTCATAATGTGAGAAGTGCAAATTAAAATTACAGAGATACCATTTCTCACCTTTTCTGGTTAACAAGAATTAAGCAGTACGACAACAAAAATTAAACGGTGTAACCAAAATTAAACAGTATGAAAATAGCATTTCTGATTTTTAAAAGAACTTAAAATTCAGACAACTGCGTGAGCCCCTGCAAGTGTCGTCATGTTCCGTAGGCGCCGTGCTTTCTAAAACTACTGGATTAGCAAGCCCTGTTCATGGTAAGAGTTTACATTTTCATGGAGCTTTTTATATATAGTGTGATGGGAGAGGGGACTATTTCACGTTATTCACCTCGGTAAATAAATGAAGAAGATAGTTTCCGATTATGAAAATACCAAGACAGTCTGGGTAATGTAACTCGGGATGGGGTTAGGGTGCAGCCTATGAGTCTCTGAGGGCAGAAAATTTAAGGAGTCAGGCCACGCAAGTATCAATTTAATTAAATCATGATCAATTTTAATTTAAATTATAATTGGAAACAGGGAGCCAAGATTAAAAAGCCTTGAGGCAGAGTCGGAAGCAGCGGAGGTTTTGCATGCATCCCACAAACCAAAGAGCTTACACTACCAGCTGATGATGCTAATGAGAAAGGAACCATGGATCAAAAATGGTGTTTGGAATGGCTCTTTCACAATGGGACAATAAAACACCTGCAGCCCCCTCTTCTCAGATGAAGGACCTAGGCATCTAACAAAATAGCCCGGAGAAGTCCCCACCCCCACATCTTGCCTAGGGCTGGACATTCCAAGAGGCACAGGCATTTACACAACAGTTAACAATGATGCTCACTTTTTCCCATTTCACCAATTTCCTCCTTCTAAGGATTATCTGCATGTGACAGAAGTCTAGCGAGATGTCAAAATATAGTCATATCAAGCATTCCTAATTAACAGATCATTTGGCATCAGGTGAATCCACAGTATTTCAGAAAAAAATGATTCCCAAGTCAGCATAACAAAGATACAGAGAAACCATAGGTACCTCACATACCTATGTTTGGAAGCCATAAATACTTATCAATAATTAAAAATTGTGTATCAATAATTAGAAGACTATAGGTGGGACCAAAAGCAATCTGCCTTCAACAGACTTTGGCATCAATATGTTCAAGCCGTTTCAGATCATAAAAAAACAGAGGGCGAATCAGATCGAATAAACAGGGTAAAGGAAGTCTAATGGATTTGTAGGTAAAATACACTGAAGTACCTACAGACGCAGGAGAGGGGAGGTTTAGAAGGCAGTGATGCCCTTTGATCAAGAATTAATTTTGTCTTATACAACTGGGCAGTTAAGGAACAACATATTGTGAAAACAAACAAGCAAATAGTAACGAGTAACAAGAGAGAGGAACAAGTCTTGGGGATGAGATGGGGTTGCATCCCATACCCTGCTTCTCCACTAGGCTGGGCAAGTTCAAACTTTTCTAACCTCATCGACCTTTCGTCTCCACTGTGAAACCCAGATCCTGCCTCATTTGTGGAAGTGGTGTGAAATAAAGAAAAAAAATAATGTGGAGTAGCGGAGTATTGGCTTGGCCCTTGGTCGGTTCTGAATATGCTGTGTTATTTTTCTAGCGCAAATTTAGACCAGAGTTCCACAGCATCGACAGGAGTAATTCTGAGCTAGATATACAACACTTCCTCCCTTCCAGGTGCTTGGGGCCAACCTTGGAGTCCCTGTTCCCTTGACGATTTCCCTCATACCTCCTCCCCTCCAAGGCAGGAGGAAGTCATGCTGGCTCCCATATGTCCAGAACATGACCACTTCTTACCCACTTCATCACTGCCCCTGGGGGAGCTGCTGTCATTTGTCCTGGGTTACCCCACAGCCTCTCCAGCAGCCTCCATGCTTCTATTCTCGCCTCTACAGGGTACGCACAGCAGAGCAGCCAGAGTGAGCTTCCCAGGGTGCAAGTCAGATAATACAGCCTTCGGATGGCTGCCACCTCACTCTTAGTTAAAGCCAATGTCTTTGCAAAGGCCTGCCAAACCTCCATGACCCTGCCCCCACTGAGCTCTCTCACACCTGTGCTAAAACTCTCACTTTCCCTCACTCTGCATAGTCGCTCTGGGCTCATTGCTTTTCCTCGGACACACCCTAGCTCACTCCAGTCTTGCAGCATTTTGTGTAGCTGTTTTCTCTAACTGGGACCTCTTTCCTTGATTTTCACTCTATCTTCTTCAACTTTTTCAAATTCTTTGAGCTTGTATCACCCCACTCTAGCTGGCAAACTGGCCCCTACCCACGTGCCTTCTCCATCTGCAGAAACCTGCTTTTTCTTGTCTCCATGGCACTCTTCATACTGTAGTAGAATTTTATTTATTTATTTATTTATTTATTTATTTATTTATATATAAGATTTTATTTATTGGGCTGCCTGGGTGGCTCAGTGGGTTAAAGCCTCTGCTTTCGGCTCAGGTCGTGGTTCCAGGATCCTGGGATGGAGCCCTGCATCAGACTCTCTGCTCACCGGGGAACCTGCTTCCTTTCCTCTCCTTCTGCCTGTCTCTCTGCCTACTTGTGATCTTGATCTCTCTCTCTCTCTCTGTCAAATAAATAAATAAATAAATCTTAAAAAAAATTATCAAATAAATATTATCAAATAAAATCCTTTTTTAAAAAGATTTTATTTGACAGAGAACGACACAGCAAGACAGGGAACACAAGCAGGGGGAGTGGGAGAGGGAGAAGCAGGCTTCCCACTGAGCAGGGAGCCCGATGCAGGGCTCGATCCCAGGATCCCTGGGATCATGACCTGAGCTGAAGACAGATGCTTAACGACCGAGCCACCCAGGCACCCCAATAAGGAAAATCTTAAAAACAAAAAAGGCTAATGGAATCATCCAGATAACACTGTAATGGACCATGGTAATAGCAGCTCAGTGGTGCAAAGGGGTCATGCTGTGATACATTTTGAAGGTAGAGCCCATAGGCTCATACCGAGGTTTGTATCCGCAAGCCCGCCCATGTTTTCAGCACACATGTGCAACTTGAGATCCATTTCATACAGTAACAGCTGCTAGGACTCCTGCAGCAAGATATTAGATGTCATGGCTGTCAGAGTTCTACTGGAACTCTTGGGTGTGCGAAAATACACCACACTGCCTTGCTAATGCTGTAATGAAATGTCTATCACTGTGGCTTTCTCCAGAAAATCAAAACTCAGGATCTAAAACTCTTCAAATATTAATGAGCCAGATCGGGTAAAACAAAAAGGAGCATGGGCCTTGACGTCAGAAAGAACAATCTTGAACCTTCAGTCTCCCACGTGGGTTTGACCTGCAAGGTTGTCTCAGTCCCTGCTTCTACACTACAGATGACAGCACTGAAGGTAGACCCAGAATGTGTTTCTCTGCTTTCATGAGAAATTGCATGTACCAATATGTAATGGGCTTTGTGAGAGATAGTTTGCATGTACAGTGCAAAGACTTAGAGAGAGATCGAACGTATAGCCAAGGAGATTCGGAAACTAAGGAGTGAAGAGAAGGAAGGCTGGAACTCTTAATACTTGAACTGCTCATCTGAGCATGTGTTTTAAAAATCAGTGGTAAGTTGGGTGAAGTCTACAAAGGGAAGTCCAGAAACAACTTGCTCATGTGTTTCCACTGTTCAGAAACCTTGGCAATGAGCACATCAGACTGTCACGATGGCATCAGTCATCCAGCCAACTTCTCTGTGATCTTGGCTGCTAAGCAACCTTCCAATGGTGATTTGGGTTCTATGTGGACTGTCCTAAAGGTATGTGGCCTGGGGGCACCTGGTGGTGCAGCAGGTTAAGCGTCCAACTCTTGGTTTCTGCTCAGGTCAGAAACCTTTGGGTCATAATCTTGGGCCCCACATCAGGCTCTTCCCTCAGTGCAGAGCCTACTTGATATTCTATTTCCCTCTGCCCTCTTGCTTGTGCCCTCTAAGAACTAAAAAAATCTTAAAAAAAAAAAAAAAAAAACAGAAGAAAAAATGATCTGCTTGGCAGATAGAATTCTTACAGTAAATTAATAAACTGGAATTCCACATGTTAAGACATTAAGAGGTGCCTTTTTATTCCCTAGTCAAAGGAAGAAAATTCAAGTGTTGGCAATAGGGTGAAGATTCTAGCAGTAAGAATAAAAAACTTAAAATATGCATATTCTTTGACCTAGTAATTCCCACGTTGAAGTATTTATCCTATGAAAATAATCGGAAAAGTGGGCAAAGATGAACATACAAGCATGCTGAATTTAGCATTTCTGAAAGTATTTTAATTAAAATTACATATATTCTAAAAATATATGGTCTAGTTTTAACATGTTATTTGTAAAATAACTGACAGTTGAGCCATGTAATAGAACAATGAGATACCGCGGTCCAACTAGGTGATGCGCGTGCGCACACACACACACACACACACACACACACAGAGGAACACGTACACACACACACCAACCTCAGTGGATCAGAACAACAAAGATTTATTGATCTCCCACGCAAAGTCCACTGCAGGTCCAGGGCAGTCAGGCTTCAGATCTTCTCTATCAACATGCACTTCTGTGTTCCCTGTGGGAAACCCATGGAGGTTAAGCCTGTCCCCAGCCATTAAACGCTTCTGCCCGCACTTCACTGACTAAAGCAAGTCACGTAGCCTCGCTGACCCTCAAAGCCCGCAGCACAGGTCCTGCTGTACACCGCTCGCATCCACAACTGTGAATGCTCCTGTGGAGCTCTATTTGTTGATGTGGGCAAAGGATCCATAGTACCTTGGCAGGGGTAAAAGTATGGCACCTTAACACTCTATCCAGAGGGGTCTTGTTACATATGCCTGCATGCATTTAACGAAAACACTGAAAGACAAACAGCCCAGGTTTAACAGTGTTTTCTCTGGGGGGTTCGGACAGAGGGCTTAAAGCACATCTTTTTAACACTTTTTGGTATTATCTTTTTATTTTCACTTTTTAAACTACATATTGTTTTATTACATATTATTTACTAAATAAAGCTATATGTCTTTGAAGACACATAGTGAACTGCCATGCTGGTTTCTAAGAAATCGACTTCCTATCACTGAAGCAGAGGAATCAGCTCTCCTGGGTCAGAAGCACCCCGTGTTTATTCACAAGATGGAGCTGCTTGCTGATGTGGAGAACTAAGGCACGGATGCCGGTGTGTCCCCATGCACCTCGGGGAGCCTAGACATCCAGAGCAATTGGACTCTGGGCCTTCACAAACTTGGAGAGAGATGATAATACCTAACCCCGAGCCCTTACAGGAAGCACCCATGACAAGCTAGCACGTGTATTATGGAGAAGGCAAGTGCTTTCAAGTCAGACTGACAGGATCTTCTTAGCTTCTCCTCTGTAAAACAGGGACAGGAACACCCCTGAAGTGTCTCCAGGATGGAACAGCAAAATGCTGGCAGAGCAGCAACATATTGTGCTAAATACAGGCTGGCTAGTATTACTGCCCTGGGTCCGTATCAAACATAACAAAAGCTAAATCAAGCAAGAGAGTAACAAGCAAGGAACATTTTATTATGTATATTCTCCAAAAAAAAAAAAAAAAAAAAACCAAACCCACAAAAACAGAACCCACAAACAGGAGCAAAGAACAAAGTTTTCTAACTCTCTGGGATTCACTGGGGCACCATATCTTATAGAAACACAGCTAGTACAAGACAAAATGTACTAATTGACACTGCCCTCTGCTTCCCCAGTCAAAAAGGCTATAGAGTAAAACACTTTAAATTGTATTCTAATATAAACTCATTGCACAAGGAGTTACTATATAGTAAACTGCAGAAAATAGAGTAGGCATTCAATAATCTGCTCACAATTAACAATTAAGCAATAGACACTTGAATAAATAGAGCATGTATTACTTATTTGTTAAACCTCAGGTTTATAATGAGCAGATGGTTTATCATTAATAACTGGTTAACTGGTTCCTTACACTTTAGAAGACACCAGATCCAGTAACGGAAGTAGGAAGTAACTGAATGAAACCCAATTCAGAAAGTTATTTCCTTGGATCTGGGCCACCATGGAATTTATAACATATTTAGGCCAGTTTCAACAGTTTAAAAATGTAGGTACTAGTAAATTGAATTCTTTAGGGGAGAACCAAGTGACATGTTCTAGAGAGCTATTTTTTGTTCATATCCTCCAGGCAGCAGGACAGAAAGTAGGACATTGTAAACAGAGATTTACAGTATAATGAATAATCTGTTTCCAGCTAATGCCATGGGGGTGTTTCTGTCATTTGCAGTTTAAAAAAAAAAAAAAAAAAGGAGGGCAATTTGAGAATACATCTCAAATGAAGAACTGACATTTCCTTATCACAGACATACTAGATCTAAAACACAAGGATCTTCTCTAACATTCTGTGCTTCTTAATCCCTAGTTATAGGAATTAGCGTGAGTATTCAGGAATGGAAAAACCATGAACTGTTACTTGAAGAGCTATTTTAAATGACCCGTTTAAGAGTAACGCAGTCAAAATAAGGCAATAACTAGAAACCTAGTTGGATCTTCCTTCTGTGTCCGGTCAGCAGAACTGTGAAAATAATTTTTGCTAACCTCTATAAAAAATATTACCCATTTGCTCCCTAGTGTGCAGTAGAGACAAGACAAGCCTGCTATGTGTGTCCCTAAAATGAAAAGTGCTAATAGGCTCTGGTGGAGAGAAAAGTTAACTGAAACGTTCTTTCCTTTTGCCGATACCCCTCTCTAATTGTCCCTTACATAATGCCTTTCCTCTTTGATTTACATTAGCTTAATCCCTTAGGAGGTGCTCTCACAACCTTATATATTCTCCATAGAACACTGTGTTTTTTATTCAGTTTTTAAAATAAAAGAAGGTTGAAAGCTACAGCATGATATTGTGCTCAGTCTACCACAGACATTATAAAATCACATTTTACAGAAGTTAAAGGCAAACAAAAACCACAGTTCGGTACTTGTCAAAATGGCAAGAAACAGATCATATCCTAATTTTCCTTTCAGGACTTCATGAAATCCCCAGGATAGCACCTTTGTATGAGCTGGACCATTAACTGAACAAGAGCTAACACTCGAAACTGCCCTGTAAGAGCCCATCCCTCTAGTTTCCTTCTGTCTTAGTATCATACATTTTGCAAAGAGCTCACAAAAAGTTTTAAAAAAGCAAACACCTTTTCAGGTGATAGAACACAAAAATCATATGGAGCAACAAAACCCTTCAGTCTTATTTGTGAAAGCAAGTCAATTTTTAATGCAGACTATTCTAAATAATGAGGTACCTGATCTCCTTTCCCTATTATGTGTGTCACTTGGCCAGTAAGACATCTTAACTACCTGTCTTCAATATTACAGTCCCTCTCAGCTGTTAAAAAAAAAAGATTTAATCCCTTCCTCATATCACAGCAAACCACCATGCTGTCTTGATAGGATCCCAACACAGTGACGCAGTATTGAGTTTTTAATCAATATCCACTAGAAGACTAACAAAAATACTGTTGCTGTCTATTTAAAATTTGTCTTTAAGAAAAGTAGGCCTCTCTCCACTCATCTGCATAGCCCTAAAGTAATAGGTACTGTACTATTGTTAAAAACAATCAAAGAAATAAATATTGGAATATTAAAAGACAGGCTCTCCCTTTCCCTCTCTCTTCCCCATCCTGATACTAAGTGGCCAAAAACTTTTAAAATGCCATTTGATACAAGAGAATTCTCTAGTTGCTATGAAAGCAATTTACAAGTTAGGAATTACTGTGCAGGACCTGGTTAACAATTCCTGCTCTGGGTTAGTAATTTCCTTCTATGAGATGCTGATAATATTCCTTACAACGAAAAGTCAACATAGTTTAAAAAGCTTTGGAGTTCTTTTCTGAGGTGTATTATTATTAAACTGCCACAGTATCGCAGGGGCCCATCTTGGGACTAGAAATAGAATGTGTCTTTTTAGGAGGACTGGGCTGTTCCATGGAGCAGATGATCATCTCCCTTCATCGTCATGCTGCTGGCAGGGCTGTTTTTCCATTTTCCGAGAGTCGTTACTGACAGCATATCAGGCGGCTTGTGTGACTCCCACATTAACAGCACCATTAAAAACATTTTGTCTTCAGGGCACATTTGGGGGAAAGGGAAGGATGTGGGCTGCCTAGGTTAATACAGAAATTGCACAGCTCACTTGGTAACAACGGGGAAGGTTGGCACACCGGCTGGCTGGGAAGAGGAAACGGAGCGTTCCCGACACCGAGTGCAGGTAAGGGTGCTACCTAGCGAGAACAGAGATCTTTAAGAAGAATCACTACGTGCAGAGAATATTCACATACTGCCAGTGAGGAAGGAGAGATCTCTGGGTTCTTGGGGTCCTCCTGCACCCCTCAAGAGGGAGACAGCAAGTCCTCCTCTCCTAATCCCTGCTCTAACAACAGAGCCACAGGAGCCCGTGGAGGGCCGGCAAGTCTTATGGGAAGGGTGTTTGCACTTGGAACTGCTTAAACGCTTTTGTTCAATGGTTTTTCCTCTAAAACTCTCATTTGCCGAATGACTCCTTCAGCACACGTGAGCTCACGGCTCATGAGGAAGTCTCACTGAAGTCATTCCTTTCCTCAGGGAACCACAACAGATGAACTTTTTTCCCATATTTGTCCCTACAGGTAGTTCCGCAAAGGCCCCCAAACACACCTTACATTTTTTTCTCTTTAAAAATGTTGCTTTGTTTTTTAGTGGCTACTATCCATTCACGTGACCGTGACCACGGAGCCACGGGGAGGGGCTGTGTTGGTGAAGGGTGCCGCGGGGAAGGTGCAGACCTTGACCAGCTCCTGGATCAACGTGGAGCAAAGCCAGTTGCCAGACTGCAGCCCACCACAGGTGTCATGTCCCATATCTGCAAGAGAAAGAACATGCTAGAGAAGGCTGCGCTCATCACAGGGCCCAGAAACAGAGCTCACACCAAACAGTTATTAACCGGAAAAGGGGAAACTCAATCTGTCATTCTTTTACTACAAAACCTTCTCAAGATCTATAGATGAAACCCCTCAGTGCACTAAAATTTGAAAAAAGCTTGTGTTGAGATCCGAAAATGACATAATAATGATGTTTTACTATAAATCTAATTTCACTTTTTAATAAAAAGCCCATTGGGAAAATTCCCTATTTTTTTTTTTTTTAAAGATTATGAAATAAAGTGTGTCATGGTTTCACAGCTCTGGAGTGGTAATCAGTATGAAACACTGGCTTTTAGTTTCTGTGTTAGTGACCTGAGGGATCTAGTGAAAGAACATCTGGTTATTTCCTACAACTAGGAAACCTGTCTGGGCCAAGGGGAACACCAGCTGGGGAAGGATGACCAAGCAGAGGGGCTGGCTAAGCCCTGACTGACTGGGGAGGCCAGAAACCCCCCCGGAAGGAGGGGCCACTGCACGCGGGACACTCGCAACCATGCAGTTTGTTCCTCAGGGTTGCACGGCTGCTACCGGCTGCACGGCTACAGGCTGCATGGCTGCTCATGAAAAGGGAAGGCAAGCCCACTGACGAGAGAGTGAAACCAGCCCAGCAGCTATCTGTCCACAGCACAGCCACTGAGCACTCCACACACAGACACTCCTTGGGACACTTGAGCAGGCTACCTTTACGACGCGGTCGGTCCCACAGGTCACCATCAGTCCCCGAGCAATGTCCATGGACATGTGGGAAATGTTATGTTTTCCTTCATGAAAGGTTGCTAGAGAAGTCCGACTAACAAAGAGAAGAGAGAAAAGAGACCGCTGAAAGCTCACCTGTTTCCAGAGCTAAGGGAAGAGGTTTTTGTTGCAACGTAACAATGATAGTGTTAAAATTTATTCCTAAAAATGTGGCTACAGTTCGGAAAACTGTTTATAATTAGAGGACAAAAGGCAGGATAAGCTGACGATTATTTTACATAAGGTCTGACAAAACTCTCCAGATAACTGATTTTATTTTTTTAGTGGAAAGGCTAGTATACTCCTAGACATAGAACGAGGGCCTTAACTGTGCAGAGGAACTGCACGACGGGAGATCCTACCCCATGGACAAGACCGTCATAGGGAGGCGGCAGGCCCCTGAAGACTCTGGGTCCTCCAGGAGCAGCTCGGGGCACCGGCTCTCACTCTGCTCCTGCACCCAAACCCCGGCCTCGTCACGAGCACACAGGGACTGACCCCAGTGATGCTGACTAGCCTTTCCACTTGGGCCTTGGCCAAGGTCTGCCAATGTAGCACTTTCTAAGATGATTCAAAGAGAAGGCAAAGGAAACGAAATTCCCAGACCCATGGAAGCCAGGGTTGGGACACTGGAGGGACAGCAACCTCTGCCACCACACTGGTGTGTGCTGGCCTTGACCCGGAGGGGCCTCAGGGATGTCCCGCCGCTCAGCAGCCCCACTCGTCTGAGCAACACTATGCCTCAGAGTGCTGGGGAGAAATTTGTCTAAGGTCATACAGCGAGGACAGAACGCCCTCCCCAGGAACGTTTAGGGAGCTGGGAAGAGACGAACGGAGGGCATCATTTCTCAGTCCTCCCCCTGCAGGTGCCTAGTAAGACGGAGACCCACAAACACTCACTCCTCGTCCTTGATGGAGTCGTAGCAGGAGTCGCACACCCGGACCTGGAACTCGAAGCCCATGACAGGGTAGCTGGAGCGCTTGCTGCTGCACTTCCCACACACCGCCTGCCCACATTTCCGGCAGTGATGCTTCAGGACCACCAGAGGGAGGAAAAGGAGGAGTTTAACTTTCGCTCCTGTTCCGCTTCAGGGCAGGAGGGTGGGAGTGGGGAAGATTCGCCCTGAATTATAATTGCCCTGTTCAACGTACCGTACCATTAACACAATGGGCAGACAGTGTCAACATTGGTCAAGGATTTCCAAAGATCCTTGTTTTATTGGTCAAATACTGCTTTTTATTCATTCATATTATCTGTCTAGAGGTCCACAAACAACACTATTAAAACCAACTTCAAGTTCATTTAGGAGCTTAAATGACTAGAGGTTTCAGGAAAAAAAAAATCTATTCCTATGTCAGAGAAAAGGTTTCAAATAAAGTAATATGACCTCATTAAGAAATAAATATTCATAATCATGTTTTACCATCTCTTTTAATCCTTCAAACTGTGATTCTGGAAATAAGCTTTACGAACATTCAGAACAGTCCGGTTATTAATTGTGTCATATTTTTTTACCACTAAAAATTTAGTAACCCATACCTTTCCTCTCTCTTCTAGTAGTTAATTTGTAAGATGGAAATTAATGTCTTTACGTTTAGAGGTAGGGATTATCTCGCCCACCAATTACAATGCACTAGTTACCAGCAGACATGCATTGCAGGAAGCAGTCTAACCATGGAACTCAGAACTCGAGTTCCATTTCTGAGCATCAGAATGTTATAGGAATGCTAAGATCACCCCTGCACTGCCTGCCAGTCTCATAGCAGACCTTGTGGGGAGTAGCTTTGTAAGTGACACTAAAGAAAGTTTATTAACACACACAAACTTTAGGCCAATCCCTCACAGAGGCACAAAATAAAATCAGCATTCTTCATTACTTACCTGCATCAATTCATAATGAATTCATATTCAATCTGAGTGGACTACCTTCAAGGTTGCTGTAGAAATATGTTTTTTGTAGAACTTTAGAATTACATGAATACCTAGTGATAAGGGAGTCTTTGAAATCTATAGGCTATTTGGGACATGTTTCTCTTATCAAAAAAAAAAAAAAAAAAAAAAAAAAAAAAAAAGGAGAGAGAGAGAGTGTACCAGAAACATGCTTAATAAAAATGTTCCAGGTACACCAGGCACCCTTATATGGAACAATCTGTGAATAATTTAAAATTCTTAAGTGTCACAGTACTCCAGTGAGGGCCAAATTGTTACATTTTTAACAAACAGTGAAAGCATAAGGTTTACAACCACATGACCTGCTTCATTCTCATTCTGAGCGTGGTTAGCACGGAACACTGACTTGAACAAGCCACACTCCTAGACTGAAGGATCTTTCATGTATTTGCAAATAGGCTCTCAGTGTTTTCTGTGCATCCATGCTTTTCCAACACTGGACAAGTGACGGAACACTTGGGTAATAATCTTGCTGCACCGGGAGAGCCCTACTCATGGTCTGTTACACAGAGATCGTGATCTCAGAAACGCAGGAGTTCACAGCACTTACAGAATAAAGTATGATTGCAAACAAAATGACAAATAATTACCACAAAGAACAAGATACATGATTAATCCAGTAAGAGTTCAACACTGGCTACTCACCTGTCTCAACCCCAGTGTCTTTGTATCCCACATCTGCTTTATATTCCAGAAAAAGGGCTGCTCGCATTTCTGGCAAGAATCACTCTCTAACCACTGAGGAGCCTGGGGGAGAAGAAAGTCAAAGCCATCACTGGAACATCTCCTTGTTTATTAGGATTTCTCAGGGTTAATACCACAGTTTCAGACCTTGCTGGGTTGTTAGCATTTTTTAAAAAACTTCCTCATTTTAGCTTTTGCCATATTCAATATTATGTATTTTCCATAATATCTATCATTTTAGCAATGTTGACAAGATTGTTCCATTTTGGGGGCATCTCGGTGGTTCAGTGGGTTAAGGCCTCTGCCTTTGGCTCAGTCATGATCCCAGAGTTGTGGGATTGAGCCCCACATCAGGCTCTCTGCTCAGCGGGGAGCTTCCCCCTCTCTCTATGCCTGCCTCTCTGCCTACTTGTGATCTCTGTCTGTCGAATAAATTAAAAAAAAAAAAAGATTGTTCCATTTTTAATGTATATAGACAGGAAGGAGTAATTCAGTTTTCACTGTGAACTCCTAAGGGTTGTCTTCATGTAGAGACATGTGACAGATATTGTGACAGATATTGTTTAATATCTATATCCAGTTGAGTGAAAGCCCCTTTCTTACAGAATCTAGTGAACTACCACTTGGGAAGTCTTGCGAGGTCACAGGGTGGCCAACAGGAGCATTCTTCCGGGTATATCTTGTGTCAGACAGATTTGCCACCCCCACCCCCACCCCGCCTGCCCCCAGCTCCTGGGAGCTCCTGTGTCTCACACCACCCTCAGACCTCTGCCCCAGCACTGGCCTCTCTGTGCTGTCATCCCTTCTGCCCATTTCCTTTCTGCCACTAACCTGTTATTCACCGGGCTCACCCATCTTTGTGTAGGGACAGCCTGTCACAGACTAGGTTCCTGATGAATTTTTATTAAAAGAGGATGACTAAAGTCTCAGCATTACTTTAAAAAGAGCTGAGAAAATATTTCTCTAAACAAACCATTACAAATTGTACCCGATTAGGGGCACCTGGGTGGCTCAGTTAGTTAAGCATCTGCCTTGGGCTCAGGTCATGATCTCAGGGTCCTGGGATCCAGCCCCACGTCATTCAATGGCGAGTCTGCTTCTACCGCTCCCCCACTCCTGCTTTCTCTCTCTCTCTCCCTCAAATAAATAAAATCTTTAAAAAAAAAAAAAAAAACCCAAAACCAAATTGTACCCTATTACAAGATGAAACCATTCAAAGTTACTATTCAACCTCAATCACTTATCATTCTATAGGTGCACAAACAGAAAAACAAGCATTTGTATCAATTAAACCAAAGACTATGACAAAATAATCCTTTTTTGATCTTGAAATCGGGACACAAAAGAAAAATATCCGCGGTAAGGGGAGACAATGCTGGGAGAGCACACACACCGCATCACACCGACCCTTCTAACACAGGCAGGAGAGACAGAGGGCTTTCAACACTCAAACCCGGACTTCTGGGGGCTTCAAGCACCGGTGCCCTTCCTTCCTTATTTTGCTTCCTATTGCATCAGAACTTTTGGCTTTCCTACTTCTTATTTTAGCGATGTCACCAGAAAGATTTCTACACATGACAGCCATGACAAAGGGGCTTCTTGGTGGGGGCAGGGGGAACACTCACAAATCGCAGGAAATGTGCTGAGACAGAAGCGAGGTCCCTTTCAACAGCGGAGGCGTGCTGGCAGGACGGACAGAGCAACAGGGACGGGCACCTCGGCGAGGAAGAGCACCGTCCGGCTGCAGAACCACCTCTGCTTCTGTGGTCCGTGGAAGGCGGATGGAGGTCTGGGAACAGTGCTTGAGCACCCCGGCCCCCACGGAGGGCCCTGCCGCCAGCGGCACAGGGGAGGGCACGCAGGGGCCATGGCCTGGTCTCATGGCTGGGACCCCCCCCCCGGCCGGATGCCCACAGCAGCACACGCACGTGCAACAGAGCACGAGACGTGTTCAGGGCGTGAGGAAGGTGTGAGTGAACCCTGGTGAAGTGCTCACAGGGCGCCCGGTAAGTGAAGCGTCACGCACGTGCCGGCCGGGTGCGGAGATCGGCTGTGCCTTATTTCTCCCAATTCTCCACACAACCACAGGGCACACAGGCAACACCGTCCTCACTGTGCCGCAGACGAACCGGGGCTCTGACCCCGGGAGACGCAGTGGCCGCAGCCTGAGCCCCGGTGCCTGTCGGCCACACTCCACACAGCTGCCACACGTGGGCCTCTGCTGGGGGGGGCCTGTGAGGTCTCCACCGGCGGCTCTGGGGTGGCACCGCCAACGGAACCGGGTCCCTGCCCTCAGGAGCGTCGCTCTGTCTAGGGGTTTTGGAAAGAATATTACTTCGCTGAGCTGCAGGAGAGAGCGGCTCGAAGGAAGAAGGGGAAGCCTGAAGTAGTCTGAGGTAACAAACCAAAAACATCAGAAAGAAACGGGCTTTCTGGAACAGTTTACTGCAAGAAATACCCATCACTGCTATGCTCTAGGCTGTCAGGAAGCAGCCGGTTATGTGCTTACTCCCTGCAGAGGAAAAACTCTTCTCCTAAGAAGAGCAAAAGGGAATATTACTCAGGAATTCTGCTCAAAGATGACACAAGAATAGTCCCTTGCACCACCATCACCGGCTGGGCAAGAATGCACACTGTACTAACGTATACCACACACACTAATGCGTGCCATCACACACCCTGGGATCTACTAGTTTAAAAGTTCTCTTTTAAAGAGGATCCATTCTAATGATTACTTGCTCATTTATATTTCATGCCTATCTCCAAAAAGGAGCCCTTCTAATTATGATCTGGCAGGGAAACAACTGCCCAAATCAGCATCTCCAGGTGACTCAGAAAGAAATTCCAAGCAAGCACTGTGGGCCTAGAGAATCTAGGACTAATTCTCTATGCCTTTGCCTAAGGAAGTCCTACAAATTGTACAAACCCTAACTCAGAGCCAGAACCTTATAGATCACAGACTATTTCCCTTTGTGCCATACTAAGCTGCTTTAAAAAAAAAATACTAAAAATAATGCATTTTTAAAAGATTTATTGATTTACTTTAGAGAAAGACAGATATAGTGCATGGGGGAGGGGCAGAGGGAGAGGGAGAGAAAATCTCAAGCAGATTCCATACTAAGTATGGACCCTAATGTGGGGCTTGATTTCAGAACGCTGGCATCATGACCTGAGCTGAAACCCAGGTGCCTGAATAATGCATCTTTTTGACATAATTTGGTTCCCCACCAACATTGTCAACTACTGGGAGAGAAGCTAGTCGAGCGCGATGTGCTACCAGCCAGCACGCAAGTGATCCTGGGTAATCTTCCATAAACAATTAAAGAGAGAACCACCTACACAGGAAGTGGCCTGAGTGATGGCACTGTATTTTCTTTCCCTAGACATACAGATAAACTCGATAATTGTGTAATCTTGAAGGGGAGGTGGAATCGTGCTTTATTTTGTCATTCTTTCCTAAAAGAATTTACTAAGGATAAGAACAGTGGATTGAAATCCAAGTGGGTAAGCCCTTAGGGGAACCACCAGCCACACTGGCCCCAGGGGGTACCTTCCCACGTGAACCAGGGAACACAGCTTCTGCGTTAGCTGTGTTCTCAACAAAATCAAAACAAAGAGACCAAGAGCTCAGGAAACCGAACAGTGTACTAGTTGTTCTTGACACGTGAATCTAGCAGCTATTGTAAAACACAGCTACAGTAAATCTTTGTAAGCAAAGTGTCCATAATTAATATTAAGCCAATGTTATATGATTTAATGAATTACCTTAAGACTTACCAAAATATCTTGCTGCACACAGGTAATCCAGATTTCCTACACTTATCTCATCTTACAAAGTAACTAGAAAAGCTAGTGATCATTATTTCTCCACATATGGACTTCATTTTATTATTTATGTATAGGTTAGTGTATTTCCTTCATGAGATTACCAGCCTACAAAAAGCAGGCAAGAATCTGCGTAATGAGCATGGTAGCCATAAAACCTGAAAATGAGTAATGTCGCCTTGATTACTATTTCTGTGGTATGCCTAAGATGCAGGTTTATTTGGTGAAAACGAGACTCCCAAGTAATCAGGAGGCCCCACAAAGCAGATGGGTGCAGAGTGGGGTGGAAACAGTGCACCCATGCCCAGAGTCTGCTTCGAGGGGCACACGGGGCCTCTGCAGGACCTTGGTGACGTCACACAGCCCGTGTGTAGTGCCATGCAGTGCCACAATCCTCTATGAGGCAGATGCACCTGCCTCCAGACCTATGAGCCACCCTGTAGGGGCTCAGAAGATGTCTGAAGTTCAACTGTAAGCCCTCATTCCTCACACTCTAAAATCTCTTCTGAGGCCACAAAGAGGCAACTCTTCTGCTATTTACATCCCAGGTTGGAAAAGACAGATAATAACCATGCTGGCAGACATGAGAATGGAAATCCTGCCTGGAAGTCAGCTGACACCATCTATAAAAAGCCTTAAGACATCTCCTTGTCCCAGAGGTCTATTTTCAGAAATCTGTCTGAAATAAATGAACAATCACACAATGACAAGGTCAAGAATGTTCACTGCAGCATTATGTAAAAGAGAAAAAACGACCAAGTTGCCCATGGATAAGAGAACAGACTGGTGGCTGCTAGAGGAGAAGTATGGAGGTGGGGGAAAGGAGTGAAGGGGTCAAAAGGGGACCCAAGAATCTGGGGGTCTAAGGGCCTACCCACTTAGATTTCAATCCACTACTCTTACCCTTGATAAATTTTTTTAGAAAAAAAAAAAAAAAGTTGCAAACTAAAAGCAAGATTCCCACCGTCAAGATTACACGGTTATGGAGTGCACGTTCTTCAATACAAGAAATTAAAGTTTTGAAATGATGGGTGGTGCTGGATGCTAACCGGGCTCACCGTGGGATTACGGTCCAATACCTAAGAATGCCGAATTGCTATTTTCATACCTGAAGTTCACATAAAGATATATGTCAATTATTTCTCAATTTAAAAGAAGATGGCGAGGTTGTTTAGACAATCAGTGAATCTGCCTCAAGAATTAGAAGAGGTTTTAGAAATTGTGTCATTGAACGATCCTACTGAAGGAGAGTGGAACTGACACTCAGAGAGACAATGACATTCCTCTGAACAAGGTTTCACAACTAGTTAGTGGCCCCAGCAAATTAGAACACAGGTCTCCTAAAAAGAACAATATGTCAACATGTGCTCACTGGAAAATAAAGCAGAGGTCAGAGATATTCTTTCCCAGGAAAACATGAGGCTCCTGGCAAGGTCCCAGGCACTAGTCACAGCAAGCATCCCAGAGCATCGGGGAACAGGGATGCCATGGGGCCGCCACAGTGCTTCCTGGGGCTGCACACCGTGCACCTCAGGCAACACGGGGAACGGTCTCGGGCGTGTTCTCAGTGCACGTCTGCAGACTGAAAGCAGCCCACATCCTCAATCTGTGGGCAAGGCCTGTCACTGCGGAAACTCCGACGTGGGGAGAGGACAAGGGACAAACTGACAGGCAGGACCTTGTCAGATAATAATCAGTAAGTACAAGGGAGAGGGGCTGGGGCTGTCTGTGACCTGGTCAGCATTGAGAGCCCGCAGGGTGGGAAGCCCAGAAGCCAGGTCCTCGGGGACCTCTCCACATCAGCCTCGCCCTGCTCCTTCTCTTACCTCCTCTCTGCTAACGTCCATGTTCCACACTGCAATCCCACCATCCGAGGAACAGGAGACCAGCTGCCTTGTGAGCTGAAGGTAACACAGCGACTGCACTCTGTCACTGTAAACAACACACATCGGTCACTTGTCTTAATGTGGAGAAACATTTATGTCAATGATAAAATGACAATTTGGTATAATTTCCTAGCTTCTAGTCTAAACTTGGATCAGCGTTCTGTAACTTATTACACAGCATAGTCGCTTCTATGAAATAAAAACTACTTTGAAGTCAGTCCCTCAGAACTGCAGGCCACAGATAGGACGATGGCTCTGTTTTCAGGACCAGTCGCTGTAGTCCATGCCTTTTCAGGTATACGAGACTCACCTACCTGCTCATAACAAAGAACAAAGGAGGGGTGACTCCCTTACTGGGACACAACCCATAGGAATAGGTGATGAGACGCCAGAGACAACTGACACACACACTTGCCCGTGCGCTCACTCGTGCACACACATGCACACACAATGATGGAACGAAATCTGCCTCCTTCCCATGTGCTTGTCAGACTCCTTTCTGGATCCCCTACAAAGCAATCTCCTGCCCTGCAGACTTGTGTGAAGCATCTTTCCTGGGGCACCTGAGGGGCTTGGTCAGTTAAGACTCTGCCTTCGGCTCAGGTCATGATCCCAGGATCCTGGGATCAAGCCTCGCATCAGGCTCCCTGCTCAGCAGGCAATCTGCCTCTCTCTCTCCCCGCCTCTGCCTCTCCTCCTGCTTCTGCACGCTCTCTCAATCTCTCTCTGTCTAATAAATAAAGAAAATCTAAAAAAAAAAAAAGAATCTTTCCTTGGCTAATTTTCAATGTGATTCTGCTTACGGTAAGCAGCAACAGGCTAACCAATGGGGAGGAAAGGCCAGTGCCCCTTCCCTCTCAAAACCAGAAGGCAAGAGCCTGGGTATTACACTGTCCTAGCTCAGCTGACTGTGTCAAACCACACCCACCTGTGACATTTCAGAATAAAAGAACAAATAGGGCCTCCAGTTCAAGACAGGCTCAGCACGGCATTCCACGCCATCTTCCACGGTCAAAGTCTCACCGGAACCTCCTCAACAGCCCCCCCCCAGCAGGTAGCTCAACAGGGTGACTCCTCGGGAGAGGCAGGTGGCAAGTGCTCTTTGGACTAAGAAGGAAGACGACCCTGGGCTCTGTTTTTGTTCTACAACATCAGTCAGTCAGGACTCACAGAAGAGCACTTAAAAGGGACTGAGTGAGCCCCAGTAAGTGGCTGTCTTAACAGATGGGGTTTGAGAAAGCAGGAGCAGACTACGAAAGCTGCCCTCCCGCCCCCGCAGACTCTGATTCTGTCCCCACCCCCACAAACAGTCACGCACTGATGGCCTTGCAGCAAGAGCGTGCGGCCTTTCCGTCCCCCGATGTCCCACATGATGATGCTGTTGTCAGAGGCTCCTGAGAAGAGTAACCGCTGAATAGGGTCCCACCAGAGGCAGGCGATGCTTCCTACAGGGCAGAGAGAGGGCGAGGTTAGGTACAGCCTTCCAGCTGCACAGCTGGACTGAACAAGGACCAGCTGAGCCCCGAAGTCAAAACGTCTCTTTGCTGTGTGAAAGGTCATTCAATACTTGATCATGAGTCGCTGAGAAGACAGAACACATCCATCCCCCAGACTTGTAAGATAATGATCTTTGGTTGGACATCAAACTACTTTGGACACAAAGATGTTCAAAGAAATATTTTTCATTCTGTATCAAAAAAAATTATACAATAGCCATATACATATATATATATATATACACACACACACATATGTATGTATATATATATAAAAACCTAACGCTATTTAATGAGAAAAGACAGTGAAGATTATTGTGGTCAACCTGGGTAATCTAAAAATCTAGATTATTCCAGGTCTCCAACCTTGCAGATGTTTTACCTTACGATGCATGTTTAAGAAAATTAAATTGAGGGTCTCAGAAAAAAAATAGTCTGTAGGTATACCACACAATTATGCCAAAGAATTTACGTAAAAAAGTCCAAACTTCACAATTTACATTCTCTGTTGGGCGAACTTATCAGATTCAATATCCTTGGGAAATCTTTCTTTCTACAGCTCTCTAATCTATTTCTCTCTCAACAGATTTCTCTCTTCATTATTCTACTGATTACTGCCTATCTTGAAAAATTATTAATAAACTTAATAAAACAGAACCCATCACACAAGTTAATAATATTTTTGGTGGTTATAGAGAAAACTGATGAAATCATATTCAAAAGCAAACAGTAACTAGTTTCTCACAGAAACTTAACGTACGTGAAAAGAAAAGTGTTCTGCAAAACTGCCTTCAGGGAACAATTATGCATAAATTTAAGCCTGTGCTCATACACTTCAGCGAGAGGCCTTACAGCAGATAAACATGGGGCTTTGCTATAAACACCATGAAGCAGTTACCAGAACCCGGTCTGTCCTTAGCAACACAGAATACTTGTGAGCCTGGGGATCATGAGATCATTAGTCATGAACACAAGTGGTTTCCTCAGGGGCTGTGCTTTCCTGCCCAAATACATTCTAACGTGCTGTTCTCCTCTCTCCCCTTTGCTCAAAAAGGTCCCTGATCTGACACACTCGATTTCACCCAAACAGATCAGCTAGGAAGCACAGGGTACATTCAACTTGTTATACTAAAAACACTGTTTTCAAAAACAAGTTCATCATTAACTTTTTGAACAAATCCCCAATTCTTCGATCTAAACCAAACAGTGGCAAAACTTCTAATTTGTTACCCAATACAGCCAAATGAGTTTTAAAACCCTTCCACAGAACCTGGCCAACTGCGCTGGAAAAAGAGTAAAATTCCACCCATTCTTTCCCCTCAGTCCCTAACTGAGCAGAGGCAGAACCAGCCCAGACATTTCTCCTAACTGTATTGCTCTATCAGGTCTTGTTCGGTATCCCAGAAAGCGAACCCCACCTCAAAAAAATCTTCTAAAGTTCTCACCACTTACAAGAAATTTTCAAAGACCTTCTGAAAATAACTTAAAAAGGCAAACAAAAAGAAAGTATTACCCCCATGAGCAATCTGGAAAGGATTTTGATGACATGAAACCCAGCTCAACACCCTATCTTCACTTCGCTTTCAGTCTTTCAGATCCAAATCCCACATCTGGCCAATCAAACTGAAACTGACAGGTCAGAAGAGTGGATCATTCACCAAGCTGCAGGGCTGAGAACTGAGTCTGGATGCCCAAATTAGGAGAAAAACCTGTGGGTGATCACAAAGCCTACCTTCATGACCTTTGAGGGTCGTAATGACTGAACAGGAGCTCTGTTCCAGCTTCAGAAGTGTGATCTGTCCGGAATAATCACCAACAAAAGCATACTGAGTATCAAAATCATATCTGTAGAGAAGCAGTCAAGGATATGCAACATAATCCATCTAGAAGTCATCAAACAGAAAAACGTGCATTTTAAAGACCTAAGCATAAAACTATGAGACAGGAAGTACTCAAATGAAATTCAGGCATTATGTACATATTTAAGAAAACAAGCTTTCAAGCTGGTAAATTTTCTTGGGAAAATTAACATTCGTTCATTTAACAAGAATTCACGGAGTACCTACAACTATTGTAATCAATGCCCTAGGAATTAGGAGTTAAAAAGATTAAGGAGTGACAGAGAAGTGAGACATGAAAACAAGTAATTATAATCGAATTATAACAGAGTTTAAAAAAGTAGGATAACAGTGAAAACAGCAAAAAAGAATTGGAACAAAATTGCTTTTTGTGAACGATCTCTGGAGATAATATAAAACTGATAGCAAATATGACATGCGCACCCATCTTTCTTTGGCCTAGATGATGCAGCTTTAAATGAAAAGCATGGTTTATTTTAAATTGCTGTGGAGAGTTTAATCATCCAAAAGACAGCTATTTGGGGCAGTGGTAAATTTAAATTTGAAAAATATACTAACTATTGATAACAACTCATTACTTTCTAAGTCACTTAATGGGCATAGATAGACCTTTATGGCCAGTGGCAGTGTAAACACATCAGGATAACCACTGCTTTGATTCCAAGACACAGGTCAAAAGGAACAACACAGGCTGGGCCATGACTCTGTGATTCTGTGCCATTTTCTATCAGTCCATATGAAAAGCCCAGCACATAACAGAAACACTTAATTAGCAAATTAAATATCTGAGTATTTTTCCCTTATTTGATTCTGATTCTGATTTCCCTTATTTGATTCTGTTTTAATGCTTACTTTAAATATCTCATGCTGTGCATTGATTTGTAGCAAACATTTTTTTATAGAGGTTTGCAATGGAAAAAAAAAAAAAAGAATTTACTATGCCAGACAACCAACTCTAAAAGAAACTCATGTGGGGCATCCACCTGTTGACAGCCTTGATCTTGCTGTCACTAAGATACATAGCTACCATGAGAAGTCCCTAGCAAGGGCAAATTCTACATGAAACAAATTCCATACAGTGGTAGAAAACTGTGAAAGCAGCAATTTATTAACATTCTGGGGGATCCTGAGGCACTTCTGAGAATATGGAAAGGATTATGAACCCTCTCCACACATTCACACAAACTATGAAACTCCTATAAGCCCATTTATGAACTCTAGGGTCACAAATCCTTACTATATTCTCTTTCAGAACCTGCCAATAAGCAAATAAAAGATCGGTTCCTTTCTATCTTTATTCAACAAAAAAGTCTTTTCTTTTACCTTGAAATGCAAAGGAATAGGGGGTGGGGGTTTGCATTAATGAGATTTAGGTTTCCAAGAATTTGTATTAAGAATGGATAGTACCTCCCAATAAGAACAGTAATTCACCTAATTCTTATTTTTAATACACCAATTTTATACCAAAGCAAAGCGGATACGGGAAGTCTTGCATTTCAAGTGAAATACACAGGAGTCACTCGGTCTTTGAATCTCAACGGACAGGTTATGAGCATACTCAAAGCCAACTACTGAGCCGAGGAGGTGCTGGGCAGGAGGAGGTCCAGCCCTTGGAAGGATACTGTAAGCACGAAGCCCAGGAGGTGAAGAAATGCCTCCCCAGCATGTTGCCACTGCGGGTGCACATCCAGCTGACACACTTGTCGTGGCCGGTGCTGATGACCCACTCGGCGGCCAGGCTGAAGATGATCGCAGACACCCGGTTCTGATGAGCTGCAGGGACAGAAAGGGAAGTCGGCACCCTTCGTGAAGGAACAGGACCTTCTGGATCAGAACCGAGCCCCACCTTCTCCAGCTGTTCAGCCGGGAGATTCAGTCTGAACAGAGGTACCAGGGAAACACCTGTGCGCTGAGAGCAGCGTTCAGCTAACTGCCCTAACCCACCTCACCAACAGGCTTTCCACGGCCCAGCCACCCTGTCTCCCCACCTGATGGACAATCGTGAGCTGCAGGTTACTAAAGACTGATGCTCAAGGGGGATTCCAATAACGCATCAAAGAGCAGACCTTTTTTCCCCTTTTTCTGTACTCGAGAACATTTTTACTTTGCTAGTACTATCAATAAGGTCCATATGGAAGGAGGTAGTATTTTCTTAAAGGAGCAATGTGTTTCTATAGCCTATCACTTCAGTACTTTGACCTTTTAGAAAACACTGGCATTGTAAGGGTGCCTGGGTGGCTCAGTTGGTTAAGCGACTGACTCTTGGTCTTGGCTCAGGTCGTGATCTCAGGGTAGTGAGATGGAGCCCAGGTTGGGGAAGTGAGAGGTCTGCTTCTCTCCCTCGGCACGCCCCACCCCATGGCCCCAAACCCTGCTCAGGCACTGCTCTGAAATAAATGAATCTTAAAAAAAGAAAAGAAAAAGAAAATACCAGAACTGTAAACAAGAGAACTTAAATTTTCTGAAGTTAAAAAAAATATAGTGTAAGCATTTTGTTTCTGGAATAATTTCTGCTTGTGTAACTTTTTATTATTTATAAAAACAAAGTACTTATAGAGTACTGTATTCCAAAATAATAGCTGAGAATGAGGAAAGTATTCTATTACTCCTGAAATGTTAAATTTCCAGCTGACTGTAAGCCACACTGGGACAGTGACCTGTCGGTCTACTTCATCTAGTGTAGGACCTGGCATGCAGCAAGTGTTTAATAAATGCCCAGTCTGATGAATGAAGTCAGAGGCTAAACAGAGAAACTTCTGACCTTGCTCTCAGCTGTACAGGTTGTTTTGGAACAACCGAGGGACACTTTCTTATAAATTAATTAGGAAATACTACAACTCTGTGAGTACAGGGGTAAAATCATGAACAGACATTCATCAAACCTAACAAATGATCGCCATTAAGTGAAGCTTAAATAATTTATAAATTGAGAACTATTTTGATCATTAAACAGGCAAAAAACATTTGTAAGAGCAATGATGCACAGGCTGGATGAGCTAATACTCTCAACCACCACTCATGGGCCTGTAAAAGCTTACGCTAATGCAGGGAGAAGACTGCAAAATAAATCTGGAGCATTAAAACACTTTTTAATGTTCAACCCAGTTACTCCATTTTTAGGAATTTGTCTTAAATAGAAGCAACCAGGGTTACAGGATTAGAGTCAGAGTCAAGGACACGCACACACTATGTATGTATATATGAAATATACACTCATACATATATACACACACACAGACACACACACAATGTCATATATATTAGTGTGTGTTATCAAAAAACGGAAGCAGTACATAAGCTCAAAAATAGAAGAATGGTTAAATTAAATCTGATAATGCACCCAATGGACTAGTTAATGCAAATTTAAACACTGATCAGCAGGTAAAGGATGGTAAATGACCCTGAAGAGTTGACAGCATCCTCTATAATTGGGGGAAACACATCTACAAAGTTAATGTGAAAACCTAATTCTGATCACAAGAGACAGAGCTCTCGTTTTGTGTCTATCTATACGCATGTGTATGCAAGTATGTGTTTGTATTATAATTACCTGGGTAGGTCTTGATAAAGTTCATTTTATTAAAATCCTCAGAAACATGAAATTCCTAAAAGTAAACATATGCAGTAAGAACACAGTTATGGTTTTAAAAACAGGAACTTAACTTTCAAAACAAAGTAAAATCCAAGACTAGCTATCACCAGAGTAGGGACTCAAGATTAGCTGTAACAGAGTAATAGGGAATTGCTTCCTTCTTCAGACTCTTCCTCAGGCCACGATCTCTGTTGGGGGCCAGACGGAAGAAAGGTGTTGCCCATCAGCATGGCGTTTTTGTTCAGTTCTTCCTGCACAAGTGCAAGCTTTGTGGTCCCTCTCCCTCTACTGCAAAGGAGGCATCTTGCTAATTCTGCTCCCTTGGCTACACTGAGTATTCCCAGGATGACACACATGAAGCAAGACTGCAAAGGTCCGTTAAGAGAATTCTCAGCTGCAGTGAAAATAAGGCATTGAGAACCTCAGCAACGTAAGGGGGAAATTATACACATGCCATAGAGAACACACACAAAAAAGGGAAATTCAGAGACTGTGAGTGGCTTGCTTCTTTTAATATTCTTGTATTTTTTAAATACAAGTATTTGGAAATAAAGTATGTAATACTTTATAAGTAGGAAAAAAAAAGTATATGCTTTTTAATGAAAAAATCAGCTTCAAGATAAAACCAAGAAGACAAAACTCTAAAGAAAAAACACTAAGAATTCTATTGATCAATGTTAACTGAAAAGTTCTTAAGACGCTAAGGAACATGGGCATTAAGAACTGTTATACACACACACACACACACACACACAGGAATACTGATTCCTTGCTTTCCATCTTGATATTGCGAAGTACAAAAATATGTAAGTATATGTAAGTATGTGTATATGTATGCATTAATATATACAGTATATTGTGTGTGTACATTTACACAGATATATACATACATACACACTGGGGACAGTATAAATGTATTATTATATAGATCATTGTACATTCGTACATATACTGATCTGTATTGGGTGGAAAATAGATAGATCAATTGTTAACAAATGACACACTGGGTTCGCACTGCCCCTTTGCACTGAACAGCTGTGAGTTTTTATACGCTGTTCTACAATCACAGAGTCTACCCTTGAACTGGGAGCCACAAAAAGCATCCCTAGAGAGACAAAGTGCAACCATTGGAGAAACTATTTGTGCTTTATGGTTTCTGGTTATAACCGTGTCTGCACACCACCATGATATACCTATAAAATTTCCAGAAGGAGGAATACGCGAACACTGACATCTACTCCTACTACGGTATTCAGAACAGCCCCCAGCTGATGGCAAAGACCTGGGAGAGCCTAACCCTGCCGCCCTCGCCATCTGCCTACTGCTGAGTGAACTGCTTGGGCAGAGAGCCCATCCTTTCCACCGGCTTTTTCCTTCCTGGCCCTTTAACACACACTCAAGGCTTCTTAGCCTTTAACTCTAAAACCAAAACAAGTAGACACAACAAAACACTTTTAGCAGTTCTACGACTTTCCTCAGATCCTTCTCTAAAAATCAGCCCACACTGATGACCCACCATGGCACACGGCATACGGCACGGAAAGGGCTTCCCTTGCTCAGCACCAGCTGCTAACTGCTGCTTCCCAAGGTCATTCTCCAGGCCTGACCTCATCCTCTCCCCACTGCACCTGGCCCTGTGACTCACCCCTGCATGAAACTCACTGTCTCTCCGGCCTCCACGGTCACAGTGACCTGGCTGGCTCTCCTCCCACTTTGCCCCTTCTGCCTCCGTCTCCCTCATGGGCTCCCAGTCTCTGAATCTCCCTTAAATACTGGTATTCCCAGGGAATATGACCTTGGCTCTCTGCTCTTCTCAGTCTACCTGCTCTCCCTAGTTGAGGCCGGTCACAGCTGTAGTTCCCACTAACCCCTATGTCAGAGAACTCCCAACCCTACACTCCCACGAAACCCTGAGGTTTACGTCCACGTACCCAACTATAGTACTCACCTCATCACTTTTCCCTCTACATCACATCTTTCCTGTCTTAGAGCGTAGCTGACTACTCACCCCCATCATCCTGGCTAAAAATCTGGAAGCCGCCTTCACCCCATTCTCTATAAAACACCCACATCCAACGAGACATCAAGTCTGCCACCCAGAGAGCTGTCAAAGCCAACACCTCTTCTCCAGCGCTACCCCAGCATTTCAGTGTCACACTGGGGTCCTGAAACAGACTCTTAACTGGGACGCCTCAGTTTCAGCCTTGTCCCCTCAAACTCCACACAGTGGCACAGTAAGCTCAAAAACCCAGAAACCGACTATTCTATCCTCCCCTGCTTAATGCTCCTCAATGTCTCCCCCTCGTGCAGTGACTCCCTACTGCACCTGACCCTAAGGCTCACTTCTGAGAGAGGTCATGACCGCCAGCGGGCATGACCACCAGCCAGGCCCTGGCAGTCAGTTGTCCGAGGCTCCTCATCGCTTCCCCATCTTTGGTATGTATGTCCCACTGCCTTCCCCATTCCAAAGGCTGTCCCAAGCGCAGAGACTGGATAGCGATGTGGTGTTAGGGCGATCAGGATGATATACAAGACTGAACCCAGCTCAGGCCTCTACATAAACTTTGAAGACCCTGGTGAGTGGGGACAGAGATTTACTCGTCTTGCATCCACTCAAGACAAGCCTTGTACGTAAGCAACCCTGCTCATTAAAACTGCCACCCAGCAATGTGGAGTGACCTGCCTCTTTTTTCGGTCTCATCCGATTAGACCTACAAAAATATCTATCAATCTATAATAAACTGAATTTTTAACTATCTGGTCCTTCGCCAGGGTTAGCTTGAGAAGCACTGCCTTAAAGAGTTATAGGAATTGTCGGCTGGATAACTAGTCACTGACCTTGTTCTCGTCCCGCTCCGTTGTTGCTTATACTTACACACACACACACACACACACACACACAAACACACCAGCACCCACAGGCTCTCCACTGTGCCTGCCCTGCTTCCCTGTAGTTCAAGGACAGGGCTGCTGCAGACCATATATTCAGTGTATGAAGGCTGAGTACCAAGCATTCTGAACTCCATGACTTGTGTAAAAAGAAGTACAAATGAAAATTAATCCATTTTTCAGCCTTGTATCTATACTGAATTAAACATTTTGTTATGCCAAACAATCAGGCATTCACTGTTCTTTATTAAAACTGTCCACAGGCATGAACACAGGGGGGTCAGTAGAACGAGAGTGCTCTGCAAGCGACCTACCATTACGGCTCCGTTGTCCTGACCCACAAACACCCGTCTGCTGTCGTGGTGGTAAGCCAGAGCAGAACAAGGAGCTGCCGGAAAGACAAAGACCGTGTTACGAGCAAAGCTAGGCATTCTGAGTCATTGTTTAAAATACATTACTATATAATTTACATTTAAAACAAGAGGGTAAGACTGTTTTAGAGAAAATAATGATGTAAATGGAATATGTTATTCAAGTTCTTTCTGTTGTTTTAGCTTAAAATACCAATTCAAAAAATCTTCTACATTATTTTTCTGACTTTGAGGGCAGCGAGCCAGCATGAAGCTTCATCTGGTTGAAACTCCTACCTGGAGGCTGCAAGAGTGTGGGGGCCAGTGCTCAGAGTGAGGAACCTGTTACCCAAACTCAGCAGGCCAACCTGGCCCCATGCCCTCTTCCCCATAACAGAGGGGTTACAGAGAGGCTGGATCTGTGGAAAAGGGCTTCCCAGCACCAGAATTCCTATCCCACTGTACATGGGAGCAAGCGGGGCAAGCCACTTTGGGATTATGTGCTCTCTTGAAGGGTCAAGAAAGGCTCCCCTTCCCGTGACATACACAACCTCAGTGTGTAGGAAGTGAGGTGTACATGGGAGGTATACATGTGAGTACACACATGTTCTTTGTCCGCAGCAGTGTTAAGTGCCTGGGACAGTACCTGCTTCTTCCCACGTCCATATCCCCCTCCAGGTTCTACCTGTCTTTCTTCCAGAAAGCTTGGGCCAGAGAATGAGTTTCAGAAAGGGGAAACTCTACAACATCTCCTTCTGCTCAAAATCAGACTGAAGTGATTTGGAAAATGGAACATGTGGAAAAAGAAATATCTGGGTTCATTTCAGCCTAAAGAAGTTTAACTGACCCCAGGAGAACCGCGAGGGAATACATACCATGAAACAAACCTGAGTTTACTTTAAGGTAACACTTCTTATAAAAAAGTACAAGAAAAAAAGGCTTATAAGTGACATGACCACTTGAAAACAGGTTCAAGTTTTCTCTCTACAAAGGGCTGACATTTTCTACTGAAGGACGAACGTAAACTACAATGCTCCACTGCACCTGGAGGCAAAAACACGGTGAGCTGCACGATCAGATCACGGGAAGAGACTTTTTTCAGGTGCATTCAGAGAACTACCCCACTGGGAGGGAGGAGCTGCAGCTGTCTGCACACGAAGCAATTACACGTGACTGAAGCATGTACCCCTCACCCACCACACCGAAGCGGGAGCCTATAAAGAATCCGTGTCTGGGTGGCTCAGGAGG
Organism: Mustela putorius furo; assembly: GCF_011764305.1. Taxonomy (NCBI): domain Eukaryota; kingdom Metazoa; phylum Chordata; class Mammalia; order Carnivora; family Mustelidae; genus Mustela; species Mustela putorius. The sequence goes on from NW_025421341.1 coordinate 27,162,437, forward strand.
TTAAGCGTCCAACTCTTGATTTCAGCTCAGGTCATGATCTCGGGTCATGAGATAAAGCCCCGTGGGGGACTCCACACTGGGTGTGGAGCCTGCTTAAAATTCTTTCTCTCCCTCTCCCTTTCTCTTTCTCTCTAAAAAAGAATGATCAAGTTTAAGAATTATAACCACAAAGGTGTAAGTATCTTTGTCATATAAAGTATTCTTTATTTTTATTTTTTAAAAAGATTTTATTTATTTATTTGACAGAGCTCACAAGTAGGCAGAGAGAAAGGTGGGGGGAAGCAGGCTCCCCACTGAGCAGAGAACCCGATGTGGGACTCCATCCCAGGACCCTGGGATCATGACCTGAGCCAAAGTCAGAGGCTTTAGCACACTAAGCCACCCAGGTGCCCCTAAAGTACTCTTTAATAACTATCATGAAAATATCTTTTGGGGGGGCCTGGCTGGCTCAGTTGGTGAAGCGTCTGCCTTCGGCTCAAGTCATGATCCCAGGTTCCTGGGATTGAGTCCCGCATCGGGCTCCCTGCTCATGGGGGAGCTGCTTCTCCCTCTGCCTCCACCTCTCTCTCTCTCTGTTTCTCATGAATAAATAAATAAATTCTTTTAGAAAATAATAATAATAAAATTATCTTTGGCAAATAAACATGCATTGGTGATTTCTGATTCATTGTCACCATTTTGCTTACTTTTAGGTTGGTACAAAATCTTAATGCTTTAGTTTTAAGCTTCTCTTCAATTCTTTTTATGTCCAACCCTATAACAAACTATACATAAATATGTAACATCCTCTTGTGTAAAATTTACAATGTGCTGAGTAGTTTTATGAGGCTAGAGAATTCTCACAGTGTGGGGGGAAGAAAAAGCTTCCCTAATTTATTTGCTGTGTATCCAAAGATGTCCTGGCATTTTTCCCTAGAAGGGAAGCTTCTAATGAGATAAGTGGTATTCATTAAAAAAAAAATTAGATATTCATAGTTGTATAAACACACAGAACACACATCATCTTTCAAATCAGTGACCTTTTAAAAAAGCATCATTGCAATCCAAAATCATAAGCTTAAAACTCGAGTTTCATAAATAAAGGTTATTTCTGTTTTTTTGGAATACAGCCAGGCTCCTTCGTTTATGTACTGTTTAAGGTTGCTTTCTCGCTATGATGGCAGAGTTGAGTGGTTGCCAAAGAGGCTGTTTGGCCCACAACGTCTAGATATTTACAGGTCGACCCTTTTCTGGCAGGCAGCACAGTTCTGGAGTCTGATGGGCATGGATAAAATTCCCACCACAAGCAACTGACTCAACCTCTGGCATCAGTTTCCTCACTCACCAAATGGTGTAAAAATCATCTACCTTGCAGAGCTGTGTGATTTCATAAAAATGGTATTATAAAAAATAGGCAGGAGTCATACAGTAGATCACAGAAACTAGGGGTTACCATTTTTCTTCAGCTAAAGCATATTCTGAAATTTATTTTTGTTACAAGAAGTAAAGTTATGAAAAAACTCAATCACACAGAGCAGTATACTAAGGACTGGCTTAATGGTCATTCTATTAGATCACAAGAAAAAGTTTAAATTGGTAGACTGTCATTAAAATGTCCTCAACTGGATAATCTGCAGATAGTTTTTAGAACAGGTCACTTCGCATATTTTGAACTCATCTTCAATTAGAAGTCCCTGTAAAACAATCGTTCCTCATCATTCATTCACCCTGCTCTCTGCTGGAGGCGTTCGTACAGTCCCAGCAGTGATGCAGTTCCAGATGGAGGGAAGCATCTGGAAGCCATAAGCTGAATATGTTCAGGTGCAAACATATGGAAGTCGGCCACTCACAGAGACGCTATGCCTGTTCTTTCCAGTTGTTGCTGGTCCTTCCAGACACAGCATTCGGGGAGCTGCCTTGGCTGGCGGGGGCGGGGAAGCATTTAAACCAAGTTAGCAAGGGATGGCAACTGAGATAGCCAAAGCCGTGAGCCCAAGACCTAAAAGCCATGGAAGAGTGCACACTTCTGCTAAATTCGGAGACAGCAAGTACAAAGCTGTACGAACTCTCTGGGATAAACATAAACCGAGGAGGAAGTGAACTGAACATAGGACAAAATCCATCTCTGTCTCTATTCCAGAAAGCCTGAACTCCAAGGTCGAGGACGCAAGGACATGAAGCTATGCCCAAAATGCTAAGTGCGGAGAAATGGAGGAAAAGGAGGAATACGAGCAGCAGTGTTAACAAGACTGTTCACAAAGATGACAGAACATTCCCCAGCACTGGCAGCACTTCCTTTCCAGCTGTGAGACGCTTCCCTAGGCCGCTGAACGGAAGGGCTTATCAGTCTGAGAGGTGCTCTGCCCTGGTCCGAAACAATCAAACTCTGATTTGAAAATCTGTCCAACGGGCTCTATGAGTGCACATACTGAGACGTAGGGTCATCGTCATTGAGAGTTAGCAAGGTCACGCAGCCGCAGTCCACGTGGACGTGGGCAGCAAGTGCTACTGCTTGGCACAGTAAGTTGTGACTGGGTTTTCAGGGGGTCTTCTCAGAGGGGCCATACTATAGAATTCTGGATCTTCCTTTGCAACAGTTATCGTTACAGCAGCAGCCCACAAAGTCTTCACATTCATGGCGGAATTACCAAGACAGAGGTGCGCAGCCTAACCAAGTTGTCCCGGGAAGGCAGGAAAAATCAAACTCCTGATCGACTTCTGATTTTTTCTGAGTGCGACCACAGGAGCCGAACAGTGCGCGCCCCGGGACAGATGCAGGAAGGAGAGCGTGCCGGCCGAGAAAGGAGGCGCTCCGAAGGACGACCCAGACGGATTCCTCGGAACTTGCTGAGGAACTGGCTGTTCTGTGTTTGTAACACACTCTACTGCCTCTGGAATGAACTTTTGAGAAAGCTGGGAACACTGTCCACAGTGTCTGCAAACAAACGGCAAGAGCTCTCTTCCTCGGAGGATCTGACCACAGCCTTCAGAAGAACAAGCATCAAGCAGGCCCCAAATCCTTTCTCTTCCTCAGGGGTCTTCCGAACACCAAAACCATTAACGGAGGAAAATTCCTCATTAAGGACCAACATCACACGGGGGAGTGAGGAGCGATGATGCCTTCCATGTGGCCATTTGGGATAGCAGGGCCCAACTCCAGAGTGGGCCCAGGGGCATCCAGGACTCTGCCCAGGGCTTTTTTTCCAAGAAAGGAGGAAGAGAAGGAGGGGCAGGGACGGATGGCAAGGCTGCTCATATCCGCAGGAAGGGCTGGAACTTCGGTGTGATTTTATGTCACTGCCTCTCAGGGCTCTTTTAAAATCGCAGTGCAAAAGCTTTATCTTCTGGATTTATTTTGTGAACCACTGAACTACTGAGAAAATTCTCCATGCAGAATGGATTATACTTCAGACGCAATCTCTCAGTTTGTGAAAAGGGTGAGCAGAAGGCAGAAGGCGGGTTATGAGGGCATGGGAGTACACAGCTCTTTTTTAGTGCTAGGCTCGGCCACTTCCAAGCACACAGTCATTCTGAACACAGGCTGGCAAAACAAAAACAAAGGAAAACCTGGGGGCGGACGCCCCTCCCCGTGCCTCTCCTTGTTTTTTAGTTTTGCTCAAGTCAGCTTTAGGTAAGCCAGCAGACCTAACTTCCTTTGCAAAAGAAAAGGAGTCTTCCTGCAGCTTAGCACAGTCTGTTGGAGTATTAGGCAACTAAGAAACCCATTGTGAAATCTCGTAGCACTTTTTTTAAAAAAGATTTTATTCATTTATTTATTTTTGTTGGGGGGTGCAGGAGAGCAGAAGGGAATCTCAAGCAGACTCCCTGCTGAGCAGATCTCACAACCCTGATATAAAGACCTGAGCCGAAATCAAAAGTCAGATGCTTAACTGACAGCCACCCAGGCACCACTCTAGTAGCACTTTTTAATCAAGCACTTTGAACTCTGAATCACCAAAGGCATTAGACATACTTCCCGCGAGAACAGTTCTGCTACTCACAGGCCATGGTGTGGTAAATGCTGGGCCAGTACTGACCACTGTCTCTTTTCAGCCATACTCGGATGGTTCTGGAGAGAAAAGAATGGAAGAGCAGTCTTTAGCAACTTCATCCCATTTGTGCTCCAGGGAAATATAATTATTTACTTTATTTTCAATCCTGTTTCCCAACTGACCTTATAACATCGATCAGTTGGGCAAATTAGGGAAATACAGCAGCACCCGCAAGTAAAGCACACAGTACCTTATATACAAACCATGCGTGCACGCACCTCACAGGCACACACACACGGACACACACACACCATATCTAGCTACACATCTATGCCCATATATGGCAAGTTACGTGGCAGCGATGAGTCAGAATTTCAAGTAATTTTAATAATATGGAAAATCTTATTATATAAAAATATATGATGAAAACTGCTGCTTTTCTTAGTAAAAAACAAACTATGCAAACTTGGTCGCCTGCCATCTGAGCCAAATGAGGGGAGCAGAAGACATAAACAGAAAGAGAACGCTTCTGGAGAACCGGGAGAGATGTGCAGAGCCCATACTGCTGCTGGTTCCCGATAATTCCTGGTCTTCCTGCCCCGGGGGAGGAAGTCATCCCACGCCAGGTCTCTGGGCCTTTCCTTTCATCAGAACCCGCATAGGGAGATGAGGAAATCCTGCACACAGGCAGGAAAATGACAAATGACCAAAATAGCCAAAGTTTAATATTCTGGCTTATCATGTCAGAAGAACAATAAGGAACACTAGGGCTCTTCCTACTCCACTCGCAGAAGCTCCTCAAAGCTCCAGGTCCCTTCCTCTTCCCAGTGCTGGGGATGCTCACTGCCTCTCCCCACACAGGCTGACTCTGCTTCTGTGCTGAGTCCCACCCATCCCAAGGCCCCTGACTGTTAGCTCCGTCACAGTCACGCTAGGATTTCTAACAGCAACGCAGATTCTCATACACAGTTGGCACTGATTAAATCTCCGCACCTTAAGTTAAAATACGTAAGTCTAAATGTTGACATGATCTGTCTTCATTTTGTTTGGCATTCAAGACAAGTGTGACTAGTCCATGAGGATAAAAATCAGAATGGTGTTGCTTCCAGGGGAGGAAGACAAAAGGGAATTGCAGCAACTTTCAGGGTAATGATAAGGGCTCTGGGGAGTTGGTTTCATGAGTACATGCATTTGTCAGGACTGACCCAACTACAGTTCAGATCTATACAGATTACTGTATATAATTAGATTGCAATAAAGACTAGATGTTGACCTTCATTCATCCAAATAAATAGGAGGACCTAGCAGCAGAGTGGGCAAATGACTACTTTGTATATGAACTGGATACAGGCCTCTGCTAGGAGAAGCCATGTGTACCACACGCCAGCTGCCAGCCACTGCTGATTGGTCACAATGGAACCTTTACCAACTTTCTCCACATCCCACCCCTGATCACAACTGGCTAGACCAGAAATGGGGAGTCTGATCCTAGCTGGTCCAATCAGCTCCTCCCTGGGGAAACTGGGAACAGGGACAGAGAAAAATAGATCAGTATCTCTGATAGTTGAAACGACTGTTTCTTGTCACATACTGTTTTCTAATTTGGATGCAGAATGCTGCACATCAAAAAAAAGGGAAAGAATGAAGTCAATCTATTAAAAGAAGCAGAAGCAATCTAAAGAGGGTCCAGGTAAAAGGCCCTCATGCCCTAGACTGAGCTATTTCCCTAGTCTGCTGTTCTTTGAGGCAGATACTGCAGCATCCTTACCAGAAACACTCTCAATAGCTTAAGTCAGCCTGAGTTACTTCTGTTGTTGGCAATCAAGCAGATATTAATACAGGACATCTACCTGATGACACCAAGAATACCAAACCCAGTTTCTTCAGTTGAGCACCATTAAACAAGCTCCTATGTGTTGAGGTTCACAAGGCAGGATAATCAGGCAGACTTTCTTTCAAGGTACCTGTATTGTGACAGTAAGTTCTAAAAGTCTAAGTTCATATGCAAAATTAAACGAGAGATAAGAAAAAAGCATATAGGAAGGGACCTTTAATTTTCGTAGTTTGTAATTTCATATCCTCACAAACACACAGGCAGCTCAAAGAAGGACTCAGTGGCACATGCTCTCTCCCTCATGGGAAGAAGAGCAAAACTCAGTAGCAGAGAAGCTGACCGTGAGTGCGAAACCCTAAAGGTCAGCTCTGCCATCCAGTCACCTAACCCTGAAAAGTCCAATTTTTATTTCATGAAGTTTAGAATGATATATAAAATAGCCCAAGGTCAACATAGAAACTACCCAGACACCAGCATCTTGGGAACACAGTATTACTTCCTTTGGAGGACAAACATTAGTACTACAATTTAGTCTGCGTCCAGCTGACACACCAGAAACTGGCAGGGCTTAAATTATCTCACATGATGTTTCGTTTGAAAATCGATTACACCCGGGCTGAGAGAAGACCATCCTTGCTTGAGAATCAAGTTCCAAAACTGGCACCTGACCTTGATAGTCCGCTCTACCTCTCCATATTCACATCTTTTACCTGGAATTCTGTCCCATCTCTTTTCAAGCCTCGCTCTTCCCCCTCCTTCCACAACAATGCTAAAATCTCCCATTTCCAAGACTAAATCAAAACAATGTTAAGTTTAACACCTAACACTCCAGTACTCTACCCAGAACCAACGTATTAAACAAAGTTGTATAATTTCTACTAAATAATATAAGAATTTGTTTTGTATTGTGTTTAGAATGTCTCTTGATTGGGTAATAAATGGTTGTAATAGGCTTAAGTTGGGCTGCTTATTAAAAAAAAATCAACAAATTCGAAAGACAAAAAAAAAATTACTATTCAGTAAACTGGAAGTAAAATCTAAGTTGAGAGCAACACAATAATATAGTTTAGTAACATTTACAGGACAAAACTATTAAAAACTCCAGTATGTTATTAATAGACTATATGATCACCAAGTATCAAGATCATATTGTTTTATTTCTATTAAAAACCACTATTTTCTGCCTAGCTGAATGTCTAAACCAGTCTCTCTGAGTTAAATTAAAATATAACAGCTTAACTTTTCCTTTAATATTTTGACAAGTTTACACTCACTCACCTAAACTCATTTTTTATGCTTTGCTTGCTGCTTATTTTAGCCATTTTTATAATGGATGGGTTTTTTTTGAGATTCTAAGACCATGCCAGTCTGAAAAAAAAGTCTTTCCTTAAAACCAAAACCTTAGAAACATGTTCACCTTTGCCAGGCTCTATTTTTAAGTTATTTTAAAACAATAGTCTGATAGTTTTCCAAAGGTACTTAGAAGGGAAATGTGTCATTTCTTTCAGAGCCTACATAAAATTTTTCCAGAGGTCTCCATGCTACTGTTACCTACACTGATCTCCTGTGCCCTCCTTGTTAGAGATCCTTGGGCTTACATCTAGCTGCAGTATTTCCCAAGGGTAGGTGAGAAAAGCTGTTTCTATGTGAGACGGTCATGTGATACATGTCTGATCACACCGGATGCCCACCGCGACCATCACTTCATCTGTCTGTCATCCTTCAGCTAGGTGGATGATCTGCTTGTTTTCCAGATAAAGGAGAAGCCAAAGCTGGATGGTAAATTTTTATTTTAAGTATTTCTGACTGAAATGTGTTTAAAATGTATCGCCATGGAGGGCTAAGCAAATGAACAAGTGAAAACAGTAACAGAAATGCCATTTCTAGGGCTCTCATAATTTTCTAACAGCGCTGTAAATCGGAACTCACTCTTTGGCCAGAATTTGTTCCATATACTGAGAAAAACATTTCCTGCCTAATACGGCTGCTACCACTCCTACTAATAGTAATGGCAACAGAAAGTGATTTAGGAATTCCACACTTGGCAAGTGAGTCTGAAGAAATTATTTAATAGGAAAAAAAGAATCACACATTACTAAAAAGTTCCTATGAGCATCATTCCGAGGAGTAAAAACTGGGGGAAAATGTTAAATAATGAAATGGATTAATGTCATATTAATTCAACAGTTGACATAACCATTACAAATAGTTCTGAAAATCATGAGTTCAGATAAGCTACTGAATTAGTATGCTTACGCAGTCATCAAAAATAGCTGCAAAGGGGCGCCTGGGTGGCTCAGTGGGTTAAAGCCTCTGCCTTCAGCTCAGGTCATGATCTCAGGGTCCTGGGATGGAGCCCCGCATCGGGCTCTCTGCTCAGCGGGAAGCCTGCTTCCTCCTCTCTCTCTGCCTGCCTCTCTGCCTACTTGTGATCTCTGTCTGTCAAATAAATAAATAAAATCTTTAAAAAAAATAGTTGCAAAGACTATGAACCCATGAGAAAATGTTATGAAATGTTCATTTTTTTGTTAAAAAAAAAAAAAGCATAATGTAAAATGATGTATCTAACTGTTGTAATTAGGCTGGGAACACGCCTTTGAAGCAGCCGATCGAGGCCTTCGGCTCCCTTTCGGGGAGAGGGGGAGGTCCTGGAGCCCTGAGACTCGGAGAACTCCAGGGTCCCCAACCTCTACTAGGTAAGCAGAAGAACAAGCGAACCATTAAACAACTCTTCACGAGCCCTCAGGCACTCAAGGATGTTATCTGTTCAACTTCAAGGCAGCTATCTAAATGTGAAGACTGGGGACCCCTGGGGTGGCTCAGCCAGTTAAGCATCTGCCTTCAGCTCTGGTCTTGATCCCAGGATTCTGGGATCAAGCCCCGAGTCAGGATCCCAGCTCAGCGGAGAGTCTGCTTCTCCCTCTGCCCCTCACCCCACTTGGGCTCTCTCTCTTTTAAGTAAATAAAATTTTAAAAATCAATCAATAAATAAACGCAAAGACTATGCAATCCCTACGAATGCATCCGTTAAATCACTCCCAACAGGAGCTAACAAGGCTGAGGAGTGACACAGGCCTCGGACTGACGCTCCAGGGCGAGCGCAGGCTCTAGAATCCGAGGCATCTCCAAGCAGGCTGCAGCCACTTCTCTTCAGTAAGGCAGAGCCTAAGAGGTTCTGGTCATCCCTCCCTGACAGTTCTTCTCTGAGGCAGATTCTGTCTTCAACAGACACTCCTGCCACCGGTGAGGCCTTGAAGTCTGGAGCTTGTCGCACCCCCATCAAGTCTAGTCAGGGATCTGATGCCTGGAGGAGGTCCTTGCAGAGGGCCACACACGCCCAGAGCTAAGAAGGAGACACGGACCCACGGCCTGGGACTCAAGGACTAGAAGTGCTATGTGGACACAACCTTGAGAATGTCACCCCCCCCCCGCCGCCAGGAGAAGTGAGCAAGGGGCACAGGTGGGTGAAGGAATCAGACGCAGAAAGGCAGGAAAGAGAAGACCCCAAAAGACTCAGGGCCACAAGGCCTGAAAGACACAAGGCAACACACCGTGCCTCATGATAAATGTGCCCCTGCTTGACTTCTTCTAAGTTCACAGCAAGTGAATTGTAATGGCAGATAAAGCTACTTCGTATATTCTAGAAACACATCGGGATCCAAGAAAGGCTACTGTCGGTTGAGAACATGATGTCATATCCTCATGGCAATGACGACAGCTAAGACCTCCATTTTATACTTAGCAAAAGTAAGGAGAGTCAAAGTCCTAAAATCAAACAAACCAACATCAGTTTGTCTGGTTGTTTTGTCCAATTTTATTGCTCTTTTATCAGAGGATGATGAAAATTTCACATTTCAAAACATTACAAAAGTAAATAATTCAAAGCTGAGCAGCTTTTATATGGTAAATAAAGAACAATTTTTAAAAAAAAAACCCTTTTTAGAAAATGCTACATTTTATCCTCCAAAGCAGTAATCTCTAAACAATAAGGAAACATGAAGAATTAAGTAACTTTTTCCCTCCAAACAAATCTAGAGTGTGGAAAAGTCTAGGTCTAACTTCGAAGCTCTTATTTGGTACAAAGAAATCCTGACTTCCATGCTAAACAGGAACAGTGACTTAACAAAATTTCCCTTGACTAACACGTATTTTGGGTTTTGTTTCAAATTTTCATTTACATTCTAGCTAATATACAGCGCAATACTGGTTTCAGGAGAATTCATCCCTTACATACAACACCCAGGGCTCATCACAAGTGGGCCCCTTAATCCCCATCACTCATCTAGCCCACCCCTTACCCCCCTCCCTCCAGGCACCCTCAGTTCGTTTTCTATGGTTAAAAGTCTCTTACAGTTTGCTTCCCTCTCTTTTTTTTCCCTTTCCATATCTTCATCTGTTTTTTTCCTTAAATTCTACATATGAGTGAAATCATTCAGTATCTGCCTTTCTCTGACTTATTTTGCTCAGCGTAATACACTCTAGCTCCAACCATGTCATTGCAAATAGCAAGACTTCCTTCTTTGTAATGGCCAGTGTTCCGTTATATACATCATATGTATATAAAAAAATATACACACACACACACATACACACACCTTCTTTAACCATTCATCAGTCAATGGGCACTTATTTTTAGAATAAAATAAGCTAGAGAAGAGAAAAAGTTATTAAGAAAATCAAACTGAAAACACATTTATAGTACTATACTATAAGAAATCCACACAGAAGTGGCCCGCACAGTCCAAAGTCATGTTGTTCAAGAGTCAACTGTACTTGCTGTTTTAAGCCACTGAATTTTGAAGTGGTTTGTTTCATAGCAATAACTTAGTGATACGATGCTATCTGTTCCAAAAATAGAATACCCTCCTTTTTTTTTTTTTTTAAAAAAGATTTTATTTATTTATCTGACAGAGAGAGAGAGAGAGAGAGAAAGCAGGCACACACAAGCAGGGGGAGTGGCAGTCAGAAGGAGAAGCAGGCTCCCCACCAAGCCAAGAGCCTGACACAGGGCTGGATCCCAGGACCAGAGATCATGATCTGAGCCAAAGGCAGACGCTTACCTGACTGAGCCAACCAGGTGCCCCTAAATACTCTGAAGAATACTTAGGATTCTGACCTTAAAATGAAGGATAAAAATAGCATATGGCCTTTACTGAGTATCAAGGATTTAAAAGTACTGAATAAACACTCATTAAAAGCCAGTTGAAAATGTAGGAAATCACAAGCATTTATAAAACCTCATCTGCTTAAACTGGAAAGAGGAGGAATGAAGATAGATTCCAAAGCAATGGCTCTCCAACCCGAAAGCATCTTGTGGGAGTGCAGATCAGTATCACTTTTAAACCTAAAACTCCGTGAGACAGACATCTGGATTCAATACAGTTTATTTTCCAATACGATTACCTGAAAATCAGGCCCACACTTTGATAAATAGATTGAAAAAGCACACCAGTGCTTTGGTAAAATCACAAGGCCAAATTCTGTCTAGACCGACACATCAGCATTTCTAAAACCAGTTGTTGTTTCGTTTTGAAGTAGGCTCAGTACCCAGCGCTGTGCCCCAGGCTTGATCTCATGACCCTGAGATCAAGACCCAGTCTAAACTCAGGCGTTGGACGCCCACATGACTGAGCCACCCAGGCACCCCTTTTTAAATTTCTCAAAAAACACCCTAATTATCCCAAAACAGCTAAATGGAAGCAATTCAACCATTTTTACATTATAAACTGATAAACGAAGATTACTCAATTAACCAATTAAACACAGAATACAGAGGACAGCATATGTTACAAATTAAGCCCAAGTCCTGTTATTTTTAAACTCTTACACTAGTTACGTTTGAGGAAATCTGATTTCCCAGTCACTTTTAGGACTGCTGATACTATTTCATGTCTTGATAAATCATCAAACATTTCTGTTACTTTCAGCAAAGGATATTCTTCCCTACTCTAACTACCTTCCAGGGCTACAGACACCAAGTGTAACTCTGGAAGCCTCAGTGCCTTCTCTAACATCAGGATGCTAGCCTACAAGAGAAGGAAAAGGATATGGTCATCAGTGCAGTCTGCTTTTACCAAGTAAATAGCAGTTTCCTTTCAGCCAAGTCTCCTGAACTCTGCCCTCTTCATTCCTGCTGTGGAAAGAGGCCTTTCTCCTTTGGTAACAAAAAGGGGAAACACTAGATTTTTATTGAACTGACTATCTTAACAGAAAGGCAAGGAAACCACCATTTTTTCCCCCCAAGGAAAATTAGATTGGCTGAGAAAAATTTAAATTTCCATCTCCTTCTACAGTCTAGGAAAGGAATTCTGAACAGCTTTAACTCCCCGTGATGATGACGCTTGGACTCCTGACTTTGTCATAGGCAGATTTCTAATCCCAAGAGGAAGGCCACTTACATGGCACGTCCAGCAGCTCTTAAATGAGGAATGCCTCTCCAGAAGTCAGACGGATGGTTTTCTACCTGCACATGTTTTCTTTTTTACTTGAGGAACCATTCCTGTTGTTACCTGCTCACTGTTAGCATCAAAATGATTTTTGGTGACCTCTGTGCTACCAAGAAGGCTAAAGAGCCATCAGAACCTCTAGCAGTAGAAGCACTCCAGGCAGGAGGCGTCAACAGAGGGTCCATTAAACACTTCAACTTAGGGGAAAAATAAAGTCCAAACTCTATCCAAACTCTATCCATTCTACACATCTCGAAACACAAGGTTAAACTAACCCCCCAAGAGCAGAGTTTGAGGCACTCAGGAAGAGCAGCCTCATTTCCAATTCTGTTCCACGCTTCTTTCTTCCTACCAGGTCTGTTTATTGATTCCTTCAAACTAACAGCTGAGAGACCACCGCCTACTTGCTTTCCATCTGGGAGAAGTTTCTAAAAGCAGGGGTACAGAGTCGCTAATGAGCCTCCTGGGAGACAATACTTTACATGTGTGGTCAGAAGTCAATGCTGGAGGAATGGAGCACTTTCTGCGTGACTCTACACAGGGTTAGGACTCCCAGAAGCTCAAGCCACTTTCCTCTGGACTCCGCCCCTTACCTTTCCTTCACCTGTTCTATGTCCTTTCGCTGTAATAAACTATGGCCGTAAGGACGACCATATGCTAGCAGTCCTCCTGATGAATCAATGAACTGATGGGTGGTCTTGGGGCCCCCGAACACAGCAGGGCAAAGATTTTATAACAGAAAACTCATGACTGAAATGACTCCTGACCAAGATGGAAATGATGAGAAGACATGACTCAAAGACAGTTACAAGAACTTGGGCTTGTAAGTGACTCCCCAGATTGTTATTGTGCTACTTCATACAGAATGTTTTTTATTTACACACATACACATGCAAAGCAAACTCTTTAGCTTTTGATGAGATTAAAATAATTCCATGGGAAATAATAACAGCCAACACATACACAGTGCCTTCCCTGCGCTGGCCACTGTTCAATGCACTTTGCATCTTAATTAACCCAGTTTCGAGGCAGATTCTTCCCCCATTTTGCAGATGAGAAAACTATGGCACAGAAAGAATAAGGAACCCGCCCCGGGTCACACGGCTGGGATTCAATCTCAGGCATTCTGATCCAGAATCCGCTCTCGACTATGCTATAAAAAGAAAGTGATCCTCACAGTAAAGGGCCACCCTGACAACAGAGGAATAAATGCTTCCTGCCTTCTCGCTTCTTCATTTTATTTTCTAACACAAATCAAAGAGTCTACTTTTAGGCACTGTGTGACAACAAAAACACAGCAGTTAACACTCCGGGTTTCTGTAAAAGCCAACAGCTTCCAGCTATGCCAGGCTTTCTCTGAAGTGTAACACTTAAAAATCAAGTTGTTGATTCAAAATTGCTTCCATGTGAACAGTCAGTAAATATGTAATTTTCCCCTCAAACTACCTTAATATGCTTAGAAGTTTCTAAAAGGAAGCAAGTACGTCAACATAACAGCTGTAAGAAACGCAGATGTACCCATATATGTTAAAAGTTGGATTTCTCTAATTGTTAGGGATTACCAGCCTAAGGGCAACGTCCAAAACAGACGAGATCTGCCTTTGTTTGACTGTGGCCAGGAAACTGAGTTCCTAGCAGAAATCGATCATGGCCCCCAGACCCTGATGCAAGGGCATAAGCGTGTTCATCCTCCAACTGTCTTCCAAACACGAACACGGCAGGACGGCAGCCTTGCCTTACTTCTAAGGCTTTATCATAAAGTTTTGTCTTTTAAAAATTCTACCCTTCCACTGACTCTTAAGAAATTTTTGGTGCAGTCCGTAGGAAAAGAAAAAGTTCAAAAGGCAAATGTGTCCAGGGAAAGCGTTTCTCGCCGTCTAACCACATTGCAGTTCTGTTCAGAAAGCTGAGTCTCGTTTTCTGTTCAGGAAAATGATTGCTGCAGTTCAAGTTCCTAAACTGACCACTCAGGTTAGTACTTTTACTTTCACAGTTTCCTGACTCGAGAGAGAGACAGTCTGTCCTATTTTACTGATTCAAGAATTTATTTTATTTTATTTTTTTTAAGCTTTACAAACGTAGCGTACTCGGCAAGCAGAAAAACAGCAGTTCCCAAGTTCAGACAATTGCAAACTAAAGTTAAAAACACCAATTCAGGTCTAGTGTGACAAAGGAGTTTGGGGTAATTATGACTCTAACAAAATCTACATGAATGCACACAAGAGAGGAGTTCCCATTTTCTGTTAACCCTTTGTGGTACAGGAACTCCAACATTTCGGATCAGACCCCTAAGCTCACAGACCAAACCATTTCCAGTGACTCCAGGTACAATGGAATTAGGCTCAGTGTTCCACATGAGTTTAACACTCTTTGAGGGGATTGTGTGTTTTCAGATTTGTCGTACATAGGTTGGTTTTATTTATTTTTTATTTTTTTAAAAGATTTTATTATTTGACAGACAGAGAGATCATAAGTAGTTAGAGAGGCAGGCAGAGAGAGGGGGAAACAGGCCCCTGCTGAGCAGAGAGCCTGATGCGGGGCTGGATCCCAGGACGCTGGGATCATGACCTGAACCGAAAGCAGAGGCCTAACCCACTGAGCCACCCAGGTGCCCCCTCCCAGTTTGGTTTTAATGGGAAATCGATGGGTACATATAAATGACTCCAGGTAAATATAGCCCAGAAACTGACAGAAAAGAAGGCAAAGTATACAGTGCTCACCCCCAGTGGGCCTACACAGGCAAGCACCAGGACAAGTAACTCTGATAGAAAGTGGTTCTCAAAGTGGGGTTCCTGGACCAGCAGCATCAGCATCAACATCACAGGGAACTTGGAAGAAAGGCAATCTCTCAAGCCCCACCCCAGCCTCAGTGTCAGAATCTGATACAGGCTCAAGTTTGAGAACCACTGTCGAGAAAGACCAGATAAATAATTACATGAAGCCCAACCCAGGGTATCTCAAACACGGCACTACTGATATCTGGGGCTGGTAATTCTTTTCGTGAGGTACCTGGTTTCCTGCGCTTTACAGGATGTTGTGCCCCATCTCTGGCCTCTACCCACTAGATGCCAGCAATACCCTCCTCCAGTTGCGACAACCAAAAGGTCTCCAGACCCTGCCAAACTGCCCTGTGGGCCCAAACCACCCTCTTTGAGAACCACTGGCCTAGTTTAGAAAACTGGACACTAACTTCAGGTGACCCTCATATCTTTCACTTTTCCTCTCAAAATGCTCTCAAGCCAGTTCCCGCTGCTTTCAGCATTTATAAAACGAATTAACTTTAGCTGGAACCTACTTTAAATGTTAAGAGTTAGTGTTCTGAGCATTAAAGCAGAAGTTATACAGGAAAGGTGTAAGCTTTGTCTAAAAAAAAAAAAAAAACTAAAAGAAGGAAGGATAATTGAATCATAGCAAAAGGTAGCATTTTACACTTGCTGCTGGAACAGTCGATCGGTGACGGATACTGCCTGGATTCACTTTGCCCAAACACACAGCTGGATGATGGCAGAAAGAACCAGAGCCTCCCAATCAGACCTGGGTTCAAATCTTCATCCAATCACTTACTAGCTATAAGGCCTTGGGGAGTGACTTCAGGATCCTTTATGCCTCCATTTCCTAAACATTAAAGGCCCACTGCAGTGGGATGCATAAACCCACTGTCTGTTCCAAAAACCCCCAGCAGGGCCTGGGGACAACCCCTGAGGTTACATGCACGGCTGCTTCTGCAGGAGAATGCATGAGCACTCACACAGCATGGGATAAATAAAGAGTACAGTCTAGTCTCTTCAGGCCAAGTTTTTGCACCAGTGAGTTTTCAGGCCCAGTTTACAAACAAACAAACTAACCCACCTGTGACTTTTAGAATACACTGAATTTTGGAGCTACTGAAAAGCTTAAAGGTTAGCCATTGTTATTTCCAAAGTATAAATTCTGATCACATCACCTGCTTTGCAATCTCATGGTTCCTCAAAACCGGCAAACTGAAATCCAATTCCTAAGAGTGGAGCACAAGGAAGGCCCTTCCAAAACTGGACACTAGGCCCTCCAGCTCTCAGGACTCTCCCCTGCCATGGCTACTCATACACCTTTTGCTCTGATCACCTAGATGTAACGGTGGTCCTTCATCACATCCTGTTCTTTCCATCTGCCTGGTGCAGGGCTGTGCACCCTCTTTCCTTCACACAGCCCACTCCTCTATCCAGTGACATCTCTCCTGAGGCTTTCCTTGAACCCTGGCCCTCAAGGACACTCTTTCCTCTGTGTCTCCCCAACACCCTGAAAGCTGAGAGCACAGGGCCACCTCCTCACCGGTCTGTCCAGCTCTTTGGAAACAGAGATTTTGGCATCACTGCCGCTCTACCCCACAGATCCAGCCCAATGTCTAATAAATGCTTGTTTGATGAATAAGGGTGGTCAGTATTCTGTTTCCCTAATATGCTGGTTCCATCAGGTCAAGGGCCATAAAAATCAATGAATCAGAAGTCAGGAGGGCAGATGCTGTGACTTTTCACCCCTGCTCTACTACCCAAGCCTGGACTCAATAGGTACAGTATTTCCAAATCTATAAATCAATGAATATATGAATGTATGAATGAATGAATGAAGAGGATGGCACACATATATGACAATGTAAAGATGCAGCAGCACATCCAACAACAACAAAAACCCATTGCCAAGTGTTTTCATAAATTTGATAAAGTAAGGCACCTGCTCAAAAATGTCCTACCTTCAAGGAAGCTCCAGGGGGCCTGAAACACAAATGAAAAACACAAGACTCCAAGCATCATCTGGTCCAGTCATCAGCAAGGGCCCTGCTGTGCCCCAGTGAAAAAATGAGCTGATCTAAGGCTCCCCCAGAACATTTCAGTCCCAGAGCAGCTAAGTAATCACTTTCCATAAAACATTTATCAGCACTGCTCCTGGCCAGTAATCTCAAATATTCAGCAATTTATCCAACATGCATGAGTCACGGTATTTTACTAAATAAGATAGCTAAGTTTTATAAAATGTTGTCTGCATCTAAGTTCATATCATGCAAATATCATTATTGTGTCCTTTGCCCCCCCCCCCACCACGTTCCCTTCTTCTCCCTCTGGCTCATGCTCCCACCCCCTTCTTCCTTTCCCTTACAGCTTCTGCACACCAACACCCAGGTCTTTCCACTGCTCCCCACCTCCTCTGAAGTTAGCTACATGCAAATAAACTGGAGAGACTACTGCCTGCTTACAATAAAAGGCCTCAAAAAGCAAAATACAAAGGTCAAGTAGGCACTGGAGGCTTCAGGTTTTCTCTTCCCAATCAGGGCAGGCCTCTCAACAGTACTTCAAAAGCTATGACTGCGGAGGGCTGGACTATGCTGTTAGCTCTAAGGGGACAGCAAGTACCTCCCATCTTCCAGAAGGCCTTTATGACTTTTGAAATATCACCACTTAAGAGCACTCCTTGTAGCAAGGAAACACAATTTCACTCTGCAAACATCTGTCATTTCCTCCAAATTCCCACCGTAAAGCCACAAACCTTTTAAACATTTAAGGTTTTAAAAACACTAAAGTTTTAATACAAATAATATGTCTTCAATCCAATCACACAGCCCTGGGCCGACCAATGAGCTGGAAAGAAGTGACTTTAGGTGCATAGAGACATGCTTTAGCTATGAGTTTAATTCTTTATGGCAAGTGATACTGGTTTTCCATTAACGGTGGAAAATAAATTTTTCCTTGAAATAAAAGCATCTAACCTTTTCAAAGATAAATCTCTTTTACAAAACAAAACAAAACAAAAACACCCAAAAAACTATGTAGTAAATAAGAGTTCAGATGGTAATAGCAGCTGTAAAAAAAAAAGTAATAATAACTGATCTAGGGAGCTGGTGCTGTGCGAAAAGAGTTGTCAACCCCAGAGCAGAGAAGTAAGAGAGTGAAAGCCCCGGAGTTCTGCTGAGAGCAGGGAATCCCTGGCACTGCCGCCAGTGCTCCTGGCTCCAAGGCTTGGAACTGACCGCCGAGGTCCAAGCACCCCCCACCCCCACCCCATAGAGGTCGCGACGCTTTCGAGGAGCAAGCAAAACCCCACAAAGGAGAGCAGGAACGGGAGTCCCGCACTGGAAGGGGCGCGGTGGGACGGGGTTGCGAGGCTGGAAAGGGTGAGGATCCCGAGACAGACAGGCGAGGTGGGGGGGGTCACTGACTGAAGGGGCTCAAGGGGACGAGGGTCCCGGGCTGGAGGGGCGGGTCCGGGGTCCGGGCTACAAGGGGGGGGGTGTCCCGGGCTGGGGGGTTCGGTGGGGGTTCCCGACTGAAGGGGCGCACCGGGACTGGGGTCCTGGGCTGGAAGTACGCCGTAGGACCGCGGGGCGGTCGGGAGGAGCGCGGTGGGACCAGGGTCTGGAGCTAAAGGGTGAAGATCCCGGACTGGAGCGGCGCGGCGCCATCCCGGGGGTCGAGGACGCCCCCACGCGGAGAGGGAGACCTCCGACCCTACTGCCCCCACACCCCGTCGCCTGCGGAGTACGGGCCGCCCCGATCGCGTCTCGGCCGGCGCACCACCCGCCGGCCCTACCTGTCTTCGCTGGCGGTGATGACGCCGTCCTCCTTGGGGATGAGCAGCGCGGCCGTGACGGCGTCCTGGTGCCCCTCGATCTTGCTCAGCAGCACCGGACGGCTGCTCTGCGGCCTGGAGTGGATCTCGGCCGCCATGTTCGCGCGGCGGCGGCGGCCTCCCCGGCGGGCGGCCCATCAGCTGACGGCCGGGCGGGCGGGGACGCGCGGGTTCTGCTCCGGCTCCCGGGGCCGCGTGGGCGCTGCGCCGCCGTAAGCTCCCGAGTGCTGCCGCCCCGGCCCGTATTGCCTGGGGAAGCCGCGCAGCCCAAAACTCCCAAGGCCTGCGGAGCGCCCCAGACCGCGCCTCCTGCGGACGCGAAAAGTGATAAAGGTTGAAAAGTGAAGGCATTTACCCAGGAATAGATTGAGCAGTTGGAGGGGATGAGGAATTGTCTCCCAAACCAGAGTCTTCTGGAAATAATACTACTTTGTGTTTATTCTAAGAAGCCATTGTTTGGAAGACGTTCCAAGATGCTGGAATTGTGAAAAAATATAGGGCAGTTTAAATTCCTTGAATGACAATAAGTGACACTCCTTGAGTGGTGACTATATACCAGGCACTATTCCAGTTTCTTTACACGGATTGTCTTACTTAATGCTGCTAATAAACTTTAAGAGATTGAGAGGTGAGTGTTCTTGTATTCTCATCTTAGAGACAAGAAAACTGGACCATGGAGAAGTTAAATCACTTGCTTAAACTCGCACAGTTATTAGAAAGAGGAAAGTAGCTAGCTCTAGAACTCCAGGAGTTGGCTTGGTACTCTGAGCCAGGCGCCTGCATTGCTGGCTGGTTCTTGCGGAACATAAACATTAGACAATGCCACTCTATAATCATATATAAACACAGCAAAACATGAAATTGTTCAAGCCATGAAAATGAACAAATATCCCTCTATTCTGGCCGATAAGAGCGACTCCTGTTTCTTTACCAATTACAGATTTAGCTTCTGCCTAGTCTTCCTCCCTTTGACCAAATTAAAACCTTCAATCATAGAATTATCCCCGTTTTTTAACAGCATCCAGCCCAGTCCAGAGGAAAACCCTTCTTCCTTAAACCCTCCCTGAAATCACCTAATACAAACCTAAGTCCCACAATAAGTTCTTTCATTCACCAATGCCTCATAGTTCTCATCATATGCCTTCTGCCAATTAGCAACCAACCCAACATGTTCAACTATAAATGTGTTTCCGGTAGCTTTTGGCTGGAGTACATCAGTAGCTAAGTTAAAGGGTCATGATTGGGACCCAGAAAATCATTGACTCTGGAGACCTCCCCTCTTCAACCCAAACTCCCCCCAACACTGTATTATTCTGACTAATGAATTGAAGAATTCCAATACAGTTGTGTGGTACACAGGGCTATCCAGCACTTACAACGTGACTAGTACAAATTGAGTTATGATATGGGGGCAAAATGCACACTGAATTTTAAAGACGCAGTATGAAACAAAACAAAAAGATATTTCATTAATAATTTTCCTATTGCCTACATGTTGAAATGATAGAATTTAGATATACTGAGTTAGATATTTTAAAAATTAATGTTACCTGTTTCTCACTATTTTTTAAGATAGCTAATGAATTTTAAATTACATATGTTTCACAAAATAGTCATTTGTGGATTTATTCATTTATTCAACAAACATTTATTATACACCTACTAAGGACCATACGCTGGCAAGATTAATAAGACATGGTTCTTGCAAGGCTTTTACAGTATGATGATTAGACAGGCTACTAAACGACATTTTAAAACAACACATATCTATTGAGTGCCTGCTATGAGCCAGGCACCATTCTGCATGCAGCTGTGCTCCGAAGACACAAAAATCACTTGTCCATTAGAACGTATACTCCAGTGAAAGAACCAGATAATAAAATAAATTACTAAGTTACATAGTATATTAAAAGGTGTTAAGTGCTGTGAAAAAATAAAACAGTGAAGGGTGATAAGGACGATTAAGGGTATTGCAATTTTAAACAGGGTGGTGTTGAAGATTTCAAGACACACTACACAGATTGCCTTCATAGAAGGGAGGCAGTCAGCAAACACTCTTGGCCTGCAGCTCACTCAGGGTCTGCTTCAGAAGAAGGGAGCCACCATGGCTTGGCCATGCCCTTCATGGCACAGACAAAATTCAGTAACTAAAAGAGAAAGGATTATAAAGGCCTGGCCATGTTGGTATGGTGCAGGACACACTGATAGAGCTCTCTCCCAGGTTGGATGAGGTTTTGTCAGGCCTGTATTTCAGCAGACTTCTGCTGAATCCTGTTACATCTGCCTCTCTTCACAGCTATGAGAGCTTAATAAATATCCTGCACACCAATCTCTGTCTCAGCTTCTGCCTGCAGAGAACGCAGCCTGAGGAAAGGCCCCACAGGGAAGGTGACATCTGAGCGAAGAAGGAGAGCAGGGAGCAAACCATGTAGAAATATGGAAGATCTCCTTTCCTGGAAAGGAACAGCAAGTGCTAAGGCCCTGAGGTGAGTGCAGTTTTCTAGGGCTGGCAAAGCAGCTGGTGTGGCTGGAGCAGAGTGAGCGAGGAATACAGAGAGATGAGAAAGAAGGGTCACCAGATGGATCATGTTAAGCCCTGAGGTCATGGTAAGGACTTTTGCTTTTCCTTTAAGTGAATGCTTTTCCTTTAAGCCAGTGGAGGATTTTGAAGGCAGAAAACTGCCTTAATCTGCTTTTAGTCTTAAAAGGCAAGGATGTCAGTTGGGAGGCTAATAAAATAAGGCAGTTGAGAGTTGATGATGGTTTAGCACAGACTGCAGATGGTGAGAAGACAGCAGAGTCTAGATATTTCTGGAAGGTGAAGCCAGTGAGCTTTGTTGGATGTGGGGTATGAAATAAAGAGGAGCCAGGATTTGTGGGATGACTAACCAGAGGAATGGAACAGTCTGGGGAAGGTATTTGGGCAAGAAAACAGGGAGTTTGGTTTTGGAGATATGAAGCTCGAAGGGCCTGTAGATGTCCAGGTGGAGGAGTTAGCGGATGATCAGGTACAGGAGTTTTGTACACACAACTGAAGAGCAGAGAGGCCTCTTCTGAACGTATAACATTGGAATTTGAAGGGGTGTAAATGAAGTGTACCAGGCCGCCCTAGGCGGGGTATGTTTCCTGGGCCTGGGTCCTAGAAACATGTAGTCTCATTTTGAATAACGGGACTATTATCCATTTATTGAATAAGTAAACAAATGAAAAAATAATAAACAAATTGAAAAAATAAATTCATGAATGAATTTTAAAAACTGGCTAATTCCTCAACTCTGTGACTTAGTGGTAAAAAGTCTCTGAGACCCTACATTTTTGGTTCCATAAACAATGTTCTCATTGTATTTACTGAGAAACTCTCCATACAGAGACAACTCATTTTAATATAAGTTGTTTGCTTCAACTAGATTATTAGATTATTTCTCCCATTAAGTGGACCATTACAGAAATAACAGTTTCCTGTGCTTATAATCCATTTATCTGATGAATGAATGTTCAGTGAACTTTTTTTTTTTAAAGATTTTATTTATTTGACAGAGAGAGATCACAAGTAGGCACACAGAGAGAGAGAGTACAGAGAGAGAGAGAGAGAGAGAGAGGAGGAGGAAGCAGGCTCCCTGCCGAGCAGAGAGCCCGATGCGGGACTAGATCCCAGAACTCTGAGATCATGACCTAAGCCGAAGGCAGAGGCTTAACCCACTGAGCCACCCAGGTTCCCTTCAGTGAACTTTTTTTTTTTTTTAATTTTTTAATTTTTTATAAACATATATTTTTATCCCCAGGGGTACAGGTCTGTGAATCACCAGGTTTACACACTTCACAGCACTCACCAAAGCACATACCCTCCCCAATGTCCATAATCCCACCCTCTTCTCCCAACCCCCCTCCCCCCAGCAACCCTCAGTTTGTTTTGTGAGATTAAGAGTCACTTATGGTTTGTCTCCCTCCCAATTCCATCTTGTTTCATTGATTCTTCTTCTACCCACTTAAGCCCCCATGTTGCATCACCACTTCCTCATATCAGGGAGATCATACGATAGTTGTCTTTCTCTGCTTGACTTATTTCGCTAAGCATGATACGCTCTAGTTCCATCCATGTTGTCGCAAATGGCAAGATTTCATTTCTTTTGATGGCTGCATAGTATTCCATTGTGTATATATACCACATCTTCTTGATCCATTCATCTGTTGATGGACATCTAGGTTCTTTCCATAGTTTGGCTATTGTGGACATTGCTGCTATAAACATTCAGGTGCACGTGCCCCTTTGGATCACTACGTTTGTATCTTTAGGGTAAATACCCAGTAGTGCAATTGCTGGGTCATAGGGCAGTTCTATTTTCAACATTTTGAGGAACCTCCATGCTGTTTTCCAGAGTGGCTGCACCAGCTTACATTCCCACCAACAGTGTAGGAGGGTTCCCCTTTCTCCACATCCTTGCCAGCATCTGTCATTTCCTGACTTGTTGATTTTAGCCATTCTGACTGGTGTGAGGTGATATCCCATTGTGGTTTTGATTTGTATTTCCCTTATGCCGAGTGATATGGAGCACTTCAGTGAACTTTTTTAACATGCAGTGTACATTTATTGAAACACAAAGACCAGTCATGATCTTTTTTCATCCCTTCTTAGAGAATTTGCTTCACCCAGAAATCCATCAGCTCTGTTTTATGATATGTGCCAACCTGCTATTTCCTCCCTCCTTCCCCAAAGAGAACCTTTTTCTAGGCTAATGAACCATTCAGATGTTCCCTCTTGAAAGGTTAAGCTAAGAGACCGAATCAAGTTGTATGGTCTAGCAAAGAAAAACAAGAGCTAGACGATAGTTAAGAACAGATTTTATTCTGGAACTTCTGCGATAAGGGAAAAGAGACCTTTGTGTGGAACTGAGCTCAATTCCAAATACAACATGGACCAGGGCAAATTATAGCCATGGGGGCTGGGAGGTGTCCGAGAACACTGAACTAAGTGGAAGCATCAAAGGTAAGGGTGGGGGGCAGGATTCTAGCTAAACCAACAGGATTCTTCTGAAGGCAGGCCAGGGTGATCAGGTATCACCAGGGGACAGTGGTGGGTGATGAATTTGGTTAGATATTAAGGGTAATCATATATTAAGGGTGGGGGAGCCTTTCTTTTTTTTTTTTTAAAGATTTTATTTATTTATCTGACAGAGATCACAAGTAGGCAGAGAGGCAGGCAAAGAGAGGAGGAAACAGGCTGCCTGCGGAGCAGAGAGCCCAATGCGGGGCTCGATCCCAGGACCCCGGGATCATGACCCTGAAGGCAGAGGCTTTAACCCACTGAGCCACCCAAGTGCCCCGTGGGGCAGCCTTTCTAAACTGACTTAGGATTCTTGCTGAAAGCAGGCTATGCAGTCCCAACAGACACCAAAACCTAAGGTTGAAGCCTCGTTACAAAGAGGGCATAGGGGAGTCTGACTAAAGTTTGGTCCAGGGGAGAACCTTTGCCAGAGCCTAATATTAGAGATTCTCGAGCTAAGTAGTAACATCCATGGGTCTGCGTTCCAGGGAGATGAATGAAGATGAACAGAGTCTGGGGAAGAGAGGAAGGTGCAAGATGTGTTTGGAGGTCTGGCAAGGAGGTGAGGATCACCTCAGGTAGCCGACCGCTGCTAGATGTGACACCTAGACAAAAGTGGGTGTTTGTGGAAAAAGGAATAATTGAAGACATAGTAGTCCAAGCTGGGTAACTGTGGGGGGACACTGATGCCATGAACAAGTAGAGAGACCAAAGAAACAGGTATCTTTGGGGGGCTAGATATTCAGCTTGCAACTCAAAATTGGAAAATTCTGAGAAGCCCTCCTTTGTGAATTAATATTAGAGCAAAACATTTATATGAACAGTTGGGTAGGAAAGTTTCCACTAAAAAGTGGAATATAAAGGGGGAAAGAAACCCTTATAATCCCACTGTTCTCATTTTTATATATATTTTCAGATTTTTTTTGGCGGGGGGCGGGGGGGTGCTTTAAAAAGTTTGTACTATTAGAAATCGAAATTTTGGTTAAGTCACTATCACTTCGTCTAGGGTTCCTGAAAAGAAGTTTTCTGGAGACATGTTGGGTAAATATTCGCTCCTAAATAGTGGCTGGGTTGAGGGTCTGTAACTCTTAAGACTAAATACACATACATTGACAAGAAGTGTTTTTATTTTTATTACTTTTATTAAGACTTTCACGTGTTTTCTTTAGACTGAGAGTGAAACAGGTTTTTGCGCTAATGAGAAAGGAAAGAACAAGAAAGCAACTGAGGGTGAAACAACTCCCACACATTTCCGGACCCAAACGCCCCTCACTCCCGGATCACCTGAAAGTAATCTCTGGGTTGGCAGGAACCAGAGCTCGCACATGCGCAGTAAAACTCTACGGCAGCCGCCCCGCCTCCGGGTATTAGCCCCGCCCGGATCTCGCTCACCTCGCCCAATTCCGGGGGGACTGTGTTACCGAGACACTGGTCCGACTTCCTTCCTTCCGCCCTCCATTGCTTTTTCCCGAGAAATGGCATCGGGCTTGGGGAGACTGCTTTTGCGGGGGCCTCGCTGCCTCCTGTCACCGGCCACTCCCACACTCGTCCCGCCAGTTCGGGGCATGAAGAAGGGATTCCGTGCCGCCTTCCGCTTCCAGAAGGAGTTAGAGCGATGGCGCCTGCTCCGGTGCCCGCCGCCGCCCGTGCGCCGGTAGGAGGCTCCTCGGAAGGGGTCGGGATGGGCGTCGTGGACCAGACGGCTGCCGGGACGGTTTTTCTCGTTCAAGCGCGCCTGGCTTGAGCCTAGGACGTTTGCCGTAGGGACACCGGTGGAACGTGGACGCGTGGGCTGAGGCCCAGGGAATTCTGCCGCGGGGTGGAGCGCGGGGCTGTGCCCGATGCTTTGGAACTCTTACGTAGAGCCTGTCCACTGAGTTGTGAGAAACGACGCCTGCCGAGGCTAACCCACCTCTGTGTAGGCTTGGGGGTGTAGATTCTCTCGTCATGGCTGAGAGTTCCCGGGTGAGAGAGGGGAGAAACCGTCGCACAGCATTGCAAGAGCCAAAGGAAGGATGTGCAGCTCCACGTCTGTTTGCCAGAACAAAAGGAAAACGGTTGAGCTTTAGCTTTCTTGCCCCGGTCAATCTCGTTTCTTCTCAGTCTTGTTCCAGTAGTGTCTGGCATTAGCGGGCCAAGTCCAGTCGCGTGGCGTGAAGAGACAGCCGCGTAGCTCCCAGTGACGTCTGCTGTGCCTGCGGTCTTGAGTCTTGTTCGCTAACAATGTGACTTTGACGTGTAGTCGCCGCGATGTAAAATAGGACTCCTTCTGTAGGTGTCTGAGTTCCATGTTATTGCTGTTACAACCGATGGAACAGTGATTAGTTTTGAAAATGTAGTGTGAAATTTTGATAACTACTTTAATATTGCTCCCCCCCCCCAAGTTGAACCAACTTACACATCTGTCAGTAGGAATATAGATGTGTGCATATTCCTATACTCTTTCAAAACAATATTGTTATTTTCCTAATAGGCAGAAAATAGTATCTCTTAACTCCCGCTTCTTTGATTACTGAGAGCTTAGTCACTTTTGGCTTTTACAGTTGGGAGAAACTAAGGATTGTGTAAGTTAATGTACATTTTATGACATAACCAAGATCTTTACATTTTCTTATCCATTTTTACTTAAAAGAGTTTTATTTGGATTTCACGGTCTCTTTTTAGAAAGACCTTTTAGCATTCTTGGGAATGTTTATGAACTTTTAATCTACTTGTAATGATATTAGATTATTTAGATGCTAACTTAAGTGGGGGTTTTTAAAACTTAATAAAATATGGGAAGTATAGCATACTTACTGTTTAGAGTTTGAGCCTGTGAAGTTATAACTCCTATTTTGTACCTACATATAAAGCACAATTCCATGGTTATAGCAGAAATAAAGACTCAAAAAGATAGGGTAATGGCTTAATTTCTGATGTTGAAGAACTTTAATTTGGCAGTTGGCTCAAAGGCAAAATGAATCCACCAATATATATAGCAAGGAACCAGGAGTAATCATCTGACTTCAATTTTAACTTTCAGAAAATTGAAGTGTGGTGTTAAAAGGAAACTCAGTCTTTTCTTTATTTCCTTTACGTAAAGTTGCATCTCAGTTAAAGTTTTCACGTTATTGTAGCATCTTATTGCTCTCTTTACTATCTCTTACTGTCTCCTGTTTTACATTTTTAGTTCAGAGAAGCCCAACTGGGATTACCATGCTGAAATACAAGCATTTGGACATCGGTTACAAGAAACCTTTTCCTTAGATCTTCTCAAAACTGCATTTGTTAATACCTGCTATATTAAAAGTGAGGAGGCCAAACGCCAAAACCTTGGAATAGAGAAAGAAGCTGTTCTTCTGAATCTTAAAGACAATGAAGAACTCGCTGAACAGGGGACGTCTTTTTCAAAAACTTGCCTCACACAGTTTCTTGAGGATGCATATCCAGACTTGCCCACTGAAGGCATTAAAAGTCTTGTTGACTTTCTCACCGGTGAGGAAGTGGTATGTCACGTGGCCAGAAACTTGGCTGTGGAGCAGTTAACACTGAGTGCAGAATTTCCAGTTCCCCCACCTGTTTTACAGAAGACTTTCTTTGCAGTGATTGGAGCCCTGCTACAGAGCAGTGGCCCTGAGAGAACTGCTCTTTTCATCAGGGTAGGTAATGCTTAAAGTGCACATGCTAGGACCTGCTTGGGGTGAACAGTAAGGTGTAATTCATTTCTTGAAGGTGATCTGTGGATTTTTCTCCCTACCAAATTCTGAGAAAGACCTAAAGCTTTTTTTTTTTTTTTTAAATGTTTATTTGAGAAAAGAGAGTAGTGTGCACATGTGTGCATGATAGGGGGTGGACAGAGGGAGAGAGTCCTAAGTAGACTCTGCTGAGCATGGAGCCTGGTGCGGAGCTCCATCTCATGATTCTGAGGTTACCTTGAGCTGAAACCAGGAGTCAGAGGCATAACCGGCTGCACCACGCAGGCACCCCCCATATGTGCATTTTAGAAACTGTTCTAGGGAGATGGGATTAGAATAATTCAACTTGTGCTCCCACTGAAAGCTCTAATAATAAACTAAGAAGACCATTTTCCTGTGGGGAAAAATAGGAGGCATAGGTGATCACCCAAAAAAAATCTGGATTTCTTTTTATATTCCTACTAATATCTTAGGTATTCACATTGTTTTTCCTTTACCCTGCAGTTGGTAATTCTATATTGGAAGTAATCCAGTGATCCATACATAGTGTAACTAACTATATGTGTCTCATAAGACAACTCTAGATCTATACATTAGAAAATTCAAAGTCCCCTATTGAGGACCTATAAATTTAAATTTTTTTAAAAATTCCAGTATAATTAACATTCAGTGTTCTGTTAGTTTCAGTGATAAATATTATTTATTGACGAAGCTGAAATAGAGTTCTAGTCCTTGGGCAGGTGTTGTAACGAAATTAACTATTTTGTGAACTAAGGTATTTTTCTTTTTAAAATTTCTCCCCTCATGTCTCCACATTCACCCATCCTTTATTACATGCTGGTTTTGTTAACATGAACTAATTGCAGTATATTGTGACAATTCATGTTCCCATATTTTCTGTCAACACTGGTAATTTTTTTTATTGGCAGATGAATTCTACCTTGAATGGTCATAATGTTTCTATTATTTTTAGTCTTATAAATTGAAAATATTATCATCTTTAATAGTTTTAAAAGAAAGTTATTGTGAAATTACTTAGATGATTTTTTTTAAAATCATGAATTTAGACAGTGAAGTACTATTATAGGAGTTTCTGTGAGAAGTTACCACTATTTATTCATTAATTCGTTTCTTTTAAAAATATTTTTCTTCCTGATAAAAATGTATTTCTAAGGTGTGAGATAAGATTTTACCTTTATGAACTTCAGTGGTGTTTTTTTTTTTTTTCAAGTTTTTATTTAAATTCCATTTAGTTAATGTGTAGTGTAATATTAGTTTCAAGAGTAGAATTTAGTAGGGGCGCCTGGGTGGCTCAGTGGGTTATGCCTCTGCCTTCGGCTCAAGTCATGATCCTAGGATCCCGGAATCGAGCCCCACATCGGGCTCTCTGCTCGGCAGGGAGCGTGCTTCCTCCTCTCTCTCTCTGCCTATTTGTCTGTCAAATAAATAAAATCTTAAAAAAAAAAGAGTAGAATCCAGTGATTTATCACTTACATATAACACACTCATCACAAGTGTATTTGTTAATACCCATCACCCATTTAACCTACTCCCTTGCCTACCTCCTTTCCAGCAGCCCTGTTGGTTCTCTGTAGTTAAGAGTCTGTTTTATGGTTTGCCTCTCTTTTCCCCCTCCGGGTCCATCTGTTTCCTTTCTTAAATTCCACATATGAGTAAAATCATTTTGTATTTGTCTTTTTCTAGCTGACTTATTTCATTTAACATAATACTCTCTAGCTCTACCCATGCCATTGCAAATGGCAAGATTTCATTCTTTTTATGGCTAAGTAATGGTGTGTGTGTGTACACCACTTTATCCGTTCATCAGTTGATGGACATTTGAACTCTTTCTATAATTTGGCTACTGTTGATAATGCTGCTATAAACTTTGGGATGCATGTGTCCTTTTGAATCAGTATTTTTGTATGGTTTGGGTAAACACGTAGTATAATTGCTAAATCACAGGGTAATTCTGTTTTGAGTAGCCTCCGTACTGTTCTCCAGAGTGGCTGCACCAGTTTGCATTCCCACCAGCAATGTAAGAGTGTTCCCCCTTTCTCCAAATCCTTGCCAACTTCTGTAGTTTACTGTGTTGTTAATTTTAACCATTCTGACTGGTGTGAGGTGGTATCTTACAGTTTTGATGTGTCTTTCTTGATGTTAGCATATGTTCATGTGTCTGTATGTCTTTGGAAAAATGCCTGTTAATGTGTTCTGCCCATTTCTTAAATGGATTATTTGTTTTTTATGTGCCGAGTTTGATAAGTTCTTTATAGATTCTGGATACCAACCCTTTATCAGATACATCATTTGCAAATGTCTTTCCCATTCTGAAGGTTGCCTTTTAGTTTTGTTGACTGTTTCCTTTGTTGTGCAGAAGCTTTTTGTCTTGATGAAGTCCTAGTAGTTCATTTTTGCTTTTGTTTCCCTTGCCTCTGGAGATGTGTCTAGTAAGAATTTGCTATAACCTATGTCAGAGAGGTTGCTACCTGTGTTCTCTTCTAGGATTTTGATGGTTTCCTGTTTCACAATTAGGCTTTTATCCATTTTGAATTTACTTTTGTATATGGTATAAGAAAGTGGCTCAGCTTCATTCTTTTGCATGTTGCTGTCCAATTTTCCCAAATTTATTGTCTTTTTTCCAGTGGATATTTTTTCCTGCTTTGTTGAAGATTAGTTGACTGACCATATCTTTTGGGTCCGTTTCTGAGTTTCCATTCTGTTCCATGGATCTATATATGTTTCTGAGCCAGTATCCTACTCCTTTTAAAAATTTATTTATGTATTTATTTCATTATTATTTTTTAAATTTTTATTTAATTTTATTTTGGGGGTGAGGAGGGGCAGAGGGAAAGAGAGATAATCTGAGCTGAGCTGAGCTGAGCTTGATCTTACAACCCTGAGATCTTAACCTGAGCTGAAATCAAGAGTTGGGTGCTTAACTGACTGCACCACCTAGGTGCCCCAGTACCATACTGCCTTGATCACTACAGCCTTGTAATAAAACTTCAAGTCCAGAGCTGTGATGCCTTCAGCTTTGATTTTCTTTTTCAAAACTGCTTTGGCTATCTAGGGTCTTTTGTGGCTCCATATAAATTTTAGGATTGTTTGTTTTAACTGAAAAATGCTGGTGGTATTTTGATAGGGATTACATTGAATATGTAGATGGCTTTGGGTAGTATAGACATCTTAACAGTATTTGATCTTCCAGTCCATAAAATAGAATGTTTTTTTTGTTTCTTTCTGTCATCTTCAGTTTCTTTCATAAGTGTTCTATAGTTTTCAAAGTACAGATCTTTTACCTCTTTGGTTAACTTTATTCCTAGATAGGGGATGTCTGGGTAGTTCAGTTGGTTATGCATCTGCCTTTGGCTCAGGTCATGATCCCAGTGTCCTAGGATCCAGTCCTACATTGGTGCTGCTCCCACTGCTTGTACATGTACTTGCTCTCTTCTTTCTCTCTCTCCGACAAATAAATAAAATCTTTTTAAAAAAAAGTTTATTCCTAGGTATCTTACGGGTTTTGGTGAAATTGTAAATGAGACCTATTCTTTGATTTCTCTTACTGCTGCTTCATTATTGGTGTATAAAAGTGCAACAGATTTCAGGACGTTGATTTTTCATCTTGAGACTTGACAACTTGTATTTCAGTTCTAGCAACTTTTTTGTGGAATCTTTGAGTACTGTTGTCAGAATATCATGTTGTCTGCAGCAACTATGACTTTTGTAAGAAAACTTACATGAAGAATTATATGGATATGAAAAGGAGTAATACATTTTGTTGTTTTCAATTCCCATTAAGTTTTAAATTCTGTTAAAAGTGTGCTTTGATTACAGTCCTTATTTTCTTTATACTACTTTAAATGTATAAATTGTATTTTTATATGCAGGACTTCCTAATTCCTCAGATGACTGGAAAAGAACTTTTTGAGATTTGGAAGATAATAAATCCCATGGGGCTACTGGTAGAAGAACTGAAGAAAAGGAATATTTCACCTCCTGAATCTAGACTTACCAGGCAGTCTGGAAGTACCACAGCTTTGCCAGTGTTTTTTGTTGGCTTATACTGGTTAGTAAAATTTTATTCTTAACTTTATAACATTGATTGGAAGCCTTACAACTGACTTTTCACAGTTCTTAATATAAGCTCTAATTGCATTAACAGATTTAAAAAAATCTCATTCCCATGATTTTTTTTTTTTAAGATTTTGTTTCTTTATTTGACAGAGAGGTCACAAGTAGGCAGAGAGGCAGGCAGAGACAGAGGGGGAAGTAGGCTCCCTGCTGAGCAGAGAGCCCAATGCGGGGCTTGATCCCAGGACCTTGAGATCAGGACCCTGAGATCATGACCTGAGCCGAAGGCAGAGCCACCGAGGCGCCCCACTCTCATTCCCACAATTATCTATTGATTACTTTCCTGCTGGTCAGTCTTAGGGGAAGGTAAATAATCTGTGGTTTGCTAATAGTAGCTTTTGTTAACCAACTGTACATTATAGAATTCCATTCATTTCAGTGAATAAGAATTTCATGTTAATTAAATATTTCTGTAGAAAAATAAAAATTCTGATTCATAAGTGTTAGAGATTTACCCTTAATCCACACTTGTAATAGCTTCAGCTGAGCCTAGGACTAGAAAAAGAAGGGACTAGTTATCCATCAAAATATATAAATCAGCCCACATTGAGAATGTTTTAGTTTTGTTAGTAAACAGTTGGCTTGCCTCACACTGATTGAATATTTAAGAAACCTAGATTAAAATTTAGGTCAGTATTTTTCTGATCTTTATATGATGTAGGATTTTATAGGTTAAAGGCATTGGGAGACATCACAAAGGAGAAAATGGACAATGTTGTAAAAAGTTTCAACTTTAGTTTTAATTGAAATACAAAGCAAAATAATGAGGTACTCTTGCTTATTAACTTGGTAAGTCTTAAGCACATCTTTTATCAGCAGTTCATATATTCCTAGTAGAAGAAAAGAGTGGTACAGTATTTCTGTCAGTAATTTTGACCAGACGCCAAGAGGTTTTAAATTCTTCATATCCTTTGACTTGGTATTCTCACTTTGGGTGTGTCTCTCCAGATTGCATCAAAAATTTGCATATTTGCAAGATATGCATTTGTTGTTTACTCTTCGTACCCCATGCCTAGAACAGTTCCTAGAACATGGTAGTCAGTAAACAGTTGTTGAACTAATATTATTTTTTTCAATTAGAAAATTAGAAATAACTTTGGAATCCAGTAAGAGAAGAATAATAAATGCACATGACAGAATATACTACAACTAGGACAGGTGATTTTTTTTAAGAGACTTTTAGTGACATACAGAAATTTTGAAGAATGGCCTCTTATTTTTAAACAAAGCAGTTTGCCCTACTACTACCAGTGGTTGTCACTGGGTAGTAAAATTATTTAGTTTTTCCCTAGATTTTACATAATGGTATTTTTTAAAAAATCATCAGTGATACACTAAGACCATCATTGGACCAGAAAAAATTCACTCAGATGATTTTCTCATTCCATACTATTACAAATATGTATATGGAGAATTATTACTGTAAAGTTTAACTTATATGATTAATCTTTGTTTCATTTCAAATTACTACCATAGCAAATATTTCTTAGCAAATTCCTTCTGTATTGTTTTTCTTTTTCCTACATAGTTTTGCTCATTTTTCTTTAATTTGGTTCTATTCTTCCTTAGCTTTCAAGTCAACTTCTATTGAATCTGAGCTATTAAGTGGAATTGCTGCTCATGAGATTTTCAGAGATGCTTCTTTTTTTTTAAAGGTTTTATTTATTTATTTGACAGAGACCACAAGTAGGCAGACAGGCAGGCAGAGAGAGGAGGAAGCAGGCTCGCTGCCGAGCAGAGAGCCCGATGCGGGGCTCCATCCCAGGACCCTGATATCATGACCTGAGCTGAAGGCAGAGGCTTTAAACCACTGAGCCACCCAGGCGCCCCCAGAGATGCTTCTTTAGTTAGTAAAGTTTGGGGTCAGGGAATTTCTAGGAAGTAGTTAAATGTTATTGAGAAGTAGCACATCCATGCCACACTTGTTCACTGCACATCCTTTCCTCCTTGTGGGAACAGTTCTACATTTTTGGAGAAGAATTTGCCAGTTTTTTGTAATAGAAATATCAGTATAGCGGGAATACCCATTTTTGTTTAATTTGGCTTAACTAGAATACTGATACCCTTAAGTGTTCACTGTGTGACCTCAGTATCTTTTGGGAATAAATTAGAGTGGATTATAATATATAAAATAATGTTTTAAACCTTAGCAAGTTTTTAAGATCTAAAGCTCTTAATTTAAAGGACAGAACTGATTTCTTACTTGTTTTAAAGTTTAGATGAGAAACCAGAAAGGCAACAATTATTTTCCATAAAACTTTTCTCATATCACAGATTCAGGATGAATTAAAAATAATGTAGTTATATTTTCCATGAACATTTT
Source organism: Mustela putorius furo (assembly GCF_011764305.1). Taxonomy (NCBI): domain Eukaryota; kingdom Metazoa; phylum Chordata; class Mammalia; order Carnivora; family Mustelidae; genus Mustela; species Mustela putorius. The sequence goes on from NW_025421341.1 coordinate 27,196,457, forward strand.
TAATAGTTTCTTATAGCAACATTTGTATATATTCTTTAAATTCCTTCAACAACAACAACAACAGCAGCAGCAGAACAAACTCATATTTACAATGTGCCTTGGTTTTTTTATTTGAAAAATACTGGATCCATCTTGTGAGTTGTTTGTATTTCTATGGAAATGTAAATATTTCTTTTCTAAATACTGCATATGATAAATTTGCAACAAAACTAGTTAATATCCAAAGCTCTTGTGTTATTTCTGGTAGATATTATTGCCAAAGTAAGATTTAGAAGCCATAACTGATTTGTGGACTGTCTTATGATCATGGGTAATTTCAGACTACTCTTGTTTTTTTTCCTAGTGATAAAAAGTTGATTGCAGAAGGACCTGGGGAAACAGTGCTGGTTGCAGAAGAAGAAGCGGCTCGAGTGGCACTTAGGAAACTCTATGGGTTCACTGAGAACAGACGGCCCTGGGACTATTCCAAGCCCAAAGAGAATTTAAGAGTAGAAAAGACTGTCACTGCCAGCTAACCTGTCAAAATTGTTGCAGCCTGAATTTTGTGAGCCAGAGAATGAGATAAATGTTGAAAATGTTCAAAGCTGGATATTTTTCCAAATTGTAAATAAATAGGTCTTATTTCTCATAATGAGTTCCTAAAAATAAATAATATTTATCAGGTCATTGATTTTTGGGGGCAGGTTCAGAAGTCTTAGATGTTTTTTCAGTAAGTTTTTTCTAAAGTCCTTGATTTTGTTATTTCAGTTAACATGTGTAGTTAGATCTATTTTATTTTTGGCTATCTTTGCGGTATCACCATAATTTGAATATATGTTTTACATGAACTTTAATACCAACAAAAAAGGCACTCTTTCTCTAAAGATTTTATTATAGTTTAATTTGATATACCCACGTTGGTGAACTGTTTCCATAGTGGGATTTTAGCTAAAATAGTAATAACCCTCAACCCTTATAAATGTTAAAGTGCAGCTTATCACAATTAGACAGTTATTTACATGATCCCTAGAGTCTGTCTAGTTTTAAAATTCTGTATACCAATTCATAGTTATTCAATTTCTATAAAACAAATAAAAGATAAAGTTTATACTTTTAAAAGAAAAGGAAGTCAAAAGCAGCTAACTGAAAAAGTATGTATTTATCAATGTTATTGGAAAAACAAAGTATCAATTTAGTATTCCATAATTATAATCATAGCCACTGTGTACCAAACACTGTTTTTGGTTTTTTTTAAGTTTTATTTATTTATTTGACTGAGAGATTGAAATCACAAGTAGGCAGAGAGGCAGGCAGAGAGAGAAACAGGGAAGTAGGCTCTCCACTGAGCAGAGAGCCTGATGCGGGGCTCAGTCCCACGCTCCTGAGATCATGACCTGAGCAGAAGGCAGAGGTGTAACCCACTGAGCCACCCAGGCACCCCTCAAGCACTGTTCTAAATTTTATTTTAACACATTCAGTTTCTAGAGAACAAATTTTAACAGTATGCCCTTCTAGTTCTTCAGTCCTTCCTGTTGGATGCAGTATTTCTCCAGCTGCAATTTTTTGTTTGTTTGTTTGTTTCTTTGTTTCTTTTTAGCTTTTTGGCAATAGTGATCATTTTTAGTTTCAGTTCGTCAGTAGTCACTCCCAGGGGCTAATAAGAAAAATGGGACTTGGGAGTTGGGAATAGAAATGTTAGAATTGAGGGCCCTTGTGCTGTAAAATCTTTTTTTTTTTTAAATTGAAATATTTTTATGTTTGAAGAGCTAGCATTAAGGTAAATATCCCGGATGACCCATTCAGGGAAGTTCATTTAATCCCAACTTCCTGAAGCCTGCTTCCTTTTACTGATGGAGATGCTGGTGGTACTCACTGAGGCTGTATTTCCAGATCAGACCATGCTCCTTTGAGCAGGGGTGGCAAAAACAAGACCCCTGGCTGAGTTTTCACAGCTCCCAAATTGCTGCTGGTGACCCATCTTGCTTTCTCAATGCAAGGAGGTGAAAGGCTTGCTGTAAAATCTTTATAAGGGGAAATGAAGAGGACCTTTGGAACCCCTTTCCTGAAACTGGTCAGGGAAGTGGGAGTTTTATCATATGTAAGGGGGCTTTCAATATCCCAAGTGAAGCAGAGGCTGTTTTTAGAGGGGGAAGTTTGAGAACGACCTAACTGGCCAAATTGGTAGGTTAAATGATTTCACCCTTTTTTTTTTTAAGATTTTATTTATTTATTTGACAGAGATCACAAGTAGGCAGGTGGCAGGGTGGGGGGGGGCACCCCGCTGAGCAGAGAGCTTGATGAGGGGCTTGATCCCAGGACCCAGGGATCATGACTTGAGCGGAAGGCAGAGGCCCAACCCTCTGAGCCACTCACGCACTCCAATTTTTGAGAGTTAACTTTCGAGAGTTAACTTTAACTCCTAACACTTGAACTCAGGGATAGAGGGCCAAACCCAGCAGTAAAAAACACCACACTTGTGTGTGTCATCCACAAGGAAACATGATTTGATTTCATGGATGCCAAAGAAGGGATGATACAAAGTTTCTGAGAAGCAAAAGACAGTAAATGTCCTCCAACCACTTACACATCCAGTATATGCAAAATGTCAGATTTCGCATTAGAGTATTACTCTAATTTTATTTTAGATGAACATTTTTTCCAAAGCTCTTGAGAGAATTCATTTGCAAACTTCCTGACAAGTAGTGCTGGTAACGTGATCCCAGGTTTCCCCTGTTCAAGGCATTTTGCAGGACCTTATCCTACAGGGTTGGAGGGGAACTGTCCTCATACTTTGTTTTTTAAGCTCCTGAACCTTGAATGATTCTAGATTTACATGTAGGACAGATCTAGCTCTAGTTCATAAAAGCTACTTTTTGCAAGTAGAGAGATCCAAATGCTTTATGGAGAATGGTTTCAACACATTTCTAAGTAAAGTCTTCTCTGAATTTAAGTTGTACTTTTAAAAAAGTACCCACTAAGCTATGATTGGCTGGAATGCAGAAAATGAAACACATATTTTCTCAGTTCCATATGAAATTGCTTGAAACTTGGAGTCAACCTCTAGGAAACCTTAATTTGCATTATAAGAACCAATAAATACTGTGTGAGTTTGATGTGCGGACAAGAGGAATATAGGTGTAAGAATTTTGTCAAAGGGGTGTTGTGACCAAGAGCATTGAGTGACCCGGTGGAGCACTGCCTCTTGACTAACCTCAGGTTCATGTTGAGAAGACAGTCGTTATGACCATAAGGAAGTTGAAGAAATACAGTAGCACTAATACTTGAGCGTGGCCTCACATCACCGAAAGACGTTTAACTCTTTAATCTTTACTCTGAAATTGACATCCTTTCCCACCATTTCCCACTCACTTTCCCTAAGCCCAAAGTAGAACACTGAGCCAAAAATGCACGATAGATGTCTATAGACTCCATTACATAAACCTTATTCTTTTTAGTCCATACTGCTTTTTTATGATGTGCATATATAAAGCAGGAAACAATATTCTCAAAGTGTTTTATGTGGTCATGAGAAAGTGAATTATTACTAGAAAGTACCTTCCAAGGGGCGCCTGGGTGGCTCAGTGGGTTGGGCCGCTGCTTTCGGCTCAGGTCATGATCTCAGAGTCCTGGGATCGAGTCCCACATCAGGCTCCCTGCTCAGCAGGGAGCCTGCTTCCCTCTCTCTCTCTCTCTGCCTGCCTCTCCATCTACTTGTGATTTCTCTCTGTCAAATAAATAAATAAAATCTTAAAAAAAAAAAAAAAAAAAAAAAAAAAAGAAAGTACCTTCCAAGTAAGAATGGAACAAATAGGGACTGTTTTCGTGTGTGTGAACCTGTTTTAATATTTGGCCACTAGATGGTGTGGTACTCCTACTCAATAGTTTAGTATGCAATGTGCCCATTGTGGGGAGCACTTTTCTCCCTATACAGGAAGGACAGACATTTAGGGCAAAGGATTACAGTGAAAAATGATTTCCTGAGGCCTGTTAGAGCTCTGACAGCCTATGAACGTGGGTGCAGAAACTAGCTCACCTTATCCCGTAAGAGGTTGAGTCTGATATGTGAACAATTTACTGATGATGCCAAGGTATGGATGTTTGAGCTCTTTCATATTTTCTGAAAAGAGGGAAAGTTGTAGGGTTGCCATAGATTAAACTTTTAAAGACGTTATTGGCCCCTTCTTGCTATTCTTTTCTTCTTTTTTTCTTTTTCTTTCTTTCTTCTTTTTTTTTTTTTTTTTTTTGTGATGGAGAAGATGCACTGCAGACTCAAGGGCATCTTGAAGCTTTTAGCCAGCAGCCAGCAGTGGACATTTCTTCCCATGTGGGGAACCAGATCTCCCTGGCTGAGGGGTGCCCACTGAGGAGGCCCAGCTGGCAGCCTGTAAGCAACGTCTGTATCCCTAAGCCCACTTGGTTCTCTCCTCCCTTCAGTTGACTCTGGTGTCATCTACAAATCTAGTTTGTAAAGCCCCTCTACCATTGTCCCTGAGGAGCCAAGCTGAGGCTTGTAAATTTGGTTGGCTATCAGAGCACTTGGAAGCCATGGTTCTCTCTGTAGAATACCAAGAATGACTGTTAGATTAGATTTCATCTGGCAAACTAGCAGGAGAAAATTCATGCAATCAAATATTGTAACCACAAGCACACATGCCCCTGAAAAAAGAGCAGTTTGACATTGGTAGAGGCTGTGCCTTCCATAGCATTCGTTTGTTCTTGATCAGGTCTCTCGTTGTCTGTTAGTGCTCACTCACAGCAAGACTAAGAGTTTCAAGAAAACTTTCTGGGAGAAAAGCAATTAAGAGAATTAAAAACATTGATGTATTCTCCCTTCAACTGAGGAAGAACTCCATTATTTGATTGTTTGCGGAGTATCTTTTTACCACATCTGTTATGTATCAGAATCATCAAATGAACTAATGAGTTTATACTAATGAGTTTTGCAGAAGAGATGAGTAATGAGGTCATTGAGTGCTAGAGAAGAATATTTCTAATCAGAGCAATTGCCTGACTTTCTGAAGACAATTCCTCTATGTACATTATTGATCAGCAAGACAACAAATCAGGGACAGAGATATATAGTTAATAAGACAAATACAGTAACAAATCAGGGACAGAGATATATAGTTAATAAGACAAATACAGTAAAATAAAATCAGCTGATCATCCTCAGATTAACCAACCTGATGATGTCTCTGGGTCTCCTGACAGCCTGCCTCCGGGACCGAGCTGTGCGTGCTGGCATTGTTCCCTGGTCTATGAAGGACAAGCACAAAGGCTGGCTACCCTTCTTTTCACCTTTGGTGGCTGGGATTAGAAACTTCAGCTGAAGGGGAGGTATAGTGCTGAGAAATTTAAAAATTCACTTCCATTTCGGTACCTCCTATTCAGTAATTTAATCTCAAACACTAATAATGTATCTGCTATCATATAAAAGCAATTTAAAAAAAATCGTATTTATTTGACAGACCCCCTGAGAGAGGGAATACAAACAAGGGGAGTAGGAGAGGGAGAAGCAGGCTCCCCCCTGAGCAGGGAGCCCGATGCTGGGCTTGATACCAGGACCTGGGATCATGACCTGAGCCAAAGGCAGCCGCTTAACGACTGAGCCACCCAGGCACCCCATAAACAGTGATTTCTCATAGCAAATTTTTCCTTTAAATCACATCTGTCTCCTTTTTTTCTCCAAGATTTGGGAGAGAGTCAAAGGGGCAGTTGGGGAAACTCAGAATAAACGGGCTATAGAGCCAGTAGTGTCTTCCACTCTTGGGTGGCCTGAAGTGGGTTCTTGGTGGGACACGGGGTCTTTCAGTGGTCATGAGAGGCCAAGGCCTGAGACATCTTCTGCCAGTTAGTTGACTCGGTCGGTGCCTTTCCCCAGACAGCCACCAAAGACCAGCCCTCGGAAGTGGTGTTAGCTGCTCTGCTGGCTCAGGGCAAATCCCTGCTCCACTTCAATTTCTTAGACCCCTGAATGTGGAGCTCATGGGTCATTCAGTTTTTCACTTTCAGAAAAGCAGAGTTCCTGGGACAAAAGTCACTCCCTGTGTCTTAGGATTGGCATTATTTTCAAGTTATTTGTCATCTCCTTTTTAGGACAAAGACTCAAAGGCCAGTAAGACCTAGAGCTTTCGACTTATTTGGGTCAGTGCCTACTCTTATTCTGGCAGAATGGAAGAATCCTCATTTCATTAAGTGTCAAAAGAGTGATTTTACTGGTTGTTGGCCTCGGTTCTGTAAGTCTACCATTTTGTTACTTCGGGAAAATTGCAGCTTGTCTCCTACCCAAACTCAATGTGACATGTAATCTATGTGATAAATTGTTTGCTCAAATGTCTACATGCATAGCAAATAAAGATTCTGACACCCAATTCCAATGTGTGGGGTGCCCCCCACCTGCATCACCAATGCTGACACCAGCTGGATATCCTTCAATTGAATTCAATTCTAACACCATCTACTGAGAGGGAGTATCACATCTCACTGGTTAAGGGCTCGGGCCCAAAAGGCTTCCCCTCCCCGACCTACTTCAGATGCCAGTTGGCACCCAGGTTGTCACCTCTCCTTCTGACCGTTAGGCTATAAATGAGAGGTCCCCAGAACCCCTCCTCAGCTTCTGTTAACTTGCTAGAGTGACTCACAGAACTCAGAGAAACATCTTGCTTACTGTATTGCTGGTTTGTAAAAGGATGTAACTCAGGAACAGCCAGATGGAAGAGATGCATAGGGCAAGGTCTGGGGAAGGGCGAGGAGCTTCCCTGCCCTCCTAGTGCACCACTCACACAAAGCCCCGGGCGCTCATTGACCCAGAAGCTCTCAGAACCTGTCCTTTGGATTTTTATGAAGGCTTCATTACAAAGATAGTCAGTTAAGTCATTTGGCCACAGGCCATGATTCAACTTAAAGCCAGTCTCCCCTCCCTAGGGGTCAGTGGGGGTGGAGCTGAAAGTTTCATATGGTGGGGTCTCCTAGCAACCAGCAACCAGCCTCCAATCTGTAGCCATCAAAGCTCTCAGGTCTCTCTTTGGAGGATACCCAGGCCAGCCCACCAGATCCAGCCCTGGCTGGCAGTCCAGATTACTGCAGGTCTGCCTTCTGCAGAAATAATGCACATTTGTGTAGGTTAGGGCTTAGAATTAGGTAGATGTCTTGTAACCTCAAGGGCTCCCTCCCATGACTCCACCTCTCTGGATGCTTGCATTATTTGGCCAAATGTTACCTCATTAACATAACAAAAGCTCTTTATAGCTATCACTTTGTAAATTCCAAGGGTTTGGGGAGCCCTGTGCCAGAAATGTGGATGAAAACCAAATATATATATCTCTTATTATAAATCACAGTGTCAGGGCACCTGGGTGGCCCAGTCAGTTAGGTATCTGACTTCATCAGGTAATGGTCTCAGGGTCCTGGGATTAAGTCCAGTGTGTGGCTCTGTGCTCAGTGGGGAGTCAGCTTGTCCTTCTCCCTCTGTTCACCCCACCTTATGCTCTCTCTCAAATAAAATCCTTTTTTTTTTTCCAAGATTTTATTTATTTGACACAGAGAGAGAGTACAAGTAGGGGAAGCAACAGGGGGAGGGAGAAGTAGGCTCCCACCAAGCAAAGAGCCCGGCATGGGGCTCGATCCCAGGACCCCGGGTTAATAGATGCTTAACCCACTGAGCCACCCAGGCACCCTTCAAATAAATAAAATCTAAAAAAAAAGAAAAAAATCACAGTATCACAGAAAATGTGAACTTTATGACAGATCTGCAATTTTTTAAATTTATTTTTTATTATTTTTATTTTTTTAAAAGATTTTTATTTATTTGACACAGAGAGAGAGAGAGATCACAAGGAGGCAGGCAGAGAGAGAGGGGGAAGCAGGGAAGCAGGGGGAAGATTTGGTGGGCTGAGATCATGACCTGAGCTGAAGAGAGAGGCCCAACCCACTGAGTCACCCAGGTGCCCCAGGTCTGCAATTTTTTGTCTCCATATCTTGAATTTATTTCAGTTTCCCTCAAGTAAAGGAGTTTCTCTAAATTTTATCTTTTTGAAGATAAGACCTATAGACTCATTGACTGAAGTGTATCAAAAGATAAAAGTTGAATTCTGTAAAAGTAAGAAGTTGAGAACTTTCCTCTAGTCCAGAGATTATCAACAGGTTCTAGAGGCTACTAGAGTCAAGTCAGAATATGAGTGCTGATGGGTAAGAGAGGGTAAAGATGAGCTGGGAAGATCAAGTGAAACAGAAGAAACATAGTCTAGGAATCTTGATTCTACAATTCTTCCATGAGATTCTTCCAAGGTCTATATATCATAAATTTGAAACTTTACTATCTAAAATACTAAAGAGGCATTCAGAAATGGCACCAGATACTTCAAATTTTAATGTGCTCAGTAAAATGCGACCCGTTTCTATTTTGGAGGAGTAGACATATCTGTAACACATAACAGGGCCACACTCAACTAGATGATATTAGAAAAGCAAACCCTTGGGGATACCTGGGTGGCTCAGCCAGTTGGGTATCTGACTCTTGATTTCATAGCTCAAGTCTTGATCTCAGGGTCACGAGTTTGAGCACTGCACTGGGCTCCACCCTGGGTGGGGTCAGGGGAAGCAAAGCAAACTCTCTGGTATTTTCCGTGGTGAGCACTGTGGAAGCCAAGAGCTTAGGGATCTAGTCTTGGTCCTGCAGCCACTTCTAGACTTCTCTCTTATGGACTTATGCCCACTTGGTTCTACTTGTGTATCTTGTAAGTACACTTAATACAGGTTACGGATTTGGTCAGCTAGAATTCACTCTCTCCCTTCCATGATTAACTTATCTATGGAAAGGACATATTTATCTCTGTACCCCCTAATGCTTGGTACCCAGTAGGTACCCAAATGAATAAATGGAGTGTATAATTCTTGGATTACTGCTAACACTATTTCTATCTTAAACTATTCAAAATAATGTAACAGAATGGGACAAGAAAATGAGTAAAACTGGCTGTAAAAGCATTAATAACTATACTAGCATGTTTCTAGAGTAAAAGTAGTTTGTGTTAACCCTTCAAAATAAATTTCTGGCATTTACCCTTTTAAAGTAATTAATTAATTAGACAGAGAGAGAGCCCAAGTAGGCAGAGGGGCAGGCAGAGAGAGAGGAGGAAGCAGGCTCTTCATGGAGCAGAAAGCCCGATACGGGGCTCGATCCCAGGGTCCTGGGATCATGACCTGAGCCGAAGGCAGGGGCTTTAACTCACTGAGCCACCCAGGCGCCTCTGGCATTTACTCTTAATTAAGGAAAGCAATTCTCATCCTTTTTCTTTCTCTCTTGGCTAACCAAAGTATCCCCACTTAAATAGTTGCAAACAGCAGAGCTCAGCCCACTTGACAAATAAGAATCACCAATGGCAAATTGTTGGAGTGTTGGATGTAAAGTTTTAATGTATAAAGAAGGATGAGTAGAGCTCATGGATTAAAAAAAAAAGTTTTAAAATTTTGATACATATTTTAAACCAATTCTGGTATTAGGTGATTCAAGCCTTTAGGAGATTAGAAAAGTAACAAAAATGACAACAAACCAGGCAAATAAAAAATTATGAGGAATTGTGAGGAGGTCTGCAAAAACAAAACAAAATAAAACAAAAAATCTTGCCCTATCAGGAAACAAACACTCCGGCCCATCACTGAAATTGTAACTTGCACGGTTCACTCCGAGTTCAAAGTGTCTCAGGACCCAGCACCTTCCCTGTGCGCTTGCCATAGAAAAGCCTACTCTTTGCTGGGAATACTTGTGAATCCTGCCCTTAGCGAGCCACTGCTGAGATGAGGGCTGGGATTGCACCCTCTAGTGCTCAGCAGTGACTTAGAAGGGGTGGTGAAGCAAGGAACAGTGTCTGATTGCCAGGGTTAGAGGAAAAAAAAAGGTGGGAGGCTGTAGATTTTCTGCTACTTGCCTGAGTACAAAGATTTAGTAGAAGAAGTTAAAGGATTTTTTTAAAATTAACATATAATGTATTATTTGCCCCAAGGGTACAGGTCTGTGAATCATCAGTCTTACACAATTCCCAGCACTCACCATAGCACACACCCTCCCCAGTGTCCACCACCCAGCCACCCTATCCTTACCCCTCAACCACCCAGGAACCTTTTGTTTCCTGAGATGAAGAGTCTCTAATGGTTTGTCTCCCTCTTGATCCCATCTTGTTTCATTTTCTTCCCCTTGAAGTTAAAGTATTTTTAAAAGGCTCTGTTTCTTTTGTTGTATTTTCAATCACAGAGAAACGGCATTTTTTTTTTTTACTACTCATAACACTTTATTTTTTACTTTGTACAAAATACAAAAATGCAAATCCAAAGAGTACAGAGCAGTAGTGACAGGCACACTGCAGAACAGCAAACCTTGTCTAGCAAGACATTCTTTTTTTAGACTTTATTTTAGTGAATACATGCATTATAGAAAAACAACAACGACAACAACAAAAACACCCAAAGAGGCTAGAGATTTTACTATTTCTACCCCCGAAATAATGCTTACTATCAAGACTTTGGATGAGACCAAAACAAAAGAATTTAAAAAGGCCAATAATATTTTTTTCATAAAAAAGTAAAAGCTACCATAAAATGTGTTTTTGTGTTTTTTATTTTTTATTTTTTTAATTTTTTCCCCCATCACACTGATTCAATTTCTTCCGAAATGCCACACGTGTAAACAAAACAAAACTCCTGAACTGGACAGTAAATACTCAAGAGGGTTAGCTCAGTAGTTTAAAGGATTTTTTTTAGACATTTTGAAGCCTTTCTATTCACCTGTCAGTACAGTGCTCCAGCCATCCTGCCCCTTTTCCCTTTGATATATATCCCAGAACAGAAATGCTTGCATCATTGAGTCTCTGTTCCTAAGAACTAGTTTTGAAAAAGAAAGTAATGTACAAAAATATTTAACAGAACTATGAAAGATGTAGGAAAGGAGTCTTATTTTCATTGCAAAGGAGCCTTAGCTTTGCCTGGTTTCTCCTGCACACTCTTCAGGGTTTGTGTATCTGCCCCATGAATAACACAGCACCTACAGAATTAGAAAGAAACAAGGCACAACTCTATAAAAAACATTTCTTAAAATAAGATATAAAGTGTGTTTAAGGGATAGTCCCTAGGCTGCGATTAATTGTTCTCAAGCAGTGCTATCCAATAGAATTTTCTGCAATGATGGAAACGTCTTTATTTCCATTGTTCGATAGAGTAGCCACTAGTCACATGTGGCCATGGAGCCCTTGAAACATGGCTAGTCTAGGAAACTGAATCTTAAATTATATTTCATTTTCATTATTGAAAGTTAAGGTTAAACAACCATGTGTGGCTTGCGGCTCCCATATTGGACTTTTGTGCAGGAGCACACGAATTATGACATTAAAGATACAAGACAAAAGGATAAGGAACTAGCCTGTGTTACTGATTAAAAAAAAAGAGTAAATGCTGAAATGTATGAGTTTCTACCCTGCACCAGTGTGAAGCCAACCTCTCCACAAAGACAATGTCACTTATTCTTCATAAGTGTACTGAAAGGTAAGAACTATTGTTGTCCACATTTTAAAGATGAAGCTAAAAAAACAGAGCTAACATTGAGCCCACGACTTGGGGAGCCAGTCTGTTATCAAATTAACAGCTCTCAGGCTATAGCAATAGAGGGGGCTTCCAGAGGTTGAGGACACATAGTTTCTTATAAAATTTAACTACTGTACTTACAAAAATGTGGACAAAAAAATCAATAGCTGTCAAAAGTCCCCAAAAGGGCTGCTGTTTAAGAGATTCTATCACACTCTGTAAACACAGCCCTGGTTTTTTTAATCTCTTCAAGGTGGGTGGTCTATTACTCAAAGTGTTTGCAACTGTTGACACAAGGGAGACGGATTAAGAGAAGCAAGGCTGGGTTTCCCTATGATTCCGCATCCCTTTCTGAATTCTAACAGCTCGCGAAGGATGAGGACGGAAGAGAGGAGTCGCTTACCTGTAGGATTATGTCGGATGAAAAACAGAAAAGGTCTGTCTACGATAAACCAGGGAGGTGACGACCTTGCAATTAGAATCGCAGCTACGGGGAGAAAAAGAAAATGTGTTGTACACCCCGCGTGAGGCCAGCAAGGATCCTCGATGCTGGAGTTCGAGGACACAATGGCACAATGCCTGTCCCATAGGCTGGCCAGGTCAGATTGGCCCAATGGTCCTCATTTATTGAACCCCTACCATGGGCCAGGCCCTTTCCACTCCATGTCTCATTCAGTCCATACAAATACCACCTTCTTTAATCAATGTACTCACACCATAGGGTTGTTAGGAGGATTAAATGACCTAAACATTATGAGCTTGGAGAACAGTGTTTGTCACTTAACACCTAGTGCATACTCACTGTTATTATTAGCTGTTTTTTATTTATACCGTCTGCCTTGCCAATGAAGCCTCCCTGGTCCTTTTCGCTCAGCCAAAGCTTTCTTATACATCAAGGCCCAGCTGTGTTTTCAACCATTTTGTCTGTGCCTTTTCCTCAAGTGGGTCCCCTCTGCACAGTAACGGAGACCTCTCCTCTGGGACCCCTACCCCACGCTGCTGTAGCCGCTGGACTCAGAAAGCAAACTTCCATAGCCCACCGCCCTAGACATGGTTGCTCTGCCATGCTTCCCCATGGCGGCTTCAATTTCATAAGCCTGTGACAGGGCCTTGTGGGAAGAAGGTAGGTGTTGGGATAAAACTACCACTCTTTCAGCAATGGCCCAGTTCTTTTCCTCAAACCCCAGGAAGTACCAATGACTCGGGCTTGATGTTGCAAAGGAACCATCTACAGCTAAATCTGGGGTTACTGAAAAGCAATCAGGAGTTAGCAGGTCTGGGCTAAACTGTAAAATCCCTATGTTGAGGCCCTAAACCCCAAGGTATTTAAGTTTGAATGAGGGCACAAAGGCGGGGCCCTGATCCAATAGGACTGGTGTCCTTTTAAGGAGAGAAGAAGACACACGGGATATTGGTGCTCGGGGCGAAGGCCACGTGAGGACATAGGGAGAAAGCAACCCTTGGCAAGCCACAGAGCAAGGCCTCAGGAGAAACAAGCCCTTGATCTTGGCCTTCCAGTCTCCAGAACTGATATAAACTTCTGCAGCATAAGCCCCCCTGCCCCATCTGTGGTCCCGTGCTACAAGCAGCCCTAGGAACTAAGCCAGCAGTGCTGGCTTCCTGGGCACATGGCCTGCTGGTCACACTCACGAGAGGCCCACACTTGGTTCAGTGCTCGGCTACTGCTGTCTTCAAATTCTTAATAAGTATTCAGTGAGGGCTCCATCTCTATAGCGCCCTGCAAATTACGGAGCCAGTCCCGATAATTACACGAATTGGCAAAATTGGTCAATAATGGCAAAATCCAGCTCTCACTTACAAGTACCTCCTAGAAGAGACAAAAGGCATCTGAGAAATTTGAAGCGCTCATATTCTAGGTCTTTGTTTTTAATGTTATTTTAAAGGATTACAAATTAAATGTTTATTCTAGAAAGGCCATAAAGTGTCTATTTGGAGCATAAATGGTACTTTTTATGACCAGAAATATGTGACCCAGTTACAAGCAGAGCTGGGATATTCCCTTTATGAGTTCAGAGCTTGGCCAGATCCACCCAATCTCAGTTGGATAATTAGGGGCTACGAAAACCAACCTAAGATTGTTCTATTTTCTCCTTCGTTATGTAAACCACAAGGAGAAAGCAGATGTAGATGTTCTACTTATCAAAGGGGGTGGCCCAGCAATCCTGCCGTAATTCCACAGCTGCTCGCTCCTTCTTCGCTTTGTCCCAGATAGACCTGCCTAGTCCCTATCAGTAGTTGCTATTATTTTAGGTTGCAATCTGAAGATTGGGCTTTTCTGCCAATAAGAAGCGAGAATATGCTTTAACCTTCCGAGGGCAGGGGTCAGCAAACCCCTGCCTTCAGGCAGAGTCTGAGAGAGTCAGATCCTGCTTTTATAAATAAAGCTTTATTGGAGCACAGCCACGTCCACTGGCTCCGATCAGCTCTGTGGCTTTCCCGCTACAGCGGCAGCTTTCCTGTTACAGTGGCAGAGTTGAGAAGCTCGGGTGGAGATAGTACCAGCCACAAAGCAGAAAATACACACTATTAACCTCTTTACAGAGAAAGCTTGCCAACTCTTGTCCTGGAGGAATGTCTCATACTGAGGGGCTTTGCTTAATGGAACAGACTCTGAGCCTTTAGAAGACATGTCCTCATTCTCTCTAAATTCACCCTTGTCACCCGGGGTGGGGCAATCCCCAGTTCCGGGCTGGGGGTACTGGGTTTGCTACCAGTTGGCTAAGTGTCTGCGCAAGGGATAGCACACTCCCGCCCCCGCTACGTCAAGGACCGTTCTGGCTCCTGACCCAGTTCTTACTTGTTGCTGCTGAAGCTTTGGTCCCATCTTCGCTGACTTCAATTTTTGCTTTCTGCAAGATGTGAGAAACATGCAGGTTTTCTGACCCTGTTTCCAGAAAATAAAACAAACACAGCATTTATCTGATACACAGGCCATCCATTTGGCTCAGAAAGTAACTTCAAATCCTTGGCAAATTCTAGTTCTTAAAAGGTGTCAGGAGAAGTGACCTCTTACAGTCCGGTGATTGAAGGCTGTTGGGTGACGGTCACCTGCCGTGAATTTCAGTCTCTGTTAAGTGAACTGTGATATCACTTCTGAGGAGGGATTCACCGCCCCTGAATGTGTTAGTACCTCTATCAGTTCAACTCTCATCACTCAGCATTGCATAAAAAAATAAAAAGAGCGGAGCTTTAGTAAAGAAGTCCAGTTTTCCAGAAGAAGCAAGGCAACAATATGGTTTGTAAGGGACAAAATGTCAGATCCAGAAAGAATTTCAGATGGCATTTATGGAAGGGGAAACCGAGGCCCAGAGGGTTAAGAAATCTGCTCTCAGATCATATAGTTGGTGAGTGGTTTTTCACAGCAAAAGCCAGTATCTCACTGCCGTATTAGTGAGAAGAGTGCTGAGTGTAAGAAGAGTTCAGAACCAGACTCAGAATGGCAATTGTGTCTCTGGAACCTTCTAGTGAACCCATTTTCCTTCTCAGCAAAACCTTATCATTCCAGCAATACCCACTGGCCACAGCATTGTAGGAGAATGCAAACAGAAGTGAACGGTAGCCTTGATGGGACACAGGTCTGGAAGCAAACTGAAAAAGTGCTTTCCAGGTCACCCGGTTTTCAACTGTCTGCACAGATGCTGGGCTCTAATATGACCAATGGAGAATGAGAGGGATGTCTTCAGGACAAAAGTCACCAGCAGGTTAACCATAACATCTAGGAGAATTTCAGGCACCGGGTTTTCCCTCTGAGCACCTGTGAACTACCCTGCCAGTGTAGATGGAGGGCCATAGAAGAGAACCCTGGAGGGGAACGTGCAGGCTCAAACAATGCCCTCTAATGTCACTGGACTGAAGAATCCTATTAAAATGATTCACCAGTATGTCTGGGTGAGACCCAAGACTGTGCCCCTCAGACAAGCTGTCAGGTGATACTCAGGCTGCCGTACCTGGGATGCACTGGGTTATCCAAGGATCAAAGGGCGTCAGAATATCCCTACAGCTGCAAGTTCACCAGGGATGTCATGTGTAGCCCCAGAATGGGCACCCAGGTGCTCACCTGCAGGCCATCGAGCTCAGTAATGAACTTCTCAAGGGGAAAAACACAAAAGGAGCATAAATAATGTTTAGGCCATGACTTCTCTTTGGAAGGAGGTTGCTGTGCTCCACATTAAAAGGACCAAGAGCGGAGTTATATTCAACAGGAATATAGCTCTAGGAAAAGGTACATATATTGGCAAATGTAGTGACAGAATATCAGCTGTGTCCTAGATGCTTTGGCAAAGAAAGGTTCCAGACAGACCCCTCTGAATTTATACTGTTTCGGATTAACGAGCATTAAATGCCAAAATACACATCTGGATATAGTGCATGCCTCTTGTTGCTAGATGGAAGCAAGGATCTGAGAGTTTAAAAATCTTCATTTTCCAAACACAGGGAGATCGTTTGCGTTTGAAAAAGAAAGACTGATATCTAATTAAGAGCTACATTTGTAAGTATTAAAGATGATACACGAAGGTCTTCTGGAACTGCAGAGTCACCTGGGCCTCCCATGAAATGTACACATGAAACACGGGGATGAATGATTTCTGTTGACTGAGGATGAACAGCATCATTTGGTGATAAATCAGAGTAAATTGTGGGGAATTTCAGGGCAATACACTCCTAATTTTGATCTTTTCTTTTGTTCTTTTTTAAATTTTAAAGATGGATTTATTTATTTGAGAGAGAGAAAGAAAGAGCAGGGGGAGGGGCAGAGGGGGAGAGAGAGAATCCTAAGTAGACTCCCAGCTAAGTGCAGAGCCCAACACGGGGCTTGATCCCACGACCCTGAGATCATGACCTGAGTCAAAATCAAGAGCCAGGCACTTGGTGGACTGAGCCCCTCAAGCGCCCCTGATCTTTTCTTTCCGAACAAATCAGAGACCCAGTGTGTAACACAGTCTCCAAGTTTAAGAAGAAGTTTTAAATTGAACATACTTGTTATTTTTGCAAAATTTGCTTTCAATGGCTCGAACATCTCAGTGATGCCAAGAGCTTTCAGCGGCTCCTTCAGGTCTGTCTGTGCTACAGCTGTGAACCTGGCAGGAAAAGAGAAAATGAGGGAAAATCATCATACCATAAACGATGTAAAACGATATTATCAGTGCCGGTGCAGAAGGCTTGGTAAACGGATTCTTTGTTAAGTATGCTCTGGACACCAATCTAAACTGTATCTGAAACTATAGTTCCAAGATTGAAGCAGAGAACGACTCCTCTCTCAAACACTCAGCAGGCGAAAGGAGCAGGACCCCGTAACGGCAAACGAGGGTGGTCTCACCCTCACGTGCTGCAGGCTCCCCCATTCCAGTTCTTAGGGAAGAAGCACTGCGGAAGCACTTTCCCTCACGCTCATGGGAGGATATCCAGAATAGTGACAGGATTATCTACAGGTTTTCCCCATTTCCAACCAACCAAACATCATGGTGGCTGCCGCACTGGGGATGGTCGAAAGAGAGGAGACACATTCCTGCTCCTTCTTGAGGGGATTCTGAAAGCGTTTTACTAGGAAAGTATGAACTAACAACAGGAATTGGTGACAATGCAATCTATTTGGGTGTCACAAGAGTTTCTTGCGACCTGTCTGGCCTTAGAGTCACACTTACGTAAATGTCAGCTATAAATCTATCATCAGAGGAAGGTTTTTTTTTTTTTAGGCTTTCTCCCATGTGGTGGAAGAGCAATCAGGGTAGACGAGCAGATTTTCATCACAGATGGGCTCTAATGATAATTTACCATTATAATTGTGCTCTACCTATAATGTCATAAACCTTACTCATTTATAGCAAGCACTGCCTACATAGAGGCACCCTTCACATTAAAAAAATTCCTAGGAGGATTACTAATACTTATTATGAATGGACTCCTTGGATTATCCTTAACTCAGTGACCAGAGAAGTAAAAGCTATTAGAACTGGAAGGTGTCGTTCCCCCCCTGAGACATGGCTGCTAAAAAAGCTCCGGGAACTGGTGGCACGATCACAGACAAGGGAGGTTCACTGCCTCTTTCACAGGTCTGGGTATTAGGCATTCTCTCACCTGTTAGAAATTTGGGATTCAGGCAGAATTTGGGAGGACGGTGCAAGAAAGAACTGCCAATGTGTGATACTAATGTAAGAATTCTGCCTGGATGGTTTCAAAACGTTTCCTTACCCCCTAGCTTTTGGACCTTGGTCTTCAGGAACTTCCAGCTAAAACTTAAAAAGACTAAAATGAAACTCCTTATCAAAACACGACCAACCTTTCCTGTATGGTTATACATGTGTTTTTCAGTCTTTTGGACAAAATTAAGTAAGTTAAAAGCCCTCAAAATGGTACTAAGGAGCTTGAGGTCTTCTGGAGACTCAGAGGTGAGGCTGCCTCCTTTGCTCCCCTCCTGATGATCATTATCCTGCCGCATGAGAGGCACAGGAACTGGAGGGGGCATGGGGAAGCTTCCGCAAAAGCAGAGCCTTGTATTTCCACCATGCAACTTCTGAAAAGTAAATCAGGCTTTAGGATTTAGGCTGTGCCATTTCCTAGCTTCATGCTGTCTGGTATTTGACACAACCGCTCCAGGGACGGAGTACTCCCAATGTCTTCCCTTCAGGGAGAGGGACCACTTACTTGGGCAAGATGACCTGCACCCTCTTGGGCACCATGGTGCTCATCCAGCTGTCTATGGTCTTGGTGCTGATGTGAGGGATGATGGCCGACAACGGGGTAGAGCTCTCGGTTGGCAAGGCGATCAGCATGCTGATGCTTTCCCCGTGGTAGGGCAGTTCGATGAAGTTGTACCATAAATCATTGGGGGTGCTTGTAGACCCTAAAGAAATCAGAGGCAGGTTCAGGGTATCCCTGATGACTTCTAGAAGTGGCCTGAATGTTTGCTGACCACATGGGTAGTAGCTTCAGAGGGAAGAGGTCAATTCAGTTTGAAAACTTCTCTTTTCTAAATATAGTTTCTTTAAAAGGACAAAGATAAAGACAATTATTTCTTCTTTCCCTGGTAAAGAATTCTTTCTTCAATTTAGACATGTCTTAACAAAATGCCTTTGGCGTCACTAAAATAACATTAATTCTGTTGAGTTGAATTGAACGAGATCATGAGGCACTTAGAATACAGTGCTTTGCAAGAAGCTGGCCCTTATCATGTGAATAAAGGAATGAATTTGAGCTGCCTGAGAATTGCTCTTTTGGCTGAGCCTATGTGAGCATGTGAAGAGAGGAGAAAGGGATGAACGGCTCCATTGTTTAGGGCCCACCCCAACCATTTCAACACATTCAGAAGCTGCAGCGCCCCACTAAGTAGTATTATAAGGGCCTATTTAGCCAGAGCGACTCCATCTTGGTTAAAAGCCATTTTGTTGTTTGTGCAGTAAAACTTAAACTGACCCTGCCCCACCCCCCACAGAGGAACCTACTTAGAAACAAGTCTGAGAAACCAGTAAAATATGGTCGGCCAGTTCCTAATAACAGAGCCCAGAATACAAGGAGGAGTTGGGCCAGGTGAAAACATCCAATCAGTAAAGCAGACATACTCTCTCCCTAACCACCAAAGAATGTAAATCCCCGCCTTTTGGGCGCCAAACTTGAGCGCCAATTCTGACCAGAGTAATAGGTTAGTTCAAACAGCTACTAAAGGGTAAATTGTAATTCGATTAGCTACCTGCGTGTGGCCTAACATGACTATGCAATGTTACAATCTCATTGGCCACCTATGTGTGGCCAGGCTTTTACTCTATAAAAGTTAGTCTGTGAGGCTGGGAGGGGTCGCTGTCTTTGGAGGCGGCCCTGACCGGTCGGTCAGTCAATTCTTAAGCCTGAAAGCTGGGGGTGGTTGCTCTCTTTGGAGACGGCCCTGGCCGGTCAGGTTAGCATAGGATAAAGCTTAGCATAACTTTAACTTGTTTCAGTCTCGTTCCCCTGGCCAATCAGTCTGACTTCTAATACTTGGCATAAAATAAAGCAGTCCTATTTCATAGACCAGGAGGCTACAATTAGAGAAAGTAAGTAACTTGCCTAGAGACACGTGGGCTAAGAAGTGGAACACCAGGACTTGGATTCAGTATGTCTAACGCCAACAGTGACCTTCTGGGTCCACTACCCCAGTCCCTCCTCACACTTCACCCACTCCAGTAACCATCCTTACGGCTTTTAGATACCTTATGGTATCTGTACTTCCTAATTAAAAACCTGACAACGATTTAGACCTGCACTTCTCAAAATGGCGGCTGTCTGGAGAACAGATGCCCAGGAGACCTGCATGTCGCCCAGGAGACAAACAGATTCCATGCCCCAGTGAGTTTAGGAAACACTGGATTGATTCTTCTTGCAGATTCGTAATATATACCAGTGCTGTCAAGGCTCTGAGACGGTTCTGAAGGAAAGCTGTTTGGCTATCCCCAGGTTTCCTGAACTCATTTGATCCGAGAACCCTTTCATCCCATGTAAAACATTCAAAACATTCAGCAGCTGAGCAGCACAGCTGCGCACTGACTGATGGGAGCTGGTGTTACTGAGCTCAGGAAGGCACCAGCTGGAAGCCCAGCTCAGGGGCCCGGGGCCCACGGAGGCCACTGACTCCCCGGGAAAGAACCTCCCATGGAACATGCCTTAGGATCCCATGAAACCTTTACATCAGGCATGTAATGAGAGACTCATTAAAATTAACTATGTGAATGGAAAGCCAGCATTTCTAGATTTCTGGCGGATCTCTGAAATGGTTTATTAAGCACTTCAGACTTTTTAAGAACGGAGTGACCTTGGTGAGGCACTTAACCTCTGCATGCCACTTACTATGGAGAGTGGCGCTATCAGGGGCATTAAAAGTACGTCCCTCATAGGGTCGCCGTGATGATTAAATGAGAAAAAATATGTAAGGCGCTTGGCAGGGCCGGGCCCATGGCCGATGCCCACTGAACACGGGGGCCCTCCACCTCCTCCCCCGGCTCTAGATGACCCAGAAGAATAATGCATTTAAGAAAAAGAGAAAAGAGAGTTTCTCTCATGATTTTCACTTGTCTTTTCTCTGGGGACGAACTCTGCCAGTCACCGAGTGTGAGACAGGGAACTTCAATAAGCCAGTTCTCCACAGGAGGGGGCTGGAAGGGCAGGAGAAAGGGAGAGACCTCGAACTTTCTTTGTCTTTGTTACATAACGAACACTTTTAGCTATAAAATATGATAAAGCATAGCAAAGCTATTAGAATATGTGACATGACAGGATGACATTCAAGTTTCTCCTTCAGGAAGAAAACTGTGGGCAATTCGGGAGGTGCTCAGGATATCCCCTGCCCATCCTGCTGCATTTGCCGGCGGGGCCGTTCAGCAACCTGTCTGGCTCCGGATGCCCGGGAACTGTCACTCAAGGCCAGTTCTGTCTCTGGGCTACCTAAGAACCAGAGATGGGATTCTTTAACTTTCCTTTTACCTTGAGTAATAAAATGGTCTCGACAGAACCTGGAAAATCAATGGGAGAGTCAGAAAAAAACCACCATTTCCTAATGAGCCCTTTAATCTTCAAAGAAAATACGAAGCCCTGATCTGGCAGAGCTCTTCTAGAAAGTGTGCGGTTTGGGGAGCAGTTAATGATCGCTTCAGGACATGAAGTAAGGACCTGGAGGCATCCGCTAACCACTTCTAGAAACATTTACTGTTCTGATAAGAAGAATCAGGGTCACGCACGAATAAAGAAAAATTATGAGCTGGGGTGTGTTTTTCCAGCGGGGAGACGGCTTCTACCTCCACCAGTGAATCCAGCCTCCACTGGATACGTGTTTTGTTTTTAAGATGTTATTTATTTATGAGAGAGTGAGAGAAAGAGTGAGAGAGAGAGAGATCATGAGCAGGGGAAAGGGGCAGAGGGAGAAGCAGCCTCCATCCCAGGACCCCAGGATCATGACCTGAGCTGAAGGCAGATGCTTAACCGACTGAGCCACCCAAGCGCCCTCCACTGGATACACCAGTGACTGATCAGTTCTGTGAATAACCCCTAAGCATTCTGTACCCGGGCACTCACGTCCACCCAATGACTCCTTTCTCCCTGGCCCTGCTTCTGCTTCTGATCACAGATGCCTCTCTGCACACACCCCTTCCATGCTAATCTTTGCTTGGTGGCTTGAGGAGGTAGGGGACAAATTAACACCTCTCCTCTCCTACCCTGATCACTCCAAGACTGCTTTCTCAGCATCGTCTTAGGGAGAACAAGGGCTGAGGTTAAACACATGAAATCTGGAGGTCTAGAATCTGGATTCAAATCCTGGCTCTTCTGACACGCTAGCTCTGCATCTTGGGCATGTGGCTTAATGCCAATCTTAGTTTATCTGTAAAATGGGATAGCAGTGCCTGGTTTATAGGATTGCTGGGAAGATTCAACCCGATGATACACGCAGCACAGCGCTGAGCACACAGGCTTGCTTGTACCCAGTAAAAACTTTCATCTACTGATGGAAGGAGCTTTATAAAATGCATTTCTTGTTGAGTGCTCGGTCACTGCCCAAAAAGCTGAAATGCAGCCTCAGTCCACGAAGAGCAACCACAGCGACTGCAGTGGGCGCAGCTCCAGGCCAGAAGGAATCAAGCAAGGAAGGGGAGCTGGAGCTTTGTGTCCTAGCAGGCAGCTTGTCTTTGTCCCAGAGCCTTTCTGTTAAAAAGTCCCGGCCAGGCTCTCTGTGCTTTAACATCTGGGAAGTAGATGGAGTGTTCTCTAATGATGCTGGAGTGTAGAAAAATGTGAATGAAGCAGGTTCATTCATGCTGGAAAGGAGGAAACAGATTAGAAGAGAAGAGCAATCTTCTCTCTTCGATGAATGGGGATCAACAAAACCTTTAATGAGAAGTAACGAAGAACCAAGTATTAAAAACATAGAGATTTAGAACTTTCTGTAAATGGTATTTTGGGGATGATCCAGATATTCTGGAAAACCCCCAAAAGACTCTGATCCCTTCTTTAAATCCTACAAGGGAGGAAGTAACTAGGCTTGCTTGAAATGTTAAGAACTCCTCTTGGCCTCTAAACTCAGAGAGAATATTTTAAATATTGAATATCAGGAAAACTTTATAGATGAAAATCCCTCCAATTACCTTCCACTACAAGCAGCTTTATGGATTTCCTGTGCTCTTGGGGAACTATTTCAGCTCTACTTCAGAGGAAACTGAAATACAGATCTGAAAGCAAAAATCAGAACCACTGAATGCAGCGTGGTCCATACTCTAGCTGAAATGCAAAGGGGGTCTGGGGAGAATTAATGGGGAAGAAAGTGTGGTTTAAGCAACTAGGTAAGTGCAGGTGACACTTGCTGAGCTAACGAACGTGGAGGGAGAACCAGATGGGGGAGGACAATAATATGTTTCATCTATGGAACTAAAACTTAATAGACAGCCAGGTAGAGAGGTAAGGTGAATAGGTAGGTATGAGTTGGAAGCTTAGAGGAGGGTGAAAATGGGAAATATACTGTATATTCAAATATATTTATATATATACACATATATACGTATATATTTGGAAATCTTTGTGGTCTTTTTTTTTTTTCAAGATGAAGTCTTTAATGTCTAAATTCATAACCATAAATCAAAAAAATTACAACAACTTTTGATTCAGCAATTCCTATCCAAGGAAAGTACCTTTATAAATTCTGACAGTTGCTAAGGATTTATGTACAAAAATTCTTGCTGAAGTGTTTACTACAGGAAAATGTAATAATATATACAATACTAATATCCATAGAATAGTATAATACATTTATGCCATGGAATATTATACAGCTGATTAAAGGATCAAGTAAAGCTATGTGAATTAACATAAAGTTTTCCACAATATACTATCTAATGTATAAAGCAGATTATAGAATAGAAATTACAGTATAATCCTATTGTGCAAAAGAAGTTTCATAAACATACTTTCTGTATCTCTAGAAAAGGCCTTAAATAATACACCTACCACTAAAGGGGTTCTTACGCTGGGAAATGGGATTATAGGAGAACATTTATTTTTTGCCTCATTGCAGTGTTTTATTTATAGATTTTTGCAATGAGCATGAAATACACTTCTTCTAAAAAAAAAGATTTCAAGAACTTTTTTTTTTTAATTAGAAGAGTGTTTATCCTTAATGTGCTTCTACTCTGTGGGATATAGTCAGAAGGGGTCCCCTCATCTTTCATTTTCCACCCTCTCTTCTTAATGTTACGAAGTGAATCTTCTCAGAGATCTCGATGGCGTCTTGGGCGGACGGTCCAGAGGACCGATACATGGACTACCAATGTTTCTACAAAGTGATGGAGGGGGTGTGGTGAGACCCAGAACACCTGCGATGGGGGAGGGGAGCAGGGGAGGGGGGTGGTTTGCAGAGGTCATGTGAGTACGCAGGGCAGTCTCTGAGCTCAGCGGCAATGGCCCATCTCTGAGCACTGGCTGGTCGTGCCAGCCGGACTGGTGACAGGCAGCAAGGGGTGGCCAGCTAAGTGGTCTGTAGTCACGAAAACAAGTAGCTGCTGTGCTGTCTTCACAGATGTGACAAGTCTGCCCTGTGTCACCCCGAGAAGCAGCTGTGCTGGCCCAAGAGGGAAACCAGGGAACATAGGACCCCCGTGTGCTCTGTCACATGGCCCAGGAAGAGACTGGGTTCCACTTCCCGGTTACTCAGCAAACCCCCGTGAGAGGCACAGGGAGGACGGCGGCTGTCCACAGCGTTTACTGTGGGGGAGCGAGAATGCTGCAGAGAAGCGGGTTTCCTTCTGCTCTGAATTCAGTGCGGATCAGTAAGGGTCCGAGAGGAAGAGACAAGATCACTGGGTCCCTGAAAAGGAGTTTAATGACAGGAGTATTTACAAAGCATGGGCAGAGAACAGAGAAGCCATTCCAGATAGTATCTTGGGCTACAAACATTACCAACCGTAGGCTGGGGAGCGGGAGGGCAGCATGGTGACCCAGAGAGAACGCGCTCTTGGCCACACCCGCTGACAGGAGTAGAGACCTTTCTTACAGGGGAGCGGCCGCCCTGGGGACCACAAGGAGGGCCTGGAAGTCAATGACCCAAACCCTCTCCTCCTGCAACCCTACCACCTGCCAGTTTACCTCACAGCCAACGCAAGGGGAGGCAGGAGAGCCCCAGGGCAGCCTCCTGGGGCCTCAGAACAGGGGGGAAGAGGATAGGGAAGGGAAGGCATGACTCTCGGGAGGCGGAGAGAAGGCACCAGCTTACTGTGGTTCTATACGGTTAGAATCCTTGACAGCGAGAATGCATTTGTGCATTACTGTCTGTCATATACACACACTCTCAGACAAATCCGTTCTTAATGGAGAGGCTACCCGGATATGTAACTGCCTCTCTAGGAACATATTATATAATGAAGAAAACATGTTCCATTCCTGTAAAAACAAACATATTAGTGTTTCATGTGTCTTTCATATGGCTACAGGATCCCTGTGTTTTAATCTTTCACGACTGATATTTATTTTTCAGCAACAGAAACATACAATCATTGAAGGCCTTTCACTTTTAGCCTTTTTATTAGAACAGATAACGTGTATAAAGATTGACCTAAAATAAAACGGCTTTGCTTCGGATACAAGCTGGTGGCTTTGCTGGCGTTCCAGTGAGGTCTTCCCAGCAACACCAGCAGGGAGTAGGGAGGGCTGGGCTACCACGAGAAAGAGGGGATGACTTTTGGGCAGAAAGAGCCTTTTATTATTCTCACTTGCTGAGCATGTTATCTTCCTGCAGGGCTTTTAAATAAAAATTATCTTCTAAAAAAGAAAACATTCGAGGGAATGACAAAAATTCATCTAGAAGCTTCACGAAAGATAAGCAAGAAGGAAAGGGACTTTGTTCCTGTTCCCTTCTCGGGAGCCATTCCTTCACTTAGACAATTACGCAGATGGCGGACCCCGAGCAGCACCGGATGCTTTCAGCGACCGAATATGCAAAGGTCATACTCGGGGCCCATGTGTTCAGGTTCTGATGAGAGACACAAAGGCTAACTTACAGAGGAAAAAGATCAGTTTAAATTGGACGACAAATGCTTCCATGAAACCAGGATTAAAAAAAGAATCACCAGACTTCGTGTGTCAATGCTGTGGTAATGACAGCAGGGGCTGGTCACTGTTTCCTGGGTCGTGAAACTGACACAGGCTTGTTTTAAAAGACTTGCAGATTCAAACAAAGAAAAGTAATCATTTGAAGTAGTACCACTGTTCACATTTTATTGAACATCCTCCAAGACGTGTCTCTACAGATGGAGGAATATATAGAAAGTATTTTACGTAAATGAGATGAATCAGCATCTGCTGTTCTAGAACTTGTTTTCTGAAATCAACCGTATATTGTATCATCTTTCTACTTATGTAAATCTTCATCTATTTATCACATATGTTCCACTATACATACGTATCTGGGTTTTATTTATTTGCTAGGGTGAGAGGATCTTCAGAGCTTACGTTCCTTGGTGTGGGATCACTACGTGGGCTCCTAGGAAGTCCCCATCCCACACTTCTTCTGCCCACCACAATCGGGGTACCAACATCTCCCCCAGCCCCCACCAGAGCTACAACTGGGCTTTGTCGATCTTTGTAATGTTTGCAAATTGGTAAGTGGAAAGGAAATCAAATTTTTACTTTTATTTTTAATTTGGTAATGTAAGGTAGCTAATGATGATTTGATGAGGCTTTTGTAGGCTTAATGCCCGTTTATATTTCATATTTTATGAGCTGTCCTCTGTCTTTAAATGTCAACCTAAAAGCCTATATGTTATACATTAATACATAACCTCTGTGAACAATACAAAACTTTGCAGCTTTAAAAAAAGTCCTGCCCTCCTCTCTTCTGAGCTTTTTTTTTTTTTTAAAAAAATCAGTCAGTTCTGTGCCTGGATGAAGTGAAAGTGCTGGCGGGGCGCACGGCCACGCGGACACTTACCGCATCGGAACACGGAGAGCTGGGCTAGCATGGGCACTTGATACGACTTCCCATCGGCTGCCACAAACGTACGTTTCTTCGTGTTCTCGGGTTGGAACCGTGATTTCCACAAACCCTTAAAATACACGGCATTGACCAGGACGAGTCTGGTGAGCGCACCATCGATGAGATCTGGGGAGAGCAGGCTGTCGATCATACCTAGAGGGTCGCAGAACAAGCACGGGAAGATCTCAGTATTGGCAGTCCACTGGAGGGCAAAAGGCAGTGTTGGAGCGCAGACAGTTTAAAAAAAAAAAAAATGAAAAAAATTTTTAAAAGACTGAAAGGGAACTGTTTATAACACCCTTTTGGTCCTTTCTCATTTTTTTTTTCCTCACTATAAAATGAAAGCTGAGAAATTAAAGATAAAATCAGAGAATCCAAAAAGGACTTCAGACAGCCTCTATTTGAAGGTTACCAGAATTTTCATCAAAGTATTTTTATAACTGAAATGTCTGGGTGTGGCTCAGTCGATTAAGCATCTGCCTTCTGCTCAGGTCATGATCCCAGGGTCCGGGGATCGAGTCCTGCATTGAGCTCCCTGCTCAGTGGGGAGCCTGCTTCTTCCTGTCAGCCACTCTCCTTGCTTGTGCTCACACTCTCTCTGACAAATAAATAAATAAAATCTTAAAAGAAATAAAACAAAAAAGAAATTATTTTATAACTCATTGCCTGCAAACCCCATGTTTTAGAAAATCTTACTCATCTAAATAAGCTATACTTAATTAATGATGAATTTCCCTATCGCTGCTAATAACTGACAGGTGCGACTCCCAAGGAGGGTTTGCCATCAGCACGAGAGATGCAGTTGCTGTTTCAACCACCGAGTGGATTTACCCTGGGCAAAAATGAAGCTCTTTGGCCTGCGCAATTTTATCAAGGATAAATGTTTAATTTCTCTGAAGGTTTTAGAAATGTCGGGCATTTGCTTGGCATTCCTGGTACCACAAGGCCTCACAGCTACTTACTGAAGGGCTGGAACCAAAAACTGGTGTATACATTTATGAGTTAGGAATCGAGCTAGGTGTAATATTATAGAGATAAAAAGAAATGGGGTCTGTCCTAGAAGCCCTCCGGAGTTGAAGGGACATTCGCTCCACAAAATGTCAAGAATGGTCCATCTTGTTTGTGTCAGGAGTGAAGGAGCAAACAACTGTGACAGTCTCAGAACATTCTCTGAGGCTACGAAGACCTTTCTCAAATGCAACCTGTGCTTGAAGGTTTGGGTTTTCATTAAGGTTCCTTTTGCTCGGTCTTTGAAGATTCAGCTGTATATGTGTTAAACGAGGGATTACTAATACCCAAAGTGATAAAAAATTAGCTTACTAATTAGTTAAACTAAAAATTAGTTTAACTATAGCTTTTGACCCCAGCATTGAAAAAAGAAAATCATGGTGCTGTAATAGAAACGTTAAGTTGTAATTCTTTAAATGGTTAGAGTACAATCAATGGTTTCTGAAGAAGCAAGACTGCTGAATTCAGGTGTGAGGGCTTTGAGTCCCTTTAGATGATGTTCAAGAAGTTGATGTCCAATAAACAAACGTTTGCCTACATCATGGTCCAGTCAAGACGCACACCCAGAGGTTGCCCAGACTCCAGTGTCCTCAAGAAGAGCTTCATCACTACTCCTTACTTACACAAGGGGGCACCAATGCCACCATCAGTCAAGGTCAGAAGGAAAATCCCCAAGCTTAAATGGCCATCATTCTAGGAAAGGGCAGCCCGTGTCCTGTGGGAGGAAGTCACAATTCTGTGCTTCAGCCATGGCAAATTCCTCACAGTTGGCTCCCAACAGTGGAGGTTGTGTCTTATCTTTGCTGGAAACATCACCCAATCCAACCCCTAGGTGCCTTTAAGACACAGGTCCACTCTGTATCTATAATATACTTCCTCAGACCCTCCTCCCAAACTCCCGGAAGTTTCCATAAAGCTCAACACTCAGCACCACCATTATACGTGTGGTTTTAGACCCATCTAATGTGTCTCTCTCTTCCACCTGGACCATAAACTGCACAAGAACAAGGACCCTGTCATTCACTTTCTGAAGGTCAAGTCTCTCTCTGTGTTGAGTGCACCGTCAGTGCTCAGTAAGTGTCTAAGTGTCTAAAAAGACGCTTATTGTCTCCACAGACTCCTTTTTGTTGTGGTAGATCAGGCCTCTGATTGACACTGTCAGGGTCAAGATATAATAAGGGGGATGAAGAAATAACGAGAAATGATAAAAAGAAATGCATGGTTTAGAAGCAGTGAAGCACTTGGAGGCCCTGTCATCAAGAACTACGTACAGAGCTGTGCGTAGACGTGCATTCACCTACCCACCTCCTTCCCACCCATCCATCCGACCACCACCCCACCATCCATTCTTGGATACCTACCTACCATGTGCCAAGTACTCTTCTAGGCAAGAAAATGAACATACAAAAAATGAGGCCCACCCTCAGAAAGCTATGGACAAGAGAGAGGGGGAGGTTGGCATAAATGTCTTAGGAAAGTGTATGCAATAGTAATAACTACCTTGAAGCAGAAGTACTCGAAGATGCGAGGGCAAATAAGAGAGGGATCCGATCTGGTCGGTGGGGTCAGGGATGGATGGGTTCCCTGAAGTATTACTTGCCCTGATAGCTATAAAAACAGCTCACGCCAAAGTAAGTCCATCAGAGAAAGATAATTATCATATGATCTCCCTGATAGGAAGAATTTGAGAGGCATAGTGGGAGGTTTCAGGGGTAGGGAAGGAAAAAATGAAACAAGATGGGACCAGGAGGGAGACAAACCATAAGAGACTCTTAATCTCAAGAAACAAAACCGAGGGTTGTTGGGGGGAGTGGGGTAGGGAGAAGGGGGCTGGGGTTATGGACATTGGGGAGGGTATGTGCTATGGTGAGTGCTGTGAAGTGTGTAAGCCTGATGATTCACAGACCTGTACCCCTGGGGCTAATAATACACTATATGTTAATTAAAAAATTGCTTAAAAATTAAAAAAAAAAACAGCTCATGCTTGTTGAACATTTATTAAGCGCTATGCACTTTGCTAAATGCTTTATGCATATTATTTACATTTCCATAAAAACCTTAATGTTGTTATAACTTTTAGTAGATGCCACTGTCGTATCTCCACTTTACAGGTGAGGACTCTGGGGCACAGGGAGGTTAGGGACCTTGCCCCAGGTTACACGGCTAGGAAGCAGCAGAACTGAGATTCAAACTTAGCACCTGTACTTTTAACTGTGATGATGCCGTTCCTGTGCGGGTGGGGAAATAAACAGGCATTAGCAAGGGGAGGGAGGAAGAAAGGCAAGCCCGTAGCCAGCTGTGACAGGAGAGAGCCCGGTGAGCTGGAGGGACAGGGAGGAAGCTCGCATGGCTGGAGCATAGAGTAGGGGAAGGAGCAGCAGAGGTGGAGGTGCAGGCAGGGCAGCCCCGGCGGGGCCATCATCACCCCATCACATGGGGTCTGGCTCTCCCCCTCCGGAGGGGCAGGAAGGGGACTGGGCAGTCTTCCAAATGTGGACTGGTGGATCTCCAGGGTCCTCGTGGGCTCTGCCAGGTAGGTAAGTGCCCCTCAGTGGGGCTGATCACTCCAAGGGGACAACACGGGACCTTGTGGGGGAGTTGTCAGCTGCGTGGCAGGTGGCCCAAGAAGCTACCTGTCCTGCGATGCTCCAAATGGTCCCACGCACTAAAGAAGTGTCCTGCTTGCTGTGCGGCTTACTCACACTAGCGTCACACTGGTTTTGCACCCCCGGAGCCCAGAACCTCGCTCTCTCCTCCATGTAAACACAAAGTTACCTGTTTGGGGACATGTTCTTAACGTACAGGGAATTTTCTAGGTGTGTGACTGCCGGGCATATCAAGTGGAGACTCTTCTTATTTTATTCTGAAATTTACCAAGAATTTTGCACCGTTTTAGAAAAAAGTGCTTCAGAGAAAGCGGAAGGCAGCTTGTGGTTTTCGTGTTACTGGCATGACAAAGCTGCCTCCATCTGTTTTTGTAGCTGTCAGTTCACAATTATTCTAAGAATATGACGGCTTTATTATGTTCTCAGGTGCAGCTGGTGCCCAAGGGTTTACCTACTGAACTACATACATAAATTAGTTTTGTTTTTCCTTGTATTACAGTTCAGCATATACTAATTTTTAAGAATTTTGTGTACTTCGGGGGTGGCTGGGGGGGCTCAGTTAAGTGTCTGCCTTCAGCTTAGGTCATGATCCCAAGCTCGTGGGATTGAGTCCCACATTAGGCTCCCTGCTCATCGGGGAGCCTGCTTGTCTCTCTGCCCCCCACCATTCGTGTGTCCATGCACTCTTTCTAATAAATAAATAAAATCTTTAAGAATTGAAAAAATTTTTTAAAAAGAATAAAAATTTTGTGTACGTGTGCACAGGTTACGTGAGCCATGGATTTCACTTCAGGACGGCAGAGCGAGTAGTAAAATCTTTGTTTATAAAATCTTATAAAATATAATCTTATAAAACCTTACAAAAAGATTATAAAAGATAATCTTATAAAATATAATTATATTATAATCTTATAAAATATAAAATCTTTGTTTATAAAGACGGGAGTGGGCCTGTAGGGTTGAAAAGCATGCCCAAGTCTTACCACACTCCCCCCTTCCCCAGAGGCAGTAAGCAACCGAGTCAGTGTGTGTCCAGGCAGTTTGAGTGTTGTCACGTGCACACAAGCATGACTGACTATTCCCAGCACACTGGGAAAGAAGGCTAGCAGGGAGCATTGACACACCACCGTCAACCAGCCATCTAGCTCTGAGCACCAGGGACCTCTGTTCTTAGGCCTCTAGGCCCAGAAAGAACCACTAAACCCTTCACACTTGCAGGTCTCCTGATCGTTCTGTGGTTTTAGGAAGGAAGCCCAGATCGCGCTGTCCAGGACCCTGTGGAGAAGGAATGCCGTTCTGGCTCCCTTCTGCCCTCCCTGGCCCTCCTGGTCCACCTCTGCACTAGTCTGCCACATGCTCTTGGACACTTGCGTCTACAAGTCTGCTGGAGGGTCGGGGGGCGGAGGCAGACTGGGCGAGCACGCGTTTCCATGCAGAAAGCCAGGCCCCCTCCTTCAGAGATTCGATACAGGAGGAGTCCAGGGATCTGCATTCAGAACAAATGCCCTGGATAATCCTGATGCAGGCGCCCCCGGAACCACGCTTGGAAACATACAACCCGAAAAGCCAGTTTCCTCATGTTCTGTCCTTGGGTCCCAATGGAGTCTTTGGGTCTCTTCTTGTGCCCTAAACTCAACCTCCTACAAAACAAGTTTCCCGGGTCTATATCTGCAGTCTTCCCTTTCCTCCATTGTTCTGGACCCATCCGTAGTCCAGAACATTTCCACATAGACCTCCAGTTTACAAATTAACAGGTTTTAAAACACCCACGTTAGACATCTCCTCGGTCTAATGAGAAGAGAAAGGCGTGTAAACGCGTAATCACGAAGCGGCGTGGAAAGCGCCGTCATAGAGGGGCACAGACCACGCATAATCACATGCCCATTGTAAGCCCAGAGGAGGCACCTCCTTCCCCGAGGGGATGCCAGCAAGAAGGAAGGAAAGCAAGGAGGGAGACCGATCCCGAATCTCGCAGGGGGAAAGGGGCAGGCGCAGAGGCGCATGTGGGAAGGACTGAGCAGCTGAACCTTCAGAGCGGGCCTGGGCCTGCAGGCAAGGCCTCCAGGGAGGAGATGTAGCGAGGGCGGGGAAGAGTCAGCGCGGCTGAATTCTACTCTGTTGCCAGGGCCGCAGGGGGAATAGTCCGGAACAGCACAGGGAGTGGTGGTGGCAAGAAAAGGGAAGGAAGGGCGCCTGGCCTGGGTGGCTCAGTTAGTTAAGCGACAGCCTTTGCCTCAGGTCATGATCCTGGAGTCCGGGGACTGAGTCCTACATCGGGCTCCCTGCTCAGCAGGGAGTCTGCTTCTCCCTCTGACCTCTCTTCCCTCATGCTCATGCTCTCTCTCTCAAATAAATAAATAAAATCTTTTTAAAAAATTAAAAAATAAATAAATAAAAAATAAATTTTAAAAAAGGGGAAGGAATATGGACGGAGTCATGAAACCTCCTTGAGTCCAGGCCTTTCACCATGGAATGGCCATGGGACCCATTAGAACCTCAGAGTCCCCCTCGTGTTTCCATTCACAAAATACAAGATAGTACAAAACCATGCCCGGGGAACCAGGGCCACTCACCCCTGGTTTCGTTCTTAACCCACATGTTGATGGAATCACAGGCGGAGGCTGGATCCTCAAAGCTCACGTTCTGGACTTCACACTGAAACACGTCTTTGTTCCGGGTGACAAAAGGCACCTCCATCTTGAAGCCGTTCTTCACGAACACTGCATTGGCCACGGTCACAAGGTCCTTATTCTTCTTGGAGCTGATGGCCTTGTTGATCTTCTTTAACACTTTACCGACTCCTAGAGGAGAAATTGGAAAGATGCAGCAATATTTTAGCGAGAATTCAGAAAAGCTATATATTTTTTTAAAATATCTTTCTTAGGATGGCAAATCAGAACAGTATAGACGAGGTAAGCGTGAGAGAGACCAAGTGTTGTGCTTCCTCAGTGGCCTTGTGTTAAGAAGGCGGAAGGGGGTAAATGGTAAAATTAAGTAAAATTATTAGTAGTTCTTAAAAATCTGTGGTGCTTTTAGCACCAAAACAGGATATTCAAGGCACGTCAACATCTTCCCCACATAGAACTCTTCCTCCTGGGAAACTTTCTTGGTGCCGGGTCACTAGGAACACTGGCAAGTGCTTTCTTACATAGCCATGGTGGAATAAATCCAAGGAATCTTCCTAATTCATTCTTTTTCTTTCTTAACAATCTTTGGTGCTCTTTCCTGCCAAAGATTTAACACTGCGATTTCTTTTTTTTTCTATTTTGGAAAAAAAAAATGAATAAAATGAGCATTAGAAAGACCATAAAAAATTACCAGGTGCCGCCATCCAAGAACAGTGTGATTTTTACCTGATCTCAAGCTCAAAAAGCACGGGGATTAATTTTATGGCACTGTAGCTTTATTTTACACGAGCCATTCATACATGCTCCATTTGGTTTTAGAACATGAAGAGGAAAATAAATTGTAAGGATGAAATGTGTTTCTGTAGTGAGCTCGAATTGCAGATTCTTGGGTTCCTCGCTTGGGGTCCTTTCAAAATGACACTGTCCTAAAACAGCCTGCAGGGGTCACGGTGATGGTCTCCTGGAGAGTCGACCTGGCACACACCGTGCATGTCCCTTCTCCAGACCCATTCAATAAGGGCACGGTGAGCTGGCCATGGGGCCCAGGGAGGTGACCCTTTGGCCCTTTGTTTGGCTTCTCATGACCCCACTTTCATGCTGTCCTGTGGGGCAGGTCCCCTTTATCAGTAATGGAACAGCAGAGGCCAAGACCCAGCACCTGTCCCTTTTGGCCACACCATCTCCTCCTCCACATGCCTTGGTCTCCCGCCAGGGAAAGAGTGGCGTAGTTCTTCCTCCCCTGCCCCAGACAGTTCTGCCTCTGCCCTCAGTAAGAGCATCGCTATCCTGAGTTCTCAGAGAAGGCCTGAGAAGCCACCTGGGCTCCCCTGAGCTCCCTGCAGCCCCATTCCACAACACAACGGCCAATAACTCAGGAGAACATAGGGGCAGGGGAAGGAAGCCACCCAAAGGCAACACTGCCAAAAATTTTAGAAATATCGCTTTGCATGAGTGTGGCTCAGTGTGAAACAAGAGTCCAGTTGCTGAGCTGGAACCGTACTGGCTGACAGGGTCTGGATGGCGCTGGGAAGGGCTGTAAATCCTAGCAGTGATTCACTGTCAAGCTACAAATCACCAACTGTTTTCCGAGCGTCCAGGCAAGGGGCAGAACGGTGTGTTCAAGTACGGAGTCCTTCCACGCTTCTGACGGGTGATCCAACTGCAGACTCATGTGAAACTGAAGGCCGTGTAAACAGAGTGCGATGCTTATGCATTTGGTTGGCAGCTTGGGAGGTGACACTGAACACAGCCACTGAAGGGCATGGAGCGAGGCACAGAGTTCTTGAACCCCTGCCCGCCCCTCTCATCTTCCTCTTCCAGCCGAAGGCATCAATGCAGTCAAGATTCTTAGAACTTTATGAGGCTAGCAAGAGTGGAGGAACATGGAAAGAGCAAGTCCCTCATTTTCAAAAAAAGCAGCAAAGACTCAAGAGGTGCAGAGGAACTTGCCAGGCCCACAGTGCTCAAGGTTCTTCTCCCTCAGCACGGCCCACGCACAAGAGGCCAGTCGGTGCAAGGTGGGTGCTGGGGGACGAAACCTGACCTAGAGCCACGAGGCACCAGTGCTAGGAGATGGGGACTTTGAAGTGTATGCAGATCATTCAAAACAACAATTCAAACCTTCTCCGTTGGGCCTGACTTCAAAAAAAGAAAAAAATTTTTCTTAGCTTTTTATTTTGAAATAATGATAGATTCACAGGAAGTTGCAAAACAATATACAGGGTGGCCCCCTGTGCCTTTTGCTCGGTTTCCCCAGTGGTAACACTGTGTAGGACTACAGCACACGACCTGGAGACTGCCACTGGTACAGTTCACAGTACTCAAAGACAATGCATGCCTTTTACAGGGATTCGTGTGTGTGTGTGCGTGTGTGTGCATACGCGTGTCTCTCTGCACTTTTCTCACCTACACAGATTCATGTGGTGACCAGCATAGTTAAGATACAGGACGGAGGGGCATCTGGGTGGCTCAGTCAGTTAAGCATCTGCCTTCACCTCAGGTCATGATCCCGGAGTCCCAGGATCGAGTCCCACATCGGACTCCCTGGCTCAGGAGGGGTTTGCTTCTCCCCGCCCCCCCCAAGTAAATAAATAAAGTTAAAAAAAAAAAAAACTTGAAAAAAAAAAAAAAAGACACAGGACGGAGGCTCCCCTGTGTTGCCGTCCATGGCCACACCCACCCACCCAACTCCCCAGTTCCCAACTTTAAAAAAAGTGTGTTCACAACCATGATGCACCACGGAGGTGGGGCAGATGGGAAGCTTTCTTTTTAGAGATGAGTGAGGGGGTGTAGCAAGACCAAGTGACTGACCCAAAGCTCCAAGGCTATAGAACAGAGCCCAGAATCCAGGCCTCCTGACTTCCAGGACAGCCACGTTGGTCCTGGGTGCCAGGACGGCACCAGAGAGAACCCTCCAGAAGCAGAACTCGCCCCAGGCCCCGGCGGCCAGAGCCCACAGGGCACGCACCATTCACGCTGTATCTCATCACCGTGGTGAGCTGCTTCTTGGTCCTGCCATCAGCTCCCAGCTGAAGCATCCCCAGGATGGACGCAATCCCGTGGGGGGACACGACCACGTTGTCATGAGGCCGGGATCTGACGATCTGATTGAAAACCTGGATTCCTGTGTTGGAGCCCAGTTCCTCCAGAGACAGGGGGTTGAACTGGGAGCACACATTGGGCAACGTCACTGTGGCCACAAGGAAGAAAGGAAAATGCCAATTCATGGTTCCTTTCGGCAAGGGCGACCTGAAAAAGCAGATTAAAAAAAAAAAAATATGTGAATTCTTCATGAACACCTTTGCGGGGACTACTTTATATTCAATCTAGGTATGATTCACTGTACTCAGTATAACTGAGTGTCCTGTTAATTTATTTAAAATAGAATAGCATAGATTAAATCAGTTTTTGCCATATTTTGTTAGGGGGCTGGGTGAGGAAGAGGAAGGGACCCTCCATGTAGTAGGCTCCCAACTACACGCCAGACCCCATTCAAACTTAACAACTACCCTTCATCCAACGGAAGTAGTATTTATGGAGAACTAGGGTGTGCCAGGCCCTTTTCGAAGCGCTGGGCATACAACTATAAATAGATGGGCAAGACCCCTGCCTTCCTGTAACAGAGTTTACACTGTAGAAGGGAGACAGAAAATCAGCCAGTCAGCAATAAAGTAACTTCAGGGAGGGATCAAGGCCACGGCGATAGAACACTGTGCCTTCAAATGAAGGACAAGGCAGGGACGTGAGGAAGAGCAGGTCAGGGAAGACATCCCGGCCATGGGAACACGGGATGAGTCCTGAATGACAAAGAAGCATCCCCCCACCCCCCAGCATGTGGCCACCAAGGAGGGAGTTGGGGGAGGACATGAAGAGGAAGAAGGGCCCAGACCCCTAAGGCCCAGATACCCCAGTGTATATGGTCCTTGGATTTTCTTCTAAGGGTCACAAGAAACCACAGGAAGGTTTTTTTAAAAAAAAAAAAAGAGAGTGAATCCCTCGGGTCGCTATGACTATCTTAAAACCTGTTGTCCTCAATTTTTTTTTTTTTATTATAAGCACATTACTTTCTTAATTGAGGGCTTGTTAATTAAAATAAACTTAAATGGTATCCTTAAATCTACACTAGGGCAGAACAATTGGTCAATTTGTCAATTGTGAGAATGGTACTTCTCAATTACAGTGATTTGTCTGAAATATGCTTTCTTCCTTGATTACCACTTACTGAGCTTCCTTTGGCTGTGACAAGTAAGAGGTAGGAAATTTACATGTATTTACAGAAAAGCAAATACTTTCATTAAATAAGAGCTTAAAGGAGGCAGTCAGCAAAACAAAAGCAGAATTCCTGACAGGGCTAATTTGGTTCCTCCCTTGGAGACCCGAACTTTGCGAAGCACAAGTTCCCAGAGGAGTGCGCATGTACAAGTGGGAGACCCATAGTGTCTTCAAAGAAAACGAAAGAGGGGAGCCTCTTAGGAAATGGGGGACCCAGAGTCCAGGGAAAGTAGGTGTCTGTGCTCCAAAGAAAAGGGTACCAGGAGCATTAGGTAAAATTGGCTTTCCTTGTCTTTACCTTTCTATGCATCTGTCCTGCTTCCCACTCCAGGTCATAGTAGAGGTTCAATAAATACATGTGGGATTAAGCCTGATGGCTTATATATTTTCGGTTTTTGTTAATTATTTTTTAACTGCATCAAAATAATGTTTATTGAGCGTGGCAGAGAAAGTGATTGAGTTTAGTCCTCAGCTGCACAGTGAGCTTCAAACATTTTCAGTGCAGAGTCCCCCACTGCGCCCCCCCACCCCACCCCAGGGCCACAAGGCGTATCACTAAGACCATCATTCAAGGTGATGTTGCAATTTTCTCATATGTTGTGAAACAACCACATTTAAAAAAAAAATTCAGAACATACAGAGCTTCTCCAGGACTTACTTGTCAAATCATTAATTGTGTTAAGACAGTCTGTCTAAATTCAAAACATGCAAGTGACCTACATACGCTCCTACTTGGGGCTTTCCCCTATGGCCAG
Source organism: Mustela putorius furo (assembly GCF_011764305.1). Taxonomy (NCBI): domain Eukaryota; kingdom Metazoa; phylum Chordata; class Mammalia; order Carnivora; family Mustelidae; genus Mustela; species Mustela putorius. Next base: position 27,234,270 of record NW_025421341.1, read on the forward strand.
CGTGGCCTATTTTGACTTTGGCACCTAGGACTGTCTCTAATACCATGACAATCCCCTGAGTTTCTTTCAGTCTCCTGGACATTGGAGAGCTTCCAAAGGCTGACTGTGAAGGCTTTACTCATTTCATCTAAAAATTAGCCTTCCTTCCCTCTGGAAATAAATTTCCTCTTTAAAACTTACTATGCCACAAAGCCATAAGTCTAAAACAATGTGCACAATCTTTGTTACAAATGGTCAAGTCCGGTCACAAGTGCCAGCTCTTCATCAATCTGAATTGTTGATTCTCGCATTAGAGTCCATTCCGACAGTATCCCGTATGCCTGCTCTCTACTCCCCAAGCCTCCCAAAGCAATCCTCCTGGATTAGCAACTGTTTGAATAAAATATTTGAATGTGCACACTCAGAAAGGACATCAAACTGGTTTTGCCTCTGATTGCTTCAAGCTGATACACCCACATGCTAAAAGTTTGTGTAGACAACTATGAAAGAGGCAGAGGGGATCAGCAAGAGAAACATTTAACAGTGCCAACCTCTCAGAGTCAGCAAAGATCGTCTCGCAAATAAAGAGCCATCTTATTTAGCAGAATTTTGCTTCGTTAGGACTTTTTTTTTGCTAAAAGAACAGTTTCATTATGAAGTGGGGGAAGACTGCCTTGGGTGTTTTTCTTGGATTCTTAGATTTGGGAAGTTTTTTGAGAGAGGTCTATGTGCAGTTTCCTAACAGTGCACCGGGACAGTGTCAGAGCTGTGCAGAACTTGGAATCGGAGCTATTTTTGATTGATGTTCTGGGCATAACTTCTTCTTGGCCTCAGTTTCCTAGGCTAAACGTTCCCTCGTTTAGGCCCACCTGGCTTATGTACATGTCTGAGACTAAGCTTTCGCTCCTCTCCAAAGTTCAGTAGCCAGGAGAGCGGGTGCTGATGCATAAATTACTTTGGCTTATGAAATTCTTAACTGATACATATTCATATCCAAATAGACACTCATTTACATGAAGTATCTGCTGGAGTTAATCAGGCTCTAAAATGCTTACTCTCTACGATGAGGAGATTCTCATTATGGGAAGAACATAGTAACCTCCTGTTTATTTTTAGGAGAAATTACACTTGAAACTTTCAAATAAGAGAGAAGGAATAAAGCTGTTGCCCAAATGTAGAGCATTAGTACAGAAGATCATAAATCTGTTTAAATGTTTCCATTTCTTGAATAATCTTTTCATAACAGTAAAACACACACACACACACACACTCCAAGACTCTGGTGGAGGCCATCACTGGAGGGAGATCATAAACCTATAAATAAAGCTGTCACCACAGGCATAACCTTTCAAATGCGGGATTCTCTTTCCCCGGGTACTGCCAGTGTCTCCTACTCCAAGCCTTTCCTTTCCAGTGTGGGGGATGTCTGGGCAGGAACTAGGCATGGCTCTGAGCTTCAAGTGAGATTCAGAGTAGTAAATGCCAGAGTTGGTGGTTTTACAAATGCCAGATCCAGAGCATATCCTTAACGTTGAGCACCGTCTCCCTTCCCAAGGGCAGACATTAGAGAAACACGCCCTCCACAGACGCCATCCCTTCAACGGTCACGTCCACACAGGCGATGCTCAAATTTGTGGCTCAAATCCTCAAACCCTCCGCTGAATTTCAGGGTATGCGTTCAGTTATTTGCTGCCTGCGCTCACCTGACGGTTCAGGACATTATCCTGGCCTGAAAAATTTTTCATGGGCAGATTATGGAGAGTCACTGGTCTGTGAAACCTGCCAACTGTCTTCTTAAAGGGTCTAGGCCTGGGTCTCTTGGTCTTTGGTTCTGTCCCTATCTCGCCACCCGGTGACAGCCTGTGGTCCCCCAACTCCGTCCACAGCCTGTGGGAGGCTGCTTCTATTTACCCGCTTCTCGGAATTTCCACAGTATCTCCTAACTGTACCTTCCATCTTGTTTTTCAAGTGTGCTTCTCCCTCCCAACTAAACTGGAAGCTCACAGAAAGTAGGGCCCTGGGACTCTAAAACCCTAGTGGCTATGGGGATTTCTTTAGGGCCTTATCACTGGTAGTCACTGAATCAGAGGTTGACGCATGGGACTAACCCAGCTGCTCAATGCCCACGTGTTTGGTTTGGAATAAAAGGCACTCTAAGAATATTTTAAGCAGCTACAATTTGGAAGATGTCACATGTGATCTAGATTTGGAGTTATTCTCAGGAAAAATGAAAACAAGTGGGACCTTGGTAACCCTGGGCTCTCCTTCCTAGGGCAGACGCCTTGCACAGCAACCAAACCACCGCTTGGGGCTGTGGTGCAAGCTTCCTCCACTCCCAGGCACCTTGTCCACCGTTGCCACCACTCACATCACCTCTCCCGGTTGTGCAAGCTTGTGACCAGACTCCTGCACTGAATCGGTGCTAACTGATCCAACAATGGCACATTAATCCAGCAGGTCACAAAAGATGTCGCTTATGTTCAACCTAATTGTCTTTTTTACAAAATAAAATCTATTTTACATATAAGACATGAGCAAAAGATAGATAAAGTGATACTGGTCAGCTGATAAATAGTAGGCTGTCAGCTCTATTTAGTGTAACAAATAAGATGTATGTGAACACTTTTGGGGGGGGAATGCTGGAGGACTCCTCTGACGATTCACATCTGTTTTAGGAGGACCCAGGACTGTCTACTAAATTGGCAAATATTCCATCCCTTCTCATTCTCTAAAATGTTTCAAGTGGTATATTTCATAAAATCTATGTATCAAAATCTTTATGTCATAAAAGATTTTACATATATGAAAAAAAACATAAATCCCCAGTACCCACCATCCTTTATAAAATAATGATCAACTTGGGGCACCTGGGTGGCTCAGTGGGTTAAAGCCTCTGCCTTTGGCCTGGGTCATGATCCCAGGGTCAAGGGATCGAGCCCCGAATGGAGCTCTCTGCTCAGCAGGGAGCCTGCTTCCCTTCCTCTCTCTGCCTGATTGTAATCTCTGTCTGTCAAATAAATAAAATCTTAAAAAAAATTAATGATCAACTCATGGCTTATTTTATTTCTTCTAAAATTAACAATTGTCTTGAAGCAAATTCTAGACATCATATTATTCAAAATAGCTTCAACACCTAAGGAATGAATACACACACACACACACACACACACACACACAGAGTATCATTATCCCCCTCAAAAAACAGTAACTTTTTACGACGTTAATATCTAGCCAGTGTTTAAATTTTTTTTAATAGTTTATTTGAATCAGGATTGAAGTAAGGTCCACACATTGCAACTGGTTGATAGGTTTCTTGCCCTTTAAAAAATCTTACCTCAGTTACTTTATCTTCAGCTTTTTCCTCTGAACTTTATTTATTTATTTATTTTTTAATTTGAGAGACAGAGACAGAGAGAGAGAGCTCCAGCACTGGCAGAAGAAGAAGCAGACTCCCTGCTGAGCAGACAGCAGGATGCAGGGCTCAATCCTAGGATTCCCAGGATTGTGACCTCAGCCGAAAGCAGAAGCTTAACTGACTGAGTCACCCAGGTGCCGTCCTCTGAACTCCATCGTTGAAGAAGCCAGGTTATTTCTCTTGTAGAGTTTCCCCCAGTCTAGATTTTGCTAACTGCATTCATGTGATGCTTGCTGGTTAACAAGTTGCTCTGCCTTCCGTACTTCCTGTAAGTTCACAGTTAGACCCAGAGTGGAGATCTGCAAACTCCTGGCCAGACCCTGTTCACACTTTTTGTTTTGGCCATGATTGCACTGAGCTCTTACAGCAAGTTGAAAAGAGTTGCCCACTTACAACAGAGACCATACAGCCACGAAAGCCAGAAACATCCACTACCTGGCCCTTTACAGAAGGTTTGCCTCCTCTGCTGTAGAGGCTGATCGGATTCAAGTATCTTTTTTTGCAAAAATGTTTCACAGAGGTGTTGTAGCGGGTGCTGGAAGCAGGAGAAAGTGGCCATATGTCTCTTTTTTGTGATGTTATAAGCTGCTCATGATCACTGCCTAAGTGCACTTATTAGGGTTGCCAAATGATGCTACTGTGGTTCTAACTTTATTAGTTGGAACACTTCTATAAAAAGATGTTTTCCATAACCAACCCATTTCCTTATCCTGAGGTTCATGTATAGCAAGGGCAGGATGAATGTGTGATTCATTTCTTAGACTCTTCTTAAAATGAGGATTTGGTTACCCTGTATCTCAGAGTTGATCAGAGGGTTTTTTTAGTTTCTTTGCTTAGTATAATTATGAACCTATGTTTTTCAACATATCATAAAGGGTCTTGATCCACTGAAATTTTATTATTTTTTCTGATGCTCACAATGAGCCTCTTCAGATGGAGCTCATATATAACCTCATAGTCTCAAGAGCTTCCTTGTTTTCTCCTTTGACAAGATGTTCCGGGTTCGTTCTGCACCCTTCCTGCCCTAGGTAGAATCAGCCTCTTCCTGAAGGAGCTCTGGTTCCCCTCAGTGGGAGACAGAATTTAGAGACAATCTGAGTATCCTCACCAAATAAACTCCAAATTAACTGTGGGAATCCCAGGCAATGTGGAAAATCTAAAATCCACTGACAGCACTCTCTGGACCACAGCCAGATGTTAAAGTTCAAATTATGAAAGAGAGACTGCTTACTGGCCAAAGATGAGAAAAAGATGGGGAACAGAGCTGGACATTCAAAGCTGGGCAGGGGTAATAAAAATGGATCATCCTCATGTGAAGACAGTTTGTCTTCTGGATCAAACAAGCCATCCTGATGGCTTGTGGGAACCAAACAATGAGAGTACCTTGTCATCCAGCATGACAAGGAGAGTCCCCCAGTTTATCTAGGTGGGAAGGAGTGACAACCATCCCCTCTCTTCAATGAAGGCTGACCACTACTCTTGGACTGGGAAAGTGCAGAGATATCCCTCTGGTCTCTGTGTTTGTAGGCTCCTGATTCTTAGAACCAAGGCCCCATATTGTTCTGCCTTGGGGCCATTTCTTCTTCTTCTTCTTTTTTTTTTTTTTTTTTAAGATTTTATTTGTTTATTTGACAGAGAGAGAGAGATCACAAGCCGGCAGAGAGGCAGGCAGAGACAGAGAGAGGGGGAAGCAGGCTCCCCACTGAGCAGAGAGCCCGAAGCAGGGCTCCATCCCAGGACCCTGGGATCATGACCTGAGCTGAAGGCAGAAACTTTAACCCACAGAGCCACCCTGGTGCCCCTGGACCATTTCTTCTACGGGGGCTACAGCAGGCAGAGGAAAACTGCACATTGGGTTATATGGAATTGTGACATCTCCTGCCAGTTCTTCCCAGAGAAACAAATGTGAAGGAAAAGTGCCAGGTTGCCAAAGACAGCTGTCCAAGTGGCCTTAAGTCTGTGCCGCCCAGCCGTCAGGCCCAAATACTGCCTGCCCTTCAGTACTTTGCCAACAGGCACAGGTCTAAGTCTGAAGGGTGTTTGGCAAGAGGCCTTCTAGGGACTTGAGGAGGTGATCCATGGTGATTAAGGCTGGATCTGCAAAGTAAAAGAGGCTGTTATGTGCGAATAATTGACATTAAGCCTCAAATATAGTCCTATGAATGCAAGAGGACGACTCTGGTCTCTCATACTTCTGCTGATGTTACTGAAAAGGATTCCACATCAGAATCTGTCCTCATTTTACTAATATCTACCACATTCTCTTACGACAGATGATCAAGCGTCACTGAAGTGCATGGTGATGCCCTTGGAAGTGTGCCGAGTGTTAGCAGAATGAATCAGCATCTTTACAACTTAGGAAACAGGAAATGCCCACTGATTACCGCGACAGCAGCCTGGTGGTTCTAAAATGTTCTTTCAGGTTACTGAGAGATGTTCACAGACCTCTGAGGAATTTTTTCTTAAATTTTTATCACACTTCAAACTGCTTGATTGATCTGTGACACTAATGAATTGAGCCAAAAGGAACCTAAAAATAGTCAGGAACGAAATTTCCAGCCAGTGAAATATACGGCAACAATGTTTAAATGGTTCCTTGGAAGAGACATTTTGTTAAGTACTAGCTGACATCTAAAAGTGCCTTTCCTCTACAGATCATTTATCTGAAATCTCTTGGGGTAAAGGGAAAGGCTAGGAGGAAGAATGCAATTGGGGCTTTGTTAGTTGCCTATCTTTTAGAATACAAGATTGTGGAACATTTATTCTATTTTCCTATAAGTGTAAGGAGAAATTCATCCAAGGTTCAAATTCCAATTTTACCATCCACTAACCAAGACATCCAGGGCAAGTCACAGTCTTTCCCAACCTCAGCTTTTTCCTCCACACTACATTAGAAATCAAATTCCAGTACTGGCCACGGGAATTCTGTAAGCACGAACAGAAACATAAGACAGTAACTAACATAATGGTACCCATCTCAGAGTGGTACCCAGTGAATGTTCGTTCCCTTCCCCTTGTCTTCCTCAATGCTCAAGACCTGAAATAAACTGATTTTTATTTCAATAGCAATTTAAAAAGTGTCAACGATCAAGCTAAGAAAATGCATCAGACACAAAATTTCCACTCTGATATAGCCCTGCCTGTATCTTTATAACATATTTTAAGGCAGAGTAAGATAATGCTAGCGTATTTCCTGGTCTCTATAAGCGAATGGGGGCATTCCGTTATGATGGGAGGGGAGGCGGGTATGTTCCAAAAAACGTTTACTTGTTCTGAGATATGTTTTCCTGTCTGTTGTCTCAGGTCACTAAGTCTAATTTATTTATGGTATCAAGTTCTATACACTTTCTTATTAGCACATTAAGATGTAAGAGTTCAAATGGGTGATTTCCTGATTGACAGCCAAGAGACGATCTAAGATGTTACAGTGATGCTGACCAGCGGTTCTCAATCTTTAAAACAAGGTACCACCTTCTTTAGACATAAACAAGTACTACAGATATTTCTCAACTAATTATGTTTTTAAAAAGTACTTGTGAAACTACAGGATAAAAACTACTATGAATTCACAAACAGTTCAATAAAATACAGAATCTTTTTATCTATAACAGCACCTAGAAACATTTCCAAAAATCATATTTTGAGGTATTATTTATTCAATCTCTACTCAAAGCTGGACTACCAACATGACTTTTCTGACCCCTTAGAATAGCTCCAATGTTGTCTATAGGTCCTCAATTCATAGGTCAGAAATCAGTGCTCTCCAGGTTGTTGCTAGTAAAAAAAAAAAAATGATCAGTAGGTGTTGGGAGTGTAAATCAACAAAACAAAACAAAGCAAAACAGCTTTTTGAAATTCAATTTGGGGTATGCATAACCTTAAAAATGTATATACCTATCAGAACAGTAATACTCTTTCTTTTAATCAATCTGAAGATAATAATCAAATAGGTTTGGGCCTAAAAATGTCTACTGTAGAGTTCATTCATTCATTCATTTTTTTTTTTAAAGATTTTATTTATTTATTTGAGAGAAATCATAAGTAGGCAGAGAGGCAGGCAGAGGGTGTGGGGGCAGGGGGAAGCAGGCTCCCTGCTGAGCAGATGCGGGGCTCAAAGCAGGACCCTGAGATTATGACCTGAGCCAAAGGCAGAGGCTTAACCCACTGAGCCACCCAGGCCCCCTGTGGAGTTATTTCTAAGAGCAGAATCACTGCAACAGTCTTTGCAATAAATAACTGGAGTAACAATGATCATTGCGATCTCAGTTTTCAATGAAGGAGACCCTGTGGGTGACCTTTTACCAGCTTTTGTGCTTTGTTGCCAATATTTGCACCTGTTGCAGCAGCAGATTGCTTCTGGGAGTTGGAGCCCATTTTCTTGGCGGGCCTTAAGTGGCTGGGAGTTCAATACAGCATTCCTTTGCTACCTCCCCCACCCCCCACCCCCCACTCTCCAGGTGGCAGAGACCACCTGAAGGAGGACTGTGGGATTGTGCACATGGGATTGTGCTACTATCACTCCCTAGCCAGCTGTTTCTTCTGCAATTCCCACTTCCACCACCCTCTTACTGTTTCACCCCCGAGCACTTCCTCAATGAATCATTCACACTCTCTCCTTGGCTCAGGGGCTATGTCTGCGAGAGCACAAGGGTCACTTCATGACATTCACCCAACAGGATATCAACCAGCTGCTGAGAAACTATACTGGAAAAAAATTTGAAGATACGGTAATAGACTCTGGATCTATCCTAATGGGAAAAGGAAAACGACGATACAATCAACTATGTAAAAATAATACACACCACAGGGGAAAAAAAAAGACTAGAAAGATAGATATCCAGATATTATCTATGTAATTATTCTGGTGGTGGGAAGAGGAGTTTATCATTCTTTTTTATTTTTATTTTTTTAAATAAGATTTATTTATTTATTTATTTGACAGACAGAGATCATAAGTAGGCAGAGAGGCAGGCAGAAAGAGAGGGAAGCAGGCTCCCTGCTGAGCGGAGAGCCTGATGCGGGGCTCGATCCCAGGACCCTGAGACCATCACCTGAGCCGAAGGCAGAGGCTTAATTCACTGGGCCATCCAGGCGCCCCGGAGTTTATCATTCTTTATACTCTTCTGTATTTTTCAAAATTTCTACAGTGAACACATCATTTTAGAACAAGCATCCCTTTTTCTGTTTATAAAACCACAGCAGTGGGAACTTAGATCAGCTGAAATGTATAGTAAGGGACAGCAGAGAAGACTACAGAGCATGAGAACAGTGGTTAAGTCACAGGATCATAGAAAACTGAATTAAAATGGTAGTTAATGGAAAGGGAGAAAGTTGAGAAATACAGTGGGATCCCTTTATATAAACTTAGATGCATGTCATACCCCATTCCAGCCCACAGATCACTGCACAGCGAGTTTTTTTAAGTAAGTGATGGCTCTATTTTGATGAACATGATTTGACACATTTATATAGCTGAATCTACCAATTAGGTACTTAAAGGCAGGGATTAACAGTTTATTAATTTTTTTTATTCCCTGCATTTACTATAATACCTGGCATAGAGCAGGAACTCAATATTTATGAAACACATTGTAGCTCAATGGAAATTACCTGTTCCAGCCACTATTTTAAGTAGCAGCAGCAACTGTTAGTGCTAATTAAAGAAAAAAAAAATCCAGTTTGCATAAAACATGTAGAGTACAGGGGGTGGTCCAAGAGGTTCAGGCAGTTAAGCATCCAACTCTTGGTTTCGGCTCAGGTCATAATCTCAGGGTGGTGAGATCAAGCCCCACACTGGGCTCCGCATTAGACATGGAGCCTTCTTAAGATTCTCTTTCTCCCTCTTACTCTGCAATCTGCCTCCGCACTTCCTCCCTTCCTCTCTTAAAAAAACAAAATAACAAAACAACTTGTGGAGTACATTCTTAAGTACTCAAGAATTATGGCCATCATTCAGTGAATGTCTCCTATACACCAGACACCTTACCTAGAATTTTACACATTCAACATCTAGCTGAATCCTCAACTTCATAGACATTAGTATTTATACTTTATAGAGGACAAAAACGGAAGCCCAGAAAAATTAAATAGCCTGCCCAGATCGTGGGTGGTGAAGACACATCTGAAAATGGACACACTCAGCCAATGTGTCACGCTGCGTCCTGTGATGGAGTTTAAAGGGTCAACCAAAGGGAAAAAAAAAAAGAAGAAGAAAAACTGCCTTCTTTCTACCTCTCTGTCCTGCACTTAAATCATCAAATACTAGGAGTAAACAAGTGACCACAGCTTTACGAGGCACAAGAATTGAACAGAATGTTTGTTACTCTAATGCAGTGGTTTCTCCACTGGGAGGGTGGTGACACTACCCCCCCAGGGGACATTTGGCAATGTCTGGAGACATTTTGGGTGGTCATGACTGGGAGGGGTGCTACTGGTATCCTGTGGTTGAGGTCAGGGATGTTGCTAAACATCTACCACGTTCAAGACAACACCCCACACAAGGAATCATCTGTGTGTGTCAGTGCCAAGGGGGAGAAGCTGGCTAGTGCACATGAAAGCACACCCCCCCCAACACTATCATGCCGTGACACACTGACTTTCCTTCATTTGGAATTAAGGCTTCTGCCTGAAGTTAAAGATGGCTTCCTGTTACAGCAACAACTGCACCAACACCAACCGTCATGGCGGCTTTCCCGAGGATTCTCCATCTGAGCCTTTTCCATGTGGGAGAGGAGGGAATCCAGTGGCTTCCCTTCTGCGAATCCCAGTGGGGAAGGTTTGTGTTACTAGTATCTAAAGCTCTGGGTGGTTGGTCCATCCCATCGAAGCACCTTCACCTACAGCCTGTTGTACAGAAGTTCTGCAGCGGGAGGTATGGGGACGCCCATGTCACACCAAGCTTTGAGCCATAAGCATCGGGGAAGGCATTTCCACCAGGCACTGGCTCCTCCACAGGAGAAAGGGTGAGTCCCCAAGCTTCCTGATGCTGTGCAGCCTCTGGGAGGCCCTGACAGCCACCCCATGAAGCAGAAGCAGGGAGCCAGGGTGACATAACCAGGCTTTGTCCTCCTCAATGGCTGCCTGCTTTCCCCCCAGCCACCCCCACTGCAGGCTTTTTGCTAAGCCACGGCCAGCTCTATCATTCAGGCTCAGGAAGCACAACTACCAGGTACAGAGAGAAAAACCTAAATCACTCACACATACCCTAAATTATTCTTAAGGACACTGTACTTACTCCCTGGGAACTTTCTGCACTAATTATATCTGGTTATGTGCTTTGCTAAGCAAAATGGAGCCCAAACCCCTTTTTTCCTCCCTTGCCTCATGAAAAGGGAGCAGGGCTCAGCTAGAGGAAAAGGGGACCCAGCAGGTGAATGCTGAGTTGGGTCTCCGAGAGTGCCCTGCGCCACATTACCCACAAATGCCACCTGTAGGAGCTCCTGTCCTGTCTGCAAGGACACCCTCTTTTTCTCAGAAGGAGGTCTAGAGTGAGTGGCTGTGAGGGCCCCTGCATCGGCGGTATTAGGAGAGGATGTGGGCTTTAATCAGGCAGGAACTGGAAGACGCATGCATCCTCATCTCAGCCAGTGGGCAGAAGGACAAGGAAGCCCATATTCCTCTGTGTAGAGAGGACTCTAGTTTTCTACGGCTCATATTCACAACTTGGTTCTCTTACAGTCAGGGTGGGATTTCCAAGGCTGCCAGATAAAGAACGGTTTGACAGTAGCTACATTTTGTCCACTTACTTCTCACAAACATTAGTGGATACCAGTGTGACAGGCACAGTGCCAAGGTGAGAACATGAACAAGACAGACTCAGCACCTACTCTCCCAGAACTGAGGGCTTGGAGCCAAGGTTCTCAGCCTGGGCAGGTGTGTCCCTCAGGGAACATCTGCAGACACTTTTGGTTGTCACAACTGGGGAAAGGTGATACTGACCTCTAGAAGACAGAGGCCAAAGATCTTGATTGACATCCTCCAAGGCTCAGGAGAGCCCTGCACAATAAGGAGTTGTCTGCTCCGAATGTCAACAGGGCTGAGGGGGAGCTCTGAGGAAGGGCCGCATAGTGGGGACATCAGAGTGTGAGATGGACATGATGGGACAAAGGGGGACACAAAGGAGGGCCAGAAGGAATATTCCAGACAGAAGATCTCAAGTGCAAAAAAGTCTTGTGCTAGGAGGTATCATAAATTGTTCTGGAAACTGAGACTCTGGAAATACCATTCTTTGCACACTATCGTCCTCCTATAGTGTTTCTAAGACGGGGTCTACTCTGGGGCCATAAATGTAACAACCTGCTCATGACACACCAGAGACCAAATTAGACAGGAGCTGGAAGAAACATACATGCTCCAATGTCCATCCTGTCCCACTGCCTTCTTTCTCAACAATTAGACCACTGCATTAGGAAAGATGGGAATCAAAATTCTATTTGGACTTTATACTAAAAGAATGACTCAAAAAAGGAAAAACTGATAAACCAACCTCATCAAAATTAAAAATATTTGCTCTTAGACTCTATGAGGTTGATGAAAAGACAAGCTACATACTGGGAGAAAGTATTTGGAAACTGCATATCTGACCAAGGACTAGTATCTACAATACATAAAGAACTCTATCAATGCAACATTAAAAGAAAAATCAAACAGTCCAATCAGAAAGTGGACAGAGAGATGGACAAATGTTTCACTGAAGAGAATATAGTGATGGTCAATAAGTTCACGAAAAGGTGTTCAACATCATTTGCCATTAGGAACATGCAAATTAAAACTACAATGGGCCATCACTATACACCTATTAAAACAGACAAAATAAAAGTTAGTAATAATGCCAAATGCTGGAGAAGAGGCAAAGAAACTGGGTAACTCACACACTGCTGGTGGGTATGTAAAATGGTGCAGCAAACTCTGGAAAACAGTTTGGCAGTTTCTTACAAAACTAAACATGCATTTATATCATACAATCTAGCAGTCTCGCACATTTATGAAACCTCATGTTCACACAAAATCCTGTACACGAATGTACATAGCAGCTTTATTTGTAATAGTTGCAAACTGGAAGCAGCCAACGTGGTCTTTACTGGGTGGATGTTTAAGGAAACTGTGGCCCATCCACACCAGGAGACACCACTCAGCTTGAAAGGAATGAACTCCTGGTACACTCAGCAATTTGGATGGCTCTCAAGGGAATTATGGTAATTGAAAAAAAAGTCAATTCCCAAAAGGTTATATAACACATGATTCCATTTATAAAATATTCTTAAAATGAAAGAATTATAAAGATGGAGAACATATTAGTGGTTACCACGAGTTAGGGAGGCTGGGAATGTGGGGGGTGTGTGACATGCAGGGTCCTTCTGATGGAGCTCTTTGCTATCTTCCCTGTGGTGGTGATACATGTGATAAGACTGCAGACAAGTAAGTGTGCACACACACAAATGAGTGCCTGCAGAAACCTGAGTAAGATGAATGGCTTATACCAATGTCGATTTCCTAGCTGCGGTATTTACCATTGTGTATAGTTATGGAACATATTAGCATTAGGGGAACTAGGAAAAGGGTACAAGGGATCTCGCTGTATCATTTTTTATGACTGCATATGAATCTATAACTATCTCAAGATAAAAAGTAAAAAAAAAAAAAAAAAGGAAAGAACAAAAAACCTTACCTAAAAATGTTTGTCAGCAACAAATGCACCTGAAGACATCTTTTTTAAATTTACTTTAATTCTTTTCCCAACATGGCAAACATGCTAAGAAAAACTCAATATTCTAAAAAAAAAAAAAATGTTTTTGCATGATTATGCCTTTTCACAGTTCTTTGATTAATCTTCTTGGCCTCTGCAGGCTCCTGAGACAAACCACCCAAGCTCAAATCCCAGCTCTGTTACCAATTAACTACATGACTTTTGACAAGTACTTCACATTACCGTGCCTCAGTTTCTTCATCTGTGAAATAGGTATGTATAATAGTAGTCTTGCGTTATGAGCTGTTGTGGAGAATAAAAAAGGGCGCACATCTCAGGTTCTTTAGACAGTTCTTGAAGATACTAAGGGCTCAACCAAAGCCGGCTTTGCCATTACTGCCACTTACTACCATCACCGTGGTAGCTCAAGAGTCCTTGGGTCTCTCCTCAGCCTCTTAAGGTCCTCATGCCAACCTATCTTTATAGTTCTCTCAATCATAAAATATCTCCAATTTCCAATTTTAAAAAATCTAAACAAAAATTTAAAAGCCGATGTTTCTATTTGCTTGTGGTCTTTTTTCAGTGGTGGGCTGTTTCCTTCATTTCTTTGCTGGAGGAGGAATTCAAAGGTCTAATATGTGACTTTATCAGAGCATGACAGCTGGTCACAAGTCCTCGGGGAAGTCCTCGGGAAAGGTAGCCCTGTGCTCTTGGGGCAGCAGCTAGGTAGGGTCCATGCAGCTTCCAAAAATGGCCCTGGTGATGGGGTCAGGAAATGACTGATGGTCACTGGGTGACTTTGACTGGGACTCAGGCTCTGGGGACTTTCCTTGTGCTCTTTCCAAGACTGCCAGGCTCAAGAATAAGATAAAATGTTTTCCTTCTGGCTAAAACTGAAATAGGGTGGGATTAGATTAAAACAATTTGAAAAATTCTTAGTGTGGTGAAGCCAGATGAGACCTGCGTTAGTGGCTGAAAGTCTCAGTGGTACAAGTCTGATGGTAAGCTGACTCTCCTCTCTGTTCCGCTTGCTTAGATAGAAAAACATCTAATATAGAAAATGCTTGATAATTTCCCCCAAAGAAGCCATTTAGACAGAATTCTGAGCTACAGTGGAAAGCCCATTATGATGGTAAGCAGAGAACAGAGGTACTACAGGAGAAATACCTTACATTTAGTAAGCAGGGCTGACTCGTAGTAAGTAAAAAGACACATAGAAGTCCCCTCACCCATTTTCATAGAAATTCTAAGATGGGAGGAAAGAGTACACACTCATTCCTAAACCTGCTGTACTTCCAGGTTCTAGAACCCAGTTGGTGCAGGACCCCATCCATCCAAGAATCTAAGCTGAAAGTGTGCGAGTTACCCTTCATCCTTTTCTTCCCCGTTTGACCCATCATCAACAAACCCTACCACTCCATCTCTGACACAGTTCTGAATGGTCTACTCTCTCCACCTCCTTTGCCTCCAGAGTCAAGCCACCAGCATTCCTGGAATAGAACATGAGTCTCTTATACTCAACTCATTGTACTACCCCAGTGACCTTGCTGACCAGGAACCTGGCCACGACCCTCAGCACCAAGACCAGCGTTAAACCCTCTAATGGCAGCCCTAACTCTTACAATGAAATAAAATTCCCTTCCACAGCCTAGGAGTTGACCTGCCTTGTTCAGATTTGGCTTTCTTCTAGAGAAACACTTTCCTCTTAGCTGTTCACGTGACCTGCCAGGCTCCTTCCAGCCTCAGGCCTCCATGCTCATGCTCCCCCTGACTGGAACACTTGTCATCTCCCCTTCTCTTTGTGTCTGTGAGTGAGGGGAGCCCATGTCTGTCCTGTTCACTACTCTTCCCCAGCATCCAACATAGCACATGGGGACACTGAGGTGCTCAATGTGTCAAGGCATTGATGAAAGAGCCAAGTTTTTAACCATGACCTTAACTCCCTTTATGTGCTAATGTTAATTACAGAAACCACCATGTTAGGAGCAGGCTGTATTCTAAAGTATTGGGGGAAGTCATTTTTTTTTTTTTTAAAGGAATTCTAGAGCAAGGCTTCACAACTTGGGCACTACTGACACTTTGAACAGGATAATTCCTTGTTGGGAGGGACTGTCCTGTGTATTGTAGGTGTTCAGCAGCATCCCTGGCCTCTCCCCACTATATGCTAGTAACAGCCGCCACCCAAGTGCAACAACCAAATGTTCGGAGACACTGACCAATGTCCCTGAGGTGAAAGGGAGGCTCACCCTGGCTGAGAACCACCGATCCAGAGAAAAACTAAAAATTGGTGGTTAGGACTTTAATACTGACCACAAAATACCTAATAACCCATACTTCAAATCACATTGAGCAATAATGCATTCTAACAATCAGCTAACCACCATTTACAACATCATTTCAGTGAGAACCTGCATTCTAAATCCCCAGTAACGTTTATAAACAACCACAGGGAGGTTGGCTGGTCCATCCTGAGCATCAACTTAGCTTTCTGCATCAGCACTATAGGTGATGTCTGATACAAGATGGCTGACAAAGCATGGTGGGGAAGGAATGGGAGGTAAGAGAAGAGTTGGGGGAAGGCTGGGGTTCCCCCTATCTGACCTGATCTGTCTGTGTCTGGTATATGCAAACAGAAGAGAGAAACAAGGTAATGACTTCATGTTGGGGTCTTTCGTGAAAGCACAACCCACAGAACCCTCCAACAGTCAAGCACCCTTGGTCTTTTCGTGGTGTGGCACAGCCCAGGAATGAAATGTGAAGAACTGAATCTCAATATTTCCTGTCCACCGCCCACCCCTCTGACTAACATAATGCTTGAGCTTGGAGTACCACTTCAGGAATGCAAAATGACATCCTAGTTTTTACCTGCCACACTGCAACAATATTTTCAATTATTGGTTAAACTGCAAATGCCCCATGAGTCATTTAAATAAATCTCACATGTATGAAATAGTCAATTGTGTTCTCAGAGCAATTCCCAGCTGTAAAAATAGAGCCACACGGAACATATTTTTTCTGCAGCTAATTGAAAATACTGCACATATAATGCATGATTTAAAGCACCCAGGAGGAATTTCAATTTGCATTCCCTATTTTAAAATGTACAATCAAGAGCTGTCTTAAAGTGCCCTACACATTTAAGTCAATATTGCTTGCCTGAAGCCCCAACCACTTTTACATTTTCACACTACTAATTGATGACTGAGGATTTTAATGCTCCCATCGACTTTAAAAACAATAGTTTTAATAGGGCTGCATTTCCCCGAGAAAACAAACACTCTTAGACTTGACTGGTTCAAATCTCTGCAGCCCAGACAAAACTCCCCACACGGCAGTGAGATGCCTGCCAGGAGCAAGGGACTGTGTAGAACATCCTTCACTCAGGAATCCAAACTGCGATCTCTTCAGTGCCCACAGCACTGCCCTGGAGTGAGAAAGGATGCTTCAATATTCTTGATGGTTGATCAAATGGTGGCTAGCAGAGCATGTGGCCTTAATGAGAGGGGCTGTCAGAGTAACAGGTGCCAAAGAAGGAGTGCCCAGTCAGGGGAAAGGGAGTTGCAAAATTCGCGATCATTTTCCATTTCTGCACAATGTTCATGCGTTTCCTCAGTCAACAAGAGTTTCCTTGGTCCTGCGGCCTAAGTAAGTCACAGTGGTAGAAATGACAAAATGAAGGGAAAGCACAGTCTGACCTTAAGAGCTACGGGCGAACCAGAGACAGAAGTACTTAATGGAGTAAGAAGCTAAGTGGACCTGGTATGTAGTATTGAGACTTCCAAGCAAATGAGAAAAGTGTTAGTTAGCCTTATTTTACATTCAATAGCACCGCATTTGACCATCAGTATCCCTCTATAGGGAAGATTAGTCAGACGAGATGAAAACCAGAAAAGCAGCCATAACCTCCCCTCTCAAGACAAGAGTGACCAGCAATGGTGGCAACCGACAAGTAATAACCAAACTATCAGAAAATCACAAGCACTGGAATTTAAAGCAACAATGGACACTCGATATATATTTATTCAATAAATGACAGCACCACTCACAAATTAGTGTTGTTGTCAGGTATGCAAACTTTAACTCCTAGCTTTTGTTCTACAAAGTTAAACAACAGAATTTAGAAAAAAATGAAAAAATGCAAAAACGACCTCTTTTAATAACTTGTCACCAAGGGCTAACGTTTTATATCTTCTGTAATTAAGACACAGACGGCCCTGCTGCTTGAGAATGAAGGCATCTACTGTGGGGAACTGTGCTGACAATACTTAGCCTCCAGCGCTGACGGACTAGGAACTTCCCCACAGGCCATTTGGAACTGACCCAGATTGAGTTCTAGGACTTGGACCATCGATTGTCCCATGTGCAAAGAACTTTCCCACGGCAAGTGGGCTTTCTAGGAAGACTTTGCCAGAGTGGGGAGTAGGCTAATTAGCTAAAGGACCATCTTCTCAGTCTTCCAACTCTTATGAGTCTGATAACTGTGAGCCTCTCTGCTCTGCAACACTCCTGTGGCTCCTGACAGAATCTGAGCTTTTCCTTGGTGCTGCACACTGTGCACCCCCCCAAGCGAGGCCATCTCAGAGGAGCCCACTTGAGAAAGTCCGCCTCTCTGACATCATGGAAATAAAATACGACAACCTTCACTGACCCATCTTGTGTTTTCCTTATTCCTTTGGCACCACTGGGTACTTATTTATGATCTTTTTTTCCCAGGCAAACAAGAGGAAGGTAGGAAAGGGCTGAACGTGTGTTGAGGGGCCTGAGAAGGAAGAAGGGGCGAGAAGAGAGCAGTATGGCTTCATCGGCCTCCAGAGCCACCTCCATCCCCTGGGAGGTTCAAGGACACAGTTCAGGAAAGAAAGGCTTAGGGAAAATGGACAGGCAGCATCTCTCCTACCCTCCCTCTAAATAGATTAATGATGTTGTATTAATGGGTTCGGTTGTGGACACAGAGCCATTAGGCTCCATTTTTCATTAGATGGCTCTGGGGCAGCTTTGAGGTAAAGTTTTGGGAGCCCCCAGAAGTGATCCTGTGACACCTGGGCACACTTTTCTCTCTCTTCCCTCAGTTTTGTATCTAGTTCTGGGGAGTAAGCCCCCTCTTTACCCAGGCGTGGCTTGAGAGACCCAAACAGGCTAACCCCATCTAAATCTCTCAGAACGAGTTTTTGGTATTTATTACAAATGCAATAGTCATGCAGGGGAGGCTGGGAATGGGCGTAAGCTTCCCTGGTCCCCTCATTTTAACTTCTGGGGGGAAATCATCTGAGGCAGACATCTTCTGAAATAAATGCATGTAACTAGAGGCACAGGATCTGGAGATACTTCTGAATTAGGAGGAGGGAAGAAGGGATGGGATAAGATAAGAGAAAATAGTTAATAACTTTAAGAAAATCTCTTCTGCCATGATCTCAGATTCTCTGCTCACTTCTTTCAGTACAAAGAGTTTATAAACAAACAAAATCCCAAAGTAATATTTTAAAAAGATGAACCCTCTATGTTTACATGTTTATATCCGGCAAGCAACCATGGAATGAGCAACGTTCCGCAAAGCTCAGAAACCATCTGACGTGATGGGAAGCACGATTCCAAACTTGGCTTTAGCTACCCAAGTCCTGAGGTTCTTCCTTTAGCCTGACTTTATTTCTCTTGCTGAGCTTCCCGCTAATGCCTTCTGAAAGGATTTGGAAGGGGGTATGTTCAGCCAGTTCACAGCAGAAACCTGCGTCAGCATGAACACAATTGGGGGATGGGCCTACAGTCTAGTCCCGGGCCTGCCCGCATCGGACAAATTGCACTGGCTGAACTGCATAGACTGTGACTCAGTTTCTTCATCTGTAAAATCAATGACAACCCCCCTCTCCCATCCTATCCCTCAGAAGGTTGCTATGAGGATCACAGAAGGCTCCATCCTGGGCAATAACGTGACAGCTCTTACGCATCGCACAGCTTTTCCTCACAAGAGCAGCTTTTTACTTCCCCACATCCAGTGCTAAGGCAGAAGAACAAGGAATTCTGGAATTAAAAATCGGTGACATAATGAAAGTTCTCCTTATTTCAGCCTAAACTCTGCTGTAAGACATTGACTGCATGGAGGGATCTCTAGGGATGGGGGGTGCTGCACTTCTTTGGTTATGAAGTCACATTTTATGGGGGAGAACCGAATCCCCAATATCTCATAAGCAGCTACGGAAACGACGTTCACTAACAACGGAGCCGGGGAGTAGCTGCACAGGAAATGGGTGGAGGGAAGGGCATTTATAGAGCTCCTACTGCGTTCCCAGCCCTGTGAACATGTCATCTCACAGAATCTCACATAAGCCCCTCCGGATACAGCTGAGGTAACACAGAGGCAAGAAGACTGACTAATCTGCCCACATCACACAGCAAAAAAACCACACGGATATGCCCACAAGTCAGATGCTGCCAGAGGCTTCTCCCAAACAGGGCAGAGCTGCTCCTGTCGCCTGCTTCTTCCTTGTCCAATCCCTGGTCCTTTCATTTCCTGTCAGAGCTCAGCACTGGCACTGACCCCATTCCCGAGCTTTCGTCTTTCCTTTGGCTCCCACATGGTGTTCCCAGCGTATCTGATGACCCTCTCCCACACTGGGAAGACACCCTGTCTCATAAGGTGAAAGTCTTTTCTTCTTTAAGTTCTAATCCCCGTATGTGCTTGAGTTGATGGTTAGCTCCCATTTAAGACAGACCTCTTTCTCCCCAGTGAGAAGAGCCCCAACACCTCCCGTTCCCGCCCACTTGAGTTTTGGTCAACCTGACTAAATAAACTTCATGAACATGCGGAATCACGTATATTACGATCTAGAAATGGCACTTTTCTTTCCGGTCTCCCCTTCCATGACGCAATTTTACTCGGCGTTTTCCCAAACATCTTCTCCAAGCCTGTCATCACTCTGAGTTGTCTAACAACTTTCCCAAGCACATCCTCTTTTTGTCCAAGCTGCCTATGATACAGCACTTTTCAAATCTATGTGTCATGCTGTCACTGAAAAAAACCTCTCCTAAGCCATAAGAAGCTTTTCGTAGGCCTTCAGGACAGTTGCCTCTTAGAAGAAAATACATACATGATTGCCATGTTACGGCATGTTACTGTGTGACTTTTTAAAGTGGCTTATAGTCTTCATGAAACTTCATTTAACTGAGAATAGCTATCTCCTCGGAAAACCCATTTCTTCTCCTTTCCAAACACAGAGCTAGAGCTACACTTCCTAGCCTCTGTTGTACGTGGGAGTGCCCGTGAGACTGAAATGTATTCAATGAAACGGGAACAGGAGTGATATATGCCATTCTCAGAGCTGGCCCACCAAGAGCCGCCATATGCAATCCTCTGTGATCTTTCTGCTTCCACCAGCTTGACGCTGATAAGCATCATGACCTTGGAAACCACCTGCTAAATCAAGTGGAGCCAGAAGGTGGAAAGAGGCTGGCTCCCTGAATCACCAGGTTTGGAACAGACATGCCCATTTCGGGCATTATGCAAGTGGAAGTTTGTGCCACAGTACGTATTTGGGAATATTTATTATAGCAATCAGCATTATCTTAATGAACACAGCATTCAAAATTAGGCAATTGAGAAGTCATGACCTCAGGAATAATTACTAAATCTGTATTCTAATTCTGTGCCTTTTTTTTTTTTTAACCCTCTTGCATGGTACAACCTCTATGAGTCTTCAGAATAAATACTGATTAAAGGGATGGCAGGCTTATGTGCTCTTCTCCCTTTGTTCCCAAGACTCATTCATTAGTCTCATCCATCCAGGGCTTTTGGTGAACTCTGACTAATGAACTTATCATGATCTTTGCAAATGGGAGACTTTGAAAGGCCCCTAAAATCTAGCAACCCTGAGGAATGATTCTGGGGAAAATTTTTCCTTTTGTATTCACGCACAGAGTTCTCAAATTAGAAAACACTTCTTTTCACAGAGAAAAATTATACATTTTGATGCCTTTTAATGACTGACTAAGTAATCACTTTGGCACTTTTGCCTTGCGTGCCTGCCCCGGAAGAGACCCAGCTCTCATGCAGTTTTACATTCTCAAGTGTCTTATACTCATGAGCATTCAATGAAAGGGAAGTTGTAATGCTTTACCCCTTTGCAAAGTTGCCCACTAAAATTCAATTCAATTCAATTTTTTTCTTTCTTTCTTTCTGAGAACTGATCTCTCCTCCATGAAGGAGTTATCTCCTTGCATTTACTCATGGAGAGCACTTGAGAGACTAAATGGCCTACTCTTATTATTATTACAAATTAGTAAGTAGCAATCGACAAAATTTAGAGCAAAAAGGGTTTTGTGGAGAGTAAATACAAAAGGAAAAAAATAAGGACTGCATTACCCATGAGGGCTATCCAGACATTTGCGTTTATCAGCTACTTGACAACATTTCACATTGTGCATAGACTTAACTCTCCCATGCACGACCACTGGCAGTAACTGATATTTAAGAACCTTCTATCAGTAAAGGGCTTTAGCATTAGCACTGATGAGCCTCCTACACTCCCAAAAAGCTGGGCATTCCTACCTTTACTTCATGCAGAAGGAAACAGAGACCCAGAGACTATCCATCACTTGCCCTCATTCCCGAATCTCATGGACCCTCTGGATTCTTCATCTACAGAGAAGCCTTGGGTTGCCAGCCTTTCAAGGCTGTCAAGAGAAAGCAGGGGGAACACGCCTTTAAAGAGCTTCCACAGCCCATGACTCATGGTGGCCCCACAACTCGGCTAGTCATCGGGGTCACACACTGCTCTCTTGGAGTCCTTCCTCACAAAGAGGGAGGGGCGAGGGCTTCTGCGCAGCCTTTCCAGTGACTGAGTCCACACTAACTCCCTCCGGTCTGGTCTCCTAGACATCTCATGCAAAGCACTCATTCTGGCTGTGTAGTACTGACCTAGTGCAGTACTGAGGGTCAGTCAGACCGATGGGTCTGCTCCAGGGGAAGAAGAATTGATCACCATGGTACTTGATAATATAAAAAGCTAAACAATTTTGAGATATTTTTACTGCTGCCCTGAAATCCTCACAGAAAATGTACCGCCTTTTTTGTGTCTACCCAGGACAGTGTACCATAGTTTCTGAACTGTTAAAGCATCACAGATACGCCCTTTCTAATGGAAACATATAAGCCCCTCAAAGGTCAACTGATGTTGTGGAGACTTCTGCATCCCTCAGAGCACCTGGCTGAAAAACTAGTTTTTAAACCAAATGCACCCAAACACAATAGGGCTGCCACTCTGAAGTCTTGTGTGGGGCAGATGCATCAGGAATAAGTCTTGGGGAATCTCTTTACTCTCTGGGAATAATCCTCTTCAGGAAGATGGGGCTGAACAACACAGAGAAGAGGAGACATAAATCAGCCAAGTGGTTCTAACGGATGGATGGTGAGTGTCCCTAAGTCAGCGGGGAACTCTGAGAGCTAATCAAGGGGAGGTGACGGGTAATGGCAGTTCTGGCTGCTGTACCCAGACGTGGTGACTGCAGAGGCAACAAGGGATAGGAGCAGAGACCTGAGTTCTCAACCTGCCTCAGTTCTGATCTTGCCAAGTGATTTAAGTCACTATTTGTTATCTCCCTGTATGTGAAGGAGGGACAGTGCTAGCTTTCTCTACAAAGAAGGGAATAACCTCATCAGCTCCATTCTCCAGCTCTGGAAATGAAGCCCAGAGAGGAAAATACTTTGTGGACATCATATGACTAATTGTAGAGCTGGGGTTTAAATGCAGGTTCATCCAGTTCCCAAGTTCACCTTGTCCAGGATGCTCTGACCTCTCACATGTGGAGCTCTGCACTGTTGCTCAGACACCACTGTCTAGTCTCAGTCACTCCCTGAAAACAATGTTTCAGGATGAAAGATCTGCGGAGATACAAAGACTTGGAGTGAATATCCCATGGCTCAGATTCTCAGTAGGGTGCTCCACATACGCTAATTTCTGTTTTCTTGCCTGCCAGCTAGGACTAATTTCAACCTTCCAAGGGTAGCTGAGATTCAATAAGCACATGTGTAAAATGTGCCTAACAGTACTTGACACACTGATGATCCACACTCTTTCATTTATTTCCTTTTTCCCTTTTGGCCTCCTCGGAGTCAGGTACCGTGGAAAGAACCCAGGAGGATAAGAAAGACCAAAAATCCTCAAGGGTTCCTAACAGGGCAGATAAGACACAAAAAACCACAACACAAGACAGAGAGAAAGACAAAAAGCATGATTTTGCCACTGTACTTGGAAAAAATACACACTTATCCTACCCAAAAAAAATTGTAGGTTAATGAATAACACACAGGCATGGAAACAACTATGTGTTCAGTACTTGCTGCATTAATTCACCATGAGTATGATCAGCACTTTGATAATCGTGATTTACCACTGTGCTGCACAAGGACAGGCTGGCTATGCATACTTTGGCATCTCTGGCCAATCCTCTAAATTGCTGTTTTAATTAAGTGTCATTAAGAAATGAACACAGGTTTGGCATGAGATGATAGGAGTCTATCAGTAAATTAATTTCAAAGAGAAAATCCACACCTTTAGGGAAAGGAAGCTCTCTTTATAATTAAGTCATCACACAGAATCAATCTCCCTGCCACCTCGTATTTCATTGTCCGAGCAACAATTCAGGTGTGGGCATACACCACGTGCTGTACAAAGTCCCAAATGGCTACCTGCCAGTAAAATTCTAAAATATCTTATTAATGGCAGCAGAAAATATATTTCCTATCCGGGAAAGTTTGCTGGGGCTCGTCCAACATTCATAGAACTCTTCCGTAGACCGAGAGAATCAAATCATCATTAAATGACTATGTGCTGAAAGTATAGTCAGTATGTGTTCAAAAATGATTATTTCTGGGTTTTTGGATATCAGTGGATATGAATGGATATGGGACATTTTCACAGCCTGGAAAATAAGAACAGAAAGAGAAGACTCTGGGTACCACATTTGCAAAGACCCAGATATTAAACCAAATAGATTCTTTTTCTGCTGCAGAGACATTTATTCATTCTTCATAACTAACATACATATATAAAAGCACCCAAGCTGACAGGGCTAGCCTGCAGTGTGGCCCTAGAAAGACCTTCTGGTAACACAGCTGCTTACATTTCCTCACACAGGTTCAAGATGGAGTTTATTACCGGCACTGGCCATTCTCGGCCCCACAGCCAGTACTGGAAGAGCCGGAAGGCTGGCGAAAGGACCGATGACCAGCTGATTGCTGGGAGTACTCCCTACAGAGACCATTACGGGTCTGGACACCAAACATATGAACACACACAGCAAGCCCCTCATTCACTGGATCAAAGACACGACGACAACCGGAGTGCCAGAGGAGAGAAATGCTTACCTGGACAACTGTGGCACAGAGAACCCCACCACCAGGAAGGCAGCTCTGTTCCGGCCCCTGGGCTCCGCACCTAAGACATACATTCCGCTGCCTCCTTCCAAACTTCAGACACAGTTCCCTTCACGTCCAACTCACCAATGAAGAAACGGGGGCTCAGAGAAGTTTATGGCCTCCTGACCCCAAGCTAGTAACTGACAGAATCTAGATGCAGACCAGTCTATTGGCCTCCAAACCCTCCATACACTTAAGTACTATACTATACTAAGGAAAGAGGGGGACCGGGGAGGGAAGGGAAAATACACCATTTAGATAGACAAATTTTGGGGGGAAAAAGATAGCTATTAAACAAACAAACAAACAAACTATAAAGGGTACCTGGGTAGCTCAGTTGGTTAGGTGCCTGACTCTTGGTTTTGGCTCAGGTCATGATCAGGGTCATGAGATTGAGCCTAATGAGCTGGGCATGGAGGCTGCTCATCCCCCTTCCTGTGTGCCTGCTGTTCTTTTTCTCACTCTCAAAAAAAAAAAAAAGTTATAAAAACAAAAATTAGATCTCAAACAATGTTCTAAGCTAAACTTCCACACCTTTGTGAAGTTCAAGTAGGTATTTTTTTTAAAGATTTATTTATTTATTTGAGAAAGCATGCACCACACGTCGGGGGAGGGGCAGAGGGCAAGGGAGATTGGATCCTCAAGCTGACTCCAGGCTGAGCAAGGAGCCCCACCAGGAGCTTGATCCCAGGACCAAGATCCTGACATGAGCCAAAAATCAAGAGTCTGCCACTCAACCAACAGAGCCACCCAGGTTCCCCTCTATCTTCTAAAAGTCATGTCACTGCCGTTGTTTGGTTACCTCGACTTTTACCCTCAGCCCAAATTATTCCCTCCACTCTGGGTAAATGCACTCTACCCTTTCAGTTTAAAGGTCAGTACTAATTTTAGAGTTTGAGTCCTGGGGGGGGGGGGAAGTGTCTAAGAAATAAACTGGGCAGGGGTGTGGGGCAGCAACAGGTCTAAAAATAATACTTCCAAGCAAAGGCAAAAATATTAGCTTCTTTCAGTGAGTTCTGGTTGTGTCACTGAAGGTTATCTAGCAGCCAAAGTGAGAAGATGGTCTTTTGAAAGGAGGCATGTTGTTTGACAAGCACTTATTTTGAAAAGCTATAGATATTGATGAGATATAAATCTCTGAAAATTCACGGTATCAGCTCACAGTTCACACATTTACACACCTGGGCTCAGGCTCTGGCATTGACACATACAGGCTGGAGGTAGGGCCAAGGATACTTCAGCTGCTGCCAACTCCTCTTTCCCAACTGAGCAAGTGGAGGATACTATCTGTCCTACAGGCACAGATGAGGCTCCAGGAGACAACAGAGAGTCTCTGGTCAACTGAAAACAAGTACTACTGGCAGTTGGGGTAACTAGTCTGCCCAGCACACCCCTCTCAGTACTCTCTCCCCTCCTGACCATAGCTTTGAACATGTGACTCAGACTCTGGCCAATCACAGTATCCCATTCCTCTTATCACAGCCATTGGTCCAGGGAAATGCAAATGACCCCAAACTGAGCCAATCAGAATGCCTCCCTAGGATTTTTCTACCTGGAACTGGAAGGAAGCCCCTCTTCCCTCTTGGGTCATAAGGCTGGTCCCTGAGAGGACGAAGACCACCTGCAAAGAGACACACATGGAGAGAAGAGCACCCCAAAGCCCTGAGTCTCTGGTTTCAGTCACCTCCGGGGCCAGAGGCACCCCCACCATCTCAGGGTCTGTGGCGTAAGCCACCATCTCAGATGCACCCCATCTTTTTGCATCACTTACACTGATTGGGTTTCTGCGCTGTAACCAAAAGATAAGGCAGTCGTTAATAGCTCATATAATCCCAACAGTGACCAAACCTGCATGATCCTTTCTTCCTAAGCAGATTCCTTATTTCAAGAATGAGAAATAAATTTAGTAGAAGAAGCAAGCACTGCCTTTATTTATACAGCATTTTCTCAAAAGAAAGGAAGAAAAATCTATTTTCATTTGCAGTCACCTTAGTCATTTTCAAGTGGGCTTCATGTTGGGTGTTAAATGCTCTCACATACCCACACCCACTTTCAAGATTTGGTCCATAAAAACTTAGGCAAAAACAAGTGGTTATTTTCCCTGTAGCTATATTAGTTGGCACTAAATAGAAAGGAAAGTTGGTGGGGGGGGGGTGGCGGGGAGAAAGCACTGATGCTATTTTTGGTATGCTCTTAAAAGAAATTCCCCAGGTTACCAGAGTTCTCACTGCAGCAAGTGGGGGAGGGCATTACAACAACAAAACAAAGTACATTTCCCAAGATTTGCAGTTGCTACAAGAAACCCTTTCTGCCTTTTCATAGGATTTTTTCCCCTTTTATATTAAAATCTCCTCCACACTATCTTTCTCCCAAGAATTGACTAGCAAAAATAGAAAGGTACAGTGGGTTCTGATTCTGGAATTATCCCTCCTGAGACAAAGGGCAACAATGTCTGAGGTCAACCTGAAGCGAGAGCATGAGGTGTTCCTGGGCTGACCTTGAACTGGGGTGTGCACCCCAACTTTGAAGGAACTCAAGGATGAAACAGGGGACATATTTGTCCAAATGCAGGAGTGGAATTGCAAACAGAGGACTTCTCAGGCTCAGTGTACATCCACATGCACAAAAAAGAGCCCCAGAAGCAACGCCAACTTCTCTGGACTGGGCTTACATCCAGAACTAGAAACCTAACAGCAGAATAAGGGGAGAATCATTGACTGTGTAAATAGACTTGCCCTGTTGGGTGAAAGGCAGCATTTCTCAAAAGAGAAATAAAATCCTACTACTCTTTCAGTGCTCTTAGACAAACTGTGAACTTAGAGATAAGAAATAAGCTAAAGATATAGTTTATTGCCTTTGCCTCTATTCTACACCTAAGGGTAATTTTTTTTTTTTTTAACCCAACATTGACTTTCAGATCAGACATGCCATCTATTAATGAGGAAAAATGGTTTGGGAAGAGAAGATAGGCACATTCATGGAGAGAGACAGTGGTTTAAAAAGAAGATCAAGTATAGGGAACCCAATTTATTTAACATTTTTTAAACGCCTTTAAGTGGGAATATAAACTAAATCTCCATTTTGGCCCGTAACACTATTTCTGAATACTAAAGAGCCAAGCTGAATGATTTCATAGACTTAAAAGAGAAAGAGAGAGAGAGATGATAAGAATTTCATGTAGATAAACATAAAATAATGCATTTAAGAAAAAATTTCATCTAGATCTGATCTTTATGAGAAAGCCAGACCAAAAAGGAAAATAAGTTATAGATTGTCTTATTTTTTTTTAATTTTATTTATTTTTTTGAGAGAGAGAGAGAGAGAGAGAGAGAAGAAGTTATAGGTTGTCTTATTTTTTTAAGATTTTATTTATTTTTTTGAGAGAGAGAGAAAAAGAGAGGGGTGGAGGGGGTGAAGAGGCACTGGCAGACTCCTCACTGAGCATGGAGCCCAATAAGGGACTTTACCTCACAACCCTGAGCTCATGGCCTGAGCTGAAATCAAGAGTTGGATGCTTAACTAGCTGAGTCACCCAGGCGCCCCAGGTTGGTTGTTCTTCTTCTTTTTTTTTTAAATGACATCTTTGATTTCATCACACCCATTGTATAGACAAAAGAATTAAGTTCTAGATGATTAACTATACATCACTGGCAGCACAGCCCAGACCTCTCCCAATGTAGGGCTCTTTCCATCGAACTTGACTGAAGATATTAGTCAAAAAACTAGCAAGGAAAAAAAAAAGTCAGCTAGAGGGCATGCATCACATCCGTTAAAAGGTTAACGGAAGCCAGAGAGAATTCTTCTACCTTGTACAAGCCACAAAATAGGGAGTACAGCCCAACCAGTGGATCTCAAGGAAGACAGAACCAAGCCAAAAGAGGTTCAGATACGGATAACTGAAGTGACTATAGGGATAGAAGTACTCCTGGGTTAGACTTTTGCTTTTTTTCTAAGTACGTTCTATCTCAAAAAACATGACTGATCAAAAAGACTTTGATTTTTTAATTTCTTAAAAATTTTTCTGCTGTGAACCTATATATATTTACTGCAGAAGTACCAAAACAGAAGTAGAGGTCCTGGTGTGGTGGGGACAGGGGGAAGTTCCCCTTCAAGTCCAAAAGACAAGTATTCTTTCGTAAAGACTTTAGTAAACTTAGGAAAAATATAAATATGGTTCAGTTCAGATAGCCATTAAGTGCCTTTGGATCATGCACCGCTATGAGACCAAATGAAGCTAAAACACAGACCCCTCTTCATTGCACTTAGAGTCTAGTGGGGAAAGCATGTAGCTACAACACGGTACCTGCCATCAGAGAGGCCTCCCCGGGGTAGAACGTACATGTGTGCACACATGCCACACATGCCAGAGAGGGTTGGGGGTAGCGATTTTCAGGAAAGAGGTTATGGAACAGATGACACCGGACCTGAGTCTTGAAAAGGGGGAAATTAGCCAGACAATGAATGCAGAGGATGGAGAAAGAGAATTCGAGGCCGAGGTCCAGTAGGAGCACAGGCAAAGAGGCATGGCAGCCCCACGGTGTGAGGAGCTTGCAGGCAGCTCGGTTTTGCAAGAAAATAAAGTTTGGGGAAGGGCACTAGGCGGGGAGGTGGGGAGGAGTGGAAGGAAACTTAGACATTGTTAGGTCATTGCAAACGGCCAACAGACCTAGGAGTTGCTGGAAGGATGGTGGGGCGCCGTGGCAAGTGCTCCGGCTGAATGTGGAGAAGTTCCACGACACAAGGGTCCAAGGAGTGACCTCAGGAGCACAGTGTAGGACTCTGGGCATCAAGGGTTAACTGGAGCCTGCCATGTTCCATGGGTCTCCCTACTGTGGAATCCACTGCGTCCCATCTGCAACCAGAGCGATTGCGAGGAGGCAGGAGGGTGGTGAGGTCGGTGGCAGGGGTTTACAAACAGCAGAGATGGCATCTTGGCACAGGTGAGGTAACACCGGAATTATGTACTCCCCATTCTCCCTACAGGAGTTTAAGGTGTGCTGAGAAAAGGAGGGACAGTACCTCGTAGAGACAATAGCTTCCCTTTGCACTGGAGCTACCAGACCAGATACAACACAGCCTCTCCTTCCAGCTCAGGGTTTGCCCCAAAGGCAAGAGGGAAGCTGAATCTTTATCAGGAGGGACCCCAGACGATTTGGATTTCGAGCAACCGAGGGAAGTCACCCAGCATTGATGTGGGATACGGTGGAAAGGGGTACATATGGTAGGATGTAAGAAATCTGGCGGGAGGCTGCACAGTTAGGCACCAGGGTTTCACAGGTTGCTGCTGGCCTCCTGGCCTATGGCTGCTAACTCAGAAGCCTGTGGGAGCCGGGGGCTACCATAAATGAGGACCACGGGTCCAGGGAGAACTAGGAAGCAGGCAACAGCCAGCGGAGTTGGGTGCTGGAAACTCCATGCGAGCCAAGTGTTGCCACGTGGGAATGGAGGCCTCGGGTTCCAGGTCTTCTGATTTTTTTTTTTTTTTTTAGATTTTATTTATTTATCTGACAGAGAGAGAGAGATCGCAAGTAGGCAGAGAGGTGGGGGTGAGGGGTGGGAAGCAGGCTCCCTGCTGAGCAGAAAGCCTGATGCAGGGCTCGATCCTGGGACCCTGAGATCATAACCTGAGCCAAAGGCAGAGGCTTAACCCACTGAGCCATCCAGGCACCCCAGGCCTTCTGATTTTTAAGAGAAGCTATAAATGCAAGTGGCATTTTAAATATTTCTAATATTAACTCAATTTCTCTATACTTTGTGCAGGCCAACAACACATCTGCCAACTGGAAATGGCACACTGGCCACCATTTTGCTGGTTCCAGACTTGGAAGCAGGGCCAGGCCACCATGACTACAGCAGAGGGCAAGGTGACTTCACAGCACGGAGAAGCAATATGGGGGGAGTGACTGCATGTGGGGAGCGCTGGAGAAGTCCAGCCTTCCCAGAAGTTTTCTGCTTTAACATCCTGGTGACTAGCAGAGCCGCCACCAAAAAAAAAAAAAAGAACAAAAAAAATATTTTTGGCTGATGATGGAATGGGTATGGGGTAGATGGTAAGAACTAAACTCAGTCAGTCTTGGACTCACTCTGGGATTTTTTTTTTGCCTACAAGGTGTGGATGGGTAAGCACTGGACTGCAGGTAACTTGCTGGACATTATTCTGGAGACAGCTGAAGCTTGGGAAAGTGCTTCACTGAATAACTCTATACAGAGCAGAACAGAGATCAGGACAGAGCCCTGGGTAACTCCGGGAGGTACTGGAGAGGCAATGGAGACAGAGGGAAAACCAGGCACTAGGAAAGAAAGAGAAAGTACCAGAAAGGAAGGAAAGGTCCATATCCAAAGCCACAGGGAAGTCTAGAGAGAATCTGCAGGATCGCTGTTTAGGAATTGCGGGGTCTTCTACTCTGGGGAGCCCCTGGCCAGCTCACAGGGAGCTAAGAGAGCAGAGAATGGGCGAAATGTTAACTTATTTGAGAAGCTGGGGAGACCCAACGGTTGCTGGAGAGCAGGTGGGGGCACAGGGACAAGGGAGATCATGGCATTCTAAAAATAAATACTGTCCAATTAGAAAAGCATTCATGGGGAGACACCAAGCAGTGCCAAAGGGAGGCCTTCTCTCTAATTTTCCCTGAGTTTCCTGCCCCAACTTGATTTTTCTTCTATTATTCTACCCAATTCATTTTATCATAGCATAATTATGTTTGCTTTTCATCTGTTTCCTCCCACAAGAATGATAGTTCCAAGACAGCAAGGATCTGCTGTATTTATCACACTTCAGGGCCAGGCAAGGCACCTGGACACAGTAGATTAGTTGAAGAAAATGTCCTGGATGAGGGGGTAAATTTGGAAAAGTCTGTAGGAGGGAAATGGAGTAGGACATGGACAGACTTCAGTTCAGTGGCCCCTACTTTCCAGGTAGAGTGGGCCATGAAGCCACCTGTTAAACTGGGAGGAGGGTGGGGAAGAGGTCTCTTGTATTGAGGAAGAGTTGCAATAGGAGCGCCAGTTGGCAACCTGGAAGGCAGGAGCTTGTGACTGAGACATTGAGATGCTGATGTTTCTGATTTCAGAAGATAAGCATCTCTGAGCGAGGACAAGATTTAGATATAGTTAGAGGACTCAGTTGCTAGAGTGGCTGGAGGTCACTGGATTTGAGATGGTCAAGGAAGTGGCAACAGACAGCATTCCCTACATGGACTTTGGGACCAGAGGGGGAGCAAAAGCCCAGGAGCCAAAGTCCCTGGAGGAGAACGACTGGCTGGCAGAGGATGGCTACACCGAAGGGTAGGTGGGCCACGGTTCATTTCCAACTCTTTTTTTAATTTTAATTTTTTTTTTTATTTAAAAGATTTTATTTATTTATTTGTCAGAGAGAGCGTGAGCACAGGCAGACAGAATGGCAGGCAGAGGCAGAGGGAGAATCAGGCTC
Organism: Mustela putorius furo; assembly: GCF_011764305.1. Taxonomy (NCBI): domain Eukaryota; kingdom Metazoa; phylum Chordata; class Mammalia; order Carnivora; family Mustelidae; genus Mustela; species Mustela putorius. Next base: position 27,266,185 of record NW_025421341.1, read on the forward strand.
CCTGCCAAGCAAAGAGCCCGATGTGGGACTTGATCCCAGGACGCTGGGATCATGACCTGAGCTGAAGGCAGCCGCTTAACCAACTGAGCCAGCCAGGTATCCCCATTTCCAACGCTAATACCTCAGTCTCTCTCTGGTATTTATTCACCCATGTGAGGAACTTCAAAACTAACGTCCTTTGGAGACTGAGTCAGTTTTGTTCTTTTAAAATTACACTAATATATGAAGTCATAGGGGGCAGAGATTTTCTGCATAGATTCATTTTTGTTTAGCATAAAGGACGTATGACATCTTTATGACCTTCAGTAACTGCCCTACCCTGTACAATATTTTAAAACATCATTTTAATTTAGAATCAAAATTTGGGGGTTGAAAGGATCCTTAGATTAGTTAGGCTAACACCTTCATTTGCATAGCTGAAGATAATTTTTGCTGAAATACCGCAAACAGAAATACTCATTTAGATATGCAGACAGCATTGAAAGTATCTTCAATTTTTGAAGTGTGCTTTAGATATACAAATTAGTAATGCTTACATTCCTTCCAGTTATCTCTGCTCAACTTTGGATATAAAACCTCCAAAGTATAAAATTATCACGTAAATTGTTCCCAAACAGTTCAGAGAAGTAAACTGCTTCCTGGCTTAAAAGAGCAGTCAGACCTTCAAACACCTTTTTATGTTGATGCTAAATATAAGAACGATCCCTGCAAAGTGGTCAAAGCAAGACACAGCAGCATTTCAGATTTTTCAAGAGAGACACACATGAAGATTATTTTTCGTTCATTAAAACACTAAAACCGTCAATAGCATCTCCCATATCACCTGAAGGTGGGGTGCTGTCTTATGTAATAGGAGCCTTCTATCCCCGATCAGTTCGTAGGCAAATGAAATACCTGATTCCGCCCAGAATTTCTGAGGACTTTCACCTTACCTGTAGCCACTAATCAATGTCTCGATTCCTATTTCTACAGATGATGAAAATAGCAAAATTCTGCTCCATAGGGTTGAACTGATCGTCAGAGGCCAATTTAAAGGCTCTCCCCCCAAACACCGGTCACCCCCACCCTGCTTGGGCAGCGGTAACGACAAGAGTCGGTTTGTCTTTTTCCCCATCGGGCAGCGCACACGCAAAGTACAGGGTAGAGGAAGCCTGCCTAGTACGTGGGTACCTCAGGTTCAGGGTCACCGGCGCCGGCAAGGATGCGCCGGTACAAGCAGCGCGGGCCCCGGGGCTCCCAGCTGCAGGCACACCTGGACGCCACAGCCGTCGCGCCCCCTCCTCACCCGGCCCGGGTCCTCCTCGGGCTCCCCGCGGGCCAGGTACAGAGCCGGGCGCGCACGCAGTCTCGGCCGAGGCAGCCCGAGGGAGACTGAGAAAGTTCCTCCGCCTCGACGTCGCCGCCCCGGGGCCCCGCTTGCCCCGCTTGCCCCCCACGCCCCGCAGCCTCCGGGCCGGGCGCAAGGTCGCCGAGCTGCAGGCGCGCAGAGCCCCGGGACCGTCGCCGGCGCAGGGGGCACGCGGGCCGCGCCCCTCCAGCCCCCGGGCGCCCGCGATCGGCCGCGGGGCGCGCAGCCGGTACTCACCACCCCTCGCACGATCCCCAGGTGGCGGCGGCGGAGAGCGCCCCGAGCCGGAACCGGAGCCGGAGCCGGGTGGCGGCGGGGCGGAGAGTCGGAGGACGGAGAGCGGCGGCGGCGGCGGCGAGGCAGGTCGGGGGAGCAGAGAGGCGGCGGCGCCTGCACTCGATGCGCAGCCCGAGCTGCCCGGCAGTCCCACAGCGCTAGCTGGGCGGCCGCGGCGGCGGGGGCTTTATCGCCGCCCGCCCCGCCCCCGCCCCTTCCTGCCGCCCCCGCCCCCGGCCCGCCCCGCCCCGCCTTCCCGCCGCCTCCTTTGTGTGCCAGCGGGCCGCAGCGTCCCCGCGCCCGCACGCCGGGACGCCCCCACTCCGGCCGCGGCCTCGCGGATGCCGCCCCCAAGGGCTCCACGTCGTGGGGTTGCGCCCGGAACGCGCCGGGAGACGCGCCGAGCCCGGGGTGCGGCGCCAGTCCCCGCCGAGCTGCACGTGGGTCGCCAGGGTCCGGGTGTGTGTGGGGACAGGGAGGGACCCAAGGGCTCACGGCGCGTCCCGGGGACGCAGGCAGGTCGTCTTGGCCGCCCCCTGGGGGAGATCCGGGGGGAGGGGGTTGCCCCGGGACAGTGCACACCGGTCTGGGTGATGGGGATAACGGTGTCTGGTCGCGGCCCGGAAGGGGCAGACCACCCCTCGAGACGCTTCGCAGGGTGCCCCGGAGGGGCACGAATCCACACGAATCTGGATTCGTGTCTGCGGTGACAGAGTGAGGTACCCGCAGAGTCCTGGGAATCCGGCCTTCCCAGTCGGTAACTACAACGGATGGGACCTTGTGGGCAGAGGCTCAGATCCCAGAGGCGGGGGACATATCACCCTCTGGCACCCAGACCTCGTTTATGCAGTCCTCCTTTGCGTCCACCCGGGTTTGTGGGGACACAACTTTAATGACATAATTTATGTTACCCTCAGTGCAGAACCCTCCCCGGAGGCCCCAACAGTGGTAAGGAAATGTGGTAAATCTCCTAGACACAGCCGTGAAATAAGGTTGCATCTACTGATTAGAGCAACTTCATGATCTAGAATTGGTGTGTAGGCGACCATGCTAGACGGGGTGTGTGTGTGTGTGTGTGTGTGTGTGTGTTGGGGTGAAGGAGTCACTTTTTTAAAAGTGTAAAATCTGGGCCAGCCTGAGGGTATTCACAGCCTCTCTTACAGGGAAACATGTTATGGGAGGGTTGGCTCCTCAAATAAAAAGGAAGCACAGTCCACAAAAAGAAAACCTGTTTCATTATTTTACAGTCATGCCTGATATTCATATTTAATTACAGGGCAGGATATAAATGCTTTTTCCTTGTTGTTCTCTCTGCCTAACATGCTCTCCCACGCTCCAGGATCGACCTGTGACTGCCTCCTTATACGTCAGGTCACAGCTCGAATGTCACCTTCTCTAGGAAACATTCACTGACCGCTTGAACTAAAATCACTTCCAACTTTTTCCAACTTACTGTTTTCTTCATAGCACTCATCATCATTTAATTTTTTTTTCCTTCTACGTTTTTCTTGGCTAATTCTCTTCCACCCTTCCTCATTAGAAACTATACTCCCAGAAAGCAGGGAAGAGAAACCACTTCACTATGGTTCTCACCTCACCCCATCCCTAGTGCCTGGAGTCAACATGACACGTACAGTAGTTGCTCAATAAATATTTGTTGACTGGTGGGGGAACAAGGGCCAAGTGACTATTGACATGGTAAGTATTGCTCCAGGCAGAGTGTTAGGGCTTACTCTAGACAGGGAGGCCCAGCTGGAGTTGGGAGGAATGAGGCAGAGGGGGAAGCTAAGAGCAGAAAAGCCCAGAGCTGTTTTTGAGAAGCTGGGAGTAGCCTCTTCCAGATGGAAGGGAGTCATTCAGGGAACTAGTGGATGGAGAAATAAATTAGAACAGAGAAGTGTGGGTAGATCCAGCTTAGGAAAGCCTGCCTGATTCCCTGCACCCATTTCCTCCCAAATCACTTTTTTTTAATTGAAAATTTTAATTGAGATAATTGTAGGTTCTTGTGCAGTTGTAAGAAATAACACAGAGAGTTCCTGGGTATGCTTTGTCCAGTTTTCCCCAAGAGTAACATTTTGCAAAACTATTGCATGATATCCCAATCAGAAGATTATGTATTGATTTATATCTCAAACACTTTGGTTAATTTTCTGCAATTTGAAATTTAGAGTAAAGTTACTCTAAGTTTTTGAAAGAATACACAGATACTATTTTAAAGGGTTTTGGTCTCTTGTTTTAATGGAGCCAACATTTTTTTAGGGGGAAAATGTTTTATTTTCCCAATTAGGGTATAATTAGGGTCCGAATTCTTCAGCTATAAAAGACAGTCAGAAGTCTTTGGGATTTACCTCTTTTGTTTACATTTTAATGACTGCCATTCACTTCCCTGTCCTGCCCAGTACTGTCGAAGGAACATTTTGAGCAATACTGTACATGACTTGTCAATTCTGAAATCAGACAGGATGCAGTGTTAACTAATCTGCTAAACTAAGCCCAACCACGAATGTGCCTTTCTCTCTCCTTGGACATTGGATGGGACTGCCAATGAGTGTCTCCCAAAGGGAAGTGATTCAAGACAAAGACTCATTCTGCCACTAGGATATGTGGGGAATACCAACTATGCTTGTTACAGAATGTGCATGGCTGGTGTTGGCTGGCCCTCCTGATGCCAGCAAGAGGATACAGAAGCAATCTCCTAAGCTTTCTGTGACATTCAAGTGACAAGGCACTTTGACACTCATCATTAGGGGGCTGCCCCAAAGCAGCTGTGTTCCTACCTCAGTTGGTGCCCAGAAACAGCCATTCTTCTCACATTTGGCCCTCTTTGAAGTTTATTTCTCATCGATGTGTACTTTAAGCGTGCGTTTCCCTCCTGTCCTACCTCTGTCTTATTTGAGAAATCCAAATAGTTATCCTACCTTCCTCTTCCTTTGCGATTCACAGTCACAGCAGAATTTCACTTTGTCCTTCAATTGTGTGGCTTGCCTTAATCCTCAGATAGAGCTTCAAATTGTTTATTCCTTAAAAAAATTTCAAAAGTGACCTGGAATTTAGCCAGCTCCAGCCAGTCTCTAAGTTTGGCTTTGTGTCCATAAGCCGCAGTTGAGAGAAACACACGAAATGCCCAAACAGAATAAAACAAATGATCTATTTAGTCTCGTTTCCTCTCTTGGAAGAGATCCAGAGTTGAGTGCTTTGGAAGAAGATGAAAATCCCCCTGCCCCACCCCCACCGCTCCCCCATACACCCAAACAGTATGACCTTGTATTTAAGGAAAAACTGTCCCTACTTCCCAACGGGTGATGGTGTTTTGTCTGGAAGAGTGACCGATATCATGATAGTGAGGTAGTAGTCACTCCTCTGCTAGCTAACCCCTATTTAAAACACATTACACCACAAGACTACTTGTTACACAACATTATGGATGCAAATGTTGTTATGTAAGATTGTTTCAACTGGGGGAAAGGAGAATACTTATAACAGTTCAGTTGGACAATTAGTTTCTGGGACTGTTGCATCTGTATGATTTTTTTTTTTTTTAAGCTTACAAATGGCATTTGTCTTCTTTGTTTCCCTTATTGGTTGGCTTTTAAATAAATCCAATTTTCTTTTTCTGTAACTTCTGAAACAGATGAAGGCAGAGCATCAATTCACACTTTCCCATTGTCACTGCTTTTCACAAGAGCTTCAGAGAAAAGATATCAGTAGTGCCACGCTGAGCAGTATTTTGTCTTTATATTTGACCAAATGAGACGGAAAGCCCTCGGCACCGAGGATCGCTGGAGTACTGCCCCCTTCAATTCCCAACGTAGGTCTTGTTCCTTTCACCACCAAACAATGGATGTTGCCACCTGACCCCGCCCCTTTCTCTGATCTGCCTTCTCTCCTGCGTCACTGGGTTGTCTTCTACCTGTCTCAGCCCCTTCATCCTTCCCCCACTTGTCTCCCAAAGGTTACTGATGACTTCCAGGGATGGCAGTCCGAGCAGTGTTTCGCTGTTCTTTATCACCCTTGATCTCTGGGCAGCCTTGAACTCTGGTGTTTTGCCCATTTTCGAAACTCAGCCTGTTCTCTCTCTTCCAGGTTCTTAGCCAGCCTTTATCTTTCCCTCATCAAATCCTCCTCCACCTTGCCTGTTGCCCTGCAAGCTGCTGGCAGCTCCCTTTCCTCTGCACACTCGCTCAGGAGAGTAACCATTGACTGGTTGTGGCCACACAACATCTATTCCCACCCCCATCTTTTGGTAGCCGAATCTGGTTTCCTTTGGAAACTCGCTTCTCCTGCTTTCTGCGCCACATAGTTGGGAATGGAAGATGAAGTGTCCTTACTTCCCTTGAGCCCAGCGGCGGGTATATGTCCAAGCCAAGAGGATTCCCTCCCAGGACTTTGAATTCTGAGGGGTGGGGAAAGTAATTGGAGCTGACTCATCTCAGCCTGATGAGAGGGTTCCTCAGTTCTTCCCACCGGGGCCCCCAAAACCGTTGTTCCTGCCCCTTGTGGGTAGAGGTCTACAGTCGACCCTTCCTTTTTTTTAGTCTTTTCCACTTTTAGCCAGGTTTTGTTTCTTTTGCTTGCAACAAGGGACCCCTAACAGGCATATCCTTGATGTGTGTAACTTTGCTTAGTTCTGAGTGCATTCCACACCCATATCTGCAGATGACCTTGGCCTCTGTCCCCAGATCCTACATGCATATCTCCAAATGCCTGGCGGACACCTCCACCTAGTGTCCTGTTGTCACCTCCACTTAGTGAGTCTAAACCCGACTTACTCTCTACCTCCTCTAAGCAGTTCTTTGCATGCACTCCCTAAGTGTTTCAGAGAAATGACTGCCTTCTTGGTCACTGAGGCCAGAAAGATGGGAATGTGTTTTGACTTCTTCTCTCTCCTTTATTCATCCATATTCAGTCATTCCCTGGGGTAGAGTAACAGTTTTTCACCCAAATCCCTCCCATTCCCTCGCCTCTTTTTTTTTTTTTTTTTTTTTTTTTTTACTAATTCAGTCGCTTATCATTTGATGCCTGGACCTGACTCTCCAATAGCACCTAGCCATTCCCTCAGCTTTCAGATTCTACCCACCGTTGCCAGCTTTAATCATAATGCCCTGACTTAAAATGTTTCCATGTTTATCACTAAGGTCAAAATTCCTTGGCTTAGGCAATCTTCTGTAGAGGTCATGGTCACAGCTTCCAGAATTAAATTACCTGTGTTCAAATTCACTTCTCACCACTTTGTGATTTTTTTTCAAGTAACTTAACCTCTGAGCCTTAGTTTCCTTATCTGTAAAATGGAGGAATGTAATAGTGTAATTTTAACCTGGATTTATATGAGAAGTAGTTAATCCATGAAGGGGTTTAGCTGAGTGAGCTAAGTGCTCAATAAAAAATTTAATACAATGAAAGCTCCCCACAATTTAACTCCAGGTTACCTCCAGGTTACCTCTAGCTATATATTCTCATTTTCTCTAAGATGGTCCTAAAGTCTTTACTAATCAGAATTATTTACCTGAATCCATATTGTAGTTTTCTATCACTGTACCATCATTCAAACTGTCTCCTCTGCTCTGTATACCCTTCTCTTGTTCCTACTATATTGATTACCTATTCTTGAACTATAAATTCTCCCGATCTTAATCGCTTAAAGTAGCCATTTTGTTTGTTCACAATTCTGTGGGTCGGTGGGGCAGGGTTCAGCTGAATAGTTCATCTCTGACTCACCAGTGTTGTCTGACCTCAGTCGTGCAACGGCAGGATTCAAGGTGGCCTCACTCGCATGTAGTGATGGTCTGCTAGGATGGTGGGAACCCACTGCCATGGATCTCCTCCAGAGTTTTCATCTTCATGGGTCTTTCCCCCCTTGTATTTCAGACTGAGGGCATTCCCTCTACACAGATTTTCCAGCAGCCCTCAGACTCCTTTATGTGATAGCTCAAGACTCCAAGACAGTGAGAACAGGAGTTGCAGTACCTCATAAGGATTAGCCTTGGGTTTAGCACAAAGTCACTTTGGCTGCATTCACAGCAGATCACAGAGCTATCTTAGGTTCAAGGAGAAGTAGATTCCCTCCTGATGAGAGATTTTCTAGGCACCTCAGGTTGCTATAACAAGAGACCACAGACTCAGGGGCTGATATAACAGATATATTCTCTTCAAGTTCTGGGGGCTAAAAATTCCAGACCAAGATACCGTCAAGATTGGTTTCTGGTGAGACTTCTTTTCTTGTCTTATAGATGGTTGCTTTCTTGCTGTGTGCATGCGTGTTCTTAGAGAGAGAGAGAGAGAGAGAGAGGCAGAGGGAGATTTGGATCTTTGGGGTCCCTTCTTCCTCTTCTTTCCTTTCTTTCTTTCTTTGTTTGTTTCTTTTTTTTTTTTTTAAAGATTTTATTTATTTACTTGACAGAGAGAGATCACAAGTAGGCAGAGAGGCGGGGGGTTGGAGGTGGAAGCAGGCTACTGGCTGAGCAGAGAGCTCGATGCCGGACTCGATCCCAGGACCCTGAGATCATGACCTGAGCCGAAGGCAGAGGCTTAACCCACTGAGACACCCAGGTGCCCCCCCTTTCTCTTCTTATAAAGACACTAGTTCTATTGGATTAGAGCCCCACACTTTTGTCCTTGTTTAATCTCTGTTGCCTCCTTGAAAGCCCTAGCTCTAAGCATAGTCCATTGGGGATTGGGACTTCAGCATATGAATTTTGGAGGAACATAGTTTAGTCCATAACAAGAAGAGTGGAAAAATTGCATGGCAAAGGCACATGCAGGATGCGAGGGATGTCTGGGCCCACTTTTGGACATCACCCACCACACTTCTCTGCCACTAAAATAATTTCCATCCTTCACAATTTCCTCCCTCAGCCTGGCCAGGCTTGATGGGTCCTCACTCAGCACTCCTGCAGCTCTAAGTGTGGGTTGCTTAGTTCACATGACCACATCCTGCCTTGGATGTAAGCATTTGGTTGGTGTAGGTTCTAACCTCAAGGCAATGGCTATAGTTGGTTTTTCTTTTTCTTTTTTTTTAAATATCTCTGAGTTCTCATACAGTGCCTGGCATAGGGAAAGCCACAGTAGATGTTTGTGGAAAGAATCAACAAGACAATTAATTTTACTGTTTCAAAAAATGAAGACTACTCACAGACGAAGCAAGGTTTGGCAATTGAACAGTTTGCGTGTTCTTTTATCTTCCATTTCTTTAAGCTCTTCAAACCATTGCACGCAGGAAGAACTCAGAAGACGGCACAACAGAGGAGAGCCTGGGTTCTGGTCCCAGTGCTGGAACCTCTACATTGTGATCCTGGGCAAGTCATTTGATTTCTCCTGGGCCTCAGTTTCTTTATGTCTGCTAGAAGAATAACAATCCTTTTATGGGCTGTGAGAAAGGAATATGATAATTTAGGTAAAGTGTTTTGTAAAGTCCCAAGAATTTCACAAATGTGAGTACTTGGATTATTCTGGCAGGGCTATCATAACAAAATACCATAGGCTGGGTGGCAAAATGAATAGAAATTTGTTTTCTCACAGTTCTGGAGGGTGGAAATCCAATATCAGCTTGTCAGCATGGTCAGTTTCTGGTAAGACTCTCCCCTTGAAGGACATCTGGGAGCCTCAGTCAGTTAAGCATCCGACTGTTGATTTCAGCTCAGGTCATATTCTCAGGGTGGTGAGATCACGCCCTGCATGGGGCTCCGAGCTGGGCATGGAGTCTGCTTAAGATTCTCTTTCTCTCCCTCTGCCCCTCCCCACCCCCTCTCTCCCTCTTGAACAAAACAAAACAAAACAAAACAAAACAAAACCAAAAACAACTCTCCCCTTGGGGGCTGCAAATGGCTTCTTTCTCAGTGAGTTCATATGACCTCCTTGTGCTTACGCAGAAAGCAGGAGAATGAGAGATGTGTCTTCTTGTACAGACAGTAACCCTGTTAGATGAGGCCCCACCCTTATGACCTTCTTTAACCTTAGTTTCCTCCACAAAGACCCTATCTCTAGATTCGGTCCCACAGGAGTCGGGGCTGCAACAGATGAATTTGGGAGTGGGGTAGAAACAAACAGTCAGCCTATAACATCATTGTTGTTAATTCTGAAGCACACGATTGATCTTCATTAGTCTAGTTTGGTTCCTTGCTGATTCTGCTCCCTACCAGCACTTTCTGCACACGTTCTACAGCTGCTGGAACATTGCAGAAATCAATAAATGATCGCATTTGCTATTGTCCCAGTCCCTAAGGATAGATATTGGGGGAAGGGAAAGTGAAACTAAGTGTTCTGCAATTAAGTAGAGGAAAGGGTCTACTCTCCTAGGTCCCTCCCTTTACACCAGGTTTGAGAGCTTTCTGAGCACTGTCTCCAAATGCTCAGGAAGACCCCTGAACCAAGAAATTACACTCAGACTGGAGAGGGGATATAACCAGCCTTCTCAGGAAGAGCTTCTGAGCAGGAGAAAAAAAATTAATTTTTAAAAATTGCAGGCTGCTGAACCAGCTCCGTGTCTGGTTACTGGGCAGGAGCTGACACGCACTGAATCTTGTTCCAAGACAGCACACTTCTCACAGATCCCGGCCACCAGCCTCCCACCGCGGGGAAGGACGCTGAGTGCCCCCTCCCTCTTCTGCTTCCACTTCCACCTCTCCTCGCGAGACCCTGAGGACAGACTGGCTCTTTCTTTCTTTTCCTTCCTTCGTTCCTGCCTTCCTTTCTTTTCTTTCCTTTCATTTCCTTTCCTCTTTTCTTTCTTTCTTTCTTTCTTTCTTTCTCTCTCTCTCTCTCTCTTTCTTTCTTTCTTTCTTTCTTTCTTTCTTTCTTCCTTAGTAGACTCCATGCCCAGTGTGGAGCCCAGTATGCAGCTTGAACACAAAACCCTGAGATCAAGATGGACCTGGGTGGCTCAGTCAATTAAGCATCTGACTCTTGATTTCAGCTCAGGTCATGATCTCAGCATCCTGGGTTCAAACCCCATGTCAGGCTCTGCACCGAGCATGGAGCCTGCTTGAGATTCTCTCTCTCTCTCCTTCTGCCCCTCCCCCCTAAAAAAAACCCCCCAAAGCCCCTAAGATCAAGACCTGAGCTGAAATCAAGAGTCAGATGCTCATAAAATCTTTAAAAAAAAAAAAAAAGGACGCCTGGGTGGCTCAGTTGGTTAAGCAGTTGCCTTCGGCTCAGGTCATGATCCCAGCGTCCTGGGATCGAGTCCTACATTGGGCTCCTTGCTCGGCAGGGAGTCTGCTTCTCCCTCTGCCTCTGCCTGCCATTCTGTCTGCCTGTGCTCGCTCTCTCTCCCTCTCTCTCTCTGACAAATAGATAAAATCTTTAAAAAAAAAAAAAAAGAGTCAGATGCTTAAACAATAGAGCCACCCAAGTACCCCAAGACTGATTCTAATTAAAGAATAAAAGCCAATTATTAAGTGACACTAGACACAGAGACCCATGGTCACTTTTAAAGCAATAACTCCTAAAGGACCACTGGAGACACTCTTCAGCCTCTCCAGTGTACCCTCTGCTGACTTCTAAAGGATCTAGGAAGAAGCAACTCCACCGGGAGGTGGTCCTCATGAATTTGACTCACTGCATCTCTTAACACATACTGTCAATGCCTGTGTTATCTTAGTATCTAACATCTTTTCAGCAATTCTAAGATGAAGAAGGGACCTTATAGATCCTCCATCCAGGATGTTTTAGAAATGTAGTCCAAGGATAGTCTGCAAGATCATCTGAGAGACTCTTATTAAAAATGCACCTGGGAATCCATCCGAAGATCAAGTCATTCAGCATTCCTCTGAATCTGAATATTTTAAACAAGCCTGCCAGGTGTCACTTATACATACACATCTAACCACCAATGTAGTCCAAACCCTTACTTCTGAAAGATGCAATTTTTAGATCCAGTGGTATCAACATCACCCAGGAGCTTGTTAGAGATGCAGAATGTCAGGCCTGCCCCCAACCTACTGAATCAGAATCTACATTTTAATAAGACCCCCACTTGAGTCATATGAATATTGAAGTTTAAGAATACTGGTCTAATCCACTTACCTAATATACAAGGTAGCTAGGGTCCAAGAACCCAAGTGACATGCCCAAGGCCACATAGGTAGACCAGGAGGCCATATGGATAACTGGGTAAGAGCCAGATAGACCATTGTTCAACTCCCAGCTCTCACCTTTATTAACTTAAAGTCTTAGGTAACTCCCTGCAAATATCTATAAATGCATAAATATATATATCTATATTCAATTAGTTGTTGTTAAACAAAGTAGTAATACTGCCTCATAGGCTTGATGAGAAGATACAATAAAAAGCATGTAAAAAGCACTTAGAAACAACTTCTATGATCATTATCCTAACTGAGATGCTCTGATTCTGTGCAGGCTTATAGGCATTCCATATAGCATGCAAGAAATGAGAAATGGTGTTTTACATAAATTCAGTCTTTTTGAGATTGTTATGTCTAATTTAGAATCTAGGGTTTGAAAGAATGAGGACAAGGGTTCCCTCACTTTTCCAGAGTAAAGTAAACAGAACATGGTACACCTGGGATATTTCTCAAACTCCTGCTCCCCCAGGACCTTAACCCGGTTTCTCCATGATGACCTGTAGAACCAGCCAGTCCCTGGAGAAACATGCAGGTGGCCGAGGCTTTCGCTCACACTCTTCTTCAGCTTTTGGGTGCTTCTTTGTCTCATTGCTCTAGGCATCCTCTGACCCCCAGCCCCAACATTCTTAGGTGGGACTCCTCACCGATTTCCCAAGTGGAGCTCTTCCTCTCTCTGACTCTTGGGAGGGCCAATAAACTCGGGCCCTTTCCTCCACACATCAGAAGTCACCTGCCCTGGGCTTCATCCCAGAGGACTGGCCAAGGAAGGTGATAAATCAAGTTCAACCCTCGCTTTTATTTGCATTTTAATGAGATATTTTCTTGTCATCAACCCTAAAATAGTGAGCAGTGTATCACCCCGTGGTGCAGATATTTTTGAGTGGAGTGACAGTGGGATCCTTTTACTTTCCACAAATCCTGCCAGTCTGGCAATAGCCAGCAGCATGTTGATTAATACAGTCTCTAGAGAGCTTCCTTCTCTCTATCCCTCCCTCCTTCCTTTTCCTTTTTCTCTCTCTCTTCATTTTACAAGCCACACTTAAAAAAAAATAAACTTTTGCTGAGTGAAATCAGTCAAGCAGAGAGAGTCAATTATCATATGGTTTCACTTATTTGTGGAGCATAACAAATATGGAGGACAAGGGGTGTTAGAGAGGAGAAGGGAGTTGGGGTAAATTGGAAGGGGAGGTGAGCCATGAGAGACTATGGACTCTGAAAAACAATCTGAGGGGTTTGAAGTGGCAGGGGGGTGGGAGGTCGGGGTACCAGGTGGTGGGTATTATAGAGGGCACGGATTGCATGGAGCACTGGGTGTGGTGAAAAAATAATGAATACTGTTTTTCTGAAAATAAATAAATTGAAAAAAAAAAGCACAAACAATATAGGAAATATTAATAAATGTTATTACCCTACAAAAAAATAAACTTTTATTTTGGAATAATTTTAGGTTTACAGAAAAGCTGAAGAGGTGACACAGACAGTCCATTGAGCATTTGTCAAAATCTAGAGATCTACACTGCCACAGTCATTAAACTCCAGACTTTGTTGGATTTCACCAGTTTTTTTTTTTCCTCTGAGAAAATGATTTAGCTGTCATGTCTCTGTAGCATCCTCAGTCTGTGACAGATTCCTAGTTTTCCCTAGTTTTTCATGATCTTGACTGTTTGAGGAATACGGAGCAGGTGTTTTGTAGAATATCTCTTGATTTGAGCTTGTTTACACTCTCCCTTATGATTAGACTGGAGTGCTGGGTTTTGGGGAAAAGACCACAAATGTGAAGTTCCCTTGCCCTCACAACACATCAGAACTGCATTCTATCAATAACATCACTGGTGTCATTTACCTTGGTTATTTGGGTAAGCTGGTGTTTGCCATGTTTCTCCAATTTCCCCCTTCTCATGCTCTGTTCTTTGGCTACCTGCCCCTCAGTTCAGTGCACCCTCAAGGAGATTGAGCTCCACCTCCTGGAGGTAGCAATATCTACTTGAATTAAACGGGAGATCTTCCATGGGCAAAGATTTGTCCCTTTTCCTCATGGATATACTTAATTCAGTTATTTGTTTATATGCCAATGGACTTATTTTTATTTATTTTAGAGTTGGGGTTTTAATACTCTAACTCCCTATTCATTTTGTTGCTCAGATTTGTCCAGAATTTGCCGTTGGGATGTCCTCTTCCATCCCCTCCCTGCTCTTGTCTTTTGGTCGCTTTCTTGCTTTCTGGAACTCTAGGATGCGCCAGGCTCATCTTACTTACCTACCCAATCCTAGAATCAGTCATTTATTCAAAGAGCCCTGATTCCTGATGTTGCAGAGCAGCACTGAGAAACCAAGATATGGCCACTCTGGGTGTTTATTCATACTAAGACATGGAACAGTTTTGAAAGCTAAAGTTTTGCTATTATACACATAGGTATGAAATAATCCACATGGTCCCTCTTTAGCCCTATGTCTAGAGCTTACTGTGATTCACTCACGAGAAAAGGTTTTCATGTGTTCCAGTGCACACACCTTGGTAATATTTGATGTCCTCTTGTATCTTACTCATGGGAAAGTATTTCCTTTACCATACCACAGAAGTATGAACAGCTCAATATAACATTTCTCTCTAACGCCTATTAACACATCAAGTTGGGCATTCATATAATAAATCCAATACTCGGGTCAAAATCTGGAATATACTTGTGGAGAGATTATGATACTTGGCAGCAGATTGGTTGCCAACCATTATGTAGCAGGTATGCTTGTATAAAGTACGTAAGTTACCTAAACAATTCTTGTTCATTCATTTTTAACAAATACTTACAAATAAATGGCAGCAAAAGAGAGAGATATTGATTGAGTAATCATGAGCACATATAATGACATCTGCAAATGCCATCCCCCTTTCTTGCTCACAGAGATTGGATTTTGTTCAGCCATTTATTCATCTATCTCTCTGAGAGCTGTTTCAGAAGTAAACCCTGGTTAATCTTGGACAATCATGATAATTCCATTTTCTTTGCCAATGTTTGGTTTTTTAGGCAGAAATAATTTACAGGAGGTCAATTGGTGGGAGAGCTTCTGAGAAAGATTGCCTTGATAATGAAAAGAGATTCATATTGAAAGAAATCATGTCTACTTGCTGCGCAGAACTATACCAGCCATCTTCTGACCATGAGAAGAACTAAGGCAACACGTTGAGGACAAAGAGACAAGAGATGGAGAGAACCTGGGTCTGTGATGATGTCATTGAGCTACTCCTAACCAGCCCAAGGATGCCCCTACCTTGTAATGTCTTGTTATATAAGATAATAAGTATTCCTTATTCTCTTGGTAATTTGAATTATTTATTTTACTTATAACTGAAAGATCATAATAATCATGTCCGACTTTAGAATATTTTAAAGCAATTATTAGCTTTTATTTAGATCCAAAGCTCTTTTCAGAACTCACCATCCATCCATCCATTTATTTTTAACAAACATTTAAGAAATGGCAGCAGAAGAGAGAGAGAGAAGGAGAGAGAGAGAGCACGTTATTGAGCAAATAATCACAGGCACATATAATGACAAACTATGATAACTAAGAAGAAGGGAAAGTATAAGGACCTATGTGAGAATAACTAATAGATATGATTTAGACTGGGAAGGGGAGGCATTAAGGTAAAACATCACTTAGCAGGTGATGTGTGAACTGAGATCTGAGAGCCATTGTAGGGGGTGGAAGGTATTAAGGAGGGAGTATTGCCTGTGCCATGCCTCCAGTTGGGATGCAGCATGATGCCTTAGAAGAACCTGCAGGAGATCTGTGGAACAAGGGCAAAGAGTAGCACATCTAAGACTAAAGATTTGGCAAGGTCTAGACAACAGAGGCTTGATCTTAGAGACCATAGTAAGGACTTTTCTTTCTCTCCTAAGAGAAAAAGAGATAATGATGGACTCTGAGAATCACGACCTAACCAGTACTTTCTGGGCACTTTTGGGCTCAGGCTTGCCATAGTCTTGCATTCAAATGCATAATACTGTCAGTGAGCGTTCTAATCATTACTTGGGCCTCTTAAAGGGGATCTTGACAGAAAGTATGAAAGCTCTCCCAGTATCTGTTGGCTCCTTTCCATTTTCCAGGTTTCTTTACAGTTTCTTTGGGACCATGAGACTGGGTTTGGCATTAATGATGTAAGTCTTTTCCAGGTTGGATTCTTAAAAACATGCCTATGATCTTCCAGTTCTTGCTTTACCTGCTACTGTGAACTTCGAGGTCACAGTAAGCAAGATGTGAAAGGGCTGTGGTGACCTGCAGAGATCCGACTTTGGGTAGGTGATAAAAAAAAAACAAACTCCTGCCTTTTAAAAAATTTTTTTAAAAGTTTTTATTTATTTATTCAACACAAAGAGAGAGAGAGAGAGAGATCATAAGTAGGCAGAGAGGCAGGCAGAGAGAGAGGGGGGGAAGCAGGCCCCCTGCTGAGCAGAGAGCTTGATGTGGGGCTTGATCCCAGGACCCTGAGACCATGACCTGGGAGTGGGTAAAGACAGAGGCTTAACCCACTGAGCCACCCAGGTGCCCCCAAACCTCCTGCCTTTAAAGGTGTTGGGGTTTTAGTCTCTCTTGTTACTGTGGTATAATTTAACTGTATTAGCTCCTTGGAGCTGCTATAATAAATTACTACAAAATGAGTGGCAACTGAAATTTATACTCTCAAAATTTTGGAAGCTAGAAGTCTGAAATCAGGGGGTCAGCACGGTTGTACTTTCTCCAAAATGTCTAGGAAATAATCTTTCCTTGCCTCTTCATAGTTTTTGGTCCTTCTGGCAATCCTTGGTGTTATTTGGCTTGTAGCTGCATCACCCGGTCTCTGCCTCCATCTTCATATGGGTTTCTTCTCCATGTGTGTCTGTCTCTGTCTGTGTCTTCAGATGGCCTTTTAAGGACACCACTGCTGGATTTAGGGGCCAATTCAATCCAGTGTGACCTCATTTTAATGGAACCAATCAGATCTACAAAGACCCTATTTCCAAATAAAGTCACATTCTGAGGTTCCTAGTGGAAATTCATTTTGGAAAGACACTATTCAGCTCACTACAATAAACTAATCCAGGATATAATTTATAATACAGAGTGGTATTTCTTAAAACCACCACTTATATCAACCCCAGTTGCAGGGCAGCTCTGGAACCTGTCACCTCTTCCTCGCCCATCCCTTCTTCTACCATTACTCTTTCCCAGTTCTCAGCCTGCAGGACCATGGTTCTATCTATCTACCCGCACCTTTCCTCCCACCTAATGTGTATCACCTCTCCATACATTCATCTTGATTTTAGATCACAACAGTCCTGGAAATTGGGCTGACAAAGGCAGTAAAACCATAGAAGGCAGAGAAAAGGTGAGGAAATTAAGAAGCAAAAGCCAAAATTTTTAGTGCATAAGTTACTTTTCCCATCAGATCTGTATTTCAAGAGATCATTCAGGCTGCAGTTGAGTCTGATGATGGCGAGCATGCATAGGTCAGGAGGCCATTGGGAGGCTATTGTAACAGTCCTGAGAGCTTGGACCAGGGTGATGGTAGAAGAACACAGGTGCAGATAGAGTCCAGGGATAGTACTGATAAGGCATAAGAAGAGGGGTAAGGGAAAGAATTTGACCAAAGCTATGGTCCCTATTTTCAATGAAATTCACATTAAAAAAAAGTATTCTTTAAGATTGATTGATTGATTGATTTAGAGAGTGAGAATGAGAGAGAGGGGCAGAGAGAGAGAGAGAGAGAGAGAGAGGGAGAAAGAATCCCAAGCAGACTCTGCACTCAACAGGGAGTCTGATGATGGGCTCAATCTCCGGACCCTGAGATCACAACCTGAACTGAATCCAAGAATCAGATACTTAACTGACTGCCCCAACCTGTGGCGTCAAAAATTTTTATATAATCATAATGACTCTTGTTATAGACTCCTGAAACCTGTTCTCATTCCTGAATTTCAATCTGGTTCTCGGGAAGTAGTTTCAGACCACTGGAAAAACTGCCTCTTCATCCCAGCTTCTGATACCTGTTGAACAGCAGCCAGGCTGAGGTTATTCTTCGTGAGGGTTGTCTGGAGTGGTTCCATGTTGCCCCGAAAGAATGAAGCCATCAGTTTCAACAGCCCAGTGTTTGAATGAAGTAAGGCCCTAGCTGCCTGGAGATAGGCCAAGGGGATAGCCACAGAAAGGGCTTTCATAAATATTCTTTTCCAAAAACAATGAGCAGAGAATAGATGCAAAGTTCAAATGGGAAAATCCAGTGGCTATCCAGGGGAAACCAGGAGCATAGTTAAGAGGCAGGTCCATGGTAATAGAACATCTTGTATGGATGCCAAGAAATGGAAGTGTATGTGAGAAGGAGTAGGGCTGGTGGGCCCCAAGATCCCCATCCATACTTGTGTGGAGTCAGAGAGCTCACAGCAGCCCATTCTGGTGACTGCAACTGCAAGTATGTCCTGTTAGTCAGCACTCACCACAGCCTGCCCCTCCCTCTGTGGGACCAGTCAATAAAATTGGACTTCTGCTTTGCAACCTGTGTTGTGATGACATGTTTAATCTTTGTTCCTAAACATTTGGGGTTCCCACCCACAAACTCACAGGGAATGGGAGTAAGATGATTCAATGGGGCTGGGGTCACATTGACTAATACAATGGGGGAGTGGCCATTTGGGAGAGCCTGTATAAGAAAGGGAGAGAGCCATCTTAGAAAGGTTTAATGTGACAGGCATCAGGATCCTAGCGGTCCAGTTTGGGGACTGAGGGTACAGTAATAAGCTCTCTGAGGAGTAGTGGATAGTAGCATTTTCAATCCAGGGAGAATATATTTGGAATGGAACAGTGTTACTGATAAAATTGCTGGTAGGCTGAGGAACAGAGTTCCACTCACTGGAGAAAGAAGGGGACAGGAAAAAGCTGGGCACGTTCTTGGGGTTCTGGTCCAGCAGGGAATGGATCAGGAGCCTGGATGGACATAGTGACTGGGCACATGAAGTACTGAATCTCACATTCAGGGATTAGGGTAGGGAGTAAGTACATAGGTTCTAGTTCCAGTTCTGAAACTCTTGGGTGTTCATCTATCTAGGTTCAGGGCCAAACACTGAGCATGGCCCTAGTGGTTTGGCAACTGCTAATATATCACCAGGCATGTCTTTCATTGGCTCAGGAGCTCTGCTTGAATGACCCATCAGGTAACAGGTCACTGGTCCTCATCCTGGGCATGCCTGAGGTAGTCAGGGACTGACACTTCTTGGCTTACAGGTTCCCACTGTGGCTCCAGGCAAAGCCCAGGAGTCTTAACTGGATTTGCTATACCTGCCCTTCTACCTTCCCCCAGAACCCTCAGGCAGCTTCCCACCAGCCTGGGTTCTCCATCTCCACCTCCAGCATCGAGTATTGCCCCTGGGAAATAATATGTAGAAATTTCTAACTTGGGCCATGGAAACAGGTTACATGATTTGAATTCCAGGGTCTGATACTTCCCACCAGTGTGATCTTTTTTTTTTTTTTTAAAGATTTTATTTATTTATTGGACAGACAGAGATCACAAGTAGGCAGAGAGGCAGGCAGAGAGAGGGGAGGAAGCAGGGGAGCCCCCGATGTGGGGCTCCATCCCAGGATCCTGGGATCATGACCTGAGCCGAAGGCAGAGGCTTTAACCCACCGAGCCACCCAGGTGCCCCCCACCAGTGTGATCTTTAGTACATTTCTTCACCCTCTAAGCCCTAGTTTCTTCATTTGTAGGTAAAAAAAAAAAAATAACCCTAAAGCAAAGGTGAATAAGAGAATTAAATGAGATCATGTATGTAAAGCATCTAATGCAAGGTCCAGCACATAGCAATATTACTTGATTATTACTTATCTCGCAATTGTCTGATTTGATGGGGGCTCATCTTATAGCTGGGGCTGCTCACCAAGCTTGTCCTGGATCCTCCTTCTTATGGCTTTCCGCCCTTCCTCAGCATTCTGAGATGCTGAGATGCTAGTATACCTTCAGGTTGAAACTCTATCCTTATCTTTGTGTGAGGGGATGTTCACGTGTATATATTTGAGAGGGAGGAAGGGGATCAAACCCAAGTTAGCTCCATGTGATTGTTCCCTTTTAAAAAATAATTTCCACTCTGAATGGAGAACAAATAGACTTCTGCCTCTTCTGGGAACACAGTGAAATAGACACCTCTTCTTTCCAAAAAGCTTGTTAAAGTCAAAGTCCGAATACACAGGAGCAATGGCAGAAGATTGTCTAATCTTTCAGCTTGATTCATCGTGGGATCAGGGATAGGTTTCAGAATGGTAAGTATATGAGAAGATATTTATAGGAAGGGTAATGAAATCTTCTTCTACACCATCACTAGTAATAGTACAAGATTAAGTAAAATTCATTAAAAAAAGAAATTCAGTTGAGATACAAAGAAAAGAAGACAGAGATAGTTCTAGTAAGAACCAGCTTAGAAAATACAGAAATTGGAATTGTTCTAGGTATCCTTAAAATCACATTTCACATGGAAAATGCTGTGATGTTAACATAGACAGGCATCCATTCTGGGTCTATTTAGTCTGCATGGTTTCATAGGAAGTTATAATTATTATGGCATTTGTTAGTGATAATAGACTTACTTCCTTCTTTGCTTTTCATTATCCGTATTCATTTTCCCTTTTCCACACATGCTCTACTCCTGTTTTCACATTATCTTAGTGATTATAACAGGATCTTCTTAATACTAATTAAGCTGAAAACAAATACCCTTTCTCCTTTCAAATTGCCCTTAAAACACTTTGTCTCCCACCTTCACTCCCAGGCCTTGTCCATGGAGTGTTTTTGACACTATTTGTAAGTCTGTACACCGAGCTGATAGAGTATGAGGGGAAGGAGTCTTTGCTCTCGGTTTTGTTCAGCTTCCCACAGTCTTCTGAGCCTGGATTCCTGTGTAGACTTCTAGTTTTTTATTCCCCAGCACTTGTTTTTATGAGTCAAGTTATGGAAACCCTGTAGCTGCGGGGAACCCTCTCCCTTCTCACATTCTCTGCCCTACTGGGAGCAGTCCTCTTGGGCCTGCCAGTTGAGATGGCCCAGCCCTCCCTTGGGCAAGATTGAGTAAGTGACATAAGGTTGGCCAAGTAGACGCTCTCTGCTGAAGATGGTTCATCATGACAATAACAACTTGAAGAGGTGACACATTAAATAGTTTCTAGCATCTCGTACCTGGCACTCTGCTATTCCTTATCTTTCTGGAGTCTGTCATGTTTTGTTTTCCTTTTAGCTTCTCTGTTGATTATGAGAGCCATCCCCTATCCTTCTCAGTGCGTTCCTTTTTGTTTAACTTAGTTACGGTTCATTTCTGTGTTGTAAGCAAAGAACCCCCAAAGACACGCTGATACACTGTTCTTTATGAGATTATCAAACACAGCAAAACAATTCCCATATGTCCTTTTAAATATTATCTTTTCTTGCTTTAAGGCATTAATGAAATGTTGATTATTGGCATGGAGATAGTTGTAACATTTGGGGGGGAGTCACCAGATGGTGACATTACATATTATTTCCTAATCCAATTTATCTCGAAATGTGTGTTTGTTAAATCTTGGGGAAATGCTTTGTCATCGTGATTATATTATAGTTCTGCTGTCTAAAAACCTAGCTGTAGAGTGTCTTGTGGGGACAGGATTTGGGCGTGATGAAAACAGTACTTTGGCAATATCTCAGAAACAGGCACCCTGACTTCAAAATAATTTATGTCCAAAATGTCTGAAGGCAAACAAATATCCTCAGTAGGGGAATATTTCCTAAGTGGCTGCAGCCAATATGTAGATTTTATTATAGCTCTGTCCCAGGAACCAATGACTTACTCACTGCTGTCACTTACACATAAACCTATCAGAGATTATGATAAATCCTTCTTTGATATGTAGGCTCTGCTCTCAGCAAAACCCTCAAGCACTGGACTCTGACCAGAGGCCTTGTGGGTGGTGGCAAAGGACCTTTTCTTCAGATTATAAGGGAGATTGCAGATTAAATTGTTATGATCATACAGGGGCTAGAAAATATTTCTACATTTACAATAGGAAGTCCATGGACATTTGAAAAAATTGACCAATGTTATTTTGATAGATCAGACATCCCCCCCCCCAAAAAAAAAGAAGAAGAAGAAGAAAATAGGACTGAAACCAGTGCCATTGACTGTGAGAAACTCACTGGTAAGTATGAAAAGGAAACAAAACATATTTAAAAGAGAATATTTTCTATTTTGCTCAACTTCAGCTCTGGGGTTTCAAATAGCAAACATTAATTAGCTCATGAGTTTCTGGGCTGGCTGGCTAGTTCTTCTGGTCTTAGCTGAGGTTGTTCATGAATCTGGGATGAGTTGAAGGGTAGCTCCTGACTGGCTTTGCGATCTTGACTCCACTCACATGCTTGGTGGAGGTTTGGCTATGTGCTGGTCTAGGATGTTCTTAGCTGGAACAACAAGGCTCTTCTCTACCCATCCTCCAGTAGGCTGGCCTTTTTTTTTTTTCCTTTTTTCCAGATTGCCATGTCAGTGTTCTGAGAGAAATGACAGGCAAAACATTTTTTTGGAAGTCTAAGCTCGGAATTGATACACAGTCACTTCTCTCTCAACAAGAAGAGCTGTATAGAGAGGCATGAAACATTGTGGACAGTTTTAATTTTCCACACATAGGAATGCTGCAACTCTGCTAGCCTGGTATTTTTTGCAACATCAACGAGAAAAATGGGCAGAGAGGGGTAGTAAACAGAGAGGAGGGGGTGGAGGGGAGTGAGAGTTCATGTGGGTTGAATGTCAGAAAGAATTTTGGGGATTTGGCAAATGAGAGGCTTCAAACAACTTCTGTATAGAAAAGAAATGGGTGTGAGAGGAAATAGGGTTTGGATATGTGTTTACATGGTTTAGGAATTTGATCCCTTCTGATATTCTATAAGAGATGCAAATAAAGAATGGAATTTCCATTAAGTTACTTTTTTTTGGCTATTGAGCAATGCATTTTTCCATGCAACTGTACAGGAGCTATGTGGGAGTCCCAGGACTTACTTGGATTAAACATTTATATTTCTAAAGGAAGAGCTTAAGAAAAGAAAAAAGTCTCTTCCAAACTAGAGGAAAAGCAAAACATTGATTTCCTGCCTGCCAAGGAGGTCAATCAATCATATTTAGATATTTAATATTTTTTGAGCACCATCAGGTTTAGCATGTCAAAATTTTGAGCAAATATGGAGCTTTCTGAAGACTTTGTGATTTTAGTTTTTCCAAATATCCGTGGAAATGTAAAGAAATGATGTATTGACTAATTCCTAAGGGTATGATGCTGCCCGTGTATTTGAACATTGACAGCTCCACTGAGCACATACTTTTTTGTTCACCCATTTCTGTTCTAATGGCGTTGGTGCTTGACTTCTATAAAAATGCCTGTCAAATGCATGGGAGATGCCCTGGAAGCCAAAACCTGAGGGCTTGAAAGTTAGCCTATCTTGTATTCAAATCCTGATTTCAACTCTACTATGTGAGTTTGGGCATGTGAACTTGGGCATGTTTCTTTTATGAATAAACTTTTTAAAAAATCTTAACATGAGGTTAATAATCCTTTTACACAAGGTTATTTTGAGAATGAGGGATAATGTATAATCAGTGTTGAGTACATAAATGTACATCTATGATTCCTCAAAAAGGGGTTATAGATCAGCCTTTACTGAGCCAGTGTCAAACTACTACAGCTTCCCCAAATTTGGTAAAATAACTAGTCTTATTTAGTCCAGGGTCAGGAAGCCGTTGAACCAAAAAGACCTCTCTTCTCATTATTGCTTGTAGGAGAGAAACAAAGGGATAGCTACCAATTTAGATGTTGGTGCTAGGTGTTAGTTACTGTGCTACTGGAACCATTGAAAAATAAATCAACAGATACAGATTTTTTTTTAAATTTTCCATACAGTTATTCCAGATCTCAAGGCACTTGTAATTCAGCTGGGAGGAAAAGACAACAGAAAACTTTGAAATGCAGCAAGTATTCATCAAATGCTTAATTTGGAGTTTTAGGACTTTCAAGGGGAGATCGATAAAGGCTGAGTGGACACTGAAGGTGAGACAGTCTCAGGGTAGAGAGATGGCAAAGGGGGGGCTCTCTGGATGAATGCCTGGGGGTGGATGTAGATGAGAAAAGAAGGTAGAAATTGGAGAGATGAGTGGGTGGGGAGTGGGGAGGTTGATGAGCTAGGAAGAAATTAGAGATGGAGGATTTTGAGAACCAAGCAGTTGACCCTTGACAGACAGATTACTAACAATTTCTAAATAAGTGAAAGAGATCATGAAAATCAGTCCCTGCAGGAGGCCAGCAGATTCCTGAGCAACACCTGGAATCTAGAGTTGGTTGGCGGGGAGTCAGGGACATGGTAGTGGAACCTGGTCCAATGTGGTGTCGGCGGTGGTGGTAGGGATGGGAAAAAGTCACAATGACTCTCCACTATAGGAGTTTGGGAGAGCTATAGGTTCTTCTGAGCTCCACCTAGTCTAGGCTGACCAGTGCTATTCTGGCTCAAACCTCTGCCTTGGGCAAAGATGTAGAAGGCAAAAACTGTCATGTTGGATAGTGGATGAGTGATCTGAGATTCCCTTATTGGCAGCTTTGCAGAAACCAGGGTATTGCCTGTTAGATGCTCTCAAGCAATGCCTAGTCCTTTAAGTACGTGAGAAATGGGAATGAGAACAGCATGTCTCACCTGGTGCTCATACCACAGCTACAATTTTCTTTCTACCCAAACTCTATAATAAGAGAGAAGGAAATTTCTCTCCCTATCCCTGGGCAAGGGACAAATAGAAAAGTGGAACGTGGGATGGAATAACATGGGTCATCCCCTCAATTACTAATGTTTATTTTTTGCCTTCCCTGGATTGTCCATTACAGATAAACTGGCTCACACAACACTTCAGTGAAAATTCAAGGTCAAACAAGTCCTCTGATTTAAGTGTCTGTGGGACTTCTATGCAATACTTTTCCGCCAACTAAAAGATGAAAACTTGAAGTCACATTTCTGTGACTTCTAAATAAATGACATCTGTCTCCAAGCTGGCATTCAGCACGGAGAAAAGGAGGGAAAAGACAGAACCAGCGAATCCCAAGAGTCAAGGTAAATTCCTTTCTCTGCTGAGACGTTTTCTGATTGAGAGGGTCTGTCATGATGGATGAAGGGGAGAGGGAAGGGAGCGTTAATCTTGAAGGGGAGTGATATTGAAATTTAAAGCTTAGATATTTACCTTCAAATCCCATTCATAGGAATCAACAATTAAAAGCAAATTAGAAGTCCTTTGAATTTATTTATTCAGCAAGTAGTTACTAGGGGCCCACCCTGTGCCAGACTCTGTACTACAAATGAGGAATAATCTATCAGGGAAGGAAACAAGTCCCAGCTCATATGCGGTTGACATGTCAGTGGGGGAAGATATACAATAGCCTATAAAAATGTACTCTGTCAAGTTGTCATAAGTGCTAAGAAGAATTAGTCTGGGCATGGGGATAGGAACAGATTTGGTAAGGTGATGTGCTCTTTTAGACAGAATGTTAAAGGCAGGCTTCTCCAATGAGGTGACATCTGAGGAAGTGAGGGACTAAGCCACACAAACACCTAGGGAAAGAGTGGCCCATGCAGAAGTATTAGCATATAGGGGTTCCAGGTAAAATATGGGATTCCCAGGTTTAATTGAATTATATATTAAAAAAAAAACCAAAATTTTTAAGTGTAAGTATGTACTAAATAATGCACGAGACACGTTTATACTAAAAAACACACGATTTACCTAACATTCAATTTGAGCTGGTCATGCTGTGTTTTCATGTCATGCTATATTTTTATTTGCTAAATCTGGCAGCCCTTGCCAAATCTTGAGGAAAGAATATGGTGGGGGTGTTTAAGGAACACTGACTAAACCCGAGACAGGAGCAAGGGGAGTCTGATGGGAGTTGAAGACCTAGAGAAGGCAGGTAGTTGGGTTCCAGAGAGCCTGAGGGCCACTGTAACAACTTTGGTTTTTCCTTTGTGTGTAATGGGAAGCCAGTGGGAAGCTTTGAGTGATTAATTGTTGAAATTCATTCATTTTCTTCCAAGTGCTCAATCAATTTCATTTAATAGTCATTCACTGAAAAACAATCTGAGGGGTTTGAAGTGGCAGGGGGGTGGGAGGTTGGGGTACCAGGTGGTGGGTATTGGAGAGGGCACGGATTGCATGGAGCATTGGGTGTGGTGAAAAAATAATGAATACTGTTATGCTGAAAATAAATAAATTTAATTAAAAAATAATCATTCAAACAAATTATTGAATATCTATTAGATTTCCTGAGCTAGAGCAGTGTTGGGGTCCTATTTTTGCTTTCCTGGTTCTCATCCACTATACAGGAGTGATAACACTTAACCACTACAGGAGTGATAAAACTTAACCAGGTAAATGACAATATAAATGCTTGGGTCAGAGTACCACTGGTGGATTACTTGGGTTAGAAAAGTCTGGGAAGCATTCTGGAAGAGGCTGGACTAACTGGTTCAGGAAGGATAGGGGGAAAGGTACCTATTTTCCTTCTATTTCAAGGTTGCAGTTATTGTTCTTTAAGATATGGATGGAACTCTGGTGGGTATTTCAGCCTTTACATTCAATTTGTCCAGGGATGGTCCTCCTCTTGTATACTGTGTCTAGATAGCACTTTCAGAACTGAAGGGACTGCAGGATGAACATCAGTCCCCAGCTAAAGGGCCAGAGGGTCAGAACTCTGAACGGAATCAAAATGGATCTTCTCTACCCTGACACACCATATAGCCCTTGTCTGGAGTAGGAATATGGACCTCAATAAATGTACATTTTAACACAACAACCGTTATTTTTCCTGAAGGATTCTTGCCTTTGGGAAGTTAGCACCCAGAAAAATTCCTGCACACAGAGAACCTTATAAATGTTTGTGGAATAAATATCCAACTTTTGCATCAATTTTCAGAAAGCATTTTTGAAGTCTTTCTGATGGAGTAATCAGCTTCATCAATTAGCTTTAATTTAAATCATTTTCTTTCAGACTCCCTGAGTGAGCACAGAAGAGATCACATGTTCTGTGGCTTCATTGAAATGGCCTGAGAACCTCAGAGAAAGGCCATGCTTGTGGTCTAGAGCCAGAGGACCCGGGGGTCTAGAGCCAGAGGACCCGGGGGTCCAGAGCCTTGGTCTTAGGGCCTGCCTCACCTGTACCAGCCTGGGAATACAGTCAGTGTAGACTCTCCTTTCCCCAGTAAAAAGCTCAAATACTGTAATGGCTGGTGGTATTCTCTGAAGATGGGCCAGAAACAAATTCAGGGAACCTAATTTCATTTATTAGGCCTGTTATAACAAATTACCACAGACTGGGTGGCTTAAACCAGCAGAAATGGATTCTTGAGCAGTTCCAGAGGCCATGCCCTCTCCAGTCTTTCAGAGAATCCTTCCTTGCCTTTTCTATCATCTGGTGGCTCCAGGTGTTCCTTGGCTTTGGCAGCATCACTCCAACCTCTGACCCTGTGGTCAGATCGCCTTTCCCTCCTCTGTCCCAACATGCTCTCTCTCTCTCTTATAAAGGACAATTGTCATTAGGTTTAGGGCCCACATGACTCAGCCCCACTCAAGATCCATAGCTTAATTACATCTGCAAAGACCCTTTCCCTAAATAAGTTTATATTCACAGGTTTCAGGGGTTAGGATGTGGACATGTCTTCTGAGGGAGAGGGCACATCCTTGAATCCACTACACACCCCAACACATAAAAGTAAGGGGCTCGAGAGAAAAGGAAAGTACATAAACATGAAAATATGTAAGACAATTGCTGTTGTATAGTCTGTGCATACACACACTGTAGCCAGGACTGTGACTTCCTTGTTCATAGCCCCTCTGTGGCGACGATTCCCAGATACATCAACACCTTCTACTTGCAAGCTTCTCTCATTCTGCCTAAGGGTTTTCGAAGCAAATATACCAAGGAATTAATGCACCAGGGAAAATAATTCAACCAATGATGGATAGGATGTATCCCAGCCTCCTTAGCCTTCTGGTAGTACGACTTGAGGGAAGTAAGTCTTTCAGTGGTCACTGGTAGGACGGAGTTCTTATGGCTCATAGCAGTAACTTGCTCATTGTTGAATCCACCATTGCCTTCTTCCCTTTCTTCTTCATACTTCCATTCTCCCCAGTTAGTGCTTCCCAGAATCACCTCCCTGATCAACGACCCACACGCAAATACGTGGCTCAGGGTCTGCTCCAGCAAGAACCCAGCAGAAGACATTTAAATATATGTGCTTCCATTGACTGAGTACTTATTATGTCATTGTGTTAAGAACTATATGATGCAATATTCTATCAGCATAACCATTTTAGTGCCACATTATTATCATCGTATAGATACAGAATCAGAAGCTCAGACGATGTAAGCACTGCACTTAAGAGTTCACAGGTTAGAGTTGATGGGAAGCTAGGATTTGAACTGGCTCTATGAGGCTTCAAAACCCGTGCAATACCTTCTTCCTTTATGAGGGCTCCTGTCTTAGTTTCCCCAGGAAAGAGACCCTGAGATAGAGATTGGTGTGCAGAAAATTCATTGGGGAAGTATCATTAATATCAATAATAATGGGAGGTTGATGAAAGCAGCCTTGGTCATAGGGAGAAGCTGAACTATGATGCACTTTTTTATTCCATGGGGAGCTCAGAAACTGCTATAGCCCTTCTGAATTGTCTTTGAGACAAAGGGCCTTGTTCTGTATACCCTTCCAGGATCACCCAGTCATTGAGAAGTGAGAAAAAGTGAGTATGAGAAGAAGTCATTACCTTGGGTGAGGTAACTCTACTTAACATAGGTAATTTCTGAGGGAAACTAATCTGAAAGTTTTCTGTTATCAACATTCCCAACAAGTGGGGGAATGGCTTCTTTAATCTTGAGAGTGAGGATCTGAATGTTGTACTAAAATGTGCTCTACTACTACCCTTTACACTGCTTACATGCAATTTTTAAAATATAATAACTTTCTGAGAATAACTCCCAGAGGATTCTGTAATCTCTTTCCTTGGGCAAATTTATAAGAAAATAAATTACAAGGATTATCTACAGACCTCACCACCATAGCTGGTCTTAAAGCTGCAACCAATCTGCCCATTCTAGATTTCTTAATATATCTTAATAATATAATAATCTTAATAATATAATATATATATAATATATCTTAATAATATTTCTTAATATATCTGCTGGTTTGGGTGGTTTATTTGATGGAACAACTCAGAACCTCCACCCTGAGGTCTCTGAACACTGATAAATATGCTCTTCTCAGGCTGTGCTACCCTATATTTATCCATTCACTATCAAAATAAAGCAGGGAGTTCCAAGAGAAGCTCAGCTGGGTTGCCTGGGGGCCAAACACAGTCTTCTCTACCCCTCCACCGTGTAACAGCAGCCTCACCTCCTCCTAATGATCAGAATCAATCCAATCAGACTGGAAGCAACTTGCTTTGCCTTCTTGTTTCTTACCATGAGAAGACTAAAGTGACTGGATGTAGCTTAAAGTTGAAAGGGACTCTTGCTTTATCCCTTGGTGCAAGTGTTTCCACTCTAGGAACTAGGATCTTTAAATCCATAGAAACTGAAATTATTGGGGCTAAAAAACCATCTTTGGGCATGATGGTAAATGGAACCACTCCTACTTCCACCCCTTGGTTCTGGATATATGTATTCACCTTCTATGGATTCAATACCATATAATGGTGAGTGAGTTAGAGTATATACTGAATCCTGGGTACAGGGGGCACCCTTTCAGGGTGTAATCTCCAAGCTGACACACCTTAACTGTACCTTCAAAATTCTCATTGCTCTATCAGGCTGGCAGTTTCTGAGTGGTCCAGTAAGTAATGGAACCAGTTGATCCCATGGTCATGTGACAATTTCCATATCTCTTTGCTGTAAAGTGAGTTCTTTGGTTCAATGTGATGTCATATTGGACTCGTATCAGTGGATCAGTAAGCCCTTTAAATGTGTTGCTGGCTAAAGCCTTGTGCGAAGGAAAGGCAAAACCTAGACCCTCTAAATGTGTTTATATGTCTACCAGAATCAATTGCCATCCCTTCCTTGATTAAAAGAGTCTAATGTAGTCCTCACCAAGGTTGGTGTCATATCACAGCAGTTGCAGCAGAGTCTTCAATCAATTCCACAGGGAGACTGGGAACAAGAATGGGCCATCAGGGTTGTCTTTATTTAAGGCAAGAGGGTTGACACCTTCATATTCACTCCCCTGCCAACCAGTCATTGGATGATGGCTGTCCCCTGGAAGGCACAAGACTTTTGGAGAAGCAGCTTCCTTTAGCTGATGTGGATTTCCAAAGAGCAACTCAGCTGAGAGCCTTCAGCCCCCAGCTAGCTTGGCAGATGGGAAAGGATCTGGCAGCACAGTATCAACTGAGGCTCATTTATCTTCCATGAGTGGGACTATGTTTGCCATTGTTTTTCCTCCCTGGAGAAATGCATTGGCCCTGAATGGTCCTTACTCAGGGCAGTTAGCATTTTGTTGGTGGTTTCAGCAGGAATTATTTCAATGGAGTGTTGGGAGGAAAGAGGAATCCAGATAATTAAGAAGTAACTCTGAAATTAGGAAACTGAGCTAATGAGTCTAAACCTCTTTTGCAAGAAACTTTGCTGAGAAGAAAGATTCTGTAGATTTGGGCAGAATGAATTAAAATATCCTTTCTTCCCCAGTGAGCACACTTCCAAAATAATGGTTGGGGTGATAAGGGAAAATTGGAAGATTTTTTTTTTCTCTGTGTGAATCTAATTAGTCCCCAGGGGAGCTGAATCCGTAGCTCCAGCTTCATTAGTATCATCCCAGCTGAATCAACTGGCTGGAGAACAACCAGGCTTCAGGCCGGCTGTAGCAGTCAAATCCAAGATTATCCAAGAGGTCAAGTTATTTACAAAGTCAGACAGATGGGGTGGGTTTATGTTCATGTTATCTATAAAACGGTTACATCATAGCTTGTGAGGTCTGACACTAGAGAGTCTACAGGCAGTTGGCTGAAACTTTGAGAAAGTATTCTTATTTATGTCCAAAACGGAAAATAAAAAACAATTTAAAAAAGGAAGATGATGATTAGTAGCTTGGGATATCTTGATGGGACAGATTTGAAGGTCAGTGGATTTGGATGTGAGCACAACTTTCCACGTCATCAAATCAGCAAACCCAAGGCAATTGCACTTTCTGAGAATCATTTTGTGTGTAAAATATGGAGGACCAAGCTTATTATGTTATAAATATAACCAATGAGAGAGGTGGATCCTCTCATTCAACCATTCATGAACTATTTGAATCACTTCCTAAGTCCTATGTTTCATAATTTTTTCACCTGCTTGAAAAATGTGTCCTCAATTTAATAAGAAAAAAAGTCAGGCTTTCTTTCTTTCTTTGTTTTTTTTTTTAAGATTTTGTTTATTTATTTGACAGAGAGAAATCACAAGTAGATTCTCCATCTACTAGGCAGGCAGAGAGAGAGAGGGAAGCAGGCTCCCTGCTGAGCAGAGAGCCCAATGCAGGACTCGATCCCAGGACGCTGAGATCATGACTCGTGAGCCAAAGGCAGCGGCTTAACCCACTGAGCCACCCCAGTGCCCCAAAAGTCAGGCTTTCTTGAGCAGGGTTAAGAGGCTACGAGGAAATGAACTGTTCCTTATCTTGTTCACGGCAGATGGATGGGGCAGAGGATGGGTAAGAGCGTGGGTCTAATTCTAAGTAACAGGAGGAGCTCCCTTCTTATGAATATAAGAAGCATTGTCTTCAGTTGAATGAAGAGTTGAACCAGATATGCAATGGGGCCAGGCATGATTCATCCTTGGACAATGAAATATGTCCTTCATCAAAGAACAGTCTAGACTGCCCTCATGCTCAACAACATTGAAAGTACTTCTATGTGTCTGGAATCTTCTCATGCCCCTCCAAACTCCTCTCATGGCTATCTCTTTTGCATCCTTCAGATCCCTGAGCTTCAATGCCCCTTCTGCCAAAAGTTAGGAACTATCATTTGGCAGATAACAGCTGTATCTAAAGTAGATACTTCCATTACTCTCTCTCAGCACATTGACTTTTTTTTTTTTTGTAGCATATATCCCAGTTTGCAATTTTTTTTAATACATGTTCACCTATTTCAGCCACTTGAATGTAAGCTCCATAAGGGCAGGGACCAACTGTATTATTTCACAGTTAAATCCCAATGCCTGGTACCTTGTGATTAATCAATAAATTTACATTGATTGAATAAATTATACTGAACAGATTTGGCCTGAAAAGGATCATAAGGTTATGGCAATACTTCATTTTATAGTCAAGGGATTGAACTTGGTCTTAACTCTGCCATTAACCTGCTCTTTGACTTTGGACAAGACCTTCAACCTCTCTGGGAGTCATCTATAAGATGGAAAGCTAGAAGAGGTTCATTCTTGCTCCAGAGTTATGTGACTAGAACTGAAACTGATTGGGATTATCCTGGAGTTCTGTGTGTTCACACAGTAGTCTTACTCAAGAATTTCTCTTTCTAATTGATTTATATACCTCATTTTTTATGGAGCAGCTTGTTTTGACCCAAGGCATATCTAAGCCAAAACTGAATAAGCTCTTATTGGAAAAATATGTCCATGTAATTAAATTCCAGTATTCATGATTTCTAAAACCACTTTACAGAGATAATATGGTCAGTCAGTCTAGAAATCCCCAATACAAATGAAATTAAGCAGTAGGGTTCATTCAAAATGATTACAAATGATACAGGAAACTCAAAGCTTTTGTGATCTTTTCAAAATATTTCAAATGTTTGAAGAAATAACAGTGTTTACTGGAGTATCAATTTGTTCTTTCATGCTAAGAACAGAGATATTGAAAAGTTGAGAAATATCCTTACAGGCTCATTGGTGAGGATAAAGGCATAAAATCACCACCATCTTTTATTTGACCACAGAGAAGTGTTTATGGAAACACATGACCCAGACATGAGTTGCCTCTTGAGCAAATGGCATTGCAGGTCCCTTCATACAGGTTGATGCCGGTTTTATCAGTGTCACAAGTAGAAGGAAGTCATGTCTGATTTTTTTAGTGTCTATGGTATGAGCAAGTCTTTTCTGGCACTAAAATGCTTGCTGGTACCCAGTTATTCATTTCATCACTCTTAAAACTCTAGTGGTTGGCGTCCAGAAGGAAAAAAATGGAAAGCAATTTCTAGCATCTATAATCATTAGTAGCAATATTTATATTTTCCTAAGTTGGAAATCAAGTATTTAGTTGACATGGAGATCTAAATACTACTCATAGGTAACAGATTGAAAGCAAGCTCAGGTGTAAGGGCTCAGCTGAGAATGGCTTGTCTAGAAGTGAGAGCCCCTACACAAAGTGGCCAGACTTTATCCGTGTGACCATAGATGAACTAGTGCTTTTATTAATGGTGCACTGTGACAGGGCCTATGGTTTGGACTTACACCCAGAGAGAAATAAAATGCATTTCTGTGTTTTAAGGGAGATCAGAAACCTGTAAACCAATTGGACTTGTCCCAGAAGGAGCTGACTTCTTTAAAATCTGAATTCCATTGACATTGGCTAAGGATGGATTTATTCAAGCCTCAGCTTCAAGTCTCAGTAAGAACAACAACAATGACAAAAAATGTTCCTTCATGTAAGTAAACACAGTTTCAACCCTGGTTAATCTGCCCCAGGCAAAAAATATTTCTTTCCAACCACTCTCTTAGAACTCATTAAGAGGTCTTTTGTCCTCCTCTTCATCCTTCTCCTTTGCCTTGAGTCCTCTCTTTTCTTCACTCCCTCCCTTACCCCACAGCCTTTTTTGAAAATTACTCTAGAGTGTCAAACTCTATGCCCACTCTTTATTTCTAGTCAAGAAGACTCCAATTTCTCTCTGCCTCAGAGCTTTTTAAAAAATGTGTTTTAAAGATTCCCTTCCCGGGACGCCTGGGTGGCTCAGTTGGTAAAGCAGTTGTCTTCAGCTCAGGTCATGATCCCAGCGTCCTGGGATCGAGTCCCACATCGGGCTCCTTGCTCAGCAGGGAGCCTGCTTCTCCCTCTGCCTCTGCCTGCCATTCTGTCTGCCTGTGCTCGCTCTCCCCCCCGCCCCCAGCCTGATAAATAAATAAAATCTTAAAAAAAAAAATTCCTTTCCCTTCCCTTCATAAACATAATATATAAGAGATATATATATATATGTGTGTATATATATATATATATAT
This sequence comes from Mustela putorius furo, assembly GCF_011764305.1. NCBI lineage: Eukaryota > Metazoa > Chordata > Mammalia > Carnivora > Mustelidae > Mustela > Mustela putorius. Next base: position 27,300,153 of record NW_025421341.1, read on the forward strand.
ATGAAGTAAATAAGGTATATTAAGTATAGAAAAAGGATGTATATTAAGTATAGAAACATAGATAATATGTTATTTCTCTTTTTAAAAAAATATGTTATTTATTTATTTGACAGGGAGAATGAACACAGGAGATTGAGTGGCAGGCAGAGGCAGAGGGAGAAGCAGGCTCCCTGCTGAGCAAGGAGCCCGATGTGGGACTTGATCCCAGGAGGCTGGGATCATGATCTGAGCCAAAGGCAGCTGCTTAACCCACTGAGCCACCCAGGCGTCCCTAATATGTTATTTCTTTATAAATTGAAGATTTTGTGGAGGACAGTTTGCATATTTGCCTTTTTTTTTTTTCACACTCCAAGGTTGCCAGTACATCTCCTATCCTTTTCAGCCCCTGTGACTGAAATCTATCCATGAGTTTGAGACTTTGGTTTTTATTAAAACTTTATCATTTTAAGCTGTTTTAGGTTATATACAACACAGTGAAGAAGCTTATTTGTTCCTTCCTAAGAGCAAGTTTTGCTAAGGCAGACTGTGGAGGAGACATACAAAAATGGGAACTAGAAGATGGAGGAATTACAGATGATGGGTAAGGCAGAGCCTCTGACCCCCTCCCCCTATTCCATCTCATCACTTTCTCAGTTTCTGCTAGAAAGAAATGATCCGTGTTCTGTAGGCTAGCCTCCCTCTGCTTCTCTCAGCCTGGCCAATGACCAAGAAACCCTAGGTTACTTCTTTCTTTTAGTATATTTTATTCAGTCATGTTTTGTTCCCTACAACATGCCAGGCATGATACTAATTGCTGGGTGAGCCTTGCAACACAAAGCACTCCTCTGCCTTCCCAGGGCTTATAAACTAAAGGAAACAGACCAATAAATAAACCTATAATCAACTATGGTTAACTCTATGAAGGAATCTAATGGGGCTTTTTGACAGTGAGTAATAGGTGGGGCAAGAGAGCTTCTCTGTGGAGGTGAAAATGTAGGAGAGAAAGGCCTAACCACACAGACAGCAAGATGGGTGCTCTATGCAGGGGAATAGCAAGTATGAAAACCATGACTCAGAGGGCAAGTCAGAATTTTTGTTTAACTGTGCATCATTTATTCTACTTGAGTCTTCAGGGTATATCTTCAGGCATTGATGTTCATCATTAGGTTACTTATAGTTTTCATACAAGTTGACTTGTTGTTGGGCTGAGGAACACTCCAGTAGGATAGTAAGATAGCATTTAAAAATATTTTTCCTAACTATAGGAAGAGCCCAGATGTCCACTGACAGATGAATGGATAAAGAAGACATGGCATATAAATACATGGAATATTACACAGCCATCAACAATGAAATCTTGCCATTTGTAATGTTTGTGTGGAACTAGAGGGTATTATGCTAAGCAAAATAAGTCAGTCAAAGAAAGACAATTATCATATGATCTCACTGATATGTGGAATTTAAGAAACAAGGCAATGATCATAGGGGAGGAGAGGAAAAAATGAAACAAGATAAAACCAAAGAAGGAGACAATCCATAAGAGACTCTTAATTATAGGAAACAAACTGAGGGCTGCTGGAGGGGAAGGAAGTGGAGGGATAGGGTACTGGGTAATGGACATTGGGGAGGGTATGTGTTGTAATGAGCACTGGGTATTGTATAAGACTTATGAATTGTAGACCTATATCCCTGAAGCAAATAATACATTATATGTTAATTGAATTTAAATAAAAAAAGCATTTTTATTAACCTTATTTTAAGAAATTGCAAACTGGAGGGGGAATAAAGGAAGCTCCTGAGGTCTGCATGAAATATAATTTTCCAGGGGTACCTGGGTAGCTCAGGAGTGTCTTGTGTAGGAAAGAGGAGTCTAGCTGAGCTCTGAGCTTATCTTCAGTTCTTCAGCACCTGTGCTGGTCAGAAGATGTGGTATATATACACAATGGAATACTATGCAGCCATCAAAAGAAGTTAGTGTCTTTTGTACTAGCCATCTCTGTGTATGCCTGCTAACCCTATTCCTTCCAGAAACTGCCCCATCATATTGCTAGGTTGTTGGCCCTGTTTGCCTTGACTCTAGAGTGGACTCATTACCTAAGATTGGCCAATCAGAGTAGACCATTACTCTGGCCATGATGATAGGTTTAGCCATGAACACATGACTCAAGCAAGGGCCACTAGAACTCTTCTGCCAGATTTGATATGTGAAAGCTGGAGGAGAGTCTTTCCTTCTAGGATTAGAAGCTTTAAAGACAAAATGGGTTTAGGATGATGGGCAGACACCTTGTTTCCAGGTAGAGAAAGAGGCTGACATTAACACTGCAGATGTGAGTGGGGAGATGGAGAGAAGGAGGAAGAAAGTGTAGGCATCACAACTTGGGCCCCCTGATTTCCCCATACCTGAAGCAAGATGCATTTCTCAGACTTTCCAGACAATGCCTTACCTTTTGGGTTTAAGTGCTTGTTGAATTGGATTTGTATCTCTTATAATCAGTAGGTACATACTTTCAAAGTAATATATATCTACTTCAAAAGAGTATATATATATGTATGTGTATGTATGTATGTATATTTCATTTCCACTAAATCTTGCTGTACAAAGTAGATATAAATTCATGTAAAGTTTTCTCTCACCACCAAACATTGCCAATTTCTCATGTAGGATAGCTGAGTAGTTTTCTTGGACACACTCAAATTTGTAAGAGAAGACTTTCAATGCTTTAAGTACAGATTACCATCCAGAAGAAAACTCAAAGGGTATGTTTGCATCTGTGTTAAGAGCAAACAGTACCAAGAATGAGTTGCTTAATGGGAATTAATTTTCCTCTGAATGTACTTTATTACAACCCTATTACATAATTGTAGGTATTATTTTCAGACAAAGCTCTGTTTTGATCTGTAAACAGAAAACTATCTCTTTCTTAGGTTGAGAAACAAGCAGAAATATTTTTTTTCTATTTCCTGGATTTATAAAAAAGAGTCATAAATTGAAGAGGTTGGTGGTCTGTACTTGTGACTTGTGCAAACTGCTTCCACAACTTCCTGAACCATCAAAAGACAAATCACTGTTGAAAATAGCGGGGTTGTTGCCAGGCCACTTAAGCCAATCTTGAAGATGAGTCATTATATTTAAGCCCCAGGAAGTAAAGACTCAGAAGGAGAGGAGATGTGTCCATGACCTCCATTTCCATCCTCATTCACCACAGTGAAGAAAGAAAACTCAACACATGGATAAACTGGAAAACCTGGGTGGGGGTGGGGGTGGGGGAGCCTAACTTCAGACCTACTTCTACCAAGGTTAGGAAATGAAAATGCATTATCATCTCTAAGTGTCCTTACTCAAGTAAGGCTATCTCAGGGTTCTGGTGAACCATAAAATATCTTGGATTAATGAAGCATCCAAGAGTAGAAATTTTTAGTGATTTTAATACTCAAGTCTTGAAATTCTACTTAAGGAAAATGCATTGAGTCTTTAGGAAAATAATAACCATTTGGCTTTGGAATCCTAATTGTATTTCTGCAAAGTCAAGTGGGTCTAGGAAGTCATGGAACTCTGTTTTATAGAGTAGTACTCATTGTTTGTTTGTTTGTTTGTTTTTCTTCTTCCTCTGTAGTCATTTAGTGAAAATGACCAAATACAATATTTTAAAGCTCTGGGGCAAATCAAAAAATATTCAAGCTGGAAGAGAACTTAAACTGTTCACTTTCTAAATGAGAAAAGGGTGACTCACGGTGGTTGTGACATTTGCCCAAGGTCTCATAAAGGTCTGATAGTTTTTAGGGGTGACTCTGTCGCCAGATGACTCCATCAGCCTTTCTTAAAATATGTGCATTGGAATACTGGTGAATAGTTGTTCTATGAAAAAAGAATTTGCTAAACAAATGAACTTGGGAAATAACATACTGCAGCTCTTCTTGAAACTTACTAACAACCCAAAATGTTTTACAGTAAAAAAAGAAAAGAAAGAAGTTCTCTATACTTATCAGAGAGTTTGCCCAATATATTTGACCAAGAAACACTTATTCTGTGTAATACCCACTAACTGGAGTAGATCAAATTTTCCATGCAGGAGAGACTGATGTATCTGTTTGGTGTTTGCCCTGCCACATGAACACAAGCTCCTGGATACATTTTTAACTTTTTTTTTTGGGGGGGGATTCATTGGGCTAGTTTAGATTTTATTTAAAATGCTAAATTAAAAAATTAAATTTTCTACAGAGGAAAAGTTTTTAAGCATATTGTTTCTGGTCCTTTCACAGCATGGCTTAGGAAATACCAAAGTACCATAACTCAATGAAATTCAGCATGTGGTTCTTGGAATCAAACAATCTGACAATTAACTGTCTGAGTAAGCTTGAAATATGAATCCATGAGTCAGCATGACCAAGCCGACTCTGCATGGGTGTGCCTACAGACCAGGAGTTATTAGTAACCCTGAATGGACCTGTTAGCTAACATCTTACTGAACATCTTCCAATGAAATTGCTAAATCTTTCTAGGGCTCACTATTTCAAAGTCCTGAAGCAAGAGCATAAATAGGTAAAAATGTAATATAGAGGGGTAGACGTATTGAATTGGGAAGGACCCCTAAAAGTAAAAGAAAAAAATTTATACTATGTCTTCCAAATACAATTTATTTGGGGGCTGAATTAATTACAAGCCATGACAGTGTGTAATCCCTGTCTTGACCTTAAAAGGAAAAGCAAAAGTTCAGTAATAACAGCTAGAATGATCCTAGAAAATAGTGGCATATTCTAGCAAGAAGGTTAGAGAACTGAATAATTGGCTTATCAACATCATGTTTTATAATTCGTGGTTATAATCCAGCTTTATCTTACAAACAATATGCAGATTTTCCATTCCCATGAAATTGGCAAAGAGAGAAATATATTTAGCCTCCAAACTAGAGTGATCATTATCAATTATTCCAATTATTCAGAAGACACTGGAGGAGGCTGGCAATGTTTCTGGGGCATGATATTGGCCAAGAGTCATATTCATATTGTAGGGATTTTTTCACTTGATAGTGCAAGTGCTAATAGGAGGTTTGCTGTGGTGAGATTAGACCAATGGAATTTTCTGGGCAAATCAAAACCCCATAACTTAAAACAAGAGAAGATTGCTGAAAAGTGACCAAATGGGTGAAAATCAGTAATCACCTAGAAAATTAGGAAGAGATGGGTTTATTTCATTTGTAGGAATTGCCAGAAAGCTGCTACAGAAAGCAAGTTTTCAGGAGAAAGAGGGTTGTTATTGAAAGATAATTTCTTTTTGGGAGAGGTTTTAAATTAGGATAAATGCCCATGATCAGTAAATGTGGAAGTGCATGCCTTCTAGACACAGAAAGAGCCATAATCCATGCAAGTTGCATTCTTAATCAAGAATATTGCCAAACGCCTTCTAAGAACTTCAAAACATGGGAAAATCCATTTATGAGTTTTCAAAAGGCCCTTCTGTTTCTTCTTTGGCCTCAGGAAACTTCCCACAACGCCTGTTACAGTGTTCTACCCAGAGTAAGCACTCAACATACAACTGAAATGTGATCCCTAGCAGAACAGTAATACTGGCTAGCACGGACTGAGCCCTTGCTGTGTATGAGCAGGGCATTGAACTGGGTGCTTTTTATCTCTGGCAACTCCTATTTTATAGATAAGGAGACTGAACTTCAGAAAGGGTATGTACTTCATCCAAGCTGCCATAAGAAAGCTAAAGTGACAGATCTAATGTCCATATGCTTTTCAATATACTGTGCAACTAGATATATGTTTGAGAAACAAGTGGGTTTTGGGGTGGGGGAGAGGCTACAATCTAAGAAATTATTGGTATTTATCAGGAAGGTACACATTGAGACTTGAGGAAAGAATGAAAAAGCTTTAAAGTGGCGAGAAGTTGCTACTGATTAATATTACAAAGAGCTCAATGTCACCCATCCTATCTGTGCTTTGAAACCAGGTAATGCAACTATTTGTAGCTATGAGCTGGGAACCTTTTGAGAACTTGGGTTAAGAGTGCACAGTGGGTCAAGTAGTAACACTCCTCTCCTGAAAAAAAGGTATGCCCAAGTTCTAAACCATGGAACATTAGAATATGATTTTAATTGGAATTAGGGTTTGTGCGGACATAATTAAGGTAAGAATATCCAAACGAGATCATGAAGCACTAGGGTGAGTCCTTAAACCTAATGACTTTCCTATATGATGAGCATCTATTATAATAGATGGAAAATAAGACACAAACACAGAGGGAAAGCCATGTGAAGACAGAGGCAGATGTTGAAGTAATTTGTCCATAAGCCAGGGAATACCAAGGATTTCCAGAGCCACTAGAAGCTAGGAAAGAGGTGTAGAGGAGAGGTTCTCCCTCAACCTCCAGAAGGAGCCAACTAGTCTTTCTCATGCTTTGATTTCAGACTTCTGGCCTCTAGAACTATGAGAAGATAAATTTCTATGTTTGAGTCACCAAATTCATGGTAATCTGTTATGGCAGCCCTAGGAAACCAATACGGAGTGCCCATCACATGCGTGTCTGTGGACCTGCATTTTTGTCGCTCTCAGGTTTTTCTCAGGGGTTTATGGAGCTTCTTTAGAGAAATGATTTGGTAAGAGGGAAACTGAGCTGGCTATTCCAGTTTAGAACTAGAGAAGATGCATTCCTTAAAGTGACCTCTTAGGTGGTAGCTTTTATATTCTCACTGTGGAATGGTCTAAACTGGCACTAAAAACCAGATCGTTAGTTTGAATTTTCCAACTCCTCATCTTGATTCTTCTTTAATTCCTTTTGTGGCTTAACCTTAAGCAATCTAATCAATATCACTTTCCTGGTTGGTAAACAGGACTGCACCATCAGCTGCTTTATTCAGCCATTGGCCAGAAAGATCGAGTAGTCTGTATTTAGGAAATGTTACAGGCTTGAGATAAGCCCGAGGGACAAGTGTCACAGTTGCTTTCCAGTTTTTCTGTCCCAGAGATTGTTGCAGATTTGTCCTGTGGTGTTAAAGAGTTCGTGATGACACCCCACAAAGGGTTAATGTTCTGGCATCACAATATTCAGACTCATGATGCAAAGTCTCAGTGGGCACCAGCCACAAGCCTGCTATGGAAACGAACCCCCAGGGCTCTTAGAAGATGCACTGAGACACACCTTTAGTGTTGCCATAGATTCAAAACACACACCATGGGTCTGCAAAGAGCTGAAGTACTTTTTCCCAGTGGAGAGGTCTACCTAACTCATGCTACACTGACAGGATCCCGAGGGTGCAAGGCACTCAAGTACAACACAGAGACATGAACAAGTATGAAAACGAAGTATGTCCACCATATCAGAGTTTCTAGACTATGAACTGTCCAAAGTCATTTACCGTCTTCAGACTATTTTATTTCCTCTTCTACTCCATTCTCATAAGTTTTAACTAAGGTGTTATCTCTGCAGATTCATCCTTGCTATCTTTTGAAAACTTCGGCTGTCTTTGCTAGTAATGGGGAGAAATGTGCTGTTTCCACTCTTACCAATGTTAAAAAAATAAAAAATAAAAAAAATCCAATTTACTCGTTCATTCTAGTTTCTAGCAAATATTTTTCAGTAGTTCTCTTTTAGGTATTAGAGAGAGGGCAGGGATTTCAACAAACCAAGTTTTTTCTCATAGAGAAGGCAGTCTGGTTTGGAGAGACTGGCAGTGTACAAATAAATAAATGTACAGTGGTTCAGATGGTAATAAAGGGCTATGAAGAAAAACCAGGTAAGTTGAGTGGGGGAGAGAATGCCGGTAGTGGTCTTAATTACCTCAGACTGCCATAAAAGATACCATAGACAGAGTGGCTTAAATAATAGAAATTTATGTCCCCAAAGTTCTGGAGGCTGAGGAGTCCAACATCAGGGTCCTGGCTGATTCAGCTCCTGATGAAGACTCTCTTCCTGGCTTATAGACAGATATTTCTTCACATGGTGGAGAGGGGGCACTTATAAGGACGCTAATCAGATTGAGTTCCCATCCTTATGATTTTATTCAACATTAGTTGATACCTAACTCCAAGAATAGTCCTATTGGAAGTTAGGGCTTCAACATATCAATACTGGATGGACACAGTCTATCACATTGAGATGATGAAAGTTGCTATTTTACGTAGGATAGTCAGGAAAAGCTCCCCTGACATTTGATCTGAGACCCAAAGAAGTATGGGAAGAAACCTTGTGGATAACCAGAGAATGCTTTCCAGATAGACAAAAGTGCAAAGTCCCCTAAATAAGAATGTGTGTGGAGAGAGACTGACAATAGAAACAGCTAAGAGACCAGCAGGTGTGGTGTTCAATGAGCCAGTGAGAGAGTGCAAGAGTTGGACTCAAGAAACTCAAGTGTTAGAGCGTATCGTACACCACTTTGTAGATCATGGTAATACCCTGAGTGGAGGAGCAACATGGTCTGACCTAAGCTTTAGAAGGATCCTTATGGTGAAGGTGTGTGTACTTCTTTCTTCCTTCTAGTAGTTGGTCTCAATAAAATGGCTCACAGTTCTTCCCCAATCTGCACATGTACATTCGTCCTCATGACAAGAAGTGGAGCCTATTTCCTCTCTTCTTGAATCTGAATTTTTCTTATGATTGGCTTTGACCACAGGGATGCAAGGGAAGTAACATCATTGGATTGTTGAGTCCAGACCTGAAGATGAGCTGTTTCTGTTTTCTGTCTCTTGAAACTCAGCTGCCATGCTATGAGGAACCCAAGGCATATAGAGATGCCACGTAGAGGAAAACAATGAAGCTGCAGTCAGCAACCCCAGGGGAGCTCCAAGATAGCAGTTAGTACTATTGGTCAGCTGCCCTCTTGAACTTGCCAGCCTAGCCAGTTCCCTTCATGCCTGTAGCCGCAGCCAATATCATATTGAGCTGAAGAGATGCTGACCTGAGCCAGCCAACCCCACAGAATCACGAGATAATAAAATAGCTGTTGTTTTAAGCCATAAGTTTTAGAGGGATTTATTATGCAGCGATAGGTAATTGAAACACTACTTCTCATTCCCCTTACCTTTCCCTCTCCCCCCGCCTCCCTCCCTACCCCCTTCCATTTATTTTCCCTTCCTTTCCTTTTTTTTTCTCTTACCTTTTTTCCTCTTCTGTCTTATATACCATCATCTATCTGTTCATTCAGTGCTCCTATGCTGAGCCCTTGTAGAAAAAATAAAAACTAATTCTTATGTCTAAAAAAATATTTAAGAAAGGAGGGAAATAGCTAATAAGACTGAAAGGGAGAGAGAGAGAGATAGCGAGCGTGCACAGTACCTATATATCAGAGAATAGTAGAAGAAAGATTTGGAAAATATATAAAAATTGAAATAATGTATTTCTAACAGTTCTCTGAGATCAAGCTGGCTGTCCCAGAACCTACTTTTGCAACTCTCCCAAGGCTTGGGAGTGTACTTCAGTATCTCATCCTTCCTGGAGCAGGGAAAAGGACTCTGAACTGAGGATATTTTAGAATCTTTACTTTAGTTCCCTGAAGAGTGATTAGTTTTCTACTGATGCATAACAAATTTCCACAAATTGAATAGCTTAAGACAACACCCATTTATTAACTCTCAGTGTCATAAGTCAGAAGGCACATGCTGGGTTTTCTGCTGAGTCTCCAAGGGCTGAATTCAATACATCAATCAAGCTGAATTCTTGTTTGTGGGGTCTAGAGAATTCACTTCAAGTTCATTCAGATTATTGGCAGTATTCAGTTTCTTGAAGTTGTAGGATTGAGGTCTCCATTTCCCACTGGCCTTCATCCAGGAGCTGTTCTCAGTTCTTTCAAGCCACCCATGTTCTCTGCTACCTGGTCTTCTCCATCTTTTTTTTTTTTTTAATATATTTTTTTAAAAATTATTTTCAGCGTAACTGTATTCATTGTTTTTGTACCACATCCAGTGCTCTATGCAATCCGTGTCCTCTGCAATACCCATCACCTGGTTCCCCCAACCTACCACCCCCCCACCTCTTCAAAACCCTAAGATTGTTTTTCAGAGTCCATAGTCTCTCATGGTCTTCTCCATCTTTTAACTAGCAAGGGTGTATGACCTCCTTCTTCAGCTCCCAATCTCCGACTTTCTTTTTTATGATGTGCTGGAGAAACTTTCTGCTTTTAAGGGGCTTATTTGATTAGGTCAGCCCTACCCTGATTATCTCCCTATCTTAAGGTCAACTGTGTCATATAATATCACCTAATCATGGGAGTAAAATCCACCATAGTTCACAGTCATATGAACTATGCAGAGAGTACATATTGGGCTTGGAGGTGGGGACCATCTAATAATTGTGGTAGACAGTACCAAAACTTGACAATTATTGGTATTTTAAAAGACTTCCCTCTTTGTGTAGCAGGAGGGTCAGACAATGAAGCAAAGGTGTATATGGACTATGTTTGAGTTTTATTTGAGTACATGAGCTGATGTGCATAGAGACTTTTTTTTTTTTTTGACTAAAGAAAGAAAGAGGAGAATCTTTGTTTTGCCTTGTTTTTGTCAATGGTGTCCACAAGTGAGGGAAGAGAATAAGAAAACAGCCTGTACATTCCTCATAACCACCATGAACTAACTGACTCTGAGCCCCTATAGAGAATGAGGAAAGAGCATAGGTAACCAGAAAATAACTGAGTTCAGGGAATCAGAAACACAAATTTTAGTAACAGAGTGTGGCGGACCTCAAACTTCCCTCATACTCAACAGCCCTCAACACCTATGTTAGCTTTAACCTTCAGTGTAAAAGTACCCAGAAGAAGCCATTTTGTCAAAGCTCCAGGACCTCACAACACCGGGGGAATGGTGAGGTCTAGGACAATCAATCTTGGTGATTATTCCACATTGAGAAGATAAGTTTGGGTGGCTTTTCTAAAATTAAAAAAATTAATAAAAATTTCATTTTTAAAGAAATATCAGTTGCATTTTCTAATCCTAGCTCAGAATGGGAATCATGAAATTAATTTCTATTTTATTATCCCTTGTTCCTAGAAACAGTTTTTCTAGAAATTGCGATGAAATGTTCACGAGCTTATTTTGCTTTGTTGCTCATAACATGCATAGCATGAAACATTTTCTTTGGATCACCCAGTTGTTTAAAGCCTTCCTGATTATATTACTTAAAGTTGTAGACTGCTGCCTCCCAGGTACCAGAGACCTTTATGAAGGCTTCAATTATTTCCCTCATTTTAGAGAATGTCCAGACAACAACAGAAGATAATTACCCCATGTTGTGTTTCCAGTAGTATATAGATCACATAAAAGTAGACAGGAATGATTTTTACATTACTGAGATCTAAGGGCCGAGGGTTTAATTATGTCAAACTTGCTTCTAGGTTGTTCTTTTAAAGAATGGCTTCACTGAGCATCACGTATCCCCTCTTTTGCGAAGAGACGCTCTTCATTGTAGACTCCTTGGTAAATGAATGGTGTCATTTGGCTGGGAGATTGAGGATGGGAGTGTAGTCTTGCCTGCTCAGGCAAAATGCATGTAAAAAGCATTGGCTTTCTCTGTGTTTCTCAAGTTTACTCCTATTTCAGAATATGCTGCTTCCTTTGCTCAAAATGCTCTTCTCCCAGATCTCCAAAGTTCTTGTCAATTTCAGTCACTCCAGTGTGTGCTTGAATATCACCTGTCCTTGACCTTCATAGCTAAAATGGTTCACTGTTGCTGTTGATCACAGAGCCCTGTTTCATTGTCTGCATAGCATTTATAATTATCTGAACTTATTATCTTGTGAGTTTCCTTCTGTAACCTGTTGTTGACTGAAACCTTTTGTATTAAGTAGCTGACTTAGGTTCAAAGCTGAAGACAAGTAAGTTGTTATATACCCCCGAATTCTAAAAATTGCCATGAAAGATCAGGCCCAGGTCCTTCCCTTGGATCTAACTAAATAACTGCAGATATGTCCCTGTTACCCCCAACAGATTGGGAAGAGTTTTCTGGAAATGGTTGGGGATGGGGAGAGAGATGGGGGTTCAGGGTCTACTGGCCTTGTGGAATGTTGGGAAGTTACTTCCTCTACTCCCACCACCATCCAGCCCAATCAAGTGACCCCAAAGTCTACAAGAGATTTGTTCCTAGAGCTGGGGGATTTCACTGAAGAAAGGTTATTATCTGCTTCCTGGATAGATGATAGATGATTGACTAGCTACAGAATGGACAGTGTGGTGAAGTAGTAACTATAAGAGTTTAATGGGTTCTGGGGTGGGGGAGTCTGGAGTCATTGTTAAACACAAAGATTGTAAATTCCTTTTCACCTGGAATTACCTGAAGGTGGGATGTTTAATGGAACAGATGGAGCCAAAGGAGTGAATATGGACTATGGTCTGGGGCACTTCCCACAGCCCCTAGAAAGCCTGGAAGAGAACCTCCAGGGTTCCTAATGCTCTAGGTCAAGGAGCACAGAGGCAGGAGGAGGGCACAGAGTTGTAGTCCTGACCAGGTTAGTAGGGAGGTGATGTCCCCTGGGGAATGTTGGAAGGGGCTCAGTGTCCCAACATACAAGCCACTGTCTATGTCAGAACCTCATTATTTGTAGACTATTCCATATTACAGATGATTTTCTAATGAAGATTTATCAAACCAGCTCAGCTCAGAAGTAAGAGGGAATAGTGACAGGAGGGGTCAACACTACACCATCAGCTGCAAGCTTTGTTTGCCTAAAGTAGGACTTCTGGTCACTTCATGGCATGCCTTAATGGCCATTTCATTGTTTGGGAGGAGTTTCAGACATAGGAAGATGTGTCTCCAAGATTTTACTGAGGCAGATATTTCTTAAATGTGAAGAAAGTGTTCTAAACAAGAGTATGACTCAAGAGGGAAGGGCATCAGTGAGAGTGCATAAGGCAGGAAAGGAAGTCTTTAAAACAGCCTCAACAGTCTCCCAAGGAGCTCTCCAGTGAACGTACATTTGAAAAGGTCATGTACACAAAAATTGAGTAAGAGATAACCAAGAAAAAAAAAAAACAAAGGAGTATGTTGAAAAAGCTAATGACTAGGCTCAATTTAACACTGTGAAAAGTCAAGAAAACAAAAGGCATAATATCTATTCTCAGAACAGAATATGAGAAAAATGGCTCAGAACAATGTTTTGCAAAATGGTGCAACATTAGCAGATAAAAGAAAGGTTAAAATTTCCTCGCTTCTGTCTTCTTTCTGTCTCTTTGACCGGGAAGAGTGGACATCAAACTGGGTGACTATGGGAGAGGTATTATTGAAAAACACATGAATTTTTCATAAATGGAAGGTCATGTTCCTGGATCAAAGAGGGTATAGATATTCAATTATTGCCACAGTTACATATAGAGTTAACAAAAATTCCAATTAAAATCCCCATAGGCATATGTTCCCAAAACATGTGTTCAAGAATGATTGTAGCAGCACAATTCAAGTGTAGCTGAAAACTGGAAATAAGCCAGTAGAATATATTAAAAAAATTGTGTAATCCCAAAATGGAATTCTATACAGCAGTGGGAAAGAACAGCTACACTTTACTGCATGTATAAATTTTGCAAACATTGGGTTTAGAAAAGAAGCCAGACACAAAATAACGCATACTGTATGACTTCATTTGTATAAAATTCAAAAACAGGCAAAAGCTATCTGTACAGTTAGAAGTCAGAATGGTAGCTACTGTGGAGGAGTAAAGATTGGAAAGGGCATGAGGGGCTCTTGATTTGGAAACTAAGAAAGTACTCGTTTTGTAAAAATTAGGTGTACACTGATGACGGGTACTTTTCTGTAGGTATGTCTTATACTCATGAGATGTGTACATCACCTGCAAGTAAAGAAATGGTTCCATGGGATTTTATTTTAGAACTTGACCAAACTCTTCTGAAGCTTATTTGGAAAGTTATAACAGTAAGTGCATTTATTAATCAGCGTTCCTCAGAGAAACAAAAAGAAAATGTTTATATATTCATTCTAAGAAATTGACTTATGTGATTGTGGAGGCTGACAATTCCCAAGATCTGCAGTCAGCAAGCTGGAGACTCAGGAGAGCCAATGATGTAGTTGCAGTATGAAAGCTGGCATGTTGGAAATCCAGCAAGAACTGGTGTTTCCATTTGAGTCCCAAGGCATGAGCAAAATGTCTGGCTCAAACTCAGCCAGGTAAGAACAGTTCCTTCTTAGCTTTTTTTGTTTTATTTAGGCCTTCACCTGATTGAATGAGGCCAACTCACTTATGGAGTGCCATCTGCTTTACTCAGCCTACTTATTTACAGATACCCTCACAGACACACCCAGAGTAATGTTTGACTAAATACCTGGGTACTCTGTAACCCGGTCAAATTGACACACAAAAATCAACCACCACAGTCCAATGCTTGTCAACTTGGCACCCATATGCATCTCCTTGAACCATACTTGATCTCCAAATAAAAACAATAACAAAGTCATAATTCCACCTAACATGATCCAACTATCCTATGTACAATTAAAAACACACTAACTAGTAGGAGAGGTATAGTCCTTGCTCTCCTCCTTGATGTCATATAATTTAAATACTATTATAAAAATTAACAATATTTAAATATGATATAAATAATAAATATAAATATTATGCTACATGATAAGGGAATAATAGAGGAAAGAAAATAGAGATATCCGTTATATACACACATATATGTGTGTATAGGTATACAAATACACATGTAGAGATATCTGCTATATTTGCACATACATGCATATATACATGTATATGTGTTTATATGTATATATGTTAAGAGACATACATATTCGTCAAAAAATGAAAGAATACTCATGACATTTACAGTTCTCATTTCTGTAACTGATCATGTCATCAAGGCTGGTATTTATAGCTACCTTCTTTCACTACCCATTTTTTTTAAAAGATTTTTTTAAAAATTTCATTATTTGACAGAGAGAGAGATCACAAGTAGGCAGAGAGGCAGACAAAGGGTGGGGAGCAGGCTCCCTGCTGAGCAGAGAGTCTGATGTGGGGCTCAATTCCAGGACCCTGAGATCACAACCCGAGCTGAAGGCAGAGGCTTAACCCACTGAGCCACCCAGGTGCCCCTCCACTACCCATTTTGTATTACTTTTGCCTTCAGCATATGCCTCTGTTAGTTGTGGTTGTTTACCTGGTGGGATGACCCACACTGTCATTCCTGAAGGGTCTGGGCCATTAATAGTCCTGCCTAGATTGGGTTGTTATAGTTTTCCATTGACCTTAATGGCAGAGCATGGCAGTACTAAGAGACACTGTAAGGGATCTCCTGTATTCCAGATGTATTCTTTTTTCCTCCATTGTGGAGTTGTGGTCCAGTTTCCCATTGGCAGGCAGAGTTGGTCTCCCCAGACAACAGTAACTCCCTTCTTTGCCTGATGATTCAGAAACCTGAGGAGGCCAGAGTGGCCGGGTGGCAGTCTTAATTTCCAGTTCAATGGAATCATTGTTGTATCTTCTTGTGGAAGCATTCCTCCCTCTGGAACTAAGACCTCTAGGCCAGCATAGCATATAGTCTGGAACAGGAAGCAAAGATTTTGCTAATGGGTCACTAGGGGTAATTGTGAATGGTGCCATTCTCATTTCCACCTCCAATTATGAGACTTTGGAATCCTGGCAATGGGGGTTGCCACACTGTATATTGGACACTGTTTCAGAGCATATACAGCCCTCAAAAGAACTTTGCCTTAGCTAGTGCCTCTTACTCAAAAGGCCATACTACTCTTCCACCAAGTCAGCTGCTTTAGGATGGTAGAGGAAACATAGTTAGACCACTGAATTCCATCAGCACGGGTCCACTACCACACTTCATTTGCTGTAAAGTGGGTTCTTTGAGCAGAAGCAGTGCTGGGTGTTAATACTCTGACAGCAGCAAAGGCATTCTGTGAGCCTACATATCATAGTTCTGACAGAAGCATTACATGTAGGGAAGACCAATCTGTACCTGGACTAAAAGTCTACTCCATCAAAAAGAAAACAGTGTCCCCTCCATGATGGAAGTGGTCCGATGTAATCAATCTGTTACAAGTCAACTGGCTGATCATCGTGGGGAATGATGCCATATTGGGGACACAGTGTTGTTCTCTACTGCTAGCAGCTGTACAGTCAGTGGTGGCCATATCCAGCTTGACCTTAGTGAGTTGAAGGCCATGTTCCTAAGCCCATGCCTAACCTCCATCCTTGTCACCATCCCCACTTTGCTCACAAGCTCATTAGGTGATCACAGAAGTAGCTGGGGAAAGAAAAGGCTGATTCATATCCACAGAATGGGTCACTTGATGATTGTGATCCTCCTCTGCTGAATTCACCCTTTGGTGAGCATTCACATAGGACACAGTTTGCTTTTTGCCACAAACTTCTTCCCCAAATTCCCTTGTCACCAATTTTCCAATCACATTCCTCCCAAGTCCTTGATCATCTTGCCAAACCAATGCATGTAGCCCATGAATTAAAATATAATCACACATCTGGTCATTTCTTCTTCCAAGCAAAGTGAACAACCAGGTATATTGCTCAAAGTTCTGGAAGGATTTCCTTTCACTGCTGACCTTCATGGATGTTCCAGCCTGCTGAAGCTGTCTGACTTTTAGGTGGTACCCACATACTGTGCAGAATAATCTGTCAGACATCTGAATCTTCTCTCCTCCTGCCAGCTTATCATAAGGAACTTCCAATGAAGTACAGGATGGGACAGTGTAGCAGGAGAGACCATAGGAATTTTGGCCACTTCTCCATGTAACTTATTTGTGCCTGCAGGGTCTACTCAGACCTTGTCATGAATATACCACATCCATTTGATGATGGAGTGTGGCTGGTCACACCCAACTTTATGACTTAGTGGGTCCCACAACACCCAGTTCCTGATGGGTAGGCCAGGTCACGTGGTAACTTGGTGGCCCATGGTTATGTGTTCAGTCTGTGATGGCCCAGCAGCAGGGCACAAGCTCTTTCTCAAAAAGGGGTCATTATCTGCAGAGGATGGCAGGGCTTTGTTCCAAAATTCAAAGGGCCTCCTGTGAGTCACATATAGGGACCTAAGATGACAGCATCCCTCCCTGCCATTGATGCTTTAAGAGCCATTGGACCTGCTGGATTCTATGGCCCTAGTAACAGTGCAGGCTGCACCTATTGAAGAGGCTTCTCTTATTCTGGACGTCACCCCAAACTAGCAGCTTTTCAGGGCCCTCAGTAAATGGACCTGAGTAACACACTCAAGCGAGGAATATGCTGCCTCTAAGGTCCAGAAAGGCCCACTAAGTGCTGTGCTTCTTTTTCTTTCTTTCTTTCTTTCTTTCTTTCTTTTTTTTTTTTTATGCAATCTGATACACTGTGTCTTTTGATTGGGGCACTTAGCCCATTTACATCCAGGGTAGCTATTGAAAGATATGAATTTAATGCCATTGTATTCCCTGCAAGGTGAAAGTTATATTGTCTCTGTTCCTTTCTGGTCTATGTTACTTTTAGGCTCTCTCTTAGCTTAGAGGATCCCTTTCAATATTTCTTGTAGGGCTGGTTTGGTGATCACAAATTCCTCTAGTTTTTGTTTGTCCTGGAAGCTTTCCATCTCTACTTCTGTTTTCAGTGACAACCTAGCTGAATATAGAATTCTCAGCTGCATAGTTTTCTCATTTAGTGCTATGATTATATCATGCCAGTCACTTCTGGTCTGCCAGGTCTCTGTGTATAGGTGTGCTGCCAATCTAATATTTCTACCATTGTATATTACAGACCTCTTGTCCCAAGTTGCTTTCAGGATTTTCTCCCTGTCTCTGTTGTAAGAACAGCCAGAAGCAACAACTTATTCTCTACCTTGGAAGGGATATTTGGACATGTTCCTCACCACTGGACCCCTGGAAATTTCCCTGGAGTAGAAGTCTCCCAATTTTTAGTTGGATTTGTGTCCCACCCTTTGACACACAAATGTCCTACCAGTAAGTCTAGAGTAGTTGCTACTCTTAGTTGGCTAGGTCCAATCAGCATAATGTCATCCATGTAAAGTCATCCAGATCCATGCTTCCTATAAGTCATTGATTAGGAGTATCAAAAGGTGATGTTTTGAGTATCTTTATTGTTAGATCACTGGCTCTCTTCACTACTGGAAATGGAGTCACAGGGCCACACAGAACTGAATCTTGAACCACTGGCTCCTGTGAAGGAGCCAGTGAACTTAGAAGAGAATGCCAGACCTCAGATGAGAATCACAGCCTTAATGACACTTTAAAACCCTTTCAGTCTTGTGAAATTCTGACCTATAAAAACAGTGAGATGATAAATTGGTGTTGTTTTCAGCTATTAAATTTCTGGTGATTTAATCTATTGCAGAACACGAGAAAATACAGTAAGAATTGCTTAGAATGTTTTGAAAAAGAAGAATTTAAAAAGGCTTTGTGTGTAAGATATTAAAACTTACTTTAAGACTTTGATAATCAAAGCAGTGTCATTCTTTGTACCAAAAAGTGATGTAAAAAAAATCATCAGAAAAAGCAAGTAGTTCCATAATCAACTGAGTATGTGCATATATAGATATCGTGTCTAATATAAAAGAATGATTTTCAACAACATTGTTGGGAATACTGACAAAATATCTAGAGGTAATATTAAATTTAAAATCCTATAGCTATGACAAAAATATGAAAGTTAAATCCAAGACATAAGATTATGAAAAAAGTAGAGTTGGAGAAAGATTTATAAATATAAAATACAGTGACATATCCCATAAGTCTTAATAAAATTCACATTCCCACTTCTAGGAAAACATCCTTAGAAAACTCATATATGAGATAAAGATTTTTGAAGAAAGATTTTTCTTTTAGCATCATTTATGATTCTCAAAAATATCCAACAGGGAAATGTTTATATAAATTATGCTGTAGTAATTTAATTTTATATACACAGTCTCCAAAAAACAAGAGTCTAAATGCATCAGACAAAATATTTTTACTAACAGCAGACTGTAATAAAACCCTTTAACTCATATTATGATGTTAAGTGGAAAAAAATCCTATAAGATCACTTAATAAAACATGTTTATATAGAAAATTCAGAAAAGACATTTTAAAAAGAAAGAAAATACAAGCTCTATATAATCTCAACATCCAGGACTAACTTTTTGTTGAATATCTTGTTAGACTTCTCGCAATGTGCATATACACATATAAGTATAACTTTTAAATAAAAACTATCATAACACCTTATACTGTATTTTATAACTTATGTTTTCATTCAATAACATGATAGATGTATCTTCATGAAAAGAAGTCATATTCTAAAAATGTGACTAACTTCATAGCCCATCCTTTTATGTAAGTGATTTACTTAATCATTCCCATATTTATCTTTTCCCCCACATTTTCCTTGTCATAATATTTGATGCTGTGAAAATCAATCTGGTAATCAACTCACATCCTTAAGAAGTTACTTTAAAGTATGTAGGGTTTTTTAAGGTTGAAGATATGGTAAATGTTATAATTCATAATTAATGTCAAATTATAAATGTTAATGGGAAATGAGCTCTAAGATGATGGAGAATTTACTAAGAAAGTTAGTTTAGTTTTTAATTTTCAAATATATGAAAACAGCTTTTAAAAATGAAAAAAAAAATAAATATAATTAAAAAGTCAAATATGCCAGAAAGGTTTCTAAAGAAAGCAGCTCTATAGAAAGGGGTGAAGCTTGTTCTTTGTCTAATTTAGGTGAAAGAGCAGTATTCCAGTGGTGTTGCTCTTAAAACCTAATCTTAAAATGTACAGATCATCTCTTGAAGGTAACATCTCCCACAAGGGCCTTAGTTCTCTAGAATTTTCCATGTTTTTATTATGTTATGTTAGTCACCATACTGTGCATTTTTTTTTTAAGATTTTATTTATTTTACACAGATCACAAGTAGAGAGAGAGAGAGGAAGGAGCAGGCTCCCTGCCTAGCAGAAAACCCGATGCAGGACTTGATCCCAGGACCCTGAGATCATGACCTGAGCTGAAGGCAGAGGCTTAACCCACTGAGCCACCCAGGCAGCCCCATCATTTTTGATATAGTGTTCCAAGATACATTGTTTGCTTAAAACACCCAGTGTTCCATGCAATATGTGCTCTCCTTAATACCCATCACAGGGCTGACTGATGTCTCTCTCCCCTCTTCCCTCTATAACCCTCAGTTTGTTTCTCAGAGTCCATAGTCTCTCATGGTTCATCTCCCCTTCCCATTCCCCCTTTCATTTTTCATTTCCTTCTCCTAATGTCCTCCATGGTATTCCTTATGCTCCACAAGTAAGTGAAACCATATGATAATTGACTTTCTCTGCTTGACTTATTTCAGTTAGCACAGTCTCCTCCAGTCCCATCCATGTTGATGCAAAATCTGGGTATTCATCCTTTCTGATGGCTGTGTAATACTCCACTGTGTATATGGACCACATCTTCTTTATCTATTCATCTGTTGAAGGGCATTTCTGTTCTTTCCACACTTTGGCTATTGTGGACATTGCTGCTATGAACATTAAGGGTGCATACAGTCCTTCCTTTCACTATATCTTTATTTTTGGTGTAAATACCCAGTGGTGCAATTGCTAGGTTGTAGGGTAGCTCTATTTAGTTTTTTGAGGAACCTCCACACTGTTTTCCAAAGTGAGTGCACCGACTTGCATTCCCACCAACAGTGAAAGAGGGTCCCCTTTTCTCCATAGCTTCCCCAACATTCGTTGTTTCTTGACTTGTCAATTTTTGCCATTCTAACTGGTATAAGGTGGTATGTCAATGTGATTTTGATTTGAATTTCTCTGATGGCTAATGATGATGAACATTTTTTAATGTGTCTGCTAGCCATTTGTATGTCTTCTTTTGAGAAGTGTCTGTTCACGTCTTCTGCCCATTTTTGGACGTTAATTATCTGTTTCGTGTGTGATGAGTTTGAGGAGTTCTTTTTAGATCTTGGATATCAGCCCTTGTCTGTAGTGTTATTTGCAAATATCTTCTCCCATTCCGTGGGTTGCCTCTTTGTTTTGTTGACTGTTTCCTTTGCTGTCCAGGAGCTTTTTATCTTGATGAAGTCCTAAAAGTTCATTTTCACTTTTGTTTCCCTTGCCGTTGGAGATGTGTCTTGAAAGAAGTTGCCATGGCCGATGTCAAAGAGGTTATTGCCTATGTTCTCCTCTAGGATTTTGAAGAAGAGAACTCTCCTTCCTGGAAGGGTAAATTCCTGCTTACTGGGGCATCTGCTCCTGGGCTGAAGGTTGGACTGACCTATTAGTCTTTAGACTTCAGTTGTCCATCTTGACCCTCTGTTGCACTTAGAATCCCCAAATTCAAGCTTTTCTGTGGTTCCTGGAATCAAGGCAGGCTGTCTTCCTTCTCAGATGCTCATCTATCTCTGCCTATTTCTGACCACAAAGTGTTCTACTTGGATTGTCCACAGTGCCTGCATCAGCTTTCTATTTTTAAGAAATGTATTGACACCTTAAATCTACTAAGAACACCTTTTCTCTTCTTTGTTGTAAGTTTATACCTTCAAAAATAATTATCATTATTATTATTATTATTATTATTCTCCTTGCAACAGATTAGTGGAGGCTCAGGTAGGAGGGAGAGAGATATATGTTTAATACATCACTTTGATCCAAAGTTGACTATTTGTTTTAAGTGTACTTGATTATTGATTCTAGGATATGCAACCTGGGTATTTGGCAAGTTGGTATCACTGAACTTCATTGTGTTCATCTGTATAATTAAATTAATTAAATAAATTTAAAAAACGAGGCCTGTCTACTTAGATGGGATCAAAGGAAATTATCATATGCATGCAAAGGGCTTTATGAAACCCAAAAACTGCACACAGCTAGGGTTTATTTTATTCCCTCAGTCTTCTCCCATGTGTGAGATTGTTATTTCGTCTTACATAACCAGGTTCATAAAGGAAGTTTCTCACGAACTATAGACTCTTCCTCTTCTAACCTATTTTATGCTAAACAAAACATCATAGAACTTTTAAATTATCAATCATAATCTTTCAAAAAGGGGTTACTTTTTGGATCAACTTTATGGCACTATTTTCTTTTTATTATTTCAAAATGTCACAGGTCTTAGCCAAATATCATAATAGGTAAGACCATGTTAGGCTGCCTTTGTTTTTTTTTTTTAATTTCAGTAAGAAAATCAATTAGCTGGTAAAAGGAGGATATAAGTACTTGTGAAATCTTCAATCAATGTGCTAATTGAAAAAGTAGTTCATTTTCCTTGCTGTTGTCAGATCATTAGGATCGTGTTGTAATTCATCAGCCTCTGAAGAAGGAGGAGGAATGTGAAATCGCTCAAGCACCTTGGTGCCTGGTATTTTTCCTAGACATAACTTTCCTATAATGTCTTGCCTTATCATTCCAGCTGACCTAAAGGCAAATTCAAAATGATCAATGCAACCAACTTTTATTCTCTCTCACTTGCTGCTGTGATTTCATACAGTTCACTTTTTGGTGATTAATAACTAGCTAAGGCAACTTGCCTGTGGACACAGCATTTCCTGTCCAGTCATCAACCATTAATCTGCATGTATCAGCAATAGGCATTCATCATTAATATTAAAATACAGCATTGTCATTAGGCAAGGGATTAGGAGTGTGGAATGTGTCCATTGCTGAAAAATAAAGAATTCAGTATCCATTTCCAGGCCTCCAAATTATGCACCTGAAAATCATTGCTATACATAACCTGTTACTCTAAGATTAACACAATTAAGCACCATTATTTGCTTTATATATCACTTCTGGGGATGGGGAGACTGAAATATGTGTTGGTTTGTAATGATCGTATACCTGAGTACTAGTGGTTATTTCCATAACCTAAACCCCAAACCCACCCCCAAAAGTCATAATTCTTGTTTTTTTGTTTTTTACAGCTGTCAGTGGCTTTTTAAAAAAGCTATTAGAAGTCAGTATACATTTTTTTCTAATTATATTTTAATTTGTTTTCAATTAATGGGGCAGAAGAACCATGTATTAAGAGATTTATAGAAGCTGGAATGCAGACATTTCTTTATTCCAAGAAAGTTGCAAGTATCTTCTAGACTAACATTTCCTAAGCTTGCATGATTACACAGATCATTAAAAGAGTGCATTGGTGATCTACCCCAGAACTCAGTGGCTTAAAACGACCATCTATTATTGCCGTCAAGTCTGTGGGCTGACTGTGTGTCTGCTAGTCAGTTCAGGTTGGCTCATCTTGGCCAGGCTCACCGTGTGTCTGCATTCAACTCCCACTCAGATTTGCATGGTCTCAGATGTCTGATGGCTGATTGGCTGTCATTTGGGTGTTGGGGTGACAGAGGTCATGGGTTTCTAATAATGCAGCAGACTGGACAGGCCCTGCTCACCTGGGAGCAAGCAAGTAAGAGAACAAGTGAAAATAAGCAAAGCCATTTGAGGCTTAGGCTCAGAACTGGCCCAGTGTTACTTCTGCTGCACTCTATTGGTCAGAGCAAGTCCAAAGACCAGCCCAGATCCAATGTGGGGACATAGACGTTACATCTTCGCAAGAGAAGCTGCCATGCCACATTGCAAATGACATGGATATGGGGAAGGGCAGAGGGGTTTGAGAATCTCAAAGGAAAAAAAAATACACTGTAGGGATTGTTTAAAAATACAGACTCCCAGGCCCTGCCCCAGATAGCAATGTCCATCTTAAGACTACACAAGGTTGTGATTTCTATTCAATTCCACACCCATCAGGTACTCTCAGAAAAATCTACAGAACTTTCTAGTCTACTGTATTTCACTCACAACATCCTCCCTCTCTGAGATTGATGAAGTAAGTGAAGACTTCTACCAATCCTATTTTTTCTGCAAAATATACCAGGTTGAACCATTTAGTTCTTCCTTCAAAATATAGGACAATAACATCTTCTGGGAATAGACTGTAGCTCCATAGTGCTTGTATGCCAAGGTTACTGGCCATTTGGTCAGACTTAGCTTTCACAATATGATACTAATAACCTGATGGAAAAGTATCACTGAATTCATTCCCTTGATAAATATTTATTGAGTCTCTAGTATGTACTAGGTTCTATAAATATAAAGATATTAAATGCAACCTTTTTGCTTAAACATTGGGTTTATTAGAAGAAAGGGGAGGGTTTTATTGTTAGAAAGCTTTCCAGGAATGTCTTACAATTAATGGTATTAAGCAAATGATATATTTTATTACATATATATTTGCTCTAAACATTGACAAAAACCATTATCTTGAAAATCCAGGTAAATTTTGGACTGCAGGAGTATTAAAAAAGATAATATGATGTTTAGTTTCAAAATTAACACCCTCAATTTCTGTATTCTTGTGTCGTTGTCTTCTTCTGCTGCTGCTGCTTCTTCTTCTTCTTCTTCTTTGGGACATATTGGTTATTTGACATCCAGGAGCATAAGGAGTGGGATAAATCTTAACCTAAATTCACAGGGTGACTACAGGTTGAAAGGAACACTATGTCTCAGTAAGGACCTTGGTATAGATGAGACCACTTCAGTGCTCATACTTAACAAGTCATATCAGTGGGTGTCTCATATGTTTTCTAGTTTATAATAATGGTTTTTAGATAAAGAGCCTTTTCCTTTCCTCTGTAAACATTTTCCTGATTGCCTATTAAATACACTTGGCATGTATCAGTGTACAAAACAAAGGGCCCTGCTTTTGTAGTGTGCTGAAATCCAAAGGGTTCCCCAATTTTCAGGGATTATCAGTGTTGATAGCAGTACCCCGTGCTTAAAGGAAAAATTAAAAATTATGGGTGGTAGGACAGGTACCTCCTTATAGGAGTGTTCATTTTAAAGACTTCCCAAGAAAGTTTTTTTTTTTTTTTTTTGGAAGATATCAATTTCACCTCCCCTGAAACACGATCTATTTAAATTATGAAGTGCTGGACAATAAAGATAGGAAATGTTCTCCATGAAGATTAGGGATCTGAGAATGTCCAGGGAGGAGCATGGGAATTGGGGTATCCCAGGTCCCCAGAGAGGCCAGGCAGGACCTGAGCACAGAGGAGCAGGAGACAGCCCTGAGAGGCAGCCCTTAGCCGGGGCCCACAGGAAGCAGAGGGCGTGGCTGGCTTGGGGGAAGGAAAATTCCAGAGCCTAGAGGCAGGGCCTTGGGGATGTCACAGTGTCTTCAGTCTGGGCTTCATTAAACAAATAATAACAAAACAACCTAAACAACCCTTAGAACATAATAACAACAAAAATCACCCCAAAAGTGGGAGTCTTCAGAAATAAAACAAATAACATGGAAGAAGTTTATTTTGTTACAAAAGCACAAAAACCCCGATTTCAGCCTTCAAACCTTGTTAATAAAGGAGGCTTCAGAACAGAGTGAATATCCTGCAGGGGAAGTAGGCAGGATGTGAGGAACCCCAGGGAGCCGCTTCTGGGGAAGAGCCAAGTTTGGCTGATGTGGAGGCTGTGGAAGGTGGTCTGGGAGGGACTGGCCTGAAGTTGTTGCCAGGAACTTGAGCAAAGGAGGTTCTGGGATGAATCTGAGAAGCTCCACTCGGTGTGTGGTTTGGGCCCAGGCACACGTAGCATCCAAAGAGCCAGCAGGGTTGGAAGCTCTCAGGTCCCCTCACTGCCACATGGTCAACTCTTCACGCCCTTGCAACCACCTCCTCAGAGAGCAGGTTGTGGCTCCAATGACTATTACTCAGTTCTTCTGCTCCTTTAGGACCCTCAGAGTTTGAACAGATGGAAAAACATTGAATCTGATCATTGGTGTATACATACACACACACTGGCCCTGGCACATATATCATGAATATAAAATTTATTACATATCCTGTCAGCCTATGCATGCAATGTGCACGTACCTATGGTGAGATAAACTTGTGAGGCTAGAACCGAACTGGGGAGAGGTCATGGAACTGGAAACGTTCTAACAAGAGAGTGCATTTGGCCAGTCTGAATGTCAGCGTAGCTCAGAAGTTGGGCATTGGGATTCCAGAGTCAACCCTCTTTAGTTTTCCTTGGATTTCTGCCACTTACTAGCTCTGTGACCGCAGGCAAATACTGAATTTTTCTTGCCTCAGTTTCCCCTCTTATAATCTGTAGGGTGTGCCTCATGGAGTCCTTTGAGGGTTCAATAAGTTCATTCATGAAGAAACCTCGGTAGAGTGTCTGGCTCATCATGAACACTTGATAGGTGATGGCCATTACTCTCTGCTTTGGACAAGTTGTCAAAATGGTTGGAGCGGTTTGTCACTGATTTAAATTAAGGGCAAGACAGATAAATCCCATGAGTGAAATCAGTTAAGAGAATCAGAAATTATGTGACCAGTCCCACATGTACGGCTTTTCTGTCACCTGCCAAATCTTCTGATTTGTCAAGAGAAGTTGGATATCAGGATTATTATAGGAAACCTCCCAGTTTTTAAATACTGGAAACAATTTTCAATTTTTTTCCCAAAGTCTGGGCAGGCCCATCAAAACTACCTGTGACCTGTATCCTGCCCATAGGCAAAATTTTTCTCACTGCTGATGAGCATGGTCTGAAACAGTCCCAGACATTTTAGAAAAGATTCCCTTGGGGGAGAACCAAGCAAACCTCATCGTCAGGGAAGAGTGTTACTGTTGTGTGTCAGATCTAAGCCCACTGCAAATGTCTCCTTCTTGTTCTTTCTAACAAAGAAAAGGATCGTTATCAGATACATAATCCTATATGTCATCACACCTTAAAAATGAAACCCAAAGGGCTGCAGTTGTTCCTCTCCTCTTGAAACCAGATGGATTCACACCAGGCCACCCTCCTAGCCACATCCCTTTGTAACTAGAGCAACCTCAGCACATTTCTATCCCGCTGCTGCTCTGCCCAAGGTCTTGTCCAGGGCCCTGAGATAGCTACAAAGAGGAAACAGATGCCTGCTTGGACCAGAAGGATCTTCCTGCAAAGGCAACAAAAGTTAGATATAATTCAGAGGTTTGGGAACTGATTCAGGCCCGAACTTGTGGTTCAGTGAACCCTTCCATAAAATTCAGTTCCTGGGGTTTTGGTTTTGGTTTGGACACATTTTCTTAAGTATGGCCTTTCTCCCAGTGCTTATTTATGATACTGACTCTTAAGTTTTGGGATTTTGCAGATGGGTGGTATGGCATAGGAAGTGCTAAGTCTAAGTATGAGAAACACCGCTCTATGTAAATATATACAATGAAACACATTCTACATTTGAGAATTTACTATTTTAGTTGTTTTCTGGCTAAGGGCCCACTTTTGTACAGCTGCCTGAACCTATTCAAGTTATTACTACAGCTTCCCGTGAAATGAGTCAATATTAAAACCACAGAAATTCACACAAGTCAGGAGCTTCTCTAATAACCTAGGTCTCATGTTCCTTCTCTTCTAATTTATTGTTGAAACTACGTGTGCCTGTTCTTCCTGTAGCTTCCTTCTGAAGAATGTGTCTTGGGAGATTCAGTCTTTATTTTCACCTGCCTACTGCAGGGTCTCTGTCGTCCTGCTCACAATAGACTGGACCTCTGTTCTTTGCCATAACAGCAAAGAACTATAAGGAAATCCAGCCATGAGGTAGCTTGCTGGGATGTTGCCTTGAGTCAACTTCCATGGTGAAGGTGCCACACTGGTCCCAAGAGATTTACTCTTTGGGGGACAGTGAAGTGAATGAGATATTGACCAGGGAGAGAGAAAGGGAAGAGGAAGTATGCTTGGTCTGGGGGACAAAAGGTGGCTAAACCCCTTGGAAGATAATAGATGCTCAATTGGAACAAATAAGCCAGGATTTCTCAGAGGAGAGTGTCCCACTTATTGAGTACTCATTCATTCACACATCAGAATAGCTTGATTGTGTAACTGTCTGTTGATAACCATAGGCACTGTGGGAACATGTCCGAGCTCATACTTAAAGAATTTACGTCTACCTGGGCAGTGAGATAGACTTCAGTTTAGGAATTCAATAACAGAAAAAGAGTTGTGACTTCTTGACTTTTCCAGAACCAGCCTTTTTTCAGGTTTTTCAGATATCAAAAAGTACAGAACTGTTTTTGCGTCATCTCCAATTACTCTATTTTAAATGTAATCTGTCTCTCTCTTCCTGACTTTCATCACCCCTGCCCTATATTTCTTTCATCACATTTAGCCCATGTGTTTGTTTACTTCTTTGCTGTATTCATTGGTTATCTCTGCAAAAAATTTAAGCTTCCCAAGGGCAGAGATTTTTGTCTTGTTTCCTGATACGTTTCAAGTATGGAACAGTGCCTGGAATGTGACAGGTGCTCAACTGGGTGAATGTAGAATGAAGGAAACTTAAAAAATCATAGATGAAAATGGTTCCAAAATCTTCCTAACTGCCTGCCTCCTTAACTATGATATTCTAGAAAAGAACGTAAACTGCTTTTTTTTTTTTGGGTAGCAGGGAGTGTCATATTGAATCACTCTCATCTTGCTGAATTTTTAAGTTGTCCTCAGGGCCTACTGAGAAGGGTAGGAGCAGTGTCTCTGGCTCTGGGGTCAAACACTGCAGATGAATGCCTATTTGAGTTTTGGTGAGTCAGCTCTTCTTTGCTATCAGTTGACCACAGGTTCTTTCTCACCACCACATGGGGGAACCTCTTCCTGCTTCAAATTCCAGGCCTGCTCAGTGGTGGCCTTGAGAAATCCAGAGAAGGAAGTGTGCTATATTTGTGTTGGAAATAAGACTAAATAAGTAACCATTAACTTTGAGATCTTATTTTCCAACTCCTAATCACATCAGAATCTTTTAAGCTAAGTTTCCTATTGCCCATTGGTGGATGGAGGAAATGAGAAAGCAGGAGAGGCCTATCCCCCAAAGTTGTTCCAGTTCACATGGTTTATCAGTGGCAGGGATGGAGATGGCCTGAGTTCTGTCTAGTTTTAGAGTTAGCACTCTTTTCTTACTGTTATTTTGCTTCAGTGAGGACCTGGAAATGTGTTCTTTCAAGTAATGTGTATAAAGTTCCATTCATGAAACTTACACTGTGGCTCCTTACTGCTGATGGGACTTAATTTTCTGGTTCTCACTTTTCCTCTTCCTTCCTTCCTTCTTCCCCCTTCATCCCTCCCTCCCTCCTTCCCTCTGCCTTTCTTTCTTTCTTTCTTTTCCTTCCTTCCTTCCTTCCTTCTTTCCTTCCTTCCTTTCTTTCTTTCTTCCTCTCTTTCCCTCTACCTTCCTTATAAAGTTGAAATTTCAGGTGGCAGGTTTTTTGTCAAAGATACTTTATAGCATACTTTATAGCTCTTGTTTCTGGAAAGCAATGGGGTCCTTTTAGAAAACCAAAGAAGAAATTTCAGATTAGTGCTTGAGTCCGCAACAGCATGAAAGAGCAGATATTTGGACAAACAGCTCCCTTCAACATGGGACAGATGCTCATGATTATGCCAGTGACAATGGCTTTGACTAAAAATCAATAGAGGCCAGCTCTTTCATGCTTTTTCAGATTGGAAGGCAATGCTCCTTCCCAAAGGGAACACTTGTATATCTGCTCCTGGCATGACTTTAGAGGTTTAAGAGTAAATGAAATTAAATTCCTAGGCTCCCTGCATAGTGAATTAGAAAAATGAAAGAGAAAATGATTTAATGAGATCAGGATAACAATGACACTCTTTATAATATCAAAAATATAAACAAACAGTCCCTAAGTTTCCCCATTCTCCATGGAGACTCCTGTCTTCTCCCCTAGAGGTCTGACAGTGACAAATAGCCCTAAGGCTTGGAAGCAAGCACACACTTTGGGCTGGGAAAACAAACTTTTACTTACACAGAGCCCAAGGGTTCAGATTTCCTCTCACCACTTCTATAACAGGATTATATTCTTAATAATTATGCCTGGCTTCTGCCCAAACTAAAGGGTTCAATGGCTGCCTTTTCTATGGCCAGAACCATCTTTGCATGGTTCCCACTCTTTTCTTTCATCTGTACTTCCTTCCTTTCCCCTTTCCTAATGTTGTCCTTATTTTGCAGATAATTTAGCCTCGGACTTTTGGTCTCAATTTCCAAAAGGCTGTTTTCTTACTGACTTCCTCTTGACCATCCTTTGGTGGCAGGTGGTCCTTTGGGATTGACAACTGAAACAGTTTTCCTTATCCTACAGCAGTGGGAAGAGGGGGTTTGATACCAGGCTAACAGGGAAGATCCAACAACTTTCAGATTAAATTCTTTGGCTGCTAACATAGAGGCCTGAGGCCATTCTCAGAACTCTAGCATCCCAGCTTATCATTTATTTATTAAATCTCTTACTCATTCATGCTTTCTATCTCCCAACAAATGGCTTCATGCCTCCATTCATCAGGGCTCATAGATAAATAAAAGCAGGGCTTTTTGTCCTCTTTGGAATGCTTCCTCCTCTCTTCATTTAATTAACTCTTATTCACATTTTAAGTTTTGACACAGTAATCACCTCCCCCCTCCAAATCCTCCTCCACCCCATAATTTTAGGCGTAAATGGAATCCTTTCCCTTAATTACACTCAACACAGTCAATGCTTTTATTTTTATATGGGATCTTTTGATTGCTGATTTTCTCCACTAGACTATAAGCTGGATGTTAGTTTTGCTCACCGTTGACTACTCAATATCTAGTGAGTACTCAAAAAACTATTGTGTGATATATGTAGACTGATGGGAAAAGTCAGAAGATGATTACAATATTCAGTGTGATGGTAGTGTAAACACCCATGTTCATCTAATGTGGTTTGGGTTGTGGGGTAGGTAGGATAAGGAAAAACTTCCAGAAATGACCTTTAAATGGAACCCTTGATTATAAGGTGATAGGCCAACAAAGAACACAGGGGTGGAAGCTTATGAGGACAGCATTTCAAGTTGGGGTGACACCTTGAGCCAAACCTTGGAGAGGGGAGAGCACATGGTTGACCTGCTTGAGTAAAGGCAAAAATCCCAGTGAGTCTGAGATGTAGGGTGCAAGCTGGGGAGTGGACCTTTGGCAGTTAATACTAGACTTGTAGACTGAGGACATATCATGAAGGTGTTACATATCATGCTAACAAATTCTGACCTTATCCAGCAGGCGTTGGGGAGACCACTGAAGTATTTTATGTTGGGTGGAGGCTTGAGGCAGACATGCTACATGTTTGGATGGGTATATGGATCCTGACCTGTGTCACAGGCTACTGGAGGAAATTCAGGAAGTTCCTGGTGCTTCTAGTTCTGGAAGCAAGTTGCCAGGAGAAGTAGGAGTCCCAGAAAAGATGGGGAGGCTGTTGCCTTAACATTCTGCAGATGTGAAGGAAGAAATCTGATTATGATTGATAAAGGAACAGTTTTATTTCTACCTCAAAATCTAGGGTTTTAGGAACTAATCTTTCATTTTCTGGGGGGGAAATGTAGTCTGGGAGCTTGGATCGCACATAGAAGACAGGAACCTGGAAAGACAGGCATCACTACTCTTTTCTCCCTTGAAGTAAAGTTTGGTGATTATGCTTTGTTTCATGTAATGGTCAATGGGCCCAGCCACTTTTTAATCTTGCCACGATGCTTGGTGTTTTGGGAAAATGGATACAAAAGAAATTCTAAGAAAATGATGCACGAGAGAAGGAAATACATTGTGTTTTCCCATGGAAATAATTTATGACTCAATCATCACAATTTAATTAGGACTCCCTTGAAGTTTCTCCTTCTGGGATGTCTGAACACTTGGTTTTCATTCTTTTGAAGGATTCTTCCCCTTTTACGTGTGGACTTTTAATTTTACCACTTGCCAAGCTGCCTCTTTCCTCTTAGCTCAGAATTACTCAAATCCTCCCACTCTGGGCCCAGGAACCCTAACCCTGTTTTGGCTTACCAGCCTCTCCAATTTCTTCAATGCCCCTATGCCTGCTTTGGGGGAAGGGATCCCAACCTGTAAAAGTTCTTGCCCAAACTCATTTCATTCTTAACATTCCCAAATGTCCCACCAGCCTCTACTAAAGGAGGGGTAACTCCTCACTGGGGCAAGTGTGTGCTTCCTGTGTTGGAATAGGATATCATGTAAATATGAAAGATATTGTTAATGGTAATACCAAAGCCTGGAATCTGCTGGACCACTTCTACAGCATTCGCCTATTTCTCCTAAATCACTACAGAGACACTAAGTCTGGAGAAAATTTCTCTGTCTTGTGTGCTTGTCCTTAATCTTGCTTCTTCCCCAAAGGGTCTCATATGTATTTCCCTTAGGCTCATATTTTCTACTTTCAATACTGTACCTAGATATTCAGGTAAAGTTTTGCATGTCAATGAACTAGTAAAAAGAAGAAGATGGTGTGGTGAGGTATAGTATGTACATTGTGATAAATTTATAAATATTAGATAAACTTATATACATTAACGAACTATTAAGGGGAGGTATACGATGTGGTATGCTATGTAAAGACTGTAGATTCATGTTTCTCCCACCCTCTGCTCCCTTACTTGTTCTGTGATTTAAGACAGCATTTCCAAAGGTATTATAAAGGAACAGAGAGATCCAAATGTGGGATATTCTAGGTTAAACAAAGTTAAATAAATTTCCTGATACAGGATTAATGTGGGAATATACTGGAAGGGGATTTATGTATCTTTTTTCAAACTTCTTTGATCAATGCATGCTTTTTTTTTCCTTCCAAAATGAAGCATCTAGGTGAGTAGTATTTTATGGTGTGTACTTAGGGCAAGTCTGCCTTTTGCAAGTTCTGAAAAATGGAATAATGATCAATGCCCCCAAGGTAGCTATCAGGATTAATTGAAGTTGTATGTGAAAGTGTAAGCAAGGGCTTCAGGTATGGAAGACAATAATATTGTTTCAGCCTCTGAGAGCTGTTTCATGGTGATGCCTGAAAAATGTCTTGGTATCAACAAATGGGGAGCACAATCTCTGTTGGACTCTGAACACAAAGTGATTCCCTGAAAAGGGGCTAACAAAATTGTCCCATCATCCAGCACCCTGGGAAAGCCTCCCTCTGATCAGACCATGGAGGTCGTGAAATGCAGACAAGATATCAGGGCAAAGAGCACAGGTTAACATAGGCTGAAGATTCTCTGTGATGATACTAAGGACTCTCAAGCAAGCAGGGGAGCTTAGGAGACAAAATACAGAACACTCAAGAAAAGATAGAGATGGGATTCACGAAGAGCCTTAGTCACACTGGTTAAGCAGGAAACCAGCTCTTTTGTGAAAAGGAACAAAAACCCAATACAAAACCCATTGTCCCTCCTTTATAGTTTCTCATGTGTGACTGTGTTCAAGACCCTGGAACTTGTTTTCCTTTGGGGCATGGGGTCCGTCATCCTCAGTCTTCATCAATGGCTTTTATCTTTTCATAAATCTCAAATTAAGAGTCCTTCACCTGTGCTCAGAAGTGTGTATCTGGTATGAGTGGACCTAACTTGACCTTATAGAGTAAGATCCTGGAATCTTCAGAAGAAAAAAACAGGTTAGCAGTGCCCAGAGAATGTTGTCTTTAAATTAATAACACCAGGCACAGAAGGCATATACCAGATGGCATATCCTATATGCTAATGCATTATCTCATTCATTCATCTGTTTGCTTCACAATAGATTTGGGTACTGATTCCCTGATATTCTTTGAGCACCTCTTCTCTGACAGGCACTGTGATAAATGCAGGAAACGTAAAGTGAACACAACAGTTAAGGTCTTGACTCTCATGAGCCTATGTTCCAGTAATAGAAAATATTTTTTTATTTAATCCAGGAAGAAGGACGGAAGAAAAAAACTTCTACCTTATCCAGGCAGCCTATGTCATTAACGTTATGATATTTTAAAGGCCTAACATTGATCCTCTGGTCAAAGTTCTGACTCCAGCTTAAAATTTCCAGACAGCTCCATGGGAGTGGACAACAGCCCTGTGTCAGGCTTCTAAGGTGTTTGGAAAGGCAGGTCCTTCTGCACCACTCAGCTGTTTGTAGGTAAGTGTCTGTTTTTCCAGGAAATGACTTGTGTGCAGTGAAAGATCACATTCACTTTTATTCTCCTGGAAATAGCCTTTACTCTGGAAGACAAGGTTCCTCTGCCTTGATTTGAGTGGAAGCTTGGTCCAGATCTACCCAAGATGACTGGCTGATCCTAGGCAAGTGGGCAAGTTGGATTGTGAGTCAGAGTTTCACTGAGGAATGTTCCTGGCACAGAATCTTCTCCCTCAGTTTACTTCCCATCTCTTGGTGTTAAACACAAGAGAATATTTGAGCTGAGATGTCTCTGAAGATTCTACTGATTACTATTGTATGACTAAAAACTCAAATGTTCTATTCTGTACTATTGTCTTTCCTTGTATACAAGTTATCTAGATTGTAGTAGAGATGAATTCACCTTTTCTTTATCAATTGTCATTGTTATTAGGAAGAGGACTTTAATAAATGGATGAAGGGTGATGCCAATAGTCCTTTAGAACTTCAAATATCACAGGGAAAAAAAACACATTGTTTTAATTTTCTGGATGAAAGGGCAAAGCAGATAAAAAAGAAAAGAAAATGAATGATTGCAATAGATGGCATCTTGACAAATGGTGGACATTTCCCATGAATTTGATCTTCACAGGGTTCAATGGCAGGCAATTGTGAAAAATTAAGGAGCTTGGGAAAATAATAAGAGATGCTCACAGACCTCAGGGATGTGCCTTAGTCTGAATGTGTTTTTCCTCATGCTATTCTAATACCAACTTCTATCAGCTTTCTTTTCATGAATATGTAAAATACTGCATCTGTACAATTGCTTCAAGATCCTTCTGTCTGGTCCTTATTTCTCTTCTTATTTTTTCATTTGTTCATTCATTCATTCATTCACTAGGTAGGAGAGTACCTCCTAAGCGCTAGGCACTTACAGTCAAGATTTTCAGAGTCTGCTTTCAAAGAGTTTATAATCTAGAAGGGGAAATAAAACATCCTTCTGATATTCATGAATACTTGATATACAATGAAAAATATATAAGAAAAGAGTAACTTGAGTATTGAGGAAAGAGAAACACATGTTTCACGCTCTGGTTCCTGCTCAAGTCCTTCCTCTGAGGTCACAGCCAGCAGAAGGGTTAAGGGCATGGTTTTGTTTGGGTTTGTCTTAGACATGGAACCCAACACAGCTGGATCTCACAATTTTGAGATGAAGACCTGAACCGAGATCAGAGTCAGACACTTAGCCACTGAGCCATCCAGTCTCCCCAAAGGCATGGATTTGAGTCCGACAGGTGGGTTTCTCTCTCAGCTCTGTCTTTGATCGGCTGTGTCACCTTCAGCAGATTTCTTACCCTCTTTAGTCTCAATTTTCCCATATGTAATACAGGGATGATAATACAAAGAATGGTATCTCCTTCTTGGTGAGGACTGAAAAAAGCAGTGGTTCTAAACAGCTAGTTGGGTGGCATATAGTAAATGTTGAATAAAATGAATTTCATATTTTTCATGACTTATCCTCCCACCTGCTGTCCTGCCTACATCAGTGGCATTCCCATTTTCCTGGTCACAGAGACCTCAGGAATTTTCTCTCTTTTTTCTCTTTTGTCTTGTACATCTAACTGCCAAGCTGTGTGTGGATTGTCTCTGCATGAGGTGTCTTCATTCCCTTCCTTCATTTCCATGCTGCCACCTGATTTTGGGCATTGTTTAACACTACAAGCTAACATTTGGAGGGCACCTGTATTCTAAACATATTATTTTCTTCATCTATAATAACACCTGTATGAGGTGGCCCATTTACGCAAGGGAAACTAAAGCTTAAAGAGGTTGAATACACAGCCCCAGATCACACTAGAAGTACTGGCACCAGGGCTGGACCACACCTCACCTGTTTGTTCAGTGTGTTCTGTGCCATCCCTCATGCCCCTGGCCTTGGAAAGGAAATCCTAGTATCTTTACTTGCATAGCAAACTATCCTCCAGCCTCCAGATCCACTTGTCATTATCCTTTCCAAGAAGTAGATATATCTATGGCCGCCTCAATGAGATAGGCATGCAGTAGAACACACTGCTTGAAAATCCAGCCACCAAAACTTGACTTTCTGAGTTCAAGCCCTGATCTACCATCTACTAGCCATGTGACCCTGAATAAACAACTTGTCCCCAGTTTCTTCAATTTTGTTCAGCTTTTTGAAGTATAATTGACAAAAAATCTTAAGGTATTTAAAATATACATCGTGATGATTTTATATCATATATACATTGTTAAAATATTTCTACTTTGAGTTACTACATTCATCATTTGACATATTTACTTTTGTGTGATATGGGAGGAGTTAAGTTCTACTTTCTTAGCAATTTTCATTATACAACACATTATAATCAACTATAGTCGCCATATTATATTTTAGACCCCAGACCATATCCATCTTATAAATAAAAGTTTGTACACTTTTACCAGCTTCTTCCTATTCCCTCCACACCACAACCCCAAGCAACCATTCTTCTGCTCTCTTCTTCTCTGAGTTTAACTTTTGTTTTGTTTTTATCTACTTACTTAACTACTGACAGGCACTTAGGTTGGTTCCATGCCTTGGCTATTGTGAATTACCCTGCAGTGTAGTGGGAGTATAGATTTCTTTTTGAGATGGTGATTTCATTTCCTTTGGAATTATACCCAGAAGTGGGATTGTGGGATCATATGGTAGTTCTTTTTTTACTTTCTTGAGGAAGCTCCATCTTGTTTCCTACAGTGACTATACCAGTTTACATTCCCACCAACAGTGCACAAGGGTTCACTTTTCTCCATACCCTTTCCAGCGCTGGTTACCACTTATCCCTGTTATAAAAGACATCCTAACGGATGTGGGGTGATATCCCACATTGTGGTTTTGATTTGTCTTTTCCTGTTAATCAGTGATGTTGAGCACCTTTTCAAATACCTGTTGGCCATCTATATATCTTCTTCAAAAAATGTCTACTCAAGTCTTTGTTCATTTTTTAAGTTAGGATTTTTTTAATATTGAATGGCTTGAGTTCTTTGTGTAATCTGTATATTAACCCCAAATCAAATAGATGGTTTGCAGATATTTTCTCCCACTACATAGATGAACTTTTCCTTCTTTTGATGGTTTCCTTTGTTATGCAGAAGCTTTTGAATTTGTTGTAGTTCTTCAACTTTAGAATGGAGATTAGGATTGGGTGCCTGGGTGGCTCAGTGGGTTGGGCCTCTGCCTTCAGCTCAGGTCATGATCCCGGGGTCCTGGGATCAAGTCCCACATCGGGCTCTCTGCTCAGTGGGGAGCCTGCTTCTCCCTCTTTCTTTTCCTGCCTCTCTGCCAACTTGTTATCTCTCTCTCTGTCAAATAAATAAATAAAATATTAAAAAAAAAAGTTAAAAAAAAAAAAAGAAAAAGAATGGAGATTAGGATCATCAACACTCCAGAGGGCTCTTGTAAAAATTCAAAGAGGCAAAATAAATAGTCAAGAAAATTGCTGGTAGGCATTTAATGTTTCTATGTTTGAGGAAAAGAATAGATTATTTTTTTTCTGTTTTTGCTTCGTCATTGACCTTGCAGTGATTTAGGCAGAATGGGTCCTGAAAACAGGTTGATTATTATGAGAGCCAGGATGTTTTTCTGAATAAATTAAGGGGATTATGCAATTAATAGTAAGGAAATCTTTTTTTAAAAAAGATTTTATGTATTTATTTGACAGAGAGAGAGGGAGAGAGAGAGAGGAGCATGCACAAGCTCGGGAAGCTGGGGAGGGACAAGCAGGCTTCCCACTGAGCAGGGACTTCAAAGCCTGATCCCAGGACCCTGGGATCACCACCTGAGCCGAAGGCAGTTGCTGAACTGACTGAGCTACCCAGGTGTCCCAATAGTGAGGGAATCGTACAATATCAATAGGAAAACTGTAAAAGCCTGGTAAGGGAAGCCATTTCAATTAATAGTGTTGTCTTTTTACTGGTTATCTCTTTGATAATGATTTTTTTAAAGTAGTAAATAAATGTAGTGTTAACTGGTCAGAGATTATGAAATTTAATCTACCCCAGGACTGTTTTAGTTGAATTGGCCCTCAGGCATGTGTTAGGGCTGCTAAGCAGCTAGAAAGGGGGAATTTCACCTGGAATAGAGGGGAAAGATAACATTACGATGATTTTCATGGTACCTTTAAGTGATTTGATTGTATTTCTTGCCTGACTGGAACAACTAGGTATCTTGTCCATCCCTGAACAGGTGTGAAATTGCCCAGGGAATGGTTTTAGTTAGCTTGCCTATTCTTAGGCTAACTAATGGTGGTCACCATCGGTAGTGCCTCTTGGAAGCTTGTTAGAAATGCAGCACCAGGACACCACCCTGACCTAAACAATGACTTGCATTTTTTTAATTTTGAATTTATTTTATTTCTACTCTAATAGAATTTATTATTGTAACACTTTTTTTTAATTTTTAATTTTTTATAAACATATATTTTTATCCCCAGGGGTACAGGTCTGTGAATCGCCAGGTTTACACACTTCACAGCACTCACCAAAGCACATACCCTCCCCAATGTCCATAACCCCACCCCCCTTCTCCCCACTCCCCTCCCCCCAGCAACCCTCAGTTTGTTTTGTGAGATTAAGAGTCACTTATGGTTTGTCTCCCTCCCAATCCCATCTTGTTTCATTTATTCTTCTCCTACCCAATGACTTGCATTTTAACAGGATTCCCTGGATGTGTAGTGTGCATGTAAGACAATGGTCTAGAGGCTAAGGGGATAATAAGATTAGAAGTAGAGTTTCTGTTATATCACACGTTGTTGGCTTCCCTGCTGCACACGGGGAAATAGTGATGAGACTATTAGAGATTACAAGGCTTTAGACAACTGTAATTTACCTATTGTGGATACATAATGTATGGCTAATAGAAATGATGTTGAAATTTTCTTCTAATGCTATGGGGCTAGCCTGCTTGATGACTGAAGAATTCGTTCAGGTTAACATTTGAGCTAGGTGGCAAATGAAAACAGAAAACACTCAGTTAAATTTGAGTTTCAGATAATCAGGGTTTAATTTTTTAATATAAGTCTATCCCATGCATTCCTTGGGTCCTGTATTTTATATGGCTACCTTGGTTCCAGCTTATGGGGCTGCATGCTAGAGATTTACTTATCATCTTATATGAGAATTGTATTCAAGGAAAGTATGACACCCTCATGTTTTCCTTAAGGACCTGCATTTCTGGCAAGAAGATTACACAGCTTGTGTTTTGAACCAACCTTAGAGATCCTCAATCTTGTTTTTTGGAGTTTCAAAAACATTAAGAGACTTGCCCAGGGAAAGAGGGCTAGTTATTTTGGGATCTACTTTCTCTGACATGAGTCATTTTGAATAATGGAAACTTGAACCTCAGGGTACAAAATTTGATGTAGAATCTGTTCTTACAAATAATCTACAAGTAATGGGGGGTGGGGAATGACAAGCAAAACCAAGTAAGGGAAGTAATAAAAGTGAGCATTGACTATATAGAGACAAATGTATTAAAAATTTTGAAATATGTGTTAAATTGAGGTTGTCATAAGAATTGAAGCATTTAAATTTTTTATGTTGAAATGAAACTATGAAACGTGATCAGAATTCTGTTGACTATTTAAAAAATGTTGTATTAATCAAATTGCTCTGAATGTATCATTGACTCACTGCATAAAAGATACAAGAGATTTGTAATTAGAAAAAATATTACAGAACCATAAAATTTGAGTTGCACAGAAGTGAATAACGTTAATCTCGGAGTGTATAAAAAAAGAGAAAAACTTTAGCTAAAAGCGTGACCTAAGATCCTAAGAAATAATTTACATGAACAATTTTAAATATATACAAATCAGTTCAACAGAAAGAAAATAACAGGAGTTGCCTATTAAAATTCCAACACTTTTGAGCGAGCCCTCTTCTGGCCAGTAAATGGTGACAAAAAATTTAAAACCAAATAACATCTGGAAAATAAAAAGGTGCAAAAATAATAATAAATGTATTTATTTGTAAAAATATTTTTACAAATAAATACATTTATTTATAATTTATTTATATATGTATATATTTAATAATAAATGTGTTTGTGTTTGAAAAGAAAAATTTAAGCAAAACAATAATAAATGTATTTATTTTGTGGCACCTGGGTGGCTCAGTGGGTTATGCCTCTGCCTTCGGCTCAGGTCATGATCTCAGGGTCTTGGGATCGAGCCCCACATCGGGCTCTCGGCTCAACAAGGAGCCTGCTTCCCCCTCTCTCTCTGCCTGCCTCTCTGCCTACTTATGATCTCTGTCTGTCAAATAAATAAAAATATTTTATAATTTATTTGTATATATGATATATA
This sequence comes from Mustela putorius furo, assembly GCF_011764305.1. Taxonomy (NCBI): domain Eukaryota; kingdom Metazoa; phylum Chordata; class Mammalia; order Carnivora; family Mustelidae; genus Mustela; species Mustela putorius. The sequence continues at coordinate 27,340,319 of NW_025421341.1, forward strand.
TTTATATACTTAATAATATATATATATATATATACTTAATTTATATACTTAATAATAAATGTGTTTGTGTTTGAAAAGAAAAATTAAAATTGTTTCACTGGATCAAATGAAAAATTTCTCTATCTAAAGGACTTCATTTTCTCCTATCTCCTGTCTGCTGTCTGCATAAATGAAGAGAAAGCATATAATAATCTTGAGAGATACTTCTAACCAATAAGTAACTTTTTTTTTCCTTCTGTGGCAGGAGGAGAGGAAGAAATGCATTTCTGTCTAAATACCAATAAAATCGGATGATATGAATTCCAGAAGCAATGTCTTATTGTTTGGCTTCATAAATATTTGTACTTTATTGGGTGTCATCTTGGCCCTCTCCCATCAAGGTCTTCTTTTGCATTCCTTTTAAACACTAATTTGGGGGATTATGGATGCCAATGGACTTAACCAGTAGCCAGAAGCTCACCAATTTTGATCCTTACGTCCTTCTAAGAATCACCAGCCACCTAGAAACCACACCCCAAGTAATATCCAAGTCCGCCGGGTAGACTCACACAGAAGTTTCTGGAACTATTCAGCATTTAAGGAGTCCTCCACCAGGCAATGGTTTGTCCTGGCACTAACTCCCAATCTTGTGATCAGAGCGGGATGATAGCACTTGTGTTAGAGAGGTATGTCAGTGAAGATGTATATTTCAGTAAAGAAATGTATTAAGAATATTCTATGAGTAACATTGCCACAATTGTCTTTTGAGATTTTATGTCTCTGAATTTGAAAATACTAAAATCTTCAAATATTCTACTAAAGGCAGTGATACTGTGACAAAACAACTCCATTGTAAGAGCCCCACCTATGAATTTTTACGGGTTAAATTCAAGGAATTATTGAATTCCTTACTGCCTTGAAAGACAGATACCATAGAACAAAATTCAAAATGAACAGGTGAAAAAGACACAGCATCAAATCAAGGCTTTTAATAGTTGGTTTGTAGCTGACACTTCTAATAAAACTAAGGAAGACATCAGAAATCATCAGAACCTGTACAATTTCACAGAGTGAAGAGAGAGAAAATAAGTCTGGTCTTTGACTCTGTTGATGTTAAACAATGCTTAAAATGCACAAACTTTACAGGAAAAAAACAAATTTGTGTCATTGTAACCAGAATAAGTTTAAATAGAACAGATTGTCCTTTGAAAGACCATTTGTTGAGATGAGTCACTTGAAAATGTGTGGTGAGAGCCCTTGAGATGTTATCTATGTAGATGATACTGTCTTTCACTGATAATTATCAATTTTAAAAAAAGACAAAAAGATGTTCCAAAATATAAGCATAAATTCAATTTAAAATATGATAGTGAAGAAACGTCACTTGAGAACGCTATGGTCTCCTCTGTCTTTACAGAGGTGGTGTTGACACTGGTTCTCACTCAGGATTACAATAGGAGAAAATAGTCCTTTATCATCTAAATTATGTAACAGAGTATAAACGAAAACGAGAATGAATTTGATCTTGGCCATATCTAGACTCTCAAACTGAATTATAAAGAGAAAGAAAATTCAGTTGAATCCAATCAAATATGCTTATAAAAATGCCCTGCTAGAAACATTCGTGCTTTGGGTGAGCGTGCCTGAGTGTGCGAATGTTTCAGTGTTAGAGGAATGTCAACAGAAAGTAGAATAACATAATTTCATACCAAGTAGAAAGACATGGACTTGCACATAGGCAAAGACTTTAAGTTCTTCCAAGACTTGACATGGTTTTTAAAGAGTAATTATGTAAATGACAAATTCCATAAAGCTCCAGGTGAGCACCTGGATTTCTCTCTTTATTTAATTCCTTCTCTAAAACATCATACAAAGATCGAGAAAGGCCCAAATTTTCCAATTTGTTTAATTAAAAGTTGAATTTTTTTCAAAAGTCATCAGGCCTGAGATGTCAGGTCCTTAACCATGAACTTTATGTAGCCCACCTGATTGCCTTTGGATTTATAAAATATATTCTCTCTCCATACTAAAGAAACATTTCAAGAGAGACCGCTGGGTTCCAGGCACCATGGTAATTGCTATGGGGCATTTTTTGTTTATTTTTGGCAGAGTTGGTAATTCCTAAAGAGCTCTCCCCACAAATTCTGGCAATTTTGTCTTTTTAATGATCAATTTTGTTCTTTAATCTATCAGCCTGATGGGAGTGACTAAGCACACCAGAAATTTAAGGTCTCAGACAACATTTCTATCTCTATTCAGAGCACCCCCAAACACCCACAGTGTTGCAATCTCATGGGAATTAAAAAAATAGAAACTAATTTACCACAGACTTAATTAAGTAAAATGCAGGTAGAAAGATCCCTGCCTAAGATCCTTGGGGACATTCCATGAAAAAATACAGCCTTTGTGTGGATGTTTACAACTTTGTTGTATTTGGTCCAAGCTTTCTTTTATTGGCATGTACATCTGAGATGGCTCCTCTTTGAGAGTTAATCACATCTTGTTTTAGTAAGAGAGTAGAATGTTTTGGAGAATATGAATAAATATATATAGTATATAGGAATATTATTCAGCATTAAGAAAGAAGGAAATCCTGCCATTTGTGACAAGATGGATGGATCTCGAAGACATTATTTTAATGAAATAAGTCAGACACAGAAAGACAAATACCATATGGTCTGACTTGTATGTGGAAACAAAAAAAAAAAAAAAAAAAGAAAGAAAGAAAAGAAAAAAAGAGAAAACTAGAATCACCTCATAGATACAGAGAACAGATTGGTGGTTGCCAGAGGCAGGGAGTTGGTGTTGGGTAAAATGGGTGAAAGCAGTCAAAAGGTACAAACTTCTAGTTCTAAAGTCAGTCAGTCCTGGGGATGGAATATACAGTAAGGTGACTAGAGTTAGTAATACTTATCTTAAAAGTTTTCAACACAAGGAAAAAAATTGTAAGTATGTGTGGCAATGGACGCTAACTAAGCTTACTGTAGTAATCATTTTGTAATATATACAACCTTGAATTGTTATCTTGTATGGCTGAAATGAATATAAAAATTATTACTGTGGTCCAGCTCAAGACTGTTCTGAGCTAATGCACTTATTTCCCAATCACTATTGAGCAACTGCATCAGGACAAGGGAAGGAAGCATCTGCATTCCCAAAAGGCCAAGGAACTTTATGCAGATATGGTAAAGCATGGACTCCACGGTACAAGCATCGACAAATTCGAGTTTCACTGACAAGTCAGTGGAAGGGATGCTCAGGAGAATGCCCCTAATGCTTCCAACTTAAATGTCTAATGGAGATAGTACAGGAGGAGAAGGTTCCAGTTCCAGCACAGAGACCAGTAGCTGTGTGCTCCTACCAACTGCTTCCTTACTGCATAGGGCAAGCTAAGGAACCGTAAGGACAGGCTCTGACTCACAGGGACTCACCCAAACGCAATGTGAGATTTATTATTATGACATAGTTAAGGAAGATACAAACAGAATAGAAATGAATTCAAGGATATGGAAAAAAATTAGAGAAGCAGGATAGGATAGTAACTACTTGAAGAGTCTGGGGTCTAGTCCTAGCCTGATTAGGTTTGAGTCCCGGCTTGCTGCGTGGCCTTGGTTAAGTCACGAAACACTTCTGTGTCTTTCTCCATGAAATTAAGGTAGTAATAGCTCTCCTGGGGAGACGTGGGGAGGAAAGGGTTAATATGTGAAAAACACTTAGCATAGTTCCTGGAACACAGTTATCCTTCCCTCAGGGTAAGCTACCATTATTAGGTGGAAAAAGTAGCACTTTCAGCTAGAGAATATAATGATTTGTTTGGTGAAAGGTGTTGTGACCACCAGCCAAATATATGGGAATGAACATTAGATCCTGTCTTTATATTCTACACCAAAATAAAGTCCAGCTGCATTAGGAACCAGAACAATTGGAGAAGAATATATAGGTCAATTTTAAATGATCTCTGGTAGAGTGGGCCTTTCTAAAAAAATAAAAATGAAAAATAAAATTTAAAAAAAGATAGGAAGAAAACTAGAAGGGAAAGGAATATGGATAGAGTTGATTATATTTAAAAAATTGAACTTCAAAACACAATAAACAAAGCAAAATGAGAACCAACCTGCCCTAAACTATAATAGAAGATAAATAATGAACTAAGAAAAATATTTGCAATTTCTAAAGCAGACCAAAGTGTATTATAGTCTTATCTATTATATTATTATCTCTTATACTATTATATGCTATCTGTGTAGTAGAGCAAGAATATACTATAATCTCAATGCTGTTATTATACAATAAACAAATCTTATATATGTGAATAAATGTAAATCAATAAATAAATCTTTAACACCTCTGCCAGAAAAAAAAGGCATAGGACGTTATGGATACGTCATTTATAAAATATAAAGGACCATGGGGCGCCGGGGTTAAGCCTCTGCCTTCAGCTCGGGTCATGATCCCAGGGTCCTGGGATTGAGCCCCATCCCATATCTGGGCTCTCTGCTCAGCGGGGAGCCTGCTTTCCTCTCTCTCTCTGCCTCCTTTCTACCTACTTGTGATCTCTCTGTCAAATAAATAAATAAAATCTTTAAAAAATATATATAAATGACCAAAAACTAGGAAGAAGGTGATGAATCTAATGAGTGATTAAAGGGATATGATTTAAAATGAGACAGCATTTTTCACTTCTTAAATTGGCAGTGATTTTTTATTTGTTTTGTTTATGTTACATTTCAAGTTTTTATTTAAATTTTAGTTAGTTAACATAGAGTGTAATATTGGCTTCAGGACCAGAATTCAGTGATTCCTCACTTACATACAATACCCAGTGCTCATCACAGCCAGTGCCAGGGTTAGTCCCCATCACCCATCTAATCCCTCTCCATTTTCTACTTACAATGTGCCTCCTTCTCTCTCTCTCTCTCTCTCTCTTTTTTGTTTCCCTCCCCATGTTCATGATTTTTAAATGACCATACCACTATGGGAAATGGGCCCTCTCCCAAACTCTTGGCAAAAGTATAAATTGGCTCCACCTCTCTGTAAGGCAAATTTTTAATGCCTATCGGATGTATATAACCTTTGACCTTGCTTTTATCCTTCCTGGAAGTTAATTTAAAAAGATATTCTTTGATGTGAAAAGAAAATAAATTTAACTAAAGAGATACTTTTGCAGCATTTTTAATAATAACAAACAATTCAACCACCTTATGTGTCCCGTTACTGCTTAAATAAATGTTTACACGTCTTTGGTGGCCTTGAGAATAAACTTCACAATTCTCTGACTCTAAGGAGTGTAGTTGACCAAGGCTCCCAGCTGCGACACTCTGAAATGCCTCTTCTGCTTATGGAAAACTGGAGAAATCCAACATCCATACAATATTTTATGGAACAGGCATTCAGGTGATGTGGCAGAAGAACATGTCATGACTTAGATGTTCCAACTCTATAGAGAGGTGTGTGTGTACACACACACACACACACACACACACACACAGTTTAACAAATGATATGTACGGTATGATCTCATTAGGAAAGATGGCAAGTGTAAATATATGCAAAGACACAAAATATTAATGTTTTTCTGTCAAAGTGAAATCAGAACTTCTTTTTGTTTTCTTTTTCTCACCTATCCAAATTTAATTTTTGCCGTGTAAGAGTTATGTATCACTTTACAAAGAAAAAAATATTTAAGATTCAAAAATGTTAACTGTTTCTTTTTGTTCTTTAACTTGGTTTTTATTTTGCATTTTTATTCATGATCTAATATTCATTTTTTCTTTTGCAATTTAACCTTAGATGTGGAAGGTGACATATTAAAAAAATAACAAATTCCTGACTCAGGATAAGGGTTTGATGTCTATTAAGCATGAATGTTGGTCCTCAAAAGAGTCATTCCCAAAGACTTCATGCATTAAGTTGTTAGATTAGGTGGGGTGGTATTATGGATGCATATTTTCTTTAAAAATTCTTTTAATGTTGTTGTACAGTTGTCTTGACTATAAACAACATGGCATTGATGATGTAGCCAATGAGATGACATTCACCTGACTCTGAGGTTTTCCTGTCTGGCCTGGGGGATTTGAGCTAAAGCATATTCTCTTCTCCTGTCCAGGACTGAGCTCTGGTCCTTGGCTTCCTCTTGTTACCTGGAATCAAGTCACTTCCCAGTCAGGGCATTGAGAAGCTTTTCCTTTTGCTCAGAGCCCTGAGGCCTCAGTGTAGGTGTCCTCCCAGCTCAACCATTAGAATGCATCTGCCTGGTCTCCTCCCACCAGGACTCTCACCCTAAGGCTCTTCTCGGAGGGGATTTTAATCTTTATGGTGGGAACTAGATCTTCCATCCTCCTATGCTATTTTCTGTCAAAATAATTTTCTAAAAATTCTATCTTAGCTTTTAACAGCCGTGACAAGGTGTGAACAATCCATCTGGAAAACCTCAGTTGACATGTCTGTCTTTAACCTTCTGAGGACAGATTCCATGGTGACCTTGAGATACCTCACAAATGGCCCCCTAAGCTATTAAGAACACTTAAGAGCCCATGTTCACCAGTGGATGCATATGCTTCTAGCTTTGTGTCTCTACATCCTAGTGGAAAAAAGGGCATTTTTCCCCCCTCCCTCTTCTGGCTTCTCACAACCTCCTGCTACCCCCACCCCTTACCACTCTCTGACCTTTCAACTTTGCACGTCCTATCCCCTGCAGGCACTAGTCAGTGAACCATTGTGTCTCAAGTAGGCAAACCCAAGGTTTCGGTGTCCATCAGAATTACACAATGAAGAGAAGACAGTGCTTCTACCCACCCATAAAATTCTAATTCCGTAGATCTGGATAGTTCTAGCAATGAGGGCTTCCGGTGAGTCTTACAGTATAGTGCACATCAAAATAATGTTAGTTTTAGTAAACACACATGCCCAGATGTCAATCCTAGACCACCTGTGTGTAGTAAGTAAAGAAGGGCAAAGATTTGTCTCCTTAGTCACCATTATATCTCAATGTCTAACATACATCAGCAGAATACTCTTGTTTTCCTATATAGACTGAACAGTGTCAGTGGGGATATCATTGACACAGATTAGTGATTTGGGCAACGTGGAAATCCTGCAAAATAGGCATCTGAAAAAATATTAAGCAATTGACTGGGTGATTGGACAAGTCTAAAGTATCCTACTTCTCAAGTAACAAAAAATGTTAAATATTAAAATAGAACAAAGTGGGGGAAGCCTCTTGTGGTAGGCTCCAAAGATGTCCTTATCCTAATTCCTGGAAACTGTGAATACATTACATGGCAAAAGGAAACTTGCACGTGTAATTAGGATTTTTTTTTGAAGTATAGTCCGCAAACAATATTAGTCTCAGGTGTACAACATTACGCTTTAACAACTGTATACATTACAAAATGCTCACTGTGATAAGTGTGTTACACTATTATTGACTAAATTCTCTATGCTGTACTTTCCACTCCTGTGACTTATTTATTTGTTTATTGCAAGTTTGTACCTCTTAGTCCCCTTCACCCATTTTGCCTATCTTTCCAGCCCTTCCTTTCCCTTTGGCAACCACCACTTTTCTCTCTATATTCATGAGTTTGTTTCTTTTGCTGTTGTTATTTGTTTGTTTATTCACTTGATTTGTCTTTTAGATTCCACATATAAGTGAGGTCTTTAATTAAAAAAAATTCTTTTTTAATTTTAATATTTGCCCATTGCCTGAACACGAGACTTGTGGCTTTTTTCACCTAGCATCATGCCCTTCTGTTCTATCCATGGTTTTAAAATTTTAGCTTTGTTAAGGTATAATTGGCATTTAAAATAGGAAGATATTTAAGAATACATCATGGTGTGTAGATAGAGGCATTCATGGGAAAGATTCCTCTTGTCATGTTAACTAACACATCCATCACCTCACATAACTTCTTTTTCTGTAAGAAGCTAGAGAAAGTTCTACTTCCAAGGGGCTCATGTGATTGGGTCTGGCCCACTGGACAGCCTTCCTTTGCCATAAATGGAACAGTCATGGGGTGACACCTCTCATACTCACGGATTCCCCCACACTCAAAGGGAAAAAGATAATACAAGGGCAATGGTTTGGGGGAGTCACTTTTAGAGTTCTGCCTGCCACAGGGAGCTTTGAGGATAGCCCTGGTCAGCATTAAAAGTGATTGTCTACCCAATCCAGGCTTGTCTTGAGGACTATAGGCAAGCAACCGTGGGAGTTCCATGTCAGGATGGGCCATATCCTGTATTATCTGTGCATGAACAAAAAGAGGGATCTTGGGTTATTGTGTTGGGATGTGGGAGGTTGAAATTAAAAGGAAAACTAACGTCATTCACTTCTTTTAATCATTAGGACTTTCTGTTTTATATTTCCTTGATTTTTAGACGACCAAATTCCATTAGTATTTACTCAGTCTTGCAGAAATGCCTTATTTTCCTCCCTCCTTGCTCTTCGGCCCTCTCCAGGGTCTGACCACTCCCTTATCAGCAGACTAAAGGGATATACTATTAGCCCCAAATATAATCAAAGTCCCATTGTGAGATCAGATTCCCAAGCAAAACAAAGCACTATAAAGAAAACAGGAAGAAGACCAAAGAACAGAACATACGAAATCTTTCCTAAGCAAGTCCTTTATTTTCTCTAAGCAGTGGATTTTTTGCTCATTTGATGAGGCTGATTCATTTTTGGTTTAGAAAAAAAAATGAACTTTAAACAGCCTATCCATTTTCATGTGGCTTAGAAATCTTCTGAGAACCAGCTACTTCTTCAATCTTCTCCCTGAAGCAATTCTTATTCTATTTCTAATCTACAGGGTTTTCTGACTTTCTGTCTTCAAAGTGATTTGGTAGACAGGGGTCACAGAAGCCTCTTCTCACCCCATTTTATTCCCAAGTTCTGCCACACACCCAGAGCCTTTGCTGGAAGTTAGCGCTATTTTTGTCCCATCTGGTTAATGCCAAAGAACAATGCTGTGGTCCCACCACTGAAGCTTGCAGGAGCATCTGCTAAGTCACTTTTCTAGTCTTCATTTCCTGTTATTTCCTGTCCTGTCTTGCATCTTCCTGAGGTCATCCAATTTGGAATTCCTGACATGTTTTCTGATATTTGTCCATTGCCTGAACAGGAGACTTGTGACTCCTTGCTCTCAAAAGCAAATTGATTGCTGATTGTTGATCTAACATGCCTCTCAAACCGTCACCTTCCCCAGGGAAACCTGGACTTATGAATGGGGATATTACATCACAGTCTCATCCATAGCCTGCCTCTTTACCTTTTAAAAAGAAGCGTTCTGATAAATAAATAAAATCTTAAAAAAAAATAAAAAAAATAAAAAGAAGCGTTCTGAAAATGTTCACATTGTAAACCGTGAAACAGGCTGTTGAGAATTTAATTCCCATGTATGAGCATGTGAAGCAAGTTCAGAAAATTTGTTCATGATGCACCTGAGGTAGAAATTAGATGATGATACTCTTTTCCCGTTACCCTTTTGTGCCCCTTGCTCTAAGCTTGTGGTGTTCATTTTGATATAAACATTTTATCAATCATTTGCCAACTTCACATGGCAACTGCTGGTGTTGCTTATTTGATAGTATTTGAAGAATCTGGGAATAGTTGAATTCTCTTTGCTTCTTAAGCATGCCTTTCCCCCACAGGGTTCTCCAGGTAATAAGACAGATGAGAAGCTATTTATCATTTTGTAAATTATCCCAGGGCTCAATTTCTGTATCACAATGGAGCACTCTGGAAAAGCTCAGAAGCCACCCCTCTGCTTCCCAGACTGGAGAGCACCTGAATGGGGAGGCAGGGAGGGCCAGAGGACAAGATGGCTAGGTCTGTTCAAGCACTTGAGCTCTGCCTCTCCTGACCCAGCTAGCTGTAGTAAGAAAGGAAACAGGGAGTATAAGATTTTGTGAACCACCTTCCTCCAGCCTGCTGCTTTTTCACTGCCAGCCTTCTCTCCCTCTATAAAATAGGTCAAGTTATTTCCTCTCTTTGGACCCTATATTTGTTAATAATGATCTTCCCCGACAAAGCCACTTCCTCCTCAACTTCAGGTCATAACTCAAATGTCACCTCCTCTGAAAACTCTTCCTCTACCATCCTCGCCAAAGCCTCATTCCTGGCCCTCTCCACATAGGAACCTGTTTCATATCCTTGGTAGCACTCACTCACAAAGTGTGTGTTCATTGCCTGCCTCCTATCATTAGAACATCAGGGGTTCTGTCTTATTCATTGCTGTATCGCCAGAACCTAAAACAGTGCTTGACTCCTGACAGAAGCTCAGCAAGTACTAGCTGAGCAGTTGCCAGTGACCCCCTGCCCCAGTGAACATAATCTAATCAATGTCTTGAAATCTCGCCAATCCTGTTAGCATTACCTCTTCTAAGAGAAGAATAAGGACGATGGTGGAAAGTCTTCATATTAGTTTTCTCTTGCTGCATCTATAGCAAATTGCGCCCCAAAGTCATGGCTTAAGACAATGAACATTGATTATCTCAGTTTTGGGGGTCAGGAACTCAGAACTGGCTCAGCTGGATGGTTCTTGTTCTGGGTCTCTCATGAGGTTGCAGTCAAGAGGTCAGCTGAAGTTACAGCCATTTAAAGGTTCAAGGGCGCTGGATGATCTGCTTCCAGGAAGGCTCATTCACATGGCTGTTGGCCAGAGCCTCACTCCTTCCCCACATAGGCCTTGCTATAAGGCTCTGTAAGTGTCTTAAAAACCAGAAAGTCAGCTCCCCTAGAACCTATGATACAGAGAGAAAAGCTGAAGACACAAAGTCTTTTATAACCTACCTTTGAAAGTGACATACCATCATCCTCCACAGTCTATGGTCACACATTCTAAACCTGGTATAATATGGGAGGGGACTACACAAGGGTGTGAATACTGAGAGGTGAGGAGCATTAGGGACTTTCTTGGAAATTATGTACCACACTTTTCTTTACCCATTGCTTCAATTTTTCTGTCTGCAGAACCAACTTGCTGTGGTAGACTGGATTAGCACAGACCAGGGGAAGGGAAGTCTGGAACTTAATCACTGTAAGGTTGTGGATGGAGTGAGCCTGTGAGCAAGGTGAAGAAAAACTTTTAAGTTTGGCAGGAAGCGCAAAGTATCTGCAGGAAATGACAACAGAGAACAGTGTCAACTGTAGAATATTGTCAAAAAGACATGAAGGAAGTAACACAATGGACAAAAGGGCAGCAGTAAGTGGATAGAGTCCAGCAATGGAGATCCATAAGCAAACTATATTTGAAGATTGAGGCAGAAAGACATTGAAATCCAGAAAGTGGAGTATCAAGTTGGAACTCCATTCCTTTTTTTCTTTTTTAAAGATTTTATTTACTTTAGGAAGAGACAGAAGGGAAAGAAGGATGAGGGGCAGAGGCAGAAGGAGAGAGAGAGAGAAACCCAAGCAGACTCTGCATGCAGCGTGCCCCCAGACCCAGGGCTGGATCCCAAGACTCTGACTTGAACCAAAGTTAGGAGTTTAATGATTAACCAACTGAGACACCCAGGTGCCCCTTGAACTCCATTCTTTTTTTTTTTTTAATAAACATATATTTTTATCCCCAGGCGTACAGGTCTGTGAATCGCCAGGTTTACACACTTCACAGCACTCACCATAGCACATACCCTCCCCAATGTCCATAACCCCACCCCCCTTCACCCAACCCCCCTCCCCCCAGCAACCCTCAGTTTATTTTGTGAGATTAAGAGTCACTTATGGTTTATCTCCCTCCCAATCCCATCTTGTTTCATTTATTCTTTTCCTACCCCCTTAACCCCCCATGTTGCATCTCTACTTCCTCATATCAGGGAGATCATATGATAGTTGTCTTTCTCCAATTGACTTATTTCACTAAGCATGATACCCACTAGTTCCATCCACGTCGTCACAAATGGCAAGATTTCATTTCTTTTGATGGCTGCATGGTATTCCATTGTGTATATATACCACTTCTTCTTTATCCATTCATCTGTTGACGGGCATCTAGGTTCTTTCCATAGTATGATTATTGTAGACATTGCTGCTATAAACATTCGGGTGCACGTGCCCCTTTGGATCACTACGTTTGTATCTTTAGGGTAAGTACCCAGTAGTGCAATTGCTGGTTCGTAGGGTAGTTCTATTTTCAACACTTTGAGGAATCTCCATGCTGTTTTCCAGAGTGGTTGCACCAGCTTGCATTCCCACCAACAGTGTAGGAGGGTTCCCCTTTCTCCACATTCTCGCCAGCATCTGTCGTTTCCTGACTTGTTAATTTTAGCCATTCTGAATGGTGTGAGGGGATATCTCATTGTGGTTTTGATTTGTATTTCTCTGAGGCTAAGTGATGTGGAGCACTTTTTCATGTGTGTTGTGTGTGTGTTTCATGTGGATGTCTTCTTGGCCATCTGGATGTCTTCTTTGCAGAAATGTCTGTTCATGTCTTCTGCCCATTTCTTGATTGGATTATTTGTTCTTTGGGTGTTGAGTTTGCTAAGTTCTTTATAGATTTTGGACACTAGCCCTTTATCTGATATGTCATTTGCAAATATCTTCTCCCATTCTGTCAGTTGTCTTTTGGTTTTGTTAACTGTTTCCTTTGCTGTGCAAAAGCTTTTGATCTTGATGAAATCCCAATAGTTCATTTTTGCCCTTGCTTCCCTTGCCTTTGGCGATGTTCCTAGGAAGATGTTGCTGCGGCTGAGGTCGAAGAGGTTGCTGCCTGTATTCTCCTCAAGGATTTTGATGGATTCCTTTCTCACATTGAGGTCCTTCATCCATTTTGAGTCTATTTTCATGTGTGGTGTAAGGAAATAGCCCAATTTCAATTTTCTGCATATGGCTGTCCAATTTTCCCCACACCATTTATTGAAGAGGCTGTCTTTTTTTGAACTCCATTCTTAAGGTATCAGAATAGGATTGTGATCCCAGAGAGAGTGCCATCAAGGTCTTTACTGGTTCTTGGTCATCCTCCATTCTGTTGCCCTCAAAAATGATTCCAAAGGTCACTGCTCACTGCCGTTTCCTGAATCACAGGTTTCCTGTCTCTTAGTTTACTGAGAAATTTGAAATCAAGTTTCTTTTTTTATTGACTCCCTTCCTGAAGTCAAGAGATTTGTGCAAATCTCTGTCATACTAAACAAAAACAACAAAACTTTCCTTTATATTGATAAAACACTAGGAACTGTCCAATATCTTTACTCCACACAGAGGTCAGAGCCCAGCATTTCTTTTCTTCATGCCCCATTTCCTCTGAGATGTGGCTCATTTCCTACTATTTTGATATAACTCTCAGTTAGGTCACCAACAGCTCTCCTTACTTTACCACAAAAGTGGTCTGAGCCCTTTTCATGTAGGGTCTCTCTGTTACATCCAACAGGACACCACAGACCACATCCTCTTTACGGAGCTCTTTTAACATTTGACGTTCATGTCATCTCTCTACACTGACCCTCCTCCTTTTGGAAAAGCTCCCTAATGCTTTGCTTTTGGATCACTGCTCTTTTCACTCTACAAGCCCTGTCACTTTCACAATTGAAACTGAGACTTAGGTGCTTATAATGGTCACCTAGATCTCCCAGGCCAGAAGCTTCAGATTCTTAGAACAGTCTATCTGACTTCTCCACCTGGATATCTCCAGACATAGCACCATTAATTGCCTAAAACATAACATGTGTCCTCCCTAAATCTGTTTCTCATACACATTTGTTCTCATTGGCTGGCAGAACCAGCTTGCTAAGTCCATACTAGAAAGAAAAGTGTATTCTGTGTTAGCTTGCTTTCCATTCTTCTCCCATTCAATCAGACATCACACCTGTCAGGTTGACATCTTGAATGTTTCTCTCCATCTCCATCTCCATCTCTATCTCCATCTCCATCTCCATCACCATCTCCATCTCCATCACCATCTCCATCTCCATCTCCTTTCCCGTACCCTAGTTCAGGCTATCATAATCTGTCTCTTGATTGATGTAGTGGGCTCCTATTTGGTCTCCCCACATCTCTTTAACTCTCCTTGAAACTTTCTTTCACAGAGCTGCCAGAGTACTCTATCTACAAACACAAAGTTGACTGTGTCATGGGCTGAAACCCTTTGATTGTTTCCCCATTGTCGTGAGTCTGAAGTAAAACTTTTTTCACATTACATACAAGATGGTCTGGGAGTTAGTACTGCCTTCCTGCCTTTATAATTCCCTCTTCTTGCATTTCCATTAATCCAAGTAGCATGTACTTGCATGTACATGCCCTCTTTTCTTTTTCCTTCCTTTTCGTAATACTAAGACTTTTGTGGAATACATGTTTCCGTTTTTCCTGACTAATCCCTATGAGTGCAGGTAACCTCACCCAGAGCTCCATGAATACTCTCCCTTCTGCTGTTACATTCATCCCTGTCTCCCCAGAGACTCACAGCTCCTTGAGGTCAGAGTTTGGGCCTTTTGTCACTGCATCCTCAATACCTTGCCCAGTACTTGACACATCAGAGGCCTCATTAACATCTTTGTTGATTAATGGAATGAAATGTCTGAGGGTCCTTTCCCCAACTTTACACTATAATATCAGAACAGAAAATGTCTTCTGCCATGCCTTAGAGCAATTAACAAAAGATGAATGTTTTCAAGGACTCAATCCCAAATGTCACCTAGATATTCCATGACCTCGCAGGTGCCAGAAGAGCTGAGGCAAGAAAGCAGCATTATGTCTTAGGAAGCGACATCTCTGGGCAGTGACATGCATATGGATGCTCCAGAGCTAATGTATGCAGAGGTCAGAAGGGCTGAAGAAAACCCACAATAACCTAGAAGCGAAAGCACGTCTGAATAAAATGCTACACTTGTCAGCCTTTGTTGCAAGAAGGTCTGGTTATGTGATTGAATTCTTGTCACCAAGATTTCAGGGGGAACTGTGTGTTAAATTTGTATACATTGTCCTTAAATGGAGTGTATGCTGTTCCCGTTTCCTCCCTTCTTCTGGCTGGAACATGAACATGTTTACTGGAACTGAGGCCACCATCTTGGACCATGAACTAACAATGAACGCAGGCCGCTGAGGGAAATGCAAGAAGACAGGAAGTCAGGGTCAGTGACACTTACAACTCTATATTGACCTAAGGACACTTATTTCAAACTTTTATATAAAAGAGAAATATAGTTCTTGTTGAAACTATTTTTTTGGTTACATGTAACCAAACCTAATAATAAGAAATATAGGCAGTTTATACAACGTTCCTCCAGGAATTGTGAATTCTTAACATCTTAACTATATTCCTGGACTTGAAGGTATAATATTTTTACTTATTCAAGATTTTACTCATTTAAGATTCGTGGAATAAGAGGCATCCAAACAGCAAAGTGAGCTTAGGAATAGAAAACATTTTCAGGGTGCCTGGGTGGCACAGTTGGTTTTGGCTCAGGTCATGATGTCAGGGAGATAGAACTCCATGTGGGGCTCCATGCTCAGAGGACAGTCTGCTTAAGACGCTCTCTCTCCACCCTTCCCTCCACTCACTCTTCCTCTTTAAAATAAAATAAATAAATAATATATTATCAGAAAACCACAACATTTTCAACAAGTATCATAGGAAGACTCTGATATTTGAAGAAAAATAATGCTGGTGAATGCTCTCATGGTTTCTGATGGGGTCATAATTTCTTCATGCTAGCCAATACTCTCTCCTCCCAGGAGTGTCTATGTATTTAACTCAGTTGAGTGTGGTGTAGAGGCAAAACTGTCCAATGAAGGAACTGGGATGGTAAATCTGAGGATGCCAGATCAGTTTTGGGGTGAAGAGTTTCCTGGAATAGTCAAGGAGCCCAGAAAGCTCCAGAACATAACAATCCATCTCCTGAAAACATTTTGCTACTCAGAGATGTATCTGAATTAACAGTCCCTGAAAAGCTGCAAATGCAACCATCATCCATATGATATAGTTGGTGTTAACTGCTTAAATCAGACCAATAATTAGCAGTGGCCAGTTGCAAAGGAATGGCGTTTGCAAGAAGGCAGTGGTAGGAAGGAAAAAGATAGTGGTTCATGTGGGAGAAGGCAGGCTTGAATGGGACTTGGTAGCTCAGAGTCTGAAAAACTGGGAGGAGAAGAACATAAGAGGACTGGGAAAGACTGATCCCATTCCCAGTTTGGTTCCATCAGGGCCAGTGTCCACTTAAAATCATCTCGATGCTGCCCTGGCATGTCTTTGGAGCCTGGGAATGCCAGACCTGGTGTCAGGATTTGTTTAGAGGCTGTAAATCATGGCCTACACTGGGTTGGCCCTGGGCCCATTGGCTGATGATGGTGACCATTTACTGAATCCTATCAGTGAGGAAACTGAGGCTTAGTTAATTTAGGTAATTCACGAGGGTCCCAAATAACCAACCTGACCCTAGTTGGTATGACCCTCCAAATGCAGATATCCTTAGTACAGAGCAGCCAAAGCCCTTCCCATCCAGCTTCCCCTCATTCCTTCCCGCAGCTGGTGGAACAACAAGAAACAGCAAGGGAAAAGAGGTACTAGCTTTCTGTTGCAAAAGAATGCATAGAGATAGCCAGATTCCTCCTCCCACATGACCTCTCCCCCTTGGTTCCCTCACTACTTCTCCTTCTATCTTGTCTATTGTTCTTGGAAATTTTCACTGCTTCCCAAAGCTGGCTGCTCAGGGCACTTTTGTAAATAAGTTTTCTAGGCCCCAACTCAGGAGATTCTAAATCTGACAGCTTTGGTGATTGTGATCTGCAGCCCAGGCTGAGGATGGAAGGGGTTGGGGGAAGGAGAAGCCCCAGACAGTTCCTTCTCAGATGCAAAGGTCTCCAGTGTGTGCAAATTCTTTATGATCCAAAAAACAAACAAACAAACAAACAAACACCACCCCTGTGTAAAACCAATAAGATGAGTTGAGAGAAACCTCATTTTCTGTTCCATGGCTGATGATAAAAATTTAATTATTTCAATAGACCAGGAAACTAGATGAAAACCAAGACTTCCTTAAAATGCTTCCTAGGTTTCTTGAAAAAGTTTATTCCCCTTGGATAATAGGGAAGCAATTACGCTTAATTAGGAAAACATAGAAAAGCTGGTAAAATCTGTCTTGGGCTTCCTTCACTTTTGCTTTCCTGAACAGGTGCCCAGGATTCTTATTTGGCTCCAAGATGCTCCAAACCCTGCTTCTGTACCCCTTCCTAACCTGGTGCTTTACAGGGAATGCATCCTACTCCTCTCTCCACCTTCTTCACCCCAGACCCAACTCAAATCTAAATATCCTCATGTTCACTTAGGCCTAGAGAGCAGTCACTTGCAAAGCAAGTTAATGAGTGGATGCCCTTTATGGCATAAATATATGGCATATAGTGTCATACTTCCTGAGCTCTTTGTCACCCACTCTGTTGGTTGATGATCTTAGTAAGAGACCAGATGCTGAGGAACTCAATAATTTCTCTTAAGAAGAATCAAGAATTGATGAAAGACTCTAACCCAAGAAGCTTGGTATGCTTAAAATCTAGTTTCTGGTGAATAAAGATGAATGTGTAGACGAGGACAAGAAGTCAGTTTTTCAGTGTTACCTTGAATCTATCATCTCAAAGTATTTTTTTAAAAAGTAATTTTTAAAAAATATTTTATTTATTTATTTGAGAGAGAGACAGTGAGAGAGAGCATGAGTGAGGAGAAGGTCAGAGGGAGAAGCAGACTCCCCGTAGAGCTGGGAGCCCGATGCGGGACTGTTCAAGCAAAGTAGCAGTCATCTGTTCTTGTGTGAGTATTCACGAATGGTAGAAAGAAGAGCAGAATGGCCTCCTGATCATTCCTACTCAGAGAGAGAAAAAGAGATCCGACATGGGTCATTCAAAGTCAAATCTTATCTAATTTAAGGATATACACGATGAATGGAGGGACCAGAAGGTTTGTTTAATGACCACAGAATGTTAGAGTCAGAAGGGATTTTCCAGATTATTTTTCTTGGACTGATAGGAAAATTGGTTTGCCACCCCTGACAATTCAGAGGAGGAGGTAGGCCTGATGATTGCTGTGTGTTAAGGATCGAGGAGAGAATTAAACACCATGAAGCAAATGGAGAAGAGCTGGTCCTGGTGTCCCCCAGATCCCACTTGCCCTTCAGTAATCGGCAAAATAGAACCAATTTTGATGACTGAAGACACTACTGGCATTTCCATAATTATTCATTGTTCAAGATACACCACCCTAGATGAAGACCAGACTTACAGGATGGCACATTATACCCATGACATGGTGAACAGCATCAACTGAAAGGCCCCAGAATACCCATCCTGACAGCAGGTATGCACGAATCACAAGTTAACACACATGGTTTCATAAGGCCTCTTTGTGAATATTAGGCAACTGTAAGACACACTTTCAATTCTTGCCCCACTGGGCTCCCCCATCCCTGTACATCCATAACCTTTTCTCTATTTGGCTATTGTGACTTCAACATTATACAATAACTCAAAGACCTCTGACAACTCACTTCTTCTCTGCCTCAGCTTCAGTTGCCAACACATACTTGCTGTGACACTCACTCTTTGAAAGGTTGATTTTGCCATGTAGGCTTTTATTCTTAATTCAAACATTCCCATAAATCACAGTACTAGATTTTTTTCCCATGACCTACACTTTGTGTTTATAATAAAGCTGTTATTTTAGGAGCATATTGAAAATGGGCCCAAAGCACCAAACCTGCAAAGTTCAACCCCCTGAACATAAGACAGGAGTTCGGTCTGTTCTTGGACCTTCTTGGTGTTGGCCAGAGATGTGGGTTTTGAAAGATGGTGCTCTAACTTCTCACCAGGAAGACTCCAGCCTTCAGTGGGAGTTGTTGGAGGCCTGACAGCCATTGCAGACTTCTAGGGTGGATGCCTAGCTGTGCTGTTGTGAAATATTGCCATGGCTGGATGGTTCTCTTGTGTATCAATTTTTTATCAGATGAAAATATAATCTTTTCCCTTTTGTATCATGTATCTCAAAGCAGATTCATACTCAATGGCCCTTTTTATTATGCTGCCATGAGTAGACATGAAGAAGATGAAGGCATGAAGCTTTCTTGGGTGTTTATAACATGATGACTCCCACTCACCTCCTAAACGTCACAATTTCTTTACCACCATCTGCCAGGAGGCCATCAGGACAAATCCCATCAGCCACCATTCAAAAGCTAGGACCCTCCCCCACATATAACACTATTCATCCTCTATGTGGTTTCATCTCCCACTCCTTCCTACAGAGCAAAGCCTACCCATGGAATACCCTGGAACTCACTTCTTTCATCCTCTTACCCTTTCTGAATCCTGGATGCACCCCAAAGGCTCTGCTTGCCGCATAGCTCTCTTGTTGTGGTGGCAGTTCTAGCTCATTCAGCCCTTCATTCTGGTGTTGTCCTTGTTCCTATTATTCTGCTCCCAAGCCACCATCTACTTGAGGATTTTGTTACTCACTTAGATAACTCTTCTAAGTCCTAGCCTCGGAGATCCTTGGTCTTTTTTCAAATGACTATGTACCTCATCCACAAATCTCATGGTCTTAGCCTTGTCACATGGTTACAGTCATTCACTGTACAATCCCATATGCTCAACTCAGGTACCTCCTCTGCTGACCACATTCTTCTAGCTTTGAGCTCACTCCCTCAAGTATCTTACCTTCAACCAGTCTTCAATTCTGTTGGGACTGCAATAGGTTCCAATTGCTGCTGTAACAAATTACCACACATTTAGTGGCTTAAAACAACACAAATGTATTACTTTACAATTCCAGAGCACAGATGTCAGAAATCAGTTTCACTGGGTTTAAGTCATGGTGTCATCAGAACTAGTTCCTTCCAGAGGCTCTGAGAGGAGCATCCATTTCCTTGACATCTTCAACATGTAGTGACCACTCGTGCTCCTTGGCTTGTGGCCTCTTCCTCTATCTTCAAAGTACATCCTTCCAATCTCTGCCCCTGACATTACATTGCCTTCCTCTCTGGCACTGACTCTCCTGTTTCCTTCTTATAACGACTCTGATTACATTGTGTCCACCTGGATACTCCAGAATAATCTTCTCATCTCAAGATCCTTAACTCAGTCACATCTACCAAGTCCCTTTTGCCATAGAAGGTAACATTCACAGGTTCCTGAGATCAGGATGTGGACATCACTGAGGGGGGTATTATTCAGCCTACCATGGGAACCTATAATTCAATGGTCCTACCACATTTGCTCATTCTCCTGCTTCCTCAAAAGTTTCTTACCCTGCTTAGATCCATGGCAAGCATCATGACCAATCTCCTACATATATCCTAGACTCTTTTGTGTCTCTCTTCTTTCATTGTACTTGCCTGAAAACTCTCAATTTGCCCAATGCAGCTCTCCAAATTTTGAAAGCCTAAAACTGATGATTTAAAATTCCTAACCACTAAATTTATATGACTCAACCCAGCCCACCATATTTCTCTGGTCTCTTCATTTACCCTTACTCTAGATGATTATTATACTCTCTCCCTTTTTAGCTGATATACTTGCTTTTTATTTCACTCAAAGATGGAGCGATGGGGAGTCTCCCACCAGTCAGCAACCAACTGGCCTCTCTCTGTGCACATAGTGTCTTCCCTCTAGTACCTCCTCCCTCCTTCTAGTGGAAGGATGAGGTTATTCTTGTGAAAGACTAAATTCACTCCTCCTCCTAGCTCCTGGGTCCCATCCCTCTTCCCAGGACATTATACTAGGATTATTCTCCCTCTAGCATACACTTTTATCTCTCCTGTGCTACTGTATCCTTCCTGTCAGTATTTAATACTATAACATTTCCAAACTTAAAACAAAACAGCACTGCTTTGACGCCCTCCTCTATATATCACCATTTGTCTGTTCTCTCTCTACCAAAACTCAGTGAAAGATTTGTCTACACCAGCTTTCTCTACTTCTTCTCCTTTAGTGATGCTACTGGCACTTATGGTGTGAATTTTAAAGAGCTTTGTAAAAACAATACAAACGAATTATTTCACAGTTTCTGTAGGTCAGAAATTCATGCATAGTATGTCTAGATTTGCTCAGAGGGTCACAGGGATGAAATCAAGATGTTGGCCAGGACTGTGGTCTCGTCTGGGTTTAGAGTCCTGTTCCAAGCTCACTGATTGTTGGTAGAATTCAGATTTTTGTGGTCAACAGGCATGAGATCCTATTTTTTTTTTCTAGCCATTGTCAGAGGACCTCTCTCATTTCCTAGAGGTACCCACAGTTCCTTTCCTGTGACCTCCATAAATATTGTACTTTTTGTGGGCCAGTTGGATGTGTCTCTCTGATTTCTTCTTTTCCAATTAATGGGAGAAAATTCTACTTTTTTTTTTTTTTTAAAGATTTTATCCATTTACTTGACAGAGATCGCAAGTAGGCACAGAGGCAGGCAGAGAGAGAGAGAGAGGAGGAAGCAGGCTCCCTGCCGAGCAGAGAGCCCGACTCGGGACTCGATCCCAGGACCCCGAGATCATGACCCGAGCCAAAGGCAGGGGCTTAACCCACTGAGCCACCCAGGCGCCCCGAAAATTCTACTTTTAAGGAGCTTAAGTGATTAAGTAGGGTCTACCCAAATAATCTCCTTAAAAGCCAACTTATATGAGAACTTACTTTAGCAAGTTTCACAATAGTACTTTAGTATTTAGTATTTATATTAGTGATTGAGTGAATAACTGGGAGAATGTATTTGTATCTGGGGCCAGAATTTGGGTGGTGATCTTAGAATTCTGTTAATTTCAGGCGGACAGATTACAAAAAAAAAAAAAAAAACGAAAAAGAAAAATCCTTTCTTTCAGGCTGATGAAGCCCAACCAGGGTGGAGGACTTGGCCAGTGAAGCTCCAGATTTGATACCCACTTGCCCCAAAGTGAGCTGCTTTTGTGCATTCTCTTCATGGCAGCCCTGTTTTCTCCCATGTGCTCTAATGTCTTACCATACTACAAAAATCACCCTTTTCAACATCAACTGTGATTTCCATGTTCCCAAATCCAATGCTCTGTTCTCATTATTCCTGTTATGTATTGAATGTGTGTCCCTAAAATTTATAAGTTGAAGCCCTAACCCCTCAATGCAATGGTATTATGAAGTACTGTTGAGCGGAAATTAGGTTTTTATGAGACCATACAGGTGGAGATCTCATGATGGAATTAGTGGCTCTACAAGAGGAAGAAGAGACACCATCATTTCTTCTCTGCCATCTGAAGACAAAGTAAGAAGGTGGCCATCTACAAACCAGGAAATGAGCTCTCAACAGGAACTAAATATGCTTGCACCTTGATCTTAGAATTCCCAGCTTCCAGAACTGTGAGAAATGAATGTCTGTTGCTGAAGCCACTAGCCTGTGGTATTTGGTTATAGCAGCCTGAGCTGACTGAGATAATATTTGACCTACAGCATCAGTATACCTCTCTCTTCCTCAGGACACACTTTCTTCTCTTAACTTTTGGACACTATTCTTTGATTCTTCTTCCACATGTTTAGCTATTCTTTGTTAGTCTTATTTACTTATTTCTATTCACTCTCTCTGCAAATCTTTGGGACTCCTTAGGGCTCAGTCCTTAGATTTCTTCTCCATCTAGACTTACCTTGACTCTAGACTTAGTCTATGCCAAATGTGTATCTTCTGCTCACATTTATATATCCATCTGGCTCCCAGACATGTTGGACTTTTCTAACTAGACTATCTTGAGTATAGCATGTCCCAAATCAAGCTCATGCATCATCCCATGACAAAAACCAATTATAAAAACAACTTAAAAATCTATTTTTGAAATGTTCCTTTTAAATAAATGACATTTTTGTAGGCTAAACCTCAAAATCATTCCTCAGTGTGTTCTTCCATCATTTACACATCCAATATGAGCAAATCCCACTGATTCAATCTTCAGAAATATGTCCAGAATCTAACCATTGGACCCAAGGCATTACCATCTGAGCCTGGATTACAGCACTAGACTTCTAAAAGGTCTTCTTGTTTCTCCTTATGCTTCTCTATGGTCATTTTTCCTCATAGCAAACAGAGTTAACCTTTTAATAAATACATTACATCTGCTCAAGGACTGCAGTGGTTTCCCACTCAGAGGAAAAGCCAAAATCCTTTCAAAGGCCTCCATGGCCCTAGATTTCTGTAACATCATTGCCAACCATTCCTTCCCCAACTCCCTCTGCTCTCGTCCTGCTGGCCCTTGTGCTGTTCCTGAATGCTCTAGTTGAAATCTTTCTTCAGGATCTTCACTCCTACTGAAACCCCTACTTGAACTATCTTTCCTGCCAGATTATTGCATAGCATATTTTCTCTCTTTAGGACTTTGTTCAAAAGTTACCCTCTCTGGCACATTCTATCCTGGATCTTGCTTTTTCTTGATTTATCACCATTGGATGCACAGCATTTTATTTATCGGGTTTGTATCATCCAACCGTCTCTACTGTAACATGTTCATGAAGGTAAAGAGTTGTTTTTTTTGTTCATTGACAGATTATTAGTGACTTAACAGAGAGGTTCCAGTAAACATCTGTTGCCCAAGTAAATACATTTTACATATCACAACTTTTTGAAATTAATGCAAGTAATAAAATTAATAACTGGAATAAGGTTGTCGTATCATTCTAACAAACCACTAGATGGAAAAGATTTCTCAGGTAAAAATTATTTGTGTCATGGAATATTTAATGATGACAATCTGCATTACATTCTTTCTTACCAAATAAGTAAAAGTATTTTAAAAGCTTCCAATGAACCAACTTTTGGTTTCTACTGACTCAGAGCTGGTTCTGTTATAGCCATTAAACCAAGATTACTCATAGCCCCCAAAATTATTTTCAATCTGGTATTTAGTACTGAAGTTAGAGCAATTATCAAAACTAGTTTTTACACAGAGCAGCGGGTTCCCTTTGGAAAACACATTCCCACTTATCAAAAAATGACGTTTTCTCAAGGGATTTGAACATCATGTCCCTAATCCCAGCCCTCCTCTTAAAGGGAATTTGGAAAGAGCCCCCTTTTTCATGTTGACAGGCTCCAGATTTGAATTAGTCATCAAAAGATTGATCACGATTAGCCAAATGCAAAAGACTCAGAGTATGAAATCATGAATTCTAACTACTAGAATTTGAGACTTCTTAAATTCACATTGGTGTCTTGGCAGTCAATTTATGATATGCATAAACAAGAACTCATTTTCCTGTAATTTGAATATGGCATTCATGCCAAAAAATCGTAGCATCAATTTTTGAAAGGCACTCTGGAACTAAATGAAATCTTTAAAATTCTTGGTTCAAGCTTAATAAAGTTACCAAAAGTGTCTCGCCTTTAAAAAGTTTGGCAATAAGTAATTTAAAATTTTGCATGTCCTGTGGTTTATAAATTTTGCTTCAAGAACTTTCTTCTAAGGAAATAGTTTTGTAAATAGAATTGAAATGGAAAATGTACAGGCTTTGTGAGCAGACAGACCTGGGTTTGGACACTGGCACCAATATTAATATGCACTTGTGTAACATCCTTTGTTTCCACGTTCGCCTCTGTAAGATAAAAATAACATCATACATCTTCCAGGATTGTTATGAGAATTAGGATGGTTAGAAATATAGTCCCTTAGGCAGGTGTATATGTGGTATATACACAAATGGAGTATTATTCAATCAGATAAAAGAATGAAGTATTGATACATGCTACAACACAGATGAACGTTGAAAACATTTTGCTAAGTGAGAGATGTCAGACACAACATCACATATTTATGACTCCATTTATATGAAACATCTAGAATAAGTAAAACTACAGAGACAGAAAGTAGATGAGTTGTTTCCATGACTGGGAGGAGAGAGGAATGGGAAGTGATTGCTTAATGGGTATGGGATTTCCTTCTGGGTTTTTTTTTTTTTTTTCAGCATAAAAGTATTTATTGTTTTTTTGCACCGCACCCAGTGCTCCATGCAATCCGTGCCCTCTACAATACCCACCACCTGATTCCCCCAACCTCCCACTTCAAACCCCTCAGATTGTTTTTCAGAGTTCATAGTATCTCATGGTTCACCTCCCCTTCCAATTTCCCTCAACTCCCTTCTCCTCTCTAACTCCACTTGTCCTCCATGCTATTTGTTATGCTCCACAAATAAGTGAAAGCATATGATAATTGACTCTGCTTGACTTATTTCACTCAGCATAATCTCTTCCAGTCCCGTCTCTGTTGCTACAAAAGTTGGGTATTCATTTTTTCTGATGGAGGCATAATACTCCATAGTGTATATGGACCACATCTTCCTTATCCATTTGTCTGTTGAAGGGCATCTTGGTTCTTTCCACAGTTTGGCGACCTTGGCCATTGCTGCTATGAACATTGGGGTACAGATGGCCCTTCTTTTCACTACATCTGTATCTTTGGGGTAAATACCCAGTAGTGCAATTGTAGGGTCATAGGGAAGCTCTATTTTTAATTTCTTGAGGAATCTCCACACTGTTCTCCAAAGTGGCTGCACCAACTTGCATTCCCACCAACAGTGTAAGAGGGTTCCCCTTCTGGGGCTTTAAGAGGGTTCTAGAATCGGACAATGGTAACGGTTGCACAGTATTGCAGATGTGCCTCAGGACACTGAGTTTACACTTTGAAATGCTAAAATGGTAAATTTTATGTTATGTGTATTTTGTTGCAGTAAAAAAAAAAAAATTGGTACCAGAAAAAAAAAATATTGCAACATTCTGTTCACAGTAAAATTGTACTTACAGACATCTGTATCTACACACACACACACACACATACACACACACAGGGATCTATACAACAAAATACTGGTGGTGGTTATCTCTGACATCAGGTAATCTGTATTTTTTTAATTTTAAAAGGTAATCTGTATTTTTTTAATTTTTAAAAATACATATGTATTATTCTTATAATAAATGAAGTTTAAGGGGGAGGACAAGGGGGCAAGGGGGGAATAAATGATTGGGATTAAGGAGTATTTGTCATGATGAGCACTGGGTGATGTATGGAAGTGTTGAATCACTCTATTGTACACCTGACACTAATATTACACTGTTCACTGTATGTTAACTAATTGGAATTGAAGTAAGAACTTAAAAAAAGAAATGAAGTTTAAGAACAATGACAATGAACAATGAGAAAATAAAAGTGCTGAATAAATAAGATGAAAGTAAACCCAAGACTGACTTGCACTGTATGTTTATAAAATAAAAATGTTCAGCATTATTTCATAATTGCTACCTGCCTGAACACAGCTCTGGACTGTGCTTGGCTGCATAGAGCCATTCTGCCTTGTGTACCAGAACTTATAAAGAACCAAATCCCTTCCTTCACATCTAATTTGCAAATCAGGAGAGTGGGCATAAGCCTGGAGAGTAAGCAGGAATAATGGCACATAAATCACAGCATGACAAGATAGCTATAACACTTACCATTATAGTATATATAACTATAAAAACCTCATTTAAAAAAATGTCCCTGTCCTCCTCCCTCCAAAGGAGAGCTCACATACCAGACAGTGAGGTTCCAAGCAAGATATTAGGCAACTCTACTTATAGCTGCCTTTATTTCTCTCAATAGCCCCATGAGAAAGAGATCCTTACTTGAATTTTACACACAATAAAATTTGGACTCAGGGTGAGTCCCTTCTTTGGGTTCAGAATGCTTAGCAAATCGTGGACCCAGAATTCAGGCCCTGGCGCGTGGGAGCCCACAGCTCATGCTCTGCCCACAGTGACATACAGCCTCTTACTATCAGATGGATGGGGAAGCAGATGCTGTAAGAGGTAACACCACTGGGCTGAGGTCACAGCAAATGTGTGTTGGACTTGAGATTTGATCCCAAGCTTCCCACTGGGTGAATTTCCATAAAACTCATCTGCCTCCCAGGCATTTCTCAAGGGTGCTGACTACATAGATGCCATTGCTTCAAGAGAGCCATCAGGAAGACCACAATGCAACACAACCTCAAAGAATTGGTGAAAAGATAACTGGCACTTTAGAATAAGTGTGTCTCATGTGCCAAGAGAATAATGGTTCAGCTAAGAATGAAGTTCTGACATGAAGTTATAAAATGTTCCAAGTTGAAGCAGATGCAAAAACTTGATTTCAAATGGTATGATGATGGAGGACAATGCTGATAGGAGATCTACATTAAAATTTGAGCTGTCATACAAAATGAATGAGCCCTCTTAAAGACAGAACAAGACAAAACTTGGTGTGAGCCTTGCAGGCAGATCCCACTGCCAGCCTGGTGAGCCATCCAGAGCCTCTGTTCTGAGGATGTAATCCATCTGTGAGCAGATTTTGATATACGAACCACATTCCCCCTTGGCCTCCACGGTAGGCAAAAGGTGACACTTATCTAGATAATGTTCTCTAAACACATTCATCGGAACGTTTTCAGGGTGGGACTTTTGAGCCTAAAGAGAAAACATTAATCATTTTTCTTCATTTGCAACCGTTCTAACATAGCCGACTATTCTCCCCAAGGAGCCTATCCTGGTTTCTATTTTGCACGCGCCCGCATGCTTCTGAATACCTTCCGAACCCTGCTCAGAGCCCATCTGGGGGGGCTCTGCAGAGCCACATGTCAACCAGGTGGCCTTCTTCACCCTCGCTGCCCCGTTGCAGGCCTTGGCACTAAAATTACATTCCGTTCCCACGTCTCTGACCGTATCGCCCCTTCTTTAAATAACCGACCTGCTCTTTTTCTTCAATCCATTCGAAATAAATTCAAATTCAGTGACTTGACCTCCCGATTCTTCCATGTGTCACTTCCCTGCTTCTGCCAGCCTGTGCCTCCTGTTCTTGTTTCATCTCACACCTCCCTTCCCTTTTGATCAGGGCCTCCCTGGGCTCCTTCTCGGCGGCTCTTGTAGTTTTGTGCTTGGGCTTTCTCATGTGCTTCCACTCCTGACAGCTCTTATGGAAAGAAACACTTTCCATCTCAGACGCCAGCCTCTCTCTCTACCTTACACTTGCAATTTCTCTAATGCTCACTTCCTTGGTGAAACCCTTCTACACGCTTTGCAGGTGGGGCCACCATCCTCTTGGAACCTCCTTGGGTTCCATTCCCTTACCCCTAACCTGTTCAATGGAACCCTGGAATTCAGTTAACCAAAGGGGGTTCCATACTGATTTGAGTAACTTCAACACACTTCCAAGCAAGGGAATGTAGGCCAGAGAAGCATGGCTTCCTCATTCATTCATTCATTCATTCTTCAACACATTTTCTGAGAAGTTATTATACATCAGACACTATGTTGGGTACTTTCTATGGGTGTGTGTATGTGATTATGATTATGTCATAAAGAGTCACAGCAGAGATTCTGAAACTTCCTTGTCTATGGCACTCTTATTGTCTCAGTATTATTTTCATGACATCCTTAGACTTGTAAAAATAATAACTAATAGTTCTTTGTTTAATTGAAAAATTAGATAAAAACAGCTTCATAAATGTTTATGGGTTAATGATTGAGTAGCCATTCAAGCAACATGTAAATGAAAAGAAAAATATTTTGTTTCATTTCTAAATAACCACGATTACTTATTAATGAGATGTATGTGCCTGTTGGGCACTGAACAAATTCTTATTCCTGGAATCAGATTGGACACTGCCTCATTCCCCATCCCTTACTGATCTCATGTTTACTTGCCTTTTGTGACAGTGAACAGTAATTTGAAGCTGAACTACTTGAGGCTGTAAGTTCATGTCATGTCTGATGCAATGTTGCTGTGTTTCTTTCAAAATTTAAAATATACCACAGGATGAGGTGCTTTGGTGTACAGTTTGGGAACCATGGGCACATGGCTTCTTTTCTCCTGGTCTTTATAGTCTGATAGAAAACAGAAGTCATATAAATAAGAGAGAATGGATTAGGTGCTATAAGAAAAGTCACCAGGTTAGACCAGATTTTCTCTTTGTGATTTTGTGGACAAACAGAGTGTCAAAATAAATTCTGGCGTATATGTGAGGTTGCTTATTTTTTATGTTACCAAAAAAGACTTTAAAATCAAAACATATATCACCACCTACTGTTATAATTACTTTAATTATTTTTTAAATCGAAGCTTAACTTATACATGGTAAAATGCATATATCTTAAGTGTTCAGTTTGGTGAAATTTTACCTATATAAACACCTATGTTACGATCACCCAGATCAAGAAATAGCAGCACTTAAGAGGTTCCCTCAGGCTCTTTCCTAGTGCATTTTTCAGTTAATACCTCAAAACCCTACTCCCCACCCCAACCCTCCACAGTGAGGTAACCACTATATTGATCTCTGTCCCTATCGACTAGTGTTCTCTGTTCTTGAATATCCTGTAAGCGGAATCATTCAGTGCACAAGCATTTTTCTCAGGAAAATTTCTGTGAGATTCATTCACATTGCTGTATGCATCAGTTATTGCTTCCTTTCTTTTGATAAATTATATTCCATTGTATGAATATACAGCACTATTTCTTATTTATTTTATTTTTCTTTTTTAGAGAGAGGGAAGGAGGGGTAGGGAGAGACAGAGGGAGAGAAAGAGAATCTTAAGCAGGCTCCACACCCAGAGTGGAGCGGGATGTGGGATTGATCTCATGACTTTGAGATCATAAACTGAGCTCAAATCAAGAGTTGGACGCTTAACCAACCGAGCCATCCAGGCACCCCACCTTTTCATTTTTTTAAATAAAACATTTCTCAAAATGGAAAAAAATCACCCTTTTTACTTTCTTTATAGATGTGTTGCATACGAATGCTTCCTTAAGCAATATATTATTTAGTTTTGCTTGCTTGTGAACTTTAGAAAATTGTATCATACAATTTTATAAGAATTGCATTTTTTTGCATTTCCTTTTTCACTTCACATTACCTTCTTAAGGGTCATCCATATTCAAAACAAGCCTATTGTTCATTCATTTTTAGTGTTGCATATTATTTCATTTAAGAAAATGTCACAATCTAGATTTATTCTCGTATTGGTGGTCATGGAGGGGTCATTTGCATCCTAAATAGTCAGAGACTATTTTTTTTTCATTGGGCAGTTTTAACTTTACAAATTAATATGAAACATTTGCCATAATTTTCAAGTCACCTTTCTCCTTTAAATATTTTTTTTAACCCCATCTCACTGGGGATTATTTCACGTTCCATCTACAAACCTAAAGCAGTCCTGGTGTACCTGTTAATGCAGTGTGTTCAAAATGGCTGGTCTTGGCTCATGGAGGACTCTCTCTCTGGTTACATGGCTAATGGTCACATGGTTCCAAATAGACACTGAACTTTCTATTAATAGTACCCAAACTCAAGAAATCTCACACAAGAGCTTGTCACGAAAAGAGAAATGCAGGTAGCAGGTGCCAAGTAAGAAACCTGCCATCTTTGTTGATGTCAAACACAGATCCCCTTAAGACCATAGTCATGGAGCACGGTAATGACCACCGGGAAAAGGTGGGATGATTTTTCATGTATAGGAGAAAAGTGTTAACAAATGGAACGAGCTCTGAAATTAAAGAAGTGTATATGCCTTCAAACCCTCTGGTTTCTTTAGTTAATGGGAGCGGTTTTGACTTTAGGCTTTACAAATTCTCCAACTAATCCCCAAAGGCTTACTGACAGAAAATAATAAGAGCTAAGCTAACCCAACTACTATTGAATGTTTCCCAAGTAACAGGCATTCACAGAGCTAAGAGCTTTACACGGTTTATCTCAGAGACAGCCACTGTCATTATCGGTCTCATTTTATGGATGAAGTGGAAATAATTTGCCCAAAGTCCCATAGCTAGTGTATAGCAATGTTGGGTTTAAATCCAGCTCATCCTGACTCCAGAGTTTGTATTCTTAGCCAGACACTACTGTGCCCCTGGGCACCAGCCTGCCCAGTTGCCAAGAAGTCTCTGTGTGCCGTCGATATTGTAGATAGGGGGGGTTGGAAACTGGGCAAGGCCATGTTCAGGGGACAGTTTGCCTCTCTTTGGTGTGATAGACCTCTGTTTCAGTGCTATGATGATCTCTTGACTTGTATTCAAACACTTTAGCTCAGGGACAAATTGCCAAAGCAGAGTATTTGAATATAGGTCACAGTTACAGAAAAATAAATTCTGGACATTCTATTAGGAGCTTTCACAAGTATTATTTTATTTAGTCACGACACCAATCCTGTGAGCGCAAGCATTAAATCCTTATTTTATGGCTGAGAAAACTGATGCTCAGATATATTACTTGAGGCACATGTTTCGAAGACAGGATTAAACCATGGTTCAGCATCTGTATCCAGGGCTTTTTCTATGAACCCACAAGGCCAGAGGAAATCCTTAGAACAGGATTCATTGCTTAACTAGCTCATCCTGAAATTCTGAACTCTTCCCAAAAGTTCAATATTTGGAACTCTTCACTCTGTTGGAGAGCAGGTTTTATTTACCCTTGTTTCCAAATCTGTATTTAGATTAACCTTAGGATCTGGCTAGATCTGGAAGAGGAAGAGGAGGACTCCCAGGTAAATCACGTGTGTCATATTTCTTAGGGTATCAGTGAGTTTGTATTGTCTTTCCTAAAAGATATCACCTCCCTGTTTTCTGCTAAGATTGAATGGGAAAATGCAAAAGGCCAAGGTTAACACTGGTTTACTGAGAACAATTTTGAGGGTACCTTTTGACTTTAAAACTACGACCAACAGTAATTAAATTAAGAAGACAAAATTTTAGAGTTTCATAGATCTGGGAAGTAACTTCCTACAAAACCTTTGAACTGAATTGCGAAGAGGGGCTGCTATTTTATACAACATGGCCCTGCCTTCTTCCACAGCTGACTGGACAAGGAGGGCACATGACTGGACCAATTAGACTTCCTTCTTTGGGAATTTATAATTGGGATTAAGAGAGATTCTCTCTCTCCTCACATGGTTGAACCTGCAATATCTACACTGTAGAGTCATGGGTAGGGTCCCTTCTTTTCTGTAGAAAAAGAGGATGAAGTAAATGTGTGTGTCTATCAGTCAGCCAAGTTCAGTCAGGAAAACAGAAGCCACACCAGATATTTTAACAAAAGATTAATATAGGCAGATCTTGTTTCATTGCACTTTGCAGATACTGCTGCCTTTTTTCATGAATTGAAGGTGTGTAGCAACCCTGCATGAAGCAAGTCTATTAGTGACATTTTTCTCCTTCTTTTTTTAAACTTAATTTTATTTATTTTTTTAGTTAATTTTTTCTATTTTCGTTCCAGTCTAGTTAATATGCCGTGCTATAGTCGTTGAAGGTGTACAGTAGAGTGATTCAACTCTTCCGTTTGTCACCTGGTGCTCATCACAAGTGCCCTTCCTTATCCCTATTCCCTATTCCACCAATCCTCCACCCTTATCCCCTCCGGGAACCAACAGTTTGTTCTCTATAGTTAAGACTCTGTTTCTTGATTGGTCTCTCTCTTTTTCTCTTTTTCTCATTTGTTATGCTTCTTAAATTCCACATGTGACTGAAATTATATGGTACTTGTCTTTCTCTAACTTATTTTCCTTAGCATTCTACTCTCTAGCTCCAACCGTGTCACCGCAAATGGCAAGATGTCATTCATTTTATGGATGAATAATATTCCATTGTACATATACACCACATCTTTATCCGTTCATCTATTGATGGACACTTGGGTTCTTTCCATAATTGTATTATCACCATTTTCCCAACAGTGTTTGCTCACTTTGTCTCTGTGTCACGTCTGAATAATTCTCCCAATATTTCAAAATTTCCTTTATTCTATTGGCTATGGTAATCTGTGATCAATAATTACAACTCACTGAAAGCAAATCATAGCATTTTTAGTAATAAAGTATTTTTTAAATTAAGGTAGGTACATTATTTTTTAGCATAATTCTATTGCACACTTAATAAACTATGTTATACTACAAATATAACTTTTATGTGCACTGGGAAACCAAAGAACTCATTTGATCTACTTTATTGCGGTATTTGCTTTATTATGGTAGGCTGCAACTGAAACTGCCAGATCTCCAAGGTGTGCCTGTAATGAGCATTGCCTAAAAGGTATCTGGAGGCTCTAGAGACAAAAAGGGAACTCTGAAATCAGACAAAGAGAATAATGTCAGGAAGCAGCTGACATCCTTAGGGCTGAGGGAACAAACGAAAGAAGTTGGAATTATCAGAACCTGCAGGTTGGGAAGAGCAGTGTACACAGCTGTGATTCGGACTTCTAAAGGGGGACTGTCCTGCTAGTGCTGGTACTCGCTGGGAGAGGGTGCTGAATGTTTGGCACTGATATCTCTGAGGGGTCCCCATGAGGCAGGTTACAGGTGTGCAAAACAAAGCTGGAAACTGGAATCAGTCAGTACTGCAACCAGTTGAGTGCTGGGGTAAAGACAGTTTGGGGCAGCAAGCCAAAGGGAAGGGCCAAGACTCCTCCCCTCCTCCAGCCGTGCAGACTCTAGCATCCCCTGCATTTGACAAAGCCTGACATGGAACCAAGTCAGCAAAACAGAAATGTGACTCACAGAGACCCAACCTGAGCATCACAAAGAAGAGGGGAGAGGAGAGGTTGGTGGCAGGAGATAAAAACTTAAAGGCCAGGACACATCAACCCTGAATCACCTCCTGGTCACTCCCCAGCTCTTGGCCCCAGGGTTTCTCAATCACAACACTGTTGACATTTGGGATCAGAAAATTCTTTCGTGTGGGGCTGTTATAGGCTCTGTAGGATGTTGACTGGCATCTCTGGTTTCTACCCACTAGATGCCAGTAGCACCTCCAAAGTTGTGACAACCAAAAATATTTCTAGACATTGCCAAATATCCCCCTGGAGGGAAAAACCACCCCTATTTGAGAACCACCAGGCTAAGTTCTTTCTTGTGCTCTGTGGGGCATCTCCTCCTTTTAACAATTCTTCTTTTTCCCTTAAGCTATTTTGATTTACTTATTACCTGCACCACGGGGAGCCCTTAAAGCTATCCTGACATGTATTGAGCTCTCTGAATATGTCCCATGCCCTGTGCTAAGCACAATAGGCACCACCTACTTTTAAGATCCCCAAAATCATGTGAGGTAAGTATAAGTTTTTGTACTCATTTCACAGAAGAAGATAGTAAGGATCTGAGAGGAAATTTGCCCCAGTCAGAGTGAGGTAGGTAGTTTGTGACCATGAGACTCTATCACACAGTGTGTTGTCACTCACCTGTGTGACAGGGAGCCACAGTCTTGCTGCAGGCCTATTGCTAATATTGGCCTGAACCATGTGAAACTGTCACTTGTAGGGTCCTGAAGAAGTCAGGCATCAGCAATGTCATCTGGTTCAAATGAGTATCTCCTACCTCGTGCTAGGAAATCCCATGCCCGTCTATAGATCTTACCTGTCCTTCAGTTTGATTTCCATTCCTTCCTCCTTTGGGGGAACTTCCTGCAGCGCTCTCCTGCTGAGGGTGATGCGCTAGTTTGTTAGTTTGTTATGGCTGCCTTGACAAAGGGCCACTGGCTAGGCGGCTTAAACAATAGAATTTTATGTTCTCATGTTGTAGAGGCTGGAGGTCTGAGAACAAGAAGTCAGCTGGGTTGGTTCTTCTGAGGCTTCGCTCTCTCTCTTTGGTTTGTAGGTAGCTGTCCTCCTGCTCCCTGTGCCCCCCACCTCCAACCCATATCTTCACATGGCCTTTTCCCTGTGCCTGCTTGTCTGTGCCCTAATTTCCTCTTCTTACTGGATGACAGCCCACCTGTATGACCTCATTTTGCCTGAATCACCTCTTTAAAGGCCTTATCACCAAATAGAGTCACATTCTGAGATACAGGGATGTAAAGGCTTCAACAAATGAACTTGGGGTGAGACACAACTCAGCCCATAAACAGAGCTCTCCCTCCTGGAACCACCTCCCACTCACTGTCTGTGAGACTCACTCATCTCTCAAGTGTGTCTATCTTATGTGGCCTTATGTTTTGCTTCACATATGTGCATCGCTGGCCCCTTCAAGAAGTCCATATGCTTATGAAAAGCACTTCTTCCCCCAAACCCACTACTGTTTTGGGCATGTATCATTAAAATATTATACCAAGTCATCATAGTTTGAATATTCATGCATATTAAAGCAGGAACACTGACAGTAGAAAGTCCAAAAATTTCTTCCAGCCTAAAGATCCTATGGCTCACTGCTCTTTAAAACCAATTTTTATGCAGTTAAAACACACTTTGAGGTCTCTTAAAAATCTTTATTATTACCTTAATTTTCTTCATGATGAGCCAGCACCAATGCTATCAAGAACTGAGCTTTAAAAACACTTGAAACTGATTTTCCCGGCTGGAGGCCCTTCAGATTTTCAGTTCGAACTGCTGATGAAGTAAACATGGGCTCCAAGACTGAGTGAAGGGAAAGAAAAATATCAAGACCCAAACAGAATATGTAAATATGTAAATATGTCTGCAAGCCCCAACCCACAGGCCAGCTAAAAATAGAGTTCCAGCATGACCACTCTCTTACCTCAGCAAGAGTGACTTTGAAGAGTGGCTGATGGATGTCATGGCTTGGAAAGGAAGTACAAGTTTATGGAATAAATGTAAATATATTCATTTGAAGGAGTTCTTTTCAGATTCACATTGGCTTTTGGCTCTGGTCCATCACATGTCTGGACACAGAAGGATTTAGGGCTCTGTGCTCAGAACAGTCATTGTTTCTTCTACAACATGCAAAAATGTCCGACTTATCACATTTTTATTTGACTGGAGAATATGATGAGCAGCCCGCAAACCATTTCCCTGATGAATTGCCCCTGTGTGTGGTTTTATTAACCATATTTTTGCATTTGTTCATTTGCCTTCTTTCAGCAAGTATTTATTGGGTGCCTGCTCTGTGGTGGTTTATGACAGGACTCGCCTGCCCTGTGCTGTTGTCAGCTACTTTGGGTCTAGGGTGAGCCACAAGATGTAGGGAGGCTATAGGAGTGGTGGTTAAAAGTGGATGCTGAGGTCAGATGACCTGGACTCCCAACTGACTCCAAACCCTGTGGGTTCTGTGGCTGTACCTTGCCTGTACCTCATTTGCAACACAGGGATAACAACTTGACTTACCACATGGGTTGTTGTGACAATAAATTTATGTAAGGCATATGAATTACTCTTTGTCATTCCTGGCACATTGCAAGAACTAAGAACTGATTAACTGCTATTGCTATAACTGTTCATCCATAATATTTTGGAATTTATTTTGTTGGTATTTTCTGTTACTCCCCCTCTTTTCCTCTAGGACATTGCCATGACAAACCACTACTATGGGGAGAAGTTGCAGCAGTGGAAGGAAGTGAAAAGACTTTGAGGCAGAAAGAGCTTGTGGTGGGTTAAACAGCCTTCCACCTTGTGAGAGGAAACTCTCACGTCAGTGTGGGGAAAGGTGGCCAAGACATTCTCAGAGCCTGAGAAAGAGGGATGCTTGTGGTTGGGGTAAAAGGGGGGGGGACAATCCAGAGGGTATGATGCGCAACAGGAAAACACAATTGATTTAGGGGATACTTAAGAGCAGCTACCACATGCCCTACACGGGCTGGAAATAGACAAGGTCTTGGTCAGCCTCTCAAATCTTCCTGTGGCAGAGCAGGGTGGGTGGGCTGGGAGAGAAGAATTAATCTTTGTGCAAAACACTAGCTTTGAAGACACAGAAAATCTGACTTCTAGGAGCCTTCCAGACAAGACTCTTGGGACCATTGTGCTGGGACATTACGGACAGTAATGGAAGGTGTGATACTCCCTTCCCCGCCCAACAACCCAATACCTCAGCACAAAATAGGACCCCAAGAACCTAGATGCAGTCATGGTTGGGGGAAGACGGAAATGAGTTGGGGGATCTTGCAACACTTATCATCACCATGAAAAGTTTTGAGGGCGGAGACTTTTACTATATATCCATAGTGTGCAACAAGGGCCTGGTGCATTATTAGGTGCTCGATAAAATTTATACTTTAATAGCAGATACTGAATTAGATGCTAGAGCTCTATAGATAAGAAGTCACAATCCTTTTTCTCCAGGAACTAACTCTCTCTCTCTCTCTCTCTCTCTCTCTCACACACACACACACACACACACACACACACTATGGCAAAGGTCTAAGAGAAGTTCAATGAAAGCACAGTGGAAAGAGCCCCCAGACCTGATAACAAATCTTCACAGAGGGGGAGATGTTGCCCCTAACCTATGCAAGGACATCCCCACCAGAAAGAGTAAGTGCAAAGTCAGGGGCAGCGTGGTATGCTTTGAGGGGTGACTGCGGATCAGACAGAACCAAAGCCAGATGACATTTCACTTGCTGCCAGCGTGAAGCAGACACAGCAAAGAGCGCAGATGCCCCAGAGGGCTCTTCAGAGCAGGTTCCCACTCCGTTAAAATTTAAAGCCTTCTGTAAAGTCCCTGACTTTTCAGGCAGGTCCCTTCTAAAACAAGGGATTTTCTCAACAAATGACTTTGGAAGCAGGAAGGACCGATAGCCTGGAGCCTGGACAAACAGATGTCCGTTCTAGCTCTACCACTTACTAGCTATGTGATGCTGACCAAGTGATTTAATCTCCTCCTGCCTCTGAGAGAGATCATTCATCTATTACCTGAGACTGAACAGGAAAACTGCAAGGCTGGCCTGAGATTTCATCATGGTGTTGTTCAGAGTGGGTCTGAAAAGCGGGTTTGGAGAGGCAGTGGAGGGATGGAGTAGAATAAAAAGGGCCCCACCGAGTTGGACATGCTCACCCAACCAGTTAGAATAAGTCCATAAGTCTTAAGGCAGGAAAATACAGAACGTGCTAGAGAAGCTGAAGGCAGACCAACGAGATTGATGAACTAATATTTATTGAATTACTTTGTAGCAGGCATTATTAGGGAGGATTGAGAAATATAGACGCTCAAGCCAGTTAAAATTCTTAAGAAAACTCGAAGTCATCCATGGGAAAAAAAGTCTATGGAAACAAACAGCGATGTTGCAACAGGCTGCGTGTGTACCAAAGATTTTGAGAACAGTGAGATGGGAATATTCCGCTCATCTGCCTTAGGGGAACCGGAGACAGGGAACCATGTTGAGGAGGTGACATTTGGATTGGGTCTTGAGGACTCTTTCACAGATATGAAATAAAGAAAGAGGCAGAGAAGACAGTTTACAATCAAGTGTTAAATTATATTTTAGTGGATATTTAGCCCTAAGGTATGACAGTAATCTGATAAAACATAAGTGATTCATCATTTGGAATAAATTTCTGTATATCATGGCTTTTTTTTTCTTCTTTGTTTTTCCCCCACATTTTTTTTTTTTTTTTGTAGAAAATTGTTTTCTGGTGTTCAGTGGGCATTTGTTCTCTGCCTCAGTGAAGAATATTACATGCTGTCTTCTGTCCAAATTAGGAAATCTGAATCTAGCTCTTGGTTCCAGTTGGGAGCTGGTAGAATAGAATAGAAATAGCAGTAGAAGCTGCTAGAAGAAGTGGAGAAAGATCAGAGGAAGTTCTTTGGGCTTGTAGTCTGGGCAAAAAGTGTTTCAGAGAATTCCCATCACCTCAGTGCCGGACCCTCACCAAACCCTTCCATCTGTCAGTCATTCAACAGTAGGGGGAGGAAGAGCAAAGGGGGAAAGGGGGAGAAGAGAGATTTAGGCAGGTATGGTGGGTGGTTGTTGGGTGGCTAGATCTGGGGCCAGCCAGTCTGGGCTCAAATACTGCCTTTGCTCTTTACCAGTTATGTGACCTTAGGTAGACTACTTCCTAACTGTTCTAACTCCCTCCTCTTCTGGATAATGGTGACAGTAACTGAATCTACAGCTGAGTCTTGAGGCAAGATTAAACAGATCATACACCCAAAATGAATATAACAGAACCTGGAATACACATTGGACACACTACTTAGTAGCCATCGCCATTTGACCACTCAGCACCCTCCCGACCACCTTCCTGGCTGAAGGGAGTTGGGCAGGACCAGAGGATTATCTGTGGTATCACCTGAACCCACTGGCCTCTGTAACTGGCTGGGGGATGGACTTCTAACACAAATGGCCCAGGCTCCTTAACAAGGTCTTCCTACTGTACTGAGCTCTCATCTTCTACCTCAAACTAATGTATTTCAGGGATGGACAGCTGCTGTGTCCCTCCCAATGGAGATGGAGAAGGCCTGTCTCGGATTGCAGCAGGTG
The DNA here is from genome assembly GCF_011764305.1 of Mustela putorius furo. Lineage (NCBI taxonomy): Eukaryota > Metazoa > Chordata > Mammalia > Carnivora > Mustelidae > Mustela > Mustela putorius. The sequence goes on from NW_025421341.1 coordinate 27,379,382, forward strand.
AGGCCTGTAGAACAAGCAGAATAAGGTAGCATATGCTGTATCCAGATCTGGAGGTCTGTTGGGACTCCATAGGTTCTCAGCATTTCTTTGTATTTGGAGTTTTATCCCCATAATTCTTAGAAAAAACTCCCTTGTTGCTATAGCCACCATAAACGTGGAGGAAGTCAGACCTGAGGAGTCTTGGCTAATGTACAGGGACAAAGGAAGGAACCAAGAGAGACAGGAGAAGTCCCCAACTAGCTTGACTTTGTTTAGAGGAAGACCGGGTAAGTGAAGCCCCCATAATGGGGAGTGAAGCAGCAGTCCCAAACCTCCCCTGCTGATTACCAAAGAGACCAAGAGGTTGAGGTTGCTGGCTAGCTTTCCATAAAGGGCTCATAAGACTGTTCTACTTTAAGCTTTTCAGAGTGAAAGAGTCTATATTTAATCCTGGATTTAGAATTTCTGTCCCAGGAAGTCTTTCTCTATTGCTGTGTGGTCCTTGGACTACTTGTTCTGAGGACTAAAGTTGGTTGTGGTCATGATGTAGTTTTCCTGATGAATTAAATATAGAACAATGATCTCATGGCCCCTATATTTTGGTCATAGTTAAATCTTGATTCATTCAGTTCATGCTGTGTGTATCAAATGTATTATGCAAAAGCAGAGTGAAGTATTAGAATAATTCTTGAGACAACTGATGTTATCCATTACACTTTCTTTAAAAAAAAAAAAAAAACTAGTCGAGAGGTAGTTTCTGTTAATATCCCTTGCTAACTTAGTCTCATATGCCTTGTCTCTTGAAATGAAGAAACACACTTGCAGTATCAAGACTTGTTTTTTTATAGGACATCAGGTTCTTTTTGCTCAATCTTCCTTAAGTCAGGAAACTCTGGTCACCAAAAGGACAAATGATTTCAGCCCACAAGAGGCTTAATCAAGCACACCAACTTACCAATGACTGAACCTCCCTAAAGACATGCACTCCAGGCTCAGGAGAGAGGCAGGCATCACAGTGCCCAGCAGTGAGTGCTGCAGAGGGAAAATGGAGTTTGTAGAAGCTGAACAAAGCCATTAAGCCCATCTATCATCTGCAATTAGGCCAAAGGAAATAGGTATTTAGTCTGGCCATCTATTCAACTATCAGGTTGAGTTTTGTAAGGGCATAACATAGGTGGCTTTCTCAGCAGTGTAATTTTGTTAAAAGCTTTTATTTATTTATTTATCTGAGATAGAGAGAGCATGAGCAGGGAGCAGAGGCAGAGGGAGAAGCAGGCTCTCCACTGAGCAGGGAGCCCGATGTGGGGCTCAATCCCAGGACCCCGATGACTGAGCTCAAGGCAGATGCTTAACCAACTAAGCCAAGCAGGCACCCCATCTGCAATGTAATTTTTTTTAATTTTTATTTTTAAAATTTTAAATAAACATATAATGTGTTTTTATCCCCAGGAGTACAGGTCTGTGACTTGCCAGGTTGCAATGTAATTTTTAAAATTAAAAAGAGGTACCATTCTCATGTGATTAGAACTATGAGAAAGAAAGAAAGAAAGAAAGAAAGAAAGAAAGAAAAGAAGAAAGAAAGAAAGAAACTACTTCTGTTATGTTGGCATCCTCTCATAAGGATCCTCTCATAAGTTAAATTACTTCAGGACTAAAATTAATTACTTCAAGACTAAAAATATGAGTTTCATCCATGCAGGGAAGTAACCATGTAGTGATGGAGGTTTTAACCTGTTAATGACTAATTTTTTAGTTTTAAGGGTGAAAATAAGGCTAATTTGTTGAAAATAAAGATTTGAGTAAAGCAAAAGGAAGCTTTGTTTCTCTCTGTTGCATTAGACCCTCCCTGTCTGGGAGGAGGGCGAGAGCCCCTGCTGGTTTGGCCACTGTCGCAGGCAGATACACTGAGAGGTGAGAGGAAGGGGCAGGAGGCCAAGGGCAGCCTGGCTTGGATTTGGATGAAGGAGATAAGGAGCATTTGAGAGAGGGAAGAGATCGGGGGCAGCTGCTCTGTTTGAAGAAAGAGCTGATGTTGAGTTTTGTTGTATGTACTGGGTGGGATTTCCTTGGCTGTTTCTTGGAGACTTCTCTAAAGATGTTATCACGTTGTCTGTGTATCAGTGCTCTGTTGGGTGCCAAGATGGGCCCCGAGGGGTCTGGTTTTGTCCACTGACACTTGCACTTCCAATATTTTGATCGATTATACAGATTACACGATTACATGATATTCGAATTCCCTCGTATTCAACTGTCATCATTATTAGTCATTTCTCAGAATACATCTGCATGATGTTGTACAGAACACCATCTCAGATAAATCTGAAAACATATGACAACTTCATTTCTTTTTTTTAAAGATTTTATTTATTATTGATTTGACAGAGAGAGAGAGAGAGCACAAGTAGCTGGAGTGGCACGCAGACAGAGAGGGAGAAGCAGACTCCCTGTTGAGCGGGGAACCCGATGCAGGACTTGATCCCAGGACCCTGGAACCATGACGTGAACAGACGCTTAACCCACTTAACCCACTGAATCACCCAGGTGCTCCAACAACCATTTCAAATATTGCCTGCCCTGGTCCGGGAAACCAGATACAAACTCAGACATGCCTGGTGTTACTCTAAGTCATCTTCATAGGCTAATTAACAATGTCTTTCTGGAAACCAAAGCTGAATTGTCAGCTGAGAGTTTGCTTTAAAATGAAAGAGACTACTTTGATTGTTCAAAACCTGGAAACTTGATACACCTAACACTGAAGTGTGATCAAGTAAATTTGTTCAGCAAAGGAAGAAGGCCAAAGAGAACTAGAAATGAAAAGACCAAATCCATATCCACAGTAACTGGTATAAATGCCCAGGCTGCTGCTTTTCATCTAAATTCATTTCCTTCAAGCTCATGACCATGTATGCTGGGCTTTAGTATTTATTTTGACTTTGTCTTTTATCCAGGTCATATATTTTAATCCCCGAGCATATCACACATACTGAGGAAAGACCAGAGGAGAATTGTTAAATGTTAGGACTTTTAAAGCTAATAGAATTATGTTATTATATTGAAACTACCAAAAAGTTATTATGAGATTTAAAATATGGGCAATTTTAATGCTTTCATACTTGCAGTTGTGGGATTCAGACATCAATGATGTGAAATACACTGTGTAAACTGCATTTCAGCCCATTGGGCATGAGAACAAATTTGCCTGGGAAGGAGAAGCTCAGTTGTTTGGGAAGGAGGGTTCGAGTGGGCTAAGGAGAGCTTTGGCGAAAGCTCCAGTCCATGCTCAACAAGTGGAAACCCCTGGAGACAAAGTAAGTCTTGGAGGATGTTTATCATGGGGTCACCCATGGTTTGAGGACAGTGAGATAAATCGCTGATTTTTATCAACAAAAGAGAATATCTGGCCTCATTTCCCGAGTTTAAAAGTAGATGTGTGTAAACATGGCCTGAGACAGTTAAATTGTTAAATTGTTAAAATGCAGATTCCCAGGTGGCAGCCACCCATCCACCCTGGGACTCTAATCCAGTCAATTTTAGGTGGCTTCAAATAATCTACATTCAAAACAAGCATCCCCATCCCCCACCCATTACATTGCGGTGAGGCAGGGACTCTGAGGCTACACTTCAGGAGACACTGAATTCTTTCATAAAGGCCACACAATGGAACTGATGTCTGGATTGGTCATATAAAAATGGATTATTTTATGGTTACACGCGTTAGCCATTCTAATGATTTAGCTCTTCCACACTTGATCAGTGGGTGACAGAATAGAAAAAAAGGATGGTGTGAAGGAGATTCGCTATGACATGGGGCCTCAAGACACTGTGTTAATGACCCTAAAATATCATTAGGGGTTCTGGAGGGCAACTAACTGTTTGATTTCCCAAAGTAGATTTTTTTTCTACTTCTCTTTCTAGTGCCCAGAGAGGTCCATGGGATCCGTCTCTTCACAGGTCTTGCATCTTAAAAAAAAAAAAAAAAATCTATGCTCGGTACCCTGCCCCCATGATCTGCCTCATTCTTTTTCCTGTTCTGCACTGAGAATGTGGTGTGTCCTTGCCTCGAAGCACCGTCTTTCCTGTCTCTTCTGTAATACGTGTCATTTCCCTTCAAGTGAGGTCTGGCTTCCCCACCTTCCAAACCTCCTCCTCTGAGTTGTCATTTCAGAAAACACACCAGCGCTGCCTTCTTACAAAATTATTCAGAACAATGTTCTGTTGACATCAAAGGATGTTCCGTCTTTCCCTGTGAGCTTTAAATCCACTGAGGATGAATTTAATACTTATTTTTGGCTTATTACACTGAAAGAAGGAAACAAAGACAGTGTGGCGAAATGGCAGGGAGCCTCTCTGATCAATTAGTTGTTTGTGAGTTAAACGCATTTCTTCGTCTAAAAGGGTAAAAGGACCTGGAGCCCCTTATGAGATGACGGGCATTGAATCCCCTTGGGCACTCTGACCACAAACATGTTCTAATCATCTATTTCTGTGACAGTGAGTTGAAGAATCTTTGCTTTATTGTAAAAACAACTGGCTGGAGCCACTGAATTCCCACCAATCACTCTGGAGCTAAGTAAGCTGACCAAGGGTGTCCTCAAGGCCAGTGACCCAGCCAACTCTTAAATCCTGAAGTTTTCTGGTAGCTCGTACACCAATTCATAAGACCTTCTCATCTCATCTTGCGAAGACACACACACACACACACACACACACACACACACACACAGATTTTTTTTTTTTTTTAAGAGCATCTCTGAACTCTAAGAAGGTCATTTCCATTAAGTGTTTAAGATCTTGCCTATATCACCAGTGAGAAAATCCCATCTTTGTCCCATTTGGAGATAAGTTTTTACATCAGCAAATTATTAAGTTAGCTTGTTTCTACCATAATGGGACACAGCAGCAAATAAAAAAACCAATGATGAGAATAAGAAAGCAAAAGCCATATTTTAAGAGTACTTTCAGAATACTGTAATTTATGTAGAAATCAACCCAAAATGAGAAAATATCCAAGTTTGGCAACCTACTTAGAAAGTCGATAATACTTAAGTCTCAGCTTTCCCAAATATCATTTTATTTTGATATTAAGAAACTGAAGTTTTAAAAGTGATATGTATGTCATTTTACCATATATGTAATCTATGTCTTTGGGGCCATTCTTCCTGAGTTCCTGGCTACACACTAAAGGCTGTGCAATCTTAGATGAGTTACTCTCTGTGCCTCCCTTTCTTTTCTCTGTAAGATACCTACTTTATAGAATAGTTATGAGAAATAAATGAGCTAATTTATGTACAATGCCTGGTACCAAGATTATTTTGTGTTAATGGTGTGGCGATAAGGTACAGAGGAAGATGGAAGCTCCGCCCTCTTGTTAACTAGTCACATAATAATTATTTTGCTGTGACAGAAGAATGTCTTATGGAGTGCTGTGAATATGGTCAATGAAGGGACCATGGGGAGACAAGAAAGATGTTTCCAGTGAGGTGATTTTAGACTGAGTCTTAAGGAAAAGCATAAAGATTTCCCCAAGGAGAAGGATCAGCCTATGGGAAAGGGTTTGGTACACCAAGAAAGCAGTATGGAATGAGAGAAGGAGAGAGGCGTGGTCATGTGGAAGAACCACCCTCTACCTGTAGGATTTTAGGGGATGAACCTTGTCCAGTTCAAAAAAGAAGTTTTGTCTTGTAGCCCAGGATCAGGATGGGAGCAAACTCCTACAGCCAAATAACCTCAAACTTGAGTGCAGAGAACAAATAGAAATAGGAAAGTCAATAAGATCTTTGGGAGGACATTAATCTTCACTGGCAGAGTGTTTTCTTGAGATATTTTGGTTTTTTGTTTCTGTTTTTACTTGTTTTTGGTGTGTCTGTTTTGTAGATTCATGGAAAAAACTACAAGATGCAATCTAGATGTTCTTCCTTCCCCTTCGAGGATCTGAAGCTGATCTTTCCCTGCACCCAGGCGCAGAAAAGCCAATGGTGCTCACTCACTGCAGTCCCTGGAAGTCTCCAAAAATAGACCCAAGGACACAAGACCTGCTGATTCCTGAGAGATGATGACATTCCAAGAAAATGAGGGGGCAGAGATTTCAGGAAGAGAGAAAGGTATAGCAGAGAAGCAGATGAAGAGGGAACAAGGAATGTGCTAGAGCTTGTATGGGGGCTACACTCTGGAGGTCTGGGCAGGGTGTCACCCTGCTTTTTGATTGGACTATGGGAGTGAGGAACCTGGAGAAGAAGAGTAAGTCAGAAATTTCAGTATACTAACATCTTTCCCCAGTGATGACTATATTTGGGTTTGTTACCGAAGTCCTTGTGTGATGAATGGATTTGACTTTTCCAGGTTCTTGCTTCTAGAACAGAGGCCCAAGGAGATATCCAGTATAGAGAAGAGAATCATCATGGGCAAGAACAAGAGACAGTTTTGTGATGAGCTGTATCAGAGGAAAGGGGTCCATCTGTGGACAGTACTTGGCTGGGATAAACTTGCTTACTCCCAAATGTCCCAAATGTGAATGTGTCTTATAGGGTTCTACATGGTCATCCTTCTGCTTACCATTCCACCCTCTTGGCTATCTTCTATCCCTTAAATTCATGATGTTCTGTTTGTCACAGGACCTTTGCATCTAGTGTTTGATCTGGCTGGAATACTACTCCATCCATTTATCATCTATCTATAGTTAACTCCTACCTATTAACTATCTATAGTTAATTATCCAGAATTAATTCAGACTTTCTAAAATCTCAGCTCAAATTTCTCTCACTCCCAGCAGAGTCATCTGACCTTAACTGATCAATCCTCTTCTGCGGCTAGACATCTCTTTCTATAGACATTCATCACTGTTATCATTTCATAGTGTTCATGGGATCGTTTGGTTACTGTCCCTTTCTTCCATAAGACTCTAAGTTCTCTGAGGGCAAGAACCACACTTGTTCTTTATGCAAACTGTATATCTTCTGCAGCAGAGCCCAGTGTCTGGCATTTAGTCCTGATTTCAGTAAGTACTTACCTCATGGATGAGAAGAGTGGTCTTCACTGCCCAGCGTTGTGAGGTGGTATGTGTGTGTGAGAGTGCAGCTAGGCAAGGCGTTGGGCCCTGTGGTGAGTGCCGTCATATCGGAGTCACAAGACTGGCACTTCTCCTGGCCTCCTGCTGGTGGTGGGAGTGCCCAGAGGGATGGGAGCCAGGCTCCAAAAACCCCAATGTCTCTTTAAGTGATTTACTTATCCCTTTAAAAAAAAAAAAGAAGAAGAAGAAGAACCCATTCTGAGGCAATTTTAGCAGCTGATTATTGTGGTTTGGCTGTGGTTCAATAATTTTTCTGAAAGACAAGGGCTCTGGGCCATTTCCCTATGAAGAGGCAATCCCATGCCTCTTGGATAAGAGCACATTGTCTATTCACAAGGGGCCTTCAGAGCTCCAGTTCTTGGGGGAGAGTCCAGGAGATGAAACAGCTGCAGACTCAGTGCTCTCAGGGTGCCAAAGGTCAAAGGTCAGGATCACTTTTTGTTGAGGGATACCTCAACCCATGAAGTCTAGCCAAGTAATTGTCCCCTTCCCAACTCCTAACCCCAACTTCCTGCTCAGGCTGTGGGTGCCGCTTGTTTCCAAGTTTGCACATGGTACAACTTATGACACAAATGCACGTGAGCTTGGAGCTCTCTCATCTCTCAGTGTGACTTGGGCGAGGGGCTCACCTTGCTCAGTGACCAGTGAACTTTGGGCTCCATTCAATATGTGCTGCTTAGTGCACAAAGGGCAACTGTCTTGGAGAAACAGTCTGTTCTTCTACCAGGAACCTGAGTTTTCTATAAGCAGGATTCTGTCATTTCCAGTTTTCTGTGTTGAGTCACCACACAAATAGGACACCAACCATACCAGGTACTTACAGCATTGCTGGGCAGGACCCCATTCTCCACTGGGTCCCCCTAAGCTTTTTGATCAAATAACTGGACTCCAAGGTGGTACACAGTAATCGTGAAGAACTAATTCACTCACAGGAGAAAAAAATGAGTCATTGCTATCTGAATTATCCCTTACCCAGCAGGGCCTCCAAATAAGAGGCAACATTGAAAGCAAATGTGGTGCATGATGTGGAGAGGTGTAACCTCTAAGAAAAGCCATTTTCTCTGTAGGAGCTGGCAACAGACTCTCTCTGGCCTCCAGAAAACCATGGCAGAGAGACATAGATTCTGACACAAATGACAGCTTTCTGGTTGGCTTTCCAGGGGGTCATCTGTCAAAAGGCGGTGGGCCAAATGAATTCTTTATAAAAAGCAAAGTAGATGAAATGAGATACCTACACCCTGAGCCACCTTGTTGCAGAACTCTCCATTCACGCAAAGAGAGGACAGTTTATTTTATTCATTCATTCACTCACACATTCATTCATTCTCTTATTCAATGGTAATTCATTGAGTGACCAAAATTGCATGGAGCACTATGCCAGGTACAAGATATATTAGGCAGAGCTTTTCCACTCCTCCACACTCGCTTTTCCCAGTCATTTCAGATTTGTTCACATTATTGATGAGTTTGAGACTAAAATTAATAACTTTTCTAATTTATTCTGAGAATAACCAAGATTAATGAAAAGAGAGAGTAATGAAAGAGGAAGTGTGAAAGAGAAAACTGGATGGTTATTTGAATAGTAAGACTTTAGTTTCTTCATCTGTAAAATGTGGAGATCAGTTACACTTATGAACACCTATTCTGTTTTGTATACATGAAGTGAAACTAAAATTTTTTAGGAGATCTGATTGATCACTCTTCCAGCTTTTACTGTTTTGTGATCATTTACCCCAAAGCTTAATGACTTAAAAGAATGAGCACTTTATTCTATCTCACAATTTTATCAAGCAGGAACTCACACAAGGCTGACTGGGGTATATCTCCTCACCACATAACATTGACAAAATCCACTCAGTTTTATTTAATCGGCAGATGCGCCAGTCTGGAAGCACCAAGGTAGAAATGCCATGTCTGGTGCTTTAGGATGCCCAGAGGGTCTACACTTCGAAATGGTCATCAGAGGACCCAAACTTTGCTATTCCAACATGGCAGTTGTAAGTAATTTGACCTCTTCCGTGGTAGCTTAACACTCCCACAGTGTTACAAGACACAGAAGATAGATGTCCTAACTCAAGGCTTCTTTTGAGTTAGACTCGAAGCCCCAGAACACCACTTCTGCCATATTTTATTATTCAAACAACTTACTAGAGCCTGCCCAGATTCAAGGAGAGGGAAGAAGTAGACTCAGACTCTCATTAGAATTGCATGAATCACATGAATGAAAGTCCTTGATGACAGCCCTCTTGGAGGTCAGCTACTGTAGTCACCATGAGAATTTAATGTTAGTGGGCTTTAGACCTGGCAATTAATAGTGCTAAATTCCTTAGGATCTTTGATTTTTTTCTTGTCTTCCTGTAAACTGGTTCCTGAAGAAGTTAGATAAGATGACTTCATATTATGAGTGATTTTTAAAATCTGATTTAAAAATACTTAGACAAACTTCAAGTTGACTAATAAAGATCTAAGAAAATTAAGAGAAGTGCAGAAGACACATAAGACATGAGAAATTTGAGAGGCAGGGCAGGGGGTTGTGGGAGGTAGTGAAGGAAAAAATGAAACAAGATGGAATTAGGAAGGAGACAAACCATAAGAGACCCTTAATCTCATGAAACAAACTGAGGATTCCTGGGGGATGAGGATAGAGATAGGGTGGCTGGGTTATGGACATGGGGGAGGGTATGTACTATGGTGAGTACTGTGAAATGTGTAAGTCTGATGATTCACAGACCTGTACCCCTGGGGCAAATAATACATTATATGTTAATCAAAAAAAAAAAATGGACCACATCTTCCTTATCCATTCGTCCGTTGAAGGGCATCTTGGTTCTTTCCACAGTTTGGTGACTGTGGCCATTGTTGCTATAAACATTGGGGTACAGATGGCCCTTCTTTTCACGACATCTGTATCTTTGGGGTAAATACCCAGGAGTGCAATGGCAGGGTCATAGGGAATTTCTATTTTTGATTTCTCGAGGAATCTCCACACTGTTCTCCAAAGAGGCTGCACCAACTTGCATTCCCACCAACAGTGGAAGAGGGTTCCCCTTTCTCCACATCCTCTCCAACACATGTTGTTTCCTGTCTTGCTAATTTTGGCCATTCTAACTGGTGTAAGGTGATATCTCAATGCGGTTTTAATTTGAATCTCTCTGATGGCTAGTGATGATGAACATTTTTTCATGTGTCTCATAGCCATTTGTATGTCTTTATTGGAGAAGTGTCTGTCCATATCTTCTGCCCATTTTTTGATATGATTGTCTGTTTTGTGTGTGTTGAGTTTGAGGAGTTCATTATAGATCCTGGATATCAATCTTTTGTCTGTAGTGTCATTTGCAAATATCTTCTCCCATTCCGTGGGTTGCTTCTTTGTTTTCTTGACTGTTTCCTTAGCTGTGCAGAAGCTTTTGATTTTGATGAAGTCCCAAAAGTTCATCTTCGCTTTTGTTTCCTTTGCCTTTGGAGACATATCTTGAAAGAAGTTGCTGTGGCTGATAACGAAAAGATTACTGCCTATGTTCTCCTCTAGGATTCTGGTGGATTCCTGTCTCACGTTGAGGTCTGTTATCCATTTTGAGTTTATCTTTGTGTATGGTGTAAGAGAATGGTCGAGTTTCATTCTTCTACATATAGCTTCCCAGTTTTCCCAGCACCATTTATTGGTGACTGTCAAAAGAGACTGTCTTTTTTCCACTGTATATTTTTTCCTGTTTTGTCGAAGATTATTTGACCATAGAGTTGAGGGTCCATATCTGGGCTCTCTACTCTGTTCCACTGGTCTATGTGTCTGTTTTTTTTTTTTTTAAGATTTTATTTATTTATTTGACAGAGAGAGATCACAAGTAGGCAGAAAGGCAGGCAGAGAGAGAGAGGAGGAAGCAGGCTCACCGCCAAGCAGAGAGCCCGATGCGGGACACGATCCCAGGACCCTGAGATCACGACCCGAGCCGAAGGCAGAGGTTTTAACCCTCTGAGCCATCCAGGTGCCCCTATGTGTCTGTTTTTATGCCAGTATCATGCTGTCTTGGTGATCACAGCTTTGTAGTAAAGCTTGAAGTCAGGTAACGTGATGCCCCCAGTTTTGTTTTTGTTTTTCAACATTTCCCTGGCGTTTCGGGGTCTCTTCTGATTCCATACAAGTTTTAGGATTATTTGCTCCAGCTCTTTGAAAAATACTGGTGGAATTTTGATCGGAATAGCATTAAAAGTAGAGATTGCTCTAGGTAGTATAGACATTTTAACAATGTTTATTCTTCCAATCCAAGAGCATAGAATGGTCTTCCATCTTTTTGTGTCTTCTTCAATTTTTTTCATGAGTGTTCTGTAGTTCCTCGAGTACAGGTCCTTTACCTCTTTGGTTAGGTTTATTGCCAGGTATCTTATGGTTCTTGGTGCTATAGTAAATGGAATCGATTCTCTAATTTCCCTTTCTGTATTTTCATTATTAGTGTATAAGAAAGCCACTGATTTCTGTACATTGACTTTATATCCTGCCATGTTGCTGAATTGTTATATGAGTTCTAGTAGTTTGGGGGTGGAGTCTTTTGGGTTTTCCATATAAAGAATCATGTCATCTGCAAAGATAGAGAGTTTGACTTCTTCATTACCAATTTGGATACCTTTTATTTCTCTTTGTTGTCTGATTGCTGTTGCTAGGACTTCTAATACTATGTTGAACAAGAGTGGTGAGATTGGGCATCCTTGTCGTGTTCCTAATCTCAATGGGAAGGACGCAAGCTTTTTCCCATTGAGGATGATATTTGCTGTGGATAAGGAAGATGTGGTCCATATACACTATGGAGTATTATGCCTCCATCAGAAAGTATGAATACCCAACTTTTGTAGCAACATGGACGGGACTGGAAGAGATTATGCTGAGTGAAATAAGTCAAGCAGAGAGAGTCAATTATCATATGGTTTCACTTATTTGTGGAGCATAACAAATAGCAGGGAGGACATGGGGAGTTAGAGAGGAGAAGGGAGTTGGGGGAAATTGGAAGGGGAGGTGAACCATGACAGACTATGGACTCTGAAAAACAATCTGAGGGTTTTGAAGGGGCGGGGGGGTGGGAGATCAGGGTACCAGGTCGTGGGTATTGTAGAGGGCACGGATTGCATGGAGCACTGGGTGTGGTGCAAAAATAATGAATACTGTTATGCTGAAAATAAAAAATAAATTAAAAAAAAAAAAGACATGACCTTTTCTAACTGCCGCATGGATTGGCTCATGGATTCCTTCCAGTTTGAAACCTCTGATAAAAAGGAATTGAACTCCCATCTAGCTGCCTGTAACATGGTCTTTGTGCCACTGATGTGTTCATCAGATGTCTCAAGGCTATGTGTCTTGTGACCAACACTAGACTCCAACCCTGCAGGTTTGATTCCTCTGTTTCTCCCACAAAGCATTAAGAGGTTTTCAATCACTATTTGCTAAATGAACACACTCTAGTGGGGTTTTTGGGAATGCTGGAAGCAGCACAAAAGAGTAGGGTGGTATCAACTCCTGGTATTAGAAGGAGGTAATTCTATTATCTCTAACAGCTAATGTTCAGTAGCTCATCGATGCTTTCTAATGGGCAATAAAAGTGAAAACATCCATTGGAGGTTTGGTTTCTGGCTCGTGTCTTAGCAATTTAAATAACTCACACTGCATGGCAGGAGATAGGAAGGGCTTGAGCTGTTTGTTTTCACAAGGAACAAACCTTGATCTCTTTGTCTGCACACAAACCACTCCTGGCCCCAGGTGTTGCTTTCCAAGACCGCATTGGCACAGTGTGGGCTGCCGCACAACACAGATGGGGGAGGCTGGCTGGTAACCCAGGAAGATGAATGATTCTCCTGATGATGAGTTTAATTAGCGTGAAAATGGACAAACACGGGGGGGGGGGGGAACCAGAGGTCTCCTTATTTATGTCCCACTGGCGAATCAATTTCAAGATCATAAATAAGATGTGAATTGCAGACCTAGAAAAGATAAGAGCTGCTTGTTTTTCCATAAAATGTGAATACCACTTAAGCAAGAATCTACTTACATTGCGTCTTCCGATTCTAACTAGACTCTTTCATTCCTTTTCCATTATAAGAGAAGTATTTTAAAGATAATGGGTTCAGAACCCTTCTATAAGGAACCACAAAATATTCTTATGTCTATATAACTATATCATGTATATGTATAGCAATATAATAAGCAATGCTCCTGGCTTTTGTTTCTCACTTTTTACTTCCTCAATTGAAATTCTGGCTCAGTCTCTCACTTGCTGTGTGTCCTTAGGCAAGTTACCTAAAATCTCTGTCCTTTAATTTTCTCAGTGCTAAAATGCAGTTAATAGTAATCCACAACCATACAGCAGCCTTGAAGATTAAATGAGCTAATATATGCTTAGAACAATGCCAGGTACCTAGCAGGTGCTCAGTATGTATACTCTTAAGAAGCATTTTGCCCACATTTTCTCTTTGAATCCTCAAGACAAGCTAAACAGCATTAGGAAAAAATTAGGATTTAAAGGCCAACATTCTGAAGTCAGACTAGGGAGCATCTCCATCTTCCTAGCTGCACAATCTTTTTTCTTTTTTTTAAGATTTTACTTTTTCATTTGAGGTTGAGAGAGAGTGAGTGCACACAAGAGGGAGAGGGAGAAGCAGACTCCCTGCTGAGCAGGAAGCCCCATGCTAGACTCGATCCCAGGACCCTGAGATCATGACCTGAGCCGAAGGCAGACACGCAACCGACTGAGCCACCCAGGCACCCCTCTAGCTGTATAAACTTAGCAAGTTACTAAAGCCATCTGGGCCTTGGTTTCCTTATCTACAAAATGAGGAGAGTGGCAATACCTATTTTATCAGTTGCATTTGACAGTACACACAAGAGACTTCAGGGAATGCCTGGCAGGGAGCACTGCCACTGTTATATTTGCTGCTGCCAAGAGGCAATAGATTGTGTTGGGTTTGCATCAAAGTCTGCTGTCCGCAGCATACAGGGTGACGTATTCTAAGCCCCCGTTCAGGGCTAATTTCCCAGATCGAATAGGGCCCCATGCCAGAAGCTCCCCACACTTGGTTTAATTCTCTCCTGTCACCAACTCAAAATTCTTAATACATTTTCACACAAGGAGCCCTGCCTTTTCATTTTGTACCGAGTCCTGCAAATTATGTAACTGGTCCTTTCCCACATTTTGGAATTAATTCAAAAGCTCAGGCACCCGGAGTCTATTATCATGCCAACTCTCGTAGATAGTTTGCACTGACTTGGGACATGTTTAATGTCTGAGCTTCTATAATAGGAGTTATAAACATATTTCTCTATATTGAGCTCTATCCCTGTGGTTAGAGTAATGGAGCAGGGGTTCAGCTGGGGTCTAGTCCAGTCCCCTGCTTCTCCTCAGCTCCTTAGGTACAGCGTGGAGATGACATTATCACAAGGTTATGGCAAATCCATACTTACGTCTCATACTGGACTAAAGAGATACAGTGTTTCAGACACACAGTTAATATTATGTTGTACTATTACACAGAAGTCATTGCACTTTAAAAAATGCATGAAAGTATTACTGAGTTTAAATTGCTTCTTGTCATTACATAGTTCCTCCAAGAATGACTATTAAATACACTAAAGTATTATTAGGTAGGAAATTGAGATTTTTTTTTTTTATGGTAATAGAGGCCTGCATACTTGAAACAGTCAGGAAACTCTGTATTAGACTGTCAGTTCCTGAACTGCCACGTCCATTTCAATTCCCATGTGAACCTTATGGGTCCTCATTCAGAATTGTACATACAGCATTTGCACAGCACACGTGTGTCCTGTGAATGATACATGTTTGCAGATTTGATCACAGTTATTTTTTAAGGATTTTTTAAAAATTTATTTATTTGCAAGAGAGAGCACAAGCAGGGGAATGAGCAGAGGGAGAAGCAGGCTCCCCGCTAAGCACAGAGCCCGATGTGGGGCATGATCCCAGGACTCTGGGATCATGACCTGAGCCAAAGGCAGATGCTTAACCAACCGAGCCACCTAGGCACCTTGGTTTGATTGTACTCCTGTCTTAATGTACTGAAGGTGGGATTCTGTTACCAGACATGAAAAGAGACGTGAATTCAGAAGAGATGTTGGGAAATGTGGGAGATTAAGAAGGGGAGACCACAGCATGTTTCCATTCTTGGAAGCGGGAGAAATGATGAGTCAAGGTGACGCAAAGGCACAGCTCGCTCCCGGCTCCCAGAGAGTGGAGGTCGATCTGACCCGGACGCCGGCAGACACCACGCCCCGTGCTCTGGAATGGCACACCTTGCTCTAGAGTTTTATTTGTGTCATTCCCCTGCTCAGAATGTTCCAGTGACTTCTCAGCCTACAAAGTCCTACATAAACTGGCTCCCAATGTGCCTTCAACCTCTTTACTTCCTACTCTCCCCACTTTGTTCTGTTCCATTCGCTTTTTTCCTCAAGCTGCTCCTGGAACAGGCCTCGCACATCCCTGCCTAACTGAGGCTCCCTTCCACTGGAACAGTCTTCTACCATTTTCTTCTTTCTTCACTTTATTCAGGTCTTTTCTCAGAGGTATCCTCAGGGCTAACTCGCCCAACCACCACAGGTGAGATAGAAAACATTCTGGTCATTCTCAAGCCCTTTATCTTGCTTTATCTTTTTAAAACATCGCCTACATTATCCTTTGTGTTTCTGTGGTGTCAGTTGTTAGTTCTTTTCATTCATTTCTGCATTTTCGCTTTGTCCAATTGCCTATTGGTTGTGTGTTTTTTTTTCCTCTACCAGAATGTAAATGCCATGAGAAGACAGACACATTTTTCTGTTCTGTTCACTGGACTATCCATAGATCTTAAACAATTGCCTGGTGGAATCAATGCTCACTCCATATTAGTTTAATGAATAAGGAACTGGATAAGTGGATGATTTAAAATCCCTCTGCAGGGGCGCCTGAGTGCCTCAGTTGATTAGGTGTCTGCCTTCGGCTCAAGTCATGATCACAGGGTCCTGGGACTGGGTCCTGCACTGGGCTTGCTGCCCACCAGGGAGTCTGCTTCACCCTCTCCCTCTGCTTTTGCGCTCTCCTTCTCTCAAATAAATAGACAAAATCTTTGAAAAAAAAAATAAAAAATAATAAAACAAATAAAAGCCCTCTGCAAACCAAGAAAACCAGTAATTAGAAAAGGTCCAATGCATGGCCTACTAGTTCTGCCTTGCAAGAAGGCCTGAGGAGGGTTTGGGAAGTTGACAAAGAATGAGATGACAAGGGGGCCAAATTGGGCTTTGAAGTTGTCAAGATTGTCTTGAGCCTGCAAACCATGTCTCCTCTCCCTCTATAGTCCTAGGTAGTGTCACTAAACTGGGAGTTTTGGCAATCCCATGGTTGACTCCCCTGCTCTCTATGATGCTATTTTATGCTACTTTATGCTATTGGTGCATAAAGTAGATCCTGGGTTTCCCCAGGCTTGTTCCCCTTGCATAATGCTTTTGTGATTTGGTCTGGGTTACTGGAAACTGAAGCGATGTGATCCCGTGCTCTGTCTGCTCCTTGCTATTACCAAGGAGAGTTGATTCCCCCTAAGGAAGTTAGGGTAGGTAGGAAGAGGAAGGAGAATCTACCAACTGAAGAAAAGGATTAACTCACTCCCCAAGAAAATATTACCCTAACCAAATCCATGGTGTTCTATTGTGATAGATGTGATTATTGTTCCAAACTCTTCACTCCCTCCCAGTAACAAATTACATATGCATAGTCTTGGCCATGTGACTTTACAGTGCTTCTCTGTTGGAATGACAGGATGGATAGAGAGGAAACAGAAGGAAAAATGAGCTCTATAATCCCCTTTCACCTCTGGTTTAGACATAAATAATATTTATAAACTATCACCTGATATGTTAGTTTTTTTCCCATTTTTCTGAGTCTTCTAGAAACCCATAGTTTAGCAACCACATTCACCAATAAATGAATATGAGCATGTGGTTTTTCCAGAGTATCTCAACAGAACAACGATATTTCAGTTCATCTCCCAAACTCACGGAATGTATGAAACCAGATACTTGTAAATTCATGATCTACCACCGCTGTAAAACAAAGAAGCCAAAAGAATGACAGAAGAACCCACCAGAAGAGTGTGCTCAGTGCTAAGTTGGCATTCCTGGCCCCAGTCCAGTTGCAGTAATGGCAGACATCAGATTTGTCTCCACAAGATTCATGAAGCTGTACTGGCAAAGACTCAGAAAATGGAAGGCAACAGAGTGTGGGCTACATCAACAAATTACCTGAGGCTGAATACCAAGAAATAGAGCAAGATTCATTATGTAAGTCAGCTACAGGTGTGTTAGTTCCATTCCACAGACTCCCAACAGGCTTTCATTTATTTCTACATTTAGTGGCACCAGCAACCTTAATATAAGAAACACTGCAGTACTTTTTTTTTTTTTATAGTACTTGGAGAAGAAAATTCTCAAGAGGAACTTTTCAAAGGATTTTTCAGATCAGTTTGTCTCCTAGGGAAGTTTTACATTTGAAGTAATACAATCTGTTCTCGAAATAGAATAAAAAGTCTTTGTGTCTGGTCATCGAGGCCAACTGTTGACTTGCTAGTACTTGGGCTTCCCTCATTAGTGAAAGTCCCTGGACTCTGTCATCCAGTAGCTGCCCTATACAATACCCACAACTCTTCACCAACACTTTCCACTCTTCCAAACTATTGCACCTCAAACTTATGAGGGTCAGATTTTTCTAGACTTTCTAGAATTTCTACTGCAACATAGAGACTACCAACCCAGGGACCCCAGGACTTTCTCATTGTTTTATCTTCTCTTCTTAAGTGTCTTTGTCCTGCTCCATTATTGTAATTACTACCTTCCAAATACTCTTACATTCCATGCCCCTCTCCCTGATATATCTTCTGAGGGAAACTCTGAACAACTGGGCTTTACCTAGTTATTAGCTTTCTCTACACTGCAAATTGAATGGCTGAATAGGTTAACTCCACTGTGCATTCAACACTGCCCATCATTTCTATCTGTCTTTTAAGACAATTCCTACTTGTCCCATTACTCCCCAAACCACCTCTCTGCTCCCTTCAATTTCCAGTGATGGATTTGCCTCTTTCCTCATTAAAACAATAGAAACCACTGGATTGAAAGCCTCATCTTCCCACCAAAACATCTGCAAACCTACTTCCACACATGCTCATCTTCCATTTCTTCTCTCCTAGCATCAAGGAAGGTCACTCTCGCAATTGATTTTTACAAATATCTCAAAGAGTCCAGTCTTTTGGCCTATCCTGGTTTGGTCTTATAAATCAGAATCTAACTCCATGCAGAATTATTAATTTTTTTAAGATTTTATTTTATTTATTTGACAGACAGAGATTCCATGTAGGCAGAGAGGCAGGCAGAGAGAGGAGGAAGCAGGCTCCCTGCTGAGCAGAGAGCCCAATGTGGGGCTTGATCCCAGGACCCTGGGATCATGACCTGAGCTGAAGGCAGAGGCTTAACCCACTGAGCCACCCAGGTGCCCCTTGCAGAATTATTCTTAATATCCTGTGAACATCTTCCATCTTAGAAGAAAAAGAAGCTTATGTCCACAACTTCCCCCATGCTACCACCTTCTCTCCCTCTTCTCTTTCCAAGCTCAACCTCTTGAAAACAGTTGTCTGCACATCATTTCTAACTTCTCATCTCCTGTTCACTGCTCCACCACTGCACTTTTACCAAACACTACATTTTCCCTGGTAACTTCTTCGGTGAGGTTATCTAAGGTTGCATAACCAAGCACCCCATTCAATGGTTGGAAACAATAACAGCTCACTAATCTAATCAAGTATCTGGGTTAACTCATTAGGGATAGATGTCTCTGCTCCTCTTTATGCCAGCTGGGTGGCTTGAAGCTGGGAACTAGAATCATCTGGAGTCTCACTCATTCACAGGTCTCATGGTAGGTGCTGGGAAGATGGGGCTTTCTCAAAACATGATCGCTTCCAAGAGCAAGCATCAGGAGAGAAAGAAAGAGAAAAAGAGAGAGGCTGAGACAGACCCAGGCTAAAGCATTTTATGACTGAGCTTTGGAAGACTATACATGAAGGCTCTATCTTGGGATTTCTCTCCCATATCAAACTCTCTTACAGGACAAACCTGCCCATTAATAGGCCTAAAATGTCATATTGTTGCTGATGGCTCCAAGACCTACTCCAGTTCCAAAGCATTTTCCAAAGCTTTGACATTTCCACCTAGATATCTGATAGGTTTTTCAAATTAAGTAAGTTCAAAAATGTAACTCTTGATTTCCCCTATTTTCCTCTAGCCTTCCCCATTTTAGTCAATAGTTTCATCAGGCTAAAAACCTAAATATCATCCTTGTAGTTTCCATTTTCCTCAGTTCTCCCCCCTCAATCCTTTAGCAAGTCCTATTGGTTCCACCTGCAAAATACACCTAAAATTCATCTACTCCTCATCTGTTCATTCACCTTAATCCAAAACTCTAACATCTTTTCCCTGGACTCCTGTGTAGCCACCTGACTTGTAGACAGCAACAGGAACTATAACTTCTGTGGACATTTGACTGTTTCATACCACTTAATCACTATTCTTGCAAATATCAGCTAAGAAAACCCCTGGGACTATGCTGAGGTAAAGCTCCTGGCCTGTGTACATCAGTGGCTTCCACATTGCAATGACTCTAATGACAGGGAACCAAAGAAATGGCTCTCTATTATATGTGTCCCTAAGGAATTGTACTGTACTCTCAGTAAAGAACTTTAACCTTGTCTAGAAAAATGTGATGGAATGGAAGTCGCTGTACTTTTTCTCTTTGGGGCTAACAATCATCTTCCAAAAGTGCAGACGATACCTTAATAAGGTATAGTCCTATGATTCAATAATTTATGAAAAATCTGTATTGATTGTCTATCCTGTGTCAGGCTTTGTTCTAGTTGCTGAGAAAACAGGTAAATAAAAAAGAACTTCTAATAAAGAAAGTCGACAAGAGGGAGCAAACAACATTTCAGGAGATGATAAAAGCTGTGAAGGGGAATGAAGCAGTGTGAGGAAAATGGAAAGGATGGACAAGTCGCAGGGCTCCCATGCTATTCTCTATTTCCGGGTCAGGGAAGGCATCTCTTTGAGACAGTGTTTGAGGAGAGAACTGAGTGATAGAAGGGAGCAGCCATGTATCTGAGGAAAAGTGTTCTAGGGAAAGGGAAGAGCAGGTTCAAAGGCCTTGAGCTTTCTGTGTATTTGGCATTTTCAAGGATCTGAATGGAGGCCGGTACAGGGAGCGGGAGGGAGATGAGGCTGGAGAGGTAGAGTCGTTGATGGCCGATTGGGCAGCTTATGTGATAAGGTTGGGAGAATCTGGGGGGAAAGGGCAGTCTTGTGAGAAGTATATGCCAAATGTAGAGAGGGAGTGTTTTCAGAAACAAAGAAAGCTCTGGAGTGCCTGTGTGATACAGGTTTCCCTTACAAACTCCAACATTTATTTAATATATGCAGAGCACCTCACACACTGCCTGCACATAGCAGGTACCCAATAAATGCTCATTGTTACAATTTCTATCCAATTTGGTGTTAATCGAAAAGGTTTAGGTCCTAAGTCCTAAGTCTTACTGGCTCGTCTGTGTGACCCTGGCCAATCACCTAACTTCTCTGGGCCTCCCTTATGCTGTGTTCCTGTGCTGATGAATGGATTGATTGAGTAGATGGATGAGAAATGCTTAGTAGAATGCTTATCGCTTATTAATAAATGTTGCTTATTATCATCATAAGGGGATTTCTAAGCCCCTCCATTTGTTGTAATAGCATGGAGATGAGAGACATGGTTAATATTATTTTATGCCTGTTTTTAGCCTCTCTTCCCCATGACTATCTTCCTTCCTTGGTTCACATCTCTGTTCTCCTGACCTGCACCAGTCTGCAGCCCCTTTCCCTGCCTTATTTATCCCTCATCACAGTGACCAACTCGTGACCTGCTTCGTTTCACTTATAGCTGTCTTTCTCCACCAGCTAGAATGTAAGCTCCACGAGGGCAGAGATTTTTTTCCTTTAGTGCATTGATGGATCTCTAATGCGGAGAACAGTGCCTGGTCCACTGTGAATTCACAATTAACATGTGCTGAATAAATGAATGAAAGAGAAATTTTAGGGGAGGGTGGCAGCTGTCAGCAAGAATGGGTACTGTCCCAAATCACACGCCTCTGGGTTGAAATTTAGAGCACTGAACTTGGTAACCTTACCTTACTATCAAGAACATTCAGGAACTGCATATCTTGGATTTTAAACCTGACAATTTGAAGATTTCCAGAAGTTAGACCAATTTACTTTCTGAGGAACAAGCAACCAGAGCTGTTTCAAGTCCATTGGGACCTCACCCTGCTGGCCACTTGGCAAAGTGAGACCAGGTAGCTGACTTCTGTGCATTTCTTCCATTAATAACTGCCAAACAGCCTTTCCTCAGCTGGCTTGGCTTCTCACTTCAGTCACCTATTTCGACTTGCAATTTCTCCCAAGGGCCATTTCAGACACTTCACTTCCTAAAATTATAGTGATTGTAAATTTTAGGCCATTTGCAACACTGTCTTAGCCACAGGAGTTTGGGTAGAGAAAGATGAAAAAGACATAAGTGTTCCTTTGGCCACATTTGGCTTAATCTAGAGGAACCCTACAAAGAACTCCATGCTCATTTCCCCAGTGCCACGAGAGACTCGTGGAGGCTGATTCACAAAACAGTCATTGTAGTTTATTTGTCATCCCTGTATTTTCTTGGGGAAGCATGTCCTGGCGTTAGTTTTGTGTTGGGTTGCAGGTTTGACTTAAATCTCCACACATACTTCCCGGGGGTTAGGATTTCATGCAGCATGTAGCAAAGAACGGGTCTCTAACAATTATTGTGGTAAAAACTTTCACACTGGAAATTCGAGGGGGTGTTTGGTTTTTCTGGTTTAACTAAGATACATAGCGTCACCCAACTATTCAGCTCTGTTTTTTCTCTCTAAGGCTTAAAAGTCAACCACTGAGAGTCAAAAATGGAAATTATCACTGTTTGCAAAATGTCTCTATGAAAGAAACTTTACCTTTTAATTCCTTCTGAAATTACGAGAATGACCTCATTTCCACTCACACCTTGTCAGAGCATGAAAACCCAGTGGAGCAAAACGCAGATCTTCAGGCTGGTGGGATCCGACTTTATGCCAGGGGCCACCCCAGGAAAGCTGTGTTGGAAGGACTCCGGCTGGCAAACTGTTGAAGAACTCCAGCATGTTCTGCATCCTTCCTCCAGGCAGGCAGGGGTTTGGGGGATGAGATCAGCTTTCCTGAATAGAGATCTAATTTAAATAACGGCGGGTTTAAATAATAGCGAATTCATTAGCTCCTCTAGACCAAGACAGCTAGTGACTGCATGGGTGAGGTTTGCATTTATAAGGAGGCTGGGGGTGGGGGTGGGGATAGTAAGGGTCATTTCCACAGAAAAAAATGTCACGATCCCAGGATAGGAAATGTGGGCTCCCCTTGGAATTGAAAAGAAGAGGGATTTCCTCTGCTTTCTTCTTAGCTCAGGGAAAGAGGTCATGGGATGGGGTCCCAGTCTTGATCAGAGAAACATCCAGACACATTGAAGATGTACCTCAGGGAAAGTGGCACTGAAACTGTGTATGGAAGTTTTAAAAAGTTATTATGTACCTAAAACACTGGAACGTTGGCCCAGGCCCAAGGAGGTAGGAAGCAAGCATGGAGGGGTCTAGCAATGTGGGAGAGGCTTATGCTGGTATCTCTTCCCAGAGAAGTGATCAGTGAGGTGATCCAGGGATGTCAGAAAGGACTGGAGATATGGGAGCACCATTGCTGAGCTACTCACAGACCTTGGGGTGTGTTCCCTTCCCGACTCCCCAAAGCAGCTTAAGGGCAAAGAATGTCCAGGATGATTCATTTATATGTAGGTTGGCAGGCAGGACATAATAAAAGGATTCAATTAGCCATGAAGTTGTGTGTGTGTGTGTGTGTGTGTGTGTGTGACAGAAAAGGTGATCAAGACACAGCCATGGGGCAGCTGAAGAGATCTCCTGGCCTTCCCAGCATTCTGGGAAGGTGAAGTCACTTTCAGAGAATCCCAGATCTTGATGAGGTCCTTCCTACACGGAAAGGACATGGTACAACCTCAGAAATGGCATTAGTTCTCAGAGCAGTTGCCTCCCCCAAGCTGAGACCGAGGTTAGTAGCCTGCAGCTGAATCTGGATCTTTTATGTTTGTTCTAAATTAAATTCAGAGCAATTCAACCCATGCCACAAGTACTATTACGTGGGCTTCCTTACACTAAATCTATGTTTATGGGAACATAAAATACATGTTGTTCCTGTCGTCAGATTTTATTATTGACGATGATTTCTAATACATACCCATCAGCCACCCTTTTAATCATGGTCAATCTTTCTTTCCTATTGCAGTCAGATTTAAAACAGCGATGATGGTTTTAAAATAGGGCCCTTCCTCTGTTCAACCGTATTTAGGGCTAATTAAGAGTAAATAACTATTCCCAGCAAGGAGGACAGAATCCAGGCGAATTTTTGACAAATGCAGCTTTCCCTTTAGAGAAACATATTCTTGTCTGCTGCCAGTAAATATTTCCATTACAACCATTCCCTCCCCACCCGCCACAGAGAATGTCATGCTGCTCTGATACAAGAGAAAAATAAATACCAGTCAAGTCCAGGAAGGAAAACACAAGAAGCATTTAATTAAGAAAAGAACTATGTCATTCCCTGTTTCTTTCAGTGGATCCGCAGCTCCATTTGGTTGCTGTCTTCAGCTGTGTGAAGCCAATGAAGGCAGTCATTGGCCCAGCTCCCACTCAAGGCTGACATTTCCCCTAAATCCTCCACCTCCCCACTCCCACACCCTCTGGGATGCAACACAATTCATTCACTATATTTTGAAGGTTACAGTCAATTGCTCCAAGACAAGAATGTGGCTGGGATCAGATCAGACTTCCTGCCTTATGAAGGCTCATCTTGATCTCAGCTCCAGAGGCTCTCCAGCAACGGATCGCCTCAAGGACTTCTCTCTCCCATGTTGGTTTGCCTGGGCCTTTC
This sequence comes from Mustela putorius furo, assembly GCF_011764305.1. NCBI lineage: Eukaryota > Metazoa > Chordata > Mammalia > Carnivora > Mustelidae > Mustela > Mustela putorius. The sequence goes on from NW_025421341.1 coordinate 27,403,495, forward strand.
AATTTACCCTTTTGTGTAAAGATGAGAGTTACTGTTCCTTTGCAAATTACAGATTTTACTATTTATTTTCTTCCCTTCCCACTGAAATCTGACAGTTGTTTTTGTGAATTTCTTCTCACTGGAGAAAGTTCAAATGAAATGTCTTCTCAGCTCAGAGAAGGAGAAAGAAGTTCATTGAAAGATGCAGAAACTGCACGGGGTATGGAAAGTCAACTTTGAGCTGTTCATCTGGAAATACAAGAAATAGATTTTTTAAATGTTTATCCCAATGTATAGAAATACAAGAAACTCTATTACAAAATACAGAGTTGAGAAAAGTTACTGTAATGAAGAAACAAGGGTATAGTCTATTTTTAGGTTAGACACACTTCAACAAGAAATTTATATACATTTAGCAAAGAATAATTAAATATCAGCAATGTCACATGCTGTTCAATCCTCCTTACTAATTTCCCCCAGCTATAGTTTCTGAACTCAAGTGTTTGTGGATTCTCCAAAGGGACTAGACACATAACAGTTTTCAAAATTATTTTTATTTAATCCACTTAAGAGTGATAAGCAGACCCAGCTTCCTAATTGCTAGTGGACTCCAAGGTACTAAGTTTTGCTCTATATTGACTAAGACAACTGAGTGCTTTTATCTTTCCCACAACTACTTGTTGAGCACCTATCGTATGTCAGATACAGTTCTAGGAGTTGAGGATACTCCTGTATCCTGTAACAAAGATGAACACTGCCCCTGGGCCTGTGGAAATTACATTTTAATTTTAATAATACATTCTAATAAGCTAGATATTCAATAACAAACGAATACACCATATTTCAGGAGTGATAAGTATTGCGAATAAGAGAATGGATATTATCGGTTGGGGCCAGTTATTTTAGAAAGAGTCATCAGGGAAGGCCTTGCTGAGGAGGTGACTCTTGAACAGATTATAGTGCACAAGCTGGACAGTAGTAGGAGCAGGTTGGAAAAATGAGCAAGGTCATGGTAAGGACTTAGAACTCTAGTTTGAGGTAGATTGGAAGCGTTAGCTCAGAGAAGTAGTATGATCTAGTTTACATTTTACAAAGATCTCTCTGAATCTTTGGAGAACTGACCTTTCAATAAAGCTGCTAGATGAAACATAGGATGCCCAGTTAAATTTTTTTAAGGTTTTTTATTTATTTGACAGAGAGAGATCACAAGTAGGCAGAGAGGCAGGCAGAGAGAGAGGGAAGCAGCTCCCTGCTGAGCAGAGAGCCCGATGCGGGACTTGATCCCAGGACCCCGGGATCATGACCTGAACTGAAGGCAGAGGCTTAACCCACTGAGCCACCCAGGCACCCCTAATTTCTTTTTTAATTGGCTCCAGCCCAACAAGGTCTCAAACTCACAACCTTGAGATCAAGAGTCGCACATTCTATCAACTGAGCCAATCAGGGAACCCATACCCAGTTAAATTTAAATCTCAGCTATACAACAAATAATTTTGGGATATATATGTTTCAAATATTGCATGGGACATATTTACAATAAAAAGATTTTTATGAGACCAGAACCCCTGGACTCTGTCACTAACCTTCCTGAGAATATTTCTTACCTCGGGTCACCTTTTGGTTCTCCTGTTCTCTTTGCCTCCCACTTTCCAAGTAAACCCCCCAGACCTGTTGCTGCTGGATTTCTAGCCCAGCTCAGAAGCCAAGAGCAGTGCATAAGAAGCAGGGAGGAAAAGGCAAGGCGATGGGTCTTTGGCCAGTCCTTCCCATCTGTCTCTGACTAGCCCCTGCTCACTTCTTCTTTCCACAGCTTACCAGGGACTGTCCTTCCTGAACCCAGAACATGGGTTCAGAACAGGCTAAAATCTCAATGTATTAAGACTATCCTTTTTATCTCTAAGGCAATGCCACTGGAAGTTTGTGAGGACACACACACACACTGATTAGACAGCTAGTCATTATTTCCTAAACACTGTGCTAAGTGTGCCTGGGTTTACTTAAGCCTTGTCTCTCTCTCCCCATCATTAGGAGCTCTGAGAACAAGATGGCCCTCCACCCCATAGGAATATGTGTTGACTAGTGAAATGATCACAAACACTTGCCAACAGTGGGTCATTCTGGAGACTATGAAAATAATGGAGACCTAAGAAAAAGTTGTGAGTGAGGAACAAAAGAGGCCCTTTTCTGTTTGTTAACACTCAAGAAATCTGAAAATTATAGATAGCCGAGGAGCTAGAGCTGGTTTTCTAGAGTGATATATTCATTGGCTTGGGCTGCCATAATGAAATACCAGAAACTGGGTAGCCTGAACAACAGAAACGTATTTCCTTAAAGTTTGGGAGTCTGAAAGCCCAAGATCAAGATGTCTGCATGGCTGGTTTCTCTTGAGGCCTCTCTCCTGGGCTTGCTGGTGTCTACCTTCTTGCCAGGTCCTATGTGGTCTGGCATCTCTCTCTGTGTCCACATTCCCTCTTCTTATAAGGACAACAGTCAGGTTGGATTAGGGACCACCCTACAGGGCTGGTTTTAACTTAATCACCTCTTTATAGGCCCTATCTTCAAATAGAGTCACATTCTGAGGTATTAGGGTTTCAATGTAAAATTTTGGAGGGACACAACTCAGTCCATAACAAGTGAGGAGACATTTGTGATAGCAGGTGAAGTTATTGTCAGCTGAAGGACCGAAAGAACAATCTAGATTCCCAGAATAGTGGAATAGGGGGGCTCTGTCAGTGGTGGTCAGGGTGAGAAACACATGAATGGAACGCAGGGCCAGACTATTAACTAGGTCCAGACTCCCTCCTACCTGGAATCTGAAATACCAGCCTTCTCACTACATAGGCTCTTTTTTCTAAGTGGTTGTAAATTGGACCACAAGGAATATAGAAGGATTATGAAGCCTATCTAATGCTTTATTAAAAATTTAATGTAAGGGGCTCCTGGTGGCTCAGTCGGTTAAGGATCCAACTCTTGATTTTGGCTCAGGTCATGATCTCAGAGTCTTGAGATTGAGCTCTACGTTGGACTTTGTGTTCAATGTGGAGTCGAATTGAGATTCTCTTTCTTGCTTTACCCTTCCACTTGATCATGAGTCTTCTCTCTCTCTCTCTCATTCAAATAAAAAAAATAAATAAAATTAAATAAATAAATAAATAAATAAATAAATAAATAAATATTTTTTTAAAGAAATGCTAGGGGTGCCTGGGTAGCTCAGTTGGTTAAACACCTGCCTTTAGCTCAGGTCATGGTCTCAGGGTCCTGGGACCGAGCCCCACGTCAGGCTCCCTGTTCAGCGGAGAGCCTGTTTCTCCCTCTCCCTCTGCCTGCCTCTCTGCCTGCTTGTGCTCTCTATCTCTCTGTCAAATAAATAAATAAATAAAATCTTAAAAAAAATTAATGCTAAATAACTCCTGATCTGTAAATTTTGATAATCACCAAATGCAGATTATGTTTAAAAGGTTTAAAATGTCTTTTTGACATGGCAAAGATATAATAAAACTTTTGATGATGGCAGAATAATAAACATAAAAGAAGAATTTGGAAACCACTGCCCAGAGTAATGCTTTTCAAACTTTTCAAAAAATATGAATCTAATGTCAAAGAGAGTGAACCCCTGGCTGAGAGAGGAGACAGAAATGGATGGTTGTGTTTTATATATATTTACTTATATTTTAAAGTATTGGAAACTTACATTCTGTTCTAGGGTATATTCCTTTTTTTTTTCTTTCAAGATTTTATTTAAACTCAAGTTAGTTCATATATAGAGTAGTGTTAGTTTCAGGGGGAGAATTTAGTGATTCTTCACTTTCATATAACACCCAGTGCTCATCACAAGTGCCCTCCTTAATGCCCATCACCCATTTAGCCCATTCGCCACCCTTTGATTTTAAAAGTAGGTTGCATCTGTTCCCCAAGCCCTCAAGATAATTCACATTCCAATAAGAAACATGATGCGTAGTGGGTAGCTTTTTCTGACCCCTGGCATTACAGTTCCATGCTTGGATTATTTGTGCTCCAGTTTGAAAATCCAGGCCTTCAAGTCTTGACTGCCCTCTCATAGAACAGAGTTACCTTATGGACAAAGAGGTTGACATACATCCTCATTAAGGCTTAGCCACAGGACATACTGCAGGCATACTAGCAGGAAATGAAGGGCTAGCATAGTGCTGGTTAAAACCAGAATCTCTCCTTTTCCATCACAAGGAGCAAATCTTGTCTAGTCCAGGAACTAGTCATGTCTTTGGTGGTTAATGCATCAGTTAGCTATTGCTATACTTATGCTACATTAAAAACAACACATACACAAGACTTTAGGGGCATAAAATTATAAATATTTATTTTCACTCAGGACTCTGTGAGTTGGCTGAGTAGTTCTATTGATCTTGGCGGGGCTTCGCTCAGCAGTTCTTGCGCTGGCTAGGGGGTCACTTCCATAACTGGCAGTCAACTGATAGTTCATTAGTATAGGATGGTCTTGGCTGAGATGACTGGCTTTCCTCCACATGATCTCTCATCCTCCAGGAGGCTAGCCTAGGCTCCCTCTCATGCTGCAGGCACTAAAAAGTTACGTGTGCCAGACTTCATGAAGCCAGGCTGAGGTCAGAGGTGAGGCCCCATTCTATTGCCCAAAGTACATAACAGGACAGCTCAGATTCAAGAGACAGGAAAATAGATCATACTTTGCAAGAGAAAAGTGGCAAAATCACATTGCAAAGGGCAGAGATTCAAGGAAGGTTGGAGAACTGAAGCATTTTCGCAATCGCTTTACCACAGGAGGCATTCCAAGTCATCTTTCTGTAAGCAGAGCTCTGAATTCCTATTATCCTTTCCCATATTGCTTCCTTGGAGAGCTCAGAGAATGTTATGAGAACCAGGATCCAATGTTATTGGAACCCAGATGGAATCCTGGCTGTGACAGATTTTAAGTCCTCCTTGGACATCAGTATTAACCACTTACACATATTTTGTTGGGAGAAGAAGGGGAAATGTGGATTTTCCCTGATAATGACTTTCTTGAAGTCCAGTGGTTGATGGATGATAGGATTGCTCTATTAGACTGAGCCAAGTCCTTGATCATAGTGAGGTATATTAATGGGGACTTTATTTAGACCTGTGACAATCTGGAATCCACTTAAGCAAAGATTTCAATCATGTAGAGAAAGAAAAGTCTGTCAAAAATGTGGAGGAGAAAAATTATGTAAGTCAGTAATGCTTAGATGTGTAGAGAAGAAAAATAAATTATATTTTTAAAGCTAGTTCAAGAAACTTCAGTAATTACGAGCCAGATGTATATCATATAAAATGTAGTTTTTCCATGGAAGCACGTCTCATAGTTAAGAGTATATACAAAAGAAGCTTAGCTTTTCATTTTTAAAGTGTACCATTATCTTGCTCAGATAATCACTTCCCTTTTATCCATGACTCAGGATGAATATTAGGGAAAGGAGAAGGAGGGCTCATATAGTCTCAGGAAGGCCATGCAAAGCGAATTTTTGAATACAGAATGAAGGGATCTAGAGAACGAAATTGATTGTGTTCTCTCACAGGCGCATTATCTCATTTAATCTCCACCATAACATTGTTGGGTTGGTATTAACAGCCCCTGACTTCATAGATGAGGAGGCTGAGGCCCAGGGAGATCAAGCAACTTGCCCAGATTCACACAAGTGAGAGTGAAAGCCAAAATGGAGCCCTAATCCTGTTTCCATATTTTTCTGGGTGTGATTGTTCCACTACAATAGATCACTGCCAACTTGGGTAACCTCATCTTTGTATTTGAAAATAAAAAAAGTACTGACCTGGTTTTTATTTTTCAGGGTTGTTTTTTTTTTTTTCTCCCCCTCAAAGGCAGAGAAAGAAAGCCTACATAATGCCCCAATGCCTCACTCTTTCTTCATGGTGTTCCTTGGAATGATCTTTGTCAAACTGAAGACTGAGAGACTAGTCCTCAAGGGGATAAAAACCAGCTGAAAGGGTAAACAGAAACAACACAGTGACCCTAGAGTTGACAAATTTGAAGAAGAACTCTGCTCCAGCTCGAGCTTGAGGCAGCGGGGAGAGAGCCACCAGCACTAGATGCATGCCCAGCGCCCTGCTGCTGTGGGCCCCCGTGCCAGCATCCACGGTGAGGTAATTCTAGAGAACAGCAGGACTCATTCATTCCACATGCCTTCTCAGACAGTTAGGGTAAACAACTTTCAGATGCATTTCCTGCCAGCTTAAAAAAACTTTCCATAGTTGTACTAGTCAAATAGTATTTGAAAATTCCCTTTTTGTGTTTCCTCTAAAAGTACTTTCTTTTGCAAGAGGTTTGCCGGATATGATATCATCATAATTATTCCTTGACCAATTTTATCACCAACTATGTCAAATCGAGACCGTTTATCCAGCTTTACAGGGTGGTTAGTCTCACTCTGGGAATGTCCAAAATTTTGACGATGGGAACATTTCGATTCCATGGCCAGATCCTTCAGCTGGAGTAATGTGTGACCTGTCTGTCTAGTGAACATTTACTATGTAGCTTGGAAACAGAACTCATTGGTTGTGGAGCCATGAGGAACACTTATAAAGTGGATTTAAAAATCTGCAATTGGAAACATGAAGGAAAACAACTACTTGACAGCTAGTCTTTATGCTGAGCTCTTCAGAGCACACTGTTCAACATTGTCACAAATGATGACACCTCCAAAAATATCCCTTGAGTCCCTAAATAGAGTTCCGAGTTCAGGGATTCCCATTTCCCTGTCCTGGGCTTTTCTCAGTGATTCTCAACCAGAAGAAGCAATCCTTCTGGGCTCCCCAGAGGTAGGTGTAGACAGAAAAAGCTGAATTCGGCTTTATAGAGATCCTCCCTTCTGTAAGATTCTTGTCTCAAAGAGGAGAGAAAAGAAGAGAGAAATCTTGGCATCTTGTTAGTAGATCACTTGAGACAATGCTAAGTCATTCTGAGAAAGAGATAAGGAAACAGACAGTCAGCATTGAAGTTTCAAGGTAGAGATATTTCTGGAACTTAGTTGGAAAATGGCATTTGCTGTAGATAAAGTTGGTTGAGAGAGCAGTTTCCTATCATGAGAATTTTTTCAGTCTCATGAAATTTGGCAGCTTCCATCTAAAGCAATGGGGTAGAGGCCAGCACCTCTGGATAAAATGGCTAGTTGTTGGTGTGTGTATTGAGGTGTGAGGGTCTCACCTTGGTTCAAAGCAAGTTCACGCTGGCCCAGCTCCCTCATGGGACTTGAGAGCCCTTGGAGGTCTATGGAGGTGTGACTCATAAGCCTAACAGCAGAACGATGAGCAGGGCACACCTGGGGATAGTTAGGAAATGGCACGATCGAGCCTTTGGGATCCCTCAGCCCAGAAAACGTGGGAATCAGCCCCCTCCTGACCGAATCTAGACAACATGCTAGATAACGTGAGGCAAAAATTACAAAGGGCCTTGGCATTTCACTGACACGGGGGAAACAAGATGTGAGACCATGGCTTTCTTGAAGATAAAATAGGGGCTAGCCTCTGACCACCAAGCGAATGTGACTGAAGTAGAAGACTTCCCTTCAGGATGTGAGGTTGATTTGGCTTCAATGCGCATTCTTTCCTGATGGGTAGGGTGGATGGCATTGTCAAGTTGCTCAGGTGACTCACCCGGCTGGCTATGAGGAGGCTCTTTCTTTCCCAACCCAGCATCCTCTCTTTTGTAACCCTTTGTTGCCTACAGATACAACTTCTCTTCTAAAGTTCTCAGCTTGTGAGACTCCTTCTCCCCTCCTCCCCACTCTCACTTCTACAGAGCAGGCATCAAAATCAACCAGGGCCTCAGAGCCACATTTCAGCTCTAAATAGCCGTGTTTGTTTTTACAATAAGGAGGAGGAGTGAGTGGGCACACCATCCTTTGGAATTTGAAAGAAATTTCCTTGCCTGAGAGCTGATGACTTGGGCTTCAGGTCTCCCTTTTTTCCAAATGTGCTTTTTTTTTTTTTTTTAAAGATTTTATTTATTTATTTGACAGACAGAGATCACAAGTAGGCAGAGGGTGGGGGGAGCAGGCTCCCCACTGAGCAGAGATTCCCAATGAATCTCTGCTCAGCAGGCTCCCCGCTGAGCAGAGATTCCCAATGTGGGGCTCCATCCCAGGACCCTGGGATCATGACCTGAGCTGAAGGCAGAGGCTTAACCCACTGAGCCAATCAGGTACCCCTCTAAATGTGCTTCTTAAAGAATAACCCAAAAAACCAAAACCATCCGTAGTCATCAGCAATCAAACATGTGAAAATTGTGAATTCATCTTAATCACCTTTCTAGTAAGGGCAGAACCAGCCAGAAGTCGGTTTCAGGCACCTGCTGAAGAATAGTAACGCTTGTTTTCAACTGATCTTGAAGAGCTCATTCTCATTAGCATAAGAGCAGAAGACTACAGATTTTCCTTGACTTGCAACGGGATCACACCCTAATAAACCCACAGTGAGTTGAAAATGCCACTGAGTCAAAAATACATTTGATACACCTAACCCAAATCAAAGCTCAGTGTAGCCTACCTTTAAAGTTCTCAGAATACTTACATTAGGCCACAGTTGAACTAATCTGGCACAAAGACTATTTTATAATAAAACAGTGGATATCCCAGGATCTATAATTAACTCCTCAAACTCGACACACACAAAACAGGCAAACATATCAAAAAATGGGCAGAAGATATGAACAGACACTTCTCCAATAAAGACATACAAATGGCTATCAGACACATGAAAAAATGTTCATCATCATTAGCCATCAGGGAGATTCAAATTAAAACCACATTGAGATATCACCTTACACCAGTTAGAATGGCCAAAATTAACAAAACAGGAAACAACATGTGTTGGAGAGAATGTGGAGAAAGGGGAACCCTCTTCCACTGTTGGTAGGAATGCAAGTTGGTGCAGCCTCTTTGGAGACCAGTGTGGAGATTCCTCAAGAAATTAAAAATAGAACTTCCCTATGACCCTACAATTGCACTCCTGGGTATTTACCCCAAAGATACAGATGTTGTGAAAAGAAGGGCCATCTGTACCCCAATGTTTATAGCAGCAATGGCCACGGTTGCCAAACTGTGGAAAGAACCAAGATGCCCTTCAATGGACGAATGGATAAGGAAGATGTGGTCCATATACACCATGGAGTATTATGCCTCCATCAGAAAGGATGAATACCCAACTTTTGTAGCAACAGGGACGGGACTGGAAGAGATTATGCTGAGTGAAATAAGTCAAGCAGAGAGAGTCAATTATCATATGGTTTCACTTATTTGTGCAGCATAACAAATATCATGGAGAACAAGGGGTCTTAGAGAGGAGAAGGGAGTTGCGGTAAATTAGAAGGGGTGGTGAATCCTGAGAGACTATGAACTCTGAAAAACAACTGAGGGGTTTGAAGTGGTGGGGGGGTGGAAGGTTGGGATAACAGGTGGTGGGTATTATAGAGGGCACGGATTGCATGGAGCACTGGGTGTGGTGAAAAAATAATGAATACTGTTTTTCTGAAAATAAATTAATTTAATTTAAAAAAAACAGTGGATATCTCATGTAATTTACTGAATACCATACTGAAAGTGAAGAGGAGGATTGTTGTATGGGGAAAGACTGTTAATAAGCATATCAGTTGTTTGCCTTTGTCATCATGAGGCTGATGAGGAGCTGTGGCCACTGTTACTGCCCAGCCTCACTAGAGTATCACATGGCATATCACTAGCCTGCAAAAAGATCAAAATCCATGTTCTGAAATACGGTTTCTACCAAATGCAGATTGCTTCTGCACCACCATAAACTTGAAAAATCATTAGTCAGACAATCATGAATTGGGGAGCATCTATATTAATAATCAAGGTGAATACTACAAGAAACCAAAGGAAAAAATAACAGTACAGGGATGGGGGAAAGCTGAAGAAAAGTAAAAAAAATTAATAAGTCTTTGAAAGCCTGATGTTACAGCTCAGTTTTTTTTAAAAAATTATATTTTTATACGAAATTCCATTCACCAAAGATTTTCTGGGGGGTTTATTGTGTGCTAGGCAATCTGCTAAATTCAGGAAATAGAAAGATGAGTAAGACCAAATCTCTCTCCTAGAAAAACTATGTTAAGCACACAGTAAACATTCAATAAATGTCAGTTCTCTTTTTTCTGCTAGTGAGAGAAATTCTGAACTAATGAATATTTATTATGGATGGCTAAGGGTTTCTAAAAATAATATACTGTGGGAGAGAAGGCTAGCTCTCCCCCAAATACGTCCTCATCTCCTCTGACCAGGCATATTAATAGATTACACTTCCCAGTTCCCTTTGCAAATAAGTGTGAGCATGTGATTGAGTTCTAGACAATGCCATGTAATCAAAAGTAAGGAGTTGTTTCTGGGCTGAGAACTTTTAATAAGTGGCTATACCTTCTCTGACCAGTTTCTTGATTACCTCAGCATGTGTAACAGATTGGATTTTATCACAAAGAATGAAGGTGGAAAGTGAGACCCATCCCTGAAGAAGTTTTTAACAGGGGGCTGGACATGATCAAATTTGTTACGAGTAAATTTCTCCTGATAACATGTAGGAGATGGTTTGCTTCAGGGCAAGATCACAAGGCAAGAAGACAAGTTAACAGTCTACTGCAAAAATTCAGGTGAGAAATGATGAGGGTCTGAATTAAGCAATGCCTCTGGGTGTGAAGCAAAGGGGGCTAATTAAAAAATTACATCTTCAGGCCTCAGTTGCTAGAAGTTGTCTGAAGGCAAATGGGATTGGGAAACATGCCTTTAACTCAGAGACACCTCCAGGAAGGAAGGCTCCTACCATTTTTTCCACTTCTTCCTCTTCCTCTTGCTCCTTATTCTCGATTTTTCAAACATCAAGATACACCTCTGAGTGAGGGAGTAAATTTTAGTGAAAATTCCAAATCCTGTGATTGCACTCCAATCCAAACCATCATCAAATACTACTAAAAATTATTTATAAAAATGTCTTTAGTCAGCAGCTTCTTAACTAGTCGTTGGAAGGAATCTTACTAGAGAAAAATATTAATAAGCAGAAAGCACACAAAGGTAATAAGTATAAGGAAGTTTTAGCCTAGGATTGGGAAAAGCAGAACAGAAAAAGATAAGGAGGAAAATATTTAAACGTATCATTTATAAAAATTTTTGAATGAAAGGAAAATGGATGAAAAGCAGATTTGAGGCTTAAGAACAGAGTTAGGCTCCAGGATACTGCAAAGGGCTTGGTGCCCCAAATCATTGCCGGGATACAGGAGAAACACCTTTATATCCTTGGTCTTAATTAGGCAATTGAAATCTTTTCAATAATCCACTACAGCAAAGCACAGTAGAATTGTCAGAAATTGAAATGATCTTGATTTTATAAATATGTTTTTCCTAGATCAAAGTAAGGAGTGTCTTTGCAAAAGTTCAGAAATAGTGTGTTTCCCAGTAAGTAGATTTAGCGTCATTTCTTTGACCTCATATTCAGCTATACAACTGTGGTACTCCTTTAGGTATCTATTAATATTCTAGCACTTACTATATGATTGATTTGTGAATCTTAAATTAGCCATTTAAACTTTTAAGAAAAACTATAAGCCCCATATGTAACTCTTTAACAACATCAATTTAGGAAAGAGACAAATTATTTTGGCAGTCTGAGAGGTTCTAGCTTTGATTATAAGGAAAGGAAAATTTTTAAAAAATGCCTTTCTGTCTCATGGTGTTCTTAGTAGACAGAAAAATATTTCATTCTTTGAAGATAAAATGTAGAGTCAGATTCAGAAAGGAAATATCTGCCAATAGAAACAGCAATGAGAATTAGTTACATATCCTTGAAAAATAAGATTTAGCCCAACTCTGTTGATATTACTTAGTAAGATTGGACACCAGAATTGGCAAAAATATTTCTTATTCAACTACTTTATGGAAATCCTATGAAAATAATTGGAAACAGAAATGTCCAATTGCTTCACCAGAGAGAATGTGCATTCCTTCTCTTTTACCCTCAACATTCTGTAAATCTATACAAAAGTTTTGGAAGGAGAATACATTTTAAAAATCCTCAATATGTGAAACAAATATGAAAGTTAACTGCAAAGCAAGGTTTTATATAGCAAACTTTTTTCCGCTGACTTTCTTCTTAAAATGGAATTGATATATTCAACTGCTTCAAAACACAAATGACTTCCAAAGGAAATAAAAATTGAACCCAAGAGTGCCACACATCTCCTCTATAGCATTAATTTAAAGTAAATTAAATTGGCTATGTTACTCATATTAACACAAAAATAAAAATGCCACAAGTGAAAGTTAATGAAATGGGAAGCCATGGCACAAGGGTGTGGCATTTACAAGCATCCCAGGGTTACCAATATGGTCCTAATTCCCATGGATATGAGTCTGTTTCAAGTTTCCAGTTTCTGGCTTGTTTTAAGGCTTGCTGTCACTTACTGACTTCTGTCAGTTGAGTTTGCATGAATTTAGTGCTCCATGATCATTAAATTGTTTAGGACTAGTTATTAGCACTATGTGAATGAGCCACTGTGCAGCGATGACTATTTACATCTGTGCTGCTTATAAGCTGTGGTCTCAAACCTTTTGGTACCTGTCTTGGTGCAGAAGCTCAGATTAACCATCAAGGAGCATCTTGCTCAACTACAAATGGAGCAAAGTAATCAAAGATGGATCAGAATTGTTTTTTAAAAGTCTCTCCCCATAAGTAATTGAGAAGCACTGGTCTACATGGAATCGGGAGATAGAATCCTATACCATGAATCTGCATGTGGGGACAGGAAGATGCCAGATGAAAAGGGGAGAAATACTTCGATGACCTCAAAGTGTGTGTGTGTGTGTGTGTGTGTGTGTTTAAATTAAGAAATTTCTAAAGGACAATGGGAACTTCTAAGACACCATCCACCTTCTGTATTTGGAATGTATGGTCTAGTCAAAGGAAGGACACATAGCCCAATGGCCAGTCTGGCTGCTAATTTTCAAAATTGGTTACTAATAGTGAGTAGCACATAAATTTCAATAAATTACCCCAAATCATATCATCCACAGATAATCATACTAATATTTTGAGGAAAGATTTTCTAAATAGTTTCCTACATCATGCAGTTCACTTAATACATCATGATTATCTCTCAAGGTCAATAAATACACTTCTCCATCAACAGCATTAATAGCTGCAGAATATTCCATTTTATGAATAGTCTATAATTTGTTTAACCAATATGCAACTGTTGAGTATCTAGGTTATTTATATATATCATAACTTTTTATCTTTTTACTTTAATCTCTTTGTGTTTTTATAGAGTGTGATTTTTGTAGACATACATACTTGATCTCACTTTTTAATCCAATCTATAATCTCTGCCTTTTAATTGGAGTGCTAGACTGTTCATGTTTAATGTTATTATTGATATGGTTGTGTTTTAAATCTACCATCTTGTCTTTGTTTTCTATTTATCCCTTTGTTTCCTTTCTCTTATTTTTCTCCCTTTTATTGTATTGAATATTTTCATGATTACACTCAATCTCCTTTATTGGTTTATTACCTCTGTTTGTAGTGTTACTATAGTAGTTGTTTAAGATTTATAGTTTATAGGTGCCTGGGTGGCTCAGTCAGTTAAGCATCTGCTTTTGGCTCAGATCATGATCCCAGGGTCCTAGGATCAAGTCCCACATCTGGCTCCCTGTTCAGCAGGGAGTCTGGTTCTCCCTCTCCCTCTCCCCTCTTCATGTGCTCTCTTTCTCACTCTCTTTCTCAAATAAATAAATAAATAAAATTCTTAAAAAATAAGTCTTCTAGTATACATATTTTACTGCTCAAGGTGTACTTTCAAGAGATACATAGTGGAAAATCTCACATTTCTGTCCTCCTGGCCTTTGTACTACCTTTGTGTATACATTTCACTTCTATATATGGCAGAAACTCACATACATAGTCATGATTTTTGCTTTGCACAATTATCTTTTAAAGAGACTTCATTGATTAAAAAAAAAATAAAGTCTTTTATGCTTATCCACATATGTATGTTTCAGTATTTTTTTGTTACCATTTCTATTGTTCTTTGTTCAGATTCCTTTGTTTAGATCAAGATTTCCACGCAATCTCATTTTTCTTCTGTCTAAGGGACCTTCCTCAGCATCTCTTGTAGAGCTTATCTAATGGTAATCACACCTTTCTCTTTTTGTGTATCTCAAAATGTCTTTGGCCTTCGTGTTTGAAGGATAATTTCACTGGGTATAGAACACAAGGTTGAAAGATTTTTTTCTTTCAATACATTAAATATAATGCACTGTCTTTGACATGAATTGCTTCTAGTAAGAAATCTTCCATCATCCTCTTCCCTATTTCTTTGTGTGTTATGTGTTTCTCTTCCTTTGACTGCTTTTAAGATGTATCTGTCTCACTATTTTTCAACAATATCATTATGATGACCTTGTATTTTTCTTTATGTTACTGTCCTAGAGGTTTGTTGGGCTTCTTAAATCTATGGGCTTCCAGTTTTTATCAGGGTTTCAGCTATTACTTTTCAAATATGTTTCCTGTGCTCCCTCATTCCCTTTCACAGACTCTGGTTCTATGCAGCTATAACACCACTTAATCACATTCTACAGTTCCCTGATGCTCTCTTTTCATTTTCAAGAAATTAATTTCTCTCTGTATTTCCAGTAGTTTCCTTGGAGTGTTTTCAAGTTCACCAATTGTCTTAGCTTGGGCTGCCATAACAAAATGCCATAGACTGGCTGGTTTAAATGACAAGCCTTTGTTTCTCACAATTTGGAGGCTGAGAAGTTGATTTGATTCCTCCAGAAAATCCTCTCCCTGGTGCACAGAGGCCTCACTGTGTCCTCACCTGATGGAGAGGGAATGACCCTTCTCTCATTCTCTTTTTAGAAAGTCACAAATCCCATCATGGGGGCCCCACCCTGTGATCTCACTTAACCCTAATTACCTCCCAAAGGGCCCACCTCCACAAACCCTCACATCAGGGGTCGGGGCTTCACTCTACAAATGTGGTGGTGGTGGTGGTTGGTGGCGGGGAGGCACACAATTCAGTCCATGGCACTAATCATTGTCTGGGGCACAATTTCTGATTTGCTAATTTCAACTAGTATGTTTTTAACCTCAGATATTATCATTTTCATTAGAAATGAAAGAGAAATTTGGCTCCTGTCTCTTTTTGGTATCTTATATCTTTGTATCTTTATGTCCTCCAGGAATAAGTTTCTTTAGCTTCTTGAGCATATAGAATAGTTATAACAACATATCATATGCTCATTCCTGGCTTATTGTACATTTCTTTTTTATTATTAGAGGTTGCATTTTCCCGCTTCTTCATATGCTTTCATCAAATGCCTAACATTGTGATTTTTAGCTTGTTGGGTCCTGGATATTTTTGTATTCTTGTAAGTATTCCTGAGCTTTGGTCTGGAACACAGTTAAGGTACTTGAAGACAGTTTTAACTCTTTCAGATCTAACTTAACTTTTGTCAAGCAGGTCTAGAACAGTGTTTAGTCTGATCCTACTTTTTCTCTACTACTGAGGGCACATGCTACCCCAGTAATGTCACTGAGATAAGCCTTCTGAGAACTCTACCATAATTTCATGAATTATGAGGTATTCTACTTTGGCTTGTTGGAACAGGATCTATTCCTGACTATATGAGAACAGGCTATTTCTTCCATATCTTGTCAGTGGTTCTTTTCCAGGTCTCAGGTAATTTCTTCACACACATACCCTAATCAGTACTCAGGTGAAGACTGAAGGCAGATCCTTCTGCAGAGTTCCCCTTCTGTGCTTCTCTCTCCTCTCTGGGATATTCCCAAGCAAGCTCTACGCACCTTGGCCCTCTCAGGCTCCTATTTCCAGTTCCTTTACTCAGGTTGACCTCTGGGCTCTGCCTCAGTTCCCCTTCCTGGGCTGCTTCCTGAAACCTCTATGTACACAGTAAGCTGGAGTGACCAGTGACCTCACCTCCCTGCTTTCTGTTTCACAAGGATCTCCCTACTTTGTAAAGTCTTAGAAAGCTTTGTTTCCTATATAGTTTTCCAGGTTTTGGTTGTTTCAGGCCAGAGGGTAAGTCCAGTTCCTGTCACTCCATCTTGACTTGAAGTGCCCTTTTTATTGATTTTTAAATTACTTTATATATTAAGAACCTCAACCTTTCATCTGTCTTATATATTGAGGGCTGGAAGCAATATTGAACAGTCTTTGTGGAGTCAGTCCCAGAGCCCAGGTCAAAAGGAAGAAAACCAAGAAAGTGCAAAACTCATATGGGTCCAAAGTCTGAGTTAGACAAAAGCTAAATTGGTTCTCTGGTCGGGAAGTTGTGTCACAGTGATATGTCATGTATTCAATTGGATTGCTATGTAATAGGAGACTTTGATAAATATACACCTAGGAATAAACTTTCCTGGAAATAGGTCAGGTCTAAATGTTCAAGCAAATTAAAAACTGAATAAAAGCAGCTAAATATGAAATCATTGAATTTAATTATTTAATTCATTTCTTCATCTAATAAACATATTAAGCATTTACTATGTGTCCAGCATTTTTAAGAATACAACTAATATCATTTGATATTAAATATGAATTACATACACTTCCCTTGACACATGTCCAGAGGAAGGTACATCACTGTCATTTGCTAAATTTCTCTAAACATGTGAGTAGTAGCAAATATCAGGAGATCTTTCAACCCTGTGATACACAGACAGACCTGTTTTCAGTTGCTGTTTGCCCTGAGAGGTTGAAGAAAAATAAAAGCAGATTGTTTTCAAATGAGGGCAAATAAGAGTTTATTGTAAATATGTCACTTAACTATCAAAAGAAGGTGGGCGGGGGAGGGGTAACTGTGGGATGGGTGGTAAGGAGGCACTTGATGTCAGGAGCACTGGGTGTTCTATGCAACTGGTGAATCACTAAACTCTACCTCTGAAACTAATCATACATTAAATGGTAATTAAGTGATTTAAATAAATAAATAAATGTTTACGAATTAGCTTAATAAAAGAAAATATGGAAATATTTGGCCCATAGCAAATAGTATCAGTGTATCCGATATCAAGTTAAGAAATTCAGTACTTCAAAGATGACTAATTCTGCCATTTAAATCTCCATAGTACTTTGTTCAGAATGAAAGTCATGACATTTCCAAAGTTATAGATATTTTACCCAAGGGTAAAAATAGTCCAAAAATTGTAGGTTTGGATTACTCATTAGAATACACTTAAATTTCAGTATAAAATCCCAGAGTATAGCCAGATTCTCCAAATTTCACCTAATTATTTTCATTGCCAACCTAACACAACTAACACAATGCATATCAATATCCACTATCATTAAGTCATTTGCTACAATTAATGGTCACAAATTGCTTATTAATAGACTCTTTATTTTAGAATAATTTTAAGCTTACAGAAAAACTGCAGACAAGGCAGAGAGTTCTCATATACCACCTCCCCCCAGATAATCTCCCTTAATGTTAACCTTTTTCATAAACTACTACGGTACATGTTCCAAAATAAGGAACAAAACATAGGCACATAACTAGTAACTAAATGTCAGTTGTGTGGAATAACTAAAAAATTATTGAAATGGGTGTAAACCTAAGCTTTTATTTTCTTTTCTCTCTCTCTTTTTTTTTTTTTTTAAGGAAAAACTACCACCATGTTAGCTAAGAAATATTACCTTTGAGTTAAGTTCTAGAGTTGTAGCTTTTCACTGGGTTCTTTTTAGAAGAGTTAAAAATAAATAGATTTGGATAGAACCTAAAATGAAATCTCAGATGAGAGCTGTGGTGACTCTCCTGTGGGCTAAATTTGCACTTCAGAGGAATGGCAGCAGGGTGCCTGGGTGGCTCATTCAGCTAAAGCATCCAGCTCTTAGTTTCAGCTCAGGTCAGGTGCAGGGTGGGATCAAGCCCCACATCAGGCTCCATGCTCATCCCTCTCCCTCTACTCCTTTCCCAGCTTGCTCTCGCTCAGATAAATAAATAAATAAATAAAATCTTAAAAACAAAACAAAACAACAACAACCAAAAAAATGGGGGATGGGGTGAAACGGGCACAGCAGCACTAGTAAGTGTCAGATAACTCCAGGGAAGTTGGTTTTCCAGTTTTTCCAACAGGATTTTGAAACACTTTGGATTTACTTCTTTTTTTAATGCAATAAAAATTTGAGTAAATTGTTATTGGCTCAAATTGCACTTATCCTTATGTTTTCTTCAAAAAGACAAGTGTTCATTACTTGGTGAAACATTTTTTTCTATTTATGTATTAATGCACACATAAAAGTAATCAAACCACACTTACATTCACTTTTTGTGAATGGACTTTATTGAAAAGAATAAGATTTCATGAAATAGCATGGTGGAAAATCAGGGATGTATAGCTTTTGTCTCCATGGCAACCAACTAACTGGTTGCACCTGGTCCTCCAGGGTAATTAATTTCTTGTGTGCTGGGATGGTCTGCTGCTTCTCAAGGCCAGCAAAAAAGAAACAAGATGACCTTTCTTTAAAATAAAACAAACTTAAATCTCACATAGAGGAATTAGACTTTGGGGTATGCTCCAATTTCACTCTTGCAGTGGGTTTTACATTTGAGTAACAAAATGAGAGGCCAGATTTTGAGTTTTGTTGAGCTTGTTTTTCAAGCCATATTTGTAGGATCTAAAGGATTTTTTTCCCTGCTTGAATTAGTTCAGCTAAATCAATACCTATTCATGGATATATATCTGCACAATGTGCTTCACCTAAAATGAGAAAGGGAAACGTCAGGGATCTATTTACCAAATATCCAAAAACTGGTTACCTTTAGCTATGATGGCACCTTAGGATCACCTCGAACTCTTTAAAAACAAACCAGTATCTGAGCCCCATCCTTCAGAAATTATGACTTAATTCATCTGGGATGGGGCCCAGTACCAGAAATTTTCAAAAGCTGATTCAAATGTGTAATCATAGTTAAGAATCAGGATTAGATAGTATCTATACTAAATTAGTTAGCTTTGACCCATCGAAGTAAATTCTTTGTAGGTAAAGATTGGATAAATATATAATATTTATTAAAGTGAGTTACTTTTTGTTACTTAATATTCCTTCTGTGCCACAAACTAATGAAGGCTTCAGGGAATGGTTCAGGTAGTAGATTTAAAAGATTATGTTCTTTCCGCTTTGGGGTTTGTTTTTTTCTTTTCCAATCCAAGTGTGATATAATTTAAGTTTTGGGGATATATCTTTCATATGAGGAAGTTAAATGTCTGAATCTCAGTGAGCCTCATTTTAGAAAGTTTTCCCACCTTTATGCTGGGCCCAGACCATACCAGCTCCAAGATTCAATTACAAAATTTTCAGAAATTTTGCTAGCTGGCTGTTAAATTGTTAGTAGCCTGAAAGTGGCCCTGGTTAAGATATTTACACCATGGTAATTAGCAAATGTTTACAAACCAGAGCTTCATTTCTTCTGGAGAGTTATTAAATATCTACATGTAAACTGGTTTTCAACTATGAGGGTAAGATCAAAGGGCCAAAATATGACTGGGCTTCAAATATTTCTCAATTCCTTGTTTTTACAGACATGGAAATTGAGACTCAGAGAGTTTAAATGACTCAAGAAAATTGTTGGTGAACCCAAGAATAAAAGTCGGTTCACAAGAGTGTCTCTCTTCACATCTGTCTGATTCAAGTCTATACAGTGCTTTGAAATGTAAGTTGAGAATTTTACAAATAATCATCCATCCATACAATATTGTTTTAGGGGCCCAAGGTATTTGTCATTAAGATGCCAAAATCCTAGAAAAACCATAAATCATCTGGACAATGGAATATGATACATCCATAAAAAAAAAAAGTATGAGAGATTTCTGTGTACTGATACGGGAAGATCTCCTGTGTCCATTGGTAAAAGAAGTACACAAGGTATAGATTGGTTTAGTAATGTACTATTTTTTGTTGAGAAAGGGAGAAATAAGAATATATGACTGTATTTTCAAAAAAAAAAAAAAAAGAAATACTGAGGATAAGTAAGAACCTAATAAAAATGGTTCAACGGGATGCTAAGGAAACAGGGCAGCAGAGACAAGATGTCTCTGTGTTGAAAACCAGATGAAGGTTTTGACAACTAACAGCTGGTAACAACCCACAGTGTTCCCTATAAACATAAACAATTTCACAGAATTTCAATATCAGATGGGGTCATACCATGATCATGATGGAACCAAGCCCAAATAAGACCATTCTATAGCATGTCTGAGCATAGACAAAAAAAAAAAAAAAACAAGGACATCATGAAACCACAAAAGCAACAAAATATCCTTCTCTCCCCACTCACAGGAGTAACTAGTCTTTCTGTCCCATAACAATTCTAGCTTCCTTTCACTCCTCCTGCCTCCTAGATTAAAAATTCTCAATCACTGAATAGTCGCCATTGCGTTCTAGCACCTAACTTGGCCACTGGTTAGGTTTGAACAGCCCAAAGCATGATCATTCTAGAAGGCACAGAGCTTATGAATAGCTATGAATACATAACAAATTAATAAAAGAGAAAACAGGTTTATGCCAACTTGATTTTATTGTTATCTAATATAATGACCCATACCACCGTATTTTCAATGAGTACAAAGAAACGAAGTAAACATCATACCAATCAGAAATGGTGTAAGAGATGATGAAATGGAAGTAAAGTGAGAAAGATACATTTGTTTACAAAATTTAGCTCATTGAAATCTTCTCTAGTTACAAATAAACGGTCTTTTCTTTGGCCAATATGAATAAGCTCAAAATAAGTATTTGACATTCTTGCCAGACTCTTTTGTCTTCATCTCTGCACTGAGATGAGCGGTATTTTTCATTCTGTACCCAGTCTCTGAACATCAACTCTGTACCAAAAATGAAGGATTCAAAGATGAATAGGATCTGATCCCAGAATTTGCTTCCCAAAGGGTGAGCCTTCCTTATTCCTTATTCCTCCTCCTCCTTCTCAATTCTGTTCAGACATCTACTACCCAGAAAAACTTGTCTGCAGTTACTTGATCAGTGTCTGCCTTCTGCCTCCAAGTATAACTAGTGACTCTTGGAAGACAGGGACCACACATTTCTGGCGCCCAACAAAACAAGTAGACCCTTGTAGTGGGTTGAAAAAGGTCCCTCCAGGGTTCATGTCCACCCAGAACCTGAGAATGTGACTTTATTTGGAAATAGGGTCTTCACAGAGGTAGTTCGATAAGATAAGGTCATACTGAATTGAGTAAACCTTCAATCCAGTATGACTGGTGTCCTTTTGAGAAAAGAAGATACACAAAGGCATGCACATGGAAGGAGAGCATTCACATGATGACAGAGACAGGGAGTGGGGTGAAATCACTGCAAGAAAAAAAAAAGTCAAGGATTGCCAGAATCCACTAGAAGTTGGGAAGAGTCAAGGGAAAAAAAGAGAAGGGAAAATTTGCAGTGGCTTTCTCAGGTTTTCAAGAACTTTTTGAATACATTAAGAACCTAGGTCTCCAAGAAACTTGGAAGGCATATGGCACAGTAGTTAAGCATCAAGACTTCCTACCAGACTTTCTGGACTTGAATCCTGGTCATACCACTTGCTACCCTTGCAATGTCAGGCCAGTGACTTAACCTCTGTGTGCTCAGTTTCCACATCTGTAAAATGAGAAAAGTGATCATCACTATCCTTGATTATGAAGAAGAGTTAATGAGAATAGACACATAAGGTATGAACCTGCACTATTGAACATAAAGCCATGAACCATATGTGGCTACTGAACATTTGAAATAATGGCTCCTCCAAACTGAGCTGTACTTTAATGAAAATTCGCACCAGATTTTGAATGCTTTGTATGAAGAAGAGAACACATGCATCTTGTTAGTATCCCTTTTATATTAATCACATGTTGAGAGTATTTTTAATGTATTGGATCCAAGGAAATATACTATTAAAGTTAACTTAATCTGTTGTGTGAATGAGTGTTTGTGTGTGTATCTGCTAGAAAATTTAAAGTCACATATATTGTTCAAATGCACAGCTTACGTTATCGGACAGCCCTGGAATACATGGTATCTGAGCACAAACAAAGTTATTTCCATTCAAAAATATGCAAAATCATTATAAAATTTTAGTGTTGGATACTGACCCAGAAGCAAGATATAGGGAATGCCTGGGTGGCTCAGTTGGTTAAGTGTCAGTTTTCAGCTCAGGTCATGATCCCAGAGTTCTGGGATGGAGCCCCACATTGAGCTCCCTGATCAGCAGGGGTCTGCTTCTTCCCCTGCCCCTCCCTCTCCCCCTCCTCGTGCTCTCTTCTCAAATAAGTAAAACCTTTTTAAAAAGGAAGCAGGATATAAAAGGCTAATGTGGGTGCAGTGAAATAATTCTGTGCATAACAAAGATTCTGTAGTGTTATTGGGCCACTAGAGATGCCTCTCTCAAGTCATTTGCTGTTCTTCCTCAGTTACCAGTAAGTGAGCACTTGCTATGCATCAGGCTCTATACTATTTTGCACTCATTGTCCTCTTGAATAATACAGTCCTATGATTTGTGAATGACATATATAGCTTATGATACATAATATGTTATTAAGAGCTGATGTCAAGGTTTCTATTATGTTAATATACATGTCTTGCTCTTGAACAATGATAATCCCTCTGGAGTAGAAAAGAAATGGCATTGACAGCAAATGTGTCTCTGTCATAGCCATAGTGTACACTTCTGACCTCGGTATGTCTTTGGGAATGTGATTCAGATCTGAACATTTTCTGCTTCATCTTAGTGGGAAAAAGCCCAAAATCCCTTCTGGATAAAGAACAAAAGACTAAAAAATGTTCTAAAGGCTGGCATTTCCTGGAAGCATCACTGACCCTTAAACCTTAAACTCCATGCCCTCCAGACTTGAGATAGAAATCAACTTAAAGAGCATTTCTTCTCTTTTGAGTTGAGGTGCTGAAAAAATCCTCCCCACCCAATTTCTTTTATGTTTCAATTGAATTAATCCCTAAAGGAACTGTCATCTCCCATTGATAGGTGATATAAAGCCGTGGCATCTATGCAGAGGCAAGAGAAAGTTAAGAACCAAGTGTCAATCTTGTCTGTGTTGGGATGACATCTAAGCTGTGTACTCTTTGCAGAAATAAGATGGGGCATGAGATTTTCTTGGCATTGAGTTTGTAGTCCCTGAGCCAAAAGGAACAAAACCATGGTGAGTTTTGGATGAGGCTTTACCGCGTTATCTTCAGAAAGTAACAAAGAGATCGTCCCTCTTTCCATTTTCATTGGGAACCAGAACAACCTCTTCTTTCTTATTTTAGGATAGAATGAGAGTAAAAGAACTGGCTGGGGCTACTGGAGTGAGAGTAGATAAAACAGAGAGGCTAGATACCTTTTTTTCAGTGTCCGCAGAGAGGGCCCAGGTAAGTTCAAGAGCTGGGTATCATGAAATTGACTGCTTTTCATTTGGGTTGGGTATTTGTAAGAATGGGAATATTTTATCAGGGAAATTTCTCAAATTTCATGACCAAGTCTATAGACTTGCTACCTTTTTCCCCCTCCTTAACGTCTTCTCTTCTGTAGAACAGGCAGATGGCCCTTGCACCCCTAAAGGCCAGTCCTCCATACTCAGATTGGTTTTGTTTTCTTCCAGTCTTCCCTTTACAGTGTGGTTCCTCTGGGACCTTCCTTCCTGTCCCAGGAGCTGCTCTTTCTTTCTTCTCCCCTTCATGGCAGAATTGTCTGTGCTTGTTCTTTCTGCTTCTCCACCTGCTCTGTCTCCCTGGAATATCACTTCTACTGCCTCTACCTGAGTAGTTCTCAGGGAGAGAGACCCAGGTGGCCAAATCCAAGGACTGTTTTCCCATTTCCATATTGTTTGGAATCCTAGTAATGTTCCGATTGACTCCCACCACCTTGGAATATTTCTTCCCCTGTGGCACAACACTCTTTTGGCTTTCCAGTAAACTTCCTGCCCACTTCAGACTTTTTCGCTGGACTTTTTTTTTTTTTTTTAAAGATTTTTTATTTATTTATTTGACAGAGAGAGATGACAAGCAGGCAGAGAGGCAGGCAGAGAGAGGGGAGGAAGCAGGCTCCCTGCTGAGCTGAGAGCCCGATGCGGGGCTCGATCCCAGGACCCTGGGATCATGACCTGAGCCGAAGGCAGCGGCTCAACTCACTGAGCCACCCAGGCGCCCCTTCGCTGGACTTTTAATACTGGAAGAATATAAGGTTCACCACTAGGCCTGACTGTCTTCTTCCTTGATGATTCTTTCCAAGGCTATCTTAACCATGCCTGGGCCTCCACCTGTCCAATTATGCACTCCAAATTGTGTCTCCAGCTTAGATCTCTCTTCCGAGATCTTCAGGTGGTATATCCAACTACCTATTCAGTTTTTCCACTTGAATATCTGAGTCCTTTCAAATCTCCAGTCTCTGTCATGTCCTTCTTCTTATGCCACCCTGTCCTGGTCCTGCTGAGATAGAATACACTGGTTCTCTCCCAGCACATGCTATCTAACGGATGGTTCCACCATCCACCCAAAACATAAGCAGAAACCCAAGCCTCATATTTTGTATTTTTTTCTTCCTCACCCCTCCTATCCAATCAATCATCAATTTCTAAATATTGCTTTATCTGAACAAGCTTATTAGGCTCATGCAAAAAGCCTTTCTACTGGTGTCCCATACCCAAGCTCCTCCAATTAAATTCCACAATATAGCCCGGATGAATCTCAAACATTCACACATATTAATTCGTTCTCTTACATAAAACCCTAAAATTGTCTTTTATTTTATTTCTCTTTGGGGATGTCCCCAATCCTTAAAAGAGCTCACAAGCCCTTATATTATCTGGCCCACTGTCCACTAGGCTTCTTCATACCCATCTCCCCCTACCTCCCCTCTCTCCCACCACACCCATTTGTAGGCTTCTCCACAAAGCCAAGCTCATTTCTGCTCAGAATCCTCACACATTTAATCCTTCCTTTCTTCCCACTCCCCTCCCTTTGCCTGTGCACCCTTCAGATCTCAGCTGAATTCATGTGTGTGCGTGTGTGTGTGTTGAAGTGCATTCATTTGTATCCCCCAACGAGACCCGTTCCTATAATACATGCTCTCTCATATAAGTATTTGAGTCTTCACTCTCTGATCTTTTAAGCCTCAGAAGAATTTTAGTTAAATTAGCAATGATATATGTGCTGCTAAAGTGAGCACATTAAAGTACTAATTATAAAATTAGTATTTCAGTGCTCATTTCTTCTCTCCATGAAGACAGAAAATTGTTTGTTTGTTTTACTGCCGACTCTCTGTACACAGCACGTAGAAGTTATTTCATAAATACCTGTTTAATGAATAACCAACATCCAGAGGGCATAGAGAGATGATAAGAATTTTCTTAAATATATGTCTACAATATTACATGCTTCATCTTTTATTTTTCAGTGAGTTTTAAATGAAGTTACAGATAGTTAAGTAGAAATTTGAACAATGAAAGGATTTCTGAAGTCAACCCATGATTACATAAATCTTCAGTTATTTATGACCTACTACCATCACAGTCAAACAGAAGGGGCCAAATTAGTAGAACAGAGAACAAAGGAAGAATTTTAAAAATCAATAACAGTAATAGTTGCAGTACTAAACCATTATTGACAACTTTCCTGCTATGTGTTTTCCGGAGACGGACAAATATCGGTAACTTAATTTAATCCCTTCAAATACAACCTTTTTTTTTTTTTTCATTATTGCCCCTTTAGGAACCATTTTTTTTTTTAAAGATTTATTTATTTATTTGACAAAGAGAGAGATCACAAGAAGGCAGACAGGCAGGCAGAGAGAGAGGGAGAAGTAGGCTCCCTGCTAAGCAGAGAGCTGGATTCGGGGCTCGATCCCAGGACCCTGAGACCATGACCTGAGCCGAAGGCAGAGGCTTAACCCACTGCACCACCCAGGTGCCCCTAGGAGTCACTTTAGACAGTTTTAATCTACTCATCCTCTCATCTCAAGACATTTTAATATCTTGGATACACTATATATATCTCTGTACAGCCTGTATATACATGTTTTATGCATTAAAAAGTAAAGGTTTTTCATGAAAAAGTAAAAAAATTTCATAAATCATGGTTTCCTTTGGAGTAATATTACCTCTGTTGAGAATTTATGAGTTAGAGGGATTGTCTCAAGATAACAAGGAACATCAACAAATTAATAAGCACCCTTAAATTGACTGTCAGAGGGCTGAAAAAATGGAGACCATGTCATTGCTATCTTCCACTTAGGAAGTTGTCTCCAGTGAGCTAGCTTGATCTGTGGAGCAAATTGTCAAGCTAAGGTAGCACGCCACTCCACGTGGGCACCACGGCTCCATCAGTGCTGTCCTTAAGGACGGGACGGTATTTCACCCAGAACAACCGTCTGACATGGGATCCCCAAATGACTGCCAACTTTGACAGCCCAGAATATTACTGAACCAAATGCAAGCTTGAGAACATAATATGATATTATTATGACAAAGCAAAGAATTTCTGGGTAGAAAGTAGAAGGTTTTTACTCAATTTACAGTTGTTATTAAGAAATATAGAATCATGGAGAAAGTATCAAACAGAACATTATTTTGAGCAAATACACTTTTTGGAATAAAACACCCTATTGCTCTCTAATGATCTTATTACTAAACATCTAAGAGTTGATCTGAGTTATCATTTGAATGTCTTTTGGTGATTGATACATTTGCTACATTTCCACGGCCAAAAATGTTTTTCCCTGGACCCTTTTTCGCATTTTTAAAGAAAGCTTTTTTAAAATTAAGAGTTGCATGTGTATACGTCCGACTTTTTATTGAGCAGGTCTTAAGGCTTTGAGGGACTTTGGGCTGGAAATCATGGGAATGGCTTTTGTAAATATCACATTAGCATAATAAGCAGCAGATTTTGGTTTTGCAGTGGGAATACACATATTATCCAGTACTAAAAATAGATTATTGAGATTATCTTGAAACGAACTTCAGTAATCTTAGCACATAAAATGGATCATATGGAAAAATCTTGTGTTCCGAGGGAGTTCCCAGCTCTGAGAACTAAGCAGGTGTGCTACTGGACACATTGTTTACCTAGCTTTCAGACCTCTCAGACAAAATAGCTTCTTTTAATTCATAATAAGATTCACAAAAGAAAAGGACCTCATCTCACTTGATTATCTGAAATTACATAATTGTCTTGGAAGAAAAGCAAGAAGGACAGCAGTAAACAAATGGTTCCTTTTTTTTAAATTCCTTTTTTTAAAAGATTTTATTTTAGAGAGAGAGAGAGAGGCAGTGATCGTGAGCATGGGGAGGGGCAGAGTGGGAGGGAGAGGGAAAGCAGACTGAGCTGAGCTCAGCTGAGCACTGCGCTGGACTCAGGGCTTGAGGCAGGGCTGAATCCCCCAACCCGAAGATCATGACATCAGCTGAAATCAAGAGTCTGATGCTTAATGGATGCTTAATGGATTGAGCCACCCAGGGGCCCCACAAATGGTTCATTTTATATGCACTGAAGTATTAAGTACTATATTCCCCAGAAGCCTGTAGAATATACCCGAGACAAACAGAAACTCTGGGCTTTAGGCTGACCTGTCTCAAGAAGCCTTTTTAAAAGATTTTGTTTATTTATTTAACAGAGATCACAAGTAGAGAGGCACAGAGAGAGAGAAGGGGAAGCAGGCTCCCCGCTGAGCAGGGAGCCCCACGTGGGGCTCGATCCCAGGACCCTGAGATCATGACCCAAGCCAAAGGCAGAGGCTTAACCCACTGAGCCACCCAGGCGCCCCAAGAAGGCTTTTTAAATTTAAACCTCATACTTCCACTAATTCTTTTTTTTTTTAAGATTTTATTTATTTATTTGACACAGAGTGAGAGATCACAAGTAGGCAGAGCAGCAGGCAGAGATAGAGGAGAAGCAGGCTCCTCGCTGAGCAGAGAGCCCCATGTGGGGCTCCATCCCAGGACCCTGAAATCATGACCTGAGCCAAAGGCAGAGGCTTTAACCCACTGAGCCCCACTCCACTAATTCTGATCCCTTCTTCTACTGGTACCAGTTGTCACTTCCAAACTCCCACCTTGGAGACCTGGACCCCTTCTAGGGTGTACCCCGTTCTCACACCCTTCTGAAAATCCTTTTGAATAAAGTCTTTCAAGAACCTACTGGCATGAAACCCCAATTACAACTTAGGCTCTAGAGGTTCCTTTGCACCTAAAAGCTGTACGAGCTTTTTCAAGAGAAATGTGCTTAATCCCAATCCTCAAAGCTACACCTGGGTGGCACTTGTCAGAAATTTGCAGGGAAGAAGCATTAAATATCAACCTGCAAGCATCCAGATCCTGGTAATTATGATCCATGGTCACTGGGCATCAGAGTCGGGAGAGGGAAGTTAAAGACATACGGATTCCCAGATGTTCCTTCTAGACAATCCAGTTCAGTCAGTCAGGATGACTTCAGGCATTGTTTTTTAAATTAAAAAAAAATTAAAAAAAAATTAATTTCTAGATCATTCTAGGGGACAGCCAGGTTTGAGAACTGCTCTAGACAGAACTTGAGATGGGGTGAAGAATTCTCTCAGCGTGAGTGATGCTTGACTGATATTGAAAAGTACCAAGGAGGGGATCTTTCTTTATCCTGCTTCCTGAACCCCTCAGCACCTGATATTTCTGCATCTCCAATAAAAGGGTTTGATTTGTGTACGACCAGCTCCTCGACTCACCCACTTGCTCTGCCTGCCTGTCATAGACCGAACCTTTGTATCCTCCCAGTATTCCTGTGTTGAAGCTCTAATTCCCAATGTGGCAGTATTTGGAGCCTTTGGGAGGTAATTAGATTTACATTAAGTCCTGAGGGTTGAGCCTCCACGATGGAGTTAATGCCTGGAGTAACCTGAAAAAAGTGGCTGTCTACTGTTCTCACCTGAAACTGAAGCTGCAGGCACCTTGATCCTAGACTCCAGAACTGTGAGAAATAAATGTGTGTTAAGTTGCCCGATCTATGGGTTTGTTACAGCTGCCCAAGCTGGCGAAAATACCACCGCCCTGTGTAAAGCCCTTATCTGCTGCTTCTTTGTCATTACTCGTGGGGCTTACTGTGACCTAACACTTTGCAGTGTTCAGTGGATGTTGTTGGTTCTCTATGATCAGATTTCTCAGTCCAAAAGGAAAACTGTAATTTTTGCCAGGTGACCCTTTTACCTGCTCCCAAATTTTGTTGGTTCCAGGATTCAGACAGGAAATCCACAGATGGATTATACCTTAATGGAAAGATGTGTGATTCTTTTGGAGCACTATACTTAAAATTGCTGCAAATGGGGAACCCAGTGAAGTGTTATTCAGTCCATAAAGAAGATCAGTGTCAACCTCAGACCTCAGTACTCCTTGCAAAAACCCAGACTCCCAATACCTTTAAAAATATGCACATTGAGGGGCGCCTGGGTGGCTGAGTGGGTTAAGCCTCTGCCTTTGGCTCAGGTCATGATCCCGGAGCCCTGGGATCGAGCCCCACATCGAGCTCTCTGCTCTGCAGGGAGCCTGCTTCCTCCTCTCTCTCTCTCTCTGCCTGCCTCTCTGCCTACTTGTGATCTCTGTCTGTCAAATAAATAAATAAAATCTTAAAAAAAATATATACACATTGAAGGTATATTGGCTCTGAGTTGAATTCAGCTCTAAAACTTTTTTAAGCATTTAAGACTTAAACTGATTGATTGCTTTTTATCAAAGTAGGGGGCAAATATTCTTTACTGTCTTGCCTGAAGATCAAGACATGAATACAACTAACTTGCCTGAATGTGTTGTAGATTCTACTAGAAGCCACATTGTGCATGCATATAGTTCATAAAAATGCTTGTTTTTGTGAGGGCTTATTGGCATTCAGTAGATATTTGGTTTTGAAGGGTTTACAAATAAGAAGTCTTTAATTGAGCACTTACTGTGCTGCTGGGCTAGTGCTAGAGCCTTTTGCAAGGACAGAACATATAAGCTTGGTCGAAGAAGAGACACAGACAACATGAAAACAGTAATGAGACACATGAGGATTTTTTTTTTTTTAATGAGAGAGAGAGAGAGAGAGCACTCGAGCGAGCAGAGGGAGGCACAGAGGGAGAGAGAGAGAATCTTAAGGCGGCTCCACGTCCAGCATGCAGAGCCAGATGTGAAGCTTGATCTCACCATCCTAATATTGTGACCCGAGCTGACATAAAAAGCTGATATTAAGAGACATCCAGGCACCCCAAGGCACATGGGGATTCTGAGGAGAGGGAGGTCAGTGAGAGCTAGCTAGCATGTGGGAAGGCTTCTTCTTCTTCTTTTTATTTTTTTTTTTTTTAAGATTTTATTTTTTTATTTGACAGACAGAGATCACAAGTCGGCAGAGAGGCAGGCAGTGGGGGGGAAGCAGGCTCCCTGCCAAGCAGAGAGCCCTGATGTGGGGCTTGATCCCAGGACTCTGGGATCATGACCTGCGCCGAAGACAGAGGCTTTAATCCACTGAGCCACCCAGGCGCCCCCAGGGAAGGCTTCTTAAAGGAGGCAGGAGCTGAGATGAGCACAGAAATCTGTGTAAGATTTAAACAGAGAGATAAAGAGCGCATTTCAGGCCAGAGGAGCTACCTCTCTGAAAAAGTGAAGGCAGGAATGGGCAGTGTTCAAGACAATTAGGCAGACCTGGATATGTGACCCGAGCCCGCTCCCTGCCAGTGCCGAGCCTGACTTTGCCATTG
This sequence comes from Mustela putorius furo, assembly GCF_011764305.1. Lineage (NCBI taxonomy): Eukaryota > Metazoa > Chordata > Mammalia > Carnivora > Mustelidae > Mustela > Mustela putorius. Next base: position 27,434,205 of record NW_025421341.1, read on the forward strand.
TCTTCACTGCAGGTGATAAGAATCAGATAATCAGAATAACTCACAAAGAGTTTTTATCTTGTGATAATCCTCTGTGAGGATTAAGTGAAATCAGCCCTTAGAGGCCTATCTAGAACAAAGGGCATTCGGTAAAAAGTAGCATTGTCATTATGCTTATTATTAATTATTATCATTGTTATTTAATCAAGAGAAGTATCCAATAAGAAGAAAAGTGGGAGATACTATGGACCATAGTTAAGCATTTAGATTATGGACTACTGTAAGTTTGAAAAGAAGGAATAATGAGAACTCAGTTGTTGAGCTGGCGATTAACTAACTGTATGGAAGAGAGTCAAGGAAGCTCCAAGGAGGGTTTGGGTGGTACTTACGAGAAGGTGAGAAACCTTCTGACTCTCTCTTACTGACTCATTTATTGACTTAAAGACATCCTTTCATGAGAGTATGACTCTGTGAAATGCCATCACTCACCTGTAAAGAGATTTGGGCAGGACGGTGTGACTTTTCTCACCTCACTTGTTAAAAGTCATAAAAGTCCCTTTTCAGTTATTATTAGAAAGAAAAATATGTTTTTCCAACAACATGCTATTCAGGGACTGGGAGTATTTGTTCCTTGTAGCAAGGGCATTATGTTACTAGGACATGCGGAGTTATCTATTTCGGGAATCCTAGGATGGTGGTGGTTGCTTGGGTTTGGTTTGGGTTGGCTTTCTGAGCCAGAAAAGAGAGGAAGTGAGTTGAGAGTAAAACCCTCCTGCCTAACAGAAGCAGCTCCCATGACTTTCATTAGGAGGCGGTGTAGTGTCTGTTCACCTGAGCAAAAAATCAAGACTCCGGGTGTCCAGCAAGCTCCGAGAGCTGAAGTGCGGCTTCTCCACGTTCTGGAGAAGCTGACCGCTAAGTCTTTGCATCAACTTCAGACCCGAGTGCAGAGCAAGGCTTGGATTTCCAATCACTCTCCACTCCACTCCTACCAGCAAATGTCACAAAATACAGCCAGCTACATCCTATGGAGGCTCTGGATCCCTTTCGGGCTTAATAATTCTCTCCACCCTTGGCATTTTGACTCATTCAACAGGGAAGGGCTCAGGTCAACATCTGTTATCTCCAGGGGAAAGAGTCTCAGAAATTACAAAGGGCCCAAAACCAATCTCTTGTAGTTTCACATAGAAAAAAAAAAGGGCGGGGGGCCTGGGTGGCTCAGTGGGTTAAAGCCTCTGCCTTTGGCTCAGGTCATGATCCCGGGGTCCTGGGTTTGAGCCTCGCAACGGGCTTTCTGCTTGGCAGGGAGCCTGCTTCCTCCTCTCTCTCTACCTACTTGTGATCTCTGTCAAATAGATAAATAAAATCTTTAAAAAAGAAAGAAAGAAAGAAACTAAATAAATTACTTTGGACAGAGAAATGCACACCGAATTCCTGTCCAATTACACCCGATGCCATGCGTTCCCACCAGGAACAACTGAGGCAGGACGCAAACACGTGCCTAAAGAATCCTCAGCTTTTCCTCTCTCATCCTAATGCCTACAATTGACGCTTTTGTTGATCATACGCATCAGAAGAATAAAAGGCTTTGGTAGGAACTTTTTGAAAGGAGTGATAAAACAATATTGCAAATTTGCTGCTTATTAAAAACTGTAAATGTTTTCTTGTGGAGGAAGGTCAAAAGAGTGGGCTGGATGAGACTGTTGGACTGGGGCTTGCTGGATTGCCTGTGGGTTTAGGCATCTGCCACCTCTGCAGAGAAAATCAGAAGCCTCCTGGAGAACCAGGGTTGCTAGAGGAACAGAATATGGGGACAGGAAGTGTAATCACCCTTTCCAAATCTGCGCTTTTGCATGCAGTGGTAAGACTTCCCCTTTGCGGCATTAAGGTGAGGGGTAGGGACAGATGTGAGTGGGGAGTACAGAGGACGGGGTCTGAACATTCCACTCTGTGCAAAAATCCCCGGAGGAACGGGAGGCCAAGGACTCCGCATTTTAACGAGCCAGCTGATCTCGAAGCAATTGCCCTCCATCCACAGTTGGAGGAATGCTCGCCAGTTGAACCACTTGAGAAGCTGGCATTGAAAGATAGAACCTACTCCTGCCACGCGGCTTCTGTGCCGGGGTTTCAGGGGATTTGATTTCTGTTGGGTATCATGCAAGCCCATCACTGCAAGGCACGGATTAGCAGTGCTGGCTTGAGTGAGGGGAAAAAGCCTAAATATCCATGATTGGCCAAATTCAGGATTTGTAGATGACATGACATTAGATATCAGGGAATTAACAAACATTCAAAGGCCCTTCAAAGGACAGGTACTCTTTTTCACCCTAAACCCATACATCGGGTTCAGGAAAAAAGAGAACCACATGAATTTCAAGCTTAGGGTACATAAAAATCACCCCCCCCCCGATCTATTTTTTTTTTTGTCTCTTCTCAGAATAAAAGTTAAATTTTTACCTAAGAAAATTTCATGCTGTACAGATTTTAAATTTGTAGTTACCAACCCACATATTTCTAAGAATGTTGTGAAATTTTAGTCATAAAGCAAAAAGGTATAATAAATCCTCTTGTAAATAACAGTAATCTTGGGAACTTAAAAATATCTTAGGCCTCAAAGAGAAACATCGCTCCTTGACCACATTTCCTAGCTCCAAAGCCCACCTCAAGAAATTACTGGAGACAATTTATTAAAATCACCAGGCCGATAGGTGCTGAGAAAAAGAATCTAGAGTGTGAAGGGTAAGCTCTGAGTCTTAGTGACCGCCTAGGTCCTCTTTAAAGAGTCTTCCAGGAAGACACTACTCTACTGTTTCCTGCAGGAAACACTCATATCTGGGCTCTGGGCTCATATCTCATATCATAGAGATACTGTGAGAATTTCCAGGAGAAAAAAAATATAAGTTACTTAGCATAAGGTCTGGGACAAGGTAAGTCCTTGGTTCTCAGTGGCCATTCTCCACACTATTATCTCATTATTATCATTATTATTAACAAGGCAGAATAGATCCAGACGCTTGAATGTTCATTTCTAGACAACCATATTTGGTACAAGTCCAGTAAGTCTGCAAAAGGTCAAATGATATGATCTTGGCTTTCTGGCAGAACAACTTTATCAGCATCAATAGTAACCTCTAAACTGTTTTCCAGATCACTGGAGGCCAGCCACATAGCATTTGGCTTCCAAGTCCTGGAATGATTGTCATCTTTGCAGAGAGCCCCAGCCAGCCAAATTGGAGACCTGGCGCACTCCTTAGAAAGCAAGCAAATCCCCCAGGCCCTTGAGTAAAAAGGTGGCAAGGAATTAACCAATATGGTTTAAATCACAGGGAAATACCTGTACTCACAAGAATCCGTTCAATTCTGATAAAATGTGGGGTTTCTATACCTTTAAAAAGAATTTAAAAATGTATATTGAGTCAACTCAACTATTTAGGTGGGTAATACAAGAAAAAACTTACACACTATATGCAAATTAGGTAACAGATATGCAAACCATAAACCAAGTCTTTTTTTGATTTAGAAACAATTAGGAATTGGCTCCACCAGTTATTTCCAAAGAGGATGGGGAAGAAAGTGTAATCCTCATTTGATTCCATGCAATGAAATTTTCCAAGTGTGAGGAGGGGAGGGGGCGCAGAAAGTAGATATCTATGATCCTGCTACTTTAGATTATTAGAAACAATGTCTGAGCAGAGAAGTTCTTGGGAGTCTCTCTCCCTAAGCCTGACCTTGTAACTCCCAACACTTGTTGTCAGAAGTTAGTGGCAGCTCCTTTTTCACAGTGGCTCTGATTTTCTGCACTCAACACTCGTTTTGGGTGTTTTGGAATGATCGCTAACCCAGGCACCTCTAATTCAGTAGAAGACAAGGATATTCATAAAATCGATTTTCTCTTTTTTAGAGATATAGTTTTCTACCCATTTTCTTTTATAAGCATTTCCCATGCCAGGTCCTGTGTGAGACACTCGCCTGCATTATTTCATTGAATGACCCATAATGTAGGCACATCTGCCCCAAGAGACTTGGAACTAGTAATACCTACCCCATAGGGTATCCTGTTATAGGTCATAAAGATGACAAATCAGATGCTGAGTGGCTGGTGGATTGCGAAGATCTGTTTTGACTCCAAATCCATGTTCCTTCTCCAGACATTAAAGAAAAACTGAAAGAGTGATTTAGAACATCTGTCCTAGAGGCTGGGGGTATGATCTAGTAGCAGGAATGGGGGTTGAGGGAGATGTTGCATCTGCTGGGAGCTATCAGGAGAGACTCCTGGAAGCAGTGCATTCCAGAGGGCTACATGAGCAGGAGGTGAAAACAGATAGGGGGACTTCCCAAACAGCTCAAGGTAGAATCTGGCGAGAACCTAAGTTGTGAGCATTCTGGAGGAGTAGACCACACAAGTATTTAACTGGTCAATTCCTTTGGTGAATAAGAGTCTTCTGAAAGGACTCTAGCAAGAGAAGCAGTGCAGTCAGGGCTGTCCTTCAGGAAGCCTCAGCTGGAGCTGTGTATAGGAGTGAGCAGGCTGGGGGCACATGGCAGGTGGGAAAAATCATCTGAAGGAGTAGTAGGGAGAAGGGACGGACCAGCCAGGACTGACTGCCTTCACCAACTTTCCAGCACATAGCGCTGTGCCTGGTACTAACTGGGTTCTCAGTGTGGGAGGATAGAAGCCAGAAAGGAAAAGCCAGGGAGAGTGAGAGAAGGGAGGTGAGGATACGTTGCCACTTAAGACTTTGGGAACTTGTAATGACTATTATCAACTTGTAAATATCAACCCCAAAACAAAAAGAGTGCAGGTAAAAACTGGTTAAATTCAAGATCTGTTGTCTAGTTAATTGTGCTCTGCCAATGTCCATTCCCTGGGTTTGATGATGTACCTACCACAGGAGGTAGGACTCAAACTTTGGAGAAGGCTGCCCAAAGGAACGTGGGACTTCTCCTTGCATTTTGTCAACTTCTTGCGAGTTCATAATGAATGTCAAATAAAAGGTTTTTTGCAAAAGTCAGTGCACGTTGTATACTTTCTCCCCTTGTTCTATCAGACAGCTGTCCTTGGCCTTGCTCGCTCTGGCAGTTTACCATGCTGAGCTAGAACAGGGCGACCTGGGGGTGTGGGACTGCCTGGGAAACCTGTCCCAGTCTCAGGGACATGCCCGTAATCTCTGACATTCCTCAAAACCCTGTACTACACTAATCTCCCAAAATAGAGTTGTTATTTTTTTCTAGATGTATCGATGTTCACAAGTCTTGCATTTCAAAGCCTTTCTTATTCTGTGACCCAGTACAACAAAGGAGCAAAAAAAAAAAAAAAAAAAAAAAAGTTACTTTCTATTCACATTTTCTTTTAAATTTTCTGTATCTCAGAGTTGCTCAAATCATTATACATTATTCTTGGAATGCTCTATAGGTCCTTATTCTTTTCTGATTCTCTTTCATATCTCTGCGATAATTTCGGCCCCCTACTTTGCAACACAAAACCCATTTTTCTGCAGAACGCTTAGTATGCTATAAATTCCTACTTGCCACTTCCTATTTTTAAGACTCCTTGATTATATGATGAAATAAGCATATTCATATGAGATGCTTACAACAGTGTCTGTGCACATTAGTACTTAGTCAATTAAAAATACGTTGTATTTGCCACCTCCCGTTATTGCCTTTTAGAAGTGTAGTTTTTGTTTTGTTTTGTTTTGTTTCGTTTTTAAAGAAAGGCAGGCTGCAACATGCAGAGCCTCATTTGGATGTGTCTGGAGTCTTGGAAGCTTGGCACCCTACATTATTTTACAAATGGTCCTGGGGAGCTTGCTAGGGCCACCCGCCTAGCCAGCCAGATCAGCCCTGGTGATCGATGGGATGACAGATGTCACAGCCATCTTGCCCTCACATCCTACAAGTGAGATTTTTAAAAATTCTTTGGCTTAGACTTTCAATTTTTATTTTTGATGTTATTAAGTATTTTGTTTTAATTTAAATCTAATGAAAGCAAAGTATGCAAAGGTAGAAAATACCAAAAACAGAAAAAATACCAAAACAGTCTCTCGTACTTAAAACTAGTTTTCAGGGGAAAAAAAAGGATTTAAAAAAATTCTCTAATCTTTAGCTCACACCGCCTCTAAACAAGGTCCCAAAGGATGTGGTATACTTCTATTAGTCTCCAGTCTCTTAGCCGGTGGTTAGTAATTATTTAACTTAGAGCAAATTAGTTTAAACAAATAAACAAAAACCTGACTCACCCTATTGGAAAACCAGGCCTTCCATTTTTTTCATTTTTGTCTTTCTGGTCTTGTTGCCTAGAGATTGTGTTTACTATAGAGGTAAAGAATTCTCATTTTCTTGGTCTACTTTGGAGAAGAGGGCCACACCTTGGAAGGGTGAGGTCATTTCCAAAGTTAACTGGGAGGGAGGTCTTTTATGACCAAAGCAGGAACCCCATCTGGAGCATCTCCCATGGGTCAAATCCTGAAGGTTCAGAGGTTATTAGTTTAATAAGTTAGGAAGTATTTTCCATAATCCCTCACTTTTCTAGTGGTATTTCTCCATTTATTTCCCTTGGGTTTCATCTCTCAGAATATGACCTTTTCTTGGAGAGAAAGTCTTTACAGAGGTAGTCAAGTTAAAACGAGGTCATTAGAGTGGGCTTTAATCCAGTATGACTGGTATCCTTATAAAAGGGGGAAATTTGGACACAGAGAGCAATATATGGGGAAGATGATGTAAAGACATGCACATAGAAGGACACCATGTGAATGTGCCCTAGCAAGCTCCCCAGGACCAGTTGTAAAAGAATGTAGGGTACCAGCATCTGAGAAACTACCAGAAGCTGGATAAAAGCATGAAACAGATCCCTCCCTAGCACCAGGGAACATAGTCCTGCCACGACCGCGACCTCAGACTTCCAGCCTGCAGAACGGTCAGACAAGATAATTCTGTTGTCTAAGCCAGCAGCTTGCGGTCCTTTGTTACAACAGCTCCAGAAATACTTCGGTGAAACAGGCTAAAGCCAGTTCTCGTTGGCATTAGATGACGCACACTTTATTTAGTTGCTGCTTTAGTAGCCACTGGTCATCTGGGACATTCATGGTTGATTGAAGAGCTCGTCTTCCAAAGAGGAAAGACTAAGGGGGACCAGATGGGCATTTCGAGAGGAACTGCTCTGAAAATACTGATTGCAAGGTAGTGAGGGAGAGTGTAAAGACAAAATTATGACGATGACAAAAATGAGAGGAATGGAGACAGGATCAGGGTTCCCAGTCTTAAAGAAGGAAGGAAGGGTGTGACAATGAAGAAGTCTAGGGAGTTCCCTAGTGGTGGCCCAGCAGTCCCTGGCTTTGGTGCTTATACAGATCCGTACGTGGAATCAAATGTAATAGAACTCTGCACACACACACACCCAAAATAATAAGTGTTCTCAAACGCTCATGAAATTCAACTAACATCTACAATCTAATTAGTTGCATTGTTCTAACATCAGCTTCTTGGGGTTACATAAGATGTTAGGTACCCTTGGAGGGAGCTGGTTGATGGGTACACTGGTCCTCTCTGTCACATTTTTGCAATTTTATGTGTCTATAAATATTTCAAAATAATACATGTTTTACCAAAAAGAGAAGTTGGCTGAGAGATGGGACGGAGATTTTTCCTTTCTTTCATTTCTACTACTCACATGGCATCAGCCTTTGACATCAGCGGTGCGGTTTAACCAGCTCTTAACTCATTATCAGATGATCTGAATATCTGAATGATCCCAACCAATCCTGGAGGACAGATTTCAAGGGCAGAGACAGCAAACTATTGAGCAAGTATTGTGGAACTTTAGAATTTCAGTTCCTAATGCAATATTGATTTAACCCTCTCTAATAATTTCTGGTCTAATTTGAACCCTGCTAAATAGTTGAAAATAATATAAAAATGGAGCTTTCTTGGAACTGTGACACAGATGCACTCCGAAGTGACATCGTGTTTAATCAGCTGTCAGCTGGCAGTAGCTGCAATTACCAAGTGCAGATTATCTCTAATCCTGTACCGGCATTATTTTTAATTTTTTTAAAAAATGAAATAATTGATTCTGATACATGGTACCAGACTTAGTCATTAGTGTCTTCTAAATTTCTCCCTGGTGTTTCTTTAGAGATCTAATCAGATCTAGTGCTCTTCAGTACCATTTCCAGGCACTGTTCATATATTCTGTTTTCAAGATTTATTTTTAAAATGATGGAACTTAGCATACTTGGTAACTGAATAAACAAGGTAGAGACTAGGACTATGGATGGTCACATTTCTGGATGAAATATAAGTGCGTGGGCACACGCACGTTGCATTTATTTTAATATATGCATGGAAAGAATCTTAGAGAACAGACTCCATGCTGTTAACCACGCTTATCTCCAAAGGACTGAAATTGCAGGAGACTCATTTTCTGAGGAATATGTTTCCATAATATTTAATCAATAAGGATTAAATTATAATTGATGCTCTTCTCAATCATACTGTCTAACACTATGCATATATTGATCCCATTCCCACATCACTACACACACACACACACACACACATACACACACAGAATGTATATTAGCATATCACTCACCCTGCAATAATGATGCACATGAAAGTTTAGATTATAGGGGGAAATCATAGACAGTGTCCTTCTTATCTCTTGCATTTGAATCCAGCCTAACCTAGCCATATGTCTCAAGCCTGCTGGTCCTTTACATCCTGTTCCTTTGGTCTCTTTGTCTGCCTCAAAACCATTGCAGTTATAACACTGACCTCCATACCCCCCTCTAGTCCTAAGCACTTGGTGTTTATAAGGAGTCTGTTGTGATTAAACCTTAGCTTGTTTTACTCCTTTGGCACTGAGACCTTGTGGGAATTCTTCCCCCTAGCACCATTCTTCTCAGTCCCCGAGCCTTTCTGTTCTGCTAGCAATGGCCAGGGCAAAAGATGCCTAGAAGCACGGATAAACTGTGAGGAAGAAGAGGGCTATAAGTGGTCAGCAGCCTGGCAAGCATACAGACGCCATGAGGATGCTTGTTCTTGAATAAAGCGTAACCAAAACATGGTGCCATCATTTATGTGAAAGAATTGAGGACCTCAAGAAGAAGGAAGAGGAGGTCACTGCCTGGTGTGGCTTTTGTACATCCAAGTTCAACACACATATATTGAAGTCTAAGAATTAAGGGGAGACTCAAGTTCTCCATGAATTGAGGAAAGGGGAATAAACACAATGTGTCACCAATCTCCCAAATAGGGGAAACATGGAAAAGAAGCAGGTGCTACCTTTGCAGATAAAGTATGGAGGAAAGGGAGGGGTCACATCCTAAGAATGTGCCTCAGCACAGCAGGCAAGCCTTCAAGGACTGTGTCATGCTGAGAAGTTGGCCCTTTGGCGGTCACCGACACTGGACAGTGGATAAATCTCTTGGCAGTCTGGACTCCCTTCTCCAGAATGTTCCCTGCCTGCTCCCCACCCCGCCCCAGGATACATACAGAATGGAGTCAAAAGTTAAGACCCAATCATGAAGAAAATCACAGCCGTTTCCTTCTGTGGGAGAAGCCAGAGATGACAGCAAATAATGGTCATCAATATTGTGGTGAGGGGATCACAGCTCTGAAACGTGCATGAGTCATAAATCTGAACTCTGATGAGGACCATTGCCCCCTCTAAAACTAAAACCACACACAGATATTTGCACAGTCTCAGGAATTTCAAGAACCCTGTTTAGGGACTTGCAAATCATTAAGTTTCCTTGAAAGAGGCTAAAACTCAGTGGAAAATCAGAAAGTGCTTAGTGTGGAATTTAAAATATGTAAGATAAATATGGGGGGAGGGTAGGAAAATTAATAACGAAACAGAAGCCAAAATTAATAGGCTTAGTGAAATAGCAAATTCTCTTTGGGCCGGAATTTGAACAGAGAAGTCATCTAGTAAAGCTGAATGTTTCTTCAAAGGAACAATAAGAAGACCCCATGGGTCAGTGATGAGATTGGAAAGCTATCTTCTCTGAAACAGAGGAGTGGGAAGAGGAAAGATGGACTCTGCAGACACCCCAGATACAAATTAAAATGACAAAAAGAAACTTGGCTAGTTTACCCAAGAGAACACAAGGGAGATTGGAGGCAGTTGAGCTAAAACCAGAAAAATAAAAGGCAGAAATGAGATGCAAATTGCAAAGATACAAACAAAGAACTGTACAAAGTTCTTTAAATACAGAAGTCATGAGAGATCGCTACAGGGATGTTGACCTTTCAAATTGCTTTTGAATAACCACTGATTTAAAAAAAAATCTCTTAACAAAACTCATAACTGTTTTGTTATTGAGGAATTGAGTTTGCTGAGTTTCTAGCCATCAATAATAATGATGACAAAAATAGCAATACTCACAGTATTACCAATATGCCATAGGCATGAAACACAAACCCTAATCATGACACTTTGTTTTCATTTGTTCATTCCATCAACACCAATTGTCAGCGTAATTTAGTGGACACCTGAAATAAGTAAATCCACCTAAAGCACTCACTACTTATTAATTATTAACATTATGACAATGTTTCTGCTTATGGAGCGTTCATTGTAGTACCTGGGTCCCTTTTCTCCCTTTGGAAGTCATTCTTTGTCTGTGTGGATGGGATGGGGCTGACCTCTGCTCCTAGTTTCTGAAAGGTCTTCTGATCCTGACTAAGACAGTCAGAGCGGCACATCCCTCAGTCACGGGGACAAACTCGTGGATGGACCTGTGTCCTAAGCAGACCAATGAAAACCCTCCTTAGGATATATGCTGATATGCTATCTAAGGCATACAGCACTGAGGATCAGATAAGCCTGGAGAAACCAGAGCCATCTTGGTCCTTATAAAGATAGAACCTGTCTAAAAAGAAAAGGAAAAATCACCCAATGGACAAAGTTTGAGTCCAGGAACACAGCTAAGATGAAACCGCCCATTGCTATCTCTATCTTTTTTAGTTACATGACTCAGTGGTTCCTTTTTCTTGCATAAGTTGTTATGAATTGCATTTCTGTAGCTTCCAAACCAGAGTCCTAGCCTGAAGGGTTTGCTAAGTGCATGCTGTGTGCTAGAGAAATACCAGGGTCTTAGAGGGATGAGGAGCCTGTCCTCCTGCAGCCCAGAGTCCACTAAGGAAGCCTGAAATGAACAGCTCACTATAATGTATTAGGAGTCATAAGGGAGGAGTTCAGGTGTCCAAGGTTCAAGTTTAATAATAGATGCATTGCACTTGGTCTGCAAGATCAAGGAAGACTTCACCAATGAAGAGACACTTACTCCAAGATATGAAGGATCAAAAAGAGTTCTTCTGGTTGAAAGAGACCACACCAAAAAACTCTGAATTCTTTCATGGATAGAAAATCCTTCAGCAAAATTCTTATTCTATACACTATACAAAAGGCAATTTTGAGTTGACGAGGAGAACAGGCAATATCAGAAGAGCAAAGTCAAGGATACACATTACATGGAAATCGAGGTATCTGTAGATTTTTTAAAATGTGAGATATATTAATTTATGTAAACAATGATAAATTTTATATAAAGGAGACACCTTAAGAAATGTAGAAGTGTTCATAAATATACAATGTCAAAGATCGTGTGTGTGATGAGTCTCTAAAGACCTGACACTGTTAGGGCAGTTTAGATGGTAGAATGGTATTCTACTGAAGGGTTGACTCTTCAGGTGTTCCCAAGGACTAAAAATTCTGTTAGTGGTATTAGAAAAGTCATATTAGTTTTTAGACATTGATTTTTTAAATCTAAAAGCGTTGTAACTAGAGGGTCTCTAAGAGCTCTTGCACTAATTAAATCTTATGATGCATCTTCAGTCTAGCTCGTCAAAGCTTAATTTTGACATATGGAAGTATCATTCAGACCAACTGAGGACTCACTTTCCTGCATTCCTGTTTCATGAGGGCCTTTTCACAGACTATTCTGCATTCGTAGGACTGTAAGTTACCTAGAGAACTTGACTTTTAAAGAAAGATAGGAGCTCAAGCCCATGTTTTCCATGGTAGAGTGTAGAATGTTGGCACAGTGTGATGCTTCTAAAAAATCAAATGACTCTCCCAGAGTAATTCACAGAAATGTGTCTGGATGGAGGAATGATAGGAAATTAAATTAAATACATGAAGTACAAGTATAAAATAATATGTCTGGCTTCAAAACAAATATACCAGGTAAAAAGGTCTCTTTCAAAGAAGTCCTATGGGAAATGATACCTCATCCCAGACACTTGCTGAACCACACACAAGGTATTTTTGGAAACGATTTTTTTTTTTTTTAATTGCCTTTGGAGACACTGCTTGTTCTTTTGACTACCCTTAATAGTGATTCAATTTGTCCTTCGGAAGACTTTTAAAACAATGATAAGGTGCTTAGCTCCAAGTCAGATGAACAAAGTGAATAATCAAGCTGCAGAATTCCACTTGACCTGAGACATGAAGCAGTGAGTTCTGTCTCTTCAAACTGACGCTAGCACAGTTCCACTTAAGATCTAAAAAGAGAAAAGTTTTGAATGATGGCGTCTCTTGAGAGTAAGTGTGTCTCCTGCTAGGATGACTACTCCAGCACAAATTCCAGGTCTACTGACACATCGATTGTGTCTCAATCCCCTGTAATACAAATTTGAAGACATGTGGAATTACCATTGGGGATCCCTCCCATAATTCTCTGCGAATTCATCATTCTAAATAAAAAATCTCAGAGCCTACAGCATGAGCCATGCCCTGTACACAACAGGCACTCAAAGAATAAGCACTGGGACATCTGGATGGCTCAGTTGGTTAAGCATCTGCCTTCTTCTCAGGTCATGATCCCAGGGTCCTGGGATCAAGTCCCACATCAGGCTCCTTGCTCTCTTGCTTTTGCTCTATCTCTTTGACAAATAAATAAAATAAAATAAAATAAAAATTGGCACCATTGTTAATTTCAAAGCAGGACAGAAGCAAATAAGAACCAGAGCTTGTCCTTGAGTTTACATTCCTTTCACAGGACCCCAAAAAGAGAGTATCTGGCAATAAGCAGTGACAATAGCATGAAAATTCAAGACTATAGTGATGGGGCTTTCAAGAAATTAAACTTAATTTCTGAACAACATTTTGAAAAATTAATAGAATCCAACCAACTGTATTGATTCTACGCTTGAGAAACAAGTTTCCTAAATTATATTTGGTGTAACATCTTTGAATAAATCCATAGCTTCATATTACCCCTAAGCCTCAAACCAAAATTCTGTGAGAATTTAAGAAATCTAAATTGTCTATTGTCTTTCCTACATGTTTACCGCCACCACTTGTACTCTTTACAATTGAATTAGTAACATTCAAATAACATTCAAACCTCACATTAGTTCACAATACATTTTTAAATTTTTAAAAAATTTTTTAAAAATTTATTTATTTGACAGAGAGATGACAAGAAAGGAAACACAAGAAAAGGGAGTGGGAGAGGGAGAAGCAGGCTTCTCGCTGAGCAGAAAGCCCAATGAGGGGCTCAATCCCAAGACCCGGGGATCATGACCTGAGCCAAAGGCAGGGACTGAGCCACCCAGGTGCCCCACAATCCATTTTTACCCCTGGGGGAAGAGATGCTTTGTCAGTATAAATCATCACAAAAATTCAAAGAAACTTATAAGTTGTTCGTTTTTTAAGCTCTAATAAAAGGTAATCTATTTTAGGGGTGCCTGGGTGGCTTAGTTGGTTAACCCTCCAACTCTTGGTTTCAGCTCAGGTCATGTTTTCAGCGTCATGAGATCCAGCCCCATCTGGGGCTCCTCACCCAGTGCAGAGCCTGCGTTGAGATTGTCTCTCTTGTCCCTCCCCCCTCACTTGCAGGGGTTCACGTGCTCTTTCTCTAAATAAATAGATAAAATCTTAAAAAAAAATAATGGTGTGTTTTAGCATGCTAGCTTTCTCGCCTGGAATTACCCAAAGGACAGTGGGAACAAAAATTTCCTCAGTAATTTTAAATGCTGAGGATGCTTGGGAAAAAAGACTGGTAATTTACTTACCCCCCCCCCAAATTAATGTATATGCGGAGGTAAATTTTTAAAACTACTAAAAAATGGGAGAAGACAAGAGAACAGTTAAGATGATCATCTTTTAACACTAGTGTAAGTCTTCCAAGAAGACACTTCATACATTTATTCTGGCAACTATCTTTAGTGTCCACTTAAGAGAACTTAAATGCCCTCAAATAGAATTTACTCCAGGTCAGAAGCCATCTAAAAACATTTCTCTAAATTTAACCTTAGTTACTAATATTGAAGCCAACATTACTCTTAAGGCAAATACGGTAAGCACTGATACATGGTTTTTCTTCCAAAGACAAAGGAAAACACACTTTACTTCATCCGTTTAATAAAATAACCTAACTCTGATTTGTGACTGCATCAGCAGATCCATCTGTTAAAAGATTAGGGATATGTCTTTTCAGGGTGTAAATTCTGCAAGGGACCTCATACTGCTCTGCTCCTATGGAATTGATCTGAGCCAAAAAAGGTTTTACAAGACCAACATTTTCATATTTTCCAGGTCAGCACAATCCCACAGCGTAGAGTGGTCCCAGAGGCATGGACCAACATCTCCAAGAACCTAAATCTGGCCTCAGGGAAATGGGTCTCTTTCAGTTGACATGTTCAGGATTCCATCATTCTATCTCCTTCCTATCATTAAATTCATGTAGGGAAAAAAATGCATTTCTTTCACAAAGAGTGAAGCTCTTCTCACTTGATATTCTTTTATAAACACTAACATCATCTTGCACATTTTTTACAATTCACATGTTTCGTCCATCTTTAATCAATTGTCAGATATTAGTTGGGACTACTGTGTGGACCTATAGAAATCAGCCCTGTGTCTGCTGGATTTCAGATCTTTTGGGGGCAGAGAGTTGGCACATGGGAAAAAAACATAAGTGAAGGCTCATTCGTGGGGGTTAGACTGCACATTTAGGGGGAATTAAAAGATGAATGCTTGGGAGTTGTCCTGTGCCCTTAGCAAGGAAAGGGGTCTCTGTAGAGGTGACAGATGAATGTCACGCTGGTATCATAGCATGTTCAGACCCCATGACAGTCACCTGCTTGCAGAATAATGGTTAGGTGAGCCAGCTCACTTTTCTAAGCCTCCATGTCCTTGGCTGTGTAAAGAGGAGAGGAACATTAGCATCCTCATGGGTTATCATGAAGTTTGCTGGAAGTGATGCTTGGCTATGAGCCAATACCTAGCAGACAGGGCTTGATCAAGGCTTTGACTGATGGATAGGATTTTGTTATGATAAAGGGAGAGAACATTTCAGAACAGGGAGTGTCACATGAACAAACTCAGAGGCAGAAATGATGTTTCTATGAAAGCACATTTAAAAAAAATCAATTATTGAAGTATTGTGGATGAAACCTTATTTTAACATAAATTGTTATATGCTAATAAAATGGATCACTCAAGACTGCACCTTCTCAACAGAGTTTGGAGTAGTTAAGCTGAGCTGGAAAGCACAGATAGGATCCCAGAATTGTGGCAGTGACCTTAGATACACCCCTTTATTTTGCAGATGAAAACACTGAGACCCAAAGGAATTCAAAGATTTCCAGTAGCTGTAATATCAGAGACCTTGGATGAGAAAAAGTCTGGTCTATCACTTTGCATAAGCAGTTTAAGGTATTCAGTATTGTTCAGTATGCAAGAAAGCGGTTGCATAATGGAAAGGCCAGGAGCCTACAGACTTGCTAAAAAATGGTGCTTCTGCACATGCAGAGACAAGGTCCTGAAATGTATTTAAGAAAACAGATACTGATTTCATTTGAACTCCATCAGAGGTGTTATAGAAGGTCTCAGTGGACAAACAAATGACCTTGTAATGCACTTTGACACTCATTGAAATAGGCAACCAGAATCCACGGTGAGAAAGCATGAGGATTTCACCAACCAGTCCCCAGGTAAAGTAGGAATCGAACAGACTCTTGGGAACTGGGCATATTTAGACCTAAATTCAGCCCTCGCAATGACACAAGAGGGGACCTTAGCAATTCCATATATCTAAATAAAAACAAAAATAGACCTTCATAACACTGGACACTCATTACAGATCTATCCTGTAACATAACTCTCTCACTACCCACTTTTGGTTTATAACTACCTTAAATCGGAATGTTCTATTAACTGCTATATTTCTAGAATATGTAAATATAAGGGATATACTTACTCTAGTCTTCAGACTATTGTCTTTTTTTAGGATAAGGTGACCTTGCTGGACTGAAGTCACAGTCTCAGTCATCTTTTATCCTTTGTGGTGCCTAAGAATAACGAAGGTTGACTACATTTTGTTAAATCACACTGATCTCTGAAATTTGGACAGATTGGTGCCAGTCAGGTAAGTCAGAAGCCCGAGAGTTATTCCTGAAAACTCCTGCCCATTTCTCACACCCTAGATCGAGTTCATCACTGATATCTGCCCCATGGATCTCTCACGTTCTCTCACCACCTCTGGGGGCGCACTGAAATTGACTCACATCCAGAAAGACACTAAAGTTGGGGGACATTTGTGCACAGCATACCCCATGACCTCCCACGCAGCAAAGACCACAATTTACTACCTGTCAACTCAGGCTTCTTACTTCTGGGCGGTGATGAGGTCTTGGCAAGTACGTTTTTCTTTGGAAAGCGCCAGAAGGAAGGAATTGTTCTGGAAAGAAGGGACTTTAGGAAGGGGCCAATTTTGAAGGCAGAGGATTTTGGAATACTGGAAGGCGTGAACGCATCTGAGAAGCACTTCTATGACTCGGTGGTGTTGCCCCAAACCCCGTACACCGATGCTGTGTTGCAGAAAATCTCTCCTGTGCCTCTTGCCTGGGTGGCTGGTGGCCGAGCTGGGACGTCAAGACTTGTCACCTACCCGCAGTCCTCAGGTTGTCATAAGCCTCCCTAACCCTTCCCAGCCCAGTCTCCTCCAAGCTGATGTTCATTGCCCTCTCTCTCCTTCTAGGAGGAGGAGGAAAGTAAGAAAAGAAAAACACCTAAGAGAAAAAATATCAACGAAAAAGATGTATCTGGGGGCGCCTGGGTGGCTCAGGTCGTGATCCCGGGGTCCTGGGATCGAGCCCCACATCAGACTCTCTGCTCTGCAGGGAGCCTGCTTCCCCCTCCCCCTCTGCCTGCCTCTCTGCCTACTTGTGATTTCTCTTTCTGTGTCAAATAAATAAATAAAATCTTTAGAAAAAAAAAAGAAAAAATGTATCTGTGCTGGTTTTTATCAGTGGGAAGAAGAGGTTTACTTCCCTCTGTCACCAGCTTTCCTTCCTCTCGAATCTCTTTGCTCACTTCAGTGGTTCTCAACCTGGCTGTGCATTGAATGGCCTGGTAAGCTTTCTAGAAATACTGGCGTCTAATCCCATAAGCCCGTGGTGGGAGGTGAGGAGCAGTAAGCTCTGTATTTTTGAAAAGTATCCTGGAGCCTAACCTCTACGTAGGCCTGAGAATTACCATTTTCTTATGTCAAGTGTCTCTTGGATATCTTATTCTAGCCAAAATAGCGGAAGGGCTGACAGAATAGAAGGAAGTAAAAGGAGAAATCAGCTCTGACATGGGGGGAGAATAGTAAATGGGAACAAGAAAAGGTAAGAAGGTCTCATCTAGGGTCCTCAGGAGCTTGAGTCATGCAAAGGGCTTCAGCGTGTGTGAGGCCTGGGGTGGCACGCCTTGTTTCAGCCAGGCAAGGATAGCCTAGACTGGAGCCTGGCACTTCTGAACCTTAGTCCACTGTTTTTTTTTTTAACCTAGAGTGTTTTGAAGGGTAAACCAAGCCTGAATCAGATTCCAGCTCTGGTGCGGTCAGAGGAAGTAGGTATTGGGAGGCATGTGGGTGTACATCGGGAGCTTGGGTTCTGGAAGCCCAGAAAGATCTAGTCCCTCTTGTTTTGCTCTTGGACCTGGAGTTACAGGCTGACCATGTGAGTCAGGAGGATCTGGGAGCCAGCAGGGTTCTGAGGCAGCATCTGGGCAAGGCCATGGCAACTGTGTGTCTAGCGTGAGCAGTCCATGGAGCGAGACTCAAAATTGCAGCAGGCGGGGCCCGCCCTGTAGGTCTGCACGGCTGCCTGGACTAGCCTGGAGCGATCTGGCCAGGTCCTCCATGTGATCCCTACCGTTGGCTGACAATGGAAGAACTAAACAGTTTACGTGAAGCGAATTGAAAAGACTTGGAAAAAAAATGTAGCTGCTAGTAAGTTAACAAAATATTGGAATATATAGCAACAAACATGCCTTATTTCAACTCTGTCGTCTGAAGATAAAATGTGATTGAGTTAATGTTGAAAGATCTTCTTCCTTAAATAGCATTTAAAGTCTATAAACACAATAGGAATCTAAATACTTTTGATTTAAAGGAAAAAGTGTCTTGACTTTCCGTTGGCCTATGTTGAGATGGTTTTCCATTAAAGGTGCTGGAGTGCTATTAACCTGTTCGCATGATCTTCTCCTGTCCCCTTGTGGCCAAAGGAGGACATTTGAGTGCCAGTTGCCTGGGGTAACTTTCATGGTACAAAGGAGAGCAGGTGGGGATGAAAGCTAGTGCTCCCATCTTGTTAGGATAATACCCAATCTAGACAGTGCCATGCCTGAGACAACTCAATTATTTGATAAACTTACTCTTAGTCTTCACTTAACTGCAAAGACGGAAAGCCCTGAGATGACCTCTAGCATCCAGGAAAGGAAATTTGAGGGGATAGCACCCCCTGCTGGTCAATTTTATTATCACCAGGACTTTGTGTCTGTGCCAAAGGAATGGTTGAGAAGAGCTGTTCATCAGATGAGGCATGGTTAACGTGAAACATTCATGCAAAACTGTGATTCCTTCCAACAAGTCCTCTGAAAGTTCCAGAGATCCACCTTGCCATTCTTTAACATTTGGCTCGGTGCATTGTTTATCTTCAGGCAGTCACCACCTCCTTTCTTTTCTCTAATCTAAGTACCTATAAGAGCAAAACCATGGGATGCCTTTGGAAGCCAGTCTCCCACTACATCTAATCTTTTATTTTTGGAGGTAAGGACAAATGCCATAATTTCTTATCCTTCACTTGTAGATTATCTTCTTTTCCCAAATTCACTTTTCAGGGAACTGTCCTCTTTAAAAAAAATCAACCATACTGTGAGAATCTCCAGCCTAGATGTAGAACAACAAAGTCCTCTCTACTCAAGGGGAGAAAGGAAATCTAAACGCAAATACACTTTAGTTCAGTTCTTGAAATGTTCCCAAACCACATCATGTCATGACTGTCCAAATCCTATGGAAAACCTCACCCTTATTTGCTTCATGGTCATGGCTAGTTTCATCCTCAGGGTTCCCTCCAGTTGGGTTAATACTCCTTCTCCAGGGGGGAGTGTTTTGTGGTGTCTCTTGGCTGCCTAAGGACCCCAGTACTGGCTCCCTCCCTCTCCTGTCCCTTGTGAGCCCTGTCTGTTGTGCCCACAGTTTATTTCTCCAATATCCACTCTCACCAGACTTTAAAAAAACATCCACTGTGGTCCCAGTTCCCCTTCTTACACAATACAAAACTACTCAACATAAACAATATGAAAAAGGAAATAAACTGTTCAAAATCCTCTTTTCTTCCCAGATAAGATCACCTTCACTTAAGGAAAGGACATTGATACAAATTCAAGAAAAGCAAGACTGTTACGGCACAGATCCTTCCATACACTAATTAGTCCACTTAGGTGAGAGCGGCTATAAGCTTTATAAAGTTTTCCAGATAGGTCAGCAGCTCCAGATAGTGTCTGAAATCTCTCCCAGTACTGGTGGTTGTTCCCTGTTCTGAGTGACCGTAGGCTTCTGGTCTTCTTCAAGGTACTCTAAGAAAACAAAATAATAACGATGATAATAATAAGTCAGTGCATTTAGGATGGTTTAATTGTGTTCATTTATAGAATGGAATTCTTTTAAGTTTGAAATTTTCTCTTTTTAAAAATATAACAAATCGAAGAAACTGCAAATTACAGGATTCTGCCAGGATGCCAAGAAATCAGTAGCAAACAGAGGCTTATTGACCACATTTTGCAAATCCTGATCTGTTAATCAACGGGGACATGGTTTTACACTTTAAAAGAGGCAGGGAGAGAAATACCTCAATGTGCCAGCTTTCAGAGTCATCGGGACAGATGAGATTACATCAAAGTTACAGAAACAAGACCTGGAATGCTGGCTGAATACTTAGTCACCTTTGAAAAATTCAAATATTCTACCAAATATTACCCAGAACATATCTCTGGGTTTCGTGGTTTGTTTTTTTGTTTTGTTTTGTTTTGTTCTGTTCTGTTTTGTTTTGTTTGGCAAGGAAAACTTTACTAAGTCATTTTAACCCCTTACTCATTTTGACAGGAACATGCATGCAGAGGCCAAAATTGCCAATCAAGAGTATTTACCCACATGGGAAAATCCTAAGGACATTAATTATAAATGGCTTAACAACATGTCAGATCGTTGAAAGGCAACTTTGAGATCGGAGATTTTGCTCCTCAAAAAATAAGAGCTTTTCCCTTCACTTCTTTGGAAATAGCTAAATCATGGATTCCTTCACTGTCAAATCAGCAGCTGAGACTTACCTCACCCTCTCCTCTATCCAAAAGCTATCACTGATCATACAGCTGTAATATAGATAACAACTAGGTTAGGACTCTCTCCTGGAAAGTCTTAAGCATAGACCCAACTCGAGTTGAGGTCACCCTGTGTTTCTCACTGGTCCACTTGTTAAGGTAACTCATTCGCTGAGTTCATTAATAAGTGAATACTCACTATAAAAATCAGCTTTCACTTGGAGCAGTGCAGAGAAGAAGTTGGTGTATTTTCTTCTCAACCACCTGACAGGGACTCCTGGTAAGAACCGCCAAATGCCTCTCACGTGTCATGGGTGAGCTTCCTGCCCTCTTACTATTGCCATTTGGATGTTGACAATGCTGGCCAAGGTCTGCCTGTTGCTGAGCTAAAAGCTGCAGATTCTCAGATTTTTCCAAACCAAGCACAAACACTCTTTATGAAAACAGAACAATAAGCTGCCTGACAAAGGCTCAATTCCAAAATAAAAATGTATATTTTTATAAGCATGTTGCTACGAGGCCCCACGTGACAATTTGATTCAGATCATTGGGATGACAGTGAGACGTAAATTCAGGGACTGGCAATAATCACTGTCATTTTTCAAAGTCTCACTTTGATTGTCTCTCCCCTGTCACCACAATGAAGGAGCTTCAAGTGACCATTTTATCCCTATGGTGACATTTTCTTATATACCGAACAGAACCATGACCACCAAATTATCACCTTGACTCAGAAAATAACCTATTTCTATAAGGGCTAAATTGTCAGTGATTTAATTCTTTCCAAGGAGTCAAGAAAACTTAGTTAATTGTACTTGATGCTATTTTCCAGTCTTTGTGGTTTACCTGCTATATCAGACAGAGTCGTATTAAAGTCTGAGTTTCCTCAGTCAAAAAAAAAAAAAAAACTTAAATAAAAATGTACTATTTAGGGGCACCTGGGTGGCTCAGTAGGTTAAAGCCTCTGCCTTCGGCTCAGGTCATGATCCCAGGGTCCTCGGATCGAGCCCCGCATCGGGCTCTCTGCTCAGCAGGGAGCCTGCTTCCCTTCCTCTCTCTCTGCCTGCCTCTCTGCCTACTTGTGATCTCTGTCTGTCAAATAAATAAATAAAATCTTTTTTTTAAAAATGTACTATTTACTTTCCAGTGCTGTTCTCTCATAAGAAGATTTCTTGTTAGCCTAGGATTGTCTTTTTTAAATCCTAATTATTGAAAGGAAAAAATCCCTCATCCCTGACCCACCCAATTCAAATTGTATAAGCTATTCTACAACTAGCTGAATTTTAATTTAAAAGTGGGCAAGGGACTTACGACTTTCACAAAAAGGAAAAAGTTCAGCTCTTCTTATTATCAAAGTAATGCAAATATAATTGAGATATTTTTTCCTTCTATCAAGCTGGTAAAGATTTTTATCTCAGATGATCACACTCCGTGTGGGCATGGATGTAATGAGGCAGGCTTTCTCGTGCACCACTTGTGGAAGCACTGAGTGGTAGAACCTATCTGGAAGCAATCTGTCCTCATGTAACAAGGGTTTCAAAAGACAAAAAATAGAGCTTGGCTCAGGAATTCCACTGCTGAGAAGCCCTAACAGACTTGGTGATTTCCCTCTAATATCTATTCTCCCTGACATTCTTAGGTACTTAAATTCCTGAATTTTAGCTGGCCACATGGCTGCCTGGAATGAATACTCCATGCCTCAGTCACCCTTACAGCCAGACGAGGGGCTTCCTGGTTAAGTTCAGGCCAATAAGGAGATACTGGAAATATTCTCTGCAAGCTTCCAAAAAATGTTCTATAAAGACAACTGATGTAAGGGTATTCTCTGTCCTGTTGTGTGACTTGGAATGTGGATCCTGAACCAGGAGATGAGCTCCCTGTTCTATTAGTGTCAGGTCGGAAAACTGGACATAGCCTGGGTCCCAGACAACTGTGGAGTCACTAGGCCACTCTAGAAACTTACAGTACTTTTTCTTTGTCTTGTGAACTTCTCTGCAATTTTCCTGGTTTTTGTTAAGATGATGCCTAAGCCCAAGTTCTAACCATCCTTTTGAGTTACTCATCTCTGCGGGCTACCGTGTGTGTGTGTGTGTGTGTGTGTGTGTGTACACACGCATATACTAAGAAACTTCTCTCCTCCCCCCCCCCCAACTGGTCTGTCTATTGCCAGTCTAATTTTACAGGGCCCCACCTAGAGAATCCAGGAGAGCAGAAAGAAAAAGGATTTTTTCCCTCTTGTACACTGGAAGTTATGTTACCACCAAAAAGTAAGCAACTTAGAATCCAAAATCACTTTTGTTGAGTCACAGCTAGAAAGAGGTTGGTAGAATCTTAAGTAATTATTGGTCTGTCATAATAAGTAGTCCCAAGAATTATGCCTCATATAATAAATGTATCACTTCACTGACACTAATCACATTCTCAAGGTTGTAAGGAGCAATCCTTGCTTCTTATTTAAATGAGAATAAAAGACTTTGACATTATGTGGGGTTTTTTTTTCCACAACCTTCAGAGACACTTTTTAAACTCTATTCTATTTGCTTGACTTCATGCAATGAACAGTTTGTAATTATAAGCAAGTAAGCTAAAGATATATCTTTCAACTGACAAAAACAAAATGTAGGAAGCAAGAATAAGCTATTGAGGCAAAAATAGACCTCGTATTCCTGCTTCTCATTCTGCCACTGCAGGCTGAAACTTAGTAAGACATCAGTTACCACTGATAAATTGTTTTAATAAAAGGGTCACCCCTGCTTCCATGGGGAGACTAATTTTTATGTAAATTCCATCAGAGTACAAAAAAAAATTATAGGCATATCATTTTGCTCAACTACGTCCAGGGAAATCTAAAATTTCAACATGAAATTATAGTATAAGAGGAGTATATTTTATTCAAAAAGAAACTTCATGTGAGTCTTTGTGTCAAGAAAGCCACCCCATCCCCATCATTTACCTAGAGTTTTTCCTTTTTACCATTTGAATTTTCATAAACTTATTTCTGAAAAAGGAGTACATTTAGAGTTAAGTTACAAGAAATGAGGAAAAATAACAGTAGCAACTGGAACAGCCACAAAAAAGGAACGCTGAGATTTACCCCACTGTTTGGCTATGTCCATAAAATCTGTGTTCCAGAAGTAAGCAGGAGGCTTCCAGTGTCTTGGTAACTAGGTAACAGTCAGTAACATGAGCCTCCACTGGCAGTTATCTCCCCTCCAATCACTAGAACAGCTGGGCCTCCAGGTTTATAGAAGTCATGATAAATGAAATAATTCTGTAAGAAGAAAGCATTCTTATAGGTCACTAACTCCCCAAGCCCTGCAGCTTGATAAGTGAATGGCAACACAATCTGGTTTATCAGAACAAAGATCTGGGTTATGGGTCCCAAGAGCCCATCTAAATCAATGATCTTGCACAAGCCACTGGGCCTACACATTGGACAAATTTATTTTTTGCTTTTTAATTAGAAAAATTTCCAAACTCTGCTACAGTACAGAGAATAAGATAATGAATCTCCCAAGTGCCCATCATCCAGTTTGATAGGCTGGATAGTAACCCCAAAGATACCTGGGTCCTTAATCTATAAAATCTGGAAATGAAACCTTGAAAATAAAGGTGCCTGGCTGGCTCAGTCAGAGGAGCGTGAGATTCTTGATCTCAGGATTGTGAGTTCAAGCCCTATATTGGGTGTAGAGATTACTTAAAAATCTCTTTTAAAAGAAAAGCCTTTATATATATATATGTGTGTGTGTGTGTGTATGTATACACAGGTACACACACACACACACAAACACACACACATACATATATATATATATATATATATATACAAACATATTTATATATGTTTATAGATTCTGGAAATATTTCTTTATATGGAAAAAAGGGTCTTTTCAGATGTGCTTAACTTAATTAAGGATCTTAAGATAAAGTGATTATTCTGTATAATCCAGGCAGGTCCTATCAATAATCACAGGTATCCTTATAAGAGGGAGGCAGAGAGAAATTTCCCTTCAGACAAAGGAGAAGGAGGCCATTTGATAGAAGCAGAGGGAAGCAGGTGCTGTGTGGCTGGCTTTGAAGACAGAGAGAGGGGATCTGAGCCAAGGCATGTACTCATGATGCAGGGAAAGGCCAAGAAATGGATTCTTGCTTCAAGCCTCCATAGGGAGGGTTGTCTTGCAGACACCTTGATTTTTAGCCCACTATTAAAAAAGAAAATCAGAGAACAGAAAAAAATGTTCCAGAAAATGAAAAAAAAAATGACATAAGGAGGTGAAAACTACAAAGATCACGCTCAGAAGCTAAGTGGAACAAAAAAACAAGCTTGTCATAGAAATAAGTTATTCGCAAAAGTAAAGACTCGAGAAGACAAACTGGAGGAGAATCAGCAGAATCAATGGAAGGTGCTTAAAAGAAATACAGTAAATGAAAGCTGGGGGGAAGAGACAAAGGAGATGCAGCCCAGGCATATTTGATGACTTCGAAGAGGGAAACTCCCCATACAGAACAGAGAAAATATAGAAATCAGCAAAGTTTTGTAAAATGGAAGATTTAATCTCTTGATTGGAAAGACAGACGGTATCTCAGGAGAAACTGATTTGGGGACGGCTGGGTGGCTCAGATGGTTGAGCGTCTGCCCTCTGCTCTGATCATGATCTCCAGGTCCTGGGATCCAGCTCTACATCTGGCTCCTGGCTCAGCAGGGAGGCTGCTTCTCCTTCTCCCTCTGCCTCATCCCCTGCTTGTGCTCTCTCTCTTTCTCTCGCAAATGAATAAATAAAATGTTAAACAACAACAACAACAGCGTATTTCAACCCCTGCACACTAAGATGTGCTCCAGGAAATGTGTCAGGCATTAAGACAGAAAGTCCCTATGTGGCTGAACTCCACTTCCTGCATGCAGTACTAGAAAAAATTCCAGCAGTGCATTAGAGCTTGAGGAAGAGAATCCAACACATTTGAATTACATCCTAACCAGACAATAGGCAAGCATTAAAATTCATGAAATAGACAAATCCTTTTTTAAGAGGGGTGCCTGGGTGGCTCAGTTGGTTAAGTGTCTGCCTTTGGCTCAGGTCATGATCCCAGGATCCTGCGATCTAGCCCCTTGTTGGGCTTCGTGCTCATCGGGGTCTGCTTCTCTGTCCCTCTCTGTCTCTCCCCCTAGTGTCCTGCTCCAGCCTGTGCTCTCTCACTCTCTCTGTCAAGTAAATACATAAAATCTTTAAAATAAAGAAAAGAAGGTAAGTGAGACAGATCCATTTGTATATAAGACTAAGCCTAAAACCATCTTGAGAGTCTGGTTATCAAACAGAATGTCAATGCCATAAAATCTGAAGATGAGAAACAGAATGATCACTAACAAAAGCAGGGAAGTAAAGACGGGTGGGCCAGGAAGTGGAAAGTTAACGTGCAAATAAACAAAGAGTTTCATCTTTTATAGAGTCTTAAAAAATAGGCACAAAGAATAATAATAGATCCAGTCAAAATTGGGTTTATTAAATTATCTTGCTTTGTAGATTTGACCTTATGACCGTGAAAATATTCTAGAGAATTATAAAACAAAATTAAATTTGATGAAACTAAGACTTTGAGAACTGAAGCCGGGATCTGAGAGCTGATAGATTAAAGGAGACTTAAAACATAGTAATCCGCCAAAGTACCTGGATCTTATTTGAATCATTATTTAAACAAAGTTTTTATATCATTTATGATATAATTCCAAAATAGAGTAGAGGAAAGGAAGGAACAAATGGAAGGAAGGAAAAAAATAGAAGGGAGGGAGGAAGGAATGGAGGAGGAGGAAAAAGAAGGAAGAAAGAGAACGTGAAAAAAACGAATTTCGTCATAATGAGAAGTTAGTCAAAATTAAAAATTTAAAGGATTAAGTATATTACACAAATTTATAAAGTAATCCCTAGAAAAACCAAAAACCGAGTATGAACATTCCAAATTACTAGAAGCTGTGTGCACATGAACACACACACACACACACACACACACAGTTGCACACACAGGAAAAAATATTTCACTTTGAGAAATACAATAAAATAAAGGAAAATAAAGATCATGTTTAAAAAAAAAACCAAATGACATAACATGACTAAGATAAATGTCATTGTCATATCAAAATTGTAACAGGATAAATTCATCTATGAAAAGCAAAGCTCTCAGATTGGGTTCTAAGTGGAACCCAACAGAACGATGCCTATTTCATACAGGTTGAAAACCAAAGGCACATACATGGAAAGGCAGACCAGGGAAAGCAAGGGTTGTGGTCATAGCATCAGACGAGGTGGGATTCAGGTACCAACGTGTTAAATCCATCAAGAAAAGTGTGTGTGCGTCTGTGTGCTACATGACATTGGATCAAAATGCACAGACAAAAATCTATAGGAAACGCATGAAGAAATAAAGGAACAAAAGGGGACCTGAATACATCTTTCAGATCATGACAGGTTGAGTGAAAAAAAAAAAAAATCTAAGTCACATAATAATAGTGTAGATCTGATTAACATGTATCTGATTAATATGTATCAAATTCTAGACACTAAAAACTAAGAATTCACCTTCTTTTCAAAGCCTTTGAATACTAGGCATTCTATTTATGGGAACTTCCCCTGAATATCACCAGAAAAAAACCACATACACAAGAGTATGCATTGTGGTGTTATTTGTAATAGCAAAATGTTGGAAAGACCCTAACCATACATTGGGGATTGAATGAATAATAGCCATCATTCACTCAATGAGAAATGATGCTGGTATTTAAAAAAGGAAAAAATTTGTATAAACTGTTATGGACTAATTTCAATGATGTATTGTTAAGGTTGAAAAAGAAAAATGCACAATAGAGAAGCTGCACCATTTGCATAGGGAAAGGTGGAAATAAGAATTTACTATGTTTGTGTTTGGTTTTGTATACAGATAAATCAGAAGCTAATACAATGTGCTACCTTCTGAGTGTGGGTGGGAAGAGGTGGAAAAAATACAGGTGGACAGAAGGCTCCTCGGAATATACCTTTTAAAATAGTTTTGACTTTTGACCTATGTTAATATTTTGCATCTTCAGAAAATAAAAACAAATTAATACAAGTGGGGGGAGAATCCTGAAACTTAAAAAAAAAAAAAATTAACCTGACTGTGGAGTCACCAGATAATTTCACAGTTAATTCTATGAAAATATTAAGCGGCACTAATGCCAATGCTATTTCAACTCCTCCAGGGCATGGCAGGGATAAGAAGTAAGAATCTTCTACATTCTTTTCATAGAGCATAACACTAACATTTGACAGAGTACACAAAAAAGAAATTTAGAGAAATTTTCAATTATGATTCTCAAAGCAAAATTAGTAAATTCTTCATATTTGAAAATAGGTCTCAGTGTCACATTAAAATAACATTACCCGATGAGCAGGTGGGATTCAGAGCAGGAATGCCAGGAAGTTTCATTACAGGAAATAATGTATTTTGGCATTTTAATAAGTCAAGGTAGAAATAGAAAGATTATCATCCCCATAGTTGCTAAAATGCATTGGATAAAATGAATTGGATAAAATTATTTAACAGGAAAGGAGAGATGGGTATTGTCTTAATATTGGAATAGAATATATACATGTTTTTTGTTTTCGAGAGGGAAAGAGAGAGGTTGGGGAGGAGGGCCAGAGAGAGAGGGAGAGACAATCCTAAGCAGACTCCACACTCAGTGTGGAGCTCCACACAGAGATGGATCTCATGATCCTGAGATCATGACCTGAGCCAAAATCAGGAGTCCCATGCTTAACAGACTGAGCTATCCAGATGCCCCTAAAATATATACATCGTAATGACATAAATGTGCTTATTTATTTATGTGTCTCTGCAGAGTTATATTCTCTGTAAAAAAGAACTATCTGATGGCATGCCAAAGGGAAGCCTCTTTCAAGACCTATTCAACCAGAATGTTCCATATTCCTGAGTGGGGTAGTCAGAAAAGGCTTGGACACAACGTAAGCCTCTGAGATCTTGGCCCTAGATTTTTGCTGATGCTCCTGAGGGGGTGGGGGGGATTCCATCCTGCAAAGTGTCAGATCTTTGAATTGTGTTTACAGAAACAGATCAAGCTTTGAAAGTTTTTCAGAATCCAACCGGACTTGTCAAAAGAATTGTTGTTTAGGGATTTATATCTAACCCATATGTTGACATATCTCAGCAGAGACTAATCATGGTCTAATTAGCCCATTCCTAATAGGACTAGAAAGGAAATAACCAGATTCAGCACTTCTAGAATACGTTAAAAAAAAAAAAAATCCTGTAAGTCAGCAAGAAAGATAGGAAATACAATTTTTAAAAAAGATAAAGGATATTCATAGTTTAATTCACATAAAAACTAGCCAGAGTGATCTTCCACTTTTCTAATTATCAAGGAAAAGCAAGTTAAAACACTAATGCACTGTCTTGAGGTTGTTAATAATTCAATAATTAGAAACCTACCACCCACAAAACTCTGGTGAGGATGTTGCCAAGTAAGAGTGCTCGGACTCAGCTAGTGGGACTTCAGCATGCTCAGTCGTTAGAGAGCGACTTGGCAGTGTTCTCTGAACTGAGTACTCAGGATGCCCCAGGGCATGGCAGTTCCAAGTCAGCATGCAAGTCCTCCCCACAAATACTACCTCACAAATGCAAAGGGAGATGTAAACTCAAGAGCAGGCAAAGAATTGCTTCCAGTAGCAAGGGGCTAGACAACTAGGTGTCTGTCCAAATGTGAACTGTCCATAAAACAAAACACTATGCAACAGTCAGAAGGAATCACTAGCTTCATGGATAGGTATCAAAAATACTACACTGGGGGCGCCTGGGTGGCTCAGTGGGTTAAGCCACTGCCTTCGGCTCAGGTCATGATCTCAGGGTCATGGGATCGAGCTCCGCATCATGATCTCAGGGTCGTGGGATCGAGCTCCGCATCGGGCTCTCTGCTCAGCGGGGAGCCTGCTTCCCACACCCCTCTCTCTGCCTGCCTCTCTGCCTGCTTGTGATCTCTGTCTGTCAAATAAATAAATAAAATCTTTTAAAAAAAAAATACTACACTGAATGAGAAAGGAACAAAGCGAGATTTAAAGCACAATGCTATTGAAGTAGGCTTTTCAAAACACAAAACACTATGCATTGGAAGTATATATATATATATATACATGTAAATAAAATATTGGAAGGTCAGGTGCCTGGGTGGCTCAGTTGTTTAAGCAACTGCCTTCAGCTCAGCTCATGATCCTGGAGTCCCAGGATGGAGTCCTGCACCCAGCTCAGTGGGGAGTCTGCTTCTCTCTCTGACTCTCTCCCCTCTCATACTCTCTCTCTCTCAAATAAATAAATAAAATCTTTAAAAAAAAAAAAAAGAAAATGATGGAAGGTGAGTTGGAAGTGGGCACACGGCGAGAAGAAGAGGAAGAAGAAAAGGGAGGAAGAGGAGGAGAAGAAAAAGAAGACGGCGAAGAAGCAGAAATGCGACTGGGTTTCATAAATGAAGGGAGAAGTCAAATTTTTAAAACCCACATACAAACTGAGGTTATGTCCTAAATTGAGGAGCATAGCCAACTAGATTCATAGGAGATTAAAAAATAAATAATTTTTAGGTTTTTCAACTCATTGAGTTTTTAAATATTTAATTAAAACACATATAAAGTGGTGATAGTCGTGATTTCAACTTATAAAAAACAAAACAAAACAAAAAAAGCCACACACACACACAAACAAGTAATACTAAAAATAATCCTCCAGAAATAAATGACTCCACCAAAGGTGGCATACTGGCTGAATGAAATATTCTCAGGCCATTAAAAACAACTGCTAAGATTATAAAGCATAAATAAAAGTAGCAAATTAAAATACAGAGAACTAGGGGCGCCTGGGTGGATCAGTGGGTTAAAGCCTCTGCCTTTGGCTCAGGTCATGGTCCCAGGGTCCTGGGATCGAGCCCCACATCGGGCTCTCTGCTCTGCTTCCTCCTCCTCTCTCTCTCTCTGCCTGCCTCTCTGCCTACTTGTGATCTCTGTCTGTCAAATAAATAAATAAAATCTTTTAATAAATAAGTAAATAAAATACAGAGAACTAGTTTTGGAAAGAGTGCAAAGTATCCTGTTTCAACTGAGTAAAATGTCAAACAAAAGATAAAAATGCACACAATAAAAAACTCACAGAAATATCCCAAACCTGTGGGCTTTATAGATGGCTGTGGGATTATGGATGAAATTACCTTTAGTGACAGAAAGTTTTTAAAATAAATAACATAAATATAAGAATGAATATTGACAAAAACACAAACTAAAAATAAATGGAGAGACCCATCATAATTGGTTTTTATAATAAACCTCTCTGGGTTTCAGCTTGCTTGCTCATCTGATTGTTTTTTAAATTGTGACAAAATACACATACCATAATATTCACTATCTGAGCCATTTTTTTAAAAGATTTTATTTATTTATTTGACAGAGAGAAATTACAAGTACACTGAGAGGCAGGCAGAGAGAGAGAGAAGGAAGCAGGCTCCCTGCTGAGCAGAGAGCCCGATGCGGGACTCGATCCCAGGACCCTGAGATCATGACCTGAGCCGAAGGCAGCGGCTTAACCCACTGAGCCACCCAGGCGCCCCTATCTGAGCCATTTTTAAGCATACAATTTAGTAGCACTAAGTACATTCACGTTGTTGAACAATAGGCACTTCCCTCTATCTCTAGAACTCTTCATCTCTGTACCCACTGAACAATAATTACTGTTTTCCCCTAGCCCTAGCCCATGGTAACCACCATTTACTTTCTGTTTCTACGAATCTTTTTATTTTATTTTATTTTATTTGACACAGAGAGAGAGCACAAGCAGGGGAAAGGAGAGAGAGAGAAGCAGGCTCCCCGCTGAGCACAGAGCCTAATGCGGGGCTCGATCCCAGGATGCTGAGACCATGACCTGAGCCAAAAGCAGATGCTTAGCCGACAGAGCCACGCTGGCGCCCCTGTTTCTGTGAATCTTTGTCCTTTGGTGTCTGGCATATTGCATTCAGCATAATGGCCTCAGGCTTCATCCATGTTGTAGCATGTGCCAGAATTTCCTTCCTTTCTAAGGCTGGATGATACCCAATTGTATATATGCACCACATTTTATTTCTTTATCCAGTGGTTTATTTCCACCTTGGTTATTATGAATAATGCTGCTCAGAACATGGGTGTGATCATCTTATTCTTAAATGAACCAATTTGGTTCATTCAGTTTGATCAGATGCCCCCAAGCACCCCCCTCAAGAGACTTAAGGTGCAGATCCAGGAAGGACTACAGAAGAGCTGTGAATCGGGATGACAGAAAGGTCCCAGCTGTTACATCCAAGAGGCACACACATCATTATTTTATATGTCCATATATTTTAGATATTTTATAATCAAACAAAAGATATAAAAATATTTAAAAAGTTCAGTATGACATAAAACGCCTAGCAAAAGCAGGAGCATTAAGAAACCATCTTCTACCCCCTCCATTACCTTCAGAACTCCGTATTTCACAGCGACCTCAGGCTTATGCCATCCTCCCTCCTGTCACCACCTGTCTTGCTCATTGATTTTTTTCTTACCTGTGACCGAACAGGCATACACTGGCTGCTAAAATAGCCGAGCATCGGCTGAAGCCAGCCATCAGTAGGGGGTTTCTTTGAGGACGACAGGCTGGACCAAATCTGTCCACAAAGGAAACTCAGCATCTAAACAGAACAGCAGCAGCAGCAACAGCAGCAGCCCCCAGGAGCACAGCCATGGCTGCCTGGCTGGAAGTGAGACCCCACCAGGCATGGGTCATTGGCCCAAAGGCCCTGGGATTGTCTGATGGGCTCTCTTAGCAAGAAACACTCACTGCCGCCACCTACCCTCCCCTGCTCTAATGGGTGTTTTCCAGCAGAAAGCTTAAACAGAGGAGTGCTTCCACCTTGACCCTCAGCCTTGACCATGGCTCCATGGGGCTGCAAAGAGCCCTTTAGGGATGCACTGAAAAACAATGAAAGTGGGAGATTCTGCAAATCTTCCCTCTTGCCTCTGCTGAACAATTCCCTTCTCCTTGTTGCTTTGCCTCTGTGGTCTTCTCATAGGACTCCGGGACCACAAGGTCAGGGTAAAAATGAATGTGTTGTTAGTTCAGGTTCCTGTGGTGCTGCTGGAGAGAAGTCTAAGCATTTGAACCCCCAGTCTCTCTTTCATTCTCTTGGTCCCCTCTGATTCTTTCATTGCAAAACCGTTGTGGCTACTGCTCTCTCCCCCTGATCCTTGCCATCTCCATCATTGTCACTTTCTGAACAGTGTCACTACCCACTGCAAACGTGTGCTGAACACCCAACCCCTAATGGCCTCCAGCAGAGCCAAGGAGCCATCAGAGCAGCTCTGCTCAGGGATGCCTTGTAATGCTCAGGAATAAAAAGCGCTAGAGGGAGACTACGCAAAAAGGAAGGAAGGGAAGTAGGGGAGGAAGAAGGGGCTCTACTTTCACCCCTTTATCCTCTCTAGGGAAGGTGGGTGGGAGCTAAAATTTCCAAGCTTCTAATCATGGCTTGGTTTTTCTGGTGACCAGCCAGTCCCCATCCCGGAGACCACCCAGAGTCACCTCATTAGAACCAAACACGCTCCCAGTGTTCTTATCACTTAGGAACTCACAAGGGTTTGGGGAGTCCTGTGTCAAGCATATAGTAAGTAAGCCTTATATAAGCATTAGCTAGTATTCCAAGTATATGAAAGAATAGTGCTTATACTAAAAATCTTATACATGTTCTCCTGGCATTGATTTTGATTTCCTGAAATATATATCCAGATATCAAGCCCTCCCCAAGAAAGAAAGAAATCAAGAGCAGTAATATATGCTTTCTTCTCAAGAAAGTGCATCTTTTATTATTTAATTTATATCATGGATCATTAAACGATTTGCATCTTCTTAGTCCCAGTTTCACACAGGCTTGGATACTCACAGATGCTGGAAGTAAGGATTTGGGAACTGATCTCAGGAAAATTTCTTGTCTTGGTCTTTTAATTTTTCTCTCCATGAAGTTCAAGCTTACATAGCTGTTTGGAGACAGAATTCTGCCTAAAATTTCTGACTGTGTCAATCATCCGATCAAGCAATTCTTTCTGCTCTAAACCAGATAGCTCTTTTTTTTTTTTTAAATAATAAGATTAGAAAATTGTGATAAGTACCCTCTTCATTCCCTACAGTACTTACTGCTAAGAATATCTGAATAAGCCTTTGATCTGATTTTTAACTATTAAAAATAGAATGACCCCACATTCCCCCCACCCACACTTCACAGGCTTGGCAAGACTATTTCCTGCCCGATATTAGAAAATACCACTAAAAGTTCTGGGTGTTATGGGGGAAATTTTAGTGGTAAAAAGAATGTTCTAGATCTTGATTACAGTGAGGATTATATAACTGTGACCATTTGTCAATGCATGTGGAATTGTTTACTTAAAATTGGTTAGTTTTATTGTATGCAAATTATTCCACAATAATGCTAATTTAAGAAATTCATAGAAGAGAATTCTTAGGATGTGGAAATTTGATCAACTATAGACGTTAACTCAGTAAGAATATAAATCTTAAAAATAATAAATCGCCACCAGCCAAAAAACCATGGTAAGTTCTAGAGTCTAGAGCATTAAAGGGAGGGCATAAAACGGGCCAAGCTTGGTGGAAAAAAGAGCATGAAAAAATAGTAAAAGGCTAGCAACCACCAAAATTAATGACTACCACCTGGTAAAGGTCTCAAAGAGGCAGGCACCATCACACAATACAGGTGCATGTCCACAGAAGATGAGAAGAATTTTTTTTTTTAAGATTTTATGTATTTATTTGAGAGAGAGAGCGTGAGCACAAGAGGGGCACGGGTCAGAGGGAGAAGCAGAC
This sequence comes from Mustela putorius furo, assembly GCF_011764305.1. Lineage (NCBI taxonomy): Eukaryota > Metazoa > Chordata > Mammalia > Carnivora > Mustelidae > Mustela > Mustela putorius. The sequence continues at coordinate 27,468,685 of NW_025421341.1, forward strand.
TCCTGGGCTGAGCTGAGAGTCTAATGCGGGACTCGATCCTGGGACTCGAGGATCATGACCTGAGCTGAAGGCAGTCATCACTTAACCAACTGAGCCACCCAGGAGGCCTCAAGATAAGAAGAATTTAGCACACTTTGTCTATAGCCCCAATAATATAAGTAATATCTTTCCAGTATGGATGGATGAGTCTCTGGCCCTGACACTTTCCTCAATAAATAAAAAGTTTATATTCCTTTTTTTTCCCCAATTATTTATTTATTTGAGAAATGGAGAGAGAGGTCATGAGGGGGAAGGTAGGAGCAGGGGTGGGGGGTGGCGGGCAGAGAGAATCCTCAAACTGCCTTCCCCTTGAGTGACACAGGGCTCAATCTCAAGCCCCCGAGATTATGACCTGAGCCGAAATCAAGAGTTGGGTGCCTCAAAAGTTTCTATTCCTTTCAGATGAATGTGGTATTATTGCTCTGAAGGGCGTATTTGCACGTCTGTTTCACTTCAGTCGGTGAGAAATGTTGACTTCAGAGGAGCATTTCCTAGGAATAGCTGGGTTTGGCCTGAACCTGTCTCACCAAAGAACTGCTATGGTGGGATTTTGATTTCCTTGCTCACAAGAGAGATGCAAGCTGCAAATGGAATTCTGGTGATTTCCCACAAGGAAATTTGAAAGATTTGCCTGTAAATGAATTTAAAAATCAGGTTTATTTTAATAACTCAAGGGCTTGGCTGTCTGCCCTAAAGCTATCAAAGGAGAGACAGTGTGTAGAGGTGTGGAGATGTGGGGTGAAGAGATGCTCGCTGGTCTGTGAGCCTTTGGGGTGGGCAGATAGACCACGAACTCACTTTTCTCTAAATATCTGGTCTACACCCAAGGTTTGTCATCTTATTATTTGACCCTTTCAGGGAGTAAAGTCCTTGAGTTCTTAACCTAAAAGCTTGCAAATTCTTCTAAGACTCAAGCAGGAAAATGAAGAAAAGAAACCTAAGGAGACAGGATAATGTGCTTTTGGTAGGTATTACATGATGACCTTTCCCCAGCGCATAATGACGCAGCGCTCTCTCTCCATGCAGATGAACTCAATTCAAAGGGAATTTGCAAAGGTTAAATACTACAAAAATGAACTGAGAGTGCTTATTAGAATAGGCAGAGTTATTATAAATAGGCGACACCTTTTTCTTGCTGAAGCTTAAGTTTTTCAATGTAATTGAATTAGTGGAAGGAATTTTGACTGGAAGGCAAGGGAGACTCAGGGGTGCGGTCCTTTCATACTTGCCTTCAGCTCTACCAGCCCAAGATCACGGCTTCTAGAGCGAGGTCAGATCTGCAGAAGGCACCTGGGGTTATTAACTGTAGAAGTGGCTTAGAGTTCCGTAATAGGCACAACCTGGGGATTTTTCTGATGAACACCACCTCGAAGGGACCTTTTCTTTTTTTCTGACAAGCTACCTCTATTGTAACCACAGTGTGGCAGGAAAGTCTCCTCTATGGCCTCCTACCCCAACAGGCTGGGTAACCCAGTTCCTGAAAGTCCTCAGGCAGCACAGTGGCTCTTGAGCACGTGAGATATGCCTGGGGCAAATTGAAATGTGTGATAAATATGCTGGCTTTGTAGGGAAAGAGTGAATGTAAAAGATCCCATTATATCATTAATATGTTGAGATGAACCTCTTTGGGATAGGGTAGGTTAAATGAAATGGATTTCTAAATTTAATTTCATCCTTGTCTCCTTTGTAACTTTCCTGTGGATATTAGAGAATTTTACATTGCACGTGTGTCTTATGGTATGTCACAGTGGCCAAGGTTCTGTGGCCAAGATTCCATGGCCTCACTGCTTCTGCACAGTTGTCATCTACACAGACACCCCTCTTTCCCCCCGCTCAGACCTAGGGAGTTGTACCTGTGAGGTATTAGCAGCACCTGCTCAGGAACTTTGGTTTGGGATTTGCCTGCCCCCTTTCCATCCAAGTCATGCTTCCAGTCACAGCTCTGCATGTACGTGGGAATGGCCTCCAGGTTCTGCCTGAGCTTACTTACTATTCCTTTTTTTTCCAGCATGCTCTGGAACTTGGACAACCGGCACAGCAAACCTCTGCTGAGCCTTCGCACCATTTCCCTTGGCTCAGTGGGTTAAGCCGCTGCCTTCGGCTCAGGTCATGGTCCCAGGGTCCTGGGATCGAGTCCCGCATCGGGCTCTCTGCTGGCGGGGAGCCTGCTTCCTCCTCTCTCTCTCTCTGCCTGCCTCTCTGCCTGCTTGTGATCTCTGTCTGTCAAATAAACAAATAAAATCTTTAAAAAAAAAAAAAATGGATCTAGGGGCACCTGAGTGGCTCATTCTGGTAGGCATCTGCTTTCAGCTCAGGTCATGATCTCGGAGTCCTGGGATGAGCCCCATGTCGGGCTCCCTGCTCAGTAGAAAGCCTGCATCTCCCTCTGTCTGCTGCTCCCCTAGCTTACGCTCTCTCTCTCTCTCTCTCATTCTCACTCTATCTCAAATAAATAAAGTTTTTTAAAAAATGCATATAAAGTAATTAATTGGAGTCCAGTTGCATAAAGAAAAATACAGTAGGATAGAATAAACGACATAGAAAAAAATTTTTTGTCTAGATAAAAATTTTGTGCTATATTTTTTTCCTCCGGTTAAATATACTGTTTCATTTCCCTCTCCACAAATAAGAGTATGCAGGGCCTTTTTGTACATTTACCTTCTTAACACATCCATCTTCACCTGGAACAAAATCCAGTCCCCTGCCGTGACCTGCTAGCTCCTTCATGCTCTGGGGCCTGCTTACCTCCCCAATCCCTTTCTCTGCTTGTTCCAGGAGGCTGCCCATCAAAAGCCAGGCCTTTCCCCTTCCCTACATGCACCAAACCAGGCCTCCAAACCCACTCTACACTCTCCATAGAGTGTAGTCTACATTCTCCTGGAATCCCCAGCTTTCCCGGGGTCACCCCACCCACTTGATTTGCTGAAAACAATGTAGCTAGGAAAGCCAGAGAAATCAAGATTTTTCACAATAAAATAGACAGATAAAAATTTCATAGGTGTCATAAAGATTTAATGAGTGCTACTGATGGCTGGAGTCCTTATTTAGAAAAATGCATTTCCTGCGCTAAAGATCCTCTTATGGGAAAAACAGGAGGATGGCAACCTGTCCTGGGAAGTTAGTTTTACCTGCCAACAAAGCAGAGATCTGAGAAGGGAAGCTAAGTGTGGAAATAGTTTTTAAGAGGGTGGGGGGAGACACATGCAGAGTGTTTCATGATGGTGTTCTACTAACCGACCGGCTGTGGGTGATACTCTACGAACTTTATTTACATATATTACTTGTGAAAGATTTATGTCATCCTCTATAAGTATCTTGTTTATTTATTTGTTAAAGAATTTGTGTGCACCAGTCCATCCTTTTGCCATGACCCTTCCTCCTGACCTCAGCATGACTCAGCGTTGTTTGATAGTTAGACGACAGCCCAAAAGATCACCTCCCCTGGGAAGTCTTCTCTGAAGCCCAGTCTACAGTAGTCACTCTCTACCACAGCACCCTCCTGGGGTTTTCTGCGCAGCCCCATGTGGTAAAAGAGATTTGCCATGCTATCATTCCTCACATTAATATATTCTTAAAATTACAAACACAGCGTATTATTTAATAATCAAAGAAGGCCATGTTCTGTTTATTTTAATACACTTTTGTTAGCCTTATTGATAATGGCCATTTGGTTGAGGTAATATTACTCATTAAAGCACTAGTACTGTTTAAACTGCGGTGACAACATCCGTAAAATCCTAAGTGGAGTCCCACTTGTGAAAAATGCAGGTCGTATTAGTGTCAGCATCATGGTTGGCCGTGTGCCCTTTGTGAATGCCACCAGTTTTGTGTGTCCTGTGATCCTGTGTTCGAATCCTGACTTTGCCCTCTTGTAGCTGTGTGACCTCATGCGAGCTATGTAACCTCTCAGGGCCTCAGTTCCACATCTGTGAAAGGGACTCCTAATGCCCACCTCTTAGAGCTGTTGTGTGCGAAGACCAAATGAGTGAAAACCCGTAAGGCCCAGAGCATAGCCTGGCACATGGTAAGTCCAGGAGACACGCTAGCTAGCACTGTCACACCACTGAAGTCTGCACACCCCGAAGGGACCACGAAAGCTGTCTAGACATCGGGCAACTTCCACAGAGCCCCAGGGAACATCGGTTGGCTGCTTTCTCCATGTATGGAAAAGATGGCTGCTCGGCCATGGGCCACTTCCTGGCAGGGCCAGGCTAGGAGCTTCCTCCTCACTCCGCAGCTGCTCTTCTCAGAGAAAGGATCAGAGAGTCACTCATTCCTCCTCCAGCTAAGAAACTCGCCAGGCCAGAGACTCAGTGCTTCTCCTCTTTACATCTTTCTTGTGGGAAGGAATTGACCCAAACAGCACCACGGCCAGCTTCTCATTCATCCTGGGACCCTCTGGAGACTGATATGAGCAGAAAGTAGGAAGCAGTCACTTTGCTTGATTTTTTTTATTATTATTTTTAAAGATTTTATTTATTTATTTGACAGAGAGAGTACAAGTTGGGGGCAGGGGCAGTGGGAGAGGGAGAAGCAGACTCTCCACTGAGTAAGGAGCCCAATGATGCGAGGCTCGATCCTAGGACCCTGGGATCATGACCTGAGCCAAAGGCAGACACTTAACCAACTGAGCCACCCAGGTTCCCCAGAAGCAGTCACTTTAACAAGATAAAAACTGAGAGGCTGCAACACATTTCTTACAGCTTGGCTCTCCCTGATTGCTGGACCCTTCCCTAAGCATCAGTGGGCTTCCTGTCACAGAGAAAAACACCCATTTATTAAATTTGTCATGCCCATATTCCCTAAAAAGGAATTCATGCACACACACAAACACACAGAGGAGAAGACACACAGATACTCCCCCGCCTAAAGCCTAAGATATTTATGATCTTAATTTTGGTGCACAGTGGGACAGAGCAGCACAGATTTGAGGGTAACGGAATTGGGTCCCCTCTTCATAGACCAAGAGGTGGTCGACAGAGCGTTGTGAAAAGGAACAGAGACAATCCAGGAGATATCTACACTTTTGTTTCTTTCCTAAATTATGGGATCATAATTAAGGGCAAGTTCGTCTTAAGAAGCAGACTTCATCGCCCACATTGAAAGACCTCCTTTCCATTTGCAAAGTGCAAATATTCCTGTGGCTAAATGATGTGCTCAATTACCTTTGCTCCAAATGGACTGAAACCCTCTCGGGTGTAAGTGAAAAGCAAATTTGGCCCATCATAGCTGACAAGAGTCACGTAAATGACCGTCCCACTAATTGTATACACCTTTCCACAGAGTTCTGATCCCATTGCTATTTTTTATTCTGTAAGAGTGCTGCGTTCCGACTCCTAGGGGGAGGTGTACAGCCATTTTCCAGCACTGCCTGTTTGGCATGATGGCGTGAAAAACAACCGAAACAGAGCTCTCCAGTGTTTTTGTATCACTTTTGACTTTGTGACAGATACTCTTGAAGGAAGCTGTAGCAATTAATTTAACACCCCTGGATCTGGAGCCAGAGGAATATTAAAGGATCTAGCATGGTGCTGTGTGCATGGCCAGAGCTCCAGAAGTCCCTGCAGATGGGCTCCTTTGGAAACACAACACACCCACAAGTCTCCGAGCCGCCGGGGGGGCACTGCCGTGGTGCTGTCATTGTCTTTGCTGCTGTAAAAGTCTAAATGAAAACTACCCCATTAATATTAATTCCCAGCTAGCATTCTAAATGAATGAGGCAGCTGCGCCGTGTGCAGATTCCTAGCTGTGTGTTAATTATTAATATTTTTAACCTCTTAGATTTAAGGCAGTTGGGGGGAAAATATTTAGCTTCCTGTTTTTCTTCCTGTTTTTCTGTTTAATTAAAATCAATTTCACGTTTATCTGGAATTTCGTTTTTATGCCTCACCTGCTGAGAGCCAAATTAAGAAGAAAAAAAAATGATTCAGGATGATGCTTGGCTTGAAGGTAGAGAGCTAAATTAAGACGGAGTTTCTTGGCTAATGATCTAACATCCAACTTCACTGATAAAATTAAAGGAATCAAAAGAAAACTTCTCCTGTCTCCAACAGACTGTATCTATGCACCTACCCACATCCCTCTTGTTAACGATGGATATTCAACATCAGGTTATAAACTGTGGCTTATGTTTAATGTGATGACTGATACAGTTGAAAGCTACTATCTGTTTTCCATTTGTTCCATCTGTTCTTTGTTCTCTTTTTCCTCTTCTCCTGTCTGCCTTTGGAGCTCTCGCTGGGGCATTAGCTGTATCTCTCTGTATATTGTTACTGAGCAGCTTCCTTTGGCTCCGCAGGACCCTCTTTAAGTTATTTATCAGTCTGTCTTCTAGTAGATTTCCTGGATGGGACAAGAATTTTGAAACAATGTGCTTTCATTTCTCTCCTCACTCCCCGGCTCTATTCTTTTTTTTTTTTTTTTTTTTATAAACATATAATATATTTTTATCCCCAGGGGTACAGGTCTGTGAATCGCCAGGTTTACACACTTCACAGCACTCACCATAGCACATACCCTCCCCAATGTCCATAACCCCACCCCCTTCTCCCAACCCCCCTCCCCCCAGCAACCCTCAGTTTGTTTTGTGAGATTAAGAGTCACTTATGGTTTGTCTCCCTCCCAATCCTATCTTGTTTCATTGATTCTTCTCCTACCCCCTTAACCCCCCATGTTGCATCTCCACTTCCTCATATCAGGGAGATCATATGATAGTTGTCTTTCTCTGCTTGACTTATTTCGCTAAGCATCCCAGGCTCTATTCTATTGTCATAAATTTTACTTCTATTATTGTCTTAAACACCATACTGCATTGTTAATATTTTTGCTTTCAACAAGAAATTAAGATAATAAAAAAAGTATTTTTATTCACATAGTTACCATCCCCAGGGCTCTTGTTTCCTGTGTAGAACTTCAAGCCATATGATACACACATAACTAAATCCAAAATGAATTGCAGACCTAAATGCAGAATCCAACTCTGTAAAACTTCTAGAAGAAACATTAAGTGAAAATCTTTATGGTTCCTGGATGGCTCAGTCATGAAGCATCTGCCTTCGGCTAAGGTCATGATCCCAGGATCCTGGGATCGAGTCCCGCATCAGGCTCCCTGACGGGCAGGAAGCCTGCTTCTCCCTCTCCCTCTCTCCCTATTGTGTTCCCTCTCTCACTGTGTCTCTCTCTGTCAAATAAATTAAAAAAAAAAAAAATCTTGAAAAAAAAGAAAGAAAATCTTTATGAACTTGGTTAGGGAAAGATTTCTCAGAGATGACCAAAGCCATGAGCCATGAAAGAAAAAATTGAACTTCATCAAAATGAGGAACTTCTATTCTTTCTACTCTGGAAGACACTATTAATAAAATGAAAAAACAAGCCACAGTCCAGGAGAAAGTATTTGCAAATCTCCTACCTGAACATGGAACATATAATATAGAATATAATATATAAAAATATAATATAAATTATATTTATAATTATATATGTATTATAAATAGTTAACATACATGTTATGACTAAAAATTAGGTCTATAATTATAATTGTAAATATTTAACACACATAAATATATTATAAATAGAAATTATATGTAACATATATAAATATCAATATAAAAACAATTATATGTAAAATGTATAAATACAATAAAAATAAACAGACACAACATTTGAATGTAGAACATATAAAAACTGTAATAACTTTAATATGAAAACAAGCCTAGTAAACCAAATGGGGATAAGATTTGAATAGATACTTACTAAAGAAGATACATGGTTGGCAAAGGAGTTCATTAACAATGAGTACATTAACAAAGGCTTAGCATCGCTAGTCATTAGGGAAATACAAATTAAAACCACAATGAGATACTGCTACAAACAAACTGGAAATGTCACTGATGTGGGAAGCAAAGACAGAAGAAAAATTATTAAATTTCTTTACAACTTACAGTCCGTTGACAAGTCCTTGAAAGAGGCAGAGTGGCATTCCCGGAGGAACTCAATTGCCCGGCTGCGGACACTGTCAAAGGCAAAAGGCAATCTTAGTCTGACCCCCAGGATCCTGTAAATCTAATTTTACATATAAAAATTCCTTGGAAACTTCTTTTATCACGACGCCCTCCCAAGATACATGTTGGCAATCATGTATCTTGCCTCCGAGTGTATGACTCATGGATCTACACCTGAAGGGTCTCGTTGAGTAAGGGACAGGCAGGGCTAGGTAGGGAGACATAGGTAGGAGGCTACCTGATCATGCTCACAGAAATCCCAGAAATGCTGAGGGGTAATGAAACAGACCACCCTGCCCTGGGGGTCAGAAATCAGGTCTGTTAACGGCAGTCACATTGAGATCACCAAAGAATAACCAGACCCCAAAGAAGTAGTAAGGCATTAAAGATGTTATCACCAGTCCTTCTTCAAACCAAGACATCATAAGAATGGTAAGGTCGCAAGCTCCCAGTCAGTTCTTTTTTTTTAATTAAAGACTTTATTTATGTATTCAAGAGAGAGAATGAGGGAGAGGCAGCCTCCCCGCCAAGGAGGGAACCTGATGCTGGGCTCAGTTCCAAGACCTTGAGATCTTGACCTGAGCCGAAGGCAGACGCTTAACTGGCTGAGCCACCCAGGTGCCCCTCTGTGGTCAGTTCTAAATAAAAGATGGTCCGTGCAGGCCCATGTTGGCAACCCGTTCGGGATCCCTCTCGCTCCTGAGAGGATACACAAGGATACACACCCGCCTGGGGCTTTTGGCCTAGAGGTCACTGGAAGCACTCGCCCTGAAGAGAGGGTGTCTGCCACCTGGCCTGACCCGGCCCTCCGCTGACTGCCTGCTCACCACTGGGCTGAGGGAAGGGATTGGAAAGGAATAAGAGATTGGAGTCCCAGCCTCTAAGGGAGTCTGGGATGGTCTTGGGACTGGGACCCAGACTCAGGACACAGTGGCTCCTGCCTGTGATGGGGTAACCTCCCAGCTGCCCCATCATTCCCCCACCAGTGCCTTTTGCAGAGAGATATTCTGTGTACACAAAAGCCATTCCGAGCCTGGGACGTGCCCCTGTGGGGATCCTGACTCCAGACAACAACTGCCGGGCCTCCTAGAGGCCCCTAAGCCTCCCTCAGAGGCCTCCTCTGAAGCTGGAGTTCCCTGGGGTCCGTGGCAAGAGAAAGAGGAGGAACCTTTCTGTTCATTTCTCCCCTCAGCTCCACCACCTTCATCCTCTCTCCTCCTTCCTCTCAGATAAAGAAAAAGCCTGTGAGCACACAGGCAGAAAAAAAATTTTTTTTAAAAGGCAGACACCTTTGGCAGGGTGGGTGACACTCTCTCTTCAGGGCGAGTGCTTCCAGTGACCTCTAGGCCAAAAGCCCCAGGCGGTTGTGTATCCTGTATCCTTGGTTCATAAAACTCTCTCACTTTACTCACGCCCCTTTGTCCTCGAGGTTCATTCTTCCTCTCGGTGAGACAGGAATCTCGTCTCCTGCTTCAACACTACTTACGAAATAGACTGGCCCGATCAAGTGTTGGCAAAGACGTAGAGAGACTGACACACACACTCACTGCTGGTGAGAATGAAAAATGGCTCAACCATGAGGGAAAATCAGTTTGGCAATTGCTTAAAAAGGTAACATCTGCCTACCATATGCTCCAGCTACCCAACTTCTAGGTATTTTCCCTAAGACAAATGAAAGCATATATCTATACGAAGATTTTCCATGAATGTTCCTAGCAGCTTTATCTGCAATAGGCAAAAACTAGAAGCAAGGCAAATCCCCATCAACAAAGGGGTGAGTAGACAAACTGGTACATTCGTACAATGACCCACTGGTCAACAGTGAAAATCAGTGAGCTCCTGGTACAGAAAACAACATGAACTATTCTCAAAATAATTCTGCTGAGTAAAAAATAAATAAATAAAAAAAATAATAATAATTCTGCTGAGTGAAAAAAGACAGGCAAAAGTGTGCATACTAAACAAGTCCATTTATATAAAATTCTAGGAAATGCAAGCCTCTGTAGTGACAGAAAGCACCTCAGTGACTGTGTTGGGGGCAGGAGAGGGTCGTGGTTTGGGGAAATGCAGGAAGGGGGAATAATAGAAGAGCACAGGAAACCCTTCACGGGTAATAGCGTGCTCATTATCTTGATGATGACAATCGTTTCACATGTCAAAGCTCGTCCAATTATACCTTTTAATTAGATGTACTTTATGGTCCCAATTATACCTCAATAAGTTTGTTAAAATAGGCAGAGCTCTCTGCTTTTCTGTAGCTTACTTGCAAAGGGGTACAATAAAAGATATTTTATTAAGTTGAACCATAGGTTTTGCTCTGTAGGCAAAAAACATGTGACGAGACCTAATATGTGTCACTGCCACAGTAGAAACTGGTAAGGGCTATGGGGAAATGATAAGAAAAACGGGGTGAAACCATCAGAATTTCCAGGCAGAGGTAGTTTGCAAATTGTGAAGAAGGTGTAGTGTGGACAGCATAGATTTCTTTGAGACAGTGACGTGAAGCAAATTCAAAAGGAGTGAGGGAGTGGGCCATGTGGCTCTGTGCGGGATGGGGAGAGAGAACCTTCCAGGCAGAGAAAAGAGCAGGGTTAAGGCCCTAAGAAGCGGGTGTGCCTCGCCTGCTGAAGGAATGGTAAGAGATCCAGTGTGGGCAGAAGCTGAAAATAATTTTTTGAAAAAGATGTTAAGGAGTTCACAGAACAGAAGGCAGGAAACAAGCCTTTGAAAAGGCAGAGAAACATGCCAGGATAAACAGCAGGAACCGCAGACAGAGTCAGGCTGGAGAGACCCCCATCCTGGCTGCACACAGGTCTTGACCGGGTCCCCTTTCCTCCCTGCCCTGCACTCCGGACAGGGCCACCCACACCTCTATGACGAGCTTCGAGGAGATCTCTGCTCTGATTCACAGTCTTCCATTTCAGCTCCAGATTCACTCTTTCATGGGTAGGTCTGCTCCACCAAGTTTCGGATGTGTCCCCAGTCCACCATGCCAGGGAAGGGAAAAAAACAAGCATCTCAAATTTTCAGCTTTTGCAGCAAGAACTAAGCTCCGCCTTCCCTTCACTCCTGCTCTTTTGGAGTCCTTCCTTGTGCATGAGAGGAGAGAAAAGGAGGTCCAGGAACAAGAATAAATAACACCCAATTCCCATCTCCAGTGGAGGGCCAGGGGAACGAAGTCACCTAGAATTTACCTACCAAAGCGCCACCAGCCGTGGCCGGCAAAACAAGACAGACCTTCATAGACCAGTGCAGGAAGCAAGAGAAAATAAAACGCAAACTCTCAGATAGGAATATAAAATGGACTTTAGTCTCCATTGGGTCTGCAAACTTGAATCAGCTATGGTGAGCATTCCCGAGAGCTCAAACAGCCTCTTTCTCATTGACATGACAGGGAATGGCTGCATCTCCCGGCCAAGGAAAGCCTGGCCCCTTGCAGCCCCCTGGGCCAGGCAGTCCTTCTCTGTGAGCATCAGAGTGAGGATCACAGATCTGCCAGACTGCAAGCTTCTTAAGAGTCAGGAGGTGTGACGTGGAGGAATGAGAAATGCAAGCCATGAAAGTGATTTTCAAATATTCGACCTCTGTCAGCCTTGAATGCAATGTACTGTTAAGCTCAAAAAGGAGTAAGGGGGGAACCAAAAAAGACAACAAAGAGGGAGACTTCCTGAGCTGGGTTAAGTATAGAGTCTGGGCCAACTTGGTAGACTCGGGGCTCTGTGCCTGGGGTGTGATGTTCTGCAGTCACTGCCTTAAAACGCTTAAATAACCTTATCTTTGCGAACATGTGAAATCCGACAGACCTAGGCACAAGGGCCAGGGCCTTCCTTTAGGTGCATCCCATCTCCCAAGAACAGGTGTTGGGGCCATCTCTCTGCTGCCCTTTCCCTTTGGGGACCTGAGCTCGGGCTGACACCAGGCACCACAAGCTCAGGGTTGAGCAGGCACCCTGGGATCCTGGGAGGTCCACACTCACCCCTCAAGTACCCTGGTACTGAGAGATCACAACTGTAACTAGCAAATAAAAACCACCATGACTAGTGGAGAAGGACCACAGGAGAAAGGAAAAAAGCTCCTTTCCTGACTTTTGAAGCCAGACGACCACCTTTCCACATTGCACGGGGCCAGGCAAGCTATGTGTCTAGCTTCGTTTAGAGCTGATAGGAAAGCAAGGGACAGGCTAGCCGGGTAAATGGAGACGCAGCAGCAGGAGAGAGCTGGCAGGCAGGGCAGAGAGCTCCAGCACCCAGAGACAGTTGTGAAATGGTTCACAGCTTGCCTTTGACGTTCACGGTATGGAAGCCTTTTCCTTTCCCCACCCTGGGCTCTGCATTAATTAAACAAAACGTCAAAAAGCAATTACAGTGTGCCACATACGGGGTTGGGGATGTGAGCTACTTTACACGGTGAGCGTCAGTGTCCCTTAAAAAGTGATTTTTGATCTGAACACAAAGTAGCATGTGATCTGAGGCCAGCCTGGAAGACCTGGGGGCAGGGGAAGGGGGTTGGGTATTTACTGCAGACAGAAGGAACAAAGCTTGCGGAAAAGAAAAAGCTTAACTAACAGTGACATGTGCACAGGAATAGTTTCACCAAGTAATGACCATGACTCATGATATTCAACTGAAGAAAGGCTTCCTCTCTTTGACCTTAAAGTAGGAACTATTTAATCTACTAAGTTACAGGCTTGATCAACCCCCGATGGGTATTTTCATTTACTTTGTCCACTGGAGAGCACTGATGGGCTGTTGGATACTAGCTGTGACCTCTATTAACTACCATGAGTTGAAATCAAGTGCCTCTTTGTTACCTCCAGCTTTCCCTAAAATACCATTTAGAATAAATGTGTTCATTCAACAAATCTTGCTTAAGCACCTCTTATGTTTAAAGTCTACAGAAGAAGCATCGAGGAATAAAACCTCTAGGTTCTTTGAAATCTAACAGTGGGCAAAAAGTATTTAACCTTGAGAATCTGATGAATGCTACAAGAGATAGAAAATCTAGCCTTGCAAGTCTAGCTAGGGCAGAATCCCTTTTATGGAAGGTTTAGTGGTAGGAGAGTCTGTGATCTGATCAAGGATCAAAGAACCAGTTAATATCAGGCTAAAAAATCTCAGTAGAAAACTCAGTATCTTGTGTATCATAAGCTTTCCAAATTCTTCCTTAGTTTAGAAGCTTATTTAAGCATGTTTTGAAGGTTAGATTCCAGGGGGTCCTGAGTGGCTCAGTCGGTCAAGCATCAGACTCTTGATTTTGCCTCGGGTCATGAGCTCAGGATCCAGCCCAGCAACAAGCTCCATGCTCCTCAGAGTCAGCTTGAAATTCTCTCCTTCTCCCTCTGCCCCTCCCCTTGCTTGCCCACATGCTCTCTCGTACTCTCTCTAAAATAAATAAATAAATCTTTAAAAATTAGATTCCAAGTATGCTCATTTATTTTACCAAGTTTCTCCGTGAATCAGATTGTAAAATGGGTAAGACAAAAACAGAAGCCAGATAGACATTTATCATTTTTTAAGTTCCCAGTTCTCAAGAATAATGCAATTTTAAAATTCTCAAGGTGACTAACTCACAATCCTTATAAATCTTGTTCTTACACTATATTTGAAGATTCCTAGGATTTAGTCCTCCGCATATTTTATAAATACCTTATTCCATCCTTACTCTCAAAAATCTTAAAATCGAGGTCCCAAGAGTCAACGGGCTTAGGTAAATCTACACTTTTCTTTTCCATTGTCCAGCCAAGATTTTCTTCTCAGAATACATGTTGGCATACAATACATCAGTTGATTTATAACTAGTCCTGTTATCCAACCTCGAAATAAAGTGAAAGATACAGAAATAGACATGAAAACAGCACTTCTACAGGACAGCCTCTGTGAGCAGGGCCCCACTTACACTAGGAAACTGTGATAGACAAGCAAAATTATGAACCCCATAGACGTCCACAACCTAATTCCCAGAAACTGTGACTATATTAAGTTACTTGCAAAGGGGAATTAAGGTTGTTGGTAGAATCAAGGATCCTGGAGTATCTGAGTAGGGATTGCATCTAGTGAGGTTGGTCAGGTAAGAATTCCCTGAGCAAGATGTGGTTGGCTGAGATCTCAAGGTAAATTGGAATTAATGAGGCCACAAAAGCCAGGAGAAACTATCCAGGTGGAATAATAGTGTAGACAGAATTCCTGCAGCCCATGTAGCTTGGAGGGTAGGAGAGACAGACCCACAGTGTGACTGGAAGGAGAAAAAAAGGGAATCTGGTGTACAGAGAGGGTAGAGAAGCTGGTAGAGAGTTGAGTGTTCAGAATCATGTAAAATGAACAAAATCCACCCTCATCCTGGAAACAGTGGCAAGCCATGGAATGAGGGCCTCAGCGCAAAGGGAGGTTAGAGACCATTTATTTTCAGGATACAAATTACCTTGGATAAAATGCATCTTCAAGGAAAGACACAAGGATAATCTAATAACATGTTCAAACATGTTGTTTTGGAAGAGTTGCTCTCAAATCTTGAATTTTGAATAAATGTAACTTAACAATAAGTATTACTCTTTATGGAAGACTTATGTGTTATAAAAAATTCAACTTTTTTAAACAAATTTAAAAATTCATAGCATTTTGATTAACTGATACATTTTCAGAAGAACTGAAAATAAGCTAGTCTGGACAGAATGTTGATGAAATGTCCCCACAGAGATCATTGAGAGTGTGTGACAGACATGTGTGCCATTCATTCAGTAAGCTCTGAGAAGACTGGGATCCAGTGTTTCCTGGAGATTCTCAGAGGCCCTTTATGCACTATTTGCTGAAGAGCCAATGTAGTCACAGAGCATTTATGGCAAGAACCCTGGGTATAAAGACTATAGAAAGGAGCACCTGGGCCCAAAGTGTTTTCCTATCTAAACACACACACACACGCACACACACACTCACACACACATACACAGGTGGCAGACAGCTAGCAAAATGAGTCAATCGAAGTACACATGTACATTTCATGAATAGACTTTATTAAAGGCAATGAAATTACATGAAATTGACAGTATCCTAGGAAATCCAGTGTACATACAGTCTGTTTCTATGGCAACCAGCAAACAGGCCATGGCCCTGATTCTCCAGTATAACAAATTTCTTATGTGTTGGGATGATTCAATGTTTCTAAGCATCCCAAAGAACCTGATAAAATGTCTTTAAAATATAAAACACACAAACTGGGAATATTTATATAAAACACTTCACATACTCTCCCTAAATCTGATTGTTCTTCCACTTGTTCTCCTTCATCCTTGCAGTTGTGTGTTTTAGCAGAAAATGGGAAGGCAGACTGCACAGGTAGTGGAGCTTTTCCTTCTCAAAGCTCTCTTATGTTCATTAGCTACTTTTGCAGAAACTCACAAGGATTTTTTCTTGTGCATGAGTTAGTTCAGCTAAATCATTATTTTGGTCTAGACATATTTTTGCACAGTGGGCTTCACCTAAAATGCGAAAAGGAAAATCAGGATACCTATACAGTAAGTCTTCCTAACCCTGGCTGCATATTAACGTATTTCAAAATTATTACACCCGTGCCAATTCCTAGGAATCTCGTTTAATTGTCTGGTGTTTATTAAAAATACTTATTCTTTCTTTTTAAAAGATTTTTATTTCCTGCAGAGAGAGAGAACACAAGCAGGGAAAGAAGCAGAAGGAGAAACAAATTCCCCACTGAGCAGAGAGCCTGAAGCAGGGCTCGATCCCAGGACCCTGGGATCATGACCTGAGCTGAAGCAGAGGCTTTAACAAACTGAGCCAGTCAGGTGCCCCTAAAAATACTTATTTTTTTTTATTAATTATTAAGTGGTACAAATAAATGAAACCTATAGAAAAATACCTAGGCCTGCCAATTTAGAGATTAATGTTTTTAATTAATCTCATTCTTTAACTCCAGAGTCTAATATGATTTAAGACCGCTGGTTATGAGTTGATTCTCTGGAAGTTATTGGCAAAAATTATCAACTATGAGGAATAAGAACAAAAGAATGATTTATAGGAGCACCTGGGTGGCTCAGTGGATTAAAGCCTCTGCCTTCGGCTCAGGTCATGATCCCAGGACCTGGGGATGGAGCCCCACATTGGGCTCTCTGCTCAGCAGGGAGCCTGTTTCCTCCTCTCTCTCTGCCTGCCTCTCTGCCTACTTGTGATCTCTGTCTGTCAAATAAATAAATAAAATCTTTTTTTAAAAAATGAATGATTTATAGTATTGTAGAATTTTAAGATATTTAATTTTAATTAAGTAAGGTATATTTGGTTCCTTTATTTTACAGATGTAAAAAGGAAAAAAGGAGACTCAGGTAGTTTCTGTGACTTGTAAGTGCAGTTGTTGACGAAGCCTGAACTAGAGCCCTGTTCACCAGACCCCACCATCTCATCTGCTTGACTTGACAGTGATCTAGAGATATGGGGCCCCTCCCCCACAAATATTGATGTCTGACTGTTCTTTGATTGATCTGCAAATGTTGCAGGGTGAGGAGGGAAATCATCCTCCTTTGAGCTGGAAATCAGCATAACAGCTTTGCAAATACCACATTCACTTAACAAGCAGCAAATTTTGATTTTGCAAGAGGGTAAAACTCGAACACCTCATCCAGTACTATAAGTGGATTGTTTATATTATTACAAAGCTCACCAGTAATTTCCAACAAGCAAAAGTTGATTTTGGTCGATGGATCCTTGCATCCCCCCAAGAGTTTATTGCCCTAAGAACTAAGAGGACACACCATTGGCCGTCGAGCATTGGACGGATGCTCAATGGATTGAATGCCTTTTGCCTAGCATCCAAACTTATTTAAACAAAACAGCTCATTTGAATAAGTTATAAGATTTCCTGAAAGGAAGTAACTTCATGTCACTTGATTAGGAAAAGCACTTGTAAGAAATCTTTTAAACCCAATACTTAACCAGATGGTTCATTTTGAATCTCTTTGGATATTCATGACTGTCTCACCTTCAATGTAAAGAGCCGGGCAAATCTTCACTGACATCTTTTATGATTCCAGGGATCGGTGGAATCTTGGGAAGGACGGTCTTGCTTCCTGTTGCATTTAGGGCACCACGGAACTCATTTGTGTCCAGAACAATCTGAGCTATTAAAACTCAGGGTCAAAGATACCTGAACATTGCTGAATTTAAAAACTGCAAGAAAAAAAATTAAAGTATGGGGGCTGGAGAGAGACTGAATTTTAGATCCCAGGGAGCAGAAATGAGGAAGTATGAAGAGAAAGATTGCCGGGATTGATTTTTTTTTCTTGGTCTTCTGCAAATCTTGATTTATTGACATGACTAAAGGAACCTCCGCGATTTAAGAAAGGAATTACTGAAAGTCCAATAACCTCTAGGCGCCAGGGTGGCGCAGTCAGTTAAGTGACTGACCCTTGGATTTGGCTCAGGTCATGATCTCAGGGTTTTGAGATTCAGCCCTGTATCCATCTTGGCACGAAGACTCTCTCTCCACTTCCCTTTGCCCCTCCCCCCACAGGTTCATGAGTGAGCACGCTAGCTCGCCCTCCCTCTATCTCATAAATAAATAAATCTTAAAAAAAAGAAAAGAAAAGAAAACTCAAAGACCTCAGTATTGTTATTTCTCATGGAGAAATCTCTTCAATATGCTAAATTATTATTTCTTTGCCACACACCTAAAGACAGTATGATACATTAAAATAGCTTTTCACTTGACCAGTGGGTATATTTACATGAGAATGTTTATATACATGATGTTCTTTCTTCATCAGCTAAAAGCATGCACTTGAGAGACCCTGTTCTCTGGACCTTCAACTTCCTTGTGGACACATCAGATGTTGGATTCAGAATAAGCAGAGAAAATTAAACATTTCTTAACCCAGGAAGTCACAGTCAAGCTGAGAGAGATTCCTAATATTGAACAAGTCAGCATTTGGGAAATGCTCGACTTTCTAAATTAAGTCTCATTAGTGACACTCAATGATCAAGTTCAGACTCCTTGGCAGGGTATAAAGGCCTTTAATAGTCTGGCCCCACCCCACAGGTCCAACCTTCTCTCCTACCCTGTGATACCACCCACACTCTGCTCACTTCTCAAATCTAGCCCCAGGATGGCTCCACAGCTCTGTGCCTTTCCACTTCTGTCCTCGGCTACACAGAACAGCATGCCTCTCCTCATCTAATCTGCAAACCTCTGCTCATCTTTCTGCCTGAACTCAAAGATTGCTTCTTCTGAATTTTTCCTTATGTTTTCCCTATTGTCTTCCTGCTTCATTTTCAGACATTCCCTTACATTCTTGCACATGTTCGTCTTAAAGCACTCATCCCCAGCCTCCACAACAGTGCCTGGCTGGAAACTACACCAAATAATCGGAATTATAAGTAACAGTTTAGAAATGTGACTCACCTGAAGTCTAGTACCAGGAAGCTAGACGTTATAAGAGGTTATAGCTCTTGGGAGGTAGAGAAAAAAAAATACAGTTTAAAAGTGAGCTAGAGGGGCACCTGGGTGGCTCAGTGGGTTAAAGCCTCTGCCTTTGGCTCAGGTCATGATCCCAGAGTCCTGGGATCGAGCCCCACATCGGGCTCTCTGCTCAGCAGGGAGCCTGCTTCCTCCTCTCTCTCTGCCTGTTTCTCTGCCTACTTGTGATCTCTGTCTGTCAAATAAATAAACAAAATCTTTAGAAAAATAAATAAAAATAAAAATAAATAAATAAAAGTGAGCTAGAGGGCTGGAATGGGGTGAAGAACAGATTACATTTTTTATGGGGAGGATGGAATGGGCATCACTCAGAAGGTCCCATGAGCAGAGATCTGAAGGAGATGAGGTAGGAAGGAAGAGCATGTTGTGGACTAGCACAGTGCCAGTGTGCCTGCCCCAGAGCGAGTGGGGTGGATAGTGTGAGTGGTATCAGACTGGGGTGAGGGAATGGGCAGTGCATGCCATTGTAAGGACACTGGCTTTCCTTTATGGGAAGTGGCAATCACTGTGTGGTTTCGAGCAGGGGAATGAGAGATCTGCTTTGCTGCTTAGGGATCACTGCAGCGGCTGGATTAGAATGTAGGGGTCAGAGCAGAGGCTGGGAGATAGGGTAGGAGGCTGCTTTAATGACCCACCTGAGAGCAGGTGCAGCCACAGAGGCTGAGCAGGGAAGAGCTGGAGTCTGGGAAATCATGGCCCCAAAAGATGAAAAACAGTCTTGGAAAGAGATTTGGGATTTTCCAGGCACGTACGACCTTGGAACATAGTCTTGAGAATGTTGCCAGCTCTAACTTAGACAAGACATTTGGAAACTGATGTGTGGCGAGTATATTAAGAACACTAAAACATCTCTTGTTTTCCTGTCAACGTTCTTCTTCATAATTATCTTTTTATATTTACATTTGTACAATTTGACAGGGATATGCAATCAAACTATAGGAATGCAGAGGTTTTTGTTTTGTTGTTTATTTTTTATTTAAAAATACTATTTCCACCCCCATAGGCAGAAGGGGATTGATTATTGCACAGTATGGTGATCTACATTCACGTTTCTCAACTCCCAAATGTAAAATCCTAATGTCCCAGGCAGCACTTTACCTCTCCTCCTGCATCCCAAGCTTCCCAAGAAGGGTCAGCTGGTGTATTTCTTGTAACTTGGGTCCTGGCATGGATACCTCTACTATGGACAGCTGTACCACCCTTGAACTTCTCCTCCTGCACCCCAGGCTTCCCAAGAAGGGTCTACTGGTGTATTTCTTGTAACTTGGGTTCTGGCATGGATAGCTCTACTATGGACAGCTGCACCACCCTTGAACCTCTCCTCCTGCACCCCGGCCTTCCCAAGAAGGGTCTGCTGGTGTATTTCTTGTAACCTGGGTCCTGGCATGGATAGCTGTCCTTGTTAAACATTAGAGAGGCAGCCATTGCCGATCTATCATACAGAGGATGAACAAAGGGAGGCATTGCCCATGGTTGTGCGTACATCATCAGTAGTGATCTCAGATCCCCACACTCTCTATAAAACCAAGATACCCAAAATCCATAATTGAATATGCATGCTTGGCAACGGAAAGGAGTAAACAATCCACACACACAACGGCATGGGTGAATCTCAAACGCGTTACGCTAAGTGAAAGAAAGCCAATTTAAAGGTCCACACACTGCCTAATTCCATTTAGAACATTCTGGAAAAGGTAACACTAGGGACAGAAAACTGATTAGTGGTTTCCTGGACATGAGAGAAGGGGTTAACTCTAAAGGCCTGGGAGAATTTGGTGGGATGGTGATGGAAGATTTCAGTATCCTAGTTGTGTTGGTGGTTCCATGACTTTCTGTTTGTCAAACTCAAAACTATACACTAAAAAGAGTGAGTTTACTGTGTGTAAATTCTACCTCAACTTTACAACATTTTTTAAAAATAATATGCATGGGACTAGTCTCATATCTAAGCCAAATTTAAATTTGAAACTTACTGGTAAATGTCTAAAGTGATTTCTGTTGTTCAAGGAAGATATAAATTTTTTAAAATTGTATTTTTTATTTGTCTAGGGACTCCTGGGTGGCTCAGTCAGTCTGCCTTCAGCTCATGTCATGACTCCAGGGTCCTGGAATTGAGCCCCACATCAGGCTCCCTGCTCAGCAAGGTGTCTGCGTCTCCCTCTGCCCACCCCATCCCTGCACACACACCCCCGCCCCCCGGTGCTCGTGTTCTCTTTCTCTTCACTCTCTCAAGTAAGTAAAATCTTTTTAAAAATACAAAATACAAAGTCTATAAGATGGGATTTCAAGTCACTGGAGGATGACCAGGTTACTGGTCTGGAAGATGACTCTTCAAAACTATCACTTATTTGGTTTTTCGCTTGTCAACGATGTCTCCTAAACGTCCCAACTCATCTAAGTAGGTTGCCAGTGGTATTAAAAAGCAAATTGAAAATCACCTTGTGTAATTTTCGTACAACTGCTAACTTGTTTTGGCAATGGCACAGGATCCCAGGGCTCTTTGGTCTGCGAGTACATAATGTATCTGCAAGAGATTCTAAATTCATAAGACTTGGGACTGTTACCTGCGACATCTTCAAGACAGTGGCACATAATAGAAGTGTAAGGCAGGACGCCTGTCTCAGGGAAAGCCCGTCTAGATGGAATGATGAGATATCCCATAACAAATAATACATGAACATCAGCAGCTGATGGGACTTTGGAGACAGGAGATCCAAGAGGTGGAATAATCACTGAAGGCTTGAATATGAGGTTGAATAATTATTGGAGGCTTTGGGAGGAACCAGGAACTGAGCCAAATCTGGAGGTTTGTGCGGAGACCATAAAAGAGTACATTTCTGGCAGCAGGAATGACCAGTGATCTAAAGACAGTCGGAAGGAAGGGAGGAAATGACCTGGCACCAAAATTGCCTTTCCTCTCAGAAGCAGGGTGGTGTCTTTTCAGCTACGGGGTAAATCTGGTTTTGAATGAGTCTGGCACACTCTGAAACCTGAGCTTGGCTTCCTTCCTTCCATTCAAGAGGGTTCAGCTGCCAAACATAACTCTAGCTAAGTTCACACCCAGCACAGAAGTTACATATCCGGGGTTCTCCACAGAGTTGGTTGACAAGGTGTGACTGACACCCGTGTTTACTAGGCACAGGATAAGATGTTTTTGGTTGAACAGGGGGAAGAAGTCTCAATAACATATTTGCTGAGTGCATAATGTGTAAATGGCGCTGGATGAGGTATTCTGGAATAAGTGGCATTTCCTCAGTGCTCTGGGGGCTCTCCAAAAACAAAGGGCAATTTTCAGAGTAGAAATACATGTTTGGGTCAAGATAAAGGAAACCATAAGATGTTCAAACTACTTTCTATCCTCTAGTGCAGGAGGATCTTTCATATGTAACTTGAGTGTGTTCTCAGAAGAAAGATTTTTTTTTTCATGGAAGTTTGAAATTTGCATTTACTGACCCCCTCGTGTTCAAGACTGTTCTGAGTTCTATGTCCTAAAGCAAAAGATATATTTCCTTGAAGAAGAAGGAGGAGGAGGAGGAAGAAGAGAGAGAAGAGGAGGGTGGGGAGGAGGATGGCGAGGGGGAGGGGGAGGAGGAGGAGGAGGGGGAGGGGAATAGAAGGAGGAGGAAGGGGGAGGAGACTTGGCAAATGAGAAAAAAAAATTAAGGATCAAAGAGAAAATTCCAATCCTTCAAAATGTCACTTTCAGTTATTTTCTATAAGACTCCACCCAGAATCATGGAGTGTGGGTTTGTTAAAAACAAACAAACAAACAAAAAAACAAAAAGACAAGCTAACATGTGCTGCTTGGTTGGTGAAGGGCAAAGCATAGATGTGAATTAGAACATTGGTTCATCAAATGACACTATCAGCTCCAGGAAGACTTTATTATGGCATCAGCATGGATGGGCTGAATCCCGGCCCTGTCCCTAGTTCACTGTGTGACCACGGATGGATTACCTCTCTGTACATCAATGTCCTTACCCTAGAGCTGAAGATAATAATGCTTGCCTCCAGAGCTGTCATTAAAAGGAAATGGAAGTATGTGGAGCTATCCAGCTGAGTGCCTAGCACATAATCAGTACCAGTAAATCAGTGCTGTCTCCATGACAGTGCGAACATTTAATTTAGGAAAAGAAGGTAAGGATGAAATTATGCAATTAATACAGAACCTTTAATCTAATCCGATGACATGTAGAATTGATGAACAGACCAGTCATCCAGGAAGGGACATGGCAGAGCAAGTAAGCCAGGGTTTGGAGGTCAAACAAGTTTAAAAGCTAACCTGATCCATCGCCCGTGAGCCATGAGGCAAGCCACTGAAACTCCTTACATCTGGGTTCCTCCTCTGTAAAATGGGGCTGACATGGGGATGTTGGGAGGATTACAGAAGGAAGAACAGAAACTACTGAGGACAGGGCTGAAGCCAACTAAGCCCTGGTTTACAGAAGACATTATTCATTAACTGTATGGAACTAGTCAGGGAGCATAAATGTTCACTTCTGGGCAAATTTACTTTATCACAAGTCCCAATAAATTGGTGAAAGAACAAGGTGTGTATTCTTGGTCTCCTGGTAAAACAATTTTATCAGCTTTGCAAAATAACCTCTGAAAGGCTTTCCAGATCACTGTAGGCTAGCCAGTGTGTCCTGGATTGATTGTCATCTTTGCAGAGAGTTACTGCCAGATGATAGGGAGATGTAATGTCCCAGAAATAAAGTAAGTGAACCCCCTTTCCTTTTCATCAGAAGGCAAGATTGATGGGCATAAAATTAGTGGCATGTGGATCAAGGAAGCTAAGAATCCTCCCCAGTGTAACTGACAGGGAAAGGCTCTGATGGTAGATACGGATCTTACATATCCATAGAGCCAAAAAGAGGCATATTAGGTCAACTCAGTTCTCTAAACTGACAGGAAAACTCAGGCCCAGCATGTGGACTGAGTGAAGAATGTGTAAATTATATAGCGTTTGTCAGATCTACCCTTAATGATCCTAGGAGAAAAACATCACGGCTACTTCTAAAAGAAAAAGGAGAATAATTGTGATCTTCATCAGAAAAACAAAATTATCCAGGTATATTTCATTTGGAAGGAAGTAAACATAGATGGTTTCACACATTTTTGGAGTGACGTTCTTGAGAGGGTTGGGTACATGGCACCATTCTTTTCCATTGGCTGTATTTAATCATTCTTATGAGCTTTCTTTTGAGAAGAACCTAAACATGGAAACTGTATTTTTTTTAATTTTTTTTTAATTTAAATTCAATTAATTCACATGTAATATATTACTGATTTCAGAGGTAGAGGTCAGTGATTTATCCATCTTGTATAACCCCCAGTGCTCATTGTATCATGAGCCCTCAATATTCCTCACCCAGTAACCCCATCCCCCCCACCCTCCCCTCTCCAGCAACTTTCAGTTTGTTTCCTGGGATTAAGAGTCTCTTAAAATTTGTCTCCCTCTCTGATTTCATCTTGTTTTATTTTTTTTGGAAATTATTTAAAAGGCAGAATAAGAGACAACCTTGGAAGGGAAAAAAAAAATAGAGTAAGTTTGTGGTTTCCTACTTAGTCATCACCACTTTCTCAACTTTTTTAAACCAAGAAGTGGTTCTGTTTTGGAACACAGTAATCACTGTTGTAGGTTTTGAAATAACTTCTACAGTTTTTAAACTTTTTAAAAAAGATTTTGTTTTTTAAGTAATCTCTACATCCAACATGGGGCTCAAACTCACAGCTTTGAGATCAAGAGCATGCTCTACCAACTGAGCCAGCCAGGCGCCCCTAGCTTTTCCAGATTTTAATGCAAAACATGGAAATGTACAATTTTAGAATAACATAGTAGAAGATGTACTTGTCCTTGAACTTATGCCAATTCAGTTAAACCATGAGAGGTTCTCAAAACTGAAGATCCGTGTTCCTTAGTTTCCTTCCTTAGGAGATGCCTACAGCCTGTGTACCTGGGAATATAGACTCTCCAGCCTAATTTTTCTAATCTATTCCTGATTTCTGAGCCCTTTCCTAAGAGAATACTCACTTTCTCATGCAGCACCTGGGTGGCTCAGTCGGTTAAGCATCTGACTTTTGGTTTTGGCTCAGGCCCTGATCTCAGATTGAGCCCTGCATCAGGCTCCCTGCTCAGCACAGAGTCTGCTAAAAGATTCTTTCCCTCTGTCCCTCACACCTGCTCCTATGCACATGCTCTCTCTCTCTCTCTCTCTCTCTCTCTTTCTCTCTTTCTCTCTCTCTCTCTCTGGGATAAATAAATAAATCTTTAAAAAAAAAAAAGTGATTACCCACTTTTTCTTTCCTATTCTTTCTTTACTTCACAGTCCTTTTCTTCCTCCATTAACTTACCTGAAGATCTCTGTTGTTGTCTCTAGGACACTGAACAACCTCCATAAAATTACTCACCAGACTTCTCAGGAATTAGGTTGAATCCATTCTGGAGTTAATTTGGAGAGTTTCACAGACTCTGAGGGAAAGAAAAACATGAACACAATTTTAATTCCCACTCTGCTGATTACAGATCCCAAATGTAGAAACAAAATGAATTCGTCCTGGAAGAAATACTAGGCTTTAAACAGTTATATTCTTTCCAGCAGGAGAGAGTTTAGACCAGCCAAGTTATCAGTTCTAGCCAACATTACACATGTTCAAAGAGAATGATTTATAAAGGTAATTCCGACTGACTCTAAGTACCTTTGGAGTTTTTAAAGTGATTTCATGAAAACTATAATTAATAATAATAAAGATTATAAAAGTGATTTGTATCATTGTGAATTAAACACCACACTAAGAATGAGAAATTAAAAGAATGAGTTTGGTATTTTTATGATCAATATGAGTTAAATGACAGATATATAAACTATCACCACTTACCTAAATATACATATACATCTTAATGAACAGATTGTACTCATGTAGACGATTTATGGTCTCTGACCTTAAAAAGATAATGGCAGCATGCATTTTCTCTAAATGCTCTGTGCACTGCCAGTCCCCACGAGTTCTTGCTTAGACTTTGTGACATTGTTAACTTCTAACTCCTCCATAGAACGTCATAGAACTTAGACCGGTCCCTCTATAATACTCTAAAATTGCTATAAATGCTTATTTGCTGCTTGCTTTTTGCATTTTTCATCACTGATTAAGTGAACTAAGTCCTGGGGTGCCTGGGTGGCTCAGTGGGTTAAAGCCTCTGCCTTTGGCTTGGGTCATGATCTCAGGGTCCTGGGATCAAGCCCCACATCGGGCTCTCTGCTGAGCAGAGAGCCTGCTTCCTTCTCTCTCTCTGCCTGCCTCTCTGCCTACTTGTGATGTCTGTCTCTGTCAAATAAATACAATATTAAAAAAAATAAAAGAATTAAGTCCTGGAAATTGCTCAAAATGGGGTTTGACACAGAACAGATATTCAATAAATATTTCTGTTACTAATGAGACCCATTTGCCCCCCTCACTTAAGATTTTGTAAAGTATGATTTTTTTTTTTTTAGAATTTTGGATTATGCTATAGTTAGGGCTTGAGTTTTCATGTCTTCTCCTTTAATATTTTACTTTATTTCTATTAAAATAAACTCGAAAAGGAAATATACCAAAGAAAATAAAGTTTCACTATTATTTTAGGTATTCAGTCTTGCTGTTTGGAAATTATGGAAAAATATTATGACCTAATGGCCTAATTCTATATAAAATATAAGTGCATTTATGTTTGTATACATTCATTTTACATGCACTGCATAGTAAGAGTCTGGAAAAGGAATAGATACTAGATTTGGGATTAGAGTAGACCTATCTTTACTTTTTAAGCAATACAGTTCCATAAAAATCTTAATGTTTCAGTAGTTTATACTTTTTTTATAATCATAAAAACAATATAAAAATTTTTTTAAATACTTGATTCTCTTTCCAGTTATATTGTTCAATACAATCCACATTCCCTTTAGATACCAACACTTCTGTATGTGTATGTGTGTGTGTTTGTGTATACACATACAAATAGTACAGAACCCGAATCCCATGTAATAAAAGTGTAGCGATTACTGAGAAGAATGAAAAGTATTTTCCATCTTGTTCACAGCCCTTAATACTACCCTAACCCTGTTGTCCATGAAAGCTTGCTCCTCACCCACTTTTCAGAGACTGCCTGCCCTAGCCTAGAATGCTTGGTCTCATCCCTTTGGCCGAGATCCTGCCTCTACCTCAGTGGACTTCGCATTTGGAAGTGGACACTGTTTTTGGACCCTAGATGTTTCTCCATGCACTTGACTCAGTCCTTCAGCCGTCAGACGTCCATGAGAACCCTATCTCTTGCTCCAGTCTCATCATGAGAGCTCAGTTCCTGAGCCAATTCGTTCTTCAGGGGGCATATTTTCTGGAAGTGGGCTAAATTCTTGGGGGGAAAGAGGAATTGAAACAGAAAAACCTGCAACACTTGTACTTTATGTAAATCCTCAAAGCGTAGAGAATGCCTGGCCTTCACTGAAAACACTACCTCTTGACCAAAGCATGGCCAATTCATGGTGATGTCATATAGGTGATAGACATTCAATAATATGAAGACAGAAGAACAGGCAGTCATTGCCTGGTGTTGCTTTTGGACATCCAGATTGTCTACAAATGCCATCAGCAAGAACGACAGATTTTTAAAAAGTTAAATAATAAAGGAAACATGGGGATTTCATCCTTAATCTCCCCCAGAAAAGAAACAATTAGGAGCATGAGAGCCACCTCAACAGATTAAATCCAGTGATGGGGGTGGGTCATGAGGGGTACCCCAAAGTAGCAGGAGGCCTCCCAAAATGGTCAAATCGGCTTCACTATGGGAAATTTGCCCCCAAGACCACCACCCAGACAGAAGGAAAGTTTGTTGACAGTCTGGGCTCCCTCCTGAAATCCACCTCTCAGTAGATAGTATTGAGCAAGGGGCAAGCACAATAATCAAGAAAAGTTTTATCACTCGACACCTTAGCAAAATTCAAAGGTGGGGTCACAAATTATCAGCAAGTTGTTGTGATGAGGAAATCTTCTGCATCACTTTTCTAAACCTTTCCTAGGTCACAAACCTAGAATCTGATACCTGTGGACAATATTCCCAGGGAAACGTGTAACACGCAAGTTTGCACTCCATTTCAGAGACTTCAGAGACCCCTCTCCACCTTCTGCTGCTTATAAACTCAGGGAAGACCTTTGGAATAGAAACTAAATCCCATTCTGCAAAACTAAAGCCCAGTAGGAAAATATGCTTTTGCATTGACCATATAAAAGCAAGGAATTGTTAATACAGATTTTAAAAATAATCAGGAGGGAAATGATGATCTTTAATACCACCTTATCAGATGGCAGGGTGAAGGTCATTAGAAATAACTCACATCAGTTGGAAGTGATGTGTGAGCCACCTCCTCCCCCCCCCCCAAAAAAGAAGAAATAACTCACGTCTCATAGTTCTAGCTTTTGAAGTTCCTAGCCAATAGAAATAATAATGATGCTCAAAGTAAAAATCATTAACTCTATACCTACCATATATATCAGGTCTCAGACACACACTTTGTTTAGTTAACAAGTAGTTATTGAGAATTTTAAGGGCTATTTTTCTAAGGGGGGGGGGGCAGGGACAGAGGGAAAGAGAGAATCTTGAGCAGGTTCCTCACCTCAGCATGGAGCCTGACATAGGGCTCGAACTCAGAGATCATGATCTGAGCCAAACCAAGGGTCTGAGGCTTAACTGACTGAGCCACCCAGGTGCCCCTTAGTGGTCATTTTAAATAAGTAAGCTACATAGAGCTTAGAAGAAATCTTGACACTTGGCAAGTACTTTAGACAAGTCAGCTATTACTATCATACTCAGGAAGTTCAACAGTGCTAGTGGGTTTATTCAAAAAGGCCCCCCAAGACACTGGACACCACCCCTCCCTAAAAAGCCAATGATCCGCCCCAGAAATCTGCATGAGAGCCTAATTTTCCCCTTACAGCTTACATTTTGTTCAATACTGCCAGAAAGTACATTTAGCATAAACATCAAAAAAACTGCTGAAACCCGGGATTGAACCAGGGACCTTTAGATCTTCAGTCTAACGCTCTCCCAACTGAGCTATTTCAGCTTGCTCAGGCAGCTTTTCCTGTATAACTACAGGGGAATAATATTTGTTTTACAACAGTAAAAAATGTCAATAGGTTGACGGTTCAGCTGGAGGTTGACATTTAACAAATAGTATAGAGATGAGGAGGCAAGGTCCCTGTTTCTAAGCTTAAAGTAAAAAATAATTTCTTTTCTCAGTGATATTTTAGCTGTTCTGCAAAAGGTGTTTCCCACTTAAAAATATACCATGGGCTCTTCTTGTGTCAGAAAAAGAGTCTTTAGTTGGCATTTATGTCTAATATATGCTTAATTTCTAGAAAAATGACAGCATGGTCCACTTAAATATTTAATGAAGTATCAACCTCCACAAAAGCCGTGTTCCTATAGATGTAGACATAGCCAGGATTAGAAGCCAGCTGAAGACGACAGCTCCAAGGAGACCATAGAAGGGAAATGACAGACACAAACAAAGGGAACAGGACAGATGAAGTAAGCTGGAAAGCTGTGGTAGCAGAGCAATGGGCTCCCAAGGACGCCTGTGTCCTAACCAACCCCAGAAAACACAGTACGTTAGGGTAGCTGGCAAAGGAGAAGCAAAGTGGCCGTGGAATGAGGTTGCTCCTCCCTTGACACTGACATGGGGAGAGGAGCCTGGATCATCGAGGTGGGTCCAAGGTAATCACCACAGTCCTTCTAAGTGAGACAAAGAGGCCGGCATGCAGAACCGGAGAGATGACAGCATGAGAGGAAGGCTGCCTGGCATTGCTGGATTGGAAGAGGAGGGGGTGCCACCAGGAATGGGACAGCCTGAGGAGGCTGGAGAATGCAAGGAAGCAGCCTCTCCCTAGAGCCTCCGCAAAGGAAGGCAAAGGAAGGCAGCCCCCCCCCACATCGTGGTTTCAGCCCACAGATGTTAATTTTGGTCATCTCACCTCCAGAACTGTAAGATAACAAACAGGTGTTGTATTCAGTCACTAAGTCTGTGCTCATTTGTCACAGCAGCACTCAGAAACGACTATAAGTTCATAAAAAACATATTTATTAGTTCCCAAGGAACAAATGTGAGACTCCTCTCCTCACCACCACAGTGGGGAATCAGAATGAGCTGAAGAAGGTGTGGTTCTTCCCACTGATGGTAGAGGAGTTCTCTGGGGGTGTCAGAGGCCAGAGCTCGTCTGCAATCAGCAAGTGGGGGCTGTGGAGCAGAAAGCTGTCCACGAGGGTGCCCACAAAATTTCCTAGAGAGGAAGTACCAGTGAGTCTTCTGCAAGCCCCTGCAGCTGTGCTTCTCTCTCTCTCTTTTTTTTCTAAGTTTTTATTTAAATTCCAGTTAGTTAATAAACGGTGTAATATCAATTTCAGATAGAGAATTTAGTGATTTATCACTTACATACAACACTGAGTGTTCATTACAAGTGTCCTTCTTAATCCGCATCACCTATTCAACCCACCCCCGTCCACCTCCCCTTCAGGATCCACCATGTTGTTCTCTACAGTAAGAGTCTGTTCCTTAGTTTGCCTCTCCTTCCCCACTCCCACCATGTTCATTGTTTTTGTTTCTTAAATTCTACATATGAGTGAAATCATATAATTGTCTTTCTCTAACTGACTTATTTCACTTAGCCTGATCCCGTCTAGTTCCATCCACGTCATTGCAAATGGCAAGATTTCATTCCCTTTGTCTCTGAGTGGTATTCCATTATATATAGATACACCATCTCTGCTTTACTCATTCATCTGTTCATGGATATTTGGGCTCATTCTATAATCTGGTGATTGTTGATAGTGGTGCTGTAAATATCGGGGTGCATGTGTGCCTTCAGATTAGCATATTTGGTATATATACATACCAAACCATATATTAGTATGGTTTGTGTAAATACCTAGAAGTGTAATTGCTTAATCACAGAGAAGTTCTATTTTTAACTTTTTTTTTTTTTAAAGATTTTATTTATTTATTTGACAGAGAGAAATCACAAGTAGACAGAGAGGCAGGCAGAGAGAGAGAGAGAAGCAGGCTCCCTGCTGAGCAGAGAGCCCGATGTGGGGCTCGATCCCAGGACCCCGAGATCATGACCTGAGCCGAAGGCAGCGGCTTAACCCACTGAGCCACCCAGGCGCCCCCTATTTTTAACTTTTTGAGGAACCTCCATACTGTTCTCCAGAGTGGCTGCACCGGTTTGCATTCCCACCAAGAGAGCGAGAAGGTTCCCCTTTCTCTGCATCTTGGCCAACACCTCTTGTTTACTGTGTTTTTAATTTCAGCCATTCTGTCAGGTGTGAGGTGTAATCTCATTTCAGTTTTGATTTGTATTTTTTTGAGGATGAGTGAGGTTGAGCATCTTTTCATGTGTCTGCTGACTATTTGTATGTCTTCTTTGGAAAAATGTGTATTCATGTCTTACGTCCATTTTTTAAACTGGATTATTTTGGTTTTGCTGTGCTTTTCCATGAAAGAGAAACCCCTTCACTTATCAAGCCTGTGCTGTCTCTCCTGTGCCCTCTATTAGCAAAACCTAAAATTTCGCCACCTGGCAAAGGAGATATTGTCATAAGGGAGCTACAGTATCTCTAAGCAGGACAAAGAAGAATGGAAAACAATGCATTGATTGTTACTGGTAGAGTGTACGATCCTGCTTTTGTAAACAAAATGGTATATATGATATATACACATAGATATTATAATAATATTTGTTCACAGTTGATACGTATCTACTCTGCATGCCAGGAGCAACTCTAAGTATTTTACATATATTAGCTCATTTGCTTTTTATAACAATCCTCAACGGCAGAAATTATTAATATCACTATTCTGTGAATGAAGAAGCTAACACACCACACTATTAAATAACTTGCCCCAGGTCACATGGCTAGTAAGTCGCAGAGCAAGAATCATTACAGCTTCATAAGCATAGAAAAAAGAAACAAGAAAAAAAAATATGTATCTATTAAAAAGCAAACTGAATCTTAGAATTTTAGAATGTTTAATATTAGAAATTCTGGTACCTTAAATGTTTTATTTTTTGTTTCCAATGAATTCTACAGTTTGAAGGGAAGTTAACTTTGGTGAGTTCAAGTCTCAGATTCTTTTACCCTAAATAATTAAAAAAAAAACAACGACTATAAACTCAGTAAATAGGGAAGGTAAAGGGTAAGGTGAGGGTAAAGGTAACGGGTAGCTAGTTTCCAGGATTGGTTTAAAATACATTCTGGGGCGCCTGGGTGGCTCAGTGGGTTAAAGCCTCTGCTCAGGTCATGATCTCAGGGTCCTGGGATCAAGCCCCGCATCGGGCTCTCTGCTCAGCAGGGAGCCTGCTTCCCTTCCTCTCTCTCTGCCTGCCTCTCTGCCTACCTGTGATCTCTTGTCTGTCAAACAAATAAATAAAATCTTTGAAATACACACACACACACACATATATACATATTCTATGTGATTTAAAATAGGAGACTGAAACTAACTTTATTTTTCTTAGATATTTAAGTAGAATCAGTGTAGTAAGAATCTGGTGACTTCTTTCCATGGGCCTCAGTTTCCACAACTGTAAAATGGAGATGACGGCTGTCATGGGCTGAATTGCCCACGTCCCCCAAACTCAGGTGTTGAAATCTTAATTCCCAGGACCTCCACATGTTACTGTATTTAGAGAGGACAGCTAAAGATGTGGTTAAGTTAAAATGAGGCTGTTAGGATGGGACCCCAATTCACTCTGACTGGAGCCCTTATAAGAAGAGACACCAAGTGCTTCTGCAAGAAGGACCAGTGACAAAAGCAACAAGAGTGCAGCCTTTGGCAAGCCAAGGAGAGAGGCCCTCAGCGGGACCCAACCCTGCCTGCACTTTGATCTAGGACTTCCAGCTTCCATAACCGTGAAAAAATCTATTTCTGTTGCTTAAGGCACCCATTCTATGCTATTTCATTATGGCAGCCTCAGTAAACTAATACAATACCCAATGCACAAAGTAAAGAAGGAGATTAAGCAAGGTCATACATGTCAAGAGTATGAGATAAATGCCCAGTGGTAATGGTATCGGGAGTAATACAAAGATGTGAAGCCAAAGACAAAACTCTAATTTTTTTTTTTCAGATTTTGTTTCTAATTTCAAGGATTAACTCTCTGTTAATACCTTCGTTTTGTCCAGTAAATTTTTGTAGGAGAAAAGAAGCACACTTCTGTCCCAAATGCAAACGTTCTGATTAATATTGTAGGCGCTTTGGGGATATAAAACATTTTCCAAAGTGCCAAAGTCTTTTGTCTGAAACTGGGGGTCTGATAACCAGATCATCACTGTACTTACAATTTCTTTCTACAACAGTGTGGTAGAAAAATATATTTTTTAATAAGAGAACATGGCTTCAGCTCCTGGGGAGGCCTAGGATCGTTTCTAAATGTCTCTTTGGAAGATAAAACTAAAGCATTCTGTGTCAGGATACCTTCAAGCTGTGGATACCAGACATTAGAGAGCTTGAGAGGCCTAACCCTTTGAATGAAAAATAAAATGACAAACAAATTTTAGCAAACCCGTGAATGCTGTGGAAAAACAGCTTTTATCAAATGAAACCAACAAATGAAAAGAGTCAGAATGAAGGAGAACCAAGGGTCTTTAAGACAAACCTTCTCCTCAAATCTAAGACGTTTCTCTTGAGCAGCTATGCTCCCCGAGGCCTGTTTCCCAGAAGCGTTTTCCACAGGTAAGCCACGTGGTGTTACGCTTACAACAACGGTAACTTTTGGGATTTCTTTTCCAAATCGGCATTCTTCACAAATGCATCCAGAGGGTCCTCTTCCTCCTGTGTGTCTGGCCATTCCGTTTACCCCAAAGGAAGGGAAACATTGGCTCTAGGAGGCAGAAAACCGAGACTCTGATTTATTATGACATACTCTCCATCAAGGAAATTAATTCACGGCATATCAAGTATTGGAAATCCTGACGTTCCCATATTAATAGATACTCCTCACAAAGCTGGCTTCCATCTGCCTCACATTCCTGCTTATGTTCCTCCAGCGCCGCCAGCCACAGTAGGGATCCCTGGGAGACCTGGCGGGGTTGCTCCAGTCGAGTCCAGGCAGCGGCGCGGTGTGTGAGCAGAGACCTACAGGGCAGGCCCCGCCTGCTGTGGTCTTGAGCCTTACCCCATGCGGCTGCTCACACTGGAGACACAGCTGCCATGGCCCGTTTGCTTCCCTTCCCAGGCGCTGCCTCATAACCCTGCTGGCTCCCAGATCCTCCCGACCCACGTGGTCAGGCTGTGACCCCAGCTCCAGGAGAACAGTGGGATGGACCAGAACAGTCTGGGCTTCCAAGGACGGAGCTTTAAAGTTTGAACCACGTGACCATTCCACCACCTGAACTGGAATCTGATCCAACGTCCATATACGCTTCACCCGAGGACATGCCAGCTTTCCCCAGAATATAATTCATGCCTAGAAAGCAGATGAAGTACCTTTAGAAGCTGTGTTTAGTGTTATGGTTGTCATTACTCATTGTGGATTGGCCATACTAAGTACAGGTTTGGTTGTGGTGAATATGACCTAGTTATGGTCTTGATGTCCTGTCTTTCGCACAGTGGAACAAAGTGTCCGTTGGCCTCTGATTACATTCTTACCTCCCATTGGCCATATTGACATCTTACAGTCAAACATCTCTGGCCCTCAGTTTCCTTAGTTCTGAACTCCACCATTCAGATCCTGGCCAGGTGTGACTTCTAGGATTCCATGGGTCATTAGCAGTGGGGTGGGACAATAGAGAGCAGTGGGCTGAGGGGTGGTTATGACTTTCAGGGAGCAACCTTCAGGACTCAGGATGGTTCCCCGGCACCTGAAAGTCTTGTAGCTTCTACCAAAAGCCTGCATCCCTCAGCAGCATGTCCTGCCGGTATGTTTCTCCAAGGCTGCTGACTCACCATTGACAGACTGTGTACTTTAAGCGAACTTCTCATTAGAAGTGCTAGATTTATACCATTGCATTTACAGTTGATGGTGCTAGACGTTCTTTGTGGCACAAAACAGAGCATCTCTCATGCTCTGAATCTCATTAGAATGAGCCTCTAACAGGCTCCACAGGACCCTAGTTTCTAATACATCAAGTCAAGTGTTATGGAATTCCAAAAAAAAGTAACTAGGATCTATAGTTTAAATACCAGCTTAAGTTAAAAATCGCTTTCACCTAGGGAGTTTTAATTGTTCATGATATTGTGTTAAAGTTTATAAAAGTTTTAAAACAAAATAACAAGGAACTTCATCTGATTACAAGAAAAGCTGCCCATCATGATTCGGCCATGTTAGGTGTCAGAGTGATTGGTTTTTAGAACAACTGTGAGGTGCCTTGAGAATGACCTTCTAAGCTGCAGTTTCCCCAGTTTCTCCTCCCCACCCCCGCACTGTAGACTTTCTTACTTAAACTTTGTGAGATTTTAAGTTAACCCTAGCTTATGCAATATAGCTGACCACAGCAGCCAGATTATTTCACAAGCCTCAAAAAAATATAGCAATCCACTTCCCACTTTTTTTTTTTTTTTTTAAGATTTTATTTATCACTTGAGAGAGAGCATGAGCTGCAGGGAGGCTCAATCCCAGGATCCTGGAATGATGACCTGAGCCAAAGGCTCAACCAACTGACCCACCCAGGTGTCCCCACTTCCCACTTTTTTTGCCAAGATCTAGAACCTTCCATTTAACCCTTGGTTAACTGTCAGGTGACCTTTGCCACCTAAAAAGCAGTATCTAAGGAAATGACCTCCCCTGACTCTACTTCCTTCCCCTCCACACCAGTGAATTTGATTATGAAAATTAATCCTTGGGAAACCGAGGGAGAGACAAAACTGTAAGTAACAGTTGACAAAGTCTGCACACAAGGTTTCTATGTCTCAGGGACCTTCCTCACTAGCAAAATCTTCATTTTCCAAAGTAGATCCTCAGACAGTTTTGGACGTGCCTCCTGACTTTTCTTTAGAGCTTGAAATAACAAATTGCTTCTTAGGCACCCCCTTCTTTTTTCTTAACCCCACAACCCATTAAAGCAAACAATGACATGTAGGCTTGGAGGAGCTCCTTCACAAGGCAGACATATGATCACTCTTCAAAGACACATTGATATTCATTACATTCTATCCTGTGATTATATCTTACTTTTTCCTTCTACAGTCTCTTCTTCAATAGAATTCTCTTATTTTCTGAGGAAAACCTTTTTTACTCTCATTTAAAGCCACACTCAAAAGCCTTCCACCATCCACAAGACATTCATGGGCAAGAGGAACAACCATCTCCAGTGGAAAAGATCCTTATGTTCAGCCCCTGAGAGACTCCTAGAACCACACCATGGTTTCCACAGCCCAAAGTCCTCATGGTTAATATAAGCGAAATACTGTGTGGGCCAGTGGCTGGGGTTGTCCCCTTCCCTCTTGGTGGCTGCTCCTTTTCTAGGAGACTTTCAAGTACCCCACTGTATCTACTCTCACCTGCCCTCCTTGAGCTGTCTGCTTTGGAATCTAACATCTCTTTCTCTGATCTTCACTACCCCCCCTTCCAGCTCAAAAGTATCTATTAAGGCTGGGACCTTACATGATGGTGATAAATTATCAAAATTATTTGGTACCACTATACCTCGGTAAGTTGCCTCAAAGCAAGAAGTCTTAGCTAAGGGAAATGTTAATAATGGTAAAAATTCAAGCTCATTTCAAGTTCTCAGGACTGAGACTCTATATTCACACGTGCAAACCTTGGCTTACTTGAAAATTTTAACTTGATTAAACTTTAATCAGTTTAATCAGATTCTGGGATTTTCAGCATCTACACCATGACCTTGAAACCTGTCTCACCATTTCTTGGTGCTCCCTATTATGGGCAGGTGGAGAATTTTTAATGGTTGCAAGGTATTCCAGGATGTAGAAAAAAAAAATTACACAAAGTCATTTAATTTGATTTCATTTTGATAATTCAAGCACCAGAACACCAGAACAATGCAATATTTCTAAGTGCTCTGTGACCTCCTTTTTATATAGAGATCTAGAAATTGAAAAATTAAGTGACTTTTGTCAGGATGGAATAAAAAGTCAATAATAAAGCAGGGAAGTACAGCCATATTCTGCAAGTCTTGATCTATTAATCAACTGGGACACAGCTCTGCTGTCTAAAAGAGGCAGGAGAATAAAAATTCAGTTTGGGGATATTATAGCCTTAGAAGAGAATAAGCATGTAATAAAACTACAGAAACTTAAATTCCCCAGCTATTCAATACTTGTTCACCAGTGAAACATTTCAAAATTATAGCAAATCCCACCTGAAGTACAACCTGAGATATTTGCTTCGGAAATATTTATCTGATTAGAAGGAGTGTCATGCCTTTCCCAGTTTAAATGTGAATGATGGGTGTTTGGTCACACAGAGCCCCAAATCCCCAAGACAGTAATTCTATGTAATTTATCATCAAATAGTTAATTCTCCTAAGTTATGGAAGACAGAAAAATCAAAAGGTAACTCTGAAATTAGAAAGTTATACCCATCAAAAATAAGAGCTTTTCTTTCACTTCTTTGGAAATTCTAGATGACGATTTACTTCACTGTTCAAGTCAGAGTTGAGATCATCCATTTTAAAGCTAACCCAGTCAGTTGCCTTTAGACACGGATAAACAACTATTAACTGCGTGTAGTTAATATCTCTCATGAAGTTGTATCACACAGTGGGTTTGGGGTAGACACAGCTTAAGCTGGATGACCCTGTGAGTGATCAACCAACTTTCCAAGTGAGTCATCCACTTATAGAAATATTTTTCTACATTAAACGTACACACACCAGAAAAGTCATCTTTTGCTTGGATTGATGCACTGTTGCCCACAGCTGCAGCAGACAGATGGGTGTATTTTATTCTCAACCACACAATGAGGGATCCTGCCTAAGAACCACCAAACAAGACTCACGCATTGTTGGCAAGCCTCCTTTTCACGCCATAATGGCTGAGAAGTTGGCAAGGAGGTAGTGGGGGCTGCAGGTACTTAGGTCTCTGCAATTAAAACACAATCACATTTTCTTATGACGACCACTTG
The DNA here is from genome assembly GCF_011764305.1 of Mustela putorius furo. Lineage (NCBI taxonomy): Eukaryota > Metazoa > Chordata > Mammalia > Carnivora > Mustelidae > Mustela > Mustela putorius. Next base: position 27,506,313 of record NW_025421341.1, read on the forward strand.
ATACAAGCTTGACTTTGAAGCCAAAGAGCAAAGGTTGAAAGCACACTGAGAATTCTACCCCCTTTCCACTTGGAACATTTGAATGAAAATGCGCCGAAGGACGGTCTGGTTAACAGTGACACATAAATGCAAACAAGCAGCAGAAGGAGGAGGAGCTTCCATTTCTCATCCCATTTGTGTATTTCCTTCCCACCCCGGGCACTTGATGAGAGCTCCAAACACCATCCCATAGAAAGACAGCCTTCCCGTGGACACTGAGCCCACCGATCACACTGGGCAATGAGCTATTGGCCTAACTCCAAGGGAAGCTATTATTGAGAAGAAATAAGCTGGCATTGCTTTGCTACTTTCTGAGAATTTAGAGGATCCATGGTTAATCATGTGGAGGGTATTTTCCAGTCTTTTTTGCTTGCCTGCTGCATCCACATTATGCCAGTATGAGCTTGAATTTCCTAAGTTATAAGGGAACCAAATAACATTTGGTTAAAACATTTTAATGTTTATTTATAAAAATTTTTATAAATGTAAATATAAATTTATAAATATATATAAGTATAAATTTATAAAAATATAAATTTAAATTTGTTTTTAAAATTTTTATGGTGTTTATTTATAAAAACATTTGGCTAAAAAACATTGACCATTTTGTTGCTTTTCAGTGAGGTTTTCTACAAACTTGAAGAAGTCTGTTGTTTGTGTTATTTTTAATCCTTAACACCACGCACAAAAATATCCTCTCTCCTTGCTGGAGATATTAATTTCAAGCAACATAATGCCCCAAATGGCTGAATGCAGACATCAGAAATAGGCTAAATGCACAAAAAAAGGCATTTCACAAAGAAGAAATACACATGGCCAATGAACACATGAAAGAAATTGAGTACTACTAATAATCATAAAAATGCAAATATAGTGATGATTTGGTTTTTTTCTCCCATCAAATTTTTGAACAATTTGTTTCAATGATAGTACTAAACGTTGGCAAAAGCTAGATGAGGCCGACAACTTGTGAACTACTGGAGAGAAAAGAGTAGGAGAACATTTCTGAGGGGCACACTGGCTACCTATATCAGGGCCTTCTAGAAGGCAAAGGAGTTTTGATCCAGTATTTCACTGCTAGGAGCCTTTGACAGGGAGTTAGCTGGCCCCAAATATCTATTCTCCCTTTTATCTCTTAGAAAAAAAAAAAATTCACCTAGTTTCATTGAATTAAAATTACATTTCCCAGCCACAACAATGTTATTAGAAAAATAAAAGCTTAAATACAGTTTGTTTTGAAAAAAAAAAAAATTCTATATATTTAGCCAAATGAGAATTGTAAACAAATGTAAGCCAAGAGTTTAGCAACAAATATCTCTAATTTAAGGTCAGATTATGAGGATTATGAGTGACATTTCTTTCTTTCTTTATAACCTATATTTTTCCTCAAAATATCAATTATAAAACTGAAAAAAATTATCCAAAAAAGGTAGAAGTTTATATAGTTCACAAATATTATGCAAGTGTTAAGGCAGAAGAATCCCTACCACATTACATGATAATCATAGACTCTAAAAGCATGACAAATAGTAGTCTAGGACAAAGTAATGCATGTTGAACATTTTGTTCTTTAAACATTTATTTAAAAATCACTGTTTCAAAAATAAATAGTGATTTCTTAATCACTATCAGCTTAAAATTTCCATTCTAGAGAGGGACCCTGAATAAATGATGGGTGGGGAAGGCTGGTTCACGTTGCTTAGGGTCCACTCTGGGAGGTCATGTTTAAAGAAGCAAGGGAGCACTCAGTCAGTTAAGCATCTGCCTTCATCTCATGGCATGATCTCAAGGTCCTGGGATGGAGTCCTGCATCAGGCTCCACATCCAGTGGGGAGTCTGCTTCTCCCTCTCCCTCTGCCTGCTCCCCCAGCCTGGCTCATGTGCTCTCGCTCTCTCAAATAAATAAAATCTTTAAAAATAAAAACAAAAAAATTTAAAAGAAGCACACTCCAACCACCAACAGCAATGGAAAGAGAAGTCTGTTCTTCGTAGCCCCTCAAAGCACATCAAAAGGGTTAAAGGTCCCAGGAGTGCCCCTTCTTCTCCTTTCTAATTCTATTGAGAAAACTCTCATGAACAAAACCCTTCCTCTCCTCTTAGCACCAACTCAAGCACCATTTTTCCCTACTCACCAGAATTTTTTTTTATGTTGTTTAATCTCCTTCCCAGCCAACATGGCCTTCTCCCTCTTCATGATTAGAAGGTAGAGTAGACAATGGGAAGAAAAGGACTTGGTTGATAAAGGATTTTCTCTAGCAAAGGGGGAAGGGAGGAAAATTGTAAACACTGAGGGCTAATGAGTTTTGTCTCAGCAAGTAATGAGCAATTGAACCCCAAAACAAGTGATTGGATCCCTTTGATGCGTTACAGATTAATTATATGGAGAGTATTAGTTAATCACTGTTCTGACTTCATCAACACAAACTGTGAATTTGGTCAATACAAGTCCTTCCATTTTGGAAAAATGTCTCGAGGCAATATAGGAAACGTAGTCTTGAAACTTTTTATGTAATAACAAAATTCTGACAACACCCACACACAAATCACATTTTCTAATGAAGAAAGGTAGAGCTAAGGAAATTACTGGACTGTCACTACATCATAAAATAGTCAGTGACTTAGAATTCCAAGATCACTTTTTTTGCAGCTAAGAAGAGACCTATGCTATTAACCTAACGTTATTAATAGTTTTCCGCTCTTCAACAGTACCAAGAATTATGACTCATATAATAAAGATATCATTTCAGTGACATTAATGGCATTCTCAGGGTTGTAGAAAGCATTGCATGTTCCTTTTAAAATGAGAGTAAAACTCTTTGCACCTATTTTTGATCTTCTTAAAACTTTTAGAAGCACCTTATAGTTCATTTTGTCTGATTGTGTGTGTGTGTATATATATAATTATAAATAGAGGGGGGAAAATCACACTTTTCCACCACACAAAACACAATACTAAGTGCTAAGAATAAGATCTTGAAGAACAGCTAGGTCTCCTTCTCCTGCCCCTAGGGTTCCACTGCAAGCTGAAATTTGACATTTCACTTAACAATGACAAACTGTTTTTAATAAAATGGTTGCTACTGCCTCCGAGTGGTAGGTCATTTTCAGAGTTTAAATTTCATTAATCTCCAGTCCTATCGGTCTAAAAGGAGAAAATTTTGAGACTGACACGGTATATATCGTTTTAAGTTTAAATTCTGAACATGATACTGTAGTTTAAGGGCATGAAGAGTATGTTTTATTTAGAAAAGTGTACGAACAACTCATAAGTGTGTGAGTTTGGATGGCTTTGTCCATAAAACCTGCGTTCCACAGGGAAGCAGACAGTGGGCTTTCATTTCTCACTGTTTTCCAGGTAAGCGCTCCTTGACATCCGTGTTTTGCTGGTGGTGGTTTCATCTCTAGTCATCAGCAACATTGAGCCATTGCGTGTATAGAACTCATTATTCATGAAATGCATCTGTGGAAAGAAACAGTGTTATTTTAAATCGCTAATGCATCGGACTGGAATTGTCTGTTTGCTATTTCCCTTCCTTCCTTCCTCTCTCTTTCTTGCTTTCTTTTCTCTCTTTCTTTAAGATTTTATTTATTTATTTGTCAGAGAGAGAGAGAGAACACAAGCAAGGAGAGTGGCAGGCAGAGGGAGAAGCAGACTCCCCACTGCACAGGGAGCCCGATGCAGGGGGCCATTCTAGGACCCTGGCATTATGACCTAAGCCAAAGGCAGACCCTTAATTGACTGAGCCACCCAGGCGCCCCTGATTGCTATTTCTAATGGAAGAGTGATAGTACAGTTAACTTGTCAAAAATGAAGATGAAAAGGACAGTTCTGAGGACTGTTTTAAACAAGTGACAAGGCAAGCGGCTATTCCTACAAGTTGCACAAACTTGTTGAAAATTAGCAGCCAACAATATAGTTTGCCCAAATCAAACCCTACATAATTAGTACATCGGATTTTGGATTTTAGATGGTAGATCAAAGGCATCTCTACCTTTTTTCCACTCTGAAATGAACCAAAACATGAAGGCCACTAAACAATCATGGCAACTCGGTCTTCCAGGAAAACAGAAAACACTAAACATCAAAATCATGGAGAGAACTGGGAACTTTGAGAAGAGCTGTTAAAGCACCGACTTCTGCAAAATGATGAAACATGCATGGGACAAGCCAAAGACCTCTTATGTGGAACAAAAAGATTCATGTGCATGGGCTGGGCTGGGGTTACAGAAGACCCCTTTAATCCCACTCGACTCCATGGAGTGACAGGCCACAGTAAGAACAGTCAGAAATCAAAGAAACAGCCAACCCAGGTGTTTAGACAAACAAAATGGATCCAAAGAAACCACACGCAAGAAAATAAAGACTAGGGTGCCTGGGTGGCTCAGTGGGTTAAGCCGCTGCCTTCAGCTCAGGTCATGATCTCAGGGTCCTGGGATCAAGTCCCGCATCTGGCTCTCTGCTCAGCAGGGAGCCTGGTTCCTCCTCTCTCTGCCTGACTCTCTGCCTACTTGTGATCTCTCTCTCTCTCTGTCAAATAAATAAATAAATAAAATCTTAAAAAAAAAAAAGAAAAGAAAGACTAAAAAGCGATAGAACTAGAAGAATGAATCTAATAGTTCTTTCCTCCTTTCTTTTTCTCTTTCCCTTTCTCTCTCCCTTCCTTCCTTCCTTCCTTCCTTCCTTCCTTTCCTTCTCATCCTCATTTACTGCCTTATACCAGTCTACTCCTCCAGTGTCAAAACAGAAGGGGCAGATCACGACTCCCAGGCGTCGCGCAAAGTAGGCAGCTCTTCTCAGAGGCAACTTTACCCACTTAAAAATTCATCTCACATTAGCAGTAAGGATTCGGGCATCACCCTGAACCCTTGTTTTCCTTCCTTATTCATAAGTTTAAGGCATCCAATGGTTGTTTCTTTAAATACAAAATGAAATTTTAAAAATCTAGAAAAACCATCATCTAGTCTGGTAGTTCTCAACATGGGTGATTTTGCCCACCCCTTCACCCAGAGGACATTTGGCAATGTCTGGAGATATTTTTGGTTGTTACAGTTGGATAACAATGGACGTTACTAGCATTTGGTAGGTAGCGGGAGGGATGCTCCCAGACATGCCATGTCAGGTCCCATGACCAAGAACTGTTTGACCCAAAACATCAGTAATGCCCAGGCTGATAAACACTGGTCTGATCTGATCATGAAAATGTATGGGAATTACAGATAAATAAGAATGAGGATGGAGAAGTAATTCAACTCAAAGGCATTTGAAAAATTATAGAACACTTTACTCAAATCTGAGCCAATCACTTTGAGAATCTGTATGTAATTAATGATTTTCCCAGAAAATTTGAGTTACCAAAAAAAAACTGTAGAAAATGTAGAGTTTCTAACCAAATTATCATGGAAGAAATAAAGTTGCAAGAAAGGACAAAACAGTGAGAGAATGAGAGACAAGTCCATCAACATTTTAAGGAACAGATTATTGCAGTATAATTTGAATTGTTCCAGAGCATATAGTAAGGAAAAAGAAATCCTCCTTTTTTTTTTTTTTTAAATCAGAGTTAACAAGTTAATACCAAAACCTGACCAAAAAAAAAAAAAAAAAAAAAAGCCCATGGAAAAGAAAATTATAGGAGAATCTCAATTATAGTTATCAAGGTATTAAAAGGAAATATTAACCAGAACATTGTATCAGTACTTTAAAGCAATAACACATGATTCCAGCTTGGATTCATATTGATGAAAGTTTCAATATTAGGGAATAATCCAATGTAATTTACCATTTTAATAAATCTTACCACAAACTTACCACTTTAATAAATCACAGAAAAACAACATGATTAACTTCATGATTTCTGAAAGGCAACTGTTAAAATTCAACATCTGAAAAACTTCCATCTCTGTCCTTTAAATAAAAGAACATATAAATATTTCATATCACGATTTTATATGCCATAACACTTTCTATGAGATACACATACATATTTGTATATATAGTTATGTTTAGTTAACTATAAATACATGTATTAAATGTGTTTTTCCTAAGGTGAACATAGGGAAAAGAAAGCCTCTTTCCCAAGATAGGTTATTCCAAATATCTCATAGCCCAGGATACAGACATTACTTCAGAAGTGCGCACACAACTCAAACAGAACCAAGTAAATTCTCTCACCTAGAATTGTAGGTTATACTTGCAAAGCAGCTTTTTCTGTCATTAGTATGACTAAGTTTGTGACCTCAGAGCCTGACCAAACCTTTAGAGGTGTGCAGAACCCAATGGGGTGTACACACAAAATTATTAGGGTTTTGATCCTGTAAAATAAGAAGGATATTATAGGGGGCCCTGGGTGCGTCAGTCAGTTAAGCATTCAACTCTTGATTTCAGCTCAGACCATGATCTCAGGGTTGTTAGACGGAGCCCCACACTCGGTGTGGAGCCTCCTTAAGATTCTCTCACTCTCCCCGCCAATCCTTTCCTCACTTCCTTTAAAGAAGAAGAAGAGGAGGAGGAGGAAGACTCAGAATTAAAGTGAATCCAATCAAATGTTGAAAGCATCTGGATAGGAGCTTATAGCTCTAATCTGATTTCAGAATTAAAAAACCTTTAATTTGAAGAGGGCCAAAAGGCCTCTCTTTTGACACACATGGACTTGTGGTCTCTTTTGGTTTAGCAGCCATTAAAAAGGACTCTGTCTGTCCCATCTGGATGGGGAAAAACATACTCTTCCAGCATGCTATTCCAGATCTTATATCCTAACTAAAGCTTCAGGTTGTATGCAACCATTAAGTATGGAAAAAAAAAAAAAACAATCTGTACATATTGGATACTTTAAGCATTGGTAATGCTTAAGAGAATCTGAGTACTTAACAGATTAACAGCTACTCCAAAGTAAAAAGGCATTTGGATAATTGATTTAGACTTGTATTTTTAGGATGAAAGCAACAAGAAAAGTTGACTAATGTAAAACAGTGTAAGACCATTTAGGAGAATTTATGACTTTCCCCATATGTACAGTTTTAATGTACTTGATTTATCAGAGTAGTATCTAAGAACTTGGAAGGCTTTGTTTGTTAATCAGACATTTGAAGGGCTTCAAAGAAAATTGAATATATTTAATTTATAAATGTAGTTTAAATGTCTAAGGGAATTTTATTAGATTATTCAAGCACTCTTAAAAGTGACTGTTGAAATTTGCTAGCTTTATAAATAGATGATAAGATTTGTAATTTAATTTGTAAAGCATAAGGAAGAATTAGGCTTCTACATTTATAACTTATTACCATCACTAATGTGACTAGAATGGAATTTATAACTTATTAAAGTTACAAATTTTACTAATGTCACATTTAAATTTTGTATATGTCGATTAGTCTCTGAGTAATTTTGTTTAAGTACAAACTACCCCCTTAAGGGCATCAAAACACTCTGCCCGTGGAGATCAGAAGCACCAAAGATCCACCAGCCTGGAGATCCCAGGGACCATTTGCTACTGGAGAGGAAGTCTGCCCAGGAACAAGACCAATCACTGCAAAAGTCACCAAGAGGTGGAACAATGATCTCCTTAAACCTTTGTATCCCACCATGCCTGAAGTCTTACTGCCCTGAATTTTTGTAAGTCAGTACTGTCCTCCTTTATGCTTAAATTAAAATGTTTTTTATAAACATATAATGTATTTTTATCCCCAAGGGTACAGGTCTGTAAATCCCAAGCACAGTTTTTCTCATTGGCAAATAAAAGCTCAAATGTTGGCAGCTCAGAGCATCTCCCCCTCTTGTGACCTTCTCTTCTCTCTCAGCTTTGAAATTGGCAGGTGATGTTAGGGCAACAAGTCTTTGATCTTATGGGTCCGTTTATCCAGACAAAGGTAGATTGTTCATAGTTGATTTTTCATGAGACTAGAAGAGTCAGGCAAGTTAAGCGCTTTTCGCATGTCAATGGAACTGCCAGCTTAGAGTACAAAAAAGACGGGACCCCTGATAGAAAAATGGACAAGAAGGAAATGGGCACGTGGACAAGTGAACAATTGACAATTGGAAAATGTCCACAAATTCTAGACAATTCACAGAAGAAAAATGACCCCACACTAGTATCAGAGAAAAACAAATGTAAACCACCCTGAGATACTATTTTAACCCATCAGATGGTCAAAAATGCAACTTGGATAAAACCATTTGTTGGTGGGGATGTAGGAAAACAAAAGCCCTATGCACTGCTAGTGGACCCACAGCTTGAGTGTTCATTTGGAGAGCAATCTGGCAGGATTTTGTGAAATTGGGCACACCATAACTTTCAGACACAGTTTTTCTACTCTCATATATATAGCCCCCCAAATTCTCTTTCTGATGACCAAGAGACCATGTACCAGGGGGCTGACAACAGTGTTGGGGGTTCCAGGAGTTAGAAGTCACAAAGATATCAGGGGCACCTGGGTGGCTCAGTTGGTTAGGCATCTGCCTTTGGCTCAGGTCATGTTCCCAGGGTCCTGAGATCCAGCACCACGTCAGGCTCTCTGTTTTGTGGGGAGCCTGCTTCTTCCTCGCCCTCTGCCTGCAGTTCCCCCTGCTTGTGGGCTCTCTCTCTCCCTGCCTCTCTCTGTCAAAAAAATAAACAAAAAATCTTAAAAAAAAAATGAAACCACGAAGATGTCCATCAAAAAATGTGAAAGTAAAGATACGTAAAAAATGTGCACCATCCGTGCACCAGATCACTGTGCAGAAGAAAGGAAAGAGAAAGGAAGAAATTGGCTGCACGTATGGCAACATGGACCGATCTCAAGACCAAAGGTGGCTGAAAAAACAAAGTGTGAAACAGAATTGATTTGAGGCACAATGCCTTTTAAGTACATTTTCTAAAACAGAAAGCAATACTATATGTTTATCGTGGACAGACATATAAAAAAATTTATTTAAAGTCATTTGGGGAAAGTATATAGTAAATACACCAGACCCAAGGAAGGGAATGAGACTGGGGACCAGGAGGGAAAAGAGAGGAAAATAAAATAAACTAGAATAATATAAGAGGAGCTGCAAGAGAGAATGATGGTGATGATATGCCGTGAAATTAGAAGCATGATCGGCTCAATTCTATGCACCTAATAGATCTTCATGATCATAATTTGAAATTGAAAGAGGAACAAACTGAAAGCCTGTAATATTTCCCCCAAAGGAAACGTGGGCATATAAGCTCAAAGGAATGACCGGCGAGCACCACAATTTACCGTGGATGCTAACCGTGGAGTAAAATGGAAGTTTATGAAATAATATTTTGTGGCCATGACAGAGAGGAAATGGAACTTGGAATTATGTATAAACTTGAATTGCAACCACATAAAAAGGAGAGGAATGCATGAGAGCACAAGGAAACAGAGACAGTTGTATAAGGAAGAGGATGAGGAGCCCCCGTGAGAAAGGAAGCTGAAGAGAGGCTCCTTTACCGCCCTCTACTGAACCGTCTCCTTGACTTTTTCCCCAGGCTATGCACAATCTAGCCTCACTTCTTGTTGCCTTCCAGTAGATACCCCAAGACTCCAAACACAAAATAACAAGATACAAATGAAGGCGTCACTAGCCCAGGATTACAATAGTGCCGTGCCCTGCTTGAATCCTGCTTGAACCTTAGGTCTTTGTGTCATTCTTGAGATTCTTTGGGTTCTTTTGCTATCCATCTCTCTTTGACTTCTCCACCTCCTTTTCTTCCTCCTCTTCTTCCTTCTCTCATTCTTCATTATCTGATTATTGACCACGCACAAATGCTAAGTTCACAGGCATTTCCAAGGCTTCCCAGAACGATGAGACAGTTGACAGGTTCCCTGCTTCTGAAAGAGCTTCTAGTTTAGTTGGGAGAATAGAATCCCATGAGATGCCATGCACCTGTGCAGAGTATCAGAGGAAAGTGCCATACAAACCCTGAGTGGTACCCAAGTCTTAGGGCATTTAGAGCCTCCTTGGACGGTGATGGAGAGATTTGTCCATCTCCTGAGAAGGTAGGAATTCACTCCAGGGCTTCAGGAAAGTTGAAAGTCATTGGGAAGACTCAAAGGTCAAGGTGGTCATGGAAGTTTTTAATGGCACAAGAATTTCTTCCCTTTTGACCACTCAATTACTAACATTTTTTCCAGAGTTAGAAGCTAGGAGGAATGCTGTGATTATAGGCAATAAGAGGGTATGATTTCAGAGAGGGCTCCAACATACTCTCTCAGCACTAACCCAGAAATAAGTAACCATAACCAAGAAATCAAACTTGCTCTGACAGGGGAATATGCTGGATGAACAGGAACATGGAGGCCCTGTCTTCTGGAAGCCCTAACGAGGCTGTTGCCCAAATATCATTACAGAGCAACTAAACTAAAGGGTTCCCATCTTCCCAGTGCTGTTCCCACACAGCTTCCGATGAGCCATGTTAAAACAGGAAGTAGTCATTTCAACATTAGCCTCAGGATGTAATTTCTGGGATGAGCCCCTAATGCTTCCCCCCCTGAAGAGGAGGGCTAGACCATAGCTGCTTAAAGTGCTATTCGAACTAACAGTTCAGACGCCCTGTGTGATTTGGATCTTCCTTTAAATGCCAGGTAGCTTATATGTTTTTACGATCCTGGCTTATTCTTTCCTTATCTAAGTTATTGCTGAGAATATCTAAGGCCTAGATTCATCTTTCTAACCAATAAAAACAAAAAGACCTGAATTTGCCCCTTATAAACACACCCCTCTTCCATGCTTGGCAAAGAACGTTTCTGGTCAATGTTAGTTAACAAGACGAGAAGTTATGGGGGCTGGAGATGAAGGACAGAGGGTGAGGACAGGGCTTAAATCAGGGCTCATGAAAGGCCAGAAGAACTATTGTAAGGCCAACGGCCTCTCAAGAAAATAGTGTCACGGCCACCCACAGACAGTTTTCAAGGTGCACACAAATTACAGAAACAACTGATGTGAAAGAAATGAGTGAAAATTGCACCGGAGGTGGATGGCATTTCAATCCATGATCTTCCTATTGGGGGGTGGTGGGAGCTAGTTTCTGAAGCATTAAAAAAAAAAAAAAAAATGGTCCATATTCATTTAGAGTCAATGTGAAGTTTTTCCTGCTAGTAATATTGTGCTTATTTTAATTTCTAGTGGTTGGGAATGTTCTCTCTGGATAACATTTACAAAATATTTAGCTTGATTTTATAATAATCCTCTCATCAAAAAAAAAAAAGTATTAAAGCAGAAGGCAGCTCCAATCATCTCTGACAATGAAACTCAGAGCGATTTTTAGTGTTTCCCTTGAAGGGATATCTAGGACAATTTGGAGTTCCTACAGTTTAATCTAGCAGGTGGCCAGATGTTTTCAGTGTCTGGCCCCAAAGCTGCCAGATTGTTTTTCTGAGAACAGGTGCAGCTAGAGACTCTAGAAACACTGGCCCCTTCCTTGGCTTCTGATGGTTTGGGGTGGGTTTTCTTGCCCACTTTAGGTTAAATGCAGATTTTTTAAAAATTTAAGTACACATTTTTATAAATACATGTAAAGCAACAAAAGAAGAAAGAGTTGATCAAAAGGAGATGAGAGACGCTAATCCTTATTTAAATGAGGCATTACATAATCAGCTCCCGGAATAAAAACACTTCTATCTCTGATCACAAGGTGGCAATAGCACCCTACTCATTTAATGTAGATGATGCCAAAGCGCTGGGCATTTGCAAACACTCATTAAAAAGGTGAGAGCGTATATTGCAGGTGCATGACACCTTTTCCCTGTTCAGGACAAGATTTTTTCAATGAGATCGAATTAACTGGATGAATATTCACTGCATGTTACTCTCAAGGAAGCCCAAGGGTTCTGTCTGGGCTTCTGGCATTACTTCAACACACAGTCTAGGCTTCCAGAAAAAGATGGAATCTTGAGTGGGGCCCCGGCACCATCTGGGGTTGTACTGGCTTGGAGAGCTCCAATGAGACATGGTTTTGGAAGCTCCCCAGGTAAGAATAGTATGAAATGGGCTCTTTGTGACGAATTACCACAACATCAGAGGCTCCTTCAAGCCAGCCTCATTCTCTCTGGTTCTCACAGACAATAACAGAACCCCAGCTGGTCCAGCTTGAGCCCGACTTCCCACCAATCACACTGCTTCCGTGCGGACCTCACTCTGACCCCTTGGACTCTGTATCCTCCCTGACTTGTGGCTGTGACACTTTGAGAAATGTTTCGGGGACTTTCAGCCCCATTCCCTCTGGGTGGTATCTCCTTACCCACTTCCCTTAATGTCATGCATGCTTTCTCCCTGGGCTGTGTCTTTATGCTCCTGGCCTGTTTGTTAGATGGGAACACTGGCATAGGCCACCCACTGGAAGGCCACCCACTTGCTAAAGTCAAACCTTAATTTTTACATTTTTTAAGTGCATTTCAATGTAAGAAAATTAACTAGAGTTCCTTTCAACCCCTACCAGAATAGAGAATCATTAAGAACATATATTTCTTCTTTTTCTAAAAAAAGGATTTCATTTATTTATTAGTCAGAGAGAGAGAGAGCGCGCACACAAGCAGGGGCAGAGGCAGGCAGTGGGAGAAACAAGCTCCCCACTGAGCAAGGAGCCTGATGCGAGACTTGATCCCAGAACCCTGGGATCATGACCTGAGCCAAAGACTCCCTTAACCAATGGAGCCACCGAGGCATCCCAAGAAATATATTTCTTCGACTCACCTGGCCTATTGATAACCTATTAGATAGCATGTCTGTTTAGCTCAATTAAATTTTGTGAGTAGGTATTTTTCTTTTTGTTTTTTCTTTTACAACTTAATTTTATATTTCTCAGTGTTCCAAGATTCATTGTTTATGCACCACACCCAGTGCTCCAGGCAGTACATGCCTTCCTTAACACCCACCACCAGGCTCACCCACCGCCCCACCCCCTCCAAAACCCTCAGTTTGTTTCTCAGAGTCCACTCATAATTCATCTCCCCCTCCGATTTACCCCAATTCACTTTTCCTTTCCTTCCTTAATGTCCTCCATGTTATTCCTTATGCTCCACAAGTAAGTGAAACCATAGGATACTGACTTTCTCTGCTTGACCTATATCATTCAGCATAATCTCTTCCAGTCCTGTCCATGTTGATACAAAAGTTGGGTATTCATCTTTCCTGATGGAGGCGTAATATTCCATTGTATATACGAACCATATCTTCCTTATCCATTTGTCTGTTGAAGGGCATCTTGGATCTTTCCACAGTTTGGCAATTGTGGCCATTGCTGTTATGAATACTGGTGTACATTCTTTTTACTATATCTGTATCTTTGGAATAAATACCCAGTAGTGCAATTTCTGGGTCAAAGGGTAGCTTTATTTTTAATTTTCTGAAGAATCTCACACTGTTTTCCAAGTGGCTGCACCAGCTTGCATTTCCACCAACAGTGTAAGAATGTTCCACTTTCTCCACATCTTCTCCAACACTTCTTGTTTCCTGTCTTGTTGATTTGGGCCATTCTAACTGGTGTAAGGTGGTATCTCAATGTGGTTTTGATTTGAATTTCCCTGATGGCTAACAATGATGAACATTTTTTCATGTGTCTGCTAGCCATTTGTATGTCTTCTTTGGAGAAGTGTCTGTTCATCTATTTTGCACATCTTTTGACATGATTATCTGGTTTTTGGGTGTTGAGTTTGAGGAGTTCTTTATAGATCTTAGATATCAGCCCTTTGTCTATAGTGTCATTTGCAAATATCTTCTCCCATTCCACGGGTTGCCTCTTTGTTTTCTTGACTGCTTCCTTTGCTGTGCAGAAGCTTTTTATCTCGATGAAGTCCCAAAAGTTCATTTTCACTTTTTTTTCCTTTGCCTTTGGAGACATTTCTTAAAAGAAATTGCTGTGGTTGATGTCAAAGAAGTTACTGCCTATGTTCTCCTGTAGGATTTTGATAGATTCCTGCCTCATGTTGAGATCTTTCATCCATTTTGAGTTTATCTTTGTATATGGTGTAAGAGAAAGGTTGAGTTTCATTCTTCTATACACAGCTGTCCAATTTTCCCAGCACCATTTATTGAAGAGACTGTCTTTTTTCCATTGGATATTTTTTTCCTGCTTTGTTGAAGATTACTTGACCATAGAGTTGAGGGTCATTATCTTATGGATCAGAAAAATAAACATTGTTAAAATGTCTATACTGCCCAGAGCAATCTATACTTTCAATGCCTTCCCGATCAAAATTCCACCAGCGTTTTTCAAAGTGCTAGAACAAACAGTCCTAAAATGCATTTGGAACCAGAAAATACCCCCAAATCACCAAAGAAACATTGGAAAGGAAAAACAAAGCTGGTGGCATCATGTTGCCTGATTTCAAGCTTTACTACAAATCTGTGATCACCAAGACAGCATTTTACTGGCACAAAAACAGAACATAGACCAGTGGAACAGAATAAAGAGTCCAGATATGGACCCTCAACTCTATAGTATTTTTTATTCATTCAGAATATAATCTCTCATTTATCTCTCGCATGAGAAGAGAATATAGACCATCATGCCCCCACCTTCCTTCTCACCAAGCTTACTCTCTCTAGCACTGCTATGTTCTTTTAACTGCTCCATGCCACCTCCCTTAAACACTACCAGGCCTTTATGGTTCGCTGGACCCATGCCATTTGGTAATCCTAATTTAGAAATTTAGCAGCAGAATGTTCTCAGGCAAGTGATCTAGCCTAGCTAAAACAGCAACAGCTCAAAATCTTGTGAGCTCATACATGTGGCAGAGGCCAAGCTCAGCACAGGTGTTCACCATTCACGTTCTTACTGTTCTGTATGTCTGGTAGTAGTTTCTCCACATGTATTAAGCATGTCTTTTGATTCTGATGCCTTGACATCTGGGGACTTGCTGGCCCTGGAGAGACTCCGCCCCTCTCAGAGCTGGCCAATTCTTAGAGAGAGTTCAAAACTCACCTGAAAGTATGCCTTTCACATATAAACCAGTCAATCCAGACACCACATCGCCACCACCTCCTTTCCCGGCTCACATAAGGATCTCTCAGGGAGCCACTATTACCCCATCCTAATTACACTGGAGACAGGGACTAGACAGCTAGATACAGCCCTTACACTCAGACCTTGCTGGAATCCTTCGAAGTAGCTATCCTAAATTTGCACACCCTCCCTTGCCTGTTCCCTTCCCACAGAAACCACAATAAAGGTTCTTGCCCACACGTCCCCCCACCCTTCCTCTTTCTGCCCCCTGCCCAGCTCTGGCTTCCCCACATGGCCCTGCAGCACATGGCATGTCCCCTCCTCTTGGGGACACTCTCTGTTCAGTGGTGGTCGTCTTCTGGTCTGTTGACCTCACCACTCCTGAACAGTAATAAAACCTACCTTAAACATATTTTAACAAGGTTCAAGGCAGTCTTGAACTATTGATCTTTTTCACATTGTTAGAATAAAATCTAACACGATGGCCAATATAAGGCGTAGAATTGTTATTTAATGTCTATTGTGAAACAAACACCCTATTGTGCGATTTGGGGAATACAATAACTTAAGACAATCTTTCCCTTTCCCGATTTCACCACCTCTTAGAGGAATGTGATACAGGTGTGGCATAAAAAACAGAAATCACAGGACAGACCATGATCATGGCAGTTACAGAGGGACATAGAAATCATGGAAGTAAAAGTGAAGATTTATTTGAGGACGAGATTGCCACTGCTGATGGACTCCATTTTTATCTTCTCTTGTGTATCTTGCCTTTCTTTATTCTATAGAACTAAGCCTTCCCAGCGTTAATGTGAAGATGGATAGACTCAAAAATCATTCTTCAAAAAAGACCGGCACTTTCTCAATTAATTCAAGGAAACCAGGACCACCTGACAAGACTTTGATGCTGTTTTGAAGCAGATTATGAATCTTTACAGCACACAATTCCTCCTAAGACAGAAATGAAGTGTCAGAACTTGTTTATACGTGGAACACTCCATTACAGATGTGAGCAATGTGTACGTGGTTGCCAACTCACCTGGACTAGTGACAGTTTAGTAGACTGCCTGTTTAGCATAAAGTTTACCTGGCAATGAACATGAGAAGTACTTAGAGATCTTTTAAAATCCTTCCATTCTAACATTTGTCTGCCTCTGTTGGATTATCTCTTTTCTCACTTAAGGGTGATTTTTATGATGAATAGAGTTTTACACAGTGGTGAGGATTCACTTAGCATTAACGTTAATGAAGCATCTGCATGTCCCTATGTTGGGAGTGGGCTTACATCTTAGGTAAGATGACTGCAAAGATTTCCAGTGTAGGGTTTCTAGGTGAAGACTTCTCCTGGAGACTCACTCCCAATGGCAAGTGTCCTTCCTGCCTTGTCCCTGTTTGCTGTCTCTTCCACTTTTTTGAGGTCAAAATAACCTAATAAGACACAGTTTGCATCTACTGACCCCTTCCTTCTGCGCCCAGGTAAATGCTCCTGAGATAACCTCAGGTTATGAGCTGTAACCTCGGGTTATGAGCTGACACCTTACGTGAATGAGAAGAGTTTCACCTATGCTCTCAACTCTCAAGGCTGCCTGTGTATTTGTCCTAACAAACACACAACACCTGTATCCCATACACACCATGAGACCCTGCCTGTAAAAGAGAGACGTACTTTTCCTTTCCTCTCCCAAGGAACACTGGGTGTCCATATCCAGGACTGTTCCACAGTTAGTAATGTCGGACCAAAGTTTGTGACTGATTAGCTTTTTTTTTTAATTAAATAAGATTCCCAGTGATTCCAATCACAACCTCACTTGCTATCACTTACATCCGGACCAACTACCTGAACAAGAGAGGACCCTACCGCTAGCAGAATGGAAACATCCCAAGTCCCCAGTCCCTAACAGCCAGCTGCGATTTGTGTGCTAGGGGCTCATTTTGTCTTTTACATCCCTTTTCTTGTCCTTCTAACTGTGGATATACTTTTATTAAGAAAGGGACAAGGGAAGATGAAAAGGCATGAGTAGGGGCACTTGCATCTACATTTCTGAATGCAGAATAATGCTATGAACATTCCTGGGGGTGTCAGTTAACAATTGCAGAGGCAAATAATAATATTATGTCATTACAAATAATCAAATAAGGTTTTTATCTTATTATTTTATTTTATTTTATTTATTTGAGGAGAAAGCACAAGCAGAGGGAAGGGGCAGAGGGAGAAGCAGACTCCCCACTGAGCAGAGAGCCCAATGCGGGGCTCAATCCTAGGACGCTGAGATCATGACCTGAGTCGAATGCGGATGCTTACCGGACTGAGCCACCCAGGCACCCATCAAATAAGGTTCACATAGGTTTATTCTTCAGCGTTACCTACTTGTTCATATTCTTTGTGGAGTCAAAGTAAAAAGATTTAAAACCATGTATTAGATTTATAATACTAACCTTTTAACAATGAATTTTGAGATCTTTTTAGTTCTCTGAATCATGTAATTATAACATGTTTATTATAACTTATCTTCACCAATCACACACACACACACACACACACACACACACACACACTACTTAATTTGGTGGGAACTGATGGTATTGAAATGTGACCATGACTGGGGACATAAGCCCCCCCCCCCCCAGCAAGGACTCATCTCTATGTGTTTCTATGAAAAGCATTGAGAACCATGGTGTATTAATTTCCTATGGCTGCTATAACAAATTTTCACACACTTGGTAACTGAAAACAAACACAAATGTCTTATCTTCCAATTCCAGCGGCCAGAGTCTGAAATGGGTATGACAGGGCTCAAAGCAAGGCACTGGCCAGGCTGGCCCCTCCTGGGGGCACTAGGAAGACCCCATTTCTTTGCCGTTGCACCTTCTGGAAGGTGTCTGCGCTCCTTGGCTCCTGACTCCTTCCTCGCTTCACATTCCCTGGCCTCCCCTGTCATGTCATCCTCTGCCTCCATGTGGTCAAGGATCCCTCTGCCTCTTCCTTGTAAGGACGCTTGTGATTACATTTAGAGCCCACAGAGACAATCCAAAACCATCTCTCCATCTCAGGATTCCACCTTTCTCACAGCTGCATGGTCCCTTTCACCACATCCAGCTGACGCTCTCTGATGCCAGGGACTGGGGAGTGAACATGGCTGGGGCAGACCACACACAGGGTGGTAACACGGGGCCAGGACTTCAAGTCCGCCGGCCTGGGCTCTACCTCCCCGTTGCCCCAGTTACTCATACTCCATTGGCTTCCGTTTCCTGATTTATTAAATGCAGATAATAATAGTACCTCCCTTGTAGAAGTCAGTGAGTTACTATATGTAAAAATCTTCAATGTGGATTGTACACTTCATAAGAAAATCTTAGAATAGTGTCTCAGATAGTGCACACTCATGGTGATTATTAATCCTTCTAAAGACCTGGGCATCCCATGGGCACACACACACACACACACACACACACACACACACACATCTCACTGCTTCTTCTTCAAGGGCTTTACCTGAGTTCCAAGTCCAAAGCCAGAGGGCTCTGGCACTGATCCCCTGTTGGCTAAGGCATCATACCTAAGATACTCAGGGTCCTATGCTTCTCTTCATGGCAACTCATCCACAGGACACCTAGGAACTTGGTTCAGCTCTTGTCACACTAAATAAAAGGTCAGGTCCTGTTGCCATGGCCACTGGTCACAGAGAGCAAGATCCTGAGCTGGTTTTTGCCCTTACTCGTGTTCCTGTGGCTGACTTCTGTCCTAGAGGCCTCGCCCCTTTCTTTTCCCCCCACTGTCCCCTGTCGCTGACCAGAGACACACACTTCTTTCTTCCCTTCTGTGTTCTCCTGGGATGGTTGAACTGTCCCCACAGTCACTCCCAGCTCCCAGAGGTGCTCCCTCATCCTGGGGCAGCAGACTCCACTGGATCTTTGTATGTTTGTGACCCAGGGATATTGAAGCAGAAACTACAGGACCATCCACTCAGAGAGCCAAAGCCTTCACCTTTGTGTAAAAACTGAGCTTTGGCTCCTCTTTCTTAATGAATTTAAAAATCTCTCTCACGACTACCTATTCCTGGACCCCTCCCCTTCACTCCACTGGGAGCCAGGGTCACAGCCTCATGTGACAGTGGAGAGAATAGTCATTTATTTCACTATGCACCTTGCTATTTTCAATCAGTTCTGTAGGCTTTCTGCAGAAGTCACCTTACAAAACCTAAAGCAGGCATCTTAATTTTAGCACAACAGGAGACAGAAATATGCCTGGAGTATAACTTCGTGGTGCCCAACATATTAAATTTAACCTACTGAATTTACAGGGACACATTGTGGACTGCATACAGACTGCCGGGGACACAGTCATGCATTTGTCTCCTTCCTAAATTATGCTCACAACAAAAGGGGAAAAAAATAGTCTCTCGTGAAATCAACTCCAATCACCCCGTTGGCATATCTCCTGTTTCTACGCAAAGAGCAAGTATTCCCCAAGTCAAATTAGGTGTCAAATGACTCCACCACCCCCCCAACTCTCATGAATGTGGCTGAACGCAAACCCCGGCCCACACTGGGGTGGTGAAAAGCTGTGAGGAGCCGAGCATCTCCGCGATGGTGGGTCTCGTGGCTCGGCTCCCAGTCTGGTTTTCATTCCTGAGGAGCCCTGCGTGGGGGTTTGTGGGGAAACATCTACAGCAAGATCATTATGTTTTTATGCTTCTGCCCTGGGGGAACATTTTTGTGGTGTCTGCAGGGCCCCTGGAAAGCTCGCTCATTTAGCACAGCAATGTGCAAAGTAATTGAAACCTGGTTCTCTGGTGTACACAGATTCCTTGCTGCGGAAATGTGAAAACTGGGCTCTCCTGAGAAGACTGCCGGAGTCAAGCTAAACCTCTCTGGCCTCTCACCAGGCACATGTCTCCTGAGCGTCTAGCCCTGTGCTGCTGGATGGTGCGGGCTCAAGAACGTCTTGTCAAGAGCCATCGGGAAGCTTCCATGAACACATGGGTAGTCACACGCCAGGCTCAAAGCTGTGGGGCATCACTGCTGTCATTTAATTATCTTTGTGGCTGTGAAGTGTCTCAGTAGAAATTACTCCATTACTAGTCCTTTCCCAGCAGGTGTTTCAGACTGACAAGGCTTGGGTAGCAGAGCATGTTAATTATTACTTTTTTTAAAATTAGATTTAACGCAGTCAACAACAAGGGTTAGCCTCCTGCTTTTCAACCTACTAAAATCTGTTTAGCGCCCATCTGAAGCTTACTTTCTATGCATCAGTTGTTCAGGGCCAAGTTAAGGAAATAAGAATTGAGGGAGGTGACTGAGTTGAGAAAGGAGACGTAGATTAAAAAAAAAAAAAAAAAAAAAAAAAACAGGGGCGCCTGGGTGGCTCAGTGGGTTAAAGCCTCTGCTTTTGGCTCAGGTTGTGATCCCAGGGTCCTAGGATCAAGCCCCGCATCGGGCTCTCTGCTCAGTGGGGAGCCTGTTCTCCTTCCTCTCTCTCTGCCTTCCTCTCTGCCTACTTGTGATCTCTGTCAAATGAATAAATAAAATCTTTTTTAAAAAAATAGTCAAAGTTTTGGACACAGTGACTGTTCACTTCACCTGTAATTTGAGATGAAAAACGTATTAGGAGGAGGAGGAGGGGAAGCCAGAATTCTTTACAGCTGGACAAAGAAAGTAAAACCAAGACCACGCCACAGGCATTTACATTTGTCTTCATCTTCTATTAATTCCTTGGTGCACATGGAACACAATATTTAGCACTTAAATTTCCTTGCTCTGAATTAAAGGGCAAAAATTATAACCCACAATCAGGAAAAAGAGGCTTCAGGGAGTGTGTATTTTAATGAGGGACAGAGATACATGCATACGCGACAGGGACAGAATGGGTTTGGAGCCGGACTAGATGTATGGAAGAAGCGCGGAGGGATGGAATCCAAGGGGATCAAGTCTTTCGTACTTTTATTCAATCAGCTAACATTCACAGAGCGTCTACTCTGGTTTAAGTACTGTTTTCGGCCTTATGAAGACAAATATGACATGACAGGCAGGTCCTAACTCAATGGAGGTTTTGGGGTGTGTGTGTGTGTGTGTGTGTGTGTGTGTGTGAGAGAGAGAGAGAGAGAGAGAGAAGTAGGATGGGCTAAGGAAGGGTGACTGACGATGCAAATAACAAATGTGACCTAATTTGGAAAAGGGGTCCTACAAATGTAGTTAAGGTAAGGATTTTGAGACCATTCTGGATTATTCTAGCGAGCCCTAAATCCAATGTCGGGTGTTATTATGAGAAACAGCCAGAGACATAAAGAGGAAGAGAAGGTGACTGACGGTGGAGGCAGAGATTGGCCTTTCGCAGCCACAAGCCAACGAACACTGAGAGAAGCTGTAGGAGTCAATAAAGGGTTCTCCACCTGGGCCCCAGAGGTGGTGAGGCCCCGCCAACACCTTGACTTCAGACTGTGGCTTCCAGAGCTGTGATAGGTTAACTTCCTGTTGCTCTAAGCCATGACGCTTGTGGTCCTGCATACAACGGTGCTGGGAAACTAATACAGGCTCTAGAACAAACAAAGTAGACTGAGGGGTTGTCAAAACGCACATTCTTGGGGCGCCTGGGTGGCTCAGTGGGTTAAGCCGCTGCCTTCGGCTCAGGTCATGATCCCAGTGTCCTGGGATCGAGTCCCGCATCGGGCTCTCTGCTCCACAGGGAGCCTGCTTCCCTTTCTCTCTCTCTCTGCCTGCCTCTCTGCCTACTTGTGATCTCTGTCAAATAAATAAATAAATAAAATCTTTAAAAAAAAAAAAAAAACGCACGTTCTTTGTAAGAAAGAGGTGACCAAAAGCCGCTGCCCGGGTCCTCCTCCCAGGGACCATGTGGGGAGGCTCCTCCTTAGCAGCTAAGTTTGGGCCAGGACAGGACACCGGCTTTTGTTGCCTGCTGGCATCTCTTCTCACTCCCTCCAATTAATAGGAACCTTTCCTGTTGGGGATCCTTTCTCTCTTTTCTTAAGTTATTTATTTATTCATTTATTTGAGCTAGAGAGAGGCCGCAGGTGCAGGCACAAGCATGGGGGAGGGGTGCGGGGAGGGGGGAGGGGAGGGGTGCGGGGAGGGTGGGAGAAGCTGGTAAAAGCAGGGAGCCTGATGCAGGGCTCCATCCCAGGATCCTGGGATCATGACCTGAGCCAAAAGCAGACGCCTAACTGACTGACCCACCCAGGCGTCCCAGGTGGGGTCCCTTTCCGTGGTGTTCAGGTGGGACTGCCTCTCTTCTTTCTGTCTGCTCAAAATCTCGTTCCAACAAGTAGACAGAACCTCCGTCTCACCAATCAGAGAACTCCACCACCTGGGTGCACTGATTGGTTCAGGGGTGAGCATGTGACTCAGGACAGGCCAATCAGAGGCCTCTCCAGGAATTTTCTTTGGAAGCGCAGGAAAAAGACCTTTCTTCGCTAGGGAGCTAGGTGGTGGGGTGTGACCCTGTTGCTGTGGTTTCCTGACAGTCTTTTAGTCATGTGACCTGATAGCTTTCCTTTTTCCCCCTTTTTGCTTAAATGAGTTCTCAGTCTCTCTTTCCTGTGAATGGAAGGGTTCTAATTCAAGGCCCTGTTCTGGTGACCTAGCCAGACTACATGCTGGATTCTTTTTGTCTAGCCTGGACAAAAGTCTAGAGGCAGAGCACTTCTCAGAAGGGACCCCGGCCCCCACTTCTGTGGCTCCCATCCTGCTTCCTTCTTAGCGTGGGAAAGGGGAGGGGGCAGGTCATACTGCCACAGCCATAAGGGAGAGGAAAGAAGCAATCCAAAAGGAAAAGAGTCAAATGAATCAAAGCTAAGAAAACTTCAAAGAGACACTGAACCCCCAAATGTATAGTTTTTAACATTTTTTTGTTTACCCCTTCGAAAATTCGATTCCCTAATATGGTGCCCTAGTTTTGTACTTGGCCTTAACCCCTTGTTAGCGCTTCACTCTGTATTGATCTCAATTATTTGGTGCATAAACAGCACTGATGCTGGCTGATTTAAGCTGAGAATTCATTTATCAGAAGGCTGGGGAACGGGACTCAGAAAATGCACAAGAACAATAGGAAGGTGAACAGGAAGAATCACAACCAGAATCAGGCCCCAGAATCGATCTGGGATAAGGGCTCAGTGGAAGACCGTACCTCACTTCCCCCCAGGACCAGAACTCTGCTGTTTGCCCTCCCTACATCCCCATGACCCAGCTAAAGAAGATTGCCCAACCCTGCTAGGAGCTTCAGAATTCCAGAGGAGAGCACATGATTTGTCAGGTCTATGTTGCATGTCTCCTCATCTGCCAGGTGTAAAAGGACCCTATTTTCACAATGCATGGCCAAACTCTCTGCATATGGAAGAGCTAGAACTGGATGTTAGGGACCTTTGCTAGCTCCTGTTTGTGGTATTGGTCCTCCTGCTGTGATAGGACCCCTGGCCAGCATGTGACCTGTCATGTCAAATCCATTGGCTACCTTGTTATGCTTTGAGGTACCACTCTGAGGTACAAGTTTTATTTCCTTCAGGAAAAGGAGATGAAAAATGAACAACAAAAACAAACAAATAAAACCCCTACACAACGTGGGTTGTGTTTTGGAGGGTTTGCCTCCTACCAAGACACCTTTGGGGGAAATTTTCTGAACATAAGTTAATTTAAAAATTATACCTTTGTCCTCTTTTGGGGTAAAGTAGAGGGGGAAAAAAGAAGTTGGAGCTGACCCCACAGCAATTAGATTGTCACAATAGTGGCCTCTAATGACAGACTCATGATAGGGAAACAAGGTAAATATTTGCACACCTCGTTAAAAAGTCCTGCTGAAATTGTCACACTTTAGTTCTGTGACTCAGCCCCTTGTGCAAAGCAAGAGAAAATTCAGAGATGCAAATCCTATCCTGTGAGAAGACTTAAAAGGACCACAACTTTAAAAAAAAAAAAAAAAAAAAGACCACAACTTACAGAGGTTAGCTTGAATCAACCATAGTCTGCCCCTGCGGGAGGTCAAACAGCCCTTGTGATGAGAGCAACAGCATCCAGTTTTTGCTCCAACGGTCCAGTGTGGCTACATCTCTTAAAGACAAAACCTGCTTGGGGCACCTGGGTGGCTCAGTGGGTTAAGCCTCTGCCTTTGGCTCAGGTCATGATCTCAGGGTCCTAGGATTGAGCCCCTCATTGGGCTCTCTGCTCAGCGGGGAGCCTGCTTCCCCCTCTCTCTGCCTGCCTCTCTGCCTACTTGTGATCTCTGTCAAATAAATAAATACATAAAAATCTAAAAAAAAGGGGGGGGGGTGCTTTCCAGAGGAGACCCGGCACCTAGGACACAGAAGGGGAGAAATGTTTCCTCTTTGTTATGGACTGAAGGTTTGTGTCCCCCAAAATTCATACGTTGAACCCCTCATCCCCATTGTGATGGTAGTTGGTGACTTTGAGAATGAGGTTATAAGGGCGGAGGCCTCAGGAGTAGGTATTGTGCCCTTCCTTCTAAGAGGCACAAGAGACCTCCCCCATCCCACACCTTGTGTGCACACAGGAAGAAGGTAGGTTCCTACAAGATGGGAGGACACCTCTCACCTGAACGCAACCCTGTTAGCATCTTGGTCTTGGACTTCCTACCTCCAGAGCTGTGAGATACACATTTTTGTTGTTGAAGCCCCCTGGTGTGTGATATTTCTTCATAGCAGCCCTAGCTGCCTAGGACAACCTCTCACCCCCGGCATCGAGAGAGTGGGGGCCTCGTCTGTGTTCCTTCCCCTTGCTGTGCATTCACTGAGAAAAATATTTGTAAAAGCACTTGCTCTGGTCCTGGCACTGGGCTAGGGGCTGGGCTCCAGAACTGCTTCAATGGGGGAGCTATCTGGTCAGGTGTCCTGCAGTGGGGATTTTAACCTGAACCCTAAATGATGAGAAGGAACCACTACAGGCGGGTCTGGGCAGATGGAGCAGAAAGGAAACTGACACAATATGTCATTGTCCAGACGGATGGTGTTGAGGCAGTGTGGGTCCTAGGCAGAAGCTGAGTTCCCCCTGTCTTGCGCCCCACTTCGAGGGGCAGGAGGCTGGAGTGGTTATGGGCACAGACTCCCGCCAGACAGCCAGTGTTCAAATCCAGCCATGCCACTGACTCATTGTGCAATTCTGGACTAGGTTCTTGACCTCTCTGTGCCTCAGTTTACTCACTCGTAAAAGAGGGGATAATTATAACACCTATCTCAAAGGATTGGCATAAAGATTGAAAAATTTAGGAGAGCACCTCTCACGTAGGAAGGGCTGCACAGGTCATCCAGCATCTGCTGCACATTTAATGTCATCGACCCTCTTTAGAAGTATTTATTGTCTTTAAACAACTCAGAAACATCCCTGGCAGACAGGGGACTTGTAAAAACAATCCATTTCCTCTCACGCTAAGCCAGAGACCTTGGTGTGTCTTCAGTAACCCGGATAGAGTCTCCAGAATAATTCGACTTTTAAATGATGTATTTGAAAATGAAGTTTGCAAGTACTGAGTTCTCGACCACATAAATTCCAGTTCTGTGCTCTCTGGAGCCATCGGGCCCTGTTGTTTTCCTATCACAGGCTACAGCCAATGTTTTTCAGTTGCTAATTGTGAGAAATGCACTGGAAACATCTCCGACCTCAGAGAAAAGTCCAGTAGGCCTCAAAGGAGAGAGCCTTGGGTGGAGAGACCAACATTTTTCTAAGTGATGTGGGTCTCTTAGTCCCAGAGCAGGGTCCTGAGCGTGAGTTGGAAAGTGGGGAGCGCTTCCTCAGAGCAGACGTGGCCTCTTCTTTCCCATTCTCCCAGAGCTGAGCCAACAGGTCTGCTTATAGTCTTTTCAGGAATCCTGAGAGATGACTCCAAGACAGAGTATTTCAAAACTGAGCCAAGAATGAAGAAAGTATCAAATCCATGTACAGGGCACAGGGCAGGTTTGGGAAGGGAGGAATGAAGGAGGGAAGAGAGAAGAAAAGAAAGGAAAGGAACAGAAGGGGTAGGGAAGAGAGAGGGAAGGAAAGAAGGAAGGAAAAGGGAGAGAAAGCCCCAACATGAGGGCTTAGAGAAGATTCAAGAATAGCAGACAGTGTTAAGTTATCTTGGGAATTTCTGAATAGGTTTTATAACATGGAAATGACATTGAGGAGTTTCTAATGAACAGAAAATGGGCTTCATTATTTTCTCTTTGGCTTCCTTTTCCCTTTCCCCGACTCCCTCTGGAAGGAAAAAAAAGGGGTGAACCATGGTAAAAATGGGTGAGTGTTGGGGCCATGGAAGGACCAGATCGCCTCTACAAATCTCCATCAGAGCAGAGGGTGGGTTGGGGGAGCAGCTGAGGCTCCTGCCCAACCTCTCTTTGTAAATCAAGGCCTTCCCCCTCCCCCTTCCCCACTGGCCTTTCCCCGCCTCCCGACCCCCAAGTCCCCTGCTCTACTTTTCCTAATGGACACATTCAAAAGTTTCCAAACACTATCATTTCCGTTAATGTTCAGCAATGTCCAAATATCACTTGCAAAGAAGTATGATATTATTAATTTAACCTTATTAATAAAGTTTAAAATAGCCAAACAACTGCAATGCAACTGATTTTTAGTGTACCTATAGAGAAATATAAAGTAATCTGATTATTGAAAGTCCCTCTGATTTAAAAAGTGATCCGTTTTATATTTTAAAACATACAGCATAAGTAAGTATAGAGTCTGGCTAATTTGATAAATCAGATTAAACTGTTCATAGCTTATTCCTGTTATATACAATCTCTTTTGAACTCTAGGATGTATTTGATTCTTTCCATCCATATTTTCCCTTCTAGATATGTGAACATAAGTAAGTGGCACACATATAAAAATGCTTACAGAGCTGAGCTTTTTTTTTTGTTTTTAATTGAATCATTGATTTTACTAAAAGTTGTTTCCAAAAAATAAACAAACAAACAAAAAAACCTCCTGTTGGCCTGAAGGACTATTTTTAATAATAATACTATCTTACCTATTTATAGGGCTTAACAATATCCAAATGCTTTCACGGACGCCATCTTGATTCTCTTAACAACCTTTTGTTACAACAGGAGAAGCAACAGACGGTCAAGAACACTGACAACTCATGATCCCATAAGTAGCAAATTTAAAAGTTGAGGCCCAAAGCGAAGCCTCTGGCACCCTGACACACTAGAATGTCCATCCCACCATGTTTTAAATTGGATTCCTGGGTTGAGGAGTAGAGTTGGTGCCATTTTAAGAGTGTATTATTTTACAAGTCAATTTTGTAAGGCACCCCTTCACATTTCCCAGCATCCTTCATAATTTCCATGTACTTATAGTCTCACCCATGTATTATGTTAAAGAATTCAGGTTCCCTCAAAAAAAGTGGTAAAGAAATTTCAGAACTGCCCCCTGCTGTGCTTTTCAAGGCAGCTCAATAGTTCCATTTAAATAAGACTTCCAATTTTTTTTTAACTCTTATTCTAGAAAATCAGACCAAAATTAAGGACTTCATTCAACCTCCTAAAATCTAACTCTAGTCTGGGGGACAGGGAGAAAGAAAATGAGAATGGGAATATACTGATGTTGTGACCCCAGAAAAATAAAATCAACGTAGAAGTCTCATCCTTGTCAATTTGCAAGTCTCCTTCTTTTCAGCTCTTCAAGCTCAGCAGGGCACTCAAACTCAGAAGGTGTCCCTGACCTAAGACTCACCCTTGAACCTGAACTCCTCTTTCTCCCCAAGTGGGTATACTATGTGTCAGGGTCACCAGGAGATCCAGCTAAATCAGCATTTATAATCTTATGTAACATCTGTCCTGGAGAATAAAGTTCATGGGGTCAAAAGGCCTTATAAATTAACCACAACACAGAGACCTCAGATATTTTTTAAATGTATGTATAGACCCAAAAGAAAAATACACACATGAGCAATGAGAACTTGTCCATCATGGTTGTCATTACAATTCATAATATGCCCAGTCTCTACCTGTTTACTACAACCTTGAGCAGCAAGTGTGAAAATCACTTGTGGAAAACGGTCCCAGAGGAATCAAGGTAAAACTTCAACATAGTCTCAAGTGTTGAAAGAATGGAATTGCTGGTAAGACCATAAATACCTTTTGGGTTTGATGGCCACAGATGGTATGTGGACCATACATCAATGTCTTTATTCAAAGGTAGGTGCTCAATAAGTATTTGCTGAATGAATGAACGTGTAAATGGATGAATGCATGTTGCAAAGACATTTAGGAATTTGAACATGGCCAGAAGAACACAAGTCCTGCTCCAACAACCTGTCCAGTCCAATTGTCCTGTCAAATCGAGTAGAGATCTGGAGTCACCCAGTCAAGCCATGTTCCTCTCTGGCTGGAAACAGGAATGACTGGCCCTTTGAAGTAGTGCAGAACCAAATGAGAAATGGAGGAGCAGGAAAATCCTAGAGCCTCCTTTTCATTTTTTACGTGATATTTTGACTTCTAGTATTTCTGCTCATTAAACAGGAAAAAAAATTAATTGTAATTTTCAAAACACTTGCATGTGAACTCATTCTAGATGCAAACAACTTGAAAGACAAAATCACCAGAGGCTATGTGGTGTGCAGGGCCTTGTTTCCAAAGGAGGTCACATAAAAATTAAAAAACACTAAAGAATAAGTAGTCCATGTTGTCCAAGGGGATGAACTATGCAACCCAAGTAAAATTAAAACCAAATTACTTCCACTCATCAGCATTGTATAACACGCCCGACTCATTTGCATATGATGCAGTTATTCCTGGTAGGTGCTGCACTCAACACAGCCAGCTGGGTTAGTGTGTCTCCAGGGACAAGGGCTTTGGTTTCCTCCCTATGTGTTGGCTGTGTTCCTTCATAACCATGAAGGCAAATAAACAATGCTTCACAGCACCATTAGAATATGCGCGTTTGAAATAAAAGCAATACAGATCTGAGCGTGGCTAGCATTCAGGCCCCCTCACGTGACCAAGAAACTGTTTGATTCTAGGTCAGTGCTCCATTTCTAGAACACTGTATCTGATCTTGTGTTTTAGAAAACCACATTTGTTTCAGGCTATATAAAGAATTCTTCTTCTTTTTCTTCACCCTGGACTGGCAGGTGAAGGGGACATTTTGAGATTATTTTCCTTGCACCAAGATCCATTCGGCCAGCAACTGACAAAGAAAGGGTCCTTGCCTTAAAGATTCTATTGTTCTTGGAGGCAGTCACCCCTAAGGAGGAGTCTGGCAAGCACAATGGTGCCTGGCTGGTCTGCAGATCCCTTGAAAATCCGCTCCGAAAAGATTGTCGGAGATCAGAATTGACCACGGTGCAACCTGTGTCAACATTCGTTTCTGCCTCCAGCTTCCCAAAGCTGTTTTGCAGGCTGAGGACTTTTTTTCTGGCCCCAGGTTGGAGGTGGGGAGAAGGCAGACGCATCTGGACGCCCATGGCGGAGCTCCTGTCCTGGGACGAGCAGCCAGGGCTTTTCCACAAGGTGCCACTAACACTGTCTGACACGGGGCTCTCAGCAGACTCCGGGCACTCCGGAGAACCCACCTTGAGCCTCCTGGCCCGGCTCCTTCGGCTTCTTGGCTCCAGGGTCCTCCTTGTGGAGACAGGGATCAGCTGTGAGCCCTGGAAAAGTGTGTCGTCTCCCGAGGTGCCATTCAGAAAGGAAAGTTCGCCATTCCTCACAGCAAGTCCAGGATTCAACTGGACCTAAGGGACAGGGGAAAACAAATTCAGCAGATGTTTTCCATTAACTAAGTGCCGAGAACAGACCATGTCCCGTTCATCCTCTGCCACCCAGTGCCCACAGCAGACTTTCAATAAAGCCAGTTGAAGTGAAGTAGTAAGTACAACCGAATCACGAGCTATATCAGCACAAGCTCCAAACTTCTCTCTCTCCCAGACTCCCTAAGTGAACATCCAATAAGGTGAAGATTCTGAGAATCAAATGCAACAGCACAGTTCTTATAGATCATGTTGTTCGAATGATGCCAAGATGTTCACTGATGTTATTTGGTGGTCTCACCTGGGTTGCAAATGATGTATTACCAACTATGGAAAAATAAGAACACAAATCAAGAGCCACCAAAAGATAAATAGTGGAATAAGAATTCAATCTTCCGAAGTCCTTTCATATCATGTTGATGATACATATTGAGCTATTGAGCTATTACAAGACATGTGGGCATTCTAGGCAATCTAATAATTAGACACTTTTGAAGTCAATATTCTTTAAATCTAGGAGCACCATTTATTTATGGTACAGGCTATATGTAGTAGCATGTGGAAAAACATTCAAGAAAGGAGGGGGACTGCCTATATGGGACCTGCAGTGTCTTCGTCCCTAGCAGTTCTACACTGGTTTCAAACTTATAGACCCTACTCAGCAGAACTGCCACCCTCAAGTTAACTGCTCTCTACCTCTGCACAGTAGAGTTCACTGGCCTGCCTTCCATCCTTGGACTCCTGGGAGCCTCATACCCTACTCCTTACACAACACTCTCACCAAGAATATTTCTCACTAAGAATATTTCTATTTTCTCTATCTTGTCGGTAGCCCTTAGAAATTGGTATCCAGGGTCCATCCCTCCTGGCCCAAATATCAAAAAGAATGTACAAAAGAACCTTCAGTGCATTTACTAAGTGAAAGAAGCCCATTTGAAAAGTCTACCTATGGTAGGATCCAACTATATGACATCTGGAAAAGGCAAAACTACGGAGACCATAAAGATGTTAGTGGTTACCAGGGGTTCGAGAGATGAACAGGCAGAGCACAGAGGATTTTGAGGGCAGTGAAGCTACTCTGTATGATACTACAATGGGGGATACATGTCATTACACACTTGTCAAAACCATTAAAATGTACAACACCAAGAGTGAACCCTAATATAAACTATGGTGAAAATGATGTGTCTATGCAGTTTCATCAGTTGTAGCAAAGGCAGTGCTCTGGTGGGATATGGACAGTGGGGGAGGGTGTGCCTGTGAGGGGGAGGGGAGCACATGGGACTCTTTCTACTTTCTGCTCCATTTTGCTGTGAACATAACACTGCTCTAAAATTTTTTTAATTAATTAAAAGAAGATTAAAAGAATGGCACAAATTTACCTCACCAGGCAAGAAGGAAAAAATCAGAACAATAAGAAAGCCAGTCTAGAAAGGAGTATATTATGAGATGTGTTTATATACATGATCCACGCACATGGCCTCCCCTCAATTTTTATCTCTGATAGAAATGGTGGAGTGACTGTCACCAAACTCAAAAAGCAAGAAAGCTGCTTCCACCAATTCCTTTGGCATCGAAGTTGGCAAATATTTTCTGTAAAGGACCATACAATCAGTATCTGAGACTCCATGGACCTATGGTCTTTCCTTTCATGATCAGGCTCTGCCACAGAGCAGTCAAAGACAATGCAGTAAGTGGGTGTGGCTGAGTTTCAATCTTGTGCAATTTTTTAAAAAGATTTTTATTTATTTATATGACAGAGGGGGAGAGAAAACACAAGCAGGGGGAGCAGCAGAGAGGGAGAAGCAGGCTCCCCGCTGAGCATGGGGCCCAATGTGGGGTTCGATCCCAGAGCCCCAGGATCATGACCTGAGCTAAAGGTAGACACTTGACTGAATGAGCCACCAAGGCAGCCAATCTTGTGCAAATTTCATGTGTCATGACATTGTTCCCAGGACCATTTAAAATGGTCCATTTAAAATGGACCATTTAAAAATGGAAAACTATTCTGAGCTCCCAGGTGCCTTCCACCTATAAAAGACCCAAGTTAAATAAATGTTCCTGCTCCAACATTCAATTCTCCTGTTACATCAGCTCTTCAGCATCAATACCTCCTTCCACATCAGCTGGAGTCCAAAGACCATCACTTCAATGATTTCCTCACCAATACATCCAACTCCCCTCTACCACTCCTTTTCTGTCAAAGCCTCTATCAAGACCTCCCAGCTCCATGTCCATCTGCATGCCCACATTCCCTGAACTTGTACCTTGAACTTCAAGCTGTCAAAGAAATGCACATGACTGCTCAGAGTGACATCACCATAATGGTGTGGTTTCCAACTTTGCCCAGTCTCTCCCCAGTCCTGTAGCCTTAGCCACCTGTCTTTTTGCCACAGGCAGCTATTTCAAACATTCTGAACTGTCCTAAAACCTTCAGTGACACAACCTCTGCCCAGCCCCCCAGCTGAAGGTCTCACCATCTAGATTACAGAGAAAACAAAAGTCATCACCAGCTAGCAACTCTAAGTTGCCTGCCACCCAACGCACCTACAACATCACCATTCTCTCCACAAAGAAAGGGACCAGTCTGTCTGCACTGTGAATTCCATCACCTCCTGCCTTCCTGGCCACCCCAACTTATCAATGATTCATTTTTTCCTATGTTGTTACCTTGTTTTTCCAGTCTTTCTCTCTTCCTGGTACTCTGCCTACTCCTTTGCAACAGCAATTAAGCCTGCTCAAGTCTATCATGAATAATGCATTCCTTCCCTTCTCTCCCCTCCAGCTCTCTCTCTATTCTCCTTCACAGCCAAGCCTCACTATAAAATTTGTCCACACTCATTTATCCTAAACACCACTCTCCCTTAGTTCCCCTACCCACAGCACAGACTCCTACAAAGCCACTGAAATTGCTCTTGCCAAGATCATCTGCCATCAGCTTCCTTGTCACTCATTGTTACCCTGGCTCTGGTTGAAATTTCAAGGTTGATCTTTCTCCTTTACATTTGAAGTCTTCTTAAGCTTCTATGTCAACACACTCTTCTGGATTTTCTCCTTCCTTTCCATCCACCACTTTTCAGTTTCCATTGCAGGAGCCTCTTCTCTTGTCAGTTCATTATACGTTGTGTTTCTTCAGTGCTGACCTGGGTTCTCTTCTTCCTTTATATACCCTTCTAGGGCAATCTCAGGGATATCTATGCCTTCAGTTACTATCAAAATGATGAAGTGTTCCAAAAGTATAACTACAGTTCAGATCTGTGTTTTAAGCCTCATACTTCCCTATCCACTGATCTTCCAGGAACCAGCTACTCAAACTCAACATGTCCAAAATTGAACTCATTTTCCTATTCATGCTAATTCTGTTCTGTTTAGTCTTTTCCTTTTCTTTGAACAATTTAGGCTCATGTTAGTCAAGCAAGAGCATCATTTTCCCTTCTTCATCCCCATGTTATCCATTCCCATGGACCCTGCCTCCCAGAGATCTTTCAGATTTTCCTGTCTCTCCATGTACAATGCCATTAACCCTAGGTCAGGCTCTCACCATCTCTTGTCTGAATTATTGCAATGGTCATATGATGATGGGGCCCCATGGATACTCTTACCTCTGTCTAATCCTTCTCCACTCCACTACAAGGGGGAGCTTCAAAACCAGTTTTCATCATGCTACCCTCCTGCTTCCAGTGGCTCTACTCTTCTTGAGATAAAAATCAAAGTCCTCTAATTATGCCTTATGGCAGCTCTCACAGTTTGCCCCTTCTTCCTCCAGCCTGGTCATTTACCATTTCCTCCCTTTCAGCCTCCACTTGCCAAAATTGAACTTCTTGGATGTTATTTATGCTTTTCCAGTGCCAATGTTTGTGTATACTATTTGCTTTGTCTAGGATATGTCTTTGCTACTCTTTTTCCTAAAAACCCATGACCAACTCCAGCTGCTACATCATTTCCTCTTGGAAGCATTCTTGATAGCGCCGAATATGGGGTAAGTCCCCTAAATATTGGTTCTGCCACTTACTAGCTATTGCACTTTAGACAAGTTTCCTACTCTTATGTCTCAGTTCTTTATCTATAAAAAGAGATAATCATAAGTACCAGCATCATAGAATTGTTGAAATGGTTAAATGATGGCAGTGCCTGGGACATAGTAGTGCTAAATATGAGTTGGTAATTATCATAGTAATTACTATTGTAACTAGCTCTTCTAGCAGCCTGTATTACCATACCATAGTAGATACAACACTTATGCACCTGCACACTTACTTATCTGTGTCTTCCTATAAACTTGCCATCTGGAAGAAGGTTTGTATTCACCTTCTTTATTGTGTATCTACGAACCCAGCATGGTGCTTAGCACATGGTAAGTAACCACTAGATGTCTTTTGGATATATAAGTTTAGCACCTGAAAAAATATAAATTTTTACACGTAGAAATGTATGGAAATGTAGAATCAATGTATTGGACCCCTAATTATTTGGCATTAAGTAGTTATAAAGCCTTATCGAGAAAATTCAAAAAGGCTTTCATCATGTGATTGGCAATTTCTGCAAACATTTTAAGGAAAGGCAATGTCAACTTTTCCTTCTTCAAGAGAGGTCTAAGATCCTTAGATCACATAACGAAAGTGAGTGCAACATTATTAATGTAGAAATGCAAATATCTGCAATTAGAGTGAAGAATTTCTAGGAGAAACATAATGTTGAGTGATTGAGAGAAATCCCTTGAGAGAGAAGAAAGCTCCTCTTGCCAAAAAATAAAGTGAAACAAATTTGTAGGAATTCTGATCATTTAGAGCTCATCTTTCCAAGAAATATTTGTAAAATGTTACAAATTGAGAGTTAGCTTTTTCCAAGTTTCAGGGAACGCTAGCAGTTATCTTGATGAATAGAAAGATCATTTGTCACTCATTTGACTCCAAACACTTGAGTAACAAGAGAACATACATCATTGAAAAATGATGAAGCTGTTTAAGAACAGATTCACATCATGAAGGGAAAATAATATTGTCTCTTACTAGAAGTGATTGCAAGAAATAGATAAACAGAATTTTTTCTACACTGAGGAAAAAAATAATTAAATGGAACCAAAGTATACAGATAATAAGAAACCCCAAAACAATGCCAAACTTGCTTCCCTAAAAATTGGAGCCAGTCCCTTCCAATTAACTGATCTTTAAATTAAAGGTACTTACTTTAACTGATTAACCAAAGCCACTGATGTTAACCTCTTTCTGTAAGAGTGAAAACCTTCCAAGTCCAAGTATTCTTTCAGGGCAGCATAAACCCAAATATTGAGTGAAAAGAAGAGCAGGGATGGGAGTGTGTGTGTGTGTGTGTGTGTGTGTGTGTGTGTGTCTGTCTGTCTGTCTGTCAGTGTCAGTGTCAGTAAGGGTGGGGATGGAGAACGGAAAAGAAACAAAGAAAGGAACAAGAAGGGTGGAATAGATTGCAAGTGCATCCAGCTGAGAGACTGAGAAATGAGAAAGGACCCTCAAGAAAAGCTACAGAAGAAAATGAATCACTTTCTTCATGAGAAGCTATGTTCTTTCATTTTTCAATAGCTAATGAAGAACATAAGGACAAACTTAGCTAAATGTCTCTTGATAAAATGAAAAGAACCACACGCTTGCTTACACCAAACTAGCTTCTGGAATATACACCTTTTCTGAAGAGACAAGACTTATTTCCTGAAAACAAGCAGTCAATCAACCCATGCTTCAGAAACAGCTGTCTACCTCCTCGTCTACTGGAAATAGACATTTATTACAAAATACTGAAAAGAGGTAGGGAGTCATAAACTCCAAAATTACATGGTGCAAGAATAAGAAAATATGTAATCAGTTGTGTGTCACAAAAATGTCCATGGAAAATATACACCAAATGGAAGTGAATTGCGTACTTAAGCCTCATGGCAGATTTCAGAGAGAAATTGCCATTAGAGCAGAGCCTTGAAGGAGGGATAAGTAAAGAGGAAAAGAAAGACATCTCTGGACAAGGAAAAGCCTGGGCATTACATAGATGTAGATAGCCATAAAACGGACCATTCTCAACCTAAACAGGAATGAAATTCTGATATATGCTGCATGGATAAACCTTGAAAACATTAAACTGAGTGAATTAAGCCAGACGAAAGGGCAAATATTATATGATTCCACATATGGAAGGTGCCCAGGGTAAGCAAATTTATGGGAACAGAAGGAAGAACATATGTTACTAGGGACTGAGGGGAGGAGATAATAGTGGGTTATGGTGTCATAGGTACAGAGTTTCTAGGTGGAGTGATGAAGAAGTTCTGGAAACAGAATATGGTGATGGTTGCACAACACTCTAAATGTACTCAATGGCACTGAACCCAACACTTAAAAATGGTTCAATTGACAGATTTTATATTATGTGTATTTTATTACCATAAAGAAAATACCTGGGTGTAGGTTCTGGGAATAGGAGTGAGCCTAGAGTTCTGGAAAGAAAGTTGGGATAGACATAAATGTAGCAGTCCTTTAAAAATATATTCATGTGGAGCACCTGGGTGGCTCAGTGAGTTAAAGCCTCTGCCTTCGGTTCAGGTCAGGATCTCAGAGTCCTAGGATTGAGCCCCGCATCAGGCTCTCTGCTCAGCAGGGAGCTTGCTTCTCCCCCACCCTCTGTCTCTGCCTGCTTTTCTGCCTACTTGTGATCTCTGTCAAATAAATAAATAAAATCTATTAAAAAAATAAAAATTAGAAAACATATTCATCTGTGATGTGCTGGATAAAATGGGATGCCTGGAACTAGAAGGAAGAGTTAGAATGTCACAGTGATAATGGACATTTACAGCTCTGAGGGCTTAAAGAAGGAAGGGAGAAGAGGAATGACTCCAGAGAAAAACTACAACAGTTGGGTGTGACCGAATGTGGCACTTCTGGAAAGTGCAGTAATAGTGACAGAGGCTTTAATAGTGACAGCGTTTCAAAACCAGAGCAAATGGGAAAAGAGTTACCAGAGCTGGAGAAGATGGGGGAGATGGTGACTTTGGTTTTGCTTGGACTGAATGTAAGATGAGGATGAGACATTATGTTCAAATTGTCTTACAGGGAAGTGGAAATAAGCTAAATAAGTAAATAAATAAATAAGCTAAACTCAAGAGCTAGACATGCAAACACAGGTATAAGGAGAACAAAATTGATGCTAAATCCACAGGATGGTCTGTATGTCTTAATCTTAAGGAAACTTTTAGTGGAGGAAAACAGTTTTCAACTGGGGGAAACTCCACCTCCTAGAGGCATTGGACAAGGTCTGGAGACATTTTGATTGTCACAGCTGGAGTTCAGGGGTCACTGCTACTGGCATCTAGTGGCACAGCCAATGAGGCTGCTAACATCAGCAATGCACAGGACAGTTCTCCAGGACAAAGAGTCATCTAGTCCAAGATGTCAGTACCACCAAGGGTGAGCAAACCTGATTCAGGGACAGGAAGAAAGAGGTGAGTCCTTGGGAAGAAACAACGAAGGGACAGCCAGACAGAAGAAAACTGCTTAAAGAGCTGGCTTATGGAAGCCCACAGAGGAGAGACTTTTGAGGCAGGAGCAGTCAACATTTACTGCTGCTGGTGAGAGCAAGCATTGCGCTTTTTGGAAAAGCAAAAACTGTTCCAACATCTGTATGAGAGGGAAGGACGCAGAGCCAACAGCAGCCCCCAAGACTAGAGAGACGACAGACAAATACAGGGAATCACGGCTTCTCAGAGTGGAGACTCATAAGTGGAAGCCACAACAGGAGCCAATGCCAGGTGAGGAAAACTTCAACTGTGACTGAGGAATTGTGGAAGGCTTGGTGTGGACAACTGTGAGGGTTAAAAACTCCAGGGGGACCCAGTCACGGAGGGGCCTCACGAGCTTGTGAGATTTCCCTCCAGGAGCTTGATCAGATGCTCACGATAAATATTGGAGAAAAATAGAAGGCAAGGAGAAAAAGCACCACTTTAAAACATGCCAGAAAACTGTGTTCTCAAAAAGCCTGCTCTCAGAGAAAACTAGTTAACCAGAAGCTAACCTGAGCCTGACTAACCTGGGGGAAAGGAAGTACTCAATTCTAGCTCATTCTAGCCAAATCTAGCTAGCCATTCTAGCCCTCTCCTGCCAAAGGAGGGAGAAAAAAAATTTAAAATACTTGTGAATTTACAGTGTAAGGCATAGACTCACTAAAAGACTGTGTGCAATCTAATCATAGAATGCTTCCCCTCCCCCAACTCCTCACCACCACATTACAAAAAGCCTATTTTCAGCACTTCCTTTCACCTGCTACATCATGTCTAGCTAGCAAAAACAAAAACAAAAACAAAACAAAACAAAAAACACAAGGCATACTAAAAGGTGAAAAGAAAAAACCCACAATTTGAAGAGACAGAGTAAGTATCAGAACCAGACATGGCAGAGTTGTTGGAATTATCATGCCAGGAATTTGAAACACTATGATTAATGTACTAAGAGCGCTAATGGATAAAGTAAACATCATGCAAGAACAGATGGGCAATATTAACAGAGATAAAAACACTAAGAAAGAACAGAAACACTAGAAATTTAAAAAAAAAAACTGTTCTAGAAATCAGGAATGCCTTTGATGGACTAATCAGTAGACTGGACATGGCTGAGGAAAGAATCCTGAGCTTGAGGTACCTCAGAAAAAACTTTCAAAACTAAAAATCAAAGAAAGCAAAGACAAAAAAAAAAACAGAACAGAATATTCAAGGACTGTGAGACAGCTTCCAAGAGTATAGCAGACACATAGTAGGCAGACCAGAAGGCAAGAAAGAGAGAAAGGAACAGAAGAAATATTTGAAATAACAATAACTGAAAATGTTCCCCCAATTTAATGTTGGAAACCAAACACAAATCCAGGAAGCTCAGAGAACACCAAGCACAAAAATTCCACAAAAGCTACACCTAGACACATCATTTTCCAAATTACAAAAGTCAAAGATTTAAAAAAAATCCTAAAAGACACCAGAAAAAAAAAGACAAGAGTGGGACACCTGAGTGGCTCACCTTGGTTAAGTGTCTGACTTGATTTCAGCTCTGGTCATGATCTCAATGTTGTGGGATAGAGCCTCATGTCAGGCTTCTCACTCAGCTAAGGGTCTACTTGTCCCTCTTTCTCTGCTCCTGCTCCCCCTCGCACTCTCTCTCTCCCCCCCTCTCTCAAATAAATAAATAAATAAAATCTTTTTAAAAATCCAAAGTAAGCAGAAGAAAATATAATCAAAATTAGAGCAGAAATCAGTAAAATTGAAAACAGGAAATCAGTAGATAAAATCAATGAAATCGAAAGCTAGTTCTTGGCGAGCTCTGTGGATTCTAACTCAAGTACTAATTCTAGAGGATTAAGAGGTTAGCCCAAGGGCTGGAGGAAGGATCTGCAGGCATGACTTCCAGCTCATGCATCAGAATAAACTGGGAAGAGCTGCCAGAAAGGATGGCTTATGACCAGTGTCTGTTGTTGAGACTCAGTATCCAGGTTGTACTGATGTTGGGTTCATGTACTGGTGCAACTGAGCCCCCTTGTCCAGGTCTATGAACAAGACACCACCACAGTGGGACAGGAGGCAGAGATGTGTATGAACTTTCCCATTTCATTTATCCTGGAAAGTAGTCAACCCTTGTCAAGAAAGACCTGAAAGGTAAGCCCTCAAGGGGCTAAGCGGGAAACTCCCTTCTGTTGTGTGCTTGGCCTGGAGCACCTCCTAGTGATGGATGTGGAGAGCCCAAGGAAGAGACCTGGGAAAGGACCTCAAGGTCACATCCTGGTCAAGGAC
Source organism: Mustela putorius furo (assembly GCF_011764305.1). Taxonomy (NCBI): domain Eukaryota; kingdom Metazoa; phylum Chordata; class Mammalia; order Carnivora; family Mustelidae; genus Mustela; species Mustela putorius. The sequence continues at coordinate 27,545,755 of NW_025421341.1, forward strand.
CTCTGAATGGTGACACCCAAGATCCTATAAGTTACCTTCCTTGTACAGAATGTTTTGTTGTTTTCCTCATTTTGTGCTCAAATTTTCAGAAATCTTGTTGAAAATTACAGCCTGGTTTCAGTAGCATTGTGGAGATGTCCACAAGGACATGCCCTTAAGTGCAGGGTGGTGGTGGCCACAGTTACCAGTGAAGGCGAGCTGGCCGTACAGCCCATGCAGATCTCCCAGGAGATACTGGCAACACCACCAGAGACCAATGGCCTGGTGAGGAAGCAGGATGAAAGAGCCTTAGGGTCGTGTCCTAGTGCACCTGAGAAATCACATCTCAGGGACTATGGCATGCTACCAAGTGACACACTGGCTTCTTTGACATTGTGACCTTCACCTTCTTTCTGGATATTCCTTCTCACATTCCTTCACTCATTCTTCTTCTCTTTCCCCACTCCTGGAGTGTGGACATTTTATAGGCTCTATCTTCATTGCTTCTCATTCTAAGCTCTCTTCCTTGATAACAGCACTTCTTCCCAGGACTTCAGCCATCATCCCCAACCTATGTCACTAGTCCAAGCTCCAGCTCTCAGAGGCCACCTAACTTGGGAATGTCGTCATCCATATGATCTGCAAACATCTCAAACCCAATGGGTCCAGACTTGTCATCGCATCCCTCTTCCTGACCCCTAGATCTAATTTCATTTCCAAATCTGCTAGGTCTACTCCTGAACTACAGTTCATATTTAACCTCATACTTCCATTGTGGGTCCCCTTACTCAAAACTTTGCTGGCCCCTGACTGGATGACTGAAGTCACCTCTGGATTGGTCAGTCTAATACCCATCCAATCTACCTTATATGATGGTACTAGGGTTAGCATCCTGAAGTGTGTACTATAGACTATCATGTCTGCCCTTCTCTAAAAACATTAATAAATGACTCTTTAATGCCTGTTGTAGATCCTCCTGCACCCATACTCAATGGGCCAAAAATCGTTCTCCTAAATCCATATGAACTCTCCAGCTCTACACTACTTCTATAACCACTTCAGTCACCCTCCAGGTCATACATCTTCCACACAACTTTTCCAAACTTGGTCAAATTATCCCTTTCTGTCCCTACACTCAGGGCGAGGACAGGGCATTGACCATAGGCCACTTGGTGTTCCAGGCACTTGTGGGAGAGTTGGGCCTCCCGTCAGCCCAACAGCACACAGAACACCTAACACAGAAGGCAGCTTGACATCACACTGAAACCCTAACAAAAGGGTCACAGAAGGATAGCCGTCTCGTCTCCCACAGGGCAACCATGGGAAAAATGCAGGAACAAAGTAGGACTGCTAGAAAGGGGAAGGGAAGAACTGATCCACCGTGCTTTTGCAGCCGTGAAGAACTAAGACAAATGGAGAACACTCAGGAAGAGTACTTGGTAAATGAAGAAACATGGACATTTGATCATTTATTGATACACTCATTCATTTACTGAGCACCTACTATGTACCCTACTATCATTTTCACCACAAATAGACATTCAAGACTCTGAGAAGCATCACACCATCTGCACTGACAGGAGGTCATGTGGGAAAGGAATTGTTCGCTGTGGGCATCTGACGAGACAGCTGGTGGTTTCTCACACACACAGGCAGTAATCGCATTGCTTTTGCGTGATCTCCTGCAGCTTCTACTTTACAGAGCACCTCCATTTACATTCTTTTTTTTTCATCCTCATAACAAATTATACATGTCAGTACCACTCACTGGCCCCATCCATGAGTACTGATTGCAGTAAGGATAAAAGAAAAGCTCTTAGCAAGACTCTGGCTCATTCACACGAGAGTGTATTTGCCTCCCGTGTGCCAGACTCTATTCTAGGTACCGGGGAATACGAAAGTGGGCAAAGAGCTGCCTGCCCTCAGGGGGCTGACCTTCCAGTGTCTCACCATATTCCTGAGGTTGTAGTCTTCACCCTCCTGCTCCCCCTCTTCCCCTCACCCCCCTTCTCAGCCCCAGCCACATAGAACCTCAGGCAGTTTTCTGAACATGCCCTGCTAAGGAAATGCCACACCACACGCGGTCACCCACTCTCTCTCCTCTTTAGAACTCCTTTCTCCCTTTCTTCCTTCTCCATCTGGCTACTTCCTTCTGGGATGTCCAGCCTCAGCAGGCCCAGGTATCGCTCCTCAGGAAGCGTTGCCCATTGTGGGCCCTCGTCATGTCTAGCACGCCCACACGCGTGTCCATTCCAGCCCTGAGGGAAGGTTATTTGTGGAGAGGTTAATTGGTAGTTATGGCTTTCCCTTGAATATAGGTATAATTTTCTTTCTTTCTTTCTTTTTTTTTTTTTTTTTTTTTTTTGGTCAACATCGGTCTTCTGGGCCACCCCACATTTGTTCCCCTACTGATCTTCACTGGGGGGGTCTTTCCCCTCCCCGGGGAGTCCCAGGAGGGTCTGACTCCACAGATAATCCAGGTGTGGAGGGCTTAGCCGCTGCCTCAGAACTAACCAACCCACACGATCCCATTCCCTTGCAGTAATCAGTTTAGAGAAGAGCATCTGATCCAAGTTGGTTGGGTTGATCTTAAAAACAAGAACAGTTAAAAATGTGCCCCCTGCTGCACACACATATGAAATGTTTGTTTGACAGTGAGGTTGATTTTAAATGCTAGAGACTAACCAAGGTTGAAGGATGAAGGAGAAACTTGAGATGCCTCAGAAATTGCTGAGTTAAGTAAAAGGCACAGAAACTGTTCCGGTCCCCCTTAGGTGAAGAAGAAGGTAAATAATTTATATTTCTTTTAATATAGAATCAATATGATTCATGTTATTAATAAGTCAAAGCAGATGACAATAAGATTAATCAAAGGAATGACTATTCATCTTCCCTCATATTATTACTTTACCCAATAGGCCTTAAAGGCATTTTTGATCATTTCTCAAGGACAGAAGCCACAGAATATTTTGCTGTGAGTATTACACACATCCACCTGCCTGCACTCACACACCCACGCACACCCACCGAGGACTGGACAATAATGGGTAACTGCGTGCATTTGGGAGCTGAGTAGACACTTCCCTACCTGTGTCTTGTGTCTTAGGCAATTAACTCAGTTTTCTCATCTGCAAAATGGGAAAAATGGTGACTTCCTAGGTTGTCATAAGAATTAAAGTTATCAATGTAATAACACTTAGTTTAGGTTATAACAGATAATAATAGCTAAAATTGCATTCTGGGCACTATCTTAAGCACTTGAAGCATTACATCACTTTGTGTGGGAAACAACCCACACGTTAGGAAGATGTTAATATTACCTCGAGGTTACGCCAGGCAGCTACTGGGTGCAAGGCTCAATGGCTGAGGAACACTTCACAAGAAATGGTACATTACAGTAGTGATCATATGATTGTGCCTGGCTTAAATGGGGTGCTTACAGAAGAAGGTTTTCATATCCAGCTTTTCTTTCTAAAGGAGTTCTAACCATCTAACTTAATTTGGGGAAAAACGGACAGTCATCCAAGCTGCTTAAATATTAAGTCAACAGGAAAAAAAAAAATTAAGTCAGCAGGACTGCAAACGTAATACTGTCAACCATAATTACAACTTCAGCTTCTTTAGGTCAGATGGGAAGAGCTTACACTCTCCCCAAACCCAAGGCATGGGCAAAGTCTTTGCATACAGTTTTAAAGGACAAACTGAGAAACGGGGGTCACTGGATTCTACCGCAAACCAGTTGTATAAGCTACAAGCTCCGGGAGCATAAACTCCATTATCTGTCAGATGAGGGGATTTTATTAGATCAGCGACTCTCAACCCTGACGCTACATATTTGAGCCATCCAAGGTGCCCCCAGAGATGCCGATCTAATTGGCCTGGGATGCAAGTATGGCATGGGAATTTTTGCAAGCTCCCCAGGGATTCTGATGTGCAAGCAAGGTCGAGAACCATAGCCTTAAATCACCACGAAGGCCCGTCTCAGATGGAAAATCACACAGTTCCATGTGTACCAACAAGATCAGAGGCAAAACGGAATACCTGAAGCAGGATCTTGTTGCCGTCATAGTCCTGTGTCTGCCACCTGGTGCGGCTGATGGGGACGCACGGATGGGGGAGAAGAGGCACTAACTGGCCGATCTCTTGAACCTTGAACTGCAGCACTGAGGACTCTCTGGGGTCCACTGACATTCCAAGGGGCAGCTGCGTCAGGGAGAGCTGCAGAGCAAAGCTCTCGGTGGCATAGAGCACGAAGACACAGGAGTCGCTCTTCTGCACGGTGGCTTCCTTTTGCAGGATCAGCTCATAAAGTCTGATGGCATCGTCATAGTTATCAGAACTGCAGTAGAGCGTCACCCTCAGGATCTCGGCGCCGTGGTGCACCTGCCTCACACCCCAGACCGGCATCTGGCTGTCCAGACTGTAGAACTCCTGGTTGGAAGGAGGGTAGGGACACGGCCTCCCCTGAGCATTCGGGGCAGAGTAGCACTGCCACGGCCAGTGCTGGAGGGAGTCAAGAACCCGGAAGAGCCGCTCCTCTCCCACGCTCTTGGGCAGGAAGAGCAACACAGACATCCCCGGGAACCGTGAGCGCTTGGAGTGGCACTTGTCGTAGTATTTTACTGGACTGACCCTCTCGGACACCAGAAAGGGACGCACGTCTGGGCATATGCAGTCCAGGAGCTGATCCAGAGTTTGCTGCAGAAGCGAGCCATGTCCAGAGTTGGCGAGGAGGTGGACGATCATGGCCAAAGGCTCCGGTGTCCCGTCCATTCCAGACTGCCCCGGGGAGGACAAAGGAAGCAGGCGTGGAGGGCCCACCCGTCAAGCTTCTGCAGCGAAGGAAGAAGCGGGCAGTTCTCCAGCGGAGCCTTCAGCCGCCCAGGAAACCTGCAGCCAATTCAGAACAAAGCTCCTAACCTGGGCTCCTGGTTGCCGGTGGCCGCACAGCCAGACCATCCACACAAACTGGGGCACAACAGCCTTGGGGTCAATGCCATCCAGCTCACGCATAATGTAACTGTGTTTTAGGCTTGTCCAGGCACTCCCCCGGTTTCCGTTTGACCTAAAAACCTGTAATCCTGAGAAACACCCAAGTGGGTGGTTCTTACGGACACTCCGTAAAGGAAATACCAGGCAAAAAGGAATATGAGTCGGCTCTGTTAGGCTGATAGCAATCTGTTTAGTTGAAAAGACATCCATTTTGTGGACCCACAATGGGTTCTGATTTCCTCCTTACATCTCTCCGTGTTTACAGCAGGCTGCCAGGCCACCTGAATACAATGACTACTTTCAAACAATTCTCGAAACTTGACCCCTTGCCAGGATTTCCACTGTCCTTTGTCTTTTTATTTGTTATGACAACTGATGCTAGACCTTTGAAGAGAAGATACTGTATCTAAATAATACTGAGTGTTCACTGAAGATGATTTGCTCTGATGCAAAGTCTATGTACTGAAATGTTGCAAAAAATTAAAAGAGATGTTGCCAAAAACAAAAACAAAACAAAACAAAACACCAGAACAACAAAAAAAAAAAAACAAAACTCCCGTTATTCATGCTGATGCTTCAAGAAGAGCTCAAGCTTCCCAGTATGGATGATATTATTGCTCAGGTCTATTGAGGATCTACTAGGCACCAGTCATAAAAGGCTCTAAAACTTTACATAAATGGATTTAATCCTGCAACAAACCTATGAAGAAAAGACTATTTTTCCCCCAGATGACTGATCAACGACCCAGGGCTAAGTAATAGAAAATCTAAGTTACTCGCCTAATTGGTCTCACAGCTAAAAAGTGGCTGAGGGAAAATTTACACTAAGGAACTGAGAGGTGCCCCAGAGAAGTAAAGATGAGGTGCCTCTCAGGGACCTGGAAGTTCTGGCCTGGATTTTCTTCCTAAGGATGGGGAAAGGACATCAAAGCAAATTCTTATTGAGGTCATGAATCTTAAAATGAATTATCTTCAGTAAAAATGCTCAAGCTCTAAACAGAACACCCACCCTAATGTTGATATGTCCCCCAATAATGGATCTGTGATTAAAAGAGCGAGACTGATGTAAAGCAAAGGTCAAGCAAAACTTTATTCTGAGCCAAGCATCAAGAATCAGACCGAGAGTTCAGGGTCGCACCTCTTACAAGAGAGGGTGACCTTTCTCTGTTTCACAGACTAGTTTTTAAGGGCAACGGCCATGTGGCTGGGCCTGGCCATGCACAGGTGGCCATTGAAATGGTAACACACAGAGAAAGCTGCACAGTGATGCTGTGACCAATTGAATTACAATTTACCCTATAGTAGACATTTGACCTAGCCTATCACCTTGGTTAGAATTGGCACCCAAAAGGCTCCCAAAGGGCGGGGCCCATACTCCTTGGTAGCTAGGGAGACAGTATGCGCCCCCCACTGATCAGATGTCTCCACCTGACCTGACCCATCCTTGCATCTGGGCTTTGTTACCTGGGGCTGGTTTCTGGGACTTGTTTTTAAGTAAGTCCCCTGGGGCAAGGGGAGCAGGGACAGTTTAAGGGTTAAACAACAAGGTTATTGTGTAACCTGGATGGAAGCCTCTGGCTAAATAGGTCCTTACAATGTGTAGTATCTGTTTGAAAATCATTTGCTATTTGGATAGCTGTGCTCCCTAGAAGGTGTGGTCAAGCACATTTTCCTAAATAGAGTTCTTAAAATAAGTTACTTATGAATGCTTATAAATGGAACGTGTTGTGACAATCTTTTATAATTTAGAAAGCACTTTCGTGATTTTAAATCTCACTTACCTTGACTTTCACTTTATGCAGGCAGATTCCTTTAATAGTTTAATAATCACATTTGAAGTTAAATATTATTATCTATGAAAAGGAATCATTTCTATTCAGATTCCTTTTTTAAATCAAGCCTACACTTCCAATCATTCAAGGTTCATAAGTCCTATACTTTTTGCACTGAAAAAATATATAAACATAGTGTAAGGGCCTCTTTAGCCAGAGGGATTCCATCTTGGGTTAAACAGTGATTTTGTTGTTTATGCAGTAAAACTTTAACTGTCCCTGCTTCCTTCAGGGATTTACTTAAAAGCAAGTCGGGGAAACCAGTCCCAGGTAACAAAGCCCAAATACAGGGGTGGGTCAGGCCAGGTGGAGGTATCCAATCCGTGGGGGCGCATACTGACTCCCTAGCTACCAAGGACTATGGGCCCCGCCCTTTGGGCGCCAATTCTGACCAAGGTGCTAGGCTGGTTCAAATATCTAGTAGGGTTAACTTGTAATTCAATTGGCCACCCGTGTGCCACCTAGGATGACTGTGCAGCTTTCTCTGCGTATTACAATTTCATTGACCACCTGTGCATGGCCAGGCCCAACCACATGACCTTTGCACTTAAAAGCCAGTCTGTAGGGCAGAGGGGGATTGCGCTCTCTGTAAGAGGTACGGCCCTGGCCGGTAGGTTTGATTCTGGATGCTTTGCGTGAAATAAAACTTTGCTTGACTTTCGCTTTGGATCACTCTTGCTCCTTTAATCACAGACCCTTTATTGGGGGACCTTTCAATAGCTGATAACAAATTAATTGTTTTTTAATTTCCACAGTCATTAAATTCATTTAGCTTCCACTTTCCAAAAATCATTAGTTTTTTTTTAAAGGCATTATAGCTCTCAATCCTTAAAAAAAAAAAAAAACAACAACAACAACAAAAAAAAGCCTCTTAATTCATGTTACACAGCAGCCATTTGCAGGCAATAACTTTCTCACCTCTCAGTAGGACACCCTCCCCTTTCCTCTGTCCTTCCACTCACAGAGCTGACTGTACTTGGGCACTTTAGACTTCAGACATGGTTTTTGAAATATCTTTTGCAATTCTGGAAATAACTCTAAAGATTCAAGGAGAAAAAAAACATACCCCTGAGACAAAGATATTAACTCACAACATTTTGCACAAGGCAAGTATTGAAGGCCATATATAGGAACGGGTTTGCTTCTTCGTGTTGTTTTAATCTTTTATCCAGTGTAAAAACATACTTTTTTCCTCTTCAGGTTGTCATTTCTGTCAAGACTGGAAAGATTTCATTAATCTGAAGACAGCCAAAGTGCCAAGAAACACAGGGCGGGAGGTGGGAGAGGGTACCACGAGTCTCCTTTCTGACTGGCTGCCTTTGCAATTATTTTTCTGGGAACAACCTGAAATACTGACCCTCAGAGTAGCTGCTCCCTCCTTCTCACTGCCTGCCAGCCACCGTAATGGCCAGACTCTCAGCTCAGCTCGATTCCACTGTGCTCTTCTTGCAAACTGGTTCTAGTGAAGGCACAGATGAATATTAAACGGGGGGAAGTCACCAGGTTTGACTTCCCCTACCTGGACAGCTGACACTCGGCCATCTACTTTACTTTTCTTAAACTTGGCAAAGATGCCTGAGTATCTGTCAGTCACCATCCCCTGGATGGCAGCCAGATGGTCCACTCCACCTGGCAGAGTGGAGGAGCTGGAGACAGGTAGTAGAAGCAAAAGTAAGAAATCAGCAAGTTCGGAGGACTTGTTGGAGCCTGTGCACAGCCACTGGGATCAGTACTTGCTGTAAGCCGCATAAATATATCAGGATACGTTAAAACTCTGACACCCCACTGCCACTGCGAGAAAACTATGAGAAAATTTCATCTCTCTTTAACTTAGAAAATGTGCTTACTTATCTTACATGTTGTTATCTTCTCTGCTCCTTCTGTGCCAGGAGCAGAGAAGAATCACTCGGTTCCACTTTGGAGGAGCACCTAAACTAATGTCATGAGCCTCCAGGGAGAGGAAGAGATGTTCCTGGAAGGAAGGAGCCAGGCAGCTGAGGAGAATCGGCTGGAGGAGGGGAAGGACAAGGGGTTCCAGGAGCTGATGGGGACGGGCCATACCTGGAGAAGAGTGTAGGACCGTGACCCACTGACCAAACAGCAAGCCGTTCAAGATGGCTGGAGGATGGGGACAGAGAAGGAGGAAGGTGGTGAGATGCTAAAAGAGAGCCAGACCTCGCAGGTCACCCCTTGGTTTTTTTCTGATGGGAACAGAACCCATGGAAAAGTTGGTTTGATTGAGGAAAAACATAGACATGAGCAATAGATGGAAAGTCAAAGTCAACGAACACCTTCTTGGTTGGCTATGGGCAGAAAGCTGCAGGGACGGGTCCAGGGGCCTCCCAGGATACCGAGGTGAGGCTACTCATCCCCAGATAAGGGACCCTGGAGAAAGAGAGCAGTCAGGGGTGAGGAGGAGGAGTGCAGAGGGGACAAGGTGGGTGTCCATGACTGCGGGGCATCGGAGTGGCGATGTGAGTGGCCAGACAGCCTGCAGGGCAGCAAACCAGAGAAGACGGGTTGGGGACCATTGGTCTTTGGGTCACATGGGAAGGCAGGTGATGGCCCAGTGGAAAACATATGACGAGGAGAGGAAAGGTGAGAAGATGGGACTCCGGGGTGCCCAGTGTCAGGAACGAGTGGCATATCAATGGCATCCAGGGAGAAGTGGAGAGCAAGTGTGTTATCTTAACCTTGTGTGGGTGTCTTAGGTTACAGGATTTCAGGAAGTGGCACCAGCTAGACAGACACCGTAACTCCGAGTTTCATAATCACTCTCCCTCCTGGACTTAAGCAAATTCTGAAGAAGCACCAAGCAGGCTTCAGAGCCATTCAAACCTCTGTTTCTCTCATTCCGCAAACAACCCGACTCCTTGTCTGATACTCAGCTGCTAACCAGAAGCCAGCATTGCAGAGCCCGAGGCAGTAAATGGAGACCACAGCTCGTGAAGGGCCAAGGGCCAAGCTCTGCTCATCCTTTAACCCCTGAGGCAGCCTACAACCCTGCTCCCGCAGAGGAGGAGGCGCTGAATAGATCTGGAGCGAAGAAGGAATTGGGCATCTCTGAAGGAGTGAGAATCCCAGGGAGCAGAAGTGACTGTCCAGGTGGTTAGGGATGGAGCCCAGGTTTCTAGTTTTTGAGATATGCTTCCCCATCACTCCTAAGATGAGCCACGCACAGCAGCATTCATTACCTGTGTCTCTTCAGATAAGGGCCGTTCAAGTTCAGGACACACCGTGGCACAAAACAAAGGGAGAGGAAGATGAGAGGAAGGCATTACTGGTTATCACCTGTTTCCCCCATCATAGGCATTCCTGCCTCAGTGCCAGTCCTGTACTTGGCTTTCACCGTCCTGGCTCTTCTCCCAACATACACACAACACACACACCTGCGCACACACACACACACACACACATGTGCACACACAAGTTGGGTATGCATACGCAAATGCACTGACACGTGCGCTCACATATGCACACTCACAAGCATGTGCACACGCAGATGAACATGCACGCACACACATGCACACACACATATGCACACACACACACTGGCAGGCAAACAGTAAAGGCCTAGGCACTCCCACCCCCTCTGGGCTTCCCCCTAGGAAGAGGCCATGGCAAGCCCCTTCTCCAAGCTGTTGTGCCTTGTAGCTGAAAGCCTCTCTCTTAGTTCCCCAGAGTCTACCCCCTGTCCAACCCAAAACAATGCTATCAGGTTCCTATTTAATTGCCATCTGTTTCCCTCCTTTCCCGGACAATGCAGCGCAGCAGCAGCCTGTGAACGGATACCCTGCATGTTCACAGGTGCAGTAAAAAAGGCGTTTCCTCCTTGTTCTTTGTTGTAGTCTGTGGCTGTGACATCATTTCCTGTGCTCTGACCAGTATTAGTTCGCGGCTGAACCAACTCCGTAACTGGCTAAGGAGATGGAAAAGTTGAACGAAACAGCCATGAACCAGAGATTGGGCCACTCCTGGCTCTGCTGCTCACCCCGCCAGGACCTGAGTTTCCTAACCCTTTAGTTCTTGTCCCATCATCTTCACTGAAAATAAAAAGTAGCAATGGTAGTAACTGACCTTACTCTCTCCATAGATCAAATGAGCTAAAATACACAAGGGCATAGAGATCTCAAGTGCTCTATCAAAGTAGTCATCTCAACATGAAAGATTTTATATTTGGTATTGTCTTAATAATTGTTTTAACCACCCCCTCCCCAAATAATATCCAGCAAATGTAGTAGGGAAGGGGTCAATAAATTAGCATATATTATTTTAGCGAAATAGTGTGTAATAAAGTTGTAATTAACAATGAGAGGACTTTAGAGAAACAGATTAGCACATCTAGGAAGTCTGAAGAAACACATAGTTTCCACTTCAGCATGTCCCCTTCTGGGTATGATTTCTGGAAAAATTGTCTCACATATGCACAAAAGAAGGCAAATTCAAGAACGTTTTATAGCTGCATTGCTTAAAATAGCAAAAAAAAAAAAGAAAAGAAAAAGAAGTGGGGAGCCACTTAAACACACATCAGTAAAAGAATGGATCATTAATTATACTATATTCTTGCAGTAGAATGTACTATATCGAGGGAAATGAATGAAACTGAACTACCCATTTCAGTTTGAGTGAATCTCACAAACATAAAATTGCAAGAAAATGCACACAGAATTATACCTTTTATACAAGATCTGGAAATACGCAAACACTCTCCAGTGGTTATGTATGCAGACCTAGGCCGTCAAAGAACAGAGAAATGCACGGGAATGAGAAACACAAAATTCAAGATGGTGGTTGCCTCATCTTGTAGTGAGGAAGGTAGGGGATGTGATCAGTGTCTTCAGAATCTGTTTAATAATAAGCCTGGTGGTGGGTGCACGAGTGCCCATTGTATGATTTTTTAGTACTTTCTGAAATATTTCATAATCATCTGAATGAGAGAGATCAATTATATACTGACCTAGAAGGTAGTTCTAGTGTTCAACAAAACAGAAACATATGCAGCATGATTCTATTTTCCTTTAAGAACAATGCATGTGCATATGTGTTTGTGTGTATGATAAACAGAAAAAAGTCTAGAAGGATATAATCAAGCTTACAGCAATAGTGTATCAATAGTGGACACCTTTGGGAGATGGGATTACAGGGTTTGGAAAGAGTTTCATTTCTTTATATATTTCTGTATTATTTGTATTTATTACAAATACCATGTATCACTTTTATAATAAATAAGTAATAAATGCATGAACCAATTCAAATAGCACATGAACTATAGCCTTGTAATCCATTCTTTCAACAGATGTTTATTAAGCATCTATTATGTAATTCAAGCATGGGGCTAGATGGTGGGGATCTATGACCAACAAAAATTAATACTTTTCTGGTTCTCATGAAGCTTATATCCTGGTGGGAGAGATTGATATTAATCAAATAATCACCCAATGAAATATAAAGTGGTACCTGTGTTAAATGTTACAGACATTTGTGGTGCTCAGGATTAGAACTGCTGAGGGAGGTCAGACTGGCCACCTCAGCAGAAGGTTGCTCTGGTGTTAGAACAGGAGGAGTGGAAGGACGTTCTAGAACAAGAAAAGCACATGCAAAGGCCCTGTCATAGACAGAAGCATGGCAGAGTGAAGGACTGTCTCATATGGCTGGTGGTACCATGTGTTAACATAGAAAATTCTGGAAGATGAGCAGGTTTGACTGGGATATGGCTAGGAGGTTATCGATATAGGAGTTCTGGGAAAATGGCATATGATTCAGAATGTTCCTAGCAACCAAGAGAAGAAGCAGATCCAGGCAGTCACTGGACTGATGACAGTAATTCCTGATACTTATTGAGCACTTTCATCACATGACATCTTGATAAGTAGAACCAAAAGAACCTTTCATTATTTGACATTGTTTGTTGTTGTTGCTACAATAGTGATAGAAAAAAAAACAAACCTAGATTTTTTATGTATGTAAAAATTTTACAGAAAATTTGGGGTTCACAGAACTGGGGAAAAGAGCTCTGTGCCCCCTGAGAGGCTGAGATCACACCTGGGTGACCTCCCACTTTGCCCAGCGCAAGGCCTGACACCTAGTGGGCACTTCACAAATGTTTGCTGGCATCAGCTGTTGGCTGAAGGTATATGAAGTTTCTACGTGATACACGCACACCATTTGTACTCCTCTGATAGAGAAATGTTTGCTATTTGTCAACAGTTTGGGTGGCAGGCCAACTGTAATTGATAAGCCAAAGTGGTCTTTCCTCATTAGACGTTTAAGAAATGACCCCAGGGGCACCTGGGTGGCTCAGTGGGTTAAAGCCTCTGCCTTCGGCTCAGGTCATGATCCCAGGGTCCTGGGATCAAGCCCCACATCGGGCTCTCTGCTCAGCGGGGAGCCTGCTTCCTCCTCTCTCTCTCTCTCTCTCTCTCTCTCTCTGCTTGCATCTCCGCCTCCTTGTGATCTCTGTCAAATAAAAATCTTAAAAAAAAAAAAAAAGGAATGACCCCAAACTAAGCAAAACGTCCAGCATTTACAAAAAAAAAAAATAGAAAGAAAGAAAACAAGGGGTGACGGTGAGGCCTGTTGTTAGAAACTCTCACCTCGGTTTTAGACAAGTCTCTTTCCAGAAGGACTCCCATTCATGGAGTGACACGTCTGTAAATTGGTAAGGATGACAACTCACTTTGAGCCATCGATCATTTTTAAACATTTTACTAACTAACATATAATGTATGCCTTTAAGAATAACCTAGAAATGGGCAGATAACGTAACCCCACGCCTCAAATTCTCCCCGAAATGATGTTCCATCAAAAAGTCTAGCCTTAATTACTATGTAGGTTACAAATAGAGATGGATATTCTCTCTCATGACAAGAAACACCGCTTCCCATGCCAACATAGGAATCGTTAAAGCTTGCTCAGCAGAAAGCCAGCCAGGCAATCAGACCGAAACCAACATGCCTAGACTGGCCCGGCGGCCCTGCAGAACTTGGGGCTTTACCGTGCTCATCAGCTGTTCTTCGTTTTTAATGTGCCTCAGTTCCCACTTGATATTTATACCCCAGCGGCTGCAAAGGCCCACGGCTGTCCCGACCAGACAGCAAAAATAGAAGAGACGGGGAAATAACCATACACGATAATAACAAATCTGTTTTGAAACCACAAAGCAGGATTTTCAGTCTGTTCGACTTCATAAAAGAACTTTGGTAAGACCCAAAGCGAGGTTGCAGTTTCTAGGGCTACCTGGTACCAATGTCTTGGGGCTGAGTTTTCTCCCCCCTATATGAGTCCTTCTGAAAAGGTTTCCAAATCTTTCTGTGGAATCTATTCTGTGGCATGACATGAGACAAAAATAAGAGCAGCTCTTGAATTGCACACAAAGTATAAACAATAATATTGCTCAAATGCTAGACTTGAAAAGTCGAGTTGCAACATCAGGAAGAGAATCGGTCTGAGGAAGGAGAAGACTTGAGATGAAATCTCGCTCTGTTATGGGCAAGGATCAGTTTCTTTGCTCTCTCCCCAAATGGGCTGGCTTAGTCCTTGGTCCCTGTGGGGATTATGGGGATAAGGGCCCTGCATATGTCTGGTGCAGGGTTGATGCCAATAATACATTCTTTTTTTTTGTAATGTCAGCACTGAGTGTGGTGCATTTTCAACAATTCCACTCAGTATTAGCATATTTGCTTGCTCCATGATTTTTTTAATCCAACCAGATCTAGGCAATCCTATGATGACACACATTTTAACATAAATGTGTTTGGATTCACCAGTCTTCATTTAAAAGGTGAGTCCATCCAACATGAGGGAAACCTACAGCGCATAAAATTACCTGCTTAACAAAGTCATACTTAAAGATTAAAAACAGGAACTTCCTGACTCATGGCTGCCCAACCATCACAGAGGCTCCCAACACACACAAAGCTCGGAGCCTGTCAGGAGAGGTTATTTATGGGAGGAGAAGAGAGACAAAATGAGAACACTGAGGTAGCTATTAACATGATTAAGTCATCAAATTCAGCTCCTGGATGGGACCTTAGATGTCTCATCCACTCCTCTTACCTGTTTAGATTGAAAATATTCAGCTAAGGAAGATGGCTGGGTTGCCTCAGGTCATCCAGTTTAATATAGTTCAGCTGGAATTAGAACATGGTCTGAGGGACGTCTGGTGCCTCAGCTGGGTGAGCATCTGCCTTCAGCTCAGGTCATGACCTCAGGGTCCTGGGATCGAGTCTTGCATCGGGCTCCCTGCTCAGTGGGGAGCCTGCTTCTCCCTCTGCCTGCTCCCCCTGTTTGTGCTCTCTCTCTCTCTCTTTCTCTGGCAAATAAATAAATAAATAAAATTATCTTTAAAAAAGAATATGGTGTGATGGATGCACTTAGGTTCACAAGTGTGAGAAAGGATAACCTCTAACCCATATTAGTTAACCAATGGGTACCATTTCTAAAATACTTCCTGAGGAGTCATAATTTTTAAATGGCAATTTCCTTTCATTGAGAATAAAGGACGATTTCCCCACAACTCTAGTACATGTGCATGGTAAGGTTTAGGGTTCCTGGATCTTGGAGGGATTGCTAGTATTACTTACCTTTCTGTCATGACCGTTTTCTTTCCTAGATGAATGAAAGGTCGGGAAGAAAGCCAGATCCAACCAAGTGAAAAAGGGAAATCCAGTCAACATCTTCCACTTCATACAATGGAAAGAGAGATACTTTATAGAGCTGTCAGGGGATGGGGTACCGTATGGAAGGTGACCTGCTTGTAGAGATCATTGGCTGTCTGAAAACTGACCTGAGAATCAGGCAAGGCAGAAAGAAATCCCAGCAGGCGTTCACAGAAACTAGGCACCGAGTCAGTGAAAAGCAGTCACTGACTCAGACTCATGGAACTCAATCACACAGATTCTGCCACGGGACTATGGTATGTTGAGTCACATTCAAGTCCAAGTCAGGATTTGGTTTTGGTCTTGATTTTGTTTTCTTTGCTCTTGAGGTTGAACATCAGTAAACACCAGATCAAAAATATCAGTTATGGAATGAAGACACCTGGTTTCATTAGGTTGGCAAGACTATTTCGTCCGTTGTGGTTGGCTTCTTGTTTAGCAATTAATAAAATGAGACTAACTGTTACAAAATAGCAGGCTATTTCTTCACCAAGTCAAGGAGGTAGAGCGGGAGGGACTGTTCTAGATTAAGGAAGACTTAGGAAAAATAACCAGGACAATGTGTAAACCAACTGTAAATGAAATTAAGGGACAACTGGGGAAATTGGGGAGCAAAAAGTGAGTATTAGGTACAATTAGTGAATTAATAATAATTTTATTAGGTGTGATAATGGTTTTGGGGTTAGTTAGGAAGATGTCCTTACTTTTTAGAGAGCCCCAGTTCTTATTTACAGGAAAAAAATGGCTTGATACTATAAAAATTTTAAAATATTTAAGTAAAGGTAATAGAAGAAATAAATCGGCTAAGAGACCTTGAGATTCCCATAGGGGAAATAATAGCCATCATTTATGACCTCCCTGGCCATGTCCATCTATTTCTATCTAGTACCACAGAAGCTGTATTTCTTTTCCATTCCTTAAAAGAAAGGGAACACCTTACATTTGGATATTAGGATCCTTTGAAAGTGAAGATCACTAACTTTATAAAGATAAAATTTTATAACCTTTCTATCTTTATCATATATATGTATTATTTTAAATTTTAAAAATGTCTTTAGCAGCACTTGGCTCTAGCTGTGGGATAGTCCAAGATCATAGAGCTCCAAGCAGTAATAATACACACGGCAGAAAAAAGGGTAGGGGAACACGGCAGCAGTTAACTTCCAATAAATTATGCAATATACTTCTAAAGTGTTCAAGAAATGATCAGAAAAATCCTTTGTTAGCCTCTCTTATTCTGTTCCTATGTTAGGCCAGTTATGCCTCATACGCTGGCAGGGGAGGGAGGCTAGAAGGTAAGGGATGGTCTGATGTGGTTTTGAAAGTGCAGCCTTCATCATTCTTGTGTGTGTGTGTGTGTGTGTGTGTGTGTAAGACTTATTTATTTATTTGAGAGAAAGAGAGAAAGCACAAGGAGGGGGAGGGGCAGAGGAAGAAGCAGGCTCCACACTGAGCAGGGAGCCCATGGCAGGGCTGGACCCCAGGACCCTGGGATCATGACCTGAGTCAACGGCAGACGTCTAACCGACAGAGCCACCCAGGCGCCCCAGCCTTCATCATTCTTGATTTCATCCATGAATATTAACTGAGTGCCTGTGATGTGGTGAGAGCTATGCCCAGAGCCAGCCCCTGACTTCCAGACAGGAGGTGTGTTTGAAGCTGGCGCCCAGGCCCTCCTGTGGGTCCTCGGGACACCTTGCACTTCCTCCCTCCCGGGAGCCCAAGCAATGCCCTCTTTGTACCTCCCTGAAGTATGAGCTTTGGCAGGTGATGTCCGGTATTTGCCAGGGAAAGCCCCAGATAAATCACGAGGCATATTTTCAATTCTCTGTGAACTAAGACGAAAGTCATCGTAGCCAAGGGTGGTAACGATGACAAGCCATCCTGGCAGGGGAACCTCGGTGGCTGGCGGTAGGTTTGTACTGAACCATCTTCTCACACTGACCCATTTCCTCTCACGATAAATCACCCAGGTTTGAGAGAGCTGGAGGTGAGAATTCTCTGTTGGCACCAATGGCACTGTTTTTCTGGTGTTAGGGAAATCATGTCCTCATTATCACCACGTTCTTACAAAAGAGCTAACATCACTGCTCCCCACTCTCCCATCTCTATTAATTTTATCTGTTTGCTTTTACAGAGACTCAGAAGCTGTGTGAAAAGGTTACTATAAATAGCCTCATCAGAGGATCAACAAACATGCTTTTAAAAAAACCTCTTTAAAATAATTGTTCATTTGCTTCGTAATTAGTTAACACCCCAGCATACCTTCAAAGGAAAGCATGACACATGCACAGTGATCTCTATCGGTTAGCAGCGTAAACTCCAGAACAAAGGAAATTCAGAGCTAAGGCACTTTTAACCTCACTAGACTGCTGCTTTGAAGATAGGAATATTTATGCCAAGCTTTGACACTCTGGAGCTACAGAGGCTTATCAGGCACCACATCAGCTCCTCTGAGGTCTAACCAGAAACTTCCCGCCTCCATGGATATCCTAGATTCCATGACCTACAGAACATAGGAGTCTACATCAGCGCTCTCTCTCTGTAGACACATACATGCACACACAAAAATGTTGTTTCCTTGCTATTAATCACCACAATCAAAACTGTGAAAAAAATTCTTACTGTGTTCAGTCAACACAATTTTGAAACGAAACACTTGGGACACAGATGGAAGAGCCCAAAATATTCAATTTACTCAGAGAAATCATGTCCTGCCTCATTCAGAATAAAAAGAACTGCTTTCCAGAAAACGTGTCAGCCTCTTGCCATGGCAATTGTTCATTTTCCTTCAGGTTCAAAATATTTTTATCTTAAATGTCAGAGGCTCTCTCCCAAAGATGTTTACCCAGTGGCCCAAATCTGACAGGATATGCAGCTGTGAATGAGTTGGTGAAATTCAAAAGCTTGAAATCCTGTTTTCAGACTTGACACACTAGATTTTCTGGGTCTTTTGACACTGCTTCCTTTCAACTCTTTTAATCATGCCCTAAATTCTTCAGGCACCCTGGGACCAGCTGGAATACAGGTATCTATTCAAAAATTGTAACTTCTCACTGATGCAAAGGAATGCTCTGGGAATTTAAACTAACCCACTTCCTCTACTTTCTTTCCAAATTAAAGCTCAGGAAACCAGACCCGAATACTAACATTTCTCCCTAGAATAATGAGGAAGTACATAAGCAGGAGGTTCAGGAACGTCTTTGCGTCTTTGGCTATCCATGCACTTGGACCATTTTTTGTGTAAGACTGCCCCAGAGGGAAGCCAGGCTGGCTCCTGGTAACTCACCTCTTGGAAAGGCTCCAGCATGGGTCTGAGTCATACCCGCTTTGGTCAAGAGTAAAGGGGAATGCCAAGAGGCTCTGCAATAAAGTCCTAGCCATGGGAATGCAGTATTTCTGGAAAACAATTGGCCCATGCATTATCAAAGCTTTGAAAACATGGCTCCCAGGGCACCTGGGTAGCTTAGGTGGTTAAGCGTAAGACTCTTGAATTTGTCTCAGGTAGTGATATCAGGATCATGAGATTGGGTCCTGCTTTGGGCTCCATGCTGGGCGTGGAGCCTACTTAAGATTCTCTTTTTCCCTTTCCTTCTGCTCTTCCCTGACTCACGCTTGCTAGCGCATGCCTGTTTACTCTCTCTCTCTCTCTCTTTCAAAAAAAAAAAAAGTGAATATCTTCTGACTCAGTAATTCTCCTTCTAAAAAGCTATTCTAAGTAAATATTAGAAACTGTGACAAACATTTGTGGACAGGGATAATCACAACATTGTAGATATGTGAAAGTAGGGGGAAAAATAACCTAAATTTCAAATAAGACTAATAAGCTGGAGTGTATCAACACGCTAGGAGCAGAGTGAAATAAGTCACGGCACTCCATTTGAAAAGCTTCTTTCAAATAATACCTCCGGGTGTAAAACTTCTTATGTTAATGTTACATTTTAAAAGCCAAGGTATAATATTCCATTTCTAGTGTGTTTCTTGATCGTAAAGAAATATTCATGGAAAGAACAGTAAGAAAGTACAAATGTGAATAACGGTAATCTCCAGATAATGGGTTAACTGTGATATTTCTTTTCGTTTTTATCTTTCTGTACTTTCCAAATTACCTGAAATGTGCATTTAGAACTTTAATAAGAAGAAAACAATTAATACATTTTTTTCAACAAAGTAACTTATGCAGCATCTCCCTCCTTTATTACCCTGCATAGAAATATAGATAAAATGAGTTAAAATAAATTCAAAGTTCATTGGGGGAGGCTTAAAAATATTAGAACTTAGAGTAGTTCCTGCAGTTGGTTTTCAAATAGACTGCAAAAGTTCAAAATAAATAAAAGGAATAGGACATATCCAGGATGTACATTTATATTTTGAGGACAGAATCTTAATTGTGAAAACACATGCAGACAACATTCATCAAGCCAGATAGTCTTGGTTAATGCACATTTTAATGAGCTCTTGTATGAAACATTTTCTTCAAGCTTCTTTTGACACAGTCTTCCCCTGTTTGGGGGACCCTAACCATGTTTGTTTGCTCTTTCTTTTTTTCTTTTTTTTTGCTCTTTCTTTTTTAACAATAAATAGTTATTGAACACCAGTTATAGGCCAGGCACCATGCTAGGAACTCAAGATAGAGTAGTAAATAAAACAGACACAATCTGTTTGTGTTCTCTCACTAGACTCTGCATTCTGGTGGGAATTAGGCAAACATTCATAAGAGATGACAACCGGTTCTATTAAGGAAAAGAGCCAAGTGAGGGGGTCCAATACAGGTGTCAGGAAAGACATTTCTGATGGTTGAGGGAAAACCAGCCATGGACAGAGCACTCTGGGCATATGTAATAGCAAATGTCCTGGGGCAGAAAGGTGTGTACTGTGTTTAAGCAACTACCAGGAATCCTGTGTGGCTAAGGAACCATAACTGAGGGCAGCATGACGTTGGGAAGGGTTGGCAAGGGGGTTAGCAAGAATCACAGCAGTCAATGATTTCCACAGCTGTCATAAAGAGTTGGACTGGTTGCAGTTGGAAGCCAATAATTTCCTTCATTTTTACTCAAGTCTTTTTTAACCTCATCCTTAACTAATTATAGACTCACAGGAAGTTGCAAAAAATAGTCCATCAATGTCCTTGTGCTTCCGCCAGCTTCCCCCACTCCACCCATGGCATCTTCTGTGGGCACAGAACAAAAATCAAAATCAGGAGGTTAACGTTGGTGCAACACTGTTCTCTAAACTATAGATCTTGCTCAGCTTTATAGCTTCTGTGTGTGTGTATAGTTTCACTCTATACAATTTTATCTCATGCATAGATTCTAGTGAAGGATTTTAAATGGGCAATCAAATCTGGCTTCTGTTTTGGACACCAGGGGCTGTGAGGAGAATGAATTGGGTCACAGCGGTGAGGAGGCTGCTACTCTTGGGAGAGCCCGTGGGGGTCCCGTCTAGTGTGGAGGCAGCAGAGAGACTGACAAAACGAGGGAATTCTGTGGAAGGTGGAAGGGGCGGGGCCAACCAGGCTTGGGGTAAACCCAGTGTAGGGGATCGGGGGGGAGATAAAATTCTCCAGGTTTCTGGCTTGAACAGCCAAGTGGTCATCTCCCAGGAAGAAAACATCCAGTCAAGGAGCAGGTTGGGGGATGCCTGGGTGGCTCAGTGGGTTAAAGCCTCTGCCTTCGGCTCGGGTCTTGATCTCAGGGTCCTAGGATGGAGACCCACATCAGGCTCTCTGCTCAGTGGGGAGCCTGCTCCCCCCCCCCCCCCGCTCCTGCCCCCTGCCTGTCTCACTGCCTTCTTGTGATCTTTGTCTGTCAAATAAATAAAATTTAAAAAAAATAAAATAAAAAAAGAGGAGCAGTTTGGGTCACAGCAGCTCTGAGCATGTGAGTAGGAACTGCCATCTACCTCTGCTTTAGGTAGAGGACACACATCTGAGAACCAGCAGCATTTACACAGCATCCAAAGCCATTCAAAGCCCTGCGTGAAATCTGACGACTTTTTTTTTTTTTTTTTTTAGTTAAAAGATGTGCAATATAACTAATGATTATAATAAAATAAAATCATGTTACTTTAAGCAAAGCAGCCCTGGGTGACTTCACCAAGGGAGTGAATGTGAGAAGGTGGCCGGAGCAGAGCTCTAACAACTCAATACGCTACTTAGCACACGCTCATTCTTCTCCACCATTTCTGGTCATTTTGTTGGGACTAAGGTCTCCTTAGAGAGAGACTATAAACCTCCAAGTGACAGAGATGCTGTCCTTTTAAAAAATTTTAACACCAGGGTAGCAACCATACCGTGTCCTATTAGTTTCAGGTGTGCAATAGAGAGGCTCGACACTTGCAGACATTGCTCAGTGCTCATCGAGGTAAGTGTCGTCTGCAACCCCTACACCTGTTTCCCCCAACCTCCACCCCTTTCCCGGGAGAAAATATTCTCCTAAAATCTTGCGCTGCTCCTCACAGTACCTGGCATGATGGCACGAGCACTAGGAATACTCAGTACATTTGTTTTTGTTCAGCAAACGTTTACTGAATGTGACCTTTTGGCTGGTATTGGAACAAACACCAGGGAGACAAGAACACAGCTTCACTGGCCGGGCGGTCATTGCCTCCTTCCATCCGTGTTAACGTGAGGACACACGTGGAGTGCGGACAGAGCTTGCCTTCTCAGGTAAGAAACCCCACAAGCTCTGATGGGGATCGGACCTTACAAAAGAAGATGCCAACTTAGAACAAGGGGTTCATGTTTCTCTTCTCAAGCCTGGCAACAATCACCTCCAACAATTAACAAAAAAGATGTTATCTTTGAATTATCACATGTCAAAATATCGTTTACGATATACTTCTGGGCGGTTTTGGAAACCATTAAAAACAGGTTGTCAAAGCTCTATAAATTTCTACATGATAATGGAAGCTCAGCCTGTAAATTAATAGAATATTTCAAGTGTCATAGAAACTATTTCTAGAAGGTGAGGATCAAGCATCACCCCAGTGAGAAATCATCTGAGGTATCAGAAACAAGAAAAACACATTTTCTGTTCTATAGAATGCCCTTTGACTCTTACATCTGATTTCATGGGCTCTGGGCACAGCTGGATGGCTAGCTTGGAACTGAATCCACAGCAAAGGGGTATGAGGGTGGTGTGAAGCGCTGTTTGCTATGAAACTGCAAAATCTCTTCTGAGAAGAGAAAATTCTCAGTCTCCAGAAATTTCAGAAGATTTCTCCCTTTTCACTTAAAAATCTGTACCATCATTCATTCATTCATTCGGTAATTATTTATTGGGCTCCTTCTACATTCAGGATTTATTGGGCTCCTACTATGTGCCAGGTGTTGATCTAGGTGATGAGAATATAGAGGCAGATGAAACAGACAAAAATCCTTGTCCCTCACCCACTTCAGGGAGGTCCTCAGAAAATAAACAGAATGTGACTCATGAAGGATTTCAGAAATGAAATCAGAATGCAGGAAAGGGATAAACACTTGTGATGTGCTACAGACCAGACCCAAATCACAGCCCATTGTTCTGGGATCCAACACAAACCTCATCTGTTTAGCAAGGGAGGGTGGGTTTTGTTTCACTGTCTGTCCTCTGAGTCCTGGAATTGAGAAGAGAAGCCCAAGGGGTTTGTGAAGCCAAAGAAGCCACAAAGATGACCAGGGCTGGGGCTCCTGGGACAGTCTTCATGTCACCAATCCAGATGGCTGGCCCTGGCCATACAACCAGGCTTGCTGGGCCATGAGCCCAGGCTGGCATTGCTCCTCATCTTCTTTCCAGTTCCCACTGCCTGTTGGACTGGAAACTTCTACCCGGTCCTCCAGATCCCCTGTCCACCCTTCTCCACTCTGCTCTGTGTCCTGAGATGGACCTCTTGTCCTTTGTCCTGGTTCTTCGGCCAGGGAGGGGGTCTGAGCATCCTGAGAGCAGGATATTGGTCCCTGGGCTCCTGCCTGCAAGGTCCTCATAGGCTGGCCTCCTGTGATAGTCAGGGCTCCAAGTCACAGTCTCTTCCTAGAGCCCATCACTGCCCTGTGCCCTCACCCCACCAAGCTTCCTGCTTCCTGGCTGGCCCCAAGGTCCTGCACCATCCCTGTGGTTTCCTTGAGCCCTGCCCACACCTTTAAAAATAGTTCCTTTTTTAAAAAAGTATTTATTTATTTATTTATTTGACACAGAGAGAGAGAGAGAGAGAGAGAGAGAGAGCGCGCACAAGTAGACAGAGTAGAAGGCAGAGAGAGAGGGAGAAGCAGGTTCCCCACCAAGCAAGGAGCCTGATGCAAGACTCCATTCCAGGACCCTATTTTACCTCCCGTCACCCACTTTGAAGGCACCATCTGTTTCCTGATGAAGCCTTGACTGCTAGGCTCCGAGAGCACCTGCAGCCTCGGGAGGCAGACACGCGTGGGTTCTTCTCAGACTGTCACTGCCATCTACTGTAGCGTGACCCTGAGCAAACAAGTGAATCTCCTTTAAGTAGTTTCTTACTTGGTGACATGATGAAGACACTAGCACCCACTACTGAAGGTTGCTGTGAGCCAAACACACCCATTTGAGAGGCTTTGCACAATGTAGTGTGCACAGTAAATGCCCCAAAAGAGAGGTTGTCTTTAGAAACAGCTGCACCCCAGCTTGGACCTAGTCCCCACCGATGCCACATCCTCTGCTAGTCATCATCATCTGTCCGACAAAGCCAACCAGTTACCATCCCGCTACTTCCCTCTTCTGCCCAGGAACATGGAAACGGGGGTCCTCCACTAACTTCTCAAAACTGATTGTCATCCTCAACCACCCCTTCTGGTCACTTCTGAGATCTTCCTTCCTTCCTCACAGTCCCTAGGAGTCACTGTCCTTCAGGTGGGCTGGCCTCCTAACGGGTCAGACTCATCAACTTCAGATTCACTAAAACATTACCAGCAGCCTGGAAGAGAAATATCTAGAGTGCTCCAGACCCAGGTCTCCATGGGGTCCTGCTCAGGTCTCCATCCTGTGTCCTTTTCTCTCTCTCTCTGAACACGCTGCCTCTGCCCGCTTGCCCACACTGTGGCTTCACCTACTGCCTGTATCATCATGAGCTCCAAATCCAGATTCCTAGTCCTGATCTGAACATTCAGCCAAGCACCCCACTCTGATGTTGTACACGTGTAAGGGCCTATTTAGCCAGAGTGGCCCCACCTTGGTTGAATGGCCATTTTGTTTATGCAGTAAAACTTAAGTGGACCCTGCCCCCCCAGGGGAACTTATTTAAAAGCAAGTCCGGCAAACCAGTCCCAGGTAACAAAGCCCCAATACAAGGGTGGGTCAGGTCAGGTCAGGTGGGGATAACAGCTTGAATGCAAGGATGAGTCCGGTCAGGTGGAGACATCCAATCAATAAAGCGCGCATACTGTCTCCCTAGCTACCAACAAGTGCGGGCCCCGCCTTTTGGGCGCCAATTCTCACCAAGGTGATAGGCTAGTTCAAATAGTTACTATGGGGTGAATTGTAATTTAATTGGTCACTTCTGTGTGACCTAGCATGACTGTGCAGCCTTCTCTGTGTGTTAAAATCTCATTGGCCACCTGTGTGTGGCCAGTCCCAAACACACGGCCTTTGTGCTTAAAAGCTAGTCTGTAGGGCAGAGAGGGGTCGCGCTCTCTATAAGAGGCGTGGCCCTGGCCGGTCGGTTTGATTCTCAATGCTTGGTGTGAAATAAAGCTTTGCTTGACCTTCGCTTTGTATCAGTCTTGCTCCTTTAATCACGGACCCATTACTGGGGGACCCAACATTGGGGCCCAACACAAGCACCTCAAACACGGCATATCAAAACTGTCCCCGGTCCCCTCCTCCCTGATTCCTATTCTTTTTATGAGCACCTCACACCCTCAGCGGCCCTGAGGGTGACCAGTGACTCAACCCTCTCCCCTGCACGTCCTGCCAGTTGCCACGTCCTGAAGGATTCATCTCAAGGTTGTCTTGTGGATCAGTCCTCTGACTGATTTCGCTGCTGGCCCACCGGTCTCTCCTCCGGTGAATTTCAGACACCTTCCCATCAGCTCCCTGTACCATGCCCCCAAAGCAAGCTTTCTGTGTTCATTTTTGATCACATCACCAACAGCTACTATTTATGATGTGCTGGTCACTGCTGGAAATGCTCTACTTACCTTTAATCACTTAGGCATCTCAGTAATGTGATAAGGGTAGGCTCTGTAATTGTCCTTATTTTCAGACGAGCAAGTGGAAATACTGAGGTCCAGTAATGTGTTGCAGGTGCACACGGCTGGTAAGAAAGGGCAGGTAGAACCTAGAGAGTATTAGCCTGCCTCTGGCCACAGCATTACCTGCCTCTGCTTCACTTCCACTCTCTCCAACCCTTATCCCCTCTTCACTTTTCCCTACAGAGCCTTAAACTCCTTCAGGATTCTACCCTGAAGGATAGTGCCCCAACTCCTGGGCTTGGCACCAAGGGGCTCCACAAGCAGTCCCTGACAGCCTCCGCACGGCGTCTGTTACTCTTCCCAAAGGGAAGGGCCCCCAGCAGCTTCCTCAAAGAACTGCCTCCTTTCTGCCCCTTCACCTTCTTAAATGACCTCCAACCCTCACGTTGTACCTGGTGAAGTCCCGAGCTCTCTTGGAGTTTCAGCATTAGCATCTCTTCCTCCAAGAAGCCCTCCTGACCTCCCTGGGCTTATCCATGCCCATGCCCAAAGGACGGCACTTGGCATGCTGCTGCCACTCCCCTTACATGTCTGTCTCCAGGGGGCGGGGCCACAGCTCTCTGGGTCTTTAGAACCCCAGTGCCTGACACCTGCTAGGCTTTTCAAATATTGGTGAATACATACATCAGTGAAAAACAGATAGAGGAACTTGTGAAGGGCAAGTGCAAAGAAAGCAACAGAGCTGGCTAGGGGCAGCGATGTGATGTAACATCCATTATATATGACTGTTTTAACACAGGACTCCAGCCCTTGTAACTACAGACCATCTCTAGTCATCACACTTCCTCATTCCACACTGAAGCTGGAATGGGCCCATGGAGTCTTTATTCCCTCAACCCTCCTTGATTAGACAAAGGATGTCATTATGTTGGGAGGGGTTCCTTTATAAAATCAAAATCAAATAACTCCTCTTCAAAGTCCAGCTTTTTTTCAACCAAATACAAAAAACACCCAGCCCTAGGAGGACTTTCATAGTTTAAATGCAAAATCTTATCTTGCAGAGACCATTAAGAGTGCGACTGGGAAGTGTGTGTGAGGGGCCAAAGGTCAAAGAGAAATGACAGTCCAAAAAAGAATGTGTCTGGATGGATGTGCCTGATTTCTATAATAGTCCAATAAAACATCACATCCCCTATTGTTCAGGCCTTCCTCTTGGGAAGCCCTGGGTCCCTCAATGACGTATACACCAATCCATTACTAATTACTGATTTCCTCTTGAAAAGTCAGACAGAATCAAGAGTAACATGATCCCTGATTAAATAACAAAATTAGAGTGGCTCAGTTGCACAATGGATAGCACACTGGACTTCTAAATAAAAAAATAGTTCTTCATCTGGTTGAAAAAGTGTCTGTTTAAGTTTATGGTAAAATCTCCACACAGGTAGCATTTTTTGAAAAGAGGAGTTGCCTTTCATTATTTTGAGAAAGCAGAAACTTATACTAAAACGATCCACTTGGTCGCCAGTCGTTTTATGGGAACTCCATAGCCAGCTTGACCACCTGATCCTGCTACAGCAGCTACCAGGAAAACAGGGATCAGAGAGCTGACTCTGGGCCTAGAGATTTTCACTTGTGAGCCAGTAATTCAAATATGTTTCATATGCTGGTTACAAGGGCAGTAAATTAAGTTAATACAAATTATTAAATTAATTAAATTAATCCTGATCTTCCAACAGGAGCTGAAATGAGTAGAGCTAAATATTCACTTAACCAGAAAATTGCAAGCTCCAGAAGCCCACTGCTGAGCATTCGAATGGCTCAAGATTTTCCAAATGCTTCTCAAAAATGAGAACTATCTGGGGTGCCTGGATGACTCAGTCATTGAGCCTCTGCCTTTGACTCAGGTCATGATCCCAGGGTCCTGGGATCGAGCCCAGCATTGAGCCCCACATCAGCAGGAAGCCTGCTTCTCCCTCTCCCACTCCCCCTGCTCATGTTCCTCCTCTCTGACTGTCTCGCTCTTTGTCATCCAAATAAATAAAATCTTTTCAAAAATGAGAAATAGTCTACAAAAACGAGAATGGCATTAACTCTGCAAAATTTTCTTCTTGGATGATACATCGTCAACTGAACGCAGGTAGAACAAAAGGTCGATAGTTGGAATGGGGCATATTACAGAAAGGGTGAGAGATAAGAAGGAAAATAACTGGCATTGTGAGCATCACCATTTTATGGGAGACGGATCCACGGACAGAGGGTCTTCAAAGGGCTTTCACTGAGAATCTTCTTGACATTTTCTTCTTTGCAGTGACCACCCCGGCCTGAACCGCAGAAAAGTATGTAAGTCCTTTTCTGCTGAGCAGTTCTTCTGAGCCATCATCAGCTCATCCTTGAAAAGGAAAAATTATGGTCTACAAAGATAGCCACCGACACCAAAACTCCTTCCCCTTCCCACCCCCGCACCCCCCCCCCCATATACAGGTGGCCTCACCCCCCTCTTCTTGCATTTGGGCTGTCTCTGTGACTTGTTTGACCTGATGGATACTGCACGGGTGATGCTATGTGACTTTCAAGTCTCTCCCTTAGGAGGGTTTGCAGCTTGTACATTTGCCCTTTTAGAAGCCAGCTGCCATGTACAGAAGGTCAGGCTAGGCTACTGAATGATGAGGCCATGAGAGACAGAGGGAGAGAAACAGAAGGCTCTTCCCCATAGGGAAACCCAAGCCTCTTGGCCAACAGCTCACACCAAGGCCCTAGACCAGTAGTGAGGCCATCTTGGATTTTCCAGCACCAGGTGAGCAGTCCCAACATCATAAGAAGAGAGACGCCTGGACAGTCACAGCCCTCCTGGCCACTCAGCTGAGGCCCCACACCTCACAGAGCGGACAGGTGTGGGCTGCTGAACCATGTTTGAATCTCTAACCCGCAAAGCCTGAACAAATACAACGATGATTAAGTCCACTAGGTTTTGGAGTAGGCTGTGACCTAGAAAGAGATGATTCATCCATAAAATGAGGCCAGTTCTATCAAGGGCTCCTCCTACCTGCTTGCACTGGTGAGGTGCAGTGAAGGTGAGTGTTTCTGTGAGCAGGGCAAGGGCCCAGCGCTGTCCCAGTACCTGCCGGGTAACGAACACTCCTTCAGAGTGAATGCTGCTTCTACTGTCATTGTCAGAGGCAGACTGAATGACTCTGGAAGAGCTTATGTCACATACCCCCTGAGGCCCTTTTCCTGTCCACATGTTGGGAGAGTGCTGAGACAAAGATGATATGAGCACATTCCCTAGGCCTCGTGCTCCTGCACCCGAAGCAGAAAACAGCCTGTGTCCTGGAGATCACCTTCTCTGGAAGGGCCTCCTAGAGACACCCGCTGAGAGAAGCAGTCCCGGACAGTTCTTCCAGCATGACTCCCTCTTCTGCAGCTTTTGAGAAGCAAACTCCTCTCTTGGCTTCATGGAAACTAAATTGGACCAGTTGGGTATGCTTTCTAGGGAGGTGTAAACGGCAAACACAGGGACAGACAGTGGATGTCAAGGAGACCCCAGATAGAAGATGGATGGCCTTGGTAAGCAGCAGCAGCGGGGGAATAGGTAGCTAACACAAGACTCCTGCACACACCTGGTTCCTGGGTGGGTCTTTTCGTTCTCTGTCAGCGACCTTGATTCTTTAATGGCCTCTGTAAAGGCGGCTGGGTTTCTGTGGAAAGTTTACCATAAAACCCCATTTTTGCAATAACTGTTTTGCAAAGTGGTCGAGCAGGATAGTGTGTTAGTTCCTCCATCCCCTTCGTCCAGACCAACCGAGTCAGATGAATGTGCAGTCTAAGTAAAATCAGCATTTGCCCCACAGAGATCTTCCAGACAGAGACTCTTAGGTGTTGAAGGCAGTGGCTGCCTCAAACCGTCTCCCACACTGAAAATTCTGGAGCTGCCCCCAAACACACACTGACTCCCTTTATTTGGAACCCGGTCTTTCTTCCCCAGCTTTTGCTCCTTGCATTACACTAAAATCCTGTCCGAGGCTTGAAGTTTCCTTCACAGCAGCCAGTTCCTCTCCCCCTGCCCCCTTCTGACTTGGGAGCTAATTCTGATCCCCAGTGCAGACTCTCCCATGGGCCACAACAGGAGTCCTCACCGAGATAGAGAAGTCACTACTGTCGCTCACAGCACAGCCTTCTCCACATGCCTCCTTCTCAGCCACCAATCCTGGGAGATTCACCCCCAAACAGCATCCATCCTATCACTGTTCCTTCCCTTTTATGTGGAGCTGGGATGCTTTATAAAGAACATTTAGTCAAGGCAAGTCTTTACAAGTCTTTGCCTAAGAGGATTTAGTTATAAAATACCTAAAGGGCTTCTTCATAATGGAAATTCAGCCTTTGTAATGTAAATCCCGCCATCTGGCCCCTGCTCGCAGAATGAGAGCAATATTAACTTACTTACTATTTAATTATTCTCTCTTTCCCCACCCCCATCACTCCCTGAGAGATAGGGTTTCCAGGGACTAGAAGAATATTCTCCACTTCTTTCGAACATTCCAAAGCACTTTTGCATCCTAGGAGGGCTGGACACTGACCTTGAGAATGACAAAAAAAATTGGGAAGCACCCTAAATCAAAACAGACTTTGCAGGAGATGTGGCTCTTTCCCACTCTTGACTATGCCCCCTTCACATTCTTTTGTTTGGTTTAGTGGACTAGACCTTTGATGTCAGAGTCCCACCAGCTCGCTCATTCATGCCCAGTCTGTAGAGTTTTCTATTGTTCTTCAATAGAACAAATCAAAACTAAGAAAATGCCAATATTTTCATCTGTGTAATTTTTTAAAAAAGATTTTATTTATTTATTTGACAGAGAGATCACAAGTAGGCAGAGGGTCGGGCAGAGAGAGAGGGGGAAGCAGGCTCCCTGCTGAGCAGAGAGCCCTATGCGGGGGCTCAGGGCTCAACACCAGGCCCTGAGATCTTGACCTGTGGAAGTCACAAGCTTAACCCACTGAGCCACCCAGGCACCCCTCATCTGTGTAATATTGTCTTGAGGATAAAACTGAAAGTCAGAGACTAAATATAAGAAGACACGGTAGTACTTACGAAGTAGGGTCATTCATTTGCTTTTTTTTTTTTTTTGAGTGTCTACTAAAGCCATAGCGTGATTTCTACAAAAATAGCTTATTGTCAGGAACAGTAATTTTAGTAATGACTATTCTATTTATTAATAGCATCTACCAGGTGTAACGGGGCCGGTGTCTTCATTTAATTCTCACACAATCCTATTTAGCGGAGGAACTAGCAGAGGATCTGTAGATCAATAGTTCTTCCTGCCTCCCATGCAGCATGGAAAGGTGTGATTAGGATTCCAAGTGGGGTTTGGTTTTTTTTTTTTTTTTTTTTTAAACTCCAACTGCCATGTTCCCCTACAAGGCTATAACCTAAGGAAGAGAGAAGAGAGAATCAGTACCCTCAGTCAGTCTAGAAAATATTTTTATCTGATTCAGTATTAAAGCCAGAAACATTTCCCATCTCTAGCTTGTAAGCAACTACCCATTAAAGTGATAATTCTTGAATGAGGTTTACCCAAAACTGCCTTTCTTCACTTCTTGGTTCAACTCTTGATGCTTTTGGGGTCCCCCCCCACTCCCCACCCCCCACCCCCGCTTATTTCTCTTTTTCTTTTGCCCAACAATCTCCAGCTTCAGGCTGTGACACAGTGACAATTCCGCATTATTTTGCGTGTCAAGGGCCTGCCACACTTGACATTCCCCAGCTACTCAACCCACTCATTGGAACTTAATCACTGTTGATTAGTGTCAAGATTTGAAGGATAAGCTATTCCTCACTCCCACAGTTTACTTCTTACTGGAAGAGTCACAGTGGGCACCAGGAGCAGTTGGCCTCTGACTTCAGCCTGGATTCTCTGAGGTATTACTACACCCCCCCGCCCCCCTCCCCGCCCGGCAAATGGCAAACTTACCGTTTTGTTTTTTCATTGCCTCATCATTACCTAAGTAAGCTGTAACAATGTGGCCTTGATAAAGCAAAACCTGATCCAGCCCAGTTAGAAAGGGAAGAGGAGACCCCCCCCACCCCCACCCCGCCTTGGTACCGCAGTGACTCTGAGGGGCAGGTTCTATTCCTGTCCGGGGGCGTACCTGCCGCTGGGGGCCCTTTGTTCTGATGCCCGTGGCCGTCACCCCAGCCACCCACCCTTTAGCTTTGACTCTCCACCAGCGCTGGCCTCACCACTCACCTTTTAGTACAAAGAGAGGAAAGAAGGAAAGAGCTTTTCAGAGAAAAGTCCTAACTGCTGGGGGAAAAAATAGGGATGGGCCAGAGACTAGGACTCAGGGACCCAGTTTGCGAACCACTTGGAGCACCTGGTGTCTAACTCTGCTACTGGACCTTTTCCTGACGGCGGAGCGGAGAGGCCAGGGCGGGGGCAGGGCAGGGCTCTGTGTTTGTGTAAGGCGCGAAGTGAGCGTTTCGTGCTGTCACGGATGGGGACAGGGTGGAGGAGGTGGTTCTCAGGGGGATTCAAACTGCGAAGTCAAAGACTGGTGTCGGGGTTCGGAAATCGGAATAACGAGGGCGGTGAGACAAAGGCCGTGACCCGGGACGCAGCGCCGGCGACAGAGAAGCGAAAAGGGGCGGGCACCCCAGCATCCCGCAGGCGGGACGGAATCCGAGGGGAAGCCAGGCCAGTCGCCCCCGCCCGCCTCCAGCCCGCCTCTCCCGCGGACGCGCGCGCGTCCCAGCGCCCAGACCCGGAACCCGCGGCGCCGCGGGGGTCTTGCTAGGCTGGACTCGGCTCCCGCTGCCCGTCCGGGCCAACTCCATCCGCGCCCCGCCCGGGTCCCGGGAAACGCCGCCGCTGAACCCCGGGCAGGGGACGGGCGGGTGCGCCCCTCGACCCGCTCCGCTGGGGCCGAGGCCGCGGTCGCTCGGCGCTGTCCTCGGCCCGAGGGGCTGTGCCGCCCGGTACCCACCGCACTGGTACCGCGCCGCCCCGCCGCGCCCAAGTCCCCGCGCCTGTTCGCAGTGACCTCCTGAGGCTGCCGAGACCCCCGACCCGTGCAAGACCGAGAGCCAGGGCCCCGCCGAGCCGAGGCCGCCCGGGCACCCGATTCACCCAGGCCGGGATGGAGCCCGCGGCGAAGGGGCTCCATCTCGGAAGGCTTCCTGGAGGCGCGGAGCCCCAAGCATGAACCCAGCACTCCGTCTGCTTGGCGCTCAGCCAGCTCAGTAGGCCCGCTGTTCTTTTTATAATGATGAATTTCTTACTAATCGCAGGTGTCATCCCTTCGCCTCTCCTGCGGAACCACCTGCGGCTCCTGGTAGCCCGCACAGTTACCGCGAAGCCCTCGGGTCCTGCTCTGGCGCCTGCCTTTCCACGTCTGGTCCCCGCCTCCGCCGGCCGCGAGCGCGGGTGCCGCAGGCTTCAGCGCTACCCCGGACCCCGCGGGGAGCCCGGGCCGCACCCGGCGTCCGGACCCCCCTGGCAGCAAGCCCCCTCCTCTGAACTCGCCGGCAGTTCACCGCTCTCCCTCTCCTCTGGAACATGAAAGTCAATGCCATTTTCGTTTTTTCCCTTCTCGCCTTCCTCCCGGAGCCTCCAAGCCTGGAAGGACCCTTCAGGGCACACAGCACCAACTCCTAACAGCGCCACGGGGAACCCGCCCGAGTTGCACACTTGTTCTGGTCAAGGCTGGTCTCCTCCCTCCTTCCCTCCGTAGAGTCTGTCCCGCGTCGGGCTCCTGCTGTCCTTCCTTCCCACCCAGATACTGG
This sequence comes from Mustela putorius furo, assembly GCF_011764305.1. Taxonomy (NCBI): domain Eukaryota; kingdom Metazoa; phylum Chordata; class Mammalia; order Carnivora; family Mustelidae; genus Mustela; species Mustela putorius. Next base: position 27,579,124 of record NW_025421341.1, read on the forward strand.
GCAGACTCCAACCTTCCCACTGCTTCCCCTTAGCAGCGGAGGCAGGCTCGGGTTTCCAAGAGAAAAATTATTCCCCAAAAGTTATTTTGTTAATCATGACACTTAATTTTTTAAAATCCATTTTAGAAGCTTCGGGTTTCAGCCCTTCCTTGCGTTTGCTGTCTTGCAGGTTTGAAATCCCCAGAGCTACCCCCTAACCCTTTGGCTGTTCTCTCCCTCGTGCCGGAAATCTTCTTCCCCGAAGGGGGTGGGTTTCAATCCGAGCCCCGTAGGTGTGGTTCCTGAGATGATCGCAAGTCCAATGGACATTAAATTGGAGACTGCTAATTTTAGGGGTTACTTGTTTCAGTAGGGTAAGTCTTGGATATGTTACACATAGGAAAGGCACGGCCAGCCTCACTGGGGGTTATTAATTTTCTTAGAGTGACATCATGTGGTAAGGGGAGGACCACCCAGCTTGTCCTTCAAAGTGCTGATACATTGTAAAGCAGATGCGAGAGAGAATGGGAAGGGAGAATTCAAAGGCATTGATTAAGTTGGAATCATGGGATCCTAGCAGTTTCGGACTCTATTTCCCACGCAGTTCCAGAAGCCCCTGGTAATGCTTCCTCCAACCACCCCCCACCTCCCCACGGCCTCCCACCCCCAGCACTCCCTTCCAGACCAGGAGGCTAGAGAGTCCTACCCAACCAAGGTCGACTTTAAAAGGGATGAACCACTGACAACCTGAACGAAAAGGAAGCCACATCACTTACCGTTTGGCTTTCGCGAATGAGCCTCAAGAAATAAATTAGATGTTCTGTTACATGTGGAACATTCAGAAAGTTAAGAAATTTTTACAGAGTATCTCATGATACTCCCTTTAACTAAACAGCCGAAAGCAGCGTTTTCCAAAGAGCACTGTACAGGAATTAGTAGGTGTTAGGTGAATAAAAGGGTTCCAGTCGTCAAGCAGATGTGGATTAAACAAACAACTGGGCTTTAAAAAAGTTAAAGACTTTACAGTGGCACTTCTTAGAGATGGGAATACACTATGTAGCCCTTTAATGTCTTACAGGGGGGAATGGGGCTTGGTTGTGGCAGCCAGTCTCCAGGGTGTGATGGAGAAGCTGGATCTTCCTGCAAGGGTCCCCTGCACTGGGGGCTGGCGTGCAAAACCCAGAGAAAACTGCCCTGAGTGCCTTCTGAGGGCAGGTCCAAAAAAGCACTCAAGCTTCTACTTTGGCCTCTTAGATATATATAATTCTGAATTTGGTTTGCAAGTATTTTAATTAGGATTTTTGCATCCAAATCATACATGTGATTTGCCTATGATTTTCTTTTCTTGTGCTATTCTTACCTACTGTTTGCAACTGAGGTTTTATATTAGCCGTAAAATTAGTTGGCTGACTTCTTTCTTTCTATCTCTCTCTTTCTGAAATCGTTTAATAAGAGAGAATAAATGCTTCTTGAAAGTTTGGTAAGACTCCTCCCACCTATGGAAAATCATCTGGCCTGGTGGGTTTTTTTTTTTTTGAAAGGGTAAAGGAGGCTCTCAGGAGAATCTTTTGATTACTAACTCAATTTCTGGCATAGCTATTGGCTCATTTCTTCTTGGGTCAGTTTTTGAAAAATATACTTTTTTTAGAAAAGAAAATATTTTATCAAAGTTTGAAATGTTCACATGTGGTTTTCAAAATGCCCAGAGAAACTACAGTTCTGTCCTTTCTTTCATTCCTAACAGTGCTTCTATCTGTGTATATGCTTTTACTCTCATAATTTTCTATTGCCTTAATTTAGTGAGAAAAACTGGACTTTGATTTTGGTGATATTATTTCTTCCTTTTACACTTTATTACTTTCTGCTCTGTTCTTGAAAGTTCCCGCCTTCCACTCTCTCTATATTTACTGCTCTTTTGCCAACTTCTTGAGGTTAGTGCTCTACTCATTTGTTTTCAGAACTTCTTCTCCAAAACATATATTTAACATACATCTACAAAATGTGTCTCTAATACCTGTTGTTACCAAATTTCTTATCTTTCCGGTTTTAAGTATACTGCTGTTTTCATTATGACCTATTTTAAAATTAATTCACAAATTATTCAGGAGAGCATTATTGTGTTTCCAAATGTGTGTGCAGATTTTTATTTGTACTTCTTTTTATTATTTATTTATTTTTGCTATCTTTTATTTGTGAGCTCTTGTCTAATTTCAGTATATCCAGAGATTGAGTATGGTCTGTGTTATAAATACATTTAAAATGTGTTTAGACTTCACTGCCTATTATCAACTGTTGAAGATATTTTTGAAAATAATGGTATATCCGACTTAATTTTATTCTTCAATTCTACACCCTGACACTTATAAAGAAATGTAACCAATCAGTGCCTTGTAGGGATATGCTAATATCCTCCAATATGACGATGATAGGCTTGTCCATTCCTTATGTCCAGTTAATTTCTGCCTCCTGGATTTCAAAGCGCTGTTTTTTTTGTATATACAAGCTCATAAGTACCATATACCCCTTTTATTACTGAGTTCTTTCCTTCTTTATCCATATGATGTTTTGCCATAAATTATATTTTGTATGAAATTGATTACTGCCATTCCTAGGGTTATTTTTTTAAGGTTTAATTTTTAAGTAATCTCTATACCCAATGTGGGGCTCGAACTTACAACCCCAAGATCAATAATCTCATGCTCCACTGACTGAGCCAGCCAGAAACCCCAGGGTTATTCTTTTTATTATTTATATGGGTCAGGTTTTACTACCTCTTTAGTTTTAGCTTATCTGGCTGGTTTTATTTTTGTACATACATTCTATCAGACTATGACTAGATTTTTACATTTTGATTTCATCATGTATTCTCTTATTTTTTTTTATAGTGAGTTTATTCCAGGTTCAAATTTTTGGATTATTGATTTAAAAGTACTTGATTTTATTATTAATTAAAAGTACTTGAGGGGCGCCTGGGTGGCTCAGTGGTTAAGCCGCTGCCTTCGGCTCAGGTCATGATCTCAGGATCCTGGGATCGAGTCCCACATCAGGCTCTCTGCTCAGCAGGGAGCCTGCTTCCTCCTCTCTCTCTCTCTGCCTGCCTCTCTACCTACTTGTGATTTCTCTCTGTCAAATAAATAAATAAAGTCTTTAAAAAAAAAAAAAAAAGTACTTGATTTTGATTTATTGATTTAAAAGTATTTAAAAGAGGTAATTTAAAATTACTTCTACTTTCTTGGTTTTTGATGTTCTGTTCACTGTCATTTGTCTTTGTTTCTTTTCTTCCCCCTGTTTTGCATGCTCATGAACCAGGAAAGCTTTCTGTACTCCTCCCTTCATGGTTAGGAAACTAGTGACAGTGTTTTCATTTTTTGACCACTTGTCTTTATTTCCTTAACATACATATTAGACCATACATTTTTCTAATAATCCAAAATGCTCAGTAATTTTTTTTTCTGCAAAGCAATAGCAAAAAAGCCTTCAGCACATTTTAACTTTTGTCAACATTTTCTCTTCAACTTATTGTTATCTAGAATTTGAGTTTTACATTTTTGAAACAAAACAAAAATTAAGAATTTTTTATAGTTAAAAAAATTTGCTTATACTTTGTCAATTTCCCTGCTTCCCCATTTTTTGTATCCATAACATCCCTCTAGGCTCCTTTTTCTTTCTACTGAATGAAGATATTCTTTAATAATTACTTCAGTGCAGGTCTTTGCGTGGCTTTCACTCCGTTCCTACCATTGCATTTCTATCCATTCCCAGTCCCTGAAATAATGTATTTTGTTTTCAATCCATCTTAACAGTTTTTCTTTTTTATGCCTGTCTTTGCTATGGTTTGGAAACAAAGGTGATGAGTTAAGAGGTTAATTTATGGGTCATCTTGACTAGAAATCAGAGTTAATGGCTACTAAGTTCCTGGTCCTCAGAGGGAAGGATCAAAGTAGTTCAAAGCAAGCAATTATGGCAAATGTCCCGAAAAGTTTTTTTTTTTTTTTTTAAACAGGCATATGCAAGTATCAAAAGGTATTTGGCTTTTGTAACTTTTTTTTTCTTTTTTTCTTTTTGGTTTAACACACTGATATTGGAGTGATAATGCTGTGTGCTGACCCCTGGTGGATTCAGCAAGTGCCTATTTACTACAATTTTTGGAGCTGGAATAGATCTTATTTCAGGAGCTACAGACTTCAGAGGTCAGACATCTTATATAAATGTATCAGGTAACCCTGTGTATGAAAATAGATCATGGTGCCAAGTACAGTAAAACTGGAAAACTCACCAAAGGCATATAAATTCAATTTAAAAATGTTAACACACACACACACACAACTCATGAAAGAAACCTGGAGTGAGAGATTGATTGAGCCAGTTTGGCCCAAAGTTCCATATTTAAGTTAACACAGGTTAAACCTCTGTCTTGGGGGAAATAAATTGATAACGAATGCTCTTCCCATGATCCAATCTTACTTCCTCCAAAATACAGCAAATACTCAACAATGCTATAATGGGCTATTTTTGTTAAATCAAGTTATACATTTGTTGACAAGGCTCAATGGGGAAGAATATTCATCTTTAAGTGAATTTCTTGTATCATTCTGTGTTTTAAGTAAAACCATGTTGCATATATTAGTTGAGGCACTGTACAGAGAAACTCATTATTTTAAAACATTAAATGCTATACCAATTTAAATTTCTTTATCTGCTTTTTTATGCAGTCAACTTGAAGCTTAAGAATTTAAAATCAGAAACCAGACTCAAGTTGCTACATTTTTAACTAGAAAGTATGATTTGAGAGAATAAGAGTGAATCATGTAAGAGTGGCAAGAGTAGTGATGTTCTAGAACCAAATACTTTGTCCAAATACTTTGGAAAAATCCAAAATAAATGCCCAAAAGATATTACATGGAAAATAAAATATGCAAATGTTATACAGTGATTCAAAAGTATCTTCATTTAAAAAAATGACCTGTAGATACAAACTCTAATATGTACAAATACCAGGCGCCCAGAACATCTACATATAAATGTAGTGTTTTAAGAAGTTGGCTTCACATTTTTGTGAACCGTAGAAAATCTTGTAGCTATTGTTAAAAGTGAAAATTCCCAGGCCCACTCTGCATTTTCTAATTTCGTGGTATGAGGAAAAGTCCTGATAGTAGGGCTTTTTAGCAAGCATCACTGGTAATTCCAAGAAACTTTGAGAAACACTGCTGAAAGGAAGTATTTGTTCCCCAAATAAAGAAACACCTTTCCTGTTTCTATATTTTTTAAAGGATATGCTTACTCCATAACCAAAATAATGAAAACACAAAATGTAAATTTCAAAATCTTCAGCCTTACCATGTTTTGGATTGTTTTGAATATAATGTTTGCATTTTTTTAAAATGCCACTTAAAATTCTCTTAAATCGGTTTTCTTTTATAGCCTTATCGTTTATTAAAAGATCTAGCAGATTTTTCATCTATTTAAGTACCAGAAATATTTTAGTCTGCATGCTAGAATCTCTTTAAAAAATATGCCAACAAGGAACACTTCTGAACTTATGAAAAATGCTTACTATTCATTTCCCTTAGTGTGTGTGTGTGTGTGTGTGTGTGTGTATAAATATTTTATTTATTTGAGAGAGAGAACAAGTACACACCTAAGAGAACATGATTTGGGGAGGGGCAGAGGGAGAGGGACAAGCAGACCTCTCACTGAGCAGGGAGCACTAGGCCGGATCCCAGGACTCTGGGACTGTGACTTGAACCAAAGGCAGACACCGAACCAACTGAGCCACCCAGGCACTTCCTTGGTGGATTTCCACTGGAATGAGAATAGGTAATAAAATAGAGGAATTACCTGATTTTGAAATTCTCATTGGATATACCCCATGATACTTTGGAAATTAGCATTATACAGACTTCAGGGAAGACTGATCTTTTCCCTCAAACAATGGATGCCAGAATTTTGACACAAACTTTCTCTCCTTAGAGTATCTCCCACACACAGAAGGCTCAGCAAGGCTAACCTTCTGTTGGAGGAATAGAGATGGGAAATCATGAATCACTTGAACTTCACTTACTGCCTGGAGCCTGTTGACTATGAGTAAGACTATAAACATGACATTCTCACGCTACAGCAATGTGAAGTTTGTTAGGTGTCATAGTGCTCACAAAACATACATTAGCTATTGAAGAATGTCATGTTGTAGGGCTTTAGACACTTTAGAAATCATCTAATTCTCTAAAGCCTCAATGACTTCATCTTACAGATCAGGTAAGTGAAACCCAAATTCATAGGAACCTCTAGGTCTCCTTGAGGGCAGGATTAACTCTTATCATCACAAGCCTGGGCATAACCCTTGGGATGTCAAAAGTATTAAATACATCAAGTTAGGATCAATGATGAATCAATTAAATGTTGGATTTTCTAGCTCCCACATCCAATACCAGATCCAGAATGAGACAATTTGACACCAGAGTGACCTTTGGTTCTTCCGACAGGTAAGTGTGGACCCCCGGGGTATTTCAGTTGTTCTAGACAACTGCATATTGGGTCTGTTTTCCTATTTTCTTTTTTTTTTTTTAAGATTTTATTTATTTATTTGACAGACAGAGATCACAAGTAGGCAGAAAGACAGGCAGAGAGAGAGAGGGAAGCAGGCTCCCTGCTGAGCAGAGAGCCCGATGCGGGACTCAATCCCAGGACCCTGAGATCATGACCTAAGCCGAAGGCAGCAGCTTAATCCACTGAGCCACCCAGGCACCCCTGTTTTCCTCTTTTCTTTAGCAACACTGAACAGGATCAGTAACTTTTACTTTTTCCACTATAAAAATGGACAAAAGGCATTGCTGTTTTAATTTTTCTTTTATTACTGGTACTGAGTAACATTTCTCATATTTACTGGGAAATGGTCTTTCGTCTATAAATTTGGAATGTACTTTTTTACTGTGTCCTATCTTTCAATGCTGCTGTTAAGAAATACTGTTCATTCTGATGTTTGGTCTCTGTGTGAAACCTTTTTATCTTCGGAGACATGTATGCTCTTTTCCTTCCCAGCATTCTGAAATTTCATTTCATGATTATGTATTTTGGAGAGGCTCTATTTTGAGCAATTGGTAAGGCCTCCAATCTGAAACCTTGTATATTCAGTGGTTGTGTCACTTATAAGTTATTCCTTTGAGCTTTGCGCAGTGGCAGTATTGTAGCCAATGAGGTTTATCCGAGGCGCGATTATTGCTAATTGGAAGTTATTCCTTTGATCACCTTCCCTTGTCTCTGTTCCCTTCGACATTACATCCTGGGATTCCTCTGGTTTAGATCTCCCTCCTGGGCCAGTCTACACATTATCCTTCTCGCCTGTTTTCTCCCTACTTCTGGAAAATTTCTTCAACTGTATCTTCCAATCCTCCTTCCATTGGGTATTTCAACTTGGTGATGGTATTTTTAATTTCTAAGAAATCCTCTTTACTCTCTAAATGCTCTTTTTCTTAGAGCAACCTGTTCTTACTCTGTAGATACTGCATCTTCTTTTAGCCATCTGAAGAAACTGATGGCTCTTTTCAAAGTACCTTTTCACCATGCCTTCCAAGTAGCATTTTCCCTGTTTGTCTTGGTTTCTCATATTATATGCTTTGCTCTTCAGCTGTTAGAACATGAAACCAAAAAGCAGGTTGGAAACCGTGAGTGCTTGTGTGAGACTTGTCAACCATGGTCTTCACTTTGAGAGAGGCTGGCTGGACCGTTTATTGGGGAAAACCCCTGACATCAATACCTTTGTGTCTTTTCTCTCAGTTGGTACGTTTCTCTGTCTGGAGGAGTCCAGTCTATCCTGCCCTCAGGATGTCAGTCTGGCTGCCAACATTCTTGGAACCCCTTTGGGGAAGAAAGCTAAAGTCTCACACCTGTTGTATCAATCAGCAAAGCAGCCCCACATTCAACTTGTTCTGGTACCTTCTATTTTCTCTGCAGGAAAGCAAACAACTCTAGTCCAGTTTGGGGGGTGGGAGAGAGCCAGTAAAAAGGCTCTGTGGAGACTAGGGAGGGCATTATTGGAGTCCTAATTTCTTAAACATACTAGGAACTGATCCTCTCTGGCTTTTAGCTTCACTTTTTCATCCACTTTTATAGGTTCCTGATATGTCCAGTTCCTGAGACTTTAAAACGTCTGTAGTGTGAATCAGATTGCTTCTTGATTCTCTCTCTTCCAGATTAGTATTTCAAGAAGCTGCTCAGTCAGCTGCCGTTTTCCATCTGCTTTATGATCCTAACACAGGCCATTCCTTTCTCTGCCCTATAGTCTTGAGGAACTGCAAAAATCAAACAAAGAAAAACACATTTACTCTCATTTTTGTAGCATTTCAGGAGGGAGTGAAGGTTAAATATGTGTGTCCAACCTGTATCTTTAACAGTGGTCTTCATTTATTCTCAGATGAACCTGAGAACCAGTTTGTTTTGCTAAAAACGTATCTGTCATTAATCTACTCATTCCCAGCAAGGATCAGACTCTTCATTTTATCCATTACTTCTACTTCATTTTATTTATCAATTAATTTCTAGTTTTATGTTTATTATTTTCTTTTCCTTCTTTTTTGTTTTCTGGTTATTTTTATTATGTGCTTGAATTGAATGCTTTGTCTCTGATTAAATAATAGAAGCATCAAATCCTGAATTTTCTTCAGTGGCCAAATTCTTCAGCTGTTCAATATCTAATATTCCCATTGCTGTTCGATTTTAAGGAGCTTGTAAATTCAATTTTTATTTTCTTGCTGATAGGACTTATTTAGAAGAGCAGTCTTAAGTTTCCAAATGGGATTAATTTTGTTATCTTTTCAATTATTAATGTTTAACCTTGTTTCACTGAACGTGAGAGAAAGTAGAACTATAAAATTTTACTAAGATTATTTTTATATTATGCTGTTTAAAATTTTTTTTTTTTTTGCCTTTAAGCTTTGTAACTCCCTTATGAAAACTCTTCAGTTTTAACTGTCAAGATTATGTAGCATAATGGACATAACGTTTTTTTTTTTAAAGATTTTATTTATTTATTTGACAGAGATCACAAGTAGGCCGAGAGGCAGGCAGAGATAGAAGGGGAAGCAGGCTCCCCACTGAGCAGAAAGCCCAATGTGAGGCCCAATCCCAGGACCCTGGGATCATGACCTGAGCTGAAGGCAGAGGCTTTAACCCACTGAGCCACCCAGGCACCCCTGGACATAATGTTTTAAAAAATATTTACATGGTTTTCCCTTCTGCCTTTCCACACATGTAAGCCCAAGGTGTTCATCTGCCACCAAAGAGATGTTGGAACATGAGAATTACTAAAATTCATTTGTGGAGAAGAAATGTAATGATGAACAAAGAGTTTTCAGTTTCTGACATTTAAATGGCATTTTGCAAGAAGACAATAGGCAAATATGCTTGAAAGTCTGTTGGAAACAAAGACATGTCTAAATTCCTTTGCTTCTACTTAATATATCAAATACTAGGTTGTGACCACAAAGCAGTAATTCTAAAGTTTATAGAAAATACTTTTGTCCACCAGGAGGGATTAGCCAAGAAATTATAACCAGCAAGGTGGCAGATGTTAAGCAGAGAAGTAAAAGAAGAGTCCGTCCGTTCTATTCCTGAGGGGGGACATTTGGAAGAGCAGGACGAAGAGGCCAGGGGGCACTGGGACCTAGGAGAAGGGAGTCAAATGTGTGTCTGATTTTGCTCAGAGCCTTGGCTTCAGGGAAAGATGCTAAGATAGTGATGCCTCCCCCCACCATGGTAGAAGGAGCCTGAGGCTCAGGGTGGCTCTGCTCTAAGGAGGGCGGGCCAGGTGGTTACAAAACAAGAGTGTCTAAATCTGTGGCCTTCATCCTTGTTCATAAGCCAAGGGATGGGGGATGCCCAACTGAGAAGCAGCAGGCAGGGGGCAGGCTCTGGGTGGATTGCTGAGCTAAACTGAAGGGATGAGGGCCCACCAGTCCTCAGGGAACGCTCGGAAAAGGCTTCCTCAGAAATTTGCCAGTGTAGCTCTACACTGCATTTGGCATTTGGTATTGCAACTGAGAATTTAAAAAAAAAAATTTTTTTAAGATTTTATTTATTTGACAGAAAGACTGAGATCACAAGTAGGCAGAGAGGCAGGCGGAGAGAGGGGGAAGCAGGCTCCCCGCTGAGCAGAGAGCCCAATGCTGAGCTCAATCCCAGGACCCTGGGATCATGACCTGAGCCGAAGGCAGAGCCACTGAGCCACCCAGGAGCCCCCAACTGAGAATTTTGATGGGAGTCTGATTCTCTTTCCTTTACAGGCAAACTGTATTTTGTATCTATTTTGGAAAATGCTTATTTTATCCTTAGAAATCAAATATATGTTTTTCAATTTGTTTCCACTTTTTCAATAATCCTGCCAAACATTTGTGAGGCATTCTGAGTCAGAATTCACAGAATCCTTAAACGTGGGGAAATTTTCTTTGGGGATTTATTTTGTTTTCGCTTATCCTCCATCTGCTTGCTGGTTTCCTAGCACTCCTATTCATGAATATGGGGTCTCTTTGGTCTCTCCCTTCTGTCTCATCTCTTCTTTTAGAAATTCCCTTCCTTGGTCTTTTTTGCTTTGCACCCTGGAAGAATTATTTACCCTTCTAAATCATTATTTCCATTTTGGGGAATGTTTTTCCCGTTAGTGCTTCTAAGATGAAACATTTTTGACAATTATTTTTTTTCTTATTTCCAAGAAGTCTTTCTTATTTTTGTAAATAGCCCTTTCTTATGACAAGATTGATTCATTACTGCAATATCTCTGAAATGAGCAAGAAGCCACATGTTTAAATACCGTGGAACTGTCTTCTGCTTTCTGCATTAATTCTGTCGTCTTGGGGTCATCTGCCGACTATTTGGTGCGGCGTCGTATTTTCAAGTGACTGATCCTGCTCCTATTCCCGCTCCGTGTCTCCGTTTTCACCTACGAGGCCGCAGCCCAGTTTTGTTGGAGATAACAGGCTCTGTTAGTATCCATGTTGGTCTGACTGCAGGAGGCCAAAGCTTAGTTACAGGAGGGCTTTGGGGGTGATTTTATTTCCTGGGAGCGAAAGGGGATCCTCCTGAGCTTTGAAGCCTGTGGGGATTATTCTCATTCCACAACACTCCTGGGTACCTGAGCTTCCCCCTGCAGGAGAACTGAGGGCAAACGTGTCCCTCTCATTTGTATCATCTCGGCTGACACCTGTGGCACCAGTACTGTAGATGCCTCCCATCTCTGGTTTTCCTAATGAGAGAGTATTCTCTTTCCACATTAGGTGAGATTCCTGGGTATGGAGACAGGAAAAGGATGGCGATGGAAACAACGTGTGTCTAGGCGGCACTCTTGTTCACAAGTGACTGACCAGGAACAACGGGGGTTGGAAGGGACTGAGGCATACCACCCTCAGTGTAGTATATTATTATATAATCTGCTTTATGCAGTCATAGTTTAGAAAGAGGAAATCCTTGTTTCCCTGACTAGGTAAGAATAATTTCCTACCCAAAGTCCATCAATGCCTGCAAGTTGTTCTGCAGGGGAAAGACACTAGAAAGTAAAACCTCCTAGAATTTGGAGCTATAATGAAATGTAACAGGATGGTGTTCATGAACAAAGAAAAGATTTAAAATCATAAGGAACAAACGTCATCTAACTGGCCATATTTCATGGAAGCATGTGTGGGCTATATTCAAACCCGTACATTCTAGCTAAAGACCTGATGCTACCTGCCTTCAAGACTTACTATAAAGCTATAATAACCAAGGCACCATGATATTGGTGAAAGAACAGACCGACCAATGGAACAGAAGAGAGGACCTAGAAATTGACTCACACAAGCATAGTCAATTGAAAAAGGACTAAAGGCAATTCAATGGAGAAAAGATCATCTTTTCAATAAACAGTACCAGAATTGGACATTGGCATGAAAAAAAAAAAAAGTGAATCTCAATACAGATCTTGCATCTTTCACAAAAATTAACTCAAATGGATAATATACCTAATAATAAAACTCAAAGCTTTAAAACATCTGGAAGATAAAACAGGGGAAATCTATGTGACCTCAGGTTTGGCAGTGAACTTTTAGATTCAACAGCAAAAGCTTGATCCATGAGAAAAAAATAAACAAAAAACTGGTAAGTTGGACTTCACCAAATGTTAAGCTTTTGCTCTGCAACACATGGTTAAAAGGAATGAAAAGACAAGCTGCAAACTAGGAGAAAGTATTTGCAAAACACCTATCTAATGAAGGACTTTTATCCAAAACACACAATGAACTCTGAAAACCGAGGAGTAAGAAAAAGTCCAGATGAGAATATGAAAAGATCCTTCTCCTTATATGTCACCAGGGAACTGAAAGTTAAAATTCATCATGAGATATGACCACACATCTTTTGGATGACTGAAATCCAAACACTCACAAGAACAAATGTGTGCAAGGGTGTGAAGCAGCAAGAATGCTCATTGCTGGTGGGAATGCAAAATGGTGCAGTCTCTGCGGGAGACAGTTTGACAGATTCTTAACATAGCCTTAAGATATGATCCAGAAATCCTTGGTGTTTACCCAAAAGAGTTGAAAACTTCTGTCCACTCAAAACCTGTATGCTAATGTTTATAGCAGTTTTATACATAGTTGGGAAAAGCTGGAAGCAACTAAGATGTCCTTTAATAGGGGAATGGATAAACAAACTGGGGTACATCCATAAAATGGAATATTATTCAGTGGTAAAAATAAGTTAGTTACCAAGTCATGAAAGGACATGGAAGAAACTTAAACACATATTGCTAAGTGAATAAAGCCAGTCGGAAATGACCACCTGCTATACGAGTCCAACTGTATGACTTTTTTTGGAAAAGGTAAATCTATAGAAAGAGTAAAAAACAAACAAACAAAACAAACAAACAAACAAACAAACAGTGGCTCTCAGAAGTTTGAGGGAAATGGGAGTGATGAATACATGAAACCCAGGGGATTTTTTATGGTAGTGAAACTATTCTGTAGGATACTGGAATGGTAGATGCCTACTATTAGGCATTTGTCAAAACCACACACACACACACACACACACACACACACACACACACCCCAGAATGGATCCCAATGTAAAATGCAGCTGTTAATAATGATATATCCATATTGGTTCATTAATGGTAACAAATGCAACACACTCATGCACTAATGCAAAACATTAATAGTCAGGGAACAGTAAGCAGAGAAGAAAGGATATGTGGAAACTCTCTGAACTTTCTGTTACATTTTTTATAGAACTGTGAAAAAGTCTATTAATTAATATAAAACAAAAATGTACCTTCCTCCTCATTCCCTACCCTTCAAATTCTTCCAAGTGAAAACATTAAAATGAAATACTGAAGGAGCAAGAAAGAACACAGAAGTCTCTCTGGATGTATTGGCTGTCTCTTCAGTAATGGTTGCACTCCCAGCATGGCTAAGTATTCGTGTGATTTGTCTTGCCTCTTCATTTGGACCGTGTGTTTTTTAAGGTATTTCATTAGGTATCTTGCAGGTACTAGAATCTTGATAGCTACTAGTTAAATCAACTTAATCTTACACCAGTTCTCCAAATTACTTTTGGTATCTCAAGTCCAAAGATGATACATTAGCAAATACACTGCCATCAGCATGGAAAGAATTAAGACATACCATTATTCTGTTAGCCTTAACTTCACATGAGTTTTCTACTGGCAAACCAACTTTCTTCAAGTGAATTGTTCAGTCCGATGAAAGGATGGCCTTTTGCTAACCAGAAATAATGTTTTCTATTGTGAAGTGACAGAAGAAAAGGAACTGGTCAATGCCACAAAAAAACAAAGGGGATGGGACACCTGGGTGGCTCAGTGGGTTAAGCCTCTGCCTTTAGCTCAGGTCATGATCTCAGGGTCCTGGGATCGAGCCCCACATCAGGCTCTGTGTCCAGTGGGAAGCCTGCTTCTCCCTCTGCCTGCCACTCCCCCTGCTTGAGCTCTCTCTGACAAAGAAATAAACTCTTTAAAAACAAAACAAAACAAGAACAAATGGGATCCACATGTTCCTCTGAGTTTTCACTTACCAATGCTCATCACACAACTGCAGAGATCTTTAAATTCCATGGGCTTCTAACTATAAGGAAAATAAATACTGATTATTTAACTAATTATAACGTTTATTTTGAAGAACAAGATAAAATGGTTTACTTGGTATAACAGGCTGAATAATGCCTCCCCACCCCACCCCAAGATGTCCACACCCTAATCTCAGGAACCTGTGGATATATTATTTTATAGGGCAAAAGGGACTTCACAGATACAATTAAGTTAAAAATCTTGAGAGGGAAGATCATCCTGAGTCATCAGGGTAGGACTGATGTGATTACAGGGTCCTTGTAAGCAGGGGCTCAGAGTCTAGGATAAGGGGGTGTGACTGACAGAGGCATTGGGGAAGGAGGAGAAAGTTTTGAGGATATTCCAGGCTGGCCTTGAAAATGGAAGACCAGGAGCCTCTCCCAAGGAATGTAGGAATTTCAAAGAATGCCGAGGAAGGCAGACATCCTTCAGAAGCTAGTGAAGGCAAAGAAATGGGTTCTCTCCCATAGTGCATACAAGGCCACAACCTTGCTGGTATATTGACTTTATACCAGTGACACTGATTTTGGATCCTGACTTCCAGAACTAAGATAATAAATTTAAGCCACTATTTCCAGGTAATTTATTAAAGCAGCCACAGGAATCTCGTACACCCATGGAGACAGATTCCATCTTGTAGAAGTTTTCATTATGGAACAAGTATATTTGAAATGAAAAACAAAAAACAAAACAAAACAAAAAAACCCCAGAAGGATTTGTATGTGTTTGTGTGTGTGTATACATGAAAATATGTCCAGTCAACCCAGGGACTCCAGGAAATTGAAACTCTGCTGGGAAAGGACTAGTAGATATCCAGGAGTCTTGGATTCTATATTGGGAAACAACTCATACCAAACTAAAAGGAGTGATTTATAATGACTGGACTTAGATTAAAATCAAGAAAAATACAAATATTTGTGACTCTTTGCAGATGAGATTTTTAAAGAAAAATGCCAATCAGTGGAAGAATTAAATGTGGCTGAGATGTCCAATCCCATGAGCTGGAGACGGGAGACTGTATTTGGAAGTTGCCCCCTTTACACCGTAGTAAAGTCTTGATTTCATTTCTGAATGATGAGAATGGACATATCCAGCCTGCAGAAGATGTTTTTTAAGGGACCTCACTTTTTTTTTTTTTAGGATTTTATTTATTTATTTATTAAGGATTTTATTTATTTATTTGACAGACAGAGATCACAGGTAGGCAGAGGCAGGCAGAGAGAGAGGAGGAAGCAGGTTCCCTGCTGAGCAGAGAGCCTGAGACAGGGCTCGATCCCAGGACCCTGAGACCATGACCTGAACTGAAGGCAGAGGCTTCAACCCACTGAGCCACCCAGGTGCCCCCAGGACTTTATTTACTTGAGAGAGGGAGAGAGCACAAGCAGGCAGAGGGGCAGAGGGAGAGGAAGAAACAGACTTCCCATTGAGCAGGGAGCCTGACACAGGGCTTGATCCCAGGACCCTGGGATCATGACCTGAGCTAAAAGTAGACCAACTGACCAACAGAGCCACCCAGGCACCTGAGGAGCTCACTCCCTTAAAAGACACCAATTTCTTCTTCCAGTTGGAGACAAAAGAAATATACATTATCTCAAGTTCAGCAGGTAGGAGACAGGAGAAGAGCAGCAAGGGAATGTTGAGGTGTCGAAACTATATGGGGAGGATTAAACCAGATGTGTAGCAGGAACAATCAGGAACCTCATAAGATGGAGAGACACATCTGACTCAGAAAAGGATTGAAGGATCCAAGCTGGAGCCAGGCTGGGGTGAACCCAACACACTCATTCAAGTAGGGCCCTACCTGCAGGTGACAAGGTACTTCCAGACACCAGCAGATTTGGAACTAATTTTCTTGGTTCTGCTTCACGTATATTATATGGCCACACCTTGAGAAGACAAAGGTCATTGGTGAAGGGTTTTGCTGCAGAGGAGGGAGGCAGAAGTTTGGATGGAAAAGCAGGATTCATTTTCAAAAGAGCAAACATATAAAGGAGAGATTCTCTAAACATTAAGAGCTTGATTTGCTGGCATTGATTTTCACAAAATAAAGGTAAGCACATGAATAATTAATAAGACACATACTATACATTTAGCTCATCAGAAAGTGCTTTTTATGATAAAAATTAAAAAGATGAATGTGGGTTAATCGTTTTTCCAAATATAAGTTGGCACACCATTAGAGACAAGGAGCATGCAAATGGTAGAGTGTGAATGTCAGAATCTTTAGAGTAATAAAGTGTTTGGGGAAATGAGAACTCAAGGTGTGAAAGGAGAGAGACTTTGCTGAAGATTAACACAGTAAAACTATCTTACTTAATCTCCTTACTGATTATTTTTATAGTGAGTAGAATTGCCATTCAAAATGCCTCCTTGCTGATTATGTTTTAATTTGTTTCAAAGTAGTTTTGAATACCTTCCTGGAAGAGGAATTATGCAAGAGTTCACAATGATCTACAACTAAACTATATCTAAAATGGGAATCTTTCATTTTTTATACAGCTGTCAACTGTCAAAATGCTGGTTTTTATCTAAAAGCATTAGACCAGAGTGAAAGTGAACTTATGGCCAAGTTAGGAATGCCTGAATTTAACTACAATAGCCAAAGGACTATGTGTGTAGAACAATCTAATTTGTCTGGCATACATGCGAGGAGTCAGACATTCACACTCTGGATTTTGCCTTCCCAGGAAAGAGCACTACCGTCCACCTCCTTGTCCAAGCCCTTAAAGTTTTATCTACCAGGGTTCCAGGCTTGGCTTCCATCGTCAGTCAGGAAGATTGCGGGATCTCCCTCAAAAACACATCATCAATCTACCTCATCATGGGAGTTCAAAAGCCGCCATCATCTTTTCAAGTAAATACTATAAAACCCTTGAAATCAGGATCTTGTCCCTCATTTACCACACTACTGTTTAAATGACTACTTAAACTTTCAATCTGTCCATCCTCTGATTAAAATTCTCCATTGGCTTCTCACTGGATTACATTTAAACCTCAAGCCGGTGGTGCCCGGGTGGCTCACTCATTAAGGGTCTGCTTTCTGCTCAGGTCATGATCCCAGGGTCCTGGGTTAGAGTCCCACATTGGGCTCCCTACTTGGTAGGAAGCCTGCTTCTCCTCCCCTTCGCCCCACTTGTGTTTCCCCTCCTGCTGTCTCTCTCTCTGTCAAATAAATAAAATCTTTAAAAAATAAAATAAAAAATAAAGAAAATGCAAGCCAAACTCTATCAAAGGCTGCAAGATGTTGAATTAGTCCTTTACCTATTGTATTTTGAGAAATTAGCTTTATTGAAGCACAATTTATATACAATAAAATTAACCAGTTTTAAGGGTACAATTCAATGAACTCTGACAAATACACTCATGATATAGAATACCTAAAATTCCCTTCTGGTTCCTTACAGTTAATCTCTTCCCCCAATCCCCTGGCAATTTTTTTTTCCCCTGGAAAGAGCTAGATAGTAAATAATTTAGATTTTGCACTCCAAAGAGTTCCTATCACAACTATTCAAAAGCAGCCATAATACAGAAATGGCAATACATAAATGAGCATCGCTATGTTCCAATAAAAATTTTTAAAGAACTATTTACTTGAGATACTTAAAAGAGAGAACGCACATGTGTGCACATGGAGGAGGGGCAGAGGCAGAGGGAGAGAGAGAATCTCAAGCAGTCTCCCCACTGAGTGGGGAGCCTGACATGGGGCTGGGTCCCAGGACCCTGAGAGCATAGCCTGAGCCAAAGTTAGAGTCAAACGCTTAACCAACTGAGCCACTCAGATGCCCCTCCCATTAAAATTTTATTTACAAAATAGGCATCAGGCCAGCTTTGGCCCACAAGTGAGTGTATTCTGACCACTGACCTATAGTTAAAAGATTTTGAAAAACGTTGATTATTTCTTAAATACGTTTCAGTCTTTGTCTCCTTAGTCCTCCTACTGGGACTTCAATTACACATAATTTAGATCATTTCATCTCTCTCTCTCAACATTCCATTAGAGTCTTTTTTACATCCTCTATTTCTCTCTTCTTTATGATCTTGTTTTTCTCTCCTTTCTGAATATGTGGACTGTATTTATAAGAGGTGCTAGTTGCATAATCACCATTTTATGGGTCTGTTTCTTTTATTTTTTCTCCTGATAATGGGTCATACTTCACTTACTTGCATGTCTAGTAATTTTTTAAAAAAGAATTTCTTTTTAAGCAATCTCTACACCCAATGTGGGGCTTGATTTTACAACCCTGAGATCAAGAGTCACCTGTTCCACCGACTGAGCCAGGCAGACCCCTTCTAATAATTTTTTTGTTGTTGTTGGATGCTAGATGTTGTGAATTTTATGTATTGATTGCAGGTTTTGTTGTATTCTTTTACATACTGGTTCATAGTTAAAGTATTTGGACTCAGTTGGAGTCTTCTGAGGTTTG
Source organism: Mustela putorius furo (assembly GCF_011764305.1). Taxonomy (NCBI): domain Eukaryota; kingdom Metazoa; phylum Chordata; class Mammalia; order Carnivora; family Mustelidae; genus Mustela; species Mustela putorius. The sequence continues at coordinate 27,597,631 of NW_025421341.1, forward strand.
CTTTTGATCCTTGTTGTTGTAGGTCTAGAGCAGCCTTTAGTCTACAGCTAATTTTGCTTCACTACTAAGTTGACACCCTTCTGAGGATTCTATTCAATGCCTTGTGTTTTGTAAGATTTTTGTAAGACTGGCTAATAGGGGCATAAATGACACCCAATACCATTTGGGCTCTGAGACTCTTCTGCCTTCTCCTTTCTTGTGGATCTTTCCTTGGCTTTGGGTAATTTCCTCTCCTGAATGCTGAACTCAACCCTTAGCCAAAGACTGGAGAAGTCACCTCTGCAGGTGTCCTGCACTGTTTCCAGGTGCAGTCCTCTCTTCTTGGGACTATGATCCACAAATTCCATCCATACTTTGACCACCCTAAACTCTGATATCAGATTTTTCAACTTAGAAAGACTTCCGGGGTCCAGGTTCCTCCCTCCCTGCACTTAAGCCTGGGAACAGTCTTCCCATAATAACGTAGTGCAATCATAGGGATCGCCTTCTTTTTCCCCTTCTCTCAAGGACCAAAGTAAAAGGACCTTTTCTCAAGGACCACAAGCAAGTTGTCCAAAATCTCAAAACCACTGTTCTTTTTTTAAAAATTTATTTTTAATTTTTTTTATAAACATATAATGTATTTTTATCCCCAGAGGTACAGGTCTGTGAATCACCAGGTTTCCACATTTCACTGCACTCACCGTAGCACATACCCTTCCCAATGTCCATAACCCAGCCACCCTCTCCCGACCCTCTCCCCCCAGTAACCCTGTTTGTTTTGTGAGGTTAAGAGTCACTTATGATTTGTCTCCCTCCCGATCCCATCTTCTTTCATTTATTCTTTTCCTACCCCCAAACCTCCCATGTTGCATCTCCACTTCCTCATATCAAGGAGATCAGATGATAGTTGTCTTTCTCTGATTGTCTTATTTTGCTAAGCATGATACCTTCTAGTTCCATTCACATCGTTGCAAATGGCAAGATTTCATTTCTTTGGATGGTTGCATAGTATTCCATTGTATATATACCACATCTTCTTTATCCATTCATCTGTTGAAAATCAGTTTTATATATAGTTTGTCCAGTTCTCTAATTGCTTAGAGCTGGAGTATAAATCTCACCCTTGTTGCTCCATCATGACAGAAACTAGAACTCCCCTTGCATTTCTTTTTATCTTATCTTCTACTTCTTTCCCAGATTCCACACTGTGCTTGCAGTCTTGTTCTCTTTTTGCCCCTTGAATCCACAAAACTCCTATATGTCACACCCTCTATCCAGAATGCTTTCTGTGCAGATTTTTGTTCACCGCTGTCCACAGTTAGGTCTTAGCTCAAATGCTCAAATTGCTTTGGGGAGGGTTTTTCTAAATCCTTATACCATTGCAAAGTAACTCCCTACTGTTCCTGGCACTCAATTTCCTTCATTGTGCATATCATTCTGAAAACACCCTAATTTATTACTTGGTCTCTCACCAAAATGGAAGCTTCATGATGACAAGCTTTTTGCTTCCCTATTTTACTACCATATCCCAGCTCTTAGACTAACACCTGCAACACAATAGATGCTCAATAAATATTACTTGATATATACAATACTGAGGACATCTCAATATTCTATGCTCTCTATACAATAGCTGATGTCTCTGATCATTTGAAAAGTTAATTTTTATAAAAACTGTATTATATAAAGCCCCAAAGTTAACAGAACAAATTAACTAAATAGTGATTTGCAAGCAAATTTAGATATTTAGATTTAGGTGGAAGATCTGTCAAGGGCATCTCAAAGGCAGTGTTGCCTTGGGTGACAGGTTGGTAGATAGACTCTTTAGAGTCCTTCTAATGTTTCCAATTTTGTGAAGGCTGCTAGTGATCTTCATGTTGCTACATCCTGAGTTTCACGCTCAGCTCTCATTATACGTGACTAACTAGCAGTTTCTGACATAGCTGATAACCACCTTCTTTGTAAATGTGTTCTTTGCTTGGCTCTAGTGATACGCCATGTTCTTTTTTTTTTTTTTTTTTTTTTTAGTTTATTTAATTGACAGAGAAATCACAAGTAGGCAGAAGTAGGCAGAGAGGCAGGCAGAGAGAAAGGGAGAGGCAGGCTCCCTGCTGAGCAGAGAGCCCTATGTGGGGCTCGATCCCAAGACGCCAGGATCATGACCCGAGCTAAAGGCAGAGGCTCAACCCACCGAGCCACCCAGGCGTCCCATACGCCATGTTCTTTTTTATTTTCCTCCTTCCTTGGCCATTTGGCTTACTCCGTCTCACCTTAGTCCCTCTTCCAAACCTCTTAACAGTGGGGTGCTCCAGACCTCAAATCCCTCAACCTCTTCTTCTGTTTACTATCAACTCCTCTTGTCAGTTTGGGCCCACTCAGGTGATGGATACCACACGTAACTTAAATGAAGGAAGTTTAAAATAAGGAATTAGTAAGCCATTTTGGAAAACTAATTGTGCAGATTTCAAGATAACTGTAAGGGGCGGTGTAAGCCAAGAGAGAGTGCTTGAAGAAGGACAGGCTCAGAAGGGGGTTCAGCCCTCCCTGAAGAAACTGCAGCCCAGTGGAAGGAGAAATTTGTTGGTTCACTGTTACCGTGCAAGCAGGAACAAGCCTCTGGGAGGCAGGTGAGCCGAGGCTGACAGGCATGTGTGCATTGGGCGTTGGGTGTCTGTGTCGGGAAGGCCATGGGAAACAAATCCCCAGGTGGGTATGAGCAGAGGCTGATGATGGGATAACAGGGGATTGGTCCAACAAAGGAGACTGGATGTGCAGAGGGGATTGAGGCACCACTGCAAGGCACTGCTGCAACCGGGAGTTCGAAAGGCCTGGCTCTGCTGGGATCTTGTACCCCTCTGTGCCAGACTCAGCCCAGATGCCTGGACTGCTGTAAGGGAGGGTAGTCTTGCCTCCCAGCATGTATGGGGGGGGGGCTGAGGGGAGAAGTGAGGGAGCAGTGGTTGGTGCTGTAGGGTATAGGCCCATACTGCTTGGGGGTTGCAGCCAAATTGCCATGACTGGGTCAAGGGCTTAAGAAAGCACTGGGGCAAGAGTGGGGCAGCCAAATGCTGGGAAGAGCTAGACCCCGGATACCAAGGGGTGGGAAAAACATGCAAGTGGGGCACTGGATGAAAAAAACAAAAAGTGCCCTCTCAAAACCTGGTGGGTGAACATCAGGCCCAGGACAAGAAACCATTCCTCTTGTGATGCCTCACTAGTACCTTCTACTGCAAAACTTAACACTGTGTCACCTGGTAAAGGAAAACCATTAAAGGACTCAGATCCACTGGCACAGATGGAAGGGTGTGCCGATAACTGACCACATCCTTGGTGAGTTCCTCCAGTTTGATGGCTATAAATACCATCTACATATTAACAACTCTGGAATTTGTATTTCCAGCCTACTCTCCTGCTCTAAACCCTGAATGTGCACAGCCAACTCCTAGTTGATGTCACACTTGGTTGTCTACCAGAAACTGTAACTTAAAAGGCTCTAAAGTGACCACAGCTCACCCCTTCCTCAAAACAAAATGACCAGTGTTGCTATGAACCTAAAAATGACTATCTCCCCCTACCCCCAAATACAGTCAAAAACCAAAAAAAGGAAGTGAGGGGAACGGGAAAGGAAAACTACCCCAATCACCTTTACCCCCAACTAGGGAATGGCAATACTATCTCATCAGTTCCTCAGACCCAGTGCTCTGGTGACAGTTCTTTCTCAGAGCCCACATCGTATTCCTCAGTTCTATGTGTGAAATACATGCAGGATCTAATCACTTGTCAGCACAGCCATGCCCATCACCTGGGTCCAAGCTCTCATTGTCTTCACCTTGAGACTGTTGCAATAGCTATAAAACAGCGAACTGGAGCCATCTTTTTCTAAAGCCTGAGTGAGATTTGTGTCATGGCCGTGCTGATTCCCCTGCAACAGTTCTCCAATTTCTTCCAGTAACAACCAGTCTTTAAAGGCCTGCAAAGCCCTCCAGGTTCCTGCCCCCTAGTAACCCCCCCCCCCCAATTTCCTACTTCTCTCCCCCTCCTCCACTCTGCACCAGTGACATCAGCCTCCTCCCTGTTGATCGAACATTCTAGGCAGGTCTTTGACCTGTCCTATTTCTCTGCCTGGAACTTTTCTTCCTTGACAGTGGCATGGCTTGCCTGCTCCTTCACTTCCTTCAGGGCGTATCTAGCTCAGACACAACCTTCTGAAGGCGGCTGCCCTCATCATCCTATTTAGAATTATAATGTGACCTCCCCTCGACCATGGCACTCCTCATTTCCTTGAGCTGCTTTACTTTTTCTCACAGCCCATACATTTTGCACACTATATAATTTAGCATGATTGACAATTCTCCCCAGTGTACTCCTCTTTAGGGCAAAGCCTTTTGTCTGTTTTGTTCACTGTTGAGTCTCCAGTGTCTAAAACTCTATATGGTACATAGATGTATAGATAAATACATATGAAAATACATCTTAAATATGGCTAAACACGTAAAAATACACAATAAATGGTTACACAAATGAATTCTATGAAAAAAATGTCATTTAATATAGTGTGAACATATTTCATGACATTTACATTCTTTAAATGGAGTAGGTTATACATGAAAACACTATGTAGCACATGGGGAATCTGCATTTAGTAATGACATCCCAATTCCACCTGGGGATGAATGGGACATCCCACCACTAATACCTGTAACTTTTAAAAAGAACCTGTGTATTTCACAAATTGCTTGCGCCACACTCTGTCTTGAGTGAATTAAAGAACGAATCAGAATTCTTTGTAGGATTTAGTCTTGTCACCCTATCCTCCATGGTCCCTTTTCAATGTCTTCACTCGTTTCTAAAGAAGTTTTCTTAGTAAACCTCGAATGACGGAAATTTGAAGAATCAGAACTCAGGATAGATGGCAATTTCACACTACACCATTACATGCCATTATTCTGGAGGTTGGATTTCCCCTACACTTCAGAACCCAAACCGCAATTTCCTTCCAACATCTAGGCAAACTCTTACAAAGCCAGTCCCTCTCCTCCTCCCCACCTTGTTTTAGCCTCATTCACTCCTAGACAGCAAATGTGCTCTGTAGTTCTTTTGCTTCTTCTCTAGTATAGGGGAAGCAAGGAGGCTGTCAGAGCGGGGAAGCAAGGGGGCTGTCAGAGGTAGGTACCCTAAAAAAGGAGGCAACTCACAACCAGACTGGGAGGGAAGCCAGACAACCCAAAGGCACAGAACTTGAACTACCGCAATTGATGCCCACGGACCCAGAGTTGTTAGAGACAGATCAGGTTATGTATGCACCCACCTCTTTTCAAAAAGCTGTAGACGTGTATCAGTTGCAGAAAGCTGACATCTGAAATTATAAAAAGAATATAAATTATGTAAATCTCTGGTTATACTAAATACCACATTTCCATATATATGTAGACATCTTTATCTATTTCTAGTGGTTTTTTTTTTTTGGGTTTTTGTTGTTGTTGTTGGTGTTGTTTACCGAAGAGGGGAGTTATTTACATTGTTATATCTGACAATGACACACTTAACCATGGGGAATTAACTTATAAATACAACTTTATTTCTTAGTGAACAAATTTCCTAAAGAGTTCCATCTATGTAGGCTCACATGTACCTGTATATTTTTGCCTAACATAGAATTTTGTTAATATTTAATAATACACTGTTTCTTAGCAAAGGTAGTGAAATAAATAGAACAAGTTTAACTGATTTTTTTATTAACTGGTTTCCCACTTGATAAACTATATACCTAGTAATTTAGAACAGAAATGATCAATCTACCTATCAGCTATGTACTATTCCAAAGATCTGATGTCACTCACCATGCATACACAACTGTGCACCCATGTGCACACATATACCCATATCCATACGCACACAAACATGTGCAGACCATTTGCACAAAACTGGATTTCAACAACGTGATTGGATTGTAACTGTTTTAGTAAACTCACTTTTTGGTCCTATTCATTACCAAAAAAAGAAGTAGAAAAAAAAATGGGCCTTTTAAGGAAGGGCTGCAGGAAGTAATTTAGATAAACATTATATTTCAAGAGGTTAAACTAGCTCAAAAGAGAGGGAAGAATATTATGAACGAGTTTAGTTTATAAATCCAAGTTTCTAGACCATAAATTCAGTTGATTATAGCACGATGTATTTAACAAGGCTAATGCAACAGCTTGGGTTAATATGTAGATCTACTAACTATATAGAAGGGGCTATGCTGTTGTTATTAGTGGGCTGGAATGAAGTTAGCATTTGAGAACTAAGTAACAGGCAGGTAAGAGCCGTTACAGTGAGAGCATGTCACCAGCTAGTCCTTTGGTAAATTCAAGCTCCAAATCTTCTAAGAGAAGCTACAGAGGAAAAATCTCCCTTGGGAGCAGTAATGCTGTTTGTCATCCAGACTACCACTGAATTCATAGTTGAGGCCAATGGAGAAGTAAAAGTTATAAAGACAAGTGAACATTGATCAGCTGTGTATCCAGCACTTTGGTTGAAACAGCAGTAATTGTGGCCAGGGTACTAAGCACAACAGCAATAGCGAGGACTCTCCAAAGTGCACCTTCAGGGACCACAGTAAAAGCTAGAAGGGGGCCCTCCCTCTTTTACCAACCTTGAGAATGAGGTTTGCCTGGGGATGAGCTTGTGGGTCTCCTTACACACTTAGCTCTTACTTACTCTACACACCAAACTGATGGAACGACATTTTAAGAATCGTTTCAAGACTCTCAACTTTTTCAAGATTGAGAAAAAACAATTAAAAACATGTATTTTACTAAATTACTAGTACATAAGAGAATATGGATGATTCTATAAAGCTCATTACTGAGAAATAATCCAAAAGTCAGATTTGGCTATTAGGGAATTGGGAGTATCATGTTCTTAAGGGAGTCCCCTCATGTCAAATTATGTGGATGACTGTCAAACAAAAGCCTAAATTTCACTGGAAACACTTCATACCATTTGGATCACACGATAATAGCGGAGACTATGGCTTATACTTTATGATCTCACAAAGTCGGCAGCAAAAACATACCAATTTTTGTTACCCAGATCTCATTAAACTGCTTCACAACCAGTGGTTCTTAGACTAGTGGCATAAAGGTAACTGAACTTTGAATACCTGGGTTTCTGGATTCAGTTACTCTCCATGGGAATGCCTGATTATAACTGTAAGACCACAGGTTACTCTTTGACTATGAGGGCATGATTACTGACTCCTCCTCCCTGCACCACCCCACTCTTCCCCCTCCCCCGCCCATTTAAGAGAATCCACTAATGACAACTGGTGGGTTGTGATTAATACTGTTATCTGATTAATACTAATTGGCCCACATTGGAATCAAAATTCTTGATCAACATGTTGTTTAACCAGCTGAGGTGTACTAAATACATGTAAGGGGCTAAAGAAAACCTCACAACTTGTATATCAAATGAACATTCTCTTAGTCATATCAGGAATTTATATGCTTTAATGACTACCATCAAAAGCAATGGTTCCCAAATTTAGCTGAACAAAAGAAGCACCTCAGACTTTCTAAGTCAAAATCTACAAGACGTATTAGTTTTGTTTTAAAGCTTCCCTAGAAAACCCTGGTGTGCAGTTAGGTTTTAAAATACCAGTGCCACTTGCTGATCTGCTTTGGGAATATTTTTTTTTTTAATTAACATTCTGTAGTATGCTTGTATAACCTTAATGACTACAAACCTCCAGTTCTTTGGGAATGGATTACATTATTTTTTAATTAGCCCAAGTCAGTTTGGTGAATATGGATGCCTTATTACAAATTTGGATAATACCAATTTTTGTTAAAAAAAAGCATTGAGAATATGTAGGAGTACTGCAAAATGGGTTTGCAGACAAACAAGAGAGCATGCGTGAACATAGTGTGCCTTCGTTTTCTTAACTTTGAAGGCCATTCCACTTCCTTTTCCTTCTTCGTTTAGCTGGATTCCATGCCCTTCTGCTAAGTTTTCTGTCACTTTTGGCCTACAAACCCATTCCATTTAAAAACTGGACTAGTGGTTATTTTTTAATAGAGGACAGTATCAATATGGGAAATAAAATTTAGGATGAATTCTACAGATACTGATATTGGACATCAGTTATATAAATTTTATAAATGCAGTAATTTGAATATACCATATATACCAATACACACAGCTAGTATTACCAATTTCTCTCTTGTGCACAATCTATAAGTTTTACAATATCAGATTCTCCAAGGAATACTTTCTAATAAATCAAAAGAAACTTCCACCAAAATACACACAAAAAAATCTACCCTCAGACTCAAATTCAATTTATAAAATTCTGTCTACACTTAACCAAAATCAAGTCAGTCACTGGGGACACGTTAACACTCACTACAAGAATAGGGTTTGGAATCAGACAGATTTAGGCCCAAATCCCCACACCCTAGTTAACTATTCATAGGCTCTTGAATAAGTTTTTGTATCATTAAGTCTGAGTTTTTTCATAGGATGTTGTGAAAGTCAAGAGGGCTTTAAAATCAGCATTAAATATCATCTGAACAACTGAGTGGTTGGTCTACATTTTCCACTTTTTACCTAGTTGCAAACCAAAGACCAAATTATTAATGAAAGTAAAAAACACAATTCTTACACCATATTATTTGTCATACCTCCAATAACGCAGTACACATCTTAACTTCTGAAGCTGAATCCTTTAAAACTTCCTGCTAAGACACTTGGTGATCATGAAGTGCATTCGTCTGATACTTCCAGAGCGCCTACAACCACCACATGCCAGGCATTGTGCTGAGGCACTGAAGAAGTACAACTGCAGAAAAGAATTTTGAGACTTCAAATTTTAATTTTCCCACACTGCAAGAATTGAGTATAGTTTTGTGTTATTTGAACTGTACTGTTATCCAACTATTCAAATTTAACAATTTGTTATTAAAAAATATGCAAGATTGTTTTGAGCTCCTCCCATAAAATTACAAGGCCATGTCTGCTCCACTCATTCATTGGAGGATCAATTAAGGCCCTAGTATGAGGATCAGACACTTAAGTGACACCATTGCGAATTTGCTATCCCTAAAATCACCAAGGACTTTTCAAGACTTTCCAGCTATTCAGGTTCTCCTGAGGGCTAGCTTCATGATCCATCTCTGCACCGTTCCCTGTTAGATTCACTGTCACTATTCCGTCTCCTCAAACTTCTAGCTAGATAATGGATTTGGTACAAGGCATGCAAAGGAGAAAATGTCTTTTAGAATTCAAGATTTGAATTTAAGTTCCATTTTAAGCATCTCTCCATGCAACCCACTCAAGTATGTAAAACTTGCACTAAGCTTCCAGAATAGCAGGGATTGCCTTCCATTTCCTTTCCTACCCAAAACTGATGACCAGTAAGATGAAGTATCTAAAGTTTCCATACCAAGATGCGTGGTGTACTAAGTTTAGTTTGTTAAGTAAGAGTAATTTTGCCATATCCTCGAACTTTCCTTCCTGTGAATGAGGTATGGAGTAAAATAATGAATTTATAAACAGAAAGTCACATCAAGTGACACCATCTCAGGTGTTAGAACAGAGTATCAAATGCAGGCCCAACCAGCTTGGCTGTGCCCTTTCCTAGCAGTACCCTTAGGCAACATTGACATAATCGACAATTTCCATCTTATAAAGCTCATGTGAGGACTAATTAATGCACATGAAACACTCAGAACAATGTCTGGCACGTGGTAATAAGGACATAAATGTTGTTATTAACTATTTGCTTAACACTTTTATTTATCCCTGCTTTGGGGAATAGAAATAATTCATAATAATTTTGCTAACCTGAAATGTTTTAATGTTCATATCCATGGAATACAAAATACCTATTTACTATATGCACCATATAGTAAAATATATGATCTTCAATCTTCATTATCTAACAGTTTTCCTCCCCAAGTGGAGACAAACTAATAGCAGTAAAAGATAGCTTATATAAAATTAGGCTATAAAAATTGAGTCTCAAGTTACAGTAGATAGGCAAAAATAAAACCTGTGTACTACTCAGCTATTCAAAATAAGTATCTAAAAATGTAACAAAAATAGCATCATCTGGATTTAACATTTTGAAATTATTTTCCAAATTGAGGAACTAAATAATACTTAGAAACCCCAGATGATGCCAATGTACTAGTTTTCTGGGGATGCAGGCATCATCTTGAACTCACTCTGCTGGTCTCCCAAGCCTTTCTTGATACCTAACATACACACTGGGGGAATGGAATATCAACAGTGCTTTACTAGGACAAGGATTCTTATGGAGAAGGTCTATCAGCATCCTGGGGGTTTGGGAGCCGTACATGTCTAGGTATACAATGCTACAACAGGTGATTCTAATACATCCTTTGGAGAGACAGGTGTCCCTTCCCCCATCCCCTTTTAAAATTCACTGACATAAAGAATCCTTGTATTCACAACCACATTTTATTTTGTGAGGCTGTGTTCCCTAATTGCAATGAATTTTCAATCTTTAAATAATATAACTATATAACAATTCAAAATAAACACTGTCCTGGATTTGAAAATGATAGCAGAGAATACAACTTAACAAGTGAACAAAGATTACATCATTTTTGCAGTTAGAAAACTATGTATCCACCCTCGAAATTCTTCAAGTAAGTCATCAAAATTTATTCACATCAACAGGATTAAATGATTAGGATGTATTATTCTTTGAAATTAAGACATTAAAGAACTGAGAAAAACAGCATGAATGACCACTTGCTGAAAAGAAAGCAATGTCAACACGTACCATTACGAGCTTTATGAGCTAAAATAATAATTAAGAGTCAAAACGTGTAACTGTGTTAGGTGACCCATTTTTGTTTTTCACTGCAGTTATCATTCTCTGGCCATTCAACCCAACTGGAGTTTAGAAACGTGTTTCAATGTACTTATCAGCATTTAGAAGCATAAACATGAACCTGTACTCCCAAACCAGCATCTCAAAGCTCTAGATCTACCTCTGATTTGTACAACCATACTTGAGACAAAATATAAATTTAACTTTACTGATTTTTAGTGGTTTAAAGTAGCACTTAAATTTGCATTTATTGAAATTTCATATGTAGTTTTTACACCTTTCATATTTATTAACTCAACAATCTGAATTGTTCTATTTCCCAAGGTGTCATAATTATTTAACTGGGGACTGAGAGCAACGAAACAACTGTGCTACCTAAACTACCAGTATCTTCCTATAGACAAACACCCTCCCATTACAGAAATCCAATTATGAAATCACAAGGGTGGAACCCTTCGGCTCACCATTCTACACCTGCCCTACTAGTGCTCAAGTATGGTAAAAGTATCCTGAGAATAATGTTCATGATAGTTTTCATCTACATCTTAACTGCATCATGTACAAGTGGAAAATGTAGAGATTAAGAGCATAAGGCTTATAATTCTACAGTACAAATGGAGACAAAATTAAATGCAGTAAGAGAATATTTGCCAAGTTTAAAAGGAAAATTATAACCCAAGAGACGCATGGGGGAAAATATTTATGTGGAGCTTTTAATCCATTTTAGAATTCAGTTGTTGTAACTTGACCATAAATTTAAACAGAAACCATCTTCTGAGACATACATTCTAATATATGTATCAACAGTACTGATAGTCAGCCAAGAGCTGGTTATTTCAACTCATTAGTAACATTCCACTTTTCTATCCAACATCAACCTATAGTGGTTTGCCCCAATTACACGGCTGAAACACTGTCTTATGAAAAAAAAATGAAACCAAATTAAATAAAATTGAAGATAAAAATACTTTGAAGTTAAAGCAAACTATAATCCTTGGTGGATCAATCATGTAAAAAACATTGGTGAAAGTTGGAAGCACAGGATAACTGACATGAATCTTCAGCACAAAGTACATCTTTGAAAACATGAAACGATGACTCTTTGGAGGACAATAGCTAAATACCCAAGAATCATCAGGTTTGAAAAATATTGCTTAATCACTCCCCAAAACACAGCTGCAAGAACTGAAGATCTCGTTAAAAAATACCAAGGTAATCATATTTATTGCATCTTTAGAATGCATTTTAAACAGAAAATTAACAGTGCACCCCAGCTTCACCAAAATATATATTTAAGAGAGGGGCAACCTAAGAAAGATATTTATAAACAAAGTATCGGCTGTATGTGCTTTTCAAGGGTCTGAATTAAATACAACCAGCTGCCAACTTTGTGCTCTGACATACTTGAATTAGTGGGTGTGTGCATACTAAATCATTTATTTTTGTCTATAATAAATGAAATAAAAACACTGCCCTATACAATCCACTATTAGCAGTGAGTACAACAGCAAAAAATTATTATACAATTTATACATACTAAAATATTTTCTCTCTAGAGATAACGTAAAACAAAACCCAATCATGAGAGGACTTAATTTGGGAATCTCAAAATACAAGAGGGGAAAACCAAATCCGGAAGTGTATAGAGCCCAAAATAAAGGTTCCTGGTCATAAGGCTAGAAGATTAGTAAGTGCATATGGTAGAATAAAGCATGCTCATCAAATGTATGCTTGGGTCTGTGTATATTTATCAAACCTTTAAATTAAACAAGACTAGCTAAAGAAGTGTCTTAAGCGGAGCAAGATAACTGGGAACTGTGTCATTTCTTTTACCATTTTTGTTACCCAACTTATACAATGCGCAAAGTGCTAAGCAACACTACAAAAACACATTTACATCAACACTGAAGACCTGGGGAAATGAAATTCAACAATTTTATTTTAATGAGCTGTATTTTCTAAATTTTTGTTTTATTTTTTCCTGTTTTCATACAGTATTGAAAACAAAACGCGGCACATTCACATTTTCCCGAGGAACTGTAAAGATGATCTCTACAGGGATAAATGTTGTAAAGCCTGAAGCTCAATCAACTGATGTTGAAAACTCTCAAAGGGAGTAAAGGCTTGATCTGAATGGTCTAGAACATGTACTGTAATTTAATAGAAGAGATGGTCGTCTTAATATTTAATGATTTAAAAGAACTTCTCAGTCCATGCGGAAGAGTACAGTCCAAGAATAAATCAAATTTCTGAACGCATTTTATGCTACATATGTGTATACTTTGCGATCCTCAGGTGTTCGTGCCAAATACTCTCTCTCAATAAGTCCTTCAATACGTTTCTTAATAACAACTGGACTTGGTAAGAATCGAGCCTTCAATTGCTGAGTTACCTAAAAGAGAAAGTAAAAAAAAACTAATTCCTACCAGAAAATTTTTAAAATGTATTAACACTTCCATATAAACACACAAAAATTCTTATCTTTGAAAAGAAGTGATGTGTCATTTTAAGATTCAGATCAAATTCTACTAATCAGATTACCAAATTCAAAAATTTAACTTTAAGAAGGTTTTATTTGAAAATGTAATATATGGGTTAGAACATGCCTCCTTCACATGAGAATATGAATGCTGAAGTGGGTTAGTAACTGAATTAGTTGGACTATATGAATGCATAGCACATTATGGTTTAACCATTCTGATGGTCTAAATGTACTAACCTCTCCGTTACTCCCAACTCACAGAATTTAGGAACCATGATGTATATAAGAGAACAGACTCTGGACCCCAGAGTCTCTAGATTCAAATCCTAGCTCTCCCATTTATGACCACTGGGCTCCTGAGAAAGTAAAGTCATTGCATATGCTAAATGAATTAATGGTGCTTCCTGGTCCTGGTAAATGCTACTGTTGTCATTCTTTTCTCCAGCTGTTGTCAGGATTCTAGGTATTGTGACACATCGGTAAAAATAAAATGGTAACTACAGCAGCAGCTGAAGTCTGTGCATTGTTTATCAGTCATTCTGTATTTATTTATTTATTCCGTGCTCTTAAACCTGCAAAGTGGGTTGTCTTCTACAAATGAGGAAAACAGCCAGACCGTAAGACTGACATGCATGCATTATTGTAAACAGAGCCAGGAGTCAGAGATGAGAACCAAACCTTCTGCCCGCAAAGATCGTTTTCCCCACTGACCCTTCGTGCCTCTCTTGCAGAACACCCATCCACCCAAAAGCCAGCTTTCCTTTTACTCCTATTGGAGAGTTCATTTCCATTTCCCAGAGCCACAATGGATCAGCAATTCTTTGAAATGTGAACTTCAGTACTTCTGCCTCTAGCTAAAAATCTATCTTCCTTCTGGTATTATCCCTCCAGTATCAACAAACTTGTTCTCAACCCATATAAGATCTCTCATCCTCTGACCCTTTCTTCTAAGCTACTAACAATTTCTTCTGACCTACCTCCTTGATGGGGTCCAGACTGCAGGCAAGATTACTTTCAGCTACACTCTGAACAGTACCCTCAAATCCCAGATTCCTTTGGTACTCTTCAGCAAAAATCTGCTTCACATTTACATCATTCAGAATCTACAACTTGGGTTCTTTGCTGAGTAAAGTCATCATTTTTACACCTTTGGGGCAGACCAGGAGACAACAAGATGTGGCCCACAGGCCAAACAGCCCTGCGGCCTATTTTGTAAATCCTTACTGGAACACAGCCACACTCCTTTGTTATCAGTGGCTGCTTTCACATTACACCGATCTCTCTGGTACACACTGGTAACACAAACTTCATGTGTTCAAGTTCAGCAACTTCCTGAGCACCATTCACCTCACATCCTGTTTGTCTGCAATTCCTCACATTCCCACACCGTACACATACACATTTATTCACACTTGTATCCACCCTTGTTTAGTACACCCCGGCACCCTGCCCTGGGTTCTCGAGAGAGGCATAGTCAGTACTATCCTTGTCAACACGTCTAGCACCCACCTGTGTTCCCTGCACAGTCCTCTCACCTTTCAACTGTCCCTCAACCCCCATTTTCTTTATTCCTTCTTTATTCCTAGGACATAAACATGAGTATCTTCCCATCAGAAAAACAAAATCCAGGACACCCCAACTTAACACTCAGTCCCCTAGTACTGTTCTCTGCTCCTTCCCATGAGCCAGCATCTCAAAGGACAAGGCCCCTTCCTGGTGCTTTCAGCTCTACTTCCTTCTCGAAGCACTGCCATCAATGTCACTCTACCAGAGCCATGAAAATGGCTGAGAAAACTAATGAGTTACCTAATTAGCAATAGGGCATTAGTTTTGAAATGACTGACCAATCACTCATATAATTCTTTCTCTGCCAATGTGATATAAAAGTCAGCTTGTACAAAATATCGCAAATGCAGAACAGAGTAGCACGCTGCCCCTCCCTCCCTCCATTTAGCCTCCAAACCAGAAAACTAGGAGTCCTGGACTCCCTTTGTTTCCCATGACCAGTAAGTCCTATCGGTTCTACTTCCGTTCATCTTCACTTAGCTCTCTATCCTCTACCAATACTTTATTCAGCCCTAATCATTCTTACCCATTCCAATGCCAACACTGACTTTTAAAAATAATGGTAGCTTGTTCATATTAAGTAGGGAAAATTTTTTATTCTTTGTGTGACAATTTTCTATTACGAATATATTAGTTCTTAAAGTGTGCACATATTTGGATGTACTGATGTGTTTAATTATCAAGTAACTGCCATACTTTTAATGATAAATGTTACCTAACTCTGGTTTCCTAATTTTAAAACTGTATTTTAAACAACCTGAAATATAGTGATTTCCTAAATGTGAACTATAGTATTATTTTGCTTTTCCTACATTAATCTAGTCTTTAAGCACCCTCACCTCTGCTACTAATACATTGTGCTGCATCTTCTTTCTGGATTTCATTATCCGCACAATAGCAGCTTCTATCTCATGTTTTCTGTCGTCATCCACTTTCTGCCTCGTTTCTTTCCTTTCTGGGTCAGATTCACCTTGTTTGGCAGCAACTAAAAGAGAAAGACACTTACCATGTAACTACCATTAATAAAACAATGCAGTATATAAACAAACAATATAATTTAGAAAATACCTACAAAGAAAAACCAATTTCAATATGAGTATACATTAATTCAAGTAAACATTCAAAAGGTGCCTAATTCAATGTTTAACAAATATTTAAACAATTAATAATCATGGATATTAAAAAATCTTACAATTCTAACTTATTCTTTTTAAATATTAGGAATTTAATTTTATAGAGATAATAAAACCAATTTTATTTTTATAAAATAGATTCCTCTTCTGGAAGAAAAATGGCAGCCAGATGTACTTAGTAGAAAAATTACCAGAAAATAATTTTCATTGCAGAGCCAACTAGTATTTTACTAACATCACCCCAAGACACTTTAAGGGAAGGAAAGAGTTATGTGTTGGCAAGATGCAGTTAACTCAATAGTTAGAAAGTACCACTAAGATGTCAGTTAAAGGAATAAGTAATTTATCTGTACTTGTCACAGACTACCTAAAAATTTATCATGTATCTTATTAATTTTTTTCCATCACAATCTCATTATCACTAATGCATACTCTATTCCAGCCTTCTGGGAAAGAGAAGTCTTACTCCGTTATTCCCTACTGTCTTCAAGGTAACTGCTCAGGGATTAAATACTGAAGTCCCTTTCTTTTACAACTCTGCTCTAACTGAAGTAAGAGAAAGAAAAATGGCATCTGATTTTTCATTTGGTCATCAGTAAGAGATAGGTATGAAATTTCTGGAGGCAAAAACTGGAAATTACAAAGAAGCATGTAAGACATTGCTGACTTAGGCACAGGCACACCAACAAGACAGCAGACACTACAATTTAGCAAAACATCATTCTGGTGTGCATATCTATTCAGGTGTTTCTCATTAGAACCCCTTGGTTAAGAATTCTATTTTCAGTATCTTTTCCCAAATTAAAGATAATCAGTATCTTAACAAAAAAAGAGTAAAATTAGATTAAGATGACCTACTAAAAAAGAATAAATAATGCTTTTCCTCAAACAAGTCAATGTCATTAAAAAAAAAAGATACTGGTTTAGAGTAAATAGAAATTTAAAGGACATAAAAATCAATGTAATGCGGACACCATGATTGAATCCTGGATTTAAAAAGTGATATGAAAGACAATTTTTCTTTTTTTACAATTTACTTATTTTAAAGAGAGAGTGGGTATGTGTGTGTGAGTGTGGGTGGGGGACAGATGGAAAAGAGAGAATCTCAAGCAGACTCCGTGCTAAGTGCAGAGCCCAACTCAGAGCTTGATCTCATGATTCTGAGATCATGACTAGAGCTGAAATCAAGAGTTAGATGGTTAACCAACTGAGCCACCCAGGTGGCCCTGAAAGGCATTTTTGAGACAACTGTGGACAAATATATATGGGTGGTACACAAATATTTATTTATGCAAATAAATATGTATGGAATTATTAATTTTCTTGGGTATGATATAGTATTACAATTATTTTAGAAAATATATAGCTTAAAGGAGTAAATGTATGCTGAAGTATTTGGGGCAGGGAGAAGTGTGATGTTTGCTGAATAGCTGTAGCAAATATATACATAAATGTATATATTTGAGGAAAGGGCGAGGATAGAGTCAAAGGCACCAGAACAAACAGGACAAAAAGTTTAATGACTCATAAATACCAGTGATGGCCATATATCTTCATCCATTATGGTGTTTCTCACTTATTCTATGGATTTGAAAATATTTAAAATAAAATGTTGGAGGAAGAAATAATTTTTTAAAACAATCTATTTTGTTCTGTTGGTTTTGGCCGCCTAAAGAGGTCTAGTCCAAAATAAATGGAAAGACTGTGGTGATACATACTGAATTTAAATGTTTTATAAAATGTGAGGGCAGGAGCTCACTCCCAGAGCCTCACACCATACCCTGCCTTAAGAAGAAGGTAACAGAGGCATTTGCTTGTGTAATGGGGTACATATGTATCTGGCTTATCAAGTAAAGGGCAAGGGAAACGTGACCAGTGGTGGTGACTGGTGAACTATGGAAACCGCTGTAGATTACAACAAATCTTTTCAAAGGTTGTGTTATTTGATTAATACTTTTAACTTCTTTGAACTTCTATTAATGACTATAGAAAAGGCAGAATTGGGTAAGGACAGAAGAGTCTCTGCATCTTTGATTATGAGCCAAAAGGCAGGGCTGTATTTTGACAACTTAAGGAAACCTATGTGGTCACAATACTTAACACCAGGGAGAAAATTTTAACTTATACTAAATATTTTTAAGTGATGATAATGATCTAAGTAAATTTCAAAATGAAAACATTATTTCTTCACAGAATTTTATAGCTGAAAAGAACTTTAAAGACATCATCTAGTTAAATTTCTTATCATATACAACTCTAGTCCCATTTTAATTAGATTTAAAGTACTATACACACACACTTAACATCAAAAAAAAATTTTTTTTAATCTGAGAGAGGAAGCAAATGAGAATGAAAGTGGGAGGAGGGCAGAGGAGGGAGGGCGAGAAAACCCCAGGCAGGCTCCACGCCTAGCACAGAGCCTCAGGCCTTGATTTCACAACTCCGAGATCATGACCTGAGCTGAAATTGAGAGCTGGACACCTAACTGAACAGGCCACCCAGGTGCTCCTAAAAAATTCTATTTTAATCAGATCTAAAATACTACACCAAGACCACCACCACCCACAATTAAAAATCCATGAAGAGAAGACTATTTTTTTTGATAACAATAACAGTATCTGAAACTACTACTATTGGACATGATGGAATCTGGGATTACAGAGTTATACTTAGGCTAAAGCATGGTGAAGTTTGGTAATTCAGATGTATGTACATCCCCGAACATCTTCCTCTAAATCTAAAATACAAACAAGTCCTAAGATCCAGAACATGAATCTACCCCAAATTATAAAGTCTTATGTCTCACACTGGGGAAAACAAGGTATTTTATTCCATGAGTCTCTTTAGTGTAGTTCTATTTTATTTTCAATTTACATCTGTGTCCAAACATGGGGCCATTTCGGTGATGAAGATACAATGATATGGCCTGCAACTATGGGACAAAGTAGACAATGCTTTAAAAGAGACACCACTCTGCTTCAGAGGGCATACAAATACCAATTAGGGTAAAAAAGGTCAGCAGAAGGGTGTAGGTAACATTTTGAATGAACGTAATCTGGCAATCAATTACATATTTGACATAAAATAATTTTTAAAAAGACCTCATCTTTTTATTAGTGTAAAATGTGAACATAGTTTTTTGTAAATCAAAAGAACTGCAATCATTTTAAAAACTTATTTTAAAGTACTGTTTCAATACACAGACTTCATGCACAGCTGTGATGGATGAAGTTAGCCCTGGGAAGTTTATCTAACACTAAATTTGAAATCAGGGAGCAAACTATATATTAGAATTTTAAACATTCACAAAGATAAGCTGCCTTTTCCCCCTTAAATACACCAAAAACACACTTCATACATTATGGTAAATGTATAATTAACAGGATGCTCATTATTAATTAAAAGTAAAAACATACTAAAAATCATTCACAATAGGATCATTTCTATGTTTTTAAAGTAGAGAGCTAATACTGGTTTCAAGGTTTTGAAACTTAAAAGATTCTCTACTAAAACAAATGGCTGCATCTAAAAATCACACTAGATAACCACACTTTGAGAAATATATAAATCAGTTTTAAAAACAGATGTCCAGGGACGCCTGGGTGGCTCAGTTGGTTAAGCGGCTGCCTTCGGCTCAGGTCATGATCCCAGCATCCTGGAATCGAGTCCCATATTGGTCTCCCTGCTCGGCAGGGAACCTGCTTCTCCCTCTGCCTGCATCTCTGCCTACTTTTTTAAATAAAATCTTTAAAAAAAAAAAAAAAAAGATAAAAATAGATGTCCATTATTGGTTAACTCAGCCAGTTAAAAAGTTATTTTGTTAACTTCTAATATATTAACAAAATTCTATTTCGTTACTGAAAACCGTACAGAAAGAAGTACACTTTTACAGTACCAATTACTTTTTAAATGCTTACTGTACTTAGATTCAACTGTATTTTGACAGGAACACATAAGAATAAAAACTACTTTACTCCTTAAGCCTATTGTCATGCAGCACCAGAAAAGCCTTACTTTTTAAAATTTTTTAAGATTTTATTTATTAGACAGACAGTGAGTGAGCACAAGCAGAGGGAGCAGCAGGCAGAGGGAGAGGAAGAAGCAGACTCCCTGCTCTGCAGGAAGCCCCATACCGGACTAGATCCCAGGGCCCTGGGATGAGGACCTGAGCTGAAGGCAGACACTTAACCGACTGAGTCACCCAGGCAGCCCAAGCATTACTTTTTTTTAAAGAAAGAACTCCAACAGATAATAATTTCTTTTGAGGAAAAAGATCATTTTTTTTAAAGAGGAACCATATAATCCCAGATACCTGTTTGAATCTTGACTCTGTGTAGTTTGGATGTGAACTGATCATTAACTGTGAATATGTGGCCATTTTCTATTTCCTTGGACTTGGGCTCTTTCGTAAGAACCCGCTGGGTTGGTTTACCACAGGCAAGGGACTGCAGAGCTCTAACAAGTTCTCTTTCGGGGATATCCGTCTCTTGTTGAATTTCCTGAAATTCCATCAGATTAACACAGTTAGACTTTTTGAAAGATTATAGTAGATTAGTTAATTAGTAAAGTAGAACTGACCAAGCAGTAAGTAGTCAGAAGGAATTCCATTGAAGAGATAATTTGCAACAAAGAGCTCCCTTTACAACAAAGAGTTTGTAACAAAGAATAAGGACTCTTCATTAAAATCTCACTTATTTGGAGAAACTAGAGAGAAAGTTTTTCAAATTACAAAATATTGAAAAGACATGTACATTTTTGTTTCAGGAGTTACAAGGCCTGGCCTAAAAATGTCATCCAGCAGAGTTTATTACTGACCTGCTTTAATATTTAGGTAAAAATAAAGTGTTAACCAACAAAGGACTGCTAATTTTGGAAATACTCTACAATCCTTCTCCCCAATTAATCCACAGTACTTCTGCTCAGCAACTTTCTTCACAGAAAGAAGCAAAGTGAGCCTGAGCTAAGGCCTTCTATCATACAATCAAAATTTATAATCCAAGTTGACTGTATTTACTGCCTGTATGACCAAATTAAAAAAAATTAAACACCTAATACTTAATTCTTAACATGAAAAAGAGTTAAGAAATATGATTTAGTTCCTACACATCTACAGGAATGTATGATGCCACCAGATCTCCACAGTGGGATATACAGCTCTGATTTACTGTACAAAGCTGTTTCTCAAAAGCAGCTCAAGAATAATGGGCATGAAGATGGGGATATTGATTATATAACTGATTTGAAGAATCATTCTTTCACAAATCTGAGCAACACCTCAGGCTGCTCTACAGAACTGTCTGGCAAGTGAGGATTCAGAGAAATGTGAATTTAGTGATGATGAGGCACATTCCTTTGCCTCAAATGATCTCTGTATGCCTAAGTTAGCCACGTCAAATGCTATGTATGTTATTAATTCCAGCAAGTTAAATAGGTGCTATCAGAATGTTGATTGTAACTATTATGTACATGCTAGAACTGACTTATTTACATATGCTACTGTTTAATCATATTCAAAGAACTAGAAATACCTTCTTAGGTGTTTTTTTACAATTACAGATCATTGCAGGAAGTGACTATTGCAATTCAGTGTGCATCCTTTATGACTTTTTTCCTACACATCTACATACACACACAGGAATACAAAGACACATGTATGTACATGAAGATGCCCATTCATACAATGGTATTAACATTAAACATACATGGGTTATCTACTCTATAATATGTAAACTTCCCATCTGAGCACATTTACCCTTTCATATTCTTTTGCTTTTATTGCCCCTTTGGTACAAGTCTTCTACCTTTCCTGTTAGAATAATTCCTAGGAAGATCATGATTCTTATTTAAAATATAACTTTCCTCATCTCATTTTCTTATCAACTCTGATTTACAGACAAGTTGATTTTTCTTTGGCGGGGGGAGGGTGCTGAAACCCGGGAACAAACCGACAAGTTGATCTTTCAACTGAACTCTCCTCAGACGATGTTCTCAGTTGATTACACATTGTCTACAAATTTTCTCACCTCCACATATTTTACCAAACCATTTTTTTTCCTTGGTGTGTTAGTTAGGACCTATAGAACAATACTGAGTAGCTGTAATAAAGGCAGATATCTTAAAGCTTGTTCCTAACTTTAATGGGAAGGGGTCTAATATTTTATTAACTACTGCTTGCTTAGGTCTCTCATCAGATATACCCTTATGATATTAAAGGTATTTCATTCTATTGTTAGGTGGTTAAGGGTCCTCCACATCCTGTAAATATGAAATGAAGACTAATTTCTACAAATGCTTTTTGTACATCTATAGAGATCATTAACTGATTTTCTTCTTGAAATGTCTGATAAGACAGCAAGTGGTCAGTAAACTTAATTATTATAATAAAATTTAACAATACTAAAAAATTTCTTCTTTGCAGTTCAGGAATAAATCCTATTTGGACACAATGAATAATTCTTTCAATACACTGCTGAATAGGACTCGATAATATTTGATTTAAGATTTGTGCATTTAAGGTTGAATAACCTACACAGCTTTTTCTTTTTTGTAGTCTCCTTATTCACTTTCAGTAATAAGGTTATGCTAACCTTGGATATTTCCCAAAAGCAATATGGGTGTTTTGTTTCTGAGTTCAAAGTTCTCCACAGTAGGATATACAGCTCTGTATAAATTAAAGCTTTCACTTTAATTTGCTAATTATGAAATCTTCTGTATCTTCCTTTTTATTGCCTGGTCAGTCATTACATCTGTGAGGGACGTGTATGATTGTGAACTGTGTGTTTCACCTTGTACTTCTAACCGTTTTCCTTTATATGATGTGAAAATATGCCTTTAGTGATTGCTGTAACTTCTTAACAAAATATCAATTATCACTGTTGTTCAATCATTCTCTATTTATAGTCTACTGCCTAATTTTGATCATCTTCTATTTATAGTCTACTGCCTGACGTTAATTTTGCTACTGTCCATTAGTTTTTATACTTCATACTCTTTCTCAGAAAAACTTAAGAACTATAATAAAGAACATTCAGAAAAATATGTATTAATACCCATATCTCTTTCAAAAACCAAATGCAGGTTACAATAGTCCAAGCTATAGACTTACCAGTTTATGTATGTCCTGATCTTAACCGTTTTAAATAATACAAACTTCTGTTACTTAAAGAAATACTTAAGAAGAGGAAAAAGTTTAGCAGCCTGAATACTGTGGATGAATGTGACACTATGAATAAATGCCATCTTTTGCATGTAGCTTCCATGATGGCCTGTAATGATTCTGGTATGTTTTACCCCTGTGTGATCCCCTTATCCTATCAGGGCTGACTTGGGTGATCAAGAAAATCAGAAAGTGACAATATCTGATTTCTAAGGCTAAGTCATAAAGGCACTTCAAGGTTCTGCCTGGGTCTCTTGGATTGCTGGCTTCAGGGAGAATTAGCCACCAGGATGCAAGGACAATCGTGTGGTAAGGTCCATGTGACACATTTCCCCATGTATTAACAGAGGAAATCAACTTGTCAGCCTTGTGGAAGAAGAGTATACCAATAGCTTGGAAATGCACTTTCCAGCCCCAGACAAACATTAGATGATTGACACCCCAGCTGACATCTTCACAACCTCATGAGAAACTCTGAGACAAAACTACCCAACCGACCCTCACCTAAATCTTTAACCCACAGAAACCAGGAAAGAGAATGAATTGTTAGTGGTTGTTTTAGCCACTAAGTTTTAAGATGTGTTATGTAGCATTAAGTAACTAATACACCATTTTACTGAACTTGTAAAGAAACAACACTGAAGTTTAAAAATCAGGTTCCTCTTAAAAAACATTAAAGTTAAATACTTTTAACTATCTTCTCTAATTTGTGGAGATGATTTCTGTAAGAGTCGGCTAACGTACGTGGCAGACTACAATGAAACACGTGGTATGAGTACAAACGTCAAGTGCCTTTCACAATGCCCCCTGTTCAAGATGCAAGCAGTCAGAAGGCTTTGGGAGCCACAGGAATAGCATATATATGCCATTTACACTCAGGCATCTGGTTTGTGACTTAGCTAAAATGTGAAACATTAGAGGAATTTTCTGCTTAATTTTATCCTCTACCTAATGATGCTCATTAGCATTAGTGATCTCAAGCTAGTTGGGAAAGGGAAGAGTAAGCCTGAACCACTAAAATTACTAGTAATTCTAATAATGGCTTTAGAAAATTAGTTTTTGTTTCTCCATTTTCACCAGCTCTTTACAAAACAGGACTCTGAAAACCAACATTAGCATTTATCAAGCAATTTATTTTGCTTAAAATGTATTACCCATGGCAGGTACAGATTAAAACATTCAAGCTGTGAGAGATCATTTAATTCCACCTCTGTTTGAAGAGGTTTACCATTTGAGTAAGGGACTCAATACCTGCTTAATCAATATCCTTGGGAGTAAGTCACATGTAACTTGTCCTTGAATTAAGATTACTCCCTAGGTAAGACACATCTGGAAAAAGGTAAGAGCAAAACCTCTTGGCTTAGCTACTGACCTAAAACACTTGGGTTTCAAAACATTTCCTTGAGGTGTATCACATAAAAATGATCATCTCTTAATTACATCTTTCACATAAATCCAAGTATGAAGGCAGGTATTAAAATAGGCCTACAATTTAATTTTGCTCTAGATTTCGAACTTTAACTTATTTCTATGTTCACCTAGATCTAAAAACTGACTTTCAATTTTAAGTATAAAATTTTACAGCTTTTCGAAGCTATTTATTCTTTATCTTCAATTTAAACTTAAGAATCACATGATCTTTATTTCAACTCTAATGTACCCATTAAAGGTAAGGGAAAAGTCCAAATGAATTTAATGTAATGTAATACAAACTGGTATGTAACTAGCCTAAGGATAGATGCAAAAATCAATGAAACAGCTCAGAGTGTAGAAACAGACCCACACATATATGGTTAATTGATTTTTTTTCATAAGGGTGCCAAGGTAATTTAAAGGGAAAAGAACAAACTTTCTGACAAATGATAATGGAAATGAACAACTATCTGTGTGTGTAAGGGGGTATAAATCTTCATTTTTATGTATTTATTTTTTAAGCAAACTCTACCCACAACATGGAGCTTGAACTCATGACTCTGAGATCCAGTCATATGTCGTACTGACGGAGTCAGCCAGCCACCCCAAGCAGGTGAAATAATTCTTAATTCTTAATCTTAACCACATAAAAAAATTAACCTGAAACTGATCATAGACTTAAATGTGAAAGCTAAAACTAAAAAAGCCACTTAGAAGAAAATACAGAAGAAATTCTTTGTGACCTCAGGGTAACCAATAATCTCTTAGCTATGATATCGAAAGGAAAGAAGTGGCAACTGGACTTTTATCAATATTAAAAACTTCTGCTCTTCAAAAAATGTCATTTAAAGAAAATTAAAAGGCAAATGACAGACTATTCACAGCACACAGGTCTGACAAAGGATTTGTATCTAAAATTTATAAAAAACCTTTTAAACAACAAGTAAAGATAAGGACACTTCACCAAACAAGACATGTAAGTGGCACAGGAACACAGAAAGGATGCCCAACATCTTTAGAGTCAAGGAAAGGCA
The DNA here is from genome assembly GCF_011764305.1 of Mustela putorius furo. Lineage (NCBI taxonomy): Eukaryota > Metazoa > Chordata > Mammalia > Carnivora > Mustelidae > Mustela > Mustela putorius. The sequence continues at coordinate 27,623,243 of NW_025421341.1, forward strand.
TATTAAATCCACAATGAGATACAATTACACTTACCAAGTTAAACAGTTAAAAGACTTATTACATTTTTTAGAAGATGTGGGGCAACTGGAACTTCTCTACACTGCTGGCAGGAATGTAAAACAGCACAACATTTGGGACACAGTATGGGTCTCTTAAAGAAGTTTAACACATCTCTCTATTCCTAACAGCCTAAATCTGGAAAGAAGCCAAAGCCCCTCAACAGGTGAATGGGACTCAGCAATAAAAAGGAATGAACTACTGAAACTATACACACACTAACATGGGCAAATCTCAGAAATGTGATGTGAGAGAAACTGGACAACAGCAACACATACTCTAGGATTCCACTGATCTGAAATCCTAGTAAGGCAGCGCTAACCTATAATGACACAAAGCAGATCACTGGCAGTCTGAGCACAGGGGGAGGGATCTGACTGCAAAGGCGTATAAAAATTTAGGTAGTAATAGTCCATACCTTGATTGTGATGGCACTTATACAAGTGCATAGATCTATTAAAACTCATCAAATTATGCACTCAGACGGGACATGTTTTATCATGTAAACTTATGGTTCCATAAAGTTAATTTTTAACAAACTAAATGAAATGGGACCTAATATGTGTATGGTGTTCATAAAGTTCATAAACTGTTCACTACAGTTTTATGCTGTTTTCTCAAACAGCATTCAAAGGTTACTTAATACTAACAACAGTAATAATAATAATACTCAAATAATAACAGCTTTACGGGTTACTCAAATAAGCAACACTCCAGTAACAGGTGAGAATCAGAGACAATACAATGCTTAAAATTTATACAACCACACCATACCTCAAACGTGTATTTTTCTCTATTATTAAAGAGCATTAATATGGTCATCTGGAAAGTGGAGACCTGCAATATGTGCTTCCGCGTATTAGAGCCAGTTACTTGTGCCCCTCCAACACCAACTTCGGATCCATCTTCCTGTTTCATTATTTAAGAAACATAAACAAGATAAAATTATCTCCTGATACCTTTAACTGTATGTTTTTCAAAGATAAGCACTATATTATCCAACTCTTTCTTCCCTTATATAACTAATTTCTACATGAAAAGGAAATGTCACTTAAAAAATGGGTATGTGTATGGGTATGTGTACACACACACACACACACTAAATTTCTGTTAAAGGACTGTCCTTTTTTTCCTCATTATGAACATTTTAATGTATCTGATAAAATGAAGCAACATAACTTATCGTTACAGCTGTAATTATTTTAATAGTACACAATGGGATAATGGATTTAAAAGATAACACTGCCATTTTATAAGCTCCCAAAAGTAGTAGGGGTTTCCTTCAGTGTGGTCTGATCACAGCAAGAGATCAAATAACAGCACAGGATGGAGGGGAAAACCTCTGCCATCCTTAAGCTTGTTCCTGCTCTATGATTTAAGTACAAAATAGAAATTTAAGTCTTCAGTAATTAACATATGAACTGTTTTTAAAACCCAGTGATCTGTTTAATAAAACTTCAAAAGAAAACATGGTTATCTAGGGAAAAACCCTCTCCTCTAACACAAAAGCAAGGAGTAATTAAAAGTTGAGTTTTTTGTATCCTTAACTTTCCCACTTACACTCAAATGTATAGCAGTGTCAAACACTATTCAGTAAATGAATTGCAAAGAATACTTCCCATTTCAATTAAATATAAAAATCAGAATGTGTAGACATTGACAGTAGTAAAAAAATGTGTTACAGTAACATATGAAACCAGTAGCACTTTTATTAAAATAAAGAATAAAACTTATTTGCTGCCTAAATAACAACTTGGATATTTTTTCTTAATGTTTTTCTAAGAGCTTTTTATTATTGTTCTATGTGAAGGCAAATGACTTTGATTTGATTTAAACGCAAGCAATGAAAGTAAATTATCGGTCTAAACCTCACAATTTTTGATATAAAAAAGAAATTACATTTTAAAAACAAAGGCAATTCATTAGTGCCTTGCTAATTTTTATAATAATCACTTTACTAGTATGTTGCTTATCTCACAAATCTCATTAATTTTCCTGGTTTTGATCTATTGGAAGTAAGGATTATAAAAGACTGAGAATTTTGAAAAGGGACAGTTTATTTTCTTATGCAATACTGTCTCAAATTTAATCTTATAAATAAAATGCACAATTGTATTATATATTCCTGAAGGAGGGCTACTGATACAGTCTTCATACTGTCCAATGAAGCTAGCCAAATTGAGAGAACAGAAGTTAACGCCAGTTTCCCCTTTAGAGTATTTCAAACAAGTAGGGAAATTCTTAGGAGAAATACATTATTTATCCAGATCAACAAAAACCAGCAATGAGTTCTATAAACTAACTTTAATTTACTTTATGTAAGTATGTTCAAACTATCAATATTTACCTTTTTAACTGGTCCATAAAATGTAGCATTGAGATCTGCAGAACCCATATGATGCTGGAGTGTGAGCTGTCGACCACTGTGTTTGGCTAAGTAAAACCTTTAGCAAATCAAACCAGGTTTTAGAGAATCATGTAATTTATACATTTGGAATTATAAACTACAGGATAACAACCCTTAGTAAGCATCTTCGTGTAAGAGAAACATTAATCTCTATTAGTATCCTTTGCCCCTTGGCCTGCTGCTCATCTGCTACTATCCATAAGATCACTTTTCTCCATAGTAACCCAGCCATGAATTTGCTCTAAGCCAGGGGCAGACATCAACAATGCAAACTATACTAACCATGGAAAACGGTTCTCTTCAAAGAGTTTATGAAACTCATTTTTACATATTAAAAACCATAAAGAACAATTTCTCCTTTTGAACATGAGGTAAGAAATAGAGTAAATTCATCCTCAATCAAGGACACACTTATGCCCAAGTTTATTTCAACTCTGGACAATTTTTGTACTTACAAAGTTTGATCTATGTTTACCTTCTGAATATCTCAAAAGCATGTCTTGGTGCTGGCGGGATGTTACACTTTGGTGTGGCTGACTGAGTGGGCCAATATCCTGTTGTGAGCACCCGGACTGTGAGATCAACACCACCTAAAGATACCTGTATGAAAGATAAAAAAGATGTCTCCCTCAAATTAACTAGAATTTGTTTTCCATTCCATATAGACACTGCATTAGAGCTATCCAAGTATTCAGCTCCATGTCCAATATCTAACAAATAAATCTTCTTAAAGATGAGATCAGTGTTTTCAAAATTTTAACTATCCTGGCAAATACCCTATATTGCTTAAGATGCTGATTTTAAAATAATGACCAAAAGAAAGCTCTTAGCATACAAACGAAGTCTTACTGGTGTCACTGAGAAGAGTGAAGTTTTGACCCTTATGGGTTTTTTTAGCTAAAATGTCAATGGGCCCTATCAGTATCATTTTAAAGAGGATTTTGAACGTTTCATTTTAAGGATATTAATCTTTCATCTTAAATATTTTTATTTATTTAAATATTTTAAATATTTTTACCATCTTAACAACCCATTTCTAATATCCCATTCCCATTTCAACTACAATGATCAAAACTTCCATGTTTTCATATGTAGTTCTTAATTTAACCACCTCTGCATAGGGTACTGCAGATCTAGTTCTATACAGTGTGCTCTACAAATACTGGATAATTGATAACCACCTCTACAAAATATATGCTAGTGTTACGGTCACAGTTAGATGTTTCCTTCTTTATGTATAAATTTTTAAGAAAACTAGAAAGCACATTGTAGGAATTTCTCAGGGTGAAATATTATCTTTACTATTGATATTCATAGCTTGTTCTAACCATTTTTCTGTATTTACCTAACCTGGGTGATTAGTGATGCAGATTTTTTTAAAGGGACAGTTAAACTTCATAAATATCAAGAAGTATGCCACACTCAGATTCTTTACAAGTACCTACCAAGTAACTACTCAATTTTAAAGATGTTGGCAGGGTGGGGGTGGGGGGCCGAGCGCCGGGGTGGCTCAGCTGGTTAAGCAGCTGCCTTCAGCTCAGGTCAAGATCCAGGAGTCCCAGGATCAAGCCCCATCTCGGGCTCCCTGCACTGCCTTCACCCCATTCGTGCTCCCACTCTCTCTCTTTGTTAAATAAGTAAATAAATAAAACAGAAGTTGACCTAGTAATCTTAGATGCCATGGAGGAGAGAGGGCCACAGGAGAGAATCTTAGATGATGAGCAGAGAGAGGTTGGCACTGGGAGTTGGTGCATTTTCAAGTGGCAGTAATGGTGTCACAACTTGGTTCAGTCCACCCAAGACAATACAGTTTTTTCTCCTTTCTCCCATGTACCCACATAGCTTGTTCTCTAAACTTCAAATCTTTCCTCAAAATGTCAGTTTTTAGAGGACGCCTTCCCTGACCACTATGCCACTACAATTTTCCTCCATATTTCCTAACCGCAGGTAAGGTGCTATGTGCTTGCTTGTCATCTGTCTCCAGATGAGAATGGTAGTTCCATCATGGAAGGGAATGAAGTCTCTTCCATTCTCTGCTGTATACCCAGTGCCCAAACAATGTTCGGCATGGAAAGCACTTAACGAGTTATTTGTTAAATGGAAAAAAAACCAAAAACAACCTCAAAAAACTATTGCTTTAGTCATCTCGATTTCCTCTTCCTGTAGCTTTTTAAGCAATATTTTGAAGACATTCAACTTATTTGCAAAGATAGTACATGACAGGGGCAAGTATACAGAGACTGAGGTATCAGAAAAGTCTGCTGGGATGTGATATGACTTGCTGATATAAATAAACAAAAATATAATAGCAAGCCTGGTTTCCCTGCCCCTGTTCCAGTTTTTAAAATAAAAATGCAAGAAAAAAATGGACTACTACTTAAAACTTCCTTCAGCATAATAATTAAGATTTATCAAAATAAAATATACCACAAATATTACTTGAATTTTAAGAAACCATGTGTTCTATTACTTTGAAAAGTAAATAGAAGAGCCACTATCTTGATATATTGCAATAGGCCAAAAGCACTTAATAAAGTTAGAGAAAGGTCTGCTTGAGGACTGGTGGTATTTTAAAAGGACTCAAAGATTTCAGAAAGCTCAGTATTTGTTCTGATTATTTTGCCACTTGTCATCAAATGTTCCTAATGCAGATTAAGGCTTAAAAAGACTCACAGTTTAAGATACTTAGCATAAACAATTATAAAAAGCCAGCAACTACAGGCAAATAATGGCCTTACAGTAAGTGGAAACTGCAAGCTGATGAACAGATATGTAACTTTGAGAATCTTGATAAGCACTCTATTTACTGCAGTTAACAAACTATTAAATAAATATTCTACCATAGACTATAAGATATACTTGGGTTATTAAGATAAATGAAAAATTCACAAACTTTATAACAGAAAATAACAAAGGCAAACAGGATCTGATAAAATCATCATGCTAAACAACTAACCCACTCCCCTTTTTTAAAATGAGCAACAGTAACGAAGTGGTCAACAGTGAACATCATAATTTTCTTATAAAAAGACCTTCACCGATCACAGACAAGGTAATTAGACACTTAAATATTGAAGAGTAAGACTGTTAAACCCATCCAGGAACATATCTCTTACAGATGGTTTATTTCAACAATATATTTACTCAGACCAGGTTGTATCCCTATAGCACTTAGTAAGTGTAGGATTAGTGTAAGAAAAACATCAACAGGAACAATAATGCTATCACATGAAAATATAATTATATTAATGTATCAGATAGCATCAAGTACAAATCTCTAAACTATCTAAAAAAGAAAAAAAGCATCTAGGATAACCACATTATACACTTCATGCCCAAGGTTTCTATTTGTCACAGACTTGTATCTTTCCTGCTCTCAGCCCTTGTCCACAATAAACTTTTATGAGGCAAATTATGTTAACTATTTACAATGGGGAAAGACCGGAATGAGTTAGAATGCCTGCCTACACACACACACACACACACACACACACACACCCCACCCCACCCCACCCCACCCCCATCTATTTCTATAGAATTAGGTATTTTCGGGCATCTATTTCTATAGAATTAGGTATTTTCGGGCACCTCGGTGGCTCAGTGGGTTAAGCCGCTGCCTTTGGCTCAGGCCATGATCTCAGGGTCCTGGGATCGAGTCCCGTATCGGGCTCTCTGCTCAGCAGGGAGCCTGCTTCCCTTCCTCTCTCTCTGCCTGCCTCTCTGCCTACTTGTGATCTCTGTCTGTCAAATAAATAAATAAAATCTTAAAAAAACAACAACAAAAAAAGAATTAGGTATTTTCACACAATATGTCTGTGTTGAGACTGGGAGCAGTTTAAGCGATGGTTTCATACCTTATTATCAAAGGAATGGGGGTACCCTGGGAGGCTCAGCTGATTAAGCGTCTGACTCATTTTTAATTCAGGTCATGATCTCAGGGTTGTGATCCAGGCCCCTGTCAGGCTCTGTGCTGGGCATGGAGCCTGCTTAAGATTCTCTCTCTCCCCACCTCTGCCCTTCCCCACCAACGCCCCCTGCCCTGCATGCTCTCGCTTGCTCGCTCTCAAAAAAAAAAAAAAAAGAGAGAGAGAGAAGAAAGAGGAATGACCTCCAATTTTTTAAAATGGCTGTTATAAGTCTTAATTATGAAGTTGTATATGGTAACTTGTGAAAGAAAACTTTTAAAGAAAAACCTGTGGAGTTCTTTAAACTTAAGGTGAAGCTGAAAAACAGTTAAAAAAAAAATGAAACAAAATTCTGAACATTAAATTCTCACAAAAACCCTATGGACTCCAAAGCCATGTAAGTTGTAGCTTTACTGCCCTTCTGGGAGTTACAATACAAAACCATATTTATAACACACTAATGTCAGCATTTTTATACCCTTGTTCATCTCTCACAGGCTCTGAGAACATGAGACCCCTTTATGCTGATTGTCTTACAGATGAGAACACTGAAGTACATAGAGGAAGGTCAGGTAACAATTCTACGATCTCACAATCCTAGGGGGTAAAGTGAGAGGAAGAGTACTAACTAAACGGAGCAAGCTTGCCCAGGCCCTGTCTTCTTTCCACGATCTATAATGGTTATAAACAGTGGGATCATTCTATTAAATTTTCAGCACATTCCCTCAAGTGGAGAGGATAAACTAAGTTTTAGGAGAATAAGAAAAAAAATTTTAACATTAACAGTTAAAAAAAAGGAGGGGCTTATATGGGGGAGAATAATTTTTTAAGGTATAAATAGACAATACAAATATTGCCACTAATAGTATTTAAAGAAATGATACCAGCTCAGTTTAACTTGGAGGAAATGCCCATTACAAAAGACTTCACAAAGATACATACACATAAGTAGAAATTAATGGAGAATCTTACCCCAGTTGCCTGTAGATGCTGCCTGAATTCATCCATAGTTGTGTTTGAGATGCTCATATCCCTAAACATTCCTTCCAGTTTTGAAGTGAACTGACATCCGCATTCAGTCTGTGGAAGAAAAATGCAAATATACAAAAATAAACAATGGATTTTTCTATATGCAAATATATAAAGTAAATTCTTCATGTAACTGACAGCCTTTCTAAATCTTTCCAATAGCTGCACTATGCCTATGGCTACCAAATTTCAGTGTGTTTAAGAGTAACCCATGGATTTTATTTTAAAATGCAGGTTCACACTCTTTTGGGGATCCCAATACACTCACTAAAGGCATGGAACAACCCTCTGTGTTGAATAGGCAGCTCAGGTGATATTGTGAAATCAAACTAAATGGTGATACTCCTTTTCCTGTATCCCTCACACTAATCCTCCTCCCCCAGATCTCTGTGAATGTGTCCTGCCACATCAAAAGGAATTCCAGCAAACTACGAATGTCCTAGAACCTAAACAAACTTAAGTGCAACATGCTCAAAAAACCAAAGCTTTATTAATGTACAGAAATAACCATTTTAAATCAATTAAATATTTTCTAATCACATTGTGGCGTTCAATCATGTGATAAACATTAGTTAGGGGCACAACATTCCAGCTTATACACACCTTACCTTTAACTTAGATATCATATTTTTTTCAGAGTCATCAGAAACACTTTTATTTGTGAGAAGTCTCCTTGCCAAGTGTTGTTTATAATAACGTTCAAATACATCTTTTTCTTGCATAAACCTAAAAAGGACCATTGCCTTATCCAATATTGTTTCTACTTCTTGTTCCGTTAGCTGCAAAATCAATGAAAAGACAATTTATTTACTATAAAACTTTAGTTCTAAAAAAATAGCACCACAGTTCATCTGCTGTTTAAAAACAGGACAGGGGCACCCAGGTGGCTCAGTCGGTTGAGCATCTGATTTCAGCTCAGGTCATGATCTCAGGGTTGTGAGACTGAGTCTGCATTAGGCTCTGTGCTAGGCTTGGAGCCTGCTTGGGGTTCTCACTCTCCCTTCTCCTTCTCCCCTACCCACCCCCAAAAACAAAAACAAGTAAACCATGTAAATAGTCTGGTTCAGATGTTGTCAGGAGGGACCTAGTTTGAGAACGTGCCTCTTAGAGGAGCACCACTCTTCTACATCCTCATCTAGTGCAGTATGGATCAGGGACTGGAGTTCCCTTCCCTAGAGGACTACCACTGATGGAGCAAATAAGGGGATACTGGCTGGATTAACGGATCACTAAGAACAAATGCAATGAAAAAAAGTTTTTTTTTTTTAAAGATTTTATTTATTTGAAACCAAGCAAGTGAGAGAGAGATCATGAGCTGGATTGGAGGGTGAGGGTCAGAGAGAGAAGCTGATTCTCCACAAAGCAGGAAGCCCTACGTGGGGCTCAATCCCAGGACGCTGGAATTGTGACCTTAGCCGAAGGCAGAGGCTTAACCAACTGAGCCACCCAGGTGCCCCTGAAATGAAATTTTAATCACAAAAAAGAATCTTACAATGCTTTTTTATAGCATTTAGGCAGAAACTAAAAAGTAAAAGACAGGTATTTTCCTATCAGCTCTTCTGTGCAAAGAGAAGAGTAATAATTGGTTATTTAATTAAAACTAAAAAGGCCTCTGTTCTTTTAAATAAGAGTAAAATGATATTGTAGCAGATTTTATTAAGCATACATTTAAAAATATGAAGACTAAATGAATGTTCTTTCCTATTGTGATCTTCTTGTTTGTTTCTTCATTGTTATAATTGTTATGGCTGACTGAAAACCTATGGCCATTTGCCGTTTCCCCTTCTGTTTCACATACACTAAGATGAAGTTAACAAGACCAATGTATGTGTGATCACAATATGCTTAATTTTTCTTTGCTATAGTAATAGTAAGCTCCAAGATCCCAGATACATAATAAAGGCTTTCAAACTAGTTTCTGGTAGCAACTCTAATCTACTCCTTCACATTCTTGGTATCCAAGTACTATTGTTTGATACGTAACTCCCAGAACCAGATGACTGCAAGCAACATTCCATGCTATGATAGTTGTCTTCTAGTTCCCTGTTATCTCTACAGCATATCAAACCCTCACAGTCCACAGGCTGTTGAACAATTGTGGCTGTGTAGCTGTTTGGTTCTGATGTAAATTATACATTAAGTGAAATGTCAAAATACTTTTAACCATTTCAGATACCTTAAACAATCCTTTTCAAACATCACAGCACAAATTTAAAGCCAAAGCAAAGGAAGAGGCTTTATTTCATACCTACAACATGTCCTATTTTCGTATTTCCTAATTTTATATACAATTTTAAATCTACAAATAAAACATAATGTGTTTTCAAATGCTTTAATACTTACCCCTTTGACTCCCTTCTTCAGCTTATCATCAATAAATAATGAGAGGTATTCAGGGGACCTGGAGTTGAGGTTGAGAAAATACTCAAAGTCACCCGCAATAGTTTGTTTAAAGAGCCGGTCATTATTGAACGATTCCTGGAGGAAGCGATCAAACCTACTCTTCAGATCCAATAAGCCCTTCCAAACAGAAACAAAGAAATTCAGGATACATTATATAATAATTTTCTTTTTATAAACAATACACTTACTATCAGGTATATTTATCTAATCTTGCTGGTAATAAATGGGTGCATGCGGTATTAAACTTATAGGTTCTGTATTATTATTTTCAAGACTTATCTAAGCCCATATTAAACATGTCAGCAATGAGGGAAATAGTCCATTTTCCATTTATGTATTACTCTATTGAAGATGAACTAAAGAACCTCTGTGCTATTTCCCCACAACAACCTTCTTTGTCTTGATTGAGTAAAGCCTAAAAAAATCAGCTTTAAAAAGCAATTATTTAAATTGAAATATGAAAAACTTGAGGCATAATTTATTCATAGTATTGCTTAAAAACACAATATTTTCAAACAGAAAGTATTTAACTGAAAATAATTACTTTTTTCTCATACCCCAAAGTACAGAACACTAAAGCATATAAAAAAGTAGTGATTTCCATTCCTGAAACAATTTAAACAAGGTCTTCATCAAACAGGTTAATGAATGAAAAGTAGCAGTTTGGTTCCCTGATATAAACATACATACTTGACAAAATCCTAAAATATTTAGGATAATTACATATACTACATTTTTCCACTGGGAAAATTAAGAGTAAAAAATACAAAATACAGCTTAGGAAAAGTGAACTTTTTATTAGCATGTGTCAAAATTATTTTATCACAGACTTAAGGAAAATCTTCTGTATTCGCTTACCTGGATATAGTCAACAGGATTCTTTCCTTCGCCTTCCTCAGAAACAAGGGCTTTACCTTGCTCCCTCAAATAGGAACTCATACACTCACACATTGTTTTCAAGCCATTTGGCACACGACTAAATAACTTGTACATGCAAGCGAGGTCTGCAATCAGAAAGAACATACAAATTAACTACATTAAGAATTAAGAAAAAAATGTGAATCTATTTATTCTGACTTGTGAATTTAAAGAAGCTTACTTTTCAACTTTTCACTACCACTTGCTGATCATGTAAAAAATTACCAAAAACACCCAGCAAAATAGACAAAAGGAAAAAAATTAGGCTAAAGATTACTATTGCAACTTATGAAATACAGCTTTCAGATAAGATGCTTTGAGGGCATCAATATGTCTGAAAACATTTTACTTCACATGGAAGACGCCCATACAGCATAATAAAAAAGCCACACAAAAAAATGAAAACTGCAGCTTTGAGTTCCTACACAATTCCAATCTAAAGTCCAGTAATAATACACAGTATCTATCAAAAGAATAATTTCAATTATTGTGTTAACTAGTAGTCAACATAATAAAAACCAATTAAAAATCTTACAGATATCTTTGGGTATGTCTATCTCAAAGTTCAAACAACATGACAATAAATAAAATAAAATATACTAGAATTTATTTCATTACACACCATGACAAAGTTTATATGAAACTTTTAGCATATATTCCTATTCCTTAGTATTTCACTCAAAGCAATCCCTAGTATTTACCAGGTGATTTCCTAGGCCAATACCTATATTTTAAAAAGTGGTTTATCTCACTATATTATTCTTATTTAGAATGAGTAATTCTGGATTCTGTCCATTTTTTCTATTATTTTTTACAATATTAAACTGCTTTCCTATTATGTCTGCTGTTTCTCTGAAATAAGAACTTACCGAGACTGTGTCAAAACCATACAATGATATAAAAAGCTTTATAATAGAGAACTTTTGAAAATGTAATTAGAATAGCAGTTTCTAGACTGGGGGCTGGGGATTTTTTTCTTGTAAAGTACCAGAGAGTAAATACTTTATAGACTTGTTGGCCATATGGTCCCAGTTGCAACTACTTCAGTTTTGCTACTGTAACAAGAAAGAAGCCACAGATAACACAGAAATGAATGGGCAAGACTATGTTCCCATAAAATTTTACTTAAGGACTCTGATATCTAAAAATTCATTTAATTTTCATATGCAGTGAAGTATTATTCTTCTTTTGATTTTTCTGCCCCCCTAACCAAACTGATGGTGGGCCACATTTGACGGACAGGCTATAATTTACCTCTCCAGGTCTTCATTTTAACAGTTATTTAGAACTTAAAACTAAAGTTGCATATATTTAAAAAAAAGTTAGATCCAAGCTTTACAAAAAGGGCTTCTAAAATTTGTTTCAGTGACTTTCAAAGATCAAACTGTATTAAAAGTTAAGTGTTCAGCAATGTATGTCCTAAAGTAAACTATATACAGCAAATCTTACAGTTTCACATTTGGCATAAGTTATAACCCCCCAAAAGTAATTTTTTTGAAGATTTTATTTACTTTGAGAGAGAGAAAGAGTGCAAGCAGGAGCGGAATCAGGGGCAGAGGGAGAGAATCTCAAGCAGACTCCACAGTGAGAACGTGAACCCAACGTGGACTCGATCCCAGGACCCTGAGATCATGAATTAGCCGAAATCAAGAGTCAGGTGCTTAACTGACTAAGCCACCCAGGCATCCCAAGAAGGATCTTTTAAAAGGTGGGGCACCTGGGTGGCTCAGTGGGTTAAAGCCTCTGCCTTCGGCTCAGGTCATGATCCCAGGGTCCTGGGTTGAGTCCGACATTAGGCTCTCCGCTCGGTGAGGAACCTGCTTCCTCCTCTCTCTCTGCCTGCCTCTCTGTGTACTTGTGATCTCTGTCAAATAAATAAATAAAATCTTCAAAACAAAAAAAAAAGGCAACATTCTCTGGTTTAATCAAATAAATTTACATACAACTTTCAGGAAGAAATAAGTAGAAATATAAGCATTTCAAAACACAAAGCAAGGACTACACTAGAGGAAGCACAGAAAACAACCTCCTTTCCCATCATCTTACTTTTTCTCTCCTCTTACATCCCTCCTCCCCTTTAAATTGTTCACTTAAAAATTGTTTTTCATTCCCTGTCAAGCTCTTAACTTCAACAGGCAATATGTGTTTCTTTTATAAGTAGTAGCAAAATGCCACTAACATATCACCTAAGAAGCAGGAAAATAACACGAGTACCATGTTTGTTTATTTTTTAATAGCAAATCAGTAATTTCCAAAGTCACAGTTTTGAAGTAAAAATTCAGAAATTAAAAACAAGGACAACAGTGACTATTACTTTTACTTATAATTTCTCATAGGGAAATCATAAAATACTGTTTTTAGGAAAAAAAGGGTAAAAACCCAATAAAAATAAATGCTACAGTTATCTCAAAACTGTGTACCTTTACTTTTATAAAGCAATTCTTCTTTCTCTGAAGTCTGTAACCTCAAAGTTCCCAAAACCAATCTACTTAATCTATCTGAAATGTCACATGAAAGACATTATTTTTCCATTTCCAGCCCCCTTATCACAACTCACTGCCAAAGGAAAGCCTACAGAAATTTTATGATTGGAATGTCACATTAAGAAGAATCACAAAAAAAAAAATCACATAGAGACTATGGAGCAATGCTGAACCCTAGTCTCTTGTACATTAAAAAAAAAAAACCAAACAGGAATATTAGACCTTTGGGCTAAGAAAAACAAAAAAGTGAGAAGACTAAAAAGAAAGATAGGAAAAAAGAGCCATTCAATTAACAAGAAACACCAAAAATCTTCATTAATAAAGTGTAAAGCTTTACACTTAAACCTCATCAAAGTAACAATTAATAAATTAATGACACACATAACTTTAAGACTGACATTTAAATCTATTTTAATTATAGGAAAATTTTTAAAAATTACTAAGAACCTGGCAGAATTATAAAGATTTAACTGTATTTCAATTGCTGACACTTACCTTCTGTCTTTCCATTTTTCAACATATGTACTAGCCCAGAATTTTCCATTTCTACTATGGTTTTCATGTGCTTGGAAATGAGCTCCCTCTCAACCACCTTTACTATTGGCTCTTCAGTTGATTTGTCAAGGCAGTGCATCACCCGTTCTATTTCTTCATTAATTCTAGCTTCTACTTTCTTTATATATACTGAAGCACTGTTTTCTGCTAAAAATTTCTGGCTTTCCATCTGCAAATAAAAAGCACGTTTTTTGCTTTTTTTTTTTTAAACAGAGAAGCAAAATGTGTTTCTTCTTTTAACTGTGTTTCTATAATTATTTATCACAAGCCAAGCTAAATATCATAAGCACTATTAACATTTTATAGTTTATCATACATATCCACATAGTCTGAATTATATCCTTGAAAGCACTTATCACATAAGAGACATCAATACATTATCCTTAAGCAGTGTTTTTTCAAACTTTGCCAATGTACTTCAAATAGCAGAAAAAGCAAGCACATGCCATTACGGGTCAAAAGTATAGAATGAAGTAACTGACCCCAAATCAGAGTGGAAGTGTCTTTTTTGACTTGTTTTATGTATAATTAGAAAGACTCATAAATGTTTATCATAGTTCTGCTGACATACTGCTAGTTATGTTAAGTCCAACTGCCACCCCACTCCCAATCTCAAAGGAGTTATGTGTGCACACACACACTGAAGTTTGAGAAACAGAGTTTTTAAGTAACTCTTAATCTTGTCTGCTAACACCAGCCTTACAGAAGTTCCACTAAACTGTAAATATTAATCCGAATTATCTTAACCTATATGATAGCAGGACTAATCAGGAATTAGCATATAATTAGCAGGAATATATCTAAGATTTACAAAACAGAAGACCTCTTGATATAAACTATGTATAAAATTTAATAATACTTCCCACTTTCTTACAAAAAGTAGTTTTAATCCTTGAAAATAATACAGTTTCTAAGGACATTAACACACCAAATAAAACTCTTGGTGAGACCATGTCTCCATTCACTGTTAAAAATAGTATGTATTATGTATATATGCACATTCATACACATATCAGTGCAGCACATTTTGGAATCTTGACAATTAATCTTCTGCTGGTACATCTACAAAGTAATGAAGGAAATTAAAACAAATGTAAAGGTCAAAAATGTTGTCAAATACATCTACCATTAGTTGTTACATTACTAGAAAATATAGCCTGTCTCCTATAAAATTAACAGTTCATAAAGGAAGGTCCAGGCTCACCAGTGCAAGCCCCAAAGGTCTTCCTGATGTGCAACAAATGAATTAAAAAAAAAAAAAAAAAAAAGGGCAAGTCCATTCTTTGTTTATGTGTAAATGACACCAAAACCTGAGTTCCATCTTTAAATACATCCAATGGCTCTTATGAATGACCTATACTGAACTATTAAGAAGTATTCTAACTTTGTATTCATTCATTTCTTAAAAAGCCTACTACTGGGAGTAAAATCTTTCAGTGTTCAGCTAAGTCTGTTTTAACACTATAAAGCTTATCCTACTGTAATTGAGGTTTTCAGGAGGATGCCTTGTTATCATTATCTTACTTACACTTAGATTTTGTTAATTTCATTACAAATTAGTATTAGTTTAACTTCACTTTTAGCAATTTAGCTAGTTCTGGGTTGTTATACTGCAAAATTCCTAATTTCCTCATCAATAGTCTTTAAAATATATATATATGCACTATGAGATCATGCACATTTCTGTACTTATTTTACAAATAACTTAATACTACCAAAAGCCTGAAGAGTGAGACTTTATTAGTGATACACTGCCTGTGAATTTATGGTAAATAATTTATAACATGTAAAGATAATAAAATATTATAGTTATTTCTAAGTTTGTATGTTATAACACATAATTTAAAAAATTGTGTATGTAACTCCAAACTCTTCCAATTTTTTTTCAATGGGTTTCTTCCCTGGAATGTGAGCATGGGGAGTAGGTGTCTGAAGGTATTTTCTGTACCTACCCTCCTTCTCAAACGGCCTTAGGAGAAAAGGGTCAAATGTTCAAATCAGTAGCTATGTTCGGTTACTTTGAGACTATCTTAAAAAAGCACTTATTTATATCTACACTGATTACCTGAAAAAATTCTGCAGACATTTCCAAAAAAGGAGCCTCAAAATCTTCTTCATAGACGGATCGTCCTTCAAGACCTAAAATCATTAGCATCTGGCAAGCATTTCTTATTGCGCCTCTGTCAAAAGAAGTTAAACCACCTGATAATCAAGTTATATTAAAGATTCAAGTAAAAAAAAAAAAAAAAGGCAAGAGAAGTAGCTAGAAAGACCTTAAGAACATTTTTTTATATCAAAGTGACCCAGCTCCCATAAAGAACTCATTTGTAACATAAGGATTTAGAGTAATTTTTAATCCAAAAGCGTATCTTGACTATAGAGCCATTTATCTCAAGTTGTCCTCATACTGTTAGAACTTTAAAATCTGAAAGAAAATGCACTTAAAATGTCTAAGTATTTCTGTGCAGTTAAAAAAACTATCAGAAAGCAGTAACGAGAGAGGGGAGGCTATACTGCTTGACACGGGTACAATACGCAGCTACTCTGAGGCATTATAAATTTTTTTTCCTAATCCAAAGGCTTTGAGGAAACCCTGCCCAAGCACCAAAGCTGAAATAAAAAGAATTTTACAAGTCTTCCTCTATTGCTCTGAGTGCAGACACACAGAGAAAGCAGTCTTCCATGCTTCAAGCCGTTCTAGCTGCAGTGTCACAAAAATGATACTGCAGCCATGCAAGAAGGGGAGACAATGTGACCTAACACAAGGGGCATGGGAGAGTTGAGTACATTATGTTCAACACTTTTCTTCAAATGTGTTAAGAACGAAGGCTAGCCTAAAGCCTTTTAAAGAGAAAGACAAAGGGAACAAAAAATGTTATCTCACACAGTAAAGAAGAACAAAATGCCAGCATAAAAAAATACATGAAAAACCAAAAGGGAAGACTAATGGCTGATTTGTTTTTTTAAAAGTATATTAAATAAAAGTTCAGGATGGTCTCTTCTAATAATAGGCTATGTGCTTTTAAGTTAAAATCTAGATAACTTTATTAATTGTAAAAATGTTTTTGAGGATTTTCATTATGTCCTAGACGGTAAATCGGTTCTCAAGATATTAACCACTAAAAAAAACGAAACATAAAAATATAAAAAGATGATTATACCGATCTACAACTTCTCCTTTCCGCTCTCTTGCAATCATGTCCAATAGCGTTTGTCGTAGGTGATCCCTAATACACCCATAACGTACAACTTGATCGCGAAAAATAATTAATCCCAAATTGTAGACATTCTCCACATTATTTTGTTGTACATATACACGGTCCTGCAGTGAAAACAAAATCATAGAAACATGTGCACAATTCCTGCAAACATAAAAATAATCATTGTGAGCTACAATACAGGAAATAAAATTCCAGAAGCAGCCCATTTTTCAGGTGAGAAACACTTCAAACTATTTCAAGCACCATGGAATTTTTTAGCACCTCCCAAATGAATAAAAGTCAGTCTTTACAGTTTATAACTGTACAATTTACAAACAATTGGCTATAGGTGATCACCCATTAAACCTGAAGAAAAAAAGTGCCAGGGAACCACCACATCCAGGGAAAGGCAGGTGAGCAGAAAACAGAGGAGAAACGTAGACAGCAAGGTAGAAACATTTTCCTTTCTCTCCAGAGCCATACCATGCATGAACATGGTTCATACTTCCTTAAATACCGTACTTAAAGATCATATTCTATGAAGTAAAATTAAGAGCTGAATAAATAAAGATCCATGTAACTTAAGCTGATTGCTTACTGGTAAATATTAAAAGGCTTTAATGCTTGTAATACAGCGGCACTGAGAACTACATAATTAGAACACCTCTAGTTATTGTCATTTCAAACAGATTCCTTGTAGTCCTCTTATTTTCAAGTTCTTGCCAACTTGATTACAGGTATGTCCTCAACTTTATACAGCACATAAATTCCAGAATTATTCGCTATGCAAGTCCTATTTTCTGCATTATTTGAAAATCCATATTTATACCAAAATACACTGGAATAAAACTACTAAGTTTTTAATTCACAAAAGGATTAGCAACAGAATTTCTTTCTGTTCTTAACCAGGATCTCTCTGGGCCTCAGTCTCAAAACTTCCAAAAATTATGAAACTATTGTGTGTCTGCTGGTACATAATACTAGCTTTCACCAGATTCTTAAAGGCATTTATGATCCCAAACCAGTTAAGAACCACTGCAAACTGTGATTCTACAAGTTTTCTAAGGAACACTGTCCTTACATGCAACACCAAGCAAAGCCACCAGGTGAACATAAACAGAAGCTCAACGGTATCAGTGATGCAACCGAAATGGCACGGACCAACAAGGGCTAACTACATTCTCCCCTAGCACCATTCTCTTCATGTGACATCACTCCCACAACCTCCTCCATTCAGCTCCTCCAGGGCACACCCCTCCTGGCTACAAGGAAAGCCACTCTTTGATTAGTATCTTTGCTGCTCACATTTCTACATTCTGTATCATCTTGGCAGAAGCTCACATTTTTAAAATCATGCAACTTCAATAGGTTCAGAATTTTCACAGATGACTCTCTGATAAAATTCTGTTTTTTAAATATGCTTTCGTTTTTTTCCTTTGCATAAAACTAACATGGTGGCCACATGAGGAGCCTGGGTCCTCTTCACAGAGACTCTGGTGTGGATCTTTACAAGAACTGGTGAGTTCCTGATAGGGAGACTTGGTGAACACAGTCTTTCCAAAGGTCTGGGGTGAGACAGCTGTAGGTCTTAGAAATGATATCAGAACTTGGCGAAGGTGCCCAGGATGGCAGTGCAGCCCCTGGCTGAGGGGGAGCAATAGTCAATACCAAAAGCATCATCAGAAGCTTCTTGAGCATGGGCTGAGACGATGCCAGTACCTCTAAGGGCAGGGAGGAGGCATATACTAGCACAGAACCACAGCAGCCAATCACCTTGCATGGGACAGTGTGGCGCTTGTCGATCTTGTTCCCCAATGGGGATACTGGAAAGCTTAGACCAGGATGATGGGACCCTGGATATCAGTGGCTATTTCCTTGTAGCACTTAACTCAGACCAACGTATTCAGTCTAATGTCCGATGGCAACAAATGCCTTGAACCTGGTCTGCTGACCGGCACTGGTCTGCTTTTGCAGAGTTACTACATTGAGAACCTCAGCCCTGAGGGATGACCCTAGGAAAAACTCAATAATCTCATACTCCTTGATGGGCAGAAAGAAGAGAGATTTCCTCTAGGGATCTGATCCCCGTGTCATTGACCAGGCAAGCCCAGCTTGGTGATGGGGATCCACTTCTTGTCTGACCTTGCCCCTGAAAGCTCCACAGCCTTGGACCCAGCCCTATCCCTGAGCAGAGGCTGCCAAATCCTATGAGGAAGCTCTTACCGTCTCCCATTCCAGAACCCATCCCTGGACACTCCAGCAGCACTGGGGTCATCCCCCATTTGGTGTTCTCTCTCCAATAAATTCTTAAGCTTTACATGTCCACCTCAAAATCTTAAATTCTGTGTCTCCCCAACTATTGGGGGGGGGACAGACAGAGAATACAGAGGAGAGACAGAAAACCTTTTTTTTTTTTAAATTTTGTTTATTTATTTGATAGAGAGAAATATCATGAGCAGACAGAGGGTGGGGGAGAAGCAGACTCTGCTGAGCAGAGAGCCCAATGTGGGGCTCGATCCCAGGACCTTGAGATCATGACCCGAGCCAAAGGCAGAGGCTTAACCCACTGAGCCACGCAGGCGCCCCAAGAGACAGAAAATTTTAAGCAGGCTCCCCACTGAGCACTGGGCCCAATACCGCTCTATCTCATGACCCTGAGATCACTACCTGAGCTGAAATCAAGAGTCGATGCTCAACCAACTGAGCCACCCAAGAGCTTCTGCCTTATTTTTCAGCATGAAACAGGATGCACACAATAAAAGCTGACATAAATCTAAACATTTAAAAAGCACCAAGAATCTTCTGTGTTATAAAAATACTCTATTGCATAAATCATTTGTAAATTTGATGTTTACAGTTTTAAACAGTACCATATACAGTATCACTCTCACCCTAAATAATCAAAGCTAGTAACTGGCTGCTTAACTGAACATAGTTGGTAAAAAGAGAAAAACAAATGTACATTCACATATTTGCATCTTAAAAATTTTAATTTAAAACAATACATGTTCACTGAGCTATCAAAACTTTCTTCCATCTTTGAACAAGAATCCTGTGACTGGAGTTCAGTGTTCTTTCTTACAAACACTCTCACCTCATAGCAATTTTTCTACTTTGTTTCATTAAGATGGAGCATGAAAACTAGAGACATTTGTGAAGCAATCTGAATGTAAAAAAGTCCTTCTAGATTATTACGATCCCTGCCTTATTCTTTTAATTACTCATATCTAATTTGAACCAATATTTAGTGACTTGCCTTTGTCAAGTCTTTCTAAAACATTCAATCTAGTTTACCAAAGAAAAAGTTTTATCATTTTTAACACCATTTTATTGATTTACAGGGTATTAAATTATGTATTAATAACAAGTACAACTGACATAAACAGACTTGAAAATAAATACAACTGACTTAGTAAACACAAATAACTGGTAAGAGCAAAATACAGAAGAGATACTGAAAGCAGTGAAACAGCAGTGACAGAATTCTGCATCAGGCTGTTTCACAGAATAGAAAATACTGGTAATTCCAGCAAGCACTGCAAGTTCCAACTCTACTACATGCCTATGGTACTTGTAGGGTGTGGGGGGGTCAGATTAGTATCATATATAACATATATATGACACTAGCAAGTTTAACCTCTTAGGAAACCAAATGTTCTTAAGACAGATGTCAAAAGAATTTGGTCAGATTGTACTGTTTTTCGTAAAAGGGCACTATCTATAAGAATTACAGGACAAAAAGGCACATATAATGTAATCTTCAGAGTAAATTATGAATTTTAGAGTGGAATATTTTTAATGTTTCCCCCTTTTCTGGCTTTACTGCAGTATGATTTATATGCCACTCATTTTAAGAGTACAGTTGTCTAACAATGGCCACAATCTAGTTCTAGAACTATTTCCATCACCCCAAAAAATCCTTTGGGCCCATTTGTAGTCAATACCACTTCCAGTACCCCTGCTTTCTCTCTTTTTCTCTACAAATTTCTTTTTCTGGTCATTTAATATAATTGAATCATATGTAACCTTTCCTGTGTGATTTTTCACCAGGCATAAAGTTGCTGAGGTTCATAATGGTGTTAACATTTATCAGTATTTCATTCCTTTGTAGTGCTGAATAGTACTCTATTGTATGGATATGCCACATTTAGTTCAACTGCTGATGGGTATTTGGGGCTGTGTCCAGTTTTGTTTACTATGAACAATGTTGCTGTGAATGGGTACAATCCTTTGGGGATATATGCTTTCATTTTTCTTGGGACAGATTTCTAGAAGTGGAAGTACCACATCATACGGAAATTACTAAACTGTTTTCTAAAGTGGATTTGTCAGTTACAGCAGATTTTTGAATACAAAAATACTAGATGTGGAGTTAGGAATTCTTCACGTGAGCTCTGGCTGTACCATTAACCTTGGCTATGTGACTTTGAGCAAGTCATTTATCCTCTCTGGTCTTGGGCAACCCAAAGGGACGGTAAACATAATCTCTAAAACTCTAGTATAATTCCTATGAAGCTTAACTCTGATCAAAAATTAATATATGTGAAGGATCAAGATATACTTCACTATCATTTTTCCCTTTCTATTTCTGTTGCCAGTCTCCCTCTTTCCAATCCTAAGCACAGTGATGTGGGTGAATCTATAACCCCTTGGCCGATAGTGCTGTCTAGCTCAAGTCCTCTGGCAAAAAGGCAGAAAAAGGGTTGGTTGCAAATGATGAATTCCTCATATATATTCTGTATGGGAAGAAACAATGCTTTAGTAAAGGAAGCCAGGTATGATGGGTACAGGTGGTTAGAGTGTTTGAGTAGGGCAGACAACATTCATATCCATGGAAGATGACTGGAGACAAAAGAAATACAGATGTAGTATAAGATCTAAACCTTTGTCTTTTAATGTGAGACTCTCAAGGTGTATATAGTGAATGCAATTAAATGACATGTAATATTAAGAAAACCTGTTACCCCTAAGATTTGAGAGTACCAATAAATGGACAAGAGAAAACCCACAAAATATGTGTGGCTATTTAAACCAGTAATAAGTTATTTATATTAAATGTTAGATATGTATGACTAATTACCACCAAGCAAAATAAAAGACATACATGCATATACTCAAGTGTTTATATGTACGTATGTTAAAGAGAAATGCACACACAATAAACTTGTGATCTGCACATGATATATATTAAAATATTTACTAAATAAACATGCTGAAATCTGCTATTTCTTGCTTACTGGTATTATCAGAAGGAATTCAGCCTGTGGGTACACAATAGCATTTTCCTAATAGATTCCAACAGGAAAAAAAAATAAGTGGCTAGGGGTGCCTGGCTGGCTCAGTCGGTGAACGTGTGACTCCTGATCTTGGGGTTATGGGTTTGAGCCCAACACTGGGTTTATTACTTAAAAAATATTATAAAATAAACTCTTAAAAAAATAAGTGGCTGAGTTTATGTAATACAATAATGTAGTTCTAATTATTTAAATCACCATAGGACTTTTATTGCATATATGTTTCTAAGTGAATATTTAATTTAAAAAGATCCAAAATCTCACCTCTAGTTAACCTCTAACTAGCTAAAAGAACACAACCTCAAAGGAAGGACAAGATGAAATCATCCCAAAAGAGAGAAAAAATATTAAAGAATAACCTAAAAGCAATATTTTAATTTTAGGCTTTTTAACCAAAATATAGTTTGTATGAATTCAACAGGAGTCATTTACCTATTGAAGAAAGCTAAGTAGAGACAGAAAGTTGGTGGTTGCTTCTATTTGCCTTTTTTAGAGAAAATACACCACTTTAAATGTATAATGTTCTAAAAAACACGTATGAAAACTTAATGTCTGAGTCAAACATTAGATTTACTAAAGGGATAGGAGTTTCATTGCTACAGAGATAAACTCTATTTTCAATCTCTATTTATGATTCTCTCTCAGGGTTGCTATTCCTAGGCCAAGCAAACCTACAACAAGCAATCTTCTTCACAAGCTAAATGAACCCAGAGGTGAGGAGGAATAAATAATGATGGGACTATCTCACTGGCCCTGTTTTCATAAACCTGGGGAAAAGCCAGGCTGCTTTTGTACCTGCAACCCAACTGCTACCCAACACACTACCTTACAATAATGCTACCCCTCTTACTTCTATCCCTAGTCTTGAAAGAATACTTTTGCAAGGCCAACCTCCCTGCCAAGAACAACTATAAAGGCTAGATAAATTATAAAGTACCTGTTTAAAAGCATCAACTAGGGCAGGCAGGCAGGTCTCTAGGAACTGAAGTAGAGAGATTAGAGTCTTTCTTCCTCTGCCACAAAAAACGGAGACCTCAACCAACCAAAAGATTTCCACATAAATCTTCAGCAAATGTCTACTCATGACCTACGGCTCTTCACATTACCAGTCGACAACAGGACATCTGCCTACAAGGTGTTTGGCCCCACAAAGCCACAGATATTACTACTCCCACCATCTTGAGAAATATCTGCCTTCCCCCCTTAACTGATGAGTTTACTCAGTTACCAAGATGCTAATATTCTTAGAGATACCAAGACATGCTATGTGGACATGCAGAGCTTATGAAAGCTAAACCTGTACAAAGTCAAGGAGTGACTTTGTGAGTTAAAGAGATTCATTACTCAGAAATGGTATTAAAACAATCAAAATAGACCAAAACCATGAGCATGAAGTTAAAAAAACAAAAACAAAGAAACACTAATTCTTAATACTTAACTTACCTGCAAGAAATAGTTCAGCAAATTTTTTTAACCAATAGGTTTTTTGTTTTTTTTTTTAAATTTATATTTTAAAAAGAGGGTAGAAGGAGATGAAGAATGTAAACAGGGGTAAAATCTTTACAAATAGTAAGCATCTGTCCTGCTTATAAACTAGAGACAAACCCTGAAAAGTTTAGCTCATTAAAACAACAACAACAACAAAGCAAATAACCCTGTAACAAATAACTACTATCTGTTAGAACCAGTTTGAACCTGCTTTCCCAAGCTTAATCACTAGGCAATCTTCTATCAGCAAGTAAATGTAAGTGTCTTTGGGCGGGTTCACTTTCAAGCCATGAAATAAATACAAGTTAAGAAGGCTTAACACTATGAAGACAGAAATAGAAAATTTCAAAAAAAAAAAAAAAAAAACCAAACCTGGGAAAAGTAACAAAAAGTTTCTAGTGCAGTTACAGTAAAAAAAATCAATCTAATTAGAGCAAAGTTTAAAGAACTGACTGTCCCAGTATTTTCCACAATGTTAGTCCTGACTACACTGTGGAAAGGGCACCAGTAAGAGAGGAAATAGTAAACTGCTCAGACAGATTAACACTTCTGGATTTAAAAATGCTACTGGGTAAAGTACATAGAAAAGCAAAGAATACAGATGGCTTGAAAACTTACAACCATGACTAAAGCTCAAAGTCACAGTTTCCACCACTGTAAAATGGGTCTAAAATCTCTCTCAGGGCTGTCAAAGTTTTTAAAACAACATTGTTATGAGAAATTCTCCTTGAAAATAACTTCCATGTATTTTAAGAATTGTATCCTAGGATATCTAATAAATCAAAACCTCGGTCATGTTTCTCTAAGGCTGTGTAAATTGCACCAAATCCTAAAATAAAAGCACTGTTCCCTACTCTAAAATTCAAGAATCTAATGGTAGCAGGAAAAAACCCATATTAGAACCAGAAGAGTAATCAAGTAACAGAAATCAAGATCTTGGGGGAGCCTGGGTGGCTCAGTCAGTTAAGCACCTGCCTTTAGCTGAGGTCATGAACCCAGGGTCCTGGGACTGAGCCCCATGACTGGTTCCCTGCTCAGTGGGGAGTTTGCTTCTCCCCTTTACTGCTCCCCTTCCACCGCTCTTGCTCTCTCTTGCTATCTCTCCAAAATAAATCTTAAAAAAAAAAAAAGAAAAGAAATCAGATCTTTGAATAATGAGGTTGTAAGACTTTAGAAAGGAAGGCCTATTTTAACCAACTGAGCCACCCAGGCATCCCGGAAGGCCTATATTAAAGAAGCAATAGAATTCATTGGCAAAGAGCTCAGATTTAAGAGCCAGATAGGTTATTTCAATCCAATCTCTTCCATTTACTAGGGGTGACTTTAACATCTGTCTCTTTCCTCATCTTAATAGTAACAACAACCTTAAAATGCTATTCCACTTACTTCCACTTCTAATACTGAAAGACTAGCTTTTACAAGACCAATTCCTCTGCCAATTATATACAGTTGCCAACAACTATAAAAGTTGGATGAAAATAAAAAGCTACCACCTCCTCATACCCATCAAAATAGCTACTATCAGAAAACAAAACAAAACAAAAACAGAAAATAACAAGGGTATGAAGAAACTGAACTCTTGAGAATTGCTGGTGGAAATGCAAAATGGTGTCATTGCTATGGAAAATAGCATGGTGGTTACTCAAAAGTTAAAAATGGAGTTGCCATATGATCTAGCAATTCCACCATCCGGGTATATATTCAAAATAACTGAAAACAGGGTCTCAATGAATACCCATGTTCATAGCAGCACTATGCAAAATAGTCAAACAATGGAAACAACCCTAGTGCTCCCTGACAGATGAATGGATAAGCAAAATGTAGTACAAACAGGGGCACCTGGGTGGCTCAGTCGTTAGGCGTCTGCCTTGGGCTCAGGTTATAATCCCAGGGTCCTGGATCGGGCCCCATGTTGGGCTCCCTGCTCTGCAGGAATCCTGCTTCTCCCTCTCCCACCCCCCCTTGCTTGTGTTCCTGCTCTGGCTGTCTCTCTGTCAAATAAATAAAAAATCTTTTTAAAAAAAAATGAAGTGCACACATAAAACAGAATTATTATTTGGCCTTAAAAAGGGAATTCTGACACATGCTACAACATGGATTAAACCTGAGTCACAAAAGGAGAAATACTCTGTGATTCCATTTATATAAGTTATCTAGATTGGTCAAGATCATATAAATAGAAAATACAATGATGAATTCAACGGGCTCAAGGGAGAGTAATGGGAAGTAAACAAACACCAACTGTTTAAAAGCATCAAAGAGCAACAAAGGCAACCTGGACTTGTGGGGCCAAGATTCTGGAAAAAAAGGCAAGTAGGTACACTGAAAATAGATCAACATTCACCCTCAGTCTTTTCCTTGGGTTATTGGTTTTATCTGGGAAACTGGAAACGAGAGGCTCAGCAGAAAGTCACAGGTAGGCTGCCTATCAAGCAGCTAAGACTTAGGAAGCCAAAGTCTGAAAAGAAAGAAATGCATAGAAGAACCAGAACTTTTTGCAAGCAGTTTTCGTCAAGATGTTTACTGACAAACCACGTAAGCATGGGCAAGACACCAAACACCAAACACAAAGCAGCACTGGAAGGCTAAAGAGCTGAAGAGACCACAACTGGCAGACTTGAAATGGTGAGGAGACAAAAGATGGAATTCAAGGCATGGTAACATCTAGACCCCAGATAGCTATTCTCTATGAGTAAAGACACGATTCAGAAATAAAGGGAAACTCAAAATAGACAAACTTAGAGCCTAAAAGCCAGCTTCAACTAGATCATGGTGATTTGCCCATATTATGCCTGCCTGGCAGAAGATGATTACATTTCCTTGGAAGGAAGATACCATCCAGGGTCTCCCAATTTTTCATGCACAATGTTGACAAAATTTGCAGGTTTGTCCTCCATACCAAAAAAAAAAAAAAAAATACCCAGTACCAAATATCTAAAAACCAAGGGGGAAAAAACTTCAGGAAGTCAAAGCATTCTAAGACTCCCCCCCCCAGGAAGTGGTTAAAATATATACATATATAAAGTAAACTCTAAGTCAAGGATCTATGTTATAATCTCTAAGGTTGCCACAAAAATAGTTTAGAAAGAGAATATATAAATATAAGTAACACAAGGTAGTATATATGGATAATAAAACAT
This sequence comes from Mustela putorius furo, assembly GCF_011764305.1. Lineage (NCBI taxonomy): Eukaryota > Metazoa > Chordata > Mammalia > Carnivora > Mustelidae > Mustela > Mustela putorius. The sequence goes on from NW_025421341.1 coordinate 27,650,123, forward strand.
ACTCCATTCATCTTAAAAAAAAGGCACAGGAGGCTGGGAAAATCCAATAAAGAATAGGTGAGACAGAAAAAAAAAAATCCAATATAATGGCAAACTTGCACCCAAATGTACTAGTAATTATATTAAACATAAATAAGCCATATGCTTCAATCTAAAAACAAAAATTGTCAGATGGCTTAAAAAGCCTATTACTGTATGGGGCTTATAAATGCTAAGGACACAAAAAGGTGGAAAAGAAAGGATGGGGTGAAATCTGCCATATAAACAACAACCAAAATAAAACTCATATAGTAATACTACACAAAGTAGACTTTAAAGCAAGAAGTATAGGAAATAAAGAAGGATATTTCATAAAAATAAGAGTCAACTCAACAGGAAAATCAAGTAGCCCTAAAATTTATATTCATTTTATAACAAAACCCTCAAAATATGTCAATTAAAAGGAGAAAAAAACAAATCCATAGTCAAATCTAAAGATTTTAACATTTCTCAGGAGCTGACAGGACAAGCAAACAAAAATATTTAGGGAAGATGTGGAAGATGTAGACAATTTGAATATGGTTAAACAAATTTAACCAAAGAGATGTTTATATAGCACTTTATTCAACAACTGCAGTTTGAAAAACTGTAAATAACTGAAATTTAAAGCTTCTCTTCAGAGACACCATTAAAAGAGAGGGAAAAAGGCATGCCCAGAATGGAATATAGTATCTCTTAAACTATATAAAATACATCTAGAAGGGCACCTTGATGGCTCAGTCGGTTAAGTGCCTGATTTCTGATCTCAGCTCAGGTCTTGATCTTGGATGGCGAGTTTAAGCCCCACATTAAGCTCAAAAACAGACAAACAATAAAAACATATATCTACAAAGACCTTTTACCCAGCATATATAAAAACCTCCCACAAATTACTAAAAAGCAAAAATCCTACAAAACCCACATTTAAAAAAATGCACACAACAGACTTCTCCACTTTTATTTATGTTACATGTCAACAAAAGTGTCAAAAAAATTAGAAGAGGACTTTCAAATTACTGCAGGGCTAGAGTACTATCAACTGGATAGAATAAACACTAAGGCATCTAATATTTTTGGTGATTTTCTAGATATTCTGGTAATGATGGTGTTAAGTAACTTCTGATGACAATTGGGAAACTTAAGTCTTAACCAAGTCACTCTTCAAGGAGAATTTTAATATCAGATTCAAACAAAATAAGAAGAAACGAAACCAGAATACTATTCTAATATGCTTCAATAGCTTACACTTGGGAGCATGGAAAAAGTCAATGTTCTTCAATTCCATTTGGGGAACTAAGACTATCTGCCCAAACAGATGTCTGCATCATAAAACTGCCCAATGACAGAACTTGGAAAAAGAAATCACAGTTGTTGAGAGCAATGCTTGATACATAATACACTCATTGTATACTTGCTGAATGAATGAATTTATCCTCATAAGCATGAAGGTAAATGAATGTAAATGAATGTTAGCTCAACTCTGAGTAAATCATCATGAATTCTGGGAGCCCCTGGGTGGCTCAGTCAGTTAAGTGTCTCTTAGTTTCGGCTCCGGTCACGATCTCACAGTTGTGGGACTGAGCTCCAGTGCAGAGTCAGCTAGAGATTATCTCCCTTTCCCTTTGCTCCTCCCCTGTGGGCTCACGTATGCTCTCTCAAATAAATGAAATCTTTAAAAAAAACAATATCAGAAATTCTGTTAAGCAGAGTCCATACACATAATTCTGCTGCACTGAGGTGGTTCAGGCCAAGTGGTGAAGACTATGGGCTTTGAATTAAAAAAAGACTTGGATTCACTATTCTAGTAATATTGTAACTGTGTGATCTTGACAGATTATCTTCTCTGACCTTGATTTATTCATTTGTGAAATGGAGAGTACAATACTTACCTCGAAGGTCAGGTATTTAAAACATTTAGAAAAGAGATGCAGTCATGTAATAAAGAGTATATATTGCTATATATTCAGAAAAGTATTTTTACTTTTTTAAAGAAATTTAAGAATAAAAATTCTATTAGTAAAAAATAAAAATTATTGCTTTCCCAAACTACTGCTTAAAAACAGCAACAATAAAAATAGCAACAATTTAAGAATTAAATGAAATATACTTAAATATGCTAAAAACAATGCCAGACACACACTAAGGGCTTTGAAAGTGTTAGGTGCTATTACAAGGAATAGTACTGGATAGACTCCTAGCCAACTGATGCTCTATCAACCCACTTTAAGAGTTCTTAAAGAAACTGTCATCAGCTTAATACTAATCTACTCTCACCTCTTGTTTTTTCCTTTATTACAAACAACACAAGTAACTGATCACTTTCAGTTTTAGAAAGGTGTATGGGCCACCTGAGTGGCTTAGTTGATTAAACCGCTCCCTTCGGCTCAGGTCATGATCCCAGGATCCTGGGAAGGAGCCCCGCCTCCGGCTCGCTGCTCAGCAGGGAGTCTGCTCCCTCACCCCCCTCTGCCTGCTTCTCTGCCTACTTGTGATCTGTCAAATAAATAAAAATCTTAAAAAAAAAAAAAAAAGGTGTAAAATGTCAGAGTTGAAAGACTTGAAAACTTAAAATGATCTAACCAACACATCCTCAACCCGATCCCATAGACAGGCCTTAGGGAACCCATAAACCACCTGAAATTGCAAACAAAAGTTTACGTTGTATGGTATGTAGATGCAGATACCTACTTTTGGTAGAGGGTCAAAACCCCAAAGAAATAAAAACCAGAGCTCTTACCCAATAAATCTATTTTCCTTATAAATAAGGAATTAAAGAGTTTTACCTAGAGAAGTAACTTAAGCGAATTAATGACAATGTAGGAACTAAAGCCAAGTGTATTCATCATTAAATATTTTTTTCTCCACTATTCCCCATTTCCTACAGGAAACACACACACACGCACACACACACACACAGGAAATCTGTACACATAAGAAGTTTGTGCACATACAGACAACATGGGGCAGTACCCTTTATGAACAAAAGTTTCATTTCCTTTACTACCTCAAGAAATATGTGCTCTATTTCTGACCATACCACAGGGCCTACTTCATGCTGAATGAATACGTGCCTCCCTTAAGTCAACCTCATGGACTGCCACATCATCACTCCACACACAAAAACAGTTGTCAGGGCATGGTAATCAAGGGGTTTACGGGTCTACCAATTTGTCAGAAAGAGTAACTGAGATGGAAGGCAAGGTGAAATCCTCATTATCAAGCACAACATTCTTGACCTTCAACAGTATTTATGATGATGACTTTTTTTAAACATAAAGGTCTAGTACTTGGCTTGGGATCTAACCACAAAAAAATGCCAAGGTATTTATACTATCAGTCACAAATACAAAAACTACAGCACAGATGGGGAAAGTCTGTTGTTCCTGTCAGGAAAAATATTGAACAGGTGCGAACCTTAATAATCTCAAAGCCACTGGATCCTATTTTCTATTATTTTGTATTTAATATGACATTTTAAGAGCAGAGGAAGTGCCAAAAAGACTCTTAAGCAACCTATCTGTGTTGTTCCAGAATAAAGTCATTTTCAAACTTCTCTAAATGTGCAATCTAGAATGCTGTAAAGAAGAAACATTCAAAGCCTCAAAACCTACAGGAAAAAACATGGAGAAGAATTTCAGCATCTCAGTGTTCTCATCCTTCTCACCCTATCTTCTGACTTCCCAAAACACACAAATTCTTGGTAGCTTCGGCGAACAGCTTACTTCTTTCTTTCAACTCTGCTTCCTGCCACCTATTATCACTGGTAACTCTGACACTGACAAGAATGACCAATCTGACATGCTGTTTACAGGTGCCTAAATATTTACCCCCACCTTTATCAGGACTCCCTTCACCCACATACGGATATGGGCAAACCCTGAACCTCATTAGAAGACACCAAATATCTCTGGCCCTGGAGATCTTTTTCCTCACACCTTTCCTACTTTGTTACACTGAAAGGAACCTGCTCCTTACTCTCAACTGGCTCTCCAGGTCTACTCATCCCTAATACCTAATACCTCCATTTCCTGGGATCTTATGACTCAGATGCCTACTTATTAAAGAGCACAGACTCACAATCAACAATCAACCGTTTCGATAATGTTACTACATTAAAATCCTCCCCCCCACCGTAAGGCTAAATTTACCTGAGCATTCTTATCTAAGACTGCCAAGTACACCTGGAAAAAGTAATAACTCTGCTGATCAACTCTACTATGTAAACTCTGTGCCAACTCTTGCCTAATTTACTCCCTTACAACTAACTACGAGATGATCCATTTATTTACAAAGAGCTGACCCCAGCACAAGAGAGCCTCCAAACCTTTTCCTTGCATTAGTCCTATTGTTGCTGAGTACACGACCACAAATTTAGTAGCTTACTACTTTTTCACAGCTCTAGAGTTCAGAAGACTAAATCAGTTTCCCTGGACTTAAGTCAATATATCAACAGGGCTGATTCCTTTTAGATGATCTGAGGAGGGAGTCCACTTTCTTGCCTTTTCCAACTTCTAGTGGCTAGCTGTACTCAGCTATAGCTCCTCCTCCATCTTCAAAGCCTATCATTCCAATCTCTGCTTCTGTTACATCACCTCCATCTCTTATTGACCCTCCTTCTGTAATGACCCTGTGATTCCACTAGGCCCACTAGGATGACCTAGAACAATCTCAACCTCTCAAAATCCTTAACCGAATCACCTGCAAAGTTCCTTTTGCCCTATAAGGTAACAATCCCTAGGTTCCGGACACTAGTCATGGGCATGTCTGGGGGATCATTACTCAGCCTTCTTTAACCATTCTTTAACACCTCACATACTTCAGTCCCTAAACCAATGGTCCCACCTTCTACTTTACAAAGGAGACCAAGAGCATCAAAAGTTCTTTAGCTTCTCTCTTCTTCACAATGTTATTGCTACATTCTGCTTGACCTCTTTACTCATCCTTAATGACTTTCCAAATAAACAGCTCAAAGAAGCAGTGACCCTCCCTTCCTGGGTTAACTCTTACCTTGTGCCTATGAACTCACAGCCTCCCTTTAAGGAAAACCTGCAATGACACTATAGCTCTGCTATTTGTGAAAATGACTGTAGTATGGACAAATTCAAGTAAAAAAATGAAAATAAAGTTGCCATAGCTTTATGCAGAAAACTTCTCTACTAACTTTCCAGTAACCCTATGTATTACATTAGAAAACGTTTTTCTATTTCCTTTGCCATTAATTCTAATTGCTCAAAAGTAGCCTATAGAATACCATCCATAACTTTAACTTCCCTTCATACTATATTTATTTTTATAGTTTTTAAAGGATTTTATTTATTTGTTAGAGAGGGAAGGAGAGAGAGTGGGAGGCAGGGAGAAGACAGCAGGGGGAGTGGCAGGTAGAGTAAGAAGCAGGCTCCCCACTAAGCAGGGAGCACGATGCGGAATTTGATCCTAGGACCCTGGGATCACGACCCGTGTGGAAGACAGAAGCTTAACCGACTGAGTCCCCAGGCATCCCGTCATTTTTACAGTTTACAAAGAAAAATTAACTGAATAGTAACATATACTTATGCGCTATATTGACAATTAAAACTATTATAGAACCAGGACAAATTTTCTTGTAAAATGCTCACATCTTTCTCCAATCACTAATCTTTTAAACAATTAAAACTGAAAATGAAACTTTTACTAAGTAGCCACAAACCAATCTTAGAAGTTCAACATGTAAGTTTCAAGTATTAGGAAGGGGCAGAGTGGCAGAAACCAGAAGTGACATGTTCCATCTAGAGACATGTACACATTTCTTTTTGAAATGCTGCACACGCCGCAAAACCAAGTTATGTGGAACAAAGTGTGACCAGTGGCTGCCTCCATATAACCAATGATTCCACTTTCATTTTCAAGAGTCAATGTGTCCCATAGTATCTATACATCGAGGCTGATGAATGACATTTTACAGACATCTCTTTGTAAAGAGTAAAAGTCAGCTAGCTGAGTAGGTAGGTGGTAGGTAGGTAGATAGTGAAGAATCTTCTCTCCTCCCTCTTGGAGCCTGAGATCTAGAATTCCAACAGTTATAGCAGGTATTCACCATCAGAAGGTTATCTGTCTAGGATCCATGACAGTTCAACCAGTATGATTCAGATATGTGCCCTATCTAGCAGGTTATGTCACCTGAGAACTCTGGAACGATGGTAAAACTCTTCAAAGAAAATGCAGACATCAAGAGGAAAAAGTCCTTAGATTCCTGGCAATTAAAAGCATTTGTATTTTCTGACCAAAGTATTGGTTAAATAAATGCCTGTATTTGTCAAAGTAATTTTCTAACTCCAGTTCTGCACATTTCAATGTATAAAATTTTACCTTAATTTTAAAAAGCACTTATTTAATTAAGCCCAGAATACTAAGCATAAAAAGGCAAAGTAAAGAAAATAAAAGAGCATGAAAATGAAAGAATTCTATCTTGTGGAATGTGAAGATATCTTATCAACAACACTTGAAATTCTCTCCAAATCCTTAACAGTATGTATTTTTAAAAGATTTTATTATTCAAGAAAGAGCGAGGAGAAGCAGGGGAAGGCTCAGAGGGACAAGCAGACTCCCTATTGAGCATGGAACCCTATGCAGGTGAATCCTAGGATTCTGAGATCAGGACCTGAGCCCAAAATCAAGAGTCAGACACTTAAACTGACTGAGCTACTCCAACACCCCAACAATAGTATATTTTTTAAAAGATTATTTATTTACTTATTTACTTGAGAAAAAGAGTACGTGAGTGTGCACAAGCAGCACAAAGGGTGAGAGGTGCAGAGGGAGAAGCAGACTCCCCACTGAGCAGGGAGCTCAATGCAGGGCTTGATCCCAGGACACTGAGATCATGACCTGACCCGAAGGCAGACAAACAATAGCATAATTTAAAAAGCATTTTGCGGGCGCCTGGGTGGTTCAGTGGGTTAAGCCGCTGCCTTCAGCTCAGGTCATGATCTCGGCGTCCTGGGATCGAGTCCCGCGTCGGGCTCTCTGCTCAACAGGGAGCCTGCTTCTCTCTCTCTCTCTCTCTCTCTCTCTCTGTCTGCCTCTCTGTCTACTTGTGATCTCTCTGTCAAAATAAATAAATGAATCTTTAAAAAAAAAAAGGCATTTTGCAAACTGTAATCTATAATTTATTAAAAATTAATTTATAATCTATAAAAACTATAATCTATAATCTACTAAAAATGTATAATCTATTAAATCTGTAAGTCTATAATCTATATCTACTATAATCTATAATCTATTTTTAAAAAAAGAGTCCACGTACATCTATTTATTCAAGTTACACTTGAATGCCTAGTTGGTGCAAGCTGTGATAGGTGTTGGGGACACAGTGGTAACAAGACACTACTGGCCCCTCTTCATAATGTTCAGTCTAATGGGGAAACAAGGCCCTAAACAGCTGTTAATGATGACTGTGATAAATGACACAAAGGAGGAGCACTGGGTACAAGGAGAGCAACTGCGGCCAGTAGGCAGTACACAGCGTAGGTCAGGGAATCCTTACCAGAAATCTACTGAGACTTAAAGGATAAGTAGGAGCAAATCACATACGGAGAGGAAACGTTCTAGAAACATTTCCACACAGAAGACATGTATGAAGATTTCAAGATGAGCAATAAGAACTTCAGCAGACTCGATCACATGCTTTCAACTAAGCACTCTTAAGAGCACAGCAAGTGTTCTAAGACTAGTCACGAAATGCTCTGAGAGAGAAACGAAGGTGCTTTCCTGCTGGGTAATTATGAAAATCGAAAAGCTGCAGATTCTAGAAATATATGATGGAGGGTGAAGACACTAACAAGAGTAATTCCCAGGTTTCTGGCATGAACAAATAGAATGGTACCAATTTTGCATTCATTTGGAAACGCCAACTTTGAAGTCCCTCTCAGACAACAAAGATGGCCATCAACTTGACAAATGAGTATAACAAATCTTAATCTCAGAAAATGAGAATGGAGACGTGATTTGGGAATCATCTGCACAGAGGCACTAACCGAAGCTACAGCAGGAGCTGAGGTGAACCAGGAGGAGGAAGTCCAGGTTACTAAGCCCTAAGTTACTAAGACTGCCTCTACTTAAAGGGCAGAGGAGGAGGAGTAGCTGAGAAGGAACAGTCGGAAAGGCAGGAGGCATACCAAGGGAGTGCTATGTCACTGAAACCAAAGGCCAGCATGTGAAAAGAAAAGAGTAGTCAACTGTCCCCAGTGATGCAGAAAAAAAATCAAGGAGCACAAGGATTTGCAGTGATCTCTGCTTCGGACATGGTGATCCTCCTAAGAGCAAGACTAAAGAGCATTAATTGAGGAAGAAGCTTAACTGGAATGTATTCAAAGTGAATCAAAGATGAGAAAAGGGAGATAGCCAAGGGTCAACATTTGCCTGTGAATGACAATGACTCTAGGAGGCAGCACAGAGTAAAACAGAAAATTTAGTAGGATTCTGAGGATGTGAGTGGTCTAAGCATGTCTCATGTGTATAAATAAGACTCAGTAAAAAGGTAGAAGCTGAAAACACGTGAGGTTTTTGATAACGTAGAAAGGGATGTGATCCTGCTTAAGCACAAGAGGAAAACTGGCCTTTAACATGAGGGAAGACAATGCCTCCATTAAAACAAGAGGGAAATGGAAAAACACAAAAGGGAAAAAATACAGGTAAAACTGTAGATTTAGTGGTTAAGAAACGAATATAAGTTCCACCTGATGCTTGCTCTTTTCTGTGAGACATGGAAGGCAATATCATTTAAGAGTGAGGAGGCCAGCAGGAAAGCTGGAGGTTTGGAGAGAAACTAGTAGAGGGGAAATAAGACAACTGGACAGTGTGCAGGGTCAACTGGACATTGTGACAAAGGACAAACAGTGGTAATTATCTACCCTGTTGGGAGTTTCCTCCAGCAGAGGCCCAGGAAAGGTAAGTTGCTGGTTTTATCCAGGGCTGTGGTCCTATCACACAGGTTTGATGAAAGGATAAAGGGACAAGAAACCTTAATCCTAGTGAGTTTTTACGGAGCACATTACTTGGTCCAGGGGCTATAGTACTCTATATGAATGGCACCTTCAAGCATCATGGCTACCCTACCCAATAAGCAAAATATTATTTTCATTTTATAAATGAGGAAGCCAAGGAATAAACTGATTTGTTTCTTGACTTTCGTCACATAGCAGTCAGGATTCAAGGTTTGACATTTCATTTGGGAAACCTCACCCCCACCCCCCAAAAGGGAAGTGAAATGAAGCAGAAATTTTTTAAAACATGTAAGAGTGACTGTGTGTATAATCCTGAAATACTTCTTTTATCAATAGAGTAATGGACCATAAAATTACAAGTGGTTTTCTATCTTACTGTTTGTTAGTGTTAAAATTTAAAGACTCGTCAATTCTAGAACTTAATGAGAACAATATAAGCTAACTTACTTCACATTTATATCCAAGGCATTGTATGTTTTCACATGCTATCTCATTTACCTCAAAATGTCAGCACAGAATGAATCTACATCCTGAAGAGGAAAATGAGGCTCAGAAAGGCTAAATACTGTTCTACTTTTTTACCAACCCCTAAAAATTGAAGTAGCCTCTCCCTGACCCCCTTGCCACTAAGCCCTGTAAAACCAGGAGTAATAGGCCTGACTGCATTCTCTGAGCAGAACAAAAAACTCCAGAGCTGTTTACTCTCATTGGAAATTCTTTCCAACCACTGCTTTATGCTAGCAAGTGAAAGAAACTAGGACATGCTCTCATCACTATAGCTAGAATCAAACTAAAGAAACTGAAAATAAAAATTTGAAAAACAGAGAGTAAAACCTTAGAAGAAAACCGTATATCCAATTCCCAAATATAAACACTGAAGTAACAAGAAAAGTTATTAGACTTGTTAATTTTGCACTGACACAGTAATTAAGCTTGATGAATCTGGCTCCGTTCTATAATCACACAAAGGTAAGAAAAAAACTCGATAGTTTAATCTCCTTTATAGTCATTAAACAGCTTAGCTCGTGTCAATGTTTTCCAAATTGTTGAATACGGTATTCTCCTTGACTGACAAAAACAAAAAACAATAGTAACAGGTAAAAAATGGAATATGTATCTGAATAACATATACTGCAAAGATTTACTATTAAGACAGCAGCTATTAGAATATAATTATTACAAGCATATTTGTATAAAATGACACCTCATCACTGAAGATGTAAAGACATTAGGTTTTTAAAAACATGTAAGAGAGTACTAAGTTTTCGTCTCTCATGCTGTCATTCAACCACTGTTACTCAAAAAGAGACATTCAGCATTTTCCATTTTGAAGTACAAGTGTTATATACTGAGAAAAAAAATTAGACCTTTCTCTTTTAGTCTTCCATTCTAATCATTAAATATATGAATAATTAAGGTTCTACTTCATATAAGCTAAGGCTGGTCCCTGTAAAGGAAGTATTTATTTATTTTTTTTAAAGTAACACCTTCCACACTGACCTGTGCCATTCAACTAAAGGGACAGAAAGAAGACAGACACTGTTTTGAAATGCCTACTTCTTTTTTTTTTTTTTTTTAAGATATTATTCATTTATTTGACAGATCACAAGTAGGCAGAGAGGCAGGCAGAGAAAGAGAGGAGGAAGCAGGCTCCCTGCTGAGCAGAGAGCCTGATATGGGACTCGATCCCAGGACCCTGAGATCATGACCTGAGCCAAAGGCAGAGGCTTAAGAGACTGAGCCACCCAGGTGCCCGTGAAATGCCCAACTTCTTAAAGGAAAAACAAAAAAAGCTCTACTTACCATATACATTAGTATGTCTCTAATCATCACCATAGCTGTTTGATGATCATTCCAAGCTTGATTTAGCGTTTGAAGAAAGTTGTTATTCAATGAATTTAGTACATCTTCTCGCACCTATTAACAGAAGAGTTCATTAAAGTATTTTACACACGTGCACACACACAAACACACTCTCATATGTATACATGCACATATCTGTTCAATAAAATCGTATGGAATATTCAATTTTACATCACAGAAATAGGTTATAGGCCAGTAGAAATATTTTAAGCTACAATATAACCTAAATACAGATAACTAACAAATGTGTTGTATAGTCCAGACCCATCTCCTGATCTCCAGAATCATAAAGCAACCTCCTGGGCAGTTCTCAACCCTCCAACCTAACATCACAGTCAAAATAAAATCCTAAATACTTTAAGGAACTACAGGGCCCCAGAGAATTGGTTCCAGGCTATTGTTCCAACTAAATTTCTTACCACACCTCCCCTTCCCCATCCTTGCAGAATGGTTAAAAATGTTGACTTAGGAGTCAAACTACTGGGCTCAACTCCAGCTCCCTGACTAGCTGTGTCTCCTTGGGTAAATTTATTGCAGCTCTGTGCCTCAGTTTCCTTACATGTGAAACAGTATCCATTTCACAGAATTGCTGTAGAGGTTAAATGAACACTAGTGACACACTGAGAACAGTGCCTGGCACTCGGCCAACACTTACTGAGCATAAACTATTAACTCACCCTGCTCCAGCTACTGTGGGGCTGCATCCAACAACTGTGTTCTACCCTTTGCTCTGCACATTTCACACAGCTTACACCCCTGTTTTCTACCCAAGTTTCACTTCCACAAAGAGGTCTTTCCTGATCACCCTATTTCAAACAACTTCTATCTCCACTCTTTGCACTAATTTTTCCTCACAGTACTTGTCACTGCCTACTGTTTTACCTATTTATCTACTTACTATTCCTCTCACTAAAATGCAAGATCCACACCAGCAGGGATTTTGTCTTTTTTCATGTGTGCCTCCCACACCTAGAACAGTGCCTGGCATCTAGAAGACCCTTTACTTTATTCACCCTACCCTCCAATACCATGATCCACCATCAACATGGTAAGCTTTTTCAGGGTATCTATCTTTGCACATCAAGTTGCCGTGAGTCTGAAGTGCCTTTGCAATGCAATCTTGCTAAGACTACTCAGACTCCAAGAATTCCTTTCCATAGTCCCCAAGCATATTGCCACCTTCTCCAATAAATTCCTAACTACTAGTACTTCCTGCTACGCTATCTGTCCAATGATATGATTACTGACTAGAAAATGGAATTTAGACTGATTCTAGCTTTATTATAAAGAAGCAGTTTGTCCTCTGAGTTCCTGTAACTTTGGGACTATACTGCCAACCTCCCTAATTATTCCAACCCACCCAAATCCTCCATGGTCTAGCCCTAACCAGACACGTTCTAGCTCCCAAACACCTCTAGTAGTGATTAAAGATTTTTAGGTTGGGGAGAATCTGAAGTCATGGTGTTTTGTGAGAAACAAATTATTTAATGTGTGTTGAGATATATAGATACCTATAAACTTGAATTATAAACAGTAAATAAAATGTCACTGCATATTAGCACTACTATAAACAAGTATAAACAAGTAGTGGCAAGTGCCGAAGACCGAAAGAAAAAAAAAAAATATATATATATACACACACAAAACACACTATACCCACAAACGGGAGAATAAATTAAAATTGAGAAAACTGTAACTAATTTTTCTTACATATTAGAAGAAAAACACCCGTTAGGAGATCTTAGTGATGAAACAATGTCTCTTCTAGTAAATGTGTAGTCTGAAAATCACTAGCCTATATCACATAATTTAGCACTGTATCACATGTAATCTTTTCTTCATAAGACTAATAAGCTCCTTGACTTTAAAACATATCACCCATAAGCATACTGACTATATCAAAAGTGACACACACGTTGGTTCATAGATAGTACTGTGTTAAAATACTTTTTTGTAAAGTGAATACTAAAGCATTTATTCCAATTCATTAAGTCTGGCACTTGTCAGATGCAAATTCCCATGACAGATAACACTAAAAAAACCCCACAAACTGAAAATATGCCTATTTATAAAATTCCTCACCAATCTTCATATACTTTCAGTGAACCACTAAATTCTGAATAGCAATTAAATTAAATAATGACAATACTAGGGAAACAGTACTATATATCTAACAATTATTCTTAATGACTTAAGTTAACTTCTGAATACCCCTCTGTTATAAATTCAAGTTACATGTTAACAAAGTCACGCTAATTTTGGAATGCAAAAATGTGCTTGGTATATCTGTTAAATGAATGAAAAACTGACCACTCAAATTTAAAAAATTTTTAAAAGACACGTGTTTTATATACTGATTTATATACACTTCCAAATAAAACACCTCAAGTATTTATCCAATATTTATACTTACACCTGCCTTTCAACAAAATAAAAATGTGATCAACTAGCACAATGTGTCATAAATGTAAAACTGCTTTATTTGCATCATGCCTCAAAAAATTACCCTGACAAATCAGTAACAATGAATTTTACTTAGCAGAAAATAGCTGCTATTCATTTTGTTATTTTTACTTTGTTTTTTTACTGTTGAAGTTAGATGTGGTCATGGATCTGCTTTGGCCAATGACCTAAGCACAAATGATACATCATTTTTATATAATGTAAACTTTATCATCTTAGTAATTTTTAAGTGTAAATAAAATTCAATATTAAATACATTCACAATAATTAACCTCTATCACAGGACATGAGAGTTGTAAAGGTGCCCCAGAAGATCTCCTGCTGGTCAGACATACTCTGTTACATTTATTTTATTTTTTTTTTAAAGATTTTATTTATTTATTTGACAGAGAGAGATCACAAGTAGGCAGAGAGGCAGGCAGAGAGAGAGAGGAGGAAGCAGGCTCCCTGCTGAGCAGAGAGCCCGATGTGGGACTCGATCCCAGGACCCTGAGATCATGACCTGAGCCGAAGGCAGTGGCTTAACCCACTGAGCCACCCAGGCGCCCTCTGTTACATTTATTTTTGAATGATTACGCTCACACACACAGATACAGGACTAGAAGACATAAAATAAATGCTTAATATACACTTGGTGCATTCTCTTAATTATTCAGATCACTCTATGAATAAATAATTCTTCTGCTAGTGATGCCTCAGAAAATTGTCCTTCTATGAAAAGTGAACAAATATGTGCTCAAATATACATAATAAAAGGTAGGAATGAGATGAAAATTCAACCTTTATGAAGATTAAAATGGGCTTTTTAAAAGGTAAGTTTGTATTTAAACCAAAAAACACATTAAGTAGGGGATAAAAAGATTTAACTCTTATTTTACAAACTGTTAACAGAATACATAAAATTTACAAGAGATAGGAATTGGGGTCAGTTGTGTGTGAATAACATGGTTAATCTCACACCCTCATAACCACAATTAGTTTTTGCATCAGCAAAGGCAAACAGGAAAGAACCCTGCTGTAGAGGTGGTACCAGTACCGTAGGGGGCAAGCAGACCAAGTATATCCACCATTACTATATAGGAAAAGCTACATGAAGGTTATCCAGGTGAAGAGCTAGAATTTGAGGAGTGAAACAAGGAAAAACCAAGCAACAAAACCATGGAAACGGAGAATAGGATGGGACCAGCTGTGACAATGAGGCTAAAATGAGCAATTGAAAACTGATGGCTGGTTCATGGCACTTAGCCTTGCAAAAAGCAAGATACAGACGTAGCCAAGAGCAGTAGATCAAGAACCTGGCAGAAAATTAAAATCCCTTGAAGAGCAACAGATTTTGTTCAAGAGCATGAGATGACAAGACACAGACTGAAAGAAAATATCTGGTAAAGGACTGTTACCCAATATATACAAGGAATTAATAAAAGTCACCAAGAAAACCCAATCTAAAATACTGGCAAAAGACCTGGCCACCTCACCAAAAAAGATAACCAGATGGCAATTAAGCATACTGAAAGATGTCCAATATCTGATTAAGAAGTTGAAAAATGAGGGGCACCTAGGGTGACTCAGTCTGTATAGTATTCGACTCTTGGTCTTGAGGTTGTATGTTCAAGCCTTATGTTGGGTGTAGAGAATACTTAATAAAATCTTTAAAGAAAGAAAGAAATTGCAAATTAAAACAACAATGAGACACCCTTACACATTTAGCAGAATGGCCAAAATCCAAAACACTGACTACACTAAATACTGCTGAGAATGTAGCTAACAAGCACTTTTGCTCACTGCTGGTGGGAATGCAAAATGATACACAGCCACTTTGG
The DNA here is from genome assembly GCF_011764305.1 of Mustela putorius furo. NCBI lineage: Eukaryota > Metazoa > Chordata > Mammalia > Carnivora > Mustelidae > Mustela > Mustela putorius. Next base: position 27,665,268 of record NW_025421341.1, read on the forward strand.
AGGACAGTTTGGTAGGTTCTTACAAAACTATATATACTCCCACCATACCATCTATCAATTAGGCTCCTTGCTATAAATATCAAAAAAGTTGACAACTTATGTCCAAACAAAACCCCAGACTCACATGTTTACAGCAGCTTTATTCGTAACTGACAAAACGTGGAAGCAACCAAAACTTCCTTCAATAGGTGAAACAATACACTGTGGTACATCCAGAAACAGAGTATTATTCAGCACTGAAAAGATATGATCCATTAACCCACCAATGGAGGCACCTTAAGTGCAAATTACCAAGTGAAAGAACACAATCTGAAAATGCTACTGCCTACCATATCACTCCAACTACATGACATTCTGGAAAAGGCAAAACAAAAGAGACTATAAAAAGATCAAAAGAGGGGCGCCTGGGTGGCTCAGTGGGTTAAAGCCTCTGCTTTCGGCTCAGGTCATGATCCTAGGATCCTGGGATGGAGCCCCTCATCAGGCTCTCTCTCAGCAGGGACCCTGCTTCCCTTCTCTCTCTCTGCCTGCCTCTCTGCCTACTTGTGATCTCTATCTGTCAAATAAATAAATAAAATCTTTAAAAAAAAAAATCAAAAGAAGATCATCAAGGTGCTAGAGGAGTTAGGGTAGAGGGAAAGATTAACAGACAGAGCACAGAGGATTTTTAGGGTAATGCAATATTTCATATGGTATTATAATGGTGGATACATTTCATTATACAATCATTAAAATCCACAGAATGTACAACACATGAAGAGTGACCCCTAACATAAACTATGGACTTTGGGTGATAATGACAAGTCACTGTAGCAAATGTACCACTCTGGAATGGGATGCTACTGAGAGTAGGCGAGGAAGTGGGAATATGGGAAATGACTATACCGTCTCAATTCTGCTATGAATCTAAAAATGACTGAAAAAATAGTCTATTTAAAAAACAAAGAAGATTCAGGGGCTGACCGAAGACCAAGAAAAGACAATCTCTCTTTTTTCAACACAAGTATGTTTTGTATACTTGTAATAATACTGATAGAATTCTGAATCCTGATTTTTTAGAGAACAATGAACATTCAACATTACCCTCTGCTTTAGGAGAAAAATACCTAGTTACAGCATTTCATAGCATGATAACAATTCAAAGAAAAAAGGTTCTATCAGAATAAAATGCAGGAAGAAAAAGTCATCTGAGATTTTAACCAACTGCCAACCTAACACCAAAAGCATTATCTATAAAAGGAAAAAATGATAAACTGGACCTCATCAAAATCAGAAACTTCTCTTTCGCAGACACTGTTAAAACAATAAATAAACAAGCTACAGACTGGGAGAAAATATCAAATGATCTGTATCCAGAATCTCTCTCTCTAGAGATAAAAAAAAAAAACTCTTACAACCCAGTGAAGAAAGCAAACAATTAAGAAATGGGCAGAAGACTTGAAAAGACACTTCACCGAAGAGGTTATATAAAGGCAATTTTACACATGAAAACATGTCCAACAACACTGGCCATTAAGGAAATGAAAATTTAAAAAATAAGATACCCATTATAATAGCTAAAATAAAATATACTGACACCAAGTGCTGACAAAGATGCCAAACAACTAGAACTCTTCTTACACATCGCTAGTGAGAATGCAAAGTGGTATAGCCCTAGAGGAAAACAGTTTGGCGTATGACCTAGCAATCCCACTCATAAATATTTATCCCAGAGAAATGAAAACCTACATACACACAAAACCTAAATAAATATTCACAGTAGCTCTCTTCATAATCACAAAAAAACTACATACCATCCAAAACTCGTTGAACAAATAAACAGGTAAATGGATATGTAAACCGTGGTACATTCACACAACAGAATGTATCATTCAGCAATAAAAAGAAACAAACTACCAATACATACAACACCTTGGAGCAATCTCAAAATAACTATGCTGAATGAAAAACGTTTGTTTGAAAAGGTTACAGACTGTATTATTCCATTTACAAGACATTCTTGAGAAAACAAAACTACAGTCACAGAATAGATCAGTGGTTGCCAAATCTCAGGGAAGGAGGAGGATAGGACTACAAAGGGAAAACAGGGAGTGTTCTAGGGTGAAGAAATGTTCTATACTAATTATGGCAGCATTTATATGAATCTATACACATGGGCTAAAATTCATAGAAATGTATATGAAAATAAAAGGCTAATATCAACTTTTTAAAATCTGCAACAACTATGATTCTCAAATTGTGCCGTTTAGTTATTATACCGTAAACATAAGCTAGGATGTCACAATGTTTATTCTTAAAAGCAACTTTGAGGGGTGCTCTGGTGGCTCGGTTGGTAAGCAACTGCCTTCAGCTCAGATCATGATTCCAGGTTGCAGGGATTAAGTCCAGTGCTCAGTGGCAGGGGCTGTCAGTCTGCTTCTCTAGCTCCCTTGCCCCTCCTCCCAGCTTGTGCTCTCTCCCATGTACTAATAAATGAATAAAATCTTAAAAAAAAAAAAAAGGCAAACTGATTACCAAATAATTGTTAATTACTTCAGGGGTGTCAACCTATGAATGACTCTGGAATAATTCAAACTGGCATACTACATTCTTCATTTCTGTGAACATAGCTTTTCCTGTCCTTTTAATTACATCCTCAGCCAAGATTAAAGTGGAATTACTAAATCAAAAGAAAATGTTTATTTTTCAGCACTGTAATTAAAATCTGTTCACTGATAATGTCCAAGTTGCATGAAACACATCTTCAATCAAATTATTGGCAAAAGGAAGAGGATGAAAAGGAGGAAGAGAAGAGAGGCCAGTAGGCATGAGTATGCCAAGACCTACAAGTTCCCAGTCTTTGCCCTCGAGTTTTCTTATCTAAGTATCTTCATGGCTTGACAAGGATGCTACCTTGGGCCAGGAGTTCTTGGCTGGTTGGAGAGTCAAAGACATTAATAATAATCTGCAAAGTCTCTCCCCCCACCCCTGCTGCCAACACACACAATTAAATCATTAATTACAATTTTCTTTCACCCCCTCAGTTTCAATGCCTGGGCAAAATCCCAGCCAGCCAATCCTAATTAAATGTTTAGGTAACACAAAGAAATTCATTGGCTAAAACTAATTATAAAAATTTTAGCTCTAAAGTCCACTGAAACTAGAAATGAGCCATATAATTAATGTGATATGGACTACTGAAAATTAATGACTTCCTTCTTAAAAAGTCTCAAAACTCAGGACAATTTTAAATTCAAATACAAATCTCTGAAGTACAGAAAACTGTATTTAGCATTATTCTGCATTGAAATACTGAAATACACATTGTGTATTAAAAACACGAAGTGGGGGCGCCTGGGTAGCTCAGTGGGTTAAAGCCTCTGCTTTCCTTCAGCTCAGGTCATGATCCCAGGGTCCTGGGATAGAAGCCCCACATCGGGCTCTCTGCTCAGCAGGGAGCCTGCTTCCTCCTCTCTCTGCTTGCCTCTCTGCCTACTTGTGATCTATCAAATAAACAAATAAAATCTTAAAAAAAAAAAAATTGATAAAAAAAATTTTTTTTAAGATTTTATTTATTTATTTGTCAGAGAGAGAGCGCGAGCGAGAGCGAGCACAGGCAGACAGAGTGGAAGGCAGAGTCAGAGGGAGAAGCAGGCTCCCTGCGGAGCAAGGAGCCCGATGTGGGACTCGATCCCAGGATGCTGGGATCATGACCTGAGCCGAAGGCAACTGCTTAACCAACTGAGCCACCCAGGCCTCCCGATAAAAAAAATTTAAAAAAACACAAAATGGGTCATGAATACATGGAGCATATGCTAACTACACAAAAAACATTTACAAAATACCACAGAGAAACTAACACTTTAAAGGCATATAATCTCCTAGAAATCTAAAGTATTTTAACCATCACTCAAAGTTAAAAAATCAAATTAGTATTTGAGGACAACTTTCAGGGCAGTTACTAACCAGGACTTTGAATAAGTTAGTTAACTTACCTGGTCTGTAGCTCCTCCTACGCATATTATTACCGGGGTTGACTAGAACAATGGCATTTATTTCCTGCTCCACTAAGATGTCTTAATACTACTGCAAGGTAGGCTCCATTTTTCCCTGAGTAAATATGATTTATACTGGTTCCATAGAATTTAAAAAGTGGCATTTTCCAATCTTTTGGAAAAAAAATTAAGAGCCAAAGGATATCTGCTAAGTACCCTCTGGTCTCCAAATTCTGAAACAAATATTGTTTATTTCATCTGACTATTTAGATAAATATGCAACATTTACATGATCAAAAATTTAAGTTCCCACATATATCTGAATTTTTTCAGGGGCCTGTCGCTTTACAAATTTTACCAGTTATGTAAACCCTATTTTTCTAAAGAATATCATTAAAGAGTTATTCTTGAAGAGCTCAAAAACTTACATCAGTGATGACATAAACCTGTCGATAAAAGTGGCTACCTACAGAAGTCCATCTCCATGAAGTGTAGAAGACACCTCTCCTAATCTGACACACATAGGTTTTAAAAAGCTCCATAGCTCTTCGCTTTCTCCAGAGAACTCTTAATTTAAAAGATTAAAAAGAAATAGTGTAATACTTTGCTATTTTTATGTTAACAGTCCTATATAGGGAATAGAGGCCGCACAGGAGAGCAGTTGCTGAAAAGTTTGCCTGTCTGATGCAAATCACAGATCCAACACTTAATAGATACATAACCACCAGTAACTTCTTTGTGTATCAAGTTTTTACAAAATAGGAATAATAACAACACCTACTTCAAGGAGGTGTTGTGTGGATAAAATGAGTTAATATATAAATAATGCTTACAACAGGGCCCAGCCCACAGTAAATGTCATATAAGCATTTGTTGTAACCATAATGTTATTGATATTACTTATTTATAATAGTATCACATAAATATTTGATCTTGCTACTCTGTAAGTGTGGTCCTTATATAGAATAAGGTTCAAGACTGTCATCATGATCATCATCATCACCTTGAACTTGTTAGAAACTCAAAATCTTGGGTCCTAGGTCAGTTCTACTGAATCAGGATCTGCATTCCCAAGTGCTTTAGATTTTGAGAAACATGTGACACAAAACACATATACATAAATATGGTGACATATGTTATATAGTACTTCCTAAACTCTCAATTTCTACTGGATTCTTGCTTTCCTTTCTTCTATAAAACAAATTTCTCTGTTAACTGGAAGGAATCCCTTTACTTTATAAGTAGAGGAGTTTGTAAAGCAGCTAATATCTATTATCTGTATACTCAATGTAAGTTTGAATAGATACTGCTCTCTCTCACAATACATAACAACCTTAAAATTTTTGTATTTCAAAAGCAAACTGTACTAAGCTTAGGAGCATTAATCTTAAATGCTGGTCTCTTAAACTTTGTTGGTATTTTTAAACTTTCCAAGAATTCACTAACGTCAAAAGATTCCTCAATGATATAAAATTCACTGCCTTCCTGATATTTTCTAGTCTGATAGTATTGTTTCTCACTATTTTCACTAACATTCAGGAAAAAAAGGTGGCAGTCTCAATTGGAGGAATCATAACAGTATCATGGAAAAAACAGTAAGATAGCTACTACAGGGTAAACTTGTTTCTCGACTGCTGTCAGAACATTCTTCTGTAAATAATTTTACTAACATATATATAATACTTAGTAATGTAAATTTAAACATTTTATAAAGAGCACACTACCTGTAATTTCAACTTAAAATTCATTCCTAGTGGCAGAATTTCCCCACTCACTTTGAAGTGTGCAAAATGAAGCTCTTAATTCAAAAGAATACATAAAAATCTTTCTTCAAACTGTCAATTCAGATATATAACGATTCCTTCCAACAAGCAAAGGAGGGTGCTAGCCACTATGGGGGATAGAGGAGCTTAATACTAGCATTCATAGGACCTTAATACAAAGTAGAATACAATGAATAGCAGTAGAGAATCAGGAGGCTCAAAGCAGGGGCACACAGTGGTAAATTAGGAGAATGCATTTTTATAATTCCATACATAAAGAGTATTTGCTACATGTTAAAGCAAGTAAGAAATCATCTAAATTTAGCATCATTTTAAAAAAATATGTCCTCAGTTAATATAAAAAAAAGAGTTAGAAAAATCGGGATTTCTCTGAGTACAAAGTAGTGAAATTAAGTAACACCTTAACCTTGGCTCTCCCCAGTACCATTTCTCTTCCAATCCTTTCAAACATTCAATTTCTTAGGCTCCTCCTATCCCGCGGTTGCCATCTTCCTGAATCTCTAATATTCTCTATTCCCTTCATTATCCCCCCAAATCTCTTTCTCTTTGGGGATTCCTCTAATCATATTCCAGTCGCTCTTCCAAATCATATTCTTAAAGGTTTGTACCCCTAGCTCAGACAGAGCTTTCCTCCTGTCATCACCCTAAGTTACTTCAATATTCATTTTAATAGTTGTTTCTTTCAACAACTTAAAAAGTTAGAAAATAAGGACAAGATGGCAGGAGAACAAAAGATATGTAGCAATGAAGCACTTAAGATGGCATGTCTACTAAATCTTTCACTCCATCTTCACTTCAGTCAGTATCTTTTGGAAAACAAAAAACCAATAGCTCCCACCACCCAACAGGATAAAACCCAAATTCCCTATGTCTTTCTAAAACCTAATCCAGCCTACTTTACCACTCTCATTCCCCCAAAATTATCTGAAACCTTTTATAGTCCATCTACACTGATATTCCCTGACTATGCTCATGCTTACCTGCCTTTTTTATTTATGCCATTTTTTGGACTATCTTTTCACTCTGTTCGTATGATGAACCTTTAATAATTCTTTAAGGCTCATCAACAGTGGAGGCTCTTTCTACTTTGCCCTGAATTCCTCAAGCAAAATAATTCTCCTTCAAATCTGATTACCTCACTAAAACTGGAAGATTCTTGCTGACAGGCATAGTGTCTTAATTATTTTTTGGTAGATGAAACACAAGAGACTCAGTATCTGTGGGCTTCTGAAATGAATCTGTCTTTGCAAACAATCTTATTCCTGAGTGTTTCTATCAATGTCCTTTTATAATTCACTGCAATTATTATTCTTATATTTTGTACTTAAATGTCATTAAAATAAAAACCACTACACTTATTCACATTTGCCTAGAAAGAAAGGAAAAGAACTAAAAAAGCTTTATTATAAATGCTAAGTCTATTAAGTAATTGGCTTAACAAAACAGTCCAAAGCTTACCAACAATACAAACTTCATTTCCACATGCAATTAGTACCCTCATAGAAACACTTTAATTTACTGGTGAATAAACATAACATTTAAAATCCTGGCTCTTCTCTTTCTCCTTTCAAAAATGGGGAGAAAAATCAATATACTAAAGAAAAGTTTATATAGAGACATCATTTTCAGCAAATGAAACCCTATATACAAAAAATAAATAATAAGGTGCTATAAAAGATTTTTCAGTTTACCACACTTACAAAAAACTCCAAAAAACCTCAAACGAGAAAGCCATTTAAAATTTCAAACTATTCTTCAAAGCTTCAGTTTCTCTACCTGTAAAACAAAGTGCTTAGAACTGATCAGATTACTAGGCACAGATTCAAGTGCTTAAGTTCCCCAAAGGCAGGGACTTTTCATATAATGCAAATGCTTATTATTAGACCACTGCTTGGTACATAAGAGGTCCTTAATAGGGAGTTTTCTAAATGAATGAAAAAAGTCAGCAGGATCAAGCTCCCTTATTCTGCCTTCCATCCAAAGTAAGAGAATATTTGAAGAACAGGATATATGGATATAAAGACTTCATTTTTTTTCATTGTGTGGATATAAATCCACTTATTCAACAGTCTATTAGTGAACATTTATATAGTTTTCAGCCTTTTTTAGCATTTAAACAATACTACAGTAAATATTAGTACAAACACTTTTTATACACATATTTAAATGTATCTATAGAATGGATTCTTCTTTTTTTTTAATCTTTCAAGTTTTTACTTAAATTCCAGTTATTTAACACATATAGTGTAGTATTAGTTTCAGTTGAATTTAGTGATTCATCACTTACATATCACACTTACAAATAACATAATTCATCACTTACATATAAAAGAAATACTTTTAAAAATCACTGAAATCAATGTTCTTTTTATTAAGAAGAAGCTGTTTCTGGTACAGCTAAAGTCAGCATCGTTTTTGCTCAAACTTTCAAAGTACAAAAATTAGCTCATTTATGAGGCTACCATAGTATTATTCAATTACTAAAGAGAAATAATTTGGGTGAGAAAAGAAAATTAAGCATAAGGCGAATCTAAGAAACCTATTAAGCATCACAAAATTGGAATAAAGTTCTTTCCATATTAAAACCAAAGAAAGTTTCTCTCCCGATTTTAAGAAACAATTAAAAATGGAAATGTTTTTATGCTAAATACGTTTTATGGCACAGAAAAGGACAACAGTAAACTTTAAAACTATTAATATTCCTAAGTCTTAAAAAAATAAAATTTTCAGAATACATAATCATTATATAACTTTAAAGCCCATTTAGGATAACAAAATCAATCCCAATTATAAATTAGTAATTTGAAGTCCAGAGAAGTCTAGTAATTTGTTCATGACTGTTAGTAGCAGAATTAAGCCTAAAGCCCAGTTTTTCCTACTTTCTACCCAGTACTTTTTCCACTACAGCTACTTCTAAATTTTTTCATATTATTAAACATGAAGTGTTCAACAGTGGATACAAGAAGCAAAAGCAAGTCTTCAGTTACTTCACTATGAGCTTAAACACTTTCCGTCAAGTTTAAATCCCAAACAGGTATCTTTTAAAAGATGACTCCAAAAAAATCAACAAGACCCTTAAATATCTTACAATTTTGTCAGTTACACCTCAATAAAGCCAAAGGGTGGGAGATGGTTCCACCCTTACCTAACCCTACCCACAAGTAACAGAATTGATTAGCACTATGTTTAATTTTAAAATTGTCTTTAGCCATTAAACATACACACAAACACACAGAGTTAAAATGGTTACAAAAACCACAACTCTGCTAAAGAAATGTTGACATCATTTTATAACTTAAAGTTAGAGCTTGATCCGGTCATTTTTCAGTTTCCACTGCAATCCTTAAATCTACCTAAAATGTTTTAAATCCTCAGGATTAAATTCCTTGTTTCTCTTTTCTGTGTAACTTCATCTATACGCTCATGATTCCCAAATTTACATTTCCACTTCAAATTTCTCAGAGAACTAGATTTGCATATTCAATTTCACTGGCAGCTTAAAATCAACCTGTTCAAAGGGAGTTCCTTTCTCTACCTCATCCGTATATTAAGAAAATGGAAAACACCCTGTTGCCCAAGAACCAAACCTAGTCCTCTTGAATTCTTTCCTCTTCCTCATTCCCTACAACCAATCTATTAAGAAGTAACAATCTTTCTACATTCAAAGTATCCTGAATCTGTAATCTTCTATCCCCACTCTCACTACACTGGTATAAATCACCACTACTGCTCACTCACCTGTATTACTGGATTATTCCTTCCTACTCCCCTCACTTCAACTCTTGGGCCCCCTAATTTATGCATCACACAACAACCCAAGTAATATTTTAAAAATCTGTATCAGATCATGTCACTGTCTTATTTAAAATTCTTGAATGGCTTCCTAATGTACATGTAATTAAGTATGAAGCCCTTATACCAGGGCTTCAATGCCTCTCTTTCCAAACCTCATCTTGGTCCCATTTTTCCCCACTGACAATACTTAATTCCCCATTCACAACAGGCTTTGTTTTTAATTTCTCTATTCCAGAGATTGGCAAAGGATGGTCTGCTGTCTTTTTAAAATAAAGTTGTACTGGAAAACCGCCATATTCATTCATTACAAATAGTCCATTGCTCCTCTGGTGCTAAAAGAGGAGAGTGTTGAGGAACTACCAACAGAATCTATGGCTCAGGAAACTAAAAATACTGACTATCTGGTCCTGCAAAGAAAAAACATTCTACAGCCGTCCCCTTTGCCTGGAACACTCCTCATGAGCACCTTCTCACTTTTCAAGTTCCCTCTTACTCAAAGAGTCATTTCTTGAATATACAGTTTTCCTCTATCACTGTATCCTGTTTTCTTCAACATGTTTTATAACTAAACATTTATTTACTCGTTTAACTGTTCTATGACTGCAGGGATCAAATGCATTCCAACATATTTTTTATACCTAAGTCAGAGGCTGGCAAATAACATACTTCTGGATGTTGAATTATGTAATAAGAAGTCTTACATGGGTACTTTTGAGGCTTTGACAAAATAATTTATAATTTAAAAATCCTTAAAACTGGAAAGAACTTTTTCTCCAGTAAAACCATGCTTTTAAAGTTATTTAGAAACAAAAGTTAAAGATAACCCTGTCAATTCTGAAATGTTTTCATATTTACCAAAATGAGATTTTTTTTCTTATGGAAAGGCACAAAGGCCATATAATACTCCAAGTTTTGCTTTGTGGTTTAGAGAAATTCACTGAATTCCTCTGGGTCTCAGTTTCCTCAAAGGGAACATTCTTGTAGAGATCGGAAGAATATACTACCAAGTTAAAAGAAAAGCATTTAGCTTTTCTATGGCTGCTTCAATTTTGTGAACTTACTTCTAAAGCCAACAATTAGCTACCCTAATCTCAGTAAAGTTCCTCCATTCATCCACCTTGATAGTTTGTGCCACGCTGTTTTATCAAAGATGCTGCTCAGATATTTACTATTCTCATCTTGCAACCAGGATATCAGCAACAAACTCTGAGTAAAAATTATATTTCATTTGAATCTTTCAACATGAAAAAATAGGTCCTGGCTGCCTATATACCACAGCACTAAAATGTTCACTTCAGTAGAAAGTAACTTTGCTTTAAAAAAAAAAAAAGTATTATTGCTTACGTAGTTGCAAAGTGCTAAAAGCATAATGAACAAAGAAAACCAACAAACAAACAAAAAACCCAACCTGACTAGACCACACATAAGGTTTTCAGAACCACAAAAAGGAATACATTCTGGGAGACTGAATACGGTTCCTTTCATACCAAAGACCCTGAACCTGAAACAATTTCTCACCTTCTAGTCAGAAAGTGCACCGTATAAACAGGTAATATCAATTTTTATGCAAACTGTGCTTCTGCACATTTGGTAGGAAAAAAAGACACTTCCTACATCAGAGCACATTTAGGCTATTACATAATGGCTCTGCCTATCAGTTAACAAACTTCTTTGTCCCATTCATATAGTAGTACTGTATTTGTATGGTTACTAAATGTTTTCATAAGACTAAGAATGAAATAAGATCTATGAAGAACACAAAAATGAAAGCAGACACTAGCAGAGGTTAAAAGATTTAATTCAACTGAAATAATAAAATTAATCATTAGATACACTGGTATTGGTATATTTCCTGGCCAGAAATTGACTAGTTTAAACTGGTCAAATGTTTTGTGAAAGAAACAAAAAATTAAAAAACTTTTTCAGATGCTGGTGATGTATGACTAATGCCTATGCAACAGAAATAAAAAGAATTTAGTGTATACAATTTCTTTAGCACAATTAACTTGAATATATGTTCTCTGGAACATATTATAAGGAATTGCCTATATTTTGAAATAATAACAGCTAACCTGAGATATGGGATCACTTTAAGCAACTCACAAGTATGCCGAAGCTTTTACAGTTATAGAATTATTGGTCACATGACTTCAATTTCTACCTAACCATATTTCGGAGTCCAAAAAAATCACTTATACACTGACTTCCCACTCTGGTCTCCTCTCTTCTCCTCACTTTTTGGGTTAGCCAGCTCTCAATACAGCATGTAACTACAGATGTTTTTTTATGCATCTATGCCCAAGCTGCAAAGCAAATTCTTCAAAACAAACAAAAAAGACAAATCACACATTCAGGCCAACTCCTATTGGGCTATCTTTTTCCTCACTTGCCAATTCCTTAGTATATTCCCAAGAAGGGCTACTCCAAGTCTCTTCATCTCATCTTCAGAAGATGCATGGCTTAATTATTAGATTTGTAATAGTTTCAGAACTAAAGAATCTCAGGAGATATTACTACTAGCTCCTTCATTTTAATTATAAATAAACCAAGAACTAGAATTAAAGGACTATAGCTTTACAAACACTGAGCCAATTTACTCAAAGCCTCTCCTACACCCTCAGTTTCATTGAGTTTATTGCAACTTATCCATTCATTATGCCTCAGGAGTAGATCTACAGAGGAGTCAAGGACTTAGCCTGAAACCACACTGCCTGTACTGTTCCAGCTAGGCCGCTTACTATGTGCATCTCAGCAAATCACTAATTCTCTGTGCCTTGGTTTCTCCACTTACAGAGAGAACAGTCATATCCTGCTCATTAGGTTGTGACCACTAACAGAGGTAAAAGCACTGGAACTGAACCTAGCACATACAAATGCTAAATAAGAGTAAGTTATGACCACTACCACCATTCAATATGGGACTGCTGCTAAAACCTTTGCTTCTCTGTTCTCAAATCCGTACTCTCTCCATAACCAAGAACTCAGCTGCTTCAATCATCTCCCCTTCAAGAGCTTTAAGCAAAACTCTTGCACTCTACATTTCTTCTTCCTTTTGATGCCAAGTTTCTTTATTTAGTCATCTTCATTTCCCACACCTACGTACCATAACTCGCTTTTGAAAATTCGTCCTCTGGCTCTAGGATTTTTTTTCTCTGAAATCCAATACTTCTTCCTCGGAGTACATGCTACCAAACATCCAATCTTCATCTTCAGTTTAAGTTTCTGCTCAAGCTCAAAATCTATCTCTAAATACATGGTATTTCTAGCTGAGCATTTTATGATGATCTCACACTCAACTTCCCTCATATAAAATAATATCTAAGGTATCTTCCAACTATAAAAATATCCAATCTTACCTAAAACCGTATCTCTCACACCCTCTATCCAATCATGTCTAGCCTATTACTTTACTCAAAATTTCCAGCAAACATCCAGCAAACACCCAATTCTACATTTATACCATTTTCATCTTAATCTTCTTAAAATATTCTGTCACATTATCTTCCACTTAAAAACCTCCAATAAACCTCCACTGTTAAGCCCAAATTCCTTAGCTTGGCATTCAAGTTTTTCCTCCAATCTCTTCCCAAACCACTATATTAGAATGCACTAATCCCCATAAATTCTTACATACCTCAATCAAACTCCATTTACCACCTAAGCGTATCCAACTTATTTCTGTATAATCACATGACATCTGCCATCCTGGAATGCCTTCCACACTATTCACTTATATCCCAAATGTCTCATGGCTCGGTTCAATTTGATACTTTCCCATTTAATCTTACAGCCCCAGATAATTTCTCCCTCATTTGAATTCCTAAGCCATTTATTGCCTACTGATTTCATTTGCCACTTAATTATATAATGCCTCACACTGTTATCTAAATGCCTGCATCATCTCTCAGATCACAGTACAAATAAGGGATACCAAATCTTTGTACCCACTGTATATTCCTAGAAAGCTGTGCACAGTAGGCACTAAAGAAACTGTTGGTTGCATAAAGAACATAATCACCTTGCTTCATGAGATACTAGGTACCTCCTCATGTAATCCCATGTAAGAGAAAGAAATTATGGAAGGAATAGTAGAAATAGAAAGTAACTATTTTATAACCACCACAGTAATAATGATTCATGCAAGAATCATCAATGGGTGCTAGAACCATCACATAAAAGTTTCTTGGGGAAAAGGATATTTATACAGTCTCAAAATATATCTGAACAAATTACTTATGAATTACAAAGGGAAAAAAGGTACCTTCACAGTGGAGAAATCTGGCGGACACCAAGTGATCAAAGTTAACATCACCAATAATGGGATAAACTGACATCATGTGCCTCCTGATGTGATGCACTGAGGACACAACATCACTTATGTATTATTCCTGCCAAAAATGCATAACCTGAAACTAGTCATCAGGAAACAATCAGACAAACCAAAAACCGAGGGACAATCTACAAAACTGACCCATACTCTTGAAAAATGTCAATGTGCTGAAAGACAAGAAGCTCTGGAGCTGAGTGTGTGATCCTGGATTGGATCCTGGATCAGAAAACAAACTGCTATAGAGGACATCACTGTTACACAGGACAACTGATGAATCTGAATATGGACTATATTAGATAACAGTATTATATTAATGTTAAACTGCCTGATTTCAAACATTAGTCTTCAGTTAAGTGAGATAATTTCCTTGTTTTTAGGAGAAACATCCCAAAGCATTTGAGGGTAAATGAATTTAAAATTTATTCTCTGATTCTTCAGCAATAATAGTAATATCAATAATAGTAATAATAACAAGTATCAATAGAAAGATTAGCAAAAATGTGGCAAAATGTTAACTGGTGTATCTACAATACAAGAGATCATTGTACTATTTGGTACAACTTTTCCCATTTTTTTGTTTCTAAATTTTTAAAAAATGAACCCTAATACCACACAAAAACTTTGAGAAGTTTTTATTTACCTATGGTAATTTTCTATTTTATCTGACAATCTTAAAGCAAGACATACTTGCAATAGAAGAATTTGTTCTACATAAATATTTTAAAAAGTAAAAATATCTTTTTAGCACCAAAGAAATATTTATAATTTTAATAGCCCAACACTAATTTACTTCAAAAAACAATTCACATTTACTATAAAACTCAGCTAAAATAATGTCAATTTCAACTGGTGTAAAGTCTTAGTATTTTTTTAAACAATGTTGTTTTATTACACAGAGAAAGTAGAGAAAGATAAAATGGACTGACTGGTTAAGCATTTTAAGGAAAAAATAATGATCTCTAATTCATATATTAATAAACAAGTATTCGTAAACTAATGAAAGTCTGTTTCCTTAATTATGATTACAGAGAATGTATTTATTGTAAATCACAAACTTCACCTTCCCTCAATGATCAAAAATTGTGATTTAGCTGATCATAAGTTTTGAGTGAGGTTTTATACTACATTATAATACAACTATTAATTGATTACTATATATTTCTATAGGCTTCCTGGAGCCCTTAAAACTAGTATTTCTAGTCAAAGTACAATATAGTATATAAAGGATTTTCTAGATTCCATATAATTAGCAATAGTCCTTTTAAAGTTGGATACCTTATTTATGAGATGTTCGGTAACAACTTCTCTTAGTCCAGTGTAGAGCTTTTCTCCATGTTTATGCAAAACCATTGTATAAGCATTTCTATAGAGCTCCTCAAAACTAAGACCACTGTTATTCTTACGCTGGATTTCTTGAATTGCATTTTTCAGAAGGTCCCAAATGCTGTTTACATATTTTTCATCCATGGTCATCTGTAATATCCAAAAGAGAAAAAGAGACAAAAAGAAACACCAATGGTTGAAAATCTGTGTTTGTCCATATAGTAATTATCTTATTATATGCCTAAGATTATAAATCTGTATGACTTATAAGACTTCTTGTTTTAACAATAATAAAGGGGTACATTTAAGATTTTTTAGAGATGACAGAGCAATTTTTTAAAAATACTTTAAGACCGCCTTCCTTTCTTATATGCATTAAACCCCTCCAATTTAAATGAAATCATAATCCCTGATGTTAATACTTGCTTTATTTAGCCAAAAGTGTAAAGCACACTTTTCCTTAGTTTATTTAGTAGAACACAAGCTCAGAGAGCTACTGAGACAGAAAGAGTTCCATGATTTTAAAAATAATACAGGGGGTGCCTGGGTGTCTCACTTCGTTAAGCTTCAGACTCTTGGTTTGGGCTCAGGTCGTGATCGCAGGATAGTGAGATAGAGCCCCACAATGGGCTCCACATTCAGCGCAGTCTTAAGTTTCTCTCTCCTGCTCACTCTGCTCCCTCTGCCCCATCCCGGTCCTCCCTGCATGCACTCTTTCTAAAATAAATCTTAGGGAAAAAAAAAATTGAGGACATGAACACTATCTTCTTCTCCTGAAGATTTACAGAGCTCCTTAGCAAATTAAAGATTGGAAGAAGAACTGCAGTTAAAAACAAAACAAACAATCCTCCCACACACACTTTCTGTTTAACCTAGCATTCTTATTTTCTTCCTTTCCCAGGAAGAAATATACCTATGAATCACTTTCCCCTCTCCAGACCGAAATACTTGCTATTCTAAACCCCATCTACCCACCTACTCTTCACATGCACCACGTGGAAATCAAAGTAAATGAATAACATATATACGCCAATATTCAACATGTCTCAGTTTAAATTCATTATCACTAACCACCAAGTAGGCCCTGGGTGCAACCCCATAATCCTACATTCTAGACTACTGACTATCTTCCTAGATGATTTTACACCATTTCCTCCCAAACTCACTCTTGGATAATGACCTGCTTCCTGTTCCATTGAGAAAACAGAAACGACCTGAAGACATACTGTACAAACCCCAACCATATCCAGCAATCCATATGATTATGTATCAATATTACTACTCTACTGTTCTTGAGCTCAAAGTACAAAGTTATTACACTCAAATTATAAACAGGGACCATAAACATAGGCATCATCGAGGACTTACTAGAAATGCAGAATTTCAGGCTCTACCCCATGCCTACAGAACTATAATCTGCATTGTGACCCCAAGTGATACCTATACAGAATGAAGTTTAGTTCCATCCCAACTCATCTTTTCAGGGACCTCCCTTTATCAATCTCCCTTCTTAGCATCATCAGATTCTTTCCTCTCTGCTAGACAATTTCTATACACGTTCAAAATCATCAATTTCCCATCTTAAAAACAAATGCTCACAAACCCACCATTTCTCCAGTACCATCCAAGCCTGTGTTTTCCATTTACAGCAAAATCACAAGACTTGAGACATTTCTACATTCACTGTCTCCAAGTCTCATTTTTCTCATTATATCTTGAATCTATTCCAGTAAGTCTTTCATCTCTACTGTTTCAATGAAATTACCCAAGGAGGTCACCAGTGACTTCCATCCTGCAAAATCTAAATGGCTAGAGTCTTAGTTCTCATCATTCTTGACCTATCTGGCAGCAACTGAAAGAGCTGATCACTCCTACTCCTCACTTGCCTTCCAAGCACTACAATCTTGTGTTTTTCTTCCCATTCCTCTAGTTTCTATTTGTCAGTCTGCTTACTAGTTCTTTCCCTCCCAGCAGCCTCCAAACTTGAACTTCTTTGTCTAGCCACAACTCAGTTTTCAGGTGAAGCTCATTTCATCTATGCTCATGGCTTAAGTTAACATCAATATTTATATATTGTGTTTGGCCCTCTCCCCTTGATACCAGAGTCCTATATTCAGCCATATTTTTAACTGAATATCTACTAGCATCTCAAACTTACAGAAATCCTAATCCTTGCCCTTAATTCTGCTTTCCCAGCAGTCTTCTCTGACAAGCGAATGTCCACTCTATCCTTCCAGTTGCTAAGGCCAAAAAAAAAAGCTTGTAATCCCTCAACTTGATTCTAATCCAATAGGAAATTCTTTTGTCTCTACATCTAAAATGTACCTAGAATCTAACTCCTACTCACCCTTTCCACTACTACTAGCCTTGTCGAAAACACCATCATCTCTCAAGGTATTCCAAAAGCTCCCTAACTGGTCTGCTCCTAACCCACTATCAAAGAGCAACCAGTGACCTTCTAAAAACATAAATCATGTCACTCTTTTGCTCACAACCCTCAAGTGACTTTTCATCTCTCTTGAAGTTAAGTCAAAGTACTTATACAAACTACAGAACATTATTTGGATCTGATAATCTGACTTCATCTATTCTTCCTCCTTGCTCCCTGCTCTAGCCACAGCAGACTCTCTTTGCCATTCTTTGGAATATGTCAAACAGATTTTTGCTTCAAGATGTTTGTATTTGCTACTCTCTCTCTCTAATGTTCTTCCCTCAGGTATCTGCATGGCTCATTCACTTTATCAACCTCAAAATTCTTGTTCAACCATCACCATAAAATGAAGCTTTAGGGGCGCCTGGGTGGCTCAGTGGGTTAAGCCACTGCCTTCGGCTCAGGTCATGATCTCAGGGTCCTGGGATCGAGTCCCGCATCGGGTTCTCTGCTCAGCAGGGAGCCTGCTTCCCTCTCTCTCTCTCTCTCTACCTGCCTCTCCATCTACTTGTGATCTCTTTCTGTCAAATAAATAAATAAAATCTTTAAAAAAAAAATGAAGCTTTAATTTCATACTCCATTTAAAATAGCAGTCTCCTCTTACTAGTCACCCCCAAATTCCAACCCCATAGTCATTTTTTTTCCTTATTTCTTTTCCCACCTCCCTCCTCCCATTCAATGTCCACTGCATGAAGGCAGCAATTTTTTTCACTGAGGAATCCCTCAGCCACTGAAGTAATACATGGCATACAACAAACATTCATACTTGCTGATGAAATGATGTCCTGCTAATCTTTGACTAAGGAGCTGTTATTATACCATGTACTGCACTCACAACCTGGGAAACATGGCAACAATTATTCATCAGCTTCACACCTATTTCTGACTTGGATGGACAGAAATTACTGAGTGGAATCCTCTCTGAAGAGGTTAAGAAGAAACTTTTGGAGGTGATAAATATGTTTACTGCATAGATCATGGTGATGGCTTCACACTCTCTTCCAACTTACATTCGTTAAATATGTATGGTTTTTTGCATGTCAGTCACACCTCAATAAAGTCATTAATGGGGGGGAAAAAAACCACACTCCCTCCAAGCTATGTTCAATGGGTATGAATGTGAAAGAGTAAGTAATTTAGATAACCCCAAAATAGTTCTTTCAGTTACTCTAGCAGTAAAATATCAGTTCAACCCTCAATCATAGAGGATTCTTAAGCAAACGACTCCAACAGAGCCTTATTATTCTAATCTTTTCTGAAGTGCTTAAAAGGAATTCTGTAAAAACAAAACAAAACAAAACAAAACAAACAAAAAAAACCAACCTTTTTATTACTTTAATCTTATTCAAATCCCAGGTCTAGTAAATACTATTTTGAAAAGGCCTTAAGAGAATTTACCACTAGATCGAAACTACTCTTTTTTAATCAGATATTCTGATACACAGAATGCCATCCTTATAAAATAGTTTAATAAGCTGTAGTTGTTCATAACTTTTCACAATAAAAGATACAAGTCCATATGACAATCATGGCCTCAAGTACTCTATACACTGAGGTTATAAAAAAGCTGACTAAGACACCATCTCTAAACATTAAATAATGAACACATAAAGCAGAACATTCAGAAAAATTCCAGAGGAAGACCAAAGTTAATGTTGACTCTAAACTCCAGAGGTAACCATACTGCGAATAGCTGAGCAAAACTGCAAATGATCTTTTCAGGCTCTGTATGATAAGACCACATGAAAGCTAGAAAATGTACAAAAAGGTCGCTATCTGTAACAAATTACTAAATTTTCTATTAGAAATTAAAGAACTTAAAACACATAAACCAAGAGACTTTGAATATTGTAGAAATGCCCTTACATTATAATAAATCATTTCTCACATATATAAACCAAGAGTTGTTTTATAATCCAAGATTTCTACATAGTACTTTCCTCAGTATTCATGCTTTATAGACAGAGCAGAGATGGAGTCACAGGACAACAATGTTTAGGTATAAAAATTTTCAAGTAAATGAAAAAATGGACCCAGAGACATTAAACTACTGACTCCAAATCTCAGAGATTAGAATTTATATATCCCCAGATCTAGTCCAATCCTCTGGACTCATGTTACATTTCACTGTGCTAATCCAGGATACCATATCACAGCGTGACTGATTATCCTGGTAAACACAGTGTGGTATATCAGTAAAGAATATAAGTTCTGCTGTCCAAAAGGCCTGAGTTGGTATCATGGCTTTGCTAAATTAACAGGCCATGTGACCTTGGGCAAGTTACTTTACTCTTCAAAATCTTTTATTTCCTTGCTTATAAAGTAGGTTTAACAACAGTATCTACCTCAGGCACTACCCTGAAGATTAAATAACAATGTCAGTAGAATTTAACCCAGCTCAGGGTACAGCACAATCCCTCACAGTTGACTAAATAAAATATCCAATAATAGAATCTCCAAACTGCCAACTATGGGCATCAACTGTCAGAAAAAAAACAATAAAATAACTTTTCAAGCTTAATAAACAAACAGATAGGAACTAAAACAAAAGTACCTGAAAAGTACAAGTATGCATACAAGTCAGTATAGTGTAGCCTTCTTTTGGAAACACTATTCCCTACTTTCTATCTCCTATTTTTCGGTGCCATTTAAAACATTTTATTCCCCCAGAGCTCTGTCCTGACTCTTTTCACTCTACTCTGGGCTACTATGCATTGCCATCCATTATCATGGTTACAATGACTACCCTCACATAGAAAATTCTAAAATTTACAAGACACCAGATTAGTAAGGGATTCTGGAGCCTCCTGAAACTGTACACAAAATTTTACAAATATAATGTGCGTATTTCTTTTTCCTGGATGATGAGTCCTGAGCTCTTATCACATTTCCAATGAATTTTGGTCCACATCTCAAAGAATAAACTACTAGCTTATATATTAATTGCTCCCTAATCTCTACTACCAGCCCAGACAGTCCTCCAAAGTCTAAAACTACCATTTTCAACTGCCTGCTGGACATCTCAAGCCAAATGTTCTAGACATAGATCAAACTTATCAGATCCAAATCCCTGTTAACTGAACCCCAAACACACACATATCTTCCTTTTGTATTCTTTAATTCACAAGCCACTTAGTTATAAATGCTAAAAGCCAAGGCTTAACTTTTCTTCTCTCATCCTCTTTCATTCAATCATGAAGTGCAGCCAACAGAGGACCCCAGATTATTTCTCAAGTATGTTCCCATTCTTTCATCCTGCATACTATTCTAAAACTGCACCTAGATCACCATGTCAGCCTTCCAACTATTATAAACTCGAATAACCTCTTAGAATCTATCTTCTTCAGAATCACCATTTAAAAAATAAACCTGTTCAAAACCTAACTCTCATTAACTACAGAGGTGGAAGGATGTACTTTAAAACTATTCAAAATCTAGTCTATGTCTACTTCTCTAACTTCACTACTTTCACTCATCACTACCTATCTTACATTTATTCCTTAACAACATTAAATCAATAGTTATTCTAATCCAATGACACACCTCCAGCTCATTCACCACCCTCCCTTGTCTTCTTAAAGGCCCCTCCTCTGCCTCTTCTTTATCCAATTCTTTATATAGCCTCTGAACACAGCTCATATATGTATATCACATATGTATCTTCCTTCCCTGACCACCTCAAGCAAAATGGACTCCCTCCTCAGCGCTTTCCTAACACTCAGGTCGTATCTATCCTACGCTTCATACTGATTCATAAACAGCTGTGCATCTTTTTCCTCCACTAGACTAAGAGATACTAAAAGGGCTATGCATTTTTCTTTAATGTCACTTAGATGGCCATAAACAAATGTCCAGTGAATGAATATTGCTTTACCTATATTATACTAATGCAAGTTTGAGCATTTAAATTAGTAAGCACAAAGATACGGAAAAAAAATTTAATGTAATTAAATTTAAGCAATTAATAAATTAATGTAATTCTAAAATAATAAAATGTCCTTTTCAAATAAAATATAGTAATGTACAAGCAACAAACTCTTAAATTTCATTTATCAAGCAGTGTTTTCAGATTCTCCTATGCATTTAACTGCTTAGTCACTGATTTTATTAATAAATTGTTAACTAGGAGAAAAATCATATCCAGAAAAGGCCCCCCAGGACAGGATCCATAAACTACAATCTTTCCCTAACTCAAGCAAGTCTAAAAACAATATGTGAAAGGAAATGGACTTTAAGTGCAGATTCTTACATATGCATGCCTTGGTCTTGGCATCAAATGAACATGTCAGTAACAATGGCAAAATAATTATGTTACTGATGAACTTTAAATTCTCACTCATCTTGGTAAGGAATACAACATTAATGATCAATGAAAGTTAAAAGGGCTAAATGAACTCTAATGTCATCAATATGTTAACCATAAAAACATCAGTCCATACTTCACTCAGAGTCACAAAACTTAAAAGCCTTGAGACTGTGTATTTTTTAAAATAGAGTTAAAACGTACTTTAAAATAATATTCTAAAGTATTCAAACAGGATTTTAAACTCATTGATGAAACTGATTTCCTTAGGTTCCATTAATTGCAAAAACACTCAGGAAGGAATTTTGTTAATGCTGCAACAAAAGCAATAACATAATAAAATGCACACACACACAAACGTTTAATGTTGGCAAATTATTAAGCATATACAGTATTCTGCTCCAACAAGTTTAAGTTATAAAGTGATCAGCAGGGAAAGTAAACTCATTCAGCAAGAAAAGAAACAAAAGCTCTTTTAAAGAAAAGGTATAATTAAGCATTAAGTGCTTATGGTTTAATGAGACTTTTAAAAACCAAAACAAAACTTTGATTTTTAAAAATGACCTCCACCCCCTTTTGCCTCTTCTTAATCCAGGATTACAATATCCTCATTAGTAAGTATCAATAACAAAAACAACCCTAACAGTCTGTATTTTTTTTTCAAAACATTTTTGATTATTCATCTACATTATTTCAAATTACGTAAAAACCTTCAAAATGCCTAAATCTGGGGGCAACTGGGTGGCTCAGTTGGTTAAGTGGCTGCCTTCAGCTCAGGTCATGATAAGGGTCCTGGGATCTAGTTCCAATTTGGGCTCCCTGCTTAGCGGGGAGCCTGCTTCTCCTTCTGCCTGCTGCCCAGCCTTGCTTGTGTGCGCACTGACTCTCTCTGACAAATAAATAAAATCTTAAAAAAAAAAAAAAAAAAAAAAAAAAGTGTGAATTTGGAAGGATATCAGTCTGTTATATACTTACACATCTTGTAGGATCTGTAATAAGAGTTGGAGAGGACTACAGCATGAGCCAATTAAAACTAAAACGAAGAGAACTGTATTCTTTACATCCACTATATACAAAGCACAAGAAGTCTTTAGTTCCCTGTGAATAATTTGACAAGAAATTTAGAACAGGGTGGGTGGGGAAAAGGGTGAAAATTTGAAATTCCAGGCAATTCAGAATGACACAGCTAGAAAAAAATAAACAAGGAAAAATGCTTGATCATAATTTTGAGCTTCAGCCTCAAAAAAGTTGCTCTGGTACAAATATCTGAGGAATGGCAGTATTCAAGTCAGATACGACTAAGCCATAAATTATGTAAGGACGCTCCCTCCCAGGTTATAAGCACTTCAGAGCAATATAAAGTCTTCCTTTATTTTATTGTATCCTTTATACTACATGGCAAAATGCCTAAGTGACTTTCCAAAAATATGATTTGAACTTGGTCCAGTTATGGTTAATAATAATGATGAATCTTATTTGGTGACCAACAACTACACAATGACTTATAACATCTGCAAGCATCCCATTTATCCAACAGTTAATCTTTAAGCAACCTCAACCATCAAAAATCTAACCAAAGACCCAAGTGTTAAGGGAAGAGTACAATGGGATATTCAGACTTCGCACAAGTTATTTAACTTTCCAGAATTTACTTGCTTCACATGCTTGTGGCAGAAGAAACAGGAGATGATCATGTACTATTGTGGCAATTAACAAAGTCTGTGAAAGCATCTGGCACACAGCACTTGTTCTATGCATTTGTTTTCTTTACTACACAAAACTGACACAGAGCCTTACTTATTTAATAACTTAACCTGAATGTAAAGTTGAGATTGATGTTTGCTTAATTGGCTTTTCTGTGGTTACAGTGGACATCAGATGGCCACAGAACTGTGCTGCTAAAAGTAATAAAACTGTTGTCAAAGAGCAGAGAGAAAGATTATCAATTAGAAAAGCACAGGAGCCTGGGATAATTCTGTGAATCACAAACTGAATCTGATCAACATTCATTTGGACTCTAATATCATTATGGAACAGTAACATTTATAATGAGAAAGCTGAACTATCAAAAGAAGGTTCAATTATAATCTGCATTTAAGTCCTCAGCATGAGTAGGCTGTTCAAAAATCAATTTGAAACATTTTTTTTTCAAATACCAAAGATCAAACTTTCAGATTAGCCTACTGAAGTCCATGTTAAGACACAACTGACTTGAGTACAATGTATTTCAATGACTTTTGCTTATATGAAAAAAGGTACGTGTAACATTTCATGGTCTGATGATAATCACAGTAAAATGCAATTTTAAGTACTGTCACTGAAGCAAGAAGTTTGTCACTGTCCTACTATTGGTGCTGTTTTTGCAAATGAAAAACTAAAGGCCACCAACTGGGCACCCTGAAACACATTTTATCCAGAGATATAATTAGAGACCTTCCCTATTAATAAAATCACTTCTAGTTTATATCTAAGTGCACATCTAAATCTCATGTTTCTATCCTACAATCTAAAAATTATTAATTTTAATCAAAAGTGACAATATTTTCTTCTCTTTAGGTAACTTGTTTATTATCGTTGTTGTTTTTGAAATGGGTAAACCCTGTTTTTCTAAAACTATGATAATGTGTAAAAAGCTATACAAATTTATCAGGTACCCCCAGTCCAAAGGGAGAGGGGGAAAAATGTGATAAAGTATAAATTACCAGTTAGCAAATGTGATATGACAAAAGCCCATCGTATGAAATTATTACAAAAATCTGGTATCAAATCTGCTCAAAATTTCTCCAAAACTACCAATTCACAAACAAAAAAGAATACACAAAAACATAGCTAATTTCCTACTGCTTCGTACTATTTAACCATCATCACTGAAATAAACCATTTATTTTAAAGAAAATTCTAAATCCAAAACATAGGTAGGTGACTTTCACAACACTACACAAAATGTTTTATGCCACAACAGAACACACCAGCATTCCATTCCTTGACTTATGCATAAGTATACCTATTTAAATGAAACTTTTAGAGTTGGAATGAGCCTAAGATAACCACAAATTACAATCTCATTTTAGGGGTGCCTGGGTGGCTCAGAGGGTTAAGCCTCTGCCTTCGGCTGGAGTCATGATCTCAGGATCCTGGAATTGAGCCCCACATCGGGCTCTCTGCTCAGCGGGGAGCCTGCTTCCCACACCCCTCTTTCTGCCTGCCTCTCTGCCTACTTGTGATCTCTGTCAAATAAGTAAATAAAATCTTAAAAAAGAAAAATCTCATTTTACACATGAGGAAACTGAGGCTAAGTGGCTTAACCAGGATCACACAGCTAATCAGAGCAATGAAGAAATCCAAGCGTCCTGAATGAAGTGTCCTTCTGCTAACCTCAGGTCAACTCAATGGGTGTTTAATATTAAGATGTCTTTTTATAGTTGTATAGGCTAATGTCACCACTGAATTATTATGGCTACAGGCATGTTTCAGTTCGGTCTAGAAAAAAGAGCCTTTAATTTAAATCAGGCTTCTAGTCCTGGTTCTCCGTAAATTCAAATCCTGAAAGTATCCCTTGGTAAATCATCCTCTGTAGACCTCCCTTTCTTCATCTATTACGTAAGACTGGAATAGTCTCTCAAAATCCTTCTTAGCTTTTAAAAATTAAAATATGAATACAAACAGGAGCAACCAAATTACTTGTTTATTTGGCTAGGGCTAGCATTCAGCAAAAAACCCCCACAAAAAAACTGCACACTTCTCTCATGTCTCATTTGCATATACCATAAAGTGAATTATTTTTAAGTGCCTGATTCTTGTGCTTCAGAATTCGTTTTACTGTTTAAACTATTTAATATGTTCTCAAACACAAAAAATAAAGATTATATTAAAGTATTTTAACATGTTGGGGCGCCTGGGTGGCTCAGTGGGTTAAGCCACTGCCTTCGGCTCAGGTCATGATCTCAGGGTCCTGGGATCGAGTCCCATATCGGGCTCTCTGTTCAGCAGGGAGCCTGCTTCCCTCTCTCTCTCTGCCTGCCTCTCTGCCTACTTGTGATCTCTCTCTGTCAAATAAATAAATAAAAAAAAAAAAAAAAAAAAAAAAAAAAAAAAAAGTATTTTAACATGTTAATGCCAAAGAATCCCTTTTTGAAACATACTTAGTAAGATAAATTCCTATTGAATTGAAATTCAATAAATATTCAAAAAGTTTTAAAAAGTGTGCTATCAGCCTTATAAAGAGGAAAGTGTTAACTCACCAATATGTCAACTAGTGTCCTTCTCATAGGTTGTAACTTTGCTTTATTCAATGCAATACACACTGGGATACCCTTAAGCAATTTATATACTCAAATTTTACTGAAAACATACTTCCATTGACTAAAAGTTCTTAACAACATTTATTCTCTTATGAGAGGTGCATTTACCTTGAATCGAGAGAGGCTTACACTTGCAAAAGCTCCTTTCACTGGCTGAAAACTAATTTTGAATTCTTTTTATAGAGTACTGCATTATATAAGCTTTAGGGCCCCAGGATCTGCCCCTGGCTAATAATTTGAATGGCATTCTTAGAATTAATTTTTCAATATATTCCTACTAAATAAACGTTTCAGAATCTAGCAAATGCTTAACAGAATACAACTACGCAGTGTAGTGTAGGGGGAAGAATATGAATCTTTTAATAGATACACCTGTGACCTAAATCCCAGCTCTACCCTTTCTTAGTTGGATATGCAATATCACACATACCTTACAAGGTCTCTCTGAGCCTTAAGATTTAAAATCATAACAACATCTAAAGGTTGTAAGGATCTGAGGTAATTATAATTCAAAGCACCTAAAACACATTAACATAAGGTAGACATTCAACAAGTTGTTGTTACTAATGTTATAAAGCAATTTCTCATACTATCCATAAACTGGAAAGAAAAAAGAATTTATCATGATTACTTTCAAGAGGACAGACAAATACATACGCAAGGTTGCCCAGTTAAGAGTTGCTTCAAATAAGAATGACTTGCAATCTTATGTTAAAGAATTCCTCTTAGCAATGAAGCCTTGCTTTTATCGAAAAATATCTCTAAAGGAGCTTGTATTTTCTTAAAGTAGGTAAAGATATTCCTTTGAAGTCCTTACTCATTTGCTCAACAGTAACCTTTCACATTTAAAAAGTAAATTTGGGTCCATTCCTTTTTCAGTGATCACAAGTACTAAATGAATGAAAGTCACGAAGTTTTACTTAACTACATTTTCAACTTCAGACTGACTTTAAAAAATAAAGGAATGATTTCTAGTAGCAAAAGGTCTGAATTAGGGGTTAAAGCAACTAAAGAATCAGTTCTCAATTTACTATTGTCTCAACTTGGGCAAGCAGGACTCTTCTCAACTTTAAAATGGCTGGATTTTAAAGCAGTGGTTAATAGAACTTTTCCAAAATGAAATCTTGTATACAAATGCCAGGTTCTGAACAGCTTTAAATAACAAGAGAAGGAGATTTTTGAAGCTACACCTAATTCCACTCCTCCTATGCCTCCAGGGTCCTGGAGACGCTCTTCAAGTTTGAAAGTAACTGTCCTACATAAAACATAATACATTTTTTAGTTGAAAATTCTGACTTTACGATTAGAAAATTCATTCAAATGTCTCAGTGATACCACTGTTTATTAGAAAACACTTCCTGATATTTCTTTTAATCCTCACAACTAATCTGTGAAAAAGACTGCTCCAGCTCCCATCTTAAAGTTGAGAAAATAAAGAGTGTATTAGTTCATTGGTTCAACGTTGTTGGATACTATTGTGCTGCACTGACAAAGATCAATACAAAAAGACTTGATGCCGCCTCTAAAAAAAACATACACATTCTAATAAAAGAGATACAGACTATTCTTTGAAGACTTTTTGGATAGGAAGAAAAATAGTATGGTAGTTATAGCATGACAGGGAAGACAGAAAAAGAACATTTTCCTTCTCTGAGACCTGAGGTAAGGCACTGAGAGAATGAGTAAAGATACAGGTTAAAGGCTACAATTGAAAAAGAAAGCTGAAGAACTTACACAAGATAACATTAGTTTTTGACAGTGAAGCAGTAGTTAAGTTTCTGGAAGAAGACAGATAAGAGAATTCTCAATAAAGAGCTTAAGACCAGTGATTAAAGTCTGGAATAGCTCACACAGGAAAAGAGAGAGGGAGCTTACCAGGGACACACACAAAAAAACTGCCAAGGGGCCCTAAGAGTCCAGCTTAGATATCACTATCTTCCAATTTTCCCCAAGAGTGCACAACAGCCTAAAAAATATAAGCAGTGAAGACAGATGGATGGAATGATCCAAGATACTTTGTGCCATTTCTGGACTTGCTCTAGAGAAAGAAAAAGAGGCAACTAGTAACTGGCATCATCATTTGGAGAACAAAGGGGGTCTTCTTGAGGACCAAGAGCACATTAATGTGAGAAGGAAACAAGCAGAAAGCAGAACAGAATAATTAAATAATAACAACTGGCATTTACTTACAATGTCTACTTTGCAACAGGTACTATTCTAAGAGCTTTACATGTATTAACTATTTTTACAAAGTAGGTGCTATTGTTTTCTCCTTACAAAGGAGGAAAGAGGTTAAGCAATCTGCTCATTATTATAGCTAATAAATGAAGATATTAGGATACAATGCAATATTGGAGTTTAAGATTTCTAAAGCAATGGAATAACAAGCTCTAAGACAGAGTGAACACCACTGTAGTAAGAGGAGGCCAGGACCATTTGATCATCATTGTATATAGTGCCTGACCTCCAGTAGGAACACATAATAAACGTTATTTTTTTTAAAAGATTTTATTTATTTATTTGACAGAAAGAGATCACAAGTAGATGGAGAGGCAGGCAGAGAGAGAGAGGGAAGCAGGCTCCCCGCTGAGCAGGGAGCCTGATGTGGGACTCGATCTCAGGACTCTGAGATCATGACCTGAGCCGAAGGCAGCGGCTTAACCCACTGAGCCACCCAGGCGCCCAATAAACGTTATTTTAAATCGAATCAATGTCTATGCCACAGTGGATACAATTAAGATCTTAACTGGAATGAATATCTGTGAGGAAGGTATTAAAGTCTTCAATGACTGAAGGAACATGTTTAAGAAGTTAGAGACAAGCATAGGAAATGTACAAAGAGTAGTTCACAACGGCCCAAGCCACAAAAAAGGATGATGAATGTGGTAATATATTGTATGTGGGCCCAATGATTCAAGGATTACAAGGAAAACAGACACCTCAATTTAAGAAGATAAGCCAGTATTCTCAGGGCAAAGCCAGGTTTCAGATGAAAAGGCAGTAAGGAATTCTGAGAACAGGCTGAAGATACAGAGAGTCAATCCGCAATGAAAGTAGATTACAGTGGACAGCTAAACAGGTTGGGAAGAAGGAACCATGGTGGAGGGAGTAAACGGTAAGAGTACAGCTAGTTAACAGACAAGACTGGGCCACGGGTTTAGTCTTCTGAAGATTAAGCCAACGGTACTGCAAATGCATCATACTATCTTTACTTTCAAGTCATTATTGTTTCAGAAGACCAGATTGACTTCAAATCATTAATGATTGACTACATCTTAAGACTTCACTTACAGTGGCAAAAACAGCAGTAAACATTTCAGAGTACTACTTCCATCAACTTACCCAATTAATCAATTACTATGGTTTGGCTTAAAGGATCAGTTTCTCATTTAATCATTCACTAACCACCCACACTGTGTCTAACACGATGCTAAATATTTTGTGGTTCAAAAGGGTGTCTCGTGTAAGTTTTGGGCAGGGACCACACTCTAGTTCACGAGTGAAAACATAAATAAAAGGAAGGAATGGAAAAAAAAAAAGGGAGGAAACGAAGAAAAACAAAATGTATTTTTAGATAACATTTAAGTACACAGTAGAATGTACACACCAAATGAATGTGTATGCAGACATTCATTTATTCCTTCAATAAAGTTACCTAAGAAATGACATATTTACTTTAATGATTATGTAAGAATCATTACTTGAACTTTTTTTAACTACCCCCAAGAGCCAATAGCATTCTTTTCAAGTGCCCCAGTGGTACCTAATCCTTTATCCTTTGAGACTGACTTTTTAGTGTGGTTCAAATCGGCCCTGCAGGCTTTTCAGAATAAAAAACAGTACCCAAAAAATCACAGCATCACTAAAGCAAGCAAACAATATTATAATACAACTATTTGCAAAAATAACAATTTTAACATTTAAATTGTGGCATAATCATGCCTAAACAGTAACCACAGCTGAATGCCAGACAGGGTACTAATGCTTTTTTTTTTTTTTTTTTTAAATCTCTCAACAACTGTGTGATAAAGGTCCCACTGATAATTTCATTTCAGAGGAGGAAACTGAAGCTAGAAGGGGTTAAGTAACTTGTTAAAGATGATGTGGCTAGGAAAAGGTGTAAATGACATTCAAAATCTGGCAGCCAAAAGCCCACCATACTCTATTATACTCATTCTATTTTTTAGTCATACTCCTAACACTGATGTTCACTCTGAAGGAAAATTCCGTTAAAGACTATACATAGTTTTGGGGCTAGGTGGCTCATAAAGCCTCTGCCTTCAGCTCAGGTCATGGTCCTGGGGTCCTGGGGTCCTGGGATCAAGCCGCACATTGGACTCTCTGCTCGGCAGGGACCCTGTTTCCCCCCTCTCTCTGCCTGTCTCTCTGCCTACTTGTGATCGCTGTCAAATAAGTAAATAAAATCTTAAAAAAAAAAAAGGCTATCCATAGTTTTATTCTTAATGAGTAGTCAAAGAAATGCAAACTAAAGCATTAGAGTACTATTTTTTCACCTATGAAATTAAGGATATAAAATGTTGGCTAAGACACTGCTACACAGTAGAAACCCTGACAGGTATAATTAATTCTGAAGAATATTCACTTACGAGCCAGATTAGGATCCCAGTTCTGCCATTTACAAGCACAGTGACCTGAAGCAAATTTCTTAGGTTCTCAAGGCCTCCTTTGTAAAACAGAGGATAGTAGTAGTACTCTATAGAGTTGTGCAAATGAAATGAGTTTACACATGCCAAGCACAGAGAACACTGCCTGTGGCCCATGATAAGCATTCACTGAGGGTTAGCTATTATTATTCCTACTTTTCTGGAGGTCAACTGGCAATATGTACCAATTTTGCTTGGCTTAGTAACTCCATAATCATGGATAGGTTCAAATATTTATGTGCCTAAATAAACATAGTTGCATTATCTATAACAGAGGAAATATGAATTAACCGGAATCGATCAAAATACCTGGCAGTTGGGAAATGGTTAGGCAAACTGAGGTGCCACAGAATACTAGTCTTTACAGATCATATCCTTAATATATTTAACGTGAGAATACTGCATTTTTTAAAAAGCTTTTTTAAAAAAAAACTGATATTGTACCTCAATTTTACTGGGAGCTCAGAAGTGTATGAAAGATTAAAAGAAAATACAACAAAATGTAAATGTTGCTTATTTAGATGTGATTTTTATTTCCTTATTTATAAATTTAGATACTTAAGTATTCTATCATGAATATGCATTATTTTTATAATTAGAAAACCTACTAAAATGAATTCATTGCTTTGACAGATTATGACTGAATAGTTTTCACAATACACTGATAGACACTAATTGCAATTCCTATTATACCTCAGAGATTTGTGCTTACTAGTAACTTTACTTTTTTGCTGCATTTACAATGAATAAATGAGATCTATTTTCAAACTTGCATTATTTGAAACTACAAATTGTCCAGTAACTTTTATAAAAATTTAAGAAAACTGCTAACAAACATCAGATAATCTTCACTGAAAATGAGATAAAAAATTATCTGATAGTTGGAAGCAATTTAGAAAACAAAGGGAGGACATACTTTTTTTAGTCTTAACTATATAACCTTGATGAACTAGAGAAATGCTGTTATTAGCTACATTTAATGAATGATGTACAAACAAACGAAGCTTTCTCTACCTTGTCTCAATGAACTGACCTTATTTAAAAGGCCAAATTCTACATTATATTCTACACTCTAAAATAATTTCAAATTCAATACTGGTACTTTAATTTTCCAGGCTCCTCTGAACTGCCATCTAGGAAGATAATGCAGAATATAAACACCTTATAAATAACTACTTTAAGCTTTTGTTTTTTAACTTCTAAAGCCAGAGAGGTACTAACAGTTACAACATAGCTCGCTGTCCTGAAACTATCAAACAGAAAGAATCAATCTAAGTACAGGCAACACTTTAATGAATCTGTTATACCTTACTCCATAATTTCTCTGTTAGAGAATGAAAAATTCTTAATTCCCCACCCTGTGTGATTTGCAAGACTATTATTCAGCTTTCCTGTACATATTTCAGGTAGTCCTAGACAACAATTACTTTCTCTAAGGAAGAGAAATCTATTATGAAGATCAAAGCTGTTCCCCCAAAGCTAGCAAATTTTACAACAGCTAGGAAAAACAAAAACATTAACTGTTCCCAATTGTAAATGCAATTGCTGCATTTACAATGAATAAATGAGATCTAATTTCAAACTTGCATTATTTGAAACTACAAATTGTCCAGTAACTTTTATAAAAATTTAAGAAAACTGCTAACAAACATCAGATAATCTTCACTGAAACTTAAACTCTTGCATTAGGTACATCGCATATGATCTTAAAACTCATCTCTTTCTAATGTCATTCACTCTGCGGTTTCCATCTAACAATAACCTCCACATCACTCACTGTCTATGCTACACAGGTGGAGCTCTGTGAAGCTCATCTAGGATTATGAAGTGGACATCTCAAAGATTCTTCACCGTGATTTAGCATGCTTTGTTAATCGCTGAAACAACTTTCAGATCACACTCTAAAGACAATCCCTTTCACAATGTGACTGCTAACTCTGAAGACTAAGGTAAGAAAGGACTATTAGGAGAGAGAAGAATATTTTCAAACATAGCCTTTCCAATCCAATCAAATTTTTCAAGCCCATATGGACAAAACCCATGTGAAAGTACAAGTGATGAGGAATGGCTTTTCAAAGGTAAGGACAAAAGGTTCACCTGACAGCAACTAATCCTACATAGTGGAACAAAACTCTGGAGTGAGACATTCAGCAACAGCAAGGCAAGAAGAGCAGGAACTTCTTGGGGCAGCACTCTGATCCAAATCCATATAGCTTCCAGGAGTTTCACAACTACAGCCTCCTTCCTTAAAAAAGTTTTGTGGCCCTTGCTGTTAATTTTGGGTACCAGGAAAAAAAAAAAAAAAAGATGTGAAATGACATGTATTTTGTGCCGGGCAGGAAAACTTATAAACTGAAATAAACTCTAACTCCATCAACAATTTTTAAATCCAGAGAGTCCCTATTGTTCTCCATCTTAAAAATAAGTAATTTCTCTTAAAACCTTATGAAAAGTTCTACTTAAAATTGTGCATAAAACTGTGTTATGAACTTTTAGTCTTGTGAACAATGATGAAGGCACACTTAGAATATGCATTCAAGACACTAAAAAGAGCCTGATTTTACTGATGGGACTGTATCTGGAATAGGCTTACACGTATATAAAATAACCTCTAAGTTCACTTACCACTCTATTCTGCAATGAAAACAACCTCAAAACATATTTTTACACTTTTTACACCTCAATTTCATAAAACAGAATCTGAAATGAGCACCTGAGACCTTTGGTTAAACTACAATTTTCTTAAACTACAGTACCTACGATATGTCCAAAGATTAATGCAAATACTATAGCTGTAAATAATGTACATATGTACACACATAAATACTATTTCTTCTTTACAGAATACTACACATTTTACTACTAGAAGACTGCTAACCTGGAAGAATAAAGAAATTTTGAAATGTCTATAAGATACTCAAACATTCACCAAAGGGTAAGTCATGAAATATCATACAACTGAGGCATGTATCTATTCTTAATGAGGGCTCAAGGAACCAGGACTTAAAAATTTTTATATTAAAAAGTATAAAGGTTCTTTTCAGTGGAAACTACTTATGAAGATTAACTCACAAAATGAAAAATTATGCTTTTAAAAATTAGCTGACATTAAACTGAGTATCAAACACAAATCATTTATAAACTTCATTAAAAGATTTTAGAAAATTTTAGATGGCAACAAGTTATGAACAGAAAAGGTCCAAATTAGCTCACAACCATAAACACTACTTTTTAAAAAATCAGTTTCAGCACTGCGTGCTATCATACATTATACTCTTTTAACTAAAGGCATAATGCAATTCTCTCCTGTCTCTTCCAACAATATACAACATCCAAAAAGAAGAGATCTTGAACTTCAAGCAGTACTTATTTCAAGCTCCTAGAACGGTGCCTGGCACACAGTACTCTTTATTTATTGAACAAATGAGGAAATGAAGACCAGGGGAAAAGGTAAACCTAAAGAGACGACAAAGCTGATCATATTTAAAGGTACAACTGGTCAATCACAATATTAACAAAACTGAGTTAATGTTATATGTGAGCTATTCCACATTTTCGCAATAAATCTGAACTAGAAAAACTCAGACTTCAAAAATGGCAAATTTTCCCTAGAAAACTTGTATAAAACTATTTAAAATTCACAACTGACTTAGCAGCAAAGCTAACATTACCCAAAAATTCATAAACCCAGCTCATTTTATTACAAGGGAAAACACACTAATCGACTTCATTAGGTCCCTTTGGTATTAGTAAGTCTTGCCTCAGTACAAATTACACTTCTGAAAAAGCGTGCTTAAAAAAGTGAATTCAAACCTCATTCTCCCCCTTCACAAGGTTATGTTTATAATCCTAAAACATTCAAGATCTTTCTCTAGTTTTACTGTTCTAAAATCTTCAGTTCGATTGCTAGTTTGTCTATCTTGACGTATACCTGTTACTGTAGCGATGTGAGCAAGTATGTCCAGTTTCTGTTACAACAGTTTAATTGCTTGCCATTGGCTATCTGAATCAGGTATGACATCCAAAGTTATACTCTACATGCTTAATACTTCAACCATATGACTCAACGTAATGCTAAAAAAGAAAGTTTCTAAACAACACGTTTGCTGTCACTAAAACTATATAGAGTAGAGCAACTCGGGGTAGTGACGACTCGTTCTTTTGGGCTTCCATGGCTAAGAAATGGAGACACAATTGTCCAATGTGTTTTCTCTTGCTTCCCCTTGACCCTCCTTCGAGTGGCGGGGCAATTCCTGCACAAGAGAGTTTGTAAAGTGCTCTGGAAGCCTGTGGATGAAAGAGGCTATAATTACAGCTGATGTTAGTACGTTACTACTGAGCATTACAGGGAACCACTGTCACTGCGTCGGGGGTAGACTGGTGGCAAAACCCTTCCTGAGGAGGGGAAGAGAGAGATAGAGGACAGTCCCCTTCATCATCCTAAAGGTCTGACTGGCCACCTTCGGGGCTAGGTTATTTTTCAAACTGCAGCGAGACCACACGTGAAAAGTTACACACGCCCCATACACGGAGGACTTCCACAGCCCTCGTCCCTGCCGTCTGGTGGTCCCGGGAAGTGAGCAGGGAGAGGAATACTAGGGGTTGGGCCTATACCCCAGGAATGTGCGAAGGTGCTGGGACCGGCCAAGGGGCCCTGGCCGCAGCCGACGCCCGCTGGTTGGCCGGAGCAGCAGCTCCCGGGCGGGTTCGCGGCGCCGGACTCCGGCGCGGGAGGGCGGCCGCGCCGGGGCCCCGCGCCGCCCCGTTGCCGGGAAGGCTCGCGCCCCGCGGCCGGCGGCGTGGGGGAGGGGAAGCCGGGCCTGCGGCCTGTTGGGGGAGTTCAGCCCGGGCCTCGCGTGCGGCTCTCCGCCGGGCCCCCGGCCCTGGGGTCCCAGGCGCCGAGGAGAGACTCACCGGAAAGGCCCGGATCCGCATCTTGGTGTCCTTCCGGCTGCCCGTGCCTTTGCTCAGATTCGACATGGTGCTCGTCCCCTCCCCGGCGGCGGCTTCGGGTCGCACTCCGAGGCGCCGGTGTCACATTTAAGGCGGGCGGGCAGGCGAGGGGCTACGCTGGGGGCGGCGGCGGCGCGGCCCCCGGGCTGGGCTGGGGAGCTGGCCGGCCGCTGGGCGGCCGCGGCGGGGGCGGCAGCGGCTCGGGCTCTGGCGGCTCGGGCTCGACTGGGGGGCTGCGCTGGCGCGGCGGCTCCGCGGGGTCCCCCTCACGCCCGGCTCGGCTCCCTTTATCGCGCTCCTCCGCGATGGCGGCGGCGGCGGCGACGGACAAACATCTCACTGCGCAGGCCGAACGTCCTCCTCCTCCTTCTCCTCCTCCGCCTCAGCGAGACGAGATCCGGCCCAGAGGGTGGAGGGGGGAGGAGGAAGGGAGGAGAGCCGGAGAGTGGAGAGATTGGGGGGAGGGGGGTGGGAGGACGGGAGGGGGAGGCAAGCGGCCGCGGCGGGAGGGGACGCTTAGATCTCGCGAGAGGAGGGCGAGCGCGCTGCCCCGGGTGGGGCGGGACGAAGCTTGGGAGCGGGAGGGGTCAACAGGAGGGGAGGAGGGAAATGAGAAGTTAGGGAGTGGGAGGGACCAGCAGGGCGGGGAGATGGGAAAGGGGCGGGGCTGAAGGCGGGAGGAGAAAGCTGCCTTTTTGAAAGGGGAGCGTAGGAGACGAAGCTATGGGCGGAGGTGGTTGCTGATTGGTGGAGCGCGGAGGGGGGTGGGGCCCTGATCACGTGGACGGGGTGGGCGGGGGAAGTTCAGAGAGCCGCAGCTGGGTCTCAGTAGTGGGCTGGGTCTTCCTGGGCTGGGCCTGGTTAGGGTCTGGCCGGGCTTGCCCGGGGGGCAGGGCCTAGGGCCTAGGCTGTGGCCGGGGCCGGGCCAGGAGGGGGGCAGTCTCGGGGAGGAGCTTAGGGGAGCTAGGTGGATAACTAAGTCCTAGAACTGGTTCTGTAGTTTTCTAGGGCAGGTGAACTAGGGAGGGTTACTTGAGCAGAAGCCGGCAAGTGGAAAGAAGAGTTTGTGCAGGAGTTACCTGCAGTTGTTAGAAATTAGCGTACTGTATGTATACGAGGTCGTCGGATCGGATGTGCACAATCCTCTCAGGACTGAGGGGTGGAGATGTTAATCCACAAAATTTCCTTAAACTGCAGAAGCCCTAAGACCTCTTGATTCATTGATCTTTCCTAAGGGAACCCAGGACTTAATAGCGTTAAAATCTCTTTTTCGTTATCATTGAAGTAAAATGACAGCTCCCTTCATGTAGTGCAATATTTTGGTAAGTGCTGAAAAATAGAGGATAGGGTGATAGAAACCTGTCTTTAACCTGCCAAATCATGGTTACCATTACCAAGAGTGTTATCGGTTTGAAAGCCAAAATTTGATGTAATTTTGGAGGTTTTTTATTTTTGTCATTGTAGCCAAAAGGTCTAGTTGGATTCATCAGTTTTGCCCTTTATCTTTTTAGCTGTTATGAATTTTGCTTCCCAATATAACTCTTCGCTGAATTGATATTATATTTGCACTTCTGACACTGCAAAAAAATATGTGAGTTCTCACTGAAGTCTGTAATCCTTTAATTAACCTATTGTTGGGATGGATAGTTGCATATGGAAGTTGAGGTTTTAATACTTTATTTATTGTAATACTTTTTAATACCTTTATAAAAGCTACGGTGTTAATGCTTTTTCACTGCATTTGGAAGCTGGAATTTTATACTCTTTAAGTAAACAAATGTTCTTTTTGTGTGTGTGCGATAAGGTTGAATTTGGCCCAAGTTAACTTAATCATGATGACCGAATTTAGGAATGTTGTGCTTTCGTCCCCTATTTGGTTGACTACTCCTTATTTTCTTGCTTTGTTTTCTGGTATTTGCTAACTAAAATTTGAGTCTAAGAAATAAGGATATTGCTTGAAGCAATACCTCTGTAAATACTGAAGCTAAAAATAGGTCACCAAGAATTGGGTTGATAAGGTAGGATTGGGAAGGGCTCTGATATAAATATAAGATAGTAGGAGTCTTGGGTAGGAGTTTATAATCTGTATGCTGATTGGATCTTCATTTCCATAATCATTAGAGTATAATAACAACTGAATGTTTTTCTATTGGTTGCATTATCGTATGGCCCAGTTTCCTTATAATAAAAGACCATCATTTCTAGATCCAGCTCTATCAGTTTACTAGCTATATTTTGTGTCTTTTTGGGCAAGAGGCCTCATCTGTAAAATGGGGGAAAAAATAATACTTCTTTCTTGGGCTACTGTGAAATTTAGATGATTAACACATTTTTAAAAGCCCTAAGAGCAGTGCTCTGCATGGAGGAGCACCTCTACACCCATTGGCTATTATTATCATGGGTAATTAAGGCCAAGTGTATACTATCTATTCTCCTTCATTCAGTATGTATTTTTTTAAGTACTTGTATCCTTTATAAATGAATCTTATTTTAAAACTAAGTCAGTTTCCAACATTTGGATTTCTCAGAACAATAAAACATTTTTCAAAAAGCTGAGGAACTAGTACATGCTTGGCAACTTTATTTTGGCAAGTAAGAGCATTAGAAAAGAATAATTAGCATAGACTAGCCTTGTTATCTTGTTTTTCTAAAAAAAGTATTTTAACCATGGAAACAAGAGAAGGTAATTTTTGAATAAAGGACGTTTTTGGTTTTGTTTTTGTTTTTAATAAAGATTTTATTTATTTATTTGACACAGAGGGAGCAAGAGAGACACAGACCAAGTACAAGCAGGGTGAATGGCAGGCGGGGTAGAAGGCGGCTCCCTGCTGAGCAAGGAGCCTGGGATTACTACCAAGCTGAAGGCAGACCCCTAACAGACTGAGCCACCCAGGTGCCCCAAGGATAGTTTTTTAATTAATTTACTCTTATGAAAAATAATACAGTGAGCTGATTTTTGTTATTTCATCATGAACCTGAGAAAAGGTAATGAGCCAGCATTTAGGAACCTTCTGAATTAGTACATATTTCCATGTAATTGCAAAGCATATAATCACCTTTTAATTGATAATATATTTGTTTTGTGAACCCAGATTTTTTCATATGCTGGTTTTGCTCAAGCAAAATTTGACTGCATCTTAAAAGAATTATTGTCAACTGCATCTTTTGTTAGGCTTTTACCCACAATAGGCTAAGAAAAACTCTTCAAAATGAATTTGCCACTGACATTAAGAAATCCACTGCTAATTTATTTGTTCATTTACTCAAGAACTGCTTATTTTAGTCTGCTAGATGTTAGTCACTAAGGGGAATAAGACACACGAGACCTGCCATCACTGAACACAGAGTCCTTTTCACATCTCAAAATTTGGAAACCACAGACCCAAGTTGGATTTGGCAACAACTTCCTATACACTCCAGTCCTGAAATCAGAGATTTTCCTGCCTAGAAGACCAGCAATCTCAAAACATGTATGAAATATTCTCTAAAGCTGCAGACTATTCTTCCATATCTAATAGAGTTCTGTGATTTTTAAGTAACAAATGAACTTTCAAAATACTAGTTTTTATACCAACTGCCACCTGATCTAGCAGAGAACGCAGGGCTGCAATAGGAACTCACTAGATGTTGCAGGCCTGCTGGGTGGTATTCTTACTGATGCTGACCATGTCCTGACACAGGAGAACAGTGGCCCTATTTTCATTTATTTGTATGGAACATGTGCAGTCAGAGAAGCCAGGAGGCTGAGTGGGCCAGTGCCTTTTCTACATCCCAGTCTAAAATAGCACAGGCTGTGAGAAGCCAACAAAAGGAAATAGCCTCTTCTTGACCATAAGTTTCTAGGTATCCAGGATACCAACCCATTTTAATCACTAATTTGACTGTATAGATATTGAAAGAGCTGACAGCCTACCAATTCAATTAGACCTGTTCAATGGTTTTGAAGAGACAAAGACTGTTAGGGAAAGATGTATCGTTTTCAGATTAAAAGGAGGAGGTTTAGAGATACCATCACTTCATTGAAAATAAGGGCTAGATCTTCTACTTTCTTCCTTGTCTCCAATAGACAACCAATAGGTATTGTAGGCCATTTAATTTATACGTATTTATAGAGTAGTAGCATTCATATGTGCTTCTAAGATGACATGTTATAGGAGCATCCTGTTGAGAATGTAACCCCCAAAACTTACATATATGAAAACTGTAGGTTTTCTGTATGTACATTTTCTACTTTGTCCTTAATATATACCTCCAGAACAAGAAGCCTGTGAGATGTGAGGGCACGTGAGAAAAGTTACATCTTGAATTAAAAATCTTAAATGTCTGTTGTATCATAAAAACCCATCTCCATTTTCATCATTTTGTCATGCTAAATAAGATCATCTCACGGGCAGCTCTGGAAACTTTGTAGTTAGCCTGGGCAGTGTTCTGTCTTTCATATTTATCAAGCAAGTTAATATTGTGGAATAAAAATATCTATACAGCCAACTGAATTTAACAATATAAATTCTTGTTTAAAATTATAGGTATTGCCTGCAATTTTGTAATTTTATTTTGAAGAAAAAGAAT
Source organism: Mustela putorius furo (assembly GCF_011764305.1). NCBI lineage: Eukaryota > Metazoa > Chordata > Mammalia > Carnivora > Mustelidae > Mustela > Mustela putorius. The sequence goes on from NW_025421341.1 coordinate 27,705,695, forward strand.
TTATTTTGTGGAAAAAATTTCCTCTTACCGATAGCAGTAACTATGTCAAGAAACCTCCAGAGAGCAATTATGAATATGTATTGCTTTCCTTCATGATAAGTAAAGTACATGTTGAATTTGATAACTCATCATCTCTGTCTTTGTGAAGTAAGTTAATTTTGGAGTTGAGATAAAGCATGGTTCCAAAGAAGCTATTAAATTTTACACTAGATATAGTAATTGTGTGAATTATAAATACAATGGTCAGCAGTTAGCAAATGTAATAAAATAACATTATTGTCAAACTTGTTCGATAAGCTATTTATCTTTAGTTCATAGTTAAATGGTATTCTTTACTATATCTTGAACTAGTAAAAATCAAAATTTGGATAAAACAAAGGAGTGTTGGTAGAGGTGAAGAATAACCTTTAAGAGACTAAAAAATAAGAAAAAAATTGTTTGGAACAATTTCTAGCTACATATTGATATAATGAATTAATTCCTAAAGAGAAATTGCTTTGAAGTTACTGGTTTCTGAATCTTCATCTGGCTATTGGGCAGAAGACCCACTGAATGGGCAGTTTTGAGAAAGACAACATGAGCGCCTTCTTAAATGAAACTGGCAACTCTAATCTAGTTGAAAATCTTTTAAAGAATTTTCATTTATGAGACATTGAAAGTAGTACTACTCTACTACTGAAATCCTAATCTTTGTTGAAGAGTGCCTATCTCTCCATGAACATTTAGCTTTGGGAAAAAGTTGCTTTAGATGCCTGGATTGTTAAGGTACTTCCGCATTCTTTAAATTAATTATTGTAATATTTGTCCTTTAATTGGGGGGGATGCTTTCTCTTACCATCCTGATTTCTTGTCTGTGCATTGACAATACTTTAGACTGTGAAATAATATAGCACCATGGGTAAGAGTGGAAACTCCAAAATCAAACTACCTGGATTCTAATCTGCATTCTGCAGTGTATCAGGCGAGTGCCATTCATTCCCATCAGTAAAATTAGATTAAGAGTAGTGCCAACTTCATGAGGCTAGTATGAGGATCAAATTAAATAATGTAGGTAAAGTTTTTGTATAACACTGGCCACATAGTTTGAATCCAAGGGCTATTAGTGATTATTCCATGGCTAATTACTAATACTATTTTTTAAAAGATTTATTTATTTTAGAGAGAAAGCAAGCACAACCAGGAGGGGCAGAGGGAAAGGAAGAGAGAATCCCAAACAGACTCCATGCTAAACGTGGAACCTGATGTAGGGCTGGATCTCTTGACCCCTAGATCATGACCTGAACTGAAACCCAGAGTTGATGCTCAACCAACTGTGCCACCCAGGGGCCCGACTAATACCATTTTGACCCTTTAGTCTAGGTTTGGTAAATGACAGACAAGTGTTAACTGGTTTCTAGATTCATGCAGTCACTGCAGCACCCCATTTGCTCCACCTATTATACCCCAGTGCCCAGCCCCATCACCTGCTACATCCGTATCTGTACCTATATGTCCATCCTCTCAATTGCATCCATTTTTCAATCTGCATTCATCTTCTTGGCAACTTTTCCTCCTTCTGGCCAATTCACTAGCTTTCTCTTATCTGGGGAGGAAGTTCCCCAGTTATCTGTCCTTATAGACTTAGGAGCAGCAAGGCCCCTAAAAGCAAATGAAAAGAGGAAACAGTGGTGGGAACTCTGCTTTGACTTCCAAAATAGGTCACCATCTTCAACAAACTTTCAATTACTGACACTGTCTCTGTGCTTTGAGATTTGGTTTCACCACAATTCTAGGAGGAAAACTTTAAATCTGTCATACTTCTTTGAAGGTTAAATAAGAGACTTTTAAAAATAAACACACAAAGCAATGTATCCCTACTCCTCACTATCTTTCTTATACCATGTTCTTTCTTGCTAAAACTTACAAATGATAAACTTTGGATCTGTAAGTCACGTATGGGCCAATTTATCATTCCCTTCCCCACTGCCCTGTCACTCTTGTCATATACAAGAGGATGGCTAAGCTGGGCCTTACATCATAACAATAACTGAAAAATAAGTACGTGGCAAACTAAATTCATCCTTAAGATTTTGGTCAAAGAGTGATGCTATATTATCTGGAATATTTTTATGTCTACTGATAAGAAGGCAGTTCTTTCCATAATTGGGCCCAGACTTTTAGAAGCCAAAGAAATGGTCCATGTGGCTCTTATTGAATCAACTCATTCACTATCAGATTTTGGTGAACTTCAACAGCTAGCACGTAACATGACACTAATCAGTGATATATGGGAGCGAGTGACTGGGTAGGAATAGGGAAGGATTGCACATTAACTGAATATAAGCAGTATCGCTTTTTAAAACAAGCCTGCAGACTTTCCTCTATAGCCATACCTGGCATGTAGTTTGAACTCAAAGATTAGCAATTATCTTATGGTTTTATCAAAGCACTCAAGTAGATGAGCATCTGAGGAAATAGATGAAATCAGATGACTATTAACAACTAAAATTTTTCAGAAAAAAAGTACATCTGAATTAGCTAAGTTATTTTTTTGCTTCCAGGAACAGAAAACCTATCTCAAATTGGACTAAGCAGTTATCCAATCCATTATGTCACGTAAAAGCAGTCCAGACTTAGTACGGGTCCCAGGCATGGTCCAACAGGGCTCTGGCCCAGCTCTCTGGCAATTCTCAAGGCCCTGCCTCGGGGGGGGCGGGGGGGAGGCACCTTTAGGTGTTATGGGTAACTCTTCACCAGACACAACAAAGTCCAGACTAGAAGAAGAAGAGAGACTGTGTGTTACCAGATGAGAAACTATGCCAAGAAGCAGCCCAGGAGACACTCTCATGGTTCACTGGCTAAGACTAGGTTACATGTCTATTTTAACACACACAGTGTCAAGAGTGAATAGGCAGAGTTTATACTAAATACTGGGGTAAAATACTGTGAGTCAACTACTACCACCTATGTGTACAGAGCACATTTATCTGTGAAGAGATTTTTACATAGAAATTAATGAGTTTGAGGAAGTTTGGTGGGAAGTGTGTATGTGTGTGTGTGTGTGTGTGTGTGAGAGAGAGAGAGAGAGACAGAGAGAGACAGAATAATAGGGTGTTTGGTTAATGAAGTGGGCAAGGGAGCACAATCTTGGGCCTTGAAATACACTGAAAGAATAACCCTTAAACACAGATAAGATCAAAGAGAAGAACATCAGAGTGAGGAACCCATAGAAATGTGCAGCTTGTTTCAAAAACACACCATGGACATGCACATTTACACAGACACCTGCACACTCCTTTCAGGGACTGTAAGCTTCTCTTTCAGAGGTGCTGCAAAAACCTTGTTCTTTGTTCCCTGCTTCGTGAGATGTATAGACAAAGGTAGCCACAAGCAAATAAGGACAAAATGGTTGCCCACATCAGGCAATTTGACAGGTGATGAAGGGACCTTGTTACCCTCCAAACTCTCCCCTCTAAAAACAAAACAAAGCAAGCCAAATGCACAAAAACACAGATTAAACCAGCCATCCAGTTAGGTGGGCAAGAGAATTAGACATGGGATACTGTGTGAGAGGCGCCTAACTGTCTCTCTGAACCCCAAAACACTCCACTCTCAGCCCCAAAGCCAACAAACGGTCCCACGATCGGGTAAAGCGTTAGGTTCTGAGATCTTTCCAAAAGTAAATGCTGTGGGAAGAAAACTACATTAAGCCTGCAACACCTTAGCATTAATTATTACATCATAGAAACTAAGTGTACCTGGAAACCAGCAAATTCCCTAGAGAGGCAGGATCTTTTAAAAAGGGAAAAGCAACTTTATCAATTCACCTGTATTCCCAACAAGACAAGCAACTGTATGTAAAGCGCATGGGAAGATAATGTGACCAATGGATTCACATAACGTGCCCTATCTGAGTCAATAGATGGGGAAGAAAGCATTAAATTAAAACTCCGGGGAGAGGGGCCTGTGTGGCTCTCTGGGAACTCCTCCTCTCCTAGCCCCGGCACTGCGTGGACATCCTGAGAGTTTCTTCTTCACTCCACTTCCTGCTTGTGAGCAAGAGGTTGGCTCCTCTCTACATTTCCATGGAAATTAATAAAGACATTTCCTAAGAATGAACTATGGCCTTGGGTTCATTTTAGCCCCTCAAGGGAGTATGTGAGAACTTTGTATTGGGATTTTTAGCTCAGAAATGTTTATACTTGATGCAGAAATGTTTATTGATCATTCTGGAACCTTTCAAGCTCTTTTTTTTTTTTTTTAAAGATTTTATTTGATACAGAGAGTATGAGCACAGGGAGTGGCAGGCAGAGGGAGAGGGAGAAGCAGGCTCCCCACTGAGCAGGGAGCCCAATGCAGAACTTGATCCCAGGACCCTGAGATCATGACCTGAGCTGAAGGCAGCCACTTAACCAACTGAGCCACCCAGGCACGCGAGCTTTCAAGCTCTTGATCCCATTTTCACTGTTTGATAGTAAAGGTGTGTGTGTCTCTCCAAGATGTAAAGAACTGGTGTAACAAGGAGACTTCTTTTTGGGAACAGAAGTTCGTATTTTAGGTCAGATCTATTCTTAATAATTTATTGCCTTTTTCTTTTTCTTTCTTTTTTTTTTTTTCATTCTAGTTTTTTTTTTTTTTCATTTTAGTTCCTAAAAATAAAAAAAATATCTAAAGTACATTTTCTGGGTGTTTTAATCAGATGCACTTATACAGAGGAAAAGAAGGGCTACCACTGAACATTTGCTAGATGTCTGATTCACTACTCAGTTTTTCTCACTTTGTCTTCCCAACAATTCTGTCCCGTGCAGGGACAGAGAGCTCTGGATTCAACCCCAAGCTCCACACTAATTAGCTGAATGATCTGGGTGCCCCTGTATGAAGAGGGTGTAATAACACTACCTACCTCATTAGATCATTGTGAAAATTAAATGATCTAAGAAACATTAGCTCTGGAGCACCTGGGTGGCTCAGTCAGTTTAGTGTCTGCCTTCAGCTCGAGTCATGATTCCAGCGTCCTGGGATCAAGCTCCACCTGGAGCTCCCTGCTCAGTAGGGAGTCTGCTTCTCTGTCTGCTTCCCCCAACACCATTTGTGCTCCCTCTCTCAAATAAATAAAATCTTTTTAAAAAATTAGTTGCTCTTCCACCTTGCAAATAACATTTAGTAAATGTCTGCTCTCATTTTATTGTTTTCCTCATCTTATAGATCGGAAAGTTCTATCTGAGTGAGACCAAGTAACTTGTCATACAAGAGAGATTAAGTTAAATTATTTACCTAAGGATGCCACATATATAAATCATGAGAGAGGGATTCGAGCTCTTAGTTTCAGGTTTGTCTAATTCTAGGGTCTGCACATTTCACAACTGTGCTATTTCTCCATTGAATCATCTATTTCACACACTATTCACCACAAGGTTGCAGGACAAAACTCCTAAAAAGTTGAAAAATTAGAGATAGTTTTTGGTATCACCCTGAATTCTCTGCACCTGGAGGGTACTAATTCAGGCCTAGACTTGCCACGTGTTGGCAAGTCTAGGCCTAACACTCTGGCAAACTACTTTTTGCAGTTTTAAGTAATGGTCCCAAAATGTAATAATACTCCTAGCTTGGGCGGGGTCAGGTCAGGTGGTGATGTGGTTTACCCAGGATCACACAACTAGCAGATGACAGAACCCTGGTGGGAATTGTGTGTGGCTGCCTCATCCAGGCTCCTCATGACCACTTGCTGGACCACCCCCTGCTTTGAAAAAGCTCTCAACGTGTGCAGAATGAATTTAGTACAATGCATGACCAAACCTTGAATGCCAAGAACCTGAGAGTCAGGTGATATTAATCAGGGTTCTCCAGAACCAATAGAAGAGAGGTAGCTAGGTAGACTTATTATAAGCAACTGATTATTTATATAGAAGCCAGGAAGTCCCACCATGTGCCACCTATCAGCTAAAGAACCAGGAAAGCCAGTGGCATAATTTATTTTGAGTCTAAAGGCCCAAGAACCAGGAGTGCTGATGTCCAAGAATAGGAGAAAATAAATGGAGAAAAGAAGGAGAGAATACATTCATTCTTCCTCAACCTTTTTGCTTTATTCTGGCCCCCAACAATTGGATGACACCCACCCACATCGAAGACTAACTTGCTATGGTTCAGCTGACCTGTAAGGTAAGAGTGCCCTCTTTATGTCATTTCAATACATTCTGTTACAGGTTACAGCAGATATAGTTGGTGACTGATTTTGAATATTGAAATCACCACAAGAGTCAATTTGGAATATTTAAATCACCCCAGAATATAAAAATAAATGCATATTTTCATTATATGTTGAGTTTTACCTCAAATGGGGAAAAAAAGAACCACCAACAAAACCTGGACTTTATTTAACAATATCAGTACTGATGTTTTCCACTGCATTTGAAATGCATTAAAAAAAGGTTTGTTGGATGGGAAATGGGAATGGGTAGACAGATAGGTGAGAACACTCTAGTGAAATGTTAATTATAGGATCTAGGTGATGGGTATCTAGATAGTCACTGCATAGTTTTCTCAACTTTATAGCAGATTTGAAAAAAAAATTTTTTTTTTAAGATTTTATTTATTTGACCGAGAGAGAGACAGTGAGACAGGGAACACAGGCAAGGAGCCTGCTTCTTCATCTCTTTTTGCCTGATGCGCTCCCTGCTTGTGCCTCACCCCCCCCATCAAATAAATAAAATATTTTTTTAAATGTATAATTAAAAATGATGTTGATTGAAGATTATTAAGTGCTTAGTATGTTCTAGGCACTGGACAAAGTATTTCGTAAGTGTTATCTAATTTAACTTAATACTCATAAGTATTGTTTGAAGTGTGTATTTCTATCCTTATTTTACCAGTTAGGCAAAAATGTAAGAAGTTTCCCTAACTTGCAGGAGAGAGTGTATCCAGTAAGCAACACAACTGGGAGGTGGACCATATCTGTCTGAGCTCACTGAGCCACTGAGCTCCATGAAGGGGAAAACTGAACTGGGAACATTTAGAAATTATCTAGTTTAATTTACCACTGTATGCTACAAATGACACAAAGGATCAATAGCACTCCCATAATTTTCTACTCTTTGACCAAAGCTTTTGTCACTAAACATAATGTCTCTCTAAGAGCATTTATTGTTTTGGTCGCTTTTGTTTGTTTGTTTGTTACAAAATGGATTCATTATAGGATTCCTTGAAGTAACAGATTTCCATAATGTACTTTAATTATAATTTGATGTAGTAGAATGTGATCTAAATACTTCTTTCGAGTGTCATATATGTGTCATAACCAATGGCACCCTGATGCTATAAACAGCATGGCCAATGATGTAACTTGAGCTTTTAAGCTTTTGAATGCACTTAAATTATGCATATTTCCCTGGTGGGAAAAAAGGCATGAAATTCTGCATTCATTTGAGTTAAAGTGCTACCATACTGATAATTCTGGAATTTTGTTTTTCACAGCTCAATTCCAAACCCACGGCTTTTCTGGAACTTTTTTTTTTTTTTTTTTTTAAGTTTAGCAGTGGCTGATTTACACAGTGTAAACCACTAAAAAAAAAAAAGAACATAGAAGAGGGAAGTTGAACATTAAAAAACAAAATGGACATATTTATGTCCTTTCCTCTGCTTTCACCTCTTCCTTTACCCTAGCTCATGCCTTCAACACTATTTCCAAAATTCTGGCAAGGGCGTATGTGGCATTGAAGAAATGAAGGAGGCCACTAAATCTTTTAAGTTCCAGGCAGCTGTCCATCTACTCTAGTGCTAGTAGTCCAATGTTTGGCAGCTTTGTATTTAGAAATCTTCTGTTTAACTTTTGGTTCCAGCACTCACTAGATGAGTGTCAGTGAAGCTCCTTATCTTCTGAGCCAGTTTTCCACCAGCTATAAAATACTTCCCCTGATAGGATTTTTGTGGACATCAGAGGAAAATGTATTTAGGACTTGGCAGCGAAAGAATAAATCCATAAAAACTAAGAACGGCACAATAAACAATTTCTAAAATTTTGTCCTTTGTTTTCGCAATTTTCTGTAAGACATAATCATGTTTCCATTATGTGATAAAACCATGAAATTTTATTTTTAATTTCAAAACAGAGAAGACAATTCTTCGTGGATCTCTTGCTTACTGGCATACCTTTCAAGTGAGGTATTTATTGCCTTTACTATGGACTATCTTTTCAAAAATTTTTTGTAGCTAATAGCCTTGAAAGACAGAGATGGTGTCTCTGGAGCAAATATCAGAATACCGATTGCCTACTATAAAAAATTTGGATTCCTAACCTTAGTGGTTTTCTCCTAGAACACAGTTCACTGCATGCACAGTTATCTTTTTTTTTTTTTTTAATTTTATTTATTTGAGAGCGAGAGTGAATATAAGGATGGGGGATGGACATAGGGAGAAATAGGCTCCCTGCTAAGCAAGGAGCTCAGTGCAGGACTTGATCCCAGGACCCTGAGATCATGACCTAAGCCCAAGGCAGACACTTAACTGACTGAGCCACCCAGGTGTCCATACAATTATCTATCTGGGCTTGTCCATGTTGCCCAGTAGGAAATGTACCTCAGGAAACTGCTGCAAATGTGAATTCTTTAGATCCTGCTGTGTGTAATACAGTATCTTATCTCTGACCCAGGAATCTTGTGTCTTCAACCAGACTTCATCAAACAGTCACATGCCAACTTGGTTGCTGGCAGACCCTTCACAGTTCTTGACAAGAAGTTGGGATGCAGGGGTACCTGGGTGGCTCAGTGGCTTAAGCATCTGTCTTCAGCTCAGGTCATCATCACAGGGTCCTGGGATCGAGCCCCGCATCTGGTTCTCTGCTCAGCGGGAAGCCTGCTTCCCTCTCTCTCTGCCTGCCTCTCTGCCTACTTGTGATCTCTCTCTCTGTCAAATAAATAATTTTTTTTTTTTAAAGAAGAAGTTGGGATGCAAAATGAAAACAAAGACTTGGGGTACCTGAGTAGCTTAGTCAGTAAGCATCTGCCTTTGGTTTGGGTCATGAAGCCAGGGTCCTGGCTTGGGCTCCCTGCTCAGCAGGAAGCCTGCTTCTCCCTCTCCCACTCCCCCTGCTTGTGTTCCCTCTATTGCTGTGTCTCTCTCTGTCAAATGAATGAATAAAATCTTAAAAAAAAAAAAAAAAAAGGAAAACAGATTCTTCTTCCCAACGTATCTTGAGACCATTTTTTATAAAATATATGTCATTTTGGGGGAGAAAGAGCAGTATATAATAGTGATTAAACACACAGACTCTGTGGCCAGAATGTCTGGGTTCAAATACTCTTATGTTGAGTTTCTCCAGAAACAGACTCTAAGATAAGAATATGAGTGAAAATAGTTTATTTGGGAGATAATCCCAGTAATCACTAGCAAGGATGGAGGAATTTTACTGAATGCCTGAAACAGACTCATACAGATTCAAGGTATATTTATGCTTGCCGTTTGTCAAGGACCAACATTGGCTGCCTCATGGAAAGCACCAAGAAATATGTGTTTAAAACTTATTATTCCTATTTAAATTTCCTTAGAGAATTTATGGGGCTAAGCACTCCTGAACTCTTTAATTTAAAGATTTACTGCTTTGTCAGAGAAACTAATTAAATCTTATTTGAAGTGTCAGTAACAGAGCAGCATCAGACTGGATTTTCTATTCTATTATGGGAACGAGAATATGAAAGAGAAGTGTGTTTTAAACTCAATTTTCTAGCATTATGTACCATTTATGCCAGACTCCTGTGAATCAGCATCAGAGTAACTATGAAATTCACCAAAACAAAACACTTAAGAATTTCGGAAAGCCTACTTAACTTTTGATTAAGGTAAAATTATACTGTTAAGCTAGAATAACACGAGAAGGAAATGACAACTTACCAACAAAGAGACTCATATTTAGGGAAACCAATTCTTCAGAGGTCTATAGATTTGCTTATTTCTCCCTCTAGTAACATTCCTGATCTCCATACCTTTTTATTCTCCCCAAACAGAACATTGGGCTTGCTCTGAATCTCTTATTTAAAGATCTCAATCACTTTTTACTTATTATTGGAGTCTTTTTATTAAGAAAATTGTCTCACGAATTTCCCTTTGAAAAAAAGAATCCCGTTTTGTATTTATTTTTTTTTTCATTTTTGATGTTTCTCATTTAGGTATTCTTCCCTTTGTCTAAGGATATCTTAACACAACATATACATGCATATAAAAATTAAGAAAATAATAATCTTTATAAATATTTTATCAGTGTTTAGGCTGAAAGGAAATGAACCATAATCTTCCACATTAAGATGTTGACAGTTTTAATAAGACATGTTTTGTTTTTAGCTTCTGTTTTTCTCCATACCTAAATGACTTACACTTCTCTTCCATGCTTAGTTTTTATTATGGACAAAGCAGATTTGGAAAAACCTGTAGGCTTTCTTTCTTTCATTGGTTAACTTTTTTTTTTTTTTTTTTTAAGTTTTAGATGTCTTCCTGGCCTATAAAACTTTTTAAAGTAGGTGATAGTATAGAGTTCCCTATAAATTTAATCCATATATACTAGGACAGTGGACAGTATTTTTATTTCTTGAAATTTCCTAGCCATTTTCATCCTTGCTCAGTGTCAGTTTAATAAAACATATTGCTATAGATAATATGAATGAAAAATATTTTTTCTTAAGCATAGAATACTCAGGATATTAGGGAGGAAACATTAATGAAATTGAGCATTTAACCTGTGCTTTTATAAAGAAAGCATAAAATAAGTAAAGTTTTTGAAAAATAAGTTTGAATTATATGACTGATTTATAGTTGTTAAGAACTGTTTCAAATGTTTTTATTTTTATTTATTTTTTAAAAAATATTTATTTTAGAGAGAGAGAAAGAGAGAGAAAACCAGCGGGGGGAGGGGCAGATGTAGAGAAAATCCTCAAGAGAATCCCCTTTGAATGTGGAGCCCAACGCAGGGCACAATCCCAGAACTTTGAGATCATGACCTGATCCGAAGTCAAAAGGCAGCTGCTTAACTGACTGAGCCACCCAGGTACCCCTTAAATGTGTTTAAAAGTTTTAAACAGTCTTTTTGTGCACATATGTAATTATAGAAATAATGTTATTTAGTAATAATTGAATTCTACCTCTTTGCTCCCTTTATTTAAATTTTAAAAATTCTTCTGAACTATAAACACCCAAATTCTCTGAAAACAAATTCATAAATTTTAACTTTTCTTTGAATGCCTTCTGGGTCTTTCAACTCCATTTTGAAAATTAAACATTTGTTCCTATGTACGAAGCTCCAGGAATACCTTAGTAAACAGCATGCTTTCTGGCCACAGAGACAGGACAGTATTCAAATAATGCCACAGAAAAGCTCCTAAGAGACAACTGTGTTAAGTACTGTGTAGGAAAGCTGCCTAACGCTATGAGAACATAAACTAAGGATACTGACCTAGCCTGTTGAATTAAGGGAGGGCTTCCTTGAGGAAGAGACATTTGAACTGAGATCTGAGGTATGTGTGAGTCAAACAAATGTGGTTTTGGCTGCAATCTGAGGTCTGTAACCTAGGAGTCAATATGCAAAATTCTGTATTCAGATTTCACAGTTAAAGTAGATAGCGCATCATAATTAGTGAGCCCCACCCCTCTGGTTTCATGACAGTTATGCTCCCTCGACTACACTACAACTATGGGACTGTGTTACTCTGTTAGTAATAAAACAGTTGATAATGCTAGCTCAGTTTCTGAGATGTTCCTCTAAAAATAAAATGAATAAGATATGGCAAGTGTTCTATTTTAACATGATAGAGTTCTGGGCAAATACCATTTATTACCTCTATGTGATCTCCATGTTACTTCTTTTCATAAAGCAAGAGAACAAAAGGATCTGGTACCTTAGAGGAAACAGATATTTGTCATCTACAACTAAAATTTCTAAGTGTTTTTACCCAGTTGCTTATTAACAAATAAGTTTTAGTAAGTGGTTCTCTGATACAGCTTTCTCCTAGAAAGAATAAAGTAAAATGGACTTTATTATTCCCTAAAAGAATGACTATAACAAAGATGTACAATCAACATAGACAACACAACACCAAGAGGGTAGGTAAATTCCTTTATTTATGCACTCAGTTTTTAGCTCTAAAGATACTAGGAAAAACAAGACAGTAAGAAGTGGTCACTGCCCTCACAGTGCCAATAATCTGGTTTTAGTCAAATGTTGTGAATACGTGCAAGATATATGTTTAATTTCTAGGACATGTACTAGAAATAACATGAGCTAAGCAATACTACCTGTTATGGAAGTTACAAGGCCAATGACACCAGTCAAGATTTATGCGTAGATCTCAAAGCCATTGACGAGTTGTGGAAGATACCTAAGATGATTATATTACTTCATCCCCCTCCTTGGCAAATGCCCCTCTGGGTGGTCTAGATTCCAAGCTGAGAGGGAAGATAGCTAGCAGAAGCTTGCTCACCTCATCTCTACTCAGCAAAAAGGAAAGAGAATCTCCCCAGGAAAAGGCTAGATTTCTCAGGACATTTGGTGGCAGATGGTTGGCCTGGTTCAATGTGCTGGCAGACCTACACACCCAATGGACTCTGAGCAGGCTTTGTAGGAGGCAGAAGAGCAAAGCATGCATCCTCAACAACTCAACTTAGAGCCCATCCTGCCTGTCCTAAAAATGCCCAGGAAACATCAGCTCATTGCTGGTAGGTCATCCACTTACTGAGGTGAGTCCTGAAGAACCTCAGAGACTTACTCAGGAGAGTCCTACTAACTTTGAAGCCCATTGCCTCTAGCAGAAATAGTATCATTGTGTAAGCTCAAGTTCTGTCAGGAAGTTGGAGGCAAAATGTGTATTTGTGACACTGCTGTCCTCTCTTTCTGCACCATCTCCTACTTCCCCTGCCCTCCTAGATGCCCACGGGCCCGGCCTGCACTGTGACGTGTTCCTCTGAAGGGTCCCTCTAAAGCTTGTCTTTCCTGGACATACTCTGAAGCTAACCAAATATCATCTTTTAGCAATTATAACTACCCTGTATCCTATTACTTAAGGACCTGTTTTTGTTTTGCTTTGTTTTGTTTTTGTTCTTGTTCTTGTTCTGCTGGATGGAAGATAATAATCTGAAAAATCCATTTCTGATAAATTGTTATTGGTGATAATAAATTTAGGGCAATGTCCAGAATATAAATGCTTCCTGGGTGTACAAAACCATCTGGTAATCTCTCTAGGTTATATATATGATACATATATATATGATACATACATATCATGTATATCTTGTATGTATATTCTAACGGGCTCCTTGGAGACAGTTTTTAAACTCTAGAGAACAGCACTAAAATTAAAAATTTCTAGAACTATAGGAGATTACATTTTGTGGTGTATTCTCCATTTATTAACTTTGTACCCTCATATAATTTCTGCTTATTGTTTGACAAGCTTTATCCTATGAGCTGGATCTGACATTATATGAATATACATTGAGTCCAGGGTACACTGTTGAAAATTCAAGGCTTGTCAGAGAGGTTGACTATTTCTGGGCACTGGTACAAGCCCCAGAAAAAAAGATTAGTTACTTGTTTTCGTTGGTGATGGCATGAATTAAACAGTATACCCTCAGATTAAAATTTGTCATCTATTCAACACAGAGTTCTTACTGAAGTCCTTAAAAGAAGTATAATCTAGTAAGTATAAAAATTGGGGAATGTTGACAGCTGCCAAGCTCATGTAGCATTTACATGTTTTAAATGATGTGAGCAAACATGTCAGTCTGTTTGTACGACCTACCCTTGCCCTCTTCCTGAGAACCTGTTCCCATTGCTTCCAGCGAACGGGAGGCAAGTCATTTGACCTCACCCTTCTGGCAGCAGCTAATTGGAATAGGGATGAAAGAGACAGCTAGAGAAAGAAAGATAGAAAGAGGGAGAAAAGAGTAAAATCAGAAGGTATCCAGACAGAAGCCAGTGAACTTGTGGTTCCAGTGAGGGAGATAAAAGGAAGAAAAGAAAAAAGAAAGCACACATCTTAATTCCACGGAGCTTTTAGATTTCTTCTTCCAGTTCTGTTGTCAGCCCAAATTTACTCTGTATCTTAATTCTATGAGATAATCTGTGTAACAGAAGAGGCTAATTTCCATAGCAGCGCAATCCAATAAAAATAGAAAGTAAGCCATGTATGTAATTTAAAATTTTCTAGTGACTATGGTAAAAGAATAAAAAGGAACTGGTGAAATTGATTTTAACAATATAGTCTATTTAATCCAACATATCCCTGGTATTGTCATTTCAATATGTACTCAATATAAAATTATCAATGGGATATTTGCATCCTTCTTTTCATACTAAGTAATATCAAAATCTGGTGTGCATTTTATACTTATAATGCAGCTCAACTTGAATGAACCACACCCCAGGTGCTCAGTAGCTTCAAATGGCAGGTGGCCACCATATTGGATAGTGCAGGGATAGAAAAATTATTGGCAAGCAGCTCTGCTATCGGAGACTTCATTTCCTGGCTACCCACATCAAGGAAGAGCCAGGTAACTAAGTATTGGAAGTAGAATTTACGCATGTCACTTTTAAACCAAGGTGGTTAAGAAGCAAATACAATTTCTCCATTCTCTCTGCCCTTTCACCAGCTAGAGGCAAATGGAACTTATTAAAGATGGTACAAGAAGGAAGAAGCTTTGGTCTTTAAATCATCACTTTGAAGAGATCCTGCCATAAGTTGGAAATAGTTGTTTTGGATGTTGAATAAGCAAAGCATAAACATGTTTGTTCATTTGAATTGCTTCACATTTTGGGTTTTTTGTTTTGCTTTGTTTTGTTTAGCCATTTGTTGAACCTATCTAATTTACCCACATTTTCTTGTACTTGTGTTAAATGGTTTTTCTATTTCTTGCAGCAAGTGACACCCTAACTCATGTATGTAAATATCCAGGTAGGCAAACCTTTGGAGATGAGTGATTAGTCTGTGTATATTTTACCCAGGACACTTTGTCTGCAGATTTTATCTGGAAAAGTAAAGCACTGAAAACAAATGAGAGGAGGCCATGGATAAGTTGTAAAACTCTCAGAAGAAAACATAGGACAAAAGCTTCATAATGTTGGATTTGACAATGATTTCTTGGATGTAACACCAAAGGCACAGGCAATAGAAGAAAAAGTAGACAAATCAGACTTCATTAAAAATGAAAACTTTTGTGCCCCAAAAGGCAGTATAAACAGAATCAAAAGGTAACCCACAGACTGGGAGAGTATATTTGCAAGGTATATATCTGATGAGGGATTAATATTCAGAATATATAAAGAACACCTAAAACTCAGTAACATAACCAAACAACCTAATTCAAAAATGGGCTTAAATAGACATTTCTCTAAAGAAGGTTATTCGAATGGCCAATAAACACATGGAAAGATGCTCAATATCACTAATCATGAGGTAAATGCAGATCAAAGCTACAGTAAGGTACCCCTTCTTACCTACAAAGATGGCTATTCTAAACAAACAAACAAACAAACAGAAAATAACAAGGGTTAGTGAGGATGTGGAGAAATTGCAATTTTTGTGCACTGTTGGTGGGAATGTAAAATAAGATAGCCTTGTGGAAAACAATATGGCTGTTCCTTAAAAAAATTTTTTTAAATGCAATTATTGTATGATTCAGGAATTCCTCTTCTGTGTATATACCCCTAAAGAATTGAGAGTGGGGTCTTGAAGAAATGTCTGTAAAGCCATGTTGACTGCAGCATTCTTCACAGTAGCTAAAATGTAGAAGCAACCCAAGTGTCTATTGACAGATGACTGAATAAATAAAATTTTGTATATTGTGCAGTCTTAAATAAGGAAAGAATAGTTAGATAAGGCATAATTATTTAAGTTTTTTTTCCTCGTACAAACATAATTATGACAAAGTACTAAAGGCTCCAAAGGGAGTGCAGTAGGTAATGTGATAACCATGCAAGAAATACATCTGTATGTTTCTAGAGGAAAATTCTAAAGCACTGAGTTGTTCAGTAGCTTGCTCAAGGTCATTTGCCCAGTACTAAAAGTAAGGTTTCTCAGCTTCAACATTTTTCACGTTTTGGATTGGGTGATTCCTTGTTGTGGGAGGCTATCCTGTGTGTGGCAGAATGTTTGCCAGCATTTCTGGGCTCCACCTATTAGATGCTAGTGGAACCCCTCTCCTTTCCGGTTGTGATAACAGACATTGCCAAACGTGCCCAGTTGGAAACCACTGCTTTAAAACCACAAGGTTACTAAGATTAAGGAGGTCTGGCAAAACTCCTGCTTTAGAACTGTGGTTTCAGAAAATGACTGGTCATGGCAAGATAAGATCAATTCTGTAGGCTCTCATATACCCAATTATCAAAACAAGAACAAAGATAAAAGTTTGGTCACATAAACAAGTTCAAGTCTGACCGCTTTCACTCCCATCAGAGCCGTGCTAGGCGATTGAATGAGAACAGTTCTTCAGATAATAAAACACTATCTACACTAGGACTTTGGTGGGGTTAAGCCTCCAGGAGGAGGTGCAGTGACTAGAAAGCAGTGAGAACAGACAAGTGGGCAGGTCTTGACAAGGTAGCATAGTAAAGCAAGAATTGTTCCAGTTGGGACAACTTAGGAAAGTATCACAGAGGAGACCTCTGAGTGAGGGTGGTTTGTTTGTTTGTTTGTTTTAAGGTTTATTTATTTATTTATTTATTTTAGAGAGAGCACGAGTGGGAAGGACAGAGGGAGAAGGTAAGAGACTCTCAAGCAGCTTTTGTGCTGAGCACTGAGCCCGATACTGGGCTCGATCTCTTGACCCTGAGTTCATCACTTGAACCCAAACCAAGAGTCGGATGCTTAACTGACATCATCACCCAGGCACCCCAAGGATGTCTTTTTAAAGACAAAACTCAATGTTTGTAAGGGACAGAAATCCACTCAAATTAATTCCAGTTGAAAGGGAGGTTTATTTTTCAGAAACAGAGCACACACATCAATGAGATACAGTGAGGAACAGAGCTGTACCCCAGGAGCTGCCAAGGACTACTGCTCCTTTTTCTTTCAGTGGTGGCATAATTCTTCTGTGCATAATTTCACAGGCATGATCTCTTCCATTTGAAAACCAAATTTCTTTGCTTATTCCTGGTCTCTAATCCTCCATAACTTTGGCACATGGCTTTATGTTGACATCGTACTGACTCAAGAATATACCCTAGATGGGCTTTTATATAACATTCTGTGTTGAACTGACTGCTAATTCTAGATTCCCAGGAAAAGCATCTGATTGGTTCAGTTTGGGTCAGCTATTTACTCTGCACAATTTATGCAACTGAGAGTAAGGATGGGAACACATGATAAAATCACTGTTACCTACATCTACTCTTTTAGCAGCCCTAGCATTGTGTGTGGGGTGTATCCTGGCAATTCTCATGAAAGGGAGGTTGGGAAGACATATTTCTGAGACATACCTACCACAGTCTTAAAGTGTGCATAGAATATAGAAAAAATTTACTACTGGAAGAGGAGGTTATAGTAAATTTTCTAGATTAATTAAGCTTTGAGGTTTGGGGATCACTGTATTGTCTGGATTCAAAACCAAGGTTCATGTAGGGAACAACTAGGTAATATGGATGGAAGTATCAGGTGGTAACAGAATGTCAAAGGTATTAAGCATTTGGCTGAAGCATCTAGATTTTTCAGTGTGTCCATTAGGTAAGAAGACACATCGTGGAGAGAAGTTTTCATGCTTCTTTAGAAAATATTTTTCGTTCTTGGATAAATTCTTAACTCCAGAGTCAAGGAGCAGGGTAATTAGATCTTTCAGTGTGTTGAGAGGGAAATCAAGCCATGGCATGAAACAATCTAGGTATAAGGCAACTGGAATACGAGTTTGCTTAGGAAGCTCTTGAGAAAGATAGATTATCTGATACCCCAACTCTTTTAAAATAAAGTTAGATTACTGGAAACAATTTGATTAAGTCAAGCCAAGAAACCAAGAGCCATTCTATTACAACTACAGACAATGACTCATGTTTGTCAAGGTTCTTCTATGGGTTGACATTGTGTTAAGCATTTGTGTGAATGTAGGAGGGTAAGTGAGTGAAAGTTTTATTCACCATCTAGTAAACATGTATTACCTTTCTTTTTCAGGGCCTAGAATCACCAAATCCTAGAGTTGCAGGGACTTCAAAATCCATGCCAGAGATTGTCTCCTGTGTTACTACTGTGTTGTCAGAGGCTACCTGGTAACACCCAGCTGGAACCTGCCCGAGTCTAGCACCTCACTGAGCTCGTGTTATACAGCCCTCTCACTATGAGGCCCGGACAGGCAGGCCCATGCACAGAAGTACGTTGGCTTAGATGCTAATATTTTAGGGCTTAGAGTCGACATAAGAACATCAAAAGTGTTTTGTAAGCTACATGTCTCTACAGAGAATAAAAATCCATTCTAGGATTTAATAAGCCTGCTTCTTACTTCAGATTTAATGCTAATGGTAAACTGAAAGAAATTTCTAGTGACAGATAATTGGTGATAATGGTGATTACTGGCTTTTATATAGTCTTTCACCCAAACAGATGGTAAAGAGCTTAAAAAATGAATGCTCTTAAGGCACAATTTCTCCTCCTCCTTAAATAAAAGTTCCTCTAGGGTCAGTAATAGTTTGTATTTAATACACTGCATTATGTTACCCATACTAAATGACAATTTCTGGGCAATTCAGTTCATCTGTTAATTTGCTTAGCAATTAGCTTTGAATGGCTTTCTACCCTGAGTACATCACAAATGTATGAATGCATGTATGCCTTGTTCGTTTTTCTTAGTCATTTATTTAACTTTTCTAAACCTCTGTAGTTACCATTAGAGATGACTTCTAGGTCACAATAAGCTCTGGTCATTTAGCAGCCTTTCTCAATGACCCACAAACTCCCTGCCTCCATGAAGGAAGCTAGTCTATCGTCACATACAGGGAAAGAGCCACCTTTGAGATCTATAGAATGCATTTTCTGGGTGTCTTGTTTCTTCTTTTATGTAGAATGTTAAAGACATGACATTAAGAAGACATCAATGTTCAAATAAAATGTACCATATAATAAATTATAAAAGAGAGCACGGAGATTCTTCCTCAACTTCTCCCTTTGCTTCCCCTGCCTCCTCCCTTGGGAAGGATATTCAGGCCTTGCGTTACTCACTGTCTGGTTCATGTGGGATGCTCCATGATGTGATCTAGATAAAAGGGAGAATGCTTTCTGAGCCTCATTAGACTAGGATATTAATTTGCAAGAGATAAAGTCAAAGTCATGTTAATGAGAAGAATATGAATTTTTATTCTAGACCACCAGTCCAACTTTCAGAATGAAACAAGCCTTTGTGTTGGTGGATGCATTTGGTTTTGCTTTTCCACAGAGGAGGCATAGGTGAAGGGTTGCAGTTAAGAAGTCCCCCACTTTCCCTCTCTTCTGCCCCTCCTTAACCCCCAGTTCCTTTCCCTTCCTGGGGCAGACTTTCACAACCTGAGTTGAATGCAGCTCTTTCCTCTTTAAAGGCAGAAGATACATGGCTAGGGTTGAAAGAAGAAAGGGTGCTAGGATTGGCCATCTGGATTGGAATCCCATAGTTTGTGACATCAGAATGCCATTCTATGCCTGGTGCTTCAGCTTCTTCATATGTAAATAGGGTTGTTAATTCCCTTGAGCTTTACATAAAATACTAAAGCACATAGTGCCTGGCATATAGCATAAACTCTATCCAGATTCTCTCTTATTGATTTATCTGGTTATTTCTTGAGGGAGGGATGAAAAGTTCTGGGAAAAGAAAAGGGAGGAGTTATTAGAAGGGACAGGATTAGAGGGAGAGCTTGTAGTTGGTAACAAGGAAGACCCAAGTTCAGTACCCTCTGAAAGTTTGAGATTGCTTCCTTATGAGGTTAATCCCCATGACATGAAATCTTAACCACAGTGAAGACAGTGAGACATGAAATCTTAACCACACTGAAGCTCAGGGAACTGAGCATCTAGACGAGGGGAGCAATGTTGGAACCCATACCCTCTCCCTATACTCCCTATTCAGTGCAACTTTGGAATAAACACCAGTGACTTGGCAGTAAAGATCTGCTTCGGAAGCTACAAATTTCTATGCCTTCAGGGGCCGCAGATGTGTCGTGAATGTTGGAGGCAGCCAAGTGTAAGCTGGGAGTTGTGGTGAGTGTGTGTCTCACTTAAAGACCTTCAGATTCAATATAAAAAAAAAAATCACCCTCTGTACCAAATGGTTTTGCACACTTTGGGTTGTTTGTTTGTTTGTTTTTGAGATTTACTTAACTCTTCAAGTAGTCCTGAGCAAGGTGGCTTTGACCAAAGTTTCATGAAGCAGCTCTGTAAGAGGGAGAGGCATGGGCCTCTTTCCCTCCCTAGCCACTACCTTGTCCTCCAGAGCCCTCATCAGAAGCTTCTGGGTCCAGAAGTACCATCCTCCAGATAGTGAATATTTTAAAGGGACAATGAGAGAGAAAAAGTCTACCCTATGGGTCACATAACAATGCATTTTGATTGGGAAGAATACTATTAGTCTTGTCTTGGGACTGCAGGGAAGGTAATGAACACAGTGAAGCCAATAGCCAGGAAAAGCAGAACATTTGGGAGACTTGGGTGGAAGGAAGTGCATTACCCTGATTCAGAGTCTAGGATTCTGAAATTACCAGAGCCTCCAAGTCTCACAGTTCTTATTTGTGAAATAGGATCTACTATTACCTCATGGAGATGGACAGATCAAATGAAGCCATGTGGTGGAAAGCATTGTTCTGTTAGAATTTTCACTGCTCAATTTTTTGCATATGTACTCACAGTCTGCATGTTTCCACTGGACGATATCATCAAGTGGTTCATTTTTCTGAAAGTTTGAGTGTAGTTCTTAATCCCTGCCTTGAAAAATTGCATTTCCTAGATATTTTCTTTTGTCTTTGGCTTCCCTTATGAGCGATAAGATACATTCCTTTTGAAAATGTCCTTACATCCCACCACGTTAACGTCAGGATTGTATATAAATTCTGAGATTTTATTAAAACAACTTGAACAAAGATAATTCCCCATCCTGGCACTCCTATCCCAACTGCTGCTTGGCTGGTCTTTTGATCTACAACCCACCTGCAAAAATGCATGTATTGTCTGTTGGGTTTACAGTTATGTGCCATGACTGGAGGCATGCATGTTAAAAATCGGTATCTTTTCATGTTCTAGCAAACCCATTTATGTATAAGCAAACCTTTACACACAATTTATATATACTTATAGACACTGAATGAGCAGGAACAGAGTAAACAGTAGCTCTTATTTTATAGGACAGATTTGAGGGTTGTTTTTTTTTTTTAAAGAATATGCGAAACAAAAAAGAAGAAAAGCAGCTAACATAAACAGATTTCCCAGTAATATTTCTAGTAGAAGTGCTAGGAGCATGTGTCTAAACCCTTTTCCAAGCCTTGCAACACTTTACTGTGAGGAGGGGCCACTTCTAAGAGTTGAGAAATTGCATGATTTGGGTTTCTTAGCTTCTCTGGGATTACATTTCTTTGAATCTGGTATGTGTTAGAGTTCTCTAAAGAAATTGAAAAAATATATATATATATACACATATATATGTACATATATATATATATATACACGAGTGAAAGATCCATGTGTCTCCTTAAAATGTGTGTGTGTGTGTGTGTGTGTATATATACACATGTATTCATAGACATGTATAGAAAGATTCCCAAAAGAAGACTTACTGTAAGTAATAAATAAATAACAACACCCAAAAGGTGTTCTTAGAGATACTTTTAAAGCATAGATATGCCTATATGTATACACTTTTGTGTTTTACACAAATGAGATCTTATAATATATTGGGTTATAATTTATATTTTTCACTTAATGATGTATCTTGGAGATCCACCGGTATCTTTTTAAGGAAAGCATAATATTCTATCATTTGGTTGCACTTTAATGATTTAATTTAGCCGACTGAGGACTGATGAATATATTGGTTGTCTCTAGTTACTTGCTGTTTCCAATAATTCTATAATTAACACAATTGTAAATATAAGTTTATGTCGCTTTATAAGTATGTAAGTAGGATAAATTCCTGAATAAATTCCTAAATAAATTCTCATTAACAGTTTTATTTAGTTGTTATTTATCTGCTAAAAATGTCTGGTTGTTTGAATTTTTTCTTTATCTGATGTGAAACAAATAGCAATTTATTATATAGGCAAAAAGTCCCAATATTTTAAAAGATCAATTTCTGGCAAGTGAGTGGAGTCAGAGAAGACAGAGCTCTAACTCTATGTGTATTGGATGGCCTTCTTTATACATTGATGAGTATGTTAAGATTCAGTGACAGTATAGTAGTTATATACATGATAGACTGGACCTTTTGTCCTTCTATAAAAATAGATTTTACTAATGCAAAAATTGTGCAAACAAAAATATTCTACCTACTTAATAATAAACTTAGGATCATCTTCTGTTTGCATACTGTGTTATAATTACAAATTATTCTTAAAATACCATTATAAAATGAGAAAAAAATCATTTCTCTAAAAGGATTCCATAATTAGGCTGAGACCCCAATGACCACCAAAATTCAGAAAAAGGAAAAATGTAGTAAAACAATATAAATGACTTAAAAAATTTGATCCTTGAGAGGATTTTCTTTGTGCCTTGCTTAGTCTTGAGCAAATTGCCCTTGTTTTACTTGGAGTTTTTGTCAATCTTCCTAAAATCATAGAGAATCTGGCCTTAGTTTGGAGGGCATCTTTTGGTAAGATTGAGCTAAAACAACAGCAATGTTTTTATTTACAAGTACATTCTTCTTTCTTGTTATAATGATACTGCACTTTTTTTTTTTTTTACATCTTTACTGCAGAAAAGTGAGCAAATACAGATAAGCACAAAGAAGCTAAGATTGCCCACCACGCAGAGCTCAGAGATAGCTGCTATTAACATCCCTCTGCATCTTTTTCTTTTCAAGTTTATACAGTAATAATGATGAAGACAGGAGCATCTTTCTGTGCTGCTTTTTAAGGTTTTCACTTTTCTGTCTACACTTAATACTGCTAAATAAATTATTTTTTAAAAAAAGCCTCTTTGCATTTCTTGCTTCATGCTATTTCTCTGGGTG
Organism: Mustela putorius furo; assembly: GCF_011764305.1. Lineage (NCBI taxonomy): Eukaryota > Metazoa > Chordata > Mammalia > Carnivora > Mustelidae > Mustela > Mustela putorius. The sequence continues at coordinate 27,728,813 of NW_025421341.1, forward strand.
GTAAAAATAATAATTAGTAAATTACAAATTAATTTTCTATAAGAACTCATATTGTGTATACCTTAGTTGTTCTTACAAAATAATCAAACTGAGTAAAATTATATTCCCTTTTGGTTGAAAATAGTTTGTGGAGGGGTGCCTAGGTGGTTCAGTTGGTTAAGCATCTGCCTTTTGGCTCAGGTCAAGTTCCAATTAAGCCCTGTGTCAGCCTCCCTGCTCAGCGGGGAGTCTGCTTCTCCCTCTCCCTCTACTGTTCCTTCTGCTTGTGCTCGCTCTCAAATAAATAAATAAAATCTTAAAAAAAAAAAAAGAATAATTTGTGGATAGGAAGTCAATGTGCCACATTTGGCATGATGATATTGTGCAATTTTAGAAAAAGCTTTAATGTTATATTTTTGATCGTTCATTTTCTATTGACCAATTTTTTATATCAATTATTTTTTATAACAGTACTCAGAATTTGTAGGAAGTAAGAAAACATTCTTCAGACACATATGAAATGGTAAGAATGGTGAAGTTTAGTTGGAAGGAGACAAGATCCCTGGTCAAATTGTGTCATGCCTTTACCTTTTTTGTTCATACACACTGACATGTGCACAATGCGTGCTTATGCACACACACGCTTTTCCTCAGGTGAAATTATAAGCTCAAAATAAGCACAAAGCGATGGAGTAAAAAGTGATATCACAATACATCTATCCCCAGAGGGATATTAGTGAAAAGTAATATTAGTGATATTAGTGAAAGAACATTCTACCTCTTTTTTTCATGATGTTCAACTTATCAAGGAAAAAGCAGCTCTTGTTATGTGGTCACACATAACGAATGCCAACCCTTTTTCCACATCTGGTTTGTAAATTTATTTATTTAATTTAAAAATACTTTTAAAGTTTATTATTTTTATTTTTAGTAATCTCTACACCCAGTGTGGGGCTCAAACCCATGACTCTAAGATGAAGAGTTATGTGATGTTCCAGCTGAGCCTGCCAGGTGCCCCTTCACAGCTGCTTTCTTTTAATTACCAATGGCTTTCTCATTATTGTTCAGAAGCCTGCTGGGGCAGCTCTAGGTACTTTAGGGAGAGATTCTGGTGGGGGGAAGGAACAATAGCATAAGGAAGAATCCCTAATCTGGAAATAAAGAGACTCCTAAATAATGACAATGCTAATTATTCATATATTGTGTTTTTATTGTATACTGTATAAAACTGAAATATAATTCATGTACAATAGATAGGCCCCTTGAAAGTATACAATTCAGTAGTTTCTGGTATATTCATAGAGTTGTGCACCAATCACCCATTAAGATCATTCATTAAGATTAAAAACTATTTTCATTAGCCCTGTCCCCATTAGCAGCGACTCTGTAGCCCTCCTCCCCTTCCCTCAAAACCACTACTCACTCTTTGTGGACCCATCTACTACTCTGGACATTTCACATAAGTGAAGTCATATCATGTGGTTTTTTGTGTCTGGCTTCTATCATTTAGTACAAAGTTTTGAAGGTTCATCCATGGTGTAACATGGCTCAGCCTTTTCTTCCTTTTTATGGCCAAATAATATTCCATCATATGGCTGTGTTATTTGTCAGTTGATGGATCTTTGAGTTAGTTATTTTCACTTTGGGGGTATTATAAATAACACTGCTATGCACATTCGTGTCCAAGTTCTTGTTTGTATATTTATGCTGTGTTCTCAGATCTGATATGGGCATATGAACACCTGGTGAGATAGGGCAGGTCTTGCTATTTCTATTTCATAGAGAAACAGAGGATCCCGGATAAAATTGCCTCCGATGAGCTGGAGTCAGCATTCGAATCCAGTTCTATTTTTATGAATCGCTGAAAGAACGTCAAAAGAAACACACTATTCCCAAAGAAAGATGAAATTTGTTGTCTATTTTTAGTCTGGTGAAGATGGGAATGTCTTTACCCATGCCTATCAGAAAAGCAACATGCTGAGACTAATTCACAGATTCCAGAAGAAAATCATTCCCTAACAAGTGGTCAAAATTTCTTAAAACAGAATTAAAACAAAATTATACCCAGGCTGTTGTATAGGTACAGGCTGTTTTGTTCTTTGTTATTTCGTGATTTTACTTTCAAGGAAAATTCCAAAGACAGATTGTAGCTGTTCGCAGTTCTAATGGTTGGCAGAAAGAAACAGCTTCAGCTTATTTTTTTCTCCTAATTGTCTTGCATCTTCTCTTGGAGACATGTTTATGACTTGATTTAAATCTTAACACAGTCTATTAATATTTCAAATTTGGCATCAGACACATGAAATAGTATTATTCATGCAAACCTTGCCAAAAGCATTCCATGAGTCAAAACTTGACTAAATTAATACAGTCCTTCCTGATCATTTGAGTCATAAAATATCAAAGTTTTGCAAGGGAATTTGGAAACCACTTAATTCAAAATTTTTATCCAGCACACGTGTTCTGGTCTATGAATTCAGTCTCCTTCCCCATGTGCTCTCTTATAGCCAAAAGTACATCACTAATGATAAAGAACAGGAGCTTAACAACAAAGGGTTTTTTTCAATTTTCCTTGCTTGGGTTGTTTTCTTCTCTCCTCCCCCTCCAGTACTCCTGATGAACTCTGACTTGCTCTTGTCTTTCTCTGGCTCACCAGGGGTTAATTTCTCTTACCTTGTACCAATCCTCATATTCCATTTATCACCCGCTATAGACATTATCGGTTTAAAAGTCTGTGTTCTGCATCAGACAATGTGCATCTGAGAGTAATGTATTTTGTTCTCTTCGGCATCCAGTAGAATGCCTAACATAGCCATTCAATAAGATTTGTCCAATTGGATTGACTTTTTAATAGAATCTTAAGAAGTCCAAGTTCTGACTTTAGCTGCAGTTTGTGAAATCACTATCTTCATTACAGTCAACAAGCACTGAGCCCTCAGAGCTAGAAGAACTGAACTGAACCTATAAGATTTATAAAGCTTCCTGCACATATTCTCAGCACTTGAGCAGTTAATGAAGTGTATACAAAGTAGAAGTCAAACTAGACAAAAGTAGAATTAAAATTAATATTTAGAATGACTAACCACCCATATGCATGTAATTGGTGGGGTACCAATGTGTGGAATATGTGTAAAGCTTAGATCTGGGGATTAGCTCATGGTCTTTCGGTGGGACTGGGTCATGTTATTAGCCAGTTTTGTAAGGATCAGTAGTTCTTCTTTCAACATGAAACTATTGAGCAATTATTTTGAAGGTGGGGTCAAAAATCCTCCTGACTGATTGGATGTGGGTGTAACAGCTAAAAGAGTTAGGGATGCCTCCAATCCTTCTGACCTAGGCCACGTAAGGATGGAGTTGCCATTGTTGGAGATGGAGAGGGCTCTGTGGTGAAGCAGGTTTGTGCGAGATGATCAGGAGTCAGTCGTCTGCTCTAGGCAGGCACTTGGAACACCTCAGTGAGCAAAAGAAGCAAAGATTCTAAGACCTGCCATGACATTCTCATGGGTGGGGGGGCAAAAACAGGATCCACAAGAAAGTCTATAGAAGTTAGAAGGGATGAGAGAGAAGAGATAGTATAGAGCAAGGAATGGGGATCAAGAGTGCTGGTATGTGGGTTGGGGGGTATCTAGAAGACGAGTGTTTCAAGCAGAGGAAACAGTTTAAGTGCATGAAGGCACATAGCGCCTGCTCGTTCTTCCTGGAAACAGGGGTAAATGAGTGTGTAGAACAGAGTAACTCAGGGAGAGGAGGAAAAATCCACAGTGCTAAGGGGCAGGTCCTGTATGGCCCAATAGATTGTTGTAAGGACCTCAGTTTGTCCTACCCTGGCCCAAACAAGGAATCTTTGGTAGGTTTTCCATAGAGTGGTGGCATGTTCAGACCTAAGGGCTTGCTCTGGCTGCTGGGTTGAGAAGAGATTCTAGGGAGGTGGAACAGACTCAGGTGGAAGCAGGAAGATATTTAAAGAGTTACTGGAGTAACCTAGACCAGAAGATGTTGGATTCTGGATATATTGTGAAAGGAGAGCCAACAGGATTTCCTTACAGACTGAACATGGGGTGTGACTGAAAAGGAATCAGGATGACTACCAGGTTTTTGACTAGACCGACTGGAAGGGAGGAGTTGCCATCAGTGAACAGGGGACCCTGGAGAAGAGGAGTTCTACAGCAGAGGGTCAGGAGTTGTTTTGTTTGCCAGCCCAAGACATCTATTAGACATCCAAGTGATACAAGTACTATGGGAGGAGATCCATGGGCAAGAGGCTGCGGGGGACACAGTATCCTCAGGGAAGAGGTCAGTTACAGTTCTAGTGAGAAAAAGAAGGAACCATTCAGACAGGCTTGTGGATGTAGGTATTTTACAAAGGATGGACTGTGCCTTGCAGAGGGCATTGTGGGGAAGGTTCAGAGAGTTGAGGGGGAATGGAAGATGGGGTCAGATAGGGGCCAAGCAGAGCCTTGGGGGTGGGGGTAAAATGAGGAAGATTCCAGATGACCTGAAAGTCTGGGCCTTATTAGGGTGATTGACAGGCACAAGTATACACGACATAATGAGATTTGTCCTGGTGATTCAAGGCAGTGGTGCTGAGGCTTTGAATGTCAGTGGCTGGGCAAAGGTGGGTATCTGGGGCTTTCTTTTGACCCTGTTGGAGGTGATCAAAGCAAGATGCTTTCCTCTGATCCTGCTGATGTGTTTAAGAGCCTCTGGGGAAGATGGAAGCTGCCCTAGCAGGTGCCTTCTACTGAGTCCAATTTATGGAGGTAGAAGGCTTACGATATTCGAGATGGTATTATATTTAAAGCACTAGGCTAAGCAATGTGGGGCATAGAGAAGTCATGTGGGTGTTGCCCTTAAACAACTTGTGATTCAATTTCAAAATTGAAATAATGGTTTCATCATAGTCTAAAATAGTGGCTGCTTGTGTCACTTAGCTATATCTCAGAAGAATCCCTCACAGAGGGAAGTTTGTCCATGATATTCTTTAAGATGGCCAGTGCTTTTATGAGAACATTTTTTTTTAAATTTATTTATTCATTTAACAGAGAGAGAGAGAGAGAGATCACAAGTAAGCAGAGAGGCAGGCAGAGAGAGGGGGTGGAAGCAGGCTCCCAGCTGAGCAGAGAGCCCAGTGCGGGGCTCCATGCAGGGCTTGGTCCCAGGACCCTGAGACCTTGACCCGAGCTGAAGGCAAAGGCTTAACCCACTGAGCCACACAGGCACACCAAGAACATTATTTTTAAAGGCACTAATTGGCAGTCAAAAACACTCAAGTTCAAACCTTTTTTTTTTTAAAGATTTTATTTATTTATCTGAGATAGAGAGAGCACAAGCAGGGGGAGTAGCAGAGGGAGAGGGAGGCTGAAACTCCCTTCCTAAGCAGGGAGCCTGACCTGAGCCAAAGAAAAACACTTAACTGACTGAGCCACCCAGGTGCCCCTCATGTTCAAGTTTTCCTTTTTAGTTTACTAATTGTGAATTTTATGCTCTGTTTACTCATATTTAAAATCTCTTAATAGTGGTGTGACAAAATCTTCCTCACAAATGAAAAATAAAACATAATAATGCATGCGAAGGAGTGTTTTAAAGAAGCCAAAGGTATCATAGAAATAGAAAGTGGTATTATCATGGTGAGAATTTTTTTTTTTAAGATTTTACTTATTTCATTGACAGAGAGAGAGAGAGAGACAGTGAGAGAGAGAACACAAGCAAGGGGAGTGGGAGAAGATGAAGCAGGCTTCCCGCCAAGCCGGGAGCCAGAAGCGGGGCTCAATCCTAGAAGCTTGAGATCATGACCTGAGACAAAGTCAGACGCTTCAGGACTGAGCCCCCCAGGTGCCCTCATTGCGAGAAATGTTTAATGTTTTTCTGTATATTTAGTCTATGAGTACTATGGGGGCCTCAAAAACACACTTCAAAATATTCAGCAAACTCTGTGCGGTATCCACAGGAGCTTGAGGAACACGCATGGTAATCTCTTCTTGGATTGGTAATAAAGAAAAAGAAAAAATAATATTCAACATAGAATTGCCATCATTTGCTTTACTTAGCAACACAGACTATAAAGAACAAGTACAATTTTAATATTTGTATTTACATTGAAAGTTATTATGAAGTATTTCCTTTTCAATGGAAAATTATAAACATTATAGGATTCTACTCTTAATGTATTTTAATTAAACACTTCAGAAATAAAAAGAAGTTTTTTTGGTTTTTGTTTGCTTGTTTTTTAATTTTGATGTTTTGTTTTTCCACTTTTTATACTGGCTCTACTTCCCGAATGTTAACTGATAGGATTTGGTCATTAAATAAATGATTACCTGCAGTCACTGCTCCCAGTGGAAGGTAGATGGGTACTGAGGCCCCAGGGATTCTATTCTGTTTTTTCTTACAGGAAATTATTTGGCTGCTCAGACTGAAGGGCAAGGCTACAGATAGTGGGTAAGTGTGTAAGATAAGATCGGACTATAATCCCCAGTTAATCCCTGTATGGGCTAGCAATCAAACACAATTTTCTCAAAGTCAGTTCTGGAATATTCTCCCTATTACTACTCCCTCCCAATTTTGAATCTATGATCATTTATTTTATTTTATTTTTTTTAAGATTTTATTTATTTATCAGAGAGAGAAAAGGGGAGAGAGCAAGCACAGGCAGACAGAATGGCAGGCAGAGGCAGAGGGAGAAGCAGGCTCCCTGCCGAGCAAGGAGCCCAATGTGGGACTCGATCCCAGGACGCTGGGATCATGACCTGAGCCGAAGGCAGCTGCTTAACCAACTGAGCCACTCAGGCGTCCCTTGAATCTATGATCATTTAAACACAGAATGACATCCTTTACGTTTCAGGTAAAAATGCTAATGGGCGAAAAACCCAAAGCCACCACTAGTTCAAGATGGGCAGATACTCAGAATTAGCCATCTGGATGATGGACGCCTATTCTGCAATTGAGCCCCTCAAATGCACTTCTTTGTTAACTTGTGGCTCTTCTCAACGGAGGACTGAAGTGGATTAACTTAACATTTGTAGAACAAGGTGCTACATGAAGCGTCATGATGCACAGGCTCCTAGGGCTGGAACCACTCTTTTCTCCATTTTCTTTATTTTTATTGAAGTGTAGTAGATGTACAAAGTGATATTAGTTTCAGGTGTACAATATAGCGATTTGACTATTTTTTGCATTACACACCACTCCCCACAGTATGCATGGTTAGCATCTGGAACCACTCTTGAGAGACAGTCTACTCTATCTGCATCCACTCTTTATGGCTTTGTTTCAGTTGAATTACGCTTAAGCCACGCCAGATGAAAGCAACCGAGCTCTAATTTTAAATATAATTTCACTGGAAAAAATGTTTATGACTTAGTTTATACCTACAGAAACAATCATATTTTGTGAAAATTTCCAATGCCTACCTTTTCTCATGTAGGCCTTTAGGTTAAATTCGCAGGAAATAAGAGAAGGGACACTGCAAATAAAAGGGCAAAGAAAGGAGACATAGTGAGAAGCAGAAGCACAGTCAATGCAAATGCCATGAAATGTTACTATAATCATTGATTTTAAAAAATGGTGCAAACCATGAATCATGTAAGGGGATGAGCTGTTGGTAAAAGCTTATCAAACTGGGGTGCCTAGGCAGCTGAGTCAGTGAAGCATCCGACTCTTAACTTTGGCTCAGGTCATGATCTCAGAGTTGAGAGATGGAGCCTGCGTCAGGCTCCACACTGGGCATGGAGCCTGCTAAAATTCTCTAAAAAAAAAAAAAAAAAAAAAAAAATTAAAAAGCTTATCAAACAATTTTGTTTGCAAGTAAGGTGTAAGGAAATCCAACTCAAATTGGCTTACATGACAAAGAAATACATTGACTTGCATAAGGGGAAGCCCAGACATATGATATATTTTGTGGTCTTAATCCATTGACATTTGCTTCATTTCCTTTCTTAGCTCTGTATCTCTCCACAGTTCAGCTGCATCCTCAGGCTGGGAGGGAACTGGATATGGCAGTCGGACATGTGACCCATGAACAATATCACCATTGGATGACAAATGCTTCCAAAAGCTCGTTCTGAAGAGTGTGGGGGATACCTATTCTCATGATTCATCAGCCAGAGTTTTCATCTGCCCTAATGCTGACAAGAGGAACAGATTTGCCCACCAGCCAGAGTTCTGTTTTTGGAAGGTGTAAGGGGGGAAGAAAACACATGCTAAGTAGACAATTGCCAATGTCCATCTACCTTATTTCTTTCCACTGGATTTTGCTGAGGGTGAGTACCATATTTCACTCATTCTTTATTTTTGGCATCTATTATAGCGGCTAGTAAATAGTAGCAGTTCAATAAGTGCCATTGAATAAATAAATTAGTACCTAAAAGGGGGCAAATCAGATCTCTGTGTGTCTGGCAGTTGAACAAACCAAAATCCAGATAATCCTGGGTTTCCTGAAATTAAGAGGCAAGGTATTTGTACGAACATTCTATCTGGAGAGGACCGAGGAAGATAAAATCATAAATCGGGACTCAGATTACATAGGATTTTTTTTATGGTAGACCAGATGTCAACCATTTGAATGCTACTTACCAGTAAACGGACATAAGTGCCATTCTTTCTTGTAATGAATGACTTGTATCTGAATCAAATGAGCCTCTGAATTTCACAGAATGGGAGCTTCCATGTATCTATGCTGCATTCAGAAATTTAGAATTATTTTGCTTGAAGATGGGGGATGGTCTCGCAGGTTGGCAATCGGCAAGTATTGCAAACAGATTTTGTGATTGCTGGGATTTAGAACTGCAGTGCTAACAGAATCCCAGCAGAGAACACTGGGACCAGTTTATAGGAACTACTCCCTGTTGATGCAAATTTTCTTCTGCTTCCCTCACAATTTACCCAGAACAATATTGATGTTACTAATTCCTGGAGCTGGAGAACTGCCAGTAGGATTCATGCAAGCTTTGTAGCAATCTTTTGGTCCCTAATGTGTCTAACTCACTACTGGTTTGGGGGCTGTAGTCCATTTCAGTGCCTTGGTGATACCTTAGAATTTCAGGACATACTCTTCAAAAGTAAACAGTTAAACAGGTAGGTGTCTTGGGGAGGAGCCCTGAGCCCTTTCATTGTAACAAAGACAGCACTTCCTCATTATGGCTACCTCCTTATCTTGAGTCAAAAGAAAACAAACAAGCATGGCCTCCACCTCAGTGACTGCACACCTGCAAGACTGTTTACTGATTGAGCTTCCCAGGGGGTTGCTCCATGCCCAGAGGTTGCAAATTTGTTGGGCGGGCACAATGTGTGTGGTTTTCTTTCTTTTTATAACATTTGGATTTGAATGACTTTAGGTGAGGCATGCTCTTTTGTTCACTAGATAAACCTAGCTCCTACTGGACTTCATACATTTACATGACATGCCTGGGTCCCTGGAAGCATTGACCTCACCACCCCAGACTAAACCTCAGGAGAAACTAGACCTGGAGGCTGAGTTTATCCAGGTTGAGTAGGAAAAATACAGGGGAAAAAAAAATATGGTTTTCCACCATCCAAGAATAAATATAATGATTTGCTATTTTCAATAATCACTTCCAGAACTGGATTGAAACCAGTATTGGAAAGACCTTCAAAGGTTGGTTATCCTTTTATCTGTAACTATGACTTTGGATTGACTTGGAACTCCAAGGAGTTTCTAAGAACTTCCCTAAAACCGTGGTTCATCTTTTTTTTTTTTTAAGATTTTAAAATTTAATTTTATTTTTTATTAACATATAAGGTATTATTTGCTTCAAGGGTACAGGTCTGTGAATCATCAGTCTTAAACACAAATCACAGCACTCACCATAGCACATACCCTCCCCAATGTCCACCCTATTTATTTATTTGAGTGAGAGAGAGAGAGAGAGAGCATGAATGGGAAAGGCAGAGGCAGAGGGAGAGAGAGTCTCAAGCAGACTCTGCAGTGTACACAGAGTCTGATGTGGGGATCGATCTGGTGACCCAAAGATCACCACTTGACCTGAAACCAAGAGTCAAATGTTTAACCAACTGCACCACTCTGGTGCCCCATAAAACTGTGGTTCATCTTAATAGTTTCTATCAGATTGCCCGATTTGGAAGAGAACATCATTTTCTATATGTGCCAAGCACCATGGCCCTAAGTGAGAAGCAACCTTCCTGCTTAATTGGGAGTTGTTTCAATTATTCCTTTTCTTTCCATAGTTCCCATTGGGTTGCCCTGGTGATTTGTCTTCTAATATTGCTACACACCTATTCTAACTAATATTCATGCATCTACTCAACTAATGTCTGTGTACTGGGCACTCACAAAACCTGGATGTACCAACCCTTACCTAAATGATGGAAGCTAAGTTTGTGTGAGAAGCTCTGAAAAATGAGAACTGTTATTGTAAGTCAGTGATTTAAGGGAAACTTCGTTCAGGTCATTTATGAAGATAGAACATTTTAAGAGATGTATCACAAATCCTTATACACACACGACATGTTAGCTATCCTAATTAGGGGATAAGTGGTCTGCTTTATACCAGCCATTTCCTAGATATCCAGAGTGACTTAAATATGCACTTAAAAACATTTTGTTTTTAAATTATTAGAGATTCACAGGAAGTTGCAAAGACTGGACAGAGAACTCCTTTGTACAGGTCATGGTTACATTTTATGTAACTATAGTATAGTATCAAATCTAGGAAAGTGACGTTGGTATGGTGTGTGTGTATAGTTTTATGTCATTTTATTTCATGTGTTTGTCTGTGTGATCACCACTGTGGTTCAGATGCAGAACTATTCCAACACCACAGAGATTTCCTTCTTCTACCTGTTCCTTCCCCCACCATAGTAAACCCTGCAACCATTAATCTGTTTTCCATTTCAATAATTTTGCCATTTTGAATGCTTACATAAGTGGAATCAGAGGTATGTGAACTTTTGAGATTGGCTGCTAGTACTCATCCAAATGCCCGTGAGTCTCAACCAAGTTGTTGGTGTATCAGCAACTCATTACTTTGTGGATCGCCTGGGTGGCTCAGTCAGTTAAGCATCTGCCTTTGGCTCAGGTCATGATCGCAGGGTCCTGGGATGGAGTCCCGTTTTGGGCTTCCTGCTCAGCGAGGAGTCTGCTTCTTCCTCTGCCTGAGCACTCCCTGCTCGTGTGTGCTCTCTCTCCCCCACCTCTCTCTAATACATAAATAAATAAAATAGTAAAAAAAAATAGCTCATTACTTTGTATCACTCTCTGAGTAGTAGTCCGCCTATGGATGTACCTTATCTATTAGCTATTTCAATTAAAACTGCTATGAACAGGGGCACCTGAGTGGCTCAGTGGGTTAAAGCCTCTGCCTTCAGCTCAGGTCATGATCTCAGGGTCCCGGGATCGAGTCTTGCATCAGGCTATCTGTTGAGTGGACAGCCTGCTTCCCCCTCTGTCTCTGCCTGCCTCTCTGCCTATTTGTGATCTCTGCTTGTCAAATAAATAAATAAAATCTTTAAAAAAGTCATCTTAAAAAAAAAAACTGCTATGAACAATCCTGTGTGATTTTGTGTGCACATGGGTTTTTAATTTCTTTGGGATAAATGCAACTGCTGGGTCATATGCTAAATATGTGTTTTTTAGAGAAACTGCCCAACTATTTTGCAGAGTGACTGTGCCACTTTACTTTCCTAACAACATGCTAGGGGGAAAAAAGATCTTCAGTTCTTTAGGAAACTGATTCTTGATAAAGATTCTTTAACCAAGAAAAGCCAATTTGTGAATGGGTTTGTGATCAGTCTGTCACACCACAGGAGATTCCTTTTGCAAGGTAAGACATCATAATTGAGAAGGAAAATTAGAATCCTAACACATGTCTTAACAGAGGCCAGCAGATTCAGAGGCTGAGTTGGATGGACTGACCCGGAGTGGGCAAATCAGGCTTCTGTTGCTGACCTCACTTTATCAACACAGACACAATTTGTACTGGCATTCCAAGAAATCAAGAGGCACTTTGCCATCAGAAGGTCTTCTTCCAAGACCCTGGAATAATGTTTGAGTCTTATCTTGTTGCCTTGGCCACATTCCTAGGATTTAGGAGGCAAATTCTTTCAGTTTTTTGGAGAGGAAAGTACAAGGTTGTAAGGTCATGGCAGTGCACCTCAGAGATAGCATCAAAGCCACTAAACGGTGGGATGGAAAAGATCTCTGGTTCCAGGTCAGTTCCATGGCTTTTTACTTGACACCTCTTAGCCTCAGCTTTCTTTTCTGTACAATGGCCACACTAATGTCTACCCCATAGAACCCATGAAAGCAGTAAGTGCAATTGTGTGTGTAAATCAGTAGGCATATAGTACCAACAAATATAGTTACCAATTCGTTGGTGGTTTATTACATCTGAGGAACTGTGCTCAGCTCTCATAGGTACTTAAAAAACATGACTATGTTCCCCTCCCTTTTTCTAATTTCTCTTTGTCTTCTTAGTCTTGTTACTCTCTCTTTTTTTTTTTCTCTCCAAAGCTGGTGATATTATGATGTCTGTAACTTTGTTCTTTCGTTCAACCAATATCTACTAGATAGTAGCTACCATGTGCCAGGGATGGTTCTAGGTTCTGAAGACACAACCCTGAACAAGATAAAGTCTATTGTCTTTATATATTATATATTAGTTAAGAGAAACTAAAAAGACACAGGTAGGCAAATATGTATGTTAGATAATTTCAGAGAGTGCTAAGTAAAAAATTAAATAATAAAATAATAATAAAAATGGGGCAATGTAAAGACACAGAGAGAGCTGGAATGGGAGGGGGAGAAACATGAAGGAAGTAACAACGGAGAAATATGGGAAAAGAGCTGGGTGCAGCGTGTATCCAGTGAAATGAACTTGATGTGTCTGAGAAGCAAAGAAGGCCAGGATTCCCAGCGTTGAGCAAGTGGAGTGTAGGAGATGAAGATGGATGGTCTGGGCTTTCTAAGACCTGCTAAGAAATTTGGATTTCATCCTAATGTGCTGGGAGGGTTTTAAATGTTAGAATGATGTGATCTGATTTATGCTTTATAAGGAGTATTTAATTTGCTATTTGGAAAGGGACTTGGAGGGATGCACGGGAAGAGTGATTGAATAGGCTCTTGCAGGAGTCCAAGTGCCCTGGCCAGGGGTTTTGTGGTTGAGATGGAGAAATGAGATTGGATGGAGTTGAGAGAGGTTTTGGAGAAGAGTTGGTGGGACCTACTTGTCCAGAGCATTGGGAGTGAAAGACGGATGGATCAAGGAGGACTCCTAGGGTTTGGGCCAAGCATTTATTTTGTGGGAAATCTAGGACTCTGTCCACTGCTCCATAGTATGTTTCAGGAGAGAACAACTTCTAGTTGTACTGGATGTGTGACACTCAGTGAGGAGCCAGGCTGGGCTGTAGGTTTGGTAGAACTAGAAAGACATGTTGATCATTTCCTGAATCCTTTCGGTGTTGTCCTTTCTGTATACCAGTGGTGGGTTACTTGGCATCTTTTACTTCAGTTATCCTGCAACTATGCCCCTGGCTCCTCAGCTCCCATTTTGTGACGTTCTGTGGCTCTGAGCAGAACAGGAACCCCTATTTAGAAGATGGCAAGTTTAGCAGGCTCGACATGGGCCCTGCTGGATGGGTCCTGCCCTTCACGCTGTGTGGTTTCCTGTCTCGGCGAATTGGAAATGTTTCCTGGGTTCCCGTTTTCAGGGCAATTGTCAGAACTGACTTCATGGGAGAGGCAGCAAAGAGCCACGGCAAACATGACTTGGAGTCTAGAGTTAGGCTACTGGGGTTCTCTCCCATCTGGATTCTGACATTGGAACAAGTTTCTTAACCTCTCTGTGCCTCAGTTTCCTTATCTCCAGTAGAGGATAGTAATGGTACCCGTTTCAAATGGTTATGGTGAGAATTTGATGAAATAATTGCATGAAAAGTGCTTCCAAGTGTGACTGGCATTTGGTTATGGCACCTAAAAATATCACTTATAAGAGGCACTTGATTGTCTATTGTGAAACAATGATGTCTAGAAAAAGTGCATCCATAGTATTAAAAAGTTAGCTATTGTTTCTAATTTTGTTGCATCCTCCATTAGCCTTGTTGATTCTGTTTTCCAAAAGTAATTACAGTGTCAGCATGTGACTCTCTTGGATTCAAATGAGAGGATCACCTACTCAGAGGCCGTTGGGGTGAGGCAGGTAACAGGAATGAGGGAAGCAGGACTGGGAGGACCAGAGAGCATGCAGTCTGATCTGCCGAACAGGGAGCCATGGCTTTGCCTCCATGCAAGTCGTGTTCTTCCAGGGAAGCTGGAAATCTGGACTTCTTCGATAAAATTTCTTGGTTTATAAATGTGGGCAGTGAAACCGAAGATTTTCAAAATGCCTTGCTGGCTAAAGGAATGCATGTTTTGGGGGAGGGGTAGATTTGGCTCATGGCCGCCAGTTTAGGAATTTTTTTTTTAATTTATTTTTTATTTATTTTCAGCGTAACAGTATTCATTGTTCTTGCACCACTCCCAGTGCTCCATGCAATCCATGCCCTCTCTAATACCCACCACCTGGTTCCCCCAACCTCCCACCCCCTGCCCCTTCAAACCCCTCAGATTGTTTTTCGGTTTAGGAATTTTGATCCGGGTTACTGAAGATTTGTTGTGAGATCAGCTGCAAATGGGATCTGGGAAATATACATGTGAATGGGGGGGATGCTCTCGGGACATGAAGCCATGGGGCAGATGCGCAGGTGGGTGATGGGCAGAATCTCCCGTGGCATAGGAGATAGGTTGCGTGAGTGATGGAGGTGGGTGCTGAAAAGATGGAGCATGTGACCCAAGGTGACCTGAGTATACTGCAGAACCTGATGTAGGGCTGGCCCCAATGCCACAGATGCCTGTGCTTTGAATACACAGGTTGTTTTTATTTTCTTGGCAGTCAGGTTACACAGAGGTGGTATTGTTCAATTCCCACTGCTTCCTGGGGCCTGCACTGCACCTGCTGTGCATAGTTATGGCATCATCTGTAGTTAGGCAACTGCTTACCTTTGTCTTGAAGCTCCTGTGGACTTCCGTGATGCTGGCATTCTGGGGAGAGCATGAACAGGAAGACTGTTAGTCTCAGATCACATAGGCCAGCATTCTCAGCTGAGCCGTGGAACAGGTGCGTGAATGGTGTGGAGCTTAGTTTCACTTAGTTTCAGTGACTGGGACTATCACACCGTCGATGATAGTTTTTATAACTCAACAATACTGACTTGAGGCTTTATGGTATTTAAGGAATGCTTTTCCAGCCACAGGCAGAGAAAAGCAAAGTACAAAATTAGGGAAAAATTAAAGCCTTAATACTTACTACTCATTTGCAAAATGAGAATCAAGCACCTCATCTTATTTCAAAGTTATAGAACAGTATTGGTTCATCAGTGGTTCCTAACAGGGGAAGCTTTGCTCCCCAGGGAACATTTAACAATACCTGGAGACATTTCTTTTTCTAAGATTTATTTATTTTAGAGAGAGGGTGAGAGGGACAAAGTGCGCCCAAGCATGCCCATATGGAGAAGGGCAGAGGGAGAGACCCATAAAGCAGACTCTCTGCTGAGCACAGAGCCTGACAAGGGGCTCAATCTCACAACCCATGAGATCATGACCTGAATCAGAAGCTCAGCTGACTGAGTCACCCAGGTGCCCCGCTGGAGGTATTTTTGGTTGTCACAAGTGAGGAAGCTATTTGCTAGTGCACAGAGGGGCATATAGTGGACTGAGGAGAGAGATGGTTCAGAACATGCCCCCCCTACACCAAAGAATCATAGGACCCAACACGTCAATAGCTTGAAGGCTGAGAAATCTGTGATCACTTGAAAGAAAAGAGCTCATAGAGGGTTAATGTATGAAAGTAACTCTAGACATGAATTTAGGAGCATGTATTAAAGGCTGCTGTGCACTGGATTATAGGTGCATGTATGTGTGATCTCAAGCAGGTTGCTTTCTTCCTGAACTCTTAGCTAACATAATCAAACTGGTCACACACACACACACACACACACACACACGTATAAAAAACCATATATATATATAGAGAGAGAGAGAGAGAGAAAGAGAGAGCACGCGCAACCAGCCTCTTCTTACAGCAAGAAACTGTTTTCACTATAAAGGCACTTAAATCTGCACCTAGAAGCCCCTCAAAAGGCGAATGTGCTGACATCCAGGGCAATAATCATACCAACAGATAGAACCTGAAGCCCAAAACCTAGCGGTCCTTCATCCTTCCGAGCAGACCCACTGGTGTGTCTTCGCCACCAACTGCTCCCACAGAGTCGATCCACTTTGACATTGTACTCTGCAGACAGATGCTTTCAATATAAAGGAAACTCAAAGACAGGTAAATAGAGGCTGAGGAGTTTACGCAACGAATGTGCCACGGACTCATCACCCACGTCAAGTACAGTGTTTACTGGGCGGCACCCCGGATCAAAGATGCAGATGATCATTTCCCAAGGAGAGGCTCTCCCCTGAAGTTCAGACTGAGCTGCTGAGGACAGAGGGCAGCATAAAGTGGCCATGGAGGGTTGGGACATTGAAAGGAAATAAAGTTCTCTGAAATATCTGCTTCAGACAGGGAGCAAGATTGGTCAATGACTTCTTTCTTCTTCTGCAAGGAGAGGTTTGCTTTCTGCAGTATTCTTAAAGAAATAAAGCATTTGGGTTTCACCGCAGAGGCAGGGGTGGGGTCTGGCATTTGGAACGAAATGTGCACATGACCTGTTAAACTAGGTAGACTTTTTTCTTCGGCTAGAAACAACCTCATTATGCAACCTGGAAGTCATATCGCCCAGATGAACCAAACAGAAACCAAAACCAAACTGGCATATTTCAATGGGGTCATTAAAAAGTCTTATTTGTTATGCATAAGTGATGTACACATCTTTTTATTTATTTATTTTTTTCAGGCTGACGAACCTCTTTCATAGCTCCCATTGTTAAACCTCTCTCTCCTTTGACCTCAAACAAAAATACTGAGTTCACACTTACTAAGGACTTACCAGATATTATTAAATTATTATTAAAATATTATTAAAAGCACTTCACGGAGAAGTACTGATTTGCCATACTTGTGAAATATGTATTATTATCCAGTTTGCAAGTAAGGAAACGGAGGCTCAGGGAGGTTAAATAATTTGTTACAAGTAATTTAGCTAGTAAATGAGTAGCTGAAATTTCAATCTAGGCTTCTGGCTTCAGAATTTGAAATATAAATGCTACTTGCTATGGTCTGAAATTAAGATTTAGAATTTTTCTAAGCCATAGGAGTCAGTTTTGTCAGGGAGCTATTGAGAAAACTGATAACTTGTTTTTCCTGAGATTTCTTGAATTCTCTTTACTGTCCTTCAAAGAAAAGAATACTTAAAACTTTCCAGATTTAGAGACTTAAAAAATAAAAAGATTTTATTTATTTATTTGCCAGAGAGAGAAAGAGAGAGGACTAGGGCACAAACAGGGGGAGCAGCAGGCAGAGGGAGCAGCAGACTCCCTGCTAAGCAGCGGTCCCGATGTAGGACTCCATCGTAGGATCTCGGGACCATGACCTGAGCCTAAGGCAAACACCTAATTGACTGAGCCACCAAGGTGTCCCAGGTTTAGAGATTTTTTTAGGTAGATAGAAGGCAGATTGTATTGGACAAGCATGGTTTGAATTCTAGTTAAGCTGAGTGACATTGCACAAGTTATTTACCATCTCTGAGCCTTGGGTTCCTCATTTGTAAAGTGGATAATAACATATACTTGACTTGTAAGGATTAAATAATATGATTCAGATAAATGCCTAGGGCAGTGGCTGGCACCTCGAAAGTGCCTAATACAGGTTCTTGTTTTTGCAGGGAGCCTAGTAGTGGAAGTATAGAATGTGGGTGCATTAGCAAGCAGACCCCAGATGACCATTTTAAAACTGTCAAGATCAATTCTAGCTCTGCCACTGAGAAATACAAACTTTAATTTATAACGGACAGGTATTAAGTATTGCATGAAGCCACAAGATCTTGTTTCTCTACCATTTACCAGATGGTACATTTCTACTCTTAAAAAAAGTACTAGGCAGGGACGCCTGGGTGGCTCACGTGGTTAAGACACCCTTTTGATTTTGGCTCAGGTCGTGAGATGGAGCTCCAGGTCCTCCAGCTCAGCGGGGAATCTGCTTCTCCCTCTTTCTCTGCCCCCCTCCCTTTGCCCCCCTGCCTGCTCTTGCACTCTCTAACATAAAATAAATAAATCTTAAGAAATAAACAAAAACCAAAACAAAAGCCAGTACTAGGCAAAACAAAACCCAGGAAGAATCAGCTAAAGTTAAGACAGCTAATGTGTCAATATTTCGGTAGCTAGCAAAGTATCTTGCTAGCTTTTAGTATCTTGGTGACAAGAAACAGACTCACACAAGGAAGACAGTAGGATTTCCGGGGCTGGAAGAGGCTTTTGGGGATTACTTAATTTTTACACCAATAGAAAGCTGGTTCAACATTTCAGGGATGAAGGAATGAAAAAATGGGAATGGCATGCGAACCGAAGACGGGAGTGGCGGCTGTGTCGCAGGTAACTGGACAGCTCTGATGGTTTTCTCCCAGTGAAGTCTTCACAGATGATGACAGCCCCTTCTAACTCGGGGATTTGGGTGGCGTCTCCACTCTTTCCCGCGGAATCACGTCCTTTTAAAATTAGGAAGGATCTCCCCCTAGAGGTCAAACGAAAGAGAGACAGACTGCAAAGTCGATTGGATTTCTGCAGGTCAGAGTCCCACTCTTGAGGACTTCAGAACGGAAAGAAAGTTCTCCTTTGGGAGGAGGAGAGAAGATGTTTTTAGATTTTGCAGAGGGCAAGGGACTTTTACCGCATGGGGCTAATTAGTATGATGCAGGTAATTAGGTAATCCAGCTTACTTCCCTTCTGATGCTTCCCCATTGCACTAATTAAATAAAGCAGCTAATCTTTAATGACAAATCCCTTTCGTAGCAGGAAGTTCAAGCGCAGTTAATAAAAGCCACGACGGTTCATCAGCAATGGGCGGATGGCACATTTCCCTTTATTTGCTCCCATCACTGCCACAGAGTGCTTTCTTTAGCTTTGGATTCATAATTTGTTTAATTTGTCAACACTGGACAAAAGGTATTAAATTGCTGGGCTCACTAACTTTGGCTTGTGCTCCTCTTATATCGTCTGTTTATGAATGTCCCGAAGTACATTAAGAAAGTGCAAAGAGTTAAGGGTGAGAAAGGCTGTGTGTGCTTGCGTGGAGCATGGGAGAAATGCTTTTGAAAATACAATTACCGTGGTAATTAATAAAATCTATTTATTTATTTATGAACAGTTGAACTGGCATCCAAAGTCAAACAGAATATTTTTATTCAAAATTTACTTCCTTGCGAAGATGGGACTTGCCAAAGATACTTGAATTGGTGTGCTTGGATTATTGATGATCCAAGCACTCGTTTCCATATTAATAACTTTTAAGGACTGGGAAGTCATTTTCTGAGCAGTTCAGTTTACATCTAATGAGCAAGCTGGTAATCAAATGTTGAAGTCATTTACTCTTTTTATATATGTGAATCTTTAATAAAATAGCAATAGATATGTAATAGATATGTAATTTAGTTAGTGTCCCCTATTTGTCTGCTATTTGTTATCAGTATGTTTAGAAAACTGCATTCAAGAAAAGGAAAAAATAATCACCTTTCTGTTAAGATCCTATATTTCAGAATTGCTTTTTGGTTCCTCATTGAAAGTGACCTGAAAGCTGATTGGATCTTAGTTAGTGGATCTTTCCAGACCAATGATTTTTGGAGTCAGGCATAAAATCAGTAAATAAAAGTTAGAACATCTGGGAGGTACCCTGAGACTCTAAAGGCAGGATGTGAGTTTGACTTGAAAGATACAGCTCTTAAAACTCAGAATACAGATGTGGATATCTAGGAGGTAAGGAATGTTGTCTGGCTAAACACAGGAGTACTGGATCACTGACTAAATTTAACAGAATGCACAGAGAAGTACTTTTTTGCATCAAGGATCTGAACTGTATGTAGCTTTAGGGAACTAAATACTGCAACTGAAGTCACTTGTTGACAAATATTTCCCCCTCATTACATTCCTTATAAGGCCATGTAAATAAAGGAAAACATCTTTAGAAAATGATCTGAAATGGTCTTTATTGATATTAAAGAGTGTTGAATGGAATGATTATTAACTTGAAATTTGTATACATTATTTTTTGGATGATGAAATCACTTAGGATTTGATAAGCATTTGAAGTTATGAAAAATATAATGGGTTGTGTTGTTATGTGTCTTTTAGAAAAGGAAGGAAAATAGTTGCAGATTCAGTATTTGGTACTTGTGAAAGGACTGGGGCACATTTTGTGATAAATTGAGCCCCACAAGTAAATAAACACACACACACACACACACACACACACACACAGTCTTGCATGTGATACACAGCGCTATTTATCTTCTAAGATGACTCAACTAACCTAGGTGGTATACGTAACATTGATTGGCCAACCAAATAATGGTTTAATATAAAAATGCATGACATCAGAAACATTCAATCCCCAAACTTTAAAAATATCTTTTATTTTTATTAAACAGGCTTAACCTGTAGAGGAAATGTAAGGTTCTGAACTCAACAGCTGCAATGGAGTCCGTTCTTACAGTAATACTCCAATTCTATAGTAATATTCTATCTTTTTTAAAAAAAAATTATTTTTTTTAATTTATTTTCAGCATAACAGTATTCATTATTTTTTCACCACACCCAGTGCTCCATGCAATCCGTGCCCTCTATAATACCCACCACCTGGTACCCCAACCTCCTACCCCCCCGCCACTTCAAACCCCTCAGATTGCTGGGAGGCTTAGTTGGTTAAGTGTTGGACTGTAGACTTCAGCTCAGGTCATGATCTCAGATGGAAGCCTGCATCTGTGCTTGGCATGGAGCCTGCTTAAGATTCTCTCTCTCTCCCTCTGTCTCCACTGCCCCTGGGGCACCTGGGTGGCTCAGTGGGTTAAAGCCTCTGCCTTCGGCTCAGGTAATCAACCCAGGTTCCTGGGATTGAGACCCACAAGGGGCTCTCTGCTCAGCAGGGAGCCTGCGTCCCCCCCCCCCGCCTCTCTGCCTGCGTCCCCCCCGCCACCCCCTGCCTCTCTGCCTGCCTCTCTGCCTACCTGTGATCTCTGTCTGTCAAATAAATGAATAAAATATTTTTAAAAAATTCTAGTTGATTAACAAAGAGTTCATTTCTGTTGGCAACGTGTGGCTCAGGCCTTAACTTTAGTATTTCATGAGTACTAAGGCTAACCACTTGGCGAAAGAATGATGAGAGTCTAATTTGATTCCCACCCCACACCCTTGTAAATGCCTTTCCTCCTCTCTCCACTTTCAGGAGTCAGAGATAAACAGTATCTACGTGCTTCTTTTCGTTCAGGCAAGATTTATCTAGAGAGAAGCTTTTCAAAATAAGACCTATGAATTCCTCTCTTTTCCCTCTTGTTATCCCGGTCCCCATGGTCGTGCCCTGCTCTTTCTGCAGTAGGGCATAATGATTGAAAGCTGCTTTCTAAGTGAAGTTCAAAGGATATGTTCTTGAGTAAGAGAGAGGAAAATGGTTACTGACATGGTCGAGATGCTCCTACAAATCTGTTAATATTTTGATGAGCTATCTCATATTTTCAGAGGTTTTTAACTTGATAGCAAAATAATTCATAGGTTCAGAGTGACTGGGTGGCTCAGTCATTAAGAGTCTGTCTTCCGCTCAAGTCATGATCCCAGGGTCCTGGAATAGAGCCCTGAGTCAAGCTCCCTGCTCAGTGGGGAGTTTGCTTTTCCCTCTGCCGGCCCCTCCTTCTGCTTGTGCTCTCTCTCTTTCTCTTTTCTCAGATAAATAAGTAAAACCTTTAAAAAACATAAGCACAATTCATGGGCTCTCTACATGTTTAAAGAAGCTAGAAGAGGTTCAGGATCAGCTGGCGTGGTTGGGTGTCGGTGTCTTGGCATCTGCATGACTGAATGTGACTGCATTCAGTGTCCTGGCATTCGCTAACAGTTCAAAATGCAGGTCTACATGAAGACCCTGACCAGCAAGACTGTTATGCTGGAGGTGGAGACCAGTGACACCATCGAAATTGTGAAGGCCAAGATCCAAGATAAAGAGGGCATCCTTCCTGACCAGCAGTGGCTTACCTCTGCAGGCAAGCAGCTGGAAGATGGTCACACTCTTTGATTACAACATTCAGAGAGAATTGACTCTCCACCCGGTTCTCCATCGGACCGGTGGCTGTTAATTCTTCAGTCCTGAATTCATAGTGCCCAGTGATGGCACTGCTCTGTGCTATAGCCACTTGCCCCGGTTTAAGTTTAGAAATGACCAGTTTCAGTAATAGCTGGATTACTGGTTTTCTCAATAGCTGCTCAAAATGTTAATAAAAGTTTTGTTGTGTGGTTAAAAAAAAAAAAAAGCTGGAAGAACTCTGAGGCTTTATTTCAGTGGCTGAAAATAGGCAGAAACGATTGGTAAATCAAGGATGCGGCCAATCTTTCAAATTTTGTACGTTCAGAGTGAAATAAAAAAGTCAGTAAACAAAACTTTATTGAATGTGGGTGATTTTAAGATCCGATAAATAGATGCCATGGACAATAGATACAAAAGGATAGAACATGGCAATTACATAATTTCAGTGCTTATTTGCTGTTCCTAGAAGATGTATGCTGTATGAATACACACACGCATGCACACACACACACACACACACACACACACACACACACAATCCAGGACTTTTAATGGCCAGACTTAACAATTTTTTTTGATGTTACAATGGTGCAAAAACAACACACATTCAGTAGAAAGTATAGTTCGAGTTTTGAATTTTGATCTTTGATGTGGGATGTGATACTCTCGTGATGCTGTCCCATGACCACGGGGTTCAACATCTGATAGACCGACAGCCATTCTGTCCCCACACCACGAGTCTGTTTCTCACTCTCAATACTCGCTCAATAAATTACACGAGATGTGCAACACTCTATTATAAAGTAGGCTTTGTGTTCGATGATTTTGCCCAAGAGTAGGCTAATATGAGTGTTTCTGAGCACCTTCAGGTCGGCGAGACTGAATTTTGGTGTTTGGTAGGTTAAGTGTATTATATGTATTTTCCACTTAGGACAGTTTCAATTTTTGGTGGGTTTATCTGGACGTAACCTCGTGATTGTGCAGGAAGTTCTGTCTGCAAGGTTGTGTCTACCCTCAGATGACCGTGAAGCCTAACTGTAGATTTAAAATATGCTCTTATTTTTGAATACATGACTGTGCAATGTCTTATGATGAATGAAAATACTTGCTTTTTCAAGTCTGCAAAGGGATTAAAGGTTGAGGTAGAATAGAACATAAAACTATTCTTTGTTCATAAATTTAGGTATAAGTCTTCTAAGGCTGCCAAAGCATTTTGTGAATCAAAATCAAGGAATCTCAAGGATTTTATGTAGCTGTAGCTTTTTAAAGTTCCTAGACAGAAGAGCAGGGAATGGAACAATCTGGACTTTTGCCATGAGAATTCTATAGAATGTCCGAACTCCAACTGACAGTGGTAATTTTAGGAAGTTGGGAGGATAGAATTTTTTGTACTGATGAAGATTAGATATTAAACTGATTACGGAAAATTAAAAACAGTATTTAACTTCTGGGAACCCAAGTGGAGGCCACGAAGGAACAAAGGGAAGGAGATGAGCTAATGTACCAAGTCATGTGGTTTCTCAGAGTGTGCTTGTTTTGGACATTTGCTAATATTTTATTAAGTCATCATGTGACCACAGCAAAGAAAATCATTTCTAAAAGAAATCCCAATTCAGTGGCTCTGTTCCCTATCTATGGCTCACTTTATTGTTACCAGAAATTTACATATATTATTGTTAATACACCTAATAGAGACAGGAGTCTATTTTAGTATCAAATGAAAGAAATGTTATTTAACCTGGTCAAAAAGAGAATATATATATATATCTGGCCCCGTATCTGAAAAGTCAAGCAGTAGCATTACAAGGACAGCAAAATCCAGATGCAAAACATCATCAGTTATGTGTCTCTTAGTTCCTGGTTCTGTTTTTCTTCAACTTTGCTTTATGCTTGGGTAGGTTCTCCCTTGTGGTGACAAAGATGGCATCATGCCAGCTTAGTGCCTTCTGGAAAAACAGCTCATCTTTCCCAATTCTAATCCACCATTCTAAGAAAGATGCTCTTCTCAATGTCTTAAGGTCACTGGTCCACCCCTTGAATCTGTAACTGTTACGTGGAAAATGGAATGCACCTGTTGGTTCATTTGAATCACATGTTCATTTCTAGAGCCTTAGGGCTGTTGGGGGGAATGGAGGTCAGTTCATCTAATCATGTGGTCTAGGAGTTGGGGAAGAGACAGTTCCCTGAAAGAAGACCAGGTGCTGAATTTCAGAGTGGGGCTGGATGTCAGCCAGGCTAAAACAATAGATATCTCCTACCAGATGGTAAAATATAATGGGCTTTAAAATCTGTTTTTTGGAAAGAGAAGACAGTAAAATGTACCTTACTTTACTACACAGGGTCAAATTCAATCCTTGAATAGACACTAAAAATTGTAAAGGATTTACAAAGGTGGGGTAAGATCACAAGTTATCTTTCTCAGGTCCATGACTAAGGCACTAGAGAGGGAGATAAATCATGCTCCATTTTCTTTATCTTGCCAAATACTTCTATATGATTTTTGAAGGAGTTTGGAGAATATTTCTTTGAGTCTTACAAAACGACAGACTCTGACTATATGCTGATAACCCCTTGCTGGAAGACTCTAGAACTTCTTGAAAAACTCGATGCTTTACAGTTTCCTGTCCCTATCATACCAGCCAAGGAATGCCGTATTCTGAGAGTTTCAGACTTTTGCAAAAAGTTACCAGAGAGTTCACGGCAGAACAAATACCTTAGCTCTCATTTACTTTCTTTGACAACAGCTTAATTTTCAGCAGATTATCTACAGAGTAGATAATTCGCTGGAAGATAATGAGAGTAGACACTGTTACTGGGAGAATTGCTCTTGCACGAATCAACTTACTTTTTAATAGTGGGTCTTTCCTTTTACGGAGTGCTACATTATGGGAGGACATGGAGAATTTAATTAAGTTAAACAATAAACTCTTTAAATTACTTTTAATTTCCAAGAGATTCAACAATTCTATTAGTAGAGGTATAAACAAGTACATAAAACCTTGGAACAATGGGAAAACACTTGTACAAAAGGCAAAAGATTAGAAAAGACTCTGTACCCTGGAGCATAAGTAATATAATTAAATGTAGCATGTAAAATGAGCAGTTGTCTTCTATAGCGGAAGAAAGCACCAAGGCAGTGGCCCGGTTTCTGCAAAATTTTCAGATCTTGAGTACATTAGTAGTATTTGCCTAATTGTTCTATTTTTTACAGTCTGTAAAATTCAGAAAACATACCAGATCATTTCTCTTTCTAGCATATAAAAACATTTTGACAAAGCCAATTCTCTTTTTAAAATGATATTTATATGTCACAACCCAGACTGAAGGTAGGAAGGAGACACACACTCCTAGTGTTGTGGGAGACAATGAAATATAATAATAGTTAATGGTGATCATTTATTAGGGCTTATAAATGCCAGACAGTGTGCTAAACACATTACCATATTTTCCTCCTTAAAATCTGTCCAACCTTGAGAGATGAATATTTGTGTCCCTTGAAAAAAGAATTTTTTTTAAAGATCTTATTTATTTATTTGACAGAGATCACAAGTAGGCAGAGAGGCAGGCAGAGAGAGAGGGAGGGGTAAACAGGCTCCCCACCAAGCAGAGAGCCCCATATGGGGGCCTGATGAGAGGGCCTGATCCCAGGACTCTAGGGTCATGACCTGAGCCAAAGGCAGAGGTTTTAACCCACTGAACCATCCAGGTACCCCTGCCTTAAAAATTCTTATGTGGAAGTCCTAACCTGCAGTACCTGAGATTGTGATCATATTTAGAAATAGGTCATTGCAGATGTTGTTAGTAAAGATGAGGTCATACAGGAGTAGGGTGGGTCCCTAATCCAATATGGCTGGTATGCTTACAAGAAGGGGATATTCAGATGCAGACACCCACATGGGGAGATGGAGATAAAGGCAGAGATCCATAAGCCAAGGAATGTCAAAGATTACAGCAAACCACTGGGAGTTAGGAGACAGGCATGGAGCTGATTATCCCTCACAGCCTGTGAGGCAGTTCCTGAGAAAGAATCAACCCAGCTGACACCTTGACCATGGACTTGCAGTCCCAGATCTGTGAGACAATAAATCCCTGTCACTAAGCCACAGCCCTAACAAACTAAGTCAGTTTATTATGCTCCCCATTTAATAGATGAAGATTCTGGGTCTCAGAGGGATACAGGTGCCCAGAGTCAAACAGCCAGTGAGAGGCAGAGGAGGGGTTGATCTAGGTCATTCCAATACTGTGTTTTAAAAATCTTCCAGTTTTCCAAAAATTGGTCCAAGGGCCACTTGTGATGCTTGTTAAAAGCGAAGATTTGGGATTTTACCCCAGACCACTGAATATAAAATTGGGGGAAGTGGGCCAAGAAATTGAACAAATAAACACACTTATTTCTTAGTTTGCTTCTGAAATTCGAGTCCTTCAACCTCCTCACTATGGTCCATTGAACTTGGGGTGATTGAAACACCAAGGGATACTGACTTGTTTGCCAATTAAATGTTGGGCATTTAATTCATGTTAAGCCCAGTGTTTACCTGGACTTTAAGATTCAGTTTTATTTTTTAATTTAATTTAAAACATTTTAATTTATTTATTTTATTACATTCAATTAAATGAGGACAATACAATGTTTACTATCTTGCCTCCCAAGTTCAAATCAAGTCCCTTGATAAGGAAAGTTAAGAATTATCGAGGATTTTAGAAAGGCAGGCTCATGTAACAGGGTATCTTTATTCAGGTCATTCAAGTGAGGGATATGGAGGAAGATGTTACTTCAGTGCAAATCCTCCTCATTTGTCTTGAAAGAGTCAATGCTGAGTTATCAACGGTCATGCTTTAAAGAGATTTACTTCTGTTTTACCCCAGTCAATGCTCTGCCTCACTGTGTGGTGAGAAATTCCTCTTCTCTATGGCACACCATCAGGCACTGTGTTTCAAAGCAAGTTTGCTGAGATTGTCTGAGCTTTGGGTGAACCTGGAAAAGTAGAGGGCCATTTGCTTGATTCCATTTTTATTTACTCCTTCAGATATAGAATTATTATTATTTATTTATTTATTTATTTTTTTAGATGGATGCGCTTTCTCTTTGCATAGAGAAGAATGAGGCTGGGCCAATGCCATCTGCTAGTAGTGAGCCACCGCTGCTCATTGATGTGGACTCTGCCATATTGTTGCAGGCACTATGGACTGTCAGGTGCTGTTATGTTATTATTTCTGTCCTATAGAGTTTCAGGATCCTTTCTTACCCAAATTCGCTGACACATGCAGGTTGGTTGTATCAGTTCATATTGCTGCTTAACAAAACACTCCAAAACTTAGTGGTTAAAAGCAATGATTTTTTTTTTTTTTTAAAGTTTCTAAGGGCTGGCTGTGCAGATCCTCTCTTGCTTTTGCCTGGGCTCATTCATACAATGGCATTTTGCTTAAAGGGAATTGGGCTCAAAGTTGAAGATGGCTTTACTCACACCTGGCAGTAGGTGCTGGCCATGGGCTGCGGTGCCTTGGTTCTCCTCCGGGGTCTCTCATCCTCCACAAATCTAGACTAACTTCCTTATATGGAAATTTCAGGAGAGTTTTCAAAAAAGCCAAATGTGGAAACTGCAAGGCCTTTTGAAATCTAGGGTCTGTGACTTGTATAAAGTCACCTTCAGCAAATTCCATTGGCCAAAGCAAGTGACAAGACTGGCTCAAGTTCAGGAAGCTGAAAAAAGACTCCAGTTCTGGGCGACAGAATCCATGCGGGATGGGAGGAATTTCTGGCCTTTAAATGGTCTACCACAGTGGCAATCTAAGAGATTTAAGAGGTCGCCATTATTGTTTAGGTAATTTGAACGTTTTAATACCAAAGACAATTGCTAAAACTGTGTGAAAGGTCTACTTGGAACAACAATAACAAAACTCAAATCTCAGTGGAATCTGCTTCTAGTAGATAAGCTCCTTCATGGATCAAGTTAGAGCATTCACAGATTATCGTATTGAAGGACATGTTGCATATCACCTTGAAGCCAAGGGAAAAGATTAAAAAGTGTACTTTCTGTTGCAGACTTTTTACACCTGATGTAGATGAGGACAGCCTTACTCAATATGTGGTCTATGAACTAGAAACATCAGCGTCCCCTGAGAAATTGTTAGAAGTATACATTTTTAGGCTCTGCCCAAGACCTACTGAGTTAGAATCTCTAGGGTGTGGCCCAGGAATCTATACTTCAACAAACTCTTCAGGTAATTCTGAATTGAAAAGTACTAACCTAAGATCAGACTCCTCTTGAATAAAAGCACGAGATTAGTGATACTTTTCTCAAATCTGTCCCTTTCCCATACATTTAGAGTTAATTCCATGTCCCGTAAGATGGAATTAATTTAACAAAATCATCTAGTGAGTTTCTCGAAAGATTTAAATCCAAGGAAAAATTGGAAATTATTTTTAAGTAATTAATATTTTTCTGCTTCTATATATTTACAAAATTGAAATTCAGAGATGGACTATTTTTTGTACTGATTTGGGATGAGAGACATTGCACAGGATTGTTCCAAGAGGGCACCTTATAAACAACTGAGAGCAATGAGCTTTGGGAACATATGCAGAGCTCATTTTGCTTAAAGGCAAAACAAATATAACCTGGCAAAACCCAACCAAATAGCATTATGCTTTCGAAAGGAACTTAAATGGCAGACAGCTGTTTGTATTCATTTTATAAAGAAGGGATTTAGGCTTACTCACAAAAGTAAACATGGTATTATTATTCAGAGTCTGTGCTTTTTATTTTAAGTTATGAAGAATTCACCTATTGAGGTAGGAGAATCTTACCACAGTCAATAATGTTTCTAGAAAAATCTAGAAAAAAAAAAAAGAGATGGTTATAGATAGCATTAATAGCAATAGCTACTTTATTACATTCTTTAAAAATTATATTTTTTTAAAAAAGATTTTATTTATTTATTTGACAGATCACAAGTAGGCAGAGAGACAGGCAGAGAGAGAGAGAGAGAGAGAGAGAGGGAAGCAGGTTCCCTGCCGAGCAGAGAGCAGATGTCGGGTTGGAGCCCAGGACCCTGGGATCATGACCTGAGCTAAAGGCAGAAGCTTTAACTCACTGAGCCACCCAGGTGCCCCTTTAAAAATTTATTTTATTTTTATTTTCTTATTGAAGTAAAATTGACCTACATTATATTAGTTTCAGGTGTATGATGTAATAATTCAGTGTTCATATATATTTCAAAATGATCACCACAATAAGTCTAGTTAACATTCATCAAATTGCAGAACAGAACTTTTAAAAATCAGAAAATTCTTGAAAGGATTTTTGTTAATTAAAAGATAAGTATTCCCATTTTAAGCGAGGTAGTTTTCTCAGATTTATACTTAGTTTCTCAGGAATCATTTAAGTTCCTGTGATGTTCCTAAGTTTCAGCCCCAACAATACCATGAGCTCATTATTGTTCATTGATCATCCAACTGTTCACAGGCTATCTCTACTCAAACTTAGGATCACTGAGAATTCCACCAGGTAGTGAAGAGTTAACTTTCACTCAGCAGAGTCGTAGAGTGTGATGATAATTTTGATTATGACAAAGCAGAGGGCTGAAATGGTAGACTCTGTGATAAACTGAAAAGCCTTGCTTCCAGATTTGCAGCTTCTCTCAAGAGGTGAGACTGATTTGCCCTCTCCTTGATTCTGGGCTGCCTTGAGACTTACCTTGACCAGTAGAATGTGGCAGAAGCAATACAGTGTGAGTCTGATGCCTAAATCTTAGCTTCCTCTGTGCTCTCTCAGAATACCGCCCTGAGACCACCAGCAAGGCAAATAGTTCTCTCCCTGCTAGATGGCAAGAGGCCACAGGGAGGGGAAGTAAGGTGCCCTAGTAGACAACTACACCAACTGCCTGGAATTGAGTGAAGTCAACTTGGGCCTTCTAGCCTAGACAGTCTTTCAGTTGAGTGAAGATCATGAAAGGGTCCTAGCAAGACATCAGAAGAACCACCCAGTTTAGGAGTGTTGGGTGGTGCAGTGGGTTAAGCATCCAACTCTTGATTTCAGCTCCAGTCCTGATTGCAGGGTCATGGGATCAAGCCCCTATGTCAGGCTCTGTGCACAGCAGGGAGTCTGCTTAGGATTCTGTCTTTCCCTCTTCTTTTGTCCCTCCCCCAGCTCACAGGTTCTCTTTCTTTCTCTCTAAAATAAATAAATCTGAAAAAAAAAGAAAAAAAAAAGAATCACTCAGCTATCACACAGTATTGTGAAAAGTAACACATTCCTGCTATTTCAAGTCACACAATTATGGGATGGCTTATTAATTAGCCATAGTTGACTTAGACATAATCTTGGATGCTACCATCACCTCTCCACCCTCCTTCCTACCTACATACTTGAGGGCAGACAACAATATTTGCTTTTCATTTTCTGTCCAGATACCTTGGGAGGCTGGCATTTCTTTACATTTCATAAAACTCTACCTTTCTCATTTCCCACTCAGTTTCCCAGGAACATTCTCCCAGTCTTCCCTGAATGAGTTATCTTGGAGACACTTCTCAAGTCTCACTTCCATTGTATTTCTTATCATCAGATTGTCATTGGATGTCAGGTTCAAAAGAAATTTGGACCAGAATTGCAATGGCCCTGGTTGGATTGATTAATGATGATTCATTCTTTTCTTGGATAATGATATTTGCTTTCTCTCATTTCCTTCAGCCTACTTCTGTTGAGTTTTCCCTTGTTACTCTGTGTTGATTCTGGTGAGATTCAAGTCCCTTCCTCGGAGCCAATGGAGGAAAAACTATAATGTTTTCAAATACCTTTGACCCCAAATGATTTCTATTCCAATGACAAATGGTAAAGAAGATTCATGCTATTAGGAAAATGTGTGGCACCCCTATGTTCATTGCAACATTATTTACAATAGCCAAGATATGGAAACAACCTAAGTGTCCATCAGTGAATAAATGGATAAAGATATGTTTTGTATATGCGCAACGAAATCTTACTCAGCCATAAGAATGTAATCCTGCCTTTTGCAACAACATGAATGGACCTTGAGGACATTGTGCTAAGTGAGATGATTCAGATAGAGGAAGAACAAACACCATATGATTTCACTCATATGGGAATCTAAAAAACAGAACAAATGAGCAAACAAAACAAAATGATAGAGGACAGATTGGTGGTTGCCAGAGATGTGGGTCTGGGTAGGCAGGGGTTGTGGTGAAATGGGTGAAAGGTGTCAAGAGACAGAAACTTCCAGTTATAAAATGAATAAATCCTGGGGATATGATATATAGCATGTTGACTATAGTCAATAATATTGCACTGGATATTTGAAATTTGCTAGAAGAGTACATCTTAAAATATTTTTATCACAAGAAAAAAAACTTGGTAATTTTGTATGGTGACAGATGGCAACGGATGGTATTGTGGCGATCATTTTTAACGTATACAAATATCAAATCATTGTGTTGTACACATGAAACTAATATAATGTCATTTATACCTCAATGAGAGGGAGAGAGAGAGCCAATTTAAAAAAAAATTTAAAAAAGATTTTATTTATTTATTTGAGAGAGAGAGCACGAGAGAGGGGAAGGTCAGAAGGAGAAGCAAACTCCCCACTAAGCAGGGAGCCTGAGGCAGGACTTGATGCAGGGACTCCAGGATCATGACCTGAGCTGAAGGTAGACGCTTAACCGATTGAGCTACCGAGGCATGAGAGAGAGAGAGAGAGAACATCCATTATAACCCTTTAATGAGGGGAAAAGGAATATGTGTTCTATACAGCCCAGAGGAGAAGGAAACTGACCCAATGTGGACATTGACACATTTTTTCAAACTTGTCTGTAAAAATGTGTTTTAACCGTGGAAAGCTTTCCTTTTCTAGGCACATTTTTCCCCCTTTCACCAGGCATTATAACAATGACCCTGTGTTTACTTTCTCAACACTAATATTTCTGTGGAAATTTATAAACAAACCAAAAAAAAAAAAAGACAGAAAGAACAGGACAAAAGGAACATATTTTATTTATTATGGTTCAGAGCTCATCCTGTTTTTCAAAAGAAACACAGAAATTCACTTTCTATGTCACAATAAAAGTAAATTGGATATTTTTTTTATCATTGCAATTCTCCGTTATGAAACCAATATATTTTGCATATTTTATTTAGTTTTTAAACATCTAAAATGTTAGGAAGTTGGAATTAAGAGTCTAGAGATATCTATCTCAGAAACCTCATTGTGGTTGAGAAAGTAGGAGCCCTGAGAGGTTAGCTTGCTTGCTTAGGCAATAAAACTTCTGCCACCAGAGGTTAGGACCCTAGCCCACTTTCATGATCTGATTGCAACTAAATTTGAGTGGGATCTTAGCTGGGGCTTCAATGTCCAAGATGGTCTCTTCTTCTCCAAGGCCCCTGTTTATATGGTGTCTCCTTATTGGATTGTCTAGCCCAAGCTTGTCTGCAGCATAGTGGCTGCTGGGTCCCAAGAAGAACCACTCCAGAAGTTAAAGCCCCTGTGTGCAACCACGTATGGAACGTCTGTTTGCATCATCCTTGGCCAAAGCAAATTATATGGCCAAAGCTTGAGGTGATGTGGAAGGGACTTACTACATGAGGACATAAACCCCTATGGAAAAGGGGCTTTGAGGGCCACCAAAGTAGCATACTCTACTTCATACTCTGTTTCTTCTTTTTCTGTGGCGTCCATCACCTTTATTCTCAACTCTCTTATTTTATCTGATGTCCAATATCTGACTCTCTTCATTAGACTGTAAATTTCATGAGGACACGGAACTTTCTTCTGTTGAGTGTTTTGAATGAGTGAGTACACATTTATAAAGATTATAAAATATGAATGAAAAGACTATTCACTCACAACTTAGAACTTTTTATATTTATACCTGAAAGTATATATTTTTAAAAAATGGATTAAATATTGGGCTAATTTTCCCTTTTAGAGAGTAACAAACATCCAGTGTGGAAATCAGGTACCTTTTATCCATCCATTCTGTGTGGCACACTACTCTGTCTCAGGAACCAGAGAAATGGTAGAGAACAAGGCAGACATGCCCTCATGGGGCTTAGGTACTAATGGGAAAGGCAGAGAAAAACAATTGAAAATACCAAAAGATTATTCATTAGCATAAATACTGCAAAGTCAGCAAAGAAAGGACTGAGAATAATGGTGGGAGGTCAGGGCAAACGTGGCTGGCAGAATGACATTTAAACTGTGATCTTAAGGGTAAGAATAAATGAGTTACACAAAAAGTATGAGTGAAGACATAGGGCAGGAAGAACTTGGGGTTGTTAGTGTGGGGAAGAAGCGTGCTGGCCGCAGTCTGTTCCAATCCTGCCTCTGCTCCAGTCCTGCCTCTGCCACTCCCTAGTCCTCTAACCTTGGCAGTGAGTTGCTTAGCCTCTTTGTGCCTTGCTTTCTTTATCTGTAAAATATGGGGCGCCAAGACATTGAGAGCAGACAGATGTGATATCGCACATAGGACTTTGTAGGGCATGGCAAGGGATTTGGGGATTCCTCCGTCCCCCCAAAATATAATGAGGAGCCACTCGAGAGCTTTGAGAAACTTTTCTGTTTTGGAAGATGATTTTTTGCTACTGTATAGGACAGGAGGAGACAAGTCTGGAACAAGCAGAGCAGGGAGGCATGAGTCTAGGTTAAAGAAGAAAGCAGATTTTGTCCTAGAATTGACTGCACTTGCAGATGGCTGGGTGACTACGTGTGGGAGGGCAAGGCATCCTAAATGACCCTGAGATTTTGGGTTTTAGCGACTGGGTGAATATTGGTAACATGTACTGAGGTGACATTTACCTGGTTTGGGGATCAGAGGGCCAGATAGGCTGCGTTGGGCCCCCAGGACATCTCAGGCTTTATGGGCAGGTTGCACACATAAAAGTCTGGTAATGACTCCGGCCATCTTTTGTTTCCCTGAGAAACAATATGTAAATACTGCTCTCACTTTCTTTTGTCTGGGCTGCCAACACGTCTTCCACACTGAGGAAGACCCAGAAACTTCAGGACCATGTGAGCCATGGCCATAGCCGCTATGGGGAAGTCCCCAGGAGGCCCGGGTAATGCTGGTGGCAGGCATCACCACAGGATCCACTTTGACAAATATCACCCACAGTTTACCTTGGGAAAGTTGGTATGACGCATAACCATTTAGAGGAACCAGAGCTTCTGTCTGACAATTAACCTCAATAAACTGTGGACCGTGGACCTTGGTCAGTGGGCAGACATGGCGGAGTGCTGCCCCAAACAAGACAGGAGCTGCTCCTATCATCGATGTGGTATCATGGGTCTGCTACAAAATTTTGGGCAAAGGAATGCTCCCAGAGCAGCCTGTCATTGTGAGTGGCATTGTCATTCCGTAGAAGAGCGGAGGAGAAGATTAAGGGTATGTGTTTGTGTCTTGGGGGGGTGGGGGGACTGTGTTCATTAAATGCTAAAAAGCGCTTTTCTAAATAAATACAATACAATACAACACTGCCCTCAATGGCCCTGGCATTGTTTAAGGAAGGGCTCTAGGGATTGTAGCTCTTCTTGTACTTGTTGCAACAAGGCAGGTCCAGTTATCATTAGCATTTTTCAGACAAGGGAAGCCACATAGCACTAAAGTAAGGGAACCCAGAGCTCCTCAAATTACCCACTTCACCACTGAATCACCTACCCTAGGATATGATGCTAAGAAAAGTCTGGGGAGTGGTTTTGACTTCTTTATTAATTAATCTTAAATTAAAATATAACACACAGACAAGAAAGTGTAAACATCACACATATGCGGCTGGGAGAGTTATCAAAGCAGCCATGCCAGTTACACCCCACAGGTCAAGCAGTGGCACATTTCTGGTACCCAGAAGCCCAACTTATGCCCCCTCCTAATCACTACCCCATCTACTTCCCCAGAGGTAATTGCTCTCTTGACCACTAACACTACAGTTAAATTTTGCCTGTTTTGAACTTACTATAAATGGAATTATAAGTTTTTTTTGTTTGTTTTTTGTTTTTTGTTTTTTGTTTTTTTTTTGGACAAAAGTCTGCCTTGTTTTGGAATGCTTGAGTCATTCAATAAGAATTAGAACATCTTAGTGGAAATTATCTATAAATTTTGCAGAGAAACCCCCATGCCCATGGAGTGTGCAGGTTTGGAATAAAGTTTCCTAGAGTCCACCAGTAACAGGTGGTGCCTTCTACCTAGAGAGAAAGGAAAAATATGTAAAAAGGAATTTCTAAAGGAGACATTTTTGAGCCTGCATGAATAGAACTAAGGACAAAAAATGCCAGATGGAATTTAAAATGTGGAAAGTGGGAGGTCAGCTCACTGTTAAGGACAAATTATAATGAGCAAATGTAAGGTAGGACTTTTACAGAAAAACGATTTTCTTAGGATGGTTGGGGTAAGGGACCATTTGGAGTGGTCCCCTATTGTATCCATTTGCAAAACCACAAGAGCAAGCTCCTAAAAGCCAATAATATGGAATAAAACTATATAATATAGTCTGTTTTATATAATACAATAAAAAAGATTAAGGGATGGTACAAGCTTGCAATTGCCAGCTAATTACAAGATGCATGAGTGATGAAAGGGACTTTATGATCTGACGCCTGCAGTTTACAGAAGCCCAGACTAGTTAAATGATTAGAGGCACAGTTGGCTAGGGCATACCATGACAAGGGCAGAGCTGGGGCCAGAGCCTCGGTTTATTTATTTATTTTTTAAGATTTTATTTATTTGACAGAGAGAAATCACAAGCAGGCAGAGAGAGAGAGAGTAGGAAGCAGGCTCCCTGCCAAGCAGAGAGCCCAATGCGGGACTCGATCCCAGGACCCTGAGATCATGACCTGAGCTGAAGGTAGCTTAACCCACTGAGCCAGGCAGGCGCCCAGAGCCTCAGTTTTGAAGACATTCAGGTCTTCTGGACTATCTTCCTTATGGAGTCAAGATGTATATATGAAGGTTGTGGTCTGAGATCTCAGAAAGATCATATTCAAGGAATATTTTGCATAATAGTCATTCTTCTTTCCTGGAAGACTATGGGACACTAGTAGTGGAAAATGATTCCTTAAATTTGGGAGTGGGGGTGACTGCACTCACATGCACTGGGAATAGAATTATTCTTTCTTCTCCCTGGATACTCTTTTCCCATTTCTTCAAAAGCTGGCTCTACCTCATCCTTCAACCTTAGTTCCTTAAAGTTGTACCTAATTATTCTCTAATCAGCACTCAATGGGTTTTCTTCTTAACGTTTATTAAAATAAGTATTTATTCTATGTATTTTTTTCATTGCTTGCTTGGTTGGTAAATCTTTGTCAACTTCCCCAACTATAATGTGAGTGCTAACCCTTCAGGGACAAGCCTGTACAGTTCACAGATGTAATCCCAGCACGGACTGACTAGTTAGTGGGTGCTAAATTAAGATTGCTTAAAGAGAAAATGCACAGACTTTCTGGAAGGGCTGGGTAGCAACCATGTGTCCTTGAATGGCAGGGTCTCCTAGAGGCAAATTGCAGTTGATATAAAGCTATACTACATCTTCGGGAATTTGAAAGCCATGTTTCTACGAGCATGTTTGAGTATTCCTGGTAACTTTAATTATGTCTCTATGGCCCCTCAGCTTGGAAATCAAGAGAAGCTAAAGATGACCCATCCTGATTCTCTTATTCCACCCTTCTTAAAGTCTGGCCAGTACAAAAAGATGTTGGCTATCCTTATGGGCTCAGCATCTAGGACATTTTCCTGAGTTTGTTTCATACTGGGGAAATCAAGTGTGTTTTAAAGTGGCATCTTGCTTCTATTTCCTGGATCATCCTAACAAGTCTGAGATGCCTCTGGAGCTGCCTCACTGGCTGGTTTACCTGAGTGTGGTTTGGAAATTCTGACGACATATGCAACAATTTGAGATCCTTTGAGCTGGAACCAGTCTGCAACTGGACTCCCTATGGCATTTCAGAATATCATCAAACCTAGGGAACACTGTTCTTCCTCCCTGACCAGCCCAATGCAATGAGAATAAAGGTAGACTTAACTGAAGGTATATGCGCACACATCCATGATTTCTATGGTTTGGGAGGCCACAGAACAGTGCATCAGTAGTGGTTAAATCTGGGGAAATCAGGCCGCCTGGGTTCAAAGTTTTTCTCTTTCACTTAGTGGCAATATGACTTTGGGAGGGTGACTTGTCTTATCTGAGCAAAAGCCTACCAATATGGGTGCCTGGATTTTTGCTTTTAGTGGCTAAATTCCATGCCTATGAAAGTCCCTTTCCCCTGGAATTTCTGATTCCAAAAGGCATTTATCAATCTCACACATGGTGAGAGATCACTTGGCAAATGAATATATAACTATCCTCATTACCTGAAAAACTTCAGGTAGGGTATTATTTATAATCAGTGGAGACACAAAATAGCTTCTGGTGAAATATATTTGGCACAATATCCAGGCTTAGGGGGCATACTAATCAAGAATCAAGACAGCCCAAATCTCTAGCAGAGCAGCAGGTGCACAGGTAAGCAGAATTAGGATGGCACAGTGCCAGAGATACGGCTTTTCATTTTCTATTATTTTCTTACTTAATCCACTGAGTCCCTTTTCCTCAAGTGAATGTGATAGTACGTGTTGGCAAAATAGTGCAGATGTAACTGAGACCATATGGTAGAGTATTTAGACAAATACTTAATTTAAATAGCAAGTATCTGTTGTGAATACTTTTTAAAAGAGAACAAAGCAATAGTTAAAATACCTTGAAAAAATAAGGCTGATACCATTCTTTGGCATCTGTTTTCATTATTTTTCCACCAGCTAAGGTTTGTGCATTAAAAATAAAATTTCCAGTTTCAAGAACTTTTCGGTCAATTGCATATTTAACTAGGAAGCTCGAAATAAAAACTTTCAAGATTGGGATAATGATTTATCTCTTGGCTTGTTTATCCAGTTAAAAGTCAACGTTAACTGCAAAATAAGTGATCCATATCATCAAATAACAGTTAACAGTCTCTTGGGTGAGGTAGTTTAAGGGGCGTGAGATAAACGGATGAATTGATTCTTAGGCTGCGTAACAGTTTTGCATACTCTGTTATATTTTATGTAGATTTTGCATATGTCCTTCAGCTAAATCAAAGCATAAGCTTGGATAGTCAATTTACTGCTAAACTGGGCTGATTATTTAATAGACCAACTAGTGAACTACAAATTAACTTTCAGTAGTTTGGATTCTGTTGGCTTCTGTCCTAATCTTGATGAACTTCTTCATAAACTTTGAGATTACTCTGGATTATCTGGGTGGGCACAATGAAATCACAAGAATTCTTAACAGTGAAAGAGGGAGGCAGAACTGGAGGTCAGAACAATGCAATGGGGGAAGGACTCCACCTGACCCCCATTACTGGTTTTGAAGCTGGAGGATGGTGGCCATGAAGTAAGGAATCTACTGGTGTCTAGAAGCAGGAATGGGCAAGAAAATATAGTTTCCCCTAAAGCCTCCAGAAAGGAATACAACCCTGCCAATACTGTGATTTTAGCCTGGTGAGACCACTAATATCCCTGAAAAATTCCCAGTGATAAAACACATCAAACTAACATAGAAATAAGAGGACACATTGTGTTGACCTACTGATGGGATTTCTTTGGGTTCATAGCCAAATTTCATGGGAGTCCCTCTCAATCTCCTTTAGGTCTTGGGCACATGGCTTCATATTTGCAAATGCCTGTGTTTCCCTGGTAAAATAGATAAGGTTGTGACAATGGGCATATAGAATGATAGTAGTGGTGAGACACTAAGTCTATGTGTTCAATGTCCTCTTTTACAGTTGAGAAATTTGAGGTTTAGCTAGGTGGAGGAATTGCCATGATCTGGAATTCCATTGATTTCACTGCCTTCTATTTAACAAATATGAATTGAGTTGAGGAGAGGACATGACAATAGCAATATATGAAACTCATGTTAAAAAAAAGTCAGTATAGTTGACCTAATGAATGGCACAATTGCTTTGGCCTCTGACTATTGATTTCAGCTTGGGTCATGATCTCAGGGTCATGCGATCCAGCCCTGCATGGGATTCTGCAGTTTGATTCTTTCCCTCTGCCCCTCCCCCAACACTGGTGCACATGCAGTCTCTCTCTCCTATCTCACAAATGAGAAATAAATAAATAAATAAATAAATCTTTTAAAAAAAATAATTTATTTATTTTCAGAAAAACAGTATTCATTATTTTTTCACCATACCCAGTGCTCCATGTAATCCGTGCCCTCTATAATACCCAACACCTGGTAACCCAACCTCCCACCCCCCTGCCACTTCAAACCCCTCAGATTGTTTTTCAGAGTCCATAGTCTCTCATGGTTCACCTCCCCTTACAATTTACCGCAACTCCCTTCTCCTCTCTAACACAAATGCTCCACAAATAAGTGAAACCATATGATAATTGACTCTGCTTGACTTATTTCACTCAGCATAATCTCTTCCAGTCCCGTCCATGTTGCTACAAAAGTTGGGTATTCGTCCTTTCTGATGGAGGCATAATACTCCATAGTGTATATGGATCACATCTTCCTTATCCATTCGTCCATTGAAGGGCATCTTGGTTCTTTCCACAGTTTGGTGACCGTGGCCATTGCTGCTATAAACATTGGGGTACAGATGGCCCTTCTTTTCACTACATCTGTATCTTTGGGGTAAATACCCAGGAGTGCAATGGCAGGGTCATAGGGAAGTTCTATTTTTAATTTCTTGAGGAATCTCCGCACTCTTCTCCAAAGAGGCTGCACCAACTTGCATTCCCACCAACAGTGTAAGAGGGTTCCCCTTTCTCCACATCCTCTCCAACACATGTTGTTTCCTGTTTTGTTAATTTCGGCCATTCTAACTGGTGTAAGGTGGTATCTCAGTGTGGTTTTAATTTGAATTTCCCTGAGGACTAGTGATGATAAACATTTTTTCATGTGTCTGATAGCCATTTGTATGTCTTCATCGGAGAAGTGTCTGTTCATATCTTCTGCCCATTTTTTGATATGATTGTTTGTTTTGTGTGTGTGTTGAGTTTGAGGAGTTCATTATAGATCCTGGATATCAACCTTTTGTCTGTACTGTCATTTGCAAATATCTTCTCCCATCCCGTGGGTTGCCTCTTTGTTTTTTTGACTGTTTCCTTTGCTGTGCAGAATCTTTTGATTTTGATGAAGTCCCAAAAGTTTATTTTCGCTTTTGTTTCCTTTGCCTTTGGAGACATATCTTGAAAGAAGTTGCTGTGACTGATATTGAAGAGATTACTGCTTATGTTCTCCTCTAGGAGTCTGATGGATTCCTGTCTCACGTTGAGGTCTTTTATCCATTTTGAGTTGATCTTTGTGTATGGTGTAAGAGAATGGTCGAGTTTCATTCTTCTACATATAGCTGTCCAGTTTTCCCAGCACCATTTATTGAAGAGACTGTCTTTTTTCCACTGTATATTTTTTCCTGTTCTGTCGAAGATTAATTGACCATAGAGTTGAGGGTCCATATCTGGGCTCTCTACTCTATTCCACTGGTCTATGTGTCTGTTTTTATGCCAGTACCATGTTGTCTTGGTGATCACAGCGTTGTAATAAAGCTTGAAATCAGGTAACGTGATGCCCCCAGCTTTCTTTTTGTTTTTCATCATTTCCTTAGCAATTCGGGGTCTCTTCTGATTCCATACAAATTTTTGGATTATTTGCTCCAGCTCTTTGAGAATACTGGTGGAATTTTGATTGGAATGGCATTAAAAGTATAGATTGCTCTAGGCTGTATAGACATTTTAACAATGTTTATTCTTCTGA
Source organism: Mustela putorius furo (assembly GCF_011764305.1). Taxonomy (NCBI): domain Eukaryota; kingdom Metazoa; phylum Chordata; class Mammalia; order Carnivora; family Mustelidae; genus Mustela; species Mustela putorius. Next base: position 27,769,818 of record NW_025421341.1, read on the forward strand.
TCCAAGAGCATGGAATGGTCTTCCATCTTTTTGTGTCTTCAATTTCTTTCATGAGTGTTCTGTAATTCCTCGAGTACAGATCCTTTACCTCTTTGGTTACGTTTATTCCCAGGTATCTTATGGTTCTTGGTGCTATAGTAAATGGAATCGATTCTCTAATTTCCCTTTCTGTATTTTCATTGTTAGTGTATAAGAAAGCCAGTAATTTCTGCACATTGACTTTGTATCCTGCCACGTTGCTGAATTGCTGTATGAGTTCTAGTCGTTTGGGGGTGGAGTCTTTTGGGTTTTCCATATAAAGAATCATGTCATCTGCGAAGAGAGAGAGTCTGACTTCTTCATTGCCAATTTGGATACCTTTTATTTCTCTTTGTTGTCTGATTGCTGTTGCTAGGACTTCTAATACTATGTTGAACAAGAGTGGTGAAAGTGGGCATCCTTGTCGTGTTCCTGATCTCAACGGGAAGGCTGCAAGCTTTTTCCCATTGAGGATGATATTTGCTGTGGGTCTTTCATAGATAGATTTGATGAGGTTCAGGAATGTTCCCTCTATCCCTATACTTTGAAGCATTTTAATCAGGAACAAATGCTAGATTTTGTCAAATGCTTTTTCTGCATCAATTGAGAGGACCATGTGGTTCTTCTCTCTTCTCATATTAATTTGTTGTATCACATTGATTGATTTGCGAATGTTGAACCATCCTTGTAGCCCAGGGATGAATCCCACCTGATCATGGTGGATAATCTTTTTAATGTGCTGTTGGATCCTGTTGGCTAGGATCTTGTTGAGAATCTTAGCATCCATATTCATCAGTGATATTGGTCTAAAATTCTCCTTTTTCGTAGGGTCTTTGCCTGGTTTGGGGATCAGGGTAATGCTGGCTTCATAAAAAGAGTCTGGAAGTTTTCCTTCTGCTTCAGTTTTTTGAAACAGCTTCAGGAGAATAGGTGTTATTTTTTCTTTGAAAGTTTGGTAGAATTCCCCAGGGAATCCATTAGGTCCTGGGCTCTTGTTTTTTGGGAAGTTTTTGATCACTGCTTCAATCTCGTTATTAGATATCGGTCTGTTCAGGTTGTCGATTTCTTCCTGGCTCAATTTTGGTAATTTATAGTTTTCCAGGAATGCATCCATTTCATCTAGGTTGCTAAGCTTATTGGCATATAATTGTTGATAATAACTTCTGATGATTGTTTCTACTTCCTTGGTGTTAGTTGTGATCTCTCCCTTTTCAATCATAATTTTATGAATTTGGGCTTTCTCTCTTTTCTTTTGGATTAGTGTGGCCAATGGTTTATCGATCTTATTGATTCTTTCAAAAAACCAGCTTCTAGTTTCATTGATACATTCTACTGTATCTCTGATTTCTACCTCATTGATCTCAGCTCTAATCTTGATGATTTCCCTTCTTATGTGTGGAGTTGGTTTGATTTGTTGTTGATTCTCCAGTTCTTTAAGGTGTAGAGACAGCTGGTGTATTCTGGATTTTTCAATTTTTTTGAGGGAGGCTTGGATGGCTATGTATTTCCCCCTTAGGACCGCCTTTGCTGTATCCCATAGGTTTTGGACAGAAGTGTCTTCATTCTCATTGGTTTCCATGAATTGTTTCAGTTCTTCTTTGATCTCCTGGTTGATCCAAGCATTCCTAAGCAAGGTGGTCTTTAGCTTCCAGGTGTTTGAGTTCCTTCTGAACTTTTCCTTGTGATTGAGCTCCAGTTTCAAAGCATTGTGATCTGAGAATATGCAGGGAATAATCTCAGTCTTTTGGTATTGGTTGAGTCCTGATTTGTGACCCAGTATGTGGTCTATTCTGGAGAAGGTTCCATGTGCACTTGAGAAGAATGAGTATTTTGTTGTTTTAGGGTGGAATGTTCTAAATATATCTATGAGGTCCATCTGGTCCAATGTGTCATTCAATACTCTTGTTTCTTTATTGATTTTCTGCTTCGATGATCTGTCTATTTCTGAGAGAGGTGTGTTAAGATCTCCTACGATTAGTGTATTCATATCAATATGACTCTTTATCTTGATTAACAGTTTTCTTAAGTATTGGCTGCTCCCATATTGGGAGCATAGATATTTACAATTGTTAGATCATCTTGGTGGATAGTCCCTTTAAGGATTATGTAGTGTCCTTCTGTATCTCTGACTACAGTCTTTAGTTTAAAATCTAATTTATCTGATATGAGAATCGCTACCCCAGCCTCTTTTGAGGCCCATTGGCGTGAAAGATGCTTCTCCATCCCTTCACTTTCAGTCTGGGTGTATCTTTAGGTTCAAAATGGGTCTCTTGTAGACAACATATGGATGGGTCCTGTTGTTTTATCCAATCTGCAACCCTGTGCCATTTTATGGGAGCATTTAGGCCATTCACATTGAGAGTGATTATTGATAGATACGTTTTTATTGACATCGAGTTACCTTTGAAGTCTTTCTTTCTGTAGACTGTCTCTATAATAAATAAATCTTTTAAAAAACCTATATAGTAAGAACAAATGCTGTATCATTAGCATCATGTGTACTTGAGCAATAACCATAAATAAAAGCATTAGTTTCTTAGGTAATGTAGAAATCTATCATTCTAAGTCCAGGTTCCAACTGATTGATAGTATGATACTGAAGAGACATCTATAACTAGAAAATTGCCAACTCACTCCGTCTCTGTTTGAAGGCGTGTTCTGCATTTTTGATGGGTTGTTGGAAACAGGTTAGCTAAAGTAACACTTGGGAGAAAGCCTAGTTTATTGACTTCGTGAACATGGAACTGCATTCTTTTTTCATGGGCTCAGAGGGAAGGAGACTGGCATGAGTATCAAAAAAGTTGTTCTTGATCTTTGGAACACAGACATTTGATTTGACCGTTAATTTCATATTGTACACCCTGAAGTAATTTTCAATATATGTTGTTTGGCTGTGTACTCACAGCTGATATTTTTATTTTAATTATGTATTATTTTTATTATATATGCATATATAAGTGTACATAAATATAGTAAAATATATATAATTTTTTTGTACTGAGAGAAGGATGATGACATAGTCTGGAAAGAAACAACCATCTGGAATGTTTCAACTATGCTGTTATTCATGCATGAGTGATGCTATCATGTCACCCTGTCGGCATGACATAAGATGTGAGCTGTTTTTCTGTGTGATCAATAACATTTCCACAGATCATAAAATTTCACTATAGAAAATTAAAAAAATAAAAGTGTGAAGAAGAAAATTATTTACTAATAACTCTATCACTCAGAGATGAGCACTTTAGGGTTGCTATGTATTTTATCTTTTGTGATATCCTTTGTGTGTATTTTTTTAAATAACAAGAGGGTGTGTTATGCTCTATTTTGTAAAATTTAATATATCACACGTATATTCCCAAGTTATGAAATATTCTCCCCAAACCATAAAATCTATGATGTCCCTCAATTTGCTAAAGCAATCCCCAATTTTTGGACATAAAAGATATTTTTTGCTCTTTAAAATAACATCACAATGGGTGTCTTTGAATATATTTTATATTGCTTTGATTGCTTCCTTGGGATAGATTTCTAGACCTGTGGTTACCAGATTGAGCAGTCTGGGAATTTTCCTAGTATTGACTCAGGGTTTTCTGGCCCCATTCCAATGATAGGGCCTTTTGATACAGCTGACTAGAGGGGAAGGTGGTTGTCTTCCTTGCTGGGGGAACTACCCCTCTGAATGTATTTCTGGGGTACAGCCCAATATTCTGTTTTGATAGAAGAACTTCTCTTTTAACCATTTTCCTGGAAGGGGAGTACTTGTGGCTAAAAAAATCTTGTTTTTTAAATCAGATCTGCAAATCATGAGTTTTTATGACTAATGCTGATGAGCTGATGAAAAAAAATGGTAATGTGGATACAAAAACTGTTTGAAAATTTAAAAGGAGAATATACATATTTGAGGTTCTTCCTCTTTTGGAGTTTTCTTGAAGTCAGAAAATCCTAGCCCATAGAGGACCTGGCACACACTTTCCTATTAGGCCATTCTGGTTGTCTGCTTGTTTTTAGAGAGGGGAGGCATGAGGTGTAGAAGGAGAGGGAATGAATCTTAAGAAGCTCCAAGCCCAGGGCAGAGCCCCACTTGGGGCTTGATCTCACAGTTCTGAGAGCATGACCTAAGTCAAAATAAGAGACACTTAACTGACTGGGCCACCTAGCTGCCTCTCCTGTTAGGACATTCTTAACAGCACTTACAAGGAGATCACACACTTTGGCTTGAAGATCTTTAAGGACAGTAGCCTTTTCCACCTGAAATCTTGAATATTTATAAACATTGTGTAGAGAAGAGGTCTCGATTTCCTTTTTTTGAATGTGTGTGGGTTCCAAATAAACCTTTCATATGCTTCTAACAATGGTCTTGGGCTTAAAAACACCTGCATTGCCCACGAATAATAGCAACTACCATATGTAGGAAATCACCTTTGATCCAGGCAGTGCTCTAGGTTCTTCGTGTATCTTTTTTATTCCTCAGAACAACTTTTTCCTCCCCTTCAGTATTTATTTAACAGATGAGGAAATTGTGCCTCAGAGAAAGGACTCTCCTTAAATCTGATCTATTCAGTCTATGTTCATTATCACACACCTCCCGTGTGGTTTTGAATGAGGCTCTTACATCATAGCAAGCCATTTCTGTGCATCCCTGCCACTATTTCAACCACGAATTCACTCATTCATTCCTCACATATTGAGCAAATATCTGAAGACTCTAGGGATAGCAGAATGACCAAATGGCCAATATTTTGATGGCTTTGGGAGGAAGGCAGGGAGATGTACAGCACATTGCAATGTGATGGGCCTGGGAAAGAAGGGTGGTAAACACTGTTGGAGTATCTGACCTCAAAAGTGAGGCCAGTGACCTTGAGGTCTACTCCTGTTGATTTTCAACTATTTCTCTAATATTCTCTCCTAGTAACATTTACTCTCACATGTGTTCACATATGTTTTTGTGTCATCAAAAATCCTCCTATGACTCATAGGAGGTTTATTCAAGTTTAAATATTCTGAAAAAAGTGATGTGGCATTTACAAGTAGCCAAATGGTTTTTGTTTATGTTAGCAGCAAAAATATACATGTTGTTTTATTCCAAATATCATTGGTCAGCAAATCACTTGAACGACTCATAAACTATAAAATATCCTTAGATCGCATACTGTAAACTTGTCAACCAACAACTATTTAATGGACATCTGCTATATGTAAGACTGTGCTAGATGGGGTAGAAGCTTCAAAGTGGTAATAATGATACAAAAATTATTCCTGCCACTAGGTTAGTAAACAAGTGCCAAACAGTTGCTCAGACAGTGTCAGTAAAGATCAGAGGACATGAAGCCAGCTTGCAGCAATGGTGACTGAGGGGTGTTAAGGGTGTGGGCTGCTTGCTCTTCCTCACCTGTGCCTGGGAATAGTGAGTGCTTTCCTCCTGGGCTGAGCAGGGTATGTTATCAGAGCCAGAGAACCTTCAGGATTGAGGGGCTGGGTCACATCGTCAGGGACAAGGAGGACTGGCAGTAGTAATATCTGAGAGCAAGTGATTTAGAATGGATAGTGGAGGACAGGGTGGGTGACTGGGGCCGTAGTTCATCCCGCTAAACTCCCTCCTTTGTCTTCCCCAGCAAGAGAGGCTAATGTGACCTGTGGATGAGCTGCTCCCTGAACTTGGGTCTCCCTAAGGCACAAGAGATGAACTGTGACAGCCTGGTTGATGCCTGATTGAGGCACTTTGTATGCCTGGACCTCTGGGCCCTGTAGGCTTGAGGCTCTGATTCTCAAAGTGGGTGCTCTCTTTCCAGTCAATGCAGTAAGGGTTCCATTGGATTAAAAGCCATTGTCGTCACCCAGCACTGGCGGCTCCTTGCATCCAGGGATCAGCAGCTGAGAATCATCTACACCATGGCAGGGTAACTGCCCCTTATCTGCAAGGGGACCAGGGCTGGCATGTCAAGTGGGGACAGGGAGGAAAACATGTGGGACTCAGGTCATTACTTGGGTACCTCTAGGTACTTCCTTATTTTCTGGAATTCCTCCAGAATGCATTTCCTAAATGTTCTTCGTATATGATTCTGTGGCAGATAAAGTTGAAAATCGCTGAGAGAATCTCCTTCCTCATTCTATTTCCTTTATGAGATAACACTCATTGTATGCATGGTAGCTAGATAATGGATGTTATCATTCATCGACAGGAGAGATTCAAAATACACCTCAGACAATAAAACCTCAAGTGCTTTACTTAATCTGGAGAATAACAGAACACATAAAAAAATACGGTAAATGAAAGTACAAGAAAAATGTAGTTTTTCATCTTCTTACAACCCTGACTTGTATTTTTTTCTTTTTCTTTTAATACTTGCAATTTAACAAAATACTGTTGTTTTCTTTGTTATGATAAACTTACCCCTACTTATTTTTTCTTCTGAAAATTATTTATGTTTTACTTTTTTAGATATGAACTGTCTCTTCTAGGATTAAAAAGAATAGCTCTATTGAGATTGTTTCTTTTCCCTTGAGAGATTTCTTAAGGTATATTATGTAAACAATCATTTCTCATGAAGGTAATATATTTTGTTTTCCTCTTTTCAAAGAGAAGGCTAGTATTACCCACATATTCCTTTCTTCTTTCCTTTAACTGTACCCTCACATTGGGTCGCTGGCTTATGGAGTAAGATCTTTCTGGAGTGAGGAAATTCAAGTAGAAGGCTCTGACACTATCTATCCCTGGATAAGACAGTACAGGGGGTTGGGGTGGGGTTGGGTGAGCCAGGTGGTGGGTATTAAGGAGGGCATGTATTGCATGGAGCACTGGGTGTGGTGCATAAACAATGAATCTTGGAACACTGAAAAAGTTAAAAAAACAAAAACAAAAATCATAAAAACCAATATTGCATCAAAGGGTCCTGGACAGAGTAGTGTCACCTTGAGGGATATAAAAGATGCTAGATTGGTGGTCCTTTAATTTACCAGTATAGGCCCTCCAAAAAGTTGAGCAAACAAGGTAAGGTATCTTTGCTAGAACAGATTAATAAATCTCACAGCCATATAGTATATAGCCATTGATTTGGCAAACACATTCTGTTGCAACACAACTGGAAAAGAAGATGAGAAAAAATTTTCATTCCCATGGAAGAGAAAAGAACATACATTTATAATCTTGCCCTAGGGCAAGAACATACATTTATAATCTTGTCCACCTTCTTGTTCTCTTTCATAATAGAGCCGGAAGAAATCTGCCTTTCCTTGGGTCTGTGGTTAGCTGGATATAATACCCCTCTTCTGGGAGATGTCCATGTCCCTGAATCTATGAATATGTTATAGTACATGACAAACAGGAATTGTAGGTGTGATGAAGTGAAAGATATGAGATAGGATTATCCTGGACTGGGCAGGAGAGCAAAGTAATCACAAGGGTCTCCTAAGGGAAGGGCCGGGGTGAATCTTCACAAGGATGATTGCAACTTCATCAAGTCAGAGTCAGAGAAGGCAATGTAATAATAGAAGCCCAGGAGGGAGGGAAGAAGGAGAGGAGGCAGGGAAGGAAAGAGGGAGGAGGAGGGAGATGGAGAAAGAGATTTGAAAATGCTACTCTGTTGGCCATGAAGAGATCTAGAGGTCTTGTGCCGAGGAATGTAGCAGAAACTAGAAAAGGCAAGGACATGGATTCTCCCCCTTGAGTCTCCAGAAACAACACAGCCCCTTTTAGGACATGTGACCTCCACTTGTGTAGTTTTAAGTCACCAAGTTTATGGTAATTTATTATGGCCAGAATAGGAAACTAATAAGGATTTCCCAGAGTGATGATAGGAAGTAGGGTGGTTTCAGGGGTCCTGAATTTAGCAGCTAATGACATATTCTAGGTCCTAAATTCTTTCTAAAATTTCTCTTTCACATCCTCAGTGTGGTTTTCTCTTTTGATTTCAGACTAATCTCTTCATGGTGACAAGATTCCTGTTTTGGTTCAAAGCTTCTCATCTCACACCTCACTCTTCAGTCAAGAAGGGAGAATGACTTTTCTGTTTGTTTTTTAGTAGTAAAGAACAACTTCTCATACAGCAGAATGGTTTTTGGCCTGTCTGTCCACTGTTCTTTGTACTGACCTTCAAGTCAGGATAGCTAAAGGACACATTGCAGGGAATTGTGTGGATATTGAGATATGCTGTTGAATAGCTAAGTGACCTTTGAACCTCTGGATGCTCTTGTCATGGTCGATAAGGATGAGAGCTGGCGTTCAGGGCACTCTGCCCCAAGTGAAATGTTTGTTGAGAAGGTGTGCCTTTATTAAATATTTGGAGGCACCATTAATAAAGTATCATGCACAGAGTGTCATAGGATATCAAACAAAATGTAATTCCGTGAGTAGCTGTGGAAAAGTCCATTACCCCAAAGGTTTGTAATCTTTTGAAAGCTCTGAATGCAAACCTCTTTTTTAAAAAAATCAAAATTACTTATTTGCCTGTAACTAATACTCTCTCGAAGTGATTTTTGCTCCATAAATAGATTTCATTGACCTAGTCCCTTTAGGAGCTTATTCAATTAATTACACCACGTTTTGTTCTGAGGTTCTGCTGAGCAGGAGTATGATGTCATGGTTCACTGGCATACCTTGTCTGTGTGGAAACTTGGTTGGATATCTTCTGACCAGGGCAGTTGCAACTTCATCAAGGCTCCACCGTAGTTCAGCTCAACAGCTCTGTAAATCACAGTCCCTGTAGGAAGCAAATCCCTTTGCAGAAGAATGCAACTGATGAGAGATGGCTCTGACTTAACTGAAATCTTTTCAAGTTGCTCCCATGTTCAGGAGCGCCTGGGTTGCTCAGTGGGTTAAAGCCTCTGCCTTTGGCTCGAGCCTCTCTGCTTAGCAAGGAGCCTGGTTCTCCCTCTCTCTCTCTGCCTGCCTCTCTGCCTACTTGTGATCTCTGTCTGTCAATAAATAAAAAAAAATATTAAAAAAAAAGTTGCTCCCAACAAGAAAGGAACTCCTCAAGGATACAATCAAGAGGAGATTAAAAATAAACCATAGTATTTCTTATGGGTAAGAACATGAGATCACTTTCAGTCTTACTGCATAAATCCTCTGCAGCCATGGGACAGCCACAGGACTGTCCATCAAGGACAGAAGTGAGTTGTGGTGGAAAAGGTACTGGCCCATGACTTGGGGGATGTGGTTTCTAGGTGTGACCTGTCACTAGCACCGTGGGCAGGGCAGGGAGTGGGCATAAACCTTTACCTAACTCTTCCATGCTGGAGAATGCCATGTCTTGGACATACTACCAGTACTGCCACTATGACTGTGACTTGTGAGTTCTTACTGACAGCTAGTACTGTCATAGGTGCTTTACAATACTTAGCTCATTAAATCTCCACGGGCCACCGAACGTCAGTATATCTCCATTTTCCCAGATGTGTAACTGAGGCTTAAAGAGACTTAAGATCATGTGAGTATGCACACTTCCTTCTTCAAGGTCTATGACATGCAAGGTTGGTCTTAGCAACCCCTCATATTTGCAGCAGTGCTTCTCAGCCTTGCCTGCGCACGGGAATTGCTGGGGGAGCCTTACGAACACTGTTGCGCAGGTCTGCCCCCAGGTATGTTGACGTCATGTGTTCAAGCTGCAGCCTGAGATTTTTAATGCGCCCTGGTTTATTTTATTTTGCAGCCAGGATCAGGAACCATTGCTTAACATGAAATTGCAGGGACTGGGGAGGGAAGGCTGAGAAGACTGAGGCACTTTCCGATTTTGGAGCCCCAGTTTTCTGGGCCAGCTGTCTTTTCTTCGAATGGCCTCTTGAGGGCCTACTATAAATGCTAGATTCTGTGGCTGGGACTAGCTTCAGGGAAGCTCTAGAAATGTAAAGTATTTGAAGAAGGAAAGGAGTAAATATTTGGGAGGAACACTTGAATTAGTTAGTTTAGGGCAGCTTTGATGTCAACTGAAGTGTGGAAGGGGCTGTGTTTGCTGATGGGATGGCTGGTCATCACCAAGTCCAGTGAGAGTGATGCAAAAGGCCACAGGTATAGTAGACTATATAAAATCATGCATGCTAGATGAGATAATACAGTGGGAAGGGAGTAATGGGGCTCACTTCTTGGATGCCCAATTAACTGTTACATGTGACCATGAGCCATTTAGTAAATTACTTTTCCTAGTGTACTACATGGTATGGCGAGTGGGCCAAAGAGTTATTTACTTCTGAGCTATTGGTCCACTCTCCTATTCTTCACCACTGAATGCTTTCTTGTTTTAAAGAAAGGGGTTTGTTGGACAACATGGGATTTCAAAATCAAGAATCTTCTGTGTGTTTTAGAAAGTAAAATTTTCTCCTTCCTGGAAAATCTTGCTTGCACCCCCTGTCTTTCCATGAGAAGGGAGTTCTTAGTGTGAATCAAAATATCCTCAAGATGAAGGGGGAAAGGAAGGAGAAAGATATGGGCTTAATTAATGCTGGGTGGAATTAGGGACAATTTTCATGAACAGATAAAATTACGGATGATAAGAGGAGTGTTGTATTTCTTGGAACACTTCACAAAGGTGTGTGTCTATATGATCTTCATGAATTGGTATTGAGCAGAGAGCAGAATGAGTTTATTTTTTAATCATTGCTAAGAATGGGTTTTTAGTTGGTCCTCGGATTCATACATGTCAAGCATAAGAATTTTGAGGTGACTGCAGGAGAGAAATCCAAGTGAAAAGAAAAAGAAAACTGAGATTTTTCCTGAATAGAAACCCGAGTGCTACAGAGAATTATCTTTTAGTAAAACCTTGCCAGGAACAAGCTTAATCTCTGTCTCAGTTCAGGGTGAATTGCGTGTCAAGTTCAACTTTCCAAGTAGTTTTAATAATGTCAAACTATTAAGTATGTATGTATGAGATTAGATAAATTCAGTCTTTCATTTCTCACCTTTTAGAAAACTAATTGTGAGCAGATTATAGTAGTCATGAAATATTTTGACTGTCTCGTGGCATTAATAAAGGCAGAAGTCAAAGAAGAGCTAAAGCTCCAGCAGGGCTTTTATTCATTCCTTAATGAGAAAGAGTATTCCCCAACTATGCACACACTTTGTCAAACACAGTTGGAATGAAAGAATATTTCCCTGCATCATATTTAAAAATTAAGTATTGCTGTAGGTGACATAACTCAGTCTCTTAAGGAACTTATTTTAGTGGCAAAAACACCAGGCTCAATGGTTGTACCTGCCAAGATTAGTAGAGATTTCTAAGATCTCTTTTCTAGAGGACAAACCAGAATTTGGATCAAGGAATAAAATGAACTCCATTTTTCCCATTGTCCCCATTGACAACTATCTTGATGATGAAGTTTATTTCAGATTCACAGCTTAAGAAGAAGTAGCTCCAGGAATTGGGAGCAGACTGAACTGGGATGCTAGAAAAATGGCTAGGGCTTTCCATTGGATTCTGAAAACATTGTTTAAGTCTTCCTTTGTTTCAACATGCTTATTTGTTAAAGGAAGTTTGCAGGAGGTCATAGTTATGAAAGGAAATAGCTCTGACAGATGCTGGCATACTTTGATGACAGATTGATGTAGTTTTTACCCTTTGGCTTTTCTCACCCACTGTTATTAATTTGCCATTATTGGCAGTGTCGGTGACCACTAACAATCCATCATGGGGCAGTTTCTTCTTCCTTCTTCCTCCTGCTTCTTCTGCCTCCCTTCCTCTTCTTACTCTTCTTCACAGGTTAAAGTGCAGGACTCTGAATGCCAGGGATGCGTGGTGCTGTCCACATATTGCTTGATGACTCAGCAATTTAACCGAGAGACTATCAAAAGCCAGGAAACACAAAAGCTAGAAGTTTCACAGGTGAATTTTTACCAACTTAACACTTGGGTTTAAAATTAGACATATGTTGAGAGTCTTTGTTTTCAATGGAGCAAAAGAACCATGTCTTGTATTTGTTTAGTGTGTTATGCAACATATCCCTCTACAGGATCTCATTTGGTCTTTCAGTACCCCGGACACTGAGAACATTGAAATCATCCTCACTTGTTAAGAATACCTGAACACGGGGCACCTGGATGGCTAAGTGGGTTAAAACCTCTGTCTTCAGCTCAGGTCATGATCTCAGGGTCCTGGGATCGAGCCCCCTATCCGGCTTTCTGCTCAGCAGGGAGCCTGCTTCCTCCTCTCTCTCTGCCTGCCTCTCTGCCTACTTGTGATCTCTGTCTGTCAAGTAAACAAATAAAATCTTTAAAAAAAAAAAAAAAGAATACCTCAACACATTCATGGGATAGCATGGAACTCTTACAGGAAGCATCAGCAGTTACGGGGTTTGGTTCGGGTTTTGCTCTAAACTCTGTCACGTCAGATTGGTGGAGTAACTTCCCTGAGCTATACTTACTCTTTGAAATTCTGGCCTGGAACTACAATTGTGTTGGAAAATTCTATGATCCTGTGACTTCAGAAACTTCTTTCCTTACCAAAAAAAAAAAAAAAAAGAAAAGTCAACTAGATTATTTGCTTTTGCTTATATATTATTCTCCAACCCCCAAGAGTTCCATATAAGTGAAATATGTAAAATAAACCAAAATGAATAAAGCAGAACTTTTAAAACAAAACACAGCTTATGTTTTCTCATATTATATTTTGGTTCTGTGAACAACTATGTATTGACTCTGGATTAGGCTACACTTTTTCGTGATAATGCAGAACTTGAAACTTTTTATCGAAGTAGATTTACTCCCACGATCTTGCCTTCCTTTCCCAACCTTAAACTTCTTTCCCCCTTTCTGTTTCCCAAATTATAGCTTTCCAGATCCACTTTCTTGCATTTTTTTAAATTAAGTTTTTATTTTAATTCCAGTATAGTTAACACAGACTGTAATATTAGTTTCAGGTGTAGATGATAGTGATTCAACACTTTCATACATCAGTCCGTGCTTATCGCCTGTTTTCCCCATCCTCCTGCTTACCTCCCCTGGGTACCCGTATTAGTTTGTTCTCTATAGTTATCAATCTGTCTCTTCATTTGTCTCTCTTACTCTCTTTTCCCTTACTTGTCCACTTTCTCGTTTTGGATTTCTACATTTAAGAAATTAAATATAAGTCAGAGGTTGAAATATGGTATCCTCAATGGTCCCCACACATATGGTGTTTGGTTTTCACAATGTTTCATTATTTCTTTATTTTAATTTTTTAAAAGAGTATTTATTTATTTGAGAGAGAGCACACAGTGGGGGAAGGGGCAGAGGGAGGAGAGGGAGAGAATCCTCAAGCTGAGAGACTTCCCGCTGAGCAGAGAGCCCCATGCAGGGCTCTATTGCAGGATGCTAAGACCATGATCTGAGCCGAAATCAAGAGTTGGCCACTCAACTGACTAAGTCACCCAGGCTCCCCTATTTTCACAATGTTTTAAAAATTGAACACATTGCTAGTATTTATGTACTGGGATATTTTGCATAAAAATCCAGATTTTTAACACCTTTGGAATATAGGGCATGTGGCAAAAGAGTGCTTTCCCACAGAGCATTACAAAGGGGAATAGCTGTACTTCCCTTTGGTTTTTTGTTTTTGGTAAGCATTTTTCAAAAAAATTTGAGTATTGTTAATACACATTGTTACCGTAGTTTCAGGTGTACAACTTAATGATTCGATAAGTTTATACAACATGCTATGCTCACCACAGGTGCAGTTGCCATTTATCCCAGTACATTGTTATTCCAATATCATTGACTATATTCATTATGCTGTGCCTTTTATTCCTGTGACTTTCTTCTTCCATAACTGGAAGCTTATTTCTCCCTCTCCCCTTTATCCATTTTTGCCTAGCCTCTTACTCTTCTTACCTCTGGCCACCATCAGTTCGTTCTCTGTATGTATAGTTATAATTTTGATTTTTTGGTGGGGGGGCGTTATTCACATTTTTAGATTTTATTTAGATTCTATTTTAGATTCTCCACTCTATTTATGAGTGCAATTATGTGGCATTTGTCTTTCTCAGTCCAATTTATTTCACTTAGTATATTACCCTCTAGGTCCATTCATATTGTCTCAAATGGCATGATCGCACCCTTCTTTATGGCTGTGTAATATTCCACTCGGTATACATATACCACATTTTCCTTACTGACTCATCTATTGATGAACCCTCAGGATGCTTTTATGTCTTGGCTATTGTTAATAATGCTGCAATAAACATAGGGGTGCATATATATTTTTGAGTTAGTATTTTCATTTTCCTTGTGTAAATACCCAGTGGTGGAATTATTGGATCATAACGCATTTCTAGTTTTTTTTTTAATTTTTAATTTTTATAAACATATATTTTTATCCCCAGGGGTACAGGTCTGTGAATCACCAGGTTTGCACACTTCACAGCACTCACCAAAGCACATACACTCCCCAATGTCCATAACCCCACCCCCCTTCTCCCAATCCCCCACCCCCAGCAACCCTCAGTTTGTTTTGTGAGATTAAGAGTCAATTATGGTTTGTCTCCCTCCCAATCCCATCTTGTTTCATTGATTCTTCTCCTACCCACTTAAGCCCCCATGTTGCATCACCACTTCCTCATATCAGGGAGATCATATGATAGTTGTCTTTCTCTGCTTGACTTATTTTGCTAAGCATGATACGCTCTAGTTCCATCCATGTTGTCGCAAATGGCAAGATTTCTTTTGATGGCTGCATAGTATTCCATTGTGTATATATACCACATCTTCTTTATCCATTCATCTGTTGATGAATGGTTCTTTCCATAGTTTGGCTATTGTGGACATTGCTGCTATAAACGTTGGGAAAATTGGACAGCCACAGGCAGAAAAATGAAATTGGACCATTTCCTTACACCACACACAAAAATAGACTCAAAATGGATGAAGGACTTCAGTGTGAGAAAGGAATCCATCAAAATCCTTGAGGAGAACACAGGCAGCAACCTCTTCGACCTCAGCTGCAGCAGCATCTTCCTAGGAACATCGCCAAAGGCAAGGGAAGCAAGGGCAAAAATGAACTATTGGGATTTCATCAAGATCAAAAGCTTTTGCACAGCAAAGGAAACAGTTAACAAAATCAAAAGACAACTGACAGAATGGGAGAAGATATTTGCAAACGACATATCAGATAAAGGACTAGTGTCCAAAATCTATAACGAACTTAGCAAACTCAACACCCAAAGAACAAATAATACAATCAAGAAATGGGCAGAGGACATGAACAGACATTTCTGCAAAGAAGACATCCAGATGGCCAACAGACACATGAAAAAGTGCCCCATATCACTCGGCATCAGGGAAATACAAATCAAAACCACAATGAGATATCACCTCACACCAGTCAGAATGGCTAAAATCAATAAGTCAGGAAATGACAGATGCTGGTGAGGATGCGGAGAAAGGGGAACCCTCCTACACTGTTGGTGGGAATGCAAGCTGGTGCAACCACTCTGGAAAACAGCATGGAGGTTACTCAAAATGTTGAAAATAGAACTGCCCTATGATCTAGTTTTAATTTTTTAAGGAAACTACATACTTTTTCACAGTGACTGCACCAGTTAAGATACCCACCAAAAGTGCAGGAGGATTCCTTCTCCACATTCTCACCAACATTTGTTGTTTCTTGTCTTGATTCTAGGCATTCTAACAGGTGAGACATGATATCTCATTGTGGTTTTGATTTGCATTACCCTCATGAGGAGTGATGTTGAGCATAATCTCATGTGTCTATTGGCCATTTGGATGTCTTTTTTAGAAAAAATGGATATTCAGGTCCTCTGTGCATTTTTTCTTGGATTGTTTGTTCTTTGGCTGTTAAGTAGTATGAATTCTTTATATATTTTGCATACTAATCCTCATTGGACATATCACTTACAAATATCCTTATTCAATGAATTGTCTTTTGGTTTTGTTGATGGTTTCTTTTGTTGTGCAAAAGCTTTTTTTTTTTTTAATTAATTTTTTAGAGGGAGAGTTGGGGGAGGGACAGATGTAAAAGAGAGAGAGAATCTTAAGCAGACTCTATGCTCAGCATGGAGCCTGATGTATGCCTCAATCTTACCACCATGAGATCATGACCTGAGCTGAAACCAAGAGTCAGATGCTTACTGTCTGAGCCATCAAAAGCTTAATTTTTTTTTTTTAATTTAAGTAACCTCTACAGCCAGTGTGGGGCTTGAACTCATGACCCTGACATCAAGAATCACATACCACTCTGAGTCAGCCACATGCCCCTTTACTATGCAAAAGATTTTTATTTTGAAATAATCCCAATAGTTAATTTTTTGCTTTTGATTTCCTTGCCTTAAGAAACATATCTAAAAAATTGTTGCTATGGCTGATGTCAGAGAAATTACTGCCTGTGCTCTTTTCTAGAATTTTTGTGGTTTCAGGTCTCACATTTAGGTCTTTAATCCATTTTGAGTTTATCTTTATGTATGGAGTTAGAAAGTAGTCTATTTTCATTCTTTTACATGTAGCTGTCCAGTTTTCCCAGCCAGGACCATTTATTGAAAAGACTGTCTTTTCCTTATTGAATATTCTTGCCTCATTTGTCATAGATTAATTGATCATATAAATGTGTATTTATTTCTGGGATCTGTTTCCTGTTCTATTGATCTCTGTGTCTTTTTTTGTGCTAGTACCATACTGTTTTGATTACTACAGCTTATAGTATATCTTGAAATCTGGAATTGAGATACATCCAGCTTTGTTCTTTCTCAGGATGGCTTTGGGTATTTGGGGTCTTCTGTGGTTCCATACAAATTTTAACATTATTTGTTCCACTTTTTTGAAAAATTCTCTTGGTATTTTGATGGGGATTGTATTGAATCTGTAGATTGCTTTTGGTAGTATGGACATTTCAACAATATTAATTCTTCAAATCCATGAGCTTGGAATATCTTCCATTTGTGTCATCTTCAGTTTCTTTCATCAGTGTTTAAAGTTTTCAGAGTACAGGTCTTTCATTTCTTTGGTTAAGATTATTTCTGGGTATTTTATCCTTTTTGGTACAATTATGAATTTTTTTTTTAATTTCTTTCTGTGACTTCATTGTTAGTGTATAGAAACGGTACTGATTTCTGGGCCTTAAATTTGTATCATGCTATTACTGAACCTATTATCTCTGGTAGTTTTTAGTGGAATTTTTAGGATTTTTGATACATATATCATGTCATCTGCATAATGATAGATTAACTTCTTTACCAATATGGATGCCCCTATTTCTTTTTCTTTTCCAATTGCTGTGGCTAGGACTTCTAATACTATGTTGAATAAAAGTGACAAAGGTGGATACTTTGTCGTGTTCCCGTTGATTTTGGCTCAGATTGTGATCTCGGGGTCATGAGATGGAGCCCAGCATCCAGCTCTGCCCTCAGTGTGCAGTCTGCTTGAGATTTTCTCTCTCTCTCTGTTCCTCTTTTACATTGTGCTCTCGCCCTCTCTAAAATAAATTAATTAATTTTAAAAGATTCTCAATCTTTCACCATTGAGGATGATGGTAGCTGTGGGTTTTTCATATTTTATTGCAGTGTGTTCCCTCTAATCCCACATTGTTGAGAGTTTTTGTCATGAATGGATATTGAACCTTGTCGAATGCTTTTTCTGCATCTTTGGGATGATCATATGATTTTTATCTTTTATCCTGTTGATGTGGTGTATGATGTTGATTGATTTGTAAATATTGAACCATCCTTGCATCCCAGGAATGAATTCCACTTAATTGTGGTGAATGACCTTTCTAATGTGTTGTTGTTGTATGAGGCTTGATGATATTTGGTTGAGGATTTTTGCAACAATATTCATCAGGGATATAGACCTGGAGCTTTCCTTCTTCCTTTTTTCTTTCTTCTTTCTTTCTCTTTCTTTCTTTCTTTCTTTCTTTCTTTCTTTCTTTCTCTCTCTCTCTCTCTCTCTCCTCCTCCTCCTTCTTCTTTTTGGTATCTTTGTCTGGTTTTGGTATTGGGGTAAAGCTGCATTATAGAATGTATTTGTAAGTTTTCCTTCCTTTTCTATTTTTTGGAATAGTTTGAGGAAAATAGGTATTAACTATTCTTTAAGTGTCTGATATAATTCACTTGTAAATCCTTCTAGTCTGGACATCTATATTTTGGTGGTTTTTTGATTACCAATTTAATTTAGCTACTTGTAATCAATCTATTCAGATTTTCTATTTCTTCTTGGTTCAGTTTTGGGAGACTGCATGATTCTGGGAATTTATTCCTTTTTTTCTAGGCTCTCCAGTTTGTGATATATAATTTTTCATAGTATTATCTTATATTCCTTTATATTTCTGTGATATCAGTTGTTATTTCTCCTTTCTCATTTCTGATTTTATTTGGGTCCTTTTTCTTTTTTCTTGATGAGACTGGCTAAGGGTTTGCAAATTTGTTTATCTTTTCAAGGAAACAGCTCTTGGTTTCATAGATTTTTTCTATTTTTTTTTTAAGTCTACATCACTTACTTTTTCTAGTTCCTTCAGGCATAAGGTTAGATTGTTTATTTGAGTTTTTTCTTGTTTCTTGAGGTAGGCTTGTATAGCTATAAACTTCCCTGTTAGAACTGCTTTTGCTATGTCCCAGATATTTTGAACCATTGTGTTTTCACTTTCATTTGTCTCCATGTATTTTTTGATTTCCTCTTTGATTATTTCATTGAATCATTTGCTGTTTAGTATAATGTGTAGTTTCCATATGTTTGTTTGTTTGTTCCAGTTTTATTTTTCTTGTGATTTAATTCTAGTTTCATTCTGTTGTGGTCAGAAAAGATGCATGGCATAATTTTGATCTTCTTAAATTTATTGAGGCCTAATATGTGATCTATTCTAGGGAATGTTGCATGTGCACTTGAAAAGAATGAATATTTTGTTGTTTTTGGATGGAATATTCTGTATATGCCTGTTATACTCATGTCCAATGTGTCATTCAAAGACATTGTTTCTTTATTGATTTTCTTTCTGAATGATGAATCCATTAATGTAAGTGGAGTGTTAAGTCCCCTACTATTATTGTATTATCATCAACTTCTCTCCTTATATCCATTAATATTTGTTTTAGGCATTTAAGTACTTCAGTCATGGGTTCACATGTATTTACAATTATTGTATCTTCTTGTTGGATTGATCCCTTTATCATTAGGTAATGCCGTTCTTTGTCACTTACTATAGTTATTGTTTTAAAGTCTATTTTGTCTGATATAACTACTCCTACCCCAGGTTTCTGTTTTGTTCTGTTTTGTTTTTGTTTTGTTCTGCTTCCATTTGCATGGTGGGTGTTTTTCTATCCCTTCACTTTCAGTTTGTATGAGCCTTTAGCTCTGAGGTGAGTATCTTAAAGGCAGAATGTAGATGAGTTATTGTTATTTAAGCCATTCTGGCACTTTATATTTTTGATTGGAACATTTAGGCCATTTACCTATAATTATTGATAGGCATGAACTTATTGCCATTTTTAAAACTTGTTTTCTTATTATTTTGCAGTTCTTCTTTGTTTTTTTTCTTTTCCTCTTGCTCTCTTTCTTTGTGACCAATGAGTACCTAGTGTATTTTGGAATTTCTTTTCTCTTTACTTATTTGTGTATCTATCATAAGTTTTTGTGTTTGTGGTTACCAGGAAGTTCATATTTAACACCCTAAGTAAATAGCAGGCCATATTAATTTGATGGTCATTTAAATTCAAACACATTCTTAAGAAGAAAAACAGAAAATGAAAAAAATATTGTTTTCTTTTTTTTCCCCATTCTCTTCCCTTTTTACTCCCTTCTCTATGGTTTATGTATATGTTGTTGCATTTTACATCTTTTTATTCATATTTTTCTTTTTCTAATTATGGTCATTTCTTTTCCACTTAAAGTAGTTTCTTTCATATTTCTTATAAGGCTGGTCTAGTGGTGATAAACTCCATTATATTTTGTTTGTCTGGGAAACTCTTCATCTCCTCTTAAAATCTGAGTGATAATCTCACTGGGTAGAGTATTCTTGGTTGTAGGTTTTTTTCCTTTCAGCACTTTGAATATATCATGCTACTCTCTTCTGGCTTGCAAACTTTCTACTGAGAAATCAGCTGATACTATTATAGTGTTTCTCTTTTAGGTAACTTTTTGGTTTTCTCTTGCTGCTTTAGGATTCTCTCTTTGTCTTCATACTTTGATATTTTAATTATTATGTATTGTGGTATGGTCCTGTTTGGGTTCATCTTGTTTGGAACTCTCTGTGCTTCTTGGATTTGGATGTCTATTTTCCTCCTTAGGTTGAGGAAGATTGCAATTATTATTTCTTCAAGTAAGTTTTCTACACCTTTCTCTCTCTTCATTCTTCCGAGACCCTGATAATGTGAATGTTCACTTGATGTTGTCCAAGAGATCTCTTAATCTATCCTCATTAAAAAATTATTTTCTCTCTTTTTGTGTTAAGCTTGTGTGATTTTCATTATCCTTACTTCCAGATTGCTGATACATTCTTCTGTGTCCTCGAAGTTACTGTTGATTCCCTCTAGTGTGTTTTTTAAAAATTTTAGTTACTGTATTTTCAGCTTTGATTAGTTCCTTTTAGTGTTTTCTATCTCTTTATTGAAGGTCTCAGTGAGTTCTTTCATTCTTTTCTCTAGTCTGATAAGTATCATTGTGATCATTACTTTAAATTCTTTATCAGGCATATTTTTTTTATCTCTGTTTCATTTAATTTCTCTACTGAAATTTTTTCCTTGTTCTTTCTTTTAGAGTATATTCTTCTCTCTCCCCATTTTGCTTGACGTTCTGTGTTTGTTTCAATGGATTATGTGAAATGGCTATCACTTCTAAAGTTGAAGGAATGGTCTCCTGCATGGTGACCATGTGCAGACTGTGTGTGCTTGATGGCTTTTGCTTGAGCTTTGACTGTATGTGCTAGTTACTCTTTTAAATCATGGCTTTTTACAGAGTGAGTCAGAAAAAATTCATAAAAGAAAATTATAAAAGGAGAGAAAAAAGAAGAAAAGAAAAAAGAAGAAATAAGGAAGAGGTGAAAAAAAAAAGAGATCAAGAAAGAAAAGAATAAAACCAAAAATAAAAGAATAAAAACAATGCAAGACAACACATAAATTTTAAAAAGTAAATAAAACAGGATAAAACAATAAAAATTACCCCCCCCCCCAAAAAAACACCCCACAGCTTGTTTTCTGAGCCCCAGCACCACAGAGCAGCTGGTATGGGCTTGAGGGTCCCGGGCTCTTGGAAGTCATGAGCTCATGAAAAATATTGGACTCCCTGGTTGTGGTGTATAGACCCTGCTTCAGTCTAGGTTTTTAAAGTGGGGTGGGAATGTAAACTGTGTTGTTCTCTAGTCCCTCTGACCTGGAGGACTTTCCTGCAAGTCTTTCACTGCTTGGCAGAGTTCTAGCATTGTTTCTTTTACATGCTAGCTCCTCTTCTAAACCGTGTTTTTTGTTGTTGTTTGTTCTGTTTTGTTTTTGTTTTTGTTTTTCTGTGCCCAAGCATAGAAGGATCTATTCCAAGGCCCTCAGTAGTCTCCCTCCTCACTGCTCTTTATGGCATTGGGTTGGGTGTTCCCTTTGTTACTCTGTCTCCATGTCTCTTACTCTTCTCTTGCCATTCTCTCTGTCTTTGGATGTTCAGTCAGCCTTCAATTCTTCTTCAGGAAGAATTTTCCATCCATAGGTGTAATTAAGTGTGTTCCATGGAGAAGGTGAGTTCAGAGTTTTCATATGTCAATATCTTGAACCCAAATGTCAGCTTGCAACTCCTTTTGGATGGGGTCTATTCTCCAGAGCCCCCACTCATTTCTGTTTCTTACAGTCTCTAATAGGCATTTGAGTTCCTGACTTATAGAAGTTTGAGGCATAGAATAAGACAAATATCATTGGTGAGAACATGACTGGGATAGACTTCATATTCTTTGTGGTTCATCATATTTAAAAATCTCAGAAGGTTTACTATCAAACAGTATAATGAGTCAGGAAATAGAAGTGGGCTTTGTACTTTGGAGAACAGTGTGGAGATTCCTCAAGAAATTAAAAATAGAGCTTCCCTATGACCCTGCAATTGCACTACTGGGTATTTATCCCAAAGATACAGATGTAGTGAAAAGAAGGGCCATCTGTACCCCAATGTTTATAGCAGCAATGGCCAAAGTCACCAAACTGTGGAAAGAACCAGGATGCCCTTCAATGGATGAATGGATAAGGAAGATGTGGTCCATATACACGATGGAGTATTATGCCTCAATCAGAAAGGATGAATACCCAACTTTTGTATCAACATGGACAGGACTGGAAGAGATCATGCTGAGTGAAATAAGTCAAGTAGACAGAGTCAATTATCATATGGTTTTACTTACTTGTGGAGCATAACAAATAACATGGAGGACATGGGGAAATGGAGAGGAGAAGGGAGTTGAGGGAAATTGGAAGGGGAGGTGAACCATGAGAAACTATGGACTCTGAAAAACAACCTGAGGGCCTTGAAGGGGCGGGGCATGGGAGGTTGGGGGAACAAGGTGGTGGGTATTAGAGAGGGCATGGATTGCATGGAGCACTGGGTATGGTGCAAAAGCAATGAATACTGTTACGCTGAAAAGAAATAAAAAATAAAAAGAAAGAAGTGGGCTTTGTTTCTTCTTTGTTTCTTTAATCATAATATTAAATATTTAATATCAAAGTTTAACATTTGATGGGTGTTTTTTAGTGGGCAGTGTTGGAATCTTATAGATGTTAATTCAGCTCAGTTCACAGAGCATATATGAAATGCCAATCACATATTAGTCATTAAACTTGGTATTGGGGATAATTTGTCATTACAGTTTTGTCAGTTATTACATTTTAATTTGGGTGGTTGTCATTTATTTATTTAGTTTTTTAACTGGTAAATGTCTCATTTAACTCATGTTAACACAAAAGTATTATGTAAATGGCAAAAAATAAAATTGTGTATAAACTAAAAACTAAAAATGCCAGGAATCTCATAGGTTACTATCTTAATTATCTATTGAGTATGTGTCTTTATTCCCAGATGAATGTGCTTTTAAATCTCATTTGTATTTTTCCCCTCTGGTTATAGCCTTGCTCTACGGTACATCTGTTTTAATGTTGAGAATATTGTTAATCTTAAATGAATATCATAAATAAAAGAAACATTTGACCCATTATGTGGCTTTTACCTCAGGGTATTCATTGATTCATCCATCTGCCTTCTAGGAGCCTGTCTGCGACTATTAAAATCCTTTCTTAGAAATGGATTGTACCATTCTTACCGTTTCATTGCTTCACCACTTCCACTTCAACTTAGCCCCAGATTTGGGAGCCCTGGAGTGTGCTTCTTAGTATTTACAATAGTGAATTGTAAGCATTACTGTCTAGTGGAAATCAGCTGAGAAAGCTTATTTAAAATGGGAATTTCTGGTTTGCTCCCTGTTGGTCCCCCTACTTCTATAGTCAGTTCAGTTGTCTAGGGTGAGACTAAAGAATCTTTATTTTAATACTCTGCCTATTTTAATGTATTTTTTTAAAAAGAGTATTGGCATTTGGATGGAAAGAAGGAATCTGCATTTTATTTTTCTTAATATTTATTTATTTTAGAGAGAGCATGCACATGGTGGGGAAAGGGGCAGAGGGGGTGAGAGAGAGAATCTCACACAGACTCCCCACTCAGCTTGGAGCCCAGTGCCAGCTCGATTTCAGGATCCTGAGATCATGACCTGAGCCAAAACCAAGAGTTGGAAACCTAACCAACTGAGCCACCCAGGTGCCCCAGGAGTCTGCATTTTAATGCTCTGAATATTTTAATATATTAGTATACAAGATATTAGTTTTAAAAGGGTATTGGTATTTGACTATGATTGCTGTAAACCAAGATGGGGAAATATTCTGAAAAGAAGTTCAGGAATTGAAGGAATTCTGAGATTTCCAACTCCTAAATAATGATCATCTGAAGCCTTTTTGCTCTCCTTCCAAGCAGGTTTAAGCTTTGTCATTAGTGAACCCACAATTGCTCTGAGCCCACCATGGATGCTGTGGGAGTCTGCTGTGTTTGTGCTCCCATGCCTGTGACATAGGATATTAAAAGATGAAATGAATTAGTATCAGTGAAATATCAACCAAGAATTAACTAAAAGGATAATTATTCTTGCTTCTATATCATTAATCAAAACAAGAACTTTTTTCCCCCTATATTTGTTGTAAGTTCATCTGGAGAGGGACACTTATAATGTAAACAGTGGCATTGCTTGATGACAGAAGGCAGCTACTGAACACTACCATGCAATTTAATTTAATTATGTTTAATTGCTCATTGCTGCATAGAGAGACTGCAATAGTCACTGTACAGCAATCAACATTAGTATTCGACAATGACATAAAGAAATTACTTCCATTTCTTGGCCAAGTCCATTCACAAGTCCACTGACCTGATGCCAAGCATTTTGTGTGTCTTACTGGGAATCTTTCCAGAGCTCTTTGTAGAGGAGGACACTGACCCAGAGGGGCCTAAGTGTTCTCATTTTTGGGAATCAGCTGTTTCTTAAATTTCATCACCCCACGCAGCCTATTCTGCAATGGTACTTAGCTCGTTTGTGGTCCGATTTGGTGAACACTTCAAAGAACTTGAATTTTTGGAATATGAAGACAAGTCCATGGGTAACTGGAAACTGACTGTCTTTATCTTGTCCCTAAAGAAAGCAGAATAAGAAGAAGATATGCAAGACTTTTTAGTGAGCCTTTATATTAAACATCTACTTTTTTTCTAAGCCACCAAAGATTGCCTAAACTGTTAAAAACTCATTTGAAACATATCATAATATATTTTGTTTAGTTATTCAACAATAATACAAAAAATATATTGGAATTGGCTTTTGATTAAACCCAATGAAGGATGTTGATGAAACCTAAATTTAAAACAATTGAGGGAAGATTATTCTCTTGATGTTTAAAGTTAAAGAATATCATATTGTCTCAGGTGAAGGGTCTTTCACATTGGAAATCTTCAGGTGAAATGAAGCAGAAATTTGAGGCAATTATTTTATAATCCAGATCAGTCAGCAATTATAGACTTTGAATTAACGGAATATCCATCACACCTAAACAGTAAAGGGGAGAGAGGAAAGACAGCAATGAATCATGTCATCTCAGGGATTAATTGTTATATAGAATCTTGACATAAATTAGGATATACCGTTCTCAGGAAAAAGTAAAAAGAATAGTGTTTGAAATTTTTGCCTTTTCTCCAATATTGTCCTCTCTCTGTTCCTCTTTCTTTGTATTAGATAAGGCAATCATTTCACTGAGTGGCATATAGTGGTGTGCATCGAGGGGAACACATCTGCTCCCTCCCTTGGGAGGAAGGTCAGTGGTTCCATATGTTGGAATCAATAAAATAATAACTGCTCTGTCATTTATTAGCTCTCACTTGACTATCTCATTTATTCTTCACAAAAACTCTGAGGTAAATGTTATTGTGATTCCTTTTTTTAAATTTTTCATTTTTTTTTTTTTACAGAAGAATGAACTATTATATAAAACAGACTGATAACTTTTTTTAAGGCCAATGATGCAGTTGAGATTTTAGCCATCTGATTTCAGAGGTTGCCTTCTTAACATTTTGATATGAAAAGGAAAAGGTACAGTTGATCCTTGAACAACACAGGGATTGGGGGCACTCAGCCCTGGGGCTTTGGAAAATCTGCACATAACTTTTGATTCCCCTCCAATCGCCTACTATTGACTTGGGACCTTACCAATAACATGAATAGTTAAGACATATTCTGTATGTTGTATCTATTATTTACCATATTCTTACAATCAAATACACTAGAGAAAAGAAAGTGAAGGGCAATCATTAAGAAAATGTTCCTTAAGAAAATCATAAGGAAGAGAAAGGACATTTACAGTACTGTACTGTACCTATTGAAAAAAATCCATACATAAGTGGACTGGCACAGTTCAAATCTGTGTTGTTCAAGAGTCAATGGTGTATGAACTTAATGTATCTGGTTTCTTCTATCTGCAAAATGAATAATATAGCATTTCTAATTAAATTAGTGATTTATTACTAATTTATATTTATATTAATTTATAATTTATTAAAAATTAGAGTATAGTTGACACACAATGCTACATTAGTTTCAGGTAGACAACATAGTGATTCAACATTTCTGTGTCTCATGCTATTCTCCATATGGATGCTTTCTCTTAATCTTAAGCTTTTTCTTAAATGCAGGACATTAGATTTCTAGGTTCTAGTTTCTCTGAAAATCAGGAAAAATTAAAATTCTGTCTCTGGTTTTTGGAGAGCATTTGTTCTTAGAAATATTGACATTGGCATTATTCTGTAAAACACTTTCTTGGTATAATAATGAAAAGGCTCACAAGCAAATTAGGTACGATGTTTGACTGCTTCAAAAGCCAGTTCAAACAAATTGGTTCTTGATAAATCTTTTGAAAAAATTTTTAAGAACTATTAGAAAGTAAATGAATTTACAAAAAAATTAGTGGGCTAATGTAATGACACATTACTTGACTAGTTAATCACCGAGGATGTAAAAGACAAAATTAAAAAAACGCTATAACAAAAAAATACACGCTTCGTTTTTGTCAACAGTTCTCTGCAATTGACTGGGTTTTATGCCAACCCAGCTGTTGATTTCAAGCCATTACTGACTTTCTTGTTTTCACAGAAACCTGCAATTGGCTCAGTCTTTCCCATTAAAGTAGATTCTAAATTACCAATAGATTGTGTTCTAAATAGTTTATTCCTTGGCAGCTTGGAATTTGGAAAACATTTTGTTTTAGAAAAATAATACATTATAAATGTTGGCTAGGCTCCCAAGCAATCACAGAAAATAATGTGAAATTTATGAAAATTAATAATACTGTATTTCTCAACATGATAGGTTTGTGAGAATGTAATGGATTAAGTGCAAAAAATAAAACATTATGATAATGTGCACTGCACAATTTCAAAATAGGCAGACACAGACTGGAAAGATAGATGCGCATCAAAATCTACCTGGTGGTTATTCAGACAGTAAGTTATGGAAGATATCTACCTGGTGGTTATTCAGACAGTAAGTTATGGAAGATTTTCCTTTTTATACTTTTTTACTTTGAATCTTGCATTTATACTTTGTAATTTGCAATTTTCTTATTATACTGAATATTTATTTCCATTATATAACTGGATATATATATATGCATTTGGAGATATATATATATTACATATATATATATTATATATATGTAATATATATATATAATTTTTCAAAACAAAAGACATTCCTTTTTATGATGAACATTCAGTGTATATATATGTATACACATATATATATCTTTTTTTTAGCAAAAGATACATCTTTGCCTTTCCTCTTTCTTCCCTCTAAAAACACATGGTCATCGGGAGGCCTGGGTGGCTCAGGGGGTTAAGTTGCTGCGTCTGGCTCAGGTCATGATCCCAGGGTCCTGGGATTGAGTCCCGCATCAGGCTCCTTGCTCGGTGGGGAGCCCGCCTCTCTCTCTGCCTCTGTCTGCCTCTCTGCCTGTTTGTGTGTTTCCTCTCTCTCTCTTTCTGACAAATAAATAAATATAATCTTAAAAAACAAAACAACAACAACAACAAAACACATGGTCATTGACACACAGTGATTGGTTATACACTTCTTGTTTCCATGTCCCACATCTGCTCTGCCAATAAATCTTAGGAGCTCCATATTCAAAGTATATCCAGCAATCACATCCACCATTACTACCTTGGCCAAGAAATGATCATCTCTTTCCTTGATCATATTTTTTAGCCTTAAACCTGGTCTTTTTATTTTCTGTATTTTTTCCTACAATCTTTTTAAAGAAGAACTCCCAACATGATCCTTTATCTTTATTTTTATTTTTTTTTAATGAAAAGAATATGTTATGTACTCAGTGCACTTGGGATAAATCTAGAATCATTGGAGGGGAGTAGAAGGTCCCCCCTAGGGCTTTGCCTTCATCTTCCCCTGTTCTCTTGCTTGCTCACTCTTCCAGCCACACCAGCCTCTTTTCCCTTCCTCAAACACAGTCATGCACCCCCTCTCAGCATCTCTTGCATTTGTTGTCCTCAATTCGTGGAAAGTTTTCCCTACCCAGAAATCCTCAGAATGCTTTCCCTTTTCACTCAGATGGTGAGGTATTTCCTAGCGACCATATATACAATTTCAATAATGCTTGCTTCTCTGACCCTTCTTTTTCTCTTTGAATTGGTTTGATGTTCTCTTTCATACATATCACCATCTAATACAAATGATATACTTTTATGTATTGTCTTATTTATGGATTATCATTGTACAAAGGAATGTGCAGGGACTTCTGACAATTTTTTTTTTCCTACCCAGCACATAACATGCCTCCAGGATTATTTGTTGAATGAATGAATGAATAGAATGAAGGCATAGAAAAAAATAGGTCAAAAGGATAGAAGCAAAAACTCATGGTCCCACGTGCTCATTGGCAGGACCAGGGAAAAGAGATATAGGATTTTTCTCTCTGTTAGTAACATCTCTTCCCTTTAATATATAAAAATATCTGAAAAAAAGTGACAAAATTCTTGCAGAGTAAAACAGTGATCTTTGTAACTTTCATTCCTGAATATTTTTGCATTTTAAAACTTTTCAGAAAGACATTTTGTACTAGTTTTCCAGTAAGTACAGGACAAAACACACACTTGTGAGCCTTGCCTGGAAGTCCTCTTATGATGGTCTGTGCTCCCTCCTTCACCCTCACTCACTTGACTACTTTGGTTTTCCCCATAGTCGTGCTTCCTTCTGTCTTGTCTTTCCTGCTCTACCTGAGGTGATCTTCCCATTTTCCCCTGCGTGACTATATGCAGCTGTCCTTCAGGACACAGGCTACTCTCTCTGTTCCTGTAATAGCACTTTCTGTAAGGGAAACACAATTTTCATCCTGTCTTATAAAATCCAAATGAAACTGGCTCAGCCTTTGTGTCCTGTATCATGTGGTAGGTCCAGTGCTCTTTCCAATATTGAAGAGAATCCCTGAAGGGCTATCACGGTTATCTCTTGATTTGATTTCCTGTCACTGCTGAGCGTGATGATTTCTTTATTCTCTCTGCACCCCATTTATTCCATTTTCTCTTCTTCATGAGAACCCAGGCCTCTTTTTCTCCTTGAAGGAGACAAATATGTAGAGACTCTCCCTAAAAAGTCAGGGCCTAACTGGGAATTGGAAGTTGGGGTGGAGCATGTGGGAGAGGGGAGGTCATGCTCTAGCCTTATAGAGGGGATAAGTTAGACTTGATAGTGACAGTTTTGTTCTGAAAGGGGCCCTTGGCTCTATCCACTCCTGACGTCACCATCTGACCTTCCTCTTAGAAGACTCCCGCCCATCTCTCAAATGTCTTCTTAAATCTCTCTTTTTCACAGACTGAGCCTACCTCCCCAAACATCAGCTCCTGGATTTTGAAAAACAAATTCCTTTTCTCTTTGTCTCTTGGCCCTCTTGAGTAATGATTTTTGTATACCACCCAAAAGCCACTGGGTCACTTCCCCCTCAAGAACAGTCGTCTCTCAGAGAAGATTTCTGTGTTCAGTTCCTATAAGAAGTGTGTCTTTTCCTTGAGAAGTATTTTTGTTAGAGTGATAGTTCATTGGTGTGTCTTTGTCATGGAATGAAAGTTTTAAACGTAACGTTTTGGTTTTGCTGAATCTTGTATCACTGGCGGCCAGCTCAGAGTACAGTCATTAGTGCTCGATGACTAAGGGCAGACCGATGAAGTCTTCTGCTCATAGAGGCAGTGACAGTTGATCTCAAAAAATATTTCTTTCTTTTGACCCCCTAAATACACATGTGAGATGGAAATTATTTTGGCCTAAGACACTATTTGGTTTTGTTTCTTCGACCTAAGACCTTGCCTATCAATGGAAATGCCTGAGTGCTTTCATAACACGTGCCTATAATCATTCTAACTTGAGGCAGATTATACATTACCTGGTTACATTATCAAAAACATGATCAGGAGAAGTTCTTTGGTTGGAACTAGTGCTGGTTAAAGAATCTGCTGCAAACAGATTTTCTTCATTGTCTTGCTTCTTAATTGAAGAACATGCCAGAGATTTAATTCTTCCCTGAGCTCCTAGAATTCCACTCTTTGGGTGTCTTTCCTCAGGTTTCCAGGGATCATTTGCAGCAAATGAATGAATTGGTGAGGAGATGGAATAGCGTCTAACAATCATGACATTGCCTGTGTAAGAGACATAAAATTTAAGTTTATGAAAATTTCACTTTTAATGATGTCCACAGATGTCATATTATATTAGTAGTACTTCATTAAAATGACCTAAGCAAAACTATTACTTTTGATTAATTTTTTTCACATAAACTACATCTAGTCATTTATTTATTTGACAAATAATGTGAGGCACTTTTTTATGAGATAGAGATGGGGATAGTGGCCCATTCAAAACTCTTGCCTGCATAGAGCTTACTATCTTTTTGTGCAGACAGGTGATAAACAAACATTATGTGATAAAATTCAGGTAGTGACAGATCCCGGAAGGTCAAGTTAGGCTGGTAAAGGCAAGGGGATAGAGACATGAAAGAGGAGGTCTGGAAGCTCTATTAACAGTGTGGTTGGCAATATCTTTGTAAGGATACAGCATTAGAACAGAGACCTGGACATGTAGAAATAATAAAACAAGACTTTAAAATGGGGAGAACATGGCTATTCTGGAGATGACAATGCTGGACATTTTTTCTCTCTCCTTCTAGAAGATTGTAGAAGAACATATTCATCATAGCCTCTCATCACAAAAATTGAACTGGCTGCTGCTAACTGGGCTACATTTGTGTGTCTTGACTTTAAACTTTAGTTGAGATGGTCACTATGAGGAGGCCTGTTGACTGAGAGACGAAAGCACAGGATGTCTGTGGAAAGAAGCAAAGGTGCCTCAATATTAAACTAGAGTGTTCTTGAGAGAGATGGAGGGATTTATGGCCTTGTTTGTGAGGGCTTTCAATTCAATTTTTGTCTGTAAATGTCTGCCAATAAACTCTTTTCTTGATGTGAATCGAGTATTCTCTGCTCCTTGTAACTCAGGCACTTCGATTAAAAGAGCTTTGTTTTACGGAGTGTAGTTTGTCTGAATCCCTGTGACACCATACTAATGCTGACCAGACATCCATTTCTCATCCAGGGGGTGAAGAAGCCTGACCTCGGGTTGGTTTTCATTTTCTGGAACACTTAAGGAATGTTTACTGAATCTTTTTTCTTTCTAGTCACAGCCTTGGCATGAACTACCATGGGTGTTTAAGAAAGGCTTGCATCATGTTTGGGTTTTAAGAGTGCTAGAAACACAATTTTTTCTTAGTTAAGTTTGCTGCCCACATCTGTAGAATGCAGACAGCAGATTATTAAGGCCATTGCAAAATGTGGAGGCTGCCTTGGCTTTTTATGGTTTGGAAGAGTGGAAGATCTGCTTTCAGGCAAGAGTTTGGGGCAGAGAGAGGTGTTTTAAGTTCAAATCTATCCGAAGTGTTTAACCGCATGTAAATACTGTTCCTAAATTATCTTTAAACACTACGTTGGCCATCATCTATAACTTCTATAATTGTCTAAGAACAAATTTATGTCTATTGACAATCATAAAAGTTTCTGTTTGGAAGGATTATAAAGTATTCTGTTTAAAGTGAATGGTAGGAAATTACAACTGAAGAAATTGTGCTGATAATGGCAAGGGGAAGTTTATTCTTATTTGGAATCTGTGCTCCAGTTTGACTGACTAGCAACTTGGCTCTTTTGTTCGTCGCTCTGGTTCACAAGTATAGACTGAAGTCTGTATCCTTTAGTTTCTTATGAATAAAAGGCAAAGGATATTCAACACAGCATCATGGGGTCATTAGCACAATTTCAGAACTTGCTGCCAAATGCAGTGTATTTGCCAGCAAAGGACGTGAATACATTGCAGAGAACTGGAGGTCCAGTGATGCTGGGGATCCCTCTAAAGAGTCATTTTTTAAAAAAATATATGAGGACAGCATCCATGAAAATGCTGGTTGGATTTCATATCCACCAAGTGCTTATCCACTATGACAGATGCTTCCATGAGAATTTAGCCAGCAAAGACTCTTTCTAAGCAGGTGCTCTTCTGCTTGTTACTATGTATATGTCCCCATATATACTATAGATACATAATATAGACATCCCCTTATTACAGGCATATAATATATATATCCCTTTATTATCTATATCTATATATCCCCAAGCAGCTGTGTTCCTGGGCTGTAGCATAAATATGTCCATATATGTATGTGTCCTACTCAGCATTGACCAAGTATTATAAAACTGGGACTGCTATCTGGTGTCCTCATGTTCAGGCCAATGTTCTTCCTACTTATGTCCCTTACTTTAATGATAGTATATTGCATTTAAGACACAGATAAATACATGTAAAGTAACTCAATGGGCTTCCAAGCACAAACTTAAATCATGTCTCTTTCTGTGTTTAACTGATACAACTAACTAGAGTCCCCCCAATTTTACCAGTCCTTTTTTTTTTTTAAGTTTTATTTATTTATTTGACAGAGAGAGAGAGACCACAAGTAGGCAGAGAGGCAGGCAGAGAGAGAGAGGGAAGCAGGCTCCATGAGCCTGATGTGGGGCTCCATCCCAGGACCCTGAGATCATGACCTGAGCTGAAGGCAAAGGTTTTAGCCCACTGAGCCACCCAGGCACCCCCCCCCTTTTTAAAAAATTTTCTTTATTCACTTGACACAGATCACAAGTAGGCAGAGAGGCAGGCAGGGAGAGAAAAAAAAGGAAGCAGGCTCCCTGCTGAGCAAAAAGCCTAATGTGGGGCTCCATCCCAGGACCCTGAGATGATGACCTGAGCCAAAGGCAGAGGTTTAACCCAGAGGCACCCAGGCACCCCTCACCAGTCCTTTTAAAAGTTAGTGCTAACGTTCTTATTGGGAGTTACCATCCATATGTTGAAGGAGTATGCTATCAATTGTGTGCTTAGCTCTTATTAATAGTCTAAACTCTCCTAAGCTTGATGGCATTCAGGCCCTAAGAGTGTAAAGCGTATGCTATACTTTTTGTTCTTTCACTGGTGTATTTCTTGTTGTAAAATAGCCACAATATATACTAAGACAAAACTTATGTTTTTTGTCAAGATAAGTTTTATAGAAAATAAATTTGATAGAGTGTCATTTGCTCTTGGAGTAAGGCCGTGGTTTTCAACTGGGGGAAATTTTGTCCTTTGGGCAACATTTGGAATCTCCAAAGACATTTTCCTGACTAGAGGGTGAGAGGCAGGTATTACTGGCATGTAGTATTTAGAAGCCAGAAAAACTACTAAACATCCTATAGTGAAGACAGACCCATACAAATACAGAGATAGTCAGTACAAAATGTCCAAGATTGCAGAGGTTGAGAAACTTTAGGGTAAGGATGTATTACAAATATCTTTATCTTTCTTTTCTTTTTCCTTTTTTATTTTTTTTTAAACCAGGAGAAAGTCTAACCTCCTTGTTAGTTACCCTTTTAGTTTTATTAAATATCCAGCAGACAGAACTACTCAGATCCAGAGCTGCACTTGACAAAAAGGGAAAAAGCCCCGATGGGAATCTCTTCTCAGCTTTGAAATGTAGGGTCGCATGCTAGAGAGAGACCTCTCGAACAGAGGAAACCAGCTGGCAAATAGGACATGTTCCCTTGCCAAGCTGCTCAGAACCTCTAAATGGCATTGCCTGAAGCCTTTGACAGAGGATATTAAAAGAGAGTTGACTATTTAATTACGTATAGCAATTTTATTTGAACCTGCTGCATGTAGGCAAGCACTGATCATTTAAATGCAGCACATAGTTTTTGCCCTGCTGATTTCTGACTTTGTGTAGAGTCTTAACAGTCAATATTCTTCTCCCACAAAAGGTGAGAGATTTGATTCTTAGAATATATCAAACACTGGCCCTGCATCTTTTTAAAAAAATTAACCTACAATGTATGATTTGTTTCAGGGGTACAGGACTGTGATTCATCAGTCTTACACAATTCACAGCACTCACCATAGCACATACCCGTCCCAGGGTCCATCGCCCGGCCACCCATCCCTCCTCCACTCCTCTCTTCCAGCAACCCTGACGCTGCATCTTGAAGCCTTCAACCTGTACAGGATGTTGAATTATGGGCAACACACATTCACACAGGGCAGGAAATTTCTTTATAAAACACGGATCAGAAACAACATCTGCCATTTGTTGTGTGCTCGCCAGGTGTCAACTTAAGCACTCAGTCTATTATTACAGAGAGATAGGTACCGTAACCATGTCAGGTAGGTACTCTAACACTTCCCGACGTAGAAAACAAAGGTGAAAGATGTCTCCTAAGTATCTCTGGGTCAAGTGGATAATGAATGACAATCACTTGCAACCATAATTGTCTGACTGTCATAATCATACCTTTAGCTATTGTGCAATATTGTAACTTAATAAGTGAGCATAGCTTTTGACACACACCCATTCAGTATTCTATGATGGGACATTTAAAGGCTTGAGGTCAAGAAGGAAGAAAACACATTGTTTTTTATGTGACTGATTTTCACAAACCTGCCATTCCCACCTTTCCAGGAAGATCTGGAAATAGTGTTTGATGTTGCTAAAATATGTTGCTTGAAGATGCTAAGGATTTTTCCCCCTAGGGATTTAGAGGTAATCTACCAGGAGAAAAAGGATGGAACTCACCACTACCAAAGCCAACTTCTGCAGTTATGTGAGAGGCACCATAAACCTAATGTTTAGGAGGGCTTTGCAAAGATGGGCACAGCCCAGAAGAGCTATGGATATTCGGTACCTTGATGTTCAAGCACAGCTGGTGCTGCATCGACGGAAACACCACTGTGAAGGGTTGCTGGAGATTTTTCAGATGCTTTTTCGAGGTTACCAAGGTCTGTGACTTCCTCTTCCCTTTCATCTTCCGATTCTCCGCTGGGGCCTGGGGTTCTCTGACTACTTGAGGCCAGCTTCATCTGGAGGACTTGATTCTCTTTCTTCAGCTTGTTGATCTCTGCCCGCATTTCCTGGATAATCCTTATGAAATGGATGTTAGTTTCCATTTGCCCCTTCTCGGGTGGCCCTGGTTTGCTCCTCTGGGGAGAGAGGTCACCTTTTGCTCATGGACCGAATGCACAGTCTACTCAGCAGGACTGGTGGATCCCACCCATAAACCTTCCTGAACAATAGATGTCACTCTTCTCTGGGCCATCTTTCAGCACCTGGGGAGTTAGACTGTCAGAGAGGAAAAGGATCTCCATGACTTATTCATTCTGGGGTTTGTTTTTCAGAACAGAGCTTTTCTTTGTATCTTTCATTTCATATCAATCCACAG
Organism: Mustela putorius furo; assembly: GCF_011764305.1. Lineage (NCBI taxonomy): Eukaryota > Metazoa > Chordata > Mammalia > Carnivora > Mustelidae > Mustela > Mustela putorius. Next base: position 27,805,129 of record NW_025421341.1, read on the forward strand.
TTCTAGAATATTGCTATGTGACTGAAGAGAAGGGAGCATTCCGAAAATTTCCAGGGTGTAATAGAATCCCTTGTTTCTGTTGTGAACTCACAACCTACCAGCTACTCAGTTTTCTGTGATACTACTTCTGGAATCAAATGTTTTATAGAATCATCAACTGTCATTATTAAATGAAAATGGGCACATAAGAATTGTGCCTTGTTTTTTCTATAAAATATGTCATAATTCTGTACTTTTGGGGCAAGTTATTAATCTTGACACTTGTTGATTGAGGGTAACAGTATTCATAGGGAACATATGATTATAGAGATTATTATAAAAGATAATTAGTTATACCTAAATCCCTCAAGATAAGGGCACTTATCACTTTTCAGTAGGTTTCTATCTTATAAGCATTTTTGCTATTATTTGGTTTTAGATTGTTTGCTTGGGCAAAGGTTGCCCAGGGATATTTTGGAAAGGTAAGAAGATATAGGTTGAACATTAATGTTGAATGAGAAGGACATGAAACAATTAACAGCTTTCATTACTTATTTCCTGAAGAGGCTTCTTTTTGGGGAATGAAAAGTATGAATCTTAAATAGCATATGCTCTGATAGCAGTATCTGTTTGGAAATTCAATTAATGTTTAAACATATGCACTTCTGCAATAGGGTAAAATTATTAGAAAATTTTTCATGGTGATTGTTTTCTCTGCACATTCATTTCCTTCTGTTTTCTGTATATATCGATTTTTTTTTTTTTTTTTTTTTTTTTTTTGCCTAGCTTAATAAATATTTGTTGATTGATCCAAGGCTGCAGTTTGAAGGAGTGATTAGAGAAAGTCTTATTCCCTTTATATGTATACACATTTTTGTATGTATTTAATCTTGGGATGTGTTTATTAAAAAATCAGTCTAAAAATAATGAGGCTGTTTATACTACTTCTATTTGTATGTAAATGAATTCTAGTAAACATTTCTGTGCCAGGCACTCTACATGCTGTAGCAGTGGGTAGTGGGAATATGGAATTTGGATTTTAAAGGTTATCAGTTGAACCACCTATCAGATGTTAAATTCTGTTCCAGAACATCTCTGTAATGGATTATTGACCCTATATTTGAGAATTTCTCCTTTAGGGGGGATCCCCTTCTTATCAAGGTATGCTGTTTATGTTTTTTTTTTTTTAAAGATTTTTTCTTTATTTATCTGACAGAGATCACAAGTAGGCAGAGAGGCAGGCAGAGAGAGAGGAGGAAGCAGGCTCCCTGCAGTGCAGAGAGCCCGATGTGGGGCTCGATCCCAGGACCCTGGGATCATGACCTGAGCCGAAGGCAGAGGCTTAACCCACTGAGCCACCCAGGTGCCCCTGCTGTTTATGTTTTAATTAAAATTATCCACAATGACCAAAAATTGGCCTCTATCTATATTGTTTCTTTTTCTTTTCTTTGGAGAGCTTATGTAACACATCTAATCCTTGTTCTAATAAAAACTCTTATTCCATCATGTTCCAATGAATGTCTCTTCTCCAGAATGAACCTCCCCAATTTCTTCAGCTATTTGTGATCTAAGGTGGGATCAAGAGCCTTAGGTCCATCATAGACACTCTCTTTCAAACATGTTTCCATTTGTTGATAAGCCTCTTGAATTAGAATGTCTGCCCTGAATACATTCTCCCGAAGGATCAGAATAACGTAGAATACACTGCCCTAGGTTCTATAAAGTGTTTTTTGGAAACTATGCCATGAAAGTGGTTAGTAAAAATCATTTTTGGGGCACCTGGGTGGCTCAGTGGGTTAAGCCTCTGCCTTCGGCTCGGGTCATGATCTCAGAGTCCTGGGATCGAGCCCCGCATCGGGCTCTCTGCTCAGTAGGGAGCCTGCTTCCTCTCTCTCTGCCTGCCTCTCTGCCTGCTTGTGATCTCTCTCTCTGTCAAATAAGTAAATAAAATATTTTAAAAAAAAAAAAAAAAAAAAAAAAAAAAAAAAAAAAAAAAAAAAAAAAAAATCATTTTTGGAATTGCATCCAGCACAACAGAGCAGGAAATAAAAATAACTTGTATAACTGTTGGAAATGACAAGAAAGCCATCATTGTATACAGACAATTTGATTGTGTATCTAGAAAGTTCAAGGAAAAGAATAAAAAATTTTATTTTGTAATTTATCCTTATGTTGCAAAATAAGCATTTAAAGATCGATAGTTTCCCTAAATACAATTAATAACTGTATAGAAAATATAATTGAAAAGTACTCCACTGACAAAAGGTCCCCCCATATATAAAAACTCAGAAATGATCTTTTAAAAAGTTTGTAAAGTATATAATGAAGAAAAATGTAGCATTTTATGGAGATGGAAAACTTGAGAAAATGGAGATTACGATCCCAGTAAGAAGATTATATATTTTGAAGAAGTCTTAAATTATTTCAAATTTATAGGTTTAATGGAAGCTCAATTGAAATCTCTATGGGACTTAAAAAAACAAAACAAAACTGATGAACCCATTCTAAAGATCATCTGGAGACAATAGTTTTGAAGTATGTGAAAGCAGAGTATTTATTGGGTTCTTGCCTTATTAAATTTTTCAGTATAGTCTGAAGCTCTGAAAGTGAAAACAGTGAACATTGGCAAATTTGCAGATGGGAAGTTACAATTCCTAGAAGAAACACAAATGGCAAAAAAAAATGTGAAAAAAGCCCAGTATCACTAGTAATTTCACAAATTATAATACTGAAATACTTTTTTCTTTTTTTTTTTTTTGGAGGGGCCCAATAAATTAACAAAGGTTTTGATAAATGAATAAAATTAATGTAAAACAACAATTGTTTATTGACATATATCAACTGACAATACTTATTGATTGATAGGTTTCTTTTTGATAAGCAATTTAAAAGCAAGTAGTAGGGATATTTAAAAAAATTTTTTTTTTAAGATTTATTTATTTATTTGACAGAGAGAGATCACAAGTAGGCAGAGAAGCAGGCAGAGAGAGAGAGGAGGAAGCAGGCTCCCTGCTGAGCAGAGAGCCCGATGCAAGACTCGATCCCAGGACCCTGAGATCATGACCTGAGCCGAAGGCAGCGGCTTAACCCACTGAGCCACCCAGGCGCCCTATTTTAAAATTTTTTAACTGTAGACTTTTAAGTTCTATTTTTAAACTCTACCTAATAAAGTAATTACATTTCAAGTTTTTTATATTTTATATTTTTATTTTATAAAAGGATGCTCTTTGCACACTAATAGGAAAACCTTGGAAATATCTAAATGTTCAAAAAAGAAGAATCAATAAATAAAATATGGAATAGACATAATACAGAATAGTATTCTGAACCTGAAAACACTGAGTAAAAAAGTAATATATCCAACTGTATATAGACTAAAATCAAAACCATGTGAAATGGATTGGAAACACCCCAAAAGGAAAACAATTCCTATTTCTGGGAAGATTTTGGATGATTTTTATTTATCCCTGTATGCTATCTGAATTAAAAAAAAAATATATATATATATAGTTACTGTAAGACTTCCATAAGGAAAAAATTAAGAAATGGAAAGAAAGTAGGTAATATGAAAGAAATTTAATAAAATGAACTAACATCACATTTTCTTGGGATTTCTTTTTAACTTGTGATTAAGCCAAATGGTTGTGAGAACTGGAAATTTTTTTCTTTCCCAAACTAGTTTTTTTTTTTTTTAAGATTTTATTTATTTATTTGACAGACAGAGATCACAAGTAGGCAGAGAGGCAGGCAGAAGAGAAAAGGAGGAAGCAGGCTCCCTGCAGAGCAGAGAGCCGGATGTGGGACTCAATCCCAGGACCCTGAGATTATGACCCGAGTCGAAGGCAGAGGCTTTAACCCACTGAGCCACACAGGCGCCCCTAGTTTTGGTTTTTAATAGTTGTCAGTGATTTTGAAATTTGATGTATGAGTGAAAGCTATTTAGAATTGGTATATTTTTATGTAAATGCTAGGACTATAGGACTATATATAGGACTATAGGACTATAACTATATGTGATTTATTTTCAAGTAATAATCCAGGCAATAAATTGGCTTGGGGATCCAGTCTGAAGAATGGCAGAGCAGGAGATTGTTGATGTGTGGAAGGACTATGACCACTGCCACCATGACTCCTTGATGGGGCTTTTGCTCTTTCTCTTGAGCCAACAAAATCAAGACTCTGGGTCTTTTTTCTAGAGCAGGAATCCATCAATATCACCTGGCAGTACTTGCTAAAGTGCAGGTCTAGGGTTTAACCCTGCACCTGTTGCACACTCTCCTGCAGTAGACTTGGTAAATTATGTTATAAGAAGCTTCCTGGGAGCAATTACAAAGCTTCTGGTAGCACATTTAAGAAGAAAAAGAAACAGATTAAATTAAGGTTAATATATTTTATTGAACACAATAGATCTAGAATAGTTACATTTCAAATGCAAATAAATATTAAAATTGCTAGTGAGATTTTTTACATGATTAATGCTCTTGCTAAGTCTTTTTTTTTTTTTAAAGATTTTATTTATTTATTTGACAGAGAGAAATCACAAGTAGATGGAGAGGCAGGCAGAGAGAGAGAGAGGGAAGCAGGCTCCCTGCTGAGCAGAGAGCCCGATACGGGACTCGATCCCAGGACCCTGAGATCATGACCTGAGCCGAAGGCAGCAGCTTAACCCACTGAGCCACCCAGGCGCCCACTCTTGCTAAGTCTTTAAAAATCCAGTGTACATTTTACACTTACAGCCCATCATAATTCAGACACTAAATTTTCATTGGAAATACTTGGTTTGTGTTCAGATTTATAAAGTTATTTGAAAAAGTGGATTTGCACACCTGAGTAAGTTCAGACATACTTAAATGCACTTGGTATTAGTCTGTCTTCTGCACAGTAGCCTCCAGTCATCCTCCAGAGCAGTGGGAGTAAAGGGCAAATTCCTATAGTGATGCTCAAAGTCTTAGCCCTCTGGTTTTTGGTTCTGCTCTCATTTCATCTGCCACTCCCCTTGCTCCAACACTCCATTCCACCCCAGTCACATGGGCCTTCTATGTTCCCTAAACACTCCAGACACATTTTTGCCTTAGGACCCTGGTCTTAGCTGTCCCTGGGATTGATCTCCCCAGATTTCCACGTAGTGAATTCCCTCATCTTCTACATCAGCTGATAAACCACTCCCCTCCAGCATGAGTCCACATGGTGGGAATGCAGTAGATCTTTGGCTTTTCCTACATCTAAGGAAAAAGTTTAAGAAAGCAGATGAGCTGCATTAGGATGTCTATTTTCCAGACAACAGAGTTGGTACTGCCTTCGATCCTCCTTGAATAAATGACGACCCAGCCTGTCTTTTTTCTGGACATAAAATCATGCCTTGCTAGAATATGGTGTGTAGGGCTGATGTGGCTTCCTTAATGTGTCAGAACCTTCAGTTTTAGTCAGTGATAGAGGATGAGCAAGGTCAGATTAGAACTCTGGGATTTAACTGCATCATTACCACTAGACCACACGTCCTAGGTAGAAACACCTGATTGCCTTCCCCTCTAAAACATAAGAGAAAAATGTCACTTACGTGAAATCTTACGTCTTGCTTTCAGGCAGGCATACATCCTGCTGTTTTAAATTATTTAAACAGCTGCTGAGAAATTTGACTTTTGCACGATCTGCTGAGAATTCACTCTGACCTTGAACTTGATATGTAGCCATTGTCAGAGTGATTTCCCAGGTGACCGGAAGCATCTGGTGTTGCAATGAGCCCAGACTCAGGAGCCTATTTGACAGTCTGCCATCTCGCCATTGTTTTGACATTTGAGTACCACACAGTGCCAGAGCAGCCATGTGGAAAGGAAGGAGGAGATGAGAAGTTTTTGATGGGTACAGCATGCATGAAATGCTAAGTCTGTGAGAGGGATGTTTAAAGATGCCCTAGGTCAACTCACATGAAAGAGATTAGCTGCCTCTGTGCAACCTGATGTGAGATGATCTTGCATTGGCTGGCTTTGTGAGCATGAGGAGACTGCTGTGGAGACAGGCATGGGAAGGAACAACCAGCATCTGATAGGTGACTGCGGAACTCTGGTGAGTCTCTAATTGGCGAAAGAATTTCAGCATTTCCCTGAGACTGGCATGTGCGCAAAGAATTTGCACTGATATAATCGACGGGGAAGATCATGGGTCCTAAAGTCCTAACTTCTGCTCTGTCACTAATTCATTATTAAATCTTATTCACAAATTATGGGCATCGCAGAAATTATAAATCAAATGCCTTACACAGAGAGGCGGTAAAGTCAATGGATGAGGATGCCAAGTTCAGCAACTATTCACCTCCAGACATTTGTTGCCATGAAGGAATGCAGTGCTTTGGATTCCCCAAAAAGCTGAGAATCCAGATTTTATATGAGATCTCCACATTTTTAAAGCTAGACAACTAATTCAACTTTTCAATACTGTGCGGCCCCAACAAAACGTGCTAGAGAGAATGAGTAGATTGTCTCAGTTTTAAATGTGTGGAAACAGAGTCTTTCCTTTTTCTCACCAAGAAACTTAGGGTCAGAAAAGTAATACAGCTCTCCAAGATCAACTTGCGTTAATGAACGTTTGCTGAGTCCCAAGTTTATGCCTCCAGGCAAGATAACCTGTAAAGATCTTTACTGGATAAACTTTCACTGCAAGATCAAGCCACTCCTTTTTTTTCTGAGCTTGTATCTGTACCTGTAAACGAAACAGAAGTACAGTTATCTCCATGAATAACTGTGAAGAGTAAATGAATTTACAACAAGTACTTTGAAATGAGTCAATTTCAAATAAATGTAGTTGAATAACATCAAATGTTAAAATCGAATAGTGTTGGTTGGTCCTTCTTTTTGTTTTGCAGCATCAGCCCTGCAGGGAGAGGGCTTCTCAGGCGAGGAGGGGGATGGGAAGGCGGAGGAAGGGGTGGGGAAGAGAGCCTGGTCTGCTGCAAGGTTTGCAAGCTTTATATGTAAGCTTCATACTTGTGTCACCATCAACAAGTTATTCCTTTCTGCTGAGCCATTATATTTTTACTTTCTGAAAATCCTTCTTGTCACTTATGGGTCATTTGGGAAGAATCAACATCTTTTCTGCATTAAGTCTTTATTATGACATTTATTCAGATCTCCTTTTAAGTACTTCCATGGGGTTTCTTAGTTCGATCCATTGAAGTCTTGATTTGTTTTATTATGCAATACTTGCATTTTCATGTAGCTCTGAATGTTTTGTCATTTCTATTGTTATCATCACATGCATTCCATCAAAAAATATTTACTTCTTATCATGTGCCAAGCCCTGTGCAAAGTACTGGGCTTTTACTAAAACACAAGACAGACAAAAACTCCCTACCTGAGTGAAATTTATATTCTAATCAGATGGAGAGCAAAGAAGCACAATATATAGGAAAAATGTAAAGCATATGAGAAGGGGTGTAGCTATGGAGAAAAATAGAGCCAGGAGAAGGCACACAGAATGCCAGGTGAGGGCAGTGAGAGTTCGATTTTAAATTCATTTTAAAAGCTGAGCAGCTAGGAAAGGTGTCCCTGTGAAGGTGATCCGAGGAAGGGAGGGAGAACACTGATGAGGAAGCAGCGTGTCTGGCATAGTGAGTGGAAAGAACACAGGCAATGAGGCAACCATATTCTTGTCATGTGTGCTGGTGTCACAGAGCCCAGAGCCATCTGAACGGATAGGATATGGGAGAAAGTACTAGAAAGTCAGGCAGGTAAAGGGGTAAAGGGGGAGAGCAGGTGGCTTCAGATGATTTTTCCAAATGATAAATGTATGAAACCCAAATTATTGATGTATTTGGACTCAATTCTACTTAATTCTCTATTTGCAATTCTTTTCCCCTTGGCTTCCTTTTCTTCCTTTACCTCTGTCATCAGATGACTTCATAAAATCACCTTTATGTCGTACTATAGAAAGGAACACAGTCTCTGAAAGTGATAAAGTTCTAGAACATAGGTGAGGTTCGGTGGGGTGAGGGTCGGAGCCGATGACCAAAAAAGAATTCTTGAGACATCTTTGATGCAAAATGGTGGTCTGTTAGAGCACAGGGACAGGACCCATGGGCAGGAAGAGCTGCTGCCCCGGGGATGTGAGAAGTGGTCTATTATATACGAGTAAGAGTAAGTTCGGGAAGGGATTAGGGATGATGTAAGTCTTTAAGGAATTTTAGAAGCAAGGTTTCTAGGACCTTGAGGGGCTAGCTATTTCTGGGGAAAAGGTTATTACCAGTAATAAAATCTTCTTGTGAGACCCTTTAGATATATATCAGTGGGCCATATGCTTGGTAATGATTGTCGACACTATCTTGGAGGTTTAGAGGTAAAGTTTCCTAAGGGAATTGTTAAAGTAGACTTACTTTACTGGTTGGGGGTAGGGGGTTGTCAGGCTAAAATTGTCCTTTGCCTTTAGCAAAGCCTTAAGGTGGAGGTCACTCTGCCTGTTTTAAGGGCTTGTCAGTAGGTAAGGAAATTTAATAATTATTCTTCTGCCTCTGTGTCCCACATCAAAAGCACTCTCTGGCACTGAGTTCTGGCTTTCCCACTTTTTAGCAATACGACCTCGGGTCTGTCACTTCTCTGTACCCTTGGCTGCCTATCGGAGAGAAATGCTGACTAAGACGGGTCCTCTCACGGCAGGTTGTAAGGATGGCATGGAGCCCTTCAGCAGTGGCTAGTATACAGAAAGTCCTCAAAATGTGTGTTATTCTGCTGCTGGTTTGAAAGCTCTGTACTGATTATATTTTACACTGTCAATTTTTAAAGACATATTTTTTAATAATGTGAAAAGTTATTTGATATTACTTCCTAATCTTGGCCACCACAAAACCTAACATTCTTTACCTTCCCCTTAAACATTTCTTATTTGTGATTGTTATTTAGAATGTGTTTTTTAAAAACATGCTTTTTTTTTTTTTTTGCCGTCATCAGATTACTAAATTTAACAATATATTGTGACTTTTCTGGACTTGTTCTGTGTTTTCCTTGGATTCCTCTCTCTTCTTGATTTAGTGTATTTTTTTTTTACCAGTTTTTTTTTTTTTTTAAATGAGGGTCTTTGGGCATCTGAACTATGCTTTTATAACTAGATAGGCTTTTATTTTGTTCTAACTTGTGAATAAGGGTTTACTGGGATATAAAATTTCACAATACTGGTAAGGATTCCTGAAAGTTCTTGAACCTCATTGGACATCATCACTTTTTTTTTTTTTTTAAACACTGTCTATCAACTACAAGATCACAAAATTGTTCTGAGCACTACAGCACTCTCAGGCAGGTGAGAGGATTTCAGTACCCGGGATCTCTCCAGTTTGTTCCCACTTTGTTTCTATGTTGGTCATTACTGATGGAATCAGATAGTGTAAACATTGTAGCTTGGATAACATCCTTCATCTGTGAAGGAATATGAGCAAGATTTGTTCTCTGTGTGATTCAACTTTTATTTCTCCAGTAACATTGCACTTTTGAAGGTACCTGTATTTGTATGGACTCTACATAAAAGGAATTTATTTGTTCAGAAGAAAAAATTGTATTTTGAATACACCTTTTGGTTGCTTTTTGGCTTCTGCTGCTAGTAAATTTGTGGTAAATTTAATTCTGGAAGCAATTTTTCTATTCATCAGAGTATGATTTTATCACTATTTATCTTGTTCATGATTCATAGTGACTTCTGGTCTGTTCACATGTCTGCTGTTAAGAGTAAATAAAATAACCAGGCCCCTGCTTACCTCTCATTGTCCATCTTCATGTGACCCTTCTCTCACTGCCACATTCACACCACCTGCACCTTTATAGATGTCCAAAGGTCCTCTTCTCTTAGAGAGTCTTGACACATCTTGCTGGTTTTGATCTGAAAACTCCCTTCTACATCTTCTTCTGAAACCTATTTATCCTTCAGGTCCCACCTTAAGTATGTCTTCCTTGCAGATACTTATTTGGAATCCCCTGACCAGCTTAGAGACCGCAACACATTCTCTCAGGGAACTCCATATACTTCCCTGGTAGCTTTTGTCAAAATAGTAAGAAAAAAAATTGTTCCTTGTATATCTGCCTCCGCCTTTGTATTTTAGGCCCCATGAAGACAGGGACTATCTTGTTCCCACAGCATCCCCAGTACTTGACTGTGCCCATCTTGTGCTTCCCAGAAGCAGATGTCAAGAAGGGTTAGACATACAGGAGATTTCTTAGGGGAAGTGTTGTGAAAGCTAAAGGGGAAAGAGGGCAGAAACCAACAGGGAGAGTCAGGGAGAGGGGGAAGGAAGGGTTGAATAAGAAGTGTGTCTGACTTCAGCATGACATTGAGAAAATCTGGGCCAGGTCCGTGTGGAGTCTGCAAGCAAAAGCTGCTCCTTAGAGAAAGCCCGTGTTGGGCAAAAATCTCCAGCATGGGTCACCCTCCACCCCCCGCCGCTGCCGGGCTCAGCATGGACCCGGAAGAGTTCAGAGACGTGGGGCTTGGACATGTTTGTCACAGCAGATCTGGAGCTGTGACAGCTGAGCTGCGAATGCCAGGCAATAATGCTCCCACAAAAGGTCCTCTTGAGGGAGTTCTGGGTGGGTCTTCCCACGGGTCCCAGGCTCGTGTGGTTTCTGGAATGGATCGAATGGGCTCCCCAGAATCAATGTCTACGTCTCGGTGCCTGGACCCTGTGAATGTGATCTTATTTGGAAAAAGGGTCTTTGCTGATACAATTAAGATAATGAAGGATCCCGAGATGAGATCCATAGCTGCATGGAGGCTGCATGGGACAGTCTAGACCCAGAACCTATCCACCGTCCTGGGAGATCCTTCAACAGTACAACTCCTGATTATGCTGTTTATCACAAGCAATGTGATAAGTGTGTCTGTGTGTGTGCATGTGTGTACACCCTCACACACACAACACCTAAAATCTTACAGAAGGACTATCTGAAAAATGCACACTTCCTGCACCCAGCAGCAGGCCTCAGTGTGGGTCAGATCCTTTCTCGAGACCTGTTTGGTGCTCTTCCTCTCTCTTACTCCTTTTATTTCCTCAAAATTTTGCTGGAAGAGCAAACAGTTCAATAAAAAAAGAAGTATCTCCCACTGACTTGTATTCCCTAACTGATTTCAGTGCCTTTTATTTTTGAAGAGAACTTTCTCTAGACAATAATTCTTAGTTTAGGCTGCCTCTGTGTGTCTGTGGACTCGTATTTCCAAGCTCTCTCTCTTCTCCAAACGTTATTGTCTGAGGAACTGCCGTGACCCAGAGGGACTGTCCCATTTGGTTTTTCAGGTGTGCTGGGCTAGAAAAATCCTGGAAACAGTCCGTGAGCATTGATATGCTTCCTTATCGTCACCTGATGGTGATCATATGAACATCCACACTCACGTACAGCTCTGTGAGATGATTCACAAGGAGTCGGCAGAGCGCTCCGTCTTTCCAGGAGGCCATGACTCACAAGTTCTATCCCTGAGAGGAATAAAGTTACGCAAATAACAAAAAAAGTTACCCATTTAGAAACATATCTGCTTTGGGAAGCCAATTTGCTAGAAATGTGTCTGGGGTTATATTGCTTATCTTGTTTTACAGATGAAAAGAAATCTGTGTCTTGTGGTTTTGCTGAACCTTGGCTACTATTAATTATCAATGAGATGGGACTTTGAAAAATTTCTGATTTCATTTAGTGTCTTGCATAGCATGATGCTCCTAATCCTAACAGTGTTAAACAGACTACAATGTCTGCATCAGGGCCTCCTTACTTTTGAAAAGGCATTCCTTCTTTCTTCCAAATGGTCACATTCCATTGGCTCATATTGCAGAATATTACAAAGCTGTTGTCTAGGACGAGCTTCTGAAAATAGAAGCTCTAAGGAGGATAGTTGTTACCTAGGCAGTATGTGTCTTCTCTCAGTCCTGGGAGGTTGTTGCTTCAGTCGCCTCTATGGTGCCAACCTTTTGCTTATTAACATTTTTTTAAAGGAAAGATTGAAGCTCTTCTGTTAATCTAGATCCCCTTTGGGTATTTTCATTATGCTTCTCATTAGCCAGCATCTTGGACAGGAGTACAGAGAATTAGGTTTGGAATGAAGGACAAGAAATAAATAGGGAAGGAAGAAGCCAACTTTGTAATGACTTTTGGTAGACGGTCAGCATTCTGAAACTAAAAAAAAAAAAAAGTAATCAATTATCAGAGTTGCTGTGTTTGGACACTTCTTATTCTGTGTGCTTCATCCGTTTATTGTGTTGATTCTTCTTTATAATTAAGTTTTTTTTTGTTGTTGTTTTTTGTTTTATTTGACAGAGAGAGACACAGCAAGAGAAGGAACACAAGCAGGGATTGTGGGAGAGGGTGAAGCAGGCTTCCCACTGAGCAGGGCTTCCCCGCCCCAACCACGCGGGGCTCAATCCCAGGACCCTGAGATCATGACCCAAGCTGAAGGCAGATGCTTAATGTTGGAGCCATCCAGGGACCCATATTGTGTTGATTCTTTAGCTCTTAGTTCTTTACAATTACTCACCACACAAGTAAGCCCCACTAAGATGAAACTACAGCACTTTATAAGATGTTTATGTTGTAAGAAACAGCAACATTCCCGGAGGTATTAATTCTGTTTTAATTCTTGTAGTACATGAATAGTTACAGAGGATTTTCCCATTCACTGCCCTACTTGGTTCTAAGAGCAATCCTGTCTTATGGAGCGCTATCTCGTGCCGTGATGGATAGTGTGTTAGCTTTGCAGAGAAATGGCCCTGAGTTGTAATTCCATCTCTGTCACTTTCTAGATGTAGGACTCATATGGTCTGAATGTTTGTGTCCCTTCATAATCCATTATGTTGAAGACCTAACCCCTCAGTGTGGTTATAGTAGGAAATGGAGCCTCTAAGGAAGTAGCTGATTGTGGTCATAAGGATGGTCTTTGATCTGATAGGATGAATGTCCTTATGAGATGAAACACTAGAGAGATTTCTTTCTCTCCCTCTCTCTCATTCTTTCTGTCTCTCTGACATCTTGCTCCCTCTCCATGCATACAAAGGAAGGCCATTTGAGGACATACCAAAAAGGTGGCTGTCTAAAAGCCAGGAAGAGAGCTCTCACTAGAAATCAAATTTTCTGGCACCTTGAAATCACGGACTTCCAGCTTCCAGAACTGTGAGAAAATTAATTTCTGTTGTGTAGGCTACTTAGCCTCTGGCATTTTGTTATGGCAGCTTAAGCTGATTCATACAAGGATCTTGGATGCATTCACAAATATCTGAGTCACTTCTGTATCATAGAGACCTGGAGTTTCAGGTCATGGTATCTCAGAGTCATTTATTCAGTGTTCTGTTTAATGATCAACTCCTCAGAAAGGCTTTTATTACCTAAGACAGTGGCCACTATCACACTCTACCTCCCACCTTGGTTTTTTTTTTTTTTTCCTCCTGAGACCATCTCTACTTGACATCATATTCATTTGTTTATTTCTTTATGCATGTGTACCTCTCTCACCAGAATATAGGCATTATGAAAGGAGGCTCTTGGTCTGCTTTGATTTTTACTGTATCTTTATAACCTAGAAGAGTGCCGGACACATAGTAGTAGCCAATAAATACTTGTTAAATACATAGGTTTCTGGAGGCAATTAATGGAATGCATATGTTTTGAATCTTAGAGGGTATCTTTCTCATAGTAAGTCCTCAATGATGGTAACCATGATTAAAAGGATGGCATATGAACACAAATTTTACTCTGCCATTTTATCAAAAGTCATTTTCTTAATTCCTCCCTATATGCTAGTCACTAATCTAGGACATGCAAACAAGTTCAAGGTTATACAATTAATTAGAGGCTGATAAAATCTTGATCATTTGGGAGTACCCAAATATTTTGGAGGTTAGATCTAATCTTACCAGTAATAATTTGTCCATTTAGGGGCACCTGGGTGGCTCAGTGGTTAAGCCTCTACCTTTGGCTCAGGTCATGATCTCAGGGACTTGGGATCAAGTCCCACATCAGGCTCTCTGCTCAGCAGGGAGCCTGCTTCCCCCTCTTTCTCTGCCTGCCTCTCTGACTACTTGTGATCTCTGTAAAATAATAAATAAATAAAATCTTAAAAAAAGTAATTTGTCCATTTACCTCTACCATTTAAGTTGAAAATATAGCTAAATTATTTTATTTTGCTACTAGTTCCCATCCGTGAAATGAAAGAACAGGCAGAAAGGAATTTCAAGTCAAATAAAAAACTATTTTGTATGTATTGAAAGGTTTGTGGTTGTTACAACAACGTAATTATGTGGTTAACAGGAAGATGAGAGATGACACAATAGAAAGATATACTTTGAAAAAATAAGCATGTGAAAATTTATTGAGGTGGCTACACTACAGAGAATGTTGACGTCCCCCCAAAAGAAGTAACAGTTTCTCGGTTTTCTAAGATCCACAAAAACATAGAACTACTCACAGACCTGCTAGGGTACCTTACCTTTTCAAAAACTCTGGCTACAAGTCCCTCTGTTCATGAGGAGTGAATAATGAATGTACACTACTGCAGTAGATTCTTGGGTGTACTTTGATTAGGTGAATCAAAGACCCATTTTCTAGGCCAATGAGAGAACAGTTTGGAAACATTGGGAATTGATCCAGGAGTCTCACATCTGTCCAGTAAGAGGTCCCAAAGAAGTCAAAGCAACTATGGGAGATTAAATATGCCCACAAATTCTTTCCAGCTCCTCTCATTGATATAGGGAGTCTGCTTCCCTAGTCTTGAATCTAGGTAGTTCTTGACACTTGCTTTGACCAATAGAAAATGATGGAGGTGCTGTGTGACTTCATTTAGACTCTAGGATCCCCTGAAGTTTCCATGTGTGTCTTCTTAGAATGCTGCATTGAGTCTCCCATGGTATGAAGAAGCCCAGATGGAGAGAGTGTTCCAGTTGAGCCCAGCCCGGGCTGACTCGCCAGCTGAAAGCAACAGCATGAGTGACCTCAGGTAAGGCCAACAAAAGAACCACTCAATTAGTCCACAGAATTATGAGAAATAATGAAGTGCTTTAAGTCTTGAAGTTTCGACATGGTTTGTTATGTTGTGACAGATAACTAATAGAACAACAATAGAGATTAGAAAAAGAGGAGAAAATATATCTGAAGAAAATATATCTGACATGCTGAAGAATGGCACATCTTCTTGAGTGCTGAACAGGATGAATTTTTTAAAAAGACTCATATCTGGATAGATCTTAATGTGTCTACTATCAAAATCTCTAAGATGAAAAGAAAACTCTTTAAGTGTCCAGAGCAGAAAACAAATGGACAAAAACAATTCCTGCTCCCAAAATATTTGTCATTGGCAGCACTTGGACACTAGAATAAAAGGAGACATAAATATCAAAGTCTTGAATTAGAATATTTTTGATCCTAGAATTCCATACCCAGCCCAACAACATTTAAGTGTAAGAGCAAGAGGAAGAAAATTTAAGACCTGCTAGAACCCAGAAAGTTTACCAGCCACATACATTCTCTGAAAGATTTACTCAAGGATATATTACAGCAAACTGAAAAATGAATCAAAGAAAGAGTAAGATCTGATATATAAGAAATTGACAGGTAAACAAAATCAGTAAAACACAGAATTAATCTTTGATGCATAATATGGAAAGCAATTCATAGTAACCTATCTGGAACTAAAGTCCCATAATTTATGACCTGATGTATTGTGGAATTGGTAAAATGATTGAGTGTTAAGTTTCTTTTCCTCTTTAGGAAAATATGTAAATATTGATTTATTTCATGTAACTATAGAAGAATATAGATTTTAATAGTTCTGTCAAGAATGTAAAGGCAGGGGGCACCTGGGTGGCTTTGTGGGTTAAAGCCTCTGCCTTCAGCTCAGGTCATGAGTCCTGGGATCAAGCCCCGCATCAGGCTCTCTGCTCAGCAGGGAGCATGCTTCCTCTTCTCTCTCTCTCTCTCTCTCTGCCTGCCTCTTTGCCTACTTGTGATCTCTGTCTGTCAAACAAATAAATAAAAATCTTAAAAAAAAAGGAATTATTAAAAAAATGTAAAGGCAGTACTGAAAAAAGAGAAAGAGTATGTATAGGGTTCTAAACCACTAGAGAAAAAAATTTACAGTACCACCAAAAAACCACACTTGCTAGTTAATAGAAAAAAAAAAACAACTAAAAGAATACTTCTAAACATATCAATATTGCCCTAATTATGGATGGATAAATTTCACACAGATGCTTGGGTTGGGGATTATGTGTGGGATTGTACTATCTAGCTCAGTGTTGGCTACAATGGAAAGATTTAAAAGACACAGACAATCTAACAATAGAGAAAAAGAACATGATATGCTGGGTCTTCAAATTCAGCATAGCAGACAGAATGTGTATGTTTTTCTCTACCTCCTCTCACAGGTTCATTAAAGAGAAAGGAAAGGAAGGCATGACCCTACAAGGACAAAGAGACAATAACAATTTTCTGAAACTAGAAATCAGAGAGAAAAGTGGTAATTGACCTGGCCAACCAGAGAGAGAGGGCATGGGAGCCTGGGTAAAATCTCTGAAAGGATGAATCATCATGAAAACCCTGAGAATTTGGTGTTAGGTACCTATAAATGTGCAGATATCTGAAAGGCCAAAGGAAGGAGAATGGTTAAAACAATTGGGTTCCTAGGTGCCCTCCTTGTGCTACATATCCAGTTGATTTCCCGCATGTTAATTTAACATTGGAGATTTATTCTTAGGTGAGAATGAACCGAAGGGACTCTGAACTGGGCACACCAAGTTCAAAGTGTGAATACCATACTGAAAGAGGAGGATTAAGTGAGCATTACCATTTTCACCATCATCCAATGGTGAAAATTCTAGTGTAAGGGCCTATTTAGCCAGAGCGATTCTATCCCGTTAAACAATGACTTTGAATGACTTTGCTGTTTATACAGTAAAACTTAAACTGTCCCTGTCCCCACCACCCCCAGGGGACTTACTTAAAAGCAAGTCCCAGAAACCATTCCCAGGTAACAAAGCCCAAATACAAGGGTGGATCAGGCCAGGTGGAGGTATCCAACAGTGGGGGCGCATACTGTCTCCCTAGCTACCAAGGAGTATGGGCCCCACCCTTTGGGAGCCTTTTGGGTGCCAATTCTGACCAAGGTGATAGGCTAGTTCAAATACCTATTATAGGGTAAATTGTAATTCAATTGATTCAATTGGTCACTTTTGTGTGACCTAGCATGATTGTGCAGCTTTCTCTGTGTGTTACAATCTCATTGGCCACCTGTGCATGGCCAGGCCCAACCACATGGCCTTTGCCCTTAAAAGCTAGTCTGTAAGGCAGAGAGAGGTCACCTCTTTGCAAGAGATGGCCCTGGCCGGTCGGTTTGATTCTTGATGCTTGGTGCAAAATAAAGCTTTGCTTGACCTTCGCTTTGTATCAGTCTCGCTCCTTTGACCATGGACCCAACACTAGAACCTTTTAAAAAGATGCTTGTAACTATTAGTTAATTTTCTCTGGTTTCTGGGACATTGATCAGCCCAAGATCTATAGACATTGTCAGTTGATGGTTTTACCCATGGAGAGGTAATTTCTCTTTTCTCACTCCATCCCCCAATCTCATATACACTGAGTTTATGTCAGCTTGTAGTAGTACCTCACTTTGCATATGAATGGGTAGTAAAAAATAACAATCAGGAGAATTATCTATCAAGAAAGACGGAGGTCAAACAAACCAATGGAATAAAGGTCCTTGTAGGAAATAGAGACAAGTAGAGGGAAAAGAAAATTTAATTAACTGTAATTAACATTCCCGGAAAATATGTGAAGAATAGCATTCATGAAAAAAACCAAAATATATATATATAAAGAGAACATTTAGAAAAATAAGAAACCTCTGAAAATTAAAAATAAAATAGTGGCGATTATGAGTCATGGTCTCTGAAGATAGTAAATATGGACAAAAGGAGTGATCTCTATCCCTTATCCCAAAGAATTCACCATATAGAAATGAAAAAACAGTTATGTCTTAAAAAAAATTAAAATGAAATTAGGACCGTTAGAAATGAAGATTTGTGGGGTTTGACTAGAACAATCTTCAGAGGAAAATATCTATAAATGTATTTATTTTTCCTTCTTGGCTCACATATAAACTACATTTCCCAGCTTCCCCTTTAGTTAGGCGGAACCACGTGATTGAGTCCTGGCCAGTAGAATATGGGAAGAAATAATTATGCTCCTTACACACCGGACCTCTGACAAAACTTGTTCTCTAAGACTTCCTTATTCCTTTTCTCTCTCTTTTCTCATAAGTCAGCCAGATGGAAGGATTCAGTGGAGGCAAGTAGTGAGTGTCAGTACACATTACCCCTTGCTGCTGAGACTGTTCTGGTTTTCCGACTGGTGACAGTAGTGTGTGTGTAGGGGGCAGGATATTTATCCCTGTGATGAGGAAACTGAAGGCTGGCTGAGCACAAAGCAAAAGACTGATACCCTGCAACCTTCCCCTATCCCCACTCCTGGGTGGGACATATGTGACATTCTTTGGGAATACCTTACTAGAGGGAAAAACCTTGACAATGGCAAAGCCTCAAGGCCTCCTATATAGCATATGAAAGTTCTTTTGAAACCTCCCTTTTTCTTTAACTCTCCCAACTCCATAGTATATAACCTGCCTCCACTCACAGCCCTGGGGCAGCAGCTCTTTCTGCCCACAGGTCCTGTCCCCGTGCTTTACTAAACCATCATTTTGCACCAAAGATGTCTCAGGAATTCTTTCTTGGTCATTGGCTCAGGACTCCACCCCACTGAACCTCACCTATATTCTAAAACTCCATCACCTGGTTCTTCAGTGCTCTTAATTCCAGGCTGGCAGAATCCCTAGAAGCTTAGTATAAAGGGAACAAGTTACTGAAGTTCTTCACTCAATGGCGCGGTAGTGATGGAACAGAAGGTTGACTGAGGACAAAGCAAAAGCTGACACCTTGCAACCCCCCCCCCCGCACTCCTGGGTGGGACATATGTGACGTTTTTTTAGGAATCTCCCAACTATTCTTAATAACTTGCTAAAAAGCAGAACGACCTTGGAGATGGCAAGGCCTCTGGTATTCGGTATCTTGTAGGTCCTCTTTAGCATATGAAAGTTCTTTTGAAACCTCCCTTTTCCTTACCCCCCCCCCGCCCCCCATGGTACATAACCTGTCACCCCTCACAGCCCCGGGGCAGCCCCTCTTTCTGCCCATAGGTCCTGTCCCCATACTTGAATAAACCACCGTTTTGCACCAAAGGTGTCTCAAGAATTCTTTCTTGGTCATTGGCTCCAGACCTCACTCCACCGAGCTTGGAAAGGTATCTCTATCACAAGCTAAGATGCTCTGTGTGTCATTCTTTTTGAGAGTTTGAAGCAATTCATTTATTCCCTCGTCTGTTCATTTTCATTTTGGGAAATAACTTTTTAAGCATCTACCTATCGAATGTACTATGCTGGGCATGGAGACAGACAGGTTTCATGCTTGAATAAGAGAGACAACTAAATAAATATAGACAATAAAAAACATAAATTGTACTTAGCATTATGGTTAGTGGTTGTGTTAATCAGTATTAGGAAGAAGCCATGCTTCTTTAAGGAGACTTTTCTTTGAGGATGGTCAGGGAAGATCTCTCACAGCACAAAGGGTGAGAACGTGAGAACCCTACAAAAAAACTGCCAGATGGATGACTCGGGCTTTCATTTGGAGTCTTTTAAGTTTTAAAAAGGTCTTTTGGGCTTTGATGGAAAATAGATTAGAGCAGATATTAAGTAACTGGTAATGAATGTGAAGAGACAGGATGATTTATGAGAAAATATTTTTGTGATCTATTAACATGTAATGTCATATAAGGAATTTCTCCTACCCAGGATATTTTAGTAAAATAATTTTCAATCCCAAGCTTGCCAACAATGATCTTGTTATGACATGTTTGGAAGGGTCTTGCTTTTGGAGTGACAATTTTATTTTCAAGAAATACTATGTACTGTGTCTGATTATTTTTAAGTGGCAAGATATCCTTGGGTTTATCTGAGGATGAACTGTCTCACTGAATTTTGTGATTTGTGTGTGATTTGAAGAAAAAATTTTATTTCAGTGAGGAGACTAAATGAACTATTTTTGTTCTCTTACTAGTTTACGTTAGAGACTGTTCAAAATAGACTGTGCTATTTTGACTACTGCCATTGTATTAGAACAAAGAGCATTCTTTGTTCCTTATACTATTAGGGCATGTTTGGTAAAGAAAGGAATGAATAGTAATTTTCTCTGAATATATTTAAAAAAATAAATAGAAGGTACTTTGCCAATAAAGAGAGAACTAAGAATACCTGCTTAAGAAAATGGCTCATGTCCCAAAAATGGACCCTGTGGCTGATTCTTCTATAAGCACGGAAAATACTTTGGATTGGACACAAGTTTTTGACTATTTAACTCCAGATGGAATCTCTGTGAGGTCATTGGTATGTGGTTTTATGCAGTCTGGCTGGGTTGGGACGTCTTGAAATAGGGATCCTATGCCCCTTCTTTTCCCAACTACACTGCCATTATGGTGGCCTGAGGTGGACCTCTTATGATAGTAGTAATTCTCATGACAGCTCATGGAAAAGGGTTCACAGGGCAGAGGAGCCATTTGACTATGGGACTTTTAGGTACAATGATGGGCAGGGGTGAGTAGTTCTCTTTTGATCTTGCCAGAATTACAACTCACTGAAAATGTGATTGGATTTTACTTCACTCTGGTCTAGTTTTTACATGAGAACTGTATTAGATCTGGTTCAGTGGGTTTTATGATAGATTTGGTTTAATGAGTACAGAAACATATAGGTTGAAGTTAACAATAAAAATATATAGTCTTTGATGGCATTCATGATTTTGTTAAAAAATATTTTCCATCAAGTATTTAAGAGTTTATTCTTGCTTATGTTCAATTCAAATTCTTGGTTTCTGGAGGTGCTTATAATTAAGCAAATGGCCATCTGTTTTTGTTTGTTTTTAGACAGCCATTCATCCACTGAAGCATTTTTGAGGCTGTCTCTAGCTCTAGGCTCTTGGGAATGAAGCAGGAAAACATGTTAACCTTGTTCAGGGACCTGGCCCTCCTCTATGATTTCTATGATTCTAGAGAATAGCAATGTTTCAGAAGGTGGGCTTTAAAAAAAGTATCAGGGAAAAAAAAGTATCAGAACTAAAGGACACGAGTAAGTGTCCTTTTGTTTTATTCCATTGAAGTTTCTGTATTTATATTGCTATTGCCATTTTTTTCTGACTTTCATTCAAATTAAATAGTCCATCAAGAAATTTTTTTTGGTTAATATTTGGAGGTCCTCTGTTCTTTTTTGTGTTCTTGACAGAAAAGTTTTATGCTGGGTTTTCAGACTTGCTTTTTTTTATGTCACTCAGGTAATGATTAATCTGAAAGGCAATGGTTTGGGGATATTGAATGGTAATGAAGTGACACAGAAATAGGGTATCTTGTTCGGCTTCTATTTATTTCTTCAGGTTTTTAAAAATAAATGCATAGAGCAATTAAATACTGAGATCACCGATCACAGTATACAAACATTTAAGATCTGTTATTGTCTAACCATCAAGAAGAACTCTGCACATTCATGTTTTCTTACAGCTCACTTTCCCATCTGTCGCTAGGTTCATGAACCTACTGAATGTTCACTGGTGTTCCCTAAAAGGATGAAGAAATTAAAGGTAGTGTTCTCAAAATGGCCAGTGACCATTTTGGTCCACTTTCAGATTTGTTCAAGCCTTTGTCATTTACAAGTCATCAACATTAAATTACATTTCAGTCCTCATCATTGTCCTTTTCTAGATTATATTCATCATTCCAGAAAGAAACACTTTAGTTGTCAGCAGTCACTCCCCATGTCTGCTTCCCTCCCTGTCCTTAACAATTATTAATCTATTTTTTGGTATCTGGATTTTTATATTCTGGACACCTCATACAAATGGGATCATAACATATGTAGCATTTTGTGTCACTAAAGATAGTGTTTTTAAGATTTATGCATACTGTAGCATGTATAATTTTACAGCATGTGAATTCTATCTCAATTAAAAATGTACATAAAAGCCACGGAAGAAATAAAAAAAACTTGCCATTCAGATGGGGCCACCAACTGTATGAAAATATTTACTCAAAATTAATATGCAAAAGTATAATTCTTGGTTTCTAGGTTACCTCTAAATTCATGATTTGCTTTTTTTCCTATGTATTAAAAATGGATTTGAAACAACTCTTTTTCTACCACATCAACCATGCAATACCTTCTCTTGGACACCTACTGTTCATCTTTGCTTCTTTTGGAAACAAGGTCCTTAAAACCATCCTGAGGCAGAATAAGTTGAGGACAAACGTGTCTACGTGGTGTTGAGTGCTGGGGTTTGTATTTTTGATCAAGTGTGTGATGTGTGTTTCTTCTGCCGTAAAATAGGGACAGTAATAATCCTTCTGTAGGGTTGTTGTGAGGTGTAAATAGTGTTTAGAGCAATGCAGAGAACACAGTATATCTTCATTAAAAAAAAAAAAAAAAGATTTTATTTATTTATTTGACAGAGAGAGAGAGTGTGTGTGAGCACAAACAGGGGGAGTGGCAGAGGGAAGGGAAGAAGCAGGTTCCCCTCTGAGCAGGAAGCCTCATGCGGGGCTCTATCCCTGGATCCTAGGATCATGACCCGAGTTGAAGGCAGACATTTAACCAACTGACTTAGCTACCCAGGTGCCCCACAGTATGTTTTCAAATGATATAAGTGATTATTACTCTTATTGGTGCTGATACTTATACCAGCAATAGTGTCCAGTCGTATGTGCTTATGGAATGAGAAGTTTTGAAGTAATGATTATAAATTTTCAACAGAATGGAAAGGTCTCAATTAATTCCTACCTCCTACATTAGAATTCTGCATATATGGCTAATGAGGTTCAGCTTTGGTTGTTTATTCATGGTGAGCACTGTGGTCATATGACTCATGGAGAGCATAATGGAAATACAGATATGGAGCAGGAAGAAGCTACTGAATGAAAATAAAAGTAATTCAACTCAGCTTTCATGTTCAGCTAAGTATTGTTTGTGGTAAAGTGTTAGTCAAGAGGGTGGAAAGAACTTGATGTTCAGATTGAGGTCATCAATAACTAGAATTACTGAAATGCCAAAAAGCAGGAGCAACATGATAAGAACCATGAAATTCCAATTCTTCCTCAGATTGGTAAATGGATTGTTTTCATCTAATGTTGAGATTATGAAAACAATCCCACAAAAATTTTAATTATTTGCAGATTTTCTGACATTTTTAACTGAGAATTTAAACTACTGACTTTTCATCTATAAGGAGCTTATTACATGTAATAGTTATATAATATTTCACTTATTAATAAATATAACAAAATTGGAAGAGCAAATTAACACTGCTATTGACATCAAATACATTCTGTGTAAAAAATAATTTTATATCTTTAGATGAAGCTATATATATTTTTAACAGTAGCCTAATAGCAGTAAGATACCTAACTGGGGAATTTTTGGTTTACAAAGTGATTTTACGTGCACATACATGGATCTTAGCAGGACCCTAAATGTACATATTAATTTACAAAAAATTATATTTTTGGTTTTTAAGATTTTTATTTATTTGTTTGAGAGAGAGAGAGAGAGTGCGTGCTTGTGCACAGGGGAAGTACAGAGGAAGAAGCAGACTCCCTGATGAACAAGGAGCCCAACTCGGGGCTTCATCTTAGGACCTTGGGGTCATGACCCGAGCCAAAGGCAGATGCTTACCTGACTGAGCCACCCAGGCACTCCAATTTACAAAAATTTATTAAAGGCTTATTGTAAGCTAGATACCATTTGAGATTTTCAAGGTAGATTAGATTAAACCAAATACTGTAGATAAACATACCTGGCTGCTGTGGTCTGACTGTTTATGTCCCGTAAAATTCACGTATTGGTATCCTACCCTCAAGGTGATGGCATTAGCAGGTAGGGCCTTCTGGAGGTGGTCAGGTCATGAAGGTAGAACCCTCAGGGCTGGGGTAAGTGTCTGCTGCTGCCCCTCGGAACAATTTGTTACTTAAACTGTAACCCCTGGAGGATTTTACTAGTTACCAAGCACATTTAGATATGGCCCTAAGAAACACTGATACTGACAACAGGTCTTTGGGGAGAAGGATGATGTACGACCGTGAAGCTGGGCAGCTGGGGATGCCCGGCCCCGCCCAGGGCAGAAGGCCGCCGGCTTCAGGGAAGCGGAGCACCCGGGAAGGCCCGGTCAGCTCAGGGTGGAACGAAAACCGCCTGCTTCCCTTTTCTGTGATCGCTCCTTTCTCCTCCCAGAAGTTCCCGTTGTTAGTTAGATGAGTCCTTTGAAAGTGCTTTTTTAACTATAAACTTTACCCTCCTCCTTGCAAGACGGGATTAACGTTTGACCTTCATCAATCCTTCCGTTGGCTATTGTTTCTATCCAATAAAAGTGAGACAATGCAGTTACTCTTGGCAGCAGTCCTTTTCGACTGTTGTCCGCTGCTGCCAATCTCTTGCAACTGACTTGCTTGTGCCTAATTCATCTCTTGTCGCCGACTAGAAGCCGCAAGTGTCCTTAAAAAAAGAGACTTCAGAGAGCTAGTTTGTACCTTCCACCATGGGAAGACACAGCAAAAAGGCATTGCTCCTGAGGAAATGGGCTCTCACCAGATACCAAAGCTGCTGGTGTATGATTTTGGACTTCCTAGCAGTGAAATGATGCGATGGTGAAGTCCAGATGTGTTACCTATAGTCCCTGGAGACCTCTGTGATAGACAAAGTTTGGTCAAGGATCAGAGCCAATCTGCGGTGGGGTGCCTGGGTGGTGCAGTTGGTTAAGCAATGGATCCTTGAGTTCAGTTCAGGTTGTGATCTCAGAGTCCTGAGATGGAGCCCTGCATCTGGGCTCTGGGCTGAGCGGGGAGTCTCCTTGAGAGTCTCTCTCCCATTCTCCCTCTGTCTCATCCCCGCCTCTCGCCCTTTCTCTTTTTCTCTCTCTCTCAAATAAATAAATCTTAAAAAAAAAAAAAATCTAGGATACTGATCTGAAAACCAAACAGATGGATTCTGAGGCCTCATCTCATCCCTACCAATCAGATTCTCCTGGAGAAAAAAGCCCGGGAATCTGCTTTTTTAGTAACTGCATCAGTCTAATCTCATAAAGCAAACTTGAGAAGACTGAAATAGCAGGATGGGGGTCATCTAGATCTTCCCAAAATCTGGGTCACCATAAAATTACAGACACTGTACTATAATTTAAGAAAAATACCGAAGTTTAAAAAGTTTGCAAAGAAAAATTTACCAGTAAACCTGGTAAATGGGCCTGTTTCTTCCAACATTTTTAGGAAAATTCTTACTTGCATTTACCTAGGATGTAAAATTGCTATTTAAACAGAGCATACTAATGATCATTGCACATTCTCACTTTTTTCTTTTTCAACAGAAAGATAGAATGAAAAATTAGATGGCTTGCATGTGTCTTCATTTTCCCAAATTTTTTACAACTTTGAGAATGATTGCATGAAATATGGGCAAATATAAAAAGTAATGTTCCCTAATGACTGAATCTTATTCTCATTTTTTCCCCCACTACTGCCTGATGAGATGCAATTTTTGTAATGGTCCTTGGCAAAAGTTTCTCTGCTAGCTTTTGTTTTGAAGCAAAGAGATATAAATTATGGAACTGAATATTTCTAGGATATCCTTCCCTACCATGCCCTCAGAAGCAAATATAATCTTAATGGGTATCCGTGGAGTTTTGTAGAGCAAAATTTAATTTAAAAATATACCATGAAGACTTGCTGCACCCCATCATCCAGTTTTATTCTTTGTCTGCTCTCTATTGTAAATGAGATTCTGGTATAAGCTGTAAAGGTATTTTTTCCTTCTTATTTTTGGCCCCAGGATCTAATAACATCATTAAAAAGAAAAGCAAAAAGACACATCCACTAAAATATTGAAACTAAAAAGACTGATAACCCCACATGCTGGTGAGGTTGTGGAACAGATAGAACTCTCATATATTGTTGGGGAGGTATAAAATGGAAATCAATTTGAATAAAAGTCTGGCAATTTTTATAAAACTAAATGTACATTTACTATTTTACCTATTAATTCCACTCTTGGGTGTTTATATAAGAGAAATGAAAAGATTTGTAAATAAATATTTATAGTAGCTTTATCTATAATAGCCCCAAATGTAAATAGCCCAGGTGATTATCAGTGGGAGCATAGAAAACAAATTATGGCCTATCTTTATAGCAGAATACTATCCAGCACTAAAAAGGAAAAAATGACTGATATATGAAAAAAACTGAGTGACTCTTAAAAACATTGTGATAAATAAAAGAAGGCTTACCCAAAAGATAGCATATGATTCTATTTATATAGTGTTCTAAAATCGGCAAAACTAATCTGTGGATAAAAAAATTGGAACAGTGGTTACCTCAAGGGAGTTAGGGGATGAATTCTGACAGGGAGGAACATGAGGGAGCTTTCTGGAGTGGGAGTAATGTCATATGTCTTGAAAGAGAGGTTACTTTTATATATATATATATATATATATGACACATATAATGTTATATGTCTTGAAAGAGGAGAAAACATTTGTCAGAAATGTGACGAAGAGTACATTTAAGATTTGTGCATTTCACTTTGTGCAAATTTCTCTCCTCAAACCAATGAACAGATCTTAAATTCTAGTTAATGATATTCATGCTGAAGTTTGTAGGAGTGTTAAAAGTGATGTTTGAAATTTACCTTAAAATATATTTTAAAAATGAGACGGATGTATGGATGGTTATAAGAAGGCACAGATGGATAGATGTGTGCTAAAGCAAAGATAGGAAATGTTTGTTGTAGAATCGAAGTAAGAGCATGGGCATGGTCTGCTCTCTATTTTTACATATTATATGACACCTTTCTTTCAAGTTCCCTTTGGAACTCTATGAAGTTCAAGGAATCCTCCTTAACCCTCTAAAATGCTTAGGTCTTTTCCTTCCGTAAATTCTATTATTATTATTACTATTATTTTCTACTCGGAATTCTTTTAATAAATGTAGCAGACATCACAACTTTTTGACATTTGATTATACAAGATCATGCATTTTCTGGAATCATGTAAATAGCATTTATCTCTGTGACTAGCACATAAACTTCTCGAGAGCAGACCAGTCTGCTTGTTTCCTATGACTTTCCCGCCATGTCCCTTCCCCTGCTCTCACAGCATTTATGAGAGTATCATCACATCAGGATAACATTTGTCAGAATGGCTAAGCTTCCAGACACAGACAAATGTGACTCTTTTAATAATTTTCAGATGAGTCTGTAGTTTGTATTTTAAGAATAGCCTAGCCCTGGAGCACTGACTAATCTGTTTCCTGGATAGATTCCAATTTCCATTTCATAGGCCTGAACATTTACTATTTACAGCTCAATAGTATTCACAGAGAAGAGAGGCTGTATCTAAGAGAGGAGCCAAAAGAAATTTCTCCAGTGAATCAAACTCAACCTTATTGAGTTGCATTTTGAGCATCTGGCATAGTAGTTCTTTCCTTGGCAGTCTTTAGAGACACTGAGAAAATGTGGAAAGTTAGTGAGACAAAATGACATGCATATCAGCAGCTTATGGATATCCTTATTCAACATACAGAACTAGATCAACAATCACAAAATTATCAGAGGGTGGTTTGTACTAGGATGGCCTGATGGGACCTTGACACTGATCTTGACTTTCTTCAGTGGCTGATGATCCTTTTAGACACAGAATTAGGACAATATGAGTAGTTAATTGTTCTTGTTAATTCCAAGAACGATGCTTTCTAGGATTAGTGAATAGTAGTAATTAATAGTAGAATAGTAGTAATTAATTTATACCAAGAAAGGTACTGAAACCTCAAAGTAGATTATTAATCCCTAAATAAGGATGGGTTTAGTGTTCTAAGATATTTTCTACTTTCTCTGTATTTGGCTTTTATTAGTTATATCAAGTTCTTGCTTTTTAAAGTCACATTGTTTTTTAAAGTAAATGTGGGACATTAATGAAGAAATTTGTTGTATTTTTGAAATGAGATGAAATTCTAATCTCAAATTCTCACCTCACTCCCAAGAGGTATCAGTTCAGTCAGCCTATGCAGGATGAGACACATATTTCTATTTTATCTTTGGATCCCACCATTCTAACCTTTGAAATAATTACACTAGATCCTAAACAAACAAACAAACAAACAAACAAAAAACCCAACAAAAAAAACCCCTAGTGGATTTGACTAAAAGTTGCTTTTGTAAAAAATGTATATTTCTGTGGTTAAAAAACACAAACCATGAAATTTACCATTTTAAACATTTTTAAGTGTACAATTCAGAAGTGGTATGTTCATATTGTTGTGTAGCCAAGCTCCAGAATTCTTTCATCTTGTAAAACTGAATCTCTGTGCCCATTAGACAATAATTCCCTGTTTTCCCCCTTCTGTAGTCCCTGGCAACTACCATTCTATTTTCTGTTTCTGTGAGTTGACTACTCTAGATACCTCATAAAAGTGGAATCATACAGTGTTTGTCTTTTTGTGTCTGGCTTATTTCACTTAGCATAATGTCCTAAAGGCTTATCCATGTGGTAGCATGTGTTAGAACTGCCTTTCTATTTATGGTTGGATAATATTTTGTCATACATATATATAGTATACCACATTAAAAAAAAAAAAAAAACCTCTTCAGCTGTTGATGGATCCTTGGGTTGCTTTCATCTCTTGGCTATTGTGAATAGTGCTGCTATGACCATGGGTGTGCAAATATCTCTCTGAAATCCTGTTTGCAGTTCTTTTGGATACACACTGAGGAGTGGAAAAGTGAAATTGCTAGATCATACTGGTAATTCTATTTTTAGTTTTTTGAGGAACTGCCACACTATTTGCTATAGTGGCTGCACCATTTTTCATTCCTACCAACAATGTTCAAGGATTCTAATTTCTCTGCATCCTTGTTAGCACTTGTTATTTTCGGCTTTTTTTTTTTTTCTTAAATAGTAGTCATCCTTATGGGTGTCAGTAATTTAAAAAAATTACTTTTTAGTGGAAAAAGTCACTCTCTCACCAAACGAGTTGAAAATATGGAGGGAACAAAATCCAAATAAGATTCATTTCACATTACACCTGTTGTAGCCTATATCATTTGTCACATGGTTCATGCATCTTTTCCTCTTAGGTTTCTGAAATTAGCCGTATACTGAAAGGAACCACTTATCCCAGTATTTACTGAGCAGAATTTAAATGTGAACTTTTGCAATCCCATTTTCTTTGGTGAATAAATATCTATTAGAGAAGTTACTTTCTAAAATTGTGAAAAACTGATTATATAAATTTGGTTTGTCACTAAAAAGAGAATGTAAATTAGAGTTGGTCATTACCATGAATTTCAGCGTTCTCATTGTAGATAAACAAAGCCTTGTCTAGATGAGAGATGGCAAACCAAAGTACCCACAGGTCCCAGGCAGGCCTTGGAAATGAGTGAAGCAGGCTGGTTTTGAAACAGGAGAGCAAGGAGTATCTGTGTCACATTAGGGGGCAGGAATACACATGTCTTCAGAAGGAGGAAACGTCTCAGGGCAGAGGCACCATGTCAGGAAGGAACACACACTTTTGTCCACATTGTGTATTGCTAGACCTTCAAACTCATCAAGAAAAGTTGAAAAAATGTTAAATATGGCTTTTTTTTTTTTTAAGTAGGTGTACTTTTAATCTTCTTTATTTCACCAATTCCCTGCTGGCCACCTCCCTTTTGGCAACTGCCAGTTTGTTCTCCATAGTTAACAGTCTGCTTTTTTGTTTGTTTCTTTCTTTGTGCATTTATTTTGTTTCTTAAATTCTACATAAAAACGAAGTCATACGGTCTTTGTCTTTCTCTGACTGACATATTTCACTTTTAACATTACATCCTTTCGCATCCGTGTTGTTGCAAATGGCAAGATTTCATTCTTTTGATGGCTGAGTGATGTTCCATTGTGTCTATATATATCACATCTTTTTTATCTATTTATCTATGGAAAGATCTTTGAATTGCTTCCATATATTGGCTATTGTTAATAATACTTCAATAAACATAGGGGTGCATATCCTTTTCAAATTAAGATTTTTGTTTTCTGTGGGTAATACTCAATAACAGAATTACTGGATCATATGGTAATTCTATTTTTAATTTTTTAAAGAAAATCTATACTGTTTTCCACAGTGATTGCACTAATAATATGCCAATAATTTTAATTAATAGAAAAACACTGCCATGTAGGACAAGTAAAGCACATTTCTGAGTGGGATGTGGTCCATTGTCTGGTGGTTTGCAATATGTGGATTAATGATCTTTAAGGTTCTTCAAGTTCTAAAATTCTTTGATTTCTGGATTTCAAGAACATACTAAAAGTAGCAGCAATAACCAGAGTCTGTGACTTTGTTTTGTATCTTGGATTGCTCAAAATTATAAGCTTGAAACTTGGTTTCACTAGAATGGATCAAAATGACTCAATTGTTTGATGTATAGACACTGTCTCTTTAAGCACTATATTTATCTTCAGTGAATTGTACTAGGAAAGATTTGTGTGACAACTCACATCACATTTGAAATGATACATGGCTTTCTGTAGCAAAAACTGCTGTCTTTTATTTGATTTCTCAGATCTGTATTGAATTTCAGCAAAATTGAAGAGACAAAAAAAATCAGTTATGTCTCAATCAACTTCATGAACTAAAAGACAGATGAGATTTCTTTTTTTGGCTTCAGATTTCCCTGTCCCTGAAGAATTGTTGGAAAGTACTGGGGGTTGTTTGAGCTCTTTTATAAGAACTCTTTTCTTTTTAATTTTTTTAAAAAAGATTTATTTATTTATTTGACACAGATAGAGAGATATCACAAGTAGGCAAAGAGGCAGGCAGAGAGAGAGTGGGGGAAGCAGGCTCCCTTCTGAGCAGAGAGCCCGATGTGGAGCTTGATCCCAGGACCCAGAGATAATGACCTGAGCCAAAGGCAGAGGCTTAACTCACTGAGCCACCCAGGTGCCCCAAGAACTCTATGCTTTTAATAAGAATGTGGCCGTGATTGACATCTGTTTCCTGCCTGGTATCTTTGTTTTGTTTCCTTCTTTTGTTACTAGCATGTTGATTTCCCAGTGAGCCACTCCTGTTGCACTCTGGCCTTGGAACAGCGATTCTCCAAGTGTGCTCCCCAGACCGCAGCATCAGCATCATCTGGGAACTTGTTAGAAATGCACATCCTCAGGCCCTGCCCCACTGGGTTAGATAATTCTGGTGTTGCTGATCCATACCCTAGCTCTAGGCCTGGTCATTTATGCACTATGATTGGTTTAAGGATGCACATATGATTTAGGTCAGTGATTTTCAAGGTTTATGATGAATCTGAATCACTTGGAGTGCTTGGAGGCTGGTCCCCTCCCTCATTTCATAGTTTATGATTCTGTAGGTCTGGGGTGGGACCTACCCATTTTAAGTAAGTTCTGAGACAATATTGTGCTGCTCCTAGGAGATGCTGATGACCACATTTTAAAAAATTAATTGTTTTTATTAACATAAAATGTATTATTTGCCCCAGAGGTACAGGTTGGTGAATCGTTAGGCTTACACACTTCACAATACTCCCCATAGCACATACCCTCCTCAGTGTCCATAACCACACCACCCCCTCCACCCCTCCTCCACCCAGCAACCCTCAGTCTGTTTCTGATCTAATGAGATCAAAACCTGAGAATTATCTTGGAGTTTCACATGCACGAGTTATCCAAAGCCTCATAAACGCTGTGTGAATGACTACCCCAAATCTTAGTTGCATGCAACAATGTGTATTGATTTCTCTTTTACAGAGGTGATAACTGTGACCACTGGCTGGTATTTGATAATTGGAGTCTGTTTGGCTGGATTGGGCTCCAAGCTGTAGGTTCAGCCCAGCTCTGCTCCATGGGCTACTCAACTCAAAATACAGTCCTTTAGTAAATGAAGGCGGAATGCAAGAGATCAGGTCCTAGTGGCTGAGATTTTGGCAGCTCTCACCCATATCAGTCATATTATTAATATTCCATCAGACAAAGCAAATCACATGGCCAGTGTTGATATTGAAAGCACGCATGAAAGTCAAAGGGAAGATCCTGAATATTTACTGAATGGTGATCTGATATATAACATCTGGGGAAAAGTGCTTTCTTTCCACTCATTTTTGAAGCTGGTAAACTGTAGTCTTGGATCTGTTAGTGACTAACTTCGCAGCCATGGAGGAAAAGATTGCCTCAGAATAAGTCAATAAAAAGAAAGAGTTGAGAGCTGAAGTGCGAAAGACTCCGGAAGACCTAGCGTCTTAGAAATCAGATCTGCCACTGGAATTTTTTGTTAGGTAAACAAGTACTTCTGTTTTTCATAAGCTATTTCTTACAACTTAAAGTCCATAACCCATAGCTGTAAACCAAATATGCAATAATTATTTTGCTGTTTATAGATGTCCATCGATCTTTGAGACAATGGGCATTTCAAAAAATACCGCACTGAAGTTGTATATTGAAATGTTTATTTGCCAAATTTTTTTAGTACAGTAGTATTCTGGAAGTTTGATTTAAAGTTGGATTTACTGCAAAGGAATTTGTCTTTAGCCAAAAAGACTTTCAATACCTTTAACATTTCACTGGTCATACCTCAAAAGATAAGATAAAAGTTAAGTGGTTAAGCACCAGAGGTGACCAAAAGAGAACTCTCTCTTCATAGGAATACATTTGTTAGAAATTGCCTCATGATACTATTAACAATGATGCTGGCTTAAATGAATTTTTAAGTTCTTTTTTTCCTCTCCAGAAATTCTAGTTCACAGATATCAAGGGTTTCTTGTTCCCAGGCCATATGCTACTGTTTCTGCTCTTTAGTTCACTTACTCCTCTTTACAACCCCATGGAATCAGTGTGTTCATCATGACCATTTTACAGATGAAGCTGAGGCTCAGTAAGGAAACTCATGCAACATCACACACATGATTAGTGGTGGAGAAGGGGTTTTAGATCTGCTCCAAAACCCGAACTAAAACCACTATGTCATTCCGATTTAATACTTCCCCCTCCAGTGGAAAATTAGAGTCATTAGTTGGTAGGAAGTTGCTCAAGGAAGTCTAACTTTGATACCTTTTTGCTTCATTCATTCATTCATTCATTCACCTACACATCCAGCGAGTGTTCAAGACCCTTCTCTATGCCAGGGACGTCGCTAGGACTCTGGACTGCGGAAGCATGACAAATGTTATCTTTATCTTCATGTTTTGACTCAACTACTTGTTTTCTGTTTCCTTTTATGGAGTGTTCTCTTTTCTCTTGAACCAAGCAGCATCTTAGCTATGAGAGGCCAGGAGAAGGTGTTTGTCTTTGACCAGTGACAATGGATTGCTATAGGAAGTCTTTCAGATCCCATTTTAATTGCATATTCAAATGTTAAGATATCACAGTACAGAAATATAAGTGGGGAATTCTGACAAGGAGAATGTTACTTCTTTTTTTTTTTTTTAAAGATTTTATTTATTTATTTGATAGAGAGAGACAGTGAGAGAGGGAATACAAGCAGGGGGAGTAGGAGGGGGAGAAGCAGCCTTCCAGGGGAGCAGGAAGCCTGACATGGGGCTTGATCCTAGAACCTTGGGATCATGACCTGAGCCAAAGGCAGATGCCAATCAACTGAGATACCCAGGCGCCCCAGAATGTTACTTCTTAATTTACAAAAGGCGAATACGCTAACCTTTCAGCTTCAAAAAACACATCATCTGATATGATAAATACATAATCTAAGAAGTTGCTAATTCTGATGAAGGATGAAGTGAATGAGAAAGTGAACCATAGTTCTCACTGCACTCAAGGCTGTTTCTGAGGTGAAACGGTGGAGCAACTTTCAGTAACTCCAACCATGAGTTATTTCTATGGCTTCTAGGAGAGGGAATGGGTTGCAGCTGCGTAGTCCCCTGGGAGCCCTGCATTTTTTGCCAAAGTCACTCTTTCTCAGTTTCTCTTGAAAGGAGTAGAAAAGCTGCACATTTGATGGGACTGGAAAAGTTGATAGTAACCAAAACACTAAAACCCATTCTTCAAATTAAGGCATCTTGTTATTTTACTGACCGCTTGATTTGAAAATCCACCTTCTAATGATGTACTTATGAATAATGCCAAATGGAAGTTATTTTAAGAAGTATAAAATAATGTTGCCATGATATCCTCCAGCAACAAACAGATGTCTCATCGTACAGGCGCTTTTGCAAGTGGAAAACCTCAGACTCCCGAGGGCTGGTGATCAGCCTGGGAGTCAGGGAGGTGTTGGCTTACTTTGCTTGACTAGGCTTATTTGTTTCATGCATTTTTTAAGCCTCTTATTTCCTTCTTGCCAATGTATGATGTTAGGAAATCCCCATTTCTGGGGAGTGGCACCTACCCATCTACTCTTGAGGTTCTGACTCATTCCAAGCAGGACCAACAGTAAGATAGGAAAAAAAAAAAAAAAAAAAAAAAGATGGGGAGAGAAGCTCTGTTAGCACAGTTATAAATGCCAATGACACTCCAGGATGCAGTGAATACTGGTTTCATCAGCCTGTTACTGTTTTTTCACCACTTTGTCCAGCAGTAACTCTAAATACCCGTGGTTTCTGAATCAGGGACTCTTAAAGGTAGAGTAAAGATCTTTTGCATCATGATTTGCAACTCTTAAGCTTGAAATCCTAATGGGAACAGTTTCTTTCTAGAAAGAAATCCTATTTTCAGCTCTTTTAAGGTTAAAGGCAGAGTGAGGGGCCATGTACTTCCCAATCCTCTAGCTTAGGAATAACTATTCCATAAACCTAGGAGAGTCAATGCCTATTTTACTCAGCTGCTCAGGAGAGTCTGAACTTTGAAAACCACTCCACAGAATGTGATAGGCCATTTGACTCCCTGGATCCAAAGGAATATTTTTGAGCTGAGGTGGTAAAAGGCCTCTGCCATGGCCTTGGGTCACCGCTAGGAAATATTTCCAAAGAACACTCCAGAGCCTTCCTGGCTAGATTTCTAGTTTACTTGACTTTTGTTAAAAAGTAAAAATTTCTTTTCTAAAGAAGTGATTTAAGTTGGTTTCTGGAATGTTACTTTTCTTTTATTTTTAAATTGCTCATTCAAAGGGAAAAATAGCATTTCAGAAGATGAGTCCCTTAGAAATCCAAAGGGACTTACTAACCTCCCTGTAAGTATTATGGAACAAACTTCTTTGGTCAGTGGGGCATTCTGTTTAATAAAATATCCTGCAACTATCACTCGCTATCTTATTTATAACTTAGAAACTGGATTTCGTAGTTACAGTACAAAGTCATCAGCTTCAAAAGCAAATGTCCTTTATACGTTAGCAATACATCCAAGGAACAATGACTTTATAGTTGGGTATTAATATTAATGATGTAAGAAAATGGCAAACAGATTCCTCTGGAGGATCCTTGACATTAGTGTTATTTAAAGTTATTCTTTGTAAACCCTCACACAATTACTCAGGCTTAATCACCATTACCTTCTCCAAGCAACATTCATGAACCCCATTTGGGCACGTTTTGATCTATTTTTAACTCCTTATTCTTGTAAGATCAACTTTATGTGCTTACTGTAGTATCTCTCTTGAGACTTATGATTTATGATCATTCTATCAAATTATTCTTCCTTTCCTTCTCATCCCAAAGCACATGCATTCCCTATAGTAATATCTAGGGGCAAGAGGAAGGCAGAAGAGTTTAGAGCTTTCGTGGGAATTTCTCTCTTTGATTGATGTCTTCTCGTCTCTATAATTTACCCACAACACCTAATCACCCAGGTTTGAGCTCAAACTCGTTTATCTGCCTATCTGTTCCCTAATCATAGCTGCTCCTCTCCCGGTCCCATAGGCAAATCAACACTCACCACTTCTGCATCTCAGGCAAATTTGCTCCTTGCCAGGATGGGACTGTGTTCTCTAAGTAGACCGTGGATATTCTCATTATATTCAAGACATAACTAGGGTGGAGCTGCAATAAACATAGCAAGGGGACTCTCAAATGTAGCTCTTATGATGTCTTGAGCTCCTTTTCACTCTCTTTAAAAATTCAGTATCCCCCATAAACTTTCTCATGCCTTCAAGGTTCATTAGCATTATGTACATGTGGCTCTCTCAGTGGCCATCATACCTTGAATGTTGTCTGAGAATCAGGAGAATCAGATACTGATTGCATTGGGATAATGTGGGAAGATAGCATGAGTTGGTAGGGTTGATATCTGACAATTTTCAATTAGTGACTAGCATAAGACATACATGGATAACACTCAACAAAGTACCCATACATCTATTTTATTCATTTAATTTTCATAACAACTTGTTCAGGGGTGATCATATCTTTCTCTTAGAGAGTTCACGTGATTGGCCCAAGGACATACCTAGCTGAGACTTCAGGCAATTAGTAGGGATGGTTTTTTTGTAACTCATGTACTGTTTCACCTAGATCTGATTTAAATGAACACATTCAGGGATGATTTCAGCCTACATGGAAGAGATGATTGTCTATGCAGTGATACGGTAGAGAAGAGTGTGGGTGAGGAAGAGCTTTAGTGGCAGAATATCTGAAGACCTACAATTCCAACATTTAGAATTTCACTTTCTGGGGTTTACGATTGTCGTTGGATTGGATTAATCATGTTGTTAACAACAATGATTGTTGTTAATATTCCTAGGAAACTGTATCACTCTTGCCTATAATCAGACAGTGGCACTATAGCTTGAGATAATATGACGTTAGCCTTTGAAGAGGGTTCATGCAAGGATGGCAAAGAACAGCAGGTAGGCTGCCATTCCTGGCTCTTGTGCCCATCATGTAGCTAGTGGAGCATATCTCCTGGGAGCAAAGGTGGCCTTGAATAATTCTCCCCATCCCCGCATCCCAGGCATCCCAGGCAACAACCTACCTTTGATTGGAATTGGCATTTGAATCAGAACCCATTAGGAAAGAAGGCAAGCACAGACTGGAAAGGGGTGGGGTTTCTGCCTGAGGAAGATAGGGCTGGGTGGAGGGCTAGAGTAGGGACCATAGTGAGGCAACATTGGGTGATGGGGTGGGCATACGAATCTAAGGGAACTGGAAACAAAGAGGAACTGGAAAGCTTCCAAATGAAAAACATCATGTCATTAATACTTTTGCTTTAATTTGTTCCTATGTGTCTACAAATTTAGTGCCAAATACTTTAGTAGCAGAATTCTGCTGAAGCTGAGAAGAAACCAAAAAAGCAGTAAACTCTGATATTTTCAAAAATATTCCCTTAAAAAAGAGATTTGAGGACACCTGACTTCTGGCCTCAAACCTATCGTTTCACAATCTGCTCTTCATTCCTCTGCTCCTCATTCCCTTCCCTAGCATTTTTTTCTGGAATTGTTTCATCCTGACAAAAGTTTGAGAACCGGGCTCCAGAACTCTGAAGTTCAGGTCAGTAATTTGAACTGCCAAGAATACAAAGAATATTAAGACACAATATGTCTGCAAGGAAGGCATGATATGGTTGGGAAGAACACAGGTGCGCATGAAATGATAACCGACAACATAATTAAGAAAAGAAAAATGGGAGATTTAGGGCAATTTGGCCACTGAAAAGCAGAGGATGTGAAATCCAGGTGAGCAAGAGTCATAAGCAAAGCATCTGAAAAGCTGTTGACTTGATCTATTCCAGAAGAAACAGAGTCTATGTGGAGGTGTACATGTAGGAAATGTATTGGGAATCAGTGCCTCTTGGGAATCCTCTTCAGAAGATGAGGAGTTGTTCAATCATGATGTGGTTACAGATGACCTCTTATTTAGGAGCCGGGGAGCTGGGATGGCCTTTCAGAGTTGTCTTGGTTTGGAGCAAAGAAGCCAGGCTTTTGCGGTTTCCACCATCAACCAATCCTTGAGTGTAAGCTTCCTCTGGGCAGTGATGTGACCTTGGGCCAGAGCGACTCAGTGGAGAGCTGTTAGCTGCCAGACCTCTGAGCAGCTGGCAGAATGGGTATCTCAGTCCTCAAGGGTGGAACTGGTGTGGTGTCACAGCATCCACCACAGGCATGAATTCAGCTAGTCCTGATGTCTATGGGTTGGATTTGTGTGGTTGGAGAAAAGGGAAATGGATCCCTCTGTCAGAAGGAAACACAAAATAGTTTTGTTTTGTTTTTTTTCCCCCAAGTGAGCAGAACAATGTGGATCTAAGTAAAGGGTACATGTAGGCAAATAGGCACGAAAAGGAACTAGAAGGAGGGAAACGGGTTTCCTGCAGAGAATCCTGAACATTAGTCATGCCTGTACTTCATCATTTTCTGAACAAAATATCACATTTCATCATATAATATCTATTTTTACATATACATAATTTTTCACCAATACAAGTGTAGGAGTGGAGGATATGGAGAACACTTGTAATGTGAGCAAATTTAAAGTGTAATTTGGGATCATTTGTCACATTTGCTTTCAAATTTGTTTCTTTTCCTAACTGTTCATAAGAGTACTGATTTTATATATACATATATCTTTTTATATTTCTGAAGTTTGACAATACTGTAAGATGAAAAATCAATCTACACATATGGTAAAGTCTTGCAGAGCAGCGTTTAGGGTTCTGAAAGTTGATACTTCCCTATAATTTGTTCTCCATTTTTCAGAAAACAGTGTGTCATTCTGAAGGAAACAGGCTAATTGACCCATTTATATTGGTCTCTAAATGAATGAGAACCCGGTTAAAATAGGGACATACTGTGTGGGTTTGGATAATAGACACTTGTTTGTAAGGTAATTATTACCAAAAATTCATGGACATGTTAATTTTTTTTAACAGGCTGGGCATTTTGCACTTTAAAATGAGAATGGGAAGAGAGGTAGCTACTGAGTGAGATGATGAATGGATGGTGGACAGAGCCAGGACTGAGCCCAAGCACTACCTCCACATATTCTGTGTTGGATACTTTCCAGGGTAAATAATGAAAATGATCCCACTTTTTATTTTTACTCTTTCCATTTCCATTTGTAGAACTGTGAGATTTACTATCATTTTTTTCTTTACTGAGCTTATTTTGAGGAGTTATTAATTTAGGTAAAATGCTGTAGATTGCTTTGAGAGAAGTTACACAAAGATAAAAAGAATATAAAATAAGAATTCACTGTCTTGGCAACTGAAAATCAGGTCACTGGTATACAAGGCATTGTCTTCTGCAAAGTACATTTTTAAGGGTAGTTAATTAGAGGACTCAGTGGAATTTTTATACCCTGGTGTGCCTAAGAGTCATGTGGAGCTTGGTATGGCTCCTAGGGGCTTCTATTTCAGAAGATTGATAGAGCTCAGAAATATGCCTTTTAACTTGTGTCCTACCCAGTTCTGAAACAGATGATTTACTGTCCACATCTAGTGATCACTATGCTTACATATAAAAAGCTTATCTGAACAGAGGTCTGCATGTGCCTAGGTCTAGGCAGGAAATAGGTAAGAGGGTTGATCAGGTGTAAGTCAGTTAGGACCTGGTGCCAACTCTGGCAAGCTGGAAGGCACATGTAAAGGGTCAACAGTACCTCAGTTTTAACTGATTGTTGTCATGTGGGAATTGAATCCAGCATTGCCATAGAGCCTGATTTCTTAACAGATGTTAAGAAGCTGGAATTTTATCTGTCTCTGAGTATTTAAGTGTTGATATCTAATTGCAAAAACCTAAAGACATTGTGTGCCACAGATAAAATATGGATGTGCTTGGGGCACCTGGGTGGCTCATTGGGTTAAGCCTCTGCCTTCGGCTCAGGTCATGGTCTCAGGGTCCTGGGATCAAGCCCCGCATGGGACTCTCTGCTCAGCAGGGAGCCTGCTTCTTGCCCACCCCCCCCCTGCCTGCTTCTCTACCTACTTGTGATCTCTGTCTGTCAAACAAATAAATAAAGTCTTTAAAAAAAAATATGGATGTGCTGGCTTCAGTCTCCGAGAAGCCAATTTTTGATGCATCTGGTCTAAAGAAGTCAGGAATACAAGGTTCTGGGACTGTGCAGGGTGAGTTTTGATGCTGCTAAGGCAGAGAGGTTTCAGTTCATTGTCTCTAGAGCAATTGTGTTTAGGCTATTGCTATATGGGGCACCTAGGTGTCCCAGTTGGTTGTGTCTGCTTTCGGCTCAGGTCATGATCTTGGGGTCCTGGGATTGAGCCCCAGATTGGATTCCCTGCTCAGTGGAGAGTGTGCTTCTCTCTCGCTCCCTCTTGCATTCTCTGTTAAAAAAATAAAAATCTTCAATGACTTGATCTCAGAACCACTTTGGAGCAAACCACAATGAAGTCATTGAACATACTGCTCCTTGTGAATAGAATATTGGGCATTTAACAAAAGTAAAAATATCTATTTTTTAAAAATATTTATTTTAGAGAGAGAGTGTGTGTATATAAGCATAAGGGAGGAGGGGCAGATGTACAGGGAGAGGACCTTCAAGCAGACTCCATCGGAGCCTGCCAGGGGGCTCTATCCCAGGACCCCAAGATATGACCTGAATAAAAATCAAGAGTTGGACACTAAGTGGACTTAGTCATAGGTGGCCCAAAGACCCATTATATACGATTACTTCCTTATAGATTGTATTTTCAGATTTGGACAGGTAGCCCATTGCTGACAGTGTCCTTGGGGCAGGGGGATGGGTGGGTTGGGAGGGGCTTAAGTTCTTGAGACTAAAGGTGGAAATTGGGTGGGAACAGTAGCAGGGGAAGAGTCTTCCTGGGTTCTTGGTATAGTAATGATGAGGAAGTTAGATGAGATGACCAAGATTCTATCCCGCCAGACAAATACCCAGAAAGTTGGAATCAGAATGAAGCAGGGAGTGTTACTTTGAATCAGAGGTCATCTCATCACAGGGCTTTATTTATTTATTTTAAAGACAAAGCAGTGCATTCTTTTTGAGAAAAGAGCAGTTACTTGAATCTTGAGTGATCAGAGTTTTCATCTCAAATACGATTTTATCACTTCTGTGTTCACAGTATTTAAATATGTCTTCTAAGCTCTACCCTCCTTTGTGGTCCTCTGCGGATAGTGGCCAATGGACTTTTGAAAGAGAAAGATGAACTCAGCCAAAGTCTCCTAACTGGAGGCCGGACCTGTGGAATGGCTGCCGGGGGTGAATGTAAAATGCTCATCCTGAGCTTGCCTTCTGCATCTGGAGGCAGCTTAGTTCAGCTGTACTGCTGCTGGTGTTGCTTGGGGTAGAGAGCTGGCTGGAGGAGGAGGTGGAATGTGTTAGTGGTTCCCAAACACAGTTGAGCATCAGTCACAATTCATCCAGGATGAGCTCATAATGCTGTGGTAACAAACAATCCCTGAATCTTGGGACCTTAATACAACCAAATGTGCTGCTGACTCAGACTGTAAATTTGACAGGGTTGGTGGGGAGTGGTGCTAGTTGTGGGGTATGTGTGTGTGTGTGTCTGTGTGTGTGTGTATGCTCGTTGTGGTCTCTTGGGGACTTGGGCTGATAGAGGCCTCATTTCCATGTGAGGGCCTCAGTGAGGGGATTGGGCAGAACTACTTACTGGCTTTTAAGTATCCGCCTGAAAATGACACATGTCACTTCTGCTTACATTTCAAAAGCAAGTGACATGGCCAACTCTTAACATCAAAAGAGGCAGGAACATGCTATCCCACCGCAAGTTTATATGGAATATTTGTGAAGAGCCCTATTAAATACTACAGCCCTCAAGATTCTGATTAATTCTATCTTCCCCAATCATCCTATTAATGTAGATTTGGAAACCTCTGGCATGTCGATTTGATCTTTGGAGAAACAGCCTGTCTGAGTGTAGAGTCCTTTCCCTAACCTCTTAAGGAGGCACCATACGTACTGAGTGTGGGATTGCATGCAGCAGATGTCCAGTCCGATGAAACACTTTTAGTAGGGACTCCACCCACTCTTCAAGAGGGAACCAAATGCAAAGTGACTGTATTTTTTATTTCTATTAACAACAAAATACTTATATAATTTCACATCCCATTGCTTTTAAGAGCACATATATTACAAATAAAGGAACTTCACAAACTTTAAAGGTTAGTATTTATCAACACTTTTGTACACATACACAAATATTTTAATATAATGGTATCTGAAATGTTATTCATACAATTTTAGCACTGTCATAAGTATTAACTAAAAAGGTTCTTT
The DNA here is from genome assembly GCF_011764305.1 of Mustela putorius furo. Classification (NCBI taxonomy): domain Eukaryota; kingdom Metazoa; phylum Chordata; class Mammalia; order Carnivora; family Mustelidae; genus Mustela; species Mustela putorius. The sequence continues at coordinate 27,847,300 of NW_025421341.1, forward strand.
TAAATTTGGTAAAAACCATATATCTTACAATCTTCTATTTACATTTGAAATGTGCTTAAATGTTACAAAAACATTCACTTTGACCTTTAAAATATGTGTACTAGGACTTGGTATTGAACACATTATAACTGGCAGCAAACTTGGGTTTGCTTTTGAGCTACACATTCATTGCAATTTCATGGCAAATGTTCAGCTTGGCTTGATCAACGTTGCTCAAGGAAAAAGAAAAAACAAACAAATCATAAGAAATGTGCAAAACCGGAGGCGGGCAAAGTTTTCAAGCTAGCAAGGTAAAAAAAAAAAAAAAAATTATTAACACTATAAAAACTTCAAATAAATTAAATCTCTCTCTTCCCCGAGATGAGCTGCAAATTCAGGGGGTTCCCTCAGAGGTGTGTCTGATGCAGCAGACCGCCACTCAAGCTTCCTCACTGGCTGAGATGGAGACGGTGGGCACAGTCAGGGCGGCCCTGCTAATTACCAGAGGGCAGGTTCGCTCCGCTCCGCGCTTTGACGGGTCGTCCCTGTATGTAATCTTGACAGGATGCAATGCAACACGGCAAATCAAAAGGAAAAATAAAGAGGTTCGTGTTAATATTGGCACAAAATTAAAACCCAGAACAGTGCTTCTCCCCCACCCCCATAAGGACCGCTGTGAGTCGTTGAAAATGAGCTTATCAGAATCGTTCTGGAAGTTTTTGCAAGCCCATGTCAGAAGCATTTTGGCAAGATTTAAAATAGCTTCACAATCCTCTGACTATCAGAGATAACTTTATAAATAATGACTTTAGGATTGTATCTGAGTACTTCCAGAATTTCATTTTATTCTAAAAGTTTACAACTTATACTGTCAAAATACCAAAAAGGGGAAACACCCAAAAGCTCATTTAAATGTTTGCATTAATGGAAATATAAGAAAAAAATACACCTTGCCTTCATTTTACTTTGAAAATAATATTACCGTGCCTAAAGTAATAACTTCCTGTCAAATCTGTGCAAATAATGATATGTAAATATGATAACTACAGTAGAAACGGTAGGCACCTCTAAAATGTATCTCTGGAAGGGAGAGACTTAATGGATATGTCAAAAGATTTTTCCTCTTAGTTGACATATTACTGTGGTTTAGCTTTAACCCTCCAAGACAGGTTAACACTTCAACCTGCACAGAGCACGAAGCATCTGGGTATCCGAGACTGCCCATAAATCCTCCTTATGATAGATGCCACAAGTTCTGCTTAAATAATTTGGGAAATAAAGTGTTCGTAGAGTATCTGACACTCCCGAAGCAACATGCCTTTGCATCTTGCCTGCTTGCCACCATAACAGAGTGGACCCATTCCTTTCTCTGTATTTTATATTTGAGATTCATTATGGCTGTTGATTTCACAATGCTATCACTGTCAGTGCTGAAACACATTCCAAATGAGCGTCTTATATTTATGTTTCTTCCAGTTACTTACATGTATCACTTTGGCCTCCATCAAAGGAGGTTTTATGTTTTTTGGCTACTTATAAAATAGAGTGGCATTCTGGCTGCCTATAAAGGTAGTTGTTGTCTGCCTGTCACTTTAGCAACTCGAATTGCTTCATCCCAATATCTCCATTTTACACGCTAGCATCCGCTTTATCCTAGTCCATCTCCTTCCGTATACTGAAGTTTCTTTCACTAAGTAGGTGGCTTCCGGATACCCTCTTAGCTAGGACTTTTCTGGGCACTCTTGGAGTCAACTGCATAATTAATTCCATTGCTATTTTTCTTTCTTTCTATGTCTATCTACTCTAACACTATTTCTATTTTTAAAAGTTCAATGGTAGAATTTCTCTCTTCACTGTAACTATATATGTAATTATCTTCCAGAACATGTCATAAGTATAAAGGTATGTGAATGAATTAATGCATTACAAGATCATGCTAATATTAGACAACCCTTCCCTCCACTAGAGTTTGAATTCAGTTATTACAGCCAGATGCTTTTTCACTTAAAAAAACTAAGAAAAGAAGTAAACAATTTTTTTTTGTTGTTGTTGTTGTTGTAAATCTGAACTGAGACAACACCCATGTTTTAAAATACTAGGGACTTTATAGATCTTAATCATTGGCTAGCTCTTTCTGATTTTAGGAAATTGTTCATTACAACCAATGAAAATAGCTAATTTCACTTAGATATCTTATAGTTTTGCTATGGATAATTTATACTTATGATTGACGATTATTAACTAGTTTCTCTTCTAGAATCTCTTTTACAGAGTTAGAAGTTAATACTTTGTCCTCATTTTAATTTAAGGTGGAAATATGGAAAACCCATATAATAGAGTAAATCATTTTTAAGGAAAACTTTTTTTGAAGGTAACATACATTGTTGTCATTGTCCCATATATAAATACCAATGTGACAAATCCCCAGGACCAGGGGAAAGTTTATCTTTCCTGCCAACAGATCTGTTTCTTTTACTGAATAATAAGATCTGTGCAATCCATACATTTCTTTTCTTTGAATCAACTTCCACGAAGCACAAACTTAAACTTTGCTTCTTTTAGTAAAGGTATCCTGTAAAAGAATTATTTTTCTCTCCTCTTAATCAGCTGGTTCTTATATTTGTGCGGAAGATTTTTGTTGTTTTGTTTTTGTTTTTTTTTGTTGTTGTTGCAATTTGAGGTATACTGAATCTTTGTTTCAGATACAACTGACCTCAAATATATTTTACAAATTGGCTGAGTATGAATTTTCTTTTTAAAAGCTAAGTTGTTGGGGTGTCTCATTGGCTCAGTTGGTAGAGCATGGAACTCTCAATCACAAGATTGTGAGTTAAAGCCCCAAGTTGGGCATGGAACCTACTTAAAAAAATAAAATAAAATAAAAGATAAGCTTTTAACTTTAATCAACAAGCTTTTTAAAAAAATATCAGTCTATCTCGAAATGGAAATAAAATTGTTCTAATTAAATAAACACTCAGAGAACACTGGGCACCGTGGAGGTGTCTGGGGGAATATGAACAACCAGGAAGAGATAGGCAGACCAGAAGGCCACAAAGGACAGTGTAGACATAAGGAAAGAAAAACATACCACTTTTGCTTATAGTACTGAGGGAAATACTAGACACAGAGGAACAGAAGCTGTACAGACACGGACCGCGACAGAGCTGCCAGGAAAAAAAAGAGAAAAGTATTTTTTTGCCTGAAGTTTCAAGGTCAGACGTAATTTATAGTTGGAAACAAACATTTCTTCACTACCTTTTCCAGTTTTAAGGTCCACTGCTCGTTCTTTTATTTCACTCGCAGATCTATGATGGCCTCCATGCAACCGAGGCATCTCTCTTGAGTGTTTAATTCCCATCTCCCCTTCAAAATCCCAAACCACTAACAATAATCCCTCATTGAGGAATCCTATCCAGGGAGATTAATGATCTCCAACATAAATCAATTTATCAGTTTCTTCCCCTAACTACTTTGGAGAGTTTAAAATGTGGGTAAAAGGAGACAGAAAAGAAGACAAAAGAAACAATGAGAAAAATGCACTGGGAAGAAAACATGCATGAGATACATTTTATGCTTTGTGAATAGTGTTGATAGTGCCAGGCCATTTAAAGAAAAGAAGGGGAACTAATCTTTAATGAGTGGCTGCTGTGCATGAGGCACTGTTAGGAGATTATTCAAATTCTCCTGCTCAGTTATTCTGTAAAGAGCACATCAAACTCCTGGAGAAGACCATGAATAGTAAGATGTCCAGGTCGGGATGTCCAGGTGTGGGAGTTGATGGATGCTGGAAAGTCAAAGAGTGGCCCTTGGCTTTTCCGCTTGATTTCTGCACCTCAAAAAGTATTGTGATTAATGAATATCCAGATTTTGTGCATACCCTTATGGAACATGCTAGATGTGGATGACCTGCTGGTGGGGCAGAGGATTAAGTTTTACCCAATTCTGCACATCTTCAGGAATTTCCAGTCTCTCTAAGTGCAGTCTGGACCTTACAAAGCCTTGACCTAAGACCTAGGGTTCTTCTCGAGTATGGTGCAGAGACCCCTGGTGGCAGAACTGTAGAACTCCACCTCACAACCTGGGCGTTGCTGAGGTGTATATTGGGGTGACAGGAGTGGCAGCAAACCTAGTGGAATGTCATCCTGTGTTCCTTGGTGTTCCATCTATTTTAGAAAGCCAACTTTGCATAGAGTTTGGATAAACATAACTGAAACTTTGGAAATTACCTGGGTTCTCATCTTTTTTTTTTTCCCCCTATAGATTTTTTCTCCCCTAACCTGATCTCTGCTTTGAGAGGCAAAGAATCTTGGACATGGAGGAGTGAGAACCTCTGTGCTCATGCTGTTCATGTAAGAAAAGGGACATTTACAGTTCTTCTGGCACTAGGGACAGTTTCTATAACGTGGCATCTTGGACCACCTCAAGCCAAGTCTTACCTGCTCGTTCATGATTGCGGAGAGTTCACTAAGCATGTCCTTATAATGGGACCTCAGTTCTTCCTGGTACTCCAGCTGGTCCTCCTTGATGAGCCGCTCGTTCACATCAAGGGCTTGCCCACATGCATCTGCAAATTGCCTTTAGTGACAGCGAAAAGCAAATGACCAATTAGCCGCAGAAAGTGGCAGCTCCGAGTCAAGCTGCTGAGAGACTCTGCTACCTGGTGGAGGTACGTTCCAACACAGAAAAACTTACCTGAAGATTTCCTTCAAAAGTTTTACTTGGTTGTCAGGGTATCTCTTTGCATTGGCTTCTTCAAGAAAAGCTCGTGCATAGGCCATAGGCCCAGCATTAACCTGTTGGGGAGAAGAGAATTGGCTGAGGACCATCCTGTCTCTTCCTTGGATGGGGCCTTCTCCACCGCTGGGAGGAGTAGAACCAATCACGCAGCACCCCAATCCTCTCACAGAGCCTGGTGACCTAATGATGCACTACCTGTCTCAGCTGCTGTCCTCTAACTCAGTAGTAAGTTCCAGAAGGACGAATCCGAGTGCTGCACTCCATGGCCACCCTTCGCAAACTGTCACTTGCCCATCGTTTTCCGTTTTTGTCATATCTGCACTCGGCTTGCACCGTTATTTTCTCACTATCTTTGAAAACACGACTCATTTTTCCTTACTTGAAATCCACTTAATTTTAACATCTGTGAAATCAAATATTTGATGTGCTCCTTATTTTTTTTTTTTCTGTTCACATTACAGTAAACACTGAACTATTAACAAGCGACATTCCACGGTGGTGGTGTATGTGCCGTCCTGGGAAACTCTGTTTGACTGTATTCCACTTGACAGTCTGGCCTAGATACTGGCTGGAGGAAGCATTTATCAGATTTGCTGAGTGAATGCGCAATGCCAGGTCCTGTTCACGCACACACACGAGTAGGCTCACACTCGTGAAGGAGTCCATATTCTTTAGTGTTTGTAGCCTTTTGCTGTGACTGTAGAGCTTGGAAGGAACACGGTCACAGAAGAAGGAAGCTAACACTGTATTAGAGTTGTCTTCAAAGGCCCTTATGGGGGAGGGATTGCCTGCATGGCAGAATGAGTAAACGTTATGGATTCTCTCCTTTGCTTCTCCTAATCCAATGCTCACTTTCCTCGACACACCTATGTGCTGAGGGAAGCTGTTCCATTTGGAGTATAGCAATGGGTCTTCTGCCTTCTGACTTTAAAAGATTTATTATTATTGCTATGCTGAGTCAGCCATGGGGGACACAGACAAGAGGTAGAAGAAGAGAAGAGCAGAAGCGGAGAGCAGATCATCAGGATCTGTATTCCTGATTTTGCCTTGGGCTCCATCGTAGTTGCACAGGGCATACTTACTGGCCTGCCTTTATTTACAATGTGAACACTTGGTTCATTATAAATTTTTTGACATTTTTTATTTTAAAAAACGTGCATTAATATTACTTTATCGTGGGTACTGAGTGTTTTGATGCCTATTTAAATTCTGTGCCCACGGTGAGTGCCTTGCTTGTCTCTCCCTAGTTCCAGCTGGTCAGGGTGTTTTGGGACCCAGGGTTTCCTCCTTGTGGTCTTCTCTCTAGCAGAGGCAGCTGTCTGTCTGTCTCACCAGCTGGCTCTCCCAGCTCTGTCTCTGCTCCCATTCACTCTTCTCTCCCCTTGTCTTCAGATCAAGGGGGTAACGTTCTAGCTAGGACCTGCGCCCACCTTGTTGATTTTTCTAAATACTGCTTATGCTTTTGCAAACAGTCTGCTTGTTATATATTCTTTAATCCCCCACTGTGAGCAGGCCATCTGCTGCTTCTCAGGCCTCTGACAGTCAGATAAATACTGACACACATCTTATGAACTAATACTCTTTTAAGAATTTTGTTTTGGAACACTTCTGTAAGGCTCTTCCTTACAGATACTTATGAGAAAGCCACATTTATTATTCATTAATTAATTCATTGGTTAGATTTTAGAATATAGAACATAGTTTATCCAGAGAAGATGGGAAAGGAGGATTGAGGATGAAGAAATCTTATTTAGGCTAAAATTAAAAAAAAAAAAAAAAGGGTTTATCTCCTGGTGTTTAGCACCATCCATGTGTACTTACAGCGAAACAAAATTTGAAAGACTCAGATAAAGTTGCTGGATGGTATCACACAGAAAAAAGTCTCTCTTAGCCCTTTTGTAAAGAATTTCTAGGGTGTTTTATACCAGGCTTCATGCTATAACAAGCGCTTCTCCGCTCCGAGAGCGCCTACCTTCACGCTGACGCTTCCTTGGACTTTGAGCTGCAGTCGGATCATGTCTACGTCGTCCATCGTGCAAAGCTGGTTAAGCTCAGAAACCTTCTTGGACATCTCATCAATCGCCACTTCGATAGGATTCAGTTCTGTGCTCGACTGGCTGATGACTTGTATTCTCTTCTTCACATATGGGAACAAGTGACTCGCTGCACAAAAGACATGCAAGAGAAGGTAAAGGTTGAGGTGAGTCTGGGGTGGCCCCGGTAGGTCCAGAAATTTTTTTTTTTTTTTTGGCATACAGCATCTTCCACTCTGCATGGTTTCTGTGTATGTGAGTTATTTTTCCTCCAGTGTACTGTGGTGTCTCACATCTCAGCTTGGGGCCCAGCGGCTGTCACCTAACTTGCTTTTCTACACTTCGCTAGCCAACGACTACTCATCTGTGGGCTGGGTTTAGGCTTTTAGAGTCTTGAAACAGAACCCCACCCCAAACTTCTAATTCAAATAAAAACTATACTAAACCACCCTAAAGAATGCTTAAATGTGTACTCAGTAGCATATAGTACGATAGTTTTGTTCTCATTTTTTGATGATAAAAGTTCCGGAAAAGTTTACGGAAGATGAATGTTTCCTATAATTTGGGACACTGCTATTGTATCTATTGCGTACTCCAGGACTGCTGTCTCTCAAGATTCCTCCAGAACACCTTTGCTCAACGCTCTCTTTGGTCTGCCCTAGGAGACCGCCCCCTGCGCAGGGGGATTTCCTATGCCTTCCCTTTTTCTTTCTCAGGCCAAGCTCGCCTGGATTTCTTGCTTTACTTGGTTTTCTCCTACCAGACCGTGGACACATTGAGGGCAAGACTCGGGGTTCATTTATTTAAATTCCCAGGAGAGTGTCCAGCCCCTCTCATGCCCTCCTGGCATGTTTACCGAATAGGTAAGAGGATGTCGGAGAGGAACCCGGGAGGTCATCCCTTGCCTTCAGTTTACAAATGAGAAGCCTGAATTCCAGAGTGGTTTGGAATTTGGTCCCAAGGCACACACTCCGGAGAGCTGCTAACCCTGTAATCCCCAGGGGCTGGCTCAGGGCGAGGGCAGGGGGAAGTTCCCAGTGCCTCTCCCAGGATGCGCACACCATGACCTTGACGGCTGGAACGTCTCAGGGGAAGAGGTGCATTAAGTAGCTCTACTGAGAACTTCTCTCCTTGTCGACTTTCCCAAGGAGGGGAAAGAGGTGCTTCCCAGCACACACGTCTCATTTAGCGTCCCGGTCCTTGTCAGCAAGCCCAGAAGCACCGGAGAGCCACGCAGCCCCGAAGAGGGGCTCGGCTCGGCGGCACTTACTGGTGAGGACCGTGCGCCGCTTGCACTGCTCCTCCACGCCGCCGTGCTTCTTGCCCGACAGCGTGAACGGCGTCTCGAAGACGAAGCGGTTGATGTTGTGGTGCATCTCGAAGTCCGTCTTGCGGTCCTCTACTTCCTTTTCCTCAAAGAACGGTGTGACATAGGTCACCTGGATGTAGGCATATTTGGGGTCCAAATCCTTGGGGTTTACCTGGGTTAACACATTATGGCAAAAGAAGAGTGGTGAGCCCCAGGGAGTCCTGGAAGCCAGCAGGCTCTGCGTTCCCGCCGCTGGACTCCCAAGGGAGGGGCCTGTCCCTGTCCCCACGGGGGAAAGATGGGCGATGGGATCGCTTCAGAGCTGGGCCAACTGAAGCGACAGGAAGGGGAACTGGCTGGACGGTGGTCCAGAGGCGGCAGAGGTGGGTTGGAGCCAGCCCTCCACGGAGCTGAGGTTCTTGGACACCTAAGTACCTGCTTAGGGCATATAATTTAATCTTTGATCTTTCTCTTCTGTAATGAATACCCCTACCTTTGTCTAGAATATGAGCTTTGCTTTTTTTTTTTTTTTAAAAAGACTTTATTTATTTGACAGACAGAGATCACAAGTAGGCAGAGAAGCAGACAGAGAGAGAGGGGGAAGCAGGCTCCCCGCTGAGCAGGGAGCCCGATGCAGAGCTTGATCCCAGGACCCTGGGATCATGACCTGAGCTGAAGGCAGAAGCTTTAACCCTCTGAGCCACCCAGGTACTCCTAGAATATGAGATTCTTGAGAGTAGAACTGTACCTCTTGGTCCCACCAGGATTCAACGACATACCTAGACTGGGGCCATGGGCTCTGGGATTGTAATGTGGAAGGAGGTTCTTCGTCTGTTTAGGGGATTAACTGATTCACCTATTTCATGAGTGCCAGAATTTTTATTTTCAGTTTCTCTATTTTTTTTTCTCTCCTATCTGCAATAAATCATCCTAGATAATGTATTTACTGACTCTGCTGCAGTGACTAGCCTTCTCAAACAACAAGGCAGGCAGGCTGGGGGTCCCAGGAACAGCCAGGGAATGGTTTTTGCTATTTTTCAAGGTTGGAAGAGATGAGTCTCATCCTCTTTCCTAATGATTTCTGGAAGAATTTTCCAACTTCCTCCAGCTTTCTCCATCTGTTTAACTGCTTGCTGCCTATCTGATTCCAGAGACTTGAGGAAGCTTGAGAACTTCTTTGTAATGCTCCTAAAAATTACACTGTAAAATGAGTATAATTGTAACCACTTTACAGATTCAAAAAAAAGAGAGAGATTCAGAGTGGCTACCTAGTTTCCCCAAGAGGGATCCCCAGCTGATAGGAGGTGTTCTGGTGGAATGAAGACTCCAGTGGTCTGACACATTTTTCTTGTCCCACTAGAAACTCTGTCTATGCCCCCTATTTCAGAGAGCCACCATGAGGGTAGTTCCAGTTCTGTCCACCTTCACGGTGAAGGGGATTGTACCCTTCCAGCTAAGGGAGAGAATGATGAGCCCATTGTCACAACTTCAGTCTGGATCCAGTAGCCTCAGGCCCAGATCCCTCCAAATACCAGCTGTGTAAAAGAGGAGAGGCGCAAAAAGACCTTTTCCTTTGTGGCCTAGGAACAGCCTCTACATTTGGGCACAAACCAGCTTTTCCGGCTCCCTCACTCTGCCACGCTCTTCTCTCCAACCTGTGATTCTGAGACCTGGCAGGCTCTAAACACACCTCCCGCTTTCATTCCTCCCTGGCATTGCCTGTGCTGGGCTTCTTAGAATGCCCTTTGCTTCCAGCAGACACCTTCTCACTCTGCAATTCCCAGAGCAAACATTCTTCCTCTGTGGAGCACTGCCCAGCCAAGAATGAGCTTTTAAGGGAGCCCTGAGCTTTCTCCATGTGACTTGGACCATGTCTCTTGTGGCACTTCACTGGCTTTATTTAATTAACTGTTCGCATATATTCTTTTCTTCTTAACCCTATATGAACTGTGAGCTCTGGAAGGAAGAGACTCCATGTGTTCCAGCTTCTAGTTCTGGGCCTGGCATGTAGTAGGTGCTTGATAAAAGTTGGCTAAATGAATGAAAGCACACTAGAAGATTCAGTTTTGACTAATCTAATCAGAGTATGTAAGCCGTTGCTTCATGCAGCCATGAGGAAGTAAAATGAATGTTCTCAGGTTAATACAAGTCTGCCACTGTCACAGAGGACAGATTTCAAAATTGGTATGACTCCTGAAGACCTCCATGACTGAATACATGCATTGTGCTGTTTTGTGCAACTCCACCATTGGGCCCAATCACTTTAACCCTTAGATTGCTGTTCAAATGCAAACAAATAACCTATGGCATAAGTACAGAAATTAGTAAATTGTTTCTATGATTACCTATACGTTACTTGAATAACATTGACAAAAGAAAAAAGAAATCACCAATCAACCAGCCGATAAACAAATGAGGAAAACATCCAAAATAGTTGAGGTGGTTTACTTTGCACAGTCAGGCAGAAAATGAAAATTTTAACTACTACAGTTAGAAAAAATTAAGTCAACTCCTCACACTTGCGTGAATACGGCCTTTCCTTTACCTTATTGGAATCCTGGATTATCTTCACATTGTCTGCTCCGAATTTATCTGCGTAGAGCTTGAGCAGTCTTTGGGAAATCTCAGAGAGGCCTGTCAGCTTAGGCTCTTTATAAATGTACTCTTTACCTTCCTCCTCTTCAAAAAAGCCCTAAGGGAGAGACATAATGAACCACCAACTTTTTTAGGGAACTCAAATCGCAAATCACAAGCAAAACAAAAACTCTACTTAAACAATACACCCAGTCTTCCGTTGTCATCCAAGCCATTGATTAGCACCCTATAAAATTCACAATCAGAATATGTCAAGTAAAGAAAAAAAAATATCATGTTAGAATCAGTCGTTAATGAAACACTGCTGAACAGGCTAAAGACCCTTGTGAGATAATCGTACACATGGTTTTCTCTGTAGAAATCAGTGGTAAACCCTGCTTGCATATATTTTGGGAGAAGAATGCCCTCTTGTGGCAGCCTGAGGTAGAACACAGAGTCTGAAGTAATTTTTGGCCTTTTTAAATAAGGTCTTCTGCATAGGAAACTAGCATAGGAAACCCTGCATGTCATGGAACGGTATCTAATGCTATGCATTGATATGAGTCCCGTGTCATGTTAGATGCAAAGCTAACATACTTTGGATCGTTGTCATCACAGAAATGACATATGGTATGCTCCCAAGTACTATTTTTAAAATGACTGTAATGTGTTTTTAGAGGCCCGAAGCAACTTACGCAATTTCATCACTCAGTTGACTTTACTAATAGATCTTTTACATTCTTGCAAAGCTAGAATTGGGATTCAAAATAGTAACCACGCCGTCATTTTTATGCCATAGGTGCAAGTAGGTTTTAGCCTCTACTAATTATAGTTGTCTGATTTGAAACTGTGGGAAGGTAGGATTTCATTATCTGAGGATCACTCATAACTCCTTCCTTTTGAATAGATACAGGTGCATCTTTCCTGTGGGACTCATGTGACCTCAGAAGACTAGGTAAAGTTGGGAGTTAAGAGTCCCAGCGCATACGGTTTTCTCCTGACTGCAGAATTTACCTCATGGAAACGGCTTTCGAGGGCCAAGTGAAGATACTGCAGATCAGAAAAGTCTTAGCTGTGCTTTCTTTGTTTTTATCATTTTTGACTAAAAAAAATTCATTTTATGTAACAACAAACATAGATAATCTTGTTGGCTCATGTGAGGTGATCTAAGAATAATGATCAAAATGCACATCTGTCCAGGTGTGACCACCATGAGCTGTGTACTTTGTATCCTAAGTGGGCAGCAAGTGAAGATGAAAATCAAGGCACATTCACCAGCACAGGCTTTGTCAAGCGTTTCCCAAAATTGATGTTGGGTTTTTTAAAGCCAGAGAAGGGTCTTTGTTCAACAGGGCACGTTCAGTGTTTAACACAGTGCTGGTCTTTAGGGAAAACTCACTCCACATTTGTCGAATGAATAAACAGGTGAATGAAATAATTCTCAGAGGGCATACATCTAAAAAAAAGGTATATTTGCACCAGGTATAGCTAGAAAAGATTCTATGGATTTTAATCAAGATGTTTTTATTGAACGATTTCTTTGAGACTGTTCATGACCAAAACCAGCTGAATATTTGAGTGTCCTGACCCCAAACTGCTTTAAGAAGTGACTTGGAGTGTCGTGAGCGTGAAAAGCACCTTGCGGTCTTTCCTCAAGACTTGGTAGGGGTAAGTGAGGTCTGGCTCAGTTCCCACATGACTTCCAGTCTGCCATGATTTCTCTGTTGCTGTCTTTGTGAAGATTTGTCTGATTCAAGGTCAGAAGTTAGTAGCTAAATTGACAGACTGACACATGAGAGAGATACGGCTTCTGAGGCCATCAACCAGCACCTCCACAGGGCAAGAGCCATAGAAACTGACAGCTTCCTTTTCAGGAAGAAAAATGTCTCCAAGTTCCAGGAAAAGATTTTCTCACCACGGTGTGAAAACCAGCACAAAGGGACATTTCACTGCAATTTTTTTCCTCTAACAGATTTCTGAATCCAGGGTTAGCCAGAAAGGAAGGGTGGGAAGCAGGATTTTCTTGTCATTACTATGACCGCATGGCCTTGGTCATGAACTGTGACCTCCTTTCAACCCTGCTCCTTGATCTGGGGGATGGGAAATGGTACAGACTCAGAACTCTACTGGAAAACCCCAAGAACAGTGCCTGGTACACAATAGGCCCTTGGTGTGTGTTGGCTGTGATGAGAAGGAAAGCGGTAACAGAGAACATTCTGGGTCACTAGAGCAATTTGAGCTCTGTTTAACATTTGGGGAACACCGTTTCACTGTTTCGAGTGCTTAAAAATACATACCCTCAGCTTCTCTTGCACGAACTCTACAATTCTCCTCATTGTAAAAAGTCTACTGGTGTTGATTTCAATATTTTGGTAAGCGATTACTCAGAAAAAAATTGTGATTATTATGTATGTAGCCTGGAAATATCAACCTGTTGGGCCTGTCTTCCAAAATAAGGAGAAAGGAGCTGGAGTAGCAGAATTAAAAATTTAATCGGCTGTCTTCCTGGGATCGTGGAAGAGCTTTTGGAGCCGGATCAACGGCAGCTCTGAAAATATTTGGAATGTGCGCCTACTTTTCACCTAGGGAATCAATCAAAGCACAGCCCACTGAGCCACAGGACATTGTCTTAAGTTCCAATTTCAGCTCTATGAAATACATGATTTATAATGAGAGACCTAGATGATGAAAATCCATGGGCAGTTCCTGTTTTGTTTTAATCCCAAGGTTATGAGTAGATTGCATTTCAGAGCAGTGGGAAATGTACATTTCCCCTGCTAGTTTGATTTTCTAAATGTCACTGTACAATGTGATAAATGTTCTGATCAGTTATCGTTAGGAAATAGCACATATTCCAGTTAAACAAGGACTTTGAATCAGTAGAGTTAACATGCATAGATTATGAAACTGGAAGGCAATAGATTATGATAAAAATGCACTTCAGTAAGCTGAAGACAACTAAAATAGACTCTTGGACTCCCTCTTAGGTGTTTTTGCAGGTTTTCGCAAATGACCTTGAATCATCATTGGGATGTCAACTATAAGTGCCCCTGCCATTGTATTTAAGTAATTCAAAATTCACAAAGGAACGCATCTTAAAAGGAACCTTATGTCTAAATGTGGGTCAGAAAGTATTAAAAATAGGCTAAATACTATGAGAAGAGAAGCTCCAAGAAATGTTTTCATATAAATATAAGTCTTTCTTTCTATACATATTTTGTATACTTATTTTACGTATTAAAATGCACATTTTATATCAATGGTTTTCATATAGGTGGGGAGCCACAAGGATGTATCACAATCCAGAATGGAGAAGGGTTTTTGTTTTGTTTTTAAACTATACATGCACCTTCCCTCCTCCCCTTAATCTTTTCTATCAAGATTCTGAGATACATCTGCACCCATGTAGGCATAACTGAGAATCGGGGACTCTATATCCTTTGGTCAACAGAAGAAAATTTATCACAGCCTTTGATTTATTCATTCTGGGAGCATCTGATGTTTTAAGTTATGCAATGGGCATTCGCTTGCTTCCTTACATGCTAAATATCAGAGTCTAAGTATTTCATTGATTACAGCTGATGTTTGATTACTACTGTTGTTTCATTACTCTGGAAAGGAATACTTTAGGGACACTTTCGAGGGTGCTATATATGGGCTGCTCTGTGTAAAATTATTCCCAGAGTCAATGATGCCAGGTGTCGCATTAGAAAATTCAAGCTATGCAAGACTTGCAATTTTAAGACTCCTGCCACGAAAGAACAGTTTCCAACTTGTCTTCTATTGTCTGGCTCATTACAGACATAATATTAACTACTCTAGCCAATACCATGTAAAGAAAGCACAATCCACATGGGACACTAAAATACCCAAAGGCCTAGTGAAGGTGAAGAGCCAACTGCATATTATATTCCCATAATCTTTGCAACATGATTGTGAGACATGCCAATTTGGATATTAAAAATGAATTTTACAGAGACATAAAGTACCATGATGAAAAGAGATTATTTCTGACTATGGGGATTATGCTAATCAAGTAGTTAAGACTTTATCTTAGATCTTTGGAACCTTCATTCTGTACACGTTCAGGGAAATGTTCATATCTAGTTGGTATTTCTTTATCATCAAGTGTAAATTGATGTGCACCGTCTGCTTCTGCTGAATATCATAGTTCATATACTCCATTTGGTATCCTGGGACAGGTATTTGAATTTCATTTGATGACTGAGGCTCTAAATGGCTGTGTATCAAGACGACTCGTTAGTTTTTGTTCAAAGGCAGCTGGAGTTTGAGCTTATAATGTACCATGCCTTGGCTTGCACTCAGGTCTGCAGATTTAACAACATTTTTAAGCTCAGGTTGGAATTTTTAATAAAAGACAATTGAGAATATTGGTGGCACATATTTAAAAAAAAAAAAAGGCCAAATGTGCAATTAGCACTCGTTATTGAGAAATCTGCAAAAAGAACAAAGTTAGATCATTTGAAAGTAGCTCTTCCCAGTTCTTCCCCCAACCTCCCCCCCCAGTCTATTTAGTACAAGGGTTTTCAAGTATTCTTTTAGTAGGTGAGTTAAGGACCCATGACCCCCATTTTATAAATGAAGATAGAAAATCTTGGTATGGACATGGGGAGGGCTTAAAGAATTACAAAAAAGTATGTTGTGGTCAGATGAGCAGAGCCAAATGTGGACAGGCAATGTGTGGATAATGAAAGTGATTTGTTTTTCCAGCTTAATTAGCAATAATTATGTTGAATTATGGTGAATAATTTTTGTAGGTAAAAAATGTATGACTATAGGGGCACCTGGGTGGCTCGGTGGGTTAAAGCCTCTGCCTTCAGCTCAGGTCATGTTCTCGGGGCCCTGGGATAGAGCCCTGTATCAGGCTCCCTGCTCAGCAGGGAGTCTGTTTCTGCCTCGCTCTCTGCCTGTCTCTCTGCCTACTTGTGATCTCTATCTGTCAAATAAATAAATAGAATCTTTAAAAAAATATATGACTACAGGCACTTTTACATGGTTCAAAAATGGAAGAAGATTCTTTGGTGTCACAGAGCTTTAGGTGCTGGCGTGTTTCTGCCTCTGCTGGCTTTCCAGAATTTCTTACATCACTTCTCTCTGAATCTTTAGGAGACCTAATCTGCCCTACTGGCTTAAGGTTTAGTCCACTGGTCATCTTTTGCATTGGGCATTAAGACCATCATGGCTGAGAATTCTCATCACTACAGAGAGCCCTGTTTCTCCACAATACTTATGTGGAAAGGAACAAGGTTCTTTCAGGAGCCTGGGAAGGTGCCTATCAATGGCAACAACTCCAACTTCTAAAACTCTGACCACCACGCCCGTCTTCATCAGTTGCAGTTCCCAGTGGTCTGAAATGAGCAGATATCTCTAATACTAAGTCTGTCTTACACGTACTGCAAATATGTGGTGCTCATATTTATCTGGGTGTGCACACAAGGGCACGTGTGTTTATGCAGGTTTTTAAACCACATTTACCTTTGTGTAGAATGATAATATACGTGAAAAGTAAACGATACATTTTTGTAATTCAGATAACTGGAATAAATACAATTTAGTTCAAGAAATGCCGGATGACTCCAAAATGAAGGGAAGCAGGATAATCTCACCTTTTTACCAAACGTTGATTTGCACACAAAAAGTTAAGGTTCAGTATGACTATATGGAGGGAAGTGTGAGGATATTAGAGCATGCCAACAGAGAAGAGAACACTTACCACAGCCTGGAACCATCAAGACCAAAAGAAGGAAAGAGTAAATGTCTGCATTAAAATCTGGTAGGAAAAGAGCAACATTTGTTTCTACCTGTTTAGTATCCCTATATTAGAGACCGACTGGAGAAACCATCAGGTGGGCAATTGGGCTTTCAAGACTGGACTATTCGTGTCAACTTACTACTTTTTCTTTGGAAGGATTGTAGATTTGAATCTTATTTGTCACTTCCTTGCTGCTCAGTTAGCCTGTGACCATTCCCTGAATACCCTGTCTTTCCCTCTGCCATCCCTCAACACACACATTTCCTTTCCAATGGGCTGTTCCGCCACTTTTCTTGTCAATGTTTCACCAAGGTCAAATATTGCTTATTTTTTTCATGATTTTCAAGATATCATTCCCTTACCTCCTTCATCCTCCCCTGAAGCTTCCCCCATTTTCTCCTTGCAAGGTACACCATCACTTCAAGGTACACTACACATGTAGACATGTGTAGACCCCACACATATCTACATTTAGTCTGTATCTGTGGACTGTCTCCACTAGTTTTGGCTATCTCTGCAATCCTGGTGCTGCTATGTGAGGAGGAAAATCTGAGTTGGATGAACTCATTTATGGTAAGTGGATAATGGGTAATACTTCTCTTTCCAGGTAGAGAACAGCTACTCTTTATTAATTCAGAAGTTAGTTTTTAAGCTGCCTTTGGCAATTAGGGGAAAACAGATGTTTTTCTAAAGACTTTAATGGCAAGCAATATGGAATGACCATGCTGGATTTGACTTCTTCAGCTACTGCCTTTGAACATTCTGAGGAGAAAAAGAAGCTATCGGCAACACTGTCTTATGTGAGGGAAAGGTAGGAAAGGAAACAAGGCAGAGTCATATGAAAATAAAAGGATGGAATGTTCATGCACCCAGGTCAGAGTCCGAGGTATGCCTGCTGCACTGTCATCATGTTATAAGCCTTCTTGAAAAGAAGCAGAATGGTGCCTGGGTTTGCTCCACTTAAAGCACTGCTCAGAGACATTCATAATTAATAGAGAATATGTTACTTAATTTTCTGGCTAATGCTTTGGCTCACTAATATTATTATTCTGGTTCACTGCAAAGGTGGGAAGCCGGGCAAGACAATGCAACGGTTATACTGACCTACAATATAGAAAAAAAAAAAAATACAGTGTTCTGCCTGGAATCAGTGGTAGTTGAGAAGGAGGAGAAAAGAAAATGCATGACTGTAAGGTGAAAGGACTTTGACATGGTGGAGGCCCTAGGAATTCTTTATTTCCCAGAATGTTATGAATTTCATTCCTCAAAACATGTTCAATTTAATTCCACTTTAACATAGGATGTGAAACTCTAATTAGATATTTGGGGTTAACTGGGAAGAAGATGATGCTGAAAAATAAATGCTCTCTTTCTCCACGAAGTTAGAAATCATGGTTTAACTAGATTTGTATTAAGACCCCTGGATCTCTCTGCCCATTTGTTCCCCAGTTCACTGCATTCCCATGGAAAAACATATGACCCTCACATCCATACATCCCCTCAGACATACCCAGATACACCCGCATTTTCTCAATCCATTGGCATGTGGAGTTTGATGTCTCATAGAGAATCAAAGACAAAGT
Source organism: Mustela putorius furo (assembly GCF_011764305.1). Classification (NCBI taxonomy): domain Eukaryota; kingdom Metazoa; phylum Chordata; class Mammalia; order Carnivora; family Mustelidae; genus Mustela; species Mustela putorius. Next base: position 27,865,288 of record NW_025421341.1, read on the forward strand.
TTCATTGTTTAACAGAATGTAGAGGCCACATAGCTTCTGTTGAACTTACCTGCCCATAAAATGCCACACGATAGTAGCGACCAAACAGCCGTTTCTCTGAGTTGACCACCTCTGCAACTTTCAGGTATGACCGATGAATGTCGTAGTAGAGATCTGATAATTTCTGAAACCATAAATCAAAGGGTTTCATGAAGGTGATGCTGACACAAAAAACAGAGTTTCCCTTTTTTGAACATTGTAAGTAAGTCACCAACTTAAAGCAGGATGTTTTGACCAAAGTCTGGCCTCAGAAAACGTACTTTGAAATCTCTCTGCTTTTCAAAGACAGCGATGATGGGTTTGTTGACGTCAGCAATGAGTTCATATCGCTCAGACTTCCAAAGAAACTCCACACACATGTAGAGCTGTTCCACCAGGATATTCTGTAATTCCCCAAACCAAAATGAGATTTTACACGATTGTGTAAACACAGTGTACACATTGTGGTTCACCCCTGAAACTTGTTTTCAAAACCTTTAAACTGTCAGTTTTCTTTATAGCAGGGCTGCTATGTCCCCTTTGTTACTGGCATTTACACCATCCTGGAAGGGATGGTGGTATCTTCTTGGATTCTTCTCTTTCCATCACTGAATTCATCCTTCAAATCTGCTAATTTGAATCTACAAAATACCTTCAGCTCTGTCTAGTCCTTTCCCTTTCCATGGTCCCTGCCTTAGGTCAAACCCCTCTTCCTTTACTTCCAGACCCCATAGTGGTCTTCTAGTAATCTGTTTTCCACTCTGGTCCATCCTATGTGTTGTTCTCCAGGAATCTTTCTTTCTAAAACGTAAATCTGATCTCAAGCTCTCCACCGCCCTAGACCTTTGTAGGAACTCCAGTGTCTCTGAATGGCCATCCAAACTCTCTGGCATGGCACTGAAGGAGCTCCACAGTCAGTCCAACCCCCCACTTGCCACCGACTTTGCACTTTGGTTATAGCATCCCGTACCACTTCACTCTCCGAATACTTTTGCACCTCCGCACATTTACCTATGTTGTGGCTGCAGCTACAAGAACCTTATTTTCTCATTTGGCATCTTCAAGTCCCATCAATGCCAAGATCCCGTGTAACAGTCTGGAGAGCTTTTTCATGTATGTCCTATCCATCTGCATCCCAGTCACTGTCACTTAAAAAGTTTCCCTTTAATTGCCTAGATTTATAGTTGTTGGGTCTTGGGCTGGCTAGTCCCCACCCTGAAAAAATTTGTCCTTCTCAAGATTCTAAGCTCTTTGAAAGTCAGCGTTATGTCTTATTTATCTTGGTCCTCCACCCTGAACTCAGTGCCTCACCTATACTAGTGGTTTAAAGAATATTCAGCTGAATCAAAATATATCCTCACTAAAGCAAGTGGATAATATTGTAGGAATCTTTTCAACAATGTCTTTGAAGAAAAGATTCTTAGATGTTATTTGAAATAGTTAACAAATATATTGTTGCATTTACTGTTTGTTTGCAAGGTATACGAAATCAACATTAACTATATGAATTTTAAGTAAAAATCCACCCCAAAACTTGCTTTCTGTACCCTTTTTTTTCCCAATCTATGTAACATTAAAATTTAAGCAATTAGCTGGTGAAATATTTTATTTACTTGATGAGGGAGCTCTGTTTTCTTTATCAGAATTGTTGCTATGTAGATTAACACTAGAAAGCTTATTTTGAATTAATAAATAATAACCATGGTTTGCAAATCAAAAGGTTTTTTGCAGAAACCAGTTAGGCTTTCTGTTCAAGTGTATTTACAAACAAACTTTCTAATGCACTAAAAAGCTGTGGCCAGCTCACAAAATTTTCATCATCCCTTATGACATTTACCAAAGGACCAATGACTTCATATCTTATAGAAGGGATGACATTATATATTTGGGTCCGTCTTAGAGAAATAAAGCTTAGTTTAAATATTCATTGAAAATTATGCTTTATCAATGGAATTTGAGGTCTATTAATCTCAGCTTAATTTTAGCCCGCCTTTCACTTAACCTAAGTCTTATTCTTCAGTAATCTGATTTCTGAATAACATTTTCTCCTCCATATTTAGCTTAATGTAACAGTTCAATGCATCTTTTTACTCAGTTACTGTACGCTAGATTATATTGATCTAACCTCATTGTACGGTGTGTCTTGCATTCCCGAATCTTCTTTCATTGCTCCTTCTTCTTTAATATTTGGTGTAATGCTCAGGAAAGCTGGCCAGCCCATAGAGAACATGCCTTGAGTGGACCAACAAAATGTGACATTATTATTTTGATTCAAATCTTGTTTGGAAAAGATAGTGCCTTTCTTCATGACGTTACAAGTGGTAGTACAATAAAACTCACACAGTCAGTGAGATGGGTAGATAATTCTGTTGATAAATATTCTTTTCCAAGGCAACCAATCATCCTGTTTTATAAAATTGTATAATTTTTCAGATGACATTTTCTTTTAGAAGCTGGCATGGAATCATGGACAGAATATAGAATTTGAAGATAGATATGGTTCTAATATTCTAATTTAGCCAGACTTTGAGCCTGCTTCTCTCCATTTGCTAGGCTGAAGATGTTAATATCTATCTCAAAGGATGGTTGAAGCGATTCAAAACATTAATATTTGAGAAAACACCTGGAATGATCAGTGCATTATGGAAATAATGCCCATTTCTTGCAAATTTTCACTCTTATGCATTATCTAGAAACTTTCTTAAAATTTCCTAGCACTGTGACTACAAGATAAGAAGGAAAAGATCTGGCTCTACAGATAATATATAAAGATAGTTGGTCATGGGCCATGTCCCCGGAGGAAGGACTGGAACTGAACAGTGGGACATTTGAGTAGTCAGGAGCACAGCTTGGAGTGACAGACCAGCCCTTGAACTTTGATCCCATCACAAGCTAACCATGCACCCTGGGTCGGATTGTATCACTTCTCTTGGTTTTCTCACTTGAAAACAGGAGGCCCTAATAGCACCTAACTCAAAGACACATAAGAGGCAACTAATGGAGATATTGCCAGTATAAAGCCCAGTGTGGTCCCTTACATGGAACACGTGCTTTTAAAATTATAGCTAATACTTCTGTGAGGTTTCCATTTTTAATTATCAGCTCATGAGCTATGTAACAAAATGATCACTCCCCAAATGTGCTTGAAATTATAATTAGAATAGTTTTTGCAATTTAATCCTTGCATTAAAAATTCTACTTCCCGGGGCGTCTGGGTGGCTCAGTGGGTTAAGCCTCTGCCTTCGGCTCAGGTCATGATCCCAGGGTCCTGGGATCGAGCCCGGCATCAGGCTCTTTGCTCAGCAGGGAGCCTGCTTCCTCCTCTCTCTCTGCCTGCCTCTCCGCCTACTTGATTTCTGTCTGTCAAATAAATAAAAAAAATCTTTAAGAAAAAAAAATTCTACTTCCCTACTTTTTAACATAACAATATTCCTTCTGTAATTAAACATATATTAAAATATATGACAACCCACTAGTAGGGATATATAGCAGAGAAAGTCATGATATATTTTTTGCAGGATGATGATTATTACAGTTGTACTTTCTGGAGTTGTTTTTCTTTGCCTGTATTCTTATTATGTGTACATTGTATTGAAGGGGGTACTTTATTCCTCTGATTAAGAAACATCATAATATAAAAGTATATTGAGGACTTCAGATATATACCAATGGATATGAATATATGTTAATGCATCATAAAAATCATCTTTCTTAGAGCTTACTAAACAAATACGTTCTTTTCTCAATGGATATTGAGATGGACTCAATGGAGTCCAATGTTACCTTAGGTCTGGAAATGGGTATTTAACATGTTTTGAATATTAAAGATTCACACAATATTTTGGGATGTAAGTTTCCACAATTTCTCAAACTGACCCCTAGTTTTATCTGATTTTTTCAATTTTGTTTTTGTTAGAATTTAAAATCATCTTTATGGAGCTGTATGGTATCTGATTATGATACAAAATAGATGGGGAAGAAGGTACATTAGACAAAACAGTGATGAGTTTGATGACGTGCAGATAAAAAGGCAGCTAAATCGTAAGTGTGAAACTAAGCAGGAAGATCCCTGCATTTTAGTATGGACAGGAGCCATGATGCCAGGTCTGGTCTCCTCCTCAAGTAAGTGACCTCACTGTCTCACCTTTCATTTTAGTCATTTGGTCAAATGCCTTATTTGGAAAAGCCACTGAGATTCTTTAGAAAATATATGCATATTTAAAAGAACAAGGGATTAATTATGCTTCCAAAATATTGTAACTGGAGTCTATTTACCGTTTGCTCAATTATCTTGATTTTAGTATCTAAGGATTTGTTTCTGTTTTTCTTACACTGAGCTTTCCACTACATTTTGAAAGTTAAGAGAGCACTAGGAAATAGATCACAGGCCATAACCTTTGGGTTTGAACAAACTTTTGTAAGAGAAAACAAGTTAAATGGATTAGCTATATTGCTAAATGTTTTACAAAAAGTAATTCTTCAGTTATTGTTACAAAACCTTTCATCAAACTTTAAAGATGACATATTCTTCATTAAAGGGAATCAATACTATAAATTATTATGTGTTGCAAGTTTTTTGAATCGGTTTAGGCTTTTATTTTTTTATTTTTTATTTTTTTCGGTTTAGGCTTTTAAAAAAGAAAACGGAATATGATGAATATAGAGTCCTGCATATACATTTTTGGCATTCCTTGTTTTGAATGAGTTTTCTTATTACATTTCAAAATTAAAATAGATTTCTCTTGCAATTTTAAACAATTTTAGAATAAAATCCCAAGGGCAAACTAGTATGCAGATTGGTAGCAAATATGGCTATGACTCGTAATCCTAAATATTGGATAAGATGCAGTTCTCTATGCTGAGAAGTTTTCATTTCTAAACTTCATACATTTGGGTAGATTTCGGAATGGTAGGAGCTTCGAGCTTTTATGAGTGGTAGTTGTGAAGGTCTGAGATAGTTTTTCTTTCAAGAATACATTTCACAGTTCTATCAAAGTAGACTTTAAGCAGCAATGGAATTTCTTTTGCACTGTTCCATGGGGGTAAAGGAGTTTATGTGGGAGAGTTAGGCCACTCACTTCCTCCACCAGGAGCTGTTAGTAATGGGTAGCTATCACAAGGGTGGATATCCTCCGGGAGCAGGGGTGGTGTGCAAATCTTTTCCATTTTCCAGTAACCTATGGTAGTGCGAGATGAGGTTAAGACATTGTTACATGTTAGTGTTAATACAAGCTTATGAGACTATTAATCATTAACCAATGAAACATTCTCATTTTGAACTAAGAGGCTGATGAGTTAGCCTTCTTGTACATAAAATAAACATGATAATGGCCCGAGAGAGCTAAAGTTCATAAGTACTGTATAATTAGAAATGTCTGTGAAAATTAATGTTACTTAATAAAACACAATTGAGATTAATACAACGTAAAATTAATAAGTTAATTGTAACTTAGGTTTCAACATGTCAACTTTTAGACTTTTATCCCTGCACATGGTCGTCTTACCCTTTCTTTTCAGGTATTCTGCAATGAGGGCAGCTATATGGATGTAGCACATCGCAGCCTGTAATAAAAAAAGAAAACCGTTTCAGAGGAAAACACAGTATGGATTTCACTATTCGTCTAATCAGGATGAATCTTCCGGGGTGAGTCAATATTCCATGTGAGAATATGTGGAGGAATCCTTTTAGTTAAAAGAATCAAAAACAGGAATCAATTTGATTTCTAAAAAGTTCACCATCGAGAATAAAATGGGTATTTGGGAAATTTTGTTTGTGTTCATTTGGGTATAGTCTTCAAGTGGGTGAATGAACTGACCTGAAGAATTTTTCAAGAGAAATATCTTCCTTCCTGAATATCTAAGTCTAATGTATATATTTTTAAATCCACAGTTCTATTTCCTTATTAAAACTATAAGCTATAGCATCGGGCCCTAAACTGGGGGTAAAATTAAGCTACCTTCTTACTGTTCCTACTACTGGTAATGGCCCCTTTGGACTATCTACTGCCTCTAAGATGGTCAACACACAAGGTGGTACTTGATTAAATAGTACGGCCTAATGAGCCATGTATGCTCCCGCCAACCACATTATATGGCAATTTTTTAAAAAAGGATTTTATTTATTTAAAGCCTGACCTGTTGAGGGCTCCAAATGACTTCAGCTTTTCCCTTTGAAGGTTGTGGAATTATTTCTCCATTTTCTGGGCTGTCCAAGGAAACTAGAGTTTCTCATTCTTGTCCCACCAAATTGCCTCCAACCGGGGTTTCTGATTGGCTCTATCTCTATCCCAGGATCCCTCATATGTGTTTAGAAAAACTTCAGGTGTTAGGACCATCCCAGATAAATTAATCTCTTCCCCAAAGGGGTATATTTCTGAGAATAAGGCAGAAGTTTCCCACTTGGTGTCCAGAAACCACTTGGGGGCTGTGAATTGCTGCATAAAATTCCGCCCAGTGTTTGAATGGACATAAAAAAGTTAGGTATTGATTTATAACCTTCACACAGTGCACTCTCCTCACATGGCTCATGGGAGCATTAATATTTCCAACACCAGTTCAGGCTAGCTGCAAATGAGGACAGATTACCCCAGCCTGAGATTACTCACCACAGTTGCAAACTTCCCCATCCGAGTCCAATTACAGGGAAGGCGTTTTAAAACACAGAACATTAACTTACATAACTCAGTTTCCAGACATCCTTACAACCATCCTCCTTAGTCTTAGGCTTTCATCCTTCGTTTCTGCATTGCGTATCCTACAATTACAGCTGATACTAACAACTCTGGCCTTGACTTGGTATCCTTTACATGGAGTTGGGCATTCTTGAATCCTACTTGCCAACTTAATGCACATCATATATCATTGGGTCATATCTAGATACATGGAAAAATATGGTAGCCTACTGTAAATGAAAATTCAATTGTCCTGATTAAATGTCCTGATGATTAAATGTCCTGATAAAGAGGACAATACCAGTGGAGGACCGAGCCTTGGCTAATTACCTCAGATAAGTCTCCATTTCTCGCGTGAATCTTGGCCATGCTTTCAAGCCATGTCCTCCGCAGCTCGGGGGTGCTTGCATAGGAGTTTGCCAGACTGTACTGGAGATCCACCAGCATCTCAGGGTCCTTCTCATGCTCCTTCATCTGAGCTGTCGCCATCAAAACAGTCCTTATGCGTTTCGTCAGATCTTTCACCTCTGCTGGGAAGTTGCTGTTCTTTGGAAAACAGAGCACCTGGGTCGTTATCTGTTCTTAATCCCTAAGATAGGTTACTTGAAGTTATGCTATTAATCATGGCTTGGCTTCATAGTTTGGTGCACACTCTATGTTGTTCATAAATATGTACTTTCTTTAGATATGATTCTACATATTGATTGTGGTTGTACACATTTGAACATAAGAACTGCAGTAGACTCCATCTTCTCTGCTCACCTAGCTTCTTCTAGTAAGAGCATCCTGATTGCTCTTTGAAGCTCTCACCTCTCTGGCTCTGGTTCATGTGATTTGAAAGGGTCTACTTCATTTGGGGGCACGGATGTGTAGTCCACCAAACTGGCCTGGCCAATCACCTTCTTCAATCCCTCAAGCCAGTGATTGGTTTAGGAATGATACAAGGTTTAAACAAAGAGATTCAAGTCTGGGACGTTGATTGGCACTACAGAACGAAGTGTTTTTTCTTTTCTTTTCTTTCTTTCTTTCTTTTTAAACAATTTTATTTATTTGAGACAAAGAGAGAGAGCGTGAGCTGGGGGAGAGGGGGAGGGGCAGAAGGAGAGGGAGAAGCAGATTCCCTCTTGAGCAGGCAGTCCCACACAGGGCTCAATCCCAGGACACCAGGACCATGACCTGAGCTGAAGACAGACACTAAGTCAACTGTGCCACCCAGGTGATCTGAGGCACTTTTTCCACTTATGGAATATTCCAATGTCCTCAGGATTTCTGAAAGAGTAAGCTCGTGGGGAGAGCATTTACATTCACTTGTAAATGAAGTAAGCAAAGAGAGGCAAACATCCAGGCAATATGGAAAGGGGACCTGAAAACATGATCATTTTTTTTTAACATAATGATTTTTTAATTAAAAAAACTTTTTTTATTAAATTTTTTCTCAGAAGTATCTGACATACATCACTGGGTGAGTTTAAGGCATACAGCGTGGTGATCTGATATCTATCTATCTATCTATCTATCTATCTCAGGAAATGAGTACCACAATAAGTTCAGCTCACAACCATCTTCTCATGTAGATGAAATACCAAGGAAGAAGGAAAAAAAGGAAAAAGGAAAAGAAAATCCCCTTATGATGACAACTCAGGATTTTCTCTCTAAGCTAACTTTGCTGTATAGCATAGACCAGTGTTAGCTACGGTCATCATGTTGTACCTGACATCCCTAGTTCTTATCTCTCCTACAATGAGAGGTTTGTATCGGTTGACCACCCTCCCCCAATTTCCCCACTCCCTACCACCTGCCTCTAATAACCACAGGTCTGATTTCTTTTTCCATGATTTTCAGGTTTTTTTTTTTTTTTTTTTTGTTAAGATTACACATAAGTGTTAAGATACACATAAGTGAGATCATACAGTATTTGTCTTTTTTGTCTGACTTATTTCACTTAACATAATGTCTATCCATGTTGTCATAAATGGTAAGATTTCTTCAGTTTTTATGGCCTAATGCTATTCTATTGAATATATACACCATGACTGCATTATCCATTCATTCACTGATGGATCCTTAGCTTGTTTCCATGCCTGGGCTAGTGTAAGTAATGCTGCTATGAACATGGGGGTACAGCTATCCTTTCAAATTAATGTTGAAACATTGTTTTAATCCCTGGGCTCAGTCATGCCCTGGACTCTATCCCTGGACTTTTTAGTACTATGACTAAAGAAGTCTTCCGAAATTTCTAAAAGAACAATTCAATAAATTTGGCCAAGAGTAAGATTATAAGAAAATGACTGTATTTCTGGAAGTTTGTGGTTAGTTTTTTTGCTATATCCCATTCAATCACACATCTTGCAAATTCCACTTAACAGATGACAGACTGACAGTGTTAGAACTGATTATTAATTCAAACAAGCAAACTCAACATTAGCACTCAGCTCAAGTCTCAATAAACAAAATACAGAACTTATATTTTTAAATGATTTTGATATTTCACAAAAGAATTCGGTTTAATTTTATTCCTAAGTCTTTGAAAATGCCCACAAAGCATTTCTTACTTTCATCTGCTTGTCTCCATTGGCAAAATTATTGGTAATTGCAAGGGAATGTTGAAACCGAGAGCCTCCAATCCCAGCATCAGCTATTAACTGGCTTACGGCCTTGATGAGCTAGAAGAGAAAAGAACAATGGAACTTCAAAAGTGGTAACTGAGAAATAGCAATTTTAAAGAAATCCATTGGACTGGATGAATACATCTTTGATTTCTCCCTGTGGGTCCCAAGAATAGCATCTTCATGCATTAAATTTTTAGAAGGTCATGTCGTCTAGGGCGTTTCCTATAATTTTAAATATTTATATAAGAAGGTTGCAGGAATCTTGGGATACCTTAAAGAAAGACATTTCTGCAAGGAGAATCTGGTGGGGTTTGGCATTCTAGAGATAGCCTTGGTCTCCCGAGTTGTGTATTCTATTTGATTCTGTTCCCTGGCAGAAGAAAGGAAAAGTCCAAGTGGAGTTACGGACTTTGTTGATTTCTGCCCTCTTCTTCTGAGTGAGAGCTGACTGTGCCAAGGGTCTTCAAGGAGGGGTCTGGTAGAGGAGTTGGTAGCTTTTGCCTTGCAGCCAGGAGGCTTTTATCAGTGCTGGAACAGATGAGTGGTTTTCACAACAGCATTAATGAAACTTGACAGCACTTACTTGTAAGTGAGACCGGACAATTGACTTCTGCTTGTTAAATTCAAAATTCTTCCTCATGAAAAAGTACAGAAGTGCTGATGCTTCAGTCTGTGTTGACCGTGACCTGTGGTTACAGCATTTCAGAACTTCATAGCAGAATGATCCACACAGGTCAGCTGGCCCCTGAAAGAATGCTGAAGGAAACTATGGAAATAGAAGGACTGGTTAAGGGTGGACCATGCTTTCATGTCGCTCTGTTTATGCTCAATTTTAGAATTCCTTAGAACAAAATCCACCTTTTTTTTAAACCTTGTCTTTTTCTTCCATCTGCAAGTGGAAGGGATAGAATTGTATTTATTTAAGTCTATATTAATATTTTTTCCCTAGAAATAATCATTTTCTACATTGTAAGTCTCCCATGCATCAATAACCAGTGACAACCCAGAACTAGAGATTAAGAGCTTTGAAATGCTTTCGATTCACCCAACATTGTTGAAACACAGGGATCCTTTCCTCCATACTGAGAGATGTCAGGATTAATATGCATTTATCATCATCCTTCCCTGAGCTTTCACTGGAACCAGGAGAACGCTTACCTTGCATACAAACAATCTCAAGGAGGCAAACACATGCTTCAGTGCTGTGGCTGACTGGTTGACTTGGAAAAAGAGCATGTAGGTGTCAAAGACCCTCTTCATCATTGAATTTTGACATTCAGATTGTTGGAGCTGCCTCTGGAAATTTAACAAAGAAGTTATTTAGGATGAGTGAAAGGACAACTGTTTTCTTTTGAAAGATATTTATTGTGAACCTACTATGTGGTAGGCACAATTCTAAGTGCTGGAAATTGTAGTGAATAAGGTGATAAGACCTATGTTCCCACTGAAACTTATACAGCAGTGATTGAAAAAAATTATGAAATAAGAAAATAGAGCAGAATGATAAAATATAATAAAAAGTAATTTGGGGATAGGGCTACTCTAGACAGGATACTTCGTCAAGACCTCTTTAATGAATGAACTGATATATGAACTAAAGGAATTGGTTATGGGCAGATCTGAAGGGACTGTTTAGGGAGAGAGAAACAGATAGTACCAGGGACATGAGTTGGGAAGAAGCTTATGAGTTCAAGGTTGAAAAGAAAAAAAAAGAGCCGAGCAGCCTGAGCGTGGGGCATGGGGTGCGATGAGGAGAAGTGTAGAAGATGAGGTCACAGATGAGGTCTCAGAGAGGCTGGTCCTCGTCGGTTTTGATAGGGCCTTGGTGATGTCTGAGATTTGATTGACATTGTCACTGAGTAATAAATAATTAAAATATGGTGTTTGCTTTTCCTATGACCCATGATGACATTTCACCTGAAAGCAGAGCTTTCTTGGCATAATCATTCTGTTTGGTGCAGACTTTATTCAGTGGATCCAACTCTTCTGAGTTCAACCCTGAACATCTATAAGCTCATTAGACTGAGCTAATAGTTTAAATATCTTTATTGAGGTATAGCTGACATGTAATTTCTATAGTTCATCTTTCTAAAATTTTATGTAAATGGAGACATACAATACTAACTTTTTGTTTGGCTTCTTTCGCTGAACATGAGTGAGCAGTATTGTAGTATATGGATATATGACCATTAGAAAAATCCATTCACCTGTTGATGTATATTTGGGTTGTTTTCAGCATTTATTAAAAATAAGGCTTCTATGAATATTTGTGTACACAGTTTTGTGTGACCAAGTGCTTTTATTTCTCCTGGATAAATTCTCAGTGTTGGAATGGCTGATCACACGACAGACACAGTTTTAACGTTTTAGACTGCTATACTGTTTTCTAGAGTGTCTGCATTCCCATCATCAGTGGAAGAGACTTCCAGTTTTTCTATACACTTTCCAAAAATTGGTATGGCCAGTCTTTTTAACTCTAGTGATTCTAATAGTATGTGGTGGTATTATTTCACCCAAGCTACATAAATGACAAATAAGCACACGGAAAGATGTTGGGTCTAGCTGTCATTTGTCTCTCCCCTCAAGACTGAAAAAGTAGAATTACACTTCCCTTAGCTGGGCTTGCCTGAGAGTGAAGCAGGAGGAACAAGGAAAAATGTTTATTATTTGACAATAGTGACGTATGTACGTACGTATATCATTTGAACAGTAGTCAACTTCTGTTAAATTCTGAGTCTCATCTTTCAAATTTTTTTACACTCACGCTTATGTTGATTTATGTAAGGTTAGTTGATTTCATAAAATACTTTAAAAATAGGTTCTTGACGGCGCCTGGGTGGCTCAGTGGGTTGGGCCACTGCCTTCGGCTCGGGTCATGATCTCAGCAGGGTCCTGGGATCGAGTCCCGCATCGGGCTCTCTGCTTGGCGGGGGGCCTGCTTCCTCCTCTCTCTCTCTCTCTGCCTGCCTCTCTGCCTACTTGTGATCGCTCTCTCTGTCAAATAAATAAATAAAATCTTTAAAAAAAATAGGCTCTTGACTTCCTACGACTTTTCTATCTCCCATTTTATGTTGTGAAGATGTTAGAATCAACTTACCTGGTGAATCTGGGTGAAGAGGGATAGCAGGTCCAGAATAGTCAGGCAAACCTCGGTAGCTATATTGGCCTCTGTGTCCACATGGTGCACAATGTCTATTTCATTGGAGTTGCCTACAAAATATAAGGTAGAACATGCATAAATGTCTAAGAAAATTCTTTGTATCCCATAAAGGACTTTTTTCTATTATAACATATTCAATGTTTACTGGTATTTTGTTAAGTAATTGATTAAATCAAGTGTTTTTGTTTGTTCAATTACCTTATTGGCTGAATCAAAAACTCTAGACAGAGTCTTTAGTGGATGCTATAGACAGTTGGTGTCACCCCCGCAGATTCATATGTTGAAGCCCCAAACCCAATATGATGTTATTTGGAGGGGGATCTTTGGAGGTAATTAGCTCTTGAGGGTGGAACCCTCCTGAATGGGTTAGTGCCCTTATAAAAAGGGACACCAGAAAGCCCACCTATCTCTCTGTCATGTGAGGACCCAACAAGAAGGTAGCTGTCTGCAAACCAGGAAGAAGGCCCCCACCAGACATCAAATCTGTTGGCACCTTGACCTTGGGCCTCCCACCTTTCCAGAACTATGGGAAATAAATTTTTGTCGTTTAAGCCACGCAGACTATTAATGTGTAACAACTCAAACTGACTAAACAGTGTGTTTTGCCCTTTTCATATGTCAGCTGTAGACGAGAGTGATCCATTTACCATTTGTTCTTAATTCTTTTCCATTGACACAGGCACTGACAGAGTCACATTTCTCTCATTCTCAGTCTGGGTCAAGTTTTATGCTCCCAGGCTAATAGACTAAACATACAGTCTCTGTGGACAGTGTGCATTAATGGCCATTAAAGGCACTAAAGGTATTTATAGGTGAAGGCACATGTCTTCAAACAGGTAATTCTGGTCATATGCCCAGAATCACTAACATGTACACGGTACAAAAAACACTGGGTCCATTTTTCCTCATTCACAAGCTGGAGTGTGTGCATTATTGTGTTCAAGATGTCACACATGTTGTTTCTAGTACATGGGCAACTTTCTGCTCTTCTTGAAGAGCAGACAATAATCTGGTTGCCAGAGGCCCCATAAGCCTGACAATAGCAAAGTCACTTGATACCAGAAGAGCTATACCCAGCAGATTATACCTAGTGATTCGCCTTTTTCCTTTCTTCTTTATAAGGACACAACATTTTTTAAATCTCCTTCTCTGGTGATTTTTTTTTTCTCTAAAAAAAATTCTCTGGGCTACAGCAAGCCTGAAAAGCAGTAATCTTGGTGGCACACCAAACATTTCCTACATTTCTGAAACATTATAATGCATTTCATATTTTCCACACATCTATAGAAACACTGATCACCATCATGTTCCTATTATTTCTTGTTTACTTACTGGATATGGTGTTGTCTAACATCTGTAAGAGTTTGGGGTTTGAAAGTGCATTTTTGCCTCGAATTATAGGTAAGGTTTGTGATCTGTGCTGCTTATGCCCTTCATGACTGGACGTGGTATGCATCCTGAAAATTAATAGGAAAAAATGGTTAATGTACGAGAGATATGACATATAGGTGTTCAACCAAGTATTCTAGATTGAGTAAAACATAAACAATTTTTAAATAGAGATGTTGCATAAAAATATTGATTATAGATAACATGATAAAAAGGGGTTTTAAGAATACTTTAGGAGAAGTTTTTTTTAAATGAAAAAAAGGTTCAGAAGGATAATTAATACCAAAGTATGATAGAAGAATAATAGATACTGAATTTAATCTGAACAAGCATATTCATTACTGTTTAATGAAATCATGGGATTCCATGGGAAGTTCATGGGATTCTGTCCTGGTAAGGGAGAGAACTAGGGGGTCCCTGAGTGCAGGTACTTTCCAGGCCAAAGACAATGGCCGGCAGTGGCTCTCATTTGATGTCTCCTTGGCACTTCCACCTGGGGAATGAGCCAGTGTTATGCAGAAGTAGGAACACTTCCCATTCTTAACTTTCATTTAAGCTATCTTTTGGCCAAGATAATAAGAACATTTTTTTGAGGAAAGCTGGCAATAGGAAAAACCCTGAAGAGTCAAGCCTATAGATATGGCAATGGTTTTCTCTTGGTGACACTTTTCAAGGCTCATTTGGTTCTGACCAAATCAAACGCTCCAGATGGACTGAGGCCCAGAAGATCTAACTTTGGTTTTCAAGAGCCAGAGGAGTCTTAGCTACAAGAAATAATGGGTCCTGGGCTGTATGGCTTGGACCTTTGGGACTGGTTTATTTCTAGGTTTTGAGTGTATTTTAGTCTGGAAATTCTGGAGGAAAAATCCTGGTTTCTGGAAAGAGAGAGGTGGGAATGGCCAGGACCTGTCTAGATCATTCAGGAAGAAGCCTGAAATCTAACTGACCAAACATCAACAAAACGACAGTGACCTCAGGTACATGACTATAGTCTTTAAACATAAAAAGTCGTTGTTTATAGTTCTCTATTCTATTACCATTTGCGAAACACACCTATTACATTTTCTCATTTACTTTCACACAAGGGACCACTTTAAGGAATCTTATGGATGAAGAGGCAAAATTTACTCCATGATTTATTGGTTATTTACCACTTTCTTATTTCTAAAATTCTTTCTAAAATACAGCCATTTTCCTATTATATATTATTATGGTAACTCTGGGAAGAATAAATCAAACTGGAGAAAATTTTAGCATAGAATTCTTACTTACTAGACCCAGGGGAGAATTAAAGTAGGATTTCAGGGCAAAATTCCCCCACAGGGTAGGTTAATAAAGGATGACTCCAGGTCCTATATGCTAGTCAAATCAGTGTAATGACTAGGAAACCTACCATAAGCTTATGGATCCAACTAAATCCTCCCTGCCTTTGACCCTTTAGAAAACAATTTGAGCTCTAAAGATGCTGCTGACATATTACAATTATTGAGAGGAATGGGGATACAACCTCTCATTTTACTTTGTCACTAGGAGGTTAAGAAACCTTAAACGAGTCATATATTAGAATTACGTCTTTTTGAGTTCAATTAAATTAAGGTACCTATTAACCCTCATCCTATGCATGGCATTGTGCCCTGAGTGCACATAAATAAAGCATAATCCTTGCCTCTTAGGTCTTCACAAGCTAGCGGGGCAGATCAGGCAGTACCTGAGAAGTTTTTTCAGAAAAACACAGAGTTACTTGAAATCTGCATTTGGTTTGAAGTATATGCATATATACACACATGTGTGTGCATCCACGCATGCTCATGTGTGTACATCCATACCCCCATACACATATACACATCCATATCCATGTATCTATGCATATATATATACACACAAATACATATATACAATACATTGATACATATGTATATATGTGTACACATATACATACATACACATGTATATACACACATGTATACATACATATACACACATTTATACACACAATATGATTACAAATATCAAGCAAATGTGATGTTACCATTGTGACAAGGGACCTGATGCTTGACAGGAAGGATTAGATCCCTTGAGAGTTCCATTGTTCTGGGTAGACTGCACAAATTTAAATGCAGCAGCAATTTTTCTGCAAGGAAAACATGTTTTAATCATAGCTCAGTATTAGTAATTTATTTATTAATACAGAATGGCAACTGGCAGGTTGATTATTGAACAAGGAAATAAGTTCACATGTTATGAAAAACAGAATCATATTTTCTTCCAGCAATGGGAGATGGGGGTTTAGTGAAGGTACTGGGGGCTTCATGGTCTCTCACGAGAAAAGGATGCTAACACAATAGTTATTCCAGATTCATTTTTCTCTTTAGCTTACTGGGAGTTATATTTTTTCTTTTTCTCCTTCTGATTGAAGAATAGTTGACACACAATGTTATATTAGTTTCAGGTGTACAGCATACTAATTTGACAAGTCTGTATGTTTGTGGCAGTCACCAAAAGTGTACCTCATCTATATTCCTTATGTTGTACCTTTTATTCCTGTGACTTATTCACATTGGATGTATTTTCTTAAATAGGAATCTTCTACATTACATCTATACAAATGATAGGTAAGTTAGTTCAGACTATGTAGGAAATATGGTTTCCTTTCAGAAAGGTATGTTTTGTGTTGTATTCTCTTAACAGCTTTAACTAGTCCTAGACCTACTATGGGTACAGGGTAATCATCAAACTCCTATGTCTACTGTGAGGCCAACCTTACAATCCTTATGTGCATTTTAAGATTTCTAACATATATCTATAAGTCTAACTGGATAAATTACTACTTGGTATAATTTTTTAAAAGGCCAGATTAACCGATTGAAATTTTAAAGTTATTACCTTATTATATTGCGTTTCCCTAGGTATCTGAAATTTTGAAGACAAACACTGGAAAGGCAAAAAAAAAAGTCACATTCTAATTATTCATGCCCTTTTATTTATACAAGCCATTAATTTAAGTACATTAGAAGAAAAATATTACATTTTCTTTAAATATTTCATCCATTACTAGTTATAGATAGTTTAGCAAATGGGTCCTTAGAATGAAGGATGGCATACTAGACTATTTTGAAGCTTCAAAAAAAAAATGTTAACAAATCAAGTCCATAACTTACTCCAAGATACTGAAGAAGTCGGATACCTCTGGGCTGGGTGCTCTTTGCCAGTAGGCAATCAGTGTCTCTGAAAGGAAACACCATGGAGCATGAGACTCTTGGAAACTCAAAGTTTCTTCCTTTTTAAAAAATTGTAATTTTCAAGAGCTTTCCTTACCTTCCGAAATGGTCTTCATAATGTGAAGAAAGCACATGAGAAGACTCCTGGTTTCTGCTTGATCTAACTTGTCAAATCGAAGGGTTGATCCTATCAAAGACAAGGGTCTAGGGACCTAGAAGTGGAAGAACCAAGAAGGGTTGAGGTAGAGTGAGAGACTGCTGACTCGCAAGGTGCTGCATAGTTGGGAAAGAAGCCCCACCTTTTCACAGTTGTCAGTCTTCTCACTGCTCTTCTCATTGGTGCTTGGGTTGGAGTCAAGACTTGCTAAGGAGGCTCTGGAGTCAGCATGGTTTACTGTAGAAATAGCTATTGATGAAAATGCTGCAAACACAAGCCACAGCACACAGATGATAATGAGATGCAATGGGCACACACATGATGACCCAAAAAGATATGGAGCATGGAGGTGGTGGCAGTGTTGGGCAAGGCTGACATAACGGAGTCTGGAATTGCCATTAAAGACATGCCACATTGTAAGAATGGTCATGAAGACCACACTGGCATTTAAGGATTTAGGAAAATTTAGGCCATTATAAATGGAAATAAAGTACTGCTTGTTCCTTTGATTTCTTAAAAGACTTTTAAAAGAAAGTTTCTCTTATAAAAATGCTTTAAAAAATGTGCATAAGGTGGCTTTTGGGGAAGAAGCTTTCAAGTTTTGACAGTTTATAAGAATTGAAGATGACATTTCCAAAATAGTTCTTAGAAGTAAATTTTGAAGTTGATGGGCTATTATATTTTACAGGTTGTACGCAATGAACACTTAAAGATTGTTTCCAGAATGAAGCAATTTGCCAACATCTGAGCAGATTGCTCTTTGAGCCAAGAAAAACTGAATGCTAAGTAGAAGAGGAAGGCCCTGGATGGTTTTTAAATAAATGGGAAAAGAAACTCTTTAGCTATATAACTATAGTGTACTTTGACATACAGAAATTATGCACATTGAATTATGGAGTGGGTAAAAAAACATGATGATATGTGACGTAAACATGGATGAGAGTGAAACACAAGTGTTCCCCAAAGGTCTTAAGTACCTGCTATGGAGTTTAAAACATCTTTAGAAAATGATGTGTCCACAGAGTTTGCGTGTTTCATAGCTGACTGGGTGTGAAATCCTCCACTGGTGCTGAGGTCGTCTCTAGACCCCTGCATTTCAAGCACAGAAGAGATTAATGGGAATTGCCATATTTCAACATTGGAAACCCACACATGCTTTCTTTGTTACACTTTTGATTTGATGCTATTTGACTTGCCCTTTTTTATATTCCAGCAAAGGTCTTCTGCAAAAGCAGGTAGTAGAAATGGATAGTCACAACCATACTCTTCGACAAATCCATACCCCTAGTAACCACTTGATTTCTTATGTGATTTTTTCTTTTTTTAAAATGTAGTGGAAACTACCTTCTAGATATAAACTAAATGGTTGGAATGGCTACTGTTTTTTTATGGATTATGCTATAGATTACATATCATTATAATCATGGGTTATCTTCGGTATATTACTAATACTAAAAACTAATTCCAAATACTACGTGCCAGTCTCTATAAGTGTTTTCTACTAGACCATTTAATCCTTATAAGTATCCTGTGATGGAGTAATTCTATTCCATTCTATAAAGAAGATGGTAGAGGTTGAAAGAGCCTGGATTACTTATCTAAGGTTACATTGCTAGAAACTGGTATCACTGGGATTTGAATAAGGTCTTCCTCTAAACAGCTTCCCAAAGGCATAGCTCCTAACTTCGAGGTGGTAATATCTTGCTTTCCGTAGTGTGTTAATTCATCTGCGATGTGAACAGAGGAATCCGATCTCAGGTGGCTTGCTGTGCAGCCACTATGGTGGCTCAGTGGAGGAGGCATGGCAAACAGGCCACTCCTGGGTGTGACTGAAGCACTTGGCTACACGAACACCAGGTGGTCATGAAGCTCATGTAGGGGAATGGTCAGGGGAGGGAGGAGGGGCACACTGAGGATGGAGCCATGCATGTAACAGAGGAGCCTGGTAAAAACTGGACAGAACTGGAAGGTGATACAGAGAAGAGAGGAAAATGATGGATGAGGTGGAAGGCTTCAGGGACCGATGTGGACCAAATGACATTGATGCCAACATCTCAAAATGGCTAGCACGAAATGCTTAGTTTGCTCACAGTTGAGGGAAAATGGCTCTCCAGGGCAAAAATACAAAACAAAATCAAATTAAAATCAACATTTGAACCATTTTGTAAACTCACCTGATTAGATGTGTTGACAGTAAAAGGATACAGGTCCTTAAGGTAAATCCTTGGCATGTTGTCCAGAAGCATGCCATAGAGGGGCATATATAAACTTGCTATCTGGGCCTGCTTCTCCTAGGGGGAAAGGTAGTCAAAAGAAATTATTCACATAAAAATCAATAGACTTGTAGGTTTGCTATGCATTTAATGCAGTGAGCCATTAAATGGTGTTTAGGGAAGGGAGAAAAGAAAATCACTCACTGGTTGTCTGTATCGATCATCGAATGAATGCTTAGCCATTAAATTTTTTAGGACAGCTAAAGCTAAGTGCCTGATGTCTTGGTCTTCTTGCAGGGCAAAGCCAACTTCTCGGAGTAGAATTCCAATTAAGAAGTGTTTGCGGCAAAATTCATTCGTGACTGAATATTCAGGCATATCTTCGTGAGGAAAGCAAAGAGATCATGTTATTGAAAATCAAATGATCACTTTATAATTCAGAAAGATTTATCCAACAGCTACCAACCCTCTCACCACCAGGGAAGGATTCAGTAATGCAGTCTTACTACAGAGATGAGAAATGAGAGAGAGGAACATCCCAGAAGTATTGTGTGTACACTACTACCAATAATAATCACTGACCATGGTCAAATTCTATAAAAGTGGTATATCTACAATGTTACAGGAGTTGAAAAGAGAAGATTGAATTTTTGTCTGGAAGAATCAGGAAGTGTGACTGGAAGGAATATGTTGAGATGGGCCTTTGAGGCTGTTGAAGGTATGGAGAGGCAGAGGGTCAGGAGCCAGTGGTGGTGGGGGGGTAGGGTGTGAAAGAGAAGAGGTTGGGAGGACCAGGGGACAGAGTTTCGTATGGCACAGATTTCTGAAAGCACAGTGTATGGGGATTATAGTTTGGGGGTGTACAAGTCAGCACAGCAGCCAAGATGGGGTGGTGGGAATTGAGACTTGAGGGGCACTTGGGGCCAGATGATGGACAGACCTAAACACAAATTCTTTAGCTAGTGCCTAGGACCCTCCACTATTTGGCACTGAATTCTGTATAGAAAGGATTATGTCACCAAAGGCTTTGAGATCAGACCCGTGCCTATTTATTTGCTCACATGGCAACAGGATGTAAATGAGTTATTCCTTGGGGGAAATGTGGAATAAGGGCTATAATAAAAGAAGTTTGACCCCAGGGAAGGGAGGGGGGAAGTGAGATGCATGTGGCCTGGGGTAGGAGGACCCCCGTAGTAGAAAAAAAATGACCAGGGCAAGTTGGCTGAAGAATGTGAAAGAGCAAGAAGAGGAACATCAAAGGGTCTGCAAAATCTGGAGCCTGAATTATGGAGAAATTGGAATCTTAAAATTTCCACTAAATATGGATTTATTCGGAATTGCCCAATGTGCTTCCTAAATGTAACGATTAATAACAGGACTAGCGCCCACTTCTAGAACACGTATTGAGTGCCAACATGAGGCCACACCCTTTATAGGGGTTATCTCAGTGAATCTGTGGGGTTACATGTTAGATGTAATGAACTGCTGAAATATTACAGTTCATCACTGACTAGGGGCAAATGAAGAATGTGGAGATTTGTAGTTTAGGACGATGCCACTGGAGGTGGGAGAAAAGGGAATGTGAAAGTTCTAGAAATTGTGGTCCAAGGGAATAGTTAGGTTAAAAACATTTCTCTGTGTAACAGTGAGTATTCATGAGGGGCCAAAAGTAGAACACAACTTTGTAATTCCCAGCCTAGGGCTAGAGAAAAGTTCTGCCCAGACTGTTCTAAGTTATGAATCTATTTCAAGTAAAAATGATAAATTCAATCTTGAGAAATGAGCTCAAAAACCAGACCATGGTTTACTGACAGAAATATATCACATGAAGCTAGTTACACTGAACAATCATGTTATTGCATATAGCTGGAAATTTTATTTATGATACACCCTAAGAAAATTTTAGATGGTTTGGGAAATTTAAAAAAAGAAGTAAAACTCTGGAGAAAAAAATAAGAAAGAATTGAGGTGGGTAAAGCATTTAATTATCTGTAACCAATGTTCAGTCAGCTTATTGACTGTTTTGATTTTATGATAAACATATGGCTATTTTTTGGCATCTGGAGATTGGAAACTTGTAGTATGCATATCTATCAATATTATCTATCAATATTATATGTAGTATGAGCATCTATCAATATTATCAGATTATGGTATGGCTACTGATGCTTAGATAATGTAATATAAAATGTAATTATTTACCTGATGCATGTAACTCTTGAGTTGATTCTGAAGGTGTCAAAGGATCTGGATTTAATGGGAATAAATAAAAAGCTTAGATGTACACATACTCAGGTATACACCATATTCATTAACAATTGATAATTTATACTGAAAAATTAAAATATATTTTCCTAAACTATAAGTAGGACTCTTCAATAAAGTTTTGTTTCTTGGAAACGAATACCATAGGTTGTTTCATGAAGAGAATTATTTTAATTCTTGGCCTTGTACTTGAGCACCTGTTATTTTCTATCAGAAATCTGCACACCACAAAACATATATTTTTATGTTCATTGTTGATAATATTAGATCTATAAAGAGACTATTAGGACTTTTCCTGAGCTACTGACAAATAGTAAACAATTAGAATTAAAATATATAACAGGTTTGCTCCTCTTGAGTATCTTAAACAGCACATCTCACCCCATAATAACTTGACACTAATTTATACAATAAAAAGGAATACAAAACAAAAGTCGAAAGTGACATTTCTACCTCTTTTTCTATAAAGGCATTAAGATTAAATATACTTTGTAAATAAAAAAATGGAATAGCTAATTAAATAGCTTATGTTAATTCCTTAATAGAATTCAGTAGCTTATATTTAAGATTAAAATGACGAAACGTTTATGGTATGGCATATCATAAGAGACTCTTAACTACAGAGAACAAACTGAGGGCGGCTGGAGGGAGGTGGGCGGGGATGAGCTCAGTGGGAGACAGCGATTAAGGAGGGCACCTGGGATAAGCACTGGGCGTTGTAGGTAAGTGATGAATCATTAAGTTCTACTCCTGAAATCCGTATTACACTGTATGCTAACTAACTAGAATTTAAATAAGAATTTGAAACATTAAAATAAAATGACAACACTTTCATAGGCTGGATAATGTACTTTACCCTATTTTCCCTCCAAAATATTATGCACAATTTACTCTATTTTCCCTCCAAAATACTAGCTTTGTATAATACGTATAGTATAAGTTGCAATACATGTGAGGAGGCTCTTTACCGTCTTAGTGTCTGCTTTCCATGAATATCAAAACTGTGCCCTGTGGATAATTTACTCACACATTAGAAGCAAAGCATTTTGTCTTGCTTCCTCTCTCCCTCCATCCTTCACCCCACGCCCCCTTCCTTCCTTCCTCCTTTTTTTGAGGCATGATTGACTATAACACTATATTGGTTTCAGGTGTACAACACAATAATTGCCTATTTGCATGTATTGCAAAATAGGAAAAGAATATTTTAAGTCCTTAAATCATTTTAGTGTTTTCTTTGAATCTTGATGTTCGATTAGTTTCTGATGGCTAGATGTGTGATGGTCATTTTGGTATCTATCTATATTGGTATATATAACATATATATTAATAAAGTCATAAATGAAAACATTTTCTGTACACCATTTATACTTTAGCAAATATGGAATCGAGGAGCCCCATTCTTCCCTGCACAGACATCAGGGGCTCTTTCTAACCCACAGATGCTGAGTATTTACAGTGCCGCCCTCCTGCCTGCCTTTTTTTTTCTCCTTTTTAAGGCAAAAGTTTTTTGTTTTTGTTTTGTTTTTGTATAAAACTCATTTTGAGGAATTGCATTTTAAATAATTAGACACTTTAATTGAGACCTTTAATTGAATTTGTACTCACAAAGTGTAACTTCTCCTCCCCATAATTTTCTGCTTTTCAAAATCAAAGGAAAGTTTTCTTTTGGAGACAGTATAGTAAAAGTATTACTGTAGGTTAAAATTCTTTGATTTATAATCATTGAGGCACAAACAAGACCAAGGAAGTAGGAAAAAAGCAACACGTAAACAAAGGTAAAAACAAATAAACAAATTTGAATGTTCATTTTGTAGGAACGGGTGCAAATTCTGGGCATTACCTGGAATGTTTGCTGATCTTATGGGGAGACACAAAGGTATAAAGTGTTCATGCTGACATACTTCTTGAAGAAAATCAAATTTATACTGGCATAAGGTCTGAAAAAGAGGCAAACTAAATGACTTATTTACTCACCAAGAAGGTTAATAAAAAATCTGCCTTTGAATCTTATACCTAGAAAGATGTAGTTACTTTTGTGGACTTTTGTTTTTGAGCTTCTAAGAGATATGAAGATATGATCTTACCCAGTAGTATTTTCTATTTCTTTAAGCTTCTATCAGCCCATGTTTATTCTGAGAGAGCTTGTGTCTCACCACAGGTACAGAACTCTAAAACTACACTGAGCTCATGGAACAGGTCACTGTAATCAACCCTTCTTATCCAGTGCTAAGGAAGATAATGGCCCACGTGATCTCTCTGTAGGCCGTTTGTTCTCAGACTATATTATTTAATCTCACCTCTTTCCTGCCCTTGCAAACAGGCCTGTCTTCTCAATAATGTTTTGATTAGGACAGTGATTAATGGAATTCAGACATGGTCTAAGACAGCTTAATACATGTGTTAAAAACAATCACATAAGAAGAAACAATTAACAATTCATAAATATTCTGTTCTCCTCATTGTGCAGACCAAGTAATCAATTTTTAGGATCCAGTTAGGTTGTATTCATTGTAGTCACTAATATCAGCCAACAACATAAAATATATTCCATTTGCTCGGATATTTTAGAATTATATTTTGTGGCAACTTCAGTTAATAATTTAAAATACTCTCATTTCAAACAAGGATAGTATTTGACTTAATCCTTTGTGCATCAAAGTGAATAAGAGCATAATTAAATTGTATGTTAATTATTTTTCATTGAGTATGTTCTGTTTGGTTTCTGAAAAAAATAAATAATTTAGGCCTCCTGGAATTATATCTAAAAGGATATTTGGCAAATTTCATGCATAATTGGAGCACTAGCAAAGAATATTCTTTCAAAAAATATATACAGAGGGAAATGGATTCTCAAAATCCAAATGGCATATAATCATATAACTCCCCTAGTCAAAAGTAAATCTCCATTGCCCTAAAGATAATGTTCAGGTTCCTAAGCATGGCATGAATGGATATAAGAAGATCATTATTTATTTTTGGCTTCTCTACATTCATTATTCTTTCCCAATACCTTGAAAATTACCCCTTGGGGACTTTCCTTCTTCCCAATGGGCAAAGGTTAATGGGGAACTATTAGTTCTGGTGACCTGTCTTCCCTCCTTAAGAGGCAGGCATGTGACCCGAAGCAGGTTGGTCACACATTTCCTCTCTGGAATGTAAATTTTAAGCAGAGGGTTAAGGGGAAGAAAATGGTCCTAACATATTTTTTAAGCAGTAGTGAGCCTTAGCCACATGGTTCTTCCTTTGCAATTATTCTTGTGTCCTGGCCCCTGTTCCTTCTCAAGCTCAGCTCTCCAGCTCTTTCACTGATGCCTTTATGCTTCTAATACATTCCCTCTGCTCAAACTTACATAACTTTCTGTTGCTTGCAACCCAGAGAGACTTAACTGGTACAGCTTTCATGATCTGGCCCATATCCAGTCTTAATTCCTTCCAGCATATGTCTTACTATAGCTCAATGGTTCTCAAAGTTGAAAGAATATAAGAATCACCTGAAAGCCTTATTGTAATACAGATTTTGGAGTCCCATCTGCCACAGTCAGCTCTGGGATCACTGGTCTGGGAACCACACTTTGAGAATCACTGCTCTCTAGACAGCATTGTTCCCAATCTATCTCCCAACACATTCTCCCTACTTGGGAAAGGGGGTTAATTGTCCATTTTTCCCTAGGCTGAAGGATTTCAGAAAAGTGAGACTTTCAGTGCTAAAACCAAGTCAATCCCAAGCAAACCTGACCACAATAACTGCAGCTGAAAAGAATCACTCCTTTCACCGCCCACAGGAAATAGAAGTGAAACCTACATGTTCATTCCAGACTCCACACTCCACAGTCCCCTTTTAAGAAAGGATGTGGGAGACGAACAGATGGACCATTTTAAAAGGTTGCCTCTCATTGGGATAGAAACTATTTGTTGATGCAGAGAATGGATAGGCTAATGTTTTAAGCAGGAAAACACAGAGACTAGTAGATTTATTTATAATGCAGTGGTTTAGAAAGCAATCAGTCCTTCACTTGGTTCTTACCTTGAGATCACCAGAGGAGAACATGCTGACGTAATTGTTAACCATCTTAAATACAAAGCCCCGATCCATAAATGTAAAACAGCGCTAAAAAATACAAAATCATAAATTCAGACATTTTTGCTTTAAAGGTCATTAAAGATTTTAGAAAAGGTGATTAAATATATTGAAGCAAAATGACATTTAACTAAATGTGTTGTGTAATAAATGTTTTAAAAGAACTCTACAATATGTTTAAGCATTCATCCACGTATGGCAACTAATTAAAATATGAGATAGTGTGCACATGCCAGAAAGTTACAAAACCCTCTTTGTCAATTTTATAAAACACCACTTAAAATATTGCAATGAAATATTATAGCCCTTTCCTTTCTATACAGGTTTTAGCTTTTACTTACCTATTTTTTTAAATCACTTAGTTACATTTTATTACTGTTCTTTTAGTAATTTGACTACATAGTTTATCAGGTGAAGATCCTTTGCTGTACAATAACTGGGTAGGAACAGAGGTCGTAGAGGCGGGTCAGGAAAACCTTTTTAAATCTCCGGCTTCCTTTAACCCAGTAGTTTCCTTTCCAGGCAAGGCAGCTTGAATTTGTGGAATGAAGGTAAGAGACACTGAGATTTCCATCTCTTACTCTGTTGTCAAGGAGGGTCTTAAACTGCAAGTAGGTTGGGAGGAGACAGGCAAACACATTCCAAGTTGGCATAACACTCTCCCTCCAAAAGACCAATGGCCATGTAAGCAGTAACTGAGGAACATTAGCCAAATGACTGTGCTGGGAAAATGTGAAGTAGGAGGCACAGACCATATGTACTGATGCCAGACCCTGGCGAGGTCATCACTGTGTGCATGGGTTTGATTCCATCATCCACATGGATGTGAGGACGTACATGGGAAAACCTTGCTGCTGCTGTACCACTTAGTAGGGAAGGTTTCTTTCTTGTCTCTAGAGTTTGACATGTACCATTGCAATGGTTGCACATTTTTTGGACCTCTTCTCAATTTTAAAAACAAATCTCTTCTCTCAGAGAGGACAGGATGTAAAATTGGTCATAGATAGTATATTTACCAAGTAGAAAGTCTCCCGTTGAAAGACATCTGTGCATAAAGAACTATTTTCTCTAGCAATGTTCTTCTAATTGTTAGGGATGTCATTTATATTTTTGTTTTATTTTCCTTTCCCTTGTCCTTTGGTTTCTTCTTATTATGTCCCTACTCATTCCCTACTATGTTAGTATGCTGCCCCATTTATATTTTCATTTTTAATATGAATTTAAGTTCTTTCAATAACTCTCCATTCACTAAAAGGTAAATGGATCCAGTGTCCTCCCAACTGCCAGTAGAGCAGTGGGGAGAGGCAGACACCAGAGCATAGTCACAGTCACAGGCTCAGAAGATGTAAAGAGATATAAAGAGATAGGCAAGGCAGAAAATAGGGGCTTTTCTGTTTCTGCACAACATGGGGTCCCAGCAGGTATGTCAAATACTTGCAGGTTCTCCAGCTGTAGGAGTTAGTCCCCAACCTCGAAATATCCCCAATGTGGAGTTTTTCCAGAGAAGACCGCCCTTTGCTGTCTTCTTTCTGTTGGAAAGGGGTTTGGGTCTGACCTTACAGAGAGAGGAGGACCACCCAATACAACTGTGGGACCATCCAATACAACTGTGGGCTCTAGAAACATCTCAATAAAAAAGCAGATGAAAAAGAACCCTGGGGAGTCAATGGTAAAGACACAAGGGCTTTTGACTCAATGGAGAAGGGGTTGGTGAGTTCTGTCACTGAACCAGAGTAGTGGCAGTTGTCCCAAACAGGGGTGACAGTCCTTATTCTGCAGAGCAGATGTGATAGTTTTTGAAGGAGGTCAAACCCGAGCCTAGTGACAGGGAAGATGGGGAGAAGGCTCCCTGCCCTGGGAATCTCGGAAAACCCATTTAGGGTTTCTTGAGATTGAAGAAAGACCTATATGTAAGTTTGTCATCCTCTTTCCAAGGGGCAGTGAGGAAAAAGGATATATATCCCAGGATGTAAGATCAGCAGAATCAGCCTTCTGACTGCAGAGAGCCCTCCCACAAGTCAAGCTTCATCAAGCACCTCTCCTGTCATGGGTCCATCTCCTCATTGCTTGGCCCAAGTGCAGTAGCTCTTCAGCCTATTGCTGAAGTCTAGAGGGGTCTCTTTGCTTTTGTTTAAAAATAATTTATATTAAGTTTATAGTAATAAAAAATAATTCGTAGCAAGCTTTGGCAAACTGTGGCCCATCAGCCCAAATTGCTTGTTCGTTCTTCCTTCCTTCCTTCCTTCCTTCCTTCCTTCCTTCCTTTCTAAGATTTATTTATTTGAGAGAGAGAGGGTACAAGTGTGTGTGGGGGGGCTCCAAGGTAGGTAGAGAATCTCAAGCAGACTTCGCATTGAGCACGGAGTCAGGCAAGGGGCTTGATCTCACCATTGTGAGATCATGACCTGAGCCAAAATCCCAAGTCTGACATTTAGACTGAGCTATCCAGGTGTCCCCACTGTCTGTTCTGTAAATCAAGTTTTATTGGAACATAGCCACACTCAATCATCTACATATTGTCTATGGTGAATGGTTTATGGATCTATCGTGCTACAATGGTTAAGTTGAGTATTTGTGCCAAAGACTATATATCCTGTGTAGCTAAAGATGTTTAGTATTTGGCCCTTTACCAAAAAAGTTTGCAGATTCCTGATCTGGAGGATAACTTATACTCTACCAAAATATTCTCAGTTTGGTTTAATAAACTAAAAGCCAAATATTCTAAATTATGTGCAAAAATATATTGTTGTAATAAAAGAATATTTTTTATCTAACCAATTGTGAGGACAATAATAATTTTAGTCTATCATTCATTTGGTGAAGGGTATGAAACCCCAAACAGTAAAATGAACCAGATGAGAGTCCTTGCCCTTTCTTTATATGTTTTACAAAACAACTGGTCCTACTATTTTCTTTCTCATCTTGGATACTTGCTTTCAATCCTGTGCTAGATATTAGCTTAGGTACTACCCACAGCAACTTTTACATGGATAAACTCTGTGGAAAACACTTACTTATTAAAAATCATAGAACCTTTAAGTCAAATAAACAAATACAGTGACCTTCTCCTTTTAGATACTCACTTATTCACCTTCTTGTGATGTTTACAGAGAAATATCACAGATGTTTATTAAACATATTTTGCTACAAACCAAGACTATCTCCTATATTAGATGATTTCCAAATGTTGTCCAAAGTTAACTGAAAGAAAGTGATCAGTCAGGCACATGTGTCAAAAGACAATGTCTGCCTGAGCAGGAAAATAGAAATCACACTGAAATTTCTTTTGCCATCTCCCTGGTAATGCCTATATAAGAAGAGTATCTAGATGGGTTCACTCAGGTAACTGAAGTTGTGACCCAGACTGGCAGTAAAAAGAAAAATGACAAAATCTCCGTAGATATTCACGGGTCCATTTGTATCCTATCTACTTTCAGGAGAGAACAATAAGAGAAACGGACAAGGTTTTGGTTTACTTGTTAAAAAATATTACTTTCCCTCCCCTGTCCTATCTTGTTTCATTTTTCCCACTCCCTGCCCCCCACGACACCCTGCCCTAATGGGACCAGGGAGGGAGAAAAACCATAAGAGACTCTTCATCTCAGGAAACAAACTGAGGGTTGCTGGGGGATCGGAGGGGAGGGATAAATTAGCTGTTATAGACACTGGGGAGGGTATATGCTATGGAGAGTGCTGGGAATTGTGTAAGACTGATGATTCACAGACCTGTTCCCCTGAAGCAAATAACATACTATATATTAATAAAAAATATTACTTTCCCATAATATGATATAAAGGAAGGCATATTCCCACCTAGGAATTTTTATATGCCCACACCAGAGATACTGTTCTTTCCATTCTTGGAAAGCAATCTTGGCACAACTATGGTGTGAAAATTATATTCCAGTTGTGAAATTCCAAAGCCAGTTCATTCATGGTTATTTGATTACTAATGTAGGATTTAATAACCAAAAGAGGCAAAAGTCATTTGAAGCCCAAACTGAGCAAATAACCATTATCATATTTCTGGGAATATGAGATATTTATAATGCCAATAGCAGGAATGAGCAATGTCGAACAGCTGAAAGCTCAAAGTTCATCAATTCACAGGCATTGTGCCAAATGACTACATTCAGTTTTATACTTCAAAAAAATCACTCTTTCCTTTTCCCTTTTCCTCTCCTAGTTCAAAAGATTCATCTAATAATCTTTCAAAATGTTTTAAAAGAAGTTTTCAGTGTCAAATAAATACCATTGAAACTAAAATTTGAAAAACCATGCTTGGCAGAGAGGATCATAGGGGAAAGGGAGGGAAAACAGAATGGGAAGAAATCAGAGAGGGAGACTAGCCATGAGAAACTCAAAGAAACTGAGGGTTGTTGGAGGGGAAATAGGTGGGCAGATAGGGGACTGGGTGACAGGCATTAAGGAGGGCACATGAGGTCATGAGCACTTGCTGTTAGATGAAACTGATGAATCACTGACCTCTACCTCTGAAACTAATGACCGAACATATGTTGGCAACTTGAATTTAAATAAATAATTAAAAAAAGACAACCATGCTTGTAGAGTGGACTTTTATAATGTACAATATATTAAATGGTTTCCACTTATAAACTTCACAGTTTTATTTTTGATTTGCAGTCAACATAATGTATATAATCTTATAGACTTTTAAGACTATAGATGTAGAGATTATGCTTGTTTTTATCTATTGTCAGTCCATGCTTTTTACCCACAAATTTCACAAAACGACTGGTACCAATGTTAGCCTTCTACTCCATCTTGTCCTTTTCAATCTTGGACTTTTTTTTATTTGCTCCCAAGTGAGACAGTGTCATTTTATGTACCACAAGAAGCAACTTTTGTATGAATGTGTTTTAAGGGAATCACATTTATTCCAAGTATAGAGCATTTCAACCAAGGAGGGTAGATAAAAGGTCTTTTCTCTTTTTAAAAGACTTGCTCATTCATCATTCTTTGCAATTTAGCGAAGAATACTGCAGATGTTTCTTAAACATAATTTGCTTACAAATTGGAAAGTATCATTTTTTCTCAAATTTCTTCTTCTATCAAACACCTCAAATAAACTATTGGCATAATAACAGACTATTCCCATAGGTCTTAAAATGTGGTAGAAAACTATTTTTTTCTTTTTTACCCTCTTCATCACTAATTCTGACCATTCCTTTTTCTTTCAAAATCAGGAAAAAAGCAAAAAGAAGAGACAAATTTTTGAAGAAAAACAGTGAATTTTAGATGAGACCACATAGAGTGTATAATTTGAAATGATGTTTAATACATTAAAATTTGATTTAACTGGATTAAAACTCACCAAAGATAATTTGGACTAATTTTATACCTACATCCATGGCCTGTTAGCTTTCTTTATATAGTTAGCATTAATTTATGTATTCTTACACCTATCCAGTATGTTCCAATGGGCATCATAAAGATACAAGAAAAGTGGCTTCGTCAAGTTTATAATAGTCAATAGTTAGGCAAAAGAAGGAATAAAAGAAGAAAATTATCTTTCTAGTTGGATGTATTTTTAGAAAAAGATTTGAAAAACATTATCTTTCTAGTTGGATATATATATTTTTAAAGATTTTATTAATTCAAGAGAGAGAGCAGAGAGAGAGAGAGGGAGCAAGAGCAAGGTGGTTGGGGTACCGAGAGAGGTATAGGAAGATGCAGGTTCCTGACGCAGGGCTCGATCCCAGGACCCCAGGATCATGACCTGAAGGCAGACATTTAACAGACTGAGCCACCCAGGCACAACTTCCTAGTTCTATGTATTAGCTCTTTAATGATATACTCTCATTCTACATTTGCTTTTTTTTTTTTTTTTGACTAAGCATATTTCTTTTTCTCAATTCCATTTCTAATCCGAAGAAACATAACTATAATACTATGTGTGCGCGCATGTGTGTGTGTATGGTGTTTAGTAAGTAATTTCTCAATCTTTGATTGTTTAAAAAATGTGATTAGTGCATAACAAAAATGTCAAATTACCGAAAGTTCCCAAAGCAGCTCTTTGACATCACGGTTGGAACTATAGCCAATCAAGGGCAGAAATGCCCAAGATCATTTGCCACAGTTCAGCTTTTCCTTTAAAAACCTCATTTTTTATCTTTATCAGTGTTTAGAAATACTATGATTTGACAATAGTCAGTCAAATGGTTACTTTTATTGAAACTTGGTTTTTGTTCTATGTGATTCCAAATTGGAAAAAAAAAAGTATTAGAAAGTATTATGCATCAGTAGAAATATTCACTTAATAGTGGTAGTTTTGACTTTTTATCATAAATGGAGTTGTGAATTGATTAACATTTGGAGTAGCTCACATCCAAGATCATGAAGGCTTGAACGGAATGGCAAACGTTTAGAACTGTACCTTAAGAAATCTGGCAACGCTATGATTTGCCCTTCTCGTTTCTTCAAGTGCATCCTTGTATTTCCAAATCACGTGATCGCATAGGACCATGACAAGATTGTCCAACTCATTCTGATAAGATTCAGGAAATCTTTGAGTCCGAGAAAGCTAAGGAAAAAAATGGATCATTTCTTTATAATGTGGCATGTCAAATCCTAAGCCTGGAAAAAAAAAGAAACTGAAAGACGGATTTCATTTTGTATAACATCAAACAAAGACAGTGCTTTTGGAAACTTGAAAGTGATAATAAAATGGAAGCCGTTTTAATTTCAAGATAATGATTTCCATCATTTCCATTTCATCTTTCCTTCTATTTTGCCCAATTAATTTTTCACTTTTTCATTAAAAAGTAAAATACATATTAATTGCAAACTATTCAAACAGTGTAGAAGTGTCACATGTTCTATGACCTCTCACATCTTAATTCCTCTCCCTTCCCTCTTAAAAAATAATTATAATGGATATTATTCTAGATTTACATTAACACATAGTTTTCTATTTTTTTTTTTTTAAAGATTTCATTTCTTTGACAGAGAGAGAGATGAGAGAGGGAACACAAGCAGGAGGAGTGGGAGAGGGAGAAGCAGGCTTCCCACTGAGCAGGGAGCCCCACGCAGGACTCGATCCCAGGACCCTGAGATCATGACCTGGGCCAAAGGCAAACGCTTAACGACTGAGCCACCCAGGCACCTCATAGTTTCTATTTAATTTAAAATCAATTATTTTGATTTTTTTAAGACTAGGCATGCCCCAACTATAAAAGTTCAATGAATGAGTAACTGAGTGAGTACAGATGTTGGCTTGAAATGTTCTCTAGTAAGTTCCAGGTAGTCTTTTCTGAAAAATTGATTTCAGCTTTATTGAGGTATAACTGACACATAAAACCGTAAGACAGTTAAAGCATACACTGTGTGTGTTTTTTTTTTAAAGATTATATTTATTTATTTGAGAGAGAGGGGGAGTTAGCGAGAGCACAAGCAGAGGTGAGGTCAGAGGGAGAGGAGTAGGGGGGAGGGGAGGAGACCGAAAGAGGGAGAGGGAGAAGGAGGCTCTCGAGAAGCAGGGAGACTCGGGGCTTGATCCCGGAACCCTGAGATCATGACCTGAGTTGAAGACAGATGCTTAACTAACTGAGCCACCCAGGTGTTTGATATACATGTGCACTGTGAAAGATTCCTTCCATCTAGTTAATTAACATATCCATCATCTCACATATTTATCTTTATTTTTGTGTGTGTGGGAACATTTAAGTTTTACTCTTAGCAATTTCAATCATACGACACACTGTTATTAGCTATAATCATCGTGTTTTACATCAGATCCTCAACCCTTCTTCATCTTGTAGCTGCAAGTTTGTACACGGTGATCCTAACCTCACAGTCCCAGCATATGCTGCAGCAGGTGCCAGCGAGAACTCTTAATCAAGAGATGTGTCTCCAGATACAAGCCTGGACCTAAACTCTCTGGGTCCCCAAGGAGCACCCCTCAGGTCCAGGAATCTTCTCCTCCTGTTGGACCTCCTGCACAGGGTGGGGGAATTTCAGGCAGCTAAGTTTTCCCATCTATCTGTAGT
Organism: Mustela putorius furo; assembly: GCF_011764305.1. NCBI lineage: Eukaryota > Metazoa > Chordata > Mammalia > Carnivora > Mustelidae > Mustela > Mustela putorius. The sequence goes on from NW_025421341.1 coordinate 27,899,075, forward strand.
TCATGAGTTTACCCAGTCCTTTGGACAAGATAGGCAAAATTGATTCATCTTGACAAGCTGGTTTTAAAATTAGACTTACATTTTCACTATAGATAGAAACACAAAATTTAGAGAGAGACTGAACTACATAATTCTAAGATTCTTTGCACCCAGCCTTCCGTGCTGCTGAATAAAAGCCACGAAGGATGAAGTTATAGCAATCACTTAGAACATACATAAGTTCCACTATGGGAGGCTGCTTTGGTCTACAACTGCCTTTTTCTTTTTTCTTTTCTTTTCTTTCTTTTTCCTTTCCTTTCCTTTTCTTTCCCTTCCCTTTTCTTTTTCTTCTCTTCTCTTCTCCTCTTTTCTTTTCAACTAAGTCAAGGCCCTCAGGTGCTTCTGTGCACTGAATTTTTTTTTTTTTTTAAAGTCAACTTACCAGGGCACTGCTATATAGAGTTTTGGGATATTCTGGTTATCCTCCATGCATACTTAACACTTAGTGTGAAAATTAAATTAAATTAACAACAAATAAACCCAAGGAATTTAGTCATATGCATCATTTTCATTCTGCTCTGTATACCTTGGGAAATAAGAGTAAACAATTCTTCTACCCGAAAGCAACATTCATTTTTTAAATAATCAAAGCACATTTTTAGATTTCCTCTTTTCCTTTTGTTAATTCTCTAAGATGCATAAAACAGACCAGCACTGACATTGTCTTCACACAGGACACGTGTTGATACCTTGGGCTTTGATGTTCCCTGTTACACTCTCTTTTTCTTTTCCTCTCAAACTCCCCTTCTGGCCCACTCCCACTCCTAACATAAAGGTGCTCTGACTGGTAAATACACGAGTAGTATTTTTAACTGTTCTCCAGAAGTATATCTCCAAGGCTCAAGGTGGGAGAATTTCTGCTCCAAAGATTGTGGACTTCTGTCTCAAGACAGAGGAAGAAAGGGGGCAAGGGGATGGCATAGTCTAAGCTCAAGCAAAAAAGCCAAAACAGGATGGGAGAATCTGGACTGTGGTACTGTGTAGGTCACCAGGAGCAGGCATAGAATGCATGGGCTGACATTCAGGCATTTGGCAGTTTTTCAGGACCAAGACATTGATGGGAAGCAAAAGGTTAGCCAGTACAATGAACCTTTTGCCACTAGAGAGGAGTGCAGAGAAGGCCTCCAATAGTTCCTCGTAAACATAAGCTTGCCTTGGTCAAGGCAGCAGAGGTCATCGGGTGGTGCTATCTGCCTCTCAGGGGACTTAACCAGGCATCTTTTCTGACCTCCTCAAATCTCCCACACTCCATAATGACAAAAACTGTTTTAATGGTGGGAAAAACCATACACTTCCCAATTGAAAAAAAAAAAGAAAGAAAGAAAGAAAGAAAGAAAGAAAGAAAGAAAGAAAGAAAAGGAAATGCAGATAGCTTCAGAGGTGTTTATTATGAATGTTTTTCGGTCAAATGATCATATCAGGTCTTTCTTACTGTGATGCAGGGAGATGGTTAGAAATCTGGAAGGTGATGGTCCCTGGAAGAAAACTGGACTGTGGGATTGCTCCTGCAGGGGGCAGTGAGAAGGCAACTGGAATCGATGAAGATAAATTGTTAGACACAAAGACGTGGCCCATGATGAATGCTTTATTTTTAACTGTTCATAAGCATGTCTGTGACCTATTTGAGTAGACATGTACTCGTGGGAATGAAAGGATTTTAGTCCAACCCGTTCTTTTTACAGATGAGAAAACAGGCTCTGAGATATTAAATGTCTTTTTTATCATCCATCTAGTTAGTGGTAGGGCAAGGAATTGTGGTGAAGTTTCCTAACTCCAACACTGCTTAAAAACAGAAAGATAGGGATCATTTTTATCTTCACATTAGATTTTCTCTTCCTTCCAGACAGGAGGTTTTTTATCTCTGGAGGAGGGAGAGTGGACATAGCTGAAAAGCAAATATATGACCTTAGAGATAAGTTAAGGAGCTCCGGAGATGATTAAATGTCCAAACAAGGCAGATCTGTTATGCTTGGGTCAAGCCATGGCTGGAGAGACCTGTGGTGTGGAGGCATGTCTGGGGAAATCTGGGTGGTTGACCTCAGCATGGTGGCTCTGCACATTTCCCTGAGCCCTCAGCACTAGTATAAGTGCCCTACACCTCCCTACTAGGAGATCACATTTCTCCCAGGTGGGAGACCCTGCAAAAACCTTTCCCTGCAAGGCAGTAGGCAAATCCTTCAGGAGATGTCCCTTCTCCCCTGGAGCTCAGGCTAATAACTGGGGTTAAGTCCCAGCTTAACCCAGGTATGAACCTGCTGTGCCTGAGAAAATAAGACAGAGAATATGCCCCAAGAAGATCTAAGAGTTAGCTGACCTGTGCCAAGCAGGAGCCATGGGAATGCCTTTGAGATTGAATGTTCAATGTGTTTTGATAAGGGGGCCATAAAGGAGAGTGAGTAAGTTAAAACTCATTGACATGGGGCACTTTATCGGGACTTGGGATGAATTAATCCTGTTCTCATTATTAGGATGGCTCTTAGAACCCTAGAGATAGCACATTCTAAGCAAAGGAAAATGAGAATGCTTGAGGTGCCCCTGCAAATGACAGAGGAAGGAATAAAGAGGCAGAGGAAAGTGGATATATAGGAATGCATATATTGACATCAGAAGGCCCACTGGATGGTCAAGTTCAATAGTAAGGTCCAGATGATACACCATCCACACCAAAGCCATGAAGAAGTTGCTGGGACCGACATCCCTCAGAAGATCAGGGGTCTCCCATCTGCAGGTGAGACAGGCAGTCACAGTGCTGTCTCACTAACGGCCATGGAGATGATGTTCACCAAAGTAGCAGGGGCCATGTGATGCTATTTAACCTCTAGGAACCAGAAGCCTGTGATTATCCTAACAGATGGCAAGGTTGGAGGGCAGCCAAAGGGGCTAGACTCTCATGGAGTTGTAAAGCCAGTTAATAATGTGTGGGTTCCCTCTGGGAAAAACAGACAGCAACCAACAATGACAGTGTTTCATCCCCCAAGAGGGCAGGAATGGACTGTTAGAAGATGAGGATGCTTGCTCCAAAAAATATTCATGATGCCTTTCCCTGTTCCTGGACCCGAGTCAATGTTCTGATCTGGTACACACTGATTGAAGAAGAGAGGGAGTCTCTAAAAGACAACCCCAGCAATACTTCAGTAAGTATATACCACCATGAATCTGTCAGTCCTTCTACAAGGGACCCTACAGCCATTTACTCAGGTGACCACATTAAGGAGAGGGGATTACTCACATAATTCAAGCACTATTAAACACAAGATCCGAGTTGATACTGATATCTGAAGGCCAAAAGAATCATGACATTTACCCTGTTAGAGTGGGAACTTAGAGGGACCAATAAGAGTCCTGATTATAATTCTGTTAATTGTGGGTCCACTGGTCTCAAAGATCCACCCAACAGTTATTTACCTGGTGCAAATGTGTATTTATACATTATGCATAATTGACACAATTGGCATTTGAAGTAACCTTACAGTGGATGCTTGGCGTGTGGAACTTTCTAGTGTAAAAGGCCTAGTGGAAAGGTCCAAAACTGCTCCTTCCTGACCAAGAGTGAAAATAAAGATGATATCGCTGTTCACCACCATCCCCGCCCAAAACAGTATTCTGATTTACTCTCTTGGTGGCAGAGGGGTGGAGTCAGAGGTTCCCCTTGGTCTCACCCACTGTGGGAGTACAGAGAAGTCTCTGTGGAACTCAGCTGGTCAATCCACTTGAGTCTTTCTTATTCCTCCTTACCCAATCATAACTACAAATAGTCTGGGTAGAGTGTGATTACCAGAGGCCGAGACCACTCTGGACCAGTCTGAGGGCTGGGTCTCACCACAGTGTGGTAAGTCATCAAGGCCTTCAGAGGTGCTGGCCAAGGGTGAGGGGTAAAAAATAGAAGAAAAGGGAAATCATGAGATCAGGTAGGGCCTTGAGATATACTGTGGAAGAGCAGGTTCAGGAGCATGTGGCCCAAACAGAGGACTGTGGCAGCCATGGATATGTACAGCTCAGATGTTCCTTCAAGACAAAAACCTACTAGGAAGAACATAAATAGTTGCTAACCTTTGGGATCCACTCAAGTGCTCATGCCAAGGCCATGCTCTCCCGAGGCTGCTTCAAGTTCATAACTGAGCTTGCAGAGACATCAGACCAGACCATCAGCCCCATGCAGGAGTCTCCCAATGAAAATTCTCTGCTCTCAGATTGCCCACTGGCCTAACCGAAATCTCCCCACTGCAGAGTGATTTTTGGCCAACCCTCCTTCCTTCCTTCCCCATCTTCTCCCACAGGTGTTAGAACTTTCTGCTCCTGGGGCACCTGGGTGGCCCAGTTGGTTAAGCACCTGCCTTTGGCTCAGGTCATGATCCTAGAGTCCCAGGATCTAGTCCCATATGGGGCTCCCTGCTCAGCTGGGGGGGGGTCTGCTTCTCCCTTTGACCTCTCTCCTCTCATTGTATCTCTTAAATAGATAGAATCTTAAAAAAAAAAAGAGCTTCTTGCTCCTTTTGTCCTTCCCCCTCATCTTTCTGCACTTCTAATTTTGTCCTGGCTTCTGAAGGACCTGTACTGACACACACAATCACTTCTCTCACTTAAAAAGCAATTTACATAAATTGCTAAGGTTTACGAAGTAAATAAAAATGGAACTAATGAGAGCGTATTCATCAGCACAATTGTTGGATAATATTGTATTACCTATGATCTTACCTGAATTTTATTTGTGTCAATCAAGTGCTGAGCCATCGATTTTAGGATAATTGCAAAGAAGAACCAGGAGTGCTATTAGAAAACAAAAAGACAGTAAGAAATTTATTATGTTACAGCAAAATAATGATGACTCCGTGCTCTAAAGCATGTAATGTTATAAATATTGATTTTAAAATGTATTTTGGAATGGATGGGCCAGCTGCACACATGACCGTCCAGTCTGCACAAGTGAGTGCTGTCCACAGACCAGTGACTCCCACTTTAAGGTGCTTCTTCCTCCAGCCTGGAGTTAAACTCTGGCATCACGATTTCCCCTCTGAAGGATGGACTTAGGAAAGAGGCCTTTGCAGAACCAGGAATATGCCAGTAAGCCCTTAAGGCGGGAGCCTCCTGGGGATCCTTATAGGTCTAGAAAGGGAGTTAGGGGTTCCAAGTGCGCATTTCTCTTGGCTTCTCTCCCACCTCTTCCTATGGGGAGGTGTGTAGCTAGAGAAAACCAAAACATGTACCTGCATGAAGGTCCCTCTTTCTTGGGTCTAAGGGTCAATCTTACCCAGATACGGAAAGTATATGTTGTCTATGTACAGTTTAAAGAATATGCCTCCCTCCCATTTTCTCCACCACAGATATCAATTTTGAATTCTGTTCAAATGAATGCCAATCATCCCCTTACTTTACTTGGTAATTTTGCAACCAATTTCATACATGGAAGCAGTACTTAATTTTGTCTGCCACTGAACTCCATATAAATGGAATCATCTTGTGCGGATTCTTCTGTGATTGGCTTTTTCATTCAACAGATTCTGTCCTGAAATTCATTTCGGTTGAGCCACGTAGCTGGAAGTCTAGTATTGTCCCTGCATTACACACATGACCGCAATTTACGCAATCTGCTCTACCATGGACGGGCATTTGAATTCTATCCAATTTCAGTTGAGACAAACTATGCTGCTAAGAACTCCTGAGTACACAGTCCTAACTCCAGAATTCTGTCTGAGGGGAGAGGCAGAGGAGGTCTGAGTTCTAACAAGGCAGCTCTGGCTTAAGGAAGGGGTCACTTGATCTTGGAAATGGAACTCATAATTAACACAAGGCACATTGTTAAAATCCCCTAACCCCATCTTGTCAGAAATGATATTTTTCACCCCAATGTCCCCACATTTGCCTCTTAATTCAGCTAATACTTACCATGCTCCACCTCTTAGCACTCTGGCTTGCCTCTACCGTTTATCTTGAGTCCACCAGGGTTAATGAAATTAAACCTTTCCCTCACTTCATGTCTGATAAGAGAAACCCTGCTCCCCTCTTGTCCTCCAATATCTGTTGGTCTCGTATATTCCTTTTCATGTGCACCCAGCCCACTGCTTCCTAGCTCCTGACTCCCTCTTGACATACCTTCTGGAATGCATGGTCCAACATCAGCAAAGTCTTCTGAAGGTCCAATTTCTCCCAAATTCCCTTCACCTCATCTTTTAACTGAGGGCTGACTCTCCACAGAGAAGCCTGCTTCTCTGGCAAGCAAACCCCCTGAGCACCCCAAGACCATCCTCACCCCATTAAAGTCTGTTCCCTACACAACCATCAGGTCTGCTCACGTCACACTCCTGCTCAAGACCCTCGAGTAGCTCATTTTCACTGAGTGGAAGCCAAAGTCCTTGCAATGGTCCACCAGGCCTTAACTACCTGCCTACCACTGCCCCCCACCTCCCACCCCCGCCTGCTCCAGCCACACTGGCCTCTTGGCCGCCCCTTCGACATTTCAGGCACGCTGCTGCCTTGTGACTTTATACATGTCTCCCCTTTACCTTTACTGTTCTCCAAGCCAGTTCCACATGGCCAACCCCCTCTCTTCCTTTGCGCTTTGTGCTTAAAGCTTGCCTTCTCCAGAGCTCTATCCTGACCATTCTATTTAATCTGCAAACCTCATTCTGTACCCCCAGTGCACCCAGCTCCCCTTACTGGCTCAACATTTTCTTTTCCTATAGCACTTCTCAACTTTCTAATACACGATTTAATTAATTTTGTTACTATGTTTGCCCTTTATTGTTTTTATCCTCCAGTAGAATGCAAACTTCCCAAGGGTGGAGGTCTTTATTCTATTCTCTGATGCCCGCCAAATGCTGAGTTTGCTGTCTGTCCCATGGGGGGCACTTGGAACATCTTTGTTGCAGGAACAAAATGAATATACTCATAAGACTAATTTAAACACACTGCTTGGCTTAGAATAATTTGAGTTTAGGGAACTCATGTTGATGTTTATTGATCCCACCTTCTCTTTCCAGCTAATCAATCATCCCTCTGTCAAATCATGATAGGTAATTAATTTAACTAGGGACTAAGTCCATTCTTCTATAATAATTTAGTCATCTATTTACAAGCTTCTCACCATTTTATGTGCCTACAAATGCATGTGTTTCAACTTTCTGCAGTCAAACCATGGTTGCTTTGTCTGTTTCCTCTCCATTAGTATATTCATTAATACCTCACTAATCCTTTTGTTGATACATTTCCTCTTGCGGTGCCTAAAAGCACCACAAACTTTATTTTTGCTACAGTTAGCACTTCGTAGTGTTTCAGATGATTCTTAATAGTTACTCATTCTGTCTGTGGGCCAATGGACTTCACTTGGGACCACTGTATATTTTCTGTTCCTTTGACACAGATCTCTTTTGCTTAATGTTTTTATATACTACAGTTTCAATACAGTTTATGACGTTAATCCCAGAAACTATAAGAGAAATGATCTATGGAAATCAATGAGTCTTATTATCTTCCAGGGATGAGAGCATGCGATCTCTTGTGCTAGCTGTTGAAGGATTGTTTCAAATTCTTTACCTTCAAGACATGTTTTACTGTTGTTGAGTCATTTGATTTCAAAAGACCAGTCACATTTTTAGCCAGTTCCTCATGTATTGTTCTCTCCTTGCATGCCGTGGTCTTGAACACGAACTGAAGGAAACCCAGAAAATGAAAAAAGTTAAAGACTTTAAAAAAAAAAAAGCATCAAAAATTATGTTACATGATTAACTCGTATTTCACAATTATCTGCTCATGCCAGATTTTTGTCATGAAAAAAATGAAGGCCCAATGATAAGAGTAGTACACAACCATTCCTATTCAGGGCTTTGCACAGAGAGGGCTCGGCTCACCTAAGCTCTCCTTGAAACTCTTTTTGCAGAAATCAAAGGAAAGAGCCAGAGAGCAATTTAGCAGGTTCAAGGAAACATGGAGGGCTTTGACCCACCTACTCAGGACACATTTCCCCTTCTCCTTCCTTCCACTGGTAACAGGTGGCATGGTAGCATTTCTTCATCCTGAAAGGGTAGAGCACCCACTCAAATAGCCAAGTGGGGAAGCAGGTGCCTTCCAGAGGCCAGTAGGTGAGCTCCCCACACGCCCAGTTTCTTTCACCTCATGCTCAGACACAGCTAACAAAGGGTTCATGAACATTGGCCATCAGTAAGATAACAAATGCTGCTCACTTTTTTTTTTCTCTTGAAAGACTGGTTTTGGGGTGCATTTCTGAATGTATGTAATGGTTTTAATTTTCAGTATTTCTTCCTAGATTTTAAGGGTATCGGTACCCATTTATGCACATATCTTAAATATAAAATGCTTATCCCTGATTATACTGGTTTACTTATGAGTTGGGTTTGCCTCAAGAAAGGTTATTTCTTCATAATCTTCACCACCCAGACTTCACTATAATCAAGAGTGAAGGAAGGCAAGAAACTCAAAGCAGGAGCCCATTCACATTAGGATTTATAATCGTATCTTTGAACTTTGCAACTCATAGACACCTAAGTTGCTCTGATGGAGCCTGACTTCTCCAAGCTCATTGCAGAGGAGAAAGACAAAGCTAAGAGATAACGAAACTGGCCCAAATCAAGAGTAATATGACTTTTTTCCCCCTCATGAATTGTAACTCATCTGAGGGTAATTTAATTACCAGCTACCTGGTCCCGTGTAGTTATTTAACACCAACAGCATGAAAACTAGCTGTGAGATATTCTTATTTTAAAATTTTGGCTGGAACATGTCAGTGCCATGAATTGCAATAAACCATGGCATTTAATTAGATCGACTTGAGACACACATCTTTGCAAAAGACATGGTGTATGTGTGTATTTTGGATATTGTAAATGGGGTGAGTTAGCAGCATTTAGCACCACTGAACTTGAAATGGTGTTTAGTTTGCTCCTGAATGCATATAAATTCCATTGAATATATCACATCTTTCAAGGACATCAAAGCATGTATTGGTACCAGCCCATCAGTTTTCATTATACACCTAGATATAGGCCTTAATATTCATGTACATGTTAAAAAATACTTTTTCCACAGGGAATTAAAAAAAATCAGACTCTTTAGTCAAGGTTTAGTCTGTTAATCATGTACTGCAACAGGAGGTCAATCATAGACTCATAGAGCTAGATGTTCATTAGGTTCATCCCTTCTCACTTCACAGAGGAGAAAAAATAAGGTGCAGAGAGACTGATTACTCAAATTAACTATTTAGCCGACTAGAGTCTAATTTCCCACTTTCTAGTTTAATGTTCTTTCTGGAGTAAAATTCCGGTTGATAATATTTATTAGGGTGTGTCCACTTTAGATATGTGAAAATATTTTTATGAAATACCTTTAGGAATTGTTATAAGCTTCAAAACCCACTTAGGTATACATTTCTGGATTTCACCCACTTCAAAGCAAACCAAATAAGCAATCTCTTATATTGCAAAATCAAATTGTCACATCAAGAGATTTCAAACATCCTGGTTAAAAATGAAGACCATACCAGGATGCATTCCAATACACCTTTTCAAGAGCATCACAGAATGAGCCTGAGGGCTGATTTAAGGTTCTCATAAGGAACTTTCTTTGGCTGTCACAAAAACAGTCATAGCATCGGTGGGTTCTTAACGTAATCTTCAATGATTCCATTGGGACGAGGTAAATACTTGTGTTGAAATGAAGATGGCTTTGTGTAATATGGACTGGGGAATTGTTTTCTTCTTAGATCCTTTGGTGATTGAAATGGAAAACGTGAGTTAAGCATTGAGAGAAAGTTCCATAGATGATTCTGTTGAATGTAAATTCATCAGTACTGGATTAAAGTATGCTACCGTTCTGTCTTAAACAGAGAGAAAAATAAAGAAGCATTTGTAGGTCAACTGTCTTTCAGCAACTGAAATGTACATTGTGTTGGATAAAATCATACTATAGGGAAACTATTGTGAAGGAACTATTTTTGGCATATGGGCTATTTTAAGGAAGGGCACACGCTCATACTTGAGTATTTGGGAAGATACTTAACATTTCAGGCAAGTAGAAATTATGCAGATATAAAACCATAATGTAAAAGTCCTTCAGAGGGATTCACTCCAGAATGAAATTTCATGGGATGTTTTGTTTTGTTTTGTTTTGTTTTTCACTCATTTCTAGCACAGAAACCCCCACATTCTCCTCTAGTCACTTTTCTAGATGTCTAAATCATAGGAATATATGTTTATTGGTATAGATTAATGGAATAAATTATTTGAGTTAAAAAAGTTCTGTGTCTCAAAAAGGTTTACTCTGTACAGAAAAAAATAGAAATTGAGCTCCTCTATGCAGCATAAAGTAATACAAGACTCTCTCATTTATCTCTGGATGGATTCTTTCTTTTCATTCAAGAAGATGACATTTAGGCAGGAACTCTAATGTGCAAACATCATCACAAGTTCACTGGCATTAGTTCATAGGCCAACTGGAAATGAGAATATGAACATGTCTGAGTGAACACTTGACAAAGGACGCTGGAAGCAGTGCACAGGGATGGAATGGGCTAGTGGATCATGCCCGAGGATAAAGGACTTAACATACCAGAAGCAGGTACAAATATACAGTAACTGGGAAAATGAAATAATGCCTGAGAAAACAATAAAAAGAGCTAAGAAAACATTACCGAAGAAACACAGAGCATTCAACAAACCAACAGGGAAAATATTCCATAATTTTACACAAGAATTGTATTTATTTGTAATGTGAACTTCAAGAGGGCAATACTTCTTTCATTTTCTCTTCTCTTTCTCTGCTCTTTCCTCCCGTATAAATATTCATTTGCACAGGTACATGTTATTATACATTTAAATAATATGTCTTGACCATCAATGCAAAGAGATGGAATTCTAAGTAGCTAAGGGGAATGCTTGATATTATTGTGGTGGGCCCCATCCAGTTAAAGGGAGAAAGGTCCCACCTACTGCAGACAGGAAACGAGACAATCACACAGCACAAGGGGATAGACCCAGGGTCCAAGTGGCAACTTTGTACCTTAATGTACGACTGGACGGAGTGGTCCAGCTGCTCCTCATGGCATTTGGCCACAATGTCGGTCAGAACCCTGGAAAAACAAAACTGTTTAGTGGTCTTTCTGGGAAAGGTGAGAAAATACAACTTGGTTGGGCACTGGAGTGCTTCATAAACTGGGAATTTAATAGGTACTGAATGAATGCAGAAACCAATTTCAGACTTCCCCTTCAGATGCCCCAATATCTACATTACCCATTAACCATCTCCAGCCTTGAAATCTCTCAACACTAAGATACGAGGAGTATCTATGCCAGCAATATTGCACTGGAGACTCTTATGGCTGCTATGTTGGTTGACACTGTCTTCTTGAGAAAGGATCATCTTTGGTATCTTATTAAAACTTAAAACTTTTAATCTCTAATTGTCACAGTCCTTTTAAAGAGGACTTCCCTTCCAAAAAGGCGACAGTACCTATACTTTTGTAAAAAGCCATTAGGTTGAGATTCAGGGTTTTGTTTTTTATTTTCCATCTTAGCTGGTGAAGTGTTTCTAGCAGCAGTGGTGGTACTATTTTCATGTTAATACATCCAGCTGCTCCATGGCTGTAGCATTTTGGAATGTCTGGGAATTTCAGCACATCTCTGTTAAAACATTAAGGAGTCTTATTCAGGAAGACCAGTGTATTCACGCTGAAAAGAGCCTCATTTGAAGGCACAACTAGGGACTTTTAATCTGGGTCTAGAACTGGCTGTGGTGGGATTGTTAGACATACTTTAATTTTCCAGAGCTTCAGAGTGCTACTTTAAAAACAAGACTAAAGACCTTCATTCTGAAAGAGATTAATAATATGCTTACAGGTTTGTGAAAGTTCTGGGCACATTTCAATGTTGAGAGTAATTTTTTTTTTCCAGAGTTCTGTGATTGCTTTTTTTTTTTTTTTATGAAATTTTTTTTAAATGAACATTAGACATATATGATGCTTTTAACTAATTTAAAATAGTATCTCTATGGAGAGAAAATTAGGTTCATCAAAGTTACTAGACAGATTAGTAATGTTGGAAGAATGTAGTATAGACAAATTTAAAGATAACAATTAAAAATTTTTAAAAATCTAGTGTGAATGTGAAATGGTACAACCACTCTGGGAAACAATTCAGTATTTTCTTAAAAAAAATGCATATGCAACTATCATAACCCAGCAATGGCACTAAGCATTTACTTCAAAGAAATAAAAACTTATGTACACCTAAAATCTACCCCAAACTAAAAAAAAAAAAACAAAAAAAAACAAAAAAAAAACCCAGATGTCCTTCCTATCTATGTGTCTGTCTGTCTGTCTATCTAAGTATCTACCTATCTATCATCTATGTCTGTCTGCCTATGTATCTATCTAAAATTTTAACAGATTAGTAGTTACCAGGGCTAAGGGGGGTGGGCTGGGGACATGAGGGAAGTAATTTTGTATAAAGGGCAACATGAGAGATCCCTGTGGTGATGGAAATGTTCCATGTTCTGTTTCTATCAATGTCAATATCTTTGTAGTACCACCACGTTCCAGTTTTGCAAGATGGTACCCCTCAGTAAACTGGCTAAAGGGAACAGGGTATCTCTCTGCATCATTTCTCATGATAGCATGCAAATCTATAATGATCTCAAAATAAAATCCTAATTAAAAAACAAAAGAGAAAGTTTAAAAAAGAGGTCCAAATCTTTATCCAAATGATAACAGATTTGAAGTCAAGAACTCAAGAGTGAAAAAATACTTAAAATCTGAGACATATGTTCAAGTGAAATGCAAGCATGCACAAGTGGGTGGCCATTTCCTTATCATCACAGTTTTGTGCACTCACAGACAGTAAGATCTCATCTCCTAAGATCGTGGGAGAGATACCTGGTCACAGTTGTACTTATTTCATCTTCTTCATTCTGTACCAGCACCTTGAAGAGCTGATTCAAGATTATAGGCAGAAAACTCATGATTGCGTGAATCTTTTCCACATTCAGTAAGTTCTGTGGTAAGTTAGTGGGAGAGAAAGGGCACTGATTAAATTTAAAGCACATTCTGCTGATGTGCTTCAGAACTCAAATACGAATCCTCTAGCTCACCTCTCTCTGGCTTTATTCTCCATTGCACTTAACAAGCCACGTGGCATTGGGAAATAGTTGCGAGGAACTGATATGCAATTATCTAATTTAAAATCAATTGATTCTGATTTTCAATCATTTTAATTTGGGAAAAAAACCCTGAGGTTTGCTTGTTTTGTAAACAACAGGCAGAAACAGTTTAGGAATTGAGAAATAACCATGCACTCTCTGAATTGATAAGGCATTTAAAAATTGTCTCTTAGTTTGTTACTCATTGGAAACTGTCAAGGTCTCTTTTGCCTGTTTCTGCCCTGGAAACACGGAAACTATTTGCGTGTCATGTTACCTTACAAGAGCGGATGAAATTTGAGGTAGGTGACTGAGACATATCTTTCTCTCTTTTTTGGCACTGTCGGAAAAATGCGTTCACACGGGGATCCTGAAACAGCAAATAAAATGTTTATCTGATGACACATAAGCTGTATAGCAATTTTGCTGATGGAGGGCAAGTATTTCTGGAGGACAGATGCCTCGATAAGCAGGTGCTTTATCAAAGAGTCGAGTGTGTGCTTTTCTTCTTAGTCACATGACAGTGGCTTGGGAAGCACTTCTCTTGGCTCTCCCGCCCTCATTTTTTAATTGTCTGTTTTTTTTTTTTTTCCTACAGACTTTGATGTATTTTTCTTATATATTTCTTAACACACATGAGAAGGTGTACTCTTAATTTGCACAGGGATATTTTCAGACTTAGAATGCCTGAGCTAGTAAAAAATTAGGAAGTTCACTCTAACCTGATGAGATAAAACTGATTGGTACCCTTTGTTATGGGATGAATTGTGTTCTCTCGTATTCCACATGTTCAAGTCCTAACTCCAAGGACCTCAGAATGTAACCATATTTAGAGATAAGGTCTTTAAAGACATAGTTATATTAAAATGAGGCAGTTAGTGTGGACCTAGTCCAAAATGACTGATGTTTCCATAAAAGAGGAAAATTACGGGCACCTGGGTGGCTCCACTGGCTAAGTGTTTGACATTTGATTTCAGCTAAGATCTTGATCTCAGAGCCATGAGTTCAAGACCAACCTACTTACAAAAAAAATTAAGGAGGAAATTTGGACACAGGGATAGACAGCAGACATGTACTGGCATAGAGAAAGACCTTGAAAGGACCCAGCAAGAAGATAGCCACTTACACACCAAGAAGAGAGGCCTCAGAAGAAACCAACCCCACCAACACCTTGATATTGGTCTTCTGGACTCCAGACTGATGAGAACATAAATTTCTGTTGTTTAAGCTGTCCAGGTTGTGGTATTTATTACAAAAGCCTGAGTAAACTAATTTTCCCTTTAATGCTATTTCCTGAAGAGGGTGGCACCTTAGAAATTCTCTAAGTTCTGAGCTAAGGGTCAGAATTATATAGTCGGAAAGTGAGACAAAGAGTTTTAGTGAAGTTACGCACTCTGGGTATTTCTCTGGAATGTGCTGATTCTGGAAGGATATCTGTGATTTGGGTTTCTCTCAGTTCTGAGGTGTGTGTTTGTGTTATATTTTCAGTTTCATTTCACTTATTCATCTATTTGACAATTATTCATTGGAAGCTGACTATGTGCCAGGCCCTTGGCAGGCGTGGAGGACAGCGTGGAGGGCTAGGAAAACCCAGCTCCTTCCTCTGTGGTCCTTCCATGATGCTAAGGAGACAGGTACCATACCGCCATGTTGACACACACCTACTTGATCATAGGTAAGTGCTTCCCAGGAAAGCAGGGGCCATGTGGGTACACAACAAGGTGACACAGCATGTCTGAGGGGTCAGCAAATAGGAGAGGCTTCTTTGAGAAAGTGACATTTGAGCCAATGCCTGACGGACCAGTGGGAGCTGACCAGGCCAATGCAGGGAGGGGAGGAAGAGAGAGAGATTGCCTTCCTGGCAAAGAGGGCTGAGTTTTGAAAGGGGAAGCTAAGCAGATGGAGGGCATGGCACTAGAGACGGCCTGGGCATTTGGTCACTGAGGTGAATCCTGGGATTGATGAAGGACGAATGTGTCCCATCAGGGCAAAGAGCACGTGGGTGGTGGCAGCGGAGGCAGAGAAAGATGTCAGAGAAACACCTGGCCCATTGGAAAGAAAGCAGCTGGATGGGTGAGGAAGAAAGATTGATATTTTGAGGTATACAAAGGCAGGATTGGGTGGGGAAGGGCCATTCTGTGGGACTTGAGGAGTTTGGGTAGAGGACTGGGGAAGAGGGCTAAATCTGGCTTGAGGACCCAGAGATTACGGAGAGAAATTCTGAACCAATATGTGTGTAATACCTGGAAGATGTCTTTTCTCTCAGCAAGTGAGTATTAGCAACACACTGAATTTAAGAGAGGAGAAATACAGTGTGTGTAGTTAATGATTTGCTTTGTACTTTATAATTTGTATCATGAAAGTCCTTGCACTGACGTAAAATCAGCTGTCTTGCAGTGGAAGATGTGCATCTGTGGTAATTTAGCAACAGCAATAGCAACATCTGTAGAGCATTTTTCAGTTCCTGAGATGTTTTCCCATGCAATTTCTCATTTTGATCCTTCCCACAACGTCAGGCAGATAGTACTGTCACCATTTTCCTGCTGACAAAATAAGGATGGCAGGAGTGAGGGAAATTGTGCAGGATCACTGTGGAAGAATGTGGCTGAGGAGGCTCTCCAGGGCAGTTCTGCTGACCTCGTGGCCTGTCCATCAGGAGCACCAGGTAGGCCCTGGAATCAGACTTAAGTTTTTGTCTTGTTTTGTTTTTAGATTTTATTTATTTATTTGATATAGAGAGAGAGTGAGAAAGAGCACGAGCACACAAGCAGGAAGAGTGGCAGAGGGAGAGGGGAAAGGAACCCGATGCGGGACTCGATCCCAGGCCCCTGGTATCATGACCTGACCCCAAGGTAGACGCTTAACATACTGAGCAACCCAGGCATCCCTCAGGGTTAGTTTTAAGGTAAAGATAAAACATCTTTCATTTCGACCTTTCCCATTTTTAATACTTGGGTGTTGTCAGTGAAGCAAACTGTATTTCCAGGAGGGTATCATCCTGAGACAGATGCGTCTGGTGTTCTAGGGCTGATAAGTTGGGACGTTCTAGCTCTCCTCAGAGAGGCATAAAGTTATGCTGCAGACATTCTTCCTTCGCAATTCTCAGTCACCTGCCCCTCTGACAACCTGGGAAATGGTGAGTCCCCTTGTCTAAATACAAGAGCCCCCTGATGATTCTCCGTGTTAGAGCAAATGCTGAGATTTCAGGACAACACACTGACCTGAGTGTTCACTGTGGATACCACAAATGTAGATACTTTGAAGAGTGGTTTGCCACCGTCAACCCACTTAATGTCACTCCCACTGTGCTGTAAAAAAGAGTATGTTACTGTCACTGTGGCAACTGAAGAAAAGAAAATAAACAGGTTATTTAGCTTATGTTAATTTGCCATCCAGATCCACTCACCTTACATGACTCTAGAGAGGCAAAACAGAAGAAACAATTACATTGGGCAATATTGGGGAGGGAGGCCAATGTGATATCAGGGGGCCATTCTAATGGAACATTTCCACTGGCCAGAAATGAAACAAGACCTTTAAAATATTATAGGTACTCAACTCATAACGATAGTGGCTGCTTATACTACAGTCTTTGGGTTCATTTAAATAGCAGACAGAAGGTAACCTCATGCCATTTAGCTCATGTATTTTTTTTCTCTTAAATTATACATCATTCAATACCTTTCCACTTGCAGAATCTTGAAAGCTTAAATAATTAGGAGGCAGGCTTGTTGCTATTGGGATATTGTATTCTTGAGAAGCTATCTGATCATGTTTCATCAGGGGAAGCCAAGCATATCCAACTGTGCAAAGGAAGAACAAAGAGAAAACTTCTGAGTACAAACCTCCATGGTGAGGGGTAAAAGCAACATTATTTGTCACTTATGAATAGAAAACCTCATTAAAAAATTTAATAAATGGGAGCTTTACAATACTCTCCAGTTCAAGTCACACAGATGACATGTAATGCTGTCTCAGATCGCATCCTGTCAGTACCTGAAGTTTCCAGCATCTCCTTTTTCTTGGCATTGGCCTTGGCATTTATGTCACAAGTGACGTGATAAAAAGAAAACAAAATATGGTGCTTCTCATGGAGCTGGGTCGGGAGCTCAATTTTCACCTGCAAGGAGAGAGATAATAGCCAGACTAGGATGAAACTCTTTTGCCCTGGGTCAGGGTAAGACAAACCATAGACACTTTGGTCTTCTAAAAATTCTTTCCCTGAAACTGAGGACCACATTTCTTAGTTAGTGTTAGAAGGACTGATTTCACTCTCAGTGAATATCTGTCCTGCTAGCAGTCATGTGTTAAGGGGCTGATATTTTTATTTCTTTATTGTGTTGGGTGATGATAATTTAGAATGACTGGTATTTCTCATTTGATAATATATGTTAGTAGAGGATGGATTACACACACACACACACACATACACACACACACACACACACACACACACAACTACCTGCAGGGTGTCAAAAAGGCATAGATTGATTCTATCATCAAGGAACATACATTGAGTGAACTGAGTCATTGCCTGGTCCTTTGTGCACAAGGACCAGTGCACGAGCATTGCTTGGGAGCTCATTAGAAATGCATAGTCTAGGACACTGCCCCAGACACGTGAACACAGAATCTGCATTTTCATAAGATCTCAGGTGACTTATAGGCTCAGTGTTCAGAAACATGGCAGCAGGGGATGATGTAACTGAAGCATGGATGTCTCTTTATAAAAAGAACAAAAAATAGATGAAGGGTGTTATTGTGTTAACCAAGCAATGAGCTATTTTGTGACGACATCATGCTGTAGCTACATGAAGGATGCTTCTGAATAAATATAAAACATAAAGTTGATACATGGTAAAAATAGATGTAATGAGGAGCCTACTCCATGTTCTTAAAAAGAAATGTTTTGACACCCTCTATATTGTATAGTGCTTTTCAGTTTCCAAACCTCTGAAACATATGTTGTGAAAGTATGATGCATTGTGTGTCATGTGTCAGGTTGTGAGGATGACACAAAGGTAGGAATTGTGTTGAGAGAGGGCACAGTGCTTTGACTCAGTAGGAGTTTTGCAGTCTAATCAGTAATAGAATCTTCCAGGATGAGAAACTGTGTTTTTCGGTAAGTCCTTCATGCAGGACTAACAGGATCCCATGGATGTAAGCTGCTTTCAATTCCATGTGAGCAGCTAGGTAGTTTCCAGAATGGTCAAGCAATAAGGTGTTAGAAAACCAAGAAGATTATCTGCCAGCTTCTTTATTAGACTCCTTCTGCATCTATCTATCCAGCACATATTTTCACATCGTTCAGGAAAGGATTTATTACACTGATATTTAAAATGTTATTCCTGGAATCGCAGCAACATCATCTGGAAACTTGTTCAATGAGTATCATGCCAGTTTTCAGACCCTGTTCCAGACATCTGGAATCCAAAAATCTGGGGTGGGTTACAGTAATCTGTGTTGTAGCAAGCCTTCCAGGTGATTCTGGTGAATGGTAAAATGTGAGAGCTTCTCAATTAGAGTGGTTTACAAGTTTACACATTCTTTATATCCCAGTGTTCTAACCTGGTAACAAAGGCTGATGTACACTTAAGAATATACAATAATCAGCCATGTACCAGGTAGAAATTTCCTTTTTCTTAGCTAACATAAAGAGCATACGGGAATGCAATAAATTCTCAAGAATTCCAGTTAACTATGAATGCATCCTTCACTTAAATACTGCAAATATTTACATTGTAAAAGCATCATGAAGTAATTCATATCAATTTTTGCAATTAATGTAACCTTAGTTTTCAGTATGCACTGCAGAGTTCACTGGGCTTTCATTACATGCATGTTCTCCTATGGAAAAGTCCATGGTTTTTATAAGAATTCTGGGAAACACATGTGAGCAAGAAAGATTAAAAGCCAGAGTTAATAGTGAGAATATTCTCTCTTTTTTTTCTTTTTGAAAAAAAAAATCTTATGTCTACAGTGAATACATCTTTCAGAGGGGCTTTTCCAAGGGGTCAATTGATACAGTAAATATTCTATAATATAGTGATGGCCCTTTACCTTAATATTTTTTCATCTTCTGTCCTGAATTTATAGGGAAAAAAGTTTAAAAGCATTAAATAGATGTGGAGGAGAGAGATAAGGGAAGTCTGTGGTTTCACTGAAGTTCTTTTAATTAGTTTTGAAATGATTGATGTAGAATAAGGTATGATGGCAGAATAATAGCTCCCTAAAGATGTCCTCATTGCCCTAATCTCCAGAATCTGTGAACAGGGCAAAAGGGATTTTTGAAAGTGATGAAATTAAGGATTTTAAAATGGAAAGATTATGGGGTCCCAATGGAATAACAAAGTCCTTACTGGAGGAAAGTCAGAGTTAGAGATGCAAGAAGAGAAGCAGACATTAGGGTTAGGAAACTTCTGGAAGAGGGTCAAGGCCTGCAGAAACTTCTAGAAGCTAGAAAATATGAGGCAAGGAGCCTCCCCTAAAACCTCCAGAAGGAATGCAGGCCTGATGACACCTTGATTTCAACCCTGTGGGACTCTTTTCAGAGTTACAACCTCCAGAAGTATAAGATAGTGAACATGGGTTTTTCTAAGCCACTAAACTGTGGTGATTTACTATCAGAGGAGCAGGAAACTCATGGTAAGATGTGGTATTTTTAATCCCAGACACCATATCAGCAGGTTGCATTGGTTCAGACTTTAGCTCTATAGTCATAAATTAAATTTAATCACTAATGCTATTTGTCTGAAGCTCTTTATAATATTGAGTTGCAATATTGACAACTTGACATGCACAGAGTAATCTCCATTGGCCCAACTACTTTTTTTCACACATCTTAGAGCAGGGTGGTGAAGCTTGAGGCCCTGGAGTCCTGTGGCCCAGTCTGAATTCTGATGATCTCTTATTAGTAGTATGCCCTTAGCAAAGTTACTTCTCTGAGTTGCAGTCTCCTTATCCATGAAAACAGGAAGGTTAATTTTATGTCAGTTTGACTGGGCTAGCAGAATGCCCAAATAACCAGTTGAACACTATTTCTGGGTGTGCCTTTGAGGATGTTTCTGGAAGAGATGAGCATTTGAATTTGAGGACTGAGTAAAGCAGAGGTCTCCCCCACCTCCCAGCATGGGTGCTCATCATCCAATCTGATGAGGGCCTGAATAGAACAAAAAGGCAGGAGGTTGAATTCTCTCCTTGCCTGACTACTTGAACCAGAACATTGATGCTCTCCATCTACCCTTGGTGCCCCTTGTTCTCCAGCCTTCAGACTGGAACTGGAATTTACACCATAGCCTTGCTGGCTCTCAGGTCTTCAAACAATACTACTCGTTTTCCTGGGTCTCAGGCTTACAGACGGGAGATCTTCTTGTCTCCATAATGATGTGAGCCAATGTCTCATAATAATTCTACCCATCTATACATATACATCCTCCTATTGGCTCTGCTTCTCTGGAGAACCCTGTGGGGGTTGAGATGATGCCTATATGGAGTATACAGCATGGTGTCTGGCACATACTAAGAGAGTCTCAGGAGTCGGCCAGGGCAGGTCATGTCTCATGCCACAGTCAGAGATGATGAAATCCAACATCTCCCAAGGTCACCTACATCATGAGGCATAGTGTTGCCTCACACTCTATGTTCTTTCCACTATGACATGAAATGTGGCTATTGATTGGTAAAACTAACACAATCTTTATTATATTGATTAATGAAATAAAAGAAAAAAAATTCTCACTGAAAAGACTGATACCATAAAAACATAAGTATTTTTGAAGGGGGATCCAGCACTGAAACATCTGGATTTGCCACAGAACTCTCAGAGCAACTGTCAATTAATATAGTTTCTAAGTCTTACTTCAATAAACACCTGCCCTCAACCTGAGACGTGGTCCAGAGACAGTGTTTATCTTTGTGCATGACCTGACCCACTCGTTCATCTATTTAGGAGCTCCTAGAGGGGCAGTGGAGGTGTGGCCCTTACCTCATCGGAGAAATCTGGATTCTGGGAATGGTGCAGAACTGCTGTGTGGGCAGCTGAGGTGAAGAGAGGGCCTCCAGGTTTTCCATAAATACACTGTTTAAAAAGTTGAATGATTATGAGTGTCTGAAATTAACCCGAAGCACAAAAAGAAAAAAAAAAAGTCACCACTCTTCAGTTAGCAATCCCGGAACAAAGATGAATTTTGTGATAACTTGCCAAGCTTCACTGATATCTAATTAACCTTGAACCTCTTCCACTTGCTCCTTGTATTTCTTATACAAGTTGGCTGCCAAAGAAAGTTTGAAGGCTTTAATTCATCATGTAGCCCTTACACCAACCTGAATCAGTTTGTTAGCTAACTTTTGATGTCCAGGAGATAAGAGGTAAATTGCTCAATACTGATTCCTGCAAGATGAATTCTTGAAAGGGCCTGTGGTATCCAGCTCTGGCTTAGAATTCAAGGCAGTCAGTCCTGGGTGACTACGAGGTTTGGTTGGACCCAAACTCCTGAAAAGCCAGCTCCCAACCACGAATGCTGAACTAGAAGGATAGGAGTGGTTCCAGGTTCCACCATTTTGCATTACTCTTCTATGCCAGCCTCTAACCAAGCCAGGGGATGTTGTAGGGTAGAGCCTAGGCATGCAGCTTCAAAGCTGCCTTAGCCCAAGGCTCATGGTGCCTCTTCTGGAGTCTTCTGTATCTTTGTATGATCCTTTAGAACGCACTGACATAGGACACCCATACAGCAGCTATTATTCCTTTTTGCTAGAATTTTCCCCATAAACACTGCACTAGCGGGCCTGCTGTGCTTGTCCTCTGGTCATTGCCTTTGTTTGTTTGAAAATTCCATTTTGCTTTAATTTTTCTCTCCCAATGCTAACTGATGTTACTGCAGAACTTGGAACCTGTGGAGACTGACAGTGGCTCAAGACCATTTTAAAGAACTCTTTCTCCCCTGCGTGATTCATTCAATCACTCTGACTGAGGCTCCTTCTTCTGAATTATGCTATGAACCTTCTTGCTACAGAGAACATGGCTGGTACCTGACAGAGTGCATTAAGAGATTATCTCAGATAAGGGGTTAATTAGAAATCGGCTTTGTGCTTTACTATTCCATCCCTCTGATTCATTGAAACTGGGAAGATCCGGCCACAGGTGCACTAAAAATAATTTTCCTTTCTTTCTTATGGATTACTCTATGTTGTTTGAAGTCTCTAAAATAAAAACAGTCTATATCAGAGATGAACTCTGAAAAAAATGACATCCAGTTGCTCTTTTGGAGGTTAAAAAGCACAGTTCATACAAACCTTATAGTCTTACGGGTTTCATTAAATCACGTGATTTACAGCAGGGACACACTTTTCAGAGCCATCTCTCTAGCTTCTTGGGCCACGTGCTCCTTCCGTGGACATGAGCATCCCATGAGCCCGCTGCCCCAGCCCCTTAGCCAGTATGCTGCAGCCCCTCGGCACAGGCCGCTCGAGGGCCGGCTGTGATGGGACATTTTAAATGAAACATGCTGAATTGAGAGGCGGGCTCTTTGAAAAGGGCAGTCTTGCAGAGGGGAATCTTTGCATTTATTTCACACTAGAGTGGTTTGCTTTTTTTCCAAGTCATGAAAAGCCAAGCAAAGCTATGAGACTGACATTTCTAATAAAACCAGGTAATGATGGCTATTACATCAGGTTCATTTTAGGAAATCTAACACAAATGTATTGACTTGCTCCTCCTTCAGTCACACTCAAATAAAAGGCTCCTTGGTGGTGAGGAGAACCTAAGCGCTGCCTTCCCCCTTGGATGCTGTATCCTGTCATGGACTTGGCTCACCTTCACGGGCTTGGCACCTTCTTCGTCAGAATTTTTGAATTCAATGCACACGGTTATATTTCGAGCCTGAAATTACAGAGAGGGGAAAATGGAAATTGTAATTTCCTGTAAAGAACACCATACACACACACACACACACACACACACACACACATACACATACACATACATACACACACACACCCCCAATCCAAGTGTCTAAAATAAGTAGCTTCTAATTAAATCTGAAAAATGTAGAATACCCAACACTTTCTTCTGACAGTATCCATAGTGCTCAGAAATAGCAGAAGGACTTGGAGATATTATTTAAAAGGGAAGAAAAAACTCACATCAAAAGGAAGCAGATATGCTATTTTCAGAGTATCTTAAGAAACTACAAAAAAAGAAGTCTAGAACAAAATAATTTGGGGCCGACTTGAGAAAAGATTATTAATATGTTATAAAACTGTGCCTCCTTAAACACTTTGAAGGTGAAACTCATCACGGCCCCTTATTAAGCACGATCTGCAAATGGATTTTTATTCCACAGTGTTGACCTATAATAATTTGTATTTGAACTTTCAAGAATCCGTCTTAATATGATCTCAGTAGGGTGCAGAGAGAGCACAGGTCTCAGAAACATATCATACCTTGTTGAAACATTTCTGGCTATCGTACTTGAGGTGCCTGGGGTAAATGTAAATTTGATTTTTGTAGACTCTGTAAGGACGGCAGTACTTTGTTGAGTCGTAAATAAATTCTTCCACCTCCACTGTGGGTTCTAGTTGAGCTGTTACATCGAAAGGCTTGACAGGGATAAAGGACGATGTTACACAGTCTTTAAAAATCAGAAAATAAGAGTTTGTCATTTAATGGGATTGTTTAAGGTGAACAATACTTAACATAGTTTAAAATGAATTCACTCAAAATAGAAACTCCATATTTGCAAAGGAATTTATGTTAAATTATGCAAGCATGAAGAATTCGTAGGAGGTAGAGATGATAGATAATCAAGCCATTTAATATCAAAATTGATGTCTCAAAAATGGGTAAATCTTTTGGATGGATATATAATTACAATCTTTTTACATTAAGCTTCATAATGAAAACTAAATTTTAGCTGATGATTCTCTGAACAAGCTAATCAGGTATTATAAGATAAGGATTAACCCACTGACCTTTACCTAACATTATAAAAATAATACAGCTATTGACAAAACTTTGTCCAATCAGTCTATTATGGATAGTACCTAATGAATTGATAGTAACTTTTCCCCCATGGAATGATTTCACAATACAGGCCTGCAGACCCCTCTGGATTATTTGGTATAATTTATTCTATTTTTCTTTCCAGTTCTTACAATCTTTTTTAAAAATTTTTTTAATTTTTTTATAAACATATATTTTTATCCCCAGGGGTACAGGTCTGTGAATTACCAGGTTTACACACTTCACAGCACTCACCATAGCACATACCCTCCCCAATGTCCATAACCCCATCTCCCTTCTCACAACCCCCCTCCCCCCAGCAACCCTCAGTTTGTTTTGTGAGATTAAGAGTCACTTATGGTTTGTCTCCCTCCCAATCCCATCTGTTTCATTGATTCTTCTCCTACCCCCTTAACCCCCTATGTAGCATCTCCACTTCCTCATATCAGGGAGATCATATGATAGTTGTCTTTCTCCGATTGACTTATTTCACTAAGTATGATAATCTTGAAAAACCTAGCCTTGTAGGAACGGCCTAAGGAAAATAAAAAAGACAATCTGAAGTTCATAAATCAAAACTTCTGTCACTGAACAGCTTGGGGCTGTGTTGTGGTCACTGGAAGGCAGCAAGGCCTTCTACTTTCTTTTACCCCATCTGGAATTTTCCTGTTTCAAAAAAGCAAAACGGTCAGCTAAATATGCTTGGGAATCAGATTACAGGGATTTTTTCCCGCCTGAAATCAATTATAATATTTTTATTATATGTTCCAATTTCTCTAACATCCTATAGTAATTTCAAAGAGAATATTCTAGCTTTTTTTTTCTTTATTTTTCTTTCTGTAGGTAATAAAAGACAGACACATCTCACAAATCAGGTAGAGGAAATGGCTTAGTTTATTCTCTATTTTTCCACACCAATCAATATAAAAGAGATTTGGAGCCATGGCTTAGGTTAAAATGCTTATTTTATTTCATATTAAAATTATTTGTAAAAAAATTATAAAAATGAAAAACTTAATAGTGCTAATGGTAATTCAAATATCCTATGGTAATTATCCTCTCTCTGTCTGTAGTTGATTTTAGGATGCCTTTATTCATTCTTTGCATCACTGAGAAAGTCACAGAAAAGGCAGAATCAGAAGTAAAAAAACAAAATAGATCCATCTTGTCACTTATGAAATAAATTCTAAAATTCTTATTTATAAGTTAATAAAAGCTCCTTTTAAAATTCAAATTTTCACTGACTTAAAAAAGATACATGCTCCCCATGTAATAAGAGAGTCTAAAAATATTCTAGCGATAATTACAACGTGACCACTTGGGTGGCTACCCATGGTGCTCAGAGCAGCCCTTTGGCACACAGTATGGGGGGACCAGCCCTGTATATTGAGTCAGAGGAACTGGATAGAATATAAATTCTCCCATTATGATTACTGGTTTATGAGTCTATCTGAACCCAACATTCCTCATGTACAGCCCGTCAGGGTTTTGAGGACTAAAGGACATTATTTAATACCTTGCAGGGTGCCTGGTACACTCGAGATATATATATTAGTTTACAGTGAATATGGTTCCTGTCTTATCATACTGATAGTCTGTCTTAATGGAAAAAGAAAAGCCCCAAATTTCTGTAGGATAATGAATTCTATTTATCCCAAAATTTGAGAAAAAACTCACAAAGTATTATAACTAACCAACTATCCAATGAACCAACCAACCAATCAACCAACCAAAAAGACCACTAACTATTCAGAACTCTACAAGTAAATCGTGACATCATCATCATACTTGGATGTTCCAAAGGAATGTTGTCAACAGCAATATCCAGGCTTCCAGGGATGGTCTGTGTTTTGCTTACTCTGTCAGCCCTGTGAAAGTAGGGAGCAGAAACACACACACACACACACACACACACACACACACACACACATTGAATTATTTTAGTCGTCAAGAAAATGAATCATCTGTAATTCTGAGCTTTGATAAGAGTAAACAGTACAACCTGAAACAACCTTGTGAATGGTTTCATTGAGCTGGTTTTATATTAATAGAAATCAGTAAGGGATCAAGTTACAGATATTCTGAAGAATGTTTTAGGTTTATTTGCTCCTTATTTCAGATAGCATTTATATAAATGGCCAAACAAGTACAATAGTAAATAGATCATTTTTTAACAAAAAGTTCTAGTATTTGAATTGGTTAAAGTGATTTTTCTAAAGACTTTTAAGAAGTCTTTTCTAAAGACTTTTCTAAAGACTTTTAAGAAGTTTTGAGGACAAGGGTTGTCTTGGCTACAATTGCTAAGTGGACAGTCTGCTTGTTCCCTCTTCACCAATAACCACGGACAAGGAGCCTTTCCCTGACCTTGGTTCTTCTGCCATTCTTCTGCTTCATGAATGTGTGCAGACACCCTCTTACCACCTATCCCTGTCCCCACATTCACTCCAGTTCTCTCCCTGTCTACCAAAACTTCTGACCTATCGTTCTTTTGTAGTAAGATGAAAGTTCTTGAAACATAACAGTTTCAACTGTTACCCCTTATTGGAGACCTAACAGGTAGAATAATTATAGTGGTGGGTCCAACCCACCCCTTCCTAGCATGAGAGCTGACTGTTAAATTTTCCATCCTATGGGTGTCAGGGGAGTAACAGTTTAAAGTCAATCACTTATCTTGAGAGATCTTATCATCACCAGATGTTGAACGCATGGTAATACATTTAAGAAATGCTGTGGGTTTTATGAAGTTTTTCTTCTTTTAGCACTAACTTTCATTGTCTTTTCCAAAAGCATTTGAATGACAGAAATACTATGAATTATGGAATTCACAGCAATGAATTTCTCTGTGGAATTTTAATACATAGCTCTAAAATTCTTAACACCCCTCCTATTTAGACATGTCTATGTTTCCTTTCTTTGAATTTAGGCTATGTGATAGATTGACTGTATATTATGGCAGAAATGTCACTGTGACAGTTTCAGGGTCCTGGTCTTAAGAAACTGGTAGTGATCACTTTCGGAAAACTTACTCTTAGAGGCCAGCTATCCTTCCACGAGGAAGCCATAGTATTTCATGGAGAGGTTCCCATGGAGAAGAACCAGGGTCTCTAATCCACAGCACCACCTGAGCTCCCAGTGAACAGTGCATGTCAACTTGCCAGTCATTCAGTGAGCCATCTTGAATGTGGATCCTCTGTCTCCATTTGACCTCTGCTAGCTGATGCCATGTGCAGAAGAGACAAGCTCTCCTTACCTAACCATGTTCAAATTATGGATTTCAGAAAGTAAGTGATGCTCTTTAAAGCCACTAAGTTTTGGGGTGACCTGTTACATGGCAATAATAGTTAACTGACATGGTTTTACACTCTTTACCTATAATTCTAGCAACTTCACTTTTGTTGTGTTATTCAGGCATAAGTTGAGGTCATCTGTAAAGCATCTACTTCCCAGAAGAGTTTGGACATTCGAGAATCAGGTAATCAAATACTGTTTATGCAGAGTTAATAAATCAATAGTAGCAATGTAGCTGATTCATGTAAATTTTAAGAGTATTCAAAAATCCTACCTTCTGTAATCTGACACTAGTTTTAGCAGGTCCTCTGTTGAAATCTTGCTACTTTCTTGTCTATACAATGGTGAAAATCTTGAGTCTCTGTCCACATTTCCCTGGTTGTCCTTAAATACTGATCTGAAAGAAAATAATAGTTGTTTAGGTTGGCATGTTGTTCAGGTTGTTTACCAAGTTGTGTTTTTAAGGTGACAAATGATTCAATTTCCCATTTGTAATGGAAGAAACTGCAGGAAATAATGAACTAAAAAAGACAAGAAGACTTCTTAGGCAAAAGTTTCATTCAAATACTATCTTTGATATCTTTAATTCTTTATTTTCAATTCAGTATCTACAGGGACAGCAGCCCATTTATATTATAACCACATTTATTTAGGAATTAGTAACATATCAAACCTTGGAATATTAGGGGAAGAATAAGAACAGGTTAGTCCTTTTTTCATTATTTTCTGGGCAAGCCAAGGCCATCTCAGTTTGGGTGGTGCCATCAGAATTTACAAATAGTGGAAAAAGAATAAGGTGTGTGTGTGTGTGTGTGTGTGTGTGTGTGTGACTAGACGACCAGACTCTTGAAACAGTTTCCTGGAGATAAATATGCCCATGTCCTAAATTTTAGGACAGAGACAAAGATCAAGAGAAGAATACTTGAGTCAGAATTTTGTATTACATTAATGAATGTAATTTATTTTCTTCCCTGGTCCATTTCATTGGAACTAGATAGATTTAGTCAGAACACATAAATTATTTTTGTCCAAATAGTATAGTAATGTCAGGCAATATAATAGCATACTTAAGGTTAGGGTTTCTTCCTTATAACTAATCATGCTCCATGCCTATTGAAAAAATGAGATCTGTGTATAATTAATTTTTCGTTTAATGCTAGAGAGCTGCTGAAATTTTATTTCTTTTAACTTAAGGAACTTGACTATTTTGTTACTCTTTAAATTAATCAAAGATCTCAATACACAGGCTGAAGTGGCCATTTAGATAGATATCTGCTCATAGAGCATTAGAGTCAAATAATACAGAAAATGGGCCCGAATGATATTTTTAGACTGCTTCAACCTTTCTGCTCATTTTTCTCTGTTAAGTAGTCAGGGAAGGGGAAAAAGATCCCCTCTCAAATAACACTGGGGAAGCAGAATGAAAATACTTAACTCAAAGAGTATTTTTGTTTAATTATTATTTAAAGCTTTTGTGTGCATGGTGTGTTGAAACCAACTTGATGTATTTACAACATAGCAGGGGGTTGAACTGAGCTTGAGTAGTGTGTGTGTGTGTGTGTGTGTGTGTGTGTGTGTGTAATTAACCAGTCCCTACAAATGTATCAATTGATGTGAGTTGTATAACTCATTTTTGCTTTTAGCCACAGCTCTGTCTTGGAAAGAGCTCACTGACATTGGACACATTGTAAAGAGAAGGAAGAGCACAGCACCGTGGAAAAATACTGCTCACAGAGCCATACACACTGGCCTTGCTCAATAAATATGCTAACTGGCAAGAGAACAGAGAACTGACTCATTTACACAGATGGCTTCAGAATGACTGGGATGTTGTGCTTCATTCCAGCTGCTGCAGTTGGACAATGATCAGTTTAAGGTGAGGGTCTCAAAACCATGACACATGGGGTATTACTGAAGAAAATGCACAGTTTAGCCTGAAGGAAAAGCAGCTTAGGTATCCCCGAGAGCCTCATTCCTAAGCAGCATGAATAGCTGTGACCCATCAAAAGAATAGGGCATATTTTTTTGTGGTTAATGTAAGATAAAATAAAAGTAATTGTCAGGCAGTTTAAACATATTTTTAAAAAATGAATTATTTAATCAGTTGAGCCATAAAATGATGGAAGGTGCCCCTGGGGGATGCACCTGAGTTTTTGTCACTTGGAAGGATTCAGCGGTTGGACAACATATGTTGGGGATGCTGTGGCAGCGTATGCCTTCTGTAAATATATAGATATAAGAGGGAAATTGTTCTTTTAGTTTTGTTCAGTCTTAAAGAAAATCCAGGATTGTGCACTGGTCTACTCAGAATATTGTGTATGAGGAATTAAAAGAAATCAGAATCCTGGCATGTATTTGGGCACATATGATTATAGGCATATTATGCATGGAAAGAGTTCCCTTTTTCAATAAGACACATTGGTAAAGGTCAACTTTAACCCGAATCAAAGAGCGTAAAATACCCATTGTAGCCATCTGAATATGTTCTCTTTATCTCCTCCAAGAATAACTTTTTTTAAAAACCATAAAATGGCATTACAGCTGGTGCCCAAAATAAGAAAACACACCAAATTCATTTCAGAAAAACTGTTGACAGTGAAACTGTTGACAGTGAAGAGCATCTGTGCATGCAGTGGTGGGAGGGGTGGGTTGGATCTGGGTAAAAATGTGGTCCTCAGCTAAATTTTAAGGGCCAAAATGTTTTAGGGTACACTCACAACTCTATTGTTAGGCAAACTGCAATTTAGAATATTAGCAGGAAGAAACCGGGCCAGACAACCAGCAGTACCGATAGAGGATTGAAATATGTCAGCAGGCTAGTTTATATCAAAACGGCTCGAGGGACCACAAACCCTCCTCTGATTCAGTCACCATTCATTTGAAGCAATTTCCACAGTGTGAAGAGTAGATTAAAATCTTGTTTGGCTGAATCTTGTACTTATTGTTGCGATTAGCTGTTCCAAGTGGTTTAACATGAAATCTTCAGGACTGCGCTGCTAACCATTTGTTCTCAGATGGCAGAGAGGTTTATGAACATGCAAGCTGTATGTTTATACCCACAAATTGGTGGTGTCTCCTGTTTCCCAACCTACAACCAAACCACTCATCAGGCATTAATGTAACATGAGCTTGTGGTATTGTTGGCTTTCCTGTTTTGCACATAATTACTCCAATAGCCAGTAATATTGTTAGTCTCCCTAAAAACTTCACCTGTCATTCTTCCAGCATAGTCTACTAGGCAACTGCACAGGACAATTGTTACTTCTTCTCCTTACTGCTCTATGGTAAGTGATCATTCTTTCCCTTCTTTTCCCCACATTATTCTTCACGGCCCCAAATTTACCAGGAAGAGGGATTTGTTGCAGAAAATATGGTCTCTACAGGTGAGTTAATAATAATCATATAAGAATAGTTCCTTCTAACCATGGCTGTCTTTTATTGGGTACATATCTGTGCTCATTAATTCCTACAACAGTAAATTAGATATTAAAACAGAGGTAAGGACAGACTATGGTTACTTGCCTAACTTTTCTTGGCAACTAAGTGGAATTGAGATGTCAAAACCAGCTCTGGCTCTCAAACACCTGCTTCTAAAACCTCACAAAAGTTCTGGATCCTTTAAGAAAACATATGTTCACCCTTGTAATTTGGCTATATTTCACTCTTGCCAGGGGAAACCTTGCCTCTACATGCCACAATGGGTTTTCTTTTGGGAACCAAGAATACTTATCAATATGAATAAGTAGAGAAATAAAAACAATGAAATGCAACACAGAGGATTCAGTATATTCAAATACTATCTGTTCCATGCATTAGATGATGACCTTAGCTGTTCTGCAGGGAGAGACACACAAGAGAAACAGAGAGTTATGTGTGATCTACTTTATGTCAAATGCTTTTGTATCTGAGACAACACCCACTGCCCATGAGGTGGGTGTTGTCAGCTTCATTCTGTGGAAGGGGTCCCTGAGGCCTGGAGAGGAAACTTGCCTGAAGTTACCACTCATTAAGTGATGGCCTGATTTGGACCACATCTGTCCAACTCCTGGGCCTGGTCTCTTTCTCCCTTATGACAGAGATGCTGAGGGCAAACTCATTCCTGGAGACGGTGTAAGTCTGTCTGCTGACGTTTCTGCCTTTCCCTTCCCATCCACCTGTCCCCAGCGTGAAGGAAAAACCTCAAAAGGATAACAAATACTGGTGGATTCACTCTAATTATACTCATCCCTGGGTACTGGGAGAACTAAAAAAATGGCAAAAGTAGCAAATTCTGTCTTCTTTCTGGATTTTAAAGTTACCACCACTGGGGGACAATGTCACCAATACTCAAATGGAAACTTTTAAGGCTGTCTTACTTTGTAGCACTAATTAACTTTTTAATGTTCTTTTGGTTTATATGTTGCTAACTTCTCTTATGCCTGTGACGGGCTTTTCCTCTTTTTAAATCTCATGTTATTAAAATTCAATTAAATTAGCATAAGTGTATCATTGGTTTCAGAGGTAGAGTTCAGTAATTCTTCAGTTGCATGTAACACCTCATGTTCCCTCCTTATTGTTCACCACCCAGTTGTCCCATCCTCGACCTCCCTCCCTTCCAGCAATCCTCAGCTTGCCTCCTCTAGTCAAGAGTCCGTTATGGTTTGTCTCCCTCTCTGATTTTGTCTTGTTTTATTTTTTCGCTCCCTTCCCTTATGATCCTCTTTGGGTATTATGCTAAGTGAAATAAATCGATCAGAGAAAGACAATCATATGATCTCACTGATATGAGGAATTTGAGAAACAAGACAGGGGATCATCCAAAAGGGAGGGAAAATGAAACAAGATGAAACCAGACAGGGAGATTAAACCAAAAGAGACTCCTAATCTCAGAAACAAACTGAGGGTTGCTGGAGGGTAGAGGGGTTGGAGGGATGGGGTGGCTGGGTGTTGGAAACTGGGGAGGGTATGTGCTATACTGAGTGTTGTGAATTGTATGAGACTGATGAGTCACAGATCTGTACCCCCAAAACCAATTATACATCATATGTTAATTAAAAAAAAAAAGAAATTCCTACAGACATAAGGAGGCCAAGAGATTGAGGAGGACAATAGGAATTGATCTTTAACCAAATCCATAAGCAATTCTTGTTCTTTATGCAGAGGTTATCTGTCCAGGAGGAAGATTCTACCCACAGTGTCCACATAACTCAGCATTTCTATCAGAGCATGAACCGGTACTGATAAATTTAGTGAAATCAAAGAGAGTTTTGATGACCAAATTGATGGTTTCATTTGGACATCCAGATATAGCCCTGTGCCCTGCACATAGATGAAAATGTGCAGCTGCATAAGAAATCCATGCTTCCATCTGAATTTTATACACACCAAACTCTCAGGATTGATATAATGTCAAGTGTTTATTGAACCAAATATGCATAATAAACAAGTAATGACTTCAATCCTACCAAGAAGGCATAGCGTATCTGGTCACGCACACACTTGCACTCATGTCGCAGCTTTAATATATTTTAAACTGTCTTGCTAAATTGTCTTGTAAAACACATGTTTCTGGGGAGCACTGTTTATGAAGATGACCACAGTAATATTCTTCTAGGTGTTGGTATATTAAAAATACCGGGGGGCGCCTGGGTGCCTCAGTCAGTTAAGCCTCCACCTCGCGATTTCGGCTCAAGTCGTGATCTCAGGGTCATAAGATCGAGTTCCGTGTTGAGCCCTGCACTGAGCAAGGAGTCTACCTCTCTCTCTCTCTCTCAGCTCTTCCCCCTCCCTGTGGACATGCAAGTCTCTCTCTCTATCAAATAAATAAATAAATCTTACAACAACAACAACAACAACAAGGTAACAGAGAGGTGTTCAAACTGAAGTTTTCAATGGAGACTACAAATGCACAACTCTTCTGTTGATTGTAGCTGTCAACCTACCTCACTGCCCAAGCAAAAGGCATGCGGTATTTTCCCAATTTGCTGAAGAACTGCCTGTTGGATTTTAGTATCTTTTGTGCATACTGAGGGAAAAAGAAACAAAAATATGTTTAGAACACCTCTTTACAAACTGTCCAAGTAAAATACTAATACATACTTATCTTATCTTACATTGAAACTCTAAAATTCTGCTTCACTGGCCTGAAGACTCTGTCTTGTAAAGAACCAAACACTGTCCTCTGTGTTGGACCTACTGAATTGTGTTCTGGAATTTTCACTCCAGAAATTTCAAATACAGGTTGTACCCCTGTCTTGGAATGCCAACTTTTTTTCCTTTTTTTCAGACTTGAAAGACCTTAAAACATTGAATGGAAAGTGTTTTCAAATTTGCACTCACAGTCTGTGTTATGCAGAGGGTCACACAGTATATATACTGGGCTTTGTGGACCACATGGTCTATGTCACAGCTTCTCAGCTCTGCTTCTCTAGTGGGAAGGTGACCACAGACAATCCATAAGTGGATCAGTGTGACTGTGTAATTAAAACTTTATTTATAGAAACAGGTGGCAGGGGGATCTGGCTGGCGTGTCATAGTTTGCCAAGCCCCAAATCTCATAATTATGCTAAACACTACCTTAAAAGCTTACACATGCTCAAATTTAATGTTCAGGCATTCTTTCCCCAATGTATTTCCTTTGTGTGAAAAATGACATTTAACATTTATCTTCTATTAAATAGTAACATTTGATTATTAAAGAGAATATAGTTATTAAAAAAAAAAAAAAGGAAGAGGCGCCTGGGTGGTTCAGTCAGTTAAGCCTTTGACGCCTGATTTTGGCTTAGGTCATGATCTCAGGATAGTGAGATTGAGGCCCACGTCAGGCTCCACACTCAGCAGGGTCTGCTGGAGTTTCTCTCTCCTTCTCCCTCTCCCCCTGCCTCATGCGCCCAGTCTCTCTAAAAAAATAAAATAAAATAAGTTAAAAAAAAAAAAGAAAAAAGGAAGAAAAAATGTCTTGTAGTCCCACCATTCAAAGAACTTTTACTATTTCCTCTTTCTTCATTTAGGTATATTAGAATAATTTGAATAAAATTATTATTAGACACAAGATGGGATTGGGAGGGAGACAAACCATAAGTGACTCTTAATCTCACAAAACAAACTGAGGGTTGCTGGGGGGAGGGGGTTTGGGAGAAGAGGGTGGGATTATGGACATTGGGGAGGGTATGTGCTTTGGTGAGTGCTGTGAAGTGTGTAAACCTGGTGATTCACAGACCTGTACTCCTGGGTATAAAAATATATGTTTATAAAAAATAAAAAATTAAAAAAATTATTATTAGAAATATTAATACTAAATTCTAATATTCTAATATTAAATTAATATTAGAATAAAATTATCTATCTTTTTTCACTTATTTCATCATCAGTTAACTATGTATCCACTTGTTTTCAAATCAGATTAATCCTAACTTTTCATTATTGCTAACACTTTGATCCTTGGAGTTAAAGCTTCATTCACATTTAAGTTTATTTCTACTAATAGATTATCAGAAGTCAGTCAAAAACATAAACCAAGAATAAAAACTTTCAAATTTTCCTAATGGACATTCATTTTACTAAGAAGTGTCTATTTCAAGACTTACATTTTACCAAGTTTGATAATTCTTCAAGGCAAGGTGATTTTATATCTTGAAAGGAATTGAAATTATTTATGGAAAAGTTAATGCATTACCTTGTTGGAGTCCGGATTCTTAATATAAGGTTCAGCGCCACTTGCAATGTTCCCCATCAGTACTTTTTCGATTTTGGCCACGAAAACAATTTCAGAATGTGGATTGCTTACAGAAAATATAGCCTATGTACGAGGAAAACAGCTAGTAAGAATCTAAGGAAGCATACTGAAGACATTAACAAAATTCCCATTTTTTTTTTTAAGGGACAGCTTTAAGGGAATTTTTATTTCAGAAACTGATGTAATCTTTTGGTGAGAACAATGAAACAAGCATTTTTGGTGCCATCACAAGTAAACATAAGTGCAACCTGTTTTGGAAATTTCAGCCATTCCTCTGGAAAGCCTTTGATGTGAGGTTCTTCTGATTGTCTAGGAGTGACAGTGTCAATGTTTCCATTTTCCAAAGCCACGGAAGACCCTGAGAGCATCTGCCTGACAGCAGTGTGATTTAGATCCACATGAAAATCGGCAGAAATCTTCCTGTTGTCTCTGAGGTCATAAAGTGCCACACTCACAAAAAAAGGCTCAATCTGCAGGAAAAACAAAGAGCCAGTGGTTTTGATATAAAATCATTATAACTGCAGTTGTCCCATCAGTATCTTATTTAAGAAAGCAGTAGGCAAACTACATAATATTTTTCATATCATAATATATCTCAAGTGGTAAGTGATCAGCAGTTTTAAAGAAATATTCTAAGACTACTCCTATGTCCTGATACTCATCAAACCTAATCTACCATGGGTCACTCCCACTAGAATCAACAACTCTGATGGCTACCAATGGTGGTTATCTAGTTCCATCATTCCTTCTCCCTTTATTCATTGGCATTCTACTGTAGTGATGAGCTTTCCCTTCTTATTTATTTATTTATACAAGTATAGACTTATGGACTACTACTATTTTATTCAACAGATTTAAATCTCTTATATCATTATTTATAATAGTGCTCAAATTGTCCCAGCATTGGCTAGAGGTAGCTCCTGTGTCTTTTTGGTGGATCCCCATAATTCTGGGGGACACTTCTTTATTCAACAAGATGTTCTATGCTCATCTTATACTTCCATTGCTCCAGTCATTTCTCCATAGAGCTCTGCTTCCTTTTTGTGAGGGTGACATTTAGAAACCAAGATCTCAGGGCTCATTAGCTCATTTTTACTGGGATGCAGAGACACATCTACAAACACATGCATACACATGCACGTGTCCCTACAAGTAACATTCACATCTACAATGATTGCTTTATCTCTACTTGTACATGAATCTTTATTAAAAACTCATCAGTTCATGTTGAAACTTATATTTCCAATTCAAATCCAAAGACTTCTTTTGAGCCTTTCCCCTATTCATATTTCATGTAACTCCTTCCTTTAATAGTGAAAGATTTGGCTCTTCTTATCATTGGCGTATTTCCTTATTTGTTCAATCAATTTACTTACTGGTTCAAAGTAATCAGTCTCCCAATCACAGCTGCCTCCTCTAATTGCCTGCTCTGTACCACTCTGCCAAATGTTCCAGATCCTGGCAAGACCATGTGCAAGGATTCTGTGCCTTCACATGGCTTTCTGCCCCTTATCATGTGGAGTTCTTGTATGCTCCAAGGCTCTGTGTGACTGCCCCTCCACCTCTCACTGCCATGCTAAGAAGAGAAGGGAAGATGCGAAATAAAGACAAAATGGGAAGAGAATGGAAGATGGAAAGCAGAGGGAAGTTTCTTGGTTGAGTTTTTCTTTTTTAAAGATTTTATTTATTTATTTGAGAGAATGAGAGAAAGTGCACATGGAAGCCGTGGAGGGGAGGAGCAGAGGGAGAGGGAGAAGCCAACTCACAGCTGATCAGGTAGCCAGCTGAGCATGTAGCTTCCCAGTTAGCATGGGGGTGGGGGGCTTAATCCCAGGACCTCCGGTAAAAATGTGATGAGAAGGGACATCTATGATTGGTTGAATGACATGTGCAAAGCCATAAATTCATGAAAGAACATAAAGAACACGAAAGGATGAATTTGTAGGAGATGCATTCGAGGAATATTAAGGAGATACAATCAAAGGATGCAGAAGTCCACTGGGTGTCCTGGTTGGCTGGAGAGAGGTGTTCACAGGGGCACACATGAATAAAAGAAAAGTCCTAGGTTTGAGTACATAACAAACTAAGTGGATGTCAATGTCATTCACTAATATATACGACAAACGTACAGAGGTGAGTGCTGGATGGTACGTACAGAGTCATCTACAGGTCATTCCAATCACAGTTGAGTTTTGAGCTCAGCCAAGGAAACTGGGCTTGACAGTTTTGTATGTGGGCTCTTGTCTAGCCATGAGATAAAGGGAAGAGAATCAGAATGACATCTTGGGAAATATCAGCATGCAAAGGATTGAGATGGAGAAGAGAAAGCAGTTTATTAAAGAGACTGGGGAGTAAAAGGGGAGATTTAAAGAGAGCAAACAGCAATTTTCATATAGGCAGAGTATCATAGAAATCAAAGAAAGATTCAAGAAAGAAGGGATTTTCAACTAGACAACCATCAAATGCAACAGAAATTAAGTGAAACAAGGACTGAAGTAAATATATGCACATGTAATTAAATACATATCATGCATATGTACATATACACACATATAATTATAAACATGCAAATAGATTTAATTGTGCATAATTAACTATGGGCTTCTAAAAATGGAATATACTTACGAAAAACATTTTTACTTTTGCTTATGCTACTTAATTTTGAATGGATGCCTACCAGCAGGTGTTCTGTGGACAAGCAGGTTACATACAAAAATCACATTATGTTCATCACTGTACAGACTCATGCTGCGGATTGTACTGAATGTTTAATAGGTATCTCATATGCTTCAAAACACAGTAAGATGGCTAGCTTATTACAGGGCTATTAGTGTAATTCCTTAGTATTAGCAGTACTTGCCAGGTCCCTTACTATTAGAAACAGAACTACACATATAAAATGAAATTCAATAAATTATTTAAAAATAAGCTAATTAAAAAGTAAAAGTTTTATATTTTACCATTTTAATTTAGGTGAGAAAAATTTTTGGTTTGTAATAGTGGTCATCTACCAAGAGTTGAAAATGCAAAAATTACATGAAAATAACTCAGGTAGGAGCTCCAAAACACATTGAAGGTCAAAGGAAAAAAAAAACCTATTATTTTTCATGAATTGGGGCATTTTGATTTTCATTTCTGCTTGGTGAATGGAAATAAATTACCCACTTTGATAATCCATAAGAAATTAAAGCTCATACGGAGATTCATTTATTTCTTCCAATCCATCTTTTCAACTTAAATGTCAAATCTTACTTTTTGAATCACTGGCTTTTCAATAAGGATTTGTTTAATCAGACACTTGAAAGCCTAACAAATTAAGTCATAGGCTTCTTATGTTTAGAATTCTGTATTTTCTTAAAAGAATGAAGGACATAAAATTTTAAAGTAACTCTGCTGTGAAGCAAGTTTATTTGTTCAGATTTTTGGAATCAATTGCTATTTGCAAAGAAATATTTTATACTAGAAACCATCAACTTGGATTTGGTTTTCAATGGACTGACTAAAAGATTACATGCTGTCAAATATTGTTTCCTCATCATGGAAAAGTTCTTTGAGGGAGTCTTTTCAGAAACTCATTCATTAATTACAGGAGCTGGTTCTTCGGCAACCTGGAGAAATATTTCGATTAACTTAAAAATACGCTCACAGAATTAAAAATGATGAGTTTAAAAACAGTTACATTAACAAAAGAATGTCACTGAATAATATACAGAAATGTTTAAAGACAATGCCATTACATAAAAAATTACTGTGGAGTTTAGGTGAGGCTATTTTGTTAGTTTTTTGTATTATTGTTTATAAGCACGATGAAATTATTTTTTTACCAAGCCATTTTCTAATTTTTTAAACATTTGTATCAACTTTAAAATAAATGAAAACCAATATGGGCATTCAAACCATCTCAAATCAACTTGTCCCTTTGGATTTAAAGACATAAAAGGTTATTCTGATGCGGGTTCTGAACTCGGGCATGTTCTTGTGCCTGGCAAGACTGGCCCAAATACAAACATTACACTTCTGTATATGAGTTCTAGTATAGGGAAAGGAATCCATATGGAAGGAGTCATTTGCCCATGCTGGAAAGAAACACGCATTATCTTCAAGTTTCACTTTCTAAACTGGATCTTTTAATCACACTTAAGATTGTGCCTTGTTAAAAGCAAACAAACAAACACCAAAAACCAAAAGCTGAAGAACATTTATTTTTATTTAACAAGATGGTTAAATGCCAGTAGGAATTGGGTTCTGTTTTCTTGATATTTCCAAGTAGTTTCAAGAAACAAGTTTCTAGTCTTTCTATTTTTTTTTTAATTTTAATCCTGAATGAAAGTATGTTTTGATCCTCCTTCTAACCCTTTCATTCCATGGAAATTTCTCCACCATAGTCCTTGGCATCCTCCATGTGGTCACAACTGCGGGGCTCTTCTCTGGCTTGCTGTTACTCTCAGGTCCTTAGCCCATTCCACACGGGTGACACTTTCTCCCTTGGCATTAGGACCCACTCTTCTGGTTTATTTCTATTTCAATGGCCGTTTCTTCTTAGGCCTCTTTGGTCATTCCTCTATTCATCTGTTAAATATTTGTTTCTGGCCCTTTTTCTATGCACACAGAAATCCTCAAATATGTCCCTCCAGGTCACTGACTTCTAAGTTTATGTCTCATTCATGGCCACTCCCTTGCACTCTAAACTTGTTTTTGAATCTGCCCAATGTACATCTCTACTGGATATCCAGCCTCACATGCCCACAATGGAATTCTTGGCCAATATCCCCCAAATCTGTCCTCATCTAGTTTTGTCTTCTTAGTAAATGGCACCATCATGCATAGAAGTGTTCACAGCAAAAACCAGAGACTCATCCTTTCCCTTTATCCTTATATCCAATGGATTAGAGAAACCTGTTGATTCAGTTTATGCAACATCAGTCAAATCCGTCCATTTCTCTCCTTCTTTCTTGCAGTCCTAGTCTAAAGCATTCAGTGAACTATGGTGATAGCCTCCTATCTACTCTCCCTAGTCAACTCGTATTTCCTCCAATCCATTTTTTTTTTTTTTTCTGATGGGATCTTAAAAAAAAAAGCCAAACAAACAGAAATTGAACCACACCATTTGAAAGTATTTTAAATCACTCTAGCCTCCACTCAGGATAAATCCAAATTCTTCACTGCAGCCTGTACCTCACATTATTTTACTTGGTACTGTTCCTCCCATATTGTCCTGGTCTACTCTTCTCCTCAGTACATGCTTCGTGTTCCTAGAACTTGCTAAGACTTAGTGGTTTCAGGGTATTCCCACTTACTCTTTCTTCTACTTT
This sequence comes from Mustela putorius furo, assembly GCF_011764305.1. Lineage (NCBI taxonomy): Eukaryota > Metazoa > Chordata > Mammalia > Carnivora > Mustelidae > Mustela > Mustela putorius. The sequence goes on from NW_025421341.1 coordinate 27,939,567, forward strand.
GAATATTTTTCCTTGACCTGTACCCTTTATCCTTCTCACCCTTTATGTCTCTGTTCAACTATCACCTCCTGAGAGAGGCCTCCTATGACCACCCCACCCAGAAGAACTTGTCTCCCCATTCCCCTGTATTGCATCTGTCGTACTGATTCATTTTAAGGAACTGTGAACAAGATGTGATTATTGGGTAAATTTACTTGTCCTTTTTTTTTTTTTTTAATATACTGTTTGTTATTTCCAAAAAGAATTGATCTTCAAGAGGGCAGAGGGTTTGTTATTTTGTTCCCTGCTGTTCCCCAGTCTCTTGAACAAGTCTGTCTCCCAGGAGGTATACTGATTAAGTATTGGCTGAGAAATAAATAAATGTGACCTCCAGAATGATCACATTTATCCAAAAACCTAGTGCACAATTACAGTTATAAAATAGGAGGAAGTTTCATTCTGGGGCAAGATTCTTACTGGTGACACCTTTCGATTTTATCTCATTTATCAACAAGATTCTCACAAGGAACACTCAAAATAGTATTCACAAATTTCAAGGCCTTTTCCCACATATTGAAATAACAATTAATACGCAATCACTGTTTTCTGTCCACCAAGTATTATCTAAGTTCTTTCCGTATGTTATTTCATTTAATTCTCACAATAATCCGAAATAGTTACTGCTATCTTATTTACAGAAGACAAGGGTTAGGGCAAGCCACTTGCCCAGCATGGCAGAACTCATCAGGGAGAAGGTCGGCCATTCTGACCCCAAAGAGGCACAGGTCCCTTGGTTCTCCTCATTAAATCTGAGGTCCATAGCTTTTCCCGCTAACACAGGGTAAAGAAAGCTCAGAGGATTCGTGTGTTGCCTGTAGACCCAAGGGCAGCAGGTATGAAAGTTTCCTGGAAGAGTTTATCCCCCCTGCCAGCCACTCACAGTCACAACTAACAAGCATCCTACATATAGAGATGTGTGTGGGATTGCATGTACTCAATAAGCAGAGAAAACTTGTATCTGTTCTGTCTTCTAAAAGCAAATATGGCTCATATCATGGATCTAGAAATAAATTTTCTTCTTTAAGGTGAAAGATGATAATTAAAGGATGATTCATGAAAAATTAAAATGGAAAGCATTACAAAATAATGAAAGGGAACATGCCAATAAATAACACTGATTATTATTGATAGTAGGATTAGGTGTGATTTTTATTTTCTTCTTTTTTTAAAAAAAGATTTATGTATTTGAGGGGTTCCTGGGTGGCTCAGTGGGTTAGGCCACTGCCTTCAGCTCAGGTCATGATCTCAGGGTCCTGGGATAGAGTCCTGCATCAGGCTCTCTGCTCAGCAGGGAGCTGCTTTCCTCTCTCTCTCTCTCTCTCTCTCTGCCTGCCTCTCTGCCTACGTGTGATCACTCTCTGTCAAATAAATAAATAAAATCTTAAAAAAAAAAAAACATCTCAAGTACAAATAATATCATAGGAAACTGTGAACCACTGCGTGATTTAATTGAAAGGGCCCTAAAATGAAATCCCTTTGATGCTTCTTCTTTAAAGCAAAAAGAACGTTTTATGGGAATATTTTCACAACTCCACTTCAGAATTTGTGCACTTTCCTGATGTGGAAAATACTGTCACTCATACTCCTTCAGAGAACAGAGGGTATGAACTCAGTGCCTGGAATTATCAGCAACAGAAAAGATTTTGGGCACAGTGGGTGTGATGTTGGCTGATCCTTATAGGATGTAACAGGAGGAAACTTACATTCGTGATCGGATCATTCTCATTCTCCGTAACACAACCCTGAAGATTTAAGTTGAGAGCTTTACAAATGATCATAATTCTCTTGGCAGCTTTTTCTTCAAACGGTTTGATCACAGAGTCAGGTTCTAAAAGGTCTTTTTTCTGAAGTTTCAAGGTCTGAAAGAAAATGTTGAAGGTCTTTCTCAACGAACACCCATCACAGAAAATAAAAGAATTCTTAATCATAACACACACGTGTGTGGATCAAGTTCACATCTGCTTAGAAAGAATTCTGACTTACATCTATATCTGGATCCAGTGAGAACAGATTTAGCCTCTCCATATTTCGAGTTGTTTTGACAGTCTCTTCAGTTTCTGTGAGGTACTACGGAGAAAACTGTGTTAGCTCTTGGTAGCTAAGTATCCAGATACTTACAGCTCGGCCCCATCCACATGGGCAAGAAATTGTTCCTTATTATTACACTGTTTTAATATCCTCCATCAACACTCAGCAAATCTTATCAAAACATGCTTTTAAGTGTTGTTTGTCTTAGTCTAAATCTTAAAATACAGCATTTCCATCTTTTTCACGAAAGCAATAACTAATAAGTAATTCAAATTTATTTGCATAGCAAAATGTCAGCTTTATTACTTTTGCGAAGTCTGGGTGTAGGCTGTTTTCTGAAGACTCTGTTTCCTCTGGCGTGCATTCACAAGTTATAGAATTATCCAGCGAATCTTGAAAAGATACACCAAGAGAAGTTACCAAGTAATACTTATTAATCATACATTACTCTAGGCTGTGACATATCAAAACTGCATGCGGGGTGAATATTAGTGAGCAGATGCCTTCATTGTACCTTGGCTGTAGGACTCTATACACTTATAAGATCTGGACCTGGAAATCAGACCTCCTGATGGTCATTTTGGGATTCTTTCCATGACACCATCCTGAGCCCATAAGAACTCTTGATCCTTCTAATACTACCTTTATACCTGGGGTTGTCATGGCTTACCTCATCAATGCATACTGAAATGTTTTATACGTGTATACATTTTTGATAATTCTGACTCTCAGGCCATCAATGTCAAACTTGCATTCTAGCTTTGGTTAGTTAAACTCTCTAAAATTCTGTAAACATTGATATTCTTGTTGATCATTACTAAGTAAATCATGAATGTAGAACACCCACCACAGTATATAGTAGTTGTGTTAAAGTCAACCTCAGTTTTCTTCCTCATGACCCCATGCCTCTTTCATATGATATTTAGACTACTAGAATTTAGAGACTCTGGTTTCTAACATCCCACAGTGCTGGGCAAAAGGACTTAAAATAGTTTTCCTTTGGGAGGAGCAACCAACTCTGAAGGTAAATTTGTCTTTCATAGGTCACATGTCTACGACGCAGGGAGAGACCTGTTTTTCTACCTTTCTCATCCCCTGTCCTTTCCTCTCTCTTGCTCTCTTTTCTTTGCGTAGAATGAATTAGAATCTTAAGATGTAATAAGGATGGGAAAAAGAAAAGTTTTTTTATCTTATAAAGATCTTGAGTACTGTGCAAACTTTATGGAACTGTCACATATAAGCTGATCTCAGTATGGTCAAAAAGCATTCATGAAAGATATCTTTCTTCCTTTTTTTAAAAATATCTTTCAACTAAAAGGATGTAATATAAATTTGTCTTTATATAATATCATCTTAGTTAATTCAATCCAGTTAAATTAAATGCTATGAAACACAACTACCCCATCTACATGAACCTCCCATCACACTTGGGTACATTTTAATACTACTGACAAATGACTTCTATCCTCAAATCATTGCCAGTAAACTCAAAATCATACCTGTGTGTGGTGACCCTCACTATTCACTAAAAGTCAAGATTTAGGTGTGATTTTCTGGAGCGAATAGCTCAGGGATGGATAAGCGGGACCTGACAACTACCACAGTTACTAGCAGTTTAAATGAAGGCAGATGCATGGGTCACACTTTACAAAGGAAGGGAAGTAGAAGTGGAGGCATCTGCTCTCACCCAGCCCCAGTTCTGCAAGCTCTGTGCTTCTCCTCCCCTGAGAGGGCCCCTCGGGACTGATTTGCAGGATGCGGTTCAGGGTGTGGATCCATTCATCCATATCTGACTCTGTTTCCGCCGCCAGGACAAAATAGGTTAGGTCATTCATTTTCAATTCAAAGGCATATTTTCTTAATCTGTTATTCTGTGGTATAAAAAGAAAGAAAGAAAGAAAAAACACAAGATAATAAGTCTTAGAGAGTGAAAGACCTTTTTTTATGGGGTCACGCTTCCAAAGCGTTTCCAGGCAGGAGAGTAACATAAAGATCAAGAGAAAAATTTGGCTAGGTATGAATTGTTTTGTTTGTTATTTTTCACGGCTTTTTATACAGATAGATATTTTATTTAGGTTTTTGTTGATTGGATGAGCATGGTGCTTCAAAATTTCTTCTTCCGATACCTGTGGGAATATACTCTAAACTTCAGATGGTTGATTTGAGTTTCTACCTTCACTTCTTCATTCCTGTGTTCTGTCCACTACTCACTCCATTTGGGCTTCTGGCCCTGTCATACCCCATGACAGCACTTGTCATGGTCATTAACAAATTCTATGCTGCTATATTATCCAAGGGACATTCCTTTCTTTGCATCTTCCTGACTTTTCAGTTGAATTAACATGGTGGCCAATTGCTCCTTCTTGAAATCCGTCTGTGTCTGGTTTTCATGACCACACTCAATTCTGGTTTTCTTTCTTTTTCACTGGCCACCACTTTCGGTCATCTCTACTGGCTCTTCCTTAACTTGGTGACATTTAATTCTGACTTTGGCTTTGCCTCAGACTCCTTTTCTCTCTCATCTGGTCCAATGGCTTTAAAAGACATGACATCCACGTGACAGGGCACTCCATTTCCTTCTGTGGCTCTGGCTTTTCCATCAATCTCCAGATTTTTCTCCAACCTCACATCTCTACTTTGCCTTTGGTGATGAACCCATGAGGCTTTGCTCTAGTTCCTGAATGTGCTCCTGTCACAAGCTGTGTTGCTGTCACAAGGCCCGAAGCAGCCCCTCCCCTATGCGTATGCTTGCACACAATCAGCACCATGTTTGCCCCTCATCTACTCAGGGTAATCGTAGTCACTCTTCGGATCTCAAATGAAGTTATACTTCCTCAAGTAAACCTTCCCAAATTCCTCTGTTAGGACAAGGTTCTTGTCTTCCAGGGCACTTAGTCCAATTTGGAATGATATACTAACTCATTTTCATTTGTCTGTTTTGATCAACATGTGTTTCCCTCATGGCTGCATGTAGGAGGGCAGGGCCGGTTCTGCTCACCATTATACCCTGTGCTATTGTAGAGGAGGGTTCAGGACCAAGTGGGCTCAAAATAGTCACCTTTTATAATGGAATAGGATTGGTTCCTCTTCTTGGGGAACTGACATTTGTAGGGAACAGTGAATGAAAGGAATAAACAAACTGGAAAACAGAGATCTGTGCTGTTCAGAGAATGAAAATGGGCTAAGGGGTTGAGTAGCTACTTCAGACTTCTGAGTAGCTACTTCTTCCCTGGAAGGGGCATCCAAGTTGAAATCTGCCAAAAGAGTCAACTGTTCCAACGGGAGAAGCCCACTGAGAGTGGAGGGAATACAGGAGCAAATTACAAGAGCACTTTCCTAGTCCATTTCTAATTCACTTTCAGGTAATTCTGATACAGGTAATGATCTCTTACCCATACTGCTAGGAAACCATTAGGGCACCCACAATTTTAACTGAGTGAAGGCTACATAACCAAGTAAAATATAAACAGGAGACGAATAGTAAGATGAGAGTATTGCCATACTGTGAGATTATGGCTAAATATCAAAGTAAAAAATTCTTTTTGATAATTCTTGGTGGCAAGAAAAAAACAATTTTTAATAACCTTCTGTTAATATCTTCTTTGCAATGTTCTCAGAGACTATCCTAAAATAACTTGTTCCCTTCCACTTCCACAGTATCATGATTACTACCACAAATATGACACTTACTAAACACTGGTTATCTAGATGCCAGGTACCATGCTGGGCATTCACAGCCATTATTCCACTTAGTCCTGTAACAACTCTGTGAGACAAATTGTATTATTCCATTTAACATAGAATGATATGGAGACTTGGGGAGATAAGTTAAAATGTGTTTGGGATTCTGCAGGTAACAAGTGGCAGAGAAGGGAAATGACCTCTATGTACTCTAATACCTACTGAGGTTACCCAGGAGCCAAGATGCTATTCTCCTTCCCTGCCCCCTCCTTGGCAAACCAAGGGCATACCAAACGGTCATGGCCTGGGATGTCATAGATTCTCTACATGCTGAGAACAGACAGGAGGAACACATATGGCTCAAGAAAATAAAAAATTCAGGCCCCGAAGGAGAAAGAATTAGCTTAAAAAGTAGCAGTGATTCTCACTGTAGAACTTCATAGCTTAAGTGCCACTTTCTAGATTCTTTCAAGGACAAACTCTTGGCTCCAGCTCATGCTTTTCTGTATTATCTTCAAGTATTATTATCTCTTTGCCTTGTAATGACTCACTTGCTGGCTGGCTCTTTTAATAGTCTGTGAGCTGGAGAAGGGCAGAGGCTGGCTGGTTACCCTCAGTGCTCAGTGCTGTGATAGCATTCATTCATAAAGTGCTGTCTATCGGGTTCATGGGTTGTGCTGGACAAAAACAGACAGTCTCTACCCTGCCAGAACAGGGGAGACAACCAGTGAATTACACAAATGTGAAATTGGAAGATCTGTGAATGTGTTGAAGATGAGGTATAAAATGAAGGTATAAAAATTCTTCTTGAGAACAGGAATCCTATTGCAACATGAGAATACTGCTATTCTCCTAGGACCCTCTGGGTTCTGTAAGAGCAGAAGACAGGCTGACTTTGACTGATAAAAGGCCAGAGATGCATTTTTAGATCATTTTGGTTGTAGTGTAAACACAGTGGAGGTTGCCAGAAAGACAGTTATGGCCCTAGAGTTTAGTGTGCAAAAGCAAACATTTAGACAGCTTCTTTCAGAATGCCAATTCTTAGAAGCTACGGTCTTCGCAGGTGGTGTGGGCAGACTCCCTCCGCACACCCTGCCACACGTGTCTGGAGTTCTGATGAAGGAAGTCCATAAAGCTATGTGCATTCTGCACCCACACAGAAGGTCTAAGGGCAAAGACAACTTGGCTGAGAGCAAGTATAAAAGAAGACACAGTTTTCCTTTACAAAACAACAAGAAGAGAAAGAAGTCAGAATGCTCAGAGTTCAGGACATGGCTTTGGCTAGAATATTGCTAAGTACAGCAAAATGCAAGCAAATCTCAGTGTTGTCTTGAAAACAAACACATGAAAGAATCTGCTTAATTAATCTCATGCTGTAAGTAATGTGGACAGGGAGATGCAAAGCTATGTAAAAACGTTTACATTAATTATATTAATTAAAATGGATTGAGTTGCAACCTGCTTTCAAATGCAGATGACAAGGAACTAAAAGAATTCTAGATAGAAAACATGACAAAACGTGGACAGAACTTGATTTTCTAAATGGCATTCTGTATTTCAAAAAAATTGATTATGGTTGCCAACTTCAGCAATATTTTAAAAAATATTTTGGGGGCGCCTGGGTGGCTCAGTGGGTTAAAGCCTCTGCTTTCGGCTCAGGTCATGATCCCAGGGTCCTGGGATCGAGCCCCGCATCGGGCTCTCTGCTCAGCAGAGAGCCTGCTTCCTCCTCTCTCTCTGCCTGCCTCTCTGCCTACTTGTGATCTCTGTCTGTCAAATAAATAAATAAAATCTTAAAAAAAAATATTTTGTAAAAATTTGAGCAAAGTCTAACAAGCCCTTGTTTTTCTTCTTCTTCCTTTCTTCTTCTTCTTCTTCTTTTTTTTTTTTTTTAAGATTTTACTTATTTATTTGACAGAGGGAGAGATCACAAGTAGCAGAGAGGCAGGCAGAGAGAGAGAGGTGGAAGCAGGCTCCCCACTGAGCAGAGAGCCTGATCGAGTGGGGCTCGATCCCAGGACCCTGGGATCATGACCTGAGCTGAAGGCAGAGGCTTAACCCACTGAACCACCCAGGCGCCCCAAGCCCTTGTTTTTCAAAAAGAGATTTTTATTAGTGAAATAAATATTCCATTTGCAGCTGCTCAAAACCCAAATCATCTTTTTCTATTTAGGGCAAAATCGAACTACTTACTTGCAATGTAGAGGAGTTTATGCTGGGGAAGATTATGATGCCCTAAGTGGTTTCCTATCTCACTCTCTGTGATCTCTAAGATAATGGCATACAAAATAACAAAAAAGAATGGACAAAAATAGAAAATCCTTGAGACAGTTTAATAATCTCAAAATGCAACTGTTACGTCATTACAGCGGTAATCCAGAAATACTCACGTTCTTTTTGTTCTTCCCCCAGTTTTCCTGTATCCCTGAAAACAGTGTCCTTTGTGGTAGATGCAACTACTTTGTGTACTCAAGCCCACCACAGTCCATCTACACAGCTTGATAAAGAACAGGAAACTGGGGCGCTTGGGTGGCTCAGTGGGTGAAAGCCTCTGTCTTCAGCTCAGATCATGATCTTGGGGTCCTAGGATTGAGTCCCGCATCGGCTCTCTGCTCAGCAGGTAGCCTGCTTCCCCCTCTGTCTCTCTGCCTGCCTCTCTGCCTACTTGTGATCTCTGTCAACTAAATAAAATCTTTAAAGGAAAAAAAAAAAAAAAAGAACAGGAAACTGCGAATATGCCCTAACATGCTCTGATGTGTCTCATGAGTGGTAGCACACTGTTTCTGCAATATTCATCTGGAAAGGTTCCAGAATAGATACTCCAACAGAGCCACCAAAGGCGATGGAGAACCAAATGTCAAAGGAAGTTATCCAAACAAAATACTCCATCATGCCGTTGTTCCAATGTGTTACTAGCAACTTCTGCAGAATTTTGCAGGAAGAAAAGAACGGTTTTAAAAAGAAACACATATGTCACATACAGGTTACTGGGGTTGGTGGATACCATTTATAGAATCTTTCCCATTCTCTGCATGTTTATTAATTTAATTTCACTCAACAAAAATGCACTAGGCACCTTCTATGTACCAGAGACATAGTGTTAGAAAATTTCAAGTAAAGCACTTGCCCTCACTGAACTTACATACTAGTGTTATAGAATGCCAGTAAACAAATAAGCAGAAATACAGCATACTTTACATATATGTATATGACTATATATAACATCATAAAGCCTCATGCCATGATACATGCAATTTATATTCTTGCATATGTTTTCAGAATCTATTGAGATATGTCCCTCTCTGTATCTGCATGTGTGTATTTCTTTTTTCTTTTCTTGCACATCCTCTCCCATAGGCTGGGAGCTCTTTGAAGACAAGAGCTGCATTTGATCCATATTTGGCTTTCCCACAAAGCCTTGCACAGCAAAATTTTCAATATATATTTGCTGAAATAAACCCTGCATTTAAACCTCATGGCTTAAAATGATGCATGAGCTTATCTTTTTAGTGTTTCTTCTGTCTATGTGGCTTGCAGGAAAATAGATGTATGTATGCAGGCATGCCCACATGATGTAGGATGACTGACCATTTCCTTGGGCATCCTAATTTTTTTTTAAAAGATTTTATTTATTTATTTGACACACACAGAGAGAGAGACAGCAAGTGAAGGAACATAGGAGGGGGAGTAGGAGTGGGAGAAGCAGACTTTCTGTTGAGCAGGTAGACCAATGTGGGGCTCGATGATCAGCCCCACAGATCAGATCGGATTGGATCTGATCTGATCCGAAGGCAGATGCCTAATGACTGAGCCACCCAGGTGCCCCCTTGGGCATCTTTTGGTGCTTTTGGACGTTCCTCTACTTCAAACCTAATTTTTCCATTTACTAGCTCTGTGGTTTGGGAAAGCCACTCTAGCTCCGTGAGTTTTATTTTAATCCAGTGGGATAATAACCATGCATGTTTCATCAACTGTTGTCAAATAGCATATAGATGAAGAAAAGTATAAGTGTCATTCTGGTTTTTATTGTTTTCATCGGAAATGATGTTCTGCAGAGCCTGACTTTGTTAATGGGAGGTTTATAGGTCATACGTAGTTTCTAGATTTGTTTCCCTTGGCAGGTACACTCCATTTTCCCCTCCTAATTTGATTCCCTTTCTGTGGACGAGCCCAATATAGATCTGCACAGTCCACGCTGTGCCCTGTTGCGTGCACCTTGACCTACTTCCCTCGTGTGGCGGGCTGTCTGAGCTGCAGAATGGATCTGAGTTTCTAGACTTTGGTCAAGCCCATGAGGCCATTGTCTTTTTTTTTTTAAATTAAGATTTCATTTATTTATTTATTTGAGAGACAGACAGAGAGAGAGAGCACATGTGTGTGTGAGTTGGGGGAGGGACAGAAGGGGAGGGAGAGGGGGAGAATCTCAAGCAGACTCTGCACTAAGTGCAGAGCCCTACACAGGGCTTGATCTCATGACCTTGGGATCATGACCTGACACAAAACCAAGAACTGGATGCTTAACTGACTGAGCCACCCAGGGGACTCAAGGCAATTGTCTTGGAATCTATATCCACAAGTGGCAGATTTAGCACTGGGAGGAAAGGAGCAGTGTTTGGCAGCCTCAGTCCCATTTAAGCCTGTGTCAAGTGACATCAGTCATTATTAATGTTGAGGTAGGAAACCTAGCAGATGGAATTCTTGGACTATTCATTCATTTTCTTCCATAACTGTAGGACCTTGAGTGGATGGATGGGTAGGCCAGTAGATGAATGAGTATGAAGACTTTGAAGGAACACGATAAGATCACAGAGGCTTGAATATCCCTTCATATCAGATCAGAATGGAAGCAGCAAAAACTGGAAGTTCTGCTCCAGATTGGGAATGCACAGCATATAAACAGATCTAATATTACTGTTTGATGATATTATACAGTGGAAAACTACTGTTATTTTTTTTTTCTTTTTTAACTAGGATCCAGAAAATTTCCACTCATAAACGTCACCAAAAATCTCTGAGAGATTTACTGGTTACGAGTCTTTCTCTACTTGATGTCACCCTTAAAATATATTTCTCAGAATTCCAAGGGCTATTCGTAGAACACAATGATATAGATTGAGTGTGAATGAAACAAATGAAAATGGCTTGTTTTACTAAGACTCTTAGGAGTCTGGACTTTCTTAGAATGACAGATGGTAGGTATCACTTCTGAGGTAAGGTCTTTGTTCCTCTTTTCTATTTTATTCAAGGGAAATGGATTATGATTCTTGACAAAATAAGTCTGACTCATTCTATTATTCATTTGTTCTGTGTTTTTGTGTGTATGTGTTTCATCTTCAGGGACGTTTTGTACCTGAGAGCTTGTGATAGCAATGACTAAACTTGCAGTGAGTGCATCATTGAGAATCTTCCTTTCAGTTGTAAGAACTCCTAAGTCAAAAAGAGCTATAAGCAAATATGTAAGAACCAGGATCCAGATACAAGGGGATAAGTAACCCAGATGTCTATCTTCCCAAAGTGATCTAAAGAAGCTGGAGGTCCTCCCCCTACAAAAGGCTACAAGGTCTTAATAAAGAGGAATAGAAACGAGGAGGTATAGAGCTGAACTCTAAAAGATGTAATGGATGTTCCCAAATATTTGAATGGCTCTCTCCTGGAAAATGAAGTAGGATTATTCATTTGTGCTTTAATGTGTAAAATCTACTTGAGGAATCCCGCTGGCTGACCCAAAAGAGTTCATTACTCTTATGTGCTCCTAGAACAATTAACAGTAGGTGCCCTTTATAGCTTTTGTGACACTGTATAAGTTAGGAATGAGCCTGTGTCTCTCTCTGATTATGACTTCAGCAGAAAATTTGCAATGCTTGAGCAGAGTTCCTAGTATGTCAGAGGGACTAAATAAATTTGTTGAATGAGTGAATGAATGAACAAAAAATAAATGAATAAGTAAGCATATTTAGGTAGAAATTTCAGGAAGGTGAATTGAGTTTTTCTAGGAAGGCCTTTCCACCATTGAGTGACTATCTCTCAAAGTTGTGACCTTTATACTTAAAGAAAAGACTATCACCAGCCAGATCTGACCTTCACTGCTCACTTGCTCATACCCCTGACCTTGTCCCACATTTTTCCTTAAGCTCCTTTTTCTGGCATCTCTTAACTCAGGCAAAAGACCTGAAGGACACAGCATCCCATGATGGAAGCCAAGACAACTCCACAAGTAGTAGCTGCCTGTATGAAGAACTCCTGGAGCCCAAAAAGCACAGACCAGTTTGAGCTTGACCCCCCAACCCCCCCTGTGCAGATGGACCTTGGAGTGACCTAGAGTAACCGACAACTCATTATAATATTAAAATGTATATTTATATTTACATAATTGTATTATGCATTGTAATATGTATTGTTTTATGTAATTTATGTAATATGTAATTACATTTTATGTAATTGTAATATATGCATTACATATATAATATGTATTAGTTACATAATGCATAATGTCATTTACATAACATACATTGTTTGTAGAGGCATGTTCCCTTATGACACTTGCATGATCTTATATCTGTCTCTACATTGACAAGGCTCTCCTTTCTAACATTCAGCCTAAGCTTAAATAAAGTAAACCCACTCATCCTTGCTGGGGAGTCACAACTTTGTAAGTTATTCCTCATTATCTTCATATTTGCTGCAAATGAAGTTTCTCTTGCATTACAACTCACCTGGTGTGTTTCTACCTGTGACTCACCAAGGAGTGAAATCACGTTAGTTTAGTTATAAGACTAGGGAAGAATGGCTGAGGACACACTGTCTCCTAGATCCTTTTTCCTTTTTACCGATGAGGAACCTGAGCTCAGAGCTTGAGTAACTTACTCAAAGCCTCCAGCAGTAAATGCTGAAACCAGGATTTGAACGCTAAACCCGTGTGAACCCCAAGCTGTATTTTCTCCTAGGAGACACTCTCCAGCTCCAAGGCATCACTTAAACAGAGACCGAACCACAGCCCAAGACAAAATGGAGAAGAGGTTCCAATAGTGAAGGTCAGATTTGAATGCCAAGGTATTTGAATACTTGGTATTTGAATACCAAGGTACAACATGGAGTTGTAGGATTCTTTGAAGAAAAATATCATATCAATATGTATCTCTGCAAGCTTAATATGTAGCCCGGCCCACAGTGATACTTTCTAAAAGATGATAACGCATTTGCTAGAGCAAGCTTTGAAGGAAAAAATAGAAAAGAAAATATTTAAATTTTATTTATTCAATTTTCAATATTTTAGTTCAATGTCTATAAAATGTAATTATTGATCTTTAACCTACTGTTCAAGTTTTACTTGATATTTCTAAAGCCAAAGAGTTTCCTTTGCGATCAACAATGGAAAACGATCTTCACCCTCCATTTAGACCCTTATTGCCCTTTCCATATGGAAAGCTGGTGTCTGCATTAAAATGCAATTATCTTTCACTTCCAACCTAGTGCTCAGCAACACTTAATTAATTCTTTCCTTTTAAAGTTCAGCATTATTACTTTCTGGAGGAATTCCAGATTTTAAAAGATAAACCATCCAGAAAAAGGCTAGGCCTAAGCGACTAGAGAAAACTCCATTTTTGCATCTGCAGATCCAAGCGCCGCTGGTATTAATCCAAGACATGATCCCAACTATGGAGCAAGCTATGTGAATGCCTGTGGCTTGGTGGGAAGAGAAGGATCTGCTCCTAGTGGCCTGGGACCAGAAACACAGTCCTCAAGCTCAATGAGCCAGTATCTTCCTGTGAAATTCAAGAAGAGTTTGCTATAACATTTGGTTGCTTTAATTTTTATGCAAGAAGGAATAAGGATACTTATTTCATCAGAGCAAAAAGAATAAATGAAAGCAAGATGTCCCAAAGAGGTCTATGGAATTATTCTGCTTTCCTTTGCCACGGTGGTCCTCGTCACATTGAATACTAAGAAAGACAGTTTGAAGACCAAGAGTTCGCAGAACAGCATTGTCTATTAAAAGCACTGTGTCTTGTTTCTGAAATTAAGTTCTTGGGAATCAATATAATCCTTGTCTTTGAAGGAAACCTCCTTCAGAAGGAAGATGATGTATGTGTACACTGTAAATTTACTCTCTCATTATTACCCAATAATATAGTACTTATGTAGTATAGTGAACTATATGGTTTACATATTATCTTACTGAATTCTTTAGCTTAGTGGCTCTCTACACTGTAGCTACACAGGTGGTCATTTCCCCCCATCTTGAATGCACCAAACTTGCTCTTGCCTCAGGACCTTTGCACTTGCTGCCCTAGTCATTCTTTAGTTTTCAGATCAAATAATTTCTCTTTGAAAATGTTTTTCCTCACTTCTGCAGCATTAACATTGCTTTCCAACCTTGCCATTTGTCTCTCTCCTTTCCACAGCTCTATTTATTTACTTTATTCCAGATTTCACCAATGGATTCCATTCTGTTGATTTTTTTCTTTGCTTATTTTCTGTTTTTCTTCTTTTATGGAAAGTGAGTTTTGTGAAAGCAGAAAGTGAGGCTGCCTTAATTTCCACTGAATCCTAAGGTCTAGACCAGTTCTTGGGTCATATCAGATACTCTGTAAACTCTTATGGAATGAATGACTGATGACTGGATGAATGCACTCAGATTAAAAAACCTGAGAGGGGGGAAAAAAAAAAAACCAAGGAGGAGGAGGGATTTCCACTCACCTGTACCACACCTGTACAGGAATCCAAAAAGATGCAGCCTTTGGGTTCTTTGGATATTTTTTCATCTTTGTAAAAATTCATGATGTAGGAGTTATCTGGCAACTGAGTCAGCTGGAAGTAGCGCTTTTTGAAGGACTAAATAAAGGAAAAGATACACAGAGGTAGTGCCAATTGCCGTGCACCATTTGAGAAATTAGAATTTTTCCAATTCCTTCAGGAGGGCTACATTTCTAGGGCACTGTTCTAGAGAACAGCATCCTCCTTTCTCATAAATAAAATATGACACGAAACATAAACCTAATGCAAATGACTCTCCTCTGTGCTGTGACCGAAGGAGGGGGTGTCAAGAAAACTGGCAGAAACAAAGATGAGTCTTGATGTCTCCTTACCCGAACAGTAACGGTATTGTTCACGGTGCTGTTGAAATTCCCCTTGTAGAGCCACCCAGACTTGAAAACTCCGGTTCCTCCCGCTGCCCCTCCACCCTTAGATGATGAGTGGGAGGTGGTATCCTGGAGAAGAAGCACCGTTGGCATGATTGCAATCTTGTGAATCCCAGATCTTAGACCCTGCACTTAAAAATGAACCTCCTCTTTCTCTCGTTGGTTCATCTTAAATAATCCTGTTCCATTTCAAAACAAATGTGACTCATTTGGACGAAAAGTCCTTATGCAAGTAGGGCTAATCTGGTCAGAATGTGTTAATCTGGTCAGAATGTGAAATGCTCTAGTGAAAGACAGGAACTAAATATCCTCCCATTTTAAACATTTCACTTTCAACAATGTACTTACTTCATCCTTATCAGCATCTTCATGGTCAACCTCAAAGGAATGTGAAGGAAGTTTCTCTGGTTTGTATTCTGCTCTGGTATGAAAAACAAACAAACAGTTTCTGATTTGTCATTTGAGACATGGCTTTCGTTTTCCACTATTCCCTGGGTAACAACTCTTGCGCTTTTTATGTAAAATAACGTAATCAAGTGAGTGCCCTATTTCCTTTGGAAGTATTAACGTTTCCCCTACACCATTACATCTTATTTCAGGCAAAGAAACCTCTTATTTTCAAACCACGGAGTTAATATTTATTCAGATTGACACATATCTTCTCGAAGGAGACGAAGGAAAGCAGGACAGTTTTAAAGGTTTAGTGGTTTCTATTTTTCTTCGTCCACATTCTGCAGTGGAATATGAAGTAGCGATGTTAAGGGTACCTCTTAAGGCTATGGAGATGAACATTTGAAAAACCACGTTCCTGAGAACCAGTCTGTGCTCCGGCCACTAGGGTGCGCTGTTCTCCTAACCGAAGTCTCCACCAAAGAACACCCTCACCTAACTTCGTGGAATTGTGTTCACAACTGTGAATACAATTGTGTTCATTTCCTTGGTTCATTTCCTTGGCAGCACTGGAAGGCTGACCAGCCCACAGCAGCAAGAGTGTGCACCTGGTACTATAAATGGTGAAACAAGACAAAAATAAACTTCCCTTGGCTTGTTTGTATTTCACAACTCAGGGCTGAATGAAGGGGTGATCAACAGTATCCAAGGTTCAGGCGCTCCTTGACACCTAGCTAGAAAACCCTACATGCAGAATTTGCGTGGAACACTTCTGTTTTTCAGGGTGATTTATATTGTGTAGAAGCAACCTCAGAATCTATTGAGAAAAAAATCCCAGGGTGCTCATTCAGTTATTCCTATCACAAATATTTTCCTATGTTGATGGTATTCTATATAGAAAGGGGCATGACCAATGAGTCTTTATTAAAGCATGCATAAAATTACCAGACTGGATTCACACAGGGATTCAACGCATTCAGATGGGTCCAAAATATTCTTTACCTTCCCTGGGAAAGACCTGAACATGCCCGTTCCCGGCTCACAGCTGGGCAAGGTGGAGCAAAGAAAGAACACTGACCTCATTATTAAAAATGGAAAAGCCTGAGATCAGAGCCACAGTCTCTCTCCCTGACAAGAGAATTTTTTCCAAGTGTGGTAAAAAGTACAGAATAGGAAAATTACGATTTTAACTATGTTTAGTGTCCAGTTCAGTGGCACTAAGTACATTCACATTATTGTTACCATCCTCACCACAGCCCATCTCTCCCTTCCCCCACCCCTGGTAACTACTGTTCTACTTCCTGTCCCTATGTATTTGACTACTCTGGGTACATGATGCAAGTGGAATCATCCCATATGTGTCAGTATATGTCTGGCTTATTTCACTCACTGTAAAATGTTTTCAAGGTTCATTCATGTTATGGCATGTATTAGGATTCCATTCCTTTTTAAGGCTAAATAATATTCCACTGTAGTCTAAAAAGTGTTCATGCCCCCAAAGTAGTTTCCACAAAGGCATCCTAGACTCTACAAATGAGGACTCTCTTCCTGTAGATGCCAGACACACATCTGTTGCGATGCTTACCCAAATCTGTTACTTGCATACCTGTCTTACCCTCCACCAATTACATGTTTCTGCTTTTTTTAAAAAAAAGATTTATTTAATTTAGAGAGAGAGTTGAAAGCGCATGATTGGGAGGGACAGAGGGAGAGGGGGAGAGAGGAGCTCAAACAGACTCCCCACTGAGCTTGGAGCCCTACACGGGGCTAGATCTCATAACCTTGAGATCAAGACCCTGAGATCAGGACCTGAGCCAAAACCAACAGCTGGACTCTGAATGGACTGAACCACCAAGGCATGCCAGATGACTTGTTTCTTTTTTTTAAAGATTTTTATTTATTTATTTGACAGACAGAGATCACAAGTAGAGGCAGAGAGGCAGGCAGAGAGAGAGGAGGAAGCAGGCAGATGACATATTTCTTAAAGCCAGGGCCTTCACTGAAGTTCCACCTACACCTCCCCCAGCTTTGTCTTTTCCTTCTGTAGAGAAGCTCAATACACATTTGCTGATTGCATCATAATAGGCAAGGTAACCAAGGAGATGACATAGTGAAAGAATGCAAAATGGTAGCATTTAAAACTGTTCTTTGAAGGCATTTTGGTGATGCTAAAACACATTTTTTGGCGATTGATATCCTAAGATGCACCTCTAATGTGTTAAACAGGTTTCTAAAAATGGTCTTATTACTATTGTGAATTTATCTCATAAATTCAAATTAATGTAAGTTACTTGCTACCAAAATGAATAACCAAGAAAAGTAAAGCTATTCTGGGGTATATAGTCGTTGGTATTGGGTATTAAAGATGTTATCTGGGGTCTTCCTTCAGCCCTAGTCCTGATTTATTTATCTATTTTGTGTGGGTTGTGCAGTCTTGATATAAAATTCCAAAGCCCATAGGTAAGTAGTTGTAAATGGTAACAGGCTTATTTAAAAGCCAGAACTTGAAAGAACAGTGGTAGGGAATGTGTATTCTAAGATTATCTCCACCATAGTTTCTGGCACATGGTAAGCAAGTGATAAATGTCTGTTCATTGATGTATATTAACTTTACTCAAATGGGTGTGCATTATTCCAAATTCCAGAAACATATTCATATATACATAATATAACGTTCTTCCTCCATGACTTATCTGCAAGTTCGAAAAAGCTCAAAAATTTCTAAGATAACAGAACGTTTGTACTGAAGTCTAAATATGTACTAAACAGCATACTGCTTTTTATTAAATTATATATGTGTGTAATCAGACATTTGTAAACAAATGCCAGAACTCCACAGTCTAGTCTAGTCTCACTGTTGTACTGAGAAGAAAGCAAAATCCGTAACAGCTACTCACGTAAACACACAGGGCAAGAGGTGGGATTAGAAGCCCTATTTCCAAAATGCTACTTCCTGTATGTAGGATAAATTAATCCAAACCAGCTTTAATCAGCATAACAAGCAAGACTGTAGCCATTGTTCTCTTCTAAAGGACGCTGGTATACCTGTACCCCTTTCCCCTTCTTACAGAGCTTTAAAGATACTCAAGCATACCTGGGCCCATTGCCCTTAGTGTTAACTTGTTCTGCCTCTTTGGGTTAAGGTCAAGTTTATGTGAAGACAGACCCAGTAGCAGAGGACAGAGTTATTTTAAGACCAGTGGGAAATTTTTCCTGTCATACCCCAAAATATCCCTTTTCTCCTTAACAATATCTTGACATTCCTGAACAAAGAGTAGTTCCTTGCACTTGGCAAAATAAAGTCCCTAAACACAACTCTTCCCTCTCTCTCTCAATCCGCAAGATGCAACACATTGCTTGAGATTCAGAGCAGATTCATAAGGTTGATTTCAGAGCAGTTACTCCACGTAATCTGTCTGCAGAGAAGAAAACATGAATGTTCCAGGTTTCTTAAAATAATGGCAGGACAGTGAAGAGAGTATTAACAAAACATCCCAAGGAAACATAAAGGAAAGTGCAGGAAAAACAGGGAGAGGTAGCAAAACCAAACTTGTATTTGGAATGTTGACATTGAGCTCAGGGGTTGTCCTATGCTATATGCTCATTATTTATTAGTCTCCCTTTGACCTTGACACTAATCTCTCTCTTTCTAAACTTCATATTCTGCCCTCTTCTGCCAGCGTGATGTACCCATTCTTCTCTTTCTTACAAAACACCAATTGGACAGGCATTTATTCTTGGTAACTGTGGATCACAATAGTGGCCATATACCTCAGTGATTGACCCATCGATCTACCTACCTAACTACCTGTCTCACATTTTATTTGTCCATTCATCCATTGATGGATCTTTAGGCTGTTTCTATGTCTTGGCTATTGTAAATAATGCTGTAGTGAACATGGGGGTGCACCTATCTTTTTGAATTAGTGTTTTTATTTTCTTTGGATAAATACCCAGAAGTGGAGTTACTATGTCACATGGTAGTTCTATTTTTAAATATTTTAGGGACCTCCACACTGTTTTGCATATGGCTACACCAGTTTACATTCCCACCAATAGTCCATGAGGGTTCCCTTTTTGACACATCCTCACTATAACTTGTTATTTCTTGTCTTTTTGATACTAGTCACTCTAATAGATATGGGGTGATATTTCACTGTGGTTTTGATTTGTATTTTCCTGATGATTACTTGAATTTCCTAATGATGAGTACTCTTCATGTACTGGTTGGCCACTGTCTGTCTTCCTTGGAAAAAGGTCTATTCATGTCCTCTGCTTGTCTTTTAGTTGGATTATTTTATTTTTTGCTATTGAGTTGTATGAGTTTTCTGTATATTTTGGATATTAATCCCTTATCTGATACATGATCTGCAAATATGTTCTCCCATTCAGTAGATTGCCTTTTCATTATGCTGATGGTCTCCTTTGATATGACTTTTTTTTAGTTATTTTTATTAACATATAATGTATTATTTGCCCCAGGGGTACAGTTCTGTAAATCATCAGGCTGCTGTGAAGTTTGTTTATTTATTTATTTATTTATTTTTAAAGATTTTATTTATTTATTTGACAGAGAGAGATCACAATTAGGCAGAGAGGCAGGCAGAGAGAGAGAGGAGGAAGCAGGCTCCCTGCTGAGCAGAGAGCCCGATGTGGGACTCGATCCCAGGACCCTGAGATCATGACCTGAGCCGAAGGCAGCGGCTCAACCCACTGAGCCACCCAGGCGCCCCTGCTGTGAAGTTTTTGAGTTTGATGTAGTCCCACATGTTTATTTTTGCTTGAATGCAGTCAGATCCAAAAAACCTCTTTGTCAAGACGAATGTCAAGGAGCTTACCACCTATATTTTCTTCTAGGAGTTTTATGGTTTTAGGTCTTATATTCATGTCTTTAATCCATTTTGAGTTAATTTTTGTGGATAGTGTCAGATAGGGCCTGGTTCCATTTTTTTGTACGTGTCTGTCCAGTTTTCCCAACACCCTTTATTGAAGGATTGTCCCTTCCACATGGTATATTCTTGGCTTCTCTGACATCATGTATTTTTTTTTCTTTCTTGTCTCCTGCAAATCCCAAATTCAGTGCTGATTTTTTTATGTGAAGGCTTACATTTTACACTCTAGCCTGAAATAATATTTCTCTCCAGTATCTTCCTATGAACAGACACTTAAAAAAGCGAGGTTCTTAAGAATTAATAATAACATAATTTAAAGTTTAAAGAATAAAAATTAGGGATATAAACACATGCTTCTCTTTTCACTCTGCCATAATTGCAAGTTTTTATTTTGGACCCTCAGCAACTCATAAAAAGAAATGATCAGTTTAAACTGGTAGCAGACATAGGAGAATTATCCTAATCTAGGAGGCATGAACATGATTTACTTCTAGTAGCCTCCGAAGGCCAAGTAAATGATCTGTTTCCACTACTGACCTAAATATGTGTAGTCCTTGATAGGGAGTGCTTAGGCTTTGTAAAATCATTTTGAAAATAATTTTTCTATTCAGTGTTACAGTCTTCATCATTTCAGGGGAGGTGTGAGGATAATATTCCGGAACTTCTTATTTTCAGTTTGAATACACATAGTTCATTAAAATCTCCTATTTTGTGGCAATATTATTCTTCCCCTTCTTGGTATCGACTTCCACTTTCTTTAGTCAATTAAGGGAAATTCTCAACAGTATTTCGGTTATGTTTGTCTCATTTCTCCTGAGGTTTCTTCTCATGCTCCATGAGAATTCCAATTCGACGGTGATATCTAGGCTGTGTTGTCATGGGAGGTGTTTCTTCTGTTGTTTTAATAGAGAATGAATACCATGAAGGTGAAATCTTTCATTTATTTATTTTGCTTGAGGTCATCATGGTGTGTGGGGACAAAGCCACTGAAGATTTCAACAAACCTTGATCCCAGAGTCCTGGGATCAAGCTCGGCATCAAGCTCTCTGCTCAATAGGGAGTCTCCTTCTCCCTCTCTCACTAACCCCCTGCTTGTGCTTTCTCTGTCAAATACACAAATAAAGTCTTAAAAACAACAACAACAACAACAATGATTTCAATAGTCCTGAGGTCAGCAGGAAGGCATATACTTAGGAGGGCAGTAAAATGTCACTTACTACAATCTCTTAATTCACATAAGGTCTTCCAACCACTTGGACTCAGCTTCCAAGCTGTAACCGCTTCTCCTAACAGTTTTTAGAAAGAGGAAGTCTCGATGTTAAAAAATGCTTTGCTTTTCAGTTGTGCCTACAAAAAGTGTGTGACTAATGTGCAGACATTCCAAATACAGTAATTACTCAGGAAAGCCTAGCACTCAGGAAAGCCTAGCATGAATGTAGAGGTGGTTACCTATCAGGAACGACCTGATTTATAGAGGACGGTTATCTATCAGGAGAGACCTGAATTTAAAGGGATGTTCAGAGACTTGGTTAAAGTTAATATTCACTGGTTTGCAAAAAAAAGATTTTGCTATTTTGGAGGAACACTGTTTTGCTCTTAGTAATGCAACTGAAAAATAAATGGCCCCTTTCCCCTCCGCGTTTGTTTGTTTGTTTGTTTGTTTTTTCCTTTTTGTATACTCACTGCTACAATCCCATTTTTCTTAGAGTAGCTCAGGTGATCTTTTAAAGAAGAAAACTGGATGGCATCACACTAGGTTAAAATTTCCCCAGGCTTCTGTTGTGTTGAGAGTGAATCCAAGCTCATTTCTAGCACCTTCCAGCTCTCGTCTTCTTCCACGGTTTCGTTTTACTCCAGCTTTTCTAACCATCAGTTCCAGCCTCCCCATTCTGCTCAGGAGACCATGCTGGTTCCCAAGCCAGGGTGCCCGTCCTTGCTCTTCCCTCTGGGACTCCTTTCCAAGATCGTGTGCTGGTAGCTCCTGTTCCTTCATATTTGAGCTCAGGTGGCACCTTCTTTGAGCTATTCCATGTAGCTCCTTCAAATTCTGTATTCAGGAGTTAAGAGCAGACTTTCCAAGTATCCAAGCCTAGAATAGTTGTTTCTGGGGGCAGAGGAAATCTGGGCCAATAGTGCCCAAATCTAAACCGTGTGTCCACTAGAAAGTTAGATGTAATGTGTATCTTCTCGACATATCCACTTGACAGAAGGGCTAATAACAACTTCCCTTTTGACTAAGTGTTTTTCTGCTCTATTTGCGTTATTGTAGTTGGATGACCCAATGCATTAGGGGATTCCGATTCATTGCAGTTTCACTTGAGCCACTCCAATCCCAGACAGGAACGTTGTATTTCAAAATTTGCCATTTGCTTAGTTTATATATCCAATAAGTAGTTATTGCACACCGACCATGGGCCAGGAATTCTCTCAGCCTGTAGGGGATTCTGCAAAGAAAAGTCCCTGCCCTTTGGGGATTTTTGCTTTACCGGGGGACAAAGAACCTGAATAAATGACTACTTTAGTTCAGGAGTAGGTCAGGCAAGCTTGTCCGTGACGGCGACATTTGAACAGGTGCAAAACAAAGACATCTTCTCCTAAACACTTTCTTTCCCCAGAATACAGAAAAAAAAATAACTATTTATTTTCCCTTTTTGCTGTTCTTAAACATATACCACTTCTGTGGAAGTTGTTTATTTTCATGACTTTTGATATCACAGCATGAAAACACATGAAACCAGTGGCAAATCTGAACATTAAATGCAGAATATAGTCAGAAAAATGTTTTGGTCCAAGCTGTTCCTTTCTAGTCCTGTTACACCTGCTATTGAAATGACAGCTCACAAAAGAGTGATATAATGACACTGTAAGACTTTGTTTAAAAATTAAATAAGAATAATTTCTATCTCACAATTGATTCTGCGCATATACAACACAATGTTTGTATGTTGTTGAATAAAATGTTCTATCATCACAATTATTTTTAAATTTTATGAAATATACTTGGACACTAGATTAACACACATGTATTTATAAACAATGGTAGAACTTAAGCAGAAATCATATTTTGTATATGGAAACACCCAAGGAATACTCTTGATAGGTTCTTACCGGGGTAACTGTCGGATGTCTCCAGAGTACTGTTCATATTTGTAGTTGACCACATACCATTGGGAACTGTAAAATTTACAAGCCTGAAAGAAAAAAAAAATGACAATTAAAAATTATCATTAAAAAGATCAGATGCCCTGGCAAAAAGCACAGCGAATATAGTTCTCGTAATCTCTGGGGTAGTACTAAGGTGACTATGTCAGCAATTTTAAGGTAGGTAAGGGGCTTGCTCACTATAACCATTTTGTATTTTCAGGTGAAACAGAGCTCGGACCTTTCCCAGACTCTTGGACGAGGAACTACTCAACATATTTATTCTATTTTATGCCATCAAGGAAAGCTTAATTTAATCACCCCATGAATCATCCCAGATACATTGCTAACGTCAAGCACTGTCATTTTTCAGCTTTTCTTAGCAACTTCCCATTATTTAACAGTTCTTACATTTCTATGTAATCTTTTCATTGTACTTTTAGCCCATTTCTGCCCATTCTTGAGTCAGTAACTTATCTTTTCTCTTCTCTGTGTCAGCGGTGTTGTCAATTTGAACTCAGTTTTTCAGTTTTACCTCAGTGTTTTCTCAGGGCTGGCCTTCTCCATGATTACTCATTGATTTTTATAAATATATATGAAAAAAGAAGATCAAAACTTGATATGTCAATGGATGATTTTCCAGTACTTACCGATGGCAAATATTTCCCAAATACCTACCATGCACCTAGCAATGTAATGACCATAGTAATGGGGGTTTCACTAGGTGTCTTTTTTTTTTTTGAGAACATGCTTGAGGTGGAGAGGTAAGGGGGGTGAGGGGTAGAGGGGTGAGGGGGCCAGACGGAGTGGTAGGTAGAGAATCTTAAGCAGACTCCACACCCAGCATGGAGCCCCAGGTGGGGCTGGATCTCATGACCCTGTAATCATGACCTGAACTGGAATCAAAAATCAAATCCTTAAGCCACTGAGCCACCCAGGCACCCCTCCCTAGGTGGCTTTTAAGATTCCTTTTGATTCTAAAACTACATGAACCTGGGGATTCAGCAGCTGACATGACGATTACAACGAGATCTTGTCTCCTCCAGTGGAGAAAATGAGGAACAATGTCTCCCGCAATGTGAGAAATAAAGATCTATGGTTCTTGGGCCCAGGAAGGGGACAGGCAAGGAGTTATGCATGAGAGAAAACACTTGGGATATGGAAGTGCTACAAGCAAAGGAAACACTGGCACTGTCTTTGTAGAAACAGAAAGTGGGAGAGAAGGGCCCTGAAGTTGCGGCAGAAAGGTTGATGGAGAGCACTGGGTGCAGGCAACTGGCTCAAGAGGCAGAGAAAGGCAGGGCGAGGGGAGAGTAGTTGGGTGTCCTCAGCAGCTCTGGACTTCTCTGGCCTCGAACTTTCTCGGTGCCATGACTTTATTTGTTCCGGGAAGCACCCGCAAATGGGGGATAGGGGCTAAACAAGGCATGAACCTGGGACCAAGACTGGAGTAGGAGAACGTTGCAGAGAGTAGTGGAGAAAAGCGGCAAGACAAATGGACGTGGATAACTGCAAGGGGAATTCAGGAGATGGGGGTGGGAGAGGGGAAAGGGAACATTTAGCTAAACCTATGTGGCTAAAATGAAATCACTTAACTTGCGATTCCTGAGCCAATTCTGCAAATCGCATGTTTCTGGAAAGAAGAGGAAAATTAAGCCCTGATAGGCTCCTTGGCTAAAAAGTTCTATCTTCATTTAGATAAAGATGCCAAGGATTCAGGCAAGGAGCATATGGGCATGAGGCATCCCACGGTCATGGGGACAGAGCATTCATGATCACAGTTCTTTTTCCTCTTACTGCCTTTTCCCTATTCCTGGCGATAGCTCCCAAATGCAACAAAATATATTTAGAAACGGAAAACAAAAAGCATAAAACCTACTCCCTTTTTGCATTCCCTTTCAAACTTTTTTTTCTGGTATATAGTTTTACCTGGTCCCCCTCTGAGTGTATATTTGAACTTGAATGTTGTTTTTTTTAAATTCACTTAATGGCATATTCTATATACTTTTACATTGGCTTTCTAAATTTTATGGCCATTTTAAATAGGTATAATAAAATATCGTATCCAAATTTACTAGTCCAGTCTCCTAGTTTGGGAGGTCATTCATTCATTCAGCAAACATCACTGAACGCTTACTAGGCTGTTCCAGGTGATGTGAATACATCGGTGAACAAGGGAAAAAAAGGCATGCTCTTTTGAAACTTATGCCTTGTGAAGAGCTGGTCAATAAACACAAAATAAGTAAATTGTGTATGTGTTGGAAAATGGCAACTGTCATGTGAAAAAAAGCAGAACGGGGTACAGATAGAATTGGGGAAGGGGGACAATTTAATAGAATGTTTAGGGTGGGTACTGCAGAGATGTTAGCATTTGAGGAAAGTCTTCTCAAAACAGGACAGAGTGAGATGGTTATTATAGCTCTACAAATTTTGTGCCATTGTAGAAAATATGCGGTTTTTTAAAATAAAAATGAGTCTTTCATAAAAAATGAAAATTAAAAAAAAAAACACAAGTATTCAGAGTATTTGTTCATGCAGTTGGTCTTCCTATCCTCTCCCAAGTCTGACCACATTTGTGGTTATTTTCTTAGGATAGAGTGCTCAAAGTATTTTAAGGATTCTTGGTAAAAACAAACAAACAAACAAACAAACAAACAAACCTGCCCAAACAAAGTGCATTTGTTATAAGAAAAAGGTAAATTGATGGTACAGCTCTGAACCGGGATTTACACAGCTTTCTTTTTGTTCTGGAACTAAACTACTAATATTGACTTTCAACGTGACTTTTGGTCAAATCATTTCATTTATTAGGATCTCAGATTTAGCTAGTGAACAACCAGAATATTAGATTGGATTGAGAAATCTCTGTCCCATAATATCCATCTCTACCCTCCCTAATCGGAAGATTTTAATGGGACAAAGATGCACTGGTTTACTCATTACCCTTTCTTACCACTGAAAGTATCTATGTTTAGTTCCCATAAACATGTATATTTCATGTGTATTTCACATGATAATGTGTCACCATGATACACAATGTGTCACAGGCTTAACTGAATCTGAGATATGTATGTCCTGAATCCCACCAACCCCAAATGAATGTGGAACTTTCTTATATTACTATAGTAGCAAAGAAGTACTTGTTTTCTGGTTTGGAGTGGCACCCAATGGTTAGATTCCACACTATTAGGTGTTAGGTGCTTTACATAGGATTTTTTTTTTTTAAAGACTTTATTTATTTGACAGAGAGATCACAAGTAGGCAGAGAAGCAGGCAGAGAGAGAGGAGGAAGCAGGCTTCCGCCTGAGCAGGGACCCCAAGGTGGGGCTCGATCCCATGACCTGAGCCAAAGGCAGAGGCTCTAACCCACTGAGCCACCCAGGTGCCCCTTTACATAGGATTTTAATGAGATCACTATGAGATTTTATATCTATTTTATAAATCACAGAGGCAAGGAGAGGCTCAGATCATTGCCAAAGGTCCTACACAAGATAGAATTGTAGGCACATGTGGACCATCATTCCAGATGTTTGTGTGGCATTTTTGCTTCTGTCTTGGAATCAGACAGACCTGGTTTTGCATTTTGGTGTTAGCTGTGGGATTTCAATTAAGTAACTTAGTATCTCTCAATTTCTTTATCTGCCTAAATAATACCAACTTCATAAGGATCTAATAAGAAACTTCCCATAAAGCATCTAACATAGGTTAAGTACTTAATAAATACTTGCTTTGAAAATAACCAGTTTTCCCAGCATGTTTGACTCAGTGTAAAATTCACATTCACAAGAGTTGATAAAGCATCTAGTTTTTCTTGATCTATGATGTACAGTTTTGGAGAGATATATTAACTCTGATTATCAAAGAAGTCTGCTTTAACCAAATTCCTTCTGAATTTATTTGCTATGTTTCACATATCTGATGGTGGGCAGATGAAGATTGGGAGGGGGTGGAGTAGATGATCCTTAAAAATCCTTCTAATTCTGTGATTTCTTGGATTCTGAGACAGCTAGTGCATTTTACAAACACATAAATGTTTCTCCTGCATAGTAATGGCATTTTGGAAATGTTATGCATAGAAAATTATTCTCTATTCTTTGTTCCAGCCCAAACAGTCATTCTCATTAAGAACTATTTTAATCATGACTACAACCCCTCTTTGTCCAAAAACTAAGCTGAAAGGACCTGTTGCAAATTCAAAGTTCCAGGCTACCACTCTGCTTGTTACAGCAAGTGTTCCATTTCCCCTTTACTAACTCCCTAGCCCAGGACACGGGTTTCAAAATGCCAACTCCTTATCCTTGCAGACTGCCAACACCTACTTCAAAGAGGAAGACTGAATATCTGGCAAATGTGTGCTGAGCTGGTAAATTTTTCTAAACAGCAATGCCCCAATTCACATTTTATTAATTTATTATGTTTGCCTGTTCAGCTTTTATGCTTGCTATCTCTGCTGTTATGCGTTCAGACACAAAAAAGCTGAGCTAGGTCAACATGCTCGAAGGCTTTTATGCCATTACGATAATGCTTCCTAAAGTGCATTGTGTTCATTAGTTATTAGGGATTGTTAATTAAAATGCAGATTCCTGGGTCCCACATGAGATCCACTGAATCATACTCTTCATGAGGCTCCCAAATCCATCATTCCACTGGAGTGGCGATGGGGTTGTCTGTGAACTGAAAGCATCAAGGTCCTGACTTTGTACTGTGAGCTCTAGTAATTGAGGTTACCCTCCAGCTGAAAGACCAGGGGACGTATCATCTCTAGCATGGCATTTTTATGTATAGTGGACGTTCAATATTTGTTTGAACGAATGTATTACCTATGTCCTTTTTTCTTTTAGAAACAACTAAACATGACACTGTGAAAGTTCTAAAAATCTAAATACTTTAGAAAAGATTGAGCAATTGTAAAGGACACCCTAAAATACTATAAAGAAAATATTTCAATTTTTCCTTTCCTCTTCTCTTTAGAGAATCATCAGAATCAATTCAAATTATGTTACTTACCTCAAATAGCAATTTGGGTTTGGCAACATAATTTGTCCATCTCTTAAAAGGGCTGATTATTAGATTCTGGCTATAGAGGAATAAGCAGGTAATAAATGGCTTTTCAGATGCCGAATTCTTTTTCTTTCTGGAGATAGAGGTTTATTTAATCACACGGCCAGTATCTTGCCAGAAAGATGTATGTAACCACAAAAAGTATTAGTTTTGAACCTGAGTCACCACTGGGATTAATTCTGTATTTGTAAAATGATGGTGGTAATTTCACATTCATGCCAGTCTTTATTAAATTTAGAAGTAATTATTCTTATTGTATAAATGTTGAAAATGTAACATCATGAAATTATGTGAATTTAGGCAAATTATGTACTGAAAGAGTGGCTGGATAATTTATTGTCCACACTGAGACACTACAAAATGAGAGAAGGAGCTATTAGTCAGGCTCACAGGTAGAACACAAGACTATTCCTGCAACCAGGACATGGGGTCATTCAATATGTTGATATTTTAGAAAAAAAGAGAAAAGGCACTGAAAGTATTTTTTTTCTTTAATTGGATCACATCTATGTATTCCTTTAAGAGGAAATAATTAATTTTTGCTGTACAAAAATAAGTAGAACACGATGATTTTTTTAACACTTATACTACAGTCTTGGGAAAGAAGGAAATATGTTTGGACAAAAATAAGCGATGTAAATATAGATATGACTCAGTTTCAGAAATCATGGTACAATCCAAACAATAATGGGTTTTGGGTCTGGAGTTTAAAAATATTGCTTGATACTAGACAGTGTTACTATGGATATAAATATACATGTACAATGTAAAACAGAATGTCCTATCAAATGCCAAAATAAATGAGAATCATTTCTCAGCTATTATGTTACTTTGAATTATAGAGCAGCCTAAATTGTTATCTAAATTGGAAGCAAATCAAAATACTTGGTTTGTTTTTTTAAACTGTGTTGTATTAAGGCAGTTGAGCAAACTGTAAAATTGAACTTTCATAAATCATACCTATGCCTGAACTGGGAACATATATTCTAATTTCCCAGCGAGATCTCACAAGAAATTTGTCAAGACATGAATAATGGATAGTACTAAAAACCTTTGTAATATTATGATCAGATTCATTCTTTTCATGTAAGGCATGAAATCTGGGTTGTAATTCAATGTGATTGGAATTTTTAGGTTCAAACTTAAAATGGGTTCATTTTAAACATTTTTATATGCCAGGGTTTCAGACTTGTACTTCTGTGTTTCTATCCACTTGTCACTCAACATTATGGAATGATTTTTATTGTAGAAGAGGAAGCCAATTTAGAACCAGGAGAGATTTTTATATTTGGAAGCTAGACTATTATTCTAGGGATTTTGGTGATGAGACAGTAAGACAATAAATTTCTTCAAGGTCTTTAAACTTATTTTGTTTTCATCAGGGTTTTCTATACATTTTATCCCAATGCTACTAAAAAATAAATGCATTTGAATTTACTTTTATCAACTTTTGCATGTTTAGTATCTTTAGTTTTATCCACGCAGTGTAAAAAAAAAAAAAAATGGGTGATCCATTTTGCCCTGACCATGACAGAAACAAAAGTATTATACATAAATAAGATTAGGTCCAATATAGGACAGTAATAGATTTTGATCTCATTTTCCCATTACTTGAAGTTGCAAAATAAATAGAGCTTAACTTGTAAATTCACTTTTAAAAGGCACAGACAAAATGAAAAGTCCCGTAACCTCCAACAAAGACTTACAGTGAACTAAGGACCCCATTCTTCAATACAGAAACAACATTTTTTTTATTCATACTAATTTTATTAAGAAAGGATTATAGAAGTGCCTGGTGGCTCAGTCGTTAGGCATCTTCCTTCAGCTCAGGTCATGATCCCAGGGTCCTGGGATTGAGCCCCACATCGGGCTCCCTGCTTAGAAGGGGAGCCTGCTTCTCCCTCTCCCACTCCCTCTGCTTGTATTCCCTCTCTTGTCGTCTCTCTCTTTATCAAATAAGTAAATAAAATCTTAAAAAAACAAAAAAGAAAAAAAAGGATTATGGCTTTTTTCTAATCTGGAGATTTTTTTTTTTAGTTACATTTTCCCCGATAGTTTTCAGTAATTAAAACTGTGCAGGTAGTTCTGATGCTTTATCAAAGGAGTTGTTCAACAGTGAGGAAATCATGCTTACTGTGCTCTGGTGGAAAGTGAATGAATGCATTAGAATCATTCCCTTTGCTGCCTAATGATTCAGAATCAGAAAACAGCATTCATTTTTACTTAATTTGTACTGTTAAAAAAGAAAAAAAGCCCAAAATCATTATTAAAACACTTATTCTTATTTCGGGGTAAGTTTGAGTGCATCTTATCCTACATATGAGATTCAAACAGTTTGCATAAAGTACAAAGGCACTTTGACTATAAGAATGGTTTCTTTATCAATGCCCATAACATGCAGTTCAAAATTAAACATGAAGCACATAAAATTATTTTAATTATAAAAGTGAGAAATGGAATTCCTTATTTTTTTGAAACAGGATACATTTCATTCTAGTTAGATATGTTTCTTTTAGTTAACAAAAAATGGGCAGTATAAATTACATTTTAAATCATAGCCAATCCAACTCTCCCCATAATTTTCTTTCCCATGTCTGGGATCCAAATTCTTTAATATCTTCTTTTCTTCTCAATAGGATACAACTTCTACCTTGAATATTTATAATTTTATCTTGAATTAGTTGAATGCTATCTATCTGGGTCCCAATGGTGGAAAAGGAAGAAGAGGTGCCTCAGAGGAAGAAATTTCTTTCTCGATATTATACTCATTTGATAGTATTATTTTTTAACTATAAATTTATAATTACAAATTTAATTTAATTTTAATTTATAAATTAACTTATAAAATTAATTTTTTAAATAAATAAATTTATATTTTAACATTTATATTTTATATGTGCATAAATTATATAATTTATACATGAATAAATTTCTATTTAATTTATAATTTATTATTAAATAAATAAATAAATTTATATAAATTTAATTTTAACAGATATATTAAATATAATTTATAATATAAATTATAATTATAAATTTACAATTTAATTATAAAATTATAAAATTTAAAAATTTATAATTTTTAATTATAAAATTTAATTATAAAATTTCCCTTAACAAATCAAGCACTATTTTATTATATAATGGAACAGCCTACTGAGCTATCTTTAACTTTAGTATGCATAGAGTATTTTGACTGAAGAGTTCAAGTACTTTTATTGGATTTACTCTCAAGGTGCTTTGTAGATAAAGAGATAACAATGTACTAACACCTTTGATAAGATAACGCATCTTTTCAGAGTTTAACCCACTGTAATCAGGTTGCTCTCACAGCCTCTGAAAATGTTCTGTTAAAGAACAGCCTATGAGAGCTACCCTACAATCCAGCAATTGCACTACTAGGTACTTACCACAAAGATACAAATGTAATGATCCGAAGGGCCACCTGCACCCCAATGTCTATAGCAGCAATGTCCACAATAGCCAAGTCATGGAAAGAGCCCAGCTGTCCATAGACAGATGAATGAATAAAGAAGATGTGCTATCTATCTATCAATCTATCTACCTATGTATCTAGCTACGTACACACACACAATGGAATATTACTCAGCCATTACAAAAAGAAATCTTGCCATTGGCAATGACATGGATGGAACTAGAAGATATTATGCTAAGTGAAATAAGTCAGACAAAGAATTATCATATGATTCCACTCATATGTGGACTTTAAAAAACAAAACAGAGGATCATAGGTGAAAGGAGGGGATAATAAAATAAGATGAAATTAGAGAGGGAGACAAACCATGGGAGACTCTTGACTATAGGAAACAGGCTGAGGGGACATGGTGGGGGATGGGGTAACTGGGTGACAGGCATTAGGGAGGGCATGTGATGTGGTGAGCACTGGGGTGTTGAACACAACTGATGAATCATTGAACTCGAACTCTAAAACTAATAATATACTATATGTTAATTAATTAAATTAGAATAGCATTAAAAAAAAAAAAAGAACTGCCAAGTCCAGTGAGTCCTCTCTTTTATGATACTTTTTGGCATTTTATGTCATTGACTCATGCTTGCTATGGACTCCTTTTTAATTCTGAGAAATCAATTTCCTCTTACTTTCTTCATCTCCCTGTCCACTCCATCTCCACCTCCTAAGCAGGGTCCTCGTTACCAGTGCCCTGCATGGGAGTGTAGCCCAAGGACCTTCCCAGCCCAAGGACCTAGCCCAAGCTGGACCTTGTCAGCTCCAGACAAGTCCCCATGGCATTCCTGGTAAACTGTTGCAGGCTCAAAGCTTCTACTTTTCAAGTGCAGAGCAACGGCCCTCCCCTCCTTTCTTTCCCCCTACATTGAGACCTACCTATTTCTCTTCCTCCGGGGCATCTCTGTCTCTACATGCATGTTTGCCAGTGACATTATCTCATTTGCTTCATCCTTTCCTGCTTGAGCCATCTCTACTTTCTTCTGAGCGTCTTATTTAAATCACTACAGAGCTATCCAACTAATAGCCCCACGCTGACATGTGGGAGGAGTCGCTGCCATATTGCTCTTCCTTGCTTTCTTTCCAGTCCCTAACTTCTCTCAATTCCGTGTCTTTACTATCACCACTATCGCACTGCCATATGTTAGTGTAGGTCTTTAGCCCAGCTGGACTATTAAAATAAGTACTCTTCTTTGAGTCCAGCTTCTCTTCTGTCTTATTCATCCCCCTGCACAAGCAAGCCAACCCATTCTCTGGTGTGTTTTTGGCTAATTTTTTCTACCATGTCAACCTGACCTTGTTTCTCTATTTTATGGTACTACTCCAGGGATCCTCGTTAGATTGCATTGGAAAAATCCAATGGGGGGGGGTCTGTTATTTCTTGCCTCGTGGTGAGCTCCTTAAATTCGAGGACTGTGTTATGTCCATTCGGTATCAACAACTTAGTAAGTGCTATCTTGTTGAATAATAAGCCCAGTCCAGTCTTTCATGCAGTGGACAAGGCCTTTCACGGCAGACACTTTGTATGGGATCCATAGTAACAGCATGAATCAGTGGGAGAGGAATGTTCTATGTGAAGAATTTAACCCTTTGTAAAGACAGAGTAACCAGCTTCACCCAACTGAACTCTAAAGGAGGAGCTTGTTTAAGCCACTGAGTTCACATTTACTTCTCAGACAAGAAAAAAATAATAATTCAATAATTAGGTAAGGGGTTGAGAGGAGAAATTTTAAGGCTGGAAAAGGTGCTATTCTGAACTTTATGAACATTATTATTTACTACAAACTTGGAAATTAACCTTGTATATACTTGTGATTTGCTGTATGAAGCCTAGTCCATAGAACAATGATATGTGGGGTATATTTGAGATTGTGTCCTAGCATTCCAAGTTTACCCTCTGGACAAATTCAGACACTTTTCATACAAATGGTAAGAGGTTTGTCCATGAAAAGAAAGAAATAACTTATTTGATCTTTTGGGAACTTTAATATTCCTGTTCTCTTCACCACCATCTGCCTTAATGAAATGCATGTCAAGTTTCACCCAATAGATTCTTTTTTTTTTTTTTGGTTAAGATTTTACTTATTTATTTGAGATGGGGGCAGATAGAGAGAAGGAGAGAGAGAGAGAGAGCGAGAGAGAGAGAGCGAGAGAGCGAGCATCAGTGCAGGGCAAAGCAGGGGGAGAGGGAGAGACAGACTCCTTCCTCAACAGGGACCCAGAGGTGGGACTCAATCCCAGGACTCTGACGTCAGGACCTGAGCAGAAGACAGACGCTTAAGCAACTGAGCCACTCAGGTACCCCTTCACCTAAAAGATTCTGTTTCAGTTGAGTTGTACTCTGTCCCTAGTTTCTGATAATCTCCTTCCCTCAGATTCACATCAGCATTTCTCAAAGATGTTTTTTAAAAGACTTTGGGAAGATGGACAGAATTTCTTCATGGTCAAATAAGTATTGGAAATACTATACATTATATTCCCTTCTGAGATAATCTCTGTGGATATTGGCAAGCTAAGAACTGAGTCTGTGTGTGTGTGTGTGTGTGTGTGTCCTGTGGCCATCCCACAGACCTGGATTTCTTTTCTTTTCTTTTTTAAGACCGATTTTATTTGAGAGAGAGAGAGAGAGAACTAGAGGGAATAGGATCAGAAGAAGAAATAGACTTCCCACTAAGCAGGGAGCCTGATATGGGACTTGATTGCGTGACTCCAGGATCATGACCTGAGCCAAACGCAGACACTTAAACAACTGAGCCACCCAGGCGCCCCAGACCTGGCTTTCAGCAGAACATTCCATGCATCTGTGAGACTGGTTTCTTCTCTGATCTCAACCATTTGTTTTGTTGGTTTTTAGTGTGGATTTTCTACCAAAGCTTAGAGATTTTTACATTTATCATCTGCTTTGAATCTGATTTGTATTTCCTGTTCAGTCTTGGGTCTTATTTCATCATTTTTTTCTTCCTAGAGAAGCCAGTATTTCTGGTCTAGAACCTACTTAAAATCTGAACCTTTTCTTGTCCCAACAACCTAATACTTTCTGGATGAGGATAGTACCTAATCTGTGTGTGTGTGTATGTGTGTGCATGTGTGTGCACATGCATGTGTGTGTTCATATATAAAAGTAAATATGGGGAGTGCCTGGGTGGCTCAGTCTGTTAAGCACCCAACTCTTGATCTCAGCTCAGCTCCTGATCTTGGGGTTGCAAGTTCAAGCCCTGCACTGGGCTCCACACTTCAAAAACAAACAAACAAACAAACAAACAAATAAATGTAGACATAGATATTTGCTGCTATTCTTTTAATGTTTCCATGACTCTTAACATCCCCAAGTGTTATATGTCTTGACCAAAGTGGGGCTTGGATTCTTGAATTTGTGATTTACTTCTTACTTCATCATTATTCTACTCCTGCAGCAGATGGGTTTCCAGAGGTTGGAGAAGGCCTTGTTGGCAGAGTAACTTGCTACAGCTAAGTACTTTGTCAGTATTTCTCTCAGTCATTCAGCTGAAGTGGTCCCTAGACCATTGCTCCCTATTGGGCCACAGGATCTCAATTCTCAATTCTCAGCTTTCATTCTCTTTGTTAAGAGAGATCCAACTGAGAGCTTAGTTTTAATTAGTCTTCTAAGCTACTGGCTTTATATTATTCTTATGTGTATATTAAAACTTTGCCATAGAAGTTTTGCTTAAGAAGTCTGCATCCTGTTTATAGAGCCCTTTAATTGCTCTCCCAATCCCCAGTGGGAGGGGGTGGTGCTTGCTTTAAGACGGAAATGATTTTTTTTTTTTTTAAAGATTTTTTATTTATTTATTTGACAGAGAGAGATCACAAGTACTGGCAGAGAGGCAGTCAGAGAGAGGAGGAAGCAGGCTCCCTGCTAAGCAGAGAGCCCGACGTGGGACTCGATCCCAGGACCCTGAGATCATGACCTGAGCCGAAGGCAGCGGCTTAACCCACTGAGCCACCCAGGCGCCCCGATTTTTTTTTTTAATGGTTATAGTTGTTGATTTTAAGCCACTTATGAGAATCTGATAAAGACGCTGCTCCCCACTTGTTATTCTCCAAGTGTTTTCATATCATTGCTATATTTATTTTTAGAAACACAATATTGGAATTATTCATATGCTTATTTAAAGATAAAGAAACTGAGGCAGGAAAGTTAAATGTTTATCAAAATGAAGGACATTTGTGAACAGTGAAAATATCCTCATCAGGTCAGACTGTTAAATGAGTGGTTTAAAGGAATTTCTCAAAGGGGTCAGAGATAACCAAATTGGTAAGGACATGGAGCTTGGGGGTCAGAGAGACCAGGGCCTTAATTATGGCTCTGTGTGAAGTGGGACAAGTTAATCAATCAACCTAGAACTTGTGTTCTAGGTTGTAAAGTGAGGTAGTAAGACCTATCACACAGAATGTGATATCAAAGTATACATATATGTACCATGTTCACTGATGGCTTGATGATTATTTATCATAGCTTTGTGAAGTGCTTTAGTGAAATAAACCTTGTTGGGGAATATTTAGACTTCTATTGAATTGACAAGGAAGAGAATTAATAACAGATAAAACAGAAAAGGGACAGACTGTTCATTTTATTTAAACTCCTATTAAAAATATGAAGTCATTCCAGATTAAAAAAAGAAAAGAATGCTCGCTGCCTTTCAAAAGATGCTGAGAATTGTCAAGGTAGAGCGAAGTGAGAGATAATTCAAAATTAGTATTGAACTGGATGTGTTCAAATTAGATTCATGCCCGTTTGCTGCCTAGCAACCACAGTATTTGTCCTCGCCACCCCGTGGGGAGCCACAGGGCACTTAGTGCAGAGAGGACCACAAAGGTTGCTGAGTGCAATGAAGCAGAGGCTGTAAGGGAAACACGTGTTTCTACAAAACATCAATGAATTCATTTCAGTGCTGGCTTAATCCAGTTTCAAAAATCCAACCAGCGTTTCTCGAAGTGTGAGCCATTAACTATAGGCATCAGAGTTACCTGGCCAAAATGAGTGGGCCTGTCAGGAAGGGGACTGAGGGGCGTAGTCCTTCCAGAGGGAAGCTGTTGTAAAGCATCTTCTGGGCACTTAGCATCCTGGTTAAGAGGCCAGAGGCCACTGTGGCTGCATGGCAAGGGTAGGGATGCTGGATCTGTCCCAGCTCTGTGATGCTGAATATTTGCTTAATCTTTCTATAAAAATTCCGTCGTCGTTACAAATTGCTGCTGCTACAACAACATATGTTTATAATCACTGCAAGTACAGAGCTTAGAAGTGTATCTGGCACAAAGGAAGTCGTCGATAAAGGTTAGCTGCTATTATCTACGGGGATCAAGACTTCTTGCCAGCATAATTCCTCAGTCTTAACCCAGCTCTCTGGTGGCCATTTCTTTTTATTTGCTGTCTCCAGGCTTGACTACTCATGGTCTATTATTATCACATGATATTTGTAGCTGGAGTTTGTCTTCTTCCTATCCGGGAAGTACAGGCTTTCCTTTATTTCCATCCTTAAAACCAAGCAAACTGGGGCAGTTCTCACAGGTAGTGATGGAGAAAAATTAGCAGGGAAGAGATAATTTCTTCCCAGGCTTCCTCTTCTTTCTCTTCTTTTCCTCTTTCTACTTTAGATCCATGCAGTTGAGAAAAGCGTGAGGTTCATTCATGTTGCCCAGACACATGTTCGGTCCTGAAACTTGCAACAGAAAAGTTGGGCAGATATCTGGGAACGAAGGTAAAAGACACTGTACTTGACTTCTCCTTGGAGCAGTTCTTGGGAGAAAGGAGAGGCCGGGGGTAGAAGTGAGAAAAGCAGAAATAACCGCAGGCTGCAAACAGCTGAAAGGTAGGAACAAAGGTAAAGGGGAGAACCTTTGCGCCGGGAGAAATAACAAAACAAAGGCAAATTTGGGGGCCAATCTCTTCTCCCCCAAAGTTGACATTCTCAGAAAACTACAAGAAAGACAGGGGTCATGCCGGCCGTTGGAAGTTGTGGTACAGAAATTCATGAAAGTAAAATGGAACTAAAGACCTCTAAGAACACCTAGAATATCTTCAGAGGTCTCCAGTGTTGTACTGGTCTTCTTTTCAGGTTGGTTGTCCTTTCCTTGGGAAAGTAGCTAAACTGGACACCATGATTAGATGCAGAGACTGGGGATAGGCTTTCTGAATCCATCTTGAGATTCAGGATTTGAGCTGATTGGCCCCACCTTGAAGGCATGCCAGATAATAAAACAAGCAAGTGTGAAGAGCCAAGGGCTGCAGCAGGTTGGCCATGAAATCCAAGGTCTCCGAGCCTCAGGTACCAGAGACCCACAGCAGACCACTAAGAACCCCTGGTTCATGTGAGTGATTTTTCACAGCCTAAAGCAGACTGCTGAAAACCTAGAAATAGACAAATACCCAGTGTACACAGAAAGAGGTAAAAAGACCATGAAATGAAAATTTCCTAAAATTGTGGAAATGTTTATAAATCCACAGTAGTTCTATTACAAGTGGTGATGAATGGCCTATATCAGATGAACTTAATTGGCTTCTATGATGAACAGACAAGGCCAGCAAGTGGAATCGTAAACCAAAGTAATAGGGGATTTTGATCATTCTGCATATCTTCACTGTCAAAGTAAAATAGTAATAATAATAAAATCTGATGTCATCTTTAAGGCAACTAATGAGTGATTTAAAGAATAAAATTGGATTTTAACTTTTGGAGACAATTTTAAGAGAGACACTTGGGTTACCTCCAATTCTAGCAGCATTTTAAGATGTACTCTATTTTTTTCTGCCTGCCTTTCTGCCTACTTGTGATCTTTGTCTGTCAAATAGAGAAATAGAATCTTTAAAAAAATAAATATTTTCTTGTGACTTTATTTATGGCACTTTTAATTGTATAAAAATTAAAATGAAAGAATTTTATTTTCTTAAATCTGTACATTTCCCCTAAATTTCTGATTAAAAATGTTCTCCTATAGTTTTAATATTTTTGTTTTTAAAATTTAAACTGTTTTTATTGACCTGATGTTAATTTTTGTATTAGTGTGAGATAGAACCTTAACTTTATTTTCATCCAGAATGAATAACCAAGTGGTGTTCATGAAATTATCTATCCCTGAGAGATATTTGAGAATTTGAAATGCCATGTTAGTCATTTATTATGTAATTTACTACATAATTTACATATTTATTTTAATAATTACATATTTATTTGGCTATGTATTTGGATATGTTTCTAGATACTGTCTTTCATTTCACTGATTTATTTGTTTATTCCAGAAGATAGAAAAATTTGGAGAGTGTCGCAGATTTTTAAAGCTAGCATTGGTTTAATACCAAGGTGAGGAAAGAAAATTAGAGCTAATTTCACTCATGAATATAAATGCAAAAGTATGAAATAAAATATTAGCAATTTGAGGGCGCCTGGGTGGCTCAGTGGGTTAAGCCGCTGCCTTCGGCTCAGGTCATGATCTCAGGGTCCTGGGATCGAGTCCCGCATCGGGCTCTCTGCTCAGCAGGGAGCCTGCTTCCTCCTCTCTCTCTCTCTGCCTCTCAGCCTACTTGTAATCTCTCTCTGTCAAATAAATAAATAAAATCTTTAAAAAAAAAAAAGAATCTTTAAAAAAAAAAAAAAAAAAAAAAAATATTAGCAATTTGAATTCAGTAAAGTATTAAGGTAATAATACAATTTGAACAAGGAAGTTTATACCAGAAATACAAATATGAATCCACAGGACAGAAACCTATTAATTTTATTACAGAGCTAAATTCAAGTGATAAAGCTATTATATCAGAAGACTGCATATAAATTTCATACTATAGGGAAGACAATCTTTAGAAGCACTTAAAGAGACCAGGAAAGATCCTTCTTAGACAATTTTTTTATGCCAGGAACTGTCATAACACCAAGTTTCTTAAAACATCAAAGATGCTAAAGGCCTCCCTCTAAAATCAAAATTAAGACAGGATGTCCAATATGAGCATTATTATTCAACATTGTTTCAGAGATATCAGATAATAAAACAAGGCAAGAACAAAGAAAATTTTAATTGTTTGCAGATGATACCATACACACTTAAAAAATCAAAGAAGAACCATAAATGGTGTCTTTCTATCTGCAAAAAAATAAAGTAAAAATGAAAAAAAAACCACTAAAATTACAAAAGAACTATTAAGATAAGGACATTTAGTGAGCTGGTGATACATATTCAAAGGTCAATATATTTTCAAAAATATCAGCAATGAACAGTAAGAAAAGGAATTTGTTTTAAAGAAATTCTCTCATTTGTGGGTTCCTTGGTGGCTCAGTCAGCTAAACATCTGTCTTTGGTTCAGGTCATGATCCGAGGATCCTGGGATCCAGTCCTGCATTGGGCTCCCGGCTCATCGGGGAGTCTACTTCTCCCTTTACCCTTTCTCCCTGCTTGTGATCCCTTTCTCTCTCTCTTGCTCTATAAAATAAAATCTTTAAAAAAAATTCTCATATTTGCAATAAAACTATAAAGTACCTGGAAATAAATTTAACAGCAAGTTAAAGATCTTTACATAAAAGTGCAATGTTTTAGGGAAGAACATTCAGGAAGCACTGATTAAATATTCCCAGTTAGGAATTCAATATCATAAATTTTTCATATCCCAAGTTAGCACCTATTTACATATTTGCTGAAGAACTTTTGTAGACCTTGTCTTAGCGGTTCTGATTTTTTTGTGTAAAAAATGATTTGTCAACTCTTTTTTAAACTGTGATGCCCTACCAGATATTAAAACTTCCTCTAAGATGAATGTAAACAAAGTATTTTGGTACTGACGTCACATTTATTATTTTTATCAGTAAATACGAAAATAGTATACCCAGATAGCCTGATGTTATCTGATTCTGTTCTTTTTCCTTTTTTTTAACTCCTTAGAATGTAGTGTAATTTAGTGTGAACTCTGGGAAATAAATATGGAACTGGAAAAAAAGACCCATAAATTTATGGCAGAAGATTTGGACTGAAGTGTATAATATAAAGTATGTATGTTTAATACAGATTGATATTAATATGTATGTTAATAAAGCTAGCTTATATTCATGCACATATGTTTAAGAGCTGAGAAAGGGTTTTGCTATGGGATATAGCTTTAATTAAATACTAACTGGGATACACCATTTTCTGTCAGAATTCAGTTTGGCCTATGCTAAATTTTCCCATTGCATTTTCTGTAAAGGAAGGATTAGCGTCATTTATTTACTCCAGGAACATCTTCTAAGGAGCTGCCGTAAAGCGTTCTAGGTCTGGTTAGAAGAAGAAGCAGTTTTGTAGGTCTCTCTTATACCATCTGAATGCGAGCAAATGCTATACCAACAGATTTTTATCATAACCACAGGGTTTCACCATGAACTATTTCCATAATTAGTACTGAAAAAAGATGTATCTTTCTCTCTCTTTTTAAAAAGATTTTATTTATTTATTTGAAAGAGAGATAGTGAGAGCATAAGCAGGGCAAGGAGAGAGAGGGAGAAAGGCTCCCCACTGAGCAGAGAGCCCAAAGTGGGACTCGATCCCAGGACCCTGATATCATGACTTATGTTGAAGTCAGACACTTAACAGACTGAGCCAATATTTCTCTCTCAAAATAGAAACTCTGTTATCCAAAATTCTCACATCTTATGGCCTTGCCAACAACTCAGTCTAGATAAGCAAAATAAAATTAAATTTTTCCATTAAGAATACAGAACTATTCCTCAATGTGAGGAGTTTAAGCAATATAAAAACAAAAGAAAAAAAAAAAAGTCCAAAGCTTGAAGAGTCACCAGATACTGAAAAATGATTAACAGGAAAATGCAAAGAATCTACAGGTGACACCAGCTGGAAGACATCAATTAATCATAGCATCTGGAATTCTCTGTTGAAAAGTAAAGGGAGGCAATGATGATAGGAAGTTGAACTGAGCTCATTACAACTTTTAACAGAGCTTTATAAAGAAATGATTGGAAGCTCACATTTACCTCTTTCACCAGTAAATTTTCTGCTTTGTGCTCTGCGTCTTCAGGTACTGTGGAGTACAAAGTCCGGATATCCCAAGACACCGTTGCCGTCTGGGAAGAACGATAAAGAGAAATTAAGTTTCTCCAACTTAGAAGCACGGAGCAGACCATCATACCAAAAATATAATAGAAAAGTGTCTTCAATTTTATTACCTAACAGTAAAAGAAGACAGAGAAACTTTCAATCTCTAGGAGAGAAGAGCCAGCCCTCCGATAGCTTGTCAATGCCAGCACTATTAAATTACTCTCTATCAGTGGAGCTCATACTTTGAGGCTATTTCATTTCGCTGTAGGAAACAATAGTTGGGGCATCTGTGTATTCTGACCAGCTTATTTCTATTATGTCTTTTGTTGTTGTTATACTCCTAAAATAAATTTGAAGTGGAAGAGAAAACTTATAAAAGCATCATGATTTTAATCGTAGTGTAAATAATTTCTTGAAGGTAAAGTTAATCCATTTTTAGAAGCTGTGAGTGTGTGTGTGTGTGTGTGGTCACAATTTTAAGGGTGGGAGGAAAGCAAGGGCATTCAGTAAACCTGGATCTTGAAGAAAAAAATAACTCGTGCTTTTGGCCTCATGATTTTTGTTAAAATAAGTGAAATGTTTTTACCTTCAGTGCTCAGCAAACAACTTTGCATTAAATGAATAGACGTATGTTAAAAGTATAAAAGATCTCTTAAAATAAAACATCCAAAACAGAATTTCATAGGTTGTTTCTTCTTTATATCATATAGAGTGTTCAGCTCCATCAAGTTGTGGGGAGTGTGGGAGACCCTAAAAATGGTAGTTTTCTCTCACCTGCCTGTAGCTTTCTTTAGTCTGTACTCCTTGGTGGTTCCAGAGGCCCTGGGGTGATGGGTCTGTTACCATACATGGCACCAACCTTTGGGGTTTTTCCGTTTGCATATCCCCAAATCCTCAAATGATTCATCAGCATTTCTAAAGCAGGAACTAAAGTTCATTTTAATTGTTCTAGGTGAAGTGGGGTTTTTTTCTAGACCAATTAATGAAACAGATGAGAATCTCAAAACCCCTCTTGAGTTTTGGAGAAGTTGGATAGGGAAGGGGCTCAGGGAATTTGGTCCCCAACTGCATCATCAGACCTTTTCTTCCAGTCCAAGACTCATGTTTTCTTCAAATGACCCTTTTGCTTCACCCTTGATATAAGCTCCCTGAAGGCAAGAACTTTGGTTTCTTTTGTTCACTACTATAATCTCGTGTCCAGTTGGGTATTTAAATATTTATTTCTTAAGTATGTTGAGTGTGTATGGATATGTGGGTTCTGTGCATGAATGTGTGTGTATGTGTGTGTGTGTGTCTGTCTGGTATGCTGGTATGTGTCTGCATAAGTGTGTATGATTAGGCATAGTACAGGAGTGTGTCTGTGAGTATGGGTGCATGGTTATTGATGATGCATGATGGTATGCTATATTTGAGTGTGTGTATGCTATATTTGAGTGTGTGTATAAGTATGTGTAGTGTGAGTGTGGGTATGGTGTGTGTGTGCTGTGTGAGCACGTGTGTGTCTGTGCATGTATGAATGGGTATGCTGAATGTGTGTGTGTGTGTGTGTGTGTGTATGTGTATGTGTGTGTGTGCATGTCTGCATGTGTATACTTTGGAGCATGGGTTTAGACACTGTGAAAGAGGAAGAATGTCATGTGACTCTATCAAAATCAGAGGATAGGGGCGCCTGGGTGGCTCAGTGGGTTAAGCCGATGCCTTCGGCTCAGGTCATGATCTCAGGGTCCTGGGATCAAGTCCCGCATCGGGCTCTCTGCTCAGCAGGGAGCCTGCTTCTCTCTCTCTCTCTCTGCCTGCCTCTCTGTGTACTGTGATCTCTCTCTGTCAAATAAATAAATAAAATCTTAAAAAAACATCAGAGGATAAAAAATAATGAGAAAATGAAATTCTAGATACATCATATGATAATAATCAATGTCCATCCTAAAATGCAGTTGTAGACTGAGTTTCCTTGATCAGTGGATTTCACTGCAGTTGTGTGAACAGAGTTCAGAAGTGGTACAGGGCCATAGCTATCAATATAAGCCAAGTGTAGATACACCCATGTGAAATAAGATAGGGTCAATTTAGGACTTATTATTTAGATTTTACATTTTTTATTCCTTTTGAATTGCCTCTTTCAAGTTGCTTTTTTTATGTTGTATACTCCTTAGAAGATGAAGAGTACATAAATTATATTGAAAGTTTGAAGTAAAAAATTAAAATCCATGCTAAAA
This sequence comes from Mustela putorius furo, assembly GCF_011764305.1. Lineage (NCBI taxonomy): Eukaryota > Metazoa > Chordata > Mammalia > Carnivora > Mustelidae > Mustela > Mustela putorius. Next base: position 27,983,674 of record NW_025421341.1, read on the forward strand.
TTGAGTTTTGGAGATTCTTTCTAGATTTTCAATCATCTGGGGAGAACTCATTTCCTGTTTGAATAGATAATTCTCAGATACACAGTGTCACCAACTTGGTGTTTCTGGGGAACATTACATACTATAATCTACTGGCAAGATTAAGGATCTTTTTCTCTCTAGTCAAAACAATTTTATATATTTCAGTCATTACTTTACAATACATTTTTATACAAAAATACCATTCTTCTTTCTCATTATCCTGTGCAGTTTCCTTTTAGTTCCTTGCTTTAAAAAACAGTAGTTGCTGGAGGTGAGTGGAGCAAGATGGTAGAGGAGTCTGAGACTGAGATATCATCAGGAGTTCAGCTAGAGATTTACTAAACCATTCTGAACACCTACAAACTCAACAGAAGATTGAAGAGAAGAAGAGCAGCAATTCTAGGAACAGAAAATCGACCACTTTCCGGAAGGTAGGATGTGTGGAGAAGTGAATCCAAAACACCAGGAAGATAGACCGTGGTGGGGAGGGGCTGGCGCCTAACAAGTGAGAGAGCAGCTGAGTACAAAACCAGAACTTTTAGAAGTCTGCTCCACTGAGGGAAGTCACTCCAGAGGTCAAGCAGGAGGTGGAGCCCTGTCGGGGACAGTGTGATCTCAGGACACTCGGGCCACAGAAAGAACCAGGGGTGTCTGAGTGTGGCAGAGCTCCCATGTACCAGAGTGAGGAAGATGGCTGCAGAAACCGAGCTGAGCAGTGAGTTCTCAGCTCGGGATTACCTTAAACCGTGATTCAAGTCACAGTCAGACCGCTGCTCTTTGAGCAGGGACCCTACAAGCAACAGATCCAGGGAGACCCCCTCCTTCCTCCTCCAGAAGGAGTGGTGTGGGAGCGTGTTGCAGGAATCTGCTGGGTTTGGAGACTCCAAACGGGGCTGTGTGCCAGAGATAGAAACACTTGGTCACAGGCCAGGTGAGTACAGAGTGCTGCAGAGACCATGGAGATGGGAGGGATTGACTGCTTTTCTCTGAGGGTGCACTGAGGAGTGGGGCCCCAAGCTCTTGGCTCCTATGGGACCAGAGATTGGAAGGTCACCATTTTCATTCCTGTCTTCCAAAGCTGTACAGAAAGCATTCAGGAAACAAAAGCTACTGAGAGCGAACTCAAGCAGATTACTTAGCCTGACCCCTGGCAAGGGTGGTGCAATACTGCCTCAGGCAAAGACATCTGAGAATCACTGCAACAGGCCCCTCCCTCAGAAGATCAGCAAGAACATCCAGCCAAGACCAAGTTCACCAATCTATGAGAACTGCAGAACTCCAAAGCTAGGGGAAAACAACACATAGAATTCATGGTTTTTTTCCCCATAACCCTTTAGTCTTTTAAAGTTAAAATTTTTAAATTCTGTTTTTTTCTTATTCTATTTTTTAAAGAAATTTCCTCTTTCCTATTTTAACGTTTTTAACTATTTTTATCTTATCAGTACCTTTTAAAAATCTTTTAAAAATTCCACTTTTATAGTCATATTTTATCCCTTCATTGTATTTAAACTTATTTCTTATAACACTTTTTTTCCCCCTTAAAATTTTGGGATACAATTTCTTCTGCTAGATGAAAATACACCCTAAATCTAGTGCATACCTTCCCTACATATATTCAGACCACAATTCTTTGAAACAGGAACTCAATCATAAGAGGAAAATTGGAAAGAACTGAAGTAAGTGGAGGCTAAAGAGCATCCTACTTAAGACTGAATGGGTCAACCAGGAAATTAAAGAAGAATTTAAAAAATTCATGGAAACAAATGAAAATGAAAACACAACTGTTCAAAATATTTGGGACACAGCAAAGTGGTCCTGAAAGGAAATTATATAGCAATATATGACTTTCTCAAGAAACAAGAAAGGTCTCAAGTACACAGCCTAACCCTACACTTAAAGGAGCTGGAGAAAGAATAGCAAAGAAAGCCTACACCCAGCAGGAGAAGAGAAATAATAAAGATCAGAGCGGAAATCAATGAAATAGAAACTAAAAGAGCAGTAAGACAAATCAATGAAACTAGGAGCTAGTTCTTTGAAAGAATTGATAAGATTAATAAACCCCTGGCTAGACTTATCAAAAAGAAAGAGAAAGGACCCAAATTAATAAAATCATGAATGAAAGAGGAAAGATCACAACCAACACCAAAGAAATACAAACAATTATAAGAACATATTTTGAGCAACTATACATCAGCAAATTTGACAATCTGGAAGAAATGGATACATTGCTAGACACATATAAGCTACCAGAACTGAAGCAGGAAGAAATAGAAAACCAGAGCAATGAATCTTAGAACACTGAAAAAATAAAATAAAATTTAAAAAAAGAAGAAAAAGAAAAAGAAAACCTGAACAGACCCATAACCAGTAAGGAGATTGAAGCAGTCATCAAAAATCTACCAACAAACAGGAGACCAGGGCCAGACAGCTTCCCGGGAATTCTACCAAACATTTAAAAAAGAATTAATACCTAATCTCCTGAAACTGTTCCAAAAAAAATAGAAATGGAAGGAAAACTTCCAAATTCATTTGATGAGGCCAGTATTACCTTGATTCCAAAATCAAAGACCCCATCACAAAGGAAAATTACAGACCAATATCCTTGATGAATATGGATACAAAAATTCTCATCAAAATACTAGTTAATAGGATCCAACGGTACATTAAAATGATTATTCACCACGACCAAGTGAGATTTATTCCTGGGCTGGAAGACTGGTTCAATATCCACAAATCAATTAATGTGATAAAATACATTAATAAAACAAAGAACAAGAACCATATGATACTCTCAACAGATGCTGAAAAAGCATTTGACAAAGTATAGCATCCTTTTTTGATCAAAACTCTTCACAGTGTAAGGATAGAGGTTATATACCTCAATATCACCAAAGCCATCTGTGAAAAATCCACAGTGAATATCATTCTCAATGGGGAAAAGCTGAGCTTTTCCCCTAAGGTCAGGAACATGGCAGGGATGTCCTCGGTCACCACTGTGATTCAACAGAGTACTAGAAGTCCTAGTCTCAGCAATCAAACAACAAAAAGAAATAAAGAACATCTGAATTGGCAAAGAAGAAGCCAAACTCTCACTCTTTGCAGATGATATGATACTTTATGTGGAAAACCCAAAAGACTCCACTCCAAAATGGCTAGAACTCATACAGGAATTCAGTAAAGTGTCAGGATATAAAATCAATGTGCAAAAATCAGTTGCATTCCCAAACACTAAAAGCAAGACAGAAGAAAGAGAAATTAAGGAGTCAATCCCATTTACAATTGCACCCAAACCATGCGATACCTATGAGTAAATCTAACCAAAGAGGCAAAGAATCTGTACTCAGAAAGCTATAAAGTACTCACGAAAGAAATTGAGGAAGATGGAAAGAAATGGAAAAACTTTCTATGCTCATGGATTGGAAGAAGAAATACTGTGAAAACGTCTGTGCTACCTAAAGCAATCTACACATTTAACACAATCCCTATCAAAATACCATCCATTTTTTCCAAACAATGGAACAAATAATTCTAAAATTTATATGGAACCAGAAAAGACCCTGAAGAGCCAGAGAAATGTTGAAAAAGAAAACCAAATTTGGTGGCATCACAATTCCAGACTTCAAGCTCTATTAAAAAGCTATAATCATCAAGAGAGTATGGTACTAGACACATAGATCAATGGAACAGAATAGAGAGCCCTGAAATGGAACCTCAACTCTATGGTTTACTAATTTTTGACAAAGCAGTAAAGAATGTCTGACAGAAAAAGATAGTCTCTTCAACAAATGGTGTTGGGAAAATTGGACAGCCACATGCAGAAAAATGAAACTGAACCATTTCCTTACACCACACACAAAAATAGACGCAAAATGGATGAAAGACCTCAATGTGAGACAAGAATCCATCAAAATCCTTGAGGAGAACACAGGCAGCAACCTCTTTCACCTCAGCCACAGTTTCTTCCTACAAACATCACCAAAGGCAAGCGAAGTAAGGGCAAAATGAAATATTGTGACCTCATCAAGGTCAAAAGCTTTTGCACAGCACAGGAAACAGTCAACAAAACCAAAAGACAACTGACAGAATGGGAGAAGATATTTGCAAATGATGTATCAGATAAAGGGCTAGTATCCAAAATCTATAAAGAACTTTTCAACTCAACACCCAAAGAACAAATAATCCAATCAAGAAATGAGCAGAAGACATGAACAGACATTTCAGCAAAGAAGACATCCAAATGGCCAACAGACACATGAAAAAGTGCTCAACATGACCCGGCTTCAGGGGAATACAAATCAAAACCACAGTGAGATACCACCTCACACCAGTCAGAATGGCTAAAATTAACAAGTCAAGAAGTGACAGATGTTGGTGAGAATGTGGAGAAAGGGGAATCCTTCTACACTGTTGGTGGGAATGTAAGTTGATGCAGCCACTTTGGAAAATAGTATGGAGGTTCCTCAAAAAGTTGAAAATAGAGCTACCCAGCAATGAAACTACTGGGTATTTACCCAAAAGATACTAATGTAGTGATCCAAAGGAGCATGTGCACCTGAATGTTTATAGCAGCAATGTCCACAATAGCCAAACTATGGAAAGAACTAGGCATCCATCAACAGATGAATAGATAAAGAAGATGTGATGTGTATATATACATATATATACACCCACACCCACATACATACCATGGAATACTATGCAGCCATCAAAAGAAACAAAATCATGCCATTTGCAATGATGTGGATGGAACTAGAGGGTATCATGCTAAGCAAAATAAGTCAACCAGAGAAAGGCAATTATCATATGATCTCTCTGATATGAGGAATTTGAGAGGGAAGGCTGGGGGTCATGGGGGGTAGGGAGGGAAAGAATGAAACAACATGGGATTGGCAGGGAGACAAACCATAAGAGACTCAATCTCAGGAAACAAACTGAGAGTTGCTTGGGGGCAGGGGAGTAGGGATAAGGTGGCTGGGTTTTGAACATTGGGGAGGGTATGTACTATGGTGAGTGCTGTGAAATGTGCAAGCCTGATAATTCAAAGACCCGTACCCCTGGGGCAAATAATACTTTATGTGTTAATTTAAAAATAAATAAAAAACAATAGTTGCTCTCAAATACTGTATGTCTGATTGAGAGTAGAGTAACACGACTCAAATGCAGACTTCTTTTGTAGCTGTATCTGGTGCTCCACTAAGATCACTATGGTATAATACCACCTTGTGAAGACTGAGCTGGTTTAAGAAAATTTTTGTTTCCTTAGTAGTAAGTTTCTGATATCTGGATTCAGGTTTCCAGTAATAATGATCACATAGCTACTTGATTCATGAACGTCATACAGTAAAGATAGAGCCCCTCATGCAATGTATGAGATTGGAAATTCATTCAGGTTGGGGCTTTTATAAAAGGAACCATAGGTATAATAGCTAGGGGTGATTCCTGATGACCTCTAGTTATGAAATGATATTGGTTCTTAATAAGATAACTGAGTCTGAATCACCCTCATGTAATCGTGTGATAAATCTAAACCATTATTTTACAATTTGCATTATTTCCCATTTGTGCAGAATACACAGGTATAAGAAAAGGCATACATGTATAATCAACGCCTATGACATGCTAGTTATCTCAGTTATATTTTGCTGTGCTTCTGGAGAATTTGGCTGAAAAAGAAGGCCTCCATAAGGTTTCAGCTTTAAGAACTGTGGCCTTTCCACTCACGATTCTTGAATGTGTCTCCACTGAAGCAAAGATAAATTGATCAAATAAGAAGAGAAGTATGCAGTCATATTTGTTGAGGGTATTAATATGGTTGCAAAGAACTTCTTTTCTGAGAATTAGATGCTTTCAGACCGCTACAAATTGTCTTGGCCACAGAAGACTTCCTGTTCTTTTTTACAGACCTTCTGGTGGACAATTAGAGGAGCTCAATTGCATGAAACAGATCCGAAACAGCACTGGAACTCAGCCGAGCTCCTCTTGGTCGTAGAATTTTATAAGAGGCTTACTGTCCAGAGATTAGGCGTTTGGAAATAAAAACTGTCACTTTATTTATGCAATGAGGCATGCAGCTCTAATGTTTGTAATTTCAGGTCCATGATACTCAGACATTTTTAACTACCACCACGACACTTTCTGATTCCTTCCACCCTTTAGCGGGTAGTCTCCGCGGCTTTGACACAGCCACCATTCTGCTGGCTGAAGTGACCACAGAAGACTTTGTTTGAAGCACATCACGGCCATTTCTCAATTGGCCAATGGCCACTGCTCAAAGTATTAAAAAAAAAAAAAAAGCTGCTTTTCTTATCCTGTAGCTAAAGCCTCCTCGGACAGTACTGTAGATCCCAGCTGCTTAAAAAGAACAAAAATGATGGTGTTTATAGTAACTAATCAGTCTGAAACTGGAGAATTCAACAAGCCTTATAGTTAAGACATTTCACAATCAATTCCACCTAAAAATGTGTGTAAAAGTGATCTTCACCTAAATTTTTCAAGGCACTGATATGGCCTTATATTCTGGTAGAGCAGACACTTGTACTTGAACAGAAGCCTTTGCAAGTTGCTTGAAAAACACCTTTTATTACATTCAGAAGAGTACTGTTGTGGTTTTTGTTTTATTTAAGTATGTGAGAATATCATTTTACCTTCGTTGTGCTCACCCTCTAGATAATTTCCTCTTTATTCATTCATTTGTTTATTATTTTTAAAATATTTGAATATAGTTGATGCACAATTTTACATTAGTTTCAAGTACAACATAGTGACTCCACAACTCTATACGTTATGCTGTGCTCAGCGTAGCTACCATTTGTCGGCATACCGCACTATTACAATACTGTCGATTATATTCCCTATGCTGAACCTTTCATCATTGTTGACTCATTCATTGTGCTTTAAGGGGAAGACTTTCTTGTTTTGTTGAAGTTAAATTGTATGGGAAATGCACAAAAAGTGAGCCGTTGCCCATAACTGGATAGTTGTCATCATCTAGCCAAGTCAAGCTAGAACTTATCACAGTATTTAATAAGTTAAGTAGGGGGCACCTGGGTGGCACTGTCTGACTCTTGGTTGTGGCTCAGGTCGTGATCCCAGGGTCACGAGATCAACCCCGCAGGGAGCCCAACGTGAGAATTCTATTAGTGCGAAGTCTTCTTAAGACTTTCTCTCCCTCTGCCCCTCCACTCTGCTCTCTCTCTTTATCTCTCAAGTAATAAGAATATAAATAGGGACATTTGCGGACCTGGTTCAAGTTTTTTACTCTTAGATTGGTAAACCACTTAGCAAGTCATTTCATTTTGTGTGTGTGTGTGTGTGTGTGTGAGAGAGAGAGAGAGAGAGAGATTCATTTTGCAGGCTCCAAAATGTGTCTTGTATCCTCTGAAGAGGTAGGGATGATACATTTTACATATGGGAAAATGTGAGCATTCATAGAACACAGTGCTCCAACGATACACTTAATATACCTTCCCTTGGCAAGTACTCAGAGGTTATGGTCTGAGTTCTCTTTCCAAGGAGGCACAGAGAACGAACCTCCTTGATGTGAGGCCTGTGGACATGGTCCCATGACGGGCAAGGCCTGCCACCAGCTAACCTGCTTACAGCCAACCCAACGTGCATCTTTCCATCGGGCTGCTCACATGCCTTCTTCCACACTGGACTCATTCTTGCACAAGCCCCATCCATGCTCCTCTTCCTCTCAGAAAAGTCCTTGCTTTTTCTTGTTCTTTTCTAACCTGAGGCTTAGTATTAAGTGCCATCTCCTGAAAATCTTCTCTAATTTATCCAACATACATTTTCTCTGCTCTGAAATCTAAAATTTATTGTCTGTATCATACATGAAGTCGGCAGCTCCATTCTGGAATATTTTAGATTCAAAATCTCTGCTAGTGATTAATTCAACATCTCTCTCTCCCCCCCATATATATACATATATTTCTGGTTATATATATATATATAATATTATATGCATATTGCTGATATATAAGCAAGACACATTAAATATGCATTAGAAATAAAAAGTAACAATAAATTAAATGCTTTACCATGTTCTTTATTGTTTCTTTAGTACACCTGTTTATTCCTTTAGAAGAGTGAAGTACTTGCATATAGACATGTATTGTGATTTTTTTTGCACCCTATCTCTGACCATCTATATTACCCTTACATTAATGTTTAAAAAATCCTTTCTTAAAAAATAACAGTGCTATTAGGACATAACTGGCATGCCATAGAGTTCACCCTTTTAAAATGTAGAATTCAGTGATTATATGTATATATATTATATATATAATATATATATATATATATATATTCCCCCCCCACAGGATAGTGCAGCCATCATCATTTTTTACTTTGGAATATTTTCATCATGTCCAAAAGAAACTCTATATTTCCTAGCAGTTACTTCCCGTTCTTCTTTCTTCTGAGGCCTTGGCAACTGCTAACTTCCTGTCTCTGTGGATTTGCCTTTTCTGGACATTTCAGTTGGACTCCTACCATATGTGGTCTTTTGTAACTGGCTTCTGCACTTAGCATAATGGTTTCAAAGTTTCACCCATGTTGTAGTATGAATCAGTTATTTCATTCTTTTTTTTTTTTATGACTGAGTAATATTCCATTGTGTGGATAGACCACAGTATATTTATTCATTCTTCAGTCGATGGACATTTGCACTGTTTCCTCTTTGGAAACATTTATGAATAATGCTTCTATGAACATTCATGTACCAGTCTATATGTACACTTTTTGTGTCTATCTTCCTAGTTTGATCAAGCCCAGAGAAGTCGCCATATATTCTTACTCAACTGAAATAATCCCTCTAGAATTCTTCACTACCACACCAATTTTCTGATGGTACCCATTGTGGGATTCAGGGAGTTAATATTTCCCCAAATAATGCATCTTATTTCTCTAAGGAGCTGCTGGCCATAAGCATGCTGTGTAGACAGAACCGTAAACGTTTCTGTAACGTTTCTGTTACGTGTAAAACGTTACATTTCTGTAGCGTTTCTGTTACATAAACAGAAACGTAAATTACAAGTCAAGGTGCTCGTGTTTGATTTCTGTCTTCACAGATACACTACATCCTTGAACAAGAGCCTTTGAAAATCTCAACCTCATTAGCTTACAAATGAGAGGAATATTAAAACTTAGAAATAACCTAGTTTGACAAAGACTGTCACTTACCTTTTAAATTGCAATTACAATTGTTCTTTCATCAACACTGTGAGCCATTTAAAGCCTACTTTTTAGTCTCAGAAGCCAAAAACTGAAAAGAGGTTGAGAGTTTTATAAAATGTTGAGCTGTGTCTCAGTAAAGCAAGAGGAAGGAAAAAAAAAAAAAAACCACTAATGACTCAGGACCTTTCTGCTTTTCAATTTAAAAGATGTTGGGGTCTTTCTGCTTCCTAGCAACAAAATGAGCCATGTGGTTGAGTCCAGAAATCCCCTTACACCAGTTGCTTTTTATAGCTTAAAACATACTATGGAAAGAAAAAGCCATTGGTACATCAAGAATTCATGATTCACTCAGTAATAATAATAAGCCAATGGGAACTGCAGGATACACTAGGTAACCCAGAGACACTAATTCTGAACTACTGAGATGAAGAGGGGATTTGAGAATATCATGTAACTCTTCAGGCAGGTCATTTCCCATGCACAACACAGACTTTTGACTTCGAAAGTGGCACCTCTTGGTGTCAAAAGCATAACCTTTCAAGTGTAAGCCCTGTTTCTTGTTCATTTTGTTGCCCTTGATACATGCAGCTTAACTCACAGAAAGTAAGCCATGGTGCTGAGTTGAAATAGTGCAGTTCTCCTGGCATGGGCAGTTTTGAAATGCAGGCAATCCAGTGGCCCTCCACGGTGTGATAGCTTACAGACCTCTGAACTTTCTTATTTAAGCTTTTGTTAAGTCCGGAGGTGATTCCACATCAGGCTTTCTGTGTCTGTTATTCAATAGGAAACTCATTCCTGGCTTTCTCATTTTTGGTTCTGCTATTTTTTTTTTTTTTTTAATCAGTTTCTCCTCAAACTGAGTCACTCAACACTATGATTCACTGTGTCCTTGAAACTGTTCTTTAGTTCTTGTTTTTCCTTTCTTAGTCTCCTTGCCTATTTTATGAAGCCACAATTTGGTGACTGAGTTTCTTATTTTTTTGGTCCTAAGTTTCTATTACTAACTGCTTCAGAAAGAAAGATAAGAAAAGCAAGAGTCCCAAATACAATAAATGAAGTAGCTCATGTTTTTTAAATGAAAGAGCTAAGAAATATACCTAAGGCCGTTTATTCTTAGTGATTCACTATGATGCAAAATGTCCCAGAGATCACAATGCCTGCTCCCAGGACCCACGCACTGGATGTGCCAAGACAATGGGAAATACTTTTACTTCAGTTTCTTTACCAGGAAGAAGACGATTTTTAAGTCAATGTTCCATAATCTTCACGAAAGCTCACGACCCTGTCATTGTGTTGGGTACTTAAAATACAGGTAAAAACTGATTTCTCCCACGCCTAGTAACAGAAAGCAGGTACATTATGGGGTGCAGAAAGGAAATCAGCCTCTGTTGATAGTGGCTATGTGGCAGGCACTGTACCAGCTGAATGAGCTTCTGGAGCTGATCTTAGCGATCAGCTGATCTTAGGGCTGTTTTCCTAAGGTGATATGTTGGGTTGTGTCGAAGAGGAAAGTATCACATTAATGATCACTTTCCTCCTCATCAACCAAAACCAATTACTTCACTCTCTTTATACTGAAATTCCACTTTGGAATTTTTGGTTCCTAAAAGTACTCAAAGAATTAAAGGTATATTCTAAAATAACAATCCACATGTTTTTGAAAGATAATTCATGAAATAAATGTTAATTTTCCACCTGCTTTGTGCCAAGTGCCACTCTAGCTGCTGGGGGAGGGGGATCTCCCAGTGATCAAAACAGAACACATCTCCATCCTGCTCGAGGGTACATCCTCATGGTAAGGAACGAGTGATAGAAGAGAGAAAAAGCAAACTGAGGTCCTTCTAGGTTTGGCAGGACTAGAAAGAAAAGAAAAATGTGGTGTCATAAAGGGACACTACATGGTTGGAGTCATGGATGCTTCCTTGGACAGGTAGCATTTGAATTGAATTATGAATGAAAAACAGGAATCCGTCGTGCAAGAGAGCAGACTGGCCCTGACACAGGGGATGAGCTTTGCCAGTTCAGGGAACCATAGAGAATGCTAGGTATCCATGCAGTGACCAAGGGAAACAGGGCGGGGAGATAAAGGCTCTGAGGTCATGCAGAACCAGGTGCTGGGGACAATGGCGACATGTTGGTTTGACACTGAACGCAACGGGAAACGATTGGAAATTTTTAACTAGAGCTGTGGCATTCATTGCCTGATTTGTATTTCTAAAACTTCCTTTAAATGAGGACAAAGGAAGAGGGCAGGAAGACTGGTTAAAAGCTACTTTTGGGGATCTAGACAAAAAAGGATGTGGTGGTTTGGGTCAGCGGGGTGAGTAGGGAGAAACACTGCCCGAATCCTGTCTTGGTAGAAAATAATTTCCTGTAAGATATATTAAATAACAGTTGAAGCCCCTGTTTCTTGGTATGTCTCAACCATAAGAAGCCAGGATTCTTAATCAACTGTTACTTTCATCCATATTAGGGCACACACTCCTTAAATACAGGGCTTTTTCTTTTCTTGCCTGCCTCACTTATCTGAGAAGTGCAGTTCTATATTCAGTGCTTTGTGGGTGCAAAATAAATATTGATTAAATAAAGCCAGTAATGAATCAGGTCTGCCTAAAGTAAGGGTGCTTGGTAACATGCAAACATGGAAGTGAGCTGGATTCTCTCACCTGTAGGGCATAACCAGGCTTGGGGCTTTTGGAGGGAGGGTGGGAAGTTTGGAGCTTCTCCCCTCCTTCCATTCTGTGATGCCCCAGGGATGGGGGTGATCACTCTATTACCACTTCCCACTGGGTGAGCAGAGTCTGTCCACACACATCCCAGGTAATCCTTACCATTGCTCAAAAACATGATTTCCCTTCATTTTGAAGGCAAGGGGGGTGACCACAGAGGGTGTTGAGCAAAGGACCGGAAAAGGAAAGAATTCAGTGTATTTACTGGAATATTCACTTCTGGAAAACAAAGAAGTATGTATGCTATTATATGCTCTGTTCACACGATTAAGGAAGACAAAGGTCCTAGAGTAATCAGACAATTTTTAACTTAAATGATTGTGAAAAAAATGCCAGAATATGAATTTAAATTCAGTGCAATTGTTACATCCCATCCACTTTCTTCTGAAACTAGGGGAATTTGGAGTAGCTTTTGTCATATATCTGGATGACAGAGCTAGAAGAAAATGTCTCCAAGTTTCAAGGATTTTTGTATTGTCTGACAGAAAGAGTCTATTCATAAAGTTTTATCTTCAGTATGAAAGAAAGTGAGGGTGTGGAAATAAAAAAAAAAATAATAATAATAAAATGTGGCTCAACTTTGTGCTTGCAGTTCAAGCCCTGGTGGTCTAAACCACGGAAATGACATTTCTGCATGAGATCCGCCTCTCTTAATGTGTGTCAACCAGTAAAGTAGGACCCGTGTAAAAATCTGAAAAACAAATTGGGATAGTTCCTTTTTTTCCTTCCTATAAATCTATCTCCTTTCTTCCATCATTCTCTATACTTGGAACAGAACATGGTGAACTTCCATCTACTTTCTTTTTTAATAATCCATGGAAGAAGGTGAAAATAATTCACCTTAGAAACCAGAAGCCAGATCTGCCCCAAAAGTAAGAGGAAAGAATGGGAGTGTGAGGCTGTTTGAAGAAGCATGAGCATGAGGCCCCAGAAATTCAGCAGAGGTTCCCATGGACAGTGGTTACTTCCCAGGGTTACCCTGGAGCTACCTTTTCATTGGCTTTAAGATATTTATTTGTGATATCTGAACACCATTCTTTTAGGAAAAGACATGAAAGGTCACCATCTGCTCATTGAGATCTCCATTTACACAGATATTTTTTAACAATGTAAAAATGTTTGAGATGACCACAAATGGAATGCTGGAGACATGTGAGTGCTCATCAGCCATAAGTTTACTGTGTTTGTTTCCAATTCCACAATGAACTGCCCTTTTATTCATTCTCTCTACGATCTTCAGGACATTCCACATGCCAGAGAGCACCGTCTTCAGATCACAAATCTTTCCATGAAGATGTGTTGGCCTCTCTTTCTTTGCCCGCAAGCCTTACCAGTTCCTTACCAAAGGACAGCCAAGATTAAGGGTGATTTTTAAGAATTGCATGTTCTGTGCCAAGAGATTCCTCCCTCTGCCTTTGGCTGGTTTAACTCGCTCAGAAGCTTTCAGTTAGAAATGGGTGAGAGAAAAAATGCTCTGGGAGGCTAGGTACCCAGACTTTGGTATGGACACGGGTACCATCTGGAATGAGCAGTACTCTGTGCATCTCCCACCCCAAAGGCCACTGTGGAACTTTCAGCTATGCCAAGACCTCGGGCATTCTCTATTGGTGGATGTGGCTTCCCACTACAGTGACTATGATGTAGGGTAGCCCCAGGAAAGAGTACTGCCCAACCTGAATCTATAAGGGAAGACAGTGACCCGACTGGAGAGGATCTTTTATCATCTCTGGGGCCATCCCAAACTTAGATGGTTGGAAAAATAACACTTACTGAAAAGTCATCACTGGGGAAGAACAGAAGATCTTGAAGGGGATCATTCCGATAGGTCTTTTCAAGTTCTTCAATGACAGTTTCATAATCCAAAGGCTCAAGGAGCCTGGGCTTTTCCTGCTGTGGAAAAAGAAAATATGACATTAACCACTGACACATATAATTTTGCTTCTTCTCAACGTGTGGTTGAATTTCGCTTCTTAGCTACCAAGGCTTTGACATGATGCAGTCCTTCCAGTAGAGTCACAGAGATTCCAGGCATTTAGGGCAAAGCCACATAACTATTATTTCCAGATCTGAAATAATATGAAAAGATCCTGAAATACTTGACTTCTTGCTCAGTAATTCAAGCTGTTCTCACTGAGCTCCCAAAGCTCATGCTATTCAGCCAAACATACCCGCTGAATTATGTGAACTTTATCTTTGTCAGTTTGAAGAAAAGTCCTCTGCTTTCTTGCTGTAGTATTACGATCATCAACAGTTTTGCTGAATTAGATCCTTCCTTGTGAGATTTACTTGGATCTATTTTAAAATGTTGGCTCCCTATTAGCAAGCAAAGTATCACAGGCTGTCTTCGTTGTCCCTGAAGCATGGATCCTGTGTCAGGATTAATTGCTTGGCTCTCTGTTTCTTTGCCACAACAGAGAGAAGCTGGGTAATTCTCTAGCAGGGTTGAACAATGCAACTATTATGGATGCATTGTGGTAGAAACGGAGAAGAGTCTGAAAAATTAGCCAGATGATCACATCGCCTTAAAATCTGGAAGCCAAGATGAGAGGCACTTCCCTCAAAGAAATGGCCTATAACACCAAATGACAAATGCCAGAGGGGAAAAAGGTGTGATGGTAGCATTACAAGGCTGATGTGTTTATGCCAAACGTGAGAAAAATGGGTCCCCAAATACAGAATAAAACATTGCAAAACAGAAAATCAAGGACACAGTCTTGAATTCCCTTGCCATTTGATGAAATATTTGTACAACTTAAGTGACAAGGGATGGTCTTTGAGATTATTTGGGGGCTGTAAGGAGCTGGAGTGATCACCATGAACTTTGGAGGCTAAGGAGGAATCTCATAAATGGAAAAAACCTTTTTTTTTTCTCTAGCACGCCAATGCCATCAACAGTTTCCTGTTGTCCTCACCCCTCCCTAGTCTGCAGAGCACAGAGGTTTAGTTTTGATTTCTAAGACCTTCTTTGGAAGATCTCTGCTGGTGAGGCCCTAAAAACTTCCACGAACATTTTAATAATTGCTGACTGGCTCCTCTAAGTAGCAGTCGACGTTTTTTCTAAATATAAACAAAATCAAAAATAAGATGTGACATCGTGGACCACTAAAAAGAACTTCCATGTACTTTCAGCATTAAAACAAAACAGAACAAACCCATTTTACAATGCTTAAGTAAACTAAAGATGATGTATGGTGAATATTCTCTCTGGAGTGGCCCGTCGAGTTAAGACTGCCAGACTTAGCAAACAAAAAACACAGGACTCCATGTAATTTTTGGAGGAAAGATGTTTATTTGTCCCACACAACCTCTTTAGGGAAAGAGCTGTGTGAAATGTTCACTGTTTCGTAGCATAAGACACAGAGACACTATGGCATGAATAAGGTAATTAAAAAAAAGTCCTAGAACCCCTGCCTTTTGACTTGATTCTTCTATGTAGATTTGTTTTAAGTTCTGATTCCCTGTTTTCCCAGGCCAAGGTTGATCTCAAGGACCACAGACTCATGGCTCATGAGGCAAATGCAGGCTCCAGATGTTAGATTTGGCTTTATTTTAGTTTATTTTTAGTTGGCTTTGAATGTCTTCAAGTAGTGGTGATTCAGTGGAGCTCAGCTACGGACCTCAATGCTCTGCCTCTAAGATCTCTTACCCTGTAATGTCACATGCTGCTCCCTCAGACCTTCAAGTCTGAAATATGTAGCTTGTTTGGGAACCTCTATTTTTTCCCTTCTTCTTTTAAAATTGTGTTTGTGCATGAAACGTAGCAAATGAACCATAGATTTCGTTGGTTATGTCCCTTTCCCTCACTGGTTCTCCAGTTTGCAGATGTTGTTGGCCTTCAGTGCTCACATACCAATAGCCCGTAATGTAACTACCAAGACTTTCTTCTCGCTGTCCTCATTTCGACATGAACAGGACTGTGAGAGTGTCACTTCTTATTAGTATGTGTTGCAACTTATGGGTTTAAAAGCAAATGACAGAATATGTTTTCAGGGGCCTTTTACCATCCTGTTCTCACTCTCCTTTTAATTTTATCTCCCTTAGTTGCAATGTGACCATTAATATCAAGCTGGAGTCAAGAAGACCTTCAGAGAAGATGTTTCAGGTGGCCCACACTCTACCTAGAATTAGCCCCAACTCAATTAGTACAATGGGAAAATCAGAGCTCGCAAGTCACAGGGTGTTAATAAAACCGTAGAGATATTACATCCCCACCTTCCTTGATGCACCTAATAAAAGGCATAGCCTAAAAACTTCTGCTGGAAGGTATATTTTTATTACATCATTTAAGGCTAGGACATATCAGCCAATCAGCGAATAACATTTATTAAGCTTTTCCTGTTTAAATGTTGCGCTTAGGTTATTTTGTCATAGGGCTGCAAAACCTAGCAGAGCTGCTTCAAATAATGCATTAATTTTTTGACTTCTGAGGGACAGATTAGTAAAGTTCTATCTTTCCAGGAAATGTGTTAGTCAAGGTGCAGCATGCAAAACATCCAGTGTTTCATAATTTTGTGGATATGAGGTTTAAAAATGAAAATAACAATGATATACCCCGTAGCACCTAGGGCCTGGGATTTGGCTATGCTTGGCATGAAGGCTTTATGCATCTGTGATGGTGAGGGTTCAGGTCATGTGACGAGTAGTTCTCTCTGGAGCAAGAGAGCTGTCTGCTCAGTGTTTCGGTCAAAGAGACACATGTATATGAGCATGGTGGAATCAGTTAATTTCTCACTATGGCTCCTTGCAGAGATGTTGAGCAAAAATGAGAGCTAAGTAGCATTGATTTATAGCTTTAGAACAGTTGGATTGTCCCTCCTGAATTTAATGTGCCTCTTTCTTTTGGAAATACACCAACTGGGCTAAGGCATGTGCCAAGATTACCCTGAATTGGATTGGATTTTTATAGTGCTTTTTACTCTTGCTCTCTCTCAGATGACTAATGAATTTCATTAGCTGTTCTAAAATCTCTCCAGGCATGGGAAAAGGCACCCACCAATACCTGTTATCATGCAGCGGAACTGTGTTGCACTGCAGTGGTAAGGGACCCTGTTCTTCTCATAAATATTGAGGGATTTGTTTGATCTACTTTCTCAAATCCTCAGCTCTCCTCCAATTCAACTTCTCAGCAGCATAATGGGCTCCTGTCACAAAAACAAAGGCTTTCCTTCCTTCTACTTATTCTACAACTTCTCATGGAATGTCAGCACAATATCTTACTCCTAGAGTCGATAAACCTGCCATTGTAGTAATAACCCAGGCTGTCAAGAGTCGTTTAATTTGGTTTGAAGGAGCAGATTGTGCCTTAGCTAAAGACGCAAATTTCAAGGACATAGTATACTGTTGCAAGGATCTGAATTAATTTCATAATTATAATTCAAAATCAAATGGGTGAAGAAATGACGACTGAAGATCTCAGCATTTGAAAGTGTCTAACAATGACAAGTAAAATAACTAAATTATCAACCTAGAATAGAAGTACAATTTAACTAAGAAATAAACTAGACCACCCAGCCTTATTTTAGGGGAGTCCAAAGTAAAAAGTGGAGTGTGATTATAAGTGTTTTATGCTGAGATGAATAGAGTGTAACTTTTACTCTGGAACCAGAACCCTTGGTGTTTTAGCTCTGGAATTGCTGCTTATGGGCAATGGGATGTTGGACATGTTAATTAGAATCTCTGTGCCTTAGTTTCTAATCTGTAAAATGGACATCTTAGTAGGAGCTATGTTATAGTATTAAATGAGGTAATATAGGTTACACTTTTAGACTAGCACCAAACCCATAGTACTAATTCCGTAAGCGTTAAGTAAAGTCTGTGAGTTTAAATTTCCCTTAGTCATGAATTTAAAGCACTTAAATTGCAAATTTAATGTGTATAAAGAGCAAAGAGGAGGCATTCAATAAATATTTGAGTAAAAAAGTTTATATCTTTGGACCCAGGAATTCCTTTTTTGAGACCGTATTTTAAAGAAATAACTACACATACAAGCCAAGACGTGTAAGTGTATGTCTTTGCAATATTATCTTTGGAACAAGATGGAGAAAAAATATTGACCTTAATCCAAGAGGGATAAGGAAGGCAGGCAGGATGGTGGAGGTCATATCCCCAAAGTGAAGACACTAGAGCTGTTGCTCAGAAACAATGGTTCCTCAAAAAGTTAAAAATAGAATTACCCAATGACTCAGCAATTTCACTATTAGGTTTTTATCCAAAGGATACAACCATAGTGATCTAAAGGGGCACATGCACCCCAATGCTCACAGCAGCAATATCCACAACAGCCAAACTATGGAAAGGGCCCAGATGTCCATAGATAGATGAATGGATAAAGACGTGGTGTATATATACAATGGAATATTACTCACTCATCAAAAAGAATAAAATCTTGCTATTTGCAATGACATTTATGGAACTAGAGGGTATTATGCTAATCAGAATAAGTCAGAGAAAGACAAATACCATATGATTTCATTCATATGCAGAATTTAAGAAACAAAACAGAGGATCATAGGGGAAGGGAGGGAAAAATAAGATAAAAACAGACAGGGAGGCAAACCATAAGAGACTCTCAACTATAGGGAACAAACTGAGAGTTGCTGGAGGGGAGGTTGGTGAGGGGAAGGGGTAACTGGGCATTAAGGAGGGTGCTTGATATAATGAGGACTGGGTGTTCATGTAACTGATGAACCACTAAATTCTACCCAGAACTAATAATATATTGTATATTGACTAAACTGAATTTAAATAAAAAAAAAATTAAAACCAGTGATTGATATTTTTCAGACTTGTGTGTAGTAGACAGAGGCTTGCTGCTGTAATGGGCTTTGGAAAGGACATTGGAAATAGGATGTGGATTAAAACACACTAATGAATGATTGTGTAGTATCTTCCTTTGTTTCCTCCTTGTAACTCTTCAATTCTTTAGTAAAGGTAGTAATGACGTTTTGAATATGTTTGGCTTTTGAGGGGAAAATGTGAGAAGGCTGCAGTCCATGATCAAGATGTCCAAGAAGACAAGCATGTCTACAAAAGGAGAAACAAGGATTCAAGATGCACATATATTGTGATTTGAAAGACTGAATCCAAAACACTTCAGTCTCTAAGAGGTAGTGAGGTCTGAAGGACAAGACCAGCTAAAAATGGGAAATAATAAATCACTGAGGCTAAGGGAATGATTAGGAAATTATGGTATATCCATTCTAAGAAACAGTACATGGACATTACAACTGAACTTTTGGGAAGTTGGTAATAAGAAGCAAAATTGCTTATGTATTATTATTAAATAAAAGTGGGAATAAATATTGTACACTGGAATTTAAACCTAATCTGCACAATATCTAAACAATTTAAAGAAAGATTAGAGATATAGATCTAAATGCTATTAGTTATTTATATTTGGATGGGAGATGACATTTAGGATTTTACTCTTTTGCCTTCTCAAATTTTCCAAATTTTTCTGTAACAAACATGTATTGCTTTGATTGTGGTTAAAAAATGAACTAGGTCTTTCAAAACTATCATGCCTCCATGGAAACACTGGGGAATTATTTGATTTTAAAACTGTTTACCCTTGGAAGATCCATCAGAGAGGAACAGTAAAAAAGTCACAGAGGGGACTTCACATGGAATTTCAACCAGGAACAGCTTCAAGTAATTAAAAAAGATATATAAAACACTGGGGAAAGAAGACTGGGGAAAATAATTACAGATTATGTATGTGGTCCTAGAATCGAATGTCAGCAAAAAAGAGAAGAACAATTAGCAATGTATTAACTAAAGTATTTTGAGCTCTGTAGGGAACCTCAGACATCTGCTAAGTTACTTAAACATCTCTGTGCATTGGTCATTGTGGCAAAAGAATAGAAGTCAGGATCTCTAGTTGGAGGGTCACAGTGTTTTACCTACAAGCTATGTACCTGGGACAAGGTATTTACGTTGTGCTTGAGTGATTTTGATTTAAATGAGTCAAAGGGCAACTTCCTGTTTGCAGCAGTGTTATTACAAGGATCAGGGAGATGAAGTATGAGGGAGGGGAGTAAGTGAACCGCTAAATGCCAGACAAATATAGAGAACTGTCTTTACTGAAAAGGACTGAAAATTACCCCACACGTTTTAGTCAAAAGCACATAACAAAACCAAGTCAAACCAACCAACCAGTTAAACTCATTACACTAAATTTGTCTTCATGTACCAGAAACTGTGGTACATGTTTCTATATATATTATATAAATTTCCTTTAAAAAAAAAAGCCCTTAATTTCTAGTGATTCTGTGGAAGCAAAAGAAGTAGTAACATAAGGAAAACACTGACTTTTTTTTTAAAAAAAAGGGCAATGTCTCTTCTGTGACTTTCTTGAAGTCTGGCTGCTCTACCCCTCAAAGGCAAAAGAAAGGGGGGCGCCTGGGTGGCTCAGTGGGTTAAAGCTTCTGCCTTCAGCTCAGGTCATGATCCCAGGGTCCTGGGATCGAGTTCCGCATCGGGCTCTCTGCTTGGCAGGGAGCCTGCTTCCTCCTCTCTCTCCCTCTCTCTGCCTGCCTCTCTGCCTACTTGTGATCTCTGTCAAATAAATAAATAAAATCTTAAAAAAAAAAAAAAGGAAATCTACCTAAATCACATATATCAACACATGAAGGTAACTTTGAAATTCTACCTTTTACTTTCCTTGAGAGATAGCCTAGAAAATATTTTCAGTTATTTACACTTCTGGATTAAAACATTATTGAATTAAAATGAGTTTAGTATTAAACTCATTGGCTTTTCAAATATAAATACCTAGAGTACAATCAGGTTGTAGATACAGAATTTCTTTCTGTAGCTCTAAGCTACATTCATGCAGGTCAAGCTTGTTGGCACTCTGAGTCAATAGGATCGCTAAGGACTAATCAGGGAAAGTGGTTGGATGGGATGAAGAATGGAGAACCACTACAACAGTAAATTCTTCATTTTGGAAGGCCACATATTTGTATTCTAAATTTTAAGTATAATTACGGAGCTAAGCCTTGGTTACTCACCACTGGGGTAAGGGTCACTCTAGTTTGTTGATCTGAACTAGTACTATTCCTTTGGTCCTCCTTTTCAAAAAATCTGATCTTTTCAGGGAACACTATTATAAAAAAAGATTGTCCACCCTGCCTTTGAGAACTTTTATATCCTTTCTGTAACATGCATACCCTCTGTTATGCTAGTTGAGACTTTCTCAGTCTTCCTCAATCAGCCTTGTCCTTTCCAGATATCGGTACATTTATTCTAATTTGAATATTCATGACAGAATTAATTTACATCTGAGTGCCTTCTTCAGTTTACAAAACCATTCGTTTTGACTAATGATCCAGGAGAACAAACAAATAAAAGTTGATATTTACTTCAAGACCAATACAGTAGACTCTATCAAGGCATGACATTCCAATTATTTAAACATCCTCTTCACATCTTGGCATACAGACAAGCAAAAAGCTAACAATGAAGATCCACAGGGTTTTTAGAGAAACTCTAAAAAGAATTCCAATCTCAAGATCTCTAAAACAAATCTGAAACAACACAGCTGTTAACTAATTTAAGCATTATCAAGATAACTGGTTGAATTTCTTAGAGGAAATAAAAATACAAATGACACATGGATTCTTGAGACCTTAACTCAATCCAGGACCCTTTGGCCTTAGTGCAATTGGAACGGAACCAACTTCCACACTATCTGTGTTTAAAATAAATGAGAAAATTGGAGAGAGCCCACACAGCTGTATCCATGTCCACAGCTGTCAGCCAGTGGTCGTGTGACAGATTAATTCAGCCTTTCATCAAAGGGAGTTTTACTGGACAACCTCTCAAATGTTTGAGCTTCAGAAAACAAGACTAGTTTTCCTTACCAAAAAGGAAATGATTAAGTAAGGAATAAGCCATCTCATACTGACCTTTTAACCTTCTCTCTGTCTTGAAGTACACAGTTTCATGAGAATGGAAAAACACTAGCTAAATCAAAGTTACGAACTGTACAGCTGGGCAGGCTCAGATTAAGCTGAATTTGGAAATGGTTCCCTTGGTAACAAAAAGGGACAGAGATCGCAGAAGAAATCAACCAGTAGTAACATTTAAAATGTCTTAGTCCATTTCAGTGAAATGAAGCAGGTTAAAGTTGGTAAATTATAAAGCCCTTTACAAATATAAAGAAAGATAAAGTCGTCACATTCAACACAAACATTACAGTTAGAAAAATCAGAACATTCCATTTTGTTAACCCTTAATGTCATTGGGATAACTAAGCACACCAATGAGCTTTTTAGAATCTCTGATGTAAGGTGTACTTTCAAACTGACCTTTACAGTCTTATTTTCTTTAATAAGGAAATTTGATGATATATACCTTTTAGCAGTACGACAAAATTCTCACATTTTTGTGTAGCAAATGATGGTTAAGAAAATAAGAGTGGTTGCTTCTGCATCTAACACTGGTGCTTATAAAGAAGTAGAAAATGTCCAAGAAGATCTGGATCGAATTTAATTATATGTCTAACTCAGTTTTCTAGAAACACTTGAAAGATAATAAATATCATTAAAAATACATCACAACCCAATTACAAGTCTGCCTGATAGCAGACAAAGTAATGTCGTAGAGCCAACTGCTGGGAAATTTAGATTAATTTATATGAAATCTGTGATGAAAGCTGCCACTGGCTTAACCTTTAACACTATTTTAATATGTTAACCATCACACCAATGAACTTTCAGGACGAGTGTGAGGAGTGTGTGTGTATGTGTGTGTGCAAATATATATATACATATATACACACACATACACATAAACACATACATGCCACACACAAAAATGTAAGTAGTTCTGTCAACAGCATGTGTCCTATATGGTCAGTAAATCTCTCCATAATGACAGTTAGTTCCTTCTTTTATTTCCTTTCTTACTTTTGGTTACTTGAGATTGAATGTGTATTCTGGGCATCTGTTTTTTTTGTTTTTTTTTTTTTTTTTTTTTTTGCCCAGGCAACATCTGCCCTGCTTTCTTTTTGTACTAGCAGTTTATTTGCCTCTGCAGACTTCTCTCCCCACCCCCAGTAGAGCCAGTCTTGGTGGGTCTCAGTGTGCAACTAATGGACAGTTGTGTGGGACTCTGGCCTCTTTCTGCTCAAGATTCAGGATGCTGGTGGAAAGTATTGAATGTACCTTGCTAGGATCACATGCCCTGGACCATCACGTAAGCAGGATCCTTTTAATTATCAGTCTCACCTAGGACCATGATAAGTAGTTAACACTTTCTCTCACTGAGTATCCTTATGAAACCTAGAAGAGATCATTATTGCTTTATTTTATAGATCCAGAAATGTGGATTCTGGGGACTTCCTCAGGAACTGATATCTCAACCCAGCTCAGTGTGAAAGACCTATGGTCCTCCCCACTCCACCAGCCAAGGTCATGGCGTTGCAGGAATAGAAAACAGAAAACATCCCCCCCTCCCCCCCACATGCCCTGACACTGCAGGGAAGCTGCTGAAACACAGTCATCGTTTTGAGTACTAATTCTGTTCCCTTTGAGAATTTTTGCAGTGAAAGACATCTGGAGGCTGGTGTGAGGTCCCTGGGCACCTCATGGAAGGCAATAGTCAAAAGAGGACCAAATAATATTTGTAAGTGGGTAAGGAGGATGAAGAAAAGGAAATAAAAGATATATTAAGGAAATGTACATTGAATGCTAGCTAATGAATGTGTCAAAAACCACAACGGAAATTGTCACTAATTGGGGAATCTCTACGTTCATGAAGATTTGTGCCATTACCACCATCTGGGAAAGAAGAAGAGCTATCAGGATAATGGCATTACTTCCCGTTTGTTGTGCATGGCCCTCCCTGACAATCGGTCCACCTCCTGCTCAGATGTAATAGAGGGCATCATCATGAAGTTGACTCTGCCACATTGGCAGTTCTCCTCTAACTCGCTTTCCTCCTGGCTTAATGCCTCTCCTTCTCTTGGCAGTTGGTCTTGAGGAGAGTAAGCTCACTTTTGCTTAAGTCGCAAGCACCTCTCCTGGGTCCATTTAAAAGCGTCGTCTCTGCATCTACCTGGCACATGAGCTGGCTGCTCCTTCTTGCTACCCTTGCTACCCTTCCTAGGTTCTTGGGTCAGATCAAGTTTCAATTTACACTTCTCTATTTACATGGTCAGATTGAATTCAGATTCCACCCCCCCCATTACTTCAGTTTTTTTTTTGCTTTCTCCAATCATCTATTTATAACTCTCAGCACTGCTTTCCATTGTTTGAACCTGGAATCTGGTCCTGTTTCATTGCTATCTGCACCCATAATACTGAGACCCTCGCCTGTGCTTCCTTTCAGCTAACTGGCTCATTATGAAATATTGTGAATGTCTATATAAATGAGGGGTAACAGTAAAAAGGTAGCATAGATAACTAGGGAGAAAGGCTGTTCACAAATGTGTAAGAATAGATTAAAAATGGACTTAAAAGACAATAGCACAACATATTTTATAAAATGATGTGTGTGAGAGATATGTTAAAGATGTTATTAGATTTTCTTTCTATAGTTTTCACTTTTCTCCTGAAGGGCTAAAAGGCTATTACGAAAGACCAGAGCAAGAATTTTCACATGTATACAAAGTTTTCCAAATACTTTCAAATCCTGCAGATTAATAATCCACAAGCCAGTAACAACGTAAAGATAACAACTTACATTTATTTAGGTGTATTTTGCATCTTTTTCCTGATTGTACAGATAATTGATATAATAATTCAACTTGACCGTGTATTTAATCTTTCCAAATTAGGACATGCAACTTAGGGAGGAAACTATTTTTTTTTACTGACTTCCTATGCACTAGAGATCATACCGAATGATTGGTTAAAAAAAAAATAAAAATAGACAAGCAGTTTTAAAAAAAACAACCATAGAGTACCATACACACTCCACAAATTAAGAGAATAGTTCTACTTGATGATCTAACAGGTAAGTTTCATTTTCCTTGAATTTCTCTTATGATGCAGTTGCTGTCTCTTACAGTATATCAACTGTGAACAGGTGGATTAAAATATATCAAGGGCTTTCTAGATAGTACCCTTACAAATTGGATTGATAAAATTCCAAAACAACTAAAAATTCCAATAGAGGGGCGCCTGGGTGCTCGGTGGGTTAAAGCCTCTGCCTTCAGCTCAGGTCATGATCCTGGGATCAATGGTCCTGGGATCAAGTCCCGCATCGGGCTCTCTGCTCAGCGGGGAGCCTGCTTCTTTTCCTCTCTCTCTCTCTCTGCCCGCCTCACTGCCTACTTGTGATCTGTCTGTCAAATAAATAAATTAAAAAAAAAATTCCAACAGAATTAAATAAACAGCTTCAAACAGCATCTGAAGGAAATGAAATAAACAAAATGGTGGGTCTGTGTGTTACGAGAGTATCAGGTTTGGGCTGTATGCCTTTTAGGAAATCACTGTGTTCTAGTTAAGCATTCCAGATTACTGTGGAATGAAACCAATTCTAAATTTGCCTTAGAACAATAACTGGTTTGTCAAATTCAAAATGCACATGATCACAACAAAAACAGATAATCCATCATAATTACCTACCACAATCATCTTCTCTCCTTTCACTACACTATGAGTATACCCCAAAATTCAAAAAAAAGTATTTTATATTCCCTGACATAACCTTAAGCCTTGTCCTCATGTGTTGGGTATTTTGTTATTTGAATTGCTTCTTTCTTATCTCCTATCAAGTCATCTCTGAAGCTTGCCTAGAGATATTGGCTTCGTTTTTAGAAAGCTTAGATAATAGTGCTGTGGAAAGTATAGTCTGGCTTTGGGTACTTTGGATAAGGTGTGGGTAAAAAACCACTAGTCATTTCTAAGGCATAACACATAGAGCCATCTGGGACCCCCTGAGTGCCATTTTGATGCAGTTCAGAATTTTGTCTCCTGAGTGACTCTGTCACTCCAGCTTTTTCCAAGGCTCCCAGGAGGAAGGTGTCACCTCTACAGTCCAGTGGCTTCAGTCACCATCACTGAGAAGGCAATGTCACTACAATTATATCCCCCCTCCCTTGCCCTTGGAAATGGAAATACTCTACTTGGTTTTACTAACACAACATAACATTTGTTACCCCCCACTAATCATCTTCGTGGTGACCATGCTCAAACTGAATTCCAATGAACCATCTTAAGACAGACTGGTATTGCTGTGAACATTTTTATCGAAGAGTAAACTAAGGTTCAGAGTGCTTTCAGTAATCGGCCCAAGGGCATACAGAGGGAAGGTGAGACACAGATAGAATGACCCCCCAGCATTTTAATGATGTGTTTCACTTCTCTGAATTCTGTTTTCCAAAAATAAAACCCACATCTCTGTATAATACTTCGGGTGGATTGAGCAATCCCCTGCTCTACAGAAGAGAGCACCTGGGAAAGAAGATACGCCTATCTCTGGAAGAACAAGGCAGGCCGCAGTGGCGGAAAGTCCCCAGTGCCTTCCACAGAAGAAAGCTAATCACAGTATGAATGATCTTAATTAAATGTGAATGCATAGCTACTGAATGCGGTGGGAAAACTCCCTCTTTACTGGCTGCATTTCCCATAGTGCTCAGTAGCAATACCTTCAAATTCAATTAAGATAATTCCTAGAATGATTAGCTTCATTATATGGTGAGACATTGGGGACTGTCCTACTGCCAGGCTGTGTGTGTGGTCCCTTTGAGATAGGCAGATTTTCTCCTGCCTGTTGTCTCTCTTACTGGTCACTAGAAGTCAATCTCACAGTAACGTCACCCGCAGAACTTCTAAAGGCAACTGGGAAATTATATATTTTTTGACTGTTCTAAAGGTTAATCATCCCAAACCAACCAAACGTTCAAGCACTTATCCTTTTTAACAGGCTCATAGTAAATAGTGGATGAGGGGTTTGCAAGCCAGTAGACAAGACACAAGTAGGGATCCACAGTGGACACATCCGGACCAAGAGGTTGGTTTTAGGACTCTGTGTATTCCATTTATGAAATGCTGGGTGCAGTGATATGGGAACAAGGCTGAAGGGCTCATTTGGCTGTGTTTCCCAAAGGGAGACATACACCACTGAGATACTGAAGACAGAAACCGACCAACAACAACACGCCACCAGTCCTGTGAGCCAGACCTCTGATAAATTCTTTTCACGTTAAATTACCACCAAATACATTGTCCGTAACACCAAATACATTGCCCGTGTAAACAGAATCACTAATATTCTTGTACCTGACTTTGGTCTATCAGGGGCTGAGTGACTACTCATTAATTAGATTATTCATATTCAATACATGACCATAAATAATCATTATTATCTATGTAATTTTTAAAAAGCTGCTCTATTTCTAGATTAAGGATGTTTATATGAACAAAAGATTCTTTACCCCTAGAGCAGGAGTTCTCAACCAGGGCACTCACCCTCCCTATTCCAGGGGCCATTTGACAACATTTGAAGACATTTTTGATTGTCACAACCAGGAGTGAGTGTTTGCATGTAGTGCACAGAGGCCAGGGATGTTGTTAAACATCTCACAATGGCCAGGACAGCCTGGCCCAGGATAGCTTGGATCCAAAATGGCAATAGTGCTGAGGCTGAGAACCCCCACCCTGAAGAAAGCAAGCAAACCCTGAACCGCTCCGTAAAATGAACGTTCCTGTAAGAAGAGCGGCCTCATGATGTTGTCACAGCCATTTACCATATAACATGGACCTTCCACGTTACGTGCGAGTCACTGATGTACCCCAGCAAGAGGCCCTGATATTCAGCCACGGTAGTTCCTATACATAGATGTCTAGAATTCTAGAATAAGTACACATTTCCAGAGCACTCATTTTGTTTGCAACAATAATAAGGCAGAAACATTTTTAACCATAAAGAAACCAAATATTTTTAACCTTTAAAACTTACTATTTTTCACTTTCTTACTTGGCTCATTTAATCAAAGATTTATGTACACTTTCATAATTTAGATCATTCTTTTGAAGAAGTTTAAAACAAACGAGTGATATATGATCAAAATAGAGCAGTAATTTAAGAAAAAAAAACCTACAGTTACATACAAGTCATCAATTGAGGTCATAATTGAGGAGATTATAAGCTTTCTTTAAAAATGAAAATAGTCTACTAATATTCTAGTAATAGTTTAACTTTTTAAATTCTCTATCAATACATTTTAAAATAAAGATTAAGTAATTCAAAAACAATCATGTAAATAAAAGAGGATGTTTATGAACCAAATAGAATATTCTGTTCATCTAGGACCTTGCCCAGCACCTACGTTAGAACACCCACCACCCACGGCTAATCTCTCTCTGTTTTTAGAGTATTGAAGAAAAGATTAGAAACAAACATTGACATTTAGATACCTACAGAGCCTAATCTGTGGATTTCTTCTTGATTTATTCTCCTTACTGTTCTTCTTTTCTTCCGAAATTCACTGGCCTCCCGTTTAAAAACCTTTCCTCTGAAGCTCATTGTTTCCTGTTATTTGAGTCACAAAATATTTAAAAAATACAAATTTCGTAAAACACCTTCCTTCTGAAGCTTCACCAGGCTGAACAAATCCTCCTTCTCTGGTGAAAAGGGAAATGCTCATGCTATATTACCATAACTCAACAGAAAAGGAAAAGAAAACCCAACAAGTTACCGCTTCCTGTCACTACTAGCTGTTCTGATATGCTTCTGTGTGCGTCTTCTCCCTAGTCACCTGCTTTAGAGTACGGCAAAAACACAAAATGGCTTTGGACATTTAAGACATTTATCTGGACATTTATTTAGCTCACAGGTAAATAAATCATGGGATGTAAAATCACCCATGGAACCAAGTCCAGACTGAATTAAAGTGCTGATTTACTATAGGGTTCCATGTCTGCCACTGAAACAGCTGCCAGACTTCACCACTCTGAATGGATCCCAAAGAGAAGCTGTCATAATATACCTGGGATCTGAGGAGTCTGTTTCAAGTATTGCTCATACGAGTGTAGATTCAGTTAGTGGTCTTCCAAGAGGGTCACTTAGGGCACAAGGAGAAATGAGAATTCTATTCATATTAGTTATCTAAATAAATTGTACTCTACTGCTATTTAATATAATAAATATTGACATGGACACCTTGCCTATGCCAAATGGTTACAAATAGTCAAATAGTTAATTCCTTAATCTGTACTCACTTTTTCTGGGTGGCTATTTCGAACTACAACTCTCATTTCAAACCTACCTGAATTCTCCTTCCTGTTTTATTCTTCTCTATGACACTTTCTAGCATGTGACACTACGAGATATTTTACTTATTTATGTTACTCATGGTTTGTCGTCCTGCACTCGACTCTATGCTCCACAGAGTGGAGATTTTGTCAGTTTCATGTACCATGTCTTCTGTGATGAGAACAGTGCTTGGCATTCAGAAGTTTCTCAGTATACAACTATTAAGTTTAATAAAAGAAAACATGAGGGACTGGAGTGCCTAGGTGGCTCAGTCAGTTAAGCGCCTGCCTTCAGCCCAATTGATGATTTCAGGGTCTGGCGATGGAGCCCCGTGTGAGGCTCCCTGCTTGGTGGGGAGTCTCCCCTCCCTCTCCCTCTTCTCCCACTCCTCTGCCACCCCCCTACACCTTTCCATGCCCTCTCGCTGTCTCTCTCTCTCTTTCAAATAAATAAATAAAATCTTTATTAAAAAATGAATGAGGGACTTAAATTTATTATGCTTAACTGTGAACCTAGTCCCCTATGTATATTGTGTTTTGAAATTTGAGTTATTGATAAGAACTCTATTAATTTGTATAAATAAACATAGACTATGGGAGTGTGGTCAAGCTTTTTCTACTAAGTGTATGAGGTAAGAAATATTTGAAGACCACAGGACTAGCAATTCACTGATAAGATGAAACATTTGAAAGATTGAGTCAAAAAAGACTGTGTGAGATGGCTGTTCAGTTGAAGATTTTGTTTCTTCACCTGGAGCATGGACCTAGTCAATAGCGCTGCCGACAAGTTTGATGAAGATGCTAAAGGAACCACTGCTTGTCCACGAAGCACTATGTGGGTCACAAAGATGATTGAAGGAGTATTTCCCCTGAGGACTGATCTCTATGACCCCCAAGATAGAAGAAAGCCCTGCCAACTTCCTAGGATGAGAGTCCTAAAGGAGGAGTCCTATGAAGAGAGTAATTATGCCTGTTTTTATGTTAGGGAGGGTCAGTTCTTAAGATATTTGTCAAAGGCACCCCTGTATAAAGCACAGTATGGGTACATTGCGGATACAGACAAGACACTTAACCAGGAGAGCAATTTCTTTGCAAAGAGTTCTCAATACGCTGGAAATTTTGACCTTTAAGAAAGAAAAATAACCAGGCTGTTAACTAGCTCACACATTTTGCTCATGCCCTAGCTGGAAGAAGTATCAAGCTAAAGCCAGAAAGAAGGAGTATTAGGGCAATGTGGGACTATGAGCAAATAGAGTGTGGTTTTTGTGGAGACTTTTGTTCCAGAGCCCCGTCTTCTCATTCATTTGCTCAACACATTTAATGGTGCAGGTGCACAGTGGCTGCCTTGAATGATGTAATGAGCAACCCGGAAGTGAGTGCTCTTAGATATCCTGTGGCTTTCCCTTAACTTCCTTCAGGTCTTCCAGCAAGTGTCTATTCCTCAGAAAGCCTCCTTCTCCCCCAACACTTTATTTATTTTTTATAAAAAAATTTTTGGCCATAGAGAAAATAGAATAAGACATTTTTCCCGAGAAAAGAAAAGAAAAAGAAAAGAAAAGAAAAGGCCTTCTCA
The DNA here is from genome assembly GCF_011764305.1 of Mustela putorius furo. Taxonomy (NCBI): domain Eukaryota; kingdom Metazoa; phylum Chordata; class Mammalia; order Carnivora; family Mustelidae; genus Mustela; species Mustela putorius. The sequence goes on from NW_025421341.1 coordinate 28,014,381, forward strand.
GGAACGCCTTTCTGAGAAGTCACTTTTGCAAACACAGTTCTCGATTCTGTACTGAAGGTGATGATCTTCAGGAAAACTCTCACTTAACCAGCTCATCCAAACCACAATGGCCCAAGTAGATGTCATCTGCTTATTTAATAAGCCTCCCCCTGCATCACAGTTGTTGTTAACTAACCCGGGCCATTCCCGGGCCCCAGTAATAACCAGACTTAGTTGAAGCACCTCCGTACACCCCAGACTTGAGGCACTCATCATCTATTTCTACCTTGTCAGGCAGTGATTTGTATAAGATGGAGAAAGAGGTAGTGATTGTTCCTTGTCAAAGTGTGGACGAAGCGTCTTTCAAGAACTATGAGAAAAATAACAAGATACTATAAAAATAAGAAGCGGGGACGTAAACTGTATCATCATTTTAAAACTACCTTGGGCAAACAGGGATTCCACGCAGACTAGCCCTTTTGTTCCATGGTCACTGAATATTTAGCAATATATGTCTTCAGCTCCGGAAGGATTTTACCCTCTAAGTAATTCTTTGGCATCTGTTAGATGAGCACAGACATGCAGAATTTTCAGATTTAACTTGTTTCTTTTAAGACATTATCAGAGTCTGCCTCTGGTCACCTGATTTCCTGGGGTAAGATTATGCTTCTATTTTAAGAGCTGAAAATAGTGTTTTGCAACCATTTTTAGATTATGGACCCATTTGAGAATCCAATAAAATCTTCAGACTCACTCCCAGAAAGATGTTAGTATTCAGAAAATGTGCGTGCATAGTTGGAGGTCTCAAATCTCTGAAGTCCATCCATGAACCTTATTATCCATGGTAGCCTAAATCCCCAACTTGTGATTTTAGGAGATAGGAATTTGTCTTGTAATGAAGCATTTAGTAATATTGAGCAATTCTTGTGTGGCTTCCTCTCTTTCTAAAATTTGCATTTAGTCTCTCCTCTATTCCTCTTTAGGCACCACAGTTCTTTATCCTGGAGTCCCTCCCACTTCTTGACTTCTGCAAAGTGAGAATGACTCATCTGTCCCCTTGCCTAGCTGTTGACTGAAGCTCTCTTAAATACCGGCAGAACAAGACATTGCCAGGCCACAGATGGAGATGTCAGATAGGCATGACTTGGGGTGACTGCAAAGGAGGAGGAAATCCTGTAGCATAGAGTGTGCTGTTGCATGGGACGGCTCCACTGGAGACCTGCACTGGGCTGTGCCTTCCTTGATTTCAGACCAAGTTTGTTTCTCCAGCATTCTGTAATACTCCATACCATCCCAATAAATTCCTTTCCTGCTTAATTTCATAAATGTGTTAGAAACTAAAAAAAAAAAAAAAAACCTACCTAGGACAAAGGGTAAGAATAAACAGAAATTAGAAATTGGTTGGCTCAATCACCAGGAGTCATTGTCAAGCTCATTAGTAGAGATCTGGTACCAATACATCAGAACTTATTAGACACTACACTCAAGGCATTGCTGGCTTAGTGAGATATGAAGCTAGCCTTAAGAAGCTTGCTCCTGACAAAGGAGTTCACTAGAGTTGATGGAATCTAGGAAAGCTTTATAGTAAAGACAGAGCCTAAGGCAGACTTTGATTAATAGGTGGGAGTCAAATAGGTGGGAGAAGGGTAAAGAACGTTCCAGGAAAGAGGAATGTAGCATGATGAAGACATAAGATAGAATGGTTAAAATCATGGGATCTGGAATCAGCTTGGATTCAAACCCTAGGTCCATTTCTTCCTCACTGTATATCTTCAGCTCAGTTTGCTCATCCTTCGTAAACTAAGGATAGCATAATAGTCACCTCAGAGTTTTTGTGGAAATAAGTGAGATGGCACTTAAAATTTTCAACATATTGTCTAGTAGGTAGAAAGCATAATGACTGCTTAATACAAAAGCTAAGAAGCAGGTCAAAATAGAGTGGTTAAGAAATAGTAGGAAGTCCATCCTGTCTATACCATGGTTGAGAAGAAGAGGAGTGGTAGAAGCAACTGAAAATAGAAGCCAGGGGCCAGTTCATGGAAGGCTTTGAATGCCAAGATAAGGAGATTTCTATTGTATCCTGAAAGGCATGAGAAACATGAAGATTTTTGAATTACAATTAAAGTACTGCCTTTGGAAGATTCATTTGGCAGCAAAATTAACCCAGGTAATAACAGAATGGTGGAGGGTAGAAAACATAGCAACATAAACAATCTTAGATTTCACTGAGATTATAAATGAGACCTGACAATTAAATGGAAAATCAATGGTAGTTGATCCTTACTGACCAAGTACTGAGTGCTGGATGCTGACCCAAGTTTATAACACCCTCCTTAAACCTGTGGCACTGTGAGCTAGGTATTATTATTATTATTGTTATCACCACCACAGTTTTAGAGAGGAAGATATTTGGGTCCTGGGAGGTTAAGCCATTTGTCCAAAGTCTGAAGTAAGTAAGTAAAACATATGGGATTTCAGCCAAGGCAGTCCAGCTCCAGAGCCCAAGCTTTTAACCAGAAGGGAGGTTTGAAGTTGCCAGCAGGTTTCTGAGTTTGCCATCAAGGAGATGGATGATATGACTGAGGGACATAGGGTAGTAAAGAGAGAAGACCTCTTTTCTTACCAGTGCTGATGTAGACATGACGAAGTTTGGGTGAAGGAGACAGGAAAACAGAGATGTCCAGCAATGTTGTTGTATGTGTGCTTGGAACTCATGAAAGACTCAGTGCTGGAGATTTGAAGCTGACAGTCACCAGAAGAGTTAAAATTGAAAAGTCTAGAAGTAAACTGAATTTTTGGAGAACAGAGTAGCACAGCATTGAGAACAGTCTTGAAATTCTTTTACATAGGATAAATGGAAGGCCATTTAGGACATTGAGAAAGCACAGAGATAAAGGGGGGGGGAAAGGACCAGGGAAGTGGGGCACCCAGATGCACTGGGTGGGGAGTTCAAGGAAGGTGCTACATGGTATATGAGCAGAGATGGATGTAGGACCTAGAATGTCCAAAAAGATTCAGCATGAAAGATAAGCAAGATGAAAAAAAAGGACCTTGTAGTCTTGGATCTAGATAGATCTATATTTGAATTCTCTTCAGCCATCTATTAGATATTTCTGGCAAGTTACTTGGCCTCTGTCCGCCTGTTTTTAAATATATATTCAATGGAGCGGTACATATACAGCTTATAAGGTTGTCATGAAATAATAAGTGTTAGTACCTGGCATTGAGGAAAATATATGTATTTTACATACATGCACATAATTCCTATATGTATATATATATAAACATTTATTGAATATGGTGAGTATTTATTAGGTCTATATAGGTTGTATTTATGTATGGACTTACCTATATATGCATATACATATACATAGAAAATATATGAATACTTGTGTGTGTGTGTGTGTGTGTGTGTGTGTGTGTGTGTGTATGTATAATATTTCAAGTCTGGCTCCATAGTGCCCAGACAGAGAAAGTAAGTTTGCAATTTTCAATAGATAAGAGTCTGGATACTTGGAAGTTAGTTAAGATGGGAACTATTAACCATATTTTAGAAGAAATAAGAATTTGAATGCTAAGATGATAGATATTTGAGGAAGTTCTGTTTGTATTAGTTTTCTCTTTCTCCTGGAACAGCTTATCACACATGTGGTGGCTTAAATCAATATGCATTTGTTATCTCATAGCTATCACAGGTCAGAAATCTGGGTACAGTGTGGTACAATGTGATTCTCTGCTTGGGGCTTCACACAGGTGTCAGCAGGATTGTGTCCCTTTTTGGAGATGCTAGGGAACCTGGTTCCAGGCTTATTCAGGTTATTGATAGAACTCAGTTCCCTGTAGTGGCCTCGTTGCTGACAACCAGGGGTCACTGTTAGTGTCTAGAGGCTGCCTGCGTTCTCTGGCTCGTCCTCTCTTTCTGAGCTAGTGACAAGGACTTGATTGAACAACAAGAGAGTCTTGGGACGACATCTTTAGAAAACCACCTCCACAGAGTCATATTCTGGATTACAGCTTGGCTTTTGGGCTTGATCTTTTTAAGAACAAGTTTAACATCATGAATGTACTGAGAAAAAAGGTTTATGTGAAGACAGTATTTGACTTTTGAGTGTCCTTTCCACTGGTGGCAGTGAAGATGCTGGTTGCAGTGGAGCTAAGAAATGAGTGAGAGGAGACAGAAAATTGCCTCATAGTTCCCTTCCGGGGAAAAGCCAGCAGTGAGATATGAGTGAGAAAAACAGTTACAGCTCTGAGGAGAGACAGCAGAGACAAATTTGGAAGATGAATAGTGGCGGACAAGTAATCAGATATATAAACACAGAAAACAGAAGCAATAAGCTAAGGCAACAAATCACAAGGTCATTTTTTCAAAAGACTTATTTATTTTAGAAAGAGTAAGCCTGTGTGAGAAGAGCAAAGGGAGAGAGAATCTCAAGCAGACGCCCCACTGAGCATGGAGCTGGATGCAGGGCTCGATCTCACAATCCTGAGATCACAACCGGAGCCAGAACCAAGAATCAGACACTTAGCCAACTGCGCCACCCAGGCACCCCTATGAGGTCACCTTTACAATGTTTAATTCTATTTGCACAATATTTGAATAGGCTGTATGATGGGCAAATGATATCCTCACTGAACCTAAGAAGCCAGAGGACAGAAACTTGGGTTTCATTGACACTGCATCTGAGCCAACTTGATAAAAATGATCCGAAAAGTACCGTTGAGAGTACAGAGTAACTGAAACCTTGGTGGTTAAGTCTTAGACAGCTACACATGATGTCATGCTCGAATCCACAAAGCCTAATTTGAGCAACCAGTAGAGCAGTTTCCTGTGTACTTCCACCTGCTTTCATGATGCCTCTGGATTCCATGTTATCTCTATTCCAACTTTTTCTCCCTGCTAAGTTCTTCACCATGTGCTGCGGTTACTCCTCCATTGTTAGAGGGTATTTAGATAAGCCATTTTATTTTTCCTCTTCCATTTCTGATGGGTTTCCCCATTGCCTGCAGGTTTGTGTGCTACATGGCTTTGGTCACATAGGACAAAACAAGGCTTTGTCTCTTGGTTCAGCTCACCGCCGTCCAGCTTGTTTAGAGGAAGTAAAGCCCAGGTAGCTACTTCCTTCTTCACTGTGGTCTCTCCTGAGCCTGGCCCCAGGCAGCAGCACTCTTTACTGAGGTTTGCTACTTCCTGCTGAACAGCTCAGAGTCACCCTGAGAGAGCCTTGAGGGGTTTAAATGAACACAACAGGGCACCAGGATGGATCCGTCCCTTAAGCATCTGTTTTGGCTCAGGTCCTGAATCCTGGAGTTCCTGGATCAAGCTCTGCATGACAGGGGAGGGGGGGCCTGCTCAGCAGGGAGTCTGCTTCTTCCTTTCCCTCTGCCATTCCCCCTGCTTGTGCTCTCCCTCTGGCCCAAGGTCTCTCTCTCTCAAATAAAGAAACAAAATCTTTAAAACATAGGAACACAACAAAACCCATTTCTTTTCTATATATATATATATATATATATATATATATATATATATATATTTTTTTTTTTTTTTTTTACAAAGCCCATTTCTAATGTAAATCTTTCAGGGGCAATGTCTGTGGACTATAACAGTTCTATCCTCTAACTTCCACTTCAAATAGTGTTTGTTTTATTTATTTATTCATTTAAATTTTTTTTCAGTGTTTGTTTTAGTATAAAATATTGAGAAATTTCGTGGAAAAAAGGGTGCCATGCAGTGTGAACCACTGAGGGAGAATGTAGACATGGCAAAAATAGAAACAGACAGCAGTTGTGTGTGTGTTTGTGTGAGTGTATGTGCGCTACTGTGTGCATGTTGTGTGTCTGTGCATGTATGTAGGCATAAATGATCTTTACTGCATTGAAATAATTTATAGTATTCAGTTCATAGCCCTTCAAACATATATCAGGTTGTAATGATATTGTTTATATTGTTGAATTTAAATAGGTCTTGGGGGTAAAGTTTCCCACTTAATCAGGATTTGATGTGGGAGTGAAGGGGGGTTAAAAAAACCTCATTGCTTGCAACGTCTCGTGAGCCCATCTTAGAATCTAATAGCAATCAGTGAAAGGGTGATAGCTTTTTCCTTCTCAATTGTGGACTTCATCATTGACTCACAAATTTCTACCAGGAGAAACACTGCAGCCTAGAGGTATTCATACTCCTTGCCAATAACTATCTTAATACATTATATAGGAAATGAGGAAGATTAGCTTTAATGTTTGCCCTCTTCTCAATGTCCTGTTGGGTATTTAGGTGTTTATCACTCATCCTAAAGTTTTTTCTGCTTTATGGTTAAGACACTCAAACACTCTCATTGGTCTGTTACAAAGCTGGGAAATCCTAAGAGGCAAGCATTCATTTTTACAGAGACCATGCCTTAACTTACACTCTCTTGCCACCATGCTCCAAGCCAGAGCATAACAGCATGACAGTAACAAGAGCAAACATATTATTTGATGCTCTAGGCTTATGTTTCATACATTTATACACACACACACACACACACACACATAGCTGGAATCTTAATGATCTTATAAAAAGTCATGTGGCTAATTCTTCACCTAATGTTCTTTTCCTATTTAAAAAAATAATCCACCTCAAATTAACATACTTTCTACTGGACAATTTTTCTTCTATCTTTTAAAGAAGACTGAAAGGTATTCTGGATTGAAGCAGATGATTTCCCTCTCAAATGATCAGATGAAGACATTCAAACATAGCCTCCCAGAAGATGGAAGTAGAAGGACTCTGAATCAATGCTATTATCTTTGATCATAGGGACTACTGCCCAACAGCATTTTCCCCCAGAGACAGGCATTCTCTCTGCTGGCTGGCTTGGATCCCATGCTGGCTTCCCATTGCTGGCAAAGTTAACTACAAACTAGAGTCATTTCTTTTAAAATAAAACAAGCACCCAAAATTGGCCTCCTATAGTCATTCCAATTGCTAATGACCTTGCTTTCATGATGACTATCACACCCTGTTTAATAATTACCCTGAAAATCACATTGTACACAAGTTTTATGGAGAGGGCCAAGGTCTTTCGAAGTTGTGACTCTCTAACGGTAGGATTTGTTAATTTATATAACATGAGCATCACATGTATTTTATTCTTGCGGTGGTCATTTTACTGCAGGAAGATGTGTCTTTACAAAGAGAAGGCAATGAAGCATTCTTACCTAAGCAATTTTGATAAGGAGACAAATTGTCATGTAAATGCCAAACCCAGAGCATACATGTTACCAACTACTCAGACCAACACTGTTTGCTGGTCCATCTGACTGATAGCCTACGTAACCTCTCTGCAACCAGTCTGCCCACAAACCATTCCTTTAATGATGTCGCCGTGCATTCTTATCTCCTAGGGCCTCTGCCAGGAGGAGGCAAAGCTAATAGCAGACTGATTTAACCACTTAATGCCTTGCATGGTAGATATTGGAGAATAATAGCAGAGTCTCGGTTTTTCCAATCAAGGGCTTCTTTCTATTTTGCAGAGAATTAATTGTTGGGCTTGCCTGTATAGCTGTATGCACTGTGGTAAATTGTTGACCTTTTGATGTATGATAGGTCAAGGTCCCCAGTTAAAGGACAAATTAACCCTCCTCTATCTGTTCTTGTCAGGCACCCAGGAAGGATTGAAATAACAAACAAACAAACATGGGACAATTCTGACAGGGGCACCAGTAAATATTTAATCTGGTTGATAAGAATGAGAGCAAATGCAGAGAGGCTCCAATTCTTTGTCAAATATTTCTAGGTCCTGGTCCATGCCAGGTATGAATGATAATCTTTGATAGACAATTAAGACAGATTGTCCATCCACAGTCCCCGTGAGAGATGGTGGTACACATCAAACAATCTATGGAAATACAAGAAGACAGAAACTAGGTGTAAAGTGAAGAATAGGAGCCAGAACATGAGGCCACACAGCCATGGGGATATGAGCCAAGCCTGGGCAATGGTAGGACTTTGAAAGTTACCACTATACGAACCCTAAGAGAGATTCTCTGTGTGTTCAAGAATCACATGGGAAGTTTGCTAAAAATATGGATTCCTGAACCCTCTCCAGGACCTCAGGAGGCCTGGTGGGGCCCCAGTAATCTGGCTTTGTAACTAACATCCAGGTGATTCATTTGAAGATGCTATGCAGACTACACTTTGAGAAACCATGACTTGGAAGCTGGTCCACCTAAATAGTTTCCTTAGGTAGAAAATCATATAATAGTGCCCTCTGGGGCCCCACGTCCCAGTGCAATGTTCTTTACACTGGGCTAAAATCTTATTTATAAAATCAAATATTGGGACACCTGGGTGGCTCAGTGGGTTAAAGCCTCTGCCTTTAGCTCAGGTCATGATCTTAGGGTCCTGGGATCAAGCCCCACATCGGGCTCTCTGCTCAGTGGGGAGCCTGCTTCTCCCTCTCTCTCTCTGCCTGCCTCTCTGCCTACTGTGAACTCTGTCTGTCAAATAAGTAAAAGAATCCTTAAAAAAAATCAAATATTTTCTTTCCCTTATGTATACTCAGTCAGGCAGAATTAACTAACCAGCTACATCACCCTGAATGTTTTGGGGACCAAGGAGAAAAAACTCTGGAGTGAAACCAGCCATTGAAACTGGGCCAGAGATGGTTCCCATTTCATTTCATTTCCTCTTTATTGGCCATCTCTTGGGCTTTTGTAAGTCTGATCATACTTGTCCCTTAGTTATTGTCCAAATAAAGTTTCCTCAAATTTGCAATACTGAAGGACATTTGGGGCCGGATCATTCTGTAGAGAGCTGTCCTGGGTCCTGCAGGATGCTTAGCAGCACCTCTGCTTCTCCCCACAAGATGCTGGTAAATCCCCCACCCCATCTACTGTGACAGCCACCAATGTCTTCAGACATTGCCAAATGTCCTTTAGAGGGTGAGGGGAGGAGGGAAAAATCACTCCTGCTTGAAAATCCTAACTTCCTTGATGATGGCTTTCAGGTCCAGTGACCTTCTGGCAGATAACAGAGGTTGCTCTCCAGACCAGGGCTAGCTCCTCTTGAAAGCCAAGTTGGCAGTCAGTTGCTTGGAAGAACCTCAGGGCTACTGGCCTTCCAGTCAGTCCCCTGTCTCACTTTTCCATACCTCAAAATCCCATTCCTGGAATTCATTTGGGTCTGGGTTTCTGTTTCTGTTCTAGGCTGTCCTTATCAAAGCACAGCTATCACTTGCTGGGAAAAGATCTGAAGACATTATCCTCTTCACTAACTTGGATTTCGTAGAGCCCAAAATGCAAGCATATTTCAGCAGCGTGAAGGATAAGGTTGGGAGTGTCGTATTTGCACTTGTGGGTATGATCACTGGGCTGGAGTCTGTGGGTCTCTATGTGGTTCCTGGCCTCCCCGTGTGCTTGCTGTGGGCCTCTGGACAAGTTACGCAACCTCTCTGAACTTGAGTTTCCTCACCTGTAAAGCAAGGATAACCACAGCACCTACCCCAGTGAGTGCTGTGAAGCTTAATGAAAGGATATTTATAAGGAGTTGAACACAGTACCTGGAGTAGAATAAATGCTCGGTGGTTGTTAGCTGTAAGTTTGATGAGGAGGCAGTTGCGTTCAGGGGGTAAGTGATCATAGCCAGCTGCCACCATGTTCAGGGAGCAGATGTTTGCAGATGTTTGTGTACTGAATAGCAGAAAGGGGGAGTGTTGATGATGAGAAGGATACTAGCTTAAAAAGTGGCACTGAAAGGGAAAAGACACTCCAAAATGAAGGGAGTGGCCATAAGACCCTGTTGGCCTAGATGTGGACAATTAGGCTAAATGGCCCCTCTTCCAATGCACACTGGATCCTTCACAACTGACTCCTTTGTTCTCCTTGTGCCTGGCAACCCTGCACATTTCATTTTAGAATCCCCACTGTGTACAACTACAAAAGCTTCCAATTATCCTATTTCTGTCATCTTCCTTCATCCCACACAAAAGAGCCAAATGCCAAGGAAGTTAAGAAAGCCAAGACTTAACCACTATCATACACTTTTTTATCTTTTCACGGTTACTTTTCTTCCCAAGCAGGATTGTAAATTCCCAGAGCAATAAACAGTATCGTCTTTATGTCTGCACTGTGCCGGGTCCGCTACTGGCATGCGGCAAATACCAACATTATAATTACCAATTTGATGTTGTGAACAGGAGAAAAGGGCACTGCACTTTCTTTTTCTCTGTCTTCGTCCCTCTCTTTCCACAACTTTCCAAGGCCACAGCGAGGTATTGCAGTACACTGACGAGGAGACATTTAATCTAACTTCGCCCTCTTTTTCAAGAGTGTCACAGATTAGGAAAGAGAGCCATTACCTAGATTGTATCAAAAGACCTTTGGTGGCATTGAAGATTGGCATCCCTCTTGCTTTGATCGACCTTCAGGGCTATATTTTCAGTATGCAGTTCTGGATTTGTGTTCACTTCTTATCTTTTGGTGCCTGTAACTACTGAGTGGAGACTGTTGTTTGTAAATCATTTCTTTCGTTCTGGCCAAGCACATGTGTACCCACAGTGAGAAGAGCATGGTTGACAGGAGGCCTGTGTTCCAGAATCAGTCCATTTACTGATAGCCCAAGTACCGTGGGCAAGGCAGTCACCACTCTGGACCTCATTGTCCTAAAGCTTTTTTTTTGATCTCTAAAATTCTGTGTGTGTGTGTGGCTGTGTCTGTGTGTGTTTAATAAAACAATTTGTATTATCCATTTTCAGACTAATGACTAGGCTGAGAAAATGAGGGTTTTTTTTGTTTTGTATTTTATTTTATTTTATATTTTACCTCAAGTGCCACTTGGAAAAGAAAGATAAGCTGCAATCAGATGCCTTTCTCCATATCCAGTCCAGATAGCAAACCCAGAGAGATGCTACCTGTCCCTTGCTCCCAGTTCCCAGATAGATTTCATGTCAGAAGTAAACAGCTGTGCCTTCTCACTAGATGATATTGTCCTTGACATCTTTTGCAAACAGAGCACTGAAAAGAATTTTGGCACTGTTTTCACACCCACTTGTTTTACTGATATTCCTTGATTTTCCTATGGGGGACATCTCATCTCTCCTTTACCTTCCAGAACACGTCAAAGAGGGGCTCTGACTCTGCGTGGGCTGGAGCTTTGAGAAGAAGGAACCAAAGGCAGAAAATGTGATTTATATCAAACACTGCCCCAAATCCTGCACTCTGTGGTTCCTGGGACCTTCTCCCTCCTGTGCTGATTAAGACCTGCTGAGTTCTGCCTTCAGTCTGATGGGCTTTCCCCATCTTCATACTTCATTCCCCTTGACTGAGGCAAAGCCCTTCTCTCTTTGCAACCATGTTACATTTACAACCATTTATTTATTTACTCGGAAAATACGTAAAGATATTGTGCTAAGTATTTAGGATCACTGTAAAAATAAAACAATTTCTTTGTCTTTACAGAACTGAAAAGAGAGGGTTTGGCAAGTGCTGCAATGGAAGGTTTGCGTTAGAAACTACTAAAAACCAGGGGTACCAGGGTAGCTCGGTCATTAATTGTCTGCCTTCCGCTCAGGTCATGATCCCAGGGTCCTGGGATTGAGACCCACATGGGGCTCCCTGCTCAGCGGGTAGCCTGCTTCGCCTTTTCAAGCTCCCCCTGCTTGTGTTCCTTCTCTCACTCGCTCAGTCATAAATAAATAAAATCTTAAAAAAAAAGAATACTAAAAATCAAACAGATAGAAATCTCATTTTCCCCAAGTATCCCTTTTTTTTTTTTAAAGATTTTTAAAAATTTATTTGAAAGAGAAAGAGAGAATGAGTTTGGGGGAGGGCAGAGGCAGAGGGACAGCAGACTCCCTGTTGAGCGTGAAGCCTGAAGCAGTGCTTGATCCCAAGACCCTGTGATCATGACCAGAGCCAACGTTAGGCACTGAACCCACTGAACCACTCAGGTGCCCTTCCCAAGCATTCTTTTAAGCACTAAAATCAAGCAAGCCAACGCATAAAAGAATACGCTCATTACCTTTCTTTCCACACACCATTCCAAATGGCCTCATCCTCAGGTTAATATCACCATCTACCTGGGTGATAAAATCAGGGACAGGATACCCATTTTCAACTTCCGTTCTTCCTCATCTACATAACCAGCCCATCACTAACTTCGAAAGATTATATATTTTCTCTTGAGCATTCCTGGTTCCACCATGTTATTCCCAGGCTCAGAAGTCTTAAACAGGCTACCCAATTGACAACATTAATGTTTCCCAAGCTGTGCTCTAGAGCTTCCTGATGCGTCAGTCAGTGCTTCTTCTTTTAAAGAGACATCCAATGTCAAATAAACCTGAGAAACAGTGGGTTGAGCAAAGCCAAACCAGCGTCCTCCCTAAAGAACGGCCCAGGGCTTTCCATTTCCATCATGCAGTGTGAATCTCTTGAGGCGGGTGTACTAGCCAATATTTCCCACATGGATTTTTGCACAGACGCATTTTCTTGCAGAATGCCTTATATTCCCTGACACACGGTCTGGGGAATGGTCTCTGCAACGCTGCAAATGCAGTGAGACACCCGGGGAGACGGAGTATAAAATAATTTTTTTTTTCCTAAAATATTTTCGAAAGACAAAATGATACTGGCATCTTTTCCAGGATAGATGGAAATTGTAGGAGTTTATGTGAAGAGGTCTGAACTGGGACAGATGCGAGGTTGCACTGGTGCTAAAACAAAAGGAAGGCAGCATGGTGGCTGGTTGCCAGGGCGACTGTGGCCTTGGGGGTAAGATCATTGGATCTCTGCCATTTTGGGCTCTGCTCCTGCCCCAGAGTGGGCGCCAGGTGTCATCCACCTGGGAGATCCGCAGTGACAATTCAGAGCAGCATAACCAAGACACTCGTGCACAGCTGCAAGGGAGACACATACCTTAAATAACTGACATAATTTGCTTACACTGGGCAAAAGGTAATATCTATTTATGTACATGGCTTTTGATTTCTTGGGCCTCTGTGAAATCTCGGCCTAAAAGGATAAGGCAGGGACAGATTTTCATGGTTGTGTAGAAAGCACAGAATAAGCACGGTTCTCGGCATGAAAAATAATTCATGACCCAGTTATGGTGAAAATATGGGACATCTGAATCCTTCCTCCATCCCTGCAATAGTGGGGAGACTCTGGTCCGGTTTGTAAGCAGAGTTCTGCAAGGATTTATTGCTTTCGATGCATTAGTTTCCATGTCTTCGGCTTGCATTATGTTGCTGAAAATTAAGTTAAGGGTCGGATATTCATGACCACATTCCCCTTTGATATTTTTATAGCCAAGAAAGGATAGTCTGACTTAGTATTATTTAATTATACCTGTGGAAATCTTTCTGAATTAAGAGTCAGAGTACACGTTTTTTGAAATCTAAGTATGATCTTTAACCATACCCTTCCATTAACGTCAGAATTGTTTGCCTCTCCTATCACTCGAACATGCTGTCATGTGTTGCAGGCAGTGGAGTCCTCACTGGCTCAAGCTGGAATGCTGAATTAAAGGGAAACTCTCATAAAAACTTACAAGAGAATGACAATCAGACAGCCAATGACTCAACTTGGTTCTCCACTGAAGTTTTCCTGTCACTAATGTTTTCTGGGTTTTTTTGCCCACTCATGTGTTGAAATATTGGAATTAGTTGATAGCATTTTAAAAAGAAGATTTTACATAAAATCTCTGGCCACTGGCTTCTCTTAAAAAAAAAAAAATTCAAGATCTGATGATAGTGATCCTACCTTGGGACATGGGAACAATGCCCAAATGGAACAGTGGCCATACCCTTTGTGTGGGCCATGTATTCTTTAATTTACCATGATCCCCACTGCTCCTATCTGTCTCCTTGTCTAGCCTGTATGTGCCAAAAGTGTTTGGGTTGAAAGCCCTTGACTTGAAGTCACATTCAACATCGTATCTTTCAGTAAGGCTGTTGTACCTGGGAATCCGATCTAAGACTTACATGATCCGGATCTCTACATTTAACAAGTAAGCCTAAAGATTTCTATGGCCAGTATATTTGCAGTTAATCCAGGTCTATATGGGATGAATGATTTACTCCTGGGGTTTCTCCAAATGGGAATATGCACCAATATCTTATTAATACCATGTAGTAATAAAATTGTGCTTCTGTTCTCACATTCCTACCAGAACATCCCCTCCTTGAGTGATTTGACAAGAGAACATTTCTGGCATTAGTTAAGCCATAAAATGGATGAGCGTACACTACATTTCTTCTTTAACCTTTCAAAATCAGAACCATTTTGGGGCTTGTGTGAAAAACTGGTGTGGCAGTTAATGGCATGGTACACCTCTTCATGTAAGTTATGGGAAAATGACACCAAGAAAAAACCTTTAAGAAGTAACAAAATATTTGTTTTAAAAGAGGAAACAGAGGCGTGTGGGTGGCTCAGTCTATTAAGCATCTGTCTTCAGCTCAGGTCATGATCTCAGGGTCTTGGGATGGAGCCGTGTAGCCCTGCGTAGGCTTCCTTGCTCAGTAGGAGGTTTGCTTCTCCCTCTGCCCTTCTCCCCTATTTGTGTGTGCATGCTCTCTCTCTCAAATAAATGAGTAAAATTTTTAAAAAAATAGAAGAGGAAACAAACATTCTTTAAGTAGCAATTTTATATTAATGATGAAAAATCATAAAAGCCTTTATATAAGAGGTTATCATGATATTTCTAAGTTATTTATCTATACATTTAAAATTATTCCCACCATGCATTTTTAGAACATATCAGATCTGGATAAGAAAGTCAGCACCTTGTTCAATAAAATAAGGATGGCAGATTATAAATAATCTTAAAGACACTTGATAACTCCCAAACTCTATATGTTAGAAGAGTATAGCTATGAAAGATGGAAAAATGTTTCCATTTCTTCTCTCCATTTATCCTTGGAACATTATGAGAATATCATTGCTTTTTCTTAATTCAGCCTCCCTGTACTGGTAATCACCTAAGTTGTGATGAAAGACTGCAGGAGAATTTCAAATAATTTAGTGATTTCATAGTATTATTTCCAGATAGGCTATGGCCGCATTTTTCTTCCCACTGAAAGATGGTCAAGAGAGGATTCTGCCATACTTCACACTCTCCAGCAACATGTAGTTATAGTGACACTTTTCTTACTAGTTTCAGAGAAGATTTTTTTAGGAATAGGCTTATTGCAAGAATCCTCCCTCTAAAGTACCTACACCATTTTCTTGGCTTTTCCATCATTTCCACAGTCAGGGTTTCCCTGCTAGAATGGTTAGAATTGGGCAGAGAATCACCCCTAATGTCCCCATCTATCTCAGTCAACTACCTTTCTGGCCTCTGATGTCAACATTAAACCACACAACTTTTGAACTGTCCTAGGAGTATAGTCCAAATATGATGCCAAGACTCTGTTTGCTGACATCTTTTGTATTAAATGACAAATGCTTATAGCTTAGCCTCACTGTTCCAATAGTCAGCTGGACCATACACCAAATTCTGCCCTCTGAAAAAGAGAAGAATGAAAAAATGTAGAGAATTGGGGAAAAGATGAAGAATATAGGAGGAATATGGCATTATTCCCAGCTTCTCTCAAACTGTGAAAGACGAATAATTAAAATAGCTTGAAATAGTGTAACTATTGAATGGGATATTTTTATTTCAAAAACAATAACACTAACAACAGGAGGGGTTGAGAAGGGAGAAAGACAAAGTTACAGTGAATTTCTGTAATTCTCCAGTGTAGGTGCAAGCCCATTTTCCCCTGAATTATTTTGATATATGATTAACAAGGGGAACAATTAGCAACTTTCCAGCTTGGATTTAATCCTATTACTATAAAATTTAATAAGGTTGGGCTTGCATGTTGGGAACACAGGTCACTCCCATAGGTTCTTTTTCATGAAAGAACTATTTGGCTCTGGAAGGTATCTAGCATCTTAATCCAAAATTTATTACTTTCATAATGCCTGGGAAGCAAGCTTTAATGTCTAAATAATGTTGGGAGATAATATAACATTCACACCTATTGATAGCCGAGGAAAATGGGACAGGGATGTTCAAGAAGGCAAGGAGGCACTTCAGATATGTGTGTATGGTTGGTGTGAAATCCAGCTAGATGGGTCTTAGGGACCTAAACATTCTTTGGTTCAGAATCATCATGCTTTTACAATTTTGGGTGAAATTCAAAGAGGTATTTCCTCCATATTACATTTTCAAAGTATCCATTTCAAGTTTATGTTTGAAAGGACTAAAATGCAGGATGCTGAGCGTTAGACATAAAACCTCTTGTGGGTGTTTTCCTTGGTAAAATTGAGAGAACTACCTGTGTTCAGGTAGATGTAATGAAAAATACGTCACTGAATTTCAAATAAATTAGAAAAACTCTTTAAATGATAAGTAGCTATAAATACAAGAGATATTTGATAAAGAGTCAAAATTTAATATGTCATTCATTTTCTAAATGCAAATGATTCTTTAAGATAGCTTGATCTTTAAACAAAATCTCTCTGAAATAGATAATGCTTGATTCATCAGTAATTCTTTCTTGAGGACTTCTAGGAACATAGGAACCGAGGATCCAGGAATCAAACATGATTTTCCATAGGTTTAAAACTTGGCCTTCAAATATTTCTAAGAAAGACTATTATTGGTTGTGAATATCATCAACAAATTAACATTTAAATTTCCTGTTTCAGGGACACCTGGGTGGCTCAGTTGGTTAAGCAGCTGCCTTCGGCTCAGGTCATGATCCCAGCGTCCTGGGATTGAGTCCCACATCGGGCTCCTTGCTCGGCAGGGAGCCTGCTTCTCCCTCTGCCTCTGCCTGCCATTCTGTCTGCCTGTGCTCGCGTGCTCTCTCTCTCTCTCTGATAAATAAAATCTTTAAAAAAAAATAAATTTCCTGTTTCACAAATATGCCTTCAAGAAAGCAGAAATCTCTGCCTTTATTTTTTTTTTCTTTCTTCTTTTTCTTTTCTCTTAAGAGGGAAGAATAGCAATATTATAAAAACCTATCTATACCTCACGGACTTAGGACTAGGAGAGGGAGAAATTCAGAATTAAGTGGATGGACATAAGGCTGTCCACTTTGATTGCCAAGTTATTTCTAGTGTGAATGTCCACAGCAAAGGTACTTCTCCCTGATGGGTCATGTCAATCCTACTGCATCAGATAAAGGGAAACAAGACAAGAAATTTTACTAATCAACTTTTTAATTGTTTAGAACAATATTAGTAATTATTAGGTTGATTTTTTTTTTTTAAGATCAGATTTAAAAAAAATAATCAGATTCTGGGGGCCTGGGTGGCTCAGTGAGTCAACCCTCTGCCTTCGGCTTGGGTCATGGTCTCAGGATCCTGGGATCAAGGCCCGCACTGGGCTCTCTGCTCCCCAGGGAGCCTGCTTCCCCTCTCTGCCTACTGGTGATCTCTTTTTCTGTCAAGTAAAAAAAAAAAAAAATCAGATTCTGGATTGTGCGTTTTCCTCAAAATATAATCATTCAACCTTCTTAGTGTATGGAATAAATGGCCTATTCAATGCCAATTGCTTTAACTTCACAGTGGGAGAGTTTGAAACCTAGCCAGAATCCTAAAAGTGCTCAAATTTCCTGTTGTATAGAAGATGGAGCCGAAACTGGCATATAGGAGTTATGAAAGTAAATGTTTGCTAATTGCATGCCTAAAAAGAGGTACTGCTAAGCACTTTTCCATGGCAAGTTCAGTGTTCTGACTCAAGTCTGCAATTTGCTCTTCTGCCCTCATCTCCCAATATGATCCTTATATAATCCATAATGCAACCCTGCTTGGATGGATTCTTGTCTTCTGTTTCCCTCTGATGAAATCTTATGGCACTTGTTTCATGCTACTCTTGTGGCAATGACCTATTTCTCCTTAGGTTGTATTCACTTAGTACAAGCCAACTGTCCTATTGCTGGGGCTATCTTCCTAGATCCATAGTTTCTTAATGACTTTCCTATCCTTGAGAGAGCATAGTATCAGAACTCTCATGTAGCAGGTGCTCTATGATTATTAAGAATTTAACTGTCTGCTCTAAAACTTCCATATAATATGTTAAGTCTGAAGTCTAAAGCACCATTTCTCAAGAATGTATTTCAAAGGGCTTAAAGAAGAAACTTGAATTGTATTCATATGCACAGGAAGGGCCCCAGGCAGCATATAAAACTAGAATGTTCTTCTCACAGGAGTATTTCAGAGAAATAATTTTTGATCTAACCATATTTCATATATATATATATATATATATATATATATAAACTTTTCAAAGAGCCATCTTTAAGTGCCAAATGAAATGCTAATTTTAAAAATTGGAATGTATTATTAATCATGTCGCTGTGGCTTCCAGTGAATATAATTACTTACTATCTATGGCAGAATTAAGCTAATTGATTAACGTTACCCTGTGAAAACGTAAGTGGGCACAACAGACTCTCTGACGCCTTTCTGATAGTTGGCAAACAATGAGGGCCGAGCCTATACATCATCCACTCTCAGCCTGCTCTTTCCCTCCAAATTCTTTAAAAGGACATTTCTGAAGAGCCTGCATATTCCTGAGCCCTAAAAATTACGTGGGCAGCTAGGGAAGCACAGACGGATGATGCCGGGTCATATCTCCAGCTCCCTGCTTAAGACTCACTATAGCCAGATTCGAAGGCATGGCCTATTTGCCTCGGCACCATTCAACACATGTTGTCTTGAAATACAAAGTTAACTATTACATGGCCCTTTAAGGTTTATGTAACACTGAATTTTCATTTTTCTACAACTGTAAGTTCCCGAATATAGTTCTTGGAGCAACAAAAGAGAAATGTGGCTTTGCTCCTACTTTCTAGAAATCTTAGATGTTTATTTCCTCCTTCTTGACATCAATAAGACGACTGCCTCTGCTATGTGAATCATAAAACTGATCATATAGGCTTTAAATTTTTAAAAAAAGATTCATTTATTTTAGAGAGAGTGTGAGCAGAGGGAGAAGCAGAGGGAGAAGAGGGAGAATCTCAAGCAGACTACCTGCTGAGTGTGGAGCCCGATTGGGTGCTTGATCCCAGGACCCAGAGATCAAGACCCGAGTTGAAATCAAGAGTCCAACACTTGGGATCCCTGGGTGGCTCAGTTAGCTAAGCATCTGCCTTCGGCTCAGGTCATGTGCTCCCCCCAACCCAACCTCCCCCCCCCCCCGTTAAATAAGTAAATAAAATCTTAAAAAGAGAAAGAGAGAGAGAGAGTTCAATACTTAACCGACTGAGCCACCCAGGCATCCCCTGACCATATAGGCTTTAAACCTGAGAAGTTGGGGTGTCCCGGGTGGCTCAGTGGTTTAAGTCTCTGCCTTCAGTTCAGGTCATGATCCCAGCATCCTGGGATGGAGTCCCACATCAGGCTCCTTGCTCGGCAGGGAGCCTGCTTTTCCCTCTGTCTCTGCCTGCCATTCTGTCTGCCTGTGCTCGCTCGCTCTCTGACAAATAAATAAAAAAAAAATCTTAAAAAAATGCAAATGTGACAAAGAATATAATAACTGGTTCTATAACAAGTTTCTTTGGACTAGACCTTAACACTTGCTGGATTTATGGGCCAATTATGTTTTACTGAGGTTATGAAAAAAAACATGAATAAACACTTCAATGCCAGCTAGCTCATGGATATAAAATTAAATATCATCCTAAAGCAAATATTCAAGTAAAAAATAAAGGCTCACATTTAACCAAATCTATGACGAATGAGGCAGGAATCATTGATATATTTGGATACTCCATTATCTCTAAAATCTTATAGGTCCTTAGGCAAGTAAGAGCTCATGAAATGATCGAGTCTGTTGGACATGAATTATTAGGGTCAAACAGATAAAATTCAACCTACCTTCTAATCTTCTCTAATATTAGAAAATTTGCCTTATAGACTTGATGAGCTACATAAGTAAAAATTTTAGTGTTTGCCCAATGGCTTGGCATCTGCTAGGATGTACCCTAAATATGATTTTATAATGAGTTATCTGAAATTGCTATTTTATTTGGTGACTATGACAGAAAGTAGGTTATATCAGTAACTTTAATAGGTCTCCTTATCAAATTATAATAGAGAATTAAATAAAAATTTTGTCCTGTGTCCACATATCCTGGGTCTTGATCATGTTTAACTTTGTGATTAGAAAGATCTCTCTTTTTTGGGGGGAGGGATGAAAAAATTTTATTTTCATTTATTTTTTAAAAATTAATTAATTAATTTTAAAATTTACATTCAACTAAACGTTAGTGTATTATTATTTTCAGAGATAGAGTTCAGTGGTTCACCAGTCTTATATAATGCCAATATCTCATATTTTGTTGCCAAAAAAAGAGAAAACAGTAAATAGGTGTTACTAATGACTGTAGGGTTGCAGTGGAGTGAGGGAATGTATGGAAGAAGTCTGAGTAAAACCCCTGAAACAGGGGTGCCTGGGTGGCTCAGTGGGTTAAAGCCTCTGCTTTCGGCTCAGGTCATGATCCCAGGGTCCTGGGATGGAGCCCCGCATTGGGCTCTCTGCTCAGCAGGGGGCCTGCTTCCTCCTCTCTCTCTGCCTGCCTCTCTCCCTACTTGTGATCTCTGTCAAATAAATGAATAAAATCTTTATAAAAAAAAAAAAAAAAGAAAAACCCTGAAACATTTTCATTGTTTATCTTATTACTGACATGCAGTACGTAATACTGTTTGCATAGTGTTTACTTCCTTTACAATTTAAAAAGTACAAAGAAAGAAGAACCAAGAAGCTTTATTCAGTCTTGATTCCTTGCTTCCTCTGTGGTCTTGAGCACACTTGGTACTGAATCCACTTGGTACTGAGGATTTGGTATTTTCTGTAAAATGGTGATAAATCGACATTTATTGCTAGAAGATAAGAGATTAAATGAAAATCTGCCTGCCAAGATTTAGGAATTTTACCACAAAAATTTTGTCCTCATTGGCTTTATCCTCACAAGGTTCTAAGTAAAATAACAGATTCAGTGCTGGGTGGCTAATTAAGATAATAGATTACTTCTTCCATACACACAGGGCTCCATTCAAAACTTCGGTTCCAGGCTAGCTGAGTCCATACCCAACTTCGTGCCATAAGGCCCGCACCCATGTAATCATGAACTATGCTTGTATGGTTACAATGGCTCCCTGTGTTTAAATGCAACACAAGGTTACAAAGTTTTTTTGATTGCAGAACAAAGGGAACCAGAGACGCACATGTACGTCCAGATCTACCCACACAAACCTCAATCATACTGAGCTAGAAGGTTGGGAGGGTAAAATGAAAGCAGGTCTTGCCAAAGGCAGGTGGTCAAGCCTGCAGGGAGGTTCAGTGTCTTCAGCAGAACCCCAGTACAAAACTCTCCCGCTGCCATTTCTTTAGTTCTCCTGGTCTCAGTTTGAGATTGTGTTCTCTGCTCTCCCCAGAGGGCTTTCTCAATGAGCAGTTGTCTGAAGAAGTTGCAGTTTTCCCACACTGAAGGCAGAGGCTTGTTCTGGTACTTTTTAATTTACATAGTGAAAATCTCCACAATCCTGTTTCCCCTTTCAATCCTTCCATCTTTGAAGAAGTCATCTAAAGCCTTGATGATTTTTTCAGTGATTTTAAACACATCTGTAGTGAAATATATTTTCCTCAATAAGAGATTGGAAAAGCACCTGAAAGATAGCTTAGGTGATCCCAAAGGTGTTTAGTGTTCTGTGATGAATCCATGCACAGTTTGTAATATCTTTTCTTGTTAACTGTGCCCAAAAAGACATACTTGGGATCAGACTCTCTCTTCCCCACTTCTTTGCAAATGAGTTTCAGGGCTGTTGGTCAAGACAACATTTATAGAAATGTTCATTGGTTCATGTGCCTGTCTGTCCCAACAAAAGCCTCCCCTGCCTGAGGATGTCAGACCCTGAGGATGATTCCGCCCCAGTTCCCTCAGTTAGAGACCTGCCACTCTCTATTCAATAGTCTCAGAGCTCAGAGAACGTCCTGGTTATATACCATCTTTAACCCAAAACCCATCAGCATTCTTTTTCAACATTCTTTGCCCACAACAGTGTGGGCAAAATGGAACAAAATATGGCGCCTATGAAGACCAGACAGATTTAAGGGAATAAACATTAGAGTACAGAAGTGACACAGATGGGAATGCCCCCTTGTTTTAGAGTACAAAAGCAGACTCATTTTAAAGCAGTCCTTACAAAAAGACCTCTTAACAACCCAGTGCTACTTCTATTTGAAAGCGGAAAAAAAACGCATTTCACACTTCATTTCTCTCCCTGCTCAGTGAGCTCCTTCCTCACTTACATCTCTCTTTGTCCTTGATCCCCATCTCTGCATTTTGGTTCACTGATTTCCTCCAGGAGCTTTCATTTGCAGAATGTCTTAGTTCACAGGCTTTTTTCACGGAGTCCCCTTTCTGAATAACTTTTTTTTTTTTTTTTTAACTTGATGAGTTTCTTAATATTCTAGCTTCCTTATGGGGTGGAGAAGTAAAGAACCGTCATGCATACCAAAACGTCTCCTTAGAATGAACACAAAATAATAAACAGGGCATGTTTTCACGTAAAGTAGTCATTAATTTCTACAAGGCAGGTGGGCAGTAGGTATTTTGCTCATTTTACACATGAGAAAGAGGCACAGTGCCTCAGTGTAGTGGGCGTTACGCTGCGTGCTTTTTCTTACTATTCGTTTAGGTGAACAGCCCTGTGAGGATCCATTACCATGCTACAGGGCAGGCCACTGAATTTCAAAGAATCCAAGGAATTCTCATATAGTCCCAAGTTTTTCAAATGACACAAGTCTGACACCGAAGCCCAGGTTTACAATTCTGTTTCTGTTATAGCATAGCATTTGGGACTCAGAAATATACTTCTGTTCCGCACATAGAACTCTGTAAACTCTTTAATCTAAAGAGATTACAAGGAAGTGATTTGCCTATTTTATTTTTAACTCTACAGATTAACTGGAACTCCTTCTTGTTGTATTTAATTCTTAAAGAAAGATCGAGAGACTAGTTTAGAGCAAGAGTCCCTTATTTATAGAATGGTAGAATTGTTTCATCCCTGCAGAGATTTATTCCCCTAAAACAATCAGAAAAAAAGCAGAAACTGGATAAGATTGACTCTCTTACTGATGTTAGTATTTTGCAGTCAGCATATATGTGGTTTTAGCTGAAATTGTGCATATACTCTGGAACTACATCATCTTTGGATTATGAGGATGGAATAGTATGTAGTTAAAAAGAGTGTGTGTCTCTCCTTTTGAGACCCAGGCAATGTCCTTGTTCTACCACCATCTCTTATACAAATCACAGATGTCAACTTGTCTCTTTGGCCCTGACTTCCAGCTTTCAAGTGAGGTGAAAATTCTATGATCGCCAATTCCTAATATTTCATTTCTCTGTATAATCTATATGGAAAACCCTGGATTTTTAAGAAAAGACCCAAACAGTTTGCAATATTGGACACTGAGCAGAAGGATGTCCAGGCACATGATCTCAGACCTGAGTCAACAGAGACAGGAGGGCAGGCAGGTCCAGTGGGAAAGGGGAGCAAGCCTAGGCTGCTGGAGGGGAGAGGAGGGTGGGCATGGAGAGGTGGGCATGCCTGGGCCGCAGGGAAGTTAGAGGGTTGACGAGAGCCACACTGGGCTGGTCCCTGACTTCATCTCTAGCCTGGGTGGTTTTTCACTTTTATTTTTTGTGCTTTTGTCTGTTTGACTCATTTGCCAATTTAATAGGGATGACATTTATGCACATACATTTTTAATTCACTTCAAATCTCCTTATTAGTGGATATTTTTGTTTCCACTGCCCCTCCCTACATGCTTTAAAGAAATTAAATGATTGGGGTGCCTGGGTGGCTCAGTGGGTTAAGCCGCTGCCTTCGGCTCGGGTCATGATCTCAGGGTCCTGGGATCGAGTCCCGCATCGGGCTCTCTGCTCAGCAGGGAGCCTGCTTCCTTCTCTCTCTCTCTCTCTCTCTGCCTGCCTCTCAGTGTACTTGTGATTTCTCTCTGTCAAATGAATGAATAAAATCTTAAAAAAAAAAAGAAATTAAATGATTTATTTTGTGTAGTTTTGTTTTAATCAAAGAGACAAACACCCATGCAGAGGCAATAGAGCATACACTGATAAAGGCAGGCAGAATCATGCACCACTCATCACTCTGGTGTTTTCAGAGAGGCAGGTGGTGTAATGGGTACAGGCAATGACTCTGGTTCAAATCCCAGTTAAAGTCCTTACTGAATGGGTGACCTTGGGCAAGGTCAGCAATTGCTCTACATGCACTGTACAAGGCAGCAGCCACTAGCCATAGGTGGCTGCTGGGTGCTTGAATTGTGGTTAGTGTGATTGAGGAAGTGAATTTTTCATGATAGTTAATTTTAATTAATTTTGATTTAACTCTAAGAACTGCTGCTCTCTAGTCATTTGAAAATGTCCATAGCTTTGAAATAACTGAGATATGTGAATTTACTCTTTCAACTAGTAAACTTTATGAAATCTAAATACTGAACAAGTACTTGGGATAAATATTTGGTCTCCAAATCGAAATGTGTTATAATCAATAATACATATTGAATTTTGAAGACTTACTATAAAAACATGTAAAATATCTCATTGATAATTTTAAATGGACTATATGTTAAAATAATAATAGTTTGGACATAGTTAAATAAAATATATTATTAATTTCATTAAAATTTTTAAAAAATACAGCTCATAGGAATTTTTATATTATGTGGCTTGCATTATATTTCAGTTGTACAAAGCCACACTTTAATATCTTCCTCAATGATACAAGAATAAAAACAATTTCCTCCATTGGTTGTTGTGGCAACAAGAAAAGATAACTGTGTGAAGTTCTTAGTGAATTGTCTGACAAAGAGCTGGAAGTACTCACTAAAGAGCTATTATTTTGTGAGCACTATTTCCATTCCTACTTTCTCTGACATAAAAAGGAGAATTTGATGATATTCTGTGGGATAGTCAATCTGTTCCCCTCAAGTGTATGAAAACAAAGAAGGCCACTGATAACACTGATAACACAGAGGTATCAATGCACATACATTTTTAATTCACTTCAAATCTCCTTATTAGTGGATATTTTTGTTTCCACTGCCTCTCCCTACATGCTTTAAAGAAATTAAATGATTTATTTTGAGTAGTTTAGTTTTGTTTTAATCAAAGAGACAAACACCCATGCAGAGGCAATAGAGCATACACTGATAAAGGCAGGGTTTGATAGGGTTGCTGATAACTTACCAAATAAATTCATATTTTGTTTTCACTTGCTAGATTTCTATTTTGTCAGCTTTATGACCCATAAGATATGGTATACATGCATTCATTCATTTATTCATCAAACCTTTCCCTGAGCATCTATTTCTAGAAGAATTGAACTTCCATAATTTGGAATTATTAAGTTTTTTACCTGTTATAAATCTGTAACAGAAAATCTACTGACATCTAAAAATGTTGAAATAACTTTAAAATGACAAATAAGAAAACTAATACTACACTAGACGTGAACTAACGAATTTAAATAAAATCTTGGGGCGCCTGGGTGGCTCAGTGGGTTAAGCCGCTGCCTTCGGCTCGGGTCATGATCTCAGGGTCCTGGGATCAAGTCCCGCATCGGGCTCTCTGCTCAGCAGGGAGCCTGCTTCCTCCTCTCTCTCTCTCTGCCTGCCTCTCTGCCTACTTGTGGTCTCTCTCTGTCGAATAAATAAATAAAATCTTTAAAAATAAATAAATAAATAAATAAAATCTTGAAAGAAAAAAATTGACAGAGGATACAGGTTTCTGCATCTTTAAGTTAATAATGTCAAATCTCCCTACTGAACTTAAAATCAGTTTCTTACTCTTTCAGTAACACCTCATGTTCTCCTTTTATTTATTATTGTAGCAGTTTTAAATTCTAGTAATTTCTTTTAAGATCATGTGTATATTTTTTGTTCCTTATCATTTTTAAATGTGGTACGATTTGGAGAATGGGAAAGATGCAATATTCCTTTATAAATGATGAAAGGGGAAACAAGAAAAAACTCAAAGTTAAGTGTCAGAAGAGTCGCAGTTGGTGGATAACACAGAAGAAAATCTCAAATACACACAAACATTCTTCAACCATCTATTTGTGTGAATAGTCTATTCAGTAAACATCACATTGCTCCAGGAAATAAACGAACTTTAAATTTCTATTTCCCTACATTCCATGAAGCACAAATTAGGTTTCCTTCAAGCAGTTTAATTCTTTTTCCTAAAATAACTCCATGGAGTATATTACATTTGTGAACTTTTCTTTGTTTCGACAAGACAATAAAGGAAATCATAACAGCTAAAAAAGGGACTTCTTACAAGGTTCCAGGAGCTACTACAGGTCTTTTACTTATATTAATTCATGGGATTCTTAAAATAATCCTATGAAATACTATGATAGGCAGAATAACAACACCCCTTCCCCAACCACCAAGGGTGTCCATGTCCAAAGGCCCAGAATCTAGGAATTTGTTATTTACATGGCAAGGAGGGAAGTAAGGCTGCAGATGGAATTAAGGGTGCTGATCAGCTGGCTTTGAGATGGACAAAATATACTGGATTGTCCAGGTGGGTCCAGTGTAATCCTGGGATCCTTTGGAAGTGGAAGAGGGAGATAGGAGAGTCCGGCTCAGAGTGAGAGAGAGGTCTGAAGATACCATGCTGTTGCTAGCTTTGAAGATGGGATAGGGCCAAAAAACAAAAGGCAAAAAACCATAAACAATAAAACCCCAAACAGATTCTCCCCTAGAGTCTCCAGAAAGGCATGCAACCCTGCCAATTTCAGCCCTCTGAGACCCATTTTGGATTTCTGACTTCCAGCACAGTAAGATATGAATGCGTGTTGCTTTGAGCTACTAAGTTTGTGGTAATTTGTTACAGCAGGAATAGGAAACAGACAGAGATAGGTACCCTCTTTGTTCCCATTTTATGGAAAGCCAAGACATAGAGAATTTATTTTTTCAAAAGATTTTATTTATTTGTTAAAGAGAGAGAGCACAAGCAGGGAGACTGGAAGGCAGAGGGAGAGGGAGAAGCAGGCTCCTCACTGAGCAAGGATCCTGGGGCAGGATTTGATCCCATGACCCTGGGATCATGACCTGAGCTGAAGGCAGACACTTAACCAACTGAACCACCCAGGTATCCCAGGCATAGAGAATTTAAATAATTAATCCAGAGATCACACAGAAAGCAAATGTTGTTTGGTTTTTATCCCTTGACAAGTAAATAAAGTCAAGGTTACACATGGGATCCTCTCTCTCTCTTCTTAGCATCTATTTACTCCTCAAGTTCCAGCTCCATTGCCACTTCCTATGGGAAACCTTCCTTGACTGTGTTGATGAGGTCGGATGCTCAAAAGATAAAAGTGGTAAGGTAGAACCCAACTTTCATGTGAAACACTTATGGTTACAGTTGAACATTTGTTCCAGTTCTTTCTGTCTGCCGGCAAACTGTAAGCTCCATGAGAGCACAGCAGCGGCTGTCTGCTGAGATTCACTCCTGTCAGACATAAGGGCCAGCGGTCGCTCAGTTGTCTACTGAATTTTTGATGTTTAGGCCATGTAACCGTGATGAATTCACTGGAGCGTATTGAATGTGTTGAACATGGTATTAAAGAATGAAATACATTTCAGCAGGATAAAGTAGATTATTGGAAATGAACTTCAAAATCCTCAACTTTTGCCCCTATTTAAGTAAAAAAATCAGCTCCGTGGAAATAAAACTTGAGAGACTACAACAATGATCCAGAAGAAACTTGTTGAAGCATGGGAAAATGCTGTATTCATCATCAGTTTGCCAAAAGATGCATTTTGTCCTTAACTGTAGTATTCAGTGTTCACAAGATTTCATTATATCAAAGCCTGGTACTTGGGGATAAGCTTTAAATGCACTCTTCTGGAAAGCAAAGAAACAAACAAAAACAAATATAACCAGGCTTTTGTATATTTGATTACTTTTAAAAGCTAAGGGACTTTTTATGACTGTTGATTTGTTGAGTCTATGCTTTTTCTAGTCATATGCCTGTATATTCTTCCTTGGTAATATACTTTTTTTAATCTTCAAGGTATGGCCTCTCCGAAAGCACTCAGAGCCACTAAGAGTATAATGTTCTCTATATTTTTAATATATATTTATACCTATCTCTTTATGGTCAAATTCGCTAATTGTGTTTTGGTGAAAGTTTTTGCATACCCCACCACACCTGCTTTCCTGCTTTTCTTTGCCATTGTGGTGCCTTTAAATTTTAAACATTACTTTTTTAGATGTCATACATTTTTTCTTTGTTCCTTATTATTTCTAAATTTGCATCACATTCAGGGAACTGGAAAGATGCAAGATCCTTTGGATGAGCTGATACCAGATGTAATCTGAATTTAGTAAGCCTTGGCCTCAAAGATTCGTGTTGCTAATTGGTAAGACTGATCACATTCAATTAATTCTTATACCCATGGAGAAGCCATTCAATTCATTTGTCCATCTTCTGCGCCTTTGAAATTCAACTCAAAACTAGGTCACGAAGAAAAATAACTGCTAAAGATTCTCTGTGCTTTTAAGATCCACATTACACCATCTATGCAGACCTTTTAAAATCACACTCCTCTCACAAGCTTCCTTTCCCTGGGGAATCTTATATTAGTAGACTCAAGATTCAACCCCACTGAAATGAAATCAGAACATTAATTCAAGATTTAAAAGTGTTTGGAAGCTGTTTCTTCTTCACATATTTTTTCAAAAAGATGACACTGGGCAAATGTTAAAATCCCTTCAGTAATCAAGTTTTATTAAACTAGTATATTTATTAGAGAATAAGAAAAGAGATCATTTTATTTCCTTGGAAATAATTCCCAGAGTATATTTCTCTCTGGTCCTTTATTCATAGGACCCTCATTGATGTCTCTCTTTCGGCCATACCCCCCCCCCCCCCACCACACTCTTCTGAGCAATGCACCACCATTTTGGGATAGGTGTGGAACAAATAAGGTAAAATGCTGATTGACTGATTTGAGAGAGAGAGAGAGCACACATGAGTGGGAGGTCAGAGGTAGAGGGAGAGAGAGAATCTTAAGCAGACTTCAAACTGAGCATGGAACCTGATGCGGGGTTCCATCTCATGACTTTTGAGACAAAAGCAAGAATGGGAGACTTAACCAACTGAGCCATCCAGGCTCCCCAGTAAAACCCTGATTTAAAATGGTCAACCAGAAGATAAAGATCTCTCATCAACACACCGAACTAGAGTGGATCTCTAGTGCTCTAAGTTAGTCAGTCTACCTATAAGCCTCTGGCTTTGACATAACACTCACTAGCTTACAAAATGATTTCATAAAAATAAACATTCCAGTTCTTCCAACAGATAGGATAAATAGTATCCTCCATTTAACAAATCTAGCTCAATGAATCAACACATCCAGAGAGACTTAAGACTGATACTGGCCTTCTGAGTCTAAACCTCGAATTCATCATTGAATCATAGCAATTTTCAGGTATTCGGAGGAATGGAAAGTGCCCAGGAAAAACCTGAGTTCCTTTGTATGTAGTTAGGCAGAAGAGCAAATACACTGCAAATCAAAGGTACAAACCAGTGAGTTTCCTTTCTGGTTGAACCCACATCATCCACCAGGGAAAACTTTTCCTGTAGAGGGTAACTACTTCAACCTTTCGGAGCCCTTTATGGTCTCTCTTGCATAGTCTTCTTTATTTTCTGTTTTATAAAATTTTACAACTGTGAAAAGCATTCTGAGTTCACAAGCCCTACAAAAACAAACTGAGGGCAGGATCTGACCCAGGCACCGTAGCTGGCATTCCAGGGCACCAACCAATGACTGGGAATGCAGATCTCTGGGCAGTAACTGAAATTCCCTGGCTCTGAAATGTTTATCACATAAGTGAACATCCTTGGCTCACAGAAGAGATTTCACCTCTTTGCCTCTTTGACTCACCACAAGTTTAGGCTAAGTGATTCCCCCTGTCTTTAACTAACATGAAAAACAAAGCCATGTCTGACTTGCTCTATACACTAGATCTTTGGTGTTCCCAAATTTATGTGTAATGGTTTCTACTACTTAAAATTCTCATGGATTTTAAGTCTTTGACTTTTAAGTTGAGACCTTGAATCTTGTGTGTAGGAGCTGGTTATACAGGGAGAGAGAGAGAAAGAGAGAGAGAGAGGCCTGCCTGGCACTAGCTTCCTGCCCTCCTCCTCTGGTGTCAAGCCTACCCTCCAGTATGTGAACAGAGAGTTACTCTTTTGCAAGAGACGGGGGCAGAGTGGGGAATAGGGGGAACAGGACTTAAAATGGAGGCCAACTGCCTAAGAAACAGCAGATCTTCATCAACTTCATTAGTGTCTGAGACCTTTAATGAAATGAAATATAGAGTAAATTTAAAAATAATTGACAAAAAGATTTGTTACTTCTCCCATCAGAGCAAAAAATTTTGAGTGAGAGATACATCAGCTTTGAAAGAATTTCTTATTTTTTTCCCCAGTTAAACTTGATTGCGTGTTAATAGGCCATTTTAATACTCTCAGAGGTTAGGATTCATGCATTCCTTGTAAATGCGAAAGACCTACAATAGTTTATTTTGATGTCTCCCAAGGCATTCCCTTTCCACTTTGGAGCACACAGCCAAACTACAGTCAAAGACAGCCCAAAACTTATCTCTGTATGAATTCAGAACCTGGACTAAAGGAGTGAGATTCTTTTGTAAAATGAACATCTCGAGTGCCAAAGCCTTCCCAAGAGTATCCACACTCACAACTTTGTATTTATTTATTTATTGTAGTAGCTTTCTCCATCCTTAACTTACTTCTGGATATTTCAATGAAGAGTTAAGTAGACAGCCTTATCAATGGAGCTTTTGATATCAATTACTTAAAATTTCAAAGAATCAACAATCCTTATATTCAGTTTTTAGTCTATAAAATGAATTGAACTGGGCAGGCATAAAGCAGACCTGGCTCCTACCTATATGAGATTTGCTGTCTACCAGTAAAATAAGAAAAATACATGAATACTATATAAAAATAAATAATTAAGAGTTCAATGAATAGTTCAAGATGCGATTAACTGCAAATACACACTGTAAGTACTACAGAAAACTAGAAAAGAGATCATTTATTGATTCATCAATCATTTAATTGGTATTTATGTTGTGTCAGACATTATATCTCCTCTGTAGACTGTGCCTCGGAACTCAGACTTGTATACCCAATTTTTTATCTGAAATCTCCATATAAGGACATTATATGGACACATTTCAAACTTAACATGTCTTACAGTGAATTTAAATTCTCTCGCCAAATCTTCTCCTGCAGTCTTCCCCATCTGAAAGGCAACTCAGTCCTCTGGTGGTTAAGGCCAAAAAACAAACAAATCTAAACCCAAACCAAAATACCACATTCATCCCTGAGTCCTCACTCTTTCTGTTGAATTGGTAAACAAACCCTATTGGCCCTACTTTTGAAATGTATTTGACTCCAACCACATCTCACAACCTCAACGACTACCATTCAGGCCTCTGCTGGGATCACGTGATAGCTTCAGGATTAATGGTGACCCTGGTTCAACCCTGGACCCTCTGCAACCATAGATCCTGTCCCCCTCCCAATCAAGGCCATCTAGATGAACAGGCTTGCAGATCAGAGAGCACTTACAATCTACCAGACATGGATATAAGCTCTTTGTAAGTATTACTGAATTCTCACAAGAACTTTACACTGTACAGACTATTACTCTCTGTGTTTTATCAGTGGAGAAACAAAGTCACAGGGAGGGCAAGTCATTTGTCAAGATCACATAGCTGGCACGTCGGAAAGACAGGGCTCAAGTCCTGACATTCTGGCCCAGGTTCTTGGTTTCTGGGCTACCTCCCTCCATTGGCTTCCCTTCTCACTCTTGGGAAAGCTCCCTCCAAGTCTTCATGATGGGCTTCATGATCTGTCCCCCATTACCTCAACGGCTCACCTTCTACTACCTCTCTTTGGCTTGCTTGGCCCCACTGGCCTCTTCACTGTGCCCCAGACACCCTTAGTGTCTTCCCAGATTAGCAACTTCCATCCTGGCTCATCCTCTGCTTTAGACATTTTCCCGCAGACAGTGGCATGATTCACTTCCTTACCTACTTTGGGTCTTTCCCCAAATGTCACTTTTTTACTTATTGAATATCTCCCTTAACGAACATCTTAACCAATATATCTAGACGTGATCCTAAACACTTAACATATATTTTACTTCATTAAACCCTCAAACCAGCTCTGGGTTGATGGGAATGTTACCTCCATCTTACAGATGAGAAGAAGAGAAGTGTTAAATAATGTGGGGAAGCTCACATAGCTGCTAAGTGATGAAGCCAAGATTCCAACCTAGAGGCTCTGGCTCCCAAGTCTATACTCTCTCTCTCTCTCTCTCTCATCGTCCCTCCCTCTCCCCACCCACCTCTCACACACGTCACATGCAAACACACATGCAACGGTGTCTAACGGGTGACACAAAAATGAAAGAGAAAAAAAAATGAGTTTGTTCAGAAGCTTAGAGCCAGAGTAAGAAGATTATTAGCTTATCCGTATAAAGAAGGACAAGAGGTCAAGAGTGCAGATTATCAGTTTCCAGAGCCGTGGTTCTCTGGATGTCATCCATGGGGCTCCTCCATCAGAAGTGCTTGGAGGGGGCACCTGGGTGGCTCAGTGGGTTAAGCCTCTGCCTTTGGCCCCGGTCATGATCTCAGGGTTCTGGAATAAAGTCCTGCATAGGGCTCTCTGTTTGGTGGAAAGCCTGCTTCCTCCTCTCTCTGTCAAATAAAATAAATAAAATCTTAAAAAAAAAAAAAAAAAAAGGAGTGCTTGGAGGTGTTTGCTAAGAATGCAGATGTCCAGGCTGAATTCCACACCTTCGTATATAGAGTCTCTGGGTCCAGAAGCCCAAGTATTTGTTCACACATAAGAATTCCTAGGTGATTTTAAAGCACATTAAAGTTTTTGAACTGCTATCTTGGAATATAAGGAATAATTTCATTGATTCAAATTTGTATACTAAACATGACAATGCTAATACGGCATTTCCATAACAACAACATTTGGGAAATGTACTGTCAAGGTAAAATTTTGCAACTCAGGACAGGGATCTTTGGTGGGTTTGTTCATGGGTGGATTCCAAATGCCTAGAACCGTGGCTGGCACATAGTGGGTCATCAATTAATAGCTGTTGAATGCATGAATTTAGAGAGGCCCAGAGGAAACTCTTAGGATGCACAATGATTCCGTATGAGCAGTCGGAGATTTCCATCAGACTTCTCATAAAAATTCAGTTATGTCCTTATTTCCTTAGAGATATGAACAGAGTGGAAATTATACTGCCTTTTGTAATCCTTGATCTAAGTGTGACTTGAGGGTGTAGCATTTAGTAGCTGTGTGATGTGAATAAGATATTCAATCTTTCTGAAGCCGTTTCCTTCACCAGTAAATTGATCCTCATTCTATTTAATGTCCATAAACTTATTATATAAATTAAAGAGATCTTTGAAAAAATAAGGCATTGTTATTTGTATTTATTTTTTTAGTATTCTGTCACTCAGAGAGGCACAGCCCAAATCAAATGACTTTCATTTAAAAACTTTTAGTGTAACAGGTACTTTCCATTCATTATTTACTACATCCTGGATAGCTAAATGCTGAAATCTAAGAGGAAAAAGTCGATTGTGCTGAAACCATGCAACATCTCCCCAATTTTTGAAACATTAGCACACCACCTCCATCCAAACATGCGATTCCAGTGACTAAGCAGATCTCTCCCTGAACCTCAAGAAAAGACGCTACCCTCTACTTTTTTCTTGCTGATAAAATAGGTGCACAAAGAGGGAGTAATATTGTCTTGTATAAGCAAAGCACAGACAGAAATGTTAATGTTATTTGACAAATGACAAGAGACAGCCTTCTGATTTAAACACCATGCATTCCGCAAAATTCTCAAAAAACTTTATTCTGATTTTTGCCTAACTTAAGCATTTTTAAAGGCATTCCCATTGCCGGGTCAGAGATGAAAGTTCCAAATACCTGGAAGTTAAGCCATTTAGCTCATGACACCTATACAACTGGATTGGTTACATGTAATCGAAAACTATGCTTGGGGCTCTTCTTTCAAATTAGAGACACAAAATACAATCCACTGAGACCAAACTCCCCAAGTTTTCTTTTTTTCTCTGCACAGAAGCAAATAACAGCACATAGAATGTGAGGCAGAAGAGAATTTCTAACAGACCAATAAATTGCACATTTCGTGACAGATCTAAGAGAAGGCTAATCAGCTCTGAGTGATGGAAGTAGTTTTAAAGATTTCCCCCACATTGTAAAGCACAGTAGTAAACTCTAGGTCCCACATTCCTTTATCTCAAGCTGAACACCCCAAACCCTAAATTGCAACCTCATCTCTATAATAACAGTTCCATCCACGAAGGCTGCTTCGCCACAAATACCATACCATGATGATGAGGGTTCTGGGTCTACTCATTTCATCGTCACTTTCCAGAGGCAAAATTTCGTGGGATGGTTCCTCTTGGCGTCGTCTACAAATGTGTGGACAGCTCCTCTGGACCACAGAACGAAAAGCTTGAAGCAGAACAATGCTGGCAGAGCAGCCCATTGCTGCATCTTGGAGCCACAAAATAACTTCTATGTTGATGCTATGTTTGAGAAACAGTGGCTCCTTGTGCCTGAAAACAGCCTACATTGCAGCTGCAGCCAGCTCACTCTCCAATCACTTCCTTGAGCTCTGATCATCTGATCACCGCCAAATAGCTTGGATGCAGAGATGGGAAAGATTTGATCCACTGAAACTGAACACGCTCAGGAATATTAGAGCATTTCGCCCGGAGAGTTATTTCTCAATTCATTTCAAGAACATGTTTCCTGTTCATTACAATGATTCTCTCCGATTCCAGTTTCAGAGGTCTGAATAAATATATCTTTTTCCCTCAGACACTCAAACAAATCACTCTTTTTCAGACTAAGCAACTGAAAATCTAACTCCACATTGACAATTTCCCAAGGCAAATGGGGGGTCCCATAAAGACTGAAAAGGATTGTTTTCTTTTTAAGTGTAAGCACTTCTGCAAGGAAATTTTGTTAGACACCTCACAAAGTGATGGGGGTTTGACTTTTCATAGCTCCTAAGTTCCAGAAATGAAATTGGCTCATCCGAGATGCCGAGCCCGCCGAATCAGAATGACTTACCAAAAGCATGCACACATTAACCAAGCCCACGTGAGTGACACCAGAGTTACCCCTGTGAGTCCCTTTCAATAGTATGGTTGTTCTGTTCCCACACATGCAGTTCTGCAGCCTAATACATTTTTATATTTACATAGGCGGTTTGTGGGGCTGAAAATATCTTTATCACTGAAGTCACTTGGTGAGTTCTGCCAAGCTGACCTCTGAGAAAAGGCAGTTGTAAAGCATTTTCACATCCTATCAGTAAGAATTCAAGGCTTCAGGAAGGACTTTGAGGTCTTCGGTAGTTAAGAGTCTAGTATTCCCTGACTCCTGGGAGACTAGTCACTTAGGAGGGAACCAGAGAGATGCTTAGAAATCACGTGACCTGCTTGGAATGGCTTCAAGATCTAATGGTATACTGTAAGAGAATAGGACAACAGGGGATGCTTGCACTAAAAATATCTCACAGCAAATGGATTTTGCTTACAAATGAGGAAAGTAAGAAATCCCCAGTAGGATTTTCAATGTCGGGATCTTTCTGTCAAGCTAATCCTTCCAGTGTAACTCTCAGGGATTCAAAGTAGAAATGTTTTCTTTGGTTTCTGCGCTCTTCAGTGCAAAGGGTATTTTGCAGGAAGTTTGCAGTAGGTTTGTTTTGCTATGAGGCGTGGCCATCCAGCTCCAGCAAAGTCGTTCTCACAGAAGCGTCTTGCATGATGCTCAATTAGGCATTAATTGCTCAGTAATCTGTCACAACACAGCATTATTTAATTGGTATGTTTGCCAGAGAAGTAAAACATTTTTTTTTCTTTTAAGAGGTACTGGCTGCCAGTAGTTTTTCATCTCCCTCTGTTTTGAGCAAACATATTTTAGTGCTGCTGGAAAAAGAAGAAAAAAATGCTAATGTTGCTGGCAAGTCCCCTAACCCCTCTGGACCTTTGTCAGAGTGCCCGGGTGCTAATCTAAACCATTGCTACTCCAAACAACTGGGACATTTATTGGAGAGAGGCTACAGTGTAGCCTGTCTGGCTTGTGTGCCCTGAAAAAAAAAAAAAATATATATATATATATATATATATATAGTGTCCACCAGAGACAAAGCAGGAAGTGGGCTTCCATGATTATGAAATGATTATGATTTTTTTTTCTTTCAAAGATTTTATTTATTCATTTGACAGAAAGAGACACAGTGAGAGTAGGAACACAAGCAGGGGGAATGAGAGAGGGAGAAGCAGGCTTCCCGCCAAGCAGAGAGCCTGATGCAGGGCTTGATCCCAGGACCCTGGGATCATGACCTGAACCAAAGGCAGATTCTTAAGGACAGAGCCACCCAGGTGCCTCAAAAGTGTCTTTTCCAATATGATACAGTTGCTTCTCCAGGTTCCTAGTGTGCTTGCGCCACCACTACCACACCCATGCCATGGGACTTTCCAGTTGTTCCCTTAGGGTCTGGTCATCTGCTCAGGAACGAGCAGGTTGGATGCAGCAAGGTACTGACTGTAGATCCTTAAACATTCCACTAGCTTTAATCTGCAGTGGGAAAGAGATCCTCTGCTGGACACCATAGGCTTGGAGGGGACAGGAAAGTCCACATCCCAGACTTCTATCCAGGCTCCTCTCTCTCAATCTGGCTCTACTCGGGGGTGGCTTTTGGAGTCAGATGTTTTGGCAGATGCTGAAGTCTTTGGGGAAAACAAAGGAGATGCTTTCTAGCTATTAGAGTCCTGTTTTCATCGATCCCCTTGTTGCCTCTGAGGGATTCACCCCTATTATTGATGGACTGCTGTGGGGCTTTCAATCTTCTGTCTCGCTTTTTCTTTCAATTTCCATCATCAGGGAAAGGCAGCCTCCAAAAATTAGTTTCTTGGGAATTCAGTGCATACTATAGTTACCCAATGGGCAAGGGACCATCAGGACAAAAGACAAGGAATAGCAGACATATAAGCCCAACTTTTCTTATGAAATATTTTAAATGTGTAACAAAGTTGCCAGAAAGGGGTTGAATTCTGAGTTCTAAGTTTTGCATAGTAAATTAAGTTGGGGATGGGGTGGGTCAGGAAGAGATAAAAATGAACCTGAAGACTGGACTCCTAGCCTCTCATATTTGGCATTCATGTTTATACACAGGAAATATATATTTTTAGAGATTTATTTGCTTGAGAGAGAGAACACACATCCATGACTGTGAGTCAGGGGAGGGGCAGAGCGGAAGGGACAAGCAGACTCTGTGCTGAATGGGGAGACCAGAGAAAGGCTCCATCTCATGACCCTTAGGTCATGACCTGTGCCAAAATCAAGAGTCTGACATTTAACCGACTAAGTCA
The DNA here is from genome assembly GCF_011764305.1 of Mustela putorius furo. Taxonomy (NCBI): domain Eukaryota; kingdom Metazoa; phylum Chordata; class Mammalia; order Carnivora; family Mustelidae; genus Mustela; species Mustela putorius. The sequence continues at coordinate 28,051,901 of NW_025421341.1, forward strand.
CCCAGGCACCCCTTTACACAGGAAGTATTTTAAAACAAGGTGAAACTGAAAAAATAAATTAAATAAATTTTTAAAATTATCTACAAAAAATAAGTAAAATTCTAAGTTAAAAAATAAATAAAAACAAGGTGGAAATCCTTTACAGATGTCTGCTATTTTCATTTGAAGTATTAATAAGACAAATCATTAATTTGGCTCTCAAGCATCAAATGTGCATAGCCTCCCTAGTAGATAACTTTTAGAGACTCTCTTTGGGTTCGTCTACCTCCTTCTCCTAACTGGGTTTTATTTTATGATTTACCAAGATGTTTATTAAATATAAAATGTGGAAAGCAAGATTTTTTAACTTACTGTCATGAATAAGGACATAATGTCACTAACATCTGTAAGACTGAATTTTCCAAATAAGTGGTGGGAACTAGATTTCACACACACATAAAACATCATATATGTGTGTGTGTGTGTATACACATATGTTATTTTATAAATGTGTTCATTTATTCAGCACTCATGAAATATTAAAAGCGTGTACAGTGAAAAGCTTTCTTGCTTCAAAGCAGAGATGATAGCTTATCTATGAAATAGCCTTAGTGTAGACAGAAAGTAGAAGGGAGTGGGGGTGATTATTGATAAGGTTACACTTATACTTATTGATAAGATTATGATTACACTTACACTTATGGATAGAAAGTTAACTGTAGGAAGACAAAGTAAGCAGCTTTGGAGAGTAAAGGATGTGTGTGTGTGTGTGTGTGTGTGTGTGTGTGTGAGAGAGAGAGAGAGAGAGAGAGAGGGAGAGAGAGAGAGAAGAGAAGAGAGAACCAAAAGGAAGAATGAATGAAGGAGCAGAAGTGAAAACATTTCCAGAGTATCCCTGAACACTAGGGTCACTCTTACTCTTCTCTGCGACAACTAATCACCCAGCCATACATCTCTTTTTAAAAAGTCCTGACAAATGAATTCTATTTTTAGAGCTGTTTTAGAAAATCTTTTGGACCAAGAATCATCTGATTCTAGATGTTGATATTTCTGCTGTTGGAAGAAAACATTCAAAGATCTTTTGACAACAAGAAAGGAAAATCCATATTTAATTTAAATAAATGATGCCTATTAAGAGTGTTGGACTGTCTCAGCTTCATTAAATTATGCAAGAGCTATATGTCTAAATGTAGGTTGAGATGTAGGCCAGGTTGGACTGGAGTGTGCTTAGAAACCGTGGAGGTGAAGTGACACCCTCTCCCACCCAAAATGTGCCCTGAGGCCTCTGAGTCTGCTCTGGCTCAGTGATAGATCTATTTGGAGGGAGTGAAGTTTTCTGTCATTTTCCTGTGTCAAGCTCACTGACAGCTCTTGCTGATAATAATATGTTGTCTTATAAAAACAAACAGAAGCTCAGATGAAAATACTTCAGCAGAGAAGTGAAGATTAACTTCCCTGCTGCTTCTTGGATACCCCTGATGCTGCCCAGCTTCATGTTTAAGCTATTATGAGCTGCTGGTCACTATTTATAGAGGAGAATAGGGCCGTGACTAGATCTCACTTATGAACAGAAATGTATGGTTGGAATTTTGAGAGTAGAAGACCTTGTCTACAAAAATTACATTCCAACAATCACATCTCAAGTGAATTGTCAACCCCCCAGAGATAGGTTCTCAACTCCCCACCCCAGGTTAAATTAAACCTACCTTTCTGCCTGCATCCAAACAAAAAGGTTCTGAAGCCACTTAGGACCTGCTTCTCATTTCACCTGCATGTCCCAGGCCGGTAGAACATGGTTTCCACCATATTTGGAGTATAGGCGTATAGGAAGAGTCTGAATGAAGTATGACCTTCTTCCCCAGGTCCAAATGACATGACATAACAAGGCAATATACGAGGGAACATATTGATTACAAGAGCAAGAAAAGGGTGAAGCTCTGGGACATTTTGAGTAGAAGAGAGTTTTCTGGAAGTATTTCTGAAAGACTGCAAGTGAATGTCTGGGTGATGAACATCAGGGAGGGTATGTGCTATGGTGAGTGCTGGGGCCAATGCTCCACCAGGTGTAAGCTGTGTGACCTTGAGAAAGCTGCTTAACCTCTCTGAGTCTCAATAGTATTCCCTATAAAATCGAGCTAATTCTATATGCGTACACTTAACTGAGAAGATCAATACAGAGCCTGACCCATAGTAATCATTAAGGGGACAGGTGTGATGCTGCCTCCCCTAATGGTAACAGCAGAGGCTGGTCTTCTCCCTCTCAGCCTCTAGGCTCAGCTTACACATGACAGTGCCTTGGAGAAGCCTCCCCTGACAGGCTTTACCTGAAAGCCCTGAACCTCAATCCTTATCACTGCGTCCTGTGGGTTTTCCCCCTAACACACAAGCCAACATTAAATTCTGACTGGTTTATTTTTAAAAATATTTATTTATTATTTGAGAGAGGGAGAAAGAATGTGAGCAGGGAGAAGGGCTGAGGGAGAGAAGCAGGCTACCCACTGAGTAGGGAGCCCAACATGGGGCTTGATCCTATGACCCTAAGATCATGAGCTTTGCTGAAACCAAGAGTCAGATGCTTAACCAACTGACCCCCCAGGTGCCCCCTGATGGGTTTAATTTTTAAGCGATGTCTGTCCTTCTCTGTAAGAGCTGGGGCTATACATACTTGGTTCACTTTATGTCTGGTGCTTACCATGAAGTCTATAATGATGATGATGATGATACTAATAATAAAGCAAGCCCTTCTATAGTACTTATTATATGCCAGGAAATTTACATGTATTGTTTTATTTACACCTCACTCTACAAGGTAGTGCTTTGATCATCTGCATTTTACGGCTAAGGAAACTGAGGCACAGGTAAGTTAAGTGACTTGCTCAGAGAATCATACTACGTGGCAGAACTAGAATTTGAATTTAGCCAGTCTGGCTACAGAGTCCGAATTTTTTTTTTTGAAAAAAAATTTTTTTTTAAGTAGACTGTTATTTATTTATTTATATTTAATTTTTTTTCATATAGTAAAAAAAATTTTATTTTTTTGTGTTATGTTAGTTACTATAAAATACATCATTAGTTTTTGATGCAGTGTTCAAGATTCATTGTTTATGTACAACACCCAGTGCTCCAGGGAACACGTGTCTCCTTAATACCCACCACCAGGCGTACCCATCCCCTCACCCTCCTCCCCTCTAAAACCCTCAGATTGTTACTCAGAGTCTACAGTCTCTCATGGTTTGTCGCCAAAAGATTTTATTAATTTATGAGAGAGAGAGAGAGAGAGCGCGTGTGTGCACACATGAGTGTGGGGGAGGGGCAGAGGGCGAGGAAGAAGCTGACCCCTGCTGAGCAGGGAGGCTGATGTGGGGCTCAATCCCAGGACCCTGGGATCAGACCTGAGCTGAAGGAAGATGCTTCAACCAACTGAGCCACCCACGTGCTCCTCCAGAGTCTGAATTTTTAACCAGTCCAAATGTCCCACTTACGCCAAGTAAGCCTTGTGTCTTCCAAAGGTGGAAAATAACCAGAAAAAACTTCAGCACGTGGCAGGGTGTAGTGAGGTAACCTTAGAAAATCCCCTTTGAGGGTTGGTATGTTTCTCATAGGAAAATCTGTAATGTTTCCTTGCATGAGACTTTCAGAAAGTAGCTCGCAGTCTTAGAAGACTGTTTGGGGGTGGTCCTTTAAATTGTATTTTGATGGGAATTTAAAACATTTATAAATGTAATGAATTTGGTAAGAAAAGAATTTAAAAACTTTTGTTGTGTGAAGTGTTCATTGGCACTCATCTATTCAAATTGGCTATAAAAACCTACAGTGGTGATATGGAAACGTGATTGGGCCCCTTTGTAATGTCTTCATGTATCATCTATCCTTACCTGATGTAAGATGTTGGTTAGCAGCGAAATGTGCATCCCTGCCCAGAAAAGGGGTTTCTTTACATCCAGCAAGAATGGAGCCATCATCCCAGGATGTCCTTTGTGCCTGGACATGTCAAAGAGGAAGGTGGCTGCCACTCATTCTCGAGTCTGCTGGAGGCTGACAGTCTGGACACGTCACTGTGGCACTGGGAACCGGCCACCAGCAGGTCTGGGCTAGTGTGAGCATCATGGGGGTGGGGAGGGTGGTGACTAGCAAGCTGGTCGGACTGCAGCTACCTCAAGAGCTTTGTCAAACCTTCCCCACCACCAGAGGTCATCTCTGCAGACTCATGGAAAGAGTGGTGGCTAAGACAAGGGGTAGAAAGCCCCATGCGCTCCTTAGGTGGTAACGCATCTTTTTCCACCGGAACTCGGTGATTTGCGGAAGGAATGAATCAGTCAACATGTGATAAAAATCAGCTCCCCCTCTAATTCCTCCTGCCCACTATCATGATCATCATCAAGTCTGAATCTTATTGGGCTTCTCTGTAAATTTCCCAGAGGCTCACAAATTGTTCCCAAGCGAAAGTGACCCTAAAGGAGAAGAGCCCCCACAGATTAAAGGCAACTGCAGATGTACTCCCCTCAGACTGAGGAAAACCTGGTCAGCAGGCTTGGCCGTTTTCCAGGGTAGGGATTAGTGAGAATCTTTTTCCTTGCATCATTTCCAGATGGGTAAGCCCTCTCAGGCATAGAAACTCCAATGGTAAGGAGAGCGTTTATCAGTGCTTTCTTAGCTAAGAAAATTGCAAACACAACCCAGTGATGGGATCCTCCTTAAGGCCTTTATCAGCTTGTGTCTCTGCCTCTCCTGGTGCCTCTTTTCAAATCTATGTTGATAGTGACCCTTGCCCTCTTTTCCCCATATCCGTGATTTCAGAAGGGCTCACTTCTCGCAGTGTCTTGTTCTTCACTCTCACTTAATGAGAGCGCCCCCTCTTCACAGAAGGCATCTTTCCCACATGATGACGTCTATTGAGTTGTACAATTAATCACTTTGGAAACAAGTGCACTGTTCCTCCATTTCTAAAATCCAGGAGCTACTGCCAAGTTCCCCTTTATCCTCCTGTTCCTACCTTGGGCACTGGCGCAGCTCAAAGCAGACGAGTTTTGCTGGTGCATTAGAGGCATCAGGAAATGATCCTTCGGTGCTCTCTAAGGCAGCTTCCCCATCAACAGCATTCTGCAGCCCGCGAGGAGAGTTTAAATGTTCCATTAATGTTATAGCTCACATTTCTCGGGATTTAAGTTTGATTGAACTCTTCTAGGGTCAGAATAAACTGTTCATATCCTTAATAGAAGGCAGTGTAGGGCAGCAGGTAGGCAAAGGCTTAGGAAGCAGTCGGCCAATTTCAAATCCCTGTTGAGCCACTTAGGACCTTTGTGACTCTAAGCAAAATGTGAAGCCTCAGTTTTCTCTTCTGTTAAATGGATGAGTATTCATGAGGATCTAATGTCTGTGTCAGTGCTTGTCACAGTAAGAGACCCATGGAAGTCTTCAGTGTACATCAGTTAGTTACATTAGAAAAAAAAATTTCAGATATTGCTTGCTTTTTCCCCTACCCTTTCCACAAATTGTATTTTTAAAAAAGTCTCCTGACTCCTTCTTGCTCAGGGACACACAATGTTCCCTGCACGATGGAGCAACCGGGGGTGGTGCGTATGTCTCCACTGTGCTTTGAAGTGAGCTCTCATGATAATGGGAGACAATTCCCATAATCCCTTCTCAGTCCCCTTCATTGAATAAACAAATTTGAAATAATATAATAATACCTCTCTTACTCGGAGACCATTCATTTTACAATCTCAACTATTCTGATCACAACCAAGTCCTGAGAAGCAACAACAACAACAACAAAAATTTTTTCAGGGCCAGGAAGAGAGGCACCCAATTCATGAGTCTCTGAAGCTTCAGGGTGCAGCCTGCAGAAGGAGTCTTCATACATTCACCATTTACAGCCACCTTATGCAGGACTCTAAAGAGCTCTCTGAATGAAGCTTGCAGTGGCCTTTGACCAGAAGCAGTATAATTCTGACCTGCCCTAGTCCAGAGGGAATAGGGAATAGCCACTTAGAACTGGAAGGATGTGCCTGCTGAAGTCAGGAGTATAGACAGTTGTCTGACTTCTTCAAAGGACTGTGGTGGGCCCAGCCATTAAACCAGCCCACCAAGACTCAGCCACCAGATGGGATGGGGGCTTGTGTTGGGGGAGAGGAATGAGGGTGTATTATTCTAGTCTGGTTTCTAGAAGGTTGGAGCAATAACCATGAACGTTGGAGCTGAGGAGAATGGAGTCTGAATTCTGAGTCTTATTTTTCTCAATTGTCTAGTGGAATTAGGATGACCTCTTTTGCAGAGTTATTGTAACAAAATACACTATGCATAAAATATTGGCTGGGTGCTTGGGTGGCTCTGTTGGTTAGGTGTTTGCCTTCGACTCAGGTCACGATCCCAGAGTTTGGGCTCCCTGCTCAGTGGGGGAAACTGCTTCTCCCTCAGCCTGCTATTCCCCTGCTTGTGCTCTCTCACTCTCTGTCAAATAAATAAATGAACAAATATATCTTAAAAAAATAAAATAAAATATTGGCATAAATGGCATTTAGTTATTCCTTTGCCACTATTATTAATGAAACTAATATAAATGTCATTGTCCTAAGAAGGCGCCAATGAGGGTGAGTAATAGTCACACAAATCAAGGTTTGAGGCTAATACAGTCACATGTAAACAGTAACTCAAACAAAGAAGACATCCTTGGCACTAGATTGAAATGTCAAGGTCAAGAGCTGTGTGAGGCAGGAAGTATCACTGTTTCTTCTTCACCAGCCCATGAGTCCAGGGTACGTGGTCAGGCCAGATTAATTTAGGTTATGAGCCCTGCCACAAAAGAAAGGGACACATGAAAGACAGTCTGACAAAAATAAAAAGAAGAAATCAATATCCACAATATCTGGGGCAAATGATGTTGGGGGCTCTAACACCATAAAGGATGTAATTTGCATGGTGTTCAAGCTCTGACAATAATGAGTGATCCCAGCAAGTCTGCTGATGCATCAGAGAAAGTCAAATGATGCCCAGTGACCACAGTTTCGGATGGAAGAGGAAGCTAAGAAACATGCTACATTCATTTCCACTGACCACTTCCAATTTTTTGAAAGTTTATGATTAAATGGGGGTAAATTTGGTTATCTTCACAAGTTGACTATGTAAAAAATATTCTCAGCAGAGGCTGAATAAATGAGCCGTTAACTGTACGTTCAGTACTTGTTCCATTTTGTTTTCTATGTTCATTTTTCCCCCCTTTGAATTGTGACAGGAATTAGCCGCCCACATCCTAAACATTCCAAGTTAAATCTAGTTTACAATAATCACGAACTGCTTTCCAAACATGAAAATGGCAGTGTTTTAAGTCATTTGCAAATGTGCCTCCCAAATCATTAAAGATGAAAAGGGTGCTGTCAACCTGAGCTAATCTCCGCTCCGCATTTTTCACCAGGACTCTGGGGAAAGGCATTTTAGGATCCCTACAACCGCACCCAGGCTCAGTGTTTTCCAAGAAACAAGGACAAAGCAAGATTTAAAGCCAGCAGGAGTAGGAAGGGCAGGGCTGTAGTCAAAGGATTAGCTTGATAAGATAATGTCCAGCTTCTCTTTAAACCCTAAATGGCACCATATGGATTCTTCAAGTCTGTGTTCCCATTACCTCCGGTTTCTGCTCCCGACAAATGAGGCTATAGCAGTTCTGCTAGAGGACCTTTATACCCTGCATTCTAGCCTGATATTGATGGGAAAAACAGTGGTTGGAGTTGGTCTGATCTGACCCGAATTACAACTTCAGACAAGTCTTGTCACCTCTCTTAACTCTGGATCTGTGTGTGCCTGTCCATAAAATTCAAGAGTTAGGACAGACCGTCCCAGGCTCCTTCTAGGTCTAGGTCTAATGGCTTCATCTAACCACAAGATTTGGAGAGAAGACTACCAACTGATGTCTGGACTTTGGAATGAAGAGGCGGATAGGAAGGGTTGTTGCTGGTATATACCACATTCACCCCTCTCACCACTTTTTATTTTTTTTAAGGCAATACTGCACATCATAAGCAGTGATGAAAAAGAGTTAGAAACACTCTGACGAGTTAGAAGGGCAAGGGAAATATTGGAAATGAGGCAGGAGGAAAGAGGTCCAACCAAACTCATTTCCTTTTCTTGGAGTTGAAGTCATTGCCAAAGAAGCCAGGAGGACGTCATCCCGCAGCCTCCCTGCCCTGATCCAACCAACTGACAGCATCATCACGGCAGTGAGCTCTCATGGGTACAACGCAGAGCTCTACGGAGTAGGAGCAGATTGCTGGGATGGTAACCATAGGACTCATAGGTGGTTCTTTGGAGATGTGATCATTTTGTGTAACAGACCTTAATTTGTCATTACCTGGATTTGTGACCCTAAGCAAATGACCTTTCGAGCTTTGTTTCCATTTCAGGGAAAAGGGGATGCTAAATTTTATGCGTACCTTATATAATGATGGAATAAATGAGATAATCTGAATGAAGCACTTAACCTTGTGCCTGGGCCATACAAATAGCAAAGCTCTACTGTTTGTGAATTCAACTCGGGAACTTCCATAGTTGACAGTTTATATGTCAAGTGACCAAAAAGTGCCTTTCACTGCTGGGTGGCGTTAGTGTCCTGGCAAGGCAGAAAACCTCCTGTAGAAAAAGAAATCTCTGAGCTCCCAGCATTTGAGAACAGAAGAATGCAAGACAGAATACAGGATATTCATGTTTACCCTTCAGGCAAAGTATTGTCATCCTGTTTTCTATTCCAGAGCAGAAAGGAACAAGAGGGGGACTCACATTTCATAATGAAAGGAACTGAATTTCGACTACAGAATGTGACCCTCCCTCCCCTTAGCCCACTCTGACCCCCACACAACAAGAAAAACAAAGCCCTGCCCTGCACTGAGGGATAGGCTACAAATGCTCCACCCAGCCTGTGACCATCTTCCCACCAGTCCAGACTAGACAGTCCTTATTGGAGCAAGAAGTAAAGTAGCCCAGCTCCGGTGGCCAAGCCTCCGGCGGGCAAAGGCGTGGTCTGAATGGTGATTTTCCTTAGGGAGGCTGGATTATGGCTGAGATCCTCAGCCAACGTGTTGGTGTTGCGTGGTGTTTAAGAGCTTTGAAAAGCTCTTGCACCTGGCCATACACGAAATTTCTCAAATTCAACCTCACGTGCCCTTAGAGCTTTAGAAATACATGTGTGGTCAGGATAAAATTCTATTACACTCCTCAAAGGGAATGCAAAATATCCTAATGCAATCTTAATAAAGGTCTAACTCCTACCCGACAGGGGGATGAAGAGAAGGAATTTCCTATGAATATACTTTGACTTTTAAAGCACAGCTTATTACTACACATCTACGAATAAAGGTACTGACATTTCAGATCAGTTTGTAATTCATTGACTGTATAAAATTTATTTTTAAGAGTTATCAGTTTATATTATGACCACCTTCGTAGGAGCTCATGGTGACAAAAGATAGAAAATCAAGTTTAACTTGGTCATCAGAGGCAGTACATGTAATGTACTAGTTTAGTAGGACTAGGGAAAACTTCAGCCTTGTTATGAGCCAGGTCTGCCTCTCACTAGCTTGATAAACTTCAGCAACTTATAAAATCCCCGATTTCAAACCTACCACAAAGGACTGTTGTCAGAATTAAGAGAGGCAATACACATAAAAGTATATATGCACTACTAGGTATTTACCTCAAGAATATAAAAATACGAATTCAAAGAGATACATGCCCCCTGAAGTTTCTAGCAGCATTATCAATGATAGCCAAAGTATGGAAGCATCCCAAATATCCACTAACGGATGAATGGACAAAGAAGATGCAGTGTGTATATGCAATGGAATACTATGCAGCCATAAAAAAGAATGAATTCTAGCCATTTACAACATGGATGGAACAAGAGAATATCATGTTGAGCGGAATAAGTCAAAGAAAGAAAAATACTGTATGATTTCACTCATATGTGGAATTTCGGAAGCAAAGTAAAGGTGGACGAGAGAGAGAGAGGGGCAAACCAAGACATGAGACTCTTAACTATAGAGAACAAACTGCTGGTCACCAGAGAGGAGGTGGGTGGGGGAGGGGGGAATTAGGGGATGGGAATGAAGGAGGACACTTGTCGTGATGAGCATGGGGTGATGTAGGCAAGTGCTGGATGACTATATTGTGCACCTGAAATTAATATTGCACTGTGTGTTGGCTCGCTGGAATTTCAATAAAAACGTAAAAAGAAAAGTATATACCTGGTATGCCAACAGCTACTCTGGAACACTGCGGCAAGGTGAGATCACCTGGTACTGATGTAAAGCCATGGTTTCAGATTACTACTATTTCTGTTTAAAGGCTGACCGACACACTTTGACAAACTCTGGACAAGACGGTGTGCAATCAGGGGAGACTGCTGGCACGCGACTTTCAGTTATGAGAGGGAAACGGATATTGATACATGGATGAGGAACGCGACATAAACTGTGTGACGTTCAGACAATTCTTTGTTTGCAAGATGTGAAAAGTCATGGTGGCTGCATTTTTTACCTTTTTTTTTTTTTTTTGGAGATAAAGGTGTTGCCATCAGATTGAAGGTGTTTATTTATTTATTTATTTATTTATTTATTAAAAAGATTTTATTTATATATTTGACAGAGAGAGAGATCACAAGTAGGCAGAGGCAGGCAGAGAGAGAGAGAGCGAAGCAGGCTCCCCGTCAAGCAGAGAGCCCGATGTCGGGCTCCATCCCAGGACCCTGAGATCACGACCTGAGCTGAAGGCAGAGGCTTAACCCACTGAGCCACCCAGGCGCCCCAGATTGAAGGTTTTTAAATAGGTATTGCTTACACTCTTGGCTATAAACTTGTTTTAGCATGAAAAGGACACCACTGATTGTTCATACTTCAAGTTTTACAAAAACCGAGTCTATTGATACCAGATGAACTTGTACATGGCACAGCTGTTCTCAGGCATTTTAGACCGTTATGAAATCGATACCATTTTCTTCTTTGGAATCAATTGTGGCATAACTTGAATCAACTGGTAAGTTGTCCAAAATACATGGCTAGGCCATAACTTGGCTTAACCATTTCTTGTTTTTAATAAAAATCTTGTTCAAGTCTTTTGCACTAAGCTTCCCACATCTTCCATTCCTAAAAATAAATTTCTCTTATGTCTCCTAGCCACTCGAGCAAGCACCTCACCTCTCTCTATTACAGCCCTCTATGGAGAAAGCTCCCCTTCTAGCTGGTATCTCCAATTGGGCACCCTGGGGCCTGGTGGCCACTGCGAGTGGGGACGGGAGTGAGAGATGATAAGCTACAGAATATTAGAAATATCAAAACTAAATAGCAGAACTAATTTAGCCGTAGAAATGAACCTTAAGGCCGAGGCATCCATTAAAACTTCAAAGGGACTAGTAGTACCCATGGATCCAAACACAGTGATTTCCATGCTGGCGTTGTAAGGTTTGATACTTGTGACCCAGTCTTGGCTCAGACACTTATCAGCTATGTGACAGTGGGGGAGAGACTTAACTTCTCTGTGTCTCATCTGTCAGCTGAGGACAGTAAGTGCAGTAATAGTTAGGCTGATCATATAATTGTCCTAACCAGAACCCTCTGAAGGTGAGAGAGGGTGCTACCAAGAATTACGGTAAGACAGCAGGCAAAAATAGGAGCCATGCACAGACAATACTGGTGCAGGGTGACTTCGGTAATACTTTCTAATGTCTATGTTTGCTGTAAAACTCAAATAAGCCAATCCATGTGAAATTAATTAGCCAAAATTTGGGCATAATAGTGTCCGTAAGTGTTAGCAGCGTAAGTGGGGCCACTAGTCAAGGGGTCCAATCTGAACAATGCAAAAGTAAAAAACTCTGAACAGCTTTCAAACTTGGCTCTGCATGAAGGCTGGCTGGCTTGTGGGCAGATCACATTTCAGGATGGGAGGGATGCATGCCACCGACATGAGCGGAGGTATTGAGGTGACTCTCCAGGATAGGTGGGGAGGGGCAGAAGCGGGCAGAAGCAGATGGAGATCAGGCTGCGCTCCTGTAGAGAAGCTGGAGAGACGGACAGGAATAGGATCTGAAGCTTCACCAGCCACACTGACTTCAGATGAGGGGCAGATGGAAAGCAAAGGGGAGTTCCCTCCCCATGTTCATGTGGCTTCCCACGACCTTGGTTTGCTCTATACCCGAGATCCCTAAATCCTCACTTCCAGCTTAAAATCTACTCCAACCCCAAAAGCCTATGCTCACATTCTCTCTAGAGAGTCTGCTCCCCTCTAGATAATCTGCTCCCCACTAATGCCACACTGCCCTTGGAGCTTCGTTTCTGAACCAGCTTTGCCATGCTACTCCCCCTTTGCTTTTAGTTGCCCATTTTCCCCCTCCAACACTGGGGTGGTCTCTGTTGCCTCCCTTTTCGTTACCATCCACCTGTGATGGGCAACAATGCACATGCACACACACACACACACCTGCTGATGGCGGTCGTGAGTCAGAGAGGCGCCGGTGCTGAGAACACTTGTGTGACCTGGGGCTTGATGTCCTAAGAAGCTAATCTCATGAACAGAGAGCCCAAGATGTAAAGTCCAGAGCTGCTCGCAAGCCAGGGAAAGCCAGAGAGAGAGAGAGAGAGAGTCGTTTCCTGACATGCAATGTGGTCCCTAGCCACAGAGGGGATGTTGGATCTGAAGACAGATCCCCAGAGGGAAGACGGGTGTCCAAAAGAGATTGGAGATCCCAAAAAGGCTCCAGAAGAGCGAGCAGGATGTGAGTGTGTAGGCGTGGGACAGGGACAACATTCTGCTCAACAAACACATCACTCCAGCTGTCTCTTGCCTCTGTTTACCACCATGTGGATTCAAAAGGCTGTGAGGCTCTGAACCCTCGGTTCTCCTCGTGACTCGTAAACACGTTCCTGTGTTTCAGTTCCTAGTGCCACCCCACCGACCATCGTTCTTAGCACTTTCGATCTCAAGGTATTCCAAGAAATGGAATGGCAATCTCTTTCCTAGAGTGGATCTGAAATGAAGTGATCTGAAAAAGGCTGATCTCTTTATTAGAGTTCTGCCGGTTGTTAAGGTTTCCATATATTTCCTTGATATGTGCCTCTTCCGCTGTTTGAGTCCGCTCAAGCAGATGAAGAGAAATGAATGAATAAGTAGCCAGCGAACTTACTAAAGTGGTCCAGAAGCCTCTGGTTTTTCTTGGCTCGGCGCCTTGGTGTTGTTTGTATTATTGTTGTTCTTTTGAAGTCTTTACTCCGCATCCTCCTAACGCTCCCTTGGTGTCAGACCAAAGGAAGCCTCCCCTCGTCGGACCTTCTCTTCCAGCCTCTTGCTCCATGGACCGTTCCTCTCCCCTCCACTGGCTTTTCCCCTTTAGCAACATGAAAACTTCTCCCACATATTAAATAAACAAATAAGAATAAAACCTCCTTCAGCCCCGAAATCCTCACGGCCACAGCGAGTCTCGCCTGCTCTCACAGGCCAAGAAAGACCCAATTTCCCTCCTTCCTCTTCTTCCGCTTGCTCTTGACCCCGAGTGACGGACGGTTCACATTCCTGCCACGGCACCCCCCATCCAAGGGTCACCAACCAGCCCTGGGATAGGATTTTTATAAGGAAAAAAGATGGGTGAAGTTCTCGGATGTGTTTCATTCTCTCACAAAAGTGTTGCTCTTGACATCTCATTCAGGGTATGACGTTCCTTGTGAAAACCTTCCTCAGGGGGGCTTTAGCCTGGTTATTCTAGGAAAGGAGGTTCAGCTTAATGAGGTGTTGATATGCCAACTTTCTTTCCTCTCCCCTCCCTCTCCTTCCTAGTGAACATGAGATGAAGGAATGGAGGGAAGAAAAGGAAGATGTTTTCTCCATTTAATGAATATTTCTCCATTTAATAAATATTTACCAGAGGCCAGCCTCTGTCAGCCTCTACCCCAGGCCCTAGGGACAGAGCAATGAACGCAAAGACCAAAGAACTAGCCCTTTGGAGCTTGCACTGTGTTGTAAATCGCAAATAAAAGGTGATTCCCTTTTCAAAAATATTATGATCTATAAACACCATAAAGGTTTTTTTGGTGGATTCTTTAGCCTAAAATGAGCATTGTCTGGTTTGACACTGGCAATTTCAGATAGGAAAAATAAAGCCCAAATATGTAACTTTTCCTAAGGTTCCCAGCTGGAGAGTTGCAACCTAAAAACATGCCACAGGAAACATTGCAAGTTATCCTACTTCATGCCAAGCCTTGGAAAAGCTCAGGGATGTATTGAAAGCTTTACTGTGTGAGATGTAATAGGTTCCCCATGATCATTTTTCTTGACTGATGTCACCAAGCACTGAAGCAGTCACTGTGGAATTGGTAAGTGACCTCAAATTAGCAGATGACGATATATCAAAGGATAAGAGAATGTGACTTTTCATTTCATTCACCTTGTATGCATAAATACATTTGTGGTGAGTTTTCTGAGGCCACAAAAGTTATGTCCTATCATTTATAATAAAGCACTAGGATCACTCAAGTCACACACACACACACACACACACACAACTACTTGCACAGTCACTACAGTTTCTAGTGCTGGTTTCTTAACAACACAGGAAAAACCCATGATCTTTGGGGAACTCCTAGCATCTGGAGATATGTATTCTCTTTCTTACAGTCATTAATGAAATTGTGCTTTCCACCTCTGGAGGACCAAAACTTAAGTGATTTCACAAAGGAAGAAACAACCCACATTTTCTCTCCTCTCCCTTCTTTTTTTTCTTCTTCACTGTGGTAATAACTTTTTTTTCTTTTTACTTAAAAAAATATATATATATATATATATATATATATATATCTTTTTAAATTTCTTTTAAGTGTTCCAGAATTCATTGTTTATGCACCACACCCAGTGCTCCATGCAATATGTGCCCTCCATAATACCCACCACCAGGTTCACCCAACCCCCCACCTCCCTCCCTCCAAAACCCTCAGTTTTTTTCTCAGAGTCCACAGTCTCTCATGGTTGATCTCCCCCTCCAATTTCCCCCAGCTCACTTCTCCTCTCCATCTCCTCATGTCCTCTGTGTTAGTCCTTATGCTCCACAAGTAAGCGAAACTGTATGATAATTGACTCTCTCTGCTTGACTTACTTCACTCAGCATAATCTCTTCCAGTCCCATCCATGTTGCTACAAAAGTTGGGTATTCTTCCTTTCTGATGGAGGCATAATACTCCATAGTGTATATGGACCACATCTTCTTTATCCATTCGTCCATTAAAGGGCATCTCAGTTCTTTCCACAGTTTGGCAACTGTGACCATTGCTGCTATGAATATTGGGGTACAGATGGCCCTTCTTTTCACTACATCTGTCTCTTTGAGGTAAATACCCAGTAGTGCAATTGCAGGGTCATAGGGTAGCTCTATTTTTAATTTCTTAAGGAATCTCCACACTGTTTTCCAAAGTGGCCGCATTAACTTGCCTTCCCACCAGTAGTGAAAGAGGGTTCCCCTTTCTCCACATCCTCTCCAACACAAGCTGTTTACTGTCTTGTTAATTTTGGCCATTATAACTGGTGTAAGGTGATAACATTTAACATGAAATATACTCTTTTATCATGAGGTATTTGGATATACTCTATTTAACATGAGATATACTCTTTTAGATTATCAAGCGTATACTGCAGTATTGTTATCTGTAGCACCGATGCGGTACCACGGATCCCTAGAGCTCATTAACCTTGAAGAACTGAAACAATACCCACTGATCTCCTTTTACCCTCTCCTGGCCTACTTTTTGTTTTCTTAAATGGGCTAAATTTTTTATAACAATTCAGGCCACATTTAATCTGTATTGACTATTTCCTGTGCACAGCTCATGGAAAGGAATATTGCCAATCCTGCTAGGTGGCCACCAGAATTTCAACATGTTCCCAAAGTCTTGCAGGTATCAGCAGTAGGGTAAGATGAAGGGGTTAACTAGGGTGACTCCATGAGCTAGCCATGGCTTCTGTCTTTCCTTCAGAAAAAAGGCTGCCAAAAGAAAACTCGAGGTACTAGAAAGAAGATCATTACTAGAAGCTGGTGTGTTGATTTGACATTGAAGGAGTTAACTTATCAAATGATTTAGTGTTGGTTTGGGTGAATGATGGGCCACGAAGGATTATTATGGGCAGTGATATCTTATCAGTGATACCAGTACTTTAAAGTCATTATCACTGAAGGAATTGGTTAGCTAGTAACAGAAGTAATAGTGGTAGACCCAGCAGTCTTTCCCAGTATGTGTATTTGCTAACAAGTATCAACAAACCAGTAAGTAGGTGCCAAACATTTTCGGTGAGTCATGGGTGGGGCTTACAGAGGCTCGCAATTGTATACAGCCGGCGTTCCTACAACACATTTGTGTTCAAAGTCTATGGCAGGGAAGACAGAGGTAGTTAATTGGGCCAGAAGAGTTAGCTATGGTTTCTCAGAAGCTGAAGTATTTGAGCTGGCTCATGAAAGAAGAATAAATGACACCTGGGAAGTGAAGTAAGGAAAAGTATCTCAAACATACAAAACTATGCCCCTCATGATGGCATCCCGCTTTCGGAGGCAGATGCCGCGTCGCTGCTAAATGTCGAAATCTCTAAATACAGGCATTACTTTACTTTATTGAACTTCACAGATACTGGTTTTTATTGTTTGTTTTTACAAATGTAATCTTTGTAGCAACCTTGCCCCGAGCAAGTCTACTGGGGCCATTTTTCCAACAACATTTGCTTGCTTCATCTGTGTCACATTCTGATAACTGTTGCACTATTTCAAGCCTTGTTATTATTTTGTTATGGTGATCTGTGATCAGTGATTAACAACTCACCAAAAGTTCAGGTGACGGTTAGCATTTTTTTTTAGCAATAAGCTACATTTTACATAAGATATATATATATATATATATATATATATATATAAATAAGCTATATATATATATAGCTATATATATATATATATAAATAAGCTACATTTTACATAAGAGAGATTTTTTGTGTATTTGCTAACAAGTATCAACAAACCAGTAAGTAGGTGCCAAAGAAATATATATATCTCTCTTATGTAAAATGTAGCTTATTTTTATATATATATGCATAATGATATTACACACTTAATAGACTGAAGTTTAATGCAAACATAACTTTTTATATGAATTGGAAACTAAAAAATTCATTTGACCCGCTTTATTGCAATATTCACTTCCTTGCAGAGCTCTGGAACCAAACCCACATGATCTCAGGGATATGCCTGCGTAAGTGTCGCCCCCTGGTGTCTGTTGTGAAAGAGGCATCAAGTGAAAACATTCAGCCTTTTTGCCATATTGTTTTATAAACATGACCACGCTGTCCTCCTCAGTATCATTTAATCATAGCATCAGTATTCCAGATTCTTGCTTCTAAATGGCATGATGTAGAAGAGCATTCACAGACCCACGAGTGCAAATAACAACACAAGGCTTTTTCCACATGAGCTTAAATGGAAGTAAACCAGCTTTTTCTTCTTAGAGTCCTTTGATGACAGACAATAAAGAGAGTTATTTCCATTCATTTCTTTCCCCTATGAGGCTGAGATTTGGCTAACTATCTAGTTGTCCTTAACTTAGGTGTGTACTGGGATATAGAAAGGTTTTTAGTGACTCCTTATCACAGTATGACAATAGCCACACCAGCCCATTCCAAAGAGTTGGTCATAAGCTCAGGCAGAAGGACATAAACAGCCTATGCAGAAGGAAAGAAACTGGCAGATGGCATCTTGTTACCCATGCCTTCCAGAAAGTGCCTGGAGTATTGTTAGATGCTCAGTGCACATCAAAGAATTGGTATGAACCATATCAGTATGGTCTGCCTTGGTGTGGACAGGTAAGAACGAAAGAATGAATGTGAAAAATCTGAGAAAATGAAAATATCATCTCTAGGTAAGAATGGAAAGGGATTTCAGGAGGTTAGAGTTTCAAGGTAGAGTCTGCAGCATACCTCCTCCAGGAGAGTTTGAACTCCCTGATAGTGGGAGGTTGGCTTTTACTTTACCATTCCACCGGGATATGAATCTTAGGAGGAGACTTACCACTGGAAGGGTAACTTTCTTAATTAGAATCAGAGAGAAGACCCACAATCCTGAAATTAGGCTTCATTGATTTTGTTAACTTTTATTCAAAAGTGACACAGCCAAAGCCACAGAAATAGTCTTCACTTATTTTAGTTTCAAGTGAAAGTTTTATCTAATAGTCATTTTTCCAAATTTTATGGAATGCAGTTGTTGGTATATGTTGGTATAGCATTAGCATTCTTGATTGTAAGTGGCCTTCACTGTCTGCTAAAACCAGAAAAAAAAATCCCTTTCAAGTTTTATAATGTGAATTTTTGTGATAATATAAGGTCCATGACTCCAAAGCCACCTTTGGGGAAGAAGCCATGTTTTCTTGCATGAAGTGCTCAAAGGCCACTGGAGTCTTATATCTTCTCCTCATTGGTCTAATTACAGTAACACTGTTAAAGTCAGTTAGGTCTACCAAGTGCAAGTATCATATCAAACCAAAATCAAGGGAGTATTTAATAATCATAAAAATGATGAAGAATAACATTGCTTGAGCACGTCCAGCATTTTCTCATTTAACCTGTGATGTACACATATATGATCCTTTGTAGTGGGTTAAATGATGCCCTCAAAAACACATGTCTACCTCCCCATTCTTGGAACCAGTGAATGTGACCTTATTTGGGAAGAGTCTTTGTAGATGTAATTAAGTTAAGGATTTTAAGATGAGACCATTCTAGATGATCTGCGTGGGCCAAAATCCAAAGACAAGTGTCCTTAGAAAAGCATGGTGGGAGACACAGAAGGAGGAGGAGAGGCCATGTGAAGATGGGTCAGAGATTGGAGTGATACACCCACAAGCCAAGGAATTCCTAAAGCTACTGGAAACTGGACAAGGAAAGGAAGGATTCACCCCTAAAATGTTCAGAAGGAGTGCAGACCTGCTGCCTTCTTGATTTAAGTTTTCTGGTGCATGAAAGAATAAATTTCTGTTGTAAGCCACCCAGTTTGTGGTAATTAGTTATGGTAGCTTTAGCAAACAGATGCATCCCTTTTTAAAGCTAAAAAACCTCAAGCTCAGAGAGGGTAAATAACTTCCTAGGGCCACACAGCTGGCATTAATATACCGTAGAGTCATGTCTGAACTCATCTTTCTGACTCAAGAATACAGGCTCTAAGCATAAAACCACCAGTCTGGCTTAAAAGTCCAGAGAGCATTTATTTTCCTAAGTGAAAAAACAAGAAGGCCTGGTATGCTGATGCAGAGTTTCAAAGCAGACCCTTCCAGCAACTTCCTGCCTCCAGAATCAATTGTTTGCATTAAAAAAGCCATTAGGGTCTATCCATTAGCAGTTCATACCTCACGTGGCCTTGCTTCCCAGCTCGGGGATAAGGCAGTTGTGCACTTGGCCCTCGAAGGTGCAGTCCTGGCTTTGCTTTATTTCTCTAATCTTACAGATGATCATCTTTACTCAAGCTGGGCAACAATACAAGAGGGAATGAACATTAAATTAAATCTATAAAGAGCTTGAAATCAATCACGCCCTCCATGAAACTAATTTTAGAAAAGAGGTCATTAGATATATTAGAGTCGATGTGGAAGTGAACAGAGAAATGGGACTTCATGTTCTCTTCAGAAAAAGCTTCTGTCTTGAGACAGAATTTTTATTACCTTATATCAGAGATGTACAGTTAGTTGCCACAGAACTCTAAGTTCTAGTAGTCAAAGCAGCGGTTTTATGTCTGAGGAGAATGGGCCCTGGCTGCCTACTCCCCCTCGTGGAGAGGAAGCAAACACCATGTGATTCTCCATCTGCCGCCAGGCAGGCTCTCATGGACGCAAGGACAGGATTTCAATCACTGGTAAATTCAGTCGAGGGGAAAAGATCTTTAACATGCAAAGTTCTGGCAATTCCAATTGGACCTTCAGTACAACAGTGTTGATTGAATGGTACTTGGTTTTTGCCAAATGACTCCACCCCTGCGTGTATACCTAAAATCCTTTGGATGAGTGTCTTAATTTTTTTCTATAAAGTTTTCTTTTTTAATTAAAACTATATGCCTTGATCACAGGTGACATAGTGTCCGTTGTGAAAAGTAGAATGAAAAGTAATTTAAAAATAGGACAAAACTAAGTCAACACTGCTATATGACTGCACCTACCAAATTCTACCCATTCCCCCATGCCACTAATTCTGTCTACCAACGTCTAAGCCCAAGCCCTCGCTCTTTTTGTAAGAAGGGGGAGTAAAGCAAATGTGAGGCAGGTGGAAAAGCAAAACTGAATCCAAACTGAGACTTTATCATTGGTGTAATCAAGAGTATTGAAAAAGAATAAAACAGAAAGCATCTTTTAACAATGTGAGTCAATGGTTTTTTTGGCTTTTGTTTTTTTGGGTGGTGAGGGAGGGGTCGATGTTATTGAAAGCTGCGTGTGAAACCACTGAAATAATCTTGGGTAGGATCAGCAGTATGCAGTTCACACTTTGGGAAAGAATATTAATTTTGGGGGGAGGGTAGGAAGGGAGATAAGATAATTTTCCAAAACACAGCACATACAATCTATGTACACTTTAAAAATGTGATTCCTGTAAAATGCAGCTTCATTTTTTTCTCTGTACCTTTGGACTGTACGGACTGTTTCTACACCTTCCATTTATTGCAATCTTTGCTGGAATGGCATGTTTCACTGTAAAATCTCCTAATGGCCTTTCTCGCTGCAAAGTTCCTCTTTTGGGTTAAGTACAAATTTACTTATATCACAACTCCAGTTGAACACTTCCAAACTTTCCTTAAGTTTATCAGATGATTCAAACGAGGAGCAAAGCCTTGCTTAATTCAACTCTTAACTTCTAGGTAAGCTAGTAGTTGCCTTGCCATGTCTTAAAATATTTAAGCACTCATTCATTTGCATTTTGCTCCTGCCATTTTTTTGCACTTAGAGTCCCTCTCAGTGCTTGCAATCAAAATGTCACTGGTTTCTCAAAGACCAGCTCAAAAACCGTATTTGCTGAGGCTCTGTGATCACAGCCGTTCCTCTGTTCTGCATTCCTTCCTATTTTCTCTACTATACCCATCAAGCACTGACTGTCTGACATGACTTATTTGGGGGTACTTGTTATTTGTATAGATAGTTTTAATTTTTGTTCAGAGAAAGGAAAGCATCAAGGAAGCTACACACCAGCCACTTAAGGTTGGAGAAAAACACTGATGGATATAAAAATTGGCATCTCATACTGTTTGTATCTTCTCAATGTCAATGATCTGTGCTCAAAAAGTGTCAGGCAAACCTTGGAAAGGAGAAAATAAATCCCCAAGTTTTTTTTTTTTAAAGATTTTATTTATTTATTAGAAAGAGAGATCACAAGTAGGCAGAGAGGCAGGCAGAGAGAGAAGAGGAAGCAGGTTTCCCGCTGAGCAAAGAGCCCGATGTGGGGCTCGATGCAGAGCTCCATCCCAGGACCCTGAGATCATGACCCGAGCAAAAGGCAGAGGCCTAACCCACTGAGCCACCCAGGTGCCCCTAAATCCCCCAGTTTTAACGGAGGCCTTGCTGCCCTGAGGATTTAAACTCCAAGCCCATGAAATTACATTGAGGTATATTGCAAGACTCATTCACCTGCAGTTGGGGATTTGAGAGTATACGGACAGGCCAGAAGACTTGAGATGCACAAATACATCAAAGAATTTATAAAAAATAAAGTGAAACAGATTCTGTAATCCCTCATCTTGCTTTATGTTTATTTCCAACGAATTGCTAGAAAGCACCTTAACAGGATGGTTAGTCAGCTCTTGGGAAAGGGAACCTTGGTCATGAAGAGTCTCTACAGATCACTGACATTGAATTGGGTCACAATAATCTTGTCTCCTTTTACCTGAGCCAGAGCTAGGATGATTATATGAATTTTATAAAGGCATTTGACAAGACCCCAGAGATGTTTTTGTAGACACGTTGGAGGGTGGTTTCTAGCAGTGAATCTTAACTGCTCTCTCTTGGCTCTGTTGAATTAGACACATGTATGAATGGATTATGTGACAAGGTTGTGGGGCTGGTTTGTTGTAGCTGACACAAAGGTTAAGAGCAGAAGTAAGTAATCGGTTGACATATCCAGAATCCCAAAATGTTCCCACACATAGGCTAAGTCTAAGAAGACCAACTTGAATGAAGGTTAAAGCAGATCTTGATTTAAGTTTATTTTTTTTAAAGATTTATTTATTTATTTATTTGACAGACAAAGATCACAAGTAGGCAGAAAGAGAGAAGGGAAGCAGGCTCCCCGCTGAGCAGAGAGCCCGATGCGGGGCTCCATCCCAGGACCCTGAGACCATGACCTGAGATGAAGGTAGAGGCTTAACCCATTAAGCCACCCAGGTGCCCCTTGATTTAAGTTTTTTAAAAAATCATGATAATATAGAGATGTGATTTACCTGCACCTTCATGACAAAGACTTGGGTATTAGTATAAACTAACACGTAGTTATGTTGTACTGCAGAAAAACCAAATTTAGCATAAAGCTGATGGTAATCCAGGTTTTCTGGGCATTGATAAAACTTTAAAAATGGTGTTCAGGTCTTTGTGACAGAGGAGGAAGGATATAGGAAAACCATGACCCATTCAGAAGAGAGTACTGAGGACATTGCACAACGTGCATAAGGAAGTTCTAAAGAATGGTGATTAGATTTAGAGATACAGCGGTGCCTGGGTGGCTCAGTGGGTTAAAGACTCTGCCTTTGGCTTGGATCATGGTCTCAGGGTCCTGGGATCGAGCCCCACATCGGGCTCTTTGCTAAGCAGGGAGCTTGCTTCCTCCTCTCTCTCTGCCTGCCTCTCTGCCTACTTGTGATCTCTCTCTGTCAAATAAATAAATAAAATCTTTAAAAAAATAAATAAAAATAAAGAAATATAAGACTATATCAGGCATGAGAATTCTTATAAAAACCTTAAAAATGGCCATGTAAAAAGAATTATGCCTAATTAAGAGCATGCCAGTGATATGCATCTCATGCTTTGAGAAATTCTTATCATCTATTTTAGTAGTGGGATGGGAAAATAAAAATAACTCTGCATGTACAGCAAAAACAATACGCTCGATATAACCCAAAGGAGTACATTTAAAGCCAGTGCTTGAAGCCCAGAGGGATAAATTCTAACTCCACATAATAAAGAATATTCTAGAAATAAATTTTATGCCAAAAATGGAATTAGCCATCTTGCCATTCATTCAGTAGCTATTTCTTTTTATTTATTTATTTATTTATTTGACACAGAGAGATCACTAGTAGGCAGAGAGGCATAAAGAGAGAGAGGGGGAAGCAGGCTCCCTGCTGAGCAGAGAGCCTGATGTGGGGCTTGATCCCAGGACCCTGGGATCATGACCTGAGCCGAAGGCAGAGGCAACAACTATTTCTTGAGTGAAGATTCTTTGTTAAGCACAGTGTTAGATTTTGGGTAACTGACACTTGCTCCCATGAGCCAGTATTTTAAGCCAATACCTTATGCTGATGTTATGCTGTTTTTAAAAGATACATTAAAATGTACCTATTAGGATTTATAGTTTTCAACAATCAGCTGTATTTTTTTTTCTCAAAATTTGAGATTTCTTCTTTAGGCTGACCAAAATTTCACTGGGTAACTACCTAAATTTCCTTAGAATTAGCAGTTAGGAACACTGGCATCACTTCCTCTATCGAACTGCACAGAACTATTATTATGTACCAAAGAGTGTATCACAGAGCTAGTAGGATCATGAATTAAAAAAAAAAAAAAAATCAAGACCAGTTCACCAATCCTACAAAGAAAAGAAACAGAAGTGCAACGAGGTCCGTAACTTCTGTGTCGACGTACTCAAAGGGAAAGCATAGATCCCCTGAGTCCATTCTTTTTTTTTTTTTTTTAAAGATTTTATTTATTTATTTGACAGAGAGAGATCACAAGCAGGCAGAGAGGCAGGCAGAGAGAGAGGAGGAAGCAGGCTCCCTGCTGAGCAGAGAGCCCAATGCGGGCCTCGATCTCAGGACCCTGAGATCATGACCTGAGCCGAAGGCAGCGGCTTAACCCACTGAGCCGCCCAGGCGCCCACCCCTGAGTCCATTCTTAATGTTCTATCTGGTACTCCTCCCGATGTCCAGAGTGTTCCTCAGGCCACTGCATGTTGACACAGAGAGGTACTAAGCAGAATTCAACAATTACCACCATGCCAAATAAACATCATTGGCTCCACGCATCAACAATGTCTCCCTCGCTATAATGCTTAAACAAAATGCACGCCGGGAAGTATGCATTTATCATGCTAAAATGAAGGCTCCACTGCGGACAGATTTGCTAAAAGATTCCAATGTGGTCATCTAAATGACTTCAGCCTCACATGACGCTACGAGGCCAGCAGCCAACGTTAGAAGGACCAAGTCGGGATGTGAGGATATGGCGCCCTCTAGGGAGAATTGCTTGAAAAACCCAGTCCATTCCTAAGTAATGGGTCACAGACAGTTTAGTCCAGCTAAAATTTCATGTCACCATAGAAAAGTTTCCATTCAAATAAGTATTAAACTTTTAGCTAAGGAATACTATTCTGTGAACCAAACACAAAATGCCAATCCCTGAATGGCAATGTTAAAAACAGTGGATGTTAAGCCATTTAAAGGGAGAAACCTAGGCAGGGAAGCAGTCTGAAAAAAAAATAATCTTAGCTGAACTTCTCAGTGAGTATGCTTAGGGAACTTTCCTCTTTAAGTTTTCAAAATCAGGAGTGAAAATATCCACTGCATTCATTTATTTGCTTCAGCCAAATAAGAGATTACTTTTGCAATTATCTTTCCTATAAAAGATCGGTTTAATCTACCCCGGTAGATTACTACCCCGGCAAATCTCATTTCACCCAGGTGGCTTTTGGCAAAGTCAGCAGAATGTCTACAGAGAAGAAATATGGATTAAAGGGTGTGATGGACCCAGGGACAATGGCAACTCCTGGGGTTTCAAAAAAGTCAGGAAAACGATATTCAGAGTTTGCTTAAAAGAGAAAAGTCTCCAACAACAACTAATTCAAACTGGCCATTTAAAAGACCCACCCACAATTCAAAAGTAAGTTAAGTCAACAGTTCATATAATTGGGAAGTAAATAAATTTTATAATTTGTTTTTAATTTAGTAATGTCTCTAAGAACTCTATAAACAGAAATGAAGTGAATAAAAGTATTTTTACTTAAAAAAAAAAAAATAAAAGACCCACCCACGAATGTTCATTTTGACTCAACAGTATGCCTGGGTTCCTCACACTTCCTGATGTGGTCGAGTCCCTCAGCTGGATGGATATGATTTCTAAGAGCCTGAGAAGGACCTCTGTATTGGCTTCCTCCTCTTAGTTGAGACAGTCAGACAGCTTTAACAGGTGTAGTTGTTAGTTTGCTCTTGCTGAATGACAAACCACCCCAAAACTCAGTGGCTTCCCAAACAAAGATACCGTTTTGTTTTGTTTTTTTTTGTTTTTTTTTTTTTTTTTAATTACTAAGGAGGCTATGAGTTGGTTGGAGATTCACTCCTGTGTCTGCAGTCAGGCACAGGTCAGCCAGGCGGCTGTTTGAGAACCCCTGGCAGACTCCCCTCTTTTCCACAAGCCACCTCCTCCAGAAGCTAGCCCAGGCGTTTTCACAAGACAAAAACGGAGGAACAAAATAGGAAGCAGAGGAACCCAAGAGTTTGTTCAGCCTCTGTATGTGTGTCTCATTGGCCAAAGGGAATCAGAACACCAAGACCGGAGTCAGCAGAGGCGGGGTCCCCCCAAAAGCCTGGATAGAAGGAAGCATGAAGAACAAGGGAGGTAAATGCAATTTCCCAGGACAGGGAACAGGATCGTCTAGAGTCCAACTAGAAGTAAGGCACACACAGCCAGTGCCTCAGACAGAGGCACCAGTCACTGTTGTACATGCTAGACAGCAGTTTCTTTGGAAGAGTGAAATTTGAAAAAGGGAAGGAGGACCAGGAAAGCAAAAGAAAGTTTCAGAAGGGGAATCCAGGGAGGGTATGATCAAGTCGACTGCTCTCAACTTTCCTACTCACCAGGACTGCCCAGAGGCCTTGCCAAAAAAACACATTGCTGGACCCTGCCCAGCGTTCCTGAATTAGGAGGTGATGGGTGGGACCTGCTAACCAACACTTCTAGCAAGTCCCCAGGTGATGCCTCTGCTACTGTGGGAAGGGGTAGTGGGGCACACGCTTTGGGAACCACTGCTACAGAAAGCCTAGGGATGCCCAGAAAGAGGCTTCAAGTACTTACTTGTTTCAATACCAGTTCAGGCACTGCCTTTTGGTATGAGTCAGACGGTTCATACAGGTTTGGGAGTCCCCATTTTGATTTTTTATTTAGTTCTACTTTTTAAATTTTGGGAACAGCAATCAACATTTTTAAAGAATGGAATGGAGCTGGGAATAATGGTTCAGTCTTGAAAAACAGATAATAAAAAGAAGACACTTCTGTCTTCTTTTTAGACAAGGAGAAGCATCAAGAAACCAGGCTCAGGAACAGTAAGTTCATAGCACTAAATTCCGTGAGACGTTTCTTGCAAAGAAGCATCGAGCTTGTATTCAAATAGACCAGCTAGTAAGCGATACAGCACTACAGGCTCCCACGGACCCCAGCATCCTCACAGCTAAATCAAACCCAACATGAGGAAAGAGCCCTCTGTCTTCTCAGCTGACGAGTCACATGCTTTGAAGGAAAGCAGTGAAATACTTCAAGTTTTAGAAGCAAGCCTGACTGTGACTCACTCTGCCTAACAGCAGGACATGCTTTTTCTGATAAAGTTAAGTGGTGATGAAAAATATTGATATGGTATCAGTCATAGCGTATGTGTGTGTATAGTCCAGATTCTTACACAACACGCAAGTCTTGTCAAATGACTGGGTTTATAGAAGGGTTTGTGCTAAAAAAGATTAACACCGAAACAAAAAAAAAGACGATGTTGCACTAGCTGCCAGAAAGAACTTGGGGTTTATATGGGAAGTGGGGAAGCCACAGGAAACATATTCCTTCCTTGCTTCTGGGAGGAAATTTAAACAAAAGTATCATATTGGCCACACAAACATATTCACACCAGAACTTTCGGCTTTTTTTTTTTTTTTTTAAGATTTTATTTATTTATTTGAGAGAGGGCAGGAGTAAAGGGAAAAGCAGGTTTCCCACTGAGCAGGGAGCTCTACACAGGGTTTGATTCCAGGACCCTGGGATCTGACCTGAGCTGAAGGCAGCTGCTTAACTAACTGAGTCACCCAGGCATCCCCAGAACTTTCAGCTTCTTAAAGTGATTTCCTGTCATTAGCCAGAGAAGAAAGAGGTTGGAAAATCAAGTTAGCTTAAAGTACAACTGAAAATTAACCTAACATAGCTCTTAAACCGTGCCAAATCCTGAGATTAAGGTCACCAGTCAACAGGAGAGTAAACAGAGGTCGCCAGTTATGACTCTGGTATATGTATGGCTTTCCCATATAACAAAATGGTCATGACGTAGTTTTTAAAATGAAATGCATTCATTTAATCCTGATCTTTAAAGAGTAAAGAAGACAGAAGGCTTCCTGCCCTTCAGCAGAGATGATCAGCGGAGTTAAGTCCAGAGCGGGGTGGAGCTGAGCGAGAGAAAGCCTTTAGGGCTTGCAGGGACATCTGGCTACTGGCTGGAAGTCCATGTCAATATGCAAATTGGCACAGGCATTATAAAAAGGCACCCAAAATGTCAGGCTTTCAAAGGGAAGTCTAGCTGTTTTCAACCACAGCATGAGCTTTTATACGTAAAGTCAATATAGCCTAAGCGGCTTTTGAGACGAACCCCACGGAGAACAACTCACTGGAAGAAGCTCAGGGCAGACTGGCCTCGCAATGAAAAGTAGTTCACCTGCACTACCCAGGAGAAGAAAAATCAACTGCCTCACAAGCTCATTCTGGAGGAAGGAGCACTTGAAAATGATGTACACAGTACTGTCAGCTATCAGTAACCATTCAATAGAGGATGTGTCCGAAGATTTCTCAAAATGAGGCCCCACTCATTCAGAATCTGAAATCCACAATAATGGGGCATAAATGTCATCTATGAATTCACCAGAAGTACGGTGAGGCCCGCTCAACCC
The DNA here is from genome assembly GCF_011764305.1 of Mustela putorius furo. Taxonomy (NCBI): domain Eukaryota; kingdom Metazoa; phylum Chordata; class Mammalia; order Carnivora; family Mustelidae; genus Mustela; species Mustela putorius. Next base: position 28,080,024 of record NW_025421341.1, read on the forward strand.
ACACAGGTTATACTCAAAGCCCAAGGCTCCCCTTCTGGGTTGCTTGACTCTGCTCTGGACCAGACAGCAATGCACAGGAATCAGCCATGATCCTTTCACACGACCCCAAGGCTAAACGTATTCTTAATTATCTCTTTGTGAAATGAGGAGCTCTGGAAAATAGTTGGACTCGTGAACGACATAATTCATCCAAAATAGACTTCCAAGTTCATTTTATTCCAATACTAATTTCCCGCTGAATTCTATCTGCGTCCACTTTATTTTTGAAATAAAACAGAGGAAGACAAGTCCCAAATCCTTTCATCTACTTGTGTAACAACATCTGTTTTCTCAGTTTTGTACTCAGCTTTCACACCATTGTAGTGCCAAGAGAAGTCGGCTTTCACGTTAGATCTCAGAAGGAGACAGAGCAAGGAGACCCAAATGCACAGCCCCTTAGAGGGGACAAGGGGCTCCCCATTCACGAAGCCTCTATCCCACTGAATGCTCATACCTAATGCTAACAGCCAAATAATAATTTTGCTTACAAATTATGAGCACTGTATAAAAGATAAAATGTCAAGAATCCTTGCTTTAAACAAAATCAATCTTTACAAAAGCTCCAATAGGCAAGTGTGATATTGTCCCCATTTTGACAGAAGAGCAAATTGAAGCTCGGAAAAAGGTTCTGTCAGTTGTCTCAGGTCACACACACTCTATTGTTCCTGAGCCTTCATTGCATATCAAAACATTCAGACACTCAGTTTCCTACTAGCTACAGCAGAGTTAAATAATGACTCAGTCTCGATGAATACTCTGAGTTCATTCACAGCAAGGAAAGTAGGCAGGTAATTTCTTTGTTTTAAAGTCAAATCGCGTTCCCTTTTACTGCAAATATATGGAACTTTCAGTATACAAAAAAAAAAAAATTGAGGAAAATGATCATTTACATGTGGGATAACCAGCATTAGCAAAACCTCCTGAATATAAAGACCTCTGATCGCTCACTCGAAAGGACATATATTGGTGCTCGACGTGTTAGCTGTGCTGGTATGAAAAGTGTGGTGAGGCTTAGTGTATTTTATTTTTTAGGAAATATTTTATTTACTTATTTATTTATTTAGAGAGTGAGTGGGAGGAGGGGTAGAGGAGCAGAGGGAGGGAGAGAAAGAGGATCTTAAGCAGACTCCCTGCCTGAGCGTGGAGCCGGGCATGGGGCTCAATCTCACAACTCTGAGATCATGACCTGACCTGCAATTAAGAGTCAGCAGCTTAATGTTTAATGGACTGAGCCATCCAGAAACCCCTGAGGCTTAGTGTTTTTTAAAGTATTACCTGTTAGAAACTGTTCCGGGAGGAATATAGTAAAACCCCATTCACCAATCTGTGTTTGTAACTGACGAGATTGTGAACAGAAGGTTCATGATTCTGATATGAATAACATTATGGAGGTCCCATCATTGCAGCCAAAGTGGAGAGTTGGGACGTGTGCATCAATTAAGCTAGAGTCTCAAATTGCTTAGATCATAAACTCTCCAATGTGTCATTGTGCTTGGTCTGAGGCAACCTAATCTATCTGTGTCTGACATTATTAAAGAACCAAGGATGGTATCCTAGGTGGTATCCACCTGGGTGGCTCAGTTGGTTAAACTCAGGTCAGGTCATGATCCCAGGATCCTGGGATTGAGCTCCAAATCAGACTCCCTGCTTAGAGGGAATCCTACTTCTCCCTCTCCACCCCGGTCGTGCTTCTTCTCGCTTGCTTGCTCTCTCTCAAATAAATAAATAAAATCTTTAAAAAAAAAAAAAGGGTGGCATCCTACATGTGTTTATTGTCAGTGTTTGAAAGGAGAACTTCTTGTTTCTTGGGGTGCTCTTCCGTTCAACCACTGACTCCTCAGGACCACCAACGATGTCCTCGAACTGAGATAGGAGATTCAGCACAGGCTGCAAGGCTGTGTGTGTGTGTGTGTGTGTGTGTGTGTACACATGGGAAAGAGAGACAGAGAGAGGAGAGAGAGAGGGGGAGGGAGGGAGGAAAAAGAGGAAAGGGGAGGATGAAAGAGGGAGAGAGAAGGAAGGGCAGGCAATTAGCAGGCGAGGACAAGTAAATAGGTGCTCAAGAAATATTGAGTTTTCTAAAGTTTATTTACTTACTTATTTGTTTACTTCTTGAGAGAGAAGAGAGAAAGAGAGAGAGAGAGAGCATGAATGGAGAGAGAGGCAGAAGGAGAAGGAGAGAGAGGGAGAGAATCCCAAGCAGGATCTGCACTCAGCAGGGAGCCCGACCTGGGACTCCATCTCACAACCCTGAGATCATGACCAAGGCTGAGAAATCAAGAGTCCGACGCTTAAGTGACTGAGCTACCCAGGCATCTGATACTGAGTTTTCTAAACATTTAAGAATCTTTTTTTTTTTTTAAAGATTTTATTTATTTGTCAGAGAGAGCGAGCGAGAGCGAGCACAGGCAGACAGAGTGGAAGGCAGAGTCAGACGGAGAAGCAGGCTCCCTGCGGAGCAAGGAGCCCAATATGGGACTCAATCCCAGGACACTGGGATCATGACCTGAGCCGAAGGCAGCTGCTTAACCAACTGAGCCACCCAGGCGTCCCTAAACATTTAAGAATCTTACATATTTTTCTCCCTTCTCCTTTCTGTGTCCTTTAGCAAACTGTCACTTACCAAACAGCCAAAATTTTTAAACCTTTAGGGAAGACCCCTGTCTATTTCCTCTTACCAGCACATTGTGCAACTGTCCTTTTTTTTCTCAGACTCATGCCTGCTGGTTGAAGTCTACTCATAGGCTGGTTGTGCAAGCCCAGGGTGTGATGTACCACTGGTGGCCCAATGACAGAACCACAGGGAGATCTGTAGGACACTGGCTCAGTCCTACCCCACAGGAGACCCCCTAGGCCTGGCAGGGAGCCCAGACTGAGGTTCCCCAAAATGCACAGAAATGAAACCACTGTTTAATTTCCAAATGGAAATGAATGCCACCCTTTTCCTCCAGGACCTCACGGTTCCTTGCAGAAAAAAGTTTTTCTTTTACAAAGAATCTTCCAAGGTAATAATGATGTGATTTTAAAGACATCTGTCACTGAGAAATCATCATTTCAGAATTGTAGATGTACTTGGGACTCTTTCCTCCTTAAATATGATTTATATGGTATCAAGCTGCAGGATTAAACCATATTTGGGCATCACCTCTCCATCTTCACATTTTTGGATAAACTCCTTTTCTAGTTTTTGTAGGGAAATTTCCTTTCACTTAATTAGGATTTTTAGCAGCTAAGCTATTCTCAACACAGGGACACCCAAAATATCATTTCAAAAATTTCTCAATGTCTCCAAAAGATATATGAGAAAAGCATTTTTAGGGTAACTATGATATTTCATAACCATAAGAAGCAGATAATATTTAAAAATTGCAGAAAGATAACATGTAAAAGTTATTTTTAAAACTACAACTTAAAAATTCATCAGAAACAAATGTCTACGGCAAAATAAAATATCTTTACATCAAAATGTAGATTTTTAAACCCACATTTTGCCCCTGGGAATCTTTTAAATGATATCACCTCCTTCCCAGGCTAGCTAGATATTATGGGAGCCAGAGTGATTTTCTTATCTATCTTTTGGAGACAATGAACATTTTCGAGATGACATTTTGGGTATTTCTGTATTGAGAAAAAGCTTAGTTGCTGAAAAATTCGAACTAAGTGGAAGAAAATTTCCTTACAAAAAATAGAAAGCATTTTTAAAAAGATTTTATTTATTTGACACAGAGAGACACAGTGAGAGAGGGAACACAAGTAGAGAAAGAGGGAGCAGGCTTCCCGCTGAGCAGAGAGCCTGATGTGGGGCTTGATCCCATGACCCTGGGATCATGACCTGAGCCAAAGGCAGACACTAAATGACTGAGCCACCCAGGCACCTCAGAAAGCATTTTTTAAAATTCAAAAAATGTCATAATATTATATGACATTATATTATAATACATTATAGTATTGGTAAAATTACCAAGTATATTCTGTTTTGTAGTGGGGGAGACTAATCGGATCCTATTTATTGTAAGTGACTATTGATGTGTTTAGATTAATATCTGTAATTTTATTTTTTTATTTTATTTATTTATTTATTTTTTATTTGACAGACAGAGATCACAGGTAGGCAGAGAGGCAGGCAGAGAGAGAGAGAGGAGGAAGTAGGCTCTCCGTGGATCAGACAGCCCGATGTGGGGCTCGATCCCAGGATCCTGGGATCATGACCTGAGCTGAAGGCAGAGGCTTTAACCACTGAGCCACCCAGGCGTCCCCGTAATTTTATTTTAAGATATCTACTAATGATGCTTTTTGTTTTTTTCTATTATTCAGTTGAAATGATGTTTTAAATTTTTTTCTTGTTTGTTTAGAAATTCACCATTTTATTTCTCCTCTTCATTTTACTTTATCTGAATATATTGTTTTTTCTTTTTCATATTTTTAAATTTTTATTTTGTTTTTTACGATTTTATTTATTTATTTGTCAGAGAAAATGAGCACGAGCAGAGGGAGAAGCAGCCAGAGGGTGAAGCAGGGTCCACTCTGAGTAAGGAATTCGAAGTGGGACTCAATCCCAGGACTCTGGGATCATGACCTGAGCCGAAGGCAGACGGTTAATTGACTAAGCCACTTAGGTGTCCCTATATTTCATATTTTTAAATCTCCTAATTTCTCTGAATTTTGTCTTGTGGGAATTCAGTCTTTTTAATATATTAGTTTTCTCTTGAACTGGGTCTAGTCTGAAGTTTATTTCCTTAATTTCAGGGGACATCACTTTCATTTCTATGATTTCCAGTTGGTTCATTTGCTCTTGTCATTTCATTCTTTCTAGGGTCACTACTTCTTCCTTTACTTCTTAAAGATTCTAAAGTAAACTCCATTAAAAGGGGATGCAAAATACTTCAATGTGGTTTTAATATAACTGGTGATTGATCTCTATCATCTGCCTGTTCTCATCTGAAAGATGAATAAAAAGCATTGGTTCCTGGGGAAAAGGGAGTGAGGGGAAGATATCGTTTAGAGGGGAGCACTTTATAATTATTTGAGATTTTCTTCACTTACTGCATGGTACAAAATTTGTAATAATCACCTGCTTAAAAAAAAAAAAAGCTTACTAATATATTCAATAAAGATACAAAAATAGAAACCATTTTTCAACAGGACCTGGAAGACAGCCAAAATTTATTTCATTATTTTCACAATAATGCAACATGGCAGTTTATGTGACTGAACTTTTATTAGAGCACCACTCTTCAATGATGGCGTGTTTTAGTGTATTTTCAAAGCTCTTCTGGCTTGCGTTATTATTTACACGTAATCAGAACCACATTCACCTTCTGGTTTTTGACCGAAGGGGGCACTTCTCTCAGCATTCGTCTTACTCATATGTGCTAAAATCTTAGTCTGCAGATGAATCTTGAGCCAGAGGATAGGGCCATCCCACTTTCCTTCCTGGCCTGGTGACTCCATCACGAGGTAACTGGACAGACCCAAGACCCAGGCGATCTGGTAGGTCGGCCACGGCTGGGAGGCTGTGTTTTGGGAATATGGCTCTCAGGAATGGGATGGGTGGCAGCTCTTCCCAGGGCTTTTTAGAGGCACAGGTTCTCCATTCCAATCCCTGGTTTCTAGTGTTGAGCCTGGTCTCCAATGCCTGCCTTGAGTACATTCGGTATCCATTGCTCAGAAACAATATCCCTGACACATAACTGTTTGTTTCAAATCCCCTTTACTGCTTTTTGTTTCTGTTTCGTTCCTATTTTTATTCAAAAGATTTAAAAAATCTTTACCCTCGGTAGGGATAGAAAAGGTGGAGGGGAATCCTTGAAATGTCAACTAAATGCAACAAAATGCCACTCACTAGAAAGAAAAATAATCAGCTAAAATATGAAAATTTTGGCCAGAAATTTCACTCAAACTCTTTAAGCTTCAGTGTCCCCATCACAGAGTTTCTGAGCGGCTTAAATGAGATAGGATTATTTTAAGATAATCACATCTTAAATTACTTTGCAAACTATAAAGACACAAAACATCATGTTGTATTTATGTTTATAATCTTGGCTATCATGGCTGCTTCATTAGATTCAGGTAGCTTGGACAGGACAGGTTTTGCTAAAAGGTTTCTCCCAAGCATATAATTTGTTTTTTCTTGTTTTTTTTTTTTTGCATGAGAGAATGCAAGTGGGGTGGGGGAGGGGCAGAGGGAGAAGGAGAAAGACTCTCAAGCAGACTCCACACCTAGCCTGGAGCCCAATGTGGGGGGTTCCATCTCAGGATGCTGAGATCATGACCTAAGCTGAAATCAAGATTGGGATGCTTAACTGACTGAGCCACCTGGGACCCATGCCTTCTAAATATCTTACTATGACCTTTTTGACATAAAATATGCAAGTAAAAATGAAAATTAAAATAGTTGGCTACATATCAAGATTTTCTGTTTTTATTTGAACTTTACAACAGATAGGAAATTTCTTAGATTTCTTCAAACAAGATCCACTTTTATTAATAGATCATAATTCGTATCTGTTTAGAAGCTTTTGATCAGAAAAGAGCAGTTTTCACGTTTTGGTTGATATGAGAAGGCAAATATTTTATTAGGAATCTAGAAGGTGGCATTATTGAAATATACATTCTTTTCCAAATGAGAAATCCTCGTACTGACATTTCTAAGTTTACAAGCCCAAGATCAAAAAAGACTAAAACTAAGACAAACTTTTGAAAGAATTTCCTAATCAAATCTGTGATCCAGTAACTTCATTTTTAAGAAATGACAAGAATGGATATGTTATTCCATCCAGCTTGGGTCTTTGATGTACACTGCCAAAGGCTGTGCATTCTGATAAGTCAAAGAGGTCAGTTTAGAGTGCAATCAATCATTCAACTTTTATTTTTGAAACTAGCCGAGCCACGGAGGGCGGAAAATAAACCTCACTATTCATGCAAAAACTTATGTGGAGGGAAAGAGAAATAAAATGATATTGTGGAGAGAAAGATGGAGAGAGACAGACACAGACTGACTGACGGATCCAGCAGTTTGACCTGGTATGCCATTTGGGGTGGACAGCCAAATTAATTATTCAGCATGAATACTTTTCCAGTTTGTCCATTTTCTTTTACATTTCTAAACAGTCTTTTAGTAATTTTTTCTGCGTTGTCAAAAAAAAAATGTGGATAGTACTGTCTAGCCAAAGAAGCCAATAACTGGAGCTATTCCTATTGTTGAAAAAAAGCAAAAAGTAAATGCTGGCCCTGCTGAATATGTTTAAGCTGGCTTTCCTTTTAGATCTCCACTAACAAAGTTAGGTTAATCATTGATGAAATCATCTAGAAAATTGAATCAAACAAAACCCTGTGTTGACTGAGTTATCCAAGTAATCCTGGTTTGGGCCATAATTCTATTTATAATTGCATCTGTTCTTCTTTCTCTCTGCCAACAGAGAACAGAGGCCAGCGTCTGGCTGCCAGCCCCCATTCCCTGCCTCTCAGTGTCAGTTACTCTTGGAATAACATGAATTCACAGTCATGGGAGCGGGTGGCCTCCTAGCTTGGAGATGCCCACAACTCCTGTTTGACTGGATTTTTCATAACAGAAAAGTGAGCTTTTAGGATTACGATACCAATGTGACACCTTCTTTCCAAATGTAGTATTCATCATTTTCAAAGAAAAATAGTGTATGAAGAGACATTTTTCATAAGCGTTATTTTTAACAAAGTATTTGTCTCCTTTATTCTATCCTGTGTATTATATCAACCACTGGGACTGACTTGTCTATCTCTGCTTCTGAAGAGCCGGCAAGGAGAAACATGGACCCAGGGATTGGGGTGGAGAGACTCTCTGATCCCCGTAGGACTGAATTAGGGTCTAAGGGAAATGAGCAATGTGCACCTCATCTTAACCCTGGCTCTCTCTCTAGGACAGAGCTTCTAGCTAGTTTCATAGAAGGGCAACCTCCAGCAGACATTAAAGCTGGGGGAGCTCTAGGCCTTTCCAAGATGTCATGTAAATGTATGTAAAGCTCTGTTACCAATTAGCAACCATCTATTTTTGAATGGTTGTACATTTTCTAAACCTTTCTTTCTGAATTGTTAAGAACATGCTAGTGATTACCTAAGAAAGAAAACAGCCTGATGGATTGGGCCCCAGTGGAGACCGGTTGTCTAACATTTTGTCCCTCAGGTCGTCTGCCTGCACGCCCCTCCAGAGCCTCGGGGGTCTCTGCTGTTATATGTGGGATTTGAACCAGTTAAGACTGTCACCCTGACCACATGATGTGAACAGATATGGAGAAATACCACATTCCCCAACTAGTACAGGCTCTGGGTTTCCAAGATCGGAAACAGACTCTCATGGTTAGCTAAAAAGAAGACGACTGTGAATTTGGAGGTTGGTAACTTCAAAGCTCAAGAGATTGTGGTTTAATTTTTTTCCCCCTGGCCAAGATACAAATCCTCAGGCCAACCCACTTCAGTGTCCCATGCTCCTGCCTGGTTTTCTTCTTTATACCCATTTTTGATTGTCCTGGCATCTCCCCCTTCCTGGCTCCCATTTGGTTCCAGCTGTTCAATGCCTACTATTTTCTGTCAGACACAGTGGCCTGCTGCACATTCATCTGACACCAGATCCTCCATTTCGATGCGGAGGGTTTATCCTCTCATCGCTGGAAGCTCCTTTGCAGACACAGCCTTCGCCTCTGGCATTGGGTATCAGGCTGGAATGTGAGAGTTGAATAAAAAGATTAAAAGTTTTTAATGTTCAGTTATTATTCTGCAAAGCACAGCCTACTGATTTCATGACTATTAAGCTCAGGATCAGCAGCCAAAATCTGAATATAAGTTAGGCAAGTTCCCATGCTTTCAGTCAAGCTGTGTGACCAACTGACAAAGCTGAACCAACAAGCTACAGCCCGAAGACACGGGTGTCAGTTACAAGCATATCTGCATCCATATGTTGTTCTTGGACCTGATTCCTTGTGGATCTAGTCAGTCACAGATACCCACTCAACATACATGTAACTCTTTGCCTAGATCGATAGAGCACTTCCCTTTACGGCTTTGCATAATCTGAAACGGCTGACAATTTCATGTTATTTTTCTCTCTCATTCTAGAATACTCACGTTAGTAATGATTCATAAGTGAATAGTCTTGAATCACTATCAAAGTATATAATATTTTTAAAGGGGAGTCATAAAAATTGTAACCATATGCCATTGCTATTTTGTTGAGAATAAGACACACATTTATGTTCGTCTGTTGTCAATACAGCCTATAGAGCAGAACAAATGAGTCACAGCAAAGACCATGATAAAATATGGTGAGCACATTGGCAAAACAGTGGAGGAATAATGAGCTAATCCTGAAGCAAAAATCTGCTTTCTGCCAAACAACTTAACCCAGCAAGACAGAATATTTTAAAAGCTTCTTTCCTCCTACATTTTGTTTATTCTGATTAATCTCCAAAAAATCATACTTTATGACATTATTTGGATGGACAAAAGTGACTCTGACTGCTGGTATATATTCTGGGGGGCTTCTCTCCTCTGAGTAGAGGTAGCTATTTTAAGACTCTAAAAGACAATTTATCAACTTAATGACAATGATGAGATGATGTAATTTTCTAAAAATGTGTGTCAAACATCTCAAAAGGAGATGAATGAGGCAGCACTTGCTATCATTTAGGACAATCTCCACCCTCAGAAATCCAGTTTCTGTCACACACTAGAGTATTTCCTCCTAGTAAGGACAATGAAATTGGTTTAGATTCCCAAGAACCCTGGGTTTCAGACACACACCCTTCTTGCATGTGTATGAAAATAATTCCATAAATGTGATGGAATGCACAGTGTGATATAGAAATATATTACTTATATTCATTGGTTTTATTTTATTTTTTAAGATTTATTTATTTATTTTAGAGAGAAAGTGTGTGCACACAAGTGTGGGGTAGGGAAGAGGGAGAGGAAGAGAGAATCTTCAAGCAGAATCTCTGCTGAGTATGGAACCTAACTCAGGACTGGATCTTAGGACCCTGAGATCACGACCTGAGCCCAAATCAAGAGTCAGACACTTAACCAACTGAGCCCCCCAGGAACCCCTATTCGTTGCTTTTAAACACATCTGCAGAGAAGTAACAATCAGCATTTTGTTTCCGGAACTACACTTTGGGGACAGCTGGGCAAAAAAAAAAAAAAAAAGCAGTTTGCTAAAGGGGAGGAGAGTTGGAGAGCTTTGCCTCATGTTGAACAACCTTCGTGGTGGGCGCCATAAGTGTCCTGCTCTGCAGCATATCCTCCAGCCATCAGAGAACCTGACAACACCACTAGGCAGTAGACTGAATCATGAGTTCCTTATTTCGTTTCTACCAAAGCTAAGTAGATACTAATGTTTCCCTGCACCAATCTAGGGCCCTATGTCCTCATTCCAGGATGCCGATTTATTATTATTTCCCCATTCAAAACTGTCCTTGATTGTGTATTTTAACCAGTCTGTTTGTTTATGAAGTGGCAGAGATATGGGGGAAAGATCAACTCAGGGAGGAACTTGTCCGCAAAGACAAGACCATGCACCCTCTGGGGTGGAAATTCATCCTGTGTTGGGTCCAGGTGGACACCGCAAATGCCTGCAGCAAGTTCTGGAACAATCCCATATATTGATCCACTTTAGGATTCTTGAATTTGCAGTTTGATTTCCCTAATTCGGTTGGGAGAGAGCACAGAAGAAAGAGTCTTGAGGATCTGATGTGGTGGCTTTCTTTGCTCAATTTCCCTCCCAGCTCTCCTCCAACACAAACTTGAGTGTGTGTGTTCTTCAGTCTTCTTAAGGCCGCTCCTCAACATCAACAGTTATGTCAGTATAACAAAGCCCATGCAGCTCCTTCGGGACACTTGAGTCAGTCGGAAGTTTACCTTGAGCAAGCCACCTGGCCATGCCTCACCTGTCTCTCCTGATGGGTCACGCTGAGCTGTCTTCTCGGCTTCTCTAGGTGTCTGTTGATAAATTCTGATGCTTTACACTTGCCCACCAGAACCCCTGCAATTGCATTCCCACATCCAGTTTCGAGTCGCAACCCTGAGCGGTAGCAACCCTGTGGCAGTAAAAATGAGTTATTCTTCTATGTCAAACTCATGTGCCCAGCCACATAGCTTCCTACAAGCATAGACTTTAGCTGTTAACCTAAAATCAAAAAGAATCGTCTAAAAACTTACCTGCTGCCACGAGAATTTGTGCCTGGGAAAAGAGAGACTTTGAAATTGCTCTCTGCCTTCCACTCTGGGTGTTTACCGTGACTCAAATGGAATGAACTAGACATTTTTAGGCTGTATAATTCAGTTCGATTTAAATGAAACACTTACACAAAGAGTGCTTTGGGCCAGAACATTCTGTGGCCCAAATAACCCTTTTGTGCCTGGATTTGGGCAAAGTTCAAATACTTGGCATTTTCCTATATGGAGACACCTGCTTGCATTTATTGTTGTGAATCTCATTATGAGGATATTATACAGGACACTCACGTAGTGAGTAAAGAAGGCCAGAAGCTGGATGATGGGACAGTGCTGTTCCTAATTACCAATGTGGTGCTAAGAAAATGCTGGCGAAACTTCAAAATGCAACTTAAATAAATTCAACAAAGTTCCTTCTACAAAAAACCCTTCTAATCATCATCCTACCATTAATTTTTGAAACCCTTGCTGACAGGACCTCAAATCTCCCAACTGTATGCTAAATTGTCAGTGTGAAAGGGAAACAAAAATAGCTCGTAAACATATAAAAAGATGCTCTACTTTCAAAACAGGAAATGCAGCTGAAAACAGCAAGACGATGTTGCTATCTTACACCCAGGAAACCAACAAAAATGAAAAAGTCTGGAAATACGTGTATCAAGGAAGCATGCATGACTGAGGAACAGGGCACAGTGTTTTGGGAAAAAGTCTGGCAGCATCGCTAAAGTTGTAGGAAGGCAAGTCCTCCAGAATCCTCTCCACTTGGATTTGTAAGAGCCAATAAGGAAACAAAACAAAATGGAAAAAACCTAAAAGTCCAGCCACTGCATTAGCTGTTTCAGGAAAGTATCTCCAGATTCTAAAATTAGTGGCAAATTCTGCGAAGAAGCAGGGGAGTCTCAGAGGATATCCCCACAAGTTACTGGTTAGTTGCAGAGGGAACTGGATAGTTCCAGAGGATGGAACACTTGAGTCCCCCAGATTCATTTGTTGAACCCCAAATCCATCAATGTGTTGGTATTTGGAGATGGGGCCTTTGGGAAGTAATTAGATAATGAAGGTAGAGCCCTCACAAATGGAGTTAATGTCATTATAAGGGATGCCAGAGCTTGGTTCTCTCTCTGCTTTTTGTTCTGTGAGCATATACCAAGATGTCCCTCTGTCAAAGAATAAGAGGTCCTCACCAGACCCTGGACCTGTGTACACCTTCCTTTTGGACTTCCAGCTTCCATAACTAAGAGATGTGAATGTTTATTTAACTTACCTTGCCTATGGTATTTTGTTCTAACAGTGCCTGCTGACTAAGACAGGAACCTAGTAACTTTATAGAAGATCAACCTGGCAGGCACCATCATAACTAAGTGACCAGTAGTGGGACAAACTAACATCATGTCTACCCAACAGGTTGCACTGAGGATACACCAACAGGTTGCACTGAGGATATGTGCCCCAAACAGCGTAGCTGGAATGTCATCAAGAAAACGCATCCGTCTAAAACCAGACTGAGGGTCATTCTACAAAGCAACGGGCCTATGTTTTTCAAAAGTTCAAGTTCAAGAAAGGCACAGAAAGCCTGAAAAACAGTTCTAGGTCAAAGAAGACCAAAGGGATATGATATCTAAATGCAGTTTAATCCTTGGATCCTGGACCAGGAAAAAATATAGTAGGTCAATTGGCAAAACCTAAGTAAGGTTTATGAACCAGATATTATTATTGTGTCAATGTCAATGTCTTGATTTCAATCATTATATTATAGGTATGCAAGAGAACTGCTTTCAGAAAATATACCTGAGCTACTTTGAGCTAAAAGGGCAGTATGTATGCAATTTTTCTCAAATGTTTCAGAAAAGAAATAGTATGTGTGTTTGTGTTAGAGAGAGAGAGAATAAGAAAGAGAAAATGAGACAGAAAGACTGGTGAGAAAGAAATTATTATTTTTAATTGTGATAAAATGGTAATATTCAAGGAAGCTGAGGGAAAGGTATATGAGATTCTTTATATTGTTTTACACTAAAAATATATTTACAGACCTTTTTTGTAAATCTGAATGTTCTTCAAAATAAAGTAAAAGGGAAAGCAAAGCAGGGAACTGATAAGCACATAGTGTGCAGGGGTTCCCTACAGGGGACGGAGGGGCTTGGGATGAAGAGAAGCAGAGTGACCACGGTCTGGTGGGTGATCAGGGAAGGATTCCTTGAAGAAATGATGAGTGAGGAGCTGAGGGAGTGAGGAGCTGAGGAAGAATGGTGAAAAGAGCTCTCTGGGCTGGGGAAGAATAACACAAAAGCCTACGGCTCACAGGTGCATGTTGCATGCCAGGTGCTCAAAAGTGACCCGTGAGCAGGAAGAGGATGCTGGGGTTTGGAGCTCTTAAACCAAAGATTTTCCATGTTAACAATGGTGCAATTTAATGTCTCTGTATTTCTTCCAGCAACTGGATAATTCATAAAAATTTAATGTACAATGTATTGTGCAACAAGGAAAAGAGTTTAGAACCAGTAGAAATGTTCAGGAGCTAAAAATTCCAATGAACAATGATAGGGTGTGCACTTTAAAATATAGAGAAATCAGATTGAAATGCAATGTTACCTTAGAGTCACATCACATCATTGAATGGCAATAATTAAAATGGGTCCTTTAAAAAAAAAAAATCTCTGAACCTGTTCCATTTTCTCGAAAGCACTGGATCTGAATGCTGGGCTATTATTTCCAAAGCTAAGTAATATTTAGGCATCTATGAAAGGAAGAGAAAGATAATGCCATATTCTCCTCTTGCATATAATATCTGCCAGGCATTTCACTTTTGAAAATGACATGGAGTGGTAAATACACGTCAAAGAGCTATAAAAATGCACATGCATCTCCCATCCATCCAACCAAGAATCATTTATTATATTATAATAAAATGCTGTAACTGTCTGATGAGGTGAGACAAGAACTAAATAATTACAACAAAAAATAATCCACATGTTCAGGAAGTGCTATGGAAATGTGTAAGAGGAAGGGACTATCTGTCAGTGGCCTCAGGAGAGGGTAAGAGGTGAAGGAAGAAATGAGTTGGATCTGGAAGGCAACAGGGATTGAACAAGACAAGAAAGAAAGGCAGCCTGCTGCGAGCATCCGGTAACATGCATGGCTTTCGTGGGAAATGTCCAGAACCTTGAGCAGACTTAGTGCGGAAGAAGTTGAAGATAGACTCTAATAAAAATCGAGGCTGGAAAGGTAGGTTGTAACCAGGTGAGATCTGATCCCTGGGGGCAGTAATCATGTTCACTATCAGCATTCAGGAAGAAATGAATCACGATTCAAGCTGCGTGCTCACAAGTTAATAGAGGCAAAGTGTGGAAGGTGGATTACAGCTAGTGTGAGTAGATCAGAGACTAGTTAGAAGTCTGGAATAAAACCCTCAACGATATTGCCCAGAGACGACTTGGGAAAGAAATTGTGAATGACTAACCTAGATCACTGAAGTCAGGGAGATATTTGCATGATTCAGGAGGTAGCACTGCCTGCACAGGGAGTATGATCAGATGTGAGGTAGTAGGGAGGGGGCAGGATTCAGTACTGTTTTGGTATGAGATTAACTGGATCAACTAAGATATGGATCTCAGGATAAAAGAAAAACTGATTTATGAGGCAAGAAAATGTTGAGTGTGAAGTCACTGAGGGGCTGCTGAGCCAGGAAGGGGCAGAACACAAGGTGGAGAAGGAACAGGGAGTTTCTGTGCACAGGTGAGAGCTGAACCTGTGTGAGTAGATGAATCCTGTGGGTGGGGGGGTTTCAGGAAACACAGAGAGAAGAAAGTCTAAGGCTGGATCCCTGGTGAACCCCAACAGTAAGTGGTCCATTCTCCTTTAAGATATCTCAAGAACTGACAATATATTAAGGAACACTTGATCCATTCTCTGGACCAATGCATGTACTGAGTTTGAATCTCTCCTTATTAGTGAATCAAAGATGCTATTTTGAATAAAATTGCATATGTTAAATGATTCATTTAGCTATTAGGTTAAATGATAAAAGATAAAGGATAGTTTCAGCCTATCTTTCTGAGTCATAATCATTAAGTCAATGTACCCAAATTGTAGGCGGCTTGTTTGGCTCTGACCTGCAGAGTATGTAGTCCCACCTACCAGGCTTCTCAGTACATGATACTAGATAGAATATGGAGAAGGAAGTTCAGGGTCTGCTAGGCTTGAGATTTCCTACAGATCAAGCTACTCTCATAATGATGAGGCTTGGGCAGAGATGGAGCAGGTTTCAGACAGAGTTCAGATTCCCTTGAATGCCCAGAGAAGACCCCATTACAGTCATATTTGGTGATAGTCTCTTGTCTGCTAAGTTACAGTGATGCCCATTCCTAGGAACCAGGGCACAGAAGTCGATGTGTACTGTTCTCCTTAGATGGGTAATGTTCTCCTTAGATGGGCGGCATCTATGACAATGAACATGAATGTAGCTTAAGGAAATTATACATGTGTTATCATTTAATCCTCATGAAAACTATATGTATCCTTACTTTACAAGGAGAAAAACTAAGGTTTTTTAGCTTGATCAAGTTCACAGAAATAGAAAGCATTTTGGAACTCAATTCTGATCTCCTACGATAGACTGTTTCCTCCACTTCATAGTAGAATCAGAAAAGAGTACTTGGAGAGGATTTGCTCCTTTTAATAATACTCCCGGATGTGTTTTTGGTAGACTCCTCCGAAATGCTCACATTGTAATCCTCAGAATTTTGGAATATGCCAACTCTCATGGAAAAGGGGACTTTGTCACTGATATTAAGGTTAAAGACACCAAGATGGGGAGATTATCTTGGATTACCCAAGTAGCTCAGCAGAAGAAAAAGGCAGACAGATACAACCCATGAAGAACTTGGTCCACCACTTTTGGTCTTGGAGATAGATGGAAGGAGCCATGATCAAGGAATGTGGTGACCTCTACAGGCTGAAAATGGCCCTCGGTTTACATCCAGCAAGGAAACCAGAGCTTTGGCTCTTCAGTTCAAGGAACTGAATTCTGCCAACAACCCAAGTGAACAAGCATCAGATTTTTCCTCCTTGAACCTGCAAAAAGGGGATAAATCCCTGCCAATACCTTGATTTTAGTCTAGTGTGAACCCTACCAGACCTCTCACCTGCACTATGGTAAAGTAATACATCTGTGTGAAATACGTGGTAACCTTGTTTATGGCAGCCATGGAAATCCAGTGACCGTGTTTGTATCTCTACAAAGTCACAGAGACCCAGACTGAGTCCAGTTCTGATCACTTTTTAGGACACCAGAGATCACATGCCATCATTCAGGTCACTGGAGGCAGCAACAAAAGACATTGTGCCAGCTCACAGGAATTACACAAGCCCAAGGACACAACTGCACCCTTCCTGACACTCACACACCAGAGGCACACAGTTTCAATCTGTCGCCAAATGTAAATCACAGAGTCTCGACAAGCAACAGGTAATACTGACTTCATACGCTCAAGAAGTAAACCACACGTGTACTATATAAAGTTCTCTGCAAGCAGTGCTCTATTTGGGTAAAAGGCTTAATCACTTTTACTGGAGAGGCCAGTGGAGATATAAGCAAAATTCTGGACTTTCATTTAAGGGTAGTAAATTATACTGATGGCTGCAGATGGTGCAATGACTTGAAGGACAAAAGTCAGTGGGTTTGAGATCATCTGTGGCCTTGCTCTGTGACCCTGACCACATCCACTGAAACCTCTTTGTGATTCAGTTTCCTTTTCTGCTTTAGACTAAATTATCCTTCAGTTCTAAATGTTTATAGCTATAGGATGCCAAGAAATGCAGTACCAATTCTCTTCCCTCACTCAGAACATGGATTTCATGTGGGATTGGTAGACATGAGTTCCAGAAGAAAGAATCCTCAGGACAAAATTGAGCTTGAATCACTTAATGCCCATTAAACATTTACATGTTCAGTGTTAGCTTAAATGTGTGTCAGAGAATACTTCTATCAACAGAAAAATGCTCCAAATAAACACACCAAGAGTTGCTACTAATTGTTATCATGAGCTTTTTTCTTCATTATCTTCTAGGTTTTGAGTTACTAAATTTAATAAAAGTCATGTGAGTTTAAAAAGTACATATGTAGGGGCGCCTGGGTGGCTCAGTGGGTTAAGCCGCTGCCTTCGGCTCAGGTCATGATCTCAGGGTCCTGGGATCGAGTCCCACATCGGGCTCTCTGCTCAGCAGGGAGCCTGCTTCCTCCTCTCTCTCTCTCTCTCTCTCTGCCTGCCTCTCTGCCTACTTGTGATCTCTCTCTGTCATATAAATAAATAAAATATTTTTAAAAAGTACATATGTAAAAAGAGACTATTAAGTGAAAATTGGAATTTTTAAAAACCCATGGAGCATGTTATTAAGGTATCTTAATACAGTGCTAGGAAAGCTCCCTGACCTAAAGGAAAAAACAGAGTTTTTAAGAACTAAAATAGCATGAACATTCACTGATAAAATCATATAGCTTTGGTGGTAAAGGAAGCGTTTCTTGAATATATAAACCACTGTTCATCATGGGACTGCAAATGGACTGCTGTCAAAGTTCTGTCGCCCACGCCTCCTGAATTTTAATCCATCCTTTTCTGCACCCAGCGCAGAGCCTCATTCTGCCCCAGACTTGTGACTGCTCACAGGGTCGCTGGCCAAACAGAGAGGTCTGTGTGTGCCAGAGAGGTGCCCACAAGGGAAGGAGCTGGCGTTGGAACAATGATAACACCTGCTCAGCTGAATCTTATTTATTCAAGAGTACATATTTATGCCAAACAATAATTAACTTTTTTGGGGGGAGGGTCTTTGAATAGCCTTTTTTTGGGAATCTTAAATTTGATTCCATTCAGTTTACTTCAATTCAATTTATGCCCATGGAACAGCTACTATATGCTGATACTCAATCGCCTAAATGTTTCTTCTCTAAAGGACCCAGGACCTTCTTTACGGCAATTCAGGCACTCAGATTCCCTTTTGCACACCCAACCTGTACTTCTGCCGTGTCTAAGGGGGACATACCTTCTTACACTTCATAAGCATTTAGTTACTATGTGCCAGATATTTTGCTGTCCCAGAAACATGGAAACAATAATCACACTGCCTATTCTTGAAGGCCTCTTGGGTGTTGGAAAGTTACAGACCACACATAGGCCCAGGAGGACCAGGAGAGGCAACAGGGACCAGGGTCATGTAAGCCGTGGTTAACTGTGTTAACTAGCTACAAATAAAGTGATGAAATCACTAGTTTGTGGTTAGTGATGAGACCACTGGTCTCCCATTCCTACGCCCTTTTGTCCCAAGGGATCCAGGCCTTTTCCAAGGTACACCTGCCAAGGAATGGATTTTCCTTTGGCCTGAATTTAAGTCAATGGTGATCTCTTGTATTTAAGGTTGATCTCCAACTAATGAATGAAATACCCTAGACCTTGTTTTGGATCAGTCTTCTGGATGAACAATCTGGGAAAGAAGAGTCTGCTGTTTTTCTAATGCCTATGAAATCATACTAGGGCAGAGACAGACAATGCTACCTTTCTTAGGTGTAAGAAGGCAGTGATAGAGGCAGAGACCAAAAAAACCCAAAAACCCAAAAAAACTAAAACCAAAAAACAGAGAACTAGCAAGAGAGTTCTTGCTTTTTTGATGGCAGAGAGCTGGGAAGCTTGGGGGAGAGTTCAAACTCTCCCTACCGCTCACCTATATTCTGTACATGTAAGGGCTGGGAGGAGGTTGGCCAGGCCTGTAAGCCAAAGACCAGGGTGCTAGAACTGGAAAGCTCCCTCTCTTAATGCAGGTGGGTCTTTCTATTCTCAGCAGGAAGGCAAAGAGGGAAATGAGACTGCAACCTTGCACTGGAGTCCCCCCTCCCCAGGTTGGAAGAACCTGTCTCACACGCCTTTGTCACTGCTGACTGTTCTTTTGCCAATTCTCGTCCCCCTTGGCCAGTCCTTTGGGTATATGAATGGCCACTTCATCCATTACGTCCTCCAATAGCCAGGTTCTACCATTTTCATCACTGAAAAACAAATTTGCTTGTAGCCTATTTGAGCCAGTTCCTCCAGTTGCTAAAATCAGGTATCTTAATCAATAATGATGTTATTAAGATGAGAAAAAGTATATTTTAATCCTGTATGAAAAACTTTAAAAGGAGAACTCCCTAGATTTTTAAGACTAAAACATCTTTAAAGGTCTCAGTGTCCAACCTTCTTGTTTTAAAGACACGAAACCTGAAACCCAAAGAAGCGTAAAGCCTTGGTCAAGGTTACACAGCCTAGAAGCCATTGCTTCCTAATAACAAAAAGATACTTTTTTTTTTTTTTTCAAATTGATTGGATAGCAGCCACATAATGGTTTTGACTTCAAAAATTGAAATTGATAAATGAACCTTTCACGTTAGCACTCAGAAAGGTCCTGAAAGAACCTCTCTGTCCATATCAATATGCCAATAAATTTTATTATTAACATTTTCACATATAGAGAGACCTTACGGTTATGTATATAGATATGCTTTAAAGCAAATGGGAATACTTTTCATTTGGAAAATAAATTCTCTTTTGAATAAATGTCAGATTTTTATTTTTATTTTCTTAAAGATTTATGTGTTTGAGCGAGAAATCGAGAGCAGGGAGATGGGCAGGGGAGAGAGACTCTCAAGCTGACTCCATGTGGAACACAGAGCCCAACGCGGGGCTCAATCCCACGACCCTGAGATCAGGACCTGCACTGAGATCAAGAGTCGGCCGCTTAACCGACTGAGCCACCCTTAAATGTCTGATTTGTAAATAAATAATGTAAAAGAATAAACATAAATAACTTTAAATATTAGATATCCCTATTTGAATTTTCTTCTTCAAAAAAGTCACTGGGCTTTCATATCACTTCATTTTTATGAAAGTTACTCAGCTGTAAACAATTTCCATTTTCTCATTCTAAAGAACAGTGATGAAAGGACTTCTAAGAGCTAATTGAATAAATAATGGCTGTTCAAAAATAATTTAATTATCACATTTCACTGAGTAGCAAATTTTATTTAAGTTTTTTTGTTTGCTTGTTTGCCACATCAAATGTTCATGCCTATGTTCTTTATATAGAATGTGCAATTTGAAAGTCCAAAGCCATTGGCCATTTTGACAAACTTAATTAGTCACTTAAATTGGTAATTGCTAGAATAATTATATAAAGAAAAGCTCATTGTGCCATCATAAATGGTGTCATCTTTTTAAACAGACCACCCTCCAGATCCTATTGTTAAACTCTGTGCCATTTTGGTCTTTAGCTTAAAGAGCTGCCAAGCTTCCCCAATTCCATGTCAGGAGAGGTGGTATGTTGAAATTGAATTAGAAAAACTGACTATTTTCACATTTAGCAGCACAATTAAAGGAACTTTGCCTAATTTGGGTCCATTAATTCTTCTAGTCTCAGAGGCGTTTCTACTTCAATCCAATTGCAAAATATTAACATTTTCAAAAGCAAGTATTTTTCTGTATTGCCACTAACTCAGTCACATTCATTAAATTTTATTATTTCTACATCATTTAATGTAGGTCAACATGTCGCGTCCAGCAAACACAAGCATTTCTTTCCAGCTGACTGATATTGCAGTAAAAGATAAGAGCAAACAAATCTCACTTCAGTGGAAAAAACTCTTCTCATTTGTAAACATGAGCATCAAAATCAAGACTACAGAAGACAATGTAGCAGATGTAATGCTGCAACCCAATTATTCCATGCTTATCGTGCCAGAAATGGATTTCTATAGAGAAGAATCAAATGATGCCCCTTTCAGAGTTGAAGGAAGCTTTGTTTGCAAAGCTTAACCCACTGCATGCTGGTCATTCCTAGGGAAACGACTGAGTACAGATACAGTGTCCAAAGCAGGAGTCTCTCCTGGTGTCCTGCATTGCTGAGATGTCATGGATAAGGCATGGCTGAGCAGAACAGAAGTAGCCACAGGTCTTCTCTTGTTAAGAAGCTCCTTTTCAAAACCTCTTCCTGTGGCAAGTTCTCTGGGGTTTCCTTTTCTATCCTTGCTCTCTCTCGCTTGGATGCTGACTGCATGGGTAATGGGGCTTGCCTGCCCACCCGCCTTTGGCAACTGGTCTGCAGGACAGAGCAGCTGTGGAGAACATTGTCTCTGCAACTGAGCTACCTGCCTGTGACTCCAAGATCCATCCATGACTAGTCATTTGATCTGGGGCAAGCCCGACCTTAACGCATCTCCCACCACGTCTCTAGAATAGGAATAAAAATCATTTATTGTGCACTTGTCATCAGGATTAACAGAGATTGTATGAGTCAAGTCCCTGGCACATAGGATACGCCCACTCTCTTTCTGAGTACACTGTGAAGAAGATGACTCAAGGAACATCATTAGCAGACACCGACAAACTGGCCATTTGCAAGTCATAATTCCATTACAATCACTCACTGGTGCACAACCAGCCCACTCTCCTGATGCTGCTTTTAGCACCTCATTTGCAGTGAAAAGGGAGACTCCCCCCGACTTTCATATAGTAAATAAAGTATAAAAGTAGTGAAACAGACACCTTTCCTTTTCTCAATGGCATATATATTTGAAAAGAGGAAGTTTGGGAAAGAGAAACTAGAAATTAAATAAGTAAAAAGATCTACTTCAGGTAGTGGTTGGAGCCATGAGGAAAATGAATGGAACACGTGTTCCGGGAATGGAACACAGAAGGTTGCAGTGGAGGGAAGGCTGAGGAACACCAGCTTCCACTTGGTGACCCAGGAAGATCCTCTGAGAAGGTGACATCTGAAAACCCAACAGAGGAGAAGGAGAAGCCATCAGAACTCAAGAGCTAAGGAATGGCCAACAGAAGGACTTAATTGTGTAATCTTCTAATTTCACAGATGAGAAAACGGGAGATTGCAAAAGGAGGCATGACCCGGTAAAGGGCCAGGGTTGGAATTCTGCTCTCCAGATTCACACGCTCTGAGGTTCCCTGCACCAACTCCCAAACTGGCCAGATTGCTCAAATTGTTCATGAACAGTGGAAGAGAGGAAAGAGTATCCCAAAACAGGCTGAAAGACAGCCAGTCAAAGGGATCCTGGACCATGTCACAACATGTGGGGAAATCTAGACCTTAACTCCAGAGAATTCCATCCTGAGAACATTCTTATGAGAAAGAGAGACATCACGTTTCTCTGAGACTCAGTGACTAGAAGAGAAAAAGAGAGAGAGAGAGAGAGAAACCTTTCATGATTTTGATTCTAGCTATCAGATGTCCTGGTATAACCAATTATTTTCAAATCACTAACAGTTTCAATGATAGTAAATCTTATAAAGCAACAACGAAAAGTCATTATTGAGTGTCCTTCATGAGTGTTAGTGTTCCTGCTTTAAAATTCTCTGGTAAGCAGGGTAACACCAGCTGCACCCTGGAGCTGGTCTTTAGGGCTGTAACCCGGGTCAGGACTTTTTCAGATTCAGATTGTGCCTATTTTATATACATTATGGAATTTTTTGCTTAGCCTGGAAGCACAAGATTACACTACAGTTAAGATGTGACATGAAGGAGAAACTATAACGGAAACTATCAAGGCAATTTCCAAAGTCACTCAGCAAGGAACCAATCCATTTTCATACATTTCTAGGTGAGCTAAACTTTATTTTTGCCTCAGGCAACTCTTCCAAAGAGTCATGGAAGAAACTCTCTTGTATTGGACCCTCACCCAATTGCCTGACTGACAATATACTGCAAAATTATGGTTATAGTTGTAGCTTAATTTTTGTGTTTCTCAAATGGTAGTATGCATATAAATTACCAGAGGATCTTGTTAAAATACATGTTCTCTTCCAGTAGATTTGCCATGGGGACTGGGATTCTGCATTTTTAACAAGCTTTCAGATGATTCCAAAGCAGCTGGCCCATGGACATTCTAGGTGGTGGGAATCTATATTGTCCTGAATGAAAATCATAGGAAACAATGTCTTGTCTCTTGAGTCTCAGTATAAGTTAAAGCTGAACATGTACAGAGCAAATTATTTTCTTTTACATTGCAGACCTCTTAATCTCATGGCTGATCGTATTTTCCTTTTCAACTTGGCCACTAGGAAACAGTCTTAGCAAGACTGTAGGAAGGAGTTAATGGCTATGAGTTGTATTCACTAACACTTCTCCATTAACCTACTCTTGACAATGTTTAACTTTCCTACTACTGCTTTTTTGTTGTTGCTATTATTGCTATTTACCTTTACTCACTACATTTTTCATTGTTGCCTTATATGCATCTTTGTAAGACACTTCAAATCACTCCTTTGAATAAAAAAGTGCATGAAAAAAGAATCACAACACAACCTAGATAAATGAAAATACATGCTCAAGGACACATGAGGCACTGGAAAATTTCAGGCACTGGCTGGAGTGGGGCAAAGTGATTGAGATGGAGACACAGGCTGTTCTAGACAGAGGTAGACTTGAGAAGAAATAACCCCATCCTCTTTCACAATGTGCTTATGGCTTTGCCAGATTGATAGCATAAGGATGGAGGAACAAGTTTAATTTGAAGGACTTAACAACTGAACTCTGGTTGCTGTAAGAGGGTTTAAAATTATTACGTTTTTAAAAAGATTTTATTTATTTATTTGACAGAGGGAGGCACAGTGAGAGAGACAACACAAGCAGGGGGAGTGAGAGAGGGAGAAGAAGCTTCCTGCGGAGCAGGCAGTCCAATGCAGGGCTGATCCCTGGACCCTGTGATCATGCCCTAAGCTGAAGGCAGATGGTTAATGACTGAGCCACCCAAGTGCCCCAGGGTTTAACATTATTATGGGTCTTGGAACAGCTTTTGCTTTGGCTTCTAACCCCACAGGAAAGCTGGAATGGGCAGTGATAGATATTCTGAATTATCAGTGGGAAGGACAGAGCTCCTCTTTCTTAGGTAGAGCTAACAATTAGAGTGCAACATCAAGCAAATTCAACTCCTCATGCTTTCCAGTTTAGAGATGCTGCTGAAAGCCACTACAGAACTGGAAGGTAATGCTCTACTAGTTACTATTCAGGGTGCAAGAGAGGTTCCTTAACCTAAAGTGAAGTCTTTAACCCTATGAATCTCAATGGCTTCCTCTGTAATTTGTAACAATAATAACATCCTCAGGATGGCTCTGAGAATTACATACTGACCTGCATGCCAGGCACTTCGTGGGTTCTCCTTCAGTGGGTTATCCTAACACATGCATTGCCAGTCTCTTTCTTGGTGAGGCTAAGGGAAAATTGTGAAGGAGAAGACAGCCACGAACCACACACATTACTTTGTTTTTGGACCCATCTAGAAGTTGTCTGGATCCCCTTTTGCTACTGTTTATCTTCAAAGTCCCTTCTGCAATGTGCTTGAGAAGTAAGAAAAAACAGTAGTTGGTACAATCAATAACATTCAACCTTGATGTTGTAAACTAAGCTTGTGTTGACTTCTTCACCATGCCGGGTACCTTCCTCATGAAGGAACACCATCAACATAAGCTGTGAGACTATGATTTCTGCTAAAGTGTAAACACCCTTGTCATGAAGACCCCTGTCAAAACCAAACCAAACCAAACCAAATCAAACCAGACTATGCTGTGGGCGCCAAACAAACAGGCCCTCACTCTGCATCCTGCTTGAACCCGAGCTGAGGACAGTGACACAACTGTTCTATTTCCATTCAGTATCACTTTTTGCATGTATCACTCACTCTCATTCCTAGCATACTACTTTTTGGAAATTCTAGTATCTCCCACTCATGTGTTTGAAGCCCCTCCTACTCTTAACCATTTACATATCATAAAGTTCAGAGGAGAGGAAATTCTTCCTTCTGCTCCTATAAACATGTTTACAGACATTAGTTCTCAACCAAAGATCTTGGGTCTCTCAGAGGTTCTGCTTCTTATTCAGAGCTTCCCAGAGTATCAAAAGTAGTATCACTGGAGGACAGCAGAAGTTACAAAATGTCAAAGGAAAGTGAGGTTATAGAATTTTTGTGATTACAGAAGTCAATAGTGTCCTTTCTCAACCACTTACCCTTTATGCTTTCTGCTTATGCCCATACTGGGTAAGTACAATCACTTCTGGGAGGACGTTTCCTCTTTAAAAGATGTTGATAAACAGAAATATCATGTGATTCATTAATTCCACTACTGGGTATTTAGCCAAAGAAAATGAAAAGACAAATTCAAAGAGACAGAGACACCCCAAAGTATAGTGAAGAATTATTTACAATATCCAAGATATGGAAGCAATCTAAGCAAAAATCCACAAACGAATGGATAAGGAAGATGTGGTGTGTGTGTATGTGTGTGTGTGTGTAGTGGACTTTTATTCAGCCATAAAAAGAAGGAAGAAATCTTGCCATAGACCAGCAGGTGTTATGCTAAGTGAAATAAGTCAGAAAAAGACAAATATACCTTATGATTTCTTATATGTGGAATTTAAAAAACAAAACAAATGTGCAAACAAAAAGACAAAAGCCAGAGGAGTCAAGATGGCGGAGAAGTAGCAGGCCGAGACTACTTCAGCTAGCCGGAGATCAGCTAGATAGCTTATCTAAAGATTGCAAACACCTGAAAATCCATCGGCAGATCGAAGAGAAGAACAGCAATTCTGGAAACAGAAAACAACCACTTTCTGAAAGGTGTTTTCTTTTTTTTTTAAATTCTTTTCTTTTTTTTTTTTTCTTTTTTTTTTTTTTTTTTTTCTTTCTTCCTTTTTGAACCTCTTTTTATCCCCTTTCTCCCCACTCACGATTTGGGATCTCTTCTAATTTGGTTAAAGCATATTTTCCTGGGGCTGTTGCCACCCTTTTAGTATTTTACTTGCCCCTTCATATACTCTTATCTGGACAAAATGACAAGACGGAAAAATTCAACACAAAAAAAAGAACAAGAGGCAGTACCGAAGGCTAGGGACCTAATCAATACAGACATTGGTAATATGTCAGATCTAGACTTCAGAATGACAATTCTCAAGGTTCTAGCCGGGCTCGAAAAAGGCATGGAAGATATTAGAGAAACCCTCTCGAGAGATATAAAAGCCCTTTCTGGAGAAATAAAAGAACTAAAATCTAACCAAGTTGAAATCAAAAAAGCTATTAATGAGGTGCAATCAAAAATGGAGGCTCTCACTGCTAGGATAAATGAGGCAGAAGAAAGAATTAGTGATATAGAAGACCAAATGACAGAGAATAAAGAAGCTGAGCAAAAGAGGGACAAACAGATACTGGACCACGAGGGGAGAATTCGAGAGATAAGTGACACCATAAGACGAAACAACATTAGAATAATTGGGATTCCAGAAGAAGAAGAAAGAGAGAGGGGAGCAGAAGGTATACTAGAGAGAATTATTGGGGAGAATTTCCCCAATATGGCAAAGGGAAGGAGCATCAAAATTCAGGAGGTTCAGAGAACACCTCTCAAAATCAATAAGAATAGGCCCACACCCCGTCACCTAATAGTAAAATTTACAAGTCTCAGTGACAAAGAGAAAATCCTGAAAGCAGCCCGAAAAAAGAAGTCTGTAACATACAATGGTAAAAATATTAGATTGGCAGCTGACTTATCCACAGAGACCTGGCAGGCCAGAAAAAGCTGGCATGATATTTTCAGAGCACTAAATGAGAAAAACATGCAGCCCAGAATACTATATCCAGCTAGGCTATCATTGAAAATAGAAGGAGAGATTAAAAGCTTTCAGGACAAACAACAACTGAAAGAATTTGCAAACACCAAACCAGCTCTACAGGAAATCTTGAAAGGGGTCCTCTAAGCAAAGAGAGAGCCTACAAGTGGTAGATCAGAAAGGAACAGAGACCATATACAGTAACAGTCACCTTACAGGCAAAACAATGGCACTAAATTCATATCTCTCAATAGTTACCCTGAATGTTAATGGGCTAAATGCCCCTGTCAAAAGACACAGGGTATCAGAATGGATAAAAAAACAAAACCCATCTATATGTTGCCTCCAAGAAACTCATTTTAAACCCGAAGACACCTCCAGATTTAAAGTGAGGGGGTGGAAAAGAATTTACCATGCTAATGGACATCAGAAGAAAGCAGGAGTGGCAATCCTTATATCAGATCAATTAGATTTTAAGCCAAAGACTATAATAAGAGATGAGGAAGGACACTATATCATACTCAAAGGGTCTGTCCAACAAGAAGATTTAACAATTTTAAATATCTATGCCCCCAATGTGGGAGCAGCCAACTATATAAACCAATTAATAACAAAATCAAAGAAACACATCAACAATAATACAATAATAGTAGGGGACTTTAACACTCCCCTCACTGAAATGGACAGGTCATCCAAGCAAAAGATCAGCAAGGAAATAAAGGCCTTAAACGACACACTGGACCAGATGGACATCACAGATATATTCAGAATATTTCATCCCAAAGCAACAGAATACACATTCTTCTCTAGTGCACATGGAACATTCTCCAGAATAGATCACATCCTCGGTCCTAAATCAGGACTCAACCGGTATCAAAAGATTGGGATCATTCCCTGCATATTTTCAGACCACAATGCTCTAAAGCTAGAACTCAACCACAAAAGGAAGTTTGGAAAGAACCCAAATACATGGAAACTAAACAGTATCCTTCTAAAGAATGAATGGGTCAACCGGGAAATTAAAGAAGAATTGAAAAAAATCATGGAAACAAATGATAATGAAAATACAACGGTTCAAAATCTGTGGGACACAACAAAGGCAGTCCTGAGAGGAAAATATATAGCGGTACAAGCCTTTCTCAAGAAACAAGAAAGGTCTCAGGTACACAATCTAACCCTACACCTAAAGGAGCTGGAGAAAGAACAAGAAAGAAACCCTAAGCCTAGCAGGAGAAGAGAAATCATAAAGATCAGAGCAGAAATCAATGAAATAGAAACCAAAAAAACAATAGAACAAATCAACGAAAGTAGGAGCTGGTTCTTTGAAAGAATTAATAAAATTGATAAACCCCTGGCCAGACTTATCAAAAAGAAAAGAGAAAGGACCCAAATAAATAAAATCATGAATGAAAGAGGAGAGATCACAACTAACACCAAAGAAATACAAACTATTATAAGAACATACTATGAGCAACTCTACGGCAATAAATTTGACAATCTGGAAGAAATGGATGCATTCCTAGAAACATATAAACTACCACAACTGAACCAGGAAGAAATAGAAAGCCTGAACAGACCCATAACCAGTAAGGAGATTGAAACAGTCATGAAAAATCTCCAAACAAACAAAAGCCCAGGGCCAGACGGCTTCCCGGGGGAATTCTACCAAACATTTAAAGAAGAACTAATTCCTATTCTCCTAAAACTGTTCCAAAAAATAGAAATGGAAGGAAAACTTCCAAACTCATTTTATGAGGCCAGCATCACCTTGATCCCCAAACCAGACAAGGATCCCACCAAAAAAGAGAGCTATAGACCAATATCCTTGATGAACACAGATGCGAAAATACTCAACAAAATACTAGCCAATAGGATTCAACAGTACATTAAAAAGATTATTCACCACGACCAAGTGGGATTTATTCCAGGGCTGCAAGGTTGGTTCAACATCCGCAAATCAGTCAATGTGATACAACACATCAATAAAAGTAAGAACAAGAACCATATGATACTCTCAATAGATGCTGAAAAAGCATTTGACAAAGTACAGCATCCCTTCCTGATCAAAACTCTTCAAAGTGTAGGGATAGAGGGCACATACCTCAATATCATCAAAGCCATCTATGAAAAACCCACCGCAAATATCATTCTCAATGGAGAAAAACTGAAAGCTTTTCCACTAAGGTCAGGAACACGGCAGGGATGTCCATTATCACCACTGCTATTCAACATAGTACTAGAGGTCCTAGCCTCAGCAATCAGACAACAAAAGGAAATTAAAGGCATCCAAATCGGCAAAGAAGAAGTCAAATTATCACTCTTCGCAGATGATATGATACTATATGTGGAAAACCCAAAAGACTCCACTCCAAAACTGCTAGAACTTATACAGGAATTCAGTAAAGTGTCAGGATATAAAATCAATGCACAGAAATCAGTTGCATTTCTCTACACCAACAGCAAGACAGAAGAAAGGGAAATTAAGGAGTCAATCCCATTTACAATTGCACCCAAAACCATAAGATACCTAGGAATAAACCTAACCAAAGAGACACAGAATCTATACACAGAAAACTATAAAGTACTCATGAAAGAAATTGAGGAAGACACAAAGAAATGGAAAAATGTTCCATGCTCCTGGATTGGAAGAATAAATATTGTGAAAATGTCTATGCTACCTAAAGCAATCTACACATTTAATGCAATTCCTATCAAAGTACCATCCATCTTTTTCAAAGAAATGGAACAAATAATTCTAAAATTTATATGGAACCAGAAAAGACCTCGAATAGCTAAAGGGATATTGAAAAAGAAAACCAACGTTGGTGGCATCACAATCCCGGACTTCAAGCTCTATTACAAAGCTGTCATCATCAAGACAGCATGGTACTGGCACAAAAACAGACCCATAGATCAATGGAACAGAATAGAGAGCCCAGAAATAGACTCTCAACTCTATGGTCAACTAATCTTCGACAAAGCAGGAAAGAATGTCCAATGGAAAAAAGACAGCCTCTTCAATAAATGGTGCTGGGAAAATTGGACAGCCACATGCAGAAAAATGAAATTGGACCATTTCCTTACACCACACACAAAAATAGACTCAAAATGGATGAAGGACCTCAATGTGCGAAAGGAATCCATCAAAATCCTTGAGGAGAACACAGGCAGCAACCTCTTTGACCTCAGCCGCAGCAACATCTTCCTAGGAACAACGCCAAAGGCAAGGGAAGCAAGGGCAAAAATGAACTATTGGGATTTCATCAAGATCAAAAGCTTTTGCACAGCAAAACAAACAGTTCACAAAATCAAAAGACAACTGAGAGAATGGGAGAAGATATTTGCAAACGACATATCAGATAAAGGACTAGTGTCCAGAATCTATAAAGAACTTAGCAAACTCAACACCCAAAGAACAAATAATCCAATCAAGAAATGGGCAGAGGACATGAGCAGACATTTCTGCAAAGAAGACATCCAGATGGCCAACAGACACATGAAAAAGTGCTCCATATCACTCGGCATCAGGGAAATACAAATCAAAACCACAATGCGATATCACCTCACACCAGTCAGAATGGCTAAAATCAACAAGTCAGGAAATGACAGATGCTGGCGAGGATGTGGAGAAAGGGGAACCCTCCCACACTGTTGGTGGGAATGCAAGCTGGTGCAACCACTCTGGAAAACAGCATGGAGGTTCCTCAAAATGTTGAAAATAGAACTGCCCTATGACCCAGCAATTGCACTATTGGGCATTTACCCTAAAGATACAAACGTAGTGATCCAAAGGGGCACGTGTACTCGAATGTTTATAGCAGCAATGTCCACAATAGCCAAACTATGGAAAGAACCTAGATGTCCATCAACAGATGAATGGATCAAGAAGATGTGGTATATATACACAATGAAATACTATGCAGCCATCAAAAGAAACGAAATCTTGCCATTTGCGACAACATGGATGGAACTAGAGCGTATCATGCTTAGCGAAATAAGTCAAGCGGAGAAAGACAACTATCATATGATCTCCCTGATATGAGGAAGTGTTGATGCAACATGGGGGCTTAAGTGGGTACGAGAAGAATAAATGAAAGAAGATGGGATTGGGAGGGAGACAAACCATAAGTGACTCTTAATCTCACAAAACAAACTGAGGGTTGTTGGGGGGAGGGGGTTTGGGAGAAGGGGGTGGTATTATGGACATTGGGGAGGGTATGTGTTTTGGTGAGTGCTGTGAAGGGTGTAAACCTGGTGATTCACAGACCTGTACCCTTGGGGATAAAAATATATGTTTATAAAAAATAAAAAATTATATTAAAAAAAAAAAGACAAAAGCCACTTAAATACAAAGAACAAACTGGTGGTTGCCAGAGGAGTGGTTGTGGTTGGGTTGTTGTATGGATGACATAGATGAAGGAGAATAAGAGGCACAAACTTCCAGTTATAAAGGAAATAAGTTACAGAAGTGAAAAGTACAGTATGGGGAATATAGCCATGGTGTTGTAATTATGTATGGTGACAGATGGTAACTACACTTGTCATTGGAAAGCACTGAGTAATGTGTGGAACTGTAGAATTACTGTATTGCATACCTGAAATGACTATAACACTGTGTGTCAATTTTACTTCAATAATAAATAAAAATAAATAAAAGAAGCTAATAAAGTTAGTTACAATGCAACAATGACTCACAGAGGAATTTTTGTGTAACAACAGAGTAAATGTCATAAATGCATTCAAGACCACATATAAATAAAGTGGTTCCCATCTGGGAAATATATAAGAGGCTTCAGGCAAAAATTGACCAGATGATTATTTATTCCTCAGAGTCTTCCATTTCTCTGACTCACGCCATCACATTCCATAAATAAAGATCTATATCTCTCAAAGTGACAGCCCTAATGTGGTGTTAACAGAAAAGTCATCTCTACTTTCCTTAAAAGTATTTTTCTTTTAAAATGCTATTGAATATAAATGCAGAAAAGTGTGCAAATCCTAGATTTATAGCATGAATTATAGAAAATTCTCTAAATTAAATAATTCAAACAAAAATAAAAAAACACCTCATACATTCTAAAAGAATAGTTTCCTGTAAAGAATTTCTAATTAGTGGCATTATAACTTTGAGGCCAACCAACATCGTATGTATATTCAACCAAAGTAATAAAACACTGAATAAAACTCCCCCACTGACATGGAAGAAATGTTTCCAATCATTTTTCAACTGAGATTCTGCTCTCAAAAGGCTTGCTTTGTGAGCATGAATGGGGTGTCTGGAAATTACTTAAACTCTACTCGATCTTAAGATGGGCATTGACATGAATTGTGATTCATTTGTTTTCCATGGAAAAATTTTAGAATAACTAAGGAGCAAATATTTTTCTTATTAAAATATATGGCTTTTGTTCATAACTGTTATGTATTATTATCATTTTTTTTCCTTTTTAAGAACTTCATTAAAATGCGGTGACATATAAAAATTGTATACATTTAAGGAATACAATTTGATGTTTTGATACATGTTTACATTGTGAAAAGATCAGCAGGATGAAGTTAAATAAATTAACCATCATCTCTACATGGTTACCACTGTGTGTGTGTTGAAAAAATACTACTAAAAATCTATCCTCTTAGCAACTTTCAAGTATTTAACCCAGTATTGTTAACTAAGCAGCACAATGGATCTCCAGAAATCCTTCATCTTGTGTAAGTGAAACTTTGTAGTCTTTGACCATCATCTCTTCCTCCTCTCACTTCCCTACCTCCTGCCCCCTGTAACCCCCATTCTCCTTTTTCCTTCTATCAGATTTACTATTTTAGATTCCACATATAATTAAGTTCATGCACTATTCGTCTTCCTGTGTCTGACTTGTTCACTCAGCACAACATCCTCAGGTTCATCCACAGTGTCTCAGATGGTGGGATTTCTTTCTTTTTTAAAGTTGGGATATAGAGCACATTTTCTTTATCCAGTTATGCCTCTACAGACATTACGGAATGTTTCTGTATCCTGGCTATTGTGAAAATGTTGCAGTGAACATGGGAATGCAGATATCCCCTCCTCTTAAGAGGGGTTAAAATAAAGTTGGCCCTGGTGAGGTATCTTGTCTGCACATGAGTCTGCCATAGTGCCTTGGGTTAAAACTGAAATCAAGTTTGCTCCGGTTTATAGCTCTACTTACTTCAGTAACTGCCCTCAAAATTGGCCCCCTAGTCAATTGCTGTCACTCAGCATCTCTTTGCCCTGTGTTCTCCATAAATCACACACATTTTGAAGCCTCCCTGTCCTATGTACATGTGTGTAAGAGTGTGTATATACACACATATCCCATTCTCAGAGTCTGCAACTCATAACTACCTTGTTAATCTGACAACCTTGTCTATTCTTATTGGATAGAGCAGAGTTTCAACCCTACGACAATCTCTCTGTAACATTCTGGAGGATTTTGGCCCCCCAAACAGGGTTTATAGAAAGGGCATCATGTGAATCTAGCATCATGTAAACTAGAAGGTTCCATAGAACCTTCTATTATCTCTCAAATGTTCTTCAATATATGACAGCTTGCTCCAATATCCACAATTCTACTTGACTGTATTGAAGTGGGCTATCCATAATCTTCTTTCCCTATCCTATTAATATTCTCCCTTGACAACCAGGATTTGAGGACTTGAAGCAACAAACATAAAGGATCTTAAGGGATTGGATCACATAAGCTAGGATTAGTCTCCACACATCGTCCAATTAGAAGGTTTTAGGTTCAGAAGAGATGCTCTGCCCCCACAGAATCCTACTGAGTGTGGGTGCCAACTCAGAGAACTCATCACCTTCCTGTTTCCCTTAAAGAGTTCCCTGATAGAATGAAATTCAAAGCACGTGTCTTCTTGCTGCCAAAATCGCTGCCCAAACTGCCTGACTAGATGTGTAAGATCCAGTGAAATGTCTTGGCAAAAGCTAATTCAGGAGTGTTGGCCAAGGTGCTGAAGTGAGGGGAGGGAGGAGGGACACCTTTGCCAGTGAGTTACCCCCTCCCAGACTCTTTTTAATACATTGAGCTTATTCATTTTGACAAGATACCCTAGGATCTCAAGCCTGACATAAATTCAAAGAAAGTAATGGGCTCCTAACTAGAATCCAAATTCTTTATAGAAATTCTTGCACAGAACTCAGGGAATCCCCTTAAAAACAAAACAAAAATAAAAAACAACATTTAAAGCTGTTTATTCCAAATGCATGCTACTTATATCTCTGCACTTCTCCAACAGATCAGTCCAGAGATTCAATAAAACAAATCGACTGCACAATGAAGTTCCTGTACAGTAAATGGCAGAGAACAACAAATCCACAAACCCGACTGATCATTCCAAAGTAAAATTTATTTTCTATGTATATTTGAAGATTTTCTTATGATCTCTTTTGCTCAAATTGAACCTCCCCCCCCCCCCAATGTCCTTTCTGACAGTTTATCCTTCCTGCCCCGAAATAGTGCATGCTGATATCCAACCACGGGCAACCCTTGGCACAGGGTTGGTGAACAGTTGAAATCACCTCTGGGTAACTGCGGAGTGCAGCCAGTGGTAAGTAAAAGAGAAGGCACCCTGGCCACCAACCCTGGCTACACTCCCATCGCCCCCGCCCTTTTGGGCATCTGATGCCTCATCCCTCTGCCAGGCAATTAGCTTCCGTTCTGTTCAACTTTCCGACCTCTGGCTTTAGAGAAAAGTCCTGGCTGTGGGAACTGGCTCTGGGCAGCTCTTGGCTCCCTCTTCATGGGTGACTGGCAAGAGTAACACTTTCTTTGACACCCTTAAAAGAAGCCGTTTA
Source organism: Mustela putorius furo (assembly GCF_011764305.1). Classification (NCBI taxonomy): domain Eukaryota; kingdom Metazoa; phylum Chordata; class Mammalia; order Carnivora; family Mustelidae; genus Mustela; species Mustela putorius. The sequence goes on from NW_025421341.1 coordinate 28,114,711, forward strand.
ATTCCTAATGATATTTCCTGGCAATAAGGAAAATGAAACCCACAGCGTGGGATTCCGGTCCAGCAGAGGCAGGCCAAGAGTGAGGCTGTTGAGCCCACGTCTGACTGGAGCGCTCTTCCCACTCTCTCCCCATTCCCACCAGAGTTGATTTTTTTTTTTTTTTCCTCCTGACACTTAACACCCGGGAGTATGACACCTACTGGAACTTATGAGCATCTGGAAACACAGGGATAGGATTTGGGCATCAGACGGAATGGCTGGCTGCTGCCCCAGGGATTTCCCGCGGAAATCACCCAGAACTTAGAAGGCGTTATAAGGAGGAAGTAACCAATAAAGCGATCTCGGCGGGAGAACCCCGCGAACATCTTAGAAAAAACCAGAAACCACTGGATACTTAATGACCCACGTCTCCTCCAAACAGTTCCCCGCTCCCTTTCTGGAGGAGCATAGAGTGGTTTGTAGTTTTTTTACCGCGTGGACGGAGGGTGGTGCGAAGGACATTTATTTCCGCGATAGCGTTAACGCGGGGCTCCCAGCTTCAGCCGGAGCGAGGACCTCAGGTCACATCCTCTCCTCGGGGCGCACCAGTCGCCAGGGGTGAGGGAGAGCGCAGACTTGAGGACCGCCGGCTCCGCTCGCGCGGATCCCCCACCCTTCGGGTCGCTCGCACCCCACAACCTAGTGCCGATGTGACTCTCGAGGCATTCCTGCCACCCCCCCAGCCCCCGAACCCACACACATCGACTCCCACGCTCTGCGCTTCTGAGTGTCCCCGGTCCCCCCGCGCGCCCCTGGACAGGAAGCGTCGGCGGCGCTGCCTCGCGGAGGGGACGCGGGAAGGGGCGGGAGGGACGCGCATGGGCGCTCCGGGAGGCCGGGCTCGGGGCCCGGGGCGCCCCGGGAGCGCGGGAAGGCGCGGAGAACGCGCCACACTCACCCGCTGCTGCTGCCGGCTGCTGACGGCCACCGCGGCGGCGGACGCGGCGCTGTGCCGGAGCTCGGCCGCCTGCCCGGGTCTCAGCAGGCTCCGGGTGAACCTGCGGGTCCGCTCGCCGGCCATTGCCTGCCGCGCCGCTCGCGCGGGGGCCCGGAGCGCGCGTCCCGCCGGCCTTCCCCGCGCCAACCTTCTCTACCCACCCGCCGTTCAGGAAGCGGAACTCGGAGCCTCTCCCCCCCTCTTCCTCGCTCTACTCGCAAGAGGCGGGTTTTTCTCTCGCGCACCCCCACTCCCCCACCCCCTTCCCTCCACCGAAGCTTCGCGACGACTTTGCAAACTCTGCGCTCCCCGGGCGCGCGCAGCCAACTCGGCGAGCGGCCCCGGCTTGGCTGCGGCGGCGTCTCGGCAGCGGGGGCTGCAGGGCGCGCGTGGGGCGGCTCCAGCAGGCCGGCCCGGGCTGTCCCTGTCGCCCCAGGGACGGCGGCCGCGGGGGAGGGCTCGGGGCGGCAGCCTCGGGGCTCCGGGCGGGGCCTACCCACGCCTCTCGCCCCCATTTGGAGGCTCCTCGCACGTTTGGGTCTCTGGCCGCTTTTGCCGGTTTACCCCCCTACCTTCCTAGGCAGGCGGATGGGCGCGGGCTCAGCTGAGTTGGTCTTTCCATCCTTAGGAGGAGATCAGAGGCTAATTATGCGTCTGGTGCCTGGGATCTCTCCTGCATCGCCAGAGCCAGGCTTTATAAGTCTTCTTAAGCTTCCAAAGTCATAAATGCTTTCTACCGGTATTCATTCATTAAGCGCCCACCATGTACCAGTTCACATTGTTCTGGAAACCCGGGATAAGGAGGGGGAACTTACCAGGCCTTCCTTAAGGTTGTGTAGGGCTGGTACATTTTTGGGGTTAGGGGTGGGAGGCAGCAGATTACCATGTTAAACAAATGAATTCAAATATGTGATCAAGGACATTTCGCATAATAAGAGCTAACGAATAGTAAACCAGGGTAAAGTGGTGTCAGAGACTTGGGGTGTGTATCTGATAGACTGTGGGGACTAGAACTGACTTGTGGGTTTACCAGGTAGGGGCAGTCAGATACGGGGATGACTTACACTTGTGTTGTTTTTCTGCTCCTGCTCTGACCACGCATCCCTTTGGTCTGCACTTTGTCTCCAGTCAGCTGATAAAAGTCTACTAAGAATTCTCCTGAGTCACACCCAGGGTGGTTTTGGGGGCTGGCTGGGGAGAAGAGCAGTTTGCCGCCCCCCCACCATAAGATACTAGTCTGAAGAGATCCAGGACAACCACTCCTAAGTATTCTAGGTTTTTCTTAACTGCTTTTTATAAATTTGTGACCCTGACATTTTTTCCAAAGCCAATATGTAGTTTTAACACAGTGTTGCCCTTGGGTATAAAAACTTCTTGAGCAGCTGATAAATGTGCTTGAGTCCTGATGGTGGCTGAGGTGTTGAGGGGGAGGGATAGGGTGGGTGGGTTATGGACATTGGGAAGGGTATGTGCTATGGTGAGTGTTGTGAATTGTGTAAGACTGATGAATCACAGACCTGTACCCCTGAAGCAAATAATACATTATATGTTAATAAAAAAATAAATTAATAAATTTAAAAAATGAAAAAACTATTCTTGAGTTGGCTTTCTGTTTTCTGGGATTCAGTTAATCAGAGGTACTGATTGGGCATCATTTCAGCACATTCTAGAAATCAAGATAGGCAGAGGCTTGGTCAGATTGGGGAAGAGCCATCTGAAATATTAGTTGGTTTTACAGTACCCTTCATAACAAAGTACTGGTCTTACATTATATGCTTTCACATTGCTAGGCAACATGGGAATGGGGTCACCCTTAAGGTTAAGCAAAGTAGGTGGTTGCCTGTGTGGTGACAAATGTAGATCTCTGTGGGAGTAACTCCTTAAACCAAGCCCTTCTCTGACAAGGGTGCTCAGTGTTGATCCCCTTAAATGCACCTTTTTTCTAGAGAGATAATGTGTCAAGTACTTTTAAATAAACTTGAACTTTCCAAGTAGAGATGTCTAGTCTTTGTCCCTGATTTCAGAGCACTGCCTTGCTCATGGTAGACAATAAATACTGGTTTAGGGATGACTTTCCCGAGGCCCTCGATGGGCTGGTGCCATCCCAGAGCTCACAGTGCTTGAGGACTGGGAAGACAGAAGAAGGAGAGAAAGGTATGCTGGAAAGGAAGGCCCTAGTATCAAAAATACTCCAGAATGTGTCCCACATATAGCATCTTGCTGCACTGATCCAAAACATTGAGCAACATCCCACATGACCCATTCTTCAATCACAACCATATCAAGCACCAGAAAAATCACTCATGCTTTATTACTACATATTTTACTTTCTCTAGCTTCAAGGGATCACCGGGAGCATGGGTGTGAGACTTGATAAAGTTGAGGAACCAGGTCTATTTCCTCTGTCCATACCATGTATGATGTCCATTCCGTGGGTCACATTAGAAGGAAGGTAGCTGTAAGTGGCCTTTAAACTTGGGACATGTTGATAACAGTAATCACTGGGTCATTCTTCAGCCTGTGACAGTCATGTAGGTTTTAGTTATCCTAAAATGGAGAGCTGAATGTCTCCCCCTGGCCACAGCATGGACACACACATTCTTTGCTGTAAAAACAGGATTTGCAGGTCTGCTCATTTGGAACTCTCTGACTCTGCTGGTCACTTATCTCTCACTTCCCTGGAGAGATTTGGCTAAGATGTTTTGTAAAGGCAAATCTATGAAAACACCATGAAGACCCTAATGTAAACTATAGAGTTGTGGTGATTTCGATGTGTTGTTGTAGGCTTCTCAGTTGTAACAAGCTTACTGGTCTGGTGGGAAATGTTGATAATGGGGAAGACTATGGATAAGAGGAGAGGAGAGAGTCAGTGAAACAGAAGGAAAAGACAAATCACCTATTGGGAGGATGGGCAAAGGATGTGAACATACATTTCTGCAAAGTAAATATGCAAATGGTCAGTGCTCAACATCATTAGTCACCTGGCAGGTGGAAATCCAAATCATAGTGAGATGTCACACCAATGAAGATGGCCATAATGAAAAACATGGGGGAAAAAAGTGTTGGGAGATGAGGAGAAATTGGAATCCTCATACATCGGTGGTAGGAATGTAAAATAGTGCATCTGCTTGGGAAAACAGTTCGGCCGTTCCTCAAAATGTTAAACATGGAGTAACCATATGACCCAGTAATTTCACTCCCAGAGAAATGAAAATATCTATTCACACAAAGAGTTCTACAACAATGTTCACAGCAGCATTATTCCTGACAACAGAAAAGTAGAGACAATCCAGATATCATCCATCAACTGATGAAAGGATAAATAAAATGTGGTGTGCCCATCAATGGGATATTTGTTGACATTAAAAAAATGAAACATTGTTATGTGGTACAGCCTGGATGAACCTTGAAAACATTTTGCTGAGGGAAAGAAGTTAGCCACAAAAGACCACATATTTCAGATACCTTTTTTAATGAAACATCCAGAATAGGCAAATCTAGACACAGAAAAGTAGATTTCTGGTTGCCTAAGGCTACATTGGTTTGAAAAAAAAAAATGAGGAGTGATGGCTAATGGGTACAAAGTTTCTTTTGGGGGTGATGAAATGTTCCTAAGTTAATTGTGATGAAGGTTGCACAAGTAACAGATTATAATTGTGATTTCTGGCAAAGGGAACTTGCTGGCTGGGAGACAGAACTGTGTACATATATTATAACATTATATACCCTGTATTATACTATACACACTGTGTGCTTATTAAATTTTGTGTGACACTGTAATAATTTATTTACAAACAAACAGAATGATATCTTATAAAGAAATTAAACTAGGAGTGAGAAAAGGGTCATAGTTACAGATTCAATAAAAATTCAAAGCTAAAAAAAAAAAAGTCCTGAAGTCTGTTAGGTTTCTTGGCTCATATTTCTGCTTGGACTTCATCTTCCCTACCTCAACTTTATTTCAGTCATCTCACTCGGCTGCATTCTGCTTTCTGTACCTGCACCATTTCATTTTAAGAGATACCAATACAGAAACATACCCATCCTGATTCCCATTTCTCAGAGAATAGTCAGTTAATGAAACAAGTGAATCTTCAGTGGTGTCTGATATCGAGAGTAGTGGTTACAAGCACTTGCTATGGACTCCAACCGTCTGGGTTCAAATCACAATTTTACTTCTTCTTTCAGCAAGTTACAGAAACTCTCTAAATCCCAGTTTCCCTATTTGGAAAAGCAGGGATAATGGTGGGTACCTGTGTGACATGGCTTATGGAGATGAGTTCAAATTTCTTAAAAAGTACCTAGCACAGAGACTACAGTGAATGGTTTTGTTACTAGAGTTGTAGAACAGTTGGGAATTTTTAAATATTTCATGTAACAATTTGATATGTTTATTTAATACATTTAATCATACATGAATACATTTGATTCTCATAAGAACTTCTGCATTGAGCAATGAATGCCATTGTACAGGCAAGATCATGGACATCCAGGCATTCTGAAAACAATGTGTTCACCCAAATCAATGACTCTGGAATTTCATGAACAATAATATAATCTGTATATTATAATATTCATTCATCCAATGTCATGTAAAAATGTTCAATATTAACATCCAATAATAACATAGTATGCTGCAGCTTGGAATACAGTTTCACAATATATTATTTAACTTGTGTTTTAATATATTGTTTTCTTTTTTAAGATTTACTTATTTGAGAGAGAGAGAGAGAGACAGACAGACAGAGAGAATCCTCAAGCAGACTCCCAACTGAACCTGCAGCCTGACATGAGTCTTGATTCCAGGACACTGAGATCATGAGATAAGCTAAAGTCAAGAGTTGGATGCTTAACCGACTGAATCATCCATGTGCCCCTGAATTTTAAGATATTCTAAAATGTGGTTGCTCAGCCTACTGATCTTGTGTCTTGTTGTGTGTAAGTCTAGATGGATCACTAAGGAACCCAAAGTTCACAGAGGAGACATTTTAGGGACAGTGGCAGCAAATTTTGTTCCATGACTTCAAATTTAAGCTTTTATATTCTGTATTTTCTAGTATTTAGAAGTGTAGCCTGCAATCAAGTATTATCAAGTTCTCATTCTTCTCTTTATTTGGGTTGACATGGACCAACCACTCAATCAGAAAGAAATAAACCTGCTCAACAGACATTTATGGATTATCGACTATGGACAAGATCTCACCCAAAACTATGCAAGCCTAGAGCTAAAATGCATGGTCTATACCTCCAAATGGCTTAATTTGAAATAGAGAAACTGACTTATAAAATATTAGTTGGCAGTGGAGGGGGTAAGATTTTAGAGATGGAATCTATCAGATAGGACTTGTGCTTGCATTTTATGTTTTATATTCTTATGTCTCTAATATTGGACAAAGAATGGCCACATTAACATGGAATTTTCTTCTTCTTCCACCCTCCCTCCCTCCTTTTTCTTCCTCCTTCCTCCCTTCCCTTCTTTCTTCCTCCTGTTCTTCCTTCCATCCTTCCTTCCCTTGATTCTTTAAAATGAACTTGTCCATAACTCTCACCTGTCATCCTCTCTTTGACTTTGCCCAAGGCTGATTACACTGGTATTATGACTAAAGAAAGGAAATTTTTCATAACCAAATAAGTATCAACTTATTTGTGGTGTCATATGTGAAAATTAAGTGATTAGTTTAGGAATCTGAAGACTTGGGTGTCAGTTCAAGTCTTGATACTCACTTTGTATTTTGTAGAAAAAACTATCTCTTGCATTAATTCCATGGCATTAAGCCTCCTTTCTAAAGTGATAACAAGTCTAGTATATCCTGGGGGTCAGCCTGGACATCAGCTTATCTGGAGGCTTGGCTACTTCACGTTTGCTTAATTCACACAATTTACAAAGTACACCCATAATATTATTTGATTCTCAAATCATTCATCCTAAAGGGCAGATAATGTGCAGGTATTATTGCCTCCGCTGTATAGAGAGAAAGTTGAGAGAGAATTTAATAACATGGAAATAAGAAGGAGGAGTATTTTGCTATTAGTAAAAGGGCAAAGATATAAGAATACAAATGTTCAAGTTAAAATGATTTTCTGATATGGTATCAAGCCTTCCTTCATGATTTCCTGTTGAGGGAAAAGTATATTTATCCTATTTGTTTATAATAGGAAAAGAAGTTCAAGGAAGCAGGTTATTTACCCTACACTGTACTTACTCTAATTGGGGTGGGTAAATTAAATTAATTGAATTTGTCTATTAAAAGGATACAACTTATCTTATTCAGCAAGATAGAAGATACTTTGCTGTAAACACTTCTTTCTTCTTTAATATTAAGAAAAAATAAAACAATTCAATTTTTTCCCTTGGATACTATTTAATATGGTATAAATTTTTTTCACCTTACCAAGGGAATATTATAAAGCAACAAGAAAAATAGGATTTGAAAAGTGTGATATATGTGGAGATCCATTCGTCCTTGCCAGAGCCATTTGACAAAGCTGAGTGCCTCCATGTTGTTTATGGGCGATGGCATCAAATTTGATATGGATTGGTTACTATGTTTACAAGATAGATCACTCCTTGGGAGAAAATTACACTGAAGGAAATGATTTGAATGTGAACGTGAAGCTCTCTGCCTGGCTATGTATTGTGCGCACATTCCACATGCAGTAGGACATTATAGCACTGTTAATCCACTGGAATCCTTGTCGGGGTGGGGGGGCCACATATGTCAAAGAGAGGCACACGGTTGAGAGAAAAGATCAGTTTCAACCAGAAACCAGTCTCTGAATTCTCCTTCCTGCTTTGGCTTTAATTTGTAGTCTAGCCTTAGGGAATTAATGTCCTGGGACATGTATGTCTCCATCTGCAAACATTATTCAGAGGCAGATTTTGACTTGATATGAGGATGAAGAAAATGATTAGTAAATATAGAATGGGAACGTTTCAATTTCTTACATGTACAATTAAACTCTGTACTTACTTTACTCTTCCAGGCATCTTGAGATATTAATAACACCAGGCATCCACTATTGTCACAAAATGCACCTTGATATATAACAAAATTATAATTATTTCTTTTATTTTTTAAAGAAAGCAACATAAAAACAAATCTGTTTTCTAACATTTCATTGAGAGTTTTCTATCTATATGCATGAGTGAGATTGGCTACTTTCTCTTACCTGTTGTCGGGAAGGTTTGTTTGCTTCCTAAAGTGGATTGGTTCAATTCCTGTTCCTTTCCATGGCCTTTAATAATTTAAATAACATTGGGATCATTTGTTCTCCAAAGGTTGACATAGAATCCAGCTGTGGAATCCTCTGGTCCTGGAGCATTTTTTAATTGGAGATCTGTAGTCACTTTCAAATCTCTTCTACTGTAATTGGCCTCCTCAGGATTTACGCATCTTCCTATAATTCTTCATAATTGATATTTAATGGAGGGTATCACCCACTTTCCCATTTTTAGAAACATTTCCCTTAGGATTGTATGGAGAATCAATTTATTTATTTTCCCCTCATATGTGTTCTTTCTAATTTTATTATAAAAAGATTTTAAACATTCCTTAAAAGTATCAAAAAGAATACAATGAACTCCCATATAACACCTAGCTAAATTTAATCATTTTAAATCAACCAAGTCATGACCCTTCAATTCTAAATAATTCAGCATTTATCTCTTAGAAGTAAGGGGATTCTTTTACATAACAGCAATATTGTTTAATATACTGAACTTAATTAACAAAACTCTTTTAATAACTTTTATTACTCAATTCATTCAAATGTCTCCAACTATTTCCCCAAATACCTGTTATTGATAGCTGATTCATCAATCCAGAATTGAATCACTGAAGACACTGTTTTGGTTGTCATTTCTCTTAAACCTTTAATTCAAAGCCCTTCCCCCCCTCCCATTTGGTAGTGGATTTGGTTAAAGAGACCCAGAGTTCCACAGGTTTTGTTTTTTCTTACTGATGTTTAATTTGTTCCTTTTTATCTAAAGTTTTTTCTTATTCTTAATCAGGGATTTTTTTTTTTTTTTACCCTTAATTGGGTTCTCAAGGGGGATGATCTGTTGTATTAGTCTTTTCAAGAAACTGGTTTTGGGTTTTATTAGTTTGCTTAAGTTTTATTCCTCTTAGTACAGGAATCCTAGATATTAAAGAAGTAAAAAAAGTAGTATTTTAATACATAAAACTTAAGAGTTCACTATGGCAAAATATATAATAAAAGAATCCATTAGGCAATTTATATAATTGGGGAGAATTCTTTGTGAAATATGTGCGTCTATATAATCTGTTGTTTTTACTACTGTACCTTCTTAACATTACTCAGAAATCATGACATTAGTGAACAGAATGAATGATACACTAGATCTATACTTAACAAATCTCAAGTGATTATTTATTTTCCAAAAGAGATATTAAAGGCGTTTTTTCCTAATAGGCAACATCACAAGAAGCATATTAATACTCAAATCTATGCGTATAGCTTTTCAAAGCATTAATTCCATACCCTGATTAACTGGACAGAAGATTGTCGGAGAAAAATGTTTTTGGCAGACCTAGTTGATAAAAACAAGTGGTTTTACTTTCAGGAAATTTTTCTTTTGAGAAAAACTATCTTTTGTAGTCCCAGCCCTTTCTCAGGCCTGTGGTTGCCGTGTGAGCTTGCTTTTGCACTAACCATTTCCTGTGCATATGCTCTGTTCGCCTCTGCTCTTGCTGCTGTAAAAAGAAGTAAAATAAAAATATAATAGCATGGCACAGAGCTCCCTTTTTGAGGAAGGAAAGCAATACAAACTGCACGTGCGTTTCTGAAGCCCAAAGCAAAAATGGCAGACTGACTAGTGTTTTCAATAGACTAGTCTATTCAAATGAAAGTTAGTGGGCTTTTGTTCTTCCCAGAATGATCATTAGAATTTATTAATACTGAAAAAAAAAAAAGAATTCATTAATATGAGACTAGAGTAGGATTTTTCATAGCTTTATCTTCTACCAATTTCTCATGTGTAGGCTTTAAAATGTGTTGCTGTTGTTAAGATAATAATGAATATTGTCCCCTTTCTCCTTACTTGTTTATTTGCTAGAGGGACAAAAAGAAGTAAAATCGCTGCTTTCATAGAAATGTTCAAAGCAATGGGAGAGTTATTAGACAACTGGTTTAAAATATCCTAATATGATCAAAGTACTTTTTGTGCATTTTTTAAGGGTGCAACTGGCATTATCATGTGGACAGAGCTCCAAGCTCACATTAACAAGAGGCCCTTCTAACCTGCCACGTAGCCTGTCTTCTGTTAAAGAAATGTTAGATGGGAACTATTTGAAAGCATATGAGGATGATTCTTAAAGCCCAATAAAATATTCCATAAAGGCACCAGGTTTTTACTACCCTTCTCTGCTTTCCTTGGTTCTAAGATTTCTCTGACCAATGTTGGTCAGTTTGAAGCAGACCTACTGGTTAGTATGTAAATCTCCTTAATAGGCTTTATTTCAATTGTTGAATATGTATTCTCTTGTTGGATTCTCATTCAGCACAGGGGTGGAGCATCTGATGTACAGATGATAAGTCAACTGGTAATAGCTGCTGAGCCACTCTTGGGTGTAAGTGGATTGAATCATTTCAGAGACTGCCAAAGCTGGAAACGGTCATCTAAGTCATGTTTGTTTGGCTATTTTGTTCTTGTTCTGCTGGTGTTGTTTACGGAAGGGGAAGCAGACCATCAGAAACTAAGGGTTGTACCTAAGATCAGATCGTTAGTGAAATCTACCTGGTGGCAAAGGTAAGAATGCTACCCACATATACTGCTAGTTCAATCTCTATTCCAGTGTATCATGTTGAAGCAAGACAAAAGGGAGAAAAGTCAGAGGCTCATGACGTTAAATTAAATACCGTTCTGATAAAATGTTCTAGATTTATAAAGCCACTGGAGTCCTGGTCATACCTATAGGATCATGGGTATAGATCACCTAAAAGCATAAAATTGGACAAAAATCAAAATGGATGCTCTCATGCTTCAGCAAATCTCGATTTTAAACTATGTAACATTTTTCCTTTCTTCTGCCAAACTTTTCTCCTCCTTTCTTAGCTTTTTGTTTCAAGAACCTGGTACCCCTCTACAGACACGATAAAGGAGGCTGGTACCATATACACAATTCCTGTCAGAACTGGCTAGATCCTGTATTTGCCTAGAACCCCCCACCACCCTCAGCCCCTCCCTCTGGGTGGCTTGCAGTCTTTGAAAGTCATGTCCTGCTGCAGCCTCTTTGGCCCAGCAAAGCAATAAAGATATTTTTTTCCTCTTTATCCCAGACTGTCTTCAAGTTATATTTTGGGTCTGAAGCACAGAGGTCAGTTTTCGACAGCTGTGGGACCAGAGAGAAACATCAATATTTAGAATTACCTTTCCCCCATTTTTTGCCTGGCCCTGCTCATATCTCAAGATTCAGTTCAGAAATCACATTCTTAAGGAGTCCTTTCTCCCTTCGCAATCTGTTAGCTGTGCCTTCTGCAAGATCAAATAATATTCCTTGCATCCTGTAGTTTTCTGTTTACTAGTTCTTTCTCCATTAATAATTGGCATGGGTGTCTGAGTACCTTCAATGTGCCAAGCATCTTACCGGGAACTTTGTGAAAGCTGTGGTGAGTTCTTTTAAAACCCTCTGAATCAGTTATGAGTATTCCCATTTTTATAGCTGGGGACACTGAAGTTCAGACAGGTTAAGTAGTTTGACCAAGGATGGACACCTACTAGGATAGGAAATCCCATTTATCAGGCTGCCAATCCTATGTCATTCCTACATGTTTTACTGATTAAATTCAGGGTCAGAGGGCTGTGACCATGGATACTAGACTTCCTTCATGATTCATTATATTTCTCTGTTGACCTCTGAGGCTAAAAAGCTAAAACCTACATTTTCGAAAGAGATTTTATTTATTTACTTGTTTGTTTATTTATTTATTTATTTGAGAGAGAGTGCACGAAGGAGCAGAGGGTAAGGGAAAAGCAGATGCCCTGCTGAGCAGGGAGCCCGATGCAGGACTCTCTCCCAGGACCCCTACAGGACCCCGAGATCACAATCTGAAGGCAGATGCTTAACTGACTGAGCCACCCAGTCATCCTTAAAATCTACATTTTAGAACTCCATTGATTTCAGGATCCTGGAGATGACACAAGGCATGCAGTTAGAAACACTAGTGTGAGATTTGGAGGCACTGGTAACATTGCTGGCCATTTTCCAGATGTTGTGGTGACCGGAAAGCAAGATGGTGGGAATGTGAATGTGTAGAGACAGTCAGAGAGGACAGAATCAAAGATCCAGAGCCAGTCACCAGCTTTGAGGTTTCAGTGGCAGTTGTGGTAACAGCCTCCAAAGCTTTCTGGCATCTGGATCACAATTTTGAGGTATACACATATCCTTCGACTTGATAGTACAAGAGGGGCCTCTGAGCTCAGGTTTCCCTTCCCAATGCTTTTGTAAAACTACATTTTTAATGACATTTCTATTGGCTTCAAACACCTCAAGGGACATAATGGTATTTCCCATATCTATTTTTACAACTATAGACTGAAAACACAACGACTGATTATTTATCATGATTCTGGGGGTGGTTAGAATCTTCTGTCTTTGCATGATTGACTGGGAACACTCATGTGGCTGTGTTCAGCTAGGAGTTCTGTTGAACCTGGAACATCTGAGACAGCCTCACATGTCTGCTGAGGCACTCTGGTACTTTGCCCCGTGGCTCCTCTCTCCACATGGGCTTTTATTACTAACCTGAGCAGGAAGCAAGAACTGCTATTAGTTACCCAAGCTAGAAATGATATAATTCTGTATTTAAGTAGGAGAAATATAAGTAGCAGAAAAGAGAAAAATCTGAAATCAACATCAAGGGGAGAAAGGATTCAGGTATGAGATAGACAAAATGTCTCATTTTCCCATTATAATTATGCAAAATGAATTTTATCATCCATGTATGCTACCAACATTTGTTTCATACATATTATTTAAAGTAAACATTCTTGGTGCTTGCTGTAGAAAAGTTATGCCCTTGAGGAGAGAAATGATACTATACAGTGCATATAATAATCCACAGAGAGGAAGTCACCATCTCCACTAAGCCCTCAGGAAAGCAGTCTAGGAAAAGTCACCCTAAAGGAAGGTCTTGAAGACCTAGTAGGAATTTGAGAGGATGAATAGATTTGTTTGAAGGAAAAGGGGAATACCGTAAAATTTGGAGAAAGTGTCACAGCACAAACCTCTGCTTCCAGTGGTGATGGGATGCATAATCGAGAGTGAGGATAACTGGAAAATCAAGTTGAACTATGTGATTGTGAGTGTGTGTGCTATTTTGTAATATACAGACACCAAGTTAATGAGGATGTAGTTTTGAACAACATAATTAACAGAAGGCCTACAAACTTGAAGTGATCAAAATATACATTCATTTTTATAGATTAATTTATAGATTACTTTTTAAAAAGATTATTTACTTATTTAATTATAGCACAAGCGACTGGGAAGGGCAGAGGGAGAGGGAGAGTGAATCTCAAGCAGAATCCATGCTGAGACTTGAGCTGGCTTGATCTCACCACCCCGAGATCATGACCCTGAGATTAAGAGTCAGATGTTTAATGGATCAACTTATTATTTTTTAAAATTTTATTTCTTTATTTGACACAGAGAGAGAGAGCACAAGTAGGCAGAGAGGCAGGCAGCGAGAGAAAGGGAAGCAGGCTCCCTGCTGAGCAGAGAGCCCGATGCGGGACTCGATCCCAGGACCCTGAGATCATGACCTGAGCCATAGGCAGAGGTTTAACCCACTGAGCCACCCAGGCGTCCCCGAATCAACTTATTTTTAAAGCAGTTTTACGTTCACAACAAAACTGAGCGAGAAGTATGGAGAGTTCCTGTATATCTTCTGTCCCCATCAACTCACAGCGTCCCCCACTGTGTCAGTATCCTGCACTACAATAATACGTTTGTTATGGTCCATGAGCCTCCATTAGCACATAGTTATTACTCAAAGACCACAGTTACCATTAGGGTTCACACTTGGTGTTGTATGGGTTTTGACAAATATATAATGAGATGTATCCACAAGTATATGATAATAGATCATATAGAATACTTTAACTGCCTTAAATATCCTCTGTGCTCTGCTATTTATCCTTTCCTCTCCATTAATCCCTGGTAACCAGTGACTTTTTATTGTCTCCATAGTTTTTCCTTTTTCCTGTATAGTTGCTAATATTTTGTTGAAGATTTTTACATCTATGCTTATCAGAGATATTGGTCTGAGTTTTCTTTTCTTATAATGTCTTTTCCTGATTTTGGTATTAAGGTAATGCTGGCCTCATAGAATCAATAGAAAGAAAGGGAGAAGGAAAGAAGGAAAAAAAAATATTCCAGGTCTAACGACATCACTGAGCAGTTCTAACTTTCAAAGAAGAAATAATTCTAAAATTATACAAGGTCTTCCAAAGATGGTTTAACTGGGATGAGAATTGGAGCTGGTGGGGTAGGGAGAAGGGCAGCCATGGTACAAAGGAGGTAGGTACACGGCAGGACTGAAAAGGAGGCAGAAGTGGTCAGACTTCAGGAGAGGCATGAGAACAGTTACTGAGCTCCTTACCTCACAGGACTGGACTCCCGCAAAAATCTCATGTCATTTTTGCAACACAGGGTGCTGTTTCTCGTCCAATTTTTTCAGTGTGGAGCAATTCCAGCCCCACCCCCTCAATAGCATGAAGGGAGCTGTTCTTCACAGCCAGCTCTGAAAGATTAAAAGTATTTTATATACTCCTTGGGGCAGGAAGGGGAAATAGGTCTTGAAGCAGCTAGTACAGTATAGAAGTTTTCTCAATAGCTTATGGCGCACATCCTTACTAAGATATATGGTCCCAGAAGCCTATGCATTTTTCAATCTGCTTTGTGATTTTTACTCATTTCTGCAGCTTATTTCAAAGTCATCTCCTTGGCTTGGAATTTCCTCTCTGCTTATCTTACTTCAAACCATCAAATCACAGCACAAGCCAATGATTTCCTTTGGTGTATTCCCTGAACAAACCAACAGACCCTGCTTATTATCTAGCACTGGCAGGTTGGTGGGAGGAGGCAGGGTAGGGTGGGGCAGGAGTGCAAAGGAGATGGGGAGGAGGTTGCGGGAGCAGACTAGTACCCCAGGGCTCATTTTCTCAAACAGTTCCAACTATAGTAATTTTAGTTTCCTCTAAAGGGGGTACAAGGGTGCAGGGGAATTGGCAGAAGGGAAGGAGAAGCAGCTCCCCGTCGAGCAGGGAACCCAATGAGGGACTGAATCCTGGGAGTCCAGGATCATGACCTGAACCAAAGGCAGACGCTTAACCAACTGGGCCACCCAGGTGCCTGATAATGTATTTAATATCTACTCCCAATATATTTGACCTTATCCTCCTTATAATATTCAAGGAAAGAAAATAAACTATTTTAAAACGTATTATTAAGACTGACATAATTTTCAGCAGGGTATATGTTATATGATGTAAATTTCTCATCCTTATTTATGCAATAATATAAAATAATAGTCATATAACAGCACAATAAAAAAATACCATATATTTAATGTATCCATTCATTCAATAGATACTTTTTATGAGCAAGGCAATGGTAGGCATTGGAGCTAGAAGGCACATGAGATACATTTACCTTCTAGGTATAGACAGTTTATCTTACTTACCTTCTAGGAGGTATATCCTCCTGTCCTGGGACCCATCTTAGTTGAGGGAGAAAGACAACATATAATTGATTATTAATTATTAGTTGTAATTGTGGTAAGCATGGTCAGGGAGAATTGTTAAGTCTTAAAAGAGTGTTGTAGTGGAAACTGAATTTGTCTCCTGTGAAGTTAGGGGTGGCTTGTATCTTTGTTTCTTGGGAGTCAGAAATCAAGAGTTTGGCACCCCCTTTGGAGTAAAAAAGCAAAGCTCCCATTCAACAGCAAAAGTAGAGTCATGGGAGAAGATATTCTCAACTTTCAGAATTCAATCATTTAAGAATGATAGCTGCATCACAACCTTTGAAAATGAAACGAATCATTTAGGGCATGATTCAGATATTTACCAGTGTGGTTTAAGAATAAATATCAAGAGGGGCACCTGGATGACTCAGTTGGTTAAGCACGTGACTCTTGATTTGGGCTCAGGTCATGATCTCAGGGGCTTGAGATCAAGCCCAGCTCAGGTTCCCCACTTAGTGGGGAGTCTGCTTGAGATTCTTTCCCTCTGCCTCCACACCCCCCACTTGCTTGCTTACTTTCACATGTGCATTCTCTCTCTCAAATAAAGAAATTTTTTAAAAAGAGTAAACATCAACAACACTGTAAAATTGATAGTTCACATGTCTTATTGTCAAGAACCAAAAATCAAGGATGAATACATAGAAAGATGTTATTGAAGAAATCACCTTTTCTGATTCATTGTTTTAAATCCAGCGAGGCAGAGAGTGCTATCACATGAAGAAATATTTTCGAGGATTTAGAATGACATATGGCAAACATTTTATTACTTCTCTGCCCAACCAGGGGACTAGTGACCTCCTCTGGTAAGGTGAAGTCACTTGATGGGATCCTGAAGAGTAAAGTGCTGTCAATCTCAAGGTGTGGTAAAAGGGCCTTTAGAAAAAACTCATTTGAAACTTATTTTTATATATCTCTTAGTTTCCTATGGCTGTTTGTCACAAACTTAATGTGGTTTCTAGTTGTAGCTAAAACAGCACACATTTATCCCCTTTAGGTTTCAGGGAGATCAGATGTCCAAAGTCAGTTTCTCTGGGCTGAACTTATGGTTTGACAGGGCTCCACTTCCTTGCCTATTCCAGTTTCTAGAACTGCTTTTCTTGCTTTTCCTTGTTCCCGTCCTCTTCATCCATCTTCAGGACCAGGGGTGAAGCATCCTCAAAGCTCTCTCTGGTCCATTTGCGCTTCACTTTCTCCTCTCCCCTGTCTGGAATCTTCTGCCTCTCTCTTACAAGAACATGCCAAGGCATTTAGGGCCCATCCAGATAACCTAGCATAACCTTCCCATCTCACAAATCCCTTATGTAATCATATCTGCAAAGACACTTTTCCTATAGTAAGGTAATATTCACAGGTCCTGGGAACTAGAACATGGGTATCTTTTTTTTTTTTTTTTTTAGATTTATTTATTTATTTGACAGACAGAGATCACAAGTAGGCAGAGAGAGAGGGGGAAGCAGGCTCCCCGTTGAGCAGAGAGCCTGATGTGGGACTCGATCCCATGACCCTGGGACCATGACCTGAGCCGAAGGCAGAGGCTTAACCCACTGAGCCACCCAGGCACCCCAGAACATGGGTATCTTTTGATGAAGACTGTGGTTGGGGGGAGGACATTTTTCAGCCTATCTACCTCCACATATCTCTTTACTCCCCCTGTGTATGCTTATGGCTTTGGGAGAAACCCAACCATTAGGTTTTATTTTGTCATTTCAGAACGTATTCTTAATTATTTTTCAAAATTTTCTCTTGCTTAATATAACTCCCTATAAGAAATTTCTTTCCTTTGTCTTCTCTTGGAGGAGGATCAAGAGTCTGCTTTTTTTGCCAGCTGCGTAACAGTGAAAGTCACTAATCATGCTGTCATTTAGAATATGAGACTGACAGCTATCATTTTCATAAATTCCTTCCATAAAGCATGGCAAGGCCAAGTTCTATAGTTTCTCTTCTCAAAGGGATATATTTGCTCTGTCTAGTCCTGAATGTTGTTTACTCATTTCTTTGAGAGTACTGAAGTATCACGAATGAAGAAAAAATCTGAAAATACCTGTGCCAAGCCAATACTCTACGACTTTTCAATGCTAGGAAAATATGTCTATTATTTTTGAAACAACTCTGATTCCATGTTTTATAAGTATCCTTAATGTTTTTCATCAAAACTGTGAACTAGAATGACATTATTATCCTAGAATAGGCAATTAATAAGGCAGGCTGCACAGAGCAAGTAGTGGTTTGGAACTTATCCAAGAAGTAGAGTGCATCTTCAATTTTTCCTTTCAGATAGGTACCAGTTGAGATGTATTCAGTTTAAGACACAAAAAATCGGGGCGCCTGGGTGGCTCAGTGGGTTAAGCCTCTGCTTTTGGCTCAGGTCATGATCCCAGGGTCCTGGGATCAGGCCTCACATCAGGCTCTCCATTCAGCAGGGAGCCTGATTCCTCCTCTCTCTCTCTCTCTCTCTCTCTGCCTACTTGTGATCTCTGTCTGTCAAATAAATAAATAAATAAATAATCTTAAAAAGAAAAAGACACAGAAAATTCAACTAAAATTTGCAAAAGTTGTTTCAGCAATTGGATGTAGGTCCAGATATAAACCAGGTTCTAGGCTTGATGTAACTTTGTGATTCAGAGGTATTCTCTAGGATCCAGTCTCTTTCTGCCTCGCTGCTGTGCCTTTCACATATCCTCCTTTTACAGCCAAATTCAAGCTACCATGGAGACACTAACCACAAAGTTGAGAATAGGTGCATACAATTTTCTGTCACAAGCTGGTCCAGAGCCATCTATTGAATCCATAGGTAAGAATTCAAACAGCTTTGGGTTTATTCATCCTGATTTATATAGGTTATTAACCAACAAGGTATTTTTATCTATACTTTTAACTTTAAGGAGGAGTAGAATTTCTAGGTTGTGACTGAATAAGATTGAGGGATATTTGCTTTAATCTTTCCATTTCTTTTTCTCAAGGAGTATAAGGGTCAGGATTATTTTTCAATAACATTATTTACAGAAAAAAATTTATATCAGAGACCCACTAATATCACTTCAAATTAACAGGGAGTTGGTCCTAAAATTCACATTGCATTTCACAAGTGCAGCTCAATATCCAGAGAGTAGATTTAAACAAAAGTTTTGAAGCCAATTATTACTGCTGTCAATGTTTTAAAACATTTCTGCCTCACCCAGGTGTCTCCATTTTTCCATCTATTACTCAATTCCACTAGTTTTGTTTTTCTTCTCGGGAGTGTTAGAGAAACTCCAGTATAGAAAAACCACAAAGTATTTAGGTTCAAAAGATAGTTGATATGTACCTTGTATTTAAGGCTAAGTGTTAGTTATTTATTGCTGTGTTAACAGATTACTCCTGAATTTACTGGATTAAAATAGCACACATTTATTATCTTCCAATTTCTGTGAGCCAGGGATCCAGCTGTAGCTTGGCTGGGTTCCTCAGACTCAGAATCTCTAATAAAGCTGCGATCCGGATGTTATGAGGACTGGGGCCTCATTGCAAAGCTGTACTGTGGAAATATCTACTTCTAAGCTCACATGATTATTGGCAGGATTCAGTTTCTTTCAGGATGTTGGTCTGAGAGCCCCTGTTCACTCATAGTCATCGGTTCCTTGCTACATGGGTCTCTCCAATATGACTTCTTGCGTTGTCAAAGTCAAAAAGGGAGAGAGTCTGCAAGCAAAATGGAAATCACTCTCTTATGTTACGTAATCATGGAAGTGACATCCCATCATGTTTGATGTATTCTACTGGTTAGAAGCAAGTCACTTGGCCAGCCCACACTCAAAGGGTGGGAATTACACAGCAGCATGGCTATGATGGTGTGTTTCCATTCTTATTATGCAGCCTGTTTATTGCATCCAGATAATGCAAGGAAGTTCAGAGAGCACACTAAGTAAGTGTAAGAGATATACAGACAGTTACTAGATTTTAGAATAGACTTCCTATCAAACCCCAAACTAGGACAAAGTGTTGAATTCGCAAAATTTTAGATTTTATTACTCTCCCTGCAAAAGCATATTTTTAATCTTTAATGGAAGAAAAAAAAAAAAGGTAAGAAAGGCAGTAGTGAAAGTTTTACTGCAGTTATGCCCAGGAGAGTTTGGTCATTGGTTTCCCTGGTCACCCTGGCCAAGGAAGAAATGAAAATCTGAAGCATGTGTGGCAAGCCTTTCTGAAGCCTGTCTATTGCACACACACATTCTCAACCTCTCCTTTGTCTATCTCTTTCACAGTTGGATAAGGAAGGCAGGTTTTATACTCATTGGCACAACTTCTGGAATTATCTAAAACCAAGACATTGGAAACTTATTCTGGTCTTGGATTTTATTCTTCTTGGCATCATTTGATTTGATTCTTGAAGGAAAGTGAAGCCTGGCAGTATTAATGCTTTCTCAAATATCTTTAAAATATGTTCAGAAACCATCACAGGGATACAAATAGGCACCACTGTAAGCTTGTAATGGTGAAATCAACTATTTTGTGGGGAAGATAACTTTCATTGTATTTCTTATGAGTTATTGACAGGCACTGGAAAGAGAACTGAAAAGAGTTAGGACTGTAGTATTCAATCAAGGACAAAGAGGCCTTAGTGTGCCCAAGGTCTTCTCATGCTCCACGGCTCCACCCCCACGACAATAGCTCTGCTAGCTCCTAAGTGTGACCTTGAGAAAGTGATGTCATCTCTCTCAACAGTTAGCTCCCTTCACCCCATTCACAAAATGAAAATGAAAACTTTCAGCATGGCTGTACTTGTGTGGACTTAAGTGACTTTAAATCCATGAAAACATATAATAAAGTGCTCTATCTTTAAATTCTGTTTCTCATCCTGATGGATATGTTAAAATCCATGGAGGTCCATGCTCTTTATGGAATTCTTTAATATCTAGCTTTTACATAAACATAGTATCTCTATTCATTTCACTCCCCTTGGGGGACAGTCATGATAAACACAAAGTTCTCATCGTGTATGAAGACATGACCAAGAGCCATGGAGGCATCTAGCCATTATGCAGCTGGTTGGCTAATGGGAAAGGCTTGAACCAGCAAAGCTGTCATCAAAATATGTTCATTATAGATAGGAACAATTTTAGAAAGAGAAAAACCATTTACTCTGGGCTTCAAAGGAGGGGAGAGGCATGAAAACTCCCACTTATTATTTTTTTTTCTCCTTCACAGTTTCCCTTCCTCCACAGAAATAACACCAACCTAGGGAGAAGGGGTCCTAGGTCAAAGAATGGAGAGGATTTGAACACTGTGACATGTGTGTTGTAGGGAGGGAGGTTGTATTGTGAACTTTTAGACTGGAAGTAGCTCTGGGAGTTTTGGAGCTTTTGAACTGCTGGCATCTTTGAAGTTTTGATTTCCACATGTGTACCTCTTCATTTTGCATGGTGGAAGGTAGATTTTGCCTGGATGACAACAATGCCTCTAGAAAGCTAACACTATACAGGTGGGGGCTAGGAAGGCATTGGGACCTGCCATTTGGGGTTGGTTTGAGGCTCAGCTAACAGAGCTCTGGGGCAATCCTTCAGATTGGGGCTTTTGTACTGCAGGCCTTTGGGGAATCCTCGGTCCAGATAAAAATGAGCCTGTGTTTGACCGGAGCTTCCCTTGCAAGAAATTAAATAATCCCAATGGTAATTTTTGGGTGTCAGTCAAAATTAGCATTTTAAAGTTCATTTACTAAACTTTGTTTAAATTTTCTCCATTCATTAGAAATTCAGTGGTTTATTGGCTTTCTGAGTATATATAGTGTTTTTTAAAAAGTATCAAGTCTTAGAAGCAGAGAACAAGGCAAAATACAATTCTGAAAGTAAAGGGGAGCCTGTTGAGATTTTCCAACCTAAAATAAACAATGCTTCTTAATTTGTTGGAAGCTTCTGCTTCCTTAATGGAGGTCTCTAGGGCCATATTTCTATATTATTTTATAAGGTGAAATTAGACTCT
The DNA here is from genome assembly GCF_011764305.1 of Mustela putorius furo. NCBI lineage: Eukaryota > Metazoa > Chordata > Mammalia > Carnivora > Mustelidae > Mustela > Mustela putorius. Next base: position 28,136,408 of record NW_025421341.1, read on the forward strand.
AAGAATTCTTAAAGAACAGATAGCTTTGTGAACTTAGAACTCATCCTAATGAGTGATTTGTAGTTCAGTTCTCTGTTGCCTTTTAGGCTTTAATATAACTTTCAAAATCTGAAATTTTATTGGCAAAACTATGAGTGACCATGTCATTTCGCTCAGGTAAGACCATAGCGCTTCATCATCAAATCGAAACGCGAAGGACAGCGGGTTAGGAGACATGTTCTCCTTGGGATTCTGCACCAGTTTCCTTGTCCTATAGTGAGGTTAGACCAGCTGTCCCCAGATCCTCTGGCTCCTGGGCAGAAATGGAAAGTGAATGAGTGAAGTTAGGCTTGATGGAAACTGTGCAATGTGTGATTGAAGACTCCTTCAATAGTCAATTGGGTTGCTGGGTTGAATTATTTAACCTTGTCCCTGCTCCCATCCGTGCTGTGATTTTGAAGTCTTCCCCATTAACGGGGCAGTTTCCATTCCCCCATTCTTTGATGTAGTTCAGTGTGTGACTTGCTTTGTACACTTGAGAGAGATGGGCATGAGACCTTGCTAGTTATGACTCTGGACATTAAAAAGGCTTGTGTGTTTCTCTTGCCCTTTTTCATTTCTGCCATTTTCGTGAGAAGAAGCTGTCCCAGTTTCTTCGCTGGTGGTGGAAGGGAACAAGTGACATCTGGAGCAGAGCCAAACCACCCCAGCCAAACCCAGCCTACATTACTAGAGCCCAGCTGATCCCTGGACACGTGAGCAAAACAAATGCTTATTGTTTTATGCTGCTGAGCTTTTGGGTTGTTTATTATGCAGTGTTATTAGGGCCACAGAACGAATTTGATCTGTTTACCCTGGATAAATCTCCTCTTCTACAACATGCGTGGGTCAGAATAGGGCTGGCATTCCAAATTCCAGTTGCCATCAGGGCAGCAAGGAAAAGCAAAGGAGGGAAACAAGACAGTGTTTGATGCCCTCTCACATACCCCTTCTGAAGAAAGTAACTGTCACTCAGCTGCAGATAAGAGTGATTGTGCACAAATGAAGCATTGTACTGCCAGATCCGGCTACTTTTCATGAGAAGTTAGAAATCTGGAGTTCTTTGATACGGAGCCTCCAAAACTTAAGTTTCCGAACCAATCAAGTCTTCGTAGAACTCTGTATTGGCAGGATGTGTATATCCCAAGTAACCCTGGTGACTTCTGGGGGAGTCTGGAGGTCTCTATCAGCTCTAATGTTCAGGGATGGTTGTCCTCAAGGCATTGCAAGTGTACTGTGTGCTCCAGCTCATCCAAGGTGTGTTTGCTTTATAACAAATTGACAAATTTTCATTTAAAAATATAAAAAAATGTGTTTCTTTTATCCTCAGTGGACTCTTTTACAACTATGATCACATGTAAAAACTAAAAATAACAAACAAAAACATCAGACGATACCAAAAATCCCCAACTATATGAAATCTTCAGCTACTTCAAAAGCTTAAAAATAACAAATCAATCACTTAATTTTAAACAACAGAAACAGACTTTATCTTATTAAAGGTTTTTTTTTTTGCAACTTTAAAATCTATTCTTGTTTTTCAGTATGCAAATTTTAAAATAATCTATTGTTATTACATAAAGCAATCTAAGGTCTACTTCAGAAATATGTGTAATATGTGTCTGTCAGGGCAGACTAGGAATTGTTAAGTCCTTTAAATGATTTTTCTTAATAAATTAGGCATCAACTGGAAAAATGATCTGGCATCTCTGTTAAAGGAAAAGAAGTCAGGAAGACTTCGTTTAAATCTTCATTAGCTACTGATTAAGCCAACAAGAGGGCTTCAATCTCCGGATTTCCTTGACCATGGATTATAAACCCAGGATAATTAAATGAGAGGAATTTAACCTCCACACAGGGTTCTTGATTGGACTAATGATTATACATGACTTGCAAAACAGAGACTGTGCATGTGTGTCAATTTAATTTAAATAAAATGTACTTAGTCCCATCCAACTGCATATTGGATACAGGGCAAGGCACTGCACAGAACATAGAAGAGATGATTCTTGCTCTGAAATAATGTACAATTAAATGAAGACCAAATGGAGAAAGCAGCACCTGGGGAGATTTTGTTTTATATTTAGAGTGAAAGGTTAAGGTACATTAGTTATTATTGCTTCATACTTCATTATACTTGGAGAAATTTTTCTCTATGTTATGTTCTCTGTATTCCTTTTCAATGATGGTTTTTAGGATTTTTTAACCAAAAGGAAAAGGGGAGGTTGTTTAGTACCTGTTGAGTACCCAAAATGTGTTAGGTTAACTTATTAAATATGCATAACGAACCTGTGCAATAAAGCTTTTATTTCCATTTTACGGAATGCAAAAAAAAAAAAATGAGGTTCAGTAGATACAATGAGTCAACTGAGTCATTACCTCTTCCCAAAAGCCTTCCTTGATCTTCACAACCTATAAATTGCCCCGTGAGCACTGTAAAACCAGGGCATACTTTCATTCTAGCACCTAGCACATTTTACAGTGATAGCTGCTTACTTTCTGCTTTCTTACTGAACCACGAACTCTTGGAGGCTAGTGTTTGGTGATAAAGTCATACAACAACAATGCAGTTTTCCTAAATATAAATTCCCTGCACTTTCTGTCACATCCCCACTTCAAAAGTTGAAGACTTGGGAAATATGTCATGAAATTTCTCCTCAATAGATACATGAGATTACATCAAACTAAAAAGCTTCCACATCACAAAGGAGACAATCAACATAGTGGTGATACAACCTACAGAACCAAAGGAAGTATTTATAAAACATACACCTGGTAAGGGGTTAATATCTAAAATATATAAGAAAATAGTAAGAAAACATATAATTGGATTTAAAAATAAGCAAAGGACCTGAGTAGACATTTCTCAAAATAATACATACAAATAGCTAACAGATATATAAAGAAACTCTCAACATGATTAATCATCAGGGAAATGCACATTAAAAACACAAGGAGATATAGCTTAAACCTGCAACAATAGCTGTTATTAAAAAGACAAAAGGTGAACATTGATGAGGATATAGAGGAAGGGGAAACCTTGTACATGGTTGGGGGGAATGTACATTGTAAGGCTACTATGTAAAATGTATGAGGATGCCTCAAGAAATTAAAAAGAGAACTATCATATGATCCAGCAATCTCACCTCGGGTGTATATACAAAATCAGTATCTTGAAGAGAAATCTGAACTGTTAAATGTTTTAAACTCAAATGTACCCTGTATAAACATGCTTCATTAGAAACGTCCATCCTCATTAGAAACTTTAAACCAATACTTTAAATCAACACATGACTAGTTAAGATAGTTTCCCAAACTGGCATGGTGGTACTAATCACTTTGGGGCCTGTTAAAAAAATTGGGTTCTTTGATCCCATGTAAACTTAGTAAACCATATTCTAAATACAGAAGGGTTTGGGAATCTGTTTTAAAGTGCCCTAGGTGATTGTTATCATTAGACAGATTTTAAAAATACTGGTTGAAAATCGTAGTAGGGTATATGATGAGGTGGACTTTAAAGAAGAAAAAACTATTTTATCTACTTGATATCTGGAGATCCAGAATGCAGTCCCACTTGGAGAAGATTCATCTGGGATAGGAGTATTTTGGATGATCTCTCTTGTTATTTAGGATAAGGGAAGCTGGCACCCATTGCTTTAGGTCTGAGCAAAGGTTGTCTCTCCCAGTACAATATGGAGCTCTGGGGAAGGGTCACATGAAATTGCATAAGGATCCAGGAGCCTAGAGTGAAGGGGTGAGCTCCCAAATTCTCAAACAGGAGACTTAGAATTTAGGTAGGCTTACTGAGGTAAATTCATGGGCCCTTCACAAGGCTAGTAGCCCAGAATGGCAACTAGGCCTCTAAAATTAAGTTTTCATAAGGTCAAAAGAGAGATTGGTGTGCTGGTCCATGCACTGATCTAAAGACATTTTAAAATGGGAAAGAATGGCTAAGCTCTAAATTCACGGGCACTAAAACCCCTTTTGTTTCAGGCCTCCCAATGGGTAGACAAGGTCACTAATAAAATGGCTGCTCGAAAGAATCCAAAGAACTTTGATCAATTTGGCATGCAAGTTTAAAGACTTATATGGGGGCACAGACTTTTTGCTAGGAGGGATGGCAATTTACAGCTGAGGAGAAAAGTGTGCTAGTATCTCCCACTGCCCATTTTAGCCCCAGACCAAGCAAACTCTAAAAGTGCCTTAGAGATGTGACCCTCACTTCTCACAGGGGAAGAACAGAAGGGGAGGGGGTGTTTGATGGGGATTGGAGAGCTATTCCTGTGAGGTAGCCCATCAGGGTTTTTTTTTTTTTTTCTTCTTTAAGATTTACTTATTTTAGATATATATAGAGAAAACACATGAGCAGGAGGGGCAGGAGAGGGAGAGAGAATCTCAAGCAGACTCTGTGCTGAGTACAGAACCCAATTCAGGGCTCCATCCCAGGACTCTGGGATCGGGACCTGAGCTGAAACTAAGAGTTGGGAGCTTACCTGACCCGCCATCCAGGTGCCCCTGAGCCCATCAGTTTTTAAAGGACCTTTGTGTAGATGGAAGAGAATACTGGTCTGCAGACTCTAAGTTCCTCAAAGAAACTCCTCCCAGAAATGGTGGAAAACTGGAAGGCTCTCTTGGCTACTTTCCTGGAAAAAGACCCCTTTTGAAGCTTCCTGCTATGAACTGTATACTTCTTGTAGACTCCAAGAGGGCAGGGAGTATTGACTACATATTCCTGATACGTGCCCTGAACGGAGATCATTGCTGGGCACATAGTGGGTTCTCAATAAATATTTATTAATGAATAAATGAAGGAGTGATTGGATAGAAACCCAGAACCTATACATATCTAGTCTTTCTTTAAGGAGTTCAGCTATCAGTAAAGGCTGATACACCAAGAAGTCATTGTAATAGTTTCTGATAATGTGTGTAATACTAATACAACTATCATGAATTTATCAATTAAAACATTTAATTATTATATTATCACAATAATCATCATTATTAATAATTGGATTAGGCAAATAATTATTAATATAGTTTCTACTATTATAGTATATTATATTAATTAATAACAATGGGTCAAGTGCTTTGGGAGTACACAGAAAGGGGCAATTGATGCTGAGGGGGAGGAGAACTGGTGCTGTGGAAGGCAGATGAAGGTGGGAAGGGAAGTGTGCATCTGGGGATGTGGAAGGGCATGCAGAGTTCAGGATGCTCAGAGTCCCAGGGGACTTGGCTTTGAAAGAACTTGACCAGTGGATTTTTTCCTTGTCCTTTACATCTTTGATTTTTAAACCAAAAACTGACCATCGAACAATATTTCATCTTGTTTGGATTTTTTCAGTAAATATGTTTTATTTTTATAGAATACTAAAGATATATTTAAGGAAAATGGTTTACAAAAAAATGCAACCATTAAAAAGGAAAAAAAAAAAGGAACAGAAAACAAAACCAAAAAAATCCCTTCCTTGGGTAACAGACTTTAATCTGTTCTCACCCGCCTCCCCGACCACTCTACTCCTTGTCCTGCAGCAACTGCTCCAGCAATTGCTGAAAAAGCTCCTCCTTCCGGTCTTCTACATCCTCTGCCTGAAATGTGTCTCCTTCCCACCCCATCTTTCTCCCTTCACCTAGCGATTCTCTACTCATCTCCCAGGAGTCAGCTAACCCTTCCGGGCCTCCAGGAGGCTTCACCTTCCTAATTCAAGTTTGTGTTTCTTCTCCATGCAGCCAAAGCACTCGGTCCTCCTGTTTCTGGATATCTGAGCATTCAACATGGAGCCCTGTCTAATCTGCAGACAGGCCAGTTTTATCTGTTGTGTTCACCATTATGAATTACTATCATTTATCCTGGGGCCCGTACATCTTAAGTGTTCAATAATCCCTTGTGGAAGAAGTGGTTGAATCCATGTTTCCTCCTTTCTTATTGAGAATATTCCATGATTTGGGACTTGGGCAGATGTATCTGAATGTGGAGAGTTCCCCACATGGGTCCTCACACAGGGGCCCACGATGGATGTGCTTATGATCAGACACAAGCACAGAAAACAAGGATTGAGAGAGACCATCTCTGCCTTTTTAATAAAGTAAATAGAAACTCAATGCACACTTCAAGAAATGCATTTTCTTCTTCCCTTGCCTATTGAATGTGTTTCCTCTGGAATGCAAGTGGAATTTGTTGTCTCTTAGTGGAACAACAAACAGTATCAATATGGGGATAGAATGGAAATTCATTGGCAATTCAACAATGGTCATGTGTCAGTGACTTGCTCCTTTCCTCATGAGTGTGGGTTTTGCGAGATGTAACACAAGACAAAGAAAGAGCTGGGCTTATGAGGTACCAGCCCTAAACTATGTTGGGAATTCAAATAGTAGGTGATGGTTTGGTTATGAGACCTCAAAATTACCGTACCCGCCTGTGATGTTATGAACTACTTACCAGCCTGTGAAGCAAGAATCCCAGCTTGGTGGCTGTTTCTAGCCACTAAAGTGGGCCTAGCTGGCACCTCAAGCTTTTCTGTGCGCGAAGATTGATCATTCCACTCTCAGCTGTTCGTTACTAGGCAGTAGGTTCAGCAAATGTTCAGTATACTGAGTTCAAAATCAGAAAAAACAGGCTGTCCCCCTCAGCTCAGCCAAGGTTTAGATGTTGCGTCTGGTAGAACTTAAAGAGGCCAGCTCTGACGTTGCCTTTTACAGCCCAAGAATGTCAGAGGCAGGAGCAGGGAGATCTTCAGGATGATTAAAAGATTTAATCTGTCAAAATTCTTTCCCCACTTGCATTCTTGGGCACTTATCTCAGAGAAATGAACATTCATTTTCTCACAAAAATAGGCAACAAAAGACATATGAAATTTCATAGCAGCTTTGTCATAATGGCCCCAAACTGAAAGGAAGCCACATGTCCTTCAATGGGTGAATGACATAAGAGACAGAGGTGCTTCCGTAGCAGGGAATATGGCTTATAGAGGGGAAGCAACCAATGGTGCTTGTGGCAGCATGGATGAAGCTCTGGGAGTTATACTGAATGAACAAAGTCAGTTTCGAGGGTTATGTGTTGTATGATTCCATTTGCATGGAATTCTTAAAATGACAGAATTGGGAAATGAAGAACAGATTGGTGGTTGCCAGGGATTGGTGACAGAAGTAGGTGTGGTTGTGGCTATAGAGGATGGTGACAGCATGGTTCTGTGTCTTGTATCCACACAGATGATTAAACAGAATAGAGGTATACCCTCCCCCACCCCCTTCACACAAGCACATGCATGAAATGTTGATGAAATCCGATTAAGTTGGATTGTGGGGGTTATCAATTTTTTGGTTTTGACATTATACTCTAGTTGCACAGTTTATCGTTATTGTGGGAGGCTCAGATATGTGGGATCTCTCTGTACACTATTTTATTTTTGCAACTTCTTCTGAATCTATGATTCTTTCAGAATAATAGGTTATAAGAAATAGTTTTCCCATTTGTGATAGTTAAAATTTCAGTGGAATTTAAGGAAGGGAAACCCAAGTCCCTTACTATATGTCATTTTTCCTTTGCTCTCTGTTTTGCTTTAGGTTATTTTTAGAAGTTTTAAAATGCCTTGAGTTAAGAGGATTTAAATTGTAAGTTGTGATATTGTCAGATTTTTATGCATACACAGTGTGGGAGTTAATAGTTGATCTATTTTTATCCCCAAATACAGAAAGCACAAAATCTCATGGATAATAAAGATAAACATTACAGTTAGGCTTGCTAACTTTAACAGCTCTGATGGCGAAAGGCCGTGCTGTCTCACAGGCACTATGTTGCACTCTCTTGTTACTTTGGTGCTCACCACACTGCTGGTGGGTTTCATTTGGCATTTACCCCATACCGGCTTATGTTGTTGTCTAGTCCATATGACAAACCCTAACTGGGTTTGACCATGTCCATGGATAATAGGTACTATGTAAATGGGATAAGTGAAAGTAGTGTCTGCTAGGCATTTTCACGAGAATTGAAAACCATGTTAATGAGGATACTTTCCTCAGACGGGTAACAGAATAACCAACTTAAACTGAACAGGGAAAAAAGGAAAATATTGACTTCTGTAACTGAAAAGTCCATGGCTTCAGACCATGTTTCTCTCCATCTCTCAGCTCTTTTTCCATATTGGCTCCGTTAGCAATAGGGTTTGGAACCTGGTGTCGCAAGTAGACCACAGGTGCCTTAACTTCACTCCTCCAGCGGGAAGTGCAGTTGAACAGTCTTTTTGGATAGTTCCCATAGAAGTCCAAGTATTCACTCCTTCTCTGGCTATGTTGGGCCACAATGACATCCCTCAGCCAAACAGCATAAAAAAATATACTGACTGGTCTAGTCCAAGGTCATATGCTCTGGCCTTGCATCCTGTAGTAGGGCCCCTTAAAAACCTTGCAAAGTAAGAGCTGAGGAAAGTAGTTCCCATAAATTGGGAGGTGTCTCTTAAGTTTGTCAATGAAGTCACAATTATCTCTTATAAAAATTTAGAGACTCCTGCTTCCCTTTTGTGGTAGACTTATATTAGGGGAAGGGGGATCATTATGAAGCTTTGGAGTGGTCACTGGAGATCTGATTATTAGCGGTTTGCCTATTTTATCATCAGAACACAAAAGTAAATAAAGGATTTATTATTTGATGTGCCATTAAATATTAAGAGAGCTTGTTTGTCTTATGACTGACTTGTTTTAGTGTTAATAAATAAGTTTATAGAGTTTTTTATTTTGCTGGTTCAAACTGCATCAGTAGAATTTATAATCTGCGTAGCAGTGCTGGAGAGCTAATTGGTTTTGGTTTATATTCAACATAGACTTCATTATCTTCATTCTCCTCAGGAGAAACCCTTAATTTAGCCTCATAATTTCCTTGCTGTAATGCACTGATAGTTTGAAACATCTAAAATGTGTAATTATGAGTGATAACAATGCCCCTCTGCAGGGTTCTCTTTTTCACCTTGTTTCTGTTAATGACCTTGGAAAATTTGATGACACCACGCATGCTATCAGGAACAGCAGGCACGGCAGTTTGTCTCTCTTGTGCTTCCTGAGTTAGCCACATCCTGGATGTGGTTCCTTTTCCAGCTAGAATCATGTGGGAGACTGCTACTCGAGGCAGGCACTATTGCCTAGTATATAGCCTTCGTGTTATAGACATGTTCTGATTTCTTAGAGGCATTTTTTTTTTTTTAATTAATCTCACACTTTGGATTTTCCACCAGCATGGATTCCTGCTCAGTTCCTTTTCTGGAGAAATGCTTTATGTCCTGAGCTTCTAATCACTCACCTGTCTGGTTTGGGTTCCCATCTGCAAGCTGTGCTTTCATATTTTACCCTAACTGTGGCTTTCCTCTCATGACTTATTATTGTCTTATCCGCCTCATTATTTGCTCATCATATCCTGTTAGGATGACTACTTTCATCATATCCCCGTAGGATGGCTACTTTTTGGGACTCTGATTGAACTCACTTCCTCTTTTGTCTATCCCCATTCATCAACTTTTCTCTACACTCCAGTGAGCCTGAACATTTTGAAAACATAGTCCATTAACGTAAAAAACCTGTCCTCTTCCTTCCAGCCTACCACCGATTTGTTGGTTACTTGGGTTCAGTTATGGTCCTTGTTGCTCAGCAAGGAGACTTGACTTTTCTTTGCATCCTCAGAACACAGGGAAAGAGTGAGGTTGTAAAGGAGAAATTTGGGAGTGACATGGCAGGAAAACATAAGCTCACTGTAAGTCAAGTGGACACTACCGATGGCTGGGCTTTGTTTAGTCTTTACTCTGGTCCTTCATGCAAGAAGTCCTTTGCTGGATAAGGAAAAGCCCCCCATGCACAAACAGTGCGTAGATTTTTTTCGGTGGGGGGTTAAGAAGTGTTAAACTGAAGAGGGCTATCCAGAGCCATAGCTACCTGTTTTAGCATAGCAGCCTCTACAGAGTCCCCTCATGTAAGAGTGGGCAACATTTGGGAGCCAGCGACATGAAGGACTTTGGTATCAATTGACCAAAGGAGAGGCATGCTCTCTGTTCAGTCAGGAGAGGGAAGCTTACCTTCTCACCACTGCCTCCTTATCAACCCAGCATGAGGGACTAGCTTGTGCCTGGAACAGGGAAGAAGGAGAGGTAGGTCCAAAGAAGTCCTTCCTTTTACCTATACTGTCCTCCCAGTTCCGCCCCCACCAGCCCTAACCATAAGCTGCTGGAGTCCTGACTCTTAACTGCTGAAAATAAGGTTTTTCAAATAAGCGAAATTAAGTGGAAAATGACAGAATCTTGCCAGAATGTCATTAAAGCACACAGTGGGAAAGGGGGGGATGAATATTAGCACAATTTGAGAACAGTGACTAGAAAAAATGAAATCTTTTCCTGTTTAGACCCCGAACCAAAACTCCTCATTACACTAGTTAGAGATATAGAGACAGATATTTTAACACCAAAAAGGCTAGTTTTCCTAAATGATAATTTTGTCACATTCTTTCCAAGCTAAAGAAGATAAGCCAAAGCTTGTCTTTGCCAGAATACAAATTAGATATTTGGTGTGAAATGTAAGGATTTCTGAAACTTATTTCATTTAAATAACATTACTAGATACCAGTCTTTTATGGCAAGTGATCTTAGAGACTTTTGAAGGTATGATGAGAATGTATATTACAAATTTTAAAAGTTTAGACTATTATAAGATAATTTATATGTTGGAGTTTTGGACTTGCATTGCATATTGCTTTAGGTGATGTTTTGAAACAAAAAATACACCACAAAAATAACATGTTTTTGAAAAGGTTAGGGTTACTGGGAAAAGTTACAAGTAAAGGAAAACAAATCAAAATAGGAGAAAACAATTGCACCAAAATAGAGGTTATCACATTTTCTTTAGGTTGGCCAGGACTGTAATACTGATCTAGAATACAGATATCAGGATTCTGTTTAAAATAAAGCTTAAAATAAAAAGCCATATCTTATGGATCTATTATTTATCCAGTACTGTTCTAGTCACTAGTGGAAGGGAAGCAAAGTTGAATATTTGAGGAACTTAAAATCTGGAAAGATCTGGAACTATGGAATTGTGGTCTGATCAAGCAGGAATCTGGAAGTTGAGGAAATGGGTGAATCACCGTGAATGTACCCTGTGAGTCATTCTGTCTAAAGCATTGAATCATGCTGGATGTCTTGAGAGAAGGATGGAGGAGTGGGGGCTGGCCAGTTGTGTCTCATGCTGAGAGACATTAAGAGTACAAGGAACCAAACAAAGACTAGCTCACTGGAAGCCTTGAGAATTAGAGAACGTTGGGGAGTGGAGGTGGGGTGGGTCGTATATCTGAAGAAGAAATGGAGGAGGGTAGAGAGATCCATTTTAGGAAGATACCTATTAAGGGGAAGGGACATCTATGTGTTATTTTAACATAAACATGTTATTTTGTGGATTTCGAATAGTCTTATTTGTATCTGCTCAATTATTAATCCCTCAACATTTACACTTGAGTTGAAAAAATAAGACAAAAATAACACAGACTCACTTCTCTCATCAAGAGCAATACTTTGTAATTAATTCAGTGAAATCCATAAACAATTTTTAAAAATTCATAGGGTTTTAAAGTTTGGATATTCTTGCATATTATAGCAGCTAAATTAGAGCCTTAATTTTCCCCTGGTGATTTAATCATTTCATTCCAGTGTCTCAACCCTTGAATGATTTATTCTTTACCCACAGAATTGCTTATTATTTTAATGATAGCATTGGGAGGGAAATGGAAAACAACCATTTAAAGATGCATTTTCAAGATTAGAAAGAAAATTATGATGGAAAAGATAAGGAATAAGACCCACACTTTGCTGTCAAAAGTTTGTAGCCAAAAGGATGTTTCTCTTTTATAGTACTTTATATCAAATAATAGAGATGCAAGGAAAAATAAGCAAAGAATACAGAGGAACTCGTAACAAAAAACCAGTTTCCCACCTCAACTTTCCCACCTCTCTCCATTAATTAGAGGCAAACCATTTTAATCATTCCAATTTTTATTCTCTTGGGAGGTTTCTCACTTCACAGTGATTGTGTTTACGCTATAACTTCTTGGGCTTTCAACTCCTCCAAATGAAAGTTGTAGTTTTACTACCCATCACTCTCCAATTTTCTATAATTCTAATATTTGCAGGCTTTCTATTGGTTACCTGTTTATTTTAAAATAGAATAACCTACCTGCCTTGTTCTTCTTTTTTTTTAAGATGCCTTGTTCTATGGACATTTGTCACCTTACCAAGGAAGCTGAAGGTATCAGTACTCTTACCCTCTCCTCTGTTTTTTGTTCTCATTTCTGTCTCCTAAATTCTATCACTCTCCTTGGGGGAGGGGAACATTCAAAATATTTCACAATGAGCAAGATCATCTTATTAATTGGAGGTTAGATGTTCAGATACAATCCTTTATGTTGTTGACCTGTTCTCCCATTCTCTGCCATTTTGTTTTTGTCTTGGAGGTTGACATAAATGCTTCGGTAATATAGCAGACTTACATAGAGCTGAAGATGTGAAGTCATAAATGTGGACACAGAGGAATTCCTTAATCCTTGCAATAGCTATATCAGGTTAGCATTTTAAATCACTACATTGTTTTAAATGTAATTTGTAAGGAGGAGAACTAGGATTCAAAACCTGGGCAACCATGTTCTTAAAATTTCATGAGAAAAAAAGCATATCTATATGTTTACTTTATATTACATTAAGTATAGTGAAATCTATTAATATATGTCAATTGTGTATGCATAACACATATTATGTTAGGTATCTTTAACTTCATATTCCAGTAACTGTAGTTTGTTTTAATAATTTTCTAATTGATCTATTCTATTCCCTGATTTGATTCATCTATTTCCTTTAGGCTCTTTTATTTATTTACCTTGGGTTCTTCCTTTCCGGTTTCTGGCATTCTTCATGTGTCTGCTGTGGATCATTGTTTGTCCTTCCGTATTTAATGTCGAATGTCTCAGTGGCCAATCTGGGTAACCTTTGCTTCCGTGTAGGTTGATCTGTGCTCCATAGGCTGATTCTGAGCTCTGTAAACAGGGGTGGGTCTTCTTGACAATTAGAATTTGCTCTCTGCAAGCAAAAGGAAAGCTGCACATTAAGCCGAGGACTCCCTCCTGGGGACTCAACACCACAGGGACAGCCTCATTTTCTGCCTTTGGGGGAAGTGGGAGTGGGTCAGTAGGGGAAGCCATTCAGTAGGCAGACTTCAGGCACTAACAGCCAGGTGTTCAGACCCATTCTTACTCCCACTCCCATCTGTCAAATTTTATCTTTCTCCAGCACAGAGCGTAACCACTTCCCAGTCTCTCTTATGTATAGTTCCTCCTCTCTCAACCATCAACCACCTCAGTATAAATCAGACTTTTAAGCTGTATCTATAGCCCTTATTGGTTGATACTCTTATTGCTTTCTTTCTATTGTTTTTTATTTATTCTGAGAGGTGAAGGATTGAGTCCCTTGCTTTCTGTCCTCTACGCTGGAGGATAGCAAAGGATGTTGGCATGGTTGCTAAGTTAGCCAACCTATAGTATTTGTCACTCCAGGATTGCTGATAACACTTTTGGTAATTTTGCTGTTGGCTTTGTCTAAGATCTGCAGCGCAGTTGTCTTTTTTTAACATCTTCCCACATCCGAGTGTCTCTTTTACTGAATTTGTCACTGATTCTCTGTATATTGTCATTTGGAGTTACAGATCCAGTGTCATTTTAAATGGAATATGCATTTCTACTTTTGATTTTCTCCCTCAATCTCTCTCTCTTTCTCTTCAATCTCTCTATCTCATTCTCTCTCTGCTGCGAGTGGGGTAGGCACAAGCAATTGGTGTTTCAACTTTTCTGTTTTAGAACTAGAATGTTTGGGAGAACCTAGGTGGCTCAGGGGGTTAAGCGTCCATCTTCAACTCAGGTCATGATTTTGAGGTCTTGGGATTAACCCTGGTGCTCCACCCTCTGTGGAGGCCCCTATTCTGCCGCAGGAAATCTGCTTCTCCCTCTTTTCTTCCCCCTCCCCAGCTTGTGCTCTGTCTCAAATAAATAAATGAATAAAATAAAATTTAAAGAAAGATAAAAATATATGTTTATAAAAAATAAAAAATTAAAAAAAAAAAGAACTGGAATGTTCCTGTTATTTGAGTGGTGTTTTGGGTAAGAGGGAACACAAACTCATATTTTTTAATCTGCTACCTAGAAATGGCACTTTACTTTTTTTTTTATTAATTTTTTATTTTTTATAAACATATATTTTTATCCCCAGGGGTACAGGTCTGTGAATCACCAGGTTTACACACTTCACAGCACTCACCAAAGCACATACCCTTCCCAATGTCCATAATCCCACCCCCTTCTCCCAAACCCCTCCCCCCAGCAACCCTCAGTTTGTTTTGTAAGATTAAGAGTCACTTATGGTTTTAAATAAAATTGAAATTCCATTTTAAGTGTTTTCTCATTCATAAGGGCCTTCTAATCAGGAAGCAGGTAGTTATGTATCAGGATACTTTTCTGATCATTTCCTTTCTCTGAAAATAAAATCCTTGATGATTATTCACAAGTTCAAATGCATGCCAATTTTGCTAAAGAAGCGTAAACTGCATTTTCTCTTTCAGATCTGGAGAAAAACAACACTGAGATTTTCACTTCTTTGAAAACCTGAACTTCCTATGAAGTGTCTTATTTTCAATGGCATAGATTGCTTGGCTGAATCCCTACACGACAGCTTATCTGTTATCAGTGAAAACTGTAGATTCTTCGGATGGCTGTAAGCTGGAATTTCAGTCCCTCTGGAAGTTGATGGCCAAGTTGGAGTTGAGATTCAGTTATCTAAAATAGCTTCCTAATACCTGGTCTATAATATAATTTGTACAATCCCTCATTCACTCAACTATTGTGTCAGGAATAGCTGAAGTGAACTACCAAGTCATGGCCCGTGCTCACTGCCACTGATCTTTTATGTCAACTAGGATTTTTACTTTTGTCATTCAATTCTCACTGGTACTCAGGTTATTATTGTCTCCATCTTACAGTTCAAAAAAATGAGACTTGGTGAAGTTCAATAATTCACCCTACATCATAGGGGCGGTGCCACAGCCCAGGATGTGAATCCAAGCTCTTTGGCATCTCTGCCAGTTATTTTCTTCTTCATCCTTGGATTCATCTTCTGTGCTTCCCTTGCTCTGTGCTGTATTAGAGGAGTCTCGCCTGTAAATATTACATGTTCCCAACTCCTTTGACAGCTAACTTCTCATTAGGTTTTATGGAGAAGAAATGCTGGTGGAAAACTGGAGACCAGGAAGAGACAGAGATTAGCATGTAACTTCCCCTTTAATTATACTTTGTGTGGTTCTTAGCTAGAGTTGTATGTCTCAGTTGCTCTAACACCACCAGGTAGCCCCCACACTGCAGAGCTGGCCTCTGCAGGTCACTTCCTAGGCTCAACCTTATCTCCTTTCCTTGGCTCTGCAGTCTTAATGGTAAAAAAAAACTATTTGGAGCTGCTCTGCTCAGGGTTTTCTTACCTTCCCCCTTGGTTTGTTCAGCTCTTTATATACCTACAGAACCGGTTGTACATATTAATTTTTTTTTCTATGGAACAACAAATATGAGTGCCCTGTTTTTTGGACAGAACCTGATGCTTTCCTCTAAGATTCCTTCCACTTCCCAAATGCAGTGACTTCAATATTAGCTTCTCATTTACTATGCTTTGAAATAGAGAAATGATGAGATTTCCAATGTTCAATAAGGACTAAGTCACCTCAAAATCAAGTTTTTCTTTCTTTTTTTTTTTTTTTGTCTCTTGCTGTTCAGAGGGTAATTAAATTTGTACATATTTGTAACCCTAAATATTTGAGGTCTCACTTTTCAATTATTTGTTAAAAGTACATTGATGATGTACCATATGGTGGTCAACTGAACATAAAAAATGAAAAAAGTAGTAAAAAGTAGGTTTTTGTGTAAAGTTCTTTTTTAGTATGCATTAAAACTTTTGGAACTGATACTTATCTACTGCTAGAATGATTGGTCAACATTGATTATATCCCTTTCTATGGAAGAGAAACAATAAAATAAAATAAACAGGGATCAGGGTGGTTGGGTGGCTCAGTTAGTTAAGTGTCTGCCTTAGGCTTGGGTCATGATCCCAGCGTCCTGGAATCAAGGTCTGCATTGGGTTCTCTGCTCAGCAGGGATTCTGCTTCTCCTTTTCCCTCTGCCTGCCTCTTTGTCTGTTTGTGATCTTTCTCTTTGTCAAATAAATAAATAAAATCTGAAAAAAAAAAAAAGAAACAGGGATCAAATATCTGAGCACATGTTTAGAAAATTCTTTCTAGACTTTGAATATTTATTCTTTCTTTTCAATTATAGTGAATATATGCAATTTTAATTCTGCCAAAATGGTAAATTTGTGTAACTGGGAAGAGAACTGAAATAAACAATTATTTGAATTTTGTTTTAAACCGAGTCACTGAGAACAAATCTTCCATTTTCATCTCCCTCTCTTTTGACACCACTTACAAATGATTTCCAAATGGTAGAGAATGACCAAATGGCAAGACACGTGTGGTATTACATGGTAAAACCTTGCATGGCTGACCAGTCGTTGTCATTGAACTGGATAGTTGATAAGACCATGCATGGCTGAAAACTAGTATCTGGTACAACTTTTTAAATAAATATATTTTTAAGGATATTTATTTTTGCTTACCTCTGTTCAGAGACATAGAAATGTGACTTTACAATTGCACATGCTTCTGTAGAATTGATGAGTAATAAGAAAAAGTTCATTCAGTATTGCTAGTCATAGTGGCATTTTTCAAGTTGGAATTCCCTCAGGCACTGAAATTTAATACTATCATTACCTGTAGAGGAAACAGCCATACTAGCTATGTTTTCTTTTCCAGCTATGGTCTGACAGCTCCACATATGAGGCCGCTGACAAAGTGAAGCATAGGTTGTGCTATTGTTGGTTATGGATTTTCATCATGCCCACATCAACCTCAATTTCTGTTGGAGAGTGAATGAATAAGGATTGCATAAACTTACCCAAAAAAGGACTGGCTCCTACAAGCCAGGATATGTATCCTCAATGAAGATGGAGCTGAAATAAGCATTATCTTTTGTCCTGTATGGAGGATTATGCAAGATTCCTATGGAAGCCTTCTTATGGAAGGGTTGGAGTTAACTGCACATTACCCTTGTATGTAAAGATTATCATCATATGGATTATAAGGACATTCAATCTGAAAAGAACATGTATTACAAAAATAATTTCAATATATATGTTTACATTTAAAAAATTTTTAAAAGATTATATTTATTTTGACAGAGAGAGACACAGGAAGAGAGGGAATACAAACAGGGAGAGTGGGAAAAGCAGGCTTCCCGCTGAGCAGGGACCCGGATCTGGGGCTCGAACCCAGAACCCTGGGATCATGACATGAGGCAAAGCTTAACAACTGAACCACCCAGGCGTCCCTACATTTAAAACTTTCTTTTTTTTTTTAAATAAAGATTTTATTTATTTATTTGACAGAGAGAGATCACAAGTAGGCAGAGAGGCAGGCAGAGAGAGAGGAGGAAGCAGGCTCCCTGCTGAGCAGAGAGCCCGATGTGGGACTCGATCCCAGGATCCTGAGATCATGACCTGAGCTGAAGGCAGCGGCTTAACCCACTGAGCCACCCAGGCACTCCATTTAAAACTTTCTAATTGAATTTTTATTTTAGAAGTTTTCAAACCTACACAACACCAGAGAGGATAGAATAATAAGTCATTTCCAGTTTCAACAGCTAACAACATTTTGCCAGTTTTGCCTTATTTGTCCCAATCCTACTTTTTTCCTTGGTGTATTTAAGGCCAATTTCAGGTGTCATATCATATTACACAGAAATTAGGTTTCTTTCACAGAGAAAGTCTCCTTTAAAAAGTGCTTAACTTTTCCACCATTATCATGCCTAACAATTAAGGATAGAATTTTAATATTTACTAATGTACAGTCCCTCTCAAATTTCCCAACTGTCTTAAAATTAACTTTTAATAGTTGTTTGACTGGAAATCTAATGCAAATCCCCATACTACATTCAACTGTTAGAACTCTTAAGTTTCCATTAGCCTGTATGTTGAGTTACCCCTTCTCCCTTATTTATTTATGGCATTTCTTAATTCTGGAAGCCATGTTATTTGTAATGGATTCTGAATTTGGCTAATTACATTTTTGTGGTGTCAATCATCATGTTCCTTTATTTCTTAAACTTCCTGTTAACTAGGAGTTCAGTCTAAAACCTTGATTAGATTTAGGGTAACTTTGGAGGCAAGAATACTTCTTGGGTAGCTTTCTGTATTTTCTATTACATCATATCAAAAGAAGCAATAGGTATATTTGATAGTTTTAATACTGCTAGTGGGATCATTGTTAGCCAACAGTTTCATCTATTATGAAGTTTCCCTGTCAAACTTCCCCCTAAAAGTTATCAGTAATTGCCTTGATCTAGACCCATTATTTAACTATGGGGTTACAAAATGGTGAATTTTCTAATGATATCATTCTTTCAGCATTTATTAGGTGATATTAATATATCCTGAAAGACATTTCTTCATTAATTACTTGGTCATTGAAATGCAATTCAAAAAGTAAGGTCAAGATAAATGCTTGACTTTTTTTCCTTACTTACCAATCCTCAGAAGGGTTATTTCATGCTGACAACCTCCAAAGATGACCAATGAATCTTTCATGTTTTTTACTTCCTGCATATCATTAACTCATGGATTTTGATTTTGATTCACTTAATTATTTCAACTGTTCCAACTTTAGCCAGAAAATACTGCTACAAATTGGCTTTTTTCTCCTTTTGTACCAATATCAATAATCTTCAAAAATTTCCTTGATTTTTGCTCCAATAGCATTCTAGGCTCATCTTATACATCTCCTTTCCCACATCCAAAAATCAGCTATTAGTTCAGGAAACTATTTTTCCTTTTTCAGAGATAACATTTAGAGACCAAATCTGGGGCACCAGGGACCCCTTAGTTGTCCCTTGGTTGTCATTGTTTTCAAGTCCCTTCAATAAACAGAGATAGGATATACATACATTTTAGAAACAGAAAAATAAGGCATAAGCTAATCTTAACAGTTCCAATTCCAGTTATAAACTAGAAGGTTGTACTCAAAATTTTTGGTTTTACACCAGTATCTTTTTTCCTGTTATGCTGAAACTTCTAGTACTGATGCCATCAGTGTAATTGTTGTGCCATATTTATTGTAGGCACCATCACATGTCTGTGCACCTGCTTTGAATTTTGTCTGGAGAGGCCCTAGAAACCACTTTTACTCTTGCCATGGTACTGAGTCAAGTCCTTGCTGCCTTCACTGCTGTTAAAGACCAAAAGTGCCATGGTGCCAGAGAGCTCTAATCTTTCTTGTTACTTTATAGGTGGGTATTTCTTGTGTTTGTTCCTATAGCCTACTGCTCCAGAGCTCTCCTGTTGCAGTTGAGATAGGAAATCCTGTCAAATTTGCTAATCCCAACAGGAAGTGAGGAAGTGTGAAGTCTCCATGAATGACTTTGACCCATGAGAGATAAAGAGAAATTCTTATCCCTTCCTCTCGTATTATCAAAGATTCAATTTTCCCAATACCTTCTTCTGTATTTTATTTATATACACTTTTCCAGGTTTGTTGAGATATTGTTGACGTATAATCTATATAAGTTTAAGGTGTACAATGTGATGATTTGATCCACATATATATTGCAAAATTATTACTGCAATAAGGTTACCATATCTCCATCCCCTCACATAATTACTCTTTTATTTTGTGGTGATGACTTTTAAGATCTACTCTCGAACATCTTTCAAGTATATAATACTATATTGTTATTGTAGTTGCCATGTTGTACATTAGATCCCTGGAACTTATTCATCTTATAACTGAAATTCTGTAGCCCTTAACTAACACTTTCATGCTTCTCCCACCCCCAAGGTATGACGATTTTGCTCTCTATATCTTTGAGTTCTTTTTAAGATTTCACATATAAGTGAGAACATACAGTATTTGTCTTTCTCTGTTAGACTTATTTTACTTAGCATAACACCCTCAAGGTCCATCTATGTGCAGAATTTCCTTTGTATGATTGAATACTATCCCATTTCTCACACACATATAATGCATGTAATATACATGCATGCATGTATCATATATATGTAGAATTTATGTTATAAATACACATTTACACATGCTTTTTTTACTCATTTATCCATTGGTGGACACTTAGGTTGTTTCCATGTTGTGGTTGTGGTGAGTAATGCTGCAGTGAACATAGGGGCACAGATATCTTCGAGAAAGTGATTTCATTGTCTTTGGAAATACACCCAGAAGTGGGTTTGCTGGATTTTAAGAAAATTCTATCTTTAATTGTTTGTGGATGCTGTTTTCCACTGTGGCTGTACCTATTTGCATTCCTACCTACAGTGGGCAAGGGTTCCCTTTCCTTTACACCCTCATCCATACTTATGATCTCCTGTCTTTTTGGCAATTACCATTCTAACAGGTGTGAGAATTGCCATTCTAAAGGTGTGCCATTCCCTGTGGTTTTGATTTTGCTTTCCTTAATGATTAGTGATGTTGAGCATGTTTTCATGTACCTTGTGGCTATTTGTATGCCTTGGAAATAATGTGTATTCAAGTACCTTGCCTATTTTTAATCAGATTGTTTTATTTGCTGTTGAGTTGTATGTGTTCCTTATATGTTTTAGATATTAACCCCTTATCAGATAGACAGTTTGCAAGTATTTTTTGCCTTTCCATAGGTTACCTTTTAATTTTGTTGATTGTTTCTTTTGCTGTGCAGAATATTTTTTAGTTTGATATAATTCCACTTACTTTTGCTTAGCAATGACTTTTTTTTTTAGACTTTATTTATTTGAGACAGAGAGAGACAGAGAACATGAGCAGGGATGGGAGTAGGGGAGACAGGTAGAGGGAGAGGAAGAGTGAGAAGCAGACTCCCCACTGAGCAGAGAACCCAATGTGGAGCTCAATCCTAGGACCCTGAGATCATGACTTGAGTCAGAGTAGGGGCTTAACCAACTGAGCCACCCAGGCACCCTGTTTGGCAATGACTTCTTAAAGATATTCTGCAAGACCGAGAAGGTAGTATGTCCTAAAGCTTTGGCTGACTTTGGAATACATTCTCTTATATTCATGCTCTCCTTTCTAATTTCATTCCCCCACTCCCTCATTCTTGTTTTCCCAGGATTGCACTCTCAGATTGAATGTTTACACAAAATATTTTGCTTTAAGCTTTCTAGGAACTCAGTCTAAAACAATTTCCCAGTTGCCTAATCTTGCAAAGTATGTAGAATAATTTCAAAATAATACCCAAATCTTTTCCAACAAAAACTATTGAAAGAACTTTTCATAGTTCTTTTGGCTTTAGGACATATCCCCCAAGGGATGAATAGTCAAAATATGTGCTTTATATCATTTGAAAAAAATTTTCTTTATGTGCTCATGCCCTGATTTGATATTCAGATTGATTCATTTATTTGTTTTAGATTTTAATTTAAAAAATTATGAAACAAAAAAATCATGAAACAGCTTTTTATTTTTACCAAATCAAACTAGAAAACCAACGTGTTTATAGAGATCAAGTTTCCAACCCTGCCCTCTTCCTCCCTTTCTTCCCTCTCTTTCAAGGTGACTTTTTGTTTATTTTGGGTTGGTTTATTCTTTCATATTTGTTCAGCCTTTTGTTATTAGAAATAGTGTTTCAATGGGCATAGGCTAAGATTTTTAAATACATTGATTTGTTGGCAAAATATAATGATGGAGATCAAACATACTCTCTACCTGAATTTTTTTTACCATCCACCCAGTCTTATGCTATAGCTTACTGATGGCAAATATGCAGATAAATGGACACATTGAAAATACATGTTTTGAGTGCGAAAGCAGGTTGCAGAAGGCATATACAAGGAGAAGGAATTATTATAATCCTTTAATATAATATAATTATAATTATATAATTATTATAATATATAAAAGAGGCACTATGCATTATATATATATGTATCATATGCAGATATCTATCTGTGTATCTATCTATGTATCTATCTGTCATCTTTGAGAAAGACTACAAAAGATACACATTAAACATACAAAATCATAGCAGGATGATGTCTGAAGAAAGGGAAAAAGAGCTAGAATTGATAATAATGATTGAAAGGGACTTAAGATATATGCTCATTTTTTTTTCATCATAAGTATAACTATAATAACCATAGTCAGAAATTCTTTTTTACCATCAGGGTGATGTAGGTAGGGGGATAGTCATGTCAGAGAGGTACAAATGAGGACCCTTTTGATTTTTTGAGTGGTTCTTCAAAATATGAAGCAGTGGTAAGTTACAACAACAACAATGAAAACCTCAGTAAAACCATACCAATATCATCATTACTCTGTATTGATGTCCTAGGCATTCATGGTAGGAATGGTGAGATTGTGAATGATTTTCAGTCCTCCCCCCTTCATCTGTGAATGCAGTGGTTGAGAAAAGACATTTTTAATCAATGAAAGGGTCCACCTTCTAGTTTTCTTGAAAGTCATACAAAAGTACCCCAATGTTTATAGCATCAATGGCCACAGTCACCAAACTGTGGAAAGATCCAAGATGCCCTTCAACAGATGAATGGATAAAGAAGATATGGTCCATATATACAATGGAATATCACACCTCCATCAGAAAAGATGAATCCCCAAACTTTGGTATCAACAAGGACAGTTCTGGAGGAGATTATGCTGAGTGAAATAAGTCAAGAAGAGAAAGTCAATTATCATATGGTTTCACTTACTTGTGGAGCATAAGGAATAACATGGAGGTCATTGGGAGATGGAGAGGAGAAGGGAGTTGGGGGAAATTGGGGGGGGGAGACAAGCCATTAGAGACTGTGGACTCTGAAGGTTTAGGAGGGGAGAGGGATGGGGGGTTGGGAGAGCCTCGTGGTTGGTATTAAGGAGGACATGTTGCATGGAGGACTGGGTGTGATGCATAAACAGTGAACCTTAGAACACCGAAAAAGTAAAGTTAAGAAAAGTAAAGGGGTAATAAGAAATATGAGTACACAATTCACATGTCCACATGTTTGAAGAAAGAAATAAGAGAAACCTAATAAAAATCAGACCAAATATCAACCAAAAGTCAAAACAAATAATGGAGAAAGAACTGTTAAAAAGTCAGGTTATTTACCCCTCAGATCCCCCCAAATTTCTGGAATTGTAGTCAGTGGATACTATAGAAGATAAGAGTAAAGTAAGAAAAAGTTTTACAAAATGAATGGAGCATGTGCAAAGATTTAGTTGTATATTTAAAGAAACTAAACAAAATAAAGACAATTTCTAAGTCCAAGAAAACTGGTATAATATTAATATAATTAATATTAAGGACCTATTATATGCCACATACCATTTTAAGGACTCATATGTTTTATCTCAGTTAATGTTTGTTTGGGGTTTCATATAATGTCTCCTTTCCCCAAACTGCACATAATTAGTGCATATAACTTGGTTATATACTTGGTGGGTTTACACTCTAGGGGCCAAGGGCAGGTTGTCCCAAAATGTGCCACTTTGGCATATTGATTATTTTAAATAAGAGATATGTGAGAGACAGCTATTCAAGAGGGACACTCTGACTTTACTCTGTCCCCCGAGCAGCAAGAGACAAATCTCCCATGTGAGAGGTAGCCTTCCTGTACCAGGAGGTAAAGAGACATCCTTATCACCAGAGAAAGAAAATTCAGGGCTGAGGAAGCTGTATAAAAACTTTTGCTACTTTTTACTAATTTACTACCACAGCCTAAGTCCTGTCAGAATTCCTTACTAACTAAATTTCCCAAAGTTAAGTTTCCTTTGTCCTGTCAATTCCTCACAAATATATTCTCTCTTTGTCTAAAAAGTATAAAAACTTTGGTCACTTCATTATGTCTCAGTTTCACTATTGGGCCTCTGTGCACATGTAATAAAACTTTATGTCTCATGTAAATTTAATTCTTAGTCCAGTTGGAAGAACTTGATGGGTAGAGACGAAATTTTCCTTCTCTTTAGTACCGATATACACACTCAGGTGACCAATGCAAGTAATAAACATATCTATCACTTCCAGAAATATTCCTGGGTCCTTCTCTGTTTTTAATGGTAAAACTATTTTCACATTTTTAAGTACACAGTGTCATCTTGTTAGCTATAGGCACTATGCAGATTAGCCAATCACTGCAAATTACTCATCTTGAATAACTGTAATTTTATACCCAACCTTGTGATGTCTTCTGGTTTTAGAAGGATTATCCTGAGTTAGGAAATATTCTCTCTTCCTCTTTAATATGGGATGAGTCTATGTAAAATATGTATTATTTCTTACTTAGGTGACTGTGATGGTATATGTGTGTTTATTTTTCTATTATTTATTATGTCTATTTATAGATATATATTTATTTATAATAATATACGTATTATATCTAGATATATAGATATATATATATCTATATATCTAGATATATATTAAATAAATATATATATTTATTATATCTATTTCTATTATTATATATCTATATCTTATGCCTAAGCTCTTTTTCCAGATTCTTACAATTGTGGCCTTTGTCTTCCATTAATTTTGGAAAATTGTGTCTTGATTATTAGGTCTTCAAATATTTCTTCTGTTCAATTCTCCATCTCTTCCTCTTTGAGAAGTCTAATTATGTCAGTGTTTGTGCAATATTGGTGCATAGATCTTCGGCACACATTTTTTTCACATTGTTTCTTTTTATAATTCAGTTTGGATAATTCCATCTTGATGTACCCTCAGGTTTACTGATTTGTTCTTTTGTTGTGTCCAGTGGGCTGGTGAGCCCATCTAAGGAATTTGACATCTTTGATGTCATGATTTTCATTTTTAGCATTTCCATTTGACTTTTTGACCCTTTCTTGTAGTTTTTTTTTAAAATTCCCCAGTTGTTCATTCATTCTTTCTAACCCTTTTCACTACAAGTTTAGCATTTTTTATTTTTAAAATATTCCTCGTGTGATACATATAAAATGTAGGCCCACCCTGAGTGAGGCTGTCTTAACTGCTTTATTGATCAAAAGTGGTGTGTAAGTCAAGCAGAGAGAGTCAATTATCATATGGTTTCACTTATTTGTGGAGCATAACAAATAGCATGGAGGACATGGGGAGATAGAGAGGAGAAGGGAGTTGGGGGAAATTGGAAGGGGAGGTGAACCATGAGAGACTATGGACTCTGAAAAACAATCTGAGGGGTTTGAAGGGGCGGGGGGTGGGAGGTCGGGGTACCAGGTTGTGGGTATTTTAGAGGGCACGGATTGCATGGAGCACTGGGTGTGGTACAAAAAACAATGAATACTGTTATGCTGAAAATAAATAAAAAAATTAAAATAAAAAGTGGTGTGTGTATGCGTGTGTGTGTAATAGTTTTGAAGAATGTCAACCATATAATGTTTGTCTCCTTCCCTGCCCTCTGGTGGGAGAGAGCTGGAGAGAGAGCATGACTCAGACTACTGGGGGTTCTAAACTGTCCCTTTAGCCTGCAGCCTTTAAAAAATTTCAATTTGTTCTTCTTACCTGCTTTTATGTCTGCCCCCTCTTGTTATTCTTCTCTGTCTCAGGTGAAATATTCCCTGACATTTCTTCTTGGAGGGCCTTGTACCCTTTGTTGTCCTGGTCTTCTGGCTGCCCTGAGAGGTCAGCTCTCAGACAGGTTTACACAGTTATTCCGGTTTTGTGGATTACCTAGCTTCCTCTTGTGGTTAGAATAGGAATAGACTCTCTTGGAATTTTCTATACTATAAGTGGATCCAAATAGGATTTTAGCCAAAAACGAATACCTATTTTTTGGGAGGACGAGAATTGAGTAGGGAAATGACTCAACTAAAATGCTAAATAAATGACTACAAATAATACTAAGTTTTTTCCTCTGAGTTGAGTCAGCAGAGGTAAAAACTAGAAGGATGTTAGGATGTTAAAAGACTGGAGAGTGGTCGCCCATGGGAGGAAGGAGGAGGCAGTGAGCTCCTCAAAGAAGAGCCAGTAAGGAGGAGAAACAAGAAACTTCTCTATTTCATTATATGCTTTTTGTCATTATTTGGCTTTTCAATTCTTTGTAGGTGTTACTTTGATCAGAATTATATTTTCTAAGTATTAATTGTTTTTTATGGCTGATGAAATTTTATCTTAGATAAGAAATTTTATTGCTTTAGTGGAAAAAAGATGGTCATTATAAAATATTCATGTGATTCTGAACCATCCCAAAACAGAAAAAATAAAAAAGGGGGAAAAAAGGATAAAAATAAAAGGAAACCATCCCTTACTCAGAAACAAATGTGTCAGCATCTAATAGTAAGCCTTCCAGCAATCCGTCTACACAAATAAAATTAGGTGACTAAATAGATTGATAAATTATGTGTATGTTTATGTATTATAAAGAGTTTTCCTTTAAAAAATATTACTCATAGTTTTCCCTTTTAAAAACTACATATGTTTTTAAAAAGTATATTTAAAAATTATAAAAATACTAATATTTTTATACATATCAAAGTTTACTTATTATTAGATAGAAATTAAAAATGCAACCCAGAGGGTTTAAGTTTTCCCCAAATCATAAGGCTCATTTATTACACAATCGGGACTAGAACTCAGAGTTTTAACATATTAGGTTGTTTACTGTCTGAATTTTAGACAATTAACTATTGTGCGTGTGTGTGTTTGTAAGACGCTATAATGGATTTGCACCAGACTCTTACCTCTAGTGATAAATTTTCTTGAACCATATCTGGCTTTGTTATGTAATTAACCTTTAGAAATATTTGAAAATTTAAAATAAGAGAAAGGTACTGTTAATGCAGACAAGGATCAAGAATGGTGGGTTGTTAAATGTCAGAGTATTGTGAGTCCAGAGTTTGTGAATAACTAGATTTTTAAAATAATTGAGCTAATAATGACCATAAACAAGCTAGATTCAAATTCATGTTATTTATTTTTAACAGTGACTGTGATAAATGAGAGAGCATCTACAACTTTTTCTAATTAGTGACTGTCAGCTGGGAAGAAAACACTTCAAAGATACAATAAAATTTTATTTATCATTTTAAAAACCTGTAAAAAAACTTACATATGTGTTCGGACCAAGAAAGATTCTAATCATTTAAGTCATAACTAATATAAGTTCATGTGTATCCTTCAAAAGAACAGAACTGGAAATGACTTTTTGGTTTTAAAACTGTTATCATGATATAATCAATAATATACAACTTACACTTTACCTACAATTTGGAAAGCTTAACTGTTTTAGAGATTGATGTTTGTGGCTTAAGCATGAGAGAAAATGTAGGTTACCAATTTAGCACTTATTATTGCGTCAAAGTACTCTTTTTAAATGCTCATCAATGAATTGAGGAAAGAACAGTAATTTGAGAAAGAAATGTTCTCTGGTTTTTTATTACACATATTGCTATGTTTCTTTCTATTGAAATCACCCCCCATTGCTTCAAAGGAAGATTATGACATCATGTGTAATTGGAAATGTTCTGGCTGTTCCTTTACATACTCTATCTTGACTGAGTCCAATGATCACATCCAGAGTTTGGTGGTCCCATCCATCCATCTCGAAGTCAAAGTGAAATCAAGTCACATTGTAAATAGCATAAGGAAGTCCAACAAATTCAAAGTTCTAAGATTTTCTGTACTGACTACCTCAGTGCTTTTTTATTTAACCCCCCAAATAATTTCTTATACATTTTTGTATTCTCTGGCTTCCCTTCTTTGCTGGTGCTCTGTTGGGTAATCCAGCTAAAGGATGCCAATACTCTATCTTTTGGGAGTTTGAAGAGCTGGTCATTTTACTGGGAGGTGGTTAGCTTTAGGTAGGGTG
This sequence comes from Mustela putorius furo, assembly GCF_011764305.1. Classification (NCBI taxonomy): domain Eukaryota; kingdom Metazoa; phylum Chordata; class Mammalia; order Carnivora; family Mustelidae; genus Mustela; species Mustela putorius. The sequence continues at coordinate 28,164,373 of NW_025421341.1, forward strand.
ACCAACTTGTTCTGATCTGCCCAGGGCTGTCTTGGTTTTAAAACTACACGTCCTGAGGCATGGAAGTCCTGTCCTTGGCTAACTGGGTCATTTCCTCAATCAAGTATGAGGTGGCATATGCTCACGTTTCCATGGACTATCTAGAAAACATGGCAAAATGAGAAGAGAGTTTTATTACAATTGTGCTTTCTGAAAACTCACTTTACTAATAGACTCAGTCACTTTGTGAGTGAATGGATCTTCCTTCAAAACACGACCTTTACTATCTGTGGGCTAAAGATTATGGATTCTTACATCATTACATAATGGTCCATTCCCTGTTGATACATAAGCATTTCATTTCAGGCTATTTGTCTCTCATTTATTCGTTGACAGGAATGAAGTTCAGGATTCCTTAAGTTCGAGCATGGGGTGTAAAATGCAGGGCACACAAAAATATAGCACCAAAATAAAACTTTATCTCCATTTTATATTAGTTGTACCCAAATAAACAACTGCTTTAGAAGTCTGAAATTTTGAATTTTTATTAAAGTGTCTTCTTTTTATCACTTTTGAAACTTTAATATCAACATTTAATTATTTTTCCTGTAGGAACATAGTGATATATTTTTTAAAGATTTTATTTAATTATTTGACAGACAGAGATCACAAGCAGGTAGAGAGGCAGGCAGAGAGAGAGAGAGGAGGAAGCAGGCTCCCCGCTGAGCAGAGAGCCCGATGTGGGACTCAATCCCAGGACCCTGAGATCACGACCTGAGCCGAAGGCAGAGGCTTAACCCTCTGAGCCACCCAGGCGCCCCATAGTGCTATTTTTAATTCTTATCCATAATTACCAGAATACATTAAGGTAACATTTATATTCTCGGCAAAACATCAGTCTATTGTGTGATTAATGTTGCAGGTATTTTTGCCTACTGTCTTCACTACTTATCTTAGTTTAACCACCACTTTCTAATTTAATGACACATCACATAATCATGGTTTGTTCTTAAATTAAGCTTTCCATTTAAATGCTAGCATGAATTATTGACACATCAATGAAGATGTGAGCACAAATACAAAGTAGAAAAGGGACAGAGAGTCGTACAATGACACATTGATGATTGTTGATTCTACTTGTTGCACTGAGCTCAGAAATGGTATTAGTGTCACAGATCTCTACAAACTCCGCTGTTTCCAAGTCTGTCCTTGTCTTCTTATTTTGCTTTCTATTTTCATTTCATGCTTTCTGCTCTGGCATAATCACACTTATTTATCCCCATAGTTGTTTTGAAATTATGGTGAATTTAAGTTCAGCTGTCTTCTTATTACTGGTTCATTTCTTTGACTTTTCCCCATGAGAGTATCTCCTGCTTTTATCCCTCTCTTCCTGTGTCCCGGCATGAGCCTGCCTCCTCTTCCATAATCCTTGCCGGGTCTCAGCTGCGGGCATTGCTTCCCACTTGACAGAGCAAGTAGACACTCAGACATTTATTTCCTTGAGAATCAGCCTCTCCTTCCACGAGCTGGCTCCTATTGCATTGTTGCTTACTTATTTCAGGTAAGCATCAACAAAAAGACGATGTCATCGGCCTCATCTCTTACATTTGTCTGAGCAGGACTTCTCTCATTTATTTTTGTACCTTGGGGCCCATCCTCTACTCAGGACATGTTAGGTAGTCAGTCATTTCAGGGAATGAATGAATGAATAATACTAGACAATGTTAGCACTAGACATGAAAAATCAAGAGTAAAACTGCAGATAGACATTATCTGCAGATAGACCTATCTATCTCTAAATAGGTACATCAAAGCAACAGGTCTCGAATAGGGTGTTGCAAGTGCTCAAATTAAGTGAAAAGATTATGGGAATAAAAGGCACAGCAGAAGGAAGGAGTCAATGGCATTGCCATTTCATTGGATGGTGACAGATGGTAGCTACACTTGCAGCGAGCGTGTCATAATGCGTAAACTTGTCTAATCACTCTTTACACATGAAATTAATGGAACATTATATGTCAACTACACTCAAATAAAAAATAAAGATTATATTTGATATTAAACTCATAATTCCACAAACAGCTGCCTGTTCACACATGACCTCAAGTAAAATTGTGGTTTCTATGCTTTCTATCTGAAGATACAGAGAGACTGAAGGCATAGTTTGCAGTTTTTATAGAACTTAGACAAATCTTAATTTTGATTTAAGGAAATGTGGACCAGAAAGACTTTCAAATGTGATTGATGATTTCTATTTACACTGATACTACTGTGAAACCATGCAGAATAAAAATTGGTCCCATTAAATTACATAACAATTGTATATACATAATAATTTTTTAAAAACTTGTAACATCTTTTCTCTGTTGAGAAGGAAAGGAAGTTGTTGAAAATAATTAGTTCTTAAAATGCCTTTGAAAATATATTTAAATGATATTAGTGAACTAGAAAATTTTCTGCATTGCATCCACTTATTTCAAGATAAAATAGCTTTGCTAAATTATTATAAAATAATGTGTTTATAATTAAACAATATGCATTTATCAACAAATCAGATAATTCAGAAAAGTATGAAAAAGGAAATGAAAATGACCTGTAATATGATGACTCAACGATGTCCACTAAGATTATTTTCATATATGATTTTTCTGACATGTTTTACTCACATCATTAGATATATATATATATATATTTTATCCTTAACTTATTTTTATTTTATTTTTTAGAGAGGGAGCATGCAAGCAGGAGGTGGGGGGAGGGGGAGAGGGAGCGAGTCTGAAGCAGACTCCATGTGAGCATGGAGCTGTTTGGGGAGCTCAGTTCTCAGGAACCTAAGATCATGACCTGAGCCAAAAAAAAAAAAAAAAAATAGTTGGATGCATAAATGATTGAGCCATACAGGCACCCCTCATGGGATATATTTTATAAAAGCTGGCTCACATTATGTACCATGTTCTATAAATTTCCTTTTTTATATAACAATATGCTGTGAGCAGATTTCCATTCTAATAAGTGTAATTCTGTATCATCACTTTTAATGATTCTAAAGCATTCCATTGATAGAGGCACAAAAAATTTATTCAACCAATTTCTTATGATTGGGCCACCAATTTTTTAAAATTACACATTAACATAAAAATGCCATGTAAAATATCAAAAAGCATTAATATCTACATGTCAGATACTTGCATTAGGAAAAAATATCTGAAAGTAGAATTGTAAATTTGTAGGGAATACACATATTGAAAGATATCTGTATCTATATCTGTGTGTGTGTGTGTGTGTGTGTGTGTGAGTGTGAAGACTAAGCATGGTGATTCCATCCAGTTGATTGGTGAGAGAATACACATTATTCATTTTGGGCTAGTGAGCATAACAGAAATCTTAAAATTATTTTTAACTCTTAAAACTGTTCATGAAATAAAACTTTCCTTCTGTCTCTGGTCTTTATTATTGAATTCTGGCACTATGGCAGCTCTAGAACCATGAGGAAACCAGCCAAGAAGGAAAGGCACAGCCTTTCAGAATGGCACAGTGGTAAAAATGGAAAGTATCTGAGTTCTTGATTATATCAATGAGCCAGCAAATTAATTCAACCTGCACTCACCTTACCTCCATTGTTGTATTATTTATTTAATACTTACCATTTAGCCTAAGGCAGAGATTCTCAAGGAGTGGGAACCTGAGGGGTCCCCTTGAGAACTCCTGAATTCAAAACTGTGTTGGTTTGTCTAGTGAGCAATTATTTTAAAGTCATGTGAACTAATTCGTGTGTTGAGGTAAAAAGCAAACAAAACCCTGGAGGATTTGTTGACAAGGCACTTTGTGTGTGGAGCCACACCTTATATTTTCCTTTGAAATTCACACATGGAACAAGTCACTTTAACCCTGAAGTGACCCATGGGAGCAAGACCTTTTTCTTGGAGAATGTTTACCACTGAATGACATCAATATTGGAGACTGTTGAAGCTTAGTTACTTTCATAACACCCAGCTGATTTCTTAAAATGTATAGAGTTACAAAAGTAATTTCTTAGGCAAATGGGCAGAAAAGTGGTAACTTTTACCCCTAACAAAACTCAGCACTGCAGACTGATAGAACTTTTCTGTCCTACTCCAGTTTCCCTAAATTGGTAGGTGCATTGATTGATTTATATGCATAGTTTTCAGACCTTCTGTGTGATTCAACCTGAATGATGATTTTTCAAGTGCTTTTGCCTCAATAAAATCTGTCACTTTGAACTTACCTTTTAAAAATAAGCATTAATAGTTAGAAGTAATCACAGGTCTCCCTTTCGTTTTTTTGTCCAAATAATTGTTTGACTTCAGTACGAAAAATTAAGTGCATTTACTGAGTACCGTTCTCTTCTTTAAAAAAAGAAAAGCCTTCCTGTTATACTAACATAGAGTAGGAAGATCAGTTGACAGTAAAAGCCTTAGTGTGGTTTGAAAAAGTGAATTTATGACAGCATAAACTTTATATAGTTCATTCTGCTTTCATTTTAATCCCTCACATATGGTAGGGAATGCAGTTACTTAACAATGCCAAATAAAACAAAACCTTACACAAGGTGATTATAATTAATTTTTAACAATAAAAATAGTATTGTACAAGCCTCCTTGGGCACAGGAATCAGGAGTTAACCCTTTATTGATGGGAGCAGTCATTAAAGTTAAGGTGAAGCTAAGTTCACATAACAAATGGACCTCAAACACAGAGCAACTATATCTTTCTTTGAGGTGAATGGTCTTGATCGTGAGGGTGGCTCTACTCCTAGGACCAACTTCCACCATTTTGTTGTTTGGCCATCCCCTAGACATTCTCTTCGCCTGCATAGTTGAGACTGGGTCCTAACTGTGTCTATTTCATAGAACAAAGGAGAAAGAGAAGAACTCTAAGGTAAGTGGCTTGTGTTTTAAATGGAAAAATACCCAGACATTGCAAACATCACTTGTATTCAGTCCGATTGGCTTTAATGCAGTCATCTGATTACATATCTCTTTGGGGATGGTTGATAAACATTATTTCTAAATTGGCAGTCTAAACTTTATTACTCTGGATGAAGGAGAGAATGAATTTGAGATGACAATTAGCAGTCTTTACCGTGTTGACATGACAGGGTACTTGGTCTACTTTTCCAAGGGACACCAAATATCTTCATCTAATTGAGGTATCTTTTATTTTTTCACTAACTGAATATATAACCTACTGTGTGGATTGGATTGTAATTGCTAAGAAATGTAGGAGATGCAAAGAAATAAAATACAAGGTTTGCTAAGTTTGGAAGTTTAGTTAGTGATCATGATACCTAACAGTTACTATATATATCCATACTTGTACTACTGGTGGTTTTATACTGCACGTGCAGAAGCTCTGCAATTGGGATCAACTTGAACAACTCTCTGATGCTCCATTAATGAAAAGAGACTCCATGATCCACAGACCCTAGATGAAGCCCTCTGGAACACAAGCTTTAAATAAGCCTGGGTGGCTCAGTGGGTTAAAGCCTCTGCCTTCGGCTCAGGTCATGATCCCAAGCTCCTGGAATCAAGCCCTGCGTCAGGATCTCTGCTCAGCAGGGAACCTGCTTTCTCCTCTCTCTCTGCCTACCTCTCTGCCTTCTTGTGATCTATCTGTCAAATAAATAAATAAATAAATAAATAAGCAACAAAGATTCAGTGCCAAAGATTATGTACCATGGAGAGATTTTAATCAAACCTTGTATCAAAGAGTTATCCCATATTTAGAAATAAATATGTAACTTCATATGGAATTTTCTTTTAGAGCCTTGGGTTGATAATAGAGTCTGGAATCATAAAGTCACACCTGTGGGGGAGAAAAAGAAGAAAGGAAACAGCTTGTTCATTTTCATATGCAAGACCTAAAGTTTGAATTATGCTATTAAGGTATGTAGGAAAGTCATGACCCCATCCATCAATAATTTCTTTGACAAATCTTTCTAAAAGGATGTTGCTGGAAATTTCTTTAAAACAAAGTTACCTTCAAAATAAGATAATTCTGAAGCATAATTTGCTATTTGGATTTCTGCAGGGATGCAGCCTAACTTCTATAAGGGCTTGAGGTTTGTGCTAGAAGTTTCTTTGGCCTGAGAGTCAGGACACTTGGCTCTGGGTAGCTGACCTTGGCGAAGTTATTTAACCCCTCCACTTGTCTTGCTTTCTGTGGTGGCTGGGGAGGGAAAGAACACAGATGGCAGAGAGCAGAATTCAGTACTAACTAAGGTGCCTCACATTCTCTTGTTTTTTTTCTGTTTCCTGGGTTTTTGTGAGTATTGATCATGTATAATTTTCTTGTTATTTGGTGTGAATTTTGCTTTACAGAAGAAAGATAGAGGTTAGAGTTTGTGCCCAGCACCTGGTAAAGCTTTATGTTGGAGAAGTTTTAGCATGTTGATTAAAAGTGGAAGGGTACCACCTGGCGTGCCTGATCAAATTGCATGACCTTTGGCAAGTTACCTCCTCTAAGTCTCAATGCCCTCAAATGTAAAATGCAGAAAATAGTAATACCGACCTTGTGGATTTTGTAAGCATTAAGTGATGTAATCTATGTAAAGTACTTAGTACAGTGTCTGGCATTTAGAAGTGTTCAATAAATTTATCATTATTATGTGCAATTCAGATATTAGTAAATATTTTCTAATGCATTTGGTAATGATGAAGCACTGTTTTTAAGCTGGAAAATTTATTACATTTCATATAGCGGTGATATTAAGTAGCTCCTAGAGAATTAAAGCTGCTTAAATGAAGTCAGACTCTCATTCTTCTCTGGGAGCAATTATAATAGACTAAAAGTATTTGTGTGCATTTGCAATGATGAGGCACTAGCCTTGCTTTCCTGGTGTGGGAAGTTGCCAGTCAGCTGGGGAGACATGGAACAGGCAGGGGCAGGAGAGTCAAAGGACCAAGGATTTAATCCCTGCTCTGCCACCACTGAATGACTTGTTGAGGCAAGTTGCTTAGCCGCTCACTGTATTAGCAGTCTGATTTCTAAAATGGAAACAATATTCTGCTGGTAGAAGTGGTTCAAGAACAAAATGAGATAACTCAAGGTGCCTGGCGCAGAGAGGGGTTTCTATGTCATTTGGTTTCCTTCTTGAAAAACAGTATTTGTATAACGCCAAATGAAGCTTATTAAATCAATTGAATTGTAGAATTTTAAGAGTTTCTTACTTCAGAACGAACTCAAGCTATTTGTGTAAGTTTCAACTTACTCTTTCTAAGACTGAAATGTCCTCAACTTCTGGAATTGGGGATTTTATTTTATTTTACTTTAAATATTTTATTCATTTATTTGACAGAGAGAGTGATCACAAGTAGGCAGAGAGAGAGGAGAAAGCAGGGTCCCCACTGAGCAGAGAGCCTGATTCCGGACTCGATCCCAGGACCCTGGATCATCACCTGAGCCAAAGGCAGAGGCTTAACCCATGAGCCCCCCAGGCACCCCAAGGGGGGTTTATTTTTAATGTACAAAATAAGGAGTCTCACCTTGATAAAAGAAGACTAGAAGAATTTTGTATTGCTAGAAATTTTCCAATGTTGTTTTCATATTATGTCTGTGGTCTGTGACACTGAACTTTGAATTCCAGGTGTTCCTAGTCTCCTTGGAAGCACCTGGGCATTGCATCACTGTGTTTTCCTGGTGACCCAGTTTTCTCTGAATCCTTCTCTCTGGCCCCACATGATCATAACCCCTTCTCTTTAATCCTTCTGGTTGCATTATTGGAAGATCAGCATGAAATTAGCGGTTGATAAGCCTTTCCTGAATACCAGAGGGTGGCAAGTGGCAGAGCATTACATTACACAATGGAAACATCATTGGATATTGTTTCTAAAGTGCAAAAATTGAACTGCATCACAGAGAGATCCTTAATTTCAGCTGCCTCCATCCCTTACACCAGGCCTACTTCTGGTTGTCTTTGGGTTTATGCAGAGCCCCATTCCTTTTTTTATCTCATCATTTCCCCACTGTTGACTCCTATCTCTCCAGCAGGCCTATCCCCAAGGCTTTTTTTTTTTTTTTTACATGAAATTAACATAATGAGCTCAAAAAGACTCTTCCCTCTTTCTATAAACTGAATTGTGTGGTACAGTTCAGGCCCCTCTGTTCTAACTTCTACATTCCAGATTATGTGGCAGGGCCACCTTCCCTACCTGCAACAGCTGTTTCTGTGGCAGTCCTCTCCCCAGAGGCAGAAATGGTAGCGGGCTGGACGTGCCCACTCGCACATAGACTCCTGTCACTCCTTACACTGGACTTTATGCCTTCAGTGCACTGGATACTTCCACGTATTGTTATTGGGCCATCCTTTAAAATCTATTATGTACTAAGAACAGATTAAAAACCTGGAAGGTTGTTAAAATTTTGAAAGTTTAAATATCTTGCTCAAGGATAAACACTTAAAAGTCAGAACCTAGAGTTAAACTTTGCTCTCTCTGATGCCAAATCCCTTCCCTTGCTGCATCTCATGGAGCTTTTGATTATAAAAACAACAGAGCAATTCCCAATACAGTAGATTGTCATGCTAGGTATGACATACGTATACATAGGTAGCAGATATCCCTAACAAAATCAAATAATTGCCTTCAAATAATTGCTATTGCTTTTTAAAAACATTCATAAGGAATTATGGAAATATAAGGCAGGAATTTCTGTCCATGTAGAGCAACATTTTGATCTCAAAAGCTGTTGAAATCTGATTTCTTTCCCATCTGTAATTCAGAAATCCCTAAGGTCCAAGACTATCTAACAGTGGTACAAATGAAATAGATGTTTCATTGTTTATAAGTGCTCAGTATAAATGTTGGCAGTCCAGCTAGATGATGGGAGATTGCATTTCCTGGTGCCTGTCCCCAACTGCCAAAAAATGACAACTGTTAATTTTCACTGCTCCCGAGAGGCATGGAATTTACAGTACAGAAATCAAACCCATAAAAGAAATGTGCAGAATCTAAGAGTGGATAAGACTGTATCTCAAGTCTGGTAGCCAAATTTAATTTTTGACTGCTGGTGAGATCAGAAGATTCTTCTTGTGTATTTCCACTGGAACCCCACACTGTACCCTGTCACTATTACAATGGCATTATAGAACACTATGTCATTATCCACAGAAATACAGTAATTCTGTATTCTTATTTATCACTAATGCCTTCAACATGTAAACTATAATTGGTTCATATCGAGTGAGCTTCAGTAGAAATTGCATTATTTTGGGTAATAAATTTTGTACTCATATATGCCAGGGTGGTGTCTAAAATATATAATGCATCATTAGATGGACATATTAACAACTTTTTCAATCAAATTATTTAATAGTTGTTTTCCAGATAATTTTGTTACAGCTTAATTTTTTTTTTCTATTTGGTCAACCAAATGGAAAAAAATTATTTGGTAGAATGGTGGAAAATTCATTAAATTCTCCAAACAATTTTCTCATAGAAGTAATTTTTCATAGTGTAATGGTGAAACCAGCACTTGCTGATGAGATTTCACTGCATCTTGATTAATGTTTCAGTCCAGAATCTCCCTAATCAACATCTGTTAGAAAATGTAAAAACAGAAAAAATTAATAACTGCCGAGATTTTTGAAGTACACACTTAAGTTGTGTACACATTTCTACCCCACATTTTGTGGAAATAAAAATAGTTGGTATATTGGATCACAAAGCAATAACAAGAATTGCTTTCTCATCTGGTCTGGCATAGGAGAAACTCACAAAACAATGCAGGCACTGACCCCGCAGGTGTGCAGGCTGCACCATAACAAAGAAACATTATTCCCCAGACTCTCTCTAGTGGTATCATCGTTTGTGCTGAGACACAAAGAAGTAAACAAATGCCCAGTGCTGGCTTTGCTTTTGTGTTACCCCACTTGGAAGCTGGAATCGGGTCAGAGAGGAGTCAAATGAGAGGGGATGGTGGCCAATTTTAGCTGTCAGCTGATATACTGAAGAGAAGGAAAGGAGATGGTAACTGGAGACAGTGTTTTCAAGGTTATGGTGAAGATATTGCTAGAAAATTCTGTCATATTTCTTTTTAAATTTATTTTCCTTAAAATTTGGATTGTTTTATGACTAGGAAGACTGGGTAAGGATTTTTCTTTTTCTTGTTTTCCTTTCTTCAGCCTATGAATGGTTTTTATTTCAGACGGGGTTGACAACCCCATGAGCTTTATTGCCTCATTTGAAAAGTTGTAAAACAGCAGACTTGCAACCCTCAAGATTACCTCTTTTTACAATGGTGAACCCAACAAAATGTCAACTGAAATTGTTAAATTTAATGATTTAATCTAATTTTATATCGTGACCATTAAGTAAGCCAAATCTAGTATTTGATTGCTGAGAAGCCAAGAAGACCTGAGGGCCACTGTCATGTGGTTTGATGACAGTTTAACAAAAAGATTGAATGTTACTGTTGATTTTTTTTTTTTAAGATTTTATTTATTTGACAGACAGAGATCACAAGTAGGCAGAGAGACAGGCAGAGAAAGAGAGAGGAGGAAGCAGGCTCCCCGCCGAGCAGAGAGCCCGATGCGGGGCTCGATCCCAGGACACTGGGATCATGACCTGAGCCGAAGGCAGAGACTTTAACCCACTGAGCCACCCAGGTGCCCCTGTTGCTGTTGATTTTATGGATGCTCATGCTTAGTTTCTCTGCACAGTTTATAGAATTCTGAGGATTGTAAACTGCAGCAATCTTTTTATTTTGTAAGTCATATTTCTAGGTATCATTTCCCGGTAGCTACAAATGAGTTGATATTTCCAATAATATCCCAGTCATGAGAATGGAGACCACACATAACCTCACTAAACCTTGGGGCTTCTCACAGTGCCAATAAAAATGTCTGTGAGTTTCCTGGGGGCTGCCTCATGTGAATGTAACCCTACTTGACTGTCCCTCTATCAAATTTCTTTGTCCCATGTTGATTATCTACTAATTTTTCCCCATCTCACCATAACCAACCCAGGAGTCACAAAGCAGCCAGGGAGTAACCCTGGAATTTTCTTGGCCCCACACTTCCCAGTCCAATTTGTCACGAATCCCTATGGGCTTTTGCACCCCTCCCAGAACTGTGGCATCTCAGCCATTTCCGCTTGCTTCCGCTAAATCCCAGAACGAGAGTATTTGCTTCTCTAAGTCTGAGGGCTCTCCCTGAACATAGACATCCACTCTGTCCAGCCTCAAAAAGTAGCTGGAGGACCTGGGGAATTAGCACTGCCATTCATCCCTCCTCCCCATCTCCCACTCAGCAGGTCTCAACCAATGACTCTTAGGGATTGGTGGATAAGTACTCCAGATCCTGATTCCTTGGGTAGAATAACTCTGAAATGTTTTCTAGAATTTCCCCAGGAGAGTAAGCTCTGGTTGACTATTGTAGTCGTTGGCGTAATCACATGCCATCACTCACTGCCCTCCTTTCCTGTTTTACTTCCCCGCCTCATTTGTGTGCCCTGTACCTCCCACATAGACTACTTACACTTGAATCTTTGTCTTAGAGTACACTTTTGGGACAAACTGGGAAACTATATTCAAAATATATCCTGAATTCATGATCTCCCTTCATCTCTTTTGCTATCATTCTAGCACTGCCCCAATGGTAGCAAGAACCTCCAAAAATTTCAGCTCAAATGCTATTGCTTACCCAGAAGTCAGCCTATTAGCAGCTGGTTGAGTAGGTCTTGTTATAGAAATATCCACTCATTCAATTAATTCGTTTTTTTTTAAGTGAGTACCTATGAGCGCCTAACGAGATGATAAAATGAGAGAGCTTAAAGACTAAGGAAGGGGATTCTTTCATATGGGTAATGCATGGTTTAGGTGGAATTTATTCTTAGAGCACTAACCTGAATATTAATCTGATGTCATCTACAGATGATGAAATTTGATTTTTCCATATATATATATATATATGAGCTTTTCTCTCTATATATGTATAAACTTATACTGTTTTTTAATGCAGAGTTGCCTTCTCCATATATATATATATACATATATATGTATATATATATATATGCACCTTGCCTTTTTCGCATATATATGTATATATACTTACACTGTTTTTAATGTAGATTTCAGTCTTCTGATTAATTGATAACAAATATTCTTCTCTTGTTCCTGAACATAATAGGAATACATAGGAATACTTCTACTTTTTGTTTCTTTCTTTCTTCTTTTTCTTCTCCTTCTTCTTCTTCTTCTCTTTCAACATTTAGGTCCAAAAACTTCTTTTGTCACTAGTTATATATATAATATAGAAAGCATAAAAATCATTGCAAAGATGACTTCATTTATATATATTCTACTAAGGAATGCTAATTAAGAATTTGTTTTTATCCTTCTATTTTTCAATCATACATATAGCAAGATACATTCATTCACTTTCTAAATTAACCATCTTTGCATTCTGGGATGAATCCCACTTGGTCACAGTGTAGTTTCCATTTAATTGTTTGTGTGGTTATTTAAATTCTAAGGCAGTAGTTTTCAAATGTACTAAGCTTTGAGCAGAGGTGCCTGAGGAGTCACAGCAGGGAAAAGAAGTGCTCAGAGGAGTGAAGCACTCTTCCTTAAATTGATGCCCTCTGCTTTCGTCTGTTTCACATATTGTGCATTTTATATTTGGAACATCTACAAGATACTCTAAAACTTGCTCTCTGCTGGGGGAGGCACAGTTCATTGCCTACATTGATTGCTGTTTGCCCAACTTTAGTGCTCTTTGATACCAAAACTTCCATTTTGCACTGGTATTGCTGGGCAATGCTCACAGACAAAAGAAATGAGTCACGATTGGGCCAAATGAATTGGGGTACTCTCACCCTACTTTGCAAGAAATTAGGACTGGTGTTGCCAAACGATCCAGGTATTGTGAAGGAGATACAAAAAAGACAGATGTTTTCTTGGATTCTTCTGTGAGAAATTTTCCTCACTAGTTCAAAGAGGGAATTGTAAGGAGGGAACTCTGTTCCCTCCTTCCATCATTGGACATGAGGATGGCCTGTCTCCATGGGCAGAATCATCTTACTAACATGAGGTGAAGGTGAGGAGAAGCAACTCAGGCTATGAAATAGCTGATTTTTCAATGGACCCGGATATAATCTGTTTCTGACTTTGTAGATGAGAATTATTAACCTGCTCTTATTGCTTGATCCATTTTAATCAGGCAGCCAAAGGTAGTGTAAGCAGTACATCTGCTATGATACAAATTTAAAACCTCTGTCTGGACCATTGTTTTTCCTTAACCAATATATGAAGGACTCAAGATTAACAAATTCTATTCTTCAGTAAACTTAGAGAGGAGTCTCTGGCCAGTGGTCACTCCAGTTGTTCCATCAAAATCTGCCCGAGGATTCTTTTTATTCTCTATTTGCTACAATTCAACTAATAAAGAAGGCTCTTCATCTGGCTACCTCTTAAAATTATTTTAAGCAGAAAATATTCCTCTCAAGTGGATAATAATTAAAAGGAGGAAAAAATTATTAACGCCGTTTTTTCCATTTAGCGTTTAAGGTACACAGAAGGTATTTAAGAAGAGTTTTATATTAGAAAGCTTAGATCCATTATGGATGATTCCTTATTCAGAAAGAAGAAGAGAAACAGTGTGCATGCGAATGAGCTGCCTTATCAGATTTAAGGAAACAATAATTTGTGAAATGTAATGTACTTTCTTAAAACCAGTAGCACTGGCAGGAGATTATTACAGACTCCAAGGAGCATGGGAGTTCTCTCCCACTTGAAAAAGTAAAAGAAAGACTTCCTGCAAACCAAAAATATGAGAGCTGGAATATAAGAGGGGACTGATGCTTTCCTCCCTACACTAGGGGCTCCTAAGCCCTTGACAAGGGTTATTTCCTTTTTACAAAAAGATTTTATTTATTTATTTGACAGAGAAAGATAGACAGTGACAGAGGGAATACGAGAAAGGGGAGTGGGGGAGAAACACGTTCCCCGCTGAGCAGGGAGCCTCATGTGGGGTTTGATCCCAGGACCCTGGGATCATAACCTAAGCGGAAGGCAGACGCTTAATGACTGAGCTACACTGGCACCCCAACAAGGGTTATTTCCATTTCACTTCTCGCTTTTTATTTTTATGGATTTTTTCTTTTCAAGTTCATTTGGCATTCCCCCTCTCTCCAACCCCGCACCCAAAGTCTTTATGGATAGAATTTAAAAAAATTGTCATTGTTAGTAAGCGACATACCATTTCAATTGATAGACCAGGTCACAGGACAAAAACTGGAGAGAATTAGGGGCACCTGGGTGGCTCAGCCTTTAAGTGACTGCCTTCCGCTGGGGTCATGATCCCAGGGTCCTGGGATTGAGCCCTGCCTAGGGCTCTCTGTTCAGAGGAGATCGTGCTTCTCTTTCTTCCCCTCCCCCTCCTTATGCAAGCTCACTCTCTCTCTCTCCCTGTCAAATGAATAAATAAAATCTTAAGAAAAAAATAACTGGAGAGAATAAAAAATCACTGACACACAAAATACTGTAGGAATCACATATATAATTAAACTGTGGGAGAAAGATGACAAAACCCAGAGCAACTGGGGCAGACCGTGATCCAGGTGGAAATGGATCCAGGATCCAGGACATTGGAAGAAACAGCCCAAACTTCCTGAGGTATGTGCACTCTGCGCTGGCCCTGACAGCACGGCCCAGACTGGCTCCTGGGGGATGGAATTAAAACCCCCAGGAACCTCTGGGATCCCCCACTGTGTTCATGCTGAAGCCCCTCTTCCCCAGGGCTATTCCCTCGCCAGGTACTGCAAGAGAAGGTACACCTACGGCCTCTTCCTGCCAAACACAGGCCTATGCTAAGCGGTGGCTTCAGCTCCAGGGCTCCCCGTTAGCATGGTCCAAACTTTCTTACGGTGACACAGCAGCCTGTGACGCAGGACCTCTCCTCCTTCCCTTCCCGCCCCTTCCCAGGTGTTCGGGATTGCAGGGCTGTCTGCGGACCTGCCTGCCTTCCCTGAGTCCTCATCCTCATCCTTCCTGGGCCTCCTCCCAACAAATCCCGTGTGTGCTGAATCCTGTCTTGGCTTCCGGTTCCTGGAGATTCTGAACGGATGCCTCTGTGTGCATTTCTTTATCACACAAACATGATAACATCAAGCACTGTTTTGAGGAAGAAACCAGAAAACTATTAGCCCATTTCCTTCCACCTGTTTTTCATGTTTATATAATGATAATACCTCGCTGACGATTAATTGTTTAAAAATGGTTATGAATTGTTTCTTACCATTTTATCTTGATTTATTTGACTACTGGTTATGTAGTTCTTTTTTAAGCTTAACTGTAGCCATGTTATAGTGTTTTAGTCGATATACCATAAACCATTTATAGATTTATAGTCATTTATATATCACATCCTTATCCCAAATGGTGTTGGAAGAAATTATATATATATTACATATATCTATAATATATATCTATATTACATATATAATATATTACATATATAATATAACACATTACACATATATGTAATATATTACATATATTATATATTATTATTATATATTATATGTAATATATATATTATGTGTATATTTTTCACTCTCCTTTTTAAAAAGATTTTATTTATTTACTTGAGAGAGAGAGCGAGTGAGAGCGAGAAAGCTCATAAGGGGGGTGGTCAGAAGGAGAAGCAGGCTGTTGAGCGGGAGCCCAATGCAGGACTGGATTGCAGGACCCTGGGATCCTCACCTGAACCAAAGGCGGAAGCTTAACCAACTGAGCCACCCAGGCATTCCTCCCCCTACTTTTTAAAAAGGGGTTTGAGATGATAGTGTCCTATGGAAAATCCAGAATGACTCCCTGTTGTTTTGAGAACCAACCAGTATGGCTCCTACCTTACTACAGGAAACATTGCTGAGGAGATACCATGGGTAAGGCATGAGTGTTGCCGTTCCGAGGTTGGTTTTTGTCTTTATAAATATAATAAGGGCACCTCATAAAATGTGAGGATTATTAGGAATTTAGTTCTAGCATGGACATACCACTTAGTTATTAAATGATATTATTGTTGGTATTGATTTAATAAAATTCTTTAGAACAGGCAGATTTTAAAATCTCATTCAAACGTTCCCTCTCCACAGTCACCAAGAACTCCTTCTTTGTCACTAAGAGAGGTTTTTCTCCGTTCACACACCAAAGATGATTCACTTGAAATTAAGTCATTCTGTATTCAACTTCTAATCCATGACACCCTCATTTATTTCAAAATTTCCTGCATACTTTGCATGTTGAGAGACAAAGAAAAATTCAGAAGTTGTACACAACCTATTACATTAAAATTTTTATTCTAAATTTTTATTCTGAGGGATTTTATTTTTAATTCTGGAAGCCAAGTCTTCAACTAGTTGAAGTGATTAAAACTGAACTGAAAATTTGAAGATACTATAAGAGAATTGCAGTAAGGAAAGAAAGCTTAACTCAGGGTCAGGTCACTGTTCCCAAAGTGCCTTTTGTCCTTGTCATCATCATCTACATGGAGATCTTTGCAACCAATATTAGCCTCTCTACCTCAATGCTTCTTTTTCCCCGTTCCAGAAGCTCTAAAGTCCCATCCTCCAACCAAGTAAGAATAACATAGTGTCATAAAATAATTCTGTGAGTGTGTATGTGTATCCTTGACAGAAAGCTTTTTCTCCAAATTAAAAATTCCCCTATATCATTAAACATGTATTTAACATCCCATGGCTTCCTCACCCATGTTGATACGTGGGTGAGTTCTTGAGTTTTGACTAAGAGCATTCACCAGTGAGCCTTGCTTAAATAGAGAAAGAGTTTACCCCTAAACCTCATCCTGTCTGCTTCCACCTGGAATTCCACTAAACAAATTTCTGGACATTTTACAATAGATACTTTGTCCTTTTTACAAAGCCTTCTGATATTTTAAACACTCAGATGTAGTCTCAGAACTTGCGGTCGAATATGGATCCTCAAAAATGATGTTCGGCACAGTCTCTCCTTATACAGTAATTTTCATCTGTGCTCTGTCCCCGTCATGGTTTTATCTGTGTAAAAAATGAGTTTCTTTGAAGTGAGCGGTTAACTAATGCAGTCTGGCTAGGAATCTGGTTATTACTTTCTAATTTGGAATATTAATCTGTCTCCTATTGTAAGGAAGTATATTATGATACTTATACATCCGTTTGCAGAGTTAGCTTACTTCTTAATTGAGAAACAACATGTTTTGTTTTATGTATAGTCCACTAGATTATGTGTAGTAAAATTATTTGAGACTGCTGAATTTAAAACGAAGCATGTATAATAAATTTTTTATTGCCAGCAGTTTTCTCACTTGCAGTTCTCCAGTCTGCCAGCAGGCTGCAGCAGAGGGCTAGCTTTAGCGTTAAATTAGCATGTTAAGAGTGTTAAGATCTTTTCCTTCCCTCCTTCCTTTCTTCCTTTTCTCTTTCTCCTCCATCTCTCAGCCCTCTTCTTGCCTTTTCCCTCCCTTTCCTTCTCCTTTCTCTTTCTTCCTAAAACTGGCTCTATCTTGTTAAGTGGAGGAATTGGCTCAGTAATGAAATGTGTATGTCAACATTTGATTTTAAATAACGTCAATGATACTCAATTTCTAATTTTTTAAAATAAAGAGATGGAGACTAGAGTAATAACAACAGGAAATTATGAATTTACAGTTTGATTAACACAGATAATAATAGCAAAAATCAGATTTGGTTTAAAATACACAAATTATTAAGATTGTATTCCACTCCCATAGCATATGCAAATGACCTCCTTTTTGCTACTACATTTGGAAATGTGGAAAAAGGCATTTCAATCATAGCTCTCATCAGTTATTCACTGTATCCAGGCCTCTCGATTGTGTTTCTTTCTTTAATGTAATAGTAAGCAATAATCTCACAGCTGTGCTTTATAGAGTGAACTATATAAGCATCTATATTGAGATTTCATACACACATAACATAAAAGGGAGAGAAAAGCATCTCAAATAGTGCTTGGCCCACTGCAAAAGCATACAAAAGAACTAATGAATCTCTCTCAGAACATCTTTGTAGAGTGACCAGCTGTAAGGCATGATTTGTATTCCATAATGGGATCACCATTCCAAAGTCACGTATTTCAAGGTATAACACTACTTTCCCTGTGAGGCATTAATATCTTTAATTGCACACTCTTGGTCCCTGTGATGAGTAAAAACAAACTCTCAAGCCAGAATTTGTTTTCTTTTCAATGGGCTCATTCACTCTATCTACTCAAAAGCATTTACCTAAGCTTCCCAAACACTTTGCATACAGGTAAAATATCCTAAGTGCTGACTTTTTGCTCTAGTATTTGCAGTTGAGTGTTTATTGTTAAGTGGGATGTGTTTTGAACTTACATTTAATTCACAGACGGGTAGTTCTTCAGCTGGTTTTGACCAGCAACAACACTTTTGAGTGTTCTGTAATAGAAGTTTTGTAGCACTAGTTTTGGGATATAACACTGGCTTTCATTTCATATGCGGTCCACAGATATTTACTGAGCCATTATCACTGGCATGCATTATACAGGTGGGTCCGGGTCTGTGCCCACGTGGGGCTTAGAAGGGGACAGGAGGGAAGACAGAGTTCAGCTGCTAATTGCATCGATCTTTGAAATAATTATGATCATGTTAAGGGCTATGAAGGAGAAAAACATCGTGTTATGAGAACATGTAAGAAAGGCACTCAACCTGGTCTGGGGGTGAGGAAATAGATTAGGGAAGCTTCCCGCTGTGACGAATAGGAAATTCATTAGTCTCAGACAGTGGTTTAGAGGGAGGCTTGGTTATTGTCTTTAATTTCTAATTAAATGAGGGAACCTATAATTAAGCATGAATCAAAACCTTAAGTAATATAGCCCATTAATTTATTGTATGGGATTGTCATTGTGGGAAGTGGTAATACAAGACAGAGCCACTTCATTCGAATGGTAATAGCTTGAGTCTATGGTAAAGGTTTATGTTTCATATGGCAAGCCCACAAAAGTGTGGTCAGTATGGCTTGCAAATCCAGAGGCCGAATATCTTAAATTATATGGCCATTTATCCATACGTTATGACTTTTTTTTTTAATTCTGTTGGAACATACGGATTTTTAAAGTATACAGCAAAATCCCATTTTGATGCAGAATAACACATTTTCATGGGATCCATTTGTTTCGTCTCCCCTTTCTCACCCTTCTAGTATTCTTTTTTTATTTTCAGCGTTTTAAAACCCATATTCGATTTCTGTTTTAGATTTTATAATGCTATTTTTCATTGGAAACTGTATTTACATGCTCTTCTTTCAGCGGTAGAGTGGACTAACTTCCTAACGTAAATTGATGCTGACTGAAAACAATGAAGAAAGAATAATTACTAGGTTGCATAGCAATAGGTGGTGCAAATATCTTTGTTAATAGAAAAAGAAAAAGAGAAGGAATAGCCTAACATTACCAGAGATTAGTGGATTAAGGTAGAATACACATAAAATGGTATAAAAATATAGAAGACAGCTGACCAGATTATGAAAGGAAGGTGACAGTGAGGCTGGAGTCTGAAGGAAATGATGAATCCTGAAATCAACCAGACTCCTAGTCCCAAAAAGAAATGCTGAAATCAGAAAAACAAATGAAAATCGATTAAAACTGTAATTCGGCTAAACCAAAGTAACATAGTAGGAGACCTCACAAACCTTTTGTGGAGGATACTCTGACAAGTCTAGAAGCGGGATGAGAATAACAGGGCCATCCAGGAAGGAGCAAAACAAATGACTAACACTAGAAAAGAATGACAAACACAGGATAATCAAAGATGTGGAAAAATTACAAATGCTGAAGGTAAAAGGTATTGTGGTTTCTTATGAGAAAGTCAACAGGACAGCGATATAAAAAGAAATGTATTCTAAAAGAAGAAAAGGAAATGAACTGATAAATGTGAGCCTTGAGCTGATGACCTAGAATTATTCCAAGATATATACACACTTTTTAGAATTTTAAGAAAGATTTGTTTGATTAAGTAATGAAAGCAGTGTGACCATCGTGAATGGCTCGGGAGCTCGAGTCTTTCTGGGGAGCTGTGTTCCAAAGGGTCTGTGCAGGATTCACATGAACCTTAGAAAGATAGAACAAATGTGACCGGTGAAATCAGCGCATGTCCCACCTCAGCACTCTCTCTCCCACATCCGCTTAGGGGTGGAGGAACTGCAGGAACCTTATGAGCAGACACATAGACAGAAACGGCTGTCACTGTTGTCCCTTGTCTGGTTAATTCCCCAATAGATTGCAATACAGTGTTTTAGTGTCTGCTTTTGTTTTAATTTCCTGTGCCAACTTTGAAACCCTAAACTCTAGAATTTATGTTCCAAAGAAGAGAAAAGAAACATTCCTTTACCGTGTTAACACCTCTTAGTTCACCAAGGATTATAATTGTAAGGGCCTGCTTAGCCAGAGCGAGCCATTTTGTTGTTTATGCAGTAAACTTAGATTGACCCTGCCCCCCCCCCACCCCCAGAGAAACTTACTTAGAAACAAGTCTGGGAAACCAGAAAAATATGACTGATCAGCCCCTGATAACAGAGCCCATATACCAGGACGTGTCAGGTCAGGGGGAGAAAACAGCCCAGAATACAAGGATGAGCCAAGCCAGGTGGAGACATCCAATCAGGAAAGCACCTCCCTAACCACCCAAGAATGTGGGCCCTGCCTTTTGGGTGCCAATTCTGACCAGAGTGATAGGCTAGTTCAAATAACTATTATAGGATGAATTGTAATTCAATTGGCCACCTGTGTGTGGCCAGGCTTGATCACATGGCCTTTACTCTATAAAAGTTAGTCTGTGGGGCTGGGAGGAATCCCCTCTTTGCAAGAGATGGCCCTGGCTGGTCAGTTTGATTCTTGATGCTTGGCGCGAAATAAAGCTTTGCTTGACCTTCACTTTGTATCAGTCTCGCTCCTTTGACCATGGACCCAACATTGGGGGCTCATCCACGATCAAACTGACAAGAACTGAGCCAGCATTAGAATTACTGGGAAAAGCCTCTGGAGGTAAGATCTCAAGACCCCTTGAGATCCTGTCTGTCTATCTGGTTGTGGAGCTCCAGGGTAAAGCCTACCGGGGAGAAGCTGGATGCAGCACAGCTCCCCGGGGCTGGAGTGGATGCGGGGATGTCCCATCCGTCTGGGGAGGGATCGCCAGGGGTTACGGGCCCTCCCAGGTGATCAGGGGACCAAGAAAATCCCCACCAGCAAACATATCTAGGGGACGGAGAAAATCCCCACCAGCAGCAGGTTGTGTTTTTGAATTGGGATTATATCTTGCACACCTTTGGGCTTGACATCTGGTTGAAGAAGGGCTGCTGGGTCTGTGGCTGTCTTTGTCTTGTCTTTTTGTTGTCTGCTGTGTTGTTTGTTGTGTTTAAAGAAATGGGGCAAACAGAGAGTAAGGGGGCTCTTTCATCTCTCCATTCCTCCTAATAGATGTGGGGCTTCTCCCTCACTCATTTCCTGTGTTAATGGCTATAACCGGAGCCAACTAGGGTTAGTCTAACTCGAGACAGAGACCATAAGGAATATTCCCAAGCAGCTGCCAAAACTCTCTTTGTTTGGGGGAAATGCCCTGTCTTCTCTGGCCCAACCTGGACTGCTTAGACCCTCCCCCTTGCTGGCGGGAAAGCATGGCGTCTGCTTCTCTCTTGGAGCTGATGAGCTCTAAAACTGGGAACCCTTCCTCTGCCTTCTGGCGGCACTTTCTTCTGTTCTTTACTGTCAGGAAACAAGAAGAGCCACCCCGAGACCTGACACCCCCCACTCCGGATCTTCCCACCCGGGTCTCAGGTCAACATTCAAGATCGAGGGCCCAGGAGGAACGTAAATCACTATTTAAACTAAGTTAGGTTTGTTGGTTGAATTAAGATAAACATGTCTTTTAAGTTATCAGCAGTAAATGTGAAACTTCGAAGTTTATTGAAGGTCAAATGAGCTCGTGTTATTTGTTAAAATTTGTTAGCAAAGAAATTACTAAACTGATGGTTAATTGTCCATCTCAAAGTTTTAAGGGGTATTTGCTGAAGTAGCTTTCAAAGCCTTTGGTAACCTGAAACTTTAAAGTTTTGGTTGGATGACAAATGGAATTAAATTATGGACATCTAGGTCTTAACCAAATGGGATAAAATGCTAGATCGCTGGCAGCTGCAACTAGGTTAGTGCTTTTGAAATCTGTTGGTAAACATGTTTTGTGCTTAACTGATTGATAAATTTGCCATCTAAAAAATTCTGGGGCCATTCACAATTGGTTAATAACTGATTAAGGTGTTTCTAAGAGTACAACATTCTGCTAAGTGTAACTAAGACTGATGGAAATAAGGGAAACAGCTCTGTGGAAAAGTAGATGATATGTAAGAAAGATTTAAGAAATGGGAGTACATTTTGTTGAAAGTAAAAAAAAGGGTAATTTTGTCCTAAATGAAATGGTTGTTTGGAAGAAAATGGCTTGGGACAAAATATAAATGCAAAGAAAAGTTATAAAAGATTTGTAAAGGGAAATCTTCAGAAAATAAAAAAAAATTTAGATATGGTCAGGATAGACTAAGGAAAAAAAAAAGAGAGAGAGAGAGAGAAAAGAAAAAGACCAGATGCCTGATCCAGTTTGAATAAGAAAGAAAGAAAAACAGCCCCCAAGGTGATTTAACACTCTCTTGACATACCTCCACATAGATTATACTTCCAAGTAAAAGGGCCATTTGGCCTTGAGAGATTGGAAAAGTGGCCTGGCCTTGAAAGACTGTGAAAACAACCTGTTACCATCCCCCATTGCCTGTAACCATAGAAACTCACCCTTGTTCCTATAGAATCAAAGGCAAGACTGATCACCTCCACTAACCAGGGAAACGCAGAGCGGGGAGTCCAACCTTTTTGAATTTGAAGAGTGCCTGACTGTGTCAATGTGTCTATGTGGCTTTACTGCTTCGGCTACAGAGTCTGAGTGGGCTGCACCCTGAGTCTCGCGGGGTGTCATATGGCGTAATGGTCATCTAGTCCACGGAGTAGCCTGGTCCAGGGTTTATACGGACAGACCTTAGCTAAAATGCTCCTAAGTTCCCGCGAGGGATGCAAGCGGTACAGTATCTGAAAAATCCCCCTCCCTTTGTCTGCGGTATCATTCACGATGGGAGGGAAACCCAGAAAACTCATAACTTAAGACTGTATGCTTAAAAACAAAAGGAAAGACATTGGTATAGAAAAACTGGTTTTCTCTCTGTTTAAAAAGGCAAAGTTTTCTTAAGTTAATTGATCTGTTACAGTTTTCTCTTTGCCAGCCCAGAGTTATAAATGAGATCTCTTTGACTCATAAGACTTTTCCTTGGTATATGAAGTTACTCAGTAAGTACTGCTAAACCAATAATAAACCTTGGGTTACATTTGGATAAATGCTGTAACTATTCTAGAGATTCTATGCATTTCCTAAAGTTTTAATGTTTTAATAAGGTCATCACCTGGTAATTTAACCATATCTATTCTGAGTTTTTGCCATTTTTAATTGTTTTAATTCTCTTGTAAGATGAATTCTGCCCTAAAAGAACTTCATATGGGAGACTTTCAGGACAAATACAGGTCTTTGATATATTAAAATCCTGGAACTGACATGGGTAAGAATTTACAGAAGGAAGAGCTGCATTCAGACTAAACCAGAATTAGTAACATGGGACTAGAAGAACTGAAAGGTTGTAATGTTGTGTCCCTTAATGTTTTGAACATTACTGGTTCTGTAATGTTTATTCCTCTAGACTAGGGAAACTTTTTCTTAAGTTATCTATAACTTACAGAAATGTAAAAATATTTATTTGCAAAACAAACCAAGGCATTCAACTTTTCTATCTAAACCCTCCGAAACCAAAAAGTCCTAGTAAGTATTCTTTCTTCCGTGGCAATCAGTCATTTGCATAAGTTCAACAAGAATCTGTTCTCATTGTAACAGGACAGCATTGGAAACTGGTTATTTTACCAAGGGTTTGACTGGAATGTCATATTTGAAAAGATTCAGATATGACCAGACAGTTTAAAGGAACTGAGGTTGACTTTATAAAACCTGGAGCCGTAAAGCCCTTTGGAACCGTTGGCCTGATACCTTGCTTACAGAGTTCCCAGCAGCCTCACCAGGTGAGTAAAGAATGTCACTTCCTGGCAGGATACTTTGGGAACCTCAGGAAGAAGAGTTCACCCAAATCGACAGGTATTGCAGGCTTATCTGATGGCAAGTACGTGGCTTGGCTTCTGGCTCAGAGAGGCTACTAAAAGTTCAACCTAGAGTTTCCTTATAAGAATCTCCAGCAAAGCAGATTCTAGAAGATCTATATGATTATTCACTGTTCTTGCTGAACTTACATAAATAATTAGGCCAAGTTTGTTAAAACTGGATTTGTTTTTCAAATAACTTAGTCCTGATTTGGCTATCTCTGGAAATGAGGGTTATTTTAGAGAGAAAAATTCTATTTTAATAACATGCCTTTATGGATGTTAGATTCTAGATTTGGTTGTCTTTAAATGTTTGTTTACCTAAGCTAGAAAACTTGAGGCAAACTTCAGAGGAAGATTTGAAATATTTACAAAAATGGGTTAAACTAGACTATGAAGGGGACTGGGCTGAGACTAGAACAGAAAAGTTAATTCTTCCTCAAAGACTAGGAAGAAATTAGTAAGCCAAATACATCAGGGCACTCATTTGGGGACACGCAAGCTTAAGGAGCTTATGGGCAAGCAGTTTCCCATTTCTAAATTATGGCGTATGACTCAGGATGTCGTTGATAGATGTGCTCAATGTCAGGCAGTAAATGCGGGAAGAACTAGAATGGGAAGAGAGAAGAGAAAAAGAGGTAAGGAGCCAGGAATTTATTGGGAAATGGATTTTACAGAAATGAAACTGGGAAAATATAGACACAAGTATATGTTAGTTTTTGTGGATACCTTTTCAGGCTGGGTGGAGACTTTTTCTGCCAAACATGAGATGGCAGAAGTGGTAGCCAAAAAACTACTAGAGGTTTGGGTACTTCTCACGATTGGGTCAAACAATGGCTCTGCATTTGCGAGTTCAGTCTCACAGGCATTGGCCAAAGCCGTGAGCACTAACTGACAATTACATTGTGCCTACCAGCCCCAGAGTTCTGGGCAAGTAGAGAGAATGAGCCGGACTCTTAAAGAGACCTTGACAAAGCTAATTCTGGAGACTGGCGGTGGATGGGTGGATCTCCTTCCTTTTGCCCTCCTCAGAGCACGATGTACACCCTGCTTAAACAAGGAGATCTCATTTGAAATAATGTTCGGGGAGACCCCCCCCCCCGGCTCTGCCCTCAGCTACAAGAGGTTGCCCTAGCAAAAATGACTGGTCAGTCTGTACAGTCTGTACAGGCATTACAGTCTGTCTAGCCCAACCAGAGGTCCGAACTGCCCACACTGAGACAGAGACAGAGCTGGAACCACATCCTTACCAACCTGGGGACTTGGTTTGGATATGCCATCACCAAGTGGGAAACTTGGAGCTTCGCTGAAAGGGACCTTTACTGTCATCCTTACCACCCCCATGGCAGTGAAAGTAGATGACATCCGGGCCTGGATTCATGCAGGTCACGTCAAACGAGCCGAGGACGAGGACACCCACCAGAGATGGAAGCTGCCGCTGATGGACCCTGCTGACCGTGGAATAAAGCTAAGACTCAAAAGACTATGAGTTCATTGTTGCTCCTATTGTTACCTGTTTTTTTTTTTTTTTTAAAGATTTTATTTATTTATTTGACAGATAGAGATCACAAGTAGGCAGAGAGGCAGGCAGAGAGAGAGAGAGGGAGAAGCAGGCTCCCCGCTGAGTGGAGAGCCCAATGTGGGGCTTGATCCCAGGACCCTGGGATCATGACCTGAGCTGAAGCCAGAGGCTTTAACCCACTGAGCAACCCAGATGCCCCTATTGTTACCTGTTTTTGTAAGAGCTTCTAAGTCACCTCATAAGACAGAAGAGTATAGGTGGGAAATTAAACGAATGGAATTAGGAGAAGTGGAAAAGGTTATACAAAGCAGTAAATGGCTAACTCATCAGCCAACTGTGCAATTTAATGTAACCTTATGCCAACTGGCACCTATTAACCCTTCTTTGGATGCCTTACAGTTTTACATGTGCCTTAGCACAGGGCCTCCCCAATGCGGTGGGGGGAAGGGCCTGGGGACCCACCAGAGTACTATTGTGCACAATAGGGATGCTATAAAAGTTTGTTCAACTGGTCTCCATTGACGACTTCCCTAAGATCAGCAATTGCAGTCCCCCTGGTTTTATAATTACTAATATTACTTTTTGGACCCTGCATTATAAATGCCCTAAAGTCATTTGTACAAAAGAAAATATGGAAAACCCAAGAACAATAAATGTTAATCGTACATGCTCAATATAACCTCTTACAACAGAAGAACATAGAACTAGGCTAAAAAGTCAAGGATTTGACTAATCTCCAAAGAAAAGGGGGGAATGTGAGGAAGGGCCTACTTAGCCAGAGCGAGCCATTTTGTTGTTTATGCAGTAAACTTAGATTGACCCTGCCCCCCCCCACCCTCAGAGAAACTTACTTAGAAACAAGTCTGGGAAACCAGAAAAATATGACTGATCAGCCCCTGATAACAGAGCCCATATACCAGGACGTGTCAGGTCAGGGGGAGGAAACAGCCCAGAATACAAGGATGAGCCAAGCTGGGTGGAGACATCCAATCAGGAAAGCACCTCCCTAACCACCCAAGAATGTGGGCCCTGCCTTTTGGGCGCCAATTCTGACCAGAGTGATAGGCTAGTTCAAATAACTATTATAGGGTGAATTGTAATTCAGTTGGCCACCTGTGTGTGGCCAGGCTCAACCACATGGCCTTTACTCTATAAAAGTTAGTCTGTGAGGCTGGGAGGAGTCGTCTCTTTGCAAGAGATAGTCCTGGCTGGTCAGTTTGATTCTTGATGCTTGGCGCGAAATAAAGCTTTGCTTGACTTTCACTTTGTATCAGTCTCGCTCCTTTGACCATGGACCCAATAATAATGAAGTCCAATTGTCTTTCTGAAAGGTTGTTTTGTTTAACAGAGATATTCTAACTCAATTATCTGGGAATGAAAGGAACAAAAGAAAGCCATTATGCAAATGTCAGCAAATCTGGAGTTTTCAAACCAGTTTATAATTAATATCAAGCTTCTTCTCGCATGTCATTAATATTATAACCTCTGGAAGGTGAGAACAATTGGAAAAAATATGAGATGTAATAGGGCATTAAAAAAAGGTTAGACCATATGAGGTTTAGGTCATGTTCTTGATGATAATAAGGTTCCAACCGATCAGGTCTATTGTGGAAACTAGTCATAAAATGTCCATTGTGCCTTAAAAAAACTCCTTGCTTTACTGAATAGAGAGATGAGAGTAAATATCATATTAGCTGAGGACTGACCCTCCTCCCTTAAAATTCTAGGGATATAACTTCTCCAATTCATAATGTGAAAATGGAATAATCTCTGTGATGTTAGAAATTTTAGAGTCAAAGATGGAAAATTGAAGATAAAATTATATTTGACTTGGGACAGCACTGTGCTCTTCACAATATATCAAATTATATTATATATAATTTATGTATACATTTTTATATAAATTATATATAATATATAAAATTATGTTGAATTAAATTCAATTAAAATAAAAATTAAAAAATAATTAAAAAATTAAAACAATAAAATGTAGTATCATGTATTGTATCATTATAAATGATGTAATATATATGTGTGGTATAATATATACATGTGGTATGTATATACTTTTTTTGAGTAATTATATACACTGGCAGGCAAGTGAAACTCCTGAGGTTGTAAATATATATACAACATATACACATACAATCTAAAAATACAAGTTCTGGGTGGCAGATCTTAGAAATTTTATTTTTTTATACTAAAAAATGGATCTATTTTATTTGAGGTAAATTATACCTCAATAAGATTGATATTCAAAAATTATCTGGGAAGTAATTATTTAGGGTAAATCAGCTCTGTTAACTCTCTCTTCTTCTCTTGAAGCTGCTCCTATTGTAACCACCTCATCATTCTCATAAAACACATTTGAAAAATGGGAGACAG
The DNA here is from genome assembly GCF_011764305.1 of Mustela putorius furo. Taxonomy (NCBI): domain Eukaryota; kingdom Metazoa; phylum Chordata; class Mammalia; order Carnivora; family Mustelidae; genus Mustela; species Mustela putorius. The sequence goes on from NW_025421341.1 coordinate 28,192,478, forward strand.
AATGCAAGAGATATTCAAGTAAGTCCATTTTTCTACTTTTTAGAAACTGCGATCATTCATTTGCCTAAAAGGATGTTTTAAGAAATCTTCCTTCTGGTCTCAAAAATTGACATCAGGAAACTACTATAATCCTTACTGTCCTCAAATGTAGAAAAAGCAAAGGTAATCAATAGCACTGGACCCAATCCCTGGATAAAATACAGGTAAATCAAATTCGTTAAAGCCGTAGAAAATTTCAGTGTTATATGGAGGAAGGAAATATAAGTGAAATGCTGTCTAATTTATCTTGAAAAGAAACTGAGAAGTGTAAGGTTTGGGTTTTTGTTATTGTTGTTATTTGTCTTATGAGAACATGTTTTGGGCAAAAATGATACTAGCTTGCAGACACATTTTTCATGGGCTTAGGTAATGGCCATCTGCAGAGCTTCAAAACTGGCTTGGTTTTATCTTGGATAGATGTTTGTAGAATTCTGGAAACACATAAAAATCAAAGGAAACTCATGTGTCCCAATAGAAAAAAGCTAGATTAATTTTCTCTGATAGTTCTTAGTTGCAGACATATTTCATCTCTGGATATGGTCTGGGACATTTTATTTGAAAAATAACCCCACTGGGCCTGCGTGTCTACTGTGTCTTCTCTCTTGAATTGGTATGAATGGGCTCTCTGTCACCCTTCTAGTCTGACCACTTCTAGCTGGTCTATGCTATCCATCACTGGAATGGACACCTCTGTTTTCAATTTGCTAATTTCTTCTTTTGTGTACATATTTAAGTTTCTATTTTTCATATTTTCTTCACAAATGGTCATTTACTGGTTGTGGTTGTTGTTGTGGGTTTGTTTGTTTGTTTGTTTTGTTTTGTTTTTTGTTTTTTTCCAGGATCCTGCTCAAACATACCTCACCTAGAAGTCTTATTTCCCTAAAGAATGATCTTCCCTACTGATTTATTTGCCTCTTCTTCACTTCATTGGTGAAGGAGATGTTCCTGCCTTGGGGTTCTGGGATTTGTAGGGACCAGGACATGTGACACTGGACAGCTGAGATGGACAACAATTTATTATATAATTGTGAGTCACATATACTCACAGCCCTGGGAAGAAGGACACTGAGCCCCACACGGAGCCACATGGGGATTGCATGGGGAACAGAGTGAGCCTGCAGGTTTTGCTGCACCAAGAATGTCAGGTAGCTGTGGGAGTATGCGATTGCCTTGTTTGAGTAACTGTGTGGGCTGGTGGGAAAGTGAGTCTCCTTAGGTTGAGAAGAAGGTGAAATACAGACTGTCTAGAAAACATGGGTACTAGGTGGGTGAGGAGTCTCTCCTCATGTGTGATAGGCATATCTGGTAAGAGCCGGGGAGCTCTGGGTTAGGTCTTTGGAGCCCTGTGAGGTTCAAGCCATCAAGGAAGTGCTTGAAATTTTAGCTCTTGCAATATGCTGACTAAATCATTCTTCTTGAAAACTAAATTTAAAAAAAAAGATTTTATTTATTTGACAGACAGAGATCACAAGTAGGCAGAGAGGCAAGCAGAGGGAGCCGGGAAAGCAGGTTACCTGCTGAGCAGAGAGCCGGATGCGATCCCAGGACCCTGGGATCATGACCCAAGCTGAAGGCAGAGGTTTTAACCCACTGAGCTACCTAGGCGCCCCTCTTTTTGAAAATGTAATTTCATACTTTATGTTTCTAATTTGCCCCATAAAAATCTGGCACACGATGCTACTTCGGTGTACTGTTGCTGGTGGTTTTGCTAATTTAACCTAGTCTTTCTATTAGATGGTAGATGAGAGACAGTTTATTCTTCTTTATGACTTCTCCATGCCTCCCCAGAATTGTCCCTTTCACCTGAATTTTATATGAATGGGTGCATATTGTATTCATTTCCTGGTGCTGCTGGAGCAAAATACCACACACTGGGTGGCTTACAACAACAGAAGTGACCTCTCTCAAATCTCTGGAGGTCAAAAGTCTGAGATCAAGGTGTTACAGGGCTAGCCTCCCTCGGAAGGCTCCAAAGATGGATCTTTCCTTGACTTTTCCGTGCGTGGCCACACAGCTCCAATCTTGGCTTCATGTTAGCATGGTCTTCTTATTTTGTGTGTCTCTGTATGGCCTTCTCCTTATAAGAATGCCAGCAATCGGATTTAGGGGCCACCTTAATCCAGTATGACCTCATCATAACTCAATTACATCTGCAAAGACTTTAAAGTCTCATTGAACACAGAGGATTAGGGAAGATATGCATGTTGTGTATGGATATACACATTCTGGAGAAGTTCCTATAAATGACTTGTCCAAGATTATACAGAAGGCCCAGGTACCAGTATGGAAAGACCTCAGACCACAGCAATTCTGCCAACTTCTTGTCAAGTGCTGAGAATGGATACTACCTCTCAGTGTACCTTGGTGCATAATTTGCTTCTCAGACATTGTGAATTTTACTCTGTAATTATGAAGTCCTTTAGGAGGTTCAAGGACTATCTCAATACAAGCCAATTATTTGCATGAAGTTGCTATAATTCACACTGACCATGATAGGAAACAGACAGGAATATTTGTGTTGGCTCTAGCTTGTGATTTTACCTGTAGCAAGAGAACATAATATAGAAGGTTGGAAAAAAAAAATGATTATTTTGCCTTTATGACCGAACAAGCCATAGAATGAGGTTTGAAGCTTTCTTGGCATTTTCTCCATATCCAGTCCCTTTCTGTTAGTTTGTACCTAATCACAATTGGCAGAACCAGCGGTCCTCCTGTGGGTGAAAGTTTTGTGTTGTTTCCTTACACTAGGGATTTCCTCTTTCCTTCAAGGTCAAGGAAACAAGCCACATTAATCACTCACCTTCTCCATTACAGAGGAAGCCTGTTACCACTAGGTGTTTGCACCAGCCACGTGAGAGGCGTTACTCCCATAGGCTGCTTTACTGAGCAAAGTAAAGTGCATAGAAAACAAAGAAAGGTCAGAGAGCAATTTACTGCAGCCTCAGTAAAGTATCATGCTTTAATTTGCCTCCTCCTCAAAGACTGCTTGCTTCAGGTTTAACAGAAAGACACAGGGATGGCACATTTTATGTGTCAGCTGACCAAGTTTAGCTACTGAGAAAGCTTTCCAGATACATTTATTACTTTACACTCATTAGTATTGGGCACAGACTGGGATGGAACCCACTATCATGTATTTAAAAAAAAAAAAATACTTGCTAAGAGTTTTTGGCTCTTGCTGTGTTTCTTAAAATTGAAGAGGGATATTCCAGATCAATGTTCATTGACAAGTATAGGGAGTCGTTTGGGATCTATTATTTGATAACTTACCTGGTGGTGGGTGTTGGGCAAATTTGGTAGTTCTCATAAAGTGAGAGTAGGTGATGGGAATTGGAATTTTAGGTCATGGATTAAGAGTTTCCTTGTATGGCTGGCCTTGATCAAGTCAGTGTAAGGAATAAATGTTGCAGAAGCTTCCCTACATCTCTCTCCTGTCCTATTCATTGGTATCACTGCCTGGATTCCTGTTGGAAATCTGTAAGTCAGGAATCCTGGGCTGAGAAGAGCATAGATTCACTCTTCTGGTCTCCCAAGTCAGAGAGCAGAACAATGCAGGCACTCTGAATTACTACTGCATAGCATGGTACTGGTAATAATAATAACATAACATAATATTTCAGGCCCTGGATTTCCATGCCACTCTTGGAGTCAAATCTCTTTTCAGCACCTTGCTAGCTTTGTGATGCTAGACAAGTATCTTCAGTACTCTATGACTACATTTGATGGGAATAATAAAAGGTTGTTAGATTTAGCAAATAAAAATATAGAATATGCTGTTAAATTTAAATTTAGGTAAACGACAATTTCTTAAATGTTCTGTTGTCCCAGACACTGCTTGGCATGTGAAATTTCAATTTAACTGGACATTCTGGATTCCATCTTGCAACCGAAGGATGACAGGTATACCTACCTCAAAAGGTTCTTACTAGGTTAAATATGATGATCTTTGAATAGCATTTAACATGATGCCTACCACTTAGACATATCAGTTATTATTTCTCCTAATTGCAACTGCCATTTAATATTAGACTTTGTGTTGGGCATTTTGTATCCTATCATTGAACTTCACAACAACTCAGCTAGATTAGCTGATTTATAATGAGATAAACCCAGATCAGAGAGTGGGAAATTTACACAGCTAGTCTATGCCTGGGTTCAGAAGCTGGGATTTTTCAAGTGTACCATATTACCTTGTTTTAGATTTTAACCTAAAAGACCCTGGATTTCATGCTAATGTGGCGAGTGTTACAGCTTAATGGGATGTAGTTTGTTGTAAATTGTGGTATCCTAAGGCTTTAAAGTCTGTCTATTCCTTCCCCTTTCCTAGAATGACTATATATAGGAGCACGGCTGGAAGTCAGAGAGGGTTCCACCCAGGAAATGCAACCACCTCCTCTGAAAACACCTATTATGGTCTTTCTCCCTCCTGTGGATTTAAAAGATGAAAAAAGATGGAAAGCAATGATTTACCATGTAATTGTAGCATTTTAGGTTTATATTGTCCACTATTCTCTTTGCTCAGAGAGAACTATTCATTGGATGGCTTGTGAACCAAAATAGATGGTCTTATAATTTCATATTTGATGCATATTTGAGAAATGTTTATAAGTCATTCAGGAAGCCTTTGGAGTTTGGACAAAGGGATTTAAGAGATTCCTTTATTATTATTTTGTTAATCTTCCTGCAGGGTAGTGCTGATGGGGGTATTGGTGAAGGAACCTCTAGAAACAGAACTTGATACTGACTGGGCACTGAAGCTATCTGGTTGCCTTAATGAAAGTGTTTCAAATCTTAATTCACTTATACTGACATAACTAAGTGTTCATATCTGGAAAAAGTACTACTGCAGTCAGCAAAAAGATGGCATTCCCTACGACCCATCCTGAAAAGGGCTTGAGTCGTCTGTGGAGACAAAATCCTTTTCATTCCTGAGATGATTAATATCGAAACTAATGGCAGGGTCGACTAGGGAAGTTTCATTCACACTTTCTGATGCTTACTTCTCCTAAGGATAAGGGTGGGGCCACATGTCAGATTTGGAAAAAGAAAGGACATTGTTTGGAGGTTCACCAAAGCTTGTCATGATGACCTCCATGTTTCTCAAAGACATAAAAGGGTATGCACAACATCGCATCTGAACATTATGCTGATTTGCACACAGGAATGACTTAAATTCAGAAAATGAATTTTTGCATGTCATTTGTATAATGATACTCAGGGCTGGAGTCCCACTTCCTTCCCATGTCATTTACTACTTGGTTTACTTTTCTGCACCTTTTTTTTTTTCCATCCAAATTTTAAGCCTTTTTTTTTTTTTTTTTTTTTTGGTCTAATGCTATAATTCATACAGCTTCTGGAGGCTCACAGCACCTACTACAGTGTAAGGCACAAAGTATTTTCTCATTAAAATTATGACCTGAGAAAGCATTTATTGGTTTAAGCTACTAAGTTATGCATTAAATGCTACCTGAAGCATTAACAGAGCAAACATTTAATTTTTTTTAAAGTTCTATTTTAAGTTTGATTATGCCACTTCTGTGTTAAAAATCCTCTACAATGGGTGTTTCCAAAACCCTACAAAGCTATTCATGTTCTGGTGCCCTCTTACCCTCTCCAACCTCATCTCCTATTACACTTCCCCTTGCCCTGGTCCTCTGGCTATACTGGTGTTCTGTTGTTTCTCAAACTCAATAGGAACACTGCACCCTATGGCTTTTACACTGGCTCTTCTCTCTTCCTAGATCCTTCTATTATCCCCTATCCCTTTGGCTAAATCCCTCACCTTCATCAAGTGTTTGCTCATCTTCTAACCATCTCATTAAAAATTGCTACCTCACTCAAAGCTTTGATATACTTACTGTGATTTATTTTTCATCCATGGAATCGATGTACTACATGCTTTACTTATTCATGATGTTTGTAGTCTAATTCCTTCACACAAGGATGCAAGATGTCTCAGGATTGTCTGCTCTGCTTGCTGCTGATTTCCCAACACATACAATAATTTCTGGCACAGAGTAGGTCCAAAATGAACATTTATTGAATGAATGAGTTATGGAAAACATGAGGGGTGGGATAGCAGGTGTATCCACATTTTAAAGGAGCTTTGACTTGTTAGAAGAGAGAAATATCACTATCACTTTGAGTTTAGAGAATTAAGTGTTTTATTTCTTAAAGTCTGTGCATGTGCATGTGTGTGTATCAACACACAGAGATAGAGGACAAAGTCTGTTAGTTTTGGAAGGGATGGGAAGTGCTTTCTTCTCTTGTGGCTATTAGAAAGATTCTAGACAAGTGAAAAGACAAGTAAGTATACATCAGTGCTTTTAAACTGTAAAAAAAATGAATGGGAGTTCCAAAAGGTCAGACTTGCTGATTATCTTTTAAATATTCTTTTCTCTCTGAAATATGCCATATTTATAAGTTATTATCCTTTGCATTGTGTGACCTTTTTGATGGTCAAAGACAGGTGCAGTATTTTATAATTCAATATTCTGTAAGTCAGAATGAAATAGTCTTTTTACAAAACAAAGTTTGAAAGTAAAATTGTGCTTTGCCACTAGTCTTAATTCTTAGTAAACACACCTTTAATCTTTCTGGTGCCTCGAGTATATTTTCTTTCATGGACACTGCAAAGGTCAGAGAAGACAATTTCCTTTTTAAATAGATTGCTTGTGAACATCTCATATTTTATTTGTTTGAAGATGAGCCTCTTAATGCTTTCTTCTCCCTTTCCCTTCATTGTTAATGAAAAAAAAAATAAAGTGTGTCCTGTACTGTGATGTTTAATGTGTCAAATTTTTTTCCTTCATAATGATATTCACTTTCTGAATCACTCTAAAATGGTTTCTCAGACTCATTAGCATATTGGTCTCTGGGCATGCTGTCCTGTTATAAGAATTCTTAACTGGCATTAGGTACAAAAATATGGATGAAATTTAGTTTAAACTAACAGTAAGGTACAGGAGAGTAGCATCACTCTCACTCATTCATTCATCCATCCATTCATCCAATGGCAAGTTCTAGACTACTTTCAACCAGGCTAGGTATATGGGCAATAGAAAAACAATGTCATACATAGGGCTTTTCTTGAAAAGGTTAGTTTAGAAGACACATAAAATCTGTGTGTGCTATTAAAAAAGGTCCCTATGCAAATGCTCTTCTTCTTCTTCTTCTTTTTTTTTAAGATTTTATTTATTTATTCGACAGACAGAGATCACAGTAGGCAGAGAGGCAGGCATGGAGAGAGGGAGAAGCAGGCTCCCCGCTGAGCAGAGAGGCCGATGTGGGGCTCAATCCCAGGACCCTGAGATCATGACCTGAGCTGAAGGTAGAAGCTTAATCCACTGAGCCACCCAGGCACCCCTGTAAATGCTCTTCTATATCTTGATATTTTATACAGAACAACCATTTTTCATTTAATCAATTAATTATTGAGGAAAATTTCCATTATTTTAATATTTTGTAGAGTAGCCTTATTGTATCTCACATCAGAAATCTCTTATTTTCACCACTTCCTCATATCAGGGAGATCATATGATAGTTGTCTTTCTCTGCTTGACTTATTTCGCTAAGCATGATACGCTCTAGTTCCATCCATGTTATTGCAAATGGCAAGATTTCATTTCTTTTGATGGCTGCAGAGTATCCCATTGTGTATATATACCACATCTTCTTGATCCATTCATCTGTTGATGGACATCTAGGTTCTTTCCATAGTTTGGCTATTGTGGACATTGCTGCTATAAACATTCGGCTTAAGTGGGTAGAAGAAGAATCAATGAAACAAGATGGGATTGGGAGGGAGACAAACCATAAGTGACTCTTAATCTCACAAAACAAACTGAGGATTGCTGGGGGGAGGGGGTTTGGGAGAAGGGGGTGGGATTATGGACATTGGGGAGGGTATGTGATTTGGTGAGTGCTGTGAAGTGTGTAAACCTGGTGATTCACAGACCTGTACCCCTGGGGATAAAAATATATTTATAAAAAAAAAAAAATTAAAAAAAAAAAAGAAATCTCTTATTTTCCTACAATATGACTTAAAGGTAGCATGGGGTTATTTTCAACTAGAAGGTCCTGGAACATAAATCACCCATGGTTCAATGTTTGCTTTCTGTCTCTGCAGGGAAAAACAGTGTGAGTGGTTGTGGGAAGAGAACCTGACTCCATTGGTTGCATATGTAGGAAAAATAGAAATTCGTATACACAAACCCACCATGGCCCCATTTCTATGTGATTATGATAATCAAAGCTTCTGCTAGAGTGCCTAAGATTTGGGATCATTATATTGCCCTAATTAAAAAAAAATATTTGAAACCTCCTTTATTCATTTCATTTTATTTTGCTTTTATGTGTGAAATCACGAGCTTTTATTCACTCTCTTGCCATTGGGTATCATATACAAAACCTTAAAAGCTATATGTTTGATTTTCAGTTTCTTTAAGCTTGAAACCCAGCTGAGTATTGACCATTGATGAGACAGGGCTCAGGTGGTATTATTGTCAATCTTCCAAGTTGAGCAGAAGGACTCCCAAGGAGATAGAGATATATTAGAAAAATATTTACAGCTGGATAATATTTGAAGAGGAAAATACACTTAATTTCTTAAAGATGGTATTTATCTTCATGGACAAAAGATTAGGGAGCCATATCATATCTCAGTCATTAGAAACAGGAAAGAATGTTAGAAAACATAGTGCTAACCTCATGAGAAAGTATTAAATTATTTTTATCCTGTATAACCATTAAAAATCTAGGGTTATATATCAATTTGTATAAAGGTTATTATAGACTTCATATAAGAAATTATGGAAATGTAAAAATAGGGTAAAAGTGCAATGTAAAGACTTGCAGGAAAAGCAAAATGTAAGGACATTGTCATAGGTAAATATAAGAAGCAAAGGAAATACATAGTTGATTAAAATGATCATTTGGAGGAAAAAAAGTAGTTGGTTTTATCTTATAGTTTAGAAATATGAAGATTACACATATAAACACCAATGTATAAAAGTTATGTACAGGGACACCTGGGTGGCTCAGTCAGGTAAGCCTCTGGCTCTTAATTTCAGCTCATGTCATGGTCTCTGGGTCATGAAATTGAGCCCCCCCACCATGCTCCTCACTCAGTGGTGATTCTGCTTGAAATTCTTTCCCTCTCCTCTGGCTTTCCCCCTGCTTGTCTGTACTCTCTCTTTCTCTAAAATAAATTTAAAAATCTAAAAAAAAAAAAGCTATATATATAGAAATAGAAGTCATTAAAAAATATGGCACTGTTACCAAAATTAAACATACAAATATGAAAAAATATATTAATAGCATACTTAATCCAGAAAGAGAAAGTAGGTGGTGACTTTAATGAACTGTTTATTAGAAGTCGATTCATGGAAAGCATGAAATTCCCTGATATGACTTGGACAGTGATAAATTATCAGGCTATGTTTCAAAGAGCAGAATATAGGAAAATTCATTAGACTATTTTAGCCACAAACTGTCAATAGTCCTACATTGGATTAAAGAGGCTTCCTACTTGTCTTCATCTGATTGGCACCAACATTTGGGGAATTCACTCATCTGGAACAAGTAAGACTTGGTAAGAAAATGTTAAGTCCTCTCAAAGATTCATTTCCTTATCAAACACTGAGGGAATGAAAAAGTCCAAAATTCCATGGACTATTTGAAGGAAATCATTAACAATTAATATTTCTATAGCATTTTTTATTTCATTGAGCATTTCTGTTTCCATATACCTAGTCCTTCTGGTCTCTCTTTCTTTAACTTTATGATATCCAAAATATTTAAATGATTGGTTGGGCATAGTTATTGACCAATTAGAATACAGGTACGCCTTAGTGGCCATTTAACTATACAGAATCAATCCTGAATTTCTTCTATAATTAACTTTTTATAGCTCTGTTATTATCTTACTATTACTATTCATTTAAAAGTCATATTTTCAAGGAAAAACATGTTTTGTTAAGGACAATTTTTGTTGGAAGTGACAGAAACTCAACTCAAACTGACTTAAGTAAACAACAGCAACAACAACAAAACCACCACAAACAGCAACAAAAACTCCCACAGATTTTGTCTCACGTAGCCAGGAAGTCTAAGCATGATTGATACAATGGCTCAATCAAATAATATTACGAAAAATGTTTTTCTTCCCATTTTCAGATTTGCTTGTCACAGGTTAACCTCATTCTCCCATGCTGGAGGAAAGAAGAGTTATGGAGAGCCCTAAGTCTGTATCTTCAAAATGTGAGATCAGGAAGGAAGACAAACTCTCTTAAGGCTAGTAATATGAAATAGCAGCTCTGTGATTGGTGCTGCTTGTGTTATACTCAATGAACCAACCGGTGCCATGATTGGCAAGACTTGGTTAAAATGCTCACCCATCTACCCAGGGAATGAGTGGGCATTCTATGTCCTGGTGTTACTAAAATCACATGAGGTGGGGAAAGGGGTAATTTCCCAAGGAAAATCAAAGGGGAATGGGAACAGTTGTTCAGTAGAAATGAAGAGTCATTGTCATAATGAACTATAGAAATGAACCACAAAGTAATTCATATTTTAGAAAGGGTAGCATACTGATTAGAATATTTTTTTTTTCTCCACTGAATTTCTTTTGTGTCGTTTTTCTGTGAAAAAAAAATAGCGATTTTTAGAATGAGCAAAAATAATGATTTGCCAAGTTACTTTAATTTGCTTGTACAATCATTTACTAAGAGGGAAAATGCTCTGTTTTGTTGCTTTAATCTGTGTCTATTCTTTCACCGAAACCATTCTGTCTTGATTTATACTAAGTCTTGAAGTCTGTCAGTCTTCCAGCTTTGTTGTTCTTTAGTATTGTTTGGTTACTGTTATAATCTTTTCTCTTTCCATATAAATTTGAGAGTTACTTTGCCTGAATATACAATATAGTTTTCCAGGATTTCATTGAACCTATAGATTAGTGAAAAATTGACAATTTGACAATGTTCAGTCATTCAATGCATGAACACAGAATTTCTTTCCATTTATTTAGATCATTTTTATAGTTTCCCAAGTAGATCCTCTATATTTTTGTTAGATATACACCTTTATTTTTCTTTTTATTGGGGGCTATTGTATTAATGAGATTGTGTTTTTAACTTCACATTCCAATAGTTTATTGTTAGCCTGTAGGAAAGCAATTGACTTTCATATGTTAACATTATATCCTGCAATCTTGCTATAATCAGTGATTACTGGAGGTTTTAAATGGTTTTATTGAGTATACTCTTTATCAGTCAAATGGATTTCTGGCACATCTTTCCCAACTATTATTATAAATTATTTAAATAAAGATCTTGTGGATTATATATCTGTACTCCCACATAAGTTACAGTCATCACAAAACGCCCATTAAACAACCACAAAAAAGGACAGTTTTATGACTCTCACTTTGACTCTCCCCTCAACCAATTACTCACTCAACTTCGAGAAACTCATGTGGAAAAGGGAGATAGTAATATTTATTTCTTAATAAAAGTCTTGTTTTAAAGATCAAATGGGAGACTATGTACAAAAGTACTCTAAGACTTAATAGCCATACAGATTTATTCAATATTATAACAAAAGTGTAATAATAATAATTGTATAAATATAATCAAGGCCATAAACATAAGCTTGAAACCTTGATGATACAGAACGAACATTACATTCTCCTATTTTATGATGATATCTGTAAATCATTTCCTTTCTCTACTTACATATGTGAGCCATACACATTAAAATAATTCATAAAAGACTACAGATCTGAAAGTTAGTAAATGCTTTCCCATTTTAGAGTTATACTAACATTTATTTGAAATCTTGAAATGCTTGAGCACATTATCCCCCAAACATAGGATTGTATATGAGTAAATTCTTGGTCTAAAAACAATGGGTTTTCCTCCCATTCTTAGAAAAATAGTAAATACTATGTAATTGGTACACACATAATACATAATGCATAATATATTAGTACATACCTAATTAGTAAGTGTATAATACTGTGTAATTAGCATTAGACTATTTCTTTTTTTTTAAAAGATTTTATTTATTTATTTGACAGACAGAGAGATCACAAGTAGGCAGAGAAAGAAAGAAGGGTGAGCAGAGAGCCTGATGCGGGGCTCGATCCCAGGACCCTGAGATCATGACCTGAGCCGAAGGCAGAGGCTTAATCCACTGAGCCACCCAGGCGCCCCAGCATTAGACTATTTCTGATTTTATTTTCATTTTCACAATCAGTAAAAAACAATAGATTAATAGTTAGAAAAAGCATATACTCCCTGCATCTTTATGAGTTTAAGATATTTTGCAAATTTAGATGACCTTTCTTTAAATCCATGTTCTGAGAAAATCATATGCTTTTAAATATTTGGAAGACCAGCTTCAATGCCTTGAAGTCAATAGGTTCACTGTCATGTCTAATCATCAGCACAAATGAAATCTTGAATGTGATTTTGAAGTTTTGGCTGATGTCCATAATTGGATGTTCTTTATGCTGTCCTATGCTCAGATTCTGAATGTGCACTCAGGTGAAAAATGATAGCTTATTGTGACATTTGATCTTTTATTCATAATATACATCTTACAAAAAAAGCTTACAAAATTCATGCTTATTCCTTATGATTTGGCTGGTGATTTCTTAAAATCTGATTTTAAAGAAATAGCTGCAACTATTGATCTCTTGAATGGATTTTTAATTATTCCCCATCAATATATTTAGCTTTTCTTTTAAATGAAAATAAATAAAATTATGCATCAATATATCATACTTCCTTATTGTATTCAAATATTTCAAATACCATGCCCTTATTGTATTCTCCTTTCAGTTTTTTTTCTTTTAGTTTTGACATGGTCTTTGTAGTCTCATGCATGCATTTGATTATTGGTTACTCCATACAGATTCTTGAATGTCATCTCTTAAAAAAAAAAGGTGTCAGCTATTAATTAAGTACAGACGCCGGGAAAGGCTTAAAAGCCAAAGCCCTGCTTTCCAGGCTTCTACTGATTGGTTCCATTTCAAACAAACAAACAAACAAACAAGTAAACAAATAAATGCTCTACCTAGTAACTGGGTTCTACTAGATCAATTTAATGTCCTTCTTGGTGGACCTCCCTCAACAACCTTGTTTAGTTTGGCTTTCAATTTAACTTCTGTCTATTTCATGCTTTCCAAACTATGTGTTCAGGATATTTACATTTGAATCCTTTATTAGCATGTTCAGGACATTTAAAATATAATAGAATGTTTTGGGAAGAGAAACAAGGTAGAAATGAAGAGTTCTGTATTTGACTAAGCTCTGCCTTTGTTTTTCTGTGTCTCAAGGATTCTGTTTGTTTCTCTGTGAAATGGAAGTGTTAGATCAGGTCATCATTTGTAGATTCCTTCTTGATGGATTCTTGCAACATCAAAACCCTGAAATGGTCTGAGTTTGGCTGTTTATTAAGGTCTAGGTCTTGATTTTTTAAAAATAATTTCTTCAGAACCTTTCCGGTTGTGCAGATTGTGACATTCTCTTTCATATCTTATTTTAAGAAAGTAATTATTTGAATTGATATTTTTCTGTAAGACGTTAGATTCATGTATTACGGGATTCAATGGTAGTTAAACATTTTAAATTCCCTTGAAAATGTAAACTAGCACATGATTTCCCTCTGCTTAAAACTCTTATCACTTCCTTAAAAAAAACTATTAGACTGGTTGAGAAAGCCCTCCCAATATATCCCTCAGTGGCCTGTGCCTTTTCATTGCTGATCACTATCCTTGCTGACTCTGCTGCAGGCACTACAATCTCCTGGCTCTTCCTCAAGAAGGCAGTCATACTTGCTTAGGGTCTCTGAATGTACCGTGCAGTCTGCATCCCAGATGCTTCGTCCTAATGTTATGGTTCAATTCCTTTTTCTCCCCTCCAAATATCACTTCACTGGGGAGATTCTTTCTGGAACCACCTCTTCCAACACTCCATATCCTTACTTGGATCCATGATTTTCATAGCACTAATCACCACAGTACGCATTGCTAATTGTCCCCTCCAACTATAATACACTTTTGGAGAAATAAATTTTGTTTGGCTCACTGCTGTATTCTCATTATCTGAAATGGTTTGCCTTAGAGATATATTTATTCAATAAGGGAAGGAAGAAAGGAAGAGAGAGGGAAAGAAAGGATTGAGAGAGAGTGGAAGAGAAAAAGAAGAGGAGGAAGAAGTGGAGGAGAAGGGGGAAAGATTTTATATCCAACTGGTCTTTGACCCTGATTCTAGAATCTTGAGATACATGAATCTTTGCTTGCTCTGCTTTGGTGTATCAAGTCTCTACTAAGAGACTTTTGTTGTTTTGAATTTTTAAGGGGATCTAATATATTTGCCTAAAATAAAATCTTACAAAATTGATGTCTTCACTAATTGTTTCCTTGTGAGTCTACTTCGTCTTTCTTTAGTCTTCCCCTTCCATATTTAAAAATCTGTTAAACCGATGAGTTGGCCAGTCCCTGGTTATCCTAAGCCTTGTGTTTATGGTTTTCTACGTCATTAAACAGATTAAGCTTTATTCTATCTTCAGTGGATCACAAATTTTCAGAGAATGAATAAAATAAAAGGTATACTACATTTATGTAAAATGTATGTATAATGGTGCTTAGAGAATATTTAATGATATCAAAATTACTTTCATATAAAAAAAATCACTGTTTTTGGTCTTTTTATAATACATTGTATTCAGGGTAAGCAAAGATCCAGTCCTGCACCGAAACAGAATAGACCCTTTCCCATGTGATAAAAATCAGAAGGATTGACAAATCTCCCTTGCTTTACCTTTAGCTTGCTCCAAATTCTCTCCCAGCCACTTCTACCTAATGCCCAAAATATATCATTTCTTATTTAATGACATAAAAAAGCAAGGTTTCTGCTATACATCATGTGGAGAGATGCTATTTGAATTCATTATCAGTCATTAACAGCTTAGCATAAATTAGTTAACATGGAACTCCATGGGGAATTGAGAAAAATGGCGTCAAAATTTGATGGCAGTGGAAGTTGGGAGGGTATGGTTGTGAAAGCAATGACAAGACAGAACCTCAGAAGGGGAGCTTCAGAGAAGGAGAAGAAGCAATCACTTGAAGACACTCAATTCGGGATTAGTAAGAGTGTGTTATCAGTTTTATATGGAAACTTACCTGTTTGCTAATAGTCTTTCTTTATTCATCAAGAATGTTGGACCATTGATATATTTCCTCTGCCTCTCTTGTGAGTCTCTGAAGTTAAGCTCTCTACCCTTCAGGGCACACAGGTCATTTTGTTTAGGGAGAGTTTGGTAAGGTACACCTAGGGAGGTACCCTTTTGAGTAACAGAATGTGTGAATAACATTTAATTTCTGGTGATACATTTGAACAGTTAGGCTGTTCAGGGGTAACTTCCAAAAGATCACATTTCACTCAGATATGCCTTTCCATAGGAGACACTTTGAGGATCCAATTTATCTAAACATGGTTCTGCTGCATTAGCAATATCATATAATTTTAAATTTATGTAAAATGAAAACTAAAGTATTCAGCAGATGTTATATTTTCTCCAAATAAATTTGCAGAACCTCATTTTAATAGAAAAATGCACTGTAACAGCCACTGTCACTCATACTTTCAAATATTTTATATTCTTCATGATATCAGTGTCCAACAGCCCAATTTCTGTTCAGGATATTTTATTTCTTTTGAGAATCCAAGAAACGTGGATTTTCCCCTAATATTTCAAAATGCACTACATTGGACCTTGTTTAATTTTGTGAGTTTGGATAGATGTTAAGAGTTTAAAAGTAATATTAGTACATGTCCAGATTTTTAAATCAATCTCTCTATTTAGTGATGAGAGACAATGCTAAAAATAGTTTCAGACAACTTTGAGTTAATTTTTCCCAGCATGTGTGAGACCCTGACATTCCATATGGACTCATCACAGAAGTCTGTTTTTGCTGTGTTATCCAAAATGAGCCTGTTAAATGAGCCCTTCACTTTGTTTAGAAGCTAATATTAATTGTTCTGGAAAATATGGTTTAAACACTTAAATAAAAGTGCATTTGCTAAGTTTAACACAAAAAAGGTTGCAACACATTGTGCTTCGGTAATGTGAATGGCTTCAAAGCAATTGATTGAAAATGGGATAATTTTTGCAACTAATTTTGAAATTTAAGATTTTTCTGGTTTGACCAAAGATTCATAGCATGCATAAACTTGAAATGTGCTGAAATAGCTACTTAGTCAAACCAGTCTTCCTAACCAGATGAGTCATTTGTTTGCTTCATTTCTTCTTAAGACCTATGAGGGACTTCCAAGCTGTCCCTCTTGCAGCAGATGGAATACTCACAGGAGTCCATCCCTATAGCAACCACAGCTGCACTGGGCAACCAGTGCTGTACTGATTTCCAAATAGCATGGGAGGCCACTGGAGTCTGTAAAGCCTTCCTTCCACCAACTGGGTTCCCTGCTGATGCTATTTGGATAATGTCTAGTTTGACCTGCATCTAAGAGAAAGATGGCTATCTTACACATAACTTAGGAGGACACTCAATCTAAAAATAGAACTGTCTTAAGGAAAAACATTTTTTCCAGGTCATTTTTTCCTTAAGTCATATTCTAAGTCATATTCTAAGCACTTCACTTATATAAGATTATCTGCTATAGATAAATCTGCATCACAGTTGTATTCTCATTTGTTTATAACTTTGAGTCCATTGAGGAACTACCCTTTTAATTAATGTGTGTGAAATCTCAACCCTTATGATCATCAAAACCTTATTCTTTCTCCCTTTGGGAAGGCAGATTTGAGGTTTGTGTTCTCATCTCTTCCTTTGGCTGCCTCTTGAATAAACTCTTTCCTTGTTGGATACCTTCTCAAAGACTGGTTTTGCTGTGCATTGGGCAGAGGGACTTAGCTTGGTTACAGAGCAAAGCTATTAACCTGCATTCATGTAGAGGATGTTCTGACTATGACTGGGGAATCTCAACTTGGTACAATTGTGTGATTTCATTGTTACATCCTCATCCTCGACAGTCCAACCATAACTACCTTCTCCCTATTCTTGTTTCTGAACATTTCTGAGTTAGTCTAGGAATGGGAAAATGGCCAAATGTGCTAGCAGCCTTGTGCATTCATATATCATGACCAACACTGTTTTATGGAAGCTGATGAATGCCAGAAACCCAGAGACCAGATGGAATGTACACCACCCCTCACTTCTCCCACTATAGATATAAGCTTAACCTATCCCCAAGAGTAGATTAACCATTTTGAGGTTCTCAATAGTAATGTCTTTCAAAAATCCAGTTTCCATACCTTAATTTAAGGATCTATCTAGATTACAACAATGTATTGGAGTGAAAAGGAGTCTAAGATTCAGATAGTTTTTGTGTAGTTCTAAATAAACAATTGCTTTCTATCCTAGAGCCAGGTGGCAGATGGGGTATTCATTTTTCCTGTTTTTGGTGTCATATAAACAGAACTTTTATGTCATGTGCTTGCTACAAGATGATTGCATATGGTTCCATTGAGGATTTCATATTCATAGAGTGGAACTATACCATAATATGAAATATGGAAGGCTAGAATCAAGCATTGGGCCAAACTTGAATTCCCTCCAAGGATGTTTTGAGTTCGTGAGAATGTGCACATAGGTACTCATGATAACATGATTTTGTTTGTAGCATAGACCATTAATGTGGACCTTGAGGATAACATTACAGGGAAGCTCTGTTTTTCAGGGAAACGTCTGCTTGCCAGAGAACTGTACATGTTCCCCCCACACACATTCGTTATGTCACCAGCTGTTCTCTGTTATTGTCACTTCCAACTTTGTAGGCTGGGTCCACTCAGAAGCAACTCTCTCAGGGTGAGAGGTAAACAGAAACAGCTGCCACCGAATCTGAATCTTCTCCTTGTCACCACTGCTCTACAGAATCTTTCCTTTGCCTACCTTGCACTGAACCATCAACTGTTTCACTTACAGGTTGCCTCTAGTTGCTTGACCCTCTAACCCTGCTGCCCCTGCATTCCTGTGTTCCTTCAAGTTCTGACAGTCTGCAGTTTGCTAAGGGTGACTGGCTGCCTCTGGCCTTCCTCTTTTTTTTTTTTTTTTTTAAAGATTTTATTTATTTATTTGACAGACAGAGATCACAAGTAGGCAGAGAGGCAGACAGAGAGAGAGAAAGGAGGAAGCAGGCTCTCCGCGGAGCAGACAGCCCGATGCGGGCCTCGATCCCAAGACCCTGCGATCACGACCCGAGCCGAAGGCAGAGGCTTTTACCCACTGAGCCACCCAGGTGCCCCCCTCTTTTCTAATACCTGTGGCCTCTGTCTTTCTCTTATTGATCAGGCTTTTGACTCTGGTGTTAGTCCTTGCATCAGCTCATGTGATGTTCCCTCAAGCTATACCCACAGTGCTACACTCTCTTCCTATTTCCACCCATAACCTAGAACACAGATACCTAGTCCCTATAATAAGAGTGAAACCTTGCAGAGCTTTGAATTGCCATGAGTCAAATCTCAATCATCATGTACTGGCCTTATCATTATAGTTTGTTTTCCTTAAGAAGATTCTTGTGAGATAGTGACTAACTTCATTATTTAGAATAACTTTCACTGTCATCTAAGCATTAGTCACTTCAGAAATTTGGGTGAATAAGGAGAAAAACTAGTAGCTTAGTAGTTCCAATTAAGTTCTTTAGAGTGACATCTAGAAGAAATAAATCGGACCTCCCCCCCATCTTCAAGGTTAGACTTGTAAAATTGTAATTACAATCTAATGAATTAGTCCTCAGTTTGGGAGAGAAGAAGTTTTCAGGGTTTAGGTTTGGTCTAAGCACAGCTTTATAGTTGGTTGGGCATATGCATAAAGCCATGTAAACATAATCACATACATGATTAAGTCAGGAGTATATTGTTGTATTTTCCTTATCCTTACTTATATTGGACAGAATTTCAAACTGGAAACTCTTTGTCAAATTTGGAGAGTGATCTTTGAAAATTATCTGCAGTTTACATAAGGAGAGCAGAAACAATCAATCTATCATTTTCAAATACTTAAGGCAAACAAACAATTTGTCTCTTATTGGCATACTTGTGCTTTTCCTTTTATTCCATTTCTGTGCACTTGTGTTCTCCTTCTGATCTCTGAAGTCTGCAATTTGAGATCTAAAGGCTTAAAATATATGAAAGAAATAGACACACTTAATTCTTCTTCCCAACCATTTGTACTCCCTGTTAACAAATGTTGGGGTCTGGTTTGAATTCTTTCTATCGCTGTAGGTGCTCCAGAGTTCGTGTGTTTCTGAAGTCTCCAAGTTTTATAGAGAGAAGTCAGTGCTCTCTTTCTTCAGAGAGGTCTAAAATGCAAGTCCCGAATCTCCATCATGCTAGACAAAGACACACCGACATCCCCTTAACCAGAGTCATTCCCTGCTTGCCACTGACAATAGGAATGAGTATGTTCTTAGCTCTGACGTGTGCTCTCAGCTGTTGATTTAAACAGCAGCCCAAGGAACTGTTTTGGCTCCACTTTGTCCCTCCATGCCCCCTCCAGAGAACACAGCATTTACTACATTTCACAGTGCTTTAACTAGCATCCAAAATGACTTGAAATCATAGAAAGTGATTGCTACTCAGTGTAGCAAGTTGGTGCTAGGAATAAAGTGAGCTCAGATTCATGTGGAGCTTAACATCTGGATGATACGAGAAATGTTAATTAGATAAGTACAAAATGGAAAATCAGAAACCAAGTTAAGTCTTCTAAAAGAAGAGGACATGGTACTCAAAGCTATAAGGGGGAGATGAGAAATGTTCCCCTGAGGAAGTGGCATTGAGTTGAGATTGAAAGATAAAGAGTTAATTGCAAGGGGATGGGTATATCAAAAGTAACCCAAGCTCCCGAAAGAGCAGGTTCTCAGGCCCTGAGGTGGAAGGGAGCATGCTGGTAAAATGAACATGAAGGCCACGATCACTGTAGCACAGAGTGAGTGGCAGAGAGCACAAAACATGAAAGGTGGCTGTATCAGCCAGAAAAACAGAAACCACTCTATGTATTCAAGGTACAGAGGGACATACATAACACAGAAGAGGGGGCAAAGAACTATGAAAAGTGTGAACACCAAATGTCAGGAAAGCTTCTGTCAAAGACTGAAGCTTAAAGCACAGAAACAAGCAGTTGTAAAAAGCTCACTGGATGCAAAAGAATTGAAAACAGGGACATGACTAGTTCTTCGCACAACAATGTACATAGCAGCATTATTCGCAGTAGCGGAAAGATGAAAATGACCTAAATGCCCGTTGATGGATGGACAGATAAACAAAATGTGGAATAGATACACAGTGAATACTATGCAGCCTTACAAAGGTAGGACATTCTGACACAGGCTACTACATGGATGAACCGTGAAGACACGCAAAGTGAAATAAATCAGTTGCAAAAGGACCGATAGTGTATGATTTCACTTACACGAGGTACAAAGAACAGTCAAATTCACTGGGACAGAAAGTGTGATGGTGGTTGCCAGAGGCTGGTGGGAAGAGGAAGAGCAGGTTAGTGTTGATTGGGTACAGAGTTCCAGCTGAAGAAACTGAGAAATCTTTTTTTTTTTTTTTTTTAAGATTTTATTTATTTATTTGACAGACAGAGATCACAAGTAGTAGGAAGAGAGGCAGACAGAGAGAGGAGGAAGCCGACTCCCCTTGGAGCAGAGAGCCCTATGTTTCTGTTTCTCTTTCTGCCACAGGAACACACTCAATCTGCATTCAGGGCAAGCTAAGTGGATTGGGGAATCCATGCCCCTGGAAGTATTCTTTGACCAAAAATAGATAGTCAGTCAGTGGAGAAAAGGTCCAGGTTCCCCTCTCAGTTGGAGTAATAGTCCTGCACTGTTGTCTAGCACTGTTGAGTCCCAGTTGTTCACAGCAGTGATGCCCAGATAAGGGATTTTTTCTTTTCCTAGCTCTCTCATTTTCCAGTTTTTTAACCAGTGTTCCCTGACACCACCTCTTAGATTAACCATTTGCATTTATTTATTTTTATTTTTAAAAAAGATTTTATTTATTTATTTGTGTGTGTGTGTGTGTGTGAGAGAGAGAGAGAGAGAGCGAGAGAGAGCGAGGAAGCGCAAGTGTGGGGAGGAGCAGAGGGAGAAGCAGGCTCCCCACTGATCAGGAAATCTGATGTGGGACTCAATCCCAGGTCTCTAGGATCATGACCTGAGCTGAACGCAGATGCTTAAGGGCCTGAGCCACCCAGGCACCCTACCATTTGCATTTAAATTTCTGTTTCAGGGTCCCCTTTTGGGGGAAACCAAACAATGACACCCATGTCCACAGGTAATGAGGTCATTACTGCCTTAAATTGAATCAGACCTGCAAACCAAACCTGGAATTCCATCTTTAAGGTTTGTGCCCAGTTCCAGGATGAAAACTGGTCTCAGACAGGATTTGGTTAAGGAAACAGAAAACACTATATTTGTGGGTCTGAAATACAGGGATGTATGCATCCACTGGAAGGGCTGAAGCAGTAAAGTTTGTAGAAGTTCAGGAAACCTGCTACTGAAGAAAGCACCTCTGAAAAACAGGGGAAAAAATGTGTCCGTTGTCAAGGATTTCAGCAGTGCATGTAGTTTTCAAGAAGAAGCTGCTGTGACTCTCACAGCAACTCATGCTTCTGCTGCCACAACATGAGAACAATGGGCTTCTGCCTTCAGAATCTTGTGTAAGTGCCTGTCATCCCCAAACTCTACACATGCAAAAGTGCTCTTAGAAATGCAGTGCCTGGATTCTCTTCTCTGACACAGGAAAGTTTTTGGAAGGGGGTGGTAGTGATGTGTTGTTATTGGCCCATCTGAAATAATAAGCAAAGTCTGGAACATGAAAAGCCTTGTGTGAAAATTTAAACATTCTTGTTTTTATTCCAAGAGCAATGGGAACATGTTGACAGGTTTAAAAAGGGTGCGGTATGATCATTTTGCATTTGCTAATCTTTGACTAGAGTGCAGAGTTTAGGATGCAAAAGAAAGCCAGTTTGGGAAAAATATAGCTTTAGTCCAGGAGAAAGTTGATTGCCATCTATTTGGGTAGGGCAATGAAGATATAACAGGTAGACAAGATTAAGAGTTACCTAGGACATAAAGTAATTGGACATGGATATAGACTGGGTTTGAGAAATGGAGATGATGAAACTATGAGGACTTTTGATTTATATTGTCAATCATTCAGGTAGGGAATACTAGCATACAGCCAGTTTGAGGCAGGGTGGCTGATTTAAGGGTAGGCTATGATTTTGGTTTAGGGCATTGCTGAATTTGACATGTCTTTGAGGTGCTTTTCAAGGATGCTGAAAAGACAACACACTGAGACACAGTATATGCTTTGGGAGGGCTTCAGGGTGGGTGCTCAGTGCCTCTTGGCAGTTTCTCATGGCTGGCCACTAGTAGTAATGCCCAGCAATTGCTTCCATGTCCAGTGTTAGCTCCTCGGGGCAGTGGAGGCTCTCCTTGGCAATAGTTTCTCAAAGCAATAGCTCCCAAGAGCCTCCTCTTAATGTTATATGGTCAGAGATTCTTGACAGTGGTTTTATATACTCCCAATTATATTTCCCTTCACAGGGAAGATTTTGCAGATTATTGACTGTTAGCTTGATGTTACTAGCTCAGCCACCCTTCAAGGCAACTAAAATGGATCCTTGCTGAGCTGTCTCCAGGAAGTTGTTCATGCCTAAAAGAACCACCTCAAAACATTCACTTTTAATTGAGGAAAGTAAACCTATAGAATATCATATAGTACTCTATAACACTGCTATTCTCTCTGGTTTTTTATACCTTGATTCAGGCTGGCTCAGGAGCACTGTTGTTTTCTCCAGTTGTGCTGCCCAGGGACTTAAATGACAATAATCTTTCTTTTCCTTCTGACTCGATTAAGCTTACTTTGGTAACTAAGGAGCTTGGCAAATCCATATGCCACCCAAATTTCCATGGACCTGGGGCGTGGCTTGCACCATGCATAGGGTACCGAGTGACCCAAATGTTCTCACATAGTATGTGAAAACTCTTATGATAACCCCTACATTACATAAAGTCTTATGCTATTTATAATTCTCTTCCAAGGGAGTTTTGCCTTTGTTTCCCCTTCTCATTTATTTATTTACTCAATTATTTATTTGTATCTGTTTGGATTTAGGTATATTTATTTTATACTTTGGCTTATAATCCAGTCCTACATTACTTTGTTGCACAGATCATTCCTATTCTGACCACTGGAAGTTCTGTCAGATTAGTTCCTGGTTCCAGTGTCTCTAGGAAATGCCTCCATCCTCCTGTGTTTTGAGCACTTCCTCTTTCTGGTACTACATGATGTTCAAGGTTCATCTTGCAATTTGTTTCCCAGTCCTAGAATCAGCCATTTCTAGAATGAAACCAAGATCTGAGCATGAGTATCATTGCCCTTCTGCACGAAGTACTCCCTTCATCTTGTCTTGTGATGCAGGTCTCCTGGGTGTGAATTTTGCCAGCATTTGAGTATCTGGTGGTTCTTACCTTGGCCTCTCAATTTCCTAACATGCATGGGCTGGTCAATAGCATGCTAAAAATTAAGGAAACCTTCCACATGTCTCCAGAGCCCTCTGGGCAGCCGCCCTCTGTCCCCATAGCTGCTTCTACCTGCTAACCTGTACACAATTTCCAGCTGCCCTGGGTTCACCCAGCTCTTAGGTTGGTTTGCTCAAATTAGAGACTCCTAGTCTCTACTTTGGCTTTTCCCTCAGGCCCCTCAGTATATAGACACTCCAGACAGTGATTTGGGATTATCAGACTGCTCCCCATGTTTGCTTCTTCTCCCCAAGGATCACTAACAGGAGCTGCTTGTCGCTCAAAACCTACTTGTCTGAAAGTAGTTCTGGAAACTACTGCTATTTTGTTTGGCTATTTGCTTAAGGCAGAAAAATAACTTGGCTTTCTGTTACTCTGTCTTTGTTGGGAGCAAAATTTCTTCTGCTTTTTCTTTATACTGTTTTTAATGAAGTTACAAAATTTTAGAAAAATATTAGCAACAATGCTTGAAAGAGAAGACTTATTTAAAATTATAATAAACATACCTCACATTTTATTTAACAGAGTCATGAATAGTTCATGTGGTGCTTCCTTGTGAATTCAAAAAAAGACATTCTTGCATAAGAACCTTTTACTTTTATCCTTAAAGAATTTGAAATAATAGACAGATTTTTCTAGCACAAAACCCATTACTGCTATCTGCTGGAAACATTCCACTATGATATATATAAATCTTTGATGCTTTCAATGTAAATGTCATGCTCTAAATTTTTTTAATGTTCAACCTTCAGAACTGTCTTTAAGGTCCCAGAAAAACTTCCGGATGTAAGGAGGTAAAGTATAAGGAATTAAAAACATATGGAAATGTTTGTGTTTTCACTGGAAGAAATCAGTATGTCTGTGTGTCACTTTTCCTCTTCATCAGAAAGTCTAATTTGAAAAATCTAAACATATGTACTACTTAAAGAATAATATGGTAATACTTTAGAATCTCTGTAAAAAATTATAGATCAGAGGTGCCTGCGTGGCTCAGTGGGTTAAAGCTTCTGCCTTCGGCTCAGGTCATGATCCCAGAGCCTGCTTCCCTTCCCCTCTCTCTGCCTGCCCTCTGCCTACTTGTGATCTCTGTCTGTCAAATAGATAAACAAAATTAAGAAAATGATAGATCAAGTAAAGTGATACCTTTTGTCATAAGTGGGATGATATTAGAAAATTTCTACATAAAAGGGAATATTAGGAAATACAGATGTTAAAAAATAACCTGGAAGGAAAGAAAAGGTTTGTAGTAGTAATAATAAACATCAGTTTTCATAAATATGGGTTAAGCCCTCAGTTACAAAATATTAATTTGTATTAAATGCAAAACAACAAATCTCCTGTTCTTTGTAATGAAGAACACTTAAAAATTATAATACAGCAAAATTGTTGCAAGAATAGGTAATGAATATCTATCGACCACAAATGAAAAGCATGTGGATAGTGGCTGACAAGGTTAAGAAGATGCTTGATTGGACAAAGAGATGACATTCGATAAAGATAAAAGAGACAAACTTCAATAGAAAATCAATAGTCATGATTTTTTGTGTGTGTGATAAGTAAGGTACCATAAAACAGATAATGGAAACAATGAAAGTCCAAAGTTTCGATGGATTAGAGAAAAATGGATTTAAAGGAATTTGGTACCAACATTTATATATTTTATTTAGTAAATGTTTATTTTTAAAATAGACTGTACTGTATTGTCATAAAAAATTTTGATATATTTAGAAATTTATAAATTTTATAAAGCTAAAAAGATGTGAAGTTCAAATTAATATAAAAGTTAAAATGTTTAAAAAGCTTTAGCCATTTGGAAATATGCCATTTTAATGAATGATCTTCTTGATAAGTAAATGATAAAAATGGCAGTACTATACATCAAAGGAAATTAAGCTAAATTCTAAGAAGAGTTAGTGGCTTTTATTATTAAACAAGAAAAAAAATCAATGTAAGTTTATTAAAATTTAACTTATAACATAGGAAGAAAAATTAAGGAAATCATAAGAAATGATAAGAAGTTAGAAATGATAGAATTTGAAAATAGAAAAACAACTGAATTTATAAATAAATGAAGAAGGCTGTTTTTGAAATAAATCCAATAATCCTTTAAGAACCTTTAAATAGACCAGTGAGTAAAAGAAAAAGTCAAAATAAAATATAATTAGAATTTAGAAGATTTTAAATGTCAGTATAGATGAGTTTTTTTTTCAGATGAAGTTTTTAAATGTAAGAAAATATTATCTTGCTATCAGTCCTGATAGTTTGAAAAGACAAAGTAGTATTACCAAGGAAATAAATGAAAATCTCTCCCTAGAAAATGTGAACACTTTTCTGATCCCATCAAAAAAAAAATAAAAATGTACCATGTCAACAAATTAAAAATTGAAATTTAAAAGAGGACATATACCGCTACAATAGTTAAAAGAAATCTTTAGAAATGCCTATTCACAACACCAAAACTTACTTGTAGGCTCTCTGCAATGGACTGGAAGTTTATATTCCACCCCTCATTCAGTTGATGAAATCTTTTTTTATTTTTTTAAAGATTTTATTTATTTATTTGACAGAGAGAGATCACATGTAGGCAGAAAGGCAGGCAGAGAGAGAGAGGAGGAAGCAGGCTCCCTGCTGAGCAGAGAGCCCGATGTGGGACTTGATCCCAGAACTCTGGAATCATGACCTGAGCTGAAGGCAGCGGCTTAACCCACTGAGCCACCCAGGCGCCCAGTTGATGAAATCTTAACCCCCAGCACAAAAGAGGATGCTTGCCAGAGCTCTACCACTCTGGCAACCTGATTTCAGGTGTCCAGTTTCTAGAACTGTGAGACATAAAATGTTGTCATGTATAAGCCATATAATTTATGGGACTTTCTTATGGCAGCTGGGACTAAGACACTGTCTGAAAGATGGAGAGAGCAAGAGTGAGAACTCACATGGGGGGAAGAGAGAGAGAGACACAGAGAGGGAATAAAGAAAGGAATTCAGTAATCCAGAAGAGAAAAGATTTATTTTCCAAACTAATCCATATATTTATTTTATTTCACTTAAAATACTGATGGAATTTGATACTAGTGGGGTTTTAGCAAGGTAAATCTACAATATATCTGAAAGAATGGTTAAATGAGGATGACCATGATAACGTTGAAAGTAAGTCTCTCTTTTCCTCAAGAGAGACAACCAAGACTAAGACAAGTTAAATGTCTTACCCAATCATTTATCTTATTACTGGTAACACTAAGATACAAATCGAGCTTTTTTTTTGGTAAAACCTCAAAGCCATAGCTCTCCCCCAGTGTGATGTGTACACATGTAATAGACGTTGTATTGGCATCCAAATACATCCCAAGGACGTTGTCAATTGCTGTGGGGATTGTTGGCATGAGAAAGCTGGTTCACAAAAGTTATAGCCCTATCCCAGGGGCAGCCCATATCTAAGACCTGTTAATATGTGGGGAGGGGGTACAGAGACCCACCCCTGGCCTCAATTTTGGATCGCCCTGAAAGGCCATCCTAGCTCAAGCAACCCTCTGGAGTCATTCTAGCTAGACTACTGGGGTCTTTTTGCAAATGTATTACATTTAACTTCATCCTCTCCCAAATACTCTCCCCTCCCTCTTTAATACGTGTTGTTCTTGTGCCCTATGGAGGTCCTGAATGCAGCCCCTTGTCTTAGAGTGCGTGTGTGGGGAGCCCAGCCTCATATATTTATTGCCAAGAGTGGTCCTAAGGAAATAGATTCAAAAAGAGGGGAGAAGGGAGTTGGGGGAAATTGGAAGGGGAGGTGAACCATGAGAGACTATGGACTCTGAAAAACAATCTGAGGGTTTTGAAGGGGTGGGGGTTGGGAGGTCGGGGTACCAGGTGGTGGGTATTATAGAGGGCACGGATTGCATGGAGCACTGGGTGTGGTGCAAAAATAATGAATACTGTTATGCTGAAAATAAAAAATAAATTAAAAAAAAAAAAGAGGAATGTAGAATTGGATCAACCCTGGCCAGCAGGCAATACTGGTAGGTGGAGCATTGCTGACATCTGACCTGCTGTAATAATAATTGTTAGATCTTCCCTGGGTGGTGAACTGGAAAGAGATGCTAGGGAACACAACATATTGGTTGCTGTAAAATCTCACAGGTTTGAGAGGTTTGGGGAAACAACAATTATAGAAACAATGGAATTGGAATACCACTGATGCATTGGGCAAAGACAATGAAAGGCTGATGGTGATTCATCAACAATTTAAGGTCAAAATGTGAAAATCAAAAGGCTTATTTGATAGCATATAAAGAGTCCCACATTTTGCAGGTGGAGTCCAGAAAAAGCTGAGCATTGGACCAGGATATAATGATAAGAGTAACAGAGCTTCAGACAAGGTTACATGCTCATCTTTAGCAAGTCTGGAGTTGCCAAGGTGAGGGTCATGATTTGAGAGGTCTAGAACCTGAGAACTGGGGTGGGGACACCTGAAATGATGGTACCAGAACGTTGCAACATCAAGATATTTGAATCCACTGAGTCTGGTCCACTCTTACCAGTTAAATCCTCTCTAATCTATTTGAGGACATAGAAGCTATTGCTTCCACCTCTTCTCCTCGATGATAGACTACTAACTGGGGTTATCACAAGATAACCTGACTGGTGTATTCTAGTGTATTATGCTAGAGTGGTAGAAGTGCCATTTCCTGAAAAAGCTGAGAACCAGTTAACTATAACAGCAGGAGCCAAGAGCATATATATATATGGGTCTGGATCCTGAGGTGCTGGACCATGGGGATGGGTGGGAGGCAGAATACAAAGTTTAGTAAGGGGGTGTTAATGTTAACACTTTCTCTGGTACAAAGTTTTATACCCTGGCAAGGAATCTGGAAAACACAAATTTGCTGCTCCACTGGCTCTCTGAAGTTTAGAGAAAATGAAGGCTTGCATTTAGTGAAGGAGAAAAGGCAAAACTGCTATGCAAATGATAGAGGAAGAAATAAAAGACTCAGACTGTAGGCACATTAGGAGGGTATACTGTGTAAGGCCAGAGAATCAACTACGTTCTGTGGTGGGCCCAGGGAACACTCCATTTATCAATAAAGAATGTGTTGGTGAGAGGGACACCACTATAGATTGTCTCCTGCGAACAGGGGAGATGGAAAGAGATGCTGTAGCAGATCTGTGCTCCCTGATTAAAATGGAGTGATACAGTCCCAAAATAATAGAGGCAGGTGGTGGCACTTAGCACTCAGAGGTAAGTTGTGCACAAGTATCATAAAGGGCAGCCAAGCTAAAGCAGCAGCCAGGGTGGCCTGCTTGTAGAGAGCTACTGAGATGGAGAGAGAACATGACTTTGCTTAGGGCAAAATAGATGGGCAGACAAGAGTCTTATTCAGTACATAGAGTCAAAAAAAATCAACTATAAGGAGTAAGAAAACTAAGGGTAATAGAGAGTTATAATCTATTTTTGATGGTTCATTTTTCAGACTCAGAACCTACTGATGGAATAAGAGTTGGGCTCCCATTCATCAAAGCTTATTTAACTACTACCTTTACTGAAGGTCCAGCAGATAAATGAGAGCAACAAATAATATAGTCCTTTGGAGATGGCACCATCTCTCAAAGTGACAAGTCAACCACTTTGTGACAAGTTGATCACACTGGATTCCTTCGATCCTGGAATGGACAGTCATTCATCTCAACTGGAGATGTACATATTCCTGGTATAGATATGTCTTTCATGCTTTCATGGCCATTATTTGAAGACTGACAGTATTTGACCCACTGGCAGAGTCTTTGACATACAATACCACACACTGGCCCAGAAACCCAATCTAGAGCGAAAAACATTCAGTCACAGACCCATAAAACACCACAGTGAAACTGTTCGCTTGATAGAGCAATGATCCATCTAAAATCTGGTTTTTAGTAAAACTATGTTGTACAAAATTGGACAGATTTTCTGAACACATGATAATTATAAACATTATTTCACTTTAACAATTTATAATACTCCATTTCTATGTTTTTATTGTAAACACAAGAAATAAATTCTATCTCTAGCATAAAGTGAATTTATTGGTGGATATACAGAAACTCACAGGAATGAAAGAAAAGCAGAACATTGGGAAAAACAGGAACTTGGAATAGTATAGGGAATCTCAGTACAGAAATCATCTGACATTAGGGTTCTAATGCTTTCATTGGAGGAATCAACTGCCTTTATTTCTTCCATGTTTAATTCTTTATGCTCAAATTTCAAAGTGGCTGGGAAGAAAGGCCAATTGCTATCACTTTCGTCATATTTCTGTTCCCTTGCTTCTATAAGGCAGGAAGAACTATGATTTGTCAAAGTCTTTAGGGTTCCCTTTGGTTTTCATTGAGGGAGGTCACCGTGATTTATCAGGGGCAGAAGACATCACACAATGTACAGGAGATGTAATTCACCAAGTGAAATCATGCACCTATTAGCTAAGAGAGAAATGGATGCTAGAGGACTAGAAACACATCAATTGTCCTCTCATACACACTTAACCACTCTTTAAAGTAACCATTCAGTTATTTCTGGTCATGTATATGCTGTTGGGTATATTGACAAGCACGTTCTACCTGCTGCTCCAGTGTCATTTTCTCCCCCTTTCATGAACTGCACAGAGTTTAGGCAAGGGCACTATTCTTTGAGTAGTACAGATAAAATCACCTGCTGGCCAACCTCATGTTGCCATTCTGGGCAATCCTGCCCTCTGATGGGAAGTCCCATAATTAATGAGTGGCATTAATGAGTGCTATGGCCTTTGAGTTACCAGGATGGCAGTTTGTTATATGAAATTACATGAGTCCTTGCCAAAAATGTTTACCTTCTTTCCCTTGGAACTCTTTTTTTTTTTTTTTTTAAATCACTTTTTCCTTTCTTTCCCTTGGAACTAATAGCAAATTTTGTACATGGATACTGAGAGATGCTGTTTGTGAATCAGAGAGTGTAAATAACTCTGTTGGTTTGGCCTGCATTCCTCTTAGAAGGAATGTTACAAGTTACCCATGTTCAGTAAGAATTGGGGATCAGGGATGTATATAGCAAACTATTCTTCAAACACTGCCCCTATAGCTCCTTTGGCCATATTCCTTTTCTCTTGTCATTCTCATTCTTTGTAGAAACCTTCAATCAGTTCCTTCTACCTACTGCATGAGTTTCTCTAGCTTGCTCCAAGTCCAAAGTAAATAAATCAAGCACCCCTTATTTGTATTAAAAAAGAATCCTTTCTTACAAAGAAAGTTTAATAAGCTTCTCTTAAAAATCGCTCATTGCTGATCCTGGTTCAATTCATAAACATAATACCTCCACTCTAAATTTTAGGTAAAGCCAACCAAGTCTGCTTTTATATCATAATCTGAGAAGCAATAGTAAGAAAATAGCATATAGCTGGCAGGAAATTATTCAAGCTGTTCAGGCCTCCCTCCCTAAGCCAGTTTCAAGAGAATAGTGAAATGGAGTTCCCTGATAGGAAATACGTTTTGCTGAAGGACAATGAAATCATGCTAAACTTAATGAGAATGTTTTTAAATTGTTCCTATTTCCCCTTTCAGATGATGCTTGAAACACATTTATTCTATTCTCTTGATACTATGACAGGAAAGAAATTGTGCTATTACTTCTACTACCTAGGGAACATAGCTGGTTGGCTACCTTCGACTTTTAGACTGTTCTCAAATCATTCTCTTAGAGCACAATTCTTTGCCTTATTTTCAATGGCAGAGAAATAAGGCCATTGTATAATTTCCATTATCGTTAATGACTCTTCAAATGATTTGATGTCTGATGCTTTTTATTTTCATTTTAGAAAACACACCTACTACAGAAACTATGTCCCTTTATTGTTCACTGTAAATTTCCCCTGAGACATTTGTTTTTGTATAAGTGGGGAGGGAGATAATAAATAAATATTGATATCACAGTTAAAAGTGGACTAAAGTCAAGTTGATACTTATGCTTCCAACAAAAGAATAAGTAAACACAAAAAGTGCTTATAACACAATATCCATAAAAATATCTGATTAAAAATTGAAAATGTAAAATGGATGAGTGACTGTATAGCTACGTTTATTTATTTATTTATTTATTTATTTATTTATTTATTTTTAAAGATTTTATTTATTTATTTGAGAGAGAGTGAGCAAGAGAATGACAGGGGAGAAGGTCAGAGGGAGAAGCAGATTCCTCGTGGAACTGGGAGCCCAATGCGGGACTTGATCCCGGCATTCCGGGTTCATGACCTGAGGTGAAGGCAGTTGCCCAACTAACTGAGCCACTCAGGTGCCCCTAGCCATGTTTATTTGAGAAGATAACTGAAAAAACTAATATTGTATTCAACCAATATTTTCATTTATAGGTGTTTTATAAGCATGACAGTTAACATTTTTGTTTCTGATATACCTATTATTTAAATGTTCAGATAATTAAAGCTGATAATATAGTTTTTTTTTTTTTTTGATATATTCACCCCTGTGTTTACTGCAGCATTATTTACAACACTCAAATGATAGAAACAATCAAAGTGTCCACTGGTAGATGAGTGAATAAAGAAGATGTGGTGTTTATCAACAGTGGAATATTATTCACTCATGACAACACAAAATCTTACCATTTGCAACAACATGCATGGACCTAGAGGCTATAATTGTAAGTGAAGTAAGTCAGTCAGAGAAAGACAAACAGCATATGATTTCACTCATATGTGGTGTTTAAGAAACAAAACAAACAACTAAAAGCAAATGGGGAGGAGAGAGACAAAGAAACAGATTCTTAATTATAGAGAACAAACAGATGGTTACTAGAAGGGAGGTGGGTGGGGAGATGGATGAAATATGTGATGGGTGTTAAGGAGGGCACTTGTTGCAATGAACACTGAGTAATGTATAGAATTATCGAATCACTTTATTGTACACCTGAAACTAAATCACACTGTATATCATCTGGAATTAAAACAAAAACCTTAAAAAATAAACTAAGAAAAGGAGAGAGAAAAAGAAAAACAAAAAAAATCCCCTAAACTTCTTCTTGTGTATCAACCTAGCCTGCAAATAAGGCTCTCCACAATTTCTTTTATCAGTAGGTGGTATCTGTTTTCCTTATTTCTGAATCTGGACTATCCTTATGACTTGTTTTGATCAAGAAAATATGACAGAATGATGTTGGACCTGTTCCAGACCCAGGCTTTGCACCCCAGGGGGCGTTGTACTGTGTAAAGCCAACCACCAAGGAAGTTTAGTGCTTTAGTGCAGAAGAAGTCCATGTGGGGAGGAGGTCTTGGCATTTGAGAGACTATTAAGAAAAAAAAAAGAAGCCCAGACAGCCCCCAACCCTTCCATCTGCCTCAGCTTAGCCACCAGGCATGAGAGTGAACTGTTTTAGAATCTCCAGGACCACCTCAGCTATCCCAGTCAAGCGTGTGTGGGACAGAGAGGAACCGCCCTCAGTGAACTTGGCCAAAATTTTAGAATTATGAACAAATGAACAATTGCTGCTGACTTAAGACACAGAGAGTTAACGTGGTTTGTTACACAGAGAGAGAGAGTTGATGTATTACTTCCCTTCTAGTCTTCACTGGCTCTGACTTCTGCCTACCTCCTTAATCCTTTCTATCATATCCTTCTAGTTTAAGGGTCAGCAAACTACAGCCAGTGGTGATATTCTGCTTTAATAAATAAAGCTTTGTTTGAATATATAAGAACTATGAATGCTTTCGTGCTTACAATGGGAGTTGGATAGTTGCAACAGAGATGCAGCCTACAAAACCTAAATTATTTGTTCTCTGGTCCTTTACAGAAAAAGTTTGCTGATCCATGCTCACTTGACCAAATACCTCCCTAACTTTCATTTGCAAAAACTGTAAGCATTTTTCTGCCTGGGGACTACTCAGTGCACAGTGCTGCCCTCACAGCTTGGAATACACATTCCCTGGCTCTTTAGATGCCTGGGTCCTTTATATCTTCCACTCTTAGATCAAATATAAGCTTCTCTGGGAGACTTTTCTGGACCATCTGAATCAAAGCCACCCCAAACTACCTGTTCCTGCACACTACAAATTATTCTATAGAACATAATTCTCTTTATTTGCTTTATAATGCTCATTAAAATAGTGTATATAAAATTATATTCTTCACCTATTTATATCTTAATTCATTTCCCATCTCCTCCAAGATAAAGATTTATGGGTAGAGGAGAATAATTTCAGCAAGATGGTTAAAATCAGCGGTTCCTAACTTTGGTGCCCCATATGGAAAGAACAACTCGGTATATATATCCACAGACATGATGCCTTTGTGAGGATTCCAAATCTGGGGCTGAGGTTGAAGCATCCCCTTGGGCCACCGAAATAGAAAAATTCCATGAGGAGAGTAAAAGGAATGGATTCACTTGGCTGCATTACCTTTTCCCAGGCTGGTACCAAGGAGTACCCTTGGGCCTACAGTTTCTCCAGTGGGAAAAGAAGATCCCAACAAAAGCATCTAGCTGCCCCAGAATCCTGGGATGCTTCTTGGGAAGCTCACTTAGATATTGCTTCATGGAGGTCACTGGGGGAATAAGCTAGAGACAAAAGTTGGGGTGGGGCTCACAGCAATGAGTGTGTAGATTTCAGTAGACCGCATTCTTGCTGGCAGAGGTGACAAATCAGAGCAGATATCTCAACCAGTAACAAAAAATCTGCCAGCAAAGAAAAGCCCAGAATGAGATAGTTTTATTGGCAAATTGTACCAAACATTTAGAGAATTAATGCCAATTCTTCTCAAAATCTTGCAAAAACTGAAGAGGAAAAACATTTCCAAATTAATTTTATGAGACTAGTATTACCCTGATACCAAAGCTGGATAAGAATATTCCAAGAATTCCTGTACAAGTTCTAGCAGGTTTGGAGTGGAGTCTCTTGGGTTTTCCACATAAAGGATCGTATCATCTGTAAAGAGTGATAGTTTGACTTCTTCTTTGCCAATTTGGATGCCTTTAATTTCTTTTTGTTTTCTGATTGCTGAGGCTAGGACTTCTAGTACTCTGTTGAATAGCAGTGGTGATAATCAATATCCCTGCCATGTTCCTGACCTTAGCAGAAAAGTTCTCAGTTTTTTCCATTGAGAATGATATTTGCTGTGGGTTTTCCATAGATGGCTTTCATGGCATTGAGGTATATACCCTCTATCCCTACACTGTGAAGAGTTTTGATCAGGAAGGGATGTTGTGCTTTGTCAAATGCTTTTTCAGCATCTATTGAAAGTATCATATGGTTCTATTCTTTCTTTTATTAATGTATCACACCAATTGATCTGTGGATGTTGAACCAACCTTGCAGCCCTGGAATAAATCCCACTTGTAGTGCTGAATAATCCTTTCAATGTACTGTTGGAATGTATTGGCTAGTATTTTGGTGAGAATTTTCACATCTCTGCTCATCAAGGATATTGGTCTGTAATTCTCTTTTTCATGGGGTCTTTGTCTGGTTTTGGGATCAAGGTAATGCTGGCCTCATAAAATGAATTCGGAAGTTTTCCTTCCATTTCTATTTTTTGGAACAGTTTCAGGAGAATATGAATTAATTCTTCTTTACTGTTTGGTAGAATTCCCCTGGGAAGAAGTCTGGCCCTGGGCTCTTGTTTGTTGGGAAATTTTTTGATGACTGCTTCAATCTCTTAACTGGGGGTCTGTTCAGGTTTTCTATTTCTTCCTGGTTCAGTTTTGGTAGTTTATACATCTCTAGGAATGCATCCATTTCCTCCAGATTTTCAAATTTGCTGCCATATAGTTGCTCATAATATGTTCTTATAATTGTTTGTATTTCTTTTGGGTTGGTTGTGATCTCTCCTCTTTCATTAATGATTTTATTTATTTGGGTCCTTTCTCTTTTCTTTTTAATAAGTCTGGCCAGAGGTTTATCAATCTTATTAATTTTTTGAAAGAACCAGCTCCTAGTTTCATTGATTTGTTCTACAGTTTTTGTTGTTGTTGTTGTTGTTTTTTGGTTTCTATTTCATTGATTTCTGCTCTGATCTTTATTATTTTTCTTCTCCTACTGGGTGTAGGCTTTCTTTGTTGTTCTTTCTCCAGCTCCTTTATGTGGAGGGTTAGGTTGTGTATTTGAGACCTTTCTTGTTTCTTGAGAAAGGCTTGTATTGCTATATATTTTCCTGTCAGGACTGCCTTTGCTGTGTCCTAAAGATTTTGAACAGTTTTGTTTCCATTATTTCATTCTCATTATCATTACTTCATTATTATTTCATTATCATTTGTTTCTATGATTTTTTTCAATTCTTCTTTAACTTTCTGGTTGACCCATTCATTCTTTAGTAGGACAAGAATGAACTATTGGGACTTCATCAAGATCAAAAGCTTTTGCACAGCAAAGGAAACAGTCAACAAACCCAAAAGACAACTGACAGGATGGGAGAAAATATTAGCAAAAGACGTATCAGATAAATGGTTAGTGTCCAAAATCTATAAAGAACTTATCAAACTCAACACCCAAAGAACAAATAATTCAATCAAGAAATGGGCAGAGGACATGAACATACATTCCTGCAAAGAAGACATCTAGATGGCCAACAGACACATGAAAACGTGCTCCACATCACTTGGCATCAGGGAAATACAAATCAAAACCACAATGAGATATCACCTCACACCAGTCAGAATGGCTAAAATTAACAATCAGGAAATGACAGATGCTGGCGAGGATGCAGAGAAAGGGGAACCCTCTTAGACTGTTGGTGGGAATGCAAGCTGGTGCAGCCACTCTGAAAAACAGCATGGAGGTTCCTCAAAAAGGTGAAAATAGAGCTGCCCTACGACCTAGCAATCACACTACTGGGTATTTACCCAAAAGATACAAATGTAGTGATCCAAAGGGGCACGTGCACCCGAATGTTTATAGCAGCAAAGTCCACAATAGCCAAACTATGGAAAGAATCTAGATGTCCATCAACAGATGAATGGATAGGGATACCTGGGTGGCTCAGTGGGTAAAGCCTCTGCCTTTGGCTTGGGTCATGATCCCAGGGTCCTGGGATCGAGCCCCACATCAGGTTCTCTGCTCAGAAGGGAGCCTGCTTCCTCCTCTTTCTCTCTGCCTGCCTCTCTGCCTATTTGTGATCTCTATCTGTCAAATAAATAAATAAAATGTTTAAAAAAACAGATGATTGGATAAAGAAGATGTGGTATATGTAGACAATGGAATACTATGCAGCCATCAAAAGAAATGATATCTTGCCATTTTCAATGACGTGGATGGAACTAGAGGGTATTATGTTGAGTGAAATAAGTCAATCAGAGATAGACAATTATCATATGATCTCCCTGATATGAGGGGTTTGAGACGCAATGTGAGGGGTTTGTAGGGTAGGGAAGGAAAAAATGAAACAAGATGGGATCAGGACAGAGACAAACCATAAGAGACTCCTGATCTCACAAAACAAACTGAGGGTTGCCAGAGGGAAGGAGGTTAGGGAGAGGGTGGTGGGGTTATGGACATTGGGGAGGGTATGTGCTAAGATGAGTGCTGTGAAATGTATAAGCTTGATGATTCACAGACCTGTACCCTTGGGGCTAATAATACATTATATGTTAATAAAAAATAAATAAAAAAGAACATTCCAAGAAGAGAAAACCACAGGCCAAGACCCCTAATGAATATAAATGTAATACTTCCCATGAGAATACTAGCAAATCCACAATACATTAAAAGAAGCATATGGGAGTGCCTGGTTAATTCAGTTGGTTAAGCATCTGACTCTTGGTTTCATCTCAGGTCATGATCTCAGGGTCATGAGATTCAGCCCTGAGTCAGGCTCAACAGTCCATGTGGAGTCTGCTTGAGGTTCTCTCTCCCTCTCCCTCTGCCCTTCATCATGTTTGCCTTTTCTCTCTCTCAAATAAATAAATCTTAAAAAAATCATGTGGTATGATTTAGTGGATGTATCAAGGATGCAAGATAGTTCAACATACGTAAGTCAGTAAATGTGATACATCACACTGATAAACATGAAAGACAAAAATTATATGATCTCAAAAGATGGAGAAAAAGCATTTTTCAAAATTTATTACCTTTTCAGGATAAAAACTCTCAACAAACTGTGTACAGAAGGAATGTGATTCCAAATAATAAAGGCCATATATGCCAAATCCATAACTAACATATATTCAGTGGTGAAAGTTTGCTTTTGAGTTGTGTATTTATTGGGTAAGTCCTTATCCAGGTTATAGATTTCACAGATTTATATATAGTGAAGGGAAAGAAATAATCAAGATGACTAAATAAGAATGGTGATATTTATTAGAAGAAGGTATGTCATTCTCTTGGGTTTAGAGCTAGAAAATCATTGCAAAACCATAATTAAACACAATTTTTAAAAAGCCTATGTCTGGGAAAACACATCGCAGGAGCAGTGTCATCCAATAAAAATACAATATTGGCCAAATATGAGATTTTAAATTTTTCTAGTGGTCACATTAAGTAGAAACAAAAATTAACAGGCAGAATGAATTTAGGTAATATATTTCATTTAACCAAATATATCTGAAATGTTACCATTGCAACAAGTAATCAACATAAAAATTGAGAGGTTTCTTTTTTGTACTGTTTTTGAAACTCATGTATTTTATACTCAAATCACATCGCAGTTCAGACCTGCCACACTGCAATGTTCAATCAGCATTGCTCTGAGATAGGGAGTAAATGTGAACATGAGAAGAATTGGGAATAAATATTAGCAGAGACCATTAGTGCTTGTCGTACAGCTTGTCTATTCATAAGTGTATTCATTCAACTATTCCAGACTCCCCTGAAGTTAAACTGAGACCATGTAATTAATTTCTAGCCAATATGACGTGGGGGAAATTTATGGAAGCCACTTAAAAGACTGGTCCTTAAAAACCATCCCATGAAGTCTTTCAGTCTTTTTCTTTCCTGCCACGGTG
Organism: Mustela putorius furo; assembly: GCF_011764305.1. NCBI lineage: Eukaryota > Metazoa > Chordata > Mammalia > Carnivora > Mustelidae > Mustela > Mustela putorius. Next base: position 28,231,070 of record NW_025421341.1, read on the forward strand.
ACTTGGAGGCCATGTGGTCCAGATGGCATGCTACAATGTGGATGATGGACACTCACCCAGCCTCTGATTATCATCTGAACAATCAATGAACTTTTATTGTGGTAAGTCACTGAGATTTCAGGGCCTGTCTGTTGTACAAACTAGCACTGATTGCCCACTATGTGAAGAGAGAATTACTGCTTGGGCTTTGCGAAGGGACTATCCAGAACACAAGTAGTGATATTAGCTGAGTAACCAACCAACCAAACAAACAAAAATACTTAAGTTTTGTTTTGCAGGAAAAATAGGAACTGTGGGGAAAATAAAGAAAAATAAAGAAGAGAGTACTTTGATCTAATGAATACTTAGCTTACAAATGTGGAAGAGAAATTGGATTTAATTGAAGAAGTATGTTGAACTTTAAAAAAACTCAGCTAAGATCTGCTTGAAGGGAGATGGTAATAACAGAAGGAGATAGAAATCGAACCCTGGAGGAAATAGAGACATACCCATCTGGTGCAGGAAAAACACCATAGAAAAGAATGTTTTTGCTATAATTAAATAAGTCATGATTTATTCAAGTCCAAGAAAAAAAAATTAAATTCTGAGTATAGGTGAGAGTTGGGAAGAGTGGTATACGACTAGAGATACATTGGCTTTGAACTTTGCTTGGAGAATTTCCTCTTATGAACTTAAGGTGCCCATGCCAGAAGCCACAGAGTCAGGGTCCAAAGGGAAATAACCAGTACATTGTTGTAAATAGGACTGAGACCAAAGAAAAGGAAGAAAGTCAAAGAAAACTTGAGGACTTCGGGTCCTCATTTCTACAGTTTGCAAGAATATAGGAGTGTTTCCTAGTCAGAGGCAAGCAGATGCCCCCTCCCCCTGGTATCTGGGAAAGTGAAGCTAAAATACTCCCCATAGAAGATGGCTGGAGTGTAAGTTCTCAAGAAGTAATTAGACATAGGCATACACTTGAGTGAGACTCCACTGGATGCAAGTGGGACAAGGGAGCTAGTTTTGACTTCTCATCCATCTTAGAGATAGCCACTTATTATTTGTGCCTACTCAGTTACCTTTTAATTCAAGAGTTTTCCTCTCTCTGGGACGCCTGGGTGGCTCAGGCAATTAAGTGTCTGCCTTCATCTCAGGTCATGATCCCAGGGTCCTGGGATTGAGCCCCGCATTGGGGGGGGTCCCTGCTCAGTGGAGACCCTATTACTCCCTCTGCCTGCTGCTCCCCCTGCTTGTGCCCCCTCTCTCTCTCTCTTAAATAAATAAATAAATAAATTTAAAAAAAGTTTTCTCTTTCTGATCCCATGTTGTTCTAGCATGTCTGACAATCTCAATATACATCCTGAATCTAGCCAGACATTGAACCTCATGCATTATCTGTAGGGATTGATCTAGGGAGTGAGCATGGAAAGCAAGCCAGATTCATCAAATTGTTTCCAGTAGATTTAATGGAAAGACAATGAAAAAGAGAAACAGCGAAAGACTGGCTTTTGTGCTGTTTGAGACCTTGTAATCTAGCTTCACTCAAATTAGATTGGCTTTCTTATTTTCTGGCTACTTACTTATTTAAAATTGTTCAAGTTAGGTAATTTGGTTTTGCCTACCTCATTGCATTTTAGTTACACTGCTAAGCATTCTGCAATTTATGATATATATCTGGCAATCTAGTTTATACAATATAGCTGGGCACAGTAGTAAATAAGAACTAGGTGTGAATAGGAATTATTTAGTTTCATGATCTATCACTTGTCATAATGCCTAGATACACTGAGGGATTGTGATGCCTTCTAACAGGACTCAGTGGATACATAGGAACAGGGGCTTGTATTAGGAAGTGATTATATGAGTGTGAAATGGAATTTCTTGATAATTCACTAACCTTGCTTATGTTGAAGGAAGAGAGGAACTGAAATTTCTTTTTTTTTTTTTAATTTTTTATAAACATATATTTTTATCCCCAGGGGTACAGGTCTGTGAATCACCAGGTTTACACACTTCACAGCACTCACCAAAGCACATACCCTCCCCAATGTCCATAATCCCACCCCCTTCTCTTAAACCCCCTCCCCCCAGCAACCCTCAGTTTGTTTTGTGAGATTAAGAGTCACTTATGGTTTGTCTCCCTCCCAATCCCAGATTGTTTCATTGATTCTTCTCGTACCCACTTAAGCCCCCATGTTGCATCACTACTTCCTCATATCAGGGAGATCATATGATAGTTGTCTTTCTCTGCTTGACTTATTTCGCTAAGCATGATACGCTCTAGTTCCATCCATGTTGTCGCAAATGGCAAGATTTCATTTCTTTTGATGGCTGCATAGTATTTCATTGTGTATATATACCACATCTTCTTGATCCATTCATCTGTTGATGGACATCTAGGTTCTTTCCATAGTTTGGCTATTGTGGACATTGCTGCTATAAACATTCGGGTACACGTGCCCCTTTGGATCACCACGTTTGTATCTTTAGGGTAAATACCCAATAGTGCAATTGCTGGGTCATAGGGCAGTTCTATTTTCAACATTTTGAGGAACCTCCATGCTGTTTTCCAGAGAAGTTGCACCATCTTGCATTCCCACCAACAGTGTAGGAGGGTTCCCCTTTCTCTGCATCCTCGCCAGCATCTGTCATTTCCTGACTTGTTGATTTTAGCCATTCTGACTGGTGTGAGGTGATATCTCCTTGTGGTTTTGATTTGTATTTCCCTGATGCCGAGTTATATGGAGCACTTTTTCATGTGTCTGTTGGCCATCTGGATGTCTTCTTTGCAGAAATGTCTGTTCATGTCCTCTGCCCATTTCTTGATTGGATTATTTGTTCTTTGGGTGTTGAGTTTGCTAAGTTATTTATAGATTCTGGACAGTAGTCCTTTATCTGATATGTCGTTTGCAAATATCTTCTCCCATTCTGTCAGTTGTCTTTTGATTTTGTTAACTGTTTCCTTTGCTGTGCAAAAGCTTTTGATCTTGATGAAATCCCAATAGTTCATTTTTTCCCTTGCTTCCCTTGCCTTTGGCGTTGTTCCTAGGAAGATGTTGCTGCGGCTGAGGTCGAAGAGGTTGCTGCCTGTGTTCTCCTCAAGGATTTTGATGCATTCCTTTCGCACATTGAGGTCCTTCATCTATTTTGAGTCTATTTTTGTGTTTGGTGTAAGGAAATGATCCAGTTTCATTTTTCTGCATGTGGCTGTCCAATTTTCCCAGCACCATTTATTGAAGAGGCTGTCTTTTTTCCATTGGACATTCTTTCCTGCTTTGTCGAAGATTAGTTGACTGTAGAGTTGAGGGTCTATTTCTGGGCTCTCTATTCTGTTCCATTGATCTATGTGTCTGTTTTTGTGCCAGTACCATGCTGTCTTGATGATGACAGCTTTGTAATAGAGCTTGAAGTCCAGAATTGTGATGCCACCAACGTTGGCTTTCTTTTTCAATATCCCTTTGGCTATTCGAGGTCTTTTCTGGTTCCATATAAATTTTAGCATTATTTGTTCCATTTCTTTGAAAAAGATGGATGGTACTTTGATAGGAATTGCATTAAATGTGCAGATTGCTTTAGGTAGCATAGACATTTTCACAATATTTATTCTTCCAATCCAGGAGCATGGAACATTTTTCCATTTCTTTGTGTCTTCCTCAATTTCTTTCATGAGTACTTTATAGTTTTCTGAGTATAGATTCTGTGTCTCTTTGGTTAGGTTTATTCCTAGGTATCTTATGGTTTTGGGTGCAATTGTAAATGGGATTGACTCCTTAATTTCTCTTTCTTCTGTCTTGCTGTTGGTGTAGAGAAATGCAACTGATTTCTGTGCATTGATTTTATATCCTGACACTTTACTGAATTCCTGTATAAGTTCTAGCAGTTTTGGAGTGGAGTCTTTTGGGTTTTCCACATATAGTATCATATCATCTGTGAAGAATGATAATTTGACTTCTTCTTTGCCAATTTGGATGCCTTTAATTTCTTTTTGTTGTCTGATTGCTGAGGCTAGGACTTCTAGTACTATGTTGAATAGCAGTGGTGATAATGGACATCCCTGCCGTGTTCCTGACCTTAGCGGAAAAGCTTTCAGTTTTTCTCCATTGAGAATGATATTTGCGGTGGGTTTTTCATAGATGGCTTTGATGATATTGAGGTATGTGCCCTATATCCCTACACTTTGAAGAGTTTTGATCAGGAAGGGATGCTGTACTTTGTCAAATGCTTTTTCAGCATTAATTGAGAGTATCATATGGTTCTTGTTCTTTCTTTTATTGATGTGTTGTATCACATTGACTGATTTGCGGATGTTGAACCAACCTTGCAGCCCTGGAATAAATCCCACTTGGTCGTGGTGAATAATCTTTTTAATGTACTGTTGAATCCTATTGGCTAATATTTTGTTGAGTATTTTCGCATCTGTGTTCATCAAGGATATTGGTCTGTAGCTCTCTTTTTTGGTGGGATCCTTGTCTGGTTTTGGGATCAAGGTGATGCTGGCCTCATAAAATGAGTTTGGAAGTTTTCCTTCCATTTCTATTTTTTGGAACAGTTTCAGGAGAATAGGAATTAGTTCTTCTTTAAATGTTTGGTAGAATTCCCCTGGTAAGCCGTCTGGCCCTGGGCTTTTGTTTGTTTGGAGATTTTTAATGACTGTTTCAATCTCCTTACTGGTTATGGGTCTGTTCAGGCTTTCTATTTCTTCCTGGTTCAGTTGTGGTAGTTTATATGTTTCTAGGAATGCATCCATTTCTTCCAAATTGTCAAATTTATTACCGTAGAGTTGTTCATAGTATGTTCTTATAATAGTTTGTATTTATTTGGTGTTAGTTGTGATCTCTCCTCTTTCATTCATGATTTTATTTATTTGGGTCCTTTCTTTTTTCTTTTTGATAAGTCGGGCCAGGGGTTTATCAATTTTATTAATTCTTTCAAAGAACCAGCTCCTAGTTTTGTTGATTTGTTCTATTGTTTTTTTGGTTTCTATGCCATTGATTTCTGCTCTGATCTTTATGATTTCTCTTCTCCTGCTGGGCTTAGGGTTTCTTTCTTGTTCTTTCTCCAGCTCCTTTAGGTGTAGGGTTAGGTTGTGTACCTGAGACCTTTCTTGTTTCTTGAGAAAGGCTTGTACCGCTATATATTTTCCTCTCAGGACTGCCTTTGTTGTGTCCCACAGATTTTGAACCGTTGTATTTTCATTATCATTTGTTTCCATTATTTTTTTCAATTCTTCTTTAATTTCCCGGTTGACCCATTCATTCTTTAGAAGGATGCTGTTTAGTCTCCATGTATTTGGGTTCTTTTCAAACTTCCTTTTGTGGTTGAGTTCTAGCTTTAGAGCATTGTGGTCTGAAAATATGCAGGGAATGATCCCAATCTTTTGATACCGGTTGAGTCCTGATTTAGGACCGAGGATGTGATCTATTCTGGAGAATGTTCCATGTGCAAGAGAGAAGAATGTGTATTCTGTTGCTTTGGGATGAAATGTTCTGAATATATTTGTGATGTCCATCTGGTCCAGTGTGTCGTTTAAGGCCTTTATTTCCTTGCTGATCTTTTGCTTGGATGATCTGTCCATTTCAGTGAGGGGAGTGTTAAAGTCCCCTACTATTATTGTATTATTGTTGATGTGTTTCTTTGATTTTGTTATTAATTGGTTTATATAGTTGGCTGCTCCCACGTTGGGGGCATAGATATTTAAAATTGTTAGATCTTCTTGTTGGACAGACCCTTTGAGTATGATATAGTGTCCTTCCTCATCTCTTATTATAGTCTTTGGCTTAAAATCTAATTGATCTGATATAAGGATTGCCACTCCTGCTTTCTTCTGATGTCCATTAGCATGGTAAATTCTTTTCCACCCCCTCACTTTAAATCTGGAGGTGTCTTTGGGCTTAAAATGAGTTTCTTGGAGGCAACATATAGATGGGTTTTGTTTTTGTATCCATTCTGATACCCTGTGTCTTTTGACAGGGGTATTTAGCCCATTAACATTCAGGGTAACTATTGAGAGATATGAATTTAGGGCCATTGTATTGCCTGTAAGGTGACTGTTACTGTATATGGTCTCTGTTCCTTTCTGATCTACCACTTGTAGGCTCTCTCTTTGCTTAGAGGACCCCTTTCAATATTTCCTGTAGAGCTGGTTTGGTGTTTGCAAATTCTTTCAGTTTTTGTTTGTCCTGGAAGCTTTTAATCTCTCCTTCTATTTTCAATGATAGCCTAGCTGGATATAGTATTCTTGGCTGCATGTTTTTCTCGTTTAGTACTCTGAAAATATCATGCCAGCTCTTTCTGGCCTGCCAGGTCTCTGTGGATAAGTCAGCTGCCAATCTAATATTTTTACCATTGTATGTTACAGACTTCTTTTCTCGGGCTGCTTTCAGGATTTTCTCTTTGTCACTGAGACTTGTAAATTTTACTATTAGGTGACGGGGTGTGGGCCTATTCTTATTGATTTTGAGGGGCGTTCTCTGAACCTCCTGAATTTTGATGCTCGTTCCCTTTGCCATATTGGGGAAATTCTCCCCAATAATTCTCTCCAGTATACCTTCTGCTCCCCTCTCACTTTCTTCTTCTTCTGGAATCCCAATTATTCTAATGTTGTTTCGTCTTATGGTGTCACTTATCTCTCGAAATCTCCCCTCGTGGTCCAGTAGCTGTTTGTCCCTCTTTTGCTCAGCTTCTTTATTCTCTGTCATTTGGTCTTCTATATCACTAATTCTTTCTTCTGCCTCATTTATCCTAGTAGTGAGAGCCTCCATTTTTGATTGCACCTCATTAATAGCTTTTTTGATTTCAACTTGGTTAGATTTTAGTTCTTTTATTTCTCCAGAAAGGGCTTTTATATCTCTCAAGAGGGTTTCTCTAATATCTTCCATGCCTTTTTCGAGCCCGGCTAGAACCTTGAGAATTGTCATTCTGAACTCTAGATCTGACATATTACCAATGTTTGTATTGATTAGGTCCTTAGCCTTCGGTACTGCCTCTTGTTCTTTTTTTTGTGTTGAATTTTTCCGTCTTGTCATTTTGTCCAGATAAGAGTATATGAAGGGGCAAGTAAAATACTAAAAGGGTGGCAACAGCCCCAGGAAAATATGCTTTAACCAAATTAGAAGAGATCCCAAATCGTGAGGGGGGAGAAAGGGGATAAAAAGAGGTTCAAAAAGGAAGAAAGAAAAAAAGAAAAAAAAAAAGAAAAAAGAAAAAAAAAGAAAAGAATTAAAAAAAAAGAAAACACCTTTCAGAAAGTGGTTGTTTTTCTGTTTCCAGAATTGCTGTTCTTCTTCTCTTCGATCTGCCGATGGATTTTCAGGTGTTTGCAATCTTTAGATAAGCTATCTAGCTGATCTCCGGCTAGCTGAAGTAGTCTCAGCCTGCTACTTCTCCGCCATCTTGACTCCTCCCCGAGGAACTGAAATTTCTTAATTACACTTGTGTATGTTAATGCAGTAGTAAAATAGAATAAAACAAAACAAAACAAATATTACTAGGATTTTTTCATCAGAGAATGACATTCAAGAGCCCTTAATGTTTTCCTATCCCATTCTATTTTCAACAGGAAAAGTTGGTAAGCATTTGCCATGGCATCAGGCCATGTTTATTAGCAACTACAGTCCCTGTGCTGCAGAACAGAACAAAGAAGGTAGCAATAGGTAAACACAAATAAGCAAAACTGATTTTTGACAAAGATGCAAAAGTAATAACAATGAAAGAACAGATGGTCTTTTAAATGGTTAATTATGAAGTCATGAGATGTCCATAGACAAAAAACTTAACTTTAAGATTATTTATTTATTTATTTGACAGAGAGGGAGATCACAAGCAGGCAGAGAGGCAGGCAAAGAGAGAGAGGGGTCTCTGCTGAGCAGACAGCCCGATTTGGGGCTCGATCCCAGGATCCTGAGATCATGACCTGAGCTGAAGGCAGAGGCTTAACCCACTGAGACATCCAGGTGCCCCCAAAAACTTAATCTTGATCTAACTTCTCCCCTTCTGCAAAAATCAATTCAAAAATGTGAGATATAAAACTGTATAAAACTATAAAACTATAACACTTTTTGAAAAGGTAAGAGAAAGTCTTGGGATCTAGGACTAGTCAAAAGCCTTAGAATCTTGGACTTGACACCAAAAGCATGATTCATAAGTAAAAATCAAACAAACAAACAAACAAACAAAAAACAAAGATTGATAAATTTTACTTCACCCAAATTAAAACCTTTTGCCTTATAGAAAGGCCTATTAAAATGACAAAAAAATAAGCTAAAAATTGCAAACCACATATCTGATAAAAAGCTAATAACTAGAATATACAGAGAATTCTCAAAAATTACAAACAAGTAATCCAATTTAAAAAATGGGCAAGACTCATGAACAGATGTCTCACTAAAGAGAATATACAGTTGGGAAATATGCACACTAGAAAATGTTCAACATCTTTAGCCATTATTAGGAGAATGGAAAATAAAACCACAATGAGATATTACTATTTATCAGAATGACTAAAATAAAACACACCACATGGGTGTGAGGATGTGAAGAAACTGTATCACTCATACATTGCTATAAAATATATGTATAAAATAATATAGCCACTCTGGAAAACAGTTTGGGAGTTTATTTAAAAACTAACCACGCAAATTCCACATGAACCAGCAACTGTACTCATGGGCATATAGTCCAGATAAATGAAAAGTCTGCTCATTCAAAAACCTGTAAACAATTGTTCAAAGCAGCTCCATAAGCAATAGCCAAAATGGAGATGCCCTTTCAGAAATGAGTGGTTAAACAAGCTTTCGTATATCCCTACCATAGACCACTGCTCCCAATGTATGGGGAAAGATTACTGATACATGCAACAACTTGGATGAATTTCAAGGCTGTTATGATACCTGTGAAAAGCCAAGCCCAAAGGGTTACATGTTGTATGAAAATATTTATGTAACATCTTGAATTTTAGAAGTAGAGAACTTATTAGTGGTTACCAGGGATTCAGGAAGTGGGCTTAGCAAGAAGGGATGGAGGTGTGTTACAAAAAAAGTAAAATGAAGGATCCTTGTGGTGAAGAAACTGTTCTGTATCCTAACTCTGTTGGTGGATACATGAACCTGCAGATGTAAAAAATTGTACAGAGCTACACACACACACACACACACACACACACACACACAAGTAGAGTATAATGGTGAATTCTAATGTCAATATCCTGAGTACACAGGACCACTGTATACTTTTTATAACTGTTTGGGAATCTACAGTTAATTCAAACTGAAAAAAGTTTAATAAGTAAATTCACCACTTTTCTCTCCGTAATCCAGACAAACTGACAGAGGGACTGTTCCTTAACATTTTGCTTTCCCTATTCTTTCTTTTTTCTTTCCTTCTTGATATATGTGTGTATGTGTATATTATATATGTGTGTATTTACTTATTTTTATTGAAGCATAGTTGACACACAAAGTTACATTGGTTTCAGATATATTTCTACTATTTCTTCAATATAGTTATCTTCTAAAGTGTGATGACAGCTGAGATTCAGATTTGAACTCAGGTAACAGAAAGCTTCTTACTTGGGTCATGTTCTGTAGCTCAGCCTTCCTGACATATGCTTTGAGCCCAAACAATAAAAAGAGTGTTCCTTTATTTCTTTTGCAGACATTCTGTGCTAAGCTCTATGGGCAACTTAGTGAAGATAATTACCTTTGCTCTGGAGCAGAGTTCAAGTATTCTTGTGTCCTTTTATCATAAAATCATTTTAATGCCATAAGGACCTCACACCAACTTTAAAATTAGTCATCACTGGGATAAGTTTCTTCAAGTTTTGGTGTCCTTCCACCACTACCTCTGAATTTGCACTGAGAGACTAACAAAAGGCAACATATATACTTTTTTTTTTAGGTTGGCCATAAATGATATATATGAATTTGAGAGATATTCTCTATAGGGATTAGTTTATGTATTCTTTGGAAATACTATAATTTGCCTCAGTCACACTATCATTGTGAGTTCTATGTGCTTCATTCTTCTGACACTGCCTATATGTTTAGTGATGAACAGATAGAATAGACAGAAGCCGTATTTTGTAATAGCATGTCTCTTGATGCAGACAGGATTGAATAGTGTTCTTTGATCTCTTTTATCACCATTGACCATTAATTGCCAACCACTTTGTCATAGGAGGTGTTTATTTACCCTGGAGCTGGTAAAGCCTTCTGCTTTATGGCATTCTTGCTTACCCAACCAACAGAGCAGTTTTGCCATTCCACTGAAACTCAGGTTCCTATTTCTAAGGATGAAATCAGCAAGGCAGCAGGCAGTATTAGTTAATTAGATCTCAAAGACTCGGAAACTCCAAGTGTCTGTCTGGTCAAGTTTACTTAAGTTCCATGTTTTCATTAACAAATACTATAGCCCTCTTTCTTAGAAAACTGGTTGGAAATGAAGACTGCTGTCAGTGTCATAAGAGTGAAATGATTGTTTTTATTGCTACGCCATCCTGGATTGGATTAGCAGAAGAGGAAAGAAGAGAGCATGGAATGGCAGTATTGTACATATGTGGCTCCTCTTTCACCAGGAAATACCAGAAAGAAAATAAGGTATCCAAAATTTAGGATGTGTCAAGTTAAGTCCTGAGATAAAAGGCATTCATAATTCTATTTCCTGAATTGTTTTATGTCCTAAATTTGCCATTCCAGTTTGAAAATCCTATATTTCCCCCTGAAATCAGTGATTCCTGACACTAGGGTGCATTTGGGAATGTTTGGGGCCCATGCACAAAGACCCAGACAGAAACACATTCTAAAAGCTCTCCAGGAGATATTGATTTGTAAGCAAGGGTGAGAGCCCTGCCCCACATCCAGGACTCTCTCCGTAGTGGGGTTGAAATGTCAGGTGCTGATTAGGGTGACAGATAGGTGCCAAATTTCAGGTAAGTTGAAATGGGATTTCCATATTTCCTTGGAGTCCCATGTTTGTATCAAATCCCATATTTCCCCAAATCTCCTGCTCTAAAGGAATGATGCTCTCCCATACTCCTTAATGTAACTTTTACTTTACTTTATGCTTTCAAGCCCCCTTGTCTCTTTATCACAGCGCTTCATCATAAGCACTGGTGTGTACCACTAAAACAAACAGCTCATTTCTGAGCAAAGAAAGACTAAGATTTGTTCTAGATTTTGGAAAAATGCCAATGGCAGAGGTACTATCTAGGAAACTGTTTTATAGATGATTTTATAGATTTCTTTATTTGGTTCCTAAGATATGGTAATGAGGATAGTACTCTGGCCTTTGATAAATCAACTAGATAGATTTCTTGGCATTTTGTAAACTTTTTTTCTTTCAGATCTCAGAAATTATGTGGCATCCATTGATCCTGCCCAAGGTTTTCAGAGAAACAGAATCCCAGAGATGGTTTCTTATGCTCATGGGCTGTTGATAATGAAATGCATCTTTTTTTCTTTTTGGACAAAGGACTTGCTAATTGCCTGATTTTTAGACTGTTATTTAGATCAGACTATTAATAAACTGATCAACAAAGAAATTTTCAAAACAGAATTCATAAAGCAAGGTGTATGCCCTTCTTCAAGAATGAAGTAATACAGATTTTCTGGATCAAATGTCCTTGTCATTTGAATAAAAGAACATCTTTTCTGTCCACTTGAACAAATTGAATTAAATTGAATGCACCCCCTTTTGATCTTGGCATTTTCAAAGTCGTGAATAAAGCAGTTTGCAGGGGCAAAATGAGATTTCTGAGACTTGACCTGTAAAAAGTCAGAAGGCAGCTTGCCAGAACTAACATCACATATAAAAATCTACTTACTACTATTTGAATTTCCTATCATCATGACTTTAGCAACTGGGCCTAGAGGAGATAAACCTGAACTTACAGAATTAATGAAAACTTTCTTAAGGATAGTTTAGAATAATTACAACTTAAAATGTCTCAAAAGAGCTTATTTGATTCACTAGAATACCTGTATATCTGAAACAGAAACATAAAGAACATATTCATATGAAAATAAAACCTTTATGTAAGAACCAATATGATCATTTGTGTTAATATTTTAATTTATACAATTATGTTACAGTTATAAGTATATGGACTTTAGCCAAATCATCACACTTTATAATCAGCACAACTCCAGGGAGACTTCAGGGCAGATTTTATTTTATGGAGATACATTATGCTTAAGAGATTTGTTTTAGATATAAATATAGTGCAAGAGTATTACTGGAAGTAATAGGAATATAGGGCCAAAAAAGTTCTCTTGCTTCCAGCCTTGAAGTAATTTCTAATTTACATTTTGAAAGACAACTCATTTTTTCCTAATGGTTCCATGTATTATTTGTGGGAGAAAAAAACAAACAAACACATCTTTTCTAGTAAGATGGAAAAGAGGTAGACATCATTTTCTTACCCATAAAAATATACTAAAGCTCAACAAATTTAAATAAATCCAGCACCTAAAGCATTGTTAAAGGGAAGATGAAAAGAATGAAGAAGTGTCTAAATGAGGTCAGTCATCCACAACCACAGAATGAGCTTGAGAAAACAGCACAGGTTTCCCTCATTTATAACTCTAATTCCAGTTCAATAGATTTCAGGACTTCCTGTATCCAAGGGCTGCCTGGGCGACCCTCCTGTCTCTTGCTGTACTTCTGCAAGTAGATCATTGTCTCTAAGAGTTCCCCGCAAGGTTAAGAATGCTTAACTGGCAGCAAGCTTGCATAATTTGTGATTAGAGAGTGATAAACCAAGCTTTTTGTTTGGAGGATGATTTTATAATTCAATGAAAAGTCCCCATTATCTCATTAGTGTCTCATCCAAACCAGGATTGTTTTCCCTCATTCTCCGTCTGTCTCTTTCTCTCTGCATTCTTTTATTGGTAATTACTAAGTAGGAGGGGTTGAGTTTGACCAATCCATAGAGTCTTTTGACCAGTCCAAGTTCAAGACTGGAGGTCATTTGAGTACGCTTCACACCCAAATGCAGGTAATTAATATACTTTTCAGAAATGCCATATAGGATTACTGGTCACTTGGGAAATATTTAATTTTATGCTGGCTAAACCCTAGTTTTTCAGAAGGTTTTAGTTTTATTTCTACTTACATAATTGTATGTCAGACACTGGGCATAAGGGTACAAATCTGTATTAAAGCTTTCTCATTCTGTGAGAGCTGGAGACATGTATCAGGAAAGTTTCCCACTTTGTGGCCTCATTCTGCCATGGTGATGCATATGTTTCCCCTATTCATTTGGCTGGGAGGGCAGAATTAAGTTGTTTCTTGGAATAAAATGATGGTAGTAAAGAAAAGTTGAGGTGCACCTGGGTGGCTCAGTTGTTAACTGTCCACCTTTGGCTCAGGTCATGATCCCAGGGTCCTGGGTTTGAGCCCAACATTAGACTCCCTGCTCAGTGGGAAGCCTGCTTCTCCTTCTCCCACTCCCCACTGTTTGTGTTCCCTCTCTCATTGTCTGTCTGTCTGTCTCTCTCTCTCTCTGTGTCAAATAAATAAATTAAATTTTAAAAAAAGATAATTGATTATTGAGTTCTTGCTATAAAACTGGCAATTCAATATGTTTAAAAAATTTGCGCAAATAAAATTTCACTCAGATATTTTAGGATAAAAACATTTTTATATTTTATATATGCAAAGAAACACCCAAGGTTTTGCTTATTTATCAGAAAGTTTACTTTAAAGTATGGGATATTGTTACAAAAAGCGAGTGAAAATGTTTAGTGTATACCAGAACACCAGACTATCTTAAAAATGGATATCTTAAGTTAGTAAATAATAATTATCTGTTATCATGAGGATTATGTAGAAATGAATGCTTAAACCCCTTGAAATATTCTTTAATGAATAAAACAGATAGTTTGAACTGGTTTATACTAGACATACTTAGTAAATCATCTTCTGAAATGAATAGATGTATAAAAGTCAATGCCATTTTAGTCCTTTCCTGCCTAAATTTTTAAGATGTCCAAATTACTGAGTTTTAACTTTCTGGTTTTATTGTATCAGCATTTTGAAATATAGGGCCATAATAAAAGAACTCCTCAAACTCAACACTCAAAAAACAGATAATCACATCAAAAAATAGGCAGAAGACATGAACAGACACTTCTCCAAAGAAGATATACCAATGACTAACAGACACATGAAAAAATGGTCATCATCATTAGCCATCAGGGAGATTCAAATCAAAACCACATTGAGATATCACCTTATACCAGTTAGAATGGCCAAAATTAACAAGAAACAAGATAAGACAAGAAACAACAGATGTTGGAGAAGATGTGGAGAAAGGGGAACCCTCTTACACTGTTGGTGGGAATGCAAGTTGAAGGAGCCACTTTGTGAAAACAGTGTGGAAATTCCTTAAGAAACTAAAACTAGAGCTACCCTATGACCCTGCAATTGCACTACTGGGTATTTACCCCAAAGATGCAAATGTAGTGGGAAAAAAGGGCCATATGTACCCCAATGTTCATAGGAGCAATGGCCACAATCGCCAAAATGTTGTAAGAGCCAAGATGCCGTTAAACAGATGAATGGATAAAGATGATATGGTCCATATATACAATGGAATATTACGCCTCCATCAGAAAGGATGAATACCCAGCTTTTGTATCAACATGGACATGTCTGGAGGAGATTATGCTGAGTGAAATAAGCAGAGAAAGTCGGTTATCATATGGTTTCGTTTATTTGTGGAGCATTAAGGAATAACAGGGAGGACATTAGGAGAAGGAAAGGAAAAGTGGATTGGGGAAATCTGAAGGGGAGACAAAGCATGAGAGACTGTGGACTCTGAGAAACAAACTGAGGGTTAGGGGGGATAGGTGAGTCTGGTGGTGGGTATTATGGAGGACACGTATTGCGTGGAGCACTGGGTGTGGTGCATAAACAACGAATCCTGGAACACTGAAAAATAAAATAAAATTATAAAAAAATAAAGCAAAAAAAGGGGCCATAATAAAAGGAAAAATAAAGGAGCTCCCTTTAAAGCAGATAAACATTCTTAATCAGTTATAAATTTTATATGGTATAAAATAAATGTCATTTAAAAAAATGCTAAAATGAGATGCCATCATAAAATGGATGAGAAATTCAATATCCAAAGAATTCAGTGGATTTTTAGTCTTCCCAGGGAAGAGAGTGGAACAATAACTGATGATTTTCTCCTTCCAGTTCAAGAATTATAACCTTGGACAGAACAGCCAACAGCCAGAGAATCAACTTAAATATAGTGATAGGGCCAGAGAGAGAAAAGTTTTCAAATTTTTGTAGATAGCATTTTAAATATGTAGTTTTGTCAATAAATGAGATGTTTTACCTAAGTAAATATTCTGGATAACTAAGCCTAAAATAAAATATTTAAACACTATCAACTAAAACAACAACAACAACAACAAAAACGCTTAAAAGTATTTTATTCATTTCTCTACCTTTTTCAGTAGTGAGAAGTCTACCCTAACTACCTTTGATTTAATAACTCAGTGCCATTAATACAATGCTCTCTGAGGATTTTCAATACTATCTGCAATAAGCGATGCCACCTGGTCCTACTATATTCCGAAATTACATTAATTCTCCTCATAATGTGTTTTCCACTTTAATTAATCTCAGATTTCTTTGCAATAATAATGAATTAAAGAATAATTTTTTAAATGTTAAAATCATGATGGTCATACAAGCATAAAATGAACACTCATCAAAGATTTTATAATTAATTAATGAGGGCACCAGGAAGGCATTCCAAGTCGCTCAAAGGAAAATTCTAAAAATGCGCATATCCATAGACAATCAAGAATGTTGCAATGACTTGACACAGAGTTGTAAAATCAGTCAATAACCACAGCGTGATAATCAGTTGTTTTCTAGCTCACAAGAGTCTTTGCATTACTGTTAGGTTTCTATGATTTCTAAAGTTTTAAAATAGCCCAAGGATAATTAAAGGCTGAGATAATCTAAAGCAGTGAACTGGATAGGATACCTAGTAATCTTATTTTTGCCTATTTCACAGTCTTCCATAGTTTTTCCTGATATAATTAAAATGAAATAAATAATATTATTTCATAAGTAAAATAATGAAATATTTACTACTTATTACTCCAGGCACCGTTTGGGGAATTTTACATACATTAATTCATGTTGTCTTTTGAAAACAATTTTATTATTAATAATAATGTTCATGCGAATAATAGGAGGAAACATTGTTACTATCCCCATTTCACAGCTGCCCCAGCTCTCATAGGTAGGCAGTTGGTGGGACTTGACCCTAGGTAATTTGACTCCATCATTTATCTCTGTGCTATACTATATTTGATATTATCCTGAAGCTTTTAGCAGACACATTTAAGTGTAGCCAATTCTAAAAATTTCTTAAGGAAATTCTTTATTGCTATTTACAACAAACAAAATGAAATTATTTTCATATTGCCATGGAAGATACCACATATAGGACTCTTAAGCCAATAGTCTTAGTTACAAACAATTCACTCCACTGGCTTGGGAATAAAGCTTCATTAGGCAGCTCTGAGCATTTTTTCTGAATGAGCAGGTATGACTTTGTGTCTGCTATTGCTTTTATTTTAACCACATCACTGTGTTCCTGGTAGAAAAGAATCCAGCTTTTGGATAAATGGGTAACTATGTGAAGTGCAGATTTTACTACACTTTTAATGGAGAATAACAGAAATTAGGATGAAATAATGTACACACCTTCACATAAATTTAATACGCTCCAATCGTTCTTATAAAATTAAAAATGTAAAATAAAATTATTCTGTATATTAATGGTTCTCAAAATGTAGTCAGTGAAGCTCTGGGGAGTCTTTGAAACTCCTTTAGGAGACACAGAAAGCAAAAACTATTGTTTTCATAATAATAGTAAGGTATTATTTGGCTTTTTTAGTGTGTTGACATTTGTAGATGAAAAATCAATGGTGAGTAAAATTGGTAACCTAGAACAAAGCACTGTAGTATGGGTAAGGCAGAAAAAGAGGTAGTTTTGCTTAAGAGTGCCCTTAATGAAGTAATGAAAATAACTATTCATTACACATGTTCTGTGTTCAAATGTTCTGTGTGACAAAATTGGAAGTAGGCATAAAATATTTCTGATGCTTGGCAAAAGTATGATGTGGTCTCAAGGCAGAGCACTTGTGCCACTGATTTGTCAGTACAGTTAGATATAATTTTTCTTACCAAACATCATTTTACCTGAATGAGTGACTAGAAGAAAAATATTACACATGTGTAATTGGATAGATAGTTTCTCTGAAGTGAACAAAATGAGTCATCTCTTCAAGGAAACAATGGACTACACAATGCTAGTGGTAAAGTCAGACTTTCATACACAAATAGAATTTTTGAAACTTGTATCCGCTATCATGAAATTTTTGATGAGTCTAGTGGCAGTATTATTGAATGTGCTTCTAAAAATAGTATTGTATAAGAAAATGTGTTAAAATTGGAAGATCTGCTTAGTCTATATATAAAATATATATATCTTATATATTATATTATATATAATTTATATATTATTATATATAATTTATATATGACATATAATTATATTATATTGTATATATTATATGGCCTGTATATATTATCCTTATCTATCTATTTATCTATCTATATCTATATAGATATATATATATATAATGAGAAATAGTAATGTGGAATAATTTTCAGTCTTTCAATATCAAATTTATGAAAAATGTAATTTTATTGTACACTTGCAAATACTAGTACAATAAGTAAAATTTGGGCATTTTGAATGAGTAAGAGAAGCAGGTTAATCCTATTTTTAGTTAACATTTGTGTTAGGGATGCAAGATGGGGAAATGTATGAAATTAAGCTCCACTTAAAGAAAGTGAGTTAGTGCTCAGAGCAAACTGCATGGGGGTAAGTCCCAGTGGGTTCTTTATTCCTCTTTGAACTTAGGGTTGGGATATGTTTATTAAAAATAAATTAAAGAAGTCTGTGAGATTTGGGGAGAAGACAGATTTGTGGGCTTCTGTTCTTTATAAAATAATGTCAAAAGTTGCAGTCACTTTAATCTTTAACACTGAAGACCAGTCACCAATCAATAAATGTGTTTTGTTATGAATATACATGCAATTAAGTGCCTATTATTGGTCATTATTATAGTATTTAAATCCTCCATTTAAAAATAACTAGTAATGCAGATCTAATTATGCAAAGTGAAATAAGTTAGTCAGAAAAAGACAATTATCATATGATCTCTCATATGAGGAAATTGAGAGGCAGGGAGGGGGTTCTTTGGGGGAAGGGAAGGGAAAATGAAACAAGATGGCACTGAGGGGGTAGACAAACCATAAGAGACTCTCAATCTCAGGAAACAAACTGAGGGCTGCTGGGGGTGGGGAGGGATGGGTGGCTGGAAGATGGACACTGGGGAGGATATGTGCTATGGTGAGTGCTGTGAATTGTGTTAGACTGATGATTCAAAGACCTATACTCCTGGGGCAAATAATACGTTATATATTAATTAAAAAATTAAAAAAAAGATTAACAAGAATTAAACATGACTTTTTAAAAAAATATGGGTTAAAGCTAAGCATATCTAAGGAAATGCCTTAGAAAGAATAACATAGTAAAATTACATGCTTCAATTTTTAAAAAAATTATACTAAGAACTTGCAAATGTTTTTTCTTAAGAGAAAAAAAGTATAGATTTGTACATAAGAAGACATTGGTTGCTAGCCATAATTCCATAATGTTAAAGGGAAAAATTAACACTGGGTCTGGCTATAGTTTTTCTTTAGGTGAAGTTTATATGTCTGAATGACAGGAAATCTCTTTTGTTTCATTTTATAATACATTACTCTGCATTGCTGTGAACAAAGTGTTACAAAACAGTAGCTAGCACTCTATGGCTTACAGACATGTTTATTTGCCAGCCTATATTTTTTAATTGAATTTGTTACTAACATTTAAAATTCATAATACTTCATTGAAAGGTTCAGATTTCCAACTTCTTTTGGAAAATTTAAAAAAATCTAAGACTGGAACGCTGACACTTCCGTTCAGAAACTTTTGTGTGGAGCTCACATGTTCGAGCTGTCCTTTTCGATGGGAATGACTTCCTTAGTTTCCCCTGGGTCAGCTCAGCACCATCTCTTTCCCTCTGTAGAAAGTATATTGGAGTGCAAAGAAGTATAAGTGGCATTACTATAGGGTTAATATTAAACTTCCTTTCAAGAAAAAGAAAATAATCCACAAGTGTTTGGCACTCTTATTTAGAACACGTTTCTTGTGATGCGCCTCACAAATGGTAGGTAAGTCGTCATAAAACTCCTACTGAGAAGAAATGTTAGTGCTGTCAGGTTTTGATCAACTATTATTTTTGAGGGTTTGGGGAATACTAAAAATTAATGTCTAGGTTGCCTGGGTGGCTCAGTCAGTTAAGTGTCTGCCTTTGGATTAGGTCATGACCTTGGGGTTCTGGGATGGAGTCCCATATCAGCCTCCCCGCTCAGCAGGGAGTCATCTTCTCCCTCTGTCCCACGCCCCCTCCAAGGTGCTATTTCTCTCTCTCTTTTATGGTCTCTCATTTGCAAAAATAAATAAATAAAATCTTTAAAAAATAAAATAAAAATTAATGTTTAGATCACAAAAAAGTATTCCATAAAGTCTTTGTAAAAATAACTTAGAGGGCAGCTGAGTGGCTCCACTGAGCTTGAGCAACTGACTCTTGGTTTTGGTTCTGGTCCTGATCTCTGGGTGATGGGATTGAGCCCCCATGTTTGGCTCTCTGCTCAGTGGGGAGGCTGCTTCTCTTCCTTTTCCTCTCTTCCAGCTCATGCTCGCTGACTCTCTTTGTCTCTGAAATAAATAAATCTTAAATTTTTTTTTTTTTTAAAGAGATTGGTCTGCCAAAACATGCACAAGTTTGACTTTGAGAGAAAGCTCAAACTTGGAGGTGAACTTCTGGAGAGGTCAGGGAAATGGTTAAATTTGGGGCAGGTTTGGGAGTATAAACTGGAATTAAGGATCGCCCTTCAGTGGTTTAATTTTTTTGAAAGTGAAAGGGCATGTGAATTCAGATTTGTGCCTGACTCTCAATGATGTCCATAGAATATCAGTTAGGCTTCTTTCAGTAGAAAGTAAAAATAAATAAATAGATAGATAAATAGATAGATAAATTAAAAAAAACTTAAAAAATTCAAATTCTCTTATGGAATAAAGAAGCAATTTTTAAGTGGAGAGTTCTGTCCTTCCGTGTGATATGATCAGGACTTTACGAGATCAACTGGATCCATTGCTGGGCTCTGCCTTCCATGGGCTGGTTGGATTCTCTTAGTCCACATGGTGGGTCCACACTTTGTGCTCACTGTATCACAGTATCTGGTTGAGCCTTGGACTTCTACTCTCCCATTGAAGCACTGTAGCAAGGAAGATTGTATTAACTATCTTTTCTTTGCTCTCCGCCTCTTTTCACATCCTGGTTTTCAGCGGTAGGTGGCTGATCTGTTTGGATTATATCAACAGGCTCCCATCACTCAGAATTTGGTTTGAGCTCAGCCAATGGGGAGTCTTGGCAGGAAATCACTGGCATGAAGAATGGGTCAGGTAATTACTTCTCTATTTCCCCGCTGGTGTCATTTTGCGTTTCACCAAAAGCCCACTGGTCCTTGCTTTCCATGGTTCTCTCTGCTTCCAGTTTCCTATATCCTCTTCTTCCCCAAATACTTTGAGTCTATGGGTGGTAGCAGTTCCAATGAACTTGGATTTCCACATTATCTTTAATGGTTTCTCTATAACCTATGTACCCTTTGTAACTAGTCTGTTTGTAAATAAATGCTCCTGAATGTATCCTGACTGGATTGTGCCATCTGTTTCTGTTGGGTTTCTAACTGTTAGAGAGATAGAAATCACTGATTGCCTCTGATCATACTTATGTCCTGCCTGAGGCTAAGGGAGCCCTACTTAGACAACATGAATAGAGTGCTACAAACTGGAAGCAGTTATGGGGAGAGGTAGGAATGGATGCTAGAGAGGCAGACAAAGTTGATTAACTATAAAGAGGTTTGATCTTGTGGCAGGGAAGCCTGATGAGTGTTTCTAAGGCAGATGTTAGGTGGATGTTTATCTGTAAGGCTTTCCAGATGAGCTACCTTGTTAGAGCATGTCTATATCACTTTAAGGATATAAACACAGGATACTGTCTCTGAATGTATGACTGGTAAAGGCTGGAAAGAGCTAGGCAAGTACACTGAGACTCTGGTTTGTTTATGTAACATAGTGCTACTTTGTGATAATGTACACACATTACATGGTTGTTTATCCATATTACTGAATTTCACTTCATGTAATTTTGTCACATCTGCACAAATAGTTGAGAGGCCAGAAGATAATTTCATTACAATTCAGGAATTCAGAAATTCTGTAGAAAGGGATATGCATGAGCTTGGAGAAATTACACAAAGAAAATCCCAAATATTGCTGATCTGCATTTTATCTTCTCTGAACTTGGTAGATGAGGACCAAGTTTTTCTTCCATTCACCTGGGCATCTTGCAAAATCATTTTTTTCTAGTTAGTTTTTGGTCATTTTTTAGTCATTTAACTAGTTATGCTCAATGAACAGAAGTGCACTGGGTGAAAATCATTTGAATACTGAACTAACTCGTTCCTATATCTTACTAGTAATTGTTTTATAAATGAATATGGTTAAAATTGATAAATCACTCCATATTTTGAAGATAATAAGTCCTGTAATTATATTTTATTAAAGATATTTAATTATATCTTTACTAGGATATAATTGTTAAGTATGTTTTGCTTACTTTTTATCTTGTATTTTTTATTATGTTATCAAATACTTTTGATTACAGTATTGTGATCTGCAAGCTGAATATAAGTT
The DNA here is from genome assembly GCF_011764305.1 of Mustela putorius furo. Classification (NCBI taxonomy): domain Eukaryota; kingdom Metazoa; phylum Chordata; class Mammalia; order Carnivora; family Mustelidae; genus Mustela; species Mustela putorius. The sequence goes on from NW_025421341.1 coordinate 28,252,944, forward strand.
CCCAGTAAGCCTAAGATGTGTTTGAGTTGACGTTGCCAAAAGAGAGAGCAGGTAAAAATTATGTTCCAGCCAAGCTTATTGGAAATCTAACCTCAGTCAAAATTTCAGATGCTATTTTAGAGAAGAACACTCTACTTGATTGTTTTGTTTACTCTGGCAACCACCTAGACACAATTATTCACCCCAATGCCATGGGTAGTCTTGAGAGCTATTTGATTGTGTTGCCAGTAATTCTATTTCAGCAAAAATACTAGTGAGAGTAGATATTACTAGAAACTCATCAATATTTCTGAGTTCCTAGTGTTCTGTATCAATAGCTCATACTATCTTTGAAGGAAATTATTTTATATTGCTAATCTAATAGCTGAAACCAAACCAATGTATCAGGAAGCATGATGCAATAGTTATTTTGTGGAAGGTCACATATGAGCATTAACTGTTCCTGCTGACAATTATTAGACCTCTTTCCAAATGATTTTCTCCTCCTTGCTCTTTTTTAATGAATTAGAAACAGCTAACAATCATGTTTACAGAATTTCCACTAATTTGATCTGATCTTTAAAAATTGACACATTAAACTTGTAATAGCTTCAGTGATGAAATTTCGCCTCCTGCCACCCGCCTCCAATCATCATAATTGCACAGACCACTGGCTTTCTACTAGCTCAGAGTTCTTTGATTTATTTTTTGTGATATGATCTGCTTATTTGTGAATATTAAATACTTCCACAGATCTGCATTTGGATATAGTAATATGTTCCCTTTTCACCGTAAGATCTGTGGATATGGATAGGGAATGACACTAGATATAGAAAATATATCTGCCTGTTTTCTAATCTTAGATCAGTGCAGGTATGTATGTGTGTGTGTGCGTACATGCGGGCCAAGAAAAAAAGGATGATAAGTGGCAAAAGGGACAGACCTCACCAGTCAGAGATGAAGCCACAGGAAACAAGTATAACACCTTCAATATTATCTTCAAGGAAAGAGCTCACTTAAGAAGAGCCCCAAATCTGTGATGTACACAAAGAATTTCCATCTGTAGTTTTCTTCAAGTGTCTTTTTTCGTCTTGTTTTGTTTAGATATCATAATGTTGGCTTCACTGAATAAGTTGGGAAGCATTTTCTCCTTAATTTTCTGAAAGATGTTATGCAGAATTGGCATTCTTTCTTTCTTAAATGCTTGGTATAATTCAGTAAACACATGTAGGTCAAAAAGTTTCTTTGTGGGAAGGATTTTAACTATAATTACGATTTCTTCAACAGATACAGGACTACTCAGGTAATCTAATTCTTAGGAGACATCTGCTATTGTTTCTTTCAAGCAATTTGCCTATTTCATTCAAGTTGCTGAATTTAATATGTGTAGAAACAATATTTCTCTCATTTGTGAGATTGTTAGTTTGTGTGTTATTCTTTTCTTTTTGTAATCAGGCTAGAAATTTATCATTTTTATTGATCACCTCAACAAAACACTTCGGTTTCTGTGATTTTTCTGTTTTCTTTTTTACTGGTATCCTTTATAATCTTTATTATGTCAGTTATTCCACTTATTCTGAGCTTAACCTTTTCTTCTTTTTTTAGTATTTTTAAGTGGAAATTGAGTTTATTATTTGAGACTATTCCTTCTTATATGAGCACTTATGGCTATAAACTTCTAAGTACTGTTAAAGCTGCCTCTCATAAATTTTGATATATTGTGTTTTTTATTTTCAATTCAAAATAATTCAATTAATTCAATTCAAAATAATTTTTAATTTCTATTTTGATTTCTTCCTTGACCCTTGATTTCATAAGGAATTAGTTTGCACATATTTTGGAATTATCTACAAATTTTTATGAAATTGATTTGCACTTTAGATCTTTTTAGTCATACTTTTTTTTTTTTTTTAGATTTTATTTATTTATTTGACAGAGAAAGAGAGAGATCACAAGTAGGCAGAGAGGCAGACAGAGAGACAGGGGTAAGTAGACTCCCCGCCGAGCAGAGAGCCCGATGCGGGGCTCAATCCCAGGAGCCTGGGATCATGACCTGAGCCAAATGCAGAGGCTTTAACCCACTGAGCCACCCAGGTGCCCCTTTTTTAGTCATTGTTTGTATGACTTAAATCCTATTAAATTTTTTGAGATTTGCTTTATGGCCTAATTTGGCAAATATAGCATGTAGTATTTATTTTTTCTAACTGTGGGGAATTCTGTAAGTGTCAATGAGATCAAATTATTGATATTGTAATTCTACTATATACTCATTATTTTCTACTTGTTCTATTACTTAGTGGTAGAGGAAAATTAAATCTCTGAGTAAAATTTCAGATTTGTATGTTTCTCTTTGCATTTCTCAGGTTCTTTTTTCATGTATTTTCATAACAGTTTCATTGAGATATTATTCATATACATAAAATTCACCTTTTTTAAGTTTGGTAGTTTTTAATTGTTTACAGAGTTGTGTGACCATCACTACTCTTTAACTTTAAAATGTTTTCATCACCTGCTCAAGAAAACCTATACCAATTAAAGAAATGGTGCTGATTCTACACAACATCATTTAGAAAATTAAGGAGGAAATGTTTCCCAAATTCTAAATCCCCCTATACCTCCAGTTCTTGGCAATAATTTATATATACTGCAGTCTGTCTCCATGGATTTATCCATTCTGGACATGTCATGTGAATCTAATCAAATACTATGTGGTTACATCAAAGGTAGAAAGGTGAATCCAGGCCTTGTTATCTATCTTGGCTAGGAGTGAACGTATAAAAGTCAAATTTGTGATTTCATATATTTAAGGAAATGGGAATCTTCTTGATATAGAAAATCCATGTCATGGCCAATCTAACTACCTATAATATACCCACACTATATTTTTGGTTACAAAGTTTACAACTTTAAAAATGCTTTAAAACTATCCATAAATTTAAGCATAAAACTTTGTATTTATCCTAAGCTACACAAAGAAATTTTATATCCAATGGCAGGCAAAATATTGAATCAAAATTTTAAAATTTGATCTGGTATAAATTTAACCTCAACAAATTTAAGCATTATTTTAAAAGTTCTCAGTTTTACTATTTTTATTCAAATGTACTTAAAAAAAACACATTAAACTTGTTTTTAGCTTTTGCTTTTCAGCCAGATGTTTTGGCATATTTTTAAAAAGATTTTACTTATTTATTTGACAGACAGAGATCACAAGCAGGCATATAGGCAAGAAGAGAGAGAGGAGGGGGAAGCAGGCTCCCTGCTGAGTGGAGAGCCTGATGTGGGGCTGGATCCCAGGACGCTGATTTCATGACCTGAGCTGAAGGCAGAGGCTGAACCCACTGAGCCAACCAGGTGCCCCTGTCTTGGCATTATGTAGCCAGAACTTTAAACCAATAAAAATTATGAAGGAAGACTTACTGTTCTAGACTCTTTTACTTTAAAATAATCTGTCAAAAAAATTGTAATAAAGAAAATCCCAATCCCACAAAAACATTGCCAAAATTACAACAGAAAAAGGACAGGCACTGTGTGAAAGAGATTAGATAAATAAGTACATTTCTGAAAAAATATTTAACTTCATTTTTGAAAAGTGCCAATTAAAACTGACAATTAGTCTTCTTTTCCTTGTTAGTTCATATTTCACCTATTATTTATAACTTTTACTTTATTTTCACTCTAGTTCTCTTACATAAATTTCACAACATAAATTTTGTTTAGTTAATTGTTTTAAAGAATAAGAACCAATACTTTCCCTCTATAAAAACTAAGCACAGAATTTTAAGTTAAATAGAGAATTTATCATTTAGAAACTCAGATACTAAATCTAATTTAAAATCTATCAAAGAAAAAAAGAAAATAAGAAATAGAAAGCATAAAAAGCATCATTTAAAAATCTTTACTGGGGCGCCTGGGTGGCTCAGTGGTTTGGGCTGCTGCCTTCGGCTCGGGTCATGATCTCAGGGTCCTGGGATCGAGCCCCGCATCGGGCTCTCTGCTCCGCAGGAAGCCTGCTTCCCTCTCTCTCTCTCTCTCTCTCTCTGCCTGCCTCTCTGCCTACTTGTGATCTCTGTCTGTCAAATAAATAAATAAAATCTTTAAAAATAAATAAATAAAAATAAAAATCTTTACTAAAAATATAGTAATGGGGTCTTCATTGTGTTTATAGGTAATTATGGGATATATTAATACAAAATCTTTTTTAATCTAAGTTTTTTTGGTGACATACTAAAAGTTGTATCCTGATCTAAAGTTTCTTCTGAGTGTTTTACTTTATTCTCTAAGAAAAGTATTTTAGGGGCACCTGGGTGACTCAGTGGGTTAAACCCCCGCCTTCGGCTTAGGTCATGGTCTCCAGGGTCCTAGGATCCAGCCTTGCATTTGGCTTTCTGCTCAGCGGGGAGCCTGCTTCCTCCTCTCTCTCTACTTGCCTCTCTGCCTACTTGTGATCTCTCTCTCTCTCTCTCTGCCAAATAAACAAATAAAATCTTTTAAAAAAAAAGAAAAGTATTTTAAAAGTGTTTTTAATGATATTTTTTTATGGTCAATTCTTCCTCCCCACACCAGGCTTTTGAATTTTTACTTATGTTTTGGCAATTCTAGTGTTTCGCATTTCCATAAAATTCAGAATAAACTTGCAATTACTTAAAAAATAAAACCCTGGGGTTTTAACTGCTGTTACGCATTACATTTACACTGACCAAAGACTTGTGTGCAAATGTCTACCGTGACTAATCACTCCAAACTAGAAACTATCCAAATGTCCAAGTAGTGAATGGAGACAATTTGTTGTGCTTCTAATTTGGGGAAATAGTGTTCAGCAATAAAAAGAAACATACTACTGAAGCATATTGAAAATAGCTGGATACAAAGTATTACATGCAGAAAGTTTCCATTTTATGACATTTTATAAAAGGCAAAACTGAAGAAAACATAAGTAAAAAGTCAACAGGCTGATGTGGGGAGAGAGAATTGACTGCAAACAGGCAGAAGGGAACATTACAGGTTGACAAAAATAACTTTTACATTGATTGCTGTAGTTCTTACATGACCACAGTTCAAACTTCCCAAATCGTACACTTCAAAAGGAAGATTTTTATCATATACAAGTTATACTTCCGTATACGTGACAAAATAAAACAAAAGTGAGTTTTTACAAAGACCACATAATTAGTGTTACCTACATAATTTATTCTAGAATTTATACTCTAATGGTGACATATGCTATCAGTTTTGGGGCTTCCTTCTTAGGATAGGAGTTAAGAAGAGGTTGCTATTAAAAAAATGATGAGGAGTGCTGGGGTCATGATCTCAGAGTCCTAGGGTTAAGCCCTGTGCCTTGGGCTCCACACTCAGTGGAGGTCTGCTTCTCCGTCTTCCTCTCCCTCTCTCCCCACTCATGCTCAGTCTTTCTCAAATAAATAAATAAATAAATAAATAAATAAAGTCTTAAAAATTAATGAGAAGACTCTTAATATCTCCTATCTTATTTTCTGCCAGAAGTAGATGCACTCTTTTATTAAAGTCATTCCACTTTTTAAATGTACGACATAAAATTTAAGTAGTGTCTTGTTTCTACATAAATCATTTTAACAAATCATTTAATAAAAATCCCTATATTTCCTATAAATTTAAGTTGTTTTAAAACAGTATTCTTCACAAACTATGAGATGGATTTTCAACGTTCTGCAAGTGTTCCCAGTAGACTGCATGGCTTAAATTTAATCCAAAAGCTGTTATATAATTTATTCTCAATGAAAATCTTGTATATTTAGTTAGTAAACCTTTTGAACACATTCACAAGTATATAAGGAGCATGACCTTTGCAAAACAAACTATTGTCCTCAAGAGCTTTGATCAAATGGTATACTGTAGCCATAACAGCTGCCATTTAAACATCTTATGGAAAAAGGTCAGGCAGTTATTTTAATTCATGTGACTGATGGAAAAAAAAATGAAATGCATTTCTCTTGCCTACTTGTTAACTTTTCCCTTTTATTGAAGATTGCACAAAAATGATTTTAGCTCTGTTTGTGATTAAGGTACAATTTACTGTTTTCCTCTTTCTTTCTTTCTTTCTTTCTTTCTTTCTTTCTTTCTTTCTTTCTTTCTTTCTTTCTTTCTTTCTCTTTCTTTCTTCCTTAAGTTGTAGTCTGTAATCACTCACCAAGTAGTTCTCTGTGGATGCAAAATCCAGATGGCCTGGCAGATGGAGCCTGGAAGATTGGTTGAAATGCCCCAGACACATCCATCACCTAAACACTCCATAGGAAATTTGAATAAAACTAAAGATCTGAAATTCTATGGACTGTAGAGTTAGTCAGCTGTAAAGTTCATGTGCAAACACACGGTTGAGTATACTTCTTAGAGGAAACTTCTCACATTGTGCTATTTTGGCATTACTTAATCAGTTGACATTAAAGAAAATATACCAAATCTTGACAGCAAGAAAACTCAACTCAGATATCTCACGTTTTCATACTTTTGTGCCTCATTTGTAGAAGCTGAACTTGGACATGAGAAAAATGCTTCCTGTGTATCAATTCAAGGAGTTTAAGGTATTCTTTCTTTGGACAAAAATGGGGACATATTTTTCATGTAGCAAATGCTAATTAATCCATCATATCAGTTTATAAAATTGTTTTTCTACAGAGGACAGTTTTGCTCAAAGATTAGTAAAAACATTGACCTAATCTAATCATTTACTAAGTAACAGTTATCTCCTCACATCGAAAGACTAACTATTGACACGCGTTTTCACGTGATAGATGTTCTGCAGAGCCCAGAAATAGAGCAGCACTTATATAGTCAATTAATCTACAACAAAGGAATTAGGGATATACAACAGGGAAAAGACAGTTTCTTCAATAAATGGTGCTGGGAAACTGGACAGCTACAGACGAAAGATTGAAACTTGACCGCTTTCTTAAACCATATATAAAAATAAACTCAAAATAGATTGAAGTCTTAAATGTCACACTCTGAGAAGAAAACATAGCCAGTAAGTTCTTTGAAATCAGTATTAACTGCATTTTTTGGATCTGTCTACTCAGGAAGGGCAACAAAAACAAAAATAAACAAACGGGACTACATCAAACTAAGAAGCTTTTACACAGCAAAGGAAACCATCAACAAAACAAAAAGGCAGCCTACCTGATGGGAGAAGATATAGGCAAATGCTTTATCGGCTAAAGACTTAACATTGAAAATATGTAAAGAACCCATACAACTCAATATTTAAAAAAATTTTGATTTAAAAATGGGCAGAAGAGCTGAATAGACATATCTCCAAAGAAGACATACAGATGGCCAACAGACATACCAGAAAATGCTTAACATCGCTCAGCATCAGGGAAATGCAAATCACAACCACAGTGTAATATCACCTCACACCTATTAGAATAGCTGTCATCAAGAAGACAAGAAATTAAAAGTGCACTTGGTGTTTATATAAGTGTTGAATCACTACAGTGAATGGTTTAAAATCTGTGTGTATATATACATATGTGTGTATATAATATATAAATATATATATAAATAATATATATGTAATGTAAAGTTCATGTGCAAGCACAGTGATTATACTTCTTAAAGGAAATTTGTACATATATACACATACTAAGTGGAGATTAATTGAGGATATTTAGAAGCAAACACCTGATGATTTATCTTTAACCAGAAGTTGAAGGTCATGGATAATATGTCCTGTATTTAATTTTGAGGCTCATTTTTGGCGATTCTTACTTCTGCTTCACAAACCCGTTATTCCAGCTCAATGCTTTGAAATATGGAGCTGCTGGTGGGACAGAAGATACTTGTGGGACGTTTACTGCATTGCAGAAGAGGTATGAGAAGAGAACAATTAATTTTAAACAGTTTTACTAGTAAGAAACAACATTTGACCTGGAACATAGTTTCAAATGTCATTTTTCAGTTTCATAAAACAGAGAAGTGGGCTGGAATGAAGGAGGGGGGTGTGAACATGACTATCACCAGAGGCTGAGATACGGAAGCCTTTTGGAAATCATTTTATTCCTTCCAATTCTTATTGTGTTTATTTTTAGGAGTGCTTTTCTATTGATGTGGAGACATACTGTGATTCAATTCATTTTAGAGACACAATGTTTCTTTTTAAATGCTTTTAAAGTGAAAAATGTAGCAATATAAGATATATTAAATAAATGTGAGCTGAGGAAGGAATAAGTAAGGTAGAAATGCATAAGTGGCATGATTAAAGTTTAGAGATCACTACTCTGGCAAAATAGGCCTTTTCTAATATCCCTGGACTCATACTTGTCATCTCCATGTACCAGCTTCTCTTATGTCCTGAGAATGACACCAATTAATGCTTCTGCACCCAATTATAATAGAAGAGCTTCCCCTATACCACCAAGCAGTTACTAGACACAATCTGGGTTTCCTACACTTTGACTTAAATCTGACACTATCTACTGGGAGACAGCATCAGATGCCATAAGTAAAGGTCTTTGACCCACAAGACTGCTCCCCGCCACTTCTTCACATACCAGTCTCAAATACAGGTTGTCACCTGAGCTGTCAGGCACAAATCAGAAGTTCCCACAACCGTTCCTTGGGTTCGATTAATTTGCTAGAGTGGCTCACAGAACTGAGCAATATTTTACTTACGAGATTGCCAGTTTATTATAACAGGATATAACTCAGAAATAGTCAGGTTGGAGCAATGCATAAAGCAAAGTATGGAGGAAAGAGAAGGAGCTTTGCTGCCCTCTATGAGGGCATCACTCTCCCACTGTTTACATCTCCACATATTCACCAACCTGGAAGCTTTCTGAACTCCATTCTTTTGGGCTTTATGGGTATTTCATTACACAGGCATGGCTGATTAAATCATTGACCATTGGTTGGAGCGCCTGGGTGGCTCAGTTATTATGCATCTGCCTTCGGCTCAGGTCATGATCACAGGGTCCTGGGATCAAGCCCAGCACTGGATTCCCTGTTCAGCAGGAAGCCTGCTTCTTCCTCTCCCACTCCCACTCCCTGGCTTGTGTTCCCTCCCTTGCCATCTCTCTCTGTCAAATAAATAACAAAAAATAAAAAAAAAAATCACTGGACATTGGCAATTGACAAAGGGGTAGAGAAGATTAGAACTGAAAGTTACTACCCTCTAATGACAAAGTCGATCACCTGGCAACCTGTCCCTAATCTTAGGTGCTTCCTGAAAGTCACCTCATTAATGTAACAAAACATACGTTTATCACTCTCATGATTTAGGAAGTTCCAATCATTTTAGGAGCTCTGTGCCAGAAATGGGAAGAGGAACAAATATGTATTTCTAATTACAGGTCACAATATTACCTACCTCTTATTATTTTTCTTTAAAGGAAAACTGAGCAACAAGAGTTTAAAAAATACAAGCCCACGGGGCACGTAGGTGGCTGAGTGGGTTGATCTTCCGCTTTTGGCTCTGGTCATGATCCCAGGGTCCTGGGATGGAGGCATGAGTCGTGGTCCCTGCTCCTTAGGAAGCCTGTTTCTCCTTCTTCCTCTTCCTGTTGCTCCCTCTGCTTGGGCTCTCTCTCTCAAGCCCTCTCTCTCTCTCTGTCAAATAAATAAATAAATAAAATTAAAAATAAGATAAAATAAAAACTACAAGCCCACACACATTTTTACTATCTTGATAAAACAATATTAATTTTCAGCCCCATTTCATATAGCTCCGTGTATCTGATTCTGACTGGTGTGGTATTCAGAGATCTCTCTGTCTTGTCAGACCTATGAGGTTGTAACTTATGGGTCCGTATTATCACCTTGTTCCTCTCTGTCTGCTCAGTGCTTTCTGTGGTTCTGAATACATGGATATCTTACCATTTAATATTCCCCATATGAATTAGTAATATATGAAACAAACAGCCCCTGTTTTGCACCTGTGTTAATTTTTCTTTCTTTCTTTTTTTTTTTTTTTTCCTGAGGCTTGTCCTTTTAAGCCTATCGCTTAAAAAAAAAAAAAAAAATCACCACGCACTTTTGGTCTTTTATGTCTGGGATTTGATTGCAGATTGAGATATCATTAGCCTGAGTGGTAAAAGAAAACTTGAATTTTATGCCACATGTTTTTCCCCTGGGCATTTAAATAATGCTTGATTGTGTGGAAGCTTCATTGTTGAGCACTGCTAGAGAATCACCGAACTGTCAGTTCATGATTGTAAGAAAAGAATTCACAGACATGTTAAAAAAAAAAAAAAAAAAAAGGCTGAGAAATAACATGGTGATTCCGCAGAAGAAGATAGAAGGGCAGGGGCACCCACCAAAGATGGAAGTCCTTTTGAGTGATTGATCATGTATTTTATTCTGTATTTGGGCTTGAATTATTTTGTGATAAAATAAAATAAAAATAAATTAGACTCTGTGGCAGGTCAATGTAAAAATAGTTTTAATCTTGGGATGGTAGTCATGGAACACATCTTTTGGGCGGTCATGAACATCTATGTGCCTTTGTTTCCTCATTTACCTGGGAGAGAAATAGCAGAGTGTCAGGGCTCTTACAATATGTGTAAAACACCTAACATAGAGGGATGGCACAACAAATGATGAATTAAGTGGCTATAAACTTTACTTATTTACAGATAAGCATATGAATTCTGTCTCTGTGTCATCAAAATGTCACACTGACATTTTACTATTGTCTGGATGACTAAGCTGTATAAGTAACTTCAGTTTTCTATGTTAGAGTGTCTTTGTGGTCAAGAATCAGCTGTGGTATGAAAAAATATATGGTTAGGTCTTAACTAATTAGGACACCTATTTATTAGGTAGAAATGAATGTGATGCCTGATCTCTGAATTTGTTTCTTCAACTTTAAATTCAGACAATGATGATTATTTCCTGGGCTTGTTTAGGCTGATATTTCTCAAAAGCCCATCTTAGAACCAACAGCAGCAACACCTGGGAACCTATTAAAAGTACACATTTTCAGGTCCTCTCTTGGATCAAATCAGTCAGAAACTCTTGTTCAGATTCCCAGTGATATCTGTACAGACAAGGAACCAAATCCTTCAAGTACTTTTGATGCACATGAAAATTTTTGCATCTGATTGGGAAAAAATGCACCGCTAGTCGTAACTTGTCTGATTGGGAAGAAATGCACCGCAACACACCATTATATAGTACATTCCCACCTTGTAAAGGCAATGGATATAAGTGACATCAAGAGCATAGATATTAGCAAAATGTGAAATAATTAGTAAATGATGCTTTGGAATATTTGTTACCTTTTTATTTAATATCTTGTTTAATTTTGAATATATATTACTTAAATTGTAATAATAGCTATTTTAACAATCAGTTTGCAAAATTCCTGAAAATTGGACAATCAGTTCTCCCATGCCTATAGGAACCAGCCTGAATGTACCAGTTGGGTGGTTATATCTTCCTCTCTTTATCTTCTTAGTTTTTCTCCATGACTTGTAGAACACCAAGCATACACATCTACCAGAGAGGAGTTTTTGACACTCTGAAAATCTACTGAAACAATCTGCCATTCCAAATGGATTTGCAGAAGACACTTTAAAAATACAACTTAAGCATAATAATGTGTCATATCAGTAAATGGAGCCAAGCCATGAGCATTCAGTTTTTAATGATTTTTCTATCCAAAATAATAGAGTTTTGCCATAACATACACAAGAAGCCATCTCCATCATTATGTTTTGGAATATGTTCTACCTCCTTGGTGATAATAAAGGTCAGTCTAATCTTAAAAAAGATGTATCCACATTCCATGCAGAGTACTTGCTAGTACATTAAGAAAAGACAACTGACAGAATGGGAGAAGTTATTTGCAAACGACATATCAGATAAAGGACTAGTTTCCAGAATCTATAAAGAACTTAGCAAACTCAACACCCAAAGAACAAATAATCCAATCAAGAAATGGGCAGAGGGACATGAACAGACATTTCTGCAAAGAAGACATCCAGATGGCCAACAGACACATGAAAAAGTGCTCCACATCACTCGGCATCAGGGAAATACAAATCAAAACCACAATGAGATATCACCTCACACCAGTCAGAATGGCTAAAATCAACAAGTCAGGAAATGACAGATGCTGGCGAGGATGCAGAGAAAGGGGAACCCTCCTACACTGTTGGTGGGAATGCAAGCTGGTGCAACCTCTCTGGAAAACAGCATGGAGGTTCCTCAAAATGTTGAAAATAGAACTGCCCTATGACCCAGCAATTGCACTATTGGGTATTTACCCTAAAGATACAAACGTGGTAATCCAAAGGGGCACGTGTACCCGAATGTTTATAGCAGCAATGTCCACAATAGCCAAACTATGGAAAAAACCTAGATGTCCATCAACAGATGAATGGATCAAGAAGATGTGGTATATATACACAATGGAATACTATGCAGCCATCAAAAGAAATGAAATCTTGCCATTTGCGACAACATGGATGGAACTAGAGCGTATCATGCTTAGCGAAATAAGTCAAGCAGAGAAAGACAACTATCATATGATCTCCCTGATATGAGGAAGTGGTGATGCAACATGGGGGCTTAAGTGGGTACGAGAAGAATAAATGAAAGAATCTGGGATTGGGAGGGAGACAAACCATAAGTGACTCTTAATCTCACAAAACAAACTGAGGGTTGCTGGGAGGAAGGGGTTTGGGAGAAGGGGGTGGGATTATGGACATTGGGGAGGGTATGTGCTTTGGTGAGTGCTGTGAAGTGTGTAAACCTGGTGATTCACAGACCTGGGGATAAAAATATATGTTGGGGATAAAAATATATGTTTATAAAATGCAAAAAAAAAAAAAAAAGACAGACACAGGACAAGCCCATATAAACACAGCATGTTCAAAGATCTGTGGTTAAAATAGATATCAGATGCAAAGTTGAAAAGCTATCCCAGGTTCCTCTGGGAAATATCTTTATTACATGTAGAGTCCAGAGAATCCGGGGGACAGAAAGGCCACTAACCAATGGGCAGGATTTCTATCTCCATCTCAACCTGAAACTTCTGTTCTGTTCCTTTCAATGCAAGTTTGTCTGTTGCTAGAAATAGTGAACTGAAAAACCAGTGAAGGCCACCATCAGAGAGGTATTTGGGCAGGCTCTGTAGAACCATCCAACTGAAGTTCCTGAGCATTTATTTCTCTTTATGAAGTTCTAAAACATACATAAGAAAATTTTTAAAAACCACTCTTCATTATTAGCTAGTGATTTTGTTCTAAATGTTTGAAAAGAGCTCAGGAGGACTACATGGAGTTTTCCATTCCCTTTCTCCAAAGCAAGTTCAAGTAGCCTCAAACCAAGCACCATCCTTCCCTGCCATGAGAATAATTAGAATCTCTACTTCAGAGGGTTGCCATGAAGATTAAATGAGAAGATACAAGTGAAGCATTTAGCCTGAATGCCTAATGGCTGCCATACAGTGATTGTTCAGTAGTGTTAGTTATTTTTAGAGGAAGAGCTTGTTTGCTTCAATATCCATACCACAGCTGGCCCAGGAATCCAGACCCTCATAGGCTAATGCAATAACCCCAAGTGTGGTCACATGGGAGAGGAGCACCCCTTCAAAAGAGGTATGAAGAAAAAATTCTTCCTCTCTTTTTAGAAGATTTTATTTATTTATTCATTTGAAAGAAAGAGAGAATGAGCTGGGGGAGGACCTAAGGGGGAGGGAGAATCAGACTCCCTGCTGAGCAGAGAGCCCAACACGGGGCTCAATCCCAGGACCCCAAGATCATGACCCGAGCCAAAGGTGGAAGTTTAACCCACTGAGCCACCCAGTGGGCCTGAAGAAAAAATTCTTGAATTAGGAACAATTCTACTTCTTTACCACTCATTGAGTGGATAAAAAGAGCTAGAAGAAGAAAAATATAGAGAGTGAGCTGGCTATTCTACATTATGAGTCTCATGGATCAAGAAAGATGGTGGACCCCACCACCTTAAACTCATATTTTACTTCTTTAAAAGTTTCAGCCATAGAAAGTCCAGAAAACCCAGTCTCTGTATTCAATTATAGTCATTAAGAGTCTTACTTCTCCTCTTGGGTATAGCATAAGAGGGGCTAGAAGAAGGGGAGCTGACATGACAGGAAGTCAGGGGCATAAAAAATCCTTTAGCTTCCCTGAAAGGCCATCACCTTGACTGGTGATGCGCTCTTAAAGAGCTTAAAAGGAGAGGCAGTTACTAACATCAGAAGTAAAGCCAATGACTGGGCATCCTTATGGTGGAACACTAGAATGGACAGAAGGGATGTCCGCTATTAGGGGGAAGTTGTTATTAAAAGTTAAAGTGACACCGTTATGCTGCATGCTTAAAGGCATTCTAACTCTCCACTGTTTGTGGCTGACTGGCTTCTTACTCTTTTTTGCTTTCTTCTGTCTTTACACCAAACCCACATTTAGTGAGCCATGAGCTGAAGCTTTTGTTCACAGGTGGAATTCCTACTTGTTTGGGGAAGGCTTAATTCTGCTTCTAAGGCCTTTCAACTGATTGAAGCCCTCCTACCTGGATTACCTGGGATAACCTTCCTTACTTAAAATTCAGTGGTTATTGAATTCAACCACACCTATAAACTATTTTCCTAGATTAGTGTTTGATTGAATAACCAGGTCTGTAGTCAAGTTGATGCATAAAACTGACCATCACACCAACCTAATGGATTTAGGTTTCCTAGTTGCTCTGATACTATCATAGTCAAACTCTATAGTATCATGACAAGTATCTTCTGGACACGGACAGCACTGCCCTCTTGAGCTTCTATGAAAGCTGCACACCAGCCATAGTTGAACTCCTATCCATGTGTGTATGTGTGTGTGCTGTTTGCGCCTCCTTTTCTTTATACAAACAGCTTACTCACATTGTTTATTTCCAGGTTTTGCTCCTAGATCTAAACGTCACTTCTCTCACAATATCTTCATGAGTCCCTCCGGCACTTGGAGAGCATTCTGTGCTAATTCATAGGATAGTGTAAACCATATTCTATTTAGAGACTTGTTTCCTTATTTGTCCCACAATCAGCAATAGACTTCTAGGGCTGGGTACCAGGTCCTACCTGTCTGTGTATTTCTAGTGTCTGACCCAGTACCTCACATATAGTGAACATTTGTTCACTGAAGAAGCAAATGAATCACAAAAATTAACATCTAGAATCAAAGCACAAAGGCTATACTAGATGATTACATTTATCAGTTTCTAGGTAACTTCCCCAAAATAGTAACAAATCTTGAGCATATTCACGGCAGGAGAAACAATTCTGATCAATTATAAGGAGAGTTCTAAAAACCATTTTCTCATATATCTGAGGTTCCCAGTCTTGCGCTTCCTTTGAAGGCAATGAATAGTAGATACATAAATATTAGCACTATTGCAATTAGGACAATGTTTGGAAATCATTGTCAAAACTCACACATGCTACTGTTCCCTGGCAAAATGAATTGACAATTTTACATATCAGAACTATTTATAATATAGACAGAATATATATTCTGATGTTACTGTGAGGTAATACTAATATTAGAAGAGAAAAATTAGGTATTTATTTTAAACATTTGGGAAAATTTTAATTTAAAGATCCCCCAAACAAATTTAATAAAATCTTATTTTGACATAGTTTAATAAAATTTTATTGACTGTCTATCATGTACCACACACTGTTAAGGTTTTGGGACTAAAAAGACATAGATTGTACTTTTTTATGGACCACACTCTATTAACTTCCTTATTCTCCTCTTGAATTTTCAAAAATTGAATTCAAATGCTTTTATTTTTTTCTTTCCTAGAAGTGGTAAGATAAGAAGTGTTGTACTTAGGATGTGCCTGGGTGGATCAGTAGGTTAAGCCGACTCTTGGTTTCAGCTTAGGTCATGATCTCCTATTTGTGAGATGGAGCTCTGTGTCCAGTTCACACCAAGCATGGAGCCTGATTAGGATTCTTTCTCTCCTCTCTGCTCCTTCCCGCAAATGCCTACCTCTGTCCTGCACATGCTCTAGCTCTCTCTCTCTCTCTCTCAAAAAAAAAAGGGTTGTGTTTGAGAGGAGAAGGGAGTTGGGGTAAATTGGAAGGGGAGGTGAATCATGAGAGACTATGGACTCTGAAAAACAATCTGAGGGGTTTGAAGTGGCAGGGGGGGGAGGTTGGGGTACCAGGTGGTGGGTATTATAGAGGGCACGGATTGCATGGAGCACTGGGTGTGGTGAAAAAATAATGAATACTGTTTTTCTGAAAATAAATATTTTGAAAAAATTTTTTAAAAATCATAAAAAAATAGAATTCAAGATAAAAAAAGGTTGTATTTAGGGATTCATTTTTTTAATCAAAGAAATAAAAACTGTTTTTCCTTTAGAATAGCCTATGTGATGATGTGCTACTTCACTTTATTTTGTAAAATGCTGCCCTTTTGAACATAACCTATAAAACACCTCCTTATCACAGGTATCAAAAGAACTATAAAACAGATATAATTAATGGCCCAACTCATCCCTCTATTCATTGGTAAAAAGAAAAGAAAAGGAAAGGAAAGAAAAGAAAAGGAAAGAAAGCCACCTTTAATTTAAAGCTGTCCATTCACATTTAGTATCTCTGGCTGCATGTCCTTAAGAGAAGGGTGAAGTTAGTAATGGAACCAAGAAAGCTCATGGAATTTATGAAATCTCCTTCTACACAATGACTTGCTCTAAAATCTCTGAAATTTTACAATACTCTTGGTAACTTCTCTCTGCCCAAGCTATACCAGCAGAAAATGACTGATTGACTGATTGATAGATTATCTTCCATGGTTCCTGCAAGAAAAATGTAGAAGAATTCGAAGTTAATAAAATGAGGGTTGAGTCTTGGGTCAAATATCTGTCTCTGTTGTCTACTGTGATCTGAGCCTTTAGATTTATTTTGTCTCAGATTTTTGTTCTATAAACTGAATTTATCTATGATACAAAGTTATAGAGTTTAATTATTGAATAAATGAATGTAAAGTACGGTGTGCATAGTAAATACTCATTATATTGTAAATGTTTTATTTACCAAGTATTCAGGAAAGAGTCCAGTAAGCAGCTGTTAAAAAGAGAAGCGAAAAAGTAAAACAAAAAACAAAACAACAAAAAACCCTTTTTGAGTAGCTAATAGGTACTCAACAATGCATTGTATGATTTACCCATATTTTATTTAACCTTTATAAAAACACAATAAGTATACATAATTATTCTAAGTTCACAAAAGAGGAAACTGAGATACAGATTAAGTGACTTTCTGAAGGTGATAGATAAGTGAAGTCAAGATTCAAATTCAGATTTATTTCCCTTTGACTCTTATGTTACTTTTTCTGTAAGTTTTCACATTCCACTGGGAAAAAAAAAAACTAAAATTTCTCCTGTCTGTCTTCATCAATTCAGTATCTCTTCAGCCATGCCTAATTAACTTTTTCTCTTCTTTTCTGACTTTTTAATAATGTCCATAATTAAAAAAAAATTCTAGGAGTTATATTTCTTTCTTTTATAAGAATCTGTTTCTATGTCCTCTTGCTTTGTGTTTGCTATTATTGTATCTTTCTGAACAGTTTTACAAATATTTACAGAGATTCTTTTGAGTTCCTCACTGAGTTTCTCTGTTCATTTGTCTTCTATGCTGGGTCTCTAACCAATGTTTCTTGGTGTTGGACTTGCACAAATTTTTGTGATATTTGTCTTTCACCTTAGTTTATATGAAAATTATCCTCTGAAAATGACACATCCTTTGAGCAGTGGAGATCTTCTGATGGGTACAGTTTTCATAGTCCTGTCTGGATGTGTGAAGTCATTAGATACAATGTATTACACTTACTTCCTTGGTTTTCTGTCCCACATGAGTTTGTAAATGTAGTCAGTACCTATGTTGTGTCACACGTCGTTCCTATGCATGGTCTGTGTGCCAAAGATTTGCACCAGTTAGTAGAAATTCTCCAGTTATCATTTGTGGGCAAGTCAACTTTTTTTCCAGGTTACATTTCAATGAAAGAAGCTTCATCCTGGATCTTCGATACCAAACCCCATTTCATTGCAGGCATCAACACCTCTGTTCTTAGATTAATATCTGGCATGAGGGACTCAGTGGCCACCACAGAATTTCAATTCTTACTTATTTTGAAGACTGTGAGTTTTTTTTTTCTTCTCTATTTGACATTTAGATATCTTGCTTTTTTGTTTTGAACTCAGCTATGTACTTTGATTCTCTACATTTTACTGAGCATTTCTTTATGTAGAGAGTGGATGAGGTGACCCTCACGTTTCTAGGCCATTATCTTATAGAAGTTCTTCTCCATGTTTATATGCAGGATGAACATACAATTTATCACCCAAATTTTTTACTGAGGCTGAGCACTGTTAATAATTATTCTAGGACAATAATTGGATAGAGTAAATGATCACCTTATTTTATGGAAATTATTTTATCAGAAACTCTAACAGAATAGGGTTCAGAGGAAGTCTTAATTGGTCTATTCACCGAAGTTGCAGGAAATCTTAGAAACTGTGAAACTTGAACAACAGGGTTCCTTTGAGTGCATTTAAGGATAGAGGACTGCCTGGTAGTTTACCAGCGTTCATATGCAGTCTGTACTCCCTGATAACCGTATGCTATATATAGAAGCTTCTGTTCATTAAACTCCTTAATACAAATCCATGCTAGGGTAATGCAGAAGCGTCGCCTGTGGGGTAAGATGAAAACTATTTGCTTCAATGTAGTCACTACTCCCCAGTTTACCATCCAGCAAATAAAGTGTGAACAGCATTAAAAAAAAAAAAAATGGATCCTTTATCACAGCTACACGCTTCTTGGATGCTACCAGCTCATATTTAAGTTCTAGGGAAATAAAAAAGGCACACTGGTGCTCTGAATTGATTGTTCTAACTAATAATTTTCCCTTTCCTTAGGAGAAATACATATAAAAATATTTCAAAAACCCCATCTGCTGATAAAATGGTATCTATCTGTCTATCTATCTGTCTATCTTATTATACATGCTCAACCTCATTTCACAAAAGATTCTGAGGTGAAATTACATGGACCAGGTGTCCAGCAGAACTAAAGTGGGGAAAACATTAGATGATACTATTACTACAGGGAATTTTGGAGTTGGTGAGACCTCAGAGATTATATCATTTTCTCTGACCTTAATTAGGCCACCTGACTATTCATCATCATTTGAGACTATAGAGAAAATTCTTGCCTTCTTGTAATCAGCAGAACATTTTTATGTATTCCTATTACTGCAGCTGTGCTTGTAGGTCATTTTCAGCAGCTCAGGCTACTAATAACTATCAGTAATTACGGTGCTATTGTCTGTAGAAGATGCAACAGTTTCCAACACTTGTAAATGTGATTTTATACTCTTGTACAGAATGGAACACATTTTGGTTCTGGAGGAGGGCTCATTCTGAGATTCAGTCAAAAATAGGGCTGTACACTAGCTTCTTTGACAGCTCTGTAACTTAGGCATGTACTCTCCTCTCCCTAGGATGCATGCATTTCCTCTTTTCCCCCTTTTACCACCCATGGTTCTATTTGTATGGTATGTGCCTATTTACCTGTGGCCCAGTAATTCTACATTGTGGAATACATTTCCAAGCAATCATCCCAAATGCGAAAAATATATTTGAACAAAAATGTTCCACCCTAAATAATTTAAAATAGACAAATTTTTGGAAATCAACAAATTATGGGGGGATTTTATATAAAATATACTACCACATGTCATATGAAATGTAGAAAACAAAACCAAGGAAAAAAAAAACAGTTTACTGTACCATTAGAAAGACTTCACATGTAGTGTGTAAACCTGGTATCCACATACCTGTACCCCGGGGGATAAAAATATATGTTTATAAAAAATAAAAAATTAAAAGAAAAAAGACATTGAAACAGCAACAACAACAACAAATATATATATATATATATATATATATATATATATATATAATATGTTTATAAAAAATAAAAAATTAAAAAAAAAAGAAAGGCTTCACATGATTTTCATTTTCCAGGTTGCTTTTTGGCATTTTGTATGACATATAGGAATTGCTCCTTGATTTAAAAAACTGAAAAATATGACAAACTATAAAAAGTGATAAACTATAAAACTAACAAAATGAAAACATTCTTATGGCCTCGTTTTATTTTAAAATATTTCATATACAACATGAATTTTGCTATTCAAAAAATGAAATCTGTTTACATTGAAAACATAGGGTGAACTACATCAAACTGTTAAAGATTATGTTTTCTTACTCCTCTTACATTTCTATATTTTCCAATTTTGTACTAAGCTTTGCTTACCTCTATGATTTGCAAAGTGCACAAAATGTACTCTCAAAATACTCAGCTCAAGGTCTTCCTTCCTCATGAAGTCTTTCTCTGAAAGCTATTACATGGTTCTTTCCACTCTGGTTCTGTATCACTTAAGCATTGATCTTTACATCATTAGTCATAATGTATTTTGATGATTTGTAATCATAATTGTATGCTGTAAGACTCAATTTGTCATTAAGTCTTAAATCTTTAGCATCTAGTATATCATCTGGTGTAGCAGACATTTCAGTATAAAATAGGAGAATGAATGTATGATTGAATGAATGTTGAATAAAATATAAACAAAAATTCTAGTTGCCCAGCCCTTATATTCTCCAATGATTAACCTCATGTAAAGGTCTTATACAAATATCTTTTCTTTATCTTATTCCTTATTTACTCACAGGGTTAGGGTTAAGGAATAACAATGAAAAATAAAGAATTTATAGCTCAAAAGGTATACCTACCCTGGCTCCTGAAGTTAGTGCTTAACCAAAAGTTATTATATTTAAAATATGTTGAAATATTTTTAAAGTAAATAAATATTGCAAATTTTTTAATTTCTACATGAACACCACTAAATTATCTTGGAAGATATAATTTTTAATGCCTTAGATAAAAGTGACTAACTTCAGGAAAGTAGTATTTTCAGATATTTTTCTGCAGAAAAAAATTAAAAATTAGGCAAGTTTTTGATACTTAGTCAATTATTCTAAAATAGTTCAAATTTATCTTTAAGAAGACTAAATTTGCCTTCCTAATTTGAGGAAAACAATCTTTTTCTAGGTATATATAACTCATATTAAAGGTCTATTATAGTCATCATTTTTAATTAAAAATTATTTCTGTGACTATAATTTATAGGATGACTCCTCTTCATTGACTTGTTTCTTTCTTTTTATTTTTAAAGATCTACTTATTTATTTGAGAGAGATGGGGACAGGATTGAGAGAGAAAGAAAGGGAGAGAGAATCTCCAGCAGACTTTCTGCTGAGTGTGGAGCCCTATATCCCCATGAAATAAAGAGTCTGTCACTTAACTGACTAAACCACCCAGGCACCCCTCATTGTCTTGTTTCTGTTTTTGCTGCCATTTTCACATTTGAAAACATGCTGCCAGCTTAAACTTGGTAAGTAGTCCTAATCTAATTGATGTATCTACTTGTCCTACTTCCTCTTGCTTTTTTAAGAATTACAGGGGAATGGAGTCAAAGCCCATGAATTAAGTAAAACATAGAGTGAACTACATCAAACCTACATGACCTGTGGGCTTCCAGATCTTTCTTACTTTCCCCTTAACTCAGACAAATTAAACCTGAAGCTACCCCTTGGTGATGGCAACCACCCTCACAAAGTCTCCCACTGGCCCAGACCATCTAGAGTGTTTGAGCTAAACTTGACTAATATCTAGCAGATGGATCATGGAGTGACCTCTAGAATGACCTACAATAACTTTTACCTCATTATAATACTAACATCTCCACCCAGGGAGGAGCCTCAACCTAATTTACATAACATACAATGTATGCATAGGTATATACATTATTTCTGTGCCTTCCTTAAGGCATATGTATGATCTTCTGCCTGCCTCTACATATGATAAATGTTCATCCTAACCTCAATAAAAGAAATATATTCACCCTTTTCTGGGAATCATGGCTTCTGAAGCCCCTCCACTTTTATTTGCTGCAAATAAAAGTTTCTTTGTGCGACAACAACAAAAACAAACAAAACAACAACATAAAAACCCAAAAAACCAAAAACATCATGGATGTTGGATATTGGACAACAGAGAGGCTATAACAAATCATTCTACTCTCTGTGCAGAATCCAGTAAGGTTTAAGTACCTCCTTTCAGCGCAAGTGTATACATCAGTTATAGGGAGCCTTTTTTAGAAGAGGCCATCAGAAATGGAAAATGAAGAAAAATCTGGACTGTCACAGTTCAAAGTCTTGAAAATATTTGAAAAAGTAACTGAGACTCTCCCAGGGCCACTACCTAAGTTGGGTTCTGGCATCTGAAATATCATTTATTTCAGGGTACAGGATTGTGGAGAGAGGTTATTCAAGATTTTTAGTAAAAATAGTTTATATTTCTTAGTTAGCTAACAACAGGAACTAATTACTAAAAAAAAAAGGAAAAAAAGCCCAATTATCAGTTCACTGGTATCTTTTAATAACTGTTGACACCAAGAGTCATGCTATTGGGGTCTATTAATAACAGTATTTAAAGTGGAATATAACTAATTGTGTGAATTTTTAGACTGCTTTTAAAAACACTAAAATACCACCATAACACTCAGGAGGATTACAGAAAAGGAGAAATCAGTGTGAAATATGCCTCCAAAAATATTTGACTTCATTTGAAAAACGGACGGTATTTATACAGAGGTAAAGTACCCCCTAACACCAGTTGTTATCCATAAACACACAGATGTTTTCTAAAAATGATAACTTGACTTCTCCTTATAACTCTTCTTCACAGTTTTAAACCGAGTAATGCAATTACGACTATAAACTCTAGATTTATTTGAACATGTAATGACAGAGAATAAATCAGCGTAATTGCAAATACTACTGCAGGCCAGTGAGAAGATCTGAGACCTAAAGTCATCTGATGTTAGCCTGAGACTGGTTACTAAGAATATTAAGACATGTTCTTGTTGTCATAATATTTATTACTTTTCTCCTTCTCTAGAAGATTGATGAAATTTACTGTGACTGTGGGAATATGATTAACCTATATGAAGAGATCATGATCACATAAGAAACTTGATATCATAATATCAAAGTCTTCATAAAAAACACCATATTTAAATCAATTTTGAGATGGAAATATTAAATCCCTTCATCTTTTATAATTGTTAATTTGAAAATGACATTTCTTATAAGACAAAGTTATTTGGACACTTATAATGAAAATATGCCAAAGATATATCCTGCCTTTCTGAATAATTTAAAATGAATAAATATGTAATCTCAAGGCAAATATGATGTTTTGTTTGGCAAAGGGAGAATAAAATTCATTTTTAAGACAAACAGAACTTACATTTTTTTTTTTTAATCTTAGCATATTGTGTCGATGTTTTTGTGGGGGAACTTCTTTAATGAATAGGAATAAATACTTCACACTTAATGCAGTAGAGTTTTTTCCTCTGTGCTCTTCTAGACTTTGGTGTTCCTTATTATACCGTTGTTTTTTAAGGAATATAGCATGATGATTTGATTTACATATATTATGAAATGATTACCATAATAGGTTCAGCTAACATCTTCTCATATAGATAGAACAAAGAGAGAAAAAAGGAAAAAAATATCTCCTTGGAATGAGAACTCTAAGGATTAACTCCTGTAACAATCTTCATGTATGTTTTATATCAGTGATAGTTATAGTCATCATGTTGTACAGTACATCTCTAGAGCTTATCTTATAACTGGAAGTTTGTACATTTTGATTACCTTTCTCTGACCTCCCTTCTTCCACCTTTCGCTTTTGGTAACCAAAATATCAAATCTCATTTTCTAGTGGTTTTATTCTATTATTATTACTTTTATATTGCACATATAAGTGAGGTCATACAGTATTTGTCTTTCTCTGACTTATTTCACATGGCATAATGCCTTCAAGGTCCACACATATTTTGTAAATGGTAGGATTTCCTTGTTTTTTTTTTGGCTGAATAATATTTCATTGTACATATACCAAAGTTCTTTATTCATTTACCTCTTGATGGACCCTTATGTTGTTTTCATGCTTTGGTTATCATAAATAATACTTCAATGAACATAGGTGTGTGGGTATCTTTCCTAGTTAGTGTTTTCATTTCCTTTAGATATATTACCAGATGTGGAATTCCTGGACCATATGGTAGTTCTATTTTTAATGTTTTGAGAATCCTCCATATTGTTTTCTATAGTGGCTGTACTATTTTATATTGCCACCAACAGTATATACAAGGGTTTCCTTTTCTCTACATTCATGCCAGCATTTGTTATCTCTTGTCTCTTTGGTGATGTCCATTCTAAAAGGCATGAGATAACGTCTCATTGTGGTTTTAATTTGTATTTCTGTGATGACTAGTGATGTTGAGTATATTTTCATGTGCTTCTTATCCTTTCATGTATCTTTTTTGGAGAAATGTCTATTCAGGTCCCTTGACTATTTTTTATTTTATTTTATTTTATATATCTATTTTTGTTATTGAGTTGTATGAGTTCTTTATATATTTTGAATATTAGTCCCTTATCAGATATATGGTTTGCAAATATTTTTCCCCATTCTGTTGTCTTTTGCTTTTTTAATCATTTCTTTTTCTGTGTAGAATCTATAGTTTGATGTAGTCCATTGTTTATTTTTTATTTTGTTTGGCTTTACATGTTATATCTAAAAATTCATTGTCAGAGGACTTTATTTCTGTTTCATTTTAGAAAGTTTCTTCTAGGAACTTCATGGTTTCAAGTTTTACATTTAAACTTTTAATCCATTTCTGGTTGATTTTTGTGAGTGGTGTAAGATATGGGCTCAGTTTAATATTTTTAGATGTAAATATTCAATTATCCCATGAGCATTTATTGAAGAGATTATGCTTTCTCCATTGAGTATTCTTGGCTCCCTTGTTAATTTTTAGTTGACTGTATATGCTTGCATTTATTTCTGGGCTCTTGATCTTGTTCTATTGATCTATTTGTCTGCTTATATGCTCGCACCTTACTGTTTTGATGACTAGAACTTTATAGAATAGCTTGAAATCAGGAACTGTGATGCCTTCTGCTTTGTTCTCCTTTCCCAGGAATTCTCTGGCCATTTGAGGTCCTTTGTGGTTCCACATAGATCTTAGGATTCTTTTTTCTACTTCTGTAGAAAAATGGCTGGCATCTTGATAGGTATTGCATTGAAAATATAGATGGCTTTTAGTAGTGCTGACATTTTAATGATATTAAATCTTCCAATACATAAACACACTATAGCTTTCCATCTATTTGTGTCTTCAATTTCTTTCATCAGTGTCTCATAGTTTCCATAGTAGAGATCTTTCACTTCCTTAGGTAAATTTATTCCTAAATATTTTATTGTTTTTGATATTATTATAGATGAGATCTGTTTCTCTATTTCTCCCAGAAAATTCATTGTGAGTGTATAGAAACACTTGATTTTGTATGTTAATTTTGTATCCTGCAACTTTACTGGATTGACAGATTAGATCTAATAGCTTTTTGGTTGAGTTTTTAAGATTTTCTAAACATAAAATCATGTCAACTGCATGCCAACAATTTTACTTCTTCCTTTCCAATTCTGATATCTTCTATTTATTTTTCTTGTCTGATTTCTCTAGCTAAGACTTCAAGTACTATTTTGAAAAGGAGGGTTGAAAGTGAGCACCCTTGTCTTGTTTCTGATCTGAGAGGAAGTATTTTTAACTTTTCACCATTAAGTATGATTTTAGTTAAAGGCTTATCATATATGGCCTTTATTATGTTGAGATATATTCCTTTTATGACTAATTTGTTGAGATTTTATCATGAATGGATGTTGAATTTTGTCAGATGCTTTTTCTGTATCTCCTGAGATGATCATCTTGATGTCTTATCCTCCAGATTGTTGATGGTTTCTTATGCACCGTGAGTCTAATTTTGAAACTATTAAATTCTTCGGTTTATTTACCATACTCTTCAGCTCGAGAATTTGTTTGCTTTTTTTTTTTAAGATTTTTTTATTTTATTTATTTGACAGAGAGACATCACAAGTAGGCAGAGAGGCAGGCAGAGAGAGAGAGAAGAGGAAGCAGACTCCCTGCTGAGCAGAGAGCCCGATGCCGGACTTGATCCCAGGACCCTGAGATCATGACCTGAGCCGAAGGCAGCGGCTTAACCCACTGAGCCACCCAGGTGCCCCAAGAATTTGTTTGCTTTTTGATGGTTGTTATTTCCCTGTCAAACTTCTCATTTTGTTCATGAATTATTTTCCCAATTTTTTAGTTGTTTTTCTATATTTTCTTGTAGTTCACTAAACTTCCTGAAAAGGATTATTCTAAAATCTTTGTTTAAATGATTATAGAGCTCCATTTTTTAAGCTCAATTATGGGAGCTTTGTTAATTCTCTTTCATGGTGTCATGTTTATCTGACATTTTGTGATCCTTGATTTTTTACATTGGTATCTGTGCATTTGAGTATTTGGGCTCTGTTTCCAACTTTAAGGGCTTGCTTTGGTAGAAACAATTTTTCATCAGTCAGCTCAGTTTGGGTTTCTGGGTATGTCTACCTGTAATGTCCTTGGGCAAAGTTGGGACTGCTAATATGGTCTGTTTTGAGCAAGGTTACTGTTTGAGCTCTGAGCATGAGAAAAGGGGGTTTGCCACAGTCTGAGAAGAGTTGGCTAGAACTGATGGATTGGTTTCCTACCCAAATAAATATACATTTTATATTTATATATGTAAGGCTGTAGAATGGGCTCTGTAGTTGTCTGGATTCTCTAGTTGGGAGAATGGTTGGGACTAAATGGTCAGGACTAGGTATTATACTCAATAGTAGATGGGTTTATGTTAGCTTCCTTGTCCTAGAAGGCAGCAGGACAGGATCCAAACTCTGAACAGCTTATTATTTGAGGACCTGAATCAGATCAGAGTATTGTATACTGAATTCTCTGGTGAGGTGAGGTCACCAGTTTTGCTTTGCACATGGGGAAATCTACAGGCTGTGCTATCTGTTTGAATAGGACTGTTGAATGGGCTATGTGGTAGGTTAGGTTCCCTACCTTGTCATAGTTAGATCCCTTGGTTTGATAGGCTGAAATCTATATTAAGTGATAAACAGGGCTACAAATTAGATTCCCAGCCCATGTGCATCAGAAGAAGTGGTTCTAAAGCCAGTAAAGCTCTTTGTTATCTTAATGCAACCTGAACTGCACCCCAAGTTCCCTGATTGAATAGGAGTAGTGGCTTTGCTCTAAAAACTATCATCTGTACTTTCCCATTTGGGTGTTGCTGGGCTGAATAGTTTCTAGGAATTTTCTCCAGCCTTCTGGTCAGATGGGGATGGAAGACACTCTCTACATCAGATAGCTACTATATCTCAGCTTCCTTGCTTGACAGGAGAGGGAGTTGCTACTCTAGGCTACTAATAATTTCCCAAACAGGATTTCTGGTTGGAAGGGTCAGGAGTTATCCTCAGCCTTAGCTATGAATTAATCCCCCTGCCTATGCATAGCACAGAAATATTCCACATCTGGTACTGACTTTGCCCTGCCTGCCTCTTAGCTGGAATGCCCCTGGGCCATATAACTTCTAGGAGTTGTCACCAGCCCTTCTGATCAAATGCGGTCAGAAATTACTCTCCACAGTGAGAATTGTGATTCAGCTTCTTGCTTGGGCGGGAACTCCTTTAGGGTTCTAAGGCTGAAAAAACTCCTTTGAGAACCCCAAACTAGCACATCTGCACTCCACCATGTTCCCTGTTCAGACTGAACACACAGCTTGATTCCGCAGATTAGCAAATTGCTAGTTGAGTTTACTACTTGGTCACAACAGGTACAAACTCAGTCTACCTGGATCTAAATTGTTGCAAATCCCTCCCCCC
This sequence comes from Mustela putorius furo, assembly GCF_011764305.1. Classification (NCBI taxonomy): domain Eukaryota; kingdom Metazoa; phylum Chordata; class Mammalia; order Carnivora; family Mustelidae; genus Mustela; species Mustela putorius. The sequence continues at coordinate 28,280,809 of NW_025421341.1, forward strand.
TTTTCCATCACAGTCAGATTCTCAGTGATTGAGTCCTGTAGATTTGCTTTGGTGAGAGATCAGATCAGAGGACGACTCCTGTAAAGAGATCCACAATTCTACGGTTAGTGCTGATGGTCTCCCCTGGGCTCTCTTCTCCCTCTGGAGGAACCAGAGGCCTGGGGAGACCTCTCCTTGTGGTGCTGGTCTGGTCTGTGGGAGGAGACATGTGGTGGCTGTGTAGTCATTTCTCTTACTCTTTTAATGCAATCTATCTTGATCTCTGTAGTACAAGGGTGCTTCAGCTTTGCCACCATGTTCTGTGATTCTCTCAGGGGTGTCTTGTTCTTGAAGAGTTGTTAGTTCTTCTATGAAAGAGAGCAAAGTTAGAAACAACCTATGTCACCATCTTGGTGACATCAGAATCTGTGTGGTTTTATGTAAATGACAATTTCATCTTTTTAATGATCATCAGTCATTAATTGAAAAGTGTATTTTTATTTTTTTTAAGTTTGGGTCAGGCTTTGGAATTCATTGTTTCAGCTTTGGCTTTGCAGTTTGACCTATATGTATCTAATTGATGTAATATTTTGTGAAAAATAAGAAAACCTAGAAATGTACCATCTATCTGAATGTTTTCATTGCATATCTTAGGAAATGAGGCAAATAGCAATAAATGGTGAGAATTTCAAGTTGGTATAATTTTATTTGTCCTTCTCTTAGATACTATTTATCACTTTTACTCAAGTGTTTTTGTTGTTGTTCACTCAGTAAACAGATGCTTGACTATTTTTGATCATAGCTATAAGGGACCACTGAATGAACTGTAGAAACTGAAAAGGTGCCTTATAATTTGAAACAACTTCACAGTCTTAGAAACAAAGAGACAAAAATCAGATTGTGAATGTCCATTAAATGTTAGCTCTGATGCCCAGAATTTTATATACATTATCAATTATCAGCCCAAGTTTTTCTAGAAGAGATCTAAATTGGAATGGAACTGAGATTTAGATACATCTACATCTACTCTGTAGAGAAAAGTAATCCTTTGCTCCAGACTCTCACCAAATATTTGTTTGTATTTTTAATTTAAGTGGATGATAATTTTGCTGGAATTAAAATAAATAAAAACACCAAATGTCTGTCTTTAATCAGAGTTCAGTCATGTGCAAATGTGTCTGCTAAGTACAGTGGTTATAGTAGAAATGGTGGTGGGCACATACAGAAAACTATATTAAAATAAAGAATGGCAGATTTTCATATTGAAAGTTTGCTTTAAGTTCATAAAGAACAAGTTCAGGGTAAACCAGGTTCAGCAATAGTTCTCCCGGTTGGAAGGAAATTGTGGTTGTGATCATAGGGATGCTGATGATATCTCAGTCTCTCCCATTACTATATTCATGATGACATGAATATATATGGAAAAATTATAACAGTGATAGGAGCAAATAATTCAACATTAAGACCCCCATATATCATGTTCACAGAGGATGAGGTCCATTCAACTTCTTACTTTTCAGAAGATTTCAAAGCTATGAGGCACCATGAAGATAGCAGTCAAACTCTGGAGTAGCAGAGAACATGGGAAAACAGAGGCAGAAAACAGAGCATGCTGGTCATATGAACTAAATAGTGGATCTGGGGATTGCACAGGACATATTCATCCATGAGTTGAGTAAGGCAAATTTGGAGAATTTCATGGAGCTGTGGAGAAGACCATGAGGTCCTGAAAATCAGTGGTCTAGGAGGTACCAATGGATTGGGATTTAATGAAATTTGCTTTTAACTCATCATCTTGGATCATGTAACTAAAAATTTATGAGACAGAAGAAAATTCAGACTACATATTTGCATGTGTTTTTTTCTCTTTATTTTGTCCCCAAATGGCAAATTACAAAATTAGAGTTTATTACTCTTTTTAAGTAATAAAAATGAGGAAAGAGAAAGTGAGTTGAAGCAGGGAGTAGGATATAAAAAGATAAAGTACATTATAAAAAATAAATATACAAAATAAAGACAGAGTTGGAATTTAAATCCACAATGCCTAACTTCAATGTCTAAGCTATAATATCAATGAAGATTGCAGATATAGTTTGTTTAAAGTTATTTCCATATTATAGGATGGGGTGGAGAATATGAAGAAAAATCTGTGCCAATTCTTAAGTTCCACTGCTGTGAAGTTGCAAAGGTTTTTGCTTTTTGATTCTGAATTTAAAACTATTTCTTTATGCAAAAGTCATGTTGAATTATATGATCAATATTTATTTTACACAAAATTTTTATAAAATAACTTCTGGTTTGAACATGTACCTATGAGTTTTTTTTTTATGTGACTTAAACATGGTACTTCATAATTCAACTTGATATGTTATTGAAATGCTGAGACTTTAAACCATTTTGATATATGCATGCAATATCTTAATGCATTATTCTCATGCTGATTTAATCAAAATAGGTACAAAACAAATACGTAAAAGAACTCTGGCCAATTTATGATTTATGTTATAAATAGCAGATCTATTAATAATGACAAAAATATTTTCAGACTAAAACATAAAAATTAGGCCATTTAATATAGAGAAAAGTGATATAAAACAGAATAAAAATATTTTTGTAATCTGCCAGTTTTTACAATTATAGTAGAAAAACAGTTTCTAGATTATCATTATAATTCAGAGATTTGTTTTTTGGTTTAAAAATGATCTATATAAATAGATATATTAATTAGATATAGATTATATATATTAATATTATTTATTAATTATAAGAAAGTCATTTGTTTTCAAATTAACATTTATTGTATTATTTGTTTCAGCGGTAAGGTCTATGATTCATCAGTCTTACACAATTCACAGCACTCACCATAGCACATACCCTCCCCAATGTCCATTACCCAGCCTCCCTATCTCTCTCACCCCCTTCCAACCCAGCAATCCTCAGTTTGTTTCCTGAGATTAAGAGTCTCCTGTGGTTTGTCTCCCTCTCTGGTTTCATCTTGTTTCATATTTTCCTCTCTTCCCCCATAATCCTCTGCCTTATTTCTCAAATTCCATTTATCAGTGATATCATATGATAATTGTCTTTCTCTGATTAACTTATTTGGCTTAGCATAATACCCTCTAGTTCCATCCACATCGTTGCAAATGGCCAGATTACATTTTTGATGGTTGTATAATATTCCATTGTGTATATCTACCACATCTTCTTTATGCATTCATCTATCCAAGGACATCTGGGCTCTTTCATTTTTTGGCTGTTGTGGACATTGCTACTATAAACATTGGGGTGCATGTGCCCCTTCAGATCACTATGTTTGTATCCTTTGGATAAATACCTAGTAATGTAATTGCTGAGCTGTAAGGTAGCTTTATTTTTAACTTTTTGAAGAACTTCCATACTGTTTTCCAGAGTGGCTGCACCAGTTTGCATTGCTACCAACAGGGTAATAGGGTTCCCCTTTCTCCACCTCCTTACCAACATCTGTGTCCCCCGACATGTTAATTTTAGCCTTCTGACTAATGTGAGGTGGTATCTCATTTTGATTTTGATTTGATGCCGAGTGATGTTGAGCATTTTTTCATGTGTCTGTTGGCCACTTGTATGTCTTTTTTGGAGAAATGTCTGTTCATGTCTTCTGCTCATTTCTTGACTGGATTTTTTTTTGTTTTTTGGGTGTTGAGTTTGATAAATTCTTTTTTCTATTTTAAGATTTTATTTACTCTTTTGACAGAGGAAGGGAGAGAGAGCACAAGCAGGGGAAGTGGCAGGCAGAGGGTGATGGAGAAGCAGGCCCTCCATGGAGCAGGGAGCCTGATGTGGGGTTTATTCCAGGACACTTAGATCATGACCTGAGCCAAAGACAGATGCTCAACTGACTGAACTACTCAGGTGCCCCAAGTTTGATAATTTTTTTATAGATTTTGGATACTAGCCCTTTCTCTGGTAAGACACTTGCAAATATCTTCTTCCATTGCATAGGTTGCCTTTCAGTTTTGTTGACTGTTTCCTTTGCTGTGCAAAGGCTTTTTATCTCGATGAAGTCCTAATAATTCATTTTTGCTTTTGTTTTTCTTGCCTTTGGAGGCATGTCTAGCAAGAAGTTGATGTGGCCAAGATCAAAGAGGTAGCTGCCTGTGTTCTCCTCTAGAATTTTGATGGATTTCTTCTCACGTTTAAGTCTTTCATCCATTTTGAGTTGTTTTTTTGTTGTTTGTTTGTTTGTTTGTTTTTTGGTATCTGTATGGTATAAGGTGGTTCAGTATCATTATTTTGCATGTGCTGTCCAATTTTCCCAACACTATTTGTTGAAGAGATTGTCTTTTTTCCACTGGATATTCTTTCTTGGTTGTCAAAGATTAGTTGACCATAGAGTTGAGAGTCCATTTCTGGGTTCTCTACTCTGTTCCATTGATCTATGTGTTTGTTTTTGTGCCAGTACTTTACTGTCTTGATGACAGCAGCTTTGTAATAGAGCTTGAAGTCTGTAATTGTGATGCCACCAGCTTTGATTTTCTTTTTCAACATTCTTTTGGTGATTTAGGGTCTTTTCTGGTTCCGTACAAGTTTTAAGATTGTTTATTCCAGCTCTATGAAAAATACTGATGATATTTTGATAAGGATTGCATTGAATGTGTAGATCACTTTGGGTAGCATAGACATTTTAACAATATGTGTTCTAATCCATGAGCATGGAATATTTTTCCATTTCTTGGTGTCTTCCTCAATTTCTTTCATAAGTGATTTATAGTTTTCAGAGTAGAGATTCTTTATGTCTTTGCTTAGATTTGTTCTCTTTTGTTTCTGGTTTGATTTTTTTGTTTGTTTGTTTTTATTTTCTTCTAGTTTTTTTTTTCCTATTGTTGGTATTGTCTTTTCCTCTCTTTCTTCTATTCTTTTCTGGAAATAATGATAAAATGGAGAAATTCATCACAAAAATAGAACAGTAGGAAATACTGACAGGGATTTAATAAATATGGATATAAACGAGCATTTGGTGTTATATACAGGTAATGAATCATTGAACATTATATCAAAAACTAATGGTACACTACGCACTGGCTAATTGAATTTAAATATAAAATATGGATATAAATAAGATGTCTGAACTAGAATATAAAATGATTATGAAGATACTAGCTGGGCTTGAAAAAAGCATAGAAGACACCAGAGAATCCCTTACTGTAGAAAAAAAAAAAAAGAACTAAAATCTATTCAGGCAAAATTAAAAATGTTTTCACTGAGATGCTATAAAAAATGGAGGCTCTAACAGCAAGGATAAATGAAGCAGAAGAGAGAGTCAGTGATATAGAAAACTGAATGATGGAAAATAAGGAAGCTGAAAAGAAGAGAGAAAAACAACTCCTGGATCATAAAGAGATACTTCAAGAAATCAGTAATTCCATAAAGGAAAATAATGTCCTAATACTAAGGGACCCAGAAGATAAACAGAGACAGAGACAGAGACATAGAGAGAAGCAGAACGTTTATTTGAACAAATTATAGTTGAGAACTTACCTGATTTGGAGAAGAAAGCAGGCATTCAAGGTACAGAGAAACTCCTCAAAAAAAAAAAAAAATGGTCAACAACTTCACATATAAGTCAAGGCAATTGAAGAAGTCACACTCTGAAGAGAATGAGAATCATATTTGGGAAGATAATTTAGTTGGTGGAGTCTTTGCTTGCAAATTTGGATCTTCTATCCCCAGATGAAAATCTCAGAAGGAATGAACACAAGTAGCAGTCCTAAAACTTCCAAATGTAATCAAGATGTCTTTAAGTGATAAAAGCAAAAGCAATCACTAAAAATAAGATAAGTAATTGAAATAATATTTGAAAAAGGCAAAATTAAAATAGTCAAGGACAGCAAGAAGAAAGTATTACACATGAGGTAAACGTTCACTGTGTTCAAGACTCCCAGAAAGAAAAAAATCTAAAACAACAATGAGTCAGAATTGTGAGTACAATAGAATTGAAAGGTGCTACTGAATATATAACTATATGTAAATGGTGATAATGCAGGTATGAGGTCACAAATTCTGTGCAAACCAATTAAGGGAATTTATGGTATTCATCAGAGGGAACAAATGGCTAAAGATTACTTTTTGAAGTATTTGAAGGGTTAGATTGAACTGTTCTTTCCCTCTGTATCACAATGAAAAGCAAGCAAAAATAGCTCTAAATTATAGGTTAGATTACTCATTCTGGAAATTTTTAAAGTGTAATCAGTGTGGCATGCCATAAAGAGAGGTAGAATAGTCCAGTGGGAGGTAGATAGAGGGCTTTAAGAGCACAGGGTGGTGAGTCAGATATGGATTGACACCTATTCTTTACCGTTTAGTCACTGCTGGTATTGAACAACTTCTGTAAAGATCGAATGACATTGCAGAGCACACTCAACACAGTGAGTGACATGGAGTTAGGACACAAGAAACCATGGCCTTGGTGGACATGGAAATGTGTCCGTCAGATCTTGGACTTGGGAGTGAAACTGATTTAAGCCCTCAGCTAATGGCTCTGATATCTATTGCCGTGTTAGTGCCAATGAATGTGGCAGGGATGCTAAGGCAGGACCACTCCTGGGAAATGGGAGAGAGTTGGTTCCCTCTGACTTTGGTAACTTTGGCTCAAGGACTCTTCAACAGCCTTGATGAATTTTCCTTAAAAATGCATTGCAGTTTCAAGTGTTTCCACCCTCCACTTTTTCTTTCACTTGGGATCCAAAATGCATTGTGATCTGATGGCTTTCCCAACATCTCCCCATTTCGTTCCCATTTTGTTTCATAGGTGTATTCCCTAAAATTTTCTTGCACATTGCTTTCGGTCTTGACCTTTACTCTTCAGAGGCCCTTGACTAACACAGAAGTTACTTGTTACTCTCATTATTATTAATATGCTATTTTAGCTGGCAGTAATTCTTGAAATAGGGAATATATTTCATGGGAATTCTGTAGAGATCTTTAGTGATAGAGAGATGTATTTTAAAGACTGTGAGTGTATTCAATTACCATGTCCTTGAGTGAGGTGCTTCCAAGGACAGGTAGACATGCTCCAAAAAGTGATGAGAGGGAAAGAAAGAGTACAATTTATAAGATACCCTCCCTTTTCTTTTCTTGGTTATGTTCCTTCACCCTTTTAGATTAAGCTTGAGCAATTTTTAATTATTCTCGTACTTTTTACTTTCTTCTCATTTTAGTCCTTTTCAGCTTTAGTGAGTAAGCAAAAAAAAAAAAAAAAATTGATCTGTTTCTAAAAGGAGAGAGAGAGAGTACAGGAAAGAAAAAACAAAACAAACAAACAAACAAACAAAAAACCCCCCAAAAAAACAGATCCATACAAAATCACCAAAATGGAAAGAACTGAGAATTTGCTGGGTAGATATTCTTTTAAGATTCTTTCCAGCTTTGTAATTCTAATTCAGCTTTAATGGTTACATTGGGAATTAAAGAATTGTAGAGGTGGAGAGCGTCACAATGAGACTTATAGTCTAAACCTATACATTTCTGACTTCAAAAGCTGAAATCATTTATAACAAATGATTTTCTATATTTTTCTTAATTTTTTATGAATATTCACCACTTACATGAAGATCTGTTTCACTATTGCATCATTTTGATGATAAAGAACTTATTCTTAAAATCTAATGACAAGTTCCATTATTAGGACCTCTTAAAATACCCACAGATGGAAAGAACAACTTCATTCAATTCTTGAAGATTGTAATCAGGTCACCCTTTCGTATTTTTTATTTCAGTTAAATAGCCAATTTTATTCATTAATTTGTGTATTCATTTAACAAGTAATTTTAGTGCCTTATTATACTAGATTTTTTTTGGTCAATTTCATTACTTTTGTTTGTATTCCTTGGACTCTCTCCAGTAGTTCTAGAATCTTTTAAAAGCCAATAAGCAATATTAGACACACTATTGTAAAAGGATCTGACTTGCCAAAAGAATTAGATGTTGTCTTTCATTTTTATGTTTTATTACCACCTAAAACATTATATCATCTCCATTCCTCATATCCTCTCCACCAACATCGATTCTCCCTCAAACCACTAGGAAAGAATGTGCTAAAATTTCACCTGTGGTCAGACATTATTTCTAGATATTCTTTTCCATAGTATATTCAGTCATCTGTTTTAGCTGTTTATAACTTATCAATCCTATTTTCTGATTTTTAGTACGGGCATCTGGCTAACTTATTTATAATACATTTTTTAAAATTGGTTTTTTATTTTCTTCAGATCAGCTTGATATGAAATGAAGGTAAACAATCAAAGCTCTAGCACTTTTTAGCTGTGTGCCTAGGAAGAAATTATTTAACCCCTATATTTATTAATCTGAAAAATGGGGACACTCATACTTAGATGATAGGTAGAATAAGCAGGAGGAAATGACATATTAATGCATTGCTGATATAATCAGTGTTTAAAATGTTAGTGTCTTCCTTCTAGATGTGGACAATTATTTACTTTCTATACACTAAGTCACAATAAAAAAAACTTAAAAGAGAATGTAGCTGAGGAAAAAAAATATCTCAGAGAGGGAATATAGCCTTAGCTTTTTAATAGAAGGCATTTTTTTTTTGGATAACTTAAAAGAGAAGGATCAAATATCAAATTCTTTTCATATTTGCTTTAATTTAGAGCAGGGCCACAGATAAAATATATTTTTTGCCTTATAGACATCTGAGAAAAAATTTCAATATAGTAGGAACATGCATTTAATTTCCCCCAAAGAAAAAGAGATATGCTTTTCACTGGACCAAGGGAGAAGACACTGAAGGGGAAATATTCAGAGACAAAGGAGAACTATCAACAAGTATGGGAAGTGTTATCACATAAAAGAAGGACTCACTTCTTCTCAGTGGGCTAAACACTATGGTTAATATGAGGACAAATGAAAGAGAACCAAGAGAAAAGAGCTTTCCAATGTGTAAAGCTATTCAGAACTGGAATGGACCATCCCAGGATGGGTTAGTTCCTAATGTTAGAGGCTGTAAAATCACTTTGCATGTAGAGAATTCAAGCGTTAAAGGGTGACCTCATTAGAGCTGTATTTTTCAAGCTGATCTATAAGGCAGAACAGGAAACTCTGTGAATAACCTTCTGGGGACCATTAGTCTAAGGGTCCAGGGAGCAATGGTTGGAGAGAGAAGCTCCATTGCAACTACTGAGCTCTTAAAAAATGGAATAGAGAGGAATGAGTGAAAGGTTGTGCATATTCACCTTGCACATTCCTGTGCCACCAGGTGGCAAACAGATATCTAAAGGCACCCATTCCTTCAGGTGTTGCTGATCTGTGGAAGACACTGGTGTAACAATAAGGAGGAGCATAAAGTGATCATGGCACTTCATCTTTTCAAGCATAAAGACAAATTCAAATAGCCATGATGACAAACCAATAAAGAGAGTATTGAATAGAATAATTGCCACTTTTGAAAGTGCTGTGGTGCTAAGGAGATAGGTGAGGTGCTGAGTACCAAGGAAATAGGAGATGGACTCTGATAGTCAAAACTGGGAATGGGAGTGGAGTAGTCAGTGAAAACTTCTCCAAGGAGCTGATGTTCATTAACACTGGAGTTCTATAAAATAGGTAAATGAAAAGAAAAGAAAGAAAAGAAAAGAAAAAAGAAAGAAAAGGAGTCATAGAGACAGATGATAAGATAGATGGGAAGGAAACGAGCTCTGCAAATGCAGAAAAGAGCATGTTAGGGATAAAATACCTTAACATTTTCTTGAAAATAAAAGAAAACAAGTGTGACTGCAAGATTTTCTCTTGGACGAGGCTGGAGTGGTAGTCAGAATCTTTTAGGAAATTAATTTTATTTAAATAGAAATGGAAAGTGATTGAAGAAGTTTAAAAGAAGCAACCAGAAAGATTTATGTTTTAATAAGATTGGATTTTAAATTCTTGACTTTTAATTTGAAAAAAAAAAAAAGTCAAAAAATGCAAGGATGGTACAATACATTTCTTTATATGCTTGTCCTAACTTTGTGATTGACCATATTTGTTTCCTTTTGCTCTTTACATAAGTAACTATTATTGCTATTACTACTATTACTACTAGAAGCATCTGAATGTCATAAACTGCTTAACATTTTACCACTGGTAGTTCAGTATCTCCAAAGTAAAACACTACATCTTAGATAATGAAATGAAATTACCAAATTCAGTGAATGTAACATTCATGCACTACTATCACAACACACACAGCATATTTTGATCTCTCCAACTGTCTCTCTACTGTTTTTTATAGAAGTTAATTGTAGTTTCAGACTCAGAATACCTTCTGGGGCCAATACTGCATTTAGTTGTCATATATCCTTTGTCTCTCTTGGCCTGAAACAGATCTCTCAGTCTCTGTCCTCATGACATGGATGTTTTAAAAAGTATGGGCAGTTGAGATGCAAACTCAGGGTCCTTCAATTTGGGATCGTCTGATACTTTGGCATGGTTAGATTCAGGTAATGTGTTTTTGGCAGGAATCCCACAGAAGTTATATCCCTTCACAGGAATAATACAGAAATTATAACCTTCTCACTGCAGCACCAAGCACATGTATGATGTCACTTGGTCTTATTAATTAGTGAGGCTAACTTTGACTATTTGGTTAGGGTGATATCTGCTAGATTTCTCCACTGAAAAGTTATTTTTCTCTTTCATGGGAGATGTTTTAAGAACCCATAAATAGGGGCGCCTGGGTGGCTCATTGGATAAGCCTCTGCCTTCAGCTCGGGTCATGATCTCAGGGCCCTGGGATGGAGCCCTCATCAGGTTCTCTGCTCAGCAGGGAGCCTGCTTCCTCCTCTCTCTCTCTGCCTGCCTCTCCGCCTACTTGTGATCTCTCTCTGTCAAATGAATAATATCTTTTTAAAAACCCCATAAATATCTTGTTTTCTAATAAACTTGTACTCAGTAAAATTTAGCATTAATACCAGTTATCTAAATCAATTATTATGGTGGTTGGTTTTTATAGTTCTTTCATACCTTTTACATTAGTATCGATTCTTTTTATTTCATACTTTAAAAAAAATGTATGTCTTTACTCATTTATTCTCAGCATGAACTCATGGATTCTGGTTTCTCTCAGTGGTTTATAATTTGGGCTGTTATTCATTTTGAAACTCAAATTATCCCATGTTTGGTCAGTGAGCGCTCTTTCAGGCTGGCTCATTTGCCTTTCAGCATGTCCCCATCAGTATTTGAACACTTCCTTAATTCTGAGCACAAATGTCTTCAGGTTCACCTTGTTTTCCCTGACCAAACCTGATTCCTTTAGTGGAGAGTGGTGTTTTGAAATCGGCATCTGGATGAAGAAGCTCAACTTTAGAGCTCTGTGAGGACTGAGAACATTGTAAGAGAGCAGGTAATTGACCCGAGACTACTGAATCTGGGTCAAAGTTCACAATGGTTTGGTCCAAAGTGGTAGACATAGAGAAAGAAATATAGGAGGATATATATTTTATGTGTAAGTAAATATGTAGTTATATATGGAAATTGCTTATATGTGAATATTGGGATAATTGGATATTGAGGTACAGAAAAAAGGGGATTTATGATAATCCCAGGCTACTGGAACCCAGTTTGTGAAGCATGTATACAGCTCACCTTTGATATTCTTTCCAGGCTCACATGCTGAATCTATACTCTGGCAGCTGAGTGTTGTATGCTGCCTTTTTGTTGACTGTGGGGATGTGACCATACTTGCATCTGCATCTGTGGGGTCATGCTCACACGTTGCCATGGCAACTTCCCAGAGTACAGCTGCTTGATATCTTTGGTGGCTTTCCTGAATAGAAGGTTCTGGAATCAACTGCCTGAAAGTACTTGGAGGTCATTCGGCTGGTGCCAAATAGTATTGGGAACCTTATTCTAGTTTTTAGAAATAGGGAATTAACAAAGGGAATATTCTCAGGGCTTCTTACATAGTATAATGGTGACAAAAGTTTGAACTTTGATGAAAGAAAATGCCAGTTTGTGAATAACTATGACCTGGTCTTTCTATTGTAAATATATATTTCAAAATGGGAATACATGGATTAGGGAAAGCAGCAAGGAGAAATTTACATGATTTACATTTTTGATGTATGTGATAATAAGCTTGTCTCCTTTCATTTAATAGCAAAAAATCAGATTTGATTGGCTTTTATTAAGAAAAACTCAAAACTAGAAACATTTGGTTTGTCTTTTATCTCCTTTAGGCTGCAGATATATAAATAATAATTTTTGAAACCTGTAATCAAAAATACTGTAATACTCCAAAACTTCTCTTGTTGATGTTTTACATATACATATACACAGATACACTGTGTCTTATTTTGGTTTTTATAAAATAACAGATTCCATGGTGCGTAAGTTCACAGAGAATATTTTTGAGGGGAGAGATCATTTGATGTATTTGGAGAAGTAAAATAGGATTCACATAAATTGCAGCTTTTTACACTAACTGATCTTTCCTTGAACCCAGGTTTCTTTATTTTGGGGACACTGAGTCTTTGTATTTGTTTTTTGTTTTTGTTTTTCTTTATGGTTATCTAGTTTGTTGGTTTTATAGCTCGGAGCAGTTTTCTGCCTCATCCTCAATCTCTGCAAAGCCCCAAAGTATCAGATGCAAGTTCTAACCTCTCACTAAGATGTCTTTTCTCTGGATTACTGACCTTTCATAAAGCATGAAGATTTGAGTGTCTGAAATAGTTCTCCAGTGAATGTGCTCAGGGGCAGACAGCTTATTCCTCTATAGTCTATTAAATGCTTTATATATGGTTGGTTGAATGTTTAAGAGGGTAAGTTGTGGTGTGTTAGACCTTGTGGGTTTGACCCTGAGTTCTTTCTTTTACTTAGTAACTCTGCTACTTTTGACAAATCACTAAAGAGTTTTGTTTTCTCAACTATGAACTGAGGATAAAGACAGTCTTTGACTCATCAAATTGTTTGGGGACTTCAAGGAAATAATGTACAAAAAGACTTGGTATAGGGTCTGATTCTTAGCAGAAACTGAGTAAATGGTGGTATTATTTTGATTATTTTTATATTAAAGTATATTTTTCTATTAAAATAATTTATATGTTTATATTAAAATAATTTATATAATACTTTATATAAAAATCATTTATGTAATATTTTATATTAAAATAATTTCAATTTTTAGAATAATTATAGTTTTGTAATTCCTTCTTAGGTGCAAGGTCTATATGAAGTCCTTTGCTGACTTCTTTCTTTTAATATTCATAGGCACTCTATGAGTGCCACTAATAATTCCATTTTAGATATGAGGACACTAGTACTTACAAAAAGTTAAGGAAGTAATCCAAGGCAGACTGGTTGAGCTGAGATTCAAATCAGCTCTGTCTGATTCTAAATGAGGGTTGGCATTATCATTTAGAAGGCCATGCAACCTCTGTCCAAACTGATGATTGCTGTATCACAAAAAAATATTGTCCTAGCTAATATTCATGGAACACTCTCTATGTTAAATATTACCAATAACTAGTATTCACAGAATGTTTGCAATCTGTTGAGCTAGTATTTACCTGGATTATCTCCTTTAATTCCCTTAATAGATTTATGAATTAGGGATGTTTTACTCTTACTTCACAGATGAGGAGATGAGGGAGCTCAGTGAACTGTTTAGTGTCCCAGAGACAGGTCTACCTCAAGCTCCAGAGCATCTCCTCATCACAATATGAACAAATGCACTTCTTTTGTTTGAAGCCATGGAGCTTGCTGTAATTTTTTACAGCAGCCCTACAAATCCAACACAGCCCACACATCTTCCATCTTTTCCTATTACCTGGGAGGGACTGAAAGAAGAAAGGATGAGGGCAAGTTATGTATGCATATTTTGAATTCTAATTTTAGGGTAATTGGCTGACAACCTTGCGTTTTGTTATGCTGAAAGAAACCTACAGTTATGGAATACAAAGCATTATTCTATTAGCTTTGCCTTGAGATGTACTAAACTAAATCACTTCTCAGCTACTGGAGAAAGGACAGTCTAATCATATATAATTGGTGGTGATGTTGAGGGGAGGGTGCTCTGCTTAAAATGGGAAATGCTAGAGAGACTGAAGACAGGGAAGGTATTGCAATTTCAGGCCAGAGATAATGAATCCCTAAGGTATGTATAAAAGAAAGGAAGAGAGGAAGAAAGGAAGAAAGGAAGGAAGGAAGGAAAGAAAGAAGGAAAGAAGGAAAGAAAAGGGAGCATAGTGAACCTAAAAGGGATAAATCCAAAAGATTTCATAGTAAAGTGTTGAGAAGATGATGTCTGATTAATTTTAAGCAGAACTTAGGGAAAATGAACCAACAAAACTAAAACAACTCAGTAATTTCTGGTTTCCCAAAAGTTTCAAATTTCTTGTATGTGACAGTGTTATTTCACCATGGCTGCCCTAACTAATGACCAAAAACTGGATGACTTGAAACAACAAAAATGTATTCTTTCATAGTCTGGAGGCCCCAAGTCAGAGATGAAGGTACAGCAGGGAAATGCTCCCTCGGAGGCCCCGGGGGAGGATCCTTCCTTGCCTCTTCCAGCTTCTGGTGGCTCCAGCATTCCTTAATTTGTGGCTACATGACTGTAACTGCTTCTGTCTTCAGAGGACCTTCTTTTTTCTTAGTCCTTCTATGTCCCTCCTTTGCTTGTAATAAAAGCGGCCAACAAATTTTGCCCCAAACCACTGACACTAAAGTCTTTCGGAGCCACATTTTGTTTTTTTGCTCTCTTTCACAAAACTGTTTCTTAGAAGTTGTCTTATGTTTCTTATTAAATCTTGTTTCCTTACCAACTACTCCACTGAAACTGCTTGTGTCAAGGGCTCACTGATGTCTATCTATCTCACATGGAAGACTCATCTCTGACGTGTGTGTGTGTGTGTGTGTTATGTTAGTCACCATACAATCTCTGACTTATTACTCATCTCTTGGTCTCTGCAACACTCACTTTTAGCTTGCTTGAAACTCTTCATTTTCTGATTATCTCTTAATCTCTCACCCATGCTGTAATTGTTGGAGCTCTTAATGGCATGGTTGTAGTTCTTTTCAACCACATTCTCTCCAGTGATTTCATCCATCCCTTTGGATTTAGCTGCCATGTATATGTTCATGAAAGTCAAATTAATATTTTTTGCCAAAACCTTCAATCTGAGTCCACACTCTTGCATCCATGACACTCTCTAAGGGTAGGTAAATTTAATACCTGAACTAGAACTCTTACCAGTCATCCTCATAAAAATATCCTCCTTTAGTCCTAAGAATGTTAGTAAATGACATCACACTCTACCCAGTTTTTCATACCAAGATTTAAATTCAATAAAAGGGTAGCCATACAAACTAAGTAGATTCTCAGAAAGTGAAACAAAACAAAGCAAAACAACAACAACAAACAAACAAACAAACAAAAAACTACGATAATCGCTTGAGAAAAAGAAGAGTTAATACAACCAAGGAATCAATGTAGAAGATCTAAGATCTTACTAATAAGAGGAGAACATAAAAGGGGAGAGGAGGAAACTAACAAAGAAGTGATACAAGAAAAGTGTTCCAAAACTGAAGAGTGCCAAACCATGTAAGTGCATTTCAGACTTCTGCTTGGACCTGGTATAATGTCTGCTCACTTTCCACTGGCCAAAATCATCCCAGACTGGTGGAGTGCAGGAACACAGTTTTCTTGCAGTGAAGTATGGTGACGGTGAGGAAAGAATGAATAGCTGTGGACTAATTATACAACGTGCCACAGAAAGCATAGCCTGGGAAACAGATCCTGAAAACAAAAATGTGATAAAAGTATTTAATAGAAGAGAGAAGCAAGTCAATTTCCAAGATGAGAGTGAAGAGGGTGAAAAACCTACACTAAATCTTGAGACCCCAAAGTGAGGATGGAACTGGAGGAGGAAGGACTCTGAGCAGTTAAGTACACAGAGAAGGAAAAGGAGCTGATTGTTATTCTGATACATTTGATTATGGAAAATTGACCTGGAAGCCCTTCCAATAATATTTTTTAAACAAAAACTCCCTTGAAAGCTATTAATGTCTTCCCATTTTTTAGAATGGAATTAAAAAATCCAATAGGTCTTTGTGTGTTCCAGCTACTACATGCATCCTAGATTCATTTCGTACCATGGGCCACTCATTCACTGACCCTCAGCCATCCAGGTGCTCTCTGGGTCGTCAGCCATGCCAAGATCACTCTTGTCTAAAGGCCACTCCGAGTGGACTTCTCCTAGCCCAGTTTTTCAATGTCTGGCTAGGTCTCATCCTTTACATCTCTTAGTTCAAGTTTATTCTTGAATAGTTTTTCCTAAAAATGTTATTCATATAACCCCTCATCCAATGTATGCTGCCACAATTCCCATCATCACCTTTAATTCCCTTTAAATAACTGTCATAATTTTAATAATCTTAATTATTACTTTTCTTATATATTTGAGGTCTTCTTCAACACTGTAATTTTTATGAGGACAATGCCCTTCATTTGTGTTCTCTGTCCTATTCTCTGTGTTTGGGACAGCCACTGGCATAAAGAAAACCTTCAGGTAAATACTGACTGAAGGAATGAATAAACAAATGAATAAAGTGGGGCACCTGGCTGGCTCAGTCCCTTGTCTGCCTTGGGCTCAGGTCATGATCTCAAGGTCCTGGGACCAAACCCTACCTTGGGCTCTCTGCTCAGTGGGGATTCTGTTTTTCCCTTTGCCCTTCCCCTCTTTCATGCTCTCTCTCTCTAAAATAAATAACTAAAATCTTTTTTAAAAAATAAATGAATGAAGTCATGAGGAATAAAGAAGAAAACAGTATACTGTGGCGTGGGACCATACAAAGGCAGCAGTAATCCAGGCAACAATGGGGAGGGTTTGCTCTAAGGAAAACAAGTGTAAATTGGAATTTTAAGAATAGGGAGTTTATTAATTGCATTAGGGAGAAGAAGGTGCAGGTAGGGGAGGGCTTATGCCAAGGTTATGAACCTTGAAACAACATGGCCCATTTAATGGACTGTAGGATGATAGCACCCATTCTGTCGATGTCACGGCAGATAAGGATACATTAAAAGACATCATAGAGATTCCAAGAGAACTCTGAATAAGGCACTTACATGTTGGCCATAATCAGGATCAATACTTAGGTGTGTATTGTTCATAATGAGGGCAGAATCTTTGCAATATGTGACTTACTTTTAAGATGATCAACAGTTAATCCTCGGTGTTGTAGCAATATTTGACAACAATTTTCTGTCTTTCAGGGCTATATCAAGTATACCATTCTGACTTAGGGATTTCTTTCACTCCTGGAGTTTTCTAATGCTTTCCAAATAATCATGTTTGTAGCATCCAAGGTCTGACAATGTATTTGCAGAATTTCTTGGTAAAGAGTCAATGCAAGATTAGTTTTTTTTTTTTTTTTAAGTGCTCACCACAAGTGCCTTCCTTAGGACCCATCACCCATTTAGCCCATCCCCCATCCACCTCCCCTCCAGCATCCCTTAGTTTTTGTTTTGTAGTTAAGAATCTCTTAGTTTAGGGCACCTGAGTAGCTCAGTGGGTTAAAGCCTCTGCCTTCTGCTCACGTCGTGGTCCCAGGGTCCTGGGATCAAGCCCTACATCGGGCTCTCTGCTCAGCGGGGAGCCTGCTTCCTCCTCTCTCTCTGCCTGCCTCTCTGCCTACTTGTGATCTCTCTCTGTGTGTCAAAAAAATAAATAATATCTTTTTTTTTAAAAAAAAGAGTCTCTTAGTTTAAGGAAAAATTGGGGGAACTATAAAACAATGGTATCTCAACAATTACTAGCTCAACAATTACTAGCTTTACCATTACAACTGTGCTTCAAAACACATTTAGGGTAATTGGAGACTTTTTTTTTCTTTTAAAAGGTTAAATTCCTATTATGCTAGTGAATGTAACCTTTTAGTTTCTTACCCAGTGATCATAACTGGATCCCTAATAATTGAATTTGTGTCTCAGTCTGAGAGCATGAACAAGTCTGGTAATCTCCTAGAACCACCTTTTCCTCATCTATAAACTGAGAGTAATAGGATAATACTTATTCCACACAGTTTAACTATGAGCCAAGTGAGTTACTGTGAGTAGACTTGCATCCTGCATCCTAAATTTCTAATCAAACTGTGCTATATTATTATAAATTTGGAGAGCATCGCCAAATAAAAATGTGCTAAACTGCCTGCCCAGATTATGTACTGCCAGCTCCAATAAAAGATTTCATGTGAAAAATTTATACTGCTCCATCTTTTTGGGTTGAGAGAATTGAACCTATGTACCCAAAATTAATCTATTAAAGTAAGTGTTGAAAAAGCATTATAAAAGAAAAATTGTTCAAGTAAGTGATCATTCGCTAGCTTTCAACATAGCTACTCCAGCCACAGATCATATATTTTGTAAAAGAATGGTATCCTAATTGTTAAAGGAGGATGGGGGGATATAATAGCCATATATGCACAACATACACAAAAGAATAATGTTTTGGCAAGAAATAATATCAAGTGTCATGGAATTGTTCTAGTATTGGATAGATTACCAGGCTACTTTTATGAATTTTCTTGTCATTTTCTTTGCGTGGAAAGTGACCACATACTTACTGCCTCTCTATGCTAGGTCTGTTATGTATTTGAATCCTAAAGCTCCAAATTGACTATAGGTTTATGGAAGAGGAATATGGTTTATTGGACTCCACAGAGTCTGAAATAGTGCCTTGAAGTGTGAGATGGATTGAGAAAGTTGATCCTGATATTTGGTCGAACAGTTAAAATGTATTTATTGAATTTAGGTTCACTTTGTCTCTTGAGATCCAATGTGTTCAGTAAGGAAGGTACCTTAGATATGAACTCATCTTGCCTTGGCATGCACTTCAGAGGTGAACTAAAGATGCTATCAACCTCCTTTTTCATTTTGGTTTATTACAGGTATTCTTGGAATATCCGTCGTTGCTGAGATATGAATCTTGCAGGCATGAAATAATAGAACTTTCTTCATCTTTGCATTACCTAAGGGGAAATGACTTGTAATGAAGAGCATATATTTATTTTCAAAATTAATTTCATAAGAAAACTTTTATTTTGGAAATTCATATTATTTCATTCAACAATATATCTGATAATGTGGAAAATACCCTTTCACATATTATGATAGAAAAATAAACTTAGGCAAATGGGAGAGTAGATGATTTGAAAACACTTGTTTATAAAAACTGCTTCACAAAAAACCCCCAAAGCCCTAGTTCATGTCTCAGGATAATCTTTTAAAATAACTTTGCTTATTTTCAGATTCAAGGAAAAAAAGTAAATTACTGTTAATTTCAGTTTATTTTATTAAAAATTTCCATTTTTAAAATATTTTATTTATTTATTTGAAAAAGAGAGCACAAGAGCAGGAGAGGCAGAGGGAGGTGGGAGGGGTCGAGAGAGAGGGAGAAGCAGGCTCCCCTGCTAAGCAGGAACCCAATATGGGGTTGGATCCCAGCACCCTGGGATCAGGGCCTGAGCTGAAGGCAGACACTTAACTGACTGAGCCACCCAGGCTCAGGAACCCCCCAAATTTCCATTTTTGATAGTAAAAAAGCTCATGTTAATTTTATAAAAAGTGGAAAATACATTAAGCACTAAATGCAAAAACATTAAGAAGAAATAGGCTATAACTTGTACTCGGTCCTCACCGACCCATCTGGAGATTACTAATATTAACAACTCAGGGCTTAAGATTTTTGCTATTAATGTGTGTGCAAGTAAAACAATTTATAATATTAATTTATGTTTATATTTGATTCTATGACCTGCTCACTTTATATGATAGCATCAGAACACTTAAACCCTAACATAATGCTTACTTTATGCTGGACACTTTTCTAAACACTTTCCTTATTTATTTAATCACTGTGACAATCCCGAGAATTTGGCAGTATTATTATTATTATTTCCATTTCACAGGTGAGCAAACTGAAGAAAAGATGGAATCATACAGCTAAAACTTGGTTCCCTCTTTTGTAAGATGCAGCTAGCTCTAGATAATTGAGAAGTTTTGAGATTCAAGGAAAGGTTTTGGCAGAGTATTTGACAACTATGAAGGGTCTAATATATGACATTATATTGTTATTGTTGTTAATTATTATTATTATTATTGTGATAGTAGTGGTGGTTAGTCATAATTTTATCTCTAGTGTTTTATGCAATTCCTAGATACAATAGTTGTTAGAAAATATCTATCACATGAAGGACTTATAATGCTTTAGTATCAACCTACTAAAAATATGACTAAATGATTAGTAGTTGATTATTAAGTCAGTATAGTTGAATTTCACTTCTGGCTTTTTTTCAAGTAAAAACTTTCCTGTTATTTCTTTTTCTTTCTTTCTTTCTTTTTTTTTTTTTTTCATAGATTCCCTCTTACCACCTCTAATCCTATTAAGCTGTGGACAATGGATAAAGATGCCTCATGAGCCCTTGTGTTGTTGCCTTTTCTTCTTTTTTGTCTTCGTCTCTCCAATCATATTCTGGTAATAGACAGGAGCTTATCTGAAGCAATCTATTTGGTGTTCTTGAAACATAGCAGGTCACTTGAAAGCAGGTCACTGTTTTTTATATCAGATAATGAACGATTTCTTTACAAATAAAAGTGATGACAAATAAGATAGTGAGTTAAGGTGCACGACAGTTAATATGCCTAAGTCTGTGAAAGGGCAGATGGCAACAATCCTCATTAATAAGTGTAGTTATTAAGAGTCTTGGAAATGTGTTTGCATTTGCTTGCCGATTTAATCATGCATAATAGGAAATATCCATAGCAAAATAGGCAGGATAGAGCCATCAAAGGGTATCATTCAAACAGACTAAATTTGATCACCACTTAGAAAATATGCTGCTAAGCTTATTGCCTATATAAATGCCAATTTTAGCCAATAGGACTCTTCATAATGGAGTATTAGTGGTTGAATGGAATCTTAAAATGGAAACGCTGAATATCAGAAGGAAAGAACATGAATGATGATGATAATGCCTTAGAATAAATATAATAGAAGCATCACATTGTAACCAAGAAGTATGTTTCTTCCAATTTGGTAGTTATTCCTGCTGCTTATTAGATTGATCAGTTGTGTGAGTGCACAGAGAAACAAGATTTCCCATAAATGCCATGATTTTTGCATGATGTAAAAATCCTCAGTTTTAGGTCAGATATTCCTGCTGAGTGTACTTGAATAAAATGATTTGTTCCCTAATTGTAAGTGAAGTTAGCAGTAACCACATAACACTCTTCAATCACAAAATGATATCTTTTTAATTTTACTGTGTTCCTTAATCATAGCTGTTTTGGCTACTTCTACCACTATTAGTAACTGAAACTTTAATCTAATCCTCTATATAGCCATTTTGTGAATAAAAGCTGATTCAATTTGAATAAGACAAGCAAATTGACATGAATACCAGAAATCATTTTGAAAACATAAACCCAGTTAATTACCCTGTTTTGCAAATGGGTTATTATAGTTTGATGACTTTGCTTTGGAAAGCATATAAGGGATTTAAAAATAAATGGAAATAGGAAAACTATAATCCATAGAGGAAAAGGAATCATTTTAATTAAAGGAAAATGGAGTAAAATGTAAAGTGAGAAAACTTATGTTTTTGATATATTAAATACTTCCAAATAGGTTAAAAAAAAAAAGAACTGATATTTACTGAGGACCTATGAAATGTTAGGCAATGTATTATATATACATATATTATTTTGTTAATATGTTACATATACAATGCCTTATCTCATATTTAGAAAGCATAATTTTTCTATTATTTATTTGATGAAAAATATTTAATGATGCTTGTCTTACCTTCAAAAATATGAAAGCAAGTAAATCATTGAAAAATATGTTACTAATTCAATCAACTTATTAAGTGCCTGCACTGTGCCAGTTGCCCACCCAGGTACCCAGGAGCACTAGTGAATAATTTAGTTATAACAAATGCGTACACAATTGTGCATAATATTTCAGATGTAAAATGATGATTCAAAAATTTTGTGGTGCTATATGTCTTAGTAGATAGCTGAGCAAGACAAGGAAAATACAAAATAATTCAGATTTTCCAGGCCAAGGGGTTGGTCCCCAGAATTGCTCTACTTTTCAGTTACCAACAGCATTTAATGAGCATTGTAAGAGTTTGTTTTTTCTTTCATTGAAAGAACATGCCAGTGATAGTGAGATGGTTATTATTTTAATTCAACAGGAAAAGGAAATGGCAGTACAACAATGATAATTAGGTAAAATGAGTCTAGAGTTATTTTCTTAAGAAACCATAACCAATGCAATGCTCTGTTTTATTTTCTGAGTCTTCACTATATGACAAATGACAAGGGGACACAAAATAATCCAGTGTATTTTAGACCACCTGTAGCTCAGATATCAAGATACTCAGAGTATCCATTACAAGAAGGCCAAAACTGAAGACCAAGTCCATTTTCATGATGAAGTGAGAAAGGGTAACAAGAGATACTGGCAAGAATGCCTTAAGAATCCAGATCTCCCTCAAATTAAAACCACATTGAAATACCACCTTAAACTGATTAGAATGGCCACAATTAACAAGATAGGAAACAATGTGTGTTGGAGAGGATGTGGAGAAAGGGGAACCCTCTTACACTGCTGGTGGGCATGCAAGTTGGTACAGCCAGTTTGGAGAACAGTGTGGAGATTCCTTAAGAAATTAAAAATAAAATCTTCCCCATGACCCTGCAATTGCACTACTGGGTACTTACCCCAAAGATACAGACGTAGTAAAAAGAAGAGCCATCTGTACCCCAATGTTCATAGCAGCAATGGCCACAGTCGCCAAACTGTGGAAAGAACCAAGATGCCCTTCAATGGATGAATGGATAAGGAAGATGTGGTCCATATACACTATGGAGTATTATGCCTCCATCAGAAAGGATGAATACCCCACTTTTGTATCAATATGGACGGGACTGGAGCAGATTATGCTGAGTGAAATAAGTCAAGCAGAGAAAATCAATTATCATATGGTTTCACTTATTTGTGGAGCGTAACAAATAACATGGAGGGCATGGGGAGATGGAGAGAAGGGAGTTGAGGGAATTGGAGGGGGAGATGAACCGTGAGAGACTATGAACTTTGAAAAAATAATCTGAGGGTTTTGAAGCAGTAGGGAGTGGGGGATTGGGGGAGCCTGGTGGTGGGTATTAAGGAGGGCACATATTGCATGGAGCACTGGGTGTGGTGCATAAGCAATGAATTCTGTTACACTGAAAAGAAATTAAAAAAAAAAAAAAAAAAAGAACCCAGATCTCCCACCTATGCAATTGTCTTTTTGTGAATGTCTACTTATGATATTTGGGATTGTCTGCTTATGCCTACAGGGCCCTGTATATCTTTTCACTATTGTATTCCTTACCATGTAGTACAGAGTGAAAACTCTATAAATATCTGTGGAGTTAGTGTAAGATATGGAGCATAGGTTCAAATTAAAAACTGAGAATAGAGGGAAAAACAAATATTTTCTTTTCAGTAAAAATGGTGAAATAATAATAGAGAATACTAGAATTTACCCACCACCTAACATGTATATATTCTTCATTTCTATTTTTTCCATAACATTATTACTATCTAACATATTTATTTACATTGATTTTGCATATGCTCCATAGATAAATATAAAATGCAGGATTCTCAAACCCTTAAAGAATGGTCAATAAACCTAGACACATCTTAGACCTTGATATAAAATGAGAAAATACCAAAATCTTCCAAAGAAGAAAAGAGAAAGATCAGATTATCATTAGATCTCTAATGTGCAATAGCGAATAGTAAAAAAACAATAAAACAATGTCTTCAGTTTCTGAAGGAATATACAATTTCGTCTATACTCAGCCTAATTAACATTCAAACACAAGGGCAAATATAAAGTCTTTTTCTTTTCTTTTTCGTATACTAGCAGTCCATACTCTGCATGAAGTGAAGAACAAGCAAAATGCAAAATATGTGGATAAGTCCAATGAATTTTGACTTTGTAAATAATAATAATAATAACGTCTCCTAGGTTTCAAATATAGAGAGTTTGAATAAATGACAACTGAGGCATATGAGGAAGAAGTGCTAAAAGAGACATTTAAAATGTTCTACGGCCACCTGGGTGACTCATTTGCTTAAGTATCTGACTCTTGAGTTCAGCTCAAGTCATGATCTCAGGGTTGTGAGATGGAGCCCCTTGTTGGACTCCGTGCTCAGCAGGGAGTCTGCCCGAGGATTCTTTCTTACTCTCTCCCTTGATCCCTCCCCCACTCATGCACACACACACACTCTCTCTCTCTCTCAAATAAATAAACAAATTTTTAAATAAAAATAATAAAATATTCTAGTACTCTTGAATTGTCTGGGAGAAGAGTAAAAGTACCAAATAACTAATAGTGTGAAAAAAAAAACAGAATAAATAAAAGTTTTAAAAATTTTAAAAAAGAAAAGAATGGTGGATAGTTTGGCAGATAATAGGGTCTCAAAACTATCTCTTGAATAAAAGGCGGTGAGAGAGGAGGGAGTCTCTTTTCTGAATGAGCCACAATGAGGGGATGAGGTACTCAAGAGAGTGAAGCTTCTGCTTCATTAGTAGGGAGTAGGCAGGTGACAACAAAACCAGCAGGAAACTGGATGAGATCTATCTAAAAAAGATAGCATCAACTCATTGCTAAATAAAAATGAAATGAAGTAAAAAGCACATCAATGGAAGGGTTTGCTGGAAGGCCCTCTACTGAAGGGCAGGATAATTGGGGTCCAACATAACTGGGCTTTCTGAGTCTTGCCCGTCCTGAGGTAGTTTGGCAACTTCTTTGTAGAAGTTGTGGCCATAGAAAAGAATGGTGTGAGAGCAGGGCTCACTTAGACTCAACGGTTATGGGGAGCTCTGGACACTGTACTGGAAAGTGTGACAGAGAAACTGTATTCAGCAACTCTTAAATACCAAGTGCAATCAGGTCTTGCTACCTCTTTCTCTCTTCCCCAGACTTAACCAATACCCTCAGCTTGGTTCATTTATTGTTCATGTATGTTTTATAACATTTACAAAATTTACATGAATGGTGTTTATATTCTCTTGAACTTACTTTTTCCATTTTTAAAAAAAATTATGTATGTTTATCCATTAGAACTTCACTGTTTTAACCATTTTGTAGTATGCTCTTGTAGGTTTATAATATATTAATTAAGAAATGTTGAAGGAATTCATCGAGGGGACATAACCATTGGCTGACCTGCAAGGTGTACCTGGGTGATTGGAGTCTCCTTCCTTCCTCCCTTGTCCTTGGGATGTACTTTCTGTCAACTATTGTCAGAGTGAAAGTCATTTCCAAGGTTATAACCATGACAGTGTAAGATGTTATTGAGGCCATTTGGATGGCCTCAATACAGTTAAGGCCTCTATATAATTTCTAAGATTCTGGCAGGTGGGTGAGGGGATCTACTTGTCATATGGTGCCCAAGACAAGCTTTGTCATTGATAATTCTTATTGACTGCCACTTACCAATTTGGAGAGGGATGCCTCTTTCTTCAGTCTTTCCCTATCCTCAGTGTAAAGGAGCCAGTATCAGATTTCATTTTGGGAAACTCCCAAGGTTGGGAGCCAATGAGAAGTTGCTGGAGTCATGTGGTAGGTAGAATCCTAAAATGATCCGCAAGATCCCTGATCACTCTTTGTGTTCTGCATAATCTCCAAGACTATGAATATTATGGATTATGTCCATGATTAAATTAGCTTAAATGGCACAGTTTGACCTTTAAAAAGGGAAATTATCTGGTGGGATTGGGGGATGAATTTATCAAATGAGCCCTTTAAATCTGGGTCTAGAGGTCAGAAATAGAGGAAGTCAGAGACTTGAAAGCACAAGAAGGTGCAATGTGCCATTGCTGGTTCAAAGAGAAGGGGACCCATGGTCATAAGTACAACAGTCTCTAGGAGCTAAGAGCAGCTCCTGGCTGACAGCAAGAAGGGCGGACCTCATGTCTCAGAAGCACAAAGAACAGAAGCACAGGAATGAGCTTGGAAATAGATTTTTATTTTGCCTATATTGTCTAGATGAAGATTCAACCTAGCCCTTACCTTGATTTCAGTCTTGAGATACCTGAGCAGAGAACCTAGTCACACTGCACTGGATTTCCAATCTATAGAAGCTGTGAGATAATACAGTTCTGCTCTTTTCAGCCACTGGGTTTCTAGTAATTTGTTATCTAGTAATAGAAGATGAATACAAGCAGTAATGGAAGAATGTTAAAATTGGATAAACTAGCAAAGGAACAGATTTTGTTTTCTATACTTTTCTATGTGCTAGAGGTTTTTTTTTATGATTTTATGGAAGTGGAGGTTTTAACATTGAGGTGAAATGTTGAGAACCCAAGAGGTCTACAGGATTTTGGTGAAGAGAGTGTGTATTATGAAAAGTGACAATAGACCCTCTCCTCAAACCTGACTTGTTTCATCTCCATCTTATATTAGCATCTTATCTTCCCAGAATTGTTTTATTCAATAATTCCCTCAAGTTAAGGTCAGATTTCAATTTAGATTTTCTTCTGTGGCACTTAATACTGAGTATATTTTATGTGGAAAAAAAAAAAAACACCACCAACAACAAACAAATCTCTCTTTGGAAAAAGCTAGAATGAGGCAATAGATAATTATACTTAAAATTATACTCACATATTAATATGCAGCAAGGGTTCCATTTGGGAAAAAAGCAGGAAGTGGGAGTACCAACGGTGAGACTCTAGGAGAAGAAAGAACTAGAAGGAACAGCAACATTAACAGTAATGACAAAGATTGACTTAGGATGGAATAGGGCAACTGGGAAATAATTAGTCATTTAAAGATAATTTTAGAAGTCTACCAGTTAGGAATCCTGAAAGAATAAATATCCGGTGATAAATAAATAAATAAATTGATTGATTGATTGATTTATAAAAGTTAATGATGCGAAAATGGTCATAAACAAATTGTGGGGACGATTGCAGAAGCAGCAGGTCAACAAGAAACTATAATTCTTGAATTCACCCTAAATTTAATTTTAAAAGGCAGAACTATTTTTTCCCCTTTTCCTTATATGAGCTATAAACTCAATTAAAGTTAATGGGAGCTATGGAGCAGCATTTCTAAATCATAGCCTCTTAGAGGCTAATTATTTTGAATTGAATTGTTAAGCAGCAACCTTTTCCTGGCTTGGTAATAAGCAAGATAACACCCTGCTCACATAATATTAGATTTTAGAAAACATTTATGAAGTATTTTTCTATAACAGATTCCAATCCCCTCCACTCTGTCTAAACTGAAGAAACATGTGAATTACTCTCTATGCCTGAAAAACGTTTCCATTCTGACAGGATTGGTGACTTAACTTTCTTAAAGTTATAAAATATCTGTTCTGGGCAATTTTGCCTTTAAAGGGTAATTGCCATCTATAAAGTCAGGAGGTTGGAGTGGATGATCTCATAAAAGTATGTCGTCCCTTAATTCTAATCATTTACCCCTAGGGTTTTTGAAAGCTTTACAAAGTAAAGTAGAAAGTCCAGGATAACATTGAAATGGGACCTAAATGGAAAGCATGAGAGCATTTGCGTCTCCAGAACCCAGGCCAGGCTCTTGCCAGAGCCTTTCATAAATACTTGCTGACTTCAGTGGCACCTGTAATTTGCCAGGCACTTGGCTGGCTCCTGGGATACAGTGGACACATTCTGACATAATACTAAACTGATACCCATATAGGGGTTCTTAAGGTACCTATTTATGGAATCTTGTTCAAGCGTCAAAGGAAAGGTACATGTAGGTTATCTTTGCTGGTGGCATTTTAGTCCATGGACATAATTAACAAAAGAGGGGGCAGGGACCTTTGCCTCAATAATCAAGGACTCACTCTTGGTCCCAATTTTTCTTAGACTGGGATATGTAGAAAGCTTCTTAGAGGAAAGCCCAGCAGATTTAAAGATAAATCTGAGCTCCCAAGATCTACCTTTGCGTCCTTGGTTACTTATTTATATTTCCTTAGGAAATATACTTAGATTGTATTGATTTATCACCATCCAAGAGTAAGTATTGAGCATGTTTGGGCCTAAGAACTTAGCCTAGAGACTTAGGAACTGCATGTCTTGCCTTTGGGGTGGGGGGTCACCCTTTCTGTTAAGATACAAAAATACCCACATAGTCCCTGCATATTCCAAGAATCATGTGTTCAGTCACCAACACACTTCTGTTCTGACCGGATGGCAACCACATAACACCACCCCCACCAAATGCTGCTGCTGGAAGGAGATATTGCAGAAGTACCCTAAGTTGCCCATGGTGTTCTCAACACGTGGGTTCTGCAATGCTTGATGTGGACAGCATATCTAAACCCACCAATAACTGAACAACAACAAAACATAATTTTAAGCTGAAAACAACTGGATCAATTGTTATTGTGAAATGAGGAAGAAATAAATAAGGGAAAAGGTGAGGAAATATTTCTCAAAGAAGCAACAGTAAATTCAATTTTGTGTGGAGACAACACAGGTAATATAAATGTGTAAATCTGGACAGGTGTAAAACAAATGTGAGAAATCCAGCCTGTTTGAACAGAAGAGTGGGTGTTCTAGTGAAAGACATTTAAATTAAAAATTTGAAATGAAACCAGACACTGTGGGACATCTTCTGTTAGTTTCATCGCACTGGCTGTCATTATGAACCACCATACCGAATGTCCAGAGAAAGGCTGGAATAAAAAGCTAAAATGCAGTGGGAGTGTACGACATTATTTCTGCAAGTGATTAAAAGGCCAGAGGAGATGCCTGCAACTTCCTTCCTCGCTGTCATTCCCTATTTTTTTTTTTTTTTTTTTTACCTTGACCACGTTTCTAAGAAGTTTCGCCCACACTTGAACCTCTGTTCACTTGTGGGCTGTCTTGTATATTTAGGATTGTTAAAGCTTTTGTTAAATTTCACCACTGGACACAAAATATGCAGTAGAGAATCATGAGAGGTTGAACTCTATAATAGCAATCATACTCCTTTAATGGAAGGCTCAGTCTTGCTCAACCAACATCGCTCTACTTTACACTCAATCCCAAGAAGCATCAGAGAGTAATTTCAGCTTGCATTTTAAGTGAAATATTATCATGGCTCCTAGTGAACTGCCGTTTCCATGACTTTTAACTTCTTCAGGCAAGAATATTCAATTAAAGGGCAGTTGAGATATTAAAGTGGGTCATAATTGAATGTAAGAGGCACTCCCCCCTGCTGTTCTTTGGTGTAAGGCTCTGTTTCAGGCTACAGAGGTAGAAGATATACCACATCACGTAAATAAGGATCTTGGGTTTCTTAAAAGAGTATTCACAAATGATAGCAGAGCTGTGTTTTACTTTTTTTTCCCAAAAATTTTATTATGAGAAATTTCAAATATATAGACAGCAAAATTTAGAGAACAAATCACAGTGAACACTTGGTAGAGCAAACTTCAAGACTCTACATTCTACAATCCTTGTTTCGTTTCCTCTCTATCCATCTGTCTAACCATCCACCAATCTCTCTTTGATGCATTTTATAAATTACAGATAGTCTGCTTTTCCTTAAATATTTCAGTGTGCATGTGTCAATGACAGCTTCATATTACTTTGAGTTTTTAATTTTGATGTAAAATTTAGAGGCCATGAAATGCACAAATCTTAAGTGTACGTTTGCTGAGTTTTGACAAATGCATTCATCTGTGTGATTCATAGACTGTCATCACCTCCGGGAGCTTCCTCATACCTCTTTCCTGGCAATCTCTGCCCGATGCCAGCCAAAAACTACTGTTCTGATTACTTTTACCATAGATTAGCTTCAGGCCATCATATGACTAGAACTGTTTGGTCTGTATGCTTTTTCGTTGAGGCATGAAGGTTTTATCCTATTGTTGTAGGTATCAGTAGTTTGTTTCTCTTTCTTATTACATGATTATCCCACATTTTATCCCATCTTCCATTGGTGATACCTGGGTTGTTTCAAGTTTTAGAAATGCTGGTTGCAAGTTGTAAGGCAGGTTGTGGAAAGGGTATGATTTCATGTCTTTCCTGCAATGTATGAGAGATCTGGTGGCTTCAAATTCTTGGCAGAGTTTGGTATTGTGGGTGAGTTTGAATTTTAGCCATTTATATAAATGTGTAGCATTATTTCATTTTTTTTTTATGTTCATGAAGACTAATGATATGGAGTATTTTTTTCTTGTGCTTACTTTTGGTTTGTGTATCTTCTTTGGTGATGTGTTGGTTTGAATCTCTGGTCCATTTCAGATTTGGTGTGTGTCTTCTTATTACTAAGTTCTAGGAGCTCTATATTTGTTTTGGACAGCATTTCTTTGTCAGATACATGTGTTTGTAGCTGGGTTGTTTCAATGGGCCATAAGTACAACCACTCTTGAGCTTTAGGACTCTTACTTGGATGAGCAAAACCTTTGTCATTAGCCTACTGTCTTACTTCTTTTCAAGTGAGTTTCTTTGTCTTTGGAAGTATGTATACAAAGCTCTTTAGATGTATAATATGCCATACTTGAAAAATGTCATTAGGTATAATATACAGTACTTGAGAAATACCTGTCCTTTCTCGGCTTTTAGATTTTGTTTTCCCTAAACCATTTATTTGAAAAGTTGGGTAGAAAAATGAAACCAGAAGTGAAATAACTTGGTAAATATCAATCAGTCTCTTAATTTTAAAATGTAAAGTGGTGCCTGGGAGCCTCAGTCATTTAAGTGTCTGCCTTCAGCTCAGGTCATGATGCCAGGTTCCTGAAATTGAGCCCTGCATCTGGCTCCTTGCTTGGTGGGGAGCCTGCTTCTTCCTCTCCCTCTGCCTGCTGCTCCCCCTGCTTGAGTGTTCTATCTCTCTCTGTCAAATAAATAATTAAAATCTAAAAAAATTCACTTTACAATGTAACGTTTATTAGTCCTTTCAAATAGGTTATTTCATTTGATACTCATTGGATAGCCCTTGAAGTGAAGCTATTAGTTCCACTTTGCAGATGCATAGACTTAGTGAGGATAAGGCCCTCACTCAGGATCATCCAATTCGTAAAAGGAAGAGTCAGATTCAGTTCTTCTGACCCTGCCAGCACCACTGCCTGGGACCATAGTTGAGATGCATCCTGGTGATCAGTGTTGGAAATAGGGCTGTAGGGTCAGCATCTTACTATCTTTCTGATAATGAAGACACAAAAGATGAGCCCCATTAGTAAGGTGTTAATCCTGAATCGCCAGGTTCTGATGAATGCATCCACCTTGTGTCTTACTTCTATAAACTGTGAAACAACTTGTCAAATTAATGGCAACTCAACTTGCAAAATAATATAGTGACTAGTACTCTGGTCAAGTTCCCCCTTTAGTTCTAGTATTTTGAAGATTTCTACATGTTGGGAAAAAAGCAGTTTCGGTTAATTCCTCAAAAGTTTATTTTTAGCAAAAGCTTTGCAGATGATATGCAGAAGACATTTGCTAAGATAAAATTACTCTCATGGCATGAATCAGCTTATTACTCTTCATCTCCCTTAAAATAATGGGTTCTTTATATTTGTTGGATTTATTTTAACACATTAAGGCATTTTCAAAAGTGAATGTCAATTTGAAAAATTACTCTCTCCATGTGTTCAGTAATGGAAGGGAAATGCACAAGTGCACCATCAGCAAATATCCAAGGGTTTCTCTTATTAAGCCTTCCCATCGCATCAGAGCAGGTGAAAGGATTAGAGGACTTAATTCCTGCTTCTAATTCCGTTTCCATCAGAGCTTTAAATATTTACTACCGCTTAGGAATCTTACATTTTGGTAATCTTCAATGAATTGGTTATGTGTTTTGAATTATCACAAAAGTGCCCTATAGAAAGATCTTATGTTTGGCATCTCTCCCTTCTGTCCAAGCCCAGGCCCACTGGAAGTAGGTTAGGGAAACTAGATCAAACGTAAGTCTCAATGATTGAAACTGGGCTCCTTCTGGGAGCAGCTGAAATCCTGTTGCAAAGCTCACAATATGACTGGGTAGAAAATTGTTTGAGTTTAATTTTTTTTTAAGTAAATTGTTTTTCTTGACCATGTTTCTTTGACAAATGTCATGCGCATAGTAGGTATTCAGGAAACCTCTACAAATCGAATTGAAGTCTATTCTTGTATGGGGACACATGATTTCTTTTTCCTCCTTTTGTCCCCTTGCTCAACATCTCTAAGTATTCAGAATGTTGGGATTGAGTTTGGGACAGAAGTTCTGTACTGGCATCATTAGATAAGATTTAAGGAATCTGTGAACTTGGGTGAAAAACATCATCCCTTTCTCATGACTAATATTTAATTAGAAGTTAGCATTTCCTTCTATTGTAAATACAAACACTTCTCCACACACAGTAAAATGAACAGTGTTTCTAAACATTTGCCACTAATAGAAATCACACATTTTTCAAAAAACAAACAAACAAAAAAAAATTTTTTTTCAAATTATATAAAATTTTTGTGGATATTTTGAAATGTCATTCATGTTGATTAATATTTGAAAAAATTATTGGGTTCACTAGAAGATATTTTTATTGATATTTTTATTTCCTAATAAAGCATATCTGTTATAACACATATTTTATGTTCCTTTTATTACTTTAATAATATTTTAACATATTCAGTTTCCTTGGTAAAGCCATATATCTTGCGTTAAGGATTTGAACCGGGCTGGAACCAGGGCCCTGCGCTGGATAAGCTAGAGTGACTGTTTCCTTGAGAGTGACATGCCAGGGGTGTAGAGTTTCAGAAGGCACTCAGGTTTGTGCGAGTGCAGATTTAGCATGCTGATCTGAGGGTGAGGGTCTTCAGTTCTGCAACCTCAGCACTTCCTTTGTCTCATCTTAGTCGAGACCTGTATTTGAAAATCCTATGCTGTGAGGCATGCCCTTCTTAGTGGTCCTCATCCTTAAGTGAAATGATCCTTCGGTAAATTCTAACATACCCAGGGAAACTTGGTTGGTGTTTGGGAAGACTGAAGGAATATGGGAGTCCAGAGAAGTGTGGCCTTTTCTCACATTCAGCCAGCTTTTGTGGACTTGGGAGCCAGGCTTTGGGGCCAGGAGTTCTGAGGGGTAGCCAAGTGCAAAGTAGAAGGAGGCCACTGGGACACTAAGATCCTCAGGATAGTAGCGGAACACCTGACTGTTGTGCATATGACAATACACCTTGAAAAGAACCTTTCAGAGGGGAGCAAGATAGCCCCAACCCTTTCTGAATATCCACTGGAAGTGACTCTGCCTGTTCTAATCTCCGCAGCCTGTGATAATGGCTCTGGGAGATTATCCAGGTGAGTTTACTGGTGATGTTGTGCAGGTGGGTTTCTCCCTTATGAACAATGAGAGCCCTTAATGCAGGCAATTTTCTCTGGCTGGCAGCAGAAGAGAAAGTCAGAAAAACTTAAAACATGAGGGGCTTTGATGTGCTACTAGGCTGGCTTGAAGATCAGGGTTGGCAAGGAGTGTGAGTTTTCTCCAGCTAAGAGAGACCTTGATTGGCAGCCTGCAAGGAAATGTGAGATTTCGTTCTACTAAAAGAAGAACCAGATTCTACCAACAACCTGAATGAGCCGGGGAGCAGATTTCTCCTAGGAACTTCCAGAGAAACTTTCAGCTTCTGTTGATCCTTGATTTTAGCCTGTGATACGCTGAGCAGAGACCCCGGTCTCACTGTGTCAGACTTCTGACCTACAGAACCTTGAGGTTGCTGTTTTAAGTTGCTAAATTTGTAGTAATTTGTTATATAGCAATAGAAAACCAGCAGGAGCTGACCCCTGAAAAATGGGGAGGGATGGAATACATTTGGTTACACAGTGGTGCAATTAAATCAACTCTTTGCCAGACCAAAACATTGGTCACAGACTACCACAAATCCTGTGTTTCCATCTCTGTTTTCAAACTTTTCTTCACGTAATTCCTACCAAGTATCTTTGAGTCAAGTAGCATGCAAGTAAAAAGAGCTAACTCTAAGGACTTTCCTTTCCAACTAAAAGTGGACCTAATATGATCTTAACAGAAAGTATATATATTCAGTTTAATCAGGACTCCATGTTGATAGTAGAAGCAAACCAATAAAAATTGCTCCAAACAGAATCATCACATTATATATTTGGAACTAATATAACATTATATGTCAATTAAGCCTCAATTTTAAAACATGCTACAAACAATGAGGGGAAACTATTGGATGATGTCGTTGAAAAAAATGTGACAGCCCCAACCCAGTTAAGTCTCTGGGTCCATTCATCTGCAATTCTTTTTGGTGTGGTTCTCCTTTTTTGTTGTGTCCTTCACCATAACTGCAAAATGGGTTCAAGGAACAAGAATAGTTAATGACTTCCTCATTCCCATCCCTGGGAGGAGAACATTGCCTCATCAAATTAGCTAACAGGTGAATTCTGTTAGAAAGGGAAAAGATGGAAAGCATTTATAGACTATGCAACCAACAAACACCTAACATATTAGTGTATACTCAATGTTTATAGACAGAATACTGTACACTTCTTATGTTGTATTTTTCCCTGGTATTTTGAACACTAAATTTAAGAAAATGAATTTTAAATATTGGTGACTATTTGTTAGATCCTTTAATAGGAAAAGACATGTAAGTAGGAAAGCAACAGAGAAAATGAAAGAGAAAAGGATCACATTATTTTAAAATTGTACAATGGAACCACGAGAGACTATGGACTCTGAAAAACAATCTGAGGGTTTTGAAGGGGGAGTGGGAGATTGGGGGAACCAGGTGGTGGGTATTAGAGAGGGCACGGATTGCATGGAGCACTGGGTGAGGTGCAAAAAACAATGAATACTGTTACGCTGAAAAGAAATAAAAAATTAAAAAAAAATAAAATTGTACAATGGAAAGTTCTATAAAAATAAAAAAGAAATGGCAGTTAAGAAAACTAGTTGCCATGAAAATAACAAAGAATTAATATTCTTCAAAATGAAAAGGTTTTTATGCAAACTCAGAAACAACAAACCACCTGGTAGCAGACACTTTTGAGGCTTTGCCCCACTCTGCTTGGCTGACACTGTTGTAATGAAGCCAGGACCTGCTTCTACTCACCTAGGCATTGCACCCCGGACAGGCTGGAAGTGCCAGGGACTTAAACCCCCAGCCCCCAACAATCCCCAACCACAGACTGATAGGAGTTGTGCAAATATCCCAGCTCCCTCATCCATAGGAAGGATCATTTGCCGTGGCAGCCTACCCTTTATCAGCTCCCTTCACTTGTCTGTCTCACTTTCTTTCCCTCAGACCAGCGTTTCCCAGGATTACCAATAAAACCCACTATTTCCACAAAAATATCACTTTCAGGAAGAGTTCAGATGAGAACCAAAGGGAAGACATACTTCCGTAATAATTTTAAAAAGTCAATAAACAAATCACAAAACACACCCCTCCCCTCCATGTGCTCCAAAGCTTGTTTTGGATCTACCGTGCTATAACATTGTTTTGTACACCCCTCTAGCTAAGGAGATTTGGGGGAAAATATATATATATATGTATGCATTTACTTTCAAAAACGTTCTGCCATTCAATTCAGTATTACTACTTCTATTCATTCTCTATTGATCTATTCAAAAATAGTATCTAGTAATTAGAAAATACCTTATGGTTAATTACATCCTTTGTACTAAGTATGAATTGAGACAGGAGGGGCATCCAATTATAGGCTCTCAGAGTGTTCATTTTGTTACAGGAAATCTCAAGAGTGAAGGAGGTTGGTCGGAGGAAAGAATGGACAGAGGCTCCCTGCATGCTCTGACCCTTCTCCTTCAGTCAGGCCTCTTAGCTCTGATGCTGCCCTGGTCTCCAAGTCCTGACTCCAAACCTCGCCATTGCTGAAGTCTTGGCACCTCCTCCGCTTGGCCTGTTTCTGTGTCTTGACTCTTCCTGAGCTGATATTGAATTTCTGGCACTGACCTACCTATTCTTCCACAAATGTCTCATGTGGACCTCATCCAGTTTTCAATGTCACTCCTTTCACACTTCAATGGTCACCCATTCAATTTTGTGACTCATTATCACCCAGACTATTGCTCCATTTTTAAGAATGCACTACCATAGTCCATGTTTAAGTATCATGTATCATTCCAATATTTTACAATCAGTGCTGTAAATGATACTGGAGTTGGTTAAGGGTTTATGACTACAGATTGTGAGGATTTTATGCATGCATTTTCCAGAAGGTAAGAAGCAGATATTTTTAAAGCGCTGGATATTGGCTTCATATTTCTGCAGAAATTCATTCAAAACCAAGAAAATCACCAATAAATGGTAGGGGTTCTTACTGACTGTATCAGGGCAGACTTCCCCTCACTCTCCGTTGACTACTATTCCACTCTTGTGAAGATTCAATGAACTTCAGCATGCAAAATTGTTCTGCAAAGTTTGGATCAGTTTATCAGTAGATGTATTGTTATATTTTATAGTACAGAGTTCAATGCGGTGATTCTATTTCCTAGAGAGAGGCTGAACAACTTTTCATAGTGCTGGCCGAAGAGTAGAGCCTCCACTTATTTTTATTCAAGTAACCGTAAATGCATTTGATTCCCTTCTTGCTGTCTTGCATGAAATAGGCTAATGTCATTTAGTAAACCTTTTTGGATCTGCTGATATATTAAAATATACAAATAACCACTGTTTTTCATTTCTAAAAGCGGAGAATCATTAGAAATCACCAGCGATATGTATAGTTAATTGAATAGCTGTGCTAAAACAGTATTGTGAATAAACAACTCAATGGTACATGGTGAAAATGAATTCATTAGATGCAAACTATAATTATAAGGCATGATAAATCACATACAGAGGTTATCTCCACTGTAAAGTAAATAACTGTCTCACTCAGAGCTGATTTGCTAAAATATTATCTAGAAAACCAATAAATATTCATTATTCATATTAACCACAAAATTCTGTCAGTAGGAGGTTACCTCTTTCAAGGTCACCTGCATTGAAAAGCACAAAGAAGAGGCAGCCAAGACACACTTATTCAGGTCCCCATTGAGCCACAAAGTTTATTGGTTTTTGTTTTGTTTTGTTTTTACCTCTAACAAATTCTTGACTCTGCTCTGTTCAATTTAGAAAGTGTAATTGTGGATTCGTGATCTCCTTTTGCTTACACATTTATACATATTGTAAAGCATGAAGTGCAAATGGCTCAATGGAAATACCTAGAAAGCATGAAATCTATGTAAACATAAGACATTCATACCTTTTTATTTCTAGTAGTTTAAAAAAATTACTTCCTCTGACAAATAACATTAAATATCTCTCAAAGCATTTTTAATCTATGTATGAAGGCCACTTAAATCATATGGTCTTATCATAGGTATAGTGGAAGATCTAAATGCACATATATGGAGCATTATATACTGAAGCATGAAGTCAAATGTAGTCGTTAGACATATTGAGGGTTTTTTTTTTTTAACATTTTTTCTCAAGATGCTTACCTCTTTTTTAAATTTTTTTAAAAAGATTTTTTTTATTTATTTGACAGACAGAGATCTCAAGTAGGCAGAGAGACAGGCAGAGAGAGAGGAAGGGAAGCAGGCTCCCTGCTGAGCAGATAGCCTGATGCGGAGCTCGATCCCAGGACCCTGGGATCATGACCTGAGCCAGAGGCAGAGGCTTTAATCCACGGAGCCACCCAGGTGCTCCCACATTGAGGTTTTTGATCATGTTGGTTTAAGTCGGAATGACACACTTTTGGAATGGAAATTTGGTCCCACAAAATATATCACTAATTCAAAGAGATCATTTAAATATATTTGTACCAGGAATATAAATATACTTTACTGTACAGTTTATGTACTATTATATGCAACAGATTTTTTTTACATATAATGAAAAGTAAACATTTTTAATATCTAGCCATAAATTAAAAAAAAAAAAACCTTTATTTTCACAAAGGACTTATTTCCTCTTTTACCTTCATGGAATTAACACCCTTTCAGATGGATATAGAAATTTCTGTTCACCAAGATGTGAGTCGAAGCTTGGAGCCCAGCTGCCTGGCATTTCCTTGACTGGAACTTCAGCAGCAGCTCTGATGATCAACTGAGATTATATTTATAAATCTTGTTTGGTGACATATCTGAAGCTCCCTGTAGATTCTAGAACAACTTGGCACGTGACCATTTGACCAAGCATTTGACCAAGAATCCCTGGGGTATGTATGT
Organism: Mustela putorius furo; assembly: GCF_011764305.1. Classification (NCBI taxonomy): domain Eukaryota; kingdom Metazoa; phylum Chordata; class Mammalia; order Carnivora; family Mustelidae; genus Mustela; species Mustela putorius. The sequence goes on from NW_025421341.1 coordinate 28,319,004, forward strand.
GGCGGTCACAAGCGTGTCCATCATTTCAAAACTTAGGATTCAGCAAAATGTCATTTCCCTACATAAGAAAACTAGAAAGGTTTTGAAGTATCTTTAGGAGTTCTTAGAATTAATGTTCTGAAAATGCAGAAAGCATTGTATTTTTATTTGTTCATATAATTTGTTGTATATTAAAAAACTCAAACAGAAAGCTGTATTTATGAGAAACAAAAAGTTTTTGAGTAAAAGACAAACTGGTGATTTTCATGATTAGAATCAATTTTTGCAGAAAAGTGAAACCAACATCTAGTATTTAAGAATACTTGTATTTAAGAAAAGTTAATTCTTAGACTCTGGACTATATGTGTGTGAAGTCCTTTAGTTTTATCTTTCTTCCATTACCATTGAGGACAGGGATTACAAATAGTGCACCTGTCATGTGATATTTAGACATGGAACAACAATTTTAACATTCTTTAAAATGGAGAAATAATTTGGGTGATAATGAGTCACAAAATTGAATGGGCAACCACTGAAATGTGAAAGGAGTGATACTGAGAATCGGATGAGGTCCAAGTTAAATGTAAAGGAAAGAGTAAGTAGGCTAATGCCAGAAATTCAATATCAGCTCAGGGAGAGTCAAGACACAGAAACAGGCCAAGAGAAGGAGGTGCCAAGACGTTAGCAATGGTGAGGTTTGAAGCCAGGACTTGGAGGACAGGGTAGCATCAGAGCTAAGAGGCCTGGCTGAAGGAGAAGGGTAAGAGCATGCAGGGAGCCTCTCTCTATTCTTTCCTCCGACCAACCTCCTTCACTCTTGAGATTTCCTGTAACAAAATGAACACTCTGAGAGCCTGTCATTGGATGTCCCTCCTTTCTTATTTTAATATAGCAGAAATTATGCTATAAAGCAAGTTACACTTTATTTTTTTAAGATTTTGGTTATTTATTTGAGAGAGAGAGAGACAGAGAGAGAGAAACAGAGAGAGAGAGCATGCATAGGGCAGAGGGAGAGGGACAAGGAGACTCCCAGCTGAGCAGGGAGTTTGATGCCAGGTTTGATCCCAGCACCTAGAGATGACCTGAGCCAAAGGCAGATGCTTAGACTGAGCCACCCAGGCACACCTAAGTTACCCTTTAATTAATTTAATTTAATTCATGAATAAATTAGTAAAGAAGTGATCAGAGTGGACCCAGTGATGAAAAGGACATAAACATTTTAAAACTGTATATTTTGCCAAATCTTCCCTGGTTTTATCAGTTTTTTTTTTTCTCATCAGCATGTAATGCTGCAGATTATTTTTTTTTAAGTTTTAATTTTTTTATTAACATATAATGTATTATTAGCCCCAGGGGTACAGTTCTGTGAATTGCCAGATTTACACACTTCACAGCACTCACAATAGCACATACCTTCTGCAATGTCCATAACCCTCTCCCTACCCCCCTACCCCTGGCAACCCTCAGTTTGTTTTGTGAGATTAAGAGTCTCTTATGGTTGGGTACCTGGGTGGCTCAGTGGGTTAAGCCTCTGCCTTTGGCTCAAGTCAAGATCTCAGGGTCCTGGGATCGAGCCTCGCATCAGGCTCTCTTGTCAGCGGGAAGCCTGCTTTCCCCTCTCTCTCTCTCTGTCTGCCCCTCTGCCTACTTGTGATCCCTCTCTCTCTGTCAAATAAAAAAAAATAAAAAAAAAAAGTCTCTTATGGTTTGTTTCCCTCCTGATCCCATCTTGTTTCATTTATTCTTTTCCTACCCTCCAAACCTCCCACATTGCCTCTCAACTTCCTCATATTAGGAAGATCATATGATAATTGTTTTTCTCTGATTGACTTATTTCGCTAAGCATGATACCCTCTAGTTCCATCCACGTTGTTGCAAATGGCAAGATTTCATTTCTTTTGATGGCTGCATAGTATTCCTGTGTGTGTGTGTGTGTACCACTTCTCCTTTATCCATTCATCTGTTGGTGGACATCTAGGTTCTTTCCATAGTTTGGCTATTGTGGACATTACTGCTATAAACATTTGGGTGCCTCTTCCGATCACTACATTTATACCTTTAGGGTTAATACCCAGTAGTGTGGTTGCTGGGTCATAGGGTAGCTATACTTTCAACTTTTTGAGGAACCTCCATGCTGTTTTTCAGAGCGGTTACACCAGTTTGCATTCCCACCAACCGTGTAGGAGGGTTCCCTTTTCTCCGCATCCTCACCAGCATCTGTCATTTCCTGAGCTGTAATTTTAGTCATTCTGACTGGTATGAGGTGGTTCTCATTGTGGTTTTGATTTGTGTTTCCCTGATGCCAAGTGATGTGGAGCACTTCTTCATGTGTCTGTTGGTCATCTGGATGTCATCTTTGCAGAAATGTCTGTTCATGTCCCTCTGCCCATTTCTTGATTGAATTATTTGTTCTTTGGGTGTTGAGTTTGCTAAGTTCTTTATAGATTTTGGACACTAGTCCTTTATCTGATATGTCATTTGCTAATATCTTCTCCCATTCTGTCAGTTGTCTTTCGGTTTTGTTAACTGTTTCCTTTGCTGTGTAAAAGGTTTTGATCTTGATGAAGGCCCAATAGTTCATTTTTGCCCTTGCTTCCCTTGCCTTTGGTGATATTCCTAGGAAGAGATTGCTGCTGAGGTTGAAGAGGTTGCAGCCTGTGTTCTCCTCAAGGATTTTGATGGATTCCTTTCTCACATTGAGGTCCTTCATCCATTTTGAATCTATTTTCATGTGTGGTGTAAGGAAATGGTCCCATCTCATTTTTCTGCACATAGCTGTCCAATTCTCCCAACACCATTTGTTGAACAGACTGTCTTTTTTCCATTGGACATTCTTTCCTGCTTTGTCAAAGATTAGCTGACCATAGAGTTGAGGGTCTATTTCTGGGCTCTCTATTCTGTTCCACTGATCTATGTGTGTGTTTTTGTGCCAGTACCATACTGTCTTGATGATAACAGCTTTATAATAGAGCTTGAATTCTGGAATTGTGATGCCAACAACTTTGGCTTTCTTTTTCAATATTTGTCTGGCTATTTGAGGTCTTCTCTGGTTCCATATAAATTTTAGGATTATTTGTTCCATTTCTTTGAAAAAAATGGATAGGATTTTGGTAGGGATTGCATTAAACATGTAGATTGCTTTAGGTAGATAGACACTTTCACAATATTTGTTCTTCCAGTCATGAGCATGGAAAATTTTTCCATTACTTTGTGTCTTCCTCAATTTCTTTCATGAGTACTTCATAGTTTTCTGTATGTAGATTCTTTGCCTCTTTGGTTAGATTTATTCCTAGGTATCATTTGGTTTTGAATGCAGATGTAAATGGAATTGACTCCTTAATTTCTCTTTCTTCTGTCCTGTTGTTGGTGTAAAGAAATGCAACTGATTTCTGTGCATCGATTTTATACCCTGACACTTCACTGAATCCTATACAAGTTCTAGCAGATTTGGAGTGGAATCTTTTGGGTTTTCCACATATAGTATCAAATCATCTGCAAAGAGTGATAGTTTGACTTCTTCTTTGCTGATTTGGATGATTTTAATTTCTTTTTGTTGTCTGATCGCTGAGGCTAGGACTTCTAGTACTATGCAGATTATTTCTTAACAACAATCTGAAAACCAGAAAAAATTAGTTCTTTTTATAATGATCATTTCTTTGATAACTGTGAGGCAAAATTTTTCATGTTGATAGCTTTTCTTTCTTTATGACGTACATTTTCATACTCTTTGTTGGGAGGGAATGTGTGTCTTAACTTGGCTCCCCGGAAGCTCCCATGAGATAGACTATGAAAATGAGTCATTGATCTGTTGGTGATCCCGGAAAACACTGGTAAGAGAGTGGAGAAGTGAGATGGGGAGAGAAGAAAGTCTCTAATGTGTGCATTTTGGGGTAGGTTACTAGCGTAGGTACATGAAGCTTAATCTCATTATGAAACTGAAGCATTCAGAGTTAACCCCTCCACAAAACTTGAGAGCTGGAATGATTACAAGCTCCTATTACACGCTGGCTAATAGATACTGCAGGAACTGAATTTTATTCTCTGGAATTTCCATCCATCACCAGGTGGAAGAGAGAAAATCCTTGATGCAGGTGCTGACCTTTAGAAAATGTTCATACGATATTCGAATCATGTTGGTTGAGAGGATGGGATAAGGCACCAGCAGTATCTATAACAAAACAATTTATTATTTTCCTCATCAATGATTCATCTGGAATTCATATGGCGGAAGTAAGGTTATCTCTTTTTTTATTTTTTTAAGATTTTATTTATTTGCCAGAGATAGAGAGAGGGAGTACACACAAGCAGGCAGAGAGGCAGGCAGAGGCAGCCAGAGAAGCAGGCTCCCTGCCGAGCAAGGAGCCTGATGCAGGACTTGATCCCAGGACCTTGGGATCATGACCTGAGCCAAAGGCAGCGGCTTAACCAACTGAGCCACCCAGTTGTCCTGTAAGGTTATCTCTTGCTCATTACAAAAGACTCGGACAACTAAGCCAAAACATTTTATAATAATATATTAATTTCACATTTTTGAGATAGGTTTTAGCTTTGGCATTTTAAAATCTGTATGTATATGGTAGAAAAAGTTCTCTCTCATCATGACTTTTTCCCCAATTGCTAACTTCTATTAGTGCCTAAAGATCTAGGTAAAATTCAGAATGATTTTGTTAAGTATCATTGAGATTTTGCTTGACATCGTTCACTCCAATATTAGCCTTCACACTAATTTAGGAGACACTCCAAGTTTTTCAATTTATGTTTTTCATCTCCATAGAAGCATATCTTTTTTTAAGATATCAGTAAATCTTTCTCCTTGGACTTTTCCATGTCACATTCTCATACTTTCCATATGGAAGTTTCATATCATACTCAATTTCATAATGAATGGAATCTTTGGGGTCTTTAAGTAAGAGATATTAATGTCTTTGGAGGTGCTTTGGGAAAAGATGGGGTCAGAGGTAGAATGATGTTTGTCTTAGATATTGGTCGGTGCTTGACACCCACTGTAATCACAAAGGCCCTTAAATGGTTTACAGTGAGGCAGAAGAATTAGAACCAGGGAGAGCCAGCTCTATGAGAAAGCCTTCTGAAGAGAAGTGAAGACAGACATCAAAGGAACTGTTTCACTGGATAACTGTGAAGCAAGGGCCCACTGCCAGATACATTTTGGCTGTTAGTGACAGAATGTTAATGAGAGAGAGTGGTGGGGAGGGAGGGTCTGTGACATCCTACGTCTGGTTGGCACTTGGTAGTGGGAACTCCTGTGAGTTAGCACCTAGAATGGCTGCTGCTTTGAGGGGCAGAGTTTGTCAGGTGAAAGACAGTGTGTTAATACAAACACACAAAAGGCAATGTGAAACAGTACCTTCAAGTTGCTATAAGAGAAGGGGAATGCACTTGGGAATAGGGGTTATGAGAAGTCCTGAGGTAGCAAGGGCAAATGGATGAAATTAAGGGTAACTAATAAATGGGAAAGAGTTTTTTTCTATACTCTTGCACATGTAATCATTTTTTTTCCCCTGGGAGTTAGATAAACCATATTCATTGTGTCATTAAATTAATGCACATTCCAAAACAGATTAAGAACCTCTGGTCTGAGGGCAGCTCTCTAATTAGACATAATAAAATAATGGTCTTGTGTGTTGTCATTGGAGGAGGCATTTATAGTTTTCTTCCTGAGCCAAGAGAAACTGTCTCCCTTTGTTTTCTCTGCTCAGTTATTCTGCTGTCCTATCCACAGAAAAGAAAAGAAAGAATATTCACAGGCAAGGTAATAGTATCACAATAAAGTAATAAGTAAATCTAATTAATAAAAATTAATAAAACCTGATTAAAATAAATCTTTCCATGAGGAGGACATTCAGTTACATTCAATTTGATTCAATCAACATTTATTGGACACTTTGTAGGTACCAAACACTCTGCTGGGAGTGGTCTGTGAGTTTTTAACCCTCTTTGAAAAAAGAAATGTCTTTTTTCCTTTCATCATTGATCATCACAAGTAACGAAAAACTTAGATTTCTCTATACAATATCCCTTAGCAATTCCTTAGCAACCTTTAAAGGAACAAGTTTTCAACAGTGGAGTCCAGAAAAACACATTTTAAGAAAAGGCATCTTCCTTTTGCCACTAAACCTTTCATTTTAAATATTTTATAAGTGAAATAAAGTAACATCCCCAATAAAGGTTTAAAGTATTCATTCTCAAGTGCTCCTTCTCATCCTAATATCTAACACAATATTGTGAATATGCCTGTTAAATTGAATCTTTATTAGGTATATCAAATCTAGGAAAAACTAGCAGAAACATTACTCTTCTTCTCTTATGGGGGAGACAGGATAATGATTCCCTTGCCCCAAAGATGTCCATGTCATAATTCCTGGAAAAGTGTGAGTGCCTTATCTTACAAGGCAAGGGGGGATTACGGTTACAGAAAGGATTAAGATTGCTAGCCAATTGAGTTTGACCTGGAGAGAGTACCCTCGGTTATTTAGGTGAGCCCACTGTAATCACAAAGGCCCTTAAATGGCGTACAGTGAGGCAGAAGAATTAGAACCAGGGAGAGGCAGCTCCATGAGAAAGCCTCAACAGCATATTGTTGGCTTTCAACAGGAGCCAAGGAAGGTAGGCAGCTTCTAGAAAGTGGAAAGGCAGAAGAGATTCTCCCCTAAAACCTCTAGAAGGGAACATAGTCCTCTGACACCTTGGCTTTAGCCAAAACACATGAAATGTGTTTTGGATTTCTGGCCTCCAGAACAGTAAGATAATAAATTTGTGTTGTTTCAAGCCAGAAGGTTTGTGGTAGTTTGTTAACAACATCAGGAGGAAACTCTTTGCACAAATAATGCCTGTGGTTCATACTATCATTTTCCATCCTTTTCCTCATAGATGGTATTTACGTAATCCCTGTTTGTCCCATCTAACTAATGGATGACATAGGAGCCTGAATAAACTTACCTTTGCCTGGGAAATGTTAACAATCGTGTTCATGAACTGCCTACTACCATAGCCTTGAACTCCATTTATGTGGCATTTTTTTTTAAACCTCTACTTATAGCTATTTAAAAATAAACAAATGAAATCAACTAACAAAAGAAGAACAACCTGGCTTTTCATTACCTCCTGTGTTACAAATATTGTTAATATTTTACACTCTGACGGTGGCCTCCTACCCTACTAAATTGTGAATGCTCATGTTCCCTTCCTTTAATCCAGGGACATCCTGGTAAACTGGCACCCAGTTTGGAGTGTTTGCCAATTTCTGTGGCATAAATACTCCCAGCAAAGACTATTTCAAACTACCAACATAAGGTCATTGAAACGGAGTAGAAAGGAGAGGTGTACAATCAATTCTTGCTGGCTCCTGGGTTCTAGCCTGCCACTGTGCTAATCCCTCCATTTTCTCTCCCTGAATAAGTCTATCTGTTGACTTTCTCTTCTGTCTTCTATTTGAACTTCTTGTGTGGTGGCATAAAATTTACTCTCTTAGAAGCTCTATCAGCAGCATTATACTTACTTCTAGCCAACAATTCTTCAAGTCTGGAATCAATGCAGCCATCTACTCTTTGACTTAAATCAGAATTTCTGAGCGCTCTGTGAGTAAGGACTCAACTGGTTAAATTGGCATCTCTAGAAATGGATAGATTCTCTTTGCTATGGATCCTCAATACTGCTGATGAACAGTCTGGCTTCAACTCTGTTGACTCTTCACTTAAAGGCATGTGGAAACTTCAGATGACCTTAAGCGCACTCTCTTATCCCATCACCATCTCAAACTTTGAAAACCTTGGCATTGGTATTGGCAAGAAAATGGAGGCCTTTGGGGAAATGAATCAATCTAATGTTCTGACCTTCCCCAAATTTCTTTTTCACTCACCTCCATTTTAATTCTTAATCTCCAGTTGCATGAGGTATTTTTCACCTTGTTTGAAGCCAACTTCATCATTTTTACTCATGTACCCAGCACTCTCATCTCTCTGGTAACTTCCTTCATCAGTGGAACTCTGTCTATGGTCATAGCTATTCCTTTAGATTGACTCTCTTTTCTTAGTGCTAAACATTTTCTGGTCACTTCCAATTCTAACACACAAACAGAAAACAAAAGACAAAACCTCTTGTAAGTTTGACACCTTTTTTTTTTTCTGTTGTTGTATCTTTCTCTCCTGTAGGGTTCTAGAGTCATCTACACCTGACAGGATATTTTCTAGTTCATTTGGCTTTTTTCCATTTTTTCATTTTTCATTCATTTCTTAGGTTATTTTACCCCTCCTTCCCCCATACTCACCCACTTTGATTATTCTCACTAAAAGCATCAATGGTGTCTGAAAGTCAACATTTATAATACTTATATCATCTGTATCTATAAATACTTAGATAGAATAGAATCATTCATTTCTTCCTCAAAATGTTCAACTTTGGTGATTTCCATGAAGTGTTACTTATCTTCTTTCCTTCTTCTGCGGTTCTTTTCCTCCATCCCTTTATCCATTTTTCAAATGTGGTCATATTAGCAAATACCTCTCTCTTCATTGTAACATTCTTCTGGGCAATATTGTCCACTTACATGGTTTCAATTACCTATTTTTCAAAGAGAGTGATACCCAAATACATATCTCCACCTCCATCTTTTTCACTTTTTATATGACTATTATGTGAGACTCCCCACTATAAAAGATCAAAGCTGAATTCATCATCTTTCTCCCTAAATCCCTTTGCCTTCTTATATTACCTGTCACACTTGATGGAACCAATATCTACTCAGGTAAGAAGTTTGGAAGTTGCCCTTAAGTCCTTTCTTTCTCTATGTCAATCCCTATGCCATGAAACCCTAAATATTTCCAAAATCTATGCATTTCCCCCCTTTTCCAGACATTAACCATTTTCACTAGAATTACTGCCAAACTTCCTCATTAACCTCTCTGCTTCTTTCCAGGTTCTACCCCCACACTTCTAAGATGTTTTAGTTAAAATACAAATTTGTGATGTCATATCCATGTTAAAAATTCTTAGGGACTCTGCAGGGCCCGGTTGATGAAGCATGAGCTTTGATCAGATCAAAAGACTCAAAAACAGTGTGCTAGTAACCCTGAACTTCATACAAGCCCCACTCACACCCTACATGTTTTACCTCTGCATATATGCAAACTATCCCCTCTACTGGAGTCCTTTACCCTTTATTTATCTGGTTAACTCCTTTATAGCACCATTCAAACAGAAACTTCTCCAGAAAGCCTGATTGGATACTCCATTCCCCATAGGTTTCCTGGGCTTCCTCTGTACAGTAAACATGTCCCTAATATGCCACTCATTCTGCTGTTTCAAAATTCTTTACTTGTCTACCTGCTTGAGAGAATTAAACTCTTCCACAGCAAGAGGATGTCATGTTAATGATGAAGCATGTCTAACACAGAACTTGGCACACGTTTGCTCTCAGTAAATGTTGGTTGTACTTGACATCAGACCACTGAAATGTGATAAACGTCACTAAATTCTCTCTCCAGCTCCAGTACAGAATGCTTGATGAATGTTGTAGTTTATAAATATGATGAGTAAAATCATTATTCCTGTGACTTCTAATACATTAAAAAAATAAAAGGCTGGGAGGAAGGAGGCAAAGAGCAGTAATGAGCTTTCTAATTGATTTTCTTCTTAAACTAGAAATTCTAGTGGAGCAAGGATCAAGAACAAGGTGTATGTGATAGAGAAGATGAGAGAAGAATGCTTAGAGCTCATGCTAACACCATTTTGCCCAAGGCTGGTCTCACACCTGAGTCCATGGGTACCAAATTCTCTAAGCAATGACTTGTGGCTCTTGATGGGAGGAGTCCTGGATCAAGATCAGAAGCTGTTTCTCCCATCAGCCAGGAGAGGGTGCGATAGAGCATAGGAGTTGGTTGGCAAATTCACAGGAATTTAGGAGACACCCCTTCCCTTCGCAATCACCTTCTGTCTCTCCAAGCTTTGCTGTTGCTGGGGGGATTTCTACTATCATTTGCACTGTTTGCTCTCTTTGCAACAATATCCATGCAGTCCATGGCAAGTTTGCTGCCGTCAAAACAGGGAAAAGAAAAAAAAAAGAAGAATGGATTTTCAATGATAAGGATGAATGGATGCACAAGAGTTTCTTTTAAATCCATTCTGCTTAATCTTGACCGGGCAATGGAAATATGCAGATATTCCAAGCTCTCTTTCATCTCCAGTGTCTCCACCCCTCCCTGCCCCACCATCAGTTCTGCCATTGCTAGCGCATGAGTCAGCCAGCCTCTTAAATCACTGCATGCTTTCAGTGTCATTTCCAGTCTATAGCACTGCAAACAACTCTGTTGTCAAAGGAGACAGATCCGGGCATAATATCACTTGTGAATGATTTATTCCGTAAAGTATATAAAAATGCATTTTGAGCTCCTAAGCTTATTACTCCTATAGTAAACAATGATTTAAAGAGAACTCTCTTAATTGGTTCACAGTTGGGAAGTGTCAGGAGAAGTCATATTACATTTAACATCTTTTGCATTATCAGTTAACTAATAGGGTCAATGGAGGAAGAAGCCACTTAAATGACTGAAAATGATTTCTCAGGGAAGATATGATGTTGAGGACAGAAACCAAAAATCCAGATGAAACTATTCTCTCTCGATTTCTCTGGTTTCTCCTAGGGGCTTTTTTGTTTTGTTTTGCTTTGTTAGCTGACATTAGGCTGTGTGGCCAAAATGAAGCTGGATGCAGTTCTTTTAAAATATTTCCCTACAAAAAATGAGGAATGAACAAAGATCCTCTGCCACTATTTTACTTTGATCTAGTTGGCATTTGGGATAAAACTATTCTTCCCAGAGAGACGCATTCATTAAACACCAAGGTCATTCTGTAGTTATCATGCAAATCAACTGCATACATTTCTAAACAGCTCTTGGAAGGGACAGAATTGCCTCCATCCAAGAAAGACCACTTGGAAATCCAAGTGAGAAATGGAAAAATGTCTCATACTGCATGAGGTCATCACGAAAATTTGTTTTATCAGGGTGTGTTACTTAATATCACTAACAAACATGGGGATGAAAGATGTACAGAGAAGCAAGGGCTTGAAATAACACATGTAAAGAAATGAGATGCCACACAGGAGGTATTTATAAATGGCAGTTGATATTATTGGGAAGAACTGTACAAGATGTAATAATGAAAGAAGATGCTCTCCTTGTCCTCAAAAAACAATGTTTTGGAGAAAGTCTGTATGCAGACATGCACCCAGATGATAAAATGAGTCAATCCAATAGTCAGGGATAGCAGGGCTGGGAAAGAGCTGAATGCAAATTGCATTTGAGCTGTCTGGCTTCTAAACTTAAGTGAGTACTTATGCTACCACTGTAGGTATGGTTCTGATCTCATGGTACCAAGTCTATAGCTTCCACCCAGATATTGAGGTGTGAGCATAAAACAGATAGATAAATCCATCTTGAATTCTAATCTGGGTCATGGCTGATACTTGAGAGTAGTAGCCAGAGGGAATTTCAGCACTGTTTTAAGAAATCGATGTTGAATTTTGGTTTTAATCTCCATTAAGAGGAATAATTTTTACGTCAAATAAAAAGGATATTGAGTTTGTTGCACTTCAAATTTTTATGAATATTCCCCTTTAGTTTCTGGTTAATCTCAAATATTTCCTGTACTAGTGTTTTTAAGGTTGATTCCCAGACTCATGAATACCTTTGAATCATCTAATAGCATTTCACACATTTTCTGTTTTTTTGTTTTTCTGCATGTATTTTTTTTATGATAATGTCTTCTACCCTATTTCTATCTGTAAGGTATTTTGTTCCTTATTTTTTATTTTTATACAGAAATCCATCTGTCCTGCACTTAACTATATTTGCATTTCATTGATTGTAGACCATCAGGAGTGAGAATATTTATCTCAAGCTTTGAAAAACTAGAATTTCTACTAATATGGTCACATAGGTACAAACTATAAATCCAACATAAAAAGAAATAAGAATGAGAAGAAAAATAAGAACTTCTGAAATTCTCAACTGTGTATAAATACACCTTTTTCTAGATTCAATTGAGTCTCTGATCATTTTTAAAAGTGAGGTTTAGGGCGCCTGGGTGGCTCAGTGGGTTAAGCTGCTGCCTTCAGCTCATGTCATGATCTCAGGGTCCTGGGATGGAGTCCCACATCGGGCTCTCTGCTCAGCGGGGAGCCTGCTTCCTCCTCTCTCTCTCTGCCTGCCTCTCTGCCTAGTTGTGATCTCTCTCTGTCAAATAAATAAATAAAATCTTAAAATAAATAAATAAATAAATAAACGTGAGGTTTACTTTCAATTAGTGAATATTCAGTACCGCAGCATGTTTTGTTAAGTAAATTAAAACCATTCCCTGAGATACATAGTCTGGATTTCCTTCTACTTTTATTACTGGAAGAAAAAGACAGCAAGAAAGATAGCAAATAATACAGCTTTAAATCCTATGTAATATATAACCCCTCTGTCTTATTTCAGCTAAATTAGCATGCTTCAAGTTTTCTAAACAACACAATAAAAATAAAAGGATGGCGATTTCAGAGAAATGGAACTTAATGATGCAGGAGTCAACCAGCTGTTGGCTATAGTTTCTTTCCAGCAAGAAGTACTGATTTGACAGTGGTTGGTTACCCAAGGAGTCTATCTTAGCATCCACAAAATACAGAAGCTGATGATAGTGAAATCTGATCTCCCAGGGCCCATTTCTCTCTGTAAGCAAGGAGAGTAATGTGGCCACTAAAGTCTTGGGCTGTAGAGTCTGACAGAGCTGGGTTCAAATCCCTGTTCCTACTGGGTAATTACCTGAAAGCAAAGTTTTTTTTGTCTTCTTAACCAGAGTGTTTTGGTGTCTAAGCATGGTGCTCTTTCCACTGAACTTAACACACCTATATGAAGATTTTTCCTCATATAGTACTCAAGGCAGAATTTTAAAAAAATAACTATAGTAATTAGCTATGTTATTTGACCTACAGGAATTTTTCCTCTATCCTACCTTCCAGTCCATTGGTAACAGCCAGCCCAGTATCAATAACACATGCCCATGTGCTAGACATGATCTAAGTTTTTTATATGATATGCCAACCCATTCATTACTTACAACAGCTAGAAGAGAGAGATTACATCATATTATTTTGTACGGTTTAGAAATTGCTAAGTATATTTCTAATTTTTCTCAGAAGACATAGAAGTTGAATACTTGATTTTTGAGACTGGATAGCAAATAAAAAAATTAATTCTACAAAAATATGCTTATTTGGAAAATATGAATCAATAACTTTAAAATGAACAATTATAACATTAAGTTCTCTTATTATAGTGGGGATAAAAGAGGAAAATAAAGCTGGTATAAAACTGGCAGGTGTCTCTCATAACTTGGCTTACTCAGCTGGTATCTGCTAACCCCATAAATGTTTTAGATAAAATACAATACTAATAATAAACCTATCTCATGTTTAATAGCATCTTATATCTAATATCCTCTTATATATAATATCATCCTATATCTCATAACTTTCATCTGTTATATATCTCAAGCTATCTTCATATCTATATATGTTTATGCATTTGTATCTTTATCTTGCATCCATATCTGAATCTGAATGTATAATTTGTATAGAAAATTATCCTGTGTACCAGGTGATTTTATTCCCTTATTCCCAGGTGGAAGAAAATATCTTATCAGGCAGAGCCAAGGGCATTTGCAGTAAGCAGTCTCCAAGCCTGTAGATGGGAGACTCCTAGGACATGGGTAGCCTCCATCACAGTGACCATACTCAGCAATCAAGTGAGGAAAAGTTGTGCTTGTCAGTCTAAAAGATTATATTGATTTTATTCAATTACTTGAGTACTGTACTAGTTTATCTAGTTGTGCTCATAAATGGCTAAAGGCAGCAACGAGAAAAAGAAAAAGTCATAATTACATTGTACTTTCTAATGGCAAATACAGAATTCTTTTAACAGTGTTTTCACACCCACTGTAAGAAGAGAAACACATGTATAATTCCAAAAGGAGTATCTAAATGCAGTTCTGTTCGATTTCGGGAATATTATAGGCATGTACATGAATAGGAGTTCTGGTTTTTTTGAAGGATTTCCTCAACAAAAAGCCGTGGCAGACTAGCAGAGTCTGTGTGGGATCTTTACTCATCAGTACAGGACTGACGGTACCATTCGACCTGCAAGCATTCCTACTTTCTGCCTTTTTGTGTGTCTTCAGAGTCCAAGAGCCCCATTTCTGACAGTCTAGAAGCAGGGGTAATATAAAACCAACAGACTCAACCTCCTGGGTCAATGGTGGTGCAGTGACTAATTGTGCTGACATCTAGGACACAGCTTCTGGGCCAGACATCACAAAGAAGTGAAGACACAGGAAGAGCCAACCACAATCCTCAAGGGCCTCAGACCCTTAAAACTGGGTACCAAAAAATTCAGAAGTTTGACTTGTAGTAATCATAATTCACCACTGAAAAAAAACCAACATTCACTTTTCATTTTTCTACCTAAGAAGTTTGAAACTGTGCCTATGTTCATATAGGCAGAATTATCCTCTCATGGTCCTTTAAAAAATACATTTTTAACCTTTATCAGCAAAGATTTTTTAACACTTAATGCAGAAAATCATTTTTTAATATTATTCCTGTGGTCTGTCTTAACATTCTTTTTAAACATTGGGAGAAAATGATGAGTCTTTGATATTGACAGCTTTTGGTGAACTATTTGTCAGGGGGCAGGGATAGTTAGTGAAAGCATCATTTGCATTGGTCCGCATGTACACAGGGAATAAAATAATCCACTGTCCCTTCTGACAGATCAGGACTCTCACACTTTCTCAAATTCTTGGCTCCCACCAACTCCCACCTCTCCTTCTGTTATATTCCTATTTGGACTTACTGATTTTTTGTAGTTTTATGGCTTTAGAACCCCCATACATTTGCCCCTGGGGATCCCTGTGCCCAAATGTGATCTTCTCATCTATCTCCATTTGGAAAGCCTTATCTCTCTCAAAACCAAGCTCAAACATCACCTCCTCTGACAAATCTGAAATCTTCCATTGTTCACCATTATTTCCTTTCCTGGACTGCCTAAAATCTCTTATTACCCCTCTTTAGTCGGTGCTGCTAAGTAACGTGTCATGTCAGCCTGACTGCCTCTGCCACTAAACTATGATCTCCTTGAGAGATGGGGCCATAGCATTATCTCTTAATACTTCCCAGCAACAAGCATCACAGCTGGCACACGGGTAAATCCTTAGTAGGAAATAAAATGTTTGTAGATGACATAAGGAACCATAAAGATGTGCAAAAAGCGTTACCAGGCTCACTCACATCAGACTACACCAGACCTTAGAGGAATAGGGTCACGTGCTTATTAAATTTTTAATATGTGGCTGACATTGCATTAGGTGTTTCACATATGAAACAAAATAATGCTCTGAAATATTAATCATTGTACTTTACTTTTTATCATTTCTTGGTACTTGATTCTTCCCCTAGTTGGGTCAGTGGCATCCATTTTGCCGTGAGGAGACTTAGCATTATTACAAAGGGAAAAATCAGGAAGAAACTAAATTTGGTTGTGAAAATGTCCAAAACAGGCTCTTAGGTGCCATGATGGGAATAACATGCTGAAAAACAGGGTTTCCCATTTGAAATAAATTGATTTTTTTAAGCAAAGAAAAATGTTTTTGGATACAAGCCCCGAAGGATCAAGGCAGAGTTTACGTCACAATAGATTAGAAAGAGAATATAAGAGGGCCCAGGCTAGCTCACTGTCAGAAAAACAAGATGGGAATTAGCTGGGCTGGGACAGGAGATGGTGGGGAGAGCTGGAAGGGGCGTGACATTGGTGGAGATTAATGAGCAAGAAACTGAGGAGACCCGCAGAGGGTTCAGATCACCATTGACACCCCCTCACTGCTCTCCTATCAGGGCCACTTGCTGCATCTCAGCCATTGGAACATCCCAGGAGGGTTCAGGAGAACGCTTCCCTTTGCCTATCTTCACATGTGCTTTCCTTGGGATCCCATTAAGATCTCCCATGAATAGCTTTCTAAATATCTCCTATGGATCCTTCAACAGAAGTGATTCCCCGCTGTGACCTGGGCTTTTCCAAACTTTCCACTCCAACTTTTTAGCAAGAGCATGGCCGTTTTTAAGTCTTGGCTGCAGTTCTAAAATGGAGGGTAGAGTGAAATCTAGAAAGGCAGTGGTGGTAGGGTGAAAGAAACCTTGGGCATATGTGCTTGGATAAAACTAGACAGTGGTAAAACCCACATTCTTTACATATGAAGAACTTTTTTTTAGCATAACTTTATGATGTATGAAATACCATCTGGTTTTTATGGATAAGTAAACTGAGATACACAATGTTTGAATAATGTGTCTAAGATCACACCACAAAGTATCAGAATAAGACAATAAACATAAGCAGACATGGCTTTATTGTGCTGTATTTTTATTATTATTTTATGCTAAAATGTGTGTATTTGTGTGTGTATGTATGTATATATATATAAATGAATGCATGTGTGATGCTAATGGTTCATGTTGCCTGTGGGCATTGCCAGGTAGGTTCACAGGCCTATGTTTTCCATGTTGAATACTTGTACAAAAATAAAGTGAGTTCATAATCATTCTTCATTTCTGCTTCAGTTCGTCCCTCTCTCTTCATCCCTTCCATTTTCTGCTTCTCTTCCATTTTCTGGGGTCACAGTTCACTGACAAGCCAAGGAGAAGAGTGTATTTAGAGCAACACTAATGATTCTGGATACTAACTGGGAATCTGATCTTCTGGGCTCTTTTCCCAGCTCTCCCTCCATGTGATTTTAAACTTGATTGAACTCCTGTTTATCCAACTGTAAAATACAGGTAATACACTCCTACCTCATGAGGACTGAGAAAGAATGCTGTTATGTGCAGTGCTTTATGATCCATAGACAAAAGGTATAATCAGTAACAGCTTCATTACATTGAAAGTGTTTCCAAACTCACCTTGTCCTCTTCTTTCTATGGTATCTATACTATCTTAGAGGTGAAGTTTAAAATTACTTCTTCTTTAGATGCTTAGAATTTTCAAGAAGTTTATAATTCTTATATAAAATTTTTTTCTTCAATGCAAAGAAAACATAAATTTTAATGCAATGTCATAGTCTGACCTGGAGAATTGAAATACTGAAGTCTTAAAAATTACCTTTGAGTGTCCACAAGTTCTTTTATAAATTAGTCATACCCATAGAAGACACAAATACTACACCTTAATCCCAACCAAATCGATGATCCTTAAGAAACCCTGAACTGTATCACTTAATGTCTGGAAATCAAAATTACACAACAATCAAGTAAATGTGTCTATTGCTTTTAGATGTACTTGAGCTATCTTATTAATTTGAATAATAAAGTAGAAAAAAATGAATCAAGGAAAAAAAAAAAGGCACAGAAGCCAAATAGAGTACTTCTCTAAAAGGAAAATGAATGGGTGATGGCTTTGCCAATGTGCTGACTTATGTCATTCTCATGTTCAATGACAAGCACCATATGAATGATTCCACTCCACTGATTCTGGAGAGTACCGAATGAACAGATTGTCAGGGCACAGTCTGACTAGCGTGCCATTGCAGCTTACCATAGTATCGGCAATGAGTACAAAGTAGTAGAATGTGCTTGTTTATTCCTGCAAATGCACTGGCTTGCCAGGAGTTTCACTGTAGCAATTTTATAGCCAGTAAATTTGAACATTAATGAATATGATTGCTTTTTATTATCTTGGTCGAAGAAAGTTGCAGTATGTTTGTATGTTTGAAACTTGATTTGGGGCAGAGATAGGAGGAAAAAATTATAGGAGACTTTTTCATTCATTAGAAAAGCAGAGAATAAATTTGACTACTAAGCCATTCTTCAAACATTCTTCAAACTTGCCCACCAAGTTAACTCACCACCATCACATCAGGCTCAAAACTCTTGGTGACAGAGGCTTGAAGCCTGGCAGTGATCATTAGGTCATTCATTCATCACACATAAATGTTGGTGTTGTACAATGTAGATCCTACGCATACAGCACTCGTTAGTTTCATCCCACCTTTCCCACACCTCTACCCTATCATGCAGTTTACTATTATCAAAGCCTCTTTTCTTCAGATTCTATTCATTCTCCTATTCTCTGTTTTCTTGCTCTATATTTCTCTTTTCTTTCTCTATATTTCTCTATATTCTTTCTCCTATTCTCTATTCCTATTCTCCTCTATTCTTTCTATTCTTTCTCTTCCTAAACCACTTTATGCATGCTGCGAGGCTAACTTTCATGAAAATCACCCATTCATAACTGTCAAGAGTTTCCAACTTTCTACCAAATGAAGACCAATATCCTCAGAGCAGAACCGACATCCCCCTCAATCTAATATCTAGTTTCCAGCTCTATCTTTTTTTTTTAAAGATTTTATTTATTTATTTGACAGAGAGAGATGACAAGCAGGCAGAGAGGCAGGCAGAGAGAGAGGAGGAAGCAGGCTCCCTGCTGAGCAGAGAGCCTGATTTGGGGCTCAATCCCAGGACCCTGGGATCATGACCTGAGCCGAAGACAGTGACTTAACCCACTGAGCCACCCAGGCGTCCCCAGCTCTATCTTTAGTTGACGTACATTACACTTCCATAGAGCTAACTCCTTCAGATAAGTCTGTACTTTTTAGTGGCCTTCTTCCACCATTCTCTTTTATGTATACTTGGAAAGCTAACTTCTCCATTTCTTGTGTCTAGATCCTGCATGTGTCCTTAAAAACCCAAGCCTTATGGCATTTCCATTTAACAGTGGCTTAATCACTATCTCCTATGTTCCAGGTTCTGTTTCAAGTTCTCACTCTGTTTCAAGTGAACTGTTTCAAGTTCACTATATTCTCCAACATAGTGCTGTAATTACTTTTCTAGTTTTAAATATTATTACTTTTTTAAATTCCCATGCCAGACGCTCTGCACTTTTCCCAGCTTGGGATGCGGTCATGGATAGAGGAGCTATATTGTCCTGAATGGGCATTTCCTTGAGAGTCTGTCAGAGTTTTTAATCTCCCAAAAAATCTAAGGAGCATCTAGTACATAGTAAGTGCTTCATAAAGACTTTTGGATTAAAAAAAGGTGAAGAAAGACAGCATGGTCTATGAGACATGGCAAAGCCTAGAGCAAATATCTGAAACTATGAGTTGTAAAACTATTAATTCAGCTGGTTTTCTGTGTTTTATTAGTTGATGTCAATGTACATGTCAGAAGTGTCGCATTTTTTTAACAGTATGTTGTTCATAGAGCAAGTTTGTTCAGTTTTCCTAAAGCTAAAGTTAATTTGTCATAGTTATGTATGAATACCTATATCTTAATGTATATACAAAATGTAAACCAAGCTAGTATTTCAGAAAACTTTCTATAAGGATTTGTACTTAAGCAAGTAAGAGTGATGAAGAGTTTCTCATTCATTTTTAAAAATTTTTTATGTAAAAAAAATGAAAATGCACACTGGAAGAAATGTATTTCTTCCCAATAAAATAGATAGTAGCTGTTACCATTATAATGTTATATCTGGGATATAATAAGACTCAATATCTTTACTGAAAACTGAAGATTTTCTTTAGCTGTTGTAGAGCTTTGATACTCAAAGCAGTCCTTGGGCATGAAGTTCGGCCTCAGTTGACATCTAAGATTTCTTGTTAGAAATGCACATGCATGGTGTTACCCTTGACACATGGGGTCCAATTGTATTCTTGACAATTCTCTAGGTGATTCTGATATTCTAAAATTTGAACAGCAGGTTCTAGAAAATTAAGATTCAGAAGCCCACAGCATGAGTAAAATTCAACATGTCAGTTAAAGGAGGCGATTTAATGTGTTATAAATCAGGGATTATCAGAGATTTGAGAAGAGAGCCAAGTGCTATTTTACATAAATGGGATTTCAGTTACAATGCCTACATTGCTTATGGCATTGTCTCACAAAGCCACCTGATGTCATTCTGCAGGGGAAAAATAAGGTTGGAGTCTTTATGGGGTAGGAATTTCAAAAAAACAATGTTTTATTACTCAACTGATTTTTAAGATTTTTTAAAACTTGTATTTCTCCTTAAAACCCATTTGTTCACCTTACACATATATCAATGAACCAAGCCAATTTAAAAGCATGGCATCCTAAACTACCTCAAAACTTGCATAGAGAAGATTAAAAATAACTTGAGCTCTGAGCTATCTTGTTTCCCTAACCCTCAGAATAATCCAGCTATTGTGACATCATTTTTCCTTTGTCTGCTGGCACATATTAATTTTACATTGTAAGTCCAGTCCTCTATTGAAGACATTTGGGGAAAATCTTATTCCTGATATTATTTTAATTAGATTTTTCATAATTTGGAGATTTATTCTATATTCTGATGTATAAAAGTTCTTTATGCAGAAACTTCTTTACATGTGAAAGCTGACACTATTGGATTTGGGACTTGTTAAAATAGGTGATACTGAAAACCCACTTAGTGCCCTCCTGAACATTTTTTTTTTTCCCCAGGTTCACATTGGTGCACTGCTCAAAGATATGAATCACTATAGAAAAGGATTTACTATTACAGATTCAATACTAAATTGCAGCACAAAATAGAGAAGGGCAACATCGAAATGGACACACAAAATAAGATCAAATGGAAAAACAGGAAACCAATGCAATAAAAATAGTTACTAGTATTCACTGATCTACCTTATTTTGTCAACTAAGTATTTGTATTCTAACATATATGTCTCTGAATGGAATGATGCCAGGATTTCGTTTCTCTTTCCCTTTCTCCCCGCCCCCTCCTCTTCCTCCAACTTTCCCTACCTGCAACTCTCCCTTCTTCCTTCCTTCCTTCCTTCCTTCCTTCCTTCCTTCCTCCTCCTTTTTTTTTGGTGAAATTATGTAGACAAATCACTTAGAAAAGAATTTAGGGTGTGATGGAAACAATCTGAACAGAAATAAAAAGAAACATTCATAAGTTGGTCAATGTTCCTTTCCTGTCTAGATACTCTTTTTTTTTTTTCCTGTAGATGGGAAAGATCCACATATTAATACCCTTCAGCCCAAAGAAAACTAAAGTTCTTCTTGCAGGAAAGCCATGTAATTACTCTTAGAAAAGGCAATTAATCTATTTTCATCCCTGCCAGTATTTGTTTGGGTTCAGTTTTTGTCTAGACATCGACTTCTAATTTTTTTCTTGGTCAGTTTTGGTTTTTATTGTATTTACTTCTTAATCTCAATTGGCTGTGAATCCACATTAAAATGGTATCAGCTGTGAAACAGAAAGCCTGAGAAGTTAGTGGCTTAGTGTATTGCAACCAGAATGCCCAGAGATTCGGGCAATAAGCATATTTTTCACAATTCTCAGGAAACCAACAAAACCTCCACTAAAGTACACTATATTCCTTTGTATAATAGGCTAGTAATGGTAGAGTAGGTTGCACAATATCCTATTCAGCTACTGAAATTTTTATACTCTTCAGATCATTGAGTAAAATGGCAAGAGTGGTTTTGAGTTCTTTGGATGATCAAGTAGTAATCTAAGAAAGGGAATGGATGCTTTAATCACTTGGATTTCTATAGCAAGTTATGACAAGTCCAGTCTCATCTTTGCTCTACAAAGACCATATAATCAGTCTTAATGACACATAAGTGACTTTGCTTTTAGTTTTGTACAACTTTTTACAACCTTGTCTTACAAAGTTTTTTTTGTTGGGAGTGATAGAAAATCTCAATAGAATTTATCTTCCTAGAGGAAGGCAAAGGTTTATCTTTAAACATTCACATTGAGCTCAAATCAGTGCTCTTTGAATTCCATCTTTTAATTATCATGTGAAAATGTTTATAGTCTTCATGTTAAGGAAGGTCCTTCCTTGTCCCCTTTACTAAAACTGACCAAAAGTTGTTTGTTGGTGACCAGGTTAACTTTTAAGGAGTATGCAAAATAACTTTCAAATGAAAGCTTTCTTTTCAGCACAAAAACTGAGAAAGATAATACATGAATCCAAAAATAGCTCATTACTTGTGACTATTAGAGAAGTTGTTTGTTTGTTTGTGTGTTTGTTTTAGAAAAGTTTTTATAAATCTCTGGAGGATAACAGTATAGGAGAGTAAGATAATACAATATTTTCAATGGAATAATATTGTTAATGATGTTGCATTGCTTTCATTGAATACACGTAGACATAGTGTTACCAAAACCAAGTAATTAGAAAGGAATGTTAATGTGCGATTAAGGTAGCACTCTCTAAACCCTTTCAAATTTTGAGCTTCTTATATGGAAGGGCATAATTCAATATACACATTAAATATCCATAAAGAAAGTAGACATAGTATTAAAAAATTAGGCCAGAAGAGAGATCAGTGTTCAAATTCTGGTTTTGCCACTGAGTGCAATGTAACATTTACTGTATCTGGTTTAAAATGTGCACAAATTCTTGACAGTCTCCCCATTGGGAAGTGGAATTTATGTGTTTGTGTCATCTCTCTGGACTGGCCTTTTGATTTCCCTTTATCCAAAAGACTGCAGTGCACTTGAGGAGCAGTAAGATGGAAAAGCAAATCCCATCTTGACACAAGTGTACAAAAATGCTTAAACCCGAGGATGGAGGAAGAACACTGTTGCCCAGGCTCCA
The DNA here is from genome assembly GCF_011764305.1 of Mustela putorius furo. Classification (NCBI taxonomy): domain Eukaryota; kingdom Metazoa; phylum Chordata; class Mammalia; order Carnivora; family Mustelidae; genus Mustela; species Mustela putorius. Next base: position 28,341,639 of record NW_025421341.1, read on the forward strand.
CAGAAAATGCAAAGTATAGGAGCCCACAGCTGGAGTAATTTGAAGTTTCCCGGGCACTGATAAGAGAAGTCAACAAAAACAGCAAACAATGCAATTACTGAGTAAATGGAGTCCCCTCCCATACTAACTGTGTGATAGAAGCAGAGGTATGTTCATTTCTGGATATAAAAACAATTTCCTTCAGGCTGTGTGGATCATCTCCCTGTGATCCACCCTTTACCTCCATAATGGGCAATGATTTGAATAAATACATCCAAAGAGGAGATATGGTTGGCAAATAGGCACATGGAGAAGTGTGCAACATTAGGTCTAACAAAACCGCATTTGGTCCTACCACATGTCCAGGATAAGGACTAAAACTAAAAACAAAACAAGCACTGGTGAGATTGTAGATAAGTAAGACCCTCAGACACCGCTGCTCAGAATGAAAAATAATAAAGCCACTTCGGAAAATGATTGGAAGGTTTCTTCTAATGTTAAAAATACACTTAACATCTAACCTAAAAATCCTAATTCTATCTTTTAATCGAAGAGAAATGAAAACCCATGTCTATACTAATACCTGAAAGTGATTCATCAATTTTATTTATAACAGCCCCAAACCGAAAGCAACCAAAATGTCCATCAGTTGTTGAATGGACTAAAAATAGAATACTACCCACTGACAAAGAGAAATAGACTGCTGCAGGATGAACTGATATGAATAAATTTCAAAAACTTGACGCTAGGTGAAAGAAACCAGATATAAAAGGCTCATGCTATATGACTCCATTTATATGGCATTTTAGAAAAATGAAAACCATAGGGACAGAAATAAAGTGACAGGCTGCCCCCACTGGCACTGGGGAGTAAGAATTAAATATCAAGGGGCATGAGGATATTCTGTTTTGATTGTGGTGGTAGTGATTACATGGTTGTACATATTTGCCAAAGTATATGTTACCTGGAAAGGGTAAATTTTACTCTTCATAGATTCTATCATAGTAAGCCTAAATTTAAAAAAAGAAAATCATAAAAGATGGTTTAGAGTCTTTGGAGGATGGTAATGAAGCATGACGCTATAAATCTTATTGTTCAAGATTATTTATTAAGATTTTCTGGGTGCATTATTTACAGCTTTGTCCCTTGGGATTTGTGGTTTCAATTTTTCTACAATTACTAAACTGCTGAATTTGATTATAGCACATTACTGTTATGTTTTCTTGACTATTTTCTCCTGCTACAGAACCTAATTAATGTCACTGTATTCCATTTAAGAAGCTGTGTTGACCAGAAATGTTGTCACTTTTCTACTTCCCTGGAGGAAATCGACTCAAGTAAGTGCTTTTCTCCCTAAGCCCAAAGTTCTTTGGCGCACCTCCTATTTTATAGGCATTGATGAAGTCCTGGGTTAGGGTTGAAGGGAACAGTGTGTAGAATCCTTTGATATGTTGAATAACCACTTTGTAATATAGACAGGTGCCCCCTGTTTTATCTATTGGTATTTTGTGCATATTGTTATTTCCTGAAAGCAGTGTACATCTGAATATACTTATGAGTCATCAAGGTATCCAGCAATTAAGCTGGAAGGACACTTGAGGCCATATGGTCACTGGTTTTTTAAACAGAGCCAACGCTCCTCTTTTCATCATGGACAACTCAAGACAAATAGCTGTAGGGCATTTTCTTTTCCCAAAATTTACCTAAGCCTGTCTCTCTCTGACATCCTAATCAATACTTTTCTCCTTATCAGATAATTTAAACGTGGTCCTAGGGTTTGTGACCTCTCATTTGAGTCTCTGTCTTTGATTCAGCAACACATTCAAGGAAACTTCAGGGCAGAACTCACACTTAGGTGCTACCTTGTTTCTTGATTCATGTGTCTTTTGAGTCTAGTGGCTTCCAAGACTCGAGTAGAAATTCTCCCTTTCTTCCTCTGCCCAAACCTCAGACTCATGGAGGTACTTTCTTGGATCCTCTTCCATTTCCAAAATATCCTGAAACAGAGGTTCTCAAAGTGTAGTCTGTGGGTGCCTGGTAGTGGAAGAGACTGCTGGGGCTCCCAAGGGATCAAACTTATTTTCACGACTTTAAGGTGTTAACTTGTCTTTTCTACTGTGTTAATATTTATGCTGATGGTGCAAAAGCAATGTTGCCTTTGTGCAAATTAAGACAATGATACCAAACTGTAGTAATAACTGAATTCTTCTCCATCACACACTAGCAACAACAACAACAGCAGCAGCAGCAACAAAACCTGGCAAATTTCATTATTTCATTTGAGGATATCCTTGATAAAGCAGTATAAGGTATTGCTTTAATTAAATCTTGACATTGAATACATACTATTTTAATTTGCTTATCTCTGTGATGAGAGGGAAAGTGCAGCACTTTTGTTATATACTGAAATTTGATGTTGTCTTGAGGGAAGGGATTAAAGTCATTGTTCTGTTGTGAGCTGAACTAGCCCCACTTTCCCCCACTCCCAATTTTATTTGAAAAAGCTAATAGCCAAACTGTGGTTAGCAGATTTGGGTATGCAGCAGACATTTTCTCAAAAATGAATGAAGTGAGCCTGTCAATTCACAGCAAATAACTAACAGTACTTATTATCAGAGATAAAACTCAAGCTTTCTTTTTTTTTTTTTTTTTAAGATTTTATTTATTCATTTAACAGAGAATTACACAGCAAGAGAGGGAACACAAGCAGGGGGAGTGCAAGAGGGAGAAGCAGGCTTCCCACCGAGCAGAGTAGGGAGCCCAATGTGGGGCTCGATCTCAGGACTCTAAGATCATGGCCTGAGCCGAAGGCAGATGCTTAACAACTGAGCCACCCAGGGGCCTCAAAAGCTAAGCTTTCTAGTAATAATTAGAATATGGAAAAGATGTATCTGTCATTATGAATTTGACCATTTCTCAATATTTAAATACTTTTGAAATCAGATTCATGGTTAATATTGACAAGTATGATATTTTTGATACTGTATATTAAAATATATCAACATTTGGAAGATCCTCATAAGTCAATGATCCAATATTTTCCAGTTAACCTATGCATGTGGTTATAAAATAATATATGGGTAAGACTCATTCAAAGTGCAAAATGGATCAAATGATTTTCAGTGTTTCAATGTCACAGATCATTGATAGGATTTTAGATTCTACATGGTAAAAAAATTAAGAAAATTGGCCAATTTGAGTGTAGTACCAAAGATGAATATCCATAGTTATGCAAAAAGTTACTGAAATATTTATCCTTTTCTCAATTACACACTTAATGCAGAACAGATATGAGACTGCAGCTGTCTCTATTAAGCGAGACATTATAGAGATTGCAGAAATGTACATGAATGTCACTTTTTTCAGTATATTTTTTGTTTTAGAGATATATGTATTTTCCTAAAAGTATATTACCTTTGTCAGCATGGGCAGATGTTTATTATTGCTTTAAGTGAATTAACACATAAATATTTTATAATTTCTCAATTTTAACTTCTAATAAAGCAATTATTAATAGTTATAATCCAGATAAACAAAAGCTCTTTGGAGTTTTCCATAATTTTATGAGTGCGAAAGTTCTCAAGACCAACATATTTAAGAACTGGTGCCCAAGAGGATCATAGACTAAAAGACTTCATGCCTGGTTACTTGGTCTCAGTAGATTCACTGAAATTAAGCTATACGTTACATGGAATTATATAACCAAAACTTGGAATCCATCAGCTAGCTGAGAGAAGTACTGGCCAAGCATCAGAGGCATGGATATTTGCAGTGCTCAAGTCTCACCTGTGCCCATTCCTCTTATCTCCAGAGAGTTTCTACCAGATTGCTCAGATTTTTAATGGAGTCCAATTTACACAGCTTATCTTAGAGCTCCTGAGTCAGGCTGAAGCTATTTACAGCAGAATTTCATCTCCTTTGTTAGGTAAGACTGAGCAGTAAATGTTTCTTCTATTCAACTGGGGAGCCACTCAGTTTTTACCTTGTATATCATGTTTATTAGCCCTATCAAAATGAGAGAATCCATACCATGATTGTCTCATTCTGTTAAATAATCTATTATGGGGGTTCAATTAGCAGCTGAATATATCTGTACATTATTTGAAATAATGTTGTATCCACTTCCCAAAGCCAGGAAAACTATACAATAAATCATCCAAAGTGACAGAAGGCACAAATGGGAGACTACCTAGAATTTCATGTAAAATGAGAAGAGAATCGTTGGATTCATTCAAAACTTCTGTCAAGGGTTGAGTTAAGAGAGGAACCCAACCAGGTACTTTTTTTGCCCACAGCTGCATATCTTAAACCAAATTCCTTAGAAGACAAAACATGAGGCCAAGGCTTGTATGCTGAGACTTCTAAATTGAGAAGAACAGTCCCAGGGAATCAAAAGCAAAGGGAAGGGAAGTGAGGCAGGAAAGGTAGAAAAGTAATTATGATGTAGTACTTTAGCCCTCTGGTCACTGCTAGGTATCACGCACAACTGATGACTTGATCTCATAGGACCATCTATAGAGAAGCCAATGGAATACCTTCGTCTCAGACTGGTATGTCCATGGAGAGGACATAAGATCTAGATTCTTCATCTCATTGGTCAGTGGTTCATCCTACAGTCTGTTAAATCCCACTGAGCAGGCCTCACAGGTCTCCTGCCTCAACTGGACAAGGGAAGACTCAGCAACAGACTCAGTCATGTCCAGGGCACAGGTGGAAGGAAAAATGTTCTCCAGTGGTACCCAGGCTAACCCGCTCTCTATACAGATTGAGGAGAAGTAAATGGTTAAGAGCCATGATGACAGCTATGGCTAAGATCCGATGTATTACATAAGATGTGTCTGACTGGCATGCACAACTGGTAAAATTCCATAAAGTGTGATTATATCTATACAGTGTTTTGTGTAGCATAGCTCTTTGTAGCATCTCTCCGCCTCTATTTATACTTAAGTTACAGAACACTGGAAAAATCAGGTTTGCCAAAGAAAGTGGCTGCATCTCCATAAAGAAAGACCCCAGCTAACAGATATTAGGCATTTCAGGTGTAATAACAATCCATATTGGATTCTATAAATAATCAGATATTTCTAGAGATATATTGGTTCTCAAATTCTCTCATATTTTCGTTCTTATTTCACTTCAACAAGGACATCATGTTAACCTCCAGTCCATCCTAACTAAGATTCTTATTTTCAGTTGAACATGAAGAAATGATCTTTTACTAAATGAACTTAGTGTATGAAATGCATCATTCAATATGCAGCTTCCAACCATGCTGGCCTGGCATTCCCTTGAAACAGATCACAGAATGATAACTAATCTGCTCTTCCCCATCTGGCCTTTGCATCACTAACAGCATCTCCTGCTTTCCAAGTTCTTCACACTGAATGTAGATCTTTCCAGGGAAAACGAAAAAAAAAAAAAAACACACACACACACACAAAAAAAACAAAAACAAACAAACAAACAAACAAAAAACAAAAACAAATGATCAAATATGGTCTGATATGGTAGGATACCTATGAGTAATAGAATAACAGAAGGATAAAATATGTCAACACTTTCTAGCTTAGTGCTTATAAAGTAAAAGGAATTGGATATACTTTTTTGAACTAACATTATAGGGAAAATCATGCCATATTTCACAGAGTTAATTATCCTTGCTTGCCTACTTGATTCTGGTCTATCATACCTGGAACATTGTATTTAAGATATGTTAAATGAATAATAACAGTCAAAAGAAAAACAAAGTGTCAGAAAGATACACCAAATTAGTAGAGAGCAGAAGCATTTGGGTTTTTTAAATGGGAAGAAGGAAGCATATATTTATGTCTGACCTAGTAAAGAGACTTATGACTGGGATGCAATGAATTCAAAATATGATTTTTTTTCTCAGATTTTCTGCCTAAATCTAAACGTGTTATATACTTAATGGTTCTGCCTTACTCAAAGTTTTTAAGAAAGCATTTGGGACAATTTTCTACCACCCTAGCTTGTCGAGGGCTCCGGCATCTTACTTCTTCCCATTTCTAAACCATTTTAATTAGAAGAGACTCTTAAAATAATTTTACCTTCGCCAAGCTAAGCCCAGGAGCCAGAATTCTCTGTTTCCACCAGTGCTTCCTCAAGCAACCCCTCTGCATTTCACAGGATAATAATTGTCTATGAGAAATAAATAAGCATCATGGGAGCTTTGTGGAGAGTGAAAGAATTTAATGTGTAAAGATGAGTTAATGGCTCAATATCAAAATTATGTTTGACATTTCAGATTCCTATTTTATGCTACATATATTACATTATTTGGTTGTTTATAATAATAATAAATGATTATTTAGATAATAAAGTTCTGGATTTAAATTTTTATCTTTTATCATAAGTGATATAACCGTTTGGATGTTATGGATACACAGAATAGATACGATGCTGAAGTTGCACCTAATTCATGGGTAAAAATGAGATAGATCAGCAAAGCCAAAGCCACCTTTGTCTCTATTTTTATGTCAACTGATGGTTTCAGTGATGTTCAAAGGCTGCATTTACAAGTGGCTAAAAATAAGATCCTTGAATTAATCAGCCAAACCAACTAGAACCAAGGCTAAGGGTGTAGGACAGAGTGTGCGTTATGGAGTCAATTAGGTTTGCGGAAGGACTCAGAAATTAGTGTAAAGTGGACCCTAGGTCTGGCACTAGAGAATCAGTCCTGTGTGTAGATAGAAAAAGATGGGTTCATAGTGGATTGGGAGCCCAGATATTTAGGTAAGTCTCAGATATTAGGTAAGACTCAGAGTAGGTTAAGTAGGTTTGTAAAAACATTCAGGTAATGTACAATGTAAATATGACACTGACGATGCAGAATTTACGAGAAGCTCAGAAAAATTCCAAGTAATTCTAAAATATTTTATTATTATTATTATTATTATTTATTTTTTAACAGAGAGAGACACAACAAGACATGGTACACAAGCAGGGGGAGCGGGAGAGGGAGAAGCAGGCTTCCTGCCCAGCAGGGAGCCCGATGCAGGGCTTGATTCCAGGACCCTGGGATCGTGACCTGAGCGAAAGGCAAACGCTTAACGACTGAGCCACCCAGGTGCCCCCAAAGTAATTCTAAAGAATAGTCCCATGTATTATTGCCCAGCCCTCACAAAGAAATTTTATTATTGTTAGAGGAAGTCATTGAGAAGTCGTGACTGCTGGCTGACCCACAGGTCAGCTGGACTCCAGCAACTGGAAGCTCCTCACCCACTCCCCTGTCCTTGCAGTATACATTCTGTCCACTGTTTCCACAGTAGGAGTCATTTTCAAGGACAAAGCCTTGAGGGAATGAAACGTTGAGACCATCTGGTTGGTATATATGACTGAACCCCAGTTTGACCTCTACATAAACTTCTAAGATTCTGAAGATAGACGCAGAGATCTTTTTGTGTTGTAGCCACTCAAGACAAGTCTCATGTGTAAGTTTCTTTTCTTATTAAACCTGTCACCACCACCTCCATTCTGCAGTAGCCTGACTCTTTCTTTGGTTTCTCCTTGTTCTCAGTGTGTCAGGGCCAGTGTCAGATTTCACCCATGGATATCCTAAGTTTGCAAAACAACAATTATTAAGTTATCATTTCACTGTAGAGTGTTTTGCTTCAAATTTATTTATTTGTTTGTTTGTTTATTTGTTTATTTATTTAAATATTTTATTTATTTATTTGACAGAGAGAGTGAGAGAGCATGGAGAGCAACAGAGGGACAGGGAGAAGCAGGCTCCCCACTGAACAGGGAGCCCAGTGTGGGACTCGATCTTGACCCTGGGATCATAACCTGAGCTGAAGGCAGAGGCTTAACTGACTGAACCACCGAAGTGCCCACCTCAAATATATTTATAAAATGCACTCCATAATTTTTAAATGAATGGGTACAATGAAAACAATAAGAAATTTCCCCTTATGAAATAAGACTGGTGTGCTCAGCTGACTAAGGTCTCCCAAATATATCCATGTCCTAATCCCTACAACCTGTGGATGTTGACTTATACAGCAAAAGAGACTTGGCAGATGTGATAAAATTAAAGACCTTGAAATGGGGGATTATTCCACATCATCTAGGTGATGAGATCCTAAATGGTATCGCAAGTATTCTTGTAAGAGAGAGACTTGACTGTAGAGGAGAAGCTAGGAGATGATATGGTGGAAGCAAGAGTTTGGAGTGATGCCAGGCAGGGGTGCAGGCAGCCTCTAGAAGACAGAAAAGATGAGGATTCTCCCCAGAAACCTCTAGAAGGAAACAAGGCTGCTGACACCTTGACTTTAACCCAGTGAAACTGGTTTTGGACTTCTGATTTTCAGAAATGGAAGAGAATAAAATTTTGTTATTATTATTATTATTATTATTAAATATTTTATTTATTTATTTGACAGAGAGAGATCACAAGTAGGCAGAGAGGCAGGCAGAGAGAGAGGAGAAAGCAGGCTCCCCACTGAGCTGGGAGCCAGATGCAGGACTCAATCCCAGGACCCTGAGATCATGACCTGAGCCAAAGGCAGAGGCTTAACACACTGAGCCATCCAGGCGCTCCTAAAGTTTTGTTATTTTAAGCCCCCAAGTCTGTAGTAAGTTGTTACAACCATGATAAGAAAATAATACAACTGGTAAAATAATATATTTATAAATATGCAAATATATCACCTTTCTAAATCCAGTGAGTGGCACCTTCTTTTAAAATTTAGGGGAAAACAAGGGGTGCCTGGGTGGCTCAGTCAGTGAAGTGTTTGCCTTCGGCTCAGGTCATGATCTCAGTGTCCTGGGATTGAGTCCTGCATCTGGCTTCCAGCTCAGTGGAGAACATGCTTCTCCCTCTCCCTCTGCCTTTCTCTCCCTGCCCCAGTCATGCTCTCTCTCTCAAATGAATAAATAAAATCTTAAAAAAGAAATTTAGGGAAAACCAAAATCCTTACATGTATAAAGAAATTTCACTGGGAAAGAATAAACCATATACAAAGGTTCTTGATTTTGTTTTGGGTTTCTAAGAACACCTGCCCTTATTGCTTGTACATATTCTCCTTTTCTCTTCTCTTGACCAAAAAGAGAGGGATGATTTCTTTCTGTAAGATTATATAATTAAGAAAACTCAAAGATACAATTTCTGTAATAAGATACATTTAAGGAAAGTTGAAATGCTTTGTGGACCAGGTCATAGGTTGAAGAAGTCACTGGGTGCCTCAGTTGGTTAAGCATCGGCCTTCAGCCCATGCCATGATCATGATCTTGGGGTCCTGGGATGGCTCCCTACTCAAAGGGAGCTTATCCCTCTCCCCCTGACCCCCGCTTGTGCTCTCTCTCTCTCTCTCAAGTAAATAAATAAAATCTTTTTTTTTAAAAAAAAGCAATCAAAAACAGAGGAAAAGTATTTTTAGAAATTTTGACATGTTAAAAGAGCATGTCAAAATTAATTTTGTGCAAGACCAGAGTTAGAGAGAGTTCCAGAACAAGAGGCTGAAAAGTAGGAAAAGTTGTGCAAATAGCACAGGACTCCCAATAGTGGAGGTGCAAATTTTTGCACATGGTTTCTAGCACTGAACATATTTTCTTAGGAGAAGTCATTAAAACTTTCTTGGGGTGGAAAAAAAAATGAGAACTTTCCCTGCCTTTTAATGCATATACAATAGAACTTAGTCATTCTAATTTGGCTTGCAGACCTCTCTGGCTCATCCATTCTACTTCTGTCCCAATACCATACCTTACTTTCTTTCCAGTAAGGTCTATAGTCCCTCAACCCAACATTAGCCTCTTTGAGTTAGATTCCCTGGTGGGTGTGAATGTTACAATCCCTCCCTGAACAATATAAATACTCAGTGATACACACAAATACCTGGAACATGAACGGAAGAAGATGAAGAGAAACCAAAGGAAAGTAAGTATGAAATAGAGACGTAGAGACAGTAGTATGTTTTTTTTTCTTACCTGAGGAAACCAGAGCAGTGTTTATGGGGAAGTATACTTGCACTGAGCTTTGAGTTCAACAGGTGGTAAAAGGAGGGGAAAGGGGTTTCCTATTCGAAAAAAAGAAATATCTAGGAGCAGAGTGGACAATGTGTACAGTGTGGAAGCAGAAGTCGAGGAAGGTAAAGTCAAGGGAATGAGTTTGCCCTGGCTGTGGGGACTTGGCTAAGGCATTCCAACCTCATTCTGGAGGCAGGAAGGATGCTAAGCTCAACTTTATAAAGAAGATCCAGGCAAATTCACATAGAATGAATCGAAAAGAGAAGGTGTATCATGGAGGGCCTCGCTGGAGACTCATTACAACAAACCAGATGAGAGTAAGAAATAGGGGAGTTAGATAATGTCTGAGAAATTAGGAAGGAGAAGAAGGACATAAAAAATGTTATTCCCCTTATGATAATGATTTAAACTTATTAAAAGACATTCATGATGCCTAACAGGAAGTATAAAATTTAAATTTAAGCTTTATCAGACAAATTTTAATGCATAGTCCATTATTTTAGATGAGAACATACTTATGATAATGATAACTAAAGTTTAGCATTTTTGACTAGCATCTTGGTACTTCGTATTAATGATTTAATTTAACCCTTGAAGCAATCCTAGAGGAGAGCATTTATATAATCTTTATTTTGCAGATGAGGACATGGAATAACAGAAAGGTTAAGTAATTTACCCAGAGTCACACAGCTGATAACTGATGGAGGCTAGATTTGAACCACACTGGTTAACTCTAGAACTTTGGCATAAAATAAGTACTCTGGCTCACATATTTAGAATTTGACTAATCAGAGCTGTTTATTAAATGGGTGAGATAGTATACCATTAATGGAGGGTGACATCAGCAAGATGGCTGGCCAAGAGGTTCCCATGCCCATCTCCTCAATAAAAACAACAAAAAACAATAAATAACTTTGAACCAGCGTTATTAGCTTTGGGAAAGCTCTGGACTACAAAAAGGAAGTACCCAAAACTCTAAGAAGCTCAAAAATTGAGGAAGTTCCCAGAGAAAGGTGTGGGGAGCCTGTTACCTGTATCTCCCCATCTCCTAGGCCAAAGCAGTGTGGTGCTAAATGGGATCCTCTTGTAGAGATTTTTCTCCATGGGGAAAAGCCAAGCAGGAGAAACCAGCAGACTTTTTCACTGCTGTGGACATGTTCAGTCTTTGCTACAAAGGACCCCATCGTCTTCCCCAGTGTTGAACCCAGCTGATAGAGCTGCCAGAATCCCATTCTCCTCATCTCCTCTCTGGGGCTGGGCATGCCTCTTCAGTGAAGTCAGGTTCATCCATTATTTCTCCCTGCCAGCTTTTAACATTGTGTGGGTCACTGCAGCCAGTGCCAGGATATCAGCACTTGATTGGCTGTTTGTCCATGCCTTGGGGGATGGACGAATATAAAGAGGAAGATATTCAGGAAAGGAGTAAATCGAGAACTAGAATGTTCTATGAAGTGTCAAATATTGTATATGACCATCATGAATCATTTCCCTTTTTATATACTTTTTTCTTATTGTCATCATTATTTTTTAAACACTTAAAAAGTCAATAAAAGAGGGGCACCTTGGTGGCACAGTTGGTTGAACGTCTGACTCTTGATTTTGGCTCAGGTCTTGATCTCAGGGTTGTGAGATCAAGTCCCAAGTTGGGCTCTGCACTCAGCGTGGAGTCGGCTTGTCCCTCTCCTTCTGTTCCTCCTCTGACTTGTGAACAGCTCTATAAAAGAAGAAAGAAAGAAAGAAAGAAAGAAAGAAAGAAAGAAAGAAAGAAAGAAAGAAAGAAAGGAAGAAAGAAAGAAAGAAGAATACTAAAGGAGAAAAAATAAAGAATGAATGGAGAAAAGAGCTAAAATGCAGTATGATGCAATTGCAAAAAATGCAGTATGATGCAATTGCAAATGAGAACACCATATCAGATCAAACTGAAAATATGTAAAATCTAGCAAAGCAACACAAATGACAAAATGCATTAAAAGATTAAATAGATGAATAATTAAAATTGCTAATTAAATTAAAATTATTAATTAAATTTTAAAAGATAAAGGAGTGAGGCAGGGGCCCACTGGTTGGTGCAAAGGTGCAGGTGAGGGTGAAATGATGAGTCCCGGAGAGCTTAAGAAGGAGATGGGAGAGCAAGACGAGAGGGGCCTCAAAGGGCCAGTAGGAGGCACTCTGGGTGAATGACCCTCTTCTTACTTGGAGGAGAGACAGGATGCACAGGGTGCTGTGACCTCTCTCTACTCTGTTGTTTCTTCTTCATCATCTACTCTATTGCCCTACTTATTAGTGAAAGAAGCTATTTCTTGGAAGTTTGGCAGTGGAGGGAGCCAAGAATATAGACTAACAGGCAAAAGTAAGGGGACACAGGCTGCTCAGGATCAAGGTATGGTCAGAGGAAAGAACTGGCTCTCCACAAAGATGATAAGCTTGCGGCCAGCCCCAGGGAAGGTGCAGGATAGAGGTTGAGTTTTGAAAAGAGATGGTAAGGCTTTCTTTGCTCTAAGAAGGAATGGGTTAGAAATCATCTTCGTTATCTAACTGTTGCCTTGTTGCGGAGTCCATTCTGTGCACTTATTTTGCTGCCATTTACCTTTAAATGGTTTCTAAATATCCAAAGTAAATGTTTACAAGGCAAATAAGCACTCTTGCTTTTATTAAACAAATTTCCCCAATTCAAATTCCAGCTCATGCTTAATAGTTAATGACTTGCTGGAAGCATATACTTCATGTTTTATTTCTCAATTGTCTTCACACAGTATAGTGATTTACTTTGTTAGAATGGTAAGCGGATTATATGGTAGCTCTGTCACAAAGGGTTTCTAATGAATAGGTGAATTATTAGGTATGGAGACCATCTGTTCCATTCTGTTTTGTTCATTTCTATTCTTTTCACTTCACTCCATTTTTCAATAATGCAACATTTTCCCCCCTTTGGAACCCTTTCTGCAAATGTTTTAGATGGGACTAAGGCTGACTTTTATGAAGCTGTGACTTCAGGTCCATTTCCACACTGTGGTGTTCCCTGGGAGTATAAGAAGTTTTAAGGCAGAAATGTTTCTTGGTGGGATACAGCTCAGTTTAAAAGCTTAGCTACTTGTGCAAAAACATGAATGAAAGTGCTAGGGGGGGCGTGTGGGTGGCTCAGTTGGTTAAGCATCTGACCTGAAGTCAGAACAAGCCCTGCAGGGGCCTCTCCCTCTGCCCCTTCCCCTGATCATGCTCTCTCTCTCAAATAAATAAATAAATAATAATTTTTTTAAAAAGAAAATGTTCGATGCACATGAATTTGAAATGGGAGGATGTATGACCTAGAAAAATAAAGTGTTCTAAAAAACATTATGAAGGAGCTGGGATTTGTACTAGGGATGGGCCTTGAAGAAAAGGTAAGACTTAGGAAAAATGGTGAAAAGGAAGAAGCATCTTCTTCCAAAGTTTGGGGGAGGGCAAAACTCTTCCTCTTGACTCAAGAGGTCCTGCTTGCTTATAACGGTCTATGTTCTCCCCTCCACCTCCCCCGGGCCAGGTAATTAAGACACTCAAGTGTTCTCCTGACCTGTTCCACCACCTACAGGACCACTGCATATCTGTGCCCTCCATCTGGGATGCTCCCCTGCTCCCCTGCTCTCTGCCTATCTGACTCTTAGTCAAATAGCACTTCTCAGAGGGGATTCTGGGATCTGCAGGGCCAGGTCGAATCCCTCATTAAAGCATCTCCACTCCAACCCCAATCCTCATTAAACTGCATAGCTTCTCCTGCCTGGCTCTACTCAATTAGCAATTTTACATTTTCTGTGTGCGTATCCATTGACTGATCTTCTTCCATCAGCTCGCTCGTGAGACTATAGAAGACACAAATTATGTATCTTTCAGGCCTCTACAACAGTTATAGAACCTAGCAAAGGGCATGTAGTGGGTACCAGAAAATAGCATTAATAAATGATCTAATGGATTAAAGGACTGTATGGGAAAGAGAAAGGAAGGAAGTAGAGCAAATCAAACTCTGTGGTAATACTTGAGGTATATGGTAGTTAGAGGGGAGGTCAGGGTATGACACACAGAGGCTGGTTTAAAGCACCTTCTAAAACTTGTGATAGATATTGAACTGGAAAATAAACTATTTTCATGATATATATTTAAATTCGTAAAAGCTGTGCACATTAATTAAGCTGTTTTGATTCCATACAATTTGACTCCGTATTCTAATAACAATTTTAAGACCAGTAATCTTTTTGAATATTTTTAAGAATAGCTTCAATTAAAAGCCTTTATAGAAAGAAGAATGCAATATTACAAGAGTGAAAGGATTGCTTCCAGATACTTGTGTGACATCATTATAATGAAAGGGGGAAATTTGATGCATATTAACCTCAAAAAATCAGAAAAAGGAGACTTATGCGGGCCTTGATTATGAAAGAATGATGGGAGTCATTCTGCCTTGCACTTAACTACTGTAGTGAACTTATCTGGCTGAGTTTTGAGAAGAAGGGCTCTTATCTCATGCAATTTAATCAGGTCTTAGGATGGTTATCAAATATAATATTTCAAGGATCTCTAGAGTGACAAAAAATCAGTGCTGATAAGCACTTCCCTACAGGTCCATGGTGTGAACTGGTAATAAATGGAAGGAGAGGTTACTATAAGGATTAAAACTTAAGGCCCAAGTTTTATTGGTGAACAATTTGTTGAGAAATAGGTCACTAGATCATTGTCACAACCCCAGCTTCTTTGTTACTTCAAAGAAAATGTCAAATTAATTTTAAAGCATGGGAATCAATCTGTCTAATATGGCTTTAGATTTGTCATCATAGAACCTAGGATTAGGCATTCCAAACTAGGCATTAACCTTAGTGGCCCAATTGTCTATAGAATGCTTGAAGACCAGCATTAGATGGTGAAAAATACAGACCAGAGTCTGACAATTATAGCCGCCATCTTGTAATTTACTCATTATTTTTAGAAAAGCAATTAGATAAAAAATATATGATTATCCATGTAGGGAGAAAAATATGTCCTGGAAAAAGTGTAATACTATTATCTCACTATCCAATCTATGCTAAGCAGAATTGATGATTACATAGGTTTAAGGCCATGCATGTTTCATATATAAAACTAGTTAAGACAGGGGCCCCTGGGTGGCTCAGTTGGTTAAGCCTCTGCCTTTGGCCCAGTCATGATCTCTGGGCTCTGGGATCATGGCCTGCCTCAGGCTCTCTGCTCAGTGGGGCACCTGCTTCTCCCTCTGCCTCTGCCCTCCCCACTCGGCTCCTGCACTCTTTTCTGTCTTTCAAATAAATATTTAAAATCTTTATAAATTTTTTAAAAAATAGCTAAAACAAAATTAAAGAGCACATATTTTTGCTCTATGATAGAGAACAGATTTACCAATGTTGCCAGGCATGGCTGGTAGAGGAAGGGCCTCTGTCTTCATTTATAAAGTGGCTACTTCACAGTTCTCTACATAAGGCTGCACATTTGGTCCATATTCAAGTTAATCATAAGACATTAGGAGTGATAGAATTGCTCCAGAATCTAAAAAGTTGCTTCAAAATACCATTTCATTGCTGGCCATCATAATATCATTATTTTATAAACAAAAAAATGATATTCCACAAGTCCAAAGGTATTTACAAACTTCTACTAGTAAAAGAACTTCATATTTGCTAAAGAAATGTCACCGCTTCTAAAACTTGTGGGCATCCCATCATATTTTCTGGCTAATGTTACCTTTTGCCGTGATACAGGCCATATCTAGTCCATCCAACTTCACTTCATTTTTACTTGGCCAGGCTATTTCCAAATCATTAGGAAGGTGGTCCTTGTATCAATATTCTAGTTTTAAAAACACTGAACACTAGGGGCTCCTGGGTTGCTCCATCGGTTGAGTGAGTCCCAGGATCGAGCCCCATGTGGGGCTCCCTGCTCAGTGGGGAGTCTCCTTCTCCCTCTCCCTCTGCTCTCCACCCACTGCTTGTGCTTTCTCTCTCTCTTGCTCACTTTTTCTCTCAAATAAATAGACAAAATCTTTTTAAAAATTAAAAAAAAAACACTGAAAACTAATAAAATAAGTATTAACATGAAGTTAATTCTCTAGTCAACAAATGAAAAATGTACATTTCTACACAATCTGATTATGGTATAAGATGATGGTCAGTTAAAATCTAGCCATGGCTAGTGGACAGAATCCTAATCTACTCTTGAATCAGATTTGTTTTTCCTACATTAATGTAAAACTGTATTTGAAAATGATGATGTTTTGTATACAGTTGTGAAATTGTATCTATATGTAAACATGCATGTGTGTGTATATACTCACATAGTAACCAAACTTAGATATATCATAATTACCCTTAAAAGTATTTTCTCTGTAAATCTCTTTTATTCTCAGTTGGAAGATGGAAGTCTTGGACCCATGCCCAAATCTTTTATCATTTAAAGTATGCTTCTTATTATTGCTATTAGGTTTACTTTGGTCTAGCTTAATTATTATAATAGTTAGAATTAACATACTGCAGTGGTTGCTTTAAATACACTGTATCATGTAATCCCTCTGAGAACTTGCCAAGTTCTCACAGCTAGCAAATGGAGGAGAAGGGGTTGGAACCCAGGTCCTTCTCATTCCATAGCCCATTTGTTAATCTTTATTTTGCTTCCATGCTGAGATAGGTTATAGCAGTGCTTCTCTAATTTCAATGGGATTATGAATCACTGAGAACTTTGTTAAAATGAAGATTCCAGACCAGGAAGTCTGGGATGGGGCTGAGAGTCTGCATTTCTTTTCTTTTCTTTTTTTTAAAGTTTTTTTTTTTTCTTTCTTAATTTCTTTTAAAGATTTACTTTAAAGATTTTATTTGTTTATTTTACAGAGAGAGACATAGAGAGAATATATTTTACATAGAGAGACACAAACAGGGAGAGTGGGAGAGAAAAAAACTACTGAGCAAGGAGCACAATGAGAGGCTCCATGTGGGGCTGGGTTTCAATACCGTAGAATGATGACCTGAGCCAAAGGCAGACACTTAATGGCTGAGCCACCCAGGTACCCCTAAAAGTCTGCATTTTTAACTAGCTGCCAGATGGTGCTGATGCTGCTTGAACACACCTTGAGTAGCAAGGTGATGTTTCACACTGAACCTATAGACTGCCTCCATTTTCTTTGCTTGTCTTCCCCCTCCAGGAAATACAGAGTGATTTTTTTCCATAATATATCATCAAGCAACATCTAGGTAAGCAGCACCTTCTAGAGAAATGAGAATTAGCCTTTGTCACCATTTCTCAGAGGTCTGTGAACCAGTTTCTTACTGAATCATTGAAAATGAATAGGTTAGACTAAATCATTACCACTACCACTACCACTACCACCACCATCAAGATCATCATCATTTAAAGCTTTTTGAGTGCTTATTTTAAGCCCTGGACCAGGCTGAGTTTTTACATGAATTCTACCATTTAATCCTCAAGATAATTTTATGAAGTAAATTGAGGCATTACCAGATTAAATCAAATTCTATAAATGCTTTATGATTCCAAATGACACTATTAACTTAAAGAATTAAATATGACTGAAATAACTAAGCAGAATATATACTTATAAGAACAAGATGATATCGGATAAGTTACAGAAGACATGTCAAATTGTGGCCTTAAATCTTATTTGCTTATTTACTTGGGGCAATTGTGTAAATTCTACACTTTTGTGTCCTCAATGGTAGAGACAGAAAAGCAGTATGTACCTTAAAGTATATTTGTGAGAATTAGATGGGACAGTTCATGCCAAGAATCCAGTGTTTGCCTCAGAGATTCAATAGTCATGGTAGTCCTCACAACATTAGTGAGAGAATTAAAATACTATATTTGTCTCCTTATTTCACTGCATATGAAGAAACAATGACCTCCATGGGATCTCTGTCAACTTACTCCCTCAAAATCTGATACAACATATTAAGGTCTTGACTCTTAGGCTTCCCTCTAGAATTATAGTGCTGTACTTGAGAAGTTCCCACTTTGAGGTAAAAAATTATAAAAAAAATAATGTTTCCTTAATACTTTCACAATTTACAATTACTATTTTCATCCAAGCATCCAAGTTACAAGCTTAAATTTTTTGAAAGATCAGGTCAATTTCAATTGAATTGTGATAATAGAAATATAGCCATTACTAAGACTGAAGTGAATTAACTGTAGAGCTATCTTTTCAGAAACAAATTATGGTACTTACTTGGATGAACAGATCATTGACTTTGGGTATTAAAGTGACCTATTTGTTTAAATATATTAAAACCTAACTACTAAAATAACCATGCACAGCATTAATAGATAGATAGAGCATGATTTCTTGATAATTGAAAACACCAAACTTCCAAACTGGTTTCTGATGAAGTTCAATGAAAATATTCCATGGGTGCCTGGGTGGTTCAGTCAGTTAAGTGGCTAACTGTTGATTTCAGCTTAGGTCATGATCTCAGGGTCATAGAATCAGCTCCGTGCTCCCTGGGGAGTCTGCTTGAGGATTCTCTCTCTTCCTTTCCCTCTGCTTCTCCCCTACTTTATCTCTCTCATACAAATAAAAAAATAAATCTTTAAAAAATATTCCAAAGTTGTTATGGCAGGAAATGACCATTTAATCCACTCCTGCTCCCAATCCTCCCACACTTACTGAGCACCCAGGTAAAGCCAGATCCCTAACAAAGGTGAGAATAGAAAGATGAATAAGATGTTGTGCAAAATCTTCAAGAACTCACTTTTGTGGTCTGGAAAGTAAGTATGTTAGTGGAGAAATTAGAATAGCATTGTATCTATTATAGGAGAGGATATATTGCAATGCCAACACATAGGTCAGCTGTGGGCACTGGTATCCTCATCACCTTAATCAGCATAAAACATAAGGTAGAGACAGTATACTCATTATGTTTATAAAGCTACAAGGTAATTTTCCTTGCCTGACCCCACTGTCTTTTCCTCTCAAGTGGATTGCTTCCCTGAGCCTGCTGTACAAAAGGCTAGGATTATCCCAGCAGGTATTGTGATACTAGAGAAGGCTAGTTCATTTCCTCTGGAGAACAGCTAAACTTGTGAGATTTAACAGTCGAGTGAGGAATTTTTCAGGCAAAGAATTGGGTGTATGGCATCCCACCAAGGATAAATGACACAGATTTTAAGCTAAGCGACATCATTAAGCATGGCATGTGCCTGGGTAATTTCCTTCTCCTTGTTGCTTTGCCTACAAAACAGAAACAGTAATTCTTACATCTTTGCAATGTTGTGCAGATTAGATGCTTGGAAAACTGATTGTGCTTTATAAGTGCTAATCCTGATATTCTTTCCTGTGCTGGGAGAATGTCATAGGCACATGCATATGGTCTAGAAGAAAAACAGTGTATTAAGGGAATGGTGGGAAGTTCTGTGTTGGTGGAAAACAATGTAGGTGTGGTAGGGGAGAGGAGGAGACACAGGAGAATTTGGTTGGAATGGCATCCTTACCTTAAACTGGAAGCAAGTCATGCAAAACTTTTAATGTCATGGTAAGGAGTTTGTATCTATCCCATCAGCACAAAGAAACAATGGAGATTTTGATTGTTTATTTTTTTTAAAAGCAAAACAATTCGTTAGGCAGATTTAAAGACCTAGAAAATTATCCTGGCAGCAGTGTGCAGAATAAATAGAAATGAGAGGATGAGACCACAGAGCCCAACTGAGGGTCCCCATGAAAATTTAGTGAGGAAAGAATTAGAATCAGTTAATAAGGCAATGGAAGGGCAGTGGGAGGAAATGAGAGATCTGGAAATCTTGTCTGGTGGGTAAATTGATAGGGCTGTGATCAGTTGAAGATGGGAGAGGCAGAGAAGTAAGACAAATAGGCATTTGGGAAAGACAGTAGGGGACTGGTTTGATGGTAATTTTAGAAGTTGCCCATTTTTGTTATTGAAATTACTATCCTACTGAGACTATTTTATCCTGGAGTATTTTTCACGACACTCAGAAGAACAATCAGAGCTCTTCTTGGCTTTTCGCTGGCCTGCAATTCTCATAGGGATAGAATAGAATGAGGAGGAAAGAGGGAAAAGACTGCATGGCTGAGGATTTGAGCATGTCTCATTTCCTATTGCCAGTGTCTTGACCTCTGCTTACTAATTTCCTGGCCCACTTCAGTGGAGGTTGGGAGAGGCTGAGCTTCAATGGTGCAGGGGCACTAGCTATGGCGGCTGCTGACTAGTAATTTTCTGCTTACTGCAGAGATGAAACAGTTGTTTTTTAAGGCATTTGTCAGAGATAGTGAAGATCTGTTGCCCTCCAAAGGGGAAAATTGTGCATATGGTTCTTCACATACTTACATTTTGTCTTGACATTTTGCAAAAGATGGTTGCCAAATGGATTGTAACTGAATGAGTTGCATAAGTGTTAGTTTAAAAGCTGGATCTTACATTAACTTGAGTTCAGGATAATTTACAGCTACATTTTTAACCTGTTTAATTCTGAGAACACCAAGGTGATTTACTCTCCTTGGAATCTTCATTAATTGGTTTAGATAGTGAAGTTTGCATGTGACTATAATTTTTTTTTTCCAGACAGAGATATTCAATGCTACTTTTAGTCTGCAGTAATTTTAAATATGTTTCCTGATTCTCAAATATAAGAACTCAAAAAGGAAACTCTGACAAATGTCTAACTATCTAGCTAGTTAGCTATATAAAGAATTAACCAAAGAATAGGAATTTGGATAAGTTTTTAGATTTTTTGAAATTATGAGAAATACTATACTATTTATATGTACAACTGTAAAAAAAATAAGTGTAAGGAAACCTGAAAAAAATAAAGAGCAGTTTTTTAAAACAAAAAAAAGTAAGTATATAAAATGTACACAGAATAAAATGAAGAAAAGAAAACACCAAAATATTAATAGCATTTAATTGTAATTCAATTTAAATGATAGAATTCTGGATGACAGTCTTCCCCTCTTTTCCTCTAATTTTGTTTTCCTAATAATTCTTATTACTTCTGGAATATAAACAAAATGGAAATATATAGAGACCAAATTAACCAACCAAAAGACAAATAAGAACAATTTTCAGTGATTGCATAACCTTAGATGCCATTTATTAACAATCATGAATATGATGAGAAAGAAGAGAGGGGGAGGAAGATGTGAATGAGGGGTGGATATATAATATTTACTCACATTTACTATATGCCAACATTGTATTTATGCTTTCATGATTTACCTCACTTTACAACACTATGTGTAAGAATTTTTGTCATTCTTATTTTAGACAAAGCTATAACTTTATCGTGGTGATGGTGAAGGAGACAATTTGTTGTTATGTTTTATAGCTATAATTTTATCAAGTATTTGTAGGCTAGCCAATGCAGACTGAATAAATCATGATTCTTTTGTTTTGTTTTGTTTTAGATTTTATTTATTTATTTGTCATAGAGAGAGAAGCGAGAGTGAGCACAGGCAGACAGAGTGGCAGGCAGAGGCAGAGGGAGAAGCAGCTCCCTGACAAGCAAGGAGCCCGATGTAGGACTCCATCCCAGGACACTGGGATCATGACCTGAGCCAAAGGCAGCCGCTTAACCAACTGAGCCACCCAGGCGTCCCAAGCATAATTCTTATCCTAGAAATCTTTTTTCTTTTCTTTTCTCTTTTTTCCTTTTCTTTTTTTTTTTTTTTGAGGAAATAGGAAAAATTAAAAAAAAAAAACCTGCTATTTTCTTTTCATTTTGCTTTTCAATGCATCATTCCATCCTTCCTTTTTTAAATAGATCTTTTTACATTCCATACTTAATTAAGTAAGTCATGGTAATACTGAGTGATTGTATACTGATTCCTGCTTTTCCTACAATATTATGTAGTCCTGAGTCATTATAAATGATCCTTTGTGCCTTAAGGCTAATAAAGAGCCAGCCATGGCTAATGTGTACTGAGAGACCATGTTGTATGTCACTTACCCACTCATTCACTCATCCGTGATAGAGACCCACTTTTATTTCGTATCCCTTGAAACACTTAACCTAGTGGTGTGGTCACCCTATAGTGGACATTTGCCTCTTTTTTAGAAGACCAGCATTGGTTATCCCTCTTTAGGTAGGAACAATATGAGTTTTGGTAAAAATTACCTGCTTCCAATTTCTGGTGATATGTTTTAGATAGGATTCCACCCCAGACTCCAGAAAGGGAAATGAAAGGGCTAATCGTGAGCCTTAAATACCCCTCTCTTTCACAATAGGTTCAGAGGGTGTTTAAGACTACAGGGTCCAAATTAGCCAACTAGAATGACTGCTAGAGCTGAAACCCGACTTGTCTAAAGAGACTTATTCTGCTGTTTAACTTGTGCTTGGGATAATGTTAGCCTGGAATTGAAAAGGGTCCCAAATAATAGGATCTAGAATGAAGCCAGCACAACAGAAAACAGAGCCAAGAGATGAAGAGAAACCAAGCCCTGGTGACATCATTAAGCCACCCATTGACTTAGTCTTATCTCAAGAATATTTCAGTTACATGACTCAGGAAGTTTGCTCTTTTCCTCAGTTTAGTTTCTTTTGGGTTTCTATCACTTGCAACAGAAAATAAAGTGACATCCCACTCACAAGCTCACTCTTCCTCTATCTTACTCCTCTAGGATTCAAAATAGAGTTAAGATGATTTGAAGAAATTGGATAGACCATAATATCATAAAATACCCTGCAAATTGGAAGCTTGTGATAATGTTCCAATTCAACTTCCAGGCAGAGAAGGCCAGAGAGTCTGGTTTAATTAGTCTGAGGGAGGGCTTGGGCATTGAGTTGTAACTAAGCTCCCCAGGTGACTTTAATGGGTTGAGAACAACTGCTTTAAAAAGATGGATGTAGAGTAAGAAAAAGCTGCAGATGAGGTGTTCACAGTGATTATTCATATACCAAAAACACCTCTTCAGGAATCCAAGACTTCATAAATCTGCAAAAAATCCTTTCCTAATGATTAACAGCATGGCCACCATGTTCCTTTTAAATGAATGGTAATTGTGTATTTAAGAGGCAGGATTAGTGAGAGAGAGAGCAACAATCCAAAGGTCAAATTTAATACTCAACGGGACAAATTGGCCTGCCCTGGCCTTTCAAAAGAGCATTTAACCAAATAGGCTGGAGAGGTACTCTCCATATTAATAAAGCAATATTTAAAAAGTTGGTCGAAATCCTTGGTCTGTAACTTCTACTTGAACAGTGCTTTCAAGTCAGAGTGCTAAGCAATGAACTTCTCTAATAAAGTTAGGAAACTTTAAACATTGATCTTGGTAACTGCTGGAGAAGAGCTCAGAGGTGGACCTATTAGGAAGCCATAATAGTTAGAAGAGCTGACTTTTTATATAATTGTCAAAGCAAAATGACTTAGGTGAATCTAACCAAGCCTATCTTGTCAGCTGGGTGTTGAATGAAGCTAACATGTGCGAAAAAATCATTTTAATTGGTCTTTGAATTCTTAGAGACTGCAGGAATGACAGGAGGAAGCTCGCTCACCTGTAACTATCTTGATAATTTTGTCCTTTTAAGATGCTGGCCAGAAGCAACCTAACACCTAATTTTCTGTACTCTATTTCCTCCATAGGGTCTTCTGTTGGGTCTTCTGTACTCTGTTTCCTCCATAGGGTCTCCATCTGTTGTTTATTTGTATTACACTTATAGTATGAGTTATAGCAAAGTGTAGGTATGAAGTCAGGATTTCTAAATTTGTGTCCTCTGTTAATAACTTAAGACTCACAATGATAACCATGTCAAAAAAAATAGAATCATTGCATGATAAATGCATTGTGTGTATTTATAAGGGGCTAAGTTTATCCGGTGATTGATTTAAGGAGTTAAAAATTGCTATTGTTTATGGAAACTTTTAAAAAATTTAAATAATACGACACAATTTACGTAACACAGTCTTTCAAAGTCTTCTCATATATAGAACAGACCAGCATGGGCTTTCCTAGAAACTCCACTTTCCTGGTCTAACCAGACACCTCCAGGGCCCTCTCCTCCTTCCCCTCCTCCTTCTTCTTCTTCTTCTTCTTCTTCTCCTCCTCCTCCTCCTCCTCCTCCTCCTTCTTCTCCTCCTTCTCCTTCTCCTCCTCCTCCTCCTCCTTCTTCTTCTTCCTCTTCTTCTTCTCCTCCTCCTTCTCCTTCTTCCTCTTTTTCCTCTTCCTCTTCTTCCTCTTCCTCCTCCTCCTTCTCCTTCTTCTCTTCTTCTTCTTTTTTAAGATTTTTATTTATTTGAGACAGAGAGAGAGAGAGAGACAGAGCACAAGCAAGGAGAACAGCAGACAGAGGGAGAAGCAGAGTGCCTGCTGAACAATGAGTCTGATGCGGGACTGGATCCCAGAATCCTGGGACCATGACCTGAGCCAAAGGCAGATGCTTAACTGACTGAGCCATCTAGGCGTTCTATCCAGGGCCCTTCTATGCATACATTTACAGTCCTATACCTCACTGAAAACACCTTCCTACTGTATCAAGTCCAAATGCCTTGCAATTAGCTTCTAAAACATCTTGCCATTTTAGTTACCTGACAATATTCCTTATTCTCCTTCAGACTACTCATACAAATAGCCCAATATGTTTCTTCTAATCTCCTTTTTTCATGTTATTATTTTTACTTGTAATAATATTCCATAACCAAGTCTTTCTATGTAAAATCTATTCATTCTTGAAAGTTGCTTTAAGTCCTATCTCCTTAATGGAACCTCCCAGGATTTACTTCTATCTTTTGGCTTTTAATCCCCTGCTACTTGTATTTAATGATTATATTCTGCCTATAATATCCACTGTAGTTTCATATGTATTCCTTTTAGACATGAAAACTCTTTGCTTCTTGAGTAGGGATTTTGTTTCATGTCTTTGTGCCCCATAAGGCCTCATGCAATGCCCAAACTTGAGAAGGCCTTGATAATTACTTGAGTAATAAATGTAAATCATATCAACAAGGAAGAAAACTCTGAAATTTTTCAAATCCATTGAATATAGTACTAAATATATTGATCATGTTAGGGCTATCTATATTTTTTATTATTCCATAGTTTCTTATATAAAACATTCATATGGTCCAAATGATTTGCCATTTTCAAATAAAATATTTTTTACATATATAAAAAAGTGCTCTCCACAGTCAGTAATGATTAATGAACATTCTGGATACAAACCTTGGTCTGTTGTAAAATATCTTGAAGTTTATATTAATAATACAGTGTCAATTCATTAATTATAAATGCAGAGCCATTTGTTGGTGAAAGGAAAACAGGATGTTAAGGGTAAATGAAGAATTCATTGGTGAAATAGTATCTTTGACAGGAACTTCTATTTGTCTAATGCTCTATGTAACTTTAATAGTACTCAGCAGTTGGTGGTCTATAGTGGTTCTAGGCAATGAGTGGATTGCCTTTCCTTTGTTTGCTTTGTAACTGAAGGATGTTTGCAATACATACATACACACCATAACAAAACACCTGCCCCAAGGATACCATATGGCAGGGGTCCTGCACCTGAAACCCAAACAAAGCCAATAACAACAGATTCAGTGTTTGTCTTTGGCTGAGAATTTGAGCTAACATCAATTATACTTTTGAGCCTAGACTGAATTCAGTGTCAGCTTGTCAGTTGGCACTTTAGAAGAATGAATTAAGCTAAGCCTGTGTTTCCTTATCACTGAGTAAACGAGCCAAACTGTTTTGTGCCTGCTTTTCACATTTTATTTGGAGGAACTAGGGGCACTTTTTTCGAAGTTCTTCTAGAACAGGTAAACAAAAATGCATATTGTTTCCTGGGTATATGATTCGGATAGCTCAAAGCATTTTGCCAAGAGATCAGTGCTACATAATGAAGATCAGCTAGGAAAAAAAAAAAGAAAGAAAGAAAGAAAGAAAAAGGCTATAAAAACTTCAGTTAACCATTTAGAATTACAAATATTTTTGTGGCTGTTTTGTTTTATTTTTGTTTTGTTTTAAATTAGGTCCAAAAGTATTTTAGGAAACAGTTGGATAAGCTATTTTGCCAAATTTAGAATAACCACAGGCTTACAGACATTTTTTTTAATGAAATTAAATTTTAGAATATTATGGTAAATTGGTTAAATTGGTTCTCAACTAAATATCCACTTCAGCTTTATAAGATGACTTTCGGATACATTTCTAATTGTTAACTAACTCTTTACAAATTTACAAAGCCAGCAACATATATTTTTAAATTAATGACAACAAAATCAGCAGTAATATTGGGTATTTTTATAAATATTGAGGAGGTAAAACTTCATTCAAATACTCATTTATTGACCACCATAATTGTAATCATTTCTAATATTTAATCTCTTCCTCTAGCTAAGTCATGTTTGAAATTCCTATTGTGAAAGAAAATTATTCTTTGAAAAGTTTTGAAATTGTGAACCAATAAATTTATTGTAAGCATATATAGTTTCTTTCCATTTTGTCACTATTAGTGATAAAACAGTTTTTAAAATTCATGAACAATTTTTTTTTCCAAAATGCCATATTTGTCACTACATGTGACAGAATTGTTGGCCAACTATTGATTTTGCTGATGATGAAGAAATAAACATTGGTGGTATTGGTCCCCATTTCAACTCAAAGCATTCCTAATGTTTGTATTACTTAGTCATAATCTTCTAAAAAGAAGAGTGTAAAATAATATCCTTGTTTGAGAAGTAAACTCTGAGGTGCTGAATAGGTTGTGTGAGTTCTCACAAAGTCTCATGAAAGATTAAGGGATAAAATAAATGTACAGATACATGAACATAGAAGATATATCATCTCAAAAGTAAATGTCTTATCTTAATTATACGGGAACAATATACATGTTGAATAGTTTCAGATTTATCTAAAATAACTAGCATTGTTATGCATACTATAACTTATCTGAAATCCTGATCATAGACCAAAACAAAACAAAACAAAATTATTGGGTACCAATGATGAGCCATGGTTGGTTCCACCACTTAACCCTGGACTTCCCAGGGACAATAAATTAATATAGTTCATCAAATGTTTTGAAATTTAGCTTCCTTTCTGTGCTTTTCCATAGTCAATTTTTTCAATCACAACTGTGAATCAGAAATACAACTTCTCTCTTAATCTCTATAATTCTACCTCCCATCCCTACTCAATTTCATGTGGTTAGATATACCAAGAAAATGGAGGTTAACACATTTTTAAATTAGTATGTTGGAAGGAATCTGTATTGTTTTGGAAGAACTGATGGTTAACATCTCTAGCCAAATCTGCAATTAGTGATATCACATTGGCGGCTGGAAATCATCCACAATGAGAGCAATTACATCATGGAAATCTGCAAATGCTACAGATCTGAGCACCCCACTTTTGATATCTGACTTTTAAGCATTAATAAGAAAATATTAGTGACTTTGAAGTTATGGAGAAACTTCCTACAAGCAACAGATCTACTTTTCTACTGTGCTTCTTTACTCTGTCTGCCAAAGGTACCTCCAGTGGTTTTGGCAGAAATCCTGAGTGAAAGATAACGTAAAGACAACAATCAGGAAATGCCAAATCATAAAAATTATTACTAGGTCTCTTTTAGCAAGTGGTGTGACAAATGGAGAGAGATATAAAAATTTATTTCTATTAACCCAGGAATCGAGGTGGTGAAGGTTCATGTTAACTTTATGATCAAGATTTTAGCATAATGTGGCAGATCAAACAAGGACTCCCAATCACCTATGTATTTAGCTGTTACCTATGGAGCCACTTTGTGTATATATATATATATATAAAGATTAACATAAACCCACAATAGCTAATTGGTACCCACCAGGCATTAATGAAAATCTTAAGATAGACTTCATCATTGTGCGTGCCAAAAACAGGTTTGTGAGGGCAAGAAGCAAAATGAACATGGAGATACACATCCTTGGTTTGAATGGCTAATGTATAGATCGATTTCATTAAACAGAATCCTATAATTTCCTTAAAAATCTCTGTCTTACCCTAATCTTGCAGAATTAGATGGAAAGACATACTTATTTTTATAATCAATGATATAATGCAAAGTATGTTTTAGTAACCTTAGTCTTTGATTGTCTCCAGCATGTCTGGCTTATACATATTAGGAATATCTTTTTTTTTTTAAGATTTTATTTATTTATTTGACAGAGAGAAATCACAAGTAAGCAGAGAGGCAGGCAAAGAGAGGAGGAAGCAGGCTCCCCGCGGAGCAGGGAGCCTGATGCGGGGCTCGATCCCAGGACCCTGGGATCATGATCTGAGCCGAAGGCAGAGGCTTTGACCCCCTGAGCCACCCAGGTGCCCCCATACTAGGAATATCTAAAAACTTACAATAGAGTTGCTTGGGTGGTTTAGTCAGGTAAGCATCTGCCTTCAGCTCAGGTCATGGTCTCAGGGTCCTGAGATCGATCCCTGTGTCAGGCTAACCACTCATAGGGGAATCTGCTTGTCCCTCTCCATTTGACTCCAACCCCACACCACACTCAGTTTCTCTCTCTCTTAAGTAAGTAAATAAATAAATAAATTCTTTAAAGTGAAAACTTAAAATAAAGCCCAACTTCTATATTATTGGTTATTACAAAACTTCCACAGATGAAGATACTGATAATCAAGAGAACAACTATTATATTAATACATCAGTTTACCTCTATGCTGAAGCACACAAAAGTGCATCTTGCAGAATGAGCAATTGGATGTCATTACACATTCATGTACAACAGCTGATTTCAAAGATACAGTATATGATTGGAGACATTACAGGGAAGAGTCATGTAACCTGGTGGCCCTGATACTTTCCTGGGATATTTGTGAGCCCTGACTCTGCTTAAAGCAGTTCGCTAATGCTGGCCACAGTTTAAGGAGAACACATTGTGTGCTGGTATGTTATAGTCCACTAACCAGAAATAACTATAAAATTTAAAATAATTCACATTATCATTAGAAACTGAAAACAGGTTTAACTTTTATGTTATTTACACCCTTGTTCTGATTTGTAAGAAATGGAAATCATGTGCTTAAATTTATAAAATTGTAATAACAGTTTACATGTTAAAATTATTCATATTTTTCTATATCATCTTAATACAGACCAAGTTTTGTTTTGGACTCTGTGACGAACTTTGCAGTAGAAAAAAAATCACAGGAATAAATCAGAGCTGTCCTAGATGTAGCATTTTTCATATGCAAGAGATACAGGACTACAGAAATTTATTTAACGAAACTACTCAAGCCACCAAATGGATCTTAGTGGACTCAGAATTATCACTGGATCCCAGATTGGTTAAATTTTTCAAACTGGTCAAAATCTTGCCAAGTAAAAACAGGAATTACAGTGATCTCTTTTGAGAATCAGCCTTATTTTAAAATATTGTATAATTATACTTGAAGCTTAAGGATATTAAAAGTAGACATTGAAAGACAAGAGGAACAAAAATCTAAAGAATTTCTCCCATAGGAATAAATGCATCAATATCTAAGAATATACTTAGGAAGATCTCCATTTAAGCATCGTTTGAAGTGACTAAAGCTGGAAATAATCTAAATACTTATCGATAAGGAATAGTTGACAGGATTTTCAACACATCCATTTGGTGAAATAGCATTCAGCTATCAAAAAGAATGAGTTAGACCTAAGCTATTCTTCTGGAAAAATAGCAATTACATGTCATTAAGACAAGCAAGTTGCTTATAAAGATATATTGGATGATTTTATTTATATAAAGTGGATGACAAAAAAAAACATACATGAAGCTTATCCATTCCCTCCATAAAATAAGCAAATGGCACATGGATTGCTCCCAGAAAGTTGATTCCTATATAATCTTAGCCATATCATCCTGTTCCTACCTTAAAATATTCACTTGCTAAGGGTCAGTTGTGTTTGTTACTAAACTCCTTTGCACCATGTGTTATTCCTAGTGCAACTTTGACATTTAATAAAATGTTACATAAAGTGCTTATAATTATGTCATAAAAGGGGCACCTGGATGGCTCAGTCAGTTAAGGATCTTCCTTCAGCTCAGGTCATGATCCTGGTGTCCAGGGATCCAGCCCCACCTGGATCCTGGGGACTCAGTGAGCAATCTGCTTCTCCCTCTTCCTTTGCCCATGCCCCCTCCTTGTGTGTGTCTCTCTCTCTTTTTCTTTTGCTCTAAAAAAATATCTTTAATAAGAAAAATTATTTTAAATTTTTAAAAATAAATAAATAAATAAATGTCATAAAAAAGAGTTGTTGCTTCGTGAAGACAAACTTAAAAATTTTGAAAAAGCTCCATCAATAAAAGCCTTTGAAAATGAGAATTCAGGTGTGGGCAAGAACACCGTGAAAAGAGTAGAGAAGAAAATTATAAAAATATAGAAAAATCACATATTAAATTGCTCAGCAAGTATCTTCAAAAGCTTGATTCACTGTAGAGAAAATCAAATTGGAAGTCTGGGTGTGATTTATGCAAGAGAATTTAAAATCAGCTGACTCCACATACTGAAAAGTATCTATAAGGTATAAAGTGTATAAATGTGTTTAAATGTATATGTATAATGTGTTTAAAAGTATATAATTAAGAAAATATTCAAGTTATGCATCAATCAGTTTTTGCTCTCCACTCACTAACCATTTACCAGTTCTGAGTAATGAGATAGAAGATCTTTGACCAGGGCGCCTGGGTGGCTCAGTGGGTTAAAGCCTCTGCCTTTCGGCTCAGGTCATGATCTCAGGGTCCTGGGATCCAGCCCTGAGTCAGGCTCTCTGCTCCGCAGAGAGTCCGCATCCTTCTCTCTCTGCCTGCCTTTCTGCCTACTTGTGATTTCTTTCTGTCGAATAAATAAATAAAATCTTAAAAAAAAACTTTGTCATGTATGTTTGTATGTATTAACTATTCAAGAAGATGTGAGGGGATATATGTCAATCTGTTACTATTGGGTGCCATGAGTGGAAGGCTAAAGAATGATAAAGAAAAGAACAGAAAGGAGACCAAAAAAAAAAAAAAAAGGAATATTATGGCAAAATAGCAATATGGATGGAGTTATACACAGAATAGCATTCTATCTAGAGTTTTGTTACTTACATATAAAAATAGAAATTGCATGTAGACAATTTCATGGGGCACCATGAATAAAGACATTGATTTATTACTGACGGAACAGTGGGTAATTTTTTTTTCTGGCTTTTAGTTATTCTCGTGCAGGGTTCTGACTCAAGTAAAAGAAGTTAAATTTTCTTTAAAATGAAAGTGGAAATAATAAAATGTACACGTCTGTATGTTTATTTCACTAGAGATTTTGGAGATTATATTTTTATATGATACAAATTTTACTTTAAGGAGCAGTACACCACCATTTTTAAGACATATAACTGGGCAGTAGTGGGGGAAGGAACCTATTTTAAAATTTCTTGAGAAGGAGTACCTGGATGGCTCAGTTGATTAATGTCTGCTTCCAGCTCAGGTCATGATCTTGGGGTCCTGGGATAAGTCTCCCAAGTTGGGCAATCAGCTCAGTGGAGAGTCTGCTTGTCTCTCTCCTTCTGCCCCTCCCCCCATTCATGCTCTTTCTCTCAACTAAAATCTTCAAAATAAATAAATAAATATGTAAATTTAAAAAATTTCTTCAGGAAACAAATTAACTAGTAAGGAATTAAAAATACTACCTATATAAAAAAACACCACCTATATGTATTTCTATTTTCCTGCTTCAGAGCTAATGATATCAATGGACCAAGAAAGGTGACAATGTCAGTTGCTCAATGAGAACTGGTTGCTGAAATTAGTAAATGAGTTGGTGATATATATGTATTCACTTTTCCTTTAAAACTTCCTTTAAAACTAAAATGAAGAAATGAATAATTTAGTCTCCAATAACCTAGATCTAGAGAGTAGATATTAGGCTGGGAAGCCTTCCCTTTGACACTTGTTTACAAAATTTATTTCATGGTGGAGTCCTGAGAGATTTTCAAATACAATTTTGATCAAAACAAAAAGAATTTTTGATGTTGATCTATTAAAATGGATAAGGAGTTGTTCATACAGAAAAATTGTTGAATCTAATATTTCATACTGAAAAATAACTTGCATATGGTTCTTAATTGTTCCTTTGTGAGATGTTAAAAGCAGTCCTTCCATTTCTTTGCTCCTAAACTCTTTGATTCTTAGAAAACAAACAACAAAATAGAACAACCTTCTTCTCATCCTTTCATTAAAAGTGAATTATTCACTGTGGAATTCAACATTTTAATAACTTTTTTTATGTAATTACAAACACAGAAAAAGTCATAGCAATCAGATAAGAGCTCACAAGATGTTCCTTACCTAAGTTTGTGAGTGTTTGACACTTGACATCAGTTACTTTACAGTAACTTTAGCCCTCTATCTCTCTCACCTTCCTCATCTATTCTATATCTATATTTCAGAATTATTGGGGAGAAAACTGTAGATACCAAATCACCAGTGAGGGTGTCTGATGAACAAGGCCCTGCTCCTACATAACCACAGTACCATTATCAAAAACAGAAAATTAAACATTGCTTCTATACTGTCATCTAATCTGTAATCTATGTTCAGATTTTGCCATTAGTCTCCTTAATTTTTGTTTTTTTTAAAATTGAGGTATAATTGATATGTCATATTCTCTTAGTTTCAAGGCTACAACACAATGATGCAATATGTGTATATATTGTGAAATATGTGCATATATTGTGCAATATGTGTATATATTGTGCAATATGTGTATATATTGTGAAGTGATCACAATAATTCTACTGAACATCTGTGGGGTTCAGTAAGTTGTTGTGTTTTGTTATTGTCATTTGGAGATTAACACTCTCACATAATGTGCTTTCCCACAAATTTTCCCCTGGGTTCAAAATCCAGTCCAGTATCCTATGTTGCACTCAGTTATCAAATTACCTTTGTTCCTTTAAATCTAGAATGATTCTCAGACTTACTTTATCTTTTATTGCCTTAATATTTTTGAAGAGAACAGGCTCCCTATTTTGTAGGCTGTACCTCAATTTAAGTTACTCTGATGTTTCTTCATGATTAGATGATTCAAGCAATGCATGTTCTCCCCTGCAGTACCTCAGGGATGATTCTCAGTGTATCATATCAACAGGCCCTTGATGTCTGTCCATTTCATTACTAGTGATGTTAGTGTTGGTTACTTGCCCAGGTAATCATCTGGTACTGGCCCCGGAAGGAAAAGAAAGAGAAAAAGATACCCGCTTACTGATATTGATGGATTTTTTTTTTTTTTTAGATGAGTTCTCTCAGTTGAAAAACATGGGCCAATGAGCTAACAGCCACCATCAGATTTTCTCACTTCATTGACCAAGAGGATGGAGGAAGAAAGAACCTAAGAATATGTACAAGAAACCTCTCCTTCCCATAAAAACTGTCCTTTTCATAGGAAGAGTTTAGTTCCTCCCACCGGACTGTGATACCAAGTTTTACCTCAGGAGCAGGGTCGTTTTCTTGATTAACAACACTGCTGGTCCTTGATCTTACTCCCATAAAATCCCAAACTCCAGTCTCATAGGTTACAAATCTTATTCCCTTTGTTCCCATTTCTCCAGCCTCTGTTCCACTTCTAGAATCTGGCAAACTGACTGGAAGGAAATTCCTTGACTTTTAATTTCGATAGAACCCACTTTCTAGGAATCCCTTTTCCGTTCTTTTTTAAAGGAATTTTTTTTTTAAGATTATATTTATTTATTTGACAGAGATCACAAGTAGGCAGAGGCAGGCAGAGAGAGAGGAGAAAGCAGGCTCCCCGCTGATCATGACCTGAGCCAAAGGCAGAGGCCTTAACCCAGTGAGCCACCTAGGCGCCCCCTTTTCGGTTCTTAACCCCCTCTCCTAACCCTGCATTTGCTGTATACCTTATCTTTAAAATGTGGGTCTTGTCCTGTCCTTGGAAGACATTTTTCCCTAAACCTTCTCCACCCCCACCCACTAAACCCCACCAACCTTGGCTCACTCTTTCTTTTCTTTTAGGAATTATCAGCTTATTCCATCAGAGCAGTTCCATATTACTGTGAGTGACTTGTGGAAATCAATGTTATCATCATTAAACCACCATTACCACTATCATTAAAGTACAAAGAACTTAATCCCTATGCCCAAGGACCTCAACTAGCACTCAAAAAAAAAAAAAAATACTGACAAAACAAAGCCTTACACAATTAATTGATAAATTAGCTATGTAAACTCCATGTTCTGTAGTAATTCAGAGAGGAATGGAAGTTCGTAGAAATTTTAATCAGCCAGAGGAGATTATATGAAGAAATTGGGGTTTTTAAATTGACCCCCAAGTAAAATATTTGATTTGCAGATATATAGAGGTGTCAGACAAAGAATCGCAAACAGTGTGAGCAAGCAAGTCTTTTGTACCCAGGACTAATATGAATAAACAATGATTAAGGGAGATCAAGTGGGAATTACACCTGCTGCTAATTCAAAGAGGCCCACTCTAAAATTGGGGAGAAGGGAGAAGTCAGCCAGAGACTTAGAATGATTCAGGAAAAGGAGTATTAAGGTGTTGTACTTTGCTGTGTAAATGCAAAGGATTATGTGAATATACAACAACTTAAGGGAAAAAAATCAATCAGTCTTAGTGACTGGATAGATACAGGAAATGAAGGAAAACCATGATTCAAAACGACCCTGGCATGTTGAGCTGAGGAAGTTGAGAACATGGTAATAGCCTCTGACAAAAGACAGCAGTTTGGGTGGAGAGGTTTTTGGGAATCAACATCTGCAGAGGGTTCAGTTGTGGACATGGTGCTTTCAAAGAATCTAAATAAAAGTACCATTTTTAAGCATTTTGAATTTTTTTATTTTTTTAAAAGACTTCTTAAATGTATTCCTTTGACACACAGGGATCCCAAGTAGGCAGAGAGGCAGGCAAAGAGAGAGGGGGAAGCAAGCTCCCTGCTGGGCAGAGAGCCCGATGCGGGGCTCCTTCCCAAGACTCTGGGATCATGACCTGAGCCGAAGGCAGAGGCTTTAACCCACTGAGCTACCCAGGCACCCCAAGCATTTTTAATTCTTGACACTTGAGCGGAAGAACCACATTTGAGATGGGGATTTGTAGTCTCCATAAAGGTGTTAGATGAAGAGATGAGAAGGATGGACTAGAAAAGGAATGAGATTTGATGATTCAGGCAGTTACCAGTAATAAACCACTACATGATCAATTACCAGGAAATAAATGAGGGGTGAAGTTTTAACAATTTTTAGCAATCCTTTCTGACTATTGTTAGTTATACTGTATCATTCTTCCAAGTTGTTAAGAGAGTACATCTTAAGAGTAAGAGTTCTTATCACAAGGAAAATATTTTTTGTAACTGTGTGTGGTGCTAGATGTTAAGTAGACATTGTGGTGTGTGCCATGCAATATATACAAATAGTGAATCAGTATGTTATACATCTGAAATTGATAAAAGTTACATGCAAATTATAGCTTAATTAGACAAACACACACACACAATCCCTCCTGGTTTCAGATAAAGATTAATCCTAAGGGTTAGTCCCAAGTATGAAGGTCTAGTTTGGGAATCCTTTGGATCACTCAATTTTCTGTACTGAGCCCTTAAGGTATAATCTGGATTAATTTTAGAACCTCAAATTGTGGTAGCCAAGTAGCTGTATGTCCTTTGCATCTTTTTGTTTTTTCTCTCCTCTGATCCTTTATTTCTTTCTCTAGAATTATTATATAATTTGAAGTTATTTGGCCTGTTTTTACTTTGTTATGATTTTACATTTACCTCTTTTACAACCTATTATATATTTTTTTGTCTTGTGGGAAAGGATGAAAGCAAGCAAATCATAAAACACATACATTTTCAATGACTTACTTAGGAATAATGTAATACATTTTAAAGTAGCTTTTATGTAGTTATAATGGACTAAAAGAAAAAGGCCCTGTGGAACAGTAGTTCTTTGAAAACAACTCAGTCACTCTCTCCAAGCCTAACACTCCTCTAGTATCATAACCTGTTTGACAACTATTTTGAGGCAAGATGAAGGATAAAGGAACACTGTCAATAGCCCTCCTGCACAGACTAGAGCTAAAGCATAACAAAGAAGCAATCCTCCCAGATAGAGAATGAAGGCAACAACTACATGTTTTGTCTGCATTTTGGGTAATTGAATGCAGCTGTTGTATTTTTAAATGTTGTATCTCAATAAAGCATGCACGTTATGTAATATTTGATTCAGACTCTTAAAAGCTTAGCTTTCAAAGCCTTTTTTTTTTTCTTTTTTTTTCTTTTATGTTGGCTGGGGGAAATAATTTAACTGAGTTTTGTAAAGTCAAGTCCAGTGCTCAATGATCAATCAAGAGAGGAGTGAGAATGCTGGTCGTGGCTATTATGTGACATAAAGTCCACAGGTGTGGACAGGGAATTATTTTTTATCAGCCTCACCCAGATATAACACACATAATACAAGTCACCCATTTAAAAGGCACTTTCTTGGGTATATCCATAGAGTTGTATCACTGCAGTCAGTTTTAGAACATTTTTGTCACCTCAAAAATAAATCTTATCCCTGTTCCTTAGTCATTATCCCCCCCTTAACCCACATCTACCTTGTCCCATGTGGGAATGCCATACAATAAATAATGAATGTTTCTTCTCTAAAACTCTCCAAGTTTCTTATTAAAGTTAACTACTAAAAGAAGAAAAAGCCCTAAACATGTTTTTAACTTTAATGCACTGGCTCTTATCAAAAGAATAGTATACTATTTCTCTTGTGTATACAGTGATTTTTTTTTTTTTAATTCCAAAAGGCGTTGTTTTCATCGTTTTCCCCCTAGAATTATTCCTGCTCTATGCAGGAGTGTTGAACCAGCAGCTGAATTATAAAGTGATGTCATGGGCAATCCCATCAGCACCTTAGTGCCAGCTCAGAGGTACAAGAGTAAAGTTCACTGGAAAATTTCTGGCAGGAACAGATCTCCTTTATGTAGTCACAGATTCATCTTGGAATTGATTACTGTCTCTTACTCTGAGAGCCCCTGATGGTCAGGGCTTCTGTAGGAACTTCAGTACCTTTGTGATATTCTGAAGTTG
The DNA here is from genome assembly GCF_011764305.1 of Mustela putorius furo. Lineage (NCBI taxonomy): Eukaryota > Metazoa > Chordata > Mammalia > Carnivora > Mustelidae > Mustela > Mustela putorius. The sequence continues at coordinate 28,378,650 of NW_025421341.1, forward strand.
CCAGAGCAGTGCTCTCCATGCATACTGGGGCTCAATAAAGGTTACCGCCTGAGTGACAGTCTTTCCCTGGATGCCCAGACAGAAAGATTTGCAACGTGTTTGAGTTTGTAGCTGTCACAGTGATCAAAAGATAGAGAAGGACAGTTTTTTTTTTTTCTTTGAGGTCAGCTTTCAGCTGCTATAAATTAGTCATGGATCACAATAGGAAAGATAAACAGACTTCTATGTATTGAGAAAGTGGGGAAGGTCCAAGGATTCTATATATTCCTCATGACTGGTATCTTCTTGGTTATGTTTTATCCAACAGATTAAATCAATGGGAAGTGCCAATGTAACAGACAACACTGTCATCCGTTAGTATAGATAAATCTGGGACTAGACTTGTAGTCATAATTAATAGAAGCATTTAGCTAAAACTTGTTTTGTGGCCAACACTGGGAAATTAAATATCCTTTATAGTGTATAATCATTTTGTTCTCTATATTATTTTGAGTAACTATAATTAAACCATTGTTAAGTATCAGAAATACCCAAGGAAAGGGGAACTGATAATATGGTTGGGAGATGGCCTAAGACAGATGAATAATGAAGCTTGGCAGATAAGAAGTAATCACGTCTCTTTCACTTTTTTATTACTGTTTTTGCATGGACAGAAAATTCACCTCTCATACCATATTCTCTGGGAATTACAATGGTAATTGAAATTCTGATTGATAAAGGAGACTTGTGAACGTGGTTTCTTAGATTTCTATGAACGAAATGAAACATCATGCATTTCATTTCTAAAATGGTTTGGTTGCCAAAATACTGTAAAAATTTCTGGGTGGAGAAGTTAATACAAATTACACCTGGAAAATGTAATAAAAAAAGATTGTTCAGATTTTTTTTAGCTGCTTTCTTTCAGAAATAAGGCTTTCCTATAATTTCTTGATTATAGAGTTTTAATAAAAAATGCCACATCACTCCTTATTTTACAATTATGTTAATAGCAATACCAATTTTAAAAACAATTTAGAGCATTTGCTGAAGAATCTGATGCCATCTTGCAAGGTCTCCTTTCATTTCCTTACGTGTATTACTCTTAATTTTATTAGCTCTGATATTTTTGAACTAAGCCTCCCAACTCCCATCATTGTAACCTTTATTGCACATCAAAGCTGGAAATTTATAAATCATAATTCTAAGGTTTTCTGGAGGGCAGAATCATGCAAGCTCCTCACTTAAGTCTGTCCCATCCAATGGCCCTAACATACATGGAATATTTCCACATTACTTCCAATAGCATTCCAAGGTTTCACACTGATAAGACTAGGTGGTAAAACTGATTAGCTTTGTGAAATGAATACATGAATGCAAGCGTGTCAACATTAAAAAAAAAAAAAAGTATCTAGGTCAAACCTAAGGAAACTACAAATAATGAGATTTTTTTTTTTTTTTACTCCCCAAATTTACCTAGGACCCAAACTATGGAATTCCACTGCCTTTTATTTTTCTAATTTTCTTAACAGTTATGACATTTGTAATGATCTGTCTAATGCCACCCTTGTCTGAGAGAACATGACAGGATATAAATCCCACAAGGGCAGAAAACACATTGGTCTTATCTATCTGGCCTTCAGAGGTATCTGCCACCTAACATAGGGCCAGGCACAGAGACTATGGGCTCAAGGAACATAGGAGTGGGATTGCCTTTCTATCTTGCTGTGACAGGCTTAATGTACAAAGAGGGAGGGTGATGTCTTACTAGAAAGTAAACCTCTATGAGGCAGGGAGATTTAATGCACTGGGTGTGTTCAGTGCCTAAATCTTTGTGAATGCTCAATAAAAATTGACAACAGCAGGTTGTAAGCCTTAGGGGAATGGTGAACAGCTGTCAGTAAAATGGATAATGGTCATATATTTAATCAATTTACATTACAAGTGGTTTAACTGAAGATCCATTCATTCATTGAGCAAATGTACCTCTAAAATTTAATATATTGATGGCATTGAGCTCAGCCCATTAGTGAGTGTAAAGCCTTGTTAACTTTTTTACTTTCTTCTCAGGAGTAAAGAAACAAAACATGTTCTCACATATTAAGTTAAAAAAAAAAGTTTTGAAGTTTTTAAAATACTTTCTTGAGGTCACTGTAATTCTTTTTATCTCATCTGTATTCAGATGTTTGCTAATATATAAAAAAGGGAACTGTTTCTCAGGTTTTAACTTTAATTAACTGCAAAATTGTGTGTCATCATAGTAATTATCATGTTAATTAGATTTACTGGGGTAGGAAAGTATATTGAAATGAGTTAGAAATGCTTTTTTAATAACAAAGCTTGGAATTCTAACAAAGACTGTTAGTGATTTCCAAAATCACTAGAAAACTGGGCAAATATATTAGATAAATATAAATATATAACTAGGCATATGTTAATTAGCAAGGCTTTTAAAAAGTCTTGTTAAGTATAACATAACTAGAAAATTAAAGAAAAGTAGATACTATCCTGAGCATTTAAGCCACTCCTGTTTTTACCATATAATACCTCATTTTGGAGGAAAATGAACTTTATGTAATGACAATAAACTTCTCAGGGTGGGGGTGCCTGGGTGGCTCAGTGGGGTAAGGTCTCTGCCTTCGGCTCAGGTCATGATCCCAGGGTCCTCGGATTGAGCCCCACATCAGGCTCTCTGCTCAGCGGGGAGCCTGCTTCTCTCTCCCTCTCTCTCTCTCTGCCTGCCTCTCTGCCTACTTGTGATCTCTCTCTCTCTCTGTCAAATAAATAAATAAAATCTTAAAAAAAAATAAAAAATAAATAATAAATAAACTTCTCAGGGATGGAGGAGAAATCAATAGCAGAATTCAGATACCCATCTGTATTTTGTGGTATTTCTGCTTGCATGCTTGCTCTCTACAACTGAAGAAGGTAAGTACTGTTGGAATGGCTTGAAAGGCATAAATACCGAAACTGGATTGAAATTTCCTCAGGCATCAGTCCAGTGATCAATACTGACATAAACTGACCATGTTAATTCCCAACTTGAAATTCTAGGCTGTTTCCAACTCTACCCAATTGCCTAGAGAGTAAACTTCAAACCCTTCACAAGATATTCCTGATGCAATCTTTTTTTAAAAATTTAATTTAATTTTAGTTTTTCCTTTAATTTTTTAAAAAATTTTTATTAACATATAATGTATTATTAGCCCCAGAGGTACAGGTCTGTGAATCACCAGGTTTACACACTTCACAGCATTCACCATAGCACACACCTTCCCCAATGTCCATAACCCAACCACCCTCTCCCTACCCACCTCCCTCCTGATCCTATCTTGTTAGTTTTCTCTTCTGCCATTCCCACTTGTCCTCATTTACTCTGATCACACAAACCAATTCCCCAGCCTTAGAGAATGCCTCATTCCAAATATCCTTGCACACATACATGGGTCCTTTCCACTAGTTTCTTCCCATGCTCCATTTCTCAAATTCTTACTGAAAAACTCAATTAAAATATCTTCTCTGAGTTTCTTCCATACCACCCAGTTCACTCTCTCATCTATGCCTCTTGGTTCATCTGACACTTCTTATTTTGGTTTAAAGCAGATTGGACTTCCGTGTCTCTAATACAGTGTGGACTCCCTAAAATCAGGGTTAATGTCATAGAAGTTTTGCAGATACTCCAGTGCCAAGCACAGCGCCCATTAGTTCTTCAGTCCCTACTAGATATGATAATTATTAACTTTTGACCATCTAGTGGTTCCAAGGGGGAAGGAGCTCAGAGAGTGTTCCTGAACTGATATAGAGTCGCATTCCTAATGCTGACCTCAAGGAATTAAAAAAATTAGTTTGCTCACCCCATTGCTTCTGATATTCTGACTAAATTCTTTGATCTTCCACCTGAAATATAATAGTGAGAATGTCCTATCTCATGTTTTCCCAATACTGCTACCTTCTACTCCCATTTGGACCTTTTACGGCAGAGACCGACACATCTGCTCTCTTACATGGGCAGTTGTTTCAAAAAGAAGATTGACTTTGCTGTCATTATGGTAACACAGGGTTTTTGTTTAACATCATTATTAAGTGTCTGAAAGAAATATGTTAATTAAACTCTGTAATGATGCTAAATTGGATAGTTTTGAATTCACAAGTGAAGGTGAAAAGACAAAATAATATGATCTAAAGAGGTTGGAAATATGGCCAGAAAAGAAAACAAACAAACAAACATGGAAATATAAAAACTAATATCAGGGGGCAAAATAAGCAGAAACTCAGTTGTTCTGTGTTGGTAAAAATGGAGTATAAGTTTGTAACTCTCTAAGGTACTATGTAAATATCAAGGCATTAATTTTCAACAAAGTAACAATGTTTTCTATTAATGCAGGATTTTTTATAGCCAGATCTCAGAACATATAATGTATCCTGAGACATCATTGTCTGAGGTCAGTAAATAGAAATGGTATTAACTCTGTTTTATGGACTGGGAAAATTTTTAAAGAACTATACAATTTGTTCAAGGTCACTGGTCGAGCTACTGACTCCTACTCTTAACAGATAATTACTAAGATTGAGTTTAAATATATCCACTAATTGCAATTGCACATTTGCCTGCCTGGTTTACTTCTTCCATTTACCTGGCATTCTATTTAGATACTAGGGATATCTTTGTCTAAGATCTAATTAAAATTTAGCATCACTACAGCTTAATCTACTCTTTCTAACTTGTTTGCTGGACATTCCTAAACTGGCAATCCATTTCATGGAGTCATGGAGACAAAGGAATTAAAGGGAAGTCTAGGTTTGAGATACTGGCATTAGAGACTATATCATGTCCTTATTCATAAAAAGTACTAGTAGTTCCTGGTGAGGGAAGAGCACCCTGTCATTACATACTATTTAAGGTCATTGGACTATTCAGAAATGCTTAAATGCAAAGGGATATGGTTAGAAAGAAATGTGGGTCTGAGATACCTCACATACACACACACCTGCCTTGTATAAAACTGGCCTCTGGGAACAGCATATGGGAAACACATCTAAGCCAACTGACACCATGGTATCAGTTCATGGATACCAATGAACAAGCCAAGCCAAAGAGGAGTAGGAAAGAGTTTGGCCATGAGCATAGCTAAAATGGGAAAGTAGGAAGGCTCTAGATTTTTCCTCAAGAGGAAGGGAGATGTAATGAATCAAAGTCTTTGGAGTAGAGAAACAGCTGAGAATTGAATAAAACAGGTGAAGCTGAGCCGTTCAGGAAACTCAGTCCACAGACCTTTAGGATGTGTCCGAGGGAGAGGTATAATGGAAAGAAGAGAGCACGTTCTTCTTGTGAAATCTTCCAGAGTTTGTATAATTTCCAAAAGAAAAATATCCTATGTGTTAGACAGAAAGGGATTAAATTTAGTCATGCACAACTATTTTCTATTTCCAGAATTTTCTAGAGACCATGAGGGTGCTACCTTCATCTTTTCTGATCTCACAAGTTAGAGCACACTATCATCCTCCCACTATCTCTATTAGACATTTCATAGTACTTTATTTTTCCCATAATGCCTCTCACAACCTATACTGGGATTGTTCACTCATTCCTTTGTTTTTTGCCTTCCTCAATTAAAACAGAATGTAATTCCTACTAAACTAGAGTGCTCAGCCATGTGTTCATTACTGTATTTCCAGTGACTATCATGGAAATACATATATATATATATATATATATATATATATATATATATATATATATATCCCTGTGACGGCTGGGTCCTTCTACCCTTATCCTCTCACCCTAGCCTACTTTGCCTTTTTTCCTTTACACCACCAAAGAGGGAGATGTTAAGGCATAAATGATGGCCGACCTACTCTGACATATTTGGAGCAGGAGAAATCTCTCCACTATTGATTATATTATTTCTTGCTTTTTCCCCAGGAGTGTTTTTGGCTTGTTTTGTTTCTATGAGGTGACCCAGAATTTCAAAGTAACTATCTTAAAATATGGCCTGTGAGCATTTATGTCACGTCTTGGTTTTGAAACAATCCATGCTATGAGGTTAAAATAAGAGAAGTTAACCATTCATTCACTCATTCATTCAACACATGATCTTCTCTAAGAGCCAGGCACTGTTCTAGACATCGAAGATGTAATGAGCTCATGTTGCAAAAATAAAACAGAATTTCAGGTTAAAAAGAGAACCACTAAATTATGAGAAGCTTCCCTAAAAAGGTGACATGTGAAGTGAGGGGTCAAGATCTTGCGGTCAGGGCATTCTGAATGGTTGCTTCCACAAAAGTCTGAAGTAGAATCAAGTGCAAAGCATAGGAAGAAGAGGTGTGGTTGGAAGCAGGAGGAGATGCTCAATATTGAGATTGCTTAGATACTCATAACTTGAGAGCTTAGCTAGTGAAAGTCTAGTGAGTTCCAATTTGTCCTATTACTGATACAAAGGTAGTTGATCTTATGCCTATCCAACCTATTATGCAGAATATTCAGCCTAATAGAGACACACATGGTTTCACAATGAATTACTTCAAGAGACTACTTTGTTCCAGTACTTTATGCTTTTAATATTACCAGTGTTTTTTCATTTAGGCTTTTTTTTTCAATTAAGTCTTTCTCTTTACTCCCTGTTAGTAGTGTGATGATATATTTATAGTAGCTATTTGCAGGAGTACTATTAACAAGTATTACAATGTGGGTTCACAGGAAATAAAAACTTTATTAATAAAATAAGAGATTTTACAAATTCAACAAACCAAACTCCCTTTCTATATATTTTGCCAACTATTATAACAACCCCCTTGAGCATATTAATTCTTTGTATCTCTCTAGGGACTCACCCGCATATACCTCTGTCTGTGGAGTAAAGATTCACAAGCAATGGTATGCCATTAGAAGGAAAGAATGTCTTTGTGATATAAGGGTACTAATTTCTCTGTGCCTAAGTTACCTTTTTCCAGATAAAGCATAAGCAAGAGCTCATTCTTCCCACGGGAAGCTGTGTTAAAGAAGCCAGTGCTTTTGAGGCTGGGACTGCACTGTGCCCAGAATACAAGGTTCCATTATTTCCTTACATGTGTTTATAGAGTTTTATTCATAGTCATGCGAGGCTAATAGCAAGACCATGAAGCTCAGGTAACTCACCTATTCAAGGAAGGTGGGTGTGGTGGGTAGAAAATGAACATTAAATCACACCTACACCCCCAGCAATACCATGCCAGTTTCACAGCTGACACAGGTGCTGAGTGGGGACTTGTCCAGGGTCACTCAGCTAGTCATTGTTGGAGTCAAGATTGCAATCAGCCAGAATATCGTGTTATGTATTCTATATCTTCGGAATATACTCCTTCTGCTAAGTGTGTTGCCATTTTTATCCTAGAATAGGAAGTGCTTGCGAATGATATTATTTAACAATTGAACATTTAAAAATTCTTTAAATACTCTTCCCGGACAAAGAATTCAGGACCTTGACATCCTGAGGGCCAGTTTGAAGAAACATGAATATTACCTTTCCTTATGGGACTTCTGGTCCCCATTCTTTATCCTATTCTTCTCCTTTCCTCCATCCAGCTCTGAAAAAAACCTGATGCTAGTACTTTGTTTATATTTATGTCACTCCACTGTTGTCGCAACAGCATTTGTGTTTCAGTCTTGTCTTTAAGGACGAATAAGAGGCTTTGAATCTTTCAATGGATTTCTATACTGCTTTGCTAAGTTTGTGGGCTTCTTTCACTTTTAATATTACGCCATACTGGTAAGGATAATAAAAACCTCTTTGAATTGAATTTAATTAAAAAAAAAACTTCACAAATGCTATTTCATCATCAAAAATTTATGTGATATTATAATCACTGGCTTTACTTATCAGATCAAAGCACTGGGGGAAGATCATGTATTTAAATAAAAAGAAACAAACAAACCCTAAACCTCAAATTAAGAGGCTTTACATTCAGGATGTATTCTTGGATCTTCATTCATTCAGCATTAATTGTTCAGACATGCACTGAACAGCCACCATCTCCAGAGCTCTAGGGATTTATCCTAAGACACGCTGCTTGCACCAGTGGAGCTTGCCATCCAGAGGGAGATGCTGTCATGTAAACATAATTATTATGTGATGTGTTAAGGACACATAAGTATAATAACAAAATATGGATAAGTATAATAACAAAATATGGATACCCATTGTTTTTTACATGTAGGCTTCCCAGACATTGCATTTTGTCTGGGAAATTGTCAGGAGAGAGTTATCAGAGATTTTAGTACATGGATATCTTAAGAAGCCAGAATCAACCACTTCTTCAATTTCCAAGTAGATTATAGTACAGATTTTATCAATATGTGGGTAGAACCAAAAAAATTTTTTTAAATGAAGACTGTTTTCCTTCACTAAGTGTGGGTTTTTCCTTCATCAGAGATGGGAACATTGAAAGGGAAAAGACGTTGAAATTATTATCCAGGCAATACCAAGGACTAAAATTGGCCTTAGTTGAGGAATGAGCCCTGAGGGGAGGATTTATATTCCTAGATTTTTATTTTTCCTTTAGTGGGCAGTCAATAATTCAGGGTTCACCATTTTTTTTAAAGCATATACATAACCATTCTAGTCATTGGCACTTCGCTAAGATAACTCAGAACATCTGCTGTTTGATTTTTTTGGGGGATTCAAAAATTTGCTTCGGTAATTGCTGCTCTAATAAAATGCTTTATAATAAGAATTTCAGGGTTGAAATTAATATTTTGATTTTATCTCTCCTCAATGAAAGATAGCTGAAATGTACTGATTTTATACACTTCAATGGTCACTGAATTCATATACCCTAGGAATATCAAGACCATTTAATTCATAAGGTTTCACAGACTTCTCTTTAAATTTGAAAAGAAACTTCAAAAACATCACATCCAGACTCTTCATTTTTCAGATCAGAGAACTGAACCCCAAAGAATCAGAATGAATTGCCACAGACATTGGCGAAAAATCCAGAAATACAACTTTGTTGTATTCCAGTCCAATATTCCTTTCTCTATGAATACTACCTCATTTGTAGCTTTTCATGGGTAATTTTGGATTACTTACTTATGTTTTGAATTTCTGGATTCGTTGTCAGCGTCCAAAATAATGTGTGAAATAAAAAGCTAACCAAATCTTCCACAATAAAGCAACTGAATTTATTTTGAAATGCCATTCAGTAAAGCCAAGTCTCAAAGGGTTTTCAAGACTACCGCATTCCAAGTTATTTTTAGACAAGAAGAGAATAGAATCCTGGAAACATGGACTTTCTTATTAAACAATTTGATACCAGTCTCCCCAGAAACCAATTTAGGTTGTGAAGTTGATTCTCCAAGGACATATTAAGAGTGCCAGTTTTGTCTTTCCTCGTGACCTTTAGAATTAACCTTCCCTTCTATCACCCCCCAAAAATACCAGATTGGAACTCTGTCTTCTATCTGGACATTTTTTAAGAGAAAATAAATATGAAAACATGAGAGTTTTAGACACTATAGACACAAATCTCGAGGGAAGAAATGTTATGCTACTTTTATTTTCTTAAAATTTAAACATAAAATTTTGTAAGAATTTACTTAAACGATCATTGAAATAGGTATGTTAGATACATCTTTATTTGAAAATCATTATTCTACTTTCTTAAGAACACCTAAAACTAGTATTACAGTGTATGTTAACTAGAATTTAAATAAAAATGTAAAAATAAGTAAAAATAAAAATTTAAAAAAGAATTCCTTTTTCTTATTTTATGTGTTCTGTTACTAAACATATAATAACACGTGCTTATATTAGGGGATCATTCATAAGGCTACCACCCAGAAAGGGCTTCCATTAATCATTTGGTATACTTTACATCTGGTATTTATTTCAGTGCATCTATCCATGTATCCGTTTGTTTCTCCCTCTCTCTTAATAAAATTTGTACCACCTTCCTTATATAATTTTCATGTTGTTTTACTCCAACATTTGCCTTTTTTTTTTAATGTCCTTAAATATCATTCAAATATTTGAGTTTAATTTTGGAATAGTGATCTCCTTGAAGGTATCATAATTAAATCAGCCAATTCTTTTTTTTTTTTTTTTGATAATCAGATGATTTTTTTTGTTGGGCAATTTTAATGTAACAAAAATTAGCATCTGTTAAGCACTTACTATGAGAGAAATGTGATACTAAGTTTTCTATATATATAGTTTTATATATATAAATATATATTCATATAAATTATATGCATAATTTATATAGTTTTACATATAATTTTAATATTTATAAATACATACATATAAACTATACATATAATTTTATATAGTTTTATATATATGTATGTGTGTGTATATATATAATTTTATTAACTCGCCAAAACACTTTATGATATAAGTACAAGTCCTAAAGTGCAGAGAAAGCTTAAGGGGATTTTAGGAGATAAATATCTTGCCCATGGTCACACTATTAGTAAATGGAGGAATCTGAGTTTGATCTAAAGTGAGAAGTCCATATCCTTTTTTTTAAAGATTTTATTTATTTATTTGACAGAGATCACAAGTAGGCAGAGAGGCAGGCATAGAGAGAGGGGGAAGCAGGCTCCCCGCTCAGCAGAAAGCCCGATGTGGGGCTCCATCCCAGAACCCTGAGATCATGACCTTAGCCGAAGGCAGAGGCTTAACACACTGAGCCACCCAGGTGCCCCAAAATCCATATTCTTAATCATGCTATAATGCTATGACATGGAGATTTCTTTTTCAATACTATCAAGTTGTTTACCTACTTTTTAACTGATGCAATAATCTTGCTTATTCGCTTAGTAAGAATACTACAGATTTCATACTGCTTTTCTCTTTGATTAGCCATAACATCTTTTTTTTTTTTTTTTACTAAATCCAGAGCACGTTGACTAGATTTTTAATTTGTCAATATTTTGATAATTATAGTTTAGTTTAATATCAGTGAAGCCAGATTGTCCCCCTGCTTTTTTTTTTTTTTCCCCAACACCTTGGGCTGTTTTCACCCATTTAGATGCATTAGAGGTTTATTTTGTTACGTCTCAAATCATGTCCAGCTAGGAACTGCATCAGCCCTAGCAGTTAACTGGAGAAGAGTGAGTATACTCACCTTCACTCAGCCACCGGATACTGAGGGATTCCTACCATGTGCCATGCACTGCTCCCTGAGTCTTCTCTCCAACAGTGAGCAGTACAGATAAAAATCCCAGCAATCACAGTCAAGTTGGGAGATACTGAAAACAAACCAGTAAGCAGCTAAAATGTCTGGTTTGTCGGGAGGTAATGAGTCTTATTGGCAAGAGCTAGTGGTAGGGTACAACCTCTGAAACATTGTCCACTGTTTCAGATCCTTTTGACTCTTATGAAATCTATTTTTATACTGAAATCTATTTATTTTTATACCGAAACCTTGAAATTCTATTCTTAGATGCTTTTATTACTATTAAAAATAGGATCTTTTATATTATGACAGTTAATCCAAAAATATATTCATTCATTTAAATGTACTTTGTTTCTGGCTGTGTTACTACTTGCTCTTATTGAACTGTGATTCCATTTATTCCCCAAGAGTTCAAATTATTCTGTCATCTGGAAATAATACTTTTATTTCTCTTCTCTGGTAAGTATATTTATTTGTACATTTCTTGTCTTCAATTACTGTCTAAATTCTAGAATCTAAAAAAAGAAAAAAAAAAGTTGGCAAATGATTGTCTAGGGCCAAATCCAGTCTTTGACTTGTTTTCATAAAATGTTTTATTGGAATATAGTCACACCCACTTGTTTAAAAATTATGTGTCTGTTTAGTACTATATTGGCAGAGTTGAATAGTTGTGATATAGACCACATGCCTGCATAGACTTTGCTTACTCCTTTTCTGGACTATTATCTAGAACTAACTTCAAATAGGCATTAGAGGGGCTCCTGGGTGGCTCAGTTAAGTGGCTGACTCTTGACTTTGGCTCAGGTCATGATCTCGGGAACCTGGGATCGAGCCCCGAGTCAGGCTCCATGTTCAGTGTGGAGTCTGTATATCCCTCATCATTCCCCCCTGCCCCTCCACTCCTGGCCTTCCCATCTCTCTCAAATAAAGATATAAAAAAAATACAAACACGCATCAGAATCACCTACAGGGTTTCTTAACACACAAAGTGCTGCCTCCACACACTCTCTCAATTATTTGCATTTCTAAGATGTTCCCAGGAGATGCTGATACCACTGGCTCTTGGAACACATCTTGAGAACCATCGGTCTAAAAGTTCTAAGAGAAAATTAAGTAGTAGTGACTGTGGGTATTCGTATCTCGTATCTGACTTTATTAACGTCTCTTGTTAAAGCTTAAGAGAATGTTCATTGTTGTTCAAAGAGATGTTTTAATTGTGGGAAGAAGTACTGTATTCTACTTCTATTTTACGCAGTGTTTTTTCTGTTTGTTTTGATTGGTATTGGAAAATCAAGAATGGGCATTTCATTTTTATCAAGAATTTTAGGGCATTTATCAAACAATTTTGGATTATATTTCTATATTAATGTTTTCAAATCATCAACAACCACTGAATTTGTGGAATAAAACCTATTTATGTAGAGTGTATCATCCTTCATATACATACACATACACTGTAGGGGGGGTGTGTTTATGTGTGTGTGTGGGCATGTGTTGTCTTAGATGACCTTAATTTTTGCCTCAGCTTGATTAATTCAAACAGTATTTTTTTTCCTGACTGTGCATCCCTGACCACCCTGTTTTTACACACTAACATTAGAAAAGTTGCAATTATAAATTTTTCTCTACTGTTTTTCTTGCCAGAGTTGCAACCCAAGAATGTCTTTCTCAAGGGCCCATGAACCATCTCTTTGAAATACAGTCATCAAGCAAGATAATGCTCCAGTCTCCCAAACTCTGGGGGAGAGCAGGAACCTAACTTTGGTAAGTGCTAATTACCAACACGGATGACCCGATCACACTGACCTACAATTGCCTCTGCCCCACATGTCTTCTGGCACCATTTCACTAGGTCATTCCAGCTCTTAAACTCTCCCACCATTTGTTTCAATGGAGTCCTCTCTCTCTCTGCTGTTGCAATAGTCTTGAATAAAGTCTTCCCTGCCTGCTTAATTCTGTCCATAGTTTTTTGGCAATATGCACATATGTAAGTTTTAACATGTGTTTTTCACTTTGGTATTTATGCATCAAGCTACATTGGCAAGAATACCCTAATGCCATTTTTATGGTATAGTTCTCAAGTTAAAATATTAGGTCTTTGGGGTGCCTGGGTGGCTCAGTGGGTTAAGGCCTCTGCCTTCGGCTCAGGTCATGATCTCAGGGTCCTGGGATCAAGCCCCATATCGGGCTCTCTGCTCAGGGGGAGCCTGCTTCCCTTACTCTCTCTCTCTGCCTGCCTCTCTGCCTACTTGTGATCTCTGTCAAATAAATAAAATCTTAAAAATATATATATTATTAGGTTTTTGATATCCTCATCATAGGAAGTGGGAAATTTTGAATTTTTTAATTGTATTCTTTTCTTTTTAAGACTTATTTTATTTGTCAGAGAGAGAGATAGCTCAATCAAGAGGAGTGGCAGGCAGAGGGAGAAGTGGGCTCCCCACTGAGCAAGGAGCCTAATGCTGGACTCAATCCCAGGGTCCCAGGATCATGATCTGAACCAAAGGCAGATGCTTAACTGACTGAGCCATCCAGACATCCCTTCTTATTGCATTCTGATCTGGGTTATATGATACAGAAACAAGTTTCTTTTAAAAGCTTAGGAAATTTCACCTGAAAATACATGTGCTTCCCAACTTTAATGGAGAACAATCCTTTATAAAATTAAAAAATGAATCTAAGGGTATAAATCTCTTTAATTTTTTCCTAGCATTTGGCATAGACATCAATTTTGATAATTTAAAATTTCCCCAGATGTGCATTATTTTATTAGAATAGTAACCATTATTTACTTAGAGGACTTAAAAATGGTTTCTTCCTATTTTAACCCAAATTGTATATGTATGTATTTCTTATCTTTGCAATTTTTTTGGACATGACACAGGGTTATCTAATTGATTACACTGTGTGTTTATTAGCTCCCTCCTCTTTTGCAAAGAACCAGCATTTATTTTTCCTAATACATTATTTTTTGTACCTACTTTATTTCTTCATTTTCCTCTATTTTTTATTTATTTTCACGGATCATCTTTAAGTTGACAATGTTTGAGTACATTTTAAAAAGGATCGGATTTATTTGGCTTTTACTGGGATGCAGCCATAACTCACAGAGATTTACAAGATGTTCTTTTAATCACTTTACACCAAGAATGCTATTTTCATTTTGTAAATCTGTACAATCCAATAGAAATTTGAAACAGGCTTTTTTCTTCAGATGTTACTATTATTTATAGAATGACTACTATAACCTTGTATGCTTAACGGAAACTATATACTTTGCTTTTTCAACATGTAGCCTATATTTTGCACCATTTTGAAGTAATTTTACACGGAGCAATTCATATTTAAACACTTTGCAGGCTAGAATGCATTAATTTCACAAGAGTTGCCTGAATTTTGAAACTTCATAATATTGCACCTCAAGCTACAATAGATGCTGTTAGAAGCCAGAATGGAGAAGTAGGAGTAATTTGCCTGTTTCAGCTAATGTTTCAAAGAGTATATTTGCTAATAAACAATGCCCCAAACTGGGAGAAATATGGCCTCCCCTTATTTCCTCTCCATTTTTTTTTCTCCCCACTTCAGTGTGACAATTACTACAGTTATCTTCATTATTAGTCTTTAACTTTTACTTCTTTAGGCTACCAGGGAAATTAAGGGCAATAAGAAAACAAATGTCTTCTTTAATGAGAGTGAGCCAATTTGCAGGGAACTTTCATTATGAAGTCTATTTTCTGAGTCCCATTTGAAGCTAATAGGCATGTTCTAGCGCTCAAGGAAGAGCAAGCTTAATTTGTGGCACAAGTACTTCTCCTCTTGGGTTCAACTGCACTTATCCCCTACTCTTAGGGGAACAAAAACAGGACTGAAATCCTGTGAAGAAGAACAATAGGTAACTACCACCTCCTTCCCATTTGCTTAAATCATTTTGTTATGTTTGGGAAAATGTGTGCTTCCTATATTACTCTGTTTCATGACGTTCCCAAGTGAGGCTCTTTTTACTGTGAAGTCATTTGAATTGGAAGGAATTCCTTGTTACCAGCTTGCCTTTCACTCAGGAGGAAGGGGGGGAGGATGTCCCTTATCCCTAAACTGTGGTTAATCAATAACCCTGTGACAGAACTTAACTGATGGCAAATGTACCATTCCCGAGGGATATTTGATGTAGCACCTCAGAGGTAGATCAAGTTTATATTTTCGAGCTAGTCAAATGTGATTTTGTCTCCATGCCCCACTGACACGAAGGATCCTTGGCATGAGCCTTTCTCCTGGCATTGTAGAAGTTGATATAATACCAGCAACTCTTGAAAGATCACAACTGCCTGCTAATTAAATCAAACACAATGTATATTACAATTCACATTCCAAAAGTATCAGGTCATACAGTACTCCTTATTTTCTGTGGATTGGAGCATAATTACTAAAATTCTGAAACAAAAAAATTCATGAGTAGACCCCAACTTACATAAACTAAAGCAGCCTTTATGAAAACATTAAACAGAGTCATGTGTTATCCTGCTAGCTCTTTCAGGCCTATAAGCATCTAAATTATATTACTCACTTTTGCATTGCAACATAGCATCCGTACCTCTACATACTTGATATTTTAGCAAAAACTGGCTGGTTTATGTACATATAAATGTACATAAAAAATCACATCTTTAGTACTTCTTTAAGTTGAAACTACCATAATTTGGCACATATAGTTGTCAATGGTACAGCTGAAGATAAGGAGACCACAAAAATATTATGGACTGTTAGCTAGGTCCTGGTGCTCACTTAAGGTTCTGAGTGAAGCTAGTTCTCCTTCATTAAAAGTGAATGTTAGAAATATATACCAGGTCCAAATTCAGGTTCTTCTGGCTACTTAATGAGAAAGCATGTAGAGAATACTTTTTAGGCCCACGGAGATTCACCTAGCACTACCAATAGTAGAGAAGCACTGATTAGGTGCAATCCTTTGAGTGTTGTCAGAAAGAAGAGGGCAAAAGCTGTTGATTGGCACATCCCACTGCTGGAGAGAAAGAAAAAAAAATGAGTGAACAAGGATGCCTGGGTGGCTCAGTTGGTTAAGCAGCTGCCTTCAGCTCAGGTCATGATCCCAGCGTCCTGGGATCAAGTCTCCCGTCAGGCTCCTTGCTCAGGAGGGAGCCTGCTTCTTCCTCTGCCT
The DNA here is from genome assembly GCF_011764305.1 of Mustela putorius furo. Taxonomy (NCBI): domain Eukaryota; kingdom Metazoa; phylum Chordata; class Mammalia; order Carnivora; family Mustelidae; genus Mustela; species Mustela putorius. The sequence goes on from NW_025421341.1 coordinate 28,394,953, forward strand.
CTGCCTACCTCTCTGTCTGCCTGTGCTCACTCTCTCTGACAAATAAATAAATAAAATCTTAAAAAAAAAATGAGTGAACAAACCTGGACCTAAGTCACATGGTTAATAGGTAAGCAATAGCAGATTAGCACTGGGATAAGGTTGATTGTAATAAACTATAATGCCTCTTAGGAGGGTTAAAAGAACATGTCGATAAGTACAGCACTTGCTTTCACTCTCCTATATGAAATAGCCACTTGCAGTTTTGAAGACAATAATGAAGTAAGCAGTGGCATCATAATTTCTACCACAGAGAAAATAAACATGTATAATGAATCAGTTTGTTCGTATTATATCAGGAAGATCATGACATTGAAAAGTGGCCAACGAGGAGATACTTGTTTTAGTCTTCCCAAATTTGCAGGGAACTTCTTTATCAATGTCTGTTTTCCCTCATCAAATAAGGACATCTCAGTTTCCTTTGGGATATTACTGCTCAACACTCAGTCCACATGGAACAGGCAGGGCTAACCCTAGTCCTGGATCCAGGACTAAATGTGGACAATCAGAACATTACACAGGCACTCCCCATCACATAGTCTACACTGGAATTGTGTATACTGGCACAAAAACTGGCTCACCTGGACTTCTGCTGGCCCAATCAGGAAAACAGGATCTCTTTCCATGAGGGTCAGGGATAGCCAGCCCCAGTCATCCTACAACTGCTGGATCACCACATAGAGGGAACTTTCCAGGAGCAAGGTGAACATGGGGAGGAGGTGGTGGCTCAGTTGGTTAAGCATCTGCCTTCGACTCAGGTCGTTATCTCAGGATCCTGGGACCCAGTCCTGCACTGGGTTCCTTTTTTGGTGGAGTGTCTGCCTCTCCCCTTGCCTCTCCCCTGATTGTGCTTCCTCTCTCTCTTTCTCTCTCTCTCTCAAATAGCTATAGAAGCCAAAATATCTTTCCTTTGCTCATGCTGCTTTGAGTCGGGATTTTGTCACTTGCAAGCAAAATACTCCTGAGTTATTGGGAAATATTGACAAAAGTTTGAGAGGATTGTGATATACTTAGTAGCACTTCTATCTCCTCCTAGACTTCAGTCATTCATTCACTGGCTTGAGCCATGTTGTCACTCTTTCTCTTTCTCATGCATTTATTATTCCTCTCTCTCTCTCTCTCTCTCTTTAAAAATTAACCCATTAATTTACTTTTTATAGAAACCAGGTATCACACATTGTGTTTATGTTTTGAGCCCCGAAAACATAGTTTAATAAGACATGAGTTTGCCCTCCTGCAGTTCAAAATTTAGTGAAAAAACAGAAATATAAACATGTAATTAGGAAAAAGAGAGGTAAACAAAATACTCTGAGAGCGTGCAAGAAAGCGTGCCCATGCCCAGAAGAGTCAGGCAGGTTTTGTAGAGGTGAATGTGATGGAGAGGAGAGAAGAGGAGTCTCCCTCATGAAGAAAGATTTTCAGGGTGTGGTAGAGGCAGCGGATAACAGATGCAAAGATCAGAAAGAGACGAGGTCCTGAGAGTGGCGTGGTGAGAGATAGGGTAGTGCAGGTGTGCAGAAGCATAGGGTGTACAATGGGCCTAGAGAAGGAGTTGGACAGCTCTGGCATCTCTCCAAAAGAGCTGTGCTAGGGGTGCCTGGGTGGCTCAATCTGTTAAGAGTCTAACTCTTGGTTTCAGCTCAGGTCATGATCTCAGGATGCTGAGACTGAGCCCTGAGTTGGGCTCCATGGTCAGCAGGAAGTCTGCTTCTCCCTCTCCTTCTGCCCCACTCCTGGCTTGTGCTCTTTCTCTTGCCCCCCCCCTCAAATAAATAGAAAGAGAAAGAGAGAGAGAGAGATGTACCAATTTCCACCTTTTTTTACTTTAGATCACTTCATTTTTTTTCCCAAGTGAAATTTTTGTCTATGTTGTTGGTCATATGGGTCTACTATTCTTTTCCTTTCAAGGTCTACCTCCTGTGTAAACTGATGATCATTCTCTCATTCTGCACTGTTCTCTCCCCCAGATGAATTCCTTCCTGGGTCCTCATCCATGAACACATGCAGGTTTAGGCAGGCACCCAGGTATCATCAGTGCAGTACCTGCTGTGATAATGACAACCAATGAATCAGCTTCTGTTCCAGATGCCCTCTGACTGACAGTGAAATAAGCACAGTTAAGAATGGACTTTCTTCATCCAGGCTTGGGGGTGGTATCATGCAAAAAAGAGAGCCTTTGTAAACCTGGAAACTGGACAGGAGCAGAAGAGTTTCACCTGTTGGCTGATGTGAACTCAAAAATGTTCTTCTTGTCAGAGGGGCACCTGGGTCACTCAGTCAGTTAAGTGGCTGACTTAATTTTTGGCTCAGGTCATGATCTCAGGATCCTGGAATCAAGTCCCTCACCAGGCTCCCTGCTAGGTGTGGAGTCTGTTCAAGGATTCGCTTTCTGCCCCTCTCTTCGCTTGCCCTCACTCACCCTTTCTCTTTTAAAAAATAAATAAATAAATAAGGGAAACCTCCTAGCCATATGTCTATTGAGTACTTAAAATGTGGCTAGTGTGATAAAGGGATTAATTTCCATTTTCCATTAATGAATTTAATTTTAATGAATTCTATATAAATGTAAATAGCCCCACCTGGTTATGACTACCATATTGTTAGAATTTAATGATGTTATTAGGAATGAATGAAAATAGATTTGCCTCAAATAGCCCTCCTTCCAACTGACGTTGTTTAAATATATATGTTTAGGCAGATGTAACCACCTGAAACCATTTTAGGAGTATGCGTTAGTTAGGATTCTCCAGAGAAACAGAACCAATAAGATGCAGATGAAAGTATTTGTCATAAAGAATAGCCTCACACAATGACAGAGGCTGAGAAGTCCCAAGATCTACAGTCAGCAAGCTAGAGACTCAGAACTGCGGGTGTGTAGTTCCAGCCCGAGTCCAAAGGCTCAGGAAAGCTGATGGTGTGAATTCTAGTCTAAAGCCCAGCTGACTGGAGACCCAGGAAGAGCTGATGTTTTCGTGGGAGTCTGAAGGCTGGGAAAGAACTATGTTCTAGTTCAACAGTCAGGCAGAAAGAATTACTCAGTGTTTACGTTCTTTTCGTCTTCAAGTGAGTGCGTGAGGCCCACCCACGTTAGAAAGGGCAATTTGCTTTACTCATTTCATTGATTCGAATGTTAATCTCATCCAGGAACACCCTCTCATATATGTCCTCAGAATAATGTTTAGCCAAACTAAATAATAATGTTCACAACCTGCAGCTCAGTCAAGTGAACACAAAATTATCCACCACAGAATATTTCTAATTTAACCTGACAGAAACAGCTTACTCTGGGAAACTGAGGCAATAGGCAAGGCAACAAGTTAAAATGCATTTCCACTTCCTGACTCTATACATGGAAAGCAGGGTAGAGAGATTACACACAGATCAGATCATGCTTTCTCATCATTCAGGCTTTCTCGTCTTTTCGTTTCTTACTTTATTAACCCTTCACCCAACCACCCCTTATTTTGTTGACCTGGAAAAAATGGCTAAGACCTTATACATTTGTACCACTTAGAAACAAAATATTTTCCCAGAGATTTATTATTTACAATTATGTACTTTCCTGAAAGATTTATTTCATCCACTTTCCCATTTCAGCACGGCGTCAATTAAACATTACCTCTAATATTCCATACAGTCCTGTCTCTGCATGGGAAATGGTAGTTAAAAAAAAAAATATATATATATATATATATATATGTGTGTGTGTGTGTCTGTGTGTGTGTGTGTGTGTGTGTGTGATTGAGGGTGACAGCAATTTACATTTAGTATCTCAAAACCATTAAGTGTGTGGGGGTAGAGTTTCATTTTATTTTTGAGAGTTTCATTATTAATTCATGGCAAACTATCTTAAAATTCCACTTTGTGCATCTCTACCAAGATCAACATCCACATGTAATACAGTTGCTTCTTATAAAACTATCTTGCCCATTCCCAAAGCCCAGCCATGCAGGCCCTCTTCAGGACCGGCCCACTCCTTTTTTCTCCCTCTGTCTTTGACATGGTTTATGCAAGAGAGTCTGTGACCACCAGTAGTGGCCAATCAGATGTCTCTGCACTAATTTGCTTGTTTATCTATATATATATATATATAGATATAGATATCTATATCTCTTATATAGATATATATAGGTATCTATATATATAGATATATATATCTCTCTATATAGAGATATAGATATCTCTATATCTATATATAACCAGGGACTGGTCAACAGATTGTGAGGAGTGCCTCCTGGAAAATTTTTCTTGCTTTTTAAAATCACAGGTAGATGCATCATCCTGCCTTTTTCGCTAGGATTGTCATATGTTTATGCTTCTAGAACTTGTTGGAGGAAGTCTTCAAGAGCATCTGAGTGCCATTTAACTTAAAAGCCAGATCCAGGAAATGGGAGGTTCACCGTCCCCTTCCCTGCCCTGGTAACGTACATTCTGTTCACCATTCCCACAATGGGAACCATTCTCACATACATAGCCTTGAGGGAATCAAGTGTTGTTGAGACCATCTGGAAAGTATATGTGCCTGAACCCAGTTAAGGTCTCTGTATATGTATAAACTTTGAAGATTCGGGTGGGCACTTATGGAATTCTACTTGCCCTGCAGCTGCTCAAGACAAGCCTTGTCTGAATGTTCCCTTGCTAATTAAAACTGCTGCCTCCTAACCTGGAGCAGCCTCATTCTTCCATCTCCTCTTCTCCTCACTGTGTGGGGCCAGATTGCTAAGCAACACTCCCATAGCCGTTTCACTACGAGCCTGAGATTGGAGCCAACTCACAGAAGAGGGCAATGCAAGATGAATCACAGAGCAGGGTTAGGGTCCTGGTGCATGCGTGAAGTCTACCTCATCATGAGTCTTTTTTTTTTTTTTTTTTTGGAGAGAGAGAGAGAGCATGCACATGTAAGTAGGGAGAAGGGCAGAAGGAGAGATTCTTTAAGCAAACTCTCTGCTGGATGCAGGGCTGAATCTCTGGACACTGAGATCATGACCTTAGCTGAAAACCAAGTGGGAGTTTTAACTGATGGAACCACACAGGGACCCCAACCCTATCGTTTTCTTGTTATATGATTGTCAGGGTCTGAGAAGCATCTGAAAACTTACTCCTCTTGCAAGTCAACAAGTTGTTCTGCCAGTTCCATGGATGTTGGCAGAAGACATGAGACTCTTGGGTAGGGAACAGAGGATGATTTGTGGCAGCAAGGGTATCAGCATGGACTCTGGTTCTCTTTATAAGGAGAAGAGCTTATGGCTGGGTAAAAAAAAAAAAAAAAAAAAATGGAATGGGGAAAATAAAAGTAATACCTAGTTTATTTTCCTTAACTTGATTCAAACTTTGCCAGATATTTCTATGTCAAAATGAAATGGGGGGACAAAACTTTGAGCTGATTATATCAATTCACTCAACCAAGTTTTGTTTTTCATTTTTCTTTTTAAGCAAATGATGCTCTTTAGTTCTTTGCAGTGAAAAAAACAATGAAGTCCCAGTTCTCACAAAACTTATCTTCTGAAGATGAACATCCAACAACTCAAATCCAAAGTGCCATTCAAGTTTTTTTTTTTGATGCAGTCCCTTAAAATAAAAATCACCTTCATGAATTGGTAAATGAAACATCATGGCGATCACTTGAGATATGAGATATTGATATATTTCCTTTCCTCTACTTCTTGGACAACCTGACATGCAAAAAGAAAACCTGAAAACATCAACACTCACTTCTCTAAAATTCTTTAAATCATCTTTATAACCTGAAAACATCAACACTCACTTCTCTAAAATTCTTTAAATCTTCTTTTCTCTCCCCCAAATTTATACTATCTACCTGACCCCCCCAGATTCACACCAAGTTGCAAAAGAAGAGACTTGATTTTTTGAGTTTTGCCTTGGCAGGGAAGAAATTACTCTTCCCTGCAGTAACCAGACTGGCTAAACTTCCTGTCTTTGATGACAGAGAACAACCAGAACTCTGGGTCAATCTGGAAGATCTGCTAGAGGGTTGAGGTTGAGAATCTCTTATGGGCTCTACCTTGGTATTAGGGAAGGCAAAGACAGGTTATGTGAGTGGCATGCTTAGGGAGGAGAGAGTTTCACCATGGGCTTGTATGTAGACCATAGATGTGACTGGGGAATATTTTATGTTTCGTTATCCTCCCAAAGACGTTGATGACAGAGACCCCTCTCAGAGGCTATGAATTAGATTACGGGGAAGCGGCCAGTTCTCTGCAGTTTCAGCCAGCTACTGTGGAGAAGGCTATTTGGACACCCAAGACCCTTCAATCTGTCAAAATACAGAAGTAGCAAACATCAGAGATAATTTGAGAGAGCTACAACAGGACAAGAGTAGCTAGACCAGCCAGCATCATGAGGACTCTAATAGTAGATGTGGGCAAAGAAGAGCTATGCAGAACCAAACGTGGACCCTCTTGACCCCGAGACAATCACACAAGCAGAAAATCAGTCCCTCCTTTACTTGCTAGAAAAGGGTCCCATGAAAGTTATGTTTCATTACAAGCTGAACCAGAGGAACAGGGAGAGATCTTTGCCAGTTGGGAGAAGTGCCCAGGTGCTAGAGATACAGTAACATCATTTGACCACCCACATTATTCAGTTGCATAGAGCTTGCCAGAGTGGTCTAGAATAAACTGTCATTAAACATACTTGGAGGAGAGGTGTTGGACTATATTAATTCTGGCTAATAAACCCCACCAGGTGCAGCAACACCCACCTATGACTCTATGGGTCACCTGGAAAGGGTCTGCATGTCGGCTGGACTTGTTCCAGTTGGTTCTCCCACACGTGAGAAGAGGCAGTAGTTTTCTGGGGTCTGTTTTATTCATGTCCTTCTTAAGAGTGTATAAAGACAAGCCAAATTGCATGTTTTTATTTAATTTTCTGCTCTCATCACATCTGTTCACTGTCCAAAGGTCAAATAGGTCCCAAAGCACAAACGGAAAGTCCCTGGGACAGGGAAGTACTGCACCTCAGTGGAAGAGTGGGGACTGAACACTGAACATTTCTTGACAGTTGCAGACCATTCAGAACCCAATCCTCCCATATTTAATGATTAAATGCCATTTTAAACACAATTATATTTATTTATGTTTATACCTGTTTCACATGTCTTATATCTACTCTTATCCATTTTTACGAATTTACTATGGTATGCCTCCCTCAATAGTCTGGTGGCTCTCTGCTTTCAACTTCTTGGGGAAAATTTTGTTGTACACTGCAGATTCATCAGAATGCAGTTTTATCTTAATTAGGAGGCATGTAGCTGTCAATGGGTGCTAGGGAAAAAGGCTAATGAAACACTGATAGACTGTTAACTATAGTCCTGCTTATGAGTGGTATAAAGTGCTTTTTAAGATTTTAAAATTTTCTTTTTTAATTTTAAAGGTAAATTTGTACTCCAAATCTTTGATATGGTTATGATAGCTTTAGAATTGTGCTAATAGACAAATGATTACAGAAGGGACTTAAAAGTCTACTATTTTTTTTACTGCTCTTCCCAAAGTGGTAAGCAAAGCCTTAAAATGTATGTTCTTCATTTGGTGAAGAATACCCATTCTCGTTTTTATTTTAAGATATCTCGGTGTACTTATAATAAGAATTTTAATGATAAAAAAATAGATTAGAGCTGCTTGCTAACTGTACTTCCACCACTCAGAATAGGTCAGAGATCTTTCACACACTATTTTAGGAGAGCATTTCAGTAAAGCTTACTGAAAGTATTACTGTTATGCTGAGCTCCCAATCATCCCTACCATTGCTCAATCAGGCCCTGGGCTTTGTCAGAAAACCATGTGCTTCCTTCTCTCCAAGTGTGCTGGCCACCGAGGTAGGGAATCTTGGATGTTTGCAATGTAGCTTTGCAAAGTTTCCTAGGAGTCTGAAAGCTGAAATCTCTTGGTTTCAGGTCATGAACCAAAGCGCAAACATTTTTGGAAATAGTTGTATTGTGAAATGTTTGTTTTTAAAAAAATAGAAGTGGTTAATACCATGGACTTAGGCTTTTTTGTTTCTGGTTTCCCATGCTGCTTCTCCCCATTTACATAATGGTGTGGTGCTGGACAACCGAATTCGTTGCCTGCACAATTGGGATGGCTCAAAGCTACTCTTCAGAGTTGTTTGAGATTTGAGAAGATGCACATAAAATATTTCACACAAGTCTTGGCACATTATAAATGCTCGATGTATTACAATCATTATTGGTAGAGGGCCACTTCCCCCATTAATCTGGTAATAAATCTCTCCCCAAACTCTGATTCATTAGCATTGCAATTGTAAGATTGGACACGTGAGGATTTTGACAGGCCAGGCTTGTGAAAATGCATCATTAAGCATTTTTATGGTATGTTTGAATTGTAACAGAGCCAATTCTACCCTCGAGTACAGACAACCTTGCTTTCTCCTTGAAGGTGATTTTGATATGCATATTAATTTCAACTCCACTCTGTCTACAGGGCTCTGCTGTCTTTGCTAGAATGTGTAATAAAAATCACGTAGGCTCCTGTTTGGTATCTTGAATCAGAGCTGCGCGGGCTGCAAAGTCATTGTTATAACTAAACTTTCTTTTTCATTGTTATTTAAATTCAATTAGCCAACATATAGTTCATCATTAATTTCAGATGTAGATTTCAGTTATTCATCGTTGCTGATAATACCCAGTGCTCATCATACCTAAACTCTCTGTTCGCTAATTGCATCCCTGTTTTGTAAGGCATAGACATAGGCCTCTGGATTAAAAACATAGTCCTTATCTACCCATGACTTCTGTCCAACTTCCCAGAAGAGAAAAATAGGAAGCAGAATTAGCATGTGTATATTCTTCTAAAGAAAATTAAATTGATCTGAAGTAGTTTAAGAAAGCGTTATCACTAGAGATGAGTGAGAATTTAAAGCTCCAATTACCCAATAGCAATGGCTCTTAGAGAACAGTGTATCCAAGAATAGAAACACTCCATTAACTGAAAACTTTTTCATTTATTTTTTTGTTGTTCTGCAGAAGTTCTCAAAACTTTTAAAATCTTTGTGTGCATTTGGGCCCGTGACCCATTTGTTAAGAAGCTTGTTTTGTTTTTTTTTTTGTTTTTTTTTTTTTTTTGTGTTTGTTTTGTTTTTGTTTCTTTGTTTTCTTGTCTCCTGTGTCTATTTCAACCATCCCTCACCCACCATCTCTCATCTTTACTGGGTCAATGTCACTTCGGGAAACACTGAGTTCCTGGGTATAGTCCAGAAAATGCTCATAATCTAACTTCTCCTTCTCTCTTCAACCACATATCAAGATATGACTCACTCTTCTTGCTTCGCTAATGTCCTGAGCTGCACTTTCCCCAAGCAGCCTAGCATCTCTCCTGTTTTGCTTCTTTGTATTTATTGCCAGTTATGTCGGGAGATGACATTTTAGGAACCATCAACATGATGACACCATGAAACCTCTTTAGCAGTGAAGTTCTCTCTTGAAGCTTTAGATCCTCTATGAAGTTTGTCTGATCATCTTATATGATCTTGTGGCCTCAGCTACCCCCTAAGGTAATTTTGTGACAGCACCTTTCCAAACTTTAATTTTGTGACATAAACTTCTTTGTGCCTGTCAACTTTCTGAGGTTTGGCTCACTCTGGATTTCTAGTCTCAAGCTCAGCAGTGAGCACAGTATTAGTGGCCATTAAACATTCCATGTTTGGTTGAATAAATTAAGAAATGGAATTAACAAAATAATGTAAGCTATAGATGTTTTCTTCTAGTTTTCTCCCCAGGGAGCTGAGATAGCCAGCAGGGCCTAGGGAATGCCTGATTCAAATCCTTGTCTTCCCTGCTCTAGCAAAAACTTTAAACAAGCTATAAAACCTAAAAGTCTCTTTTCTTCATCTTTAAAACCTGATTAATTAAAGTCCCTATCCTCACAGAACTATAGTACAGACGACATGGGGAAACACTTGAAAATAGCTGAGTGTTCTTGGTTCTCTGAATGGTGCACTGAGGTGCCCTGAGTGTTGTTGCAAACTCCAAAGGGGGATTTTTTTTAGTTTTTAAGAGAGAATGGACATCACAAAAACTGCTTGCCTTCTGGTTTCCACATCAGGTTGCATTTCATTACTTTTGATGGTTTCATATCTTTGCAAAGAGGGGTCTGATGGTGGCTGTGAAAAAAGCAGCTCTCATGCAGAAATCCATGTGGAACCAAAAAGGAGGGTGGAGATTCTGAAACCAGTTTTAAGTGTTGAGAAATTACATGCTGCCCAACAGCTGCATGTGACATGTTAGTAAATAGTTGTGCATCTTTTAGAATGAAGTACAAATGCTATCTTTTGTTTAATATATGTATCAATTTTCCAAATCACTGGTAAGTTGTTACAATGTAAATAGTTATTTAGGTGTTCAGACTTAACCATTTAATAAATGGAACTCTTAGGGTTTTTTGGTTTGGGTTTCGGTTTTGGCCTGTAGGTACCATGAAAAAGTTACCAAAAGATTCCACGAGTGAGAAAGTGTGAGGACTTTTGCTTTGCATAGTGACCGTTTTGACAACTCAGTGACTACTAGCTTTCTTGAAGGGGCAATATATTGAGATATTAATTTTTGTTTCATACGTCCTGTATTTTTTCCTCTTATATCATTCCGTTTCCAAGAATGTATCCTGCACCTGGCGTTTTATTACTCTGGGGAAACTGCATAGCAGAGGGAAAAGCTTTTATGCAGAGGACTTCCTTGCATGGCTTTGAAGGTCCAAGCTTATTATGCCAGCTTTCTCAGAGAGAAGAGACAGATATGCCCTTTGAGGGACAAGGTATAGGGAGGATTGCCACAATCATAGAACAAAGATGGAAATCTACTGGTCCCTTGAATAGCAGGACCTATCCTTCCCTCCCGCAGTGCTCCAGAGAGGTCAGTATGAGAGTGGATAATCTTTCTGAACCTATTAAAAGTCAACTAGTGTTTCTCGGGTTAAGTGAAACTCAAGGAATAATAATAGCTCAGAAGAATAGAATATTAGCAATTGAACTATCCCTGTTCTCTGTATACCTGCATACACCCATTTATTTTAAAGAGAGATCTCTACAAATCTTTAGCAAATAACAAATACCATGTATTAAGCTCATCTCTCACTCCAAGCACTTGGAAAAGACATGCACTGCCTCACATGATGCTAACAAAACTGTGAGTTAAGGGGCCATTACTAGGCTCATTTTGAAAACAAAGAACCTGAAGCTCAGAGAAGGTATATAACTTGCCCTATGTCACACAGCTGATTTATGGCAGAAAGCAGATGCAAATTCCAAAACTCACGCTCATGTTGAATACTGGTGGGGAACCTTCTCATTCCAAATGGCAGAAACCCAATTCAAATTAATTTAAATTTAAAACACACTCAAAAAAAATCTATCTAAAGTTTGGAGATAGTGTGTCTGTTCCAGCTGGACCCAGTTGTTCAAATGAGGCAGTTGGCAATCTATCTTGTATCTTTTGGCTCTGTATCCTTCTGTGCTCCTTCTGTCTGAGGAACTTATGTCCACAGGAGGCAAGGTGGTCACCGACCACCTCTGGTGGACCCCCAGCAGACTAAGCCCAGGAGAGAGAGAGTTGCTCTTTCCCAAACATTGCAAAAGGAGACCCAGAATTAATCTCATTCTCCTGTCCTTGTCACATGCCTACTGCTGAGCCAATCTCAGGGAAAAGAAATGTGCCAGTTGGCTAGTTCTGGGTCACCTGTTTATTTTAGCATCAGTGTGGATTTAGTCCCATCTGAACTACCTGGATTAGAGTGAGGGCAAGGTAGCTTCTCAAAAGAAGATAGGGCCGTATAAATCATTAAAAAAACAGAAGGGGTTCTGGCAGGCAAAGCATAGCATCTACCCAATGAGAAGTATGTACATTTTTGTTTTTTAGCAAAAGAAGAACCTTGAGCTAGCCAGCCCATTCTAGAGGTTAGTTAAGTCCATTTACATTTCTAGAATCATCTGGGGTTGGCACCAGCTGCTGCTGTGGATTTCCCACTGTTGCTGCCACTTTCTGAAGTGCATGCCTGTTTTTTTTTTTTTTTTTTTTTTTTACATCCTTTCACAATGAAAAAAAGGGACTAGGCATTTATCAAACAAAACACCCTTCACTGGTATAGGAGTGAGGCTCTGTGCAGGGAAGCAAAAACCATATCCCCATCTTGAATTCCATTCAATTCCCCCAAGAAGAAAATGTCCTGAGGCAACAGGTGGGTGTTTACCTGCTTGTGGTCTAGGTGCCGCCTCAGCGGGGCAGCTTCTGAAGCACTTGTAATAACTCCTCTGCGTGGTAACGAACTCCACTAGGATTCAGTTGCCATGCAACTGCGTGGTATTTCTCCATAATACTGCCTTTCCTATGATTACAGAGTGAGGAGCTTTTATAGTCATAATAATACCTTACACTCGTGCCAGCCCTTTTACATAAGAGGATCCCGATAGGGTGAATAGAGGGGCTCTTTATGTAAGTCCTTTCACCAAGCACTAAAAATACCCTTGCTTCCAATTTAGCTATGTGGCAGCCATCCTCTTCCAGTTAAAATACACAATAGCTATTTTGGCAGGAGGTGATACGGAGGATTACACATCAGATTTAAAATGTGAACGATATTTAGGTGGACATAATAGAAACATCTCCGCAGAGAGTATCTTGGGCGACACGTCAGGGATGTTCCTAGACTGAGCTATTTTGGGGGTCTCTCTGATTTGGGTAGCTGGGAAACGTTTGATCCTTTTTCTATGGAACAAGAGGAGCAATTGAAAAGTGCATGGGGTCAGACTCCACGGAGTGACTCAGCTTCTCCCAGGTCTGAAATAACTTCTTAGAACAGAACAGTCAGTGTGCCTTCACTGGAGGGCCATTTACCACTTTTTTTTTTTTTTTTTTTTTTTTTGGAGAAAATTACTCTACGTCTCTAAGGTCCTACTTTTCATCGAGTGAGTAGTTACTCACCTGGCAGGATCCAGCACATTATTTTTAATCCCCTCATCAGAAGCTTTCAGAAATTTAGGTGTTATCAAGGAAACAATATTGTCCCTGGAAACAAACAGGTCATTGAGTTCCCAGACAAACATACCCATTAACCTTTTAAATGAGACTACTGTAACACACCAGAGGAAACCAAACCAAACTAGCTCCGTCTTAACTTTAGATGGCTCACAGTGTGATGAAAATAATTTGACAGCAAGACCTTCATTTGCAGTAAGAAATAATTTTTTTTTTAAGAATGCCTTCAAAAATCCCCTGCCTTTTTTGGGAGAACACCCACTTTTGGTCCATCTCTGTTTCTACCTCAGTTACATTGCCTGCACAATATGTGTATTATTTTACTGCATCTTCTCTGCCATGATGGTTCAGTGTGAGTTGTCCTCCAGTATTTATACCATTCTTTTCCCTTTAATATATTCCTTAAAATTTATATGGACACATGGCTTCCTTGGTTAAGACATGTTTTTCCTGTCTTTCTCACAGCTAAGTTTGGGGGTGAATATAAATCCTGACTTGTAGGATATGAGTACAAGTGATTTGTGCATCTTTCTGGTCATGCCCTTAGAGGGAAGAGGTCAGTCCTCTTCTCTACCCCACTCCTGCCCTTCTTTCGTGGAATTTCAAATATGGATCATTACTCTTGGTGTTAAGAACTGGGGACTGAGTCTTGGGAGGTGTTGGCAGCCAATTTCCTCTACTATGTAGGAAAGTCCAGTTGATAGTTGAAAAACTCAAGCCAAGACACAGGGGAAAGAAAGAGAAAAGGAGAAATAGAGAGAGAGAGAGAGAGAGAGAGAGAGAGACTCTTCTTTAAACATTGGATCCTGTGTGTCTCTCTCTTTCTAATGCTCAGCCATTCTTAGTCCTCTCACCATTGGTCATTCAGATCCTCAGTGGGGATGGAATATACCATACTATTTTCCCAATAGCTGTCTTCTTCTTTTTTTTTTTTTTCCAGGTTAATTTAAGTGTGGTTTCCGTTTCAAAAAAAAAAACAATGATTCATAAAGCAAGACAGACTCTCCTGTATTGTTCTCTAAATTTACCTAAAAAGAAAGACATCAATGCGTTTAAGAGATACACATTTTTCGTATATGCAAAATCTCCTAATCAGTTAAGTACTTGTTTAGGCTGTATAAATTATTTACTGTGTACAATGACCAATTACAGTTTTTAGGTCCTGCGTGTAAAGAGAGTAACTGTAGCTTATAATCAGTGTAAGACAACATTCCTACAGTGCAATGTTTCCATTAAAAACATATAACTAATTTTATTTTATTTTCTAAAGATTTTTTTAAAAAAATTATTCATTCAAGAGAGAGAGTGAGCAGGAGGGAGGGTCAAATGGAGAGGGAGAAAGCAGACTCCTCGCTGAGCAGGGAGGTCTGGGCTCAACCCCAGGACCCTGAGATCATGACCTGAGCCAAAGACTGATACTTAACTGGCTAAGCTACCCAGGTACCCCAACATAAAACTAATTTTAAATATACAACTAATTTAAATGGCTGGGAAACAGACAAGCTCAAGATATTCTAAGTAGTTAAAAAAAATTTTTTTGATAATTTTAGATGACTCTACATGTATTTCTTTAAAAATAAAATAAATGCTAAGGCTCATTTAATATTTCACAAAGGACTCAAATTAAAACAGACCATGAGTATTCACTGCCTCAGGTTTTGGTTTTGCTTTACTATAGCACCCCTTTAGTTGTGTATTTTCTCTTACCATAAATAGATAATTTAATTTAATCATTATAGATAATGCTCTGAATATTTTAAATGGGATAAGAGTCTCCATTCAAAATAAACATGCTACTAAAAACCACTGGTAATTACCCCGGACTTTTACTACCTTTTAATGGTGTAGCCAGACTCAACAATTTCTCCTACTCTAATTCTATTTAATTAAATACAATTTAGAAAATCTACTAAAATCTAATTTATGTCAAATCCTTTACCTTGTAATTATTAAAATTTTATGATAACATTCAAACAGGTAGAATTTAAAACTATGGCAGTACATTGACTTTAAGAAATATATATGAGATTTCCTATATATTTCGTATTTATAAATCATATATTTCATATATATGAGATTTTGTAAATATATGATATATACATAAATATTTACACATTGTACTTAAGAGTTTACTAAAATTAGATCTTTTCAATATACATTTTTATATTCTTCTGACTTTTGTTTTTCTTCTATTGCTTTTAACAAGGTCAAAAAGTTGAAAAAAATCATGATGCTATGTCAATAAGCAGAAATTCAAGGGAACAAAAATGCTACAAAATTTATTTTCCCTCATATCCGTTACATATACTTTTCAGTGAGCTGTTCACTACATGATTTCCCAGGTGCATTCACCTGAGAAATACACCTGAGCATAAAATATTATTTCCTAGATGAAGAATTATAAGTCTGGTCACATTTACTCCAGATCGTCCATCTAGGTCTTCTCTCTGGGGAAGAGAGCACTGAACTGGGAGACAAAATATTAGTTTATTTTTATTAGCTATGTTATTACTAATTTTTGGAGCTGTATTGAAGTATGATCGACAAAAATTGCATACATTTAGATTGTGAATTTTTAATGTACACAATGTAACGATTTAATATATATATACACACAAAACGAAATAATTACCACAACGAAGTTAATTAACACATCCATTACTTCACATATTTTTTGTTGTGGTGAGAATATTTATGATCTATTTTCAGAAAATTTCAAGCACACAATACTCTATTGTTAATTATAGTCATCTTGCTGTGCATTAGATATTCAGAACTTACTCATAACGAAGTTTATATCCTTTGACCAAAGTCTCCCTTTTCCTTCTCCATTCAGTCTCTGGCAACCACTATTATATTATACTCTGCTTCTGTGATGTTGACTTTTTAAAATTCTACATGTAAGTGGAATATACATATACGTATATGTATATATATATATAACATTGTCTTTATCTATTCATTCATTGACAGACAACTTAGGTGGTTTCCATATTTTTCTTGGTTATTCTGAATAATGCTGCAGTGAACATGGAAGTGAAGATTTATCTTTAAGATCCTTATTTCATTTCCTTTAGATGTATACCCAGAAGTGGGATTGTTGAGTCATATGGTAGATCTATTTTTAATTTATGAGGAAACTTGATATTTTCCATAATGATTGTACCAGAACATTAGATTGTACCACAGATTTATCATTGTTGGGCCTTGCACAAATCATACATTTTTCTGGCTATATGTTCTTAATTTATTAAATAAAGGTTTTGGAGAAAATGAATTTTATCTAACTATTTTATACTATATGGTTTAATTTAATATGGTTTTCTTATAATAACATCCTATAATTTTGATATGGTTGCATTTTGTTTTATAGACAAGATAGTTATAAATCTTATTTTATTATCAAGGAATAAAAACAGTTTACTGAAATGACTCATCTAAACATAAGCATGTAAGTGAAAATTTAATAGAGATCTCTGGATTATACCAGACTCTAATTTAAACTCTAAAATAAATGGACCATGCTGTTATTCCCTTCTGACTTTTACATTCTTTCCCCTCCCTATCTCAAAACTTCTTCATTAGCTGCTCAAGTAGAATTCATTCACAAACATTTTAAATTAATTGTTTACTTAATTAATTGTTTACTTATTAATTGTAAATGTTTGTATACTTAAAACCATTCTTGATACCCATGGGAAATATAATAGTGACAGTGATAAAGAAGGTGGAGGAGGAGAAGGAGGAGGAAAGGCAAGTTAGAACTTGTTCATCGTGCTCTTTCTATATAGTCATTTTTCAATGAGTAGCATTTATTGGGTGCCTGTTGAATATAGTCCCTGGGTTAGGGAGCATTTGGGTATCTAAGTCATCAAAAGTTTTTCACTTCTAAAATTAGCTATCTACATTTTCTTAACTCTGGTGATTTTGTGTGGCTGGTCTGGTTCTCTGTAGTTCCTTCGAGTATTTTTGTTAATCTCTTTTTTTTTTCCCCAAAGATTTTATTTATTTATTTGACAGAGAGGGATCACAAGTAGGCAGAGAGGCAGGCAGAGAGAGAGGAAGGGAAGCAGGCTCCCTGCTGAGCAGAGAGCCCGATGCGGGACTCGATCCCAGGACCCTGAGATCATGACCCGAGCCGAAGGCAGCGGCTTAACCCACTGAGCCACCCAGGCGCCCATTTTTGTTAATCTCTTAAGCCTTAGATCAAATGTGATGTAAACTTGGGAAGTAATTGGTTTACTTTAATTCTTCACTTTTTTTTTTTTTTCTAAACCTAGTGTATTTCATTTCCCAAGGCATGGTTTTCTGTAGATTCTTTTGTTACCTGAAATTCTATTCATTCATTTCCCCTTGACCCAAGAATGAAGAGAAAACTAAAATGTAAAGAAATTCATAAAAATATGAAGATTTAATAACAACAAATTGATGAACTGAAATGCTCTGTGTTTCATTTCTATCATTTAGTCAGTATTGTCACCTCTTTATTTTCAAAAGCATTGGCCAAAATAATTAGAGGATTATGAGCACAAGTGTTCCTTTTGTTGTCAGAGGCCTATTTATGATGAGAAAAAAATATTAAACTAGGTGATAACCCCCAAATTAGAACGCACTTGTATGTGAACACAAATTCCTCAGAGTGGGTATTTGGGAATCTTTAGATAAAGGCAAAATTTAAGTGGAAAAACAAAGAATAGAATTGCAGAAATAATTGTGGTTCACTTGGGAAAATCATTTGGAAAAGGGACTTCTCTCAATGCTCACAGGTGACTCATGGAGACAGAATTGGAGCCACCAGTCCATGGGTGCCCTTCACGACCCTCTTTATGAAGCTTGAAACACTGTCATTCAGAGCAGAGCTTCATTCAGTGGTTAGAAATAAGCCTGAGACTAGAGGAGCCCAAGGCCATACACTGAGGTGTCCCCAAATGTGAACAACTACCTGCTACTTAACAAAATGTTTATTTATTAAGAACCATCTGTTCTCCAAGAAACTTTCCAAAAACTTGGGATGTGAGATGAAAAAGAAAATCATTCCCTCTTCTAGAATTTTTTTTACAACAGTAGAGACAAATAATAAATAAATGAGTTAATAAGTTAATATATTATTAAGATAATAACATATAATAAAAACACATGCAAGGAAATAAAATAGGGCAATCAGAGTTACTGTTTTGCATTTTGCAAATGGGAAGTCATTTCATCATCACAACTCTTTTTGACGTGGGTCCTGTTACCATTTTTTTCAATGAGAAAGTTGAACTACCTGGAAGTTAAATATTCTTTGTGATATCTAATGAACTAAGACTAAAGCTGAACTGCAAACTCAAGAGAGCTCCAAAGCCAACCAGGGGGCATCTTAATAACTGAGAGAGGTTATTCCGGAAGGAGGTTAGAGGGGTTACCAACAAAGGCCATGTAGGTATCTGGGAAAGGGCTTTTTAAGTTGAGTGAAGCAAGCATGCAAATTGGAGCTAAGAGCAGGTTCTCTCTTCAGTGAAGTTTTCAGGAGTCAGGGAGAGTGCAGTAGGCTCTTGGTTGAGGGTGCAGAAAGAGATGGGGTGGGGAAAGATGAAGGGGATTCCTGAGATCACCAGGGCCTGCTGATATTTCTCAGATCCCTGTGGATATTTCATTGTCTTACTTCACCACTCTACCAACTTTGTTTTACTCCTGGATTGCATTTGAAATATGTGACTTTATTCTTCCTAAGTTCCAAGGTAATGAGCTAAAATAAAATTAAAAAAATTAAAAAATATATGAATGAAAATAAAGTGCTATAAGCCAGAAAGAGAACTGCCTAGTCCTGAACAGCCGAAGAAGCAGCTACCTTTTCTTGGCTACTCTGTTTAACATTCTGCCTTCAATTTCCTGATCTGTTTAATGAAGGGATTACACTGGTTTGTGAACAAGGTTCTATTTCAGTATTTAAATTTGACCTCAGAAAAATGACCAGCCACCCAGAGAGTGAACTACAGCACAATTAAGTCAAAACTTTATCCCCAGCACCTTAAATTTAATTCATAGTTCATCTAGAGTTAGAAGATCAAATGTTGAGGAATGAGAACATTGAATTTATCATTCTCGTGGATTATTATGTTTTGAAGGGATGTAGGTACATCGTGCCTTACTTTAGTGATCAATTTCCCTGTTCTCCTTTATCTGCCTTAAAATTCCCTCAAAGAACTTTATTTGGATTAACTAAATGAGGTGAAGAAATAGGCTTGGAGGAGAATATATTGTAGGCTACAGCTTTCATTTGTTTCTTCCACTGTTCTCGCTAATTACTGATGGGTATTTTCAAATACTTATTAACTCTGTGTGAGCTTAAATAAGACTACAATGTCTCCATTCAGGAAATACTGTAGCATTTTAAGTGGCAGAAGCTGAAAAAGAGGGCCAGGCTTGTCTCAGTGTCAACTAAAGCAGTCACAGATAACCAACTGACCCCCAATCCTGAAGGACACAATCTTCTTAACCCTGTTTTAAATATTTTCATTAGACAGGTTGTTTCCACCTGCAATTCCTTCTTGCTTTATAATATAACCCTTCCCTAAATCCTATTGGCCAATACACTACTCATACCTACTTTTGAATTTTTATCTCCTGGTTGCAGATATTGCCCACTTGGTAATGCATTGGCCACATTTCCATTTCACAAATCCTCCTGACCCAGGCTTCTCATTTTAAAAATAAATGGAAACTCACAGATTCCAAAGGCTTCTCTTTCAGGGGGAACTTTGTGAAGATAGAATTTTACATTTTCCTCAAAATTACCATATAAAATTATTATATAAATAGCATATGCTTATTTGAGAAAACTAAGCAACACATATATCTACTTTCTAAAGAGTAAAAAAAAAATCATTATCTAGATATGAACACAATAATGCTATTTTTTCTGTACTAGAAATTTCCCTCTGAATATAATAATTGTGTAGCCTTAGATAAATCCTTTCAACTCTGCCTCAATATTCTAATTTAAAATGAGGAATATTTTCTTGTTCTTAAGATTGATGTGGTGATTGAATGGTTGAATTAATTTAAGTTGAGCACATAATAAACATCATGTATGTGTTTACTGTTACTGTTGTTATTATATTGTGTTTATGTATGAGTATTATTATATGTGTTCATGTATCATGGTATATTATGTTATTTTCTATGCAGTATAACTATTTAATAAGTTTTAGTTCAGAATGTCCTATACCTGAACCACTTCTTTATTTGCTGGGACCCAGAGATGAGGCACATTGAAGGTACTTTCTCGTAAGGCTTGTATCTTAGTAAGAAAAAACTGGCAAAATAAAAACAGTAGCAAAAATATATCCAATATATGCATGTGTGTATACATGTATGCATCAAAAAGATAATATCAAATGGAGACAAGTATTTGCAGAGAAAGTGGTCTGATTGACGGGATGATGAGTGACTGGTTGGTTTTCTTTTATAGATTGGGGATCAGGAAAAAAAAAAAAAGGAAGTCTGGGGCATTCCAATGTTCAGAACCTAGCAGAGGAGGACCAGCAAAGGAGACAAGGGAGAATTCCCCCAAATAAGAGGGAAAATAGAAGAATATAGTGTCATGGAAGATAAGAAAATAATTCTGCAAGTGGGATGGTGAAGAGAATGGCCACTGGATTTGAAAACATGAGTGAACTGGTTTCAGGCGTAGTATTGGTTATCTTTCCAAGCACTGTATACTATATTGTGATTACAACTAAGGGTAGCTAGAATTTGTTGGTGCACACTAAATCCTAGACACAGGTTTTTATTTTACACAGACTTTTACATGGACTACTTGACTCTTCACAATAAATTTATGACTTACACTAATATTATTGTCACTTCAGAACAATACACTGAGATAGAGAAAAGTTACATAACTTGCCCACTGCCATGCAGTTAAGATGTAGGGTAAGCAATATACCAACCTGACAATTCCTGCCCAGAAACAGTGCCATTGCCCTCCTTACAGTACTCGTTCACATCAATGAGTATAGATCTAGATCATAATTGTAATACTTGCCTAATAATTTATTTTTCAATTTCCTATTGTTGAATATGCAGGGAATTTTCAAATTTCTGTTATTACTAACTGTAAGTGGCCTCAAACATACAGTTTTGTATGCTTATCATGTCCCTAAAGTAGAATTATTACTTCAAAGACTGTGTGCTCATTAAAAAAAAAATTAAAACACTATCAGATTTCCCTTCATTTGGTTGCATACATCTATAGAACTATCGATTTCTCCACATACTTGCCAGCATGAGAAAATTTTTAAAAAATGAACTATTTGTGAATTTATTTACATTTTATTACTACTGGGGTTGAACTTTTGAAAAAAACAAACTGAGGGTTGCTGGGGGAAGGGGATTTGGGAGAAGGGGGTGGGATTATGGACATTGGGGAGGGTATGTGCTTTGGTGAGTGCTGTGAAGTGTGTAAACCTGGGGATTCACACACCTGTACCCCTGGGGATAAAAATATATGTTTATAAAAAATAAAAAATTAATTTAAAAAAATTTATTTTTTCAAATTCTTATTTTATGAATATCTCACTCCTATCTTTTGTCCTTGTTTAGTACTATGGTGTTTCGTTCTTGCTCATTTATAAGAATTTTTCTTTTTGTTAATAACACAGGACTGTATAAATGCTTAGCTCTCATATATGTTGCAAATAATTTTGCACTTTTATGTTTAAGTAACTTTATCATCTTTTCCCATTTAAATATTTTGCGCTTTATGTATTCAATTTTCTTGTGTCTCACTTAGTTGGTTTCAGCTTTTGTTGTTATCTTCTTTAGATGGCCATCTCTACCCCAAATCATATTAAAGTTTCTTTCAGTAGATTTCTTTTTATGCACGAGTATTTCAAAGAAAGGTTTGGAGCTGCGTTGTCCAATAAGACAGTACTATCTATATGTAAATTTTAAATTAGAATTAATTAAAATAAATTAAAATGTAAAATTTACTTCCTTATTTTCACTGACCACAATTCAAGTGCTCAACAGCACTTAACAGTGTGTCAAGTGACTATCATTTTCAACAGTGAAGATATTGACCATTACCATCACCACTTGAATTGTCATTGGATAGTGTTTCTTGAATGTTACTACAAACACCACTCGCTGAGGCATATGCTAAATTGTAGTTCCTTACTCAGATGGTCTGAGGGGACACTGAGCTTCCCATACTAAACAAGACCCCAGATGATGCTGATGCTGAAGCTTCTTGGACCACACTTTGAGTAGCAAACCTCTAGATTTATTTTTATGCAAGGAATTGTAAAAATCCTGTATTTGTATTTTTGTATATTTCAGTTCACTTGTATTACTTATTGATATGCAATAGCATATCTGTCACGTGTTAAATACCCATATAGGTTGTTCCTGGACTGAATTCTTCTATTGATTGACAGTCAACTGTCCTATGCTACTGGAAAATCACTTCAGCTTTGCAACATGCTTTAGTATTTAGTCAAGACAATATCTATCAATAGCTTTTCAAGTTCTACCAAAAGTCAGATTTTATGTAAATCAAAAATATGTTCACCTTGAAGCCAACTTAGTAAGAAGGGATCATTTCCAAAATTGATTCTTTCTATTCCAGAAGAAGGCTTTTTTAAAAAATTTTCTCCTATCTTATTTTATGTCTCTGTTATGTACTGAATGTTTGTCTCCCCCAACATACAATGTTTGTATATTGAAATTCTACCCCCAATGTGATGATAATTGGAGGTGGGGTCTTTGGGAAGTACTTAGATTTTGATGTAATCAGGAATGTCTTAATCACCATGATGAGAGTAGGATCTTTTAAGAAGAGGTAAAGAGACCAGAGCTTCCTCTCTCGATCCTGTAAGGACTCAGCAAGAAGGCTGAAAACCAAGAGAGGAACTTCACTAGAAACTGAATCCACCAGCACCTTGATTTTGGACTTTCCAGGCTCTGAAACTGTGAAAAATACCTGTCTGTTTTTTAAGCCACCTAGTTCATGGTATTTTGTTATGGTAGTGTGAGCTCCAAGACAGTGTCTCTGAGAAAAAAAAAAAAAAAAAAAAAAGTATTATTTTCTCTAAACATGATCTCAAATTTTGTGTATTCAGTTGATCTTCCTGTGGCATTCTGATCATTTCTAGTCCGTATAAAACTGATTGTTTTGGATTTTTCATGTGGAAAATATGAGGTCCTTTTGGAAAGTTTTTTCCCCCTTCAAATGTTTGAGTTTGAAGGAGCATTTTTAATCCTGATTTAGAATTTCATTTTTTAAAATATATGAGTCTTTTTGAGAGCCTGGGTGGCTCAGTGAGTTAAGCCTCTGCCTTTGGCACAGGTCATGATCTCAGGGTCCTGGGATCAAGCTCCACATCAGGTTATCTGCTCAGCAGGGAGCCTGCTTTCCCCCCCATCTCTGCCTGTCTCTCCGCCTACTTGTTCTCTCTCTCTCTCTCTATCAAATAAATAAATAAGTAAATAAAATCTTTAAAAAAATATATGAGGCTTTTTGAATTTTCTACTTGGCCAGGCCATGTCATTAACTGAGATCTGGAGTCATGCATTCTTTCAACAAATCCCTGCCACTGGCAGGGTGCAAACTATATGCTGGGGCCCTGGGAATAGACAGAAAAGATCCTACTTTTTCAGGAGTCTTCACACTTGGAGGATGAAATAGGTGTGCTAGGAAGAGAATGAAAAAGCTCTCAAGAATTTATCCTTAAAAAAAAAAAAAGAATTTATCCTTTACTGGTGGCAGAGTTACTGATGGGGTAGTTCATAATACAGAGAATACATACCAAGGCTTGACAGTGGTAACTCAGGACAGACAACCAGGGTAAAGTATCCCTGATTATAAACTCGAGTAGACATCATCCATTCAAAGAAGGGAGATTTGTTGAAGTGCTAGTATCTTGTTTGCTAGAACACACGATTGTTTTGTAACAATATTTTTATTACTTTTGAGTATAGAGACAAATATAATTTTATTATAAATGTAAACTTTTCTGAAACATTCATGAGGAAATATCTGCTGGACAAAAGAAAAGAGGGATCAATTCTTATGTTTGGGTCGATTGGTATGTTTCCTGTCTTGAAATATTCCATTTATTGCCAGTTTGCTCTCTTGAGAGTAAAAATTTAGCTTTCGTGTATATTATCAGACTATAAACCTCCCCCTCCCCCCAGTTTCTCTGTATTCTGGATCCTGGAGCACTGTATCATTATCCATTGCTTGACAGTCCTTGAGTCATGCACAACTGTCAACATCTACATTGTTGTATAGGCAAAAATCATGAGGAACATATGGTTCCCATTCTACCAAGACTTTGATTTCATGCTGTTACCAGAATGCTTAGAAATCCTGATTGGATGGGAAGATTAGCTTTTTCCCTAGTGGAATAATTTCATTATAACAGAGGTGTCATCTCCCTAAGCTAAAAGTGGAAAGAATAATAGAAAGATTACAGATCATGAAAAAAAAAAAACTAGAAAGGCTTTATTATAAATTATGACATGACTTCAGAGAGTACATCTTGATATATTTGAATAAACCCCTTAAGTTTAGGTAACTAGATTACTTTGTTTCAATTCTCATTTTCTCCTTTGCATCACTTATACAGAAAGCACTCCTCGCCATCTGGCTGATTTATAGGCTAAGAAGAACTTTCAAGGCTTCAGTGCCCCTTGTCTATCTGAGTTCATGGAAGGGACCTACTTAACCCCAAGAACATCAACTCTGTTAGTATAGCACAACAGAAAGCCCAACTTTATCTTGACTTCAGAACTTTGAAAGAGATAAGTCATGAGGTATTTCAATGACTGGTTTCTATGACATCAGAAACACCTGTGTATTTTATAAAGATGTTCAAGAAATAAACCAAACATATAGTTATAATCTGAGCTTTGCTGGTATCTATATTCCTTTATTCTTAATATAAAAAAAATTCAACTTTAATTTTGCACTTTGAATTTTTTCTCTGAATATTAATGAAATTATTAGAGATGAATTCTACATTTGGTTCTAAGTTTATTTGAAAGTACGGGACTTTTTCTGTTTCATTCAGTGAGACCTAAAGAACTAGTTCTGGGGACCTTCTAGACACTAATCCCCAAAGGTGCCATAAGCTTCTAGACACTAATATATCTGCAGAGAAGACATTGTTTAATCAGTGTATACTGTGGTTTGGAATAAGAAGGGCATGGGGTTGAAAAGATAAGGTTGATACAATGTGATGGCTCCCAAACTCTATTCTGTGAAAAGAAGAGAAAAAAGTAAGGAATAACAAAAGAAAGAAACATAATAATCATAAATTTTCCTGAAGCTGAAAATATGAAATGTAAAGAACTACATGTTATGCTTTCCCTCTTCTCCTTTTTACTCGAGATTTTGGTTGGGGGAGAGGATAATGGTGTTTTTGTCTTTGTGCGTGTTTTGTTTTTGTTTTGTTTTGTTTTATCTCAATCGTTAACAACCTCACTTTGTTTGAAATTATCCTAATGCATATGAATGTGACTGAGAACCACTGTGTTTTCAAGGGTGATGAGAGCACAGCAGCCCAGTGACCTCTCATCCTTATCCCAATGAGCCTATGAGTGAGTCCTGAAGCAAGTCAGTATGCTTCTCTGGATATTAATTTTCTCCTATGTAGAAATGGACTTTATAGTAGTGTTTATTCACCTTCTCTATAGTTAAAACATGTAGTTCCTCCAAACCTGATAGAGTTATCAGTCATGATTAAATTATTTCCACTTTCTAAAGTATCTGTCACAGAATATCTTTAGGAGAAATTTTTCCTGGTTTTGGTCACATACTGAAAGATAACTCCTATGAGAACACTTGACCACCAAAAATAACCTCTTGATGACAGTGTGGTGACTGTTACTAGTTTCTAAGTGGTACTTGAAGCACCTTTTCCCCCCACACTCTTTGAGAAAGTGGGGGCAGAATTGTAAAGAGAGGGAAAGAGAGAAATGTGACCTCTTCTCTTTCCTAATTAAATTCCCCTTCCTTCTTTCTTCTATCTAATCTTCCACAGTGTATGAAACAGATGTTCCGTTCTATCCAAAAAGTAGAAATAAGTGATATATGTGATTTGTTTTAGGAATGCACATTTGGATATATGAAAACTGAAACTCTTATAGCAATGCACAATGTTAATTTTATTTCTCCCCGGATATTCCAAATTAAAAAAAAATTGCAAGACTGTAGTACAGTTTCAGATAGCATTAAGAATCAGGAAGATAAACTTAAGTTTATTATTTTTAGGGTCTGTTGGTGCATGAAAAATTACATTCAGATATCATATTGTTCTAAGAAATTAGTTATGAATTTAGACTTTGGGGACAATCCTTGGGAAAAATCAGTTTGTAAGTGAAAGTAATTAACAAAAAGAGTTACTGGGAAAAAAATGTAGTGAAAAAAATCTACTGGTCACTATTGGATAAAATAATAAAGTCATTCCCCCACCAAAAGCTTGTTTCCTCCCTTATTTGAGTCCCATTTAAGCAGAAACTCCTTTGTATTGTTACAATTGCCATAATACCAACTTACACAATAAAACATCCATATTATACTTCACTATACTTCTTACTCTGAGGAAAAATAGGTCAGATAAAAACTTAGAGCTTATGCGTGTATGTATAGAAACACATATTTTTGCATACATATATAAATATATTCATATAAGTTATATTATATAACATGGCATATACGCATATATTCAGCAGGCTTTTAAGAATGGAATGAGGAGAGTCCTCAGTAAATGTAGGAAATAGGATGACTTTAAATAATTTCAACAGTGTGTCTATAGGAGTCAGTGAGACACACACCAGAGTTAATCCACATCTTATTTTTATTTAAAAAAAAAAAATAGCTCCCTCTCCGCCTGCAATCTTTATTCAACATACGTGTGTGCCATGCATGTTCTTTCTAAGTGGGTTAGTTTTGTTCTCATGCCATGGGAGCAGGTGGCATGAAGCTGTTTTGATGAGGTTAAAAGGCTCCTCCCCTCTTTCCCCAAGCAGCAGCCCGAAGTACGTCAGCAGTAATTGTGTGCCTGGCTCAGCTATGCAGGGAGGGTGGAGGCAAAATTGATATCAAATAAGGGTATCAAACTGAGATCCCGATGTTCCATTTAAGTTGTTGCTCATTTTTATTAGCCATGCCAGGGGTGAAAAGCTTATCACTGAAACACCCTCTGTAGTAGGAACATTTATTTTGGATGGATTTCTATTTTTCTTCTCCATAAAGATTGAATTTGTGTTGTAGTGGATATCAATGAAGGGGTTTCTTTATCCTTTTTTTGTTTTATTATTTACTAATCAGGCTTCAGTTCAGACAGATAAAAGAGAGAGATTCTGTTGCCTTAGATGTGAGGACTTTAATGAGGATGGGAGGCCCCAGGGAGGCGAAATCCGAAGTAGAACGATGCTGCTTTCGGGTTTCTTGTCATTTCTTCAGTTCCTTCTTCTCCTCCCGTTTCCAATGGGCCTAGTGAGCAGGAACTATCCAAGGTGCTAGAATGCTGGCAGCTTTGCCGTTCAATGCAGACGGATTGCAGAAACAGAGAAGAAAGATTACTGCTTATTTCAGAAGGTAGGTTCTTTGTTTCAGAATCCCTGATTAATCAGCAGCAGCATCAACAGACTAAGGCAGCTGGAGAGGAGAGAGAGAAGCAGGAAGGGAGGGAGTCAGGGGCAGGGAGGGAGGGAGGGAGGGGAAAGAGAGAGAATGAGAGAGAGAGCTGGTTGTCACGGGGGAGGGACGATGCCACAAGCTAGGCTGCTCCAAACCTTCTGTATGTAAGTGGCAATGAGAAAGAGCATCTTTTTGGCTGAAAGGAGACATTTAGAGAGGATGCTTCTGATTTTTTGTTTTCATTTATTTTTGTCTTCACAGAATATAATCAAATGAGGCACCTTAGCCAGCCTGGGTGATTGCTTCGAGTCTTGTAATCATCTGTGTAGCAAAGTGGGTAAAATCATTCAATTTCTTTCCTGCTGGACCTGGAAGGAGAGGGGCTGTGTATTCATCCCCACCCATTAGCTATGCCCTCTTTTCTCTGAATGTCGATTTAAGGAAGCAAGCACCTGTCTTCTGCCACCGTATCTTCCTAGCAAACTTTAAAGGCCATTTTATCTGATAGGAAGAACATCAAGAATGATCTGATCTCTAGTGATGAAGAATCTGGGAATGGACACTTTTCCCATCCAGATACAATGCACTTTAATTGAAGAAAAACTGAGCTGAACTACAAGTCTGTTTCTTATGGTGCTGGATTACTCCTACAGAACTGCCCTGAGATCAACCGCGAGAGAGGGCTCTGACAGACACAAGTCACCTTCTGATTATTGCACTTAGCTCTCCCTGGAGACTTAAATTTTGGTATGTATCTCATTTTTCAGATTCTCTAAGCATGCTAATTGAATCCAGCACTAAATAGACCAAGCAATCTAGCTATGAAATGGAATGAATTTTATCTGGGGATACTTAATGCTGAAGTTTGCATGTCTTATTAGGTGGAACAGAAATAAAGCCACAGCGAAGGCATCCAAGGCTTTAATAAGCCTCAGGCTATTTTGTACCCTCTTACTCACTTAGTTACATTATCACAGAAATGGTTAAACTAAATTTTCATTGGTAAAATAAGCCATGTTAAATTATTAAATGCATTGAAAATATTTTCCAGGTTGTTAATTGGTATTCACGTTGTGCATGCTAGCTATTTATCTGCTATTCCATACCATAAATATTTTATAACAGTCTCTCAGCACATTTGTGTCAGTCTAATTTTGCATTTTAAACAAACAAACAAACAAACAAACAAACAAAAAACCCAACTATCAGACATACACCAAAGCTTCTTCCTAACTGAGTAGACATAAACCTCTTTGAGAAACATGTATTTTAATATCACTCGATATCAGGAAGGTTTCCTTAGTCTCATCACAACAAATATTTTCTGTAGAACTTTAAGAAGACTTGTTTCACTTGGGACACACACTTATTTTGTTGGGTGTCTCCATTTTAATTTTTCCAAGAACCAGAAATATTTTAAATACAAGAAATTTGTCTTCCCTAGCTGGAAGAACTATTACATGAAATAATGTTTTCCTTCTTATTAGTAAATTCTAAAGTTGTTTTGGTACCATAGGACTATATCTTTTTTTTTAAACATAGCCCCCAAAAAAGGAATCCAGTGTAAGAAGTTACACAGTGTAGTCTTAGTCATTTTAACATGCAAAAATTTATAACCAAGTAGTATGAAAGAATTACTTTAGAGCAAGAGTGAAAATTAACTCCTGTCTTAATTCTTCACATGTTAAATAATGTTCCAAGTTCTTTTCTATATTGTCAATTGGTAAACAGATTAACATGAGAATACATGAGCCAGAAATACCAAAATTATTTTACTTCTCTGTGGAAATTGCACCATATGTTTGCCAACTCAGCAAAGAAGGGGACTCTGAAGGACATTGACAGTTTAGGAAATCAGTGAAAACTGACCTGAAAGAAAATACCATAACTTCACAAGGAACTATTGAGAAGCCCAAGGACTTGAGGCATTTGCAAAGTTTAGAAAGAGAAGTGCAAAAATCCTAAAGAAAAGAAGGCTGCCTATTGTTACCAAAAAAAAAAAAAAAAAAAAAAAAAAAAAGTCATAACCTCTCAATTCAATTAGATGGTTTCCATTGCAGCTCCAGTCAGCAATTTATCATACTGACTATATCTACTTTGCAAATACTGCCTTGTAAGCGTCTGGAAACATTTGGCCAAAGGCTCAGAAAAGTACCTCAGCCATTGACATTTTGTATGAGTCCTTAATATTACTGGAAATGTGCTATCTCTTTAGAACACAGACAAATAGCACCATGACAACCTGGGAGTTGGGGGCCAGTGTCCGATTTATAATGCTACTCCATTAACATAATCTATGCCTATTTTACTCATTTTGGGAAGGGAGAGAGTCGAGAAAAACTCAACAAAGTAATCTGCTTTCTGAGAAAAAAGCAATCAGTGTCTTTGTAGTCACTTGAACAAGCTCTCGTGGTTTTAACTCTAACATTTCCCATTTTGGGCAGAACAGCTGCATTTTGATGAAAGTGAGAATAAGAAAATGAGTGTGACCATTTGTGGGGTTGAGCGTAGGATTTTAAGCATAATCAAAGTGAAATGATTATTTATTTTTGACACATTATCAGAAGAAACAATTGTGATGGGGTTTGCACAGGTTACGAATTATAACCAGGCAATCTTGTGTTGATTTGATCCTATGTGAAGTCAGCAAATTTTAGAAATTAATTTGCATACATATTTTACATATGCATATGAAGCCTGATTATTTAAATACTTATATTTTGTCACAATGTGTTTTCAAATTGGTCTGAGTACATGCAGAAAATGGAAGAGATCTTTTTCCTCCTCTTGAACAACAACAGCAAAATAGTTCAAATTTCCTTGGGAAACTTACCTGAATAAGTTGATCCTGCTGGACAAAATAGAATTCTCTAACTTGGGGAAGATGCAATGTCTGGAGTAGAAGGGAAAATCAAATTTTAATAGTTCCAATTCTAATAACTTCCTCACAGCGTTGAGACAGGTGTGGTGTGAAAAACCTCAGAAATAACTAAAGAAAGGAGCCTGGAACAGTTTTCCTTGTGCAAATGAAATGAAATACATAAATGTGAAAAGAAAGTAAAATGCCTAATCTATCTACCAGAAAATTTATTCCCTTATATGTATTTTTTCAGTCAAAAAAAACCCCCACAATTATAATAATAACAAAAGATAAACATTACATTATTCTAGCTATAACATTATCTTATAGGGTTAACTGTTACCTAAAATGTAAGCTTCTTAACTTCAAGAACTGGAGAACAGTTCTATCCCAAACAGCTGCTTTTTCTTCCTCTATCAGTCAGTAGATATGGCCAATATATGGATTAAAGGAGTTTTCACAACTTTAAATCTTAGAAAACCAAAGTTTTAGATGGAAAACAGTTCTATCTCAGGAATTCTGAATAAACAGTTTAAGAAGAGAAAGAGGAGGCACACACAAGGGCCAGTGGGCTAATTCATTCAGATGATACTAACAGAGTAGAACCCTACTTTTGGTAAATGGTGGCCAATGATCCATCAGAAAGCTCTGCCTGGTAAGTAAGTGAACACACCCACTTGAGCCAGTCCTTGTAGAATCAGAGTGACCGATGTCTCAGCACATGAAGTTACACTAAAAAAGGAATTTGTTTGGGGATTTTAAGAAAAGAGAAATACTTTAGCATGTATAATAAGATGGCATGCTTAATTTTTATCTGACCCTTCAACAACAGCCTATAATTAATTAAATACCTTCTATACCATGGGAACCCAATCTTAACACCAGTCAGTATAGTGTCACATTAAATATCTTCTGGTAAACTGAGGCTACAAAAAAATTGATTCCTTAATTTACAAGGTAAATCTACATAAATACATGTTCTTAAAGTTTTTGCAAACACTTAATTCTCAAAAATGTGCTCTATTTTTTTTTTTTTTCACTTTAACGTTGAAAGTCATGTAGTGTCTCAGCTTCTTGGGTTCCTTGGATGCAAGTAATGGTGACAGAAAGAAAAAAAAAGAAGTGGGTTTTTATGTTTCTATGGATTCCATTTGGATACCTTTGTATGTGTAATATATAGTTTTATTTCAGTGGAAACATTGTAAAGAAGTGTAATGCTATTTTCAGCTCTGGGCTCAGCATGGATAAGGTACAGTGATGGTTTTACACAAAAGAAAATAAAGACATGGTTAATTCAATACAAAGTGAAATGCTTGTATTTTAAATATGGACCACAATCTCACCAGTTTAAATTGGTTCATCTTAGCTGAATAGAGTGAAATTTTAGGAAACATCACAATATTATATAAAATAGTCTTTGTGAAGGGTGTGGTCTACAGGGAATAAGTTACAAGAGTGAAAGAATAAAATAAAGATGAACAATTAACTATCCAGTTGTTTTTAAGCCAACATCTGTAGCTTTTATTAGAATGGCAATGATTTTAAATATAGTAATCAAAAAATCAAACAAAAGGAGGGTTTTATGAATGCACAATACAGCAGTAGAAGAAAGACATAAAGTGAAGATGTGAAGATGTGAAGCTGTCTGATTTGTATGGGGATTCTGATTTCAGGTCATTTTAAGTGCTTTCCCAGGACAGTCCTAACACAGATTTTCAATATTAGCCACAACTTCCAAGAGAAAGAACACACATACAAATCTTACACTCTTTGAGTCCATCTCATACATTCTTATTAAAACCTATCTACCTTGTAAATGAAGACCAAATATGTCAGTTTTCAACTAATGCTCTAAATTGTTAGGAGCAAAAATGGCTGTAGACATATACTAATTCAAATAAAGGGGATAACTAGAAAAATGCAAAACCAAAAGCTCCCTTCAACCTTGGTCACTTTGTTGTCACAAATGTACCATGCAGTCATTTGAGGTCTAATAAGAATCTCTTACTTATCACAGTAGGGCTACATATGCTACCTAAAGGAGAAGTGCTCTTTTGCTTTTTAACTGTGGTCTCCCTAAGATGCCAACATTAGGAATTAGGTGCTCAAGACAAGCCTTTACAAAATACTTGCATACAGGATTGTCGTTCAGGGACCAGAAATGAATTTGATTTAATACCCAGCAGTCAAAATGAAGCCAAGTTTTTAGTGGTATAGAGCATACCTTATTCAATATCTATCTTAGCCATAACTATAAATTTCTGAAAGACAAACAGATTTATGATCATACCTGACTGTGGGTTCTCACTACACAGAAATTGTAGCAGGTGCAATAAGACAGACACTTCACATCAAGTTCCCTTTTCTTTAGTGAGGCCTAACCTTCCTTTAGTGAGGAGTGAAAGAATGAATCCCTTCATTCAGAGTTCAGGGGACTGAGAAACATCCTTTGGCTTGGAAGGGTGGAGACAGAGTGCTCGAGCTTCATGTTTCTTCTGTGCCAATTCCCTTATTTCCTAGGTGTAGAAAATGGGACAAAATGGATAAGCCATCTGTTTGCACGCATTTCGGTAGAGGCAAGTCTATGAATGACTTCCATGACTCCATTTGCACATCTGTGACTAAGAACATTGAACTGCACTGAACATTCTATTCACTTATGTTCCAAAGTAAAAAAAAAAAAAAAAAAAAAAAATTGTTTATCAAGGAATCAAGGAGTGATTACTAAACATCATCTTGGTCATGGTTAAGAATTGTAAAAACTATCTAATAGCAATGTTAGGTACTAATGATTATGCTCACATTTCTTGAATGTGAATTTTCTGACTTAAATTCCAACAGTGTAAGTATCATTCCAACCACCATTGCAGAAACATGGAAACTAAAGCTTTAGAGGATTTCATTAAATTACACAAAGTCAGAGACCTAGGGTTCCTTTCATTGGGATTTTCAGGACATACTGCTCAGTTATGTTATGCTCTTCAGGACTACCTAACTGTCCTCTGCCCTGCCCCCTATTACAAACTACCTTTTGGACAAGAGAGCAGAAAAGTGTGATGCTTAAATAGGAGTAGGGTTCAAGCCCATTGTTTATATTTATTTTTGAAGGCTAGATATAATTGTCATATGATTGTCAAAAAATGTTCTGTGTTCATCCTCAAAAATGGTGACCATAAATCATGATGAACCAATGAAAGCTACCACTGCCATCTGAATCAGTGCCCTTGTCACACTGCATTGTGATTTTTTATTTATCATGCTTACGTACTGCAATGTGATTGTCTAGAAGGACACAGTTTTGCCATATCAATGCCTGGTTCATAATAGCTGCTCAAGAAATATTTGAATAGGGGTGCCTGGATGGCTCAGTCAGTTAAGGGTCTGCCTTTGGCTCATGGCATGATCCCAGAGTCCTGGGGTCCAGCACCCCACACTGAGCAAGGAGCCCAGAGGAGAGTCTTCATCTCCCTCTGCCTTCCATTCCCCCTGTACGTGCTCTTTCTCTCTCTCTCAAATAAATAAATAAAATAAAATTTTATTTTATTTTACTTGAATAAGTGAACAATTGTAAAGTCAAATCCTTCCCTAGAACTAGATGACAAACATGATTATCATATTCATCGGGTTTCATCATCTGTAAGTTTTACTAGGTTTTATGGTTGATTTTTGTTCCTTAAATTTTTACCTCAACTTTAAAAAAATATCTTATGGTACAACTTTCCATAGTATAAATATTTTATGATATTATTGTTTAAAACTGTCTTGGAATAAACACAACTTAAACTCTAGCTGATTGGAAAAGACCACTTAGAGAAATAATTAATTTTCGAAAGGACCCAATTAACCTTGTTAATATTTGGAATACATAAGCTGTATAAAGAATGTCTGGTGTCATTTGTATGGGAGGAACATTTAAGGGAAGAAACACGAATTTGGGGGTAGTACCTGTCATAATGAGATATATTCAGTTTTGCTCAAGGGCAAAGTGGGAATGTTCCTCTTCCACCCTGAGGCATTATCTCTGGAATCCTTGTAAGACTGACTTGGCTCACTTAACTATGATAGAATTAATTGCCATAAAGTTATACAGATCTTTTTTTTTTTTTTTAAACCCAGGTACCCCTAGTGCTGAAGTCTTTGGTAGAAATAAATTCTCAATAATGGTAACACTTCAGCCTTCTGAGAGTCATGCCCCTTTATTATTTTTTTTCCAGAAAATTGTAGTTGTTTGTCACAGTAATTTCTTATTTCTATATATGTCCACCACGTGAGCATCTACACTCATGGACTGATATTATAATACAATTCAATTATGCTAGATAATTGGAATTATAAGATCATTTCATTTGCCATCCCATTATGGCTTAAAACCAAACCAAACATAATAAAACCTAACATAACAAAAAGGAAATCATGAGTCAACAAACAACTCCTATCTTCTAGTTTCAACAATTTCTTACAGATTGGATAATAAATCTTTAAATTCAGAGTGGGACTCAAATAACATATGAATTGACTGACAGCTGAAATGCTAATAAACTCTGATAAGAATTAAAGTTTCTATAGCTACCATCCAGGTATGGAACATGATTATACTTGTGAAAAAATCAAAATGAAAATGAATTATAATGGCAAAAATGAAAGTCTAGGATATTTACTTTAGATAGTTTGGCTGATATTTTAAAAATGTCTTTCTGAGCCTTTTAAAGAAGATAAAAGATATAAATGTAATTTATAATTTTAAATGGCCGACATTTTTTCTTTTTGCTTTTGATTTTACAATCTGACACAATTATACAAGTTTTTTATACAACAGTGAAGATGCAATTGAGGACAGTAAGCCTTATCAAGCTAAAAGGGTAAAGTACTTATCTTGTATGCAATTAATTAATTGAACTTCAGTTCTATTTTTGATTGATTAAGACACCATTTCTTTATCCCCTGGTTTCATTGATTTCTATGATTCATTGGATTCTTCTACTTCAGGGCACCCTGATTTTCATTGCCTGATGGTTTTCCATCACCCATCTATCTATGCACATACACACATTTGACATTACCACTGCTGCCAATCTTCTACCTGTACTTTTATCATGATAATGTTAACTAACATTATTATATGCTTATTGTTATTAAACTCTACACTGATTTTTTTTATAGCATCACCTCTCTAAATCATTCCATCAGCAGGAGGTAGAAGTTATTATTTCCATCATTTTGTAAGGGAGCATCATATATGTGTTGGTTGGAATTCTTATGCTTTGTTGTATTTTGATATGATTTTGGTTTTTCAGTAATTTGTCCTATGGTTTGGGTTTTTAAACCTTCATGCAGCAGTGATAATTGTAGTTGTCACTGCTTGAATTACCAGACTGGTGAGAATTAATGTGATCTTGGTGACCTATGATATTTGAGTTATTAAGTAAGAAGTCATGATGGAGCACCATTTTGGGAAATACTGTTGGATCACAAAGGGATTATTTCCAAAACATATTATATTAGAAATGTGTATTTCCTTGATTGCTGCTTATGTTTTGCACAAATGGATTAGGTTTGTAGATCTTAATTTAAAATTATAAGGAAAACACACACAATAAGAAAGTTCATTTCAAATAATTCTATCGTTCTATTTGAAATTGAGCAGAGAAGTCTTTATAGCAATTAGAAATAAATGAAGCTTGGATCTGATATATCTTATTGATATAAGAACACATTTCTGAGAAACAAAATCATGACGCTAAATACATAAACCAAGCATTGATGTTGGCACACTGTATTTGTATGCTCATATTACCTTTGAGAGATTTGGCTTTTGATGTGCTAATTTTATTGGTTTGAGGAGAGTATTTACTACTCCACCAATATTCATTTAATATTTACTTCAAATACACTTGTTGGTTTGTAATTTCTAATGAGACATTTTCTCTAAATGGATTCTACCATAATTATTGGAGCTTTGGACTGACAAGATATTAGGATGAATATATAGTGCCTTGATTTTTATCTTCACCTTTGATAAAGGTAAAATGTGTTCTCATCTTACAGGAAGTGTTCCTTTTTACATGATACCCTCCAAGATGATGAGTTCTAATCCTGAGGAAGACCCTTTGGACACATTTCTCCAATATATTGAGGATATGGGGATGAAGGCCTATGATGGCTTGGTTATTCAGAATGCATCAGACATTGCTCGAGAGAATGACCGCTTGAGAAATGAAACCAACCTGGCCTACTTGAAGGAGAAGAATGAAAAACGCCAAAGACAAGAAGAAGCAATAAAACGGTAAATATAAACAAAATATTCTGAATCTTGCATACACAAGGAAATCGGTCAGTTCTGCAAAGCCTATGATATTGTCACCTGGTCAGGAAGTGTATTTACCACAATTAGGCTGGGTGAGACCATGAAATTGGCACCTGAACTATAACAGAAACACAATTCACCCGACTCACAGGACTCTTGCCTTAGTTAACAAAAGTTATTTACTGGTGTGCTGTGCATATGGAAGTACATCTGGGACTGGGAAAGAATTCAGTTTTCTTTAATATAAGCTCATACAAAACAACCTCTTGATAAAAGCCCAAGGGAACATATAAACATTTTCAGAGTCGATGTTCGATGAAAGACTCCACCTTAGTTAATGGTCTTTGTTTATAGTTCTTACTTTATAATAGTACATTTTCTTAGATTATAAAAAGACTCATCGATAATTAGAATCAAATGAGTCTCTGAAGGCAGGGGGAACCCTCAGTGTGCTCTCTATGCAGTTTTATGACTATTACATATCTTTTCTGGTACCAAGTGCCCCAGGTTTGTTGAAATGCAATGACTTTTATACTGCAAAACCTACAGCTACAAGCAAATAAGTGCCAGATTACAGCTTCCAAATTGAGGCTAAATTTCCTGGGGCACTGAAACCCAAAGAAGGATATACATCTTTTGATTTTCCAAAGAACGTCATAGTGTTTCTGGCATATGTGTTTGTGTGTGTGTGTTTGTGTGTGTGTGTGTGTGCACACGCTCAATAGGGGGACTGGTAGAGGCATATTGTGTTATACAAAGTCTTATTTCTTCAGTAATGTCTATTTACTAAATGTGATGATTCAAAATTTGGAAAATTAATCCATATTAATTAGCTGGATACTAAATAATATTAGTTAAGCTATTTGGATATTTGGTGGATTTTTCATCTAATCAGACATTAATACTTTGCTTACTCCTGTGAACAAACAATATGATATTTGGGAAAACAAATTATTATTTTAATGAACTATTTATTCTTATAATGAAACTAGAGAAGGATGCACTACTTTAATCATTTAATGACAAATAACTTTATATGAGAGGTTTGAGAGAGAGAGAGAATTGGAAACCCAAAAAGGAATTGTTATAGACAATTATTTTGAAAGAGTGTTATCTTTTTATTTTGGACTATTAAAATGGAAATCTATGCATCACCAGGTATAAAGAGGTTTGTGAAGTTACATATTTGATAAACATTGTCATGACTGCATACATTTAAGCCAATACATTGTTGGCGACTATGTTATTTTTTTATTTCTATCCAATTTTATTTGGTATCGATGATTCCCCTCTAGAATATACTAAATACCCTTTCTTCAGGAAAATTTTTCCCCTTGGGAAGTAATTCAGATGGACTTCTGTGTGTATGCAAGCATTTTGCTTTTATGAGACTGGGTTTTCTAAAATTCTTAACAAAAATGATAACCTACATTGTCTTCTAAAACTCAATCATTCATTCTTTCCTTTAAACTTAAAAATAGAATTATCTGCAGAAGTTTCATTAGACTTTTCAAAGTACTTAAGTGTGCTTATCACTGTGCTATTAACTTCTGTCTTTCATCAACAACCTTTAGAAGGGTTCTATCTAAAGATATTAAGACAGTGGACTGATCTTCAAATTGAATTCTGACTCCTCCCTGAAATAAGGATTAGACAAAGAGATTTAATCCTGGTCATAAGAAATGACACTGATCCTGGTCAGATAGATAGGACTCCTCACATCTGAGGTCAAGATGATTCAAGGCCAGAGGCAAACAATGAATGTAATAGGCACCATGACTCCTGATATCCAAACTACAGTGTAAGTTTCATGAGCAGAATGATCCCATTTTTCTATACAGTTCTTCTAGCAGGATCTAAAGCAGGTCTATTTTTCAATAAACATTTGCTCTTAAGTGTATTAATTGATTGGAGAAATACATCTTAAAATTTTGCTAAGTGCCAGGCAGTGTTCAAGACCTTGAGGAGACAGCAATGAATAGAACAAAGTTCCTGATATAAGGAAGCTACATTCTAAGAGAAGCGACAACACTAAACATAATTATATATAAATAAATATAAAAGGTGGTAAAACAAACTTGGTAAAGGAGATAAAAAAGAGCCCAGGGAAGGCTCCTTAAATGATGTTTGAGACATTGGAAAAGTGCTGCCAAAAATGTGAGGTATATGGCTATTGGCAGGAAGAGAATTCTAGGCAGAGGGAATAGCAAGTTTGATGTGCTCCAAGCAGAGGACAGGGTGTCACACAGTGACCAAGGCAAGGAGTGGGGGGATGTAAGTCTAGACTGGTAGAAAGCCACCAGATAATGGAAAGCTTTATAAGCTTTTGTGTTTTATTCTGAAGTAGAAAACAAAATTTGCTGAAGATTTTTGAGCAGAGGTGTGACCTGTTTTAACTGAGCATTTTTATTGGGGTTACTCTTGCTTCTGTGTTGAATAGATGTTTGGGGTATGGCTAAGTGTAGGAAGTCCAGAGAGACAGCCTTTGCAGTAAAGTAATTCAGGTGAGAAATGATGGTGACTTTGACTTGGGTGGTTATAGAAAAGGTGGCATAAAATGATCAAATTATCAGCACCGTCAAAATTTTCTAATTGATGAGATAGAAGAGTTAAGTTAAGAGAAAAATAAAAACAAACAAAAAGATGGCTTTCAACTTTGTTTTGCTGTTGTTTTATGTGCATGTGTGCATATGTGTTTTGCTTTGTCTTTTGCCTGAAACATGAGAAGAATGATGTTTTCATTCAATGAAATGGCAAAGACAAGATGAGAAGTTTGAGCTAACTGTTGAAGGAATAAAAGCTCAGCTTTGGTATCCCAGTTTTGTGAGCCTTTTTGGATGCTCAAGTGGAGAATCTGGATCCAGGATTTATGGTAAGATCGAAGCTAGAGGTATAAATATGAGGGTCATCATAGTCTATAGATTTCAAGGCATGAGTCTAGTTGAGTACACTTAGAATCTAAAATTAGGGAGGGTTGGAAGAAGCACCCCTGACCCTTCCCTGGGGCACCTGACTGCTTACATGATAGGAACAGTAGAAGAATCCAGGAAGAACAGCCATGAGAGAGGGCGGAAACCATGAAGGAAGGTGATAACTCAGAGTGAAGTCAGAAAGGTGGTTAAAGAAGATAGATTTTTATGAATGGATCAGCTAAGTTCAAATCTGAGAGATGATGCCTCTTCCCACATTGGTGTTATTGATAAGAACAGTTTTGGTGAAGGGCTAGGGACAAAACCCAATGAGATTATATTCATGAGAGAGTGGGAAGAAAGGAAGTGAAGCAAAATATAGAGAACTATTTTGAGGGCTTTAAAGCCTAAAGAAATTCAAAAATATGGAGAGTGGTTGCAGTGGAAAGTGGGGTCTTTGGTACTTTGTTTTTCTATATATTTCCTTTAAGAAGAGAGAAAACTAGCTTATTTAAACGGCTCATATGAATGGTTACAATAGAACGGGAGATGCTAATGGCTTAGGAACAAAAAGGAAAAATTACTGTGATTATGGACTTGAGTAGGCAGGAAGGGTTAGGATGTAAGGCATCTTAGAAAAAAACAGACTGTTCAGCCATCATAGGAGAAAAGATGGCCCAAGGTAAGGATGGCTGAATGAGACTGAATGAATGACTAACCATCAGGACACGGTCCTGAACCTGGTTCATCTTATTCCGAACACTGCTGTGTTACTGCTTCTCTAGCTGTTCATGTGATAGGATTTGAAGATGTGTTATGTGTCCCTCTATCGGTAACTCTACGCACTCTTTCCCAGGCCCACGCTTCCACATGTTTTTCTGGAATCCTAATTTAAAGTGTAAATATCTTTGGAAGGACAAAATGCTAGCAAAACCTCCTAAATTGTTAAGACTTCTAAATGTCTTTCTTCCCCAAAAGCATGGCCCATGTACAACATGAGGATATACAGATCTCTGGATATTGTTGGGGGTTGGGGTTTGAGAGACAAATAGCAGAGCCAAAAATTCAATGATCAGACAGGAAGAGGGGCCCAAAGATCTCACATGACTCTGTGCCAGGGCTGACTGTGGGTCTCTTAAGTTATCCCCTCTCAGTGTCCATTGTAATATCTAATCAACCTTATTTTGTTCATATGGTGACCAGTATTTTGGGATTCTGACAATTGAAAGCACAGTGATCTTTTACTTTTCTTGTAGTACATTTTTGGAATTACTTCAATTTTCTTAATAGAAAATATGCTTTTAATATTTTTTAAAACCTCCTAGCAAGATTCTGGTCATGCAAGCATTTTGGGGTTTCAGGGTTGGCAGCAAAAGCAAAATACTCACATCTAAATTTAACACATATTTTAATATTTTTAACATGTAATTTATGTCTAGTTGTAAACAAAATTCTATATGACATTAGTTAACACAGCTTAATCAATTAAAATTCTTTAACATGTCTGCTGAATGACTTCTTAAATATATGCTATGATTTAATATATGGGATATAAATGCTGAAAATCTAAAGATGGGGCATGTTTGACCTTGAAAAGGCATTGATGATAATTCTCTGTGAAATATGCCAGTTGCAATTTCAGAAATGTGCAGACTGCCAAGGATTGCTTAAAAAATGGAAATAGGATTTCATATGATTGACCTTCTGGATCACATATGTGCCGAAATGCCTTTTGTGCTGAAGCTGGGAGGCTTAAAACACTGAGCTCTCAGAAAAAGAATATCCTCATCACTTTCTCAGTGTTGTAAGTCACTTAAGCTTTCTGAGTCCAATTCCTTATTTTTAAACTAGCTTGAGCCCCCTGTCACTCTTAACTTTCTGGTATCTTTACTTCCGTTTCTCAAATGGGATTTTATTAAAAGGCTTGTGGGGAAAATTCTAAATAAATAAAAACAGTGATCCTGTTAGTGCATTTTTTTTTTTTTTAGCAGCCCCAAATAACATTTGATGAGAAAGAATGGGAAAGAAAGACCGAAAGGAGAAAAGTTAATGGAGAATGAAAAAATTATTTCAGTAGCTCATCGTTTCTGCTATTTTAAATCCTAATGGCTTTGTGCAGGCACTGTTAAATGAGATTTACTTTTTATTAAAAAGCCTGTAAGAAAACAAACACTCAAACCCTACAGCTTCCAACAAGTGAGCTCACTTGAGGGGGGTTACAGAAATCTAGTGTGTCATGTGCAGGGGTGAAAAGAGATGTTTAAGAAACAGGGATGATGGGGATGTTGAACCGCTGATGCAGCACAGGACCAGACATTAAGGGAGGCAACTTACCAAAGAGAACAGAATCTGGCCACAGACATGTTGGAAAGGCAGTGCCTGAGTGTGCCTGTGAACATAAGGCCAGTTTCGGAAGTTCACTATGTATAGGTAAAGACTTATTTAGGATTCACTGAGGAGGAGAGGCGATCAAAAGAGCATCTGGTATACCAAGACCACATTGAGGTTTGAGGCTTCCTTTCAAGTGAATTTTTCTCTCTGGATTCTGGAGCTTGTCCCAACACTGTCTACTTTTACTATTAGCCACAGAATTTTGAAAACAATATAGACAACCTCCTTTTAATAAAAAGCAACAAGAAAATGTGTTCTCAGTACGTGTTTCTCTGAGTGTGTTTTCTGTTATCCGACTGGGTTGGATTTCTTTTATTTTTTTTTCCTCTAATGAAACAAATGTTACATTAGTGAAATTCTCCCAAACATTGCAAGTCTGGAAGACAGCTCTCCACTAGAGCAAAGTGATTCTGTCACAAAGGACTACTTAGGCTGATTAGGAACATCTCTGTTCCCTGTGGATGCCCTCAAGGGACCTATACGAGGTTATATTTCCTCTTTAAAAGTGACAGTAAGAAATGGAATTAGATTACTTAGAGCTCCTTTAAAAAAAATCCATGCAATTGCATATTAGTATGTATACATGGAAGCTATTTATATTTGAAGGTTTCAGTATTTCTGTTAGTCAAAGAGAAACAAAAGGCCTTTAAACCATGGAGGAAAAACAAATAAAAATAAAAATAAAGAAAGTATTTATTCTTCTTTTTTAAAAACATTGTTATCTAAAAGCAAATGATTCTAATACCAGGGTTTTGAATTGCTTAATATTTTAAATGATTAATCAAGACATAATTACTCTTACTATAAGTGAAATGTTAACATTACATAAATCCTCTCTAGGTAGTTATGGCTTCTGAAATCATACTCATGATTTGTGGCAAGACTATATGGAAGTAGAGAGCATTTGCTGAAGTGCATTTTTGTGAGTGATCTATCCATTCATTGCCATATGAATACCTACTTTGGTCATGAATAGATAATCTCATTGGGTTTATTTAAATTGGAGGCATGTAGAAAAATGAAATACCCTCTTTGTATATCAAAACAGAGGTTGAAACACCATTGCTCAGGTGAGTTAAGGACAGTTAGATGAACCAGGGTTCAGAAACCGAACTATGTCAACTCTTAAAAAGACTAAATGTAAAATATTCTACATCTAGCCTTAAAATATTTAGAAAGACTCTATAGCTAGTGTAGAAATACTCTACAGTTAGCGAAAGCTCCTATGCTTAGAGCCCAGGAAACAAACTCAAAAAGTCCTCAGCCATAATCCTATCTAGAATGAAATTCAAATCTGCAGCATGACAGGGTCTTGCTGGACTGTGTCAGCTGATCTGATCTGATTTGAATTTCTGACCTAATTTTGCTGTAGGACTCAGTGCTCAGGCAGAGAAAACAAGGCTAATGTGTTGATAAGGGGGTGAGATTAAACAGCAGACAGTATCTTAATAACCCTCTCTAATTTCAGCTTCCTCTTGTGCTTGTGATTAATTCCAATCACTTTTGTATTAATCATTTCAAGAAACCTCAAGCTGCTTTGGCTTGTTTTTATGTTAAAATCATGCATCCAGATTTTCTCTCTCTCTCTCTTTTTTTTCAAAGATAAACAAGATATCCAGATAATGGAGTAATTTTGGTTAAACACCAAATGTATGGGGAGATTTTTATTCATTGAACCATACAACCAGAAGACAGAATTCAATAATTCGCCTTCTCCACCCCTCACTGGTTGCTCTTTATTGAGCCAGAAGTCAAATCTACAAGGCTGATCCTAAAGAAATTGATTTATTGAAAGTGTTCCATGTTTTGTTTTGTTTTGTTTTTCAGTGCTGGTGGGGAAAGTTAATATTAATGAGCTTATATCTAGGGACAACACTTATGCCCATTAATATTAACTCTCTCCCCTTAGCCTAAGGACATTGGTCCATTCTGGCCCTTGTGCCTGTTCACTGTGTCAATCAAAGTGCTATCTGTTCTTCTAGCCTGCCATCTTCAGGAAGGGTCACCACAGTCCTAATATGATTAACACAAATATTAGTAGCATTCATCTATTTACAATTTATATTGCCTCCATATTTGTAATGAAGACGATTTTAAGTTTTTCATTCAGTCACCTGCTGAGACAGATTAGAAGCCACAGAAAGAGGGGCCTTTTATGGCGCATTTAAGATAAGCCTCCTTCTCCTCCTCACCTATCTTCTTGGGAGCTATTTATGCTTGTGGTTGTTTCCGTCTGAATTAGATTCCGGACCTGGCGCTGACTGTAGATTTTAAGAATCTTAGTATGTATTCTGTATCTGAAATAAATAGACAGATGTTGGCAAAAGGAGGGCTTTCAGAACATAACCCCACATGGGCCAGTTGGCATGAGGATTAAGCTTTCCTAATGCTGAGGAAATTGCAGCAAAGAGTAGACCTTCCAAACATCCAAACCTACGGCCACCCGAATGATCGAAAAGATACCGTTTGGAAAATTTCAGGTAATCTTTTTTTTTAGAAGTAATGCTAAATATTTAGAGATGGTTATAGATTAATTAGGCAATAGCTTTCAGCCCAGGGCTGTTTTTTTATACTCTTCTGGCCCTCAGAGGATAGTCTCAATCTTTAACTAAACATGGCCTTTGTGAAATGTTCAAAAACCCAGATAAGGGAAAGAAATTATTACAGAGCAAGGCTATGAGTCAGAGGATTTTTTAGCTACTAAAAATGCATTATGGCTAAGAGAACATGTCTAATGTAGCAAATGAAACTGCTAGAGACTGAGTATGCTA
The DNA here is from genome assembly GCF_011764305.1 of Mustela putorius furo. Lineage (NCBI taxonomy): Eukaryota > Metazoa > Chordata > Mammalia > Carnivora > Mustelidae > Mustela > Mustela putorius. The sequence continues at coordinate 28,439,859 of NW_025421341.1, forward strand.
ATAAAATAGCTCCAAGGCTCTGTCCAACTCTGACTTAGCCTGAAGAAAACATCTTCATTATGAATTTATAGGTCACCTTGAAATTAATTTTAATCATGATTTGATAGAAGGAAAATCAAGCCCCCCTCCCAAAATGGATTTTCACTTCAAATACATGTCTCTAGTTAAAAGCTGTTCTCAATAACGCTTATATTTAGAAATACATGAGAAATATCCATGTCCGTCCTAGAATATGACTATAACTAGCCAGCCAGGAAGCAGGGCGGGGGGGGGGAAGCAGACTACTTTTTTTTTTTTAAGACACCACTTTCAATAGGATATACAAGGAAGATGCTTTAAATATAAAGACCAGCATTTAAAATTCATTATTTTAATTAGTAAATTGCATTTTAGTCTTTGATTTGAGGCTAAGTATACCACTCAGCATAACGTGATGGTTGAATAAGAAATGAGGTTGTTCAGCAATGAAGAGCATTACCAAGGAGACGTCTTAATTTCCTATCAGGGTGACGTGTATGTGTGTTGCTTAGCTATTTTGTTTCCACGGGAATTTTTTTGAAAAGCATTTATTGAACATCTATTTCATGGCATGCATTGTTCTAGATGCTTGGGATAAAGCGGCGAAGTCATAAAAATATTTGCCTTTGTGGGATTTACAATCTTGTGGGGGTAGAATGAGGGAGATAGACAATAAGCTAATGAAGTATAGAGTAACTTAAAATGTGATGTGTCTATGAAGAAAAGTAAATCAGGGCATTGGAGGCCAGGGGTCTGGGGAGAAGGCAATTTTACAGATTGGCCAGGGAAAGGCTCACAGAGCAAGTCACATTTGAGGGAAAAAGCTGTGTTCTAGGATGAGGAAACACCCAGAGAAGATGTCTTGGGTGGGAGCCTTTCTGGCACATTGGAGGAACTGACCGGAGGTGAGTGTGATTGGAACGGGGCAAGTGAGGTCAAAAGGAATGAGGTTGGATCTCGACAGAATATGGATGTCACTGTCAGGACTCTGGTTTTTACTTAAATGAAGTGAGATGAGAAATCATAGCGTTTTGGGAGGAAAAATGCCCTATCTGACTTCTGTAATTAAAAGGAGGGTCATGCTAGAGGCAGAAGCTGGAGCATCAGTTGGGAGGCTATGAAAACAGAACATTTATGAGGAGGGAGATGTTGGTGTGGACCAGATGTGGTGGAGATGTGGTGGAATTGGACATACATTGTGAAGGCAGAGTGGATGGAATGTGGTGACAGGTTCCATGTGGGGTTGAGAACCAGGTGGAAGCATGGCATTCCCATGAACTAGGGTGGAAGGAGAGCAGATGAAGGGTTTTGGTGAGAAGGATTTGGGATGTACTGAGTTTAGTATGTCCATTAGGCTTCCAATGATTTGTTGATTTTGTATGAATTAATGTTTCCTTTTGGATCATTTGTAGGTGAGAGATAGCATAATTTTATAGAAGTTTGAAATACTTTTATAAGACTCTAAAAGTTATACAGACACAAGCATTTAAGTTTGAGGACAGATTTTTTTTTTTTTTTTTTTTTTAGTGTTTATTCAGAGGAGAGCAAGTGCCACAGATTAACCACAGTGAATGAACAATTGCCTTGAGGTCTCTCTATTGTGCAGTTAGTGGAGTTAGTGATCTTGATTCTGAGAGCGACATGATCCACTCTCGGACACTTTGCAGTTTAGTGCAGAGTTAACAAGCTCTAGTCCTATCATTTAAGAATCAAAACAAAAAGCATGTAGGTGTAGGCCTGCCTAATACTTGGTAATTTGAAAGAGAAAAAAAATGCCCCGAGGATGGGTTGATTCAATTATTAACATTGGTAATATCCACTTACTACCTTACTACAATGACAGAGACATAGATAATTAGTTTGTTAAGTGATGCACACTAGGCACTTTTTCTGTTCTTGGGTATGACAACAAACCAGCAGATGGTTATCTCATTGTAAAAAGACAAATTAGAGTAACACTGTGTTTGGGGGTGGGGTATAGGGGAGCATAATTGAGTAGTGGAAAAATCCTGGGACATAGACAAAAGTGGGAGGGGTAACTATCTTTCCCAGCTTCAGTGAGACCCGTAAGAAAGTTCCTTAATTCTCTTCTTTTCTTTCTTTTTTTCTTTATTTTTTTTAAAGTTTTTTTTATTTGAGAGAAAGAGAGAGTGAGAGAGAGCATGAGAAGGGAGAAGGTCTGAGGGAGAAGCAGACTCCCTGTGGCGCTGAGAGCCCAATGTGGGACTCGATCCCTAGACTCCAGAATCAGGACCTGAGCTGAAAGCAGTCGCTTAAACCACTGAACCACCCAGGTGCCCAAAAAAGTCCCTTAACTCTTAAGGTTAAGTTTATTCATTTGGTAATTAGAAATAACAACATTCATCTTTTTGTATTGATCAGAGGAGTAAAGATACAATACACATGAAGCAGCTAGTGGAGTAGCCAACATATTTTTGCTGCTTAGAACTGATAATTGATATTGTAAGGGCCTATTTAGCCAGAGCAGCCCCACCCCGTTGAACTGCCATTTTGTTGTAAAACTTAAATTGACTCTGCCCCCTACCCCCAGGGGAACTTAATAAAAACAAGTCCAGGAAACCAGTCCCAGGTAACAAAGTCCAAATACAAGGGTGGGTCAGGCCAGGTGGAGGTATTCAATCAGTTGGGGGCACACACGGTCTCCTAGCTACCAAGGAGTATGGGCCCCGCCCTTTGGGATCCTTTTGGCACCAATCCTAACCAAGGTGTGATAGGCTAAATCAAATGTCTACTAGGGTAAATTGTAATTCAATTGGTCACCTAGTATCACTGTAGAGTTTCCTGTGTGTGTTACAATTTCATTGGCCGCCTCTGTGTGGCCAGGCCCAACCACATGGCCTTTGCTCTATGAAAGTTAGTCTGGAAAGCAGGGAGGAGTCGTCCTCTGTTAGGGGCAGCCCCGACTGGTTTGTCTGACGGTCGGTCTGATTCTTGATGCTTGGCGTGAAATAAAGCTTTGCTTGACCTTCGCTTTGTATCAGTCTCACTCCTTTAATCACAGACCCATTATTGGGGCCCCATTTTTGGGAGGACCTAACAATATTGTTGTTAGAATTAGTATTATTATTACTATTACTGCTTTTACCATCATCATTATCACCTTCATCTTTATTACATAATATGCTTATATTAATAGTGACATGACATCATGTCCAAAAAGGTTCTGCCTCCCTTTAGGGTAGAAAGCAAAACAGGGAAAGAAACAAGTTAGCTTTGTTGTTAGCTTTGAGAAAGTTGTTAGCTTTGAGCATTTGCAAATGACAAGTGTACTCAGGCCCCCAAATGTGAATTTCCTACTTTATCAATCTGTTTCATCTTCTTGATGTGCACACATTTTTGTTCTTTCTCCTAAAGTTGTTAAAGTTATATGAGGGCTGATAGAATTTTGACATTCAAATAGATTCAAAAGGTTGCAATAACTGGTGATTTTAGTTTTAATTATTAAACCGGCTTCTAAGAGCAGAGAAACTGTCCCTTGAGCATAGCAGGTTTTGAAACATTTGTAAATCAAATTGCTTTGAACTCACTTGGTGTGCTGACAATGGATTTCCCAAGGGAATAGTAAATAAACTGGTATAGCATGTTAGTTTTTTAAAGTAATTGACTAATGAATTTCCAGATATTTTCAGGGAACTACCCTCAAAGTTTTTTCTCTTGGCAAAGGAGCTACTACATTTTTACTCTTTTCATGGAAATGCACTCTTTCTGCGAAACTGCCATAACTTTTAGTTTAAAGGTAAACGGAAAAAGAAATCATGAATCATGAAGATAAAATGATAACTACTTGATGTCAACAAGAGCTACATTCTAAAATATTTTTTGTTCTTTTTGTTATTGTTCTAAGATGGTTTGATTTCTTCTCTAGAGAACAATCTTACTTTCGACATTGCATTTACATGCTAAAAGGTTTCAGCTTCTTATTGGTTTGAGGATTCTGGGGAAGGTTAGCCCAACAATAGTGCTTAACTGCCCTATGCATAGAGAAAGAGCTCTTCTTTTCATGCTAGTTGACGTGGTAATTATAACTCTGATCTCTCCAGCTCTTTTTGAAGAGAACCAGGATTGCATCGAGAGACGTGAGACTTTAAGAATTTTCTTACTGGGATTCTTGACCCCCTAGGATGCTTGTTGTTACATTGTCACATATAATTTTTTAAAATGCCTGTTCTGATGCACAACTGAAATAGTATTTGTTTTGGGGAGAAATGACAAACAGAACTAAAAATGACTTGTCAAGTTATTTTATAGATCTTTTTTAAGGAAATGTTGCTTTTCCAGCAGCTGGTATTTTATTTTATTTTGGGAAGAGATGTCATTTTGTGATTAACAAAAAAATGAACAGTGATGGGGGTTGTTGGTTTGTTTGTTTTTTTTTTTTTTTTAGTGATGGGGAGATATCTTTATAGTGATCAGAGTACCTACAGAGTCTTCCCTCAAGAGATAGGGGACGGCTTCCTTTTTTATCATTCTTCCATACTTGGTATGAAATTATATAGAAGGCAAAGGTATGAAATTGTGGAGAAGGCAAACTCTAAAGTGTTTTAGAAAAAATTCATTGCAATTAGTGTAATTTATTCTCCTCTGCCTACTAGACTCTGGATAATGAAACAAAGGGTTAAGAGATGAGTAGATTGTGACTTTTCTCTGGATTTTTATTGAGCTTTGTTTGAATCCCAAAACCTCAGCAGCGCCCAACCCTCAGCTTACAGAGATCAATACAAATATCACGTCTTATTTAGGAAGAAATTCCATGCGCTTTAAACCCCAGTTAATGCAGACACATTCATTTCTAGAAACCAGTTCTTCGAAATACCAAGTTTTATTCTCAGATTCTTTTTTCCCATATAATTTTCCTTATATTTATTCTTAGTAACTTCTTAGGATTTAGATTTATCTCCTTACTTCCTGTGTTTCATAATACTTTTCAATTCTAATCTGGTTTGTATATGTGTATATGTGTGTACTCTGTTCGGTTTGCGCACCATTATTTAAAAAGCCTAGGTGTTTCAAATAAAAGTAGAGAGGAGAAACAGTTTCAAAACATGGTACATGGTTCAACAGATTAAATGGGATAAAGAGAGATGGGGGAGGAGCAGAAAATGACTGCCCAGTAAAAGCCTTTTTAGCAAATCATGCTGAATCTCATTAATAAAGAATACGTCCACTAAAGCTGTACAATCAATCTGCCATGTGCATTAGTGATGTCTAGTCCAATTCAGGTAGATAAATTGTTCTCTAAGTGTTGGTCGGCTGCCACTCAAATCACAATACCAATAATACATTCCATGCTGAATTTCTCCTGACTCATGACGAATATTTTCCACAGGGTTAGACTAGACTAAACAGGTGAAGGAGAAGAATGATGTCTGTCCGAATGAACACCACCACCCACAGGGGAAAAGGACAGACAACTAGAGAGATAAGCAATAGACAACTATACTGCCAACCCATCTACCAAAAACCAGCAGGGAGCAAGCCAACTAAACCCCATTGCCAAAAGTGTCAGCTAAAAATACTACCAGGAAGGGATAGTCAATACAGAGTTTGCAAAGTCAGATGAGGACATTAGTGTAGCACAGACATATCCGTCATGGGAAAACAGGCACAAGACAAAGAGGATAAAAAGGAAGGGAAAACGGAGTAACTAAATACCTCCAGGAATATTTTAATTCCAGCATCTTAGTCTGGGTTCCACCCATGAACAATTCTATTTAATGATAGCTACCATGACTAATATCCTTCCCCATGGCTCACTATCAGAAGCCTTCATCATTATCAACAGATACTTTTTTTTTTATTGCATTTCTTTTTTTTTTAATTAAATGTATTTATTTTCAGCATAACAGTATTCATTATTTTTGCACCACACCCAGTGCTCCATGCAATCTGTGCCCTCTATAATACCCACCACCTGGTACTCCAACCTCCCACCCCCCCACCACTTCATTCCCCTCAGATTGTTTTTCAGAGTCCATACTTTTTAAAGGCACGATATAGTATGTCTTCGTGAGGTTCTTTGGTTTGAGCCGACATTACATAATTATTCTGAAGAAGTCCATTGGCTTCTTATGCAGCCTGAAAATAAAAGCACCTGCTTTTGAATCCATAGTGTAAGGGAAAACATTCTACCCACTTCTTACAAGATTAAAAGTCTCTGAGGACATACCATGCATGGAAGGGAGCATTTTGAAACGAAGTGGAAATCCTAAGCCTGAGCTGTTGTCTGATTACAGTAAGGTGGAGAAATGAAAGACTATGATGGTATTGGGTTTTAGAGAAGAAGGTCGCTTGTGGATTTATCATTAATTCTGTGACCCTATCTGCCCAGGCCTTTCTGTTTCAATGTGACTTAGAATTCTAAAAGGAAGTCAGCTTCCACAGTCCCCCATGTAAGTTGCCTTCAACAAAGAACCTCTATCCTTAATTTAACACAATTGGCAATCTTGATTTGGAACAGACTGTAGTTTAGTTAACATGAAAACAGACTAACCTCTGTCACCCCAGAGTTGAATGAGAAACTCAGTTCAGGTTTGATGACATGTGTGAGCTCTTGGAAGATAAGCTAGGGGAAAAACCGAAATGGCCTCAGTGAACATGTAGAGGATTGGTAAAATCCCTCATATCCTGGCCAGATTTTCTCCTAGACAAATGCATGCATGTTTATTTTTTAATGATGTTCTTTAATAATTCTGCATGTTATATGACCCCAGTCACACAGATGAACCCCTATTTTAATGAACAGGCTCGAAATGGTCAACCTGATGCAATAAAAACTATTTCCATGTGCCAACTAGCATAATTTGTTAGTTCCTTTTGAAAGCATGCTTGGGGGGGTGGGGTGTGGAGGGAGAAAGAGAACTTTAAGCAAGCTTCATTTCCAGCTCGGGCCAGAGATAGGGCTTGATCTCACAACCCTGAGATGATGACCTGAGCTGAAACCAAGAGTGAGATGCTTAAACAACTGAGCCACTCAGGCACCCCTGTTAGTTCCTGAAAAGGATGCAATGTATTCTGCAATCTATTCATACAAGAAATAGTATGTAGAAGATACACCTGCTAACTTCCAGCACCTTGAACAGTCAAATGTATTTAAGATCAGACCTGATAGATCTCAAAATCAACATTTCTTTTTCATTTTTGTTTGCATTCATATCTGAACTTTGGAGAAAAAGAGTTTCCTTCACCCTTTTCAAATTCATTAGGAGTGACTGAAGAAATGAACTAAGGAAATGTTACTTTGTATTAAACAATGAAAGGGAGACAATGAACTAATTAAAGTTTTCATTAAATTATTTTTTCTCAAGTATAAGTACTTCAGATTAATCAAACATCCCATTTGTATACTTTCCCTAAACGTTCTCAGCCTCAATTTGTATTATTCAAACCCTAATTATAATTCCTGGGCAAAGCAAATAACCACATAAATAACACAACTCAAATTCATGTAGACAGTAGGAAGAGTCCTCTGTTGTACATGGCTTATATATTAGCATATGAAGATTTTAAATTTTTGAATAATGACCTTTGAGAACAAGAGTTATGCTCGCCTGATATTTTATTAGAAACATAGAATAAATATAAAATGAGGCCAAAAAAAAGGAGGAAATCATAATTTGAGGGAATTCTAAAGCCCTCAGGTTTGACTTTTATAGTTTAGACAGGTAAATATAAATAATTGCATTGACTACCATTGCACTAATGATATTTATACTGCATATATTTATATGTGGCCAGGTCAGGACTTGGTCTTTCTAAAACCAAAGCATTAGGTAGAAATAAATTAGATATAAAGTAAGGACAAAAATGAAAGGGAGAGTAGAGGTCAACAAAATTTTAGCCAAGTCACTGAAATGCCAGACTTTTTTTCCTTCTTCTTCAGTCTCTCAATTTATAAGTAAGTTTGCAAAATGCTTAAGAGTCATTTAAATAATCCTTGCAGTTTTTAATAAAATAAACCAAAAACAATTGGAAGCTATTTCCATCATACGACAAGTTGCTTGTCTCACTGGCACTTAATTGGTATGGTAACATTGCTTTTCTAGAAACCAAACTTTTGGCAACGTCAACAATAGTTTTCATGGAGAAAACTTTCATGAAAGGGAGAGAGAAACACACAGGTGCTTGGCAAGTTCATGTCAATGGAGTGACCATGTTCCTCCCACTATGGAGACAATGAAGCAGAACCCTACGCAGTCTTAGGAGGAGGCAACAGGTGCATTCATACTAATGCACATCTCCCCAGTGGTTTATTTCCAGCTAGTCAGTTTGGCATATCGGAATTTTTTTTTTATTTTAGTTGTTTCCTTGTCTGTGAATATGGTGCTTGTGAAGGTATGTGCTTCATCTACTGATGTTTTGATGGATTATGCACTGAGCATTTCTCATCAGGAATTTATCCAGCAAGTAAGGGCACTTTGCTTATTAAATTGAGGTCTCATGTTAGAGGCCATTAAGCAAATTATTTAGTGCCTTCTGCTTTGGAAGGCAAGGGCACAAGTACAGTATTTTATAACTGGTTAATTTCATGCTGCAATTAAATTCTTGACACACAGTTGGAATGGCAAACTTAATGTGAAGGGGAAATTAAAAAGGGTTTCCATCATCAAGTTTCTGTTTGAAACGGATGTTTAAAAAGAATTCTTTCTAATACATTTAAGAATTTGCATCTTTTGTGTTGTGGTAGGATGGAAACTACCTGTTAGGTAGAGAATAATCTGAGCAGAACTAAATTTTGGGTTTTAAGTTTTTTTTTTTTTTGGATTGTATACAACCAATAGGAGTTGTATTATAACCTATTTTACCTTAATGAAGGCAATTTTGGATGATAAAACTGGACTAAATCAATATGCATGTTATATAAATGTCTAATTTTCAATTTGATGACTAGATTAAGAGAAAGTGGAATTATTTGTGCGTGTGTGTGAGAGAGAGAGGGAGACAATATTGAAATGCAAACTCAAGTTTATATTCATTATAGTGGGAAGCATACAGATAAAGAAAAAAAGAGGTAATTTGTCACAAATAAATTCTTGATAATTGAAGTCAAAAGAAAATTGTAATGTGTTAGTTCCACATTATACCTACCTGCTGGCTTTTTTTTTTCTTTTCCTTTTTTTTTTTTTAAACTTATTTAGTATTTTCATTTGAATCCATTGTAAGGTTAGCAGTTAACAGTGTAATCTACAATGTCAGACTTTCTTCCAGGCCATATTTTGTCCCTAACTTCTGGCTGTGTGATCATGGACGAATTATTCAAACTCTCTGGGCTACAGTTCTCTCCAGGATAAAGGGGGGAGTGATAATAATAGTACCTATAGCTTAGGATGTTATGAAAGAAATCAATGACATCAGGCACTCACAGTAAGCACTAACTGAGTGTTAACTTTTATTCACTAAAATATACACAACACAAGGCAAGGGCTTTGCTTTGCTTAGTACTACATTCTTAGCCCCTATAACAATAGATGCTCAATAAGTATATTTGAATGATTGATTGAATGAATGTTTGATATTATGAGACCTTACTCACGAATTAATAGGAAGTTAATAATATCCTGTCATTTCAGGGGATGCTAATTTAACCCTTATCCTGTGAAAATACTTCCTTCGATATAACCATAAATCTCAAAATTATAAAAAATTTTTTTGGCTTCCATGTTGGCTCACTCTTTATAAAGTAAATGAAGAGAGAACACATTAGTATAGTCATACTAGTATCAGTCAATTTTGCTTTTCTTTGAATGATTTATTACATCCATTCTCAATAAAAGACTTTGTGCTTTCGGTGGGTCTCTATGATTATTTCAAGACTAAGTTCAAGAGTCATCTCTCTGAAAACTTCTCTTGTCTTCACATACATTAGTTGTTTCCTCTTATTTTCTCTAAAGTACTCTATAATTCTATTCTAATATAGTACTCTATAATTCTATTACATCTCCTTTTAAGGGGATACCTAAGTGAAATAGAGATGTGAACTGAATGTGGGAATAAGCTGGCAACAAACCCCTATTTTACATTTTTTCCTTAGATTTTGATTAATATGTAACATCATCTAGCAGGAAAGTGGGTATCCTGGAGTCATATAGCAATGTTGCTGAATTTAGATTGAGAAACAAGACAAGTTTCCTGTAAAACTGGCCAAAATTATTTCATTTAGTTTAGATTTTAGATAGAAAACAGTTGGGCCATAAAATGTGGAATCTTAGGATTAAATAGTTAAAAAATCTGTTAAAGATCTTGAAACAGAAAGGTTGTCTCTCATCCCTAAGATTCTCTCCACAAAACTCTAAAAAACGTAGATGAATATTAAAGAATATCCAGACTGTCTGCATTTTTAGTGTTGCCCAGATAATCACCATTCAGTAATTAACACCTAGGAAACTGCTAACAAATGGATCATTTTTTATACAATACTAATGGGCTACAAATAATGGCACTCCATCAAACTGTGTAATTTTTGTCAAATCTATTTATCCTCAAAGCATCTTAGTGTCCTCATCCATGAAAGTCACAATCACAATGCCCACCTTGCCAGATGGTAGTGAGGGTTCAATGGAATGTCAGTATTTCTAGAGGGGCCACTATTCTTCAACTATAGAGGACGTGTGTTTCCCCTCAAGTCCTGCCCCAGCTCAGGCATGTGTATTTCACACCATTTATGACTTTGTGCTTTTGGTGGGTCTCTATGATTATTTCAAGACTAAGTTCAAGAGTCATCTCTCTGAAAACTTCTCTTGTCTTCACATACATTAGTTGTTTCCTCTTATTTTCTCTAAAGTACTCTATAATTCTATTCTAAGCTTTAATGCATCTTCTATAATGATATCTATACGTAAAATTAAAAGTGAGTAAAAAATGGCCATATGTGGGGCACCTGGGTGGCTAAGTCTGTTAAGTGGCTGCCTTTGGCTGGGGTTATGATCCCGGGGTCCTGGGATTGAGTCTCATGTTGGGCTTCCTGCTCAGAGGGGAGTCTGCTTCTACTTCTCCCTCTGCCCTTCACTCCTCACCACCCTAACTTGTGTGCTCTTTCCCTCTCACAAATAAGTAAAATTAAAAAAAAAAAATACTCTGACACAGAATGGCATTCAAACCAAAAAAAGGGGAAAAACCTGGAATATTTGTAAATTGATCTATACTTTTGCTGGACTGTCTCAAATAGCCAAAGGGTTGTTTCATCCTGGAAACCAGTGACTCTTCTTCTTACCTATAAACAACTAATAGACCCCATACCATGCAATCCAGTTTCTCCTCTCTCTACTCTCTTCTCTGACTTTAAACTCTTAATTGCATAGATCATCTAACTGTCAGGATTTGGGGGATCCGGCAGGGAAGCAAGAGAGGTTGATTTCTTCTCCTTCAGTCATTGGACAGTACCTGAATCCTGCATAAGAGAGCAGGTCCCTGGGCTGGGGTATAGCATTCTTCTTCCTTGTGAAGTGAAAAAAAGAACAATGTACACAATCATTTATAATTTAAAATCTTCATTTTTCTCCCATCCAGAGTTGCCTGTTCCTTTCTCTTTAGTGTTAGATAGATTCCTTCTCCATATAGGTGTCAAGATGGAGCTTGGAATAATAAATAGGAGTTCTGAAGATAATTTGGGAGCTCTGTTTCTTTTTAAGAACCTCCTCCCTTTGTCTGTACTTCCCCAATCAGATACCCTTTGGTCTACATTTGTAGGTCATGGTTTGTGGACCATAAACACATGGTGGCAACCACTCAACTTTGGTATTGTAGCATGAAAGCAACTTAACAGTATTTAAACTATGAACATTAAAGTGTTCTAATAAAACTTTATTTTTTAAAAAAAAAGTTTAGTTATTTATTTGAGAGAGAGAGAACATGAGTGGAGAGGAAAGTCAGAGGGAGAGAATCTGAAACAGACTCCCAATGAGTGTGGGGCCTGACCTGGGGCTTGATCTCACAACCCATGTGATCCTGTGTTGTGATCTAAGCTAAGCTAAGCTGAGCTAAAACCAAGAGTTGGATGCTCAACCAACTGAGCCACCCAGGCACCCCAATAAAACTTTATTTATAAAAACAGGAGGAAGGACAGATTTAGCCCATGGGCCATAGCTTTCCAAGTCTTGTTACTCTGTTTACTGGTTTTGTTGATCTGATTGTCACCTTCCAAGTCAATTCTTCCAAAGGGAACTTCACTGGTATTCTGTCCTCCCCAAACATGAGATTTGAAAGCATCAAGAAATGGAAATTAGAATTGTACTCTCTGTGGAATTCTCTAGCTGGATTATTGATCCAGATGCATACTAAAACTTCAGTAGAACACCGAGAGCATTTTTGAAGTTCTAGAATAGCTAGTTTTCAAGAATGTGCTTAACATAAACAATAAAGATGTATATAATTTTAAAGAAATGGTAATAGCTGCTGACATTGGTTTTGTGTTTATTTCATACCAGGTCCTGTCTTTTTTACATGCTATGTCCAGCTATCCAGATTATATTCCTATGAGTTAGATCCTATCATTTACTCCATTTTATAGATGAAGAGGCTGAGTCTCAAACACCGGGGAATTTCCCAAGATCACATGGTGAGTGGCCGAATTGGGGTAGAGCTCAGGTATACTTGATTTCAAAGAATAGTTCTGGAAAAGAAGAGAATAAGGAGGGTCGGAAATTACGCATTATCCTGGGAAGGGGATTAGAGATGAGAAATTGTCTTCCTATCAGTTGATTCTACTTGAGCCAATCTGGCAGGTCACCTGGGTGATGTCAGCTGGATTCCAAATCCATCATCCGACTAAGCTTGCCTTTTACATGGTGATACTGTGGAGAGTCAAGAGTACCTCTGAGCACTCAAGAGGGACCCTGGAGTCTCCAAAGCCATTATCTAGTTCTCAGGGCAGCTGTTACATAAAATTTGTAACAATGTTTTCAGATTTTTCACAAGTTTCAACACACCTGGAATTTCTTGCAGTGTCTGTGACATTTTGAAGAACAACAAAAGGAATCCTTTTCTTTTGAAATGAACGTAATCAAGGAGCTACAGATTCCTCTATAATATAAGCCTCAACATAGGAAAAGAGGAAACTGATCTATGGTTAATATATGTTTTTGAATTGTATGCTGATAATCCATTGACCATTTCATGATAAACTCTTCACATTTGAGAACAAATAATAAATGAGGCAGCACATTTGCTTACAGAATTTAGTGTAAGTGCTGAATGTTTAACCAAAGCCTCTTAAATCTTCCTCATCCAGTGATTTTTCTTATAGAATTAATTTGAATTCTGGTGTATCTATGCTAGAGCAGCATATCAGAAAGAAAGGGAAAAAAAAAAAAAAACCTCCATTGCACGCTATGTACTTACCATGGCAACCCCAGCATCACATGGTGCACATGCTAGTCTGAAGGCAGAGAGCTTCACAGGCTCTTGGGCAGACACACACACCAGCCTCTCAGCCATGTGACTTTGCCTACAGTCAGCAGCCTTTGCCAAGAAAATGTGTCAGCATAAACTGATAAACTCCGGGTTATTCTGACTCCTGCAATTCTCTTGCCTTCTTTAGATCTGCTCACTCATCTTCTCTCTTTTTCTTCTTCCCTCCCTCCCTCTTCTCTTCCTTCCTTTTGCTTATCTTCAGTGCAGAATGCAACCGTTAAATATTTATTTACCATCTTAGATTTTTTCCAAATAATTCTTTGCATTGAAATCTCTGTGATTGGACAAAAAATATTTGCTGTGTGCAGGACCTTACTAATGTTCCCATCAGTGTCTTTGAAATTGAATAACATACAACCTTTCCAAAGACGGAGAAAAAAAAAAACCCAGAAATGTCCATAGCAGAAATGATTGAAATTGGCACAAACTAGTGAAATTCTCTTCTTCAGTTGAATGAAGGAATATTATTTGCTTCACCGTTATTAGCATCAACGTTATTTATTAAGTAAAAAGTGATTTGTTCATTTGATTAAAACCAAAACCAAGACTAAAACAAGGTTAAGTAGAAAAAAACGAAGTAAACAAAACAAAATTTTAGACCATGTGATGGATTTCACTTCTATGTCTTGAAAACCGTGATGGATATATGGGCTCAACCTTTTTCAAAAATTATTTGAAATCCCAGGAGACCACTTTAACCCACCTGGATTAAACACATCATAGTTACACGCTCTCCATATGCTACTGCCAGAGAAGAATCAAACCACCAGCAAACTTTTATACTTTTATACTTTTTTATACTATTTTTTATACTTTTATACATTTATACAGCTAACTGTATACTCTTGACATCCTTTCAGAGTTCCAGTTTATATAGTGACTTAATTAACAAAATTCTATGTTTTAATTCCTTGCTGAGACTCTGCCTCTCTAGTTTAGCTTCAAGAACCTGAAGACAGCAGATTTTACAAACAGACAACTCCCAAGATCCTATGTACGGTAGTTAATGAATCTTGTGATTTGTGGTAAAGCTTTTGAACTGCAAAGGAGTCCATTTTCAGTTTCCAATGCCAGTCAATCAGACTCCAATGCTATTTCCTAAGTAATCACGTTTATGAGCAAATGTTTTTAGTTAACAGCCATTGAATAATTGTCTGCCTCTAAGCTCTCTCTCTCTTTCTCTCTCTCTCTTAAAAATGAGCTTGTTTGCTTGTGACCATTTTGGAAATGATCCAGAACAAAATATCATTAGCATGTTCCAGGAACTCATTTGCAAATGCATTTATGCATTAAAAGCAGGGCCATGTTGCATCTTCTGTGAAAACAGAAAGGGGTTGAGGAATTGAATATAGGAAGGGTTGACCAAAAGTTTCCACCAATGAGAAAAATCTCATGTTCATTAAAATTAACAAACAAAAAAAAGAATCTAATGTAAGACAGTCATAAACGATATTTCCAGCTAAAATACATACTGCAAAGATGCATGCAGGGCCATATAAAATTTATGATGATAATAGTTTTTAAAGGTCTTATCTGCAGAGGCTGATCATTGATCTTGTACACACATATTTGTACTTGCTATGCATATATATTCACGTTTGGTTAATAAGAAAGATAATATAACATCATCTTGATACCTATGTTAAGGTATCTTTTTATGTTGGGCTGCCTGGGTGGCTCAGTGGGTTATAGCCTCTGCTTTTGGCTCAGGTCATGATCCCAGGGTCCTGGGATTGAGCCCCCACATCAGGTTCTCTGCTTGGTGGGGAGCCTGCTTCCCCCTCTCTCTCTGTCTGCCGCTCTGCCTACTTGTAATTTCTTTTTCTCTCTGTGTCAAATAAATAAATAAAATCTTTTAAAAAAAGATATCTCTCTATATCTATATCTGTATCTTTATCTATATCTGTCTCTTCTCTACCAGACCATCTTTTTTTTTTTTTTTTTTTTTTTAAGAGAGAGAGAGAGAGCGAGTGAGCACAGGTAGGCAGAGGGAGAGAGAGAGAGAAGCAGGCTCTCCAATGAGCAGGGAGCCTGATGTGGGGTTCGATCCCAGGATGCTGGGATCATGACCAGAGCCAAAGGCAGTCGCTTAACTGACTGAGCCATCCAGGTGCCCTTCTATCAGACCATCTTCTTGAGAGCTGAGCCACCTCTGATTCAGTCCTGCTTCTTCCAAAACCCTACTTCACCAGTTCATCTTTTTTTTTTTTCATTTATTTTATTTTAAATTTTTAATTTTTTATAAACATATATTTTTATCCCCAGGGTACAGGTCTGTGAATCGCCAGGTTTACACACTTCACAGCACTCACCAAAGCACATACCCTCCCCAATGTCCATAATCCCAAAACCCTTCTCCCAACCCCCCTTCCCCCAGCAACCCTCAGTTTGTTTTGTGAGATTAAGAGTCACTTATGGTTTGTCTCCCTCCCAATCCCATCTTGTTTCATGATCTCCCTGATATGAGGAAGTGGTGATGCAACATGGGGGCTTAAGTGGGTAGGAGAAGAATAAATGAACCAGTTCATCTTTTTAAACAAAGAATGAAGTAGCCTTGATTTAAGTAAGGTAGAAGACTATTTCCCTCCCATATTATCTTTTTGAGAATCCAAGCGTAAATAGTCTGGGGCTCATATGACATCTCCACCATGTTTTATTTCTAGACTTCTTCATGTTTTTGTGGTTTGTTCATCTTTCTTCTCCTTGCAAATTCCTTCTTGTGATCTAAGACCCGTATCTACTCCATCTTGCCCTGCCATTTTGCATTTTAACCACCAGAAAGGGAAAAGGGTAGTCAGATTCCTTTACTTAAAGCATGACCCAAAATTGCACACTGTACTCATTACCCATGACCTAGTCCCATAATGACACCTACATGCTACAAGGCATGCAAGGAAGTGTAGTTTTTAGCTGAGCAAGAAAACACACACTGAGGGAGCATACTGGAGTTTCAACCACAGCCATATTCTGAGGTAAGCATTTTGTACAGAGTGCATAGAACATGTAAGTTACTTAAGGCCTAATGAATATTTGAAATTTTAAAAAGCTTATTGGCCCCAAAATATCAAAAAAAAAAAGGCAAACCCACTACAAAATATAATTTAATGAATATCTGGTAACATATTTATGATCTCTAATTAGACCAAATTCATCAAGTGTTTAATTCAGTATTCATAAAAGGCCATTTATTTTAAAATAATATTTACATTAAATTGCCTTCTTCTGCCAAAACTTTAGAATATACACACTTGTTGAAAAATTATAGTCAATCGTAAATTAAATAAGAAATGTATGGCCAAATATTTTCAAAGAGGAATTTTTTAAATATTCAAAAATTTTATAGCAAACGTTATATGAAATGTAGTATGTGTATACATTTTAGTTTGTTCCAGAAAAGCTGATTAGGAAGGTCCCAAAGGAAGTGACTTCATGGTCTTCAAGTCGTTTTTCAAATGGTCCTCAATAAATGATTTTTTTAAAATGTTACAGTCAAACTGTATAAGTCATAAAATGTCGGCTGTTTCATTAAACTGCATTTTATGGGATACAGAACTGGCTGCAAATAAAATGAGTGAGAATAATATGTCTCTCTGTAATTATCAAACCATGGTCTAATATAATATTTTAATAAAAGAATAACTATCATCCAACCACCTGTGAGTTTCTCCTGTTCCGTGGAAAGGGAGGGTCTTTGTGAATACTGAAGAGAAGCCCTCTTTGTGCCACCTTCAGAAAAAAGGAGGAGAATGTGGTCAGGTCTTCTGTGATATGAAGGATGCTACAAAAAGGCAGATAAGTATCCTGTCAGGATGCTGTAAGGGATGGCATGGGCAACAGCTTGAGTCGCCTTAGGGACTGCTGTCACTTTACCCTCTGCAACTTTACCCTCTGGACCTTTGTAGGAGGCTTGAAATCTGCTTAGGAATTTCTATCCACCGACAGCCACCAGAGCACCAATCCTTCCACACATAAATTAGGGGAGTAAACCTATTTCTTTCTTGGAATTCTAGCAGAACTTTGAGTATTTGGGAGCAAGAAGGGGCTGTTCATTGAGTTAGCAAGTGTGCTATTGTGTAATTACAAGGAGAGATTTAGGGGAAAATATAATGCTTTAGATTCCCATGATGGGAGAAGCAATTCCTTTATTTGGAAAATGTTCATGCATTCAACCGATACTGATTGATTGATCACTTTGCACCTGCGTTACTAAGCATTGAAATGTACAACATGAACTTGGAGGTGCTCTATTAAACCAGCTGCTACTTCCTGATGATGAATTTTCTTTGTAAACTTTCTCCTCTGAAAACTGCATATCATGTCATTTCATAATTGAGAAATATATGGATAGTTCCATTGTTAAAGATGGGTACAGCTATATATTATAATTTCACATATTTGTTATGTTTTCTAAACCAAAACGCTACTCTCTCTCTCTCTGTGTGTGTGTGTGTGTGTGTGTGTGTGTGTGTGTACTGATACTGGTATGACTAAGCAACTTAAGACCCTTCCAATATGATCAGACTTCCCTATCTATCCCAGACATCAAGGTTGAATGAACCTTCTTTGGGCGGAACACTATTGTTCTCCAGAGCCTTTGTACTACTGGCTGACAATGTTTTCTGAGGGAAGCCTGAAAAGTATTGTAGAATACGAAAAGGGTCTGTTATCTCATGATATTGCCATAGCTGCATCCTGACCCACGGTTTGTGACTTCTTTAGTAGCCTTTTATGTGCAAGATATTTCTTGTTTCTCTCTCTCTTTTTAATTTTTTTGTGACTTTTTCCTCTGAATATATAGTCCTGAGAATGGATATGTGCCCTCAGATCTCCAGTAATCAAGTAAACATTGAAAGTAAATGAAACAGACACATTATAGAGCGAAGGTATTGTTTTATTTCCCATATACTGTCCAAATATATGACAGTAAAGGATTAGGGAAGAAAGGGAAAGTGATTTATGTAAGGAGATAAGAAAACAGAAGTCTACTGAAATTCAATGGTACTGGTATTATAAATACAAATAAGGGTGAATTAAGGTAGAGACAAGATGAGAGTTGAATGATGTGCTATGCATCAGTTCAAGCACCAACCCTAACAGTCAAATTGGAAGTTAAGCGAGCTTAATTTTTTAATTTGATTGGACTGGTCAAATACTCAAATCTCAAATCTCCTTATGCCCATAGCTACAATCTGCCTATTGATTTAGTTTTATGTCAGCAGAATAAATTTTATATCATTCCCAATTATTAAAATGCTTAGAAGTTTCTACACATTGGTATTCCTTTACTAATTAATTTCCCTGTGAAGTATCCACTTCAGTTAGTCAAAGGGATGAATTTATATTATGGTAGTTATCCTTCTTGGCTTTATTTCTTAGTCATTGTTATGCACATGCATACAAACACAAGCATATACACACATTCTTTTAGTTATTAACCGTAGTGTGATTATAGGGCTATATACCATAGTGGTAAAGAATTTGGATGCTGGAAATAGAACTGGGTTTAATTTTTGGCTCTACCATTCATTCCCTTTGAGTGTGAGTTTACTCATTTGTAAAAGGGAGGTACTGATACCATTTCTCTCATGGGATAGTCGTGACAGTTCAGTGAGGCGATGCAGGTGATGTGCCAGGTATTACATACTAATAAATGTAAGATGTCATTATTTATTGATCACCTACTAGGTGCCAGGCAATGTGATTTGCAGTTGTGCTGTGCACATCTCACCGAACTCCCGGTCTTTACCTCCTATACCCCGCATTTAGTC
Source organism: Mustela putorius furo (assembly GCF_011764305.1). Taxonomy (NCBI): domain Eukaryota; kingdom Metazoa; phylum Chordata; class Mammalia; order Carnivora; family Mustelidae; genus Mustela; species Mustela putorius. The sequence goes on from NW_025421341.1 coordinate 28,459,070, forward strand.
AATTTAACACGTGACGACGAAGTTAATTGTTCAGATTGTTTCTTTCCTGATATTTTCTGTGCTTTCCTTTGGCTCTAAAATTAAGACCAAACAATCATTTGTCCAACATTCAAAATATATTCGTTTCCTTGGCGGCTGTAACAAACTACCATAGACAGAGTGGCTTAAAAAACAGAAATGTAATGCTCCAGTTCTGGAGACTAAAGTTCAAGGTCAAGATATTGCTGTGGATTTTTCCTTCTGAGGCTGTGATGGGGCAATCTGTCCCAGGCCTCTCCCTTGCTTCTGCTGGGTTTACTGACCATCTTTGGACTCATTTGCATAGAAGCATCACTCCAATCTATGTCTTTATCTTCACATGGTGTTCTCCCTGCGTGTGTGCCTATGTCCAGTGCCCCCCCTTTTTTTGTTAAAGATTTATTTATTTATTTGACAGAGAGAGATCACAAGTAGGCAGAGAGGCAGGCAGAGAGAGAGAGGAGGAAGCAGGCTCCCTGCTGAGCAGAGAGCCCGATGCGGGACTCGATCCCAGGACCCTGAGATCATGACCCGAGCCGAAGGCAGCGGCTTAACCCACTGAGCCACCCAGGCGCCCCAGTGCCCCCCCTTTTTAAAGATCTTATTTATTTGAGAGAGAGAAAGAGAGAGAGAACACAAGCAGGAGGAGGGGCAAAGGGAGAGGGAGAAGCAGACTCCCCACTGAGCAGGAAGCCTGAGGTGGGACTCCATCCCAGGATCCTAAGATCATGACCTGAGCTGAAGGCAGGTACTTAACTGACTGAACCACCCAGGTGCTCCCCGTTTTCCCCTTTGGAAAAGGAACCCCACTCATACTGGATTAGGAGGCCATCTGACTCCAATATTCACCCATCTTAACTAATTACATCTGCTAAGACCCTATAACATTTGAATTTGGAGGGAGGACAAAAATGATTTAATGTATAACATAAAATATGCCATAATCTAGCCTAAACCTGACTCTCTAACCTAACTCTAATTGTCTCCCTACAAACTGAGAAAGAAAGAAAAAAAGGAAGGAAGGAAGGAAGGAAGGAAAGAAAGAAAGAAAAAGGAAAGGAAAATAAGGAAAGAAGAAGAAGAAAAAAAGAACAGCAAAAATATGCTTGCTGGCCTCTACATGTAATATACCTTCTGTATGTCTGCCTTGATAGGCATGGCGGAGTGCCCTTTCCTGTACTCTTAGTTCTCAGGTCAAATTCTGCCAGCTTTGTGTGCATTCTTTGCCTTTTCTGCACTACCTCTGCCTTTCCTGCCATCTTCTTCCTGCTTAACAGACTCTTCTTCTTTGAGCTTCTGCCTTATTAGACCCTCCTTCCGTCTGCTGGGGTCTGGTGCTGGACCTTAGGGAGCAGATACCCACAGGGGCAACAGATGGCTTGAGTAACCACCGAAGCTACCCTAATGAATTATCAAAATGGCTCTACAGAGGAAGAGATGAGCTGAGCTATGAAATGGAAAATAGAATTCGGCTAGCTCTGTTGCACCCAAGGAATATAAATTAGAATAATCTTATTATTTGGTGTCTCGCTTTTAAAGCCAAGCATCTGTGACTTCTGAAAAGGTGCTATGCTGTGCTGGAACATGAGTTTTCATGTGTCCTCCCCCGAAGCTACTTGGAACGATTTAATGACAATCACAAAGTTTTTTTATGTTTACAGAGGTCAGTATGGGACAAGTGCCAAAATATTTCCTGCCCCTTTGTGTTCTAATCATCTAAAGATAAGGGCGTGTATAAAACACCATTATTGCCGTATTTTGGAGTAGGTTTGTGTCAGCGTAAGCTAAAAGGCAGACAGGCTGTGCCTCTCTACTAGTAAAGATCATCACATCTGGCTCTAACACCTGGTGTTACTAGGTTCTCTGCTCTCAGAATACACTACTAGTAGATCACAACTGTTATAGTTTTCCCCTTCGTCTTGCTAAATAGAACAAAGTTAATGCTATTTGGATAATGCTGTTGGGGCTTCTCTCAGGAAAGAAGGGCACTTCTCCACTATGTTAAATAAACTCAAGTCAACATGTCTGCAAGTCTAAATGAGGTCTTCCTTACTGGACACAGATGCTGGGTTGTATACTTCATACACATCAGCAGATTTAATCAACCTTTCAGAAGAGGCTTAGCAAGGTTAAGAAAGGGGCCCAATGCCACTGAGCTAATAGAAATTCTACCACATCTAGACCTGTCTTTCTCCAAAGCCTGCTTTTAATAATTGCAGTGCCCTAGCTGTCTCTCTACAACTAATTTAAGGATGAAGATTTCAATTCAAACTGCCACAGATGAAATGGTGGTGATTCTTTTTCTTTCTTTCTCTTAACTACTGTGGAACATACATAGAGTTGAAATAAGCAGCTTAGCCCATAACTGTTTCCTTGCTATTATTTGTGCACCTCGTTAGATCTTGAGTATGCTTCTAATCGCAAATCTCACACCAACTCTTAGGGCATGCTTCCTACACCCTTTGCTAGGCCAACTCCAGTACTGAGTACCTGGTAGTTGTGTCCACTCTCTATTGGTTGGTTCTGAACATTCAGCTTTATTAAGGGTAAGTGAATTTAATTGGGTATAGATGAGTTTCATCTGAAAACCACCACATTAAATAATGTGTTGGCTAAACATGAGTACATAGGCAGTGTTGTTACAATGGTTTTAAGAGCCCGCTACAGAACAAAAGAGTCTGGCTTTATCAAAGGCAGACACATGCTCTCATTCTTCACTGTGCACCACCTCTGTTATGGCACTACAGTGACAGTCTTGTCTACCAAGCTCTGCTATGGGAATTCAAGACCCTATTTAACAAATATTGCAAAGTCATTGACAAATGCCTGATGCTTTTATATGGGCCTTTTCATTGATTTAATTTCTAGAGATAAATATATCAAGATGTTTCAGTAGATAATAATTCACATATTTTTCTCTATCTCCAAATTTAAAAAAATGAAGAATTTAAGGTGTTGGGTATCTTTAAAATCATATCATTATAAGGCCAAGGGTAAAAAAGGAAGACTATCTAAATGATTTGTCCATTCATTTGCTCATTCACTCAACACCTATTTATATAACACTGACCATTTTATTATTTTGGCACTGAGAGTTCTAATAGAGGATGCACTTGTGTTGGAAGTACATAGCCTTCACACCCAAGCCAGAATTTAAGCATCAGGTAAGCTTCCTAGGGGAAGGAATAAGTGAGTGAAGACCTATATAATGAATAGAAGTTAACCAGGGTAAGACAAGGAAAAAGCTATTTTAGGACAAAAAGAGAAACAAGTTAAGAACTCCCAAGCATAATGGGCTTAAGAAACTCGAAATAGTTCAGTGTGACTGAAAGTAAATGTACTGGGCGGCGTATGCTGGAGAAGCAGAGGCAGGTGATATGTGGGTGGGTCTGAGTGAATCCATGTGTTGGAGGGAGGGGGAAGAGAGGGTAAAACCCTGAGATTAGGTTGGAGATCACGGACATGTAATGTCAACGAATTTCCCCATGGGTAATCAGTTTTCTAATAATGCCCAGGATCTGGAACCAGGTTAAGGAGGAGACAAATCTATATGAGTTGGGTTTTTGCAAGTTGGATTTGAAGGATATACTTGGGACAAGGAAGTTGAAGATGCAGGAAAAGAGTATAATTAAAGAGCTAGATTGTGGAATCTGAGCCAAATAGGGAAGAACATTAAATCAGGAATGGTCTCATAATTAGAGAGAAAGTAGAAAGGCTAAAATTTGGATTTTCTCCAAGGTTAAAGCAAAAAGGAGTAGAACATGACTAAGAGAAAGAATAATAGAGAGAACTGAAATGATGGAAAGTGTGATCACAGAATAGGTGTCTGGATTTATTATTTTGGTGGTGGAGATTTCTGGTGGTTCATAACAAATTGTCAGCTGCAGCCATGGAGGTGGATTCTGAAGTTAAATAGAAATTAAAATTTGCTGGAAATGAGGACACCAAGGAAATGAGAAACAAGGAAGAGTCAGTTTTGGTTGGATATTGAAGAATCAGAATGATGGCAAGACACAAAGTAGATAAGGACACAGTGACCTATGGGCCACGGCAATTAATGTGGAAGAGTGAGGAGGACACAGTGACCCATGGGCCATATCAATTAATGTGGAAGAGTGAGTAAAAAGGAGGAAAACATAAGCAAATAATACAAAACTCAAGGAACCAGTGACTTCTTACAAGAAGATTACAGGCTAAATGTCCGGAAACAGCACTGTGCCCACAGAGGGCTATTGGTTCCATCAGGATTCATACTGGTTCCATTGACTAGTTTCCATACTGGTTCTATCTACTGGTTCCATGGGGCCCATCAGGTGGAATGCATGAAGAGGTCCCATTTGACACTAATAGTTGATAAGATATTGAGAAAATGACACTCTTAGCTGATAACTTCAGGCAATGCTACAAAATACAGTTTGGACCACATGATGTAAGTTTAAGTATGTGGACTCATGGACATGAAGATTTTGGATCAAATCTCAGAATAAAGAAACAAAACAAAAATACTCATCCAGCTTCCTCCAAGAAGAGCTATTGTTCTTTTCAGCTAAGAAACAATAAGAAACACTCAGAAAAGACTTCTTAATGCATAGAGAATTTTATCAATGTGGAGCATGGGTTACAGAGTATAGGGTAGAATGACTCCCAATCTGTAAGAATGTTGAGTAGCTAGGACAAGATCAAGTAGAGAGTGGTGAGGGAGGCCAAGATGCATGATGTAAGACACAGGCTTAATAAGAGACAAAAAGTTTGGAAAATAGGAGGGAAAAGATTATGACTGAGGAAAATGTCAGATCTGGGGCAGTGTCTGAGGGTAACAGCTATAAGGCATACTAGGTAGATTTTATCTGACCTCAATTTTCCAAAAGATTTACTTCTCCTGGTGGATAGAGACAAACTTGCCTAGAATTCTAAGAACGCTCAACTTGGGTGAATTGTATTTCTGATAGATAAGAGATTCCTTATGTGTAAAATAATGGGAAATTCCCATTTTCCATTGTTTTATACATCAACCTATGGAATTTGGTTAACTGGAGTCCATCATTAAGGAACAATTCCTACTCCTTGTGCACAAACAGATCAAGTGCTGAGTCTGGAAGGCTGGGAGTGTGCCGCAGGGACACACGGCACCCAAGTATGTAGGGAGTAGCAAAGGAAGGGTTTGAATTGCAGCTACATTACCAGTACTTGAGCGTCACTTGAAGCCTAAGCTTCAAGCCAAAAAGCTGGATTTGCTTACTGGAGAGAGCTGGATACAGAGGATTCTTGCATTGTGACTGTGGGGGATTTACCAGACACTACCATGCCTCCTCATGAGCATGTGTCTGAGCAATCGGCAGGATTTCTGGGATGATACCTGTCTAGGTTGTTATGTGTTCACCAGGAATTTTCAGCTTTGAAATACCTACAGATGTAATCTATATGAACGTAGAGATGTACCCGGCTTTTGCAGTAATGTTTAGGTTAAAAATATAAGTGGTTGATGCTTATGACTTTATATACTGTAAGATGCCTTTCCCCATGGCCTGTTTCCTGTCTCTGTTCAAATTGGCATGAGAGTGGGTTATTCCTGACAGGGAGGCAGTTAAAAGAGAAACAATAATTTGTTTGAGTAGGTTTAAGTCAGTGTCCTTCTGAAAAGGGTAATATTATGTCACACAGATGCTTAGCATCATACAGAGGGACGAGGTTTATATTCAAAAGGCAATCCTTGTAGAAGGTATTTAATTCTTCCTTAAGACCAGGACTGCACCTCCAGCAGCTGCCACAGGTAAATAATGCCATGTCCTAATAATTGATGTAATTGCTTTTTCTCAGACATGGTAATTTAAAAGTACCTATAGCTTTTATAGTACATATTAATTTTAATAGATAAACAATTTAAATATTCCATTTACTGATAAAATACTAAATTCTGATGAAAATACCTCAATTAGTGAAAGTTATAAAAAGCACGTACATGATGTCCATGTAAAGATTATGTGACATGTGGATTAAAGGCACAGGACGGGGGCTAGGATCAGAAAATAAAGCTAAGGTTAAAAATGGAGTAGGGAATGAATAGGGAGCTAGGAGGACTAGCCAGAGCTGATCAGAAATCCAGGCAGAGTATGTCAAAAGTCATCTCAGGCCAAGAGATTGAAGAAAGGGAGCCCTTCATAACCTAGGTCAAACAAGATGATTGTTTGATATAGGTAAGAATCCAAAAGACACAAATATTAAGAAGCATCAGAATAAATTTTAGAAAAATTTAGAAATTAGATTATAGAAATTAGAAATAGATTACTATTTAGAAAAATAGTCAGGAACCAGGAAGTAAAGGGCATCAAAGGGCAGGATTGGAACAAAGAAACTTAAATGACAGTAAGTCACCTTAAACCAGGACTGCGATTTCAATGGGAAAGCTGGGTAGTTTTGTACACCTATAGGAAGTCCATGAATCAAGGAACAAATTATGAAGACTGGCTAAGGCAAAAAATTAACATGAAGGAACTCAGAACCCAAGAAGGAAAGGAACAAGCTTACACAGTGAGGCAAGTGAGCACCAGGCAGAAGAATATAGGCTAGTGACTGCGTTACAGAGACACATAGTGATAATATGGTTTATACTGACCCAAGGGCAGTGGAAACCTAGGATGTCCAGTGTCATATCTTCTCCATAAAAGAATTTACATAGGTCTAGTCTCTCAAAGAGGTTCACCTGAATGATGCACCAAGAAAAGATGGCATTTCCCAAAGTGTGTTCTGTAGGGCACTAGCCTTTTGGAGATGCTCCTTGCTTATAAAGTTTTCTGATTTTATAGTTGGGATTGTGGTAGATACTCTCCCATTTTTTTTTTGTATACATAATGCACAGTCTCATATTAGGCATTCTGACAAAATGTACAGGAAACCAATCTTCTATTTTTATTCTGCATTCCTAGTATGCCCCATACTTAACTGATGGAGCCCATGGTGGCCAACAAGCATCCCAACATTGCCGCTTCTAGAAAGTCTTCAGAGACAGAAGAGCTAGGTCTCAAATCACACGTCTGTCACTGAACCTAGGCAAATCACTAATTTGGGGGGTTTAGTTTCTATACCCCTTATGAAACAGGGGTAATTCCCAATCTGACAGAGTTTAGTAGGCTTAAATGAAAAAACAAATTGGAGTCTCTGCCAAGCATACTTAAATATTAGTTCTTCCCCTTCCTGTCTTTCCTAATGCATTCTCAGACAGCATTTTAAGACCCCAGACACACAGCTCTGGGAGTAGAGATAAGTGCCAAGTAAAGGTCACTCTGATATTCATGCAAATAGATTTCTTTAAACATCACTTCCTTCTTGAGCAGAACCAATCCCTGAATGTGGTATAAAATGATGGTTCTGATACATATATGATTCCATGGCAAAAAAAAAAAAAAAAGAGAGAGATGGAAATATAGCATATTCACATTAAAAATAGAACCACATCACTTGGGTGTCTCAGTCAGTTCAGCAGCTGACTCTTGATTTCAGCTCAGGTCATGATCAGAGGTTAGGGGATTGAGCCCTGTTTTCACACTCAGGAGGGTGTCTGCTTGAGATTCTCTCCTTCTCCCTCTCACTCTGCCAGTCCCCTTTCACTCTATCAAATAAATAAATAAATCTTAAGAAAAAAAAAATAGAACTACACCTGTAAGAAACTGCCTGTAAAATAAGAAAAAAGCCCAATAATCACTAAACCAACTATTTTTTTCTTAGAATTATATGCAAATATTATGCACAGAATTTTGAGTTTTCTTTTAAGGAATAGATACATAGTAATTGTCCCACACAGCTTTGATCCCTTTCACTTTGGACTAATTATGTATCTTTAGGATAAAGTATCTTTAGGAGATACAGGCTCAGACTGAAAAACAATACTCACAGACCATCAATTCTAGTGAGTTAACAAATTTTTACAAACATTATTGGCCTTGTGTGAGCTATCAGCTCTCAAGAAGTTTTACACATTCCTTTGTATGATCTTGTGCCAAGCCAAGATGGCAGCTGCTGGCTGGGTTCGGATTATCTTAATGGGTAGTTCCATACTGAATGAGTGAAGCATTTAGTAGTAATCATGTGCTCATGTCACAATTTTTTCAAATAAACTCGGAATTATTTTAAAAGGCTGAAACTATATATATTCAAATGACAGCCAGCTACTCAGGAGGAATTACTGTGCAAGTTACTGATAACCAGAGAGCTTTGTTTCCTCTCTTTATAATGGTACAGACACTTCCTATAGAAATTCAACATGTGTGATCTAATATATTCTCTACCAACACAACCAGAACCAATATGAATTAAATTATGTGCACTGGTAACTATGTCTTCCTTGAGTTCAGTATTTCTTTCTCCTAGCACACATGCCATCTGTGTCCCATGCCATCTGTGGTATTTTAAAGTGATGTGAACATACGTGAATATAAAATTGTGATACAGAGGGAAATGGTTCTAAAAAGTGAAATCTTACCAAAAAGATTTATATAGAAACCTACACACACCTGAGTTATTTGATTTATTGGTTCTATACACACACACACACACACACACACACACGGGAACACGGGATATGGCAATGTACGATGTAGGAATCAAAATTAAGAGAGTAGTAAATGTTCAAGTAATTTACTTGGAGTAAACTTCTTGAGGGATGTGATTTGTTGTTTTGGTAATAAAGAATCTATAGAATTTATTTTGTGATGAGGAAGGGAAAGTGGATTTTCGAGTTGGCTCCAATCATCATTGGGCAGGTGTTACTGGAACAATATCACCTTCCCATCATTTTATTGCCAACTTACTATGCCATACTGAAACAACAAGGAGTTTTAGAAACACTGAAAATTTTCCAGTCTACTTTGGAAATGTTAATAATATACATAATAACATATTAGAAGATGATACTGCTTATGTTATTCATCTGCTTTTTTCATAAATTGCCGAAAGAAATACTGAAAATCTGGTACCTTTTCCTCCTCTCTCCCCTTACCAGCAGGAAACACATGGAATGAAAAAGTTAGTCCATGTTTTTTGTTATTGACCTGTTAAGTACATGGCACTTTAATTATGTTTATTTACTCTAATTTATAAAAACTGTTGTATTTTGCAAAAGAAATGTTGTACAGGTATATCGCTGACATTTTCTGTTGCAAACATTATGAACATGTTTGGGTTACTCATAACATCTTCAAATGTTTCAACTACTCTAACTAGAAAATGTTGACTTACTTTCTGTACACAGTTTTGCCAAAATACTACCTTCCTTGGATTGCTAAAGGGCATCAAAATTTTGTTCTTTTAATATTTGAAAAAATAATAAAAACTGTATCAATTGAGCATAAAATCACTCTCAGAATGCCTGGGTGGCTCAGTCATTTAAGTGTCCCACTCTTGATCTCAGCGCAGGTTTTAATCTCAGGGTCGTGGGATCTAGCCCTGAGTCAGGCTTTCTGCTGGGCATGGAACCTGTCTGAGATTCTCTCTCCTCCTCCCTCTGCGCCTCCTTCCATGTCTCCCTCTTTAAAAAAAAAAAAAAAGAAAAGAAAAAAGAAAAAAAATCACTCTCATTCCCTGATATTTCTGGTGCTTAATTTGAGTTTGAATTTCTGTGAAGCGAATAAGCAGATCTTAGAAACATAGAATAACAAAGTTTTCAGGGCACCATCTGGAAAAGACAGTGTTTCCCTTACTTCACCACATTCTGACGTTGGATGTACATATATTTATAAACTTTAATCTACTGAGTCATGTGTATATTGGGATTTGCTCTAATTGAGTTCTCATGTGAATGGCCAAAAGATGATTTATATGACCTGTGATAACTTTTGAGATGGTACTTTAAATATATATATACAAGACTTAAAATCTGAGCAATTTAGTACTATACTACAACAAAAATGAAGTAGACTAAAAATGTTATATTACAAAGAAGATATTAAGGATAGGGTGTTTTAATTAAAGAAGTCTATGAAATATGAATGCAAGTCAAAAAAAATTTCCCTAGTTTTTTTTATAAAATATTTTGTTTACTTTTTTATTAGTGATAACATTCAGTCTTATCTTGGGCTAATCACATTTCTTGTTCATTCATTCATTCAATTACACTCTGCTGAATCTGGGAAACAGAAATAAATGATTCTCTCCAATGTGAATAACTAATTACACTGTGTAGGCAGAGATGTGAAAAAAAATTACATCACCAATTAAGTTAAGAGAAAATATGAAGTTACACAGTACAGATGAAGGAAGTCACAACTAAAAAGGGGCCAGAAATGAGAAGACCCAAAACTGTGGTACCTACAAGTATGAACAATGTGTAATGGTTAACCATTCACTGTGAGATCCAATTATGTAATATTGATTTATTAAAAACAGTATATACTGCAAGGCAATTGAAATCTCCATGCTAAGTGGTAAAGCAGTTCATACACAGCAGCCTGATGATTAACAAGGCCACCAGGATTGCTACTACAGCTGTTACATTTGGCCGGTAAAGAGACAATGATTCTGACAGTTTATCACTTACACACAGAAGGCAAAGTCGAGGTCGGTGTGGTGTTTTCTCTCCAGGTCCCTGGTCCAACAGGATGACTGTGAACTGAAGAGGCCATATGAGGATCAGCATGAGCAGGGTCTCTTGCATTGAGAAGCCAACACTGCACTGTAGCCAACCAGTTTTGCCGACTTACATGGAACTCTGCATTTCCAGCCTGAGGTGAGGGGTGAGGCAGCCACTCGCTAGCCTGCTTACCTCCACTGGCTGCAACAGAAATAGCAGGGAGATGTGCCAAGGCTCCAGGAAGACTGTGCTCGAGCCTAGTGCATGTAGCCTAGATCTAGGGAGGCATGCAATGCCTCCTGTTACAACTGTTCCTTTCACCTGAGTTTGGACCCCATTGTTCCTTCATTTCCATAACAGATCATTTAACCTCCCTCAGGTTTGACTAAAAACATGTTTGTTTGTCACTGTAATTTCTATTTATAAAACTGTATATTAAAACTATTAATCTTGGGGCACCTGGGTGGCTAAGTCGGTTAAGTGTCCAACTCTTGATTTTGGCTCAGGTCATGATCATAGGGTCAGGAGATCTAGGCCAAGTTGGGCTCTGCTTCTCTCTCTCTTTCCTTCTTCTGTCCCCCCCCCCGCCCCGCTTGTGCTTTGTCTCCCTAAAATCAATCAATCAATCAATCTTTAAAAAACAAAATAAAACCTGTTAGTCTTAAAATATCCTAACATATTTGATACCAGTATCAAATAAAGGCCAAACTCTATTACACAGACCTTGAGAGTGTGATATTAAAACAATATACATTGTCTATGAATAAAATAAATTTGAGTCACAACCCCGATAACTGGGGTAAGATGCTAGCCCTTAAGAGATACTATAAATAAGAAAATATAAGAATACATTGAGTACATTCTAAACTTGAATCTACAAAAATTCTTTAATATAGAATGGATGAAAGAATCAGACAAAATGATTAGATAAAAGAGGTTGAAAGATCAAATACAATAAATCTATGAAACTCAGAGCACTAAACTGGAAGGAACTTGGAAATGGCCAGGGAATGGTAAAATCGATGTCTTCTACATTCCACTGCATCATTTATGCTTAATTCAATATTAGCCATTTGAACTTGTAGCTCTCTGACCAAGAGATTAGAAAAGAGTCTGAATACACTCAGGGCAGTTCCAAACAGCTGTTCAAACAAATGTAATTTCTATGAATGTTCCTGTTGTTCTTGGGTCTGATCTGTAGTTTAGCAAGAACTCAGGTGGGGATTCCATTTGAAGTGGAATTCAGGAAGACTAAACTTGTGATGGAAAAGCAAATGAACCTGGGAAGCTGTCCCAGTTTGTTGCCACCTGAGATCAGCCTTTTCAGCTTTGCTGGCAAAATACAAACATGGGGCTATGTCTGGTTAGTGACCGATCCAGCTCTGTGGAAGCAGAGTAAAAAAAAAAGCATTTTGGTAGAAAAGCAAAAAAGAGAGAGAGAGCAGGCCACGTGGAGGAGTTGGAATCTTTTCAGGCAATTAACACTCCACCTCCTGCTTTTGAGGACACAAGCTGCAATCCAGCAACAGTCATCAATAATCGTTGAAGATCAGAAGACAGTGACATGGCTCTGATGGTGGAGCATGAAGGAAAGCAGAGGAATTGTGGGAACAGAGGGAAATAAATTTACAAGTGAATATATAGAAGCCAAAATATTCAGGGGACAAGGTGGTGGAGAGGATGCTAGGTTACTTAAGTGAATGCCTCTCTTTAAATGAAATCCTTGAATTAATGTGCCCATTCTTTACTTACCAGCTTATTTTCTTTAAAGATTTATTTACTTATTTTAGAGAGTGGGGAGGGGCAGAAGGAAAAGGAGAAGGAGAGAGAGTGACTCTCAAGTGGACTTTACACTGACCTGGGGTTCAATCTCATACTCTGAGATCACGACCTAAGACGCAACCAAGAGTTGGATGTTGAACTGATGGAGCCACCCAGGTGCCCTATTTCCTTACCAGTTTAAAAAAGAAGTATAAGAATGAATTAGCCCTTAAAGAAAACCTCTTTGACTAAAGTTATGAGTCATGAATGCTTCTGAATTATTGATTCCTGGAACTCAGTTAATTTATGTGCTTATGATTCTTGTCGATGCACCTCGATGCAGCCAGTTCTACATCCCAGTGTGCCAGTTGTCCTCCCCTCTGAGAGAGAACTCACGCTTTAAGTTACATCTTCCAAGCTTTGAAATTATCATCACTATTTAGAAACACTGAATGGGGCAAGTCCTCATCTTTGCTGTGCTCCAGAATCAAAATCAGCCAGCAATTTCAGCCAGCAGGAATTCAATGAGCAATTTCTAAGGTTAGGTTGTTAACTTTAAAGTTAGTTTGCAAACTGTGAGCTTGGTTTCCAGTCATTGTCCTTGTGGTTAGTATACGTTGAGATCTGCACCAACTCTGGTGAGTCAAAAGGACACATATGTGTTTATAATAGGTCACTTCCGTACAGACTGACTGCTGAATTCATTGGGGACCATAGAAATGTCTGTGATAGCATCTCATTATGTCTTGTAGTATTCAACATAACACACTAAATATTCTTAAAGATTTAAGAATAGGGGCGCCTGAGTAGCTCTGTGGGTTAAGCCTCTGCCTTCAGCTCAGGTCATGGTCTCAGCATCCTGGGATCGAGACCCACGTCTCTGCTGAGCAGAGAACCTGCTTCCCCACCGCCCCTCCGCCTGCCTCTCTGCCTATTTGTGATCTCTCTCTCTCTCTCAAATAAATAAAATCTTAAAAAAAAAAAAAGAATGAAGAAAGATAAGAGCCAGTGAAACAAATACATATTTGTTGAGCACTAACTATGTGATAGCTACTTTGCTGGCCACAAAATAATGAAATAGAAGAATAGAATGAATTCAGGTATATGTGTAAGGGTTTACATTATAATGGTAGATGTCCACACACTGGCAGTCATGTATCCTTGAATCTAATATTCCTTGAATATATTAGAAAAGTGATAGTACTGACCTCACAATGTTGTTGTGAGGATCAGATGGAACAATAGTCTACCTAGTGTAAACACTAGCATGTTCTGCAAATATGAAGAACTCTTGCAATGCTGTAGAGGTGAGCTGTAGTCCACTAAGAAGAAAGATTTATCTAATTTTTGAGGACATGAGAATTGATTCTTGATAGAGCAAAAACTTTGCAGTAATTACAATATTACCAGATCATTAGATGTATATAATGCAAAAGCAAAATAAAAGTTAGAATAGTTCATTATAAAATGCATTTGCATTTTAACATGCCCAATACATATTCCCTACACCAAGCACATATTTGTTAGGTACGAATGTTGTAGGATTTTCCTGGAAGAATCAAGAGAAAAATAATACATGGTCTTGGCTTTTACCTTAAGGACATACATTTTATATGGGAGAAAAATGATAGAGATGTGAGAAGAATCAAAAAAATTCAATAGTGTTAAGGAGATAACCAGCAACTCTACCTTGATGAGTTTTATAAGTGTAAAGTAGGGAGCAGTCCTGTAGACTAGAGCAGGCAAGGAAGGGCTTCATGCTCAAAATGGGACTGAGTCAAAAACACTCAGCTAGAAAGAATAGATTCAGTGGAGTATTTCCAAAGTTGGTAAATAGGAAGAGGGACACTCATAAGACATTTGGTTTCGAAGAGATGGGCCTGGATTTTTGCAGTGATGGCAAACCCAAGTCAAAGTCTCTTAGTGGGATTTTCTAAGTTCAGTGAAATAAAATCCACATCGATCCAACTGGCTTCAACTCAGATATGGTGCCTGAAGAGGCTAGAGAAGGTAGTGGTTAAAGTGGGCCACCTTCTCAGATCCAAACCCTGGCTCTGCGTCTCGACAACTGTGTGTTCTTCGGCACCCCTAGAAAATGTACCTCAGTTTCCTTGACTGTAAAATGAGAATATGATTGTTGCAACAACAAAATGATGTATTTTACACGTGTGTAGTGCTCAGAACAATGCCTGCCGCATTGTAAATGCTTCACAAGTGTTAATCTTGTATTAGGACTCTGTCTATAGATTTCTGTTACCTCTCAGGAACAATGGGGTGTCTAAAACCTTCCAGTTAAAGACGAGTAGAAAGAGCATGCCTTCTTCCAGGTCCTTTAAGGATTGTTACCCTTAAACTATCACAATGGCCAGAAGATACCTGAACGCTTTGTACGAGAATATCCTTGGAATAGGTGAGAAAATACCATGTAAAGGAGGGGAGGGGAAGTCCAAAAAAGCAAAATAGGGAGGATGACTAACCATGAGGTAGAAAAGCAATAGATTGCTTTTCCAAATGCTAAAGGAAATAATGAAATTAATTAGGTAAATTAAAAAGGAAGGTTGGAAACAGGTGATGGAAGGATATGACTTTTTAGCATTGGAGAGAATGGGGGAGCAAAATGAGGAAACATGAGAGACAGAAAATCTAACCACAACTGCCAGTCACCAGAAAGATAGTCATTGGGATCCATTTGGAACTCTTCTCACCATCTGTTTCTTTCCATGGTGACTAAGAAAAGCCTTTATTTTTCTTCAAATGCCCTAGATCTTACAATATTAACAGTTTCCCTCTTTTAATAATTACGTATATAGAAACATAAAATGTACCTGTTTTTATAGAGAGGCTTCACTGCACTTAAATGAAGCTGAGGGTTTTTGTGTGTGTGTGTGTGTTTTAATACTATGAAGATTTAGATCTGGCAAAACTCCATCAGTGTCTGTAAGAGTAATTTAAAGACTGGAAATTATTGCTTTGCCTTTTTTTAAATTATAATACAGGGTGAATGCATTTACCAGACTGAACAGATGATGTAGACTTTAAGGAAACCATTACCAAGACTGTAATTTAAAGTAACAGGTGGAACACTTTATAGCTGATAGGAACTGCTGGCTAATTCTAGTTCAAATTGATTACAAAACCTCACACAACCCACATTTCTCATTTTACTCAGCTGCAAATTTCTGTGGCATTTAATAAATGTAACATAAAATAATGTAATTTTTTGCTTTGGTTTCAAATTCTGTTTCATGATACATTATATATGGAAAGTTTATTCATTTGTATATTCACTCAACAAACATTTTGTGAATTCCTTCCAGACCACCTGTTTTTGAGTTGTTTTTCATGAACCTGTTTAATCCTCTCCATCACTGTGCAGTAGGTAGGCCAACCCCCCACTTTCTCAGATATCTATTATCTGTATCTATAGATACACATATACACACCTATGTTGACAAATCATGTTTAGAAATATTAAATGATTTACTCATGTCAAATAACTTGGAAGCAGTAAAATATAAAGTGTCATTCTTAAAAGTTAGAGTAAGAATAATCCTGTGCTTTTTTTTAGCACAACTTAGCAAGAAGGATTGTTCTGGTTGAGGGACAAGGAGGGTTCAAGTCTGGGCCACTCCATTCTAAGTATCTATATCTGAGGGACTCAGATTCAAATTCTGTCCCTGCCACTCATGACTTGCACAATTTAGATGAAGTCCTTTCACTTCTCTGGGCTTCCATTTAAAATTGGGGAAACAGTGACACGCATCTAAGGGATTTGTGAGTAAGCAAACTGAGGTTGTAAGTTGCATCCGCCTTGTGCCAGACTCTTAGAAAGGGCACAATAAATGTTAGCCATTGATATTAATCACCCAAAGGAAACTGAAATCCCTTCTGCAGTGCTCATTTCAAAGTCTCATTCTGCCTAAAACAAAACACCTTCGCCAGAAGATAATTCACTGGGTCCCAAGGCGGTCTATCTCATCCTTGGACAGCTTTCTTGGGTCGTTGGAAAATTATTTCTTTTCTTTTCTTTTTTTTTTTTTTTAAGGTTTTTATTTATTTATTTGACAGAAAGACATGGTGGGAGAGAAAACACAGCAGGTCACGTGGGACGGGGAGAACATCCCCCGCACACCCCACACCCCCACACCCCCCCTCCCCTGGTGAGCAGGAAGCCTGATGATGCAGGGCTCAATCCCAGGACCCTGGGATCATGACCGAGCCGAAGGCAGCCACTTAACGACTGAGCCACCCCAGCGTCCCTAGGAAATTATTTCTTAAGATGAATGAAATCCTTCTTCCTGTAACTTCTTCACATTGGTCCCTGTTTTACCCCGAGGGCTTTACCATACATTTCTCATCCCTCTTTCATTTGACAGCTTCTCAGATATGTAAGGACAACATCAGAGTTTCCTACTGAATTTGATTTGTTCTCCAAAAAGCAGCCAAAGAGGGCCTGGGGTGTTAAGTTGATTAATCTTTTGTTATTGTTTATTTTGATTTGTTTCCTTTCCAAATCAGATTTAAAGGACAAGAAAAGCTATGAATACGCACACATGCACACACAGCACAAACACTCAGTTTTAGCTTCAGCTTCAGTGTTCTGCTAAAATCTACTGTAGTCTTGGTTCTATCCTTAGCCTTTGGAAGGTGAAGTTAGCAGATACCTGTTTCAATGTAATTCCCAGAATTTTAAAATTCATGTGTAATCAACCTGAGACTTTGTAGGATACCTTCAGTGATAAAACAAGGCCTACCATTCAACTCTCTGGTATACCTAACTCTGAACAGTCACCTTTAGATATAGGTGAGCATTCTAGATGTAACTTAGATTATTAGTCCTCTCTGTCTCTAGAGATTGAAAATTGTATCAATGATGTGAAGTAGAAATGTTTATTTTTTATTGTACAAATAAAACTATGATTATAAAAGCTGTTAATTTTATGCACAAAATATTAATGAAAGCCTTTTAAATAGTTAAGTAAATAGGGAAACATACTGGCAACTAATGTAAATGTTTACATTAAATAAGAGACTCTGCTATAGCAGTGCTATTCATACTTCAATCTGCTTGCAGATCAGCCAGGGATCTTGTAAACATTTAGATTCTGATTCACTTGGGTAGGCCCTAACATTCTGTTACTTCTAGAAAGTTTCCACATGAAGCCTGTCTTGAAGAATACTAAATCCTACTTGTGATAATTACTGCTTATAACAATAAATACAAATGTGTTATAGAAAAACCAAGTGAGATATCATAATTCCAAGAGAAGTATTTTAACATTAGAGCCAATAAAATAACTTTTAATTACTGTTTTAGAATTTTAGGTATGTAATTTCTTTCAGGTCACAGAAGACACTTTCCAGGAAAAGTGCCAATCTGTTAATTTTTTTAAACAAAGAAATGGATGCTTTTGTGTTATAATGTAAAACTTTAAAATTTTTGCCAGTGGACTTTTAGAAATAAATCTCAATAATTTTTTTTCATAAAATTACAGATTTTTTTTTCCTAATGCCCAGGTGTTAAATTTCAGCGGTGATGTTGGCTCAAACTTCTGCATGGCAGGCAGAATAATGGCTCCCCAAAGAAGTCCATGTCTTAATCACAGGGATCTGTAAATATGTTATATTATATAGCAAAATGGAATTGAGGTTACTGGTAGAACTAGGGTTGCTAACAGCTGATTGTAAAATAAAGAGATTGTCCTGGATTATCTGGATAAGCACAATGCAATCACAGGGTCCTTTAATGGAGAAGAGGGAGGCAGAAGAGTGAGAGGGATGGGGTCTAGGCAAAACTCCAACTGTCTGTTGATGGCTTTGGAGATAGAGGAAAGGGCCTTATATGAAGTAATATGGACAGGTGGAGAAGTTGGAAAGAGTGAAAAAGCAGGTTCTTCCCTCAAGCTTCTAAAGACTTGCAGATACCTCAATTTTGACGAGCAAGACCTATTTCACAGTTCTGAATCCCAGAAGGAAAGAAAATAAATTTGGGTTGTTTTAGCCATTAAGTTGGTGGGCATTGGTTATAGGAGCCATAGGTTACTGATACACTTGTCTTTGCTGCAGAAGTATTTTAATACTTGGCCATGCAGTGCACATCCAAATCATGAACCTCTGACATAAGTCCATATCTGTATTCATATCCTCAGCTATATATTATCTGTGAAAGACACCATTTAATATTAAAAAACCTGAGAAATGATGAATGACATACCCCTTTCAATATATATGGCAAGGAAGTTTTCCTCATAATTGATTATGTGGTTTTATCAGCTATGGGCCAGGTCGGAATTGGCTTTCTCTGAAACTGAGGTATAAATGTCCTTGATTTTACACACAAGTGCTACTATCATATATAAAGTGAGAATAACATGGTGTCTCCTCCTAAAGCCTTTATTACTTTTATATTTTCAAGTGGATAGGTTCTGAAGAAAATGAACATAGGAGTTAAGGGGGAAATCGAGAAAACACTGATAGTTTATAGGGTCTCCTCAGAAACCTCTTTCTCCTCTAGGATCAAACTTTCACACTCCTCAAGTTTTAGGATTATGTGGTGGAAATGTTTGAGAAGCTTGTTGCTTTTGAAGGAGTTGAGAGCATATCTTCCCAAATATGCCATTTTGGTATATTGGTTATTTTGAACCAAAGGTGCTTGAGAAAGTACAGTAGGTACAGCCAGGGTGCTCTGACTTTTCCTGAAAGCCAGAGATAGAATTCTGATGTTCAAGGCACCCTTCTGTATTGGGAGGAATGAAGACACTTCTCTTCAAGCATAAGATGTTGGGGCTGTGAGAATTTTATATGAACAGACCTTGTTCATGTATTATATTTTCTTTTACCTTCCCCACAGAGTTAGGCACAGTTCCACAATTGCCTTACTTTGTTCAACCTAATATAAAAACAAGTAGGTGTTGTCATTTCTTTAGGTCATTATTTCCTCAGGGAGGCTCCCAAGTCATGTAAAACTTAAAATAAATTTGGGTGCTTTTCTCTCACTAATCTGTCAGTTTAATTTTCATGCTCTGTTATGGCTCCTAAGAGGGTTGAGGAAAACTTTTTTCCTATTCTACACTTAGGTGAGAGGCTCAGCATTCGTTAAACTAATTCAACTTTATCAAGTTCTTAAAATGTCTGTGTTCATC
Organism: Mustela putorius furo; assembly: GCF_011764305.1. Lineage (NCBI taxonomy): Eukaryota > Metazoa > Chordata > Mammalia > Carnivora > Mustelidae > Mustela > Mustela putorius. The sequence goes on from NW_025421341.1 coordinate 28,478,552, forward strand.
AATTGATGCATAAACGTATCATTAGAAAATAATGCTCAAGAGTCTTGTGGTGGGTCTGCTCCCTTCATCAGGAACCGCGTGAGTAGCCCTCAGATTTTCAGAAACACTAGTCAATAAGAGAATGAACATATTTATTTACCAGAAGGGTTGGCCTCCTAGAATCCAAGCATACAGAAACAACCACTTTAATTACTTTGTTGGTGGAGTTTTCAGATGAAAGACATTTACCATACATTACATTTTCATGAGTGTCTACCGCTTAATTAGCAATGGGCTTACCCAGCTCCCTTAAATAAACAAGCCAACCAACAAAAAATAGCTTGAGACCAAGCAGACATGGCTCAGTGAATTGAGTCACTCCCGCCCAGACTTGCTTTATGAGATCACATCTCCTGATGAACCATTTGTCACTGAGAGTTTCTCGTATTGGCTCCAGTTCATAGCCCACGATCTGATACTTGTTGGAATTTCATCCTGGCATCTTCTACTCAGAGACTGAGAACATAATTTTGGCTTGATTTTCTGTGTCTGCCCCTGCCTGCCATTCTCTCCGTCCTTATTGATTCTGTACGTATTTATCAAGACACTGGTGTGTGCATGGCACGGGTCCAACACTGGTCCAGAGTGAATGCTTATACATTCTTTGCTTTTCTTGTACCAATCACTGTCATGTGCCTCGTGTTGGTCTCTACTCAGCTCTCAAATTAATGTAGAACAGTATTTTACTATATAGATTTAATGTCAATTGTTAACATTCTTTTAAAGAGGATCTTAGGTTTGTTGCTAAAGATATGCTAATGTTTATTAGTAGAGAAGAGCCCATCAGTCTTTCGATAACCACTCCTTTATTGATAAAAGAAAAATAAATCACTTTGAATTAATCCCACTTTCATTCTTATGGTGGTTATTTTTGAAAAATCAAATAGAGAAACATAAACTCAAACACTGTACTACAGAAACTGCTGAAGCATCTACTATTAGGAAAATAAGAAAAACTGAATGTTATTAAACCTAAACCAAGGAACAGAACAACAGCATAAACCCTGAGTCCAAAGAATAACGGATTTTTGTCAACTTCCACCAAGCTGAATATATTTAGCTAATAATAATTATGATTGAACAGATGACTCAATTAAGCCATATGCCATTTATTGGTCTCAAGAGTGTATTTGTGAATACACAGAGATAAATGGGATTCATTTATTATGTTAACCAAGACCAAAGGTCATGTGGCAGACAGGTAGGAAAAAGGATAGTGCCTAATGAAACATTTGCTTTTCTCTACCAAACATCATGAGAGGAAAACAACAGTCTTAATGCCCAAATGAGTCTACAAGGACATCAGTATCCACATATGATGTTTTCTAGAACAAGTGTTTGATCAGGCAGAAATAATGTGGAATCATTTCTAAGGTGTTCTTCTGGCAAGTAATTCTTTGAGCTTTAGTTCTCCCTCCTTTTTCTTTAGTTACCTGATTAAATGTTACAACTGAGCTAATTTCCGCTGGTGCTTAAGAAAAAAAAATAATATTCAGAGCACAAAGGAGATTCACTTAAGGGATCATTAAAGAAAATGTACATAGTTAAGGCATTCTTTGTAGCTTTGTTAAAGATTTCAAAATATAACTCGGAATCTATAGGTAAGATCTGGTTGCAAGTTTTTTGGTCAAATGAATGTCGGTATAGCCTTAGTCTTTTCATTTAGAAAGGAAGAGCATTTTAAATTTTTTTCTTCTAATAGAATATAACAAAGGCTTAGATTTATCTGAATGCCAGACAAAGTAATGCTGCTTTGTACTGAGGAAACATGTCACTGAACTTTGATTCACACTAAAGAAGAAATTTCCACAGGAGCCTCTGCTTCTTTTCTCTATTTTTCACACACCTCTGTCAAAGCTCTGGTAAGAAGGTGCTCAGTTAAATGTTTTGACTCAGTATGTCCCACCTTTAGCAACTGCAAATTTCAACTTACAAATTCTATGTCTACTGGAAATATAAATATTTCTTTCTTACCAATTAGTCAAGAAGTTACAATCACATTCTAAACTAATTCTTTTTTTTTTTTTTAAAGATTTTATTTATTTATTTGACAGAGAGAAATCACAAGTAGGCAGAGAGGCAGGCAGAGAGAGAGAGAGGAGGAAGCAGGCTCCCCGCTGAGCAGAGAGCCCGATGCGGGACTCGATCCGAGGACCCTGAGATCATGACCTGAGCCGAAGGCAGCGGCTTAACCACTGAGCCACCCAGGCGCCCCAACATTCTAAACTAATTCTTGAGAATGTCTCTGCAGAACCCTATAGAGAACATGAAACATTATCTTTTTCTTAGATACAAATAACACACTTCACTTTAATACCATTATTCCTGTTTTCATTGGCCATCTCTGCTTCCAGTTTTGTAACCTCATATTTAGTCTCTTTCTAGTTTCTTTGTAGCCTTTTAGAAACTGAAAGATCCATCTTCACTCATATTTTCAAGGAGGAGAACCAGAGAAGAGTGACATTTGTTACTAATTGCTGTAGTGTATCATTCCTCTTAAAAGGAAAGATTCATCTAATATAGCTGAACGATTTAACTTGTTGATAGAAATGATTTTAAATTATGTGTATTTTTTAATATTTCTTTTTTATTTACATTTTACACTGTGCTATTGTTAATTGTATATGTTTCCTTCCTCACCAGAATTTGGGTACAATATAGTGTTGAGATTAAGATGTGGGTTAAGGTAGAGTTAGAATGTCCTGTTCATCATGTATCCCATGATGACTAATGTAGCACCCATCCCCCATACCAGATGCTCACATAGTACTATTTTTTAGGCACACTGAATATCAGTTGAGCTAAAGTAAGTGCCTCCTTCTACAAGTGGATGAACTGTGTCTGCAGACTCACACAAACTGCAATTTAACTATTTTAAAACACTGAAATTTAAATTGAATAACTAAGCATATATACACGTGAAAGTGAAAAACACATGCCTTAATTAAGTTTGGATCAGAGTAAATTCATGTTGGTACTTTGATGTCCTGGAAACTCAATCTGAGGAGTGTGGTTGCATTTAAAGAGTATTAGCAATTGAGGTGGATGAAAAGATTCAAGAAGGCATTGTCCTCCTCATTCTTCCTTAGGTGAGGAAGAATGAATGCTGATCAATCAATTAATGAATCAATCAATTAACAATATGTTTTGTATAGGCATTATTTAGCACTCATTATATTAGCTTTTAAGAGATTCCAAGAGGATTACCAACCTCCCTTACAGATAATCTATAATTAATAAGGTAGCAATGTCTTATTAATTAAATATTAGCTATGTTTTAGATGACAGTTTCTGCTAATATCGTTAGTGGTGGATAATTTTCATTGATGATTTACTTTGACAACATCATGATAAAAAAACAAAAACAAAACAAAACAAAAAAACTCCTTAGAATCTACTGACCTTAAAAAATCTTTCTGACTTCATTCCATTAAAAGATTTAGTAAGTTATATAGTGAACCCACATTTGGTTATATATTTGTGGTTCCATGATGGGAGTTGGGTGATAATTCTCTGATCTTGATAGTTCTCTTCACGAGGAGGGAGATTTCTGAGTCTAACATTTCTAGGCTCTCTCTGAACATAAGAGAGGTGGGGCTACACTCTGATACATCCATTGGGAAGGAATAGTCTGGGCTCATTTCAGCCCTTCCTCTTTTTTTTTCTAGTAGAGAAGGTGGGCTTTGCTAGATCTTCACTGTGGAATTTAAAATTGGCATTTGAAAGACCAAGGGTGAGCATGTTGCTCAATGAATTCATTGTACGTAGCGATAAGTGACCAAAACCCTTCCCAGTGATTTAAGGAGAAATGAGCTACCTTATCCACAGAGTGGATCCAGTTTCTCTTCAAAGAAAACATGAGTAATCATTTGCACACTGGCATGGTGGGAGCTGTTCGTATACTCTACCAAAGTCATTTCTCCCCATGTAAATACTTCTTAAAGCTGATGATGAATTCTTCTAAATAAATGCCAACTACACCTGATCCATGTGTTCTATGTGAGGGAGTGTCTCACTAGGTAATCTTAGATTCTGGCCCAGAGAAGTCTGCCTCACTCTTTCAGGGACTTGAGAACATGTCAAGGTTTCTTCCCATACACAGTAGCACTGAAATTCTCACCCAGGCTGTTGTGCACAATCCTCCATCTATCTTTTCTCATTGTCCTTGTAAAGTGGTGTTTGAACACTTAGTTGAAAATTTACACAAGCTTTATAAAAAAAGAATTAACTACAGGATATGCTAGGAATGGATCAGTAGAGAAAAAAAAAAAAATCTATTCCTGTAATAAACTTTGGGCACTAGAGGCTGAGTGAATTTGAAAGAGAAATTAATCTCTTTCTGTGCTTGTGGAGATTCAGGGCTTGCAACTTCCACCTTTCATTTTCCTCATGGTGTCCTAGAAGTCTCTGTCCTGCTTTTTGCTTTATATTTTCTACCATGTTTTTATTCTGAGAGGCAGAATAGGACAGGAAGGGGATCTATTTAAGACACTTGTAAAATTCCATTACTCTACGTGGTTTGGACATGGGAGAAGGTTCATTGACAAAAACAACCAAAGCATCATGCTTTCTGTTGATAGCTAACAGTGAGTAGATCTGCTAGTGAAAATTGACAAGGTTCTGAATTATTGATGCTAATAGCCATTATTACAGACTTAAAAGAAAATTCAAGCTAGTGTCACTGTTAACTTAGGAAAGACAATAATTTATGTACCTTTGTTGTATGATTTATTTGAGTCAAAACATGTATCTTCTGGCACAGATTGCAGTATAATTAAATGTGGGTGTCTCAACATCAACACTAATTAGTTAGAAATGTAAATTTCCAAAACGCTTGATCCTAATTAGAAAGTGATTTCCCCCCTGAAGTCTACATGTGCGTCCTATAAAAATATAATATCTGATTAAATATACTCAAACATATAAATGTATATTGTGTGTATATATGCTGCACATTTGCATAGGTTTAGTTAACGAATATGGAGGTTTAATTAATTAGATTTGTTCATCTACACATATTTCTCCAGAGATTTCTAAATCAATGTACATGGCAGTGATTGTTACCAAACTTGAATTTAGAAAGTCTGAAGTCATAAAAACTACTACAATTTGGATTTAAAGAATGAAACAAAGGATACTTTTCCCTCCTTTCCCTCTGTGCCCTCTCCATTGCCCTCATCATCATTTCAGCAAGACCCAACTTCACCTTTTTTTGGTGTGTCTTGATAAGTTATGCCTCTTTTCCTGACCAAATGCATCCACCCAGACTAGAAGACTCCAGTTTCCAATTCTTCCATCCCGATGAATGGCTTTCTAACTTTGATGATATTATATTTGGGTCAGAGGAGAAACATGTCTGCTATTCATCTTCTTGATCTTATTAGATCATATATTTCCAGGCCAGCTCCAAAGAAATGTGATTCTCCCTAAACTACACTGAAATCCCTGGCTTTGTAAATGTGGACGACGAAACAGAATGTAAGATATTAGAAGCAATTTTAGTAATTCTGAGTTCTAGTCAGATCAGAAGATTAGAATAGGCTCTAAATACTAAAGTGACCCATTTCATGTTCCAGTGGCATATGTATGTACATGCCAAGAGCTATTTATTTGTTTATTTAAGATTTTTTTTTTAAGTAATCTCTACACCCAATGTAGGACTTGAACTTACGACCCTGAGATCAAGAGTCACATATTCCACCAACTGAGCCAGCCAGGCACCCCCAAGAACACTCTAAAATGTTGATTCAGATTGTTTATCCATTCAGTTTTAGTGATTCATATTTTTTTAAGTGGTCCTGATCCACTGATAGTATAGATTAATGACTTTTATAGCAGGAGATTCAGACTCAAATAACCTCCTGGGACCAGATGTATAATCTACATAATGAAAGAGTCCAGGTAAATGAGTAGATAAGAGACTGGGGATCTAGAAATTTGCCTCTGTCTTACTTGTGTGTGAGAGAGATCATTCAGCACTCTAAATCCAGATAAACATTGTTAAGGGCAAACTTAAGCCTGTACCTCACCAACTTTGGACGTGATTTTGGCTACTGGTGCCGGGCTCTGGGATAAAGACAGGCCCAGTTCCATCTCTGGCATTTGGAATGATTTGCAGCAAATTATTGAATGGCAAACAAATTTACAGAAATAATCTTGTCAAACCAAATAGGTCATCAGTCAATCAATCATCCTTTTTAAAAATGTATTTTTAACTTCGATAGATCTTTGACTAGCATGTTATTTGCAAATAATTTGGCCCATTATTCAGTGTTCTTCTTACACTTCAAAAACGTGTTGTCTGTCTTAATTTGTAATAGTGAACACATCAATGTGGGGAACCTGCCCCCAGTGTACTCTAGAGTCACTGACAAGTGATTAAACCAAAGCTTAATTATGGCATTTGGACAAATCGTTTTCAGTCAAATCACTGGTTACTTCCTATATCACCTTGTCCTCTCCTTTGCTCCCACCCAGAAAACCCCTCTTCTGGTCTTTCCCAGGAGACTCAGAAAACATTCAGGTGTTAGAGTGGCAGGCAGATGCAGGGTAAGCACAACAGTTTACGTGGCTGTGGATTATAAGCAGTGCACATTTCAAGAAGCCTGGAGGACCCTGCTAATGGGGAGGGACCGCCAGAAAGGCCATCCTGGTGACTCTTCAGATTATAGAGAAGCTTGAGTCCTCAGAGAAGTTGTCCTAATACAGCAAAGACCTGTCAATAACCTTCCATGCTAGATCAGATAGGAGGGACTGGGGGTTGAGGAGGGAGGAACCTGGCTTCTTAGGATGCATGGAACCCTGCACAGGGGGACTTCAAGGGGAAACTTGTCCTATCAGCTGTTGGAAGTGCATCAGGAGCAAGGAAACCCTCATTCAGCAACTGCCAGAGGCAAGGGTGTAAAACCCACATTCAGGACAATTCTGACAGCCCTTTGAGCTCTGGAGGAGCCAATGGGAGGCCAGGCTGTTTCAGGACCACATCTCAGCTGGACCACCCCTTCTCCCCATTTTAGCTCTTCCCCCTCCACTTCTCTTCCCCTAGTGTTGGCCTGAAGGGTACTGCCTGGGAAATCCTGTGCTCCATCCTGCAACATTTCAAAATCGGCTTCATGACCTAATCCTCCATCATCATGATGTAGGAAAGATGTTAAGGTTTGAAGCCGACAGCTAAGAAAGAATTCTTGAGATGACTTTGGTGCCAAAAGGTGGTTTTATTAAAGCACAGGGACAAGAATTGTGGGCAGAAAGAGCTGCACCAGGGCCATTATATACTTTCCAATTGGGATGGGGTTAGGGATAGGGTAAGTCTCAAGAGAATTTTGGAAAAGGTTTTCTAGGACCTTGAGGGGGCTAGCTATTATTGGGAAAGGTCATTTATTACTGTCTAATAAAACTGAGTCATAAGACCCTTCAGGTGTATGTAGGTGGGTCCTATGCTTGGGGAATAATTGCCAACATGTATCTTGGTGGGGAGAGATAAAGGAAGTTTCTAAAGGAAACTTTTATGTTTTTATATGTTGAAGTAGACTTACAGAATCCTGGGGGTTGAGCTAATATTGTCTTCTGGCCTTAGCAAAGCACCAACATTGAGGCATTTGAATCCCTAGAAGAATGTCACTCTGCCTGTTTCAAGAATTTGTCGCTGGACTGTGGGTGATAAGGACATTTAATAATTTTTCTTCTGCCTTTGTTCCTACATCAATGACACTGGGGAAGAAAAGAGAGGCAGACCTGTAGAGAAGATGCAGAAAAGTTGGTAGATATCAGAAGTTTCAGAAGACATCAGAAGAACACAAAACAAACAAACAAAAAAGACCTTGAGAAGCCAGGAAAATGGCATAGATATGGATGCGTTCTGCTTCTAACCTAATAAGGAGGGACACTGTTTGCACTCAACTGGAGAGCACTCACACCCTGAAGGGGCAGCACCAAATTCATCTCTAGCCTATTTCTGCATCAGGACTGTTGATCCCATTGATGCCAGGTCTTTTGGAATCAGAAAAAGCCAAAATCTTATTAATGTAGTATTTTCTAGATCTTATAAATGTACCGGCTATGAGAGAGCCATCAATTTTAGTCTTCCTTTTTTGTGTTTCTCCAACTCATTGGTTTTTGGGGGATGGTAAGAGCATGGCAGTGAGGCACAGATGTGCCCTTTTCTTGCAAAGGGCGAGAGACAATCACTGATTGAGTGTGTACAAGGAGCAGTAGAGTCTGATTTGCCCGTAATGCATACTTATTTTTCTCTTTGCTGCTAGCTTTTTGAAATGCTCTAGCTCATTTTGGGATAGCATTTGTGCAGCAAACTCGGCATGAGATGAGCTATTTAGAGAATTTTAATCCGATTACTGGCAAAAGTTATGAGTATTTCCATATCAGCCTTGGATGGGGTACGGACTTGGGAATCCAATATGCAGAAGGCAATGAAATATACCATTTTAAGTACATAAAAGAGCTGTTTTAAGGGAAATGGTGAATTCACTTAGTTTTCCCCATAAAATTAAGAGCAAAGAGATGAGAACTGGGGATTGGATTTTCTTCAATAGTGGGAGAAAAGGAGTCTCCTTTGCCTGAACTATCTAAAAGTAGGTTTCTACATATGCATGAACCTGGCTCTGGTGAAGATAGGCCCATTTGCATGCTCTGTCCTCCTCTGGGCACCTAGCTATTACCTCTGGGTCAGACTCCTGAATAAATTTATACTGCTGGGGTTTTCCTATACCAACACCCATGCTAAAACTACTTGCCCTGACCTTGAGGGCTTTGTTGAAAAGCACACCTGACATCTTGGATGGACTACTTCTTCAATCACACTCTCTGCTTACTCTTCTTTTTCACACTCAATAACTTCTGCCCGTTGTGGGGGTTCTTATGAAATGCACAGCTCTCCAACCATTCAGAAATCCTTAAGCAAGAAAATAACTGCACTCTTAAGAAGCAATCAGCAGGCTTATTAAGGTTCACCTACAATGGAAGGCACCATGTAGTTTGTTAATTTACATTGCAAATATGGGCCTGGTGGTGTTTACCAGCCACTTTAAGGGCAAGAGCTTTGATAACATGGGGAGGAGCCTGCCCTCTTTATGTGTTATCACACACCACTGAACTGACCAAAAATAACACATGCACAATGTTTTCTGAATATACCATTTCTTCACAACATTTTTCTTTCAAACATTTGAAAAAGCTTCACGCCCTCTTGACAAACCAAGTTTTCCATTTCATCATCTGTGACTTAGGGAATTTTGTACCCTCTCTTATAATTTGCTTATTTTCTGTGAGTGTCCTGGTTACCTGTAAGATTGTGCAGACATCTTTCACGGTTAAGAAAATGAGCATTTGGACCTACTTTGGGGATAAAGGGACTACTTAAGTACAAACATTAATACAAAGAGGGAAAATTATTTTAATTCTCGATTTCAAGTATTCTTTGTCATATTTAAGACCCCAGGTGTGAGCCTTGCTCTGCTCCCCGTTGTGAAACTGATTAGGAGTTATGAAAAGTTAATAGGCAAGGCTGCAGGAGTTGTTCTTATGATTTTCCACCTTAAAATACTGTTTTTCAGTAAACTGGGTAGGTATCTAAACAGACAAGTATCCTTTTTCTGATAAAACACACAAATTTTTCTGATAAAACACACAAACACCAAAACACCCACATTTTCTGATAAAACACACAAAACACACTCTCTCTCTGGAGAGAAAGACATAATACCAAAAAATCAAAACTCCGAGTCTGGAAAGATATGCCCAGTTGACATCTAAAAGATTCTAATCAGCTAGCTATCTGGAGCCTTTTATAATACTGGGAGAGGTTGTATTTGGTCTAAATAAAACCTCATTCACCAATCTATTTGTCTATGTTTTCACCTTAGCTGTTTCTTTTTCTGCCTGAAACAGACTTCAGCTTTTTCCTTAAAGCCTCTGAATAGACTACTGATGTCTTACTGCCTTTCAACCAGATTTCTCTAGAACAATCAATTAGCAAAGCCTTTATCAGATTATCAGCCACGGGGGAATCCCAGACTGAACTCTTGTGCCTCTGAGATACAAAACAGATAAAATAATGTCCTTCAGATTTTAGAAAAACAGTTAATTTAAATAAAGCAAGTAACACAGTACCATTGCATTAAAAAAACAAACAACAAAAACAAAAACTTAATTATATGGTATAAATTCATTCACTTGTTGAATATAAGCATTCATTCAACAAATACTCACTGAGTTCTTACTCTGTACCAGTTTCTGTTCCAGGTTACTGGGATAGAGATGAGCCAAGCCCTCACAGTTAATGCCTACAGTGAATCATTCAGTCTGTTAAAATTTAGAGAAGTATGAGCTAAAGAAATGAGAAAAATCTTGTGGAGTTGGGGCATGTGTCAAGCATTGAGAGATGAATATTTTGTTACAGGTTGAATTGTGTCCCTCCAAAAGATATGTTGAAGTCCTAGTCCCCTGATACCTATGAATGTGACCTTTGAAAATAAGGTCTTTGCAGATATAATCAAGTTAAGATGAGGTCATACCAAATTAGGGTGAACACTGAATCCAATATGACTCGTGTCCCTGTCAGAAGAGAAGAAATACAGAAATAAGATCATTTAAACCACAGGTTCAACTCAAGTGGACAAAATGTTGGCATTCAGATGAAGGTTGCAATGGAATGATAAATGAAGAAACTCAGACCAGGACAACAGAAAATCCCTGAGAAAAAGGAAGTAGGATAAAAGGACTTAGGAACTTAACAAGAATACATAAACTCATCATCTCTTAAATAAACCAGTCATTCTAGCAACATCCACCAGCCTAATGACAAAAAGGAGAAGACATGAGGACATGACAGAGATGAAAAGGACAAGGCAGAAAGCCGTCTTCTAATTATGATAATGCATGATTTCACATGACTTGTGAATTTAACAGTCTGTATATTTGAATTCTAACTTTGATATTGATAATTCCTTTATCAATTAAGCAAGTGGTACTTCAAAACTCTGATTTTAGTAGCCTTAAGTAAAGGGAAAATAGCTGTTAATTAACAGCTAATAGGCTATTTTTGAAGATTTCACAATGAAATATATTGCAGTTTGTTAGGTCTGTAATCAAAGGAGTGAGACTTAAACAAAGGGAAAGTCAAGCAAAGCTTTATTTCGCACCAAGCATGGAGAACCAAACTGACCGTTTGGGGCCGCCTCTTACAGAGAGGGTGACCACCCCCAGCCTCACAGACTAACTTTTATAGAGCAAAGGCCATGTGGTTGAGCATGGGCACACACAGGTGGCCAATTGAATTACAATTCACCCCATAGTAGCTATTTGAACTAGTCTATCTCCTTGGACAGAACTGGCGCCCAAAAGTCACCGAAAAGGCGGGGCCCACACTCCTTGGTAGCTAGGGAGACAATATGCATACTCCATTGATTGGATGTCTCCACCTGACCAGACTCATCCCTGCATTCGGGCTCTGTTATCTCCACCTGACCTGACCCGCCCTAGTATTTGGGCTCTGTTATCAGGGACTGGTCAACCATATTTTACTGGTTTCCTGGAGTTGCTTTTAAGTAAGTTCCCTTGGGCTGGGGTGGAGGGGGGCACAGGGTCACTTTAAGTTTTACTGCATAAACAACAAAATGGCTGTTCAACCAAGGTGGAGCTGCTCTGGCTGAATAGGCCCTTACACAGCTGCATTTGTTAGGCACTATATAAATTGTAAGAGATTCCATTGTTTTTCTGACTTAGAACCCACATGCAGGTTTAAAACTTGATGTATTTTCCTTATTTCTGATCCAATTTTTTGTGCCTCAGATAATAGATCTGGTAACATTCTTCTTTGAAAATATTACTATACAAAAGCTTTGCCCTTTCTTATTTTCTTCATATCTGCTTACTACATGCAAACACATCACTTTGACCTATTCATTAGAAATTGAAACTCCAAATTTCAGGACAACAGTGCAGTCTTAAAATCTGGTATACATGGTGCAGGCTCTTGAATTTCTGTGAATTTTGCTATTTGTGCCATGCTTGAGGAAAAGTATGCTCAGCATTTCTGGCGGGTAAAAAGCAATTCTAAGAAAAACATCTCATGGGGGAATGCCTGCTGAGAAATTCTCCTTTCCCACAAAATATAGAGCATTGTGTTTTCTGACTTATGTGTATTCTAAAATATTAATAGCCAACTCCTTACTAGGACTGCAGTAAAAGACAAAAGCAAAAACCTAGCACATATGATAGCATTGGACTGTAAAGACTATAAAAATTTTATGTAAGGCTTTACATATATATTTATATATGTATGTAGATACGTTTACATATAATCTCCCATGGATCTTACATAAAACATGCTTTATTTTCAGATGACAATGTCAAATCTTGTTAACATGCATCCATACCTTGGCCCACAGTATATGTTAGAGCAATATTGAGGATCAACCTTCAATTCAGTGTGGAGGGATTTAAACAAATCTCCATTCACTGATCATGGAAATTAACCAGAATCCAACCACTCTGCAGAAAATGTCTGCCAGAAACCAGGTCTGCATTATTGAACATAAAATAAACTTGGTTGTCCCCCAAAAAAGCAACTGTCAGTTTAAAAATCAGGCCTGAAGCTATTTATGCCCTGGTGTGTATGTATCCATGTGTGTAAATGAATGTGTAGGAAGCAGAGCAATTTGGATGAATTTTAATTTTTGGCTGCTTAGAAAACCTGCCTTTGTGACCTTGATCCTTGGATATTGCTGGATGATACATTAAGAAGAATATATCTAAGACTTGTTAAAAGCAATATTATCTCTCAAAGAGTTTTTTCTTTTCTTTTCTCATCTGCTGTCAAAAAGAAAATATTGAGGCATCATTGTATTTAAACATATTTTTTAATAATTTAGCTTACTTTCCTTTGGAGTGGGTCTCTAAACTAGTCATGGAATAACACATTCATAGAAATTTCCTGCAAACCTTCCCATTGAACACTTACATGACTACAGTTGATTTTGGTGAACACTTGCAGCCAGTTTCTACAAGGTTCCAGGTTTTAGGTGAAGGCATATTCTATAGGTATTATCTTATTTAATCTCAAATCAGCCTCTGTGAATCATGCTGCTTTATCTGATACAGGAGAAAAGAAGCTGACCAGGGTATAATTTGCTCACAGAGGAGCACAGCAAATGTCAAGGCTGGAGTTGAACCTGGCTCTTCTCGCCTTCAAAGCCAGACTCAAATGTCTCTCCATGACAGTGGAAAGACTCCATGGAACACATTAAAATCCCACATTGGCCATACCAAATGCAACCTGACATCTCTTACAGATGTTGCTAATTTCAACTTACAGAATGTAGCCCAGAGTTTGCTAAATTCAATTTACAGAATATAACCAAGAGGTCAAAAATAAAGACAAATATCATTTCACAATTGTTTATTATATTCCCTGCTGAGTATGGATACCACAGTTAATCTTCCTACCATCCTTTGAGGAGAACGTCATCCTTGTTTTATGGCTGGAGTAGCTAAGGGTTAAGGAGGTGAAATGATTTGCCTAAAGCCATATGTCCAGTAAGAGGGAGAGCCAGGATTTGGAACTTGAGAACCTGACTGCTAAGAATCTTACCGTCTCCCAAGAAGAGGAAAACTGTTCAAAATCATCCAACTTTGATAGCACACCTATGAGAATCATTCAGGTCTACTTGGTTGTTGAGACCCTCACTAAACTGCTCTTTGCTTTCATTTAGAGATGGGGATCATATCTTTGACAATGGATTTTTAACTGGGAGCAAATAAGAAGTAGATGATTAGAGGAGTGGAGGGTTGGGAGCAGAGCATCTTCAGTGGTGGGCCCTCTGACTCCTGAAGACAGTAACTGGCTGATTGTGAGGGAGGCGCTTGAGTGCCCCTGCAGTAGGAGAGTATTTGGAATAGAGGCAAGAGGTCTTCAGAATTACGTTGTCCCTAAACACATTAGTCTATTTTCAAACATGGTACAAGATTGAAGCTCTTAAATTTGACTAGTAGAAAAGAAGGGGACAAATTATCAACATATGCTCAGTGGGTGCTGTTTAAAAATCCCAGGAAGTTTGTCATTTTTTGAAACATTTATGTCTAAATAGTAATTATTTTTCTTTTAAATTTTGTCTTATAAAAATGTTTTAGTGTAAGTTCTTCAGAAAGAAATCAGATGGCACATCTCTCTCTTTGAGAACATTAGATAAATATGGTATTACTCCTTTGTTTTTCGAAACATCACCCATTTCAGAGAATTGTTACTTTCTGAATGTATATCCAGGTGTGAGGGTCAATACAATGTAAAAATTTTTTCCTCTCAAAGGATTTATAATCTTTGTCAGATATTCCAGTTCTTGGTAAATTAGTATTTGGTGTCTAGAAGAAATCTTTTTTCCCCCTATTTTTTTTCTGAATATTAGATTTGTACATACTTATGGTAGAAATTTTTGAATGTATAGAAAACTATAGCAAAAGCATAAGAAAAAGAAGTTATAAAAGTGAACTACACATATTCACTATTCGCATTTTGAAATATCTCAGTGCGAAGAATATAAACTTACCCAAACTAACAGTTGTTTTATTAGCCAAGTTCTAGACTGTTGCTAAACTAAACCAAACTGACCATTTGCCGTGCAGTGCACTAATGAGGTTCATCCTGCCTCCCAAATGATACCCTCTTCTCTGTTTCTCCCCTGGTGGCACTTAAATTGCTCTTGGTCATGTTAGTCAATGGTAATGTTGATGTTAAAAAATCTATGAAACTAAAGAAAATAACTGCAACTAACTTTCATTTGATTTATACATTAACGGTATAAATTGGGGTAGGGAAAAAATATTCTCCCTGCACCTGGAAGGCAAAAATGATATTTTGGCACTTTTTGGGGTTTGTTTATGTTACTTAGAAAAATCGAGATTGAGAAATCATTATTTAGATATTGAGGTGTGAGGGGTACCATTTGACTGAGAAAATTATGTACCTGAATCATAAAACTGTTTAGACTTCATTCAGCTATTTTGCCAATGAGTACCCAGAGCTAGAGAGTAAATCAATATTTCATTTATAATTAAAATCTCTTGGTCTGGTTTTTTTGGAATTGTTTTTCACAGTACTGAACAGATTTCCCAAGGAGAAACAGAAAAAGACATTTGTCCCAGTCTCTAATAAGGCTACATGTTTAGAATGTTCTCTGGCATTAACGGTCTTGGAGAACATGACACTTTATGAAATATAAACTCCGCATTTTACAGCGAAGGCAAAAGAAGCCTGGAGAGGTTAGGTGTTTTTCTAATAAATATGCAGAACATGTTCTGGAATAATTCAAAATTTTGTGTTAAAGAAGCTCAATATAGGTTCAGAGAAAATTTTGAGTAGAGTCTAAATGAACTGATAAAAACCTATAGGATTGGATATTCTAGTTTCAATAGATGGCTGAAAATGTTTTTATGTAAAAAAAAAGTATGCTAGGTTTCCATTCATTGTAGGAACATTTTATTTCTTTTGTCTTTGCCCAGCGATGCACTGCTAAATGTTTAACAAGCTCCTTAGAAAAAGAAAATATGTTCAAATGTTTATTTTATGACAAACTTTAAGTGTATTGACATTATTATCAATTTCTCCATCACTTTCCTAAATTCAGAAAATCAAAACACTAAAACAGCCCTGATTTGCAGTAGTTGAGGATTTCCGTGGTGTAAATACTATCATCACTACTGATTTCAAGCTACCAACCAGTGGTCACACACTGCTCAGTTGAAAAGAGATAGACATATCCTTCTGTAGTATTAGACTATACAGATATAATAAACCCAGAGGCTTCAAGATGTAAATAATAGTAAAAGGAGTAAAATAATTGGGAAGTGATGAGTTTTGAGTATGTTACTTTTGTTCTTAATAGGATGTATTTGTGAGTTATATATTTAATGTTCAAAAATGCCTGTGTTTAACAACTGTTTCAGAAACTTTCTAAAGTTTTTACAATTGAGTTTTGCTAGCCTTTGTGAACCAAACTAGTTTTAGCTGTCACTGCCTATGTTTTTGGAGAGAGGGGGTTGGGGGGTAGGGGAGGGACAAAAACAAAATACAAAAAAAACAAAACAAAACAAAAAAACAAAAACCAACCACAAAAAACCTATACCATTCATATGTGTCACATACTATATACGTCATATTTAGCATTTGTGAGGTGTCAATATTATATGTGTGTTTTTAGAAGTAAACCACCAAATCAGTGTTTCTCAAATTTTAATGTGCATGTAAATTACTGGGGGATCTTGTTCAAATGCAGATTCTGATTTAGTAGGTCTAAGATCCTGTATTTCTAATGTTACTCTCAGGTGCTGCTGGTCCATAGACCATACTTTGAATAGCAAAGTCCCCGACTAATTTCTTAGAGCCTTACTATAAAAGAGTCAGTATACATCTAAGTCTCTACAGAGAGATATAGATATAGATATAGATATAGATATAGATGATACATAATGTGTGTGTGTGTAATATAATGCAGGCTCCTCCATCTGCTCAAAACAGGAGAGTATGTAATTCTGTAGAGAAGACAGGAAGAAAATAAGAATTAGAGGAATTGGAGATGGCCCTAGTGGAGGAGGTGAACTGCCTCTGAGGATAAGTAGGATACAAAAACTCAGGAAAGAATTAGAAAATCAAATTTAAAGGCTTGAAGTCAAGTATTATCAATCCCAGTATTTAAAAAAAAAAAAAGTTTAAAGAATCTGAAATCGGTTCAAGCCCTATGAGATTTTAGGACATAGGGAGAATACATATACCTTGAATTTCAACCAGGGACATTTAAAATTAATCCTGTAAGCATTTATAGGAACATAAGCCATTATTAAAAAAAAAAAAAAAAATATATATATATATATATATATATATATATATATATATCATGCTCTAGGAAGTTTAATCTGGTGCTATCCAAACTGGAGACAAATCAAGTCGGGTCCAGAGTGGTGGTTTGTCATAAGCCAAGAGTAAAGGATAAATGCTTGTGCCAGGGAGTGGGAGAGTCCAGAGAGAACCCGGTCTTGGGTATGAATAACAAGAATTCTGACATGCTACACCACAGTGATGGAGAGCACAATGGTGCAGTTGATTAACAGTTCTGGGAGAAGAAGCCAGTCTCTTTTCTTTTTCTTTTTTTTTTAAGTTGAGAATAAGGTGGAAGACATTAACTATGCTTATTTATTAATCTATTTTTCTCAAAGGTAAAGTGATTCAAAGGCATACCTCACAATAGGATTAGTAACACAAAAATCGGGAAATTCATAAACTCCTAAACTCTTGAGAAATCTTCTGTATGCTGGCTTTTTGTCTTTGACCACAAGACACAGGGCTTAGAAGCAAACACAGCGATGAGCTGCAGCTTCAGCCTGGAGCTGAGGATACTTACTTCTAATCATTTCATTATTTATATTGTTTTTATTCTTAACAATCAGACCGTAAGTCTTTCCCAAGAGTAATCTGGGGATGAAAACAGATGGTGATAAACTTTCATGAAAAGCAGTCATCCTGAGCGCAAGGTTCAGGAAGGTGTGGCCAGACTAATCCAGGAAAAGGCAACACGAGAACTTACTGGAAGGTGGACAAGAAATGTATGGTTTAAATGCTTATATAAAAAGCATTCTGCAAATAGTGGGAGACGTGGAAGATGACACTTCATGGGCAGTTCCCAAGAAAAGTGTTTGAATTGTGAAGGAAAAGAGTAAAGAACTTCAGCCTGAAGAATTTAAGGTATCATCGGGGAATCTGACCATTGTAAAGAAATTAGAGATCTGGCCTTAGGGTGTTAGGATGATTTAAAATTATGATAGCAACTCTGATTGAATATTGAGGGAGTCTGTGTTCATAGGTGATTCAGCAAACAGACAAAGAAGGGACCCAAAGGAGAAAACATAAGAAATGGTGGAACAATTCATGGGAAGTATGCTGATGGTTGAGTAAGGGTTTGGAGGCAGAGCTTCTCTTTACCCTCTGGCCAGAAGAAGGAATTCAGTTAAATAAATCCACTGTCATCAAATCCATTCCTTTAAATTCAGTCTAATTTGCATGGGAATTTCTAATTCTTGCAAAATCAGGTCAGTTATTCTTAATTTAAAATACAAGTTGTCCTAAATTAATACACTATCTCAGTGCATTAGAAACACGAATGTGCTCTACTTATTAAGTGAATCTCAGAGAGAATACTTAATGAAAAAATTCCAGACAATTTGAATGACCTTAAATGACCCATCGGGATAGTTAAAAGGCCCTATTCCATATGCATATCAAAAGTCCTTCAATAAAACAGCATCACATGCCAGAGGTTTAACTTTCCACGGCTTGAGGCAGTCCAGCCAAAACAATAACCTCTAATAGCTTTTTTGGATTTGTGACAATGCATTATTAAAACATTGAGAATTCCAAAGAACCATTACTTTCATTTCCTTTTTTAATCCACCATCAATGACCAAAGGTTATTTGACTTTATAGTTACTTTGTATATCTTATAGTATGATCAGCATTTCCTTAAGGGCAAACTTCAGAAGATTCAGAGGTTAAATTTAGCCAGGTTGTTAGGATATGAAAAGCATCTCAATTTTCTAGGATATGTAAATTGAATTTCATGAAATTTTCCCCAAAGCCATTTCCTTCCCCCAGTCCTGTTTTCTACAAAGTATCTTTCTTAATGCAGAAACATTATTCTATCTCCATGTTCCTCTCCTCAATTTCCAACCAATCCCCGAAGGTAAACTCTTATTAAGAAATTCTAGTTCTTTACCTGCCTACCGATAATGTTGAACTTCACTAGCCATACAACCTTGATAAAAGTTAAAGCAATCAAAATTTTGCTTATTTTCTAAGGAAATCTATACGGCTCTAAAGATGTAAATTCCTAACTGAGACAACCATTTCTGATAGTCTGAGACATTTTTAAATTTTAGAAAATGATTTTCTGAAAGACATATCCTTTTTAAGACTACTTTTCTTCAACAGACATTATTGAATATCTACTATGTAATAACAATGAAATAGTTTGTCATAAAAACCATATGTAAATACAATATGTAAATATGGTAAAAACCATATGTAAATACCCTATGTAAAACCAATGACAGTGGTTTTTGGGAAGAGTGGGTACAAAAAGTTCTAGAAATTAAATAAATGTAACATCTTTTTTCTAAGGCACAATAAACTCACACTAGGAAAAATAGAAAAGTATATGAAAATTTTAATATAAAACAAATTGTACTGTTAAAATTGGAGGCATAATGAGAACACGGAGTGAGAAAGATGGAGGTCAACCAGGTGAGTCTGAAGAATGTTTTTTTTTCTTCTTCTTTTCCTTTTTCTTTTTCTCCCCTCCCCCCCAGGAATGTTTCTTAAGTGAAAAAGGTCATTTGAGATAGCCCTTGGAGAAATGTATACTTCCACTAGGATGGGTACATTTCATTCAAGATGGACTTGCAGGGGAGAGAGTGTGGAGCAATATTGAGGAAGAATAATGCAGGGTTTATAAAAGGAGAAGTGGTTTGCATGATTGATATAGGATATATTGTGAGGATGTGCATGACAAAGTTGCCTGAGGGAGTATCAAAGAGGATCTTGAATGCAAAACTGAAAAAAAATGGCAGGATAGGTCCCCTGAAGATATTTAAGCAGGAGAATTACATTTACAGGGTTGTGTTTGAGATGACTTAAAACTTGTTCAGTGTAACTAGAATAACAAAAAGACAATTTGTTTTTTGTCTTATATAATTTTTTAAAATTTATTTATTTGACAGACAGAGATCACAAGTAGGCAGAGAGGCAGGCAGAGAGAGGGGGAAGCAGGCTCCCTGTTGAGCAGAGTGCCCGATGCAGGGCTCGATCCCAGGACTCTGGGATCATGACCTGAGCCTAAAGCTGAGGCTTAAACCCACTGAGCCATCCAGATGCCCCTTGTCTTATATAATTAATTGATTTTTTGAATTAGAAAAAAGTTTTTAAAATGTTACTATAATTTATCTCAATACCATGATCTAGGTAATAAGATTCAGCTTTAGCTATCTTAAATTTATAGTAAACAGCCCTGACCCTCCTGCTTGTTTATAACTTCTTTGTTTGACATAAGGCCCGCTACAGTTCAACAAGAGACCCTCGTGTCTTCCTTAATTGGACATCTCTTTGAAATTTCAGAATGACTCTTAATTCAGGTACCCTGAAATCCAAGGGAGACATAACAGAAAAATTGGATGACTACTGATCTCTGGTTTTTCTTTCTTTAACAACGCCTTTTCTCCTGAAAAATAGGTCAATTAAAAGTCTTGCCTTATAAAATCAATCTCTCAAGAAGCAATCAGATTAGCTGTGTACTTTGTTTTTATCAACCATCAAAACTCTTCGTTAAATTGGTAAATTATGATTATTAATTTTTTTCTCTAATTAGTTATTGTCAGTTCATCCAGTACCAGTTTTGGAATGCTAAAGCTGGTGATATCCTAATAAAGAACTGAAAGGATTAAAAACAAGAACAGACAGATTTGTGGGGCCAATTATAACTTTTAAATTTTTCACCCTCACCTGACTGGTTTAAATTAATAGTGTTGACTTATGAGCCACCTCACTCCCTTAAGCAATGATAGGAAGGAGTATTTCTCAACATTTTAAAAATCACTAAATATTGCATGTATTGGAAACCAAATATATAAAATAGACAAGGTTTGTGATCTTCTGGTTCAGATTGACCCTTTGGGAGTCAAGGTATGTTAGACATTTATTTATTATTTCTTCAATAAGTATTTTTCATTCTTACTTTTGTCAAACATCATGCTAAATGCTGGAGACAAGAATGAGGCAAACACAGAGGCGTCGCAGTTTGTGATTTAGTTGGGTGGTGAGACATCAACATGACAACAAATGTACATGCACGCATGTGTACACACACACACAGAGATACAGTGGTAACAGTAGTAATCGATAAAAAGCCCGACACATAGAATTATGAGAGAGTGTAATGAGTGTAAAATTGAATAGAGCAGTTGTATACAAAAATCTCTTACCCTTATAAGGGAAGCATGATGCTAATTCCAATTCCATTGTATTCTATTCCTTTAGAATGAAATTCTGGTAGTGACCTACTAAGTCAAGTTCAAAACTCTAGCATCACTACCTGCAATTTGACAGAAAAAGAGTCATTAAGGTTTTCTTTCTCAATGACAAAGCATCTTTCTATCTGCTTCTGCATATAAAAGTTTTGTTGGGCTGCCTATGAAGTCATTAATTGTGTGTATATGATGGCTGGTCTGAAAAGGAAGGGGGCTGAAACAGAGATCCACACCTGTACTGTGCACACTTGCTCTTCTATGCTCCCTTCTGCAGTGGCTCCTCCAGTCTTGGCCTTTGTTGCTGTCATTCTGTATCATGCCAACTATGAGACCACTTAGTATCTTTTTTCCTGCTTCACTGTGTCAGCCATAGTTAAAAGGGTCTAAAAAGAAGATGTAGCTTGCAATGATAGATAAAAGAGTTGTTTCAATAGATACATGCAGGGAAGTTTTCCTAATGGATCCAGAAAGCACCCATACACCCTTTCCTTATCCCCTTTTACTCAGATGCCAAAGAAAACAGAACCTTCCAGAATGTTGTTTTGTGTACTACACAGCCACTGTGCCTGCTCTCCTGGTTGCTACTCCTCCCCACTTTCTGGGATAGGCAGTTCTGTAGCACTGAAGGTCCCTCCTCCAGGTCTCTGAGCTGGAATCCCTCAGGTGGCTCTTGTCCCCAGCCTGCTCCACCAGAGCAAATGGCTTAGGTAAACAAATATGAAGGCTTGCTACAAATAGGGAGGACAATAGGGTTGAAATGGGAAAGGGAGATGGATGTAAACCTGAACAGAAGAAGTATGAAGGCTGTGGACTCATTATTTCAGGGATCGTCTGGACTGTTCAGGACGTCTTCAGATAGCTGGTAAATATTTCATCTTCGTCTGGAGGAGAGACTGGCTTATGTTTTCCTAACACTGGGTTGCTATGGTGTACCTGTGTGAATCTTCTGCATTGGTAATTTATATGCAGATGAGTATTGTGAAAATCTGTCATTTATTTTTAATTGTTTAAAAATGAAGTTAATCCACCATTATTCAAAATTTATGCCTGATCTGAGCAGAAACTTAAAAAGAAAAAGTGTGGCTTTTATACTTACTTCCAGAACCGTTTGCAGAACTCATAAACACTGGTCAAAATACCTTCCTTTTGTAATTATTTATAATTTTGACAAGAGCCACTCACAGAAAGGGTATGAATTATATGCAGACACACATACACAAACTTGCCATTTTAAATAATAATATAAGGGTAATAGAATACCTAAGGAGAAAATTCTCTCTAAATAAATATTTATTTAACTTAGTGCTCAAACTTTTAATTTTAAGTTTTATATGGAGAATTGAAATAATTTTATTTATGCTTGAGTCACTAAAATTGTTATGTGGAAATAATTTGATAACATAATTGCTAAATGAGGAAAAGTGTTATAGCCATTTGTCTATTTCAGGGATCGTCTGGACTGCATGGGAAAACAACTATCTTGAAAAATGTATTGTAAATTATTTTAAATGCTCACAAGTAGCAAATTCTTTCTTTCACTTAAGGCAACAGATGAATTGCAAATACATGGGGGTTGTTCGGGTTTAAATTTTTAAATAAATATATTTTTATTTTCATTTTTATTTACTTTTTTTCAGCCAATCTTATAAGATTATTATTTTGTTTAACATATAATGTATTATTTATACCAGGGGTACAGGTCTGTGAATCACCAGTCTTACACAATTCACAGCACTCACCATAGCACATTCCTTCCCCAGTGTCCATCATCCAGCCACCCTATCCCTCCCCACCCTCTCCCCTCCAGCAACCCTCGGTTTGTTTCCTGATATTAAGAGTCTCTTATGGTTTGTCTCCCTCTCTGGTTTCATCTTATTGAATGTTATTTTATTTTCCCCAGTGGAATTTTTTTTTCTTTATTTTTTTATTTTTTATTTTTAATAAACATATAATGTATTTTTATCCCTGGGGTACAGGTCTGTGAATCGCCAGGTTTACACACTTCACAACACTCACCATAGCACATACCCTCCCCAATGTCCATAACCCCAACCCCCTCTCCCTACCCACCCCCCCACCCCGGCAACCTTCAGTTTGTTTTGTGAGATTAAGAGTCACTTAGGTTTGTCTCCCTCCCAATCCCACCTTGTTTCATTTATTCTTCTCCTACCCACTTAACCCCCCACGTTGCATCTCCACTTCCTCATATCAGGGAGATCATATGATAGTTGTCTTTCTCCGATTGACTTATTTCACTAAGCATGATACCCTCTAGTTCCATCCACGTCATCGCAAATGGCAAGATTTCATTTCTTTTGATGGCTGCATAGTATTCCATCGTGTGTGTGTGTGTATACACACACACACGCCCCATCTTCTTTATCCATTCATCTGTTGATGGACATTTAGGTTCTTTCCATAGTTTGGCTATTGTAGACATTGCTGCTATAAACATTTGGGTGCACGTGCCCCTTCGTATCACTACGTTTGTATCTTTAGGGTAAATACCCAGTAGTGCAATTCCTGGGTCATAGGGTAGTTCTGTTTTCAACTTTTTGAGGAACCTCCGTGCTGTTTTCCAGAGCTTGCGTTCCCATTGAATGTTATTTTTAAAATCAAAGGGCTCACATCTACCAAGAAGTGTTTTGGGGTTGTGATTTTCAAGGAAAATATCAGAGGCTTGGGATCTCCAACTTAAGAAGCAGTGATGTTTCCTCCACCATCGTAATAAATGATCACTAAGTATTTAGAGAAATCAGCTTTTCAGCAAGGTGCTTTATGGCTGTGCATAGGGGCGGCACTGGGTGCCCACATATTCTGAGAAACTCAGAGTGTGTAAGAAGCAAACAACAATTATATGTATTTGTTCACATTGGTCTTTTTTCTTAGCTCTGTAAATGGGACAGATCCCGGAGATCTATGGAAAGGATGGGGCTCTGGTGTGCAATTTTCCAGGCTATCAGTCTCCACCGAGCAACAGTACAGAACAAGGAGCAGCACCCTTGGCCAAGGGCTCTGCTACTTGCTTCTGGGACTTCAGGCTAGTTGCTGAATAACAAGAATTCTTACATCCACTTGCATCTAGTGTCAAGATACCATTTATCATTTTACAAATCCCCATGACACCATGAAGTGGGTAAGGCAAGTATTTTCTCTCCGTTACAGACAAGGGGCCGGGGATCAGAAACTAAATGATTTACGGTAGACTTCAGCTCAGCCAGCTCCTCGGGGAAGGGGCCCTCAGGCCTAGAAGTTGGATGTACAGGTGTGATTCTCGTTACTGTTTTCTCCTCGACCTTATGTTCCCACTTCATGTTGACAAGCTTAATGTCGAATTTCCTCAGAGTTGCCACTAAGGTTAATCTCTCCTTTGAAATGCTATTTGTGAATCTTAACCGTTTGAACAGGAACTTTGGAATCAAACTTGGGTCAGCCTAGTCCAGTGGTTCTCAATGTGGGGTCCCCAACCAGCTGCTTTAGCATCACCTGGGAGCTGGCTAGAAATGAAAATTCTTGGGGCTCGTGCTAGATCTATCAAACCAGAAATCCTAAGGGTAGGGCCCATTCATTTGGGTTCTAAAAGTCCTCCGGGTGATTTCGAGGCCTTCTCAAGTTTGGGTTTACCGGTTTGGCCTATTCAGACTCAAGCTGACATACTCAGGACAATGAGGTGCTGACCATAACCATTTTAGTGACATCTCTAAGTTGGGTTTGTACCCACTTTGGTCAGCAACCTTTCCCAAAAAGCTGTTAGGTCAAAGTGGGCAAAGTGTGCAAAGGCACAGTGGACGTTTGGACTGCGTATCTCTTTGCTGATGTAGCTGTCCTGGGTCTTGTGGAACATTTAGCAGCATCCCCGACCTTTACTTGTTAGATGCCAGGAGCCATCCCTGCTGGAATGGTGACAGTCAAAAATGTCTGAAGACATTGATCAATGTCTCTCGGGGAGCAAAACTGTCCCCACTTTGGTTGGCAACCAGTGCCCAGGGCATTTGTTCTTCCTCCTCCATCTCACGGTGCCTCCCTTTGAGCAAAGTACGCAGTACCCTGACTGGAAAAGCCACCATCTTCTGAGCCTTCCTTTTGGCTATGATTTCAGGAAAAGTATATAAAGAGGAGACCCAGATTATTGAAAAATTTTGTGGCTGTGCATGAAAAATCAGTCAGGAGTGAGAGTTAGACAGTAAAGCTAAGAAAACATTGACAGCTCTTAGGCTCCTGGCAACAGTCGACTTTGAAAGAATAGCCAAGGATGGGAGCTTTGGTAGTAGATGAGCTGAAAAGAAAACTGCCAGCTATTAGCGTTTCTGTAGGACATAAATGTTCCAAGCTTTGATGCTACAGAGAATTCTCTGAAGGCCTGTGCAAACAGCACTGTGTGTAAGCCCGAACAGCAAGCACACACAGACATTGAGCCCTGCCTACTGCTGAGCTGGGCTTATAGTATTAGGTAGACATGATCTCTGCTTCCAAATGTCACTGATTTCCTCCTTGAAGACATTTGCTTCTTATAAATAACCTTTGAAATAACCTCTGAATTTATTTCTAGGCACTGCTCATTTAAATTCATTATCCTCAGTCAAAGAGATTGCAGTTACATTAAAATACAGATGAAAAAAACCCCATCAGAGCCCACTTTAAGTGAGCTGGCTGGTGACAATGCCCCCCTTCAGTCTCTGCTCTGCTATTTAGTTGCCCCCCGTCCCCTCTTTCCCTTCACCGTTCAATCTCTCTGGGTCCTCCCTTTTGAGAAAACTATATCATATCATCATGACCTCCCACCCCATGCACATGTGAGCTCCAACTTCTTCTCAGAGATCCCCACATGTATGCATTTTTGGTGGGAAGGACCTTATCAGTGATGGGAATGTTAGCCAGCAGTATGAGAGAAAAACCACTCTGGGGTCAGGGAAAACATGACCAGCACTTCTGGAACCATGGATAGACAAATTCCTCTAGTGTCATTTGGTAACTAAGGCCAGCCTCTCACTTCTGTCTCTTATGGTTTCTATGGTCTCCGATAGTCTCTGGGTGCTGAGTGGGTTTTGCCTGGCTCAACTTCCCTCTCTCTCTGGGAGGAAGAATCTTAGCATACTCTCTGCTTTATATCAAAAGTCTGTGGCTTGGCCCTGACTACAAACGTGTATTTGGGGCAGACATGATAGCAGGGGACCATGCACAGAAGTACTGGCCTTGAGGCCACTGAGGGCCCTCACAGATTCCCGTCACCTCTGCTGGATCCAAGAGCCTTTTCTTTGCTTTCTTGTAGGTAACTTTCAAACTGACCAAATACAAATGTTTAATTAGCTTGGATAGACCAGTTTCATCCCACTTTATAAGGTGACCTATAGTATTTCTGGTGATAGTTTTGAGTCGTAGGCATTTATAGATTTTTCTAGAAGTCACTTCCTCTTAGTTTCCCTCACTCTTACAAACACTACCCCACCCCACCATAGCCACACTCACAGGAACAATTCTGTAAGCAGTATTTGCAAAAATCTTTGACCATCTTTCTATATAGTGGCACACCAGGTTGTAGCATTGACAGAAACATAGCTGACATTCGCAGGACGCTTGGTATAAGAGCAAACGAAAATCCCAATGGGACCGGAAAAGAAATTTGGTCTCCACATCTGCAAAGCTATCTTTGTTCTTTCAAGATATTTTTTCTGACCCCTATCGATTGTCCATCAGGGGGTTTAAGTCAAAATTTGTGTATTTACTTTCTATAATCCTGCTGTTACTCAAAACAAAGGAATGGCAGAAAAAAAAATCTGAATTGTTCTCCCACAGAGCTGTAAGAACAAACATGTCTAGCCATCTACACTTAATGAAATCATAAGTGCCATGGAAAAGAATGATAATCCTTGGCCTTTAAAAATATAATAAACAGATTTTGTTTATTTCATTAGAGAAAAAATAATTGGACTGCTCATTTTGTAAGCCTGTCATGTCAACTTAATGGAATTTTCATTTCATCTTTCTGGTATGACTGATTTCCAAAATTTTTTGGATAGGTGGACTGCTTGCTTTGTTCCTCTTATAAGGGATACTTTTTTGGGGGCTGACTTTTGCTGGTTTCCCCAACAGTCTATAGAACTCATGAATTGTTATGAATTGAATTCCCCCATGATGGTTGCTGTGTGTGAGTTTATTAGTAGTATTGAAACAAGGACTTCCCTTAAGAAGCAACTGAAAACCACACAGTAAATAGGGAAATATGCTGCCCAGATAAGGAAATGAATGCTTTGCAGCAGAGCTTTGCTAAGAATCCAGGGGGAAGAGCAGCTCTAACTCCAACTCCAAGACTATTGATGACTAGTGACACCAACACCGAAATAAAAAGTTTCACTCACTCAGCTGCACACTTACATCGAAGTCCACATTGCACTTAAGTTTTTACAGTTGTTTTCCTCATAGATTAGAGTTTCCTCCTTTTCTTTCAAACAGGAGTTGTCTCATTCACCAGTAACCAGTAATGAATCATAAAATAAGACAATAGATTCCTATTTTATTTTCTTATTAAAAGTATGATAAATAATGTATTGCCCATTTTAAAGATGAAATGGGGACCGGTGTTGACCATGTTCTCAAATCCCCAGATTTTGTTGAGGTCAAAAAAGCAGGATGGGGTCATGCAGCCGGTATCTGGGTATGTAGATAAGCAGTTTCCTCACCTCCAAATCATGGGGTTTGAACTCACACGATGCAAAGCTTTTCAACCCTGGCTACCCATTGTAAGACCCTGGAGCACTTTTTAAACACCAGTGCCCAGTAACAAATAATAGATCTCTCTGGGGATGAATCCTGACACAACCATTATTTAAAGCTCTCCAGGTGAATCCAATGTGAAGCCAGGTTTGAAAATTGCCAACTCAGGTCCATTTCCCCAAAGGATGCCCATAGCTCTATGAGATCCTCAGCAACACAGTTTGGGAAACTAAACGGTGAAAGCTTCTTGGATGGTCACAGCACACATTTGCATGCTGTTCATCCTGGTGACCTGCAGGTAAGAAACCTGTTGAACTATCTTTAACTTGACTATTAATAATGACATAAGTTTTCTTAGAACTCTTTTAATTGACATAGTGCTCAATAGAGGGGCTTCTATTTGTCCGTGCACTTTAAGAAAACAGAGAATTAAATTCTCTTGGGACATAGGATAGCTTCTAGCTCTGAGTTTCATTTCCATTCTCTTCTGTTCCTTTCTAAACCATTCAACATGTGATGTTGTCCCAAAGGTATCCCTTTGATGACTTACAACACAAAGATTCTTGTTTGACTCCTTTAACAGCAGCACAGAAAACCTAAAATCAGTATCTTTTGAAGAAAAATGTTCAAAGCATCTCCATGGATAGCGCTTTGGAGCATTGATCTCCGATGCTTGTTGTTAAATGAGGGGAGAGATAAATTTCAAGGAAGACTGGGGATTTACCATGTAGATGTAAATACATCTCCTTGACTTTCTTTGTAAATTAAATTTTGTAAGTAGTACCTACTGTTCTATAGTGAAGTCTGCTGGGTGAAAGAAATGTCAAGTAGACAAAGGAAGGCTTGTTGCTTGGATTTGATAATCCCAAACCAGGATTACCTATCCAGAGACTTAAAGGGGAGTTTATGCAGGGTTTACTCTGTCAGGCCAGTATGGGAGCTGATAGGACACAGGTAACCAATTATGTAAATTAAAATCCTGTTATTCCTTTGTCTTCTCTTAAATTTGTACTTGCCAACCTTTGTCCTAAAGTTCACTGTCAGCTAAAATAACCTTGAATACATCTAAATACTTGCCTAATGAGTCACATGATGTGTTACTGTTAAGAGGTGTGGAGTCTCAAATTTGCCTACCTGGAACAACACTCTTTTGACTGCTTTTATTTGTTTGGTCCATTATTTAACCACTACTTTTTGAAAGTATTCATGTTCTAAGTAATGCACAAGATGCTGGGATCAGAGTGAAGATCAAGATGGACAAGTCTGAGAGTCTTTGAATGTGATCCAGTACATCCAACATCCTTTCTAATGATGCCCAAAGAATTCTTAACACAGAACTTTAAAGACCAAAGAAAGAAGTTTTAAATAAAATTGCTACACTACAGAAGGAATACTGAATAATTTATTGCCTATAGCATAATTATATAAGCAACAGTAACATATTCTATAACATTTAATGAAAAGATCAGATTTCAATCAACTTGCTCTCCAAAGAGCTAGAGAAGTCCTTAGCTAGGCTATGGTCATAGGAAATGTCCCATTGTCAATTATACCCATATCTGCTTCTTTAGGTATCCCGGTCCTACCCTCCTTTACTATGAACACATCTTATTTTGTGTTGAACACCATCACTACACCTGTCCGTATTAAAACATTTTCTTTTTTTTGGTTATGGATTTTAACTCAGTTCCTTAAGTGTCTGAGTTTGTAATTTCTTGAAATTCATACTTAATTATAGAATCAGCACTAAATGTATTTCTATAGTTTTTATTACAATTATTTGTCTTTGGTAGGAACTTAGTAAATTTCTCTGTTGTCCAGTGCATATACTGCAAAGTTGTCTGCTACAGATGGCTTCTCTCCAGTGGTTTGACTGGGGTTCTTTATCATGAAGTTAGTGATGCTTCAAGTCATGAGAGATGCTGATGGCTTCAACTTCTGGCAGGAGACAGTTCCAGTCACGTATGGTCTCAGAAATTCTCCTCTTTTCTATGAAATTCATAGATTCTATGTCACTTCCTCTACAGCAACAAAAGATTTTGCAGGCTACAAAAGTTCATGATTTAACCATTTACTCTATTTTTATTATACATTGTAAGCATATTCTCAAGTAGTAAAAATTGAGAGGGCACCTGGGTGGCTCAGTGGGTTAAGCCGCTGCCTTTGGCTCAGGTCATGATCTCAGGGTCCTGGGATCAAGTCCCACATCAGGCTCTCTGCTCAGCAGGAAGCCTGCTTCCCTCTCTCTCTCTCTCTGCCTGCCTCTCTGCCTGCTTGTGATCTCTGTCTGTCAAATAAATAAATAAAATCTTAAAAAAAAAAATTGGGAAAGCTTGGGATGCCTGGGTGACTCAGTTGGTTAGGCGTTTGTCTTCAACTCAGGTCATGATCCGAGGATCCTGGGATTGAGCCTCGCCTTGGGCTCCCCACTCAGATTGGGGGTGTGCTCCTCCCTCGATCAGTTCATGCTTTCTCTCAATCTCTCTCAAATAAATAAATAAAATCTTTAAAAAAAATTGGGAAAGCTCTAACTTGTCTGGTTGTGGTAAAGGACATGATGGACAGAAATAGTGGAGAAGGTAGTGGTATGGACTAAAAAGATTTGGGTTGACTCTAGGGCCTGTGTGGAGCAGGTAAATGGCAGTGTATGTCCCTGAGTAGTTAAGCCAGGAGAAGGTGCATGTGCCCATCACGTGTTGGCTGGTTCATGGTGCAAAGGCCTGGTGGGTGATAGGAAGAGTAATGTCCCTATGATGCCCACAGGTTACAGTGACTATTCCTCTGCTTATGATTTTGAGAAATACCTATGTCAAGGTCATCAGAGGCAATGCTGTTTTAACCAGGCCATCTTGTCCAGCATATCTATATTCTAAGATTCTGTACTTGGAATTATTTTTTTTTTCCTTAAAAAAAAAAAAAAATCCCCATGTTCCATGAGTTTTAAAACTATGCATAAGGTCTGGGGATAGGCAGGCCTGGTTCAAAACCAACTTAGTTTCCATCTGTGAGGCCTTGGACAAGTAACTTAGACTCCCTACAAGTCATCTTTCCATCTTCAAAACAGGGACAATAATAGTCCCTCATTCATAGGGCTGTTTGTATAGGATAGTGCCTTAAACATAGATAGTTATAATTTTATTATTACTATCACTATTATTATGAGTAACTTAATCCATTCACTATGCCAACTCATTAAGTGAAGTATCTGGGATCTTTAATCCTCAGTTCAACTATAAGCCATGCAGCATGATACAAAGATGCAGACTGTCATAGAAGTGGAACATTCTGGAACTGAGTCTACTGGTCAATTTACCATTCAGGTTGTGTTCTTTTATTCATAAAGTGGGTATAAAGAATCACACTATACAAGGGCATTGTGATGAAGATATCACTTGAAAAATACAGGTATTTTGTATAAGATTCTGATAATTTAGATGTTTACTTCCACAATGCATCCTGTCAACTTCCTTGGTGTGGTGTGAAGTAGGGACTTCCACCATAAGCATATTTTTATAGGAACTTTTCTGTTTTGTTTTGAAGCGTGTTTAAAATCCATTCATCAAATATGTATTGGTAAAGAGTGAGGGCACCAGTGCTGGTGTCAGGAAAAATCACAGGCTGGTGCAGGGCCATGAACGAGGAGCTGCAGAGTGATGACTGCTTATGGTCGTGTTCATCTAACATGTACAGTGTGGGTGACAGAAAAATAATGGGAGATTTATACAAAGATGTGGATTTTCATACTTTCTCAAAACAACAGGTAAGGTTGTTTTCCTGAGAGCAGATTCACTCCAGCGTAAGTCCTCGAGATCTCACTTTGGCTTTAGTGCAGGACACTTCCAACGGGTCTATCCCTCTCTTGTTCCCGTTCCCCAACCGCAAGTGTCATTTTGTTGTTGTTGTTGTTGTTAAAGATTTTATTTATTTATTTGTTAGAGTGAGAGAAAAAGCACAGGCAGGCAGAGTGGCAGGCAGAGGCAGAGGGAGAAGCAGGCTCCCCACGGAGCAAGGAGTCTGATGTGGGACTTGATCCCAGGACTCTGGGATCATGACCTGAGGTGAAGGCAGCTGATTAATGGACTGAGCCACCCAGGTGTCCCCCCAACTCCTTTTATTAACTCAGAACTTAGTTCACACCATATCGTGTAACTCTTCTGTTCACAATGGTGTAGAATTTAAATAACTGCCTTTATTGGGAAAAAAGAAACACCTTCATTTGTGGCATTTGCTGGTTCCCCCCATGTAAATATTTCCACTGTGGCTGACCTCAAGCTATCCCCGTAAAGTCACTTTGGAGTTGGAAAGATATGCATATAGGAGGCTCTGCCAAGCCAGTGTCATTGGGTCCAGCATGAACTAGAAAGCTCCCAATGACTTCCCAAGCCACTCAAAGCAAGCTCATAGTATGGCCATAAATCAAGCTCACATTTCCAGTTGCCTCTCTAATCTTACTTCCAATGCTTCTCTTTAGTTTAATTCCTTGTTATTGTTATTTAATTTGTAAAATGGAGGTGTATTTGCAGCAACACATCACATAAAATGTATGATAACATTCAGTACTCTTCAGAAGAAAAAACAGTTTATAAATCCAAGTTGGTGGGAACACAGGCAGTTCCCCTAATGTGAGGGAATGTGACCCATAGGTCATCGACTTTCATTGAGCTGGACATATTACTCATTGACTGTGTCTCCCCACAAAACTGGATGTGAACCAAAGTTTCTGTCACCTGATTTACTGTGAATAGTCTCTAGCTCTGCAGGGAAATGGGAAGTACTAGTTTGCTTGACTTTGAGAGTGACTTGAAAAGGCAAGAATGAATCAGTTGCCATAATGCATTCGGTCACATCAAATCCTGCCCATCGTGTGAATTCAGTCACTAATGCTTTACTCAGAGGTGACCAGTTCTGCTGGATTTCTCTTCTTGTCCCAATTAGCCATTCCTTTCTGCTTCAGAGCCTGCTTCTGTCTTATGAAGGAAGAGATCAGATATCAAGATATAAAATTCCATTCCTTCCAGAAAACTGGGTCCTACAGAGAGTAAAAGAGGTTTGCAAGAAATGATTTGCAAATAGGCATTCCACATGTATTTGTCAAGGTATGAATTTGTTGTTTTGCTTTATTCTGAAATTGGTGGTATTGTCTAAGGGAATATTATTTTCTATTCCTCTTCATTATGCTTTGAGGAGGTTGAGGTGGAGTGGGAAGAAGGGTGGAATAGTTTGATTTCTGTTTGTAGAGCTTGCGTACACAATGCAATTGCATTTTCACCTCCATCCTTACGGGACAGTCCTCTTTGCCTGGATTTTACAAAGATGTTCAATGTAACACAAAAGAAAACTATGGAACTTATTTACATCTGTATTTCTTATACTATTATTAGTAAAAACTAATAATACCAACCAAAAACAATGCAATAACTTCATCTAAATTCATTAAGGTTGGTCAAAAAAATTCAAAGCACTGTATTGATTATCATGCAGAATTCAAGTGATAGTGTTCATGTAAGCTCTTCATTGTATAATGTTTACATGTGCTTATTTTGATCATCTTTAAGGAAATATTTATAGATCAATTATTCTCTTAAAACAGTCTCCTAAATGTTCAGACTGCATGAGGGCTTATTAAACATAAAACACAACACTGATTCCCTCACCACTCTAGGAACTTTTACTTTGTTTGTGAACAAAAAATTAAAATTATGAAATGAGTTAGAGAAATGAAATCTATTCTGTTTGTACTTCTGTGGATTTAAGAAGTAGAAAAGTTTAGAGAAATCAGCTCTCAGAAACAGTGGGGTTTGAAACTTACTGGAGAATGAATTGGTGCTAGCTTTTAAAAGATAGGTAGGACTGGAAGAAATGAGAAGAGTACATTCTGCCAGAAGAATGAATTACTCACTCAGTCCCATCTGGATGATGTCTTCCCTATTTCTCTCTTCCACATCACTGTTTTCTTCATGGTACCACCTTGATCACATGGCTCCAAGTTTGGGAAAGAGAAATACCATGTTCTCTGTTGAATGACTAGGACCTAGCACTCTGTCTTGACCAAATAGGTCTTCAGTAATTATGAGTTTAACTATTTAATTGGATATTCATTAATTAATCAAGTGTCTGTATTTTTGGTGGAGATCATCAGCAGAGAATGGATATTGGCAAGTGTAGAAGTAGAAAATAAGATGGAATATGTGGGGTGTTGACACATTATAAAATGTTTTTAAATCAAATGCTGTTGTGGCCATTTGAGCAAGGGAATGTCCCCTTAAATGGATCTTAGGGAAACTGACCTGGTGAAGCTAAGGCAAAAAGATGGAGGAGAAGCCACACACCAAACCTTGTTGTTGCTTGGGGTCCCCTTTGCACATGTGGATGACAACATCACCTGCTATGACCTTGAACTGACTGACCATGACTCCTCATCTGAAATGCCTGCGTTCATCATTTTAACACTGCAGTACAAGGACAAAGGTATTGAGGGTATGTGCCAGGGAGTTGTACTAACGATTTGTCCTGGAATATAAGCTGTGTTCAGAAAGACAATATTTACAGCTATTGAGGAGGAACACAGAAAAGATAAGATTGCAAAACCAGTAGATAGGACGTTCCCAAAAAGCGACAAAAGGGGGCTTGAGCTTAACCAAACAGAGGTAGTGAGTCAGAAAGACAGATGCTGATGGTCAATAATGCAGATGTTTAAGCTGAGGTTGTGGGTGAAGGTATTGGGAATCAAAAGACCCAGGTCGGACCATAGGAGCAGTGGCTGAGATAGGAAGAAATAAAATACCTTGGAGGAGAAGTTTTGGAGAAATTGAGTGGCCAGGGAATGTGTGTATATTTAACACTGTATCATATGGATTCTCAATTTAGTCTAAAACTTATAATATTGCATCCTCCATTTTTGTTTAACTAAATGAGTTATAGTGAAATCTCTTTTGGTGATTTCATCTGGATTCAAATCTGATTATTTTCCAAGACAAACTCTTTAAGAAAAAACTGAAACAGGTGCCCAGAAATGATAGTTTTAAAGGGGGTAAAGTGGTGGTAGGGAACTTTACCAAGAAATCTTTAAGTTAATTACACTTCTTAAATTGTAGCAGTCTTCAGTAAATAAGAAACTCCCTTTTCAATAAGGCAGCCATGAAGTCACATTTCCTTGGTCCTCTTGGATGTGCATAAGAAGAGTTTATTTTAACAAGGTAGAGCTTGAATTTAAATGTGCTCTCCAATAAACTGTAAGCCCTGAGGGGTGTGTGTCTTTTACCAGGGTAAGGCATCATCTCATTGTGCTTTCACATTCAACAAATAACAGATGATAAATATTATAATGAGGCCAACTAAGATACTGCATCCATTGTAATGAGGAAATTGTTTCTTTTTATTTTAAGATGCACTGTGGGCATTGAAACTGTTGCTAATATACTGTGATAATAGCTTCTAATTTGTTATGAATAAAGATGTGTAGGAGAGGATGAGGCTTGATCAAAGACAAATTTTTAACACCGGACCCTGAAGCCCCTAAGGACCGCACCATAAAGCAAATAATCCAAGTGCTTGCATTGACACAGAACATTAGATTCAATTATTTCGTCTGAAGGAAACCAATCAGGGAAAGTGAGTCGTTCCCGGAAAGTCACTCCAAGAAAATAGGGAGCCAAGCTTCTGGCCTCTGCTTAGGCCATCAGCAGCATCTATATTTCACTCTATCACATTATTCCATTTGGGTGCATTAAGTGGTTGTTCAGCCTGTTGGGTATAAACACAGCACATCGGCCACTCCATTTAGAGGGACTAATGCATCCATGAATGAGGATTTGGTTCTTAA
Organism: Mustela putorius furo; assembly: GCF_011764305.1. Classification (NCBI taxonomy): domain Eukaryota; kingdom Metazoa; phylum Chordata; class Mammalia; order Carnivora; family Mustelidae; genus Mustela; species Mustela putorius. The sequence continues at coordinate 28,514,202 of NW_025421341.1, forward strand.
GTAGTATCTTTAGCGATTCCCATTTACATGTCACTTGGATTATATGAATGAGGGATGGAAGGTTGGGTTTTAGAACTGCAGGCATTTTTTTTTTTACATAGACTTTGAAAATGCCGAGGAGTTCCGTTCTGGGCTTTATCGGTTTGCAAATGTGGTATGTTTAGTAGAAAGATTTGTGAAATGATTTTTGTTGTTATACAGGAAAATATAACCTGACCTTGTTTTACATTCTCATTTGAATCCCACAAACCTCCTGAGGGACCTTGGGTTAAGGTATCACTATCCCATTTCAAAGGCGAATGCCTATATTTATAAAGGAATTCCCTAGTGGCCATAGGATGCTGTAGGAGCAGAGCTAGAAACAGAATCTCCTGGATAGGGGGGAAAAGCGTGTGTATGCACTGTGTTGTGTATCTCTGTATGTCTGTGTGTGATCTCCAGTGTCTTTTTCTGCAGATGCATAGATTATAAATTTTATCCCCACTTTGTAGGTACTTCCTGGGAAAAAGAGGGTTGAGGGTTTGACTCTTCAGTTGTGGATCTTGAGCTCCGTTCTCTTTAGAAGTTGAGAGTCTCTGGACAACATAATGTCCTTGTTCTCTCTGTTTCACTTTTTCTCTTCATTTCCTTCTAAACCAAACTTCTATTAAAAAAAAAAAAACATATTTTTTAGTCTGCCAGATTTATTTTAGTGAAGCAAAATTTCTAGAGAGTTGTAACCCTTTAATATACCTGGGACTAATTTAAAATAGTTCACTACATATTTCTTTTAATTAACATCTTAGTTAAATTTAAATCCCTAGACATTTACACATTACTTTTTATGTTCATAGAGGCATCCCAGATGTTTTAGGAGAAAAAGGAATGCACAAAGTTTGACCCCCATCCTCAAAAACTCTAGAATCTCGTATTTGTGTATAACAGCTGTAATGTAAGACAGAAAGTAACAAATAATACAAAACAAATTCAAGCTAAGAAGTGAGAGTATATTGATGAAAGGTTCAGGAAGATGTAACATTCAATGTTAAACCAGGTGGACTTGATTTTTTTTTTTTTTTTTTCCCAAATGGCCATGTAGTTTGAAGAGGAAGGGCTCCCAGGAGAGAGAACTATGTGAGTGGGTAATATGACAAAACTGGAAAGGAGGCCGTGTCAGATCATGCAAAGCCTGAATTACCTTACAGAGGAACTGGATTCTATTTTGGGTACACCTAAAGGCTCTAAAGAAGGGAAGTAAGGCATTCCTATTTCTTTTCTGGAAATTTTTTTTTTTTTTTTAGGTTAATGATTAGTATAAAGGTAAGTTGAGGTAGAGAATCCAATTAAGAATATCACTTAGTAGTCAAGACTGAAAGTTAATATAAGCCTTCTAGATGGGTTGGAAAACAGGAAATCCAGGGAGAAGAGGAAAGATTTGTTGACCATCTGAACTTACGCATATAAAAAGATACTTGGCGTCAAATCATTTGGAAGGCTTTGTTCTCTATGATTGATAGACTAATGATACTATTGAAGACTAAGTTTCAATAGAGGAACAGAAATGATGCTGAGTTTAACATTGACCTGGAGTATCAAAGGAATTGCCATTTGAAAATATCCAACATTTTAGAGAGAGAGCAAAGATAGTTCTTACAGTGCAGGGGACAGTGGAATATTAGATTTAGAAATCATAGGGGTGCCTCGGTGGCTCCCTTGGTTAAGCATCTGCCTTTGCTTCAGGTCATGATCCCAGAGTCCTGGGCTTGAACCCCACATTGAACTCACTGCTCGGCGGGCCGCCTGCTTCTCCCTCCCCCACCCTCATGCTCTCTCTGTCCCTCTCACTTTTTCTCTCTCAAATAAATAAATAAAATATATTTTTTAAAAGAAATAATATAAATAGGATAGAACATTCAAGACTTTAAAAATGATATTTTTTTATCAGAGAAATGAGAAATGTGCCAACAGAAGCTTGGCCTATACTGAAACATAAGGGGCAAGAAGTCAGTGAGGATACTAAGCAGGAGCAAGGAAAAAAGATGAAAAATAGGGAAGGATGATTTCAGGGAAGCCAAAGAAAATGGGACATTCCAAAAAGAAGCTGTGGTCAAGAGTAGTGAAAACAGTTCTAAGATCAAGGGGAGAGGCTCAGTCAGTTAAGCATTTGCTTTGGGCTCAGGTCATGATCTTGGGGTACATCTGGCTCCCTGCCCAGTAGGGAGTCTGCTTGTCCCTCTCTTTCTGCCTCTCCCCTCACTTGTGATCCCCCCTCAAATAAATAATAAAATCTCTTTTTTAAAGATTTTATTATTTATTTATTTGCCAGGCAGAAAGGGGGAGAGAGAGAGAGAGTGTGTGGGAGTGAGCGCACCAGCAGGGGGAGCGGCAGGCAGAGGGAGAAGCAGGCTCCTTGCTGAGCAGGGAGACTGATGAGGGACTTGATCCCAGGACCCTGGGATCATGACCTGAGCTCAAGGTTGTTGCTTAATTACTGAGGCACCCAGGTATCCCTAAATAAAATCTTTTATAAAACAAGATCAAGAAGAATCTGGATAGAGAAAAAAAAAAATCTTCTCAACTATGGAATTAGAATTTTATATTGAAAATTCTAGTGAGAGATTGAGTCAAGAAACCGAGAAAAGCTGCATACAGCTAAAGATGTGGAAAACTTCAAAGATGGAAAGGGGAAAGGCAAAGGAGCCTCCTGTTGGAGGGCAAAACTTTTCTCCATGAAACAGACCTGGCAGTGTTCTGCTGAGGATCTAGGTGGGAATTTACAAAAACCAGGATGTCTTGAATCTTTGAAAGAGTCACTATGAAGGTGTGTACCATTTGTAAGTAGAGTATCATCTTCATTTTTAACAAGGGTAACTTTCAGTTGCATTCAGATAATTTAAGAATGTTATTTAGAAAGACATTAGATGATTCTTGGCCTGATATGAAAGATGCAAGAACACTGTATTTTATTCATTGATAGATCCTTTCCACAATTATTCTGTAAATGCATATCTAGAATTTCTTGATCTTTCAAGAATTCATTTTCCCCTTTCACTCCATAACTCTACTTAAACTGCAAAATTTTTCTGCAAGTAGCATTTCACTGTGCTCAAATACTTTGCATCTAGAGGTATTTTCTACAAAGTTTTTGAGATCTCTTTTTGCCCCCAAAATTTATAGGATCATTCCATTATAATATTAAGATGCCATATCAAGAGAAGAGCAAGTTACAAAAGTTTGGGAGGGATGGATACCATACATTTGAGATAGAGCTGACATTAAATCTTTTTCATTAGTCTTCCTTTGCTTGGCAAATCTTGTCATCTCTCCTCCAGAGTTAAATGAATAGGTGGCTATGGACTTGGATGTTTTACAGACTCAGGGAAACTCATCTTTCTGTCTGTGAAATTCATGCCTGAAGTAGCTTTGGATTCTATTAAATCCTTTCTGCCAGTATGGTATTTTCCTAGTTTTGTGCACATTATCAGAAGCTTTCAGAAATGGTGTCAGTGTCACAGATGATGCTTTTGGTGATAATGCAGTGTCATACATGATGATCTGGGCTGGGAGAGTAACTAGGTATCCAACTACTGACATGTACCTTCTCAGAAGAAAACATATTGAAATGGTACAGAAGAGCATGGCATCTGCTGCTTTCTTTAGTGGTCTGGCTCTTTCCTCAATGGAGAATATTTCTTTACATACAATTCCACTAGGAAAATGTGTTCTCCTTCCAGGCTCCTTTTCCAAAGTGCTTTAAGAATGCAATGGCTTAAATAGTTTTCTGTAAGTAAATTAACATTCTGCATTTTTTTTTGACCTTATACAATTATACTTCAAGGAAAATTTGATTTTTCTATTGGTCAATGACTATAAAATAACTTCCTCTGAACCAACTATCTTTGAGTCTTGGGTAATTTTGGGGGGAGGTGGGAGGAATGAAACCAACATTTTTTGAGACTTCCCAAGCCTCTCCTATGCACCAGGCTCTATACTTGCTCATTTGTTTATAGGATGTAAATTTTGAAGAACTAATATAATTGAGACTGATTAAGCAGAAAGTAAAAAAAAAAAAAAAATAGAGAAATCTTAAAAAGAGAAATACGTAAGCACCTATAAAACTCTTTTTAAAATTTAAGGTTGCAAATACACATTATTTACCAAATTATGCAATAGAGTCTTTTACTTGTATGCATTTTCCTAATTAGACTTCCATAAAACTTTCATGCTTAAAATGTACCCATTAGTTTCACTTTTTAAATGCAGTTACAATTTCTTCAAAGTGGAGCCAAAATTTAAAAACATATGGAAAAACAAACACAGTTCAGAGTCCTTTTAGATTTAACAGATTTGCCTTAATCTCAGCATATCCAGCTATCCATCTAGACCTTTTTTTTTTTTTTTTTTTTTTTTTTTAGGAAATCTCCTTTTATTGAGCATCTTCAAAGCAATCAACATAGTTTTTCAACAGAGTTCTCAGAGAAAGTCTCACTAATTTTTCACATTCACATTCCTTTGGTTTACATAATATTTACTTATATAATTATGACAAAAACACCGTTGATAAAAGCAGGTTTGACAGCAAACATAACTGATTCTCATAAGTACACAATTACCATTCAGTGTCCAGAACGTAAGTGTGTGGACATGCTGGAGAGTAAGCCTATTGGCTATGGATATTTAGAATACTATGTCTGTTTATCAAGATATTTTACAAGGTTAAAGAAGAATTAGACATAACCCAGGGATTTGTTAAATTAAAATTAGTTTAGAGGCTTTTACTGTGTTATCTCAGGCAACCAAATTATCTACAAACAATATAACAGGAGGCTATTAGTAACCTCCATTTTGTCCTAACAGTGAAAATAATTATTGAATATTCATAGCTGAGTCTCATAGTGTCCTTTCAGCTTTTTTTTTTCTCTCCAGTGATAGTTTGAGAAAAAAAAAAAAAAAAAAAAAGAGAATGCCTAGCTTAAAAAAAAAAAAATTAAAGAAGAGAACGTTTCTGAAAATACTGAGCAATTTTTCATGGGTCATATCTTCCCCTCCCTTCCATTATCCCTATCTGCTTTCTGCTTGCTGCAAATAATTTAGGTTCTATCCTTCAAGGGGCTCACAGACCAATAGAGGAGATCAAGTTACAGAAGACAAGTCCTGAGTGACATAAAGGAGGTGCTGTGATATGGAGAAGCACAGAACCCCGTGACAGCCCACAAGGGAGGCAAAAACAAACAAACAAAACAAAACACTGGCTGATGATGGGAACCTCCCTCAAAGAAACCACATCTGAATTAGGTCTTAAAACATGATTTGACCAAAGGAAGAAGTTCAGAGGGACAGCAGTGTGACTGCTAATTGAGGTCATGATTTAACTTGTCTGTCTCCTCAAGACTCATTGCCACACTTGGCACGTGGTTGATCTTGAACTTTACTTTAGACTTAACAATCCAGAACAAAGTGAAGATGAGAACACATTTTATTAGAATAATCTTAAAATCAAAGGGGGGAAAAGGTTACAGATGAGACTTGGCATGAGATCCAAATCTTGAAAGACCTTGAGTGTTACATGAAAGTTTGTACTTATAATCTGGAGAAATGGAAGAGCTATCAAAAAGTTTTAATTTAGGGAGTGACATAAGCAAATCTGCATTTACAAGGATAATCTGGCAGCACTGTGGAAAAAGATCAGCTAAGAAGCAATTGCATTAATTTAGCCAAGAAATGATGAGCATCTAAACCAAAGCAGGCCAGTGGAGATGGAGAGGAGGGGATTAAGCTGATCCCTGAATTCAAATTATTAACTTTTATAATAAGGACAGGAATTAATAGCGTTTGAGGATCCACAGATTTTTCCTTTTTCCTTCATCATAAATTAAGAAAATGGCCATTCAAGGAAAGGAGGAAATAGTACAGAATATCATTGAAACACACTATCATCCATCCTGATGTTTAAGAAACCTAGGAGTTACTCTCAAACTTTTCCAATCACCTATTTCTCCCTTGATTTTTTTAATAAATATTTACTGGGTGACCTCTTTGGGCTAGACATCGTTCTAGCCTTGGGAAGTAGAAAACAAAGAGTTTTGATCAAGTTCTGCCCAAAGACCTGTTTAATTTTCAGTTTCTCTAGATCCTCAGTCAGCACATACATTATCTTCTCCCTGCTTTTCTCCCTTTTCTGATTAAGTTTGACTCACGCTCTGGGTCAGGAGCAAAGCCACTTCCTCCTATGGGACTTCCCAGCCCCTCAGTTGTGGTTAGGGCCTCACGACCTGTTCTTCCACTCCCAGCTCTGTACTTCCTCTCAAAGCACATTTGACCACATGGTGCTGAACTCATGTTGCTTCTGTAGCCTGTGCTTCCCTGAGGACCCTGACCGCTCTGCTTTGGTCAGTGCCAAAGAGTAGGGGTCCGAATACTTTTTGAATAAATAGCGAGTAGATGAATTGAATGCCTCAACACAGAATTGTTACTTCCTCTGTCAAAATTATCCCAAACCAACTATTATACTTTAAACTGGCACTGAGTTAGCCCCTTCTGCTCAGGAGGTTCAAGGCTATTAAATGTTAACATTTTGTATTTCCAGCTTCCATGCCAAGGTTGAAAAAATGAGCCACATATGGTTAGCTAAACTCATTTGTATAAACTTGGCATGTTCTCAAAGCACATTCAAAGCTTATGTCAGTTTTGAAGACACAAATAAAATATATTTTCTAGAACCTCCCCGTCTTTGGTTGAATTTTTGGAAAAGATCTCCCACGATGTGAAGTTCTGTAAACTATGTTCTAAGTTGAAGCTGAATATCATGATTTGATTTGAATTTTCCATATACCCTCTCTTCTTCAAGCCATGACACTTTAAGGAGTAAAGAAGTCTTATTTATGTACAGGCATAAGAAATATTTTAATTTTAAATTCCAAAGTGCCATAGATAATAACATATGTTAATCTTAAAAGCAGTTGTCATGTCTTAAGTAAAAATAAGTCTCTGAAAGATGTTCCATAGAATGTTCTATGCCTACTTTTTAATAAGCATTATAACTTTGATAAAGGTTAAAAAAATCTCTCTACTCTTGCTCTAACTTCATTTTTATTATTTTTATTTTTAAATTTTATTCATTTATTATTATGTCCTATGCCTTATCATTATGACTAAGCATCAAATTAATAGACAACAATATCAACCTCAAACTTTTGGCAATGAGTACTTTGTGATAAAAATGTTGTATTTGTTTTTCAAGCATATATCCCTAGCCATGATTACCCTAAATCCTAACTTTCATAAGAATCTTAAATTATTATGAAGTTTTATGACAAGTAGCCATAAATTCATTCAATAGATTTGCTGAAATCTCTATTATGCCCAACCAATAATTATGGCAGAAAAAATTAATTATTTTTGGTCTTTTTCCTTCTCTTATGAGCAAATTTCTTTTTTTTTTTCTTCCTAATCTGCATTTGGAGGTATGTATTCTGACAATTACTGTCAAAGCCCACTTAGAGAAATAAGCAAATTGCATTGATGTAGTAAGAGTATGTTTCCCTTTATGGTGCAGTGGAGTGGAAACTCATCATTAAGATGTCTATTTTGTATCTGTGTACAGAAAGATAAAAATTGATACAGAGTTGCCTGGCAAATCAGGAAGGTAGGGAAGGCAAATTAATATTTGTCCAGCTTCTGCTTGTACTGGCCACATTGCTAGGTGACTTTGAAATTTTTATCTTATTTTAATTTCTTATAACAACCTTGTAGAGTACTTCTATCATTTCAAAGATAAAGGTAATTGAGGCTCAGAAAGCATGTGACTCCTACTTCAAAGGACAGAGTTAGTCACTGATTGATTATGTATCTTATATTCTTTCTGAAGTATCAAATTAGGGGTAGAGTTGAAAAAGTTTAGCAAGGAGAAATAACATATTTGATGCTTAAGAATATCAACTTTAAGTATACCATCTGAAGCAATGGTAATTTCACACCATCTCTTTGGGACAGTTTTTTTTTTTTCCCCCTGTTTATTGTGTTTTGTTTTGCTTTGTTTTTCTATAATAATTCATCACAGCAGTTAACAAAAAAGTGTGTAAAGATTCCGTTTTTAACACTTGACCTTGAGATCTAAGAAGAATCAATAAATAGCCAGACACAAGAAATAAATGTCTGAAAAAAAAAATCTCAGAGTTAAGATATTAGGAGCACAAATGTAAAAAATAGATATCACTGAGGATAAGAAGGGCTGAGAATAAATATTTGAGCCCAAGGCAAGAAAGCCATAGATTATGGATTTGAATGAGCAAGCGAGACTCAAAGAAGACATTAAGGGTGTTGGTGAATGAACAATTTGAAAGAATATATGAAAACAATTTTACTGGAACCAAGTTTCCACATCAAAGTATACTGCATGATTAAAAATATATATATATATAATATATATATACATATATTTTATATATATATTTGTGTGTGTGTGTGTGTATATATATATATATATATATATTGCAAACATATAAGGTAGTTAATTACCCCCAGTTACAGTGTGAAATAGGAAGAATATTTTTAAGAATATTTTCAAGCAAGAAAGAAGTAGGATACATTCATCTCTTTCTTTGCAATGACGTCACTGCATTTTCTAACTTAAGTTAGCCAATAGCATTTATGTAGTAACTGCTTCATTCTACTGGTTCACTATGGACTTTTTCCCAAGCAAAGATCGAAAGATCCAACTATTATTGGCTTCAACACCGTGGAAGTTAGTGGTTCATCTAACTGAAGGGTCCTAGGATTGATGTAGCTGCAGAGATAACCAGATCCAGGTCTTCCACAATGTCACAGACCTGGTGCAACCAATCTTCCTTCATGGTGCTAAGAGGGATGAGGCAGGTCTGGGATCACACACAGTGCCCAGGGTTTCCTCTGGTTGGACAGACTTGAGGCATTTGTTAGTCCCTACAGTAGTCTTGGTGCCATAGGGAATCTATCTACTGTTTGATTGGTTGGGTCTGAGTGAAAAGGACCATCTCCACACAGGAATTTCCACTCCCAAGAGGAGGAAGAAATCTCTGAGAAGTACAGATGACAGTTTTGTCTTAGTTAGGGAACTTGGTGGAGTTTTCCACCAAGTTCCCTAACTAAGCCATATCTCTGGCTATCTTCACAGTGGGCTTATTTACTTTATTCGTTTTTCCTTCACAAAAGAAATGTGTTTGAGCTCTTACAATGTGCTAGTGACTGTAGCAGGGAGCAAGAAGGCAGGATACCTGCCCTCATGAAGCTTGAGGTGAGTACATGTGAACAGCTTCTTGTAATCCTAAAGGTGCAGCGGCACCAGGATGAGTTTCATCTGCCAAAACACATAATTAATGATGCCTCTCAAAATCTGATATTTGGCTGAGGTGTTTTACTGTCATAATAGAAAAAAAGATGTAATACACTAACCTCTTGGCTTATTTTATGCCCAACGTTTCTTGTATGTAGATTATTTTAGCTGAAAATCATACCTAGAAGAGACCAGTGTTGAAGGAGAAAAGGATGGAGTTTTGGAGCAAGAGACCCTCTGGTGGGGTAGACAGGATGGTGTCTTCATCATCTGGTCTTGTGTATCTGAAGAGAAGGCAAGAGGGAGGCAGGATCAAACACAAACTTTTTAAGTCATAATTGTAATGAGTCAAGTCTGAATATTAATTTCCTTGTACTCATTCATCATAAAGTGTCTGACATGAAAGATTTAAATAATTAGTGGATGGTTGTAGTCAACTTGCCTACTGGCAAATTTTATTATTTCCTTTAGAGCCATAGCCTTCATCCCTCTTTCAGATTCCCACCCCTCCCCATTTACTTCATGGTTGAATGTCCCCTTTTTCTGATACCCGATAAATATAATTTTTTGAAGAATCAACATCAAAAAATCCAGGTGATTGAGAAGTTTGTGAAGGTAGAAATATGCTAGATTGTGCATCAGTGTTGGAGATGAAGTTTTGAGATCAGGTCCTCAGATTTGTTTCAGAAAAAGTAAAATCCAAGCAACAAACTTCTGGGTGACCCTTCAGTTTGTATTCCAAATTTCTAGACTATATAAATGGTGCTCGCTTGAGCTCTCTTTCTCTCTCTCATCTATCTATATTTATCTATCTGTCTATCTATCTATCATCATCTCTCTATCAATCTCTATCTCCATCTATCTATCTTTCTATCTGGAATCCTTATGGAATGGGATTCTGTTTTTTTTCCCAGTGGTTCCCAAGAAAGTCTCTGTTATGAAATATTGGCATGTTGGCTTCAAAATCACACACAGAAGCAATGCCTCTGTCACTTTGAGAGTTGACATCTCACCTTGCTAGCTTGCCCTTCTCAGGGGTTGTGTTTTTCATCTCTGGAAGGTGACAGTCCTCAGAAGGAGATACAAAACATTAATGTTGACGGATTTTCAAGAAGACAGTGAGACAAGTAACACTCTTTGTTGAATAACAGTGTCATAGCAGTTTTGAAGTTCTCGTTTTATGCCTTTGTCTGTCCCGATCAACAGGTGCTTTAAAAAACTGAAGCAAGTATTGAAGGAAGTCAAGAGAGCATGAAGACTGCATTTGTCTAGTTTATCTTGATACCTTGAGTTGAACGCAGGATTTTGTTTTGACTTTGTGGTCAGTTTCTTGAGGTTATATAACTCCTTATACCATCCTTTAAAAACACAGTATTACCAGGTAAATGAAAATCCCGTAAACAAAATTCAGCAATCCCTGAAGCCAGTACTACTATGTAACAGATAGCGAAATGGTCTCAAGGATCAAAAGCTACTGCTGTTTAGTTTCTGAATGATGGAACAGGGGATGGAGTTCATAATTCAATGATTCCAGAGCACAGATGTCGGACCTGCGCCTGAGCCGATAATTTGTTTGGGAGAGAAGTTCACAAACATTTTATCAATTACTTCTGGGAAATAACCTTCTTTGATTTAAGCAATGCTTTTCGTTGTTTGTTTTATATTGGAAAAACTAATCTACACCCAGATCTTGCAACACCGTCTTCATCGTGTGAGGGAAAAAGCGTACTTGTTTAAATTCAGGATTATGAAACTTATTTTTATTTTTATAACATGAGATGTGTCAGGCTTCATCTATCTTGAGTGTTAGAGTCTTATTGCAAAAAAATTCTGCTTTCTTCAGCCCACGTAACTTTCACTTCCAGCCAAGTATTCCTGCAGTGGAGTTGGTCCTACCTCCCCAACCACCATTTAAATGCTCAGTCTGAAACAAGAGGGTGCCCTATTTTCCCAGGCATTTTTTTAAATTTCTGGGGTCGCACATTTGTTTTTAGGCTTTCTCTTCCCTCTTCTTTGGTTTCTCAGTTTCATTGATTGTGTGATTATTCCCACATGAGTCAGTTCATGCCCTCTAGAAAGCAGACAGCAAGCTGAGTGGGGTTAGAAGTGTGAGAGATTTAGGGGCACCTGGGTGGGTATGGTGGTTAAGTGTCCAACTCTTGATTTTGGCTCGGGTCATGATCTCAGAGTCCTGAGATCCAGCCCCGTGTTGGGCTCCACACTGGGTATGGAGCCTACTTAATATTCTTTCTCTCCCTAACCCTGACACTTCCCCTCCTCGTGTGTGTGCACACATGTTCTCTCTCTCTCCAAAAACACAAACACAAAGAATTAGGATATGTTTATTGAGAAGGATGCCTAGAATTATGGGGAGGGGACAAGAATAGGTAAGACAGGCCTCAGGTCACAATGTGGCATGGCATCTGCTAAAGGAGAAGTAGTGGGATAGGAAGAGCCTCCTATCATGGTGAAGCTGTGGGAAATTCTCTGCTAGCCAAAAGCAGCACTCAGACCCAAGACTGCCCAGAAAGGACTCCCACATTGGGCAGAAATCACCTGGTTCCATTCCACATCATGCTCAGCTATTGGGGAGGAAATTTCTAGGGACAGAGTGACCTTGACTAATATATTGCCACAGATTTGAAGACTTTGTAGTTGGTGGCTATCAGCTACTGTCCTTACAGAAGTTTCTCTTGAGGAAGATGTGAGCCACAGGGCTTCATGGCTATCACAATTCACTCCTTTTCCTCAGCAGACACTCTTCTCTTACAGGTTTGGGGGACAGCTGTTTCATGCTCCCTCAGGACTCTTCCTGAGTGAACCTTATAAAGGAAAAGTTAGAATAATAAACTAAAGCCTTCATCACTGTATCATATAGAGGCTGTAACTGATACTCATTACCCACCACCCCGCCCCCCCCCCCAACCATTTGTTTCAAATTTACCTCACTGTCACCATCAGCTAACACCTCTGTTGGTCTCAGTGGCTTACTTGGTGGTGAGACTAATCTCTCCCATGAAAAGTTGGAACCCCTGGTAACCAAATCCTTTTTGGGCCATGGTTGCTGCATGGGACTGTATTTCAAAATCATAATTGGACAAGGGAGTTTCAAAAAGGGTTCCACACATTTTTCTTTCTACGCCATCATGTGGCAGCAGCCCTGCCTCCTTCAGCTGATTGGATCAAAGAGCTGTCCACAATGGAGACTTGTGTTCTGGCTTGCTGGCCACTACAAAGGGAGTTCAAATTACCCAGGAGACAGATATGGCTTGTTGCTCAATGGAACACTTCCTATGTCTTCTAGAAGGAGTGTGCCCTGCTTTAGAGAATAGGATCTCTAAGTTAGAGCCCAGATTACAGGGACAGAAAATACAAGTTCCCCATAATCACTACTGGATTATTGGTAGTGGGTGAACTTCATTTCTCGTGGCATATTCTTTCTTAATGGGAGATCTCTGTTGCATACATTACAGCTGTTGTACCAGTATTTGTAGAGGATTTGCATCCTCACACACTCTCATGTAACTTGCAATGCTTTCCTGTTGGGAGGAGAATCTATCCCCACTGACATCAAGTTTGGCCATAAGACTGGTTTTAGCCAATGGAGTGTGAATGATAAATTATCTGTCATGTCTGAACAGAAGCTTTAAGAAACACTCTGTGGTTTTAGTGAGTCCTTCTCCCTCTGCCATAAGGACATATCTCAGGAGAGGCTTGATCCTAGAATGAAGAAGATCTATACATGAGAGTCACAGCTAATACATAGTCAACTGAATTAATGAGTGCAAGAAATAAATCTTTGTTGTTGTAAAGCACTAAGGATCAGTGATTGTTTATTACTGCAGGATAACTAACAAGATCTGAATAATAAATTGTATCTTTTTCTATCTGTGATATTTTACTGGTAGCCAGCAAGTCTCCTTTGTCCCACTTTCTAATATTTGTGTTTACTTGGCTGTTTTTTATTTTTCTTTTATTTATTTTTTTTTTTACTTGGCTGTTTCTAAATAACAGATGTCTGCTCATCAATGGCTCTAACTATTGTTCTTAATGTTTCTGCGAGGTCTCTGGATTGGCTACGTCAGAAATGTCTGGATATAGTTTTTAAAAACAGGACTTATTGATTACGCCTACAGAGGTTCTGACTCAACAGATGTGATTCAGTAGTTGTCTTTAGTGGGGGTCCTGGAATCTGCATATTTTTAAAACTCCACATGTTCCTACAATAAATTCAGAAATTAGTTGTCTGCTATGTTCCACAATCTTTGGTTTGCTTTAGACTAATCATCTTCACTGGTCTTGAATTTAGATGTACCACAAACCTTTTATTGCGTACCCTTAACCTTGCCTTGAACAGTGGTCTTTGTATCTTACTTATTTTAGTCCCATTCCTTTACCCTGCATTTAAAATAAGGTCAAATTAAACTGCAACTCAGACCTACTATTGTTTGAAGTATACATTAAATTTCCCTTTGGAAGAAATGTGTGTGTATCTGTGTGTGTGTGTGTGTGTGTGTGTGTGTACACGCATGCATGGACATATATGGACAAAAGCATTCAGAGTTAGAGATGAAATTGTTTAATGCTGAAAAAATGTAATTTTGAAATGAAGCAGCAGAGCTAATTATCTGGCTGAAAAAAGGCACAGGCTCTATTTAGGTCAAAAGTAACAGAAAAATTGCTGATACAATTATTCCTAGTAACTGTCTCATAAATGCCTATGTGCATTAACACACGCATAAATCCTCTCACGTGGCTATGGTCCTCGGAATGAGATGACTGTCTAAATAAATCCTTAAAGCACTTTTTGTTCAGTGATATGACAACAGAAATAAAGGAAACAATGAGGATGCAAAATGATTGAAGGTAAAGTTAAATGAAATCAAGTATCTATGAGAAAAATGAAGGTTATAATTATCACAAATTAAAGAGAAAACTTTCCATTCCACCACACCCATCCCCGTCCTCCACCACTCCTATTCTGTCTTAAATTCTTAATGGGTTTTCATAAACCATTCCATTTGAGGAAGTTCCATTTGGTTTTTGAGGGATGTTCTTGAAGATAGCACAGAAAATAAAATATGTTCTTGAAGATAGCACAGAAAATAAAATATGTGGAAACACTGTCCAGGCTTAGGATGCTTACTATAATGATGTGAAAAGCTCCACCCAGGCAACCCTTTGATTTCATTCATGCTTCTGGATATCCATTGCTCAGGTTAGTGTGCCCCGCTTCCTGTCATCTTTATTTCATCTCCCAAAGATGGCATATCCAGTGTCTGAATATCCACTCAAAATATTCATAAAAAAAAGAAATAAATATAAACAATGTTTTTGACTGATTGGCAAGTTCTCATCCAAATTTAATGCCAGGATCGGTTTCAGGTTCTTGCTGAATACTTTCTGGCTCTGTCTACCCTGGTCATATAATTTGCTAAGTCCTCGAGTGAAGAGGGAAAGAAAATTAAAAAAAAAAAAAAAAGCCACACACACACACACACACACACTAACTCATTTTACATTATTGTTCCTGCTGGAATGTAAAATTTGTGACACTCATTATAATGCTATGAACGATACAATACAGAGAATTACAAAACCTTAGCTTGAATTTCATCATATTACAAGGGCAGAGTCAGCCAAAATTAAGGTTAAAAAAAAAGTTTAAATAACCTTAAGTCTGGAAAAGTAGATTCAACAGCTTTCCAAAATTTATATATTAAGGGCGACTTTTTTTTTTTTTAATGAGAATAGATCTTAAATCATCTCCTCCTCCTCCTCTTCCTCCTTCTTCTTCTTTTTTATCAACATATAATGTATTATTAGCCCCAGGGGTACAGGTCTGTGAATCACCAGGTTTACACACTTCACAGCACTCACCATAGTACATACCCTCCCCAATGTCCATAACCCCACCACCCTCTCCCTGACACCCTTCCCCTGACAACCCTCAGTTTGTTTTGTGAGATTAAGAGTCTTTTATGCTTTGTCTCCCTCCCCATCCCATCTTGTTTCATTTATTCGTTTCTAACCCACCAAACCCCCACATTGCCTCTCAACTTCCTCATATCAGGGAAAGTATATGATAGTTGTCTTTCTCTGACTGACTTATTTCGCTAAGCATAATACCTTCTAGTTCCAATCAGGGTGACTTTTTTATAATTTATTTCTGTATAAGAAAATCAGTGGAATAATTTACAACAATGTTTCTTTTTGTTTACTCTATTGATGGATGAACATAAATGGGGAAATTGGAAAAACTCTAGAAAAAAACCTCTTTAAAAAAAAAAAATTCTCCTTGGGGCACCTGGGTGGCTCAGTGGGTTAAAGCCTCTGCCTTCGGCTCAGGTCATGGTCTTAGGGTCCTGGGATGGAGCCCCACATCTGGCTCTCTGCTCAGCAGGGAGCCTGCTTCCTCCTCTCTCCCTGCCTGCCTCTCTGCCTACTTGTGATCTCTGTCTGTCAAATAAATAAAATCTTTAAAAAAAAAAATTCTCCTTGACATTCATGTCCTTTTTCTTCCTAAAAAAGTCGCCATTACTTAATAACATAGAGAAAAGCCCAAGAGTTATTTCTTTTATAACTTGCTGAGCTTCAAACTGAGAGAGATTTCTTATATTTCAAAACTTTTGTCCAGACTTTCGCACCTAAAACTTAAGAAACTTGTATTGATAAACTTTGCATGTTCTATTTATGAGGTATTTAGATCTATCCCAGGCTCAGTTGATATTTTAACTACACCTCTTTATTTACTAGTATGCTACTTAATTCTGAGATAACTGAGGGTTTACTATTATGCTGCTTAATTCTAGTATAACTGAAGGTTTCTGGAGAACTAACAGAGGTTGGCAATTCCTTCCTTCCTTGCCACATCCACCCTTCCTGCCCCCTTCCTCCTGTCTCTCTCTCTTCCCTGTCTTTGGTAACAGTAAGCCTTCTGCTGTTTTTATTGTTGTTGTTGTTGTTTTGGTTTTTGTTTTTTTATTTGTTTTGTTTTGTTTTATTTTGTTTTGTCTGCTTTGTTTTCTCGCTGTGTTAACCAGGTGACATTAGGGTTGACTTAATGAGGTGGAGAATCGTGTCAGGTGCTGCCCACTTGACCTCAGTCATGTGTCAAAAGACAGTCTGTGAGTCATTGTCATGGATCTCTTGTTTGCTTTATAAGCACCCCCCAACAAGATTTCCCTTAAAGAAAAGCAACTGAAGATCCAATATGCTACTGCAGTATTTTCTTTTCCTTTAGAACACTATTTTGAGAGTATCTGGATGCCAGGGTACTAGGACATCTGGAAATGAGTGTGAGGACTTCTCGATATAATCAGGTTATATCTGCTTTACCGTCATACTTAATGCAAAAGCACAGAACGTTCTTGCGTCAAGGCACATGTTGCTTCACCAGGCTAGAGTTAGCACGTGAGCTCTGCCCTAGGAGAGAGAGGCTCGTGTGCCTCCCTGTGACCTGGCGGGTGCCGGCTGACTTCACCTTCACGGACTTGGCTCTGCTTTGTTTTACAGCATAGGTGGCGAAGTGGGGCGGGGCCACGAAGGAAGTTACGCGGGCAAACATTTCCGCATGGGATTCATGACGATGCCTGCTCCTCAGGACAGACTTCCCCATCCCTGCTCCAGCGGCTTCTCCGTGAGGTCCCAGTCCCTGCACTCGGTCGGGGGCACAGACGAGGACAGCAGCTGTGGCTCCCGCAGGCAGCCGCCGCCCAAGCCCAAGCGGGACCCCAGCACGAAGCTGAGCACGTCGTCGGAGACGGTCAACAGCACGGCGCCCGGCAAGAGCGGGAAGGCCCCCGAGCGCCCCGAAGGTAACACGCGTGTCGCTCCCCGGGGGAGAGCGGCCTCACACGTGTGGGGTCCGCATGCTCCTGCCCTCCTCCCGAGTCTCCCAATCCTGCCTCTGTCTCCCCGGAGCCCCAGGCAGGGGCGGTGCAGACGAGGAGGCCTTTTATGAAGATGTCAACAAAGGGCACCCAGAAAGATGTATTTATATTATCAGAAAGGGAAGGCAGTGTGTGTGTTTTCTTACCCCCTTAGCGCTGCAGATCATTGGGAAATTGTTTGGCCAAAAAAAAAAAAAAAAATCTAAAATTGATATTTTCTTGCTTCGATTAGGATCACTTGGATGCTTCTAGAAGCATGATGTGATTCTTAGGGGAACATGGTCAAGCAGAAGACTATACAGAAGGCAAATTGTAATCATTCTTAGAAATCACGATTTCATACACTGTGGTGGAGTTCCTTCTGGTGAATATGAACACACACACTGTCTATATATTTCAATGCCTACTTCACTCCGGATCTGTAAATTCTACCCATACCTCTGTTTTTCCTCAGCTATGAAATGTGCAAAACCCTCTCCTCCTCCTTGCTGGTCTGTGAGTATGAATTAGGTCAGGTTAATCATAGATGTCACTAGCTCTTTAGTCTTCCTGGAATAAGGAAGTTTCAGCTTTCCTGAGTTTGTCCTGAGAGTTCCTTGGAGAGAGGTCAGTCTCAAGTGTGCTTGCATACAAGTTCATTCAGATTTTGTGGATTAGTTGTAGAAAGCACTTTGGGGTTCCCTGTGCTGTGGGGGGGTCATCTTGAGAAAATGGCTCCTCCGCCAGGTCCATTAGTTGTTCTCTCACACTGTCTGTCCCTGACATTCTCCACAGCAGGCTTCCCCAAGTCCCCAGCATACCTCGTATCACAGTGGTTTGCAACTGGGAGTGGAAGCCAAGGTGGTCTTTTCCTCAACTGGGAAAGTATCTTTGCCATGTGGGCTCCCGAGTCCTTCATAAAGGTTTCCTCGTCTTCTGGTCTAATCTTTCAGCAGAAGATTAAGCCTAGTCCATGAGATGGGGTGCCCATGAGGCATGTCACATCTCTTCCATCAACCTCATTTCTTCTATCCCCTGTATCCGTGCCCTGGTGCCTATTGAGCCAAAAACAGAAGCTTCAGTGCACACTGAGGAATACAAACACATGCTCAGAGGTGGCGCTCATCCATGCATTCTACATGGACAGTCTCCACTGAGGCTGTTTTCCTACTATGCATACACGTAAAAACATGACTCTGTGCATATGCATGCAAGTACATGTGCGAATGACGTGTATGTGTGTGCCTATTTCCCAAACTGAAATCATGATGCATACAGTTTTGTGTTTTATTTTTTGTTTACTCTTGTGACTATTTTCCATGGCATTCAATTTAAGAAACACCATTTTTAAGAAGGTAACTATACATCACAGCACTTTATTTAATCATTTTCTCCTTGATGAATACTTAGGTTGGTCCAGTTTTGCTCTAATGAATGAAACTGACATGAACGTGTGTGTGTGCATGTCTGTGTCTTTGCTGGTGCAACTCTTTTTATTGTTCCTCTACTGCCTTAAGAGTAGATTGGAAGACCCCTTTCTCTCCTGATTCAAAGTCACCAGCATGTCCTTCAACTGGTAACACATCGATGCTTGTAGAAATAAGTTAGGTGTTTCCTTTACTTCTTAATACACTAAAGGGCCCTAGAGATCTGCTTTTGTAAATTTGAAATGTTGTTCTTAGGTTTCCCCTGATGTTGTTACACGGTGTCTTTCATTTCTCCGTATTTTCTCTGATCTTATTTCCAGAAGTACTCCCTCTCCTACCTTTCTTGCCAAAAACTACACAGCCAGTGATATTAGATTGTTTACAAAAGAAGTTTACTGATTTAGAACACCAGTCTCTAACTTATATGGGCCTCAATGTAATCTAGAAATATTGAAGAATCAAGGGGAAATAAATACAAGGACCTCCCAAAGGGGGAGGGAAAGATGAAACAGAGAAGGAAAGTATCCTCGAAGGAATGTGTTATCAAGCACTGTAGTACAGCTGGAAACTTCTGGAAGCAGGATAACATACCTCCAGAATAGCCTCTCTCGCATGAGGGAGGCCTAGGGTCTTCCAAGTGAATGCATGCAGAATACAGGATGGTTGTTCCACAATAGAAACATTTGAGTGGTGATTTAGTTGTCTTAAAAGCAGAGCTGATTACCATTCATTTGAGATGCCTTAGCTACCTAATTCCTGAGGAAGAGCAGCTCTTAATTCTTTCAGATCCCTTCACCATCTGAAGATCTAGGGTTTCAAATAACTACTTATCAAACAGAAGACAGTAGCTCTATTATCTTTATTTCTTTGAGAACAGGAGAGGAGAGAGTGACTGAATTAGAGCTGCACAAAGACTTAAGTGAGGTGTGGAAAACTACTTGATTGGCATGAGGCTTATTAAACACGAGGTCGAAACTCAGCATCTCTTCTCAGAAGAAGTTCTAAGTATGGATTGAAATGTCTTCAGCTGTCTACTGAGTCTGGTCTACTGAGAATGGTCAGATGGGCTACTAGGATCCAGTGCAGAAAAGGTCAATTTCTACAGCGATTCTTGATGTACATTTAAGCTCTTCAGAACACTTAATAAAAAGGCAATAACAGGGGTGCCTAGGTGGCTAAGTCGGTTAAGTGGGTGCCGTTGGCTCAGGTCATGATCCCAGGGTCCTGGGATTAAGCCTCACGACAGGCTCTCTGCTCAGTAGGGAGCCTGCTCCTCTCCCTCTTTCTGCTGCTACCCCTGCTTATGTTCTCTGTCCAAAAAAATAAATAAAATCTTAATTTTAAAAAAGGCAATTGCAAAATTGGATACATTCACATCTCTTCTACCAAGTTATAGCTTCAATAACGAGAGAGAATCAGGGCTCGGTTGAGAGATGGGGAAAAAATCTCGAATCCAAATGCATGTATATGTGTACACTCAAAGCCAAAAGCATATAAATATGTAGATTGTTCTTTTATGAATCCTCAGTTCTTTATAACTGGGAGTTAACTGAAGTTCATTACAGAGCATATGTTTTCTTTACAATTTTCCTAGCTATCAAAATTATAACAAAGATGAAAAGTGACTTCTATGAATCTTAGTCCATCTTGTCTTTTTACATTAAATGTCAGCAAAATCAAAATATTGATTCAGTGGTATTAGAATGATTTCCGTGGTAACTGGCTTCTATTTAAGTAGGGGATTATGACTTCCCTGTGGTTAAAAGTAAAAAAGAACCGGACTTGTAGCAAAATAGCTTTTCAGAGTAGGAAAAAAAATAGCTCAGCGATGAACACACCAAAAAGTACATACCAAGAATGTACAATTTAGTTTTTAAAAATTGTATTTCTATCACACTAGTGATACATATTTATGACTCTATTTCAGGGTCTTCTACAATAGTAACACCTTTAAAAATTATACAGTAGAGAAGATATACTGGCAACAAGTATGTGATAAGTATTTTAATTGCTTTTTTTTTTTTTTTTTTTTTTTGCCTCAGTGTGGTACCTACTTAGTTTGAGGAAAGACTAAACTAAATAAAGGGAATTAACTAGAAAGGATGAGAAGTCCTACCAGATAATGTCTCATGTATGACCCAGAGGAAGCAGATGTGCAAACCCGTGTTCTTTACCCCTCACAGTTCAGGTAGATAGCTATCCTGTTCGTGACACGGTGTGGTGCCGGCAGTAGAACCTACAGGCACTTGACTTTGGACAAGTGACCCAATGAGGCTGTTTTGTTACCTTTAAATGAGTATGAAAAACTGAAAATTGATGGTGCCCTGCCTTCCTCACAGCCTTATGACAACACAGTGGGACAATGCCCATGGTGATGCATGGTAGAAAGAAATTGCTATGCAATTATAAATTAATACTATTTTAAAGGTGTACTTACTGCCTATTAATAGGCTTGAATACATAAAATTTGAGTTTGGTGCAACACATATGTTAAAAACAAATAGGAGAGGGAAAAAAGCTTCTCTTTGACATACACACACTCTACAAGTCAGGCTTAAAATTTTTTACACAACAGTGAATACACAGGGAAGTATTCTCCAGGTGTAATAATCTTTTCATGGTATTATGACATTAGTATAATATTTAGTAAAATGAGGAAAATACAATTCTCTAAACATCAAGAACTTCTATACTTTAGAGTCCTTTAAAAAACAACAGGAAATATTATTTGTAAATTGAGGTATGACTGACATATAACATAGTAGTTTCACGTGTATGACAAAAGGATTCAATATTTGTATATATTGCAAAATGTCCAGCACAAGTCTAGTTAACATCTGTCACCACATATAGTTACAATTTTTTTTCTTGTTTTGAGACCCTTTAAGATCTATTCCTTTAGCAACTTTCAAGTATACAATACAATATTTTTAGCTAAAGTCACAATCATGTACATTGTATCCTAGGACTTGTTTATTTTATAACTGTAAGTTTGTGTCTTTTGACTCCTTTTACCCATAACCCCTATCCCCCAAAACAACATGTGCTTACCTTCCATTTCTTATGAATCTTTTTTTGGGGTCATTATATATATAATATATGTAATATATATATATATATAATATATGTAATATATTATATATATATAATTTTTTTAAAAAATTATAAAATTATAAAATTTAAAATTAAAAAAATTTATAATTTTATAATTTAAAAAAATTATATATAATATATTGCATATATTATATATATATATAATGACCCCAAAAAAAGATTTTTTTAAAAAAATTGTATATATATAATATATGTAATTTTTTTTTTTAATTTGAGACAGAGCACATGATGGTGAGGGAGGGGGAGTCACAGAGGGAAAGGGAGAAAGCAGACCCCTCCCTGAGCAGGGAACGTGACACAGGGCTCTATCCCAGGACTCTGAGAACAGGACCTGAACCAAAGGCAGACGCTTAACCAACTGAACCCCCAGACATGCCTTTTTGGATCATTTTTAGTGCTTCATTTATGACATTATTTCATGATTATCTCTTTACAAGACAACGAGAAAATATTTTTGAATTGAGATAGTTGTCCTGCTTTCTGACTTTCCTTTCTAGAGATGTGTAGTGGAGTCCTATTTGTGAATCAGAAATTGGGGCACCTGAAAAAGTATTTGGAATCATGACTGTCCTTAAAAACTTGAAATGCACAGTTAAGCTAGAACCAATGGCGAAATTCATCATAAGGTCACTATCTTAAAAACAAAACCAACAAAAACCAAATTCCCTTTCTAGGTTACCACAAGAAGAAAGTATCACCCTCTAACAATGTTGTTTTCCATGCCTTCAGCCAATACTATGAGCACTACATTTTACATTGGGATCCAGTGGCGAATAGAACATGGGGGCCTTTCCTTCATGTCGCTCACAGCCAGTTTGTTTCCAACTTGGCAACTCAGCCTTCCTCTATCCCATCACAGAGAAAGCACTGACTAAAAGAAATCCTTTCTAGACACCAGAAAATCTGGCATGACAGCCATGGGGAATTCTTCCATGTAATTAGTTGTTTATCTCTCGAAGTAGCAGTTTAACACATTTTAATAAAGTGTTTGTTCTTACAAAGAATATTTGCTGTTATTTCATTGTTCAGTGCTGACAACTGAAAGGGTGCCCAAATCTGATTTCCTACTGATAAACCTTCAAAAGTAACCTGAGGGCATTTGAGGAGGAGAAGGTTGAGTGTGCTTATTATGTTGGGGAACTTTCAGGTTTCAGAATTCTGGTTTAGGAACCTAAATCAGCATCAGTCAGCCAGCCATACACCCTTTTTGCATTCTCAGTTACTAGCCCAGATCTCAGATGTTCAAAATTTAAGACTATTCCTTTTACAACTCAGCCATATTAGAGAAATGTGAGTGTGAGAAGCAAACATACATGGGTTTTGTATCAGTGCTTACAGCATTTAGCACCGTTTCAGCCTCCCTCTCCTCACGTATAAAATGGGAATAACAATCCTGATTGCATATGGTGGGTAGAATGCCATCCAAGAGGTATCTGAGAGTCCCTCCTTCCTGGTATACTTAGCCCTCATATACCATTGTTGGCTTGAAGATGGAGGCAGCCATGTGGCAAGGAATACAGGTGGCCTCCAAGAACTGAAAGTAGTCTCCAGCTAAAAGCCAGCAAGTAAACAGGGACCTTGGTTCAATAACTGCAATGAACTGAATTCTGTCAGTGACAAAAATGATCTTGGAGGTTGATTTTTCCCCCAGAATCTCCAGAGAAGGACACTATCTGGCTACCATGGTCGTTTCAGCCTGTGGGACCCTGAGACATGGAACACTGGACCCTGGCTGTGCCCAGACTTCTGATCTGTGGAACTATGAGCTAACACAAGGGTATTGATCCTTAAGCTGCTGTGGTTGTGATAACTTGTTATGTGGCGAAGGAACGGTAATCCATCTTACCGAGTTGCTAGGCAGAAAACGTGAGGTGGGGCAAACTGCAGAGAGCTGCCCTTTCTCTCTCAGCACTGGGCTGTTTTCTCCGAAGAGAGTGACCAGACTATACCTCGAAAATAAATGAGATGAAAAAAGCTTGGAAAACACTGACATCTTAGGGTGCTAGAGTATCTTAGATTTTTGTGGATTTGTTTAAATCTTTTCCTGAGAGGGTCCTTTCTTCTCACCAACTGCTTTTGTTCTTTCAAAGTGCTCAGCAGTGGCTTTTCAGGTGGCATTTTGAATGACTCATTTCGATGGCTGCAGCTTTTCTGCTTAAGACCTTTCCCACATAACAAGGGGCACTTGTACCTCACAGACCATGCCCACCATGTGCTCCAAGCCCCATGTAGCACCACACTAATAAAACACAAAGAAAGGCAGAGAATGAGCTCTGGAAATCTTCATAGTTTCCACACTGGATAGCGTCCTGGTGTGTATTCTCCTTTGCTTTCTGGGATGCAATGTGGGAGATGATCATCAGAGTCCCACATTCCTGGATTCCTCTTTCCGGGTTGACAGAATCAGATGCTGCTAGGCTTCCTAGTGGAAAAGCCATCTGTCAAACCAGGCACTGCTCAAATGGAGACAGGGCTGTACATCCACAGCGTGTGTGATCTTTCTCCAAATGTGCCCTGAGGCCTGTGAATGAAACAGTTTGCAAATCAATCATCACACAACACATCTCTCTCTCAGTCCTTGCCCTACTTGTTGATTTGGTCCAACGAACTACCTTGCCTCTAATGGTCTCACCCAGCATCCTTCTATGAAGAGTCTGGATTTGGCCCCAATTGTCCCACTGTCTTAGATTTGTAAGAGGATTTTTGTCCACGTTGTTAGCACAGACTGTGTTTTACCAATAGCCCAAAGTTCCTGAGTGTGGTGATAGGGTATTCATTTGGAGGGTGTTTGCTTCCTGGGCAACAAATTGACATAAACTTCATGGCTGAAAATAATATATCTTTATTATCTTACAGTTTCTGTGAGTCTAGAGTCTTCTCAGGGTCTTCCAACGCTGCAATACAGGGCCAGCTGTGGTTGGGGTCTCATCTGAGCCTCAGGGTCCTTTCCATGGTCATGTGGCTGTTGACAGAATGGATTTTCCTGGGGTTGTGGAATACATGAATACCATGATTGTTCAAGGACAGTAAGAGAGAGACTCTCTCACTTTTATTTTTTTTCCCTTCAAGAGAGGCCTGGATCTTCTTTATAATAGCTCATCCAGGGGCACCTGCACCTTTGGCTCAGGTCATGATCCTTCCATTTTGGGATTGAGCCCCTCATTGGGCTCCCTGATCAGCGGGGAGTCTACTTGCTCCTCCCTTCTGCTCCTGCTCTCTCCCTCTTTCTCTCTCTATCATATAAATAACTAACATTCTTTTAAAAATAAGTAAATAATCTTCCTTTTGATGAAATAATGAGTCCATTGATAAGAAAACTTAATTACAATTGAAAATATCTTTGCCTTTTCCACATACTACAACTTAATCACAAGATTGAAAAACCATCATATTCACAATCCTGAATGCACTTGAGGAGAGAGAATTGTACAGGACATAAGTCAATGAGTGCAGAGCTCTTGGGACCTAGAATTCTCCTTCCCAGAATGATACAAAGGAGAATATGTAGATTTTTTAGAAGCCATCCAACTATCTGGTTGAATACTTCAAAAGTCAATTTGTAGAAAGTTAATTAGAAATATTAGAAGCAAACTATAGTTCACTAGAATAATATAAATATCATTAAATGATCTAAATAATTGGTAAATAAATAGAGCATGATATAACTCCCCTCTTCATTTCTTTCTCTCTTTTCCCATATAATGGAAGCCACCCCAATCCAAAATGTCTGGATTGTTTTACTGAGTTGAAGGTAGAAAAATTTCACTTCAATTTGTAGAAAGTTAATTAGAAATATTAGAAGCAAACTATAGTTCACTAGAATAATATAAATATCATTAAATGATCTAAATAATTGGTAAATAAATAGAGCATGATATAACTCCCCTCTTCATTTCTTTCTCTCTTTTCCCATATAATGGAAGCCACTCCAATCCAAAATGTCTGGATTGTTTTACTGAGTTGAAGGTAGAAAAATTTCACTTGTTTTGAGTTTAGCCTTACCATGTAAGACATGAAAAATGTCCCATAACCCCCATGCTAAAGGACTTCAAGCACATAAAGATCTAAGACACCAAAATAGTGCAAACATTAAAAATTGTGGTGTATATAGATGTCAGTCTATTTGATCTTTGCTGTTGATTTTCCTGGTTGGTGAATTGTCTTGTTGACTCCCTGAGATAGCTTGACCCATCACAGTCTCTGTCCCCTACCACACCATATGGATGTGGAGTAGACAGTACACAGTATCCTTGATATGGCTCTGGTGCTCCCCATAATTTTCACCTGTGGATTTCTCCAGAACCCCAGGACTGTAGGGATTAGTGGGGGTAATTTATGTTGTGTATCTATCTGTCTTCTGCCTGCCTATCGAGTAGCATTTTGATGACAAATAAAAATTAGACTACATGTTCCCGAGTAACGCAACTTTTTAATTAAAACAACTGCATTGATTTCCAATAATGGGTACATGGGCATCCAAAAGCATGTGTCCTCAAAGGAAGTGAAGAAAACTAAATATAACTCACTATCACTTTTCTCATGTCTTTGTTTTTGTCTGGTCTCAAGCTTGGATAGGTATCTATCTCTTCTTTATCATGTGAAGGAGCAATGTAGTAAGTTATTCAATTACTAATGCTTCACCAAAACATGAAGGAGTAATGTAGTAAGTTATTAATTAACTAATTACTAAGATTTTGTTTAAAAAAATGGGAGAAAGGCGTTGATGGCCTGTCTTCCTTAAATAACCTCTACCTCTTTTATTTCCTCCCTTGTCTGCAAAGCACTCATTTTTCTATTTCTTTAGCCTTCAGTATTGTCTCTAAGTCCTGAAGATAACTGAGAGCACCATCAGTTCAGTCTCCTTGCACTTATGTAAGCGTCTTCCCTGTGCATTAGCTCCATTCCAATCTTTCCAACCCTAGGTAGTATCTTTCTGAGAGTATTTCTGATAAAAACATTTCCTTCCATTTGATTACATAAAACATTTGATACTTTGCCAAATGATATATATATATAGAGAGAGAGTGAAAGTGGTATGATCTCCTTTATATCTATATTCTTCATCTCATAGATAAAACAATATAGGAAGGAATCTTTAGTCCAGTAGTGGGCAGACTTCTTCCAAAGCGTCCTGGAAATGGGATTAACTCATTTCAGACCAAGCTAGATTTGACTACTAATCTAACCTGTTTCTGACCTTGACCCATTGGCCTCCTCAAACCACCATCTTACATGTCTCCTTGTTCATCTGTCTTCTAAAAAGCTTTCTGCATGTGCTTGCTCTACTGAGCCAACTCTCATTTATTTGAGATGCATAGCTTACTATCTGGCCTCACAGTCCCTGTGACGCTGAGTCCAGTCTTGGTTCTCATCTCAGTGGCTTTCTTCTGGGCTTTTCCTTTGTTACTTCTCTTCAGCATTTTAGATTATTGGTAACTCCCCTATTGGTAAACCTCCCCCCAACCCCGCCGTTCCTTTGTTGTCCATGTACCACTCGCCACTGGGTTTCTTCCTGACCACTGCTCTCTAAATCTCCTTTAATGATATCTTTTGTTCTGCCTGATTCTTAAATGATGATGCTCTAGATTCTTCCCCTGGCTCTTATCTTCTACTCTGATAGTTGTTGAATAAATAAGTGATGAATCCACATACTCTCCAAATACCTGATTGAATCTCTGGACCCACTTCTATCTGTAGATATCACAGAGTCTTCAAACTCATCATGTCCACACTGAACCAGCCACTTCGTAGGTTTCCTGTCTTGATACTGAGTTTAGATCTTGATACTGAGTTTAGAATGTAAGAGGTTTATCAGATTGTTCTCCTTACCTTACCCCTGACATCTAATCCATCATCAAATGTTGCCAGTTCTGTTCCTCAGATCTCCCATGTCTGCCCCTCTCTATCACTTATGCTTTTACTCTCCCATCTCAGACCATCATCATTTCTCACTTTGACAACTGGTCAGGCACCCGACTTCTCTCTTTTCCTGCTCTCTTCTCAAATCCATCCACCTTACTCCTTCCAGAGAGGATTTCCTCACCTGCACATCCAGTCATATCTCTATCCAGCTCGTGTTTTCATTGGTTCTTCTGTTATCCATTTCACCATTTACCTGAAAAAGCATAACACATGACAATGATCATCATCATCTCGCTCCTGTCAACCCATAGAGTCACATCTCCCACCATGCATGCTCCTTGTAGTGACCCTGAAGCACATAACCTTCTCTGGACAAGCCAAGCTTGTTCTTGCTTCTGAGCCCTTCTCTGCCTGCGGAGATCCTTCTATCTGGAATGTCTTCTCCAAATTTGTCTCCAGAGCAAGTTTCTACTCATCCTTTAAGATCTCAGGACAACCGCTACCCATGCCATCCACCCACCACTCAGTTCCAGCTTGGTTTACAATGTGGTCACCATTCCAAAAGATTTAAACAATGAGATTGTTTTAGGTCTGTAAAGTCTTAAACTTTCTCCATTGTTTTATACTTCTGAATCTTGGTTAGTACACAAATTATGTGTGGTGACAAATTATACTGTTGACAGGTCATCATGTGTTATTGGCACGGTGTAACTTTTAAGTTTTCCTCACCTTATAAGCCAAAGAAGGCTCAGCTTGTGCCATTCAGATAAGGTATAAAAAACGTTTCTCATCTGAGATGCTCTTAATAGAGACTCGAGCTTTCTTTCCCTTCAGTGACTTTTAGAAGTTAGTTTTAACCTTCCCTCTTCATATGCATTTTTGGATTTCCCTTCACTATTTCTGTCATAGTCTTAAAGGCCAGGGATATACTCCAGATTATTTCTGTTTTTCCATTATAAAGGCATCCAGCTTCTGAGCAGTTTCTCACTCTACCTTCAAGAAGAGTGTGTGAAGCCATTTTTTAAGGCAGAGTGACTGCAAGTGTGCATAAATCTTGCCTTTAATTGACCTCAACGAAGCATCCATTTACTGCAGAAAGAGTGTTTTGATTTTATGGCCCTCTGTACTGAGAGTTCCTATAATATGTATTGCTTTCTGTGATTTCTCTTGATAAGTGGGAGGGCAGTGATTTAAGACAAGCTTTTTACATTTCTTTTTTGCTATTAATATGTATTAAATTAAGCTGATTATATGGAGCAGAACATGGGAACACATCACCCTTTGGAACCTCTGCTTTCTGACAACTTCATCTAATGAGAACAGCTGAAAACTAGGAAGAGTGAAAAAAAAAGAGCTTGGGGAAAATAAACTCCTTCTAGCACTGAGAATTGTGAATTTTACTGAATGTCAATTGTAGGGATTTTTTTGCTTGTTTGTTTTGTTTTTAATTTAGTATACATTTGTTTTCAGGTCTTGTTTCCAGACCACTGTAGCAATGAATTATCATGGGGAATTATCATGGGGAAAAGAACAGCAAGGACTATTTTACCTGACACTAGAGAAGAGAAACAAAATTTAGGGAATTTATACAGTTAGTGTCAAGTCAAAGAGTATTACCCGGTCAAAATGCCTTGATTACTCTCAGTCTGTATTACTTTCAGTGTGAATGGTGATGCCCTCAAGGATGTCATTAGTCAACAAATATTTATTGAGTATCTGCTATGTGCCAGGCACTATGCTAGTAATGGAGAAAGAGGAAAATTGTGTTATGTCCCCTAAAACACATTACAACCCAGGGAAGACCACTGGCAGAATCAGTGTATTGCTTGGTGAAGTACAGAGTCTGGCGTGAGTGTAGATCAAGGGCAGCTACCTCAAACTTGAAGAGGCAGAGATGGCTTTTCAGAGGAAGTGTCTTAAAGTGCTGGAAATGAGAATGCAATATATTATTTTATTTTACTTTTAAGTAAACACTATGCCAAACCTGGGGCTTGAACTCATGACCCTGAGATCAAGAGTCATATGCTTTACTGACTGACACAGTCAGGTGCCCTAAAATGCAATATATTTTAGAAATAGTCTGTATAAAAATGCTTACAATGAAAAAGTATATTGCTATCAAATGCTCTTATCTCTGGAAAATGTGTCTAACCAAGCTGAGTTTTATTCTTGTAGTTCTATGTAACCAAAGATTTACTCTCCATATATAATCTTTATTTGAGGAGTTCAGATGTTTATCTTATGGAGTCCTCCACCTTTATGAGATACGAAGGACTGGTTATCTTTACAAGAAAGCTAAGAGTACACAGAGATGAAATTCAAACTAGAGATACTCACTTCCATATAGTAAATCGAATCTGTATTCTTATGTTAAATAGCAATGAGAAATTAAGATTAGATGTCCATTTTTACATATCTCAATTTTATTTATTTTTCTTAACTGTGTCTGGGTAATTTAGCTATCATTAATGATATATAAGTTTTGAAGAAAATAAAGGGAAATATATGTATCTATCTATGTGTGATTAGATCAAGGCCATATAATTCTATTCTTTAGAATAGTATGCTCTCTTAAACTCTCTTAAACTCTTAATCAGAATTTAGGTTTCAGAGTCTATGAAAATCTTTGCTTTAGCAACATGTACAAACCAGCTTGGCAGTGAATACAAGCAGATTAAATATAAAATTAATTGCTGCATTAAAAAATTACCAAATAAGGAGTTACTGATTTGGTTAAAATGGTTAAGTGAATTTGAGGTATTGAGACTATATTGTTCTATAGTATCTTAAAGACTGTATATATAGCAATAAACTACTTCTATAATCTATAATCTAGGACAAGTGGAAGTATTGGCATCTCTCTTAGTCCTCAGAGGATATGGAAATTCAGACAGTAGCAACTGAAGACATGTTAAATTCCCCCCGTTATGGGACATTATACTCAGAGAGATAGCTGCCTGTGATCTGTGTGATCATTCCTACAACAAACATTTCTTGAGCACCTATAATATGCCAGTTGCTATTCTGATTTTGAGATACATCCATGAACAAACATTTGAGAATGGTGCCTAACTTTGAGGTATTTCTATTCTATATATTCTGGCAAGAGTAAGCATTGATAAACAGTAGACATAATAAATTCACAAACTGACTAGTATGCCCAGAGATTATAAGTGCTATGAAGAAAGAAAAATCCAGAGCAAGGCAAAGGGATCCCAAAAGTGGGCACATTTAAGTAGAGAGAGCGGAAGAGACTTCATGTTGATGTTTAAGATTGAGTCAGTCTTAGCCCAGTCAAGAGAAACCACGAAGTAATTTGAAGAAGCAAACATTCACTGTAAAGAATCACTAACTAACAGGATTCGGTTATAGGAGATCAACTAGTAAGAACAGCAGAGAATACAGAAATAGAAATGTGAGAAATAGCCCCTAGCCCCAGGGCTGAGATAGTGCCCTCTGGCTGGTGTTTAGTTCCAGTCTTCGTTGGGAGGCACAGTTATGGATTACTGGATGGTGGAAACGTTCCTGTGGAATAGTGCCCTTGCTGGAAGTTCACCTTCTGGAACTTGCTGGAGAACTTCCCTCTGGTGTGAGGGGGAAAACCTTTCATAGAAGTTTCACATCAGAGTTACTCCACCACAAGAGCCCCTGGAGTTGGGGGATTTTTTTATAGGCAGCTCTTGGCTTTTGGGTGTTTCCAGAGCCAAAGCTAGAGAAGCTGCGTACTCCGCAGGACCTGGACATGAGGAAGCCAGTTGCACTGCAGGAGTTTCACTAGTGAGCTGTTGGAACCAGGAAGCAAAACTCCTTTTTTGCTGCAATGTTTTTCCAGCATCTTCTACTGACAAAGCTTAACATTGTGCCAGCTGGCCCAGGAGAAGATATTTAAAGAGCCTAGATCTCCTGTCAGAAGCAGGAAAAAAGGATGAGTTTAGAAGTGAGAGACTATCAATTGATAACTTGCAGAAACAGGAAGGAGGTGGGAATGTGCCTTATGCGGATAAGGAGAATGTTCCAAGTAGAGAAAACAGTTGCTGCAAAGGCAGGAAGTCCATAGGTAGGAGGTCAGTGTGAGGGGAACATTGTGGGTGAAAAAGACAAAACCAAAGGGTACCTGGCTGGCTCAGTCAGTAGAGCATGCAACTCTTGATCTCAGGGTCATGAGTTCAAGCCCCATGTCGGGCCTAGACTTTCAAAAAAAAAAAAGAAAGAAAGAAAAAAAAAAGACCAAGAATGAGGTCAGAGAGGGAAAAGAAGGTGAGACCCTGTAGAACCTTCTGCCTGGGCCCTCACAGAGTTTTGCACCCAAGGTGACCTTTCAGGGAATAGAACAAAAGAGTCACATGATGTTTGAAAAGGATCATTTTAGGGACCGCAGGGAGGATAGACTCATAGGGCTCAGATATAGAAGTGGAGAGACCCATCGGACTATTGTTTTAATCCAAGTGAGATGATGGGGGTTCAGAGCAAGGTAGATGTGGAACTGATGAGAAATAGTCAGGAAAATGTTACCTATTTTATAAGAGCAGTTGCTCGTAGTCCCCCTCCCTTGCTTCCTTACCAGGGAGATAGCTATAGGCATAGACATTGGTGCAGGTATAGGATAGGTATAGCTGTTGGTGTTGGTATAGATGTAGATGCACAGATGTAGATATATAGATATATTGAAGATATACGAGTCCTATCTGTGAAAACTTTTCTGTGAGACAAGGATCCTAGTGCTCTATATAGATTAAAACTCATTAAATGCATGCTGTTGATTACATTTACATTTTTTTTTCTTGCAATCTGGAAGGTTGTGAGCCAAGAATGAGTGTCTGTAAAAGATCTATAGGTGTTTAAATTATAAACATAGCAGCCACAGTTATTTTATCATTAAATAAATGCAAAAGGCTGTATTTAACTTTCGTGTTTCCAAAACACAACTCTAGTTTAGAATGTTAACTGAGAAAAAGGCCACTTTCTACAAAGACCCCAGGCCTTCTCCAGCTGGCCCTGTAGACCTGCCCAGCTTTGCTTTTCCTGCTCTGCCCACATCCTGGAGCTCAGAGTTCTCTTCTGCTCTCCAAATGCAACTTTCCCTGCCCCTCACCTTACCTCATAGCTTTACCTGGGTTGAAATGCTGGTCTACTTCCCTCCGGCTGTAAGAAAATTTACCACATATTCACATTCTTCTTCCTTTTTTTTTTTTTTTTTGTAAATTTTATTTGAATTCCAGTTGGTTAAGTAACATACAATGTAATGTTACTTCCAGGTGAACAATAGAGTAATTTAGCACTTCCATATATTCTTCACATTCTTTCCCCAGACATTTTCTTTGGGTGGACTTGCCCAGCTAATCTGAGGACTGTATTTTTCAGGAACTAAGTGCTCCCATCCGTTCTGTGTTGCCATGCTTGGCATTGCTGCCATTAACGTTGCTTTATTGTGCATAAAACTGTCCTCTTCTTTAAGCTGTTATTCTTAAAGGTCTTACTCTTTTTCATATCCCTACAAAATTTCCTGAAATTTGATCTATATTTATTAAAGTTGACCCTTATTTATTTGGAAATAAAGTTGCAGAGATTAATATTAAATCTCCTAAGTAGAAATACATTATCTAATAATAGTTGAGTGATCCTTATGAATTATTTTTCACCATTATATATGAATTTATGTCTGTTACCATGAATTTCTTACTCTACTGAACTGGGGAGAAAGTCTTTGCAATATTCAATATTATCTGTGGCATTTCCTCCCCGAGGTATAATAAAATCCATACCTTATTAATATTTTTGGTACTTTTCCTATGAAGCACAATTATTTTCTTTTAACCTTTGCACTTCCACAGACTATCACACTGAAAAATTAAATTGCTCATGATTCTTATCTTTTAGCACTTCCTGAGTAAAATACAATATACTTTTATTTATTCAAGTTCTTGTCAAATATATGCATTTAAATGAAAAATGTCTGTGTATTAAGCAATGTACCTCACTGTTCAATTACATAATGTTCATGTGTCTCTGAGAGTAGGAGGTTTACCAGAGATGTCAAGTTTCCTGCAACTCTAAAATTATGCTGGATCAGAGCAAAACAAGAATGCAGAGAGAAATAAATGAAATGGGATTTATAACCATGTTCTTTTGAAACATTGAGGAGAGAATAACTTGAAGATAATTTTGAGGAAGGGACTAATCCAACTCCAAATCAACAGTAAGAATCTACAGCTTGAAAGAAGTTCTACATTAGGAAAACATTTATTTCAAATCTGAGAACTCTTTATCCTAAGGGATACAGAACTTGGGATCTAAATTGTATGGTTCCTTTCAAGTAATAAGCCAAACAAGAAACTCAACCGTTCCTGTAATGAGAGCAAAAGTTCTCAAAACCTGGGGCTTCATTCATTAAGCATCTGCCAACAGCTTGGATCAGGTTCCTGGGATTGAGCCCTGTATTGGGCTCTCTGCTCAGCTGGGAGCCTACTTCTTCCTCTCCCTTTGTTGCTTCCCCTGCTTGTGCTCACTCACTCTCTCTCAAATAAATAAATAAAAATCTTAAAAATAAAAAAAAAGTTCTCAGGACTTGGTTACTTGAAATGTTTTTTTTTTTTTTTTCCATTTCTCAGAATGGTACTTGAATCCTCTTTGCTTGTAGATATATTTTCTCTGTTCTCCATTATTGCATTTTTTTCAGTTGTATTATACTTATCCATTCATGTCTGTTGTCAGCTCTAAGTGGTGAACATCCTGTAGGACAAGAATCATATTAATCTAGTGCATGTTTGGAGCTAGTGAGTGTTCAATTAAATGTTTGTTGAATGAATAATTTGTAGAATTAAACATTACTCCTATGATTCTAGATTGATCAAGTGAATATATGATGGAGTTATTGCTGAGAAAGGGAAGATTAGGGAAGAACTTGGTTTCAGAGGAATGTGCTTGAAATGCTTGTCAGATATTTAAGTGGAGGTAAACAGTGAACTGTTGGATATCATTCTCTGGAGAATTGGGGTAGAGATACAGATTTCATTGTCATCAGAACGGATATCATTTAGCCACTGAATTAGATAGAATCATGTTGCAAGAGAGCAGAAGAAAATCAGAAGGTCTAGAAACAACCCATGTGCAACTCAGATTCAGTCAGAAAAGAGAAGAGAAGAAAGCAGACACTGTAGCCAGTCAACTAGGAGGAAACCAAGAGCCCAAGAGAAAAGAAAGTACAATGATAGAGTGATAAATGGTGACAAGTCTTTGAGAGCTTACATAGGTAGTGGGCAGAAGGGAGAGTGTTAGATCTCACAATGCAAAGGTGATCAAGACAAAAAAAAAATCAGTTGAGGAATGGCGGAAGCAGAAAATAAATCTGAGGGGCATTAAAGAGGACATGGACTATGAGGAAGTAGAGGGAGGGCAGATGTAATTTTTGAAAGGTTGGCTATGATAAGAAGCAGAGGAATGGGGTGGTAGCTAGAAGAAGATGAGAGAACAGAATGAGATATGTACATACCTATTTGTGTAAACTATGGAAAGAATTAGAACAACGTAGAAAGGTGATGAGAGTGATTCAGTAGAGAGGGAGAGAGATGAACAAAGGAAGAGGAAAGTTCCCATCAAATGACAAAGGCCTTTGATGGGAAGAAGGTTTCTTCCTCTGTCCTCAAAGAAAAGCAAATAAGGAAATGGGTAGGAATTCTGTTTTGTGCTTTGACTTGGTCTTGAAAATAAGAAAAAAAAAAAAATCTCTCTAATGGTACTCCTGTGTTCTATGGCTATGTAACAAAAGATTCATAACTTTGTGGACTAATAATGATTAATTATTTCTCATTATTCTGAGGTTTGACCAACTGCAGTAAGTAACTCTGCTCTCTATAATGTGACTGAGGTCATTTAAGCTATTGTTTTCAGTTGGAAGCTTGGTGGGAAGGTGGTCTTTCAACCTCCAGGGTCTTTCTGCATGTGGGTTCTCACAGTTTGGTAGTATCTATTTACAGCATGGCAGCTGACTTCTATGAGCAAGCATTTCCAAAAGAACACATCTGATATTCAAGTATTTATCAACCATTTGCTTACATCATACTTGCTAATATCCCTGTTGGCTAAGCAAGTCACATGGTCAAAGCCAGAGTCCATGTGGGAGAGGCTGTTCAAGGTCATACACACCAGGAGTTAAAGTTCACTGGGGGCCACTAAGATAACTATCACAGTTGCTTCTGTTTTCTTAAACAGTGCAGTATTATGTCTTAAATGTTGGTTGGGAAGAGATGCAAAAAGTAAGACTATCATTGTGGGAATTGGCAATACATAATAATATTTTAGGTAATGCTGAATGGCTGCATGAACTGTATTTATGAAGATAATAGAAAATAACATCAATCTTCTATTATTGTGGTTTTCTGTGATATTCTTCAGCAGCTCTCCAAAGCACAAAGGAAGCAGATAGATTGGCAAAGTCATTACAAATGTTTGACTCTGGGAGAAAGTATGTAGACAGCAGAAGAATGTCACTGCATGTAATATCTATCCTTTTATCTTTTATAGACTTTCTTGTTCTTTTTCTTTAGGAGTTATTGATCTATTGTTATCAATTTAGATATTTACTATATTCAAGTCAATATGTTCAGCCCTCAAAAGTTCCAAAAGAAAGCTATCAGATACTATCCTTGGCATCAACAAATTTATCTTAATGGTTAAAAAGTTTATGGAATAGTTGAAGCCCTTATTTCTATTACATTTCTATTTATAGAATATAATACATATTCTATTTCTTCCTTCTCTACTTTTCATTCATTACCCATACAGCTTTGCTCCTTTTGTTTTTTTTTTTTTTTTAAGATTTTATGTATTTATTTGAGAGGCAGAGAGTGAGAGCATGGGTGAGAGGGAGAGAGAATCTGAAGGGGACTCCACACTGAGCACAGAACCCAGTGTGGGGCTTGATGCACAATGGGAGATCATGACCTAAGCTTGAAACCAAGAGTCAGAACCTTAACCAACTAAACCACACCCTCCATTTGCCCTTTCCAATGAAAGAAGGATTGTCCAAAATTCCCTCACATATTTAAACTCTTTTACTTGGCTCTTATATTAGTCAGTGTCCAGTTGCAACTATAGAAATTATACTTGCTATTTAAACACAGAATATTACATGTAAGAAACATACATATTTCTTGTTTGAAACTTCCATATCCAACAGATATGGAAGCACTTAAAGAAAAAGAGGATAAGGATATAATCCAGAAGTAGAAATTG
This sequence comes from Mustela putorius furo, assembly GCF_011764305.1. Lineage (NCBI taxonomy): Eukaryota > Metazoa > Chordata > Mammalia > Carnivora > Mustelidae > Mustela > Mustela putorius. The sequence continues at coordinate 28,550,996 of NW_025421341.1, forward strand.
CAGGAAACAGCTATTATCTTTTGGAAGCCGAGAATAGAGTTTATTAAACCCCAGAAGCTGGAGGAAGGGCCGTAAGCACCAGTCATCTAAAGTCCTTAGGAGGGATGCCTGGGTGGCTCAGTTGGTTAAGCAGCTGCCTTTGGTTCAGGTCATGATCCCAGCGTCCTGGGATCGAGTCCCACATCGGGCTCCTTGCTCGGCAGGGAGCCTGCTTCTCCCTCTGCCTCTGCCTGCCATTCTGTCTGCCTGTGCTTGCTCTCTCCCCTTCTCTCTCTCTGATAAATAAATAAAATCTTAAAAAAAAATAAAATAAAAAATTAAAAATGTTTAAAAATAAATAAATAAAAAAATTAAAAATAAAGTCCTTAGGAGAAGAAGCTGCTTTGATGAAGCTAGTTCTAGAATTGCTGGAAGAACCTGGAAACTAGAGCCAAATGCCACTCCAGTAGTGAAAAATAAGAGGCAAAACAGAAACGAACAAGCCCTTTCTCCTTCCTTCAGTTGTTCAGGCTTCCTGTGGTACCTCCTTTTGGAAGACTTTATCAGAGAGCATGTGCTAAAGCATAAACAAGGTTTGCAGGCATCTAACCCCATCACCAAACTGACCAGGGAAGAGTATGATTGGAGCTGAGTGATGATATTTTAATGACCAGCACAATTCTTACCCCCAAATTTGTCATCATCTCTTCAGTACTATGACTGGGCAGGGAAAAGGTAAGCACAGCCCAGGGTGGGATGGTGACTTGTTCTGTCTTGATCCTTTGCCTTGGAAAAACTTTATTACATTGACTTCAAAGAATGCTTGGACAAAGGCTCTTTACTCTTCATTTCTGTGAACATAAACCTTATTTTAAAGGCTCTAATATCAAAAGTTTCTTTTGATATACAAGTTTTATGTGTATGCCTTCCATTTTCAGCTTAATAATGAAGTGAAAATTGATCAGATTTTTATCAGGGATAAAAAAAAATAGAAAGCATCTCCTAAAAACAAAAATAACAAATTTTAGGCATTAATGAACCTGTAACAATCCAACTCCTTAGTCTGAATTGTTAATCCTTTTTTGTACCAGAATTTTCATTTTTCAGAGGCAATCAAAACAATGAGTTAAACAATACATGCTCTAAAATTGTACGAATTTTTCTTTCTTGTGTCCTCTTCTGGCCCTAATATAACCTATGTGTATTATAGAAGAATTCCCAATCCAAAAACATCTATAAAAGTGTCATTCAGAAAACATGTATCTTGATAACTGCTAATGCACAGATCATGGGAATTTTGAGCAGCATTTGTGAAGTAATCACAGCTTTCTCAATGCAGTATTATAGCAGCTTACAGAAACTGCAAGTATGTTACAGTTTTCCTTCATATTTTTTTATCTTTATTTATTTTCTATACAAACTATGTTAATGCTTTTGGAATGCGTTTTAGAGGATAATTTGTAGGCTGAAATAAGTATGTTAAAGCTTCATTCCAGAAGGATTTATGTTTTGACCAGCCATTTGGAAGGAGGTGGGAGCCGTCAAAATAAATATAGGACAAGTGGGAGGGGAAAACATGCATTTTCTTTCTTATGTTCTAAAAATACTTTTCCTGCACCTGAGTTGGGTTTTTACTTTACTTCTGCTTTCTTCTCTTTTCCAAATTATATATAGAACATATATTTTATTTCCTTTTTCTTCCTTTATCCAAATGATATGCAGGGTCGGATCTGGATTATTGTTTTCCCTTTCCTGGGCCTGGTCTTTTTAGTGTTGCCATCACAACCAAAGCTTCCATGCTATTAAAAATCTTTTAATCATAGTCTTAGGTTAACACCATCCTTGTCTCTAGGGGTTGTTAGAACCTCCAGACTTAAGGTCTGTCCATCTGGTTATCAATAGTAAATAAGATCATCTACAAGTCTGGTGGGCCTGCCAACGGATGCCACCCTAGGCTTTCTATGGTATAGAAGTATGTCTGATCCTATCCACAGACGACCATTGCCATACGAATCAGTCCAAGCCCAAGTAGTCCCCTCCTCTTTCCCTGCCCAGTAATCATGTCAAAATCATGTAGTGCTGATGTGAGGATAATGGGAACTCCAGAATTTCTAAAATCATGTGGGAGTTGGTGAGGAATACAGATGGTACGGATTGGTTGAGGATGCTTCTTCTTCCCTCCATTTCCACTCATCCTAGCCAAGAATCAGCTAAATATAGTTAACGTGTATTCTCTCATCCCCCCAAATCCTGACACCACACCCTGATAGCCCTTATCCTGCTCTTTGTTTCTATCAGCAATTACTACTTTCCAACATATTATATGACTTATTCATTATGATTCTTGTCTTATTCCTTCTAGTTTATAAACTACCTGAGAACTGGGGATCTTTCCACTCATTCCTTCCTCATCAGCTTAAAGATTTGTCAAGTTTATTCATAGGAATTAAAAATGTTACCACATTGGAAAGTTAGCTTTTGAAAAAAAAACACTGAACATTCTTTTTAAAGAACATTCCCTTAAGCAAAAAAATAAATCTTTTTTGATCCTGAAATAATCCTGTTTATATAGTTTAATAATTTTGTAATACATACAATTTTGTTACATGTCAAACTTATTACATAGGCTAATGTGAGGAGCTTCAAACTAAATTTTGTGTTTAAAGAAATAGAAATTTTCTTCTTGTTCCTGTGATAGTCTAAGTGTGGGTGTTTATCATTTAGAGTTGCCTCCCTTACGTGATTTATCAGGTACCCATACTTCTTCAGTGTTACGGCTTTCTTATTTGTGTGTCTTCTCAGTCATCAGCATGCAGCTGACTGAAAGAGAAAGAGATGGATTCTTAATCATCTTGGCTTTGAAGAGACACACATCACTTCTATTGATTATATTCTGTTGATCAGAACTGTCACATGGCTTCATCTGGGTTCCATATCGTAGGCAGTCTTTAGTTGGACAGTACTTTCTAGAGACAGTTCTGTACTATGCTAGGGGAAGGATAAATGTTGATGAATTATTAACTGTCTTTGCTACCTTGCATGACCAAGCTCTCCTGTAGCATGCATTCTTCTTGACAAATAAGTTTTAGTGAGGTTTTATTGTCATAATAATGAGTAATAATTAGAATATAATGGTTGACATCATTATCACTGGCAGTGTTCAGTTGTAGACTATAACCCACATTCAAATCTCTTCCAAACATCTCTCATGCTGGCACCTGAGATAAGCAGCATCAGCAGAACTTGAAACATGCTTTTCCCATAAGCATAATTGAAAGAGGCCAAGTGAAATCACACATGTCTAAATCTTCACCTTAGACATAGAATACATGAAATCTTCATTGACCAACTCAAGTTACATGGTCAAGCTCAACAAAATGTGGAAGACTGCCCCCCCCATGGTGTGTATGGGGTGGTGGGAGTGTAAATATCTGATGACAAATTAAATTCTTCACCGGCTTATGTTGAACAGATTCAGAGATAGAACTGCAGTTTATTTCTTTTCTCTCTCTCTTTTTTTCTAGATTTTTAATTATTTATTTGACAGAGGGAGAGAGAAAAGAAACAGGGGGAGCAGCAGGCAGAGGAAGAAGGAGACTCCTTCCTAAGCAGGGAGCCCAACATGGAACTTGATCCCAGTACCATATGATCATGACCTGAGTGCAAGGCAGATGCTTAATGACAGAGCCACCCAGGAGTCCCAGACCTGGAATTTAATATGACACCTGAAATGATTTCACCTGAGGATAGAGGTGCCACTGAAGTGAGGATTGCTCAATATTGAGAGGTCACAGTGAAAGAGAACTTACTTTGAAATGCCAGAGTCAACTCTCTTTACCCTATCCCCACTTCCTAGGTGAAGCTGTTGGATCCCAACACACAACAATCCCAACTTTTCTTCTGTCAAACTCTGCCTTTGTACTCCAGTCTTTTCAGACTAGTTAGCTATGTTCTTCATACACCAAAGTTATGCTCCTCTCTGGGTGTTAGAGTTATCATCTGCATGGAGGAGGTCATCTATAATCTTTGCTTCTCTCCGTCTCTCTAATAGCCACCCACTGCAGATTTATGGAAGATCACCCCTTCTTTGAAGATTTCTTTATTTTCTGGGCATTGACTATCTTCCTTCTCTCATCCACCCAACCATCCATCCATCCATCCATTATTCATCTATCCACCCATCATTTCAACAATTACTTAATGGTTGCCCAGTATCAAGCTTTCTTTTACAAAATGGTTATATAGCCTGAATAAGATAGACAAAATCTCCAGTTTCATAGAGCTTTTATTTTAGTGGACAACATATATACATGAACCAAAACATAATTCTGACCACAGCTATTGTGAATAAATGGAAACAGGGAAATATGATTGTTGGGGGAAGGACTGATGATCAATATTAAATAGGTAGTCAAGGGTGGCCTTCTTAATATTTGAGCTGAAAACAAAACATCCCATGTAACTTTGATTAATTGTATAAATCTAATGAAATTATAGCAAAAGAACCTATAAAGCTTCTCCTTTCCCCCACTGCCATTTACTTATTTATGTTTTGGGGTGAATGCAAAAACAAAAAACAAAAAACAAATAGAATAGGCAAGGCTGATTGCCAGGTTCTGTAATTTGCTGTTACTTTAAGATGAGGTGGAATTATGTTGTTTGAAGGGCCTTTATTTTTCTAACAAAGCCACAATTGAACACATATGGTAGGATAATGTTACCTAATGCATTACACTACTAATTTAAAAAGACTCAGGGGAAAAAAAAAATAAGGGTCCTTGAAAATATTTCTTCTTTACTCTGGTTTTCCTATCCTGCTTATCCTGCTTTGTGTACTGACTGGTTTGATCTCACAGCGTGACCCTCCAGAGGGGTGTGTGGTCTGACTCTAGAGGAAGGACTGACTTTATCACACTTACATTTTGGATTATGATTAAGAACTAACACTGGAGGTAAAAAAGTGGGAATTGAGATTTCCACTCCTATTGCTGATGCAAAAAAGTGTCATAGATGATGTGGTTAAAACACAACTTTACGATCTGATAATTCTACTGATAAGAGTCTTACTGGTTGGGATGCCTGGATGGATCAGTTGGTTAAGCATCTGCCTTTTGGCTTAGATCATGATCTCAGGGTCCTGGGATCGAGCCCCACATTGGGCTTCCTGCTCAGTGGGGAGTCTGCTTCTCCCTCTTCCTCTGCACTTCCCCTGTTTGTGCTCTCTGGTTTTCTCTCTCTGTCAAATAAATAGAATCTTAAGGGGGGGGGAGAGTGTTACTGGTCTAAATTGGTCTAAAGTCAACGTGTCAGTGGGGTTGATTTTCTGCTGCTTATTTCTTTCTGTAGTCTATAAGAGAAAATCCCTTTCCTTGACTTTTCCAACTTCTGTAGGCCACATAGAGCCCCTGGTTTTTGACCCCCTCCAATGCCAGCTATAGCTGGTCCGGTCCTTATGCCACATCTCCTTAACACTGCCTCCATCATCACACCTCTTCCTCTGACCACAGCCTGGGGATGAAAATTCACAGAGTTGGATTAGATTCATCTGGATAATTCACCCTAATCTCATCATCTGCAATTTCTCTTTTGTCATGTAAGGTCATGTATTCATAGGTTCCAGGTTTTAGGCATCTTTGGGTCTGCTATGAGTCTTCCTACCAGAGCTTATCTTTAAATTTATTACTGTGACTTCCATAAATTTGGGAAGCCTTACCAAATAGAGCCATTTCTTAATGAGACTACCCTGATTCCAGGGAGCAGATAAGGAAAACAAAAATGTTATCTCAACACTGTGATACCACCAGCTTCTGGCCAAGAATTCAGTATATCTGGGGGCTGAGTACTCTTTATGACACATTACTGGAAAGCTCCAGCTTGTGTGGTTTTTGCAGCTGAAATTTGAGTCTCTTCTTGAGGATATCCTAGGAGGACCTGGAGAAGTTGTTTTTATTATATTGTGAGGTAAAGGCCGGCTTTTATCTACCCCCTTCATCGTTTATGTTTTAGCATCATTCCCTTCTGTCCTTTTGATGGATTCCAAATTGTTCCTGGGAGGAAACTGTGGTGGTAATTCTAATTTCAGCTGCTCTTGCTCTGGGGACTGATTTGGACCTTGTCTTTGATATTGTGCTTCTCTAATCATAATCCTGACTTTCTGAAATATGAGTGTCAGTAGAGAAATGCTTGCCAACTTTGTCGCTCATTTATCACTGAGAGGATGCTTTTAAGGAAGGTCTTAAATGAAGGCATTGTACAAATGCCAAAGAAAAAAAAGAAAAGAAAAAAAAAAACTTGCTGTCTAAGGATTGATGAAAGCTTCCCATTGTCTGACCTCAATTAGAAAAAAAAAGGAGAAATATTTCTAAGGATTGCTTTCACACCCTTAAAGTGTCTTACCAGGTGTTGGAGTTAACGCTTTCCTATGCTGCAGCTCTTAGCCATTAGTGATCTAGTACCCTCATTCCTTTACTTCTTTTTAGGGACTCCCCATGGATTTATGGAGGGTGCTCCCCTCGGCCAATGGTTGGATTTAAACCTGCATTTCCTGGAAGTGAGGAGGAGTCATTGTGTGCAAAGTTAATGGAAGGAAGTTAAAAATCTCCAAAAATATACATAAACATAAGATTAAAATGTTTGGATTAGAATGAAGTTGGGTTTCTCAAACATTTTTTTTTTCATTATTACAGTTATGAGGAGCCTCCTAGGATATATTTTTTCTTAATCACCCTCCCAGGAAATATAATACCGGTGACATACTGTGTATCTGTTGATGCATTGGATGTGTATCTTTCACGTAAAAGAGGTCAATATTTTGCCCTTGACCCAAGAATCAATTTCCACGCCATTTTGGAAAAGATCACCCCATTGTGAATGCATGATATAAATTGAATGAGCAGACTTCATCTTCTCCCCAACTTTATAATATTAAAATTACATATTTTAACAGTGAAACTGGATGATGACAAGAAAATTATAAAATATACATACACACAAAAATGTTAAAGAACAGGGGTGCCTGGGTATCTCAGTCATTAAGCATCTCTTTTCAGCTCAGGTCATGATCCCAGGGCCCTGGGTTCGAGCCCCTCATCAGGTTCCCTGCTCTGTGGGAAACCTGCTTCTCCCACTCCCCCTGCTTGTGTTCTCTCTTTCTCTGTGTCTTTCTTTGTCAAAATAAATAAAATCTTTTAAAAAAAGATAAAGAACAGCTATTCTCTTATAAGTCATAGAAAATAACTATATAAATTACCACATACAAATATATCTTTGTAAATCCTAACCGTCTATGTCAATAGGTATATGATCACAACACTGCTTCTCCATTTACAGAGTACTTCATCATATAGTTATAATGTCTCATAATTCAGGTACATAGCAGTTGTCTCAGATATTTACATTTTTTTTAACTTATTTTGAGAGAAGCAACACTGTGATATAGAGCCTTATACATACCTTTTCATACATGACTAAGTATTTCCTTCGGATCCATACCTACAAGTGCAATCTTCCAGAAGGGAATGTACTTTTCAAGGTTCTTGATAGATGATATTCAATTGTTTACCAAAATAGCATGGTCTCTTTCAAAAAGCCATAATCATAGCAAAATTTGGGTGGGATCTGGGTAACTGAGTGATTTCTTTCCTACCAATAAAATATTGCATTTGTAACCAGATGATCAGGCATATTTACAGAGGCTGTAATTGTTCATTTGGAACAGAAATGCTGAGGAGTAAGCAAGAACTGGGAGATAGGTGATGAGTTCAGAATTTTACATGGTCTCTTGGCTCAGCAAAGCTATATGGGTTTCTGTGGACAAAGGGACAGAAATAATGCTTACCATCCAAGTGATCTTCAGTTTGATTCATTCTAGTCTATTTTCTTACTTTTTATTATTTAAAACCCGTCCACGCATTCCATTCCAGCTTTTGTGAACTGATTTGCTGTAGAGATCTGAGATCGCAAAGACATGGACAACAAAGGAAACACCTCCCAAATACTGCTTCTTGCATCTTCTCATGAATTGTGCAATGTAGCAACTATTTATTGAGCAACTTCTGGATGCAGGCACTGCTGCCAGCCCCAGGGGATACAGTAGTGCCTAGAAGCAAGGTCCTGCTGTCATGGAGTGTAGGGAAGCAGACAACAAGCAAGGAGATGTAAATATGTATTATGGTAGTGGTTTGTGATGGCTGCTATGAGGGTGAAGGAGAGTGAGTGGTAGAGAGGAGGAGAGCCACAGGAATGACTATTTTAGAAAACATGGTAAGACAAAACCCATTGGAGCAGAATTGAAATGAAGTGATAGAGTAAGCCATCCAGATCCTGGGGGCAGAATATGCATTCCAGGCAGAGGGTAGAGCAAGGACTCAGGTCCTGAGATTGGAATATGCTCAGCAGTTAGGCATGGGAAGGAGGCCAGTGTGGCTGGAGAAGACTCAACGAGGAGGAGAAGGATAGGAGAAGAAGTTGGAACGACAGTTAATGCCTTACAGTGACAAGGCACTGTAAGGACTCTGCAACCTCTTCCTTTAGCTTTGAATCATTGTCATCAGCCATTCAGTGTATATATCTTAAAGCTCCTGCTATGTCCCAGAGCTCTGGCTAGATACTGAGACAGAAGGAGGTGAAGACAGGCAGGACTGTCATGGAACCACTGCTCCCAGGAGGACACCAGCAAACACGACTTCCATCAGGGTTTATCTGTGATAGCATTGTCATGGCTGAAGCCATTCGCTTGAACACAGTGACTATTCTTCTGGATAGCTGCAATATTAAAATCAACTTATTTTTAATAAAAAGATATTTTTCTCTTAGTAGCTTGCATATATCCTTCCATTGCTGCACGTATTAAGTTATTTTGAAATTAAGTATTCAATCATCTGCTCGCCCCAATGGATTGGGTCCCAAAATTAGGGGCCACATCTTTCACCTGTCTCCTTCAACTTAGCTCTGTCTAGAGCCAGCTTTCACCAAGTTCATGGCAGTGAACAAATGATTCAAGAGAAATAATTTAGTGAAGGTCCAGTTTCCTGTTTTGAAAAGTTCTGGATCTGACGGGACTTTAGGTGAAAGATTAGAATGTTATAAAAAGCTCACTAGAAATCCAGGAGACAGGGCAGGGCAGGAAGGAGTGGGAGCAGCAATTTGGATTACTGGTGCTTTTCCTACGTGTTTTGTCAGTTGTGAGTCTCACCCACTGGTAAATAGTTAGAAATTATATGTGTTTTGTTTCCCCTGAAATGGTAAATGCACTGGGGGAAAGAACAGTTTCTGTTATTGCTTTGTGTGGGTGTATGACAAATGATACATGAGGGAAACAATTCTTCTCATCAGAATCTGTACACAGAAATGCATAGGCAAATTCAAGAAATCCAGGACGTGTGGCTTCCTGCTCATTCTAAGGGCATTGACCACATGTGTCCAATAGCTCTGTATCTCTATGAGTCAGGAATTTCTGTTATTGTTCCAGACAGCTTCCCAGCATAGCCCATTGGAAAGCTCTTATTCTCTAGTCTAAGTGCTGTGGACTGGAGGGTGATTGTCAGAGGTTTTCAGGACATGGGTTTGATTGCAAAGGATCCTTATCTCCAAGGTAACACCAACATTCCTATTGGTTGAGAACAGTTTGTCTCCCCTGTTTGGATCTTTGTGCTATTTGAAAAGCACTGTAGGGACAAATTTACTTGAGAACGTTCAGAGTCTAAGGAATGAAAGAGTCAGCACGGCTCCCAGTTACCTTCTGTGCTTGTCCTGTACAGTTTATACCTGCTGAGCACTCCAGACAGACTCTGTTCCTGTTCAGATTAACTTCCTGTCCCACGCTCTCCCTACTTATCCATTTTGAGCACCACACTCTTTAGTCGTTGTCTTGTCTCTACCCAAACTACCAGCTTGTCTTGGATAAACATGGGTTGCATCTTTTCTCCTCTTTTAATGGTGATGAGTTTTTGCTGCTTCTCACACTATGATGAATTCTTTGTACATGGATCACGGGTAAGATGTCTAATGCCAAGACCATGTCTACCTGCTTATCTACGTCATTGCAAAGTATTTCTGATAAAATTGGTAAAGGCTGTTTGGAATGAATGAATATTATGAAAGCTTACGTATTTTTATTTGTATCTTTGCAAAAATTCTAATTTTATTCTAAAACAAGCACTGGTTTTGGAGCTGAGGCTTCAGAGGTGAGAAAGACAAACACAAATTTCCCACCCAAGGAGGAAGAAGGAGATTAAGCAATCCGTATTGCAAATAAACATACACTTAGAAATGGGGGCACAAAAACAGAAGAGCTTTCCAGGGGAGATTATTGGTAGATTGAATTTCCAGAGAAGTGACTCCTGAGGGAAAATTAAAACAAGATCTAAAGGTTGAGTAGGAGAGGACAAAGGGAATGAATAATTCTAGGAAGGACATTCTGGGTGTAGAGAGCACATGACAGGAGAACCTTTCTTGGCAGAATCACTTATTTGGTCTGAATCTGGAAGAGGAGTCGCTGGCTGTCGGGAGTTATCACAAGGATGATGAGCACTGTAAGGCGAGACAGAGTAAAATATGCAAGCCATGTTAAGACCTGATTTATCCTAATAATTATGAGAAGGCATTGTCAGGTCTTGAGTAGGAATGGGGGAGTGGGTTCATACCATGGTCAGAGCTAACTGAGTATAATAATTACAACTCATAAAAGATCTGATCAAGCATACTAACCATTTTCATTGATAGAGATGTGAATATATATATAGACATGTTACACACACACATGCAGGTGCATATGAATACACAGAAACTCCAATTTGAGGGTGAAAATATACTTTGGGATTAGGTTTAGAGTCTTTCCCCAAATTCCTATTATTATTATTCAAAACATCTATGAATTGAAGTTTATCTTTTTTTTTTTAATATTTTATTTATTTATTTATTTGTCAGAGAGAGAGAGACAGTGCACAAGCAGGCAGAGGCAGAGAGAGAAGCAGGCTCCCCACCGAGGAGCCCAATGTGGGACTCGATTCCAGGACCCTGGGATTATGACCTGAGCTGAAGGCAGTGGCTTAACCAACTGAGCCACCTAGGTGTCCCAAAGTTTATCTTTTCAATGAAGAGTCCAAGCTGATGTTGAGTTAAATGTTTAAGTTATGACTTGGATGTAGAGTAAGAATCACAGGGAATAACCTGAGAATAATACAGATTGAGTAAACTTTAATGTCCCTTTCTTTCCGTACATTTTAGGTTCAGAATTCATGCAATCCTGAGACTTTAATTATAAAGAAAAGAAAACTAATTTAAATCTAAAAATGAAACCAGATAATAACCTCTGCAGTTGCTGAAACTATTTTAATAGTGGAAAGCTAGATTCACAAATAGCCCCATGACTTCCTTCAAGGTAAGGAAGACAGCCTGTGGTCTCCTCCAGGCTGTTTTTTTTTTTTTTTAAAGATTTTATTTATTTATTTGACAGACAGAGATCACAAGTAGGCAGAGAGGCAGGCAGAGAGAGAGAGAGAGAGGGAAGCAGGCTTCCTGCGGAGCAGAGAGCCCGATCCGGGGCTCGATCCCAGGACCCTGAGATCATGACCCGAGCCGAAGGCAGCAGCCCAAACCACTGAGCCACCCAGGCGCCCCCAGGCTGTTGTTTTGTGACATTCACTGTTGATGCCCACTGTTGGCTTGCCTATTCCAAGGTCCATCTCTGAAATGCCTGTGGATAGAACAGAATCACCAAATAATATGGGAAAGAAAAGAGCAAAGCTGATCTGAGTCCCTGGGTTCCAAAATGAAGGCTTCTGTTCTCTCACGGTGTTGCACTGCTGCAATCTGAGATGTTTGGGCAGTTCCTAAGAACTCAGAACCAGAAAAAAACAGTGTTTATTTCTTGTCATCACTGAGGTTCTGGCTTGAGTCAAACCGCCCAGGGTGGAGGGCATCATTTTCTTCACCTGTATTTAGAGAAAGTAAATGGAAATTATATTAAAAAACCTACTACAGAAGACTTACAGGATCATAGGGCTAAGTAAAAATTGTGCACACACACAAAAGGAAATCCTTTCCCTTTCCAACCCTACTCTGTAAGAATGAAGAGTAGACTATACAGGATAATGGGATATCTATAATATCCCAAAACAAATCACATAAATACAACAAAGTCAACATGTTTATTGCATGCATCTGGCATAAAACTTCAGGATGTCTTTGAGATGAGCCGCCTCAAATTTTGGAAATATTCTCTCTCGCTCGTTCGCTCTCTTTTTTAGAACCTAGTCACACTTTTCCTAAATTGAGAAGCTTGGAGAACAACCCCCCCAAATGTCATTTTGCAAAACCTAAGGGGTATACCTACAGTTCAGAAAAACACAGTGTTTGGTTAAGAGGTGTTAATCTCTTGAATTATCTGTACTGCCATACATATGCTGTGATTTACACCCTCCATTTTCCCTTTTATTTTTATTTTAATTGCATTATTAAATTAAAACTTACTCAAGGTAAATTAACTTTTTTTTTTTCAGCTTAGGCTGATATGCAACTAAGAATGCCAACAGTGAAATGGTAATAGTCCAAAAAATTCCAAAGCCCACATAATTTTAAAGGAAAGATTATATCTTTCAAAGTAAATTTGCTTCTATTATGTGGATATACATAGGATATAAACCTAATGTAGAAGGAAACTGAAATATCGATCTCATACTTCAGTGAACATAAAATCTATATTTATTTAGGCAATGATTCATTTTACAATTTCCCAGAACTGGTTGGCTCTCTGGTATTGACACCATTAATTTTTATGGCTCAGCGCTTAATAAGTGTGAAGTATGTGTGAAATCATATGCTCTCATTACATATCTTCTAAGGTAGTGAGGGAAATTTTTAATGAACACTGATAATAATTGATAGTAATATTGTTTATACTCTTTAAGCCCTTCCTGTGGCAGTCTGCTAACGACTTCTGGCATAGCATCTTTTTAAGCCCTCACAACATCCTGTTAATAAGCATCATTATATCCATTTAAGAGTTGAGCTCAATGAGGTTTAAAGAGGTTATAGTTAACTTGTCCAAGATTATGCAATAACTAAGTTAGAATTAGAATTCAGGCTCATCTGACTCATTGGTAATGTTTTTGTTTGTTTGTTTGTTTTGTTTTAAAAAGGTTAAAAACACACTTACCTATATATTTATAAAGCAAATGTGCACCATCATCTCCAAAGGCAAATTATCTTTTGACAATGTGGCAACTAGAGTCAGATCACCTGCATTCAAAGTCAGTTTCTTTCTCTTGGGCAAGTAATTCAATTTGTCTATGAATAAGTTTCAATGTCTATAAAATGGGATTTATAGTAGTATTACCTCGTAGAGAGGTCATGGAGATTGAATAAATTCATCTTTGTAGAAGCACATTGACTGATACAAATAATACATATGCTACATGGTAGTTATTATTATTACACTTACTACTACTACTACTACTACTACTACTACTACTACTATATAAATTTTTCATTAGAGGTGTTACCACACATCAATGCACCTTCTGTGAAGTTGAATGAAATGTTTTATGGCTCTATAATCCATGTTGCTTTCTCTGTGATCTCAGATACTTAAAAAGATCACAAACATTTCTATCTTTGTATCTCAGCCAGAACAGATTTACAAAAGATCATCCCCAGTAGACTGTAGACATGGAACTGCAGGGATTTATCTTCTATAGACCTGATTTGTCCCAGGGACAAGGGAAATGTTTCATTCGTTAATCGGATTTTTCTCCCAACTTACTTTCCCTGAACATAATATCCTCCTAGGCCGAATCCAAATTAATTGAGCTGCTATTGTGTGCTCAACACCGTGCATTTCCCATGGCTACTTTTTTGTTGTCACACTTGTTTCCCCATCAAAATTCAGGAAATTAACTTATTTGGTAACTTCCTTTCTCTGCGGGTAGAGATGTTGCAAGAGCTAGCTGATAGCCATGAACTTATAAAGCTGATGACTTCAAAATATTTAGGGGAAGTTTTCAATCATCATGCATTAGTAGCTTATTATCCGTTGTACAATTATTTATAGTAATTATTGATCAAATTACTATTGGAAGTAAGTCCCTCTGTTAAGTTTGTTGGGGCTTTTAAAAGATGAGTTGTTTCTGCCTTTGGAAAGCTCATAATCTTAAGAAGAGAGAAGCCAAAATCCAGGTACAAGGTAGGAAATGAAGAAGGTGACAAGGAAAAAATAGTTGAAGCACCAATGGAAAAAAGAATAGGAAAGAGAAAGTAGTGGTGCTTGAATTAGGGCTTAAAGGATGGGAAGGTTTATGTTTAGGTAAGGTAGTAGAAGAGCAGAGGAAAATGTCAGAGCAACATCTGAATACATACACATCTGAAAACTGTAGGCAACGATGGATGTTTTGGTTGGCTTGAGCAAAGAGTATGTGAAGAACACCAAAGGAAAAAAGATGGGAATTACGTTTGGTTCTTAGGGGAGGTCTGGTATGCTGTTATTTAAGTGAAACCATACTTGTGGTCTTAGTAGGAATAATTCTTTACTACCACAGAGAGATCCTAGTATGTGCCAGAGGAAAACTTATAAAGGAGTTTTGGGGTACTTTTGCTTCTTATTTCCCACATTTGTGACATTGTTTCAAATGGAATTGCTGTATTAAGTTTTGTATCAACAAAAAAATTTTTTTTCAGGAAATAATTGTTATAATCCTAACCAAAAGTCATGGTCTAGAATAGTGCTTACAAAGTCATTAGACTTTTCATGTTTATTTTAAAAATTTTTTAAAAGATCTTATTTATCTATTTGAGAGAGGGAGAGAGAGAGAGAGAAAGAGCATGAGGGCCATGAGCAGGGTAGGGTTGGGGGAAAAAGTAGGGGCAGAGGCTCTTAAGCAGATTCCACAGTGAGCACAAGGCCCAAAACAGGGTTCAGTCTCAAGACCCATGAGATCATGACCTGAGCCAAAACCAAGAGTCGGACACTTAACCACTGAGCCACCCAGGAGGCCCACTTTACATGTTTTCACTTTGCAAGATCTAATTTGTGGATTCTGTCTGCCCTTTGTTCTTATGCATACCCCTCTGACCTTTCCTTAGTATAAGGCAACAGAAAAAGGACTGTTTTCATCCCTCAGCTAATTTTTATGTTCTTATTTTTTGGCAGGTGAAACAAATTAATCTGTCTCAATTTCTGTACATGGGTAATGAATATTTTTCCTTTGATCCTTCTCTTCTCTAAATTTTTAGTCTTTTGCCCTTGTTAACTATTCTTCGCATGCCTCATCCTCTTCCTCCCTCTTAATTCAAATAATCCCTAAGGAAATGACAAAGCTTAAAGTTGTTTATGGCTCTTTAGAACCACTGGAAAATACCCAAAATTCTGGATATTGACTCTAAGAATGTCAAAAAAGGTCTGTTGTTCACTGAACAGTGATGAGATATCTACCAAGAACCTCTGATGTTCTACTCACTTTACACAGACAATTTAGCAAAGATCAAGACAGATGGGGAACCGCTGTTCTCCTGGAGATTATACTCAAGTGGAAAAGAGGAAAATATATACACAATCACCTAGAAACTTACATAAACCAATTGAGAAATAAACAAGAGAAATATCCAATGTGGTTGTGTTGATTGAGTGGTTATGGAAGACTTCTCTGAAGAAGGGACTTCATGATGAGATCTGAATGCTATGAAGAAGCCAGACAAGTATAGTTTAGGGGTGTCCAAAAAAGACCAGAGCCGAATCCTAGTTAAAGTGGCAAAAACAAATTTTATTTAGGATTATTACAGTAAGGGAAAAGAGACCTCAATCTCAGAAGTTTCACTTCCATCCAACACACTCTGGGCAAGTGGGAGTTTATAGCTAAAGAGTAGGGTGGGCGTGGGTGGGTGGAAAATCACAAGAGGAAACATCAGGGGTAAGGGGGGGTTACTGGCTGAACTGACCTAATAAGATTCTTGCTGAAGACAGGCTGGGGTGATCAGACATCACCTGAGGGAAGGCAGAGAATGATGAACCCAATCAGATCTCTAGAGTCATTAGATATCGAGGGTGGAAGGTTAACATTAAACCAACTTTAACAGGGTTATATAAACTCGAATTTTACAAAGAAGTGCACAGATAGACTGAGAGAATGGTTCAGGAGGGTGACTACTATTTGGTCATGTGAAAATTTTTGTCACTTATGAAACCTAGTCATTAAGTATGCTGTCCAACTGGGATAATCCCTGCAGAATAGTCCCTCTCCCAGATGGATACGTTGCTTCCAGTTCTTTTCTTTATTTTGTCTAGACTTGTGTAAAGTATGAAGTGTCAGGTGGAATCTTAGAGGCTGTGGTAGTCTACCAAGCGAGTGCCTATAGCCATGCACGATACCTGTTCTTTACAAGTGGAAGTGTATCCCATGCCTGGTGCAGGAGAACAATGATTGAGGAAAAAAGGTACTGCCACAGGTGTGGAAATATCAAGCTAGGCAATTGGGTTGAACATTGTGAATGGAGAGTTGTGGCTCCTTGGAAATGCTGACTATCTGTCTGGACAGATTCCCATGAAATGGTGTTGCTGAGGTGAGATTGCCCGGGTGAAGAACTGGCCTTCAAACTATAAGCTCAGAAACTCCATCATCAGATTCCTAGAATAATCAAGATGTCATAATAACCAAACTCAAGGGATACACATGGGTGTGCCTCAGTTGTTTGAGCTGCAGTATAAAATAGCACAGACTAAGTAGCTTATAAACAATACAAATGTATTTTTCACAGCTTTGGAGGCTGGAAGTCCAAGATCAGGGGACCAGCATGGTCACAGTCTGGTTGGGTTCCAGGTGTTCATATATAGTGGATATGACTAGGGAGTTCTGTGGGATCTCTTTCATAAGAAAATCAATTCCACTTACAAAGGCTCCACACCTATGAACTAATTACCCTCCAAGACCCCATCTTCTAACTCTGTAACACTGGGTGTTAAGATTCCAACACTTGGATTTGGGGTGGGTAGGAGATGCAAGTGTTCAGACCATAGCAGTGTATGAAACCAGAGTGTCATCTTGCTTGTTTTTAATGAGAAACATATACATAATATTTTGGAACACAAAATGATATTAAGAAGTTTCTTGATGAATCTGAAGTTAGAAAAAGAAGAACTCATGAGAATCATATATAGAGGCTTCAGGCTCTACGAGCCTGCCAGGTCCATACCCACAACAGAGATGTAATGGAGGAACCGATACCTATAGCACTGTTGTGGGATGCCACCATGTTTTACTCTATGAGTCTCCTGGTCTGATATTCTCTGTGGCTGGCAAGATCCCCTCTGGTTGCCCTTTCTTTGATATATTAATGCCTTCACTCTGACTTCAATCCAGTCTTTTTAACCAGAAAATGTGTAATCTCTTTTTATATAGCTTCTTTGAATCTTCCTGCAGTGATTTTATAATACTCAGAATACAATCTTACTTCCTGAATTTTTCTATTCTGAAAAGATGGTTTCTGCTTCCTCAGGGTGCATACTGTACCCTAGTTCTATGAAAATAACAATAGCATTTCCTATGAGATATCTACACAAACAGGAAATTAATCTTGGTATTTCTTTCAGTTATCTATTGCTGTGCAATAAACCAACCCAGAATGTTGTGATTCAGAACAGCAACAGGGTATTACTTCTTCTTACTCCGTGAGTTGACTTGGCTTGTATGAGTGACTCTTCTGCCCTGTATGACATTGGTTGGGGTCTTTCATTGGGCTGCATTCAGCTGGCAGTTGGGATGGGTTGAAGTGTTGGAAGGTCCATGAGGTTTCACTCACATGTCTGAACTAACTTCTCTGCATGGCCTCCTTATATCACAAGGTTGAATTTATTCATAGCATGCTGGTCTAAGAGTTCTTCTATGACAGTTGGCTTTTAAGATAGAAGAAGTGAAAGCTCTCAGTTCTCTCAAGTCCAAGATTCAGATTATGACTTCTGTCACAGTCTTATTGTCAAAATAAATCACAAGGCTGGCCCTCTGCCCTGATTTGAGGAGAGGTAGAGAGACACTTAACTACTGATAGGTAGAAAGCACACAAGGTGGGAAGGGACTGAAGACTGCTGTCTTTGAAAACTGTCTACCACAATTTGCCTTTCAGCTGTAATATTCCCAGTAGGCAAAACACTCTCCCCCTCTTCCCCAAATGTTTTCTTGTGTTATAACATCAGCCTGAAATCTCAGACATTCAAATCATGTCCGTGTGTCATGAGGCTCTTAGAGTACATTTCCTCGTATGCAAAGGCCTTCAAGCTAAAAGTGCAATTTATCTGGGCTACAAAATCTGACATGGACTGGCCACCATCTGCTGGCAGAGCTCTGGATTGAACTTCACCTCCAGGACCATTTCTAACCCTGAAAACTTCTTGTTGATCAAAGAAGGCTTCATGGCAGGTCCTGTGTGGAACGGTTTCCTTTCACCTTTGCCTGAGAGTAGAACACTTCCTTCCATAGTGTCTTTCCTTCTCATGCAGCCCTCTACTGTACAAGGCTAAACAAGTCAGCTGACACGTCCACATCCTTTCAGAACTCTGCTTAGTCAGGTCCACAAATTCATTAGGTACATTTTATATTGTCTACATTACCACAGGAAATGGTCTTGTCAACTTGCCACCAATCTATAACATAGCTCTCCTTTTTTATGGCCTCCAATAGCAATTAGCTCACTGACTTTTCAGGCTCCCCATGGTCTCCTCACTGTCCTTCAGGCTTTTGCCACCACCTCAAGGCCAATGCACAAGCTTTAGATTTTTGGTAAGGCAGCACCGTACCTCTGGTACCAGTTTCAGGTATGTACACATGCATGGCAAAATGTCCCTGAGTCGTAGTTGCTCATAATCCTGTGGGTCAAGAATTCAGTAGGGTACAGTGGGGATGGCTGATCCAGTGTCTGCTGTCTTACCCGAGGTGGTTCAAGTAATTAAAGGGGTCACCAGAACAGCTTGACTGGAGTCACATGGCCAGGGTTTCATTTTATTACTGATTGATTTTCTTGGTTCTTTTCCCTTTGGATGGCTTGGGTTTCCTCCCTGTATAGGCATCTCAGAGTAGAATTCTTTCATGGTGCCCAGCTTCCTTTGGGAGAAAGTGAAAGCTGCCATATTCAAGAAGAGAAGACATGCTCTATTTTTCAAAGGCTGGAAAAGTCTGCACATACTGGAAGAGAAAGAATTTATGGAGCCCTTCCTGAAGATAAACAACCAGAGATTGCCGGCTTTAGGACTGTTCCAACATCCCTCATCATAACCTATAAAATATATGTCAGTCTTAGGAAATCTCTGTATACTTACAAGTAAATATTCCTTCAAGAAATAACCTCTATTCTTATCACATGAAATGTACTCATATTTTCTGATCTGTTTTAATTCATTTCTTTCAAAATATTGGTTACAAATTCCAATTTTATTTTATAATTAGTTGCTGAGATGAGTAATTGAAAAAAAAACAAAAATTAAAATCCCTTATTATTTACGATGAACGTGGATATAAACAATAATGTAGTCAAAGTAATTTGCCCAAAGTTATGCAGCTTACCCGAAGCAAAGAAATGATTGGAATCATGTCTTCTAGCTTAAACCAAGACTCAAAGTCCCATTCAACTTTAAAAGCTTGCTGCTGAGCCAGTTCCATATCTTATATCCTTTGTTTCCATCCAAACTTTGATCTGAGTTGTCTGTCTTCCAGAACAATAACACAGGTCCTACAACTCCAAATCTGATCCTTTTTACACATAATCATACTTTTTTGGTCCTACTATTAAACAGACCAAAGGCATTTGCAACCCGATCCCTTAAGAGACACCTTAATTTAAAAAATAAAATAAAATAAACAGGAAGCAATTTTGTGGCTGGAATTGCAAAGCTTGTGACTGTGAAAATAAAAATATCCCTCAAACTCTTGGAATTGTGAGTTGTGAAAGAGAGTTGTTGTAAGCACAGTTCTGCCAAAAGTGGGAAATGTGTCTCTCACCTTTTAGAATCAGCCAGTTTTAGGATCACACAGTATGGACATTACTTCTCTTCACTGGACTCTTGTTTCCCAGTTGAATTACCTGTTTAACAGATCTCTATAAGTACAGAGCTTCAGAGTTATAGTGCCAACATTATAGCATGGGCTGATAAGGCCTTATATTTATATATATATTATTATTTATATATATATTATTTATATTGCATTTCTGAGGAGACATTTTAAAATGACACTCTGTGACATATACAAAATAATAAATTGCAGAACTTTTCTCCCCCTATTGTTTTATTTTGTCTTAAAAGGTATAAAAGATTGAATTGAAATAATGAAATTTCATTTTTTTAAGTAGTTGATGAGGAATTTATGTTTCTTCCTCAGTAAAGTACAGTGTTTGGGCTGGATAATTTCTCTCGTATTTTAAAAGATTTACTTATTATAGAGAGAGAGAGAGGGAGTGTGCACATTGTGGGGGAGGGCAAGGAGAGAGGAGACAGAGAAAAATCTTAAGAATCTTATGCAGGCTCCACACTCAGGTCCATGCCTCACTTGGGGCTCGATTTCAAGACCCTGAGATCAAAACTTGAGTCAAAACCAAGAGGTGGATGCTTAACCAACTGAGCCACCTAGGCACCCCTAGGCTGGATAATTTCTAAGAGCCCTTCAGATTCTGAGATACTGTGGCCAGAGAGACAAGGAAATATTGACCTGTGCTGTGTCACATCTTTCCACTTCTTGGGTCAAGAATATCCACAAATACTAAAAAAATACAAAGCATGGTTTTACGCTATACTTTTTTTAATAAGGAAAAATTATTTCAGAAGGATAGGTTGACAAAGGACATGGTGAATTTCCAAAATTAACTGTGAAAGACAGATCATCTGGGCATGACTGAAAGCCATGCATAACCTTTGTGCTCAGATATTTCATTTCAAAAATGTCACTTTCTGCTTATTCAATGCTACTGTCATTATACTATTTTAAGCATTAAAATTTGTGTTCTGGAGCTGAACAGGAATTATTGCTTCTATCTTTGAGCTTATTAGAAATAACTTAAAATTCATTCAGGAGCAATAAAAAATCACCTTTTTTATTATAGTTGAATTTGGTTTAATATTGAAATTTGCAAGCAATTTTCTTTGTCTTTTATTAGCAGTATTTCAGACTCTCTATATATAGATCAAGACTTTTTAAGTATTCTCTAAAGAAATGACTGTTTAAACATGACTTTTTTCTTTAATTTTTAATTCCCTAGAGTGAGGTAAGAGTAGAATAAATTATGTGACAATGTTGTTTAAAATTTCATTCACTGCCTTATATGGATAAGCTTTTAAAAAAGCATACATGACAGTTGAAAGAAATTTTTATTGCTCGATGAATTATTTACCCAATTGCAAGGGGGATATGGAGTGGGAAGCAGATATTTTCTGGAAAAAAAAGTCTCCTGATATGAAGGAATGAATCTGTTTTTTCATCCCAATCATCTATAATTTATTTAACTCTTTAGTATCTAAATAATCCTCAATGCTCTCGTTTCAAATTTGGATCAATACAAAGGAAGAGGACCAGGAAACAAAATGTGCTTTTATTATACGAATCTGCCTGCACTGGGTTCCTTTCATCACATAGGAAAAGGGAGAGTGGGTAAGCTTGCCCCGAGGATGAAGCAGGCCTTGGGCAAGGCTGGCTGGGGAACTGCTTCAGCCCGGGGCGGGGGGGGGGGGTGGGCAGCAGAACAAAGTGGAAGAGGGAGCCAGCATGCCAAAGCAAACAAGGACAACAACAACAACAAAAAGCATCCAGAAAATGGGTCAGAATAAAAAAAACACAAATCAGAGATTAGAGAGTCAGACCAAGAACAACCAGAATTAGAGGCTATTGGGTGGACAGGTGTCTCTGGGTGGGTACCTGGGTGGAGCATTTCTATATTTAGATGTCCTTGCTCTTTGTGACATGGTTCCAGGGGATACGGAGATATAGGGCAGGGGCAGGTGAAACTTAAATTGAAAAGACTGGGAAAGAGCTGTAGTAATTTTTAAAATAACAAAGCTATTTCAAGTATTTGAATGCCAGAGGATGGAATTAAAGTAGGTGCTTATCATTCAGCTGTATAGTGTCTTTATGCAGGGCTCAATAAATACACTGTTATCTAAGTCAGTTTGGGCTACCATAACAAAATATCATAGATCAGGTGGCTCAAACAACAGACATTTATTTCTTCTCAGTCCTTGAGGCCGGAAGTCCAAGATCAAAGTGTTAGCATCGTTGGTTTCTGCATAGTTGGTTTCTGGTGAGAACTCTCTTCCTGGTATGTAGATGTCTGCCTTCTCATTGGATTAGCACATGATGGTCCTAATCCCACCCACCATGAGGACCCAACCCTCATGACCTCATCCAAACCTAATTATCTCCCAAAGGCTCCATCTCCAAATACCATCACATTGTTGGTTAGTGCTTTAACATATCAATGTGGGAGAAATGCAGTTCAGTCCAGGGCGATGGTGAATTTTTATTATGTAAGTGTTGCCATGTAAGTCACATATTATATTTTCTTCCCCTTGTCAGACACTATCTGTGCTTGGTTTGGCATTGAAGTTGTCTTGACAGTACAAATGGATTATCTATATTCCTTCCTTATAAATATTTGCTCTACTTAATTCTGTGTTATGGACTAGAATAGAACTTTTCTTTTCAAACATTTCATAGGTGTGAAGTACCTTTATTTTTATTATTTTTGTTCCTTTTAGCAAAGAGAATGAGTGTCATTTGTTCACATTTTGAGTGCAACCCGAGCACTGGTCTTGTCCATGCCAAAAAGCACCTTCTAATGTATGTGGGAAGAGGGACACTGGTATCATGTCACAACCAGCTCTACCACTGACCCCTCACTCTCCTGGAATTCTGGGTAATGGTCTTCATTCAGCGTAGTGCCCATACCTAAGCATGGGCTCAGATGCATGAATTCTGCCTGTCTTGTTATTTCTTTCCATACAACTACTCAAGTCTAGGTGGGGACATTGGACTTCAGTAAAGGGTCAAAGAAAATAGAAGTGCACCATAATTTAGAAAGGATAAAAATGCTAATCTTATTCTAGGTATGACCACTCCCATATAATGAAGTCATCATCTCATGGACACACTAATTCCTAGCATTAGGTTTACCCTTCATTCACAGAGCACCTCATTATTCAGACTTCTCTCTTCTAAGGATTTCCCCTAATTCCACACCATTCAATCTCTAGAAACCAGTAATCAATGGCAAACATTTTCCCAGCATGTGAGTTACTTAGCCTAGAATGAGACCCTAAGGTGGAAGATGGCAAGAAACAAGCTTTAGAAGAATAGTCTTTTGTTCTTCTAGGTCCCAACTCAATGTACCCTGGGGGTACTAGGTCAACTTCATTCAGTGATGTGTAATTTTACTTTATACATCAGGCTCAGATTTTTGCATATAATCTGATGAGTTATTTAATTCATGAAAATTAACATACACAGTAGACTTTAAAACCAGTAAAATTTAAGACCAGTAAGATACAGAGAGGAGTTATTGGTCACTTTGCATCTCTCCTAAAGAATTGTCTAGGTAATTTTTGTCCTGTTATGTCTCTAGGCTTTTCATTTTTGGAACTCAAAGACTCCACTGCTATAACCCTCTGGAAAGCAACATCTAGTTTTTTCTTGATATGAATTAAAGGAAAAGTCTAGATACATTAAGAAACTTCCTTTGAAAAAAATATTTGTAGTTGAGTAAAAACATCAACATGGGCACAATAGGACAGAACATTTGAAAGCAGGAATGACCTAGAAAAGTGAGTGACATAGCCCCTTCTCTAGAATATTTGATGAGTCTCCTTTCTGTGAAGTCATGATTGAGCAGCAGACTAACTAATCTCTAAGCACTTGCTTTTCCTTTACTAAGTTTTAGAAAAGCTCATGGGTCATAGTATGCTATTTAAACAAAACAAAAATGACTTCAGGTGTTTTCTGATTTGTGTCTTGAGATCCCACCTTCCCTTCAGGCTGCAAATTATAGAGAAGCCTGTTATTTTCTCTATAGTTTTATACCAATAAGCTATACTGTCACCTTATATCATATGCTACCATTTACCACAAGTAACTGTGTTCTGCCACACTGCATAATAATGATAATCGTTGTAATCATATATCAACACAATGAGATAATGAGATAATAACAAGATGTCAGTACCTTCCCTGCATGCTAAATAATTGATTTCAGTTACAGACATGTTGCCAGCCTTTTCTACCCTACTGTACGGTGTCAGAGTTTATGTTTCATTATTAGGGGTGTTTCCTTCCAGCAAGCTGTTGAGTGCACTGGTACATAGATCTGTTGTGAGTTTCCAAAAGATATTCTTGAAGCTTATACAACATTCTCTGGATTATTTATTTATTTATTTTTGTAAGACGCTTGAGGGTGTTCTGTCGTGTCAGTGCCACATACCTAATAAATTCATTCCAAGATAGCATTTGGGATATCATAAGAGATCTCATGAACAAAACCAGACAAATACACCATAATAAACAATACCTGGAGATTGAGAGATTAACTTGTCTAGCCTCATAAGATTTTCACATCAATTTCCCCTGAAGTATCAGACCCATCGGTATAGAAGCTATTTATCTGAACCAAGACAGAGATTAAGCCTAGCAGGCTGGGACATTTTTATCCTAAATGAAAGCAAGATGTGATCATGTGCAATAGCCACATCATTAAAAGGGTTCAAATCCCATGGTATTTTTGTAACCATTTGTGCTAAGAGAAACTTGATTCTCCTCTCCCTTTTGCTCACATAATTCTGGGAGGTTAATCTTTAGGAATTTTATGGTTGTTTTTATGGAACATGTTTCATCTTAAGGCTTCTATTTAGAAATTCTAAGGCAAAGGGACGAATAGCCCCAGTTAATGCATTTTTCAGTGTCAGATTAGTAATATTAGCTTGAAGAGAAATACTACCATTGTTCTGTCACCAGGTTTTCCTACATATGGAAAGTGTTTGACTTGTTTGATTTTTAATCTTAGCCTCAAACTAGAAGCGAAGCAGATTACCACCGCCCACAAGCCTCCACCAAAAGTCCATAGCAGTAAACCCAAGTGCAAGTCCTGTTTGAAGGCTTTCCTATTGTACTCATCTATTTCACTTTTCTGTTCTTCTCTTTTCTTTTTGTAGTGTCAGCCAAACCCAGACCCCACAGTGATGAATATTCAAAGAAGATCCCTCCTCCCAAACCCAAACGGAACCCGAATACTCAGCTGAGTACATCTTTCGATGAAACGTACATCAAGAAGCACGCACCTCGGAGGACGTCGCTCCCACGGGACCCCTCTCTGTCCCAGGTCAGCAGCCCGGCGGGGGACCCCGAGGAGGAGGAGCCCGTGTACATCGAGATGGTGGGCAACATTCTCAGAGACTTCAGAAAGGAGGATGATGACCAGAGCGAGGCCGTCTACGAAGAGATGAAATACCCCATCTTTGACGACTTGGGCCAAGATTCGAAATGTGACCTTGACCATCACAGTTGCTCTTCGCAGTGTGCTACTCCCACGGTGCCTGACTCGGACTTCGCCAAGTCCTCAGTGCCATGTACTCCAAAGGGTTTGCTTTGTGACATCCCCCCGCCCTTCCCCAACCTGCTTTCTCACCGACCCCCGCTGCTGGTGTTCCCTCCCGCTCCCGTGCAGTGCTCCCCTAATTCCGACGAGTCTCCGCTTACCCCGCTGGAGGTCACCAAACTGCCGGTGTTGGAAAACGTGTCTTACATGAAGCAGCAGGCCGGGGCATCTCCGTCCTCCCTGCCCTCTCACACCTCTGGCCACCCTAAGCTGGACAAAGATCAGGCTGCAGCCCTGGGTCCGGGCCCTGCCACTGCTGCCGCGTCCACGCTGTCCTCGTCCCCGCCCCCGCCATCCACCCTGTACCGCACCCAGTCCCCCCATGGCTATCCGAAGAGCCACTCGGCCTCCCCATCGCCGGTCAGCATGG
The DNA here is from genome assembly GCF_011764305.1 of Mustela putorius furo. Lineage (NCBI taxonomy): Eukaryota > Metazoa > Chordata > Mammalia > Carnivora > Mustelidae > Mustela > Mustela putorius. The sequence goes on from NW_025421341.1 coordinate 28,576,950, forward strand.
GGAGGTCCCTGACCCCGCTCAGCCTCAAGCGACCCCCGCCCTACGACGCTGTGCATTCGGGCAGCCTCTCCAGGAGCTCTCCATCAGTGCCTCATTCGACCGGCAGGCCGGTGTCGCAGGATGGGGCCAAGATGGTCAATGCCTCGGTGAACACCTACGGCCCAGCTCCAGGCGCCTCCCGGTCCAGGACTCCTACAAGTCCCTTGGAGGAACTAACCAGCCTCTTTACCTCTGGACGAAGCCTGCTGAGGAAGTCGTCCAGCGGCCGCCGTTCTAAAGACCCTGCAGAGAGTAAGTGTACAGAGTCGATGGGAGCCAGGTTTCCGACTTAAAAATAAAGTGAAGCCAGGGGTGTGCAGATGAAGCGTGGAGTGCAGGGCCTTCAGTTCTTTGAGTTGAAATATCAAAGTGGGTTCTTTCGCTTTGCCATGATGAAGGATAGATTCTGAAAGAACTCAAAGTGACAATTGGCCTAGTGTAACACATGCTATTGAGAGGAAGAATGACTCTTTAAACACTAAAGTGTAGAATCTGAATTGTTACAGGGGATCTAGAAAGTCTATCAGAGTAAACACATCACTATGGAATTTTTAGGTAAATAACTTGATTTTTGAAGCCAAGTGTCTATTGAAACATAATGATAAATGTTAATATTCATCTTTATTTTATATTAAAAATCCGCTTGAGGAAATCTCTATTACAAAGCTTTTGCTGGAAAAACAGAAATTTGGATAGAATTTAGTATTTTTTTTTTAACATGGTGAATGATTCTCCCTGCATTCTTTGTGGGGTTATTATGTTCTTACATTTACCCTAAACTAGAAAAGCCTCCTTGATTCTCTTTTAACACCTTTGGTAATTAGTATCTTATTCCCATGGTATTCTTCCTAGGTCCACTCATATATAAATTACAGAAAAATCAGTAAGTGATAAATGGGCGGTACAGGTTATATTTACATTAAACTTCAAAGAGCAGGAAATGTCTCTATCTGAATGACTAAACCATCTTGTGAATCCCAAATCATTCCATACACATACAGTCAAGTCAAACAGATCCTTGTTTTCTCAGTGTCCATTGTATTAAAAAGCACTGCTTTCCCTTACTTAAAAATGCCTTAGGCACTTAAACTTGTAATTAACCCTTTTTCATCTCAGATTATCCCAATGCAAAATTTTACTTATCCACTTACCCAATCACACTGAGTTCCTTCCTTAAAGGGGGAAAAAAATCAATATTTCTGATGATGAAGATGGTGATGGCACTTTTTTTTCTTAAGATTTATTTATATATTTGATAGAGAGAGAAAAAGTGGGGGGAGGGAAAGAGGGATAGAATCATTCAAGCAGACTCCCCACAGACCGTGGAGCCCAGGAGGGGTTCAGTTTCTGGACCCTGATCATGACCTGAGCCAAAACCAAGTCAGATGCTCAACCAATGGAGCCAACCAGGCACCCAGTGGTGATGGTGCTTCTTAGATAATTAGTATTCATTCATGTTAGAAGCCACATATCCTGCTTTTTTGCTTGTTTTTCCACAGAGATTTATGGAAGTATTACTGCTTAAAAATTCCCCACTGAAACATTTCCTTTACCTGACTGAAAGGCAAAAAATTCTAATCTATTAGACATGTCTAAAGTTAAGTACCTGTGTATGTGCATACATTAAACTATTTTTTGACTTGAAATAAAACTTAGGAACAATATGCTTCTAAAATAGTGGTTCTCAGCCAGGGCATTTTGGCCCCTAGGGAATTCTGGCAATGTCTGGACACATTGTTAGTTATCACAACTGGAGGTACTATTGACATCAACTGTGTACAAGCCGGAAGTACTCCTTAAAAACCGACTAAAAGGGATGCTTGGGTGGTTCATTCTGTTAAGTGTCTACCTTTGGCTCAGGTCATGGTCCCGGGTCATGGGATTGAGCCCCTCGTGGGGGTCCTTGCTCAGCAAGGAGCCTGCTTCTCCCTCTGCCTGCTGCTTTCCCTGCCTGTGCTCTCTCAATCTCCCTGACCAAAACAAAACAAAACAAAACAAAACAAAAAACCCCAAAACCAAAAACAAAAAACAAAAAAACCCCACAAACAAACAAACAAACAAATAAGATGATCTGGTCCACAATGTCCATACTGGCAAGTTCAGTAAACCCTGACTATTATTAAAGACTCAGGTTTCTTCTAGATGATTGATTTGGTTTAAGCGCAGATCATTTAAGGTGTTTGGAGCAAATTGGAGAAACAAAAATGAAAGGATAAGATTTTCTTTCAAAATATGTAATGGTTAGTGTGAAAGTAATGGGTGTTCGATGCAAGATTTGGTGAAATTATTGGATTTTCTCCCTACCTACCAGTTTCTTTGGAGGATCCTTAACAGCTCCAGCTGGCAGCTATACCAATTAGCTAGAAAAAGTATATGTAAAAGAAATGATTAACTAATGAAGTTATTTCAAGAAAAATCCATCTGTTAGAATTTGTCTATGTGTTATATGTCACAGACTTCTTCATTTGAGTCCAAAATGAGCTTTGTGTGCTTCTAAAACAAAGCTTATACATGGAAAAGTGATCCAGGCTCTTTATAGCTTTTAGAGATCTGAGGATTAAATTCCTTCCTGTGTGCTCTTAACTATGTATCAACTCTTCAGAGAAAGGGCATGTCTTGAGTTACATTAACTTCAATATTTTACTTCATATAAAGGGAGAGGAAGAAAAATGCAGATAGTGCAAAGAATAATTTAGTGTTATTTACTTTTGACTCCAAAAGAAAATGCTAAAAAGAATCATAGTGGTGGGATGCCTGGGTGGCTCATTCAGTTAAGCATCTGCATTCAGCTCAGGTTATGATCTCAGGATCCTGGGATCAAGCCCTGCATCAGGCTCCCTGTCCAGTGGGGAATCTGCCTCTCTCTTTCCCTTTGCCCCACCCACTCCCCCCTGCTCATGCTCTCCCTTGCTCTCTCTGTCAAATCATTAAATAAAATCTTAAAAAAAAAAAATCATAAAGGCTCTTAGATTCTTTCTGTAATTCAGAAAGTAGATCCAACAATGTTAGTAATTGGAAGTTATCTTATAATCACTGATACAGTACACTCAGTGATGCAACTCTCCCCTCTATTCTTGCCAGATAAGATTTACAGACACTGCTAATATCATAGGGACAGAATAAGTGCGATGAAGTAATATAACATTCATGACTCCTAAATCTCAAATATCTTTTTTTCTGTCCTTTTCTTTTTTCTTTTCCTTTCCCTTCCTTCCCTGCCCTTCCCTTCCCTTTTTTTTTTTTTTTTTTTTCTTTTCTTTTCTTTTCTTCTTCTTCTTCTCTCCTCCTCCTCCTCCTCCTCCTCCTCCTCCTCCTCCTCCTCCTCCTCCTCCTCTTCTTCTTCTTCTTCTTCTTCTTCTTCTTCTTCTTCTTCTTCTTCTCTTTTTCTTCTACATTTCAGAAATAAAATTAAGGCTGGTATTTCTATTCTCCATACACCCTGGTTTTACTGGAAGTGCCAATTTTGATAATTTTCTAATATTCAACTCAAAGCCAATGTAATATTTCTGGTTTAATTTTAAAATCAATGTCAAATTATATATATGCCTTTGGGGTACCTGGGGGCTCATTGGGTTAAGCCTCTGCCTTCAGCTCAGGTCATGATCTGAGGGTCCTGGGATCAAACCCTGCACTGGGCTCTCTGCTCAGCAGGGAGCCTGCTTCACCTCTCTCTCTCTGTCTGCCTCTCTGTCTATTTGTGATCTCTCTCTGTCAAATAAATAAATAGAATCTTTAAAAATGAATAAATAAATATATGCCTTCAACTCTTACTTTAATAATCTAAAAAGATACATTTAACTTGATTTCATATCTTAAAATCTTACATCAGTTGACAGAGATTGAGCAATAGGAAATAAATATAATAAGACAATTGTGGTAAACTATGAACCAGTTTCATTTCACTGCATCATTTTCTAAACATGGCCTTCAGATTAAGTGTTCTAAGAAGTACTTTTTTCCCTGGTTGATGGAACATTTTTATGTTGCTTAGCTATAGATAAGGACACGTAATAGTCTCTCTCACAATAGTAAATTTTATTTGAATTGGTTATTATTTATATTTCTTAATTTTGTGCAGAGAGATAGTGTACAAGGCATGTAAGAAGTGATCCACTTGTATTTTATTGCTGTAAACTTTTGTCTAAATGAGAAATAGTGAAGTACAAATATGTTTATGGTGAATTTAGAGTATTCACCATAATAGTATTTAAAATATTTTTCTCCTCAAATAAGAAATATTTTTAAAAGAAAGGTTTTGCCTGTATTTAATATAAATGCATGAATATATGCTCCTATAAAAAATACAAGAATATAATTAAATACTATGATATACTCAAGGGAGAGTATAGGATAGAAAAGAAATATGTGGAGAAATGTTAGCAGAAATTTTAAGGAAAAAATAGAAACATGAAACAGTAAAGGGACTAATTCAAAGACTAAGGCAACAAGGGATATACAAATGAAATTCACACACAGGGTGGGATCAGCAGCACATAAGCCCTCATGGACACCAGCACATGAAGCACCTGCAGAGGTCCACATAGAGCTCGCAGAAGGACATAGAGACACAGGGGTGTAAAGAAGGAACAAAGAAAAACAAAGGTGTAGGCTCCCTCATCTGGTGGTGTTATTAAAAGAATGGTGAGTCAGAATTGCTAAAGAGCATCATTATACACATTAATATTCCACAGTAATAGAGATGCCATTTCCTACTGTTACATCTCATCTTTCAGCCTCTTAAAAATACTACCATTTAAGATGTTTAGATGTTGTGCTGTATTTTTACAATTATAAAAGTAAATAGGTCCTATTGTTTTCATGAAATAAACTTAGGAAACAAGATGTAACCTTTGCCTTTCCATTCATTTTCTTAAAACACACCCACTCGCACAGAAACAACAACCCAAAGGAAACATGCAAACAAACCCAAACAAACAAACAAACAAAACCACAAAAATCAAACAAAAAACCAAAATCAACCAAAAAAAACTATCTCCATGCCACTTCCATCACATACCCACAACCCCCCCAACACACACCCTTTCCCCTTTTGTAAGTCATTTGAGATACAGTGATGCTAAAATATTGGGTATTGATGGTGAAGCAACTGATCCAACCTATTCTTACTAGTTTATTTTATTTTATTTTTTTTATTTTATTTATTTGACAGACAGAGATCATAAGTAGGAAGAGAGGCAGGCAGAGAGAGAGAGAGGAGAAAGCAGGCTCCCTGCAGAGCAGAAAGCCCAATGTGGGGCTCGATCCCAGGACCCTGGGATCATGACCTGAGCTGAAGGTCAGAGGCTTTAACCCACTGAGCTACCCAGGTGCCCCTATTCTTACTAGTTTAATTTAAAAAGGAATTTTCAGGTTTTAAAAAAAAGAATGATTTTGGAAGGAAATCATGTTTTTTAAAGATTTTTTAATTTGACAGACAGAGGTCACAAGTAGGCCGAGAGGCCCGTGGAGAGAGAGGAGAAAGCATGCTCCCCGCTGAGCAGAGAGCCCAATGCGGGGCTCAGTCCCACGACCCTGGGACCATGACCTGAGCCAAAGGCAGAGGCTTTAACCCACTGAGCCGCCCATTCACCCCTGGAAGGAAATCTTTTAATGTGTATTTCTGTATTTATATATAACCCCACTTTTAGGACAAAAGGAAGGTTTTACTAACATAATGTAGCCATCTTTATGATTCAGGATCAATGTGATCATCGTTGTGTGCCTACTACGTGTTAGTGCACCTGAAGTGTTCATGGCACCTTGGTGGCACAGTTTGTTAAGCGTTCGGCTCAAGTGTTCATCTCAGGGTCGTGAGATTGAGCCCCATGTTGGGCTTTGCACTCAATGTGGAATCTGCTTAAGATTCTCTCCCCTTCTCCCTCTGCCCCTTCCACTCATGCACATACTCTCTCTTTCTTTCTCTCTCAAATGAATAAATCTTTAAAAAAAAAAAAAACAAAAACGTGTCTAGCATGGTGACTAGAATAGGATACCCCTCAAACAGTGGTGACTGTCATTGTCCCTGGCCATTTATAATAGCAGTGACACAGTGTTGATAGCTAAATTATTATGATACTGGGATGTTGTCAGGGGCTCTTTGAGTTTGCAGCTCTGAGTAGCCCTCTACTGTTATATCATTTAAATTTATTTGTATTCTTGTGTCTGTTTCTTGTGGTTTTCCTGCCTCCTACCTTTCTTTCAGGTAGTTTGATTGATGCAGATAGGTTCTCTTCCCCTCCCCCACTTCTCCTATTCTCCTTCAACTCTTGCCCCCAGTATCTTATCACACCATTAATTAGTTGTGGGCCAAGAAACAGATACACAACCTTGTCTGAGCAGGCTCTCATTTGGTATAAACATGTGACCTTCAGTATAAATATGTGACCTCTGTGACCCTTAACTTCAAAGACCATTTTATTTAACCCACTTACTAAGTCTTGAATGAAGTTCTTGGATTCATGTCTGAGATGGTAAGAATATCAACTTCCCAAGAACTAAGTTATCCTAGGAAACCTGAAATGAATGTTATTTTATTTTTGGATAATCTACACATTTTGTTTGACTTGTTTAAAATACTTTTTTCTGTAAAATTTAGCAAGCAACTTAATTCAGGACTTCATGGCTCTTCCTTTTCACTCCTCTGAAAGCAGGGGCTGAAGAGAGTGGCTAGGACTCTGGCAAATGTTGAGAAGCCAAAGAGGAGGGAAGACAGGAAAATCCACGAGTCTGGGTCTTTCACTTGCCATGGGAATGGGTGAGCCTTCACCCTGGGATGTCAGCCAGAACTTCTGGATGCACAGTAACTTGGAAACACCTAAACAGCATTGGGAGTTGGATCTGGAACTTGTAGAATTCTAGGTATTTGGCACTTGAGTTACACTCCTATGACCTGAAGAGTATCTCAGAGGATTCCAAAGGGCCTGAAAAAACCAAAGCTTACAAGTTTTGTTAAGCATCTTAAATAAAGATGTGACCCTTGTCAGGTCCCTTTCCTGCTGTTTGTTGGTTGTACCCATCCCTCCACTATGAGTCCCATACCATGGCTTCAGGCTAGTTTCCACATTAGAAAGGCTCCTTCTAGCTGTTTAGAGGGAAAATTGAACTCGGACCTGGGTTATAATGATGCACTTGAACCAATACCTTGATGACATGCTCAGGCTTCTGAGAATGTCCTTGAGTGGTTCAAAGTATGTAGGCAAAGACACAGAAAGCTTAGACTTCTGGTCCAAGAACTTATATCATGTTCACCTGGGTGTTGTCAAAAACAGATTCCTGGACCTTATCATAGACCTGTTCAATGAGAAATTCTGGAGGTTGAGGCTGCGATGTTGGCTTTTTAATGCAATCCCCAGTAAAATTTCCTGCTATCTCACGGTAATTCAAGGATATATGACTAAATATTGGGAACACCCTTTACTTGTATAAAAAAGAAAGGTCTAACACATTGTTTTTATCTAACAAAGTCAGAAATGTAATTTATGTAAGAGAAAGGAGAGAAGGGAGAGCTTAAAATGAGTGAGTGTTGCTTTTCTTTCCTTGAGTAAGCTATTGGTTAGTTGGCATCTGGCAAAGAAGACAATCAAGGTCATCTGGATGGATCAATAAGGAAGTCCATTTTGCTCTGTTTGGATTCTCCCAGAGACCTTGGGAGTTCAACAGTGGTGTATCGGTGAAGAATGTCCATTCTGGTTTCTAGTTAGAACCTCCATCTTAGTCATGCCGGGCCTTTGTCATTCTCGCAGGAGAACCCGCAAAGAACCTGCAAGTCGGGCCTGTGGTAGTCCCCACTCCAGAAGTTTATTTCTAGGCTATCTAAGCAGGAGTACTAGCCAGTCCAGAGTGGGGCCCCTAGATGGAGTCATGACCCAGGGCAAGGGTGTGCCTCACTTGGTCACATGGTCTAATCAATATGACAGAATGGGTGTCTTCTTTGGGGGACACCAGAAGGGCAAGGACAGCACACATTGTGAGAGCAATGAGGAGGTCTGGCTGCCATGACTGAGCCAAGGATTCCCGGCATTAGAGCTGATGGCGCTGATAGGGGAATGAAGTAATGAAGTTCTTGGAACATGCTTCTGCCTCCAAAAAGTGTGTCTCAGGAACAATTTCAGGAGCAGATTTCAAGAACATTGCCCAGAATGGGATGCATCAAAATAACTAGGGGTGAGGACCTGGGGAAAGTGTGCAGCAGCCAACATTTTCCTTAAGAATGCTTCCATCAGGGGCACCTGGGTAGCTCAGTGGGTTAAGCCTCTGCCTTCAGCTCAGGTCATGAGATCAGGGTCCTTGGATCAAGCCCCTCATCAGGGGGGACCCTGATCCCCTCAGTGGGGACCCTGCTTCCCACTCTCTCTCTGCCTGCCTCTCTGCATGCTTGTGATCTCTCACTCTCTGTCAAAAAAAAAAATAAATAAATAAAATTTAAAAAAGAAAAATGCTTCCATCATAATGGTAGCATGTACTTTGATATGTTTACTTTATGCCAGACACTTTTCTAGTCGTTTTACATATGTGTATTCCATCTTCATTGCAATGCTTTGAGGTAGGTGATATTAGCATTGCCATTTTAAAGATGGGAGACACTGAGGCACAACTTGCCCAGGTCACATACAGAGTAAATTTAGGATTTGAATCCAGTTTATTTGCCTCTAGAGTTTCTGGCTGTTAATGATACTTTATCTACACTTGACCAGTCTCCCCGATTTCTTACCTCTCCCTGTTGCCATTAAAATATACCAGTTGTCATCAAAACTCTAAAAACTTGTAGTGTTATCACTCCCAACAATATCTGCTTAGTAAGAGAAAGATGACTATGTACCTAATGGAATGGAGTACCTAACAGTGGTCATTACTTTAGGAAGAGGGTGGAAAACTTTTTCAGTACCCTCCAAAATTCACTTTGGAAGAGCCTAGTCTCTGTGATGGACTGTTCTGTACTGTAAGCTTCTGAGCTGTCCCTGAAGGATATGATATGTCCAGGGGGCTTTGAATCACCTAAATGACCTGGGTGAGAAGATGTGAGTGCTCACCTCAGTGCCTCCAAGTTTAACTTAGAAAGTACATGCATATTTCTTTGGTCCATGAGATTTTCAATACTGAGCTACCAACTAACTGATTCTACCTCCATGGATGTAGGGCTTTTTTCTTCAGCTGCTTGCTTCTTGTCTGTAACTATGCAGTAGCTTGATGGCCTGTAGCTACTGCAAGAGAAAACACATATCCGTTGGATCAAAAACCCCAGTCAATGCTCAAAAGCAGTGAGGGACCCAGCATCATTAATCTGGAAACCGATCTAGTAAAACAAACACTCCAGAAGAGCCCTATGCAAAATGTTGCTTAACATCACCTCTTTTCTCTTTAAATTTGTGTTAATGTGTAGTTGACAGAATCAGACACTTATCTTCAAAATTAAAATGAAAAAATGCAGTTCTTCAAGAATATGCTGACCTACTTAATTATTACTATTTTTTTAAAGCTAAAGAAATTTCATTTCAAGATGATGAGGTTAAAAGAGTATAAGTAAAATCCGTTGATTTTGAAAATGCATGTGACTCCTTGGTTAATTGGGACCATGACATTGTCTGTTTCCCTCATTCAGTTTCTTTTTGGATTGCAACACAGAATCACTGAAGAAGACATAATTTCATAAATAATTGCTCACCTTTCTGGGGGTAGACTGCAACCGCCTCTGATTGATGCAGGCAGACGTGTTTATCCCCTGTGTTTATATTCTCCAGCTGCTGAATCTTTAAGTGCAATTTCTTGTCGGCAATTTAATCAGCAATGTTCTGCATTAAGAAGAGCCCTCCCTGCTTTAGATCTATAAAATGCAGAAACATTTCAATTCAGAAATAAAGCTACCCCAGTCAATTTTTTAAAAACCCAAGATTCCCTTATCTTGTATTTAATGTACTAGAACTGATTTTTTTCTCTCCTATTGAATTACCTCAAACAGAAAATCCAATTTCTGATTTGTATTTAATATCCTATGTTTTCAACACTTTAACATCTAGAAGTAATTGAATGTTAGGTATAAGTAAAGGCATTCCTACCGGCCACATCTCACTCTCTGATGTTTGTCCTGCTTCCTAACTGAATATGATCTAGAGGGTTAGGGCAGGAGCTAGATGTCACAAGACATTGTTTCCATCTTAGTTCAGCCATTAAAAAGCTTCAAGACTTTGAATAAGTCCGTTCATCTCTTAGTGTGTTACTTTTCTCACATTTCAAATGAAAATATTAGCTGCTAAAACTGGGAGTCTCTTCTGGCTCTGGTGTTTGATGCATCTCTGGATTACTGAATGATGTGTAAAGCCTTCAAAAAAATGACCCTCTTCCTGCCTCTGAGACTGTCTGATGTTGTTCTCTCTTGCTGGAAGAGCTTCCTCACTAAGTCCATAAAACAAAGCCTAGTCCTTGAATCTCTGCTTAGCATCCACCTACTTTTCATAGAGTTTTTCTTGTGCTATTGTCTTGAAATTCTGTCTCTCAAACTCCAGGAGCACTTTATACTTCTGTAACAGTGTGTGTTATTCTGACTTACTGTGAGGTCTTATTCTTATTCCCATTAAGATGTATGGCTGAGGAGGACAAGGTCCATACTTTCTCATCATTTTTTTTTTTAAGGTAGCCCTCATCCCAATGCAATCTTTCTCAAAGTTGATATAGCATAAATATTTATTGAACTTGTTGAATTAATAGGCATAATGACTTGAGAGGGCTACTGTTCCCAAGGAAATAAAAACCAAATGAGAAATGTTTGACCATTAAGTGAAAAAAAAAAAAAAATCAGATCCTTTGACTTAGAAAATTCCACACTGAAATCAATATAGTCATTTAGCCGAAAATAACCTATGCTGAATGCTGAATTCATTGCTTCTGCTCTTAAGTGTCCTGTTTAAAAGAATGTCTATTCCATTCCAGGCAGATGTATTAGGAGAAAGATATAAAGAATCTAGACATAAAGCATTTAAATGTGGATCATTCTTGTCAAAGCCTCATCAGTTTCTGGATAGATGAATAGTGTGAAATTGATCACTTCTCAACATTTGAAGAGAAAAATGCATTTTTTAAGAAAATAATGGAGATCAACATTTTAAAGAAGGAATTTCAGTCTGCTTAACATTATGCATTATTGAACTTAGGTGGTAGAGAGAATGAAAGCATATTCAACCAGGTCATTTAACCTCTTTGGCAGAAAGGCAGTGCATAAGTCCAGGGACCTATTGTCATGTGACTGGCAGCCTTGTTCATGTATGCTTATAGGCAAAAATGGGTTCGAGTTATAAAATATTTGAAAAGCTTTTATAATTTCTGAAAAACTCAGTTTTTTGGAATTCAGTGAATAGATGGCAATCCCGAATTTAATGAACTGTCTGTAGTGCTGCATGGTATTTCTCGGTTGAAGCAAACTCATTATTGTTGTTAGTCGATGGGAACTAGGTTAGTTAAATGTTCCACTTCTAGTGGAATAACCAATCAACTGGAGAATCTGGGCTATTGCTATTCCCAAATAAAAGAAATAAAAATACTAAATAGAATCTGAGAGGGGGAAGAGAGCATTAGTAGCATGGATTTTGAAGCAGCGTTATCCTGTCTAGCCAGGTCTACCCAGAACAACGGAACCTAAAGGAAAAAATTCAAATCTTGAAATCTGTAACATTCCTCTGACAATTGCAAACTTTCCCCTACATTTTATTCTGGTCAAGGAACAGATTTACTTTCAATAAAAGAGCATTTTAAAAAATATTTACATGTATTTCCTTGTTGTAGATGGAACCAATGTAACTAAATTGGGAAAGAAAAAAGAGTAGAAAAACAAAAGGTGGAAAGATTCAGCACATAAAGATCAGAGGCATCTATGTATCCTCCATCCCTAGATATGGGTGGGTAATTCTAATGTGGTTCTAGTCCCATGATTCAAGCAAGAAATCCAGATTCCCAGAAACTAGAAAACTGAGAAAAAGTTTTGGTATTAGTAGCCCCCAACAGAATGAAGACAGCTGAAATGAGGCATTGTTCTCTCAAAGATCCCACATTCCAAATATCAAAGTTGACTCTAGATCCACAGACTAGCTTCTTTCTTTGATCGATTACTTATTAATCACTTACTAATGATTAATAGCAAGAGAGATGTGTCAAAACGATGAAAGCTTTTTGTCAATGTTGGCCCAAGAGAAATCTCAAACCTAAGAAATTAGATTGCCTGAGAGTGGTCCGTATTTGGTTGACTGATAACGTTTACTCAAGGGCTGAAGAATTTACTTTGGCTTCTAAACCAAGCTATGTTTATGAATTCTCAGGATGAAGTAAAACAAAATTGTTCATTGATGTTTAAGAGAAAAACAGCTTGACTTTCTATCCAGCCATGGTTCTCTATTTCTCTTTCATGGTCAAACCATTCAAGTGAATGTTCTGCCCTTGCTGCCTCTGTTTCTTGTCCCGCAACTGCATTTCCCAAAACCCAGTTCCCGCTTCTGCTCACTCAAGTCACGCAGGGCTAATTCCCAACGGGTCTCTGGCTCTGGCCTCTTTCCTCTTCTGGTTCTCTTAAACCTCACAGAACATCTGACCCTGTTGTTTGTTCCATCTGAAGACATTTCTCTTGATTCTCCTGCAATATGATATCCTCATTAGCAATCCTTTTTGGACTCTGTTTCTTCTGCTTTTTTGGCAAGGTTGGGGGAGGTCTACCCCCCATTAACTAAAAAAGCTCTTCTACAAACCATAAGTGACTCTTAATCTCACAAAACAAACTGAGGGTTGCTGGGGGGAGGGGGTTTGGGAGAAGGGGGTGGTATTATGGACATTGGGGAGGGTATGTGTTTTGGTGAGTGCTGTGAAGTGTGTAAACCTGGTGATTCACAGACCTGTACCCCTGGGGATAAAAATATATGTTTATAAAAAATAAAAAATTATATATAAAAAAAAAAAGCTCTTCTGACACAGTGTCTGATTAGCTTTTGAATGTTTATCATCCTAACTAAACTGTCAGGGCACAATACTGAGTCTTTTATTGCAACAACAGCACATTTGCTGGCACAGAGTACATGTTCGGTATGCGTTCCTTGAATCATCAAATGACTGTTCCACTAAAGTGAATGAATGTATATCTGATCTCCAGAGTTAAATGGTAAATTTTTGAGAGCGAAGACTGTATATTTTAAGTGCCCATGGTTTCTGTGACTATGTTTTGCATAGTCAGTTATTTTATGGATTATTTTTCCAAAGCTAACATTTTTTAAATAGCAAAGCCCAGTTGAATTACCATAAATTATTGCCAATAATCTGAATTTTGCACAGGATGAGGAGATCAAGACTAGTGAAGATATTTCAGAACCAGCTGCTCCAAAAAATATTAATGGAGAACTCAGGTTTAGATAAATTTTTATATGAAATAGTAAGAAGAGAAATCAGTCCTGTTACTGATTGGGGAAACTATACAGTACTCAACAAGAAAAATGTAAGCAAATACTCATAGTGTATATATACTCATAGTGCATCATTTTGTATAATAATTAAAGTAGGATCCATTAAAAATAGCATAGCATAGGTATTTACTGAATGATTCTAGAACCAGTATTAAGATCTTACATAGTAAATAGAAAAACTATCAGCTAGACTGTAGATGGTATTAGTATGGCCCATTTACTATTTAATTCCAGCATTTAAGGAGAATAAAACATATATCCTCATTTCTAAACTTTTGTTTATTGATGCAACATGGAGGCTTAAGTGGGTAGAAGAAGAATAAATGAAACAAGATGGGATTGGGAGGGAGACAAACCATAAGTGACTCTTAATCTCGCAGGACAAACTGAGGGTTGCCGGGGGGAGGGGGTTTGGGAGAAGGGGGTCGGATTATGGACATTGGGGAGGGTATGTGATTTGGTGAGTGCTGTGAAGTGTGTAAACCTGGTGATTCACAGACCTGTACCCCTGGGGATAAAAATATATGTTTATAAAAAATAAAAAATTAAAAAAAAAATTCCTTTGTTCGAACAGCATAAAAAACAATCTCATTATAATGGAAAGTATTTTTGGAGAGTTCCTTGAGAAACACAGGTAACACGTATGGGCAAAGACACAGGAGTCAAATGTCCTGCGGTTGAAAGATGGATTTATCACTTAACATCTGTGCTTTCAGAGCATGTCAAACTCTCCATTTATTGGTTTTTTATATTTACCTCAGAGGATTGTGAAAAATTAAAGAAAATTGGGTTCAAGAAAAGACCTTGTAAAATGTAAATTGCTGTGCAACTATAACTTTTAGCTCTCTGTGGAAAAAATAAATATTTTATTAAAAAACGAAGTAAGGTCAAAAATGAATTAAATTTTCAGAGGTTCTATATTGTTCGTATAACTCTCTTCAGTTAGGCTTAGGTAAAGGATCTGACATCTTAAGTGGCTCATCCAATGCCTGATGTGAGGAGCATAAAGCATTAGGGAAAATGTAAGCCATTCTCTGCTCCCACAGGGGGCAGGCTGCTTTCAGGTTGCTGAATGATATCTCAGTCTTGAATTTGGAAGGACATCACACCTGATGCAGTACAGTTAACCCTATTCTAGAAAGAACAGCTCTGAGAACAAGGAAGCTGTCTTCATTGTACAGAGCTTCAGGTAAGGGATGCCTGAGTGGCTCTGTTAGTTAAGTGTCTGTCTTTGGCTCAGGTCATGATCCCAGGGTCCTGGGGTAGAGTCCCCAGGCACTGGGCTCTGTGCTCAGTGGAGAGTTTGCTTCTCTCTCTTCCTCTGCCTCTCCCCCTGCTCATATGCTTTCTCAAATAAATAAAATCTTTAAAATAAAACAAAACAGAATACAAAGGGTCAGGAGACATGAAACATGTTGGTGAAAGATGTCTCAACAGCAAAAGAAAAAAGTCACTAGAACTGAGGAGGTTGGCATGTTTTTCAAATGTAATAAATATTTTTTCCCTGCTTAAAATTATTTTTTAAATAAAAACTCTGCTTCTCAAAAAGCATAGGTATAAACCAATGAATTAGTTGGAAACCAAGAAGACCCTAAGCGCTTAATATAAAAAATACTTAGTATGTAGGGGGAGGACAGTCAAAGTTGCTGGGTCTAAGCAGATTCAATAGAATTGCCTTTTCTTTTAAAGTGGTCACTTAATAAGCAAACAAACAAACAAACAAAAAACCTTAAAGGTTAGCATTTGAAAATTTCAATGCCATAAGACAACAACAAACACTTAAATTTTGTACAGAATTTTGCATATAGCCACATACACAGAAAGAATGCTAACCTCCTCAGTACAGGTTAACTAGCATAAGTAGGCAATGCGTGGTGTGACCAGCCATAGTATTTCTCATAAATGAGAGGCTATGACACAGAAATAGCTATTGAAATGCGTCATTGTCAATTTTCTCATATTTTATTAACTTCCATGGCTTTCCCAGTTAAAGTCTTTATCGAGATGCTAATTAAGCAGAGGTTTGCTTTGCACATCAATCTTTAATATTCACTCCTCATAGTAAAATGAAACCTGCAGCATGCAGCTTCTCCAGTTAAAAACAGTCCTGACCTACTTCCATGTGAAATCAATGGAAGACTTACAGAAACTTACAAGTAGCTGACATTTAAGGAGCCCAGCGCCCAGTCCATGTTGGTCTAAAAGGTGTATTTCCCTGGGCTTCAGCATCCTCTCTTTATTAATTTTAAAAGTTCTTCTAGGAATAGTCAAGACTATGGAAGCTAGATAATGAAGCCAGACCTGAGTTTTGTGCCCCTCGGGGATTGGGAGCTGCTGTGTCAGCTACATCTGTGGTGTCTTCCAATTAACAGCGACCCCTAGGTCTGGGACTGGGGAAGGGAAAGCAACCCCTAAAGGGCACCCACTTGCCTTCAAATATAATCCACAAACAAGCAGTATCGCCTCTACCAGAGTAAGGTCTTCAGACACGTATGTTCCAAGGTTTTTGAAGTAAGACATATCACACGTAGCAAAATTTTTGGAGACTTTGTATGTTACATATCTGAATTGAAGGCAGTGAAATAGGAATACAAATCATACCCAGCTAGACAGAGGAACAGTACCCATCAGGGCAAGCACCCTGGGCTTCCTACTGGTGAGGGCCTCCTACTGAAGACCAGCCAAGCTCCTTTCAAGAGTTAATGTGCAAACCACATAAAAGGACAGAAAGGGAGAGTCGGCCTCATGGTAAGTTCCAGAATCCTAAGCAAAAACTGATGGAAGAAGTAGTGTTCAGTGTACATGCCTTTTATTCCCTTAATGCTTACGTATTTGGGGAATTTTTGATGCTAGTAACTCATAAACATTTTAACCACATATAGGCATTCATTCAGTCTTTCTTTCATTTGATGCATGTTTATAAAACACCTAGTGTGCGCCAGGCACTATTCCAGGTTCTAGATTCTTTATTTTGAATTGTCAGGCAATAAAACCTGAGAATCCAAATGAAGATGAGAGGTACATTTATCAATGAGGAAGGTGCCTTGTGAGGGAAGATTTGGCAGCCAAAAACATTGTTATAAAGATATATAGCTAAAAGAGAGAGAGAGGAGAGAGAGGGATTTAAAACTGAGTATTTTATTTATTTTTTAAGATTTTGTTTATTTATTTGACAGAGATCACAAGTAGGCAGAGAGGCAGGCAGAGAGAAATGGGGAAGCAGGCTTCTTGCTGAGCAGAGAGCCCAATGCGGGGCTCAATCCCAGGACCCTGAGATCATGACCTGAGCCGAAGGCAGAGTCTTTAAACCACTGAGCCACCCAGGCACCCCTAAAACTCAGTATTTTATTTTATTATTTCTTTATTTTTAGAGAGAAACAGATCACGTACCCATGAGTTGGGGTGGAGAGAGGCAGAGGAGAGAGAGAGAGAATCTTAAGCAGGTTCCCTGCTTAGCGGAGCCTGACACAGGGCTCAATCTCAAGACCCTGAGATCACGACCTGAGCCAAAATCTAGAGTCAGACGCTCAAACAACTGAGCCATCTAGGTGCCCCTAGAATGGAGCATTTTTAAAAAGCATTGTGTCTCTCTGTCCCCTGCATCTACGCTGTGCCATTCTGGCCCTCCTGGCCCATGTTGCCACATCTCCTTAGACTCCGAAGCTCACAAAGGCCTGGACATCCTTGATCCACTCCAGCGGACTGGACTGGGTCCGGTGACCCTCAGCAGACAAGTGGTTTTTGTTTGAGACGTAAACATTAACCCCGCACTACTCTCTCCTTATTCTTCTCCTATTCCTTTGGTTTTTTCCGTTTCCCTTCCTCTTTTTTAATCTATAAGCCTAACCCCATACCATGGATATTGGAACTCTCTTAGGCCTTATTCATCATACAGATGGATTTTGCCCCAAAGAAGTCTGCTCCCAGATAACTTATGAGACAAGGCCTCATGCTAACCAAGCACATTTGTAACATCAGAAATAAAGAGTAATATCTAATGCAGGTCCTGTCTTATTTGCTTTGAATTCATGAAAAGGCAGAAAAGAAATGGCTCTATTCCTGAGGCACTCTGTAATGAAACAGCTCATTCATGCCTCGTGTGTATGTGTGTGTGAGAGACAAAACATGAAGAGAAGCTGATGCGGAGGTAAAACAAGGGGCGGTATCATGCCTCGAACCTGAAAGTAACCTGACAAAGAGAGAAGGAGAGAGAGGGAGGGGAAGAGGAGAGGAGGGAAAGGGGGAGAAACGGAAAGAAGGAGCAAGGAAGGAAGGGAGGGATGGAGGAAAGGAGGGAGGAAGAAAAGAAAGAGAAGTGGAATGGTATCACCATATGACATTTCCAGAGAACTCTTGTATCCTACCTTCCTTTGCTCCAAAGAGAACAAGTGGAGAATAAGATCCTTAACTTGCAGGGCTCCTGGGTGGCTCAGTTGGTTGAGCGTCTGCCTTCGGTTCAGCACATGATCTCAGGCCCTGGGATCGAGCCGTGCAGGGGGCTCCCTGCTCAGTGGGGAACCTGCTCCTCCTTCTCCCTCTGCCCCTACCCCCTCTCATGCTCTCTCTCTCTCTCCTCTCAAATAAATAAAAATTTAAAAAGAGAAAAGATCCTTAACTTGCTACTCTCTGTCCCTTGACCATGAGTCACACAGTGGGCACTCTATAAATATTTGCTGAGCTTTGGAAATAGTCTTATTTAACTTCCTCATGTTAGAGACAAACTGAGATCCAAAGAGGTTCAAATACTAGAGCAAAAAATAGGCCGTTAGGTAAAAGCATATTCTGAAAAGAGTCCCAGCTCTCCTGAATACTCTCGAGATGCTAAGAAATCAACATTTAAATAGATATCTATGAGTTTTGCCTATAGCTTTACTTGATCTTCTTGATTAAGTTCATTTAAAATACCATTTTGGATTAACCTAGTTAATCAGAGACTTTTTATAAACAAGTGCTGGATTTCCGCCCCCTCTTCAAATTTATATGCATAATTTTTCCTAAGAAAACTAAGAAAAATTCCAGATTGGCCAACAATGGTTCCCAGGCACCATTTCTTTATTCTAGCCATATTTATCTAGAGAATTGGTGAATTAAAATCAGCGAGAAATGCTATGCTTTATACATTCAATTCTGTAGTCATCAGTTATATTTCCCTTTAAAGGGTTAACATTTCTGCCTTGTTTTGCTTATGAAACCTTAATAGCTATGACTTTTTTAACCACTCAAACCTGGCCATTAATAACTGTGATTGCAACGATCTAAGTTTTGCATTTGCTTTCATAGAATTTAATTATTCTTTCTACCCTTTGTGATGAAGGGATTATTCTTCTTAACTTTTAGTGTTTGCTTCAGCAACAGTTATGAACGTATGTTCAGAATTACATCTTTCAGGAAGAATGGAAATGATATTTTTCTTCCCATGCATTAATATTTTTAGTGCCTGAATGCCTCTGTTTCTTTTAAAGAAGACTGAAGCATTTCTCCATCTGCCTGTTAAACTGATTTGAGTCTTAATTAATGTTGATTGCACCTGTGCATGTATTCAACTACCCACACACCTCCCATCTACTAGTAGCAAAGCTTGTCTTTTCTTTGAAAATTAAAAGAGAGAACTATGGTTTAAAAAAAAAAATGGGCATAGAAAACAGACAACACTGAGAAGTATGATGTTCTGTGGCTGTCTTAGATCAGTCACTTTGTATCTCCTAATGATTGTTTGGCAGATGATGTAAAGCAGTCATGTTCCTTAAACTGCTGTTTCCTTATCAATTATAAGGCAGCCTAGCTGAAGAAGCAAAGCAAAAGAATCAAAATTCAACAACAAATTCTCACCCACCCACTCACTGATTGTGTATGTTCCAAGTTTTGGCAGCTCAATTTCCCCTTATATGTGAAGATGGGGAACAATCATAATACAAATAAATAAATCATAGTGATTGGTTTAAAATTTGATGTGGTCAAGCATTTTTCTTCTCCACCTATGAAAAATTTTTCAAGGAATTTTAATAAATATAAAATAGATCAGCTGCAATTTTTTTTTTCCTTTCTCTTGGGTAAGGAAAGATAATTAAAAAGCTTTCAGCTAAAATATGGAAAATCAGGGAAATAGAGAACCCAGCCAATCTACAAAAAGAGTAATGAAAAATATATTAAGTGTTGCTAAAAATGTTCCATTAAGTGTAGAACAGTGGTTCTGACCCTGACTTTGCTATAGAAAGTCTTGGGAAGCTTTTAAAAAATTATCAATGTCAATTTTTTTTTTTTTAACCCATGTCAAGGCCCCAGCTTCAGCAATGTAATCTAATTATGACCCAGGCATGGATTTTTTCTTTTTTTTTATAAAGATTTTATTTATTTGACAGAGAGAAATCACAAGTAGACGGAGAGGCAGGCAGAGAGAGAGAGAGGGAAGCAGGCTCCCTGCTGAGCAGAGAGCCAGGCATGGATATTTTTTTAAGGCTCTCCATAAGTTTCTAATATGCGGTTAGGCCTGGGAATCTTTAATATACAGTGTATTCTGGTATTTATCAGTAGAATCCTAAACTTGAAGATCCTTGAGTCCAGATGCCTCATTTAAAGATAAGCAAATGAAGGTTCAGAAGGGGAAAACCATTTGCCCAAAGTCTCCCAGTTAATTAGGGGTTAAGTCTGAATTGACACCCAGGGTCTCATAACCCCAAATCACCTCTGTTTACTCTGTTTATTCTGTGTTGGGGTTGGGACTTCCCAGGTCGTGGCATTCATAGGTATGTACCCTCTGTACTTGACTTCTGAATTTCTAAAGAGAATCCATGCACTGTGTTGTTAACACCAATTTTATATCTTCCAACAACATCTAAGCCATTTCCATAAAACTGTGGCAATAACCCATGCAACAGGAACATCAATTTTGATCCCAAATGCCTAATAGTAATTTCCTGTGCACATTAACTCAGTCTTGAGGATACATAAAAGTGTCCTACATTACCAAAGTCTTCCCAATCTATAAATGTCTAATAGCAAAATATTGTTTTGATCTTTCCAGTGATTCTCTTTCTCTGCTGTTGTTCAAAAGGTTATCCTGACTTTGCTGTTTAAGAAAATAGATGAAGACAGAAATGTTGTAGAGGCATCGGTAGAATTCCACAATTTTTTTCTTGTCAAATAAAAAGTTAATTTGTATTCCTTTCATTTGATAGATAATTGGTCTGCTTTCTCCCAGTGGTCTTAGTCAAGAAGGGATCTGCTCATAAAGCTAAATCCTCTTGAGTATCTTATAAAAAGGGCAATTCAAGTTATAGCCATGTATTTTTTTTTTATATTCTTTTCATAGTATTGTTACTTCTCCTTGGGTTTGGCATCATTTCTTCTGCATTTTGGCTGTGTAATTGCTCATGCTATGAACAACACCTAAGGATAACTTATAGGTAAAACTATCCCTCTTTTGTCCTATGGTAAGGTTTCATTAATTAGTCTGAAAACCTCCTTACACAGGCCAAAGTTGTAATCTTAAGAACATTGGACTTCAGGAGGTGGTACTTTGATCAAATACGATTTCTGTACAGTATTTAAGTCCACATAAGCCCTACTTCACTTTAAACTGAGGAAATAAGTATATGTTTTCAATTTTTGGCACCTTCTTTTAAATTTTTCCCCCATAAAATTTCAGATCCAGAAAAACACCTTAAGGATGCTCTGGTCCAAAGCCCTTATTTGATACATGTGTACACAGAAGCACAGAAAGAAAATGTGCCCAGTGTCACCTAGATGATGACAGGGTCAAGTTTCCCCAAAAACTATATACAGAGATCATTGTTCTATGACAGTCTCTATTCGGCGTGGCTGTGACTGGAGCAATAGGAAGGAGGAAAATGTAAAAATCACATATGTTGGAGTCCCTGTGGCCTCCTTTCTTCAAGAAGATTCTTTTTTAGATTGTTCGCTTTATGTTAATTTTCTTCCTTGTGCCCTACTTAAGAATGACTCTACTGTCAGGTCTTCTCTAACTGTTGGCATATGATTTGGAATTTATCAAAAGACATAGATATCTTAAAACATCCTAAGTCAAAATGTGTGCCTGATTCAGGCTATAAAGATTTTGTAACCCTAAAACTCTCTTTACCAAGTTTTTAGAATTCTATTTGTCCCTCTAAGAGATTTTTATCAGTAGTTTCTCTATCATACTTGTGATGGTACTAGATGTAGAAGGAGCGAGATAAGCTTTAGAATGTCAGATCTTAAATGGGAAGGAAGAACTAAAAGCTCACCATTGGCATTATCAGGGATTGCTAGGAGCTGTGGGCATAAATATTTCATGTGGTAAATTATAAGGAGACATTTCCATTTTTATGCACTATTTTAAAGTAAAAAAGAATTGTTGAACAATAAGGACATTTTCCATAATTATGTTCCGTTTTTAATATGCAGAGAATTGACTCTGAGTTCAGAGTAGTTATTTAATGAGTTCTCCGTATAACCTTGTCTGGTATTTCTCTCTGAATTTTGGCATCAGATTAAGACCAATGAGGTGTTTAAAAATGATTTTCTTGTCATTAAACATATGATGGATTTTTGAAGTTCAAAAAGTGGTCTTCATCTAATAAATAGTCACAAGTTTCTCTACATTAAATGCAAATACTAAACATTGTTTATATAAGGAAACACTACAAAACATTTTCTATTACTGCATCTTTGTATCTATATCTGTACACCCCACTGAAAAGGACATTGAAGAAGTTGATGGCATCATAATGTTAAGATGGTGATACCTGAATTTCTGTGGGTTTCATGTGCCCAGAGATAAGATGGTATTGATAATGAGCCTCTGACCTGGGATAACTCCTCCCACATCTACCTCTTGGTCCTTCTTACATACTTCCTCTGGGAGAATATTCCTTTAACGCTAAGGACACCACATACTTTGCTCCTCAAAAATACAAACTCTAGATTGTCACTCAAAATCCTCCTTAATTTGTTTCTTCTTTTCTATGTTAATTTAGGTCTCCTTCTTTCCTAATACAAAGGCTTTCTTCCAGACAGACTGAACTTCTTATGGAGCCTGAACCACGGTTTCTCTGTACCATTCTTTGTAAAGTATTGGGTTTGCTTTTGCTTTTTTGTCAAGCTGGAAGTTTGTTGTTAGGCAGGATCAGCTTTTGGGAGGACAGACCCAAGGAAAGACCCATGTGGGTTCAACAATTATGAGCAGCCATTCTGGAGAACGGTATGGCAGTTCCTCAAAAATTTAAAAATAGAACTATTCTATGATCCAACGGTTACACTTCTAGGTATTTATCCAAAGGATACAAAAATACACATTAGAAGGAGTACATGTACCCCAATATTTATAGCAGGCTATATATGGCTCTTGTCAACAATAGCTAAACTACAGAAAGGCTCCAAATGCCTACCAACTGATGATTGGATGAAGAAGATACAGCACACACACACACACACACACACGCACACACACAATGGAGTACTACTGAACCATCAAAAAGAATGAAATCTTGCCATTTACAATGATGTGACTAGAGCTAGATTGTGTTATGTTAAAATGAAATAAGTCGATCAGAGAAAGGCAAATACCATATAATTTCACTCATATGTGGAATTGAAGAAACAAAATGAATGAACATTCAGGAGGGGGTAAAGAGAAAGAGAGGGAAACAAATCATGAGAGACTCTTCACTGAGGAGAACAAACTGTGGGTTGTTGGATGGAGGTGGGTTGGGGGGTGAATTAGATGGGTGGTGAGGGTTAAGGAGGGCACTTGTGATGAGCACTGGGTGTTATAGTAAATGACGAACCATTGAAACCAGTATTGAACTGTCTGTCAACTCACTAGAATTTAATAGTAGTATATCATATTATATTAATATTATAACTAGAATTTAAATTATTAAAAAAGCACCTGGGTTACTCAGTCAGTTGAGCATCCAACTCATGATGTCGGCACAGGTCAGATCAAACCCTGTGACTGGGGGGGGGGGTCCCTGCTCAGTGGGGAGTCTGCTTGAGACTATTTCTCTCCCTTTGCCCCTCTCCCTGCTCATGTGCACGTGCCCTCTCAAAATAAATACATAAATCCCTACAAAGGTAATAAAAAAATAAAATGCAGAAAAAAACACAAAACCCCATCTAGTTTCCCCTGGCTGCAAAACTCATCTAACCCACCCTCTCTTTCCTCATGCCATTCTTTGAATCACTACTTAATCAAGGTTTCCTTACCTGTCTACCAGGAAAAACCATCTACTATCCTTTCATTGTCTACCATCTCTTCTTATTGCTGTTATCAGAGCTCTAATATTGTATTAGTTCATGTAAGTTATTTTTTTTCTCCTCTTAGAGAAGGAACCCCATGCTGCTAGAAGTCATGGTGTTTTATTTCACTGCTTAGTGTCTCACTGTCAGGGTGCCTGACCTGAAAAAAAAAAAAAAAAAAAAAAAAAAAAAAAAAAGTCTATACATATGGAGCAAGACATATGCATTTTACTATTGATTGAACATAATAAGAAAATTTTTTTCACTTGCCTTTTTTAATCAAAGCAATCCAAAAAAAGTATGTCAGAGTAAACTGCTAAAAGCAGTCTTTAAAAATGCATGTTCTTTATTTTCTGACTTGTTCCTCTGTTACTGATAAATATCACTTAATAGCTGTGCTTTGGATTACAGTGTGCTGTGGGAATTTAATCCTTTCTGAAAACTGCTATGGACCTCTGTATAACTTGCCTGTTGACGTGTCTTAGAAGCTGAGTTGTGCATAATCATTGCCATGTAGACTGACAACTTATTTCTCCCAAATCTCATTGTATTAATTTTCCTGTTTATACAATCTCCAACTTTTTAAAATTCTTTCTTTTAAGATTTTATATATTTATTTTAGAGAGTGAGCAGGATGAGGGGGAGAGGGAGAGGGAGAGAGAGTGTCTTAAGCAGACTCTGCACTGAACACAAAGCCCAACTCAGGGCTCCATCTCATGATCCAGAGATCGTGACCTGAAATCAGAGTGGGACGCTTAACTGACTTAGCCATCTATGCACCTGGAATCTTCAAATTAAAAAAAAAAAAAAAAGATGGTTTTAAAAGTTTTTCTGATTACCTTTCAAAATGAGGTAAATAATCCTCCTTAAAAGATCCCCAAGGGAAGAGAAGGAAACTAAACAAAAGAGACACTGGTGTGGCTATTTGTTCAGAAAGCCCCAAGTTCAAATTCTGGTTCCTCCAAATACCCACCCTTGACTGACCTTGATGAACTTATTCGCAGCAGGAGCCCAAGTTTCCTGAACAGTGAAGGTTATCACTAGACAAGCCTGGGAAGGCTATGCAAAGATTAGGAATATTATTTATAAAGAGTGTAGTGCAACTTCTGATGCAAAGGAGCCACAGAGTCCGTGGAAATTTTCATCACAGTGCTCCTGCTGCTGGGCATTGTTTAGAGCTGACCTTCTGCTTTTCCACTAGTAACTAGGAAACAGGGAATAACATTGAGGATATATCCTATATATTTTTTAAAACCAGGACTCCTGTTTATTTCAAGTCTCCCCTTCAGGTGGCAGGAAAAAAAGTTGGATGTTACAATTGCCAATGATGCTAAACAATTCATTAATGTTGTTTAAGAGCTCACTTTCTTAATTTATTTTTGAGTTTGTTGTGATTTGACTGGCAGGGGAATTAAATTGAATTACAAAAAAAGTCACCTTGACAAATGTAAAACATTCTGAAATATAAAGTAGAGGTATAATTTGGAACAGAAATAGTAATACTATTGAATCTTCATGAAGGATTTTGCTTTTCGTACTAGCTTTGGGTTTATAGACATATACAATTTTAGACTCAGGAGGATACTTAGAAATAACTTATTTTAATCTACAGTTTTATTTGAGGAAACTAAGTCTCAAGAAAGATGTTTTATTGAACTCACTGAGCGTGGACTCAAGATCATCTTAACCCCCTCTCCAGAATGGTTCTGCAAAATATTTTAATTTATTGTAAATATTTCCTCAATACATCTAATTTATATCAAAATTATTTTTACTTTAAGGAAATAGTCACTACTTTATTTGTGAATATTTTTTAAAGATCTAATTTTAAAAATTGCTTCTTAGAGATTTTGTTCTTTGCTACTATTTTGAATGAAAAACAATTTGGAAAAAATGGGGGTGGTATTATCTTCATTCACATGAATATAAATAAAATATATAAGCTGTTTGAACAATTATTTTAGAGATTCTTCCACTTGTACATTCAGCATACATTTATTGAAGCCATAGTATTTAAAATACTTATTAAATATTCACTAAAAATGTATTTATCAATTTTATAAAGTATTTTTATTAGAACTAGAGTTAAGAAAGAAGCGTTCCCTGCCAAATTCTTACACTGGTATTTGGCAGTTAGACTAATCTCTCTGCCCCTCATTTTTCTGTCAGTATGCCAACAAAAATATTGTCCTCAGTAGAAAGTCAATGAATTTATATTTAAACTATATTTTATAGGAAGGAAAATGAAAACTATTATCAGTTAAAATCTACATTAGTTCAATTGTTATAACAAATAACTACAAAACCTCAGTGGCTTTATACAATACAACCTATCTCTTGTTCATGTCATAAGACACAACAAATGTCCCAGGCCTGGGATAATCCATTAGTGGGTCCAGTGGAAATTGGGAAGTTCTCCCCATAGTTATTAGGAAGTTTCCCTGTGGTCCACCCTCATTTTGATGGCCAGACCTCAGTTATGTGGCTCCCCTCACTGCAAGGAATGCTGGAAAGTATAGTTTAAGTGCATGCCCAGAAAAAGCAAACATATTTGGTCAGCATCTGCCTGGACTCTGCCCACAGATCCTCTTGGCTTCTGCATTACGAGAACAAACAAAACTATACATTGCATTCTCTGAGTAAAGTGCCTCTCATTACCCTGCAGTACTAGAATTTCTTAAAGAAAGTGTCAACATTTGAGCTATGCTTGATGACTTCAGTGAAGGTGTTTTAAGTAGAGTTAATTTGGCAGTATCTCTACAATCCTCATCCACCTTGATAAAAAAAAAAAAAAAAGTGAATAATTAAATCATCTAGATGTTTAATTGAGAGTTTTTAAAGACCAAAGATGATGTTTGAAATTCTGTTTATCATCATACCCTATGATAAGTGTTATTCCCTGCAACCATAATAAAATGAACTGTTGAATATAAGTCAGTATGTGAGTTCTGAAGTCTTATTGTGAGAGATACATGCTGGGCAGTGGCCAGGAAACCTGTGGGTTTATCAGGTCTTTGTTAATTGCCATCTGTGTGACCTTGAGCAAGATGCACAAAGGTTCTGAGCTCTCTTTTTCACCTGTAAAATCATTTAGGATTATTTGGGTATTCTATTCTACTCCAGTGTACCTCATCTATTTTATTATTTTGTTAAGTAATACACCTTATCTATCTTATTAAAATGGAGGTTTTACTCTGTGTAACTTCTTCACAAAAACATGGACTTTCTTTCCAATTTTATTTAAAACCATGTATTCTCCAGTTGCCTGAGCTATGGTTCTTTTTCTATTTATATTTGAAGAGGTGACATCCCTTAGATGTTGGAATTGACAGAACTGACCCAAATGACAGAGTTCACATGAGAGAAGAGCAATAATAAAAAATAAAAAAATTGGTCCTGCTCCCTCATGCCCTTTTGTTATGGAAACATGGGAGCCTGTGCCCTCTTTTCCCTAGAGACTTGGGAGATGGAATAACAGAAGTGTAAGGAAAGGACCCTGGTGCTCATTTGGACTCATAGGAAAACCACATCAGGCTGTTTGGCTCTGACCAGCTCCAGAGACCATAGTTTTAAAAGACTCCATGATGTGCAATTAGCATCCAGGCCAGTGTCCCCGGAAGGGTGAGAGCTCTAGATTTGTACTGGAAAGAAGATGTGAGCAGCAGCAGACAGACTGCCTCATTCTGGATTCTGAAGGGTGTCTGCTTAAAACAGAAATAGACTAGTTCTGAGTTACTCCAGAAACAGGACTACCAACAACCAACTAATGGTGGTGCTTGGAGGGAGGCCGACTCGGGCTATGTATGAGAGTTTTCTAGCAATTAAACATGTTCAAAAGAGAGCCAAACTTTCCCCATGAGGTGAGATGTCCCCTCCCCGGAGCTCTCCTCCCAAAGGCATGGGACCAGCTCAATAATGACATACACACACCTTGCCTTTCATGAGCTGTTACAACTGTGATTTCTAAGGTCTCTCAGTTTTAAATTTGATGATTGAATCTAATACCCATCTGATAATGCAATTTAGTTCAGTGCCTCCTTCAGCACTTCAAATGTGCTGTCTTTTCTGCCTAATTAATCTCCCTTGATCACCTTTCATTATTTCCATTGTTCAGCAGTTGGAATAGAATGGAGGCACTTTGATCCTGCTGATTACGCTGATATGAGGGGACAATTCTGAAGCATTCTTTTTGTCCACAGGAAGCTCAAACGCTCATCACGTACATGGGCTTTGGTCCCTTTGTCACCAGGCACTGAGTCCATATTCTTAACCAAGGAATCCCTGTGTGAGAGGGTGAAATTTTGGGAATAACTACAGTCAGGAACCACAGAGATAAAAGCCTCTTGTGTAAATCATCTGAACCATATGGAAGTGCATTAAAAATAATTAAATGACATGGCAAGTTAATTCTTATATATTGCAAAAAAAGGAAGAAGGGAAGGGAGGAAGGGAGGGAGGAAGGGGAGAGAGAGAAGAAAGGAAGGGACAGGAAGACGGAAAGATCCTGTGTTCCTCCAGGAGCGACTGATCGTATTTCCAAAAAAATACTCGTTTTCCCAGGCAAATAACTTGTTTTTTTGATTGGTCAGCAAGTCAATTAGAAACATATGTGGGTTCACAAAAACAATTTTAGCTCACTCATATTTGTCATTGAGGGTTACTGGTTCATGGCATGGTCCATGTACTGGGTAAGGGTGGAGAGGTGGGAGGAAGAGGTTGTACATCACAGCTTAGGATGGGGTTAGATTCTGGAATGAAGGCTAATTAGCTGACTGACCTGGGTGAAGCATGCCTTCATTCATTCATCTTGTCTATTCTCACTGAGAACTTTGTTAGATACTGAGGACCAACATGAAAGATACAGTCTCTAGTCTTAAGAAGCTGTTACAGTTTGGAGGGCGTACTAGACATATAAATCAACAATTACATGACCTTCCTAGCCAGAAAGGAAGCAAGTCTGGAAAGAGGATAATGCTGTCAGTTTTATGTGTGTGGTCCACCAGATGGCCATATGCACAGGTTCATCAGTATAATAGTGTTTTTTTCTTTGTCTCTAGAGCTTCACAGGGATTTTCCAGTTTTGGAGACATACAAGAATCCTCTCTATCACTTCTCTTTTTTTCAAAGATTTTATTTATTTGTTTGAGAGAGAGAGAGGGAGAGAGCAGGAGAGGAGCAGAAGGAGAGAGATAAGCAAACTCAATGCTGAACATGGAACCCAAAGTGGTCTCAACCCTATGACCCTGAGATCATGATCTGAGCAAAAATCAAGAGTCAGACACTTAAATAACTGGGTCACTGGACTAAGCCACTGAGCCACGTCCCTCCTCCATACACTTCTGTTGAAAGAGTAAATGTTGATGAGGAAGAATGAGTCAAAGAAACTGAGAAAAGTCAGCATCTGGTTGGGGACAGATCTGGTGGTAAAAGTCATCAGACCTGGGAAGCCAAACCCTTCTAGGTGGCTCAGGGCCCCCATGAAGGCATGAAGAATAGGAGGAATATGGTAGAAGCCAAAGAGACAAAGTATAAATCCAGATACAGCATAAAGAAGGGGATTCCTGAGAAGGAACTTCACAATTAGCTGCATGAAGTGTGATAGAATTGGAAACCTGAAGAAAAATATTTTGGTCATGAAAAGGTTGCTCCTAGTCTGTTATCCTTACTTGTCCTTCTTTAACTTGAACACCCTAAGAAATTTAAGACCATAATATGCAAAGCACACATACGTTTCTCCCAGCAACATTTCAGTTCAAGATCAGATTTCAGTGGGAGCGTCAGACTTAAATTTTTTTTTAATTTTGAAAAAGGTTATTTATTTATTTGTTTGTTTTTTGAGAGACAGCTCGCAGGAGCATGAGTGGGGGGAAGGACAGAGCATCAGGTTTTAGATCAATAGATGGCATTCAGTCACTGGAGAACAAAGGACCACCACCTTCCACATAGCTGGCCTTGTGCTACATGATCAGGCTAAGAAATTTAGATCTGAAAGAATTAAGATCCCACCTAGAAATTTACTGCAGTGCCTAAGATTGACCTTGTTCAGGAAAGTTTATGGTACCAACATCAATTTTGTTCTTCAGGCTTTAAGAAAACATTGAAATATATGGAATGGGATAAATTCCTCCTGATCCTCTGAGCAGATTTCTTTGAGGTTTTGATCTGTCTTCTTGTATATATTTCTTAGTCTGATTGTCTGCTCTCCATTTGTTTATTTGCAACAGCTATTTTGAAGATTTTCGTAGGATTTTACTTAGAAAATGCATTTTATAG
This sequence comes from Mustela putorius furo, assembly GCF_011764305.1. Lineage (NCBI taxonomy): Eukaryota > Metazoa > Chordata > Mammalia > Carnivora > Mustelidae > Mustela > Mustela putorius. The sequence continues at coordinate 28,606,931 of NW_025421341.1, forward strand.
GAAGCTTTCTCATGAATCTATGTAGGAAACTAGATTTATTCCCAAATAAAATTCTCAATAGTACATTTACGATTTTCTTCCAGATTTTTCAACTTTGTCCTCAGTCTGCGAGGTAGATATTAAGGTATATCCACACACAAGTCCAAGTAGCACGATTTCTTCCATCCTTCTGTTCAAGTTTCTCTAAACAAATCTGCCAAAATTCACTGAAGTCTAACCTCTGGAGCCTGAAAACAAAGAAGGAAAAAAGACTCCTTTTTGTTTCCAAAGCTGAATTGGGCTTTTATTTAGTTGAGGTTGGAGACCTCAGTGACACTTCCCCAGTCTGTGTATGCGAGTAATTTGAATAAGAACAAAGAAACTGATGCTGGTGGAGGTGCTCTGACACACATCCTCAACCTTTCATATTTAAAATGCTACCCAAAGCCGCAGGAAGGAGATTGGATCCAATGTTATGTATAAGCATTTTTTAGTTTGGTTAGTTTCAGTCCCAGTGGGAAAGGACTGGGGGTGTGCACGTCTGTGTTTGTCTGTGTGAGAGAGAGAGAGTAAATGCTTAATATTGGTAGTGGAAAAAAATACAGAAGTTGATAATAAAAGCAAGCATCTCAATGTTTTGTTCGAAATCTGGAAGAGAAGGTAAAGTGAAACAGATGGGTCATTAGGCTTTGAGGCTGTGACATTTGGAAGCCACAGTTACATTTTCCTTGAAACTGTGAACAAACAGCTTGGAAATAGTCTATGATGTTCTTTTCTGATACTGGTTTTATTCCATTTGACTCAGGGCGCTGAAAAGCAAGTGTTAGTTAAATTGTCTTGTTGTAATTATTATGCAGGAATGTATCACTTTTTAAATATTTTTACTTCCTATATTCCATTTTAGTGTAACTGGGATTCAGGCTTATATGAGGCCCACTTAAAGGCCAGGAGTCTTTCTGAGGTTATTATAAGACCACCCTCTTGGTTTAAGTTTTCTCTCATAAAATAATATTCATGACATGTTTACACAACGGTATAGCTTTCTGGAGCTGGAAGGAACCATAGCAATGTGCGCAGAAATGAAGAGCAAACAAATGCGAACAGGCAAAGGCTATTTATGCAGAGCTTGCTATAATAAGGCAGTGAGCCACCATCACTTAGAACTGCAGAGATTTGAAGGCAGGGAGAAAAGTAAGAAATTCTTGGTGGGAAACGGGCTAGACTTCAGATGGGACCCAAACGGAGGCTGTTGGCATGGGAAACTACAAGCAAGGCCAACCCGGGGGTCATCCTATGTGACTGGATGCGAATGCAGATTTGATTCTCATATATGGGGGTCCCATATTGGAAGCAGGAGCAAAAATTAGGGAAGCTATCAGTGATTACGTAAATCCTGGCTGTTTTGGGCCAACTGTCACACGGATTATTGTTTGGCTGTCTGGATTGTTTGTTAGAAATAGTAAGTAGTTTGACTTCTAGAAGTCTGACTCAAGGAAAGTAGACTGGATTTCTGGACTCATTACCCATATAGATAATGGGTTGGAGTTCTATTTTTATATGTGACCTGGCAATTTTCCATTTGCATTTTCAATTTCTCAGCGATTATCTAGTCCAGATGTCGAAAGATTAAATAAATTCATAAAGAACAAATGGCTAGAGTTTATTTAAATTAATAGTATCTTTTACATGTGTAGCACTACCTAGTTTTAAAAATATATTAAAATGGGGCACCTGGGTGGTTCAGTCATTAAGCATCTGCCTTTGGCTCAGGTCATGATCCCAGGGTCCTGGGATCAAGCCCTGTGTCAGGTTCCCTGCTCAGTGAGGGGTCTGCTTCTCCCTCTCCCTCTCTCCCTGCTTGCATTCCCTCTCTTGTTGTTTCTCTCTCTGTGTCAACAAATAAATAAAGTCTTAAAAAAAATTTTTTTTTTAATGTAGAATATCATTAGATCCTTCCAGTTAAATTGGAGAGGTTAGATGGGGCTGGTTTTATCTCTATTTTGTAATTAAGAAAAATGAAGCTTTGAGAGGAGAACCCAGTGCTCAGTGATGTGGGTTACTGGCCCATGACCATGCCAGAGTTGCAAACCTGGGCCACTCAGATGACCTCACCTAGGGTTTCTGACTATATTACAAACCATGTCTGCCTCTGCACCATAGATTCAGGTAATGGGGAACCAAAGTGGGACATTTGTGTTCTCACGCTGCTACAAGTCATTGAGTGTTTGAACTAAAACATAAAGAAAGCAAAATACATATTCTTTGAACCATTTCTGTGATTTTTTTTTTTTCCACTGCAGTCTTTCCCAACGAATTCTCATTTGAATGAAACTTTCAACCTGGTGTATTTTACAACTTGTGATTGTTAGATAATCAGATTTTTGAAAATACTATTAGCTTTGTGTCACTTTAATACATTTACAACACTCGCTTCATTCTCTTGTTTCATTAGGAACATTGTACTTCCCACACACATCGGAAAGATGCCTGAGGTGTTGAGAAAACTACTAAATAAATAAATTAATTAAAAACCTATTGAGCAGTATGCAAGGTGCTAAAGGCACCATGAAACAAAACAAATCTTAGCCCTTGCTTCCAAGAACCCAGGACCTTTTGGGAAGAGCAGATACATGGAATGCAGAGATGAAATCCTAGCATGGGGTGGGGATATGGGTGGAGGATACTTAAACTGAGTGACCATGACTGAGAAGCCTTCCAGGAGGAACAAAGACAAGATACAAAGATCTTCAAAGCAGATGAGTTAGAAGACAGTAGCACAAAAATAGCCTTGTTTGAGTTAGAAGTGGAGTGGGGAGGAAGAAGGTCCAGCCGGTTTGGTAGTGTCCTTGAGCACAGTGTTCATGTGGAAAATTATGCAGTTGGAGAGGAAAGGAAGAATGACAGTGGGAATCTTGTGGGTCGTAATAAGGAGATTAGACGTAATTCTGTGAGTAAAAGGAGGCTTCTGGAAGGATTTTAGTCAAGGCTACATTATAAACAGGTTTGCATTTCGTTTTTGTTTTTGTTTTTAAATACTTCTCTATGTGCATTAGAGAGTGGCTATCACATCCATTCCCTGAGATAACACTGTTTAGAACACAGCAAGCGGTGATCACTCATAAACCATCTTTACTACATGTGTTTTTAAGCACTTCTGTATATGTGTAACAGAATGGCTATTGCAATCATTCGCTGAAAAATACACTTGGTGAGATTTGCATTTTAAACAGATTATTTTGACAGTATATGGAGCTCGTACTTCAGAGAAACAAGGATAGAGAATAGGAGACAAGCTTCAATAATTCAAGGGCAATGATTAGAGTTAGAGCCACACTAATTGAGGTAGATGTGATACAAAGTACAACAGAAGGGAAAGCGAGATATTCACAAATAAAATCTGTAGACTCTGCTGACTGATAGAGTTGGGAAGTAGCAGTTAAAGAAAAGGAAAGACAAGCATCTAGCTTGGGTGATAGGCTAGACAGGAGAGGAGGAACTGCTGGTTTAGGGAGAAGTGGTGTCAGTCCAAGATCTGAAATGTTTAAATTTGTGTTATCCATGGGACATCCAGATGGACTCACCTAGCAGGCCATTGGATAAATGAGTTAAAGCTGAGGATCATGATTCGGGATTGTGATAAACTATTTAGAAATCACTAACAATCCGGGAAGATAAAAATCACAGGAAGAGTGTATATAGAATGAGAAAAATGGTGGCTAAGATCCCATCTTGGGGATGGCACGTAAAGGATGCATGGAGGAAGGAACATAGGAATGGCAAGGAAGTAAGTGTTGGATGTAGAACACAACCCTGGAAGATGGGCCATTATTGAAGCCAAGAGAATTGAAGTTATAAATGAGAGTAATCAAAGAGTTGTCAAATGTCTTAAAAAATGTTTTTTAAATTTGCTAATTAGAAGGCAGTAGGTGAGCTTAGCAAAAGCAGTTTTAGCAGAGTGGTGGGCTGAATTCATGAATTCAGAGTGCGTGGCAGGATGAATGGAAGATGAGACAGTAAAGACAGTGAGTCTAACATGCTCTTTAAGAAGTTTCCTTGGAGTTGAGCACCAGAGTTACTAGAAGACTGAAGACTCATTGAGGTTCTCTTCTTCCAATGAGAAAACTATTTCCCAATGATATTAACTTGCACACCTGTTATATTTAAATGTTGTAATCTCCAACACACTCCCAGTTGACAGAAACATATATATATATATATGCAAATTTTTATTTATTTGACAGGGGAAGAGACAGCAAGAGAAGGAACACAGGCAGAGGGAATGGTAGAAGCATGCTTCCTTTCCACTGAACAGGGATCCCATTGCAGGGCTTGATCTCAGGACCTTGGGACCGTGACCTGAGCCAAAGGCAGATGCTCAACAACTGAGCACCCGGGTGCCCCCCCCCCACCAAATATATTGAAAACATTTGAGAAAAACGCTCTTTAATGTTTTAAAGGAATCTTGGAAGGATTCAACTTTGGTTTAACAGAATGTAATTCTGGTTAATACACAGAATCGACAGAGGAACTGAAAGTCCGAAGCCACAGCACGGAGCCATTACCAAAGTTGGACAGCAAAGAGAGAGCTCATCACGGGGCATCTTCCAGAGAGCCTGTCAAAGCTCAGGAATGGGATGGAACACCAGGACCACCTGTGGTTACCAGTAGACTGGGAAGATGTTCTGTGAGCCCCACTTTGTTAGCAGGAAACCACAGCTCAGGTAAGAGAGATAATGGTCTTTCATTGCCATTATCACTTAGAGGACCATAACCACAGATATGGCTGTCCTTACTCACAGAGACAGCATATAAGCAGCCCTTCACACCAAGGGATGAGACAATGTGTTATACCACTCCAGGGAGCATTATCCACATGGACGGTAGAGAAGTGAACAGTGCTTCTTGGAGTTATACGGTGAAGCAGCAATAACAGCTCAGAACATCTTGTACCACATTTCGTCTAAAGCATCTAGAGGCCTCACTGAAAGCACTTTTAATTTATAAAGTTTAAGTGATTTAGAATTTATGCTTCCTGTGCTTCAGAGATGATTTTAGGCAACTGGGACAAAATGAACAGAAAATGGAAGTGAGGATATATAGGTAACAAAAACTGAAGGCAGGAGAGAGAGTAGATATCATGAAGCATGTAGACAGATGATCTGAATGCTGTAGTGGGACCGTGGGCACGCTGCTGAGTTTCCAGCTCTACTTTAGAAGAGTTAGAACGTTTTAATCAAATACACCTTTAGATTTTACCAGTTGAAATTAAAATCTGCAATGCAGTTTTGCATTGTTAATAGATAAATATCTATATAAGCCTCAGATGTTTAAAAGCAGCGTATGTTTGCTTTGAAGTGATTAGTCTACATAATGGAATCACAGAGAGCTGTCAATTGAAGGAAAAACAAAAAACAAAAAACAAATAATCAAGTGACCTCCTATAGTTTTCAGGTTTCTATCCCTTAAGAATGTTAGGGTTCTGAAGGAAAAACCAATCCTTTAATGTTCTTTTCAACTCTGATACTCATCTTGGAAAGCAATTTACATGCCATTTAGCCTGTGGACTCTTTGGCAGTTATGCACAAGTTAAAATTGGAACAGGATGAATGATCTCGTATTTGGGAAGGGATGTTTCTAGAATAGGACCTGGGCAGAGACAGAGCAGTATCTTTCCCAGACTTAAAATGTAACTTATTTTGTGATGGAGCCATAAAAATCTTGGAGAAGAGACAAGTGAATTTAGCAGAAAGTAAAAATTTATTTTTGTTAGTAAAGTATAAATAGCTATAGGTATATGAGAAGATATGTGCATTTCCTCAAAAAGGAAAAGAAACATAGGAACAGATTATATTTTGTAGAAAAAAGCATCTCTCCCTAAGAAGGTTGACCTCATGATTCAGTTGGGACTAGAATTAACCTTGGCTTATTAGTAGTATTTTTAAAATTATTTAAATTTGTACCAGTTTGATTAAAAATATGAATAATATGTACTCCTATTAGGACTAGAGATATAAAACCAAAAAGCATTACCTGAATTTCTATTAGATAATCGCCACTGTTCTAGTGTCTGAGATCACAGTGTTGAATAAGACATCCTTGCAGGGGCGCCTGGGTGGCTCAGTGGGTTAGGCCGCTGCCTTCGGCTCTGGTCATGATCTCGGGGCCCTGGGATCGAGTCCCGCATCGGGCTCTCTGCTCAGCAGGGAGCCTGCTTCCTCCTTCTCTCTGCCTGCCTCTCTGCCTACTTGTGATCTCTCTCTGTCAAATAAATAAATAAAATCTTTAAAAAAAAAAAAAAAAGACATCCTTGCATTCAGGTGTTCGAAGTCAAATGAAACACAAATATGAAAAAAGGGGAAATCACTTAATGTTTCCTGGGAGTATATGATTGTGGCAAGAACAATCAAGGGGTTTGGGTGGGTAAAGTAGTAACTGCTTGAGGATATAACATTTGAGCTAAAGCTTGAAACCTCGGGAGCGTCTCCCCAGGAGGATGATGGAGAAGAGGTCTGCCTTCTGGAGGGCCACCTAAAATTCTATGAAATGGAGCATAATTGTTTGTTTGGAGTAGAAGGTGGGGGAACACTGACTGAAGAAATTGCAGAGTAGCTTGGTACCAGAAAGCAAGAATGCTGAAATGCTTTCAGCAACAAAATGTCAATTAGCAGTGGCTTAAGTAATAACAGTTTCTGTTAACTCCCCTAGCACTTGATCTGGAGGGAGGAAGCTCTAGGTATTTCCCAACTGTTGAATGATGTCCTTGAGGACAAAGGGACTTTCTGGGTTTTTGCTTTTTGTTTTTGTTTTGAAGATTTTATTTATTTATTTGACAGACAGAGATCACACGTAGGCGGAGAGGCAGGCAGAAAGAGAGAGAGGGGGAAGCAGGCTCTCCACTGAGCAGAGAGCCCGATGCGGGACTCGATCTCAGGACCTTGGGATCATGACCCAAGCCGAAGGCAGAGTCTCTAACCCACCGAGCCACCCAGGTGCCCCTGTTTGTTTGTTTTGTTTGTTTTTTAATTTTGCCCTTCTTCTACCTTTGATGATTTTTTTTTTTTCTTATGATCATGAGCTGACATTTCTGAGCAGCATAACTCCTCGGCCAAGAGTCCCTTCCATCTCACCAGTCTAAACGAGGAGACATGTCCTTCAGACCCATCACTCAGGGAAGAGGAATGGGATTTCCATGAGTTTTTAGAGGACTTCTTTCTCTTATATCAAAGGGCTTCTGCTTCTACTGGGAAATGAAAGCAACAGTCTGTATTCTCAGGGAGAAAGGGAAGATGGCTTTACATGAGCAATGGACAGTATCTGCCACATCATGGTTAGGTTTCAAACATTATGAGATGGATGTTTTATAGCCACTTAAATATTTTTAAGATAGGTATAATACAGTTCAGTTTTTATCAAGAACAATTCTCTATCGCTCCAAGGTTCAAGAAGGGGTCTCTGGGAGGCCATTAACTAAACAAAAGTCGTCGAGATGAACTGTGTACCATGGGTTGGGTGGGAAAGTCAGGACTCAATTTTTGACTATGTTAGGTTGGCAGTGCTCTTGGACATCTAATTAAGAATCTAGTAGACACTTGGAATTAGAGGAGTGTAGGTAAAGAGATTTAGCAGTATTACTGACTGAGGCTAGAGACCTTTGGGGGTGGTTAGAACCCTAAGACTGGCTGACTCTTAAGTAGAAGAGCAGGAAACTGAGATGAGAAGGAAACGGAGATTAGATCCTGGGGAACCCAAACATTTTAAGGTGTGGGCAAAAGAAGAAGAACATGTGAAATAAACAAAAATTAAACAATTAGATGGTCCCCAATTCAACTTTTACTAAACATGTGTAAAGGTGCATACAAATGGGCAAATTGTAATGTTTTTTGACACTGATGTGACTCTTCCAAGAAATTTAGAGTGTAAACAGAATTAATAACATACTTTCACTTTCTTCCACTGCAAACTCCCGCAGCATCTCTTTCGCTTTATGACATCTAAAATCTGCTTTCCTGGGTCTTTCAGCTGTGTTTGTAGGGCAGTAAATTGTCTACTGACCAGAAGAAACAACATAAATATTTTCATTCCCTCACACTCCATCTTAGATGATGAAAGATGTAGAAAAAGGTGGAAGAACAAGATATTTCTGGTACATTTTTTATAAAGACATTTTTGTGTCTCTATTATGTTAAAAGAAACTTGAAATACAGGGGAAATGTGGAATTCCATATATAGCAAAGTCAGGGTTTCTTATGTGCCAGAGAAACTATAAAATGAACACTCAAGGGGCATCTGGGTGGCTTTGTCCATTAAGTTTCTGACTCTTGATTTCGGCTCAGATCATGATCTTGGGGTTGTGGGATGGAACCCCACATTGGGCTCTGTGCTGGGCATGGAGCCTGCTTAAGATTCTCTCTCCTTCTTCCGCTGCCCCTTCCTCCCTCCCCAGTTCATGCTCTTTCTCTCTCTCTTACACACACACACACACACACACACACACACACACTCAAAAGAGCATTATAATTAAACTTTTAGAAGTCAATCATTCCCAAATATGTCACTGCAATTTTATCTACTGAATCTACTGTTGTACCTCTTTTGAGGGAAAGAAGAAAAGGAAAAAGAAGTTTGTTATGTTAGTAGCTTTAATGTTTCTAAAAAGAAAGCACCTAAAATATGCCAATTCTATACTAGAAAATGTCATAACTTCACTAGCAAAAAATATATAAAATGAGAAAGTCTGAAATTTACTCACCTTTGGTCTTTTTACCAAAAGATGCCCTAGCTAAAGGATACTCATCAGTGAGATGGTCTTTGTCCAGAATAGGCAAGTAACTAGCAAAGGGCGCATTTTGGACTTGCTGCTTTGGAATGGAAGTCAGTATTTACTCTTTTCCTTTTCTTCACACTTCCTGTTCATTATTGTCCCCTACCAGAAACACTAGAACTGCAACCAATAATCCTCCTTCCTAAATAACAGAGGTACTCAGGTCCACACCTAACACTACAGAGGAAAGAAGGCTTCACCTGTTATACCTATCCATACCCCGTATCTATCAATACCCTGGTCTGCCAACCTTCTGCTTCTGGTTTCTCCCTCTCTCTGTTACACAAGCACACACACACACACACACACACACACACTCACAAACTGCTACCAGTCACAGGCTATTGCTTTACCAAAAGTAGTTTAGCCACTTGGAATGGCTGCTCTTAACAGCTCTTTTGAGGAATGAAGGAATTGCTGAAGTAAAGCGAAGGAATGTGTCAGGAGATCTCAGTTCTAATTAACATTGCCACTGGTTACGGTGGTACTCTATTAAAGTCACTGTTGTTTAGTAAATCAGAGACTCCTCAGAGGGTGATTCCTGAAGGCGGTAGAGATCTGGGACCCAAATGCTCATGAAAATAAGGGGAAAAAGTGGAAGTTATACAAGTAAATAGAGTATTCACAAAAATTCAGATTTTATTCACTGACTCAATCAACAAATAGTTTCTAAGCGGCTTATATCCAACTCTGTAATGGTTTCTGGGGATAAATACACACACAGGGTATACAAAACACGGTCTCTGCCACTCAAAGATCTTACTATGCTTTTTTATAACGCAAAACTATTGAACATAAATAATATATTGAACATATATTAATTAGTATAACTAAATGCATTTTCATTGTGATCTACTGTTTACTATAGATTACTATTCAGAGAAGAGAAAATCAGTGCAGGGTTGAAAAAAGATGGAAAACTTAGTGGAGACCTAGAGTCTTAAAACTAAGATTATGTCAGATCTTTTTAAAAAATAATTTTTTAAAAGATTTTACTTCCTTATTTCTCCAAGGGAGTGCAAGCAGGAGGATAGGGGTGGGGGAGTCATGCAGGCTCCCAGCTGAACAGGGAGCCCAATGTGGGACTGAATCCCAGGATCCTGGGATCATGACCTGAGCCGAAAGCAGAGGCTTAACCAACTGAGCCACCCAGGCACCCAAAAAATAATATTAATTATTATTAACTGAGCAGAAAGGTGTAGAGAGCTTTCCACATGGGGTGAAGTTGAGCAAAGATGAGGCAAACTTCTGTTGGGTTGGCCTTTCCAGTCTAGACTGAAGAAGCATTTTTAGAAGTAAATTCAGAAGGCCCTTGTCTCAACTTTATGTGGAAAGATCTTAAAAAGATAACCATGTGTGTTTCTGCCCTCTTGAGGAGGTCCAACATGGGATGCGAACTGAGGGGTGAGGCAAGCTGCTGTCACATCAGCAAGTGAGTTAGGAGAGGGGACTCGTTCAAAACAGACATCCTTTGCTTGCACATTGCATACGTGGGAATGCTCCTGACATCCACAAAGGAAAGCATTTTCCCCATTTTTCTGGAAACTTGAAGCCCTTTTGGTGTAAGTTATTTAGGAGCTTAGACATGGAAAAAACATTTCTCCATTGCAGAAAACATCCACTGCATACCAATGAATGTCTGACCGAATGATGGAAAATGCAGGTGACCTGGAAAGCACAGGAGCCTCTCCAGGGCCCAGAAGCTACTCAGTGCCAGCTAATGGTCACCATGAGAGCTGTTTATCCCAAATCTCAAGATTTAATTGCTCTTATGTGAGATCTCCCAATTTTAAATACAGTTCAATTTTCAGTTAAAAAAAAAAAAAAAAGATTCTCATAGTTTAATTCCTCTGACTGGGTAAGACCTAAAGTCTACCAATTTGTCTTTTCTGGCTTATAAAGTCAAGCAGTGACATCCCATTGGGTGGAGGCATAGAAATGACCCTGAAACAGAGAGGCTGGGTTATAGTAGAAACAGCAGGTGTCAATAGACATCCTGCCTTCCTGGCTTTTATTTTTCAGAAGCTGCAGCTCCTTGAGAAAGATGTGCTGTTGGTATGAATGGGGATTAAAGAGTGGTAAATAGCTTTTTATTTTAAAGATTCTATTTGTTTGAGAGGAAGAGGGCATGCACACCAGCAGAGCATGCACACGAACCAGGGAGGCAAAAAGGGGTAGAGGGAGTGGCCTAGGGAGAAGGAGAAGCAGAATCCCCTCTGAGCCAGGAGCCCACAGGGCTTGATCCCAGGACTCTGGGCTCATGACTCAAGTCAAAGGTGGACACTTAGCCGACTGAGCCACTCAGGCGCCCCGAAAGTAGTAAACAGTTTTTGATTATCAAAAAGGGAGGTGTTGGTGTTTTTTGTTTTTTGGTTTTGTTTTTTGTTTGTTTGTTTGTTTGGTTTGTTTTCTTTGTTTGTTTTTAAACTTCAGAAGAGAAACAGAAGTGTGACATTCTGTGAATAGTAAGGACTATCATCTTATCCTTTCATAACATCCTGGTAAAGTGGCCTGGCTTCTGACTGGGAGGTCGGGTGGATAGGCAAGTGTTGACAGGCAGTTTCCAGTGAAGGTGGACTTAATGCTTTATGGTTTCAAATTCCCAAATATAGAAAATTTTATACTTCATGGGGCTTTTAATGCCTGGAGAAGAGACTTCCTCCTGATGACCAGTGTGGTCTGAAGACTAAAAGATCCATCCTATCTAAATCTGCTCTGTAGAACACTTCTGGGCCTTTTCATGACCTGCAGAGAAATATTTTCCACCGCCATTCCTGAGTTAGCCCTTCATGTCCAAGAAGAGTACTGTGCACACAAGTTTAGGGAAGCAAGACCACCTATAGATTTGATTCCATTTAAAGAAAACAAAGGAATGTGCCATTTTTCACAAGCCATGTTTGTAGAGTGAATTTTATATGACTAGTAAAAGCATGCATGATGTATAACTGTGATTTGGGCATCCAGTAGATCTAGATTTAAATTTGAAATCTGTTTTTTTTTTTAAACTGTTGATAATATTAGGTATGTCCCATCATGTCACCGAGCTCCATCATAAAAGATAGATGATAATTATATCTAACTCATAGATGCTATTGAGAATTAAAGGTGAGAATTAAATGAGATAATGTATTAACACACTTGGCATGGTGTCTGGAGCACAACAGATATTAAGTAAATACTAGCTATCATTATGATTCCAGACACCTTTCAAAGTGTCTTTGTGAGAGAGCAGAGAGAATCACTGATTCCAGGTGCTACAGGGAAGGTTTTCATTAAGTAGTGGCATTTGAGCTAGGACATGAACTGAGTTGAATTTAGACAGGGAACAGAGCAAGAGAAGTGTAGGCAAAATGGGGATCATGGGTGGTTTTGCTGGGGATGGTGAGAGTTCGGGTTCCAACCTGACCACGTAGCACACCCATCCCCCAGACTAGGATTCCTAAAACCATCAGTCACAATTCTACTTCACCTTCCGATCACCTCTTTGAAGACTGGGAAGATCACAAAGGTGTTTGGGTGTTAACCAAAGGCTTAAGATTGGATGCCTGCCAAGGAGATGTAGCTGAATGGGGGCCATTTAATATAAGCAACAGAAAACTGGGATCCAGCAAAGGGAACGATGATTGAATTCAAATGTGTAGTCTTTGAATACTGTATTTTTACAAGTTGATTTTTAAGAAAGATGTTTTCCTCTTGAAAATTCTGAAGCATATTTACTGTACTGTACTTGATAATGCTGGAATCAATGACTCATTTTGCTGATAAACCTCCCAGCAGCTATATCTTAAAAACATTCAGGATTCAGTGCTTCATATCCAGGAAGGGTCCCAAACACACAAAATGAGCAACATCAGATTAGGTGGCAGGACTGGGAAATGTGGAACAGTATTTATGATAATAATTCCTGCCAGACCACTAAATCTATGCAGTTCTTCCCTCTCTCCCTCTCTCTTTCTCTGTTTTTTTTTTTTTTTTTTTTTTTTTTTTTTTTAAATGAACTAGGCTTCACAGCCATTGTGGGGTTTACACTCCCTGATACCAAGAGTCCTATGCTCTATGGACTGAGCTAATCATGCCCCATCCCCCTGCCCTGTTATTTTTAGTGCAAGTAAACCACACTTTGCAACAATGTTAGTAAATTAATATTTTGGTGGGAATGATTTGAGGAAATTATGTAATACTGCTGTATCCCAGTTTTTCTATCTTTATGAAAAAGATACAGAAAATCTCACTGTGTGGGTCATTATGAGGATTAAATTTAAAAATGCATAGACAAGCCTGGCATAAAGCTGGCTTATAATAGCTAGTGAGCCCACAGTTTATTCCATTACCATTCGATTTTATTGTAAAGGTTTAAGATTTTTTTTCTAGAACCAAGACTGAATGTTTCCTTTGGAAAGTTCAGCTCAGTGCAAATGTGATACAGGGTTTTCTCTAGATACACATAATGTAACTGGCTCCAGGATCACTATTACTGAAACAGCCCATGCTTCATTTATTTGTGCACTTTCCAACAAAGATTTTAGGCCAGTGCCACGGCTGTTTTGGGGTTCCCCTGAGTCTATATTCATAAAATTTGGAGAAAGGATCAGGTGCAGGCTTTAAGACTAGGTTACTGCATTATACACAGTTATCAAAAAAATCTTAATCTCTCTTACAGCGTTTCTGTTCTGCTTGGTAGCAATGAATGGGATTTAAAATCATGTTGCCAAGGATGTGGGAAACATAAGAAAATACTGATAGCTCCAAATGTACACATATCCTTCCATAAATATCTGACTTGACATTCATTCATCTTTTCATTCATTCATTCCCTTTGCATTTATTTTCTAACATAGTTATTCAGCTCTCCTCTGTGTCATTGCAGGGGCAAGGTGCAGAGGGGTAGAGTGTGCAAGGCAACGGTGGTAGACTAGACCCACACTCCCAGTGCATAGTCTAACAGGGAAGACAGAAAATAAAATAAAAGATTCTAATAAATGTTATGAGGGGGAAATACTAGGCACCGTGACATGATTTATTCTCTGGTGATTCAGACAGGCTTCCTGGAGAAAGTGATATTGAATTTGATGCTGGCATGACAAGTAAGTGCTAGAAAGTAAGAAGGGTAGTGTGTTCCCTAGAGCTCACTCACTGAAGTGTGGCTGAAAAAGATTTGCTTTTAGAACTTGATTAGTATTAAACATTTTGATATGGCTGTGTAATTCCCAAACTATATCCTTTTTTCTTTTTTCCATTTCTTTGTATGGTCTGGCACTTTGGGGATGCATTATGGTCCCAGTACCCTCCTTTCCTTGCAACCACACCCTTTGCAATGTGCTTTCAGAGCTCCTTATCAAGAAGTAAGGTCTACTCCTTGAATCTGGGTTAGCTTTGGGTCTTGTCCTGACCAGTTGAATGAGATGAAAGGAACTGTGTGCCGGTTCTGAGCCTCAGCCTCAAGAATGCTTCTACTTGTTCTCTTCCAATCCTACCACCACCACATAAACACACTAGAGCTAGCCTGTGACAGGAGGAGATACGCAGAGGAAAGCCAAGAGTCTTCAGCCTTCAGCCTGCCAACCCCCAAACACATGAGAAAGTATAACATGACAAAGCGGAAACACCTCCTTGAACCATAGCTGACCACAGATGACAAGTGAGCCCAGCCGAGACCAGAAGACTCCCTCAACCCATTCATGGGCTCATGAACAAAACTAAATGAGTGTTGTTTTCGGTCACTGAGTTTGGGTGTAGCCTAAAATAATTAATTGGATATCACGGTTTGTTTCAGATTTGCTGATTTTTCCCTCAGATGGAGATGCTTTATTGTGATGATTATATCAGTAGAGAATGTTCCCTGAAACACAGAAAGTCAGAGTAAAAAGTGATCTTCACTTTCTGCTTCACCATCCCATGTTTTAAAGCATCATTTTTGACGGCTGTGGTTATGCTGTCGAGCTTTGTGTTGCTAGGAACCATGAGTTCTCTCTCATTTTTACTATGCAGCAAGAACAAACAACCAATCTGTAGAGTTCAGGCCCCCGCCATAATCTGGGCTTTGCTGTAGGATGTTGACTAACTTCCTGCTTGGCTCCCAGCAGTCCTGAGCAGCTGTGGGCTTTAGCGTCTACGACCCTCCAGGCTGTCATTCTGTACCGTGGGCTTAGGCACCAGAAGACAGCTCTCCACATCTGCTCTACTTCTCAGTTATAATTGGGTGCATTGGTTATTTCCTCCGGGAACACCGGCCAGATCCCGTTGCTAGGTTCTGCACAGTATTTTCACACTCTAGAGTTTAACGCTCTTTCTTAATTCTCGTAGTAAACACATAGCAGAATTCTCATTTGGAGAGCCTTCAGAGAGCAATGTAAGTCATATCCCCAACAGCCCACTTTTATTTCTCTGTGGAAAACTGTGACTTCTGCCTGCTAGAATTTGTGATCACCAGAGAAATTGTTTTGTTTGTATCTCTGCTGATACTGGTGATACGGCTTTTAGAAACCAACCAGCAAAGGGGAACGTGGGGCGAGTTAACCTTTTTAAATAGCCAGAATGTGTCTTTACAGGGTTTGAAGGTAAATAAACAGGGTATAACGTGCAAAAGAATCATTTTATTTATTTATTTATTTATTTATTTATTTATTTTTAAGATTTTATTTATTTATTTGACAAAGATCACAAGTAGGCAGAGAGGCAGGCAGAAAGAGAGAGGAGGAAGCAGACTCCCTGCTGAGCAGAAAGCCCGATGTGGGACTCGATCTCAGGACTCTGAGATCATGACCTGAGCCGAAGGCAGCGGCTTAACCCACTGAGCCACCCAGGCACCCCAAAAGAATAATTTTAAAATGGCACAAGGTTATTACTCTCATACTGCAAGGCAGAAAGCTAGACCACAGAAGCAGAACTTGCAAAAAAAAAAAAAAAAATTGATCAAAATGAATTTTGTTGTCCTTAAGTGAACTCTCCTCTCTAGCCTAGGAAAGTGGTCTCAGGCCGAGAGGCTAGACACTAGGTATTAGGGAGACTTGGGGATAGACTGTGTGTGTGTGTGTGTGTTGTGTGTGTGTGTGTGTGTAAGAGAAAGAGAATGAGAGAGAGATGAGTCTCCACTTTTGATAGAAAACTTCCCAGTGGGTAATCAAGAGAGGGAAACTGATGGGACTACCTGGAAATCTCACTACTGGATCCTAGTCATTGAGGAGACACAATAAAATAGAAGTGCAGAAGATTAGCTGAATGGCTGCTGCTCACAGAGCAGAAGGTTATCTGGCTGGTAACTCTCTGGCCACTGATGGTGTGTTAAAGGTGTGCATAAAGTGTATTTCCTGGGGACCAGATTAAGCCACAGAGCCATCTACGGGTGGTTTCGGTCATGTGACTGCTCAGAGTGGCAGGGACTCTGAAGGACATGGCTCAAGGTGCCTGACAGGAAGCACAGAGGGCAGACAGCAAGGGGATCAGTAGGTGCGAGACAACCAGTCAAGGGGGGCCTTCTGGGTGCACTTGAAAACACCCCAAGAAGAAGGATATTCACCACCTTTCCATTCCTATTACCAGAGAGTGAGAAACATTAGCTCATGCTGGTGTCCGTGAAAACCTTTCCTACTCCCTCACCTCAACCCCTTCCTCCTAGCTCAGCCCCTGTGAAGGCAGACATGGGGAAGACCGAGTTAAGGGCAAGTTAGGGGTAGCCACCTGGAGATGAGGTAGAGAGAAATGTGGTCTCCTCTGTGCCAGGAACAGGGCTAAATGGGCCAAGAGAGAAGTGTTCTCTTGAAACAAAGTTCAAAATTGTAATTAATGTAAAAAACAAGGCATTTGAATTATTATTCTAATAAGACTTTTTTTTTTTTTTTTGACTTGAAGAAACTGAAAAAAGTTGAATTATCAAAATAAAAAGGAAATTTCTGGAAGTTGGCCTAGCGTTTAACCAAAAGACAAGAAAGGACTGCCTGCTACCCCACAGCAGGTTAGAACTGGTTTGTGGGGTGAATAGAATAACATTGCTTTCTGATTGCATCTGAGGTCTTCTGTGTTCCAGTTAAGTATACAAGTTTAAAGAAAACAGAACTTGATGTAATTGCAAAGTGTGCTCTGAGATTATTGCAAATTGTATATAAGCTGAATTATGGAATTTGTTTATCCCTTTTACGGATCATTTGTGACCCATTTTAAAGAATGCCTTATATGGGGGCTTCTGGGTGGCTCAGTTGGTTGAGTGTCTGATTCTTGATTTCAGCTCAGGTCATGACTTCAGGGTCATGGGACTAACCCCTGAAATGGGAACCATGCTCACTAGGGAGTCTGCTGGAGATTCTCTCCCTCTCTCTCTCCCCCTCCCTCTGCCCCTCCTCAACTCATGTGTACACATGCACACTCTCTCAAATAAATAAATCTTTAAAAAATAAAATAAATAAAATATTACCTTATATTTATATGCTATGTGTTAGCTTTTAAAATATAAGTGCTATCTCATTTGATCTTCACAAGAACCTATGTATCTGTGACCTGTTGTTATGACCTGATTATCTAGGTGACCAAACCGCTCAAGAAACTCAAGAGAGGGGTTCCTGGGTGGCTCAGCGGGTTAAAGCCTCTGCCTTCGGCTCAGGTCGTGATCCCAGAGTTCTGGGATCGAGCCCCACATCCGACTCTCTGCTCAGCGGGGAGCCTGCTTCCTGCTCTCTCTCTCTCAATCTCTCTCTCTGCCTGCCTCTCCGCCTACTTGTGATTTCTGTCAAATAAATAAATAAAATCTTTAAAAAAAAAAAAAAAAGAAAAAAAAAGAAAGAAACTCAAGAGAAATCAGGTGAATTGCCCAGATCCATTGGTATGTAGCAGATTCAAGCCAAGAAGTAGATTTCAGGCTTCTGACCCTTAGGACTGCTCTCTTCCCATGATTTAATTAGACTGGGTTTCCCTCTTTCCATCTCCGTGCTTGTGAATTCATTAATGTGTTCATCCATTCATTTATTCAGCTAATTGTTTTCGATATGAAGTTATCAAGCATTGAACACGTATGTGGCATTGGGGGAGATTGCCGTTAACAAGAAAAGTTAAAAACGTAATCACAATCTGTAAGCAAAGCCAATGAGAAGTAGAGCGCACTTCCTCTTGCGTGTGTTACACGTGTGTTGCTCCCTGGGTGACACGGGAGCAACGGTGTCGGGTGGATGAGGTATGAGAGCGCGGTGTGGTGCGAGGAAGCCGAGGGCCTGATGGGGGCTTGGCCCGTCTGGACACATCGCTGATTCTGGTCTTACCTAAGAATGACACGAAGCCATTTATGGATTTTAAACATGGGGGTTGTGTGATCAGATTTACCAAGTCAGCTAACGTATCCTCATCCTAAACCAAAGGAAACAGAATTATGAAGATAAGTCCGCTGCCCCAAATAACCTGCCTCATAAATCCGAAGAGGAAATGGTTTCTCTGCTCCGAAGTCCATGAAATTCCTCTGTTCCTATAACTGAGAGGTACTTATAACTGATTGTTTTGAGCTACCTAAAAATTCATTCTCAAACACCTGAGCCAGCATGTCACCCTTCCCCCACCCAGAAAAAAACAAAAAGCAAAAAACAAAAAACGCAGCAATTTATTATGTGTGTTTATTTTTCTTTAGTTCCCTTATCTACTCATTCAGCAAACTTCTCCCAGTGAGAACATCTGTTTAACAGCGTGGTATGTGGTGATGACAGATGACCTCTGTCTCTGAAGACCTTCTATCTGCCTTTGATGGGGTCGATTTCAAAGAGCACAAGGGCATTCTTGCCCCGACCCAGTACGATGGGATGCTGGACTTGGTTCTGCAGCAGTTTGCTGAGTTCTCTCTAAACCATTTATATTCTTTTTCTAATTTTTTTTTCTACCAGTATGGTTGGTTTAAGTTATGGGAGCAGTATGGAGTCAAGGAATTTGATGATACTAATTGGTGCACATCTGTGTGTGTGTGTGTGTGTGTGTGCATGCGCACGTGTGCGTGTAACCACTTACAGCTTTCAAGCTTGGGTCTTATGTGATCCAATTTGCAGAGTCAGCTAACTTATTATCATATGCTATGTATAACTCTCTGTGTGAGTATAAACTGGATTTCTGCTAAATATATGCATAGACCATGATGTTGTACACTATCCAGATACCCTGAAGACTGGTGAGAAAAAATACAACTTGAGAGTAATTTCGTTCTTATTAGAGAAAATTCTGAATTTCTGTGTACTTCCTGATTCTCTTGGGGAAAACTAGTGAACCAGGTATGAACAACTCAGATAGCACAGAAGGTACCATCACCTACTTGCCTCTCAATAGATTAATCCTGTTTGAGAACCACAGTGACAATGCACTGGCTGTACGGTTGACTCTAGTGACAGCTCCTTGTACCTTTCCCTGTGGGGAGCATGGATCCACTCTGTGGCCTTTCTCAGAGGAGTCCGTCCCCTGCCCCCCAACCCCCGCCACATTGCTTCCCAGTTGTCAGCAGTTGACTTTCTTTGGAAAAGCCCTGTGGGTATGCTGCACCAACAGCATCCACAAAGAATGCCCTGTTTCTGTGAAAAGCTTTAGTAGACATTACAAAGAAGAAGGTTCTTTCTGACTTAGGCTGGGCATTGACAGAGACTAGTTCTGGAAGCTTTGTCAGCTTACCAGAATACATACCAAATCAAAGCACTCCCACCTGCTGTCCAAAACAGGCACTACATTTTTCCCCTCCTTAGTTTTGTTAATATTAAATTCCATTGAAGTCTGGTCAATGAATTTTGGTCTTTTTGCTGGAAACTTGGAAAAAGTGAAAAAATGGGAGACTATGCTTTTTTTATTAATGAGAAGTGTATAAATAATTCACCTTTACCCTAGCTTTTTTTTTTTTTTTAAGATTTTATTTATTTGAGAGAAAGCAGGATGGCAGGGGGAGGAGAGGCAGAGGAAGAGGGAGAAGCCAAATTTCTACAGAGCAGGGAGCATAATGCAAGACTGAGATTACTGGTTATGTTGCTCTCCAAAGGAAATTCAAACTGCTATTCCAGAAAAATAAGAGTGAATGGATTCTGGACAGGTGAAAATAGCAGATGGCCGTTACCTCTCCTAAACTGAATTTCGAAATATTTTTTGTCCTGTTTTACCATTTACTGCCAAAACTTTTACCAATAATTTTAGAAAATTTTAGCAAATGACAAACTTGTTATATGCTTAATCCTAACAACACTGTTACAAAAATAAAGTACAGAAAGTAGATCAGAAAGGAGTAAGGGACGTTTGGATAGCTCAGTGGCTTAAATGACTGACTTGATTTCTCAGGGTCCTAGCATCAAGCCCCACACAAGGCTCCATGCTCAGCAGGAGATCTGCTTCTCTGTCCCACCCCCCTTTCCTGCTCTCTACCCACTCTTGCTCCCTGCCTCTCTAAAATAATAAATAAATATTAAAAATAAAAAAAGAAAGAAAGGAGGAATAAAAACAGTGACCTTAGTAAACTAAGCTCATGATCGATCAAGAGCATTTTTGAGAGCATTTCAATTATTATTCCAACAGATTTCATTTGTGAATGTCAAAGAATCAATGGGTGAGTCTTGGAGCTTGCTTCTTATTGTAAGTGATTTAAAAGTGTCCTGAGAATTTGGATGACTTCCCTTGGGTCTCAGAGGCAGGTAATAGCGTTCCTTGGATGTAGCCAAAGAGACCTTCTTAGGGCAGCATTTCAAAACTGGTTGTTCCCAAATCCCTTGAAGTTTTCAAAGGTTTTCCCATGTTTCTGTGCTTCAGCATGGTATTTTCCTCTGTTTCATTTTTTTTTTTTACTACTCCAATGGCATATTAATTGCATAAAAAGTTACCTTTTTATGGGAACTCTTTGGGTACTGGCAGACTTATATAAATAACTGTTCTCAAACTCTTCAGTCTCAGGACCCCTTGTGTTCTTAGAATTTATTGAGAATTCCAAAGAGATCTCCTGGAGTGGAGGTTAAATTTAACATATGGGTTAAGTATAACAATCCTTATCATATTAGAAATTAAAATTTAAAATTTAAAAATGATCCTTTAAAAATAATAAATCCATTATATCTTAGCATAAATAACATTCTTTCATGAAAAAATAGCCATATTTCTTAAACTATAACAAATGGTGAAGAGATTAAAATAATTTTACATGTTTGTAATTTTCTTTAATGTCTGACTTAATAGAGCATAGATTCTTATTTATATCTGCTTTGGATTCAATCTGTTGTGATATGTTGCCTTCGTTAAAACATATGAAGGAAATCTGGCTTTGTATAGATGTGTAACTGAAAAAAGGAGGAATTTATTAATAGCTCTTTCATATAGTTGTGTATATCCTTTAATATTCTACCCAAACTCAAAGGATAACAGTTTCATAAGGGTTAATTACATATCAATAAACTCATCATGTTCTGTTGCATTAAAATCCATTGGTCTATCTTGCAGTTTAAATTGGTCTTTTATCCATGCATGATTTATAACATCATGCTTTTAGGAAGTATCAGTTCACAAAGTCATGCAAATCTTCCATATGTTGACACATTTCATTACAAAAATCAATACAGCACATTAATTAATATTACCACTGATCTCCTAAGAGAAGACTTTAAGTATTAGGATGCTGTCAAACTCACAGTGGTGCATACAAGCTTTACAAAATTTTAGTTCCTGCTTGAAAGCTCAGATTTATCATTGTCCACAAATTCTGTCAGTTGTCTTCCTTAAAGCAATCGACTTACTTCATTCATTTTTGAGAAAATATCTGCCAAATATTCAAGTTTGTGTGGCAGTGAAAAATACCTGATTACTGGAAATTGGTGCTGTTGCTTTGATGTGCTAAGGTAACAGCAGATTTATCCAGCATTGTTTTTAGACTTCCAGTGAATTCGTCAACACACTGAGAAAAGCAACACGCATCTTACTTAGTACTTCTTTGAAAATAGTTTTGACCTCATGTCACCACCTCCTCCCAGGATCTTGGAGATTTCCAGCTGTTTTGCTATAGAGTGAACAAACATGGCCATTACTGGAGATCACATTCTTTATGTTTATAACGGACAGTGGTTCAAGACAGAAGCATAGGTCCATGGCCACTGAAGTAGAACCTGCTCTAAGGAGCAAATGATATTGGACCAAATTTTGTCTCAAGATGCTTGCTCTTAAATAAAGCACAAAAACCAATGGTATAAACAGAAGACGTCATTAGTATTGATTATCATTTGTTACGAATAAAGAATTTTTACATTAATAAGGTGGGTGACATATAAAATTGGATCTTTATTTTCTTCCCTTTTGTTATTTAAAAGTGAAAGATAACATTTTAAAAACAGATTAAATTATTTTTGTTATGTTTTCATTCCTTATATCAGTGATGAGAGGATTTTATTCTATTTTTGCTTTTTTGTTTATTCTTTTTTTGATATCATAACACAAAGTGAAATTTCTATCTCCCTGGTAATATACATTTGATCTTGATACAAATCATGATATGTCTTTTTGAATTTATATCTTGGTAGATGGATTTTCTTTATGTAATGATTTTAAGAGGCATATGTTCCTTATTAAGTATATTGCTTTATACACATATATTGTAATTGTATTTTAATGTGAAATGAAGTATTTTTGAAGACAGAAGCACCTTTTTGTATTCAGCTAAAGTGATGAAGATCTTAAGAGTGTTTCAGAAATTATATATTAAAATAAAAGAGGCTGTCAAAAAAACCCCAAAATGGTTAATGCTACACTGTGCTATGCTTCCCTGTAAGAAACATACCATGCATTGAAGGGTCTAGGGCATTCCTGTGCAATGGACAGTACGATTTATATTCTCTCTATATAAGAAGGTGGAAGGTAGTAAAAAAATCTCAGTTCTTCAGATACTTAGAAGGAATACAACAGGCACATCTTACTCTACCTGCATGTACTCCTTTCTCCTCTATGCAATGGGTCTTGTCATTCTATGTGCACCATTGGATCATAAACTCTACTCATCATGTCTCTACCTCACTTTTCTTTGGATTTTAGATTTTCACCAGAATTTCAATATTTCCAAGAAGAATCAGTTTTATCAACAGTTTTACTCATTGGCCCTGCAGATAACACCAGGATGTTGGTCCATGATTATTGGATACTCATTCAAAGCTACACAAGACTCATTGAGAGGAAAACTGGAGAGAAAATATCTACTCTAAGAGTAGATTTTTGCGGACTGTCAATTTTTTTTTCCCTCCGGTCACAAAACCATCACAGCAATGATCGGACTTTTTCTCAATGATCAGATTTTTTCAATGATTGGATGTTTTCTCTTTTCAGTTTCATACCAACAATGCTGAAGCCTATGAGTTTCTCAAGGACCTACACAAATATTGGATATTAAAAATAAATAGTAGCACCAAAACTCCTAAATAAACCACCAGATTTAATAGTAATGAATATTTAATTAAATCACTACAAAATGTGACATTAGGCCCACTTAATTAATTGTTAAATGTATTTCTAAAACAATTCTATTATATTGGAAAACAATTTCTAGATTAGATGGTGTAATACTGCAAGGATTCCTGAGTGTGCTTGATTACTCTCCAGAAATCATAACCATTCGTGAATCAATTGGATTATTCACAGTCCAATAATTTCTGAACAAAACTGTAAAAAAGCATTTGAATTATATATAGAGCAAATTACATTTAATGTGGGATTTGACGGCACCTTACATGTTTGCTATGATGTACAATAGAAACTTTAAAACAAAGTGGGAGCCATGAAGCTTTTAACATAGCCCTGGGACAACTGTCTTTTATTACTGAGACACCAGTTTATCTCAAATAATATATGTTATTTCCAAGAAAATGCCTTCCCTAGAAATGAAAGTAGAGTTTGTAATAAGCACACTTTGGTGTATTTTTAAAAAGCCTTGACTCTTATGTAGCCTTAAGTTATTGATTAGAAACTTTCAGCAATATGACTGACTTGGGGAAATTATGATATGTCTCTGCTACTACAGAAAGATACAGTGTATTAGAAAATAAATAAGACAGAGGAAAGATATGTCTCTGCATTTGACGGATTTTATTTCTTTGATGCTAGATGAAAGTGTTTTCTTTGGTTGAAATGCACTAATCTCCTGGTTCTGTGTAGATGCAGAGGTGGAGGAGTCATTTGTCTGCTTTCTGAAAGCAAAGAGAACTCTGATACTCCTAATAGCGGGGCCGGCTGGGAGACGATCCTGTAACAATATCAAGGACATGACTTTGAAGAGAAATCCAATTCACCCTAAAGGGAAGATGAGAAATGATTGAGAAATGACTTTCTTTAAAACAAAACAAACCAGTGATAAGTTGTGCCCACTAAGAATAACAAGAGAGAAATATTAAGTCACACAGTCCACTGGGGACTTATTTAATAAAAACTTTAAGATGATCATGAGTTATTACTCTGGAAACATCCCAGGATAGTACTGATGAAGTTCTAGAAAATAGGTGAGGTTCAGTGGGGTGGAGGCTGAAGCCGCAACCAAGAAAGAACTCTTGAGAGGTGCAAAATGGTGGTTTATTAAAGCACAGGGACAGGACCCGTGGGCAGAAAAAGCTCGCGCCCTGGTGTTGTGAGGAGTGGCAGGTTATGTACTATGGAGTTGGGGGAGGTGAGGAAAAAGGGAGGTTTCAGTAGAATTTTCATATGCTAGAAAGGACCTACAAGATACCTGATACCAAAGGCCTTGCCATTATCAAGGTCGCTTTCCCCTTCTTAGCAAGGTATTAATGTTAGATTATTGGAAGATTCCTAAAGAATGTCACGAATGTCCCACCCAGGAGTGGGGGTGGGGGAAGGTTGCAGGGTGTCAGCTTTTATTTTGTCCTTGGCCAGCCTTCTGTTCCCTCATCAATATCTTATGCCAAAAAGTTCAACAAAGTTTTTCTTTTCTTTCTTATTCTCTTTTTCTTTTTCTCTTTCTCTTTCTCTCTTTCCACCCTCTTTCCCTTCCTGCCTCCCCTTTCTTTTTTGTTCTTCCTTTCCCCCTCTGATTCTCTTTCTTAATCCACTACCTTTTTCCTATTCCTTCTTACTCTCTCTATACTTGATCGTCAGGGAAATTTCATATCCAATATCAAGTGTTACTTCTAGGATGATGATAGAGTTTACAAAGCAAGAAGTTTTCCTTGAATGTGATAACAGGTGCCTTTTAGTGCATCATCAATATCTTAATGGAATAGAGTTTTTCTTGGGGAAAAAAGTTCTACCTTAGATCTCTTTTTAGGCACACGTCCATTGTTTTTGAAAAAAAGCCTTGACAATTTTGTTTTTTATTAGCAAAATTCAGGAAGAAAACTTATTGTTTTTAGTGTCATGGTTTTTAAGCGTTCCTGTTTAAGGCTCAAAGCACAGTGTATTTCCAAGGGTAAGTGAGCTGGACGATTTCACGTCTATGTCACAGCCCGAAAGAACCTCAGTGAGGCTTGGCTATAATCAGAATCTTTTCTAGGATTTTTTTGGGACTTCTTTAGACAATTCTTTTAGTCAAAGGAACTTTGGCGGCATCAACATCATAAAGATTCATTTCACCAACTTGGTTACATAAATACCATAATAAACGTGAACTGTGTTTAAGAACCATGAAAAACTGATAGAAGATGCAGAATGAGTGAGATAAAGATAAACCCAACCCTCAGAATTTTAAAAATTAAATTTAAAAATTGTTTAAAAAAACACACCATTTAGCGGCAGTGTTACACAGTGTGTGTGTATGTTTCTGTTTGCCTGTGTAAGCACGTGTACATAATGAACTTAATGGTCGTAGTGTTAGTCTGCTGCTGTAGGTAGAATCATAACCCATAGGAGCCATGTTGGGATTGAACAGTTGACTCCAATGTAACCTCAACGTTAGAGTTAGCCCACAGGGTAGTTGGCTAGTAGAGCAATCTTCTGTGTGTAATGGAGATTTAATGGCTCATACTGGAATACCCAAGAGGGCTTGATGAGCTGGGACATGCTCTGGATTGCTGTCCAACGGAGTAAGGAAAGACCTTTCCAGGTCATAATGAAATGGGGAGTTTGCATGGATTTTGGTACATCTCAGTCTGTTCATTAGAGATATCAGTGTCTATGTTCGAAAGAGGCTGGTTAAGTCAAAATCTGACTGGAAACCTAACAGGAGAAATTAATCCCTAGGTATACTGGATAATGTAAAAGGCCTTCACTCATCAGATAATCTCCTTAACATAAACTTGAAAAGGACTTTAAGTAAAGAAATATTATTTGCCATCCTTTCTTAGGGAAAGATACTGAATTTTCTGACTCCAAGTGACTAAACGTGTTACCACAGTAAGGGGATACATATAGAAACATTGGCCTTATTATAAAAACATGTCAACCAGGATTCTGTTGGATGCTTTACGTGTTGCTTTATATAACAAAAGGTGATATGCTAAGGTATGCAAAATTTATGCTTCCTGGGAAATGAACTTAATTTCTAAATTACAGGGATAGTTTATGTCATTGTATAATACTGTTATATTTAAGCACCTTTCAAGAGTGGGTGAGTGGGGATGCTTGGCTGGCTCAGTCAGTGGAGCTTGTGACTCTTGATGTCAGGGTCACGAGTTCAAGTCCCACATGGGTGTGGAGCCTATTAAATAGATAAATAAAGTAGGTGAGTAGATACTAGAATCATCTACATAAAACCAAGGAAAGGAGAGTTTTCAAACTTCGTGCCTCCTCTAAAATGGATCCTAGAAGGTCACAAGCCTTTGAATGAGAATCACTGCCTTTGCAAGTCGGAGAGCTAGGATTTGAACCCAGGCATTACAGCATATTCCACATTATCTTCATTGACTTCACTTATTTTAAGACTTGCCTTGACCTTTTCTAGGTTAAATTGAGTGTTTTCAGCTAAAGAAAAGTACGTATTAATTGAACACGTATTATGTGGTCCCCACCAACATAAGTGCTCAAAGCTGCAGCGAGCACAACAAACACGGTGTAAGTGGTCAGGTGGTCTCGAAGAGAACCGTGATGCTTGACAATAGGAAGGACATGCTGAAGTTGGTCTTTGGAAACGGGTAAGACTTAGTCTGATGAAAGTCCATACAAGGGCACACCGTGAGGTGACAGACAGAGGCAGGACTGAATGCAGAAGCTGAGAGAGGAGACAGTTGCATGTGTTTTGAACAGCAAAACAGTGCAAAGAGAGTGGATCTTATCAGATGAAGCTACATCACAGGAAGCCTTTGAAAATTAGTCGGGTGTGTTTGAAGTGTTTATCATATGAAATATGGGGTAAAGGGAAAATTTTGAACAAGGTAGAGGGCTTTAAAGTAATCTAGGAAGCTCAGTCCATTGTGTTCAAGTTAGTCTTTTTTAAGATTTTTTTTATTTTTTTTTTATCTGAGAGAGTGCGAGAGAGAACACAAGTTGGGGGAGGGGCAGAGGACAAGCAACTGCCCCACTGAGCTCATAACCTACACAGGACCCTGAGATCATATCCTGAGCTGAACTCAGATGCTTAACCAACTGAGCTACCCAGAGTTTTGAGCAGAGAGATTATGGGGGTTAGCCGGGAAGTTACACACACACACACACACACACACACACACACACACACACACACACATAAACACAGGCAATCTTTATAGCTAATGCTATAACTCTATAGCGTAACCTTAGAATTAGAAATAATTTAAATGTAGTCCAGTTAGAAGATGGAACATACCCAACACTGAAAAAGTAACAGTTAATATTAAACAAAAGCATGGTGTCAATTTTCATTGTATGACTTTTTTCTTCTCTTATCAAATATCTTCAAATATATATGAAAATTAACATCCTCTCTGTACCTTGTTGGATGAAGGGAACTCTTTCCATCCCTGAATTCTAATCTCCAAAGTATCCTGTCCATGCCCTGGACAGCCCATTTGGGCTCCTGAAATGGAAGAAGAGGTAGGGGAAATGCCTTTATAATTTGGGAAAAAAAAAAAAAAAAAACAACCAAACACTGTTATTATGAAAAATGGCAAGAGTCTTAGAAAGTGGTTATAAAATTGAAGGGAATAGTGAATCAGAGAAATGCTCCACTGAAAACATGATAAAAATATTCAGGACAAGCACAGTGATACTGATTTCAAAATTAGAAAAAAAAAAAAAAATAGGAGGGAGGAAGAGAGAGAGTACGGAGGGAAAGAAGTTTTGGAGAAGGTGACAAAGACATTTCAGGACCTAGGGGACCTACAGACCAAATCTAAAAAGAAAGTACCTAGAGTGACTCTGTCACCTGCTTTTTCCCTGAATGGGGCCCTGGCTCTCATAATTACTCTGTAGAAACTAACCCTAAGTGAGGTAAAATGTCCGAAGGAACAAAGAGCTGGACTTCTGTGATTTATTCTTTATTTCTAGAAGCTGACTGCAAATAAAGCTTCTTTTAGACTGCGTGGTGATGACATCATTCCATCCCCCGCCAAAGACTAGCAAGCATCAGAAGCATTTGAGGATTTGAAAGACCATGCAGCAAAGCAGAACGGGGATCGGAGCACTGTTTGTCATGGCCGATGCCCTTCAGCTAATGCTCTGCCTTCTCCCCCTGTTCACAGAACCGAAAGTCAGCTGCAAATTGGGCCGTTCTGCCTCCACGTCAGGTGTGCCCCCGCCATCGGTCACTCCTCTCAGGCAAGCCGGTGACCCGCAACAGAGCCAGGTACCATCATCGTTAGCCAATCGTGATTGACTTCCTGTGATGCAACATGCCAAACGCTTCACCTCTGTCTGTCGTGTGTTGCTGTAGACAACTTTTGCATTTGCTTTTATTTTTCTATGTGTGTATGGGTGGAGGGGCTAGTCATGACAGTCTGTGTTCTCATCCAAAAAGGACAGTCTTTCTTCTCTGTGACTGGTGAAACTTTCTTTGCTGTTTGTTACCAAATCGTTTTTTCTGTCTCTGGTTCCCATCATTCTGTAATATGAATGTAGTAAACTTGTACTGTATGTATTGGCTTCGCGGTTATTTTTTTAACGATTCTTTCTCTCTTCCATGTTTTGTGTACTTTTATACTGTCTCTGAAAATTTATCAACCTTTGATAAATTTACCTACTTTGTTTTGTGTAGATTTCTTTTTAAATGTTTTGTCTACAACACTTGCACAGATGTTGTCAATGAATTTGTACATACCTTTTACCTCTTATCCTATTATACTGTAATATTTGTGGCCATTCTGCTTTTATTTCTATTTAGCTTGGAGCATGATTGTAAGACACTGTGAATCTCGATGTCCTTATAAATATTCATATACCAACTCATCCGGATTGAACACGGCAGCTAGTCTTCTTCCTTAGGCCATAAAGACAAATTGACCAACCAGATAATCTAGATATTTACCAAAAACTATAGACTAATAAGGCGATCTTTAAATAAATGACTTTCCTCTCTTATCTCAACACCAGAAATGTTCTCAGAAAGAGAATGTAAGTGTTCATGCATGGTAAATAAGTTTTCTATTATCACTTGGAGAAAAGAGTAAAGAAATAAAGGCATAAACTAAAATATCATTTAATCTTTTACAGGAACAGTATGTTGCTCTGATGTTCATTTGGGTACATGGTTGTCTATGGGGATTCAGTATGGGGAAAATCATGAAACATAAATGTCTATCTGTAACTCACCCAATAACAATTCAGTACATCTTCTTAATGTGTGAAGCTTAATTGTTGTTACTGTTAAGTATTATGGGTGTTAAATAGGATAATGTCATCCTGGAGTGATTTCTCTCTGCTTCCCAGCTTTAATCTTTGTATTCATAAAACTCTTCTGAAATAGTAAATTATGAAACTAGCGATGGTACCTCCATGGGAACTGTCCATTACTGATTAGCAAATTACATATTCATCAATTATTTAAAATGTCAAGCTATTTTAAAAACATAACTAAGCAGAATAATTGCATTTTTTTTTCTAATGGGGGACATGGTGCTTTTTAGTATTTTGGTCTGGCTTAAATATGCACAGGATTTGATTTATGAATATATGCGACATCTATAAACATGGAGAGATGAGAGGCCTGTCTCAAGGACATCTCAAGTGTCATTTAGAATTCCTTGTGTCTTAATTTAAAATGTTAAATGCTTTCATAACTTGACGTATCCAGCTCGAACACTTTTTGGGCAAAAAAATAAGTAGAAACGATAAGATAATGGATTAATAAATAACACAATTAACCTCACTAAGATAAACTGCCACTTCAGTTGATTTAAAGCCATTTCAAAAATGTTACATTTGCCAAATTTAAAGTTTAAAAAGCTGGATACAGAAAGGAAAGAAATTTAGCTGACTGTCAGAAAATTGCATTCACGTAATCGATTTTCTAAGGACATGTATCTTGCTATTACATTACTCTCAGTATCACAGAGTGGTTTTCTATTCTTTCTTTTGTTTTCCATTATTTTTTTTTCTAGTTATCTTTATAGTTGTTTCATCTTAAGCCCCTTTAACTCTCAATGAAAGGAGGTTCTTGGGGTAAACTTCTGGAATAAAAACAAGACATAATGTTTGTGTCTTTGCATTATCAACTGTTTGCTCACCTGATGAGATACTCTTTATTCTCCCAAATAGAGCAACACGAGAAAGCCCTTTACGTTGCTTGAACTCTGTTAGTTTCCCTACAAGCTGCAGAAACCATGGCATGTACCCATAAAGTAGATGGACCGTCACAGCTCTGAACTAGAAGGCAAGCCTCTGAGACTCTCCTCTGTGGCTTGTGACCTGGTGTAGTGTTTGCCTATCCCTCTAATCTGGAACTAAGGAGGTCAGCACGGCTCAGAAGAACCCTGCTTTGCACCCTGTGACCCAGCTTTGAACTAAAGTCCGTGGCTACTTACTGAAGATCCACCTCTCACCTAATTCCTGGGCTCTTGACTGAGATATGTCTTTAAGTAACAGCCAGGATGACACTGCCCTTTGTTTGGTAATCCATGTCCACTGGCTGACTGTAAGAGTGAATATTCACAAACCAACTTGGATATGGAATGCTTAGCATTATCAGACAATTACCCGCATCACCTCTTAAGCAGTTCTTCTGATACCAGGATTCCCAACAATTATTTAAACACATTCATGCCTGATAGGCGATGAATCTGCTTCTTCCTGGGAAATCATGGAAAAGCCACATGATTTCTTTCAAACAAACGGAAGCAATCGTTAATCCCTAAAATAATTCCAACAGTGCTTATCAGCTGAGGAACTTGGCTTTAGGATGTCTGTGCCATTTTAGCCATGTTAAGGGACATTACCATTCGTAGAGGAGGAATTGTGTTTTCTTTCAGATTGTTTATTCGTATCTTATCGGTTTCCCATTTCCTCAGTGCAAGTTTTTGACATACCCTTACATGCTGTGGTAGGAGCTTTCTAAGAAGTATTATAAGAGGGGCATATGGAAGTGCTTGACATTGGTCCAGTAAAGAAGTACAGAGGTGCCCACAAGAGTCCCCCTCCCACAGCCTAGGCCAATAATGATGGCCACCCCCCCAATCCCTGAAGAATCTAGAGACAGCTGTGACTCACTGAGCCACAGAGGAACCTAATAATAAGAATAAGAATTCTTATTATTATTAACAGTGACTGTCCACCATGAGCATTTGTGTATTAAAAGAGGTCAAGATAATGTTTGCTTGGTTTTGCAATCTTTGGGCCTCAGATAACCACAGTAGACCCAGGATTTGTAGAAATGTGTAATCTTATCTGACTGGATGTTCAAAGTATGTAAGAGAAAATATAATGCTCAGGAAAGAAGTTGTAAAGCATTTATAGTATAATATTATTTGAAACTCAGAGAGATGAAAACAATTTTTTTTTTCTTTCTTCATTCACTCCAGAAGAAGTAGACTAGACATGGGACAAGATATTTCCTTGGAATTTTATTGTAATGTGGCCACATATCTGGGCCTTTTTCTTAAAACAAATCTTCAGAAACTAAACTGAATTTCTGTTCCTGCTAGGAAAATGCCATTTTCTTTCCTTAGTTATAAAAGTAAAATGGCATAAAAGTCATATTGAACTTGGAGCGCATGTAACTTTCTCTTTTTTGCTTCTGTAGTAAAGTAGAAAGCCATGTGTTCAGAATAAAGGGTGTGACCACTTTTATAGATGGTAGAAAATGATGTTCATGTCGTTCCTCTGTACCTGGCCTGGAGCAAGCCTGTCTCTTGGAATGTGACCTCCATTCCATCAGTGATGATGCCATCTGTACTCTTTCTGGAGCAGGTGGTAAGACAGAAGCTGATGCTCATGGTCTTGGGAAAGCCATATTTTCTCTTAGGAATGGAGCAGCTAGAGTGTGTTTCCACAGAAGTGCCAACTTTCCTTGGAAAAATGTTCCCAAAGAGTGTTTGTATTTGTTTTTCAGAGAAGGAAAGAGATAAGCCCTATATCTCCCACCATAGTACACACTCATGTCACCCCTTCCATTTCTAAACACGTAGGCTCCTTCTGACACACAAGCTCTCTCATACTTACACATACATATACATACTTGCTCACACTCCCTCACTCATGAATGTACACACTTTGCATTTGTTAAATGACAGTGGAATCAGGGAATCACAGAGCAGTGATCACATCACATCATATCACAAGTTGCATCACAATAACAGTGACCTAAGCCTTGAAATGAAACTTCACCTTCTCTTTGAGGGTAGTTTATCCTTTGAAACTGGATTATCTCTAATTATTCTTAATCTCGGGGAAGGGTTAGGAAAAGGCCATCTGTAATTTCCTTTGGACACACATTGCGAAGGCTGACAGACCCAAATCTCTTTAGAAATCTCACGGTCACCTCCAAAGCCATTATCTCCTATTTTGTGGACCCCTGACACCATGACAGATACCTCTTCATTACCTAGGGCAGGCCTTATCCCAGCTGCTGGTCAGGCGAGCATGCCCAAGTCCTTTCAACTTGCCCCTTCAGGATGATTTCTCAAATGTTTATTCCTTTCAGTTCCAGTGCTCTGGCCTCTTTCCATACTCCTAACATCCCCCTGTAGTTTGATGACCTTGTTGGAACATAATGAAAGCCAGCCCTGGATTGGCTGCAGAGTAGAGCATGTTCTCTTTTCCCATGGATGCCATAGATGTGTCTGCACACAAGCATCTGGCCTGCTTCTGTAGGTAATAGAAGAAATGTTGGGGTGTCCAAAGCTTGACACATGTCCAGTATGTGTTCTGGCCATGCCTGAATGTCAAAAATTGTTTTTTAGATATCTTGACAGAAGGAAGGTAAAGCATCCAGAAACAGGGATTAAGGATCAGTATATGTGATTTTGTGACAAGGGCTGTGCCCGATTCTGAGGCATACCAATAATAGCCAACAATTTGTGTCAGACTCAGTGATCTTTTGCTGACTGACAAAATTTCTCTCTTGATAAATGTCTCTTTCTATATATCCTTGTTTTTCTCACAATCTAATTTTGTCCTTGTCTTTAGTTTCCTACCTCCAATGCAGTGGGATGTGTTGATTTGCCCCCACAGCCTCAGTAGTGCTTTGTCTTAAAGCTTTAAGAAGACCACTGCTCTTTCTCAGGATCTGGGCTTTGTAAGTTTTGTGAGTTCTGGGCTTTCATTTAGTTTTCTACATAGTCAGAACATTTGCACATAAAACTTCTAGGAGCATAGAAAGCATAAGGAAAATGAAAGACAATGTGAGAGTGAGTATATTGACATAAATGCTCAAACAAGGGCATAGAAAGGAATTGTTTTCATCTTCTCCACGCCTACCTACATCTCTGAATAATGTAACCTTAAATGGTATGTTCTTATTTAACCTCACCTTCCATGCATAGGATCAAGTAGAAAAAGTAAAATAAACCTTAAGAATCTAGAAGTTTCAACAGGGTTTTCTCTTCAGAATTCCCATGCTACCCTTAGCATGGATAGAACTCGTTATTTTGCCAAGACTGTTCATACTTTATTCTAGCCTTAAGTCTTGTAGACCTAGAACCTATGTACTAAGAGGGTTAATATGATCAGTTGTATATACCTTTTCAAGTGCTTTCTGTCTAGGAGCTGAAGTTTTGTGGTGGATGGGAGAGAACGGTGTTAGGAAGGGAGGGAACTGGAGAGGTGGTGGGAGGGCAAGTGCCATCCCAGCTTCACATGATGAAGGGATCCTCCTCTACCGCGCCTTGCTCAGGTGTTAAACAATCTTTTGTTGTTAAGACCCTGAGATTATTCCAGTTCTTCCTATGAGACCTGACCTGAGAGCGTATTCTGTGTTATATTTGTACTTGACATAGCTGACTGGATTATATGCTCCTGATTACAGTGCAGGAAGGAAATGGAGGAAAAGCAGAGACAGAACACACAGCCAAGCACCCAACACTGAACTCACTTCATTAGCACATAGCTGCCCACCACAGAGCTTCCTTCAGGCCATACAATATATTTAAAACGACTCCTATTGTTTGCTTCATTCTGCATACAACTTAATTTGACATATATTTCCAAATAAGTAAAACCCAACAGGGGTACTTGGAAACCCCTGCTATGTTTACAATACAACATCATTACGCTGGAGGAGGGTTTATCTGTATTAACTTCAAATTGTAAAATAAGGTGTTATGTTAACAAAGATTATGTTACAAAGAAATTATAATTGTTAGAATAATGATGTTTACTGAAGAGCCTGGATCTAGCCTTGTGACATGTGGAATAAATTAATATTATAAGTAAGAATGTCAGTGTTTATATTGATCTATTGCCATGTATTACGGCAAAAGTACGTTAAAATAATGCGAGTGCCAAAACACGGAAACAGAAATACATTCTTATGTGTGCTGTCAACAATCCTGTCTGATTGCTTTATATGAATGTTAGCCTTTACTACCCATTGACACTCTCTGTGATTAATTTCATATTTAAAGAAAAAGCAAAATTTTGTGATTGCTTTTAAATAACAGACAAATCCAGTCATATGTGTAATGACACACTGGCATTACTCTCAGATTGCTTTTTACAATACACTGCAGGATAGCTAAGAAATTTGACATATTATTTAGGCATCCCGTGTTAACTTTTGTATATTTCAAGGAGTAGAATATCTGGGAGACACCTTTTAAAGACCAGTAGTTTCATGACCCATCTTTCAATAATACCACTATTGAGTAGAATTAACCTAAACAAATTTATCCCTGTGCTCTTATGCCAATTCCTGCCTCCTCCCCGCCCCCCAAGAATAACTTGTCATTTTTTCCCTTAGGGCAGGAGGCAGGGTATAACAAACAAGAGGTTGTTCTCTAAGAAGTCATGAACCACTTGACACAGGGGGGTGGGGATGGGGGCACAGGGGCTGTGAGTTTCCATCCTCTGACTCAGCTGTAGTCCCTGATCCATGCATGCGTCCTCCTCAGTGTCAGAGTCTATAACCTAATCCATCAGGCCTGCAGGTAAAAAAGCAGCTTACGGATATACTCCAGCATTCTTTAACCCATGGAGAAGATAAAAAAATTGTTTGGATTCCTTAGATGAGGTTTCCATCATAAAAACCATGTGCCATTTATTGTCATCTCTGCTGCGGACTATGCCAGGAGCTTTTCTTTCTACAGTTCTAGCCTGTGGGTACTGTTACCATCCCGCATTCCAACCGTGGGTACTCCGTGGGTACTCGAGTGCCTTGTCCTAGGTCTGTACCTGGTAAATGTCAGTCTGTGATCTTAGGTACTCAGCTACTTAAAGGATGAAGGACTTCTTTTAGAGTCCTGAATCCACCAGTTAGTAACTGGTGAACTTGAATATATTGTTCAACTCTTCAGTATCTGTTTTCTTATCTGTAAAATGGGCGCAGTGTTATCTGCCCTGGATGGTGATTGTCATCATGAGGATTGAAGAGAACATATGTAGGGAAAGCTCTGGATGGACAGACCAAAAGTGCTAGAAAAATACTCATTCTTCTCTTTTCCCTTATAGCTTTTCCTTCTTCCAAAATTCACTCCCCTGCTTGCTAGGAAATGCTAAGTAGGAGAGTTGTCTTAATCAGTGGTGTTCTGAAGGTGGTGGGCATGGAGGGAATGGTCCATCCACCCTGTATCACTGACCTTGTTTAGAACCACTGGTGCATCGTGATAATAAAAAGCACAGACTTTTAGCCACTTTCATTACAGATTTTAAATTCTCTAGACAGTGGATCTCCTCATTACCAGCATCTGAGATGGACTGGTTTCTCCCACCCCCTCCTCAGTACACTTGATACAATTATATTCATTATTCCTTTTCCAAATAGGAAATTAGGTACTCAGTTATTTACCATACGATTGGAGTATCTATCTGGCATTTCTTCTTAACACCTGAGCCACCCAGGTGCCCTGTACTGGCATTTCTTCTTAACTTATAGGTCTCATGTGTGGCTTGGAAGCCAAATGAGTAGAAACCAACTAAGGTTACCATTTCAGAAAGGCCACCTGCCCCCTAATACTATTTACTCTCCTGTTTGAGTGAAAGTATGAATGAACAGAAAGAAAATGTTTAGGCTACAGGGGAAGCCCTTACCAGCTGGGGTCAAGACAAAAGATGGAGATGCAGGATAAATTTGCTACCAACATCAACACTTAAAGCTTCCACAGACCATAGTTGTTTTTTATTTTGTTTTGTTTTGTTTTTTGCTTGTTTGTTTTTTAAAGATTTTATTTATTAATGAGAGACAGACAGGGAGAGAGGCAGAGGCAGGGGGAGAAGCAAACTCCTCCCTGAGCAGGGAGCCCGATGTGGGACTGGATCCAAGGACCCTGGAAGCATGACCTGAGCTGAAAGCAGACACTTAACCAACTGAACAAGCCAGTCACCCAGACTGCAGGTTTAAGTGCCTTGTTCTCCTAGATGCACACGCATTTATCCAAAAGTGTGGATATTTTATTATATTATTTTGTTTTATTATAATATTTTATCCCATCATATTGATCTGACAGTTCTGTATTTTAATTCCTTTTTTTTTCCTTTTAATAAAAAAGCATTCAGGATATCACATTATAAATTGTTATGTACACCCAAGGCCTGAATTTTAACCACATTCTGTCTTGCAGAGTGAATGTGCATCCAGTCTCACCCTGATACATGGGTGTCAGGGGGTACCTCTTTGTATTTCTTAATCAAAGTTAGAGACAATGGAATCTTTATATTTTTTCAGACCTTTGTAGCCTCATTTGTTCCTCTTCAGATGCCAAAGGCATTCTAGTTTCGAAGACTAGCAATAATATGGACATATTCAGGAAAGTAAAGCTAAAGATTTTAAATCCATGAGTTTATTCCTTGTGTTTTCAAGTTGATCTTTCAAGTTTCCAATCCCATGTCAATTTTATTAAATAATTAGATAATAGAGACCCCGGAAGCAGGGGGCAGTCAAAAATATTTAACTGCTAGACTTATTCCAAATGTCCACTTGACACTTGAAAGTGATAACTTTGGCTCAGTCTAAAGACCAATTTCCAGTGTATCACGGTGGAGCTTGTTGGAGTTGAATACAGATAGATAGCCACTGAAGGACCATTAAAGCTTTCCAGGTTGCTAATTTCGTTTGAGATCTAAATGCCACGGTTGTGTTCTGCTGCCAGTTGTTAGCAGAGGTCCACAGAAACGTTTCCCATCACAGGCTGTAACTATTGAAATGATTATCAGGCTGCAGAAGAAGCTGGACCAAGCCAGCTGGGGGAAAAGTAGCATAACATTAGG
This sequence comes from Mustela putorius furo, assembly GCF_011764305.1. Lineage (NCBI taxonomy): Eukaryota > Metazoa > Chordata > Mammalia > Carnivora > Mustelidae > Mustela > Mustela putorius. The sequence continues at coordinate 28,644,396 of NW_025421341.1, forward strand.
TGGACCCCTAGCGCCACCTACCATCCAAAGTGTACATTACAGCCAGACCTTGGATTTTAAAAATAATTGAACCAAATAACACTGAGTTATGACAGATAAAATATGTTGTTTGCCAAAATAACCATAATACTTATAGAAACCCGGAATAAACATCTTTTATGATACTTGTTTTGGATAATTTTCATGAATTAGTCTTGCAATTTTAGGTTGTCTAACTTTTAAATATACCTTCCTGTACTTCTAGGGGTGGGAGGGAATAATGAACCACAGACAGGGATTTCTGAATGTTATGCACTATTTATGATGAGATACAACTATTTTCCTCAGGACTTATGACGTCTTCTGTGCATTGTAATTTCCTAAATCCAGTCTGAGCCTCAAGGAAAGGAGGTCATTTTTTCCTGTATTGTATTCTGAAAAGAAAACTGGCAAAGGGAGCTTGTCTGGCTGAATGGAGGATTCCTCTTGACTGCTTTTGTTCATCATGGACATATTTGAAACATATTGCATAAGATTCTTTACAGAAAAGAGAAGTCTCCTTAACTAGTGGGTAAAATTACCTCCAACTCAACTTACATGTGGATCAGGAAGAAATGTGTAGGCTATATTAATGTTGGCTCAGAGTTACACTACATTTGACTCAAAAGAACAAATACCCACATTAAGAGTGCCTTATTCAAGAAGACCTAGAAATCTTTACTTTGTACTCTTAGCTCACCTGCCAGACAAACTGTTATTCTTTGTTCCATGCTGCAAATAAACATTATCTTTCTGGTTGAAAGCATCGTCCTCAAATAAAATAGACTTCCAATATGGCATTTGTTGAGGGCTTACTATGTGCCTGACACGGTGTTCAAGATCTTTTATTTTCTAATTTTATTCCCATAGCCTATAGGTGCAGTAGATAATGTTATCCCCACTTCACTGATGGGAAAACTGAGGCTAGAGAGTGTTTTACCTATTGGAGATCTTATACCTAGTAGTGGCTATATGGACATGAGGTGTAAGCCCAGTGTTCTATCTACTCAGTGTTTGTTTTCTTTTCTACCAGAAATAGCTGCCCTTCTGAACTTGCTCTCTTCATAGAACTCACTTTCTTTCATTTCTGTTAATGCCATTCATTGATTTATTTAACCATTCTTTGATTTTTTTCAGGTCTTGCCTTTGAATGCCTCTAGATTAAAAGCTAATTTAGCAGAGGGTCAAATACAATTTAGACTTTAGCTGAGCAAAGTACCACCTAAGAAGAGTAGGATTTCCAAGAGAGAGGCGGGGCTGGGAAGGCAGCTCCTGGAAGGAAGCTAGAAGTCATTCGTTGATTGTGTCCTTCTCCTATGGACGGTGTGGGTGGTGTGCTGTGTGGGCACGAGTGTGTGTGTGTGCATGAGGAGTACATCTTACTCTTTTCACACGCTGAGAAGAAAACGTATCCTCTCACACACGCACGCCTAAACGCGGCTTCTAGAGCACCCAAGGAGATTTAACCAACAGCACACGAAAGACGAACCATGTATTCACCGGAGATTCATCCAACTTCTCGGCTTGCGTGGGGAACCTGGAAACAGACGGGGTGGGGCGGGGCGAGACCAACCATACCGTCACTTCAAAGCCCTTGTTTTCTAAAGTAAATGCTGCATTAGAGCTTCTTATAGTCCCTCGTCATCAGCTGTTTTGACAGGGATGGAGTCTGGAAGGCGGCAAGTCAGGACTTCGTTCCTGGGAAATGAGGCAGTTAGTTGAAGGACCAGAAAGCCTCAGGAGCCCTCATACCCACCCCGTCAGCTTTGCATAGGAAAGGCTGGAGGCTTTTCAGGAGAAGCCCCATGAGCCAGTCACTGATCATTCAGGATACAGCTAGGCAGGAATGGGGTCTGTGTTGTCCCTAGTTGGATAGTCACCTAAATAATGAAACAAGGAAACTTTGGAGAAGTCTTACGTGGGAAGCACTTCACATCCCATGCTTGCTCTCCCCAGGCCTCATGGAATTGCCAGGTATTTTGATTTTTTTTTTTTTTAACATTTAGCATTGTTTGAGCAAAGATGTACAGGGTGCTTAAGGGTGCGTGGTGCATTAGGGGGAAACAAGAGAAGCTGCAGGACAAGATAGCAGGAGCCACTCCAAGAGCTTCATGTGGTGGCCTCTCTTAGACCCAAAGGTGGCTTGCAGAAGGATCGTGCAGTCTTACGACAGGTTCATGCTTTTCCCACCTTCGGTTCACACTCCCCACCTGTCACCATATCCAACCTCCACACCCACAAGGAGTGCCCTGTGTTTGTTGATTCCTCAATGCAGAACTCTGTAAAGTATGCCCATTGCTTACAGGATGGAATAGTAACTGCTTTGCATGGATTTCAAGGCCTGTATCATGGGGTCCTGGTCTTTCTGTTCAGCTTCATTACCCAACAGCCAGTCTGATACATCTCAGGCTCATCCACTACCTTCCATGGTTTTCTCACAAATGCCCCAGGGATGCCTCCAGGATTTGCCTAACACTGAACTTCTTCTTGGAACACCCTCCCTAATCCTGGGCTCCTGGAAACCATGACTTATCAATAGGTCAAGTCTGGAATCAATTGTGTTCTTGCATTTCATGAGGCTGCCACCACCCTCCCAAGCATATCTTCCTTCTTCTTTATCTCTCCTGTACTTTATACTTAGTGGGCCTTATTTTTGTATAAAGGAGACCGTGGTCTGAAGCATGTAATCTTCTGTTCTGTTACCTAGAAAAGTTGTCTGGGGAAAGGTCAGATAAGATAAATTCCTTTACTATCAGAGTGTTTAATTTGCAGACGTGCATTGGAAATTGCAAAGAGGAGACTATGACATCTCATGCTTATATATGTAATAAATACATGTATTAGAATGTATTAGACCCCCTCTTTTTTTTTTCTTTTTTTCCAAAGAGTATCTCTTTTGATTCCAAAGATATAGATTATAATTGTTTACATTAGATCATAGGCTCTTTCAGGGCTGGGATGTATATGTTCAAGTTAGAAATTGCTAGTTGTCTGAGTACATATTGAATGAATAAATTAATTAATGCTCAAGGCAGAAACAGATAAGCATCCGATTGTAAAGCTGTTGTAATCATTTGCAGAAGCATTTGGGCTCTTGACAGGTGGCTCTACTCATAGTCATCAGACATGCCCACCTCCATTAATTTACTATTTTTACCTGTTGGTGGAGGATGAGAGACAAATGTTAGAGAAGAGAATTAAAATTTGGGTGTCATTGAGAAAGATAACGCAATGCTTGCAATACACAGGAAAAGGGAAATACCTACTCAATTCATTCCTAAAAATTGATTTTTTAATAAAAAGAAAAGCAGCTTCATTGACCCAAAGAGGAAGCGTATGTTATGGGGACCACTTTAGAAAGATAAACATTAATGATACAAGTATATATTTTGGACATACCATATAGTGGGACTGGGGGAAATTAAGACCTTTATGGTCTCTAATAGAAGTGATTAGGAAGCCCTCTCCCAACAAAGAGTTCAATATGAAATTTTAGCTCTTAAAATAACACAAAACTTGTTTTACATTTATACTTCTGACACCTGCTACAATGTATGTTCATCAGTTGTGTTCTGCTATGTGGAATATTTCCCCCCACACCACCAAGCAATTCTCCAATGCCGGCAGGGGGTTCTACAACTTAACTCAACTTGGACATTTTAACTTTAACTTATCTGCAGGTGGCACTGGATCCCACTGGTGGAGGGCTCCATTCTCCAAGATTGCCCCACCTCAGGAGCCATAATGGAAACTCCATTTTATCACTCAGCTATAAATCAGAGGTTCCTATGAACCCCTGCTTGGGTTCAGGGACTTGATTGGAGTGGCCCACAGAACTCAGAGAAACCTTTTACCTACTACATCACTGGTTTCTTATAAAAGAATATGCATCGGGATGGCTAGATGGTGGAGATACCTAGGGCAAGGTCTGGGGAAGGAGCACATTGCTTCCAATGCTTTCAGAGAACCCCCTTCTCTATGAATCTTCACATGGTCACCCAGCTGTGGAAGAAAGCTTTCCTAACTTCCTCCTTTTGGGTTTTCATGGAAGCTTCATTAAGTAGGTCCAATTGATTAAGTCATTGGCTATTGATGATTGAACTCATTCTCCAGGGCCTCTCTCCTCCCAAAAGGTGGGTGGAACTAAAAGTTCCCACCCTCTAATCACGTGGTTGGCTCCACCAGCAACCAGCCTCCATCCTCCTGGCTTTCCAAAAGTCATCTTATTAACATAACGAAAGACACCTTTCCAATTCTGCAGGCAGGTAATTCATTCCAAGGGTTCTAAGGGCAGTGTGTCCGGAATGGAGATGAAGACCAACTATAAATTCCTTATTATAAATCACACTATTACAGTCTATATATATTCTACTTTATTTAAATTTTCTTTTTACAAAATTTTGCATTTTGTTGAGGTTATTGAGGCTGAACTTTCTGCTGTGCATTCTCTCTTTTTTCTGTTGTTTTGCCTCAGATTTGCTGGACAGGTGCCCTAAACACATGAGAGCTCTTCTCCTGGATGATTGAGCACTTGGTACATGCCCACAGAATTTCTAAAGCTACACCTGGAGCCAAATTTAAATACAAAGGCAAAGAATTTAAAAAGCTTTTTTAAAAAACTTTGTGATAACTGTCAGTGACAAAGAGCTATTTGCTACTTTAATATGTTGACTTAAAAGAAAGTCTACCTTCCTGCTATACTGTTTGTCTTCTCAGAGTGAGTCAAGAGAGGGAGACTCTTAACTGTGTAACAAGTTGTGTGCAAACACTTGCTAAAGCTGCCAGGAGGGGCAGCATTTTGACTTTCCTTATTTCCTTTAAAAGTCCGGAGGGATTTTACAGGTCCCCCCAAGGAGTGGTACAGTTTCATATTCATCATGGAGATGGAGAGAAATGACCCACAAGGGTGAGGCCAAGGAAGGGAGGGTCTGGAATAGAGAAGGTCGTGCTTTTTCTTCCTTCCTCTTCCTGTCCATCATCTTTCTTTCCTTTCCCTCTTAGCTGCTCCCAGGGGCAGATTAGTAACTGGACCCTAGGGGAAAAGATTCACTGGAGAATATTGCTGGCTGCAAATTTCCTGATAGTGACTTGATAACCTTACTTGCCACAGCTCTGCCAACAGTCATTTGGGGTCCAGGCAAAAAGATTGTGGATATAATTAATTTGGGGCTATTTTTACCATCCCTTCCTCCTTCTAAAGCCTCCATACTCTAAAATCACCTATCTGCCACAAAATTTTCCAGCCTGTACCTCACAACCACTGTTTAGCTTTTACCATATCTTGTACACCAACTAAATGCTAATAACTGACCTATGTAACTGTCATTACTAGTAACTACCAAGTTTAACTGTCATTGACCCTTTGCTGTAATTAGCATTAGCACTTCAGAGTTTGCAAGTTGCTTTCATACATTCACACAGCAAATGCTCATTGCCCATCTGATAAGCACCAGATGTTCTGATGGATGCTTAGCGGCTGATAAAACTTTTTTGTGTTCAAAGGAACTTGAGCCTAGTAAATGATACACACACACACACACACACACACACACACTTTTAAGCATGGCACTTTATGTCTAAATATTTAAACATGTATCTCCTAAGATTAAGGGCATATGGGCATATTTCTAAACAATCACATTCAGTGAAGCAGTCAAGTAAACTATAATGATTTAATCCTATGGTTTCATAGAAAGCCTATATTCAAGTCTCTACAAGTGCCCCAATACTACGCCCTTCCCCAATCCAGGATCCAATCTAAGATCATAAATTACATTTAGTTCTCAGTCTTTTTACCAGTCTTTTTCCATTATGAATATTTATCAGCCTCAGTGATTTTTCAAGATGCTGAAATTTTTTGTCTAGAAGTTGTTGGGGGTATTGGGTTTTTGTTTATTTTGTTTTGTTTTTCCAAATGACCCTTAGTTTTGATCTGATTGTTCCTTTGGGACTAGATTCAAGCTAAACATTTTGAGCCAGAAGACTGCTTGCAAAGACCTTCTCAGAGAAGCACATGGCACACAATGTCAGTTTGTTTCAGGACTGGGAGCACAGTGTTGATCTATATACTAAATACTTTAGGTACCAGGAGGGAGGGACCAAGCAGGCTGTCTTGTAGTCTGTCCACCACAGGATCAAGTCCACTCATTAAATATATTATGCATCTTATGTCATATATTTTTTAAAAAATCCATTTTTGTATGATCAATTCCTAAATAGACTTGACTTTACATTTTCTTTTGTGACCATCACAACCATCCTGAAAATTGTCATCATTACTCTATATCTGATGAGAAAACTGAAAAACAAAAGGTGAGGTTAAGTCTCAAGTTCACATCTAGCAATGGCAAATCTGGAATTTGAGCCCTGTCCACTCACCTCTTTCCTGTGTAAATCAGTGGCAAATGCCCACCACAGATGTACTGTACCGCTCATCACCACTAGAGGGGGGAAGAGGACCTTCAGAGTTAATATACAGCTCTTGGACTAGAAATCTTTTGATAGTACTGAGTTCCACGCTGGGCAATGCTTAAAGATGAATGAATTAAAAAAAAAAAAAAGACATTGTGTCCACACTGGTACTCCACGTTTTCTGTTTGCTAATTTTAGACTAAAATAGATGGAATATATCTTAACTACAAACGTTGTAGAATAAGATTAAAGACAAGTATAAATACCAACACACTATGAAATGAATATATGGCCTATATTTGATTTACACTCAGGTTTTGGGCAAGAACAGTGGGTTGTTCTTCTACAATATGTATAATCTACCTGTAAGCATAATAAATAGTACATGCACTACACTTATGGAATAGGTGTCAATTACTACTTTCCATGAATCTGTATTTTTCCTTTTTAGAGAAAAGATAAAAAGCCATTATGGAATGTGAATTTGGCATTTATTATATTGTTTCAAAATTAAAGGACCCCAGTTAAATGTCTGCATCTTACCATCTTTACCTACCACAAACAAAATATTCTTTAAAATCTTACTGCTGTGGAAAAATACAAGACAAAGCTAGTCTCCACACTGACTGGATTATTAAAACAGACCTTATCTAGAGATATAAGGAGAAACCTACATTCCTTATTCCCAAAGTAACAACAATAACAAAATAGTAATCAGTGGGAAAAACTAAAAAGAAAGAAAATAGAAAAAAGCTAGCATAGTCCCCATGTCAATCCTATAAAAACAGGTATCCAGAATGTACCGGGCAGGCTTTGAAAAATCATGGGGAAGTGCTGGGTTCAATAACGTTTTTAAAACTCATTAATATTTAAATCAATATTCAAATGAGGGAAATGTAAAGTAGCCTTCAGTTCAGGTATAATTATGCTAGATATTAAAGAGAAAAAAAGAAAAAGATTGAAAGAAAGCAACATGAAAAAATGTGGTTCTGTCACATCATCAGATGATATGCTAAGTATGAAATGGTTAACTGTTAGGTACTGTTATTCCAAAATCTCTCCTTTAAAACCAGTTTGAGCACCTCCTCTGAAGAGCCAGGTTGGTGAAAGTATGCAGAGTCTGGGCACAGGGATTCCCCATGTATAAGGGAAAACTGAAACCCTTTTGAGATGAGGAGCTTTGCTTGGCATTTTCCGGTCCCTTAACACACACCCTCTGCCCTGAACAGTGGACCTGGTATTTGCAGGTCCTACCTTGGAAGGATGTGTAGATAAACCACGATGAGTTCCTATTGCTATGATTCCCTCTCCATGGCCTTAACGTACGATATACACAGCCGCCAAAGAATAAAGGCTAGAAACCATCTGTTTCTCATCTCAACCCAAGAGGCAGGTTTAACTAGAGGAAATGGGCGGATGCTGCTGTATAAAGTATTTTTATGAGGCCTGAGAGTAAAATCCTGGAATGTTTTACCGGGAGAGGTCATGAAATCTTCCCTTTGGAGACCTTTAAAACCATAGCAGGTTCCCAAATCAGCCAGACGATACTAGTGTGGCTCTGCCTGATGGCAGAGGAAAAGATTTGTAGATGGGTCTTCAGGCCTTTATAAATATAATTTTATAGGAAAAAGAATTGTAAAGACCCTTATAAAATAATGGTCTTATTTTTCATTTGTATACCCCTCTATTGCCACAAAGGGGTGCTATTAACTCAGTTTATCTCTTCCTCAGAAAATGATTTCATTATTTTCTCTAAAATTCGCACTGTAGGCTTTGACAATCATTTTGCGAGCATCAAATAATTCCCATTATTTATATGTTTTGGAATGACAGAGATCTGGATTAAAGTCAATTTTCCTAAAATTTATTTGGACTGCTTGTAACATTTTCTTTAGAAAAATAAACACCGTCCTTGGATTATTGCTAAGAATCAATGGCAGACTACATTTTTTCCAGGCAGTGATAGGAGACACAGACACTTGTGAATCAAATTGCCATCCATGCTCTGGTCATGCAACCTTTTTGGTAATAGAATTGGTGCACTGCTTTCCTGATTTTCCTCATCTTGCTATTTGAGATCAGGAAGCTCTCTATGTTTGCAGTTAGTCAGTTCAGACACAGGGGTAGTCAGAAAGCTCAGTTTTTCTTTGAGAAATGAACCTTGGCAAACAAGAACAGTTGGGGACACCAAGCAGCATTATTTTCCATCCATTCTTCCTTGGCAGGGAGGCTGAAATGCCAAAGACATCTTCAGCCAATTCTGTACTTCCTAAGGATAGTCCTCTGTTTCCTCTTAATCTTGGGCGTTAATGACAAAGCAGGTGCTCTGTTGCTGAACTGAACTGAGACTCAGATTCACTGTGTGGTGAGCAAAGGACCCATTTAAGGCTGAGGAAGTCAGGTGAAGCCACAAAGCTTGGGTTCTTAATTTTCCTGAATTGGGTCCTATCTTTGTGCTCTGAATGCCACTGGGTAAAGAGATGCAAAGACAAATGAAAACCTTCCGTTTCTCCTAGCAAGACTTTGATAAGGACACCGATGCCTTTGAGAGACTGTAACTTGCAGAGAATTTGAGGCTTTGAATATATATTAGGTTGTATGGATTTGGAGGTTTAAAAAGCATCCTGATGTGACCGGTTAAGAAGGGTTATATTTTCTGGTGTCTGCAAATGAAATGGGTTGGGAACTTAATGTAAAAGCAGTCCGAGAGATTGTTAATTAATCCTTTATCTAGAATCTCTGGTGGGCAGTGGGGAAGGTTAGTATGCTTGGAATACTTGACAGGAAGTATTGGTGTTCACATCTGCCCCTTGGGGTTATTACTGGTGAGTGCACAAAGGGCAGCAGTGAGTTATGGTGTGATAAGAATTCTTGGAGAAACTATAAATGTGCAGAGTGAATCAACTCAGAGTGTGGGATGGAAACCTACCCTCAGTCCAGAATCTTTGTCCTATGACTATAAATGCTGACTTGTCATTGCTTTCCTGATTTTCCTCATCTTGCTATTTGAGATCAGGAAGCTCTCTATGTTTGCAGTTAGTCAGTTGAGAAGGGGAGCATGTTACATCTCATATCCTGAGTCTGATCTCTTTGCAGATTCTCCTGGGAGTGATATGTGGAGAGAGAACCCGAGATTCTCTTTGGTCCCATTGGGGGTGTCCTGAAGATTTGTTGATGTTTCTCAAGGGCACAGGGGTCATCAGGATTCAGAGAACTGGAAAGGGTTATAAGCTGGAAGTTATATTTGTAATAAAATGCTGATTTTAGAAGAGACCTTGTTTAACAAAGTGAGGGGCACAACTCCATTCTTCCACAACAAGAGAAATGACGTGGAACTATTTTCTATCACGAGACGAATGATTATCCATGACTACTTTCTCCTATCACTTGGCAAGATATGTTTTTTTCACAACACACATAGGTTACATTAACGATTTTCATTAGTCGTTGTTTACTAAGGGTGAAAGAGTTCCCATTGCTCTTCACAAAACTTGGAAAAAATTAATGGCTTCCATATTCAAAGGTCAAGTTCTTTTAGACCTTTTTCTAAAATTTCATGGGAAGAAGGCAACCTTTTATTTAATTTGTAGAATTTTGTTAAATGAGTGCAAATGCAAATAAAGAACATTTGTTTCTTTCCAGAATACTATATATTTTTGAATTGCATGATAGGTATGAAATATAAGCATGGGAGACCCAGAGGAGTCCCTCCCAGAATATACTTATTTATGAAATGCATTGCTCATGAACATGGTATGATTGGATATAAATGTGCAGATGTGCAGACTCTCTGGGTTTAATCCTAGCTCAATTATCCCCTTGCTGAATTCCATGGACAAATTATTTAACCTCTCTGACTCAGATGCCTTATCTGAAAAATGGTAGTAATTAAGATGAGCTGTAATTATAGTTCTAAAGAGTATAGGATAATGGCAATTTATGATAAAATAGATTTGACAACATCACTGGTTTTGTTATCATTGCTCGATCCTCAAAGGACAATGAATAAATTATTTTATTTCTGTCCCAGCTAAGAGAAAGATATTAAATATATTGTATGAGAAACTTGGCAAGTTGTATTCAGGGAAAACTGTAGGCTGCAAGTATGGACACCATTGCAATTGTTTTTGGAGGCATGTTCTCATTTTAGAGGAATGTCTTAAAAAAGCAAGTACTTATTTTAGAAAAAAAAAAGTAGAAAAGAAAATATTAGCAATACTGTATAATTTGAAATCATGACCATAGAAATAAAATCTAACGAATGAGGAGCTGTGCATTAAATGTTGTATATATGATATAGTGAGTGCCTGGGTATTTTTATTTTTTTAATTTTCTTTACAATGTCCATTAAGGCATATGATAATTATATCAAGTTAAGTAATTCCATTGACTATCTAATGTAATTTAAAACAATATTTATATATTGCAAACACGTTGATAATACATTTTTGCTTTCAGACTGGGGTTTCTAATGGTTTAAAATTTTTTTTTTAGAGTTTATTTATTTATTTGACAGAGAAAGAGAGACAGCCAGAAAGGGAATACAAGCAGGGGGAGTAGCAGAGGGAGAGGGAGAAGCAGTTTTCCCACAGAGCAGGGAGACTGATGTGGGGCTTGATTCCAGGACCCTGGGGTCATGACCTGAGCTGAAGGCAGATGCTTAAAGGGTGAGCCACTCAGGCTCCCCTAATTTTTTTTTTCTAATCAATTTTATTATTGAACTTTTCTTCTAATTCTCAAGAATGCTTTGGTGTGGAATTACTCAGCCTTGGCTCAAAACTTTCTGTCTTTCACCACCCAACTCTGCAATCTCCATTTCTACACCTGTAACACGGAGAGATACTCAACACTATTTTAGTGACTATAAATGGAGACATGAGATGAGGTGCTCTACAGAGCAGCTAGCATTGTATTTGATGTATTGCAATGTCCAGTTTACTTCTTAGCTTTTCCCTTGTCTTATAAGTCATGGGTGAGCCTTTGGCTTCAACAGTATAGCCGCTCATGAGCTCCAGTGCTCCAGTCCAAAGGTTATTGGAGGCCTCTAAGATTTGTTATGAAGTTTGACAAAATAAGTCTCTCCCCCATTAACCAAAGATTTCTTTGTCAGAGATTAAAAGGTTGCTCAGAGGGCTATCTGGGTGACTCAGTGGGTTAAGCCTCTGCCTTCAGCTCAGGTCATGATCTCAGGGTCCTGGGATGGAGCCACATATTGGGTTCTCTGCTCAGCAGGGAGCCTGCTCCCCACCCCCCCACCCCCCCTCGCTCTCTCTGCCTGCCTCTCTGCCTGCTTGTAATCTCTGTCAAATAAATAAATAAAATCTTGAAAAAAAAAGTTTGCTCAGATTTAAAAGTATGGGGAAAAAAGGCCCTGCCTTAGAAGATAGTACTAATAGAGTATAAGTGTGTGGGTTGATTCTGGGGTTTTCTTACACTGTCAAGGGGTTGCTAGTCATTCATAGACCTGGTCTTACCACCAATGTCAAATGCGGCACTGCTCCCTGAATTATTCTGCTGACAGTAGTTTATATTTTTCTAGAGCTGTGGGACTCAATTTTCTCAATTTTTTTTTTAAATTCAAGGAAATTTTATGAACATAAATCTTTAAATGACAGAGCTTTAGATGTACTTATATAATTTTATTATAAGAATAGGCTATATTTCATTGACCGAACATAACCAGATTATCATAAACACTAGCATTCTTACTTTTAAAAATAAAAAGCTGAGGCAGTTTATAACTTCCCCCAAATTCCTTCCAGTGCATTTTATTCCCTGAAAACTGAAAATGGACTGTTGGCTCTTAAAAGGTTAGGGTTTATTTTGTAATTCTGATCCTACACATTCATTAAAAGAAAAGTATGTAAAAAGGTCACATCATCTTTATATTGCATGTCATTTCCATAATTAGATACGTCTCCCTCCACAGAAATTTAAAAAAAAATAAGATATAAATTATTGGAGAATATAATTCTGAGTCTTTGGACCCTAGATCTGGCTACAGCTATATGAAAGAATTAGATAAAATACAAGTTGTCCAATACAAATACACTTCTATACACTTTGTGTGCTTTTTTACATTTGTGATTGTGGATTAGGGGAGTAGCTGAGCTCCAAAGCAGAGATAGCCCAAAATGTTAGTATTTTTACCTAAAAAAAAAAAAAAAAGTTTCTCCATCAAACAAATCCATATGGATGTTCCTGGCTGATGGCTCTTCTTAATTTTTGGACAAGGCTGGGCTTTCCCCTCAAATGCGGCTGTGTCATTTCTAAGAACATCTATAACTTTTGCTGAATCTGCTGCCTCAGGAAGAGGGAAGGGAGAAGTTGAGATCATGTTTGAAAGTTCTGTATCTGTCTGGAGAGAGAGACACACACACAGAATTCAGTCCCAAGGTCCTTTGTAACTACAGGAGTAGAGATAGGTCTCCAATAATTATTATAGATATAAGATATAAGTGCATCAATCATGATAATAGCCATGGTGCAAATGCAGGTTGATCCCTGAAGAGTCTAAAGTCTTAGGAATTACTAAGGGGTAGAAGCTGTGGGGCACTCATGATTCCGGAGATAGATTTGGCTATTCTGTTGCCTGGTAGTGTATCTTTGGACAGCTGTATAATGCTTCAGGTACTTAATATGTGAAATAATAAGGGAAAGAAAGTAAACATTTATTGGTCACATTCTATTTTCCAAGAATGGTGAAATATATGTGATATAAAATCTTTATAATTGCACTATAGTCACAGAACTACTCTAAGAACAGAACCACGTGGTATAAGCCTTAAAAGTGGGGGGATGTGGAGTTAGTTCACCTGAATTCAGACTCTACTTCCATGCATTTATTCGCTCAGTGACTTTAAACCTGTTTCTTACCCACAGAGCCTCAGTTATTCATCTATAAAATGGGCATCTGTCAGCTACCTTACAATAGGGCTGATCCAATGAGTAAATCAGAGCATATATAAAGCATTTGGTGCATTAGCTGTGCTTAATGTTTATTAGTGGTTGTTAATATCATTTTTAACAACTCACCTGCTATTAGCACTGGAGAGAAACATTCTCTATTTCTCATTGTTCTTTGAACACTTATTGAAGTAGGCATACCATCCATTCATGGCAGGTGTGGCCTCTGAGTCTGAGCACTCCCTTTTCTGAACCAACTTAGAAAACCATTCAAACAATTTATGTTGACATCAATTTTTAAAAGTTCATCAAATTTTGGTCTTGAGTAAGGCATTCCAAGAAAAATAAAATTACTAAAAGATAGAGGCTCTTTAATATTAGCTATTGTGGTCCTGCCTACACCTGTGAGAAATTCTAAGGTGTTTCATGAGTAACATATGGTTATTCTGCTAGAAGGTAACCGATGCGTTTAGAATTATCTTTATGTCAGCTTGTGTGGAGAACCATAGGTAGAGCAGTTGAAATAGGAAAGAAGAAATGAAAGTAGTAGTAGGGTTTTTAGGCCACCTCAATTCCATTTTAATTTCTTACAAAGCATGTATATCCTTCCACTTCCCCCTTGTCTTTCTGATTTTTATTTTTCCCCTACTCATATTTTATTTCCGAGTGGTTTATGCATCTGACCTGGGGGGTAGGAAAAAAGCTTGTCATTTTAGCTGTTATGAAATATGGATTTCTGAAGCTGTGTTTGCTGCTTCTTCAGGTTCTTCGATCAGAATGTTGAAAAGGATTCCTCTGATTTTCAAAAGTAATAGGCATGTCCTGTCTTCAGATGTCTAACCATCTTGGTTGAGAGAAATCATCTTTGATTTGACTTGGGAATGATGTGGGAGCCCAGAGTTCTTAGGAATGAATTATAAGCCATGAGATCATGAAAACAGATGTGACCATAAGGTCCACATGTTTCAATAGCATCCTAACTTCTGTAGACACAATGCTCTGGCAATAGGAACCCCTCGATGCTTCTAGGCAGATAAATGGCGTGACAAAAGCAATTGCCTAGGGACAACGACTTGCAGTAGTGGTCATCACCCCCTTTTGTGCTCCTCCTGTGCTGTTCCCAGCATTTGTCCTCTGTTGATTCTGTTTCCTTTGAAGCATCCAGCGGAAGGGCATCGTGATGAGAGATGCTATGGTTACTTGTCAGCCAGGGAAGCAGAATACGGCAGAGGGCCAGGGACAGTCCTGGAATAATTTCCAGCAAGGAAGTCACTGCTTAGCTCTGATTCCAATTTTGAACACAAGCTGTCCTTATGTGTAGAAGAGAATGATACTATGGTCCATCCCACGCAAGATTCTCTGAAAAGTCGGTGCTGGGTGGGGGATGGCAGAGTCATTTTCAGGTAATACCTCCAGTCACTCTCAGGGAGAAAGACTATATGTTTCTCACAACGCTGGGCATTTTGTAAATATTGACTTAGAAAAGACGTTTTAAAACTAGCCAGCAATTCTCAATGGTGAAAACTGTAATTATCATTTAATAAACAATTCCTTCCAGTTTTCAAACTTTAGCTGACTGCATCAGATTGCCCTCATGAGAAGTGCATTACTACCAAAGAAGAGTCTTTCATTCTGGAAATTAGATTTCAAGACATTCAATCTGAGACTTGAATGGAAACCCTTGTTTGTTTCACTGCTCAGCGCATCTTACACAGGGCAGTCTGCTCTTAGACAACAGTCAGCTGAGCCCTTTGTTGCCTTGTGGCTGCCCTGAAGGATGTCTTCTTGGGCAGTGAGTATAAACCTCAGGAAGCAGGAGAAAAGCAGGAAGCCAGATGGAAGAAATAAACACAGCAGGAAAAGGGCCTATCTCTTGAGTTCCTGGCTTGGTAGATCATAGGCTATGAGTAAACTCTTTGCACTTAAGCTGATGTGGGGTTTCTCTGTACAAGATGTTGGGTTTTTCCTGCCTTTCCATACGGATCCCATGAAAATTTGAATGAATTTGGCTAAATGGAAATGGCCAACCTCTTCTGTGGAAACGCAATAAGGGTGATTTTGTTGACTTGAGGAGCTAATGTTAGCCATGAGTTAGCATAAAAGGCCTCAAGCTTTAAGTCAGTGTGGCTTGGACCTGGAATCACAAAACAAAAGATTTATTTAAATGGTGCAGTTAGGAAGACACAGCCTGCAGCTGCCCAGGAGGTGTTGAAACTAAGTGCTGGCTCCCTTTGATAGAACCAGCAGTACAGAGAGTATTTTTCTACAATTAAAATTTTCATTACCAGTAAAATGAAAAATGGCGACTGGCTCTTGGCTTCAGTGTTGAATAATGGAGGGGACCAGGAGGAACTGAAAGAGACAAGCCTACAGAAAGACAGCAGAGAAAACTCACCTTCAACCATTTTGCCATGTTTCTCTGATTTCTCAGAAAAAAACAGTGCTCTTACTCTCCCCACTCTCCCCTACTCTGTGTTTCTCTCTCTCTCTCTCTCTTTTAACATGAAATCTATTGTTTCCTTTTTCTGTAGGGTTCAAAAAATGTAAAATATTATGCAATTTATATAAAATACAGCTGTGAGCCTGAAGCTGCCCTGCCTTTCAGTGTGGGCCCTCTGGTTCTTTCTAACCTGAGGAGGAGACTGGCCCACGGCTAGCAAACAGCAAAGCTAGGTTCAAAATTATTTGTGACCGCAAGCGTGTTTTTCCTTTCTAAGAAAGTTAAGCTCATCTTGAGCAATGCGTTCTGGTGGAGAGAAATATACATTTTGTGTTCATACCCAGCTCCATTCAAAGTTGTAAGAATTAAAAATGGTTGTTAGCTATTTCCATGATTATTATTAGGGTCTTTCCTTGAGGATTAGCATATTTGGCTTGCCTATGAACCTGCCTCCCTTTTGCTAGATAAAACAAATATTTACTGAGATGTGATTCTCCCTAATTTATCTGTGGTCAAGTTCATACACACTATTAAAAGACAATATTTTGTAATGAAATTAAATTAATGCTAATGTAAGCGATTAAGAGAATATACTTAGAGAAAAACATCAATACACTTCTTGTAATTGAATTTTATCTTGTAATACTGTTTTCTCCTTAAGGGAATGTTTCTTTAAGGCATTCTACTTATAAACTTCTTGCTCATTTAAAAACATAAATTAATTCTGAAACCTGCTTGGAGGGTTTTTTTTTCCTTTATTACAAACAATTAGCTTAATCAATTAACAGTTGAAATTTTATCTGTAGTCATTATTAGGTTTAATTGCTGAGAAATATGTTGTGTCTTTTTAATTGGAGAAAATGTATCACAATTTTTCTATGGCCTTTTTTCTTTCCAAGAGCAAAGAGTTTTGTAGGTATAAAATAGTAAAAAGCCAAATCAAGAATAATATATATTTTTAGCTAATATTTTACATATTTTATATTATTTTAAATATATAATATTTACATATTATGATTTACATTAATTGTATATTATCTAACATTATAACCCTGTTACTAATTATTATTATATTATATTGTATTGCATTATATGTTTTTTAAGAATATACATAGTCCTCCCTATGGACATAGATGTAATATTTTTTATATGTAACCTAAATCAACTTTTCTCTGAAAAACCTCATCTTGGATTTTGATATATGAATGTCATATATCACATCATGTATCATTTATGTTTAGATTAGGTGTTCTTCAGTACTTTCTACACATTTTAAAACAGCAACACTTTAATTTCAGACATTTGAGAATTAAACAACAAATCAATTCTTTCTCATATAATATTATCATTATTTTTCAGTCATTGAGTTTTTCTGTATCCTTGCACAGGAGAATCCAGTATTACATATATAGATATGCTGTGTATACATGTGTAAAGATGCAGACACCATGTCACTCACATCTAGATGGATGGTGTGTTTTTTGGATAGATAAGTTTCCACTGTATGTTTGACAAGTCTTTCACCAGAACACATGTGCTAAATTACATACAATTGCAAATTTGCATTTTGTATTTCTTCATAAGAGATACAAAGTTAACACCCAATTTTGACAAGTCACTTGTATTTAGTTGTGACCCATTTACAGTGTTTAAAACCTTCACTTTTCTTGATAGTGAATTTTTATTCTCTAAACTTCTGCTACAGCAAGGGATTTGTGAAATGATGGTTTCATGCAATTAGCATCTTCTTTCTTGGTAGTATGAAAAACATCCCTGGCCTTTTTCCTTTATGCAGACTTTTACTTGAGCTTTTTCTCCTACTGCAACTCATTGAATCAGCTAACATTTGTCCAGCTCAGTCAGGAGACACCATATCTCACCATGTTTGTGAATATACTTGGAGAAGCATAAGTATGTGTGAAGGATGACTACATTGCTTGCCGCTATGGAAGTGAGGAAAATGATGTTTATTGAAATGAATTTCAGTTGTGGTTGATGAGGTAACAAGAAAAATATCTTCAGACAGAAGGACTTCAGTGATGTAGTATCCAGAGCACAGAATATATGCTTGGTACACAATTATATGGAAGTACTACCAGTGAGTGAGTGAGTTCTACCGTTTGGAAGTGAGATGAGATAGAGCTATTTTTCTTCAGCAAGAGAGAAATCGTCATTCTTCTTGTTATTGAAATTGCTTATTCAGCACTAGGACACATCTCCTGTCAGGACGCCCCATCCATTAAACATATTAGTAATTGTGTCTTTAAGATAGGAAGTTAAAAGCGAGGTAAAGTGAAGAGCAGAGAAAAAAATACCTTTGCAGTCAAGCCCCGAGATGTTCAAGACAATCAAGTGAAAATATTACAAACCTTTCTGAGTGTATTCTTGTGAGTTAGAGGCAAGGAACCTGCCCCATAAATAGAGGGTCTGACCCAGGGAGGGAGATTGTAGTGCTCTGCTCTATTGTTAATTTCCTTTCACACCCAGTGTGGAATCTGTCTCCATCAGCTGCTAAGTAGTCTTTAACCTCTTCTGAACTTGATTTTCTCATCCAGAAAATGGTGATCACAGGGTTATTGTATGGCCAGAGTGAAATGAAGCAGGTGAGTGTTCACATGACGGGAACTGGTTATTGTGCTCACGATTTTAGTAACGATGATGGGAAGGTGCTGGTGATGACAGTAATGGCAGATGTAACAAATAATGAAGTCACAGTTTCAACTCTCCACTAAAATTTTGATAGTTTATAAATCCTCTAATCTTTTCATCTTTCAGCAACAAGCTTTACCACCTTTATGTAACCCAGTGCACTTTCCAATGTCATTAACTATATGAAGTGAAAGTACCGTAATAACTGTGTGTGTGTGTGTGTCTATGTCTGTGCATGTGCATGGTGTCCAGTTTGGGCCACATTAATCATAATTAGCTGTAAGATAATATAGTGTAATGATAAAGGCATAAGCTTTAACATTTGGTGTATTTAAGTTTTGAATTCCAATTCCAGTTCTGCCTTCTATTGGGAATATGATGTCGTAGATACTAGTTAACCTCTCCAAGCCTCAATTTATCATTTAAAAAATAGCAATAGAACACGCTTATAGAATTATTTAGCTTTAACGGAATTAATATATGCTAAGTGCTCACAGAGTGCCTGGAACATGATTTATACACAATCAGTCACAGTTGTTACTTATCACATTACTGGTGTTATGATTGTTCCTTAGACTGTGACAGTCCTTCACTGCAAAGTCACTCGATCAAAGGTGAATATAACTTCCTCACTTATTTTAGAACCTTTTAAAAATCATTCAAGAATGTTTTGGTATTCCTTGAGATCAATCAATAATCTCAATATGAGATTTTATTAGCTGTAGACCATCATTTTCTCTTCAGTGATATTACTGACACTTAAATTTCTTCAGGAAAACCTTTAGAATTATATTTTTTGGACAACATGATAACCAGGAGATCTCTGAAAATTTTTGATAATTTAATCATAGATGTGAGATATATACATATATACACATATATATACAAATACATATATACACTAATTATGGTATATACTTTTATATACACATGCTTACATATGCTCATGAATATATATGAAATGTGTAAGTATATATTATGTGTGTATGTGTATTTGCTTATGATAGACTTCTAAACAGTCTTCAAAACAGATTTTTATTTTCTTTTAATGAAATATATAATGATTCTTTTAAACATAATTGTTAAATATTTTCCTAAGTGAAACACTAAGGATGACTGTTACAATAAATTGCAAACTGGAAGACAACATTTGTCCAAAATATGCATCATTTGAAGCTGGAAAATGAAACAGCATTTTTTTTATGCAAACGATGGAAGAGAGGTGTATCTGAGTACATATATAGATTAATGCTTCAAGAAGATAATGGTTACGCCAGGGCAATTTCAAGATGGGAAGCAAAATTTTTCACTTAGACATCATTTTCGTTAAAGGAGAACTGATACACATGATTCAAATGATTCCACACCAGCTAACCCCTCATAAAATGAGATTATAGTACAGAATTACTTCTAGAATTTGAAATGTGACTCAACCATGATGATTAACAAACAGTGCTTGAAAGCTGTTGAAATATGTGAAATAAATAAAAGTAGATTCTTACCTCGTGGAGAATTAAGAAGTAAAATCTGTCCTTTCAGTGTTTTACCTTCTGTCTCATTTTTCATATTAAATATATTTTCCCTTCCTAAGCAACATATTTTCAGTGATGAGGAAAAGTACAAACAAATAAAGTTAAAGATGATTTAAACAGTTTGCAAGCCATAAACATTGAAAAATATAAATATGTTTATCAATTATTAAAAAGGCAGGGACTTTAAAGAATAGAAAATGGAGGCATTTAAAAAAAATTGATTTGACTATGTGAAAATTAGGAACATCTGTCTGGAATAACATAAATGTCTATAAAGTGCCAAACATTGGAAATTATTGTGATAAATAAAATATAAATACCCCCAATTTATTTAAAAAGTATAAGTCAGTAGGTAAAACTACCACCTCATTAGGGGAAACAAAAAAGAATAAACTCATACTAAATCAACTGTTCTGTTATTAAACATTTTAGAAACACTCAAGCCTATTCAACTCACTATTAATACAAGTAAATATAGAAATCAGAGGGTTTTTCTAGACATATCATTTATAGGTTTTTTTTTTAAGATTTTATTTATTTATTAGACAGAGATCACAAGTAGGCAGAGAGGCAGGCACATCGAGAGAGGACGAAGCAGGCCCCCCATTGAGCAGATAGCCCAATGTGGGGCTCGATCCCAGGACCCTGGGGTCATGACCTGAGCTGAAGACAGAGGCTTTAACCCACTGTGCCTCCCAGATGCCCCTCATTTATAGGATTTTTGTTTGTTTGCTTGCTTGTGTCTGCTGGTAACACAACCAGTGCTAACACGATATGAATTCCACACTGCTTATGGGAAGAGACAATGGTTTAACTTTTCTGGAAGATAAATAAGGTTTCATCAAAAGTCTACATCAAAAGCCTTAAAATGCTCGATTCTTGACTTGTGTTACTGTGTGAGTGGATTTCTGAAGGAAAAAGGCATAAAGTATTGAGATATTACAGCATTTAAAAAATGAAACCCAACCAAATGTGAGCAATTATACAATGGCAAAGTAGAAAGCATTCATAATGAATAATCTGTTTTTATTATCATGTCTTAGAAAAAGTGTTTAAGACTGTAACTATAACAATAAAGAAAATGCAAGGATATAAAATTTTATATGGCATAATCATAAGTTAAAAAATAATTTGTATATATAGGTACATACACAATGATTACATATATACATAAGTTTTAATTATGTATATATGATTTATATATAAAGAAATACACTGCACTTTTTGTGTGGTGGTTTCACAGTTGATTTTTTGCCTATTATTATATTTCATATTTTATAAAATAGACAAATTATTTTTATAATCAGAAAAAAGTGAAAACATCTGCTCAGACTAGTCACTCTGAAGTTGCATTTCAAAGAAACTTTAACTATTAAGACATTGCGGGATTTCATTGAGGATACTGACTTGGGGTTCTAGGATCAGAAACAATAATATAAAAAGGATTTCTGTTTTCAAGGATTTCAGAATCTATACAAAACTCATAATCAATACAATATTCATGGCATGGTGTGAGAGACATGCTGAGTTAAGGAAGAAAGGAAGGAAGGAAGGAAAAGAATGCTATGCCAGCAATAAGCAAGCATGGCTGTCAGAATTCAGAGAGAACTTCAGAATAGATTCTTGGAGCATTTAGCTGGACTTTAAAAGCATAAGTGGAATTTCCCCTGAAAGACAAGACTTCAAGGAGGAGGAGCATTCCAGAATAGGAAAATAGCTTGACTTAAAGAATGGAAGCAAGTAATGTGCCTATGGTGGGTGATTATGATAACCTGATATGACAGGAGTATGAAGTAAACAGTGGGGTAAAATAATTAGCCAGAAAAGACCACGTTGAAGTTCACTGTGATGGATCTGGAGCATAAATTCTTTTCTGCAAGAAATGGGGAGCCATTGAATACCATGGTTTTATGGGGGCTTCACAACAAGCACTTGGGCAGAGTGTGGCTGGTGGATTACAAGTGGAACATTAGAGGCCATCTCAGCAGTCCAGGAACCGAACCAAGAACATGACACTGCAAATATAAAGGTAGATGACAGATTTGAGAAACATTTGTGAAGGAGAATTAAATGCTTTTTTGGACCATTTGAATGCAGTTGCCTGAGACCCACTTTACCCAGAACCTAGAGTCAGAATCTCAGGGGATGGTGACTAAGAATGTGCATTTTAATAAGCTCCCAAGGGATGTTAAGTGCGTGTTGAGTTTTAGGGATCGTGGGTGTATCACTTAACTTGAACCAAAGGCTCAAGGATTCTGAGACCCCGCAATTCAAAGGATATAAATCCTTGAGACCCCAAAGATTCAGACCTCAGAGTCTGAGAGAGATGCTCTCACCTTTAGAATATCCAGGGTGTGGCTCACATGGAATCCAGGGCTGAATATGAGGTCCGATGCTTCCTAAGGTTCAAAAATTGTAGGAAGTATTTTTTTGACCTTGTACATTCAGGATATTGCTGAATTCAACTGAACCAATGTGTAATAAAACCATTCATTAAGTCAAAAATTTCCAAAGCTCCTTTCCTGAAAGTACTCAGAGAACATCACCCTTCTAGTCATCTGCTTGTTCATTCATCCATCATATGAGCACTTATTACATACGTCCATCGTACTGATGGTAAAGAGCATGAGGATTAACAACAGAGCTCCTGTCTTCAAAGAACTCACAGTCTACTGGGGGTAGAGGAGCTTGTAGATACATAAATTTTAAAGATTTATTTATTTATTTGAGAGAGAGAGAGAGAGAGAGAGAAAGTGGGGGAGGAGGGGCAGTGAGAGGGAGAGAAACAGACTCCCTGCTGAGCATGGAGCCCAACGCAGGCTAGATGCCATGAGCCTGAGATCATGACCTAAACTGAAATCAAAAGTTGGAGATTTAACTGACTGAGCCACCCTGGTGTGCCAGGAGCTTATATTTTTGTGTCCACACTGTAATAGGTGCTAAGTTATTACCTGAATTCCTCCCAACAAACTTGAGGTCTTATTATTTTCATTTCCCATATACAAAAAATAAGGTCTCAGGAAGGTACAGTGACTTGTCCCACATCTCACAACAAATAAGTGGTAAAACCATGTCTTGTTATCCATTTCATCTGTCTTAAACTGTCTCTTAAGAAAATAGGTCTATTCAAAAATAGAACTGTTATTATTTGAAAAAGAGGCAGAGTATATAAGAAGAGATTGGGATCAGTTACACTTGTCACTGTGCAGCACAGTAGTTAAAATCAACTTCTGTCCTTGGATATGACCTGTGATTTGGTCTTGATTAAAGGACATCACTATAAAACTGAAGAGTTGGTTGTTGTCCTCATTTTGCAGGCAGAGAAAATGAGCAATCCACAGTAACTCAAAGCTCTATTTTATCTTTAAAGCCAAGCAACTGTAGGACTTATTAACTTACAATTTTCAAATCTTTTTGATTACTGAATTTTACATAATTGCTCGTGCAGGCAAAGCACTAATATGTAAAAACAAATAGCTTCTCTGGCTTGAAATACCAACATGTGATGTTTTTCATATGCCTAGTAGCTGATCAGAGATTATAAATGAAGAGGGATTTTTAAATCTAGGAAAAGAAGGTGGGGTTAATATATTCGCATAATATTGCATTCAAAAGCAGCTCTGAAATCAAGATGTCACTCTCATTTATCAATATGTTCATATTTTAAAGTGGAATTTAGGCATGCAAAATAAAGTCTACAGTTCCAGTACATGCCTCAGGTGTTAACTTGTCTAATAATTCTTTCATAAAGCATAGGTTCTGAGTCAACATTTTTGATGAATGAGAGAGGAGTACAAGAGAATCATTTAAAAATCACCCAATCACTGTATCAGAATTAAAGATGGGGAAAAAATATATAGGCAAAAAACTATCAAAAAAGCTCAAGGTATACCAAAGATGCTACTGTTTCAAATAATATGATTTAAATATAATGTGAAAAATATTTAATTCCCATAATATCTCAGGCAAGAAAACAAAATAGCTAACTTGGGCAATACCGCCAAAGTGAAATTGAAAGCCTTGGGATCAAATCCAGGCCCATAAAATTGTAAAATGTCCACTGTTTTAGTAGTGCATACTTATGTTATATTTTGTATTGCATATTTAGATTCTCCATTTTTTTGATATGGCACACATATTACATCTTTTTTTAGGAATTGCACACTTTTTTTCTTTGGTATTGTGCACTTATTTTACCTATTTTTGGGTACTGCATACTTTGTTTTTTGCTTGTTTTTTGGTATTGCATGCTTGTATTTTCTGTTCAAATGGCTTCACTTTGGCTTTCATAAAAGAAAGGAAAAAAATCAATTATTGAAGAATCATCTTCCTGACCTTGAATTTACACTTTTCACAGGTGAATGAATGGTGCTTATGAGTAATTATAAGGCCAAATAGATTGACTGTACTATGATGTTAGGTCACGTCTGTATGCTTTCAAAATGTCAACTATTTTATAATAGATACATAGAACAAAACTTTTTAATTCAAAGAAAAACACAGGGTTACCTAAGTGGCTCAGTCTGTTCAGGGTCCAGCTCTTGATTTTGACTCAGGTCCTGATCTTAGGGTCTTGGGATCAATCTCCACCTCAGATTTCATGCTCAGTGGGGAGTCTGCTTGTCCCTCTCCCTCTACTCCTCCCTTCAATCATGCTCATTCTCAATCTCTCTCTCAAATAAATAAGTAAATAAATAATCTTAAAAAAATAAAAAGAAAAAGACATTTATCTGGCAAATGAAAATAATAAAACCTTAAGTTTGTTGGGAGGAATGCAGGTAATAACTTGGCATCTATTACAAAGTGGACACAATATTTTTCTGTGTAAGAATCAAATAACATGGATTCTATCACTCGTTATTTGATAAATAATAAAGCAACTTTATTAGGGAATTTTCTAACAAGTGAAGGTGATTAGAATCCTTTCATCTCTATGTTATGTCACTTTCAGAAGGTTTATTGAGAACCTATGTTGTGTCTATATTATGTAAAGCCAAATACTTCTTCCCAAAATATATTTGGAGAAGACAAAAACAAATATAATTCACTAGAATTACTTTTTTAGGGTTCTCAAAACAGCTTTTAAATTGAAGTCAAATCCCTACAATAACACATCATAGACAAGCAAATGACTCTTCAAGGCTATTAAAACAAGGGGCTGACCTTACATTAAATCTCTTACACCAGAATTTACACCAGATAATCCACTTTATTTAATTCCAACACTCTTTTTATTCCTTCTAATGATGAAATTGTAAAATGTGTAGTTGACGTAATCAAATAATTCCTCTAAACTAATTGTCAGAGCTGATTTCAAATCTAATGGTCCAAACTTGATATGAAAAATTTGTGAGTATGTATGAATCAAAGCTCTTGGCTTGTCTTTAGCCCTTTTTATAGCAAAAATATTAATATTATCCTTTTTGGTCTTCTATTAGACAGTCATAGAATATACATAATTCAAGGGTTAATTGGCCATTTACATAGCTGACTAGCAAACTTTTTCTATATGGGGGCAGACAGTAAATATTTTAGGCTTTATGGGATGTGTGATTTCTGTCCCAGCTATGAAATTCTACAACATGAAAGCAGTCATAGACAATAGGTCCATAAATAGCCATGTCTGTGTGATACTTAAACTTTGTATACACTGACATTTGAATTTCATACAGTTTTCATGTATCACAAAATAGTCTTTTTTTTTTTCCAGCTACTTAAAAATGTAAAACAAAAATTGTTGCTTGTGTGCTATACAAAAACAGGCAGTAGGTTGTATTTGGGAAGTGGGTTGTTATTTTGCCAACTCGTGTCCTTATGTATGTTTTGTTACTATAGAATCAATCTCTTTGCCCATTACATGGGAGAAGAAAAACAGTTTCAATGTTAGTTTCACTAACACCTCTGGATGACCTCGTGACACCTGAGGTTGGGGACTCTACAGATAAATGCAGGGAACTCACTATCTCTCATAATTCCTGAAGAATTAGCTTTCCTTTCTCGAATCTCACCAGCCAGCTTTCATGCTTACTCTTCATTGTTTCCCCACTCATCCTATGAAGGCTCTCCTGGAGAAATATTTTACAGGGTAAAGAGAAAATTCAAGGAAATTTGGTGACTCTGGAAATGATTTCTCATAATGTGGGTTATAGGGTGGAGAAATTCACAGAGAGAGAGCAGCATGGAATTGATTTTGCCCCCACCACAGGACCATCTGAAAATTTGTATTGGGGTCTAGTCTATTGTTTAAGAAATCAAATTTTATTCACAAGAGCTAAATTTAATTCTGAGCCCAACAAGGCACTTGCTCAGCATTGCTTCATCCCCTAAGTCTTTGGTAAATTATTATTATTTTTTTACATGCTAACTCATGAGGCACAAAAATCAAATGGATAGAGATATGACTGCTTGTATCAATTTTATTCTGGTATTTTTTTTTTAGTGTTGAAATGCTAGTGTTGAAGTGCTTATTTTAGGATATTTTTATCTCTTTATGGTTTACTTATTTTGGCAATTAAATATTTTAAAAAATTATATGGAGATATATTACTGAACAGTATTATCATTCTTTTGTTCTTTGGATAAAATATACTCAGTATCAGGAAGTCCTTAGTTTATTTCCTAGAGAAAGTAATGATTGAAGTACCTTAAACTCTCCTTGACATTTATGTTATTCTTCATGTATTAAAGAATTAGTAATTAAGATTATTAGCAGTGTCTCGGGCTTCACAGTATCCCAGTCCATTTGCGAAATTTATTTAGTTCACTGCCTTCTATAACCATGCGAAGTAAGACATAGGTAGCAATACCCATCACGTATACAGAGTATATATAATACACATAAAATATATATGAAGTAATATGCATAATATATACTATGTGTATATGAATTATGTACCAATATATACACAATGTATAGAGGAAGTGCATATGAGTTCAAAGACATCCATGACTTTTCAATGTCATGTAATAATGAAGATCCCAACCAAGTCCTTGAACTCTTTCTATTGTACCATGTTACTTCCATCTAAAGAGTGAAAGATAAGTTACAATTAGCATTTGGAAAGACTGTGGTCTTTTTTGGTGATTTTTTAAAATATATTTTTTGAACTTCAGAATAGTTTTAACTTTACAGAAAGGTTGCAAAGAATGCACAACCTGTCTACCTTGTATACCCCACACCAAGTCTCCCCTTTTGTTCATATCTTACATTGTTGTGGTGCATTTGTCGCAACCAGTGAGTCAATATTGAGACAGTATTTTTAAAGCCCATTTGTTATTTGGATTTTCTTAGTTTTTAATCCATCAGTCAGTTTCAGGATCCCTTCCGGGATACCACATTAGTCCATTTCAGTTATCATGTCTCATTTACTTCACTAGATGGTGATCGTTTCTCAGCCTTTCCTTATTTTGGATGATCTCAGCAGTTTTGAGGATTTCTGGACTGGTGTTTTGTAAAATATTCCTCAATTTGGGTTTGTGTGGTGTTTTTCTCATGGTTACTTTGAGATTATGGGTTTGGGGGAGGAGGAACACAGAGGCAGTGTGCCTTTCTCATCATATATTATTCAGGATCCTTAGAATCGACATCACTTATCACTGTTGATCACTTGGTGTGGTGTCTGCAGTGTTTGCCTGTCTATCCACTGTTAAGTTACTCTCCTCCCCCGACTCCCTTTCCATACTGTATGTACTCTCTGGAAAGAAGTCACTGTGTGTAGCCTGCACGTAAAGAATGGGATTTTATGTTTTTCCTCCTTGAGGAAGAGCTTCACTTGATTTTATCAACATCAACTTTTAGCTAAGAATATTACCTTTGCTGAATCATGTTAATATGAAAATCTTGTCCAACAGATGTAACTGTATTCATATCAGTTGAGCAATTGTCTTACAATTATCTCCCAATGCATACTTATAATAAATCAAATTCCAGAATTCTTTTAACTCCAGGGTGAGGTGAAATGGAATTTTATAGCTAAATTTCAAAAAGCTTTGAAGAATTTGGTGATAAAACAAAACAAAACAAAAACACTGCAAAGTCATGAAATATTTTATGGATAGTGTTCTTAACACGCTTCATATAATTGCTTAATATCCTATTTGTTATGTACAAACTAATAAATTGAAGCACATCCTACTGTCAGAGTGAAATGTGATTTTTAGACTTGGTTTAGGGAGAGAGATTCTGCCATGTAAATGGCCATAGTGGGTAATGTTGGAGATTAATTCTGGGAATTAAAAAGAGCATGCGCCCTCCAGAAAGAAATATTGAAAACCACAGGCTATATAAAAGTAAACACGGGAAGTAGATTTGTCTTCCCCAAAATGAATCACATTCAAAATACATTTATCTCATCTTAATATAGTAATAACTTTCTTGGGTATCTCAAATGAGAAAAGAATGTTCCATAACAGTTTAATGTGAGATGATTCTATAGCAGTCTTCAACAGATTTATTAAAATATTGAAATTTTTAAAATCTTGAATTGGCTGTTTTCTAATAACCTGTATTTAAATTGTCTTGGAATGTCTAGCTGTCATTCATGTATTGACCAATGTTTTCTCACAGAATTTGTATTGACCACCAAAAGAAAATAGTTTAATTTATAGCATTTTTGTAAAAAGGGGTTGATTTTCTTCTATTAATATTTTAAACCATTATATCAATCAAGTGGACATTTAACTACTTTAAAATAAAAATGTAAAGAATATGGAAATCATACTTTATAACTTTTTATTCTTAAACTTTTATTTTTTAGATTTTCTTAAAGAATGGATTATTCTTAAATTGATACACTTATTTAGTGCAAACTTCTAATTGAAAGGAAATACACATTTACAATAATGCAGTTATACATATCTGAACTGTAATGACTACTATGAAATATATTGGAGATATTGTTGTTAGAGCAATCTAGGAGAAGTATTATTTTACAGTGACATGTATTGATTCTCACTCTTAAATATTAAAGAAAATTAAGTAACAAATGATTTTAGGTTTGTGTGGAAAAGCAAATACAATGCAAATATCAAAGTGATGCTGTAAATATCTGAAAGAAGCCTGGAGGTTTTACAGTTTTGTTGGAATGTGTAAACACCAGCGAGATTTTACTAAGAAGAAAATGATCTGGTGAGCTTTCTAAGAGTTAACAAGAGCTGTTCAATGATGGTGGCTTCTATTCATTCATAAAACTTTTATCGAGAGCTTAATGACTCTGTTCTGCATGTTGGGGCTGCTGATGGATAAAATTTGGGGCCTTCCCTCTGGGAATTCTATGTCATAAATCCATTTTAAGAGTTTACAGTTACTTAATAAATTTTGCTTGTATTTCCACCAAAATAGACTTACTGTATTTTTATTGCATGGATTATCAAGTTATAAAATACTAGAAATCCTTTGAAAAACTTCTGAGCCACTTTGGCAATGTTTTGTTGGGACAAAAGCCTATCAGTTGGAAGAATTTAACAAATATCTAAATACCATTTAAAAAGAAAACACCCATGGCCATAAAACAAAGCTCGTTTTGTTTTGTTTTGTTTTTCAAGGAACTTCACATCAAGTTAGACATATACAAGATATTAATCTAAGAGTGCCATCTTCTGGATTCCCCAAGTCCAAGCCACTGATTTGGGTTTATTTGATACACACTATTTATTCTCTCAAAAAGCCATAAATATATTTGCATTTCTTGAGTAGCATCTGGAAATGGTAGTAACTATGACAATAATTATTATTATTATTTCTAGATAATGATCAGGAGATGTAGTAGAAAGAATATTCACTTTGGAATCGAACAGATCTGGGTTTGATAGAGGTCTCTATTATAAGCTGTGACCTTGATCTAGTTTCTGCTTTCACACTTGTACTGTATAGATAAATCTAAGCTTTCAAGGTGGCTAGGAGGACTTAATATAACATATACAGAGCTTTTTGAACATGTGTGACAGAAAGCAGGTATGGAAATCTTCTAGGTATTTGTCAGTATTATAATAATAATGGTTGGGCAGTGGTTCAGTGTT
The DNA here is from genome assembly GCF_011764305.1 of Mustela putorius furo. NCBI lineage: Eukaryota > Metazoa > Chordata > Mammalia > Carnivora > Mustelidae > Mustela > Mustela putorius. The sequence continues at coordinate 28,674,369 of NW_025421341.1, forward strand.
TTGAAAAATGACTTCATTATCCAATTTAATCCTTCTACCAACTTCTAAAGTTGAGATATTACCAATTCAGTTATTCACATAAAGAAACCACGAAGTGCAGTGACTGGGAGAAATCTGACACATCCAGGCTTTGAATTCTTTTCTTCTAGCTCTAGATCCTGCCCACTCCATAATGGATTAGGAATCATGAGAATTTCAGTCTTGCCCTGATCATGCCAGAAACTTACCTGCCTGGCTTTAGGCAACATATGTAATTTCTTGAAGTTTTAGCTTCTTCATCTGTATATTGAGGGTGTTGGACTTATTTATCTTCTCAATCCTTTCTACTTCTACATATACATATACACGGAAAGTCAGTATGGAGTAGTTGTTAAAAGTATAACATTAGAGATGAATTCTTGGGATCCAATCCCAACTTTGCCCTTTGCTGGCTCTGTAAGCTTAAACGAGCTGCTAAATCTCTCTAAATCTCATTTTACTCATCATTATGGGTTAATAAATAGCTCTTTTTTTTCATATTTTTTTAAATTTTTTATTTTTTATAAACATATATTTTTATCCCCAGGGGTACAGGTCTGTGAATAAATAGCTCTTATTTCAGAACGTCATTATTGTGAGGAATGAATGAATTAAACTATGCAAATGTATTAGAATGGGATCTGGTATAGAGTAAATGTAACATAAGTATTTGCTCTGATTTTTTAAATTTTTAAAAAAGATTTTATTTATTTGCCAGAAAGAGAGACAGCGAGAGAGGGACTACAAGCAGATGGAGTGGGAGAGGGAGAAGCAGGCTTCCTGCCGAGCAGGGACCCTGATGTCGGGCTGGATCCCAGGACCCTGGGATCACGACCAAAGCTGGAGGCAGACGTTTAATGACTGAGCCACCCAGGCGCCCCTTTGCTCTGATTTTATACTAAAATTGTATCATCTTATTCAGTGACTCCGAGCTATTTTAATTCTTAAAGTCAAAGAGTAGATTTGCTTAGACAATTAAGGAGAAGCTTCCTCAGGCTGGGTTTGTGGCCCAATCATATTGCTGTCCTTGTGTGACAAACTGAACTCAGTTGCTCTAGTCTAAAGAATGGTTATTAGGGGACATGACCACATATACCTGGGACCAGCATTGATCTGCCCAGAGATATATGTATGAGTGTCAATGTATTATCAGTTCTGAATCATCTTCTGGTACATAATTGACCTGAAGAATCTGTTTCTCTAACGTGCTAGAACTTATTGGGCTCTGGGTTCATATGATGGCCAAGGAGTCTAACTTGGACATTTGCTAAAGCATCAAAAAATATAGAAAAATTTCTTTGCAAAAAATTATTTAAACATTTAAATTCCAAGCATTAGATGTATTTTGGTAGAAGTCATTTTGGTAGAAGAATTATGAAATGTCTAAGTTCCATATGTTTTCTATAAACAAATGAAAGTTTTATTTCAAGAACAAAAATGGTCTTTAAATTTTTCAAACATACCACATTCATCTTAGCTATCACTGAAAAGCAGTTCCGATAACTAAATTTAGACACATTGGGACCTATGAGACAATGGAGTTGGCATAAAAGCAGTAGATAGATACTAGGCAAATTGCTTAAAAAAAAGAAAGGGTTATGTCCATATTGTGAGCTCCTAAAACATATTGGAAAAATATTTTTGCCCAAATAATTGTTTGATTATGTCACAAAGTTTACTTAAGTATTAAATTTATTTATAGTTCCCACACTTTAATTTTGCTTTGTAAGAATTACAAATACATAGAAACAGCTGACATTTCTTGAAATGACTTCTAGCACAGTGCAAAAAAAAAAAAAAAAAAGAGAGAGATTGCTTTCATACCGTTTTTTGCTTCTGTATTCACTCTTTCTTTTTTGCTAGGTGGCATGCATGCAGTGGTTTCATGGAGACCATACAATGCTTGAGATGATTGAGAAAAAGCGTTGCTTGTGCAAGGAAATAAAAGCTAGACAGAAAACGGAAAAGGGGCTTTGCAAACAGGATAGCATGCCTATCCTGCCCAGCTGGAAGAAGAACGCTGGGGCAAAGAAGTACAGCCCCCCACCCTATTCTAAGCAGCAAACGGTGTTCTGGGATACTGCCATATGACTGCGTACAGGATGGCGGGAGCTCCACATCATTTTACATGAAGAGGGAGGTCGACTCAGTCATGCGATAAGTAGCTGTTACGTATCTTCTCTGTCGGAATGGAATGCCAGTGCTTCCCTGGAAAACCCATGGGAAGCTGTGCCTACTCAAGGCAAATTCTCGATAAAATGTATATTAATTGTATCCTTGCAATTAAGACACTTATTTATCCCGGATTATTTTGAATCCAAAAGATATTAAGATGTAAATATTTTACTAGTTTATGGGTGACTCCTGAAATAATACACATTATACGTATATAAATTACAGAAATATCAAGAGTTTTACTATATGATATAATTTCGGTATTAACTGGTTTGTTATCTCTTTTATATGTAATCCCTTGATGCCTTTATTATTAATTTTTGCATTTAAGATGTTATTTTTTTTCTGTCCACATTTGGCTTCTGTATGAGAACTCACAGCTATAAATCATGTTCAATCACATAATATATGATCTGGTGCTAGTAATGTAGAAGTCAAGTATCATATTCGTTAAGAACATCTGTTGTTTTCTAAGGTTTTAAGGATTTGATGGGAAATGGATGCAAATGTGATGCATAATTTGGATGTCCACGTTACATCAACACAAATATTTTTGCTACATTGGCTTTATAAGAATTTCTCTTCAATATTGTCTTGTTTATACCAAGCAATGGTTAGTCAGGCTCCAGAGAGAGTTGTTAGGATATATTTGGATATCTCAGAAGAAAAAAATTCCTTCAGAAATGACTTTCAGGACACCTGTCTTTGCATCATGGATCTAATTGGAGGAGACCAGGGTTCACTGTGACAATGGAAGTAACAAGGAATCGAAAGCTTAAATAGCACGACTGCTTTCAAGAAAGTGGGACCAGTGGCTTTATTGCCACTGCCATCACTATTTTTAAGTAACTTTTCACATGTATGTTTGTTTCCCCTAGAAAATGAGAAATAAACATTCTGACAGATACGTTTACATATTTTAGTACACTAAGCAAAATTTAGGTCCATTAATGAATGAACATTTCTTAAGTTTTTCAAACTAGTTATCACCACATTTTTGGGTCGTAATCTTCTGTGCATGACCATCACATCCATTCTTACTGATTCTGACACCATGACCAAAGAATTATGACCACTTGTTTATTTTATTTTTGTTTCAAGGAAGAAACAGGAAATGCAGGGGATAGGGGATGGATGGGTGGCTTCGATTTTACGTGGTGGTAAAGTTTAAGTTAAACAAATTCCTATATATCTTTTAAGAATACCTTGCTAGTTGCATATAAATATTGCCACAGATGGATAAAAAGGAAACTATCTCATATATTTTGTATATTTAAATTACTATTTATGCTTCCTAAAATTGACAGTATGTGATTCTTCTTTAATAATCAATTTAGTATTATATTTCTGAGAGAAAAGGTATGTGTTCGAAGTTATTGTCATAGTGGTTTTTCTTGTAAGGGTTTTGACAGCAATAGTATAGTGCTGCTCAATAAAACCAAATATAAAGGAGTGAGGGGATTTTTGTAATCTATATTGCTAAAAACCTAGGGATACTTTATCAGTAATAGTTCCTTTCCAGCCTTTGAAATGTTATAAAATAATTTTTTAATCTTTTATAATCAATGTATATTTTGATGTCCAATCAGAATTCTGAAAGATTAAGGAAAAAGGGTAAGTGGGAGCATGTGTATCTGTTGTTTTTGCGTGAATGAGGACTCAGCAGGAGAACTGTATACATAAAACACTTTGCTTGTATAACTAAGGTGGTTAAAAAAAAAAAAAGAAGCAGAAGAAGAAGCAGGATGACAAATACAGGAAATCATGTAGAGATCTTAAGTCGCTTAAATAAATCCTACTGTCATGTTTCACCAGTTAGAGATTATGTTTCAAACCCAACAATCAATGGAGTACCAATCTAAGAGTTTTGAAAATGTTTTAAGATAAAATCGGAATGGAAATAAAATGTGCTTAGGACCCAGGATGTTAGTCTGATTTAACTTCTTATGACCACATACACTTGATCCAGTAGATTGGGTGTAAGACATCAATTCTAGCATCTTTATGATGATCTGGGCATGTATATGTATGTTCAGGCTCAGTATGTTAATGATTGGATAATTCCTTTGAAATTTATATGTAGGTAACATATCCAAGTGTGTTTTTCAGATGCCAATCTTTTCCCGTATCTCTCTGAATGAGGCAGAAGATATTTTTTAATGCTGGCCACTTGTCAAGAAGGAAACAGAGGTACTGAAATGATTTGTGTTGGATTCAGTCATTCCCATTTGTTCTGCCAAACCCATGTTGCTGCCAGGTTTCATGCACTCTTTTTTTTCAAGCAAGTTATTTTCTGAGAAGGCAGCTTGTTTGAAACTCTGACCTTAGGCAACCGTTTCTGTTTAATTTCTTCAAATTTTCCTTCCAATGGGAAGTCACTGAAAGATCTGGGAAAGCATGCTCAGTGATGTTTGACTCAAGAACGTTTATTGGGTGCCTAACCCACTGTCCGTTTCGGCTTCGCCAACGTGGCGAGAACCATCCTATAATTCATTTTCTTTTTGTGCCGTGTTTCTTTATATGGAGAGGAGGTCATTAGGATAGGAAGAAAAATCAGCTTATTCTCTGGTGGCAGTCAATCAGGACACGTCAGATGATAAAACATTCTGTTGACAGCCAGAACACTCTGGAAAGATAAAGCTCATAGTTTTTAGAGCAGTACCAAAGAACAAATGGTATTGTGGTGTGGTTATCAGGTGGGAAGAGCCCATACGTATGAGAAATGGTCTATTCCCCACAGCTTTTATAGAAACAGAATTTTATCAGCTGTCAACAAGACACTTTTCTATGGGGAAGACTTCTTAGCACATAAGAGACAAATTTCTTTGGAATTAATGGGTGGGAGATCCTGCATTTCTGTTCAGTGCCAGAAGCCAGCATCTTCTGAGCTGTAATGGTAGGTCTTCATTTGAACACTGATGTCCCTTTCCCCGTATTCATCCCGTGGGAGCAAGTTTGGAGTGAGTGATCGATTTGTGTAAGTGAAGGTTAGTGACACCCATACAAAATATTTGGGAAAGTGAAGCAAAACAAAACCTTAAGAGGTCCACACTTGTTGTTTTAAAGAATATACACATTCCACTATCCAGAAATTGTCTGGATACTATGAGATACAACTTCCCTAAGTGATACTGGGACTTCAGAAATGGGGGTTCCAATTCGTTTTCTCGAATGCTTCTAGAGACTAGAGAAACATTTTTCTTACTACACTCTAGCTTAGGCCTTGTTCTTACATATAATTTGATTTGACTCTGAGCAAGTTTAAGAATCAAGTCAATAAAACTAGAAAACCCTTTCAGATTAGTGTTTTAACTAACTATTTTAAATAAGACATCAAAACAATGCACATTAACAATGCAATTTTAATCACTTATATGTTAAGGTGAGTCACTTCCCCAAAATAGAAAAGGGCTTGTAAGCTAATTATGCTACCTATGAAATTAAAAAAAAAAAAAATTTCTGTGATTTAAGCAGTAGGTAATCTGAGATGAGAGAGAGTTTACCCTTGCAAAGGAATAGAAGTACAATAGAATAACAAATCCCACTTCATTGTGCCCCAAATTTAAATAGAACTGAAGAAAAAGTGGTACCTATAATATTTGAGATGAACTCACTACATCTTCCTTCAATGGGAAAATAGCTAATTATAGAATGTGGACAATTTATTATTAACAGTTCATTGTTGAGAAACTTATCTAATAGTTGTTTTTAAAAATTCTGTGAAGCATTGGAATTAAATATTCTAAAAGATATGGTCCCTGCCTTCAAGGAGCTTAATTATGCAATCATTAAAATTTCAAAACAAAGCCAATTATTTCTAAGAAGTTATACAATATCATGTGTTTGACATCTCTTATGTGTTTTTATATATGGTATTCTCTCTTTTTTTCCCCATGAAGTGTACAGTCAAAATAAAATACTAAAACATATTAAAGTTAATGTCTAAGTATAAAATATGTTCATGTATAAGACTCTCTATGTACACGTAGGATATGTACCGCTGTCTATGTAACTCAGTAAAAGGATAACACGTTTGCCATGTTGGACTTGAACATTGTGGCTTGTTGTTTGGATTGATTTAAAACCCTTTGATATTTGGGTTAATTACATTGTAGCAAAATGTGTGTAACCTGAAAAAAATAATGTCTGATTACAATTCCCTTTAAATACTATAGTTTTGAATTTAAGGGGAAACACCTTTACAGAAAGTGTTGGATTTGTCTCAATCAAATATAGATGAAGATCTTTTTGAGGTGTTCAGTTGTTCCCAAATATGACTGGGTTGCCCACCCTAAATGCATCTACATTTACACGTGTGTACATCCACATACAGTATACATACTGTATATAGTATATATGAAAATGTTTAGTATGCACTTTTGTTTGGAACTCCTTGAGTTAACATTTATAGTGTAGCAATTGGTGTAAAGTGCACTGTGATTATAAAAAAAACAAAGCACAGTAAAGTCACAGGTCTTGTTATCTTGCACTAAAAATGTGTTTACGTATTTAGCAATTGTATGTTTACTTTCTTGCTCTTTTCAAGAAATTAAAACAAATAGCTATTGAAGAAATGATATAAAATCATATGTTTTTTAGTGGATAATGGCACTACATTTTTAAAAGACAGGGTTTTTAAAAGAAACCATTTAACATCCATTCCAACATAACATGTTTACCGTATCTAAGAATCTGAATGTCATATTACATTTTTCACAACTCATTAAAAATGTCAGGTATGTGCCTGGAAAATTGTGCAAATAGCATTAGCTAACAGATTTCTCTATTCACGTGTTGTTAGCCATTTCTATATACCTAATAATATAAACACTGATGTTTTAATTTCTCTTAATTTTTGTACTTGATTTTTTTAGGTAACATGTAATTATAAATGTACTTTGATACTACTGAAGTAACCAGATGTTGTTTGAAAACAATTTGTTTTCTTTAGTGAATTGGCAATATTTTACAATCTGCTTATTTATTTGTGCTTATTTATTTGTGCTCCCGTGTAATTATAATAAAAGCAATAGTTTAAATTAGCCAACTTTTGCATCGCTGTATTTATTCACCGAGAAACAAGATAAGTAAGAACTTTTCAAAGAAAAGTACACTTATGTTTCCACTTCAGAAGCCATTTCTGACATGACGTGTTTTGTAACAGATCATCACGGGTGAACGGTGAGGACCTGGATGCTTCAGTTTCATTACGTGACCCTCAGGTGTCTTCAGTCATAACTTGGTTTCTGCCTCAAACAGCTGAGCCACTAAATAAGAGGGAATGTGACACTTTTCTTTCTTCAATAGACACCTAATTCCAATTAAATGACTCAGCAGGAATCTGAAGCCTTCTGGAGGCATTAAAGGAAAGCAAAAAAAATCCAGCCATCTTAGATCTGTGTATGCAGACGACATGCTTATTGGGTGGGTATTTGCCATGTTTATTTATTCAGTCACACCTCTGGAATTGATCTGGTTTAAATAGGGAGCAAGTCGGTGTGGTTACCATTACTGGGGTACCCATAACTAAAACATTGTCGGGCATTTAAAATATATAAAATGAATTTCTGGATCTCAGCAAGCTCACACACACACACACACAAATGCATGTGTAATAGTATAGTCTCTGGTCATAGTTTCTAATGGCTACTTCATCTACCATGTCCAATTTCAGTGTAATTTATTATAATTTTATAATTCCTCAAGTTCTTTTTGTGGGCATTTCTTGAAAGAAATTCAATTTATTCCCCCAGTTTAGCCCCTTCCTCCAGCCACTCTGTATTCCGTGGGCACTCTACTTCTGGACTGAACAAGAAATAATTAATCATATTTCACATCGTCAGTGTTTCATACTTTCATCCATTTCAGCTCACGATAAGAAGGACCCCCCCCCAATCAATAACATCTCTTCTATTCTCCTAATGCCCAGTAAGACTCGCTTTTTTCCAGCTTTGTGATCTCAGAGTCTAATTATGTTAACCCTAAGATGCAAATGACTGATAAAACAATGTCCATCTTCCTATGGCCATTTGCGATTGAGAGGATTCTTACTAACATGTACAAGTGAGTATCTATTAATAGAATGTGACAAACTAGGAGACTGAGAGAAGAGAAGTTTGTGGAAAAATTTGTATAATATCACCACCTAAAATCATGTCTTTAGAGTTGTGCTTCCCCAACTTTGCTGCAGAGAAGAGCCCTGCTGACAATTTCTAAAAACTCCTGTCCACAAAGCTTCCTGGGGTTAGTCACAAGCCTTGTGAGATTTTGCAAGTGCTCAAGTGACTCCAAGTGGCCAAAATTGAGAATCAGAACAGTACTTCTCAAACTTTAATGAACATGTCTATCACCTGCAAATCTTGGTAACAACATACAAATTCTGATTCATCAGAGTCTGAGATTTGGGATCTCTAGAATATCCCAGGAAATGCTGATGCTGCCTGTCCATAGACCATCTACTGAGCAAAAAATATCTCCTAGGTGACTCCCTTTTCTGTCTATTTTCAGGGAGCCTTTGATACCATTCTCTTGAGCACCAATACTCAGATTATACTTCACAGACGGACAACAGAGAATTATCTTGAAACTGGTTAGAAATGAAAAACCTTAAACTCCATCCTAGATGAATCTTTGGAGATGAGACACATGAATCTTTTGGGCTGGGGCTCATAGATCTGGTTCAGCAAGCCATGCGGGTGATTCTTACACTCAGAAAAGTTGGAGAAGCGATGTCCCGGATCGTTGCCTGGTGTGGTTTTCAACCTTGGCAACACATTATTTTCCCCTCAGGATATTTTATTTAATACTGATGCCTGAGCCCCACTCCTAGAGATTTTGATTTTAACAGCCTGGGCTTCAGGACTGGACAGCTTTTCCTTTTCTTCCTTCACAACCTCCTCCTCCTCTTCCTTTTTATCCTTTCTGCTTTCTTCCTCACGACCTCTCAGATGATTAGAATCTGAAGTTGGTAGCAAGAAAGCTATATTAGAGACACACATTGGAAATTGTGTCATGTTCACCAGAAACAATATTTTATCCTCAGGACCTAATGCAGAAATGATTGTTTCATATCTTTACCTATTTATGGATGGATACCTTATGACAAACTGGGCTACTGTGGGAAAAAGTTTCAGCTTTGGTTAAATCAATTCTTTGTGATGAGGGTGTCCATCTATCATCTGAAGTGGTCAGTAATCTATGAGGACAGGGCTGTATTATTTTTATTATTTATTCATTTATTAACTTTTTTTTTTTTTTTTTGAGAGAGAGAGTACATGGGGAATGGAGAAAGGGACGGAGAAGGGGAGAGAGAGAGAGGATCATGACCTGAGCCAAAATCAAGAGTTGGACCCTTAGTGACTGAGACACACAGCTGCCTCAAGATTATGCTAGAGAAGCTCAGGGCTATTACTGTGTGTCTTTATAACTACAGTGCTGACTCTGTACAGTGTTGCTTTGCCCTGGTAGCCCATAATTAAATGAAAAATTATTCTAGACATTGCTTAGAAATCAGTATCTGGGTGCTACTCAGAATCTTCATTGTTGCTAATAGTCCGAGGCATCTATCAGATATCCCTCAGGTTGGAACTGATGTCTGCCACTCAAACACCCATTCCCATCCCCAGAACATACAAACACACTATACTGTGTTTGAATCTTCATTAAAATGTCACTTGTTTATAATATTTATTTATTTATTTTGAGTTTGTTTTTTAATACTATATGGTAAGTTTCAGAAAGGGGACCTAGGTTTGCTTGTTGCAAATCTTTTATTGTCCAAGGTTCTTGGTCCATTGCTCTGCACATGAAAATATTAAATAGTATTGGCTGAGTTTATTTAGATATTTATTCAACATTCATTGAGGTCCTCTTGTATACCTACTACTCTGTAGACAGTAGCAGGGAAAAGACTATGCCCTCTATCTATCCCTTTTCCTTCCTCTCTTCCAGCACCATAAAGTAAGAATTAATGAGATATTGTGACATTTTGTAATTCATAGCCCAAGATTACTGTAAATATGTATATTATTTATATAGTTATAATTCGTATCTATCCATCTACATGTTTATTTACACTCCCTTTTGTTGCAAAAGAAATTAAAACTTTTTATTAATACATAAAATATAGCAAGATAGCATGTGTTAGCAATGTGTGAGAACTATAAGAAGAAAAAAAAGATTAGGACACGAAATTAAAGTAGTCATGAATGATTTTAGGTCACAAAATGCATACAGTGATGCCCTATGTCATTACTAACTTTAACTTTATGATTTATCATAATAGGAGTATCACCAATAACGATACTAATAATGACTGATCTATGTTTTACTCCATGCTAGATACTGAACTGTTTTACTTAATTCTTAACTCTATGTTTACCTTCATTTTCTACTAAAGTAATTGAAATTTATGAAAGTTGTGTATACTTATACAGATAGTAGTTACAGGTCTTGGAAACTCAAGCCAGGTTTCTCTGATTCCAAAACAAATGTAACACAGTCTCCTATTTAAATTACTCTTTTTATATTTAAATTACATTTTGATATTTACCATATACAGAGGTTCGAAGACATTCTGACACTGAGCAAACACTATGCTGGATCATGTACCATGAAAGGAATTAATCCATTTAATTTAGATTCACATTTCATCTGTCCAAAGAGGCAGTATGTTCCCTACAACAGAACAAACGACATAGTTACAGCCCAGTGGAGGAGATTTTAGGTTTTCAGAAATCTTTGTCTTTATTGATCATTTCTTATCAATCTTTTAACTCGTTGCAACAAAGGCCAAATGAATTCACTAAGGTCAAACAGTGAATTGGCTTTTAAATTGATTTTTTTTTTCTGGTACATTTTCCTTAGGATAACCATTATTGCCACGCTATATTGAATTAAGTTTCTTGATAGGTTGCAAAGTACCTTCTCAGCTACGTTTAAAAAAAAAAAGACATATTGGCTTACCAAGGTACTTTGTTTTAGGTAGTACAGCTATCCAAATTTTGTTATTCTTTCTTTAAGGTAGACACTGGCTGATACCATATTTATAATGGAGAGAGAGAAGAGATGGTGGAGACTGAGAGCACAGGAGTGAGAGAGAGGAGAATGTGAGAGAAGTAGGGAGAGAGAGATGATAGAAAAGTACCTGTTCTTAAGTTAAAATGTACCCTCCCACAGCACACTGACATCTCAAGACTTGATTCCCCAGCAATATTTCAGGAAAGGGTCCTTGAAAGGTGTTACTCATGACACTGGGATAGGGAGAAAAAGCATTTTATTATTTTATTTTATTTTATAAAATATTGTATTTTATTTTTAATAGTTAAGAACTTTTTATGTATTTAAAACATGAAGTTAGCATATTAAAATACTTGATTTGATTCACTGAATAAATATTTCCTGAGTGCTTACATGTCAGCCATTATTACACGTGATGGGGATTTGGTTGTGAACAAATGAAACAATGACAATCCTACTCCTTTTAGAGTTGACACAACTGATATGATTAGTCATGTTGAGGTTGAAGTTGGTAACATGGAGTTAAGCCACCTCACTCAGACCTTGAAGATTATAAGGTGTGGTGATACTCAGATGTTGCAAAATTCAGAAGTCTTTGAATGGATGAAGGGAGCTTGTTGAGACTGAAAGTTGTACATTGTTCTGCTAGAAGGTTTTATGCCCGCACTCCTCATTCCCTTGGGATTTGATACCTGTCTGTCAGAGATCACACATATGGACATACTGATTCCTTAGTAAATATACACTTCTCGTGTTACGCTGGAAAGATTCTGAGGAACACCATACAAACCACTGAAACCACCTCAGAGTTGATGAGACATCTCTGATAATATTAAAATAGTCTATTTATCTGAGGATCCTCTAGATTTTATCTGAAACTAAATGTTTGTCCTATTCTAGAAAATTCTTGACTTCTCATAGCTTATAATACCAATTACATTGTCCAAGTTCCAACATCTGTCCAAGTTCTGGAAACTTGGTTCCAGAAACACATTGACCCAGTGTCATACTATGAGCCCCAGCCTTCTCCTAGACTCCAGTGTTATATACCAAAGATCTCAAATTCAAATGATTATATGCATTGAGTGAGAGAGACAAGTGCCTACCTTCAAATATTGAAACAGGCAATAAATAAGGTAGAGCTTGAACAAATGGAGGTTGAAGGGGATGATAGGCCACAATGTCAACTTGGACAAAGGTAAGGAGTTTGCTGGTAAAGACACAAGAACAGGGATATTATAAAGCTCAAAAATAAGCTTAAGACTATTTAGTTTGGGGAAAAGTGCAATTCCTCTCAAAGGCTCCTGGGTGGAAACTTTGAAAAAAATTGACCTCATTTTTACTTAAATGTGTGGCCTTCTTTCAAATTAATATCAGGATTCTGCAGAAGAGCCCAGTGGGGAGCTTGATCAGAGCAATTTAGAAAGGCAAGTAAGACAGCAACTCAAGGCATAAAAATGAATAAGGTCAGTACAGAGAAGCAAGTAAAGCAAAAATTATTGGCCTCAATATTTCCTGATGACTCCTCAGAGCTTTCTCTTTCTGGTTTATAAATGTATTATTCACTAAGTCTGAGGTGGTGATTGGAGATGGAAGCGAATGAGTAGTCAGCTATGCAAAGACCTAGAGGAGGGTTTCAGATGTTTGAGGGATTGTAAAGGCTCTGAGATGGAATGGGCTTTCATGTGTTGAGGAATGCCACTGGCCACAGATACACTAAAGATGAAGTCAAGGAGAAGAGAGGCAGGGGCCACGGTATGGAGGTACAGTGACATTTATATGCCAGACCGTATGAAACATATTACCTGCACTATCTAAAAACCAAAGGCATGGGTAGAATTTAAGAATATATAGATCTAGTACAAAGGATGCCCCTACCACTTCCCTAAACTGATCAACCTACCTCTCAATGAATGTGTGCAGAAAATCAAGAATCCTCGAACATTTAATGAAAACTAATAACATAAATAAAAGGCAATCCAATAGAATCTTTTAGGATCTTGATAAATTATAGTTAGATTGATCATCAGAGGTGGTTTAATGTGAAACTACTGAAGCTTAAATTTTATGCTACACATGTGTAAAAGTTACTCTAGGATGTTCACATACCCTAGTATGTTCACATGGTCATATGATTTTGTAAAATTTGTAAAATGTGGATCATTTTGACTAGTCAGTTCAGAGTAATGCCTTTTCTATTTTAATATCGCTTCCATCCTGCTTTGCCTTAATTTGGAGTCAGTGGAGTGGCTCTGGATCCAGCTAAGAAGATGTTAGGTTAGATGGACATTTACTTTAGGCTTAGTGGTACATTTTCATATGAATTATGGGATTCATAATTTTATATTTTTTCTTAAAGATCACACTTCTCCAATTTGTATGAGCACCAGTCCTCACAGAATTTCATAGATAATAAGATAAGAGCCACTTTATCAACCATTTCAGAAAATTATGATTCAGATTTCCAGAAAACCCTGAGGTTCATAGCCTGTTCCGAGCATTTTATATTTATTGCAAAGTGGCCCTATATCCTGGGTATATTTATACCCATTAGAACATGGTTGTTTTAATATTCATGAGAATCAAATTGGTAAACCTAAACTTTTTGGAAACTTAAGCACTTATTTACACAAAGAAATGAATAGAGAGGAAAAAATAAAACAAGACAAAATCAGAGAGGGAGACAAACCATAAGAGACTCTTCATCATAGGAAATAAACAGGGTTACTGGAGGAGAGGCAGGTAGGGGATGGGATAGCTGGGTGATGGACATTAAGGAGGGTACATGACATAATGAGCCCTGAGTATAAGACTGATGTGATCAATCACTCACCTCTACCTCTGAAACCAATTATATACTCTATGTTAATTAATTGAATTTAAATAAAAAAAAAACTTTAAAAAAAGAAATGACTAGATAATAGACAGTTAAATATAACTGAAAATATTTATAGCCTATGAGCTCCAAATCTACCCCTTATTGCCTGTTTTATGGAAATGGATTTAGGCCCTGTTATTGTTTTTCTCAACAACTTGCATCATGTTAAGATTTGTCAACAGGGGGCGGTAGAGAGATACTATAGGGAAAAAAAAAAAAAAAAGATTTCTCTTCAGGTTCTTTTTCCTCATCTACTTCCTGCCTTATTGTGTTGCTGTCATCAAGATGCCTGTAAGGCCATCCAAATGTTGCTTTCCTCCATCCAGTTTGAATGGTGTCCCAGAGGGATGTTTCTGGCTTAACCAGAGACAATGGACCAGCTCTTGCCCAAAGCAACTCAGCAAAATTCTTTGACATCCAGTGAGCCACAACCATACTGTCTCTAACAAGGTCTGGATATCTTGAAGAAGGGACTCCCATCTTCCATATTTGTTCCTTCCTTGGGTAATCCCCCCAGCTCCAGGGTAATTTTCAGAATTCTATTTACTGCTACATAGAGTTTTCTCTTACAGTTACTGATTCTTTACAACAAACTTTCCCTGTTCAATTGATTGTGTGGTTTCCATCTCCTGATTGGATTTTGACTGATACAACACTTCAGAACAGCTTTTTATTCTACTTTACTATTATTACTAGGTTTTTCATTTTTGCAGACTCTTTTCTGAACTATCACCTAGTTCAATAAAATGAATATATGCTTCATAAACCATGTAACAACCTTTCAATACCGACAGCAAGACAGCAAAACTGGTGATTGACTTTTTGAGTCAAGACCATCTTTGTCAATTTTGGTCCTATCTACTTGTTATAGGTAGCTTAATAAACGCTGTGCATATTTTATTTGGGTGCACTTAATCTCTTGCTATTTAAAGAAAACACTCAATTGAAATTTAGCTTGTCCTTTGATTTCATTCCTCCCAGTTTTATTACTTTTTGTTAATATTATCTGAAATGAAACTTAACATATTTGGTGTTTGAAAAAAAAAAATCAGACACAGATAGAAGGATTGTTCTTGAGATAGAGAAATGTCTTTCAAATGTTGAATCCACAGCAAGCATTCTGACTTGCTCTAAGACATATAATGGGTTTAGGAATTAAAGGCCTTCCTATGGAACAGTGAAATGATGAGTGAAATGATAAAGGGATTACATATGTAATCTATTGTTCTACAGGAAAATAAAGTAGGCATCTTTTATTATACTTTCTATGCATATTGGGAGATAAAAATGAATAAATAAAAAAATTCTGGTAGGGCTTGTATTCTTCTGGAGAAAACAAAATTTTATGATGACACAAAGAATCACAAGATTATTGTTCATTCTTGTGAAATGAATAAAGATAAATATTTTACTATTCTTATTCTTAAATACAGAACATGAAAATCTTCTGTTGTGATACTGCATAGATTTGAAGACACATCATGATTTTCTAAAATATCAATATAATGACACTAATGGGATGCATGGAACTTACCCTCACTTTTTTTTTCTTTTTTAAGATTTTATTTATTTATTTGGCAGAGAGAGAGAGAGCACAAGCAGGGGATCAGTAGGCAGGGGGAGAAGCAGGCTCCCCACAGAGCAGAGAGCCCAATACGGACTCTGGGATCATGACCTGAGCTGAAGGCAGGTG
Source organism: Mustela putorius furo (assembly GCF_011764305.1). NCBI lineage: Eukaryota > Metazoa > Chordata > Mammalia > Carnivora > Mustelidae > Mustela > Mustela putorius. Next base: position 28,690,151 of record NW_025421341.1, read on the forward strand.
CTTAATGGACTGAGCTACCCAAGCACCCCTTACCCTCATTTTCATGAGTCCCGTCTGTGTGAGGGACACTTGACAGCATCTTGATCTCTCTCTCATTTGCCTCTCCTCTTCCCTGGGGAAGGAGGAAGAACATATCATTTTTAGTTTGGGGCAAAAACCTGCTCTACTTCTTTCCATGTCAAGATATGCATTCTGATCTGCCACCATTCAGAACCTCAAGAACCTGGCAGGAATTTGGCTCTCCTATCTTGTCATCTCGTACCTCATGACTATAAAACCAGCCATATGGTTAAAGGTAAATTGTGGTTTAATACATATTTGAATCAGTAAATATTTTCTTCTCTGCTTCAGAAACATTATCCCCTCTAGAGAAAAAATGGTTGTGAGCATACTTGCACACATTCACAACCAAGCAGCAGGAAACAAAATATATATATGGACCCACAGGTTCTCTTGGGCAAAAACCTGGAAAAGGTTGTCATTTGGGCCCATGTGTCCACATGACCTAAATGGAGTGGAGCAGAGCAGCCATCTACACACAAGGCAGGTCTCCTTCCATTTGTTCTACTCTCTTCTTCTCCCATCATCTCTCCCATCTCTTAGCTGTTAATAGCTTGACACCTATTTGAACTCTCTGCTTGAGATACCTTGGTGGTTTTCCTTCATGACAATGTGCATTCTTACAATGAATAAACAATGTGACCCCCAAGTCATCTCAGAGGACTTGTTTTTATGAAGGTAACAATTGACCATCCTCAAGATCCATATCCATCCATCAGCAACTGAATGCCAGTAATGTCCACATATCAGTTCTTTCCAAATGTTCACAGGTTCAGCCCCTCTAGATACAAATGCTGAAACCTCAAGAATTTGGGGTACAAGATGTTTGTTAGGGATCCACAAAAAAAGCACATTATTCAACAAACCGTGTGGGCAAAATTGCTCCTTTATTTGAACAGAAAAATTCATTGCAGTCAGTACTTCACACCATTCACTGAAATAAATTCTAGTTGGAGTTAAGAGTTAAACATAAAACAACCCGTAAAACTATAATGGCATTTTACAAATAATTTAACTTATAACAAAATATAATATACTTTATAATGTCTTGCTGACTGGGGAAAAAGTTATTAAGCCCACCAAATTCTAGATTCCATATCTGTCAAGAAGACAGAGATTTTACTATATGAAAATGAAAGCTCTGTGCCATAAAAGACACAAGAAATAAAATTTAAAGGCAAAAGATAGACTAGGAGAAAATATCGGCAACTTATCCAGCATATTCAGCATAAGGATGTCTAACATATAAGAGTTCCTAAAAGTCTAGATGGCAAAACAAAATAATCGACATAAGGACAAAAGATATGGATAGGGGATTCCAAATAGAAGGCAAGAGCTCCCACACATTAAAAAATCATAGGAGGGGCACCTGGTGGCTCAGAGGGTTACAGCCTCTGCCTTCGGCTCCGGTCATGATGCCACGGTGCTGGGATTGAGCCCCACATAGTGATCTCTGCTCTGTGGGAAGCCTGCTTCCTCCTCTTTCTCTGCCTGCCTCTCTGCCTACTTGTGATCGCTGTCTGTCAAATAAATAAAAAAAAAATCTTAAAAAAAAAAAGGAAAAACCAATAATCAGAAACTACAAATTAAATTACATTGGTCCATATTTCTTAATTATCAGATCTTACTGATATTAAATGCTTGATAGGTTAATATTGATCAACCAATATTGGCTATAGTGTAAATCAATATGTATCATCATGACTAATTCTGACAGTATAAAGAGTTAGAGCTTTTAAAAGGTAACAATATCTGAGTGACTCCATATACATTGACTCTATATAAAATATACCTTGGGTATGATATAAATGTAAGATTATCTATTGTCACTATGAGCAATTGGAAGTCATACCTATTCTGTTATTAAGAAAACAATTGAATTTAAAAAAAATCATTCATAGATACTATTTGTATGAATCAGAAATGCCATAGTATGCTGGAATATCCCTCCAAAATCTCATTGGTTTAAAACAACAGGTTATTTCTTGCTCATACGTGGCCCTCTCAGGTGCACTGGGGACTCTGTCCTGGATCTTCTCATCCAGGACACAGTGAATGGAGTGGTCGCCAATCTGGGGCATTACACCAGATGCTCCAGCAGAGGAGAGGGTGTGTGGGCTTGCAGAGGGTTCTTAAACCCCCCACCTGAAAATAGTACATTTATATTTTATTCACTTACATATTATTCACAGGGCCACACCTCAACCCACGGGTGCTACAAATTATACTTATGCCTTGGAGGAGTGCTAGAAACTAAGAAACTTCTGTACCATGGAATAAAATCTGTTACAATTATATTGAGGCAGATAAGCATGTTCATATTTTAGTTGAAAAGTCATCCAGTTCCACAGGATCTTTAAATTCCATTGCCATTTTGAAAACATATATATTTGCATATGTACATATGTATTCATGTAAATGAATAGACAGTTTTGAAATCTTAAACCATTAACAAGAGGAAGTGGTACATCCTTGGTCAAGAACAGAGAGGAGGTACTTTTATTTTTACTTTATCTACTGCAACATACTTTTCAAAATGCAGTCATAGGAGTGCTCCAATACATTATTTGATTTAAACACAAATGAAAAGAAGGCAACACAGATTCTTGAAACTTTTCCACTTCTCCAGGAGGGGAAAAAAAAAATTTGTCAAGAAGTACCTGGGACAATAAGCCATTACTATTTACATATTGTATGACCCAAATAATATTTGTGTGGGATTGTTATATGTATCTTGAAGGTCTCAAGAAATATCTTTGTGGATTTGTTATCTACATCTTGTATGTCCCAAGCAGTATTTTTGTGGATTGGTAAAGATGCCACAGTTCTGTCAGCTGTTTGAAGTTGAAGGAGGCATTAACTTTTGGTTTTATCCGACCAAAATGTATTTTATTAGAGAACTTCAGTCCTTAGTCTCTTACCTATGGCTCAGCGCTTCTTTTTTCTTTTATTTATTTATTTTTTTTAAATTTTTTTTATTTGACAGGCAGATCACAAGTAGGCAGAAAGGCAGGCAGAGAGAGAGAGAGAGAGAGGAGGGAGCAGGCTCCCCGCTGAGCAGAGAGCCCAATGTGGGGCTCAATTCCAGGACCCTGAGACCATGACCTGAGCTGAAGGCAAAGGCTTTAAGCCACTGAGCCACCCAGGTGCCCCTGGCTCAGTGCTTCTTAAAACAAAAGTGTTATTTAGGGGGAAAAGTTCTGGCCCATTTTCCTCAATGGCCATCACTTTCTACACACACATATATATACACACACAAACATGCATACACAAAGCTATTAACTGCAGTATCTCTCAATTGTAAGGCAGGCATTAGTAGCTTCCTGCAGTTAGACACAGGTAACAGCCTCTGCTCACCTTACCACTATGTGATCTGTGAGAGATAAAACAAGTGTAGAATTGCACCACACTCTTAGCAAGTGAACTGCAACCTAGTCAAGCACTCAGCCAGACCAGGTCACTGAAGGTCAGCTCTCTGAAGAGCACTTTACACAAAAGTTCTACTCGAGGGAGTTAAGACAATATTCAAGGACAGGTGTCAGCTACTCCCAGTCAGCTAAGGTGACAATTCTGTGAAGATGGCAGGGCCACACGTGGAGGTGGTCTTTAGCTGAGCGTGCACCCTGAAAAGTGTGGATTCTGAAACTGAGTTCATTCAAGGGTGGGGTTGCTGGGTAATGTTCATGGCTTGCACATGACTCCCTTCCCCAGTGAAAAACATTTCTAGAAACCACTCTGTTGCATTAACAGCCTCAGATGCTGAGCAGAGATAAAGAAGGTGGACACAGACAACCTGGAAATATGGGTCCTGGTTAGAGTCTATGTGACCACCTTCTCGTGGACTGCACAAGCTTTATTCAAGTAAATCTAATGGGAATCATCACTGGGATGTGTTCAAACAAGGACAAAGATAGCATTATCTATGCCAAAGTGTTTGCAAGTAAATTATAGACACCATCGCTTTTGGCATGTCAAGACTACAGTGGTGTGATGACCAAAGCAAACAACAAAGAGGGTATCTTCCCTGAACCTGACTTCTAAAGAGCACCACGACTAAGGAATTGGCTTACCTTTTATTAACACCATGTGTTTGGCGTGGGCGGATGGAGGCGTGGGCGGATGGAGGCGAATAAACAGGAGTCATAAATGTCTTCTTTCCTGAAAATATCTCTTGTTGGTCTAAATTCTAAGTCATCCTTGTGGTTATTTTTGGCTACCAGTAATATATATATAAACATCAAATGAACTATTGTTATTAATACTTTTAATAAATGTTGTATTATACATGGAAATTAATTTGGAGGGTTCCCAGTTATAAAACTCACAACAGACAGAGACACACTTACAGATACTTCTTTTGAGAATAGATACATAATGGTTCAGAATCCCTGGAGCTTATTTAGGGCTTGCTTGTATCTCCAATTCCTATGGTACTACCTAGTCTTGTGTTTCAGTAGTTGATTGAAAATAAATAATTTTTGCCCAGTGATTGTAAAAACACCTAAGAGACGTTTTGTTTCTGTAGTTGGTCATTTTAATCTATATGGCAAACAGAGGTGTATGTGTGTGTGTGTGTGTGTGTGTTTAAATATTTATTTATTTATTTTAGGGAGAGAAAGAGTATGAGTGGGAGTGACAGAGAGAGAGAGAGAGAGAGAGAGAATCTTCAAGCTGACTCTGTGCAGAGCCTGATGCAGGGCTTGATCTTAGGACCCTGAGATCACAACATGAGCCAAAACCAAGAGTCAGTTGCTTAAACGACTTGACCACCCAGGTGCCACTGCAAACAGAGTTTGTACTGTGTTTGAAATGTAAAACCATGAAACAGTGTGTGAATTGTAAGGTGTACTATTTTTGTATGGCACAGCAAGTTTTAATTTGCATATAAAATGTTTCCCTGAATGAAAATACTTTGTTACATTTATATGATAGAATGTATATGAATTTTACATACAAAAGAATAAAGATAAAATTTTGTTCTTCTTTCTTAATTATTAATTTCTTTTTCCTAAAGAGAAATAAAATGTTACAACAGTGGTATGGTTTAAGTAATTGCCTAAATTGTCCTTTTTTGCTTACATTCTCAAAAAGAGTACATTTCATTAATATTACATTAGTGTAATGAAGTTAGTGTACATGTCACTAAATGTACATGAGTGCATATTTCACTAATGTTAACTAATAAAGTTAATGGACAATTATTTCTATAGTTTATATAGAACTATTCCCTAAAGATCGAAGTTCAACTGCTTAGTTGGATATAAAAACTGATTAAGTAGTTGTGCTTATTTAAATATAGTTGACACACAACGTTACGATGGTTTCAGGTGTACAACACAGTGATTCTACAACTCTATAATAAATGCTGTGCTCACCACAAGTGTAGTTGCCATCTGTCACTAAAAAGTAACACCACTGACTATATTCCCAATGCTGTACTCTTCATCCCTGGGACTTATTCATTACATAACTGGAAGCCTGTGCCTCCCACTCCCCTTCATACATGTTTCCCATCCCCTTACACCCTCCTCCCCAAACTTTTTAATTTTTATACTGAAAAACTACTTTATTTTGTTTTACTTCACTTTTACTAATATAATTATGTAGCAAAGTTCAATAAAAACTTTTCATTGTCTGTACTTCTTTTCTGGCTATTATTTTATTAGTTTTATTTCTTAATGAGTATTGAGAACAATGTTTTTCCTTTAGAGGAAGGGGTATTAAAAAGTGACCCACTCGGGCACCTGGACGGTTCAGTGGTTAAAGCCTTTGCCTTCAGCTCAGGTCATGATCTCTGGGTCCTGGGATCGAGCCCCACATCAGGCTCTCTGCTGGGCAGGGAGCCTGCTTCTCCCCTCTCTCTCTCTCTGCCTGCCTCTCTGCCTACTTGTGGTCTCTGTCAAATAAGTAAAATCTTAAAAAAAAAAAAAGTGACCCACTCCAGATAAAAAGTACATTAAGTACTGACTGTAACACACACATCCAGACACACAGTTCTCACATGCACCAACTCACTTACCATTCTGGATGTTTCTCTGCCCTTTAAACTTACTGCCAACAGAGGAGCTCAATAACACACACCCCACTGCTCCTGGGACTTTTCCCAAGACTTTCTCTTGAACATCCTCCCCTTATCTCAGGGACCAGCCATGGACAAAAGGAGACAGAAGACAAGTAAGCCTGTGGTTACCTCGTGTGTGACAGATATGGAAAATTTTATCTTTTCTTTAGTTCAGGCTTTCTATTTTCACCAAGAGAATGTACAGAACACTATAAGGACATACTCTTTAACATGGAGCTCTTGGGTGTAGTCTCATCTGCCTCCAAGTCAGAGTTCCTTGGCATCGCAAGTATAACAAATGCAGAAAGGCAGTAAAATTTGGGGCCAAATTAATCTCCATAAATCTTTGTCATATTTTCTCTTTGGTGGCTCAAGCTAGACTTTTGGTCAGGTGCTACGCTGGAACAGGACCCAGAGAACTATCCTACCTTACCCTCCCCGATGAAACATGAAAGTTACTTTCTGCCGTCATAGATACATATATTGTCCACATAAGCCACACAACTTGAAGGGTTTTTCTTTTCTTTTTCTTTTTCTTTTTTTAATTAAAAATTTTTTTTCATAAATAAAGAAGCACACTCCTCAGAGTGGTAGACTAATCTGCCCAGAACCACTCATCTAGTTAGCGACAGATCAAGAATCTGACTTTAAGTCTGGTTTTAAAAACCCATTCACTCTCCACCATTTAGCTGTTACCCATAGTGCATATTAATTTAGCAAATGCCACATGGCACTGAACATTATTTTATAATCATTAGAGTATAAATTTTCACAGGGCCAGTACTTGGGAATGTGAACTGTATTAGTCAGGTACTCCAGAAGAACAGAACAGTAGGGATTTAATATAGGGGTTTAGCTCATTTAATCATGGAGGCTGACAGGTCCCAAGATCTGCAAGAAAAAAGGAAGGATCATTCTTTTTTTTTTTTTTTTTTTTTTTTAAGATTTTTATTCACTTATTTGTCAGAGAGAGAAAGAGCACAGCAGGCAGACAGAGAAGTAGGCTCCCCACTGAGCAGGGAGCCCAATGTCAGCAGGCTAGCAGGAAGAACTGATGTTTAATTCTAAAGGCAGGGAAAAAGCTGATGCCCCTGTCTGAAAGCCATGAGGCAAGAGGTATTCTCTCTTACTTGTGCAGAGCAGGTGGTGAGGGGTGGTCTTGTTTTTGAGTTTAGTTTCATTCAGGCCTTCAGCTGATTGATGAGGCCCACCACCTTAAAGAGGGCAGTTTCTTTTACTCAGTCCACTGATTCCAATGTTAGTCTTACCAGAAAACACCCTCACAGAAATACCCAGAGCAAGGTCTGATCAAATTTCTAGGAACCCTGTGGTCTAGTCAAGTTGATAGATAAAATTAACCATAAAAAACTCAGTACAACAAACTTGCTTCTGGAACTGCCAGTTTTTCTAGATATTAACTTTCTAGAAAGTAGACTGTGGAAGAGCATAATAAACCATCACTATTTTTTTTTTTTAAGATTTTATTCATTGAGAGAGAGAGAGTGCAAGTACCAGCAGCAGAGGGAGAGAGAGGCAGCCTCCCAGCTGAGCAGGGAGCCTGACACAGGGGGCCTGGATTTTAGGACCACAGAATCACAACCTGAGTGGAAAGTATATATTTAACTGACAGAGCCACTGAGGTGCCCCATAAACCATCATTCTTATCTTTTCAAAAATATATTATATATATACTTTTCAAGAATATTTTTTTTTATATTACAACAAATCTGTTTGCAATACATTTCATTTATCTTCTTCTCTGTGCAGTGATTAACCTGATTTTTAAATAAAATGTGAAAATCTTTAAGAACCTTTTTTTGGAATTCCTTTGGGTGGCATTAAGCATTAAGTATGTTAATTGAATCCTTAAATTTTCATTTAAGTCAGGTTATTTTTACCCACAGGCTATCTAGTTATCGAATGCATATTTATCAAAATAGATTTGCCCTCTTACTTTTTAAACTTCATTCTCATTTTTGGGGGAATAAATGATCTCTATTGATTTTTCTTTGTAAGCTTCTATTTTACAAGTCATGCTAAGAAACTTTGCTCATTGTCTAGTTAATTCTTTATCCTATACTACAGAAGAAATGGGGAAACCTCTAAAAATATAATTCTAAGTATATTGGATGTGGTATATTGTGTGCAGAAAACACTTTTGTTCAATGATCATGAAAACTGTCAGAATTTTTTATGGATGCACTTAGTTAAAAATCATCAAGGTAATAATTTTATGGCACTTAATATTTTCAAATGGAATTACATTTATTAAACCTGATTAGTAGTCAATGGACCCATGAAGCTTGAAGCAAAGTGATATCAGACTCATCAATCAAAGCATTAAAAGGTTAGAGGGTTTTGCAAGATTATGTAGCCAGCACCCTTCCTGTATTTAGATCTTAATGATTCCAGATTATAAGAATCCATTTTATTTTAAAATCCCTCAGAATTCCCTAAGGATTTATTATGAAGCAGGCTATTGTATGGTAGTGTGTAGCAATAATAAAATATGTTCTTGATATTTTTAAGCATAAAACTGAGATACTTCAAAGTTTCATCTTTCTCTTCAAAAATTTATGTAATACCTGCTAATAAGTATTTTCTTATTTCAAGAAGAATCTTTAAATTTTAAGGAGGACTATTAGAACATCAATTTGAATACAACCACAGTTCCTACTTAACCCATTTAAAGGGTTTTCCAGTGACAGAAGAAAACAAATGAGAGAAAACAAACAAAAAAGCCTGATACTGGCAGGCCCTGGAGGGTTAATCTGAAAGGCCTTTAGGAGCCACTGGACTAGGGAGTGAGCAGGTCACAGGAATTTAGCTGCCCAGATGGCCAAAACTGGTCCTAGGTAATCTGCTAGAAGATTTTTTCCTTTAGCAGATCCCTTAGGGGCTGAGAAGAAGGTCAAGGCAGGAACACAGTGGGTCTCCAGGTGCCCAGAGAACATTTGAGGGAGACCTGAATTTATTAATAAGCATCTTCACCTAAGGTTGAAATTCAAAATAATTTTGTTTGTTTGTTAGTTTGTTTGTCTCCTGGGATGGAACCAGAAGGATGTATCAGTTCGAGTCAGGTTCAATTCTGAGATTTTTTTTTTTTTGGAAGTATGTAAGTTTCATGTCTGGTAAGACTCACTTACTGGTGAAGCCTAGTCCATATAACTACTTTCCAGCTTATGTTTGAACTGTGATTCAGACATTCCTGGAGTGTGGTATATAGATCATCTGGGACTAACTGGAAGAATCAGCTGTCAAGAGGGGTTTGTTCTAAAGGATGTTTTGCACCGTGGGTGGGGTTAAAAAAGAGCAATGCAAAGGGAAACAAAAGAAGCTATTTATTGAAGTACTGGCCCAAATGAAAGACTGGGGAGAACCTTTGAGAATGGGGTTTCTTAGCTGTGCGGATGATTAGAATGCTTTGGGCTGGGGGAAAAGTGTAAGAGTTCATTTATTTAAAAAAAAAGAAAAAAAAAGGGCACATAGTAAATCTCTAATACTGGTCTCTGATAAAGAGACTTGTGCCCTCCATGCTCTCCTGAAACCCAATTCCTGAGTGGCAATGGGGAGGAGGTATTAAGATAGATTTTTCCATAGAGTGTGGTAAACTCAGAAGCTGGAGAGATTTTTATAGTATTTCTATCTAAATCCCTGGAATCTGGCAAGGCCTATGGAGTCCCTCATGTGTGACCCAGAAATAGAAGAGTCTGATGGAGTTGTGAGGATATTTCAAGACATACTTCAATAATACTGCCAAGTTTTCCTGACCACCGAGGGGAGCAGGGCTGAGTGTTGTGGATACTCAAGATGGAGACCAGCTGAGGAGCGGCTGAAACAGGACCAGATGGGGCCATGTCCTCTCAGTGGAAGTCCACATGGGCAGATGTAGAGAGACGACCAGCACACTTCCTCCATCCTACCCTTTTAGAATTCTGAAGTTTCCAGATTGTTCATGCTCTCTTGAAAAAGGAGTGAGTAGGAAAGCACAAACTGCCCAGGAGAGTCTTGAAGTAATTGATATTTCTCTGACGGAGAAGTTTGGGAAATCATAGGTTGCTATCAAAATGCATAATTTGAAGAGACAGGATGCAGGAGAATGAATGGAGGGAGGAAGGGAAATAAAAGAGAAAGAGAAAGGAATAAAAGAAGGAAGGAAGAGAAAAGAATAGAAAAGGGAAGGAAAACAAAATAAATGGGCAATTGGAAATGATTAAAAAAAAAAAAAAAGAATGCACCAAAAAGTCAGAGCCCACATAGAAGTGAATGAAAATATGGTAGATTTGATATCATAAAATAAAACCAGCTTGACCCTGATACTTGGAACATCTCTTTCAGCTTTCATAAAGTTTCCAACACTAAACCTGAGATGAAAATGCTGTTCTAATAAAATCACCAACACTGTCCTAATGGGGCAGCTATTTATGTGCTCTAGAGGTTGGCAAGTCAGTATATCAGGAAAAAAAAAAAGCATGGCCAGCTTGGTTTTGGGTGCAGAACAGGGTGTAAAATTGACGAAATTAATTACTTAAAAAGGAAAAATTTCACTGGTCGGGTGGGAGATGAGAGGGTAAATGCAGGCAAGGAAATGTAAGGTAAGTAGAAGGGTAGTGACAACTGCCTTTAAAGAAGCAGAGAAGGAGTAATGGTCACCATAAAAATTCTATAGAAAAAGAACTAGAAATGCATGTACAATACTAATATTATAAAAGATCGGTATACAAAATAAGAGCAACAATGCAACTATCAAGGGATCCTCAGGTCATGATCTGGGGATCCTGGGATCCAGCCCCAAGTGGGGCTTCTGGCTCAGGCAGGGAGTCTGCTTCTTCCTCTGTCTGCACCACCCAACCCCCGCCACCCGCAACTTGTGCACTTTCACACACACTCTCTCTCTCAAATGAATAAATAAAATCTTAAAAAAAATACTACAACTATCAAACACCAGGGCTAGGGATAAAAAATGGGGGTCAAAATCATTAAGCTAACTCATTAGTCATAGTAAGGAGAAAATAGATACTGTTTTTATTAAAGAACACCAATAAGCATATTATCTAAAATTGTGGAGGGAAACCCATAAGTTATAAAAAATCCAAAACTGAAAGAGAACTGCAGAGCATGGGATTAGAAAAGAAAGAATTCCAGAACTGTCTAATTCTTCTGTACAATTTGATGTTACTTACACTAGGGGTCCCTGGGTAGCTCAGTGGGTTAAGTGTCTGCCTTCAGCTCAGGTCATGATCCCAGGATCTAGAGATCCAGCCCCAAGTCATGTCTGTGCTCAGAGGGAAGCCTGCTTCTCCCTCTGCTTCTGCTGCTGCTCCCCCTGCTTTAGCTCTCTCTCTCTCTCTCTCTTATTTATTTTTATTTATTTATTTTTAAAGATTTTATTTATTTATTTGACAGAGAGATATCACAAGTAGGCAGAGAGGCAGGCAGAGAAAGAGGGGGAAGCAGGCTTCCCTGCTGAGCAGAGGCAGCCTGATGTGGAGCTCGATCCCAGGACCCTAGGATTATGATCTGAGCTGAAGACAGAGGCTTTAACCCACTGAGCCACCCAGATGCTCCGTCTCTCTCTCTTTTAATCAGTCTCTCTCTGACAAAAAAATAATAATAATAATAAGTTAAGTCAAAAAAAAAAAGAATTGTTACACTAAAGATTCTGTGACAGTAACAACATCATTTAGTGTGGTGGTTTGAATAGCTGGATTTTAAGTTTATCAATATTTCAATATTTAGCAGCTCAAGGCTTGAGAAATTTTCTTTAGCCTTTCCTGTCTTAGTTTCTTCATCTGTAAAATGGGAGAGAATTATAGCATTTTTGCAAGGATTAATCTGTGAATTTAATCTCTAAGAACTCTTCTGTGTATTCAGACATGTGGGAAGTACTTTTATGAATATTGGGTTTTAATTCTTAGCATCTCTGACCCTTAGCAGATTTATATTTGCCTACAAACTGTTGACTCTTAAATCTACATAAATAGCTTATATTTAGGCTTTTGATCTGGATGTTGATGGGGGCACAAAATCTCTACTGAATGGGTTACATCCTCTTCATCCTCCAGCCTCAGGGTTCCTGGTAGAAATTCTATCATCTCTTTTAGGGCTCACAGGGAAGACTTCTTGGCTTTTCCCCTCTCTCCAGGCTTCTAGTCCCCAACCCACCTTCCACCATCGCTCAGCAAGATATTTTTAACCCAACCAAATCGTTTTCCTCCTTAAAAGTCTTCAGTGTTTCTCAACTGCCTTGGGAGAAAGTTTCCACTACTAGACAAAGCAACAAATCTATTCCGTTTCCCTGTTAAAGATCTTGTGAGCAAGCCATGCTAGATTCTTATATTTACCAAAATAATCTATTGAGATAATTATTCCTTTCTGTAGGAAATGAGATTCATCCAGTATAGATGGTAGGATTTTAATGCATATTTACCAAATGAATACATGAATAAAAGAATAAATGAATAAACGAGATTATAAAACCATAATAACCCTGTTGTTTGATTCCAGAAATAGATGATATTTATTCTACTTCTAAAGAGCTCAAAAAAAAAAAAAATAATACATTATACAATCTTTTTCTCTGCCCTATAAATCCAATATAAGAAAATACAACCCAATCTTTTCCCACATGTTTAGGGTTCTGATAAGAACAGAATCTTACTGACAGTTGATTCGAAATACATATTTGTTGAATGAGTTAATACATGAATGGCTAAATGGATGAATGAATTAATATGTGTTCATTCCAAACTCAAGCACTCCTATTTAACGCAGTTAATTGAATTTAACTGCCGGCTGTATTTGAGTTTCCTCATTTTAGAATTAAAAAGTTCAATCCCTAGTATAGTTAAATGTCTAGGTATTCTCAAAATAGGTGATATGTAAATGCAAAAATTAGAGCCCAAACTGGGATATTCAATGTTTTATCTATGCTAATTCACTGTATAAAAACTTCTTTTCTGTTAAAAGCCTCCCCTCCCCCAACATTAGTCTTTTTTTCAGCCCTTATATGTTCTCGCTATGATAATGATAGAGAGGATCCCAGCTCACCAGGAGTTGAGAAGCGCCTTAGTCCCATTACCTGTGAACATGGAAGGATGGTAAATAGGAATGGCCATCATCCAACAGCGACAGGAGACCAAGGAGTGGGAACTCAGTGGGAAGACCCAACTGTGTATACCAGGCAGATAGATAAAGGACTCAATAAGTTATTAGGGCAGTAGTTACTGCAGCTTGCAAATATTTCTATTTATTTATTTATTTATTTATTTATTTATTTATTTTTGATGGAATTGAATTCAATTTTATTTTTTAAAGATTTTATTTATTTGACACAGAGAGGTCACAAGTAGGCAGAGGGAAAGGTGGAGGGAGAGGCAGTGGTAGACGCAGGCTCCCCACTGAGCAGAGAGCTCTGTGCAGGGCTCAGTCCTAAGACCCAGGGATCATGACCTGAGCTAGAGGCAAATGCCTAACTGACTGAGCCAACAAGCACCCCACAAATATTTTTAATACCGAAGCCAACGAATCAGGAGAATTGGACCAGAGCTTGATGGATATGAACCAGCTCTCAGCTTCTAGGTTTCTCTTATTCCCCCTCCCCCTCTCAATGTGAAAACCATGTTGGTGGTAATTCACCAAAGGGCAGAACTTTCTGTTTGAGGCTCCCGGTGTTGGGAGTTGGCATGATGAAAACAGCTTTTTCTTCAGGTAACCAAATAAATTCATCTCATTTCAATTACAGGATTTATGTTTCCCATTTAGTTATAAGAAGAAGCTATAAAATTCTAATTGTCCAGAGGCAGAAAACTGTGACAAACTTGATTCTTATCATTTATGTCATTTTTATTTTTGGATGTTGACAGCAGAGGCTCAAAGTATAATTTCCAAGTCAAATAAACAACAATGCTGAAAAGTCAGTGGTGAAATTCATCAGTGATAACCAATAGAAACAAAGTCTGGTGAGTCAGATCATGATGGCAAGAAAGAACTCAAAATTTATTTCTCATTCCCAGATGGAGATAAAAGGTCTATGCCTGAGCATGACCGTGGGTTTATGGGGACTTTAGGGCCCTCCTACAAGTTGGTTTAGAAACCTGACCAACTATGTCACTGATTCTCCAAGATAAAACACCCTAAGATTTCTATAGGTCTCTCTGGGGTTCTTTTGTTTGGGGATGATTCTGAATTTAACCTTGCCAACCAAGTCATGGCTATACATGGCATTCTTTGCAGTAATCATGTTTATTTTCATTTATGGTTCTCTATTTATGTCCCTCTCTAGGAAACTTTCAGTTTTATAAGGAAAGGGCCAATCTGTCTTGTCTATTGTAATCCCCTGACTCATCACAGGGCTTTTGTCATGGTTGGCGCTTAATTAATGGGTGTTGAATAAAAGGGCCATGATATAAATTTGAAATCTAAATGTCATCATTTGTTGAAATCTAACAAATCATCAGAAGGTGGCAGAACAAATGCTAATAGTTGGCTTTTTCACAAAGAAAATATTTTGGATAAATTCAAGCAAAAACTATGTTTTTTCAAAAATTGAATACAATTCTTTGTGAAGTATTGCGTTCCCTTTCATCTAGTAAAAACTCTGCACTTGGCTTGTGGTAAGAGTCAAGGAGCAATGCTCAGTGTCTACAAAATCTTTTATGACAAGACCTCCCACTGTCACTTGGGCTTCTCTCCTCAATAAAGGTTTCTGGTGGTTCCTCAGTCCATTTTCTTTCCTTTCTGATGCAAGGCATTTCTTTAGACCAGGCACTTCCTCTCTCTGTGAAGCTTATCTCCTCTTTGTAGATAATCTCAGTGCCATTCTCTAAAATTTAGAGTTAAGACTCCTACTACTCCTAGTTTCAATCCATTCTCTTTAGTAACTATCTCATGGCATTTTGATTATGTATGTCTACATTTTCCTGGTTCCCAAGGCCACTGAAGCCAGAGGCTTTTTTTTCTTTTTTTTTCTTTTTAAGAGAAAGAGTGAGAGAGAGCATATGGAAGGTGTGGTGGGGGGGAGAGGCAGAAGGAATAGAAGAAAGAAAATCTTAAGCAGGGTCCATGTCCCCCCACAGAACCTGATGCAAGACTTGGTCTCACAGCCCTGAGATTATGACCTGAGCCAAAATCAAGTCAGACGCTTAACAAACTGAGACACCCAGGGGCCCCAAAGTCAGAAGTTATTTGTTAGACACACAGGATCCCTAGAACCCAGAATGGACCTTATCAAGGAATCAGTAAACGTTGGTATGATGAATGGATAAATTAATTCCTGCCTAAACTTTAAAAATTACCTTACCACTTACAATGGTCAATTTTATAGTTAAACTTAACTGGATCCCAGAATGCCCAGATATTCTGTCAAGCATTATTCTGGGTATTTCTGTGAGGATTAACATTTAAATTGGATAGACTGAGTAAAGCAGATTATCCTCCCTAGTGTGGATGGGCTCATTCAATAAGTTGAAGACCTGAATGTAACAAAATGGCTGACTATCCCTCAAGTAAGAGAGAATCCCTCCTGTCTGCCTTTGAGCTGGGACATCAGTTTTTTCTGTCTTCAGACATGAATTGAAAACTTGACTCTTCTGGGTCTTTAGCTTACTAACTATATCTTGGAATTTGTCAGCCTCCATAATCATGTGAGCTGACTCCTTTAAAGAAATCTCTTTTTATATATTTATATACCCCATTGGTTTTGTTTCTTTGGAGAACACTGATTAATATATCACTTGTTAGTCAAAATGAAATAACCTGAAACATTTTTCTCTTTGACCTCTAAGTCTTTTGATATTTTCTTTTGTGTTACAGGATATAGTCATCTGAGTGACTGAGGTTTTAAGATAAACATCTTTGATTTCCTATTTTCTTTTTTCTTCTATACCTGTAGCATTTCCTAGCTTTTCCTTACTTCTAATAACAAGTTTGAAGTATTTCTTTAATTAAAAACAGACAAATACAGAGAAAGAATAGTATCTTCTACTTCTGAACCTTGCACACATTTTTCAACAAGAACTAATATTTAATAATTGTTTTTTATATCAGTATATAACCTATTGCCCTGTCAATTACTTTTCATTGATTCAAATTTATTGTTTTGTATGAGCTCTGGAGACTTGCAAGGTTAACCCTGTATCTTCAGTGCTCGATCATTATTAAAGGAGCTTGTAAAACTGTAAATATTTTATTTTACCTTGAATACAGCTGTATTTGTATAAAAAGTACTTTCCATTGATAGGGGAATAAGTGTCATATATAGAATTAAAATATTAAGGATATTAAGGTCTATATTCTAGGGCGACTAAAGTATAGTAAAGCTTCGGTTCTTTAGAAGACAGCGTTTGGGGGCACCTGGGTGGCTCAGTCTAAGCCCCTGCTTTCGGCTCAGGTCATGATCCCATGGTCCTGAAATCGAGCCCCGCATCATGCTCCCTGCTCAGTGGAGAGCCTGCTTCTCCTTCTCCCCCTGCCTGCTGCTCTGCTAACTTGTGCTCTCTGTCGAATAAATAAATAAAATCTTAAAAAAAAAAAAAAAGATCACAGTTTTTGGAAGCATAGAAGGTATGTCCTAATAATTATAGATGGCATTAATGTTTATGGTGATGACTGAAAATAAAAATAAAATACAAAGACAGTCTTTAAAAACAAAATCCCAATTAAAGCTGCTATTTACTCTTAATGTGCTATAGGTTAGCAGATTAGCCAGCCAGAAATGTAAAGAACATTACTGCTATGGGTATTCTGTTTAAACCTTAACACTGGCAGGAAGAGAGATCTTTCAAAATTAGTAAGATCATGCCATTCTATGGCTTAAAACTTACCAATGGCATCTTGCCTTTGGCATAAAATCCCATTTCCTTTTTTAATCTCTAAGTCCCTACGTGTCCTGGCCCATCTGCTCTTGATCACTAAGATTGGGTCCTGTTTCTGTTGATTTCTTCTTCTCTGAGTTTCTACTTGCTGTTTCTTCTTCTTCAACTGCTTTTCAGCAAATGTTGTTTTGCTTTCATCTTTCAGATCAGATCTGAGCTCAGAAGCTTCTTGGCCTTCTCTGGGAATCTCATTTGATAACTGTTTTTTCCGCTGTGCTCCAGCTAACACTTTATGTATCAGGGTGTGTGTTTACTTCAGTGCACCCAGAAATGGTTTTCATTTGTTTCTCCGACTCTCCATGTTAGAATTTAGACTTCGTGGGAGCAAGGACCCTGTGTGTCTTGCTCAATGCTGCATTCTCAGTTCCCAGGAAAGTGCCCATGCAGGGTAAGAGGGAGGCTTGCATGGACAAGTGGGTCGTAAATCCTAATGCCCTCAAGGCCTTTCAGATAAACTATCAAAGCTGGCATTTGAGAATCAATGCTGAGTGGGTGATCAACAACTTTGTTTTCCTTTTACTCAGCTATCACTGCTGAATATCACTCAGGGAATTCTCCCTTGGAGCTCCCTTCTGATGTTTTAAATTAAGTATCTGTTTCTTAATTTATAAATATGCAAATTATGTGAGAGTGGATTATATAGGTACTTTGCTCAGGTCATGGATTCATGATCTCATCCTTCAACCTACAATAAATCAGTTGATTATTTGTTATAAGATTGGATTAAGTAACTTTCACATTATAGGTGATATTTACTAAAGATGTATGAAAACATAATTTAATATATTTGATACATTTTTTAAAAGAGTTTTATTTATTTATTTGAGAGAGAGAGAGAACACAAACAGGGTGAGGGGCAGAAGGAGAGGGAGAAGCAGGCTCCCTGCTGGGAGCCTGACTTGGGGCTCAATCCCAGGACTCTGGGATCATGACCTGATCATGACCACGAGCCAAAGGCAGATGCTTAATTTATTGAACCACCCAGGTGCCCCTGATATATTTGATATTTTAATGGCTATTTTAATAACTGTGCATGGGCCCATGATATAAATTAGAACAATTTTTAGTTTCAGGACTCTGTTTTAAGAAAGTTCAAAAAAGACTGAGATAAAAATCACTATTACTAAAGACTACAATTTTAATTTTTTACATAAATAATAACTTGGTTGTCCTGTGATTAATAGTTGTCAGAGCAAAGATATTGCCTTTAGATGTTTGGAAATAAATGCTTCCTTGAAGTCACCCAGATGCACTTTTTGTGAGGTCATTTACACTTGACTGCTAGTAAATCAGAAAATTTAAGTCATACCCAAGAAACCAGATGAAGCAGGTGTGGCAAAAATCCGGTTTTGGGTGTGCTTCTGGCAGGTGTCCAACAGTGTATGAACATTCCTGGCCTCAGAGAGAGAATTAGTGTCATGTGAAGAGCTCTTGAAGTTGCTGTAATTAGTCTCATCATCAATAGATTTGTGCTGAGGGGACTTCAGCAGTGTATGAAAAACTTCCCTGCTATGACACCATAAAAATCAACAGTGTATAAGGAAAAGAAACTTTGTTAGTTTATACCAAGAAAAACAAAACAAAACAACCCAAAGTGCATATAGCTCATATTTCTTTCTTCACTAAATATTCATTGGGTATCCTCTGGGTAATAGAGGAGACACCTAGACGAGGAATAGGATATAGCTATTTGAGCAACTCACAACTTAGTGGATGGGATACATTTATCTTTTGGCAATTATAATAAATTACAATATGTGTACTTATTGAGATATGATGATTATAGAACACAAACTCAACTTGAGACAAATGTGAAATAAGTATGTGTGTCAGCCGGGTCTTGAAAGATGAGTATGGTTTAGCAGTACAGCACAGAGTGGGGAAAATAAAGGACATTTCATGCAAAGGGATACACTTCAATCTTTCGTGTCTAATACAGTGAGAAGAGGATACCACCTGGAGCCCCATAACCATGAAGATGGAGCCAACAGTGACAAGTCCAGCAGTTACCCTTTGTGGTGGGGTTGTGGCTTCAGTCTGGGCTAGGTACTGCCTCACACACAGAGAGTGCCCCATGTAGCAGACCCAGGCTAGTTAGCTCAGTGGTTCTCAACATGGGGGGATTCCCCACCCACTCTCCCAACCACGAGGCATTTGGCAATGTCTAAAGACATTTGGGTTGTCGTAATGGGGAAGAGGTGCATTGGCATCAAATAAGTAGAGACTAAAGATGCTGCTAAACATCCTGTAAGAAGTAGGAGAGTCTCCACAACAGAGAATTACCTAGTTTCAGTGTCAATAGTCCTAGGGTTAAAAGCCCCGGATTAGACCTACTCATTTTCAATTACAGCAGGATACAATGTAAATTTCTGGCATTCAGCTTAGAGCTATAGAAACGTTGCTTTCCACGCCCTAAAAGATACTGTGTCCTGTGGTTTGGGAAGCTCCTCTTTCGTAATGTCTCTCACTTAGCCCAGCTCTCTCCTCTAAACTTTGCCTTCCACCTCAAACACTGATGAGCCTGACTGATGTATAACTAGGACTCTGACATGAAAAAGAGGCTATATTTCAGAAAAGGACTCAAGGACTATTAATATTAATGAACAATCGTTAAATAATCTGGAAGTTCCATCTCAGGTTGATTGTAAAAACTTGGTCTTTTTACCTACTTAATGGGTTCTTGATCCAAGTTTTTCTTGCCTTGTTTTCCCCACATGGACTTTAAAGAAGATTTATACCCCCAGAGGAATGGATCCCTGGAAGGCAGAATTCACAGATCATATAGTAGCAGTGGTCACAAGCTAACCAGTAAAAGCCTTTTTTGTAAGCACTGCTTTTCCTTCTAGATGTAAATAGAATTGTGTCACTCTGATTCTCTGTCAGTACTTGTTACTATATCATTTAGTTCTTCAGAGATTGTAAAGATTAGAGTTGATATTCAAGAAGGTGAAGTCTGAGTTATGATTTTAAATTTAAGATGTTGAGAAAATTAGATCATCCTGAGAGATCCATAAAAGAGCAAATATATCAGACGTTTGCATCTGCTCATCTTGAAATATACATAATCTAATACCTGCCCCTTGACATGGGATGTTACAAAATAGCAGAAATTCTGCCAAGTAATTCATAAGACAAGGAAGAAGGAGAGGACAAATCATTTAAAATATAGGCAGAAACTTTAGTCCGATAAACTGATGGGATTGCTGCCCAAACAAAAACAAAATGGAAAACAAAACAAAAAACCCTCACAGTTGGGCCACCCTCATAGATTTCTCCAGCAAACACAGCCAAATATTCCTGTACTTAGTGATTTGATTCTGTGGTCCTGAATTATCAGCACCTGTCACTTATTTGCTTCAGAGAAGAATCATTTGAGAGAAAATGTTATTTCAAGGCGAATCATGGAAAGAGAAAGAAAGTGGTATTCATTTCTCTGGCAGTATTTACCTTGTATACTGGAAATAAGAAAAGGATAAATTCAAGCTATTCGGGAACCTGAGTTAGGATTTCTAGACCAGAGGGCAAGCTTTGCCATCCATAACAGTTGCCCAAAATACATGTTAAAAGTGCATATTCTCCACATCCCCCCGCCCATGAATTTTGACTCAACAGGCATTTCTTTCATTGCTCTAAGGGTATTTCTGGGCAAGCACTGTGGTCTCAGCTGTACAAAAAAATCTGTCAAAGATGTTCAGCACAAGGTAGGTGGGCAGTAGGAAAATAGTGGGATAAGGATACAGGCTCAATAAGTGTTTGTTGAATGAATTATTTCTAGCTCTTTTCCTAGAAACAGAAATTTCTCACTGCTTTTGCTATGAGTAGACTCCCAATGATCTTACTTAGATATATAATATTTTAGAGAAACTCAACTCTTTCCTATTTATTCTGTGCTCTAGGTTAGATGAATTTTAGTCTCTGGTGTCAGAAAACTCAAGTGATGTTAACTCTTTCCTTTCCTAATGATGGGCATTAACCTTGGGCACTTCTTTTGACATCCCTTGACCTTAGTTTTCAAATTTCTAACTTGAGAAATTGAATAACTACTTCTCAAAATGTCATGTAATACTGAAAAGTACAAA
This sequence comes from Mustela putorius furo, assembly GCF_011764305.1. Lineage (NCBI taxonomy): Eukaryota > Metazoa > Chordata > Mammalia > Carnivora > Mustelidae > Mustela > Mustela putorius. The sequence goes on from NW_025421341.1 coordinate 28,711,225, forward strand.
AGGAAATAATATATGTGTCACAGTATAAAGTGTGCAATGAATGTTATTTATTTTACGATTCCTAGAAACCAGTTATAAACTGGAATTCAGAACTGTGTCACAGAGGCAGTGGCAGTGAGATACTTTTAATCAATCCTCTGCTCTAGGAAAATATGTCTTTCTCCATGGCTGGGAGATTTAAAGTAAATACAAGTTAAATATCATTGACAAGTTCAATTGGCACTTTCCCTACATCTTTTTTTTTATATAAAAGATTTTATTTATTTATTTGAGAGAGAGAGCCAGTGAGAGAGAGCATGAGCGAGGAGAAGGTCAGAGGGAGAAGCAGACTCCCCATGGAGCTGGGAGCCCGATGTGGGACTCGATCCTGGGACTCCAGGATCATAACCTGAGCCGAAGGCAGTCGTCCTACCAACTGAGCCACCCAGGCGTCCCTCCCTACATCTTTTTACTTTGTTGTTTGAAGAACCAACATCATTGGGGCATTAGCTACCTTCATGTTAGCTTAATTCTGAAGACCATGGTCATGCAGCTCCCACAGAGGTCAATTGATCTCAGAAGAGTGGATGATCTGTGGATGGAGAAGACAAGTTAAGATAACCAGCCCACTGCTGAGCCTCCCACATTGGAAAAGCACCTTTTACTATACATACACGCAAACTCACACACACAAGTAGACACATGTGCCATTCCCTTAATCTTCATCCTGTAAAAGATGAGTCAGATGTGTTCTTCTTACCTCCCCTTCAGCTGCGCTATATGAGATGTAGGTGTCGGTGAAGGGTAATTCTTTCAGGGTTGGCGAGCAATTAAATGTCAGAGTGGAGAAGGAAGTGAGTGTCTAAATGTAATTCCAAAGCTTTTTTTTATCTTTTTTCTTTCCTACTTCTTCTTCTTCTTCTTCTTTTTTTTTTTTCCTGATTAAAAAAGAAAAGGCATAAACATCTCTGGAAATGAATCATCCTGTGAATTGCATGAGAAAAGCAGGCACTTTCCTGTTTAAACTAAGCATGTTAAAATAAAATAAAGGGGGGAAAAAAAAGCATGGAGGTAAAAGACAACACAGTAGGAATTAATCATACTGGCACAAGTCAGCCAGACGTAACAAAGCCCAGACAAGTATCAGGCAGGTGCTGCCTAACTTGAAGGGCACAATGACCCACCAGGATCCAGCTTACTCCTACCTGGGATGATGTTAGATATTAGTCAGTTCCCTGTACTCCATGCATCAGAAGCTCTATATGAATTAGCGGGGGAAGAGAAAGGAAGTTTCCTGTCACCACGGGAAGAAAGTTGGGTTTGAGGCGAACTATCAGATCATCCATTCTGGTCTCTGCTTCTCCTGGAACATGGGCTTCTTTCTAATGGATGAACCTCCCTAAGATGATGAGGAGTACAGTAAATTTATGCTTCTAAATCTGTATCTTCCAACTTCAGCATCCAGAGGAAACAAAAATGATAAAGTAGGTTAGATTTGAGAGACAGACATGAAGTAAAGTCACAGAGACTTGGCACATGTGTGTGCAGGCACGCGTGAGTGTGTGTGTCTAGGGATAATCTGTGGTGGACACAATGACGTGACACACAGCCCAGGCTTCTTCATGAATCAAAGCCTCATGATCCAAATTTTGGAAGTGGTACTGGCATGCTCTACTGCAGCTACTTTTGGAGATTCCCTCATTGGAGAGACCCACTTCTCCCAAGATCATAATCCCTTCTCAGAGTAGTTGGCATCAGCGTCTGATTACAGACTGACCACAAAAGCCTGTCCTTCCCACTCCAATTTGGGGAAGTTTTGAAGGCCTCTCTTCCCACTTCTGCCCCCTTCCATCCTCAGGCTTTGCGTCCAAGATCATGCCCTAATGAAGCCCAGGCGTGCTCGACTCCATCTCAGAACTGGCTTCTCAGGGAAGCCACTCAGTGACAGTTGAGAAGAAAGAAAGAGAACAGAACTCTGTAAATCCCCACCCTTTAAAATGCAGAAAGAGAAGCAGCATCTGGTTAAGAAAGGAAAAAGAGACTGAGGAGAAGGAGTTTAGTCCAGAGAGAGTAGTATTACAAGGTTCAATGACTTTCCCCTGATAGGTTCCATTTATTTATTCAGGTGAGTACATTGACTTAGAGTGGGAAGAGAGGATCCGGCAGCATGTTTGAGGTTTATAGTAAATTTTTAATAGCAGGAAGAGGGACTAGTCATTGCAACAAAACGCAAGACTGACAAGTGGTGTTGAGGATCCAGATTAGATAGAAACCATGACAGATCAGCTTAGAACTGGACAGCAATGCTATCTGCTTTTGCCTCGCTTAGTGAAGACAATGGCTGAAGGACTGATATATACTTGGGGATGTATATGGAGAGTTAGAATAATTGCATAAAAACTAGAAGCCAACAGAGTTGAAGTAGGAATTAGAAATAAAAATACACACACACACACACACACACAATTATTGCTTCTTCTTTATCAATTATATTTGTATTTTCATATTTTATTTCCAAGGAATGGTTACAAGGTAACATTCCACTTTTTCTTGATGACTTTAAGTGGGTATTCATTTGCAATAATGTTTTATACTGTTATTAATATGATTATGTATTAATGAAGCTATCATTCCATTTGTCTTTTCTGGGTCCCATGTGTACAGTGATGAACAACAACAACAAAACGCAATATGGATATGCGATTACATAAACAAAATATAAGTTAGGGGTTAAGTCTTCTTGAGCTTTTGGCCAGCTAGAAATTTCACAATACATACATATGAGAAAGATGCTTTAAATTGATTTTTTGTTGGCATGACTTCATCCTTGGAGTGAGGGAGTGGGGATACAGGATGAGAATTTGGAGAATGACTAGAGTCCCATCTTATAGCACGGTTGCTTTGATCTGCTTAGCAAGAAGAGCCATACTGAAATGGGAGGGTAGTCATCTGAATGAAGGAGGGCCACTGATTCCCAAAGAGACAAGTAGGTAGTGAGAACAAAGACAGTGGAGGCCCACCAGGTTCAGAGAGGGCATGCAGTCTCCTCCTCTGTGCCTCATGGTACTCAACACCAACCACAATCTTCTTTTTGATTTCCTATTTGTTTACAAGTCTGTCTCTACTCTTAGTGAGAAGCCCCTGAAGGGCAAGTTCTGTGTGTCATTTGTCTTTTCATCTCAAGAAACTTTCAGAGAGCTAGCTTTTGATGTGGTGTGCAAGAAATGTAGGCTGAATGAAGGAACTCAGTAGATCAATCTGACAATGATTTTGTAGGTATTGAACTCAAGTGTCCCAAAGCACAATCATACTATAATGAGATTTCTTACATTGATGTTACCAGGATCTTTAGTAATTCATGCCATGAAAACTTCATGTCTTGCAATTCAGGGCAAGGAATGGGCTGTATTCTCTCTGCCCAGGATGATGCTTCACATTTCACCCAATATAAAGTTATTATACAGCGACTCTTTATTCTGGATGCTGGGAAAGCTCCTAGCAGTTCACTAGGGAGGGTGGGGGTACCTACTCCTGTGTTTAGATTCTCAAACTGTTTTCAATTAGGAAATGACTTCTGTGTTTCTCCCACTCAGGTGCCTTTGATTAGCAAGAAGCAGAAATATGCAGTCATGCAAAAATGTGCTCCCTGGGTCAGACCCTACAAAAGCTAATCAACTGCCCAGCTGGTTTACATTTCTATACATTCCTTGACACACAGAGATGTATCTTGAACCTGGCTGGCCTATCCTTGTGCACTGTTGCCAAACTCCACGAGGCTAACTAAAGAATGCTCAGAGTTGTTTTTCTTTCTTGTGCCGGGGTCCCTGGCCTATAGGGTAGAGCCATGTAACGAGGCAGCTGTGTGACCTTACAGAGTCCTGACCCTGCTGTCCCTGGAGTTCCTTTAATATTGTAGGTGTGGATATTTTTCACTACTGACAAGGGATTTTGGATCTTTAGAACGGAAGGCTGAATAATTTATAATAATGACACATGTGTGCATGCATGCATGTGTGTGTGTGTGTGTCTTACAGCATCCAATGTTGAGCCTTTCACTATCTATTATATTCGGACTTGGAATTCATATGAGGACCACCAAGAGGAGCAGGGAATGGTGGAGGAGATTTTCATGCCCTCTTTTCTCCGGTCTTTCCCCATTTGCAGCCAGATGGACTTACCAGGTCTGATCAGCTAACTCTGTGGCTACAAGGCAAGGGCTTTCTGTGACGTTTGCATAAAGGCAGAATTTTTTTTTTTTTTTTTTTTTTTATGTTCTGCTGGTTCATGCTTCCTTCTGCAAGGAGTCCCTGCCTCAGTCTAATGCTAACTCTTACACCTGTCCTTCTCTGTCCCTGCCGTCCCCTTTCTCTGGTACCCATCGATTTTTGTCTCATCTGATCTCATCCACTGGTCCTAACACTGGCTTTCCTCTTATTGTATAACTCTTCTTCCTGACATCCTTCTCAGGTACAACTTTACATGGAACTACATGATTGTTCAATACAAATGTAGACGCTCACAGAAAAGAACACTCTGCAGTGTTCTCCAGAGTCCGTCCCTGCACCTGCGCACAGCTCACTTATCAGCTATGTTGAGATCAGATAATGCCCAGGGACTCTCCTTCATACCCACGCCCTGCCAACACATAAGCTTTTCCTGCATCTTTGGCTGCTACCCTTTCTTTCTCCTAACCCACAGATTCTCTCTTAAAGGAGGATTTTTTTTAAACATTTTTAAGGAAATCAGCTATGATGACAAGATATTATTTAAGATCAATTTCATTAGGGAATATCTTAGTTGAGCAAAAGAGTTTACAAATTCACAATCTGTCCCCCAAATGAATGTCTGCTTTCCTAAACCCACAAAACACATAGTCTCTTCTCCAGGCTTCCAGAACTTAGTATCTCATTCATAATATGTGCTCAATACAATGTACCATCCATATCAATACCCATATATATATTTCTCTTCAGTTTTATTTAACCCCCACACTTGTAATTTTTCTCTGTTTTACACCAATACACCCTAATAATTAACGTATGTTTATAAGTCCCATTTCAATTGTTTTATGTTGCCCAGACAATGTGATCTCAATTACATCATTCACAGTCAACTATAAAATAAACATCTTCCGTCACCTGGTCCAGTAGATGCAAAACTGCAGGGACATATAAACAAATATTTTGATTTTGTTTACATGTGTGCCACCAGCTGCTTCAGAAAATCTACTTGGGAAAAAAAAACAAACCCAAATTACAGAAGAACCCCAGATCGTAAACACCTGGATTTAAATCTTCAGCAAAAAGCCAGGAAGTAAACACCACAATATTAAACTCATTCATCTGGGGAAAACCTCCTCCCAAGTGCATTTGAGATATTGTTTAATTTTACGTAAGAGAAACTGAGTCGGCGGCAGCCAAAGAGAGTAGAGCAGACGGAAAGGAGAGGTTCACTGCAGTGGGGATTCACTGCAGTTGTGTCTCAGAATGGGCTTTGGTGGATTGTTGGAAAGTTCAGGGCACCCAAATACACGGAGCTTCTCCTTTGCTTACACCCGTCTGAGCTTATAAAGAGGATAATTTGACCACACATTCATTTTTCATCAGCAGGAAGCCCATTTGCTAAGTAAGTGCCAGCAGCTTAATTCAGTTAAACACTTACTGAGAGCCAGTGACGTGCTGAGCGCTGTGCCGAGTGTCAGGAATACAGAGATTCATAAATGGAGTTCTTTCCTTTAGGGATCTACAATTTAGTGAGGGCTGAAATATGCGTGAATAATTGTGTAATATTCGTGATACATGCTGGAATAGGGGTTAGTGCTGGACTGGTGCTGGCTCTGAGGAGGAAATAATGAACTCTTGCAAATCAGGGAAGCCTTCGTGTGACAAATGATGGTTTCCTTGAGTCTTGGAGCCTGTGTAGGAGCTTCTCCAATGTTTAGGTAATGGAAGGTGAATTGGTAATATGAAGTAAAACTTACAAATGTGCCGTTCCAGGCAGAGAAACATCACTGCAAAAACAATGGGAGCTCTCCAGGACTGCCCCATTGCCTGCGGGGCACGTGGGACCAGGGGCTATTTGCTCCTGTTCCCCCAATCTCCCCAACGCCCCCACTGATGGATGTGGACGCAAGGGTACACACACTGCCCCCAGGGGATTGCCTGTACTCATCTGCATGCTCTATTGTTCTGTGGCAGATCCTTTCCAAGTCACTAGGTCAAAGATAAAATTATTAATTAACATGATGAGGAATTTCCAGATGGCAGCAAGAGAACATGAAACCAAGAGTGGGCTGTCTCTCAGCCTTCTGCGGGTGAGGGGGGGTCTGTGCTACCTGGCAGATTTCATGCCATGAAGTCAACTCTGCCTTAGCACGATTCTTAGCCCAGAGTACCATAATATATGGTCAACAAACATTGTTTCCCTTCTCTTTAGTATTAACTGGATTTAGAACTCAAACATGTTGGGGAAGGCTGTAGGGGAAAGCCAGCAATGGTGGGATAAAGCTGGGGCCAGAGGCAGGGCCCAGAGCCTGCAAACCTTTATACAGCAGGTGGAATTTGTTGTGATTCCTCTGGTTGTTGATATACTGTTGAATGATTTCAGGCAGGGGTGTAAGAGGTCAGATTTATTGACTAAGACATTCAATCTGGTATTCAGGTAGTGGATAGATTTGATGTGGGAGAAACAGGAGGTAGGGAAAGCAGGTCTGAGCACTGCAGGTGGGGGAAATATTTTATCTCTCCTGCCTGTAGAGATTAAGGTGTCAGCTGATGCCTAGCAAATATTCTAGTTCTAAAGGTGTATGCATGCCCTATATCCCCCACTAGAGAGAAAATTCCTTAGGTTTTGTGGTACCTTTTATATATAGATGCTTAATATTTATTTCCTATTAAACTGAGGTTTCTTTAGCTATTTGAGGAATCACATCAAAATCTTGACTCACATAGAAGTCTTCATCTGAATTTAATTTTTTATTTTTTATAAACATATATTTTTATCCCCAGGGGTACAGGTCTGTGAATCACCAGGTTTACACACTTCACAGCACTCACCAAAGCACATAATCCCACGCACTTCTCCCAAACCCCCTCCCCCCAGCAACCCTCAGTTTGTTTTGTGAGATTAAGAGTCACTTATGGTTTGTCTCCCTCCCAATCCCATCTTGTTTCGTTTATTCTTCTCCTACCCACTTAAGCCCCCATGTTGCATCACCACTTCCTCATATCAGGGAGATCATATGATAGTTGTCTTTCTCTGCTTGACTTATTTCGCTAAGCATGATACGCTCTAGTTCCATCCATGTTGTCGCAAATCTTCATCTGAATTTAAACAAAAATAGGTATTGTCGTAGGCAAATGGATTTTTGAGGTAAAGTTTTATCTTATACGGGGGTTACAAGTGTTCATCAGTGATCTCGAATGGAGTTAAATAGCTGAATGTGATCTTCACAGAGCAAAACATAAACATACCACTGTACCATCTTAAAGTCATTATAAATCAATCAACTGATGTTCACTGATAAGGGCAATTGCATTATAGTTTTCTTTGTAGAGAAGAGGTGAAACTTGTACTGTAAATACTTTAGGTAGTTGCCCTTGATTATGTAAAATTAGGATATTACAATCCAAGGGGTCTGGGGCTTCTGATATAAACACAGTGGAGTGGATTTCAACCCCTCCTTTAGTTTCATCTGGAGATTTTTTTTTAAAGATTTTATTTATTTATTTGACACATGGAGATCACAAGTAGGCAGAGAAGCAGGCAGAGAGAGAGGAGGAAGCAGGCTCCTTGCTGAGCAGAGAGCTCAATGCTGGCTCAATCTCAGGATCCTGGGATCATGACTTGAGCCCAAGGCAGAGACTTTAACCCACTGAGCCACTCAGGCCCCTCCCTAGTCTGGGCGATTTTTTTTTTTTTTTAATTCCCCTTGCCTGCATCCCACAACTGAATTACAATCTCTGGGAGTAAGACTTGGGTATCTGATTTTTCCCCAGCTTTGTGGAGTTACAATCTACATGCACTAAAATTCACTCATTCAAAGTGATTTCTATCCCTATAGTTGTTTGTGTCTTTTCCAGAAGGTCATATAAATATCATCAGAGTATTTAGTTTTGATATCTGGTTTCTTCACATAGCATGGTATTATTAGATTCATTAGATTGTTAAATGTGATAGTAGTTTATTCTTTTTTACTGTGTAGAGAATACTGAGCCATGTTCTAGAGTATGGTCATACCACAATTTATTTCTCCATTCATTAGTTGATGGGGACAGCTGAACTTTTTAAAAGCTTTCCAGTTGATCATAAAGCACAACAAAAATTGAGAATAACGGGGACGCCTGGGTGGCTCAGTTGGTTAAGCGACTGCCTTCGGCTCAGGTCATGATCCCAGCGTCCTGGGATCGAGACCCACACTGGGCTCCTTGCTTGGTGGGCAGCCTGCTTCTCCCTCTGCCTCTGCCTGCCACTCTGTCTGCCTGTGCTTGCTCTCACTTCTCTCTCTATGACAAATAAATAAATTAAAAAAAAAATTGAGAATCACTATCACAGAGAACTTAATGCATATATATATATATATATATATATATATATATATATATATATATATTTTTTTTACCAAACACTCTCCACATCCCTCAGTTAACATACTTGTACTTGTACTTATTGTTTAACATGATGTATGTGGAAGAAGTTAGAATGACTACAGCTGTTCTGGAGGCCATACTGTCTGATACACATGGAAACTTTGGGTCATGTCTGCTGAACAATTATTTTCTACTTTACACTACTAAAAATATATGTACTTTTCAAAGGCGTAGTGAATTAGTACCACACACATCCAACTATCCCTGTTATCAATGAGGTCTGATATGCTGGTGGAAGATTTCAGAGAAACAAATTATTCACATTCCAACTCATCTTCTTTTACCATAAATGGAAAATTCTTGCTTAAAGAAAGACAAGTTTTAGGATGCATGATTTTGAAGTTAACATGGACATATTTCTGGATACTTGGAAAACATTTTGAGAATCTTCCAGTATCCAAGTCTATAAATTATGATTAAAAACAATTTATAAGTGCATAGCCATTTTCTCAAAAAATGCTTCATTGTGACAGTTACTCAGTGCCTCTCCAGCCCTTTAAAGGCAACATTTAGAAGCCTCAGAATATCCTGGAAACCTCAACATCACAACGACAAAGTTTCTTTGTCAGTGCATCTTACAAAACAAAAACAAAAACAAAAATCAAAGATGGGTTTCTGGGGTAGTTTCTAAATTGCTGCGATATAATTGATTATGGTGTTGTTTGGATACATAATTCAACTGATTCATAGAGAGATGGCTGTGGCCCCTCGCCCCACTGCAGTCTCCACAGAAACTTTCACAAGACATCAGCTGCCTGAGAAAAAAGGACTGAATCTGGCTTAGAGAAATTAAAACACCATTTGAGGGAGTGTCTCTGAGTTAAATAAACCTTGAACTTTACACTTCAAAAGAACTGAAGTGCACAAGGTCCTGTGCTGTGAAGGCAACACCAAATACAACCTGAAGTTGAGTCATTTTTATGGATGTTCTTGTATGTTATGACCTCTTTCCACCCAAACAATGCTACCTACCATTGAGATCTGAGCTTTTGGGGGCTGACACTCCCCATGAATATTGTAATCTTTGGGCCTCAGGAAGTAAAATTGTTGCCTAGAATTTCTGGACTCTCTCTGGTCTGCCTATTTCTATCATCACCACAATCATCATCATCATCATCATCATCATCACCACCACCACCACCATCATCATCATCATCACCACCACCACCACCACCAGTACCATCATCATCATCATCCTCACCACCACCACCATCATCATCATCATCATCATCACCACCACCACCACCATCATCATCATCATCACCACCACCACCACCACCAGTACCATCATCATCATCATCCTCACCACCACCACCATCATCATCATCACCACCACCACCACCACCAGTACCGTCATCATCATCATCATCACCACCACCATCACCATCATCATGATCATCAACATCACCTCTTTCAGGATTGTTATGAATCAACTTGCTTTTTAAAAGATAATGGGTGGTTCTCATCAGATTTCAACCTTAGAAAAGGTTAGGGACACTTATTCCTCATCCTTCTGCAGGTTATTCCATTCAGTTCATTGAAAAAAAAAAAAATTCTTTTGGCAAGCAAAGGAAAATGCAGCATTGATTTCCCAGGGGATTTTATTCTGTTCTCCTACATACATGCACACACAGATACATTATGGAAGGAATTCCTAGTTTCTGAGAGTGTGCCAAACCCTGCAAGGACAGCAATGAGGCAATCCTAAAGTAAATGGTACTTGGGTCCTCTGACAAACAGACAGGAGGAAAAGCCTAAAAAAGAATCACAACAGGAGTTAAACAAGAGTCTTAATGAAATTAAATAAAATTGGGAGAGAGTAGGTATTTTCTCATTTGCTTCTGAAGAGCTTAGCATTATTTCAAGGTAATAATAGCTAATTAAGTAGTTTGAGGCTTATGTGCTGAGTGGAATCGTGTCTTTCCGCAAATTCATGTCCTTCCTAGACTTGAGAATGTGATCTTACTTGGAAATAGGGTCATTGCCAACATAAATAGTTAAGATAAGGTCACACTGGAGTAGGGCAGGCCTGCAGTCCAACACAACTTGTGTCCTCATTAAGAGGAGAAGGGACACAGAGACACAGACACAGAATGAAAACAGTCATGTGATTATTGAAACAGAGATGACAGTGACAGGACCACAGGCCAAGAACTGTCAGGTGTTCCCAGAAGCTGGAAGAGGCAGAGGCAGGGACGGATTTTCCCCTGGAGGCTTAGGAGGGAGCATGGTTCTGCCAACACCCTGAATTGGGACTTTTTTTTTTTTTTTAAGATTTTATTTATTTGACAGAGAGAGACACAGCCAGAAAGAGAGAACACAAGGAGAGGGAGTGGAGGAGGGAGAAGCAGGCTTCCTGCCAAGCAAGGAGCCCAAGGCAGGGCTTCATCCCTGCACACTGGGATCATGATCTGTGCAAAAGGCAGAGGCTTAATGACTGAGCCACCCAGGCGCCCCTGGTCTTGAACTTCTAACCTCCAGAGCTGCCAGAGAATAAGTTTCTGCTGTTCTAAGCCACCCATTTTCTGGTACTTTGTCACAGGAGTCCTAGGAAACTAGTACAACTTGCCTCTGGAATTTTATCCAAAGTGAGAGTTTGAGGCTCACCATTGTATTGATGGATTGTCTAGGAGGAGTCAGAAAAAAAGAGGAGAGAAAAACAAAGGGAGCAGTACCTCACTTCTGCTCACTTATCACGTTATGACCACGCCAAATGTTGTGATCTCTGAGCTAACAGTAGCAAGATCACCTGAGGTTCCCAAAATGCAGATTTCCTGCCAGACCCAAGTCTGTCCATTTTAAGTATTTCTGGTAAGACCCAAGAGATCTGCATTGCATTTCACTACGTTCCTCCCGCCTTTCTTATGAATGCTAGAATTTTGGAACCATTTCCATACAGAATATGTCCATTATCATCTTTGAGAGAGAATCAAACAAAACCTAACCAACTTGCTGAGGTCGACAAAGGCTCAGTCTTGGTCTCACGTCTGTATATGGGGCCAAGTGAAAGTCAAACATAGAATCAGGGAGCCAGCCAGGACCATGCAGTCTTAACAGGACACAGAATTTCCTAGCAACATCTATCCAGGTGGCCCTTAATTTTCTTCCTGTTCCCCCAGTTCCTACAGCAAGTAATGGGACAAGTAATGGTCCTCTTACTATCCCCAAACCACGGATACTGGAAGTTGAAAATGAGAGAGGAGAAATATGGAAAGTGTGAAATGTGTAACTTGCTGCCTGTATGGTATTATTTTTTTTTTGAAAGATTTTATTTATTTATTTTAGAGAGAGAGATAGAGACAGAGATAGGACAAGCAGTCGGATGGAGCAGAGAGGGAGAAACTGACTCCCAAATCATGGATGATTTTTCTCTAAATATTCATAATGCTGAGGTATGACAATTTTTAAAATATCATCAATGTTATCTGTTTTTCTTTATATCTTATAACTAGTATTGTTGGTATAAGGACATTACTCATTTTTATATGTTGCTCTTCTTGACCATATGTAACCTTGTTCTTACTAGTTTTAATTGTTTGGTTTGTTTTTGTTTTTTGAAGGCTATTTTGTACTTTTTTTTTTTAAGATTTTATTTATTTATTTAAGAGAGTGCTCTGGGGGGAGGGGGAATAGAGGGAAAGTGAGAAGCAGACTCCCCACTGAATAGGGAACCCGACCTGGGGCTCAGTCCCAGAACTCTGAGATCATGACCTGACCTGAAAAGGCAGACACTTAACCAAATGAATCCCCTCTCCCACCAGGCACCCCATTTTGGCCTTTTTTAAGGCAATCATATCATCAGCATGTAAAAATCATTTTTCTTCTCCTTTCTTTGTATTGCCTATTGAATGACTTGGGGATCTCTAGGCAAGAGTTACCATGTTAGGACTATGGTAGGCATATAGTGTTCCTGACATTAGTAGGTATATATCTGATGTATAAATTAAGAACAGTGATGATGATTTCTTCTAGTAAATAACTGTTATACATATCTTCAGAGCTAGGCCAATAGTAGAAAAATATTGAGAGAGCTTCTAAAAGCTTAATAGGAAAAAAAGAAAAGCCAACACTGCTTGAGAGACAAAGATATAACTCACAGCTCTTCTTCATATAGAAATATTGGTTATGGGGAGCCAGCCAATATTGGTTTTGCGGGGACTGAACCCCACTTCAGGCTCTGCTCAGCGGGGAGCCAGCTTCTCCCTCTGCCTGCCATTTCCCCTGCTTGTGCTTTCATTCTCTCTGTCTCCCTCCCTGTCAGATAAATAAAATCTTTAAAAATAAAGAAATAAAAAAATAAAAAGAAGCATTGGTTATAACATATCCTAGTCAATGACCTGACACATCACTTCCGATGGTGGAACTGGACATACAGATATCATTTTTTTTTTTGCATCACCCCCTTCGATAAACAACAAAAATAATTTATCTAATAATTGTAAAATTAAATGCATAATACTTATGAGAGCAGAAGAAACACAGTGAATGTTTTCTTTTTCTGAATTTCCTATAATAATCATATGAGTAAAAATAGTTAAAATATGAAATAAACTTTACTGAATAAAAAGAAAAAAATAAATTAATACTCATGTTGAAAATATTTCCCTTTATTTCTAGTATGCTGAGTATTGTCCTTATCATAGGTGGGTATTTACAGTACACTTTCTGCATCTAGTGAGATAATCACATGGTTTTTGTACCACAGCCCATAAAGTTGCTCAAATTCCTGACATTGAACACTCTTGTATTCCTGGGATAGGTTTCACTTAATTATAATTTTTATTAATACAACCTGAAAATTAGTGTGATGGGACTTCATATAGGGTGTTTTCATATATATTCACAGGTGTAGTTATTTTATTATTTTTCTTATATCTTCCTAACAAAGTGTTACTATCAAAGCACATTATCATATACACATTACCATATACCATAGAGTGGTGTCTCTCTTGTGTTTCTTCTGATATGATTTGTAGAGGACATGAATTATCTACTCCTTAGAGTTTTGATGTAAGGTTGCCTATAAAATCCTCTAAACCTATTTTCTTTTGGTGTCATGGTGAGGGAGGCTGGGAGATAGGCTAATTTTTTTAATAAGCAACTTATTTACTTTAATGGTTATGGGTTCATGAGAGAATTCTATTTCTTATTTTTAACAGCGTAAGGCACAATTTTCATACCATAAAATCCCACGTAAAATTCAATGACTTTTATTAAATCTGCAGAGTTGTATGATCATTACCACAACCCAACTTTGAAACATGTTCGTTACACCAAAAGCCCCTTAGTGCCCACATGCGGCCATCTACCATTCCCACCACCCAACCCTCCCACCCCCATCCCCAATCCTCCACCTTGAGCAGCCACTAATATACTTTCAGTCTGACAGTGACTTGCATTTTTGGGGCATTTCATATAAATGGTAACATGCAAAATATGTTCATTAGCATTTGCCCTTTCTTCCACTTAACATAAGATGTTTGAGTTTCCTCAATGTGGTAGCAGGTATTAGCAGTTGATTCATTTTTTAATCTTAGTATTTATTATCCATTTTTTCTTATTTGTTTGGAAATCTCTATTTTCTCCAATATTTCTATCACAGTTTAAAATATGTTGATAAATTTGTTGACTGAATTATAAAATTATTTTCTTATAGTCTTCAATTAATCTGATTTAAATCTTCCCTTTGTCATTTGATTCCTATTTTTGGTTTTGAGTATGCTTTTATCTCTGGTCATTCTCTTTATTATTTTTTAAAATATGACAAAAGGTTTATATTTTTAAACTTTTCAAATAATCAGTTCTTCTTTTTATTAATGATCTCTCTACCATTTATTTCATTTTTATTCCTTATTTCTTTGCAATATTTTGCTTTCAGTGGGTTTTATTATCTGTAGATCTTTTCTTAATTTCTTTCATGAAATAATTAATTTATCCCATTTATTTTCAGTCTTTTCTTTTAAGGTTTTTAAGGTTATCATATTTTTCTACTTTAAGCTGTATTTAAGTGTATCTCACAAGTTCTAATATGTGTTACCTTCATTCTCATTTATATATACATACTAAATATTTAAAAAATACATATTCGCCAAAACTTCGTAGTTTCTTTTTTCTCCTGATGCCATAACTGATAAAATTGCTGTGCTAAATTTTATATTTATCAATCTCCTGTGCTTACTTATAATTTTAATACTCATATATTATTTTTCCAAAATCCACAACTATATGCCATTCAATAACATTGATGAACACAATTGATCCATTTCTTTCTTTGAAGAACACTTAGTTTTATTTTTGTTTCATTTTGATTTTAAGGTTTATTTATTTATTTTTGAGAGAGAGAGAGTGCAAGCAGGAGGAGGAGCAGAAAGAGAGGGAGAAAGAGACACCTCCCTGAGTAGGAAGTCCAATGCAGGGCTTGATCCCAGGACCCTGGGATCATGACATGAGCTGAAATCAAGAGTTACCCACTCAACTGACTGAGCCAGCCAGGCACTTCAGGAACACTCAGCTTAAAATAAAAATAGTTTAAAAACTATTTTTATTGTAAGCAATGCCTCTGCACCCATGTTAGTGTATGTCTCCTTGAATGTGCTATGAGAGATTTTTCTAGAAGATAAAAAAAGTTTTCTTTATTAAGGGCATGGGCATCTTCAGCTTCACCAGAGATTTCCAACTTTTATTTCTGATCAGCATTTCAGCCCAAAAGAGGAAAGTATGATAACATGGAAAGGAGAAAGCTTCATAATTTCTTGTCTGAAAGTGAGTCACAAGACTACAAGTAACGGGGCACCTGAGTGGCTCAGTGGATTAAAGCCTCTGCCTTCCGCTCAGGTCATGATCCCAGGGTCCTGGGATAGAGCCCCACATTGGACTCCCTGCTTAGCGGGGAGCGTGCTTCCCCCTACTCTCTGCCTGCCTACTTGTGATCTCTGTCTGTCAAATAAATAAATAAAATCTTAAAAAAAAAAAGACTACAAGTAGCTACAAGGGCAGCTGCAAAATGTTTTTCCAACTTGAGATCATGTGCAACAACAAAACTTAGAGGTATGCAATCAATATTGCCAAAATAATGCAGAGTAGGGGAGAATACATTGTAGGGAACAGTAATATCCCCTGACAAAGTACCAAAAATCCATGTGTCTCTTCCTCCCATAGTAGCATTCACTTACTCATAAAGGGAGCTAAATGTCTCCATGCCCCAGAGGCAGAACCTATTGGATCTCCCTCTTCTCATACCCAATGTATAGTAGAAGAAGAAATAGGCTGACTGTAGAGTGTTCGATACCTCTCATTTCCTGGGAGTAAATATTTTCTAGTTCCCACTGTCTGAGAAAGAAGTATGTATAATTATAGACACCTGGGTATCTCTATGCAAAGATTTATGGCTCGTACCATAAGAAGAGCAATAAATTCTTTGTGTGCGTTAGTATATTGTGTCAAGTGTTATTCTGACACTCATGCCTCTTCATCTTAATGATTCTGGGCATTTATCCAAAACTCTTTTGCCCTCTCTTGCTTTGGAAGGTTAAAAGACAGGCCCATTGATGATATATTGTGTTTTTGTACTCCTCCGTAAAAATGCTCCATGAAATTATGGTCTTGAGTTATATATATCATCATCTTGATATTTCTACTTATGGTATTATAGAAGATGACAATAGTTTAATAAAACAATGACTTTCTTTGAAGCCATTGTAGTTCAATAGACCAGACAGATTTAGCCATATCTTATAAGAACAGGAAAGTTATATAAGTAAAGGCATTTTGCTAAGTGCTAGTGCTTTTAATTGGGTGTAACCATTGCCTTGGGCAGATAATTTGGAAAAATCAATGTATTGATATGTTGTGTGTTAGGTAATTAGCCGTCTAATTCATCTTTAAAATCCATGAAAGTATTACTACTGTAAAAAGGAGTAAAAATGTCAAATATTTTATTAGTATTTTGGAAAGTTGAAACAATAGCAATGAAATACTGTTGAGAGGAATGGAATCTTCACAGATTTCTGGAGGGAGCATAGAATGATATGCTTTTTTGTAGAGTGTATTGACAGTATCAATGAAAACATCCGTGATAAATGTTCAATATAGAATCTTACTATTGAGAATTAACCCTGCAAATACATTTTGATCTATGTACAAAGAGGCGTGTAAAATCAACATGTATTAATAGAGAAAAGTTTAAAAAATTTTAAATTCTATGTGGTCTACACATAGAGGGTAATGCTATGTAGTACGAAAAAATAAGGTAGACCTTTGGATTAGTTCTCTGCATAACAAATTACCACAAACTGAGTAGTTGACAATAATGGATATTTATTATATCAGTTGTTCTGGGTTGGGAGTTAGGTACTGCTTAGTTAGGTCTCCTACTCAGAGTGTCATAAGGCTAATGTAAAGCTTTTTTCTGGGCTGTGTTATCCTATAGGAGCTCCTCTGAGGAAGAATCTGCAGTCCCAGTCGCGCGAGCTGTCCACACATTCATTCCTTGTGGTTGTAGGATTGAGGGACCGGGTTTATGCTGGTTGTTGGCTGAAGGTCACCCTCTGTTCCCAGAGGCCATAATTCCTCGAAGCTGTCAGCAGTTTCTTTCCACATGGTTGCTTACTTCATCAAGCCAGTAAGGAGATTCTCTAAAAAACATCTGCTAAGAAGACAAAATCTTATGTCTTACTAGGGTAAAATAATCACAGGAGTGACATTCCAGAACCTTTGTCATAGTCTATTGATTACTCATGGGTCTGGCTCATACTTGGACTGAGGGGATTATACACAGATGCAAGTATCAGGAAGTAGTTATCAGGGAGGGACGCGGACAGGTCTGTCCACCACATGTCTATGTGCTGATCGGGAATGATTTTTAAAATGTGTTACTGAGTAGAAAAAAAGTATTTATATTGTACTCCTATATATGTGTGCACACACATGCATGTACTTGTTTTTGCCTCTGAAGAAAAACAATGGAGGGATGAAAGCCTTATTTGGAATGTAAAGAGCATTAACAAGTCACTTTCTGTCATTTTTTATATGTTGCTGCTTACATACGGCATACAAATAAATAAACTGTGTTAATAAAAGAGTTAATTTTTTTAAGTTTATGTTTATGGTATTTTATGGCTATGTTTGAAACCAAGAGCAAAAGAACAACAACAACAGCAAAAAAAAAAAGCCCATTTTGCAAATAGTTCGAGAATCTAAGCTCTGACTTTTTCCATCTCTTTGAGCAATGTACAAAATTGCTTACATATTCTGAGCCTCAGTTTTTTTTTTTTAACTTACATTATGGTAAAGTTGGAACAAATATTCTCTTAAATCTTTTTTAAATGCTGGATAGGTGTCACCTAAATACTACAATTATTAAAGTGTAACATACTTTTTTAATGATTTATTTATTTTTGCAAAAGAGAGAGAGAGAGAAAGAGAGAGCATGCGCATAAGCACTGGGTTGGGAGAGGGCAGAGGAACAAGTAAGACTCCCTGCTGAGGAAGGATTTCCCCATTCAAGACCTGACCCCAGGACTCTGGAATCATGACCCGAGCCAAAGGCAGATGCTTAATGGAGGGAGCCACCCAGGTGCTGAAAATGTAACACATTTTTAATAAAGAAAAATCTTCTGAACCTGAGTTGGAGTTAGACCAGGAGGGTGGAGGAAACCCATCACACACAAAAGCCTTGATGGATTTGAGGAAGGAAAGGGGGAGAGGGGTATTTTAAAATGAGAACAAAATAATACCAAGTCAAGGGGAGCAGAGCCTCAGAATCAAAGTAAACCTTATGCTGAAGTGGCTTAGAATTCATTGAGAGGAGACGTGTCATCTGCACAACGTTAATGTGCAACTAGAGTATTTTATTTCTACTTTTAAACTTTTTACTTTCATAGGCTTACAGATTCTCATGCACATGTAAGCAATAATACAAAGAGCTTATACAACCTTGATTCAGTTTCTACCAGTGATACTATTTTGCAAAACTAGAGTACAATATCCAAACCAGGATATTTGACATCTATGC
The DNA here is from genome assembly GCF_011764305.1 of Mustela putorius furo. NCBI lineage: Eukaryota > Metazoa > Chordata > Mammalia > Carnivora > Mustelidae > Mustela > Mustela putorius. The sequence goes on from NW_025421341.1 coordinate 28,729,864, forward strand.
AGTCAAGATACAGAACATCGCCATTATCACAAAGATTCCTAAAGTTGTCCCACTGGAATGATACTCCCTTCCTTCCTGCCATACCTGCTCTGAAACTGCTGGAACCAGTCTTGTGTTCTCCAGTTTTAGAGCTTTGTCATTCCAAGAATGGTATAGAAATGGAATCATACTGGATGTAACCTTTTGGGATTTTATCACTAACACCATTCTGGGGATGGTTGTTTATGTTGTAAAATTTATCCATTGTTTGTTCCTTTGTATTTCTGAGTTAGTATCCCATGGTATTGGTCTACCAAATTGTTTCCTTCACCCATTGAAGGACATCTGAGGTTTGGAGTATTATTAATGGAGCAGTTATAAACATTTATGTATAGATTTTTAAGTGACCATAAACCCACATTTCTTTGGGAAACTGCCTATGAGAGCAATTGTTGGGTCTTTTGGTGATTGTATATTTAGTTTTTAAGAAAATGCCCATTTTTTTTCCTATAGTGACTGAACCACTTTACATTCTTACTCTCAATATATAAACAATGTAGATTCTTCATATTCTCACCATCATTTGGTTTTAGCACTACATTTTTTTTTTAGTGATTCTGATTGATTGTTCAGCTTTCATTTGTATTTTCCTAATGATTAATGATGATGGATAACTTCACATGAGCTTACTTGTCATCTGTCTATGTTCCTTGGTGAAATATCTCCTCAGGTCCTTTGCTCATTTCCAATAGGATTGGACTAAAAGAAAATCCAGGGGACTTGCCACCATGGTCTTTCTCTGGTTCAAAGGTCTCTAGAAAAAGTCTGCCCTCTCTTCTTTTAGATTCTTCTTATGCTTACTTTATATGTAATGTCCAGGGTTTATAACTATACTTCATTGAAAAGTATATCTAAACCATTTTTTTCTGGAAGCAGAAGCCAAAGCTCTCTTTCTAAAATATTAATTTATGTCCACCTTATTTCACCAAGGATTTGAAACAGATTGCAGAATGCTGAGATCCAGACTGACATTTTTTTTTAAGAGTTTATTTATTTATTTGACAGACAGAGATCACAAGTAGGCAGAGAGGCAGAGGAGGAAGCAGGCTCCCTGCTGAGCAGAGAGAGAGAGAGAGAAAGAGAGAGCATGCGCATAAGCACAGAGAGCCCGATGCGGGGCTCGATCGCAGGACCCTGGGGTCATGACCTGAGCCGAAGGCAGAGGCTTAACCCACTGAGCCACCCAGGCGCCCCCAGACTGACATTTTTGACAGCATAGATTTCAGTGGATTATCTTTTGTGCAATTTTCAAAAAAGAAAACTCAAACTCAAGTTTCACTACATCTATGACCTCTTTTCTTGTATTCCCATGCTTTAGGAATGTTCTTTATTCTAATAGGGGCCACCACTTGGGGAATTTAGTATTTGTTATTATGTACATAATTGAAAATATAGAGAAAATAGAAATATGTATAGGAATTTTTTTTTCCTTTTGTTAGGATTTAGTCACCAGGAACTGAGCTTTCCTCAAAGTGCAAACCTAAAATGTAGGTGTTCAGAGATGAAAATGTCCCATGTATTGAACACTTCAGTCCTCAGCAAGACTGAGAGGTTCACTGGTAGAAAATATTTTTTTTAATTTAATTTAATTTTTATTTTTTACTTGTAGTGAATTTGATAAGGTCCTGCTATAAAAGCCTCCTCAGTTTTCCTTAATGTGCTAAACAAATGTTATTTTCTGTATGCTATAATGTGTAAATGTTTGGAAATCCCTGCCCTTCTGTGGTGCCCTGGAAAGCTTATGCAAATGTTCTCCAGTAGTAGATATTACAAAATAATTTTCTAAAGTGACTGTGTAAATTTCTTTCTCTTACCAGCAATCTCTGAGGGGTGGGGTTCTTCCACACCCTCATGAACACTTGCTATCAATATTTTAATCACAGTTATTTTGATGCTCATATGTCAGTCTCCCATTATAGCCTAAATTTTCATTACTCACATTTCAAATCAGTTTGAAACCTTTTCAGACATTTCTAGTCAATGTGGCTATCCTCTTTGGCTAAGTGCTCATTTATCTTTAAACAATATTTTTTGTTGGTATGTCTATCTTGTCTTAATTGGCTTTAAGTGTTCTTTATATATATCAAATACAAGCATCTTCCTGCTCTTTCTCTTTTGCCTTGTTTTTTGATATGGGTTCTCAGATAATTCATTTTTAGCCTTTCTTGTTTTCAAAAGTACATGTAAGGCTATAAACTTTTTAAACCATTAGCTACACCTAACAATTTTTTTTTAAAGATTTTGTTTATTTGACAGAGATCACATGTAGGCAGAGAAAGGAGGAAACAGGCTCCCCATTGCGCAAGAAAGCCCGATGCAGGGCTCGACCCCAGGACCCTGGGATCATGACGTAAGCCGAAGACAGAAGCTTTAACCCACTGAGACACCCAGGCGACCTAAACATAACAGTTTTGATAGGTCGTGTTTAAATTACCATTTAGGGAAAAAAAAAGTTGCCATTTAGGTCAAAATATTTTTGATTTCTATCTTAATTTATTTTTCCGCCATGGATTAATTAAAAATGTGTTACTTAATTTCCAAACATTTGATTATTTGTTAGCTCTTTGGTTGTTTTATTTATATGCTAAAGTTTATTGGAATCAGAGACTGTACTCTGCATGATTTTAGGCTTTCAGTTTTGTCGAGCTTGCTTTATGGTTCAGTATATGGTCTTTAGATCTGCTTGATCCTCTTTCTAGAAAGATTGTTATATTCATTTCTTTATTCAGTTATTTAACAATTTCTCTAGAGACTAACGATGTAACAGTAAACATAAAGCAAATATCATTTTAAAGTTCCCCAGACTAAAACATGAAGATAAGCAGGATGGGGCCCTGTGTATGTGTGTGTGTGTGTGTGTATCTAACAAATAATTTGATGTATTTGTGATGTTTTTGTATCTGTGTCTTATATGAATATATATTCACATTAATTTGAGTCAATTTCCTTAACAGTTCTGAATATATTGCTGCTGTTTTTTTTTAAATTGATATTCCCAATTCTCTATCTTTAGCATGATAAAAGAGACATTAATTTTAATTAATTTATTTTTTTGGTGTCGGTCATAAGAGACAGACAAGATCATTTTGTTCTTCACTATACAAAGGGTTAGGCATATCAAGTGTTATTTATTATCGCCATCTTACCAATGACAAAAGGAGATACAGAGACTTCTCTGAGGGATGTAAATCCTGCCGTCTGATGTTATAAGGTCAGTGTCAAGATTAAATGGAACAACATGGTGAGAATGTTTTTGAAATTACAGGCTTTATGGATGTGAATGTTGTGTGGAATACTTAGAAATTCTGGCTTCTTAAAAAAAAAAATTCTGGTACTATTAAAAAACAATAATTCTCATTACCAACATCACTCCTTTTCGAGTTAACTCTAGTTTGTAGAGACACCACTCTTTACTGACAACCCTTTTTCCAAACATGTAATCAGTGAGGATTTTTGAGAATGTTTAAGCCTAACTAAAAAACAGTTATTTCCATGATTTATTTCCCTAAAGGCTTTGAAGAGTTAATGTTTGGGTTTTCAGCCTAAATTTGCCGTGAAGTTTCCTTCATTCTTTGTAGAGGAAGAAGCCAAGGATTCCAAATAATCCTCTGTGGAAGTATATTTAAGACAAACAAACAAACAACAACAACAACAAAAAAGCCCTAGAACTTAGATTTAAGGGCCTTTTTGGGTGGAGACTCTGTGGTGGTTGTAGCTTTAATCTTGACTTAAACTTCCTCTTCTTTTTAAAAATAAACTCTAAGCATTGTTTCATGGATATAATTGTAAGTGATCTTTCCAGAAAAAGAACAGTTCTGTTTTGAAAGAATCTAGTAAGTACTACTGAAACCAATGTGATGGAAGGTTGGTCAGACTCTAAATGACTAAAACCGGAAATTCCACAAGACCATAACATTCTTTAATTGTAGCCAAGTGGTACGCACCACGGGAAGAATCCTTTCTAGTTCGAAACCATTTGGACTAAGATATTTCATAGAATTTAGGTTTTCTTTGAAATGAGTTTAGTAAAACTCTTATTTTAAGAATTGGCATGCAAGTTAGTGCCATTGTAAACAGAGGACTTGTGCTGTTTTTCTCCAAAAATGATGTATTCATTTGAGCATAACTGGAAAATTCGGAATGAGCCCATATTAATTTCATGGCATTCAGGTCCTCTAAACAGGCAAATGTGAAATGAAATGCTTGGTCCCTCATCTCTAACATGGTGGACATGTCCTGGAATTTAAAGAACCTTTGTTTACAAGGAGAAAATAATGGCCTCAGTGCCCTGTAATTGATTTTCAGGGCCCAATACTGAAACAAGTAGTACAGTATCCCATTACAACAGCCAGTTTCATGAATCAATCTAAATAAAATGTGTTTGCTTTGCAGACTTGAATCAATAGAAACAAATTTGCAGAGCTCTTACGTGGTGGGGGGAGAAATGTGCCAGCGATTATACGAGTTTGTGAAGGGTTTTTGTTGTTCTGAAATATCCAATTAAAAATGTTCCCAGATCTTGAATTTTTAAAGTAAAATCCTAAAACTATATTCCTTTACCAAATAACATTATATGCTGGATGCTTTTGGTCATAAAAATATATATATAATTTATCCAAAGTGTTTTCCATTATTGTAATTCAAAGTTGTCTTACTTTTGTAAAATGTAGTGCTTTAAATTAAAACATGCAAAGGCAAAAATAAAATAAGACATGCAAAGACATGAAAGTATTTAGGTTTAGTTAAATACAAAGTTTTTGACAACTTTGTTGATTAGGAAGAATCTTTCTTCTAGTTATCCTTGCATATGTCTACAGACCATAAAGTATATACAAGAGTTCTTAACATCAATACCAGAATATTTATGTATGCCTACCTACTTGTTTATCTTTCTTCTACAAATATTTTTTGACAGGCTATCCCAGGCCAGACAATTTGCTGAAAGCTCATGATATAAAGGTGAGTGAAGTAAGACATCAGTTCGAGTCCATGCAGAAGTGTGCATGGGTCTTAGTTCAGGCTGCTTATAAATAACAGAACGTTATTTCCTACGGTTCTCAGGGAAACCAAGATCAAGGCACTGGCAGATTCAGTGTCTGGTGAGGCCCTGCTTCCTGGTCCATAGACAGCTTCTCACTGTGTCCTTACACAAAAGTAGGGGTGAAGAAATGCTCTGATCTTATTTCATAAAAGAAAGAGTCCTTATGACCTAATCATCTCCTAAAGGCCCCACCTCCAAATACCATCATATTGGGAATTAGGTCCCCACATATGAATTGTAGAGAGGATACATACCCTCAGTCTATAGCAACATGTAAGCAAAAAAGTTATATAGGTTATGTTATACAGAGTTTTAATCAAAGTACTGCTGATCACTAATGGATAGAATAATTTTAGAGGTAAGAATCATAAATGACTTCAGAGAGGAGGCATAATTTAAGCAGGGGTTGAATAAATACTAAACAAAATGAAGAGAATTCCTGTAAATATTAAGAGTACATGCTAATTGTTAATTCAGAACAATAATCTAAGTAATATTTTGATGGGCATTCGAATCAACTCTGAGATTCTTTCATATGATATTTACCCTTCTTCCTCTTCACTCCAAGATTATCTTGGGCTTGACAACCCTTGTTTAAGAGTTACTGCAGAAAGGGATACAAGAGTATTATGACTTTGAGGGGCATGGGAGACAGAAGAATTTAGAACCACTGGTTAGTACAAAACTACCTTTGATATCTGAATGAACTGCTTAAACTTTAAGAGTCAGCTCGTTCAGCCGGAAGATTCTATATGCAATGACTAATGAATGGCAAGTGTGCCTGCCCCAGGAATAGAACAGTCACACAAAATTTCTCTAAGAGGCTTCTGGGTGGCTCAGTTGGTTAGGCATGTGGCTCTTGGTTTTGGCTCAGGTCATGATCTCAGGGTCTTGAGAGCAAGCCCTGTGTTGGGCTCTCTGCTCAGTGAGGAATCTGCCTGAGATTCTCTCCTTCTGCTCCTCCCCCCTTTCACGCTCTCTCTCTCAAATAAATAAATAAATCTTAAAAAAAAATTAACAGATTGAGGTAAAAATAAGCCTGATAACAGCAGTCTTAGTGCTACCACTAAAAGTATCTGGACCTCCATGTCTTTGTCTTTAAATCTAGTTATTAACCATTGAACTAAATGGTTTTTAAATCACTCAGTTATTCATGGTTTAATCCAGATAATATATATATTTCTCTGGTACCTTCTGTGTGCTCAACACTGCTGTATGGGGACCATAAACAAAAACATTTTCTTGGAGAATCTTGCTTTAAAGACTATGTTCAGTTATGAGATGAAGGGTACTAGGATGTGGGTGCTCTACATTGGGCTACAATTCTCAGAAAGGCTATTCTTCTCAGTAAGGCTATTTTTCTTTTCTGAGTAAGCCTTGAGAATTAAATTTTCTCTATGCTGAAAGCTGTGTCTAGGCAGATTTACAATAATTGCCCTTTGGTGCTTTGGGGGAACTCTTACTCTCAGAGAGCCTTAATGGATACAAGAGGGTTTATTACTCAATTCTTGAGGGCACAGCGGTCAATTCCTTGAATTAATTTTTAGTATAGTTCAGACAGTTAAAAAGCAAAATTCCCTTCTGGGACTTAGACTGGGTAACTTTTGGACAGATAGTAAACCTCCAGGGAATCCAGGAGAATATATTATCACAGAAGCCCATGGAATTCTGAAGATAAGGTAGATTGTACATTAGGATTTTTCAGGAGCTGAGTAGACATTTTCTTGATTCAGTGAATAAATATTTAGTTTCTTCCTTCCAGAGTTAACTGCCTCCAATGACATTTTGGATGATCATGGAATGCCATGAAGAGATTTGTGTGCCATGAAATGAAAGTAAGTACATTGCTAAAAATCAAAATAATAAAAGGTACATTATAGAAGTCTTCATTCAATAACAGCACTTGTAAGAAATAGTCTTTATGTTTTAGTTATGGTTTGTTTTATTCTTTAGCCACAAGATCTCAAGAAGCATCAACTTAGTCAGTCACAACTAGTGTTACAAGAGGGTTAAACAAAACATATTGAGAATAGAAGATGAAAAGTGGTTTTTGCTTAAAGGAAAGTTTATTTCATGGTTAGGTCCCACAAAGATCTTTTCTGCTTGTACTTTCATTAAAAAATGAGCTTCATTTTCAACAGAGGCTTTTGTTCAATCACAGAACATGAGGTTCTTTGATGGTATTTGTTTGACTTTGCTTCTCCCACATCCAATGCCATTTGTTTTTTTTTTTCTCCTGCCCCTTGAAATCTTTGCAAAATTCTGCCATTCGCTCCAGTTTCTTGATCATGAGCCCTTACCGTTCTCATCTTATTTTTGTTCCGTAATTTCTGCACCCTTTTGGTCTTTGTTTCTATGGCTTCAACTCTCAGTTTTAGGCTGACACTGAATTCTGAGGCTAACAATTCAACTCTCTTAGAGAATCTTCTCCTCTCGTTTTTTTCCTACCCTTGGAACTCCCTATCACTCGGGAGAGGTCCTCTCAAATCTGTGTCTGTGGTGAAGCTCTCGCTCACCCCCTCAAGACCAACTAGTGACTTCTTCCTCTGTGCTGTGTTGGTCCTTTCCACAAAGCTTCACCAGTGTATCACAATTCAGGGTGCATCTTTCTTTCTCCTGCCCCAGATTATGAGGACAATGTTCTTCTGTCATTGAGGGTGTCATGCATAGTAAATAAATAAATGATTATAATGTAAAGATTGGATTAAGAGACCCAGTTTTGACAAAATGGTAGTATTGTCAAAGGCAAGCCTCTAATTTTACAAAAAAAAAGAAAAAATAAACACATGAAAATGCTAGAAAAAGACAGGAAAAATGGCTTTGGTGACTCCAAATGTACATGAATGGAGAAAATAGTATAATTTCATGAGTTGGTAGATACTTATCCAGGGATTGAAATGTTAGTGTCTCTTGCTTCTGGGAACTGAAAGTTCAACCTGTATGAAAGGAAAAGAGATACAATTTTGAACTTGAGGAAGGTGAAGAACCAGAATTGGGAAGCTCTTCTTGAAATAGAATTTCAGAAAGGCGGCTCCTACTGAGCAGCTAAGTCTGTACCATGAGTTGCCATGGAGATTAAATTTACATTAAGGGCTTTAGGAATTGTCGAGTATGTTTTGGATTGCTGAAATCTGTGGATGTTCCTCAGAAACAAACACAATACCATTTGTTAGAGATAATTGCACAATCCTGATTGTGTAGGACTGCCATGGATAGATCAGTTACTCCTAAAATAATTTCACTAACACAATTATCCACCATGAACAAAAGCTAGCAGACAAAACATGTAGAAGGACTACAAAGTGTAAAGATAATAAAATCATATGGAATATCTATAAAATAAAGTGCTTACAGTTATTAAATATGTAAATAAATAATAGAAAACATTAAAGTTTTAGAACAAAATGGGGCACCTGGCTGGCTCAGTTGGAAGAGCATGTGGGTCTTGATCTCAGTGTTGTGAGTTCAAGCCCTTAATTGAGTGTAGAGATTACTTAAAAATGAAATCTTTTTTTTTTTCTAAAGAAAGAAAAAGAACCAAATAGACATTAAGAAAATGGAGAAATAAATAATTAAATCAAACTTTCAGAGGACAGGGGTGCCTGGGTGGCTCAGTCTATTAAGTGTTTGCCTTTGACTCAGGTCATGATCCCAGAGTCCTGGGATAGTCCCACATCAGACCTGCTCAGTGGAGAGTCTACTTTTCTCCCTAACCCTCCCCTCTGCTGTCCCTCTGCTGCCCCTCTGTTGTGGTCTATCTCTTTCTCTCTGTCAAATAAATAAATAAATAAAATCTTCAAGAAAGTTTCAGAGGAAAAGTTTGACAAGTCAAGACTTGGCTGCTGTGAGTTATTTGGGACCTTGAAATAGGATGGACATCAGAGAAAAATAAAGACAAAAAGACTTGAACCTAGCATCCATAGGAAGAGAGAACATGATGGGAAAGCTAGATTTAGAAATATATGGAACAAGAATGTTTAGAATCAATGAAAAACTTGTTTACTTAGAATACAGAAGCATAATAAGTCTGGAATATAGTAAAATAAGGCCATGGCATAGTGTCACAGCAAAACCCTAAATCCAAAGGAAAATCATCCTTAAAATTACCAAAGAAAGAGACTGACTTTGATGTAAAAAACTGACAACTAGACAAACAATAATTTTTGTCTTCTTAGGTGGAATCAGAAAGCAATTTAATTATAAAATTAAAAAGCAAAAGGGTAGGAAAAGGCAAAGTACACCATGCATATTTAACCTAAAGCAAATTGTTACAGCAGATATTGCTATCAGATCAGGGCATCCTTCAGGGCACCTGGGTGGCTCAGTCAGTTAAGCGTCTGCCTTCAGCTCAGGTCATGGTCTTGAGGTCTTGGGATCTTGCCCCATTTTGGCTCCCTACTCTGTGGATAATCTGTTTGTCTCTTTTCCTCTGTACTTTCACCCAAATCGTGCTCTCTCTCTCAATCTCAAAAACAAAACAAAAAAAAACACTTTAAAAAAAATAGAGCATCCTACAAGGCCAAAAACCCTGAGAGGACAAAGAGAATCAATGAATTAAATAAAAGGAAAAATATACTAGGAAATTTACAATCCTAAACTCTATTCTTCCCGTGATAGAGAGCAAAGTATACAAATATATAAAACAATAATTAACTGGAAGATGAAATTGGCAAATTCATAATTGTATTAGAAAATATTAGAGGATTTAAATATATTTATTTTAGAAACTGACAGACCTATTAGAGAAGGAGTTAAGGAAGATAAAGAAGGCTTGAACAAAAATCTTAATAAGCTAGACTTAGTACACATACACACATACACACACATAGACACACAATAAGCTCATTAGAAAGTTATGGAGAGGGGCACCTGGGTTGCTCAGTGGGTTAAGTCTTTGCCTTTGGCTCAGGTCATATCTCAGGGTCCTGGGATCGAGCCCCGCATCAGGCTCTCTGCTCAGCAGGGAGTCTGCTTCCTCCTCTCTCTCTGCCTGCCTCTCTATGTACTTGTGATCTCTATCAAATAATAAATAAAGTCTTAAAAAAAAAGAAAGTTAGGAAGAATTAGGTAATACATATTATTTTCAAAGAAACATGGCACATTTCTAAAAATTAATTGTATTATCCTACACTTCAAAAGAAGTACTAAATAAGATGACCACAACCTCTGTAAAAAAAATGTAACAACATTAGACACCAGTAAGAGAATAACCTAAAAAGACATTTAAAAATTAAAAGAAAAACTTTTTAAGCAATCTAAAAACAATTAACGTGAATCAGAAATCATAATAAGTATAAAGTAATAAGAGTTTAGTGACACTGAACTACCTTTTCAAAAGGTAAGACATAGCAAAGACCAGTGCATACAGGGAAATAATACCGATTAAATCTGTATGACTGAAAAAAGACTGAAAATTATCTTTAAGAAGTTAGAAAAAAGAACACAGGCTAAACCCCCAAAAAGTGGGAAAAAAGAATGAATAAAAAAAAAATACTTCAAGAGATTATGGACATTGGGGAGGGTATGTGCTTTGGTGAGTGCTGTGAAGTGTGTAAACCTGGTGATTCACAGACCTGTACCCCTGGGGATAAAAATATATGTTTATAAAAAATAAAAAATTTAAAAAAAATACTTCAACAATGGAATATTAAACAAAAAATTCTCCCAAAATATTAGAGACTAATCAAATAGGTAGTCCTTTGCCCATATTGGTTCAGTACCATAGAGAAGGCACGGAAATAAATGGGAATAATGACATATAGATACAGAACACTATAGACTTGTACAATAAATTTGAAACCTTAGATGACATGGAGAAATATGAGTGAAAATATTTTACTGTAAGTAACTAAAAAAGTATATAAAAAAACTTAAAAAAACATTCTTTTAGTCTACATAAATAAAAATACTACAGACTGGGTGCTTTTTAAGAATTTATTTATTTATTTGAGAGAGTGCATGAGCAGGGGCAGAGGGAGAGGAAGACAGAGGGAGACAAACAGACTCCCCACTGAGTGTGAAGCCTGATGCAGGACTCCGTCTCATGATCCTGAGATAGTGACCTCTGTCTCATGATCCTGAGATAGTGACCTGAGCTAAGATCCTGAGTCAGAGGCTCAACAGGGGTGCCCCAGACTGGGTGATTTTTAAACAACAGAAATTTATTTCTGACAGTGCTGGAAGCTGGGAAATCCAAGATCATAGCATCACCAGATATAACGTCTGATGAGGGTCCCTTTTCTGGTTCATAGACAGCTGTCTTCTCACTAAGTCCTCCTCACATGGGTCTCTTTTATGAGGGCACTAATCTCATTCCTGAGGACTCCACCCTCACCTAGTCACCAACCAGAAGTTCCACCTCTAAATACCATCATCTTGGAGAGTAAGTTTTGACCCATGAATTTTGTGCGAACACAAACTTTCAGTGTATAGCACTGATCAACTCTGTTTCCATTGGAAGCAAAATATGATTCCCACCCCATGCAGGCATGTAAATTTAAGACAGTTGAATTAATGGTTTAAGTATGAAAATCAGAATTTTTAAGTAATAGAAGAAAATAGAGATAATTTTTTTTTATGATAACAATTGTTGAAATAATAGACTGAGGGGCTCTAAATCCTTGGGAGTCAACACAGGCAGACGGAAACCACTGAAACACGCTCCATCAGAGAAAAGGAAACCTAAGAACCTAAGAACCACTAATCATAGCCACCAATTAGTTTTTCCCAAATAAGGCAACTGTTTAAGCTTTAGCCAATCAAATGATTTCCTGTTTTGCTTTCCTGTCTTCTCTACAGGAAAAAAGAAAAAGAAAAAACTCTCTAGAATTCCTGTTGGTGGATCATTTCTAACCACCTTTGGTTTGGCACTGCCCAAACCATTGATTTATGTATAGTCAAAGAAACTCTTGAAAATTGTAATGTGCCTCACTTTACCTTTCAACACAATGTATAAAAAGACTTACTAATTAAGACTCCGAATGTATAAATAATACAGAAAAAAAGTCATGATTTATATGTGTTCTGACTGTATTTATGAAATATTTTTATTAACCTAGAGGGCAGTGTTGAGGACTAACTAGGGAAGGGGTAGCTTAAAAATTTTTGGCAAGCTTCAGCTTCTGGTGATCATGGGTCCCAGGGTTGCTCTTGGTAGAGGAGATTCCCAAATAGCACTGTTTCTCAGGGACTAGGAGCTTGAGTCACAGTCTTAATTTGGGGTGGAGTTTACTCCATGCTCTGTAGACATTTGGAAATGGGGGTGGGCAAGCATTTTCTGCAGTCCTTAGATTTGGGGTGAGTGCAGCCCCCAGCATTTAGTAAACAGGCACCAGGAGTGCTAAGTGCAAGGCACGGGGCAGTGCAGAACAAAAATGAAATGTCTGGTACAGCTAAATAACAACTCCAGCTTCAAAACAAATCCTTCCTTTGAATGAGCTTGCCATCCCTGAGCATCTTCTTAAATAGAAATGTGGGACCACTACTCATAGAAGAGTGCCTGGGTATTCAGTCTGAAATCCAGGGCTGGGAGAAAGCAAACCAGGACAGGGGATTGGGAGCTCTGGCAGCAGCATATGGGTGGAGAGTTCTATGACCTAGGAGACTGAGAAAAGGTCATGAGGATTGCAGGGCTGCTCAGCAGTTAAATCTGCTAGTACTGGATTTCAATAAGAATATCTTTTCGGGGGCACCTGGATGGCTCAGTGGGTTAAAGCCTCTGCCTTCGGCTCAGGTCATGATCCCAAGGTCGTGGGATCCAGCCCCGCATCAGGCTTTCTGCTCAGTGGGCAGCCTGCTTCCTCCTTTCTCTGTCTCTGCCTGCCTCTCTGCCTCCTTGTCTGTCAAATAAATAAATAAAATCTTAAAAAAAAAAAAAAGAATATCTTTTCAGGGGTGCTTGGGTGGCTCAGTAGGTTAAGCATCTGCCTTTAGCTCAGCTCAGGTCACAATCTCAGGGTCCTGGGATCAAGGCCTTAGTGGACTCCCTGCTCAGTGAGGTGCTTGCTCCTCCCCCTGCTCCTCTTCTCGCTCTCCCTCTCTCTCTCCAATAACTAAATAAAAAATCTTAAAAGAAAAAAAGAAAAAAGAAGAATATCATTTCAAGAAGGCCGTTAGCATCAATGTAGAATTAGAAATGTCAACGTTGCAGCAACAGACAAGCAGAGGGGTGGGCTTGAATTTGTGTGCCAGACCTCATGTTAGAGACTTGTCTCATCACCACCGCAGGAAGCAGACGTGAGAATGAGGCCAAGAGAGGCCAACACCAGGGTTCAGTGGAGGCTTTCTTTACTTTCCAAGATTGTTTCGAAATAGGTGTGATTATGCTCATTTATCCATTGAAGAAGCTAACAGGCAGGGAGCTTCAATAACATTGGTGAGCTCTTGAATCTCAACCTGGAGTTTTCTTTTTATATTCCAATATTCCAAAAACTGGTCTTTATTCTATATTCCCTTTTACTCCAGTCTGTGCTATGTGTATGTGTGTGTGAGAGAGAGAGAGACAGAAACAGACAGAAAAGAAAAAAAAGGAAACATTTGCATCTTGGCATCTTTTGGGTTTGGAATTTTTTATAACATTTTTTTTTTTTTTGGGTTGGAAGAGTTACTAGAATATTATTCTGCTTTCCTACACATTAAGTTTTAACTGAAGTGAAAATGAGTAAAAGCTATCCATACATTACAATGTCAGAAAAACAAGTTGCCTTTTCTTCAGCTGATTGCCTTACGAACCACGGTAAGGGTTGTAAACTCACGGCCAAACACTCTTTCCAATCCAATTGCAAAAATATATGAATGAATCAGGGACACTGCACTAGGTTGAATCCTTTGGTCCCTAAACCCAAAGTTCAGATGACCCGCTCTTGTCAGTTTCATTTTACTATAGAGTGAAGACCTACAGTTCTTTGTGCATCCAACGCTCATCTTTGTTCCTCCGCATTTTTGTTTTTTGTAATTTGAAAAGTCTGCAACTGTGGTTCAGGGTGATTTCTCTGCTAACACTGTTTTCTTTGGATCCCAACAGAGTGACCCAGAAGACATTTGCATCCTTCCCTGAATACGAAGTTAGTAAAGGCATCCCTGTTAACACAAGAGCCTCTTCAACAACAGATCAGATAATCTGGCTGTTTTCTGTGAGCTAATCCTTGCCTGTAATGAGACAATACTTTTAGAGTAACATGGATTTCTCCAGGTTTGCAGCAGAGCTGAAAATCACGTTCCCATATAATTTTATATTTTGACTGGCTGGCTTCATGGTGAAGTCAGGTTAAAAAACAATGGAAAACTGTGGGTGGTTTCTCTCTAACGCATTCTTAGAATGGTCAACTGTTCAATTCTTCCCATGACAGTGACATGTTTCTTTTCATGTGGTGATTTCTTCCTAGTATAAATCCAGAGTTTGATTTGAAAGTCTTTGCACATTGTTTTTCTTTTGGTTAAAATCTTTTTTTGTTCTGAATATGTGTATTTAGGAGAATGAGAGTAAACTGAGTAAGTAGAGACTTTTTTTTTTAATTGTAAATTTTATAAATGATTTCAAGGTTACTCTTTCTTGTTCATTGTATGTGATGAAAATATTCCTGGCAGTCGCTAATCCTTTGGTCTCCTACTATTGGATACCTTAAGAGCTAGTCCTGATATTCAAAGGTCCTATTTATCTACTTCCCAAACAGTTGGCATCTGATGAACTTCATGACACTGTATATAACAAACTAAAACGTCCTAAGCTTTGGATTTTTTTAATCATTATTTAATTTCCTTTTGCTTCATGTTTTGTTTTTGAAACACTTGTAAGAATTAGCATGCATTATTGTTTTCTACTTCATGATCCTGTAAGATATTTCTTTCTGCAGGCTTTGCTACACAAATTAGATTGTCAAAAATAGAAGTAATTATAAAAATGGGTTAAAGTGTTTAAGTTTAGAATTAAAACTCTCCACCTTTAAGTTAACTGACATTGGATATTTGCAATACTTTAAGTAACATTTTGTCTTTTTCTGTGTCTGCTACTAACTTATTGTTAAACAGGTGCCCAGAAGGCTCACCTGCTGTAGTGGAAACTGTTCAGTGCCTTCTGACGTCTAAGCCTATTTTACTTCCTCTGTATCAGTCCTGACATTGGTTGAACTGTCACTGTCTGAAATGCAAATCCATATACCTCAGCATTCCATACATGCTAGATGTGGCATGTGAGCAATTTATAGCCATGAGATAGAGCTGTCATAATTTTGGTGGGGCATTTTTCAAACGGAGGAACAATCCCCTTCTTTGTTCCTTTTTCTGCCCTTTGGTTTGGAATACAAATGTGATAGCTGGAGCTCTGACAGGCATTTTGGACCATGAAGCAAACACAAGCTGGTTGTCCATAGTGTTGGAACTTATCCAGGCTTTACTGACATCAGATAACTCACCTCCAAACTTCTTTTAAAAGAGAGGATCATAAAGTTCCTCTTAATTAAGACAGTTATTTCATTTTTTTAAGATTTTATTTATTTATTTGACAAGCAGAGATCACAAGTAGGCAGAGAGGCAGGCAGAGAGAGAGAAAGCAGGCTCCCTCCTGAGCAGAGAACCCAATGTGGGGGCTTCATCCCAGGATCCCAATATTATGACCTGAGCTGAAGGCAGAGGCCCCAACCCACTGAGCCACCCAACCACCCCTCATTTCATGTTTTAAAGTTGTATGAACACAAGCCTAATCCCAACTGGAAAAAAAAAAAACCTCTCTGTAATAAGTAATGTTAGTTATAATGACGTTATAATAATAACTAACATTTATTCGGTGTTTACTATGCCAGACAATGGGCTAAACAGTTTATATTAGTTAATTTGATCTTCACAACAACCTTAGAAGATAGATAATATTATTATTTCCTTTTTAATAGATGAGAAACTGAAGGTCAGAAGATTAGAGTAGAAGACATAGAGTCCAAGCTCGAAGTAGATGATCTGATTCTCAGGTATTGTTTCCTACCACTGGGACATGTGCGACCCCCCTCCTCAAAAAGTCAGCGCTGGTCACTTGGTAGTCAGCTGTTCAGACTTCCCAAGCACATGGCCTCCTGCCATCCTCATGGTACCTGTGACACTTAGATATATATGCAGACTGAAGAAATAAACATTTTTGGTAAACTACTATGTCTGGTACTGTGATAGATACATGCTGTATATTCTCATTTAATTTTAACCATTGTTCTGTGGGGAAACACAATGAAGCATAAGAGTTAAGAGTATAATTTTTGGAGACATAGTGACTAACCACAGGACTCCTACTTAGTAGGTATGTGACATTTTTCAAATTAGATCATTTCTGTGCCTCAGGTCCTCTCCTGTGTAAAGGGGGAGGATAATAGTGCATCAGAAGATTTTTCGGAATTAAAATAATTCCTGAAAAATGCTTAGAAAAGAGCTTGACGCCTAGTAATCACTCATGCAATTGTGCTATTAATAACCCTCTTATATTGTGCTATTAATACCCCTCTTATATTACAGGGACCTGGGACCCAGAGAAGATGATGAACCAACTGTATGCATACTTCTCTTGGAAACAGACTCCGAGACAGAGGTTGGTTGGTTGGAGAAAGTATATTGGAAAGTTCTTTCAGAACTAACACCTGGGGGTGGGGGAGGGTGAGGATCACAGGTATGGGGGGGATGTTAATTTGTGATGCAAATACAGTTATACCATTGCATTATCCTCTGCCGATGTCATAGGAAACTCTGGACAGGGCTGGACCTTTAAAGCTGTCTCCATCTAAGATGGATCTAGGCTTTGTACCTGCTCTTGGAGTAGTCTGGATGGGATAGACTCCAGTCACCAGGCATCACACAGTGCAAGGCAGCACCCTTTGCTGGAGAGTGATTTCCAGGAAGCCCTCATCAGACAGCCTCCAGGAGCCCACATTAGTCATGTGTCAGTCCTGGGGGTTGCATCTGGGCAGCACAAAAAAAACCCTAAAGTCGTAAGTGATAGAGCTGTGTACAAAACCACATCCATACAGCCTGCCCGCTGCCTCTTTGGGCTGTGTTACAATCTCTCTCCTACAACTTATGGAAGAACAACATATGTTAAGAAGGAACCACAGAACAACATTGGAGGGAACCCATATGAAACAGACCCTCTCCACCCCCGCCGAATGTAACTAACTAGCAGAAAAAATTGGTAGAACTTAGGTCATCATTGACATTATTTAACTTTTTTCTCCTCGTTTCTGGATGGACCTTCAATCTTAGACTGCATTCCCTAGAGATGCCCAAGGAATAAAGGAAGAACTGTAAGCTACCAAAATGAATGGAGAAATTAATTAATTAATTGTGTAACTCCTAGCAGATGTTTCACATTTTATTCTTTCCCAAGCCAGCTCTTCATTACCTGGTTGAGTCTAAGGCAAAACCACTAGTGTTTGCATATAGTATTGTCTAAGATTTCACCAAATCAGCTGTGGAGGTGGTATCTGGCGACAAGAAGCCTGCTACATGGGTCACCACACTGTCTTCTGTCATCCCTACCGCACTGCTGTGCCTGAGGATGTACTTCTGCACAGGCTCTAGGGGATCAACCTTTTATGAGCATTTCACAGCGTAAGAGTTGTGTCTGGGATGTCTGGGTTTCTCAGTCATTTAAGCATCTGCTTTCAGCTTAAGTCATGATTCCAGGGTCTTGGGATCAGAGTCCCACATGGCCCTTCCTTTTGGTCCTTCCAGGAGTCTCACTTAGATCACCATCTAGGACCATCTTGTAATGCACTTGCCTGAGCTGTGTTTGACTTATGCTGGACCACCTATATCCCCTCTTTAGGAGTGGCTAGACAATTCTAGATGACTATATGGATTTCTAGTAGCCTTCTGCTGAAGCAAGATCAGGGGGTTAAAAAGGAACCGTACCTTTAGCTAAAACTACTTCCAGCTTCCGTTTATCCCTTTTTGCTCTACTTTATGCCTGTCCCAGCATGCCTCAGATCAGAGCTTCCCTCTCTTATGGTAGGAGCTAGATGGACAACTCAAGAAGGCGACATTTCACTGACATTTGGGTCATTTTTACTTAATCTGGTCTTAATCCATCATGATGGTGGAAAGTGGTAAGTCACTCAGATACTGGTAGGGGAGCCAATGATAGACATTTTACTAGCACGGCTACATGTAAGTACAGCGAAGGACCCTGGAGATATAAAGAGGAATGAGACAATGCCCAGCCTCCATAGCCTTTGATCTAGCTGGAAAGACAGTACATTATATAGAGTGATCTGTGCTGATAAAATAAAGCACTGCTATGAGGCTGAGTCCTGGGGTCAATAATATCTGCAGTCAGAGGAAGGGTGCACGTTACCTCTGCTTTAATTTGGGAAGGCAGCATGGTAGAGGAAAGCCCTGAATTTGGCTTTGAAAGTATAGGAAACTAGCAGTGAGCTCTATGCTACGAGGCTATTTTTGAGTGACCATTTCCAGGGGTTAGTTTTGGGCTTTGGAGAGATTGGGAAAATAGAACCAAGTTCTTGTTTCCGGAACTTACAGTGTAATTATAGAACTAGAACTAACACGTGTAATATTAGCAGATGATAAATGTAAGGTAAATGCATGGCACAGATTACAAGTACTGCGGATGTGGAGAGATAGGGAAATAGAAGGGAGCTAGAGAGGTCCTGAAAGTATCATTGAGACAGTGGGAATGAAGCAATGTCTTAAAATATGGGTGGTATTTGAGTAGGAGAGGGGTATCTGGAGGGGTGAGTAATAGGCAAAGAAAGAAAAGCTCACACCCCAGCAGCCTACCTGCCTTGGCTGGTCTGGAGGTTGTAACTTCATTATTAATAGCACCGAATTTTGCTCTCCAATATGTCTCCGTTTGGATGATAAATTAGGTGGTCACTGACTTTTGAGGGACTTCTCTATAACTCCTTTCAATGAACGTTTCATTAATGCATCTACTGGAAAGCTCTATTAATACACCTCTATTTGAAGATGCTTGTCTTTTCTGGGTTTCTGTTGTAGGGATTTTAAAAGTTGGCTCATTTTGTGGCATTTCTAATATAACATTTTGAGTGAAAATCAAATAGCACATGCTATTTGTCTCTGGCCCACAAGACTCCATTACATGCATTATATATAACCGGTTTCCTTTGGAGAGTGATAGAGCAGCGAAAGCTGGTTTCTGTGGTTCTGATTTCACTCTCTTTCTCTCTATGGATTCGTTATATTACATGATAGCAGAAAGCTCCATTTCCATTAAGTGGAGTTCTACACTCCAAAAATAAGCTTGAAGAAAAAAGGTGTTCGTTCGGAAAAAAGTGAAAGCGTCTTCAGAAGATGTTCCTTTTTTTAAAAATAGGTTTCTTTCTTTCTCTCTTCCTTCGTTCCTTTTTTATTAGTTTCAGAGGTAGAATTTAGTGTTTCATCAAGTGCATGTAACACCCAGTGTTCATTACATCAAGTGCCCTCCTTAATGCCCATCACCCAATTATCCCTTCTCCTCACCTGCCTCCCCTCCAGCCACCCTCAAAAATACATTCCTTTGTTGCACAGCAAACCTGTTAATCTTTCCTCACAGCTGTATATCTGTGTATCTGCTAAACCGTGATAGGGATTAATAAATATTAATGGTCCAGAAGGGTAGGTATTTCATACCCCTTTGGGGAGTTAAATCTTTTTAGAAATATGTGGTTTTTACAGTTATAGGAAATCTACAACTTTAATCTCTGTTTTTGTTTCAAGGGCACAATAAGTAAGTAATGATACTTAAGAAAATAAGCAATTGAAAAGTTATGTGGAATGTGATGTATTATATTCCAAGCCTCATGACTTACAGGAAACTAAAATAACAGTTATGTCTTCTGGAAGGAAAAAATATTTTTTCCAGATCTTTGAAAATTTTTGAATTTCTTTGAAATCTTTGAATTTCTCATCTTATTTTTTTTATGCATGTCTATTCCCCACTCCCAAATTCCAAAAATAGCTATTTGCTATACAGTAAGATTACCACCCAGTTTGAACCTCAGATCAATATAGAAAAAAAAAATTAGAGCTAGCTAGACAAGACATTTTTTAATATTATTCTGTCTGATCCTTTCTGTCCCTCTCTCCTTTCTCAACTGGTAAACTTGGCTGTGGATCTCAGGAGTGCTGGCTACTTCATGAGCTATCTGGCACTCACATCATCATTTCCACTCCCAGCTGGGAATCCTGAGAAACCAGGCTTCCTTTGACCCTCTGGGTTCTAAACTCAGCCAGAACTTTAAAGTAAAAAATAAAGAGAAAAGCTTGGATGACCTGAGGTGGGAAATATTGTTTGATTTCTAATTTGGTGGTAGATCATTCATTCCTTAAGCCAGATGAACTGCAGAAATATTGAGAACTGCCACTGTATTTGGCCCTTCTGAAACTTCCACTTCTGTGTGTCTGAGAAAGGAAAGCAGGAAGAGTCTTTCAAATGCATGATCTGGAACTGTGCTGTCCAATACAGCCACCACTACCCACATGTGTCTATCTAAATATAAACCAATAGCATAAAATAAAACCAGCCACATTTCAAGTGTTCAATAGCCACACATGGGTAGTCACTACCACACTGGGCAAAAAAGAATATGAACTAAAACATTTTTATTACTGCAGAGTGTTCTTAGGAGAACACTGACCTTTACAATCACCAATTAAAATGTGTAGTAAAGTTTACATTATGTTCAGAGTGACTATAACATCTTCATTTAGCAAAGAGGATACCATGAAGGAGTGTGGCTAATAGGGCGGTAATTTGGGAAAAGGAAATTTTTTGGCTTGAAAAAGAAAAGTAGAACCATATGGCAAGGAGAGAAAGTTTTGTTACTACTACCACCTTGGTTAATACTAAGAAGACTTTAACTTACTTCTTGCTATGAATTTTACAAACATTTTGCCCCAAGATTAATGAAAAATCATACATTTTCAATTCAATTCCAGAAAAATTTAAAATTATAAAATGCTAGATCTGTATGACTTAGGAAACCTTTCATTTATATAAACATTATTACATTTAAATAAAATGTAATAGTTAAAGATAATAATCTCAATTAATACACCAAAAAGCACAAAACTTCCAAAAAGGTCAAAAGTACATAGGTGTGATTCCTATCTCCCTTCCTGATTTTATGTGTAGCTCTAGCAATTTATCTTTCTTCAGTTCATTTTCACTACACCAAAATTTCTAATAACATTCATTAGAGGAATTTTGTGAGAATAAGTATTAAGGCAAAGATGACTGGCATTTGTCCCAATATTCACATTCATATGGAACTAATGTGAATGTAAATTTATATGGTGCTAATTTAGGTAATAATATGAACATAGTGCATGTAAAAAAACAAAGTTTTCTTTTTTTAAAAGATTTTATTTATTTATTTATTTGAGAAAGAGAGAGAGAGCACAAGCAGAGGGAGCAGCAGGCAGAGGGAGAGGGAGAAGCAGGCTTCCTGCTGAGCAGGGAGCCCAAGGATGGGCTTGATCCCAGGACCTGGGGATCATGACCTGAGCCAAAGGCAGATGTTTAACCCATTGAGCTACCCAGGCACCCCCTGTGCAAAGTTTTCTTAAGTGAAGCAAACCTAAATTCAAAATCAAATAAGTCAGTTGCAGTGAAATCAGAATGTTTCATTCATGTTCTGTAATACCTTATACATTATATTAATTAACTAATTAATTAATATTAATTTAGAGAGAGAGTATGAACAGATGGGGTGAAAACAGAGAGAGAGAGAATCATTAGCAGCTTCCACACCCAACACAGAGCCAGACACAGACCTCAATCTCATGACCTGAAGATCATAACCTGAGCCAAAATCAAGAGTCAGATACTTAACCGACAGAGCCATCCAGTCACCCCAACCCTATTCCTTAAATATCATGATTGATATCATGTGGATATAAGATGACTAAACATTCTTTTCAAAAACCTGTCAAATTAAAAAAAAATAAGTTATGAATTCTATTGAATATGATGAATATAAGCACTTATATTGTTTTTTTTAATTTAATAATTCATTTAAAACAAATATATTAGGTTATGGTCTTGGTCTTGGTGCTATATTAGGTTTCAGGGGTAGAACTGTGAATGAAAAAGGCCAGGTCCCTACCCATCTAGACCTTGTGTCTTGTACCCTTTGAGATGAAAACAGGCAATAAACATGTAAATTCAATGATAATAAGTGGTATGAAGACAAGAAAATAATATAATAGAAAATACTTGGAATAGATATAGACAGCAGTGCACAGAGTATTCAGAGAAATCTTTCTGCTGATTGGCGAGATTTCAGATGGAGAAATCTAGTATGAGACCCTTTTAGAAAGAATTTTACTTGTGCTGGCTCTAAAGTATGTCTGTTCCCAGCTTTATCCAAATGTCATTATATCTGGAAGATGAAAAGAAAACAATTAAAAAATAGTTCACAACCAAAGACAAAATCCTAATGGCATTTTTTTATTTATTCAGTGACTATTTGTCAAATGCTTATAATGTTTCCTGCTGTGGGCTAGTGACTGGAAACATAATTCTAACCAAAACAGCCTTCAGTGTTACCTCAGACCAGCCTTTGGGGATTACTGACCCTCCAGAATGGAGAGCATGGTTCAGTACCATTTTTGGGGGGTGGAGGGGAAGTCAGATGTTAAAAACAAACACAAAAATAACAAAAGTGAGAGAGGAGAGTCTTAAAATTACATGACACTCAAGCCCTTCCCTTTTGGTTAGAAATTTCTGTTTCATCACCTGCCCCAACCATCTCTATGATTTATAGCTCCAGGATGAAAAACAAAAAGTCTTCTCTTTAATTAGATGTTTGCAAAAATTGTGAATGGTCAGTGAGAAAGGAGATAGGGCCAGAGACTGATGTTTTAGTTTATCATTCCTCCACCTGCTCTTTAAAGGCTACAGTTTGTTTCCCACTAATTGTCTCTGGCGTGGAGTTGGCAAGATTATCTGCAAGAGACTTTCTCTATTGTGGTCTAGGTCAGCTTCACCCCATGGGAGAAAAGCAGGATCTGGTTCATTGAATCAAAGACCTAAAAAAGTTACTGAGGAAGTTTTCCTATAATCTTGAAGTTTATTTTGTAAACAAGTCCTCTTTAATCATAACTTCCAAGCTATTCTGTCTCACTTCAAAGTATTTCTATGCTAGCCCCAAGTCACATTTTTGGTGCACAGACAAGGAATGTGCCTGTCAAAAGCAGCCATCATTACCACTCACCACCCTGGTTACTCTTTTTAAAAAGCCAAAGACACTCCAGCAAGTTCTCTGAACAATGCCTAAAAACATCCTCTAAGAATGAATCTAATCAGTCCATTTACTTTGATATCTTTTTAAAAATATTTTTTAAAAGATTTTATTTATTTATTTGAGAGAGAGAGTGAATGAGAGAGTGATTGAGTGAGCAAGTTCAAGTGGGGAAAGGAGCTGAGGGAGAGGGAGAAGCAGACTCCCCAGTGAGCATGAAGCCGGGATGGATCCGGGAAGCATGGATCCAGATGCAGGTCTGGATCCAGGGACTCTGGAATCATGATAGGAGCCAAAGGCAGAAGCTTAACTCACTGAGCCACACAGGTGCCCCTGATATCTATCTATCCTTAAAAAGCAGCTAGGGACAGGGTCCTACACTTGAAAGAGAGATGCAAATGAAGAAGAGGTGATCTTTCTTCTCAAAGACTCTTCAATTTCTCAAAGTAGTGTGAGAGCCAAGAGATCAGAGTCTAAGAATGAAAACTCTTAGTAGATACTGATGGCAAAATGAAGTGGTTCCATTCTTGGGGGCATACAACACCATATGATTCCACATCTACTATACTGAGCCCATAGAGGAAGTCTTCTAAAATCACAGATTATGTGAAATAAAAGGTCCATAATGATAGTAGCAACCAGTTCTGATATATGGTATTTTTTGTGCCAGATACGTTTCTAAGCTCTTCACGTATGCTAACACATTTAATCCTCCTTCCCACTTTCTTGAAGGGAAAACTGAGGCAAAGAGAGTTTAAGTAATTTATGCAAGATTACATAGTGAGTGGGTAGTGGAGTAGGGCTTCAATCCTGCTTACTTGGGCTTTGGAGATCATGCTCTTAGCATCTCAGCAAAGATCATCTCTTAGCATCTTAGCATCTCATCATCTTAGCACTTCTCATAGGGAAGTGTTGTAAAAGGGCGCTCTCTGTGGACTAGACACTATTTGTATAAATATTAATTCATTTATTATATCATGCCATTTATTCTGTCAATGATGAACTGAATACTTAATCTTTCTGTGGAGATTTCTATAATGTATTCACTTTGATTAAAGGAAAGAAATAAAAGATATGGTGAAGATACATTCTCAAGTGAAAACATACAATGATTGCTCATAATTTTCTACATGGATGTGAATGTCAAATAGGAATTACTAGAGCAAGCTCCAAATCAGCAAAAAGCAATGACTGCTTTCCCCAACATGACTATCTCCTGAGCATTTGGCAAGGTTCCTGTAAGCTACATACACATTTCCTAAAGAAAGAAACAATGCCAATTTGGAATGTTCTAAGAATGAAAGGCCCTGGTGAATGTAGTTCACATGTACATTGAGCTGGAATAGAAGACCTGTTATAGACTGAATGATGTGCCCTTCCTACCCACCACCCCAGTTGCATATGTTGAAGCCCTAACTCCCAATGTGGTGGTAGTAGGATATGACCATTGAAAAGCAATTCGGTTTGATGAGGTAAGGGGAATGGTCTCTATGTCATTAGTACCTTTATAAAAAGAGAAAGAGAAGACAGAAGTTTTGCTCTCTTCTGTGTGAGATTACTTACAAGGTGGCTGTATCTTGGCTGTCCCCAAGCCAAGAAGAGGACCTTCATTGGGAACCTAATTGATCCGTATTTAGATCTTAGATTTCCAAGCCCCCAAAACTGTGAAAAACAAATGTCTGTTGTTTAACACTCAGTTTATGGTGTTCTGTTACGGCAGCCCAAGCAGACTTAGATGCAACTCATGGACCCGAGAAAGTCACTGTTCTGCAAGGACAGAAATGCATTGGCATCATCACAAGGTGAAATCAGAGAACAAAACCAAGTGTATTAGTTTCTTGTGGTTGCCCTAACAGATGACCACAAACTGGGTGGCTGAGAACAAGAGAAATTTGTTCTCACAGTTCTGGAGGCCAGAAGTCCACATTCCCAGTGTTGCGGGCTGCACTCCCTCTGGAGTCTCTAGGGGAGAATCTATCCTTTGCCTCTTCCAGTTTTTGGTGGTTTTTGGCACTCCTTGACTTGCAGCTGAATCACTCTGATCTCTGTCTGTGGTCACAGTGCCTCCTTCCTCTGTCTATGTCTTCTCCTTTGTGTCTGACTCAAATCTCTCCCTTTCTTTTAAGGACACTGGTAATTTGTTTTAAGACTACCCAGGTAATCCAGAATGCTATCCTCATCTCAAGATCCCTAACTTGATTAGACCTCCAAAAACATTTTTCCAAATAAGATCACATTCACGGGTTCCTAGAATTAGGATGTGGGCACTTCTTTTTTTGGGGGGGGGGCGTGGAGGGAGGCACCATCCAACCTACTACACCAAGTAAAAACAAGATCAGCCAAAGGGGGTGGTCTCTGGGGAAATTCTTCTGGTGAAGCTCTTGGCATTACAAACCTCCCATTCACCTTAACCACAAATTCAGAAAAAGTGTTAACTGTGAAGGACTGTTTGTTAGATTATGAATGCATGCACATAGCATTCAAATGGTATACCCGGTTTGCCTGTAGCAGTAAGTCCTTAAATTGCAACATTATCTGAATTACAGTTAGACCGCAGTAAGTCCTTAAATTGCAACATTATCTGAATTACAGTTAGACCAACTTTCCGCAGTTAGTCTTACAATAAATCCATGCAAAGTGTTGGTGAATGAAGAAAAATTAAATATGGCTGCTGTCCCTGATTAACATGTTAAATGGGAATGTGGTGTTAGATTAACTCAGGGTCAATGCACTGAAGGTTTGACATTTCACATTTGATACTCTTTTTTTTTTTAAAAAATAAAAGATTTTATTTATTTATTTGACAGAGAGAGATCACAAGTAGGCAGAGAGGCAGGCAGAGAGAGAGGAAGGGAAGCAGGCTCCCTGCCAAGCAGAGAGCCCGATGTAGGGCTCGATCCCAGGACCCTGAGATCATGACCTGAGCCAAAGGCAGTGGCTTAGCCCACTGAGCCACCCAGGCGCCCCCACATTGGGTACTCTTATCTGTTAAAGTATTTCTTGTTCTTCAGCTTATGAGTTCCTTGTCTTTGTTAGTTCTGTATCATCATCAGAATCTACCACAGACCTGGAAATATTCATTTAAAGGCAAGCTTGTTGTATGAATGAAAGAATGGTTGCCACAACAGTGTCCTTTGCAGGAATCAGTAGCGGCTAATCCATCAACTCAGAACACAACTCAGAGCCTGGGCGGCACAGTCGGTTGAACGTCCTATTCTTGATTTCAGCTCAGGTTATGATATCGGGGTCATGGGATTGAGGCCCGCAGCAGGCTCAGTGCTCAGGGTGAAGTCTGCTTGTCCCTCTCCCTCTGCTCCTCCCCACTCCCTCTCTCTCTTTCTCGCTCTCAAAGAAATAGAGAACTTAAAAAAAGGAACACAACTCAGAATAAAGTATTTCATTTAAAAACAGCCTCCTAACATCTAAGTCTGATGCTATATTTGAGTGTTCCTATTTGTCTGATTGCCCATGACTTGGCACGCTCCCCAAATTCTATTAATTTCTAGTTTTGTTTTGTTTTTTTAATTTTCAGGTTAAATGGGAAATTATTTTTTCAACCTCACTGAGTTACAATTGTCAAATAAAGTTTTGGTATTTAAAGTATACATTGTGATATTGGAATTAAGCATATATAGTGGAAGACTTTCCCTCAACTAGTTAGTTTAAAAAATCCATCATCGTGTGTGTGTGTGTGTGTAGAGAGAGAGATTGACATTTAAGTCTTGCTTCTTAGCAAATATCAATTATACAATACAGTATTACCAACTACAATCATCATATTATACATTAGAGCCTCAGGCCTTACTTACCTTACAGCTTAAATTTGTCCCATTTTAACAACTCCCTGCATTCCCCCCTGCTCCCACCCCCACCCCTGCCCAGATGTGGTAACCACTTTTCTGCTTTCTGTTTTATGAATTTGACTTTTTTTTTTTTTTTTAAGACTTCACATGTAAGTGATACCATGCAGGATGTGTCTTTTTCTAACTTATTTCACTTAGTGTAATACCTTTGGTGTCCATCCATGTCACCAACAGCAGGATTCCTTTCTTTCTCAAAGCTGAGTAATAGTCCTTATAGACCACATTTCACATATACCTCATACGTATTGAATACATCATATATACCCATAATCTATCACATCTTCTTTATCCATTAATTTGTTGATGGACATTTGAATTGTTTTCATATCTTGGTTATAATAAATAATGCTGCAGTGAACATGAGAGTGCAGATATCTCTTTGATATCCTGTTTTCATTTCCTTTGGTTTGCCTGGAAGTTATATTGCTGGTAATAGTTATGGTAATTCTATCTTTAATTTTTTGAGGAATCACCTACTATTTTCCATAATGCCTGTACCAATTCACATTTCTGCCAGCAGTGCACAAAAGTTCCCTTTTCCTCACATCCTCAATATTACTTGCTATTTGTTGTCTTGTTGCTAACAACCATTCCTGAAGGTCTGATTGTATCTCATTGTGGTTTTGATTGCATTATCCTGGTGATTAGCGATGTTGAGCATTTTTGCATGTACTTGACAGCCATTTGTATGTCTTCTAGTTATTCTAGGAGTATTCTAGAATTCTCATATTCTACTTATCCCATGTCTGCATGTAATTCTAATAATTCTGATTTAAGTTTAAGAAAGCAACTTAGAAATGGACACATGAAGAATAATACAAAATAATAGATATAAGCTTTATAGAAAATAATTAGAATGAGAATATATACTCTGCATAATGTTTGCTAAAGATTTGGTTTCTTCACAACTGCCACATTTGTGTAACAAGTTTTATCTACTTATCTGTGTGTCTGGTTACTTAATAAACTCCTATTAAGGTTTGGCAGATGGACCCTGAAAAGTGCATTCCTGCTGACCACTGGTAACACAAATATATTGTTTTTCATCTGAAAAGAATGTGAGGACCCAGTGTCATAGATATCCACCAGTAATGCAGCTCACAATTATCAAACACACTGTACTTTATGAAATCATTTCGCATTTGATTCTCACAGGAATCATGTCTTAAGTGAATCAGGTGTGATCGCCTCCTGATAAGGAAGGAAGATAAGGAAGATAAGGAAGGTGAGTGGCAGGGAAGGTAAGTGATTTGCCCGAGGTCACACAGCTGGAGAATGGTTGAGATGGATTCTAACTCGGGGGTGTGATGCAACACCCACCCTTCTAGTACTCATTCTTCTTAGACTCACTGTATTTCGATCCTCCACTTCATCCCTGGTGTGTACCCAGCATTTTCCTTCCTCCATTACTGCAGGCACTGAGATGGCTTTGCTCCCCCTCCGACCCGAAACACAGTCTTGTTCTCTGGTCATCTCCTGTCCCCACCCATTTCCGTGTTCCTCTCTCTTGCAGCTCCCCTTCATTTCTTTTTACTTTGGACAATTCACATTCCCTCTTCTCAGAAGCATCCTCCTTTCTTTCTGATCAAGGCAGCTTGTAGGGTTGACACAGCAGCATGCTCCTATAGATTGTGGGGAAATGACACTGAGGTGACAAAGGACGGACAGGGAATTGGAGTCGCTGAAGAGCTGATGAACCATGGTTCCAGAAACAATGTTATTTGTATTATCTCAGTTTGGGGACAGATATATTTGGGGAGTTGTAAGCACATAGAATTTAAAGTCATAAAGCTCAGATTCCAGATCGAGCTCTCTCAGCTGCTGTCTCTGTTTTTGTAGACAAGCCCCCTTGACTTTGAGAGCCTCAAACTCTCATTTATAGAATGATAACACTATCAACACATGCTGTTTTTGAGATGGTGTAAGTGAAAAATATAAGATTATTATAAGATTGCAAAGGCATGCTAGCCATTTCTCTGTATATTCCAAGCACCACCTTGGGTGAATAAATCTCGTCTCTGATCATAGTTTTGTCTTGTAGCAGAGTCTGCTTTGACAGGCTGACAAGCCATCTGTTCATGATGGTGACCTGTATTACCTCCAGGTAATGCAGACTTCCATTAGCCATGGTACAAAAATCTAAACCAGATTAACATACCAAGAGGTGGTACTGGCCTCTGTATCATTCTGTGCCTGTTCTTTCTACCTTTAA
The DNA here is from genome assembly GCF_011764305.1 of Mustela putorius furo. Lineage (NCBI taxonomy): Eukaryota > Metazoa > Chordata > Mammalia > Carnivora > Mustelidae > Mustela > Mustela putorius. The sequence goes on from NW_025421341.1 coordinate 28,759,252, forward strand.
TTGCTTAGTTCCTGCATAGCCACAGCTGCTTTTGAAGAGAAGATTTCACTCAGGCTTTAATATGGTTTACTTCTGGGTTTCCAGAAGAGACATCCGCTCCCTTTGCTTTTTCTTTTTTTATTGGTTTTATTTAAATTCAAGTTAGTTAACATACAGTGTATTATTGATCTTGGTGTAGAATTAAGTGATTCATGTGTTACATAGAACACCCAGCGCTCATTACCTCATGTGCCCTCCTTAATACCTATCACCCGGTTACCCCCTTCCCCAACCTACCTCCCTTCCAGCAACCCTCAGTTTGTTCCATATAGTTAATCATCTCTTATGGCTTGCTTCCCTCCCTGTTTTTATCTTATTTTATTTTTTTCCCTTCCTTTCCTCTATGTTCATCAGTTTTATTTCTTAAATTCCACATATGCATGAAATCGCCGTTTGCTTTTCTAAGACAGTTGACTGACTTGTGTCCTAACAATCATCCCCCAGTTTATGCTGTTTCTAAATTTCTGCTGTTTATTTTATATATTGGTTCACATCTACTGTACCTGTTTTTTTTTTTTTAATTCTACCTACTTTATGAAATAGATTTTGAGATAACCTATATATACTTTCAGGGAAACAGAAGCAAAACAATTTCTAATGGGAACCACATCTGAGTATGATGCTATTATAGGCCCAGCTTATTAATCTTCAGGACATAAAACAAAACCTGCCTTATTAATTGCCCTGCCAAGAGGAAGAGGCAGTATGAAATATACTGTATTATGTTGCCATCAGTTTGACTAAATATTTTAATGAATGACTTTATTGTGTTGCATACCCTGAGGCTTTTTAAATTTAAGGCCAGATTAAAAAAATAAAAAGAGGGCACCTGGGTGGCTCAGTGGGTTAAGCCTCTGCCTTCAGCTCAGGTCATGATCTCAGGGTCCTGGGATAGAGGCCCGCATCGGGCTTTCTGCTCAGCAGGGAGCCTGGTTCCCCCTCTCTATCTCTGTCTGCCTACTTGTGACCTCTCTCTCTGTCAAATAAATAAATGAAATCTTTAAAAATAAATAAATAAATAAATAAATAAATAAAAAGAAAGAAAAGTAATCTTGTGAATGTGATGACCTGCCCATGGGTGGTGGTAGTTAACCATCACACAGGTCACCCTTACTGGGAAAGGCAGGATCACTCCTGCCTTGAGCACAGCCAGCCTGTGGTCTCGGGGCTAATCTCCAATTCCAGGACCATCCCACTGCTCCTTCTTTCGGAGAAGTTTGTTATACACAGTCACATCAAAGATCCTCTTGCTTTTGAGTATCTTTGAGAGTTTTCAGAAAAATTAACTTTCTCTCTCATACAGACTCTTCTTCCTTCCCTCCTCTCTTCTTTCTTTCCTTCTCTCCATCCCTCCTTCCCTCCTTCTCTCCTTATTTCCTTCTTTCCGGAAGAATAAGTAAGTGACACACACTATACTCACTATCTAGTGTTTCTACTCTATTTAGGATAACCAGACCTTATATTCTTAATTTTCTGAAAGGACAGAAATAAATTCATACACAAGGAAGCAGCTTTACTTATATGACAACAGAAGAATTTTTTTGGTGGGGGGTGGAGAGTGCACAATAAAAACAACATGGTAAACACTTGGTGAATTCAGTCAATACCAATATTACAGGGGAGTTTGAAAAATTACAGATTCAGGAGCAAATTTGAGCTGAAGACATTTTTTATTTGAGCTTTATGGAGTTTTATAAATTTGAATGAGAACTTTGAAATTTAGAGATTAAATGTTCGGATCAAATATTTCAGCTTCTTATGAAAATTTTAGAGAAAGCAGTACTCAGCCTACATTCTGGCATGGCTAAAATTATTTCTCCTTTCCAAATTTGACTATAGTCTGTGATACTCATGACACATAGGCATAAGATCTTAGTCATGGTCACTTTGTTTATCAATGATCCATGCAATGATGTATGTTTTCATTGCTGGTGATCTTCTGTAAGGCACTGAGAACATGGGATCATAGGTAACACAATGCCTAAAGAAAGGAGACTCTGTTCTCATTATAAATGAGTCTTGTATTTAGCTATAAGAAAGCATAAGACGGAAATTTCCTTTCCCAGTACTTAATACAATTAACCAGCTTACCATCATCATTAACTGAGCAGGGTTGTTGGATTGTTGAAAACCAAAACTGCTCTCATAATCAGTGGTCTTCTCTCATTTTCTTTTGTAGAGCTTAGAGCATAATTTATAACTTAAACTGTGGTCTTCATTTTCTGGTGGTTTATTCCTTACATCTAGTGGAAGTGTTCCTTTGTAAGCTCACTGACTCTAATATTAGTAAATGCTCATTGTGAAACCTCAAAGAGTATCTAGAGCCTTAACTTGAAATTACCAAGTACTTTATTACCAGGATATATACACTGGCTGCCAAATCAAAGCCCAGAAAACCACAGTGTCTTTAGATGACTGGATGGGTGAGCTTCTAGCCATGTAGGCATATTTTATATTCTTTATATAAGTGCATTCTCAGTCATTTTATATCAGTCTTTTTGTTGTTGTTGTTCTCTTTTGATCCTCAGTGGTTTTAAAATACCTCATCCACAGTTTCTTCTAGTTAATTTTCCTGCAATATTTCCTTAATCGTCCCAGTCTACCATGATGCTTAGAGAACACTTAATAATGCCTAATTCCATCAATCTTGAATTTCCTAATGATTTCTACATTCTTCTGTTTTTATTAGTCATTTATTTTATTTAATACTCAGATCTTAAGTGTCTTGTGGAATGAGGTTTGTAACTATTACTCAAAGTAGAATTGCATGCTGTTTTTCCTTGTCTTGCTAGCCTTCTGTTTAAATCCACTCAAAATCATTTGTTAAACTTACCAAGATTTAGTTGAGATACACTAAGCTATATATACTGAAAGTGTTGAATTTGTTAAGTTTAATATATAGGTTAAAAATAAATGATCACCATAATTCAGATGAGAGAGTAGTAGAGGATGAATTCGCTGAGAACACATGTGATATTGTAATATTCATAGCACAAAAAGTATAATACAAAGATTAAAATCCTATATAAAAATATTAGAAGATGCAGAAGAATATATAATATGCATGGCCCTGAGAGCTTGCAGTGGCTTAAAGCTTAAGACAGTCCCCACATCTGCCTTTATATACTTATATATCCATACATAAAGACAGACACACATAAACACATACGCATGTATGTATTTAAATGAATATGATGGAATATAAATGTTATTAAGAAAAAGCTTTCAAAGACATTACAAAGCAATGTTGCCTAGAGCAGCATTAAAGGGATATATTTATATTGATTATGATATGTAGGTAATATACTCAGTTAAGTTTGACCGGGAAATTTATATGCTTATCAAACCTTACTTTTCTAACTCTTTTACCACAGACACAGATTCTCATCAAAGCCACAAAGAACCATAAGTACTCTGCTTAGATGGAACATAAAAGTGCATAGAAAATAAACAGAGATACTTTTGATATAAAAGACAGGGAAAATACTGGGGATTTCTTGGGTTTGAAAAGGAAAAAGATACCAGTTAACGCAGAAAGGAAAGTCTGCTGGGAAAAAAGCAGAGATTTATCAAATTAACGTTTATAATTCATCCATTATGATCTAAAAAGAGCACTTTCTGCCACTTGTAATTTCTCATATTTATTTTACTCATCTTTTCTTATGACACAAACGAAATATCCTTATAAAAGAGCTGAATTCCAAAACTTACTCACTTAAATAAGATGAGTAGTTTCTTCAGATATATCCTTCAGAATGATGGGACTATCTCTTCCCACTGTTAAAGAAAAAAAATTATTTTCAGAATTATTTTTGCAGAAAAAAATTATTTTCACTAAAAAATAATAAAGAAAGTGTTATTTGAATCTTTCACAATATATTTTTTTTTTGCTCCTGGAGCTATTTTAGTACCTCCTTATCTGTTTGCCAAAAAATATAAAATGATTTTTTGTTTTGTTTTGTTTTTACTGGCAGTTGAAAAAGAGCTTTAAATGCCCCAATGTGAACAGTTTACAATGATTCATTTTAAGTAGCTATTCTGAGGCACATACTTTCTTATTAGCATAATACAGGCTAGCACTTTGAGACAAAAGACACTACATATATTCTACAATATGCAAATATTCAGCTTTGTTATGATTTCTTTCTCTTTTTCTCTCTCTTTAAAAAGGGATGGAGGAAGCCAAACCAGACAGATGCACATATGTATGGTCTGAAACTTTGGGCTTGGCCATAAATCTCTATGGCCCATAGTAATATAACTTATGGAAGTTTAGTAGAAATAAATTCTGTTTTTAGGTGAAGGAGTCTCATAGTGGTATCTATTATGTTAGTAATTAAAGGTGTGAGTCTTTTTTAGCAATTGGATGTGTTTCAAAAAAAATAATACATTTTTAAGATATAAATTCTTTTCATATGTATATCTAAGATCCATTTAAAAAAAAAGAACAGCTTTCTTTCTTTCTTTCTTTCTTTCTTTCTTTCTTAGTCAATTAGTTTTATTTGGATATGATTGACACACACTGTTACATTAATTTCAGGTACACAACATAGTGATTGAACAATTCTATAGTTCTGCTATTCTCACTTCAGATGTAGCAACCATTTGTCACCATACAACACTATTACAATAATTTGACTAGGTTTCCAGTGCTGTACCTTTAATCCCCATGACTCATTCATCCATAAAGAAATACATTTTAACAAAAAAGAAATACACAGAAACTTATTGTTTTATGAAGCAATTTACAATTTTTCCCCTAAAATCACTAAACTTTGAATAAGTGAAATTGGGGGCGCCTGGGTGGCTCAGTGGGTTAAGCCTCTGCCTTCAGCTCGGGTCATGATCTCAGGGTCCTGGGATCGAGCCCCACATTGGGCTCTCTGCTCAGCAGGGAGCCTGCTTCCACTTCTCTTTCTGCCTGCTTCTCTGCCTACTTGTGATCTTTCTGTCAATTAAATAAATTAATAAATTAATAAATAAATAAATAAGTGAAATTGTAAATGAAATAGGCATAAGCTTTGTATGGATTGTAGACATCCCTTGGGTTTGTAAACATAGAATTTTGTGTTTAAATATTGAATTTTTTATCTAGACAGCCTATTAAGAGTTTGCCCCTTTGTTCATCAGAATATCTTGAAAACCACCCCATTTTCTCCTTCTGTCCTTGAAATTAGCACCTTTCCTTAAATAGAGGTTACTAGATGTTAAAACATCCAGTTAAAGACAAAGTAACATGCAATTATGTCTTTCTTCTGAAAGACATTTATGTCTTTCTTCTGAAGGATTCATAAATGGAAGTACTGTGAGAAGAAGCATAACTACGCATCAACATCAGATTGAATAGAAAACACACTTGATTTGTCTATTGAGTAGCCGCTCATCAGGGCTTTCTCTTTCTTACAAGGGGACAGAAACCCTTTAGTACTATTAAAATATCTAGTAGATGTAATCACTTCCTTTAAAGTTCCATTTTTGATTTTTTTAAATAAACTTTTAATTTTAGATTAGTTTTAGATTTATAGGAAAATCATGAAGACTGAGATAGTTCCCATATAGTTGATTTCTGGCTTTCTCTGTCAACATCTTATATTTTCACAGTACATTCATCACAACTAAGGAACCATTATTAATATATTATTATTAATTAGAATCCAGTTTATTCAAATCTCCTTAGTTCTCATTTAATGTCTTTTTCTGTTCCAGGATGCTATGTAGGATACCACATTACTTATAATACTCATGGCTCCATAGGCCCTTTTTAACTGTGAGCATTTTTAAGATTTTTCTTGTTTTAATTACCAAAATCAAGGTCATGTATATTTTTCACATAATTTTTTAGATGTTTTATATTTTGCATTTTACATTCACACCCTTTGATGGATTTTGAATTAATTTTTATGTAAGGACTCTGTTTAGGTTTGCCTTTCCCCTTTCTTCTCTTTTTTTTCCCCTATGGATGTCCAAAAGTTTCAGCACAATTTCTTGAGAAGAGCATACTTTCTCAATTAAATTGCTTTTGCATTTTGTCAGGATCAGTTAACTATGTAAGTGTAAGTCTATTTCTAGGCTTTCTATTCTGTTTCATTGATCTTTGTTTCTATTTTATCACCAGTTATTCTTCTTGATGTAGCTTAATAGTTGAGAGAGAAAGAGAGAGAGGAGGTTGGCATGTCCCAAGATCTACAGGGTAAGTAGGAAGTTTGGAACCAATGGTCTAGTTCCAATTTGAGTCTGAAGACTTGTGAATCAAAAGAACCAAAGATGTAGTTCTCGTTTGAAATCTGGTAGGATTAAAACCCAGGAAGACCCAATGTTTTAGTTCAGATCAGAAGGCAGGAAAAAGCCAGTGTCCCAATTCAAAAACTATCTGGCAAGGAGAATACACTGAGGGGACGGTCAGCATTTTTCTTCTATTCAGGCCTTTAACTCTTTGGATAAAGCCCACTCACATCATAGAAAGTAATCTGTTTAACTTAGTCTACTAATTTAAATTTTAACCTAATTAAAAACACAAAGAAACAAGCAAAATAGTGTTTGATCAAATATCTGGACTTTGCATGTCTCAGATTAGTTAAAACGAGAAATTAGCCATCACACATTTATTTCCTTTTCTTGTCTTACTGCACTGTCAGGAATTCCCAGTACAATGATGAATGCATGTGAGAAAGGGCATCTTTGTCTTTTTCCCCCTCATAGGGAGAAAGTGGACAGTCATATTATTAAGTATGATATCAGCTATAGGAGTTTTGTAGATGTTCTTTATTATCTGAGAAAGTTCTCTATTCCTAGTTTACAAAGATGGTTTCTTTTTATTGTTGTTTTTTGTCATGAATGGATATTATATTTTGTTGAATTATTTCTCTGCATTTACTAATATAATCATATGATTTTTATTTTTTAACATGTTGATGTAATGGATTACATTGATAGGTTGTTGATTATTGAATCTGTTTTGCGTACCTGTGCACCACTTATTTGGTGTATAATTCTTTTTGCTCTACTTGCTAATATTCTGTTGAGGATTTTGCATCTTCATTCATAAGAGATATTGGTCTATAGTTTTTTGTTTTTGTTTTTGTTTTTTGTAATTTCTTTGGTTTTGATATTATAGGTTTTGTCAGTTTTTACCCCACGTGTTTTGACTCTTTTTGTTAAATACATACACATTTAGGATTATATGTCTTATTGGAGAATTGAAAACCTTATTATTATGTTATGTATCTCTTTATCCCTGATAATTTTTCTTATTTAGAAGTTTCCTTTGTTTAAAGTTAATATAGCAATTCCAGTTTTGTTTAATTAGTTTTATCATGCTATAGCTGTATTCTTTTACAAATAACACATCTGTATCTTTATAAATAGAGTGGGTTTCTCATAGGTAACATAATTGTATCTTGTTAATTAATTTTCAGAGAATTTTTTTAAATTTTAAAACAATTTAACAATATTTAAACTAATAGATTTTCACCTACTAAGATAATGCTTAATGGAATGTAGTTGCAGCCAAAATCCAGGTAAGATTTACTTTGGTTATTAGAATATGTTTAGAAGTGTTGAAAGACTCCTTTGATCTTTTGTAATTAAAATATATATTGTCCAATGTTTAATTCCTCACATGATATTCAATTTTTTATAATTAGTGTTTAATATACTTCCATGGATATTTAGGCATAAAATCAGAATTATAATTGCTTCTGACTGGCATCAAATTAAAAGAATTTATTGAAATGCTTCTTCTGAGGCTATATTAGAAATGTAACTGGAAATATAGAGCATAATTTCATTAACTCTTTTCTACTGGAGATGATCAAATGTCTTTATAGCTGATCAGATGTTGGTGTAATTTAATAGGTACTAGCAATAGGTGTGCAATTGAGTAGGCAAAGCTTCAAATTCTAACTAATCCAAATACCAGATACAGGACTTCGGATATGTTATGTAAACTTTCTGAATTGTAAATATCAACTAATATAAGATTCAAAAACATAAACTATGGACTCTGAAGGACATAATTTCTTGACCATACTTTACCATTTATTAGCTATGTAAAGTAGATTCAGTAACTTAATTTCATTGAATCTATTTTCTCAACTATTAAATGGGGTAGTATAATTTAGTTACAGTGATGTTTTTTGAAAATTAAACAAACTTTATACTACATGTATTAATAAAATTCAAATTAGAAGTCTAAAAGGTGTTAACAACTACATTGTGCTTAACACATTATAATTCCTAAATAAGTCATAAAATATTCTTAATTCTGGAATTAAAAATCAAGTTTGGTATGTTTTTGAATTTTCTCAGTCTTTTTTTTAAAGATTTTATTTATTTATTTGACAGACAGAAATCACAAGTAGGCAGAGAGAGAGGGGGAGGCAGGCTCCCCACCGAGCAGAGAGCTCGATGTGGGGGTTGATCCCAGGACCCTGGCATCATGACCTGAGCCAAAAGCAGAGGTTTTAACCCATTGAGCCACCCAGGTGCCCCTTTCTCAGTCTTCTGTAGTTTTCTGTGTCTTTCTTTACATTTAAGATTTCATCCACTAACATTTCATTGGAAATCCTGTTCTTTGACTTGCTATGAACTGGAAAATGAAATATTGGTGTTCATTGATAGATAAATGAGTATATATATATATATATATATATAGAGAGAGAGAGAGAGAGAGAGAGAGAATATTACTCAGTCATAAACAATGAAATCTTCCAATTTGTGACATCAGTGGATTTGGAAATAAGTCGAACAGCAAGACAAATGCCATAAGATTTCACCTATATGTAGGATCTAAAATAGAACAAATGAACAGCAACAAAACAGAGAGAGACTCGTAAATGCAGAGAGAAAACTGGTGGTTGCCAGAGGGAAGGCAAGTAGAGGGATGGGTGAAATAGGTGAAGGGGATTAAGAGGCAGAAATTTCAAGTTATAAAATAAATGTCATGGAGATGAAAAGGACAGCATAGGGAATAGTCAATAATACTGTAATAACTAGGTGTGGTGACTGATGGTGACTACATTTATTGAGGTGATATCTTGTATTGTACATAATTGCTGAATCATTATGATTTAGACTTGAAACTAATATAATATTGTGTGTCAAGTATACCTTAATAAAATCTAAGTATATTATAAATTAGTAAAGAAGACAAAAGACCTTCTGAATGGGGAACTGAAAAACTCCTATTAAGCTGAGTACATGTACAGTCACATGGGAATTGTGTGACTCTTGCAATGTATGATCGGCTTTGTAGAGACCTGTAAAAACATTTTGCTTCTTGACCATGTTCTATATAAAACTATTTGTCAAAGATTTAACTTTCCTGTCGCTGGGCTATTCTAGTAAATGGTGAGATGGAACTAAGCATCTGCAGTGATGGAAAATGGCATGAAGATGTGACTTTCAAGCCTGCCCTGCTAACTTTCCTGTCTCTGTGTCTATGTCAAATTATGATTTTGTTTGCTTTCATTTATTATACTCTCCATCTTGGCATCATTTGTCAGAGAGAGAGAGGGGGAGCACAAGCAATGGGGTGGGTGGCAGGCAGAGGGAGAAGCAGGCTCTCTGCTGAGCAAGGAGCCCAATGTCGGACTTGATTCCAGGACTCTGGGATCATGACCTGAGCCAAAGGCAGATGCTCAAACAATTGAGCCACCCAGGCGTCCCAGGAATCTGTATTTCAGAGAGTTCTATAGTACTTCCACTTCTGCTCGTGAAGGAATAACTGCTATGGGAATTATCCTTCTACCATAAGCAAATATAAACTAAATGAAATACAAGAAATGATAGTTTTCAGACATTACAAAAAGGATAGTACAGAATTGTGATAACTAAGAGAAGGAAAATCAGTAAGAATAGCCTGTAATTGTTTCAGTGTATAACCTGAAGATAGTTTCCAGGCCACACTGTAGGTTGGGCTAACCAAATACGGCCCGTTGGTCTTAATGTGCTGAGAAGACAGACAGCTGAGCTTTCAAGGGAAAACGTGGCTAGTTTTTGAGGCAGAATATGTAAGAAGAGCTACTCACAGAAAAAGAAAGAGCTCTGGCTCCTTGTCTGAGAAGTAATCTGTGCACAGATGGGAAGAAAATTGCAACTGTCTAGGGTAAGATCCATCAAAGAGAAGCAACCCTAAAACTCTCCCACAGCTCACACAGGCCTGGGATATCTGTTGCTTCTTTCAGACATAGTGGAAACTACTCATAATACACAGGACATTAGGCAGAGTACTCAGAAGCATCTTGCCTGGTAGTGTTAGTGCCAAAATAAAGTTTTCTCTAATAAGAACTAGACTCAAAAGGATCAAACTGATTCATAGTTATTAAATGAAACACCAGAACAAAATCCAACATCCTTCAAAATAATAAGAAGTAAAAAAAAAAAAAAAAAAAAAAAAAGCCTCTGCGATCAACCGTGTAATTAAAAGACAATCAAGAAGAAAGAAAATATGGTCCATAGCTAGGGGAAATTGAATAAGAAGAAACAGAAACCGAAAAAACTGAGTTAGTAGATAAGAAGTTTTAAAAAGTTATTATGAATGCTGCAAGTATACTTAAGGGTATAAAGAAAAATTAATTTGATGAAGAGAAAATGGATTACATTTTCAAAAGATCCATATGGAGCACCTAAAGATGAATGACATGATATCTGAAGTTAAAAATACACTGAATATTACTAATTGAAGATGGGTCATTGCAGAATAAAAAAAAATTAGTGAGTCTAAAAAAATGGAGGAATCAAAACTTTCCAAATGAAGCACAAAAAGAAAAAAGGACTTAACAACACAGAGAAACAACAATAGCAACAAAAAGAATAGAGCCTCAAAAATCTATAAGGAATATCAAATGGTTAAAACACATGTAATATGAATTCCCAAAAAAGGGGTTAAGAAGGATTTGTCAGAAAAATAAATTTGAAAATATAATGGCTGAAAGTTTTCTAAATTTATGAAAATTTAAAACATCTGTAATAATAGTAGGCTTGATAAACACCAAGCAGAATAAATACAAAATCACAAGATCTATAATAATTAAATTGTTGAAAACCAGTGACAAAAAGAAAATCTTAAAAGCTGTCAGAGAAATAAAACACATTGTATTAAGAATAACAAAGATAAGAAGTATGGCTGATCTTTCATCAGAAACTATGAGGCTGGGGAATATTAAGTGATTTATAAAGGGCATAAAAAAATCTATTCACCAGAATCTATACCTAGAAAAAGACATGTTCCAAAAATAATAGAAAAAATTATCTTGGAACACAAATAACTGAGATAATTCCTTGCCAGCAGATCTGTTACTAAGGAAATATTTAAGGTTCCCTAGGTTGTTTAGATCTACAAAGAGAGTAAAGAATGGCAATAACAGTAAATATGTGGGTAAATACAATAGAATTTATTTCTAATTTTTTTAATTGAAAATGTTTTTGAGAAAAATATGAAGTAAGATAGCCAATTTGGGGCAGTGAGTGCACCGCTGTTGTATTTTTCCTTGTACTTATTGTAGTCCTATTTTTTAAATTATTATTAGTTTTCCATTTCAATATAGTTGACATACCATACTACATTAGTTTTAGGTGTGCTACATAGTGATTCAACATCTTTGCACATTATGTTATACTCACCACAAGTGTAGCTACCATCTCTCACCATACCACACTATTATAAATGGACTACACTCTCTGTACTATGTCTTTTATCCCATGACTTATTCATTCCATAACTGGAAGCCTGTAGCTCCCATTTCTCCTCACTTATTTTGCCCATCCCTCTGATTTCCCTCTACTCTGGCAAACACCAGTTTGTTCTCTATAATGATAGGTCTGAATCTCCTTTTTGTTTTGTTTATTCATTTGTTTTGGATATTTTTTTTTAATTCCTCAAATGAGTGAAATAATATATTTGTTTTTCTTAATTTGGTATATTTCATTTAGCATAATACCCTCTGGATCCATCCATGTTTGCTTTTCATTATTTCATCTCTCAAAAGATAATTATTTAAAGGAAATATAATAAAAATGTGTTATGGATTTATAACATTTTGAAGAGGAAGGAGGAACTGGAAGTATACTATTGTAAGGTGTTATACATTAAATGACATTCTATTGTTTAAATATAGGCTTGTAAATTAAACATGTATATAGTAAGCCTAAAGCAACTACAAAATAATAAAACAAACAAGTACTGATGATAATGCTAAAGCAGAGATAAAATCACAGATAATTAATTCATATAAAAGGCAGAGTTAGAGGAAAAAATAACAAGCAATGAATGGAACAAATAGAAAACATAGATATAATATTGGCAATTACAATAAATGTAAATAGTTTAAATACTCCAGTGAAAAAACAGAGGTTGTTCACATAAAATAGCAGGGTACAATTTCATGCTAAGTGAGAGAAGTCAGACACAAAATATTATAAAACCCATGATTTAATTTATAGGAAGTTATAAAAAGGCAAAGTTTTAGTGACAGAAAACAGTAATATTTGCCAGGGGCTGAGATTGAGGGGAGAAAATTGATTTCCAGTGGGTTTGGGGGAACTTTTGAGTTAATGTAAATCTTGATTGTGGGAGTGATTACAAAACTATTTGCACTTGTTAAAATTTACAAACTGAGCACTTAAAATAGGCAAATTTTAGTATATAAAATTTATAATTAAATAAAAATGAATTTTAAAAAGTTTATGGGCATTCATATTTGGAAATCAGGAATGGTTTTCAGGAAACTTAATTTCTGTTAGATTTTTTTGTTTTCAGATTTTTATATTTAGTCATAGGTTTTGCAGAGGAAGAAGGAATTATCAATTATCTACCCTGTGCATACATTCAATAAATTATTCTTAACAAATTGGGCACTCAAAAAAAGGCAAATTTGAGGCGAGTGGTTATTCAGTATTAGTGCAAGTGTATTTTTAAACCTAAAATGCTCTAACATTTGGCCTTTATGATTCTATTTTATTTTTTCAAAATTATGTTCCCTCCTGTGTAGCTGTCATAGTAAAACCAATGACAATTCCATTCCAGATGTTGGTCACAGTGAGATTCAAAACCATTGCTTACTTGAACAGTCTATTTGGAAGAGGACCATCTATATTACACAAGGCAAAAAACATATTTCTTTCCACAACTGTTTGGCTATTGCTTGAGAAATTTCGCAAAGATTTGTCATAATCATCAGATTCTATTCTGATGCTGGTAAGTTAGCATACATCTGTGGTTGGTTATGAACGCTGTACATGCATAAAGGATATTTGAGCAAGCAATGAGAGAGTATTTTAAGAACTTGAATCAAGGATTATAAATGTGTGTAGATGATAAAATTCAGATCCTTTCAGTAAATGAACTTTACATATAGGTGGAGCTATTTAATATCATTTTAGCCATTTGTTGTTTATCATGAAATTAGTAATGATATTTTAATTTAATCCAGAAAGTAATCAGAAACAGAGAATGCAAGCAAATACAGCAAGTGACTAGGTTCTCTTTGGTAATTTAATGTCCTGGAATTCACTTAAACTAAAATAAATTGTTAGAAGTGTCCTCTTGGGTGTCCATTAGAGCTTTATGGCAGATTTAAGGACTTGGAATAGCCTTACTCTGGGCCCAGGAGGCTTGAGTATCTCTTTGATCAATTATTGTACTTTCATTAAAAATTTTAACTTCACTGTGGGGGCATCTTGATCACTCAGCATCTTGCTACAGCTGTCATATCATCTAAGTCTTTTACTTTTAAAGGTTATCACTCCTCTCTGCTAATGTGTCTGATGTTTAAGGAGTCCAAAACTGAGCTGATACAAATCTTCCCTGCTGAACTAGGTATTGACTTTGCCTAGCAGTGAAAGATGTTTTATCATAAAACATCCTAGTGAAATTCATGGGCAATCCTCTTTAACAAGTTGACTAAAAGAGCAACATAAATAGTAGCCTTGATGGCTTGGCCATGTTGAAAACCTTTCCAAAATAGGGGTGTTCTTGATACATGTTTTAATTGTATATCACGACTTTGTAGTCTTTCTTTGCATTTCTATTTTGAAGTGAATGGTCTGCTTGGAAAATGGCTAATAACTGCCACCAAAAAAAAAAGAATAATAAATAATAATAATAATAATAACTATAGATGGCAAATAGCTGTTCTTTGAGTATTTCCTAGACCAGTTATTAAAAAGGCACATCATACAATGAAGTGAATGGTTACTCCTTCTCTGCATTAAAGGGATGTTATGGATTAATTAGAAATCTTTAAAGTATTTTGATCTCCTAAAACCTGATATATATATATATATATATCTATATATATATATATATATATATATATATATAATATGTATGTAGTATTACTATACTCTTGCTATTACATACATATGTATGATATATATAAACATATATATATAACACTTATTAATAATAGTACCGTTAGTGATTTTTAAGTGAAAGTCCTTATTGCTGCTAGGTGTATTCACCTTTATTTCTTATTTCCAGCTCTTTTTAAAAATTTTTAGTAACACTTCTATATAGGCTTTAATATTCAATTCTTGAAACAACTTTAGATTCCTGTCAATATTTATTCATTTGTTCAGAAGCCACATTAGTGAATTATACTCTCATATATAAAGAAGATCTTTATATATTTGTCTTTCAAGTTAGCAACATACAAACATCATAGTCTTGGAGAAAAATTCATGTATCAATCAATGTACAGTTAGCTGGCATAGGTTTAGGTTAGTTAGTCACAGACGTCAAATTTTATGTATACTTGTATTCCATTGTTTTTAATAGCATCAAATACACTCAACAGAAAGTTATAATCATAAAAATGTTACATAGTTGAGGATAATGGTAATGGCAAGAGATTAAATATTCATAAATATTCTTAGGGTAAAAATCAAAAGAAGGAAAAGATAAGTTTTCAACCCAAACTAACTACCATTACTAATTACTAAGAAGACTGAATAATGCTTGAAGAATCATTCAGTTTGATATACAAATATCATCATGCTTTAAATAAAAACTTAGTATTGACATTCATAACAATTTTTTCTCCTGTATACCTTGAGCTTGATATATGTTATTGTATGATCATTTAATTTAAACACTTTGTGAAGCTTTTAACCAACATTGCACAAAATCAATAAAAGGCTAAATGTTTATGGAGAGCATTTGATCTTTCCTCAGTCAATATTATTTCAAGTTAGACCAAAATCTCCAGGGGTGCCTGGGTGGCTCTGTAGGTTAAGACTCTGCCTCAGCTCAAATCATGATCTCAGGGTCCTGGGATCGAGCCCCAAATCATACTTTCTGCCCGGTGGGGAGCCTGTTTCCCTCTCTCTCTGCCTGCCTCTCTGCCTACTTGTGATCTCTGTCTGTCAATAAATAAATAAAATCTTTTTTTAAAAAATTAGACCAAAAATCTCATCCAAAAATGTTTTAGTTCCTAGGTGTATTCTATACTAAAAAGGTGAGGTTAATATGAAGACACAGCAGATGAGCTGGCTTTGTATCTTATTTCTCTGAGAAAGAAAGTTTATTTAAATATTATTTAAAATGGGAGGAGAGAAAAAGAAGATAAGCTTACCCACTCAAAGACAGTGTCATCATAATTAAAATTTGGTAGCAGAGGTAAAGTGAGTGTTTGTATGTGTTTGTGTTTTTAAGTTACTAATTTCAAATGTTTGTATCTATATACATTTATATAAAAGGACTTGATATTTCTTGATATTTCTTTGATATTCTCCAAAATTCTCTCTAATTTCATTTTTCACCATATTTGTCTTTTGTTCTTCTCTGTGTGCTCTCTCCTGTGTTCATATCAAGAAGTAAAAGGACAGGGGTGCCTGGGTGGCTCAATGGGGTAAAGCCTCTGCCTTCAGCTCAGGTCATGATCCTGGGGTCCTGGGATCGAGCCCCATATCGGGCTCTCTGCTCAGCAGGGAGCCTGCTTCCTCCTCTCTCTCTGCCTGCTTCTCTGTCTACTTGTGATCTCTGTCTGTCAAATAAATAAATAAAATCTTAAAAAAAAAAAAAAGAAACGAAATAAAAGGACAGTGTTTAGTTATGTATTAGTTTCTAAGGGTGGCCATAATAATATGACCCAAGAAAATTTTTCTCTCATAGCTATAGAAATCCCAAATCCTAGTATTGGCAGGGTTGTTTTCTTTTGGAGGTTGCATTTATTCTTTGCATCTCGCCTAGCTTGTAGTGATTCCTAGCAATCCTTGGTTTGGTTGGCATGTAGAAACATAGCTCGAATCTCAGCCTCTATCTTCCCATAACATTCTTCCCTGTATCTGTGTCTCTTATCTTCTTACAAGGACATCAATCCTACAGGATTCAAAACTTACCCTAATCCAGTATGACCTCCTCTTAACTTGATTACATTAAAGGCCTTATTTTCAGAGAATATCATATGTAAGCATACTGGGTTAGGACTTCAATATATCTTTTTGCGGGACCCAATTGAACCCACAATAGTTGTTTACAGGACATGTATATATCCATACACATATAGTTTCTGCATCTTCCTTTCTTCATACAATAACACCTCTTGGAAATATTTCAAAAGCAACTGTTATCTCTAATACATTTTTAAATGTCTGGATAACAGTCCAAAGTATGAGATCTGGATAATTTATTCACCTATTCACAACTGCTAGGCATTCACTCCCCCACCCCCCAGGTTCTTGTCATTGCAAACTAAGCTTTCATTAAGTACCTTACTATCTATGGTTTAATCAGTTGGTCCTTCTGTATATGATAGATCCCCATGTGGGATCAAAATGAAGCTATTTTAAGACTTCCTAGTATTACCAAATTGGTTCCCAAAAAGCTATAACAATTTTTCCCCACAGTAAGCGAGCATACCCCCCTTTTTTACACTTCTATTACAATCTATATTGAATCTTAAAGTTTTTTTTTTTTAGTATGATGGATGTAAAATAATATCTTATTGCTTTAATTTACATTTCCTTGCTAGTTTGTTTGACCATATGTTTACCTTTTGAAGACATTTGGATTAGTTTTCTATTGTGGTATATGTCTTTTCCCAAGCAACTCACATGAAATTTTTGGGTAGTAAACATATTTAACTTTTAGGAACATCTTCAGCACAAGGATTTTTCTCAAAATCTGTCATTTGTTAATTGATGTGCCATGCAGAATTTCATAATTTTATATAGTCAGATATAAGCTATCTTTTCTTTTATATGTTCTGGGTTGCCAGTTTTGGTAAACATACTTTCCCCAGGAGCAGCTGATCCCTCAATTTCCTAAAGCAATTGTGGGCAGTACTACTAGCTTTAATATCCTTATAGAGCTTCTTTCTCTTGCTAATAAAACCCTTGCATTGTCATGCTGATAACCTCCCAGACAAGAGTGCACTTGACAAACTTCCTCATAGTCTGGTATGTTCATGTTAGTCAACTCTGCTACATAGGATATGAGAACAAAGTCATGTCTTGAAAAAGAGGTGCATGACCTCATCTTACCTTTCCCCCACTACATTGGCTGGAATGCTTGTGAGTTACTTTGGAGCATGAGGATGTGGATAATACCCAAGGACTACAAAGCAACTAGATGGAAGGGGGTTGTTTCTCGATGTCATGGTGCCTCCCATGTGTGGTCCAGATTCCTGTAGGAGATAAATAAACTATTTTGTTTAAGCTATTGTTATTTGGGGTCTCAATTATGGTAGCTACAACAACACCCTAAACAAAATAACAACCTAAGAACCTCCAGGTGTTCTGCATTTGGAAAAAGTGTCAACTGTCTGGCAAATGGTATTTGAAGACAATAGCCTTACTTGGGATTCCATTCACACCAAAAGATTTGATTTACCTGCATAATTGTCTGTTTAAAAAAATAAAATATTTGCCTCATTATTTTCCAGCATATTATTTAATGATTATTTAATATCTTTGTATTTATTCAGATACCTAGTAATTATTTTTCTTAAGCAATGCTAACAGAAGGCTAAGGAAGTTCAAATAATAATTTTGCAGATATGATTAAAGGCTCAAAATTGAGATTGACATCTTCAATGGTGGGTGTGAGATTTCCTGAAGCAGCAGGGACAACTGTGTATTTAACACTTGTTTGCTTTGTTAAATAACATCATGTACTGCACTTAGCAAGATCAGCAGCTCTCACCCAGGCTCTCTCAGTAAACATATTTTTACACACTCCAAAAAACATTGTTTTGTCTAAATTTTTCTTAAGTAGTAATTTTTATCAATGCCATTCTTATCAATATCTTCATTGTATAATCTGTATACGAAGATTTTATAATCTTCTTTTACATCCCTCATCTTTTACAGAAATTCTGGAAACCTTTCCTCCTTACTTACTCAGAAGATGTAGATTGGCTTATTCATGACCACTTCTAAGACAACACTGGGTAAACCTCTATTCCTTTCTCTGAAGCTCCTTATCTCATGATCAGGTTGGAAGGGCCATTGGTTGCCTCATCTCCAATGACCTACATGAGTCAAAGCGGAGACCCTGGTTTCCAACAGCAGTAAGGGAAATCATGCTCTAAGATGCTCTTTATCTGTTCGCAGCTGGGTTTGTGCACCAGATTATAATTCCTCTTGTGGCTGACAAGGTGTTTGGAACATAGGCATATCCCAATGTCTAGAACTCTTTGGGAGGTAATAGAAAGCTTCAGTTTTATCTCACATCAAAATGTCACCCGGGGAGGAGTCAAGATGGCGGAGAAGTAGCAGGCTGAGGTTACATCAGGTAGCAGGAGATCATCTAGATAGCTTATCTAAACATTGCAAACACCTACAAATCCAATGGGAGATCGAAAAGAAGAAGAACAGCAATTCTAGAAATAGAAAAACAATCACTTTCTGAAAGGTAGGACTGGTGAAGAAGTGAATCCAAAGTGATGGGAAGATAGACAGCGGAGGGAGGGGCCAGCTCCCGGCGAGCGGCAGAGCAACGAAGCACAAAATCGGTACTTTTAAAAGTCTGTTCCACTGAGGGACATCACTCCAGAGGCTAAACCTGGGTAAAGTCCATGCGGGGTCAGCGTGGCCCCATATCCCGCAGGGTCACAGAAGGATCAAGGGTGTCTGAGTGTCACAGAGTTTGCAGGTATTAGAACGGGGAAGCTGGCTACAGAGACAGAGCTGAGGAATGAGCTCAGCTTGGGGTTACCTTGAACCATTTGCAGCCTGGGTGAGCTCGGGCGCAGCTGGAGGCCAGGGAGGTGGGAGTTGTTGGACACTATTCTCTGAGGGCACACTGGGGAGTGGGTTCCTGAGCTCTCGGCTCCTTTGAGCCGGAGACTGGGAGGCCGCCATTTTCATTCCAATCCTCCAGAACTCTATGGAAAGTGTTCAGGGAACAAAAAGCTCCCAGAAGGGAACACAAGCAGATTACTCAGCCCGGGCCCCTGGTAAGGGTGGTGCAATTCCGCCTGGGGCAAAGACACTTGAGAATCACTACAACAGGCCCCTACCCCAGAAGATCAACAAGAAATCCAGCCAGGACCAAGTTCACCTACCATGGAATGCAGGTTCAATACCAAAGAGAGCAGCGGAATTCCAGAGGAGGAGAAAGCAAAGGACTTTACTCATGGCTTTCTCCCCATGATTCATTAGTCTTGCAGTTAATTTATTTTTTTTTCAATTTCTTTTCTTCTTTTGCTAAATTTTTTTAACTTTTACCTTTTCTTTTTTAAAGTTTTTTAAAATAGTTTAATATATATATATATGTTTTCCTTTTTAAAATTTTTATTTGTTTTCTTTTTTTAATTGGTTTTTTTTTTTCTGAACCTCTTTTAATCCCCTTTCTGCCCCCCATTATTTAGGGTCTCTCCTGGTTTGGTTAAAGCATATTTTCCTGCGGTCTTTACCACCCTTTCAGTATTTTACTTGCTCCTTCATATACTCTTATCTGGACAAAATGACAAAGCAGGAAAAATTCACCACAAAAAAAAAAAAAAAAAAAGAACAAAAGGCAGTACCAAAGGCTAGACACCTAATTGATACAGACATTGATAATATGTCAGATATAGAGTTCAGAATGACGATTCTCAAGGTTCTAGCCGGGCTTGAAAAAGGCATGGAAGATATTAGAGAAACCCTCTCAGGAGATATAAAAGCCCTTTCTGGAGAAATAAAAGAACTAAAATCTAACCAAGTTGAAATAAAAAAAGCTATTAATGAGGTGCAATAAAAAATGGAGACTCTTACAGCTAGGATAAATGAGGCAGAAGAAAAAATTAGTGATATAGAAGATCAAATGACAGAGAATAAAGAAGCTGAGCAAAAGAGGGACAAACAGCTACTGGACCCAAGGGGAGAATTTGAGAGATAAGTGACACTATAAGATGAAACAACATTAGAATAATTGGGATTCCAGAAGAAGAAGTAAGAGGGGAGCAGAAGGTATATTGGAGAGAATTATTGGATAGAATTTCCCTAATATGGCAAAGGGAACATGCATCAAAATCCAGGAGGCGCAGAGAACGCCCCTCAAAATCAATAAGAATAGGCCCATACCCCGTCACCTAATAGTAAAATTTACAAGTCTTAGTGACAAAGAGAAAATCCTGAAAGCAGCCCGGGAAAAGAAGTCTGGAACATGCAATGGTAAAAATATTAGATTGGCAACAGACTTACCCACAGAGAACTGGCAGGCCAGAAAGAATTGGCATGATATATTCAGAGCACTAAATGAGAAAAACATGCAGCCAAGAATATGATATCCAGCTAGGCTATCACTGAAAATAGAAGGAGAGATAAAAACTTTCAGGACAAACAAAAACTGAAAGAATTTGCAAACACCAAACCAGCTCTACAGGAAATATTGAAAGGGGTCCTCTAAGCAAAATAGAGCCTTAAAATAGTAGATCAGAAAGGAATAGAGACAATATACAGTAGCAGTCACCTTACAGGCAATACAATGGCACTAAATTCATATCTCTCAAAAGTTACCCTGAAGGTTAATGGGCTAAATACCCCAATCAAAAGACACAGGATATCAGAATGGATAAAAAACCAAAACCTATCTATATGTTGCCTACAAGAAACTCATTTTAAACCTGAAGACACCTCCAGATTTAAAGTGAGGGGGTGGAAAAGAATTCACCATGCTAATGGACATCAAAAGAAAGCCGGAGTGGCAATCCTTATATCAGATCAATTAGATTTTAAGCCAAAGACTATAATAAGAGATGAGGAAGGACACTATATTATACTCAAAGGGTCTGCCCAACAAGAAGATCTAAAAATTTTAAATATCTATGCCCCCAACGTGGGAGCAACCAACTATATAAACCAATTAATAACAAAACCAAAGAAACACATCAACAATAATACAGTAATAGTAGGGAACTTTAACACTCCCATCACTGAAATGGACAGATCATCCTAGCAAAAGATCAACAAGGAAATAAAGGCCTTAAATGATACACTGGACCGGATGGACATCACAGATATATTCAGAACATTTCATCTCAAAGCAACAGAATACACATCCTTCTCTGGTGCACATGGAACATTCTCCAGAATAGATCACATCCTCGGTCCTAAATCAGTTCTCAACTAGTATCAAAAGACTGGGATCATTCCTGCATATTTTCAGACCACAGTGCTCTGAAGCTAGAACTCAATCACAAGAGGAAATTTGGAAAGAACCCAAATTCATGGAGACTAAACAGCATCCTTCTAAAGAATGAATGGGTCAACCAGGAAATTAAAGAAGAATTAAAAAAAAATTCATGGAAACAAATGATAATGAAAACACAACAGTTCAAAATCTGTGGGACACAACAAAGGCAGTCCTGAGAGGAAAATATATAGCAGTACAAGCCTTTCTCAAGAAACAAGAAAGGTCTCAAGTACACAACCTAACCCTACACCTAAAGGAGCTGGAGAAAGAACAAGAAGGAAACCCTAAACCCAGCAGAAGAGAAATCATGAAGATCAGAGCAGAAATCAGTGAAATAGAAACCAAAAAAACAATAGACCAAATCAACGAAACTAGGAGCTGGTTCTTTGAAAGAATTAATAAGATTGATAAACCCCTGGCCAGACTTATCAAAAAGAAAAGAGAAAGGACCAAATAAATAAAATCTGAATGAAAGAGGAGAGATCACAACCAACACCCAAGAAATACAGACAATTATAAGAACATACTGTGAGCAACTCTACGCCAACAAATTTCACAATTTGGAAGAAATAGATGCATTCCTAGAGACATATAAACTACCACAACTGAACCAGGAAGAAATAGAAAGCCTGAACAGACCCATAACCAGTAAGGAGATTGAAACAGTCATCAAAAATCTCCAAACAAACAAAAGCTCAGGGCCAGATGGCTTCCCAGGGGAATTCTACTAAACATTTAAAGAAGAAACAATTCCTATTCTCCTGAAACTGTTCCAAAAAAATAGAAATGGAAGGAAAACTTCCAAACTCATTTTAGAGGCCAGCATCACCTTGATCCCAAAACCAGACAAGGATCCTATCAAAAAAGAGAACTACAGACCAATATCCTTGATGAACACAGATGCAAAAATTCTCACCAAAATACTAGCCAATAGGATTCAACAGTACATTAAAAGGATTCACCATGACCAAGTGGGATTTATTCCAGGGCTGCAAGGTTGGTTCAACATCCGCAAATCAATGTGATACAAAACATTAATAAAAGAAAAAACAAGAACCATATTATACTCTCAATAGATGCTGAAAAAGCATTTAACAAAGTATAGCATCCCTTCCTGATCAAAACTCTTCAAAGTGTAGGGATAGAGGGCACATACCTCAATATTATCAAAGCCATCTATGAAAAACCCACAGCAAATATCATTCTCAATGGAGAAAAACTGAAAGCTTTTCTGCTAAGGTCAGGAACACGGCAGGGATGTACATTATCACCACTGCTATTCAACATAGTATTAGAAGTCCTAACCTCAGCAATCAGACAACAACAAAAAAAATTAAAGGCATCCAAATTGGCAAAGAAAAAGTCAAACTATCACTCTTCGTAGATGATATGATACTATATGTGGAAAACCCAAAAGACTCCACTCCTAAACTGCCAGAACTTGTACAGGAATTCAGTAAAGTGTCAGGATATAAAATCAATGCACAGAAATCAGTTGCATTTCTCTACACCAACAAGACAGAAGAAAGAGAAATCAAGGAATCAATCCCACTTACAATTGCACCCAAAACTATAAGATACCTAGGAATAAACCTAACCAAAGAGGCTAAGAATCTATACTCAGAAAAATATAAAGTACTCATGAAAGAAATTGAGGAAAACACAAAGAAATGGAAAAATGTTCCATGCTCCTGGATTGGAAGAATAAATATTGTGAAAATGTCTTTGCTACCTAAAGCAATCTACACATTTAATGCAATTCCTATCAAAGTACCATCCATCTTTTTCAAAGAAATGGAACAAATAATCCTAAAATTTATATGGAACCAGAAAAGACCTCTAATATCCAAAGAAATATTGAAAAAGAAAGCCAAAGTTGGTGGCATCATAATTCCGGACTCAAGCTCTATTACAAAGCAGTCATCATCAAGACAGCATGGTACTGGCACAAAAACAGACACATAGATCAATGGAACAGAATAGAGAGCCCAGAAAGAGACCCTCAACTCTATGGTCAACTAATCTTCGACAAACAGGAAAGAATGTCCAATGGAAAAAAGACAGCCTCTTCACTAAATGGTGTTGGGAAAATTGGACAGCCACATGCAGAAAAATGAAATTGGATCATTTCCTTACACCACACATGAAAATAGACTCAAAATGGATGAAGGACCTCAATGTGAGAAAGGAATCCATCAAAATCCTTGAGAAGAACACAGGCAGCAACCTCTTCAACCTCAGCCATAGCAGCATCTTCCTAGGAACATCACCAAAGGCAAGGGAATTAAGGACAAAAATGAACTATTGGGATTTCGTCAAGATCAAAAGCTTTTGCACAGCAAAGGAAACAGTTAACAAAACCAAAAGACAACTGACAGAATGGGAGAAGATATTTGCAAACAACATATCAGATAAAGGGCTAGTGTCCAAAATCTATAAAGAATTTAGCAAACTCAACACCCAAAGAACAAATAATCCAATCAAGAAATGGGCAGAAGACATGAGCAGACATTTCTGCAAAGAAGACATCCAGATGGCCAATGGACACATGAAAAAGCGCTCCACATCACTCGGCATCAAGGAAATACAAATCAAAACCACAATGAGATATCACCTCACACCAGTCAGAATGGCTAAAATTAACAAGTCAGGAAATGACAGATGCTGGCGAGGATGTGGAGAAAGGGAACCCTCCTACACTGTTGGTGGGAATGCAAGTTGGTGCAACACTCTGGAAAACAGCATGGAGATTCCTCAAAATGTTGAAAATAGAACTACCCTATGACCCAGCAATAGCACTACTGGGTATTTACCCTAAAGATACAAATGTAGTGATCCGAAGGGGCACATGCACCAGAATGTTTATAGCAGCAATGTCTACAATAGCTAAACTATGGAAAGAACCTAGATGTACATCAACAGATGAATGGATAAAGAAGAAATGGTATATATACACAATGGAATACTATGCAGCCATCAAAAGAAATGAAATCTTGCCATTTGCGACAACGTGTATGAAACTAGAGAGTATCATGCTTAGTGAAATAAGTCAATCGGAGAAAGACAACTATCATATGATCTCCCTGATATGAAGAAGTAGAGATGCAACATGGGGGGTTAATGGGGTAGGAGAAGAATAAATGAAACAAGATGGGATGGGGAGGGAGACAAATCATAAGTGACTCTTAATCTCACAAAACAAACTGAGGGCTGCTGGAGGGAGGGGGTGTGGGAGAGGGTGGTGGGGTTGTGGACACTGGGGAGGGTATGTGCTAAGGTGAGTGCTGTGAAGTGTGTAAACCTGGAAATTCACAGACCTGTACCCCTGGGGATAAAAATACATTATATGTTTATAAGAAATTTTTTAAAAAGTCATCCAAACCCACTCAATATATCACAATTCATATATTTTTCAGTTGATGAATTCCAGGTTGCTAGTGAGAAAGTTATGCTTCCTGACTCCCCATGTATCTACCATTGATTGATTGAAATGATGACAGAGAAGATGATAAACTAGAACTTCCTTTGATACGTCATGATACCCTGAAAAATGGGTCTTATATTTCTTTTCATCTCATGAAACATGATTTTTACCTTTTCGTGTATCATGATTCAGTAGAGATCGAGTATAGAAGTAAAGTGGAAATAAAATGAGACCAAGTGAAGGGAGGATGAGAAACACAGAGGAGAAAAAGGAAGTCAGAATATGAGAATGATAAACTGAATACTTGTTTTAAAGCATGCTTTTAAGCTGGATCTGGAAATCAGAACCCACTTTTAACACCAAGAGTAGAAATCAGTAAGCTGAATTAAAACTGGTTAAACTGGTTAACACCTGAAAAGTAGAAGTAGACAGAATGGAGGTAGCATCAGGGGCACCTGGGTGGCTCAGTGGGTTAAAGCCTCTGCCTTCCGCTCAGGTCATGATCTCAGGGTCCTGGGATCAAGGCCCACATTGAGCTCTCTGCTCAGCGGGGAGCCAGCTTCCTCCTCTCTCTCTGCCTATTTCCCTGTCTACTTATGATTTCTCTGTCAAAAAAATCTTTAAAAAAAATTTTTTTTTTCGTGATGTTGCAAAGAACAGTGACAGGCTAACACAATGAACACGACTCTGTACCAGGTGTCTTTGCAGGAAATCAGGAGTCCCCGTGGTCATATGTCAAAATCAGACTTCAGGCAGGAGCAGTCACGGTCATGAGAGTCCGTATTTGTGTTTGTATCTGTATCCTTATTTATATCTATATCTATCTATATCCATATCTGTATCCATATCCGTGTCTGTATCCAAATCCCCATCTATAGCTGTGTCCCTATCTGTATCTGTATCTATCTATATCCATATCCATGTATGTATCCATAGCTATATCTGTATCTGTATCTATATCTGTATCTGTATCTATCTATATCTGTGTCCATATCTGTATCTGTATCTAAACTTTTTCTCAGTGTTATAGTTTACATGAATTGATGTATTATTCTTTTGAGTAGAATTAAATTATTAGAACTTACTCTGTAATTCTTTAGGAAGGAAATCCATTTTTTTCTTTTTAAAGTTAATTTACTTAATTAATATATATTGTGTTATGTACTTTACCAGATAACCAGGAGTGTGAAGCTGTGAGCATACAGAGTAGTTGTACACTCTTTGAAATTTTCAGTGGGGTAGGGAATGTCACCTTAAAGTTAATTTTTTACATGCAATAAGTGCTAAGGAAGAGAAATGAGATCAAGAGTGGAAGCTCGATTTGTTCTGGGTAAGAAACTAGGGGCAGGTCAGGGATCTTGTGGTTCAACATAAAAGAGATGTATGACAGACATATAAGTGAAAGGACATTCAAGAGAACTTTAGAGGGGCAGAGAGAACAACTAGTTTATGGATCTGAAGGGGATAGATTGTGGTATCTCCACAGAACAGAAAAATCTCATTATTGTTGAAATGGACAAGGGTAAGGCTGGTAAAGATGAATCTTTAAGAGAAAAGTTAGGATCAGATCTTCATCAGGAAAATTGAAGATTTTAAATTTTATTTTAGATAGGTTACACACAGGGACCCCACTTACTTTTAAAAAAGGTTCCCTCAGGAGACAGAGTGCAAAATGGATAGGAGAGAGTCAGAATGAAGGCAGTGGCCTAGGCTGGAGGACACAGCACTGTGCATTGATCTGTGATGGTGAGAATGGGGAGAAGTAAAATAATTCTAAAGGTATTTAAGAGATAGATTTCATGCCGGAGTAAGAAAAATGGAGGACATGGGGACAAATCCTAGATTTCTGGCTGAGCTCCACAGTGAAAGAGGCTATCATTTCTTAATATAAGAAATAATGGATGGCCATAATTTCTGCAATGAAGAAAGTCTCACCCTGCGTATCTAGCCTACCAAACTCCAAGACTCTATCAAAGTCCTATCTCTCTTACAAGACTGTGTTGGTCTCCTAGGACTGCCATAACAGAATACCACAGACTGTGAAGCTTAAATAATATAAAATTATTTTCTCACAGTTCTGGAGGCTGGAAATCCAAAATCAGGGTGTTGTCTAGTTTGGTTTCTCCTGAGGCCTCTCTCCTTGAGTCGTAGATGGCTGCCTTCTTGTTGTGTCCTCATATGACCTCTTCTCTGTGTACATGCATTCCTAGTATCTCTCTTTTCTTAATGAGGGAACAAATCCTATTGGATTAAGGTCCTTAATCTCATCTCTCATTTAATTGCATTTACCTCCTTAAAGGACTTACATCCAAATATATTCACAATGGAGGGTTAGAGCTTCAGCATATGAATTTGGGAAGGGGGACACAATTTAATCTGTAGATTCTCCCATGATGCACTAGATTCTTTCCTCAATAGACTTTAATAATGTAATGTATTAAATGTATTTAATACATGTAAAGCCAAAACCAGTCTTACATATGTTGAAAATAAATATCTAAATATTTTATGAGAAATTTCTTCCATACGTTATTAGAGACATTGTGTTATAAGATTTTCTATGTCTCTTTTGTATAGAAAAAGGCTAAGCCCATAACTATTCAAAAACAAAAACAAAAACAAACTTAATGATTGGAACGACTGTGTGTATTTTAGAGATTTACACGTTTCACTATCAGGTTGTGAGCATCAAAAAGGTAAAACACATTACTCATCTAAGGTATTATTGATCTAGGTATTTGTTCATTAATGAGAAACAGTATTCAGATTTTTAAAGTGAGGTAACAAATTTACACGTCAGTACTATAGTCATCCTGTCTCTAGATTAGCTGGGTTTTTTTTTCCCATTTATTTATTTAGTTGACACAGAGAGACAGTGAGAGAAGGAACACAAGCAGGCAGAATGGGAGAGGTGGAAACAAACTCCCCACTGAACAGGGAGCCCCATGTAGAACTCCATCGCAGGACCTTGGGATCATAATCAGAGCTGAAGGAAGACACTTAACGACTGAGCCGCCCAGGAATCCCTAGCCATTATTTTCATTGTTAACAAATCAAAGCTTTAATTGACAGAAGATTCCCATACCTGTGCATTCCAAACTAATCAAAATTAATACAGCTAAACAGGAATGATAATTAACAGATCAATTGTCATTCTTATTAAGTAGAGGCTGAATTCCTTTTAATGATAGATTTAATAATGTTCTACAATATTGAAACATACTGATTCCTTCAGATCTGTTCTCGTAACCACATCAATGATTATTCACATTATTAGATTAATACACAGTTTTTCTAAGCTACTGGTAAAAATGTAATTTGGGGTTTTGTTGAGATGTTCAAATTTGTTATCCTCATTAAATTTCATATTTCTGTAAAATACCTTAATAACATAGTAGAATGGAATAACGAAAATTCTCAGGAAAGTATGTCTTAAATGTCTCTTTAACTCCTACAGGTCAAAATGTGATTCTCCTACAATCTGAATGTAAAGTTCACTAACATTCTGTGAGAAATAACAGTTCATTTATTGGTTTATCCATTCATTCAGTCAACAAATCTTCATTAAATATTTACCAATAAATCACTATATGTAAGACACAGTCCATTAAAATAAAAAAAAGACAATGCTCAGGCACATAAGAAATTAAAAAAATAAAAAAACATTGAAAATGGAACATATGATTGCCACAGTCTATTCTGCTATACATGCACTAACTTTCAGGAAAATTTGTTTGTTTTAATAAATATGTAACAGAAAGAAATATGAGTCAGTTAACTTTTAAATACAAATAAGCAAGCTAATGCAATTATAATGGAATTTTAGAAAATTAATTTTTATGTACCTTTAAACTGAATATGAAAATGTTGGTGAAAGAAATGAGTTTGTAAATAATAGATGTGAGTGGGTGTTAGAAATGTATAATTGTGTCCATTGGTTAGTTTCTACAAACTTATATTTCTTAATATCTGATGTTTATTGGATACTGTATTACTTCAGCCTATTGATCATAATATAAGATATCCCAAAATAATAAAAACATTTTGTCTCTTTTGAGCATTTTATTGTTCTCATTTTTGCTAAATGTGTTGTCTTAGAAACCTTATGTAGTCTCATGACACCTAAAACATTGATTCGATCAGCCAATATTCTAGGACAGTAATTTTGAAACTACCTAAGGAAAGATTAGTTTGTTTTGTTATTAAAATTCTAAATTTATTGCCAAGTAAAACCATAAAAAATATAATAAAAATGTGAATTACTAAAAAAGCAGTTTAAAAGGATATGCAAATTACAAGCTATTTGGGATTGTTTGTGGTTCTATAAATCTAAGAAAAGATGCTCCACATCACTGATCATCAGGGAAATGCAAATCAAAACCACAATGAAATATCACTTCTCACCTGTTGGAATGACTGTCATCAAAACAACAAAGAGATAATAAATGTTGGCAAGTATGTGAAGAAAAAGAAACCTCTGAACACCATTGGTGAATAGATTGGTACCGGCATTATGGAAAACTTCATGAACTTTCCTCAAAAAAACTAAAAATAAAACTACCATGTGATCTAGCAATCTCACTTGTAGGTATATATCCAAACAAAATGGAAACAGGATCTCAAGGAGCTATCTGTACTCGCATGTTCATTGCCACAGTATTCACAATACCCAAGATATAGAAGCAAGCTAAGTGTCAGTCAACAGATGAATAAAGGAAAAGTGCTCTATGTATGCAATGGAATATTACTTGCCTTAAAAAAATTAATCCTGATTTTTGAGACCACATGGGTGAACTCAGAGAGCATTATGCTAAGTAAAATAAGTCAGACACCGAGAGGCAAATATCACCTGATCTCAGTTAATTGTGGAATCTGAAAGAAAAACTCAAACTCAGGGTAACAGAGAGTATAATGGTGGTTACTAGAGGTGGGGGAGGTGGTGAATAAGTACACAAACTTTCAGTTTTATTCAGTTTTGTATTAAAGTATACAAACTTTCAGTTATAAGAAGGATAATTTCTGGAAGTCTGAGATACATCAGGATGAATATAATTAGTTGCAATGTATGGTAACTTTAAATTTGTTAAGAGAGTCGACCTCAAGTACTGTCACCACACAAACACACACACATAGCCATATGTTTTTATTTGCCTATCATACTTTAATAAAGCTGAAAAAAAGAAATATGGCTCATTATTTATTCTTTCCATGGGTATTTATTGTGTTGGCAAGGATGTGAAGAAAAAGAAACCTCTGAACACCATGGGTTATAACCAAGTGTTTTATTTCTCAAACTGTAACCAGTGGAATATTTTTCCCTACAATCTTTTGTAGACTGATACTTTTGTAAAATACACTGAATATGTGCTTAGTTATTTCAACATTATGAATTTTATTTTTAAAAGATTTTATTTAACCCCCCTCCCTGAGCAGGGAGCCTAATGCAGCCTAATGCAGCCTAATGCAGTCTAATGCCCACAGGCAGATGCTTAACTGACTGAGCCACCCAGATGTCTAACGTTAGCAATTTACTATTAAGTTTTGTAAACACTGATACTCAATTTCTATACTTTTGTTACAGATCAGTAATTAAAAGTTTATAGTGAGTCAAAGACTTCTGTCCACACTGGAAGCAACTGCTCTGCTGAGAGAGACATACACCAGTAATAAAAATGTTCTGAATATCATTTCAGCAGAGAATCCATCAAATAAACAAATATTTAAAGCAAAATATAACACCAATACCATGGGGTATTATGAACCTCTTAAATATATTGAGGAGATGGATTTATATTGTACTGACAGAAACTAATTGTGAAAGGATGGAAAATCTCTGCAGGTCAAAGTCCAGAGTTGGTGGCAATGGTTTCCATCCAAGGATGGAGACTGTATGAAGTGGAGAAAGGATTGGAGAGTTAATTTTGATAATAGTTCTTTTCATTTTAATCTTGTATACCTTTTAGTTTTTTAAAAAATTCTGTATATCTATCATTTAATCAAGTTAGTTCATTTTAAAGTAGAATTTAATAATGTAATAGAGGTATATAGGTCTAGAGGGCTTTTAGAAAAAGTATAGATACTCTGAATTCTTTTTAAAATAGGAATAATTTTAATGATAATATTACTTTTAATGCATTAATAACTCTTCTGCTTCTGTGTGTACATCTAACATGCTATGTCTACACAGTATACACATTCACATGTACACACAATATATATATGATATATGATAATTTTTCTTAGGGTTGTTGTGCCATTAATTTTGTTTATTCATTTTAAAAGAAAGTGGTTTTCATTAGATGTAATTTTTTTTCTTTAATACCATAGGGGAAAATACATCCAACAAATAAAGGATTAAAAGACTCAAGTTTGGCAAGATATGAGCGTGGCTGTTTCTCTTGTTTCAGTCTGATAGCTTAGTCATGTCTGAACCACATGTGAAGGTCTGCTTGTACATGTATGGAAATGTACAGCTTTCTACAGTTGTACATTGAACATATACAATGTACATTGAAATGTACAACTTTGTATAGTTATACATTGAACATGGAAATGTACATGGAAATTGTACATGGAAATGACAAACTTTCAAAGGGAAATCCTAATGCTTATTAATCAACTTTTCCTGTTATGAATATTTTTAGATATTTAAGAATATTTGTCCTGAATGCTACAGTGTGAGAGGCCAAGTAATACGAATAGTAAAGAAATCATAAAAAGACAGTCCATGTCATATGTTGGGTCTTGTTACCAGGAAGATTCACAAAGATAAACCTGGTCAAGTCATATATTGATGCCATTTCTGGACACTTTGAAAATAGATAAAAGTTATGAGAGTTTTGAGACAAATGAAGGCACTGGTCATGGCTGCAGTCACTGATTCATTCAACAAATAACCCTAGTACTGGACTTCTGTCTGCACGATGTGATGATGCAAGGTGCTGCACATGAAGAGTAGAATGATAGATAATCAAGATTAAATTTCTACCTGTAAGTATTGATAGTTCAGGAATAGAAAGATATGAGGTTAATAGATATTAATAACATGAGGTTTAATGTATGAATTTTAGCAGATGTATCAAGAAATCTAAGAAAAATAGAGAGTATGGAAATGTCACCCGAGTTTAGGGCTTCAGGGTGAGTTTTGCTAAGTTCATCCAAACGGCAAGGTCAGACTGTCAAGGAAGTATGCCTGGTTACACCTTCTTCAGAAACATTGGGAATATACTGTGCTAAGTTCTTTCCACAAAGAGTCCCCAGGTTTTTAATTTGAACAGGTTGCTTCAATGAGGATTCCATCAGGAATCATTTGAACACCGTTACAAGGCTATCAGGTACCAAGCAGTCTGGTCCGGTTACAAACTCCTTTTGGTGAGGTCAGTTCAAGGAAGTCCTGAAAGATGAACTCTCTTGTGTTTCCTTGAGCCCATATGTCTGCAGTCAGCAACTTCAACTGACTGTCAACTTTTCAGAATCAGGAGAAAAAGCTCTTAATAATAAAATCTTCTGAAATGATTACCACATTAAGTTATTTCATTTCACAATGTATCTGTATATCAAATCATTATGTAGCATATGTAAAACTAATAGACTTTGTGTCAAAAGAAGATGTTTTATATAAAAAATAATAAAATCTTTTGTTCCTAATTGTTGATAATATTACAAAAGCTTGAGAAGATGAGGTTGGAATAAGACATTCTTAACTGTGGCCCCTACCATGAAATTTACAAACTGCGTGACTTGAGTAACTTACTTTACTCAACTACACTATTGATTATTCACTCATAAAATGAACATTAGATAGCATATGATAGGCAAATTTCTAGCACAGAGTAAGCATCAAATAATGTATACCCACTATCATGATAATAGCATCATTGTTACTTAACTGTCACACAAGACTCTTCCATATTTAAGGCCAGATGTATAGTTCCTTTTGCCTATAAAAATCCCCAATGATTTTCCATTTCCTCAGGTCCACTCCCTTCTTACACCCTGTTTAAATCCAATTTTATAATTCCTACAAAGCATAGTTCTGGCCCTCATTAAAGGGTTATTTGGGCAAATGCAATTTCATGATTTTTAGTCTAATGAGAGAGTTAGTAAGTGGTTAAAAAAAAGAGGATAAGATTAACCCATATCAGTTATTTCTAGCACCATAATTTGAATGTGGTAGAAATACAATCAATATGACTGGAAGAGTGATTAGGCTGCCTACATTAAAATTATGGTACATGAATTTGGGCAATTTATTCCACTTCCCCAAATCTTAGTTTTATCATGTGGAAAAGAGATGTTAAGCATAGTATTTCAAAGAGTAGTACCTTTTGATTTGAGACCAGTTTTCTTCAGCTTTCTGTAAGATCCTGTAGTACCAGTGGTGATAGCACCACCATTATCCACACTGTCCATTGTACAGCAGAGATATACCATGACTAGTTACTTCTGGAACAGAGATTTGATTGGAACATATTCTCACTGAATATTTTAAACTTTATCTGATTTGAATAATATTTATTGATTTTGATATTCACTGGTTCTGCAGTCAGATAACCTCAATTCAAATCTTGACTCTAATAAATCACTATTTCATAATTCTGAGAGTTTTAGTCAAAAGATAGATGATTCCAGAATGGTATCTGATGATGGATTTTTCTCAGGAGTTTCTGAAAAGAATTACTGGCTTTAATGTCAATGTCCACTAAAATTTGCTATTTCTCTTTCCCAGAGACTGGAGATTAAGTATGTTAAAAGGAAAAGAGAAATAATGATAGACAAACAGCATTGTTAATCTAACACTGAGCCAGGAATCTGAACACTTCGATTTAAAAAGCCAAGTCTTACCAGACTGTGTGTGTGTGGGGGGGGTGGTGCATGTCTGAGCAGTTTCCAATCACCACCATCACCTTGGAGTAATACATACTTCAAGGCATTTCATAAACCTAAAATAGATTTGTTATTCCAAATGTTTTCATGAGCATATTGATGAAAATGATATTGACATTTAACTTTTCTTTAAGATATTCTGGAAAACCAACTTATTTCTTGTGAATACATACCACACCACCCCCATCTCCTGCCATAGCAACGATCCTAGAAAAGTACTGTCAGACACTAAATAGAAGGCAGAAGTGAGGTTCTAGGCACCTCAATCAAGCCACTTATCTGCGGCTTTTATTTTATACTGGATTTCATGCTTTTGGAAGCTGTAGGGATGATAGGACCATCTTACAGAGATTGGAGCTTTCCTATCTCTACTTGATCAATCACTTATTTATTTAATAATTAATGTAATCAGTTATGATTTATTGAATGGTTAGTATGGCCAAGGCTCCACACTGTCCATACTATCTCTGTGATAGCTAAGAGACAAACAAATTCTCCTCCTTCTTCCTCTTCTCCTCCTCCTCCTCCTTCTTGTTCTTCTTGTTCTTGTTCTTCTTGTTCTTGTTCTTCTTCTTCTTCTTCTTCTTCTTCTTCTTCCTCTTCCTCCTCCTCCTCCTCCTCCTTCTTCTTCTTCTTCTTCTTCTTCTTCTTCTTCTTCTTCTTCCTCCTCCTCCTCCTCCTCCTCCTCCTCCTTCTTCTTCTTCTTCTTCTTCCTCTTCCTCTTCCTCTTCCTCCTCCTCCTCCTCCTCCTCCTCCTCCTCCTCCTCTTCTTCTTCTTCTTCTTCTTCTTCTCCTTCTTCTCCTTCTTCTCCTTCTTTTTCTTCCTCTTCTTTGTTCCCACAGTAAAATAAAACTTTTTTGAGCAGAGTTTCCAGTCTAGACTGGTAAATTTCACATAAGATGAGTTCTATGCAGGGGCGCCTGGGTGGCTCAGTGGGTTAAAGCCTCTGCCTTCGGCTCAGGTCACGATCTCAGGGTCCTGGGATCGAGCCCTGCATCGGGCTCTTTGCTCAGTGGGGAGCCTGCTTCCTCCTCTCTCTCTGCCTGCCTCTCTGCCTACTTGTGATCTCCCTCTGTCAAATAAAATAAAATAAAATAAAATAAAAATCTTTAAAGATGAGTTCTATGCATAGAAAGGGTTGGAGAATATTTATATGAGGAATACATGAGTAGATGCTCTTAGTACCATAAAATACAAAATTTGGGGAAGAATATAGAATAAAAAGTGAACACTCTTAACTACACTTTCAATGTTCTATCTAAGAATCACATACCCACCTGAGATTTTTTTGTGAATTGAGATTTTTTTTATGATCAAGATTTTTGGGATATACATAGTTTTAAGGAATTATAGGTTTGTTTTAAACATAAATCAGTTTGTGTTATAATTCCAAAATTTGTTTTATTCATATCTATATTTTGGAGATTTTTCTCATGTTGGTATATTTAGCTGTACCGTTCACTCTCAAACAATGGTGGGGGTTAGCAGCCCCAGCCCCCATACAGTGGAAACCTGTGTACAGCTTTTATAATTTTTTTTATTTTTCAGTATAGTTGACACGAAATCTTACATTACTTTCAGGTGTACAAAGTAGTGATTTGACAAGCTTGTACATTATGCTATGTTCACCACAACTGCAGCTACCATCTCTCCTCTTACACTGCTATCACAATATCATTGATTGTTTTGTTCATGCTCAGCCTTTTATTCTCTTGTCTTACTGATTCCACTATCCGAAGCCTGTATCTCTTTCTCCTCTTCACTTATATTGCCCAAACCCAACCCCCTTCTCCTCTGATGACCATCAGTTTGTTTTCTATATTTATAGTTCTGATCATGCTTTTCCTTTATTAACTCATTTTTTACATTCCACTTATGAGTGGAACCATATGGTATTTGTCTTTCTCAGTTTGACTGATTTCACTTAACATAAAACCCTCTCAGACTATCCATGTTGTCTCAAATGGAATGATGTCATCCTTTTTTTTTTTATAGCTGTGTAATGTCCCTGTGTGTGTGTGTGTATGTGTGACATTTTCTTTATTCATTCATGCATTTATGGACACTCAACATGCTTCCATGTCTTGGTTATTGTAACTAATATTGCAATAAACATAAGGGTGCATATATCTTTTCATGTTAGTTTTTTCATTTACCTTGGGTAAATACCCAATGGTGGAATTATACAAATAGTTCAATTTTCAATTTTTTAAGGAAACGCCTTACTGTTTTTCACAGTGAATGTCTATTTTCATTCCCACCAACAGTTCCTCTTTCTCCACATCCTTGACAATACTTGTTGTTTCTTGTCTTCTCAATTTTAGCCATTCCAACAGGCATGAGCTGATATCTCTTTGTGGTTTTTATTTTCATTTCCTTGATGATGAGTGATGTTGAGAATCATTTCATGTGTTTGTTGACCATCTGTACGTCTTTTTTGGGAAAATGTCTATTCAGTTCCTCTGTCCAATTATTTAAAAGATTTTATTTATTTATTTATTTATTTATTTGAGACAGATAAAGAGAGAACACAAGTAGGCAAAGCAGCAGGCAGAGGTAGAGGTAGAAACAGACTTCCCATTGAGCAGGGACCCTGATATGGGACTCAGTCCCAGAACTCTGGGATTATGACCTGAGCTGAATGCTGACTCTTAGTGGACTGAGCCACTCAAGCAACACCCTGTCGATTTTTAAATCATATTTTTGGTGTTGTGTTATATAAGCTCTTTATATATTTTGGATACTAACCCTTTATCAGATATGTCATTTGCATATATCTTTTCACATTCAGTAGGTTGTCTTTTAGTTTCGATGACTGTTTCTTTTGCTCCGCAGAAGCTTTTTATTTTGATGTAGTCCCAGTAGTTTGTATGCTTTTGTTTCTTTGCCTTAGAAGACCTATCTAGAAAAAGGTTGTTATGGCTAATGTCAGAGAAATTATGGCCTGTGCTCTCTTCTAGGGCTTTTATGATTCTAGATCTTACACTTAGGTCTTTAATCCACTTGAATTTATTTTTGTGTATGG
The DNA here is from genome assembly GCF_011764305.1 of Mustela putorius furo. Taxonomy (NCBI): domain Eukaryota; kingdom Metazoa; phylum Chordata; class Mammalia; order Carnivora; family Mustelidae; genus Mustela; species Mustela putorius. Next base: position 28,796,243 of record NW_025421341.1, read on the forward strand.
AGTAAGAAAGTGACCCTGTTTCATTATTTTGCATGTAGCTGTCCTGTCTTCCCATCACCATTTTTTGAACAGACTATCATTACCTGTTGAATATTCTTACCTCTTTTGTCATAAAATAATTTGACTATACAATCATGGTTTATTTCTGGTGTCTCTATTCTATGTGCTTAACTCTAAAATCCCTTAAAAGTTAACTACCCATAGCTTGCCATTGATCATAAACCAACTCAATAAGGTAAGTAGCTGATTATCACATATTTTGTATGTCATATGTATTATAAATTGTATTCTTACAATAAAGAAATAAATAAAATATTAAGAAAATCATAAAAAAATTCTTTATTTATTTATTCATCCTTTTTGTTTTTCAGATTGCTCATATGAGTCAAATCCTATGGTATTTGTCTTTCTCTGTCTGATTTTAACATAATGCCCAAAAAAGAAGTAAATTTCATTCACAGTACTGCACTCTATGTATCAAAAAAATCAAACTCTGCATAAGTGGACCCATTCAATTGTTCTGGAGTTGTTCTGGAATCAACTGTACTTTTATATATATATTTTTTTTTCTTCTCTTAATTAAAACATGGAAGACTAGTGTAAGGAGGTGTGCTTTAAAGCTAATCCTTAACATTAACCTATAAGATGGATGTCCTACTCACCAATTTATGAAAGAGAAAATAAAGCTAGAGAAATGAAGAACAATTTCTTCATTTCTGAAAGTAGTAAATCCTAGGTCTGTATATAAACTCAACTCTTTTTGTATCTTACTTTATTTAGTTTGTTAGCTTCTAGAATTTTATTCAGTATCTCATTTGTAAATTTGGAGATAAATATAATTTGTGTGTGTGTAAGCTGAGGTGGGCTTACCCAAAAGAAATAAAATTGCTTAAATAATAATGCTCAAATTTGGAGTGTATATCTTTTAAACAGCCTTATTTTGACAATGTGTTTATTTTATGTATTTTTTCTTAAAAAATTCTGAATTTATTATTGAACAATACAGAACTGGGACAGAGGTTGTTGTGAAGAGGATGGATGGGTACAAATGAAACAAAAGGAGACAAAATTAGAGTCCTTACCTTTGGAGTTTCCCTCAGAAATAGGTCCTAAAGAAAATAATCACATCTAGGTCATGGACTTGGGAAGAGATTCCAAAAGGCACTAGTAAGAAGGTGTGGAAGGTGAAACCAGGAAAATAAAGAACCCAATATCCAGTATATCAGTGGTTTCTGGGTAACTGCAGCTCAAACCTTCACTTGACCCTTTGGGTAGTAATGTAGAAACAGCTTCACAAGTGTGGAACTAGCGTGGAACAAAGATGGAGATAGTCTAAAACATTTTGCTACAAAATCCTCTATGTCTACAGTTGAAGTTGTTCCCAGGGGCATTAATTCCTCTCTCTAGTCCTTCAGTTCTAGGTTATGCTGTGTTTGGCTGAATGGCCCTTCAAGGCAGAAAGCAAAAGACAGACTGCCTTAACAGAAAGCTATAAAGTGTAGGGAACTATCCGCCACCACTGTGCTGAAATCAAGTAGACAGAAGGAATATAGTTTAGGACATCACAAATGTCAGCTTCAGTCTTAGCACTTAGTGAACAATGAACATTCAGGCTTTGGTTAGAATTATAAACCAGATGGAAAAATCTCTGTGGGTTTGTCCCTTCTTTTCATTGATGAACTCTCTTCTGTTTTCTCTCCCATCCACTATCCTAACTTCAAACAAGTCCTACTTGTATCTTGCCATCATTAAACATATTATGTGCATCAACAAAAATGTTAAATCGCTATTAACTAATAAGCTATATTTCACAGGCACAATTAAATTTTAATCACATGTCTTCAAAGAAGAGAAAGATTCATTGGACTGAGGAAATATATTACAGCAGCTGGATGGTGAGAACATTATTTTGAGGCTGTTTTTTATTCTACCTAATTGTAATGGGGACCCTGACAATGAGAAAGAACAATAAATATGTTCAGGGAAAATATGTTCACCAATTTATTCATTTGTGTTTTTATTTATTCAATACTTATTTATACAGGGCCCTGTATGAATGAGGCATGATTTAAAATAATACAGAAATTACAAAATACAGCTTAGAACAAGGTAGAAAAAGTCACAGGGCCTTTGAGAAGAGATATGATGAACATGTAACAAATCAATTAATGGGACAATTGTTTATTCTAGTAATGATTACAAAGAAACCAATAAAATGATGAATTAAAGAGTTAATGGATAGGACAGGATGGGTAGAAGGGTTTTAGATATGGTTGAGAGAAAAGACCTCTTTGACAATATGATATAGACGCCAAGTTCCCTGGCATGGAAAAACAGCCTGCTATGTTCTAAAACTCCAGGAAAACCAGTCACATCACAGTCTAATTTAGGGCTGTCCCTGGAGTTGTGCTGTACGCAGTGCATAACCATATGTGATAGAATTGATGCAAAAGAAGATTTGGAAAGGAGCATTCTAGGCCAAACACATAGCAAACATAAATGTTCTAAATTGGACATTCAATTAATTCAATTCTGGAGACTAATTGCCCAATTCTTTAACCACTGTCTCCCCATTTTTTTCATTTTCATGTAAGAAAAAAATGGGGAGATGGTGGTTAAAAGAAACAGACAAGAGCCAATCATGCAGAAACTTATAGACAATGAGAAAGAGGTATGATGATGTTCAGAAAAGAGGAAAAGAAAAGGAAGTGAAGAGGAAGGAAGAGAAGGAAATACAAAAGTGGGAGAAAATCAAACAAGTAAAAACAATACACAGATCTAAAAACTGGTAATCCCACTAAGGGACAAAATTGAGGAGCCTAGTGATTTTGAAGAAATTATGAAGACACAGAAAACAAACACAGTAGAACTTGTTAGCATGTTAGATAAGAGAACACTGTGAAATCATCAGAAGTGTAATAACTGTACTTTCAGATGTGTAAAGAAGTATAATTTGGAAGGGAAAACTGACGAAGAGATAGGAAATGCTTAATCTACCTCAATGAGATTTTAAAACCATGCTCATTCCATCATCCTTATGGAGATAAGTATGGACAGACAGTTTTACAAGATCTGCTAAAAAAAAAAAAATAAAAATAAAAAAATAAAAAAACAATCTGAGGGTTTTGAAGGGGTGGGGGGTGGGAGGTTGGGGGAACCAGGTAGTGAGTATTAGAGAGGGCACAGATTGCATGGAGCACTGGGTGTGGTGCAAAAACAATGAATACTGTTACACTGAAAAGAAATTAAAAAAAAAATCCAAATTGTCTGTGTTATATTTTAGTTATACTTCAGTAATCCCAGGAGACAGATTTTCCCAGCATGTTCTTATGTTGACTTAATTTCAAATGTGTCGAAAAGAAAAAACTGAAGCAGTTATACTTGACAGGCATAAACAGGTTTTGCTCTGCTACCCACATACTCTGTACGATTATCATTCTTTTTGTCTTTCCACTTGGCATTCACAGTATACAGTACCAATTATTTAGTTGTAGAAAAATTCCTGAGTTGTTTTGAAATGAGTTATAATCAGTTATAAAATTTGACATGCATGTAATGTGATGTCCAAAGACATTAGAGCTCTTGGATAGGTTTTCTATTTGTAGTGGTGATGGGACAAGATGAGAATTTAATTTGCAACTTCTTACCCATCTGAGAGGTGCAAACTTTATTCTTCTTTCTTAAGTTTCTCTGTGGAGAGATATGACAAAGTTTGGTCTGTTACCTCACGGTGTGCCTTATCTTTGACTCAGTGAACAGAACACCAGATGTAGGCAGTGTCCAGTACAGTGTGCACAAAAACTCAACAGTCGAAAGCAGATCCATCCCAGAGTCGCTGGGCTTGACAGGGGCCAGGCTGCTTAAAGAGCATTTAATGTCTCCGATCAAGTGTCTAGTATGTAAAGAATTAGGAGAGGGCTGCTTGATCCCATGGATGCCATTTGTATGGACAGAGTGGCTAATGGGTCCTTGTGCCTTCTAGATATGTGGTGCTCTCACATGGTCACTGTAAGAGATCAGACTCTTCTTTCTGAAGGAGCACTGCATGTCTGCTTAAAAATGGAAAATGTGTGAGTGTTAAATTCTGTTGTTGCTTAGCCATACCAGAAAGTAAAGCCCCAAAGTCTAGAGAGCACCATGTCCACATTAGCATATATTTCTTTCTCATTCATTCTATTCAACCGTTTACTCAGCGCATGTTTATTAGGCACACATTTTGTATCTGGTGGTGTGAGAAGGTTGCAGGCAAAGTGGACTTCCCTAAGATCCCCTTTGAAGAGTGTGGTGCTCCATCAAATCAGCCTGTTTCAGAGGCTGCCCTGGTGATATTTCAGATCTTTAATAGTATCATATCCTAGGGATCTCATGAGAGGGTTGAGTGGGATTTCTCATCTCTCCTAATATTAGGAAATAAAATGTACAAAAACTCATAAGACCAAATCATCTACGAAGCCTGAACACCTGCAGTTAGAGGGTGTGAATCTCTAGTTTGTGAACAAGAGAACTTTGGATACCAGATAAGTGGAAAAGCTTAGGCTTTGTTGTCAAGGTGCTTTGGTTCGCTGGGCAACTTTGATGTATTAACTGTTGGATACGAATTCCCTAGCTGGAAATGAATGGTATAAGGAATGTTCTCTGTGATGATGCCTGGGGAAATAATGAGTGATTTGGTCACTTGTTTTTAAGTGTAAAACACGTAGTATCTTTACCTAGAAATGAGCTGTGTAGAGACTGAACTCTATAGGACATGCTGCTTATCTAGTGTACCAGACTCTGAAACTCATCTGATACTCAGGGTGAAATATTCTTGCACTATTACTGATATATCCATTAGCTATAGGTATGCCTACATACTTCTCAGTTTTAGTAACTGTACACATATTGGCAATAGGATGAATTATAAACTTGGGACTTCATATAAAATGTGCTTATTGAAAAAAATATATATACACATGAGTGTGTGTAAAGGCACATACAAGCACATTTACACACACACACACATGCACACACAAACACACACACTGGGACTTAGGTGTTCACTCACCCCACTGCAATGGGGGATGGGTCAGGGGCTCTGTCCCAGGTATTTTGACTTCAGCTTTTAGATTCCTTCATATCCCTACTTTTCCCCACATTATGTAAGATTTAACCCTTATAATAAGTTAATGATTCTTATGATACCCAGGATGGCTGGGCTTGGTGACTGAATTCTGACTAATAAATATGTGAGGTGGATGAAGAAATAATTACTTTTATTTTTAAATGGATGCCCCTGACTGCTGTTCGGAGGATATGTAAGAAAGAATTGATAGGCCTTGATAAAATGTTAAAATACTTTATAAATATCCATTTTCAGATTTCAGAATCTCTTAAAAAATTTAAATCTCTGACAATATTGGCTAATAATGAACTGAGTGGTTGATTCCCTGTAATTGGAACAGGTGGCCTCTGGTTTTTCACTGTTTCCATTGGTCCTTATTATATTATACATTTATCATTCTATTCCTTGACAGTATAGGTCTGGTTCCTGTATGTCAGCCTTTTATGCAGTGTTTAATAAACAATACCCTTTTTTTCCCCATGATGCTGTTATTATTGTTAAGAAGTTTCCTGGAAGAATGGAAAGAATATTGGGCTTTGAGCCAGAATCTCTGAGCACAATTAATGTGTCACTAATTACTCCAGTTACACTGGACCTTTCAGAATCTTCTAATCTGTAACAATGAGGATAAAAACATCTGCTCCATCTCCCCACAGAGCTGCTGTGAGGATCTAATGGGGCAATAACTCTTCTTCTCTGGCTTTAATACTGTGCAGAGCCTGCCTTTCACTTTATTCTGCCTTCTATTTTAATTTCTTGTGTAGTTTGTATGTTGTTTTTCACCACGAGGTCACTAAGTCCTTGAGGACTAGTCACATGTCTGATTCATCTTTGCATCTCCCATGGTTGAGCACAGAGCTTTAAATACTGTGGCACTAGGTAAAATGTTAAGCAATGTATATGAGGGATTTTATAAACTGTGAATGGATCCCAATATATAAAAGTCTAGCACATTACCAAATTAATTTCCTGATTCTCGACTGATTCTGGCCTATAATAGGATCACCAGCAGTATGGGTGAGTCCACCGTCAACCTTAACGTACAGGCAGGTCTGGACTGTAGTAATTAATTGATCTTGGCAAATTTCAAGAGCTCTAACTCAAAGTGACTTAAGCTCTGTGGTACTGAGAAGCTCACAGGTAGGAAATGGTCTAGGTGTGGCTTGATGAGGCTACTATTTGCTCTGTTCTAACTCATATGGCTTGGCTCTGCCCTGTATTGCTTCTTTCACTTTTTTATGCTGGATTCCCCAGTCATGAAATGACATGCTGTACCAGTTTTAGGTCTCATATCTGCTGAAAACACTGTATAGAAGTGAAAACATTTATGCCCCAAATTCCCAGCAAGTGTCCTGGCATCCTTGTTCACTGGACAAATAGAGTTTGGTTAAGGAATGGGTTACCTGGAAATACAGCAAGATGGCCTACATAATCCTGGATGATACTTACCAGGTGTGCTATTGCCTTTCTGAGTGTATCATTTCTTTGTTGAATAGAAACAAGTGTATTTTTGTTTGTTTGCTCTCACTCAGTGCAGTGGGTCCTTTTAGGCTCCAAGATAATTAAAAATGTCTCCCTCTTGTTGATTGCCTCACTGGTTAGGGTTCCCCTAATGAAGGTTCTTTCCTAAAGTTTGTGTGAAATTAAATGCTGTTATATACATTGAAGAAATGGTAGATTAGCTGCTAAGGATTCAGCTACAACATCTGTCGCGGATTGAATGTCCCCCTTCCCCACTTCTGCCCAGTTCATGTGCTGAAGTCCTAATCTCCAGAGTGTTGGTGTTTGGAGGTGAGAATTTTGGCAGGTGATTAGGGTTAGGTGAATTAATGAGGGTGGACCCTATGACGGTTTAAGGACTCACAGAAGAAGGAACACCAGAGTGCATTCTTTCTCTCCCTCTCTCCCTCTCATGCAAATGATGAATCACTGAATTCTATCTCTGAAACTAATAATACAGTATATGTTAATTAAACTGAATTTAAATAAAGAATTTTTGAAAAGGTATTCTTTAGCCTGATATTGGCCTTTTAAATTTTCTAGTGTATGCTTTTGTTTTAAACACAAACATTAAAGGTAGATTTTAGGACAAGTGTTGGTAGCTCCTTTTCTCCCTTCTTTAAGAATTATCCCACACCAACAAAGACAATCAGGAACTGACACTTGTCACTTAGGACCAGCTGGACTTGCTCGTCAACGAATCATCCTGGACCAAGTTCAGGACCAGCCTGAGGCAGAGGCAAGTGAAGCAGCTGCCTGGGGGAGAATCAGTACAAATTTGAACAGGTGCCTGGAGGCCTGAATACTTCAAATATTTAAGATGAGAGGCTTGCCCACAAAATTTTAAACCACATTTGTCTTTTGGTTTTGACTTCAAATCCATTTTTGTAAAAGCACTTCAGTTTCCTTCTGCAGATTCACTCTTCATTTGAGAAAGGTTTCATTTATTTTTCTTTTTTTTTAACATGATAAGTCAATATATTGTCAAACATCCAGCTTAGTGAGCTGGTTTGCACATCCAGTTATATCCAAATATATGAATAAATAGAAATGCAAATCTCCAAACTAAGAAAAAAGTCTGCCTCCTATAAAATCTTTCATTAAAGTATAAGGAACACACATTTTTACCTTTAATATTTCATTGCAATTCAGTTCTGAATTTGAGTTGTATGAACCCACTATATTTATGAGCTACAGCTGTGCTTAGCAAGCCTTTGTCTCCTGAATGCAATTTGAGGTGAAGTTTAGATACTTAAAATACCTGGTAATCACATATGGAAATTTCATTCACTTTCATCTCTCTAGAGTGAAGTGAGCATCTAAATCAGGTGGCTCTGGGAGTTAGTTCTCATGTTTATCTGGATAGGATCACTACTGTTGGAAGAATGTTATTTAAAATAACTTAGTTTATGACGTTGGCTTCTGTTTGCTATTAGTATCATTGTTATTTTGTTTTAAAGATTTATTTATTTATTTGAGAGAGAAAGAATGAGGCATGCATTGGGGGAGGGGAACAGGGAGAGAATCTCCAGCAGACTTCCAGCTGAGTGTAGAGCCTGATGAGATCCTGAAACCCAGAGTTGGAGGCTTAATCAACTACGCCACCCAGGTGCCCCTATCATTGTTATTTTTTAGTTTATTTTTGTTTTATTGGTTGGTGATTCTCATTTCATAACATCATGTAATTCAAAGGAAAAAGACAGTGATTTGGTACCTCAACAACTTAAGAACTTGTTAAATGCCTTTGAACCTTTATTTTATTTTCTTCTTTTGGCAAAATTGTGATTTCACTTGATGTCTTACTTTTGGACCACTTATATTGCTATTATTCCTAGGAAATGCATCATTAATAGCATACCTATTAAAGAAGATGCATTTACTGATGGAAATGTTACAGATAGTAAGAAAACCATTCCCTCGTCCTTTTATGACATTATACTTACTGAATTTCTCCCACATGTTAAACTTTCTGTGGATGCTGAGTTTACAATTTAAAATAAGTCAGACATATTTGCTCACACTGATCCAGCTACCAATCTAATAAAAGTAGTACAAAATAAGTAAGAAATATAAAGATATGTTTTAGAATATAATGTGGTGTATGAAAATGGTATTAAATAGCAACTTTAGGGGCGCCTAGGTGGCTCAGTGGGTTAAAGCCTCTGCCTTCGGCTCAGGTCATGATCCCAGGGGCCTGGGATCGATCCCCACATCGGGCTCTCTGCTCCGCAGGGAGCCTGCTTCCTCCTCTCTCTCTCTCTGCCTGCCTCTCTGCCTACTTGTGATCTGTATGTCAAATAAATAAATAAAATCTTTAAAAAAATTAGCAACTTTAATAATGTTAATTGGACTACCCTTCCCAAATATATATGTGACTGAGTGTGGCACTACCTGGAAAAGGAAAACTTGTTGTGTCTGTCTGTGCTGAAAAGATATTCCTAAGAAATAGGACCATCAGAAAATATTATATGACTACTCATAGCAGTCACTGAATATGGATATGATTCCAGTTTTTCAACTGAAGAAATTGAAGCTTAGAGACGTTAAGTGCCCAAGATGGTCTGGCACTAGGTGGTTAGGCCAATCTCCAAGATTTGGAGAGACAGCTTCATTATACATGGTGGGGGAAGAGCACACACTTATTTGATAGCACTTAGATCTAGCCTCTGTCACTTGCTGGCTTTGTGATTTTGGCATGTTACTTCTTTTTTTTTTTTTTTTTTAAGATTTTATTTATATGAGAGAGAGAGCATGAGCAGAAGAAGGGGCAGAGGGAGAGGGAGAAGCTCAGCAGGGAGTCTGACTCAGGGCTCAATCCCAGGACCCTGCATTCATGACCTGAGCTGCAGGCAGGTGCTTAACCTACCGAGAGACCTACACAGCCCTGGAATGTTGTTTAACCTCTGTGACTCAGTTTCTTTTTCTACAAAATGGGTATAGGAAGTTCCTCCCTCATTTGAATTACTATAAAGATAAGACTGGACAATATTTACAAAGAGCTTAGAATGTGGTTGGAATACAACTAGATCCACATTAAGTGTTTGCCAAACAAAATTAATTTAAAATATGAGTATCAGGACTGTCTGATTCCAGAACCTGCTGTTTTTATACTGCCTTGTGCTGCCTCTAGGGGTACTGCTATGTGTGCTATGTTTATCCCTCTTTTCTTCTCTTTCCCACTAGCTGCAGCCCTATGAGGTCAAAAGATGAAAGCCAGAGGTAGGGTGGAAGTAAGAAAACATGAATTCTCCATTCTGGCATTATGGTCACTATACTTACTTGTTAAAAAAATAAAATTTAATTTAAAAAGGACTAATTGGGGTTTGTTTACAGAGCAGTTCAGACAAACTTACTGTTGCTCCAGGACCTTCCTGGAAAGGGGAAAAAAAAAAAAAGAACAAAAGCTCTCCTTTGGTATAATGCATGACATTTCATTTGGAGAAAAGATTTCTTCATCATCCTCCAATGATGTTTTTAGACAGAACAGTTGAGTTCTTATAAACAATCCTAAGCCTCCTTCCCAGAGGGTGCATTAATCAAGGTAACATGACTGGGTAGAAGTTGAATCATTTAGCAAATTTCAGACAAGAATTGAATAAACCCATGGTTATTTATTTTATTTTACAATATCTATTAAGTTTAAAATAAAAATATTTATCTTCTTTTAATCAGTACAAAATGTCTAACCTTTGGGGCAAAGCAAATGTTGTGACGGCTTTGGATATACCTAGAATTATGTTACATCATAGGGCACAATTATATATTCAATTTATGAAAATTCTGATGGAAAATTGTCTCATTTTATCAACTAGACAAGGGAACTTCCAATAAATATCAGTTTGATCTGCTTAGTTATTTATAACCTTTAATAAAATAAATAAATCAGTTTAACCAGTATATCCTTGAAGTCCAGAAATGTTGTTTTCTAAATTAAAAAAAAAAAAGTTTGCTTATCAACACTCCAGAGAACAAATAAATCTTATGATTAATTCTTCATAAATAGTCTGATTCATAACATTCCCTGGGCACAAAGTAAATTGAGCTGTAAAAATGTCTGGTTTTCAATAAACAGGTTGGTGTTTTATCATATGATGCTAAATATTTAAGAATTGGAAAAATAACAGACTGCATATATTTTATTTTAGTCCTTTTAAGGATGTAACACATCATTAAGATAAGAGTCATCCCTCTAAATCCAATCATTTGAATTTTATAGCAAATTGTTTTCTAAAATCTGTTTATGTGCTGACTTCAATAAAACCATTAACAAGTTAAATGAAAAATTTTAAAAGATATAGGAGCATGTGCTTTTCAGAGAACAACTCAAGTGTCTGGTGTCACCTTTATAAATGAATTAAATCAATTTTAAATTTCATCATCTCTGTTATTTGTCATCTTCTGGAAAAGCTTAACTTCTCTAGCCCTTACACTACGCAACTCCTTGGCTGGGAATACCAGATCCTACAATTACAAGTCTTTGAATGATAATTTAAACTTCTCTTGCAATGGAGAATAACTATATATATTACATGGTGTTGTTAGAACTAAATAAAATTCTATATGGAAAGCTCTTGAAAAAGTATTTGGCAAATATTAAACACTCAAAGAAAGGGCATTACTGTTAAAATTAAAGTTAAAAAAAGTATATTAAAGCACCTGTCTAGGCACGAAGAGAGCCCTTGAGAAATGTTTCTTTCTTCCTTTCCTTTTTTAAATATTTATTTACTTATTGGTAAAGTAAAGTAAGTTTTTATTTGTAAACTCTATTCCAAGAGGGTATTATGCTTAAAAAAAAAATTCAATACATAAATGTAAGACCCTTAGGAAATGAAGTTGATTAATTGATGCATACATTCAGCAAAAATACTAGTGAATCTCTCTGTGACAAAGACTACGCTCATGTTCAGAATATACAAAAAGGGATAATGCATGCACTATACCTCGTAGTCTAAGAACCTCACCTCTTAAAGGGAAAGAGTGTGCAAAATGATATTACAACTTGGCCATTCATGGATGAAGTGTTATAATGGGAGTATTAGATAAGTTTGGTAGAACTCAGAACTCAGTGAGTTCTAAAACCAATGACAAATGTTTCTTAAGCACATTACCAATATCATTTAATTAATATCTGTGTATTGACTGCTTACTTACATCCACTTATTTAAGGACTGAGGGGAGGGAGTTGGTTCCTTGTAGTCCTAACAATCTAATTGTTGAAAGAAAGGCTCACAAACAGTAAGAGTATATAATATTGAGAGTGCAGTAATAACACCGATCAGTAATATAAGTAATGTTAAATAGCAGTGGCATGCAATTTCAAAGGAGGAGATGTCAGTTAGGGTGGGTATTTTCTGGAAAGGACTTTTGGTGGATAAAAAGAGCTTTAACTGTTTTTTGACCCCTAGGCAGGATTTAAATACAGGCTCTATGTGGGAAGTTTCCTAGGTGTAACGTTTTTAGGTTTGTGAGGGTACAGATATGAGAAAGTACAAATGGAGAGTACTTGGATGGCAGGTGCTGTTTTTTGGCTACACAAAGGGAAGTTTTATAGGAGATTCAAGAGACAGCATATGGATTTTGAGGTTTCTTGATTATAACATAAGACAAATATCTCCTGTAAGTGTAGGAGAGAGTTAGAGTACCCTGCTACATATTGGGTAATCAATGAATAATTCAAAATAAAGGAACGTGCACTTGCTTGTGTTCCTGCTCCCACAAATTGCATTTTGGAAACAGGAGGTAAATAAATTAGAGACCCAGTTAGGAATTTAGCTAATAATGCAATAAGAAAGAACTAAAAGTATACTTAATGTATATGGAGTTGAAAAAGTCAAACTCAATAGCTTTATTCTAATAACCAATAAATGCAAAATAGCAAAATTACAGAGGACAGGTTTCAAAGTATCAGCACAATGAATAGAGGTAACCATTGGTCGTTTGTCTCAGATTTTAGACAAGTACTGTGCAAGCAGGAACACCACATAAGACCCAGGACCACAGGGTCTTAGGTTCCGACTATCTACATATAGTTTACTAATAGCATTATTACAATATATCCCTCAGGCTCTGATTTTACCCCAATTCTCACTATTATAATATTCGACTACTTTTGTTTTCTTCCATCTCCGTTGGTCTTTATCCTGTGGAAATCTCTTTTTAAAATCTTCATCATTTTGTAGTCTTTATTTTCAGGAACTCCATTGTATAGATTTTCCACGTTGTTACAGTATTCATAATTATAATTATAATAGTTACTTCATATTTTTTGTCTTAATGACCTATAATTTACTATCTTTCTATTGTTGGGTCCTTAGGTTGTTTCTTTTTTTTCTTTTCGCTGGTAGAGTTAATGCTGTAATTAATAATTGTATGCATACAGTTGTCTTCCTTTTTTGAATTATTTCTTTAGGATGAATTCTCAGGAGAGATATTACTGGGTCAAAGGTATAAAGGTTTTTATAGCTTTTCAGACAGGTTGCCAAATTGCTTTCCAAAAGGATTTTACTGCATCAATTTATAATACCCCAGGTGCCTCTCCTGATAATAACGCATGTATTTCCACTCACTTACTATCTCATGCTATCCATTACAGGATTATCTATGAGTATCCAAGCTGTGGATCATGTGGATTATTCTCATTTCATCTCTTTTCTTCCAGACATAATCATGTCTTCTTTTGTTGCTTTAATACCATGAAGAAACCTCTGTGCCCACCTATGGCACCCTGCAGAATCACTAACATCTAGGATTTTCCTTACAGCAAACAGAGGATAATTGAGACTTTTGCCTCATTGAGAGGTAGTTTTGAAAAGACTTTGCAGAGGGAAGAATAATGGATTAAAGCAGAATCAGTGACATTGAGTATTTGTTGAACTAACTAGGCTTTCTTGGCCTCCCAAGGATGCTAGAATTCAATCTCAATATTTTATCTTTTCAATAAATTATTTATAAATCTGTGATTACTTACGATTTTGTCCAGACCCTTCAGTTCAGGAAAGCATTATCATTGCAGCATTTCCCCTTCAAATGCATTAAAGCACAAGGATTCTAAGTGTGCATGACAGGCCTAAGACCTGGGCTCAGATTCTGATGTCACAACGTACAAACTGTAAGGCTACAGAGAGTAATATGAATTCTCTGACCCTTGAATTCTTCATTCATTAAACGAGGGTGGTATTAACTCCCACTTTTTCTTGCTACAAAGACTAAATGCGATAACTAATGTAGAGTGTTCCATGGAATTCTCAGAACATGATACACCCCCAACCAATATTAACTCCTGGAAGACAGCAGCACAGATTAAAGATGTTTCCTCCATTAAAGTAGTGGAGATATACCAAGCCCAGGGTTACAACAATCTAACATACTGTTTCAAATATCCTGAGAGTATTTCCAAAATATTTTTGAGCCATGGGTATATGAGAACATTTGTTGGAAGTTATCAATCTTCCTTCCCTAGAAAAATACTAACTTTGTATCCAAATTCTCTAAACTGACTCCAGGAACCTCAGGTTAAAGGTTTTATTTATATGTATCCAATTACAAATATGGAGAAACTAAGCCTTTGAGAATTTATATAGTCTATTCAATATTATATTATCTAAAATCACATTTTTGTAGTCTATTCAATATTGCATTATCTAAAATCACAAAGCAGATCAAAATAACTATGCCTGTTATTGTTTTTACAAGTTTATATTTAGAAATGTCCAGTGAGAACTGGATATTCCCCCAAGGGGAAGTAGGTTCCCTGCTGAGCAGAGAGGCCAATGTAGGGCTTGATCCCAGAGTCCTGGATCACTACCTGAGCTAAAGGCAGAGGCGTAACCCACTAGCCACCCAGGTACCCTTAGGAGAAACTTTCTTAATCAAGACTAGAAATTCAAGGGATTAAAAAAACCAGACAGACCTATATTAATATAATTAAAACCCTTCTGTATAAAAACCATTTTTATTTACTCTTTTTTTCCTTTCATTCTTTTTAAAATATTTTCCAAGTGGGATGTTATCACATTACATACTAAGTACTTGATAAATATGTGTTTATTAATGAGTAAGTAAATGGAAAAAGGAGCCAAGTAAATTCTAGAGATAAACATTTGTTTGGGGGTAAAAAAAGCATTTTTGATTCACAATACTTAACTTATAATATCCAAAAGCTCCTAATTTTTTACTAAAAATAAACAGTACGATAGAAACATGTGTAAATGCTGAAGAGCAAAGAAGCAAACAAGCATGTCACAGGCAGTGAAAAAAAAATGCTAAAGCTCAATAAAATTCAAGGAAATGTAAATCCTAATGAAATGAAGTCTTTCTATTCATCACAGTAATTGAAACAAAAGAGAGAGAGAGAGAAGATCTTTGCGGGTGAAAACTTGGAACTGTTAGAGCTTTTGCAAGAATATTCTTGAAATAGCTATAAAATTAAAATACATATTTTTTTTTTGTAAAAAGAAATTTTATCTTGAAACTTTTCTTGACAGATTAAAAAGTATAAGAACCTTGGAACATATGAATCCAAAATAATAAAGTAACTATGGAAAGCAAAACAAAACAAAATGAAACAAAACAAAAAGTGAATGCCCTTCAATAAGAAAATAATTTGATCAATTGTGGGTTATGAGACACATACACATATCCTGGACTATTTTACAGCTATTGAAGATAATGAATTAGAGCCACATGCCCACTGTGGTGTACTAAATAGTTGCGGTAGATATGGCAGAAACAACTTATCTGGATGAAAGCAGTAGGTTGTTCATTGTAATCAATACACCCAACTGGAAGTCCCTCTGCCTTATAGCACTGCTATATCCTGATAATTCTAATAACGTTACTAATATACTCACCCCCACCAGCCAAGATCCCTTTCTCCACTCCCTGCTCTTGCTCTCCCACGGTGTAACTTGAGGAGAGTTCCAAGAAGTACTATGTTGAGTGGCAAAAGAAAAATACAAAATATGTATATCATGTGTTTTATTTTCTTTAAAATAAAGGTCAAGAATCTTCTATCTACGTGCATATTTATGTGAATATACATCACATACATAATGCATCTGTATAAACATTCCAACATGATTAAAATGATGATCTGAGCATGAGAAGAAAGATGGAAGACCACCTACTAGACTGTGAAGATGGGCTCTGAGGGACTGGGCGAGGGTAGTAGAGAAGAAAGAAAAGGGAACAGGATAAGAAAAATATTTTTTAAACTATTGCATTAAAAGTGAATGTATGATTTGACCACATCTGTACATTCACACACGTATGAGGATGGAAATGTGAAATAATTTTTAATAGTTGCAGAAGAAAGCAAAAAATAAATTTTTGTATTTTTTAAGCTGAAACTTGGGGATCCAGATTTTGGAACTCTATATCCTATGAAGATATAAGGATCTGAAATCTTGTGTGAAAATCTGCGCTGATAGACCAGGCTAGGAAGGGAGTTAATGAACTCACACCCATCCCTAAAATCCAAGGTTCACTTCATCAGGGGATCCCACTATTTGTTTACCTTGCACATTGAGAGAACCAACCCCTTTCATGCAGCATGAATGCATACCCAGGATACTCACCCACCATGCCAATGCAAATTAGTATTCAGAACGAAGACAAACTTTTCAACATCATTTTTTTCAGAATGAACATAATCAAACGGTTAACAGAGAGTTCCTAGCACATTGACTTCCTTATTTCCTGGCTTGTTTGCTTATTTGTTTGGTATTCCAGAAAACTGTGACACAAATGACTTAAATTTTTCCTGTAAGCTTTCTAAACCCAAGAGATAAGCCTCTACGAGTTCTAAGAAAGCAGAGCTGGGGTGAGGTTGGGAGTGATAGTTTGTACCTGACACAAGCAAACATTTTAATTATATCTAATCAGAAACAGATTTTGTTTTGAATTCCAACGTCAAATCCAACAGTCTGCATTGAGGAATCTGCACAGAGGCACAAAAGATTTCTCCATTAGTCATTCAGGCTGCTTTGTTCGTGTCACGGTGACCTTGCACAGAACACAGTATCCTTAGAGACTTTAAAATCATGTTCTAGGTGAACCTCATAAAGTACATTAAGGCTATAATTTTACCCCATGTAAAAGACTGTGAATTTACCAAAAGATTAAAAAAAAAAAAAGATTCTTATTTTGTTTTGTTATCTGGATTAGGGGGCATACGAGGATTTGGGGGTTTTATTGTTTGCATCAAAGTCACCGGAGTCATAGCATCAACAACTTACTGCAAACACACGGGAAGAGTTCAGTATTTTTGAAATAATTCTTTTAATTATAGGCAGAAAGACAACATGGAGACTTAAACAGGATGTTGGCAAGTACAACCTTTCATTTCCATGACTACCTTAGTGAATAGGTAGTGTTGAATTCTTTCTAACAAAGAAAAACAAATACCATTTTTTTTTTAAGTGGCTTCATTTTCCATCTCTGCAATAGGCTTATGGCCACACATTGCTTCAATTAAATACTTAAGTCCATGTCATGAGACTACTTCCAAGGTTCCTGAGATTATCAAGCTGCCAAACTCATATGACTACAACAAGATTGGATCGTTTTTTTTAACTTTTTTTTTTTTTTTTTTTTTTTTTTTTTTACTTACTTGAGAGAGAGTGCCAGGAGAGAAACAGAGAAAGAGGGATAAGCAGACTCCATGCTTAGCATGGAACCCCATGCAAGGCTTGATCCCACTACCCTGAGATCATGAGCAGAGCTGAAATCAAGAGCTGGAAATTCAAGCAATTGAACCACCAAGGTTCATGGTTGTATTCCAATTTCTACATCTTAAATAGAATTACATCAAGGTCTATCTTATTTTTGGAAAAATTAAACCTATATTGCACAGACATAGAAGTTCGATTAAGAATTTGGATCTGTCCACCTTGGCACACAGTACCTGTCACTTTGGAGTCTAATTTCTTATATATGTAGGAAAATGGATCATTCAACCCAAGCCAACATTCTGATCAGGCACCCTTCTCTCCAACACTCTTAAATAAGATGGCAAGAAATAAAGCAATTAAATATTTCCTCGGATTATAAGCAAATAGCCTGAAATTTGCAATGACTACTTGACAAAGAATTTTGGCTTGTAATTCTTCTTACCAAGCTGTTCAAGAAAATATTAAAGTCTCTGACTTGGTATCAACTTAGTTTATTTTTTCTCATCTTTTTTTTTTTTTTTTTTAATTCAGTACTCGTGGCCTGAGTTTAAGGAACAAAAGCAACATGACTTATTTTTAACTTTCACATCTATTTCCCTTAATAGTTACATTATTAATCTGTATCTGAGATTTTTAAGGATTTATTACCTATTTTAGAGAGAGAGAGCATGTATGTGTGAGCAAGCTTGAGATGGGGCAGAGGGGGAGGAGAAAGAGAATCTCAAGTAGACTCCCTATTGAGTGTGAAACTCTGCTTGATCCCTGGACCCTGAGATCATGACCTAAGCCAAAACCAGGAGTCAGTCACTCAACCAACAGAGCCACCTAGATGCCCCTGAGTTTTTTTACATTAGATATGGGTATAGGAAAAATAAGATAGGTCTAAAAGAGCTTTTGGAAACACTAGGTTTTAGAGATGAAATATAACACTGGGATATATTTGAGGGAAAAAGAGTATTTCTGTTCAGTTTGATACCACAACTTTTTGACTTATAAAAGATAATTGAAAACTTCAGCACTGACCCTAAATACAAAATTAAAAAAAAAAAATTAGTCAGGTACAAACTTATTTAAATGAATAAATACTAACAATCTTTTGGAAAATAATTGAATATAATTTTTCCCTTCCTACTCAGCTAAGTACAGTTTACCTACTCCTAACAATGAACTTCTACTGCAGGTCTTAGTTTATGGTGGGAACTCTATTGAGCTCTGTATATGCTTTATTTCATTTAAGCCCCTCAACCACCCTATGTGGTATGCATTTGTATTATAAGAAAGGTGAGTGCTATAATAATTAAATCGTATAATTTCAATTTCTTTATTAAAAGACCATTTTTCCCCCTCACTCGTAAAATCCAGAGAAAGTATCTTTCCCACAGTCATTCACAGACTCAGGCTGAAGGATGCAATACCACATATAAAATAAGTGACTTCTGATAATCACCATGGTCAATACAACCCACCAATGAAATGGAGGAAAAGATGTTTGGAAGATCACATGGGATGATTTTATTGGAAAGGCTTGAGAGTGGGACACATAATAGAACCCAGTTATCTGGTCACATGTTACCATGAAGAGGCTGGGACTCAAGGCTTTATTGAGTTTCAGCTCTAGCATATGATGGATTATAAGGCATATGTATTTAATTTTCTTTATTTGTGAATAGCTCAATTTATTAACTGAATAAAGCATTTACATTCTGTGTTTATATGCTGAATTAAAAAAAAAACTATGCTTCTTGATATAACACCTGGTTTACATATAATAGATGTTCAATTAACAGATGGATTAAAAATTTTCCAAGTAAACTTAAATTTTATTTGGCAGTGATTTAAATCCCTGTAGGTTTTCAATAGCCAGATATGTAAAAAATTAAGTGTGTGATAAGACTAGTCAAAACCATCTTGATTGAATAATGTCTTTATTTGGCAAGTTTAAGCTGACTGACAATCAGAAATCAATGAAATGGCAAATTCATGTAGTTAAAAGAAGTGCAGTGTGTGTCCAGAGCTCCACATACTGCCTTCCTGCCATTGTATGCAGGCTCAAAGGACCACCAAGTAAAGGTGCTGAAGAAACAACAAGCTGTGAGTAAACCAGTTCACCATACTCTCTTTCCTGGGCATCTTAATTATTCCCTAAGCAACTCAGGGTTAAAGAAAAAAAAATGGATAAAATGGATTCTTCTAAAAATTGGACCCCTTAAGAGATTGTCCATTAATCTGTACTACCTAGATCTTGGGCAAGAGCCAAGCTATAGTCCTTTCTGAGGCCAAATTGCTTTTTAGCTATTCTTTTGACTCTGTGGACCATATTTTCAACAAGGTTCTCTTTTAAATAATTTCACTAGTATTTCTGTTTTGTTCAATTTAAAACAGTAGCAATAAATATCATATGAATCACCAGGGTATTTTTTTAATAGTACCTTTAGCCTCAATGACAATTGGAGAGTAAGCTGTTCAGAATTTTAAGTCAAACTTTTCATCCTGGGAATAAAGTGTGAGAGAGCTAAAATTGTCCTTTTCCCAAAAAACAATCACACATGTCTTTTTCCATGTCTAGCACAGCCATGGTTTGTGGGCCCAAGAAACATCTGAAGTGTGTAGCAGCTCCAAAGCACTAGATGATGATAAAATAACCAGTGTGTTTGCTCCTTATCCATCTGCTAGTCCCCTTAAGTTGAAAGAATGTCTCCCCTTCATCATTCTTCCAGAGAACAGACTTGAGCATACCCTGACAGATGAAGTAAAGAAGATCTATGTGCAACAGTTTACTAAGATTGATGGCAAGTTCTGAACTGATATAACCCACCATGATGGTTTTATGGATGCCATCAGATTGATGAGACTGTAGAAAATTTCCACTGAACTATGATGCCAAGTGTTACTTTGTTGTGCATCATATTACATTTGAGAAGGCTAAATACAAGTTGTGAAAGGTACAAAGGAGTCCCTCATCTGGTGACTGATTCCCTATTCAGATTGATTTTGAGACTGGCAAAATGACCAGTTTCATCAAGTTTGACATTGGGAACCTGTGTATGATGACTGGCGGTGCTAACCTGGGAAGAACTTGTATGATCTCCAACAGAGAGACATTCTATTCTCTGAATGTGTTTCATGTGAAAGACACCAATGCTCTCCAAAATTTTCATTATTTGTGAATGAAATCAACAAATCATAGATTTCCTTTCCCCAAGGAAAATATATCCACCTCACCATTATTGAAGAGAGAGATAAGAGTGAGTGAAATGATTGGAAAGGTCTTTGTATTTAATTAAAGATAATACAGCATGATTTTTTTAAAGTATATCCAATAAGTATAAAATCTGGCTGTTGTTCAAAGTGATTGTTTTATCAGCCCCAATGACCCAGTAGCCAATGAGAAGAAACACATAGAGCCAATGACTTACTGGCCATCATATGCTCTCTGTCTGTCATCTATCTAATGAACTGAACTTTTTCTGGTGGCAAAATTCATTCTAAATTTTATTGAGCTTCTAGAGCCTGAAACTTCACAAGACAATCCTATTCAATCTTGTTCAGAATATAAATATTCTGACCTAAGGAAAGCAGGAAAGACACATTTTTATGAGGTCTTGGGGACAGACTCTAAAGAGATTTTTGTTAATATAAAACCTCTGGGCCTTGTATTCTAATTTTATAATCAATATAGATTTTTGTATTCATCCCTACAAAATGGTCATGTTTGTTGTTTATTGTTCTTATGACTTTTACATGACTTTGGACAATGTTTCTGCCCTAGAACATGTATATTGCCTGCCATATGGCACCGAGAAGTCCTAGCATATTACCATGTTCTCTTGAGGGCACTGATGACATGTTTGTGAAGCAATCCCTAATGTTGTCACCCATGATATAACCTTTAACGTTTCACTTTTTTGTTTGTTTGTTTGTTTTTTGTTTTTTTTTAATTTTTTATTTTTTATAAACATATATTTTTATCCCCAGGGGCACAGGTCTGTGAATCGCCAGGTTTACACACTTCACAGCACTCACCAAAGCACATACCCTCCCCAATGTAATGTTTCACTTTTTGGGATAGATTATTACCATTAACTCTTTGCCATCATCAGTTGTGCCACTAACACATTTAAGCCATATTTCAACACATCTGCATACTTCATTCTGATACATAGACTGGATCTCACCTAGAGATCACCAGACATCATCTACGTGTTGAAATCAAATCAAGTACATGAGTTTGCTCACTTAATAAAGAATTGAAGAGTGCCTTTTAAGGGAGGCTGTAATTAAAAGTGGAACCTCTTCAGGACTTGACATAAGTTCAAGAATGAGATTGGTGCTAATCCATAATTTAACAACACTACAGGTTCTATCCCACGTTCCCATGTCATCTCCACAAAGATAGCCAGTGACAATATGTGCTACTTTTGCTTTGCACGTGCCGTCATTCCTATCATTCTGATCTATGATCATTATCAGCTTCTCTATTGAGAAAAGATGTAGGGTTGGGACTCCTGCACCTAGATGTCAAGATCTAGTTATGATATGAAGATATGTCAAAGAGACTAATAAAGGACAAAGTTCTTTTTCCCTGAGGATGTGGGAAAGCACCAAAAAATGTTGGGATGGAGAAAGAATTTGATTTCTTTATATGTAACCTGCTGTTGCTACTTCCCTCTTCTCTTCCACCTCATCTTTCTCCTACTCCTCCTCCCTTTTCCTGTCCTTTTTTTTTTCTTTTTCTTTCTCCTCCATTTTTTTCTAAGTAATTACAAAAAGCTATTTCTAGAGCCTACCTTCCATGTGGCCCAGCTAGGCAAAATAAAAACAAAACAAAACAAAACAGCTAACTTGGTTAGAGGTAGAGTGGATCCTGTTACAACTTAACCTAACCCAGGATCCTAAATAGCAACAGTTACTGGAAAAAGTGGTGTTGGCATCTGCTAATCTTTCTTTTGTTACATAGAGGTGATGTTTTCAATTTTGTATTTCCATCCCAAACTCACATATGTGAACTTATACCTGGTGTGCTCAAACTGAGTTTGCACTAGGCTTGTCCCACAATCACTGCTTGCTCTCCAAGTTTTCTTCCCTTTCCTTTGTCAATGATAACATCATTTCTACCATTTTTACTTAACACCCTCGCAGCTGCCTAGACTCTTCTGTTCCCACATCCTCCTGCTACATTGAAACAGTTCTGAATCTTCTACTTCTCTCCCCTCAATCTCTATCCTGTTGTGTCCTTTATCCATTCCCCATGTATCCCCTTCCTTCCCTAATACTCCATTACTTCCAGCAATTACCATTTCTAGACAAGAGTATTGAAATAAATTGCAAAGTGGTTTTCTTGGTCTTAGACTTCATACTTTTCCTAATGGTTTTCCATTCTGTTCTCAGAACAGAACTTCTGGGGTAAATATGATCATGATGATTTTTACCAAAATCATCATAATTCCCCATCTCTTACAAATAAAGTTCTTGCTTTTTATGCCCATCTCTGAAACCTCATTTGGAGATTCCTTTTCAATGTCCTGACCTTGAGTCATACTCAGCCACTTTTAATTCTACCAATATGGACATATTGAGGTTAAAATGCCCATAAGAAGTGTAACCTGGAACTATAGTTCAGAGCTTGTATTTGCACAACTATGCATCATGCAAATTAGGAACTCGATACTGTAACCACTTATCATCTTTCACACTTTTTTGCCTGGGTACTGGCTGTTACTTAGGTGTGCCCTTAGAATATTCTTCTTTGGCCACAGGGCAGATATCTACTTACCCTTCAGCATGCATCAGGTGCCACATCTGAGCTCATGAAGGATATGATGTTTTTTTCCTTTCTCCATAACTTACACCTCTTTCTATTATAGAATATCCTCCCACATGCTTGCACTGTTATACTTTATACATCAATCACCTATAAAACATAGTGAGACAATGGAAGACTGAAATCTTATCTTTTTTTTTTTTTTAGATTTATTTTACATATTTGAGAGAGAGAGAAAGCATGAGCAGGGGAGTAGGGGCAGAAGAAAAGGGAGAAGCAGACTCCCCACTGAGTAGGGCTCGGTCCCAGGAAGCTGAGATCATGACCTGAGCCAAAGGCAGACACTTAACTGACTGAGCCACCCAGGAGTCCTCTGATGTCTAACTTATTCATTCATCTGTATTTACTGAAGAAATACCAGTTTCTACGAAATAAAATATGCTCCAGGGGCATCTGGGTGGTTCAGTCAGTTAAATATCTGACTTTGGCTCGGGTCATGATCCCAGGGTCCTGGGTTTGAGTCCTGAATCAGGCTCCCTGCTCAGTGGGAAGTTTGCTTCTCCTTCTCTCTCTAACCATTCCTTCTACTCATGCTCTCTCTCTTTCTCAAATAAATAAAATCTTAAAAAAATAAAATTAAATATGCTCTCCATATATATATATATATAATGAATGAATGAATGAATTAAAGTAGATATTATATATATGGAGTATGTTGTTTTCTGAATGAATGAATCTGTAGAGACTAAAACTATTTATGCACCACAATATTTTTGTGAATAAACTATCTACCAAATATCTTAAATATAGATGATCTTGACATTTGACAAGAGATAAACAATTCTAATAATTCTGGTGTTTCTAAGTCTCTGGAAAATCAAATTTCTGTAGTTTCATCACAAAAGATGAGGTATATTTGTGGGTGGCAGGTTTTTCCTTGGGTTATACCATCCATCCAAGCCTTTCTACAGTCTAGTAAATAAAACCATCATAATACTCTTTAATGTTAAATTTTAATTGTCTTAATTTTCTTTAGTTTTAATCTATATTGCACTTTTCTCAAAAATTTTCAAGGGGTTTCCAGGTTAGTGTAAAATCCAAAATTCTTACCAGCTATACAACATTTGGCCACTTGTTACTTTGATTCCAATTCCTTCCAATCTTTTACTGTTCATAGCTCAGCCATATAAGCTCCTTGGGCTTCACTGAACATGCCAATCTTACTCTACTTAGGGTCTTGATGTCATCTCTGCTTAGAACAATGACTCCAGATAGCCTCCTAACTAATGCCTTTACTTAAGTTCATGTCCTGGAACCCCATCAGAGGCTTCCTTTGATCACTATGGATAAAACTGTGCTCCCCATTCCTCATCATTAACGGTCACTTGCCCTGTTGTCACCACTTGACACAACACCTGCAGATTAAATGTCTTATTTTATGTAACCCCCCCTCTCCCCAACTAGAATGGAAGGCCCATGGGAATGGAAACTGCTTTACTCACTGGTGAATTTCCATCACTTGAAATAGTACAGGTAGATGAGGTAATTAATAATATTTGTTGAATTAATGAATAAATACTTATGTAAAATTTAAGTCATGAAAATACAACAACTTAAACTTTCATGTTAAAATTATAATATAAAAAAGCTGCAAAAGTAGTACAGAGATATCCCACATATTCTCACCCATTCTCTCCCTATCAAATATTGCTTCTTAAATAATTGTAATACAAGATCAAAAGCAGAGTATTGACATTTATATAATATGTATGCATAGTTCTCTTTTTTTTAAATTTTATTTATTTATTTGAAAGACAGAGATCACAAGCAGGCAGAGAAGCAGGCAGAGAGAGAGAGTGGAGGAAGCAGGCTGTCTGCGGAGCAGAGAGCCCAATGCGGGGCTCGATCCCAGGACCCTGGGATCATGACCTGAGCCGAAGGCAGAGGCCTCAACCCACTGAGCCACCCAGGCACCCTCCTGTATGCATAGTTTTATATCATTTTATCAAATGTATATATTCACTGCAATCATCCCAATCAACATATGGGATTATTGCATCACCACAAAGACTTTCTTTATGCTACCCTTAATAGTTCACACCTCCCTCCACCTCTCTTTATTTCTAACCCCCAGAAAACAGTAATCTGCTTTGCATCTGCATAACTTTTATAATACAGAGAATATTATAGAAATTAAATCATAGATCATGTGACCCTTTGAGACTGGCCTTTTTCATTGAGCTTAATGTCCATGAGAGTCATCCAAGTTGTTGTGTGTATCAATATTTCATTTCTTTTTTATTGCTAAGTAATAGTCCATAGATACAGATGTACCATAGTTTAACCATTTGCCTACTGGGGAATGTTTTGGATGTTTCTGGTTTTAGCTATTAATAAAGAAAGGTCATTTTTGAAACTGAGAGTACAGAGTTTTGTGTGGGCGTAAGTTTTTGGGTTTTGGATAAAAGTCTAGAAGTCCAATGACTGAGTTTATTTTATTTTATTTTCATTCTTACTGGCAGTGAATGAATATAGATTCAGTTTTCCTGTATTGTCCTCAGTATTTGTCTGGTAAAAATTGTGCATTGTCACCAGAATCTATATGTTTTAATAGTTGTGTGATAATATCTCTTTTCCCTAATGATTAGTGATGTTGAACATATTTTCATATAATTATTTGTCATTTTGTTAACTATCTATTTTCTAATTGGGGGGGTTTTGTTTTCTTTCTAATTGTTGGATTTGGGGAGTTACTTACATATTTTAGATATGAGTCCTTTCCCATCTACGTGGTTGACAAATATTTTCTTCCCAGTTTGTCTGTTAATTCACATAACAGGATTTTTTCACAGTTATGATAAGCTATTAATTGATTTTTTTCTTTAACAGATTTAGCTTTTGGTGACAGGTCTAAGAACATTTCATCATGCCTTAAGGCCTGAAAACTTCCTATTTAAGTTCTTAAAGTTTTATAATTTTATATTTTACATTTAAGTTTATAATATATTTTAAATTAATTTTATATAAGATATGAATTTAGGCATTGTATAAGGTGTGAGGTCCACTTTTTTGTTTGCTTATTTATAGAAGCTCAGTTTTTCCAGCACTGCTTGTTGGAAAGGCTATCCATCTTTTCTGATGAATTGTCTTTGTTCCACCATGAAAAATTTATTGGGTATTTTTGTATGACTCTGTTTCTGGATTCTTCTGTTCTATTCTTCTATGTGTCCATCCCTTCAAAAATGGCACATAGTTTGAAAATTATAGCTATACAGTAAGTCTTGAATTCAATTAGAATAATTCCTCCCACTTTATTCTTCTTTTTTAGAATTATTTTAATTGTTCTAGTTATTTTGCCTTTCCATACAATTTTTTTTTAATTTTTTATTTCTTTTCAGTGTAACAGTAGTCATTGTTTTTGCACCACACCCAGTGCTCCATGCAATCCGTGCCCTCCCTAATACCACCACCTGGTTCCCCCAACCTCACACCCCCCCCCCCGCCCCTTCAAAATCCTCAGGTTGTTTTTCAGAGTCCATAGTCTCTCATGGTTCACCTCCCCTTCCAATTTACCGCAACTCCCTTTTCCTCTTCTTCTCCCCTTGTCTTCCATGTTATTGCCTTTCCATACAATTTTAAAATAATCTCATTTATATTTACAAAAACCCTTATAGAGATTTGATAGGCGCTGCATCAAATATGCTTATCACTTTGGAGAGAATTGGCTATATTCAGCCTTCCAAGCTGTGGAAATCAAATGTCCCTCATTTATTTGAATTTTATATTGATTTTTTCCATCAGTATGTTTTTGCCTTGCTGCATAAGAATCCTGTACATGTTTTATTAGATTTACACCTGGGCATTTCAGTTTTTTAAACTATTGTAAATGGTAGTATTTTTTAAATTTGGGTTTCTATATATTTGTTGCTGTGATATAGAAATGTAACTGATTTTTTTGTTGTTGTTTATAGTTTCTTGTGAAGTTTCTGAACTCATTGAGTCCTGGAATTATTTATAGATTCTTTTGGATGTTCTACATAAACTATCAAATCATCTATATAGACAGAGAGAATTAATAATTAATCAATTAATTTCTTCACTGCATGCTTTGCATGTTCTGTTGCTGTTGTTTTGGCCTTTTAATTTGTTGGCCAGAACTGGTACAATAGTGAATAGAAGTGGTGAGAGCAGATATACTTGTCTTGTTCCTGATTTTATGGGGAATACATTCAGTAATTGGAAATTAAGTGTGGTATGACCTGTGGCTATTTTTTGAGAAGTATTTATCAAGTTGAGGAAATATTTTAGTCAATATCATACCGGAAGCCAAGTGCTAAAAATCTATACTGATTTGAAAGTAAAACAAACAGATTTAAAGGGAAGAAATAAAATTGCTTTTATTCACCAAGGGAAACAAATGTGTATGTAGAAAACTCCAGTGAATTCATGTAAGTACTCTTTGAATTAATCAGTGAGTATAACAAAGTTGCAGGATAAAGGACATTATACAAAACTCCATTGTTTTCCTGTACACAGGTATTGAACAAATGAAATTTGAAATAAAAAACATTTAGAATAATGCCAAAATTGAAATACTTAGGCATAAATATATCAAAATTTATATATGCTACATTTGCATATAACTACAAAACTGATAAAGCTATCATAGATGATGTCTATAAATGGAGAAATATTCCATATTCATAGATTGGAGGAGTTAGTATTGATAAAATTCTTTCACTTTGATCTATAGAATAGGTGAAATCTCAAAAAAATTCCTATAAGATATTTTTTATATATAAACAAGCTGAATCTGAAATTTATATGGAAAGGCAAAGAACCCAGATTAGCAAGCACAATGCTGGAAAAGAAGACAGTTGAAGGACTTACAGTAACCAATGTCAAGACATACTATAACACTACAGTAATCGAGATAGAGTGGTACTGTTGAAATAATACACACTTAAATTAATGGAATCTAATAAACAGCCCCAAACAAATATATTAAAATGATTTTTACACAGGTAGCAAAGGCAATTTAGGGGAGAAAAGATAGTCATTTTCAAATGGTGCTGGAACTACCAGAGATCCACATGCAAAAAAAAAAAAAAAAAGAACAAGAAGAAAAAGAAAAAAAACTTAGACACAGCTTTGGCACACTTTACAAAAAATAACTGAAAATGGATTACAGATATAAATGTAAAATATGTAAAATTACATATTTTAGAAAAAACTTAAAATCTAGATGACTTTGGATGTGGTAGTGAGTTGTTAGATAGAATAAAAAATCACTATTCATTAAATAAGGAATTGCTGATTTGGACTTTATTGGATTTAAAAATTCATATCCTTCTAAGACACTGTTATGAGAATAAGAAGATAAGTCACAGCCTAGGAGAAAGTATTAGCAAAATATACACTTAAAACAGTAACTGAAATATATAACAACCTCTTAAACCCAACAGGAAGAAAACATGCATTCCAGTTCATAAATGGGCAAAATATCTAAACAGACACTTCACCAAAGATGATATGCACATGCCAAGCATTTGAAAACAATGCTCAATATCATTTGTCATTAGGGAAATACACATTGAAAGAACAATGAGATACCATAATATGCTTATTGGAATGGCTTAAATCTCACATTTGGCAATAATAGTTGCTGGCAAAGATCTAGAACAAAGAGAATTTTCATTCCTAGTGGAACTCTTATTTCTGGTAAAATGCAAAATAGGACAACCACTTTGGCAGTTTCTTACATGATGAAACATGGTTATAAACCAGAAATTGTGCTCTTATGTTTCTACCTAATTGGTCTGAAAATGTATGCTCATACCAATATCTTATAGACAACTGTTTACAGTAGTTTTATTCAACATCATTTTCAGAATACAAAACAAAACAAAATTGAAATGGTTTTCAGTGACTAAATGGGTAAACAACCTGGGATAGAATACATTTTATTGATGTATTAGAATACATTTTAGTAATAAAAAGAAATAAGCTGCCAAGCCATTCAAAAACACAGATGAAACCTGAAAGCATATTGCTAAAGAAATCAGAAAGAAAAGCCTTATAATACATACTTTATATAATATAGTATGTACAGTATGTAATACCTTGTGTTTACTGTATGATTTCATTTATGTAACATTCTCAGAGAAATAAAACCATAGAAACAAACATATCGGTGGTTTCCAGGGCTTTGGGGAGGAAGGAGAGCTGAAGAGATGAGACATAAGAAACTTTCTAAGTTATCGACGCTATTTTGTATGGTAACATACCACAGGGCACACGACCCTAGGCATTTGTCAGAACTTATAGAACTTCACAGCAAAAATAATGAACTTTAGTATATGCATATTTAAAACGCCACTTAGCCAGAGATTCCAGAATGAAAGTCACGTGACAAAAATATGGACTTATATTACAAAAGCATCAAATAACTTCCCTGAAGAGGTTAGGAGGAAAGATACTAAGTGATTTTGGAGATGAATGGAGACTGAAACCAAGACTGAAGAAAACATATATATGGCACTGAACTTAATTTCGTAAAGGTGTTTCCCATGGGGTTATCAGTTAACATTTTTGAAAACGTGTGTGTGTGTGTGTGTGTGTGTGTGTGTGTGTATTACTGGAAATGAACAATTAACTTAATGGAAGTCAAATGGTGGGAATCAATTTTCTCATGCTAGAGTAGAAGTTACAGATGAAGCTAGAATGAGCCATGTGTTAATGAGTTAGAGTTGGAGATATCAGCATTAATATGTTTAGTTTAGGGGCGCCTTGGTGGTTCAGTGGGTTAAAGTCTCTGCCTTTGGCTCAGGTCATGATCTCAAGGTCTTGGGATCGAGCCTCACATCGGGCTCTCTGCTCAGCAGGGAGCCAGCTTCCTCCTCTCTCTCTGCCTCCCTCTCTGCCTACTTGTGATCTCTGTCTGTTAAATGAGTGAAATCTTTAAAAAAAAGTTTAAAAAAATATAAATAAAGGTACATACATATAGAAATACTTATAGATTTGCAAATTACATGAAGTAGTATGAACACATATATTCCCTTGCCCTTCCGGCTAAAAGGGCCTAATAGCAATTATAACTCAGGAGCAATGAACATACCTGGTGTCCGCATCTTTGTTTCTCATGCCATTCTCAACAAAACAAACTGGGAATTTGGAGAAATAGCTGCTTCTAGGGCTAAGTCAGAGAATCTACAGGATGAGCCTGTTCATACTGCAGTGCCCAAAAAATGAGGTGCTTAAAAAATAATTGAATGGCAATATGTCAAAGGAACATAGGAGCTGAAGGAAAGAGCTTCCAATGGCCAAAATTGGAACAATTTTAGCAACAAAATAAATAATTTAGTGTTGGATTATAGCCATACAAAAATAAATAGCAGTGAGTTTAGACCAATTATTTAATTATTTGGAAAAGTAAAATAAATTATTTAATTATTTGGAAAAGTAAATAAAAGGGAGAAAATAAATCTCCTATGCAGAAGAATTCTGAATAATTTATGTGGATACTCTGCCCTCAAGGAGACCCCCTCACTTACTCCCTATAGCTTAAGAGTAGGCTTCACATAGTGACTATTTTTCTAAAGAGTGCAGTATAGAAAGGAATAAAAGAGTAACTTTACTACAGAGAGATCTGACAAACTATACATCATTCAGGAGATCAAGATTAACTCAACAAGGGTAAGTCAAGTCAATATTACATACCCTTGATATGTCATCATGAGAATGACACTTTATCTTTGTGGTCTTATTCCTCCAAATACTGTAGCCTAATCATGAGAACAACACAGACTAATGCTAATTGAGGGACATTCTACAAAATATCCAATCAGTATTTCTCAAAACTGTCGAGGCCATCAAAAATAAGGAAAATCCTAGAATTGTATGAGGACTGATGGTAGCTACACCTGTGGGGAGCATAGCATGACATACAGAGAAGGTGAATCACTATTTGTGTCTCTGAAATTAATGTAACATTGTATGTCAACTATACCTAAAGTTAAAAATATTAAAAATAAAATAAGTCAAATTTAAAAAACAAGGAAAGCATAAGGAGGCATGATTATGATGAGCAAACATGATGAACATTATGTAACAGAAGAGGATATAAAGTAAAATACTAGGGAAATAGGAATAAAGAATAGACTTTAGTGAGTAAAAATGCATCAATATTGGTTCATAATTTATGACCAACATCTAACGCTAATGTAACGCTAATGTGTTAATAATAGGGAAAACTGGATGTAATTTTGTGAGAACTTTATATTCTCTTTGCAAGTTTTATGGAAATCTGAAACAATGACTCAAAATTGTATTTTAAAAATTATCTTCCAAAAACCTTAAATAAATGAGGCTTTTAAAAAAGTACTTATGTGTCTTGTAGGCAACACAATAATTAAGAATTGAACTTTTTATCTTTGAATTGTATATTCATATTTTTTCCATCAACATGTGACTTAGAGCTCCCTGTCCATTCAGCCAACTCATTTGCTTATGCAAATTGTGTTCACCTTCAAATTGTATTTATAACTAATGGAAAAGTAAATTGAAATGCCTGAGCCAAAAATTTCTAGTAGGAATATAAACAGAAATAGAAAAAATCTATAAATTTTAGGATACCAAACTATAACCAGTTTCTTTAGATGGTAATCAACTTCCAAGGTAGTAATATTTCCCAAGTGTTGAAATTTGAAGATAAAATCTACAACAGTAAATTTTACAGATTAATGTTAAATATATATTAGGGAAAAAAAAGCTTTTTGAAATATTGGTGTTTTCAACCATGTTAGATAAGTAAGTACAAAAAAGCTATCTTCAACTCTGTTGTCAGTATATACGCTGTGAGATCACCATATTTGTGAAATGATTGTTAATCAGAACAACCCTGATGTGATATTTTAGAAGACTGTTTCATGCTGTCAGTAATCGAAGATGGATTCACTGCAACAAAGTGCATTGTGCACCATAGTTAGATCCAATTTCTAAGCTTTAACGATGTGTTCATAGATCAGAAGCTGTATGATAAGTCTCTAAAGATGATGGCACTGTAGTCAGTCTGATGGTTTTAGTCTTCTTAATGTAGTGAAGGCCGAGGTCAAGAAAACATTGCTCTCAGTTTGAAACCAGTAAAATTAAATAGCAAATGGTTAGGATTCACCATTTGCAGGAAGAATTCTCCTTAAACAGCGATGTGTATATCTGTTGTTAAGGAGAGGGGGGACAACCAAATCCAATCTTTATGATGACAGCCTGTGATATATAGTAAAATGAAACTAAAGGAAGGTACAACCTAATCCATTCACCCATCACAGTCCAGTTTGGAGTTAGGAGGTATGAATTTTTTTTGGACCATGTAGCATTGATGGTATTTGACAATTTTGATGGAAAAAGGGGAAATTTGGGGTAGTTCAACCTAACGTAGTTAAACTTCAAGAGTGGTGGGGGACCAAAGAATAAGAACGTTATAGCTAATTTTCTTAGGAAAACCGATACTCTGGGTTTTGCTGACTATAGCAGTGATTTCTATAGCAATGTTCCTAAATAGGAGAAGACTGTGCATTAGAATACCACACAACTTCTTGGAACTGTTCTAGAAAATTCCATCTTCTTTGTAATTTGGTGCTCAGTGGTAATATTTGGATCTATAATTTGGCCTCCTCAGGAGACTTGCCCTTTACAAATGGCTTGAGAAGTTACCACCTCTGTTTTTTAAACCAGATGTGATTGTTATGTTGAAATGTTAACTTGGGATCCTGGATTATTTACAAGTTCCTTGAGAATTTGTTTACATGGGTCAGTACTTCTGAAACTAATCAATTATATGCATATTGAGCTGCCTTGTTTTCAAGAAACTGTGTTGGGCATGACGAATAAAAAATGTGAACTCATAAAACCCAAAGGGCTCATGATACAGAGATATAAATATGTAAGCAAATAAGTTTAATACAAATTCAAGAATTATGGGAGTCTAGAAGAGAAGGTGATTAATTCTGAATGTTGGACCTGGAAACAATTTCCCAGAAAAAATGAGAGTTGAACTAGACTTTATGCTCATAGAGATTTTTCATGTAGAGAATGGCTAATGGAATTGGTAAAATAGAAAATGGACATAGCAGTAGCACATAACAAGATAGTAGATGATGTGTTTGGAGGAGGGCATGCCTTTGGTGTCAGGATCTATTAAGACCTATGATCAGAGGATAGAAAGGTAACTTTTAGGTAGAAGAAGCAGGGTCTTTAACAGCTTGCCTACTATTTCTATAGATCTACTGATCTACCACCTTTTTTCCTCCAAACAAAACCCATGAATAACATTCTCTCATCAGTGTTATTTGCCTTTCATTATTGACACTGATCTTCATTGTGGGAAAGAGAAGTTACTGGGATGGGGGTGGGGGACTATAACCCATAACTGGTGAAGTGTGTTGTACAATGGTTCAATGAACAAAGTCCCCTAGGAGCATTCCTGGAGCCCAGGAAAGTCAGATTTATTCATTGTACTGCAACAGTAGGGAGCATGTTCAGAGCAAACTTGGGGGTCACCATGAAGGGGGTTAAGGATAGACTTTTTATGGCATTTGGACTTATGTCTTGTGAATTTAGGGAGAAGTTAGGGTAGCCATAGTCAGTTCTGAACAGGATGCTGTAAGTACCAGGGACTAGTTTGTGACTCAGGATCCCTAGGTGGGAAGATGGAATCTGGGTTAGAGTTGTAATGAAAGAGAAGCAGTGATCACTGCCACTGGTCAGAGGAGGGGAACGTATGGTCATGTTATAGTACTGGCATGGTCTGTGTAGTTGGAGCATTGTTTGTGCTCTCAGGAGAATGTTGCAGTCAGATCTTCAGGAGGCCTTATCCTTATTCTTGCTGATTATCTGCAGGGCTGGCTTTCACTTTCAGTTCATTGTGTCCCCAGCTTCTCACCATCTTCATACTTGATTGAATATCTGCTTAGGGCACATCAAAATTTTCTTGTTTGTTGTCGTTGAGCAAGAACATGATATGTCTAGATATTAAAAACACTTGTGGTTACTTTGCAAGGGATGTGTTGGAAAGGCGATGCTCTGAAGACATGGAAACTAGTTAGAAGGCTCTTCCTACAAAAATGTAGATAAAAATTATGGGAGTCTTAGACAATGAAATTAGAAAAACTAGAGTCATGAGACACACAGTGCAATCCATGACTCACTAGCCAATTGATGTGGGCCATGCAGGGTAGGTTTGAAAGCATTCTGCAGGAAGTGTATTAAGTACACATATATAACTAGTTCCTAATTTCAAAATACTCATGATATTACATGCTTTTGTATATGCATTGTGGTTATTATATAGTGATTGAAGATGAGTAAATATAATCTTTGCTTTTGTGCAATTCACTATCAAGACTGGTGTATGGATACCTACAATAGACAATGAAAATAAATGATGTCAAGAAGGATTATGCAAACCTACAAACAGTGGGGAATTAGGAATTACTCTAAGGAAGTAATCTGTCATTTGGGACCTGAAGTATAAAGAGGAGAGGATAGAAGATGAAACAATATTGTGAAGTAGTAGGTGGCAGTTGGTTAAGCAGTGGATTCTCAGTTTTGGCTTTAGTCATGATCTCAGGGTTCTGGGATCCAGCTGCACATTGAGCACTCCACTCAGCAGGGAATCTGCTTTTCTCCCTCTCCATCTGCCCCTTCCCCTGCTCACTCTCTCTCTCCCCCTTCTCATTAAATAAACAAATAAATAAATCTATCTTTTAAAAAATACTGTGAAGGTGTAAGTGAGTAGCTAATGCCACCAAGATTCACATATGAGTATATAAATATGAGGAACTAATGGTAGGTAACTAGGAATGTTAGTGTAGCGGGAACAGGTCTAGCCAGGTCTTGGGAAAAATGGGTTAGGATGTGAGTCCATGCTAAGGAAATGTAAGGGTAAATTCTAAGCAACTGAGAGCCATAAGCAAGAGCAATACAATGAGCGAAAGTGTCTCATTAATTTATGTTTTTATATTATCAGTAATTAAATATAAATTGGCCATGGGAAAAACCCATAATAGTCAATTAATTTATAGTTTAACTTATGCAGAGCCACACCTCTAGTCTTCTGGGTATACTAAGTGCTGTTTCGTTTTTGTTTATAAAGACCTCCACTGGAACAGATTATAATCATTTAAAATCTGGTTCCGGTGTTAACAACCTTCCTTGCCAGGATCCTTTTTTTTTTTTTCTCCCCTCTTTCCTTCCTAGAAAGGTAGTGCTTTCTTCTCAGGCTTGCTGGTTCCTGCATTGTGTTAATCGTGGCACCCTGATCATTGTTCTCCAAATCCACAATCATCACCACAATCTTAGCCTCACTGGAGGCCAACAGTTTCATTTTCTTTAAACAAACCAGGAAACTACACTCTGGGAATCCATTCCCTGCCACCAAAATATCGTGCGCCCTCCGTTTTGGTTTTTCTGAAAAGCTCCTTGTCAGATTCTTCGAGACTAGACAGATGATAAATAAGTTCCCTACGTCCTGATATGCTACATGTAGAGCTGAGGAATATTTCCCCTTTGGTATTTTAGAATCCCAACGAAAGGCTCACAAGGAACAAAGACCAGGTAGGACTCATTGCCTGAGAATGTTGACAGATAAAGAAGGGCATGTTAATGATCAAATCCAGATGCGGTGCTCAGCTGGAAGAAATGCCACTGGCACCCGACATTCACTTGGAAAGGTCATCATGTTCAGAGTATTCCAGCAAACACAGATCAAGCGGACTTCATGGTTTCACTCTGTGGTCAAGACCCTGTAGAGGCTGTGTGTAGTCAGTTTCAGTGACTTGTTTTGTGACATTTAACATCTCTGTTCTTTCTTTCCCCTTTCCTCCCCACAGCCCTCCCTTCACACCCGCCTTAAGCCCCTCCACTACCCTGATTCCTGAAACTACACTCTGTCTTTCAGAGGTAATCTGGTTAAGAAATCCTCCACGCCCATTCCCCGAGTCTCTTTCATCCAGGAGCTTCCTTTACTTCAGACTGCTGATGTAAAAAAGAATCCTTTCTAGTTTTTGTTTAGTTTTTTACGTAATCAACTTTATTATTGTCTTATTAATTGTTCTAGAGTCACCTGACTTTTCTACCAAATATCATCTTAATCTCACAATGTCTTTAGTTTATACCTTACATTACAGACATTGTATGAATGCATGTATATTTGTGTCTATATATGGCATAAATATGTACTACTGTAAATATATAGTTATATGTATAAAGTTAGCGTTCCTTATTCAGTGATTCCTCCTTCAAACATTTTAGCATCATGGATTTCAAAGTGAAACAGATCTGAATTTGCTACTGGGGTTTACATGTGTACGCTGCTCGTACAGAGGACTCTCAGGTTATGAATCTCTAACATTGTGATAATCTAATAACTATTCTAATTTGTGAAAAATACCTAATATAATGTTTTGCATGTAGAAGTCCTCAGCAAACATTTGTCCCCTTCCTGTCATCTTAAACACACACACACACACACACACACACACACACACACACACCCCAGAAGGAGAGAGAAGTAGGAGGTAGGGGAGGGAGGGAGGAGAAAAGAATGATCTTACAAGTTAAATATGTTTTTGGAACAAAACTGCAAAAGCAGAAATAAATCACCATATCCTCAAGAAACAGGTGTAGAAGAAATTTAGACAAGCATTGATGGCACTAATAAAAAGAAAATTACCTAGATTAACTTGTACTGTTGTTGCCCTCCACCAAGACAGTTCATCAGGAATTACACACACAGTCTCAACACACATCTCCTCCATCACCCCTTTCAGGTCCTGGGACTCTTTCTCTGCTCTAGCCACACTTTTGGTCTTCCTCACAGCCCTTCAAACTTTCCAGGTAGATTCTTTCTTCAGGAATTTGCATTGTTTTCTTCTTTCTAACCGAATTCCCTTCCCCAGGGAGCAGACGAATATAACTCCTCACCTGTTTCAGGTCTGTGCTCAAATGTTTTCTTTCTAGTTAGGCTCTTGAACACATGGAAGTTACGAGGCACCTTCCAACCATTATCACTCTTGGAAACCCTCATCATGGGAAATAGTTTCCCATAATTCTTACTGCAATCTGACTCTACTTATCTATATGCCTACTCCATCCTCTCAACCCAAACTAGAATGTCGTCTCCATGGGTTCAGTAGATGAATTGAAAAATATTGATGGAATAAATGAATGAATGATTTTTCACGTATATGATAATACTAAATGGTTTAAGAGTAAAATCTTGAGAAGTTATAGGCTTGGAAGATACTTACCAATTTAACTCAGGAAATCACCCAACTGCCCATTATTTCCCCCAGTGGGAGATAGATCCTAGAGATTATTCCCTCTACCAAAATGGATAGACTCAGTATGAAGCCTGATATAATCATTCTTCACTTTCCTTCTTATGGTGACCATCTCATCCCAGGTTGGCAGGGACTTTCTTGGTTTTAGCACCAAAAGCACTTCATCTAATCTGGCATCAACAGACTTTATTAGTTCTACACAAACTGGAATGGTTGGTTATCAGACATCCAACTCAGCATCAAACGTATAAATACTGCCCAGTAAATGCCCCTTGAATCTATACCCCTTTGTCCATCTCTTTGTTTCTGTACTAGTTATACCTATGTTCTACTATGTCTCACTTGCCTCCTAACTGTTCTAAGTAGAGTCACCTTGAATGTCCTCTGCTTGTCCACTGCCCAGCACAAAACTATTTCCAGTCATAGTACTTCTCCTGCTTATAATTCTTCAATGTCTCCTAATGCTCCCAGTAAGATGGTGGAATATAATATGCCTTGCATGATCCAGTCCCTAACTTCTTTGCCAGTCTCATTCTACACAGATCTTTCAACTCCACTAAACAGGGGTTTTCTCGGGCCCTAATCTTTGTTATGCTCCCTTCTACCATAGAGTTTTAGTACATGCAGTGCCCTTCATGTAGACTGTTCTTCTCCCTCTGCTTAGCCTCATCCCTCCGTCTCATATTCCAAACCTACTTCAAGCATCCCTAACTCAGGGAAACATGGCAGACTTGCATGAGTTGGTCAGGTCATTCGCATATGAAACGATGTTTTTTTTTTTTTTTTCTGATAGCCATTGTAACAGACACAGTTTATTTATTTGCATGTGATCATTTGACTAATATCTGTCTTCCCTACTGGTCTGTATGCACCACTGTTGAATCTGTATACTTCTTTCATCTCCTCCCTTGACACATAGTAGGATCTCAAAATATGAGGCACCTGCCTGGCTCAGTTGGTGAAGTATGTGATCTCAGAGTCATGAGTTTGAGCCTCATGTTGGACATAGAAATTCCTTAAAAAAAAAAAAAAAAAAGGAAATATTCTTGAATAAATAAATGAATTAAGAAATCCAGAATACCAAGGCAATTTGGATAAAATACAAAGCCCCATGATCATGTAATACAAAATATCTCTGAACATAAGAAAGTAGTCCCAGGTATTTAGCAGAAGGTATACTGGCAAAAGTAACATATCTCAAACATATCTCAACAATAAAATTGATACAGACTTTACAATAATGAATAATAAATGAGAATGGTCTACAATTAATAAAATTGTGTAAGGGAAAATCTGCTGCTCAGAATTTACAAACTAAGATAAATAGTACCTAGACAGTGAAAAAAAAAAAAAAAGATACAGAGAAAGAAACAGAGTGATAGAGAGACTTTGACTTTGTAGATAAAAAATTACAAACCATTTTCTTAGCCACATCTTATTAAAAAATTCACAAATTCATATGTGAGATGAGAGTAATTTAAAATTATGATACACACTCTTGTTTAATTCCCTTTCCTTGAGTGTGGACCTGTAACTTGCTTTTAACCAACATAACATGGCAAAAGAGAAGAGATTTTGCAGATTTAATTAAGACCCCTAGTTAGTTAACTTTTAGTCTACCAAAAGGGAATTTACCTTAGGTATCCCTAGTCAGGCAATTCTTTAAAAAAGAATTTTGAGGTTGGATATAGAAGTAGTCAGAGATTCTCCTATTAGAAACAAAACTACCACATGAACTACCTATGAGAGGTCATGCGGCGGGCAACTGCAGATGACCCCTACCGGCTGAGAGTCTCAGTCGTATAACCACAAAAAATTAAGTAATCTAAATAAGGACTCATTGAACTCCATGAAATGGCCCTTATTTCATATATCAAAAATGGTCAAATCCCAGAAATTTCACATTGTTCAACCTATATACACAATGTATTTTAAATAATATGGTTGGTCATCTATATTAGTTATTTGTTGTTGCATAATTAATTACAACCAATTAGTGGCTTAGGCACCCATTTACGAGCTCAGGATTTCTGTAGGTCAGAAATCAAGGAACAACCTAGCTGGGTTCTCTGCTCAGAGTCTCACAGGCTGACATCCATATATTAAGGGGCCTCAGTTCCTGAACTGGAGCTCAGGGCTCTCCTCCAACTCCCCTGAATTTATATATGATTACTACCCCAGAGATTTCTAACATATTATTTTCTTCATTATAAATTACTTTGAGGAGCCAGTTTAGACAGATGCATGAGTTAGGAGGACTTTATCTGATTATAATAGATGATATATTATTTCGCCTACATAGGGAAAGTAAATAGCATCCATTGATGAAGACATACTCCAGTAGAAATGAATTATTTGTTATTTACTGACATTAGGTATTCAATAAAGATATTGAAACAATGAACTGAGTCATTTCATAAAGTATTTGAATTTCTCTTGGTAAAAGAACTAGCTAAATATATTTAGTATTATCTGGAAGACATTCTGATGCATAAATCTCAACAATTTAACTCTCTCTACATAAAAATTCATGTTTACCATAGTTTATAGATAGCTAAAAAACTAAATTGGAGGCTACCTGCCTAATACCATGCTTCAATGATCCTTTATATGGAGGCAATGTGTTTTTATATAAACTTATATGCCATGAACACAACTACCCTTGAATATATGAGGATAAGGGAATCCATTAAAAAAGGGTGTTTTAGCCCCTTCTTAAACATCTGGCAGAAAAAAAAAAACATGATTATAGTGTTCCAAGTTAATTTACTTTTGGAAATATTCTTTGACATTATATATGAAATACATAAAAAGAAACTGATTGCTTAGTAAGGGTAGCTATACCTGAACTAAAGAAGTAATTTAGTTTTGATTTCTTTTTAGGTGAGTATTCAAAAAGATATTCAAATGTAAAACAAATTTAATTGTTTAAAAAAAAGCATGATAAAATACTATAGAAATATAGGGATCATTTTATGTGGAAGCATGACATTTCCTTTTGTTCCAAGGAGACATGTAAAAATAAGATTTATCATATTCATTCATTTTGTTTCATTTCCTTTTCCGTCCTCCCTCCTTCCCTCTCTTCCTTCTTTCCAAGTAATTATTGAGCCTCTACTCTGTGCTAGTGTGCTGGGGGAATAGTGAGCAAAACAGACACAATCCCTGCCCTTACAAAATATGTGTTTGATATAAGAAAGACAATTGAAAACAGTAAATATATAATATAACGCTGGAAATAAGTAATAGGAACTTAAACAGTTAGGGGGTTTGGGATGGTGAGGGTTGCTATTTTAGACACTGAAAGCATTACCTGTTGGAACATTTGGGGGATGAAGGGAAGGGAACTTTGTTTCTGTTTTCTTTTGTTTTCTAATATACTGAGCTAGGAAGGGTGAGGTCCCTCTCTGGGCTACACCACGGATGTTGTATTCTCTCTTCTCAGCTCTTCAGGTTTTCTTTGTACCTTCTCTTGTGGGTAAGGAGCCTTGAAGTTCCTGAGATCCAAAAGCAGTACAGTACCTTTGGCCAACATAGCTCTACCAGTCTCACCAGGACTGCATGTGCTGAAGAGAGCAAAACATTAGAATGTTTCTTCATGGAGTGAGGGCAAAGGGGAGAATGCAGTAATGTTGCTAAAGGTGCACCTTGAGACAGTCAAGGAGTGCCTGGTGACAGGGAGAGGAGGGGAGGCCATTTGGAGGGGTCATTAGAGGACTCAGGGGAAGAAATATGAAAGGACCGCAAAGACTAATTTTTCCTACCTTGCACTAGAGCCTACTAGTGATGATAGTCCTTTCAATATCTGAAAGTTATCACAGGTCGCTGGATTCACTACACACAAAGCCTTAAGATGGTGCATCCGTGCATTCACGTGAATGTATATCATTTCCAGGTGTCACACTCACCATATTTTGAAAACCTGATTAGCATGGAAAGAATATTAGGTTTTAAGATTTTTATTTATTAATTTGAGAGAGAGAGAGAGAGAATGAGCAGAAGAGGAGGAGATGGAGAAGCAGGCTCCCCACTGAGCAGGTAGCCTGACATGGGGCTTGATCCTAGGACTCTGGGATCATAACCTGAGCCAAAGGCAGATGCTCAACTGACTGAGCCACCCAGCTGCCCCAAGAACACTAGGTTTTAACTACAGGAAATGTGGTTTGATTTCTTGTCCCATAATTTATACACTTTGTGATCTAGGACAGGTCACATAAACCTCTCGTTTTGATTTTATATTACCAGACAATAAATGGTCATGGCTATGTGCTTTTTGTGAGTAATAGCAAACACATTTGGGGATTGAACATTTTCTCTGTCTAATTTCTCTCATGGTCCTTTTATTTTTTCCTACCTTTCTGATCCTGTTGTGTCTTATTTACTTTATCTTTGTGTTTTTGGGGGGCCACTTTGGACTAGCCATATTTTTAATAAACGGTAATTGAGGGTTTTGCTTTATGATTGAATTTGTGTGTTCTAAACTTTTAACGTGATGTTTAAGCCAAATAGTTACAATATTTTAAAATCACTGATAAACATAATCATCTGTTTTTCTCATTCAATTTTTCTTTTGTTTTCTTGTAACTTACTTATCATCCTTTTCTCTCTTTCTGTTTCTGCATCACTCAATTTCTTTTTTTTTTTTAAAGATTTTATTTATTCATTTGACAGACAGAGATCACAAGTAGGCAGAGGGGCAGGCAGAGAGAGAGGAAGGGAAGCAGGCTCCCTGCTGAGCAGAGAGCCTGCTGCAGGGCTTGATCCCAAGACCCTGGGATCATGACCTGAGCCAAAGGCAGAGGCTTAACCCACTGAACCACCCAGGCGCCCCATGCATCACTCAATTTCTAACTTTTGCTTTATTACCATGCTGGCTCAAATATAATCTATCTTTTTATCCTTATGTAGTGTGAATAGTATGATTTTTATATGAAATACATTATTTCTAATTTGCATTTTTAGAGAAGTTTTACTTCATATTTAAAAAAAGAAAAAAGGATGTCTTTAGATGTTGTTTCATTCCCAGAAAAACAAAGTGTAGTATTGAAAATTTTGAACTTAAATATTTAAAGATGAATGAGATACATTTTACATTTGTTTGTTTTTATGAAGTCTTGTGTGGCAATCTTTGATAAATATGAAAATGAGTACGATAATATAAATTCCCATTTTACCACCTTCTTTTAGAGCTTCTTAGACACTGTCTCCTTTATAATGCACACATATTTTTCTCGCACATTATTTATTATAATTTTTCATTGTCCTGGGAATTATTAAATGCGGTGTCTGTCTTTTTACCCTTAAAATCTGCCTTATTTTTCATGCCCTTCCTCACAAATATGTTTTATTCTTCATATACTTCTCAGACCTGTATTGTTAATTTATATGACCTTTTGGTAACCGTAAATAGACAACACAAGACAAGCATTAACAAGATGACGAATTAGGTATAGTTTAGTGTGGATATGTTCCTTGCCTCTTAACAGCTCAAAGGCATGAAAACAATTTTCTGAGGCTAAAAAAAATGGGTCCATTTACAATTGGAGTTGTGTTCATCATTGGTGTCGCAGTTGGAAATGAAGTGTGACAGGTGGCTGTTAACTCTGGCAACTTGTCATGTACCAGCTGTTTTGTCACAACTCAAAGGGCCCACAGGCAAATTCTAAGATGAAACAATTAAATGATAAAGAAATAGAATCACATAAAAATAACACCAAATACCAAAAGACCTTCAAGTTTCAGCAATCAATAAACAAGGTGAGTCCCCATGGGGAAGTGTCCATCAAGGGAGAAATGGAGATTTATTTACCTTTAATATCTTCAAGGAACAAAATCAAATGCTGTGATTCTTCATGGCAGCCTCTAGATTTTATTTTGACAAAATCCTTAGGCTAAAAAATGAATTGTTCTCTTAAAATTCTAATCAGACTGCTATAGTCCAACAAGATTATTGCAAGGATATTCCTTAAAATAAAATTTCCCCAAAGAAAAACATAAATTATAGCCATAATATGTAATCTCTATTCTTTAAGGATTTTATTGTTAGCACATGAAAACCCTGGGCAGAACTTTAAGACATCACACTTTCAATGGAATTCATGTTCTAACACGTGTCCTATCACTTCAGAGAATATGGTGATTTTTTTTTTTCTAGTTCCTCCCTTTAACTTAAGCGTTGAAACTGATGGAATCACCATCATTCAGTGGGATGTTCACTGCTAGTTAACTCTTACTTAATTCACCGGTTTTGAGTGAAAGATATGCTTAGCAGCTATAGGTAAGAGGTTCAACGAGCAGAGGTTACCTGTCATGCATGGAATAAATGTCTTACCTGCAATGGTCTTCCAGGGGCTCTGGGACCACTCTAGGCCCTGTAATACCTTAGTCCTCGTTGGGTCACCACCACTTCATCAGCAGCACTGTCAGCATAATACAGCCCTTTTTTGACTGTTGGAGTGGTGTCCTTAGAGCAGAGTAAGCCAGACTGGGTTCCTTTCTTTGGCAATCCTAAATGCAGACCAGGGTGAGTGTGGGACACATAGAGAAGGAAGAAGCATCAGACCAAGACATGGAGACAGGACACTGGTG
Source organism: Mustela putorius furo (assembly GCF_011764305.1). Lineage (NCBI taxonomy): Eukaryota > Metazoa > Chordata > Mammalia > Carnivora > Mustelidae > Mustela > Mustela putorius. The sequence continues at coordinate 28,840,202 of NW_025421341.1, forward strand.
AATGCTTAAGTTCTGGAGTAAGATAAATCTGGGTCTGAATCCTGACTCCTCCACTACCGGCTGTGTGGCCATAGACACATCATTGAAGCTGTAGCTGTGTTTGGCCTTAAACTGAGGAGAGCATAACTTCTTTTAATGTAATTGAGGTTTAAGTTGCATGACCTTTAGAAGATTGTTAACAGAATCTGTAATGCCTTACTAAACATTTGTATTGTTTGGTCTGTTTCTGCTTTTGTTCTATTTATCATCATCATCATTATCATTTTTAATTTTATGACTTCAAAATACACAAAATCTGCTTCAATTTTTATTTCCTCCAGGAAATATTTTTTCATCTCTTCCCTTTTTCATGTGAGACCTATTCTACTCGAAAGCCCTTCCATATGTACCTATGTTTGCCTTATCTGAGACAGCACCAACTCACAGAGTATAAAGATTTGATTTCATCGGTTTATGTGTCCCTATCATATTAGCAGGGTACTTTATATGTATTAAGAGCTCAGTATTGTTTGTGGATTTGAATTGGTACCAGATTTGTGTATAATCTGTTATGGAACTTTAGTGGTTCCTCATGTAGTTGCAAAACCACTACTTGAAATTTGAAGTCTTTCATTACCACTTTATAACATTGTTTATGGACCTATCAATGTGTCATTATGACTTAGATTTTGTTTTGGAATCAAGATGACCAAGCTTCCCCTTATGGAATCTCAGAATGCCTAAATCTAATTTTTCCCCTAGAAAACTGAAAACATTCCTCTGTGAATTACAGATTGTGTTGTTATGAAGTTGAAAATAAGTTCTTGATAAAATATGCTTGGAGAGACATCACAGGGTAATTTTTTAGGCATTCTATGAGCAATCATAAATGCTTTTATTTGGCCAATCTCTGATAACACAGTAATATATTTGATAGTTAGAATGGTGAAGGCTCTAAGAGCTTTGTTTCTCTGTTCATGATCCTGTTTTCAAGGATTTGGAGGGTCTTGACATGACTTCACAGAGAAGAAAACAACTCGGAAGGTTGAGCTTGACCTGTGGGACGTATCTGGAACAATTCTGATTTCTAATTTGGAGTGAAAAATTGGTAAGTGATTCTTTATTTTTACCACATGTTATCAAGTTTTCCAGAATTAAGACAAACAGTTGAAAAAAAAAAACCCTGAACTTTATGGAAAGTAAAAGATTCCAGTAGATCACTCCCAAGGTACCTAAACTAAAATGACAATGTTAAGAATATCAGAAAGAGTTTTGAGCATTTGCTGCTTGAAACTTTAGTAAGAAACTAAAGAATAACCCAAAGACAGCTGAAACAGTCTTGATGGGGGACAAAAATCACATGGACCCTACTAGGGGAAGAGGCAAGCTTTGAAGGGCCTGGATCCTGGGACCTTTTAGAATAATGCTTCGAAGATGGGAGTTACATCTGCAGATTTATTTTGTGAGTCCTAAAGGGGTATCTGTAGATTGTCTATGCCAAAGAATAAAATTGCAGTGCCATGAAATGAGACCAGTTCTGATTAGTGATGTATATTCATCACTAAGACAAGTGATGAATATACAATCTCAATTAGATACAGATTTATTGCTCTTCTGCTAAGGACTCAAATATGGCACCCAGTGTGTTAAATTATGAATCATAGAATGTGAATCTGGATACCATCTAATCAACTCTTTCCTTTTCTTTCTTTCTTTCCTTCTTCCTTCCTTCCTTCCTTTCCTTCCTTCTTTCTTTTTAAGAGGAGGAAGCATTGATTCAGATGGAGTAAGGTGCTTGAAATATTTATTACTATATTTCCAAGTATTGAAAGCCCAGAACAAATTAGTTGTAAGACAGTTAAAATGATCTCAATAACAGAAAACTATCTCAATAGCTGGGGGCCATCTTCATGAATAGCTTTGTTCAGGAGCTCAAACACTGTCACAAGGAATTTGACCATCTAACAAATCTGAGATCATTTGCCTCCTCCCCAAGTGGGCTTTACTCCAAGGTTGAAGTATGAACAGAGTGATATGGCAGGTTCTGCTTCACTCCTTTTAGGTTTGAGTCTAGCAGGAAATAAACTTACCTTCCACATGACCCCCCCACCTCTGACCTCCACAGAAGCATGGTGCTTTGCTTTAATTAGGCCATCTAGAGAATCCTTACTTGTAACCTAATCACTGTGGGCAGGAAGATATAAAGCAGTAATTGGCTTAGATCTGACATGGAGTAGTGTTTAATGCAAACTGGTGTAACTACTCTGGAAAACAGTATGGAGGTTCCTTGAAAAGTTAAACATAGAACTACCTACCACCCAGCAATTACACTACTAGGTGTTTATCTAAAAGATACAAACATAGTGATTCAAAGGAGCATATGCTCTCAAAGTTTATAGCAACACTATCCACAATAGCCAAAATATGGAAAGAGCCTGGATATCCACTGACAGAATGGATAAAGAAGGCATGTATATGCAATGGAACGTTACTCAGCTATCAAAAAGAATGAATTCTTGCCATTTGCTATGATGTGGATGGAACTAGATGGTATTAAGCTAAGTGAAATAAGTCAGTCAGAGAAAGACAAATATCATATGATTTCACTCCTATGTGGAATTTAAGAAACAAAGCAGATGAACATAGGGGAAGGAAAAGAAAAATAAAATAAGATGAAAACAGAGAGGAAGGCAAACCATAAAAGACTCTTTGCTCTAGAAAATAAACAGGGCTGCTGGAGGGTATGAGGTAGAAGGATCAGGTAACTGGGTGATGGGCATTAAAGAGGGCATGTAATATAATGAGCACTGGGTGTTATATGCAACTGATGAATCACTAAATTCCACCTCTGAAACTAGTAATACATTATATAGTAACTAAACTAAATTTAAATAAAAAACTTTAAAAAAAAAATGGAGGTGGGTGTCAGATGCCATGGACTGAGAGTAGAGGAGGAGGGTGCCCCACTAAAAAAGAAAATATTTCCAGGAGAAAGCAGATACAAGCTGAGGGAGTAAGCAACTGTTAAATCAAGACTTAATCCAAATAAATTGTCAGGATTGTCACTAAAATATTGCATCTCTTAGAGTCTTTATATGAAAAACATACATAATCATGGTAGGCTATATTTATTACTCACCTGCATTTGGTGCTCCTCCTAGGGGAAGGACTGTACTCGGAAGAAACCTGGACCTTTCTTGTGAGCAGAGACAATGTGCAACACTTCTGAGTGGGAGCTTCAAGAGCCAGGACATGTTTCAACAAATTTGCTCTTCCTTCTGCCATCACAATTAGCTAGAAGTCTTCTCCATGGAGTACCTGGGTGGCTCAGTCAGTTAAGTGTCTGCCTTCAGCTCAGGTCATGATCCCAGGGTTCTGGGATCCAGCCCCATGTCTGGCTCTCTGCTCAGCAGGGAGCCTGCTTCCCCCTTTCTCCCCACCCTCCTGATCATTCGTTCTTTCTTTCTCTCTCTCTCTCTCTCTGTGCATATTTCTCTCAAATGAATAAATAAAATCTTAAAGAAAAAGTCCTCTTCTCCATTAGTCTCATTCCCAGAAGTGAAGATGAATTGGAGCAGAGCCGCAGGCAAGCACAAAGTACACAGAACATGAGAAAGAATACATCTTTCTTGCTGTAACACACTAAAACTGAAGATTGCTTGTCATCATCATATAACTTAGCCTGACTGAAACAACATCCTAAAACAATCACCAATTTCATTTCTTCTTCAGTTTTTGTAAACCAAGAATCTTCTCTACTGCTTTTTAAAAATTTCATCACTTCCAGCAAAGCTAGGGAAATCATTTAAATTTGCTGTCATGTTATTTTGGTTAGTAAAATTAACCAGTTTAAATTTTCTTTGTATCTAATCTGAAATATCCCACATACTAGCTGTAAGACCTTGGACAAACTTCTTTATCCATTAGACATTTTATTCTTTAACTCTGAAATATTGTGTTTGATCACTAGATGATGTCCAAAGTTACCTCCACCAATGAGTTTCTATGGTGCCATGAGTTCATACTTCTTATTCCTTTACAGGATGTACTATAATTTGTAGTTATTATGCATCCTTTTGTTGTTGAGGTCAGGGACTATTTCTGCCCTTCTTACCACTGCACACCCCATGCCTAGCAGAGTGCCTCATACATAGAACGAATAATGTAGTTCTTGTTTTCTTATAAATGTTATATGGGTCTTTTGGCTTAAATAAAACATTATTTAGATTAATAGCTTTGAACAGGCATTATTTTATATTTGTCTATGCTAAATGTCATTAATGTGTCATGTCCAGATAATACATAGCATGTCTTATATAAATATGTATCTTTACAAAATCAGAAATATACATCTCCTTTGGTGTTGACAGTGGAAAAAAAAAACAAAACAACAACAACAACAAAACACAACTGTACAAATCATTGCAAATCAAAGAAAACAGTTAACCTCATAGATCTAGCTTGCTGTAAATTAATGTATGTGAATGTTTATGAGTTAATATTCAATGGTAGGCACACAGACTGCTAGGGTTTTATTTATTTATTTATTTGTTTGTTTTTAACTCACCCATTTTTTTTTTAATTCAACATTGATAAGAAGCAAAATACTAATAATGGTTGCATTCTTAAGCAATTCCCCCTTTTGCCTCTAGATGTCCCACCTGGAATTCTCATGGTAGATCTGATGCACTATCCCACGCAGGCTTTGCGGAAATATCACTTGGGAACTGAAACAGTAAACCATGTGAATTTAACTGCAGTTGGGTCAAAACATTCCAGCAGTACTTTTTTTTTTTTTAATTTTCTAAAAAAATCCAAATAACAGATGATGGGAGAATAGGCAGATTTATGAGAAAAATGACTTTGTATTAGTCATTCTGATGAGCCACATCCCAAGGAAGCCTTGCCTTTTTGGCTATGATGAACAGTTTCCAGGTGTAACCCTTGATGTTGGGAAAGTGAGATTTAAGACGATGGTCATTAGCTTATCTTAGCAGCTTTTTTCCCCCCGCTACTTCAAAAGTAATTCATACCACCTACATCCCAGTAGTAAGGCATGGAATACAACATATTAATATATGCCTTTAGGATATGGCTTATAAAAATAATGGTGATGTTAGCTTAGGAGCACTGATTCTACAAGTTCAACCAGAAGCAAGAGTAATAGTTTAATTTGAGAAGGTAAGAAACACTTTTGCAATAGGCCAATAAAGTTTATTTTTTTATTTTTTTTCAATAAAGTTTATTTATTAGAATTTTGAACATAGGTAATCAGAAATATATCTCCTGCAAATATTCCTATTAGTAAAAATGCTTTCTCAATACCATATGTTATACAGATTAATATATATTATGTTTTCAAATCCTATGAAAATATTTAGTATATAAGGGAAATGTGAAAAGACAGATGACTTAAAATGGTTTAGAAATAATATTGCATTTCAGATGATATTCAAACGACTTCAAAGTAGTTTAGCAAAGTAGCAAAAGAACATAGTCACATGGGTATATTTATATATGCTCAGCCTCTACAAGAAAAGCTAGATTTCTCTAATGTGAGAGAAGGGTATAGTCTTCCTGTTCCTGAAATAGGCTGGCAAAAGCAGACAATCAATATTTGTTTATTGAAAAAAAAGTTATTAATGAATGGTGAGCACAATCTGATTATTTTCTTGACTACCTGCCAAAGAAATGTTTTCTTTCTTTGTGTATTTTCATCGTACTTGGCTTAAATTTCTAGTCTTAAATTTGTTGTTTGTTTTATTTTGGGCCTTGCAGATCTAAATAAGAGTTTAGAATGACTTTTGCCAATCATTTTGATTTGGGTTTAAATCAGACACCAATAAAGCTAGCATAATGTATGGTTCTCAAATTATTTGGCATAACTACTCATTTTGGCAGAACCAAAAATAATAATAATCCCAGCATGTCCTATGTTCCATATGCTTCTGTTCCATTTTGATAAATTAACATTTTTCCCAGTTGATTCTGCTCTGTTTGGATCATTTAAGTTATAGCTACAATACATCACTTCCACATTTAAAAGTATTTTCAAAATCATTACAAACTACATGATTATCTATAAATTTTTGCTGGGCTCTCCCCAGGCTAGTCCCATCACCCTTTTCAGCCTTTTATTCCTCTAATAATTATAAAACAGTCTAAGATCTTTTCCTGTCTTTACCTATTGTGGTGAATTGTTATTTAACTCAAATACTGCCTACTTCAAGATTCCTATTCTGGTTTACTCAGGTAGACATGATCAAATCCATTCCCACTTGAATTGAAGAGCAATTGTTTGCTTACTTGTCTCAAGTTGTTAGCTCATCACCTCAAGAATTCCTGATGAAATCTGAAACCTGCTCCTGGACAGTGAATGTAGGGAGAAATGGAAGAAACAAGCAGACCCTTCCAGGGTGGTAGGTGGTAGTTTCAATAGGCAGGCAATTGACACCTGAGGCTTGATTTGGGCAGCTGTAAGACAGGGAAATCTCTGCATCTGCCCATCAGAATCTCAAAAGTTTATACAGAGGCCTTAACAGGGTTTAGTCATGTGCACTGTCCAGATGGCCCAAATAGCACTTTTCTCTCTCAAGGCTACATCCTTGAAATGGTTCCTCATGTGGGAATAGATGGTGGGATGTTCATTTCAAAGACAGGGACGGTGGTGAGGAGCCTTCCATGACCAGAGTCTACCTCTCAAGTCAACTGGCACTCACGTCCTCCTGATGATCTCCTCCAACATAAGCCTTTGTCTAGATTTTAAGGTCATTGACATCAATAACTAACTTACTCCTCAGAAAATTACTTGATCTTCAACAAAAACTGGTTGAAAAAATTGAATTATATTTGTCAATTTACCAAGTAAAGAAACTGATGCAGTCAACATTGTTGTTGGGAGGAAGAATGGGACAGTTCTGATAAGTTACTAGAAGGAAGTAAAACACCAGTAAGAAGAAAGAAAGAGAGGGACTAAGACAAGTTAGTAAAAAATACAGAGATTAGGGAATATAAATAAAAAGGAGGAACAAGAAAAGGTCAAATAGAATGAGCAGCAATAAAGATAAGCCTTTCTTTAACTCCTGAATAATATTATTTCTGGGATCTTCTGTCTTAGCTCCATCTTTTCTTCAAACCCCACCTTAGTGGACAGCTGTTCACCTGGATTTGACCAGCCTTTAAAGTTGAGAACCCAGCTAGGAACCAGCCAACAATCAGTCAGTGCTCTGCAGGTCCTTAGAAGTGAGGATGTCAAGCCAACTCCTGCTCCCTTGTCCCTTTCCCTGCAGAAGATGGTAAGCTAGTAGCTGACCCAACTGGAACCTACTTTTCAGGGTGTACTGAGTTCTTAGTCTGTGGGGCAGCTGGAATTTTCTGGGAGATCCATATCGAAATCCAGGAGCATACCTTTACTTTAAAACTGGTAAGTATTTAAATTTCAAAACAGTTGTGAATGATTCACTCAGATTTACCTTGGTCTCAGTTTTCAAATTCTAATGATGTCTATTAGGCTAGAATTCTCATAGAACTCTTCCAGGTATAAGCTTCTATATTCTATTCTGGAAATTAAAGTAGGGGTATGAAATCTAATCTCTTAATCATAACAACTCAACTAAATTTTTTGTCTGTTACTAATGTAATAATAATTATAGATACATATTTATATCTCGGATATAATTTAATTTTATAAGAAACACTAAAGAACTTGAAGTAGTTGTCAGACTTTAAACTTGTAGCTTATTTTCAGTAATATCAGAAAATGAAGTAAGCTCTGATTTCTTCATAAATTCAACTCATAAAAATTTATTGAAAATCTACCATGAGCCAACCCCCACTAGGTACTTAGAATGTAGTGATGAAGGAAACACTCTGCCCACCACCTCAAGCAGTTGCTTGGATTGACTTTAAGGCTAGCAGGTCTAATCCAATCATGTATTTTGGAAGTAATTGGACACCAATGCTTCTACAACACTAATCCACAGTCATTTAACTTTTTTCTTTCATCAAAGCAATAAAATCTGCTTTTTAAAACCATTATAAGGATGCTTACAATAGGAAATACATTTTCATTAGAACATTAAATGGTTCACTTATAAATGCAGCTAAGGTTTAAGAAATATAGGAGCTTGTTGAGAATACAGAAAAAGTAAATTGGAGCTGATACAACATTTATGATTTATTTTTAGAACTCTGTAAGAAGCCTTCTTGGACTTAATTCTAATAGGCCCTACATGTGTCATGTTAGGGTTTTGACAGAAACAGATGCTTCTTTCAAATGATATAATTGAAGACTTTTCAAGAAATATATTCTTTTCTTCACGAGTGGTGTGGACAAAGAGAGGATGGACCATCACACAAGGGATAAATAGCTCTGGGGAGCTGTTACAACCCCTTCTCCTGAGTAGAGAGATAGGTTCCTTGAACATGGAGAATGTGTATGGATAGGACTGCCTGGGAACACTAGGGCCTTTGGCAGAGTGATGCGGCCAATCTGTGGCTACTTGGGAAGGGAAACAGCCAAAAAGAGATACCCTAGCCACATTCTCCTCCTTTGACTCAGTCTACTACCAGCGCTTCCCATTGACCCAACCCACAGAAAGCCAGAGAGCAAGGTGGTTCACTGATGTTTGCCATAGAGTTTCAGCTTCTGCACCATAGAGCGATGTGGAGAAAGCTGGTATGGGGATCTGGACAAGAATATGGAGGACATCCTGGGCAATATGGTCATTAGAAGTTATTAAAATGATGTCTTGGTGCTCTTTTTAGTTTAACATTGAAAAATGACTTCCATAACACAAGTTTATGAATTTCTATTTTATTTTGAAGGCAATCTTCAAAATTCCAATTGTTATTGTAATCACTCATTTTATATACTGTGAAAATATCTGAACCCATCTTTCCAGATGTTATTTATATACCACAGGGAAGATAGTGTTTTCTCAAATATTAGTGAAAAATGTCACCTTTGGAATTATTTAATAATTATGGAAGTGTTTCTCGGTCTTGGCATTGCAGCATGACATACAGTAAGCACTTTAAAACTGAGTAGAAAGCATGAAAAGAGAAAAAGTGTATATTCGCATACAAGGGTCATCACAAGTTTTCCAGGGTGGTTTATTTTAAATCATAGAAATAATTTTGCTTTCTATAATATTAAATGTATTACACAATAATAATAAAGTAATACCAAAAAACACCAAAGCAAATCATAGTACACGGGATATTATTAACATCTCATGAATATTAGCAGAAAACATGGCCTTAATTTCTTTTCAAAAACAGATCTTTATGATTATGTTTATTTTACTTATTTTGCTCTGCTTTGTACCTTCCCTATCCCCAAATTAAAATGAAGAAAAACTCTGTGTTCTGTAAATCTTGAAAGTAATACACTTGGTGATGATACTAATAACTGCTCATTTTTAATGAATAAATTGCTTTGTTTTGCTTTGCTCCTGTTAACATTTCTTAATCAACACACACCCTTTATGCATGATCTGGTTTGGATCAAACTGCAGGCTCTATAGAGGGCAATGTATTTGGCAAAGTAATTCCTTGCAGTTCCACATAACATATATTAAATATGTATCAAATATTTTGATATGACTTGGCCAGTTCAGCACCACTAGCAAACCCTTTATAAGAAGGGCCACAATGTCACGTTGGCATGAAAATAGAATCTGGGCTGAGACATGGAGAGAAAAATACAGTTCTCTTAAGGTCAAGGGCAACAGCTGAGCAGTGCTGGGCTACCTGCTTCAAAGGATACAGTGTCTTGTGTTTATAGATTAAATGTTGGTTTCTAAGTGGGGGAGGGTGGACATAGGAGCAAATATCCCTGACACCCAAACAAAATAATCCCAAATAAAATGGATGATGTAGCCCATAGTAAAAAGGGAGTTAACTATTCATGGGAAAAAATGCATGACCTCACCCTTTCAGAATACACTGTGATTCATCAGCATTTGCCAGCTTTCTTGCCTGCTTGCTGTGAGTTTCACATCTCCGCCCCCTTCCCTTTTGCTCCCAAGGTTAGATAACTTCTTTGTAGCTGCTAGGAGTTTGAGAAGGAAGGTTAAATTTTTGGAAAGCCCTTGGTTTATGGAAATAGATTTCCTGTCAATAATTTAGAGACACCCTCTCTAGGGAGAACAGTCCTCTCTCAAGAGTTAAGTACTAGACTTGTTTATTTTATTTATTTATTTGTCTCAGAAGAGCTGTGTATTGTCTTGGTTGAAAAAGTAGCCTCTGTGTTCGTGAGGGAAACATAATAGGACTAATATAAAGAAATGTATTTAAAAGCTGAAGGAATCAACTAAAAATATCATTACAAGCAGGCTGTTATAATTTTAAATTGTCACACTTGCAAAAACCTTGAAGGGCTATCAGTCCATCTCCTTCTTAGGAAAAGCCACCATAGTTTAATCAAGTAACTATGAAACCACTGCATGGAAATTGTAACCAAATTGTTTGTGCGGTGTTATGTATCTAAGGAAACAAATGTGGACTTCTAGAATTACATTATTAGTTTCTTTTGAGCCCTGTGCACTTCAAAGATTTTTCAGAAACTAGTAATACCATGTTACACTCTGTGGGTGGAAGCATCAGATCTTTGCTAGTCCTCTTCTCGTCTATGGACCTCCTGGTTAGTTCATGAGTTCTGGATTCTGCCATGTGGGTGTGGGGGAAGAGCACATCACCGATTTGTTTCACCAGACCTCTACAGCTTTATGCAGAGGGTGATAAAATCCTCATGGTGAAATGAAGGTTTTTGACCAATCCACTGCTTTCAGCTACACACTGTGGGTGATAATAGCATAAAGGACACCCTGGTGCCTGAGATCCAGCAGTGATAGGACTGGGATCCATCGGTATTTTTTGTTGGGAATCCCTGGGCCCTGAGGGCTATACTTTGAGAAACATGGCACTCCATGTTTTTGTGTTGAAAGACTGACTTTTTAAAATCAAATCAAGCCAATAGATTCCATCTATGCTAATGGAATCCTTTCTCCAAGAGTCATTTCACTGCTGCTCAGAAGTGAGTGGTTCAATCCCATCCAAGCACCTGGGATAACCCTGGCCCTCAGGAACTCCAGGCACTCTCCCTAAAAGCCAATTAACAAGTAGTGATCTGAAGAGGGTGGTGAGAGATAGCTTACCAATTCCGTATTAGCATTGTCTCCTCATCCAGCTGGTTTAATGGCTCCCCTGTAGATGAAATGCTCATAATGAGCATCCCTCACCCCTACTCTGGGACCTGGGTAACTCATAAACCTCATGATCTGATGTCATGCCTTTGGAACAGCAGTAAGTATGTGGAGAGGTGAAAGCTGGGGCAGGATTTTCCATAGCCCCTCTCTTATTTCAGAGGTGTCTGTGCATATGTCTATGGTCTGTGGGTCTCCCATGACCTGTACCCACCCACATTTCTACTTGGCTCTTGGCCATGGTGTTGCTGGCTGGGCAGATAAAACATTTGTTTTCCCTTTGAGAGCTCTTTTCTGCTTTATTTGCATTTCTATCATCTGCTCCCTAGTGATAAACCCCATCTGATTCAGGCTGGCCACTTACACTCTCCACTGTCAGCACTATATTCATTGATACAAGTGGGCTGAGTGAGTATAACTATCCCTAGGTCTTTTCCTGAGGTTCTCTGACCAACCAAATTACACATTATCTCCAGGAGTCTGTTATTTTCTTAGGGAACTCAAATCCCTGATCACTCCAATAGGCTTATTAGCATAGTCAATTCATTACCTAAGAGTTAAAGCAATGGTGCTTACTTTTTGTAGTCAACAGTATTTGAGGTATAGCTTATGTACAATGAAATTCCCATGTAAAATATGAAAGCTGGTGACTTTTGGAACTTTTTTACTTTGAAATAATTATAGATACACAGAAAGGTGCAAAAAGAGTACAGTGTCCCATATACTCTCGACGCAGAGTCCCTCAATAGTTACATCTTACAGAATTACAGCCTAATTCTAAGACCAAGAAAGTGATGTCAGCATAAAGTGTGTGTACAATTCTGTCATTTTATCATATGCAGATTCATCCTATCACCACAAAGATTTAGCTCATGTTACCCTTTATTGTTAAAATCATTAATTTCATTTAACCACCCTAATCCCTGATAACCACAAATCCATTGTTTGTCTTGTAGTTTTTTCATTTCCAGAATGTCCTATAAATGGAATCATACTGAATGTGACCTTTTGAGACCAGTTTCTATGACTCAACATAACGCCTGTCAGATTCATCCACCCTATTGTATGTTAATTTTTCTTTTAATTGCTGAGTAGTGTTCTAGTCTAGGCCTATTTACATATTGAACTTTTCTATATACTTTTCTATATATTTTCTATATATATAATGGCTTTGAGGTGGCTTATATTGAGTTATATATCAAAGCTAAGGAAACACAAACACAAAATGGTGAGTGTTGAAAACAGAAAGCCCTACTAAGTTAACCTTAGTGGATGATAACATTGTCACTATGCTGAAGTTTCAGAATGAGCTTGGAAATTCCTGGCATCCAGGTTAAAAAACAAACAAACAAACAAAAAACCATAATAAATGGCAAAGCTGTCATTATAAAAACAAGGAAACCTGCCAGTTCTTTGATGGAGAGAACTTTTCTAAATCTGAAATAAATAACTAGGGAGCAGTTTTACATAGACCAGATTGATATAATGGATGACATTCTCAGTAATATTTCTACAACAAATGCAAACATGGATTTTGCTCAGCTGGCTACATTTCCCTGTGACTTGGTCACAAGGCCAAAAGCAAAGCATTCAGGGGCATTTCTATAAAGCCAAAACAAGATATATTACATGTCTAGCCCTTCAATATGACCTCCAGAAAGCTAGAGTGGAGCTTCTCTGGTCCCATATGAGGAAATATGCCATATTAGACAGTCAATGCCAGTGCATCATCTGTTTCACCAGAGACAGAAATGTGTAACTTTGGGTGTAGAGCCAAGTGTACCCCAGATGTCAGATAGTCCTACATAGCCATCAGAGCCTGATGTTATTAAGCTTTGACCTTCTTTGCACTAATTCCAAGCTTATCAAGGCAACTTTGCAATTCAACTTGCAGTGTAGATATGCTTACAGGAGAAATGTGCTGGCCATGTCAACAAACATACATACCCCAGTGCTCTTGGCATTATTTTTCTCATTGTAAAATTTGTGTTCTTGTGTAAATACATTTCCGGAGAGTTTGATTACTGGCGTATCCCTCCCTGGTTTCTTGCTAGAGATGTATCCCTTCTTTACTTGCTAAACAAATTAAGCTTCCAAGATGAAAGAGTTTCAGACCCTGAAACTTGGAGAAATCATCAAAGCCAATGGCACTTTGTTCCTCTGATGACACTTCTGATCCCACAGCATGTCCTTTTTCAGACATTTACAGTTACATGTTATTAGCATTAATATTTTACTCATAGTTCTCAATTTGAGGTCGTGATTAAAGTTAGTGGACTCCTAGAGCATCCCTGTTTAAGACAGTGAAGTTGGCTCCTTACCTCTCTCTATACTAGCCCCATCTCAACCATGGCGACCAGATCCAGTCCTCTTTCCTGTCACCATGAACCATCCCTTCCAGCAAACTCACCTACAAGCAATACAAATTGTAGCAAAGATTTTGTGGGGAATACCAGGAGAGTCTATGTGCAAACCATATAGAAACTTTTGACTTGTTCATTATTTATGCAACCCTCAAACTCCCACTTCGACAGCTGCCACATCCTTGGAAACATGAGTCCAGTCTTCTGTTCACCCTTCAGACCCATCAGGTCTGTGTTCCATAGATTAAATATCCTTGTGGTGAATAAAACCCTCTCTTTCTTGTGTTGCTATGTGTTCTCTCTCTCACTCCCTGGTTTTGCTTGTATGACTATGGGTACTTCTAATTTATAATCTACCTTCTATACAACTCCTGCCAAGAAAGGCATTTTAATCGTTTTCTATTACTGCACAATAAATGGTCACATATCTGGCACTGTAAAATAACACAAATTTGTTATCTCACTGTTTCTCTAAATGTGAGGCATGGCATGGCTGGAGTCTCCACTCAGAGTCTGGGATGAAATTAAGGTGTTACTTGAGGCTGCAGTCTCATCTGGGCTCATGGTCCTGCTCCAGGATCACTGACATGAATCAAAGCAGAATTTATTTCACTGAAGTGGCAGGTTGGAGGTCCCATCTTCCTTCCAGCTGATGGCTAGAGATAGCTCTCAGCAACTGGAGGCTGCCTGAAGTTCCTAGCCGCATGACTCCCATAGTTTACAACCTATGTCACTTGCTTCCAGGCTAACTAGAACTTGTCTCTCTGACTTATTCTTCCACAACATGCCAGAGAAAATTCTCTGCTGTTACAGGAAGCATGGAACGAGATCAGGCCCACCCAGATAATCTCTCTGTCTCAAGCTCTACTGATTTGTCAAATCCCTTAACTGTAGTGCCTGGATGAGTGTACTAATAAACTGTGAAAAGTGTGTACATGATGCATCTGGGACTCTTGGAGGGACCATCTTAGAATTCTGCCTACCAATCAGGTTCATAGTGAAATGAATAATGAATAAATTTAGGGGTCCTTCATTTGAAAAGTTTTTGCCAGGTCTCTTTTCCCAGGTCCTAGCTGGGTGTTCACATGGTCATATGTTTCTTTCTTTCTTTATTTGTGAAGGTGATATATTTTACCCATATTAAATTGATGCAACTCTAATCCACTCTAAAGTCCCTCTGTTTTTAATTTCATCATCGTATTTTGGGGATCTACCTAAGAAGAAGTTGCGGATACTTTCAATTTCTGTGTAGTGGGCATTTTTCTGAGGTGCCCAATTACTCTTCCGCACTAGCTAGGAATAGCTTCCAGGAGTGCTCTTGCTGTTCAGAAGGTTCACCCACGACATTTGACATAACACAAAGCTGTATATCCAAGGTTGCATTGCAATATGAATGAAACTCACGGGAAATACGTGAAAAGAGAAAGAGGAAAAATAGTTTACAATGTGTGGAGCTGGAACCTAGTCCACAGAAAATAATTCAAAAATCAGAAATGTAAAATTCCAAGTAGAGATTTTGCTTCTTATCAAAGTCTAGATGAGAGCAAAGTTTTCTACTTTCAGGAATATCCTTAGTAAGAGAGCATATTGAGTTATAAATTCATAATATATTTTGGAAATGTAATATTTAATAAAGATTGAATACACCATTTTTACTTCTAACTGAAAAGATGTTTAAGAGAATTTTATGGAGAAATTAGAGACAGAGACCTTGAATATGTATGATGTGTATCTTCTTTATCAAATTTAAATTTATTGATTAAAGAGTTGAAATAAGGAAATATGAAATAAAAGTGATAAAGATGAGCAACACAATAGAAATGATTTCACAGATTGAGAACCGAATTATAGCCAAAATGTATACAGCTTATTCAAAAAATAGTAATTCACTTAAAGGAAGAGATAAATTTTAATGGACTTAGTTAACAGTTTCTTGGAATTTTTGATAACCTAACTAATGAAAAAGGGTGAGTCATATATAAATACTGAGAGAAGACTTAAACTTCTTGTGGATTGTACACAAATTACTGGCATGGATAAACAAAAATGTATCAAGCACAGGACTAATTAACTTGGGACACTACAGAGGGAAACTTGAAAATCCATGAAGTTTTATGGCTATGACAAGAACTTGAAAGAGGTCACCTAAATCTGATAACAATTTTAAAACTTGCATGACCTTGGGCACTTGGGTGGCTCAGTAGTAAAGTGTCTGCCTTTGGCTCAGGTCATGCATCCTGGGCTAGAGCCCCTCATCGAGCCATGCATGGGGCTCCTTGCTCAGGGAGAGCCTGCTTCTCCCTCTCCCTCTGCTGCTCCTCCTGCTTGTGCTCCCCATCTGTAAAAATACATTTTTAAAAAATCTTAAGGAAAAAATACTTGCATGACCTTAACAATTAAATATAAAAAGAAGTTGACTATCCATAAGAATTACTGTATTTTTTTCCATTTTTAATAGAAAATATTTCAAATCTGTCGTATGAAGAGATGCTCAAAGAATATGCAGACAAATCAGCAAAGCACTGAACAACAACTCTATTAGACATTTTGATTTACCTTTTTCCTTCTGACAACTGGAGATCTCTTTGGAACGTTTTTGATAGCTTTGTAGGTCTGTGCTCATGTTCAGCTCCCTACTCATATCTGTACTTGAAGTGGGCAGTCCTCATCCTTTTGCCCTGGAAAGAGTGGTCATTTGGACTCTTCGATCTGCCTTCTTCTCCCCTTTGGGGATCAGTGCCAACTGGCTGACTCTTTTCCCCAAACTTTCTAGAATTTCCAGTACATTGTATATTTTCTATATTGTTCAATGTGTATCTAGAGAAAATGTCAGTTTAGTTACTGCTCCAAATGCACTAAAATCCTTAATTTCATCTTACTAATTTCATCTTATTTTCCCCACAAGAAAAGATGAAAAGAAAAAAAAAAGGCAGAAAAAGAGAGTGAGATATCTGAAATTATTATACCTATACTAATTCTTTCTAGGAGCAACAAATTGTTCTCTTCTGTATTATCTTGGATAAAATTAAATGTCTGTATATCTTAGGAAGCTTTGTAACATCACTGAATTTTAAACAGGCTATTCTTGACCACTTACCTAATAACCATGGGCTGAGATACTAAATTCAACTTTGTATGGGAGCTTCCTTATACAAAAATGTAAGTAGATAAATGCATCTGAAGGTATTTATCTATACCTTTCATTTCTCTAGAGAACAAAGTTATTTAAAGAATGATTTTTCATCTCAACTAACATGTAATCAAGATGTGTCTTATGTGTCTTAAGGTGAGCACAGAAAGAGGACAAGAGAACAAGAATGGTGAAGAAAAAAATAATTAATTATATCTGGCATTTAAGATTCTTTATCTATCTATCTATTTATTCATTTCTAACTAAAATTTACCTTCCCCCTTTTTGTTTTGAAATGGCATTGCTACTTGTGATAGTTTGCCATGAGATCAAGAATCAGAACACTGTTTGGCTAAGCCATCAATACCTGTCTTGGTTTGCCACCATCCAGAATCAGAACACTGTGAAAGTGTGTGGACTTCCCACTGTTTACTGAAACAACTTTCTTGTTAACCATGGCAAAATGTCCAGCTCTGAAAATACTCTTCTGAGAACCCCCATGAACTCACCGCAACTCCAGCATAATGCACACTTAGAAGGATTTCTGTGGGTCTTTGAAAATTTGTGGTTTATTATAAATTGCCAAAAACTTGCCTGCAGTACTGTTTATCAGCACTAAATTATTTCAAGCGCTCTTCCTGTTAAAGCTTTTAATGTTCAGTGTGACTCCTTATGCTAATGTTATATTTATCACTGGTATTTCTGCTCCCACAAAACAAAGCACATTCATAAAACCTGGATTTTGCACAAAGGTTGCTTTTTCTTAACCATTGCATTTAAATCGATTCATTCTAAGTATTTCCTCTGTATTCCTATAAATCTGATACGGAGACTGTTTGAATGGATCAGTCACTGAAATAAATCAGATAATGCGTTACACATTAAGGCAAAGTAAATTTAACCTCCCGCTAGTAAAAATGGATTTGGATGTGTGTGGTTTTTGCATAACATGCAATCTGTTGTGTTTGATCTCCTCTTTGGGGGTAGGGGTAGCAGAGGTAGTCTACACACAAATACGCCAACTGAATATATGTTTATGCAGGCAAACAAATGATTCTTTTTTCTTCCAGCAGGCTTCTAACCCCCCCTCTGATTCCAAGCAAGGCCACAATCTCTGGGTGGAGTTCACCTACATGACTAGGCACAACATTTCTACATATAATTCTGGAAGAGGGATTTACTGTATAATTTTATTTGGAAAAAAAAAACATAGTTGATGTCTATTCTTACTAAGGTCCATCATGTATGGAGATTGTGTTTTCAAATAAATGATTGTGGATACTTTCAAAAACTAAATGCAGAGTTCTTCCACATTTTAAGTTATACCCTTCATAGAAGCTATATTATCATGGATGGAAGTTTTAATAAATAGAGAATTGTAGAATCTTGTCTAGATTAACATGCATAGATGGTTCGACCAGTTGGAATGACTGAAGAGGTTTGTTCAGTTCAATAGTTGAACTAGTCAAAGCAAAATTCCAGGAGAAGGAATTGTTGACAGTGAAGTGAGTTAAAGTAGTTGAATTGTTTATGTATGAGAACATGAACTATTCATGAAGCAAAAGTCAAAATTACCTTGAAATTAGATCTCAACATCTTGATTGTATAGATTTTGGCATTTTTAATTACATACTCCATAAAATTCTTCCATAAATTATCATTTGTTAATCTCATGGGAAGGTATTATCAGCTGTCTTTGCCATTTATTGTTGCAGCCCATTAGGTCAAGAGAAAGAAATCCAGCACTGAATTTCTAAATTATTGGTGCCATTCTGAGAATGTTCTTAGGAAAGCTGATGACCTCATTTAAAAAGATAAACACTGTTATTATGTAACTTGTTAAGGACTGGAGAGGAATACCATATAACATAGAGTTACTACTAATACTTGTGCTAGTCATAAATATAATAACCTACAAGGTCATGCAAATAAAATTCGTATTAATCATATGAGTGAAGAAAATACATTTAAAATTCAATTCAATCTGTAAATGCATACTGAATATTTATTTTTATCAAAAAACATTTTGAAAAATTTAACAACAATAAAACTAAGATCCTGTCTCTCTTTCTAAGGTCATCGAAATCTAATGGTAAAGTCCTAGGAAGGTAACTTTCCCAGTTTAGGTCCAGTAGACCAAACAAAAGGTTTGCTTTTGGGAGATTTGAATGTGAACAAAAGGCATTTCTATTTTTCAATAGCCCTAAAAACTTACCTATTTCTTTCTTTCTTTTTTTTAAAGATTTTATTCATTTATTTTATTTGAGAGAGAGAGAGGGAGAAAGAGCAAGAGGAGGAACAGAGGGAGAGGGAGAAGGAGAATCTCAAGAAGACTCCATACTGAGCGTAGACCTCAATGCAGGACTTGATTACATACCCTAAGATCATGACCTGAGTCAAAATCAAGAGTTGAGTGCTCAATTGACTGAACCACCCAGACACCCCAAGAAGACTCCATACTGAACGTAGACCTCAATGCAGGACTTGATTACATACCCTAAGATCATGACCTGAGTCAAAATCAAGAGTTGAGTGCTCAATTGACTGAACCACCCAGACACCTATTTCTAACAACAGAATTCTAATATAATTTATTTAACTTAAAAATTTTGTTTTTTGTGTTAAGACCCACAATAGTCATTTTGTTTTGTTTGTTTTTTGTGTTTTTTTGCCTAATGTGATCTACTTTATTTTCCAGGTATAGGAATTTACCTGTGGTTTATAGGATATGAACATTGTTTCACATCTGTTTGATGTGAACATCAAAGATGTTTGAACATCTTTCACAGCTTGTTTGATAATGTTAAAGAGAAAAAGTGGCAAAGAAGTGGTTCACTTTCAGTGTCAAGAAAGTGGAATTTAATATTTTATTTATATTAGTTATTTTAATTATATTCTAATAGTTTACTCTTCTTTAAAAATATTTTATTTATTTACTTTGGAAAGAGAACATGGGGAGGGGTAGAAAGAGGGGGAGAGAATTTCAACCAGACTCTGTGCTGAGTATAAAGGCCCATGCAGTTTCGGATCCCACGACCTTGAGATCATGACTTGAGCCAAAATCCAGAGTCAGACACTTAACTGACTGAGCCACCCAGACATCCCTGTATTTTATTCTTAAGTAATATTTTCTTATTTTCTTACTTTTGATTATGGTAAAATTTGAGCAGTTCTATTCTCTATGAATAATTTTCTGTCTGGTAGAATGCCTTATTCAATGGTGTTAAATTTCTGGAAACAATACAGTAATCCTCATAAACAATCATATTTTCTGTAAGTATGTTATAGTGCTATCAAATATTTTGTCCACAGTTTTTAAAAGTAGGTTGCCTTTGACTTGATGTAAGAGATATTTGGTGTAAGAGATGTTACATGGTACAGAATGAAGTGTACATCTGCAATGAATGGGTACTTTATACAGAATGTGGGGTTTTATCTGTGAAATAGAGATCTCAGGTGCAATAAATCATTTGCAAACTATGACTTCAGTGTGTTAGTATAAGGTCATTTCATTCTTACTTTTTTTGGTTTTTGTTTTGTATTGTTTTGGTTTATGTGTGTGTGCACATTTGGCTTATCTAGGTAACTAGTTGCACTTTTTAAGAAAAAACACTAACATATCCAAGACAACTTGCTTTTACATTCCTCCAATATTATGTCTCTTTGGGTAGAAACTGCTTTCTCCCTTGCTCTTGTTCTTATCAAGCTATCTGTTTTAAGTGCATAGTCAGATAAATCATCAGCTATAAAAAACCTACAAAACACAGACTATAATCATAATGTGGCCAGAGTCCAGAAAACTGGCAAACTAAATGATGTCCAATACAGTCATCTATGAATTTGAACCCATTACTTTAATCAGATTAGTTTGGTATCACTGTATTTGTTTTCTCCCAAGATATGAGCTAAACTCCTGAAAATGGTCTACAATTTCTGAGTTCATGGACAAAAAATAGGTTCAGTAATACATGGTCAGTATCTTAAAAATAATTAAAGTTGGGCTTTCTCTAACCACTGTCTCAACCTCCAAAAGACTATATTTCATACTGAAGACTTACTGATAACAGTTTCAAAAGACATACATTTATTTTTCACTAACTATTGCAAAATACTGAAAATGTGGCAGGGAATGAGAGAAAATACAATGCCCTCTATCATGCAGCTTTGAGTTTAAAGGAAGACAGTATGAAACCAATTTATGAGAAAGAAAAGGCAAGAGGAGAGTAGCTGGTCAACACTTGTAGTGTTGTGAATGCCTTCAAAATTGTTTTCATGGCTCAATATAAACCAGGCAAAATACAAAGACATTTAACATTAACAATCAGCTCAATCTCACTACATTTAGCCTGGTGCACAACCTACGTGTGTGTAGGCAGGGAAGAATAGAGTAACGTGGGAAAATACAAATTAGTGGAAATGTTTTGTTTTGTTTTGCACAAAATATTATTAAAGTTGCCACTATTTGTGCAATATGAATGCTTAAAGATACATATTTTTATACAACCAACATACAGAACTGCAAGCCAACTACTTAATCTCTTCTCATCTAATATATCTATCCAAACTCCTGGATTTAAGGAAAAAAGAACAAAAGAAAAAAAGAAAGAAATGGGGGCAACTGGGCACCTCAGTCAGTTAAGTGTCTGCCTTCCACTCAGGTAATGATTTCAGGGTCTTGGGATTGAGGCCCATTTTGGGCTCCCTGCTCAGCGGGGATTCTGCTTCTACTTTTGCCTCTACCAGCCCACACCCTCTGCTAATGCGCTCTCTCTTCTCTCTCTTTTTCAAATAAAATAAATTTGAAACAATCTTTAAAAAAATATATTAAATAAATTTAAAAAAAGAACTATAAACTTAGAGAGACCTTAAGACAGTCTGAAAGAAAGAATAGTCCTGAATAATTTTCAATAGTGATTTGACCACACTCCATGTTTGCCTTATACTCTGTCTTTAAAACCTAACTTTGGGTTACATGAGACTCCACTGCATTTCTTTATGGTGTCTGACTTGAAGAATACTGCTAATTTTTTAGAAAATTTATTTTAATGAACTACTTATAGTTACATTAACCTTAAAAAACAGAGAGAGATAAAGCACTATTTCTTGGCTATAAAAAGGGAAAATATTAAGTATTCTCAGTATTACACAGAAAGCCATTATTAAAGATATGACCCAGATCTACTTATTGAATTTTTAATCTTTTTTTTTTTTTGGAAGCACACTGCTTCTAGCAATAGGACTGATCATTCAAAAACAAAACAAACAAACAAACAAACAAAAACCTTAATAGAATGTATACATCAAAATGAATTATATTTGTTTTAAGAAATCTTGCTTATCTGTGTATCCAAGTTTGCTGCTAATATGAAAAACCTTTCAGAACATATTTTTGGGATGGTGTCCAGAATCTGCAACATGCTCTTTGGAGGAGCCTTGACAATGGCAAGTGAAAGCAGCTGCCTGCATTGGTGAGACAGGCAGAGCTCGGATTTGGTGAATTCAAGATGAACTCTGGCAGTTACCACACGGGCAAGAGTATTGAGGGCTCATTGTGTGTCTGTCTCTCTCCATGGACTCTGGCTCATGAAGTGAAGGTACCATATTTTATTAATTTCAGTGTTCCTGGCACCGTTCTTGGTACATAGCGGGCATACCATGAGTGATTTTCAACTCAATGTTTTTAATTAAAATCATGGTTAATGGTCCTAATGATTTGAAGTGACCCAAAATGGTTCTCTGGCCATTTGCAAAGAAGCATGATTTTTTTTTTCCTCATGCATGCATGCCATTTCCATATGTAATATATATGCATAATGTACTATAAATTTTGACAGAATGCTATCCTCTGACCCCATCCTCTCCTTGCCGTGTAATAGTCTTACAGGGATTATTCATGATTGATAGTCGGATTCATTTTCCAACTAGATACCTGGATCCAAATGAATGCTTTAATATTTCAACCCCTTAAAAATGTAATGAAAAACCTGTCACGGGTAATAAGTTGCAATGAAGTGTCTGAGCACCTTAAGTGACAGGCTCTCTGGGATTTCAGACTCTAGTTGTCCTGGAGTTGAGTTATATAGCTAACTAAGCTAGGAGTGGTGTGTATTAAGAAAAATATAATAATTTTAATAAAGATCACAATCAGCCTCACCAACTAAAATCATCATTGTGTTTTCAGTTAAAATTTGAAAATAATTATTTTTTCAAGACTATTGCGCCAGAAACCATGAGTCCTTCAGTGGACTTCCCATTTTCTTTTGTCAGTTTCTTTGCTTTATTTGGTCATGAGTCAGCTTTTCATCTACTTTTTTACCTATCACCCCAAATAAATATAATACTTTGGAAAAATCTGGATTCTTAGCAGAAAATAACGCAACAGGCTTTATTATCAATTTACTATTATTATTTGTTGATTTAAAGCATGGAAAATTAACAATCCTAAAAGTTGTTTGCCTTTCTTTAACATGTTCAAGATTTGCAGTTAAAGAATCAAAATGCTTTCCTAGATGAACCCCAGAATCAAGAGTTCTATTACACTGATATATGTGATTTTCCACTTCAAGAAAGTTCCTTTCTCCAGTCTGTGTTTTTTATGTGGCTGTTTGTTACTGAGACAAACAGAATGGCTAAATCAATACAAAGGGCCCTCCAGGCCCAGTGAGACCACAAGAAAGTGTAGCATCATTAAACTAAATTACAGACAAGCACTTCAGGAGACGAAAAAGTATTTCATTGCCATACGTCCTCTTTTTTTTATGGTGAGGACTGAAAATGTTTACAGGAAATGCATGGTACCATGACCAGGGCTTCTGTGGAGGGGTCCCCTAATAAGTATACCTTAGTTATTGTGGTTGTTTTAACTAGATAGGAAAATACAATCAAGGTAGGGGCAGAACTCATAGTGTTCTTCTAAGCTCCTGTCTCTGTCTGGTATCAGGAAAAAATGTGATATAATAGAACTCAAGAGACTTAATAATCAGTGAGATGAGAAAAGTAGTGAAGACTACCTAGAAAGTATGAGTATAACCCTATTACTCAATAGACATGGAGCCTAGGGTGAGCGAGGATAGACACAGGAAGGAGGAACACTGAAACAATTCTAGAACACAGTTGTAGCTGGGTTTTCCCTTCCTGTTCTCTAGAAAGATGCTCCCAGATGCCCATCAACTCCTCTCCAGTTGGTTAAAGCAGAGATAGAGGGATGAAAGTCAATATTCTAGAAACTGAATAATGGCACCCCCCACAAAAAAAAAAAAAAGAATCCAGGAAATAAACTTAAAAATAAAAAGTTTTGGGGGAAACATCTCAGTATAAAGAAGAAGAAATTGCCTAGGTTATTTTAAACTCAGTACTCAGGGTGTAAATGACCCATGCACCTGAGCAATGCCTCTTTCAGGACATGCCCTCTGTGAGTGGCAGTTTAGAGCAGTGGTCACTAAACAATGGGTTGCAACTGTCCCTTGAAAGCAAACTGAATAAATGAATCTTGTATGAGATATTCAAGTTTAATAGTAGAAAATAATTTATTCACATTATAAAATAATGATTAAGTTTGAGGTCCTCCACTCAGTTTCCTTTTCTTTATAGGAGTAATTTTAAACCTAAATATAAGAGATGTTCATACAAAATGTTTCATGCAAATTATTTTCATGACACATACAAAGGTTTGGATTTTAACATGAAACTTCTCTGCGAAGTTTAAAATCTTTATAGTCCTTATCAAAAACAGTATTCAGCAAAAGTTAGGCTTGTTGCCTCCACTGGCTACTAGACTCATGAATTTGGAGGAATCATTTTATATATATCCTTATCAATGCCAATTGTTATTTTGACCGATTAAATGGGAATTGACTAGACAATTTTTGTCTCACTAAATCAAAAGCATTTTTTGTTGGTTATAAATAACATTGAGCTACTCTTCTGCAAAGCGTAAGAGTGGTTTACGACTTTTCCAGGAAAAAATATTATATTCAACGGGTTTCCTGAAAGTTTGTCTTCCACATCGCAATTCTATTATATGTGAAAAAACATAAAATTTAAAGAAACTAAAACAGAGATGAGTTATTTTTATTTGTGCTCTGATAGCTGTGGAAGAGATGTCTTATGTGCATTTCTCCCTTTTTCAGGTCCCTGGAAGGATCTGTGTTTGTTGTCTTTGCACTAAGCTTCACTGTGCAACTGGTTCTAGCCCAGGTGTGGTGAGCAGAAGTAACCTGGATCACCTCTGGACTAAAGTATTTAATTACTGGCATGAATTCCCCAGCACACTATCCCTCTCCTATGACAATCATGGAGGAAGACTCACACTCCAAAAGTAGAACCATGGTTTGAATGATCATGGAACTGTATATTTCTAGTTAGAGGATAGTTACTTAAGAGAGTTACCCAGATGCATAGGAGTACAAACTGTAGCAAATATAGCTTTAACACAGCACTTTTTGCTTCATGCTCTTTCCATGGAGATTCAAACATAAAAGTATTTGTGTTGTGACATGCTTTTAAATTTAATTCACCAAGATGATTAGAAGCTGAGACGAAACTAAATAACAAAGGTGAACAGTGTGACCAAGCTAGATCTCATCTCGATGCCATAATTTAGACTATAAAAAGATGGTGCCAGGGAGCTAATACATCAAATATTGTCTTGGCAGCTATCTTTCTCTTAGAAAATAATCTGTTACCCATATAAACAGAACTTTTGTGAGCATTACACTTTACTATGTCAATATTCTATAGCAGCCAACATCTCTGATTTACAGGGTACTACAGTTGGCAGAGGGATATGAAGAGAAACCTGGAGGGTAATGTTTGGGTGTCTTATTTCTGGAGGGCAGGAAGTGACAAATACAGCCAAGGGAAACCCACCTCATGCCAGCAATTCTTGGGCACTTTAGTGGAATGCGTTTTATTAAAGTTAATGTTACTTTTTAGTGCATTTAAAATAGCAAATTTTGGGAAAAATAATTTTTCTGTCCAGAGAATGATAAGCTTTTCAGACAAAAGTTTGTGTGGTTGTTTTTTGTTTTTTGTTTCTTTTTGTTTGTTTGTTTGTTTTTCTGGATTTGAGAGCATCTACACTTGAGAACTATAGGGAGCTTTGGAAGTTACAAAAGCCATAAGAGATATAAATTTTAAATACTAAACTTGCTTGTTAATTTAGATTATTTTGCCCGAAACATATTTGGTTGATTCTCATAATATCTTGTGAAAACTTGCTTGTTGAAAAGTTTTGAGATGATGACATTAATTGAGAATCTCTGTGTAGCATCACATGATGAGTGCAGAGATCTACTCATTTGTGACCACCCAAGACAAGCCTTGTACATAAGTTTTGTTGCTCATTAAACCTGACACCTACTGATTTGGACTGGTCTTCCTCTTTCTTCAGTCCCTCCCAGCCCTTTGTATACAGAGGTCAGTTACTCGATTATACCAGGGAAGCTCCCAGGGAGGCTGCAAATCATCAAAGAGGAACAAAGATTTTCAGTCATTTGTTGTGGTAGGCAGAATAACGCTCCTCTAAAAGGGATCCACATCCTAAACCTTAAAACTGAATACATTATGCTACATGGCAAAGGGGAATGAAAGTTGTCCATGGATTTGAGGTTGTTAATCATATGACTTTACAAAGGGCAAGATCATCCTGGATTTTCCAAATGGTCCTAAAATATTCACAAAAGTCCTTAAATATGGAGGAGGGGTCCAGGAGACAGTCACTGTCAGAATGCTACAATATGAGACTGGACTGTAATGACTTTGAAGATAGAATATGGGAACCATAAGACAAGGAATATGAATGGAGTTTAGAATCTGAAAAAGGCAAGGAGATGGATTTACTGTTTGAGGCTCCAGAAAGTCCTGCAGTCCTATTGACACCAAGATTTAGTAGGGTAATACCCAAGTCACTTCTCACTTACATATTCTAAGATAATAAATTTGTGTTTTAAACTACTATGTTTGTGGTCATTTGCTACAGCCACAATAGAAAACTAATTAATATGTCTGTAGTGATGTATTAGAATTAAATACTCTGAAAACCACTGTTTTTTTAATCTTTGAGAAAGCATTTACGAGAAACGCTATAATCAACTGTTTTTAATTTCAACCAACTACCAAAAACAAGGAAACAAAGTCTATAAACAAATCTAGATAAAAGCACATGGGAGTTTTATTGAAAATGATTCTCATTCTCTAGAATGTGAGTGTTTGGGGAAAAAAGATTTAATTCCTAAAAGAAAAACAGCCTCAATGTCCTCTGTTCCTGGGCTTCCTCAGATGCAGTATTCCAGGGAAACAGAAATGAACTGGATTCTCTTGTGAAGTCCTTCTATGCCTACAAGTCTATGATTCAATAATAAATCACAAGAAGCCAGGATCTTGAAAGGTCAAGCTAAAGTTTGACACTGAGTTGGACTGGGTCACAAGCTAAGAATGTTATTTAATACTGAAGCAGATTGTAAGCTTGCCAATCCAATCAGACTCTACTCTGATGTTATACTTCTTGCCTTGTAGGCTCTGTTTTATGGCAGTTTATGTTTATTTTCACATATATTTTCCTGGCTTCCTACTTAATAAATTCTTGAGATTGTTTCTTCTGCATCATGCTTAAGTAAGGTTTTACTTCTAGCCAATCTGTAAGCTTCCACCTTCACTTGGCTCCAATTTCAGCCCCATTATTGTATAAAATTTCATGTTTACAACATTCTAACTCTGTGTTAAGAATAACAGCGTCGGTCACCAAGGCTTATGGGGCCTTCAACATTTCCAAGTATGATAAGCAGTCATGAAAAGGATGTGACCATTTAAAAATTTATTTCGTGGAGTTGTTAACAATTGTGTAAATGATGTTGGGGACTTTTTATTCAGCACAAAGGTGACTGCAGTGATTCTAAATACTTAGGATGGACAATGAAGACAGACCCTTTCCAAATCACTTAAAAGACTGGTGGGGAAAAAAAAATTAATTGTGGCAAAATATCCACTACTTCAGTCTCAAAATCTTATCAGAAAAGAGAATCGGGATGCCTCAGTGGCTCAGTTGGTTGAGCCTCTGCCTTCAGCTCAGGTCATGATCCCAGGGTCCTGGGATGAAGTCCTGCATTGGGGGGAGGGGAGGGTCCCTGCTCAGCAGGGAGTCTGCTTCTCCCTCTATCCCTCCCCTCTGCTCCTGATCCCTTTATCTAATAAATAAATAAAATCTTTAAAAATCAGGGGCGCCTGGGTGGCTCAGTGGGTTAAGCCGCTGCCTTCGGCTCAGGTCATGATCTCAGGATCGAGTCCCGCATCGTGCTCTCTGCTCAGCACGGAGCCTGCTCCCTTCTCTCTCTCTGCCTGCCTCTCAGTGTACTTGTAATTTCTCTCTGTCAAATAAATAAATAAAATCTTTAAAAAAAAATCTTTAAAAATCAAATCAAATCTTAACCCAGGTGAAAAGAGGCAGCTTTGAAGGGAGAACTGGGTTGAGAATCAAAACATCTAAAACATCATTACTACTTTATCACTAAGGAGTGTTACCTTATGTAAGGTTAATTACCTCCTGGTCCTCAGTTTCCACAAATATATAATAAAATATGGGACTAAATTCATCCAGTTATAAAAGAGAAATAATTTGAAAGTCTTCTATAGCCTTTTGTGTAGGAAACTGGGATACATACATAAACAGAGTAAATGCACAGAATTTATAATCTGATTTCCCTTCCTGCATTAATTGCATTAATCTACCAGGTATAAATTATTACAATAGAAAGTTAAAGCAGTTTAATATTGGCAATTATAGGTCCTATTCCTACAAGTATAGGGTTTTGAGGATTTCAGAGTTGAAGTTCTCATGATAAAAAGTCAGAACTTATTTCTGAAACAATATACATCTAATTAAAATTTCTAAGAAGCAATTTTAATATGAAAATACTCTTTGGTAGATCAACACATGAAACTAATAAAACATTGTGTGTGAACTATGCTCAAATTTTAAAAATTTAAAAATAAATAAAAAATAAATCATAAGACATCCAGAATTGAAAAAATAATTATGTAAAATGTATTTATTAAATTAATACCAGACTCCTACTTGCGGAGGACTCTAGACATTTGCATGGAACCTCTAGTTTATGGGACAAGGTTTAAAGCAAAAGGAAACTCATTTTAAAAAGTGTTTATGGACCTGAAATCTTTTGTTGTTCTTTTCTTTTTTTTTTCTAAGTGCTGGTATAGAGCAAGACATAATTACACCTAGATGACAGCTAAGTAGAGAGAATAGTTTTACAAGTTCCACAAATGTTCAGAGTGCAAGTATTTGTTTAAGAAGTGCAAATGCGACTTTGTCAGAACAACTTTCATTTTATTCTCATTCTCTTTCTCTCTTTCTTCTCCCTGCACCCCACCACTTCTCTTCTTTTAGTTGTTTCATTACTTTTTTGTCTATAGGTATTATTATCTTCCATCCCACAATCTCCCTTCAAATCCTCTTTTCTTTTGTATGCCTCCTTCTCTCACTCATTCTCTCTCCCATCAAACTACACTCCCATTTTCCTTTTAGTTATTAATCATATTTCTGGTCTAATACCCTACAAACACTCAACTACAGAAAAGACTGTCCTATTCCATTACTCCTTGGTAAAGTTTGGAAGAATATTGATGAGATGTTCATGGGTCCTCCCACTCTCTTCTCGATGGTTCAATTGCCAGTCTCTTTCCTTTCCCCTTCAATTGTCACTATTGATTTTCTTGCTTCAGAGTCATCATCAGACCTTGATCACTCACTCTTGAATGGAATAATCCATCAGTCCCATGTCACATCCCCAAAGAGTCTTGTCCCAACTCCTCAGAATCTACTGGGTCTTACTTGTTAACCTCTCTAAAGTGGCCTGAGGGTAGTTTTGACTATTTTTTCAACAACTGATAAACACAGACCCTGGTTGAGAAATAAACCTTTACTCATTGCTTCCTTCTTTTAGTAAAAACTGATATATTCCTCTTCAGCTTTGGAAATTATCTCTAATAAATTTTTCAGTTTGTTTTCTGTTGTCCTGTTTTAGTCAAGACTTTTTTCCATTAAAAGTGAAAAATCCAAATCTCAGACAAGTCAAACCTTAAGAAAGGAAACGTGTTGCCTCAAATAACCAACAGCTGAAGGAAATATCATCTTCAGATTCAAGGTTAACTAAAGCATCAGTGATACAATCATGTTGCCTACTCTCTCTTTTTTTCCATAATTTCTCAGTTCTGCATCCTTTACATGTTAGCCCAATTATCTGATCCCCAACTACATAGAATGGACTTCTGCACAGTAATAATTCCAAGGCATTATTTTATAAACTTTAACTCCAGAAGTTGATCTTTTCCAGCTCCAAAAGAAGTTGGAGGACAGAAAGCCTCCCTTGGGCATATGCCAATCTCTTAAAAAATCCAGGAAGCATTGGTACTCTGTGTGACACAGTTCAAATAATATAAATATCTGTTCAGTGGAAGAAGTGAGGGGGTTGGAAGATTATGCTATAGTGCCTTGATTAAAATCACAACTAAAACTATATGAAAGTGGAGGAAGCACTCCCAAAGGAAGATAGGAAATGATTTTAAACAGACAAAATGTATTTAGTGCAGTCCAATCTGCATGGACTCCTCCAAAATAATATAGCTCTGGGGAATAACCTCATAAACTCTGGAACAAGTAAGCTATGTAGGTATCAGAAGATTACAGAAAACCAGTTAAATTTCAACAAATAGCAAAGGTAAGTATAGATTGCATAATTCACTTAATCTATCTGGGATGTGTGAGTTACTTGACAAGAAAGATTGATTTGTGCATTGCTATATTTCAGCACCACGACAGAATCTGAACATTGTTGGTGTACAATAAATATTTACTAAATAAGTTCCTGAAGGGAGAAAGAATGAATAAATGGTCCCATCAGCCAGATACAAATGTAGATTCATGACCCAGGTTTATCTGTTCAGACTATTGTATCTCCTGGCTGGAGTGAATTCTTCAGGAATGACCATGAGACCTATACCAAATGAGTGATAGTTTTCAGAGTAAATCTGTGACACTACAGAAAAAAATAATACAATCAAAACAATGAGATCCATGAAGAGTTCAACTTGAGCAATAAACCAACATAAATACAATGAGCAGCATGATGACTCTAGTAACCTTTCCTCTTTTTTCCTTATCATGGCTGGAGCTGGTTTTCTTTTTTCCTAAAATTGAAAGAATTCTGAAATCCCTGATATTTCTTTCCAACAGAGATCTAGTGCCTATACTTCAATCAGAAATTGATAAGTATGCTAATTTTTGAAACTATAATTTGTTATTAATTTTATAAATTTTGCCAATTTAGAAAATGATACTATATTACTGTTTTTAGTGTATGTGAATTCTAGTTATTTTCCATAGCTTACTTTTTTTAAGATTTATTTACTTAATTTAAAGGAAGAGAGAGAGAGCAGGGGGGACAGACAGAGGGAGAGGGAAACAGAATCTCAAGCAGTCTCCACATTGAGTGTGGAGCCTAAAGTGGGGCTTGATCTCACAACCCTGAGATCATGACCTGAGCTGAAATCAAGAATCAGAGGCTTAACTGACTGAGCCACCCAGGCAACCCCTTGTGTGAGTTAATTTATGTCATTTAGTGATGGATCAACTAAGTCATTAGTAATGTGTTGAAAATTTGAGGTGATGTCACAATGTGACCAAATAAGATGTTCTTGCTTGTATCCCCCTTGCAACGACAGCAATTTGGCATCCATCCATAGATAAAAGTGACTTTGTGGGATTTGTGGGCACCAGCACTGCATGCCTACAGACTTGGGAGGAGCCTCTCCTACTCACACATCAGGTAATACGCATACAGATCTCAATCTTGACTACTGCTGCAGTGGCCTATGAACCAGGTCCATCACCTCCTGGCCACAATATGAGAGCCCTTGGAAAACACTATCTTAGATAATCAGCAACATATGAGAAAACCATTGTGGTAATCCAGATTTCCAGTAGAGAGGTTCTGACACAATGTTAGAGGGATAAAAAATGAATTTGGATGCACTGAAGAGGGAAGAGGAATAGTTTGGCTTTATTCATATCACCCCTCCCATGAGCTCAGGGTCATGAGAACTTCTCAGCCCATGATTTCTCCCAAGGGGGAAAGTGAGAGTGTGTGAGTGAGTGCCTGGTTTCCCCTGCTGTTTGGGATATTGTCAAAGAGGTCCATTTTTATCTCACCCTCTTCAGACTACTGAGTCATGAGCTGTGTGTATGACGAGCAGAAGAGAGAGGCTAAATGAGTGGCAGATAAGACTCGTGGAGGGTGAAAGAGACAAGGATCCTACTATGTTGCAGACACATTCAAGAGGCCTGTCCTTGAAATAAGTAAGTCAGACAGAAAGAAAAAATACCAAATAATTTCATTTATGTGTGAAATCTAATAAACAAAACAAATAAACAAAAAGCAGAAACAGATCCATAAAAACAGATAACAATCTGTTGATTGTCAGAGGGGAACAGAATGGAGGGCTAGGCAAAATGGGTGAAGGGCAGTGGCAGATATAGTTCTCTAGTTATTAAGTAAATAAGTCATGGAGATAAAAATATAGTCAATGATCTTATAAGAAGACAGATGGTAGCTACACTTGTGGTGAGCATAGCATAACAAATAGACTTATTCAACTACTATATTGTAGACCTGAAATTAATATAACATTGTATGTCACCTACACTTTAATAATTTAAAAAAGCCCACTCACGAACCACTGGGAATGCACTGCATACAGATTCACCAACTGGCCCACAGGCACTCCCAGTGCTTTGCACAACTGACCTATACACCCTGTCCATCTTGTGACTGATTCTCTTTGTGCCTTCCCAATGGTAGTTAGGGTGAGTGCTGATAGACAACTAGTAAGAACACAAAGAGAGCTAGAGCTAGAATCTGTGGGTCAGTGAAAGACCACACTTGAACATTACCCCACTGTTTTTTTTTTGTTGTTTTGTGTGTGTGTGTGTGTGTGTGTGTGTTTAAAGATATATTTATTCATTTGAGAGAAAGAGTGAGAGTGAGAGTGGAGGAATGGGCAAAGGGAGAGGAAGAGAGAATCTCAAGCTGATCCCCCGCTGAGCACAATGCCCAATTACAGGGCTTGATGTTAAGGCCCTGAGGTCATGACCTGAGCCCAAATCAAGAATTGGATGCTTAGCTGACTGAGTCACCCAGGGGCCCCTACTGCACCTTTGTAAAAACATAAAGTAGGCTGTCAGCACCCTCACTGATATTGTTGCAGGACTGAGAAAAGGCATACAAGCTTAGGACTTTGACCACAAGAGGGAGCAAGCAGCATGGAGCAGGAATAATCATAGGCAGCCTGAGAAAGTCTCAGAACCCTTGACAGGGCTGATAGAAGGCATATCTCTCCCAAAGCCAGTGAAGACTAGAAGAGGTGACTGCTACTTGAGTTGTGAAGACAGCAATACAAGACTTGAAGAAACATGAAAAAATCTAGAAAAAAACACTACCACTATGGGATCACAATAATTATCCAGTAATCAACCCCAAAGACATGGAGATCTGTGACTTATCCAGTAAAAATTCAAAATAGTTATTTTAAGGAATTTCTATGAACTACAAGAAAATGCAGAAAGAAAATTCATTGAAACCAGAAAAACAATACACACACACACACACACACACACAAATGAGTTTAAAAGGAGGTAAAAATCATAAGAGAATCAAATGCTAATTATGGAGCTGAAGCAGAAAATAAATGAAGTGAAAATTCAATAGGCAGCATCAGTAATAGAATGGATCAAGCAGAAGAAAGAATCTGTGAATCAGAAGACAGGACCTTTTAAATTACCCACTCAGGGGAAAAAAAAAAAAAGAAAGAAAGAAAAAGAAAAAGAGCAAAGGCACACTACATGAGCTATGGAATATCATCAAAAGAAACTAACCTGCAAATTATTGAGGTCCCAGAAGAAGAGAAGGAAAGAAGGCAGAATTCTCCTTTAAAAAACATATGACCAGGACAACCAGGTGACTCAACTGGGTAAGCATCTGTCCTCCGCCCAGGTCATGATTCTGGGGTCCTAGTGATGAGGGAGCAGGAGGCTGGCTGAGGACAAAGCAAAAGCTGGCACCTTACACCCCCTCTCCACCTGCTCCCCTCGGGAATATGTGTGACATTCCTCAGCCCCTGGCTGCCCTAAAGGAAAAGCAAATCATTAACTTGCAGAGACCACAATCCTGCAACACAGGAGTCTCCCTTGGTTTACAAATGTCCTAGAGCTCTACAAACAAAGAAGTTACCTTATCAATAGCACAATTTCCAGAGGCAAACAACTCAGTTCCTCAAGCCCTAACATCACCCTCCCTCCATAAAACTGAAGGAGGCTGAGGGAGAAGGAAATGTAAATAAAGTTAAAACTCTTCTGAACATAATTTCACTAACAAAGACACTCAATAGCTGGATTGTGACATTTCACCAGGAATCTCCTAACTATCTTGATGTTAATGGCTTGCCAAAAGACAAAATAGATCAAGCTGCAAGACCTCTGGTATCCAGGCAACTTGTAGGCCCTCTTTAGCATATGAAAGCTCCATTGAAACCTTCCTTTTCCCTCACCTTCCCCCAACCACAGGGTACATAAACTGCCATCCCTCACAACCCCAGGCAGCAGCTCTTTCTGCCCACGGGTCCTGTCCCCATGCTTTAATAAACCACCATTTGGCACCAAAGATGTCTCAAGAATTCTTTCTTGGTCATCAGCTTCAGACCTCAGCCCACTGAACCTCACCTAGGTTCTAGAACTTCATCACTAGGAACAAACCCCATATCAAACATCCTTCTCAGTGGAGAACCTGCTTCTCCCTCACCCTCTGCCCCTCTCCCCTGCTCATGCTCTCTCACTCACTCTCTCTCTTTATCTCAAATAAATAAATAATATCTTAAAAAGAAATGACGAGTAAGTTCCTAAATCTGGGGAGGAATTTAAATTCAAATTCATGAAACTTACAAGTCACCAAGCAAACTCAGTTTAAAGAGATCCTCTCTAAGATACATTATAATAAAATTGTCGCAGATCAAGACAAAGAGGGAATCTTAAAAGCAACAAAAGAAAATAAGTTCATAACTTACAAGGGAACCCCAATAAAAGTTCAAACAGATTCTTCAGCAGAAACCTGACAGCCCAGGTGAGAGTGAGGTGATCTATTCCAAGTACTGAAAGGAAAATAAAAACATGCCAAACAAGAATACTCTATCCAGAGATGTCTTTTAGAAATGAACGAGAGAGAAGGACTTCCCTAGACAAAGAAAACCTGAGGGAATTCATCATTCCTGGTTCGGTGAAATGAGTCCTTCAAGCTGGAAGGAAAAGAACACTAATTCGTAATATTAAAAAATACAGCATATTAGTGAACACAAGCATAAAGTCAAATTCAGAATACTATAATATTGTACTATAGTGGGATATGAAACATTTAACTCTAGTATAAAGATTAAAAATCAAACTATTAAAATAACTGTAAAAATAAAAATTTGTTAACAAATACCCAAAATTAAAATAGGCATACTGTGACATCAAAAACTTTAAAGGAGGGGAAATGAAAGAGTAGTTTTTGTACATAATAAAAATTAGTTTATTAGCATAAAATAGATTGTAATATCTATAAGATGTTTGATGTAAGCCTCATAGTAACTACAAAGCAAAAACTTATAGTAGGTACACAAAAAGACAGAAGGTAATCAAAGCATTGCCATATGGAAAATCATTACTTTACAAAAGAATGCAACAAGAGAGGAAGAAAGGAAGAAGGGAACTACAAAACAACCAGAAAGGGATTAATAAGATGGCATTGGTAAGTCCTTATCTATCAATAATTACTCTGAACATAAATGAATTGAATTCTCCCATCAAAAGGCATAGAATGACTAGATGGATAAAGAAAAACAAGACCCAACTATAAGCTGCTACAGTGATTCATTTCAGCTCTAAGGACATACATAGGCTTAATGTGAAGGGATGTGGGGAAAGAAAGTACAAACCAAAAGAGAGCAGGAATAGCTGTACTTCTTTCAAACAAAATACTTTTACTTTTTGGGTTACACTTTAACCCAAAAGTGACCTTGCCAGAGGTCACTATCTGATGATAAAGGGACCAACTCATGAGCAACAGAAACAGTAGTAAATATATATACACCCAACTTTGGTACACCTAAATGTATTAAGCAAACACAGATTTAAAATGAGAAATAGATAGCAATACAATAATAGTAGGGGATTTCAATACCCCATTTACAATAAAAGATATATCCAAACAGAAAATCAAGAAGAAAGCATTAGACTTTTAATAGCTTTAGACCAAGTGGATCTAACTGACACATACAGAACATTCCAACCATTAGCAGCAGAACACACATTCTTCTCAAGCCTACATGGAATAGTCTCCAGAATAGATCATATGTTAAGTCATAAAACAAATTTTAGCAAATTTAAGGAGATTGAGATCACAGTAAGTATTTTTTCCAACCACAATTGTATGAAACTAGAAATTAATAACAGGAGGAATATTGGACAATTGACAATTTCATGGAAATTAATCAACAAACTCCTAAACAACCAGTGGGTCAAAGAAGAAACAAATGAACAAACAAAAAAAAAGTTAAAAATAACATAATGAAACAAATAAAAATGGGAGCAGAACATATCAAAATTCAGGAGATGCAACAAGAGCAGATGTAAGAGGAAAGTGTATAATAACAAACAGGATAAGAAAAAAAAACAGATCTGAAACAAGCAAACTAATTCTACACCTCTAGAAATTAGAAAAAGAACAAACAAAGTTAATAGAAGTCGGGAAATAACAAAGAACAAAGCAGAAATAAATGAAATAGAGACTGGGAAAAAGTAGAGAATAAATCAACAACACTAAGAGCTTTTTTTTTTTTTAAAGACAAAATTGACAAAACTTTAGCTAGACTAAGAATAAAACAGATGATTCAATTAAATAAAATCAGAAATGGAAAAGGAAATTTACAACTGAACAACTGATACCACAGAAATACAAAGGATCATGAGTCTATTATGAACAATTACACACCAAGAAATGGAGAAACCTAGAAGAAATGGATAAATTCCAGTAAAACAAAACCCACTAAGACTGAATTAAGAAGAATTAGAAAATATTAAAAGACCAACAACAGTTAACAAAATGCATTAGTAAGCAAAAAAACCTCCCAACATAAAAAAGCCAGATGGTTTCACTGGTGAATTCTACCAAACTTTTAAAGAAGAACTAATACTAATCTTTTTTAAAGTTTTCAAAAAAAAAAAAAAATTAGGAGGGAGAAAACATTTCATAACTCATTTTATAAGATCAACATTAAACTGATACTAAAGAAGATAATGACACCATAAGCAAAGGAAACTATAGGTCAATATTCCTGATAAATAGAAATGCAAAAATTATTAAACCAAATATATTAGCAAGCTAAGTTCAACGGTACACTTAAAGGATCATATACCAAATCAAGTAAGATTTATTCCCAGGATGCAGAAATGGTTCAACAAACACAAATAAATGTTATATACTACATTAATAGAATGAAAGATAAAAATTATATGATCATCTCAATAGGTCCAGAAATGGCATTTGACAAAATTAAATATATCTGTATCTACTTATATTGTCATAAAAACTCTCAACAAATTGAGTATAGAAGGACAATACCTCAACATAATAAAGGCCAAATAAGACAATCCCCACAGCTAACATCATACTCAACAGTGAAATGTTGAAACTTTTTCTTGAAGATTAAGAAGCAGAGAGTGGTGCCCACTCACTCTCATCACTCCTATTCAACACAGTATTGGAAATCCCAGTCAGAAAAATTATGCCAAGGAGAAGGAGAGGGGGGAGAAAAGGAGGAGAAATAAGAAAGGAGAAAAAAAAAAAGAGCATCTCAATCACAAAGGAAGAAGTAAAATTGTATTTAGAGATTATATGGTCTTATATGTAGAAAATCTTAACAATTTCTCCAAAAAAAAAGTTAGAACTCATCAACAAATTAAATAAAGTTGCAGGATACAAAGTCAACATACAGAATATAGTTGCATTTCTATGCACTAACAACAAAATATCAGAAAAAAAGATAAAGAAAATCCCATTCAGAACAGCATCAAAACTAATAAAATGCATAGGAATAAATTAAACCAAAGCAGTGAAAGATTTGAACACTGAAAATTCACAGATTTTTATAAAAGAAATTGAAGACACAGTAAATGGAAAGATATCCTGTGCTCATGGACTGGAAAATTAATATTGTTAAAATGTTTACACTACCAAAGCCATCTATAGATTTAATGTAATCCCTATCAAAATTCCAATAGCATTTTTCACAGAAATGGGAAAAAACAATCCTAAAATTTGTATGAAACTGTAAAAAAAAAAATAATAACTCTGAATATCCAAGGTAATCCTTAAAAAGAACAAAGTATAAAAGCATCACTCTTCAAACTACATTACAAAGCTATAATAATCAAAGCAGTATGGCACTGGCATTTATATATATATATATATATATATATATATATATATATATATATACACAGTAATATCAAGAGCCCAGAAATAAACTCTCATATATATGGTCAACTAATATTTAACAAAGGAGTTAAGAATATCCAGTGTGGAAAAAATAGTTTCCTCAATAAATGGGTCTGGGAAAAATGGACAATCATTTGCAGAAGAATGAAACTGGACCCTTATATTATACCACCACAAAAGTTATCTTGAAATGGTTTAAATACTTAATCTTAAGACCTGAAACTGTAAAACTAAAAGAAAGCAAGGAAAAAGCTCCTTGACCTTGCCTTAGCAACAGTGTTTTGGCTATAACATAAGCACAGGCAACAAAAGTAAAAATTAGTAAGTGGGATTGCATTAAGCTAAAGGCTTCTGCACAGGAAAAGAAATAATCAACAAAATAAAACCATAGAATGGGAGGAAATATTTGCAAACCGGATATCTGATAAGAGGTTAATATCCAAAATATATAAGGAACTTATACAAGTCACTTGCAAAACAAAAACAAAAACTGACTACAAAATAGAAGAATAGAGGAACCAATTAGACATTTTCCCCAAGATTTACAAATAACCAACTGAGACATGAAAAGGTGTTCAATATCATTAATCATCAGACAAATGCATCTAAAAACCACAATGATATATCACCTCACCCCTGCTAGAATGTCTACCATCAAATAAACGAGAGATAAAAACTGGGCCTGGATGTGGAGGAAAGAAAAATCTTGTGCACTGTTGATAGGAATGTCAGTTGGTGCAGTCATTGTGGGAAACAGTATGGAAGTTTCTCAAAAAATTAAAAATAGAACTACTTTATGATCCAGCAATTCCACTTATGGGTACCTAGCCAAAGGCAATGAAATCAGGATCTCAAAGAGATATCTGCTCTCCCATGTTCATTGCAGCATTATTCATTATAGTCAAGACATAGAAACAACCTTAGTTTCATGGTGACAAGGTGAATGGATAAAGAAGATGTGGTATATACAAACAATGGAATATTATTCAGCCATGAGAAAGAAGGAATCCTGTCTTTTACAACAACATAAATGAAACTTGAGGGCATTGTGGTAAATGAAATAAGTCAATGGAAAAAAGCAAATACTGTATGACACAGTTTATAAATGGGATCTAGAAAAATTTATAGGAAAGGGATAGATTGGTGATTACAGATACTGGAGGTGTGGGAAAATACGGAGATGTGATTCAAGGGTACAAATTTTCAGTTATAAGATAAGTAAGTTCTAATGTACAGCATGATAATTAGAGTTCACAATACTCTTTTTTTTAATTTTTTTTATAAACATATAATGTATTTTCAGCCCCAGGGGTACAGGTCTGTGAATCACCAGGTTTACACACTTCACAGCACTCACCACAGCACACCCCCCTGAATGTCCATAACCCCACCACCCTCTCCCAACCCCCCTCCTCCCAGAAACCCTTAGTTTGTTATGTGAGATTAAGTCTTTTATTGTTTTTCTCCCTTCCGATCCCATCTTGTTTCATTTATTCTTTTCAGACTCCCCAAACCCCCCATGTTGCATCTCCACTTCCTCATATCAGGGAGATCATATGATAGTTGTCTTTCTCCAACTGACTTATTTTGCTAAGCATAATACCTTCTAGTTCCATCCACGTCGTTGCAAATGGCAAGATTTCATTTCTTTTGATGGCTGCATAGTACTCCATTGTATATATACCACATCTTCTTTATCCATTCATCTGTTGATGGACATCTAGGTTCTTACCATAGTTTGGCTATTGTGGACATTGCTGCTATAAACATTCGGATGCACATGCCCCTTTGGATCACTACATTTGTATCTTTAGGGTAAATACCCAGTAGTGCAATTGCTGGGTCATAGGGTAGCTCTATTTTCAACTTCTTGAGGAACCTCCATGCTGTTTTCCAGAGTGGTTGCACCAGCTTGCATTCCCACCAACAATGTAGAAGGGTTCCCCTTTCTCTGCATCCTCGCCAGCATCTGTCATTTCCTGGCTTATAAATTTTAGCCATTCTGACTGGTGTGAAGTGGTTTCTCATTGTGGTTTTGATTTGTATTTCCCTGATGCCGAGTGATGTGGAGCATTTTTTCATGTGTCTGTTGGCCATCTGGACATCTTCTTTGCAGAAATGTCTGTTCATGTCTTCTGCCCATTTCTTGATTAGATTATTTGTTCTTTGGGTGTTGAGTTTGCTAAACTCTTTATAGATTTTGGATACTAGCCCTTTATCTAATATGTCATTTGCAAATATCTTCTCCCATTCTGTCAGTTGTCTTTTGGTTTTGTTGACTGTTTCCTTTGCTGTGCAAAAGCTTTTGATCTTGATGAATTCCCAATAGTTCATTTTTGCCCTTGCTTCCCTTGCCTTTGGTGATGTTCCTAGGAAGAAGTTGCTGTGGCTGAGGTCGAAGAGGTTGCTGCCTGTGTTCTCCTCAAGGATTTTGATGGATTCCTTTCTCACATTGAGGTCCTTCATCCATTTTGAGTATATTTTCATGTGTGGTGTAAAGAAATGGTCCAATTTCATTTTTCTGTATGTGGCTGTCCAATTTTCCCAACACCATTTGTTGAGGCTGTCTTTTTTCCATTGGACATTCTTTCCTGCTTTGTCAAAGATTAGTTGACCTTAATGTTGAGGGTCTATTTCTGGGCTCTCTATTCTGTTCCATTGATCTATGTGCCTGAGTTAACAATACTCTTAATACTTAAAAGTTGTTAAGAGAGTAAACTGAACTGTTTCACCACAAAAGGAAATGACAATTATGTGAGGTGATGGTAAGGTGATGAAGGTGTTAACTAAGCCTACTGTGGTAATAATTTTGCAATATATAAATTTATCTAGTTTAAGAAAGAAAAGAAAATTTGAATATAATCTTTATATACTATTTCTGTCACCAATCTGTCATTTATGCCTGTAACTAATGCATTCCCCCATTTCTTAATAGATCAGAGAATTTCAGATGGGAAAGATCTAAGTGTCAAGTCATACCCAATTATTTTACAGATTAGGACACTAAGATCAGAGAAATCTAATATTCCAGGTAGTAAATTAAAAGTCTTACATGGTTCATCTTATGTAAGCCTTCTCAAGAGCCAAAATGAATTTTAGTATTTGCATACTCACAAATAGAAATTTAGCTGTGAAACAGAAACCAAATTAGCAGTCAGTGATGACTAAATATTTCATAGCAGGTGCAACCCTTAAATTTATCTTGTCTCACATTCCAAATGATGCAACAAGTGCAGTGTCTCCAGCTATATCCAATCAACACAAC
This sequence comes from Mustela putorius furo, assembly GCF_011764305.1. Classification (NCBI taxonomy): domain Eukaryota; kingdom Metazoa; phylum Chordata; class Mammalia; order Carnivora; family Mustelidae; genus Mustela; species Mustela putorius. The sequence goes on from NW_025421341.1 coordinate 28,881,742, forward strand.
CTAATACAAGTGAATGCAAATACCCAATGTGAAAGGTTAATATTAATACCAGGAAATCAGTGGTATGATTACTGTTAAGACATTGACCTAAGTGACAATAATAGCGTCCAATCATAATAGAGATAAGGCTTGACTTACTCATCTTTGTTGATTTGGTTCAACGTTTAAAATGTGACCTAGCTTCTCCCCTTAGTGTCTATTTATGTGATCTTTCTGTTGCATGATTATATCACAGGCCCAAAACGGTACTTATAAACACAAGCTGTTAATTACCAACCCAGCATTCATAAAATTAGAGCACAAACTATCATCTCAACTAATTCATTTACAAACAATGATTTAGAAAGAGACCCAAAAAATGAGTGTTCCATGTATTATTTTAATCCATGAATAGTTATGAATAGTTATAGCATCTTTATAGGTTCTAATATCATTCCTAGGAAGGTTATCTATTGTTAAATCTTAAATATATTAAGTTAGTTAACTCTCACAAAAGCTCTATGAGGCAGATACAATAATTACCTCTGTTTCACAGTTAGGTAAACTGAAGTAAAGAAAAATAGTTCAAGTTTGTTAATCACCGAACTCCTAAGAATTACTATAGATTTGCTAACTTTTAGTATGATTAGAATTTACTATTTGCATTTAAAATTATTACTTATTCATTTACAAAGTACATGTTAACCCTCTGCTATTCCAGATACTGCCGTGGGACAAATATGCAGGTATAAACAACAACAAAATACAGAGATATGATTCAAACACTCACAATCTTATTACCAAGGGCAGGAAGACAATTAAAAAAAAAAAAAGATTTGTTTTTGGTCTTGAAGTTCTTTTTAAGAATTATTTTTTAATTTTCTAAGTTTTTACTTTCAAGTTAACATGTAGTGTTATATTAGTTTCAAATGTACAATAGAGTAATTCAGCAGTTCCATACATCGCCCTGAGCTCAATCAGAGAAGTGCATTTCTTTATCCCCACATATATTTAATCCATACCCCCTTCATCCTGTAATCAACAGTTCGTTCTCTGTAGTTGAGTCTGCTTCTTGATTTCTCTCTCTCTCTTTCTCTCCATCTCTCTCTTTTATGTTTTGTTTCTTAAACTTCACATATGAAATTATATGGTATGTATCTTTCTTTCTCTTATTTCATTGAACGTTATACTCTCATGTTCTATCCATGTCATTGCAAATGGCAAGATTTCATTCTTTTTTATGGATGAATAATATTCCATTATATATAATGGAATTATATATAAAATGATATATATATATCAAATATATATCAATCGATGGACACTTAGGCTGCTTCCATATTTTGGCTATCATAGATAATGCAGCTATAAACCTATGGGTACGTCTGTCCCTTTGAATTAGTGTTCTTGTACTCTTTGGGTAAATACCAGTAGTGTGATTCCTGGATCATAAGGTAGTTCTATTCTTAACATTCCAAGGAAATTCCATACTGTTTCCAGAGGGGCTGCAACAGTTTGTATTCCCACCAATAATGCACAAGTGTTCTTTTTTCTTCACATCTGTGCCAATACTTGTTGTTTCCTGTGTTATTGATTTTCCCATTCTGATAAGTATAAGATGATATCTCATTGTACTTTTGATTTGCATTTCCCTAAAGATAAGTGATGTTGAGCATCTTTTCATGTGTCTGTTGACCAACTGCATATGTTCTTTTGGAGAAATGTCTGTTCACGTCTTCTGCCCATTTACTTTTATTGGATTATATGTTTTTTAGGTGATGAGTTGTATAACTCAACACCTTTTTTTTTTTGTAATGCAAAACCAAATTTATTTCCATGCATAACAGTGAAGATTGGGAGACTAGATTAAAAGGAAAGCAGTCTTCTGTCAAACAGATCAAGATTCTTAAGTAGCTGCCTTCGAGAGCTACTGCTATGGATGACTTGATGGGCGGCCTTCAGATGTTGAAGCCTCTTTGCCCCAAAAACCGTTCAGGTGTGCTTTCCCTCCCAGACAGCCTTTCTAATTCCTCCTGATAGCTAAGCTGATATTGCAGATATCTTATGTTCCTTTTCTGTTTATTCAAGAAAATTTTCACGAATTCTAAGAGATCAATTTCATGATTTTTAGAAGCCGAATTCTTCAGCTCTTTCAGGTGCTTGTATAAGTTCCTTTCCACCTCCAGAGCAATCACGGTAGCTTCCCGGTCAGTTCCCCAGTACTCTGCATCAGGCCTCTTAGTCACCGGAAGGCAGACTCTACTTTGACGGTTTTTTAGATATTTTATGAACTGCTTTGCATGTTCTCGCTTCACCACTGCTTGGTCTTGGGAAAAGGGCACATAAACAGGCACATCAGAATCTTCATTCTTTATATATTTTATATACTAACCCTTTATTGCTTATGTCATTTGCAAATATCTTCTCTCATTATATAGTTTGCCTTCTACTTTTATAGATTGTTTCCATTGTTGTGCAGAGCTTTTCATCTTGATGTAGTTCCAATAGTTTATTTTTGATTGTTTCCCTTGACTCAAGAGTCATATCTAGAAAGAAGTTGTTACAGCCAATGTCAGAGAGGTTATTGCTTGTGTTTTCCTCTAGTATTTGGATGGTTTACTGTCTCACATTTAGGACTTTCATCCAATTTGAATTTATTTTTGTGTATGTTGTAAGAAAGTGGTCCAGTTCTCTGATGAAGCAACATTTTAGTTGATACTTCAAGGTGGTAAACACCCAGCCATACCAAAATACAAAGGAGGAACATTTTAAATAGAGTGTATGATAAGTGAAAATTTTCTTATTTGGACACGAGTTTGTCATGATCAAAGGACAAAAGGAAATCAAAGAGCCTGAAATGGACAAAAGAGGGGATGAGATTGGAAAACTAGATGGGAGCCAGGTTCTGGAGGGCCTCAGAGACCAAGATTAAGAGTTCTAACTTCAAAAATAAGTGCTATGGAATTTTAAACATTTTCATGGTACTTGCATGATCTTATTTACATTTTAAAAGATGATTTGGCTTGCATTGTAGAGAATGAACTCTAGGACAAACGGACAGAAGTAAAAGCAAGATAACTAGTGGAGAGATGTTGTAGTAATGCAGATAAAAATGGTAGAATTAAGATTTGTCAGTAATGAGAACCTTCAAACTACTTAGTTACTGTTAACTCTCCGTAGCCCCTATGATGCTGATTCCAGCCTCCTGTTTCCTCCCCCCCCCCTTCAGATTTATTTGCTTATTTGAGAGAAAGAGAGAGACACAGACAGTGACAGCACTAGTAGGGGGAGGGGCAGAGGGAAACTCAAGCAGACTCCCTGCTTAGCATGGAGCTGGACAGGGAGCGTAATCTCATGACCCATGAGATCATGACTTGAACTAAAACCAAGAGCTGAATGTTTAACAAACTAAGCCACCCAGATGCCCCCAGCCTTCTATCAGCCAATGTTTGAGATTCTTATCTAAACTTAAAGGTCCATCAGAAATCAACAACTTGCCTAGATTTAAGGATGGAAATTGTTATGACTTTACTACCCTATTCTACCCCCAACATAAACTGGAAATATGTTACATAGATTCTTATCTATTAGACAACATAAAATTGAATTTACGGCCACAAGTTATTCTGAAAAATCTTCAGTTGAGTCAGTACACGAACGTGTCACCAATAATCCCAGATTTCTTTCATTCTTACTACCCCAAAAGAAGAACTCCTGACATGCCACATCTATTTATGTGATGTCCTTCCACCAAAATGAGAAGTAGCACACCCAGACTCACAGAGGTGATAATTCCGTTAGATTCCTCATCTGCTTTACATCTCACCACAGATTCCATTCCTGATACTATAGAATTTGTTTTTATTGGGATACAGATACATGAGAGAACATTCAGAAAAGAGCAAGTAGAATGCCATGGAAGCTAAAATCCACCCTTAGAGGACCCATTAAAGGAAATCTAACTCTTTAGCCAGGAGAATGTGAGGCATTAACAAGTATTAAATAGTTTTTAAATATTGGTGAGAGCTCCAGAACTCTGTATGGGTTTCAGAGTTTGTAAGTGCACCTGGAAGATATATTTTATTTCAAATTGAAAAACTGCCTTTTTGGCCAAAGACCATAATCATTCCTCAATAGACATTTATTTTTTGCATGCCTAGAAAAATCTTCCTTCCAAATTTCAGCAATGGCATCTTGTTGGTATTTAGGAAAAAAGGAAAAAACAAATCATCCCAAGTATATCTGATTTGAGTAAATACAAAACGCAATTCATTTCCATCTCATGGCCATAGAGATGGACATGGTACTGATGGATATATGATCAATCAGATCATCCTGCCCTCCAAATGACAGTGATTGCATTGGAGATTGGCACAGTATCCAAGATATTCAAAGATGACTCAATTCCAAGATGGTTTTTTGAACTGAGCTCTCTTTCCTCTAGAGTTCTGAATTAGGAAAACAAACACTTAAAAATTCCAAAGGGCCCAATGTGGAGAGAGATTGTGTTTAAGAATAAATAAGGCAAATATTGAAGAAAAGAGTATGTTATATGAGTCATTAATTTCCTTGTTACTTCAGCCATTTTGAATTGAATTTTTGTTACTGGCAAACAAAAGTGACCTCATTAACTCAGGACAGTGCCTATATGCAATAGATATAGAATAAATATATACAATTTGCTTCTTTCCAAAAGATTACAGTACATTCAGGAAAACGTAACTAGTTTGCATGAAAAATAAAAATATGATGGTGAAGTATATAATTAATGACTGAACTGGTGGCTTATAACATGCTTTCTATAACTATTAATACATTTAATAAGCCATTAGAAACAAGCTCTTACATGTTCTTATAAGTAGTAACTTTGGTATGTTACATAATCTTCTGGTTTTCAGTTTCCCCATCAATGAAATGAGTAACAAGAGAGCATCTATCTTTTAAATTGCTCAAGGGTTAACTGAATAATATATAAAGCATATGACACCATGCTGGCAAATAATTAGTGCTCAATAAGGATAGAAATACAATTGTAATTGTTGTTGCAGCTGTTTTGTCATTATTATCATTATCCCTGTGGTAGGCAGCTTGTGACATGGCTTCTAATGATTCCCATGTCTTGGTATTCATGTCTTTGTATAATTTCCTCCTCTTGAGTATTGACTCTATCTAGTGGCTTGCTTCTAATGAATAGAAAACAGAAAAAAATGATGGAATATGATGGGATACACAAAACCATGACTTCTATCTTGCTAACATTCTCTCTGTGTTGCTGCTACTTTCTTCCCTCCCACTTACTTGCTCTGAAGAAAAATGCTACCATGCTTTAAGATGCTCTGTAAAGAGACCTAGGTGGCAAGGTGACCAAAAGCCTATAAGGAAGCAAATTTTACCAGTAACTATGACAGTAAGCTTGAAAGCTGGTCCTCCCCAGTCAAGCCATTAGAAGAGAATGCAAGCTTAGCTGTCTGCTTTGATTGCAAACTGTGCCTGCATTTCTGATCCACAGAGATTGTGATATAACAAATTTATTTTGTTTTAAGTGATTAAGTTCATGTAATTTCTTATGAAAAAAGAGATAACTTGTATAGTCAGCACTATAAACAAGAGATACTCACTAGGGATCCCACATTCTTGAAATGTCTTCTGAAGTTTAAGGACTTCAAAAAAAGGTGGGAGTGGGATAAACCTAAGAGGTGACCACAGAGTGTGAGGTTATTTAAGGTGACAGAATAACATGGGCTAAAGCCTCAACAATAGAATACTGAGTATCTAAGAATCATTGAGATAAGGACAAATAGGATTGAAATAGGAGGTTTGGAGTAAGTTCAATTAGATGGATGGAGGAAAAAATATCAAGGTCACTAAAATTCAGACTTTCCACTAGACTTATTAGATATTTGATAGCAGCATAAGGTTTTACATTAATGTTCTTTTTCTAAAGTGCCTAAAATCATGCCTGTCAGAAAATTATTCAATAAAAAATTTTGCATGACAAATAAGTGGTAACAAAATGACTTACTTGGCATCAGGAATCTCTGGAGGATTTCAAACTCCGAAGTAGAAAGGTGAAAACAATGTTTACAGAAAGTTATTTGAGTGGACCTCTCTACCTTGGAATCTAGAAAGAAAAACTGCTGTCATTGAGGCCAGTGCTAGCCCACATGTGAAGACATATGAACACAGACTAGAAAGAAGGAGAGCAGTAGGGATAGAAGATACACAGAGGCAAGAACAGGTCTCCCAGAAAGTCACAGGTAACCAAGCTGTGTTCAGAATGCCAAATCTTTAAGGTTATCAGTACAGATAATCGTTTAATTGATCTATGATGTCTTCTACTTCACTAGGAATGAACTGAACTAGGAATTCTTTACCCATTACACATTATATCCTTATATACATTATGTACCATAATGTATAGTGGTAAAATTTTCCACTACTTTCCATCTGCCTATCTGTGCAACTATTGTCCATCTATAACTGAAAGAGCTAGAAATCTATAGGAAAAGGTACCTTTTAGAGGTATATAAGGTCACATGCCAAAAGCAGTATTTGCAGAGAGGACAATCATGAAAATGAATTCCAAATGCTCATGTTTCTTATTGTTCAACCCGACATCCTATTTGATTGTTGAAGTATATAAAATTAAGCCTCATAAATCCAGTGAAAAAGTGAGGCAAATCAAAATTACTGAATCTAAGAACCAGTCTACTATTTTTTTTTGTTGCTGTATAACACAGTGTTAAGTTCTGAGTAAATTAAAAATAAATTAAACTTTCACTTACACACAGTATCTTACCCAAATAAACTTCACAATCTAACTGAGCTTAAAAAATAAAAATACTTAATTAGTCATATAAAAGAGTAAATGAAGAGCCATTATATGATGGAGACACTCTTACTGTGTAGAATAAAATAATGAGTGATTTTATTGTGTCAATATTTAATGGAATATTGATTTATATGTATAAACCCTACCTATTCACATATTAAAATAAAATTAAAATATTTGAGAGACTTTTTCCTAAGACACCCACATTTCTTTCTCACCTGTTTCCTGTTTCCAGTTTTATTGATTGTTATACCTTTTTGGTCTTTTTTGTTACTAGAAACTATTTTAATAGTCTGTAAAAAAAATGAATAAATTATTTTTTAAACATAATAGAAAGCACATGGAAAAATAATTAATAGCAATGTGACAATGAAATAAAAATTAGTTGATCTACAAGGAAGTAAACTGTCTATATGATATTCTTAAGAAAGCTGAATCCAATAACATTTGGGATTTATGTCCATGTGAGACATCATCTTTAGGTAAGAGAACAACAGGCCTTTTCTGATTTTACCTTTTCTTTTCTTTCTTTTCTTTTTTCTTCTGGGTACACTTCTCATTCAAATACAAAATGCTTACAGAAAAGTACATACACGGTAAGTGTAGAGTTCAATAATTTTTTTTTAAGATTTTATTTGTTTATTTGACAGAAAGGCAGGCAGAGAGAGAGGAAGGGAAGCAGGCTCCCTGCTGAGCAGAGAGCCTGATGCGGGACTTGATCCCAGGATCCTGGGATCATTATCCGAGCCAAAGGCAGAGGCTTTAACCCACTGAGCCACCCAGGTGCCTGAGTTCAATAAATTTTATAAATTGAACCCAACTGTGCTGTCAAAACCCAGATCAAAAGCAGAATATTGCTAGCACCCCATAAAGACCCCTAATAGCCTCCAAGGCACTTCTGCTCTTCTGAGGGATAAACTTTCCATTCATTTCTGAAACCATTAACAACATATGCCTATTTTTTACGCAGTAGTTAAATGTTAATTGAAATAATTTTATTTTTTTCTATGTTGTTTGAAGTTGTAGTCATTTATTTAAGTAATAGTATTACAATAAATGTATTAATATAATAAAATGTGTTTATTCATTTGATTCTAGATGGCATTTGGGTTGATTTCCCATTTTGGGCTATCAAAAACAATGTTGCTGTAAGCCAAATGCTATCAAATGCAAAAAATATATATATATATGTCTATATATATATCTCAACAGAGAGAGAATTGAACAAGGCACTGTGTATTGTGTGGAATTCTTTAGATGAATGCTTTCATGTCATATTTAACAAAAGAGGATTTGATAGTTACTATTATTATACCCATTCTTGATTTGTAGGAATTTAGGTTTGGAAAAGTTCGATAACTTGTCCAAAAAGACAGTTAAAAAGGAGGTGAGGTAGAATTTATGACTCATCAAATAAAATCTCTACTATGTGCCAGAATTTCTCGTAGAAGCAATAGAAATAGCAATAAACAAAACAGGTCATAATTCCTGTCAACCATTTTAGTTGCTTTTGAGGGAGCAGATAATAAGACATGTCAAATGTTAGTTGGTGAGGTGATAAGTGTGAAGAGGAAGATAAAGTAGTAAGGAAAATAAGGAGTGGGAATGCTTCCTTATTGCAGAGTGCTAGTGTTTATGCCATATTAAAGCAATAAATACACATTTAGTCTTCTAATAGCAATTTCCTAAAAATACTATGCCTGACTTTTCCTTCCATCCTTTTTTCTTTCTTTCTTGTAAACAGTCTGCTGGCCACATATTAATGAATAGATCATTTACAAAAATGAAACAAAAGAAAGCAAACAAACGAAAGCCTGGATTTAACTGCACTGGATTTAGCTGCAAGATCTTCAAAGACTGATTATGAGTAACTAGCAAAGTATTTGCACTGCTTACTTATGAGCAGTGGTTGAAAAATCATACCTAGATAAATATTCTCAGTTAATGACAAAATTAGAAATAACATACTAAAAGGATCCAGTTATTAGCACCTGCCAACTTTATTTAACCTTTATTCTAAGGAACAATTTATTTATAGGGTCAAACATTAAATGATATAAAGCAAATTTAAATATTTTATATACAATATTGAGGTTAGTGGGTCATTAGATCATTATTGCTATTTCTGTTCTTCATTACCTTAAAGGAACTGGGTAAAACAGTCTAACAAAAGATTTTTTCCTCTGATGTGATGCATAGTTCTTGTAAGATTCTACCAGGACACATATAATGACTATATATTTTGAAAAATTATAAACAAGGAAACCTAGAAATATAACAGCAACAATAACAAGAAAACAAAAAACAAAAAGCAAACAAACAAATGAAAAAAAATCATAGTGACCCAAAGACATTGGAGAGTGAAACAAAGCACACCATTTCTAGATGGAAGTTGACATTCAGAAGAGCAAGTGGCATAATTGAGTTACTAGTTTTTATGACTTTTAACCCAGGGGCAGATAAAATGTACATATGCATAATCTAAAATCCTGATAGAAAATTCAAGATCTTCTAGCCTGACAAACTGTAGGCAAAAAAGATTTGGTAAGTTATAGGTATTGGTAAGTTGTTGAAGAGTTCAAGAAAGAACTGAGGCAAAGAACTTCAGATGTTGTATATAAACTCTTCCCAATTTCAGGCTGACCTCTAAACCCTCAAATATGGGACATATTCTAAAATATACAATAACTCTGAGACTGAGTTACCAGCCAAGATAGATAATTTACAGTTTGAATTCAACTAAGTTAATTTTATGTTAAAGAAAACAAACAAATCACATGTATCTAATTACATCCAGAAAACACCTAATATAACATTTGCAATGACTATTATCACTATCTACTGGAATGATATTGTTTTTAAAAACTGTTCTGCTATTGCAATGGATTATATAGTTCCTATTGTTATAATATACATACTTTTTCTATATTGCTGAATTTATTTTTATAATATTGTACTATAGAATATTATATTCATGTTTTTGAGATAGATTGTCCTGTAATTTTTTGCTTTGAAAATTTTTTGGATGTCAGATACTGTTATTAAGGTTATACTGACCTTATAAAATGAGTTTGAAACTATTCCATCTATTTCTATTCTTTGGAAGAATTTGTATGTGTTTGTTGTCATTTCTTTCTGATGTATTTGTCAGAATACCCTGGCAAATTCTTTTCAATCTGGGTAATTCGTGTTTTTCTAGGAATTTGCTATTTTGTCAAGATTTTCACTTTTATTGCTTGAAATTCATCATAATAGCTTTGTATATCTTTTAAATGTCTGCGATATGAATAGCAAAGTTACTCTTTTCAGTCTCGATGTCACTCTCTCTGATGATTGATATTGGAAGTATCATATCAATTACATTAGTCTTTTTGAAGTACTAAGTCTTTGGTTTTTTTGATTCACTATATAGTACTAATTCTTTATTTCACTTTTTCCACATTATATTATTTTCCCTTCTACTTTATTTGGACTTAATGTAATGTTGATATTATAATTTCTTAAAAGGGATTATGAAATAATTGGGTTATTTTCTTCTTTTGTACCTAATAAGCTAATTTAAGGCAAAGTTTTTTTCTATAAGCACAACTATGTAGCATCTCACATGTTGACATACATAATAGTCTTATTCATATTAAGTTCAGTATATTTTCTAATTTTCAGTGGAACTGATTTTATGAAGTATTGTTTCTCTATTTAAAATGTCTTCCTTAATTTCCAAAGATGCAGAGACTTTTATAGTATATTTTGTTTTGATTTCCAAATTAATTCTGCTCTGATTTAGGAATTAACTATGCATTATTTGAATCTTATGACATGTTGAGACCAACTTTATTGCTAGTAAGTGATCAAATTTGTTAAATATTTCATTGACAGCTCTTTTAAAAAGTTGTTCTGTAAGTATTGGGTTCAGTACTTTTTTTAAAAGATTTTATATATTTGAGAGAGAAAGAGAGTACAAGTAGGGGGAGCAGCAGAGGAAGAAGGAGAAGCAGACTCCTCACTGAACAGGGAACTTGCCATTGGGCTCAATCACAGGACCCTGAGATCTTGACCTGAGCTGAAGTCAGATGCTTAAGCAACTGAGACACCCAGGCGCCCAAGGTTCAATATTTTATGTTAATTAAACCACGTCTGGAACTCTGTTTTTCAGATCATCTATATGCTTCCTACCTTTTTAATCTGCTTCTTCTATCAATTACTAAAAGATTGTTAAAATTTCCCAATTTTTGAAAGCTTGATGATTCTTTTCTTTTAGCTCTGTCAACTCTTTCTTTATGTAGGTCTAAGTTATATGTGTGTATACATTTAATTACTGTTTTGACAGATGACCATTTATTATTATAAAATATGCCTTTTATTTCTATTAACTACCCTTAAAGTATTTGTTTGACATGCATATTGCACAATTTCAAAAGATTCATCCACACTTTTACTTTCACTTTCACCATTTTGATTTTTATATAACTAAAGAAATGGAATGTGATGTTGAAAAAATATATATACGAAATGGGTGATCAATTCTTCCTACTAATACATTCAAATTTTTTACTTTAATATAGTTGACTGATTATGATCAATTAATCCATGAATCTCTGGGTTCTTTTTTACAGCAGAAGTGCTCTGTTGGCAAATGCCCAACTTACACAAGCAGAATCAGTGATCCAAGCATTTCATGAGTAAATCCTTTTTTTTTTTTTTTTTTTTTTGACAGAGAGACACAGTGAGAGAGGGAACACAGCAGGGGGAGTGGGAGAGGGAGAAGCAGGCCTTGCTGAGCAAGGAGCCTGATGCAGGGTTCGATCCCAGGACCCTAGGATCATGACCTGAGCTGAAGGCCAATGCTTAAGGACTAGCCACCCAGGCGCCCCAAGAGTAAATCTTTATTGCTGAAGTCTCTCTCACACACACACACACACACACACACACACAGTAGCATAACCTGATTAAAGAAATTAGATATTTAAATTTTGAAGAATATAAAAAACTTACATTAAATGAGATAAATGTTAAATGTTACACTTTATGTACAAGAAGCCTCAGCTGGTCTCTTTTCTAAATGAAAATGATGCAGAGATGGAAATTTTAAAAGTTGAGACATTCATCAAAGAAGAAATATAAAGAAAAAACAAAGATACATAAAATGAGCATAAGAAGCTGTAAGTAAAATAAAACAATTCAATCAGTGAATGGAGGAAAAAGAGGAAGACTTTAGTAAGTTTCTACTTTCAAAAGAAAAGAAAGAAGAAATAAAAATAATGAACAAAAAAATGGTAATGGAAAATAGAGAACAGAATTTAAGTGTTAATAGTTCATTGCTCTTCATAAAGAAGAAACTAGAAGTAAGAATATAAGAGCAATATGTAATAGAAAAATACTTTTCTTGAATGGACAAAAGTATTTTCTGAATATTTGAAGACTTCCTTGAGGATCAGACAAAATTAATGAAAATTATATCAATATATGGTAGATTTTGGAGATTCTTTTAGTTTATAGGACAAAGAAAGAACATTATACATATTCATCTAGAAGAAAAATATATTAGATGTATTTTTTTACAAGGAGCAGAGTTTAGATCTTTAGATCATTAAACACCAAATGGTGGTAACCCTGGTGAGGGAGGGAGGAATTTCCTCTGAATTCTTAAAAGTGTCTGAGATGTTCTTAAATGTGAGAGCAATAGGAAGGTATTTAAAAGGGTAGGGGTACACAGAGCTTACCTTTACACACACATATTCTCTGGAAAAAAAAGAACTGAATACCTATCCCTCAAACCAAGAGATGTATCAAATTAATATTGATATCAATTAGACCTCCAGAATGGTCAAATTTTACTATAGAAAGAATGGAGGTAATCAACTGAAAAAAGGACACCCATAATGAATTGTTTGTTTTGTTTTTTTCAAGCTTTTCTTTAAATATTAGTTAACACATAGTGTAATAGTAGTTTCAGGAGTAGACCTTAATGATTCATCACTTACGTGTAACACTGAGTGCTCATCACATATAATACCTAGTGCCCTCCTTAACACCAATCACCCATTTAAATAATCCCCTTTCCCATCTCCCCTTCAGCAACCCTCAATTTGTTCACTATAGTTAAGAGACTGTTTTATAATTTATCTCTCTCTTTCTCTTTCTCCCCCTTATGTTCATCTATTTTGTTTCATAAATTTCACATGAGTGAAATCATATGGTATTTGTCTTCCTCTGACTGACTTATTTCACTTAGCATAATACACTCCTTCCACATCATTATAAATGGCAAGATTTCGTACTTTTCATGGTTGAGTAATATTCCATTGTATATATACACCACAACTTTTTATCCATTCATCAGTTGGTGGAGATTTAGGCTCTTTCCATAATTTGACCATTGTTGATAATGCTGCTATAAATATCAGGATGCACATATCCCTTCGAGTCAGTATTTTTGTATCCTTGGGTAAATACCAAGTAGTGAAATTGCTGGATCTTAGGTTAATTCTATTTTTAACATTTTGAGGAAACTCCATACTATTTTCCAGAGTGGCTGACCACTTTGCATTTCCACCAGCAGTGTAAGACACCCAGAATAGTTTTAGGTGACAACAGCAAATGTTCACAATGCTATATATAAATGTCAAATTGAGTTCATGCTAAAAAATATGAAATTGTTAAAAATATTACTATAATAGTTAATAATAACAATATATATTTCAAGCCTGAAAATGTGGAGAAGACAAGATGTCAATTTTCTGAATATATATAGGGGCATAACATTCACTTGTGACATTTAAATCAATATAATATCAGCTATTGACTTTACTATCTTGGAGATAAATATTAGGAAATATAAAAATAAGTTCTCAAATGATGAGATGAGACCATCCAGAGAGGGTACGTACAGTGAAATGTGAAGAGGTTTGGTAAAAGAGCCATGGAATCAATTGCCCATGATATTCAGACATATAGGAAAATCATGAGAGTTCTGAGACACAGGCAATGAGCAGAGTCTATGGGGTTAGATATTCTAAGGAGTTTGCAGAAGGTAGTTGGTGGGAATTGGGAAACTGAAGCAATAGTAATGTAGGAGATTGTTAAAATAGCTTGGAAACTTGAATTTTGGATTTTGACCTCATGATGAGGACCAGGGTTTATATCAAGAAATGTGTTGCTCAAGTGTTGTAGAAGTGAAGATCACTGGACTAAATGCACACTTCAAAGAACTGTGGATATAGAAAGCAATGAGGGTAATGTGTTAACATGAGAAAGAGGATTCGTACTTGACTTTAATATTATAGTAATCTTCCCTTTCTTTCTCCAACTCAAAGTGGGTAAAACCAATGTTCTCTTACATTCTTGTGGGAATTAGACAGTTTGTTACATTTAAAATTACATGTAATATGTAACAAGTATTTAATAAATGCTAGGGGTTTTTTTTTACTACTATTTGCTGAATAGAATAGCTGATGAATGCTTGTTTTTCTCCCAATGCCCTTGCATAATGGATTTCCTCTCATTTGCAGCTCTAGAGTATGAGATTTTAACTAGGCAGAGCCAGAAATAAAGAAGCTGAGTGATCATGTACTATAATGCAAATAACAGTGGAGGGACAAAAAGGAGCGATGTAAGGGGAAATTTTTGAACATACTGCACTTCCATTGGTTTTTGTTGTCTCTCTCCTCTTCCACTTACTGAAACACATTTCTCTTCTGTTTTTCATAAATTAGGAGTCTCCCAGGCTCTAGGGTTACTTTTTTGTTATCGTCCAACATCTTCTTTTTGGGTGACCTCATCCATTTGCATGGCTTTAATTATCATCTCTGTGTTGTTGACTCAAAATGTGTATTTTAGGCCAAATTTCTTTCCAGTGGTTGAAACCTTATCATCTCAAGGCCAACTTGATATCTCCACCTCCATACCCCCCAAAATTATCTCCATCTTCAATTTTGTTTCTCTCTTGTTTCTAAGTCAGATGTCTGGGAATAATCCAAAAGTCATCTCCTCCACCCATAACTACCTATAAATACAAGGAAATGTACTTTTTTAGATTAAAAAATTATTATGAATGTAAGCTTATAATTAAAATTCAAACGGTAGTAGGACATAATATAACAAGAGACATTGCATTTAGCCCAGTTCTTCTAGGGTGTCAAGGAGAGGAGGCTGGAAAACCCTTCCAATGGTTATTATCATTTCCTTCTTTTCTATAGCTATGAATATCAAAATTATAGCTCCATGTCTTTTATGTTAAAATGAGTACATATTCTATTGCTTTGTAATACAATAGATTGGGATTTAACAATTTACACAACTAGCATCTTTCCTTTCCTTTATGATGTAAGTATAAACATTATTATTGATTTTCCCACTTGTCACTTCAGTTACTAAAGAGTAAAATTAATTCTCCTTTTCTCATTCAATCGAACTTACTCAGTTTTTCTAAGACTAAGGCTTTAACATACTTTTCACCTCTTTTCATCTTCCAATCTCAAATGTTATAGCCCCATCTTTACTTTTACATAATAAGGCTAATAATATTTACATCATTAATTGTTGTTGGTAATTTTATTAATGTTATTGATAATAAAACAATTACATTATTAATTTATTGTTAATATTTACATTATGTTCAGTACACATAATTAGGTTTTATGAGATTTATCTTCAAGTTGATTCTTTTTTTTTTAAGATTTTTATTTATTTATTTGATAGACAGAGAGAGATCACAAGTAGGCAGTAGGCAGGCAGAGAGAGGGGGGGGAAGCAGGCTCCCCGCTGAGCAGAGAGCCCAATGCGGGGCTCGATCCCAGGACCCTGAGATCATGACCTGAGCCAAAGGCAGAGTCTTAAACCACTGAGCCACCCAGGTGCCCTCTTCAAGCTGAAGATTCTAAAAGTCAAGAACAATTCCATAATTATTATGATCTCCTGTTTATTGTACAGCAAAGCAGATCCCAAGGTCATAACCTTGTGCCACTCAAAACATTGAACTACTAGAGTCAATAGAAAGGACTCACATTTTTTATACTCCATCAATTATTTTGATAATACTCTCATATCTCTTTTAAGGTCTCCATAATGCATCTGCCATCAACTTCCCTTATGTTTCCAAATTCTCCCTCCTAGAATTCTCTAGTCTCACACTCCCATGTTGACTTGTTGCTTTCCAAATTTACTATTCTATTTTCCTCCTGAGGGGATTTCACTGTTCTCCTAAAACACTGTTACATGGATCCCATGACTTTTTTCTCAATTTTCTCTTGCTTTTAGAGTATATCCTTAATTAGTTTCCTAAAGAAGGCAGCAAGAAAGATAAAATTTTTGAAATTTTGTATATCTGAGAAACATATATTCTAATCCTTTATTTGTTTATTTATTTACTTATTTATTTATTTAGTTTTATAGTCTGGGAGATATTTTTGACAATATTTTCTGCTTTTTTGATTTTTTAATGAAAATCATAGCTCAACTTCAAAGAACTTGTTTTTATTCTTTGCTCATTTTTCATACTTCATCCTTTTTATATTATCAATACAATATCTTCTTGAATCTGATAACACAAATGAGAAATTTTAATAATTATTTTCTATTCCTTGATGTATCACTATTTACTTTGCCATTTATTTTGCCCTTCTTTTTCATATTGTTAGTATTCTTTAAAAGTCTGGTAGTCATTGGTTTTCTTCTCCTATCTAAGAAAATTGCCATAAAAATATTATTGAAGATGAGTATAGGTATGGAATTGTAGTCTGGTATGCCTTGCTTTGCAATATCTGGGCAATGAGCTAGACTTTACATTAGGTAACCTAGATTTAACCATGCCAAAATTTAACCTGTGGATATCTCTGTCTGCAATAGAGGCTCAGGAACTAAAAAACAGAGCTTCGCAGACTCTGTAGCAAAAAAAATTGTAGAAGAGAGAACAGATGACAATAGCCAGTTATCAGCCAGTTACTTCAGTCTGTTATAGTGACTTCTCTCCTCAAATTTATTCAATAACTCCCATCACCTAAAGGTCTTGATTCTTATTTTTTGAAACTCTGCAATTAATATTTTCTGGTGAATGAAAAACAATAAAAATGACAACAAACATTCATTGAGTGCTGTCCTAGGTACTTTTGGTGCATTGATTAATTTCACCTTGACAAAAACTTATGAGAAAAGTACTCAGGCACAAAGAGGTGAAAAATGGAACTTGAATATGACCCTAGGCAGGCTGGCACCAGACTCAAAGCTTAGATCTACATGGTAAATTAATGAATAAAACGGTGTCTTGGAAATCTCTCTTCTTTTGGCTTCTAAATTATTCTCCTTTGAGGTTTTTTTCACATCATTGACCTTTCCCTCTACCTAATTTCTAAAAGTTGAAGTGCCTCATGTCTTGCAAATGAGGCTTCTTCTATTCTCACTTCAAACTGGCTCCATTGCCATAGCTTTTAGTACCAACAATATTCTGATGTCTCCCAGATGTAATCCTCCTTTCTCCTCTTTTCCAAATTTGAATGTTCCACATTTCCTCTCCATCTATGACTTAACATTTAAAATGAACAATTGCTCTATTTCTCAATTTATGTTCCTTGCCTGTTCATCCTCATTTCAATTGTATATTGTTCTCCTTCCAGTGTTCAAGCCTAAGATCCAGGAGTCAATTTTAACACATCCATTCTCTTACCTATCACATCCATTCACTGATTAACAGGTCTAGCTTACCCTAACTATGAAGCCCATCCCATATATGTCCACATTACTCCAAATCCACTACCCATCCTAGTCTCTACATTCATCCATCAATACTAGGACTTCTGAACCTCCTGACAGGTCTCCTTGGTTCTGAGGGATGTAACCATAATATCTTTTTCACATCCTAAAGATGGTTTTAAAGTAAAAATTAGATTATTGTTTCTTTGTTCGCAACCTTCAACTGACAAGTTAAATAAAGTATCTGGAATAAAGCTACTTATCATGGTTCTAGAGTCCTGCATGATTGTGCTTCTGAAGCTGTGCAACTTTTCCTCCTCTTTTATGAGCCGAACAACACTCAGATTGTTCTCCTTGTAGTTCCATGTAATTCATTTACTCCTTACAAGTCTACTCTGTAGGCTGTTTCCCCAACCTGCAATTTCTTTTCCAGACCCCACTCCCTTATTTCAGCTTCATCAGTCGGGTTTAATCTTATACTTACACAATCAGCTTAAATGTACTCCCCTTAGAAGGACCTTCTTCTACTACATGGTCTTACGTAAGTATCTATAATACTTTCTTCAACCAAATTCTATTTCTTTCATAGCATTTATGAAAATTTGCTTAGAGTTAGAAGAAAGAGATAAATAATGGTTTATTTCTACTTTACAGGAACTTAATGTTTAACTGAGAAAATAGACATAGATGCACAAGAATACTGTATAGACAATGTTATAAAAGGGGTATTTACAGAGTTCCATGGTAAGAAAGGGTGTAGATATATTAATTTAGCTTTTAGTGGGATGGGAAGAAAAAGCTTCATAGTGTAACAGTTTAGTTGCAGAGTAAGTGACTACATCTGAGAGATATGTTTTGATATCTGAAAGAATTATCATTCAAAATTGCAAGCCTCTACTTCCCTCTTGAAAAGACATATTGTTTTCCTTCATCATAATATAAAGGGTATATGTATTTCTTCACATGTATATTTAGATTGAGAAGAAATGTACCTGATTGGTCCAAGCACCATGATGTCAATGTAATACTAGGACAATGGAGTTGAAAGAAAGATCATGGTATGTTATAGCTTCTGCTTGCAGTCCTGTTAATGCCCATTTGTGTCCACATATCTAAATATTTCTTTCCATTAGCAGTTCAGTTTACATTGTATCTCACTGTTTTGTGAGCAATCTCTTTTGTGGTTAGCCATTTAGAATACTCTTTTTCAGAGAAAATTAAAAGCTGCTGAAGGATACAATTTACTACTAAAATAACAAAATTACAAGATTAGGTGGAGATAAGTAACATAGTTGCATATAATTTAAAGCTTATGTTCTTTTCCTCCTCATTCCACAGTTATTTCTAAACCTATTTTGTCCCTAAATAATAAAACTAAATAAAGTATTAGTAGTAGTTTCCATTCTACTGTGAAGCTCTGTTGACAATGTGAGTTTGGTTTAAAAGAAATCCTGGAGATTTTCAATCATTACTGTAACACTAGTTTTGAGGTCCAAATTACTTGTAGCTAAAGCCTCCCTATAGTAATGTCCTTTGGATATTTTTTAAATATTTTCAAATATATAGACCTATTTTACATTATAGCTCATAAAATAGTAAGTAGCACTAGACAATTTTCAATATTTATGTCAAAAAAATTTGTATCATATAAACACTAAAGTTAAGCACTAGAAACAGATATATACCTAACTTTTGATTAAATACAATAATTTGGGAGAGCTATATCTATATAGATATAGCTATAGAGCTATATCTATATCTAGATAGCTAATATCTAACAGCTATAATGTAAACACTGACTTTTTTTAACTTTGATGACCCTTGAATTATTAATGATTACAGTAATATGATATGATTATGTGCCACAATACATAAAATGTCATCAGATGTTAATGGATATGAGAGAGTAAAGACTTCCAAAAGTACCTCCCTCCATAAAAACAAAACAAAACAAAAAGGCAAAATTTACCAGATTCTTCTCCCCCCACCCCAAGAAATTGGAATTAACCAAAGTCTTGTAGCAACCAGGGGAGCATTTACTCAAGATAAACTGCTGAATCTCAGCCAGAACAGTAAGCTCTGTGGTATTTTAGTTTACCTTAGTTCCATTCCCTTCTCTCCAATTCAGTGGTAGTCTTGAAAAATAACATGCCATATTCCTGGTTAAGAAAGAATGGAACTCGGGGTGCCCAGGGGCTCAGTCATTTAAACATCTGCCTTCAGTTTAGGTCTTAGTTGGAGGGTCCTAGGATTGAGCCCCACATCAGGCTCCCTGCTCAGCAGGAAGCCTGTTTCTCCCTCTTCTACCCCTCCCCTTGTATTCTCTCTCTCTGTGTCTCTCTCTGTTAAACAAATAAATAAAATCTCGAAAGGAAAGAAAGAGAGAGAGAAAGAAAGAAAGACCAACCTCATCTCAACAATTGTCATTACTGGACCTGTTGGGTGGTTCCCTGGAAACCCTCACTCAAAAGGTTTGTATTAATTCAAATTCACTTGATCTCACCCAGCTCTAAGTGTCTTGAGGGATGAAGCATTTGTCTAATGCTGTAACATTAAAGCTAACATCTGAGACAATGGATGAAAGATGGGGCAAATAATAGATTAGCCAAAAAGTTTAAAATGAAAAGCTACAGAATGAGATGCCCATAGGGGATTTGAAAAACTCAACTTGTTTCTGGAAACCTAACGAGCAGTCCATTTGCACAGACTGCGTGTTGTTGTGTGCCTACTCACAAAAGACATGAGCGACCCCAGGATCTCACCTCTGACTGACCTTGAGGCTAAAAGGACACAAGACAGTAACACAAACCCACAAAAAGAAATAAAAAGTACTGGTACATATAAATATATAGGTAAATATAAAAGTAAGTGCATCTCCTTTTTTCTTACCTAACTGATTTAAATGATAATTGCATAATGCAATAATTATAAATCTAAATTACTGGGCACACAACATTTAAGGATGTAGTTATGATAATAATAACATAAAAGTGGGGAGATGGAGTTATACAGGAGCAGAATTTTTGTATACTATTGAAAGTAAGTTGGTATTAATCTAGATGTTAATGATAATCCCCAGCACAACCACTAATAACTCAAAAATATAGAGTAAAACAACCAACAAGAGAATTAAAATGACACACAAGAAAATATTTAACACAAAATCAGGTAGTAATGGCCCACTAAGACCTGAAACATATGAAAAATAACAAAATGTTTGATAAAAATTTTAGTTTATCACCAATCACATTAAATGTAAATGGATTAAACACTCCAACTAAAAGATAGAAGTTATTAAATTATTATTAAATTTAAATGCAGATGGATAAAAAATATCCAATTATGTGCTGTATACAAGAGACACAGTTTAGATGCAAATACACAAATAGGTAGAGGGCACCTGGGTGGCTCATTTGTTTAAGCGTCTGCTTTCAGCTCAGGTCATGATTATAGGGTCCTGGGATCAAGTCCCACATTGGGCTCTCTGCTCAGCAGGGAGCCTGCTTCTCCCTTTCCCTCTGCCTGCTACCCCCCCTCATTGTACTCTCTCTTTCTGTCAAACAAATAAATAAACATTTCAAATACCTAGATACATGGAATGTAAAAAGATATACCATATAAATAATAACCAAGAGTGTTGGGGTGGGTATAGAAATATTATATAAAATAGACTTTAAAACACAAATTATTATGAGAGACAAAGAAGGATATTTTATAATGATAAAGGGACAATCTTCCAAGAATATATGACTATTATAAACATATATACACATGACAACAAAGACCAAAAATACTTGGAGCAGAAAGGGAAAAATTTAAAGGAGAAAATAGACAATTCAACAATAATAGTTAATTTTACATTCAATTTTTAATAATGGATAGAACATCCAGACAGAAGATCAAAAAATGAGTAGAAACATTGGACAACACTATAATAAGTAAATTTAACATGTATCTACAGAACACTTTACCCAATAGCAGCATGATTTTTACACATAGTTTTCAAATACAGGTGGAAGATTCTCTGGGATAAATCCTTTTTTTTTTTTTTTAAGATTTTATTTATTTATTTGACAGAGAGAGAATGAGATCACAACCAGGCAGAGAGGCAGGCAGAGAGAGAGGGGGAAGCAGGTTCTCTACCAAGCAGAGAGCCCTATGTGGGGCTCAATCCCAGGACCCTGAGATCATGACCTGAGCCAATGAAAGAGGTTTACCCCACTGAATCACTCAGGCACACCCTCTTTAGGATAAATCCTATGTTAGGCTGTAAGGTAAGTTAGATAAATTTAAAAGAATTTAAATCATACACAGCATGTTCCCCAGCCTTAATGAAATGAAATTAAAAATCAATAACAGAAGAAAATTTAGGAAATTTATAAAAATGTTGAAATTAAATAACACATTGTTAAATAACCTATCAACCGAAGAAGAAAACACAAGAGAAATTAGAAAATACTTTTTGATAAGTAAAACTGAAAATAGAATGTTCCAAAACTTATGAGATGCAACCAAATGGTGCTCAAAGAGAAATTTATAGCTCTAAATGTATACATTATGATCTCACTGATATGAGGAATTTAAGAAACAAGACAGAGGATCATGGAGAAAGGGAGGGAAAAATGAAACAAGAAGAAACCAAAGAGGGAGACAAACCATAAGAGACTCTTAATCTCAGGAACAAACGGAGGGTTGCTAGAGGGGTGGGGGAGTGGGAGGAATGGGGTGACTGGGTGATAGACATTAGGGAGGGTATGTGCTATCGTGAGTGCTGTGAATTGTGTAAGACTGATGAATCAGTCCTGTACCCCTGAGACAAATATGTTATTTGTTAACATATTATTCAGATCTGTACCCCTGAAACAAATATGTTATTATGTTATATGTTAATTTAAAAAAAGAAACATAAATTAAAAATACATTGAATTTTAAGTAGATTTTTTAAAATATGTAAACTAAAACTAATCAACAACTGTTATTACTTAGTATTTCTAATATAATTAATTCAATGTAACCACAATATTGTTAATCTAAAAAACTTAGTTAGTCTTAAAACTCCAAAGTTTTAATAAGTTCATGAATTTTAACAATTGAAAATATCTACAGAGAGAAAAATGAGTTCTAAGCCTTTCCTAATTAGATTTCAATTTCATTAAATACATTGGTAAGTAATAAACAGAAGAAAGCTAACTATATATGTATATTACCATTATTATGTCATATTTTTATCATCTATTCATAAATACAGCTTTTTTTCACTATGTGGTATCAGAAAACAAAAGAATATGTTATATGTCCAAACAAAAATAATATGCTGGGTTTTTTTATTTGACATTTTGCTACGATAACACAACACAACTTCCTATTTTATTAAATGTGTTCTCCACTTCCCTGAAACAAATTCTTAAATTTCTAGTGTTAAAAAAAAAGGCAGAAAATATCAAATAAATAACTTAAACTTCCACCTTAAAAAAACTTAAAAGAAGAGGAAAAGAAGCCCAAAATAAGCAGAAGGAAGAAAATAATAGAGATCCAGTGGAAATAAAGAACTTGGGAGTAGAAAAATAATAAAGAGAATTTTAAAAAAGGAAGTTATTTCCATGAAAAGATGGGCAAAATTGGCAATTCTTTACGGAGGTTGACCAAGAGGGAAAAAAGGAAGAAGACTCAAAATTATTAAAATCAGAAATGCTATAGGAGAAATTATAACTGACATGACATAAATAATAAGAGGATTTAAGGGACTATGAATAATAATACATTCACAAACTTGATAACCTAGATGAATTGAACAAATTCTTAGGAGGCTCAAATGATCAAAACTGATTTGTGTAAAAAAAAAAAATTCAAAACCTGAATAAGTTTATAACAAGTAAAGAAGAAGAACAACAACCACAACCACCACCACCACCACCACCTTCCCAAAAGACACACCCATGATCAGATTGGAATTACTGGTGTATTTTATCAAAGGTTTAAAGGAGAATTAGGGACACCTGGGTAGCTCAGTCAGTTAAGCAGCTGCCTTCAGTTTAGGTCATGATCCCAGGATCCTGGCATAGATTCCCACATAGGAAATCCTTGCTCAGCAGGGAGCCTGCTTTCCACCTCTGCCTGCTGTTCTCTCTGCTTGTGCCTAATCTCTTGTTCTTTCTCTCTGACAAATAAATAAATAAAATATGAAAAAAAGAATTTATGTTAATTCTTCATAAAGAGTTCTTAAAATTTTTTAAAAATTCTTTTAATAAAATGGAAGAGAAGGAAAAATTTCCTAACTCATCTTTTGAAGTCAGTATAATACTACCAGTGTAATACTTGATACCAAAACCAAACACATCACAAGAAAACTTCTGACCAACATCTTTGAATAAAATCTTAAGAAAAAAAAAAAAAAAAAAACAACCTCAACAAAGTATCAGCACACTAAGTCCAGCACATATTGCATGGAGCACTGGATGTGGTGCATAAACAATGAATTCTGTTATGCTGAAAATAAATTTAAAAAAAAATGTAAAAAGGATTATACCTATGACCAAATGGCATATATCTCAGGTGTACATAGTTGGTTTAACATTTAAAAATCAATATGTATAATAAACATTGGTATATACATATATGCTCTAAAGAATCCACACACTCAAAAATGTTAGAACTAGAAAATGAGTTCAGCAGTGTTGCAGAATACATGATCTATGTGTAATCTACACATTACCACTGAACAATCTAACAATGAAATCAAAGTAATTCCATTTATTGCATTATGAA
Organism: Mustela putorius furo; assembly: GCF_011764305.1. Classification (NCBI taxonomy): domain Eukaryota; kingdom Metazoa; phylum Chordata; class Mammalia; order Carnivora; family Mustelidae; genus Mustela; species Mustela putorius. The sequence goes on from NW_025421341.1 coordinate 28,906,001, forward strand.
GCAAAAAGAAACTACTTAGGAATAAATTTAAAAAGTACAAGACTTGTACACTAGAAACTTCAAACTATTGCTGAAATTAATTGAAGGAGATCTAAATAAAAGGAAATAAGAACAAAGACGTTGACTTTCATGGATTGGAAGGCATAATTGTTGGAATGGCAATACACTTCAAATTGATCTGCAGATTCAACAAAATCCCCATTAAAATACGGTCTTAAAAATAAAATAAATAAAATGAAATAAAATAGAATTCTCACTGCCTTATTAAAAGAAATAGCAACAGACAAAGAATAACCAAAATAGTCCCAGAAAAGATGAACAAATTTAGAGAACATGGGCTTCCTGATTTCAAAACTACTATACTGATTACTACACTGTAATCAAAACAATGTAATACTAAGGATAGACATATAGATAGATATAATAGAATTGAAACTTCAGAAATGAACCCATACATTTAGTGTTAATTGATTTTTGTAAGGGTGCTATATCAGTTTCCAAGAGCTGCCATTACAAAGTACCACAAACTAGTTGGCTTAAAGCAATTAAAGCTATTGTCTCACAGTTCTAGGGGAAAAAAGTATGAAATCAAGGTATCAGCAGGGCCATGATCTTTTTGAAAACTTTTCTGCCTCTTTTTAGCTTCTGTTGTTTTTTCTGGGAATCTTCAGTGTTCCTTGGCTTGCAGCTTCCTAACTCCAGTATCTGCCTTTAGTATCACATGGCATTTTCCCTGTGTGTTTCTATCTTCCCTTGAATGGCCATCTTCCTATAAAGACACTCATTATGTAGGATTAGGGATGCACCCTATCCCAATCTGACCTATCTTAATTACACCTGCAACCCTGTATTCAAGTAAGGTTACATCCTAAGGTACAAGGTGTTGGAATTTCAATATATCCTTTATAAGGGAGGCACAAGTCAACCTATAACAGATACCAAGACAATTCAAGGGGAAAAGACTATTGTTTTTCAACAAATGGTGCTAGTACAAGTAGATATCTATAAGCTTGAGAATGTATTTAGACCATTTCATCCATACACAAAATAAACTCAGCATTGATCAAATACTTGTGTAAGATCTAAAACTCTAAATTTCTTAGAAGGAGACATAGCTATACATCTTAATGACATGGATTAGACAATAATTTCTTTAAATATAACACCAAAAGTACACAACGAAAAGCAAAATAAATTGAACTTCACCTTATTGGAACCCTTTGTGCAAAAGAGGACCTTATCCCATAATTAAAGAGACAAATTATGGAAGGGAAGAAAATATTTTCAAGCCACATATCTTATAATAGTTTAGTATCCAGAATAAATAAAGAGCTCTTAAAACCCAACAATAAAAGACAAATGACCCAAATTTAAAAAAAAAAAAAGGATAGGTTAAAAAAACATAAATAGACATTTCTCTTAAAAGTATATAAAAATGACCTGTTGTCATGGAATTCACATTCTAGTTGGAGGAAAACAAAAAGGAAGCAAATACATTATGTAAACAGAACACATATCAAGTGATGAGTGCTATGCAAAGGAATGGAATATGGTAGTATGAAAGTGGGTAAAAGAGTAGATACATTACATGAAGAGCTGTATTTGTTATTAGGGTAGTGCTAATGACTGTGACAAATAAACACAAATTCAGCGGCTTTACAGTTCTATAACAATCCAATGGGGTTGCAGTATAGAGAGAGGGCCCCATGAAGTCATTCAGAGACATAAGCTGGTGTCAGTTCTGCCATATTCAATACTTGGCTTCCAAGCTTGCTCTGGATGATCACATAGAAGGAAGAGAACATGGAAAATGGCAAATTGGATTTTTTGCATTTCTAACCTGTGAGTCACATGCATCACTTCTTCTGATACTCTATTGAATCATACTCAGTCACATGGTTACCTCAGCTTCCACAACTATAAGACAGTTTAGGAAATATAGCTTATCTATGTGCCAGGAAGAATGGAAAACCGGATTTTTGATGGAGAGCTGTAGTCTTCCCACAAATTATCAGATTATATAGACTATGATGAGAAACCAAGAGAAAATCTTGAGAATAGAATCGCCATTCTATTGTACTTCATTTGCATGCTTCAAAGAGCCTCCTGACTATAAATAATGGATCAGAGAAGGTCAAGAATGGGAGAATGGTGGCTCATTAGAAAGTTCTTACAGTAAGATGATGGTGACTTCATGGTGGCCTGAAATTAGAGTACAATTCTAGTGGAAATGGAGAGATATAGCAATACATTCAGGATGAGCTCGAAGTTCTTCAAAAAAGAGACACAAACTACACACAGTTCATGAATATAAGTCTTCCCCACATATCTCTTTAGATGTTTCTTCTTCTTAGATTGTTTCTTATCAGAGATATGTACTTTCACTTTAAAAATGTTTAATTAATTCTGTACCCAACTAAGCTCAATGGCTGGCTTTAGTTTTATTCTACAGTGTTAAACGAGTATGGCTTTTTCCTTAGTTTGTCATTACTGGATGCTTGGATGATGTCCCCTTCTCCAAACAAAAATGATCCAAGGATTTCAAAGAAGAGCTCATATAAGTTAAATTCTCTCTCCAGTTCTGCAATAAGGTTGGAGCTAAATCCAGGGGTGAGAATCTCCAGCAGCTGGGGGAAGGCAGAGGGAAATGAGGCCTATTTCAAGCACATGTGACTGTCATGATTCATAATGGGAATCTGGGTCAGAATTTGCAGCTGGGGAAGCACCAGGAAAAGATTACTTTTATTATAAAAGCATGTACTTAATTACAGCTCAAAGCTGGAGTGGGGAGGGGGGATTGCACAGCTGGAAGGGAAAAGCAAATTAATTTGTTGACTTTTAAAGCCCTCTTATAGTGAAATATGCCCCCTCTTGTTTTAGCATTGGGTTACAACTGAAAAATTTTCAGAGTAGCCTCAAAGCAAAGAGTAGCCAAGATGCAATGTAAAAATAGATAATTTACATTAGGTATTTCCTCAGCCTGGTGAACTGTAAAAGCTGTGGACTATGGTTACTTTTTGTAAAATAAACAAAGCCTGGCCTGCAGTCATATTGCTTTCCTTAACAGGCAAAATCACCCCCACAGAAGACAATATTCTTGTAAAAAATATCTTTGATTTTATGCTTCAGAGTCAGTATTGATCACTGGACCCCCTCACGAGACCCAATTGACAGAAACTGGGATCCTAGAAGGAGGAAATAAAGACATTCAAATACACATCAGGTTGATATGTTAAAATGGTGGTACTTGAATTGAAGTTTTCAAGCCGTAACTTGTTAGTTATAAAATAACCCTGGTGACATAAAAATCTTTGCAAATTTCACAGTAACTAGACTGTATCTCTTTTGGCCATGCATTGAACAAGCAATGAAGTGCAAAATAAAAGCCCAGCAATCTAGGCAGAGGCAAAAGATATGGATACATTAACCAATAATTAATAATTAAGTTCATTTCTGGGAATGAGTCAGAGAAGGTAAGAGTTCATAAGCATCTCAAGAAGAGTAGTATCAGATAAGCAGAGGCCAAGAGTTTGCAGTCATAAACAAGACATCAATTAAGAACAACAGCACAGAAGTGGTTTACATAAGGCTATCAGTAATCAATTTTTTAAATAGCAATGTTCAGAGTATTTGATAATTTTTAAAAAGTATGAATCAGAATATAGTAATTAAATTTATCTAGAGATTCAGAAAGCATTTCAAGGAAAAAGAAAATATTTAATTGGTTTATTTAAAGCCAGTATAAATGCCATTTTATGCTCTCTGAAATACATTTTGAATATCTCTTTAAAATTTTTAACAATTACAACAGAGAAGATTAACACATTAAACAATCTATATGTTGTTGAGTTGTACTAATTTTATCTTATTTTATATTAGGACACTAAGATAATCTTCAAATTTTAAATTTTCTTTAAAAAAGATATATTGAGAACTTGGTGTGCAAAATACACTATGCTTAATAATGTCACTGAATTTATATATGCTAGTGATTTTATGTAAGTGTATTATATATATAGCCACTTTGATGGCATAACATCTTAATATAAATCCTAAGTAATTTCCAGCTATTTATATTTTGATTATCTGATGATTGATTCTGATATCATAGATTTCTTACATTTTTAAACATTTTAATTAGTGCAAATTATGTACAAATATTTACAACATTGAGACTCCCTTTGGTGTTAATTTGAAGTATGGAATAATAGAAACAATAGTGATCAGGCAGGCAGCTAACATCACTCTAGACCTGGTTCTCCCATTAAACTAACTACATAAACTTTCACAAATAACTGAGCTTCTGGGCCTTTCTAGTCTAGAGAATAGACCAGTGGACTAGATAATATTTATTCTTCTTTCTATCTCTAAAAGCTTTTTTACATGTTTCAAAATGGTAGCTATGTATAATGTATGTAAGCAATTGCAGCCTGTACACTTATTCTTCCTGCAAATAGAATATCATAATCCTGACTTCTATATGTGAACAGTGATGACACGGAGCTGTCATACTGTCTTTGAGGTAGGCCTAGCTTTCACTTTTAACAGGCACCCAAGGATAGATTTCTACCAAAGAATGAAGAAAGCAATAAATCCACCAGTAATTCTAATACCACCACATATGACCATTATCATCCCTAGACCAAAGCATAGGGCTTGAAAAAAGAGTACAAATATGAAGACCCTCCACATACTAGATAAAATTAATTTCCAATTTGGTTCCCTTCAACTAAACTAGAAGAAGCAAAGCCAATTAACCAAATAAGTATCCAATTTATCCAGGATTCAAATCTAATTTTGAAATCTATACTTAAGTTTCATCAAGAAGGTGTGTTTTAAAACATTGGGGCAAGGAAATAGTCTAAAAGCACCATAGACCTCAAAGACCATAATAAATAAATGACAATAGTAATTAGAACTAATAGTACGTAGCCCTTACTATTCATAGCCCTGGTTCTAAGCACTTTAAATAGCTTAACTCATTTAATTTATATAATCCTAACAAAAAAAACTTTGAGTAACATACTATTGTTTTCCATATTTTATAGATGATAAAATGGAGTAAGAGATGTTCAATAACTCTCTTGGGATCATATAGTTGATAAAAAAACAAAGATGAGATCCCTTCCATCAAAGATATTGCAGTCAAGTGTTGATGATAATATGGGTATAGAGAGGAAAACTCTTGGCCCAGCATAGTGGACATGAGCCTGAGCTGGACAGAAAAAATTAATGCAGGGTAGAAGGAGGACATTAGCTCAACTGTCTTCATGATTGTTCCTGAGAGGATGCTTACAAACCTCAAACTCTTCGTCTTTGACTAAAGACACTGCATGAGAATGCAAATGTCATAAAAGGATTATATTGCATTAAATTATTATTATAAGTTAAACAGCTCATTTTGGAAAATAATTTTCCTTAATTGTCATATTACCAGACCTGGTGCTTCCATGGAGGACCTTACCAACACAGGTGAGTCTTCTTGAACAAAGGAGCACAAAAAAGCACAGGTATGAGGCCATAATGCTGAGCACAGCCATAAGGAAGTCAAAGAGGACTAAAAATGCTGATAGGTTTATGATTCTACATAGCACTCTCCTGATAAATAATCAGGAAAAGAATATTTGGGAATGAAATATTCCCATATTTCATAAGAAGAAGTGTTACATTTAGATTTGTTGATTGTAAAAAACACATGAAACTCTTACCTAATTCCTCTTTACTGACCACTAAATGAAAAATAAAATTTCCTATTTCAGGCAAGAACAAAATCTCTGTTTCTTTTTTTCTCCTCTTTCAGTGAAATACATTCTAGATCTTTAAGACCCCTTATGAAATATTCCAAACAGATTCACTGATCTTGTCCACACTGTCACCACAATTTCTGGGACTTAATGCCTGATAAAAGCTGCTTGAATCCTAATGAACTGTGTTAGAATCTATGTTGCTATCCATTTCTGTTTTCTTCTGTCATGTCCATAGTTACTCTAAACAGTTTGACTTCAAGAAGCCAAATGGATGAAGTCTTAGAGAATAAAGGTTCTTTGCCTAAGTAAATAACTTAGGGGCCTATTGTGCTTTGCATTAACACTTTGCCTACAAACTGCTTTTGTGGGATCATTTTTACTTTTCCCATATGAGTTAATAAATGTGTGAATTTTAGGAAGCGTAGGAGGTGAAATGTTGCCTATTGAAATAATCATTTGGGAAAAATTGGTTTCTATGTTTCAAATGAAACTCCTCTGTTTAGAATTGCAGCTTTAGGGGCTCCTAGGTGGCTCAGTGGGTTAAGCCTCTGCCTTTGGCCTCAGGTCATGGTCTTAGGGTCCTGGGATCAAGCCCTGCATCAAACTCTCTGCTCAGCAGGGAGCCTGCCTCCCACACTCTCTCTGCCTGCCTCTCTGCCTGTTTGTGATCTCTGTCTGTCAAATAAACAAGTAAAATCTTAAGAAAAAAAAAAAAGAATTGCAGCTTTAACAAAATTAAAAAGTGTGTGCACATAAATATATAAATATATTATATTGGCTTTTATATTATTTGTTACATTGCATTTTATTTGTCCCTTAGTTTTACCCAAGTTATTTTATTATTTCTTTACTTATTATTTATTTATTACCCAAGTTATTATAAATATAATTGCTATTTTATATTAATCTCAACAAATAGATATTCTGGTCAAAATCAGGAATGTGGTTTGAGTATCTTTCCCCTTATAAAGTCCAGACAACAGAATGTTAGAATGCTTGCAAAATTTGCACAGTGTACAATTTCAGGATAGGTACTTCAGAATATGTGGTGAAATCTATGAGTTACCAGAGAGGCTCCTGAGTAAAATTATCTGTAGAGAATTAATAGTGGAAAGCTTTTTATTATTATCATTATTTTTGTTAACATATAAAGTATTATTTGCCCCAGGGGTACAGGTCTGTGAATCATTAGGCTTACACATTTCACAGCACTTACCATAGCACATACCCTCCCCAATGTCCATAACCCAACCACCTTATCCCTACCCTCCCAACCACCAGCAACCCTCAGTTTGTTTTGTGAGATTAAGAGTCTTTTATGGTTTTGCTCCCTCCCAATCCCATCTTGTTTCATTGTCTTCTTCCCTAACCCCACAATCCCTCTGCCCTGCCTCTCAAATTCTTCATATCAGAGAGATCATATGATAATTGTCTTTCTCTAATTGACTCATTTCCCTCAGGATAACACCCTCTAGTTCCATCCATATCATTGCAAATGGCAAGATTTCATTTTTCTTGATGGCTGCATAGCATTCCATTCCTCCGTGCTGAGCACACTGTGATATATAGATATCACATCTTATACACATATATATATCTATATAGCTATAGATATATAAATATCTATCTATATAGATAGATGTGTATATATCATAAGATATTATATATGGATATATGGATATCTATATCACTTATATGTATCTATATAACTATATATCTATATAAATATGTAGATATCTCTATCACATCTTCTTTATCCATTCATCTACTGATGGACGTCTAGGTTCTTTCCATAGTTTGACTATTGTGGACATTGCTGCTATAAACAGTCAGGTGCACATGCCCCTTTGGATCACTACATTTGTATCTTTAGGGTAAATACCCAGTAATGCAAATGCTGGTCATAGGGTAGCTCTATTTTCAACATTATGAGGAACCTCCATGCTGTTTTCCAGAGTGGTTGCACCAGCTTGCATTCCCACCAACAATGTAGGAGGGTTCCCCTTTCTCCGCATCCTCGCTAGCATCTATCATTTCCTGACTTGTTAATTTTAGTCATTCTGACTGATGTGAGGTGATAGCTCATTGTGGTTTTGATTTGTATTTCCCTGATGCCGAGTGATATGGAGCACTTTTTCATGTGTCTGTTGGCCATCTGGACATCTTTGCAGAAATGTCTGTTCATGTTTTCTGTCCATTTCTTAGTTAATTTATTTATGCTTTGGGTGTTGAGTTTGTTAAGTTCTTTTTTTTTTTTAAGATTTTATTTATTTATTTGACAGAGATCACAAGCAGGCATTGAGGCAGGCAGAGAGAGAAAGGAGGAAATGGGCTCCGTGCTGAGCACAGTCCAATGTAGGGCTCAATCCCAGGAACCTGAGATAGTGACCTGAGCCAAAAGCAGAGGCTTAGCCCACTGAGCCACCCAGGTGCCCCGATTTTGTTAAGTTCTTTATAGATTTTGGATACTAGCCCTTTATCTAATATATCATTTGCAAATATCTTCTCCCATTCTGTCAGTTGCCTTTTGGTTTTGTTAACTGTTTCCTTTGCTGTGCAAAAGCTTTTGATCTTGATGAAGTCCTAATAGTTCACTTTTGCCCTTGCTTCCCTTGCCTTTGGCGATGTTTCTAGGAAGAAGTTGCTGCCTGTGTTCTCCTCAAGGATTTTGATGGATTCCTGTCTCACATTGAGGTCCTTCATCCATTTTGAGTCTGTTTTTTATGTGTGGTGTAAGGAAATGGTCCAGTTTCATTTTTCTGCATGTGGCTGTCCAATTTTCCCAACACCATTTGTTGAAGAGATTGTCTTTTTTCCACTGGACATTCTCTCCTGCTTTGTCGAAGATTAGTTGATCATAGAGTTGAGGGTCTATTTCTGGGCTCTCTATTCTGTTCCATTGATCTATGTGTCTGTTTTTGTGCCAGTACCATATTGTCTTGATGATTACAACTTTGTAATAAATCTTGAAGTCTGGAATTGTGATGCTATCAACTTTGGCTTTTTTTCAACTTTCCTCTGGCTATTCGGGGTCTTTTCTGGTTCCATATAAATTTTAGGATTATTTGTTCCATTTCTTTGAAAAAAAATATTGATGGTATTTTGATAAGAATTGCATTAAATGTGTAGATTACTTTAAGTAGCATAGACATTTTCACAATATTTTTTTTTCCAATCCATGAGCATGGAACATTTTTCCATTTCTTTGTGTCTTCCTCAGTTTCTTTTATGAGTACTTTATAGTTTTCTGGGTACAGGTTCTTTGCCTCTTTGGTTGGGTTTATTCCTAGGTATCTTATGGTTTGGAGTGCAATTGTAAATGGGATTGACTCTTTAATTACTCTTTCTTCTGTCTTGCTGTTGGTGTACAGAAATGCAATTGGTTTCTGAGCATTGATTTTATATTCCGACACTTTTACTGAATTCCTGTATGAGTTCTAGAGTTTTGGAGCAGAGTCTTTTGGGTTTTCCATGTAAAGTATCATATCTACAAAGAGTGATAGTTTGACTTCTTCTTTGCGGATTTGGATGCCTTTAATTTCCTTTTGTTGTCTGATTGCTGAGGCTAGGACTTCTAGTACTATGCTGAATAACAGTGGTGATAGTGGACATTCCTGCAGTGTTCCTGACCTTAGGGGAAAAGCTCTCAGTTTTTCCCCATTGAGAATGATATTCACTGTGGATTTTTCATAGGTGGCTTTGATGGTATTGAGGTATGTACCCTCTATCCCTACACTTTGAAGACTTTTGATCAAGAAAGGTTGCTGTACTTTGTTAAATGCTTTTTCAGCATCTATTGAGAGTATCATATGGTTCTTGTTCTTTCTTTTATTAAGCATTGTATCACATTGATTGATTTGTGGATGTTGAACCATCCTTGAAGCCCAAGAATAAATCCTACTCGTAGTAGTGAATAATCCTTTTAATGAACTGTTGGATTCTATTGGCTAGTATTTTGGTGAGAATTTTTGCATCCATGTCCATCAAGGATATTGGTCTGTAATTCTCCTTTTTGATGGGGTCTTGTCTGGTTTTGGGTTCAAGGTAATGCTGGCCTCATCATATGAGTTTGGCAGTTTTCCTTCCATTTCTATTTTTTGGAACAGTTTCAGAAGAATAAGTATTAATTCTTCTTTAAATGTTTGGTAGAATTCCTGGGAAGCCATCTGGCCCTGGGCTCTTTCTTGTTTTTTGGGAGATTTTTGATGACTGCTTCAATCTCCTAACTGGTTATGGGTCTGTTCAGGTTTTCTATTTCTTCCTGGTTCAGTTTTGGTAGTTTATAGGTCTCTAGGAATGCATCTATTTCTTCCAGATTGTCAAATTTGCTGACGTAGGGTTGCTCATAATATGTTCTTGTAATTGTTTGTATTTCTTTGGTATTCATTGTGATCTCTCCTCCTTCATTCATGATTTTATCAATTGGGGTACTTTCTCTTTTCTTTTGATAAATCTGTCCAGAGGTTTATCAATCTTACTAATTCTTTCCAAGAACCAGCTCCTAGTTTCTTTGATTTGTTCTACTGTTCTCTTGGTTTCTATTTCATTGTCTTCTGCTCTGATCTTTGTGATTTCTCTTCTCCTGCTGGCTTTAGATTGTCTTTGCTTTTCTTTCTCCAGCTCCTTTAGGTGTAGGGTTAGGGTGTGTACTTGAGATCTTTCTTGTTTCTTGAGAAAGGCTTGTATCGCTATGTACTTTCCTCTCAGGATCACCTTTGCTGTGTCCCAAATATTTTGAACAGTTGTGTTTTCATTTTTATTTGTTTCCATTGATTTTTTTCAATTCTTCCTTAATTTCCTGGTTGACCCATTCATTCTTTAGTAGGATACTTTTTAGTCTACATGTATTTGAGTTCTTTCTAATTTCTTCTTGTGATTGAGTTCTAGCTTCAGAGCATTGTGATCTGAAAATATGCAGGGAATGATCCCAATCTTTTGGTACTGGTTAAGACCTGATTTGTGACCCAGGATGTGATCTATTCTGGAGAATGTCCCATGTGCACTAGAGAAGAATGTATATTCTGTTGTTTTGGGATGGAATGTTCTGAATATATCTGTGATGTCCATCTGGTCCTGTGTGTCATTTAAAGCTTTTATTTCCTTATTGATGTTTTGCTTAGATGATCTATGATCATCTAAATGAGGGGGTTGTTGACATCTCCTACTATTATTGTGTTATTGTCGATGTGTCTCTTTGATTTTGTTATTAATTGGTTTATATAACTGGCTGCTCCCATGTTAGGGGCATAGATATTTAAAATTGTTGCATATTCTTTTTGGAAAGATATTTTAAGCATGATATCATGTCCTTCCTCATCTCTTACTACAGTCTTTGGCTTATAATCTACTTTATATGATATAAGGATTGCCACCGCTTTATTTTGATGTCCATTAGCATGGTAAATTGTTTTCCACACCCACTTTAAATTTGGAGGTGTCTTTGGGTCTAAAATGTTGTTCTCATAGACAGCATATTGATAGGTCTTGTTTTTTTTTTTTTTTTTTAAATCCATTCTGATAAACTGTGTCTTTTGATTGGGGCATTTTGTCCATTTGCATGCAGGATAATTATTGAAAGATATTAATTTATTGCCATTGTATTGCCTGTAATGTGACTGCTATTGTATATTGTCTCTGTTCCTTTCTGCTCTATTACTTTTAGGCTCTCTCTTTGCTTAGAGGAGCCCTTTCAGTATTTCCTGTAGGGCTGTTTTGGTGTTTGCAAATTCTTTTAATTTTTGTTTGTACTGGAAGTTTTTATCTCTCCTTCTATTTTGAATGACAGTCTAGCTGGATATAATATTCTTCACTTTTTAAAAAACAATTATTTTCTTGGATACAGAATAAAATGAACTTGGAGTCACTATTGAAATTCTATATTTTCTTTCTTTTTAGTTCATAGGTGAAATACTCCCTCTCAGAAACTTTCAATGAATGGACATATCTTTTGTCATTTGATATGATGGATCATTAGCCATCTGTGGAAGTAAATCAAGAAGTTGCTTGCAAATGTGTGACTTAAAAATCAGTTATGGGTAAGGTTATAACATGGTTCTACTGAGATTTGTGATAGCAACCATATGCTTGTTCTCCGTATCAGAGCACTAAGCTGCAGAAGGGAGTTTCAGAGAGCTAAGGGCTAGCTTACGGAGTAGATCAGATGACTGTGCATACAAGCCTGAAGTACATGTCTCATTTATAAAGCCTGACATGAGAACATGTCTTAAAGTAGATCTCTTTTTCCAAAACTTTGTCAAAGCTATGAGGAGAGATGGTTCTGAAAAATAAATTTCCTCACCCTCCAGCCAGTATTTTGGAGAATCACAGACGTGTCTCACACCTTTATCAAAAAGATCAATATGATGAAAATCAATTGAAAAACTATTTTTTCAAATGAGCAATTCACCCAAACACAAATGGCACTGTTATGCTTGCTTGTTTTACCATGATCTTCTTACAGCCAATCAATAACATGCCCCCTTTAGAGGACAAACCCTTGCCTCTGCCCCCCCCACCAATCACAACTTTCTTATGCTAGATGAAAAATCCAAAAAATTTCTGGTAGAGAAGGATAGTGTGTGGTTTCCCCAAAATTATTTTACAGAAATCCTTTTCTATAGGACACTTAAGGAAATTATTATGATGTAGAATACACTAAAGAAGATAATGTAGAACATAGGAAAAAGAAATCCCCAAAAGAAGAAATTTTAACAGAACCCATTCTGACACCATCTAAGGAAAGGGTGTCCTGGCACTCAAACTCTGAACACTGGTCTTTTGGGAGGATTATGCTTTTTGAGTCATTCAGTTATTTTCTATGAGTTTGACTCTCTGCTTACAGAGCAATTACCTGATTAAAGTTTGGCTCCCCAATCAGATTTGCCTGCAAAGAAAGAATGTGCTTGATGGGTCAATAATTCTCTACAGCCTTATGTTTGACTTCACTGGAACTTCCAGTTCTTCCAATCCCTCAATATTTTCCTTTTATTGTTTTGGTCCTCATCCAACTTGAAATTCATGAATTATTCCAAAATTATGGTTTGCCAGTTGCCAATGTTCTGAAGTCCCTTGTCTCTCTGTCTTTTCTTCTTCTCCACACGATGAAATCACATCTCTAGATAAATTTTAACTACATTTCTACATTTGTACCCACACTGCTGATTTCTGGTGGACAATGTCTTCAGATATTTGCTGAATTGATTACTTCAAACCTCAAGGAGGCCCTCAGTGTGGCCTAAAAACCATACATTATATATTCCCATTCCACCCAATTTCCAAAACCCCACAGTGACATTTTCTAATTTTCTCTACTGCAGTAGGATCTCCAATTACCTGTCTCTTGCTTTCTCTCTGTAAAGAACATGAAAGACATCTAGAGAGAATGTCTTCATCTTTCTACCAAAATGCAAACAATTGTATTTACATTTATATGAATCTTTTCTTTCTTCCCTACTGTTACAATGAGAAATGGAACCACATTCCTCTTAAGGCAATCCAATAACCATGTTTTGGATTGCTACCTTCACTTTTTTTTGGCATTTAATTATCATTGCCTCCCTTACATGTGCATAAACATCAATAACACGTACTCATATACAAAAACACATATGCAGTATGTCCACTTTGGAGAACTCCACCTGCTTCACAGCTATGAGTCTATACCTTCCTTCTGCAAAACATTTCTGAAAATGTCTCTATATTCAGTGTGTGCTTCCTTTAATTCTTTTTCATTGTATCCTATCCCTCTTTGAGGAGAGTTGACTTAAACTAGCTTTTTAAATTTCTTCTTTTCTGCTTAACTGTATTGTTTATTCAATTTTGAACATTTATATTTACCTAGAATTCTCCATTTAACCTTAGATGTCCAAATGGATCTACATAACAATGTAGAATTGATCTCTTGTTTTTATGTATCTTTTCCATAGCTTTAGCTAAGTTTCCTTTCTCATTCATAATGTAATTTTCCCCAATTGTTTGATCAGACTTTTTAAAGATTTATCTAATTAATTGAAATTTTCAGTGAACTACTTTTGGATTCATAATAAATTCTTGTTCATATTTGTATTGATTAATTTCTGCTTTCATCTTCATTAATTATACCAACTTGAAGTTTACTTTGTAGCTTATTCTTTGACTTCATTGTTTCATTTTATATATATTTTAAAGCAAATGTATTTATTTATTTATTTAAGATTTTATTTATTTATTTGAGAGAGAGAGATCACAAGTAGACAGAGAGACAGGTAGAGAGAGAGAGAGAAGAGGAAGCAGGCTCCCTGCTGAGCAGAGAGCCTGAATGCAGGACTTGATCCTAGGACCCTGAGATCATGACCTGAGCCGAAGGCAGTGGCTTAACCCACTGAGCCACCCAGGCACCCAAAGCAAATGTATTTAAAGATATCAACATCCCACTTAATATCATTCCTGTCCACATTCCATTAGTTTCATTACATTACATTTCATTACATTCAATGAGCATTACATTCTCATCGCCACTTATTTATAAATAATCTCTAAAAATAAGTAATCTCTAATTTTGGTTTTAACTTTTGCTTTAACCCCAAAATTATGTAAGGGTATATGGCTCTCCATATAATATACCCTATTTGATGTGCATTTTAGGGAATTGCTTAAATTTTTTCTGTAGGCTAGGACCCTGGCCAGTTTTTATTATATTCATGAATATTTGCAAAATTATCTCTCTTAGAAACAAATCTCTTTTTGGAGCAAAGATCTATATTTCTACAAAATTATAATTTTTCTTCTATAAAATATCTCATTCTAACATAGGGTTGTATGTATCTGTGTTTTTCTGTTTGTGCACGGTTCCTAAAATTTCATACCTAGAAGTGTTCACTAAAGGCAATTAAGCCAAACATTCAAAACAGCTACATTATTTATGAGGAAATATAGGGATACCTTCTCACATGAGTTTTTCTTATAATTCTGTCCACAATATCTTATTTTATTTCATTAAAGATTTTATTTATTTATTTGACAGAGAGTGAGACAGTTAGAGAGGGAACACGAGCGGGAGGAGTGGGAGAGGAAGAAGGCTTCTGACTGAGCAGGGAGCCTGATGATGGGCTCTGTTCCAGGACCCTGGGATCATGACCTGAGATGAAGGCAGACACTTAATGACTGAGCCACCCAGGCACCACCACAATATTTTAAATTGAACTGTTTAATTTATTTCAAACTCTCTGGTGTGCCTTTCTTTTTTTTTTTTTTTTCAATTTACTAAGTCAGTATGTGGGGGGTTTTTTGTTTTGTTCTGTTTTGTTTTTTAAGCAAATTAAATAGTGCACAGATATAAATAAATAAAATGTTGTAGGCTGAATATTTTTGATCCTCTCCCTCCAAATTCATATACTGAAGCTCTAATCCCCAGTGTGGTAGGATTTGGAGGTGTGGCATTTAGGTGTTTAGGTCATGAGAATGAATCTCTCATAAATGTGATTATTGTCCATATGAGAGACACTAAAGAAAGAATCCCTCTCATAGCTATATGAAGATAGCCAAGGAGGTAACTATGTCCAAACTAGGAAGCCAACTTTCTTCAGACTTTGAATCATTGATCCCTTGATCTTGGAATTCTTAGCTTCTAGGACTGTGGGATATAAATGTTTATTGTTTAAGCTACTTATTCTATGATGTTTTTATTATAACACCCCAAACAGGGTAACGCAGTGTCCCATTTGTTAATGAGCATTATGTATCAATCTTATGCCTCATATATATTATTATACATATAAATTTATTAAAAAATCTGGATATTCTATTACATAGCTTCAGTAATCAAGACAATATAGTAGTGGCAAAAGAATGGGTTAATAGATCAATGGAACAAAATAGAAAGCCCAAAAATAGACCATATAAATATAGTCAATTGATAATTGACAAAGAAAAAAGATGATACAATGGAGCAAAGATAGACTATTTTACAAGTGGTGCTAGGACAACTGGACATCTACATCCAAAAAATGAATCTATGTATCTTACGCCCTGCACAAAATCAACTCATAGATCTAAATCCAAAACAGAAAACTATAAAATGCCTAAAAAATATATAAAACAAAACTTAGATTACCTTGAATATGACAATGACTTTTAGATACAATATCATAAGCATGATTCGTGATAGAAAAAACAGTAAGTTGGATTTTACTAAAATTAAAAAAAAATCTGTTCTGAGAAAACCAATATCAAGAGAATGAGAAGACAAACCACACACTGGGAAAGAATGTTTGGAAAAATACATATCAGGTAAAGGAGTAGTATCCAAAAGAAAGGAATTCCTAAAATTCAACAATAGGGAAACAAACAACTCAATTTAAAAATGGGCCAAAGGCCTGAACAGACACTTCACCATGGAGATATACAAATGACAAATAAGCATATGAAAAGATACTCTCCATCATATGTCATCAAGGAAGTGCAAACTAAAACAACAAGATACCACTATATACCTATTAGAATGGCCAAAATCTAAAGCACTGACAGCACTAAATGGCAGTGAGAATGTGAGGGAATGGGAACTCTCATTCATTGCTGCTAGGAATGCAAGATGGTATAGCGCTTTGGAAGACAGTTTGAAGGTTTCCTACAAACTAAATAGTCCTACCATATGATCCAGCGATCCTGTTTATTGGTATTGACTCAAAAGAGTTGAAAACTTTTGTCTACACAAAAACTTGAATATGGATGTTTATAGCAGCTTTATTCACAATTGTCAAAATTGAAAACAACAAGATATTCTTCAGTAGGTGAATGGATAAATAAACTGTTGTATATTCAGACAATGTAATATTATTTGGTGCTAAAAAGAAATGAGCTAACAAGGCATGAAGAGACATGAAGAAAACTTAAATGCATATTATTAAGAGAAAGAAGCCAATCTGAAAATACAGTACTGTATGATTCCAACAGTATGAATTTCTGGAAAAGGCAAAACTGATAGTAAAAAGGTCAGTGTTTGCCTGGGGATGGGTTTGGGGAGGGGAGGTTGAATGGGCAGAGCACAGCGGATTTTTAGGGCAGTGAAAATATTCTGTATGATATTATAATGATGGGTACTTCTCATTATGCTTTTATCCAAACCCACAGAGTGTATAACACCAAGAGTAAACACTTCTGTAAACTATGGACTTTGGGTAACTTAGACGGGTCAATGTAGGTTTGTCAATTGTAATGACGTATACTCTGGGGTGGGATATTGAATACCTAAATGAGTTAGTTAAATCCAACTCCAAGGGATGATATCCATTTTTAAAACAGAACCATTAGATTGTCATGCTTGAAACTTAGTTCCTCTCAATGTCTTAGAAATCAAGAGTGTGAAAAATCTGTCCATTTTGATCTGTTCTTTTCACATGGAAGAAAATAATTAAAAAATGAGACCATACAAAAGAAAAAAAGAGAAAGAATTTCAAATGTTGTCCAAAGGCTTGTATCACACTTTGATGTGCTACACTTGCATTTGGCTTACAGATCACTCTACTTAGTGTCTTAATGTTCTGGATATGCAAAAGATTCTGTGAACCTAAAGAAAAGTCAATTATTCAGTTTCCTCCATTTGTCAGAAAGGTAAAGAAAGGACCCTTAGGAAGGTCAGGATTATTTCAGTTCTAAATAAACTGAGGAACATCTGCATCAAAGAAACCTTCAAGTGACCTTGGCCATGCCCTGCTTACTAACCAGTCCTGAGTTAACTTGATGACATATATCATTTTCAAGAGAAAACTTCAAAGAAATCAGGGTTCTGGACGCCTATGATGGATGCTAAGTGATGAAATCCCAACTCTGATGCTAATTATTTGTTTTGAAGTTATTGACACACATTACACAATCTGTTTCTTAAGAGATTTTGATGAAAAAAAGCAATGCAGCAATAAGGTTTCAATTTTTAAAAAGCCACATTTGCAAGCATATTATACACACTTTCCAACACCAAAGCACTGAAAATTTTAAACGTATTTTACATATTCTATTTTTCTCAAAAGAAAGGACAAAACTTTAAAATAATGTGAAAGAGCAATATGGGATTATATAAATACATTTTATAGCTAAGTAATAGACTAATAATGCAGCCATGATAGTAGATATATGGTTTTGTGTTTATGTTTAGTGTTATGGGGGAATATTCATATCATATTAAGAATTAAATTAATTTGCAAGATATTTGTACATGGTGATTATATTTGGTTGATTATCTATCTATCTATATATAATCTATATATAATCATATATAGATAGATAGATAGATAGATAGATAGATATTTGGCAATATGCATGCATGTATACAAACAGACTTGAAACTCTTTGCTTTCATCATCTTTCCTCACATTTCCTTGCAGGTCAGAATTATTTTCTTCTTCTTTCATCTAGTTTATGGATGTGTGTGATGAAAGAGTTTTCTCCAGGTTGATTTCTGATTTTTTCCCAGGGTAGGATTTCTGGCCATTGCTGTGCTTTCTCTGTGGCTCCAGTTCTAACTCCTCCTCTTCCCTTTCTTCCTTCAGCATAAGGTTGGTGATGACTTTGTCTAGTTGCCATTTTGCCTACATTTGGGTTCCCAGTTCTTCTACCACCAGGGTAAACAATACTAAACTCCTTTGGTTTTATTTCCTGAATGTTCCTATATTGCTGGTTGTGCCCTAATGAACACTAGTCTCCTACATACTGACGCACAAAGAAACAGTGCTGGAACCTGTGATGGCCCCCAGGTAAGCTTATTCCAGAACCCACTCTCTTGAGCCTCATACTGAATTTCTCCCTTGATCAAATTACCTGAGCCTGGAATATTTAAATGAATTTGGCATAACTCACTTTGTCCGTACTCTGACAATATCAGTGTGCTTCAGGAAGTTTCTGATTCTTTATAGAATCTAATAGTTTTGTGTCTTCGTGTTTTGAGTTTCTGCTCTCACCGGATTTAATCTCATTTATTTTTCTACTCTAATTTATGCAGAATTGTTTAGTTTCTTTATCTCCTTTCTTGAGATTATGTCTTCTGGGCCTTCCTTTCTCATTCAGAGTGGGTATGATACCTAAGTGCCCTTAGGGTATTTTCCTAAACAAAGACAGTTCCTTCCCTAGAAGTTCCTACTTCTTTCCCTAAGAACTCTGGTACCAGTTGCCAAATTAGTAATTTCTTACCCAACCATAGAGATTACTTCTGGTTGGTGAGATTATGGATGACCTTCTTTATATCAATTTGTTATTTAAAATTATTTTTATAATGAGCACTTATTACTTATGTGATTAACTTTGCCAACCACAGTAACTATTTGCCTGTTTATAAAGAAATAAATTTGCTATGAGTTCAGAATATTTAAACTAAGTTCACCACTGCCCCAAACTAGAGAGACATTATTTCAGGAAAGGAGTAAACGACTTAACACATAGAGTTTGAGAAGAGCACTTACCTCATTTTCACACAGAGAGAAATGATTACTGTTACAGAATAATTACTTGGGCTCTGCATAGTTGTGTTCTGTCACAGGCTTTGCCTTAAACACTAGTTCTTAATTTTTAATAGCACCGTAAAGTGATAAGAAAAGTAAAAAGAAAAAAGAAAAAAAAGAAAGAAAGAAAGAAAGAAAGAAAGAAACTGTTGTGGATTATTCATCCAACCATTCATTCATGCATATCTCATTATTCACTCCCACAAATCTCTAAGACACTGAAAATCTATTGTAATTATATAAACTATTATTTACAGTAAGTAGACCATTGAAAGTGGCGTATATATGTATATATAGAATTCAGTGATTTCTGCATAATGGCATTTGTTGTAATGAGATTTGGCCTATATTGATCTCTCCGCAAGACAAATACATACAGCAATAAAATGAGAGCATAGAAAATGAATAATACTGAGTCTCATCCAAGTGGGTAAAACCCACGTGAAAAGGACTTAACCTAAATATCAAAGATACTTTACTAAGGACAAAATGGTCCCTGGAGGAAAATGGAAAAGGTGATAATTTAACATTTTCCTTTCAATTCATATACAACTCTTAATTAACAGACATTGATAAACATCTACAAGAAAATTAATATGCAAGATACCAGATCACCCAGGGATAAGAGAAGAAATTTTCTGTCTCAGAGAGCTCTCACACTAGAGGAAGGGCTAACAAATGCTCATAATACAAGACAATGTGACAGTTGGATTACAGATATACTCAATGTGCTATGGATGCCTTGGAAATTGCAGAAAGGAGTGGAGAGCTAACTCTATCTGGTGCTTAAGGAAGGAACAAAGTCTCTCTTCACTAAGTGGTTGCCTCCTCTGAGCCCTCTTCTCTACATTGGCTCCTTTTGGATGTTGGTCTGCTCAACCCAATCTTAGCAAAGAATCCTATGAAGTTATCACTGACCCTTGGTATCTGGTCAGGTTCCTCTTCTACATTAGATGTCGAAGTCATTGGCCTGCCTTTAGCAAGAATCTTGTTAGGTCAGTTTAGCAAGAGTTGCCCTACCCTTGATGTCTCCCTCTTTTTAGTTAACTGTCCATCCACCAGTGCTTTCACTCTGCCCATTAACTATAAATCCCCATTGGTCCTTATTGTATTTAGAGTTGAGCCTGATTTCTTTTAGCTATTGCAGTACCCCTATTGCAATAATCTTGATGCTTATTGCATCAAGTCTTCCTTACCATTTAACAAGTGTCAGAATAATTTTTTTTCTTTAGTGGAGGGATTCCTGGAAAGGCTTGTAATGGAAGAAAAGAACAGACTGTAAAAGAAAAAAAAAAAAAGCAGTGAAGAATGTTCTTCACTCTGTCCTCTTTTTCACAGGCAGAGGAAAGGACTTTGCAAAAGCAGATAGCTTTAAGAGTCTGATATGTCTGGAGCAGCATGGATTTGATGTGGTTGAAGACTAAGTACAACTGATATGGTGATGGGAGATGAGGCTGCAGACATTGACTAGGGACTGCTCCTGCATGAAGGATCTTAAATATCTAATCAAGGAATTTGTATTTACTCTAAATAACAATTGTATTTTATCCACTGAAGTATCTGAAGCAGAAATATGGCACTATTGTATTTTCCTTTTAGAGAGACCATTGTGGCAGCTCTGCTGAGCATGAATTGAGGAATGTGTGTTTGGTGGGCTACATGCCTAGCCAAGGAAGCTCAGAGGTTAATGAGTAATGAGGGTCTCAGTGAAGAGCAGATGACAGAGGAAATGGGGGGAGGAACTGGGGTGACTTACCTAGACATCTGTCAGAGATAAAATTCTATGGCTATGGGTGTGGTGGTAATGAGTGGAGGAAAGGGGCTGGGGTGACTACAGGGTTTCCCAGATTGGGGTGATGGCAGATCATTTATTGAAATAGAATATGCAAGAAGAGGGAGGAGGTTTGAGGAAAAGATGATGATTTCACTTTTTTTTTTCCCTTAAATCCCATTATGAGAAATTTAGAGAATGGAAATTGCTAAGCGGCTGTGCAGTGTTTGGAATTAGCTGTGTAAGACCAAATTACAGTCATTCATAACTATAATCATTCTAAATCCATTTGATTTTAATATGTTTCAAATATTTTTTACTGTATAATTTACAAGAAAATTGTTCTATATTAAAATGGTCATTTTCTCTAATTGCATATTACCAAATCAGGGTAGACTATGAAACAGAAATGTGTTTGGGTAAATTTGCAAGGCAGGATGAGCTAGAATTGCTGAAGTAGCTTATTGCTGAGCTCCTCTGCATAGAACAGCATGGAAGATACCAAGGATGTCTTATGTCTGATGGGAATTTTTTTTTTTCTGACAAACACAGTAAATTTAAATTATCATTAATATTGAGGGTTTTTCTCTCTCTCTCTTTCTGTCTCTTAAGGTATTAAATTTAAATCCTTCATAGACTTAAACTGATTTAAAAGAATGTTCTCAACTTTTGACAATTTTAACTGGAAAGCAGAGAGTGAAGGGTTTCCCAAAGAAAAATTTACTTAACTATAGATAGAAAATGCATTTAGAAATGATAATACTAAGATGCCTGGATGGCTCAAGTTTCTGACCCTTGATTCTGGCGCAGGTCATGATCTTAGGGTTGTGAGATAATGTCCCATATCCGGCTCTGCGCTCAGCATGGAGTCTGCTTGGAATTCCCTCTTCTACCTTTGCCCTTCCCCTGCTCACTTGCTCTCTCTCTCTCTGTTTCTGAAAAAAGAAAAAAAAAAAAGAAAGAAAAAGAAATGACAATATTTATTAATCCACTGGAAAATGTTCCAATATGTATATAAATGTCAACATTTCCTGCAAATATCACTGGACAGAATATATGGACATCTGAAGATAATTTTATTTCTAGCAGCTTTCAAATGTTCCTTATAAAAAGATAATTCAGACAACAACACTGAATGAACTGTGTATGCATCTCCATTACCTTCTCAAAGAACTAAATAACAATATGCTCTTATCCTTTAAATATACTAGGCAACACAATATAAAACATATTGTTTTATAATGAAATTGTGAAATTGTGAATACGTTCAGGTGGCAAAAAGAGCCACTAAATAAATATATTGCTGGTAACATCAGTCTTCGGAGAAAAGGACTCTATAGATGGGCAAATAGAAAAAAATCAGTAAATATTAGTTGTAGAAATTATACAAGGATAAGAAGAAGGGGTTAAATATGTGGAGGTAAATTACCACACACACAGCATAATTTCCTGTTAATCTACCATTGCAAGGCAATATTATATTGGTCTTAATTTTAGTCAGAAAAAATGGGTAAGTGGTGTGAAAATCACTGGGTCACTAAGAAAAGTCACTTTGAATAAAAGAAAATACTTATGCGGCACCTGGGTGGCTCAGTTGGCTAAGCATACAGCTCTGGATTTTGGCTTAGGTCACCATCTTAGGGTTGTGAGATCGAGTCCCCCATCAGGTCCACACTTGGTGGTAGTCTGCTTGAGATTCTCTTCCTTTCCCTTTGCCGCTCTCCACACTCTCTCTCTCAAAAAAATAAATAAATATTTTTTAAAAATAAGAAAATATTTATTATTGAGTCAATGAAACAGTACCATTATAGTAAAAGCTTGGATTTCACATCCTAATCCTACAATGATGCGAAACAGCAACAGGACGTTTTCTTTCCCGGTCCTGGCGGAAACATACCAAAGATGATATAAATGGAACTCTCTTTTTTAAAAATAATTTCAGGTGGCTTTTTCTTTTTTGAATAGGTTGAAGTAGTTTAGTTTCTCCCATCTGATAAAATTGAGAATACCTATGTTCATTTTCAGATTTGAAAAAAAAAGGGAAAACCAAATTTTTCTATCACAAGTATCATGCGATAACAGACACAGGAACCTCCAAGCTGTACTAACAACCAGCTATTACTGAATTTGATAGTGTATAAATTTCCTTTTAGTCCTTAACAAGGAGACATATGATCTATTTGGGGATTAAATTTAGCCTGATATTCTGATTTGTGTGTGTGTGTGTGTGTGTGTCCTGGACAACTGCTAGTGGATTGGATTAGGTTTAATAATTTCTTTGTAAGGCTAAAGGATGACACAGATTATTTCTAGTTTTATCAACTAATGCAATCATGTAAAAAAAAAAAAAAACATGCCATAGAGC
Organism: Mustela putorius furo; assembly: GCF_011764305.1. Classification (NCBI taxonomy): domain Eukaryota; kingdom Metazoa; phylum Chordata; class Mammalia; order Carnivora; family Mustelidae; genus Mustela; species Mustela putorius. The sequence continues at coordinate 28,929,350 of NW_025421341.1, forward strand.
ACAGGATTGAGAAAAGTCAGATGGCACAGGAAGTAATCTCAGCATTTACTAATACACTCAGCCAAGAACATAATTGCTAAAATAACCTTGAAAGGGGTGAAAGTACTGAATACTGCAGTGGTGATTACCCTGATTTCAATTACTCTGGTTTAAATGGAATGAAATAGGGCTCTAACTCTGTTAATTAACAAGCCTATCCACAGGTGATCTCTAAATGCTCCGTGTATAGCTCCCATTAATGCAGAAAACGTACATGCCTAGAAATGGCAAGTCTGCATATTAAACCCAATTATGCAGTTTACAAGAGAACTGGCGTTCCTTGATTTTTCCACAAGAAAATTATAGTGAAGGGTGATGGGAGAAAGCAGAAAGAGTGGGGCAGAGGGAATGTTGCATACATTAATGGATAATGATCCAGAGGCAGTGCCTTGCTTGAATTGGTTCATTTTTAAGGAGAACAAAGGGGCTGTCCTGCTGGGTATATTTTCAGCAGGATGCCTGACTGGCTTATTTTTTATCTGACCATGATGTGGTTTCAATTAGCAGTAGCATTTACAAAACTAGTAGCAGTCATTGTACCAGAAAATATGAGTCTAAAGGGGTTGAAAGATACTTTAGATGTGTACAGGAGATGTATAAGAACACACTGCTTTAACTTCTCCCTGGACAGCCACCTTGTCCTTAATAGTCTCTGCAGGTTTTGAAATTCAAGGTGGGTGTCTTACCACATCCACATGTGTCTTCTAGAACGTCTTCTTCTTCTTCTTCTTTCTTCTTTTATTTCCCTTGCCTAAGTCTGCTTTGGGCAAAGTCGAGAGCACAGTTCTACTTTTTATCAGTAATATAAGCTTGGATGTTTTCACCATTAGGAAAACTACAACACATATAAATTCAACTCAAATCCACTGCTGATTTTTTTTTTAAAGATTTTATATATTTATTTGACAGAGAGAGAGAGAGATCACAAGTAGGCAGAGAGGCAGGCAGAGAGAGAGGAGGAAGCAGGTTCCCTGCCAAGTAGAGAGCCGGATGCAGGACTCGATCCCAGGACCCTGAGATCATGACCTGAGCCAAAGGCAGAGGCTTAACCCACTGAGCCACCCAGGCACCCCTGATTTTTTTTTTTTTAAATAAAATATTCCTAAATACAAAAAAGGGCTAAGTTTGAAAGAAGAGATCTGTGGGGCAACTGGTCTCCCAGGAAATGGGAAGAAATACATTGACAAACACAAATCCAGAAGAATGACAAGGTCTGTTTGCAGTACTAGTATCTTCTTAAAACATTCCAAATCACTGAGTAGGAAAACTCTCAACACAAAAGAACCCCTAACTGAAACAGACACTCAGCTTGCTTATGTCTTTCAAGATGCCAGGTGATTTTTTTAATATTTAAGTGTACCAAGGATCAGTACCTTAGGGATGGATGATTTCTTCTTGAGTGTTCCCTCTTTTTTAGGATATTGCCTGCCACCAGTTGTGCACTTGTAACTTGCTTATAACCTTCAGATCCAAAAGGTTTTCCACATATCATGGGAGAGTAATTGAATCAAAGAGAAAAACCACCATTTTCTTATTCAGTTCTACACAGAAAAGATCTTTGTTAAAAGAGTGAGGTATGTACTATAAAAAAACATATTTCATAATAGAGAGCATAATTTAAATAAATTCAAATACCTATGCCAAAATTATTTACCACCACCAAAACTATAGTTCATGGGTCAGCAAATTATTGTTTATGGGCCAAATTCAGACCTCCTACTAGAACAGAATCTTACCATTTGTGTACGTACCAGTGAAGGTACTGGTTTAGGTGCCTTCAGTTCAGCAACGAGAAAAACAGAAGTCTGCGGCTTCATAGACAGAACAATTTAACACAGGAGACAGACAACTAGTGGCCAGACTTGGTGGCTCTACTTTCAAGTGCATTTCCTGATCTAACCAATTCTCCCCCACTCCACCACTACAGTGTTAGCCATGCATTGACATCATCTCTCCTCTGGGTAAGTTCATTTAATATCCTGATTGTTTTCCCTGCTTCTGTCCTCATCCCCAAGTTATATTCTCCAGATAGAAGTAGAGTAATTCCATTAAAACCTAATAATAATGGATCTTTGCTCTTGAAAGCCTTCCGGTGGTTTTCCACTTCATGGGAATAAAGTGAAAAGTTCTACTGTTACCCCCACGTGTCTACTCTTAGCCTCTTGTTCGATCTCACTCCTACAGCTCTTCTACACCAGACCCATGTGCCTCTCTGCTACTCCTTGAAAATACCAGGCATAAGAAAACACCTGCCTCAGGAGTGCTGAACTTGTTGCTCCCTCCAAAGATACTTTTTTTCTGCTGGAAATCCATATGCCTTGCTTTTTCCATTCATTCCTGTTTCTCCCCATATGCCTCCTTATCAGACAGAACATTCCTGCTGCTCCATCAAAAAAAAAAAAAAGCTTCATCTGTCATGACCATCCCCTTCCTCAGCGTCATTGCTATTCTTGGTGTTTATAACTATCTGACATTATGGATATGGTAAGCACAATTGGCATTAAATAGTAAAGTGCTTACACTTTGCAAACTCCATCACCCCATGTTTGCTGGTTTTCCTTTAGGTCTTTTGCTCTCACCTTCTTTCTTATTATAAATACAGCTGCTTATTTTTTTTTTCACTTTCACATTTTCTGACTCCTAGTATTTTTTTAGTTCTTTGGTTTGTTTTTGTTATTGTTTGTTTGTTTGTTTATTTTAAAGAGTAGGCTCCATGCCCAAAATAGAGCTCAAACTCACCAAGGCTAGATCAAGAGTCACATGCTCTACTAACTGAGCCAGCCAGGTGTTCCCGGATCCTGACATATTTGTATATATCCTGAATATTGAGTGCATTGTTCAGTGAGACTAAATGTCTTCATGAATTGGTTTTGACTTTTACACAATCTGAAATCTGAGTACACTGAAATAATAGAAACAGAAAAGTAGAATATCCTAAAATCTTTGTAAAATAGATATCATAGTTTTTAAGTGTACAGTTGATTCAAAATAAGGAATAATCAATTTTGAGTCTTTTCTAATGATCTAAGATACTTATTTTTAACACTTTACATTGAAATAATTAATGAAAATTATTGAGTGTTAGATATGCAATCCTTTTATTTTTCTCATTTTTTGTATTCTCAGATAATACATATCCCATAGTAAGAAACACATACATAGATATAGCTGTATAAAGAATGAAAATGCTTTACTTTCGAAGGAAGAAGAGCTCAGACTTCATCTAAATTTGTCAAATGTAATACAAATAAATGAACACTAATATTTAGTATCAGATTTTCCAGTTTCATCACAAGAGGATTGTTGTACATGCACTTTCATCTTGTCTGTATGTACACTCTAATTTTCAGATACGCAGCCCCAGGTAAAGTAAAACCAGTATGAATTCTATTGGTTTTTATAGCTTCTGAGTCAGTTACATCATCATTTGACTCATTACCATTTTTATATTCAGAAAAAGTGCATTTTTACTCAACAAAAAAGCAGTAAATTTAATTTTAATGACTTAAATTTCATTTTAAACTATGTTTAAAGAAATACCCAGGTCACTTCTTTAATTTAGCTAATGATATTAAATTATGAAAAACAAAGAAGCTAGGTGAAAAATTATAAGAGATGTAAAAACACACTGATTAAACATTCTGTTTTATTCTTGTTCTTGCCTTCACAGTGAAAGACATATAATTCTGGGCTTACCCATCCTGAAAGAAAACAGACACACAAACAAACAAGCAAACAAACTTCATCCTCTGTCCCAAAGGAGAAAAGTGTAACTGGGAGACATTAGGAGCTTGCCAATACCACAGGGATTTTGCACAGGCCAATATCCTCTCTCTGATATCGACTTCAGGAAATGGCCTTCAGAAGCTGTACCTTCCAGGTCAAGAGCGCAAACTCAGGAAGCAGCATAATCTAGGATTAATCCTGAATATTTTATCTACTAGTTGTTAATTTGCTTAATCTTTTTAAACTATGTAGCCTCATTTATATGTGAGTATTATAAAAATAGAACCTACTGCACAAGGTTATCATGAAGAATAGCCAATGCAATGTACTTGCCCTAGTACCAGGCATTTCTTTATATTTACCAACATCACTGTAATGGGGACTTCACCCTCTCCCTACAATAGGATACTATCTGGTATCAGGACTCTTCTAATCTCCTACATTCTTGCCTAACCAATATTCTCTAAATACTGCCTCTACCATGATGGTCCTCCATTGTAAAACCTTCAATGGTACCCTCTGTATCATCACAATAAGACTATACTTATGACTCTGGCTTTCAAGCTACCCATAGTCAGAACTAATCACTTCAGAACTAATTCAAGCTCTCATTGTCAACTCTGTCCCTAGCCATGTTCCCTCAAGTCATGATGACAGTATGGTGTAGCAATTAAGCATGACGTCTCTGAAATCAAGGACAGAACATTGAATTCAAATCTTAACTTCCCCAATATCTGCAGTAGGCAAGCTACTCAATCTCACCAAACTTGTTTCCTCCTGTAGAAAATTAAGATATTAATAGTAAAAGTAGGTTTTATTGGGACCAACCTAGAAGAAGCATGGGGTCTACACCATAGTCAGCTCTCTGTAAACCTCTGATGGATAACATATCTGTTCTTCTTTTTTTACTCTTCGGCCTAGCCGGAACCACTCATCCTTTATGCCCTGTCTCTTGTATTCTCTACTTCTTGGGCAACTTTCTCTAAGAAGCTGTAAACCATTGCCTAATTCCTTACTGATCATGCTTTACTTTACCTTTGAAATAGATTGTAAGCCTTTTTTTGAGGGCAGGAAGTATATTTCATTGTCTGGTAGTCTCCGTGGTGCCTGATGTGGCACTGCATAGTCTGCAGAGTCTTCCAAAACTGCCTACCAATCAAACTTCCTGAGGAGCTATGAGACCAACATAAGATGGACACTGTCACTGGCAAATGTGACAGCCTTAAATCCTTTGGACTCCCTGCACTTTTTAAATCAATAACAAAGAAGTGATTAGGTAGCTCATCATGCTTCTCTGATTCATTTGTCATTTGGCACTATTTATCCCCACAGGTAGATTTTAGATGACAAACAACCATGGATCAAACCTGGAATTATAGTAAAAGTAGAGTTAAGAGCTAGCAGAACATCAGCATCATCCATACAGAACGTGGTCAAGATTTTCTTATGACCTCTGGCAAAAATATATCTCCATGTCTGAGCCTAAATCTCTGCTCTCCAAGTATCACGTGTAGATCTCAACAGGCTGTTTCCACAAAAAATTATATTATGTCTTTTCAAATTGCAAACAGAACCATATTTTGTCAAGATAAAGGGCAAAGGAAAGTTGATCCTATTGTACAAAATCTAGTAGTTCTATGAAGAAAACATGACATTTTGTGGGTTGTAACAGATGACACTTCTCTCCTTAAGTATGCTCACTCTAGGAATAGAGATAGTAATCTAAGTTGGCCCTGACATGGCTACTCACAAGAAATGAGTTAAAGCTGATGTTTAACAAAATCAACCATTAAAAGAGACATTATATTGTTTTAACATTAAATATAAAAGCTGTATTCTTCCAAAGTTTACTAAAGGTCAAATAAGCTCATGTTATCTCTGTCGTAATTTGTCAGCAAATGATGATTTAAACTCATGGATAATTTTGTCTGTCTCATAAAAGTTTTCATAGACAATTGTTAATTTTTTTAAAATTTTTATTTATTTATTATTTTATTTAGTGATTCATCACTTACATGTAACACCCAGTGAAGAAAAAGTGTATTATGAAATAATACTAAGGCAGCACCTGTCTGGCTCAGTTGGTGGAGCATGGTTGTGAGTTCAAACCCCCAGGTTGGGTGTGGAGATTGCTTAAAAATAAAATCAAAAGAGAGAAAGAAAGAAAGAAAAAAAAAGAGAGAGAGAAAAAGGAAGGAAGAAAGGAAGGATACTATGAAATATCATTCCTTTTACCTTTTTAATACTGATGAAATAATTAATGCCTTTAGAGCCAGTGACATAAACCTGCCCTCAAATTAGTTTGTCTGTATATGCTTCTGTTACATAAAATTTAATATAGGAAATGCTGTTCTTCCAGTTATGGACTGAAAAAGTCCTGAGGTTAAAAGATACAGCATAGGGAATATAGACAATGGTATTCTAATAGTGTTACATGGTGATGGACAGTAACTACACTTGTGGTAATCTTAGCATGATGTATAGACTTGTGGAACCACTATGTTGTACACTTGACACTAATGTGACAGTGTGCATCAACTGTACTAAAGTTAAAAATTATTACTACAAAGAAATGTTTGCAGAGAGACCTAATATAAAGTCAGATTAGAACTGAAAATATGTTATATGTGTGATGACTTCTAGCCTAGGAGACAGATATATGCATAATATGTATTATATATATATATCTATGTAATATACATTAAATATATGTTGCAAATATTATGAATTATCAAATTAATGTGATACATAAAAAGAGTTGTTTAAACCAAAAATATTTTTAAGGACATGTACAGTGAAATTTATGTAAAAAAGTATATATGTTTTGGGTCTATATTTTTTTTTTGTTGTATACACTTAATTTGAGATATTTAGCTTTTACCTGATGCATGACGCCACTCGCCTAAGATAGACTTCCTTGATGGGAGGAGCAAAGTTCTTTCAGATATTAGTAGCATTGAGTTATCTCTCTTAGTAAAGGGAATATTAGTAGCATTGAGTCATCTCTCTTAGTAAAGGGAATAAATCCACTGTCAAGATTTGTGGGAGGGATAGAGTCTTTGTAATGCAATTCCCCCTTACACACATACTCATACACACATACATACATGTCACCCAGCCACTGGATATGGGATGCTCCATGTAGGTGGCATGACCCGGGGCAAGGTGACTCTTGTTACCTGAGGGAAAGTCTGGAGAAGTATTCAGCTGAGGGAAGTCAGCCTCCCCAAATCCAGTAGATGATGATATGAGGGCCTAAATCCTGAGGGATGATGAACATCTGGGAGACACACCACAAAATCCACTATACTGGCCTTGTGAGGTGACGTCCAGAGAAGTAAACCTCTGGGTTCTCTTCTTCCGTATGTTTACAAACATTTTACTGTATACTTCTCCTTCCATAATGCAGCTACTGCTGCCCCTTTCCTCCATAAACTTCCCAACATCCTTGAGACTCTGCACAAGAATTCTCTGCCTTGTTTCTTGCTTAAACAGAAATTTGACCCACTTATATGGATGCAGCTTTGTTCTCTAATGATAACCATTTATTTTCCTTCTTCCAGCTAGCATATGTCAATTCAAATGAGCCTACATTCTACTCCATCTTCACTGCCAGATTTTTTTTTCTACACTCCTTTGAAACTCAGAAAAACTGGATATTTTATCTTCTACTCTTCCTCCTTGATACTATCTCACATTTTCAAAGATGCTGACACTGGTCTCACAGTATTATTCTACACCCCATATCTTGGCACCATTCAGGATGACCTCATATTCACAAGCACAACTTGTGAAACACCCTAATCTCTTTATACTCAAAGTGTGGTTCACAGACCTGCAACCCTGGTGTCCCCAGGACGCTTTGTAGAAATTCAGAAATTCAGGCTCCTGCAGAACTATTTACTTAGAATTCAATTTTTTAGTAAGTTCTTGGGATGTTTGGTGTACATACTGAAGTTTGAGAAACTCTGCCCTGGTCTTTTGATGTTTTGACTTTCTCACCTATAACTTTGTGTGCCCTCTGCTCTAGGAAACCTATTCTTTGACTTTATTAAGACCTCCAGATCCCTAATTTTCCTCCACAATTGGCTATGTCTTGCTACTGTTCTTCCTGACATTCTTGGAAGGACTTCTAATTGTTGTGCCAGGTGAGATGATCTCTAAATTGCCAAAGAGCATCTATGTTACTACCAGTGCTGTAGAAAATTACCAGTGAGCCAAGTAGAGGTGGGAGGGATGAGGTATACAGGGTCTGGACTTGCCCCATCTCCACCTTTGACTTTAGTTTTTGAATTAAATTGAAATCAGTGATTCATAATTATATTACTAATCATTTATAAAGCAATTTTGCATATATTACCTTGTTTAATAATAAAAATATAGTAGAAAAAATACTCTATGTTATAAATTAGGTGATTCATGATGAAAATAAAAGGTATCTCAGCTATTCAAATCTCATAAAAAACCAATCAGGAAGTCAACCCAAGTTTTCTGGTTCCAAAGGTAGCATGTAGTGTACAGCACTTAGAACATTGCTTTTAATTCTGGAATTTCATAGCCATCAGAAAACCAAGTGATTTAACACTAAAAAAATGTGAAGTTATACTCTTCTAACTTGAAGTGGTATTTCCTGAGTCAAAGAGTGAGACCTACTTCCCCAAAATTTTTACATCATTAATATAATTCCATTCAATGAAATCATCTGGAGTGAATAAGTTAAATGTTATAATGTAAAAAATATCAAAAGCAGCTTTAATAAGCAAGCATTGATTTATTCCATTATTTTGGTTACGTAACTCTTTAGAGTACTATATATTTTTTTGATTTGTGTATGTATGTATATATTTATTTTTAGTTGCCTAACAGTATATTTGTTATTAGTTTCATAAGTCTGATAGAATGTTCTTGGGCACAGATGGAATCAAATCGTGGTTTTTAATTGTTTTATAAAGCTAATTTCTAAATTTACCTTGTGATAGGGACAAGGTATATTTGCTGCCATCATATAGAATGTTTGGATATATCTAGTTATCTATTTTATTTCATCAAATATGTTTAGAGTACTTACTGTATATAAAGTACAATATTGGGTACTGCAACTCAATGGTCAATAAGAAGTGGTCTTGTTTTCAGGAAGTCTATAATCTAATGCAAGAAACAGTGATATAAACCAGTAGCAGAGACTGACAGAGGGGTAAGTGTTACTGAGGATAGGATCAAAGAAAAGGAATTCACAAAAGAAAGAGCATTTGAGTTGAGTCTTGAAGAACAAAGAGACATAACAAAGTGAAAATCATTCTAGTGAGTGGGGGGAAACAAACATGACCATGGATACACTACAGAGAAGTGGAATGAAAGGTTTGAGACCTTAAAGTGGGGCTAACGATTAGAGGTAGAAAAGGACCAGTTAGAGTAGGAAACCATCATCAGAGGGGATGGGATGATACCAGAAATCTTGTTTCAGAATTTCCCCAGCTAATGCTGCCTAGGTGAATCCCTGCCCAAACCTGGAGGGTGGCAAACCATGGTGTTAACACTCATCTATTCCATCAAATGACACCTTCGTTTTCAGTTTTATAGAGGATGTGTTGCTATTACCTTAGGAGAAAGGAAGATGATGCCATCATTTTTAATGGATGCAAATGACTTATTTTATAGAATCCTACGAGAAAACCTATTTTGAGTACCTTAACTTTTCCAAAAACTCAAGGAGAAGCTGAAGACTTTTATTTAGTTAGGCATTACTGATACTCTCCCTTCATGCAATCCACAGATCTTCATGAGTCCATCCACGACCAGATCATAGTTTAAGTACATTGGAAGACAGTGCTTTGGTAGAGCGAAAACATGAATGCAGAGCTCTGTTAATTTGTTGATGCAGTGCATACTTAATTTAATGGAGAATGGTCCTGAAGAAATAAAAGCAATTTTAGAGAGTTAATCTGCCATCTGGAATACAAAATAGAGGTATACGTTCTTTAGTCAGTTTTAATCAGGACACAACCTGGAGTCCATAAAAGAAATTGCTGACAGATTTGGTACATAAAACTTTAAATGTTTCTATGATAAAGTCTCCATTAGCAAAGTTAAAAGATAAACAATAGTCTTGGAGAAGTATTTATGCTGTGTCGAAGACACAAAGCTCTCTTTACATAGAATTTCTAGGAACTGAAAAGGAAAGATCCAAAGTGCAATGGGGCAAAAGTCTGAACAGGTAATTCACAGGAAAATCTACCCATGGCCAATAAAGTTAGTAAGACTGATTCTACCTTAGCAGTGATTGTGAAAGGCCAATGAGGAATCCATGTGACCTCATTTTTATTTAGGATCCTGACAAAACTTTTTTTTTTTTTAATGATAATAAACAGTGATTGAGAGCATATGAAAAGAGTAGTCTAATTGTCTGTGACTTATGGGGATATAAATTGTTTTTGCACTTTTGAGAGTAATTTGGTACTGTCTATAAATTAAAAATTCACATGTCCTCTGGCCTGGCAATTGCAATGCAATCTAGCCTGCAAAATACTAGCCGGCATGGCCAAAGATTTCTAAGAATGTCAGTTTCTGCATTACTTATAAAAATGTTTTTTAAAAAGAAGATAACCTAATTATGTCTCAATATAATCATAATAAAGTAAACCATGAAGTGTTACCCAGTAGTTCTGAGAGTGTGGTGAGTTATAGCTCCTAATAAAGAAAAATTTCACTGGTATGTCAAGTGAAAAAAACAAAGAACTCATAGAATAATAGAGACAGTTTGATTGAATTTGTTATTTTAAAAAAGGAATATGGTTGCAAGTACACATGTATGCATGCAAAAGTATCTTATAAGATCTGGATGGAAATAGCAGAACAGTGGCTATTTCTGGAAAAAGAAATAATTTGCAGAAGGGGGAGTTCATGGGAAATTTTCATTGTTTAATCAGTTAAGCACTGCATCATCCAAAATTTTTACAATAAAAATATATATATTAAATTTTTCCTAATATTGGAGAAAAACTATAAAGTTAAAGAACACTTAAAGGAATAAAAAGTATACCTTGATCATTACTATTCTAAAACTAAGAGGGGAAAAAAAAAAACCCAAAACCGAAGCTGCTATGCTAAGTTTATTTTTGACTGAATTTCAGTCATGTGATAAAATAACACTAAAAGGTCACCACTTTATGATTAAATAAAAGATTTAGCATTAAATATTTCAAAATGTGAATTTGAGTAAAAATTAACTTGCTTGTTGATTTTCCCTATAAAGCTTTAGGTCATAAAAGCTGACAGGTTGGGGCACCTGGGTGGCTCAGTGGGTTAAAGCCTCTGCCTTCAGTTCAGGTCATGATCTCAGGTCCTGGGATCAAGCCCCGCATCAGGCTCTCTGCTCAGCCGGGAGCCTGCTTCCTCCTCTCTCTACCTCCTCTGCCTGCTTATGATCTATCTCTCTGTCAAATAAATAAATAAAATCTTAAAAAAAAAAAAAAAAAAGGCTGACAGGTTGCTGTGTGTGTGTGTGTGCGTGTGTGTGCACAACTGATTCTCAGGCAAAATAAAATCTTTAGTATGTGAGAAGGTATTTCCCATTCTATTCAAGCCCCATAATAGCTTCACTGCACCTCTAGGCATAAAGATCATATTTCTCTAACTGAAGAGAGTGCACTTGATACACTGAGCAGACGCCTACCATTCTCGTGCGTTCCTTGTGGGATCAATACCCTTGTTAATGCTAGTAAAGCATTTGTGGTCCTTTCCACATGTAGTCACGCTCTATAATCCTTCCCTAAACTGCCGGGCATCATCATTTTTGCAACAGAAGATCCCTTGCACCACTGAAGTGCATTTTAACACTTCACCCTACTATCCATGAAAAGGAAAGTTCTACCCAAGTCCCAGGAGCGCTTTAAACTTTATTTCCGAGGTTAGACTACCCCACAAAGTTCTTCGCTACCTTCCCCTAAGAGGGATGGCTCTGTGCCTAAAACTGTCCTCCAGTGGACAATCAATTTTGTGATATTACAAGCGCTGAGAAAGCAGAGGTGGCAATATTTGCAAAGGAAGGGTGGCATTTCCTTTCTTTATATGTGTGAGAATTGTGTATGTGTGGTTGCGAAGGGGGGGGGCTCTATTTCGTTTATGAGAAGGACTGGGTCTTGTAGCGAATAGAATTTATAGTCTATATATAGTGTGTGTGTGTGTGCGTGTGTGTGTATATATATATATATATATATATATATATATATATATATATGTTTGCATATATATTCTGAATAAAGGGAGCGAGGCCGATCTCTTTTTATTTGATGCTAATCCCCTCTCTCCCGCCTCCAGCGGCCTGGGAGCACTCCTCTTTCTAATAAATGGCTGGCAGAGCGAGCCATTCAGGCTCTCCCCTTTGATCACCTCCGAGCTGTCAGCCCGTGCTGCTGTTTTCCTCCCAGCTCTTGTTCCTGCCTAAAAGTGGAAGTAATACCCACTGAAAGAAATACCCTAGGTGTCCTGCAAAGCATCAATCTATTTCTTCTTTTTCTTCTTTTTTTCTCCGAAGCCCACCCTCCCAGCTTGAACAAATCCCCCTCTTCCTCCCTCCTCCCCATCTGCAGAATCGCGGTGCCTTTGGAGCTCCCTCCGCTGCGTCGGGGTGACCCCCCTGGGCCCTGGCAGGCTGCGACGCTACCACCCGGCCAGACGGGGGAGGCCTCTCCGGGGGGAGGCCCCGCCCGCCCCTGCCGCCCGTTCCCTCTTCCTCGGCCGCCGGGAGCCGCCGAGAGCCGGATCCGGCAGGCATCTGAGTTTGCGCGTGCTGGCGTTTGCTTTCTGGAAGGCACGCATTGTTTTCCTCCGGAGGCAGCCTTTCTGTGACCCCCCGAATTCCTCCTTCTCCCTCCCCCGCCAGGGACTTGGGATTGCCCTGAGGACTCCCCGGCCTCGCGCCGGGTCTCCCGCTGCAGTGTCGGGGCGGCGGGGAGTGCGACCCAGCCCGGCTCGGTAGAGAGCGTTTGCAAAAGCTACTGCTGCCAGACTCGGCTTTGAACACGTCTCCCAGCGCATGTTCCCGTTTCTTGTTTACAGCTGAGATGATAAGCAATCTGTGTCCCCTCTTATCATCGTGTCAGGCAGTGAAGTATAGTTTGTAAATATTATTCAAAGGAAATAATTTGCAAAGAAAAACAATTACAAGCAGAGTATGTGGACCATGAGGTTTGTCCTTAATGTGTTTACCAGGAGTGGGAAGGGGGCCGGGAAATGGGGAGCTGGCGGGGGGGGACTGACTCTAAAGGATTCTGATTCTGTGACAGTGACAAAACTAATTAAACGTAATGTCGCTTAAAAGCCTTTGCTCTCTTCCTGAAATTGCTTGAAAGTATGCATTATTAAAAGGAAAAAAAAAAGAAAAAAGATGTAGCAAGGGGAGGACTTAAGGTGACTGAATACAACTCATTGTGCCGGCTCACAAATGAGAAACTGCAGTGGAAAGAAATACAGCGTGCAGGCTGCTGGGCTGAGGCCCCAGCCAGGGGAGCTGGAGCTGCTAAGTGGAAAATTCCTGCCGAGGACGTGTTTCCATTTCCAATGGGGAGAAAGAGGGTGTTGCTGGAAGCTGGCGATTCTTTGGAAAATTCAGAAAATACAAGGAAGATGACAAAATGACCTCACTGAACTATGAGAAATTAAGCAAACAAGTAGTTTTAGCCAACACACCACATTCTTATAGCGCCTGTGTCTGAAAAACCGCGGAACTTAATGCTCAGTTAAAAGGCAGAATCTCAGCTCCCCACCCCGCCACCCCACCGCCGCCCCACCGCGCATCCCCATGGCTCCGGAGAGGAAAAGAGTGGTATTTTAGGTGCTAGCAGGGTAGAGGAGCGTGACTACAGAAGCCTGTGTGTGATGAGGACACGTGTGATCCTCCAATAGACTTGTGAGCTTAAGGACGTACTCACTTCGCAATCTGAATACCGAATGCGGATGGCACCTTTGTTTATGAGGAAGTGGAGGATTTCGGTTTGGGTTGTATGTTTCTGTCTGAAAGAACCCCCGATCCTAAGCGAGGTGGGGGGGGGGTGCCCACTAGATATTACTAGCCAGGGGGTGGTCTCTGGAAGAAGTTAGTGCGGTTTCTTCAAAGGATAGCTTGGATTTATCAGGAGGAACTAGTAAGTGGTGGAGAGCCAGAGGGAGCGCATTTCCCAGGCGGTTGGAAGGCATCCTATAGCTGCAACTAGAATTACCATCTTATGTCATCTAAACATATTCTGGTGGAGAGAAAGGGAGACTCATCAGGAGCCATGATTTCTGTTGTTCTGCAAAGCTTCTGTCAGAAAGGAAGGGGGGGCGGGAATATGCCAGGCATCAAAGGCTTTACTAAACAATGCATGAGCTAAATGATCTTCATTTGCTATGCTGATCCTTTCTCTACCAGACCTACAACATACTGACAAGATAAAAAAAAAAAAAAAAAAAAAAAAAAAAAAAAAACTTGTTTTGCTTTTATGGCTGTATGGTGTGTGTCTGTGTGCCTGTATGTGTGCGCAAGCTCCTTGGGCAGCACTTTTATATACAACTCATCTCCACAGTCGCCTGAGAATTAAATGATTGTTGAATTATATTGAAAACTCCTTATGAAAAAATCGTTGTCATTTTTGAGTTATTTTAGTTACAAATTACAGATGCCTCAATTTATGTGGTGAAAGTCACACCTACTGACAAACCCAAAGCATTAATCAACATGTCTTGGACCATTCATGTATCTCCTTGCATTTCAAGTTGATTTGGGTGTGTAAATTCAATGCTATAGTGGATCTTGAGCCTTAACAGCTTTACACAGCAAGCAGTATTTAGTTCAGGACAAATATTAAGCTACACTTGATGGCCAACATAATGGACATAGTTGACTAAGGAAATGATCTATTGTAAGATAGTTGTTACATACTTAAACATGAACGTTCTTGTCTGTTCTTACAAACAGCCCAGTTGCATAATTGTTAAAAGGAAAATGCTTATAAAGAGTTTTATTGAGATAAAACACATATACCATAAACATTGATCATTTTAAGTGTTCAGAGGTTCGTAGTATATTTACATAGTTGCATAGCCATTACTACAATTTTATTCTAAAACATTTCTATCATTCTAAAAAGAAACATTTATAATCACTACTCATTCCCCTCTCAACCAAAAACAAACACTAATCCAGTTTCTGTGTCTGTACATTTGCCAGTTTGGGACATTTCTTATGAATGGAATCATACAATGTGTGTGGGTGAGTGGTGTGTGTGGGGGGTGTTGTTTTCGCTGAGCATGTTTTTGAGGTCCATCCATGTTGCATCGTTGTACTGCCAAATAGCATTACATTATATGGATATATTACACTTTGTTTATCCATTCATCAGTTGATGGACATTTGGGTTGTTTCCCTCTCTGAGCTACTGTGAATAATGCTATCATGAACATTCATGTACAAGTCTCTATATGGACATATACTTTCTTCCCTTTTTGGTAGGTGAATAAGAGTGGGATTACTGGGTCACATAGTAAATTCCTGTTTTAACATTTTTAGAAATTGCCCAGCTCTCTTTCAAAGTACCTGTACCATTTTATATTCCTACAAACAATGTATGAGGGTTTCAATCGCCTCAAATCCTCACTAACACTTCCTACAGTTTGTCTTTTTGATTTTAGCCCTTCTGGTGGGTATCCCCGCAGTCTTGATTTGCGTTTTCTAATGATCAATGATGATGTACATCTTTGCTTGTGCTTATTGGCCGTTTGTATATCTTTTTAAGACATTCAGATCCTTTGTCTGCTTTTCAGCTGGGCTATTCGTGCTTTGTTAATGGCTTACAAAATTCTTTTTAAAATTCTGGATACAAGTCCCTAATCGAAATGTGATTTAAGAATATTTCTTTCAGTCTGCAGGTTGTCTTGTTTTGTCTTGATAGTGTCTTTTAAACCACATTTTTTAAAACTGTTGATTAAATTCAATTTATCTGTTGTTTTTCTTTTATCATTTCTGCTCTTGTTGTCATATCTACATTTTTAATAGAGTCATAAACTATATTTTTATTTCAGGAAAGAAAGATCTGATCTAAAACATTTTAGATTCTTCAGAATCAAGCAGGAACCTAGTATAGAAAATGAATTTGAGGCTGCAAGCTCCAAATACTACCTAACTGATTGACCTTAATGAGCTTCCCCTCATATTTGTTTTGTCAAAATTATGGGGGGTTATAGTGTTCAGGACAAAACAAAACTGGATCTCCTAGACCTTTCATCAAACTGAGGGAAAAATCCCTTTTTAGAATACTTAGGAAATATGCCCATTCTTACTCTTCTCTTTACTCCTTGTTCCCAACAAGTTTTCTTGGCTTTAGGGCAAAAAGAAAAGTGAAATTTTAAGTCAATCTCTAATGCTTTTAAAAGAAATCATAATAATAATATGTATTTGTTGCGATCTATTAGGCTGACTAATGTAGTTTATTTTAAACTTAAACCTATTCTGATTTTTAAATTACATTTGCATAATTGGGGTAAAAGGTGCCTTTCATTTTGTTTTAGTTTGATTTTATTTAAAATTCATTCTTCAGTGTTGTTTCAGGTAAATCCTCTACAGAGCAAAAGACCTAATCTTTTACTTACTCAATCTATATATTTTAATAACCTGCTATGTGCCCATCACTGTATCAGAATAGAGGGATCACTCAACTGCAATAGTCCTCATGATTTATAGTGTAAAACATTTTATAAAGTCAAGGACAAGAATTCTGGATTTGAGGACAAACCACGGGTCTCTCTCTGAGCTACAGAAAAGCTTGAGCCACTTCCCGCTTTTCAGGTTCCAAGTATATTTATAAAAGTGACAAAAGAGTTGCAAACTTGTGGTGTATCTAAAATACACTTCACCACTTTTAACACATATAATGCAATATGTGTATTCAGTCATAAAGATAAATTTCAAGATTATAAAAAAATATCAACTTATGGTGTGCTACATTTGGAATATTTGAGTCACGGTACAAAAGTTTAATAGACATCTTTCAATCTAGTTCCTATATGTCTTGGACTTTGTACAACTTTATCTGAAGACTACATCAGAAGTTTAAATTTGAAGCTATTTATCATTTCATTGTCACCTGAAAAAATATGCTGTATCTGAAGGTTTTCCTTATCTTCCTTCCCTTAAATATTGCTGCTTGTGTGGGTGTTCACGTTCTGACATGACTACTGGGGAGGCTGACTTTTCCTTTACCTGGTGGGAGGGCTAACACATTGATAGTGGAAGATTTCATACATCCAGATCAAGGTGTACCTCATATAGTGGGAGGATAATATTGTTCTAATACTAAACGGATGCATTTTTAGTTCTCATTTAAATCACTAAACACCTAGATCTTTCTGCTTCCCAGAGTGACCCCGGTGGATTATCACCCGAGATGCTGAGAGGGTCGATAAGAGACTTGGCAGGAAAATGGGCTCACAGGCAGGTTTGGATGAGAGATGGTATCAGACTTATCTAACTGGACCATAACCTTAGGGGAGCTCCAGACAGGAAGAATGACAGGGGAAAGCCCTTCCTTTCTAGCCCCTAGGGATTGGCAGAAAAAAGGGAAATGATGAAAGATGGAGAAGGTTCTACCGGCCACCCCCATCTATCCTTATATCCTAGCTGCTTGATAAGGCCAAATCCAAAGAAGAGAGTGGCTTGAGAGAAACCCAAATGAGTTGGAGACAGGTGGAGATGGGGGAAATGGCAGAGCTGCTCTTCGCACATATTGGGGGCATTGCTGTATCAAAGTAATCTTGTCAGTGTAAGGACCTATTTAGCAGGAGGCTTTCATTAAAGTTAAACTGTCCCTGCTCCCTCCCGTTTCACAGAAAGCAGCCTCAGGTAACAAAGCTCAAATACAAGGGTGGGTCAGGCCAGGTGGAGACATCTGATCAGTGGGGGGGATGCATACTGTTTCCCTAGCTACCAAGGAGTATGGGCCCCACACTTTGGGCACCTTCCCAGCGTGAATTCTGACCAAGGTGTGATAGGCTGGTATAAATGTCTACTAGGGCAAATTGTAATTCAATTGGTCACCTAGCATCACTGTGGAGTTTCCTATGTCTGGTACAAGCTCATTGGCCACCTGTGTGTGGCCAGGCCTGACTGCATGGCCTTTGCCCTTAAAAGGGAGTCTGTGAAACAGAGAGGGGTCGCCCTCTCTTGTAAGAGGTGCATCCCCGAATGTTTGGTTACATTCCTGATGCTTGGCACGAAGTAAGTAAACTTTGCTTGACCTTCGCTTTATATCAGTCTCGCTCCTTTAATCATGGACCCATTATTGGTGCATAACAGTCAGGGCAGCATGGTTGATAGAAGGAGGATTCAGTGTTTAGGAAGCCCTTGGTTCCTTCTGGCATGAACAGCGCCTTCAAAATAGTTCAAGCTTCCATCATGGAATGGTATACATGGAGAGCAATTGCATAATGGATACCTGAATCTGCATTGACGAAGACCATTAGTGCTTCCAGAATCAAAGAACACATTGCAGAATAGAAAAATAATAACTTTTTTTCCCCTCCCTGCTAGACATGCAGGTTAGGGGGAGAATTAGAATCAAGACTGATTCTGAGTAATGTCAGTGGAAAGCTTAATATTCTACAAAGCCAATTTAAATTATTGGATCGTACTGTGAATTTCAGATAGGGAAAGCATACCTCAAAGTTTAATCAGAGGAACAGAGCCAGTAGGTTTTCTGTATGGTAAGGCTGAAGGGCATGCTGTCAAAAGGAGTAGGCTGGAGGTCTCAGGCACCAGCAGAAGCTCCTTACTACAGGCAGAATTACCTCCTCTTCAAGGACACCTCAGCTCTTCTCTCAAGCTCTTTTAATTGCTTGACTTGGGCCCACCCAGATTATTTATGATAATCTCCTTCACTTAAGTCAACTGATTATGGACTTTAGTCTTTTACAGAATATCTTCATAGAAACACGCAGATTATGGTTTGATGGAAACTGAGGTACTATATATCTTAGCCAAGCTGAGAGAACACTGACCATCACAGGGCATTCCATTAATTCTTCCACTGTACCCCCTACCTAGCAGTGGCTTTCCAAAAAGACTGGATGCATTTCACGTAAAATAAAAGACACACTTCTTCTTTTCACAGCTGCGTTGTCCCATGATGTATTTGTGAATGCAATTGCTCATGAGAGAGTGAGAGCGATGTTTAGACATTTTCCGTAGGATCAAGGAGGTAATCTTCCCATTATTCTCTACTGGAGCAGAGCCAAAGTATAAAAGCAAGATCTGCTCTGCAAACAAGTTCTGAGGGAATCACTGTGATTTCAGACTTCTGGCCTCCAGAAGTGTGAGAGAATACAATTGTGTTGTTTTAAGCCATCAAGTCTATGGTAATTTATTATGGCGACTCTGGGAAACTAATACAAGTGTTTTGAACACGTTGCTTTTATTTAAACAACTTAGAACCGGTTGGAACTACTGCTACCTCAAGACATTCTTTGCTCCCTGCCCCCACACTTCAGAGCACTCTTTTTCCTTCTCCCTGAATAAGAAATCAAATGTGACTAAATCAAGTGCTTGTAAAGAGAGTTTTTAAAATACCGTATTTCAGGTAGTCTCTAGAACTTGGGCTTTGCTAGGTTCAGATGGCTTTTAAATGTTTCTCCAGTCACTGAGGAAGCACATTCTTCCCTGCAGTGAATCGTACCGCCCAGCAAGAGCCAAGGAGAACATTGAAATCTTTCCCTCCAAAACCATGCTTCAGCAAATCACAACACTCTGCAGACTCCTCTGTCTCTCCCCATCTTTACTGCTAGCATCTGTGAGCTCCTCCGGCTTCCCTGCTGCATTTTATTTATTCCCTAATAAGCCACTGTATATACAAAAGCCAGGGTAATAGTTTTTAAATCTTAGCCTGATCTTGGCACTCCATTTCCCTCCCCCCAGCACACAAATCATCAATGGTTTGCCAGGGCAACTAGAATAGTATCAAATCCCTGATCATGCCCTGCAAGGCCCAGTATTATAGAATAGCCAGGCTCATCTCACATCCCTGTCCCCACCACTATGTCCTAGTGCCTTTGATCTAACTCTTCTTTGTGCCTCTGGGCCTTTGCATGTGTTGTTGGCTCTTCTAGAAAGGTTTTCTCTTGGCTTTTTATCTAGCTGGCACTTCTTAGCATTCAAGTCTTACTTCAAAATGTCACCTTTTAAGACAAGCATTCCCTAACACTTCTCATGTCGCTAACTCTTACGATAATCCTATTATTTCTGTCATTGCGCTTATCATAGATTACTAATATCTAGTAGTGTGGTCACTTAGTTATCGTGTGTCCAAAATCACCAGGTGTATTCCTTGAGAAGTGGAACTTCGCCAAGTATATTCATTTTTGTGTTTGTCAGCCCTTTGAACAGTGCCTGACACACAGGAGATATTCAATAAATATTTGCTGAAAGGACAAATAAATAAATATTAAAACAGAAGGTGATGGGTTATGTCATATGAGTTATGTAGAAGCTATGGACTATATACGACTTCGTGTAGAAGCTACTTATTAAATTCTGGTAACTTGCCTTATACCTACTTTAAAATCTCCATTATTTTCTAACTGCCGCTCTCCTACTCTATGAAACATAATAATTTTAGTAATGTTTAGTGAGATACACTGTCTTAACAACTCAAAGACCATTCTTCAGCTGTAAGAATAGGAACTTTTTTCTTTTTTTCCTTTGCCTTACAATTCAAATTATCTGCCATTTGACTTTGTTTGAAGAATCTTCCAACAGCCAAGGTAGCAAGATTTCTGTCTGGGTGTGGCTGACATTATGGCCACAGTATGGACAGTTTAAAATAACATTTGCTAGTTTGGGAAGTGCAGGGTCACATGGATAGGAACTAAATTTCAGGTAACTTAAGGTTTTTTTGGTTGAGAAGAAAGCAGCTAGCGATGAGAACAAAACACAGAGAGTAAAGTGTTTGTGTCTGTGGAATGATCCCAGCTTGACAATGCTTCAAAGAAAATTTACTTCGGATATTCAATATGACAGATTTCCTTGTAAGATATGTTCACTGGGCTTTTGGTTGGCAGCATCATAATTTTTGATATAAAAAGTCTGATTATTTTTAAAAACAGCTACTTTTAAAGGCACTGCATGCAACTGACTCCAAATGTAGACCACCATCCTTCCCCAAGTTTATACACGTGGTGAAAGTGACATGCTTTCACTATGTCTTTCGTATTTTGGACTACTGTCCAGGTACTGCATCCATGTCCAAAAGGACTCAGCTCTTTTCTCTTAGATATTAAAAGTTTTACAACTCAAAAAAAGGCTAAACTGTTCTTATATGATGTTTAAAAGCAGCAAACAATGGTATAAATTCATATTAAATTTCTTAAGAGTCTCAAAGGTATCAGAAGTTTGTTATTTGGACAAATCAGCTAAAACTACAAAAGAAAAACAAATGTTGTGTTGTTTTATAAATTAAACAGCTTTTTACATGATAAACAAAGCGATGGGTATGATTATTAACACAGGTCAAAGCATGACTGTGACCTTTGCAGATATAATGACATGTTAAGAGTATTTTTTGATGGATATAAAGGTACTTAGTCTGTGACACCAGGAACTGTTATTCTATATAAATTCAGCTCTAAAATTATTTTTGTTACATATACTTGCCTCTGTGACATAATAAATTCTTGAAAACTTCACAGATGTTTTAGATGTTTTCACTGAGCCAGGATAGATAAAATCCATAGGCTTTATGTTTGAATGTTAATTAGAATTTTTCATACGGCGCCTGGGACATCAAGCCTTACGTTGTCTATGAAAAACCCCATCTTGGTCATAAGGGAATTTGGTGCCACTGGGAAGATGAAACATCCACCAATTAAGACAAAATCCTTAATTGCTCATCTCAGACACCAAAACCTCATTAAGAACCTTTTGTGGGGGTGAAACATGGGCAGAAGTCTCTTCAGGTTTCTGTGAGAAGTACCCAAAAGCTTAAGACAAAACCTTCACTCCTCAGAGCTGATGCTGGCTTTAATCTCTCCAACAGAGGTACTTTGGGAAAACTGTAGCTATCATTAAAAAGAAAATGCTTGGCATTTGGGAAAATGAGAAGAATAAATCCTTTACATTATCCTTTACATAATCCTTTATGTAAGTTGAAAACCATCTACATAGCAAGGGCTTATGTGTTTTCATCTTCCCCTCCAATACTTGAGGGTGATAAGAAGACTTCAGATTGCCTTGGTATAATGTCATTACCCTCAAAACATCCCCACTCCAGTCTGAGCCCTAAGGTGGGGACCCCAAAAATAATGGCCAGTGCTGAGCAAAATGCATCAAAGTTTCCTTCACAGTGAAAGTCTACTTGAGTGAAATTATTACACTTTCTAATATTTGACTTTATGTATGATACCTCACATGAGTGACAGTAAATCTATCCAGATTACACCTAATTATGAAGGGCCAGAAAGGTAAAAGAGTTAGAAAGACTGTATCATAAATATAGGATCTTAGATGCTAAAATGTAAATTAGAGTAACAATTAGTAGTCATGTCTTAAATTATAAGGAAATTTCCATTTCACCAATAAGAGATTTGTCATCTTATAAGTGAAAACGCCTGTAGTGTTATTATTGTATTAAAATGTATTTAATTAAAAATAGTATTTGGAGATCTCGGGGTCATGATAGACCATCTTGAATATATATAAAAGAGCATGGTATAGTTAGTGGTTTAGTGTTTCAAACTGTGATTGAATATGGTTTGCCCCCCTGCCAAAAAAAAGGGGAGATGACACTAAGAGTCTGTGTTTGAAAACTAAAAATTATATAAATCAAAATATTTAAAAACTGATATATTTTTATAGCACTTTCTATTTTTGAGAAAAGTTTAACTTTGGGATAATAAGGAAGGCCATGTTCTATGAATCTTAAGACTCGTCGACCTAACAAATGGAAGGAAAGCCTTTTAAAATATTGCTTAGTCACAAGGGGCCAGTGAGAAAACAGTGAAAGGAAGGGGTACATATACCCCAGTGTTCATAGCAGCAATGTCCACAAAAGCAATCTCTTTTTCAAAGACTCATGTTTTAAAAATCTGGATTTCTAGTTATAACAATGTTGGAATTCTGTGTTAAATGCTTCTTAAATTTCAAAAAGTGATTAAAAATATAAAGCTATAAAAATTACTGTTAACTTCAATTTAAAGTATGTAAGTTTCTCCTCATGTCATACAAATGACACAAATATCTCTTAATTCATAGTAGCATAAGGAAATATTGGAGAAAGGAAACCATTTTGGAGAATTTTGAAACTGAGTTGTCTGAGCTTTTCCATGAACTCAAGGTAGAGTAGACTTTTTTCTTTCCCAGTGATTGAAAGCCACCACCTTCCAAAAACTTAGATATTAGTGCTGTCAGAATGCTTGTGCTTGCAGATTTGAAGCCATGTGAAATGAACCTCATGCATCAGATGAATGTTTGTAGAAGACCGTAATTTGAGTACAAGCTCTGGTAGAATGTGGTTGTAGATGGCACTTCAGATGCTCTGCCTCTGTACCCTTAGCCACATTTGATCTCAGCTGTAGCTGCCCAGACAGTGGCCAGCAGTTTAGATGCTTGTGCTCACAGCATCTCACAGTCATATCTTTTTGGTTTTATGCCCAAGGGCTACTTAGAAGTTGCAGGAGAGCATTCCCCCACTGCAGGCCTGCAGCCTGGAAATGCAAAGGAGCAAGTAGCGCTGGCATAGGTGGCTGTCAACCAAGGAAACCTCACAGGTGGTGGAAAAAAATTTTTTCACCCATTTTTTGGCAGACAATTCTTGTAAGCTTCTCTGGAGAATTAAAACATTTTAAGCACAGCAGTAACCATGATTGCATTCTCTTACAGTAGCTTCCTTCTTTCTTTTCTTTTCTCTGCTTTCTTACTTCTGCTTCCTGGGATCAGCTCCAAACAAACCACCTGCACCTAGGTCTTCTTCTTGGGGTCTGCATTCAGGAGAATCTGATACAGCAAATATAACCCTTCACTGTACCTCATTCCAGTGATTCCATAAAAGTGGCAGAAGGACTAAGATGTGATGGTCCTTGGCTTTTGACTTGGGGTCATTGTTGTCTCACCTCAACCTGCAAAAAATTTGTTTTATGAAAAGACAAAAGATATTTCAAAAAACTTCAAAACTTCTTATTTCCTTAACATTATTTTTTATTTTATTTTTATTTTTTAAGATTTCATTTACTTATTTGACAGAGAGAGATAATGAGAGAGGGAGCACAAACAGGAGGAGTGGGAGAGGGAGAAACAGGCTTCCTAATGACCAGGGAGCCTGATACCGGACTCAATCCCAGGACCCTGGGGTCATGACCTGAGCCAAAGACAGAAGCTTAATGACTGCCACCAAGGCACCCCTACATTGTTTATTTTCATTTGTTCAGCATTCCATATTCAAGAGGTAAGGATGGTGATAAATAGGTTATACAGTAGAGGCCTGGAGGCACAACATCTTGACTATGTGGCTTCCAAGAACCCTTAATATCCTGACCTTGTGGCTTCTAAGACCCCAAGACTAACAGATCAAGAGCCACAAGTGCAGAACAAGGACTCTCGTCTTCTACCTCTGGCCAGAGTAACCCCTAAACTCATTATAATGTATTTGCATTGAAGTTTTAATCCTCAACCCTCCCCCCTTATCCCCATGCACCTTGAGGGAAGGAGCCTGCCATGATGGTTCTGGTATAAACCATGTGGGGTCAAAAACTTCCCCTCCCAACCTGAGAAGTCCCCCAAATGATTGGAGCAGTCTCCATTAGAGACCACCCAGCCCATGACCCAAGACATGTTCACATAAAAAGAAAAGACCTGTGTAGGCTTAGGGTAGTTGCCACGTCTGGGCCTGTGTACTTTCCCATCTTGAAAGTGTACTGTCCTTAATAAACTGTTCTGTGCTTGCTACTTTCCTTCCAGTTCTTGTTCTCTCTCTTTCTCTCTCTGTGTATATATATATATATTAAAATTTCATGTATTTGAGATAGAGGGACAGAACTAGTGAGAGAGAACACAAGTGGTGAGGAGAGAGAGAAGAAGGCTCCCCACTGAGCAAGGACCCCAATGGGAGACTTGATCCCAGAATCCTGAGATCATGACCTGAGCCAAAGTCAGACACTTAACGAGCTGAGCCACCAGGCACCCCCTCTCCTCCAGCTGTCTATATTTGAGCTGATAAATCTTTTGTGGGTAATCCAAGAACTGAGACTCCCATTCACACAACACAGATATTCCCACTGGTAACAGCTTTGTGTATTGTTTCGTATTTATTTACATGTGGTTCAGTTTGTAGTGAAGAAAACATATAATTAATACCCAGTGCTACCCGTCATCACTATGTACTGCACACTGAATTTACCTGCGGAATTCATTGTGTTAAATAATAGCAGAGTTAATCATTTAAGTAGATATCTTTTGTGGAGGGTTTGTATAAGTGTTTAATAGTGTTTAGTGAAATTTTTGTCTTGGTGGACTAGGAACACATTACTTTTCTAATTTAAAATCATAAAATATAACTTTCTATCCAACATTTTTGAGAAACAGATTAGATATAATATGTGAGAATCCCATAGTGCTCACTACCTCTTATTATTGGAAGCTATCAATGTCTACCTAAGAGGTAATAATAACTGGGTATTTTAGCGACAGTGACTTAGATAAACCCACAGTAAATATCTGGTGAAATTCAACAAATTTGTGTTTCTTCAGTAATTTTGACCAGGCCTTGAATAAAGAAGAATATGGCTAATGAAAAACCTATTAGAAATTAATTAAATTAAGCTGTATATTTAAAATGTATCTTATGTATTATATCATATATACATTTATGTATGTAGTAAAAAACCATATTAAAATAAAATGGAGTAAAATATATAATTATAGTTACAAATATGAAATTAAATATTATAGTTCTTATTCAACATAGAGGTTTAAGTGTTATTTTTAATTTGCCTTGCTTAGCTTTACAAATATTCAGTAGTGATAGAAGTGTGTGTGATATTATTCAGTTCATTGTGGTATCTAAACAAAAGAAAAGTATTCACTTATCTGTATATTTGGGTCATTTTAAACATTTCAAATATATAAAAAAGGAGCTCTGATACACACACACACACACATGCACATATATGCATGGAAAGAGACAAAGTGTGAGAAAGAGACAGATTTTCCTGTTCCTATTAGCTTTGAATGAAAATTATTTGACTTTCCTTTAGCTTCACATCATTTGGGTAAACATTTGAAAGGATGTACTGTCTTTGTAAAATCAAATTATAAAAATATTCTAAGTCCTGTTCATCAAGTTACTAATGTTTGGATATTATTTTCAAATTTTTCATTATTTCATTTTTATTTGGATACATTAAATTTCAAAAAAATGAAATAACTTTAAAAGTTATTTATAGACACTTAAACAGAGGAAATCTCAGAACTGTACATCTCTCCCACCTCCCATGCCTCTTAAAACACCTCGTAAAACAGCATGATATGATCTATCACGTACATTCGCTCTTCTAATGATCTCTGCAATCCAAATTCATTTATTATTTATTTTTGATGAAATATTCAGATGGTCTGCTAATGTGCATGTTGGAGAAAAATAATGTACATTGAACATTTAAAAAAATTAAAGGCTTTTTTAAAAATAAAAAACAAAACCAAGCTCTATTTGATTTTGAATTGTCCTCAACCTCTACAAGAGGAATTGCTCACTGAACTCAGTGAGCTCAGTGAGAGCATGGTGGGCCTGTGAGCCAACACTTCTGGCAGCTATGGGATTCTTGCTCCACTGGAAACCCTACCACAGAGCAGCTATGGCAGGAATTAAGAGGACATCAAAACCTCAAACAAGCTACACTCCTGTGGGTATGGGGAGCAACAAGACACTTAAACATTCCTGGTATGGTTTCCTTGGAAACATTCATAACAACAACTCTGTAATACTATGGGTTTCTGTTTTCTTAACCCTTCAGGCCGTCGACTGAATGAAAACTTCCTTGAGGAAATATTTCAACTGACTAGGTGGACTGGAATAAATTAAACTCAATGATGTGTGGCCTCCTGACCCCTTTTTGTAGCCCAAGGTATGGAGCAAAGTGTTGGGGTGGGGAGAGAGAGGGGATAGAATGTGAAAGACGTACAAATTCCCTCTTGACTCCAAGAGAGCTCACATCATAAAAGAATTACCTTGGCAACATTTAGAGGTGACTTGTATGGAAAAATAACAAACACACCAAGCGAATAAAAAGTTAAATTATCTTTGGAAGTCTCCCTCAAATATATTTAGTAAAGGGGGAAAATCCTAAACCCAAGTTGTATATAATCACATTGACTGAAATGACACAAAACAGCAAACAGGCTTTAGAGTATATGTATCTAGAATAAAAGAAGGACTTGGGAAAATTTTATTAGGCTAATTTTATCTAACTTATAACTCAAAGGAAGTAATTCAGAGCAATCATCTCAATCAATTAGTTGAGAAAATGATGCACTTAGGAAAGGTCGAGATGGGAAAGATTATGTAGGGATGTTACAGTAACTAAATTTTTGAGTATGCAGTAAGTATCACAATTAAGAAGTTTAATTATTTGGCATACATTAAACAAAACAATTAGATTATAATAACTAGTATAATAGTAATGACTCTAGGAATAATAATAGAAAGTATGGAAGAAGAAGAAATAGAATATTCTGCTAATTTAAAATATTCGAAATATTGGTGATATAACATCTGTGAGAATTTTTCTTAATTGAAATTATTCACTAAAAATGTCTGTTCAGGGGACCTGGGAGGCTCAGTCATTTCTTTTGCTCAGGTCATGATCTCGGGATTCTGGGATGGAGCCCCCGTGTCAGGCTCCCTACTAAGGAGAGAGTCTTCTTCTCCCTCTGTTATGCCC
The DNA here is from genome assembly GCF_011764305.1 of Mustela putorius furo. Taxonomy (NCBI): domain Eukaryota; kingdom Metazoa; phylum Chordata; class Mammalia; order Carnivora; family Mustelidae; genus Mustela; species Mustela putorius. The sequence continues at coordinate 28,957,064 of NW_025421341.1, forward strand.
CAATAATGGGTCTGTGATTAAAGGAGCAAGACTGATACAAAGCGAAGGTCAAGCAAAGCTTTATTTCGTGCCAAGCATCAAGAATCTAACTGAACGTTCAGGGCCGCACCTCTTACAAGAGAGGGCGACCCTTCTCTGTTTCACAGGCTAGCTTTTAAGGGCAAAGGCCATGTGGTCGGGCCTGGCCACGCACAGGTGACCAATGAGATTGTAACAGACACAGGAAACTCCACAGTGATGCTAGGTGACCAATTGAGTTACAATTTACCCTAGTAGTCATTTGAACCAGCCTATTACACATTGATTGGGATTGGCGCCAAAAAGGGCTCCCAAAGGGCGGGGGCCATACTCCTTGGTAACCAGGGAGACAGTATGCATGCCCCCCACTGATCAGATGTCTCCACCTGGCCTGACCCACCTTTGTATCTGGGCTTTGTTACCTGTAAATCCCCTGGGGGAAGGGGAGCAGGGACAGTTTCTAAATAGGTCCTTACACCCTCTCCCTTTGTTCCTCCCCCTAAATTATTTATAAATAAATAAAATAGTTTAAAAATGTGATCTGATCTATAAACATAGATTACATTGTCATTATTTAGGAATACTGTGGAGCGACAGTAAATTAACACATACCACTCATTAATGTTATTATTAATTCCTTCACTCAAGACCAATAGTCTTTAAGAATCATTATATAATCAATTTAAATTTATTTTTATTTATTTTATTTAAATACTAGTTTAATAAATAAATTACATTTAAAAATCCTTCTCTATATAGAATAGTTGATTCTTGGCAATCAACAAAATCGAGAATTCTATTAAATAGAATCTTGACTCAAGAGTTTGGCAGTAACTGGGCTCAAATTATTAAAGTTTAAAATACATAATCTATATAAAATTATTTAGGGATAGTTACAAGGTCACAACACTTGTGTTTTCTATAGAGTTTGACTACTACTAGTATCAATATTAATAATAATGGTTGGTAATAATGGTAAATTTCTCTACTCCCCTAAATTATTCAAAAAGAACTTGCATTTTCAGTGCAGCCTTTTTCATATTATTAAAAAAAATTTACAGGCCAAATGATCTTTGTTATCAGAACACATTTTTATATATATATATATATATATATATATATATACACATATATATAATATTTTAACTGTGGACTCATAAAAATTGAAATATGTGGGCATCCTCTATAAACCATAACCCTTAACTTCCCATTTTACAACTTTAAACCTAGTCACACTGCCTGTGACTACTAGTAATGTGGCTTTTGTTCAGACAAAAAGATGGCAGAGTGCCCTCTCCATGTTATCTTTTCAAATAGGCAGACCTTGCTATCTCATTGAGTGGTGCTCCAAATATTGTCATTAATGTCATGCTCAGGCTGCTGACTTAGGAGGAATGTTGTCTCAAGGAAAGGCGGGCAAGAGGGGGACACATTTGAAAGGAGGGGTCTACATTTTACTGGAAAGCTATTCATAACAAAGTGCAAGTAATTTATCACTGATTTGATGCATGTAACACATTTATTAACTTCTTTGCAAGGAAAATAGGTAAATCACCCAGTTTTGAAACATTTCCTATCATTTCAGCCTAAGAAAGGATCATGGTTTGCATTTAACACCTGTTCCCTACCATATGGACCTCAACTTCTTCTTTGTACACCTGCCTCTCTTCCCTCTACTTAACATGAGAATTAAGATACTGAGACAGAGTGAATAACTAAGGCATAAAACATGTTATAGAATTCTGTGCCTACAGAATAGGGCAATTTCATGGCAACTCTTTAAAACTCTTTAAGGAATTGCCGTTGAAGGAAGGAGAGAGATTTCTAGGCAATTACCTAAATGTTACACTATATAGGCCAAACTTTTTTTTTTTTTTCAGAAGGGAAAGAAAAAAAAGCTTAGATGGAATAATGAAGGACAATAATGTGATAACATTCTTCATGAAAACCAAGTCTGATCAGGAAAGTAACAGCATAGGCTTCTAGAAATCATGGAGGTACCTATGCCACAATTGGCTAAGAAAATCTAGATTCGAAAAGTGATAGCTTTTTCTTATCTATCTACCAAGGAGATGTGGTCCCTATGAAAATCTAGAAGGTGTGACAAAATCTTGAAATACTGCAGGTGTGGTATTTCAACCAAAAGATTAGGATCAATGTGCCCAAGTCCAACAAGAGAAAAAAGAGATGTAAAAATACAGCAAAAGGAAAAAGGCTGATAATCCCAACACTGAACTTTATTTATTTAAGTATTTATTTATTAGGCTAAGTGAGAAGTAGACACAATCTAAGATGTGTGAAGACATTAGAAGTGCCTCTATGGTAAGAGAAATCTGTGTTTGAAATCAACTCCCATAGTTTTCCAGGTATGATCTTGAGTATGCTTTACTTTAACTTCTTTCCATTTATTTCATCTCACCTATTGAAGAAGAAGGAGGAGCAAAAAGAAAGTATAGGTGTGAAATAAAATGATGAAGGATTGTAATAGCATATTTATCAGAGTTCTTAGAAAAGGGGAGGGTATGTGATATGGTGAGTGCTGCTAAGTGTGTAAGCCTGAAGATTCACAGACCTGTACCCCTGGGGAAAATAATACATTATATGTTAATAAAAATAATTAATAAATTTTTTTAAAATAAAAAAATATATTCTCTTAAATTAGCCATTAACAATATCAATATTATCAATTAGCATTAGTATAATTACTAGAGGAAAATCCTTTTCCAATTTAGTTTTACACACCTCATGATGTCTAGCATATGCCAGGTACTCAAGTCATACTGGCTGAATGAGGGTATATATCTATTTTGTTTCATTTATAAGAAGTCAATAAGGATGAAAGTATGCTCAGAATTTAAAAAAAAAAAAATTGTGTGTTATACCAGAAATGAAACTTGAAGATGAGAAGGGCATTCTTAAAAAAAAAAAAGTGTGGTAAAGAAGGTGGCAAAGTAGAAAGTACAAGTAGGTAAAAAAGAATGAATAATGCTATGGAAAACTATACACAATGCAATATCTGTAAAATAGGAATTGATAAATTAGAGCAGGTGTTCATAATATTCGGTTCATGATCTGGCCTCAAGGGCCTGTGGACCTTCTGAAATTGCACACAGAGTTTGTAAATGAATAAAAAAAAAAAAGCCATCAGGATGTATGAGTCACATAAGGAACACTTTTAGAGAATGAGCAATTCAGAAAGGTCACTTAGAGAACACAGAGAGTCAGAGAAAACTTCTGCTTAATGCAGGGGTGTTGTTTGGAATGTTTAACTGTGAGTGGTAGCAAATACGAATCTCTTAAATGTAAAACAAAGGGAATTATGATCTTAAGGATGGAAAACATCTGCTTTTCACTTCTATTCCTAAAGAAAAGAAATTTTAAGTTTTGGAGTCTGGAAAGTTGTCAGGAGATGGATTTGCTAAAAGGGTGAAGCTCGCTGGAAGCAGAAGAAACGAGTGAACAATGGGAAGAGAACAAGAATGAAGAATTGTCAAGTATGTGAGAAATGAACAGGCAGTTGATAGAGAATGGAAAGTAGAGCTTATAAGGAAATTTTTAACATTAAAAAGAAAAACAAATAAAAAGCAAGGAAACACTTTTTGGGAGAAAATAAAACATTGGCTCTTAAAAGTACGAGATAGTACATCCAAAGTATTACCTATAGTCTACGTCTTGTATGTGTTAGCTTGGGATATGTTTGGCTGGAAGAGATCTATGAATAAATGTAGTCATTTTAAACTGATAAGAACAGATACTACACTTGATCTTAGCCAAAAGGCCGAGAAGCGATTAATGTAGTCATTTTAAATAACTGACATTACCTTAACTGTGCTTGCACATTAATCATTACTTATGTAATGATTTAACTTTTTGATTTTAACTTTTAAAAATTATAATACCTAACTAAATTGCATCAACCCTTACTATTCTCTAGAGTATCAGAGTCTCAAAGCCACTATAGATATACACAATGATAGTGAGATTGACTTAAACTGATATTTTCTGAGAAATAAATCTATCACACTCAGGAACCAGTTGAGAGACAATAGAACCTTGTAACTGATCTCTGTACCTAACAATCATATATTAGCTCTCTATACGTTAAAAAACATTATTTTTAGCATTTGAGCCATTCTTACCTTTCAAATACTGTGTCCCACTTAAAGTACTGCAAGAATACATAAACGTACAAGATCCAAATTTTATCTCAACTTAATCTGTTTCAGAGTCTGCATCAAAGAGATTCTATTAAATCATATGAAAAATTTTTTTCATTATTATCTTTTTTAAAACACTGATTAGGGGCGCCTGGGTGGCTCAGTGGGTTGAGCCTCTTGCCTTCCGCTCAGGTCACAGTCTCAGGGTCCTGGGATAGAGCCCCACCTCAAGCTCTCTGCTCGGCGGGGAGCCTGCTTTCTCCTCTCTCTCTCTGCCTGACTCTTTGCCTGCTTGTGATCTCTGTCTGTCAAATAAATAAATAAAATCTTTAAAAAAATAAAAATAAAAAAAATAAAACACTGATTATATTGCTATATGTTATTATTTGAGTTGCAAGCAATCACGACCCTTAAATGTATAGAAGAAAGAAGAGAAATATGGCTGATATAGATTAAGGGAATTCATCTATAAAATACAGCATTTCTGTATACATGGTAGCTTTAAGGAATATGAAGGCACACCAACTTCATTTTTACTGTAAAAGACAAAGTCAATTACAAAACATTGGTATAAACCCCAAGCCCTAGGGACTTTGCTAATGTAATATTGGATTCCTGAAATAAGAGGAAAGTCCATTGGGAAACAATGCTGCCGGAAGACTTAGCCTCTGGAAAATCAACTTATATGAGGAATTAGAGCTTCAACTAAATAGAATTAGTCAAATACTGATCCCAGGACCAGCTACAATAATCTGCAGTTCTAGTGCAAGATACATGCTGATCCTCTTGTTCAAAAACATGAATTCTAATATGAGGACAGCAGAGCCTAAACCAAACCCAACACAACCCTCTATGATTGCATATGTTGCATATCCATTAAATGGTTTTGCCCTGGACCTTCTACATAAGCCTTGTCAGAGTTCTCTAAAACCAGGTAACATGTGTCTCTTTATATGGTAAATGTGGCACCAATGAAAAACTCAAATTTCCATTCTAAAAGGAGAACTTCATTGAAAAAAAGATTTAATAACAGAGTTATAATCTTTTTTGTGTGTTACGAAAGCATCAAGTACTTAGATACAAAACTTTAGGTAGGCTGAAGATGAAAAATAAGATGTTATGGGAACTTGCATGAGTTCTTGGCAGTGATGTGTAACTTTTCCACTATAATCTTTTCCCATTATTGACAACAGTTGCCTAGTGAGATGACAGGTCCATGCTAAAGACTGTATTTAGGAAGAGGGAGCTCTGCAGGGGACAACCTTAAAAAGCCTTTGATCCAAGATGATATAAAATATAAAATCTTGATCCTGAAGTTTCCATGGTAGAACTTCAGGAGGAAAAAGAAGCCAGATAAAGATTCAAGGAAAATTAAAATAACAATAATAATATGAATTATCAAGTCAGAGAATAGAACTAGCGTTTGCTTAAGCTGTGATTGATGACCATGAAGAGTTCATGAAAATTCACTGTCTTCCCTTACATTTAAGTCTTTCTTTCATAGGTTGCCTGTGTTACATTTTAATAGAAAACTGATCTCATTTAAAAATACAATTCTGTAGGCATATATTCATGGATACACATGCATAAACATGCATATATTTTAATCTATGTGGCCACAACCAGGGAAGATACCATCTGTTGGAGCATACATCTGTTGGAAGGTGAGATTTTTAGTTATAAATAAAATTTTGAAACATCACATCTGGCAATCACCAAAGTAAATATGGAAATTACAAAATCCCCTTGAATTAGGGTGAATCCAAATAACTCCTATAATTTCCTAAACTTAAGACATGAGCTCCTTTCATCTGAATACCCACTCTTATTGTTACAGAATTAATTAACATGGGTTTGGCTGACTTCAAGTTTATTACCTGAATACATCTTCACTTCTTCTAAATTTTAAAAATCAAAGTTGATCAGGAAAGCTCTAAGGTAGTTGCAGTGATTTCTTAAGATACCTTACTTCCCTCAGCCACAGCCTATATTTTCCTGATTTAGAGTCTACACTGGATTTAAAGAATATTCATATTTATATGAAGATAAATATCAGCAACTTACATTTACATATCACTTATTTATCACAGTACATCAGGAATTCTGCTAAATATTCTCTGTGCATGATATTTTCTAATCTTCAAAATATTTCTGAGATGGTACTGGTATGATTTCCATTTTATAAATCAGGAAACTGAGGTCTAGAGACATTATGAAACCAGCCCCAAATTCCACAGCTAGTACATTATTTAAGAATCAGTTTCAGCTGTAATAGGGACCTAAATACACTCACCCAAACAAATGAGGGTTTACATTTTTCTCTTATAGCAAGAAGTCTGAAGGCAAGAATTTACAGCTTAGGAACATCAAGTGGGAGGTCTCTGAGTTTCTTTTGGTTATTAAATCGTTGTTGCAATATGGTGACTCCAACCTTAGCAAAAAATTAGTAACTGAAGCCAGAAGGAAGAATGAAATGCCAATGGTTGGGCTGGCTCCTCGATCAGACAGCTTTCCCAGAAATCCCAGTCAACAAGAATCACTTAGATTTCATTGCCAGCCCTACCTGCAAATAAGTTTAAGAAATGTAGAGTTTTAATTTGTTATTGTTTTTGTTTTTCGTTTTCTTTTTCTAAAATTTAATTTAATTTTATTTCTTTTCAGTGTTTCAGAATTCATTGTTTATGCACCACACCCAGTGCTCCATGCAATATGTACCCTCCCTAATCACCACCACCAGGCTCCCAACCTCCCAACCTCCCAACCCCGTCCTCTCCAAAACCCTCAGTTTGTTTCTCAGACTCCATAGTCTCTCATGGTTTTTCTCCCACTACAATTTCCCCCAACTCCCTTCTCTTCTCCATCTCCCAATGTCCTCCGTGTTATTCCTTATGCTCCGCAAGTAAGTGTTTTTATGTTCTCTAAACTGCGTTTATCATCGACCCATCAAAATCAGGCCTGTTAGTGGAGGTGCCTGGATGGCTCAGCTGGTTAAGCAGCAGACTTTTGATTTTGATTCAGGCCATGATCTGGTTGTGGGATTGAGCCCTGTGTCTGGCTCTACACTCAGTAGAGAAAGAGGATTCTTTCTCTCTCCCTCTGCTTCTGCCCCTCCCCCTGCTCTCACACACTCTCTCTTTAAAGAAAATGAATAAATCTTTAAAAAATAAGCCAGGCTTATTAGTAAGAAAGAAGAAAAAGGACAATTGAGTAGGAAACCACAACTCTGATGAGGAGCTTGGAGCCATTTCTCTCTGCATTTTCCTACCTAGGAGAGAGTTTCAGCCAGAAGTGATGAAAAGGAAGCTTCCATCTTCTTTCTGCACCTCTCCTCTGTTCTCCACTGGGATAATAAGAAAAAGGCAAATCTATTTGCTCATATCGCCTGTGGGAGCTTCTAAAGAAAAACTATTCCTCCTTTCTTTCTCTTCTCTCTTTCGTCCAAAAAAATGAGAACTCATGAAACTGGATGTTAACTTGAATGTTTTCATCAAGTCCACACAAGGAGTAATAAAACAGGAAGTCTTATCAGTATTTCAAAGTAGGTGGCAGAGAAACAGTGAAAATATAAAATATATAGGATATCACCTATAGCACATACACAAGATGACTAAAGTTGTGATGGGTCAGAAGAGTTGTTTTTTGTTTTTTTTCCTTTCTAAAAAAATTCTTGGGAAATCAGTGGAGTGCTATGTGTTTTTTCTCCATCCAAACCCTTTGTCCCTCATTGTAACATGTAAGCTTTAATAGAGCCACTCACAGGCTTGAGATGGTTCCAGGAGTTAAAGAGAATGCAGTGAACATGGGCCTAACAAATGCTAAGGACACTAAAGGCAAGAATTTTTAGCTTTCAGCTGGAAAGAGTAGGACAGGAAAAGAAATCACAGTCTGTGTTGAAGTTATCTACAATTCAACAATAATGTTTGAATCATGCTAATGATCTAGAAATGGACCAAAAAGACACACAGCTGCCTGACACTCCCTAAGAAGACCACCTGTAAGGATGCTAGGATGGATAGGAGAGGACCATCAGGGGTGAAAAGAAAATCTTCCCCGAAATGAATAGTATAGAAAATATTAATATATTATATAGAACAATTGCAATTACTAAATTGAAACTGTTGGCTCACTTAAAGAGACCACAGGACTTTTATTACCTATGACTGATCATAAAAAGCATGCATCCACCTGAGATTTCATGCCAGAGTTTCTCTGGAAAGATCTTACTCCCACTAAGAAGATTTGAAGGCAGCAAGAGAGATAGAAGTGCATTAGCACTGAATTATCACCTCCTTTTTGCTTCTTCTTTATAGTGGTTATCCTCCTCATCTTTTTGCTCTGTCTCTAAAAAAAGAAAATGAGGCCCTCTCCATCTTGCCCTACACAAGAGATCCCTGAGGAAATCACATGCATGGAATTCGCCTGGAAAGTGACCACCTGACTACCATTAGAGTCGACAGTCCAATGGAGAACCCTATTGAGCTAAGCTGAATTATTCAGGACCCCTACCTGAGCTAGAGTACACAGACTCAAATGAACTTCCTTACACCTTACCCCAAACCCACAGATAAATATTTGTTTTTGCTACTCAAATGCTAAAGAATGCCTTGTCCAGAAGAATGAACAAAAATAATCAAGGTCATGAGAATTATGGCATAAGTGCACTAAGTTTTAGGACCCTTTCTTGAGGCTCCCAAATTAGAATCAATTGAGAAATAGACATGTGTTTTAAGCACAAGGAAAACACAATGTCAATAATCTAGCTGATTTGAGAATGCAGATTTAAATGAGCTTGCTATTTTTTATCCCACATCAATCATCAGTATGAGTGTTGGACAGCCTAGGGCCTCCCTCAACACAGCCAAGCTGACCTGACCTCAAGGAGGACAGAGAAGGGAAATGCCCTGTGGAGAGGGGAGGCTAGATCTGAATGGGAAGGAGCCTGGGAGAGGTACTCATTTCCTGCTGCCTGACTCATGCTAAGCACCTTCTTCCTCCAGCCCTGGGCAAGGTGACTGAAGGCACAGACATGCTGAAGGCCTTTTCCTCAAACTTTCGTATTCCCTCCCCTTTACGGAAACAGAACATGGAGAATCTTTCTGCCAGTACCAATGTTTGAAGGTTGCAGAAAACTCAGTAGGAGCTATAGCAGTTATGAATCTGGCCTCGGAGCTGTGCTGCCTGGGTGTCTGTCCTGACTCTCCTTTCTCCTAGCTGGAGCACATTGTCTTTTCTTAACAGGGAGCTAATCAAATCTTCCTAGTAGACTTGTTACAAAGATTAAATTAGTTAAGAAATATAAAGCACTTAGAATAATGTCTAAAAGATACTAATACTCCATATAGGTTAATTATAGTGCAATTACCTTTTTCAAATGCTAAGGCATATTTCCCTGCATGTGTGTACCTCTGCTTTGATTCATTGAAAAAATATTTTATAAATGCCAGCAAACCATCACATTTCTCAATTTTGATTACCTTAAACATCATCTGGATTCTTTCACTTTATTTTCACCTAAGCTCAAGGAAGGAAATAAATTTATAACAGAGAATGTGACATAACTTATAAGTACAGATTTTTTTAAATTTTTAAAATTTTTTTCTATTTGCTATTGTACCTAACAAGATTTGAATTTGCAGATCTCTCAACTGGGTGATGAACTGCAATTAAACTGAAAATTAGAACTACATTAAAAAAAAAGAAAATTTTGAAGTTGGGTAATAGTATCCAAATTCTCTATTTACATATTTTTATTCAACTGTTCATATAGTCTTAAATAACTTTCTCCCAGAGTTGTTGTTTAACCTCAACAGCAGACACATCAGGTGATCTGTGCTAGGGTAGGGGGAAATCTACACTATACTTGCTTTGAGAGGTAAAATCACCAAGACCATGTTTAAGGGTTTGCTGTACTGAACTCTAGGCTGTGGACAATTGGCTTTTCTTTGTCACTCTTCAACTGCTGTTTATTAGAGTTCACAGTATTTGTAAGAGGTAGCTTTCCAAGATCTCATACCTCCCCAGACTTAATCTTGTGAACATCCATGCAAATGCATGCACACGAACACATAAATTTATAGACATGGACAGTTGTTTGTTTCAATGAAGAGACGATAGACTGGTGTTTTTTAAGAGGATGATTTTTAATGGACTTCACATAGAAAAGAAAATGAAGAGTCAAATCAAGTCCATTAGAGAAGCTGAAAATCCAACCCACTGAGCCAACAACATTCAAGGCAAGATTAAGGCTTGATGATGAAATTGTTAAGAGCAGGGACTCAGGAAACAGAATGCCTGGGTTCAAACCTTGCTCTTGTCATGTACCCACCTATGTGACATTTGTGGAGTTTACTTAAATGTTCTGCTACAATATGTCCATCTGTAAAATGGACATACTAATAAGACCTATATCTGTATAAATAATAATACCTACACCTGTGAAATAATAATAGAACCTACTTCAGATGTTTACTCCTCTTGTACATCTGTAAAAAATTGATAAAAGCATGTCTGATAGGATTGCCATGGAGATTAAAAGACTAATACCTACAAAGTACTTACAAAGCCATATAGTGAACATTAAGTAAGGATTCCCTGTGATTGCTATTATTATCAAAGCCTCAAAAATGATATTAGCACAGAAGCAGTTCAGACATAAGCATATAGGACTAGGGAGACCAGGTAATAGACATGGTAACAGGGTAGCAAAGGGACTCAGCTTTGTGGACTATTTAATGCGTAGTATGTGCCTCAGTCAGGCTGACTAAAGAACCATCAGCAAGGTAGACAGAATGATCTTACTTTGTTTTGTTTTTCAAAAAAACCAAAGTATCTCTGCAGGGGAGATTTGGCCTGCAATATTCAATGCCAAACCAGATGACTTGAAGTTAGCAGAGCTGAATGCCTTTGGTTCGGTCTATTTTAATATAAAGACTTTTTGTTTGCTCCAAGAATAAACTTTTATTTAAAGTGAACCCTTTGATCGTTCACAGACCAAAGTGATTATATTCAGCAATCAATAAGTCAGTTATGCCGCTCACTGCCCTCCTCAGCAAAACTTTGGAACAAACTATAAATCTTCAACATCCCTATGTTTCTTTATTGGTTATCTGTCTCATAGGTGTTGTTATTACACACACATTCCTGCCCTTGAAGTTAGCTTCTCTTTTACTAATAACAAAATCAGAGATGTTAGCTACTCTTTATTAAATTATAAAAATGTATATCCACATTAATTTAGAACATGATTTTTTTTTTCAACAAAGGATATTCCCATTGATTCTCAATGTTTTCTGTCAGAAAGACAAGATGTCTCCTCTTATCAATTCATGTCTCTATTTCTGCAATTTTAGTTGCTCCATATATTCAGTTTTGGGTTAATTTATTTCACATGACCCTTAATGGAAGTTAGAAGCTTGAAGACAGTGTTAACCTTTAACTTGGAAATCCATTTATAGTACTTCTATAATATCTTAAACTCTAGGCAGACACAAAGCAACTTTTAAAAACAGCAGTGATTAAACAAGTATATATATATTTTTTTAAATTTTGCAAACATTGTAAAAACTGCTTTTTAAATTAGTCATTTAGATAATAGATTCTTTTCTCCTCATCAAATGTCTAAAAGTGGATTATTAATGGCATAAATAAGAGGCAAGGAGCAGAGAAAGAATGCTCTTTTTTGCCTTACTTGTTAAATCAACTAATTATTAATTTTTATTTGTTTTTTACTTCGTACATTTTAGGTAAAGTTATTTCTTTTGAATCACAAATGGAAAGACAAACCAGAAGAGGGAATAACGTTGAGCCCTACATCATATTTATTATCTGCACTGGTGAAGTAAATAAGTGAGTGAGTGAAGAGGTGTGAAATTCCAGCTGAGAAAAACATGCTGGTTGAAGAAGTGGTGACATAGAGACTACAATAACAAAAAGAAAAAATATATATACATCTATACATATGTAAATGATGTAAATGTATATTTATATGATTGCTGAAATTTAAAAATCATTTATAAAAAGGAAAACTAAATGTGTAATTATGTCATCATCTACATGGCTCATAGTTTCCACTAGTCCAAATAAAGAGTATATATTTTAAAATGTAATTCAATGAGCAACCACAGCAATCTAAGTGATCAATTATAGAAATAAAGAAAATGACAACTCAGTAAGAAATGAATACATTTTGGGGCCCCTGGGTGGCTCAGTGGGTTAAGCTGCTGCCTTCGGCTCAGGTCATGATCTCAGGGTCCTGGGATCGAGTCCCACATCGGGCTCTCTGCTCAGCAGGGAGCCTGCTTCCTCCTCTCTCTTTCTCTCTCTGCCTGCCTCTCTGCCTACTTGTGATCTCTCTCTGTCAAATAAATAAATAAATAATCTTAAAAGAAAAAAAAAAAGAAATGAATACATTTTTATAGTCTCATTTTTCACTATATCATGATTATGATTTTACTGTAAACTTAAAAATTCACTGATTCAGGTTAGTTAATAGTTTCATACTTAGTTTTATGTGTGATTTGAGAGTTTCTATAACCCTGATGGATTTATAGTGCAGATATATTTAATAAAAATTTGGAAAATTTTTATTTTCAGAGAAAATATGCATCATCTTGAGATACCCTGAAGCCTTGATATTATTAAAATATCTTAATGACATTGATTGACAAAAATGATTGTTAATGAAAGTAAGACATTTTTTATGAAATTTTCACTTGATAGTAACTTAAGAAAAAATAACTACTGTTGATAAGAAAATAACATGACTTGAAAGGCTTTGTGAAGATATGAAAACAGCAAGTATGAGTATGAGACCATTAACCAAACCCATGGAAGACCAAGTTAAGTTTCTAGCAAGTAAATATCTTGGGGACATCTGGTATTTTGTCCAGCATGTAGAGCATGGAGGTTGTCACTTCAATCCTCACAAGAGGAAAAGTCCTGAGCAACCTAAAAATCTAGAACTCTTCTTAGATCTGTCAGAGAATTCAGGTCACACAATAGGTATATACCCCTAAACTGGAGAAGTAGGTAGATACAGAGAATCACAACCTACCTAAACAAAAACCCAGGAGCAGAAACCTTTGTGGGATCCAGTACTAGTAGAAAAATCTAAATTGTGATTGAAAAATTTCTGGATGTTTGATGGAGACAAGGCTGAGAGTTAAAAAATCCGATGGAGGCCCAGTCTTATAGGAGGCCACCACTTTGGTGAGTTTCTCCTGGAGGAGACCTCCCAGGTTTTAACAGTGAAGATCAGAGAAAAATAAATCCCTTTGTGCTTCTGGAAGATGAGGGAAGGGTAGACATTCCAAAATATGCCCAGAGCATTCTGTTCTTAATAAAGTCTGTCCTGAGGGTCACCTGGGTGGTACAGTTGGTTAAATGGCTGACTTTTGGTTTTGGCTTAAGTCATGATCTTAGGGTCATGAGATCAGGCCCTGCCTCAGGCTCCGCACTAAGTGAGCAGTCAGCATGAGATTCCCTCTTCCTTTTCCTCTACCTCTCCTGCTCATGCTTTCTCTCTCTAAAATAGATAAATAAATCTTTAAAAATACAAAAAAAAAAAAAAAAAGGTAAAAAAAAAAAAAAGGCTGTCCTCAAGGGGAAATGTTTTACGAGAGCTTAACGTACTAGAGCTTTTATCAGAGTCTAAGGATGTAGGGGCAAGGAAATCTCCAGTTCCAGCCCGCTATTGCCATCCTAAGAAGGGTGGAGAAGGTGGAATGAGAAGCAGTCACAGCTCAGAGAAACAGGCTTGCCCACTAGGAGGTAGACCTAGCCAACAGCTAGAGAATGCTTCCCCTCCACATACACCTTATTGCCACATCATGAAAGGCGTAAGTGTATATCACATTTCTCAACAAGAAAACAAACAACCCATTCAGAAATGGGCAAAATATCTGAACAGACACATTCCTCAAGAAGATAGACAGACAGCTTTAATAAGCATTTGAAAAGATGTTCATCATCTGAGCATTAAGAGATTGAAAATTAAAACAACCATCAGATACCACTCTGCAGTTATTAGAATGCTGAAAATCCAAAACAGAACAGTATTAGTATTAGGAAGAGTATCTGAGAACTCTGAACTTTCCACTCAATTTTTCTATAAGCCTAAAAATGCTCATAAAAAATAAACTCTACCATTTAAATAAATTAACTAATAAATACAGCAAAATCTATATGAGGGTGCAGCAAAAAAGGCAATAGCTTAAAAATTTTTAAAAATGCACATAAATGTAGATAGATGATAAAGATAGAAACTTGACTATCCTTTTTTCCAAAAAATTTAAAAAGATTTTATTTATTTATTTTGTGTGAGAGAAAGAGCACAGCAGGGCGAGCAGCAGAGAGAGAAGTAGGCTCTACCCTGAGCAGGGAGCCCTGTGCTGGACTCTGTTCCGGAACCCTGGGATCATGACCTGAGCTGAAGGCAGACACTTAATCTTAACAAACTGAGCTAACTAGGTGTTCCTCCTTTTTTTTTTTTTTTCTATTTTAAACATCTTTAACATGAATAATAATACTGGAACTTTTGCTTTTCCTTATTTAAGTGAAAGTATTTTTCATGTGCATCTGTTTGGAAATAAATCCATTTATTAAAGTCTCCTAATGTTTATTCATAAAACATAAATTATTCATATTCTCTTGTTTTCAAATAGTCTGGGCTAGACCCAGCCTTTGAACATTTAAAAAAATTGAGCATTTTTATATAGTTCATCTCTGTTTGAAACAAATCCTACTACTATAATTTCTGAAGTCAACATAATGTGTCTGGGTTATTCCTTTTAATACTTTAAATAATGAAAGTGTTTACGACTTAGGTTTTTCTCATTAGTTACAACTAACTGACAGTGAGAAAAGTAGTAAAATATATGTGGTTTAAAAGGTGCTAATTAAGCTATAAATGACAACATCGTGACTCTGAAGCCCATGAGTCATTAATTCTAGTTGAAGTACTTTTTGGTCAGCACAATCACACAGTCATCCCAAAGGAAGTAGCATCTCATCAGTCTGGAATTACCTAGGTGTGGCTCTGCCCAGAGGCAGAGGGATGGACTGATTGATCTCTGGGAGGTTCTTCCCACCCTGGAGTCTTAAATGGCTAAAACTTGCAATTGAAATCAGCTTACCCCAGTCCCCTCTGCCCTTGATCTCTCTTCTTCCATCCATTATTAAGTGATACCTTGACTCCTTTACACTTTCCAACCTCCTTCAAGTTGATGCTTGTTAGGATTTGGGATCCTCACTGGAGTCTCCCTCCCTTTAACAGTAACTCAAGTGTTGATTCAGCAGGATGCAGAGGAGGTAGAAAAGGAACACAATGTGAACACACTGAAGAATTTTAGATTCCAGCAAGTGAATCCATTTCCTTAACATAATTCCAAAGGATTAGGGCAGGAAAAGCTCTCAGCTTAGAATGCACATTAAAAAATTAACAGTTTAGGGCACCTGGGTGGCTCAGTGGGTTAAGCCGCTGCCTTCGGCTCAGGTCATGATCTCAGGGTCCTGGGATCGAGGCCCGCATCGGGCTCTCTGCTCAGCAGGGAGCCTGCTTCCCTCTCTCTCTGCCTGCCTCTCCATCTACTTGTGATTTTTCTCTGTCAAGTAAATAAATAAAATCTTTAAAAAAAAAAAATTAACAGTTTAATTAGCATGTTCCATGGAGCTGTCACATATATAATGTGTATATGGATATACATACGCACATTATATACACACACATGTATACACATTGCATATACATATATATTCATGTGTGTATATATTATATGTATGCGCACGTGCACACACACACGTATATGTAATGTGCATATGTATATCCATATATACGAATATTTACATAGACCTGCCCTAATTTGGAGCCTCAATATCATTTACACAATCTGCTGAATGAGGATAGCACTCACAGTTGAGGAAATACTACAAGCAAAATGTCAGTGACTCAAGAAGGCAGCCAATGAGAAGAGACAGTGTTTATACGAATAGTATATATATACTATATAATGTACATGCAATATGTATATTGCATATATATAATGTATATTAGTGATAAAATTTTTATGTTCTATTATATCATATTATAATCTCCATAATTCTACCCACCCCACCTTCTATCTATTACCTCTTTTCAGAGTTGACTGGCTGATGTTTTTGTTTATATTTGCACATTAATCAGTTTTCATGTTGCTCTTCAAAACAATTATTATGTATTATTATTATTATTAGCAACATTCTTATAATATACTATTATAACTACCTTTCAAGTGTAGTTTTGTTATTTATTTTGATCTGTACTTACTGTTCTATAAATATAATGAGATAATAGGATCAGGATAATAGAACCCACTCAGATTTTCTCAGCCTCTCGTGTCCCTTAAGTATAGCCCTGATATAACCAGTCTATTGGTCTATTTCACCATGCCACGTTACCCTAACATGAAATGTCATAGTCCCCTCCGCAGGTTTTCCCCCTGGAGGAAGACACAGTCCTTTAATGAATCTTGGATTTTCTCCATCCAGTTTCCCATCAGTGATATTGACCCCAGAATCCTGGCCGGTGATATGTCTGTCTACTCAGTGGCAGGGAATGTTCTCCACACCCACTGCTCAATTTTGTAAGGTAGCCTGTGACCACCATCGGCTTTTATTTTTTAAAAGTCAACTTAATAAATCTTATGCTTCCAGAATCATTTGGGGGATAGAGCCAGAGAAGGAAAGCAGCTCTGTGCAGGGGATATTTACATTTAACAGCCGTGGTGGTGGTGGGAATGGCTGTCCCTTTCAGCTGAGCCATAACTTAGCAGGCGGTCTACATGGTGAACACAGAGCATTCTCTTATGCTTTGGAAATTTCCAACGCAGGGCTTCCCACTTCAGCACATGCTGGGAGGCTGAGCTATTTAAGCAGATGAGAGGAAAATGATGAAGACAGAAAGAAGAATGTAACGAATGTAAATAAACCTGTATTTCCCTCCCACCTTCCCTTCTTTTCTTCCTTCTGTCCAAATTTCCTTTCTTCCTTCCTTTCTTCCTTCCTATCTTTTAAATCAAAAGACTGTATTTTCAAAGTTGAGTAAAATAAAACAAACATAAATATATTTTCAAAAACAGAATTCTGTCCAACTATTAGAAATCTCTACCTTGTCTGTGCTTTAATGGAGAAAAAGGGAGGACTCTATGTACCTAAATTTAAATGATGATATGAAGGAAGACACACTGTATCACGTGTTTTAAGGAGCAGCCTAAAAATTAATATTTTGAATGAACTTCTTATTTGGTCAGTGACTTTTTGCCACCAACTTCTTCAAGAACCCCATGTTCACCTGCATGACAAGAAAAAGAGAAGAGACTTGGAAATCATCAGGAAATAAGAATTTTGCGAGCATTCTCCCAGCATAATAACCTCTACAACGTTCAAACCACAATGTGCTAATAACTCTTGTCTATAATGTCCAAATTGCTGCTTGTGTGTGTTTAGAACCAATACCTGGAATTGTTTTTCCTGCCTTCTCTTCACCACCACTGACCCACCAGCTGTACAGCTCATCTGCAAACAAACTCATTTCCATATTTCAATTTAGATGTTTTATCCTTTTTAGTTCTTTATATGTTTGAATTGTTTTTGTTTCCAGTCTCTATACCTCTTTTGGTAGGATAGCTGCTGAAACTTACTGGAATGTTGTTTTGTAATGGTGTTAAGTTAATCCTGAATTTGTGGTTTGTTTACAGTATGAAATGTAATTCCCTTAAGTTTAAAAGAATTTATTCTATTTTTTTTTTCTTCCCGATGTACTTCCTGGAAAACATGAAGTACAATTCTAGGCACTAGATAAAAAGTGGTAAATAAGCATTGTTCATTAGGAAACGTGAGATACATTGCACCAGTATCCATCTTCTGTCACATTATCATTAATCTCAGTCATAATCATAGGAAAAAGCAGGTAATGGAAATTCAATTTTACAGCTGAAAATAGGATGTTGTTTTGTTAGACAAGAAAAAGTTTCATTTCTAAAACAAAGCAGAATAAAACAAAGCAAAACAGGGTGCCTGGGTGGCTCAGTGGGTTAAGCCTCTGCCTTTGGCTCAGGTCATGATCTCAGGGTCCTGGGATCGAGTCCCGCATTGGGCTCTCTGCTCAGCAGGGAGCCTTCTTTCTCCTCTCTCTCTCTCTCTCTGCCTGCCTCTCTGCTTACTTGTGATTTCTCTCTGTCAAATAAATAAAATCTTAAAAACAAAACAAAACAAAGCTATTTCTATCCATGAATCACCTGCCCTTTATGAAATATTTGATATTTGTGTCCCCTAGAATTTGGTTCTAATGTAATGCAGAAAATAATTGATCAGGATCCCACCAAGCTTAGTAAAGTGCATGTTGTGGATTGCAGAGTAGAAGTTAGGAGCCCGTAAAAGACCATGTAGATAAATCACCTTTCCATTTCAAGGATCTTCAGACTCTATCCATTGGTTTCTGCCATTCTGCTTTTAAATATGCATAAGGTTCTCCAATATAGAAAAAGAAAAATACCTTTATTGAGTCCTCCTTGTATTGTTCAGCTGGGGCTATAATAACAAAATACATAGACTGAATGCTTAAACAAAATACTTTATTTCTCTTAATTCTTGGAAGTCCAAGATCTAGATGCCAACTGATTTGATTCCCCAGTGAGGGCTCTATTCCTGTTTTCCAGATGTCTGTCTTCTTGTCATGTCCTTACACAGAGAAGAGAGAGCAAGAAAGGAAGCTATCCAGCTCTCTGGTATCTCTTCTTATAAGAACACTAGTTTCATTATGAAGGCTCCACCTTCATGACCTCATCTAAACATAATGACCTCCATAAGGCTCAATTTCCAAATACTACCACATTGGGGGTTAGGGCTTCAACATAGGAATTTTGGATGAGAGGACACAACTCACTCCATAGCAGCCCTATACCCTATTACTCAATCAAATAACACATTCCTCATTGTAGAAATTCCTAGTGAAGGCTGACACTGATATAGTGCTGGTACGTCAGTGATCACTGCAAGTCCTCCACATATGTACCTCCTTTAATATCTACAGCAACTGTTTGAGGTAGTTACTGTGATTGAGCCCATTTTGTGGAGGTGGAAATTTATGGATAGAGAGGATTAGCAACTTTCCTTGTCTCATATAACCAGCAAGTGACAGAGACAAGTTTCAAGCTCAGCCATATTGTCTCCGAAATCATTGACACTCTAAAATCTCCACCTTAAAGGGGTCAGTACACATCTCTTCTTCATAACCTTCATTGCTATGTTAGGACTTCATGACAAGAGATGCAATTGCTTTGGGAAACACTCTGATAGCTCCTCAAATGATTAAACATAAAGTTATTGTATGACCCAGCAATTTTATTCCTAGATCTATACCCATGAGAATGACAACATATATTCACACCAAAACTTGTACATGGCTGTTTATGGAAGTATTATTCATAAGAGTCAAAAGACTGAAATAATCCAAATGTCCATTAACTAATGGATGGATGTACAAATGTGATTTATTTATCCATAGAGTGGAATATTATTCAGCTATGGAAAAGAATGCAGAACTGATAAATGACAAAACATGGATGAAACTCAAAAACATTAAGCTAATAGAAAGAAGCCAGCCATGAAAGACCATGTATTACATGTGTCTATTCATATGAAATATTCAGAAACACAAAGTAGATCAATGGCTGCTAAGGATAAGAAGGGGATGAAAATTTAAGGGAATGATAGCTAAAGTATATGGAATTTCTTTTTAGTGTGATGAAAATGTTCTAAAATTGACTATGGTAATAGTGGCATGTATCTGTGAATATACTAAAAGGCATTGAATTGTAAATTTTAAATGAGTGAATTGTATGATATGTGAACTATATTTCAACAAAGCTATTAAAAAAAAGAGTTTACTGTTTGGTATCTACTCATTTCATAGAATCTATTCTACAAATTCAGTGTCCTGCACACAAGCATGCTCTTTTCTTTCTTTGTTGCTGGACACCTCATTCTCCTCTGGCATTGTATGGTGCTTCCATTTCTCTCCTACTTTTTCTTTCCTCCATACTCCTGCTCAAACCTACTCCTTGCACCTTTGTTCCCTTTACTTTACTTACATCTTTAATGCTAGATGCATGAGCATCTTAAACATGAATCCTGACCTCTGTTGTTTTCTTAACTTGAGCTTTTTAAAAAGATTTATTTATTTATTTTAAAGAGAGAACATGAGTGGGGGGAGGGGCATACAGAGAGGGAGTTATTCTCAAGCAGGTTCTCCACTGAGTAGAGAACCTGCAGTGGCACTCAATCCAAAGACTGAGATCATGACCTAAGCAGAAATCAAAAGTCAGATGCTCAACCGACTGAGCCACCCAGGCATCCATTTTTTTAAGTTTAGGTTAATGAATTGTTTCACCTGAACTAAAACCTCAAAGTCAGTGAGGAACTATGAATGAATGTATTTAAATAGATGATCTAATGTGGAGACTTAGCTCCCCAAGCCTTTTGGTCTTGGACACGTCACTTTATTTTATTGGGTATCAGGTTCCATATGTGTAAAATGAAGCAAATATTACATATGCCCAAAACACCTCACTAGATTATTGGGAATATTAAATAGACAATAAACAAAGGGAGAATTCTTCATAAACATTGAAGTACCATGTAAATATAAATGGTACTATATAAATAGTACTATATAAATTTTATCAGTATGCCTAAAATGTAATTTTTTATCTTAAATGACTGTAATTTATCTCCTATCACTTTTTCTCTTTCGAAAAATGAAATCTTGCCACCACTGATAATGTTGCTTTTATTTCTTCCTGTATCCATTAACTCAATTATTCAATCAACAAACATATATTTATTCAGGCCCCACTATATCTATTTCTCCTAAGAATGCTAAGTATAGGATTCTCATGGTATATAAAATGATCTGTCTTGGTCCTCTACAGAGCTAACGTAGTGAAAACAACAAATACACAGAGAGAATGTGATATGTATAACCACAATGTACATGGAAGTCAAAAGTAAGTTATCTAATCCAGATTTGCTGCTGAATAAATTATGAGATGGTTTTCTAGTTCAAAAAGATGTAAAGTTTGTAAGTTTTCAAGACAGAAAAGGAGGTACAGAGTAGTATCTAGGTACAGAGTAGTATTACCATGGTGCGGACTCTATCAGTCACCTATACCAGACAGGCCAGATTATGCTTTGTAACAAATAGTCCTCAAATACCAGTGTGTTAAAACTACAAAGTTTTATTTCTTATTTACATTATAGTTCATCAATACTTGGCTAAGGGGATCTAATCACTGTAGTTACTTTAGAACTCAAGCTAACAGTTAAACCACAGTCTCAAATAGTGGTCATCCCCATGCTAAGAGACAAGAGAAGAGTCACAAGTAGGTCATTAAATCTTTAGCCCAAAGTGACATTTATGACTTCTACTTACAACTCATTGGCTAGACCTGGTCATCTAATACTCCTCAGAACTCAATATTGCTAGAAATTGAATTCTTATCTGGGGCCTTAGGAGGTAAAATGCAGAAATAATTTCCTGTGCAGAGACTGCATGGGTTAATTCAAAAAATTTGACCACTGTAAAAAGTGTGTAACTTTCTAAAGTTATAACTTTAAATATGTAAGCCCCATTTGCAAACAAATCAACCACACTTCTTTATAGTAACATTTAAAAAATTGAAAATTATGTTGTATACATATGAATTAAATCCTGTGTAAAATAAATTTATTAAGTCATAGAACGAAGGTGCATCTATGTGGCTCAGACAGTTAATCATCAAAGTTCAGCTCAGGTCATGATCTCAAGGTGCTGGGGTTGAACCCGTCAGGCTCTCTGGTCAGTGGGGTGTTTGCTTCTCTCCCTCTCACTATGCCCCTGCCCTTACTCATGCCATCTCTCTCACTGTCTCTTTCAAATAAATAAATGAAATCTTAAAAAAAAAAAAAAGGTCATAGAACTATTGTTTAAAAGACATTTAATGCTGAAATACATTTCTATTCAAATGCTACTGGGATTAACAATTACTTAAATAAACCTGTGAGTGATAGAAATATTTAACTAATGTAAAAAATCTTCATAAAAGAATCTTATGATTGATTGGCTTGATAAGAATGAATATAATGCTTATTATCTTTAGAAAGACATATTCTTGCTAGGGTTTGAATACTAGTAGGTCATAGTTCAAGAAGTATAATGGGACTGTGGGATTATATGTGCCAAAATCTGAGAGTGATAAATTACCTACAGCTATAATCAAATAACTCTTTATGGCAACAGCAGAAAAAAAACACATATTTTCTTCCTCACTAGGAAGACTATGTCATCTAATACAATGGACATCAGCTTTAGCATTAGACATCTGGTTTTAAAGTCCCCTCATTCTTTTTGTGGCATAAACCTGTTTGTTAGCTACTTCTCTGAGACTGTGTTTCATATCTGCAATACAGAGATAATAATGGTAATCTCAGGATTACAGGGATTAAGTGTGATAATAGTATATAGGAGTGCCTAATGATCCTACAGAATAGACAATAAATAGCAATACCTCTTCCTTTTAGTCTCTTTTTGAGATTATGTATCTTTTTCCTTTAAATATGAGCTGATTTTCAAAAAGTGAAGTTACTAGAGCTCCTTAGCAAAGCTACTTCTATCAGATTAGTGTCTGGGTCAAATTTATTATCCTACCACTGGGTTCCCATTGCTCCAGGATTGGTCTTAACTAAAGCTTACAGCAGTTATCCAGCCAAACAGCGATCACCCACTATATACAGGGAGGCACTGAGTTAAGCCAGTTCTAAAGACTGAAAATTAGAGTGACCTGTACATCGCAGAGATGCTGAAATACTATTTCCAGAACAAACCCAAGGGAAAAGAAAATAAACATACAGTAACTTTAGGTTCATTCTAAAACAGACCTCCTCAGATCAAGAACTGAAGGTTTGGCCCAGGATACCTTTGAGACTATAATTTTGCCCATGTTTGCTCCTTTTCAATCTTGTTTCCTCAGTTATTCTGGTCTCAGCGGGAAAAAAGGCAACAGCATAAATTACACTGTTAAAAATTTTGAACATGGGGTACCTGCATGTCTCAATAGTTAAGCATCTGCCTTTGGCTGAGGTCATGATCCCAGGGTCCTGGGATCAAGTCCCACATCAGTCTCCCTGCTCAGTGGGAAGCCTGCTTCTCCCTCTCCCCCTCCCTGTACTTGTGTTTCTTCTCTCACTCTCACTCTCTCTGTCCAATAAATAAATACAATCTTTGGGGAAAAATACTGAATGTTACGGTTTTAGGGGCATCTACAACTCTCTATCTGCTTCCCTCCCCAGGACATGATATTCTGGTTTTAATGAAATGAATGTAGCTCCTCACACTGAGGTTGGGAATCTCATGGTAGAAGAGATGCATGCCCTGGCATACATTTCATTTGCGTAACTTTTAAATTGAGAATAAGTAACTTGGGGTCAAAGGCAAGAAGAATTTATGACTTTGAGCCATGTTGATGGCATAGCAAGACACAAAGCACTTGGTAATGGTGACTGAAAAAATAGTTATCAAGATCCCAGTATCTCTCATTGCAATGACAAATTCACGAATGCATCTAACAGAAACATGTCTAAGTCATTTTATGATTACCCATTCAATTCTTAACTTCTAACTACCAGGATTATTAACTTTTCTAAAGAATGTAACTTCACAGAAAAGAGTTTCACCAAGCAGAATTTTCTTTTTTTTTTTTTTTATTGAAAAAAATTAAAATACTACTTGGATAAGAACAGTCTTTTGACAAAACCTAACACATTTTATGTCTGCCACTTAAAATAGTTTAATTACTAGAGTAAGAAATCACACATGCACTTACTACTAGTCTAGGCATCTGCATTGAGATATCTTCACAAATGGTATCATTCATAATTTGGAAAATGAATAATTGTTTGAAATGTTTCAACATAGGCCCTTTAATAATTTTACTATATTAATTCAAATTTCATGGTTACCTGATTAGATACCAGCTGGCTTTTGATCACAGTACCTTGTTAACTTCTATATTCATATTAGCTCATGCATGTAAGTCACTTGAAAAGACATGTTGTGTTAGGGTTAGCCCACAACAGGTATCTGCAGCCTTAGGCAAGCCACGGACTAGTTCAATGAAATAGTCAATACAATTCTCAGCATTGCCTTGTCCAATGAAGAAATAATTATCCAATTGTTTTTGTTTTGTTTTGTTTTAATTTTAAGATTTTATTTGAGAAAGAAAGCACAAGCTGGGGGAGGGACAGAAGGAGAAAGATAAGCAGACTCCCTACTGAGCAGGGAGCCTGACATGGGGCTTGGTCAGGACCCTGAGATGGTGACCTGAGCTGAAGGCAGATACTTAACCTACTGAGCCACCCAGGTGCCCTATCCAGTTGGTTTTAAGAATAGTGAAAGTGAGCAGGTACATCCTAACGTGGTTTGGCATGTACTCTTTGGATGAAATCTAAAATTTCGCTCATTTGGAGGAGACAAAAGTGAAAATTACAGAAGCCAGTAGATAGAAATGTTACACTCTGTCTCCCAGTCTACAGATTTGAATTCTTACAGCAAATTTCTCATATGATTTGCACATTTTTTTCATTTCCTTAGCACAAATCTATTCCTGTGTCTGTTTTAAACATAAGAGTATTGGAGAAAACAACTTTTTTATAAAACTACTTAGAAGATGAGTGGGAAGAATAGAAAAGGCTCTTCCTATTTAAGACAAATAAGTTTAAATTTTCAGAACTCCCGGAACCAATTAATAAATGCTTATTTCCTGGTTATGGGGCAATTTGTGGTAATTGCTTATGTTTATAAGGTTAACTTGATCAAATTTTATGTTCTCTTTCTAAGATAAATAGCATGCCCAGTGCCCCAGCTCACAAATACGAACCTTCAGAGAATGAGAGGTCCTCAGAACCTGCTGTCCTCTTTGCTTCTGGCTTCCTGGTTTTTCATCTACCCTTCTCCTCTGCTTATTACTTAAATATAACTCTGAGTTCTGCTCTAAATCCTTCCATTTATTCTCTACGTGTTTCCACTGGTGATATTATCTAGTATCATGACTTCATATATCATGACTAATAATTCCCAAATTTACAAATCCACTTGAGATTTGTCTTAAGCCTTCTACCTAAAAGTCTTTTTGGCTCTTGAGACTCATTTCATGTCCTAAACGAGGTTCATCTTTCCTCATGCTTGTTCCTTTTCCTCTGATTCTAATTCTTAAGAAACAGTTTCAATATTCAGTGACCGAACAGGAAAATCTGTGAATTATATTTGAATGCTCCCTCTTTCACACTCTCCGTAGCCAATCCACTACCCAGTAATGTCTGTACTACTTTCAGAATATTCCTGGAGTCAATCCATTTGTCCTCTTGCTGTACTGTTATTTTAGGCAAGTGTGATTCCTTTTCTGGAATACTGAAAAACATGCTTCTAAAAGTAATCCCTTTCTTGAATCCCTGTAATGGGGAAAATAATAGCCCCTTAATGATATCTCTGTCTTTATCCTTGGAACCTGTAAAAACGTTATCTCGTGGGACAAAAGGGAATTTGCAGATATGATTAAGGTTAAGAACCTTGAGTGGGGAGGAGTATCCTTGATTATCCAAGTGGGCCCAATCAAACCACATAAACATTTAAAGCTGAGACTCTTTTCTAGAAAAGTTCTGTCCATAAGAAAAGGACATGTGTTTCACAGCTCAAAGTAGGGGAAAGAATGTGGGAGGGATCATAGATCCTGCATCTTAAATAGGATTTGACCCAATTAATTTTTAATTTTATCTTCTTCCTCATTTCCAGAGTTACCTGATTTGGAGTAATACTTCAAATTGTTTCCTTGCAGATGAGTTAGGGTTTTTTTTCCTTAACCTTTCACCAGTCATCTTCCTGCTTTCAAACACCAAATTATCTCTTCTTTTCTTGTATTTCCCTTCTTTTTGTGCTTGTAGATTTAGGCTTTTTGTTGTCAATATAACTGTAGTATCATTTTTAGAAGGTTTTGGGGGAAATTTACCCAAAAGTATATGTTCAGCTGCCATCTTTAAACAAAACACACCCCCCCCTTCAATTTTCTTTTCCTCCCAAGCCTTTAAAAAAATCATTTTCTGTCTACTTGCTCCTTTCTACACTGGAAGATTTGCAGGATGTCCTCTTAACATAAGGTTTAGTGAAATCAAGGCAAATTTTATAGGACAAATACAATCTTCAGGTCTCATGACTGTCACATACTAAAACTTTATGTAAAATGCAATATAAAAATAATTTATTTCAGGAAACAAACAAAAAGAGCCCCAAACCTGTATTTCTTCAGAGAAGTTGAAACCCCAGGAGACATTTAACAGAACACAGGTTTTTAATTTAAATAAAGGAAACTCCTTCACTTTTTTGCTCTGTAAAGAGCACAGAGGTTTTTGCCTTTAAGCAGGAAATTTAAGGTCAAATGTCAAAACCCAATATCTGATTACAGGCAAGTGTCACCCTTTTCTTGGCTCCAATATATTATACTCAGTATATATCTTACTTTAATCTTCCCTCACTTTTTGGAGAAGAGCCAGACTTAAAATGCATGTTTTCAAAGGACTTGAATAGAATCTTGTCTAAAATGCAAAACATGGTTTCTTTTTTAACATCTTGTGGTATACTTTAATATTTTTCTCTGTGTCCTCGTGGTTTTTTTGGCTTCTTGGGAAGGAGTGAAAGAAACCACGTGCAAAAACAAAGAAAGAGGGAAAGAGAGAGATATGAAAGGCACCAATAATGATCATTTTTTAAAAAATATAAACCAAGTCTCCTTAAATCCTTTCCAGATTCAGTCTTGGTCCTTTCCATAATTTTTTATGATCAATTCAAATTTTGTTCAGGCAAGACTTTTGTCTTTATTTTGGCCCCAATCATGAGTGCTGTGAAGTCACCATTAATCTGTTTCAAGCATTCTTTTAAGAAAAGATATTTGATTTTAAAATAGAAATGTGTTTCATAGAAGCCTTCAATCATAAATTGTAGATTTTACAGAAAACAGAATTTGCAGTGAGACCAATCCTAAGTTACTCTTAAGGTCACTCTGCCGCTTGAGCCAACAGTCCTTGGAGTAAATGACGATATGGTCATTGTTTTAAGAAACAGGACACTTTCCAAGGAAAAATTCTCATGACAAACCTAACTACTTGCATGCAAGGGAGTGTCAATAATTTGACAAAAATAAAAAATAAAAAACAGGAGATAGAGAATATGAAGAGAAGAGATACAAAAGGAGTGGAAGAGATTGGTTTACTGTGTTTTTAAAGGGATAAAATTAAAGTATTATAACTTTTCTTCCTTAAACAGTGACCCAAAATGCTGCATAGTAGCTTGTGAATTTGGTATTTTATCAGACCTCCATGGAGAATGTTCTCAGAGCACAGTCTAAGAATAAAAGAAGAGCAAATAAACAAGTACTACAACCAATTGAAAAGGCAGTTGTGAGGATCCACAGATGGCATCTGTGAGATTATGAAAGGGCTAATAAAGCTTTGCCTTGTATATGTTAGTGGACAGAACTTCAATCTACCAATTATGCAAAGATAAGAAAGTAGGAGTCTGACAGGATCAGTTTGAGAAGGTGATCCTGAGAAAATGTTCTGACACATTCACAGCTTTTCTGACACACATTGGACAGAGAAGGGATGTGCCTGGACCTACAGTAAATTAAGGGGATTTCTGTCACATCACCATTCAGTTTAGTCTTAGTTCAATTATGACTGCTACCTAAAATCAAACTGTTTCTGCTCTCAGGTCCCATGTTACTCTAAGCAGTAGGGCGAATCTCAAAAGTACCCTCCTAGTTGTTTTGAGGGGGTCTTTGGCTTTGCTAACCATAAATCATGAGTCACAGAGCTTTAACATTGGGTATATGATACAGAAAAGACAAGCAAAGGGTGATGGTAAAAATCTGACATATTGCTTCTTTTAAGAAATCAGTAGAGATTAGGCTGAACCTGGGATTCTGTCATCAAAAAAAAAAAAAAAAAAAAGCTTGGATTATGAGATTTGAAGAAACTCCCTGGTATGGAAGGAAGTCTTGGAAGCTATGTTCATCATGGGGGCTTCCATGAAGAGCTAGGCAGTCTGCATGAGCAAAAGGAGCTGTCTAACCAGAGCAAAGTGGCCAGAGGAGAAGATTAGAAGCAATTGGGAAACATGAGGAAATACTGAAGGAACCAGGGATTGGCTACAGAGACTTGCAACAGCATTTACAAGTATCTGAAAAGCAGAGGATAAGCGAAGAGGTGGGGGGGGGACCTCAAAACAAAGCTAATGCTCTCTTCATTGAGAATTGTTCTGCTTGGATCCACGAAGGGCAGACCCAAGATCGATTCTGGGTAGTTAGAGGGAGATGTAACTTAGCACAAGCAAGGAGGAACTTTCTAACAATTTGCTTCTACCAGAGTGACCTACATTAGGAGAAACTACATCAGTAGTTTCCAGGCTCATCGAGAATGTGGAAGCAAAGTCTGGATTGTGTAATCAAGCATTGGAGCCGTGTTGAATTTCATGATTTCTAAGGTCTTTCCAACCCTTCAAGTTAGTAAAGATCTGGCTTGGTCTGAGCATCTGGGCACACCCAAAACCCAGTCATGGGGCCATGCCTGCTTGATGTGTCACTATTCCACAAACCATTATTTTCTCCAGAAACTTTGGCAATGAAGATTAAATACAGATTTCATTTGATTAACAAATGATGCTTTCATGATCCACAACCTGACATCTTTCTAGGTATATGTCTTTATAAGAATCTCAATAAGCAATAGGTACAACCTAATTCACCAGCTATTTTTGTCAAATGTTAAAGGTATCAAGTAAATAAAAGGCAGAATTTGGACCTTGTGTATGGCATAGGGTTTCTATTTCATTAGTATGTTTCCATTTCAGTTCCTAAAACATCCTCAAAATAGCTGGTTACTGGGTTTTGATTTGAGCCTTGGCCTGGCTGTTGATTTGCACTCCAGCACTACTGTCCTCCTCCCTGTACCCCATGCCTCATCCAGCAAAGGAGGTTCTTACAGGGCTGATAAGGAAAGGGATATTTGGCTTACTGAGGAGGCTACTGTAAGCATCCAATCTATGCAGATTCCCTGCCAGATTTTAAATCAGGGTAACCTAGCCACATGCCGCATGGCCTCCACCCACCCATATAGGAATCCAGAATAGTCTTTTGCTGTCCTAGACTGTTCAAGTAAAAAGTGTTGAATCTTACTGCTTCATTTCCACTTCTGCTCCTCCTTTTCACATTCCATTTGTGCTTTTATATGATTGTTTACTTTCATCTTCACCTATTCTTTTAGGCCCTTCCCTCAATCTTGGGTTTTAGTTCTGCATGTTTTTCAGGGTCAGAGTCTGTATTTGGCCTCTGGTGCTCTTGCTCCAGATGCTCTGAGAATAAAAGAAGAGCAAATAAACAAGTACTTGGTTAGCACATGGTTGGAGTCACCATACCACCTGAGCAGTCCCTGGTACTGGCACATTCAAGTGGATCTAATTTGCGTCTTATCTTACATATTCATGAAGATGGAGAGATAATGGCCCCTTTCTCAATTGCTATTGGTGAAGTTCAGAGAGGGTGTTTCTAAATGTCGAAGAATAACATGTCACCTGTGCACACATTAGAATTATTCCTGGGTGCCTTCTATTTGCGTTCAATTTTCTGGGTCCCATCATATCTTACTCTACGATATTTTGGAGACCTTCACCATGCACTGACTGAATCTCTAGGGAATATAAAGAAGAAGAATCCTATGATTAAGTGGCATCTAGTAGGCCTTTAAGCCAAGCACCCAATTTTTTTTTTTTTTAAGATTTTCTTTATTTATTTGACACAGAGAGAGAGCACAAACAGGAGGACCTGCAGGCAGAGGGAGAGGGAGAAGCAGACTCCCTGCTGAGTAAGGAGCCCGATTCGGGGCTTGATCCCAGGACCCTGGAATAATGACCTGGCCCAAAGGCAGACACTAACTGACTGAGCCACCCAGGTGCCCCAGCAGGGATATTTTTGACCTGACTCACAGGTTTACAAGAAAAATCTAAGTGGGTACCATTTTATTTGGAACTCTATCAGGCAAAAGCTTAAACACAATGCTCTCCTAGAAGAAATTTTGTATTTAAGAAAACTGAGATTTTAAAAAAACACATAGTTTAATGAAAATTAAAGTAAAATAGAAAATCTCGATTTAAACATGTGGATGAATTATAGAGAAAATTACAAAAAAAAAAAAGACATTAAAAGATTAAGATAAAGAAAAAAGGGACACACTTCAGTACCGTGCTATATAGAGGATAGATTTGTTTTTGGACAGGTTTATAGAGTTCTAACCTTCTGTCTTCTAAATTTCCAATTAAAATGTGAGCACGGAGAGCAGGGGAATGTGTTTGTTTACACTTGGCAAAAACCGATTTCCTGTTTCTAAGAAAAAAAGCTTTCAAAGCTTTTTTGGACTTCAAATAGCTCTTGCAAAACAATATTTTGATGAGCTAAGTGTAAATGAATCAGAAACATATGGATTGGATTTCTATTGAGATACACATGGGTTTAAACATAAGCTGAAGAGAATGCCTGGTAAGTTATACTTGGAATTGATGAAAACCAAAATGTGGTAAATTTCTCAAAACTTATTTTGAGATACCTTATGTCCCTTATAGCCAGGTCCAAACACTGAAGGTTTACTCTTTCTTTTTAGGAAATCTTTTCTGAAAGGTAGAAGTTACTTATTCTTTAAAGGAGAACAGTTAAGTTTTAGCAAGAAGACTTCAAAGTGATGTTATCATATACATTTACCTATCTGAGGAGTGAAGAATCCCTCAGGGCCACGAACACAAACAAACTTGCATTTTCAATAATTTTCTTTGCCCTTGCTTATCTCCATTTCATTTTCTTGAACTCAGAACAGAAATACCTAAGGATGGGAGGGTAGAGAAAAAAGTCTCGTGCTGGAAGTTTTATTTAAACATGCAAGCCTGACTACATCTATCTTAGCATCTTATAAAGCTGGTTCCACAGTAATTCTAAAATCTTTTGTTTTCAATGAATAATCTCCGACATATATTGTCCTCTATTCTGGGTGATGCTTAAAACTGCCCTGGGAATCATCTTGATCAGATCATCTTGATATAAAATAGCATTTGCTTCATAGGGCTAAGGGGAATTGCACTGTTATAACAATAGCTAATTTAGGGCTATAAGTTAGTTCTTGTCCACAAAGAGGTTATTGCATGATTGATGCTTTTCACACAGCCCAGTTTCTTCAGGGTCTCTAGGGTTTGTGAAACAGTAGTATAAGAGATCTTTTTTTTAGTCCCTCACAAAAAGCTTGCATCAGATGTTACTATGGGTGGAACCTTGTCCCCTTAAATTCATATATTAAAATCCTAATGTGCAGCATCTCAGAATGTGCCTATATTTGAAGTAGGGTCTTTAAACAAATAATGAGCATTCAGTGAGATGATTGGAGTAGACTCTAAGGCAAGATGACCGGTATCTTCATAAGAAGAGATTAGGGCACACACACAGAAACAACACCATGTAGAGACACAGGGAGAAGACAGTTATCTATGTATAAGCCTAGAAAAGAAACCTCAGAAGAAACCGATCCAACTAACACCTTGTTCTTGGACCTTCAGTCTCCAGAACTTGTTTAAGCCAGCCAGACTGTGATCCTTTGTTATGGCAGGCCTAGCACGTTAACACAGTTGTGTTATGTCATTATGACTGTTAACTACAGGTCAGAGTCTAGTGTTTTCTTCTGTTGAACCTAGAAGATGTCCTCCTAGAACTGAAGCTTTTTGCCTTAATGGAAGTCATCAGGCTAAAATCCTGAGGCCTATGTGATGATCAGCATACATGAAGATGGTTACTTAAGTCCATGCACAAGTCTCTTCCTCCAAGCCCTACCATAATCTGCCCTTGACAGTCCTCTAGAGTACCTGAATCCTCTTTCTTTTCTGACCCAAATTCTGTTATTTGCCCATTTCCTTTGTGCTCAGTTTATATTAAACTTGCGTCTTTATTCCTTTCTGCTAAAGTTAGGACTCCCCTTCTAGTCTCTTTTATCAGGGATAGCCTGACACCTGTATTCTAATCTCATAGTGAAAGATTAGATTTATGGTAAGTTGTATGCCTATCTAATCAAGAATATGGTGACATAAGATATGAGGGCTATCTTCTCCAGGAAACAGAAAGCTGATTAAAATAAAAAGAAAGAAAGAAAGAAAGAAAGCTGATTTTATTTTATTTTAAAGATTTATTTTATTTATTTTGGAGAGAGAGAGAGAGAGGGGTGGGGGGAGGGATAGAGGGAGAGGGAGAGATAAACATAAGCAGACTTGGTGTGGAGTGCAAGCCCAGTGTGGGGGTAGAGTGGGGGATTCGATCTCATGACCCTGAGATCATACCTGAGCCAAGACCAAGAGTTAGCTGCCCAACCTACTATGCCACCCAGGTGCCCCTAGCTGATTTTAAATACCTTTTTCATCTATTTTCATCTTCTTTTCTAACTTATTGTTCTTCAAAATTATAAGGGGTAGGTTTGGTAGCAATTTCCATACATTTCCCTAAGAAGGACACTTCAGTGTAAAAAAAGAGATCCTCATGGTGTTGAGCTATCTAGCATTAAACAAGATTAAAATAAGAATTATTTGCAAGAAGGATTGTCTGTGTTGGATGAAAGTGGAAGGAGGCTGACAGGCAGTGGCTCACTTTCAGGAACAAGAGATATATAATTGAGTATATGTTTATTCAAAAGAATTAACTAACTTCAATATTTTGCACATGATGGTCACAGGACCTTGTACTGACCATTCAGTTTTGGCTCAAAGTTACTACACACAGAGGCTGTCTTGTCCCTGAACCTCTCCATTAGAATAGCCTGTATCTCTGACCTAATGACACTCTTTCCTGTTATTTATTTTAATTTTCTTCGCAGTACTTGCCATCCTTACAAGTGGCTTGAGTACATTTCAGTATAGTCATCCCCGTCCCCCCTTATCTGCTAGGGATACATTCCAAGACCACCAGTAAATGCCTAAAACTGCAGATAGTCCCACATCTTATATACCCTATGTTTTTTTCTTGCACGTACAAACCTCTGATAAAGCATAATTTATTATTTAGTCACAGTAAGAGATTAACAACATAACTAATAATGAACAGAACAATTACAACAATACATGTTCACATGACGAAATGAAGTGAAGCATGTGATGGAAGCATTATGACATAGTGTTAGGTTGTTATCGACCTACTGTCAGAGGGAGGATCATCTCTTCCAGACTGTGGTTGACTGTGGGTAACTGAGACCACAGAAAGCACAATTGCAAGTAAGGGAGACTATGTACTTCTTGTATGACTTTCCCCACTAGAAAGTCATGGGCTTCAAGACCCAAAAACTCAGTTTATTGTATTCATTACTGTCCTTAACACATAGGACACCGTCTACCACCAAGGAGACATCCAATCCTAATGGTTGCAAAATAATCAATAAATGATTGAATATTCACTTAAAGGGAAATGTTTTCAAAGAAAGACCCAAACAAGTATTTTTAATAAGACTCACCATTGGAATTGAAGCTACTTCTGTAAATTAACACACAGCAAATCAAACAAAAGGTATAGCTTTTTACTTACTCCATTGATTCATTTAACAAACATTTACACAGCTCTTATTGTGGGCTGAATGAGTACTTTTGAAATGGGGATAGCAACATGTTAAGATACAGTTCCAGCTCAGTAGGCGCTAAGCTCATTATAAAACTAAAAAAGGAAAAAATTATAAAACTAAAAAAGGAAAAAATCTAAGTAGAAAAATGTATGCACCTAGTAAAACTTCTTTCTGAGCTCATTGTCATCTTAACTACTAACAAAACATGTGAGAAAGCAATTTTTAACATATGCAAAAAAGTTACTGCCAAAAACATAAGCTTGAGTATATAACGTTCTAGAATGCAACTGGTTTTCATTGACCAATAGTTGAGTATCAGATCAGATATAATTCAATTATGCGATTTAATGTTACCAAGAAGATACTTTACTTATTTCATATGGCGGGAAGTTTTGGTAGGGAGATTATGTGAATTCTTGGTACTTAACTCAGAAAAGTTTCACAGAACTAAAGATATCACATGATAGTTGGAATATTTTACATACTAGTGGTTTCTGTATATATATATTTTTAAATCTCATGGAATACAAAACAATATTTTCTAAAACGGGAAGTAAATGTCATGGGTTGAATTGTGTCCCTCAAAAAAAGATATGTTGGAGTGCAGTCCCTCAGAATACAACCTTATTTAGAGATAAGATCTTACAGGGATAATCAAATTAAAATGAGGTCATTAGGGTGGGCCTGCAAAAAAAAAAAAAAAAATTTGGACACAGACATGCACCCAGAGACAATGCCATGTGAAGTTTGCAGTAATGCTTCTACAAGCCAATGAACCACCAGAAGCTAGGAGAAAGGCTACACAAGATCCTTCCCTAGAGCCTTCGAAGGAAGCATGGCTCTACATACGCTTTGATTTTGGACTTTGAGTCTCCAGAACTGTGAAACAATAAATTTCTGTTGTTGAAACCACTGAGTCTGAGGCACTTTGTTACATCAACCCTAGCAAATCAATACAATAACCTAAGTTGGAATTAAGACAACTAACACAATTAAACTTTGATTTAATAAATTTTCTAGCCATATTAACTAGTTATTTTTCAACTGGAAAGAATAAATTCCTGAAACTTTGTTAAATGCTTTCAAGATAAAATATGCTATTGTATTAGATTATACCTTTATTTGAGAGACACAGTGAATGTGGCTGCAAAAGAGGCATGCCTTGTAAACAACAAAGAAGTTACTGGATTATTTCAACAGATGCCAAAAATATACTTTTAATATCTTGTAATTCTGTTCTATTTAAAGATTCTGAACACAAACAAGCAAAATAAAGAAACATAAAGAAAACAAAGAGTAAAACTTCAACAAGTCCACTAAATCTAATAAAGACTTTTTAAAGTAACAGGATATTTTCATTAAAATCAGGAAAAAAGTAATTATTTAACCATAACTGACATTATTTGCCATTGTTTTATGATCAGAATCAATGTAAGAAGGTAAAGAAAATGAATACAACATGGACGTATTGTAGAGGAGAAGCCACAAGTCATCACTTTTTCCAGATAGACTTTTCCATGTGGAGACTGAAGAAAATCAACTGAAACTCTATTAGAAGTAACAACAAAACTTATTGTGACTATAAATTCAAAACAAATGAGCATATATCTATTATACACAATAAACATATAAGATATCTATTAAATACAGTAAATATGAAAATATAAATTAAAGTAAAAACACCAAAGTAATTAATTTAATAAGAAATATACACGGCTAGGGGTGCTTGGGCGGCTCAGTTGGTTAAGCAACAGGCTCTTGATTTGGGCTCAGGGCATGGTCTCATGATCCTGGGATCAAGATCCTTGTTGGGCTCACCCTTGGCATGAATCTGCTTGTCCCTCTCCCCCTCCTTCCCTCTCAGCCTCCTCGCTTCAACTCATGCTCTCTCTAAAATAAATAAAATCTTAAAAATATATATACATGGCTTATACAGAGAATATGTGTGTGTGAGAAAAGTGAGTATTTCTTCCATTTGTTTAATTCCAATAAAGATAGCAATGGGACTTATTCACACTAAGGTGTGAATGAATAGCCAGGAAAGTTGTATAAAAGAATAATGAGAAGGAACTCCTGCTTGCAGACATGAAAAGATTACACATATGTTATATTTACTTAAGGGTCCCTACATGGCTCAGTCAGTTAAGTGTCTTACCCTAGCTCAGGTCATGATCTCAGGATCCCAGGATCTGGGGTCCTATGTCAGACTCTGAACTCAGTATGGAGTCTCTTTCTCCCTCTCCCTCTGCCAACCCACACCCTATAGGTCGTTCTCTCTCTCTCAAATAAATAAATAAATAATATATATTTTTTAAATGATGGTGTTTTCTTAACTCTTTGTTCCTCATATTTAAACAAGTATACAGTAGAATAATTGGATATACAGACAAAGGTAAAGGAAGATGAATATTATTTTTTTAATTATCTGAAGTCTACAAGCTACCAATAATCTATCTTATATACTATTACATATTTTCTCAAATATTTCTCCAAATTTATATACATATATATCTTCTTTCCAAATAGGATTACACCATACATATTATTTTGAAATCTGCTTTATATTTAATATATCTAGGATCCACATGTATAACATCATTTTCATGTTTCCATGGTATTTTATTTCATGAATGAACCACTGTTTATTAAGTTTATTCCCTCATTTTGGTCATTCAAGGTAGTTATTTTTCAGTCTTTATAAATAAGATTCAAAAAGCAACCATACACAGATACATGTATATCCTCACACAAAATAGTTCCTAAAGATGGATTTTGGGAAGTGATGTTAATGAATCAATAGAACAAAATCAAAATTCCAGAACTCCCCCAATCCACTCACCTGCACAGATATTTACATGTCTACAAAAGATTTATCCATAATGCATTGTTAGTGAAGTATTTTTATAACAGCAAAAATTGTTAATGTGTAAAATTCGCAATAATACTTTTTTCTGCTTTACTGAATAACACTGTTATTGCATACTGCATTATTATATTATGTTGTAGAAAACAATCATTTGAGATATTTGTGATGTTTTCAGAATGAAATCAGGTTACAAAGAAAGTATGAATATCGACTATGAAGAATTTTGCTTGGGGAGGTGATGAATTTTTTATTTTATTGATTGCGCTTTTTTCCTTTGCAACAGTTGCTTCAATGGATCTTCACTAGTTCCATGCTTTTATACGTAGCGGCCAGTTCGAGGTCTTGATCATCCTCTTCTTTCTCTCTTTTCATGCGGTCAACTTCCCAAACCCTTCTCTTCCTCGAAGATCCTGACTTCATCCACCCAGATGAAGTCATTCCCTTGTACTGCAGCCCCAGGCAAACATCCTCTCCCCTGGGTTTCTGCATCTCTGACTCCCCAATGCCCTTTTCAGATGTGCTGATTTTGACTTCCAGTCAGTCCTACACTTCTTCTACATCAGTACTTGCACACTGTGGAAGGCAGAAGCCCAGCAGAGGGGATGGACAGGGAAACATGGAACGGAATCAGAAATCTCAATGTCTTGTTGATTTTATGAATTTTATGGAGACATCTAGGTACAGTATAAAGTGCAACTTCTGCCTTATGTAGTGAACCTTTAGAATTGAGGAGGAGAGAAAGCAAGAGATTACACATTGTCATCTGAGGCATAGTTTCATTTCCTCTTCTTTTGCCTTGGGTGTCATGAATCTAAAGGCTATAAGCAATGTAGAGTCAGTGTACAGTTATTATTGAGATGGATGGGGGTACCTGGGTGGCTCAGTTGGCTTAAGTGTCTGCCTTGTGCTCAGGTCATGATCCTATGGGGTCCAGTGATCAAGCCCTATGTCTGGCTTCCTGCTCAGCAGGGAGTCTGCTTCTCTCTCTCTCCCCCTCTGCCCCTCTTCCCTACTCATTCTCTGTCTCTTAAATATATATATATATTTTTTTAAGAGACAGATGTAAACTACTTACAGTACAAGATGACATGTGAATGGCATTTCCAACTGCAGCCTCTTCTCACCTTTTTAAAAATGTCAGTAAGTTCATAAGAAGGATAAGTGCCATCAAAAATATTACTTTAATTTGAAAAGAATTGATGCTAATTTTAAGGCAGATAGTACATGCCTGAGATACTACCCAGAGTTTAAAAAAAAAAAAAATGACAGTGGGTTTTATTTAATTCAAAAAAAAAAAAAAAAAAAGAAAGAAAGAAAGAAAAGGCAGTTTATGCTTGTCCTGTACCTGACTTAGAGTTCAAGTGTGTATGGCAAGCACAAATCTAAGCAAATAGACCCTATACCCTTTGATTATTCTGGACTCTGCAGTGATGGCTCTTTTTCTCACTTTCTGCGATCCCACATTTTCCATATCTAGGTTGAAACCATAGACATTGGAAACAGGGGGACAGGAAGTTGAGGAGTGTGGATGATGGTGTGATATTATCCTAGGCTTTTCTTCCTAAGGCTTGGGGGCTGGATACCCATTTTTTCCTAGACCTCTCATTTTCTGTCAATTAGTAACTGAATGGTGATTTACTTAAAGGAGCATTGTTAAATAAATAATGCCATCTTCATTGAACTGTTGCCCTTTTATAATTTGGAAAATTAAAGAATAATTTGGAAGAAAATGTGAGTGGGTGAGAAAGAAATGTTACAGGGCAAAAACCCCATCACTTTCCGAATTTCATAACATATGATAAAAGTTGGTATGTTGTTCATTTCAATAAAACATGAGCCCAACTTTAAGCTGTTTCTGAGTTACAGAAAGGTAATCTGTCTTTTAGTATTTAAAGTGCAATGGCAGAAAGATAATCTGTCTTTTAGTATTCAAAGCGAAATGGCAGAATTTTGGAGAGACACATCAACTCTAGAATGCAAAATTCATCGTGTGAAACCTCCTATCAGTGTAACATTCTCTGGGGAAATTTTCAACAATAATTTAACACATCTATAATGAAGCACAAAGAAGAGTCAAGAAATGTTCAAACCTGTATGCATAATATCTCATGATTTAATCATAAATATATGATGCCAAAATGACACTGATAATAAATATATACTTGTCTTAAAATGTTCTGATGTATCTCATGAAAGTTAGTGCATGAAGCATGTAGTTTATGCATATCCAAAATAAGAGTTTACACTGCACATTCTTTTATTCTGAGGCATTGGAAAAAAGGGATGTATTTTTAGTTTTATCTCTTAGCTATAATTATGTATAAATGGTACTTTTTATTTCTATAATTTGGTATAACTAACCTTAAAAATGGTCAAAAGAGATCTCAGAATATGAACATTTAAAAGCTGAAAACATAAAAATAATAGAGTTTCCCTAAAAATTTTATGAAATAATGTGAAAAAGTGATGATTCCTTTCAATTTAACACCATAGAAAAATAAGAAAAGAAGAATTAATTTCCACTGTATCTGAAGTTAAACTCTATAAACATCACCCAATGGATAAAAGACTCATTTAATGGTCAGGCAAAATAGCACAGCATTTGACACGAAGAGTTCTTTCATAATTTTGAACTAAACCAGAAGATCCTTGACTTTATTCCTAAATAACCCTCTCTGTCTCCTTCTCTTCTCTGCATCTCTCTATTACTCACACACACACGTACACACCCAGAGTCATTTTATAAAAGAAAATAGAGTTATCATGTGTAGTGTGTTAGATGACAGAAGTACACTGTAAGCATTCCTCAGCTTAAAGAGGTGGGGATTCAGCCTCCCATAATCTTTGTTAGGTACATGATTCGGCAAAAGGAATGCACCATTGTTTAACAAGTACCTAAAAAGAGAGTAGGTAAATTGATTGATGAGTATCTGAGATCCAAAGTTGGTCCTAGAAACAAAGTTATGAGAGCTAAACAGTAAGGATAATTCTTAATTAATATGGTATAAAAACTCCTTAGAATCTGATCAATTTCAAGGTCTATCAATATCAGTGTAGAGAAATTGACACATTTGTGTCCTAAAATACAAATAGTCATTTTTGTAAAACTTCTAGGCAACACCAACCCAAATTTCAAGTTGCTGAAATAGGAAAATAAATTGTGATCTACTCATAATATGAGGTTGAACTACAGCTCAACACAACATAAACCCCAACTCGCTATCCTGAGAGGCTCCCTCTTTCTTTCTTTCTTCCTTCCTTCCTTCTGTCCTTTCTTTCTTTCATTTTCTGACCAAAAGTTGAACTCTTCTAAAAGACAGTGCTGTCCACAGATT
Source organism: Mustela putorius furo (assembly GCF_011764305.1). Classification (NCBI taxonomy): domain Eukaryota; kingdom Metazoa; phylum Chordata; class Mammalia; order Carnivora; family Mustelidae; genus Mustela; species Mustela putorius. The sequence goes on from NW_025421341.1 coordinate 28,997,182, forward strand.
TGCTAGAGCTATTGAGCTAGCCCTGTGGTCAACGATGGAGAATGAAGGAGAGGGAGTAAACAGGAGTTCACTGCCGCGGTATTTGTCATTCTCTGAATTTTAACTTCTTCTCAGACTGCCCCTACTGTTGACTTTTCGGAGTCCTCAAGTGTGCCTAGAGGTTTACTCTTCATCTGTGAGAGATGGTGGGCTTCATCCTATTTGGCTGGTAATAGAACTGATTTTCCTGTAAGTGCCTGCAGCTTCTTATGTGATGTTCTCTTTTTTTATTTCTGTCACTATTCTATAAATTTCAGTTGTCTCTGTCTCTCTTTGTTTTTTAAAATCAGCCTTGCTAGAAATATATCAGTCTAATTAATCTTTTCAAGGAACCAATTTTGATTTTGTGATTTTCTTTATTGTGTGTCAGATTTTTATGATTCTTATTTTTATACTCTCTTATTCTATACTTATTTTATACTCTTATTTTTATACTTATTTTATACTGTCTAAAAATGTCTATACCTGTATTAACAATTAAAAATTGTATTATTTAAGGTGTACAATGTGATTATTTGATATGCACATACATTGTGAAATGATTGGTATTATCAAAATAATGAATACATCCATAACCTCATATAGTTAACAGTTGTATGTGTGTGGTGAAAATATAAAATCTACTTTTTAAACAAATTTCAAGTATACGATACTGCACTATTATCACTATGCTGTATATTAAATATGCCAGAACTTACTCATATTACAAGTAAAATTGGACCAATATCTGTCTCTCCATTTTCTCACTCTCCAGCCCCCAGCACCACTATTCTACTCTCCAATTCTGTGAGTTCAATTGGTTTCAATTTCACATTTAATTGAGATCATGCAATATTTATCTTTCTGTGTCTGGCTTATTTCAGTTAGCATAATGTCCTCCAAGTTCATCCATGTTGTTAAAAATGGCAGGTTTTCCTTCTTTCTCATGCCTGAATAATATTCCTGTCTGTGTGTTTATGTGTGTGTGTTACATTTTTTTTTATCCATTCATCCATTCATCTCTTGATGAACAGTTAAGTATTTTGGCTATTATAAATATTATATATTATAAATAATGCGGCAATGAACATAAGAGTGCAGATATCTCTTTGAGACAGCAATTTCATTTCCTTCAGATATACACCCAAGAGTGGAATTGCCAGATCATATGGTATACTTCTACTTTTTTGAGAAATCTCCATGCTGTTTCCATGCGGCTGCACCAAATTACATTCCCACCAACAGTGTCCATGAGTTCCCTTACTTCACATCTTCAGCACACTGTTATCTCTTGTCTTTTTGAAAAGAGCCATCCTAACAGGTGTGAGATATCTCATTGTGATTTTGATTTTCATTTCCCTGGTTAGCGATCTTGAGCACAGTTTCATTACCTACTGGGCATTCGACATGCCTCACATCATATACAAAATTAACTCAGAATGAGCTAAAGTTACTAACCTTCTAAAGGAACATAGGATAAAAATCTTTTTGACTTTCAGTTAGGCAAAAACTTCCTCAACTGGACATAAGAAGCCCTAACATAGTGAAAAACATGATAAAATCAGACCTCATCAACTTTCCAAATTTTGCTCTTCAAAAGATATAGGTAAGGAAACAATAAGGCAAGTCACAGACTGGCACAATATTTTTGCAAAATCCTTAACAAAGTACCTTTTTTTTCCCCTAGAAAATATATGGAAGTCTTAAACCAACAGAAAAAATGGCCAAATGATGTGAACATGCACTTGCAAAATAAAATTTCTGTTTGTCAATAAGCTCATGAAAAGATGCTCAACATTACTAGTCCCAAAAAACACAGTAGAAAGCCATAATGACATATCACTGCATACTCCACTAGAATGGCTAGAGTTAAGTCTGACCGTACCAAGTGCTGGTAAGGATGTAGAGAAACTGGAAATTTCTTAGTGCTGATGGGAATGCACAATGGGACACATTACCATTGTGTGACTCAGCATGTGACTCAGCAATTCCACTTTTAAGTATTTACCTAACAGAAATAAAACTTAATCCCACAAAAATAGTTTATGCAAATCTTCTCAGTAATATGATCATGAAAGTCCAAACTGTAAGAAACTCAAATGGAAAAAAAAAGAAACTCAAATGGCCTCATCTGGTGAAAGAATAAACAAATTGTGATAAATTCATACTGTGAATGTGGTTCAATGATGGAAACAAGAAAAATATTGACATATGCAAGAATATGGATGACTCGCAAAACAAGTATGTTAGATGGGAGAAAACAATCACACACAGACACACAAAAATATATTGTATAGTTATATATAAGTGATATGCTAGGGAGGCAAAAATATTATGACAGCAAATCAGTGATTGTCTGATGCTGGGGTTTGGGGGTGTAGTATAGCAAAGATACTCTAAAGATGCAGGAGAAATAAACCATCCTGTATTTTGATTATGGTGATAGCTGTGCAATATAATTACCAATATTCTTCAGACTGTACACTTAAGATTGGTACATTTTCCTGTATATAAATGATGTCTCAACAATAACAAATATATCACAGTGACAGGTGATGTGGAAAGAATTATGCTAGTACATGCAAACAAGAGTCTTTGCTTGGATTTGGGGAAATATCTGTCAATAGGAATAGGGCTGTCATAACAGAAGGCCACAGATGAGATGTCTTAAACAAGAGAGATTTATTTTCTCATGGTTCAGGAGGTTGGAAGTCCAAGAGCAAGTTGTCAACTGGTTTAGTTTTTCCTGAGTCCTCTCACATTGGCCTACAGATGACCATCTTCTGGCTGTGTCCTCACATGTCTTTTATCTATGTGTATGCATCCATGGTGTCCCCTCCTCACCTTGTAAGGACACTGATCATATTGGATTAGAGCCCCACTCATATAACCTCATTTAACCTTAATTACCTCTTGAAAGACCCAATCTCCAAATACACATGAGGGCTTAGAGCCTCAACATGAATTTTGAGGAGCCAGTAAATCTTTAAGAATACATTTGAGAAAAATAAGCCTGGGTTTTCTAGTACTTGCATAAGGGGTGCATCAGAAAAACATTCCAGATGCTAATCTGGTAATTACATTCCAGCTAATATATAAATTCTGTAACTCTGGAAGTCACTTGAGGAGTCATTATGGAACCACATATTTCAAAAAATAAGATAAAAGTTAAATTTCAGATTTTATAATGAGGAATTTTAAAAGTTAATCTAATGATATTGTCTCATTTGACAAAAAGGAAAAATATATATAAGCAAATGAAATGGTTGAGTTAAGGCTCATAACCTCTTGAACTCAAAGCAGGATCTAGGATAGTACATTTAATAGTATTATCGCTATGAAATTAGACATAGATTTTGGTCTGTTGTTCTAAATATTTAATTTAGTAACCATAAAATTAGTATTAATGAAAGAAAATAATGTTTGTCTCATGTTTTCATATTTTTTCATACGATTCCTAACTTTACACAATAATACCTTCCCAAGACATCATTCCAAACCTATGAGAAAAGGATTTTCAAGAAATTACTCTTGGAATTACTTAGGAAAAACAGTCAATCTTTTCAGGAAACAACCATACAATAAGAAACAACAAAAAAAAATTCCAAATAGTATACTTATGATGACATTACAGATGTTTCAAACATTTAAAAAACGTGAATTAATTGAGTCTCAAACAGGAAGAGTTAAAAGCAAACAATTCTTGCTGGGATAGGATAATGAATTCAATGACATGAATACACATTTCGTGCATGTACTATATTGTGTAATTTTGGCATAAAATTTACCACTTACAGATCTTCAAAAGAATATTTGATTAGTGGTAGTGAGACTGTGAAATATATTTTTAAACATTATATTCTGTTCTAGACACAAAGCTTGAATGATAATATTCCCCTGGCACGTTTCTCAGAAAAAAAAAAAAAAATCAGTTTCCTACGTATTATTATAGATTGAACACACAAGATGATTAAATTTACTTTTCAATCCAACTACTTCATGTTGAAGGGACACATTTACTATATCTCTTAACTTCTGCAGATTAATATTGACACAAATGTAAAGGTCAACTTAGTCACATGATACATCTCATTTTTAGTGCCTTTTCCTTATTGGGAGGAATAATTCACACAAAATTCATTGAAATCCAAGAAGATTTAGTACTGCTTTTGGCAACTATATTCTTGTCTTCCAACTGAAGCTGGAAAGGAAGAGAAAGAAAGGAAGGATAAAAAAGAGGAAGCAACTTTTTTTTAACCTTCTGAATACTAGTAAAATTTTCTTAACTTGATAATCCACTTTTATGCTGTTCAATAAAGAAGTTACTAGGCATGGGTAGCTATTAAGCACTTGAAATATGCCTCATCCAAATTAAGATGCCCTGTAAGTGTAAAAGACACACCTGAATTTGAAAACTTAGTATGAAAAGAGAGAGTATAGTCTATTAATAAATTTTATATGCTAAGTACATGTTGCAATAAGTATTTTGGACATATTGGGGTATATATGTGTGTATACTGGGTATACTGGATTAAATGACATATTATTAGACTGATTGGTTTATTTTTTGGTGTTTTCTTTTTAATTTAGCTCCTAGAAAATTTTAAATTACACACATGGCTTACGTATTCTTATCTAGTGCTGAACTAGAAGGTTGCTGCTCTCTACTTGATTGTATTCATTTGGATAACCCACTTTTTAATTTAAAAAAATGTCTTAAAGAAAACCAATGAGTTCCCTGATAAATGAGTTTAAGAAATGAACTGGCATGTGAAGTTGAGGTACTGTATTGTTTGGGGGTTTAAGACACCTGGAAGAAGACTGTATCTTCCTTTCTTCCAATCTGGGCAGGTCATAGGCTCACCGACCTGGGCTCAACACTGTAGCAAGGGAGTAGATATGTATGCCTAATTCCAGAAGTCAGTAGGAAGCTCTTTTGCTCTCTGCAATTTAGACTTTTTCTACTATAAATATGTTTTTTAGTTTGTCAAAACAGCTGAAAAAGAAAATAAAATCTATATAAAGAAATAGAAATGCCTTTAATATTTATAAGAATGGAACCATGATTTATTTCTAAGTTTTGTACATATTTTCATATAATATGTTTTTGGTACACAGAAAAACTTTCGTCTCTTCTGCACTAATTCCATTTGGAAACTTCGTTATTTTCCCAAGTTTCAACTTAACTGAAAAGCTTTAGCACTGCTGTGCTACACTGAATTCTTTTTATTTTTTTATTCCCAGGTATTGTTGTGATCATCTGCTAGGGTTTCAGAGAGTGGAGAGCTTATTAGGATGTATGACAAGATATGCTGAAAGCAAATGACTCAGTTGTTGAAAAGTAAGACTCGCGCAAGCCTATTCCACTCTTAGTAAATTATGTATATTTTTGCCCACTGGCATAACTACCTCTTTTTCATACCTGATTTGACACATACAGAGAGTATATTATTCATTGAGCTTCAGTATCTGTCATCTCCAATTATGCGAAACTGAGAGGTGCATTTGCAGCCAAGTCTCCAAGCATTTTCTTGATCTTTACATTCTTGTAATTCTAGCTCAAATTATAGACAGATTTACCCAAAACATAAATGGTACGGTATTGAAATAGGGAACTGGTGATTCTTAAAAATGTAAGAATGGGCACGTTTAAGCAATAGGTTTTTTAAGTATATTAAGTAGCTATCTCCTTAGTCTGTGGTTGTTTTTTTGACCTATTGTCACTTTTAATAACATTTTCTGCTTCCAGAGTGTATTATACTAGGTACTGAGTCCTGTAGTTAGAACAGAGTCAGAGTTTCTACTGAAAGATAGTATCTGATGGGTGAGGATAAATCATGGTTTGTTACTACATCTGTGATATCTGCTGGCTTAAGAATAGGTGACACTAATATTAAAATTGCTAAGATTTGACCAAAGATTAGCGTTCATTATTACCTATGAATGCTTTTTTTCTATGCTTTTTTTTTCTTTTTTTAAGATTTTATTTATTTATTTGAGAGAGAGAGAGAACAATAGGAAGAGAGCATGAGCCAGGGAGGAGCAGAGGGAGAAACAGACTCTGTCCTGAGCACCTAGCCTGACACCGGGCTTGATCCCACAACCCACGAGATCATGACCTCAGCCAAAACCAAGAGCCAGAGGCTTAACAGACTGAGACACCCAGGTGCCCCTCCCCATGCTTTTCTGTATGCTAGACATATTTCGTTTAGCAATCCTGTTTAGAGATTTGTAATGCAGCCATAAAATTTGTTCTGAATTGTATTTTAGATACCACTTCTTATATACAAATACGAAATATATATTTTTCCTTAAATGTCTCGTGTTGTTACTTCAGCTCAATTACTGATTATAATGTCTTCCAAAACACTACGGTTATAGAAATAAATATTTCTGTAACAAGGTAAAATTATTACACTTAATGTGACCTGATGAGATCTAGGCAACAGTAGAGGCTGAAATCTCAATGCTCTTAACTGTAATGCCATTGGTCTTCTTGTCCCAAAGGTCTCCTCTCTCACAGAAACGTTGAGAATAACTGACTACACACGTCTTTATAGACACAATTCTGGCTGTAGTTGTCCATCCCACAAAGCTTAAATTAAATTAGACAAATACACACTATTCATTGCCTTAACTAAGTACCAGGCACTGCATTGGGAATGAGTAGGAATGAATGTCAACATGAGAACAACACAAGCTCCAGCAATGAAATAGGAGATGAATGGAATAATGACAAAGAAAGAAATGCAGAAATAAATGATAAAAGCCAAGACTAATTGTAATTGCAAAACCGGAGGCATGGGATGCTGTAGATTTTTGGTGGCAGTGGGCGGGGGGATAGTTGATATACGTTTGGGACAGTCAGAGTGTATATTCTGTATAATAGCTGTCCCTTGGAATTTGTTGAGCTGCACTTTATAACTCAGTATGTGGCCAATATTCATTAATATTCTGTGTGTGCTTGAAGAGAATGTATATCCTTCAAATGTTGGATTAAACATTTCATACTTGTCTATTAGTTGAAGCTTGGATATTGTGTTCAAATATCCTATACCCTATACTCTTTTTCTTTCCAGCTGTTCTATTGATCTGTCACTGAAAGGGGTACATCCGTTCATTTGTCATTAACGTTTTGGGAGTTTTTGCTTCAAATACTTTGAATCCCTGGCAGGAGCATAGTAAGACTGAAAATAGACACAGTAAGAAGGTTGGCGAGATTTAACACAGGCCTGAATCAAGGCATTAGTGGGACAGCGCAATGGAGGGAATTCATGAGAGAAGTGTGCTTGGAGCAGCCTGGCATTTCTAGAGGAAATTTAATCAATGAAAACACTTGATCAGTGCTGTTTTCTCTTATTCCTGCTTTGTCCTGCGCCATGGAAAAATTCTGTGAAAAGTGCCAATAATTTAGAGAGACATTGGATCAGATTCAGATATGCACAACCCTCAGGAAAACGTCTGTATAGTTCGTGATACCATTTATATGTCTGAGGCCTGAAAGGTCCTGTGTATTAGCATGGTTCTAAGAAAATCAAAGTTTGTTACATGTAAAAATTAAGTAGCAGAGTTGAGGTACCGAATTTAATATGTATTGTGATTATAGCATTTGATTTAAGCTATGAAAAAGACTTCCAAAGATATATTGCTGTGTATATATGATATATACATATCATTATTAAAATACAGTTCATCATTTATTTGTGACACAGAAATATATGCACTTTAATTCACATACATAGATGTACATATATTTAAGTGACCTTAACATGTGTAGATTATATATATATATATTACAATAAAGGTAAGCTTTTCATCTACAGTAACTCCTAACAACTTGAGGCATACAGTCATTTCTTTATTCTGGAAAATGGCAGATTAAAAGAACCAACCAATTACTAGATATACATTTAATGATCCCTTAATATAGTTTGGAATAAAATACAGAGTTTAAAGACCTAATCTTCACCCTCAAGAGATTTGTAGGTTACAGAAAAGAAGATTCATGCCAGCTTCCCATGTAGATATTCATACTAAATCACTTAATAGGATTTTTATTCTCAAGTGATTAAGTTTGTCCCATAGGAATTGGGCCATATTTTGCCTTTTTCTTCTTAAGGGTCATTCACTGTTTTATATACCTGGTAGACAAGGAGATCTCTCTCTTATATTCTCTACAGAGAAGGACTGAGAAGGACCGTTGCTGTTGCTCCTGGTGTTGACCACAAGCAGCCTCTAGCTGTCAACTGCTCTAGGGTCCTCCGCAGTGACAGGGATCCCCTGCCCGACATAACATCTTTCCAGGGATAGCCCATATCCAGGGACTGACCTCTGGGGGGTGCCAAAGGCCAGCCATTTTTTCTCACTGAGGGACAAGTCTGACAGACTTGTCACCTGTACTCCAGAGCTCTCCATGTGCTTAGTTAGCCAAGGCTTTGCTGGGCTTGCCTCAAAGGCTGATTTTTCAACCCAACCCTCCTCCTGATCCCTCCATTTCTTAGGTGTTGATGCCCAGTAAACACCCTACACACCCAAACTCTGTTTGTCTTCTGTTTCTAAAGATTAAAGACCTAAAGTGGAAACTGCTTATAAATAGGAAAGGAAGTCATTCCTCTTTGACATCTGTTTTTCTGTGTCTAAGGTTATGACGATGAAAGTGATTTTTTTTTTTTTAAGTCTCTATCATGCTTTTAGATGTTTATTTCTTCAAAGCTACACAACTGAACATACCCTCTGTTGGCTTTTACAGCCCCAGGTGCAAATTTGCAAGTGACGTTTCACCCCTTGCTGTCTTGGCAAGCTCTTTCCAGTGAATCAGAATAATGGGAGCTGGGTACATCCTCTATAACTGTCAAGTTGGTTCTACTGGTATTATCGTCTTTGAAATTCTTGTAAGAAGAAGATCAAAGGTAGCTCAGATCTTCATCTTAACCCATAGATTATGAGTCAACAAGGGTTGGCCTGAGACAAATATCTGGTGTGTATTTAGTCATACAGTCATACAGTGAGTCAGTGTTCTAATCAGGGGCAGAGTAAATCAGTTGAGGTTCCTTGCTTACCATGGCAAATTTACCATTTTTCAGGGTGTGTGTGTGTGTGTGTCTATAGACACACACATATTCTTTTGGCATATTTGGTTTTGTTTGTACATTATTATGTTTGTCTTACTCCTACCACAAACAAAGATATTAATTGAAAGATATTAATTGATGTCAAAAATAAAGTTATAATGGCGCACCTGAGTGGTTTGATTGGTTAGTGTCTGATTTAAGCTCAGGTCATGATCTCAAGATCCTCGGATGGAGCCCCATATCCTTGGGTGCCATGATCAGCAGGGAGTCTGCTTGTCCCTTTCCTTCTCCCTCTGCCCCTCTCCTACCCATGTTCACTCTCTCTCTCAAATAAATAAATGCAATATTTAAAAAAAAAAAGAAAAAAGAAGTTATAAGCCTCTGGCAAGCTAAAATTGAGAACAGGACATCAAAGGGATGTCTGTCTCTGTATTTTTATATGTAAAAGTACATATTTTATAGCCAGGAAGGAGAGAAACAAGTACTTCACTTCAGATCACAAACCAAGGAGGTGGCAAAACTTGGGCTAGAATTCACATATAGTGTCTAATGTTTAACCACATCATACTGCCTTCTATTCAGGCTTCTTTGGTTGACTGGTATTGATGTAACCAAAAAGACATTTCTTCAAAATTCCACATTCCACTGATACTTATTGAGAATGTACTACATGCCTGGTATTCTTTCAGGCATAGGGTATAGAACAGTAGATCAGATGGACAAGTTTTTGTTGTCAGAGAGTTTACTTTCTAGCAAAGCTTAATTTTATTTTCTGCTCAAAACCACTTACAACATATCCGTTAAGAAAAAGTGCTTAAACACAAAAGATAATGAAAAAGGTTACATTGACTACTCTTCTTGAGATTAAATCTAGAATGGTCTTCTTCTTTGGCACTGGCTCCATCAGGCTAGCATAAGGACTTGCCACTGTTAGCAATAGGCACAGGATGCCTGATTACCATTTTTGATAACTATGCTTAAAGGTATCAATTGTGCCATTCAGCTACAAAAAAAAGAAGTTTTATTAAATGTGATTTTGAGTTAGAAGAATGGAATAGGCTGTTTTTTTTTTTTCTAGAGTATAGTAGTGTTTAAATTATAATGCTTACAAATAACTTCTTGAGCCTTTTTTGTTCCTCTGCAGAAGACCTAGCAGTCAGTTTTCAGAACAACAGATGTTCAGCTCCAGAGCATAATGAATTGTTAATGGTGAGAAGTGTTTGGTGCGGAGACTCAAGGAATCTGGATTCCATGAATATAGAGAATAATGGGTCCTCAAAAAGTCATTGTTCAGGGCACCTGGGTGGCTCAGTGGGTTAAGCCTCTGCCTTCAGCTCGGGTCATGATCTCAGGATCCTGGTATCAAGCCCCACAGCGGGCTCTCTGCTCCACAGGGAGCCTGCTTCCCTCTCTGTCTCTGCCTGCCTCTCTGCCTGCTGGTGATGTCTCTCTCTGTCTGTGTCAAATAAATAAATAAAATCTTAAAAAAAAAAAGTCATTGTTCACAGATTTTGCTATTCTCATTTTATAGCACCCTGTACATCTCTATCACATCACTTATTACAATTAATATTAATCTATTCAATTACTAATTTTAAAAGATTGTTCTTCTTAGAGCAACACAGTTACATGGTTCACAGCAAGGACTCAGGGCCAGTCTGTTATGGCTTATATCCTGTTTGCCCTACCTACTATACTAGCCTTGTAACCTCAGACATACTACTAACTTCCTCTGTGTCAGTTCCTCATCTATAAAATAAGAACACCACCTCACTCATAAAGTTATGTGAGATTCAGATAAGTTAATATCTGTAAAGTGCTTGAAACAGGGCTTAGCATTTAATATGTATTTGTCACTCTTTATAAAATGAATAAAAATAGAATATGTTCCATTCGTAATTGGAAGAGGAAAACATATGTTAATGACTGCTAATATTCTCCTTTCCACAACTATGGTTGCAATTGAGTTGTTTAATAAATTACTGTCTAATGAATGAATGAATGAAAATTTTGATACCAAAAATGGTAAAAGGATCTGCTCAAGATCATACATCTTAGTGCTATAGATTGTCAATGGTATAGTACGGCTATTTTTATTACTGATTCAATGTATCTCCCTTAGAATTACACAAACATTGCATTTGGCAAGATGGCAGCCCTCAAAGTTACAAATCAACTCTCAACCTCACAGATTAGCCAATGAGATTGGAAGAGGTTAAATAGCTTATCCAAAGTCATAGAAATGGTTTGAATAGAGTCTCAGATCAAATCTGAGACATTGTGATGTGAAATCCATGTTTTGCCCTGATACACAGTTGTACATTGCAAGAGCATTTGGTGACATGAGGTAGGAAAGATTGAAATCTGCAGAAGCATAAGAAAAAATATACAACAGGACATGTGCTAGAAGGATTTGTCTTTCAAAAGACATAGTGTCTCCTGGATTCCTTTCTAAGCCAACGTCATCAAACCCAACGATTTTAGCAATATTCCACATTACTTGCTGACATCTTTTACTAAGGTCAGTTTATTGCAAAACTAGAGACAAAGTTTGAAGTCAATGTAGCTCAGTCTGTAAAATATACTTAAGCAAACTATTAGCACTTTTAAAGTCCTGGATTCATGGGGTGCCTGGGTAGCTCAGGTGTTAAACATCTGCCTTCAGCTCAGGTCATGATCCCAGGTTCCTGGGATTGAGCTCTGCATTGGGGTCCCTGTTCAATAGGCAGCCTGCTTCTCCCTCTCCACTTGTGCTCTCCTGCATTCTCTCTCTCTCTCTCTCTCTCAAGTAAATGAATAAATTTTAGGATTCACAAAAAAATAAATAAATAAATAAGCCATTTTCTCAATGAAAAATTTGAGAGAGAATAAGTTTAATTTGATGTTGCACAAATGTATTGAAATCAAGTAAAAATCATTACATTCATAGTCATAAATCATGGTATATAAACCATGGTATAAAAACTGCAATTCATAAGCCATGAGCTCAGACCTATGCTTTTGGAAAGTAAAGTAGAATTGGGAAAAGAGACTTGAACAATTGTTGACAATGATGCAAAGCTATCTAAGGCATCCTGTGATAGGACTAGGAATTCTCAGTGCCTGCAGGATACAAGCAGCAAAATTTCGAGAAAATTGAAATTGACTTGCATAAGCACCTTGCGTCTATTCTTCCTGGGTACTGTTAGATTCCATTTCATTGTGATGTCTTTTTTTTTTTTTTTTTTAAGATTTTATTTATTTATTTGAGAGAAAGAACACAAGCGGGGCAAGGCGGGGGTGGTGAAGGCGTAGAGAGAGAAGAGAAAGCAAGCTCCCCTCTGAGCAGAGAGTTGACATGGGGCTTGATCCCAGGACCTGAGCTTATGACCTAAGCCAGACAAAGATGCTTAACCGACTGAGCCATCCAGGCGGCTCTGTAATGTCTTATAATTGGATTATTGCAGAGTGTATGGAGCAATAATCAGTATGCTGCAACATGATCATAACTAACTATTCTTGAAAAGCACAAGAAAGTTGGTCTTATTTCTAACCAAGATCCAGGACATAGGGACACAGAAGGATTTTGAGAAAAATCAACCTGCCAGTGAAGACAGCTACCTGAGCTACATATCATCTCACTAAATAGCTCTGATCTACTCTTTATCATTCTGTAAAATATTTCCAAATGAATAATTTGTGTTTGGCTGATCACACCTGGAGGCTGAAGGCATTCTCCTCTGTCTCGATGCATTGTTTTGGATTCTTTTCATGAGACAATTACTCCTAAAAACCTGAAACAAACCAGAGAAAGTCTCAGGGGCAAAACCAAACCCCTTGCTTCTTGTTTGTCTTATTTGCAGCAGGATCCACTTTTTTGTCTTGTTTGTGACTCAATTTGCTTTGTCTGCTTAGCTTCCACATCTTAAAGGGATAAATTTAAGCTCACTGGCTGCGGTATCAAAATACATTTCATATTACTGCTGTATAAAATCCACCCTTCCCAGTAACTGGACTGCACAAAGAAAATTTCAAATTTAGTTACAGCGATTAACTAAGGATTTTTTTTTTCTGTTCCACAAACTTCCACACTTATTTATTCATAAGCCCTGTGGTAGGTTTTCGAAATAAAAACACGGTTATACAGAGGAAGGATAAGTGATATGGCAAAAGGCCTAAAGCTGGATCTGGTCTAGAGAATATCATTTTAGTCCCACCTGTTTTACTAATTGTTCCTGAACACTAATGGAAAGGCTGTGAAATTTGACTACATCGCTGTTCCTTCAGCCCTAGGGAAGGGTGGTTGAACCAGATGACCCAAAGGACATTTTCCTGGTTTTGCTTCTTATGGCAACATAGCAAACTGATGCAGTGTGTGGTTAGGACTGATAAATGGGAGATCTACTCCACTTGCGAATGACCTAGAACTTGCTGTAAAAACAGAGAAGATAAACAGACTGAGGGGGAAAGGCAGTGGAAATGACAGCTGTAATTGAGATATTTTAATCAGGAAACCATCCGGGAGAGACCTTCATAGAGTTTCTTTTATCCAGAGAGCACTATGTCAGAGTGTTTAAAACTCTTAAATAACAGCCTTAGGAAGTAGGTGTTGGCCCATTTTATATACAAGGAAGATATTCCTTAACACGTCAAAGTCATGTTACCAGAAAAGACAGATTGAACCCAGGGTCTGTCTAGTCTCAAAGCAAATGGAGTGCCTAGAAGTCGGACATTGTATTCTGAAACAAGCAAACAAAGTCCAACAAACAAACAAAAGACAGACCCTAACTCACAATGTTTTATCAAAAAGCGGGAAGACCCTCTTCCACAGTAAGAAGAGTGCATACTTAAGCCTTTTGGAAACTCTTCTGAGCAAACAAACGTACGTGTGATCTCCCTGGGGCTGAATAGTGTGGCCATGGTGGAATGTTGTGGCAATATAAATTACAGAGAAGATGCCTGGCTTTTCATCTCGTGCCCTCACCCGCAGATGTCTGTGGGATGAAAGCAGAAGTCACTGCCAGCCACCCGGGTCCTGGAGCTCCGACACCCTGTAATCGGCTCACTCGTTGTAACCTCCGTCTTTATCCACCAAAGCCCCTCCCAGGGCAGCTTTATTGTACACATTTAGCTTGAAAAAACCTAAGTCCCATCACAATTAATTTCGCTTTGAGAATTTCACAACATCCTTTGAGATCACAATAACCCCCGAGACTATTGTGCAATGGGGACTGGAATCTCTTGCCTAAATTATAACTTTGTGAAAGAAAGCGGGTAAAAGTGGGGAAATGATCTTGCTTAAAACAATCAAGTCAGGGTGAAGTGGACAGGAGACAGCTTAAAAATGAATACGTATCTCATCTGAGTTATCATGTTGACTGTTTATATCTTACACGGTTTTTCCAGGCAGTGTGCTTTTGTTTGCTACTTCTGTTTTTTGTGTCCCCCCCCACCCCGCCCCACCCTGGGACATGCCTTTTGTATGCTACCCTGACTCATCACTGTTCACTTAAAATAATATAAATAAACAAATGCATGACTTACTAATTGTGATGAATAAGGAGAAAAGGGAGTTTGACTAGCCAACCCAGTCCCACATTTTAATCAAAAAGCCTGTCTCACATACCATCAATAAGTTTTCAAGTGACCTGTCATGACCAGTTCTAACAGCAAGCATGTCATTCACTCTTTCCTAATAAATTGGCAGATTATGCTAATATAAGAAAGGGAAGCTATCAATTTATGTGTCCCAGACAGGCTATGCCATTGATTTCATAATTTATGATACATGCTTGGAAGAGGAAGATGGCTAAGGACAGGGTTTCACAAACAGAATAAAATGTTACAGGAGGGTAATCAATTAGATGTAGTTGACAAATAGGTGGAGAAAAACATTGCAAAATATTATGCTTTCCTAATGACCAAACACTCCTATATTCGGTGTCACTTTATATCTGTGTTTACCTTTCAACAGAGGGTCTGTGATAATATCCGATAATTGTCAATTATTACGATTAGGTAATTGACATGTTCTTATAAGTATTTAACTTAGAAGGCCATAATGATTCAATTAATTGGGAGCCAAACTTTCTTCCTTTGAGAAATAAAGGAAAGCCTAAAATAGGATAATACTAACTCCACCAATAAAATTTTAAAAATCACAATATGGCTTCTGTGTTTTGTTCTGATATATGATTTTCTTCTAGAGAAAAGTCATGTAGGTTATTTCACATTCTTATAAAAACAAGAATTTGAGATAACCGTGAGAATGTACGGCATCATAGGAAAATCTGGGGGTAGCTCTGTGGTCAGATAGAACAAGATGATTGCTTATTATACACAAAGTATATGTTATATCTTACATTTATAGTCTAATAAGTTTTTTGTTGTTAGTTAAAAGATTAGTTGTTGTCCTTAAATCTATTTTCAAAAACACATGAGAATTCTTTTATAAAACTGGAAAGTGTATTTATGCTACATTATTTATGAACATGAGCAGAAATTATCAATGTGTCTATAGCTTTTGCTCATCAAGGTGAAAACAGAAATACATAGCAGACAAAACAAAGAAAGTTAAACATTTAAACCTTTTACTTGCATTTAACCATTTTTATCTTGAAGATTTAATGTATGCCACGTCATACAGACACACACATGCCCACACAAGCATATCCTAACCCCTGAGCACAAATCGGTATTTATCCAAATATATCAGATCATTAGTTACTTCTGAAAATTCCTGGAAATCTTTACTATACTTACTTTTACATATTTCACAAATGCTTATATTATGACATTAACAGCTTTTGTACGAAATTGTCTTATAGTTTGTCAGGATTCCAACATGACGAAAAGGATAATTTCAAGAACATCAAATATGATTTGCTCCCAATTGTTAGTGAGCTGATACGATTTTGTATGTTATAAAATGATTCCATAATTAAGTTTGTCTTGTAAGTATAAACTCTACATAATTTTTAAAAATATTTTACTTATTTATCTGAGAGGGAGAGAGAGCACAAGTCAGGGAAAGAGGGCAGAGCAGAGGGAGAGAAAGATAGACAAGCAGAGTCACTGCTGAGTGGGGAACCTGACCTGGGGCTTGATCCCAGGACCATGAGATCATGACCCAAGCTGAAGTCAGATGCTTAACCAACTGGGCCATTCCAGGTGCCCCTAGATAATTTTTAAATAAGCAAAAAATTAGTTGTCATCCAGGTAAAATTTATATATACCTAAAATATTCCAAAATAAAACCATTTGGAGAGTATTCTAATTATCTTAAGAAATCTTTTCCCAAGCATTTGTGAAACTTGGTGATTAAAAAATTTTTAGAAGTACAGTATCTAAGTCATCTTTTAGGGTATTGTTTTTCACTGTGGTTTTAACCTCCCTATAAACTCTCAAAAAAGTGATTTTCTGTTTTGAAAAGTATTTGTCTTTCATATGCAAATCTGTGGGATTCAGGTGATTCGTAAGGATGAGAGTGTTGCTCCATCCACTGACAACTGGATAGTTCTTCTTTCTCCATAAGTGAAACAATAGCTTAAAATAAAATACAAGTCGGGGCACCTGGGTGGCTCAGTTGGTTGAGCGATGGACTCGGTTTCTGCTCAGGTCATGATATTGAGGTCATAAAATAGAACCCTGTAAGGGGTTCCTTGCTCAGTGCAGAGTCTCAGCACAGACTCTTCTTGAGATGCTCCCTCCCTTTCCCTCTCTCTCTCTCCACCATGCTCTCTCTTGCTTTCTCTCTCTCAAATAAATAAATATATAAATCTTTAAAAATAAAATACAAGTCAACAATACATTATAATGAACTGTTACCAAGTAGATTCACATCCCCCAAAGCTACCTTTTACTGGCTTCACTGGTTTCCCAGTGAGTGCATATTTGTAATTCTCGGATCAAAGGACCCTTTATAGAAGAACCGTTCTGAAATGTTCACAAAGGCAGTTTTCCTGTTCAGAGTCAGTGCATGGAAATGCATCCTGTCTGCATAACATGCTTTAATGCTTTCTTATGGTCTGAAGTTGTAATAACCCCTTCCAGGGACATCTAGAGTCTGAAACTGAGTTCCTTTTTCTTTCTTTTCTTTTCTCACTCTCTCTCTCTCTCTTTTAATTTGAAAAGAGTAAGTAATATTACTAAATGACTGTGATATGATCCTTTAAAAAATATGTGGCATTACTTAGTCCTATGGAGGAAAAGTACAAAGAAGGCTAAAAGAACAAAGCGCACAGGAGAGCAATCACAGTTGTTCAGGTCTTGAGTTACATTGAACTTAGGTGGAATGAGTCCAAGGTGGAATTAAATCCAAATGTTCCCTGCTTTCTCCCACCTTAATAACTTCATATTTTCTTCATTTCATGTCTTCCACAGTTTTCATATTTAAAATTGTCGTCTTTGAAGATACTGAGCGTATTTATGGCATGTCTGTTTCCTGATACAGCCTATCATATTGTAGCAGTTACTAGACAACAAAAGAGATTTGGGGCTTCTAGATAATAGAGAAATTTAAATCAGGGAGGAAAGGGGACTATATCATGCCAACTTCAAAATAAATCTTCTCTCTTCCACTAAAAGATACGACAATTATTTGTAAAGATTCTTCCATACCTGCCTAATACACTTACCCATCAAATTGCAGAAACAAATCAAGTGGTCCAAGTTCATGCTACAGAGGCAATAAAATTACAGGATAAAATGGAAAGAATAGAATAGGGAAAAAATATTATGACTATGGTGATAGTTAATGTTAGGAGTCACATTAAAAGCTTTTCTTATACCACATCATGTAAATCTTTCATAATATGAGGAGACGGGTACTCTCAGCCTCTGCGGATTACATACGTTAAGTAACTGGCTCAAGGTTTCAGAACTAGTAAGTAATAGAATCAGAATTAAGTTCAAGCAATTAGAATCCCAGAATCACATTTTTCCTTTCTTCTTTGAGTAATCTCTGCAAACATTATACCTCAGTGTTGTTGCAAAAGAAGATGTAGAGGAAAAAATAAAAGAGGAGGAAGATGATGGAGAGAAGTAGGAGAAGGGAGAGGAGAAGGAGGAAGAGGAGGAGAAATTGGCATTTACTATCATTTGTGTTCAGCTTTTGACTGGAATCAAATCAGACTGGCTTTCTCCAATTCAATCACCATTATTTTGAATACATAGCTTCCCATCCGAGTTTTGTACAAAGATGGGGGGGTGGTATGAAGAAGAGGAGGAGAAGGAGGAGCAAAAGAAGAGAAATGACCATTTTATCTGAATAAACATATCTACTAAATCATACATTAGCAAGAGGATGTTTATAACGTCAGTACATTTCTTTTACTACACTGTAGAGACATTAATTGTCACTTCTCTCTCGAATTCAAACGTCAGTGTAATGGCTAACTGAACAGTTTTTGTTTCCCAGTGATGAGCCAGCCAAGCAATAAAATTAAAATGAAAAAAGCTTCATGATACTCGTTTGTGGTACTTTAAGCAGTGCCAACTGTTCCAACAGATGAATTACATAGAGTAGTAAGAGCAAGAAATCAATTGATTGAGTGTATTATTTTCATTCTTTTTCTTTTTTAGAAATAGAATCTGCCTTGATGCGAGCTCCCTTCTTCACCTCGACTCATTTTGTCAATCCTCCCATTTATTCTCCTTCCGATCAAGAAGAGAGAAGGGACAGTGTTAACTTAAGTTGGTGTTAAGTTTTTCTGCAATTACTTTCATACTTGCCTCATCAGCGGTGGAATTCTTGAATGCTTTTGGACCATTCCCGGCATATGAAGAAAGGCTCTTTCTGCCAAAAGTTAAGCCCTAATCCAAGACAGGTAAAAAGGTTATAAACCAGATTCCACAGAACATTCCCTCTTTTCAGACTGAAAAATATTCTTCCTCATCATTCAGCCATTGTTTGGGGACATATGTGCTGACTTCTGAAGTGTTATTCTTTTCCAGTTTAATTTGTTATAATAGTATATTTACTCAAATACTTTGTGAAATCACATCCAAATAAACATGTGGCAAAAAAGAAAAAGATTTTCTTATGGGACAATTATCACCTTTTACATTACTTCTGAAGATTACTCACCAAAGATAATACTTAGTCATTTGCTAAACTATCATAAAAAGAGAGAATGTAATTGAAGCATAGGTTTCTCTGAGGAATAAAACATGTGCTAGCCTATTAATCTAGTAAACTATCCTCAGGGCTGGACAAAGATTTTCATCTCTATAATGTCAATTCCTTTATTTTAAAAAAAATTAAAGATTTTATTTATTCATTTGAGAGCGAGAGAAAGGAAGCAAGCACAAGTGGTGAGGAGGGCAAGAGGAGAGGGAGAAGCAGACTCCTTGCTAAGCAGGGAACCCGATGTGGGGCTCCTTCCCAGGACCCCAAGATCACGATCTGAACAAGAAGGCAGTTGCTTGACCAACTGAGCCACCCAGGAGTCCCATCCAATTCCTTTATTGACATGTTTCTCAGCTACTAAGTTTAATCTACATGGCCCCCTCTCTTAGTATTACTACTTTCATTATCAGGAATACACAAAGTTGTATTTGAATCTTATCTGCACTCTGGAATAAAATTACATTTGTGGCAGAACTTATGAGAACTAAATGTTTTGAGAATAATTAAGTAAGCAAGAGCACCTGGGTGGCTCAGTCAGTCAAGCATCTCACTCTTGAATTCACAACAGGTCATGATCTCAGGGTCCTGGGAACAAGGAGCATCAGGTTCTGCACTGATCATGGAGCCCCCTCCTCCTTACTGCCCTCCCCACGCAAAAATATAAGAAAAATGATGCATTGACATCATTAATTGTCTTCATGAGATATCTTCATCTGTATTCAAGCTTAGCTAGTGCTAGGAAAATGCAGTCAATATTATTTCTTTTTGGCTGAGTGTGTTTCTTTGCTCTTAGTGTATCTTTGTTCCCATTTCATGGATTGTGACAAAGCTTTCCCTGAGAGTTCTGAAGTTACTTAACTTCAAAGATCTGGTGGAAATGTTACCACTTCCTGAAGGATCCAGGAAACCCCTCTGAGTCTGAGTAGCCCTTTCATTGTAGAAAAGGCAGGGGGTGAATGGCATTCAGATGAAATTTAAAGAAACTTGCTTTGTCCCACAAATCTCATTACAGTTGTTGGTTGGAGCCCTGAATCTATCAGCCCTCACATTCCTCTTTCCCTTCTTAAAAAGGATCTTCCAGATGGTCTGTATTAATGTGTATTTGTAATACTTTTGGCTCGAGGTAATGGCAAGATAAGATAATATGAAATAAACAGAGACAGAAAAGAAAGCTATCAATGAAACAAAACTAGAAGCGTTTAGGTTCCCGAGTAAGAGATTTCAGAGAATTAGATACACAAAAGGCTAATAAATTTATCTATAGTAGTGTCTCCTAGCTAAGTAACAAAGTGAAATACTGCAAGACTCAGATTTCTGCTTTTAAAAGTGGATTTGTTTAATAAATTTAGTCTGGTCAACTTTGTGAGTACACATTCCGTTTGCTATTGGACTTAATCACTTCTGATTCTGCCCCATCATTCATTTCACTTCAAAAATTTGCATGATGTAATTTAGTTTCAGGCAGGTTATACATGGTGTAATGAATTGTCAGGTGATTGCTACTGACCTACGTGTCTCCCAAACCTGAGCGCAGAGGTCAAGGACTTGTAAGGTAGCTAGCCTTGGCCTTCCTTCTATCATTAACTTTTGCTCTGTTGGAAGTCATAGGAGCAGGAACCAAATTCCGAAGATCAGAAGTTCTGTATATGTTTTCAATTTACTGAGCTTAAACATAATCTATACCTGGTCCAGTCTTCTGCAAAAAACCCTAAGCATCTCCTGCTATTGTCTTTGAATTCAGCCCCCCCCCTTTTTTTCTTATCTGTGAAACTTTATTTAGTTATTTTTGCTTAAAATATCATTGTCCACTTGTTGGGATACATTTCTCTGTGGGTGTCTTGTGTTTCTACACATCTTAAGAGCAGAGGCATGGATTGCTTTTGTTCCAGACTATCTTCAAAGACCTGTACATACAGCCAACAGCCCAGGAGGAGAGATAAGGTCCCCTGGAGCAAGTTAAGGGTTTTCTGTAACGTAACCCACTACCTGTACAGGCATCAAAGGCTCTTTTTGTATCATTCTATGAAATTGGAGCTTAAGGAACCATCAGAAGAAAATTCACACTCTTTTGCTACTGCTGTTGCTGTGAGTAATAAACCACCTATGTCTCTAGACAAGTTTCTTGTGTTTTCTGCCATTAACTATGAGCCTATGAAGGTTAACATGTTAATTTGCAAGTAGGATTCAATCATAGTTCTTGACAGTCTCCACTTTTTTTCCTTATAAGAAACTTTCGCTGATCCATTTTGGTGCACATACTAAATATGATAATTCAGTGTTTCCCCAACTTTCCCTGAAAACAAAGTTCCCCTGAATTTATGTTAAATAACAGACAAGTGGGTCCTCTCCCAGATAATTTGATTCAGAGGTCTGAACTGGGACATGAATATTTGTTTATTTTTTTAAACAATGCTTGAAATTATTTATGGGTAAATGATATATCTAAAACATGTTATCATCAATCCAGGAAAATAGTAAACACTCAGTAAAGGATGGCTCTTCCTGGGGTTTTTCAAAAAGTCTTCAATACATACTAGTACTTACATCTGAGAAAGTTGAAAATTTAAAAAGGAACCAAAATATCACTTTTGTTACCGACAAAGACCAGACTATAGAAGATAGCTTTGGTCTACTGCCCAAGTGGGCCTGCAAATTAAATCTCAAAAGTAGATAGATTTATATATTTGGTTTCAGACTGAACTGCACAAAGACAGAGAGCTTCCCATGTGGAAGAGTCTCACTCAGATGAGACTTCAGACATTGAGGATTTTGGAAGTTTCATCATAAATTTTGACACAGAAACAGAGAATGGTAGAAAAAAAGATTAGCTGAGTGTTCGACAGTGTTTAAAGTAAAAAAAAAAAAAAATTGAAAAAATATGATCACATAGCCAATATTTCTTTGTCTTTTACTCTGATAAGTATCTAGGACTTTAAAATTTCTTCTTCAAATGATCTTATGACTCAGAGAGGTAAAAGGATTTGCTAACAATCACATGGTTAATCAATGTCACAGCTAAAATTCCAGCTTCCAGCTCCAAAGCTCAGCTGCATTATACAATAACACTAAGGAGTGAGGAAAGGCAGCTAGGCTAAAGCAGGGAGAATCAGGGAAAAGAGTAAGTTGCTGCAATAGTGGAGCTGAGAAAGAACAGAGTATAGTGTGAGGTTCAGTCCACAGAGCAAAAACAAGACAATTTGATTCTACAGAGAATTTGATTTTCATCCTTTTTCATTTTGATTTATTGAAACCTCAGCATATCCTGGATCTATGGTATCCACTGGAGTAAAAATACAATAAAACCTACATCGTGTATTGAAAGGTTTTATAATTTAGGGAGGGACACAAAGCAATATAAGGCCACAGTAAACTTGATCATTGTCATCCCAGAATTGCACATTACATACACAATGGGCACTCCTAAGGGCAATCAGTTATTCTGACATGGGAGAGAAGAAGTGGGGATCAGGAGAAGTTTTTTCAGAAGTAGGTATCAGGGATTAGTGAGTCACTTGTTATGCAAAATTCTACTCTAACACAGAACTGATATATTTTAAAGTTTAATATCTATAATATATTATAATTATATAAAATTAAAAATGGAGATAAAATGAAATAAAATCCATATGCATCATGAACATACATCATTAATATTTGGTATGGGTTTTACCAGACTATTTTTCTATGCAGTAATGTATCTTAAGTGTAAATCATTAAGGGGAAGCAGTATAACCGTATCTTTGGATTCTGTGGTTTGATGACAGACTCTCTAAGCTGTAGACCACGGCAACCTGAATAAACCTTCTCAGGGACTGTGGGGGTTTTTTGTTTGTTTGTTTGTTTTTGTTTTTTGCTATTGTTGTTCAGTCTTATTTTGGTTTTTTTGTTTGTTTTTTAAAGATCGGTTTAATTATTTTAGAGAGAAAGAATGTGTGCAAGTGGTGGGGAGGGGCAGAGGGAGAAAATCTTCAAGCAGACTCCCCACTGAGCATGGAGCCCAACTAAGGCTGACCTAAGCCAAAACCAAGAGCTGGACTCTCAAACAGCTGAGCCACCATAGCTCCCCATGGGATGGACTTTGAGTTTTCTATAAGTCATCAGTCATTACCAGATAGATGAGATAGATCCCTAGGGGTTTTAATTCATTAATTTCTTCACCCAACATTGAACCTTTCTGATGTTCAGGGGCTGAGCTGACTGTTTGGAGAACTGGAATCAATTCCATTAAAGGATAATCCAGTAAAGTAAAAGGTAATCAGTCTAGTGAAGGATAATCAGTATATTCTAGTGTCTGGAGGTATGCATTCTAGTAGATATTAAAATTCTTACCAAAGGATCAATATAAAAGGTTTACCATGGTTTCAGTCTTCACAGAATTGAGTGTTTATAGTAGAAAAAGTATGTGAGTACACTCTACAGTCTATAATTTGTATTGTCCCTCTTTCTGGAATGATGTATAACTTCACTCTTCCCATGGCTAACTTCTTTTTCAAATCCCAGCTCCAATGCCTTTCCTCCTCAGAAAAGTTAGCATCCTACTAAAAGAAGAACTTGATAACAAAATAAATCCCCCCATCTTGCCATTCTATTTATTTCCACTAGAAGATTAATCATAATCTAGATGCATTTATTGTTTCATTGTTTATTACTTGTCTCTATCATGGGAATGTAAACCATCAAAGGCATATATTATTTATCTTCTTCACAGCTGCCCAGCACTTAGAGCTTCACATGTAGTAGTCATTTATTCCATAACTTATTGAATAACCTAGTTATAGTTTCAATGTTTGCACCAAAACAGAAGATGGTAGTCACATCACTTTGAATTTATTTAGCTTCAAAAAATTGAAACCCAGAAGCCAAGTAGCTTAGTTGCAAACTTTTATATCACACCAAGAAATTCAAAGGTAAGAAAACACCAAAGTAACTTTATAACTCAGTGAAGTCATTAAGAATCCAGGTCCATTCAAGCTTTTATCCTTGTTGTGTCTGAGAAATTGGCAGGCGAGAATTCTGCCACTGAACCACCAATGCTGAAATCTACTTTTAAAGCCAGGTTTTAAATCAAATGAAGGAAAAGTGGATCCCCAAACTAAAGTGTGATTAAGAGAAAGAGAAAAATCCCCCTGATATAGACAAACAGTATCTGCTAAATATTTACTGTTATTTTTAATAGGTACAGTTCAGTGGAATTTTCATATTATACTGTTATAAATATTATACGATATAATTAATATTAATTGTAAGAAAGACTCTAACTACATATAGCTACCAAAGACAATACGTCAAGAATCAAATTAGTTCTGAAAGCCATATCAAAGGGGAAAGTATGTAAGGATTTGTTTTATATTTGCTTATTTGTTTAGGAAAGATCACTTATAAATGATGAAAAGTACAATTTATATATCAGATCAGCCTAACACCAGAGAAGTGGGAACTTTCCAAATTCTTTTGAAGTTTATCATAAAGCATCCCAACTTTTTCAAGATCTCTCTGAAAACCCACCAGTTGGCTCTCTTGCTCACAATGAAGTGCCCTCCACCGGCAATCGCTGTCCAAGGTATTCTTCTTGGATGCTATAGAGAATGGCCACCTCCCTAGCATCTCTAGGATATAGAAACTTAAACTTCCTGGGTGCTTCTCTGGACTAGAAGCCACATCTTTCTATACACTCTCTCAATCTTCTCTTGACGTTTACTTCCTGAATATGTATTGCTCTTTTCTCCTAATGGTATTTTTTTTTTAACCCCATGATTTGATTATAGTTATGGAATAGAACCAAAATGTGCTACAGAATTGGATTTTCTAGATAACTGAATGTGACTACTTTAAACCCCAACACTTTATCTGATTTTTATTATTTCCATGGAAAAATATCTTTAAACTTTATTATAAAACAACCTGTCCTAAGATCATTACTGAGGATCTAAACTTCTGTTGAACAAAATTCATTCTCTATAATATACTACAGAGAATACCTTAGATGTTTTCTGCCTACAAAAATGCATAAAATAATATATAAAATAAGAAAATAAAAGCAGCCTTCTGTACAGAAAGTGTGGCTTATGGAGAGAGGAAATAAAAGAAAGGACAAAGAAGCCAGAGAGAAATTTAGAGGATTGGCTCTGTCTCCAAGGAGAGCTAGGACTTCTAATTTCCAGTCCTCAAATTTTTTCCAGTCTCTATCAGTAGACATGTATGTTGTGTGCAATGTATAGTATATACATAATTACACTATATATGATAATACAATAACAGTATTTTTCCATGTTCTTTCATCCTTCCCTGTGAAACAAGTAAGCTCAGGCATAACATTTCTAAATGATAATATTCTAGATCCAGTGACAGATATAGAATTCAAATAAGTGTCCTGTATCCAAACCTACTTTTTGTGTCCTTGTATATTCCCTTTGAATTATGCCTAAGAATAGTCTGGAAATCATAGAGAACACCCTCTCTGTCCATGTGATAACTGGAACAGGGAAAAACCAGGCTCACCTTGAAAGGAATGTGGCATTACACCAGGCAGTCAGGGTCACATAGCAGGATTATTTTTGCTATTCCTCTGGCTTTCTTCCCTGGCCGTGGCCCACAGTGCTCTGGGCTCTGTCATAGCTCTGCCTGCACAGGGCAGCTATGCTCCCAGTGCAGCTCATTGTGTTAACACCCAAAGCCATAACTGTGCTATAGGATCTTCCATGATCAACCAAAGGCTTTATAGGCATTGTTTTTTTGTTTTTGTTTTTGTCTTTTTCTATCATTAATATAAGATGACAGAACACATCCTTGTGTCACCTTCTGCTTTTGAGGACAGTTTGATGAACTATGGAATAATCTCCTTCAGAGCTCAAGAAAACAGTGGGTTCGCCCAATTTTCTAGAAGGAAAAACAGAGATTTATTCTAGGACAGCTGGCCCTAGGGAGGTAAAGGGACTTAGCATTCTTTCTTCTCAGAGAACAAAGAGGATAGTACAAAGGTCAAATTTCTGATGTTACAGAATCAGAGTAATAAACATTAGTAAGCATAGATGAATGTTATAATAGTTCATATTTAGGATAATTTTAAATGCTATAATGATATGAATAAAAATATAAGATTCATAAATCCATGGTGCCAAAGCTCCATCATTTTACATGAAGATGGACACATTTTCAGGACAGGAATTACAAATCTTCAAATTACAACATTTCTCTGTATCATAATGTACCTCGCATAATAATATACCTTGTATTATTGAAGCAAAAATTGGGCTGAGATCAGAAAATGTGAATTTTAATCCTGGCTTTGCCACTTAGACAGCTATTTGGCCTTTAGCAAATCACTTCTCTTTCTTGGTTCTTCAGTATCTTTGCTACAAATGGGAAAGGAGTCTTCAAACTGGATGATCCAGGAGGTCCCTTCCAGCTCTGGAGCTCTTGGATCTGCAACCTTCGAGGTTTCAGCACTCTGCACATATAGATGAGGTAAGTCATGTTTGCATGACCACTGCATACACAGGTTCAGTAGACTTTGCCTGCAGGACTACAGGCCTCAGACTCCATATAATTTTCTGCAAAGTCTGCCCCAGCTATTTCACAGGAAGGTAGTACAGCAAACATTAGTAAGATGGTAAGGCTCCATCTGGGTCCTCTTGAGTCCCTCCCTCTACTTCTCCCCCAGTTTCCAAGAGCCTTGCTTCTAAGCACTCCCATCTGCACCTTTCTTCAGAGGACTATCCTTGGCCTAGCCAAGCTGCCCTGACTGCCCACCAAGTCCCAGGAGGCACTGAGACAGTGGCTGATTGTGAAAGCATCACTGAGCTCCCCTCCTTGGCCTCAAGACAGCACAAACTGGAGGGGTGTCAGGTGCAGTCTGTGGGGATCATCGCCTGAGATCTCGCCTCAACTGTCCAGCTCCTCCCACTCCCTGGGGTGTCTCACAGATGCTTAGAGAAAGCCCAATCCTGCCCCTTCAGATCTGGCCTTCTTTTGGACGTCCACTGCTGGCCAGCCACTTGAGGGATGTGCCTCACCAGGACATGGTGGAAGATGACCTCACTGGGCATGCTGTTCCCCTCTAGGGATGCCATCTCCTGAGGCATCCTCGAGCTGCAAACACACGAAATGCCAAATGTCTCCTCTCTAGTCTTTGCCGTACCACCTGAACCCCAGTGGTTTGTCAGAGGTATGGAGATGTGTTTCTCTCCAGCTGTGTTGTGCTTTGCATCTTTATCCCGGAGCTGAGCTGCTGGTACCCAGTGCTTTGTAAAGCCTATGGTTCAACCTGGTTTCTCCAGTTCCCCACCAATCCTCTGTATGTCAGGTGTTACAAGTAGATTCCTTGAGAGTCACTGGCATCATGCTCAGACTGGATTGGTGTTGCTGACATCTGGAATAGTGTACTAGCTATAGATGGATCCCAGTCCCAAATCTAGCACTTCATGATCCCTCTAAGGCATTCTCAACTCCAAGTTCATCAACTTAATAAAATTGATCCTACCAAAAAATGAGTGGCAGCATTGCTTATTATAAAAGAGCCTTTTTAAAACAATGCCATTAATAGAAAGTGATTAGTAACTAATTTGTTTTCACAGGTTGATTTCATTTATTTAATAGTTTAACTAAAATTCCCATCCAGGTGTGCATTTTCCTTTTTATTATCTTTGTCAAGAATTGCAAAGTGATAATGTTGGTTAATTTTCGTATTTTTTATTTGATAACCACCACCAAATGTTTTTGTTTAATCCCTCCATAAGAAAGAAGGCTTTAATTAATCTGGTAGTGGAATCATAACAATAATCTTATTTGCCCTCTGATTCTTTAGGTGAATTCGGGCCCAGGAGAAGATGCCCAGGCCACTGGAGTAAAATCTAGATTAAGAAAATTCTCATTACCATGCAATATGCACAAAAGACATGTCTTAAATCACCATACTTGACCTTCTTTTTAAATAGGCCACCCTACACAGGGATAAAAGAATGATCATATTCGCCTCTTACTCCAATGTGCAATAATACATCCATCACATAAAATTGGCTTCCTTATTTAAGTCAATAACATCTTATCAGTTGTTTCCTCTCATCCATCGTTTTGTCTTCCTGCATTTAAAATAATTACATGTGTCTGTCAAAGTTTATTAACTAGGCAGGGGCACAGAAAATGCAATTTTTATTTCTAGTATTGTTATTGACTTCTGAGTGAATTTGATTAGACACTTCATCACCAGGAGCCAATCACTTTTTTTTTTTTTTTTTTAATTCTCTATTCTGCCTGGGAGCTGGTTTGGGGTATTCTGATAAAAGAAGGTTTCCAAGAAAGAAAGACATGGTTTCTGATTTAATCAAGTTTATAATCTAAGAAAGCAACATAGAGACAGACGGAACCAGCATTGTTCAAACACGTTGTTCAAATGCACTTTTAAAAACACATTCTTCATCTGGCTTTTATAAAATTTCCCTTTGGTAATAACTTTTAAGCAAGACTTTTAAGGAGGTGGAAAAAAAAATTGGCAAAAGTAAGATTAAATCAAAATGCCCCAAATAATATGACCAAAGTAACTTAAGAGAAATAGTTCTTAAACTTTTGAGGGGTCATGAATCGTGGAAAAAGTGTGTGTGTGTGTGTGTGTGTGTGTGTGTGTGTGCACTGAAATTTTGTGGAAAACATTAAATAAATCCAAACCTCTGAAGCTCCTTTTTGAACCTCAAGTAAAGAGCTTCCATTTTGGGTTTTTCAGAAACAGTTTATGAAGTGTCCAATCTTGCTAAAATAGAGCAATATTTACCCAAACTCTCTGACCTTTCCCTTTTTTTTCTCTTCTCCCACCACCTCCCTGCTCTCTGCTGGATTTTCTGTAAGTCAGTTCAAAATACTAAAGCAGCCAGAGTTCCCTGCTCCACAAAAGTTTTATAGTGAGGAAATAGGGCAAAACAAGAACCTACAAGGCTTTTCCTTCCTCTTCTCCCTCCTGATGATGGGGTAATGCTGGACTTAGTGAGATCCCCAACTCAACACCGCATCATTTTATCCACTCGCCTTGCCTTGTCCTAAAGGCCACACCTAGCTGGGATAGCCTGGGTATTGCTCTGAAATAGAAATGCTTTTGATTTTGGCCTTTAGACATTTCTGGACATGTGGACGGTCTCCATGTGGAGTGCATCTCATCTCAGTTTTTAAACTATGTTCCTGTATCCCTGTATTATTTAGAGTAATGCTAGCTGCTGTAACAAAAATTGCAAACCCCAACATTTTAGTGGCTTAACCCATTTAAAGTTTATTTTGTGTCTAGAACAGAGGTTCCATTTATAATAATTGAGAACAAATGTGTCTGTCTTCTGAATAAGTCAGCATTGCTCTTTAGGCTCATTCTGGAATTCAGCCTGGAGCACACAGAGAGACTCTAGAGACACACATCGGTGTCCAACCCAAGGCCTAGAATGCCACACCTACCATTCCCACACACATCCCAGTGGTGAGAACTAGTCACATGACCCCACATATGCGTGGAGGGATGGATTTGGCTCTGGAACATGTAGTTTCTGGCTCAGCGACTGCTTCCAGCAACAATCCTACACTAAGGATGTGGTTATTGATCTGGGTGGGTCACCAGCCATCCTTGCCTTAGCACCTTTTTGATAAGCAGAGCATTTCCCATGCCGCTTTGCATGAGAATTACTGACAAACACTCTTTAGGAGAGTAGTAGCAATCTATTGCTGTGAAGGAAACTTCCCAAAACTCAGTGGCTTTAAACATACAGCACTTTTTATCCCACAGTTTCTGTGGGTAGAGACACAGGTGTGGCTTAATTTGGTGCTTGTGCAGGCATCAGCAGGGGCTGCCGGGAGCATCCATTTCCAAGCTCAATCTTCTGCTCCTGGCAGGCTTGTTTCCTTACTGGCATTTGGCTGGTGGTAGATACTGGCTCCTTGCCACATACATGGCCCTCTCCACAGAGGAGCTCATGGCTGGGTGGCCACTTCCACCATCACAAGGTAGCAAGAGAGTGAGAAAGAGAGCTTAGGACAGAAGTCACATACCCTTTGTGGCTTAACCTTGAGAGTTTCATCCCTGCTCTTAGTTTACCATATTTTATTTATTTGGAACAAGTCACAGGTCTAGCACCTGCTCAAGGGAAGAGAAATACACACAGATATGAGAACCAGGAGGCGGGAGCCATCAGGGGCCACATTTAAGGCTGCCTAGCAAAGATATGAACAGAATAGGTAAAGTACGATAGATGTGTTTCCTTTTTCCTGTGGGTCTTCATACATAAACAGGACGCCTGGGTGGTTCAGTCATTAAGTGTCTGCCTTGGGCTCAGGTCATGATCCCAGGGTCCTAGGATGGAGCTTCGTGTAGGGCTCTCTCCTCAGAGGGGAGCCTGCTTCTCCCACTCCTATTCTCCCTGCTTGTGTTCCCCTCTCTCTCTCTCTCTCTCTGTCAAATAAATAAGTAAAATCTTTTAAAAAATAAAATAATAAAATAAAATACATAAATGAATATCTCTGTGTTCGCTTTGGTAGCCAGGGTGGAAATAGATGGCCATACGTCTACTTTATGTCCCAAAACAGAACACGTGGTAGGAGGCAGCAGGTGGTCAGGTCAGGTCAGGTCAGAACAGATCCTCTTCTGAAACACATGCCCTGAGGGGGGTCCCTGTCACTCTCCTGACCATCCCATTCTCACAGAGCTTCTATATCACTTTATTATTGTTGTTGTTGTTGTTGTTTTACTTGCTTTAACTTCAACAATAAGAACTTCAAGATCCAATAATTGGTCTCAGACATAAGGAAACTGGTAAATATTTACATTCAGCATGAACAGGCTGTGCTCCTTTCACCTCCTCACTGTGACAATCGACCGATACACATTTCTAGAACATCCACCATAACTGCTTCTAAACGTTTCATTAGTTAAATTTTTGTTAAGTTTTTAAAAATTGTTTTTACTGTCATAAAATAGACAGAATAGGAAATGTGCCATTCTGGTTCCTCCGTGTGCAGTTCTGCGGTGTTAAGTGTGTTCCCGTTGTTGTGTGACATCACCACCATCTGTGCCCAGAGCTTTTTCATCTTCCCAGACTGAAACTCTACCCATCACTGTACCTTCAACACTTACTGTCACATGTTTCTCACTCCTTAGAAACCTTTTTTAAAATGTTTTTTATTGTCTTTATTTTTTTTTTTTATTTTTTTAAAGATTTTATTTATTTATTTGACAGACAGAGATCACAAGTAGGCAGAGAAGCAGGCAAAGAGAGAGAGGAGGAAACAGGCTCCCTGCAGAGCAGAGAGCCCGATGTGGGGCTCCATCCCAGAACCCTGAGATCATGACCAGAGCCGAAGGCAGAGGCTTAACCCACTGAGCCACCCAGGCGCCCCAAGTCTTTATTTTTTACAATGGTTTTAGGTCCACAGCAAAACCGAGGAGGAGGAACAGTTCCCCATGTCGCCTGTCCCTACACAGGCATATCTTCCCCCATCAACTTGCTAAAAAAGTTGCTAAAAAAGTTGCTAAAAAAGTGTTAAATTTGATACAGTTGGTGAACCTACATACAACATAATCACCCAAAGGCCGTAATTCATATTACTGTTCACCTTTGCTTTTGTACATTATATGGTTTGGATAAATTTATAATGATGTTTATCTTCCATGATGGTACCATACAGGGTATTTTTATGTTCCTAAAAATCCTCTGTGCTCTCCCTATTCATGTGTCCCTTTCCCCAATCCTGGCCAATGTTTGACCAGTTCACTGTCTCTGTAGTTTTTACCTTTTCTAGAATGTTATGTAAATAGGATCATACAGAAAGTAGTCTTCTCAGATTGGCCTCTTACACTTAATAAAAGGCTTGTATGTTTCATTCATGTCTTATCTTGGTTTGATAGCTTCTTTTTCTTAGCATATACTAAGATAATAATTCTATTGTATGCATGTACCATTCTATTCTATTGTGTGCATGTACCATTATTATTTACCTGCTCATCTATGAAGGACTACTTGGCTGCTTCTAATATTTGTTAGTTATGAAAAAGCTGCTATAAACATTCATAAGCAGATTTTTGCATGGACATGGGTTTTCAGTTCATCTGGGTAAATACCAACAGGCATAATTGCTGAATCATATGCTATGAATATGCTTAGTTTTGTAAGAAACTGAGGAAATGCCTTCTAGAGTGACCTTGATATTTTGTGTTCCCACCAGCAATGAATGAAGAGAGTCACATTTTCCACACCCTCAATAGCATTTGGTATTGTCAATGTTTTGAACTTTGGTCATTCTCATGGGTTGGTAGTAGTATCTCATTCTTGTTTTAATTTTTTATTTCCTTGATGACATATGATGTAGAGTGTCCTTTCATATGCTTATTTGCCATCTGTCTATCTTCTTTGGTGAGATGTCTGTTAAGGTCTTTTGTCCATTTTTTAATCAGGTTCTAAATTTTCTTATTGAGTTTTAAGAACTCTTTGTATATTTTGGACAATAGTCCTTTATCAGATATGCCTTTTGCAAATATTTTCTCCAAGTGTATGGCTTGTCTTTGCATTCACTTCAGATTGTCTTTCACAGAGCAGAGTTTTTCATCTCAATGAAGTCTGGTTTATCATTTTTTTTTCTTTCATAGATTGTGCCTTTTTTATTGTATCTAAAAAGTAATCACCATTCCCAAGTTTATCTGTGCTCTCCTATGTTATTTTCTAGGAGTTTTATGGTTTTATGTTTTAATTTGTTTTCATGATGCATTTTCAGTTGATTTTTGTAAAGGATGTAAGGTCTGTGTCTAGAATCACTTTTTTTTTGCCCTTGCATGTGAATGTCCAGTTGTTTTACTACCATTTATTGCTTAGAAATGTTTTTAACTGATTCTTTTTCTTAATTTATACCTTTGCCTTCCTGTCTGAAAAGCAACAATTTGTACTTCAAAATAATCCAGAGATTCAAGTTTTATTCTCAAAGCTAAGATGGGTTAACAACTTGGCCCCTCATAGTTCTTTAAAACTGCAGCTGGGGTTACTTCAATGACGCTTGCAGGTTTAACTCACTCTAGCCTGGGACTTTATTAAGCCCTTAAGAAGAAAAACTAACAAGAAGATACATGTTTATCTCTTTTGAAGGTGATCTAGGTCTTTCTTTTCATCCTGATTGCAGTAAATGGGCTCTGGACAATCATGTGTAGGGTTCTAGCAGCCAAGTATTTTTTTCTAGAGCTAAGTTTTTACATGTTGCTCTGGTTCTCAGCTCCAGTTCCCTGCTTGCCTTTCCCAGATCTTGTAGGAGCTACAGTAATGTTAGCCTCAGCCCTAGACTCTAAGCTTATATTCCTGCTGTTTGTTCTCAGAGCCCTCTCTTACTCTCTTTACTAATTTATGCCTGTATCTTTCATGATCACCTAACTTGCCCAAATGAGGCTGACTTAGCTTTGCATCCTGATCATTCTCTTTTGTCTATCCTGCTGAAACCCAAACCTATGTTCTCTTAATTTCTTTAAGTGGCTTTCACATTCTTCCTAGACAATGAGGTTATTTTGAATTTATACTACTTGAGATCACTGAATGCCTTCAGAAGGAAGAAAAACAAAGAATCCATTTATTAAGTCCCCAAAGTAGTTAGTTTTCCCAATTTTGACACATGTTTCTAAATCCTAATTCCACACATCCAAAAGAGATTGCTCTTTTAGAATAATTGAGTTTATCTGGATGCCAAGCTGTTCAAGCATACTACGTCTTCCTGGGTTTTTTTGTAGCTTGGTACAACCAAGTCACTAAGTTCTCATTAATGGAGTAAAAGTGGATTAAAATGTGCAACTTCTGTCTCACTTGCTTAGGAAAGTACTTGTTCTGAAATTGCTCCTTACTTTTCTAGCTGCTGGCTGAGAACAAGAATAAGAAAGCACTCTTGGAAGTTACATGTTGAAGATGTCAGAGCTTCCCTACTGTTAAGGGCATGACTTCTGGAAACAGAAAGATTCTCATGTTGTATGCCATTAGGAGACACAAAGTAAACTCTTGCTGAACCATTGTCTTTGGGGTTTGTTTTTCATTCTTCATTCTAATTAATGCAATATAATTAGTAGGACTCTTGCATTTGATCATTTTTTTACAAATCCAAAATTTTCTCATTCTTTTATAGGTTTAAATAGATGATAAAAGTTCAAATGCATTTATATAGAAAATAATGAAAATACTACATATTCTAAGAATCAGTCTAACTTCTATTTGCTACTTGAGTTGCTTTGCCACCCCTTTCTTAAGAGGCAAGGTGAGGGAGAGGGAAGACCTTAAATGACATTTATGCTTCATCAGTCAGGCAAATAATAGGTTACAGCTAATTTGAATTTTGTAGATATAATAATGATTGATTATCTCTCAATTGACAAGACTGATTATATGCTGACATAAGAACTGAATAATTTGTTAAAGGAATCTGATTACCATACTGCAGGCTCATGGGCAGATATTGCATATGTGATGTTCACAGAAAGTGCTTACATTTCTTTAGGCAGTGGATATTGAACAGAATCGAAGAATGAAGGATAAAAGGCCAATCTTAGACATCAGGCACATGTAATCTGAGGCCATTACCACTTTAAAGTATTAATTTTTTTAAATGATGTTCATAGAAAAAAATATAAGGAGATTCTATATCAATAGTTCCCAAACTATTTAGAGCCACAGGATGCCCTGGAAAGTTGATGAAACTATGCTCCCTTTTTCTGGGAAAATCCACAATCATAATCAATTTTTCATACAATGTGAGTTGATTCACAAACACTTACAAGCTCAGGCACATCCACAGATCACAAATTAAAAACGTATTTTTATAAAGAAAAGTATGATGAATATTTTTCTTCTATTCAGTAATAACTACATTAAGCCAGCATTTTTTTTTTTTTTTTTTTGCTTATTTATTTGCCAGCAAAACCTGGGCCCAATATTGAGAGATCTAAAAGAATAATTTTTGGGGGGGGGGGGGAAGGTGGTCAATACATAGCTAACAGTCCAGTGGAGAAAATCAACCTGACAACTGCTATTTTATAATGGAATATGATGGAATGGGTGTCTGAATATCATGTAGGGAAGACAGAAGAGAGATAAAATCTGCATCTGAAGGAGCTAGAGCCAAGGTTTGTGGTTGTGGTTGTTGTTTCCTTTTGCCTGGGTAACATTTGAAGAAGACCCAAATAAGCAGTCCTATGAAAGCAGTATATCTTAATCTGCATTCATGCATGGTGATAATGACAATCATTATGGGTCACATATTACATATCAAATATTATTCTGATAGATGTTCAATCCTCATAACAGCCCAAAGCCATAAGATAGATATAGCTCTCATCCCCATAACAAGACTCCATTTCAGGGCCTTGTTCTCATTACCCAGCTAGTGGGGCCAGATTCAGTCAGGGGTCTGCCGTATTGTTGGCTACCATGCTTTGTCAACCATGAAACCATCATATTGTCTTATATCTATACTTAAAACAGTGTATTAGAGGACAGTAGAGGCTATGTTACTTGTATGTCAACTGATCATAATGATTCAAGTAAGAAAGTTTGTGGACCAGGCATTTTTAAGCACAATAACCCAGTGGAATAAATATGACTTCACAAATTTTATAGGTGAAGCACAAGGTTTAAATCAGTGGTTTGAAGTCACAGCCACAGGAGAGAAGGCTGATGTGTGAACACCAGCCTCTGACACCTGGGGTACTACATCTTTCCTACATCTTCCTGCTCTCCTGTCCCTAGGGAACAAGATACCATCTGAGGTTCAGTATTTTTATGACCAGTGCAATAATTGAAATGGCTACACCAACTGAAGATCCAGAATTTAGATCCAGGTCAGTATGGCACAGTTCAAACCCAGACACCTTCATTTGACTGATCAAAGAAGGCAAAAAACTTCCCATTCCTATCTTCCTCCAGAAAACAGAACCAGAAAGAAGAGGTGGGGAAAAGATACGGCGTTAAGATAATGTTCATCCTAGCTGATTGACTAAAAGTGGAATTGAATCTCAGATGAACTAAAGTAAGTTACAAGTTCTAAAGTTGCAAAATGAGTTCCCAGTATCCAGTAATAAAATGACATGTTCAACATATGCACAAATCTTTTCTCCATAAACAATCATTCTGCAGAAGGTCTAAATAATATTTGCATTAACATTGAAGAATATGGTTAAGTTCTATTAAAAAAGATGTCATAAATAAGGGATGATGATGCATCATAAAATAGAGAAGATAACAATCTTTTCTTTTGCATTTGCTCTCTCAGACCTATTGAGATGTTCCTGCCAATGTCAATGTATAGTTTAAGAAGTTTGCATGGAAATTACACAGATTTCTATTTATCAAACCAACAACCTCTTGACAAATACTTTTAGATTTCTACTCATTTAACTCACAGTTTGGGTTTTAGGCCAAACACACTATGCCCACGCTGTTAAATGTACATTAGCACTTGCAATAAAGAGACAAATGTTAGTTGGTCCCATCATCTCCCATTGACAGACCGTCATCATTCGGGCATACACAGAAACATATATTTCAGAAGCTCATGGCACATTTCCCCCTTGATTCAGGTTTCTTGTTTATTACCAATGCACATTCCTCTGGTATATTTTTAGTACAATGTGTTATCCTAGACTGATCATATGTTCACAGATTGTAGGGAGCCTGTGAAAGACTTTCCACTGTACTTGCTATTGGGCAAAACCGCGTCTGCTACCTGGTACTCATGCAGAGTAAACTGTAATGTGGAGACAGATGGTATGACCAAGTGGGAGAGAGACTCTGTCTGCAAAAATCAGGAGAGCTTTGCTCTAGCAGGGAATGAAAGAGGAATGAACAAGTCCACCCCAGCATGAAACTAAGATGAAAATATAAAAGAATGTCAGTGTTGAAGGTCATTCCTTTTAATTTTGCCAAGATCTCAGCACCGAGTGAGCATGTGAACATTCCAAGGAAGGCGATAACTCCAGGTTCTCCACATGGGGAAGGGCGTCTCACTGTTCAAGCCACGGGGGGTTAACATAGGGTTCAATACGTGATACATTGCATGAGATAATTTGACAAATAGTCACTCAAGGACACGTTGCCCAATATACCCTGTTCTGCATTAGACAGTAAAAAGAAGTAATGTTTTTGCTGGAGGTGGTTTGTGAAATTATAAATGAGACCTCATTGGTTTTAGATACTGCGTGCTGTTCATGATGTTCTTATTTTCATCCAATCACTAAAACCAATATCAAATTGGTTTTCCTCTTTCGAATTAGGAAAAAAAAAAAAAAATCCGTTTTTCCTCACAGTCTCGTTTTACTGTGGTTTAAGTACCTTCCGTGGAGTGAGAGGAGGTTAGCCAAATTGGATTTTGTTTATCTTTCCCACATAAACTGCTACAGGGCATGTTTCCCCAAGACACTTACTTATTTTTACAGTTATAATGCACATGCTTATGCTCATGAAATAGGCATGCCGATTGGATTTTTAAAACACAAAAACATCTATCTGATATAAACCAGCCCAATTCCAAGGAAGTCTCTATGCATTTTCCATTCCCCCAGTTATACACCCAGGTCACTAATTTGTTGAAGTATGGGTCACTAGCCACAGCACTCTGTCAATGGGTGCAAAACAGATCAAGGATGAAAAAGAAATGTTTGTTTTGGTTATAGGGCATTCTCAATGAATGTTTATTGCTGAAACAATTTACACTTAATTAAATGTTATTTCTTACACTCTCCAAAGGCTTATACTACATTGTGTTTGGCAACAAGAGGCTGCTAACATTTCAGCTTTAGCTGGTGGGCCGATGCTTCTAGAGCAGGCGTGGCTCACTGAAAGTGGCTCCAGGGACTGCTGGAGTGTCTCAACCTGGTCATTCTGGAAGTGACCCTAATTGTTGCCAGTTCTACCAGTGGCAACTTCATCCATGAATCACCAGAGATCTTACAAAATGGCTTATATAGAGATTAAATAAATGCATGTATTCTGATTACATGCTATAAGGTCATAAGTGCTGTGAAATTATTACATTAAGATGAAACAAATTTGTAGGTACAAGGTAACATTAACTTCTGCTATTCTGTACGGTCCAACAGAATAGCAGGGAGTTCTACAGAACTGTTAACCATCTGTTATTTGATATGACCATACTGGTTGGGTGAATGGACCAGTTACTTGGGAACTGTCCAAAGATGCAGTGTTGAGGAGTAGAAGAGCCCAGACAAAGAGGCAAGACCCCATGTGCCTGACTGGGCTCTTCCTCACATAGCTTTTTAGGGCTGGATCTATTTCCAATGCACCTAATTCCTTCAACAGTAATGACCTGTTCTATTTTTAGAGATGTTATGAGGTTGTGTGTTCTCATGGCTACTTTTTGCTACTTCTTAAAATCAATGAATTTTCTGAAGAAATTTTATATTGCATAGTTATAAAGATAAATGCCCATTATTATAATATACAGGGACAGAAAAGCATAAAGTAAATAATCAAATTCATCTTGAATCTTATTATGTCAAAATATCAGATATTAAATATATAATGGTTAACTTCCTTTTCCTTTTTTTTTTTAAGATTTTACTTTTTTTTTTTTTGACAGAGCATGTGAGTGGGGAAGAGAGAAAGAGAAAGAGCAAGGAAAGGGGCAGGTGGAGAGGGAGAAGGAGGCTCCCAACTAGGCAAGGACCCCAATGTGGGGCTACATCCCAGGACCCTGACATCATGACTTGAGCCTAAGGCAGACAATTAACCTACTGAGTCACCCAGATGCCCCTAACAACAGTTAAATTCTTAATATATTTCCTTCCAGTATTTTTTTTGCCCCACATGTATAAATGCGTTTGTTTGTTTATTTGTTTGTTTTAGAAAGTTAGGGATTGCATTTCCCATGTTGAGCCTTTCCCAATATCTGTGAACATTTCTCAAAAGCTGGATTTTTTTAAATGGCAGAATGATATTTGGTATTAGTTGATGGGCAGCTTCAGAAGTAACCATTCCTTTCTTTTAAATGGTCAGCTTGCTCCTTCTTTTCCAAAATTAGGAAAATTTCACAAGTATTGGGGCCTGTGAATTGCTCTTTGCCTCACTGCATGGTTGTCCAAAAGGTGTAATTACTTGGTCAAAAGACAAGACTTTCTTGTGTTTTGCAGGTTTTATATACATGTCACAATATGTGACACAGAGTTGTTTTTTTTCTTCCCCCAAATTAGCTGTGCATATATTCTATCAACATTGAAAAAAATCACTTAAAATTATGCCATTTTGGAATATGTGAAGTACTACCACAATCATTTTGGCCACATACATGCGTGTTAGTTATGTGTATATGATGGGTTTTCTTTGGTTTATATGTTAACGCCTTTGCCAATTTCATAGGTTTTAATTGTGAGAAATATTTATATTAATGAATATGACTCCTTTATCATATTATCTTTCCATGTATTTTTTGACTAATGATTAACTTAAGTTTTTTATTCTGTGTCATTTCAAGACTTTACTATAAGAATACATTAATAGGGGTGCCTGGGTGGCTCAGTGGGTTAAAGCCTCTGCCTTCAGCTCAGGTCATGATCCCAGGGTCCTGAGATCAAACCCCACATCAAGCTCTCTGCTCAGCGGGGAGCCTGCTTCCTCCTCTCTCTCTGCCTGCCTCTCTGCCCACTTGGGGTCTCTGTCTGTCAAATAAATAAATAAAATCTTTAAAAAAAAAAAAAAAGAATAAAGTAATAAAGACAGTGTGGTACTGGCAAACACTCAACAATTAAATCAATGAAATAAATACACAAAACAGAAATAGATACATGTTGTATGGTCATTTGATAGTCAACAAAGGTGACAAGGCAATTTAAGAGCAAAAGGAAAATTTTTCTAACAACTGATACTGGAACAACAAGATATTCAAATCCAAAAATAAACCTTAACCTCTAGCTCACTACAAATATTAATTTGAGGTAGATCCTATACATAAACATAAGTTCTGAAACTACAAAGCTTTTAAGAGAAAACATAACATACATGTGGGTGGCTCAGTTGATTAAGTGTCAAACTCTGTGTCAGCTCAGGTCATGATCTCAATGTGCTAAGATCAAGCCATGTGTCTGTCTCTGTGATCAATGGGAAATCTCCTTGAGCTTTTCTCTCTCTCTCCCTCTCCCTCTGCCCCTCTCTCTAATGTTCTTTCTCTAAAATAAAGAAATAGGGGCGCCTGGGTGGCTCAGCGGGTTAAAGCCTCTGCCTTTGGCTCATATCATGGTCCTAGGGTCCTGGGATCAAACCTTGCATCGGGCTCTCTGCTCAGTGGGAAGCCTTCTTCTCTTCCTCTCTCTGCCTGCCTTTCTGCCTACTTGTGATCTCTGTCTGTCAAATAAACAAATAAAAAATCTTAAAAAAAAGAAAAAAGATGTTAAAATAAATGAATAAATCAAAAAAAAAAGAGAACAGAAATGTGAGATATTTTTATGAATAAGATAAGAAAAGGCTTTTTTTTTTTAAAGACACAGAAAATCCATTCTAAAAAACTGATAGACTGTACTTCATAAAAACAAACAATAGTGACTCATGCGAAGACATTCTTAGGTAAATGAATAGATAAGCTATAGACTCCGTAAAATATTTGCAACGGACTTACCTGACATAGGACCCGTAACTGGAATCCTTTAAAAACACAAAACACAGAGAACCATGAGAGACTATGGACTCTGGGAAACAAACTGAGGGTTTTTAGGGGGGGGGGGGGGTGAGCCTGGTGATGGGTATTAAGGAGGGAATGTATTGCATGGAGCCCTGGGTGTTCTACTCAAACAATGAATTGTGGGACACCACATCAAAAACTAATGATGTACTGTATGGCGACTAACATAACATAAAAACAAACAAATAAATAAATAGAAAACACAAAACACAAAACAAAAAGCTTCCATAAGCCAATCATAAAAAGACAAACTTCGCAATAACAAAAATGAGAAGATTGAAACCTATCGTTCGCAAGGATAATATCTAAACGTACAATGAATACATGAATTAGCATTGAATATCATTGAACATCGGGACAATTCAAACTTCCACTATAATTCATTGCTGCAGCATACCCACTAAAACAGGTAAAATCCATGGATAGATACTGTTGAATGTTGGTAAAGGATGTGTAGCAACTGGAACCTTCGTACACCCTGGTGGGGGGGCAGTATAAAAGGCTGCAGTTTTAGAAAAATAAGAAAATAAGATATAAGAAATATATAATAAATATATACAAATAAAAATAAAAGAAAATATAAAAATAAAATAAACAAATCCCTAGCCCATCATCCAGTGATTCAAGAAAATATATTCCTTTCCCCTCCCTCCCAAGAAAACTTGCACAAAATCGTTCACTGAAGCTTTATTCATAGTAACTCCAAAAACAACACAGCTTACATGTCCAGCCAAAGGACAATTGACAAAGAAACGATGCTACATGTCAACGTCAAGAGTCTGCTCAGCAATAAAAAGAAGAAACTACTGATGCCTGCATTCACATAGGTGAATCCAGAAACTGAGAATGCTGAGTGAAAGAAATCTGGCTGGGGTGCCTGGGTGGCTCAGTGGGTTAAGCCTCTGCCTTTGGCTCAGGTCATGATCCCAGGGTCCTGGGATGGAGCCCCGCATTGGGCTCTTTGCTCAGCAGGAAGCCTGCTTCCTCCTCTCTCTCTCTCTCTGCCTGCCTCTCTGCCTACTTGTGATCTCTCTCTCTGTGTCAAATAAATAAATAATCTTAAAAAAAAAAAAAAAAGGAGTCTGACACAAAAAACTACATACTCTAAGATTCCAAGTATATGAAGTTTCATATAGGTAAAACTAATTCATGGTGGGCATGGAGGAAAGGTTTTACTGGAAAGGAACATTAATGAACTCTCTGGAGTGATAGTCATGCTCTGTTTATTAAAAGGAGGTTGGTTTGCTCAGGTCATCAAATGATCATTTATTGTTTATACATTTCATTGTATGTAAATATTACTGAAAAGAAGAAAGATCTGTGAATAAGCATTGAACCCTAGTTAGTGGTATGCGTAGTAATGACATGTGTACAATGACATTTAAGTCTGCAACTTAGTTTGAAATTCATTTTAAAAATAAAAGCACAAATAAATGTATGTCATAAAAATGACTATAATAAAATGCTAATTGTAGGATTTATTTGGTGAACATATGGGTATTCATTCTGAAATCCTTTCAGAGTTTCTGTATGTTTGCAAACATTCACTATAATGTGTTGCAGGAAGAGGGGGCACCAGCAGAATAGGGCAAAGGGACCATTCCTACATTTTTTTTGGTGGACCCTTTAACAGGTTGGAATCAAAGACATGAACTAAATATGAAGGACTATTTTATACACTAAAAACTTTGTGATTCTATTAAGATGTATAGTATTTTACTTTTTCAGTGAATAAACTATATTTTTAGACCGGTTTTAGGTCTAGACCAGCATTGAACCAAAAGTACAGAGAATTCCCATCTACTGCCTCTTTTCAATGTCAAGTAAGTATAACCTCCCGTGGTATTGACACCTCCCACCAGAGTGGTACGTTTGTTACAACTGAGGACCCTCCTCATTATCACCAGGACCCATAGTTTACCTTAGGGTTCACTCTTGGTATTATACATTCTGTGAGTTTTGACAAATGTGTAATAACATGTATCCACCATTTCAGTATTATACAGAATAGTTTCGTAGCCTTAAAATTCCTGTGAGCTCTGCTTATTCATCCTTCCCCACCCCATCCCTGACAAGCATTGATTTTATTTTTTTATTTTTTTAACCATCCCATAGCTTTGCCTTTTCAAGAATGTCACACACATGGAATTCTACAGTATGTACCTTCTCAGATTGGCTTCTTTCACTTAGTAATATGCATTTAAATTTCCTCCATGTCATTTCATGGCTTAAGAGCTCACTTCTTTTTGGGGCTTAATGATACTTTTGTTTGGATGAACCACTGTTTATTCACTCACTTCCTGAAGGTTTCAAGGGATTTTGGTATGTGAATAGCTGTGGCTACCAGCTATTATTTCTGGTAATACTGAAATAAGCCCAAAGGGTAGGTCTTTGCCTTTCTATTATACATGCAGAGATGGGAGGGAATGTGTTCCAGGGCAGAGACACCCAAGCTCCACAGAATTACCTGGTATTTACATCTTCTGGTCTGAGATTCACTTTTAAATTATTTTATTTTATTTATTTTTAAATATTTTATTTTTTTATTTGAGAGAGAGAGTGAGCACAAGCAGGGGGAGCAGCAGGCAGAGGGAGAGGGACAAGCAGGCTCTCCGTTAAGCAAGGGAGCTCCATCTTAGTACCCTGGGATCATGACCTAAGCTGAAGGCAGACGCTTAACCAACTGAGCCACCCAGGCACGCCCCACTTTTAAACTATTTTAAATAAGAAGAAAGTAAGTTTGGGAAGAGGTCTCTTATTTAGTTTATAAATCTGGCCTAGCGGTCAGAGGAAGAGAACTGCAGAGGGAATGACCAGGGACAGTGGCAAGCCAGACCCTCCCACTGCAGCCCTACTGTTCCTCAGAACCCATGGTCAGCATGGTCTGACATCTCTCCGGGCAAAGTGACAAATAGCTCCCTGGTAAGGTAATGCATGCAAAAGTCACAGCTGAACTGAAAAGTTTCCTCCAAACTATTCTCCCTAACCTGCCTCCTAGCACCTTGTACCCTGACTGCAAATGGGTAGAGACCCTTCCCACACAGACATGATTTCTTAGTGGTCTTCATTCTCAACACTTTTTTTCTCAATCTGTGTTGGTTTCCCTTATGCATG
Organism: Mustela putorius furo; assembly: GCF_011764305.1. Lineage (NCBI taxonomy): Eukaryota > Metazoa > Chordata > Mammalia > Carnivora > Mustelidae > Mustela > Mustela putorius. Next base: position 29,041,159 of record NW_025421341.1, read on the forward strand.
CCTTGAACTGCTGTAGTTTGTCTAGGATTGAATCTAGGGAACACAGAACAGCAGCCCAGCCAAGGTCACTGTTGTAACAGATCCTAGATGTTCTTGTTCTACCATTCTTTGTCTGGCCATATACATTGTTTTTTGTTTAACTTCCAACTGATTTTTTTAAGTTAAAATTTAAGGTATTTGTCCAAATTTTCAGAAATAAATAATTCTAGGGTTTATTAAACCCAGTATTTCTCTTTTGTAAAATGTTTTTATTTTATAAAATATAAATATAATATAAATATAAAATACAAATTTTATTTTTACTTCAATCCTTGTCAATTTTGCTTGTCATTTTTAAGACTTTGGGAAGATTCTTAGGTTATAGGTAAGTTACTCTTTTTTCTTTCTCTGTATGGCTAGATGAACTTCTGTAGAATTTTACAAAGTGAATTTTCCTTTTAATACCTCTTTGAACAGATTTCCTGTCTTTTAATATGTGCCATTTCCTTTATCTTATTGCAGATTTTCTTCATTCTTCCCAAAACTACTAAAATATTATGTTAATTAAAACAAAAATTCCCAAGTGCCAATGGAGGAGGTGCCCTCTTACCTAAAAATTCAGAAACAAAGAAAATAACCACCGTAGAGCTGAAATCCCATGAATGTACAATTTTCTAAACAGTTGTTTTTCATTCTAAGTGACTTTTCCTATGTTAGCACAAGTAAGCAGTTTATCACAAAGGATGGGTGGCGTTGTATTCTAACAGATTAAAGTGTAGGTAACACTCTTGGTCCCGTGGCAATCTGTCAATCACTTTATGTAATTAATTTCCTAATGATCCTGAAACATTTTCTTTTATACCTGAATGATCTTACTTTAGCACCAGGCAATTCTCTAGAACATTTTTAAATGTGAAATTTATTCATAAACCCAAGCAAATCCATTGCAGACAGCATGGAGGGGGAAAAACTCAGGATCAAACCTTTTGCCAATGGAGTGTATAATATTTTCTTTGACAGAAGGAAAGTGATATATGGCATGTCACAGCTAAGCTGTAAAAATACCACGACCTTTCCTCAGTCTCAATTATGAGAAGTAATAGCTTCAGGCTGAAACGTCGTGGGAATCCCTGACCGTATTTAACACAGAAAAACTATAGAATCGAATGCAAAGTGCACGGCCAAACTGTGTCCTGATAGGGTTGTCCAGTGGTCCATTTATCATTTTTTCCTGCTTACTCTGGGGCTGACATCTACTTATTAAATCTTTCCCTGGGTCATTTCACACTGCTGAAGAGGCAAAGTAGAAATCCTATCAGGAAGCCTGCACTTCCAGAGGGAAGGGAGGGGTTTTATTCGCGATGCCATCATCATCTTATTAGGCAAAAGAAAAACTGTTGATCCTGATAGTCCTTTCCTACTGTTTCAACAATCACATTCAGCGTGGATGATGTGCCGAGGGCTGGGAAAATTCAAAGAAAAAGTAAACTCCTGTTCTGTGAAATGGCCCTATTTTTCAGTAGCTAGGGACCAGGTCTTGCTGCTGGAGGAAGCCGGGTCCTGCTGAGCACTGTAAAATGGCCTGGGACAATCTCCCAGAGGAGAGGCAGGGGTGGGAAGGATAAATAGGTGACTGAGGAAAGGGTAAAGCTTTCATTGAACTCTGTGGACTAAACTACCTCATTAGAGCAGTGGGCCCTGTTGCACCGGAAAGGGCCCGAAGAGTATGCAAATAGATTGCTTTTGAGTGGGGATGACATTCAGAAACCTTTATTTTCCCGTATTCCTTAGCTGAAATTAGCACATGACTTACTTAGCCAGGAATTGATGAAGCAAACCACAGCCATATTCACAATACATCTGACTGTGTCACCAGTAGAAACCACAAATATCACATCTCAGTTGGAAAGGATTATTGATGTGGTTTTAGAATATAGATGAGGTTCTGTGGAGTGAGATCCCCCAACGACCAAGAAAGAATTCTTGAGATGTCTTTGGTGCAAAATGGTGGTTTATTAAAGCATGGGGATAGAACCCCTGGGCAGAAAGAGCTGTTGCACCAGGGATGTTGAGGGGTGGCTGATTATATACTAGTGGGTTGGGGAAGGAAAGGAAAAGGGAGATTTTCAAAAGGATTTTCATATGTTAAACAAGACTCACAGGATACCACAGGCCTTGCCATTGTCAAGTTAAGGTTGTTTTCCCTCTAGCAAGGCAGTAACATTGAGATAGTTAGGAGCTTCCTGGAGGAAGGTTACACTCTGCTTTAGGTATCTGTCAATGAGCTGCAGGCTATAAGGACATTTAATTGTATCTGCATTTCCTTCTGTAAGCTCGGTTATTGACAGAAATGCTTTGTTCTTGTAGATTGCTAAAACATCTGTAAACTGTAGGAGGCTTAGGTCCTGCCAGATTGTGGTCTCTACAAGTTAACTATTTGTTTTTCCCTTCCTTAGCTTTAGGGCAGCCAGGAGTGCCTGAGGAATGTCTTATATATCCCATAGGAGGGGGGTGCATTATGAGGCATCAGCTTCTGCCTTGTCCTCAGCTTGCCTTCTGTTCTTCATCATTATGAAATACTGTTCATACCCACTGCTATTTCAAAACTATAATATTCTTGTTCTCGTTATGTAAATAGTTCTTGTTATGTAAAAAAGAAATGCATACCTTATACCACTTTTTAATAACTTGATAACTGAATTTCAGTAAAATGTATTTCCTTTGGATGCCTTTGTATTTTATTTCTAGTATTCAAAACTATTTTTTTTTTTTTTGAGAAAGGGTTCTCTATGCCTCATCATACTACACAGGCCATAGCACGTGCGCGCGCACACACACACACACACACACACAAACCTTACGAATTTCTTCTAATTCCAGAATTGAATCAACTAAGCAAAGCCCCTAACAGTGTTCCTCCAGGGTTCATATGTGTGTTTGGGATCTCAGTGCACAGGCATAGCCCTATGCAGATCACTCTGATGAGTCCAGGCAATCTCCAAGAACTGTTTTTCTCACTGTCAAAGGTGTCCATGGAGCCCTAGATCTAAAAACAATGGCATTTAGAATAAGATGCCCTTCTAATAGATATGTCAGAGGTGATTGAAGTTCTAGAACCTAGGTGAGGTTCAGTGGGCTGAGGTCTGGAGCCGATGACCAAGAAAGAGTTCTTGAGACATCTTTGGTGCAAAATGGTGGTTTATTAAAGCACGGGGACAGGACCCGTGGGCAGGGAGAGCTGCTGCCCGGGGTTGTAAGGGATGGCAGGTTGTGTACCTTGTGGTTAGGGGAAGGTGAGGGGCAGGGAGGCTTCAATAGAACTTTCAAAAGCCTTGATCAGTGTTGTCTTTTGGCAAGCCATTCACATTTCTGCTATCAAGCATCTTTGTTAGTGAGATTTGGGTTTAGAAGAAATGTAACTTTATTTAGGGCTGAGGAACTGAGTTATTTGCCTCTGGAAATTGGGCTATTGATAAGGTAACTTCTTTGTAGATCTCTAGGACATTTGTAAACAAAGGGAGACTCTGTCTTGCAGGATGTGATCTCAGCAAGTTAACTATTTGTTTTTCTTTTAGGGCAGTCAGGGGTGCCTGAGGAATGTCACACACATTACCAAGGGGAGCGGAGCAGGTGGAGAGGGACTGCAAGATGCCAGTGTTTGCTTTGTCTTCAGCCAGCCTCCTGCTCCCTCATCAGAGGGGCGCCTGGGTGGTTCAGTTGGTTAAGCCTCTGACTCTTGGTTTGGGCTCAGGTCACAATCTCAGAGTCATGAGACTGAGGCTTGGGTCTGCGCTGAGCTCAGTGGAAAGTTTGCTTATGCTCCCTCTCCTTCTCCCCTCCCCCATTCTCTCTCTAAAATAAATAAACAAATCTTTAAAAATAAATAAGTGATGTGGGAACAGAAGGCTGGCTAAGGACAAAGCAAAAGCTGATACCCTGCAACCTTCCCCCACCCCCACTCCTGGGTGGGACATATGTGACATTCTCTAGGAAGCTCCCAACTATCTTAACGTTAATACCTTGCTAGAGGGCAAAACCTTGACAATGACAAGGCCTCAAGGCATCTGGTATTTTGTAGGTCCTCTTTAGCATATGAAAGTTCTATTGAAACCTCCCTTTTCTGGGGGTGCCTGGGTTTCCTGGCTCAATGGGTTAAAGCCTCAGCCTTCAGCCAAGGTCATTTGGCTCAGGTCATGATCCCAAGGTCCTGGGATCAAGCCCCACATAGGCTCTCTGCTAAGCGGGGAGCTTGCTTCCCCCTTTCCCCCTGTCTCTCTGCCTACCTCTCTGCCTACTTGTGATCTCTGTCAAATAAATAAAATCTTAAAAAGAAAAGAAAAGAAAAGAAAAGAAAAGAAAAGAAACCTCCCTTTTCCTTACCTCCCCAACTCCATGGTACATAACCTATCACCACTCACAACCCTGGGGCAGCAGCTCTTTCTGCCCATGGTTCCTGTCCCTATGCTTTAATAAACCACCATTTTACACCAGAGATGCCTCAAGAATTCCTTCTTGGTCATCGGCTCTGGACCTCACGCCACTGACCCTCACCTATATTCTAAAACTTCATCATAAGTACATCAGATATAAGGACACATTCCAAATATATAAAACTTACTTAAGGGTGGACACTTCACATAGACCTAAAACTCCCTGAGGCCCCTTTTTGGATCGTAGAAAACTGGGCCAGGGAGAGAGAGATTCAGGATGCAATTTTATTTCCTTTAAATCACTGAATTACTGGTGACTTCCTAAACTTGGTTCCCCCACCATCAACCACGGGAGTGATGAGCCCAAACTAAGAGAGTCTATGAAGATGGGTGGTCACCAGATGAATGTGCTAGAGGCAGTGGCCTGCATCAGGCCGCAGAGTTGCATGTCCCGTGGGATCATCCAAATAAGCCAGGCAGATACTTAAAAGCTGAGAGGCAGCTTGAAACACCTGCCAGCCCCCAAAAGCACAGAGCCAACTTGCAACCATGCAAGTCAGGGGATAGCTGCCTCTTCCTATCCCCTACCTGGTTGCTACCCTACCTTGATGCCTTAGCAGAGCTTGGAATCAGAAAGCACATTTGGCGAAGTGGGGAGCGAGTGAGGGAGGTAAGAAGACCATTCTGCTACACACACACTCCCTTGCCTTCCTGTGGGCAGCAGTTCCTAGCAGGGGGAGGGGAGAAAAGTTTCAGTCAAGTCTTCAGTTTTGCATATTAAACACACCTGGACATTCTAATTTATAAAGCAAGATTCTGTTTAGTGACTTAAGAATCCATAGAACTTCTTTTTAGCTTCATCAACTCATAGCTCAAGCCACACCTCAGGCTGAGAAAAAAATACCCTCTCTAGATCTGGGGATGCAAAATTAGGTGGAGGCATGGCTGTGCTCCATGAGACTGTAATTTCGGCATGACATTTCTTCTCATTTTTGTCTCTTTCGTCAGATCCATAAAAGCTCCACTCCAGGGGCGCCTGGGTGGCTCAGTGGGTTAAAGCCTCTGCCTTCAGCTTGGGTCACGATCTCAGGGTCCTGAGATTGAGCCCCACATTGGGCTTTCTACTCACCAGAGAGCCTGCTTCCCCCTTTCTCTGCCTGCCTCTCTGCCTACTTGTGATCTCTCTCTCTGTCAAATAAATAAAACAACACAACAACAACAACAAAAAGTTTCACTCCAGGGGCGCCTGGGTGGCTCAGTGGGTTAAGTTGCTGCCTTTGGCTCAGGTCATGATCTCAGGGTCCTGGAATCGAGTCCTGAATGGGGTTCTCTGCTCAGCAGGGAGCCTGCTTCCTTCTCTCTCTCTCTCTCTGGCTGCCTCTCCGTCTACTTGTGATTTCTCTCTGTCAAATTAATAAATAAAATCTTTAAAAAAAAAAGTTTCACTCCAGCTCATTTTCTTTAGTCGCAGACACCCCTCGCCTTTCCCTGTCAAGTCCTGTCTTCCATGCTTCTCCTGGAAAGGCTTTTCATTTCCTTCCGGTGCATGGGACACCCCACCTACCCCGCCAGTCTGCCTAAATACATTGCTTTTGCAGGGTCTTATTTAACTGCAAGCCCACATTGATTCTTTCTTCCAAATTTCAATTGCCCTTCACCGTACCATTTACTTGACTGATCACGACCATATTCTATTTTTACATAATTCAACATCTTTATATCTGTGCTTATCAATGAACTGAAGGCCGCCAGGAAGTTATATATCCCTGACCTATACATCTATTAGCTACATAATTAAATTGAGTTTCAACGTATTTCACAGATACTTTATATGTGAGCATCATTCTTATAAAGCACTTATTTTTCACTTGAACATTTTTTTTAATATTCAACTTTTTTTTTTTTTTAATGTGCTTGCCTTTCAATACCCACAGAATTTTTCAATCTTTTCCTAAGGTAAGCAATAAATCATATTGTTCTTGATTCCTTTTTGGAGATTGTGGGCTATTTCTGGTCTTAGGAAATCTGGAGGTTCATTTTTTCTCATTTCAAATAATAAATGTGAATAAAAATCTATTCCCAGTCATATCTGTATCTACAGTACATCTGAGAATATTATCTGTTTATATATAAATACTCTAGGGGTGTGCTTTGAAGGTATCTCTGGATTTTATTTCAACTACATGATAGTTTGGAGGCAGCAAAGTGATGTCTCAAGGGTCTTGTGTATCTAGAGAAGAATTTCAAGAATGTGAGCTTCCCAGCTTCTGAGACAATAACTTCTTTGATTGGAAACTCAGTTGCACTTTGCCTGGCATTTTCTGTTTTTAGATCCAAAGGTAAATTTACAAGTATCTCCTCTTGCTAAATTTAACAAGAGGAGATGCTTCTGTTTGTCAGTTTTAAAAACAGATTGTTTTATTGTGTTCCTTCTTCCTTTTTTTTTTTTTAAACCAGGGTATCTTTTGAAGTTTAAACTCTATCCTTGTTTAACACTGTGGATTTTGCTTTAGAGGTTAAAGTTTGTAATACAGCCCCTTATCTGTCCCTGAAAAGTGGGAGAGGAAAGACCATTTGGGAAATTCTTCTGTTAAAATGATCCCCAATGTTCCTATCTAAGGCAGATTATACTTTTCAAAACATGCCATTAATCTATAATTTCTTAATAGCATAACAAAAGTAGTGGCCACAAATAAAATATTCTCTTACCATTTGATCAAACATCTACCAAAAGATTATTATATTTTTGAGCTCACATAAGAAAAATGTCCATGGTTGCATGCCTTTCTCAAATGCTTGCCATTTTCCCAGTTTTTGTCCATTTTCTAACACATCTTTCAATATTTGGGCTAATTCTCTTCTGAGTCATAGTTCTCAAATGTTAATAAGCCACCAAGAATTCTTGGTATCTCTCATGTAGCTTGATTTAATTATTATATGCCTAACAATACCTAATGTTCCTTCTAACTTAAAAAAGTCCATCAATTTGTACTTACCTCTTCTCTCTTATTCTCTTGTAATGAAATTAAAAACAAACAGACAAAAATACAGCCCATGGGCCAAACTGCCCCACCACCTGTTTTTGCATGTGAGCTAATATGTTCTGTTTTTAAGTGGTAAAAAAAAAAAAAAAGCATTTCACAAAATGTGAGACTATATGAAATTGAATTTCCAGTGTCTATAAATAAAATTTTTTTAGAACACAGTGATGCCCATTCAATTTTCATACTGTCTATCTTTATATATTGCCTTTGCTTATCACTTACATTCTGCCATTTCTATATTGTTTATGGCTGCAGTCACACCACAGAAGCACAATTATAAAGTGGCAACAGAGGCTGTATGGCCCACAAAGACTCACCTATTTATTATCTGGTCCTTTGCAAGAAAAGTTCAAAATTATGTCTGGTTTCTGAAACAATTCCCTGGCAGACTATGGGCCATAAGGCATAATTAAACATGATTGCCATAAGTCAAATCTTGAAATATCACCTGTCTACTCCCCTAGCAATGATCACTTTTATAGCTCTTTGGCACAATAAATGTTAATTCTTCCCAATTCTTTTATTTAGTTTCTGTTTGACAAATCACATGTTTCTTTTCAAAACAAGCAAAACTAGGAAATATGGCCTTAAGCATGGTAAAGCAAACTCCTGACATCACATCATCAGTTCCATGCACTGACATACCTATGGGAAGGTAATTTGGTCAGAATACATACCAAAGTCTGATGTGATACATACCATAACTTAATATATAGTTAATCTGAACTCCAGAGAAGTTGTATTACTTCTTTCATCTAATGTCTCCCTTCAAAAGGCCTAATAAAAAAGTTCCTAGTAGATGTCCCAAATACATCTGTTGAAATTTCAAGAAGAACTTCCCTATAGTGATATATTTTATAAAATATATGTATTTATATAAATTTTACATAAATATATATAAGTTATATAAATATATCTAAATACATATAAAATTTTATATAAATAGATAAAATATATTTATATAAAATTTATATAAATTTAAATATTTTATAAAATATATGTATTTATAAAAATACATATATTTTTCAAAATGAGAAACATTAAATATTTATTCACCATTTCATCAATTGCAAGAAAATAAACTCAAATTAAAAAAAGAAAGATCAGGGCGCCTGGTGGCTCAGTGGGTTAAGCCGCTGCCTTTGGCTCAGGTCATGATCTCAGGGTCCTGGGATCGAGTTCCGCATCGGGCTCTCTGCTCAGCAGGGAGCCTGCTTCCTCCTCTCTCTCTGCCTGCCTCTCTGCCTACTTGTGATCTCTCTCTCTGTCAAATAAATAAATAAAATCTTTAAAAAAAAAAAAAAAAGAAAGATCATTTATTGGCTCAGGTAGTTGAAAAACCTGTAGCTAAAAAATGATGTCAATTGGGATAAGGCTCGGTTTAGGTTGTATCTGCTCCAACAGAATAAGAAAGCATCTATTTCCAGTTGCTATGGCACAAAAATACAGATTCACTATGATCAGAACAACTTGGGAAATATGAAATAATGTGACTAAGAGGGATTTGGAGCTTGACTGGACAAGTTTGGGGGACATGTTCTCCCTTAGTCAATATTTGCAGCCCAGCCAACAGCTGACAGACACTAAGAAAGAAAAAGAATAGGTCCCCAAAGGAAAGCTGAGGTTTTGGTCCAAAAAGAAAAGAAATAGAAGGCAAGCAAAATTTAGTACTAGAACTGATTCTAACTGCATTTAGAACTCTAGGAAAATTATAAATGATATTGTCTATTGCCAATTCCTATTTTTCATGAAGAAAGTTCTAAAATCTTATATGTTGGTCAAGACCAAAAAAATAAATAAATAAAAGAGAGAGAGAGAGTGAGAGAGAAAGAGATGAAAGAATAACAGGATCTTGGAAGTGGTTCTTGGCTGTTTCACTTAGGCTGGCCCTTTACCCACTGTCAAACATGGTGCCATCGACCGAAAACTGTTGTTATTCATGCATTTATTTTGTCACATGTCACATGGTGGGCAGATTACTCTATCTCTCTGCACCTAACTTTCATCATTTCTAATACAAGCATGGTATTAGTACCCACTGGTTAAATGACCTGAATGTTAAATAAAAGGACTTGTATCAAATGCTGGCTACAATGCCTGGTCAAAAGGAAGTCCTCAAAATGTATTATCTTATTTAATATTCTTATTAAATCATTAGTTGAAAAAGTAAATTCAAAAATGGCTGCAAAATGGGCATCTATGCTCGGTGTCTGATATGGCACACCCACCTGGGCTCATCACAGTAGACTTGTATTAGAAGCCTCGCCCACATTCCACTGATCTATTTACAAAATAGTCATGGGAGAAATGTAGAAAGCATAAAATTTTTATTAGGATGAATTATCAAGTAAACCCTCAATATTTACTAATGAGTTTATTAAATGTTTTCAAGAGTAAGAAAAACACCTTTGTTTTTATTTTTATTTGTTTGTTTATTTTTAAAGATTTTATTTCTTATTCTATTTTTCCCCATTTTATTTTATTTCTTTTCAGTGTTCCAAAATTCATTGTTTATGCACCACACCCAGTGCTCCATGCAATATGTGCCCTACATAATACCCACCACCAGTCTCACCCAACTCTTCACCCACCTCCATTCCAAAACCGTCAATTTGTTTTTCAGAGTCCACAGTCTCTCATGGCTTGTCTCCCCCTCTGATTCTCCCCAACTCACTTCTCTCCATCTCCCAATGTCCTCCGTGTTATTCCTTATGCTCCACAAATAAGTGAAATTCCTATGATACCTGACTCTTTCTGCTTGAGTTATTTCACTCAGCATAATCTCTTCCAGCCCTGTCCATGTTGATATAAAAGTTGGGTATTCATCCTTTCTGATGGAGGCATAATACTCCATTGTATATATGGACCATATCTTCTTTATCCATTTGTCCATGGAAGGGTATCTTGGTTCTTTCTACAGTTTGGCAACTATGACCATTGCTGCTATGAACACTGGGGTCCAGGTGGCCCCTCTATTCACTACATCTGTATCTTTGGGTTAAATACCTAGTAGTGCCACAGCCACTTCTTTCAAGATATGTCTCCAAAGCCAAAGTAAACAAAAGCAAGAATGAACTTTTGGAACTGCATCAAGAGCAAAACTTCTGCACAGCAAAGGAAAGTCAACAAAACAAGAAGGCAGCCCGAGGAATGGGAGAAGATAGTTGCAAATGACGCTACAGACAAAGGGCTAATATCCAAGATCTATAAAGAACTCCTCAAACTCAACACATACAAAACAGATAATCACATTAAAAAAAAAAAATGGGCAGAGACATGAACAGACACTTCTCCAAAGAAGACATACAAATGGCTAACAGGCACATGAAAAAATGTTCATCCTCATTAGCAATCAGAGGGATTCAAATCAAAACCACACTGAGATATCATCTTACACCAGTTAGAATGGCCAAAATTAACATGACAGGAAACAACAAGTGTTGGAGAGGATGTGGAGAAAGGGGAACCCTCTTACACTGTTGGTGGGAATGCAAGTTGGTGCAGCCACTTTGGAAAACAGTGTGGGATTCCTTAAGAAATTAAAAATAGAGCTAGCCTATGACCCAGCAATTATACTACTGGATATTTACCCCAAAGATACAGATGTAGTGAAAAGAAGGGCACCTGTATTATTTATTTGATGGAGAGAGAGAATCTCAGCGAGAAAGGGAATACAGGCAGGGAGTGTGGGAGAAGCAGGCTTCCTGCTGAGAAGGGAGCTCAATGCAGGGCTTGATCCCAGGATACTGGGATCATGACTTGAGCCAGAGGCAGCTGCTTAACTGACTGAGCCAACCAGGCCCCCCTATTCCAGCTCTTTTTATTAAGTTCCTTTCACATATTTCCCTGGATATCAACCTGCAAAGTTCTTTTGGATCACAATTTCAACGTATCTCAACCTGAATTAATTATCTTTTTTCCATTTTAGTGCTTCCATTATTTACTTAGTTAATATATAGTTAGCATACAGTATTGTAATAGTTTTAGGTCTAAAATGTACTGATTCAACACCTCCATGTATTACTCAGTGCTCATTGTTATAAATGTGCTCTTGATCTCTGTCACCTGTTTCACTCATCCCCTCACTACCTCCCATCTGGCAACCACCAGTTTGCTCTCTATAGTTAAGTCTGTTTTATGGTTTCTTCTTTTTGTTTGTTTGTTTTGTTTCTGAAATTCCATATACAAGTGAAATCATATGGTATTTGTCTTTCTTGACTGATTTCACTTAGCATTATATGCTCCAGATCCAACCATGTTGTTATAATTGGCAAGATTTCATTCTTTTTATGGCTGAGTGATATTCCATTCCCTGTATATATAAACTATATATACTGTCTATACTATATGCATATCTATATATATGTATATACATAGATACATATTCTTGAACAAGAAGAACAACTAGAAGTATCACAATTCCAGATATCAAGATAGACTACAAAGTTCCAATCAAAACCGTACATTATTGGCACAAAATTAGACACATAGATCAATGGAACAGATAGAGAGCCTAGAAATAAACCCATGATTACATGGTGTATCTGTTTCTATGCCAACACCATGGTGTTTTGATTACTATACCTTTGTAATAGAGTTTAAAATCGGGAAGTATGATACCTCCAGCTTTATTGTTTTTCATGATTGCTTTGGCTATTTGAGGTCTTCCATGGTTCTGTACAAGTTTTAGGATTGTTTGTTCTGTTTCTGTGAAAAATACCATTGGAATTTTCATAAAGATTGCATTGAATCTGTAGATTGCCTTGGGTAGTGTGAACATTTCAACAATTTCAATTCTTCTAACCATGAGCACAGACCATCTCTCCACTTATTTGTGTCAATATCTTATAGTTTCCCATATACAGGTCTTTCACTTCCTTGGTTAAATTAATTCCCGGGTGTTTTATTACTTTTGATGCAATTGAAAGTGAGATTGTTTTCTTGTTTTCTCTTTCTGATAGCTTGTTATTAAAACTACCTTTTATTATGCTTGGATCTTCTCCGCCTTATCATCCACACTTTTCACAACCCAAGCTTCTTAAAAGAGTTACAAAGTATAATTAATTTTTTTTCTTGTTCTTTACTTTCTACTCTCTGATAAAAATTCACCATAAAATCTGTCTGGTCTCACCAAGATCATAAATGAATTGTCAATTTCAATAGTGACTCCTACATATTGGTGTTGCTTGACTTACTGGTATATGAACTGTTGATCACACTTGCTTATTGAACCCTTCAAGACCCACAGTGTCAGGGACATTTCTTTGTCTTTTTTAAATTTTGCTTGTGTTTATTCTCTTCCGTCTTGCAGTGATCTGTCTCAATTTCCTTCCAAAGTCCCTATTTGTGGGCCAACTCTTAAAATTGCTTTCTTTTCCAGAGTTCTTTGCTTGGTCATCATGTATCATTCCCAACCCAGTCGTTCTCATGCTTGTTTCAAGACTGGCACACTGAGGACTCCAATATGCAGTAGCGAAATTACATTTCTAAAACTAACTTGAAGGAGGAAGATTGTGTCTAATTTGAAAAAGCACCTCAGGTGATTTCTGACATGCTGTTCTCCTTGACTCAAGTTTTTACTCTTTCTGGCTGACCTCATCCCTGCCCAGTACTTCATTACCACCTATGTGCAGATGATACATAAATTTTTACCTTCATTTCTTACATATTTTCTCAGTTTCAGCTTCACATATTTAACTGCTTCTTGCGATCTCAAACTACATGCCCTACCAGCGCTTTTAACTTGGACTGTTTGAATTGAATCCATTATTTTGTTCTTTCAAAACTGTTTTCCATCTAGCACACCTACATCACTAATTATCCAAGCAAAATCCTGGGTTTCATTTGGCCTTCTTTCCTCTCCATTATTCACTACATCCGTGAGTCCTTCAGGGGTATTGTTTCTCCTTCCTCAGCTACTCTCATTACATTCCACACTTCCTTTCTCACTGATATACTCATTGTTTAATCTTTTGTCTGGGCTATTATTATCATCTTTAACTAATTACCATACCTCTAGCTCTACTTTCTGCAATCTATCTTCCATCCAGCTCCCAGAGTACTTTTTTAAAATGCAGCTCTTACCATGTCACCCTCTGGATTATAACTCTTTCGAACTCCCACCACCTAGAGGATGAAGTCCAGATTCCTCACCCTGATGTTAGATCTCCACTGTCAGCTGAGGAGGAGCAAAATTCACTGACAAAGTTTCATATATTTGTTCAACAAATATTTATTATGACCAGGCAATATTCTAGACACCAAGCATACTGAAAGGAAAAGATAGGAAACCCTCTAACACTAATGGAGTTTGCATTTTAGGGGACAGAAAACAATAAACACACACACACACACACACAGTGGTAACTTCTATCTGAAAAATTAAAATAGAATGATATAATTGACATTAATTAGATTTCTATTCTGTAATGGGGTCAAAAGTCAGGGAAGGCATCAAAGAGACGGTGACTTTTAATTTGATGCCTGAGTAAATGAGGGGAGCAAAATGTTCTGAGAAAAAAATTAGTAGTGGCAGAGAATGATATCGCAAAGGTCTTAAAGCAGAGACAAACTTGGCAAGTTCAAAGAACAGAGGAAAATGCAGAAAGGTTAGAGTGCAGAGTTTGAGTTGAAAACTAGTATATCAGAGGTGAGTAGAGAGCAGATCACAGGGCTTTTCAAAGACTAAATGGTAATAGGAAGATGAGTTATACAGATTATCATGGTAGTAGTCAATGAAACAGAGAGATGTTTGGATCTCATATTTGTTTTTAAGATGAAGTAGATAACTCTTGTTAGTGGCTGGGTATGGGGGAGGAGAAACTAAGAATCAAGCAGAACTTCTAGATTAGGACATATTAAGTAAATATTCAAGTTAGAGCTTCTGGGAAGTTGGAGTTATATTTTTGCATTATGGATTATATGTATTTAGACACCATTGAAAACAAAAGGAATGAATGTGACCACGTGGGAAGGATAAATAAATAAAGGGAAGGACCTACTACCAACTCCTATAATAGATGATAACATCTAAACTGTGTCAGTAAGAAGTGAAAATATGAGAGAGGGGGTTAATTAAAAAGAAGAGGGAATGCTAGAACTAAGGTCATCATGAAGTTGAAGAATTGCTGGGTTCAAAGCACTTGAGGAGGTAAACTGGAAGAATAGGAAGTGGTGATAAGACAGAAAATGGCTTGCAAAAGAGTTCAAAAATGGTGCATTGCCTGTGATGACAAGGTGAGGTATAGGCATGGAAATGCTTGGCTGAGATAAGATGAAGGCTACACTCTCCAGAAGTAAGGAACTCGATGAACTAAGAGACCAAAACCACCTTGCTGCTTTCTATCACCATTTGCACCTTAAGCTCTGGACTTACAAAACATTTTCCATCTCCTACAAAAAGGCCATCATGTTTCCCATCTTGGCACCTTTGTCTATGACATTCCCTCTCTTTCCTGTCATTCTCCTCAGGTCCCAGAACACAGGCACATTCTTCCTCACCTTGACCAAATGACTCTTATACTTCTCAGACTTCTCAGACCCTAGCCTATGCCACATCCTCAAAGAAACCCATCGGTTTCTCATTTTTTGCCTTGTATGCCTCTCAATTGTAGCACATACTGTTAATGTTGTTCAAACATCAGTATATCACACTTCTTTCTTAATGCCTCGAAGGGAGAGAACAAATATCATAGAGTTCTGCAGCCTCAGCACTTAGCAGAAGTTTCAGCAATGTAAGTTGAATGTAGTCATTCAGGAGCATTTGCAAATATCAGAGTCTACCAGTTTTGGAATGGGTAAGATATTAAGTAAGATACTGGGGAGAGGAAAGAGAAGAGAGAGATGTTTCACTATGCAACTCCATTAAATATATCAGGATACAGTAGCAGATTTTCAGTGTCAGGACAAATATTCCTCACTTTATTATTTAAGAAATAAAGAGTAAAAGGGGCAATTGACATAGTACTTTTTTGTTCCATAAATCTGTACATCTGCAAAAAGTGGGGCTTGATCTTTCATGTGTTTCATGTATTTCATGTACTCTCTAACTCTTGAATTCTTTCTGACTACCTAGTCCTTATTTTATATATTTATCATTCAGGTTATATAACATTAGCTGTTGTAATATACCAGTCTCTAAATCTCAATAGTTTAATAAATCCGTGGCTTATTTCTTACCTGCATCAAGTCCAATAGGTATTAGCAGGGGACTTGGCTTTTGACTATCATTCCAAGACCAGGCTCCTTCAATTATATAGCTCCTTCACCTTTTAAGGTGTTAGCCTTTTCCACTAGATCACATACAATTAGCAGACAATGAAGAAAGATGGAAGAATGGCCAAAGTTTGTAGAAATCAGACCTACAAATTATGTATGACACTTCTGTCAATATTTTATTGGTCAAAACTCAGTAACATGGACACAAATGACCTCATTAGAACATCTGATTGTGTGTCCAAAAAGAAGAGAAAATGCATTGACTATTGATGGTCAGGAGTTGAGTAACGTGTCTAAGACTGACTCCTTGCAGATTAGTCACTCACAAGGCGATCATGGTTACCATCGGTGGTCAATTGTTAAAGACACTCCATCTTGGGAGAGTTTTTGAGGTGATGAATTAGGTTATGCATCCACTAATTCACGTGAATTATATCCACAAGGCTTGTGTCCAGTCCACTGATTATACTATGGGGATAGTTGCAGATAGAGCTGGGATTGTTGCAACCACACAAGCTGAGCCTGTGAAATTAGGCTGGAACCAAAGTTCTGCCACATGACACTGATGTTGGTTCCAATCTCTGATCATATCAGAGAGAAGCTAGTGCTTAAAAACGTCATGGGCCAAAGTTTCGTGTTCCTTTTTTAGAGTCTGATGCTAGTTCTGTTAACTGCAAGATTGCAACAGAGGCCCTACCCTCCAGCTAATGCTCCCATTCCTTTACTTTATCCTAGTAAGTGCTGGTGCTGTTCCAGCAGACCTGCTGAATGCTGTCTAGGCTTTTGCCTTTGTTTACTCAACATTGACATTCTCTGCCACAATATTTATGATTAATTCTTAGGCTTCCATCTTGTGTCTGGCTAAATCTGCCTTCTGTGTCTGTCTGTGTCCAGTCAGATCTGCTCAGCCTACACTTTTCTCCAGCATCAGCTTCCAACCAGTCTCATTCAGACCCTGTGTGGCTTCACTGAAGTATACTCCTTCCACTATTTTCCATTGCTTTTCATCCAAACAGTCACCAAGATCTCAAATATAAGGGAGTCAGGCTTTTTGCAGACAAGTCACCCAACTGATTATTTGGAATTATTTTATGAATGCTTTGATAGTTTGTAATTCATGTGTGTGTGTGTGTGTATGTGTGTGTGTGTATTTTTTTTTTTTTAAGGTGAAACGCTGAAATGTCTGACCATTGAAAATCATTTAAAAGATTATACCTTTTATCATACTGCTGGCACTAGAATGTGCTAACTCCATTTCAGTATTATAGGAACAAGTTATACCACATATTTGTCAATTTGACCATTTTTTCCTCATATTTAACAAAGATGTATTGTGTGTTTATAGTGTACCAGGCATTGAGAAAGTGCTCAGGAGAATAACTCGAGAAGGAGAATTAAAATTCTAACAATTTTTAAAACAGCTTTTAATTTTTTTAAAATTTGTAATTAGAAGGGCTAATTAAAGGGAAATTCAGGGCATTTTGGAATAATACAGTAAATACAGTAAATAATAATGAATAAATAATAATACAGTAAACATAGTTTAGGGGTGCTGGTCAAGGGAGAGCTTTTGGAAGAAGTTGCTATAAGTTACAGTGTGAATGATAAATGTGAATAAGCCAAAAAGCAGGGAGATGCATATACTACACAGAAAACAGAGTATGTGCAGCAGTCTTTTGGAGAACTGGAAGAATCAAAAGATGACCAGTGCGGCTAAACCAAGTGTGTGGGTATGTGGAGGGTAAAACATAAGGCTGGAGAAGGGGCAGGTCCTGAAGCATATTGTAAGTCATATTTTTAAAATTGGATTTTATCTTAGATAAAAGTAAAGGTCTTTGAAGGGTTTCAAACGAGAACCCACAAGAGATCAGAACAACATGGCTGCCACACAGAGAATGAACTGGCTAAAGAAAGTGTAGAAGACTATTGCTACTGTCTGTGACTCACTTTGCCCCCCAAATTTGAGCACTAGACCCTGATTCCAGGAAAGCAGGAAAAATCCTATTCAAAATCCTATGAAGACAGAGCAGGTGATAGGATCTGTGAGGTAACACTGTTGTTAGATTTAACAAAGAAAAAGGTTCTGAACCAGAGAGACTCTTCAGTTGCAAGAAGCATCCTGGGAGGGCACTAAAGTCTTCCAAGAGTCCTGACTCCTGTGAAATCAAGTGGTACCTTACTAACATTGTCAGAACATCTTCTACTTCTGTCCCTCAGGGAGCTAGTTCACAAGTGTATCTTGGTGGCCTGTTTTCTGAAAGTCCATAAAAGAGATGATATCTGTTTGAAGGGATTACTCTTTGTGTAGCACTTTTATTTTAGAATTCCCACGGAGAGAGCAAGCAGGGCACCTTCCCGGTAGACAGTAAAAGCAAAGGAGAGGGAAGATGCTATTATCTCTGAGCTATTGAGGCCTCTGTGTTGATCAGTTAGATACCAAGAAACCTGACCTTCAGATTGGGATATCCTAAGGAATCATAGTTTGTGTCTGTTGTCTTGTAAGCACAAAGGATTTTACAAGAGCAAATTTCATAAGCATTATTAGAGAAAAAATTTATCTTTTTCTTATGATATGTGGTGCTATTAGCCCAAATAGTTAGTTATAAAATTCTCTCATTGTAGAATTTTATGAATATATACTCCCCTTGCAGTTGGTAAATTCTTAAAGGGCACGATTATCACAATTCCATCTGTTCATTGTATTTGTAAATCTCTACCATGTTTAGGGTGTTACTTACCTTTTTTTCTCAAAATATCCAAGCACGCTTGCATTGTCATGTACCCCATATATATCTGGATTCTTTTTCTAGCAAGGGAAAATTTCATACTATGGATTTATACAGGTAAGGGAGAGAAAAAGGCAGTGCCCTTGGTTATATATATACAATACACACACACAGGTATGTTTGCAAGACAGAGATATCAGTTAACTGGTTAGAACTAAGTGATGCCTTGTTATTAAGCCCAATTCCTTCCCTTTAACAAATTGGGTAAGTTATTTTTTTCCCAACCATAAACATTTTTATTTTCATCCAACTCTGTTCCAGATTTAACACAAATTTTAGTAAGGCATAATTCTTCTTGCCCTTTAGTGTCTCATGTTCTAGTGTAGGTTCTCCCAACCTTGTGGCTGAAAAATTCCTTGTTATGAGGAACTCCCTTGTTCATTATTGGATGTTTGGCAGCATCTCTGAATTCTCCCTCCCTAGTTGACAGTAGCATCCTCAAATCACTGCAACCAAAAAAAAAAAAAAAAAATCTCCAGACTTGCTAACAAGTCCCATTTTAAAAACCACCTTTCTAGGAGCAGAAACAAACATGCATATAAATAGGTAAAATATAAGCAGCAAGTATAATGGAGCAGGATAGACAGCCTCTGGAGTGAGTCAGCCTGAACTTGAATTCTGTGTCTACCAAACGGATTACATAATCTTTTCATTCTTTAGTTTCTTCCTCTGTACTACTGTACTCTGTGTCTTGGGTTCTAGCAAGTGTTAAAAGTCATTATGTAAGTGTGAGAGCAAGAGCAAAACAGGTTAAAAAAGTTGACTGCACCATATGATTAGCACTAAATAAATGTTAGTTCTGATTATTCTAATAGGGACATAGTCCACAATTTGAATTTAAAAGAGGTACGTTGGAAGTGCCAGTGGAAAATTTCTCAATAGAGCTATATCTTCAATTAAGACATTGCTTAAGGGGATCTCTGAATACATTCACCTTTATAAATGAATGTCCACGTGAATAAATGATTCCAACCAATCTCCTTTTAGAAATGTGAATGGAAACTGCTTTAAAGTGATCTAAATTTTCTAAGGATTAATCACCAAATTAATTCCTCAAATGTCCATTCCATCCCTGCTACTTATGGATTACAAGAAGAAAGATGATTCTTCCATATTTGTGAGGTCTTCAGATCTACTTTAACGAACAACATGAGTAGTTCAACTGTGTTCTTGTCAATCTCAACAGAGAAATCACTCGCCAGTTTTCTGTATTCCTTCTTGCCTTCTTCCCTCATTCTTCCCTTTCTCCCTCATTCCCTCTCTTTCTTTTCTTCCTTCCTTTCTTCCTTCTTCCATTCCACTAGCTTTTATTGAGCATCCACTATGGCTACTGGGCCAAGGTCTGAGGCTATAATTGTGACCAGGAAAGACAGGCTGCCCACCAGACTCTTGTTTTCAAGAATCATATATAACGTAAGCAATCAAAGAAAAACACTACAAAAATCAATTCACATAATCCATAGGCATATTTTCTTCTTACCTTTCTGGAACTCTACCTTCTGATTCTTTGTTGCTTACCCTTGCTTACCCTTTCCTGTAACAACTGAAGACTTTTCAGTTTTTGATTCTTAGATTAATATAGATTTCTTTCGGGGGCACCTGGGTGGCTCAATGGGTTAAAGCCTCTGCCTTTGGCTCAGGTCATGATCCCAGGGTCCTGGGATTGAGCCCCGCATCAGGCTCTCTGCTCAGCAGGAAGCCTGCTTCCTCCTCTCTCTGCCTGCTTCTCTGCCTACTTGTGATCTCTGTCTGTCAAATAAATAAATAAAATCTTTAAAAAAAAATAAGCTTATTGAAAAAAGAGATAGAATAAAGTTTAAATTACTAAATGGATAGTAGATTTATATATATGTATATATATATATATATATAAAAGATTTTATTATTTATTTGATAGGCAGAGATCACAAGTAGTCAGAGAGGCAGGCAGAGAAAGAGGAGGAAGCAGGCTCCCTGTGGAGCAAAGAGCCCAATGGGGCTCGATTCCAGGACCCTGGGATCATGACCTGAGCGAAAGCAAAGGCTTTAACCCACTGAGCCACCCAGGCACTCTGGATAGTAGATTTATAAAGATGAGAATAACAAGATAAGCAGTTTTTGTAGTATCATTTTAACTTTTCTTTATTGTCATTCTAGAAAATAGCCATGCCAGTCCCAAAATATCTCTTAGTAACATCCATGGAATCTGTATTCTTGATTGACACATCTCTATTCTGAGCATTGTTCTACAGCAAATGTTCAGAGAGGGTGCTTCAGCCAATCCAATGTTCTATTTTTTACAGAGATTTTTAGTTTCTTTTTTTTTTTTTTCATTTAGAAAATAATTATCTGCAAAACTTAGGAATTCTGACTTATGCTCAACATAAAATATTTGTCAGGCAATTTGGCATAAGAAACTAAGAAAAGAAAGTTAATTCTTTTAAGAAGAATTAAGGCCAGAGATAGGGAAATTGCCTTTATTCTAGTCTTTGAAAATTACTCCGCCACAAAAGTTTGTTAAAACATATACATATAATAATATATTTAAATATTATATTTTAAAATATATATCTAAATTTCCCTTAAATTCTTTACAGCCAATTTAGCCACTTGCTTTTTGTTCCTTCTGCACATTTTCTGCTCACTGAGTCTAAGAAGGATCCAAAGTTCTTATTCATTACAAGATATGTATTGATAGTTACCAAAATAAAAAATCATCCTCTATAGATCCACCATGAGATATCTATCGAGGGACACCCTTTTGTTCTATGGGCAAGCTTTTATTTATTTATTTATTTATTTATTTTTTTACCCCCACAGATCTAGATATGTTAAGATGGCAACAAAGCTGGATCCAGAATTAAGATGCGATGAATGATGTACCCACTTCAGATGAAAAATAGTCTTCAAAAAAGAGTCTTATCTTTTTTTGAAGATAAATAACATTTTATTGGAATATTTTTGAAAGTCCATGTTGAACCAAATATCAGAATTTTAAATTAAGACAGGCTGTTGTTTGTTTTATGACTCTGCATTATTGGGCAATGGGAGCAGTCCTTTTCAGTCAGCCCATGATTCCAAGTCACTGGCTTCCATCACTGGCTAGTTTATGAGGATTGACAATGGTGAACAAACAGATTAGGCAATGCAGAGCTTTATATATAGCCATTGTTTTGATTGAAGGGCTTTCGTTAGCTTTTTCCACTTGGTTCAAATTGTGGAAGAATATCTTGATAAGGATATATAAGGTGTACCTTGTCCTTTTGCCACAGGCTCCATTGTGTTTAAGCAGGACACGAAAAAACAGATCCTCTATTGGCAGCCTACATTTTACCAGCTTGTGGTGGGAAGACAGTGTGAGGAGGGGAGAGTTCATCTTGGGACTTTCTCTAAGGAGGGGTCACATCATAGGGACCAGACCAGATGGTGTTTTATCAATTCTTGGCCATTCTTGATCAATTTTTTTCAGTTCTCAACATCTTGTCCCCAGTTCAGTAACATATAATGTGACAATTTCTCAAAATGGAAAACCGGGTTTGAAGCTTAAAAAATTATCTTAAAAATTCAATGTCATGGGGTGCCTGGGTGGCTCACTTGATTGAGTGTCTGACTCTTGTTATTTTTGGCTCAGGTCATGATCTTACAGTCATGGCATCGAGTCCCATGTCAGGCTCTCTGCTCATTGTGAAGTCTGCTGGAGATTCTTTCTCTCCCTTTCCCTCTGGTTGCCCCTCAAAATAAATAAATAGAATCTTTAAAAAGCAAGCAAACAAACAAAAAACAAACAAACCAAAAAAACCCCCTCAGTGTCATGTCTTTTCAGGAAAGAATGCTTCAGAAAAAAAATCTATATCGGCCAAGTGGCAGTCCTGTTTAAGGAAATGACACTTTCAAGAGTTGTCCTTCAAATAAACTTGGTTTTCATTTTTGCACTGATACTTTGGTGTCAGTGTCCCAGAGTACCAACATAAGACTTAGGTGTGTTTATTGAGCAGTGGGTGGGGATTGGTTAGTACTCATAGTTACTCTATCAAAATAATCTCTATAGCCGGCTTTTCTATCATTCCTCAACTGTTTATCTAACCAAGTCCTTCAGGTTTGAGGACATTTTAGAGGTTTTTTTTTTTTTTTTTTTTTTTTTTTTTTTTTTTTTTTTAGCATAAAATGCAAATGTTGTCCTGGGAGGTTAGAAAAAAAACTAATGTCAACCATTAACCTTAAAATCAACAATTAACACGTCAATCCAAATGAGTTTATAATGTTTTCTTTAATAATGAATGGACCAGTGGTTGTTAAATTTTCTGAGTTATTAGCACTGGAATTTAAGGTGATATTGAAGGGATTAAAAGGTGACTACCAATTCTTTAAGAGAGTGATTTTTAAAATATTCCATTATAACCTTATTCACTTGGCATTCTTTCAGTACCATATGGGGGTTGAGTAGAAATGTTCATGTCCCTGATGTTATCTCATGGAAGAAAATACAAATACAAAGAACTTTAAAAATTCTCATGGTTTGTAGTAAACAAGGATCCTTTTGGTGACATTGGCTTACCTGTGACCTAAAGGAGCATGTTCTGCCCTCTTCCACTCCATGTATTTCCACTCAATCCTTAGACTAGTTCTGACCAACATCACAATACATATATGCATCCCCAGCTTTTGCAAAATTTAATTTTCATTTGCTCCAAACATATTGGCAAAACTAGGCATTACTTCATATTCTAATTAAGGTAAGTAGCGTAAACCTTGAACTCTTCTGTTCCAGGGAACTGGATCTGTCATTTTCTGCAGTTAGAACTCTATACAGTGCTTGACACAAGAGAAGATAGTCAAAAACTATCTTCTGACCTGACTTGTACAGTGCTAGGTTTTTAGGGGAAGTGTCTTATGATAAAGAATTTTAAAATGTAAAAGGTTTAGAAAGTCTATTGCTTGAGGTGGTAGTGGTAATGGTGGTAACATTGTCTTGTGTTAGGCACCATAATTTCTATATTTCCTGGTGAAAAGAACTAAAAAAATGATAGGTAGATAAGTCAATGAGCATACGGAAAGGCCAAGGATGAAAGAGCCCAGAAAATCAACTTTCTTTTCTTCACAATTTTATATTTGCACAATTTCTTCCACAGATTCAACAGAAGGTTAAAATGAGGGCTTTTCCTGACTTAACTCGAATGACATCTTCACAAAATTAACATCAGATAATGAAGCATGTGTGAAAGAGTTTACCATAAACAGATTTTATAAAGGAAATAGGTAAGAATCTATGGCATGATTCTCATATCTCTTCATTAACATCAAGAATATAGAAGTTTTTATAGAAGGGATAGAAAAAAAAAAAAAAAAAAACACTGAAAAACTGTCCTGGGAAAGGGGTTAGTGCTACCCTGTTTGTTCTAAACCTACTGAGAGATGAAACATAATGACTCAGATAGCTATGAAATGTGTGTGAAATGTGGGCTCAGCTTAACTCATGACTGGAGAAGATATAGCATCCTGAGACAGAGGAACAGCAGTAGTTGTCCTGCTTGTACGCCAGAGTTCTGGAGTAAGGGTGCACATGTGTCTTGCCTACATAAGCAACATGGGAGAGAGAACCAAGAAGGAGCCCTCAACTCGTTCTAATGAGGCCAACTAGATGGCTAAGGATACCTATGGCGGGGTGGGCGTGGAGGATAGAAATGAGTGTCACAAGGCTTTGCAGTCTACTACCATAATTAGAGATGCATCTGCCCAAATCAAGGGGATTGTAACAGTGGGGTCTTCTGCACACCCATACAAAAGACTCTGGAAGGAAAAAAAAAAGTCAAACATAATCATTTGCTAAACCCAGAAAACTTGAAGCATATGAGGAAGAGGCCCAACTTAGGATTTTCTCCGTCTTCCCCATGGTGTGACTTGGGGAACAGACACTGGCTGGTGAACTGCTGGAGGAAGAGGAAGGATGCACTATAAAAAATAGAGACAAAATCAGATGCATGCCACCCCTTTCCTACACTGGCCTCTTCCTTTTGCAGATTTCCAGTCAGAAGCAGGTCCACACTGGGAAGGAAGCAGATTAGATATTTGATGTTGATAATAAGCTACAGTTTCGAATAAGCTTTTGTGTAGAACATCCCATTTTCAAAATTGTGACAGTGTGATGTAAAGTGACCAAAGCTCCAAGAATGAGTAGCAGATTCAAGGACCTCTTGGAGTTTTCATTGAGGATAAGATGGCATTACTGTCGGTAATTACATTTTTAAAATATGAGTCAGTAGCTGAATAAATAAATAAATAAATAAAAGTAAAATTGCTGTTTTGATGACATGATGAGCTGTGCTTGAGTCAGTTCATTGCATAGAACTACTCTGGCTAGTGGCAATAACATTTAATATTTGTGCAATTACCCCTTGTTGTTATGGCATATGCCCCTCCACCTACTTCAGAAAGGTGAGTTGACACAGCTCTTTTTGGTGTTATATTAGAGTCCTTATTTTAAAAAAGCCAAGCATGGTATGGGCTTCTGATTTTGGCTGTGAATATGAGAGATGAACAGTTAGGCTCTGCAAATGAAAACACTGTCTCATCCAGGCTCTTTCCCTCACGGGCACCATGACCTCTTTTTCAAAGGCAGGGCTACCTTAGCACATCAGGTATGGCCCAGAATGTCATCTGGTAAACCAACAGTGATGAGCATGAGCTAAGACCCCCAGCAGCAGGGACTGCTAACCCTCTGGCCTGAAGGATTTAATTACATTCTCCCTGTCAGAGAAGGAAGTTGGATTTGCTTCAGTGGAGTTGCATTTTCTGCATTTGAGTGATCTGTCTCTCCTATAAAACCATTTCTAAACAGTACCATTCCGGAATCCTAGAAACTGTGTACTTAGAAGCTTGTGCAGCTCACTCTCGGACCAAAGGCCACTCAGTGTCCTTGTGTTTACATTTCTACCTTTCAGATGCCTGGTCTTTTGTAAGAACAGAACAGAGTCCTCAGGGGAAAGCGCTCAAAGTTCCTGTTGTCAACTCTGCTCTCAAGCTCTGCCGTAGCACACTCTACAATATTCCTTAATTCCTGTGCTCCTGATGTCAAGGATCTCATCCTTTTTCTCAGCATTTTGCACAAAACACAATTTTTATCTGACTCTCCCACCCTATCATGTTTGGGGAGCAAAGCTTATTCTCTGATGTTCTCAGTCACGACTTTCTGTGCCTTCTGAAAGAAACTTGTCCTCAGAAGTACACATTGTATGGATGAATAGTATGCCTCTGACATTTCCGTTAAATGGTGGTCTGTGTTAAAAATGTCGTCAGTAGGATTACTTTCAGATAGATCAAAGCGAAGGCCAAGAGGAGGTCCTCATTTCAGATCTTCAGAACTCACCTGGATGTGAGTCAGAAAATGAGTCGCCAGGTTAGACAAAACCAATGGAAGAAATGGATAGGTAAGAGCTAATCCTTAAAGAACAGCCACATGGACTATTTCATGCTCAAATATACTGTTTCTAAAGCACCTAGAAAATATTTGTTTTGTCCATGAATGAATTTTTGACATTACATCTTTGGGGGTTTCAAAGTACTCTCAAATTGTAGACATTCCAGAAATGAGGATATAAACCCATCAGTGAAAATATATGTTTAGAAAAGAAGGGGCCATGCTAGAAGAGGAGTAAGGTCTGAGGATCTAATGCATAACATGGTGACTACAGTTGATAACACTGTACTGTATCACGGAAATTTATAAAGAGAGTAGAACTTCAGTTTTCTCTCACACACAAAAGGTAAATAGGTGAGGTATAGCGTGTTACTTAACTGCATGGGAGGACTCCTTACACAACATCTCCATATATCAAATCCAGCATCAGATACACCTAAAGTGTCTCACAGTTTTATTTGTAACTTATACCTCACTAAAACAGAATAAAATTTTAAAAAATGAGAATTATAAAAAAGTTTAAAAAGATCATAAAAAAAAATAAAAAAGAAAGAAAAGAAAAGGAAAGTGGGGAGGGACACCATGAACTGTTATCCTAGCCACAGCCATGGTCTCCAATGGATACATTCTCCTACCTCCTGTCTCTGCTTCTATATTTTTCCAACTTCAGTGCCTTCCAGTGATTCAAAACCAAGGATGAATTTGTCCCAAGGAGACACTTGACATTATCTGCAGACATTTTTGGTTGTTACAAGTAGGTCGGGAGGGGGGGTGGTTTACAATACCTGTACAAGAGGCCAGGTTCGCTACTCAACATCCTACCATGCAACCCCTCCACAGAAGAAAATTATCCAGCCCAAGATGTCAATTACACTGGAAAAATGCTGGTATATCCATCCATTCCCACACCACCACAGGAGTCCTCCTTTTAAAACATACAACAGATAATGTTACTCCTGCTCAGAACCCTTCAGTGATTCTCAGTTTCCTTGGAGTAAATGTCAACATGTTTTTTATGGCCCATAATGCCCAAGGTCACCTGCTCCTATTATCTTCCTGACCCACCTCCTGCTGCTGGTCCTCTCTCTTACGTCTCCCCTGCCATAGCACTATCTTCGGTCTTCAGACTTCTCTTTCCATCCATGTCTTTACTCAGATGTCATTTCCTTACAGAGGACTTCCTTAATAACCCTATCAAAAAAACAAGTAAACAAACTACAAAAAACCATCCAATCTATCTCCCCAGTCCTCTACCTCAGGGGCATAAAATCAGATTAATTATAATCCTTGGTTCATGACACACACTCAGTATTAACTCATGAGAGGGCCTCCCTCCCTCCCTGCATCATTTATTCCCTCCCTTCTTTCCCTCCTCCTTTATTTTTTCCTTCAAAATAATATAAATAAACATCTAACTCCAACATCCAACATGAAAGCTCTCCCCTCATCCAAGATAATTATTATCCTAAATCTTATATTAACAACTTTAAAAATACCTAACACACCTATGTGTATCACCTTAAAAGTGTATGCCTTGGTTGTATGTGTTTGACTTCATGAAAAATGCACCAGATGTTTTTTAATATCTATAAACTCATTTTCACTGATACTGACATTTCTATGATCCATCCACGATTTGCATTGAGTTATAGCGTTCGTTTTCATTGCTGCATAATATTCTCTGATTGAATATGCCACAACTTGCTTTTCTGATCTCCTCTTCACAGGTATTCAATTATTTGTAGGTATTTGTCATCATAAGCTAGATTGTTCCTAGAGAACATGTTCTAGAGTTCCTCTTAATAGAATTTACCACCACTTAATATTTTATATATACATTGGTCAATTTGTTGATTGTGTGACTACTCTCAGAAGAACGTAAATCCCATGGAAGCAGAGCTTCAGTTTTCCAATTTCATATCCATAAGGTCAAGAAGAGTAACTGGTGTACAGTAGGAACTCCCTCAATACTTACTATCTCTGCTTTTCCACCTTGGCCTCCGGTCCAGCTGATAACAGCTTCTTGACTAGTCTGCTTGCTTCCTTGTCCTTGAATCAACTTGCAACATAAAAGCTGGAATGATCTTGTTAAAAGGTCTTTTGGACTCTGTCACTTTTTTGTTTAAAAATCTCCAGTAGCTTCCCATATCTCAGAGTAAAAGCTGAAGTCCTTATAATAAACAATGGCTTTGCGTGATCAAGCTCCCTCCTACTTTTCTGATCTTATTTCCTAACACCTGCTCCATTGCATTCTGCACTCCAGGTGTACTGGTCTCTTTGCTACTATTTGAACAC
The DNA here is from genome assembly GCF_011764305.1 of Mustela putorius furo. NCBI lineage: Eukaryota > Metazoa > Chordata > Mammalia > Carnivora > Mustelidae > Mustela > Mustela putorius. Next base: position 29,069,303 of record NW_025421341.1, read on the forward strand.
ACTAGATCCACACTTCACCAGGATCTTTGCACTTATTACCTTTGCCTGAACAGCTCTCTAAGATATCCATATAGCATATACCTCACTTTCTTCAAATACATGCTACAAGTCACTATTACTATGAGTGAATTCTTCTCTGCTACCTCATGCAAAATTATGTCCTCTAACTTCTTGCTTTTTAAAAAGATTTTATTTATTTGACAGAGAGTGAGAGAGAGATCACAAGTAGACAGGCAGAGAGGGGGGGGGAAGCAGGCTCCTGCTGAGCAGAGAGCTTGATGTGGGGCTCTATCCCAGGACCATGAGATCATGACCTGAGCCAAAAGCAAAGGCTTAACCCACTGAGCCTCCCGGGTGCCCCTTTCCTGTCTTTTTTTGCAGTACTTTTTATCCCTTGATTCTTATTGCTATTTAACCTGTTATTAATGATATATCTTGTCTATTTCCTTTTACTAAATTGTAATTTACATAAGGCAGAGATTTTTGTTTGTTTTGTTCATGGCTTGGTCCCTAAGAAGTGACTGACATATATGAGATGCTCAATAAGCAAAGGAAACAATCAACAAAATGAAAAGGCAACACATGAAATGGGTTGCAAACAATATATCTGGTGAGGGATTAATATCTAAATATATAAGGGACTCATATGATAGGAAATAAAGTAAAATAATATAAAATAAATCTGATTAAGGGTGCCTGGGTGGCTCAGTGGTTTAAAGCCTCTGCCTTCAGCTCAGGTCATGATCTCAGGATCCTGGGATTGAGCCCCACATCGGGCTCTCTGCTCACCGGTGATCCTGCTTCCCTCTCTCTCTGCCTCTCTGCGTACTTGTGATCTTTGTCAAGTAAATAAATAAAATCTTTTAAAAATAAATAAATAAATAAATAAATCCGATTTAAAAACAGTAGATTAAGCATCTGAATCTTGGTGTTGGCTCAAGTCACTGATCTCCACTTAACAGGAAGTCTGCTTGAGACTCTTTCTCTCTGTGCTTCCCCTTCAAATAAATAAATAAATATTTTTTAAAAATGAGCAAAAGATCTGAATAGACATTTTTCCAAAGAAGACACAGAAATGGCCAAAAATTACATGAAGAGGTGCTCATCATCACTTACCATCAGGGAACTACAAATAAAAATTACAAGATATTACCTCACCCCTGTTAGGATGTCTATTATCTAAAAGAGATAACAAAAGGGAACCCTTGTGCGCACCGGCGAGAATATAAATTGGTACAGCCACTATGGAACAGTATGGAGGTTCCTTATGAAATTAAAAGTAGAACTACCCTATCCACCAGCAATCCCACTTCTGGGCATGTATGCAATGGGGGAAAAAAAAATCATTATCCAGAAGAAATATCTGTACTTCCATATTTATTGCAGCATTATTCATAATACCAATGTATGGAAATAACATAAGTGTTTGCCACCAGATAAATAAAGAAGATGTGGTACATATATAATGTAATATTATTCAGTTTCAGAAAAAAAAATACAAAACAAGGAAATCCTATTATTTGCAACATTATGAGTGAAGCAAGAGGGCATTACATTAAGTGAAATAAGCCAACAGAGAAAGACAAATACTGCATGGTATCATTTAGATGTGGAATCTAAAAAAAGAAAAAAAAAGTTGAACTCATAGAAACAGAGTAAAATGCCAGGGTCTTGGGGAGGAGGAACTGGGGAGATATCAGGCAAAGTATACAAAGTTTCAGTTATAAAACCAAGTCCTGGGAATCCAACACAGAGTATGGTGACTATAGTTAATAATACTGTATTGCATATTTTAAAAAAGTGCTAAAAGAGTAGATCTTAATTAAGCATTCTCACCACACACATAGTAAAATGTGACTGTGAGGTGATGGATGTGTTAATGAACTTGGTTGCAGTAATCCTTCAGAATATACACCAAATCATCACATTGTACATTTTAAATACATATAAATTTTTCAGTTATTCCTCAATTAAGAGGGGAAAAATTAAAAAATAAATATATTTGTTGGCTGATAAGTAGGAATGAGGACAATTATTTATTATATAATTACTTATTTTGACATTCATCAGATCCTACTTAAAGTTTTGATGGCCTAATGTATATCAAAATAACTTAAAGCTTTACAAATAAAATCTTCTCAAAGCTACAGATGCAATCTTCTGAAGAAATAGAATATGAGGTAAGATAGACACCTGGATTAGAGTCTTGCTACTAATTCTGAAGATCCCAATTCTCAAACCTTGCTGAAATATATTAAGGAGAATTTTATTTTTCACAGAGCTGGAAAAAACTTCCTTGATGGTGAGATCAGATGAAGGAGACTCATGACCTGGATTCATGACGAGGAAGCCCATCCCCTTGCTGCAGCTGGCGACACACGTATAGCTTCCAACTAAAGATTTTGGAGGAACAAAAGCGTATCTTCACTGCTGCTGTGCTGCTGAGGGTTCTTAAGGAAAGCAACTGTTTTGCCAACTTTATTATAAATTTAGAAGACTGGGGCACTGGGTGGCTCAGCCTTTAAGTGTCTGCCTTTGGCTCAGGTCATGATCCCAGCATCCCGGGATGGAGTCCCGCATCCGGGGTCCCTGTTTGGCAGGAAGCCTACCTCTCCCACTTCCCCCTGCTAGTATTCCCTCTCTGGCTGTCTTTCTCTCTGTCAAATAAATAAATAAAATATAAATAAACAAATATATAGGTAAATTTGGAAGTCATTTAGTTCTAAATTCCAAAATGAGTATTTAAACTTCCTCACTTTGGTGTCATAAAATCTCTGAAGGAACTTGTAAGAAAAACCAAGAAATTTCTGGAGAGGGAGGTAGGTAAGAGATAGGAGGTTTCTGGCAAATCATGTTGTTACTCACCACTATTAGTGTAAAGGGAATATGTAAGCAATAAAATTAATGCCCCTTGAAGATATGGATACATTTAGCACCAAAGGATTTGGGGCTCCAAATATCTGTTTTATAGCTTCAGCTAAAGCATAAATTCTGTGAATCCCTAAAATGTCAAATGAGGCATATTCAGTTTGCACATATAGTCTATCATGCTCTCAACTTCCTTGAATTTTGAATTTTCATATAAAAGAAGCATTCATTGTGCTATCATCTTTCTGATCAAATAACTCTACGTGTTGCATAGAACTAACAGTTCCATCTACACACAGGGATTCGATTTGGTTTTCTTTACAACAACAGTTGCTTACTTAATATATTTTTTAAATAAAAGCTCCAAAATGAAGTATTCTTATGAGTTGGAAAAGTTTTGCTTTAGAAGTGATCCTCTTGTAATGATTCCCGGTGCCATTTAGGGAGATACAAGGGCAGAGATTCCAAGGGTGATATATTGTATCCACAAAGGAAATGATAATGTGAACAAACACACGTTTGATCTGTGCCCCAGAGCTTGGCATGACTGAAGGGAAAGATGCATCCCTTGCTGTCATTTGAGTCCTCCACCCAAACCCAACCATCAAAGCAGAAAATCTGCATGCTCCAAAAGATAGAACTCAGATAAGTGAAAAGCTCTTCGGATATTTGATTTTAAAAAATCCTTTGAGAGCACAATGAATTTGGATCATGAAAGAGGAGCTCAATTTGTACTTTTGATTTTTCCCAGTTTCATATTTTTAAAAAATGTTCTTTCACCACCTCCATATGCAAAAGGCGATGAGCCTGCTTTGTTTCCCAACTGACCTATTCATATCAAGTTAGTCACACCCACTTAAGCCCCCCCCCCAATTTTGGCTAGTCCCATGGAGCCCTCCTATGGAGCTGGAAACTGATATAGAGACTTTTGCTTTTTATAGAGAAGTCAATCCCTCAGTACCACGAGACACCCTTTCTTATGAAAGAACAAAATGCATGGAAGTTGTTAAAAACGAATCATTTTCCATTAGAAAAAAGTTACATGGTTGGAAAAAGAGAAGAGCACATTGCTGTAATTACCAGTACATTAAGCAGGGAATGAACAGCTGCGTGAACTTGGAGTCAGAAGGATAAGAACCACTGAGCCAGCTTCCCCATATGGTCCAAGGGAGGAGGTGGGGCTTCTAGCTGCTTGGGGGTTGGCGAGGTGAGGAGGGGGCAAACTAGAATCCCATTCAAGTGAGAAACTCAGGCCAAGAAATGTCTGGCTTCTCGGTCCAAACCCAGCTTCCTCTTTGCTGCAGTGGGAAAATCCCCCTGGCCTTTGTAACAAAAGCCTCTAAAATCAATGTTGTTTTTTCCTAAAGAGAGCAAAATGTGAACGTTTTCAGACTTTTGGCTACCTCCATACCCAGAAAAGATGACCTCAGAAAGACTGAATCACTTCCTCAGACTTCTTGGGGTGTGGCTATTACTTGGAATGACTGATACCACTTCAGAAACACTATTTGATCTAGCTTTTGCCTTCTTTCCCAATTAGAAGTAGGGTCCAGCCAAAAGCGACGGGTCCTCGCCACCAGGTACTGGTCTCAATCTGTTGCAGTGAGAAACGTGACTGCCTTCTAATTGGCATTCCCTTCAGAATTTGGCAAATTTGGTAAAAGCGGACCGGCACTATGGTAACCTTTAATTATCAATGCAAATCCTAACAGAAAAGCATTCCATTCTTCTTACATTGTATGTCATAAATTAAACACAATAAATTGTATTGTGAAACCTCCTCAGAAGACATTCCTGAATAGACGGGGCAGAAAATGCTTGCATTATACTGAACAGAGCCAAAATTTGATCGTCGCTGGAAGGGCTGGCTATAAGGAATCTAGCTATTTACAGGGGGAAATACCAAATAAGCTACATCACGCGAGGGGATGTTTTTGTGAGTACCATGTCCAAAACCATTCGGGTTTCCACTATATGAAGGTTATTATCACAGAAGATGCCGGCCAGCTGTTCCTCACTGCCACTGAAACAGAATGGGGTGGTGGGGGGAAGCATTAAAATGGAATTGGAGGAATCCAAGCTTCCTGAAAATCTGAGTTAAAAGAAGAGGGATCCACTCCAGGGAATTATATAATAAATGCCTTTCATTTGTTATAGCTTTTTTATTTTTTATTTTTTTATTTTTTTTATGAAAAGAAGCACTTTTAAGACAGTTCAGGTATAATTTTGTTCTTCAGCAAAATAATGAATTTGATAATCTTATAATATTTCTCCCACTGGAAAAAAAAATCTGAGAAATCTTTCAGAATTAGGACTATGGGAAATTAGGTTATGTCCAAAGGATAATTTATTCAGTCATGCTATGGTGCCATGGAATCTCACAAAATGAAAGAATATTATTAAAGGAATCTTTTCAGAAATGGGAGCATTTCACTCCATAGATATAGACAGGCATATTCCAAGAAGGAGAATAATAAAAATTTCCCCATAAATTCACCCAGGATTGTCTTTAGAACTACCTAAATTTAAAAATAAAGCTAAAATGCAACATTCTACTCAAATTAGGCACACTACCATTTCTTAGGAAATTATTTGATTATAGGTAAATATATAGATAAATGTGAAAACATCATTTGATAGGTACTGGAGTGTCCATTTCTATTTCATTTGTGGGACTCTCTACTTAGGATTTTATAACTATATTCAAGCGAGTAGTGAAATATTAACTTGTAGGACTTTCTTAATAAACCAATTAATAAATCAAACGTGGGAAGAACACTTACTCCGGTCTTTCACACATGGAGTAAATCCATCATTGCCAGACTTCTGAGTTCCATAGAACACTCTCTTTTATGTTTTCCATTCAACTTGAATGAAACTTCCTACTAGATCTCGTTCCAGATTCCCCAGGAGACAGAACTACCTTTCAGCGCTCAGTACTTTACCAAAGTCTGCACTCGAGTTTGAGCGTCTCAGTAGGCATGGAATCAGAAATGAGGGATTACTGGATTTCACTCTGATGGTCTCTCTTCTCAGAAACCATTAGAAAAGAATATCACCTTCATCTGTGGCACTTCTGACAGTTGACATTTATCTCTGTGACCTCTGCTTTCTAGGGAAAAAAAAAATTACAATTTTTAGATGGCTTTAAACTTGAAAAGTTTTCCAAGCAGGAAGGAAAGAGCAAAACAACAAAAGAATAGTTTTACTATGTAAGTGTATCTTGACTTAAACTCTCGGGCATTTAGGCCATATGCCATGGCCCTCTGCAGGAGTTAAGTGGAGTCAGAGATTTTTTCCAAGTTACAGAACTAGTTACTTACTGCAGGAAATATTCAGTTACTTTAGTTTGAGGTACAAATTGCATGAACATGAACAAGTTTCCTGGGGTGTGTGAGATGATTAATTTTCTCTCCTTTTTATCCTTTTATGGAGCATTTGCAAGGGATCCTTTAAATGATCTGCTCAGTTTCTTTCCTATAAATAATTTGTCCTCTATACAGTGTGGAGTCCACTTCTGGACAAGAGGCAGGTATTCATGGCAGCTGACAGCCCCGACTCTAGACCCTGTGTGAATGGGCTTCAATTCCAACTCTGTCTAGCTCTGTGTCCTGTTGGTTAGTTATTGACCTCTGAGCCTCTCTTTCTTCCCTGTAAAACTGGGATTTCATAGCACACTTTTCTCTATGATTATTCTGAGTATTTTTGAAAGTTGCCGAAACAGTTTGCCTCTAGCTCTGTGATATGAGCAGAAGGAGAAGAAAGATAAGACAGACCAGCACAGGAACACCATCAAAAATAACTACTCTCTACACAAGGCGAAAACACCGTGTTCCTTGATATTTATCTATGGTGCACCAATATATTAATCTTTATTTTATTTTGAAGCAAAGGTAAATATTTTACATGTAAATGTGAATTTCAGGATAAAATGGATCATGGTCAGCAGTTTTGGGGGGAGGTAGGATGCTACGCTATGAATTTCCTACATTGTCCCACTTATCACGTGCCCTTCCTGAACACAGTAGCAATAAATATATGGAAAAGAAGAAGAAGGGTAAAGGGTAACCATAGTCCATTTTAGTCAGTTGGTGCAAAGTCCCAGAAAACAGGCAGCTGGAGTGAGGAGCCTCCCTTCTCTGTGCCTCGAATTCCCTGTCCCCTTTCCAGATTTAGAGACTGTCTTGGTCCTCCCAAAGCCTTCCAGATCGATTATAGGTATGGCTTTATCCACTCATGTCTTCATTAATAAATTTAACCAATACGGAGCGCCTACTGTGTGTCTGGGACTCTTCCAGGCAGCCTCACGGGAGCCGGGTCGAGGAGGAAGAGTGAAGAGTGACCGACGTTCACAAAGATGAATAAATAGGACACCATCCTGATTCTCACGGAATGTGCGATCTCGTGAGACACATAAAACAAATGATCCAAAGCAAACAACGATCAGAGCAAAAATCACGTAATGCATGACAAAATGAGATGTGGAAAACAGACCAAGAGAGAAGGAAGTGTCTAGCACTGCTTAGGAAATGCTGGGAGGCTTGATGTGGGGCTACAAGGAAAGTAGGAATTCACCTGGTAAAAAGGGAGAAAAGAGGTCCTGACGAAGCAGCATGGACACAAGGAATGTCCCAGCAAAGACATCAAGGCCTACAAGAGCTCCATGTGCACAGAGTGTGCCTAGTAATGTTTGTGGTTGGAATGCAGGGCATTTTCTGGTGGCATGGGTTTTCTGAGCATAGTAAAGACATAGTGTTTTCCAAAGGCCACAAGTGGCAGGGTGGTGATAGGCCACTTCCGAAAGCTTGCTACCATCCTGGGTTATCTGATTTCCTGCACAAAGGAAGCAAGGCAGAGTCCAAGGAGGCTGACAGTGTTTAACGGAAGAACGTGCCACTTTCCTTAAGGACCAGCTTCCAGGAGTTTCGGAAGACAGGAACAGGATATGTTCTCCTAGGTGGCCCATGTCCCATCCAAATATGATGAAAGAGGTAATTCTGAGTGTCAGGAAGGAAGTATCGTAAGTCACAATCATCTTGTTAGTCTCATGGTTTCACTGCTGCATGAAATCTACTTACTCCAACTTACCTAAGTCACAAACAGAATTATCTTCTGTTAATGATGGGGAATAGTAATTGGTGTTAAATAGCCCTTAGCCTAATGGTGGAAAATAATCCTTTTCCTCGAAACCTGCAAAGGATAGAAGCAGCAGATGACCCAAGCCCACTGGAGGAGACCCAGAAGGTTGAACATGGGTGTGGCTTGTGATAGAAAGCTGAGGCCACTCAAAGAGGGATTTTCACAGCTAACCTTCAGATTAGGAGGGGAAGTAAATGCCTGCCGCTTAGTTCCTAATACATGAAGACCTAATAATGGATCACAGGGATCCATGCCATTCAAGCCACACCTGGGCACCTTCACTCAGTCTATAAGCTCATTGTCCAGTGAAAATCACACTTTCCAAAGATATATTTCAAGCAACATCAGAGTCTGTCGTAAACACTGTATTTGACCTTTTTCATTTCTATAAAAGTGCTATAAAAATCGATCTGGATTTGCCCTACCAACATTAAATCTGATAGGACAAAACCACTTCAGGTTTTCATGGCTCTGCAATATGGATGAGAAAAGGACAACAATCAGAGGGTTTTCTTGACTTCTCCAGTTTCTCAGAAAGCAGCATGAGTCAGCCCTCTCCAAAGAGCAGCGACGGAATCCGAGTCGGTAAACACGTCGTGCGGTGGACCGCGGAGCGGCCACGCAGCCCCTCTCGCTCCTTAACGAGGGCAGAGCAAAAACAGCAGAAAGATCATGCTACATCTGGAAGTATTGTTCACCCGGCTAAGCTACCAAGCAGGTGAAGCATTTTAATCCCACACTCTAGCGCCTATAAAATCTGCCCAATTCCTTCAGCGTTTGTGAAGCCTGGGAGAGGAATTCTTAGTACAAATAAATGGGGGCGGGTATAAATGAAGCGAGAACAACACCTGTCTCTGCAGCTGGCCGGCAGACCTCCCTTTAATGTGCTGTCTGCTGGGAAATCGAGGCGTCTCAGGTTACGCGGCGGCCTGAGCCTGCAGTGGGGCCGGCAGAAAGGAATTCTATGACCAGAAGATGTGAGGCTTGATCTGCGGCCAAAAACAATGGTGAAAGGTACAAAATGAAAAGCTCTGTCAGGACAAAGGCACTCAATCACAGAACAACGCGCGCAACTTGGCCGTTTGAAGAAATGAACCCCACACCGAAGTCACCACTGGATTAACAACTGGTTGATCCCTTTTACCTTCTAATGCTTCTCTGGCTGGACTACTTGTTGAAATCCAAATGAGAAGACTGTAGCCGCCAGCAGCAAGCGCACAGTGTCTTCATTTAGGGCTAGTTCTGGCTGGTCTCGGAAAAGCAACTTGCAAGATTTATGCCCCTTAGCCTTCCGTCCATGTTTTTTTCCATTAAAGAGGGAATTTAGAGCAAAGTTACCAATGTAACTCCAACCCAAGCTGGAGAAGTCCTCGCTGACTTGCAAAATAACTGTGGCCTCAGCAGAATCGTGTGCCCAATAGTAATAGAGGTGAAGCTCATAAAAATTGTGTGCACATATTAAAAAAAAATAAAATAAAAAAAAAATTAAAAATTAAAAAAACAGGAGAAAAGACCCTGGAATTAGGTCCACATTGGAGCTCATGGTTTCTTTTGTCACATAGAATGCAGCTAGGTGTGAGTAATGGGAACAAACAAAATGGAAGGGGAGGGTCTTTCCAAAAAAAGCTCAGAAGAATATATAAGAAGAGCTTAGAAGAATATATATATTCATATATATATATATATATATATAGAGAGAGAGAGAGAGAGAGAGAGAGGCGGGGGGAATGAAAGATTTGTGGTGGTCCTTGGTCACATTGCTCTGAAAGCCCCTGGAATGTGAGTCAATGCCTGGAAATCCTATAATGGGAAACAGAGCCATTCCAGCCACCGTCAAAGCCTGGATAAAATGCAAAGACATTGGAAAAGTAACAGTAAGATAAAATTCGCAATGAGCCCTAACTGACTGAAACCGACCTGAATCTTTAGTGAGAGGTGGCAGAGGAAGATCAAGAATGCCTCCCTCCTTGAAAGCTGAGAGCTTTAGAGGGGCCCCACCCAGTGGGTGGATGAAGCAGGAAGTGAAATCGACACCATTGCCAACTTTGTTCTCTTTGAATTTGGCTGTTATGTGGGTTCTGACTATAACAGATGGAATTGATTGGGTCAACAGTATGTGAAATGAGAAGGATGCCTGAGCCCAAGAAGGAAGCAAATGCCCCAGGTGTCCAGTCCCAAATATTTTGGCAGTGAATGTAGACACAGGGAGAAAAAAAAATCATTTATTCATGGAAAACTTTCAATGAACTGTTTTTAAAAATGCCTAAAATATCTATGGCCAGTTTCCACGGTCAACAAACATAAGCAAAGTTTCATGGTTAGTTTGAAGAAATGATTCTACTTTATTAGACTTTTGCTTAGTATTCTAATTAGAGCATTGATGACTTGTACTTACAATATGTTATCAAAACCCTAGCACAAATAGGTATTTGGTTTTTCAATGACACTCTCTTTCTTGTGTAACATCTGAGGAAACTTAAGCCATTTTAAATACATACATATAGGTTTTTCTCTAGAATCGTTTTCTTTTCTCCCTCTTTCTCTCTCAAATACACACACACTACACAGTCTCTCTCTCTCTCCCTCTCTCTCTGTCTATAGGAGAAGACACACATTTGATTCATGTCCCCATTTGCATTTATGAACAAACCCCACCTCCATGACCATAAGAAATAATTGGAGCCTGGCCTTTACTCTGCTTCACTGAATATACTAAAGAAAACCGTCCATTTTATCGGCACTGACGGTTTTGAATGAGATGATCTGCTTGGGCGTTTTCACTGAGTTTGAAAATACACCATTATAAGTGTTCCCAACTATGGTGAATTATGAATCTGCACTGGACATCCATCATATCATTTGCTCTATGCTCTGTATGGTGGGAAGAGGAATGGGGTCAAATAGCAATTAAAGCATGGGCACATTTCAAGAATTCTAAGCACTTTCCAATATTACTTATTTTCATCAAGACTAATGCCACATATCATTTTGCTTACAGAAAGGCAATATTTTGGATAGAAAGGAAAAAAAAAATCTACCAATTCACAACTTCTTTAAGGCTAGTGACTACATTGTGAAGTTGCATAAATTTTTAGTTGACATTCAGATTTTATATTTGCACACACTGAGAATGCATTTGATACCTGATTTCAAATGTTGCCCTATTGCCAAGAAACCATGACACAAATCCAACATTGTATTGACAATAATCGACCCAAAGTACTAAACTTAACATTTCTAGGTCTGAAACCATGTAAATAAGACTAAATTTTTAAAGGGAGAATATTGGCAGGAAACATAAAGACTAGCTTGGAATTTTTTTTTCTTTGGGGTGCAATTCAACTCCAGTACGTTCTTGAAGGTGGAGATTATAAATTAGACCATCACTTCTAGGAGAAAGTCTTGTCTTTATCATATGATGTAAGCTTCCCATCCAAAGCAAATTCAGTTTAGAGACAGATCCAAGCTTACTGTGCACTTTTCAGAATGCTGTTCACAAACTATAGTCACAAAATATTACTTACTGAGTCTCTTCCTTCTGTATGCAGTAAAATATTAGCTAAGGCATACTCAGACACAAAGAGTAGATCTCCACCTGATTTAGAAATATACTTGAAGGTGATAGCCATCATAGTATGAGAAAGGAACAAAAGTGATTTCAACTGTCTTGTATTTATTTTTTCCTCCACAAAAATGTAATTGTCCTGAATCTGGACTTTTAAAATAATTTATTGTAATTAGATAAACCATGCTATATAAACATTACAGTTTAGTTTGATAAACAAGGATTAGATACCTCAATTTACTAGGTGAAATCTGGGATGCAAAGATAAATAAGACAGTATTTAAACTAGCTTGGAATTTTTTTTCTTTGGGGTGCAATTCAAATGGGAAAGCAGACTTACATATATAACTATATTATGAAGGAGAATGTTTTAAACACTTAATGAATTTATATACAAAATCCTGTAAGAACACAGAAGAAGAGCAATAATTCTCTTGTGAAGCAAGGATCTCTTTCGGGGAAAGTGATATTTGATCTATTTCTTGAAAATAAATGGAATTTCAACAAAGAGGAGATGACAGGTAGTTCTAACCTTAAAAGAGGGTAGGGCCTGGAACAACCAGCTATGGCAGAGAGCCTAAGATAATCACACTTTAAAAGAAGTTTTGCCATCATTCATAGGCTCCTTGGGATTTCTAAAGATGGAAATGTCTAAACTGACTTGTACTTAGGATCAAAAAGAGAAGTAGTTTGTATGGCCTATAGTCCTGTCCCTTCCCACAACCACCACGAAGTACACGGCCAGGACTATTGCCTACTATCCCATCCAGGAGATGGATGTGAAGGCATGTTAGTGAACAAAGTTTCTATCTCAGTTCTCTACTGAAAGGGCTTCCACTAATGATATCCTGGATACGCCATACTCCTCCTCACCAACCCCAAAACAATGCTTATTTCTCCTCTTGGCTATATTCAACTCTACTAGAATCCTTCTTTATTGAAACAGCTTCTCTGACCTTCCTAGAACCACCATTGCCCTCTTCTTTCAATCAATCTTGAAAGTCAATCCCTTTGACTTCCATAGTTAGCTAACCCTATATGCTAATGAATTATAAATCTACATGGCAAGCACAGATCCCTTTCCTGAGTTCCAGGCTTACATATACCCTGCCCACTGACAACCATCTATTCTACTTAATCATATACCACCAATAATAAACCAATCACCAAATTCTGATTTTTATTCCTTGTTTCTGTTTTCTATACCAATCCCCTTTCTCTGTTCATGTAACAAAGACTCCAGTAAGGCTAATGTGGCTGTTCCCAAGAATTTCTGCAATAGTTCCTGAGCACTCTTACTTCCTCTGGTCTTTTCTCTCTATTTTATCCTTCACACTGCCATCACAATGATTCTTCCCAATACAAATATGGTTCTATCACACCAGTGCTTAAAAATGGACTTCCAATTGTTTGTTGTATAAGGTCCAAGGTACACGTGGTAGTTGATAGTATCTTCATTATCTAGTGTTTTCTTACCTGACAAGTTTCACCAGAGTCAGCATTCTCCCCTTCATATCCTGTGCCATCACACTATATGGAACATCTTTCATTGTTATATTATGTGTGGCCATTTCCTTTTGTCTGGAATCAGCCACTCACCCATTTTCCCCATCTTTCATTGATACAATTTAAATGGTGGTTACTTCTATAACCAGCTTTCCTGCCCAAAATAACCATCATCACTACCGCCGCAAGGTGAGACAACTTACTATACACATTTAAAAGCTTACACTTCATCTAGCATAGCATGTAGTACACTTTACTTACTTACTTATTTATGTATTTATTTTATTTTTTCTGCCCTAGAACTGATCTCTATAAATACTAAGGGACGTTTTTATCTTATATATTATATAATCCTCCATACACATCATAGAATCCAGCATTTAGCCATTGCCTAATTATTATTTATAGATAGAGAAATAACATTGATAGGTAAAGCTCAAGTTCTGAAAAAATTAATGTTCTAAAAATTTTAAGATATACTTGGAAAAATCCAGGCTGGTAAAAGAGATTGATTCAGATGATGACAAATGCTAAGCTTGAACTAAAGTGTTTTTTTTTTTTTAATTTTTATATTTTAGTCTGATTTTATTAACAATAAGAAAAGAAAGCAGATCTGTAAGTAAGAAAATGATGTGGACAGACCATGACTTTGGGCAAGGGAAATGATGGCAATATATGGAATAAGTTGGAGAGAAGAGATACCAAGGAGACTTCTATTTTAAAAAGCATGAAAGAATGTAATGTTTGGGGTACCTGGTGGGCTCAGTTGGTGAAGCGGCTGCCTTTGGCTCAGGTCATGATCTCAGGGTCCTGGGATCAAGCACTGCCCCATGTCCTATCAGGCTTCCAGCTCATCCGGGAATCTGTGTTTCCCTTTCCCTCTGTCCCTTCCCTGCTTGTGCTCTCTCACTGTCTTTCTCTCTTTCTCTCTCTCAAATAAATAAATAAATGAATAAAATTTTTAAAAGCTTAAAAGAGAAACTGCGAACCAATGTCACAGCAACAGGAATGAAAAGGAGAAAAAGGGTGTAAGAAGCAATGTGGATGTAAGACAAACAGCACTAGAATATCCCCTAGTTGTGGAGTGTAGGGGCAAAAATGAATGTAAGGCTCTAAAACAGTAGATATGGAAGACACAGGAGAAAATGATCATTGAGAGAAGAACAAGGTGAGACTTAATTAGGTCCTTTTATCCTTTTGTAATCTGAGAGATGCTCAACAAGTAATCAGAAAGACAGATTTGAAATCCAAAAGAAGAAAAATAAGCAGGGTTTAACAAGTACATGTTTGGGGTTCATTTGGAGAAACGTGATGGCTGAAGCTCCAGTGTAAGAAAAGAAGACAAGAAGAAGAAAGAATGCTTACTTAGTGAGATTCCTACGTCTGGTACAAGCAGAAGCTGAACCAGTGAAGGAGGAGGAGAAGGCGGACTGGTAGATACAGGAGGAGAAGTAGGATGATGTGCTATAGTTTTACCATAGTAAAGACAGTATCAGAGAAACGCCTGGGTTAAGCCTCTGCCTTCAGCTCAGGTCGTGGTCTCAGGGTCCTGGGATCAAGCCCCGCATCAGGCTCTCTGCTCCGCAGGGAGCCTGCTTCCCCCTCTCTCTCTCTGCCTGCCTCTCTGCCTACTTCATCTCTCTGTCTCTCTCTTCCTCTCTCTCTCTCTCTGTGTCAAATAAAGAAATAAAATTAAAAAAAAAAAAGAATATCAGAGAAGAGAAGCTTGCATTCATCTCAATTAATTCAGGGGGATTTAATAGGATAAGGACAAAAATTCAATCTCTGAGTTTAAAATCAGTAGATAATTGGGGATGTTGAGAAAGCAGTTTCAACCATGTGTTGCAATTTCAAAAGACATTACAACGGGCAGAGGAGTAAACAGAAGGTAAGAGAATTGAAGCCATACTCTTCTGATATGTGTGATGATAAAAGCAAGAAAAGAAGTGCAGGTAGAATCAAGGACTTTTAAAAACACTGGAAGAGGAAATCACATGTGGAGACTGAAAGGAAATATGCAGCGGAGCTGGAGATCATGTCCCTGAATAAAAGCAAGGGATAATTTCAGAGGCCAGACTGCAGAGGACAGAAGAAGGGGTGGGTCTGCGACACAGGTAGAAGTAATGAGTCATTTATGGGAGAAGCAAGGAAGAGAGCAGAATTATCCAATCTATAGGCAAATACAATAGGATTGGAAGTAAGAATGAGAGGCAGAAGAAAGTTCCTGAGTCTTCAGAGGGAGGTGTTAATGTCAACTAAAGCATGGACACAAAAAGCACCATATTAGGCATGATAATTAAGGGTGGCTTGCTATGGATGCTGATGAAAGGCGAAGTAGATGGTGCAAGAGATGGCATAGGAAAGGAAGATGGGGATAGATTATATTGAGATGTTAAAGAGCACCAACTTCAGTCTTTTGTAGGTAAGAGGGAACTGCTGAGGAAGTGTGGGTAAGGGACAGATGTGGAAGTGATATGCTGAGGGAAGATGTCTCTGGCAGTTCTGGAGAAGAGGGATTGTACATAGCCAGTTGCACGTGTGCCCAGTAGTCTAACAAGAAGTAACACAGGGCAGAGAGGGTACAATAGAGTCATCATAGGTTTGGGGGGAAAATTCTACATGACCTTGTGATTGGTTAGGGATTTAGGAAAAATGAGAAATCAAGGAAAACCTCCGGTTTCTATTTTGAATGATTGGATAGACTTTGATTTCACTTACTAAAGGAGAAGAGGACTAAAGCAGATATTAGAGGAAAGAGAGCTCAGTTTTGAGTGTGTGGGGTGGCAGGTTCTTGTCTGACTTTTGGATGGAGAAGTTTAATGGGCTGTTATAGAAGTGTAAGATTTATGAATGTACATAAGATTGAGGACGTAAGTAAGCAGGTGGGCTAAGAATATAGCCCAAGATGTTAATAATTAAGAGAGTAGACAGAGGAAGGTTAGATCGAGAACTGGTCCGAGGAGGAAGGAAGGAAGGAAGGAAGGAGGAGGAGGAGGAGGGAGGAAGAGAGGAAGGGAGGAAAATGAAGCTAATGTGGGAGTTCCACAGTCTAGCAGTATAGGAAGCACTCCAAAACAAGAACAGAATCCACAGTATCCAACACAGCAGTTGTGCCAAGTAAGCTAAACTGCAGAAAAGATCCACTGGACTTAGCAGATTGAAGGTCATTTTAGGTTTTAGCAAAGCACTTTCAGAGGACTATTGACAGGAAAAGCCAGAATACAGTGGGCTGAGAGTAAGTAAGACATACGAGCATAACCTAGTGGGGCAATAAGATCAGACGGTCTTTTTTTTTTTTTTTTTTAATATTTTATTTATTGATTTGACAGAGAGAGACAGATCACAAGCAGGCAGAGAGGCAGGCGAGGGGGGTGCGTGGGGGGGGCACTCTCTGCTGAGCAGAGAGCCTGATGCGGGGCTCGATCCCAGGACCCTGAGACCAGGACCCTGAGACCAGGACCCTGAGACCAGGACCTGAGCCAAAGGCAGAGGCTTAACCCACTGAGTCACCCTGGTGCCCCAAGATTAGACTGTCTTGAACCGCAGTCTGTGTGTTGGGGAGACCCACAAGAAAGTGAAGCCTAAATAGCCTTTGAAGGAAGACTGAATACCCACCAGCTTGATTGGCAGGAGGCTTTATAAGCACAAAGGTCTGAGACTAGGTAGTTTGCTTAGAAAACACAAGAAGGGGATTTCTGGGTGGGTGCCCTTCAGCTCAGATCATGATTTCAGGGTCCTGGGATCCAGCCCTGAGTCAGGCTCCCTGCTCAGTGGGGAATCTGCTTTTCCTTCCCCCTCCTCTCCCTTAGCTCTTACCCCTACCTCAAATAAATAAATAAAATCTAAAAAAAAAAAAAAGAAGAAGAAGAAAAGAAAACACTAGAAGTTTGTTTAGAAAACAGAAGCATCTATAAGGCATTAAAATGAATGGAACATCTGGGTAGAACAAAAGTTATGAGGTGGGACAAAGACAGGTTCAGATCAAAAGAGCCTTTCAGGCCTTACTAAGGAAAAGGAATTTTATCCTGAGGCAATAGGGAGCCATTGCAAGATTGTAATCATCTTATTTGTGATTTACATTGGCAGAAGGAAGAGTAAGAAAAAGCTGGAGGCTAGGTGAGCATAGCAGGAAGGAAGAGTTTTACAACAGCATAGGAGGGAGATGACAGTGTAAATTAATAGCAGAAAGAGAATAGGGTAAGAATTATCAAGAGCTGGTGATTAAGTGGATGTGGAGAATAGGGCATGGAAGAAATAGGACCCAGGAAAAAGGCCATTGTTTCTGGTTTAGTTAATTAAGGCAGAAGGCAATGTCAGCAATTATGGAAGTGAATACAGAAAGACATATGTTTGGAGGAGTGGGGTAAGGATCATGACTGCAAAATGTTCGAAATGTTTTATATTTAAGATTTCTTTTAATGTCTCTAAGGGATAAAATCTAGACAAGGTCCTGGACCTTGCATGCCCGGTATGTTGGACAAGTCACGGAAATATAGACTCTGAGATCAAGGAGAGCTGGGGATCATTGTGCGTCTGAGCTGAAATTCACTTTCATTGAAGAGATTCCCAGAGAAAAGGGATGATGGTACTTAGTTATTTTCACACACTTCAAGGTGGTTCAGAGGCTGCATCTTTAGGGTACTGGTTCTGGTCATTAAGCCTCCACTGGGGGCGTGCAGGGTAGAAGTGAATGAAATCAAACTCTACGAGTTAGAGTAATTGGAAACTGGAAATTAAATAGGATCTGATGGATCCTCCAAATCACTTTTGCTATGCTCCTTATAGCTGCTCAAATAAGAGTGTGGGAATGGCATTGGTGGACCTAAGCCCAGAGGCTTCAAGAACTCTCTAGAAATAGAGGATGTGGAGGGGCCTTGGGAAGATAGCCTGTAGAAAAGAAGCCTTCTTGCCCCAATATATCAAAGCAGCATAAGATGAAAATCTATCTGCCGTAATGTGACCCAAGGGAGCAGGTCACTCTGTCCCTTGGAATTTCACATGGCTTCCTTATGCTTTTGTGACCCTGATGCTCATATTAACTTGATTGCAACCGCACGCTCATTTTGGAAACAGATGACTAATATAATGAATTGGCTTTTATGCCATATCTCTCTTTCCCCTTGGCCTTGATCCCTGTAGATTGAATTGCTTCCAGGTCAATGTGAACCCTACAGTGAATCTTCAGTCAGAGAGGATGATTTACACGGAACATAGGTATTGTGCAAGAAAGCAATCTCTTCTCCATTTTAAATACAAAGTGTCATCTGCTCCAGAATAATTCAAGGCAATTCCTCGTGTGTGTGTGCGTGTGTGTGTGTGTGTGTTTCTAGGCACTCCCAAGTAGAATTTCCAGTGGGAATTTCAGAGGCTTTAAATTATAGCCAAAGAATAATTTTTCATTTAGAAGAATGGAAATCCATGAAAGGTTTCAGGTTATGAAGTACTAAAGAACAAGAAAAGATCATGTGGCCCAAGTAAAAATTTCCCAGGGAAGTGTTTCAGGTCACTAAACAGAATGGAATTTGTTTCAGGTTTAAGCTATTTACCTCATGCTTTTATGATCTTCATAGTAAAAAAAGACATAGGAAAAGAAATCTCAACAAAGGTAGTCAGATTTTATGAGCAAGCTGATGAAGGCAAGTTTATCTGTGCTTTTACCTGCTTTAATATAAAATTTAACTTATATATCCAAAGAACATCATTATATTTTCCATTAAGCATAGCAATATGAAATTTTACCAACTTAAAGCTCAATAACTGTAATTTTGGCACAGGCTAAAGCTTATCGTTGCCAAATACTTTCCACTCTAACCTCATTTTTTCTTGGTTGAAATTTGTACAAAAGCTATCCCTCTAAGGGGCAGGGGTTTCTCTGCTCAGAGGTGAGGTGACTTTCTAAAAAGAAAATTTGAAGTCTTCTGAGCCACTTAAAGTCATAAGCACAAAAAGCAAATAACCCCTGTTGCACCTTTAAAATGTCAAACTTTTTGAACTTTAAACATAAAGACCCATGGAATGAGAATCAGTTGATTTTTCAGGTAAAATCTTAGAAGTTTTAAGAATGGCTCAAAATTTTATTAAAAGATTAGGTTTAGTTGTGGTAACTGAAACATTTTAAACAGTATATAGAGATTTACATATACTTAGATTTAGAGAAAACACTGTGTTACAGGTATTTTAGTAGATCAGAATTTTGATAAGTGAAGAATAAAAATGCTAAATCAGAGTCACATCTTTTATTAAAATTTGTATGCACATGCAGAGTTTTACAAGTCAAAATGTTTTACAAACCTTGTCCTGAAATCAGAAATCCCTTATTTTACTTCCATTCTTCATCCTACACCCCCCACCCCTTGACCCACACCAAGTGACCATGAAGAGAAAAATTACTCACAGCAGGCTGAGGGCAGCAGGACCCAGTAGATAGAAAGTTACTAGAAAGAGCAAGAGATAACCAGAAGCCTCCCCTGGGAGCAATAGATAACCAGTCGTTTTCTGCTTCTGTAATTAGGGCTTCCCCCCACCAAGCCCCCTCCACTACCCTAACCACCATTCCCACCTAAAGCAAGTCCACTCCCCGAGTTTAAACCCACTTACCAATAGTCAGCATAGCCCTTGGAACCTGGCCCCTTGCACTCCCCTATAAAAACCCTGTAACTCCACTATCTGGGGCCCAGAATTTCAGGTGTGAGCTCCTCTGGTTCCACCAAGGTAAAATAAATGCGAGTTCTCCTGCTTTTCCAAGCGTCCCTCGGTGTATCGCTGGTCTGATTCTTTTCTGCAACACTGACAAGTAACTTTAAGCAGTTTATGTGGATACCCATCTCAACAGTTCTAAATAATAAACTTTTCCTGCTACGTCTCTGATTTGTAATTTGTAGGCATCATCTATTAACTTGCTACTAGAAAACAAGAAGCATCCTTACTCTGCCTCGTGTCCTGCATCGCTTTCTGTACATCCTCCTGTGCAGATGATCATACTTCCATTATGATCTTTTCAAACATGATTTACTTTGTTTTTCTCAGCTAATAAGTGTATGCTTTTAAACTTGCTCTCGTGATTTTCTGTATTAACATTAATGCTTTCCAACTCTCCAAGTGAATTAAAAAGATTCTTGAAGGCTCTTTGTCACATGGTCAAGCCCTTTAGGGAGTAGCAATTCAACTGTTTTTTGTGTGTGTATGTGGGGTTTTTTTTTGTTTTTTTTTTTCCTTGCAACTTCTTCCTTGAGTCCTCTGTCTCTGTCCAATCTGGAAGTTGTATTCTATGCCTGCTACTAAAAAAAAGTCAGCTAGGTTATAGGTATGAATTATGCAAAGAAAAATGTATTAAATTTTAGTTTTTTGCACTAATTCTGCGATAATTTGAAAACTATGAGCAGCTTCTATACATACTGAGTTCACTGGTTTTTCAGGGGAAAAGTTTTGTGTAGATGGTTTTCCTGCAAAAAAAAAAAAGGAAAAAGTATTTGAAGTCCCAAATTCTAAAGATATAAATTAGATAGTCATATGTACTTATTTGTTTGATATCATTGAGTTTTTTAATTACGTTAATATCTCATGTAAAGAAAGAATACAACATACTTTATAATGTCAGATAAGCTTCAAGAATTTTATAAGATTGTTATGACATACTTTGAAATTTAAAATGATCATCAGTGAAGTAGGGAATAATCTTCATACTGCATTTGGGGAAAGTTGTCACTGAATACCTCGTAAGTTTGATAAAACATTTTTATTGTGGTGCCTGGGTGGCTCAGTCGGTTAAGTGGCTGCCTTAGGCTTAGGTCTTGGTCCCGGGGTCCTGTGATGGAGCCCCCGCATCAGGCTCCCTGCTTGGTGGAAAGTCTGCTTCTCCCTCTGCCTGCCGCTCTGCCTACTTGTGCTCTCTCTCTCTCTCTGTCAAATAAATAAATAAAATCTTTTTTAAAAAGTTTTAAAAAATTGTATCTTTATCATGAGTTTCACTCAATAGGATATTTATGGATCTGGAGTACTTTTCTTCCACAGAAAGATAATTTAAACTTAATTAAAATGTTATAGTATAGATTGTTAGAACTTGCTCATTGGTGAAAATTAAAAATAAATGTGGGAAATATATTATCATTTCCTTCATTTTATTTATTTATTTATTTATTTTTAAGATTTTATTTATTTATTTGACAGAGAGAGAGCACAAGTAGGCAGAGAGGCAGGCAGAGAGAGAGAGGAGGAAGCAGGCTCCCCGCTGAGCAGAGAGCCAGATGCGGGACTCGATCCTAGGACCCTGAGATCATGACCTGAGCCAAAGGCAGCGGCTTAACCCACTGAGCCACCCAGGCGCCCCATTTCCTTCATTTTAAATTAAAGATATCACTGAATGTCCTGAGGAGGCTGAAATTACTTTGAAATCCTGTTGTCACGTATTTTGGGAGATCAGTTTTACTCCTGTCAGTGTTATTGAAACAAAAGAAATGTTTTAGATAAACTTTATATCCTGAGGTATTGTTGTGACCAATCTAGCCTAGAATGGATAAATTAACAAGCAAAAAGTAAGCACATTTGTGACATTAAAACCATTACATATGGATAAAAACTTGGTGTATTAAGCTATGTATGTATCTATCTAAAACAGGGAATCACTCTATCACTAAGAGCTCTTAAGTTACATACGTGAACAACTAAAATTTTCAAGTGTAATAAACATTCAATTTAACCATCTATACACTCCCTTTTAATGATAAATGTGTATGGATTATGTAATTCTTTTTTTCTTATATTAGTTTTTTTCACATTGCATTTATTAAAATCTAATTTCATTTCTGTTCAACCTAATAATAACTTGGACCTAGTTTATTTTTTTCTAGTAACTCATTTTTAATTGTATTCTACAAAGGAATGTTTCATGTGAAACACAGCTGCAATAATTATGAAGGGAGGAAGAGTACACATAGCTATATTTGGAGGACAGAGAAATGATAGAAGAAGGGTCACATGGGATTGGGTGAATTTTTTGGAGACCTTCCATGTCTGAAAATATCTCTATTCTGCCCTCATGCCTTCTTAATAGTTTTTTAGGTATAGAACTCAAGGAGAAAGCAATTCTCCTGCAGGATTTTGAAATGATTGTTTTATTTATTTACTTACTTCTGTATTTTTAAATTAAATTAAATTTTTCTTATTTCCAGTGCTGCTGTTAAGAAACCTAAAGGTAGGAGCTCCTAGTTGGTTTGGCCAGTTAAGGTAGCACTCTTGATTTCTGCTCAGGTCAGTATTTCAGGTTCCTGAGATGGAGCCCTCTGTAGGGATCTGTTCTCAGCAGGAAGTCTGCATAGGACTCTCTCTCCCTCTGTTCCTTCACCTTGTACTTTCTGTGTCTAAAACAAATAACTAGATCTTAAAAAAAAAAAAGAAAAGAAAAGAAAAAATATAAAGGTAGTCTAATTCTGAACTTATATATACCTCTGGTTTTTCTTCCTTTCATTTTTATTTCTGTCCCTGTGCTCTCCCTTCCTCATTCCTCCCTCCCTTCCTGCAACAGTAAGGCAGATATTATTATCTGTGTTCTGCAAATGAGGAACTCCATTTTATGGACGTTATTAAACACAGTCACTGAATGAATGAGAAGGGATATCAACCAATCCAAGGCTAATAAGGTTAGAGAAAATGGAAAATCAGCAGGTTCACGTTATTTGTCGAAGTTTAAACCGTGTGCTTCAATTTCCTCTTTTGTAATAGGCTAGCAGGGTTGTCACAAGAAATAAATAGTATGAAGTATGTGAACATGTCTACTATACTGTCTACCATTTAGAATGCACTAAGTAAATATCAGTGTATTATCTTGGCCCATCCTGAAATCTACTAGCCATTCAGGAGTGTAGATAGGACGAGAATAAGTATCTGTGGTAGACTGCAACATTTTCTGTTGCCTCTGATAAATGATACTGATAAGGCTCAAGAAACTATTTTTAGTGGAATTGGCCACTGTGCAATGTGAAATTTGTCACTTATCAAAACAGCAAAAGGGAAAATGGATAGAAGGTGACAGGATATTTCATAAAACCAAATGTTCCAATTTTCAACACATTTCACAAAGTGTTTTATTTGTGTTTTCATTTCCTTTATGCGTGTCTGATTTTTTCTTTTCTTGTTTTCTTTTTTTTTTTTCTGTGTCCTCTGTCAGTCTTGCTCTGGCTTAGACTGTACAGCCTCTCAGCTTCCTCTCCTGACCTTCTAGTGACAACGTCATCATTGTTCCTAAGACT
Organism: Mustela putorius furo; assembly: GCF_011764305.1. Taxonomy (NCBI): domain Eukaryota; kingdom Metazoa; phylum Chordata; class Mammalia; order Carnivora; family Mustelidae; genus Mustela; species Mustela putorius. Next base: position 29,092,625 of record NW_025421341.1, read on the forward strand.
GTGATTAGGACTCGTGATGGTTGCATGACAAACCTTCCCAGGGGAAGGACGGTCACTTGCTACAGAGCATTTGTTTTACTTCAGTGAACACAACCAGGAATGACTTCAGACAAAGCTGACCATTACCTGGAAGTGGTTTTTTTTGTTTGGTTGGTTTGGTTTGGTTTGTGTTTTGTTTGTTTGTTTGTTTGTTTGTTTTATTTTCTTTCGTTTTTATCAGGAAAAGAATAAAGGAAGATTTTGTTCCCCCTTAAATAATCATTAAGTTAATAATTTAAACCCAATATGTGAAAAAAGTTCTGTATACAGATAGATCCAAGGCATTTGCTGGAGATGCATAACTCATAAAATCATAACATTTAGAGACTGGGAATTACTTTATGAAATGTCTAGTTCAGGGGCACTTAGGTGGTTCAGCTACTTAAGTGTCCGACTGTTGATTTCTGCTCAGGTGATCTCAGAGTCCTGGGGTTGAGCCCTGGGTTGGGCTCCATGGTCAGCATGGAGTCTGCTTGAGATTCTCTCTCTCCTACTACTTGTGCCTCTCCCCCTTCACTTGTGCCCTCTCTCCATCTCTCTCAAATAAATAAATAAAATATTTTAAAAAAGAAAAAAAAAGAGAGAGAGAAAAAATGTCTAGTTCAAGGCTGCAAACTCACATGTCTATGGAAGCCAGAAAAGTAACAGAAGTGAACCTGACTACGTGATGATCACAGCCTCCTGGGGCTGGTGGGGATGCATGCTCTTGACACACATAATACCCAACGTAGCCTTAATCTTTTCCTAGTAACAGAAATCTGACTTTGTTCAGAATGGCTGTTTGCCTGGTTCAGAGCCTCATCTCTGTAGAACCCCCTGAAGCTCACAATCATAGCAGACGTCTAGAGGGTGGAACCACTCCGAAAACTGTGATCTTCCAAACAGGAAGGAGAGCACCAGCAGGCACATGAATCTTATCATTGGCCTATTATTCTGTCTAGAACATGGCTGTGATGCCTGAAAATAGAGCAGCCATCATGAGGCCATAAGGACAAAAGCCACACACTAAAGATGGCGACTCAGTCAACACATATATTATGAGTATTTTTTGTGCAGCCAGCAGTGAAGAGAAGCAGGGCTCTCTGCTCTGGCAGAGACCTTAAATTCTCAGGGGAGTGAGAAACACACAAGGAAGGAGAACAAAGTGAAAATAAGGTGAAAGGGTAGAAATTGATATAAATCTGATGTTCATTTAGATGAGGCAGTTGGCAGAAGCCTCTCTGATGGGATGACATTGAAAATACAGAGTGTTATAAGACGTCACAGGAAGAGCCAGAGGGCTGTATTGCTGTCAATCCTAAGGAGGTGGGGAGGGGGGGAGTTCACAGCTCTTTGGGTTTGAGAACAACCCCTGAGCAAAATACCCTCTTCTTGTTGAGTCATATTGTACATTAGTTTATTAAAGGTTCTAAGTAATCCCGAAGTAAATAAATATATGTAACTTTGCTTAATCCATAATTCCCCAGATTCATTTGAGTTGGAACCTTCTGTTGGAACTAGGCCTATCAACCACCTCTGGAAAAGGTCCAAGTCCTAGTCTTGGGAAAGGCTGGTTATTATTGCCTCAGGACGGAAACAATTAACTATTGCTACAGCCTCTGGAGAATTAACTGAAACTGACCATTTGTTTTCTTAAGTTCTCATAAATAAACATTTGTATTCAAATACGGTAAGACTGCCAGATCATCGTGTTCTGTTATTTAGCAAGCAAAAATAAACAAACAAAGAAGACAAAATATGTAAGTAAAAACTAACAAATACTGCAGAAAAACTAAGAATTGTAGGGAGTTAAAAAAAAATTACAGGAATCTAACTTTTCAGGAAGAATAAGGCTCTTCCCTATTTGTTACCCAATACACCATTTCCTTTTCTTACACTGCATTTCTCTATCGTCCCATGTTCAGTTTCAGAGTCTTTACCCTGTGTTTGCCTTGCACTCTGTTACTATGCTGTGTGTTCCTTAAGGCAGACTGAATTGGCTTTAGCTTTCAGTCCTCTAAGTGTAGTGTAGGATGCGGCTCCTGTTAGGTTCTGGGTTAATGAATACATTTATTCGGAATGAATATCATGTTGTGATCTGTAGCTTCACATTGGAGCTCATTGTTCAGAGCTGGTACTGGGAAAACATTCATTGTACACTTTGCATCTATCTCCTTACCTTATTTGTCAATATTGAGTTTCCTTCTCCTGCCATCAAAGCAGCTTCTGAATTTTCACTCATTCAGAGTATACTACATCCATTCAATGAAAGAAAAAAAAAAAAACCCCACACCAGTTGCCGTCTGAACAGTACAACAAGATGGAGAGGAAGAGTCCAATTTTTAGGAACCCTTCACCTCCTGATCCATCCAGTGTTTATCTCTGATTATATTCTAGAACTCAGGGAAGATTTTCAAAGTCACAATAACTGTATTTTTCTCCAAATCAATTAGTTCACCTTTTTAAAAATAAATCGGTCGTAAGTTTTGTTTTTGTTTTTGTTTTCATAACTTCTCAAATAATTCTAATAGGTCACAAGTATTGGGAACCATTTTATGTTGGTCAAAGCGATTGAAACCTTTAGGGACCTTCTGATGCAAGCAATGAAATAAAGAGGGGATACTTGAGTGTAGAGTATTCCAACCGATGTACAACTACATGTATCAGGCTGAAGGATGTATTCACCTGGCCTCAATAGGTTCACATCAGAAGATAGCACCATCTTTATTCAAAAGAGATTGCAGAACCTGTCAGCTGATACAGATCCTGGAAATATCTTAATCTTCTCTGGGAAAAAAAATTGTCCAAAGAGCATCATGAATCTAAAATAGCAATGGTGCTTACTTATTATGTTAAAGACAAGATTTGAAGGAGGTGGGCATGATAGTTTATCACAATGGTGCTCCAAAAATCTAAAACACTTTATAGCCTACAAATAAGAAAAAAATGAAAATCCTTTAGAAGTGTGAAAGTTTTTGTTTCTTTTGTCATGACTTGCATCCACAGACACACATATATACATATTCATTTAAACAGCAATGTAGGGGCGCCTGGGTGGCTCAGTGGGTTAAGCCACTGCCTTCGGCTCAGGTCATGATCTCAGGGTCCTGGGATCGAGTCCCGCATCGGGCTCTCTGCTCAGCAGGGAGCCTGCTTCCTCCTCTCTCTCTCTGCCTGCCTCTCTGCCTACTTGTAACCTCTCTCTGTCAAATAAATAAATAAAAATCTTTAAAAAAAAAAAAAAGAAATAAACAGCAATGTATCTGTGAGTTGAAGACGCCTCAGGGAGCTCTAAGTAGTCATTAAGATTTGGAACAGAGAGCATGGATTAGATGTATCTTCCCTCCATTTGATTTCATTGAGATTAGTCACTTTGTATATTTGTTTTCGTATCCTAAGTCCTTTTTTCTTTTATTCCTTCTGGGAGCTAGGAGATCACTAACAGGTAACTGGTGATGCTCAAAAAGGAAGCCCAAGCAGTGTGAGGTGGTTGAAGCAAAAGATGAAGAAAATAACCTTTCAAACCTTAATATGGTTTGAAAGAATAATAGCGCTTTCCTGAAAGCTTTCAGGAAGCCTGGGAGAAATCAGTCACTCTTACTCTTTATAAAAATAATGTAAATATAAAAAACTTGTTCTAGTTCTCTTATATATTTGTTTATTAAGTTTATATAATTTTTCCTAACATTTTACTTAATTTTTGACATATAAAACCCTCTTTTACAAACAGTCTCTATCTGAGAAAGAATAATGAAGATCTGCCATGTGCCTTATTTCAATTTGGAAGTAGGGTGTTGGATTTTTGTTGACTCTAAATACACAAATTCCTGTCCAGAGCCTAGCTACACAACCAGTAGGTCAGCTGACTGTCCTCTACCAGTCATCATTCTTATCATGACAGCAACATGACTATCATTTTTGCCCCTTGCTTAACCACAATTCACTGACGCAAGCAAGAGAGGTTTCTTCTTATCTCCTAAGGAATGTTTCATGCAAATTATTTGCTAAAGGCATTCTCTTTGATTTCTACATATATCAGTCAACCTCTAAATGCCTATTGAACACAAAAGAACTTCAATAGCCTTAAATAACTACATTTCATATATGATATACTCAAGTAGACTGTAACACTTCAAGGGCAGCGAGCATATCTTAAATAATGACCACCCATCACTAATAGATCATGGCAGAATGCTAGCAACATTGCAGGAAATCAATAGCTACAGGTTAATAGTTTGCCTACTATCAAACTATGCTTAGTAATTTTTTTCTATTTTATTTTGAAACAATTAAAAGAATCTTACACTTACAGAGAAGTTGTGGGTACTGTAGAAGTAACTCTTCTTTCCTTAACTTTTAATTTAATAGTAAGTTGCTACCAAGATATCCAACCCAATCATCCTTACAAATTTACTGTCATATACTACTGTCATATTACCTCCAAAAACCAAGAAATTAGAACAGATATATCGTTACCATTTAATTTTTCAGACTCCTACTCAGGTTTTTCAGTTAAACTAATAAAGACAAACAAAAAATATATAGCGAAACAAACAACAGAAAACCACATCTTGCTCAGAATCACACATTGCAATTAATTGGCATATCTCTCCAATCTTCTTCAGTTTGAAATTATTTCTCGGTCTTCTTTGACTTTCATAACCTTGACATTTTTGATGTCTTTCTCATGATTAGATTCATGATATTCGTTCTGTCAATAATATTACAGAAATGTTGGTGGCCTCTTCACATTAGATCATATCAGTAATTTAAATTTTTCCTGTTACTGTTAATATTGGCTTTGATCACATGAGTAAAGTAGTACCTTCCAGGCTTCTCTTTGGTGTGAGAACCTGTTCAAATAGACATACAATCGTATTGAAAAAATATTGGACAATTATAATTTTTCTAAGCAAATATGTATACGATCATGAAAAGTACTTTAATTTAGGTGGTAGCTTAACTAAAAATAATACCAATGACATTTTGCATATATTAGAATAGCAATGAAGGACACTGTTTTGTGTATACCCATTCATCATTGCTACCTGAGATTTCTGCTTGATATAATAATGGAGAAGCCTTACTGCCAATGATGGTGATGATGATAGAAGTAGGGATAAAGGGGGCAGGAAGATTTGGAGTGTGCATAGAATAAAAGTCCTCTAGGTCCACTCCGATATGCCTTTCAAAATGCTGACTGCTTATGTTTGAAATATAGCAGGTCTATGTGCCCTGAATTGGTCCTCTGGGCCTCCATGCTTTATCTCATCCAATGTCAGCATTACAAATCTCTCTGCTGTAGCAAGAAGAAGGAAGAAAGGAAGATATCTCAGAGTTTAACTCATGTGTATATATGTGTATGTTTAAAATTAATGTTGATTAATCTATCAAATTATAATAAATAATAAATATAGACAATAGAAATCTGTATTAAATATATTTAATATATATTAAATTATATTGATTAATATCAAATAATGATTACATTTAATAATTGGATGGAAACAGACTAATAAAGTTATATTCCTTCCTGTAATTGACACTATGATAAATCTAAATGGATTAAAGATTTACATATGAAAATGAAACCACCAGTTTATAAGAGAAGTATGAATGAATATAAGAATGGGGAAGTTCCCATTAAGTATGACAGATGCAAGTTAAAGATTAACAAATATGGTTACATAAAAATTAAAATATCTCTGTGATAAAATTCATTACAAGTAGTCAAAGGACAATATAGGAAAATGTTTGCCTTGTGTTTGAAAAACAAAGGTCTAGCAACCTTACTATGTAGATTTTTTTTTGTTAACAACAACAACAAAAAACCCTCATATTGGAAGGAAAAAATTATCTAAATACATAGACATATAATCCACACAGGAAAATTCAAGTAGTTCATAAACAGGGCAACATTTCAAACTTGTAATTAAATACAAAATTTAAAGAGTGAAATACCATTCTTAGTCTTCATATTGTCAATTATGAATAAGAAGAATATCCTAGAGTGGGTAAAGTTTTATATTTTCTAATTTGTCACTAAACATGTATTACATATAAATTATTGCTTTAAAATATTTTAAAATTATAAACATATAATTGATTATTAAATGTATTGGTTTTTATAGGAAATAGAAATAAAAAATCAAAACCTTTGACATTAAAAAGTGGTATTGGTTTGCATCTACATAACCTGTCCTTCCAAATCAAGAAGAATAGCTGGTTGAACACAATAGCAAGAACTGTACACTTTTCAGTGAATATCAGCTGTGTACATAGCTATAGGAAAATGGCTAAAAAATGATAAATAATCATGCCTAGGAAATGATGATTCTGCTTAACATGTACTCAGGGAATATCATAGTGGTACAAAATTGAATTAAATTTCCCTATTTTTAAAAAATGTATTTTTTTGAAATACATTTCAAAATGTATGGCTTGATGACCATGGCTTTTCAAAGAATTCTGATGACCATGGCTTTTCAAAGAATTTTAAGATCCCCCTTCAATATTCATCTTTTCCAGAACATCTTTGCCTATAATAAGATAGTTACTTTTCCAGATCAACATTAGCATCATTTGATCATATTCTTGAAAAACATAAGACATTTATCAGAATTGAATTAAATTTATATATAATTCAAAGAAAATTGGCTTCCTTAGAAAGCAACTGTCTCAGTTCTTATTTTTGTGCTTCAAAAAATTATTATGCAATTTTATTCATAAAGATATCACATATTTCTTGCTATTCCTAGATACTTTAGTTTTCTTTCTATTATATTTTAACTGATTATTGTAAAAATGGAATGAAGAATTTTGTAAGTTACTTTTTAAATGGCTCTGAGTTAACACCCTTTCTTCCACCCAACTGGTTATGTTGGAGAACAGATACACAATCAAAAAGTCAAATATTGACAATTTTACCTTCTTTTTCTTATTATTACACCTCTTTTTTTGTTTTTTTTTTCATCTAATGGATAAACATCAAAGGATAATGCTAGATAGTGATGGTAATAGTAGAATTCATGTCTTATTTTTTATTTTAATGAGAATTCACCCACTGTGATGCAAGTCACTTGTCTAGTTTTATTATTCCTATCCTATGAAGAAAATAAACATGACCATTTCAAAACCTTTTTCAACAAGAATACTGTGAAATTTTCTCGGATGCTTTTAATATCTATTGAATGAGTTGATATGATATGATGAGTTATATAAACAGATAAACATATTTCCTAATATTAAAACTCTTTTGCATTCTTGAATGAATTTTATATAATTTTGTTTTCACTTTTTAATGTAATATACTGTATTATAGCTCCTATATATGTTGATGTAGAATTTATGTTCTTTGCATTGTCTTGTTTCAATGTCCAGGATAGTGCACAAAATTCTTACATGAGACACAGAAAATTTACCCTGTTGAGACCCTAAAGTGGCAGTAACATCTTGTTCTATCAGCAAGTTCCTAAAAGTCTTGGTTTGCTCCCTTACTCTTAGTCCATACATTTCAGATGGAGTCTCCATGATGCCAATTAATGACCTATTTAGGAAAATGAGAGAACTTCTGGGTTTAGATGTAGTATTCAGTTTGTACTGATATGTTCCTTCCAAATTATCCTGGTAGCTGCCAACAAAAATTTAAAGGAGAACACATTAGTGCCAGTACTCAGTATTGGCATAGAAAAACATTTTTAAAAACTACTTTGAACGATGAAGAAAAGAAAATTGGCTAACAACCAAGGTATTGTGTTCCAGAGCCAGGAATGCAATTCTGTAATATTTCCATTGTGGTTTTCACTTCTGAGTAATTTGTATAATTTGGAAAGCAGGCCATAAAACCCTGTGTGGGGATAGGTTATCCAAGGTAACTTCTCTGTCAAAGGAGAAACAATATTACTAATCATGACTCATAAGAGACTATGTGTTATCAGTCATTAAGATTCATAAGGAGTGCAGAAGATTGTTTCACATTTATGTATATTGAATTACATACATGGGTAAATGTATATATGTATATTATTTATATGTATAATAATATGATATATTATTCAGTGGGTACAAAGACCTGTTACATATTTATGCTTAAAATACCCAACTATTAATGTAGTATAGGTAAAGAATAAAGAATAACTCAGTGTCATCTAAAAGCTTGTTTTACTAGAAGCATTAACTATATTCTGATACTGCTGTGGAAAAGCCTTACCTGCAAAAGAGAGAAGGAGGAGAGTGTGAATGAAAGATGAGGTTTGAAATAAAGAAATTCACAATTGCATCAATATAGGATTGTCATTTGTCACCCTGGCTTCTCATGACCCAATGGTTTATTATTGGATGATAGGTGTTCTTATTTAAATATAAACATGTGTCTTAGCTGCAATCTGAAGGTTAAGGTGAGGTTAAAATATAGGTTGAAAACTGTTAACAAGTTAGGTGAAAATAAATGAGGGCTTCTGTCATAGCTGTTTTAAGCAAAATTGTAAAGCAGGGCAAGTTTGTGTGTGGTCAGTGCTTCTCTCCTCCTTCTGTGTCCTCTCACCCATTAACTGGCATTACTGCCTGCACTTCAGGTTCTTAAATTCACCCCCAAAGCTCTTATTGCTTTATCAAAACCTTCTTTCAGATTCTTCATTTGGAAGGTGAATGAGGTTCCACATTAATGAAGTTACATCCTACGCAAACAAATCTGAGCCAAGCAACAGTTTAAGGTGGTATTAATCATGTTTATGCTCTGCAGCAACCTTAGTGATACATCTGCAAAGTAAATACATCGTTTTCTGACAAAACAACAACAAAAAAGATGCTTTTGCATTTTAATAGAATTTAAAACTATAAATCAGAAAGTTGTAACTCAAGGGGTTCCTGGGTGGCACAGTAAGTTAAGTGATCAACTCTTGGTTTTGGTCAGGTCGTGATCTCAAGGTCATGAGATGGAGCCTCACATCAAGCTCCATACTGAGCCTGGAAACTGCTTAAGATACTCTCTCTCCTTTTCTCTCTTCACCTCTGCCCACTTTCTCTGTGTCTCTCTGTCTCAAGCTTGCTTTAAAAAAAAAAAAAAAGTAACTGAAGTGGAAGAAATAGAGGGCTAACCCAGCATGAAGATGTGGTTCTCAATAGGGAGGTGTGGAGAGTGTCTGGGGAAAGGAATCACTAATCATATTCTTCCAGGATCCTTCAAATCCTATCATATGTTGATGAATTTGTCAACATTTTCAAAAAGTTGGATCTATAAGTTTATTTTTTTTCATTTTCATGAGTGTGATAAAGATACAGTTGTCTCGAGAATGGAACAACAGCTGTAACTCAAACTACACTTTCAAAATTGATATTAATTTTCTCTATCTTGTGGGTAGTAGCACTGCAGCAAGAGGCTAATGCTCCAACTATCCTGGAAACAAATGACCATTCAGGACTGGAATGCAAAGCCCAATACATTTTTGTTGCTTTATTTCACAGGAAAAGAGAAGCAAATGTTTTATATCAGTTCTTTTTTTGTATTTTCTTGAAGGAATAATTACATTTTTCTATGATCTTGACAATTTTACCACTCTTGGGAAGATTGGAAGACATAACAAAAGGTGAGGCCTTGAAATTATATAATCAAGAGGTTCCAGCTCAAAAAGAAAAAATACTCAACCTTTTCCCCTCCCATACAAATTGGGAGCACATTTTTCTATGACTAGGGAGTATCAGAAACTATTAAATACAAAATGTGGAATGGGGAAGTGAGCTGTGGTAAAGAGATAGTGAACTCAAAGTGGTATGGAAGGGAGGGCATGCTGAGAGGTGTAGGCCACTTAAATTGGGATTGTGAAAATTGTTTTGGAAATGCTCTTTAAAAAGCAACTTCAGAAAAAGTTGGCTATCCATCCAGCTGAATGATTAGAAGAAAGAATCAAGATGATGTTGAGAATGAAAACATTATGAAGTTTAGAAAATCAAATTAAGAATTCCAACTATCTCCAGAGATAATTATTAACAAAATAATACATTATACATACACTGATATTTGGGGTCATACCACAAATAAATTTGATGTTTCAGTTCAAATCACAGCATATCCATCTCCCTTCTCAGTCTATCTTCCAACTCCACTTTCTATTTTCATCTTTCTTCAATCATCCTGATATTTGTCTGCCTTGTCATTCCAAGTGAATGTATGCTGCAATCATCTCTGATTGGCTCAAGGATAATGAGAAGGGAGGAAGTTAATCCATTTTGGGATCTCTGACTAAAATTTCATTTTTATAGCATTCTTCATTCAAGAGATTTTAGGAAGAAGAGCAGTCCTCAGCATAATGCCAAATGGTTGATCTCTGTCTGTGGAATTCTTCAGGAATGAGATTTGGAAATTCAAGAATTCAGCCACACTACTAGTGTTCCCCTGAGAACATAAAGAAAAAGCAATTTCATTTTGAGGTAAGAGAAACCAAAAATAAACTTCCTACATTCCCATTACTAAGTGTTAATTATTACATTTGGGGGGATATGATTGTTATCACAAAGTGAACTTGCAAGAGGAGAGTGTGAGAAGAAAGAGGAGCTATTCTAAATCAGTAGGCAGAGGATGTTTATGTAGGATATTCTTACCAAAGACAAATACAAGTTTCTCAAAATGTTAAATATGTGCTCAAAACCATAAGAAAGCTGAGAAAGTATTTTCAAGTGGAGATTGTAGGGGAGAAGAGTGCTGGACAAAATGGGAGAAAAGAGTTCCTTTTTTTTTTCATTTTTCTTTTATTTATCTTATTTCATTTGGGGTTACATTTCAGATTTTTCCCCTATAATTGGTGCACAAGGGAAATTTTCCTCTAACAATCAGTATGCTTTGGTTATGATATTCTGAGAACTAAGTAGATTCTTAGTGTTGTGTGAAAAGCTGTGCTTCAGAATTCAAGGAGACTGAAAAGTCTCATCCCTTTGAGATAGAATTTATGAATTGTCAAGAGACAGGATTCACTTTCCTATTTTCTCCTCCATGTTCTGAAATCAAACAAGAATTGCAGTAAGATTTTTTTTTTTCTTTCCTTAATACAAATGTCAGCTGATAGAGTCAAAGAAAGTAATCTCTATATTTTGCCATCCAGCATAGTTAATCCAGTGGGTTTAGAAGACATACAGACTTGGAGAATCCAACCTCTATTTATCAGCTCTGTGACTTTGGACAATAAACTCTACATCTCAGTGTCACAGTATCTCATCCATAGAATGAGAAGAGTAAGGATGCTTGTCTTCTGGAGCATTAAGTAAAATGACTTGTAGACAAGAGTTTGACACTGAACTGGTACACTCTAGGCAGTTAATAAATGTGTGATACCATTACTATTGTTATTATGATTATAATTATGGAACTTATGTGTGACTTCGATTATTAGAGTGAGAAATGAACAGAATTTCCCATATCCCAATTCCATATTATATTATAGACTACTTTTTTCCCAAGGAATTCAGAATGTTTCATCAATAGAAACTTCTTAATTCTAAGTAGTTTTTATTTAATTCTGAAATATGAACTTTCTTTGGCAGAAGAATATAATTAAAGCTACTTTATAAGCATATTTTTTGTTCTTGTTAGTGGTTTAATAAAAATCTTCCCAGTGTTATAAATCTCACCTTGGAGTTTCAAGTTCCAATTTTCAAAAACCGATCAAAAAGCAATTATCATAAAAAGCCAATCAACAATATGAACTAACATTAATCATCTTTTATACCATTATAAGTGGGTGATAGATTATTTAATCTAAAATAATCTTATATTTCTTTTTATCATTCTGTTATAAGAGAGAGCACTGACAACCAAACTTAGAATGTCAGCTCTATATAACCATTATCTTTAAAAAATTAATAATTGTTAAAGACTTAAAGCCTGTTCAGGACATCAATAAATGTATGCAGACATTTGTACATAGATATTTTATGTTATATTTAAATATTTTATATATTTTTCTAATATATAAAATAATTTAAAAAGAATGTATTTTTTAATGCTTCCTTTACAGTAACAACTATGTCTTTGTTATTTTTAATATACCATCTCTGGATTGCTATAATCTTTCCAGATTTTCTTATCTCCAGGATTGTCATTAAGAACTTCAAAATATCTGAGATGTGAATCTTAATTTTTTTTTTCTTGTCTAGGACATAGAAGAAGCATACTAAATGTTCATTAAAGGAATAAATAAGTGATAGAATGATGAGCAGCTGAAGGAATGAATACTTTCTTTGAGTGCTCAAAGTCTGTTTAAGTCTTAAAATTGTTGACTTCCAGAGTGCCTGGGTGGCCAGTGGATTAAAGACTCTGCCTTCGGCTCAGGTCATGATCCCAGGGTCCTGGGATCAACCCCTGCATTGGGCTCTCTGCTCAACAGGGAGTCTGCTTCTCCCTCTCTCTCTGCCTGCCTCTTTGCCTACTTGTGATCTCTATCAAATAAATAAATAAAATCTTTAAAAAAAAAATTGTTGACTTCCTGCCTCTTGCCCACAGTGACCCCAGAGACATAAAGAAATTTGCACACTCAAGAAGAAACAAATGAAGTAATTTTTGAAATTTTTACTTAATTTTTATTTTTTACAATCTACTCAGTTTAGCAATGCCAGTGCTCATCAGAAGGTAGCCATTTTCAGAGACCACATTCCATCTGTCATAGCACCCCAACTTCTTGCTTTCCTTAGGTTAACTTGCTTGGCTTCATCTCCCTCAAGGGGGTACTTTCTGGATCAGCCCTCTGATTTACCATTTTGCAATATCAGTGTTCTTATTCACTAATCCATCTTAAATGACTGAAAAAGTCTCTATATGCAAAACCAAAGTCATACATCAGGGAGGGATGTGACTTCATTATTCAGAAATAAGTAGATGTTAATTTAATTTATCATAAAATGATGGCAATATGTATGGAGGTGTGGGATTGATTAAAATAGACTCAACATTTCTCAGTATACTTTTCAGCATTTTTTTAAAGTTGTATTTATTTATTTTAGAAAGAGAGAGAGTGTGGAAAGTGGGGCAGGGGTAGAGGGAGAGAGAGTCTTAAGCAGACTCTGTGTTGACTGTGGAGCCTGGCTTGGGGTTCAATCTCAGTTCAACCTGAGATTATGACCTGAGTAGAAACTAAGAGTTGGACAATAACTGACAGTACCACCCAGGCACTGCTACTTTTCATCATTTATATATCATATGTTCAAATTTTCTCCATGTAAATAAATATTCCATCCCTTAGCTAGTTCTTTTTGTTATCTGCATTTTATTTTCTCATTTAAATAAAGTGTAAGATCCTAAGACTGATATTCCTTTTCATAATAATTGAAAGAGCTAGGTCTTGGTTTTTCATCCTTGGTACCTTCTAGAATTCCCTGACACAAAGAAAAAAATAGCCAAGTGCCATGAAGTCCATTTTATTGATGTTACTGTATACTCAATATGTCTCCTCATGCAGGACTTCTCTGGAAAGGACTCAGGCTGAATTTCAAAGGAGAGTTTCATTCACCTTTTATATGAATCCAGACTAACAGGTCTGTAAGTGAAGTTCTTAATCCATTTACACAGCTAGTCACTGGCCCATGCTGCACCCCTATGGCAGAGAGGAAAGGAGGCAAGGCCACCTCTTCTTGGATGCTGGAAGCAATGAGATACTTGTCTGGCATAACTCTTGATACTTACAGCATGGTAATTCTTCCAAAAACCTGGGGTCAATAAAAGTTTCTCCATGGGCAAAATGGCCATGTGGGATAGAAATACTCTTCCCACCCGGCTCACAGTTATTAAGTGCTTACTAAGTGCCAATGCCAAGCTCCTGCCAATCAATTTACTTGCATTATTTCATTTAATCTTCATAAGAACCATAAGAAGTGAATATTCTATTACGACATTTTAACAAATACAGAAGCTGGGGATCAGGGAGTTAAACAACTTGACTATGGTCACATGGTTCATAATGATCAGAACTAGAATTTTCATCCAAGTCTGACTGACTGCATCTGCTATTTCTAAACATTATGATGCATGCTCTGTTTGGCCAGTTGTCAAGAGACTAGGTTGCATGTAAATTCATTTTGAAAATTTCTACTGTGTCCATACTGGCAAATCTGTTACTTTATTTCATCATTTGACAAATACATTCATTGGGAGATTTTTGAGGACTGCTTCAATTTCCTTGCTGGTCTGTTCAGGTTTTCTATTTCTTCCTAGTTCAGTTTTGGTAGTTTATACATCTCTAGGAATGCATACATTTCTTGCAGATTGTCTAATTTCTTGGCATATAGCTGTTCATAACATGGTCTCATAAGTGCTTGTATTTCTTCAGTGTTGGTTGTGATAGCTCCTCTTTCATTCATTATTTTATTTATATGGGTCTTTTTTTTTCTTTTTGATAAGTCTGGATAGGGGTTTTTCAATCTTATTAATTCTTTCAAAGAACCAGATCCTAATTTCATTGTTCTGTTCTACTGTTCTTTTGGCTTTTATTTCATTGATTTCTATTCTGAACTTTATTATTTCTCCTTTTTCTGCTAGGTTTTGACTTTATTTGCTTTCTTTCTTTCTCCAGATCTTTCTCCTGATCCTTCAGGTGTAAGGTTAGGTTGTGTATTTGAGACATCTCTTGTTTCTTGAGAAAGGCTTGTGTGCTGTATGCTTCCTTCTTAGAATTGCCTTTGCTGCATTCCAAAGATTTTGAAGAGTTTTGTTCTCATTTTCATTTGTTTCCATGAATTTTTTAATTTTTTTCTTTCATTTCCTTTCATTTCATTCATTCTTCAGTAAGATTCTCTTTAGCCTCTATGTATTTGAGTTCTTTCTAATTTTCCTCTTGTGATTGAGTTCCAGTTTCAAAGCACCATGGTCTGAAAATACACAGGGAATGATTCCAAGCTTTTGGTACCATTTGAGGGCTGATTTGTGACCCAAGATCTGATCTATTCCGGAGAATATTCCATGTGACTAGCGAAGAATATGTATTCTGTTGCTGTGGGATGGAATGTTCTGGATATAACTGTGAAGTCCATCTGGTCCAGTATGTCATTTAAAGCCCTTATTTCCTTATTTATCTTTTGCTTGGATGATCTGTCCATGGCAGTGAGGGGGCTATTAAAGTCCCCTACTATTATTATATTATTGTTGATGTGTTTCTTTGATGTTGTTATTAATTGGCTTACATAATTGACTGCTCCCATATTAGGGGCATAAATATTTACAATTGTTAGCTCTTCTCATTGGATAGACCCTGTAAGTATGGTATAGTGTCCTTTCACATCTTTTACTAAAATCTTTGGCTTAAAATCTAATTTGTCTGATATAAAGATTGTCACCCCATTTTTCTTTTGATGCCCCTTAGCGTGATAAATTGTTTTCTACCCCTTCTTCTTGAATCTGAAGGTGTCTTTGGGGCTAAAATGAGTCTCTTGCAGACAGCATATTGATGGGTCTTGCCTTTTTTTTTTTTTTTCCAATCTGATACCCTGTGTCTTTGGGACATTTAGCCCATTAAATATATCTATTAAGGGTTTCTTATTTGCCAATTACCATGTGAGGCCCTGGAGACCAAGACTGAGCAAGGGAGAAAAAAAGTCCTGTTCTCATGAAAACAATCTGAAGAGATGACAGAAAAATCAATAAAATAAAACGATAGCATCCAATAATTGTTTTCACTAAATTGGGAAAACACAGGTACCATCTGGATGCTTAGCAGTAATAGTCTTTCTAATAATCCACCATGCTTGGACAGTAGTAGCATTTGTATCAATCCATGATGCTTGGAGTTCATTATTCTTAAGGTTCTCAGAATACTGTTTCTTTAAACACTTGAATAATGGTGTCAGGTATCAAGATGATATAAAGATAGTCTCTTCTCTATAAAAAACAAAAGTTAGTTGACAAAAGAGAAACACAGGATGCAGCATTCTAGCAGAAATATTATTAAAGAGAAAAAAATAATGAGATATGTGAGCAAATAAAGAGAGGCTTTGTTTTTACAGGTGAAAATGGAAGCCTCTTTCTGACAACTAACGTCTGGATTTCATGCATTCACCAGAGAAATTGTGTTGAACAGACAGGGGAATTGGGAGATCTACCTCCTATTCTATCTTTGCCACCAGCAACTTCGTCAAGTAATTTAACCTACCTAAACCTATTCCTTTATAAAAGGAGAGAATTGAATAAGTGGATCCTAAGTAGATCTTCCGGCTCTGATGTGCCATGATACTAATCTTCCAAGAAAACTAATAAAGTCACCATTGTCACTGTTTCTTCATACAGTGGCTTGAGCTCTAACTACCTTTTTATGTGATAAACTTTCACTCTGCCTGGATTAGAAATATCCCTGTTGAACGGTTTCTGGAATTTCTCAACAAGTCAGTGTCTTAAGATTCCTGGTTGTTTTAGCTTTCATGATTCCATGTCCTGGAAAAAAAAAAATCTACTTTCCCTAGCTGATATGCCACTAATCATTCTAGCAAAAATCTGCTTATCAACTAAAAGATAAGTATAAATTCTAACCAACAAAGAAATAAAAACTCCCATTTCCCCCCAAATACAGAAATTCACAGGAATTCTATTAATTTTAATTAACGTTATAAAAACCTTCACCCAACTTAGATCACAGCTGTAAACACATACAACTCTCTCTCTCTCTCTCTCTCTATATATATATATATATATATATATATCACCCTCAACCAGGAATGATTTTGCCTCCAAAGAATGTTGGTCAATGTCTGGAGGCATTTTTGGGTATCACATCTGCAGTGCTACTGGCATCTCTAGTGAGAAGTCAGGAGTGCTAGTCAGCATTCTACACTGGCACAGGACAACCTCCTCCTGCAACAAAACAGTTATTCATTCAAAAATGTCAATAGTTCTGAGGTTAAGAAACCCTGGTATCCTGGTACCTGAACTTCTAATAGAAAGCCATTATTCTAGACCATGACAAAATGCGTAACAAGTTTCTTCACTTTTTTCCCTCTAAGTTTATTGTTAAGAAAGGTGTGACTCTTTTCTAATGAAGCTCTTCTTCTTCATGCTTAGCTTGAACAAAAGTTGATGTTGACTTCTCTTCCTCTCTCCCATCACAAGATTCATAAAAGTAACGTGATTGCCAGCTCCGTCTACCAATATAGGAAAAAAGGGGTGGAGGATCAGACCCTCATGGAAGATTCTAGCGTACCCAGGGAAACCTTAAGCTAGAAAGAAGTATCTTTCTAGCTTCTCAAACCAAGACAAGTCCCACTAGCATTACAACCCAGCCACAGAAAGTGTCACAGTAATCAACTTCTGTTCCTAGTGCCATAGAGATTATATTCCTTTATAGTTTAGTGGTGAAACTCACAGACTCTAGAGATTATATTCCATTATAGATCAGTGGTGAAATTCAGAGTCTAGTCTCCAGAGATCTTGGGATTATATTATCCCTTTTCTACTCCCTTTCTGTCTAGCCTTGGACACATGATTGCACTTACTCTCTGTACCCGATTTCATCATCTTTAAAAGAGGGATAATAGGTGTGCCTGTCTGGCTCAGTTCATTAAGCATTTACTCTTGATTTTGGTCTCAGGGCTGTGAGATCAAATTCCAAGTCAGGCTCCTTGCTGGATGTGGAGCCTGTCTAAGATTCTTTCTGCCCCTCCACCCCTCTCTAAAAAATAGAATAATAATAATAATAATAATAAAAGAGGTATTGCAATAGTAAACCTCCTCCCCAGAGAATTATTGTGACAATTGAATGAGCTAATATACATGAAGTGTAAACCCTAGGTATAAGTTAACAAACCCTTCCCTGTGGAAGCAGTTCTGTCCATGTTATGATGTCATTGGTCCTCAGCCATTCATGCAAACTTTCCAAGAGTCAATAGCATCAAAGATTGTGGTTTTTTTCCTTTGAATTTTGGGTATTTGTTTATTTGACAGAGAGAGATCACCAGTAGACAGCGAGGCAGGCAGAGGAAGAGGGGGAAGCAGGTTCCCTGCTAAGCAGAGATCCTGATATGGGGCTCGATCCCAGGACACTAAGACCATGACCCGAGCCGAAGGCAGAGGCTTAACCCACTAAGCCACGGGTGCCCGTAGGTTGCTTTTTTTTTTGTTTTTTTTTTTAAATTTTGTTTGTTTTGTTTTGTTTTTATTGTAAGTTTTATTATTTTTTTAAGATTTTATTTATTTATTTGACAGAGAGAAATCACAAGTAGATGGAGAGGCAGGCAGAGAGAGAGAGAGGGAAGCAAGCTCCCTGCTGAGCAGAGAGCCCGATGCGGGACTCGATCCCAGGACCCTGAGATCATGACCTGAGCCGAAGGCAGCGGCTTAACCCACTGAGCCACCCAGGCGCCCTATTGTAAGTTTTAAATTATATCTCTAACTCTAAGAAAATTATATTTTAATAGAATCTTATTAGCCTTACATAACTTAATATATACTCTTCTACTCTGGCAAATGAAATCAATACAATTAGCTAATAAAAGCTATTTTTTAAAATATTTCTTCCATAGATTCACAGAAGTTTGCCAGGCATTTTGACACTTGTCCCGCAGTATGTAATTCTTCACGCTGTTATCCAGTGCTAGGAGGGTATCCTGCATTAAATCTTTTTTTTTTTTTAAGATTTTATTTATTTATTTGACAGACAGAGATCACAAGTAAGCAGAGAGGCAGACAGAGAAAGAGGGGAAACAGGCTCCCTGCTGAACAGAGAGTCCAATGTGGGGCTCGATTCCAGGACCCTGGGATCATGAACTGAGCCGAAGGCAGAGGCTTTAACCCACTGAGCCACCCAGGTGCTCCCTGCATTGAATCCTTATCTGCACTCAGAGGTCCAATATAATAACATACATCTCTTAGTTAATAACTCTGTTAAGTGGTATGTAGCAAAAGTCAAGGGGTCCTTACTGGGACCTTACTGGGTTTCTTTGCAAATAATGGGGTTTGGGTAACAGATATTACCACTGCCCAGTTCTCACTCCCAACTTTGTGATGAAAAAGCTTTCTGTTTTCAGAAAGAATCTAGATGTTAATGAGTTCATCACAAACATCCACAGAATCAAATCTCAGAAACAAATAAAGACAATGTTAAACCAATAGGAGTTAATCAACAAAGGGCCTGAAATAATGTGCCTGAAATCATTTGATGAGCCCAATAAGGAGGGAAAAAAATCAGCTAATGAATTCTTTCCCTCTAAAAACAGAAACAAAAAACACTTAAGTCAAGAATCCTTGCTTAAACAGAGTGAAATTTTGTCCTAGAAAAGCAGAAACTAATTGTAACTAGAACATCACAACTGTGAAAGGTT
Source organism: Mustela putorius furo (assembly GCF_011764305.1). Lineage (NCBI taxonomy): Eukaryota > Metazoa > Chordata > Mammalia > Carnivora > Mustelidae > Mustela > Mustela putorius. The sequence goes on from NW_025421341.1 coordinate 29,111,924, forward strand.
ATAAATATGTATTTTGATAATAAGGGGGTGAACCTGAATCTGCAAGTTAATGGATAATTCAGAGCAGAGGACTGGTTTTGAAAGATAGCCTAAAAATGCAGAAGCCCTATTCTTTAGTAAATTTTAATCAACTGTGCATATCTTTTTACTTAAAAGTACTTTTCTCTCAGCTCATTGCTCACAAAAACCAAACCAACCAAGAGCACAATCACATACACACCAAAGAGCCCAGACTTCCAACTGCTATTCAAGTGAGCCCTGCTCTCCACCCCTCAGAAACCAGTTTTATTGTGGGAGTATTGTGATCTTCTCTACAGACATGTAATTTCAAGAGTGCTGTTATTAAATAATTTTTCATAAACAAAAAACACATAAGCCAACCCACAAATAGCTCAGTCACATAAAATATTTTACAAAGAAATTCATACTACACTTCAGTTTGCTGATCCTTTTACTTCCTCATCGAGCTTGAGAAAATTGCTAAATAAAGTATTGTTTCCACAAATGAACGTTTTATGTTGGGACACAACTTCAGCAGCATAGATCCTTTCATTGAAATGATAGTTTTCAGTACTGGACCTTTCCCAAATGCAAGCATTTGTTTTCATCATTGTGGCTGAAACAAGCATTTTGTTAGTCATTACCAACTAGCCTTGCCATATATATATAGCACGAGAATATATTTTATCATCTTCTCTAATGGGAAAGCAGGGCACCCTCGGCATGTTTGCATAAAGTCAGTGAACCTTTAAGGTGATACAGAAGATTCTATATCATTGTTTTAAGTATCAGCTTCCAATTAGGCCAGCTACTTCTCTGTCAGCCCTTCTGCAAGGGTTTGCCTATATTTCGTCAGAGAGTTTGAAAATCATCCCACTGGTACTAGCTTGTTCTACTAGCAAGGAGACCTAGCTCAAGAGGAGGAATAACTTCATCTGTGTGTTAGATATGTGGGCTGGGCTAGAATCAGTAACTCAGAAGGCAGATAGCAAAGGAACTAATGAAAAATCCATTTTTGATGAGAGACACAAGCAGTAATCTTATCTAGATTATCCAATTAGAACTTAATGCACTTAGCATTTAAGTTTCTAAATTCCTGAAGGCATCACAAATTTTGATTATGATATTATATAATGATATAGTCTGACTAGAGGTATTTCTGCCTTGTACCTAAAATGTGCTTCTGACATGACTGGGCATACGTGATGAGTTAGCAGGGCCAATCTCCAAGAAATCTGTGAAAGATCTAAGACTTGCTGGGAGGCCTCTTACACTTATGTAAGAAGGAACCACCCAGGATGAACTTGAACAAGTGAGGAGATCCTTGGCAGTGAGAGAAGGCTCTATCTCAATATATCATGGTGTCTGGCACTCAAATTTTCCTTCTCCCTCAGCTCTACCTAGACATATGGTAGGCAGAAATATCACATATGAAAGCTAAAGTAGCTGTCCTACAGACCCATACATGCTCTAGCCCCACCTTACTTTCTAATCTTATGATGCTTCCCCCACCCCCAAACCCCACTCCCATTCTTTCAGATCTAACCACATCATATCATAAAAGCACCAAACTCCTTCAGGTCATGGCAACTTTATTCTTAGTGTTGACATCATTGAAACATTTTCCCTCAGGCTTTCCCCAACTCCCTTCCTCATAGCTAAGCCCAAACCCTAGGGATTCTAAGAAACATCTTAATGCTGAGGAAGAATGATTTTCAAGAAGATAGTGAGATCTTGGAGTCAAAGGAAAGCTCCAATAAAACTTGAGTACTTTGTGACTCTGACCTCTTTTGTTCTCCAAAATAGGCAAGGTCTGGCAAACTGGAGTTGTGTTTTTAAAACTGGGTTTTTTTTTTTTTTTTTTTTTTTTTTTTTAAGATTTCTGATGGGAATGCCTGGGTGGCTCAGTCAGTTGAGTGTCAGACTCTTGGTTTCAGCTCAGGTCCTGATCTCATAATTGTGGGATCAAGCCTCATATCCAGCTCAGTGTGGAGTCTGCTTGTATACACTCTCTCTCTCTCTCTCAAATATAAAATAAATAAATAAAATCTTTTTTAAAAATTTAAAGTAAAAAGGTTTCTGATGTAGGGGACACACACTCTCTCTTTCTCATTTTTCCCTTTCTTTCTCCCTCTCTTGTCATCAGAAAGCTGTGTATTAGACTTAGGACTAAAACACTTCTCACCTAAGTTCTAATTCCCAAGATGGTTCCCTTAATAGATGATGATATAGAACCATTGTCTTATTTGCAGATTTAAAGATGGACATTAGAAATTATGTGGGCCACGCCAGGAAAACTGATGGCCCAGGAGGTCAAGTTACTTGCTCAGAGCTCCATATTTAGCTGCTGGAACTCAGTTTGACATTCAAAGGTTAGTTCATTTGCACTTTTAGCTTTCAGTTTAAAGAAAGAAGAGTGAAGTGTCACACTATGGAATTAAGCTGAGTTGACCTATAATTAAAAATCAAAGTCATGTCACCCAGACCTATCTACTCTGCTTAACATTCATGACTATCACAAGCGTATCTCATAAATTACAATTATTTCTTTGGCCCCAGAAATCAATTTGGTAGATAGATGCACCATTTATATACAGAACCCCATTTTTACATTTATCTTAGGACTAGGTGTGAAGGACAGGGTTGAATATAGCTAAAGGGCATACATCGAGGAAAATAAATTATATATGATATTGCATATCTTAGTTTAATATCAACAATAATCTTTCATTTTTCAAGTATATTGCATATAAAGTGGGCATTATGAACTCCTTGCACTACAAGCAAACAACAGAAGTTTATCATATGGCAAATGATGAATGCTCCCACCTCCAAGTTACCTTGGACCTAGTCAGGATGCATCTGAAAAAAGTATTAAATACCTATCAACACCTTCTGAATCATTGCTATAAAAAGAAGATAATAATGAAGGCCTCAAGTTTGTCTTTCTTCAGGGTTTGATTTACAGGAAAAAAAATTGGTGAATTTCTGAGAAATTAGGTAACTTTAACAATTTGAAACTCATGCATTCATTTATTTATTTGTTCATACAATAAATATCTGTTTAAAAACGTCTATAATATATCAGATACACATCTGGGACCTGGAAATAAATCCAGAATAAAGCCCTGTCTTTTTAAGGAGTTCAGATTATTTTGGAGATCTTAGATGAATAAATTTAAAATATTGAGTGTCAATACGGGCTGCGGAGGCTGGAAACAAGTAAAGGGAACTAGTAAAAAGGCGAGTGAGGAGGGAAGAAGCAGGCAAACAAGGAAGGAAAGAGCATGGCTCTGAGTATTCATGCTAATAATCTACATAAGAAGGTGACAAAAGTCAGGGAAGTCCTTTTTCATGAGATATCATTTCTGCAGAGAAGTGAAGGAAATGCACATGAGCCTTGCAGATGTTTACAAGGAGAAAGTTTTAGGCAAAGGGAAGAGCATGAGCAATGACACGAACATAGGAGCACACTTGGCTTTGGCTTGTCCAAAAAATGGCAAGTGATCATTGTGGCTGAAGATTCATAATGAATGTATGTGCATGTGAATAAAAAGAAATTTTTAAAGAACAAGAAGGAAGATAGATTATTTAAGGCTTTATAAGCCATGGTAAAAATGCATAATTATATATATATAAAATTATGCATTATATATATCTATTATATAATATATAACACATATATATATATATATATATATGGTGTATGAAGGAATTTATTATAGAATTAGACTCATGTGATCATGGAGAACAAGAAGTCCCATCATCTGTCATCTCTGAGTTGGAGAACCTGGAGAGTCTGAGGGTCCAAGCCAGGAGCACACATGTCTGAGGACAGAAGAGGGATGTCCCAGCTCAAACAAAGGCAGCAAATTCACCCTTTCTCTATCCTTTTACTCTGCTCAGGCCCATCACCATCAGATGACACCCGTATACCTTAGGAAGGATGATTTTTTTACTGTTCAAGTCAAACGCTAATCTCTTTCAGAAACACCCTCACAGACATACTCAGAAATAATTTCCCAGTTCTCTGGACATCCTTTAGCCCAGCCATGTTACACATAGAATTAATTGTCACACTTGCCAGAGTGGTATAATTTCTCAAAAAATACAAATTTAATATATGAGACTTCACAGAACAACAGCATCATTACATATCATTTTCCAAAAACACTATAATTTATAACACTATAAAAAACTGGTATTTAATAATTTAATGTTATGGAAATATATTCTTGAATCAAATTCCCTCACTCTAAATCACTGTCTGTTTGACTTTAATCATTTATTTAAAATCTCTGTACCTCAGTTTCCAAATCTATAGTGTAGGGATTATAACAGAATTTAAGAGCAATCTCATGAGCATAAATGTAAATGTATGCATATGCATACCAAACTAAAAGATAGCAGTCACATTCAAAATAATGTGTTAGAAAAGATAGGCATATTCAGGAAATGCATGATTAGTTAACATTCTAAAATTGATCCACGTGATTTATTATATCATCAGAAAAATGAAGAAAAATCATATGGTCATCTCTATATTTGCAAGAAAAGCAATTAATACCTATTAATTAAAAAAATACTTATAAAACCAGGAATAGAAGGACAGAAAAAATAGTTTCTCAATCTGATAAAATACAAAACACAGCAACAATGTACAGCTAACACTATGGATGAGACAATATAGTCCATTACCTTTACTTTTACTCAAAAGAGTACTGGGGTCCTACACAGTTAAAAAGGAAATTAAAAAAAATAGAAGTTATCATAATCAGAAAGACATTTAAGGGTCATTATTTTCATTTGGCATGATTGAGAAAAAGAAAATTCAGTAAATGTAATTAATAATAAAATGGAGAAAATTACAAGGTGAAAGATCTATACAATGCCTTCAGAGTAACAAAATTATTAAAAATTCTTAAAAAGTTACTATTTTCTATAATGTCAAAACCATGAAATTAGAATAAATCCAACTAGAAACATGCATATGACTTCTGGACAAAAAATGAAAAAAGAAAAGCTGTATTAAGTGTTAAAGGAGACTTAAAAAAAATAGAGGAATACACCATTTTCATAGATTGGAAGTTTCAGTACTGTCAAAATATAGATTCTCAACAGATTGTTTTCTACATTCAATGCACCCCAACCAAAGCCATAAAAATTTTTGTGGCAATTGGCAAACGAATTGTGAAACATATATATATGGAAAGGCAAAAAAGCAAAATAATGAAGAGAAAAATTTTAGAGGACTTGAACTCCCAGATATCATGACTTCCTATTAAAGCAAAAAAAAATTCTATTCTATTCCATTCTGTGTGCAGTTTCTGTTTTATCACCAACATGACACAGCAATGCAATGGTGGAAAGGATGATCTTTCTAATATATGATGCTGAATCAAATGGGAATCAACATGGGAAAAGTATACATTTCAGTGTTTATCTGAAACCACATGTAAAAATCCATTCTGGATTGATTATAGATTTAATTTGAATAATGAATAATTAATCTTCTGTAAAATAAAATAGAAAAATATCTTCATGATTTTGAGATGATATTTAGAAGGCAAAGAAAAGTGATGGTCATATTTCTCACACTCTTAAGCAAGCACAGGACACAGGTACCAGGACAGTTTATAGATCTTGTCACTTATCTGCCAGCTCACCTAGTTAGCGTGGGCAGCAGTTGATATTCAGTTGCCTCTGTTCCCACCAGACTTCCTCCACTGGCTTCTTACAGGCTTGAGCCAAGTACATGAGTAGCTCCATAGTAAGTACAGTAGAAACATTCAGATGAAAACTTGTAGAACTGCCTCTACTTACCAAAATGATAAACCAAAACAGATAACATATTCCTGGAGGAATTTCAGAAATAGTTTCTATTAACAAGGTTTTGAAATATATATATATATATATATATATATATAGTGATGATCCTACCACATTTTCCTTCAACTTCCCTACTTGGCCTGAGCAGAAGACAGATGGGACTTAGAAGTTGATAATGTGTTCTTGTAAACTTAATCAGGTGGGGAAATCTAATTGCAGCTGCTGGTCCAGAGGTAGCATCATTACTGGAATAAATCAACACAGTCCTGGCATCTGACAAATGTCTCTCCCTTCCTCTCTCTCATCTCTCTCTCTCTCAGCCGTCCTACCCCCTATCTATTAGTAAAGATTATCAGAAATAATTTGTTTCTTCTGGGAGCATCAGTAATACAAAACCTTATTAAATGTCCAGTCCTATGCCATAATATTGTCCATAGGGACTTATACAGCCTCTTCATTCCATAAGGCCTCATTACATTTTTTTCTTTTTTTGCCACAAGGCATCATTACATTGATAAGCTATTACATTTATAAGATCATGCTGAATGGGCCAGATGAGCAGGAAGCAGAAGCTACTCTAGACATTTTGGTAGAATACATGCATGAGAGAGTCAAGGGAAAGAAATCCCACAAAAATTTAGATACCTGTTACCTCACTGGAATTTTTAGGGACAGAGTGGTCTGAAGAATATTGAGATACTCTTTTTAAAATAAAAGACTAGGGGGCGTCTGTGGAGCTCAGTGGGTTAAAGCCTCTGCCTTCAGCTCAGGGCATGGTCCCAGGGTCCTAGGATCGTGCCCCACATTGGACTCTCTGCTCAGCAGGGAACCTGCTTCCTCCTCTCTCTCTCTACCTGCCTCTCTGCCTACTTGTGATCTCTGTCAAATAAATAAATAAAATCTTTTAAAATAAAATAAAATAAAAGACTGTCACATCTGCTTCTTTCTATTATTAAAACAAAAAGAACCAAAAATGCTTAGTGTGCCACTTTAGAATTTGCAGAACTATAAACCTAATTTGGGCATGCTACTCTGACCAATTTATTGAGTAGCTTCATAATCCACTAGATCTGAGTAAGGCCTAGGGAAAAAAAAAAGTCTTCAGTTTCCCTGCCACTTGAATATGACCTTGCCTGGTCTGATGATGCTTGACACATCTATAACAGATTGGGATACTTTACAGAGACTTTGGCAAGACCCTATAATTAGATCACATAGTAAACATTTAAAATTTTGGGTCAAAACCATGTCATCCTCTGTACACTACTATTATCATTTTGAGAAACAGCTTCAGGCTTACTGCTGGGGTCAAACAACAAATGAATGCTTGATCATAGACCACCAGATTATCATAAGACCTAAGCAGCTCATTATGAAGTAGGTGTCATCTGACCCTCAAACCATAAAGTTGGGCAGCACAACAATACTTCATTGTCACATGGTAGTGGTATGTACAAGATTGAGCTCAACCGAGCAATTTGTCCATATGCCCACAGGCCATATTCACACTGCATCCACTCCCGCCTCTCAACCTTCCCTCATAGCAATATGGAGATTTCCCTATAACCAGCAGGCTAAGAAAACAATGGCCTCTTTTAGAGATGGGGACCTTTATACAGATCTACTTTGGAGTGGCCCTGGAGAATAGTGATAAAGGAAAATCTTCCAGTAGACAAAGCTTTGAGCTATGTACCTGGTTGTTTGCTTTGCCTGGAAGGAGAAAGAAATGACCAGTGGTATGAATCTATACTACTTAATGGACAGTGAATAATGATTAGATGAATGAGGGAGAACTTGAAAGGGATATAATTGTAATACTGGTTCTGTTAAGGGACATGTGTGGATTGTGAAGATAATTGTTCTTCATGTGAGCACTTCAAAGAGTAACCTCTAGCAAGAGGATTTTTTAAAAAATTATTTTTCTTCTTTTTATTTTCTCTTTTTTACATTTAAATTCAATTAGCCAAGGTTTAGGACATCATTCGTTTTTGATATAATGTTCAAATATTCATTAAATATAATACCCAGTGCTCATCATATCACATACCCTCTTTAATTCCCATTACCCAGTTACCGCATCACCCCCCGCACATCCCTTTCTGCAGCCCTCACTTTATTTCCTGGAGTCAAGTCTCATACGGTTTGTCTCACTCTGATTTCTTCCCTTTCAGTTTTCCCTCCCTTCCCCTGTTGTCCTCTGCTCTATTCTTATGTTCCAAATAGGAGTGAAACCATATGATAATTTTGTTTCTCTGATTGACTCATTTCACTTAGCATAATACCTCCCAGTTCCATCCATGTCAATATAAATGGTAGATATTAAAAATATGATATTAAAATATATATAGATATTAAATACCTTATTCAGCATCATGAACTCCTGTGTCATCCTTGCACAGTGGTCATGGTAATCTTTTCTGTATCTTTCCAATGTTAGTATTTGTGCTGCTGAAGGGAGCACAAATAGGAGGATTTTAATGATCATTTGGAAAATATGACCCATTCTATGGAGATAAGTCAGTCAGATCGTCCACAGACACTGCTGTCCTTGTCCAATAAATCCACCAAAAAATGGCTACGATTTTAGGGATAAACTTTACACATGGGCTCAAATACATAAAGTACTACCACCAGTGCAGTTTTGGGTAAAACAGTGCTGAATGCCCAAACTCTCAGTAGTAGAACCAATGCTGAATCCTGTATTGTACCATTTCCCCCAATTCCCTGGGGGATATCACTCAGCAAACTGGTACAAGTTGATTGCATTGGACCATTTTCCATTGGAAGGAGCAGTACTATTCTCACTAGAATAGACACTTACTCTGATAATGAATTGTCCTTTGCTCTTAAGACTTTTGCCAAAAACCTTTATTCAAAGATTTATAGAAAACCTTACTCAGCATCATGATATTCCACACAGCTTTGTTCTGATCAGGGACATAGTCTCTTACCATCTCTCTCATCATCCTGGAGCAGTTTTACTAATAGCATGGTGGAGTGGTTTTTTAAAGACTCAATTAGGGCTTCAACTGGTGAGAACATCTGAAATAGGGTCCTCCAGGATGTAGTGTATATTGTAGATCAGCAACCTCTATGTAGCACTGCTTTTTCTAGTGAAAATTCTTTGGTCCAAGAATCAATGCATGGAAAGGAAGACTCTTCTCACCATTAGCTTTTGCATTCCTTTAGCAATTTTTTTTTTCTTTTTGCTTCTGTAAATACAATCTTGGATTCTGCTGCTCTCTAGACTATATAGTGCAGTTCCCTATCTGTGTAGTCCAATATGTAAACACGAGCCACATTGAAATCTTGAAATACGGCTATTGTCCCTCCAGTGATAAATTTGAAAATGTACTTAATATAATTTGTTTTTTAAATTTTAAGGTAATTTAAATTTAATATAAACATTCTCATATGACTAGTAACTATAGTGTAGGGCTAAAGTATATCACAAGGTCCGGAGCTCCCAAAAGATGTATACTTACACCAGGGGGAATAGTGTTGGTTCCATTGAACTGAAAGTTAAGATTGATGGCTGGGCATTTTAAGCTTCCATGACAGTGATTCAGTAGTTGCTCTACTATCTGGCGTGTTGATACTGATTATCAGCAGGAAATTGTATTATTGCTAAAACGATGTGGGTCTGGAATGCAGAATATCCTCTGAGTGCCTCGTAACACACGTATGTCCTGCCATTAAAATCCGTGGATAATATAGATTTTTAAGAATAGTCGTTGTTCCAATCAATGAACAAAGAATGTTTTTACATTTCTTTGCATTATCTTCAATTTCTTTCATAGTTTTCAGAGTATAGATTTTGATCTCTTTGGTTAGGTTTATTCTTTGGTATCTTATGGGTTTTGCTGCAGTTGTAAATGGGATTGATTCTTTGATTTCTCTCTCTCTGCTGCTTCAACATTGCTGTATAGAAATACAACAGATTTCTGTATGTTGATTTTGTATCCTGTGATTTGACTGAATTGTATATCAGTTCTAGCAAATTTTTATAGTCTTTTTTTTTCTTTTTTTTTTTTGAGAGAGAGAGCATGAGTGGGATGGGGGTAAGTACAGAGGGAGAGGGAGAGAGACAATGTCAAGCAAGCTCTGCACTCAGTGTGGAGCCTGGTGCAGGGATTCATCTCATAACCCTGAGGTCATAACCTGAACTGAAATCAAAAGTCAGATGCTTAACCCACTGAGCCACTGAGGCACTCCATTTTGGGTTTTCTGCATAGAGTATCATGTCATCTGTAAATAGTGGAAGTTTAACTTCTTCCTTGCCAATTTGGATGCCTTTTATTTCTTTGTATTATCTGATTGCTGTGGCTAGGATTCTGGTACTATGTTAAGTAACAGTGTTGAGTGTGGACATCTTTGTCTTATTCCTGATCACAGATGAAAAACTCTTTTTCCCCATTGAGGATGGCATTAGCTTCTGCACTTCACATCAAAGAAAACAATCAACAAAACTAAAAGACAACCTATGGAATGGGAGAAGGTATTTGTAAGTAACATACGTGATAGGAGTTAGTTTCCAAAATTTATAAAGAACTTATCAAATTCAATACCCCAAAAACAAATAATCCAGTTAAGAAATGGACAGAAGACATGAATAGACATTTTTCCAAAGAGGACACACGGCCAACAGACACATGAAAATATATTCAACATCATTCATCATCAGGGAAATACAAATCAAAACTACAATGAGAAAATTAACTACACAGGAAACAACAGATATTGGCAAGGATGCGGAAGAAGGGGAATCCTTTCAAATTCTTGGTGGGAGTGTAAACTGGTGCAGGTCGCTCCTGGAGAAGAGTATAAAGGTTATTCAAAACGTTAAAAATAGAACTACCCTATAATCCAGCAATTGGGCTACTAGATATTTACCCAAAGGTTAAAGAAATACTAATTTGAAGGGATATATCCACCCTGATGTTTACAGCAGCATTATCAACAATAGCCAAATTATGGAAGCAGCCCAAATATACAGTGACTGAAGAACAGATAAGATGAAGTACACATGCACACACACACACACACACACACACACACACACAGGAATATTACTCAGACATAAAATAAGAATGAAATCTTGCCAGTTGCAATAACATGGATAAAGCTAGTAATTATTATGCTGAATCAGTCAGAGAAAGACAAATACCGTATGATTTCACTCATATGCGGACACTAAGATACAAAATAAACGAACATAGAGGGGTGAAAAAGAGAGAGAAAAGCTAAGAAAGAGACTCCTAACTACAAAGAACAAACTGATAATTATCAGAGAGGAGCAAGCCGGGGGAGGGGTGAAATAGGTGATGAGCACCGGGTGATGTATGGAAGTAATGAATCACTAAATTGTACACCTGAAAATAAATTTATATTGTATATTACTAATTGAAATTTAAATAAATGACCTGGAAAAGAAACAAAAATCAGTGGAAAATTATAACCCAATATAGGCAAGACTATAAATAGCCCAGATCCTTTAGGAGTAAAAGTTTAAGTCACCACACCAAGTAGGGAACTGTAACCAGCTGAGTACTTGCTAAGGGTAAAAATAAGTATGAAGCTGAAAGATATGAGCTGCAACGATGTGGCTACTTGTGAAAATGAAGTCTATGCAAGTTATGAATATCCCTTCTTTATTTTGATATGACTCTATTTGTATAAATATTAATCAAGTTTTTTTTTTTTCTCTACCACTTCTCAACCACCCCCCATAAGATATATCCTTGGACTTTGAACTTATAGCTCACGATTTAAACTCAGAATTTCAAAATAAACATGTAATTCAACTAGGAGAGTAAATAACACAACCTAAAAAATAAAGGATTTGATGTTATGGTATGAAGAGATGGATAGCACATTTTGAGTTGCATAAAGATAGTTGAATTATGTTAGATAGAAAGATTATTTTTCTTTCTTTTTTTAAAAACAAGTTAATGATAGTTAAATAAAGAAGTTAAGTATAGTTAGAAAAGATATTTATGCATATCAAGATGACAAGGGTGGCTTTGTCCTTTATTGACTCTACTAAGCTGAAACTAGGTTTTATAGAAGTTCTTTGCTCATAGGATTCTTTGTTAACATTACAAGTGATATTCAAAAGGCAAGAGTAAATCAGGAGCCATTTTCCTTTTGCTCTGAGGGTCACTGCAGGAAGTCAGGCATGGTGGTAATTGTTACATGTTGTCACTGATCTCCAGCTCACTCACAACTTATCAGCTCTGGGTGATCTCTTCCTTCAACCTCTCCACGACCTGGGCCAAATATGTGTACACTTCCATGGCAAACAATGCCAGCTATTCCTGTAGATGATCCCCATTTTCAATATTGGAGATGATAAGTGACAAAAGCATTTTGTCTTTTCCTAACAAGTCAGAGGTTTTCTCAAGCGTTTTAACCTTTCCTCAAGGGTTCTGGTTCTTCCTTGAGTTCCAGGTTGTCATTGTTCTCTTTTGAATTCAACTCTCCACCCCCCCCCACCGCCAGCTGCTAATCTGGCTGACTTTGAGTGATTTGGAGCTCAACACTAGACATAATGACAGCATCCTCGATAGACTGCTTCTCCAGCTTCAACTAATGAGTAAATCAAACTACCATAATAAATTTCTTACTCTGTATCACTCATAATGATTTGGGTTTTTTGACAAAGTATCAAGTAATAGAAAATTATGTGTTAATATCTATTAAAGCTGAACATACACATGCCTTGTGAATCACCAAGTCTAGTCCTAAATGTCCACCCACAGAAATAAGTACCTAAGTACACAAATATACATGAAGAAAGTGCCCATAGTTTTTATTCATCAGAGTCAAAACCTGGAAATAATCAAATGTCTATCAAGAGTAGAAGGGATAAACCCATTATGGTATAGTCACACATTAGAATAACATACATCAATGAAAAGGAGCAAACTTCTGCTTCATACAACAACATTGTTGAATCTCAAGATATATCATTGAGGGGGCACCTGGGTGGCTCAGTGGGTTAAATCCTCGGCCTTCGGCTCAGGTCATGATCCAGGTGTCCTGGGATCGGGCCCACATCAGGCTCTCTGCTCAGTGGGGAGCCTGCTTCCTCCTCTCTATCTCTGCCTGCCTCTCTGCCTACTTGTGATCTCTGTCTGTCAAATAAATAAATAAAAACTTAAAAGAAAAGATATATCAACGTGGGGGGGGCCAACATAAAAGAATGTATATTCACAAGAAATTTCCTAATTGAATGTGATAGAACTCAAGAAAGTGGCTGCCATGGGGAGGAGGTATTAACTGGAGTTGGTATAAGGGCATTTTCTGGTTACTGGTAATGTTATATTTGGTGTTCACATCATAAAAATTTATTAAATTATAAATCAAGATTTGTGCACTCTATTACTTCCATGTTATACTTGAACAAAATGATGAAAAATGTAATATCATAAATGATACTAAAACTACCCAAAAGAAAAACATGAAAGTCCCCAAATTTCCAAAGCAATATTGAGGGAAAAAAATCTGGAGGTATTGCATTTCCCAGTTTCAATCTATAGTAATCAAAGCACTGTGCTGTTGGCATAAAAACAGAACAGACATACAGAGCAATAGAACAGAATAGGAAGCCCAGCTATAAACACAGGCATATATGGTCTATTAACTCTATAACAAAAGAGCCAGGAATATGCAATGGAGGAAGGATAATCTCTTAAATAAATGGTGTTGGGAAACATGGATAGCACGTATAAAATATAAATTCAACTGGACCCCATCTTACACCATTAACAAAAATCAACTCAAAATGTATTAGACTTGAATTAAAAGACAGGAACTATATATTTCTAAAAGAAAAGATAAAGGATAAGCTCCCTGATACCAGTCTTTGAGATGATATTTGTATTTGACATCAAAAAGCAAAGACAACAAAAGCTAAAATCAACAATTGGGACTATGTCAATTTAAATAGCTTCTGCAAAACAGTGGAGGTCATCAATAAAATGAAAAGACATCCTATGGGGTGGAGAAAATATTTGCAAAGCATATATCTGAAAAAGGGTTAATGTAAAAAATATCAAAAACTCACAACTCAATAACAAAACAACCAAAACCAAAACCAAATGACCCCATTATAATATGGGCAGAGGAACTGAATAGACATTTTGTCAAAGAAGACATGCAAATGCTCAACAGGCCCATGAAGATTTGCTCAACATTATTAATCATTAGCTACATCAAATCAAAACCACAATGAAACAGCACTTCACACTTGTTAGAATGGCTATTATAAAAAAGGGAAGAGATTCCAAGTGTTGGTAAGGATATAGAGAAAAGGGAACAATTGTGTCCAGTTAGTGGGAATGTAAATTGTTGCAGCCACTATGGAAAAAATAGTCTGGAGGGTCCTTAAAAATTAAAAAAATATATAACTATCATATGACCACACAATCCCACTTCTGGTTATATATCCAAAGGAAATGAAAAGAAGATACTGAGGGGATATCCACATTTGCGTGTTCACTGTAACATTATGTGCTACAGCCAACACACAGAAGGACTTTAAGTGCCCATCAATGGATGAATGGATAAAGATGTCATATAAGTATGTACGTGTACATAAATATAGATAGATATGAGTATATAGATATACATATATACATACATATATAGTATTTTGTTATATATATATAATATTACATATCAAGATATAGATATAGATAGTAGATTCATACACACACACACACACACACACACACACACACATTAGAGTATCCAGCCATGATCCAGCCATGAGAAAGAAGGAAATCCTGTCATTCGTGATAACATGGATGGATGGATATCCAGATGGATATCGAGAGTGTTACACTAAGTGAAATAAGCCAGACAGAAAAAGACTAAATACTACATGCCTAACTTATAATTGGCAACTTAAAAAAGAGTCAATCTTATAGAAACAGAGAACAGAAAAGCGGTTGCCAGGGACAGAGGAAGAGGATAAGGGAAATAAGGAGAGGTTGATAAAAAGTTAAACTTTCAGGAGTAAGCAGAATAAAGTCTGAGAATCCAATGTTTAACACAGTGACTATAGTTTTGTTTTTGTTTTAAAGATTTTATTTATTTATTTGAGAGAGAGAGACAGAGCTAGTGACAGAGATAGCAAGAGAGAGCACAAGCAGGAGGAGAGGCAGAGGGAAAGGGAGAAGCAGTCTCCCTACTGAACAGGGAGCCCAATGTGGTGCTCAATCCCAGGACCCCAGGAACATGACCTGAGCCTAAGGCAGAAGCTTAATTGACAGAGCTACCCAGGCATCCCAACTGGTGACTATAATTGATAACACTGTTGTATAATCAAAATTTGTTTAGAAAGGAAAATTTAAATATTAAAAAACCTATCTCATGGTCTGTGAAGACTGAATGACATAATTAATGCTTAGCATAAGAGCTTAATAAATATTATGAAGGATAATTTTATTAATGCAAAACCAGTAATTGGAATTGAAATATTGTCTACATCCAGGTAGCCAATATAATGTTTGGGAAGAAAGATCATTTTACAACAGGTGAAAAGTCGGATCTAAATCCACAACATTAGAGCACAAGATTCTTTGTTTATATAATATCACAACCTCATATTTTAATTTAAAAGGGTATTTTTACAACAAACATAGGGACAGAGCAACTGGAAATTTATTCAGGAGAGTGTCTCTCTGCCTGACTTCCCCATCTCCATTGTTCTCAGACATAGTTCTCTGTATTTCTCACAGAACTCCACAAAAAAAAAAAAAAATTCTTTTGCTTACTATTTATTGCTTCATTTGTTTTATTAATATGTATGCTCCATGAGGATAGTTATCTTCTCTGTTTTCTTTATCTTTCCTCAGTACTAAGGATAATGACTGGCACACAGTAGGTTCTTCATAAATATTTATTAAGTAAAGCAGAACAGAGAGCATGAATGTCCATGAATTGGGAATAAATAATTAGCAACTAGAACATGTGAGTCAGCCATCTCCACACATGTGACATTAATGGCTGACCTCTACCCTAGTTGCTTTCTTGTAGAAAGCCATTCTGCCATAGTTAAATTTTTGCTCTGTGGAGTTGTAAAGATGATTGTTTCAAGGTCGTCAATTTTTGAATACTTGACATTTCTGATCCAATTGCCCTTGCACTTCTGTTAATGAAATGACAACACCACAAATCCTTTCCAAAATGAAGTGGAAAATGAAGGTGAATAAATAAATAACTAATGAAGGGAGTACAGTCCAACTAATTATAATCACAATATCAGAAAATTCATGTTAATAAGAAGTGTGTGTCATTTTACCTTGCATTTATTCATCATCTGGAAAATGGTGACAGGAAATCCTTGTGTCATCAAAAAAAATCTCTCTAATAATCAGTGAGACATAACCATTATAAATAATTTAAATTATATCAAGTAAAAACAAAGATTTAACTGAGTTTTGCCGACTAGGCTTGGGGCACTTAGACATTGCTGCACCAGATGGGAACTGTCAAAGCCCATAAACATTCCAAATTGTAAGACATGACTTTTAGACTTTTAGATGACAGAAACCAGAAGAATTCATGCAAATCAATGAGCCCAACACACCTTATTTAAAGACAGTCCTTGACAGTCAAAAGAGGTGACAGTGTTGAAGCTGCCATTGGAGATATCTCAGGTTTTAATTAGTCAAATGTCACCATTTCCTCAATGGAGTCTCTTCTATAGATAGCCCCTTTGAAAAACCATTAAAAAATTGTTTTTCCTCTATCGATCTTGGTGCTAACTCTATGCCCAATTATACTTTTTTCATTGCTCAAAACTTCACTTCAGTGATATTTAATGATAGAATAAGTAGACTAAAAAGAAATCTCCATAATGGATCTGGCCAACTTAATTTTAAGCAAATCTATGGGATGGGTTTTGACTGATATATGTTTGTAGCTATAAGAAACTTGCAGGTTATGATGTTGATGCCTTTGGATTTTTTTTAAACAGATGGAGCAAAAGTACATTTGAAATAAGCAACTCAGGATGTATGACAATGTATTTTCATAACAAGCATACTATTTGTACTTAGTTTGTACATCTACTTATTATTACTGTTGATGGATTCTAATAGAACTTTAGAAGTGACAACTCAACTACTACCAAATGTTACACATGTGACTTCTGCTGAAGTGTGGACCATAAAATAACTGACATATATATGGCATTTTATCATTTCAAAAAATGCTTTCATATGTATGACCTAATTTCTTCCTGTAGTTTAACTAGTGACAAGGATATTTTTATTGGCCCCATTTGCAGCTGAAGAAACTAAGGGTCAGGGAGGTTGAGTAACTCATCACAGATCACATTCACAGCAAATACAGGACCCCAGCAACAGAAACTTTTGGTTCCACATCTCTTGGTGTTTTCTACCTACCATTTTAATTAAGGGAAGAATCAAATTCTTCCTGTGAAAATATAATAATGTTCGAAAAGAAACTGTGTGATATTCATCATTATATATTCAATCTATACCTTTTGTATGTGAGAACGTGGTGATGCAATGGGGAGTAAGAGACTCAGCTTCTTTCTACACCCTACCAAGGTGAACAGGTGATTGTACTGTTGTCACTGTGAAAACCACTATGATGTTGTTAGTTCCCATATGGCATGAGATATCTTGGCCAAGCTTTCAAAGTTGAGTAGGAGTTGGTTAGAAGAAGGGGCCGTATGTTCTAAGCATAGGGAACAGCATGTACAAAGGTATAAGAAACAAGATAGTGTGATGCAATCTAGGAACTGAAGTAAACCCAGTTTAATCTGAGCATATTGAGGGACAGGGCAATCATGACAGATAGAACAAGTTGGGCAAGCAAGGACCAGATCACAGAGGACCTTATATACATTTTTTTTTTAGGAATGATTTTGTTTGAACAATGGAGAGCCTTTTTAAGAAGTTTAAGCATTTCATGTGCATTGACAACACATTTGAAAGTTAAATGCAGTCCTAAATATAAGAAAGGATGTTGGCTTTTCTTTGGAACCTGCCAATAGGTAAAACTGCTAATGATCAGATGGATCTTAGAAGGAATAACATATACATTTCATTTTGGGGGTAATGTACAGATATAATTGACCCAAAGGAGAATTGAAAATATAACAAACACATTGTTTTTTTATAATGTAGTTGACTTCTTCCTAATTGGGATAGCTTTTTTGAACACTGTATTTGGTTTTATAGACTAAATAGATTTGGTTTTTTTGAAATAACTTTAAATAATTTCGTAAGTCTGGGCAATATCCCCTGGGCCACTTGAAGATGAGCTCTCTGCGTTACACTGCAAGGTTCAGCATATGGTTCCTAACATTTGCATAAATAAAATCTTTATAAAACATTTTCTGTGAAGTGTCTTTTATATTTGTCTTTCATCCACTATGCCTAAATTGTGTTTCTTTCATAACATAAAACATTATTTCCTTAGGAATAATTTCCACAAATGGTTCAAAGTCTGTGCATATATAGAGATTTTTAGTTTGCCCAAATACTTTCCTTTTCATCAATTTTATACTTAGGTGGTGGCCAAGAATGCATAAAAGTATTTTTCTAGTCTCACCATACAGTAAAGATGATTTTTGCTCATGCAAATTCAAGGCTTTATATGAAATATACCCCTAATTGGTAACCCATTTCTTTTTTACACATTCTTTTATTAAAATGCAATTAACAGATTAGAAATCACCCTTTTCTGGTACAGTTTAACAAGTTTTAACAAGTAAATGTGGTCAAGTCACCACCACCACAATCAAGATAGTCAACAGTTTTGTCACTCTAAAAAATTCCTCCAGTCCTTCTTGTAGTCAGTCCCTTCCCCTCTCTAGCAACCTAGAAACCACTGGTCTGTTTTCTGTCCCTACAGTTTTTATTTTATCAGAAAGTCATATAAATGGAATAACACTGTATGTAGCTTTTTTAGTCTAGATTCTTTCTCTTAGCATGACACGTGTGAGGTTTGTTATGAGTTGAAGTGCATTCCTACAAGTTCATATGTTGAGTTCCTTATCCCCCATTTCCCAGAATGTGACTTTGAAAATAGGGTTCTGTAGATATAATTAGTTAAGTCAGGATAGGTCATACTGGCATATAATACACTCCTAGTCCAGTATGACCAGTGTCATAGAGGAAATTTGAAATTGGGTGGACTTATATGGAGAACGTCACATGAAGATAAAGACAGATCAGTGTGATGTTTCTACAAGCCAAGGAACACTAAAGATTGCTCGCAAACTGGCAGAAGCTAGGAGAGAGCCATGAAGCAGATTTGCCCTCAGAAGGAATCAGCTCTATTGACCTCTTGATTTCAGGATTTCCATTCCCCACAACTGTGAGAAAATGCATTTTTGTTGTTCAAGCCATCCAGTTTGTGGCCCTTTGTTACAATAGTCCAAGAAACAAATACAAAGTTCTTCCATGTTATCATATCTAAACATAGTTCATCTCTTTTTATTGCTGAATTTTTTCCCATTGTATGATGTATCACAAATTGTTCATCCATTCACCAATTGAGGGGTATCTGGATTGCTTCTCATTTTCAATGATTACAAATGAAACTGCTATAGGTATTTGAGTACGGATTTGAAGGTGAGCCTAATTTTTCATTTCATTTAAACAATAAAGAGTAGGATTGTTGAACCATATGTTAAGTGTATGTTTAAGAATAGAAGAAATTGGCCAACTATTGACTGAAGAAGCTTCCCCATTTTACATTCCTACCAGCAGTTTATGAACATTTTACTTGCTCTGTATCTTCACCAGAATTTGGCATTGCTGTTCTATTTTTTAAAAATTATCATTATAGGTGTAGTTTAAAAACTATTGTGGTTTCAATGTGCTTTCCTGTATTAACAAAGTTGCACACCTCCCATGTGGTTATTTGTCATTTCTCTATTTCCTTTCATGAAAGGTTTGTTTAAACCTCATGTTCATTTCTTTATTTGACTGGTTGTTTTCTTATTGACTTTTGAAATTTCTTTATGTATTCTGAGTATAAGTCCTTTTTAAGATATTTGACTTACAAATAATGTCTCCCAGTCTGTGCACATTTTCGTTTTCTTAACAATATCTCTCAAAGAACAGAAGTTATTAATTTAATAAAATTCAATTTATCAAATTTTCTTTTATGGATTGTGCTTTTGGTCTTGAGTCTAAGAAATCTTTGCCTAATATAAGGTTACAAGTATTTTCTCATGTACTTTCTTATAGAAGATTTATAATTTTTAGCTCTAGGTTTATAATCTATTGGGAGTTACTTTTTTTATGTGGTCAGAGGTATGGATCAAAGTCTTTTTAGGTTCTTTGGTTTGGGTTTTGTTTTGTTGTTGTGTTTGTTTGTTTTTCTTTTTTGTCTTACATATAGGTACCAACAGTTTTAGCACCATTTCTTGATTTGTTAAATTTTAAAAATATTGATATCTATGTTCATGGTGAATATGGTTCTGCAGTTTTCTTTTAATGTCATTATTTGGTTATGAAGTTAGGGTCAGTGCTGACCTCATAAAATAAGTTGAGAAGTATCTCCTTCTCTTTAACTTTTGGGAAAAAAAAATTTGTTGAACTGGCATCATTTATACTTAACTGTTAAGAAGAATTCACCAGTAACGTCATGAGGCTCCAATGTTTCCGTTGGGGGAGAGTTTGCAACTACAAATTCAGTTTATTTCATGGATGTAGGCAATTCATGTTATCTATATTTATCTATTCTTTCTATATGTATTTCTGTTTTCTTGAGAAGCTCTAGTAGTTTGTGTCTTTGAAAGAATTTTTCATTTCACCTAAATTATAAAATAAATCGACACAAATTTGTTAATACTATTTTCTTATAATCCTTTCCCATTTTCCCTAAGTTCTGCAGTGATATTCTTCCCTCTGTCATCTTGGACATTGGCAGTTTGTGTCATGTCATTTTTTTCCTGATCAGTTTGACTACAGATTTATAAATTCTATTGATTCTTTCAGAAAACCAGTTTGATATCATTGGTTTTCATTTATTTATTTATTTAGTAGTTAAAAGAGTGTATTTATTTATTTATTTATTGTCAGTTGGGGGAGGGGCAGAGGAAGAAGAAGAGGAAGAAAGAGAATCCCAAGTAGACTCTCTGCTGACTGCAGAGCACTATGCAGGGCTCCATCTCACCACTGGAGATCATGACTTGAGCTGCAACCAAGAGTCAAATACCTAACCAACAGAGCCACGCAGGTAGCCCTCATTGGTTTTCTTTTCTTTTCTTTTTTTTTTTTTTTTTTAAGATTATTTATTTATTTATTTGACAGAGAGAGATCACAAGTAGATGGAGAGGCAGGCAGAGAGAGAGAGAGAGAGGGAAGCAGGCTTCCCGCTGAGCAGAGAGCCGGATGCGGGACTCGATCCCAGGACCCCGAGATCATGACCTGAGCCGAAGGTAGCGGCTTAACCCACTGAGCCGCGCAGGCGCCCCTTCATTGGTTTTCTTTATTGCTCTTGTTATATATTTCCTTGGTTCCTTTTGCCAAATTTATTATTTCCTTTGTTCCCCTTACTTTGGGTTTAATTTACTCTTAATGTTTTAGTTTTTAATGATGCTGTAAATTTTCTGGGCTTTTTATTGCTATAAATTCCTCTCAAAAATGCTGTTACTGCACAACACAATTTTTAATATATTATTTTCATTTTCATTCAGTTCACAATACTTCCTAATTTTCTGTTTTATTTACTCTTCAGCTGTAGGTTATTAGTTACCAACCTTCAGAGAATTTTTAATGATATCTTTCTATTATATATTAATTTAATTCCACTATGGCCATATTTTGTGTTATTTGGATACTTTAAAATTTACTAAGACTTGGTTTATGGTTTTGAATATAGTCCGCTTTGAAAATTTCTGTATGTGCTAGAAAAAACAGATATCCTGCTATTGTTGAATGAAGAGATAACTAGGTGAAGCATTGTTAAGTCTTTTGTATCCAATCATTAGGGATCCAATCTTCACTATACATTTTCTATTGATTGTAGAGAGACTGGTGTTGATATAATTGGAAATAAGTGTGCATTGTTTTATTTATCCTTTTGGTTATGATACCTTTTGCTTCATGTATTTGGAAATTTGTTATTAGAGAAATATTCATAATTGTTCATGTCCTCATGAAAAATTGGCCACTTTATCCTTATGGAATGACCTTCTATATCCCTAATTCAACTCTTCTTTATAATCACGTTTTCCTTTTTTTTTTTTAAGATGTTATTTATTTATTTGACAGAGAGATAGATCACAAATAGGCAGAGCAGAAGGCAGAGAGAGAGAGGGAAGCAGGTTCCCTGCTGAGCAGAGAGCCCAATATGGGGCTAAAACACAGGACCCTGAGATCATGACCTGAGCCAAAGGCAGAGGCCTAACCCACTGAGCCACCCAGACGTCCCATGTAATCACATTTTCTAATATTATATAGATGCTCTTACTTTCATTAGTGTTAGAATGATACATCCTTTTCTATTCCTTGTATATCCTTTTCTATCCTTTCACTTTCAAGTTTTTGTGGCATTAAAGTAAGCTTTTTATAGACAGCAAATAGTAGAGGCTTGCTTTTTTTTTTTTAATAGTCTAACAAATTGACAATCTCTGCCTTTTAACTGAGGTGTTTAGACTGTATATAATGTGATTAATGACATAGTTGGGTTTAGATCTACCACCTTCTTATTTTTTTAATTTTTTTTTTGCTTTATTCAGTCTCTTCTTTGTTCTTCTTTTCCTCTCTTTTTCTGCCTTATTTAGAATTAATTATCTTTTATGATTTCATCGCTCCATTTTGGTTTATTTGCTTTAACTACTTATATGTACTTCTTTGGTGCTTGCATTCAGGTTTTCTGGCATTTATTTTTAACTTATTATGGTCTGTCTTCAAATAATATTATACTACTTTAAATACAACTGAATATTTACATTTTATCTATCCTAGCATTTTTAAAATAATTGTCATAAATATTACTTCTGCATCTGTTATAACCCCAAATTGCACTTTTATTGTTTTTGGTTAAATGATTAACTTTTAAATTGATTATTAAAATAAAAAATAATTTGTACATATCTAACATACAACTAATTCTGATGTTCTTCGTTCTTCTGTGCAGATCAAGGTATCTATCCTGGCATAATTTTCCTTCTGTTTGAAGAATTTCTTTTGACATTCTTATATTGAAAGTCTAATAGTTAATTTTTCATCTTTTGTAGTCTAAAAATATTTTATTTTGCCTTAGTTTTAGAAAAATTCCGTACTGGGTGTAAACTTCCAAGTTGACAGTTTTACTCTCTCCTAGTACTTTAAAAATATTGCTCCACTCTCTTCTGGTTTCCATTGTTTCAAAAAAAAAATCATTTGTTATCTTAATTGTCATTTCTCTACAGGTACTATGTGTTTTTTCTGTAACTACTTTTAAGATTTTCTTCTCTATCACTGGTATTAGTCAATTTGATTTTGATGTGTCTTGTAATAATTTTTCTGATCTTTTTTTCTTTCTGGACATTTTTCTGATTATTTCTTTAAATATTGTGTTTTTCTTTAATACTCAAAAAAATAAAAAAAATACTTGAGACTTTCTTTCTTTCATTCACTCTTTTCTGAGAATCTCAGGTCATGGGGAAATAATTTGATCTTTTTAAAAGCTTATTTATGAGCTTTGCTAGGTGGGACCAGGAAAGATTTTAGTCCAGGGCTGATTTTTCTCTACTACTGAGGTTATACTATTTTGTAGTATTCTACTCATGACCCATGTTTTATTAAGTTTTTACATCCTGACTTCTGAGAACATCAACTCTTAAAGACTTGGTATAGCTCCAGGATTCTTCTGCCTGCTCTTTTCCTGGACTGGTAGTTTTGCTTATGCACGATCAACATTCAGCTAAGGATGTGTAAGAGGGAACCCTTGGTATACTTCTGAAGCTCATTCTCTTTCTGTGCAAATTTCTCCTCACCATTTGCCTGTCCACAGAACCTCCACTACTGGTCCTCTTACACCTTCTAATTCTTCTCCTTATTGTAGGGTAACCACATGGTTTTGCCTCCATTTCCTCCTGTACTATGGCCTGGAAACTCTCCAGGTAGTAAAGTAGGGTAATTGTAGAACTTAGCTTGTTTATTTCCCTCTTTTCCAGCATCACTGACCTTCACTGCTTGTTGTCTAGTACCTTAAAATCATCTCATATATTTTTTTTCCTAAATAAATAAAAATTTATTGAACACTTGAGGGTTAAAATTGTTCCTTTTACCCTATTTGCCAAAAGTAGAAGTTTATTTTATTTTATTTTTTAAAGATTTTATTTGTTTATTTGACAGAGATCACAAGTAGACAGAGAGGCAGGCAGAGAGAGAGAGGAGGAAGCAGGCTCCCTGCTGAGCGTAGAGCCCGATGCGGGACTTGATCCCAGGACCCGGAGATCATGACCTGAGCCGAAGGCAGCGGCTTAACCCACTGAGCCACCTAGGCGCCCCAAAAGTAGAAGTTTAGACATTTACTTTATAAATACATTGTTGTGTCCTCCCAACCCCATAATGCAGAAACTAAGAATTGTAAATAATTGATTGCACACACAATTGCTGTATAAATGAGGCCACATACAAAAATGGGTTTCTTTTTGCAAAATCCTTTTGTTAATATCAAAAAAGTTTAGTGACCAAAAACATTTTATATTCAGTAAGACTGTAAACATTCTTCGTGTTGAACATCTGTTTGGATTTTAGTAGAATCTTTTGGTCCCCAGGCTTGAAATTAAAAATGAGATTATGTGGTCATTTGCAATTCAAATACAATTAATATTACTTACAGGGACAAAGTCTGAAATCATCTGAATTGAGTGAATTAAATGTAATCTTTTATGAGTGTAAAGCAATGAACTGGAGAGAAAATTAGCTTAAATTTGAGCATAAATATTCTCTCAGCCTACAAACACTTACATGTATGTCAGATTTCTTTTATGTGTGGCTCCAAATGAATCAGCATACACAATCAAGAAAAATTCATTTAGGAGATGTTGGAAAAACACATAGACCCACAAGTGTGTTTCTGGTGTATTTTTTCCTCTGTTGATGAATAGTTTTCAGATAAACTGCTAAATTAAATTTGTTTAGTGGTGATTATGGAGTTTCACAACTTTTGTTCAGGAATTTCTTAGCTCATTTGTTCTAAGAAAAATATGAAAGAGATCAGTGATGCCAAGTTCTGAAGGGGGGAAAAAAGACAATTTGATCCAAATCAGGCACATTCTGAAAATGGCTTGGGCTTGTTGAAAATGGGTCTAATGTACATGTTTGGCTCTGAAATGTAATAGTATATCATGTTCCTTTCTCAGACATAAGCGTCTTTGATCTACCCTGTAAAGTCTAATTATGCCAACATTCCACATTGCTATAAAAAAGTTTTGCCAGAATTAATGGTGAAAACATAACTAAATTCAGTGGATGTTGAGTTTACCTGACACAATTATGTGAATTTTGTTGATGGTTCAGAAGTAGGCAAGAGATCAAGCTTAGAACCATGTGAAACCACCATATACAAGTTGTACTCCATAAGGCAAATCAAATAAATTAGTGAAAATTATCCATTAAGAGAATAAAATTATCTATAAAACCAGGGGTAAATTTGGGAATTATAAAATAGTAAAGAACAAATATTTCAATATATAAAGAATTGTGAGAACTATAAGAGATACTTTATGACAGCAAATCTTGGTTAATAATGACATTCATGTTAGCCAAGGTTGACAAACAGAATGTTTTCTCTCAGAAGTAGTTGTTGCTAGGTATGACCTTTCTGATTTCCTTTTTCTCTGCTACAATTCTATAGTCAATATGATTAATGCTTCTTTAAAAAAAAAAAAAAAAAAAAAAAGGACAGCCCTGGGAATATTTATTACTTTCCTCAAGAATGTAGAAAACCCTTAATGATAACATTTCTGTTAACTGTGGTGGCGGAATTATGTATATACATCTAACACTTTTTTTTTCTGTATAAGGGATTACTTAATTACATAGTACTCACATCCAAGGAAATTAAAGTTATTTTAAAATATGAAGAACATCTTTTTAAGAGAAAGTTTTATTTACTGTTTCTGAAACATATATTGGAGGTCAGAATTACTAACTTTTTAAGAATTGTGAATACATCTTTCACACAGTTTAAATTTCTGTATATATAAAATATATATGTATAAAGTAATTTTATTTTTTTTTAATTTAATGAAGGTATGACTTGTAGGGAAAATTCAAAAAGTAGGATTTTGAGACAGTGAACTGTTTAATTCAAATAACTTAAGACCGGTTATGGCTAAAATTGCAATGGTGGGAAATTGGCAGTCCTTATGTCATAGCCCTAGCATGAATTGGTATAAATAATTACATGTTTATACAGTCCAATTTAACAAGATGACTCCAGCAGAAGATATTTAAAACACACAAAATAAAAGTTAATAATCTCAGCAACTATAGAAATTACTTCAGTATTAAATCCATGTTAATCACAAATAATCCAGAACCAGTAGAACAATTACATGTCAGTGCCCATTTAGACATAGATAGACAATAATATGTTAAATAGAAAACATATTTATGAATCCAAGCCACACTTTAAATATATGAAGTTGCATGGTATTATTGACCATCATTCAATAATTGTAATATGTGCTAATTTATATTATATAGATTATGTAATTTATAAATACATTACATGTGTGCTATATATGTGTTACAGTCTTGCTGTACATTTTATAGTCCCATAGAATTTACAAACCAGTTTCAAATAAATTTTCACACTCAATTCCCTTAACAACTCTACACAGCAGCTGTTAACTCAGTTATTATTATGCCCATTTTCCAGTTAAGGAAACTGAGAGTCTGAGAGGCTGCACCTGGCTCAGATTGTTGGACTCCTAACTGATAAATGTTAATCAGAAGCTAGTCATCTAAGCTTATTAATAACAAAATAAGAAATTTCCAAGCTAAATAGTATTCTTAATGACACAAAAGAGGAGAGAGAACCTGCGTTTATAAATGATTCTGATGAAAGTCCTGTTAGAAGGAATTTATTCATGGATTTCCTGATTCCATTCATTATGATATAATTTGATAATTGACATGAACTTCTTTTATTTTTCTAATTTAATTTAATTTTTTAAAAAGATTTTATTTATTTATTTGAAAGATAGAGATCACAAGTAGGCAGAGAAGCAGGCAGAGAGAGAGGGGGAAGCAGGCTCCCTGCTAAGCAGAGAGCTCAACGTGGGGCTCGAGATCATGACCTGAGCCAAAGGCAGAGACAACCCACTGAGCACGCAGGCACCCCGACATGAACTTCTTTCAAAAACTTCTCTTTGGTACATGTTGTATATTTTGCAATTAAAAACAAAACGAAGCAAAACATGTTTCTTGCAATAAAAAAACATGTTTCCCAAAGTCAGTCATTCCTTTCGACCTAAGCGCAGGACAAAACACAGCTACCAATGAACAACTATATAATCTACGGTACCTTCAAATGATGTCCCTTTATTTTCTGACACTTCTGCAGCAGAAAGGGTAAAACAATTTGGTTAAACTCTTATAGCGTGTCCTTTGTTTCCTCCTCTGAGTTTTGCCATTTGAAAGTGTCTGTGTTTTATGTACGTACCGCTCCAGACATATGCTAAGATGTAACCTTCTGACACGATTTGCCAGAAAAATAAAAATTGAATACCTGAAATCTAATATGCAATAAATCAAAAATAAATGTGTCAGAATATTTAGCACAAGCGACACATGAGGGGACATCTTTTTTTTCCCCTTTATCTATAAAAGGCAAATGTCCTAGTTGATACATTGATCAACTACAATGGACAAAGTAAAGTGTTCACTCCAGATGCTGAGTCCAGGGCATCAGGCCTGTGAGCAGAGGATAGAGGACAAAAGCATGGGACTTCTGACTTCATCTTGGGAAAAGAATAAAAGGAACTTTCTCAGGACTCACCCACAAGGGTGAGTGAAAATGCTTAGGTAGATTTAAAAATAAAAGTTTAAATTCCCAGAAAATGCCTCCTCAATAGAGACTTAGAGCCCTGTGGATGTGTTGCATGCTAAAATTAAAATCTGGGGGCTCCTAAAGGGATGACCAGAATAAAGCCATGCTTCCCAAAGTGTGATACAGGTTCCACCGGTGGAAGATTATTTCAAGTGTTATGCAGAAAGACTTTTTTTTTTCATTTTATCTATAAAAAATTAGATTATGCATTTAATGAATATATATTAAAATATAATGAGCATATTAAACTGTCATGTTTGGGGATTAGTATGATAAAAATAAAATTAAATTAAGTTTAATAGAGTTTATTTAAGGAAAATAGTAAGGAAATACTGATTCAGATGACATGTTGATTTGGACAAATATTCTTTTTTTTTTTAAAGATTTTATTTATTTATTTGACAGAGAGAGATCACAGGTAGGTAGAGAGACTGGCAGAGAGAGAGAGAGAGCGGGAAGCAGGCACCCTGCTGAGCAGAGAGCCCGATGTGGGACTTGATCTCAGGACCCTGAGATCATGACCTGAGCCGAAGGCAGCGGCTTAACCCACTGAGCCACCCAGGCACCCCTGGACAAATATTCTGAAGATGGTACTCAAAGGACTAAGATTGTGCAACAGATCATAACATCATTTGGTTAAAAAAAAAAATTACCCTCCTTCCCTTTCTCCCTTTGTCTCCTTTCTCTGGACAGAGAGGGTATAAGATAGCTTCTTTTAGCCTAACTTGCCTTTCAGGATGATCCAGTTAATCTGCAGACTGCACCAGCATGACATTTTTCCATGTTCCCAATGTTATACTCCGTTTTTACTCCGCACTCCTTTCTCACTCTCACCTCCACATCCCAGAAGTTAGGTTCTGCATTCCAGGCATTTATTGTCTGGGCACTTAATAAATGTAAGAATGAAGAAACAACTGTTTTATCCCTACACATTTCTGAATTTCAACTTGACACCACACACACAGGCACACACACAGCATCACCAACAACTCTGCTCTTGAGGTCTAAGTATTGCCCCCTCAAGTCACCTTTACTTGTTTTCTGAACACTTCGAGTTGGTTCCCTTAGACTTATAACCCAATGTACTAAAGCCCCATGTGAGATTAAGAAGGATTCCAGAATTACTTACAGAGTATGTGGCGGTCTCAACAGTTCCTTCAAGGGACGTAAGAATTGTTTTTCAAACTGAAGGCTTGGCGCTGATGAGCGCACAACAATTGCGATCATTGTCCTTTCCACAGTTCATGGAAAAGGAAGGGAAGCTCTATGCCAATAAATGGCTTTTTTCTTCCTTATGGAGATTGGTCAAGAATAATCAAGTGACCCGATTGTTAAAGGAGGTGCAGAGAGATGTTGAAGTTGCTGAGAAAGAAAATATTTCTCACTTCTGAAAAATACTTTAAAAAGTTCATGTATTTTTCCACTGGATCTAGTTGGGTTCAGATATGAGGCCTGGCACTATTATCATGATTTGGTTGCCTATATGAAGCAGCAATGGAAGAGACAAGCAGATCCAGAGACTGATGGGAAACTGGAGCTGAATGAAGGCTGACTGAGACCCCTGGTCCGTCCTTGACCTGAAGCCCTAATCACTGCCTTACCTTCAGTGAGACAATGAATTCTGCTTATCTGACCATTTTAAACAGATTTTTTGTTCCTATAACTTGTGGCAAAAATATATGTGTATATATGTATATATAAAAACATAACTAAATACATATAGACATATATATAATATATAATATATATAAATACATACTATATATAAATATACATTTTAATCTATATAAGGTCTAAATCTGTTATCAACAGCCATTTTCTTTCTTGAGTCACTAATAAAATTCCAAAAAGGAGGAAAGTGAGTACATCATTTACCTAACAGTTTTGTTTATTTAGTGCTTTTTGGTTTCTCCACTATACTAAGAGCTGAAATAACAACAAAAACAATGGCTACCGTTATCGAACATTTGCTATCTACCTGAGGATCTGCTAAATGCTTCACAGAGATCATATGTAATCTTCCCAACAACGTTTTGAAATATTTCCTTAATTTATTCTCATTTTACAGATGAGAAAACAGAATGTTTAAAAATGTGTACTCTCAGGATAAACATGATTAATGTGGTCAATGGCCAAATAATAATGTGTTTTCCTTACTTACTAAAGTAAATCCTTACTAAATACCTTAATAAAATAAATCCTATGACTATTCTCTATTAAAACATGGATGGCCATTCTCCGAGTATGAATTGTCATTCAGTTTCGTCTGCTTGTTATCTGCCTTTGTACCACAAGAATCAGAATTTCAAGAGGGAAGAGTTTTTCAGTCTGGTTGTTTTTATTCCCAGTATCTAGCATATAGATGCTCAATGAATACTAAATGAATGAATGAATGATAAAGGGATGGAAAAATAAACATATTTGCCTATGTTAGTTAGTTCAGATTGCTGTAAGAATTACCATAGGCTTAAAGACCAAGGATGTATTTCTCACAATTCTGAAACACGAAAGTCTAAGATCAGGGTACCAATATGGTTGGGTTCTGGTGTGAGCCTTCCTTCTGGTTTATAGAAGGCAACCTTCAAATTGTACACTCACATGCCTTGGAGCAGAAAAAGGAAGCAAGCTCTCTTGTTTCTTCGAATAAGGACAGTAATCACATCAGGAGGGTGCCATCCTCATAACCTAATTATTTCCAAAAGGCTTTATTTACAAATATCTTCACACTAGTAATAAAATAAATTTTGTAGAGACCCCCCCCCCAAAATGCAGTCCGTATCATTGCCTGAGAGCACATAGGTAGTAAGTATCACAGTTGACCAAGGGCTAACACCCCTTAATGCTAGGATATTCCATAAAAGCACAGAAGCTGGATGGACCCACTCCATACTGACCTCTTCACCAGAATCACCAGACTTCAGAAAATGCACTGACCTTGAATACCTAAGGGAATTGTTAGGGAATCACACTTTTATTAAGTGCATCAGATACTTCTTATGT
The DNA here is from genome assembly GCF_011764305.1 of Mustela putorius furo. Lineage (NCBI taxonomy): Eukaryota > Metazoa > Chordata > Mammalia > Carnivora > Mustelidae > Mustela > Mustela putorius. Next base: position 29,142,803 of record NW_025421341.1, read on the forward strand.
TTAAGACCCACAACAATAGACTGAATCCTTGTAACAGAAATAAATATACAGCCTCTGAGTAGAGACTGTTCAAAAGTTCAAGTGGTTCAGTTCATTTTCTTTGATATACTGCCTTCTGTTTCTTTTTTAGAGAAGTTTCCCAAGTCAGTGCTTCATATTAGCTATTAAATGCAATTGTAATCCTACATCTTCTACCTACTCAATACTTGGTAGCTGCTACAGAACTTTCGAATACAGTCACTCATCTAACCCCAGAACACCACCCTGAGATCAGTGAGACAGATACCAATTTACATGTGAAGGCTCAGAGACATGAGATGATTTAATTATTAATAGAGAGAGGTAGAGAGAGGTTGTAGAGAGTAGGGAGAGGTTGATCAACTGTCCAGCCAGCCTGGTTCTTACTCTTGTCTTACTTTTGACAGTTCCATCAAGTGTTGAAAAATGACTCTGTAAGCCAAATCTTTGAGACCACCAGGCCTAAGCAAATGTCAAGCTGACATTGGCACTAAACCTGAGCAGAGGTAGCCATTGCTTTAGTAACTCTCCCTGCTTCCTTTTTGGCTGAAACCTCAGATTTCTCGCTTTCACGGAAACTTCTCCTCTGAAAACAAAAGTTGGAGCCATGGTGATGTAGAGGGAAATGCCTGCCAAGTCAATGAGGGAGGGCTTTGCTCCTGTCCTTTATCAACCTTCAGCACATATAACCCAGGTCAATGTCACCTGTCATCTCTAGTCAACTAAAGGGCAAAGCCAAATTAAGAAACACATATAGTAAACTATCCAGCACACAGGTATACCTCCTGCCATTATTTTGAGTTTTCTTTTCTTTATTCTTTATTTGTTTTTCTTACCATAAAGTTCATTTGTAGTGGAATAGGATTTTGAGATGTGCTAAGGAATAGTTTATGAAATTAATGATTTTATATTCATTTTCAATCTCCTATTTATTCAAGACCCAGAAATATAAAAAAAAAAACCACTACATTTTATTAGAGTAGAAAATGGTTTTTGTAAGTTAATTTCAATTGCATTTTATCATATGAATAATTTTAAACCTCAATTTAAAAGCAAATTATTTACCTTATAAATTGTCACAAGCCTAAATATAAACCTCTCTGTAGATATTTCCTATCTCCCTTGTACAAAAATCCAATATATAATGCCCAATGTGAGAAAGTTTGTATCAAAAGTAAGTATTATGTATGTTTCTTATTAAGTCTTTAACACATCAAAATTATTGTTTGCTTCCAATAACAAAGAAGTAGAAGTCTTTGGATTTGGAGCTTTGAAAAATACTGCCTAAGGATATTCTCATTAACACTCTCTGCTCCTGTTAAATTCTACAGAAGTGAAAACATGAAAATTGAATAAGAGCATATATCCATAGAGCATTTTTATAAATAGTAAAAGTGTCAAAGAAGAAATAGTAATTATGCTATTTTTTAAAATATATTAGAGAGATTTGAAATTCCCCCATCACCACAGCATCTGGCTACATTTAAAGTGCTTAATGAAAAAGATGAGTCTATGTGTTATATTCACAAAAGGATTTTGTACAAGCATGTACTATGGAAAAGATAAACAAATTACTTTCAGAAGGTGCTATGTCAAAGAGATTAATTCTGGCACAGATGCATTATTTGTTGGCTATAATACAAGTTTTGTACATTTCCTTCAAAAATTGCTAGTATTTTACCAAATAAATGAATACTATTTTAAAAAAGCCAAGTAATTTGAAGAAACTAATAAACTTCAGAAAACCAGAATGCATGTATTTATCTAACTATTTATTTGAAAACTCACAGAGCTAACATGCACTTATATATTAGATGGCACCACTGTTTAATGGGCAATTATCAGCAGTCCATATGGGTCAAGCTAAAAGAATGTCTGTTATTAGGCCACACCATTCTTGTTTAATTTTCCAACAGAGATGACAAGGAGAGGCTCAGCTAGCCAAATTGCAAACTAGTAAGAGTCTTGACCTACAATAGTATTTAAGTGGGTTCTGAGGTAGAATTAAATCCTTTTCTCTAATTACAAATGCTTTTAGTGACTATTATCTACCTCTGTTGTTTCTTGTCTTTTACCATATTACTTTATCCAGAAAAATTTCACCTCTGGCTTAAAGCATTTATACACATCTCTGTGTTATCATATACATGACATTAGCTTTCTTTTAGTCATGATGACAACAGTTACATTTGGGTCATATCTTCACAAAGCTTCTTCCTGTATCTTATTCACATGATCATCTGAAACAAGTTTCCATTGGCAAATTTACATTTTATGGGTTGTACTTTTAATTTAAAGAATTCTTATTTAGTCCTTTTACCTCCCTACTTCAGTGTGGTATGGAAAGAATCTAAGGAAAAAATTATTAAGCATCGTTCTAGAAACAAGAAAACTAAATTTTTACTGTTAGGCTATCTAGAACAGATAAACCCATAGACATTAAAAAACAGCAACAATAAAAAAGAACCACCTTCACACAATATTAAGAAAGAAAGGAGACATGCTGAATATTCTCTGAGGCTCTCTCTCCTACTCAAACTTGACCCAGCAAACTACTCTCTACTTTATCCCGTCCTCCCATTGTCCCCCGGTTCTTGTTGTGTTAGAACAGTGGCAGGCATCAGTGAGAGACCGAGGGGCAGTTACATGCAGAAAGGGTCAGGAATGACCCCACCTTACACCCTCCTGCTGGTGCCTTTCAGTCTCTCTGCACATCAGCAGAAACGGTTCTCCTTCAGGTCTCAGCTTCAGGTCAGAGATCCCTCTTCCATGGATTTACACAACAGCCGCCAGGAACAGTTCCTGCTCCCCCTTAGACCTCTGTGTGATGATAGTTTCACTCTGTGGCTGATCCCAGATGTGTCACCATAACTTTGCTGGTTTCCTTACCCCTGCTCACATGTCTGTAATTTAGATTTGTTACAGCTAAACTCTTCGGTGATGTTATCTATTTATAACACTTTGCAAATCACAGAAGCACCGCATTTTGTTTGTTTGATATAAGCTTTTTATACTCTTTGCAATATTTATTATATTTGTAAGCGAGCAGGCAAACAAATAAACACACATATTAAAAAATGAATTTTATAAACCGTTGAGAAGAGTTCTGAAAATTCATCGGCCACCTGAGAAGACTTTAAAAGCAGTGGCTTTATTGTATTAGCTTTCCAAGTGATTTTTGTAGGTGTGTGTGTCAAGATTTTTTTTTTTTAATATTTTATTTATTTGACAGAGAGAGATCACAAGCAAGCAGAGAGGCAGGCAGAAAGAGAGGGAGGCAGGCTCCCTGCTGAGCAGAGAGCCCAATGTGGGACTCGATCCCAGGATTCTGGGATCATGACCTGTGCTGCAGGCAGAGGCTTTAACCCACTGAGCCACCCAGGCACCCCAAGATTAATCAAGAAGTTATCACAAAGGGGATTTGATTGGTGTATCTTCTTTCATTCAACAAATGACTAATGATACAGCTGTAAATAATGCAAATAATGCCTGGCCTTATGGAGCCTATTATCTTGTTGGCAATAAAGTCTTTAAACAAATAATGATAAGTAATTACACATATGACAATTGTTATAAATATTAAGAAAGAGAGCTACTGTGAAAATTAATCTGGGTCAAGTGAAAGATTCATAAGCTGCAGGATGAATTAGCTAGGTGCAGGGGAATGCATGAACTCTTCATGATGTGAAAGAGCACACAGTAATTGAAAAATTGAAAGGAAGCCAAAGTGACTGTATTGTAGACAGTGTGTCAGGGGATAGTAAGATATGAGGCTAAGAAATCAATGTGTGACATAATTTCAAGACTTTGTAGTTCACGTTAAAGACTTTGGAGGCTATTCTAGGAGCACTGGCAAACCATTGATGGATAATAGAAGAGGGATAACATGATACAAATCTGTGTTTATAAAGACAATGGCTGCTTAGAGAAAAAAGAAAAAGAGGCAAATTGTTGAAGGCGTAACAGTGAATAGGAAAAGAACAAGTCCAGGACATTGTTGATTTAGACTAGGATGTTAGATATGAAGAGAAGTAAGCAAAATTGAAAAAATGAAAAGTAATGCCCAGGTCAAGAGCAGGTTTGTGGTAAAAGAGAACTGATTTGGTTTTGAAGACTTGAGTTTGAGGCATTTAACACATGTTGAGTCAACAGTTGAGTTTGAAGGAGGGGAGGACCACATATTGCCTGGAAAGGGAGCACTAAAGGGAAGGGTCAAACATTTGGGTGGAACATCAACCTTTGAAGGAACGTCAACCTTTGAAGATTGAGTGGAAGAGAAGAAGATAGGGAGAGGGGAGGGGAACCAGGAAAGATTGACCAGTGAGTTGAATGAAAAAAACAAGTTTCTGGTGTCAGTGGAGTCAAATCAAGAAATTGTTTCAAGGAAAAAAAAAGAAATTGTTTCGAGGAAAATCCAGTACATTGAATGGGTTTGAGATTCAAATAAGATAGCAATGAAAGCTTGACCTTTGGACTTTGTGATGCTGAGGTCATTGGTAGTATTAGCATAGCCAGCTTGGGAGTGGAAAACTGAGTACCGAGTGCAGCAGGTAGAGACAATGAGTAGAGACAACCACTGAAAACTTTGACTAGGAGGGAGTAAAAGAAAAGTGCAGGAGTGGGAGAAAACAAAACAGAGGAAACATCTTTCTTTCTTTCTTTCTTTCTTTCTTTCTTTCTCTCTCTCTCTCTCTCTCTTTCATTTAAATAAGAGGCAAGTTTAGCTGAAATAAGAAAGCTCAAGTAGAGTAACAAGACTCAGAATACAGTAGATCATGTAAAGTACAAGATTCCTGTGGAGGCAGGAAGAGAGGGACTTGATTAATGGTGAAGAAGCTGGACTTGAATGGAAGAAGCCCTAGATCTATCACTTCTATTTTAGCAGATGGGCATTTTTGGTTTCAGGAACTGAATGCTTTCCTCTCTAGCAGCTTATACTTTCTCTGTGAAGCAATAAGTAATCATTTACTGAGCGTGAAGAATGGTGGAAGGCTAAAGGTTTGACAGTACTGTGAAATACTGAAATAAACAATATGTTTTATGGAATTTCAAGTCAATTAAAAAAGCAATGTTGGGGGCGCCTGGGTGGCTCAGTGGTTAGGCCGCTGCCTTCGGCTCGGGTCATGATCTCAGGGTCCTGGGATCGAGCCCCGCATCGGGCTCTCTGCTCAGCAGGGAGCCTGCTTCCTCCTCTCTCTCTGCCTGCCTCTCTGCCTGCTTGTGATCTCTCTCTGTCGAATAAATAAATAAAATCTTTAAAAAAAAAAAAAAAAAGCAATGTTGAAGGTCCATTTAACATTAGCGACCATGAATTTAGAGGTAATCTGATAAGTTTTATGTAATGCTTTTTCAAATAAGTTCAGTATGTCCAACAAGGAATGTTTTTGCCTGGATGACAGAAGACTCACCTCTTGCTACAGCTCTATATGCAATTTAAAGTGTATACCCTTGGGTTATCTGGATGGCTCAGTGGGTTAAAGCCTCTGCCTTCGGTTCAGGTCATGATCTCAGGGTCCTGGGATCAAGCCCCACATAGTGCTCTCTGCTCAGCAGGCAACCTGCATCCTCCTCTTTCGCTGCCTGCCTCTCTGCCTACTTGTGATCTCTGTCTGTCAAATAAATAAATAAAATCTTTAAAAAAATTAAAAAATAAAGTATATACCCCTGTAAATTGCCATGTCCACCTATGCACCCCTGCATTGTTGCCACATAAAGACGCACCTCTAATGCTCTTATTCTCAAATTTAGTCTTAAAACCACTTTTCCTAATCCATTTCTTGTTCAGAAACCTTTTATTGGAACTTAGGATCATTTTGTGTTTACAACTATAGTTTGGCTCTCAAACACCGAATGCCTATGGTTTTGTCAATGATGATCATTCAGCACATGCTATTTCATGCTACCATAAGGAAATGATTTCATTAGAAAATTAGAAGTGCTCAGGGTACCTGGGTGGCTGGGTGGCTCATTCAGTTAAGCGTCTGCCCTCAGTTCAGGTCATTATCCTGGGATCCTGGGATCCCGGAATCCTGGGATCCTGGGATTGAGTCTTGCACTTAGCTTCCTCCACAGTGGAGAGTTTCCTGCTTCCCCCGCTTGTTCTCTCTCTCTTTCTCTAAAACAAATAAAACCTTAAAAAACAGAAAAAAAAAAAATTAGAAGTGCTCTTTAGTCACTGACCTAAGCTCATGATTAGGGTAAATAACACGGTTACACTGTGTATACAACCTAGAGAAGACCTTGCCTATATTCTTCTAACACATTCTCTCTGTTACTGTTGTAATAATATTAATCATTGTTCTTAAAAAGAAAGTCCTCACAGAAATGCTCTATCAAATACAGGCTTTCCATATAATAAAATCAAATATTCAAAAAATATTGATTTATTTATTTTAGAGAGAGAAGAAGAGAGAGCACAAGCCGGAGGGGCAGAGAGAGAGAGAGAGAGAATATGAAGCAAACCCCATGCTGAGCACAGAGCCTGAGGTGGGGCTTAATCCCACAACTTGAAATCATGAAATCATGACTTTAGCAGAAGAGTCAGGAGCTTAACCAGCTGTGCTATGCAGGCACCTTCATAAAATCAAATTTGTGACCAACTCAGAACCTGTCTAATTTGCATCGTTATTCTGAAGTTATTATTGAATCAAGTGATTTCAATCACTAAATCTAAGGATTTCAAAGGATGAGTGTGCATGTGGTGGGGGAATAGGGAACTAGGAGTATGTATACCTAGCATCAAATAGAACCAAATTACACAAATATTAGTTTTTCAAGACTTCTCCAGTAAGTAAAACTTACACATTTGCGCACCATGGTTTCCTTTTGAAATCTGATAAAACTTATGAGTATTCTCCCTGAAAAATGCATACACAAACATATGCACATGTATTGTATTACATGTTTAAGAGTTTCCCAGATTCCCTGAGTGTCAGCCATGAGCTGACACTATGAATTCACAGATCTCCAAGAAAATAATCACTACTCAGGGTAAAATCAGCCTATACTTTGAGATTTCTTCAGCTAGCCCAGGCATTCTAGACCCCAACCCTGAGAACCAGTCAGCAATAAATTTGTTGTAGGAGTGTGGGGAAGAAAAATGATCACCCTCACACATTTTAGTAATACCTGTCCAAACAAGGTAGCATGTTTCTCTTAATCCAGAACTTAAAAATTAGAGTAAACATTTACATTTCTAAATGATACATACTGTAAGATTTTAGATGTTTTAAAATTAATTAACATAGGGGAGCCTGAGTGGCTCAGTTGGTTGAGTGGCTGCCTTCAGCTCAGGTCATGATCCTAGAGTCCTATGATCAAATCTCATGTCGGGCTCCCTACTCAGCTAGGAGTCTGCTTCTCCCTTTGACCTTCCCCCTTCTCATACTCTCTCTCTCTCATTCTCTCTCTCTCTCTCATGATCTCTCTCTCAAATAAATAAAAAATAAATAAATAAAAATTAAAAAAATTAATTATCATAATTCAGGAGTTACCTCATAAAAAAAGAGAGAGAGAGAGAATGAAAGTGAGACTAGAGAGTCATAAATCCAGGCTAGAGGTAGACTTACCATCCATCCCTGTTTTCCCAGGTTAAATAAAGGTTCCCAGGATGTAGGGCTGTCAGCACTAACTTTCAGCAAATCTCTGGGAAACTGGAATGAATTGGTCAAGCAAATAGGCAGACAATGTTGACTCTTGACCAATGCAGTATAACTCAGAAAACTATCCTTTGTCAGCATTATCAATTCAAATTTGTGCTTAGGAATAATTACAAGTAGAATACCTAAAATTTAAGTCTATTTTGTGATAGGCAGAAAGATGAATACATTCACATGGATATTGCTTTTTAAATCTAGTGGCATAAGAGAAGCATATTGGGGCATCTGGGTGGCTCAGTGGGTTAAGCCTCTGCCTTCGGGTCAGGTCATGATCTTAGGGTTCTGGGATCTAGCCCCACATTGGGCTCTCTGCTCAGTGGGGAGCCTGCATCACCTACCCTCTCTGCCTGCCTCTCTGCCTACTTGTGATCTCTCTCTCTCTGCCAAATAAATAAATAAAATCTTTTTAAAAAGAAGTATAATTATTACACATCATAAGGATGAGATTCAGTAATTAGCTCAAGTCATATAATGAGAAATAGAAGATCCAACATTCAAACACAGGAAATCTGATTCCTGGCCTTGAGCTTTTAACCCCAGTGCTAATACACAGTAAGGCTAATACACACTAAAAAAATCATTTGAAACCTGTAGAAAACATCAACTGTATGCTTAAGAATAAACAAGCTGTACTATTTTCCATGACATAATTACTCTCATCTCAAATTGTTAGTGAGTTAAGGTACAGAAATACCATGTGTGGAGTAAGTAAGATGAAGCTAGACATTTCAAGACAGGTTCTGATACTGAGAAATCCACTTTTATTTATTTTTAATTTTTTTATTTTTGATTCAATCTCTAAATAAATGTGACTAAACCATGTGCAAGGCAGTAAAAAATGCATACAAATAATTCCATATACTTAAAACAGAGACTAGAGGAATTAAACAGTTCACATACTGCTCTTAATAGTTTTGGCAATATAATTTCATAAAACACATTTTATGTTCTCATTGTAATTAAGGAAAAGATGTTCAAAGTGGATGTCAACCTTAGAATCCTTTTCAGAGAAGTATCTGCATTAGAAAAAAAAATAGACCAAATTAGAATTTTGCAGAAATTAGATTTCTTGGCTATTATTGTTTGAAAATACAGTCATTACCCTCTTACAAACCCAAGTTTGTTATCAAAATCTTTGAGAACACATGAAAATATTTAGATTTGTCCTGAAACTTGATGCTTTAAATGTCTCTGTTGAGACAATAGAGAGAATCATATTTCTAATTAATTCTTCTCCTTTTTTCTCAACCAAACACAGCTTGAGACTCCTGTATATACATATATATTTTTAAAGATTTTATTTATTTATCTGACAGAGATCACAAGTAGGCAAAGAGGCAGGCAGAGAGGGTGGGGTGGGAAGCAGGCTCCCCATGGAGCAGAGAGCACGATATAAGGTCGGATCCCAAGACCCTGAGATCATGACCTGAGCTGAAGGCAGTGGCTTAGCCCACTGAGCCACCCAGGCGCCCCATCCTTCTGTATATTTTGAAAGACATGGTAGTAGTGTTCAGGCATGAACTAGGCACTATTTATTGGGCTGTTATATACTGGATTTACACATCAAGTAAGATTACAGATTGATGACTACTCATAGCCTTTCCAATTAGACTTTCTCTAAGTCTTTGCATTTCTAAACTTATAGAAACTCTAAATTTTCAAAATGTCATTTCCAAGTCTATATAATCTAAGCCCAAAATTTAACCTTATTGGCATCTATCAATGTAATCAGGTTAGGGCATTTCATTTATTCCTACAGCACTAAATATTTAAAATGTTGGAAAGTTTTGAGAAAATTGTAAGATGAGGAGCTATTTTTTCCCCAGATAAATAATAAGTTTTCTTTTAAAGAAAGGCCAACCAAAACGAGACACCATATGTAAAGTTTTAAAGTCAGATATTCATCACTGTGATTTAAAAAGGATGAAGGAAACCCAGATGGATGATTTGTTGGGACAGCAGCACAGAAGGCAATCTGGTGTAATATTGAATACACCTGTTGGAAGTGGAAGGAGGGAGAAAGTGAGAATATTTTTACCTTCCAATACTATCCAGAAGTATTACAGTAAAAATATTTGGCAACTTATTTTTATATAGTCCAAATTACCTGAAGATTGATGGTTAGGTTCAATTTTATTTTTCTTTGTAGGATGTGCCACACTTGGCAAACCAAACTGACCAGTCTAGCTGTAATAATTCAGTAAAATGGTATATTTCACTAAATAAAAGCAAAGAAAGGGTTAAAATGGTTTTGGCTGGATCCTTGAAGATTAAGCTCATCAGTCACCCAATGGAAGAAATTGTTTATGCATGCAAATATAGTCTTTATTTCTTAAATTCTCAAACAGAATGAGTTTACATGAGAAAAGAGAATTAGGTATAGCCAGGGGAAAAAACAACTTTTGGGATGAGAAGTGAGTAAAATTATTAGGAGTACGGGTAGGAAAGGAGGAATTACCATTTCTTAAACTGTTTTTTCTTTTCCTATTATGTAGAAATTAGAAAGAAAAGATGAAGGAAACAAAAGAAGCAAAGATGCCAAGTGTTTAGGGAAAAGGTGGGGAGAAAAAGTTAGGTCCTGTCCTGGAAATCCCTCCCAACTTGGGAAGTAGAAAAGCACCCTTTCCCTCAAGAGAATGGAATTTTGTCAGTTTGATGCTCCCTGTGTTTAACTGCCAGCACTTCACTCACCACTGATACCATCTGGAGTCAACCCAAAGTTCACTTCCTCTCTAGCACCTGCTAACCCAAGATATCTGAGCAAGGCTTATCCTCATACCTCCTACCTTCAGTTGAATGTGGAGGATTTTGGAGATTTGGGAAGCTATGATGTAGTTGCATTCTCAGTTTTATTCCTGATAATTCTTTAAATTACAATTTACCTTCATTTCCATCTCTTTTTCTTGACTTAAATTATTGCTAAATATTACATTCTCAGGGAGACCTTCCCTAACTCAGTGCTGGTTAGGGAGCTTGCTTAAGATTATCTCTCTGCATTTCCTTCTGTCCCTATCATCTCTCTCCTTTTCTTTAAAAAAAAAAATCCATGAGGCAGACATTTAGATCTGTCTTGCCCATTGCTATGTCCTGCACATAGTAGACACTCAATAAATATCGGTTTCTTGAATTTGGCTTGGACACTACATCTGTGCTACATCAGAAGTATCCTACTTCATTTGTCACTATTTCTTTGAGGGCAATGGATAATATAATGGTCAACTTAGGGCTTATGTGTGACAGCGAAATGGTATAGATTTTGGAGTCTATGGACCTGGCTTTGTATCATGATCTCCCTAATATAATCTGAGCTTTGGACACTGAAATTCAGCTTCCCTTCCTTTAAAGTGAGAATCAATATAATACTCTCTTTTTGGTGTTACAGTATCAAATAACTTTTGTGAAAAAATTATATATAGAAAAAAGTTATAGAAATATTGGCTATTTCTGTTCAATAAGAAACTCTAGCTGATTTCTCTGAAATAGCAAGTAGTAGTAGATTGGAGTCTGCAAACTATGTTAAGGTATTTGTACTCCTTGAATATGACCTATGGTAATAATTGGCTGGACACCTGAAATACTTTATGCTCCCAAGTAGTTCAATCTTTCTTGAATCTCTAGGTTTGGAGACTCAGTTGGTCATCATAGCTGAATTATATAATAGCATCTATCTTTTCTGCATAATGGTATGATTGAACTGAAATAATTACAACTTTACTTTATATGCAGCATGCATTTTTCATATCATATAACCTATTCTTTAGCAAATGCACTTAACTTTAAAATTTTGAGAAAGAAGTCATTCTTTGGTATGTTTACTGTCACTTGAGAAAAACTGGTGTGGTGAGTTTATTGTCTAGAGAGAAAATTGTTATTTGACTCTATAAAATAGCCTACATTTCATACCATTGGTATAGCACTTCATTTTAGAAATGTGATATTTTAATATTGTAGGAGCATGAAAAGAGGTGATTTCAGTCACCAACTGAGAATTATGATCTCAAAGTCTTTAAGGAATGAAAAAGCTGGAAATGAGGGGAGAATGGCTGGGGTTTTTTTAACCTTTTATTTAACATCTTTCTGACTTCACCTCCCACTTGATTCATATTCATGGTACAGTATTAAGTCTGATGCCAAGCAGAAAACCTTAGGCTGTAGAGAAGTTTTAATAAGCTGAGAAATTGGTAGACCTACTTTATATCCAAAGAATAAATCAGGACCATTGCTTTAATTAGTCATGCTGATTCCTTTGCAAGTAATCCCTCAAAACCTGACATAAACAGAGTTCCCTAGTAGGCTATTTCCTCTGCTGAGGACTGAGCATATCCTTGTCCTTTTCTGACCATTATTGTAGTCATTCTTCTTTCTTGCTCTAGAGACCCTTTTTAAAAACTGATAGAGGCTTCAATTCTGCCTTGTTGAATTAGTCTAAATGGATATAGAGTGAATAAAGAAAAACCATCATAGATAGTATCAAGAAGGTGAATAGTGGTCACTGATCTAACCCACTAACTCTACAGGAAGGGAAGCCAGGGTGGAAGAAAGTTGAGTGATTCATTCAGAGAGTGAGAGATGGAGATGAAATGAAGAGTGAATTCTCCATGTCAAGTCTCAGGTTTTCTCTGTATAATACTCTCTACTTTGAGTGCTCTTTTTGGCCTACTTGAATACTTGTAAATATTATACTATAGCAATGAAATAATTTATTACCTTTCCCTCAAGGAAAGGGCAAATTATAAAACTGGTACAGTTGGGCAGATGTTTATTCCTTAAATGGGAAAATACACAAGCAGTGTTTAGGTCAGTGGTTTATTAATTACTCAGTGAATGTTAGTCAACATGCATTTATCAGGCACTAAGTTTCCCTGAGTAAAAACATCTGAGGTATTTGTGAATTCTCTCAGAATTGGACAATGTGAACCATTTATATAGTCATGAAATAGCTCTTGTGACTGTGGACAAACTTTATAACTTCCGCAACTCATTTTCCTCGCCTACCAAAAGAGAAAGCCAATGTTACCACCCAGTGTTGCAAGATTAATACCTAGAATTTAATAGATGCTTATAAGTGGTGGTTGCCATTAGAATCTCCTAATGATATCCTCATCGTGAAGCAGCTAATGACTGGATATTTTAATTCAGCTTTGAGAAATGGAGATAGGTTAAAATTGACAGCCATCTCACTTCTCTCTATCTCCATGCACATGAAAAGTCTTTATTTCCTTGCCCCTTGAAGTTAGGTGTGACCATGGGACTTTCTCTGGACATAGACATATAGCAGAAGTGTCGTTTCTAGATGGAAGCACATAAGAGGCACTACATTACCCTTTAGCCTGGCTTTCTTCTGAACTATTTACTGGTGTTCTGGATGATCACAACCCATACCACCTTGTCTCCTTCAGTAAGGACCATACAGAGCACAGTACCCTGCCAATGAAAGACAAACATCTACATGGGCAAAAAAAGTCAAGGCTGCATTGTTTTCTTCCCCTGAAATTTGAAAAAATTGTTTTCCCTTATTACAGTCTAACTTATACTATCATGAGTTACACAAGAAGAAATTTCAAAGTTCAATCTTCATGATAACTATTCTCCCAATAAAATCCACACAAATCCTTACTAGTATTAAATTTTTATTACAAAAATTTCAGGTGATTTGTTAATCCTGTTTCTCATATATATTAGTAAATCCATTCAAGAATATTTTCTGAGAACACTTGTATACATAGCACACCATATTTCCTAATTTCTAACACAGTGACTTTTTTTGTGGTAGACATGCAGTAGATTCTTGTTAAACTGACTTGTTGAATTGAATTAGATCATGCCTTTATTACTCTGACCACAAATTACTATGTTTCTCTTAGGATAACTATTAGCCAGTATGCAGTTATGGATCTAGAAGAATGAGATAGACATCCATCAACTTAACGTACTTCAGTTCAGTTTTACCTGCAAATAGGAAGTTACTTCTTATGTTCACCATAATTCTCCTTTGCAACTCATGAGTTCTATATGATTAGGTTGAATGTCAGTGGACACATAAAATTATAAAAGGAGGATAAACCTTAAGCCAAAGTATTCAATTTATGTTTGGCTCTTTTATGCCCCCACCCCCAGCCAACATCATTTTCCATCTTTCTAGTTCTCAAATTCTGGAAATATATGTGACAGGTTATATCTGCCCATTAAACCATATGGCACTCCAGTTTTCTTGACCCTGTTCCCCAATCCTAGTCCATGTAGCTGAGCCCCAGGATTAGACAATCAACAGTTTCTATCAACCTAATACGCAAGCCTAAGGCTAATACTTCTGTTGGCATCTTGCCACAGTGATATAAGAACCTGCCTAACAATAAACTAACATGAAGGAAAACATGAGAGAGAGAGAGAAAGAGAGGATTTTTTTCAGTATTCTCTCCCCTTTCCAGTCTCATCAATCCCTTTCCCAGACTTGGGGATGTGCCGGCTTGGCAATTCTCCATACTCTACAACTTAAACCATTTCCTCGGCAGCACTCTTGAGAAATCAGGTTGCTCTTCTTGCTGCTTGTATTGCACAACAGGGAGGCTCAATTAGTGGTCTCCTAGACCACCAATCATCACCTCTAACTTCCTGTGATATATAGTCCCTCCAACTGGCTATTACAAATATTCACTACTTCCCCCCAAGACTTCCCATCTACCTCTTCAGTCCTAGAAAATGACTTTCCCTCCTAATTCAGCTAAAAGTATAGATGATTAGGAATGAATTATCATAAACTCTTATTCCCCTAATTGGATATATTTATATTTAATCCACATTTTTCTGCCTGCTTCAGTGAAAGAATTATTGTTTTTTTGTATTTCAAGTTAATTGCTCCCTTTTAGCTCTTGAGACTTCCCTTCCTATTGTCTAGGACTCCTCTTATAGTCATAGTATCTCTCTCACTCTCTCTCTCCCTTTTCTTACTACACATAGTCACTCAGATATTGGGGTGCTAAATTTAGCAAATAAAAACACAGGACATCCCATTAAACTTCAGATAAACAATGAAAAACATTTAATCTAAGTAGATCTCAAATATTGCACAGTATATTTATACAAACATTATTTTTTTTATCTAAAATTTAAATTTAACTGGACATCCTGTGTTTATTCTGGCAACTCCATTCAGCTACAGTGCATGCAAGTGTGCAATCCTTGCAGGAAAATAGAGTGGAACATCTCACTGCTTTCTCATCATTTCTATCAACTCATTCAGAAGGAATGGTCTTGGCTTCATGCTGATACATGGTTTCAGTTGCTACAGATATTTTTCTCACAAATATTGACCTCAAGCACATCACTTAAGTGTTATTATGGCAAAAACTCCTTATTGCCTAGGAATAAAGACCAATAGGAAGGAATAAGTAGATTGAAGGAACCATGAAAATCTGTTCTAATACACACACATATGCAAGTGTTCCACAGCACCTACTCGTACTCACTCATACAACTCTCATCATCCCTACATCTCATTCTGGTTATTACCCTCTTCACAGATTTTTCTACACTACCCATTCCCAACCCTATAGAATCTGCCATCATTCTCATTGTTCTAATGAGTCTGCTGAAATTAAGGTTATTAACCAACTTCTAATCATGAAATCCAACGGACACATTTAGTCCTTACCCTACCAGTTCTCTGCTTCATTTCATATGTTTTACTGTCCTTTCTTCTAATACTGGTATGGTTTGAATTATGTCCCTCAAAAGATCTAATGATGTCCTAATTCCCTATACCTGTGCATATAACCTGATTGTGGAAATGGGCTTTGCAGATGTAATCAAATTAAGATGAGGTCAATAGGGTGGGTCCTAATCCAACGAGACTGATGTCCTTATAAAAAGAGGGAAGTTTGGAGTACCTGGTTAGCTTAGTTGATTAAGCATCTACCTTTGGCTTAGGTCATGACCTCAGGGTCCTGGGATTGAATCCCTCATCAGGCTCCCTGTTCAGTGAGAAGTCTGCTTCTCCTTCTGCCTCTGCCCCTCCTTCCTGCTTGTATACTCTCTCTCTCTCAAGTAGATAAAATCTTTGAAAAAAAAGGAGGGGAATTTGGACACAGATACACACACAGAGATGAATGCCATGTGAAGATACAGACACAGAGGGTATATGACCATATGAAAATGGAGGCAGAGACAGAAGTGATGCAGCACAAGCAAGTAATGGCTGGAACTTCAGAAAGCTGGAAGAGCCAATGAAGGGTCCTTGCCTCCAGGTTTCAAGGACAGCGTGTCTCTTCTGACATTTTGAATTTGTACTTCTAGCCTCTACATTGTGAGAGAACACATTTCTCTTGTTTTAAGCCACCCAGTTTATGAGATATGTTATGGCAGCCCTAAAAAATTAATATATTCCCCTACTTTCATGCTCATGATGCTAGTACATTATTTCCTGATATTTCCCACTTCTTTTCAGAGTTTAATCTTATTGTTTCATTTAATATGTAAATGTTATTCACCAGAGTTTGACTTTCAGTCCTTTATCCCTCTCATTTTATGTGATTTAATGAAATGACCTTATCTACCACAGAGCTTTAACAACCACCCATGAGCTGCCCACCATGTATAAATACAACACCTTATTTCAATTCTTATTAGTAGTATTAGGCAGTAAAGAATAGAAACAATGGTTCTTTATAACTTCTGTTCCTAAATGCAAGTAGTACCATCTTGAACACAGGCCACCTTTAATCCCTTTTAAATTAGTGGAGGAATTCATTACTGAGGAAATGCATGCACCTTGACAAACTGCCCATTCTCACTTTGTGCCCAGAACTGAACCAGTAAGGTTCCCTCACCCTTAACTTTCCCAATAGTCACTAAAATGGTTAATTCTGAGAGCAATTTAAACATTTATTCTAACAGTTGTTGTGGAGCATAACAAGTCATGGAATGAAAACTGCTGAGTGAGACTAATTCTCTTTTTTTAAAATTTTATTTATTTATTTGACAGAGAGAGAGATCACAAGTAGGCAGAGAGCTAGGCAGAGAGAGAGAGAGGGGGGAAACATGCTCCCTGCTGAGCAGAGACACCCCCCACAATGGGGGGTTCGATCCCAGGATCCTGAGATCATGACCTGAGCCGAAGACAGAGGCTTAACCCACTGAGCTACCCAGAAACTCTGAGTAAGACTAATTCTGATGATCCTCCTGAGATGGCAGAAACCACTGAACCAAGCACCAAAGAACCCGAGACCCAGTCAGGATTATTTTAGGACCACTATGTTGGCTCTATTTATTTATTATTTTTTAAAAATGATATCTATCTCATTCTTTTAGTATTTTGAAGTGACATACAGAAAACAAAATAATAATAAAAATTAATGACCTTATGAAATGCACTTAATAACCAAAGTTTCTAAGAGTGCTGTATTGCTTAAATGGGCAAATATGTGAAAATGGGTTTGTTATTATAAAGCAACAAAAAACATGGAGGGTATTATTATTTTGAGAAAAAGAAAGTTGCTTTTTGAAGAAATAAGAATCTTTTCTATCAACTTAGAACTCTATAGGCTGCAAAATCCAGTATGAGGGCCCGGTTGCATGAAACAAGCATGAATTTGACAAATGTCCTTATCTCTCTGTTCCTGAAAAGCAGAGAGAACCCAGCAGAAATCAGCTAGCTCTGAGAAGAGAATGCAAATGACAGCAAACCATAGGCAGAAAATGACTGTCTCTTTCGTAGACATTTTTATATTATTGCAGTTTATGAGGATTATGCAGTGTCCCCAATCACCATTGGATCTTGATTTGGTTTTATTTTTTAATTTATAGTGGTACTTATTAACCTGATTTATATTTGAAAAACATCATCCCAATGGAGCTGATGTTAGTGATCTACTCATATGCCCAAGCACATGGGTTTCATTGTCTCAGATAGAACACACCTGTGATTTCCCTGGTATTTGGCACAGAACGGGCCTGACATAAACCTTAATGGGTTTTCTGTGCCAGTGGCACATTGTCCCTTTGCTCCTTTTGTCTCAGAACGTCTCCTTTAAAGAAAACAGAAAACACACCTAGGTAAACAACAAAGCATGCTGTCATGAAGGGCTTTTCAGCGAGGCAATGAGCCAGCCAAGAGGTGAACGTGTTTGATTATCACCAGCATGGTCATCCAGGAAACATGCAAATGGGAGTTGCAGGGACACAAAGCAATAAGGTTTTCAACTGTGATGAGCTGCACAATGTCGCAATTACAGGCCCATTTGCAGGCTCATATTTTCTGGGAATCTAATAGAAAGTCTTCAATTTCATTTTCTACCTGCACCTAAAGCCAGATAATGTCATGTCATCTATTTCAATATTTTGGTTTCAGTCTATCAAATCTGGTAACAAGAGGACTTTCTACCTTAAGGGATACTCCCGTGCTCCTCTACCCTCTCTTGGCCGGCAAGCACTTAGATCAGCCGCCCCCTCTTCATAGATTCTGAGAAAATCTGCTGACTGGAGGATATTTCTCCTACAGGAGGCAGATGAACAAAACAAAAAGGTTGGAAATAATGAAATAAAGGATGAAGGACTTGGCAAGCAGGAGCTTGGCTAGCAGAAAAGAATCTGCTAGTTAATAAATTAAGGTTGAACACGATGCAGTTGAAATGTTACCTTTACAAGTAGAATCCACAAGAATTCAAACTTGAAATGTTGGAAAACACAGTGACGGACCCGTCTTTGTTTAGTGGTGACCTCAGTGATTTAAGAAGAACTGTAAATTCTAGTAGAAGTGAAAGAAGAAAAAAATGAAAATAGTACCTTTTCAATTCTTCTAGAATAAAATGGGTTAAAAATATTTGTGAGAATGCTCAAGTAAATGAATGATCAGATACACAATTTAATTCAACTTTGTTTTTGTAATATCACTGGAGAGTCTAATTGAGGTGAATGTTTCAAATTCCAATATAATTACTTACTGCACAATAATGGTTTTGTAGTTTGCAAATATCAACAGAATACCTTCCAAGTTATTTGTCAGTTCAACCTATAAAAAAAAAATGCCAGGGAAGCACGTCTAGAAAGACTGAGTGGTACGATCTAATCCAGCTCTGCAACTGCACTGTTCATTCATTCATTCCTCATACATACCTGCATTCAGCAGACTTGTATTGAGCTCATACTATAACCACCCTGTAGAACTTACAGAGGAGACAGACAACAGTCATAATAAAGAAGCAAAACATATTTTATGTTAAAGCTGATATGTGTTATTGAAAAATGAAAAAAAAAAAGTACATCGTTAGAGGAATGGGGAAAGCCCATAGTTGGGCATGATTTTGAGGGAAGTTAAAATTACAATAACTAGGAAGGAAAGGGAATTATGGAGGACATGACTTAAGGGATAGACTTGAACTACACCTACGAACCTCTGGGTTTTCTAATTTTTGAAAAGAAAACATTTAACTTAAGTTAAAATAATGGCTGAAAGAGAGTAAGAATTATCATTAACATCTACCCACATAAAACTTGCTATGGAATGGGAGAGTTATGGATTTCCTTCATTACCACCCTTCCTCCATTACTCTGATCCATTCCTAATTATATGTCTCTCAAACTTGCCTACAGGCTCACGATTTATACCTTCTCTTCTATTTTTTGTTTCCTTGGTTTTTTGTTTTTGTTTTGTTTTACTTTTTCTATCAATTCTGCACTCAATAACTTGATTTCTTTCTTGAAAGATGACTTTGCACATGATCCACACATCTTAAGAATGTTTTCATTGTTCCCCATTGCCTACAGAAGTTCAAAAGTCTGAACCTTTGTAGGGTCTTTGAATTACAACCTACTGCAACCAAAATAGCACCTATCAGAATGATAAAATTAAAAATATTGACAACACCAAGTACCAGGAAGGATATGGGAAAACCATTATTCATACATTGTTGGTGGAAATGTAAAATGCTATAGTTACCTAGAAAATAGTTTAGCCATTTTTTAAAAAATCTATCATGTAACTACTTTTCTGAATTGTATTTTAGACATTCATCCCAGAGAAATGAAGACATATGCTTATACAAATCATATACACAAATATTATAACAGCATTATTCAGAATATCCCCACACTGGAAACAACTCATATCCTTCAACACGTGAATGGTTAAACAAACTATGGTACATCCACACCATAGCTTACCAATCACAAACAAACAAGAATAAATTATTGTACACAAACAGCTTGAGTGAATTTCCAGAGAATTATACTGAGTGAATAAAACCAAGTCCAAGTTAAATACTGTAGGATTCCCTTTATATAACATTCTCGTTATGACAAACGTTATAGAAATGAAAAACAGATTAGTAGTTGCTATGGGTTAAGAAAGGGGTGGAGACGGGAGGAAGGTAGTGATCTCTATGAAAAGGCAACAAAAGAAGGATTCTTGGGGTGACAAAAATGTTCAGTATCTTACTGTATTAAGGTCGGCATCTTGGTTGTGATGTACCACAGTTATGCAAGGTGTTACCATTGGGGTAAATTGCATAAAGGGTATATGGCATCTTTCCATATTATATCTTGCAACTGCTTATGAACTTACAAATAATTCTAAATAAAAAGTTTAATTTAAAAAAAAGCTGTATTTCTTCTCTTTTAGGTCAAGTTTCCATCAATTTGTATTTGTCAAATTTACATTGTCAGTCTCTACTCTTAAGAGTCCGTTCAGTACCTGAATGGCAAGCATGTATAATCTCACAGGCCAAATGGTCAGTTAGTGGTGGCTTTCTGGAAAACTTTGTGAACTGGGTTGTGAATCCACACATATCCAAGCAGGCAAGAGGGTCATAATAGACTATCAATGTCTACCATGAATATGAAGATGAAGGGTGGTAGATGACATCTCTGATCTCTTGAGCAGTGTAAACACATAAACAAGATTTACAATATTAGAAGGCAAATAGTAATAAACAGAGGTGATAAGTAATTCTGCCTGAGGATGTGGGGAAGACATCAAGATTATGGATGCATTTTTTTAAAAAAGACATAATATTTACAACATGGATGGAACTAGAGGGTGTTATGTTAAGCGAAATAAGTCATTCAGAGAAAGAGGATTATCATATGCTCCCAGCGATATGTGAAGTTTAAGAAACAAAACAGAAGATCATAGGGGAAGAGAGGAAAAAATAAAACAAGACAAAACCAGAGAGGGAGACAAACCATAAGAGACTCTTAATCATAGGAAATAAGCTGAGGGTTGCTGGAGGTCTGGGGGATGGAGGGATGGGGCAACTGGGTGATGGGCATTAAGGAGGGAACATGATATAATGAGCCCTGGGTGCTACATAATCACTGACCTTACCTCTGAAGCCAATAATACATTATATGTTAATTAATTGAATTAACATTTTTAAAATGTTTAAAAATTAACTAATTAATTAATCAATTTTAAAAAGGTATAATGTAAACGAAAGAACTTTCCATAGAGAGGAAAATGTGTGCGTAAGCACAGTGAAAAGTGCTGGGTGGTTGCAACAGAGTAATCCTATAAAAGTATGGTGGGAAGTAAACCAGAGTAGACAGCTTGGGACTACCTGGTCCTGAGCTCTCTATTGCATGCATGCTAATGAATTCAGTTACTTATAATTTTTAATGATACTTAGAATCAAGGGCACATCAAAATTTTAAATATTTTTTTATCAGCATACAGCCTGAGGGTCTTTATCTGGAACCCTCATCATCACTACTTCTGTGCATGTGAGCAGTATCACTTATAGAAAAGCAGACAGAGTGAACCCACCTCATCCTGGGAAACTGGCCTCATCCTTGAAAGTTAATCTTTTCTCCAAGTGTACCTGGCTCTGCTCAAAAGTATCATAGATCAGAAAAAAACTGAGAAAAATTAGTTTAAATTGACTTAATTTTCACAACTGGTGCATAAAGATGCAAACACCATGCCTTTGACGAGTCACATATGGTGCATCACACATGCTAGTCTGGATTTCTTAGTATGCAGCATTTGGATGCATGATCAAAGAGTAATTCCCAACCTGGCTGATCATCATTCTTATCCAGGGAACTTTAAAAATCTAAATTCTCAGACCATATTCCAAATGTATTCAATGAGTCTCTTAAGGAAGACTTAGAGCTGTATTTTTTTTTTCTTAAGCTCTCAAGTGGACTTAACTTGAGGCAAGTTTGAAAATCAGTGTATTTAAAACTTAAGGTTTTTATGGGCTGAATAGTGTGTCCCCAATTCCATATGTTGAAGCCTTAACTGAAGGGACTTCAGAATAGAACTGCATTTGGAGATAAGATCTTTAAGGAAGTCATAAAGTTAAAATGAGGCCATTAGGATAGGCCCTAACCAATCTGGCTGGTGTCTTTATAAAAAGAGGAAATCTTCACCTGCAGAGAGACAGCACGAATGGGATCCACAATGGAATGACCATGTGAGCACACAGGGAGAAGGTGGCCACCTGCAAGGCAAGGAAAGGGGCCTCAAAAGAAACCTAGCCTGTCGACCCCTTGATCTTGGACTCCAGAACTGAGAAAATAACTGCTGTTTGAGCCACCCGGTCTGTGGTATTTTGTCGTGGCAGCCTTTACACACTGATGAAGAATGAAATCCCATAGAATATTGAATAAAGTGATGTTAGAATACGTGGTCTAGTGGTAAAAGTGAAGATCAGAGCAAAATGGGGAAGACCCAGCAACAGCTAGAAGATGAGAGAGTGGGGAATCCACCACAGGAGCTGGGATATGCAAACTAGGGGCACTCTGCCCTTTCCCTACTTGTGCTCTATCCCTCTCTCTCAAATAAATAGATAAATAAATAAAATCTTCTTAAAAAATGTATTGAGGGGAGCTTGGGTAGCTCATTTGGTTAAGCACCTGCCTTCAGCTCAGGTCATCATGATCTCAGGGTCCTGGGATCAAGCCTGGCATTACCTCCCTGCTTAGTGGGGGAGCCTGCTTCCCCCTCTCACTCTACCTCTATCCTTTCTCCCCTCCCTCAAATAAATAAATAAAATCTTAAAAAATAAATTAATTAATTTAAAAAATTTATTGAAAGACATAGTTTTGCTCATTAATTTACAATGTCTCTATGGCAGTTTTCAGCTACAAAGGCAACATTGAGTAGTTAAAATAGAAACCATTTGGCCCATAAAGTCTAAAAACTTTACTACCTAGCCCTTTCCAGAAAAAAAAAAAATGTCAATTCCATACTAGAATATAAACTACAAGAGGGCAGGAACTTTGTCTGTCTAGCACAGCATTACCAAGATAACTTTCTGCTTTGACCAAAATATTCTATCGGTACTGTCAGTATTTCCGTGATGTCAGTATGGTAGCCACCAAACACATGAAGCTATTTAAATTTAAATTAATTACAATAAAATGAAATTTATATTTAATTCTTAAGTCTCATTAGCCACAGACAAGTTTGCCATAACCATATATGTTGTTAGTGGTGATTCTACTCCTAACATAGGCCCAGTATCATTCATCACGACATTCTCAATGCCCAGATCAGTGCCTGGAAAATAATGAAGAAGCTTTCCAGAAACCATCATTAAATGAGTAAATGAATAAATCAGTATGGAAGGAGAATGACATTTAATTGTTCATTCATACATAAGTGTTAAAATACACATTGAATGAAATTTCAACCTATGCCACTGTGGTAGGCAGAATTATAAAGGATGCCTCCAAAACTCCACATCTCCTGGTTTTTCAACCCTAATCAAGGTACTTCTATAAAGAGACTTTCCAGTTGTCATTAAGGTTATGAATCTTAAGATAGAGAGAGGATCCTGGAATAGCCACATGAGCCCAATCTCAACATGTGAATCCTTAAAACAGAGAAGTTTCTCTGGCTGGAGTCTGAAGACAGATGTTGCAGAAGAGGAAAGAAGGAGAGAAGCCAGAGAAATGAGAAGTGTCAAAACGATTTCTCCATCATCCATTGCTGGCTTGAAAGAGGCCACGAGCCTTTCTCATGCAGGTGATCTTCAGAAGCTGAGAATAACCAACAACTATTTGTCTCTGAATTCAATCAGCATCCTGAATTTGCCCAGAAATGAGGATCCAATCTGATGCACACATACTGTTGTAAATGCTCTCCTGGTTTATCAGCTGTTGCGAGAATTTCCCAGTGAACCATCATCCAGGTCCCTGAAGGGTATGTTAAAGAAGCTGTAGAT
Source organism: Mustela putorius furo (assembly GCF_011764305.1). Taxonomy (NCBI): domain Eukaryota; kingdom Metazoa; phylum Chordata; class Mammalia; order Carnivora; family Mustelidae; genus Mustela; species Mustela putorius. Next base: position 29,166,642 of record NW_025421341.1, read on the forward strand.
CCTTAAAGCCTAATATTTATAAAGGAAGAGGAAGGGGGAATAAATGTTGACAGGAAGCAGCAGGGGAAATTGAAAGGGGGGAATGATATAAAAGACTGAAGGCAGGTCAAAGGATACTGTGTATTAGCTTCTAGGAGTCCTCACCCAGGGTCCTGTTACTGGGCTGGTACACCTATCCCCCAATGGTCATGAGTGTTGGCAGCAAAGGCTCATAGCCATAGCATGCCCTGCAAAACAATAAATGGCTGAAGGATGCTGCCTGAGCTGGAGATGCATGGGACCTGCTTCATCCATGCTGGGCAGCAGTTCCTGAGACAAAGGAACAAAAGGCAGTCTCCTTGCCCTCAAGATGAAAAAACTCCTATAGTATTCATGCTCCAGAGTTCCCCCTGGGATATGGTGAAGTCTAGATGTCAGTTGAAAGCTCTTCTGTGCTTGGGTTCTGCTAGGAACAACGCATTAATCATTTACTTGCACAAGAACTCACTTCTAGGGGATCTGAGCTAAGATGGTCAGGAATGCCAAACTATGAAGTTTGGATTGTATTATAAAAGCAAGGAGGAGCTATTGAAGATTTTAGAGCAACTATGCTTGGAGATGACTTGTTTGGCAACAGCCTGAAGAAATAATTAAGAGAAACTATTGTCTCTGCATTGCTAATTATCACACAAAAGGTGTGGTCTTGAAATTGTATATTAGAGAGAGGAGAGACATTCTCAAAGATCTCCCCCTTTATGGTTCTATATAGATTTACTCCAAAAAGAGTTGCAATATTTTTCACTACAAAATTTCTGGCAAGAATTTCTATAGGTATCATTTGTCAGAAACCTGTAGTTTACAAGTTTGCTTTTGTGTTTTGTGTATAACCTTGAAGTACGTTTTTTTCTCCTTATGACATTGCCCACCCATATCCACTAAGAACTAAACAACAACAACAACAAAATATATCTTTATCAAGAATAACTTAAGCTAGATATAGATTTTTTTAAAGCCATGATTTAAACTCAGGTTGTAAGGTATGCCCTTGTAGATTTTCTGACCCTGGAAGTTCTTTAAAAAAATAAGTAAAGTTTTAAAAATATCTGTGCTTGAAGGTTTGAGTGTAAATTAACCTGAGCTCATAACCATCCTCAGAATTCCCCCAGGATATCCCCTCTAAGAAATGATTACAGGTAAATGACAGGGCTTAAAATCACAGAGTCTAAATCTTTATCAAGCATAAGACAGATGAAAAAAGATACTTACACTGCTTTTGTACAAAATGTTTACAGCTGATATACTAAATATTTCTATATAATGTATTTGCTAAAAATCAAAGGAAGATATTTTTATTCATGTTCAGAGGGGTTGGAAGAATCTAAAGTAGAAACAGATTTATTTTATGTTACCTTCCCCAGTGAGATTATAACTATGTAGCAACAAAAGTTAGGTCTGTTATTTGCATCAAGAAAGATTGGAAGCTATTTACTAATGTAGCTTTCTACTCAGATAACTCTAAAAACCATAGTCCTGGGAACAAGCTCTGAATAAAGAGGAAAAACAATAAGAATAATAAGGTTCACTTATCTCAGTCACTCAGAGAGTCCAGGAGTATGATATTTAAGATAATAAAGCACAGTACTTTTGGTTTGACTCCCTAAACAAAACTTTTCTCAACCCCTAATATGCCTTAAATGTGGTGCCAGGAGCTTATGTGACACAGGGATTTATATAGTAAGTACTTAATTACTTATTTCAAGGCACTAAAACATTTTACATATCCTGCAAGGAATTTTAATTTTTAAAGCTAAGAGTAACATGCTACAAAGCATAAGAATTTCTTGATGATGCCAAACTTCCTGGAACTCCTAGTATTGTAATAAATGGTGGTAAAATGAGTTCTTGTTCACTCATGTGTTTATCGTGGAAATAGTTTTTAAGCATTTGTATTTCTTAAAATTGCTGTGGGCACTAGAGACAAAGCAGTAAATGAAGTAGACAAAAAGCCCTGCCTTTCATAAACACTGTATTATAATAAGAGACAGACATTGATTTTTCTTAAAAATGAGAAAAAAAAATAGATTATACAATAGATGGCAACAAATACCATTGGAAAAATGATAATTCAGGAGGGGTATGAGTTCTGTATAGGCTTGGGAGAAGGGAGCAATTACATATTTAAATAGGTAGTCAGGAAAGATCTCATTTAAAAAAATGAGATTTTCCCACATGACTTATTTGAAGTAGGTAAGAGTGAGTTAAGCAAACATCTGGGAGAAATAATTACTCAAGCAAAAGAACTGCGAGTTCAAAAAAGAATGCCTGGAAGCTCAAAGAAGAACCAGTATGGCCTTAGCCAAGGGAAAGCATAATAAGAAAAAAGTAAGAGAGGTCACAGGGCATTGTCAGTAACTTTTGGTTTTCACTTGAGTCATATGGAAAGCATTGGAGATTTTGAACAGGATTATGACATGACCCATCTTGTATTTTAACAAAGAAAGAGATAGAAAGAGACTGCAATGTGATCAAAGGGACCAGCTCCACAGCTTTTGCTATAATCAAATAGGAAGACAACAGTGATGTTGACTAGGGTAGTGACTGCAGAGGCAGTGAGAAACAAAGAAACTCAAATAACGTTGAATGCAGAGCCAAAAGAGTATGCCAACTGATTGGCTATGAAGTGGGAGAGAAGTAGGCAAAGATGATGCCACGGTTTTCTGCCAGAGTTTGGGAAGGACGGAGTTGGAAGGATTAACTAGGGTGGAAGGACAGTGAAAGAGCAGGTTTTAGAGAGCATGTGAGTTCAGTTTGAGACATTGTAATAGTTTGCTAGGGTTGCCATCACACAAATAAGGTGCCTCAAATAGCATGCACTTATTGTCTCACACCTCCAGAAGGTAGAGGTCTAAAATCAAAGGGCCAGCAGAGTTGTTTCCTTCTGAGGGTTGTGAGGGAAGGATCTGTTCCAGATCTCTCTTGTTGGCCCATAGACAGCTATTTTTTTTCTATGTCTCTTCACAGTATCTTCCCTCCTTGGGTGTTTCTGAGTCCAAATTTCCCTTTGTATAAGAACATCAGTCACATTGGGCTAGGGCCCTCTGCAGTGATTTCCCTTTAACTTGATTACTTCTATTAAGGACCTTATCTCCAAATAAGGTCACATTCTCAAGGACTGGGTGTTAGGACTTGAACATATGAACTTGAGGGAACACAATTCAACCCATAATAGATATAATAAGATCAAGTTGACAAAAATATTGTGTTATCTGTTTCCTCTTTAAGTTGAGGGTAATTCTGAATACATAATCATTAATTCTCGAAACAGAATGCCCCTAATAATGTCAAAATACAATTCTTGAAGTATGATTTGTCATTTTTTTTGCTTGTTTTTTTTTAATTTCACCCACAGCGTGTCTTCAATATAGTAAAAATATTACCTGAAAATTTTCAGCTACAATTCACAGACTCTATTGCTAAGAAAAGCTTTTCCTCTAAGTGCATCTACAGTCTTCTCTAACAAGAAGTATGATGTCAGGCAAATACAGGATTAAATCATTCAGCCACTCCGTTATGTCACCAGGGATGTTGGGCTGTTTATTTTTCATTTTTGCCATCCATCAAGTGTTGCTGTGACTCTCTGGCTGTCTCCTTATCATCCTAAGATGACTGCTGCAGCTCCAAACATCAGATCCTCACACAATCATGACCAAGAAGAAGAAGGAGAGTTACTTCTAACAAATTATTTTTGTTTTTTTGTTTTTGTTCCATCATGGAGTCAAAATTTTCCTGGGAAACTTATATCCAATATCTCTTGCAGCCTTCCTTTCCTGAATTCAGGATTGCATCATATGGCCTTCTTTCTAGGGAGACAAGGAACTGGGTATCTTGTAGTCTCCATCTTTCACAAGAGCAACACTGCCCTTGAAATATAAGAAGGATCTGAAGGACAATGTCTTCCAGGACTAATCCTGATTAAATGTTTAATGGCTGAATAATCTGCTGATGTCAGTCAGTGATGTCAGTGGTTACTCCCCATTATCTTGAAGTAAACTCTAGACTCCATAGGATATTTCCTTTAATATTAGACATTGGACCCCTATAATTTCCAATCAAAGAAGAGGTATAATCTAACTCCAATTTACTTAACTTAGATTTTCAATTTAGACTTTTTAGGAAAAAAATAACATAGGCAGAAAATCAAGAATAAGCCATCACACAACAAAGAGAAAATTTGGCTAGAAACCTTAGTACCATAATTCTTCTAAATTACTCTCTACCATCTGAAAGGCAATTATTAGTGAATGGGTAATATTGAAAGCAACTGACGAGAATTTTATGAGAAGGAAAACTTATTTACAACATGAGAGTTCTGAGAAATGATGCAATCAAAGCTCCTCCAAGTAAGAAGCCAGATTAGTTGGCTTAAGGATTTATTCTCAGGTTCTATAGTATGTTTGGTCTGTCTCAGCACTGAATCATCTTAATACTATTATTGATTTAATCACTTACTATGTGTACTATGTCTTTCCCCACTGATTAGAAACTCTTTGAGGCCAAGGGATACATCTTTTTTTTTTTAATAATTTTTTATTTTTTATAAACATATATTTTTATCCCCAGGGGTACAGGTCTGTGAATCACCAGGTTTACACACTTCACAGCACTCACCAAAGCACATACCCTCCCCAATGTCCATAATCCCACCCCCTTCTCCCAAACCCCCTCCCCCCAGCAACCCTCAGTTTGTTTTCTTTTATACCAGCGTCTCAACCAGGGATGATTTTGTCCCTCAGGAGACATTTAGAAAATTCTGGAGACAATTTTGGTTGGTTCCAGGGTGAGTTAGTATTATTTGCATCTACTGAGTAAAGTTCAATAATGCTAATAAATATCCTCCAATGTACAGAACAGTTCTCTCCACCACCAACAATAAAGAACTGAACCATGAGTTTAGTAATGCTAAAGAGGAGAAACCATTTTTTTACAGTAATCCTCAAAATCCATCACTTAATATTATAGGTATTTGTGCCAATTTCTATAACTAAGGATTCAGCTGTAAATAGATGTTAATATCTTCCTTTGACACTTGCTAGTGTGAACTGTTTAGGCTCAACAGATTCCCCCATGCATGGAAATTTCAGTGTTCCCCCAGAATGTGTAAGCCATCTGTGTAACTCAGGTCTAAGCTGACGGTAGGTGTTCTGGAAATATTTGCTGAACAGAATTGAAACTAATTGATGTTCAAACTAATGAAATAATCTTTGGACCCTTGCAAATATTTCTGCTAGTGTTTCCACCTAGCTGAAAGGAACTGAATGTAAAACTATGTTCTGAAGTTCTCACAGAAGTCCTCTTAAAAACTGTTAAATGATTGCAGATGACATCTCTATTTCAGTTTTATTTCAGTTTTAGTGAGAACATCTGAGAGAGATAACAAAGTGATTTGAAGCAATTTCCACCAACAATTTGAGGAAATTAGAAAAGACGCCAGAAAACCATGCTACTGCAGAGGGGGATGAAATGCATGGCTTGCCTGAGAGACCAGGAAGGGGAAAGTGCTGTGTTCTTGCTGTTCTAAAGGCCCTTTCAGCGATCAGCGTTTTGTGTTGTATGTTCCATAGAAACAGTATTAGACATCATATTCCAACCAAGGTCCACCTGGCCTTTTTAAATTTCCAGTAAAGGATTTTAAGAGGGATATGGGTCGTGTGAGTAGGCATCTTGTGTTACACTTTGTGGTAAGTTGCTTCATTTGTTTGCGATGTACTTAAATTGTGAAAGAAAGGGGGAAAAAAAAAAAAGGAAGGGAGATACAAGTAGGGCTTTTCTCCATTATGTTCAAATGTTTGGCCAGAAGCTCCTCTGAGATTCTGTGATAGCTCATTTATAATATGGTGCAATTGGATCATCATTATACTTACATACCATCTGTTCACTCCTCTAATTCTACTTTTTTACCCACTTGTTTCCATTTCAACTATTTTCATCTGAAGTGATACACATTTGCTAAGAAAATCCCAAGCATATTTGCTGTAGGAGGACTTCTGGACAAGTGGCTTTCAGAGTGTTGGAAGATAGAATTTCATTTAGCACACATTTATTTATTTCATTTAGAGCTGGGTTTTTTGAGGCCCTATATTTGGGAAGTTCATTAAACTGCACATTTCACAGTTTTGCTGTTCTTTTCTCTTTAACGATGCTATTTGGATTCAGGCACACATTCAGGAGAGTTGGAATGGAGCCAGTCTGTGAAATTTGGTATCTGAATTTCTAATCATCATAGATTATGAATTCTGTACCACAAATCATATTCTGTCCCCTGTTACATGGGTTATCTTTTTTGAGCCCCCTTACCACAGCTGATCTTTCTCAACCAACTTCTAAATAAAAAGATAAGACAAGAAAACAAGACTATCTGGTTATGCCTCTGCTGCAAATCCTTTCTACCACCCTCACAAAAAAATCATTAGTGCTGTTGTGTTTTCCAATTGAAACTAGTATTTCTTTCTACTTCATTTGGTAATAGTGAAGTTGAAAAACTCTCATGTTAAACATTAAATTTATTGTAATACTTGACAATTGATCATGTGGCAAGCATGACAGCAATGCAATGCTTCATTTTCCACATGTCTGTGCTTATATGCTTAGATTCATGTATATAAGAGTTTTAAGATGTAGGTATTAGTATTTTCATTATTTTAATAAATAGTAATAATATTAAGTTTTAATGATAGTAAGGAACTTAGCAAGTTTTCACCGCTGGTAAATCTTAGAATTAGAGCGAAACCAGGTTTTTCTAACCTCAAAACCATATTCCTAGCAAGTAAGTATATTCTAATTGGCTCACGTGATACAGGGTTTTCTGCCAGTAGCAGTGATACCATCACTATCTGAGGGAATCTACCCCCACTTGATGAGACTAATCCTGTCTCTCTTTTTCCCATTACCAAGAAGGATAAGCATATCCACTCTCATGAAAATGAAAGCAAGATGGTAAGAGGGAAAGTCCTTAAGTCAAGAACCAATTTAAATAAATTAGTTGCTGAGTCATATACATGACTGAAACAACTGAAATCAAAATACTGAGGTAATAGATTCCTCTTCAGGCAAACGAATACTTCCCAAAATACACCTTAACATTCTATACTTGTTTTCCGAAGCTATGAGTTAAATTAGAATTAAATGTTATTAGATGCAAAAATCAGTGTATCTCTAAACACTAACAATGAACAGTCCAAAAGGAAATTAAGAAAATAATCAATTTATAATAGCATTAGGAAAAATAAAGTTATTTTTTTAAGTATTTCATTTATTTATTTGACAGAGAGAGACACAGTGAGAAAGGGAACACAAGCAGGGGGAAGTGGGAGATGAAGAAGCAGGCTTTCTGCTGAGCAGGGAACATAATGCTGGGCTTAACTCCAGGACCCTGGGATCTCATGACCTGAGTCAAAGGCAGATGCTTAATGACTGAGCCAAGAATAAAGTTACTTTAAAAATTTTTTCATTTATATTTTGGGGGGAGTTGAGGGGCAGAAAGAGGAAGAGAGAGAGAAGTCTTAAGCAGGCTCCCTGCCCAGCATGGAGCCTAACAAAAAACTTGATCTTATGATCCTGAGATCATGACCTGATCCAAAATCAAGAGTCAGACCTTCAGCTGACTGAGCCACCCAGGTGCCTCAAGAATAAAATTCTTAGTCATAAACTTAACCAAGGAGACAAAAGATTTGTACACTGAAAACTACAAAACAATGCTGAAATAAATTAAAGAAATAACCAAATAAATGGAAAGACATCCCATGTTCATGGATTGGAAGATTTAATATTGTTGAGATGTCAGTATAATCTAAAGTGATCTACAGATTTAATGCAAAGCCTATCAAAACCCCAATGGTGTTTTATGCAGAAATAGAAAAATCCATTGTAAAACTCATATAGAATAGCCAAAACATTTTGAAAAAGAATAAAATTGGAGCTATCACACTTCTTGATTTCAAAACTTACTTACCAAGCTACAGTTATAAAAATAACATGGCACTGCCATAAAGACAAACAGATCACCAAATAAATAGAAAAAATGTTCTAGAAACAAAACTTCCCATATATGATCAAATGATTTTTGACAGGTCTCAAAGCCATTCAATGGGACAAAGGCAGTCTTTTTACTAAGTGATGTTAGAAAACTGGATATACACATGCAAAAAAAAAAAAATAAAGCAGTTGAGTCAATACCTTACACTATATATAACAACCAAGTTAAAATAGGTCAAAGAAGTAAGTGTAAAAGCTAAAATTGTAAGTCTCTTAGAAGACAAGATAGGGAGAAGGAATCATAAGGTTGGATTTGACAGTTATTTCTGGGATATGATACCAAAAGCATAGGCAACAAAAGTAAAAATAGTTAATTTAGACTATGTCAAAATTTAAAACTACTATACATCAAAGGACACAATAATAGAGTGAAAAGTTTATTATGGAAAGGAGAAAATGCTTTCAAGTCATATATCTGTGATAAATGATTAATACACCAAATATATAAAGAAATCTTACTAGTCAAGAACAAAAAACAAATAACCTGATTTTAAAATGGGAAAAGGATTTAAATAGACATTCCTCCATATGAAACAATGCTCAATATCACTAATCATCAACACAATGCAAACCAAAACTACAATGAGATCTCACATCTATTAGGATGGCTACTATCAAATTAAAAAAAAGAGAGAGAGAGAGAGATAATAACAAGTTTGGCAAGATGTGCAGAAATTGTAACTATTGCAACTATTGTACACTGTTGATAGATATGTAACATGGTGTAGCCACTATGGAAAACAGTATGGCAATTCCTAAAAAGAAAAACAGAAATACAATTATCATACGATCAAGCAATTCTACTTTGGTTATATATCCAAAGTAATTGAAAGTTGGGTCTGGGTCTGTACGCTCATGTTCATAGCAGCATTATTCACAATAGTCACAAGGTAGAAGTAACCCATGTCCCATGATGGATGAATAGATAAACAAAATGTGGTATATACACACAATGGAATATTATGCAGCCTTAACAAGGAAGAAAATTCTGACACATAGCTGAACCACAAGGATATTATGCTAAGTGAAAGAAACCAGTCACACACACACAAAAAAATACTGTATAATACCACCAATATAATATTTATGGTGTGTAGAATAGTCAAATTCACAGAAGCAGAAACTAGAATGGTGGCTTCCAGGGACTGGAGAGAGAGAAGAAAGAGGGAGTAGTTGTTTAATGGGTATAGAGTTTCAGTTTTGCAAAATGAAAGGTTCTGAAGATTGGTTGCACAACAATGTGAATATACCTAACTCTACTGAACTACATACTTAAAAATGGTTAAGATGGTATACATATTGTATGTTTTGTGTACTTCACCATAATTAAAAATGTTTTTGGAGTAGTAAGTACTCCCTTCCAAAAAAAACACAAAAAACAAAAAACCCACAATGATGGGGATATGTCAAAGGTTTACAAGAGTCACCTAAAAGAGTTCCAATTCCAAGAATGTAAGTAACAAAATAAGTACAGTAGTATTGGACTTTAACCAAAAGAACAAAATAAATATTCATGATTTCATAGTAAAGATGAAATATCTACATAAATTACTTAAAGTTCTTCTGTCAAGGAGATTTGTCTCTTCTCCTTCCTTTATCTGTTTATTTAGTTAGTTAATTAACTAATAATTAGTATTAGTTAACTAGTTAATAAATCATTTTTAAATATTTTATTTATTTATTTGACAGAGAAAGAGATCACAAGTAGGCAGAGCAGAAAGCAGACAGGCTAAGCAGAGAGCCTCATGTGGGACTTCATCCCAGGACCCTGAGATCATAACCTGAACCGAAGGCAAAGGCTTTACCCACTGAGTCATCCAGGTACCCCTAGTTGGTTTTTGACAACTTTGACAGTTTTGAGATATACTGTTCAAGAGTTTTATAGAAAGTCTTTTAATTAGCATTTTTCTTATATTTTCCTCATGACTAGGTTGGGATAAAGAGTTTTGGGAAAGAAAACCACAGATATAAAGTGCCATCCCCTTTACATCATATCAAGGGTACGTACCGCCACCAAGACTTATAACTGTTGATGCTGAACTTGTTCATCTGGCACGAGGTACATTTGTTAGGTTTCCCCACTTAAAAATCAATCTTTACATATAGGGGAAGTTAGTCTACAAAATATCTGAGTAGTATGCCTCAAAACTCTCAAGGTCATCAAAAACAAAGTCAGAAACTTGCAGCCAAGGGGAACCTCAGGAGACATGAAAATTAAATATGATATGATCCGTTGGATTGGATCCTGGGACAGAAAGAAGACATTAGGTAAAAGGAAAAAAATACGAATAAACTTATACTTAGTAATAATTTATCACCTTTGGTTAATTAATTATGACAAATATTCCATACTGATATAGGATATTTAAGGGAAACAGAGAGTGGGGTATACAGAAATTCTCAACCTTCACGTTAATTCTGCCAATCCAAAACTGTTCTGAAATAATGTTTATTTAAACAAAACAAAACAAAAAAGGAAAGAAAACAAAAAGAAAAAAAGTGTAGTTGAAATGCAAGGAAAGGCAGACATCACTGTTGTATTTAAGTAATATTCATTCATCTCCGGCCTTCTCTCTCAACATTTTGCCTGTCCACCTCCTAAAAGATTCAGATTGAAGAGACATTTGGAATAGGAAAGAAGAAGAAGGAGGAGGGGGGGGCAGGGGGAGAAGAGGGCGAACACCGGACATAAAAAGGGACTTAATATTTTGAAAGAGAAGAGAAACAACTAAAAATGAAATAATCTATACTTAAAGATCTTGATGGGAGGATAATTAAAAAGATTTTTAAGTCATCCTTGGCCACGTGTCAAAGCCTCTGTGAGTTTGTAAGATACACAAAAAGATAGCCATCCCTGTTGTATAGAGCTATTTGATAAGAATCAGCACGTTCAGCAGCCTTCACACACGATTTCAGCTTCACAGAAAAGGAAGGCAAAAGTCAAATTTAAGCCTTGTGGCTTTGGACAATGTGTGCAGCCAGAACTATGAGAAGTAGGCTAAAGCAGTTCATTTCCTCTATCAAGCAAACCTGCTAAACAACCAATAATATGCCTGCTTTCTACAAGCTGTAACATGATGGGGGTTTGATTGGAGTATCAACCACCTCTGCTATCTAGTTGTCAATCTTTGGTAATCCAAAGGGATGTCCAACACATAACCACCACCAAAACTATTTCAAGGTCAGCTAATGGTTTGTCAGTTTGCACAAACCATAAGGAGCCTATCAATCGGCATTTCTCTTCTCTCCATCTCAAGAAACAGCTGCTTTTCCATTTGTCTGGAGGCTTGCCAAAGAAACAAGACAGTTAACACAGAGCTGTCAATAATCCATAGTAGCTGGACTTGATAAAGTAATCAGGAGGGGATATCATTTAATCAAGGTCTTCGAAACAGGGAGAAGCAATTGCGATTGCTAATCAGGTAACTGCAAGGGGGAATTTCTCAGAGATAATTTGTATTGAACTAATGGAATAGCAAGTTCAGCCTATATTCAGGAGGAAAGATTTTTCATGCTGGTGTCATTTTTACTAGATTGCTAATCTTTGTGCAGTGTGCAAATGAAAAGGAAATCCATTCTTCCATGGGACTTGATTCCTTAAATGTCACATTTCTGGGTTGTGGAAGTCACAGATATTGACTACACTGTCTCTGGAGAACACAGACTTTGCTGAAGCTATGAAAGAAAATATGGACACCATAGATCACATTCAAAGTCACTTACATATTGACCTGATTATAACCAAATATGGGATTATGAATAACATGAGCTTCTATTCCAACAGGGAATTTGACATCCTCTGGCTTTTTCTCAGAAATTCTGAGGAAGAGCCTTAAGCGGATAGCTCTTGATTCACTTGTCACAAAACATCTTCAACAGGGTTCAAGGCAATGTAAAATTAGAAATAATCCAACAGTAAACACTTTTGAATTATGCTCCATGAACTGACTCACATGATTTGTCAAAATTGCATGTAATTGTTTACAACCCCTTTATCATTACAAAGATAATTTAAAGTAACTTTTAGTGCTTCACAAAATATAGCAAGATGAAAAAATAAATTAACAATCAGCTAGAACATGAAATATGACACAATAGATTAATAGTGCTAATGATTAAGGAAATTTTTCTTTTCATTTATTTATTCTTTCACCGAAAAACATGGAACTTTCTCTGTACTAGAAAGAGTATACAATTTTTCTTCACTGAAAATTTTTTGGCTATTTTACAAAAGCTGCTTTTACTCTTCCATTTCCTACTTTAACTATATTCTGCCTATCTTGCAGTCTCTTGGAATTATTATAAATGTGGAACCAGAGAACATACAATGAAAGACTGATCACCAGTTGCTAGTTATGTGCTTTGAGACAACTCAATTAAAATTCTGGTTATCTCTTTTGTCCTTGAAAATTTGGGTTAAGAACAAACACACAAAGTCTTGTTGTTTATGACATAAAGCCCTTAGCCCACTGCATAGAATGTAGTAATTGCTTCATAAATGAGAGCTATTAATAACTCTCCCCATCTTTTATTTGTCTAATTTCTTTCTGAGTTGTGCTTCAGAAAACTTCAATCCTTTCTTTAAATAAAAGATAGCAATAATTATGAATGTCTTTGTCCTTTGACAGATGCCAGTCCTAATTGCACAACTTGATATGACCTAGACAGGATTCTATTAATCTGTACAAATGTGACAGCGACAAAATTATTTAATATGCAAGTTTTCTTAGCTTTGAACTATCTCTGCCCTGCCATTCCATCTGTCAAGGAGAATCTTGTATTAACTCATCACACCCCTTCCTCCTATCCCCAGCCTTTACTGTTTGGGAAGAATTATGTCTGGTTAGTTTATAAAGTCAGAGATGTCAATCAGACTTCTTGTTGGTAATCGTCTTATAATATACACAAATATTAAAGCATTATGTAATACACCTGAATATGTTATATTCTGTATATGTTATACATCAATTATAAAATATAAATAATCATGTAATGCAGACTTGGAAGCATCATAGAAAGGACTGGGAACTAAAAATTTTTTTAAAAGTAAGAAAGAGAAAAGTTAAGTTTAAAAAGTGAGAAAAGAGGAGACAGACATTACATGTAAGATTATTAATGAGAAAACACTACTGATGGACGGGAGGACCCTGAATGCTCAGACTCTGGGGAAGCCTCTGGGCTTCAGAGAGTGGAGGAACAGAGGTACAGGATTTTAAGAAGCTGTGTTTGGAATGATTTCTTGAACCCACTTTAAAATTCTTTGAAAAATAAGTAAACATTGGCATTAATATGTAATATTACTGGTTGTTAGGGGCACCTGGTTGGCTCAGTTGTTAAGCATCTGCCTTCCATTCAGGTCATGAGCTCAGGGTCCTGGAATCCAGCTCTGCATCAGGCTCTTGGCTCAGCGGGAAGCCTACTTCTTCCTCTCCCACTCCCCCTGCTTCTGTTCCCTCTTTCCCTGTGTCTTTCTCTGTCAAATAAATAAATTAATTAATTAAAAAATAATAATAATATTGGTTGCTAGACATGATTCTTTCAGTATAGTACACTGCTAATACTGGATTGTGGCATCCTCTATTTTATTTGGTTTACAGGAAAAACCCTTACTCACTTTTTCCTTTTCCACTTAAGCTGGTTAATCATTAGAAAGAGCTATTATAATAATGCTCAAAGAAAACTAAATAGAACCACAAGAATAGCTGTTACCTGGTGATTTGTTTATAAATGGCAGAGCAAGGGGAGAGATTGCTGGCCTCATAAAGCTGAGTGTCAGTCATGTTCTGTGTTATTCTGTGATAATATGGACAGAGTCCTTGAAACCAAATCTTGCTGTTATGCTGGAGTTCACGTCCTATTCTCCTAGGGTCCCGACTGCCATAGACCTAGGAAGGGACTGGTTTAAGTCCCTCTTCTAGTCCTTAAAACTGGAGACAGCTACCCATTCATTAAGTCTAAACAGGTATTAACAATTTCGTGGTGACTGCTGTGAAATTTTAGGAAATACATGGAATTAGAAGATAATTTCTTTTTTAAAAAATCTCCAATCATACCTGAAATAAAAAATGTTAAGTGTCCTCTGTACTTTTTCAGACAGATTATTGATCAAAAGCGAGGGGATTTACTTCTGTAAGTTTCTATTTTTTCATAAGAACTTCACTATTATGTCTCAGAAAGCTCTATAGAATATTAAAGTCTCTACATCTAATAATGCTTGTATATACTGAGATTTTAAAAAAGGATAATAAATTTCATCTAAAAAGAAGTATGCAGATAGCCAAAAGCATTCAGAAAAAAAAAAAAAGAATATAATGAGAGGGATTTTTACCAGCTATTTATAATTAATGCAATCAGATATAAAAATATATTAGGAATCCACAGTAATTTTAAAGGTTAGTAGATGATCTTGAGAGAACTGGGTAAATACTGGCAAAATAAATAAGTAATAATAAATAAATAAATAAATAAGCTTAATTTCTTTCTCATGCCTTTTACTACAAATAATTTTTGAAAACAAAGTAAAATACACATTCATAAAATTAGTAGAAAAAACATAATTTTCTTTCAGAATTTAAACTATAAAGGATAATATTGATGGATTTGACTACATAAAAACCTTGCTTCCTTATTTCCTTTGTAGTTTCCTTCTTTTGAAAGGAATTTTAAATTAGTGAAAAAATAATGCCACATTAAGTACGTCGTGATGGCACAACTGGCTAACCATGTGGGGAAAAGAAGAAGCTTATCCTTACCTCACTCCATATCACAAACAAAAACCCTTCCAAATGAATCAAAAATGTAATTGAAAAAAAAAGCTATAAACTAAAGAAAATACAAATTATACTTTCATAATCTTAAAGTGAGAAAAAATTTGCATGGACAGTAACAATGGCAGACTAGATAAAAGACATTTATTTCCAAAAAATATTTTCTACTGTAAAATTATATAAGGGATCAAATGTTAAGGGATAACTTGGGAGAAGTATTTTCAATATATGTACAAGTAATCAATAACATTAATATGGAAAGCACTTTTACAAATTAGAAAGACCAACACCCCAAATGAGAAGTAGATGTGAATGAATCTTCTTGCAGAAGAATGTAAATATTCAATACATTTACAGAAAGAGGTTTCATGTTGATAACTAATTAAATTTTCGTTAAATAATTAGATGACAATATTTGCTTTTTAGTTTAACAAAATTAAAATAAAAAATACTCTGTACTAGAAATAATGTATATAAATGATTCTATTGTCTATTGCCAGAGCAATAAAATTGGTATAATTTTTCTACTGGGAAGTTAGAAATCCATATCAATATTTCAAGTGTTCATAGCTTCTGCCTTAGCAGTACCACTGTTAGGATTTTATTACAAGGAGATAATGGGATAAATACATATGTTTATATACAAAGATATTTAAAATATATAACATCAAGATATTCATAATAGTAGCTATAACAGGCATTCATAAGTGATTGATCAAATATATTAATGGTATATCAGATACCTAGGTGGCTCAGTCAGTTAAGTATCTGTCTTTGGCTCAGATCATGATCCCAGGGTCCTGGAATTGAGTCCCACATTGGGCTTCCTGCTCCACGAGGAGCCTGCTTCTCTCTCTGCCTCTCTCTCTCTCTCTCTCTCTCATGAATAATAAATAAAATTTTTAAAAAAATTTTTTTAAGATTTTATTTATTTGACAGAGATCACAAGTAGGCAGAGAGGCAGGCAGAGAGAGAGGAGGAAGCAGGCTCCCTGCTGAGCAGAGAGCCTTATGCTGGGCTGGATCCCAGGACTCTGGGATCATGACCTGAGCTGAAGGCAGAGGCTTTAACCCACTGAGCCACCCAGGCGCCTCTAAAAAAATATTTTTTAATATATAATGGTGTATCATCAAAATACCATTTAGCTAATAAAAATTAGGAAATCCATATGTATTAATGTGAAAAATTCTATATAATATCATAAATGAATAAAGTATGTAGTCAAATATTATATATAGTATGGTTCCATTCTTTTTTTTTAAAGCTTTTATTTATTTATTTGATAGAGAGAGAGAGATCACAAGTAGGCAGAGAGAGAGAGGGGAGCAGGCTGTAGAGAGCCCAATCCAGGGATGGATCCCAGGACCTTGAGATCATGACCTGAGCCCAAGGCAGAGGCTTAACCCACTGAGCCACCCAGGCGCCCCAACATGGTTCCATTCTATTGTAATTTTAATTATAGGTGCTACCAGGGGCTCCTGGGTGGCTCAGTTGGTTAAGTGTCTACCTTCAGCTCAGGTCATGATTCCAGGGTCCTGGGATAGAGCCCCACATCGGGCTCCCGGCTCAGCAGGAGCCTGCTTCTCCCTCTCCCTTTGCCTGCCATTCTGGCTACTTGTGGACTCACTTGAGTTCTCTCTCTCAAATAAATAAAATCTTTAAAAAAAATAAAATAAAATAATAGTTGCTATCAAGAAAATACTCATAATACATAGAATTTATATATAAATAGGCACAATTAAACCTAAGAATTCATGACTAAATATTAACTGTGTTTGTTCATGAGAATACAGATAATTTTCATTTTCTTCCTGGTATTTTTTTGTATTAGCTAATCTTTTTAATGAGCACGTGCCACTACTTTGTAATCAGAGAATAATATCCATTCTATAAAATTAGTAGTTATTTATTGGGCAATATTTATAGTTCTTTAGCTTATATTTTAGACATTGGCTTGTTTGGAACCTGGTTTTTCTCAGCTAAGGCATTTGAATTGATAATATATTTTTTGATTGTGCTAGTTTCACTTCAATTATGTAAAGGTGTTACACTTCCTTATTTTCCCTCTTTGTGTTATAAAATTTGTGACTTATAGGAGATAAAGAGGAGTTAATTTTAAAAGTTGCCAACACACCTTTAACAGCACCTCGACTTTTACCTTTTATACTTAGGCAACCAGCTTTCATTTCCTTCACTCTTCTTTTTCCCTCCTTCTCAGAACAAAGAGGGCCACCATCATTTTGTTTCCTATTACACAGGCAACATTATTCAGAACATCAGCAGTCTCCTTTTTTTCTAAGGCTGGATTCATCAATTTTGTATATTTCATTATTTTTTTAACTCACTTTTTTAGTATGAGTCTAGGCTCTGTAGGACATGTAGCTTTTGGCCTCTCAAACAAGTTGCTGTGGACTAGACTATGTAGTTCAATGCCACTGTGTTTCAGATAAAAAAATGCCAAAGCCAGGGGAGGTACTGTGAACTTCTATGGATCACCAGGCTTGTTAGTGACAGTGACAGAACCAGAACTTAACCCTGAGCTATCCTGACATGTCTCCCCTCCTCCTACAGTCAATCTACAACATTTAGCACAGATAATGAAATCCATAGAGGGAAGCCATCTTACCAAGTCCTTTTGTTTTTCAGATGGGAAAGTTAAAATACAAAGAAATACCTAGTTGCTAGCTTAGAGTCAATCTGACAGGAAAGAGATCTCAATCCTTTTTTCACCACACAGAGAAATAGTGTGTAAACTAGAAAAAAAAATCTCGGTGGGGTACAATGGAACCCAAGTATGGCCTGTGGACTACTGATTTCTGTAACAAATTACTTTGGAAAATTCTGAAAAATGTGTGTTGCCCTCTGGGGAGACTCACAGAGCTCATTGGTGCATTAAATTAAGGTCCTGAGCAGTTCTGCTGCAAATGAACCTGTTATACATTGTATAACCCAGAATGTTCCAAATGTATGTGTCCATGAAACCCTTTGTTTCATTGAAGAAATAGTTTTTCATTGAACATCTGGTGATATTTCTGGTTGAGAGTAGAGAGACCTGACTGCCAATTTCATGTCTCCCAGTCTCTGCATAAGTTCCTCTGGGAAAACAATTTAATTTTCTTCACAGCATGACTAGAAGGGATGACGGAGGGGGAGAAAACGTGTTCTAAAGTCTCTGTCATCATTGTAAGTGTCATGTAGTCTCATTTGTTGTACATATTCTAGATGTTGAACATATATTATATATCTCCAAAATAAGCTTACTGTTCAAGATCCATAAGAATATGTGCTTATATGCATATATGAAAAATTTCTCATTTCAACATCTCCTGCTTTCTCCATGCTCTCTTTCTCCCTCTCTCTCCCTTTCCCACCACTCACTTTCCTCTTCTGTTCTCTACCCTTCAGAAACATCTGATCTTCCATTAGTAAGGAAGTACAAAACTTGAAAGGTGTATATAGGAGTTGGCTGGAAGTGATATATGCTCAAAACCTAGTCTAGGTACTCAGTAAGTATCCAAGGGATAAACTATAAGTGATCTTGTACACATCTCCTCTGTTAAATTTTCTGAACTATCACTTCCAATGTAATTGTTGTTTGCTCAAGACCCTATAATGTTAATTAAGGCCAATTGGCCATAATCCTAGATATTTTTTTTTTAAATTTCTTTTCAGTGTTCCAGAATTCATTGTTTATGCACCACACCCAGTGTTCCATGCAATACGTGCCCTCCACAATACCCACCACCGGGCTCACCCAACCTCCCATCTCCCTCCCCTCCAAAACACTCAGATTGTTTCTCAGAGTCCACAGTCTCTCATGGTCCATCATAATCCTAATCTTTAATTCAGTGAGCATCTCTCATCCAAGCTTCTCACAGTGGAGTCAGTGTGGCTGGAGAGAAAGGACTTGGTGTTTCAAGGAAAGCACAAGGGTGACTCCCAGCTCAACCAGCATCACACAGCCAAGAATCTTGTTTCTCCAGCAGTCAGAATCATGTTTTCTGCATTGTATGTCCCTCACAGTGCCAGGTATTTAACAGAAGCTTAATAAACTCATTTTTTAAGGCAGTGTTGACTCCTTGTTATAGACTGAATGCTTTTACTCTTCCAAATTCATATGTTGAAACCCTAACACCCAATGTAATGGTATTTGGAAGTGGGTTTTTTTTTTTTTTTTGAGGGAATCAGATATAGATAAGGACGTGAGGCTGGGGCCTCATAATGGCATTCATGTCCTTATAAGAAGAGGAAGAAACCAGAGCTCTCTCTTTCTTTCCAACTTAAAAAGACGCAGTGGCCATCTGCAAACCAGGAACAGGATCTTATCAGAACCTGACCACACTGACAGCCTGATTTTAGATTTCCAGCCTCCAGAACTAGGAGCAAATAAATTTCTGTGGTTTAAGCCACCAGAATATGTTTTTGTTTTGTTTTTTGTTTTGTTTTGTTTTGTTTTTGTTATAACAGCCCTAGCTGAGTAAGATGCTCCTATTTTAGTATAGGAATCACTTACAAGACCCTGGAAGTTCTAGCCTTTACTTATTTCTATTGCTTATTGCCTCCCTATTCTGCACCTCATCCTCTGTGTGCCAGCTACATCATCCTAAAGCTTTTTTTTTTTTTTTTTTTTTTTTTAACAAACTTTAATGTCATATGAATTACCCAAGGGTCTTATTAAAATGTAATCCTGGTTCAGTAGGTGTCAGCTGGGGCCCAAGATTCAGCATTTCTAATAAGCTGGTGATACTGACCCTGATGCACTTTGAGTAGCAAGGCTGAATGACATCACATTCTCTCTGATCCTAGGCTCTTACATCTACTGTTCTTTTTGTGTGTATTTTCCTATTGTAGCCCATCTGCCTTACCTATGTAATTCTTAGATTTCTGAGGAGTAATCACTTGCTTCAGAAATCCCCTCCTAATATTCTCTGAGTTTCAGAAAAAGAAGTCTCTCTAGTACACATAAGTCTCAAAATTTATAATGGCTCAAACAAAAAGAAGAGTAATTTTCATTTAGGTAATAATTTCAGCTCCTGTTTGAAGTATTCCTGGTCAACTTCCTCACGTGGTGATTCAGGCACAGAAAGTTCTTCTACTCTCTGGTTTCCACAATCCCCATAGTCATCTGAACTGAGACAGTGGAGGGCAAAAGAAATTGAGGAAAATGCATGACAATTCTGTTCACAATATCTCAACTAGAATGTATGCCTATGGCCATATCTAACTGCAAGAGGGTTTGGAAAATGTCGTTTAGTTGTGTGTCTGGGAAATGAATTTAGATCTTTGAAGCAGGGTTGTCTCTGGCTTTCTATAATAAGAGTTAATTTCCTATCCAGGGAGTTCCCGTGGTAAGGTATTCCAGAATGCCTTAACTGCACTTGTCATAGGGCCTGAGGAGTACTAGATGGTTAATAAATCTTGTATGATAAACTAGTTATTGAATAAATGCTAGGAGGTGCTATGATTTGGACCAATATGTCACTGGAAATATCATTAGAATTCAGAGACCTGGTTTTTCATTTCTGGTATCTATTAATGTAGATTGCTTTATCTCTGAATGTAAAGAGTGACAATAGCAAATACTTTTCTTATTTATTATAACTATTCTGATGATCGAATGAGAAACTTATGTCACAGCATTTATAATTGTAAAGCAATCATAAAGCAATCATGATTATCTTATGCTATCGATTTTTTGCTATCGTAATATTTCTAATAATGGGCATAATATGCTTTACCCCCATTAGTGGAAGCATTTTTTTGGATCCTATGAGCTAACCTTTGAGTACTAAATTATGAAAGGGTATTTTACATATACCACTTTATCAATCAGCAGACAAAGCTTACACAAAAGTCCTTATGCTATATATAGCATTTGGGGGACCTCACAGCGTTTGTTAAGACGATGAAGTCCCTAAATCAGCAACTGCAATAGTGTTTAGTCAATGTTATTGTCATTAGGAGAATAAGCATGAGCTTAAAACGCTTTATGCCTAAAGGGCAAGGCTAAGCACCTTACATATTATCTTGTTGTCAGAGCAACCCTACCATCTAGGTAGTATTACTCCATGTTATAGACTAACAAAAAATAAAATAACTGACAAACCCTAAACTCCAAATAAATATATTTCTTTACCCTAACACTGCTTATAAATAAATATTTTTCATAAACCAACAACCTATTCATCCAGATTCATCTGAATTCCATAATGATATATTACTGTCCTCCAGTCTCTTCATAGCTCAAGTGATGATGAAAGCAGTTCAATGGACAGTCACCATGGTGATTTCTCCAACACTTCACCTAGTCAAAGATCTTTTTCCATCTTGTCCTAGGTCCCCTGGAGTGACTGACAGAGAACACAGAAGACTCAAGAAGATGTCAAATAGCTACCTGCTACCTTTGCTGATGAAAATGCTTTCTTAGTCTTCATAGTGTCTATTACATTTTTCTGTTCAGTGCTTGAGAGTCAAGGGGCTAATAGTGACTTTCCTCCTGCCTAATTGTTCAACACAAAAATTATACCCATCTGTAGACAACTTCCTGATCTCTTTTTAAACTCTTATTTATTTATGTCTTTGTTATTTTCCTATTATTAAAGAGAAAAGCCATGGCTCTTGCTAGAATACAATACTTTCATGTCTGTTCAGTAATCCACTTGCCTTTTACCTATCATGGTGCTCCATGACACAAATGTTTGCACAAATATTTTATCCAATTGGAACAGCACATATATAAGAGGGGGGAAAACATCCCATGGACACTCATGAATTAACCTTATAGCTTTATCAGCAAAGGCTGTACTATTTTTTATTTTTCTATGAAATGACATGGCTCCAGAATTGTTTTGTTAAAATTGTGTTCAGGAAATTCAGAATAAATATAAGTTTCTAGAAGACATAGGTTACTCTCACAAGAATCATGGGCAACAATTGGCTGTTAGCAGAATAGTTAACTCTACTCACTTTAATATTTGTTCATTAAAATAATCCAATCAAGTTGGTTTGAAATAAAATAATTTGTTCAATTACCTGCCACCAAATATCCATTTATTTAACAGTTTTTGAGAATCTCCTATTTTAAGGCCCTGTGTATATTCATGATAATATTTATATATATAATTACATGATATTAACTATTATAGATATACATACAATATATTATATGTATACACCCAACACAAATAATAGTACGTGATAAGATAAACAAACTTCTAGCAATGTCAGTAACATGCAGCTGGAGCACAGCGGGGGAAACAATTATTTATGATTGATAATAAGGGAGTGTTTGCTCATAACACCTGGGGCATCTGCCTGTGTCCTGTCATTTAACTGTATTTCAGTAAGTGGAGAATCCAGGAAAGGCATTTCCAGTTGGGAGCACATGAGCAAAAGCAAACAAATGCCTCCTGTAAGTGAATATAGGAAATGGTAATGTATAGATCAAGAATTAGAAAGGGGAAAAAACTAGAATGTTAGATTGGAAAGGTAGTCTAGGAAGAGATTGTTAAAAACAATAGAAATAGTCTCCTAGATGGTAACTTTAAATCTCTTGATAAGTCTAAAGATAAGTCTAAAGATATTAAATAGTATACTGCCCTTATACTGGCCTGCATAGCCTTCCCATACAATCACACATTTATATCCAATTTAACCATTATCTCCAGCGTATTACTAAAATGTCAGTGTAGCACCTGGGTTGAGGGGGGGAATCACCAATATGGAAAATGAGAGAAGGATCTCAGGAGCTCTTTGATATCAGTGAAGGATACCAGAGTTACAACTTGCATGACATACACTCAGCTGCTAGGGAAAAGGAATGCTCTCTAGATATCAGGCTTAAGACTGAATGCAAAAGAGGGAAGCTGAAGGCTGTCAGGTCTTCAGAAGGGTCCCCCAGAGAGACAGGGACATGGAGAGGAGAAGAAGGACATGTGTACAGCTGTGAGACACTGAGTGTGTGTCCTGGGGAACAGGATCCAGTGAAGCTGTACTGAATAGCTACCAGATGTGCTCCTTTGTCAACAACCTCATCTGAAAGAGCTCTACAGTGGATGTGACAAGGCAACCTCTTAGTGCTGAGAGGTTCACACCAGTTGAATCAAAAGAACCATCATCTTGAAAGAGAATAATCTTCTCTCCGAGGGGGATGGTTATTCTCAAGAGAAGTGTAAAAACCATGTCATTAGTTTTGGAGATGTGAGTAGAAAGTGGAGTATAGATTGAACCTTTTTGTCAGGAGTTTGGGGTCCCTGGGGCACTCAGAACAAAAGAAATGTGGGCATAGATTGGGAGTACAAGTAACACATTTCTACAGATCCAAAGACCATAGACCCCTGATATGCTCCCTTGTATGAAATTAGAAAGCATGTTGTATTTATTCTTCTCACATTTGGAGGAGTAAAAATTGCTGCCTACAAAGACTTACAGAGATGGAATTCTCATAAAACTGGTTGAAGAGTTGATTGAAAGCCAAGCCTTATTTTTTCCCCTCATTAACATTGTCTAGAAATTGAGCCTTCCCGATATTAAAGATATTACGTCTCCTCCTTAAAAAAAAAAAAAAAGAAAAAAAAATCCACAGAATGAAGTGCCAAATTATTGTATCTTGGAAAAACTGACATTTGCAACATATGGGTAAACAATTGCAAACTCAAAAACTGATGTTAACTCTATCAGCTGCAGTGCATACATTTGTTAGGATCAACATTGGAATATATTTATTTTAATCTTTCAGCACCACCGTATAAATATAGCCTGTTGATGTTACGACACACTTTATGCTGAATACCAACTAAAGCCCGACCTTTAGTTTTCTGACTGAATGAACCATGAATGCACCATAGCATTCCAAAGGACATAAAGATGTTAAATCTCCCCTACATTTTAAAGTTTAGATGGATTTAACTTCCCGTTCAACTTGTATCCATTCCAGCCAT
Organism: Mustela putorius furo; assembly: GCF_011764305.1. Lineage (NCBI taxonomy): Eukaryota > Metazoa > Chordata > Mammalia > Carnivora > Mustelidae > Mustela > Mustela putorius. The sequence continues at coordinate 29,190,418 of NW_025421341.1, forward strand.
GCAGATTCTGTACAACCCAATGGAATGTGTGAGGAAAGGGGTCAAAGAGAGTGCATTGTAGTGAAAAAAGTACTGGATAAGCTGCAAGATTCTGGATCTGGATTTTACCTTTCTCATTACCATTTGGGTTAACTCTGGCAACTTTGGGAAATTACGTCCTTTATTTGGAAAGTGAGAAAGGGAACACTCAACTAGTGGGTCAAAACTCAAATTTAATGGCCTAAATTTGCAAGAAAACACAAGGGTTGGGGGACCAAAGGAAGGGCTTAGAGGGGCTGAATTCTAATTGTTATAGCAGGAGTGGGTCAGAATAGACATAAGACATCAAACATGTGCTCCACTAGTTTCCAAAACACCCAGAGTTAGATCATACAAATGATTTTTATTTTTCTCTAAAATGCTATGCATTTCTAAGTCACTGACTCATGAATTCTCCTAGTAACATAGGAATAGATTTTTTTACTGTAAAGAAGATTATGTCCCTCGTTTTCTTTGTGTTCACTTTTAAATCTGTACATTCAATGCCTAAAATAATATCCAAAATTTGGAAGTAGCTCTTTGTGAAAGGAATTCTAAATGGGATCTTTCTCTTTAATCTTCCTTAACTTCAAGAAGAAATTGAAGTTCAGGTACCACTGCTAGTTTGCAGATGCCATTCCAATTGCCCCTTTTATGATGATTTACTACTTAGAAACCCAAAATTCTTGTTTTATTTTAGCACTCTGGATGGTGTTGGATCATTATTTAAAAACTATACAAGAGATCCACAGAGTGGAAAGCTATTCTATGCAGTTTGAATATTACCAGGTTACAGATGAGTCTAACAATCTCTTTGTCAGTCCCACTTATCTTTGTCTTGGGGTATGGGACCCTCACAATAGCATCATTCCCTCAATTTCCGATGAATCCAATATCTCTTCACTCATTTCTTTGATATCTATTGGTTGAACATGTACCATGTGTCAGGCATTGAGCTTCATCCTGGAATAGAATGGCTCACAAAGCACAAATATGTGTTTTTTGCCTTCTAAGAACATGGATCCCCAGGGGGCAGCATAGGAAACATCACTGACACCAACATATACCAATACCAGGAACATGAAAACACACAGCACCATAGGCACTCAGATGAGAGTCACCTAACCTTCTTTTAATGAGCGTGAGGATGGGAGAAAGGGGAACTCTCTTATACTGTTGATAGGAATACAAGCTGTATAGCTACTTGAAAACAGTATGGATGTTCCTCAAAAAGTTAAAAATAGAGTTACCCTACAATACAGCAATGGCATTACTGGGTATTTACCCTCAAAGACACAGATGTAATGAAATGAAGGGACACCTGCACACCAATATTCATAACAGCAATGTCCACAATAGACAAACTTTGGAAGGAGCCAAGATGTCATTCAACAGATGAATGGATAAGCCATTCAGCCATCAGAAATGATGAATACTTACCATTTACATTGACATGGATGGAACTGGAGAATATTACACTAAGTGAAATAAGTCAATAAGAGAAAGACAATTATCATATGGTTTCACTCATATGTGGACTATAAAAAACAGTGCAGAGGATCATAGGGGAAGAGAGGTAAAACTGAATGGGAAGAAATCAGAGAGGAGGAGAAAAACCATGAGAGACTCTCAACTCTGGGAAATAAACCCAGGTTGCTAAAGGGGAGGTGGGTGGTGGGATGGGGTCACTGGGTGATTGGCATTAAAGAGGACACATGATGTGAGGAGACCTAAGTCTTATATGCAACTGATGAATTATCAAACACTACATCTGAAACTAATGATGTACTATACGTTGGCTAATTGAATTTAAATAAATAAACTTTTTTTTTTTTTTTAATGAGCCTGAGAAGGTTTTCTAAAGGAAATGATCCCTAAAATGAAAACCAGAGACAAGTGAAATTTAATTCACTGGGAATGGAAGAAATCTTTCCAGGCAGCACAATCTAAGGCCCAAGACTGAGGTAATAAGCTATATTCAGAATACAAGTACAATTTTGAGAGAAGTATAGTGTTTGGGGTATAGGAGTAGAAAGGAATGAGACAGGCAGGGCCTAACTAAGAGCCATTTAGATAGGACACAACAGAATCAGGTATACATTGGAAAGATTCTACATTGGATTCCAGGAGACTGTTCATCACATATTCAATATCAAATATACATTTCCATGATAATGCTGAGTAACAAACTATCAAGCTATCTGGGGATTAAAACAGTGAATATTTATTTGGCTCATGCATCTTCAGGTGGGTGAAACCTGCATGTTCTTCTGGTCTCAGCTGGACTCACTGACATATCTGGGGGTCAGCTGGTCATTAATTATCTGTTCTAGGATGGATTTAACTGGGGAAACTACATTATGTGTCTCAACTCTGGATATGTTCTCACCAGGAGGTAGAGGAATAAGAAGAGAAATATGTAAGGGCTTTTTTAAGTCCCTGAAAGAGTCATAGCCACTAACATTCTTTTGTACAAAGAAAAACGAAAACACATGGCCAACTCAAAACGAAGATTGGGGAAAGAGACCCCACGTATTTCATGAGAGGCATTGCAACTCACATGACAAAGAGAATGGCTTCAGGGATGACTAAGAATGATGACCATGGATGCCATCAATCAATCAAACATATAAGCCCTGCTGGGCACTGGAGCCTGAACTTCCTAAAATGACAACTAACCTAAAGGATGACAATGACTTCATTGGATGAGATCACTCATGGTTCAGCCATCCACCCACCACCAACAACACATGCATGTCATAGGAACCTACATGTTTCGTCTTCAACTTTTCTGAGATAGTGGCCTGCCTTTTCCTGAAACAGTCAAGTAATAGCTCTACCTTGGAGTAAATTAGAGAAGGAGAAAAGAGATAGAAATGGAAGGGAAATATGTTTCTACAAACAGATGCTTTATAGCAAGCTTTAGAAAACTACTTCAAGTGATTAAATCTAAATAAAATAAAAGTGTATTAAGTGAGAGTAAATAATGTGCCAAACACTGTACTAAACACTTTTACCAAGAGCTTCTCAGTTGTCTCTCTCTCTCCATCTCTCTTTCTGTCTCTGTCTGTCTGTCTGCCTCTCTCTATCTCTCTCAAACACACAGATGTACACATATTAGATAAGTGCTTTGGTCATATTATCCTTCCAATTTGACTATTAATAAACCTGAAGGTTAGTGAGATTAAATAACACATAACACCTGAATTTGAAACCTAGCAGTATGATTCCAAAACCTGTTTAAATAACATATCTCAAATTGTCCTATCCCAAAATGTTATAAATTTTGCCCTTAGTAAAGAGTATGTTTGAAAAGACATTCCCAAAGTCTATCTATTATGCACTTTTCTTAAAAGTAAATGCCAAGACCCACGAACACTTTCTATAAATGAATAATGCAGTGAAAACCTCAGAAATGTATAGATTGGTGTCATGGAAAGTCTGTTTTCCTAACAAGTTTATCTTTGATCCGTGATTCATTTACATAGATTTTGTCTGTGTGTCAATCCTCATGATTTGTGGCACTGCATATTTTAGAACCTTACATATGCATTCTTTTCATGAGCCACATTTAACAGTAGCCTCCATTGTCTATAATAATGAAGAAAGCAAGTGGGTAATATAGAAAGCCCAGTGGGTTTCCAAACCCCAGTAAGACAGACATTCAGACAAGTCTAGTAATTGTTACATCCTCATGTGTGTTCAGTAGACTGCCCTGTGACTGGCCTTGTACCTGCGGATAAAATACACATTTGTCCAAGAGCATATCTATTGAGCACCCACTCTGTCATGTACTGAGCTAAGTTTAAGAGTTACAATGGGGAACAAGTCACAGATTTACCATCAGAGAGGGGAGACAGTAAAAAAAAAAAAGCAAAAGCAAAACAAGGAAGCAAACAACCAAGAATAATTACTATTTAAAACCAGACCAAAGAGATGAAACTATGTCCTTCTCCTGTGGCCCAAACATTAATTAATAAAATTTATTATAACTTTTACCAGATTTCCCCATTCACCACAGTATAAGGGTATAATTATATACAGCAACATAGTAATAGTAATAGAGTAATATGAAAAGATAAGGGCAAATAGTAGGGAACATTATTACATCCAATTTCTCTTTTTCATCAAATTTGTAATTCACCTATAGGCTATTTTTTTTAAAAATTTCACCAATTTTATTTAGTTTCAGCGTATTCTAACTTGCACATAAGTCATCTCTTTAATCTATATAATGTTTTAAATGGGGCTTAATGGACAATAATGATATCCAACAAGTAAACATGCAAGCAAGGGAAGAGGGGAAAAAATGCAGCATGCAGAATGTTATCAATAAGCTGTGTATATTGGTGAGAAGAAGGCTTGGTGAGAAGAAGACATACGTGTCATCTTGAATTGCTTCTATACATGCCTCCATATCCTCTCTTAACTACCATCCTGCCCTGATCTGGCTTTCCGACCTCCATGGATTGGCTTCTGGTTAGGTTCTACCAGTTGGAGATGTTAAAAGCAGACAAAAGGGAAAAGCAGACAAAAGTGTGAGGGTAGGATTTTTGCTCCTCAGGTCTACTGAATTGTATCGCTCTGCCAGAGAACATAACTAATCTCATGGAAGCCATCTGTCATTCTTACCTCCTTATGGATCTTAGCCCAGCAAAACTCTGAGGTAACTCAATCCAGAATACTGCACTACCCCTTGTAAGTTCCTTCATATTTGGCCCATATCTCTCCAAACAGTCCCTTATAAAAACCTTATAAAAATCATCTTAAGGTAAGTGTCCAACTGTTTCTACAGGACCCCTAGCTGATACACACATTATTAATTTTTTTATGCATATGCTTCCCTTTTCTTCATATATTTTGATAAGTGCCTTGTCACAGAGTTAAAATGATAATACCTTAGAGTAGCAAGAAACATTTACATTTCAGCTCCATTTCCTGGACATTCCCTTTTCTGATTATCAATTTGAAGATTGGTCAAATAGTTATTGCTAGCTCCATTTTACAAGTTAGAAAATCGAGTCTTGGAGGGATTAACCATTGGGCTAAAATCAACATATAAACCCAGGACCTCTTGAGCTCATTTCTTCCTCCAGGGCTCTCTGCTTAACCCATGCTATCAAGGCAAGCAGCAAACAATTACACAACATTTGACCATGACCATAAAATACCAATCATACGTTCTGTTCATGCTGAATCTAAACCAGTGTTTTGCAAACTATGGCTCATGAGCCAACGCATCTGCTTCCTGTTTTTGCAAGCATAATTTCATTAGAACACAGCCACTTTGATGTATTTACTTATTGTCTATAGCAATTGTTCTGCCTTTTTGAGTAGGTAAGATAGTGATCATATGATCTGCAAGGCCTAAAATATTTACCATCTATAGCCATTTATAGAAAATACTGCCAACCCCTGATCAAAACAATCAGAAAGTTCAAAATCCTCTCACAGCCATTCACCTGTGATGCTCAAATTAAAGGACATACATGTGTCTAAAGTCCCTCCTGATCACACATGATAGAGTCAATCATTTAAGGCCTTGTTTTTATAAAGAGAATGAATGAGAATCTTCAAATGGTATTTTAGATTACTCCAAGTTAATCAGAATATTAAACTAATCATAACATGCTATCTTATGATTGCTCTAGGAAACAGAAACCTAACTCACTTAGAAGATTATTCCTTTCAAACTTTCCTTTTAAATGAAATTCTGAAAACAAATGGATTCCTAATGGGGTAGTAGAAACAAGAACATTTAAAATTTTTTTTTCCTATTGCCAGAAAACATAACAGATGAAATATGGAACACTGAGTCCAAAAACCAGCAATGCCTAAATTCAAGGTTGATAGCTTGAAAGGTAGTCAGGGAAAACTGACCTGGATGGGATTTTTTTCAAATCATTAATGTACACTATTTCAATTATTTCCTTTTATAAAGTTTATCAGTACAGATGTTTATCAGTACTTTGCATAGAAAAACGCTGGTGTTTATTTCTGCATGTAAATGAACAGTGTCTTCCATTCTTTTTTTTTTCTTTAAAAAATTGCTATTATTAAAACTTTTTAAAATTAGTAAAAATAAAAAACATAGATGATTAAACACGTATTTCTTATTGTGAAACTTTGGAAACCAAGGTGACAGAGAACAGCTCTTCTTCATCTTCCCATTCCCACCCAGCAGAACAGTGAATCATGTAGCCAGCCCTCCCCTCCAGAGGACTGAGTGTGCCATCCCCAGTGGTCACTTAGGACTCATGTCCCCAGTCATAGAGGTTGATTCATGGTGGCTTGTTGTCCAAGTAAGGCCAAATCCCAATCTTCTGTGGGGAATAAAGATTAATATTAATAGAATGAAAGTTTTTCATCTTCTGAGTTTTGACTCTTAAAGATCTTAAATTCTGAAGCAGTCACTGGTCATTTTCACCATGTGACAAAAACATGTCTGAGAATGGAGTTAACACAAAGACAAGCAAAGTAGAGAAAGATGGAGAGAGAGCATCCTGGTGGCTAAGTACCTGACTCAAGGCCAGAAGGCAAACTAATCAGCTCATACACTCCTCATATATATGTGTCACTACTTCCCCCTTCCATATCATTTTTGATATACATACATGGATTTGTTGCTTTCAACTGAAAGAGTCCTAACTTATACAGGGTACAGAGATAAGCATATAAAAATAGACATTCATTCACTGAACAACTATGTGTCCAGTACCTACTATGGACAAAGCCTGAAAACTAGACTTGCCCAGTAGTGAATCAAAGGCTTAGAGAAGGACCCCAGGAAGAAGGATGCCTGCCAGGCAGAGGAGCATGTTACTTAGAATATGACGCTAGAATGTCAAAGAGGTTTCTTTGTTTAATTACTCAACACAGAGTTCTCAATACCCACTCTGTGTTCTTGGCATGGAGGAGACAATGGAAGACAAAATAAAACACCTCCCCTTCCCTTGTGGAGTTTTCTAATCAGGATAGACAGCAATCAAATAATCTCACAAAAATCAGTAGAACTGCAATTGGCAGGCTAAAAAGGAAAGCATATGGTGCTATGGAAATGTGAGGATGAGGATTTGACCTAGTGTAGGAGCTCAGGGAAGGTTTATGGCTCATGACTAGGTGAAGATGTGTGGGAAGAGCATATAAGAAAGGAAAAATGAGTAGCAAGAGTGAAAGAAGGCTGACGTTTCTTGAGCATAGAGCTCAAGTGTATGAGATGAGTTTGAATGTACAAGGAGCATCACATCCTGACCAATCTAGATAGGGTGACCAGGGACAATATCATGTTAGACCTGCTTCCCATGGTGTCTCCTTTCTCAAAAATATCCTCAATCAGACATTAAACTCTATAGTTCCCTTTGTCAAAAAACAAATTAGGTCAACTGCAGTGTATTTCCTGCATTAGATGTTAAAATAGAAAAGGGACATTTGTGCAAAAAGAGTGAAAACCCTAATAAAGTCTGAAGTTTAGTTAATAGTAATGTGTCAATGCTAATTTGTTAATTTTGACAAATACACGAAAGTGTTAGCATTAAGGGAAACTAGGTGAAGGTATGGGAATTCTCTGTACTGTCTCTGCAACTTCTTTATATAAATTTAAAAGTATTCCAAAAGTCTATTGATAAAATAAAATAACAACAACAACAAAAAGTAGCCTAAAGGGGGAAGAAGTGATGGAGTTTTGTCTTTATCTAAGAAGAACAGAGAGAGATTACCAAAAAAAAAAAAAAAAAAAAAAAAGTTTGAGCATGGCAGAGTTACCAGAAAGAGGAGAGCTATCAGAACTGCCTAGGTCCCTCTGGCTTCAGGAAGATCAAAATAGGTCTTTCTGATCAAGAGCCCAGAAAGAGATGATAGTACTTTTAGCTGGGAGATAAAGAAACAGGGCTATTTTGATGGTGGACTAAATGGGATTTTGGTGGATTGCATATGGGATGAAGGAGAGGGAGGGGTCAAGGATGAGCCCTAGGTTTCCGTATATCTGGCATTTCAGTAGACCGGACACATGACTCCAAGCTGTGAGTAGACCATCAGAGGGGGACGGGAGGTGGTTATCTCCGAATATGGAGCTGATTAGTGAGTACAGCAATCCAGTCGTTGGGAGGATTGGCAAGAACCAGAAAGCACCTCAATTTAAACACCACCAGATCATCGGGTGCCTTATCAAGACAACATGTCAGATTCCTCAGAGCAAGGTTCAGACTCAGAAACAAAGCGAGGGCCCAAAGGAATCAATGGAAATCCCATTCTTCCAATGGGGATCCAAAACCACATTTGAATTTGCCACAATAGAAACCACATTTCGTTTAATGATGATTCCCATTCGATCAACCTGTTTCAAGAGCCCCTAATTATGGCCTAGCCTAGACCTACCCCTCCAACATGGAATGGAGCAACTTACCAGGGGAAGTCATAACTTAGTGCCTGAGAGACTTTGGAGCCCCTCAGACCTCGAACACCAGACCCCAGAACAGTGTCTGGCATAGCTGACAATATCAGTTGAAGAAAAGAAAGGAATGGATGAAAGAAAACATCCTGAGCATCAGTCTCTTCACCTGTGAAGTCACACTGATAATAAATAACTGATAGGCTGTGCAGGCTTCATTTAGACCAAGGTATTTAGTTCAGAGATACACTCATGGAAAGGACTAGAAAAACTGAAGCCACATGATGAAAGAGGCAGAGGTTATTTCTTTAGAGTGCCTTTCTTTACAGTGACTAGGTATTTCTTTACATTGCACCTAGTTAGCAATCTAGTTAGATATTAGCACTCTCAAGACATATACATAAGGCATGGGGATTTTATTATTCTTTGTAAATAAGGCCTCGGTTGTATTATTCACCATTTACCATCATGTCTTAGGTACCCAGATACACTATATGTTTAATAAATATCCGACATAGAGTTTGCTTATTACGCCTTCCTAGTCCTTACAGAGTGTCTCTCTTCAGGAATTTTTTTTTTAAGATTTTATTTATTTATTTGAGAGAAAGAAAGAGAGGGTGAGATAGAGCACAAGAGCAGGGTGAGGGGCAGAGGGAAAAGCAGACACCCCACTGATCGGGGAGTCAGAGGCCGGACTCAGTCTCAGGATCTTTGGGATCACAACCTGAGTCGAAACACAGATGCTTAACCAGTTGAGCCACCCAGGCAACCCTCTCTTCAGGAAACTGACCTCGTTAGCTCCTGGCTCCTCCTCCTGGCTGGGTTTTTTTTCTTCTCCAATTATAGTGAAATTAAGTGGAAGGCATTGGGTGTCTCTGTCCCCAAATTGAATTCACTCCCTTCAGTGTCATGTGCTTTGTCACTACCACAGATTTCCCCAAGCGCAGTGAATGAATGAAATGCCCTTTGGGTGGGTTGTGCAAGAAGAAAATCCTACCTGTTCCGGGAATGGCCACATCCGGGAGAAACAGCTGTGGGTGGCTCTCAATGACCTGGCTTGGATGGTTAAGACTTAGAGGCATAAATTCTTAGGCGGGCATTAAAGCCAGTGAAGCTCTTAAAGAGGGAGCTCAGTGGATGGAAAGGACTGTGATTTGTTGCTGCCAGGTAGGAATATGAGTTGGGCTTCTTGGAAGCTAGAACTCTGCTTAATTTACCTGCCAAATAGCCTGATAGAGTTGTCCATAGAGTTTTTAAATAGAAGATAAAGTTCTCCAATCTGCGTGGCTCTGCCCTGCAGTGGGAATAGATCCATCACTTGCCCAGATCAAAGCGGCTAATTCAGGGCCCTTCAATACCTCCCCTCCACCTTGTCGTGAGTACTCTATCTCTACTGTGTAAATATAATTATTTGAAGTAGAATTTAAAGATTGTCCATTGTATATTCAGTTTGTTGGCCAATAAAGTTTCCAATATGCCAAGCCGACCGCAGCCTCTGTGGGGTGTGCTGGCAGGCCACCATCAGAAGTGCTCACTTCGAGACCCAGGAGGACTCAGGGAGCAGGAAGAGCATACATAGGAGGAATGCTCAGCCCAGACCACAACTTCTCACTGTTCTTCCACTTTCTTTGGCCCACTCCCCTAAGGATTCTATACATTCTTAACCTCTTCTTAGGACATGTACTTTTGGGGCAGGGATTAAGCAATAGATAATTCTTAGAGATTCCTGGCCATCTCCCACTCTTCCCCATGAAATATAAGGATAAAGAAACATTATTAATTCTAGGTGCAGACTATTTATTAATTTGTGCCCCTTAGATCATGCTTCCCAACAAAAACAGAAGAATCCACTGTAAAATCACTAATAAATACTGAATGTGCCTGTTTGATTCATGGTTTTATAAACAATGTAAGCGTAAGCACGAATGTGAATTCATAGAACATCTGCCTTATTCTTCATTTGTCTGCCATAACATATAATTATATTTATCCCAGCAAAGTGAACTAAATACCAAATCTACCTCTTTAAATTGAATATTTTTGTCTTTTAAAAACTACTCATGGGGCACCTGGGTGGCTCAGTGGGTTAAAGCCTCTGCCTTCGGCTCAGGTCATGATCCCAGGGTTCTGCGATCAAGCCCGGCATCGGGCTCTCTGCTCAGCGGGGAGCCTGCTTCCTCCTCTCTCTCTGCCTGCCTGCCTCTCTGCCTACTTGTGTTCTGTCTGTCAAATAAATAAATTAAAAAATAAAATAAAATAAAAAAACTACTCATTTTTCCAATAATAGAAACATAACTGACTTCAGTCCTCTGATGAAAACAATATTGAGGAAAATCACTTATATTCATATAATCACTGATTTATTTTCTTTTAATATACATTGATGCAAAATGAGAATTGAAATAGTTTTTTCTCCTCTTTAAACAATAAATGAAGCAGCTAAGGGACTCCCCACAAACGGTTTAAATTTTAAAATCTTATTGCCATTAAAAATAAAAAGCTAACAGGGTGCCTGAGTGACTCAGTTGGTTGAGCCTCCAACTCTTGGTTTTAGTCCAGGTCATGATCTCACCATCATGAAAATGAGCCCCATGTCAGGCTCATTGTTCAGTGGGCAAGTCTGCTTGAGTTTCTCTCCCTCTCCCCGCCCCCTGCTTGCACACTTAACACACTCATTCTCTAAAATAAATCTTTAAAAAAATTAAAAATAAATAAAAAGATATGTGTTTCAATCTTCCAAGATAGAAATCTAATTTCAATTTCTCACATATTTTGCCTTCCCTAAACACTGCTAATATATTCAAAAAATATAAACATATATTCTTAATACACTATAAGTATGAACCAAGACCAAATTTTTATTTCACTGTTTTTTAACATGACACTAATTTCAGAAATCGTCATGGCAAAGGCTGATTACCTTAAAGTTAAAACTTTGATTCCACAGCAAACTCCCTCCAAAATAAACAAGCAAAAAAAGCCTCACCAAGTCAGAAATCAAATGACATACTAGAACAGCATTGGCAACTTGTGATATAATGTAAATATTTCTACTACAGGACACCTGGGTAGCTCAATTGATTAGTTGTATGCCTTCAGCTGAGGTCATGGTCCTGGAGTCCTGGGTTGGAGTCCTGTATTAGGATCTTTGCTCAGTGGGAAGCCTGCTTCTTCCTCTCTCTCTGCCTGCTGCTCCCTCTGCTTATGCTCTCTCTCTCTCTGTCAAATTGATAAATAAAATCTTTTTTAAAAATATCTCTACTACACAAATTATATTTATGTATCAGGAAGGAAAAAAAAACCCTAGAAATACAATATAAAAATAGCATAAGAAGATGAAATGATAATTTACCAAATGACCAGCATATTTCTGAAAAGATGTTTATACTCACTGATAATATAAACTAAAATAAGCAAATCAAATCAAATTCAAGTTCAGATTTGCAAAATATAAAAGAATCATATCATGTGATATCAGTATGCATGTGGGAAGTCCCTTTCATGCACTGTTGATAAAAGTATAAATTTGCTATGTTTCTGGAGAGAATTTTAGAGAACTAAATTAAAAATTTTACCTATCCACACTGACACGGAAATTTCACTTATAGGAATCGATCCTTAAAATAAGTATCTAGACAAATAATATTCAAGGATGTTTAGTAACATGTTGAGTATATCATGAGAAACTGTAAATATCCATTAGCAATGATTTGGCTAATTAATTATGGTACAATATAATGATACAGGGGGATAATATGTAGCCATTTGAAATGTCATATGTCTATGGCCATTGAAACAAATATTTCTGTAGAGTATAATATAAAAAAGCAACTAAAAACAGCATGTATGTGTTATGCTTTTAGAAATTAAAACTTGTACTTACTAAACATATCCAAGAATTTTAAAGAACATTGAGGGAAAATGCCAAAATCCAACTGAATTTTGTTGGTACTATAGCCCAATCTTGAACTTAGATGCATGTAAATCTCAAATTTACATGCACAGTTATTTACATATGTAATTAGTATCCATTTCTCAAATACCTTATTTAAAATATATTTATATTTTTGGCAAGGAAGTGTTTTTAAAGGAGATTTTTATTTAGCGCTTGTTTTATTTATTGTTTGTTTAATGTACATCAAAGAAGGCTTGACGTTGAAGCCAGTTAACAACCTGCTGGCAGTTGGAGTCCCTCCTCTGTTCCACCTCATGGTTTGAGATTCTGGCATTAGGTCTCAGAGGTTTCTCTTAAATAGCTCTTTCTGTCCTGCCATTCAGCCACGAGGCTCCAGTTCAGCTCACTCCTCCAGCACTGCCATATGCATGCTGAAAGCAATGTTCTCACAAAGAGTGAGGCTTTGGGATGCAAGGAGATCTTTACTAGTGGGGAAACTGTTCAGTTCCTAGAAAGAGAAAGCCCCATGATGCAAAAAAAAAAAAAAAAAACAAAAAAAACAAAAAACATGTTTTCTGCAAAGTGTTTCCAAGTAAAACAGTAAATTAGATGTTATACATACAATGCAGTATCTCAAGTTTCTCATGCAATTCCAATGAACTGCATTCATCCAGTATAATACCCAGTTGAGATTAATAATATCCATCAAGTACCATAATAGTAAATTCTCCCTTATTGTTATAAGAAAAAGAACATTTAGAACTTATAATTTTCCAATAACTAGTCTTATCGAATAAATTAAAATGTCAGAAAACATTTTAAGTTTCACAAATGTATGCTACTACATGCATAAAAATGAAGATGTTCCTAAAATTGAACTGTAGAGATATATTTGGTATCACCATATTATAGCTCAAAATGTTCATCGACCACTAAGAAATTAAAGTCTGAATTTGACAGATGAAAAGTGATCTGAGACATTGGTGTAAAATGTATAAAAGTAGAGATTATACAAAAGGAAGGTGTATAAAGGTTGAGGATCACCTGTATAAATACTAAAGGAAAGTTTGTCTTTGATAATGCCAGGGAGCTAAATGTCTTTGCTCCCTGCTTATCTTCTCTTGGGTGTACCTGACAATTATGAATAATGAATTTACACTTCCCGGGGGTATTTTAATACTGACTGATAACTTTAACATAAATCAATTAAAGTTGTTTAATCGCAACGTAACCTACATATTATGAAATGTGGATAATAACCTAGTTTTTAAATTGTTGTAAGGATCAAATGATTGAAAGCATCTAGCACCCTGTCTGATACATGTTCAACAATTGATAGCTATTATCAATAAGAGTTATTACTTGTGAAAATTAGAGCATCTTGAGAAAATAACTTTCAAACATACTGCCTTACCCAAGAACAAACTCCTAATAATAAGATTTTCCTTAATAAAACCTACCTCCCTTGTCTTTATGTAAGGACATAGGTTGGCTTTCCAAATCTTAGGAACAGTAATATGAAAGACACTTGTTAAAATACTATAAATATGGTCATCATCCCTATTTTTAAAATTCTGACTTCAGGTGTATTCTTGGCTTGTTCCAATATACTATAGTTTAGTGTCACACATTATCTCTCAGCCTGCCTGATGCTAAATTTGCATAAACGTTTTTGTCAGATCATATTCTTCAATTTCCAATTCTCAGAGACTTGCTCTCTACGTTACCTTTAACGACTACACACCAAGTCATCCAATTTATCTGCATTTCCTTTCATACCCCATTGTCTCTGCATCCTGGCGCAGAACTAGGCTCCAAGCAAGAAAGGAAATCAATCCATGCATCTGAGCTTCTGGTCCAAAGGAGTGCAAGCAAATAGGCAGCATGTTACTCACAGCCTATAGCAATCAGTGTAAATCTATGCCACAGTTAGAAGGTGTTTTAATTCCAATAATAGACACCCTGTGATTGATGAATCTTTCACAGCTGCTTCCTCTGTCGCTGCTTAATCTAAGCCCACAGGCAGAAGTGATTGCATGCTTCAGCAAGTTACCCATCCCCTCACATTATGCTCAACCTCCAGCAGGTTGAAAGGAACTGAGGGGTTGTGAGCAGGGACACTTGAACATTGGCGTGAAGTCGGTGTGTGAAGTGATGGGTCAAATTCCACCAGCTTCCTAAAAAACACTGATCAACTGAAAAATGGAGCACCAGATTTTTATGATCATTTCTGTTCTGCCTTTGATATTGGCAGAACTAGAAATTCTTCCTTAGTGACAACAGATCGGTCCCCTGGAAAGTGCTTCTCAAGTACTATCTAGTCTTGGATAATACCATAACCACATCCCTGAAAGTTTTCTGTTTTCTTTTAAATGACTATTGTTTGTATGTGAATTTATTTGGGAACTCTCCAGTGCTGCAGGCTGGCATAGCCATTCTGAAAAACAAATTTAAAAGTGGATGTGTTTCCAGCCTCAGAAATTCCAATCTTGTTCCTTACCCCAGAGAAAGCCTAGCACAAATTTACCAGGAAACATGTGCTTGGTTGTTCATTAGAGTATTATTTATACTGTAAATCTGACAGTACCAGAAAATTGGAAACAATCAAAATGCTTGTCAGTGGAGGAATAGATAGAAAATATTGCGGTATAATTATACCATGGGATACTATGCTACAGTTAAAAGAATCAAGCTACATTTGTAAACATAGACAGATGCTAAAAACACCAAAAAAGGTCAGGTTGCAATGTGTAAAATCCATACCAAATTATCTACTTGTGTGAAATTCACAATTATGTATTAGCCAATGTTTATATGTTGATGGATGTTTACATTTTTTAGTTTTGGTTGAAGATGGGTTAAAAGGACATATGTCAGATATCAGTGCCCGGGGAAGGGTGTGGAGCTGGAAAAAGAGCCAAACTAAGACAAAATAGTCACAGAGTTATGATCTGAACAATAACATTGTGCTAGTAACAGGGGATATAGTTGATTGAGTCATCCTGACTCTGCACACCTGAAGTCTTGCATGACCATAAGAAGTTAATGAATGTCTTGTGAAGGATATGACTTTAGAGGTAAAACAGGACAAGGAAGCCTGGCCTGCTGAGGCCACTCTAACTATTTTCCCTCTTGTGCTTGCTGCAATCTAACCTTCAAAAGGGGAGCTGGTGGCTCAGGCTTTATACACTATTTAAGCATTGGCCTCTCTGTGGACACTACCAATACGGAATCTAGTTTTGAGGACAATTTGGTGATGTGGTCAACTATGTGCTACAAATGTATCAAAATGGCCTGATAACACTAAGGATGGCTCAATGCCTATTACACTGGACATAGGCATTTCCTATTTATTAATCAGCCATCTTGTCCTATGTAATGCCCTCCCCTCTTGCTCCTAAAAAAAGAAAAGAGAAAAGAAAAGAAAAAAAGAAAGAAAGAAAACAAAGATGCTTCAATTTGCTTCAATTGACCTAATAAAAGAAATAGCTCTAAAAAATGATCCTAGTGGTTTGGCAACTGGCTTTATTCACCTTTTCAGCAATGCAGACTAAATGCAACTGACATTCAGGTTGAGATAATTGGAGTGCAAATTACTTCCAAATACCCATTTCTTAAAATAGAGAAGGGTCTGTCCTTCATATTTGAAGATGACATTAATTATGGTTATCCATAAGGCAGTATAGGAAATGACTTCATAATACTTGTTATGGTTTGTTTAAATATGTCTTTAATAGTGACGTTCTTATAAAAAATAAAGTGTATTTAACTCTATGCCCTTTAATGGAAATTTGTGTGCCTTAAAATTAAATTTATAAAATGGAACAGTTATAAGGCTGACTAAAGACATTCTTGGGGGATTCTATAGAAAGGACAGGGGATTCAGAAAAGTAACCACTGGTTTCTAGCTTCTGTGTGTGTTTTTTTGGTTTATTTTCTTTGGTTTTTGGTGGCTCTGCCATTTTACTTCAAGCATTGGATGAGTCACTCCTGTTGTCATTCCTCAGCATCATGTAGTTCTTACACAGTTGCACCTGTGTAGTTGGGAGGATAATTCTAAAAGCCTGCCTACCTTCTGGTCATCTATTCTTAGCTACCTTGTTTCCTTTTAATCATCCTGTGACTATCAATCTATTGGACTATTTCTCAAGATGAGGTCAAGAAGATCTCCTTGGGCACTAGAAGAGTAGACACCTTTAGCCAACAGTGGACTACACTTGCTGTTAGCCTTCAGCCCCTTTTCATTCTGATAAAGGCATGTAACCTTATGGGCTGACCTCTATTACATATGTACTGTTGGTTGCCTGACCAAATCCAACTGAGATTTTTTTTCATTTTTCCAAGTTAATGTTAAATAAATTCAATCTTGATGGTCTCAAAAGAACTAGGTGGAGAAGTAGAATTAAGGTAAGCAGAGTTGGAAGGAAAAGGTATGATGGGCCATAGGGTGGCTCATCTACAGCTTCTTGTGAGAAGACAGATCATCTGTTGGAACCCAGAGTAGAATATCTACAGCAAGACAAAGCTTCTGAGAAATGGTGAAATTAGCTGTATTCACTAAAAATAGTAATGATGCTGAAAAAGTTCAAAATAGAGCTAGTCTATTACCCAGAAATTACACTACTAGGTAATTACCCAAAAGATACAAATATAGTGATTCAAAGAGGCATATGTACCCCAATGTTTATAGCAGCAATGTCCACAATAGCCAAAATATGAGAAGAACCCAGAAGTCCATTCACAGATGAATGAATAAAGTAGATGTGGAATATATAATATATATGTATTATGTGGTATATATATTATATATAATGGAATATTACTCAACCATCAAAAGAATGAAATCTTGCCATTTACAACAATGTGGATGGAACTAGAGAGTATTATGCTAAGTGAAATAAGGGAGAGAAAGACAAATACTATATGAGTTCACTCACATGTGGGATTTAAGAAAAAAAGCCAATAAACACAGGGGAAGGAAAGGAAAAATAAAATAAGATGAAAATTGAGAGGGAGGCAAACCATAAGAGATGCCAAACCCTACGAAAAAAACTGAGGGTTGCTGGAGGGCAGTGAGTGGGGTAAAGGGACAATTGGGTGATGGGCATTAAGGAGGGCACTTGATGGAGTGAGCACTGGGTATTATATGCAACTGATGAATCACTAAATTCTATCTCTGAAACTAAAAAATAATTATGATAATAATAATATCTATCTAATCATTAGTTCTGAATGATAAGCAAAATAATGGAGCATTGTACAAATTAATACTAATTTGATTATCTTTCACAGTCATCAAATACATTGCAGAAGAATGAATAGAGGTAGAGGCATCTTATGATAAAAGTATAGAAAGAAAAGAGCTTGGGGTTACTGCAAACAACAGTAAAACCTTCTTCCAAATTTGGCTCTACGAAATCTTTCTTAAAATGCCTTCATGGAATTCACATTCTTGTTGAGCAATGTCCAACTAATATACTCCCATTGACCATCAGCTAACATGTAAAGGTTTATTTCATTAACAGAAATGGTGTTCACACAGAATTATAGACTCCCTGCTCACTTCCAGGTAGACCCACAAAATTGAAAGATTCCTGAGGTGGGTTATAACTTGTATTTTCCTTGGACTCATTTATTTTCATCTTCTTCAAACAAACAAAAAAGTGACTATAGTCCTGTGTGTATTACAGAAATTTCCTACCTGCCACAACTAGGACAAGCATACTATCAGATAACATCAATTTTTGTTAATGCATTAATTATTAATAACATTTAATCATTTTAATAAAGGTTCTTTTGAATTATTGAATGAATATAATCCTCCAATACCATTTAAGGAGGTTAGATGATGCTAACCAGAGGGCATTTTGCTGAGGACTGTAATAAGCCAGGAGAGGCAAATTTCTACATTTAATAGAGGGGCAAGGTATTTGGAGACCTTTTTATTTAAAAGAAGTATTTGAGAAAAGGAGATTGTACTTTAGAAAAATATTTGAGAGAAGGAGATTGTATTTTAGAAAAAGCTCAGTACTATGTGAAAGGAAAGATGAAAAGGGACAAGAGAAGAAAACAAGATCAATACATGACCTTTTCTAAGTTTTAAATTGTTTATGCTATAACCCAATCTTGTGCTTTTTAAAGCACATCTTCAATTGATTCTACACTCGTGCTTGAATTTCTTTTACTAGAATGTGGAGGGCATGAACAGGTAGTTTCAAGAGGAAAATGAAGGTTTAACTGATGTTTGGGTCACTTATGGCATGTTCCAGTAGTTTCAGCCCATGTATGGTATAAGATCCATTTTCCAAAAGATTCTCAAAACCCATTTATAGTTGAGTACCTTTTTCTCACTCTTTGTCTTTGCATCAGCCAAGTAGAACCTTTTATATATTCATTCAACAATGTACATTGAACAACAACTGTTTAGAAGACACAGCTAGATTTTCAAAGAATCCAGTGTTCTTGCCTTTAAGTGGAACACAGTCTATTAAGGACACAAGACTTGGGCACTGTCACTTATAATACAGGAAAGAAGGTAAAAACAAACAAACAAAAAACACTATAAGAATGAAAGATTAAAAGCTTTGTTGTAGGGAAAAGGAATTAAGAAAGACTATGTGGAAGGGTTAGCACTTCAGCTGAATGGAAGAAGAGATTTGAAATCAACCAAAATAAATGAGTCAGATGTTTCCAAAAAACACAATGTGATCCACAACTCAGAATTTTGTTATGCTGATGGTTTCCCTGGTAAAGCATCCCACCCCCATGAAAACCTCACAGTCCAAAGAATAAAATTTGAGTAATAGAAAAAAATCCATTATGCAATTCACACTCCCACCTATAAGAAGCAAATGTGTCAAGAGAGAATAACAAGAAAACTGTATGTGCTTGGGAGTTGTTAAATGTAATATATAGTCTAAATTCATTGATATTTTACCTTTCCTAAGGAATAGAGGCGTAATCAAATTGTTGCTGGATCATTCTACCCTTAAAAATACTGTGGGTAAAATCAGCCCTGTTTTATCTGATATAGCCACAGAGTCCCTATGACCCAGTTAACTCATTCTCATTAAAAATATTCACTCTTTATGGGCACCCAAAATATGTCTTCTTTTTCTAAATCCATGGCATTGCCCTTCAGGAGTAGGAGTCAAAAATGGAGAACAGAGAATTATACAAGTTGAATCCCAGTAACATCGCCCCAAATATATAAAGTCTGGTTAGTCTAAGAAATAATTTTCTTTTTACTTTATCTCTTGAATTATAAAATAACAGAGATAATCCAATCCCATAGGAGTGCATAAACTCCCATTAAAAGTGTAACTGTTATGGGGGGAAGTAGATTTCTCCAAAAGAATATTACCCTAGCCCCATACTCAACAACGTGAACACTTAAATAAATATCTTTACCGCTATGTAATCTGGTACATGCTTTATAGAAGTGCTTCCATCGCTAATAAGCACAAACCTCAACCATGCATACATTCAACCACAAGTTAAACCTAATTGCAGAATATTAATGAAGTTTTTGTAGGAGGAGCTACTGAGTTTTCACACATTTCCTTATACAAAGCTGTCTTGGTTTCCACAGAACTCTACCATCTGTCAGGATACAGAATATGACTGATCATTAAATAAAGAAATGATTGAAGAACTTATCCAATTAATTCCTTCTGGGCTTCCCACATTGCAAGAGTCAAGCCAAGTCAGCGTTTGCTACTATCTCTGGCTTCCTATTGTTCTTGATGCCATGACATCCCAGTAATCACACATTCCTTCTTATTGTTAGATCTAATTTTATGTTTATCAATCCTGCATTCTGAAGTATTGTTAAAGACACTTAAAATCATTCAGAAGTGTCTCATATTGTCAAAACTGGAGATAAATGTGAACTAGTAATGGAGTCCTGGCTCTCCCCACTCAAAACACACGCGCACACACACACACACACACAATTATGATTACTCACTATATTTGGTCATGCTAAATCAATTAAACAAGCTGGGTCACTAAGATGTAAGGCTTTTATTCCCCTGGATGGGGCTTAGAAGTAAGTAATGCAATAAGGGATAATCCTGGACCATAGGACTATCTTGCCTTGAAACCTCATATGAGGTCACCACTTTAACTGAATTATGTTTAGATATCATGCCATGGACTTCTTCCCATGATACTCCTCATTTTTATCACTCTGATGTTGTTGAGAACAGGTTTTTTGGGGGGCGTAGGGGGATGTTACACAAATATCTCTCTATGAGAAACCACTGGAGAATGTCTTCTTACTTCAGGTTCCAACAATATTTCTGTTTCTCCCAAGTTATTAACTTTGTTTTTTATCCTATGAATGTTGTGAGTTGTAGAATTTATCACATTTCCCTTTTTGTATTTATTGCTATAAAACCCAGTCCAGACAAGTCCATAATCCATATCTTCCCAAATGGCCTCAGGACGACAGCTGGAGTGAGGCCAACAAGGCACATAAAGCCAAAAACCAAGGAGGTACTCAGGATGCTTCACTTACATCATACTGGCTCTGGCCCTGCAAAGCCTTGCAGCATGAGAGCTAACTTAACCCTTAGTGCACCCTTATATTTTCTTAGCTCATCATTTTCTCCCTTACATGTATTTTTATCTTGTATGTAGTTTTAATACTGTGTAACTATCTTTAATCTAAAGAGTAAAGTAGATAAATCATATAAAGCAATAGCAGACTTGGGGCTGACCAAAATTGCCCAGTAAAATATTTCTGCTGTCCTATCAGGACTTTCAGAGAGACTTTGTATCTGCCACTGGTATTTGTACAAGGTCTGCAGGTTTGTGCACCTTTAGAAGTGTTCAGCTAACAAAGGAGAGAGATTACATACAGCAGTGTTTAACCAAGCAAACTCTAGATGCAGACTACTAGGGTTCGAGTGTCATTTCATAGCTGTGAGAATGACTTAACATCTCTGTGCCTCTGTTTCCTGATCTATAAAATGAGAATGAACTATTTCATAAGGTTGTTAATGAAGACTAAATGGATTAAAGGGAGATATTTAGCACACCATGTGAGAGCTAGTAAATAATATAGAAGCATTTGTATCATTCATGTACCAATTCTTCTTTGTGGTTTATCTCCCACATTTAAAACGATTTTTTTTTTTTTTAACAATTCCTGCCTACTATCAAAGCATTAAGCATCACTGTGGATAATTTGAAGATGGAAGTAAGAAAATTCACTAAAAAGCGAGATGTGGACTTCAATAATCAGTCTTGACATAATAAAGACCTTTAAAGTTTTCACTACCACTCTTAGAGAAAATAGCTGAACAAACTTAAAATCTCAGGACTATCAGAAAACTGAAGCTGCAGAGCAAACCATCATCCCAAAATCTGGAAAGAGAAGTAAATCTTGAGTCAGAGTTGCTTCCCTAGAACAGGTGGACATGACTGCTGGAGACATAAACTAGTAGGACACTTAAAGGATAGTTTTGAAAAGTTGTTGCAGGCTGAACGTGCACTACAACAAGAAACCCCTGGGGCTGCAAACTTAAGAAGATCCCCCACATTTTTGTGGGTTTTCACTGCAGAAACCACACAAGATACTCCCAACGAACATCCTGCAAAATATCTTGACTGGCTCAGGTAAGGGGAGGGGAAGAGTAGTCATTGCGGAAAAGGCATTTACCAGAACTTAACCCAGCTGGAAAAGGCTTTCCTCTTGTTGTAGCCCTCTTCAGCTTGCCCACCTCACCACCACTGAAACAAGACTTGGGAAGCTCACAGACTAGAGAAGAAAGTCCACTGTAATACTGAGATTTAATCATAAGATTACAGAACACTCCCCCATCCCCACATGTAACCACCAGATTTATGATGGTTATAATAACTGAGTGCACTCTCCATGCGAAGGAGTACTTAGGGAAACTCAAAGGACAAAAGCCAAAGCAGGAACAGTAGAGGAATTTGAAGCCTAGGGTATTTACAGGTATAGCAATATAGTCAAATTCCTAGTCATATTGACACAAGTCCTCACACTAGAGGCCTATTTACCTCAGTTCCTATTACCCAATGCAACATATCTAGTTTTCAAAAGAGTTCAAGGCATTCCAAGGAAGGAAGGAAGGAAAGAAGAAGAGGAGGGAAGTAGGGAGGGAAGGAGGTATGGAGAGGAGGAAGAAAGAAGAAAGAACAGTCTGAAAAGACATAGCAACCTTCAGAAACAGACTCAGATAGGATACAGATGTTGGACTCATTACACAGGAATTTAAAATAACTATGATTAATATGTTAAAAGTTCAATGGAAAAGTAGACAAAATTCAAAAACAGATGAGTAATATAAGCAGAGAGGTTAAAACTCTAAAATAAATCACAGGAAATTCTATAAATGAGTTCCCTTGATGGGTTCATCAGTACACTGGGTATCAGGAGATATGAGAACTAAAAAAATAATTAAAAGGAAATGTTAGAAATTAAAAACCATGACAGAGAAACACAGAATGCCTTGAATGGGTTCATCAACAGACTGACAAAAGATATAGTGAATAAGGAAATAGGTCAACAGAAACTTCCCAAACTGAAATGCAAAGAGAAAAAAGAAAGAATGAAACAGGACAGAACATCCAGGACTCATGGGACAATTTCAAGAGGTCTAATATACACACAATTGAAGTATCAGAAGGAAAGCAAAGAATGGAGAAGAAGAAATACTTGAAATAACAGTGGCCATAAGATACATAAGATTATGTATCTCATAATATATAAAATAATATATAAAATATATTATATATTATGTTGAACATAATACATGTCATACATATTATAACATTAGATTATGTATAATATATATTGTTCATAATGTTGATCATTATATGTGTATATAAACACATGTATATATTACAGCAATGGCTAGCACATTGTTAGCAATCACTGTGTATTTGCAATGATGGTGAACTTTCCAAAAACACCCTGCAAAGGAATTACAGTTATTACTTATTTTTAGAGGGTAGACCCAAAGCTCTGAGAATCTTCATAATTTTCCTAGGGACTCACAGCTGGTAAAGGACTCAGTAGAACTGGAAGACAGGTATTTGAGTCTGAAACCAAAGCATATGCCTTTTTAATTATCACATTTACTATCGGTAATGACTTTTGTGATCGCAGAATGAAGAAGCATTTCTTAAGCTTACTATTGCCAGGATGAATGTGACTCTAGTCATAAATGTTTTCACACAGAATAAAGTTCATTAAGGATTTGTTACACTGTTATTGATAGCTTAAGCTCATGTGTTTATACAGTCCAAAGCAATATAAAATTGGTGAAATTCTGTACAAGTTTTAGAAGCCAGGGAAAGATGCTATTGATGGGCCAGAAACTTAAGGGTTTCTTCAACACAGGATTTCTTCATGGTATCGATAAATCCTAAATAAGGGATGATTAGCCAACACACTATTCACTATATGTTAAAGAAAAGCCCCAAACACAAGTAAGAGGGAGCACACTGACTTGAACCCAACAGCATACCAATTTTGAAGAAGAAAGCCCCACCTGTGAGATAGCGCTGTAGGACTGTGGATGGGGTAGAGAAGGTGGCATCACAGAAACAGACCCACTCCTCGAAAATATTCATTCAGAAACATGTGAATTCTGCCCAGAGATATATTAGCCCAATAAATGGAGGTAATGCCACCATGTTGCCAAGTGATGAGAGCAATAAGGGAGAATGGAAGAATTCTCTGATTTGACTATCTCAACAAGATAAACAAACAAACAAAAAAAGGGAACATTGGACTTCAGCTACTCCTTAGACCAGATGGACCTAACAGACACATACAAAACATTCCATCAATAGCAGCAGATTACACATTCTTCGCAAATGCAGAGGGGACATTCTCCAGGATAGATCACACGCAGACCATGAAATAAGCCTTAATATATTTAAGACTAAAATCAGATCAAGCATCTTTTCCAACCACAACAGTACAAAACTAGAAACCAATCACAAGAAGAAGCCTGAAAAATTCACAAATTATATAAAAAATTTTAAAAATATGCTCCTGAAAAACCAACAGGTCAAAGAAGAAATCAAAAGAAAAATTAAAAAAAAAAATCTTGTGACAAGTGAAAATGGAAACACAACATACCAAATTTTATGGGATGCAGCATAAGCAGTTACAGGAAAGACGTCTCTGGTGATAAATACCTACAAAAAAAAAAAAAAAAAAGACCTCATGCAGCGACATATCACTATACACCTAAGATAATGGCTAAAGTAAAAAGCAGTGACAACAAATGCTAGTGAAGACACTGAAAAACTGGATCATCCACACATGGTAAGGGCGTAGAGTGAAAGAGCCATTCTGGAAGAGTCAGGCAGTTTATTTTAAAGCTAAGCATAAAACTACCATACAACCTAGCAGTGACATTCCTGGGCATTGATTCCAGAGAAATGAAAGATTTTATGTTCACACAAAAACCTATACAGTAATGTTTATGTGTATGACAGCTTTATTTGCAGTGGCCTCAAACTGGAGGTGACCCAAATGTACTTCAGTGGTGAATGGTTAAACAAACAGTGTGTCTACACCACAGAATACTAGTCACCAATATACAGAAACAAAGTATTGATGCACAAAACAACCTAGGTCAATCTCTAAGGAATGTAGTGAGCAAAGAAAAGCAATTCCCCAAATCTCCCTACAGTATGATTATATTTATATTATATTTGTGAAAGGACAAAATTTCAGAAGTGGAGAAAATACTAGGGTTGCCCTAGGCACAGAGTTAAAGAAGAGAGAGAAAGACATGGTTATAACAGAGCAACACAAAACATATTTGTGGTATTGGGAATGATCAGAATATTGACTGTGGTGGTGAACATATGAACCTACACAGGTAATGAAACTGTATAGAACTTAACACACATATATGCACATGTACACATGCACAGACACAGGGGTAAAACTGGAAAATCTGAATAAGAGAGATTGTATCAATGCCGATATTCTGGTTATGATATTATACCATAGTTTTATAAAATGTTACCATTGGAGAAAACTGGACAAAATATAAAGAAGGTTTTACTGTATTATCTTACAACTGTATAGGAATCTACAATTATCTCAATTTTCAATGCAATTATTAACTACAGGGGAAAAAACAGGATGTATAGCAAAGAAAAGTAACAGTTAGCAAAAAAGTAGCAGTAGCAAAACTAACAATAGTTTTTATAGAGTCAAAATCACAAAAACACTAAAAAATGTAAAAAAAAAAAATCTAAACTAAACAACCTAAATTTACACAAAGAACTAGGAAAAAAAAAAAGAACAAATTAACCTCAAAGTTAGCACAATAAGAAAACAACAATGATAGAGTGGAAATAAATGAAATAAGGTCTAAAATGACATTTCTAAAAAATCAATGAAACTAAAAGCTGTTTTTTTAAAAGAGAAAAAAAATAGATGAATTTTTAGCTAGAGGTACCAATAAAAAGAAAGAGGATGCAAATAAAATTATAAATGAAAGGTGAGAAATTACAACTGATACCAAAGAAATATATAGGATTGTAAGAGATTACTATTATAATGCCAACAAATTGGACAACCTAAATAAAGTAGACAAGGGCGCCTGGGTGGCTCAGTGGGTTAAGCCGCTGCCTTCGGCTCAGGTTATGATCTCAGGGTCCTGGGATCGAGTCCCGCATCGGGCTCTCTGCTCAGCAGGAGCCTGCTTCCTCCTCTCTCTCTCTCTGCCTGCCTCTCTGCCTACTTGTGATCTCTCTCTGTCAAATAAATAAATAAAAATCTTTAAAAAAAAAAAAGTAGACAAGTTCCTAGAAACATACAACCTACCAAGACTGAATTATGAAGAAATAAAAAAATCTGAACAGTTACTAGTAAGGAGCCTGTTAATTGAAAACATCACCCCCTGCAAAAAGTGATTTCAATGGCAAATCCTACCCAATACTTAAAGAGAACTAATACTAATACTTTTCAACTCTTTCAAAAAAATTAAAAATGAGGGAATACTCCCAAACATATTTTGTGAGGCCAGCATTACCTTGACACCAAGCCAAACAGGGATTGTACAAGAAAACTACATGCCGATATCCCTGATAAAACATAGATGCAAAAATCCTCAACAAAATATTAGCAACCTGAATTCAACAATATTAAAAGAATCACACAACACAATCAAGTGGGATGCAAGGATGGTTTGACATCCACAAATCAATAAAAGTCTATACCACATTAACAAGATGAAGGAAAAAACTTCATATCTTCTCTATACATGCTGATAAAAGCATTTGAAAAAATTTAGCATCCTTTCATAATTAAAAGACTCAACAAACTGACTATAAAGGAAACATATCTCAATATAATAAAGGCCATATAGGAAAACCCCCCCAGATAAGCTCATATTTAGTGGTGAAACATCAAAAGTTTCTTCTCTAGGATCAGAAACAAGGTAAGGGTGTCATCCTTCAACTCTTTTATTCACTATATGGGATGTATATATATTCAATATATGGGAAGTTCTGGCCAGAGCAATAAGACAGAAAAAAATAGATTAAAAATCAAAAAGGCAGAATTAAAGCAGTCTGTATTTGTGGATGACATGAGATTGTATACAGAAAACCCTAAACACTGCAAACAGTGTTAGAACTAATTACCAAATTCAAAAAAGTTGGATTGAAGCAAGATACAATATCAATATACAAATATCACTTTCCTTTCTATACACCAAGAAACTATCAGGAAAAAAAAATAAAGACAACTCTCCCATTTACAACTGCATCAAAAATATAAAATTCCTAGGAATAAATATAACTAAGGTGAAAGATCTGAATATATAACTAAGGTGAAAAAACTGTAAGAAGCCAATGAAAATAATTGAAAAATACACAAATATATGACAAGGTATTCCATGGTTATGCATTTGAAGAATTAATATTGTCAAATTGTCCATACCACCCAATGCAGTCTATATACTTGCAATTTCCATCAAAATTCTAGTGGCATTTTTTCAGAAAAATAATAAAAAATCCTGTGAAAGACCCCAAACAGCCACAGGGAAAGAAAAAAAAAGCTGTAGGCATCAGATTTCTTGGTTTTAAACCATATTACAAAGCTATAGCAATTAAAACACTATTGTATTGGCATAAAGATACACATAAGTTAATAAAATATAATAGACAGGTGCCTGGATGGTTCAGAGGGTTAAGCATTTGACTCTTGATTTCAGCTCAGGTCATGACCACAGGGTCATGAGCTGGAGCTCTGCATTGGGTTCCATTTTGGGCATGGAGGCTGCTTCAGATTCTCTCTCTCCCTCTCCTTCTGCCCCTCCCTCCCAACC
This sequence comes from Mustela putorius furo, assembly GCF_011764305.1. NCBI lineage: Eukaryota > Metazoa > Chordata > Mammalia > Carnivora > Mustelidae > Mustela > Mustela putorius. The sequence continues at coordinate 29,218,055 of NW_025421341.1, forward strand.
CCCCACCCTATCCACCCAACTCATGCACACTCTTTTCTTTCTATCTCTCTCTCAAAACAAAAAAATAAAACATAATAAAGATTCCAGAAATAAGCCCATGTATTTATGGTCAATTAATTTACAACAAAATAGCCAACAATATACAAGGGGGAAAGGATAGTCTCTTTAATAAATGGTGTTGGGAAAACTGGGCAGCCACATGCAAAAGAATGAAACTGTATTGTTATCTTATACCATACACAAAAGTCAACGCAAAATGAATTAGAGATTTAAACATATATCTGAAACCAAAAACTCCTACAAGAGAACAAATGGGTAAGCTCCTTGATACTGGTCTTGGCAATAATTTCTTGAATAAGATACCAAAAACATGGCCAACAAAAGCCAAAAAAAGCAAGTGGGACTGCATCAAACTAAAAAGCTTCTATAAAGCAAAGGAAATAATCAACAAAATGAAAAGCTAACTGTGATAAGGGAGGAAATACTTGCAAAGCACATTTCCAATAAAAGGTTCATATTCAGAATGTACAAGGAACTCACACAATTCAACAGCAACAAAACAAATAATTCAATTAGGAATGGGCTGTGGAACTGAATAGACACTTTTTTCCAAAGAAGACACATGGCTGATCAAACAGTACATAAAAAGATACTCAACATCACTAATTATCAAAGAAATGCAAATCAAAACCACAGTGAGATATCACTTCACATGTGTTAGGATGGTTATTATCAAGAATACAAGAGATAAGGGGGCACCTGGGTGGCTCAGTCAGTTGAATATCTGACTCTTAATTTCAGATCAGGTCATGATTTCAGGGTTGTGGGGGTGAGCCCTGCATTGGGCTCTGTGACTGGGTGTGGATCTTGCTTAAGATTCTCTCTCTCTCCTTCTGACGCTCTCCCCATCCTGCTTGTGTTTGTTCTTTCTCTCTCTTTCTTAAAAAAAAAAAAAAAGACGAAAATAATAAGTGTTGGTGAGGATATAGAGAAAGGGAACCCTTGCACACTGTTGGTAACAATGTAAACTGGTGCAACCACTATCAAAAATAATATGGAGGTTCCTCAAGAAATTGAAAGTAGAACTACCTCATGATCTAGCAATCCCACTTCTTGGTATGTATCCAAAGGAAGAAAAGTCATTACCTCAAAGAGATATTTGTATCCCATGTTCATTACAGCATTATTTGCTATAATCAATGCATGGAAACAGACTGTTTGTCAGTGTAGTGAATGGATAAAGAAAATGTGGCATATGGTCAGTCTTAAAAAAGAAGGAAATTCTATCATACATGATGACACAGATGAACCTAGAGGGCCTTATGTTTAGTGAAATAAGTCACAAAGAGAAAGAGAGATACTGCATGGTATCACTTATAATAAAATCTTTAAAAAAAAAAAAAGGAAAGAAAAGAAAAGAAAAAGTCAAATTCAGAGAAACAGAATAGAAAAATGGTCCCCAGCAGCTAAGGGTGGTGGAAACAGGGAGAGGTTGGTAAGATGTTCCAAACTTTCAGGTATGAAATGAATAAGGCCAGGGGATCTAATGTACAACATGATGCCCATAGTTGGTTAGCATTGTTATATGATTGAAATTTGCTAGGAGACTAGAACTGAAATGTTCTCACATACCCAAAAAAGATAAATATGTGAGATATGAAAGTTAACTTACTGGGAGGAATTTTTTTCACCACATACCCATATATTAAATCATCACATTATACACTTTAAAACCTTACAATTTATTTGTCAATTATACCTCAGTAAAGCTGGAAAAAAAATAAAAAGAAAGGAAAAGAAATAAAACAAACTGCTTGACAGAGGGGCTGAACTCTCATTCCACACTATCCCTCACATATCGTGCCCCCATCTGGTGAATACAATTGTCATAAGTATAAAAGCAGTCCTTTTCCCTCATCTGAGCCTATAAGATCCAGCAAAAGACCATACAATCTTTATTAAATTTACCAAAATTTGTGACATTAGACAACCTTGGATGTGTGAAGATAAACACAGAAAAATAACCAAATACATAAAAGGTGACTTCAGTTCAAAAGAAATGAGCTAATCCAAGAAATCTAGCAAATATTTCTCTGTGTCACTGGATTTACTGCAATGGAAGGAGAATGATTTGAGGAAAAGTGAAAGAGAATATTGCATTTATGAATCTATAATATTAGTCAAGAATGAAGTGGCAGTCACTGGAGATTCAGAAGGGATGCGGATTTCTCGATTTACACGCACTGTGGAGGCGGCATTCCCTTCATGAGATTCCTGAAAACCTTTGCCGATTAGAGCAGAGACCAGCTTTTTTATTAAATAAAGGGAGATTGCTCAGAGAACATTCAATAACCATGAGTTGAGAACAAAGATCTGCAAATGACGAGAGAAAAGATGGGATGCAGAAAAGCACCTGGGAACCAGGACACACAGGGAGCAGACGTTTCAAGAGAAAACAGGAGGCAGATGGGAGGCAGACTCAAAATCCATCAGAGAGAACTCTCCCCAAACTGAAGACAGGTTTGAGGCTTGGGGTCAAAGGGGCCATGAATGCCAGACAAAAGTGAAAAAAGCTATATTTTCTTATGATATGTTTTCATTTCAGAAATAAAGAAAACAACATTCTGAATGAATTCAGAGAGAATAACAAAGAGGTTGTCTACAAAGGATAAAGTATTCACTTTATATTAAAATTCTTTTCATAACACAACATGACAGAAGGCAATAAAATAATGTCCACAGAGTTTTGATGAAAAATGGCCATGAAACAAGAAATTTATAGCAAATGGAGAGAAGAGAAACAGATATTATCAAACATGAGAAGTCTCAGGAGCTTTTTCAACCAAATACATTTTCTGAGGAAAAAAAAAAATGTTAAGTCTTAAGAAACTTAAATGAGAAAATACAAGCAAACATGACCCTTAGGCATGGTCTTTGTTTTTAAAGGACTGCCGTAATAGAGGAACCTAGATTCACTGCCTTAAATAGCTGGAAGTCCAGAATCAAGGTGTTGGCAGGGTTGGTTTCTTTGGAGGCTTTTCTTCTAGGCTTACAAATAACCCTCTTCTGTTTCCTCACATGGTCTTCCCTCTGTATATGGAAATGTCCATGTTACCTCCTCTTCTTCCACAGATACAGGTTACAGTGCTTTAGAGCCCACTCTAATGACTTCCATTTAATAACCTTTTAAAAGACCTTATCTTCAAAAGTAGTCATTAAGTTACTGGGAGTTAGTTAGGACTTCAACTTCAGGAATTTTGAGAGACCACAATTCAGCCCATAACAGGTATAAGTAACTACACATAGGAGAAAATGTTAAAATGGCCATTTCATTAATTAGCATTTTTTTTAAATGCAAATTTTATTTCTCAGAAAACTCTCAGATGAGTAATGATGTAAAAATATATCAAAGTTTTTTTAAAAAATATTTTTAAATGAGAAACAGAGGACTTCATGGATGCTTTTTAATAGATATTCAAATCATAGATGATTCTTAAATGACATAAACCATTCCATATCAAAGAATTATAGGAAAGCTATCAACCCTATTCCATAAAACAAACATAAACTGGGTCCCAAATCCTGACAAGAATGCTCTAGTGGACCAAAGACTGTTCTGCCATCCCCTTTCCCAAGGGCAGGTGATATGATTTGGAAGTCATAAGCCCCAGGCCTGGCTGTCCAGAGTTCCAGGTCTTTGTGGCCATACAACTAGTTAGAAACTTCTAGATGCTGCAGTTGAAGCCAATCAAGCCTTCTATGGAGACTTGCTGTAATTATAGGGGAAAAAAATCACTCTTTCCTGGGATCCAGGATGTTAAGACCAATTAAAGCCCAGAATTAGCAGTCCAGAGCCAGGACTGGCTACATAATTTGTGGAGACCAGTGCAAAATGAAAATCACTAGAAATTTCAAGATGATGACTGTTATGGGTTGAATTGTGTCCCCTAAATTCATATATTGGACTCCTAATTCCCAGTGTCAGAATATGATCTTATTTGGAAATAGGGTCATTGCAGATGTAATTAGTTAAGTTGAGGTCATTAGGGTGGGCCCTAATTCAATATGACTGGTGTCTTTGTAAAAGGGGAAAACTTGGACACAGAGACCCCGAATACCATGTGAACATGAAGGCAGAGATCATGGCTGTGCCTCCATAGGACTAGGAACACCAAGGATTGCCAGCAAAACAGTAGAGGCTAGGAGAAAGGCCTGGAACAGATTCTTCTTCACAGCCTCAGAAAGAAATAACCTAGCCAACACTTTGGTCTTGGACAAGAGATCACTTCCAGCCTCTAGACCATAATAAAATACATTTTAATAGTGTGAGCCCCACAGTTGGTGGTACTTTGTTATGGCAGCCCTAGCAAACAGATAGAGTGACAATGGAGAATTAAAGCAAACACTGGGCCTTCTAAGCTTGGGGCTCTGTGCCACTGCACAGTTTGTGTGCCCTTGAGGCCAGCCCTGCCTGCAGCTGTCCATGCCACCAAGTGAAGAGAGCAGATTTGAGGATGAAAGTCTGGCACAAGGAATGCAGACCTGACGGAGGGAGGGGCAGTGGGAGAGCCAGATAAAGCATGGAAATCAGCGTTCAAGCTTTAAATCTCAGGTGTCTCTGCAGGTCTTTGCAGAGGCGACATCAAGATATGATTAGACTTGAAGCGTTGGCTTGGATGAAATGCCTGTGAAGGGTAAGTGGAGGAGGAGTCCAGAGAGCACAGGAGGAGACTTCGGTCTGCACTGCTGATATGACACTTGAAGCAGTGAGGGAAGCAAGGAGATTTTGGTAAAGAGAGACTCAGATTGCAGAGCAGCTCAGAGAAAGTCCTGGCCAGACTGATGAGACGTCATAGAGCAGAGAAATCAAAGAATGCCCATGAGAGGCAGGAGTAGTTGGGCTCTAGCGCCCCTCCTTGCTCAGCTATTGACTGGGAGCAAGGTGAAGAGAGCATGGCCATGGCCTCAACACTGTGGTGGGTCCAAAGGTGTAGCACCCTGGGACTGTCAGCCAACCACACTGGACCCACCTGATTCTCTGAGTGGCATCTGAGTGACACAACTTAATGACCATTATCACACACCCCTCTCATTTCACGAACACACTTCACACATTCATTCAGGGAACAACATGTCCCCAGTCCCTACAGCCTCTCCTCCTGAGGACGCACAGAGGAGAAAGAAGTTGGTGGAATAAAATGCAGTCCCCATCTCTGTGGCTGGACCCAGGGCCACATCTGTTACTCATTCTCTTCCTCTCCATCCTCTACTTAATCCGTCATCCTCATCTATCCCCTCAGGTGGTCTTGATAGTTGGTGGTGGGTGATCCAAACCTTTATTCCTTGGGGTCCGAGCACTTGGTCATGATGCCGTCCTCAACCTGGGGTTGCTAAACAAATCTGTTCATGGTTACAGTGAAGCAAAGAAGCACTGGGATGTGCCTGAGTGGCTTACCTGGGTTCCATACGTGTTTCTCTGTTATGCAAAGAAGCCTTTCATTCTCCTGCTTGTTTAAGCCCCTGGACTTAAAGCAATTCCTCTTTTTACCTGCTGTGCAGACAGAGTCCATGCCCTGGGGGCCAGGGACTGTTTATATTTAAATGGAACTTAACTGGGTCCCTAGCAAGCTGCTCCTGCTTCTCCCCTTTGGTCTTTGGACAGATACTCTTCCTTGTAGGGACACAGCATCATTACAGATGTCTCCTATTCAGTGCACATGCACCCTGAAATATAGCATTTGGCCTTGTAGAAAACTGCAAGCAGGCTAACATTCCAGTTCTGCCTTCAGTAGGGTATTCTAATGTGTTATTAGACTTCTTCTTCCTGGATGGGATATAAGGTGTCCCATGAATCCAGAGCAACAGGCACACTCCTACACACTTTTGGCTGGGATATGCGTGTCCTGGTTGGATTCTATGTTACATGGCATCCTATGCCTGTGGATCAGGCAATCATAAGCCCCACAAGTGGTGTTGGCTGAGGTCCTTTGGGTGAAAAAGCCAAACTCATACCACAATAGATCTCTGTCCCGGCAAGGATCTGCCCTGGAAAATGGGAGACACCCAATATAGTCAACTTACTACCAACTGGTGAATGAGATTTTTGGAAAAATGTGTCCAGCTGGATATCAGCATTGGTCTCTGTTCCTAATAGGTTGACCCTTCAGAGGCAGATGTAGCATCAATTTATAGGAAGTAGGGGTCCATACATAGCTTCCACCTCAGCCACTCAGTTCATATGCCCACTCTGCCAGTTCTAGGATGGCTCATGATGCAAACTGGCTAATACAAACTGGAGGAATCGTCTGTCTCCCAAATTTTCCAGTGACTTTTCAGAGGTCAGTGCTCTGTGACAGGCATACAGAAATCACACCCCATGCCCACTCAGATGTCCATCCACATGCTTCTTCTCTAAAACTCCTTGTCTCCAATTTTCCTATCCTTTTCCTTCAGGCTCTGACCACTTTCGGTTACTTTCCTCCATTAGTTGCTTCTCTTTCTACATGAGAGCACTGCCCACAGCTCCATCTTTGGAAAGATTTTTTTTTTTCCCCTCTACTGACTCTCTAGAATGACCACTGATTGATTATAGTAATAATGAGCCCTCCTTTTGTTTTTAGTTTGCACCAACCTATCAAGCTCACTCATCTGCAAATCACATTTGGGCTTTTTCTGCTCCTTCAGCCCTGGCCATATAGGAACCTCTCCCTACAGTGTAGCCAGAGGGACAAACTGAGAGAGAGGTGCTGATACAACTTTGGTGGGAGATACAAGAATCTGAGCTACTTGTTCATGTTGATTGCTTATAGTGTCTGGTCCAGCTTAGGCTCCATCCCTGATGTACGATCTGTATTACAATGGATGGCTGCTGTCCCAGCTGATGGTGTGACTTGGTGGTCCAATATGATCTAGCTCATAATAAGTAGTTCTAGATGCATCATCATTTGTCATCCCATAGTGAAGTGTTCTGCCTCTACCAGAGCCCAACCGAATGTCAAAATTTATTCTTCAAAAAGCATATAATGCTCACTCAAATGGAGTACACTTGCTTCAGAACTTTGGGATTTCTTATGTAATTCTCCCCATCAGGCTTGCTATTAGTTCCAAACTTTATTTTTTCCTATCCCTAATACTTCCAACATAAAATTGGCTGAGTGCTATTGCCCAAATGGCAGAACAACATACACTACAGCCCGACCTACTATAGAGTCCTTTCCTACTGTAAACCCCACTCAGAGCTGGCAGCCCTTCATGTCACCCAGCATTAGGAGACAATGTTGCATTACTAGGACCGGGTGATACCTCTAGAACCTGAAGGAGTTTACAAGGAGTTGTGCTTCCTGCTTTCTTAGTAGTAGGCAGTGCAAGATCTAGCCATTTGGCTTATATTTTGAAGTTTATGCCCTGGAACTCTACTGACAACTGCATTTCTACATTTTTACTAGAGAAATGGGTCCCTGATACATCACTGAATTTAATTACCAGCCTGCAGAGTACATGTGATCTCACCAAGTTCTCTAGTGTACTAACAACTTCTTGCTCGGTCTGCCACATCAACATGATGTCATTGATATTTACTAGCAATGTGATGTTCTTTAGGATATGTAGACAGTCAAGATCTCTTTGGATTGTATTATGGAAGAAAAAGAGAGAGTTAACATAGCCATGAGGCAAAACTAACCACATTCATGTATTCCTCATGAACGTGAACTATTTCTGCCCCATCTTCTGATTTGAATAAAGTGTAATGCATTCACCAAATCTATAGCTACATGCTATGTACATAAGGTCTTATAAATCTGCTCTAGCAATGAGACCACATTTACTACAGCAGTGCTATGATCAGAGCCACTTGATTGTTTACGGTAGACTATAGTCATTCTTTTGGATTAATCCGGTTTTTGCAGGGGCCAGACTGGTAAATTAAATGAGATGATGAAGAGCACCACCCCTGCATATTTTAGGTCATTAATGGTGGCATTAAGCTTTACCATTCCCTTGTGCTATGACACTGTTTTGATTTACCCTGTTGGTGGAGGATGGGAACAAGGGAGAATGACCCAATTCTAATCCTCCTGCTGTGCTCAGTCATTGGCTGAGAACAGACTGAGAAGGCGACCAAAGCCTGAATACTAAGGTCGTTTTCAAGGTGTAGCAACGGAGATTGTCTGCCAACTACTCTTTGCAGAAATGAACTATACCTCTCTGGTCACCACAGCTGGATCAAGCTACATTAATATACCAATCTCTATATCTCTATCTATGCCCAAATATGTAACATTTCATCATACACAAGTATGATTTATCCCTTGAATTCAAATATTTATTCCATTAGAAGACATTTGAGTAGGATTTGTCAAATTACTGGGTTGGAGGTGGGGGGAACATATAAACAAACAAAAGATGGCAATAGTTTCAGTTTTCCTGGAGGCTTTTCTGTATATTCAAAAATTTAACATGGAACGCTCTTGGCATTGCACACCAAAAAAATTTAACTGTTAATTTTGAAAGGAAATTAAGAAATTTCTCTGCTGATTCAGAAAATCTAGAAATAATGTTTTCAGAACTTACTGATGATCATAATCTGGACCATCTCAAGAGCTGTGGCCAGTGAGATCAAACAAAGTCTCTCAGTTCTGAATACTACACCATATGTGTAATACCATGTCTGTCACTGGACTCCCCACATTCAAGCACCTCTAGTATTCCATCAGTTAAGAATAATGTGGAATGTTTCCAACAACCATAGCATGGGCTCTTTCCCTCTGAGCAAGAATAGAAAGAAGTAGGGGCACCTGGGTGGTTCAGTGGGTTAAAGCCTCTGGCTTCAGCTCAGGTCATGATCTCAGGGTCCTGGGATTGAGCCCTGCATTGGGCTCTCTGCTCAGTGGAAGGCCTGCTTCCTCATCTCTCTGCCTGCCTCTCTGCCTACTTGTGATCTCTGTCTCTCAAATAAATAAAATCTTTAAAAAGAATGGAAAGAGGCATGACCATATCAAGGAGTAGTCACATACTTTGAATAGCCAGGAACTCTAGAATCCAAAACAGCATTGCCTTCACATAGACAATAAAAATACCTCATGATTTTATTTAGTGTTCTGGAGCTCAGCAAACAACTTCCCTTAGAATAACTTTTCTTCAAACATGGCAACTCAGGCAAATCTCATATATATAAACCAAGAAGACTGGGAATGCGCAACAAGCTGGATACAGGCCTAACCACAAGAACAAACTAAGCACATTTAAAAATAACAATAAGGATAATAAAGCTAATTATTATCCCTCTTGTGAGATAAAAGGTCACTGTGACCACCAGATCACAATCCCAAATATCCTGGCTGGCATCATGCTTCATTGGCCCTCGTACATTTGCAACCCCAGAGCCAGGCTGCAGGCAAGCCCCAGTCCCAGCTCTCACTTGCTTACCCTCCAGTGACTGCCAATGGTTCAGGTTGCAAATTTGTTTATATTTAGAAGAACAGGTGTGTGGCTCAGTTCTAAATCAAGTCAGTACTCTGCTGGCGTCATCTTGATGCATTTCATATAGCTGGAATGATTTAATATGGAAAAGGGCAACATCTTTACGCTTAATAAGAGCTGCATCTCACATGGGGGTTTTATGCTCTGATTTCTGTTCTTTTCAGATTCTGTTCACTCTTCCCTCTTCACACACACCTGCAAGATTTTTTGTGCTGATTCATGTTTTCTGGTGAGAAAAGGAATCAGAAGCTCTGTCTCCAAAAGTGCCCTTATTAGGAGATTGAGTTACCTCTTACCTGTGTTACCTGGGGATGATTTATCATTTCTGGTCTTCAGTGAGTCCCTCTTTAATGCACCACAATTGCTGCGATGCTCAAATGCCACCTTGTAGGCGAAGGTTGTTCATAAATGCTAAAGTGCTGCACAAATAGAAAATAACATGATGCATGTAAAAGATCTTTATGAGCTAAATGTGTTCCACAAACACAAAGATGGAAGGGTGCTGTGAGCATTGCTGTAAATGTCAGATACATGGCAGAAGCCAAGATCAGGTGTTCTGGAAGACAGCAACTTAGCAGTCACCTCCTTTAATCACTCTTTCTATTAAGAATTCCGACGAAGACATAATGTATGAGAACATAGAGACACTTAGTTTAATGCATAGTTATCATGCTAGTGGTTTTAGCTTTGATTATTTTTCAGGCTTCCATCTTAATTCTGTTGAGTGTACTATGGGGCTCGGATAGACACTGCACTATCTTGTGATACCCGCAGATGAACTAGGTGCCAAGTAGAAAGATTTTCAGTGGGGAAGGAAAAGTGACCTTTATTTCCATTTCAATTTCACTTCTATTTATAACTGAGAGGCTTATGTATTATTTTTTTTAAAGATTTTATTTATTTATTTGACAGAGAGAGACCACAGGTAGTCAGAGAGGCAGGCAGAGAGAGGGGTGTGGAAAGCAGGCTCCCTGCTGAGCAGAGAGCCCAATGTGGAGCTTGATCCCAGGATCCTGAGATCATGACCTGAGCAGAGGCTTTAAGAGGCTTGTATATTATTAAAAGCTATGGAAATAACGATAAAATATTTTATGGAAAAAATAATCTGTTCTCATAAAGTACCTTTACATAAGTACTTCATAATAAAAAGTTTCCTGTCTCCATATCATATTAGACCTTCCACTAAATAAGTGAATACACACAGAGGTATGCTTTCCCAAACGCTGAATATATCATGAGTACTTGGAATGTACTAGGACTTTGTCTTAGTCCTCTCATCCTGAACCCTGTTGAAGGTCTTAGTTACTTTGAAATATAAGCAAGAAGAGAGAAAAACATCACTCCAGAAATGTTACCTTCATAATATCCAAGAAGGGTCATGGGAGGGCCTCTGGTTCTCCTCCTCCTGGGACAGGAATTCCCCGGCCACATGCCTGGCTGTGGCTGCTGGCCAACCTCTACTTGGCGAGCCCTTCAGTGGTTGGAGCATGTGGACCCAGACCTGTGTGCTGCCCAACTTCCTGACCGTGTGTTTTAGTAACATTCAAACTTCAGGTGCTAAACTATTAGACCCTGTAAAAGCCTTAACTTCTTCATCTCCCTTTTTCTCTCTTTACTATTTTTGGAGTAGGAAGCCATTGATGCTTTACTATGGTGAGAGGGAACAAAGCTATCTCTGCTACTGCCCCATGAAGAAAAATATCCAATCAGATCAATGACATAGCACATCTAAAATAATTCCAGTTGGGTTTGAGGGCTTTGTTTTTAAAGAAGTTTAAGAGAGACATAGAAATTTTAGATTATTTAGAAAGAGTAAGTGATGGAACATGCATTTCAAGCAGATCATACCAAATTGAGGAAAGACACTAATAAGATTGATGAGAATGGGAGGAAGGTGGCCGAGAAAAACTGGAGTGGAAAAGTTGAAAGTCAATGCATGGAGAAGGCAGAGTAATGGAGAGAGAGAGGTAAAAGCAAAGAAACAGACAGAATAAAACCTAAGTAGTTATTTTATAATCTGTTAAACCTAACTAAGAGAAGAAAGTTCTGTAAAATCTAGAAAGAAATATTAGGTGTATGTAGTAAATACAATATTGGGCACATCAATAAATGTTTAATTAATAAATGCAATTAATTAATCATTGCCTGATAAAAACTTTTACATTGCTATTAGCATATTTCTAAAAGCCCCTTCAAAAAGCATGCACCAGTGGAAAAGAAGTTTCTAAGTAATATCATTAAAATCAAAGAAACATCATTCATTTTCTGAGTGTGCTGAAATTAAGCTTTGGATCCGTTTGGGAAAATTAAACTATTTTAGATACTTTAAACAGAAGAGCAGGAATACAAGATATTGTTTAAAGAGGTATTGAGCAAATATGAAGCAAATAGGAAACAAGGTTGATATCCAGAGAGCAGAAGCACAGCACTATCCCCGGGCTGGACTTCACAGCCTCCCTTGGCTCCAAGATCTTGGAGACAGTGTCACCAGGGAGCAAATACAGAAGGCGAGAGTTCTTTAGAAGCCTTTAGACCTGACCTGTACTTAGACAGCAGTGTTACTATAGCAGAAGTATATACCACCTTGTCAATTTACTTGAAATCTCTTGGTTTGACCTAGTAGACAGCCTACACAAACCAACTGTTCTACCAAAAATATATAAGAAACAAAGGAATTTGGTTAGAAGCATTCTGAAACTAAGTATTTTATAATAAAAATGAGAAGTATTGTCCATTGTCTGTAGAAGTTTTTAAACAGCAGTTTTGTTCTATTGTCTCTTCTATGTTTGGTTTTTAACATTCTCTTTGTCATCATTATTCATTATTATAGCCTTAACACTAACAACCACTTTTTGAGTATAGTAATTGGCAATTTTTTTCCTTTGGATTATAAAGGTAATAATATTCATCTGCCCCTTAAATGGATTATGAAATTAATTATTGAATGAATGGTGTGAGGTTGTCAGGAAAGAGTTTATTATAGAACAATTCCGATTGTAAAGTGCCACCAAGACTAAGAATATCATCCCAAGTCACTTAGGGAGGACGAAGATGATGTTCACAAGTTTTATTATAGCTCTTACAGATAGCAGTTATTTCAAGGAGATTGCTTTATTCTGTTCCCCAGAGTCAATTTTGAGATTGGTGGCATTTAATTCTGTGTCTGTATTCAGAAAGAAATGAGATGCCTTGATGGCAACATACATTCCAGGATTTTTTTTTTCTTTTATTAAATTGAAAAAGCAGGTACTTCCTTTTGCATTACTTGTTCAAAGCAAATCCCCATCGTCATCATCATCACCATCATCACCACAATAAGCCCATGTTGCATGTTAGGCAAACAGATTTTAAAACTATATATAACACATGTTATTTGGAACTGCAGCTCCGTTACATTAATTTTAATCAAATACCAAATGTCATCTCCAGCCAAGCTAATTCCACTGAGGGCCTAGCCGATGGTGTAACTTGGAGGTGGGGCTAGGCCATCGAATCTTGTCCGTCAGCACTGTGGGGAATCTGCTGGGCTCCTGGATTTAAAATCCTCAGAACAACTTAGCTGCAACATGCTCCGAGCTCCCTTTCCTCCTCTGTGGATCTGGACAAGGACCTTCCCTCTGCCCCCTTTAGCAGTTCTCAAGTTCAAATACATTCAAGTAGAAAAGGATTTCTTGAGTTAACGGAAAGCCTTAAGAGGAAGCCTCACCCTTGAAAGTTAAGTTCAGGAATCCCTTTCCCAGGTGGGATAAATATAAGCTAGACATCAGGAAGTGGGCAGCAGTAGTCAGATTATATTTAAGGCAAACAAACCTCAACAATAAAAATGGTGGTGACTTTCAGTCTGTTCTCAAAACTTCGTTTAAAACAGCCTAGAATCATGGTTTTAAAACATGGGATCTAGAGACAGGTAGCCTGAGTTTACAACCTACTCTGTCACTCAGAGTGAAACATTTGGGGCAAATGACTTAACTGCTCTGGGCTTCAGTTTCCTTACCTTATAAACTGAAAAAAGAAATAATAGTGCCTATTTCCTAGGGTCACTGCAAGGATTCAAGGAGTTAAATTTTAAGGACCTTAGAATGGCGCTTGGCACATTCTAAGCACTACACATGTGTTTGTTAAAGAAATAGATTCCTTTCTTGAACCAGAGACGTCACTCCCAATTCTGTACACATGACGCACGCAAGCTCCAATCCTGAAGCAATAAATCCTTCTGAGAAAGAAAATCACAGATTCCCAGGGCCTTATTTTCAGAATTGCTCATGTTGCTTCCAGACATTGGCTATTTAATCCTTCCAGAACAACCAAGAGAGAATTTACGCAAATAAACTTCTCCTTTTACAGAAGAGAATGCTGCTGTGCGGGAAGAACCCGTGTTTCCCTTGTGCTGACCCAAGGAACTCAACCCTTGCCCCGTGTTTACGGCTCTGCTGGACTCACTTGCTGTAAGGCACAGGCAATAAAGTTGATAGGAAATAAAACCTTAGAAGTGTGAAATGCAAACCAATTTAAGAAGTAAGTGTACATATAGAGAAATGAATCCATTGTATGAAGTTTATGCAACTTTGTAGAAACTGGATCTATTCTGACTGCTTTAGGAAACTGTTGAATGGACTTAATTTTCCATCCAAATTTCCTAAATGAAAAGAGAACTAAAATATGCAGCTGGCTTTTTAAAAAATTAACAGTTATGCATACAGGTTGCATTTACGTTCGTGTCAATATGATTTTATGCTGCCGGGACAGGAAGAAAAATGTATTTGATTAAAGTAAGTCTGGAAGTGAGAATAGTTGTGATGTCCCTCCTTGGGGTGGGATGTCTCACTTGGGCAAAATATAAAAGGAAATAAATGAATGTGAGAAGTTTCCATGGGAATGATGGACACATTCAACCCATGCCCCCCACCCCCATAGCTCCTTGAGGAGTTTTGAAAAACAATCATTTTTATACATAAATTTTTTTTAATGTCAATGCCTGTTTATGGAAGAATTCTTGGACTTTTACCCCATCTAACAAAGAGTCTTACAGGAGGGAGAGGGGGAGGGAGGGAAAGAAAAAAAAAAGAAGGGAAGGGAGAGAAAGGGGGAAAAGGGGACACATTTTTCAGTTATTTCTATGTACAAGTATGGCTTTAAAACACCGGCATATTTTAGTATTCTTTTCCTTGATACTAAAGCAATGTAGGTTTGTTGCACAACATTAGGATTTTCTTTTTAAGATATAGAAGAAAATCAGACTCACTATATAATCCTATCATTCCATTGTATCTGAATATCCTAGGCTTTCTCATGAGTTTTCCCCAGTACCTATTCCCTATGCCTACAAATTCATATTGATTTTTTTAAAATTTATTTATTTGACAGACAGAAATCACAAGTAGGCAGAGAGGCAGGCAGAGAGAGAGAGGGGGAGGCAGGCTCCCCGCTGAGCAGAGAGCCCGAGGCGGGGCTCGATCCCAGGACCCTCAGATCATGACCTGAGCTGAAGGCAGAGGCTTTAACCCACTGAGCCACCCAGGCGCCCCAAATTCATATTGATTTTTAAAAATCAAATTAGTATCTAAGTAGATAGCTTTTTAGCTTAATTTTACACTTTGTTATGTTATGAGTCTTTTCCTATACCCATAAATATTCTGCACAGATTTTGATTGTTTAGCTTTACCATTACTTACCTAATGAGTTACATAATTTATCTGATCAGTTTCATACTAAAGGTTGTTGCTTCTATTGTTTTACTAAAATAAATAATACATATATTCTGAATCTTCATGCACTTCTGTGATTATTCCTTCATGAGAATTTTCTAGAATTGGAAATCCCAGATCAAAGTGCATAAGTCTTTTAAAGCATTGAATACATAAGATTATCCTTTGTGTTTTTTTCTAGTTGTTGTTAAATTTGAATAGTCATCTTGTTTTTTTCCAACATAAAAATGTCTTACATTTATCAAGTCAGGTTTGTAATTGACGATTTTTGCTTTTATCTGTGTTATACCATTTCCATATTTTCCTTTAGATGTTTTTCTTTCAGTTTATTTAAGGATGAAGTGGTTTATTTTTATTCTTTCTATAGAAGCAGTGACAAACACGTTAAATGTAATTTCTCACTTGATCATAGCAAGAGCTCAGGAGAAACCAATAATTAGCTCCATTTTACAGATGAAGAAATGTATTTAAATAAGTTAAACAATTCGCAAAGATCACAGAGTTAGTAGAAAGTCAAATCTGGGTCTGCTCTCTCCAGATTGTGCAGGTTGGAAAGACAGGGATCTTCCTTACTCGAGAGCACAGATCTGTAGTCTCATCCCTAGAGATGGACATGCCCTCTTCTCTCTTCACATGAAAGGTAATAGGCATGTTCTACATAGGAGAGTGTTTTCTCCTTTATTTGTTTTAGAGTGTCCAAGTGATAGCAAGTAGCCATGGAAAATTTAATACTAACTTCTAATATTCTTCTATGAAAAAAATCTGTCAAAGAGTTTTCTGTTGCATCTTACCTCTTAGGAGTGAGTTTTATGAATATTATGGGAATGTTTGGAAAGACCATGCTTATTTTGGCAACCCCTTTGTCTGTAATGCCCTTGCTGTTTTTTTCACCTGGATAACTTTTACTGTTTTTCCCTAAATCATTCTCCTCCAGAAGCCTTCTCCAAAATACCCTCTGAGACTTCTAATGTGTCCTCAGTGCACCCTCCATGCTCTTCTGGGAGCTCTACGAATATCTTTTGTAAGAATAAATTTATAAATTATAAATAAGTGAACATTGAGGAGCATTCTGTTTATGATTGCAGAATTTCTTCATGAGACATTTAACAGCTTACTGATAAAAATGTAAAGCTTTCTTTTAAATGAACAAGCAACTGCTGTTATTTGGGCATACAAAGAAAATGTTTCTATCAGTTCTGACAAAGGGCATGATCATAACAAAACAAAAGCCATGAACATGGTGCAGCAGTGATAGACTCCCACTTGTGACTGCGAAGAAATGGCATCCCACCTCCATAAGAAAGAATTTGGAAGGCCACCTGTCTGCTGAAACAATATATTGAGATTCCATAAAGGCCATGTTCTACTTTATCATCAAATGACTGCTCTCCACTTAGTCGCCAATCATTCTAACAGTCACTAGGCCGCTGTGTCAGAGGTAGGCAGCAAGAAATTACATCCATGCCAACAGCTGCTCCAGGATAAACAGGGAAACCCTGAGAAGTCCTCTCCTAACTTTGTCTCTCCTAGTTCAGCCATGGCTCAGCTCAAGCTCTTAGATTGGTAAATCACATTTCTCAAAGCAGAGGCCAGGACCTGAAGCAAAAGTGATGGTTGGGGCTGGGTCCTCACACAGGTCGCCCATGTGACCCAGACAGCTTCAGGCAGGTGCTGTCTGCACTCAAGGCAGGCACACGTGTCTTTCTGCATTGACTTCTTTACAGAAAAAGTAAAATAGACCTTCATAAAGCTCCACACCCTGAGGGAAACAATGTGCAGGGTCTCACCAGCTTGGCAAGCTTATCTCACAATGCTGCTATGCTGACAGATATCACCTCTCTGCACTGTTCCCACTTTTCAGAGCAACAGTGAGAAACATTTGCAACTTTTAAGAGAGTGAAAGAAACTGTCAAAGCAGGCACAGAAAGAGTAGGAAGCCAGACCAAGGGGCCGTATCAGAGCACATCAGGGATTGGACATGATCAGTAGAAGCTGGGGGTGAGAAGGTGGAAGACAGTGCTGTCTGTATGCCCCAGAGCAGAGTAAGCATCCACAGAGACCAGTTGGGGGACTCACTGTGTATGAGTGGAATTATCTTTCCCTTCCTCCAACTTACTCAGAATTCTTTGGGTTGCAAGTAACAGAAACTACAGTTCATACTTGTTCAAGGCTAAAAAGAGGAAAAAGCAGCAGAAAGAGGAAGGAAAAAGAAGGAAGAAGAGGAAAACAAATGGAAAAGGGAGAGGAAAGGAGAGCCTCATCCAACTGAAAAGCCCAGAATTTGGGTCAGATTTGGGACACAAATCACATCATTATGGCTCAATTTTGTTCCCCTTCTTCCTCAGTTCTGATTTCCTCTATGTTGATCACTCTCAGCTAGGCTCTTCCTTTTGTATGGAAGTCCATTCACACCAAATGAAGGCAGAAAGTGTTCCCCAAAGAATAAGAGGGCACTGATACCATAAGGGAAGGTGGACTCTAGAAAAGTAAAAATCACAGAACAAACTTTTGGTCAGGTCATTTCAGTTTGAGGTTGAGCTGACATGGAGCGTATAAAAGTTTCCCTGGTTGTCTGTCCAGCTTCCCTTCTGTCTTTTGGTAACAGTACCATCTCTATTTGTGGAACATGGTTTAATGAAACTGCCAATCATGGGACCATGACCACTGGGTGAACAGATGACTCAAGTTAGCCAACCAGATCTGCCCTCCTGGGAAATGCAATCTTTAGCTCTGAGGTATAAAAGGTGGTTGGAGCTGAGTCAGTCAATGTAATGGGATGGTTTTGAGTGCATGTTTCTAAGATATCCAAAGTATGTTTGAGGCTTTGGTTCCTGTCCTTTAAGATGTCTAGATACTGAACTCTTCCTTCAATTCTGTGACCTACTCAGTGTATACCCATTGCTTTCTTTTATTGCTTACATTAGTGAAGGCCAGTTTCTGGTGTGTGCAACCCCAGAGTCTGAACAACACTGAGCTATTTGCACAAACAGTTGAGTAGTCCACAGTACATTTGATGTCCAGGACTGAAGGTACATTTTTGTCAAAATCTATGTCTAGCCCTGAATGGGAATAATCCAAGAGTAGATTATGAGAGGCTGTGGTCCCCACATGTACAGTGTCCTGACTGACCTCAAAATTGGACTTGTGCAGTTTATTTCATTAGAGATATTTATTTCATGGTGTGCTGAAAAAGAAAGATAATGAGAAGTGGGGACAAAGTTTTTAGTCATTTTCCATTCATACAATCATATACACACTAGTTAGATGGCAATTTACTTTTTGAATGTCTGTTCCATGCCAAGCATTGGGAAAGGCACTGTAGATGCCATCCTAGGCCAAAAATAGACCCAACACTTAACTCAAGGGGCTTGACAGAGACAGTCCAAAATTTTTTGAATCATATACCTTATCTCAGTTTCTCAACACTGCCATAATAAAGTACCACAATTGGGTAGCCTTAGAAACCTATTCTTTCACAGTTCTGAAGTCAAGATGTTGGCAGGGCCCTGCTCCTTCTGCTGGTTCTAGGACAGCATTTTCCTTGTCTTTCCTGGCTTCTAAGATTTCTTGGGTTGTAAACACTTCATTCAGTCTCTACTCTCACAGAGGAGTGTCCCTGTGCCCTCCTTTTTTATGAGGAGAGCAGATGTGTCTATAGCCCACTGCAAATCCAGGACAATTTCATCTTAAGATCCTAAATTAATTAAATCTGCAAAGGTCCTATCCCTAAATAAGATCACATTCTGAGGGTCCTGGTAGATATGAATTTTTTGGAGACACTCTTCAACCTGCCACACATCTTAATACAAAACTAGAAATTAAATGAGACCAAGTAGGGGCGCCTGGGTGGCTCAGTGGGTTAAGCCGCTGCCTTCGGCTCAGGTCATGATCTCAGGGTCCTGGGATCGAGTCCCGTATCAGGCTCTCTGCTCAGCAGGGAGTCTGCCTCCTTCTCTCTCTCTGCCTGCCTCTCTGCCTACTTGTGATCTCTCTCTGTCAAATAAATAAATAAAATCTTTAAAAATAAATAAATAAATAAGACCAAGTAAAGGAAACAATATGATCTTATACAAGGATAAGAAAAAAATGTGAGCTAGACTGTGGGTATAGTATCACTTGCTATGCAACAAACTATCATAATCTTAGCAGTTTTAAACAATATTCACTTAATATCTCAAACTTCTGTAAGTCAGAACTTGGGCACAATATGGCTGAATTCTCTCCCAGGGTCTTAGAAACTAAAATCAATGTGTTGGCCAGACTGAGTTTTAGCCTGGAGACTTCATGGAACAATTCACTAATAAGCTCCATTCATATGGTTGGAAGAAATCAGTTCCTTGTGGTTGATGGACTGAGGTTCATGTTTCTTTGCTGGCTGACAGCTGCGGACTGTGCTTGACTCCTAGAGACTACCTACATCCCTGGCCACAGAGTTGTCTCCCTCGTTAAAGCAAGCAACAGAAAATCTTGTTTGTAGTGACTCTCTCATTATTCAAAGCTCCTTCTTCTAGAAGAACAGTCCCTTTTAAGGTTTTACTTGAATGGGGTTAAGCTCACCAAAGTTAGGATCCCCATCTTAACTGATTAGGTAGGGTTACCAGCCTTGGTATTTGTCCATGCTCCCTTCTGTATATCCTGGCTGTATTGCCATTAACCGTCCCATTGCTATTTGTAGGGAAATCCAAGGGGAGGACAGGATGGAGGACCCCTTGCTAGAGTAACCATATAACTTATCACTCAAACTAAAACAGTCTTGAGAGTGATAAAGGACACCCTAAAAGGTCACTAGGATAATAAGTACAAACCAAGACTGTCCCGAGTAAAGTAGGGATGTGGTTACCTCAGGTTTTTTGGAACTCAAGGCAATGACTATTTACCAACCAAAAAGGGAAATTTCTTTAAAATATGTTAACAAAGCAAAGTCTGATCTGTGCATTTTGACTACATATCAGCACTATACACTCAGGCAAGAGGCTTGAATTCAGTAACTAATCTGGCACTAATTGTCACTCTGGAAAATCGTTCTCACACCCCCAATTTCCTCTACTTTGAAAGTAAGTTTATTGCTACTTCTCCTAAATTCATTCCATGTGAATTCCATTTAAATTGATTTATGTATACACATTTCTTTCTTTCTCAAAGTGTAAATTGTAAAATATTTCCTGTGGCTTTCCACTGTGATAGCACTGGGGAGAAATTTGATAAGACAAATAAAAATTCCTGAATGAACAATGGTGAGAATTGTGCTCAGGGATGCCTTGTCTTTAAGGTCTAAGGTAGTTTAATCCTTGCGCGTAAAGCCTGGAATGAGTCTTCAGTTCCTGTGCACAAAGGCCATTCTCTGTAGGAAGTCAGCCAGCTGTCGCTTAGCTCTGTTCTAGGCAGAGAAGAGAAAATCTCCACTGATTCCACAAGGGAACATTTCTCGCTCTTCCCCATTTATCACCATTCCTCAGAGGCTACCTCAAATCCAACCATTCTTGGTCATTCTTGGTTCATGATGCCAGCTGGTGGCTCTTTCTCTATCAAGTTACACATTTTATGTCTTTTGTGTGCATCGCATGATGGATATTTTATTACTTAACACCCTGTTCAGTAAGCACCCTATGTTTCACCATGTCCCAGTTTTGTGTGACTTCTCACAACCATATCCAGGGTATAACAAATTGGGCTAATCAGCTTGAGCCCCTCAGTTTGGGGGGCCCTCTCTGCTCCTGGGACCAGGTGGCTAAAGTTTCACATGACAGGAATGAAGGGTAGGAGCTGCCAACTGGTCAGAAAACAGATATGAGGCTGGTGTAGACACAGTCAGTGAATCATAACGACCCCGAGGGCAGCAGCCCTTTCCATTCCCATGCTCTATTGGGAATGCACACTTTTCTTCCTTTTGCCTTCAAACACACCCTTGAAGTTTATCTTAACCTCAATATTTCCTAAAAATCATGGGGAGGGAGACCATGTTCATTGTGATCTAATTTATGCCTATAAAGCTTTAGGAATATCTCAAAGTATCCCTGCAGCCTCTGTCTAAAGCAAGTGTTGGCAAACTGTTTCTGGAAATGGACAGAGAAAAAATATTTTAGGTTTCCAGGCCATATGGTTGCTGTAGCAATCGCTCAACTCTGCCATTGTAGTGAGAAACCAATGAATGTAGCTTTCTCTAGTAAAACTTTATTGACAAAAACAGATGGTAAGCTGGATTTGACCCATGGGCTATAGTTTGCTGACCCCTGGTCTAAAGTTCAGTGTAACCCAGTATACTACCAGTATGAAAGCACGTGAGGGACAAACTGCCTGCTTGTCAAAGCTTTAATTTTGCATTTTTTTGGCATTTTTCCTTTCCTTTCTCACATTAGGTCTTCAGTTTCTTAATAATAGTAACTACATATTTTATAGGGTCCCAAGAAGTCTAGCCTTAAAGAAAAAATATATATTTTTCTATCCATAGTTCATACTTTCCTAGTTCTAAAAACCTAAAAGTCTCATACAAAGGAAGAAGTATTACAATATTTTTTAAATCTTTGGAGCCATTTGAAAATGCAAACCTAAGTAGTGAAAATTGCAAGCTTTGAGCATGTGTTACAGCACATTAGTGAGGGATGTAACCTCATTACTGCTGACCTGATTTACCATGCTTGTGTGGAGTAATCACATCAGAATTTGTATGAATGAAGGCTTTGTGCTACTGTCCTTTTAAATAGTAATTGTCCTATGATGCTGAACTTATAGCACAATCTGCATTTCTTTTCTATTAAAGTGGCTAGCATGATTTCTAGATTTCATTAAATTCTTGTTACTAGATTGTAACAGAAAAACATATAGTGGATCTCTGCTGGACCTCCACAGAGTTGGAGAATGTTCTTAGTGTGAGTCTCAGAATCAGTGTAAGCAAATTGCTGACTTTCCATCAAAGATTCCAATGACTTGGTCTCTCTCTTCGGCAGCCTAAATAGCTAGAGAGATTCCTTTCCATGGAAGTGAAGAATTCCAGGATAGCTTTCCTGACAGCTTTGTCCTCCTCATATGATATCATCCTATTCCTTTCTCCTGCCCTTGCTGATCTGCAGTATGTCCTTTTGCCTTTACTTGCACCTCTCAACTCCCTGTTCCCTAGGCTTTTTCCCTCCCATATTACCCAATTCCTGTGAGATGCCTTTCTCCCAATCCAAAAAGAATGCCCCTCCACTTTGAGGTCTTTCCTCAAAATTCTGCCTGTGCTTCAACCTTTTCATCATAATTCTATGTATGTTAAAACTCTGTATTAATTAACAGTCAACGGTGGAACAGGATTTAAGGAGGAAAAGCATGAGCCTCTAAGCTATGTGTTGATGTAACAACGGAAGAACCACACAGTCACTACATTTCTCACTAAGCTGACCCTCACTGTGGGAGCTTCTTTGTCCCAGAGTCAAAGGTGAGACATCCAAGTTACCCCTGCCTCTGACGACCCATACATAAGTCTTCTTGCCAGTGAGCAGGCCAAGCATAGAACCTAAAATCGGCACAAACAGCACCTTCAAACACAAAGCACAAAGACCAACGCATTTTGAACTCCCTGTGGGAAGAAGTGTTGCTGAGGTCAAATGGGTTTTCTTTTGAACACTGACCATTTTCTCAAGACACAGAAGAAGTTGTAATAGGAAAAGAATTCCATAAATAAAGGTTATTAAAATGCCAGAAAATAGTCAAATGATAGTCATACAAAACAGGGCCCTTGTTTAAATTTTAAAACAAGCCGCCCTCACCTTAATAGGAAAAACATGTGTTTGTTAAGCCCATGGGCCCAATTCTGCTTTCAATGAAAACCCAGAATTCCTGCTTAAGTCAATGGTATGTGTGTGTGTGTATGTGTGCATGTGTGTGTGGCAGGACTTTTAGGGTAGTATCGAGAATATAGGGATGGACAAAGGAGCAAAATAATGCTTCAGGGCAGAGTTAGAACCTGGAATGAGGACCAGCCTGTTTTAGTGAGTACCCACCACACTCTATGTATATATACACCACCAGTATGACTAAATACCAGTTGTTGAAGGCCAGTATCCATTCTGATAGGTCAACGTTCATGCATTACAGTCATTATATCTTTTTAATATCACACTCAGACAAGAGTCTCCTAAAATTTCTCCAAAAGCCTAATTTGCCTATCAGTTGAAATTTGCTAGAGGTCTCAAAAGAATTATTATTTAAAAAAGGGGGTCGGGGCACCTGGGTGGCTCAGTGAGTTAAAGCCTCTGCCTTCAGCTCAGGTCATGATCCCAGGGGCCTGGGGTCAGGCTCTGTGCTCAGTGGGAAGCCTGCTTCCCTTCCTCTCTGTATCCCTGCCTCTCTGCCTGCTTGTGATCTCTGTCTGTCAAATAAATAAAGTCTTAAAAAATAAATAAAAATTTTTAAAAATTAAAAAAATAAAAGGGGGTCATACACTGTCTTATAGGGACTATTTCCCTTATTGTCTTTCTGAGTCATATACCTGTTATCTTTCTTTCACATTATCACTTGTTATGGATTCAGAAGGAAACAGGGTTATGTGCCAATATTGGAAGGCATTGGATGGTTAAATGCCAATAACATAAAAATTTACTTGTATGAGATTGAAGAAAGAAGAGAGTTTGGAATAGAGTCATTTTATATCATCCCATTTAGATATTTTAGTAGTATTACATTGGTTTATGCAATGAAAATTTACATTTTAAGAACTAAATTATTTTAAAAATGAAGAACATACGCTGTCATGTACTCAGAGTTAATGCTACAAATATCCTGACGAGTAGCTCAATCAAAAAAAGGGGGCTTGATAGTTTAACACCATCAAATATTATAAGGCAAAGGATTCTTTAACTAGGGCACAAGGGCTTAGGTCTAGAACACTGTCAGTCTCCTCTCTCTCTCCAAATTTCGCTCTTTATCTCTCTGCTGGTTTGGTCCCTACTCTCATGCTTCTCTGCATGGTGGAGACAGCCGCTGACAGCTTTGAGGTCACAAGCTGACAGCCTTTGGCCAACAAACAACAAATGGCTCTCGTTTCCCAGCTTCAGTTTTCTTTTTCTTTCTTTCTTTCTTTTTTTAAGATTTTATTTATTTGAGAGAGTGAGTGCATGAGAGAGAGAGAGAGAGAGCAGGGGCAGAGGGTGAGAGAGAAGCAGACTCCCAACTGAGCAGGGAACATGGCATGAGACTCAATCCCAAGACCCTGGGATCATGACCTGAGCCTAAGGCAGATGCCCAAATGACTGAGCCACCCAGGTGCTCCACCTTCAGTTTTCAATACCTAGGGTAAGGGAGAGGATTTTCCTGAATCCTCTTTTAGTTGAAGATCCCTAAAAAGACAGCTTTCTGTCTTAACATGTGATGTTTAACTATCATATCCATTAAGCCTCTGAACTTCGAAGGTTCTGGATCCATTGGCAAATATGAATGACTTATAATTAAACAATACAGTCTACTATATTGGCTAAGGGTGAAAGGAATGAAAGACCTGTCTGGAGAGGCAGGACACCAGAGGTTAAAGTGGGTGGCCCCTGGGGCAAGACTTCCTGGGTTTGAGCCTTGCTTTGCTGCTCCCTGGGTATCTGATTCTGGAATGGGAAATCAACCAAGATGGCAGACAAAAATCCTAGTTACCCCCAAAATTAGCTTGTAAGAATTAAATTTCAAATCAGTACCTCAAAATTTCACAGTGAGTTAATCCTCCTTTTATTAACCCAAGGTAGTGCTAAACCATTTGGTCTAAAGAAGCTAGCCAAAAGCAATAATACTACTTCCCAGGATAAAATTTAGCAATCCTTAGCAGTCATATAAATGCTCATTGTGTTCTGATCTCATATCATCTCCCACTACTCACCTCATATGACCACACCAGATTACTGGCTTTTCTCTGACCCAGACCTGTGTTGACTCTAAACCCCTGGGATTTTGTACCTAAATTTCTTCCACCTGCATTTTTCTCCTTTGCCCATTTTCTCCAAGGACATCTCTATGTATCATTGAAGTCTTAGCTCCTGTGACTTCCTCTGAATTCTCAGAGAACATGGGGATTACCTTCCCGGCTTTGGCTGCCTCAATTATAACAATGGTCATCTTGTATTATAACTGTTAAAAAATTTGTTTTATTCTACTAGAATATAAAAGAATGTAAAAATTAAATGCCTCATTTAATTTTCAGTTTATTTCTAGAGCCAATAATGACCAGAATATGGTAAAGTTCAATAAATGCTATTGAATAAAGAGGGAGATTCATTTTCTTTTATCTCAAACTTTGCTGCATTGAAGCATGAAAAGGAATGGCATTTTTCCCAGATAGGAAAAATATCACAAGATAGTTGGGCCCAAACTCATTTGAGCACAAAGGTGTCACCGGGCAACAGATGTCATCATGTAGTTATCCTCTCCAAGTCATAGCCTTTTCTAGCAGTTCACTTCTAAGGGCTTAGTACATAATCTCACCCATCCTAAAGGTAATACACTCTTTCATCTAAGAGGAATTTCCTGCTTTGTTTTAACAAGTGTGATCAGCTCCCTGGAAACATTTGCAAATCCCAATCAGAAAGAAAGCTTGTTATAGCACACAGACAAACTGCCACATGCACGATATCACGTGTAGAACAAAAGAAATATTATAGTCCTGGCCAGCTCAAGCATCTCTGCACTAATATTTCCAACAGATGTCAAGAACCTTTCCGCTTTTCATAATGTGATTTAGATGAATATGTTATATTATTCCTTAGAGTAAAAAGACATTTAGAAGTTAGAAAAGATGTATACATATATATGTATCCTTTGGAAGATACAGAAATATGTGTGTATACAGTTTTTACTAAACGACAAAACATCTGATACTTTGACATGCCCACAATTCCTTGCTGGGTTTGTTGTATGTTGAATGTTTTTTAGGCCTGAGTTATGTTATGAGTTCTTAATGATTTTGTCCAATTTAAACTCTTTGAGAAGTCCAAAAAGTTGCCATTTTTAGCCCCTTTTGACATACCAAGTAAGAGGTAGAGTGCAGATTTGAATCTGGTCTTATTTGACTTTGAATTCCTTTGCTCTACATTTTCAAATTCTTTTCACATACTTCTCATTAGACTATTTCAATACAATGTAAGTCAGGAAAAAAGCCAAAATATTATCCCACCTAAGGGCATACATCGGCGCGTGCGCGCGTGCGCGCACACATACACACACACACACACACACACACACACAATACTCAGGTTTGATGAGTTTAAATGCTCAAGACTTGGTTTAAACCCAGAAACACATTTTGGTTATACTAACTACTTAAAGTTTGCACTTTCTTTTACACTAAAAATCTATGTCTAATGAAACTAATATTATAGCACCAGATTTTTTTTATTCCTTTAGGCTATCTATGAACCAATCATCCTTTCTATCCAAGATAAATGTGTAGCTTATAGAAAAGACTATCTCCCAATGTAGACTTCAATAATATCATGCTCCCTTGAAGGTAGGGCACAGATGCAAAACGTAGGTTTCTCCAATCATAAGCACCTTTCCTGAATTTTGAACTTTGAGATAGAAAGACAAGAAAATGGTCCACATGGAATCCAGTGTGGTTTGTTTTGGATGGTAGAGTGGAAATGCAGAAGAATTATCACCTGTAACAATTTCCAGGGGCAGAAATGCTCAGCTATGATATTGATGATACTGGTTACTCAGATTGTGTCTTATAGTGATAATTCATGTATAGTTTTAGGGCATGATTTGAGGTATTGTTCCCAGCTGCCTTGTCCAAACCAGTTTACTGATCCTCTTGGAGACTTGATGAGCTGCTGTTGATTTCCAAACAAATTGCTTTACTACTTAAATTCATTTATTTTTGTTGCTTTCAATTAATCACACTATTCAATACACCCACCATTGGTCTAAGAAATAGATATTTTTTCCTGGGGGTCACATTTGGATATTTAAATAGGTATAATTTCTGAAGATACATATACAACATATACTTCAGAGCAACCTTTTTTTTTTTTTTTAAGTAAAGAAAATTCTTGTGTCACAAGGAACTTTACAAGCGAGGAAGAGAAAGGAGTAAACATACTATGAAACAACCAAGTTTTGTTTAATCTTACAGAGCTTCTGCAGATGTTTAATACAATTGTCCTTCACTCCTTTTGTAACATTTTCCTGAAAAATATCATATTTCCTTGGGGAAAACTTTAGGCATGAAATGACTGGAATGACTACAAGATTTTTTGACATCTTGAAAAAATAACTGAAACCAAGAGTATTTTGAAGTTAGCAGTAACATTCAGTCATCCTCTGGGATATCTGTTTCCTTAATCTTCTACCTTCAAAAATGTGACCTTTGATGGTCTGCTTTTTATATATGGGTGTGTGTTCCTTTGATATTAATGTTTAATCATCTTTAGGGATGCACTCCAGTTGGAAATCTGGAATTTTTCCTCTTGATATTTATAGGAGTTTTTATTAGAAGCATATTTCCCAGATTGTCTCAGCTGAGGAAAGCATCATTACAACAATTTGGCAGTAAAATTTAAATATTTCATGAGGGAAATTAACCTTTATTTTGTTAATAAACAGCAATGTAGATACTGTTTTTTCTTTAACGAATGAATTAAAAGACTTCTGGAAATTTCACTTACTATAAATGACCTGGATTTTCTTCAATATTTTAACCCCAAATCTTGGAAATTTAGAGTTTTGTTTGTCTGATTTGTTCTATTTTGTTTGGGAAAAGTAAAGAAAATAATGAGAAAGGAAAGAGGAAAAATAAACGGAAAAGAAGAAATGTAAGCTTCCAGTTAGAGTAGAATGGACGTTCTCTTAGAGGATGCCACCAGAGGTTCTGGGGAAGTCTCTGTTCATCTTTTGGCTGAACTCTAATATTCACAAGACATATCTTGTTCCACAACCCTCCATATCTATATCGTACCTACCTCTTCCTGTTCCTCACAGGATTACTAACTTTGCCCTACCTGCCTCCTGGTTTTCTTCTTTGCCATGGCTTAAAATTCAAATGAATTTCCTGGTACAGTTGTACTCAACTGAGAGGCCCGCATGAATCCAAAAGTTTCTCATCCATCCACTGTGAGCCAGGAGTTGTGTTAGCTGTCCTATATTTGATGGCAAACAAAACGAATGGGTTCTTTACTTTTACCAAATTTAGAATACAATGAAGCTGAAAACTTTTTTTTAAGATTTTATTTATTGGGGCGCCTGGGTGGCTCAGTGGGTTTAAGCCTCTGCCTTCAACTCAGGCCATGATCCCAGGGTCCTGGGATTGAGTCCCACATTGGGCTCTCTGCTCAGCAGGAAGCCGGCTTTCCCTCCTCTCTTTGCCTGCCTGGCTGGCTGCTTATGAGCGCTATCAGTCAAATACAAAAACAAAATCTTTAAAAAAAATTTGTATCCAAAGGGTCTTAAGGGATTGGTGACAACATCCTGATGAGGTTCTGACTACATTGTTCTTCATACACAATTTTGAGCTTTGCCAAGTCAAAAAACATCATTTTATCTGAAAAGAAATTTAAAAATAAATAATTAAAAATTTTCAAAATATATAATAATGAGTTAACAAAATCAAAGGCTACAAATTTCTGATCAGACCACATACAGAATAAGATCTTTCCTCGGGCCCAGTGTTCTGTTGGCTCAAAAACAATTACATATGACTTCATTCCAAGTCTTTTGACCATTGAACGCCATTATCTCTCATATCACTGGCATTGTTGGCTTCTATTCAAAATTCAAGTCTTTTTGTACTCTATTCCCTGCCAAACTCTCAGGCAAACTCCATTTCATTCAACTCATCATCACTTTGAGTCTCTCCTTGGCATTACTTTTAAGGATGCTCTCTAGAATGCATGTTCAAGTGTAAACTCTATGTATCTATCATCATCTTCAATTTGCTCATGAAAGGTTCCCTCTACCTAAAACCATTGTTAAGAACATATTTCCCTCTGTTTTTCCTTGACATAAGGAAAGTTCGCATTTCCCTCTATTTTTCCTTAAGATAAGGAAAGATAAAGATTGTTTCTCCTTAAGACTTTTTGCATTTGCTTTCAGTCTACTCAAGTAGAGGTTGCAGACTCTCCAACTCCATGTTCCCACAAGACTAAGAGGAGAGAACAGGAGTGGAGACCAGGAAGTATGTAAAAATTCAATGATTTCTTGCTGTGCATTGCTACTTGTATAGCATTCCAAATCTGACTCCCTTAGGACTTCCCATCCCTGTCATCTACTTACATTCAATTTCCTTCTCCACATTCACTAATGATTTTTTAGCAGTAGATATGTGGTCTTCGATGAGGAAAGATCCTTAGACTTGACATCCATGTCTACTTTGATGGTCCTACAATCTTAGACAAAGTGCTTCTTGACCTCCTCCATTCAGTGATTTTTATCTTCACACAATCGGTTTCTATAAACCTTGGTGATTTTTTTTTTAATTTCATGTATTGTTAGTTAAATTCCAATATTACACTCTTCCACAACAAACTCAACATTCCAACTCTATTTCTTGTCATCATACAAATGGTCTGCCTGTGGCACTCATCAATGCTTCCTCATTAGCTCCATTTTCCAGGTTTACTTCCTCCCCTTTCCAGCCCATCGGCTTAGGGCTGTCACAAAAATTTCCAAACTCATACATTAATAACCCCAGAAGCTCTTCCAGCTATTCATACTCATCTTTTCCATGCTCCTCAGCAAGTGTTCTAAATTTCATTTTTTTTCTTCAAGACCTCTAACCCATTACCTGCTGGCTCACTCAGGGAAGTTTTGGACCAAGCTAGTCAGGACAGATTAATATTTACTCTTCATGTAGAAACGTTTACAACCTCTCTGAGAACATGTGAACTATCAAACCACAGAAAAATTCTACTTATCTATTTGAAACTTTATTCCTCACTTCCATCTGCCACTGAAGGAAAATTAAAACCTCACCTCTCCCTCTCTATAGGATATTTCTCACTTACTTTTCACAAAGAAGCAAACTGAAATTCAAGCAAATGTTTTGCATAATCTTTGTGTTATGTCAGGCACTTTTTCTGAGTATGTATATCAACAGGTGAGAGCTGTGATTCCGTAGCCACCACATGGGTCTTTCCAAATTCGTTAGCATCTCCTCTGCTTATTTATAACTATACTCAACACAGAACTCTGCTTCTACCTTACACCCACCTCACTTTAATTATGTTACATCTAAACTGTTTCTGATTCTGTTCATAGTACCAGCTAAGACCAGCAACCAAAGTCCTCTTATCTGGAAACTTGCTAACAGTTGGCTAATGAAGTATATCTTCACAAAAAACTGGTCAATCTTTTAGAATAAGAGAAGGATTGGCTTGTTTGGCAGTTGTCTTGATTCTCTCCTCAAGCAAGAATACTGCTGATATTGAATATTCTAGAAAGATCAGAAATGTGACTAGAGGAGAATGTCCACTTGAGGATAAAAGAGGTAAAGTAAGGAGCATCTAATGTTTGAGGGGACTTCTCCTTATCCAGATGAAGGTCAGTCACACATGCCAGAAAATACTCTCAAACCCATATCTAAACTCCAAACTATGACCTTAAATTCTAGACACAAATTTACCTGAGCATTCCCACTTCTCTCCTCTTGTGTTCCCTATCATAGCTAATAATCCCACCATCAATTCTCAATTGCCCAGATGAGAAATAAAGAAAGCTTTACTAGAGTGGTCACAAAATAAAAAAGATTCCATCTTCACATCTCTTATCTTCTTCCTCTTCCCATGCTCTCATCACAGCCTATCACTCCTAACTCCGGCATGGGTGGCGTTCCTTTTGTACTCTCAGAGTGATATTTCCAAATTTCAAATCTGATAATGTAACAGTCGCAAATTGTTTCAATGCTCTCATAAGTATTATGATCAAGTTCTAACAGTCTATGTAAGTGTTCAGGGCTCTAGGTGATCTAGATCTGCCTTGTTTCGGCCTGTTCCCTATTATGAATCTCTCATTCCAGACATACTGAGTACTCCAGTCCCTTAAACCAACATGATAGTTCTTATCTCCAATTTATTGCATAAGTCCTTCAGCAGGACACTTTCTGCACACCACCACTGGCATGCTAAGTCTTACTTTTCTCTGAATCTCAGATCAAGTATCACCTCCTCTAAGAAGCCTGGTTTAAAGATTCTGCTCTTTCCTCTGATGACACCCACCTATCATCACTCTTACCCCATTGAGTACTATCAAAAGTTTAAATATCTGTCTGCAAGCATGATTAATGCTTGAGGGATTTCACTTGTTTCATTCACTTTTATGTCACAATACTTGGGGGAAAAAGACAGGCACATACTGGGCATTAAATAAAAGTTTGAATGAGATTTTTGTTTGAATTGCCACTACAATGCCTTCTGGTGAAATTGCTGATGGTAGGCCTTCCAAAATTCCTATAGTTATCAAGTACATAACAATAAGAGATTTTATAAATAGAAATGAGTTAAATCCATTATTTGAGCCAAGGCAAATGGTCAAAATATTTATTATAGTTTAGTTGCTTTTACAAAATACAAATTCAATAATGATACATCAACTTCTAAGGATCTACAAGTTTTTAAAGTCATTTCATTTTTACTTGTTTGTAGAGTTTTCACTGTCTTCTACCACTGAAAGCAACAGAAGGAAAAAAAACATGCACATTTTAAGTGCAGGAGAAGCAAGTTGCAATTATCTTGAGTTTTGTAATAACTTGTTTTACAGAGGTTTCTTTGTAGATTATACAAACTTAACTTTAAGTTATCTTGTTCAATCTTTAAAATCACATGGTGGAAGATATGTATCATTATTCCTATTTCATAAATCAAGAAACTATGACCAGAGAAATTAGATTTACACAAAGTAACATAACTAAATATAAATTGTTACCACCCAGTATTACTGTTGGTATTTTTGTTGGTCATGATTCTATATATCATTTTCTATTACTCATTACATTTTCCTCCAGTACACAGCTAATTTAGCAGAAAGAGTAGTCCAACTGGACTCCTAATTATTAAAACCAATAAAATTCAGTGGTTAGTATTACAGATTCTGCAAAGAACTGAGGCTGACAGGACGGTCCTGGCTGTATTGCCTGGATCTTCACCACTCTCTGCCTCTATTTCCATATCTACAAAACAAGGATGATCCATTAGTGCCTTCCTCATAGGGCTGTTCTGATTACTGGAAAAGGCAATAAATACAAAAACACTTAAAATGATAGCTGTTCAAAGTAAGTATTATTATGTAATATTAAAAGTGAATGATTCCAAATCAATTTACAGAAATCCATTGCTTTCTTATACATTAACAATGAGAATATAGAAAGGGAGATTAGAGAATCAATTTCATTTACTGTAGCACCAAGAACCATAAAATACCTGGGAATAAACCTAACCAAAGAGGTAAAGGATCTGAACTCAAGGAGTCTACAGAACACTCATGAAAGAAATTGAAGAAGACACAAAAAGATGGAAGAGCATTCCATGCTCATGGATTGGAAAAATAAACATTGTTAAAAAGTCTATACTCCCCAGAGCAATCTATACTTTCAATGTCATTCGGATAAAAATTCCACTGGCATTTTTCAAAGTGCTGGAACAAAAAATCCTAAAATTTGTATTGAATGAGAAAAGACCCCAAATTGCTAAGGAAATAAATATTGAAAAAGAAAAACAAAATGGAGGGCATCTTGTTTCCTGATTTCAAGCTTTACTACAAAGCCATGATCAGCATGGTACTGGCACAAAACCAGACAAATAAATCAGTGGAATAAAGTAGAAAGCCAAGATACGGAGCCATAACTCTATGGTGAAATAATATTTGACAAAGCAGGAAAAAATATCCAGGGGAAAAATGTATCCTCAATAAACAGTGTTGGGAAAATTGGCCAACTATGTATAGAAGAATAGAACTTGACCATTCTCTCACACTGTACACAAAGATAAACCCGAAATGGATAAAAGACCTCAACATGAGGCAAGAATCTATCAAAATCCTAGAAGAGAACATAGGTGGTAGCCTCTTTGACATCGGCCACAACAACTTCTTTCAAGACATGTCTCCAAGACAATGAAAACAAAAACAAAAATGGACTTTTGGGACTTTATCAAGATCAAAAGCTTCTGCACAGTAAAGGAAACAGTCAACAAAACAAAGGGGCAACTCACAGAATGGGAAAAGATATTCACAAATGATACAACAGACAAAGGGCTGATATCCAAGACCTATAAAGTACTCCTCAAACTCAACACTCAAAAAACAGTCACTTCAAAAAATGAGAAGACATGAACAGACACTTCTCCAAAGAAGACATACCAATGGCTAACAGACACATGAAAAAATGTTCATCATCATTAGCCATCAGGGAAATTCCAATCAAAACCACATTGAGATACCAAATACACCAGTTAGAATGACCAAAATTAACAAGACAAGAAACGACAAGTATTGGAAAGGATGTGGAGAAAGGGGAACCCTCTTACACTGCTGGTGGGAATGCAAGTTGACTTTGGAAAACAGTGTAGAGATTCCTTAAGAAATTAAAAATAGAACTATCCTAATGAACCTGCAATTGCACTACTGGGTATTTACCCCAAAATACAGATGTACTGAAAAGAAAGGCTATATGTACACCCATGCTCATAGCTACAATGGCCACAATCACAAAACTGTGGAAAGAGCCAAGATGTCCTTCAATAGACAAATGAATGCAGAATATATGGTCCATATATACAATAGAATATTATGCCTCCATCAGAAAGGATGAATACCCAACTTTTGTATCAACATGGATGGGACTGGGGGAGATTATGCTGAGTAAAATAAGTCAAGCAGAGAAAGTCAATTATCATATGGTTTCACTTACTTGTGGAGCATAAGGAATAACATGGAGGTCATTAGGAGAAGGAAAGGAAAAGTGAATTGGGGGTAATCAGAGCAGGAGACAAACTGTGAGAGCTGTGGACTCTGAGAACCAAACTGAGGGTTTTGGGAGGGAGGGGTGCCGGGGCGATGGGTGAGCCTGGTGGTGGGTATTAAGAAGGGCACATATTGGATGGAGCACTGAGTGTGGTGGATAAACAATGAATCTTGGAACAATAAAAAAAATAAAATAAATTAAAAAAAAAAAGATTCACATGCTCTACTGAAGGAAAATAAAAATAAAAATAAAAATGAATGATTCCACAGAAATGACCTATGAGATTAAGTTGACAAAAAGATTTTATTTACAGGGTAATTCAGTTTTCCACCTAAATAATGCCACTTAATTTAAAAACCAATCAGATTCTCACATAACCATGTTTAAATATGTATAAAAAACAAGATCATTTAAGCACCTCATCCTAAATGTTATTGACAGCTACTACAGTCGACCCTTGAATGCACAAGTTTGAACTGCACAGGTCCATTTACACATGAAATTTTTTCAATAAATACAGCAGTACTGTAAATGTATGTTCCCTTCCTTATGATTTTCTTAAAAATTTTTTTTTCTCTAGCTTGCTCTATCTTAAGAAGAGTTACAATACCTGTAACATACAGAATAGGTGTTAAGCAATTGTTAATGTTACCAGTAAGGTTTCCGAGCAATAGGAGGCTATTAGTAGTTAAGTTTTGGAGGAGTTGAAAGCAACATGCAGAGTTTTTACTACACTGGTGGAAGAAGGGGAGGTTGGTGCCTCTAACCCCCATGTTGTTCAGCTTTAAAAACATACAGCTACAGCTTTAAAAACATAAAGACTTCAGAATCTTTAAGTCTGTATTTTGAGAAAGTTTTTTTTCTTTTTTTCTTTTTTTCTTTTTCTTTTTTTTTTTTTTTTTTGGCTAAGTTGGTAGCTAATATGTTGGCTGTACTCTGCTTCAAATATTTTAGGCACATGTAAGAAAAGTGAAAATACAAATGATTTACTTATAGAAATCAATGCTCATAGAAATAAGTAGTAATTGTCATAATTTATGTCTAGATGTGATAAATATAAACAAGAAAAAAGAAGTGTCTGTGTAATAGTGCTTTCTCCTTTTTCACTGCCTGCATATAACTAAACACCTAAAAGCTACATGTAAAGGTTAATATGCTATTTCATTAAATATAATTTTTCACAATGTTACGCTAACTCATAAAGATGGATTAAGCCAAATTTAATATCTTCAAATAGAAAACATTTTTATCATAAAAACAGGAATCATTATTATTACTTGCACACAATAAAATATTTCTCTTGTAACCTTAAGACTCAAATGATTGTACATTTTTTTGAAGTATTAAGCAAGAACAACTAGATTTGGAATGTCTATTTAATTTTATAATATCAACCATATTGAATAAATGATGAGGATTAAGAAAAATGAATACCAAGATCATGGCATGAAAGAGTCCTAACTCTTTTTGGGGGAGTGTGAAAGTGAAGGCAGCTAAGAGAGAAGGCAAGAGGCCAGAAGGAGTGAAGGGAGCAAACAAATATCTGTTTCAAAAGAATATATGAGCTGTCCTAACTGCACAAATATTTCTACTAAGCAACCGTTGAATTCCCATGAAGTCATGGCCAAAACACCCAGGAGGTAGAATGAAGAAAAGTGAGAGATATTAATCAAGACAGTCCATCACCAGTAATGGGAAAACAGCAACATTTCACCCACAAGAGAACTGATCATTATGAATAGGTATCCTGGAAATGCTCGCAGAACGTGAAGACTATGTAACTGACCAGTCTGTTGAGCACATTTCTTCACCATAGTGATTCAAGCAAATGATTTCTATTGAAAATATGTCTCCCTGACATGCTGGAGTCAGTCATTTATATTTGGTTTATTGGGAACTCTCCTGGGCTGGACATGAAAAGCAGGTATGTAATTGTTAGAAGAACATTTGAGATATTAGCATTCAGGAATATGGCCTAGCAAGCCTTCTCGTGAACAAGGCAAGGACTTACATGTTTTTGATTTCCTAGTTTTCATCTTGATTGCTTTGAAAAATCCCATTTCCTTTTGTTTAATACGTTCCTTCCATGTTGTCCCGCTAGAAAAATCTTTCTTATTCTTTAAAACATGGTTCAAATGTCACTCCCTGACAAAATTCTTGTCTAAACGCTCAGGCAGAGCTAACCAAATCCTTCTCTATGCATTGCTCATGCTTTTATAAGGACATTTGTCATACCATTGTAATTATTTCCAGGTTTATCTCTCTAGTAGATGATGAGCCGTTGGAAAAAAGGAATGAATGAGAGAGAAAATGAATGGAAGAGATGTGTTTCAGAAGGGGAAATTATTGCTTTGGTTCATTTAATGCAAAAAAAAAACCTTTCTATAATCTGGGATTTCTAACATTTGAAATTTATTTTATAAACTATAAATTGGGGACAACAGGTGGCTTCCATTTATCAGACCTAAAATTTACTTTTCCAACCCCATATATTCATTTTTCTTACTTGTTGGTGTCAGTCACATGCCCGGGATCAGTAACCCTTTCCTCTAAGAAGGAAAGGTCATTCAAATTTTTATTAACTCCTGACAGTTTGCTCGTTAGCTCTCTTTGTTGTTCTGCTTGCCAGTCTTGTGAACAGGAGATGCCATGTTTTTCTGTAAAAGAAAATGCTTCACAGGGCAACCCCATCCTGCTTGAAACATTGACCAACATTTACTTTTATGTACTGGAAAGCAAGAAATGCTGTTCAACATGTTCTTTCTCCTGAGTTTAATCTAGTTTAACTCAGGAAAGGGAAGGGGTGCTTGGCACTTAAAAAGCTCAAATTTCCTGAAAAAAAAAGTGAAATTTATGGAAATTTCGACTCATGGAAATACCAGCCTTTTTCCTCCTACTTCATAGACAAAATATAAAGAAGTATGGTGGTCCAAAAAATAGAGAAAACTTCTTTCTTTTTCCTTAATGAAAACTGAAAAAAAAAATAGAAAGACTTTTTTATGGGATTATTAAACGGTACTCCCATTGAATCATATATTTTTTTAAAAAATGCTCCCTTTCTTATTCATCAGAAACATGAGGTTGACTTTTTGCATTCGAGCTAATTTGACTGTCTTCTTATGGGTTTTTTTTTCTTAATTCCCCTCCAAGAAAAAAACTTATATTTAACACATATAGTATGCTGTAAACAATGAAAAAATTAAGGCCTTGTGTAATCACAGACTTTTTTTGTTTTTGTTTTTGCTGAATTATAATTCTGCCCATAGATTTCCAGCTTCATCATACAGACAGTGTGAAGTGGCAAGAAGCATTGGTCCAGCTTTTCTGGCAACAGATAAAATGAAAAAATAAAAGTCTATAAATTATGTATGGAAATATTTATTTATTCATTAAACAAACATTTGTCATGTTTTTCCTAGGTGACAGACACATAGTAGACATAAGAGCAAAACAGACAAAAATGGAAAGAAATCTTTGATGTACAATTTACAATCCATTGAAGAGAAACAGAAAATGAAGATAAATATATAAATAGGGTATGTGTATGTGTATATGTGTGTGTATGTGTGTGTAATGTTAAATGGTGATAAACTGTTAAGTATCAAGGAGAAAATTAACATGAGAGGGAATTGAAAAGCCTGATTCCTTATCTTATTTTAAATATTATTAAAGAGGTGCCCGGCTGGCTCAATCGGTCAAGTGGCCAATGCTTGACTCTGGCTCAGGTCAAGATCTTAGAGTGGTGGGATCAGATTGAGCCCCAGGTGGGACTCTGCACTCAGTGAGGAGTCTGCTTGTGATTCTCTCTCTCTCCTTCTACCCTGTCATTCCCCACTGTGAATATGTGTTCTCTCTTCCTCAAACAAATAAATAAATAAGGCTTTGAAAATGATAAAATAAAAATAGACTTTTAAAAATAATTTTATCATAGAACCTACACATAAAAATATAGTTTGATCAAAAAACAGGAAGCAAGCCCCTCACTTGAGCTCTCTTTCTCAAAAAAAATTTTTTTGTTTCAAAAAAGAGAAAGTAACCTGTGACTCTGTGTCAAAAAAAGAGAAAGTAATCTGTGACTTCACAAAGCAATATTTAGTACGCCAATTTTTTACTTACCCCAAATAAGAATGAACTACTTATTGTCAAGATCTCAAAAAAACAACAGTCTTTAAGTTAGGTGATTCTGGTTCCAAATGACACCAATAAAAGTTTAAAAACAAGGAGAAGGGGATCAAGTGCCATAAAATTGAAACTCTTCTGTATTCTAGTAACATTTATATCAAATAATATTTCTGGGTCATATTTCTTTTAAGGGAAATAATATGCATTGAAACATAGCATCAAAATTTCCTAATAAGGAAACATAAAGAATACAAACAAAACCAAACAAAACAAAAAGCTTAAAGCTTAGCAGATCCGGAGTCTTTAGTATCCAGACATGATTTATGTTACAAACAGAAGCAGTGAGCCTGGGCCACAGTACAGAAGTGGGGCCTGATGAACTCAGAGCATTGTAACTCTCCTCAATAAATCACAATTACCAAAGCACCAATGATAAATAGCTAGAATTTCAGAGTATTTAATAGCTCTCCTTATTTGTTGGTTTGTGGACCATTTGATTCTTTCCTTCAGAAATTGCTCTTTGATAGTTTCAGACCCAATACATTAATATTTAATCATGAACACTTGGAAACATCAGTTAGGAAACTTCTAAAGAACTTACTATTATAAACAAGCCTGGAACACTGGAAAAACAATTCTTCTTCATGAATCTGTCTTACAGCTAAGAAGAGAAAAAAGGTTCCAAGATCACTTTAGATCAAAGAAGCGATGTTTAAAAATGGAAAGAAAAACTTACATAAATAAGTAAAGGAACACTGTTGGTTCAGTTGCTATCAGAGTGTCTCCAAAAAAGCAGCAAAGTCAGGGTGCCTCCATGGCTCAGTCAATTAAGCACCTGACTCTTGATTTTGGCTCAGGGCATGATCTCAGTATCTTGAGATGGAGGCCTACACTGGCCTCCACACTCAGCGAGGAGCCTGCTGAAGGATTCCTTCTCTTCTTCCCCCTCAGAACCAATCCTGTGCTTGCCCTCTCCCTCTCTCAAAATAGATAAATAAACCTTAGGGGGGAAAAAAAAAAGAAAAAGAAAGGAACAGCGATTGATGTCTCAAGGGAACATAATCAAAAAGAGTAGGTAAGAATGTAAGAGCTATCAATAAGTCTAATCAGTGATCATTTTGCATTGATGTAATTAATTTTTCTACAGTTGTAACATTTCACCCATGCAGAATGAGTCAATAATATTTCTTGTTTTAAGATTTCCTTATTTATTTTTTTATTTTAGAGAGAGCATGAGCAGGGAGAGGAAATAGGCAGAGGGGGAGAGAGAATATTCAAGCAGACTTCCCACTGAGGGTGGAGCCCCAAATAGGGCCCAATCTCAAGACCCTGAGATCGTGACCTGAGCTAAAACCAAGAGTCAGACACTCAAATGACTGTACCACCCAACTGCCCCAATATACTATTTCTTAAGTTGTTTCTTCTAGTAGCCTTGTGAAGGAGCGTTGATCTTCCCATTTGTGAGATGAGAAGAATGGAGGCATTGAGGTTGCAGAGGTTGAAAATAAAAGGAAGAAATGCCAGAATCAGGATTGAATCCAAAAATCCTTGTTTTTAATATTTTCTTTATAAATACGCATTTCTTTTTACACTACTAAAACTTGTTTGCTGACCATAATTTTTAGCATTGTCTTGAGATAGTAATGCCCAAATATAAATCTGTACTCCCATAGAATTTCTAGCTCTTCCAAAGTGGAACCCAACACCTATTTATGATTAACACAGCCTCCATAACTTGCCCAAATCAATCCTTCAGTCACTCTGGATAGAATTTCATTCATAGTAAGAAGCTTCACACCCTTGCTCTAAAATCACTTTCCATTTTTGTCTCTACTGGCCACAATTGAGAACTACCAGCAGGAGAAAGGCCATGAACCATGGATTGCTATTGTAAGCTGTTGTGACTTAAGGGGAAAATGTTTGGAGCTAAACTAGTCCTGAGCAGAACTGTGAAATACAATGTTTCTTATCATCACCATCAACTCTTGTCTCTCTTTTCTGTTTTGTTGGGTTTGTTTGTTTTGTTGTTGTGGTTGGGTTAGGTTGATTTGTTGGTGTTCTTAAACCAAAACATTGTTAATACCAACTAGAAAGCGAAACACCTACCATTAGGATGAGCTTGCTCATGATGCTGTTACCACATGGAATTTTACTCCAGAGACTCTCATACATGACATTTTTCATCCTCTAGGTTTACTCCTGAATTTAACTATATCATTAAAGATATCAAGAAAGAATCAGAAATTCATACAGTCCCCAAAATGGGAGATTTTGATTGATTTCTGTTCTCTAAAGAAATGGGTCTCCAATCTAAATACATGTCGCACTTTTAATTCTATGTTCAAGTTTTTAACTTACACATTAAGCAAAAATTATGGTTGAAGCATATTTGGAACGACTTGTTAAGATAAAATGGTTCCTTCCATGAGGTGAGATGACTGCTCACCTCATTCTCTACCCTTTCCGAGACATATAACTCCATTTACTCTCATTAAAACCCTAAGCAACACACATTTTTAAAATGTTTACCTTTAATTTTTTTCCATAGATCATGTAACAATTTGTAGGTATAAGTTAAAGTCTTTCTTCCACACCCCCCCTTTTTTTTTCTTCATCATAACCACTCCCACTAACCAAGCAACCCCTGTTAAAGATTCCTGTGCTTCCTTTCAGAAGTTCTAAGCCACACAACTTTTATTTTATACAACTCTTAGCATACTATACCAAGTACTCTGTATTTCTTTTGCTTAATCTGGGATCATTCTTTGTACATACATGAAGCACTCAGTCATTCTCTTATAAGGGCTCAAGGTAACCCATTTTGAGAAATGACTTGTGTCCTTACAAGAACCCGAAGGAAAGCATTCTCACTTACCATGGTTCATCTTTCTGTTTCTACACTGAGTTCATAGAATTTCCCCCCAGGCACCAGCCAAAATTGTAGCCCTACTTTTACCACCACCATCCACCTATCTTACCTGCCACCTTATATCTTGGCCATTGTCCGGTCTTGTTTTTGATGGTTGCTTAAGTATACAGCCCATGAGACTTCTAATCTATGCCTGGAGTTGACCCTCATGAACTATGGTATTCTCTGAAATTACAGATTTGTTAGTTATCACTGAGTTTGTGTCCCTTCTCTGTCACAGATTTTTCTTGTCTTCCTAGAATACTAACCTGGACTGTGAAACTACATTTCATCACTTCTAATCTCAGTTGTTTATCCTGCACCCATCCACAGCTCCCTTTTGTGATTCTCGAGCAAATGGTAAGATACACAATGTCTTTTTCTTCATGAGCTTAACATCATCAAGTTGCTCCTTTTCTTCTTTTTAAAATACAATTGTTGGCTTTTAAGAGGGATCT
Source organism: Mustela putorius furo (assembly GCF_011764305.1). Classification (NCBI taxonomy): domain Eukaryota; kingdom Metazoa; phylum Chordata; class Mammalia; order Carnivora; family Mustelidae; genus Mustela; species Mustela putorius. The sequence continues at coordinate 29,259,632 of NW_025421341.1, forward strand.
CTTCTTTTCTGTAACATACTTAAACGATTCCCAGAGAGGGCTCTCTGCTCAACTATGAAAATTTTGCTCAGAGAATAATTTCTATGACTGCTTTCTTTTGCAACTTTTTTTTTTTTTACATAATCCTTCTAAAAGCTTTCAGCACCTCTTAGATGTTTTCTGAGATCTTCTGAGACACACACAGAAAAATGTGAAACAAGCAGCAATTTGTTCTAACACCTTGAGTCTACTTCCCTTCTGAAGAATTCTACCTACTTATTCTTTATTCTCTAGGAAGAGAAGGAAGGTGGTTTTGATCCTTCCCTTTTTCATCACTATAATATTACTTGTGAATTAACTTACAGTTCTGCTTAGTCTCGGAATATAAGCAGATGTGTTTTGTTTAAAGGCTACTTAAAACTGGAAAAGAAAAGAAGTCATTGTGGCCTCTCCATTGCTATCTCAGTGAATGGCAGCAGCACCATCACACCAATCAACAGGAGATAGGAAACTGGTACGCAGTTTCAATGCCTTTGCATCTCTCTCCTCAACATCAGCGCCTTTGTATCTCTCTCCTCAACATCAGCATCTTCAATGTCTTTTAACTCAGACCCAGCTCAGATTCTCTCTGCTTCTCATGGTTCTCCTCTTTATGTCACCTTGCAGGGAGACCTCTGAAAAGACAAACAGCTACTTTCCCCTGTGCCTTCTTTTTCTTGCCTGCAAGGAGAGGAATACTCATTTAATAAGTCAAATCCCAGGCATGTGCCTAGGCCACATTTACTAATGAGCAAGGTCACTGTGAATTAATGATCGGACCCATGGGTATGGCTCTTTCTTTTGCTTTCTCCTTTTATGGGCCTGGAATGGCAAAGTGGTCCAGGGTTCTCCCACATGGGGAAAATGAGTCATCCAAATGTCCTGATCATCACTTCTCTTTCATATTCATTTCAGTCCACAAATCTCAAAAGTTTCTGCCCTTTCTTAAACCAAAAAGAGCATCGTGCCCAGGTTAGTGTCTAGACTTAGGGATAACAAAGAGGCTGCTTTAGCTTCTAGTCTACATACCCCCTTCCAAGCCCATCTTACTAGATTTTTCACAAGTTGAGGACAAACAGCTCTTTGACCCCCACATGGATATTTCCCTTGGCAACCTTATGAGGGGATAACTGTAGTCCTGTTAATATTTGGATACCAGACCACCAGCCCTAGCATTCCACTGAACCATAAAAGGTATGGCTCTATAGTCCATATCCAATCATGTCAGATCTTTTTGGAACTATCTGATTTTCTGCTTGCCTCCACTGTTACAATATAAAATTTAAATCCGTTGAGTTTCATGGAAGACTATCCAATATCTAGGACTAATCTTACCTTTATAATTTCTTCATTCATTTATTCTAATTTGTGAAATCCCACACCATTACCTTCCTAAATGGATGCTTTCCATTCCTCCATTTGTGGCTTATCCTGTTTGCCTTCCCAGGATGTTTTCCCAAATTCCTGACCCCTACCTGCTCAATCACTTCATACTTAACCACTGAGAACCTCCTATGTAGCAGGCACCAGGTCCTGTGGAAACACAAGGCAAACAAGGTATTTAAGGTACCTCCACTCCTAGAAATCTTATTATAGCTATCCAGCTGTTAAGAGTATCTCTTTCCTTTGGTGTTCTGATCTTACATTATTTATTGTGCCTTGGACAATAGAAATGTACATATATTCCCTATCTCCTCCACTGAATAACATGCCTTCTGGTGGCAGGCACTACTTTTTTATTCATTCCTACATTCTTCCAAAGCCTTAAAAAGAGGTATGTTTATAGATAACTTTTATAAAATTAGTTAATTATTCTGCAGTTACATGGGAAAGTCAAGCTTGGAGTCTGGGGGTGATAGTAAATCTGTAATATTAACCAACATTTTCACTCCACTTATTATGTTCCAAGCAAAGACTGTTCTAAACACCTTGAATACATGAACTCAATTTTTTCTCACAACAGCCCTTTGAGGTATGTGTTTTATTGTTTCCATTTATATAGATGAGGACACCGAGATATGTTAAAAAAAAAACTTGCCACATAGTTGGTGAGTGGAAAAACCAGACGAACAATGCATATAGTGAATGGCTAAGTAGGAATGCGTGCATCAAGGGTACTTTCTGGAAAGCTTTGGCCTGAATATTTTCCTTGCAATTTCCTATAAGGGTGGATATCCAAGATCATTCCAAAGGTATAAGCCACATTGTTAGAAGATGGAACACCTCTGGGGGGCGGGGGAGAAGATGAGTGCATCAAAATTACTGAGTTGTAGTACAAAGAGTCCTTAAATAGCATCCAAAAGACTTGGTTTTCTCTGGCTTTGTCACTTACAAAGTAGGTGATTTTGCATAGGTTACCCTCCAATTCTTTTCTCATTGGGAAATGGGTGTAATTATGCCTGTTTTGTAGGGTTGGTGAGAAGATTAAATGAGACTCTAAACAAGAAAGCATTTGACATTAGAAGATTACAGAACAAACAGAAGGATGCAGTGTTGCTTCAGTTTTGTTTTGTTTTTTTTTTAGATTTTATTTATTTATTTGACAGACAGAGATCACAAGTAGGCAGAGAGAGAGGAGGAAGCAGGCTCCCTGCTGAGCAGAGAGACCAATGTGGGGCTCAATTCCAGGACCCTGAGATCATGACCTGAGCAGAAGACAGAGACTTAACCTACTGAGCCACCCAGGCGCCCCAATTGCTTCAGTCTTATGGCAGGACTACTCTGGTTGACAGGGTAATGGACAAGGAGTCTACAGGGAGTACCAGGGGTGGTATAGTGAGGAGCAGTTAGTACAAGACCTGTGTGGATTCAGTTTTTGCTAGGTTGAGATAGAGAAGGAGACGGTGAACAAGGCCTATTTTAACTCCAGAAATTTTGATTGGAAATTTTGTCCTTATTTTCAGTTTTGCTTGAGAACCTGTTCCAGTGAATAAAATGATTTTCATCTAAGTTTAAAATCCAAGTTGATATTTTATTCTTTTTTTAACTTGTAAGACTTGGAAATCACAGGCCAGAGCTGACAACATTCAGCATTCCAAGTAAGGATCTTCCTAGGGGATTCGAAAATCTCCCTAGCAACTTCTTCCAGTTCCTCATATTGAACCCATATCCCTCTAGCTGTAGCCTTGTTCCTCTGGCTTGTTTTAGGAGGAAACAGCTGGTCTGCAATCTCCATATAATATCCATTCATGGATTTATTAAATCATAATGCATATTAGCTGTGTTACGTATTCTGAAAGTAGCAGGCTCGTAGCATTACCAGCAGTCATTTTTCAGTCCTGTGCAAAATATACCCCTGGGAGTTCTTAGCAGATGTTTGGTAAAATTATTGAAAGAAACAAGAAACAAGACATTCCCTGCTTTTAAATCCATGATGAGTAAATCATTCAAAAACAGCCACCAGGCATCACAAAGTCTAAAAATTGGAAAGCCACTCTTTTTGTCAATATTCTTATCCAAGCAAACACATCACAAGTTGAATCCCAAATGAGGATACCATCTCACACAGCAGAGGTTTCTATCATAGCAGTTATGGCTTATGCACATTAAAGTGCCATTTTTAAAACTCGGATTTTATATATTCTTACCTCTAAAGGAACAAGTAGGATCAAGCTTTATGTAACAACTTAAATCAGGAAGGGAAAAAAAAGAGCAAGAGAGTAAGAATAAGAACAAGAAAAACAAAAGGGAAGGGAGCAAGGAAGAGTCAGAGAGACAAGAAAGAAGGAAAGAAGGCAGGATGGTGGTGAGGGGGATTTCTTTTTGGTATCCCTAGAACATTTTGGCTATTTTATGGCATTTTATTTGTTTTCATTTCTTTTCTACATTGCAATGTGTAAAGCCTGTGCTGGGACAAATCTTGGAAGGTGTGGATCAAAATAAAAGGGGTATATAGTATCAGATGAGGAAAACAATTTCCCTGGAGAAATACTAAACATTTCAACCTTGCATTGTACTCATCACTGAATGAGTTTCTGTTCACACCAACTCATAATTCCTTCTCTAATTCAGTAAACCAGAAACTAGGATCTTGCCATTCTTGTTTCTCTGGAAGTTGACCTTTTCTCCTTCCACACAATGGCGTTCAAATTAATTTCTCAAAATACCTCCCACCCCGGGTATAAGTCAAAATTCATGTCTCATCAGTTGACAAAGACTGTGGGGTCACAAAATCCTATGTTTGCTGTTTCTAAGAAGAAAATAAAATTTCCAAATTCCCAAATGCATATTTATGAAAGAAGCATTTTTGTAAGTAAGCATCAAGGAATAACAAAAGAAATGAATTCCTATTGACACCCTAAGGAGGAAGAGATTGAGATTTAAATGTTCTGCTCATAATACGGGAATGCTAAAGAAACCCAGGACTGAGATTTTGAGACTAGAACAGAATGGCCAGACACTATACGAATAAACTTGAGATATGTCCATCTTTGCATGGCATTCTGTGCTTACAGGATACTTTCTTCCTCACCCCATGAAAGGCACCAATGTTGTCACTAAAGACAAATACTGCTTGTATGAAAATACTTTTATTATTACTTCATAATTATAAGTAACACATAGACAATGTGGACAATTTTCAACCTATAGAAATTATAAAGAAAAAATTAAAATTCCCCTTAACTCTGCTTCTTCAAGAAAAACAGATGTTTTTCTTACTGGAATTATTTTTATTCCTTAAACAATGACAGTGTATTGTCTTATAGTTCTGGAGGCTAGAAGTCCAAGATCAAAGGGTTGCATGGTTGATTCCTCCTGGGATTTTTTCACACCCAGAAAGGTAATTCCTTTCTTATAAAATTCTGATAATTCTATAGATACAGTAATTTTCATTTAATTTAATGTCATAAGTATTTTCTAGGTCAATAAATGTTTTTGAAACATTGAATTGGTTCATTTCATTCAATAGTATAACCATGATATAATTTGTTTGACCATATTCTGTTATTAAATACTGGGTTAGTTTTAATTTTCCAACATCATAAATAAATATTTTATAGACATCTTTGTACATAAATCTTCTCTGTACATAAACAATCTCTGATTATTTTCTTAGTATAAATTCCTGAGTATGAAATGACCAAACCAAAGGAAAAACAAATGTTTTGAGCGTTCTTCTGACAGCAGGTTAATTTTATAGTCCCACCTGTTGAGTGAAAAGTGTCCCTTTCCTGAAGCCATAGAAATTACTTTTAAATTTATCTTTCACAATTTAATAGTTGTGACATGGCACATCTCTCTTAGTTTTTCTTAACAATTAACATGATTGAACATGGTGATTTCTATTGATCAAGTATTCCCTGCTAGTGATAAAGTCAAAGTGTTCTTAGCTCAGACCTCCTTGGCGCTTTCCTTACTCATCTCAGGGACAAAGGGAGGAACAAGGTGTACTTGAATTCTGGATTTGGTTTGTTTCCTCTCCTTGGCAACCCTTTCATTCATAATACCAGCTTCATTCATGAAATCTCATTATCTAACCAGAAGTGAGATATTTACTTACAATTGTTGACTACAGTGAATCATTGAAGTGTGTGAACATTATAAACAGATTCTGGTGGATACTAAGAAAGATGCTTCTAAGTTTCAAAATATAAAAGAAAGCCTAAGGCAGTCACCTATGGGAATAGGACAGAGAATTCCCATCTGCATAGCTGATATGGTCGATGTCGAGTTTCAAGAATCTAATTTCAATATTTATATTTCAAATTAAGCATTTTATTATCTTGTGTGTTGGTTATAGTTAAAATTTCAGTAACAAAAAGAACAATTAACACTCACACACAGAATAGTGTATTAGATTCTAGATTTACTAAGAAAGAGAGATTGATGCTACCTTAACAAAGCTGTGTAGGATAAGTATTCATTACAATAAAGTCCTAGATGTAGTGATATTATATTTTTGAAATATATGAGCTGACTGTAATAGATACTTTTAAATATTTACTTCTGTATCCTATCTTTTATTCTTTGTCTAATTCAACCACCTAAGCCTTCTTCATTTATTATCTCAAGGGAGGAGGGCATACAGCCAGACCAAAGCAAAGGTGCTAATGACCATTCACTCTCTTTTCTATTTCAAAAGACTCTACTCTAAGGGAGTTCAAATCTCCTGATTTTAATCATTTTGGGAATTTGAGAAGTGAGTTCTTCAACCAACACCTGTCCCCCAGTAGTTGATATCTTCTCTCTGGATGAGAGAGAAGGGGAAAAGAAGTAGGAGAAGAGTTAAGTGAATTGATCCTAATCATAGGGGCCAACTGGCCTCCCACGAGAGCCCCCATTAGGAAACCCAAACGTAGCAACCAGGGAGCAAAATCAAAGAGATAAAAAAGAATGAGAATGGATTCACAGTGTAGGGGCTCCTAGGTATACAAAACAAGAGAAAGTTTTATGGGTTGTCATGTTATGGCATGGCACAGAAAAAGCAAAATAATTCTCACGTGCTTTCATAGGACACCCCCAAATATAAGAGACTTGCAGGTGAGAATGAGGGCATAATCATAGTTCTATACAAAAGTGGTAACTAAGAACCAGACAGGATGATAGCTGCCTGTTAATAGATGACAGGAAGGACTGAAGGCATTGTACATCTTTCACTGCAAGTATTTTGGCACAGCTAAGTCAGATTCCTATCCAGCAAATAGGTCAGAATAGCATCTCCAAATACAGTATAGGGTGGCAAGAGACAAAGTCTACCAAGTATTGTGCTTCTTTCTCAGTGACAGAAGATGCAAGATGCAATACTTCATCCTTTTCTTTGCAAGGGATTTTACCACATACTCTAGACCATTGGAACCCTACAGTTTCACTGATGTGGCAAGCTCTTGAAATTTGGTATAATTTCTCTCATCCTCTGGAACATGTGTATGTTACAAAGCACTTCAAATATCTGCACTTTATTGCTTGATCAGTCCAATTAACATTATCTCATCAATACAATGGACTAGGTTCTGCGGATGTCCAAATGGTCCAGTCACTTTGGACTATATTATAACAAAAGTGGGGAGGATTAAGTAACTCTGAGAAAACATAACAAATGTATACTATTTTTTGTCCCACATAAATGCAAATTGCAACTGAACCTCCTTCCTGATAAGGATGGAAAAAATATTTACCAAATTGATTACTTCATAACATGTACTGAGGCTATGTTAATCTACAGTAGCAAGTAACTGACCTGGCCCAGCAACCACAATTGGGACTATCACTTAACTTAAGTTTGAAGTAGTCCGCTCTTATCCACAGGACCAATCTGTTTTCTGTTGGACCCAACTGATGATAGTCTGGATAGAATGCACACTTTAAGTCTTTATTTTTTTTTTACGATCTATTTATTTATTTATGTGACAGAGATCACATAATAGGCAGAGAAGCAGGCAGAGAGGGGGAGGGGGGAAACACAGGCCCCCTGCTGAGCAGAGAGCCTGATGCAGGGCTTGATCCCAGGACCCTGAGATCATGACCTGAGCTGAAGGCAGAGTCTTAACCCACTGAGCCACCCAGGCGCCCCCACTTTAAGTCTTTAAAAGTAACATTAATATCTTCCATTTTTCTTGGCATGTGGCACTGCTTTTTGTTTACCTCTTAGCTGGGATAGTGGTGTGGAGTAGAGACAGGGATGGTATCCAAAATTTCTCTTTGGTCTTATATATTATGTACTAAGACAGCTCTATTCCATACAGGCCAAGGAACAAATCTGAGGATTACAGATCCAGAAACTTGGTGAGGAATCGTGACTTTCCTTGGTATAGTTGTCCTCAGCCTCCAGATCATCCATCCGTGATTTCTTTTGATTACATAGATTAAGCAATATCTTTATTGATCATCCATCTATCTTCCTCCTAGGATACTATAGTCTATTAAGAACCTAGTTCTCTGCATTTCAGGCTCTTCCACTACTACTCAACCCTGACCCTCTTACAAATATTAAGCCCTCCTTCTTTCAGGGGTTAAGCTTTTTTACTTGGTCTTTATTATTTTGGAATCCTATAATCCCCTTTGCTATTAGGAAGCCAAGATGTGTAACACCTCTTTTCATTAGCCCCAGCATACAGACTACAGACACTACAGAACTCCCAACAATGTGAATGCACCTCACCATCAAATTCCTCATCACTTTGGTAAATGAGGGGTAATCCAGATCTTCCCACAAATGTAGTTAACCTGTGGGCTCTCCAGCCTCCCTTGGAATATCCAAGGTACACTAAGCGTACCCACTCCTTTAAGCCTCTGATAGATTACTCCATTCCATGGAAATTCTATTATTTGTATTTCATTTTGCACAGGCCATTTCTCTTTCTCAAACTCATAAAAGCCATCCTAGTAGTATATTAATGCAATCTCCCAGGATTCTGGTCAGGTGATAAATTCTGTGTCCTGGGAAATATTCCTATACTGATCAATTTTTCATTGTTCAATTTTATAGTCCAGTGCTTCCAGGATCATCCTTATATTTACTCTTATGGCTCCTGCAGGTACATATTGGCTGGACCTTGTAGCAACATCAGCATAGAGCCTCTTTTCTTCTTTAGCAGGATAACATTTCCTCAGCTGGATTATATTAAAACTTGGTCTTAATTTGGTGGCTAGGAAGGGAAATTGAAGTGAACATTATGACAGGTAAGATGCATGCTGTTTTATAAAACAGAGGTTACTGACATGTCTTCAAGCAAAAGAGAGCACTATCCTCTAACAGAAATGACAAGGTCAGTTTGGTAGGCACAAAGTTTTACAAGAATCTGAGTTTTAAGGTTCTTGAGTGCATCAACTTAGATGGCTTCATATCAAGTCTCAATGTTTCATGCATTTCTTGACCTTGACATGGCACATTTGTCAAAGCTGGAAATTAAATCTTACCTAGAACTCTGCTACACTTATAATAAAGACCTATACTCACCGGGCGCCTGGGTGGCTCAGTGGGTTAAAGACCTATACTCACCACCAAGTTTTTCTAGCTTCTTCTGAATACAAGAAATGAAAGTCTTATTATATGGAGTCAAGGAGGCCCTCTGAGCTTCACACTTTATCTGCAGTTGGTGATGAATCACTGTTTTCTTCAATGCATCCACAGCACCCAACAGCAGCAATCTTATTCCATGGTCTTTACAAGTAGAATTCTCTCCCTGTACCTCTCAAATGCCTGAGAAATAGTACTAGCCAATGAATGCCCTTCCACAGAGAATACATCTCCATTTCATCCCTGGTGAACATGTGAATACTAGCACACCCATAGTATGCTAGTGACTGCTTGTGTTCCCATCAGTGACTGAGTCCTTGGTGCAAGGAGTCTAGCTCCCAAATTTATTTTCAGAGCCTGCTTCCTAGGACTGCTTCTAATATCTACTGCCTTAGGTCAGGTCCTCTGAAAGAGAGAATTGTGTGCTGGAGGTTTGTTTGTTGGGAAATATATTTGGGAACACTGGTAAAAAAAAAAAAAAAAAAGTGAATGAAGCAGATTTAGACAGGGAAGGAGGTGAAGAGCAAGGCCGTGATAACTGAGATCTCGGACAATTCTTCAGGGAGCTCTGGGCGAGAAGGGACTCTCAGAATTGTTCTGTATTGAAGCTAGGGGGGATGAACACTTGTACTCCCATTTCAATCATATTTGGATGTGTCTTGCCCTCAGGGAAGAGCTGTTACCTGAGGTATCTCTTAGCAGCCAAGGTCAAGTCCCAGGGTAGAATGAAGCTGTGAGCTGTAAATAGACAACACTCTTGGCAGCTGAAAAGGGAATCTCCATGCTGAAAAGGCAATCTGGGCAGAGTACCCCAGTGTCCATTTCACTTGGTTAGGGCCTTCAGTTCACCCCAAACATAGCTATAATGTATATGAAAAGCATAGGAAAACCTAAATTGACTAAAATTGTTTTTCTACCACTCTAGCAGGATAGAGAGCCCAAAGATAAGTAGAATAATATATATAATTAATAATAATAATAATAATTACTATACTGATGCTACCTTAACCTCTTACATATGGCAAAATACAAAGACAACATTACAAGACTAATTTACATTTATAAATACCCTACTCCTTTATTCAACAATGTTACTGAATGCCTTACCTTCTGTGTCCAAGCTAACTATAGTTTAAAATACAGAGATGGATAACAAAGTCTGACTTCATGGATATTAATCTTACAGGGACATTTGGCAGTGAGGGCAGAATGAGTACCCAGTGTCTAGTCAGAATTATCTTTTGTTTCTAATCTGAACCATGGCCAGTTTAAGGTTTACCTATGTGACAACTATGTCCAGATCACTTTTTGCCATTATAGTATGGACCCCAGGAGTACCAGACTGCATAAATTGAAATCTGAACTTCATCACTAAACGCTTACAGTGAATTATTTAACATTTATTTAACAATGTATTTAATTTATTTAACGATGTATTTAATTTATTTAACAATTAGTTAACATTTCTGGGGTAATTTCTACATGGATCAAATGGCAATTATTATAGTAGTAGACAAATCAGGGGATTGTTGTGGGAATTAAAATTAGAAAAGTCACACAAAGTACGTAACACTGTGTCTGGCACATAATAATCACTATGGAAATATCAACTGTCATACATTGTCTCACCCTCATAGGGTTAAAAATCCAGTTCAACTTATTAAAACTCAAGGTACACACACCTTTCTATTATAGGAAGCATATAAAATATGCCAGGGGTACCTGGCATATACTTGGGCTCTGGTGGGATCATGCAAAAAAATAATTATTTTGATACCACGAATTTTGCCCTTGGGTACTAATTCTTAATGTAATTTATAAATCAAATCCTTAATTCTTAAGGTAGAACAGTTGCTCAACTATTCACTGATCTAAATTTCGTGTCACTTATAGTAGGTGGATTATCCAGAATTTAGTAATCATGCCTAGGGGATGACTTCCCCAGTATTTTTTTTTTTAACCCTAGAAGGACTAACTGCTAACCCATTCCATTACACACACACACACACGTATACATACATAAACACACACACATTCACACACACACAAAACACACACACACACACACATACACCCCTGCATGGGCTTCACAAGTTTTTATATCCAGAATATCTATCACTATGCTTTTCCTACCATGAAATTCAACAGTTATATGAAAAGAGGAAACCTATACAAAGAAAATGGAAATTGCTCTTGTTCATCAGGGAAAAGAGAAACGATCCCTGCTATCCTCCAGGACTTCTTCCTGCTTCTTTTGATACTACTGGGACTGGCTTAGCAGGGAAAACAAAGCAAAAACGGAGCCATCAGCTGTTCACATTAAAGTGATAGTCTTGCTACCTGCAAGACGGATTGGGGAGGCTTGTGAGCGCTGCAGTCAGCCTCCTGGCTACCCAAACAATGCCATGATGCCTATCACACACCTACCGGGCACACGCAGCTTGCCGAGGTGCTAACTCACTGCAGCAGATGCTTAGCACCTGGCTGTGCTGTGAGCTGGCAGGGGCACTCACCATATTCAATGCTGCAAAATCACAGGAAACGCTGTTTATAAACCTGCGAAAGGAGGAAGCTTCTTTAAACGGAAAAGGCTTTAGAGGAAATCCAGCTGCCTGGCACATAATCTGTTTCCCCTGCCTTCATCTTCCTGGGAACCTTGAAGTAAGGAAGGCACAAATGACCATTATATTTTAGAAAGCACCACGGAGAGTTTTTAGGACCTGAGGCAGTATAGGCCGTTTACCAGAAGCTTCATCTGGAAGACAGTAGGTGCATTTCATCCTAAATTGCTGAATATCTAGATTTTATGTGAAAGTGATCAGATGAATATCTTTGACCCCATTTTGTCTGCAGTCCTTTGGGCACTCAGCAGGTATTTCGGTGCTTAATAAAACATGTCAATAAAGCAAAAGAAAGAACTGTGCTGAATTCTAAGAAGCTCAAAGTCAAACATTCCCTGCAAACTCAGATGGATAATACAGAGATCAACCACAGTTCCAAATCACAGCCATCAGACACTTTGTTGATTTCGTGCAATTTACCAGAATGAAAAAGATCTGCCACGTTGCAGTGTAACTCCTCTGCATACAGAAAATCTAATGAAACCACTGGGGAAATTAGTTTTAATCATAGTGCCTAACGGTAAGTCTTTTTATAGCTGGTCACAAATTTAATCTTTGGCTAAGCTCTGGTTTTTGGCTTTTCCATTGCTTTTCCTCACAAAGCTTAGGGTGTATTTGAATCATTGCCAAAAATGATCATGGTTTAAAACATATCCTCTCTCTCTTGCTCTCTTTTGCTCTCTCTCTCTCTCTCTCTCTCTCTGTCACATACACACACACACACAATTCATTAGAAGCAAACATCAACAATTAGATTTTACTCCAAGAAACCAAATAGAATGAAAAAGAGAGAAAAAGAGGCAGAGAGAAAGAGTACAAGAGTCCCTTATGACACTCTGTGTACAGATATATTTCTTTCCAGCTCCCTCCTTGTGAAAGTGTTAAGAATATTATTCTAGAATGCTTCTGCAGGACTCCAAAGATTATCACCATCATATTTCAGAATCACACATATAATTATAATTTCCATTCCCAGCCCCGTGCTAGCCTGAGCCCCAGGAAATGCCTTGTTCTTGCCCCCTCCCACTGTTGAAGAAATTCCTAATGTGGAAGCCCTCAGAAGTCTGAGAGGACCAAAAACAAAGCCACAGTGCTTTTCTCCTCCTAAATCCCTCCCTAAGAGTCACCTCTAGCTAGCTGGTTCAACCTACCTCAGCCTCCTCCAGGGATAGCTTAACCCCAGCCTACGCTATTGAACATTCCTGACTCCCATGTTCCACTGACCCTCTAATCTTTCAAATCACTTCCCCACTCTCCTTTTCTACATTCATTGGATTTATAAAACTTTTGTAATTCAGGATTAGTTTGCTTATTTACTTTGGGTCACTCTGGGATACATAAAACTATTTGAGGACTCTGAGTTTGCTGAACCCCGAGGAACTTAGAGGTAGGTGACCTATAAATCCATGGACGAGGACACCAACACGTGTTCTACATGCTGAACTGAACATGTCAGATTAAGCAAATAAAAATGGAAGGTATCCAATTAAGTCTGAATTTCAGATAAACAAAATCTTTTGTAAGAGTGTGTCCTTTGCAATATTCAAAGCATACCTAAACCAAAATGTATTTTTTGTTTAGCTGATCTTCAGGTTTGCTGAACATCCAGTGTTTTATCTGACAACCTTAGCTGAGTCTGAACATGGTGAGGAAGAAGTCAAAGCTCAATTAACAAATAATATCCCAGAAGCATATCTTGACAAAGTGACAGATGATCCATGCCCTGCCTCAGACTCTAGGAGAGCCTGTAACAAGAAGGGCAAATCAAGGCATACAATTGACCTTCCATTGCCCAACTCCCATGGCCAATATCCTTGATCCATCAAGATACCCCTTTCTGGTTTCAATACGGCCTCTCAGGCATCCACTACAAATCAGATTTTACTTGTGAGATGAAACTTTTTAGTAATCCTTGGCCTTGACAAGACTAAGAATGTGAAAATATGTACAATTACTCAGACTTAGTTTCCAGGCAAATCTCAGTGCATTTTCCCATATTCTCTGAAAAACAGGGGGGAAAGAAACCAATTACCTTAAAAAGCTATAAAATTCTAGAGTTGTCATTAGATAGCTCAGCTGGGACCTTGATAATAAGTGATTCTTTGGTAGTGGCTCTGAAAATATGGATTGTAATCTACATTAGGTCTTCTGATAACATACATTCTTTGATTCTTACAACTAAATGATGCATAATTCATATACTGTCATTTTTATTTTTTTATTTATTATTTTTTTAATTTTTTATTTTTTCTAAACATATAATATATTTTTATTCCCAGGGGTACAGGTCTGTGAATCACCAGGTTTACACACTTCACAGCACTCACCATAGCACATACCCTCCCCAATGTCCATAATCCCACCCCCCTCTCCCAACCCCCGCCCCCAGCAACCCTCAATTTGTTTTGTGAGATTAAGAGTCACTTACGGTTTGTCTCCCTCCTGATCCCATCTTGTTTCATTTATTCTTCTCCAATCCCCTTAACCCCCCATGTAGCATCTCCACTTCCTCATATCAGGGAGATCATATGATAGTTGTCTTTCGCCACTTGACTTATTTCGCTAAGCATGATACCATGTCGTCGCAAATGGCAAGATTTCATTTCTTTTGATGGCTGCATAGTATTCCATTGTGTATATATACCACTTCTTCTTTATCCATTCATCTGTTGATGGACATCTAGGTTCTTTCCATAGTTTGGCTATTGTAGACATTGCTGCTATAAACATTCTGGTGCACGTACCCCTTTGGATCACTACATTTGTATCTTTAGGGTAAATACCCAGTACTGCTATTGCTGGGTCATAGGGTAGTTCTATTTTCAACATTTTGAGGAACATCCATGCTATTTTCTAGAGTGGTTGCACCAGCTTGCTCCCACAAACAGTGTAGGAGAGTTCCCCTTTCTCCGCATCCTCGCCAGCATCTGTCATTTCCTGACTTGTTTATTTTAGCCATTCTGACTGGTGTGAGGTGATATCTCATTGTGGTTTTGATTTGTATTTCCCTGATGCCAAGTGATGTGGAGCACTTTTTCATGTGTCTGTTGGCCATCTGGATGTCTTCTTTGCAGAAATGTCTGTTCATGTATTCTGCCCGTTTCTTGATTAGATTATTTGTTCTTTGGGAGTTGTGTTTGCTAAGTTCTTTATAGATTTTGGACACTAGACCTTTATCTGATATGTCGTTTGCAAATACCTTTGGGAGTTGTGTTTGCTAAGTTCTTTATAGATTTTGGACACTAGCCCTTTATCTGATATGTCGTTTGCAAATATCTTCTCCCATTCTGTCAGTTGTTTTTTTGGTTTTGTTAACTATTTCCTTTGCTGTGCAAAAGCTTTTGATCTTGATGAAATCCCAATAGTTCATTTTTGCCCTTACTTCCCTTGCCTTTGGTGATGTTCCTAGGAAGATGTTGCTGCGGCTGAGGTCGAAGAGGTTGCTGCCTGTGTTCTCCTCAAGGATTTTGATGGATCCCTTTCTCACATTGAGGTCCTTCATCCATTTTGAGTCTATTTTCGTGTGTGGTGTAAGGAAATGATCCAATTTTATTTTTCTGCATGTGGCTGTCCAATTTCCCAACACCATTTATTGAAGAGGCTGTCTTTTTTCCATTGGACATTCTTTCCTGCTTGTCGAAGATTAGTTGACCATAGAGTTGAGGGTCTATTTCTGGGCTCTCTACTCTGTTCCATTGATCTATGTGTCTGTTATTGTGCCAGTACCATACTGTCTTGATGATGACAGCTTTGTAATAGAGCTTGAAGTCCGGATTTGTGATGCCACCAACTTTGGCTTTCTTTTTCAATATTCCTTTGGCTATTTGAGGTCTTTTCGGGTTCCATATAAATTTTAGGATTATTTGTTCCATTTCTTTGAAAAAAATGGATGGTATTTTGATAGGAATTGCATTAAATGTGTATATTGCTTTAGGTAGCATAGACATGTTCACAATATTTGTACTTCCAATCCAAGAGCATGGAACATTTTTCCATTTCTTTGTGTCTTCCTCAATTTCTTTCATGAGTACTTTATAGTTTGCTGAGTATAGATTCTTAGCCTCTTTGGTTAGGTTTATTCCTAGGTATCTTATAGTTTTGGGTGCAATTGTAAATGGGATTGATTCCTTAATTTCTCTTTCTTCTGTCTTGTTGTTGGTGTAGAGAAATGCAACTGATTTCTGTGCATTGATTTTATATCCTGACACTTTACTGAATTCCTGTACAAGTTCTGTCAGTTTTGGAGTGGAATCTTTTGGGTTTTCCACATATAGTATCATATCATGTACAGAGAGTGATAGTTTGACTTCTTCTTTGCCGATTTGGATGCCTTTAATTTCCTTTTGTTCATATACTGTCATTTTTATATATATTCAGTGACCACATATGGGCCACATATTAAATGAGTTAAATTTACTAAATGAGTTAATTTACTAAATGAGTTAAAATTACTAAAATAGTGTATCTGCAATATTAAATTCTTGTTTGAGTAGAGATTCTAATGTAGGGTCTTAGATCAGCATGCAATGCTAGAAGATTACACAACTCTGAGTATGACTTGTGGAATTCCTGCAGATGTAGGAAGCATACTTAGTTATTGATGCAGTCTTCACATGGCCATGGTTTCCAAATGCCTTCTACTTATGAATTACTTTTGGCTTAGCTTCTTCATTCACATTGGACTTTGTTGTGGATTATTTGGTCAACCCCAGAGTTTATAGTGACATATGCTTCTATCAGTGGTTCTTGAGGACCATAATTTTGCAATCACTAAACTTTAAGTCATATATACATTATGATTCAAATACAAGTCATCTCTACCACTCTGCTAAGGCAAACCACAAAAATTTGCTTATACAGTGACACGTTCCCTCTTATTACTTTATTCTTTTTCCTTTGTAGGGTGGGAATGGATAGAATAAGTGGGCTATCCTACCCAATCACATGATGGTAAAAAATCATTTGAAAAATTGTTTTCTAGAATAGTGATTGTCAACTGTAATCAAGTGATATTAAATACTAATACAAAAATGATATCATTAGGTGAAATTCTTTATACCAAGAAAAATGTTACACCAAAAAATATTAATTTTATGATAATAAAATTTCAATCAAAATCACATCTCTATTTTTTTAATTAGACTAAGCATAATTGAGTCATTCCAGTTCTTTTCTTATGAATATTTGATTCCTCTTCCTTTATTCTTTATTATGTTTACTGACAGTTGCTAACAATCAAGTAATGGCAAAAGCCATATCTTTTTTAAAAAGTGTTTAGGAGGGGTGCCTGGGTGGCTCAGTGAGTTAAAGCCTCTGCCTTTGGCTCAGGTCATAATCCCAGGGTCCTGGGATGGAGCCCCGCATCTGGTTCTCTGCTCAGCAGGGAGCCTGCTTCTTCCTCTCTCTCTACCTGCTTCTCTGCTTACTTGTGATCTCTGTCTGTCAAATGAATAAGTAAAATCTTTAAAAAAAAAAAGTGTTTAGGAAAAAATATCTTGGAATAGAAAACTGTTTTCCTTTTAATTTACTTTTATTCTGAAAACTGAGAAAGTACTTCCTGTTTTCTATTTCAGGGCTAGGCCACTTTTGTTCCTTTAGGAGCACAAAACAAATGTGTCACAAACTATTAGGGACTTACGAAATCAGTGTAGTAAGTGTTGACCTGCATTTCTTTTTTCTTTTCTTTTTTTTTTTTTTTTAGAACAGGACAGAATAGGATAAAATAGTGTAGCATAAACCACATATATTTCTCCTCCTGAAAATTTGTCTTCAGGTTCAAGTGCATGAGCATACATCTTCTAGAACACACACACACAAAAATGAATGTCTTGCCATGTGGAAGGGTTTGGGTTTAAAAACTTTGAAAAACATTTTCTGAGACTAATGCCCCTCATTATTTAATGCATAAAAATTACCCGAGAATCCTGTTAAAATGTAGTTTCTGATTCAATCCATAGTAGGGTATTACATTTTGCATTTCCAGAAAACTGAAGTCATTCTGATGTTGCTAACACAGGGGATCACAATTTGAACACCCTAGAGGAAGAGTCACTAAGTCCTGTGCAGAAGAAGACAAGTCCTGTGCAGAGGAAGTCCTGGCAAAGGAAACCTATATTCCCATGTTTCCCACTCCAGATACCCAAGTAGCATGAGGGGCTTCCCACCATAGGAACTGACTAAAGTAGTTCTTTCTACCAGAGTCTAAGCCTGCTTTGCTCCCTTTTTCTCTTGTCTCCTCCTCTCCAATAGCATATGTCATCAGAAAGTGTGAAAATTATTGGCCATAAGTCACTGGCATGAAACAGTTCAGGAATGAGAGAGACACAGTTGATGAGAGCTCTGAGCTAAATTTACCCCCAGTATCTGTCTTCCACCCTGTCATTTGAGTAATCTATCCAAAATACAGATCTGCTTGTCCCACTTTGGTGGTTCCTCATTGTGTATGGGTTAAGTCCCACCTCAACTTTTATAGACTTCAGGCAGGCTCTGGTCCCTCCAGCTTTATTTTTCTCCACTTTAGTTCCCAAAACCCAGCTGCCTTTTCCAATCATGTATGTGTTCTTGTAGCATCTAGGGTGAATTCTCCATCTGTGTGACTCCTATTCATCCTTCAAAATTACCCTTTGAAAATTTTCCTAACTACTCTATTTCTCTACACGTGTATGTGCACATGCACGTGCATACACACACACACACACACACACACACACACACGTGCGCGCACACACACACACATACCATACCTGGTTAGGTTAGAGCACTGGTTCTCAATCCTGGCTGCATATTGCAATGTCAATGTGACTTTTAAGAAATTGTATGCCTGGTCCTACCCTTGGAGATTTAACTGGACCTAACCCCAGTGTGTGTGTGTGTCTGTGTGTGTGGGTGTGTGTGTGTATGACCCTGGTAAAAAAGAATTCCAAGTTCCCACATTAATCATTAACAACCTTGATAGTGTTTACCACCTGTCCTGGTATTCTAAATACACTTGCTAGTCTAGGATTTTCAGCTGACATCAAGTTTCAGTCAACTGTATTTCCACTATATTTTTTCCATCTTAGGATACATTTGTTCTTCAAAAAGTTTTCCAGCTAAATATCCATGCCTTTCTCAGTGAATTATTGATTTGTCTTGAGTAGAAGTATTATAAGTCCTTTTTAATTGTTGCTCTGAAAATGTTTGGACTCTGCATATAATGCTTTTGGTGTTCTTAAAGTCATCCCCAAGCTCTTGGCTATTTCTGGGTCAAGTGCAAAGGCAGTCTACAAATGGAACGATTCTTATAGATAGTATTCAGGATTAGCTAAAGAATGATTATAAAGGCAACATGGTATGACAAGCATCAAAGCATATTTTCTTTAATAATATAGTCTACTCAAGATTTCCAATTGTATTCTTATACCCTATTTATGTGTTATTATTAGGAAATTATGTATTCTACATAACTAATTTTAAATTAAAACACCCTTATGTGTGTTTCATTAAGTAGATGTTCAAAACTTTTTTTGAAAAGGGTATGATATTTCAATCTTAATCATTTTACATTAAGTATTTCCAAAACATATGACACACTTGTTTGCTTTATTAAATACAAAATTCTAAAATTTATTCGACTCTTTCTGGATTATTAGCATTATGCCAACTGATCTATAATAAAAATTTAGACTTGTTTTTGTTGTTGTTGGTTTATCTTCTTTCTTCAGTCTTCCCTTCCTTTATTAGCTCTTTCCAATGTATTTTAGCTTTGAGCAAAATGACCAAATCCTGAGAATTATAAGAAAAGAGTACAAGCCAGGAGGGGCTGGAAGTCAGTTAGCCCAAGCTCTAGTCCTGATTAATTCTTAACAAATGATATGAGGCTTGGCAACCCCTCTGCTCCAGCTTCAGTTACCTGATTTGAAAGGTATATGAGTGACAAGATCTTGAAGATCCCCTCCAGTTCTAGAAGTTCCCTTCTATAGTTCACCCCTCCCTGGGAATAGCCATCCTGCCAATCATTCACCACACTCCCAATCTTCACACTCACACTTCAGCCTGGAAAGTGCTTCTTCCACCAGGACACTCAACACCTTGCCCCACCTTCTTACTGTTTCTCTGGTCCCAATGAGACATCACCACTTCTGGGGCACCTTCTTCGAAGCTCTAAATCTTGGATTATATGTCTCACCTGGTGATTCCAATAACATACCTACCACATTGTATGTGCTATGTTTAATTGTCTATATTGCTTCATCAAACGGGGTACAGCTGGTCGGAAGGGGCTTACTTTCATTGTCCCACAGCCCTAGCATGGGTCCTGGAATGTAAGGGTATGGGCCGGGGGACTTAATGAAAAAAACACTTTATTCATTCAGGAAATCAATAAGCCCAAATGACATTGAAACTCCCTAAAAAAAAGATGATGCAAGATTTCAGAACAGTGGTTTTCTTTGTTTTCTTCTATGGGGACTAAAACAGCAAGAAATATCCCCTGGATAAGCATCTTCCCTGTATAAGTTACTCTAGATAAGTTTTTTTTTTTTTTTCCTATGCATGTAGAAAACTCTCATCTTGTTGAAAATCTTCCAAAAACATAGGTTGAAATTTATATATTTCTATCCTTTCACAACTTCTTAAAATATGGTGTTCTAATTCAAGGGAGATGAGAACAGAAGTGACCTCACCATGGGCTGGATCAATCTTAACCCTAATATCTCTGTTAGATCCTAGATCAACCTTAACCCTAATATCTCTGTTAGATCCTACCTTGACTCATGCAAAAAGCCCATTTCTGCTCCTTCTCTCTTTAAAAATTAAAGACAAGAAGAACACCAAAAAAAAGCTTCTTTGTATTGGAACTCTGTCAATAACTACAGGGCACTGGATTGATCACTGTGGCATTTTATAATTTCTCATTTTGCATCTACACCTTTTGAAGATGTAGAAAGAACTGTAGATTCACCTGCAAAGAATGAGTTGCATCCAAATAAATTTCACAGCATGGGAGACAAGTAAATTTTTATATTTTGTTACTTGACAGAAATTATTTTTCTGGAATTTGATAGGTAAATGCTATTGATTTATCTTTGCTTAAAGAGCTTAGAGGTGGCTAAATGTTAACTGAGTATTATTAAGAGATGTTTACTTTAATTAATTGACATTTTTTATGATATGCCATCTGAAATATCTCTTCTAGTAAAAGACGTTATGTTTGTACACGTTGCCCTTGTCTACTAAGTATTTTTTTTTCTTTTTCTTGGATTCTTCTTAGTTGACGGACTCCGAAATATTTTGCCTTAGGTTGAGCAAAACTGTCAAGTAAAATCTCCCTGTTTTTAAGTCAAAGCTACATCGAGTTAGATGATAAAAATCCCATCAATCAGTTTCCCTTATTATTCTAGAAATATATATGAGAGAGTTTGACTTTGTCAAATTCTCAGTAATCATAGAACAAGATTTGTCCTAAATACTAAAAATTGCTTAGGGAAGATTCCTCAAAGACCCACTAAGTCTTTGTTGGCACCACTGAGTTCCCCACAAAGAGAGTTAGGGAGAAAAAAGAGGTTACAAAAAAAAATTTTTTAAAGCTCTTCAAATTGCACAATTAAGACATATCTGGAATAACAAACATTGGATAGACGGCATTGCAGTATTTGTTCTGCAGAATAAAACTCTAAGAACTGGTTTGTTTACTATCGGGTTTTCACTGCTGTTGTCATTCTTTTATAAATAATGTTTTCACATATATGGAGGCAAGAAGCTTCCTGTATTAAAATTGTGCAATTGTTCCCTGGCTCTAAAAGTTTCATTGTCTACATATGAATGCTAATACATGTAGCTTAGAATTCCTATTAATGTTTGATTTATATACCTACCCCCAGGAAATATTTACTCCCCTTTCTTTCTGACACTCAATTGCATATTTGTCCTTGTGTCACATGGGAGAAATTCCAGAGGAATTTAGGACTTTTGCCAAATTCTCCAAATTCTTGAATTCTAACAGTTTAAGAACGATGAAACAGGAAATCTAAAGGGTATTCTCTGAGCAGGAAAACACCTCCTCATCAGAAGAAGACAGGAAAACAGCCCTTATTTCAGGGAACTTGACTGGATTGTGAGAAGGGTGACATGACGGATTGTTACAGAAAATTCCTTCACAAAGCAGCCTGAGCCAACTCTGAATATCAGTCTCCATCACGTGGCTCGGCCAGGATGCTTGTTTGTCCAGAGAGTAGAGAGTAGAGCTAAGATGTCCTTCTATCAAGGGACCTAGGTCAGTGCTATTTATACTTTTCTCCAGAGACGGGTGCTGGTCTTCAAACTGTTTATTACTGGTCCATAGTGCTATAAGCACGGAAAATGGATTTAGAAACATTTTAGTCAATTGACTTGACTAATCAACAGACTTGTGTTTGTAGGCCTTGGAAATAAAACTCAAAACTTTGTCCTTCACCATGTATAGTGTGAAAAGCCATGATGTAAGGGTTCCTTGAGGCACTTCTAGATTGCAGTTGTCAAGGGTGTCATTGGTAATGGATGGGCTTAGCTGTGGAAAGAGCCATAGAAAAGGGCTGCCTAGGGTGTCCCCCTCCCCCACTATTTGAAATCTTCCCAGGGCAAGTCACCCTGGGAAGGAGGGGTACCACCATTATTGTCCAATCAATCATCAGGGAAAATGTTAGAGGTTTATTATTATTGTTGTTGTTGTTGTTGTTATTATACCTTTTTAAATTAATTTTTTATTTTTTATAAACATATAATATATTTTTATCCCCATGGGTACAGGTATGTGAATTGCCAGGTTTACACACTTCACAGCACTCACCATAGTACATACCCACCCCAATGTCCATAACCCCAGCCCCCTTCTCCCAACTCCCCTCCCCCCAGCAATCCTCTGTTTGTTTTGTGAGATTAAGAGTCACTTATGGTTTGTCTCCCTCCCAATCCCATCTTGTTTCATATATTCTTCTCCTACTCCCTTAACCCCCCATGTTGCATCTCCACTTCCTCATATCAGGGAGATCATACGATAGTTGTCTTTCTCCGCTTGACTTATTTTGCTAAGCATGATACCCTCTAGTTCCATCCACGTCATCGCAAATGGCAAGATTTCATTTCTTTTGATGGCTGCATAGTATTCCATTGTGTATATATACCACTTCTTCTTTATCCATTCATCTGTTGATGGACATCTAGGTTCTTTCCATAGTTTGGCTATTGTAGACATTGCTGCTATAAACATTCCGGTGCACGTGCCCCTTCGGATCACTACGTTTATATCTTTAGGGTAAATACCCAGTAGTGCTATTGCTGGGTCATAGGGTAGTTCTATTTTCAACATTTTGAGGAACCTCCATGTTGTTTTCCAGAGTGGTTGCACCAGCTTGCATTCCCACCAACAGTGTAGGAGAGTTCCCCTTTCTTTGCATCCTCACCAGCATCTGTCATTTCCTGACTTGTTAATTTTAGCCATTCTGACTGGTGTGAGGTGATATCTCATTGTGGTTTTGATTTGTATTTCCCTGATGCTGAGTGTATTATTATTATACCTTCAAGAAAAAAGAAAAAAATAATAATTTCTCATTAAGAAATGGTACTTAAGGGCACCTGGGTGGCTCAGTGGGTTAAGCTGCTGCCTTCGGCTCAGGTCATGATCTCAGGGTCTTGGGATCAAGTCCCGCATCGGGCTCTCTGCTCAGCAGGGAGCCTGCTTCCTCCTCTCTCTCTCTGCCAGCCTCTCTGCCTACTTGTGATCTCTCTCTGTCAAATAAATAAATAAAATCTTTAAAAAAATAATGGCACGTGAGCCTGTTCCCCCTTCAATTAGACAGGGGCTCAAAATAACTTGCAACAAATTCTAAATGGGTAACTGGCCCACAGAGTTCTTGCTAGTATATAGTAGCATAGTAAAAGGCGCTTCATCCTGCAGGTTCATTGTCCAGAAGAATTTTAAATAAAATTAACAACACAGTATCAGTTATCCCACCAAAAAGTTAGATGAACTTAAACTATCAAAAAAGTTTCACACTTGCCCTTAAAGGATCTAGGGATGATCATAAAAGAGTTACTACTATTCTCTTCTTGATGACATAAAAGTCAAAACAGAATATGTATACACTGGAAGCATCCAAGCCTACTAACTGAGGCAAGCCATTTCAGTATGGTCTGTGATTGACAGAGTCTGGACTGCTTGTCAAGAGACAAGCAGTTTTCAGTATTAGTCTATCAGTGAATATTGTATATGAATATTGTCAGAGAAAGATTACCATTTGGCCCCATAAGGAATTTTTCAAGTTAGAATGACACACCAAGTGACTTTGAGTGCATCTTGTATTTATTAAAGTTCATCTTATGTCAATTTATTTTGATTTGCAAAACTAACTGGTACTGCCCAAAGGTAAATATTTTAAAGCCTAAAAATCTCCATGATATCCTTAAGCATCTGAAAAGGAAAGGATGCTGACTGTCATATCTACTTAGACTCATTGGCCCTAGTTGCTGGAGATTTCAAAACAAGTCATAGGAGGAAAGATCTAGAAGTCTAATGGGCACTGACTTTTTATTTTTCAAAGTAGAACATCAAAAAATGAGCTGTATGCTAATAATTTTATTTGAATGTATATTCAAGGATTCCATGAACATATTATTCATATCTATGAGAAAAAAATGTTGTATATTTTGTAACTTCCCACCCAGGTGAGATTTTAAAAGCTACTAGGAAACACTGAGATTCACCATTCTCAAAGAATGATCTTTAGAACGGTTGACTAGCACTACATGAAATTTGCCAGAAACACACTTATACCACCCTCCAAAATAACATTACAGAATTTTTGATGTTTGACTGAGAGCCTAGACTGAGCACTGATATATGTTCTAGCATGAGTTCTAAAGGTTGGGATAGTTGAGATTCTAGTTAATGTGCCAGGAGGCTAAGAAAATAAAATCCTACCCCTCTTGCTTGTCTTTGTCTATAGACATAGCCAATGCTGAATTGAAAGAGTCACATAAAGAAATAAGTGCACATTGTCCAGAATGCCAAAAAGATACTTGTTAGCTTCATAAAGTGGACACATTCATAAAGCAGACACTTTCATAAAGCCTAAAATAAAAAAAAAACTGGAAAGCTACTCCTAGCCAAGTGGTAGGAGAGAAATTTAAAATCCCTGCTAAACAATTTACAATAACTTTTACCAACCAGGAAACTGGGAAGACAAATACCAAAAACCTGTCTAGTTTTATAGGTAGGTCAACAATTTAAATATCAGTAGGATTTTTAGCCACAATAGGATAATTCCCCTTATGATAAATTCAAAACCTCAGCATTTCATTGTAGAGCAAGGACACCAAAGAAAAAGAAGTCATCTGTAATTAGATTACCTTACCACCCATCCATTAATATTAGAGATACCTCTCATTAACATGTTTACCTGTTATTTAAAAGCAGTTATGGTTGAACCTGTGTTCAAATATTTGAAGTGTTTTCTTATCATAGAAGAAAAAAATAAAAATAGAAATAAAGACATGTTGGGATGTTTCAATTTTGCCAAGAGACATGTTTACCTTTAGCAATTATTTAGGAGAAATCATATTTTTCTCTGCCTTTTCGTCCTTCTTCTTCTCTAGCTTTTCTTCTCCTCCTCTTCCTTCTTCTCCTTCTCCTTTTTCTAGTCCTCCTTCTGTATCATTTCCACCTTAGAAAGATGTCAGAACCAACAACAGCAACCTTAGAGCCTTCCTGGGGGAAGTGATGTCACCTGCTGATAATTCTACCTTTAAAATATAAAATTGAATATTCAGCATTAGTTGTGCACTGCTCCCTCTCCAACCCCAAGCTGCCACAATACCCCTGCTGGACCACCAGTGAGGATTGCTGGTTCCTGGGAAAGTCTTCTCAATCCCCTTCACTTCCAATGACTTTATAAACACTGTAGTGATTGGTAGCAGACCCAGGACAAGATTTATCCCTTCTTCTCCTGATGACTCTTTCCCATAACAAAATCCACCAAAAGAAAAAAAAAAAGGGCAAAAATTGTACTTTAATGTCATTTCCTTCTAGATATGGAAGATGTGTAAGTGTCAGAGAATGCATTTGACCTCAGAAAAGGCCAAGAGGAAGGGGCAGGAAGTGGAAAGCGGTAAGGCTTATGTTCTAAATATGAATATCAGTTTCGAAAAGCTCTCTGTTTCCAAACTTGAATAAGTTCATTTAACCTCCCTGCTTGCATTTTACCACCCAGATTGGAGGGACTAATTCAAAACAGAACTAATCTGAGCACCCCACTGAGGTTAGTGTTTCTAAAATGCTTCACACTGTATAAAAGGGGGATGTAGGTGCCAAATGCTATTACTGTCCACTCTTGCCATGTTTGAAATTGACCTCTAACCTTTGATACAATGGACTGTGAAACCAGCTTTAAGATCTATGTAATACCAAACTGGCTGCAAGGGAAAATAGAAAAAAGCAAGCCTGGCTGAATAAGCTCTGTCATACCACAATTTCACAGTTGAACCAAAAGTAGTACAAATTCAAATTGTAGGGTGTAGAGAACCTAAAACTTTGAAGTCAATGCCCTGGAAAATGGAAGGGAGAGCTCGCTTATGTCTGCAAGTTAACCCTTAGGTAGGAAAAGATCAGGAAACAGAACGACAGCTACTGCTATAAGCACATCTCTCAAGTTATTGAGCTCAACTAACTGTAATAATATTAATAATGATAACAGTTGCAGCTCCACCTTAATGATCCCTTCTACGTACTCTGAGGTGTGCTAAATGTTTGACCTGTGTTACCTCACACACACACATCAAAAGTCCACAATAAGGGAGAGTACCTTATTACTTATATCTCACAGAAGGTAGACAGAGACTACCTACATTGCTTGGAGTCACTTGGAGAGTAATCAGGGAAGCTAGGATCCAAATTCAGGCCACTGACTTCATGGAGACAAACTATGACAAAACATGTATTCTGAGGCAGGAATCTCTAGTCGGGAAGCAACAGATGGGCAGTAGAGACTGCGCTACAGTACTTCCTTTAACACTTGCCTGACTCTGAAACCATTTACCTTTCAACATCCTGCAACTACTGAAGCTATAGTCTATAGGTTCTTGCAGGAATCTGCAGGCAGCAAATGAATCTCTGGCCCTTGTATGTTCTCTGCAAAATTCTCATTTAAGTCTCTCATATGCTCAGTCAGATCTCTTTTATGTTATAAAGAGTTTCTTTAAAGAATTTTATGACCTATGAGGCTCCAAGGCCACATGCCCACTGTCCTCTCTCCTGTTTGTTCTTGTCTTATAGCTAAAGGAATAAGGAGGATTTTTTTTTCCCCCGAGAAGAAAGACTGGCGTCAGGGTACCTTTGGCCATTGAGCTCCCATCCCACCCTGAGCAGCCATGTCATGCCTCATTGCACTATCAAAGATACAGTTGCCTTACTCCCTCTGTATCCCCAGACTGCTGCAAACACTCTTGACAGTTTGGAAAATATCCCACAGAAACACAACACTCTGCCTTGACTTTTCTTTTGGCATTCAGCTACTTTTCTCCTCTTCTTGGATCCTTCATCTTATTTCCAAAAGGTCCTGGAGAAAACTACCTCGGAGTAATTAGAATTTTGAGAAAGGTTTCCAACTAAAAGCTAAAAACAATTTTTTTATTAAAAAAAAAACAATAACTTGTCAGTTTAAAGGGAAACTTTTTCTTTTTATTTTAAATACAGTGACTCCAATTTCTTTGGCCAAAATCTTCTTTCTTGATCATGACAGTCTCCCTATTTAGTGGAAGGTATTTGAGACTCTCTTCTTTTCCACAACTGTGCTCTAGCTGTGACAGACACAAAAATAAGAGAGAGTGACTCCCTATACTCCCATTCCTAAAATAAATAAAATAAAATAAAATAAATAAATAAAATAAAATTTTGCTGAGAAATTATGTGCAGTGTGTTCTATCAGAAGGTGCCTTGTTTCCCTATTAAAGCATCTTCTTCTCCATTAATGAGCCTCACTATTGTCTAGATATCTACTCATAGTTATAGGAAATCAGCAAGGGAAATATTAGAAAGGACTGAGATAAAACCTGGCAAGGTCAGTAATACCTGGCAGAGAGGTCTGCATGTCTTAAGAGGTATAAGAGTAAAGATAGAAAAGTGGAGAGGTAAGGAGAGAGGAGTAAGAAAACACTACTGAAAATCCAATTTGGAGTGACTGACCCAATCAAACATAATAAACAAAGCTAAAAGAGCTGAGTTCAGGAGCCAAGTCCAGAAGTCCAGGCTGGGCAGAGGGGCAGAGGTCAAATCTAAAGCCTATCTACACAGCTAAAATTCTGGAGTTCAAATGATAAAGGAAAAACTTTCACATTTCAAAAGACTTGAAGGCACATCCAGCAACTGAAGTGGGAAGGTTGAACCAAGACAGCCTGGTCTGAAACACCACCTTAAACCATCCAACAGGGGCTAATGGGAGGTGCCCCTCCCACAGATGCAAATGATTTAGTGAGTAACTGAACCCCATTTCAGGGAGTACACTGTCTTCTCAAAGGCAAATATGTATAAAGAATAATAATATGTTTATTGACTAGAACCAAAGAGAGTATAGTCAGTAAATGCGAATCCCCTCTTTGTTAGGACTACTATACTCACATTAGAAAAGAGCAGTGTTTGTTTATGACACTCTTCTGGGAATCCTCTAGACTGAATGTCTTGGTTCCGACCTGATTCAGCAGAATGTGATCATGAAGTCATGTGGAGCTACTCTGAAGAATGATGGTCAGGCTTAGGTTAAGACTCCTGATCATTTACCCAAGTAATATTTTATTCACTTCTGCCAGGATCAGCTAACCTTTGCTAATCCAGTTCAAGGACTCAACCTCAGCCCCTTCTTAATGAAATCTGAGGTGAGAGGAGGTATGGTAGACAGAATAATGGCCCCCCAAAAATGTCCACACCCTAATCTCTAGTACTCAGGAATATGTTATATTACATGGCAAGGGAGAATAAAGGTTGCAGATGGAATTAGATTGGCTAATCAGCTAATCTTAAATGGAGAGATTATACGGGATTATCTGGGTGGGCCTAATCTAATCAAATTTGTTTGTTTGTTTGTTTGTTTTTTAAGTAGAGGAAGGAGGAGGAAGAGAAGGAGATGGGGTGATGAAGGCTGAGGTTGGAGTCATACCCAGGAGTGGGACCCAACACCCCATTGCTGGTTTCAAAAGTGGAAGGGAGCCCTGGCACATGAAATGTCAGCAGCCTCTAGAAGCTGGAAAAGGCAAGGAAACAGATTCTCCCCTATAACTTCTGGAAAAGAACATGCGCCTGCCAATACTTTCATTTTAGCCTAGTGAGACCCACAACACACTTCTGGCCTACAAAACTGGTAAGATAACAAATTTATGTTGTTGTAAACCACAAATTTATGGTGATTTTTAAAGCTACCGTAGAAAACATAATTTCCAAAAGGTACCAAATGGTTTTGATCCATGAATTAAAGATTAACATGCAAGACAGGAGAGGTCTACTTCGCAGAGAAAAGTTCCCACATTAAAGAGAAAGATTGCAATTGTTGTCTTCCCACATGTATAAGGTGACTAGGCCACAAATGCCTTGTGGGTACAAGGAATGTGTTGCTATGCAATATAATGGTGAAAAATCAAGGTTGAGAAGTCAGACAAAACTAGTTAAGAAGCGTTGCTAACGTACAATTATACAGAAATGACTATATATACTGTTTATTCTGGGGTGTGGATTGTTTGAGGAATGTAACTTTTCTACCTCCTCCGTCTTGTTCTTCACCTCTCAGTCATAAGAAAGGGGAAATAGACCAATTTTTTTTTTTCCAATTCAGGTTCACACATCTAAGACTGTCAAGAAGCAAAGGGTGCTAGATGGATCACAGTGTTTATTGCTCCTAAAATTTATTCATGGCTTTAGTCAAAGGGTCAGGCATTCCAAACCTTGAAAACAGAGAAAAAAGGCATAATTCCCAATCCGTCTAGAACATGTCTATTAAATGTTACTTTTAATATTGGAAAGTACTATTTCTCAAGCCATGTATAATGAACACACTTTTCCAAAGATGGCATCATTTCATTTGTCACTTTTCCTGATGGAAAGGAAAGACGAGGTCATTTCAACTCAGCTATAATGGAGCCCACTACTCCTTATGCTTCCAATCAATGAAATAAACATATTTGGAAGATAGTCTTCCTAAATGAACATTGATCAATTCTCCCAAACAAAAGTTCTCTTTATATCATTTTATTAAACTCTTTTCTTCCTAGGAAATACACACCAAAAGAAGAAGACATGTATTTCATTAGAAAGCTGAGAAAAATAGGAGAATATTGATAGAAAGGAGGGTTCACGTGTCACAAAAGTTGCATAAGGCCCTTTTGTACCCCAGGGGCATCTGGGGAAGCCACATATGTATGTTGTAATGGAATTGTGTCATCATTTCCCTGAATCTGAAGAGAGGGTTTGGTCTATATAAATTGTGGTCACAGAAGCTAACTGAGCTCACTTCTGTTACATTTGTGGCCCAGAGAAGAATTGTACATAATTATGCATATTTGTTGGCCATGTATGGAAACAAATCCCGGAAATGAAACCAACTATTCTATCAAGTTCTTCAAGCACATAACCATCAAATCGACCAGACCTCCAGACCTCAAGAGTGTGAATTTGGAAACTCAAGAGTGGAGGTGATTCCCCAAGGTGTGTAGGTCAACAGAGGATGGAATCCTTCACAGTGTGACGCGGAGCCAGGAGAGAGTATCTGGGTTTAATATTGTAATTGAAGGACTGCTTCAGTCACCTAATACATCTGCAACGGTTGTTTTGGCACCCAGTTATTGAACACACAAAGACTTATTTAACAGTGAGAATACACAATGTAGTGTATCTCTGTGTGTTTTTAATGACCTACAAACAGGCTACTACTATTTTATAGTGGCTTCCACCAGAGAGAGGAAAAAACAAGATTCAACTATAGACGCTGTCTACATTTAATATTTCTGTTAGTTTTTCTGTCTGCCAGTCTGGCAGATTGACCCGATTGGAAAAACAACATCTATGATTGCTGAAACAGTTCCTGGTTACATTTGGCACCTTTAATCACAGGACGACACAGAAATCCCTGTCTGCAAATCGAAGGCAAAAGAGGCCAGCCTTTGTGTATCACCAAGACTCATCTGTTCATCTTTATTTCAAAGTCCAAATTCTAATGTCATTCCTCAATTCAATAGCATAGTAGTCCACCACATTTCACAAAAATGATGCAGATTCGATGTAAATCCTTGGGCTAATTGGATGTCATCAGTCCCGGGTCACTACAAAAAAAAAAAAAATCTGTATCCTGTTTTCTGCTTTGTTTTGTTTTTCTAGGTCAGGAAAAAAAATACAAATTTTACTCATTTCACTCAAACTCAATTTTTAACAGTAATAGAATAAAAATGATTTTTCTATACATTGATACACAAAGAAAAAAACTACAATTAACATCATGTGCTTTTGATTACTGTTTGGCCAAAAAATTATTAAATGTGATGAATTTTTTTTTTTAAGTACTGAACCTGAAATTGAAAGTGCCAAGTCTGAAACTTGGTCCTAACTCTTAGTAGCTGGGAGAGATTTGACAACTCACTCAACCCTCTGAGTCACCCAGCCTCACATTATTGGAGCATCAAATAGGATTCCATGTCTGGTAAAAGACAAAGTCCCATTCAAATGTAACATGATAGACTAGAAATTTTAAGAGAGGACACATTTGTCTGTAGGTAATATTTAAATCAAAGTTTACCATCAAATAAATCTATAATTCTTAAAAAGAAAAAAGGCTGAAAACCCTATTCCCAACCTTCATCAGTGTTCATCTGTGTTCTTGTTGAGTGAAGAAACTGTAATATTTGGTCCCACATCTAATTAGGTCCTGGAAATTCAGCAGGACATGAATGGAAGTTTTGTTTCTATGCAAGAAATCCTGGCAACTAGAGCATCCTTTTTTTTTTTTTTTTCCTCAGCACATCAACATTCCATACCACAAATTACTGGCATAGACTGCAGGCAGAATCAGCTACCTTAACCTTAACCCTTTGCCTGCCAAGGGATGGGAAGTACACATTATCAGCAGAGACAGAATGGCTCAAGGGACAGTCACAGGGGAAAACTAAGAATATCTTGAGTTAGGCTTTGAATTGATTAGATGAATAAAGCATGAGCTTTAAAGCCAGACTGTGGTCATTGGTCATTCCAGTCTTGATTATACCATTTTTTTTTCTCCATCTGTAGACCGGCATAATAATAATCCATAGGATAATATAGTTGTTGTGAAGTTTAATAAGATAATTGCAGGTGAGTGCCCTAATGGCCAACACACAGAAAACACCCAACAAAAGGTTGCTCTTAACTTTTTTTTTTTTTTTTGCTATTACTCTTATTATCAACTGTGAACTAATGTTTTAGAATGCTTGAATGCCCACCCAAATTTTCTATGTCTGAAAAATTGTTACGAAACAAGTGAAAAATACATTACCTAAATAATAGCATATTGTTTATGTTGTTTTAGAATAAGCACATTTTTGCAATGGGTAAGAGCCCCAGTCTTCCCCCTCACACACACAAATTAGCTCAAGCTGGAAAACTCAATTTATTCTAAGTTTTTTCTCAAATCAGTTTTCAAATCCTGTCGATCTAATCTCTAAAACCCTCCCTCAGAGTCCCCATCCCTGCTTTTGTCCCTGCCCCTATTCTGCCCTGAATCACACCACTACCCTCTCCCACAGCTTGGTCTCTTAGTCTCCATGCCTCCAATCTCGTTCTTCAACCCATGCTCTACATGACCACCCATTTCTGGATTACCCCTGGGCACCGCAGGCACCGTGAAGAATAATCTTCCAATAAGATCTCATTAACCAAAATATTCAAATTCCTGACTGTGATGAACTGATCCCAGGTAACCTTTCGGTCACAGCTGGACACTCCCATGGCATGGACATTTGCACCTAAGTATATATGGTGGGGTATTTCAGTGGGAACTACTATCACTTCAGCAGACACCAGATGCCAAAGTAAGGGCATGGCTGAGGTGTGTTAGCAGAGGTAGGCAAAGGAAGTAAGGACCGTGAGTGTCTTCACTGCTCCCCAACCTCATTTAGGATAAATAAAATGGGCCTGAGTGTGGTGGGAGGGAATTTTATGGAATACTTCCACTAAAGAGGCTGTTGTCATGCAGTCTTACCCTTCTCTTTTTGGAGAGGCTTGTGGGAATCCTACCTTCTCAACTGTCCCATCAAGAAAAGCTTTCAGTTTTCAGCCTGCAGGTACTCCCTCCGGCGAAGAAAAAAGGAAGATCCTGTCCTACCAGAGTGGCCCACATCCAGTGAAGAATCCAGTGTTAGGTGAAGCCACGCTATTTTAGCCCATCAAGTCAATTCTAAATGGCCATTTTAGCACCAGAACATCACCTGAGGCCTCTTGTATAGCTCAACAAATCCTCTGCTCAATTCTACAGCATGGCTTTTCCTGCAACAGGTGTTGATCCCATGGTCTTTCCCAATAAACGTTTTACACGTTAAATTTCCTCTCAGAGTGAGCTTCCCTGGGAATCAAATTTGCAATAATATGTTTTAGTGGCATACTTTCACATACATCTGCCTCCCAGTCTGTAAATCCCTTGAGGGCAGAGTTGGATCTTTACCCATCTTTGCATTACTGAGAGCTAGCATGTGGGAAGGGTCACAGCATTTTCATTTAACACAAGGCATCAAAATCGGGATGAGAAATGCAAGATTTCAAATCAGCACAGGGAATGAGAAATGCAAGATTTCAAATCAGCACAGGAGGACTTTCTACGCAAGGGATTATATATATATATATATATATATATATATATATATATATATATATATATATATATATATATATATATATATTTGAAAGAGAGCCAATGAGAACACAGGAGGGGGGAGGGGCAGAGGAAAAGAATCCCCAGCAGATGCTACCCTGAATGCAGACCTTGACATGGATCTCAATCCCATTAGCCATGAGATAATGACCTGAGCCAAAACAAAGACTCCCGCACTTAACCTATTGAGCCACCCAAATGCCCCATCTATGCAAGGGCTTTTAACATGGAGAGTTTCTCACTGTGCAAGAGACATAGTTGTGGTGTTTTTTTGTTTGATTGTTTTATTTGTTTGTTTGTTTGTTTTAACTATTGTCATTTCTATGAGATGAGATTTTTCCAAAACATTCCTGGCTATGGCTCCAACTTCTTTTTTACCTGTAGAAGTGAATTAACTTACCCTATCACTAGATTACCATGTGATTTAAGGACACTCATCCATTTGTATTTGCACATGTAGAGAGACATATTTGGAATAACACTCCTGGCTTTTCTCAACCTTCAGTTTTTCCCAGTGGAGGAGAAACTGACTTATTAGCAGGTAAGTTTGGTAAAAGGAGCTGATCCTTCCTCTTCCTCAGTTGATACTTAAAAAAAAAAAAAAAAAAGCATATTGTCTTCTCCACTTCTGCAAGTTATGCAGGGGAGTCCCAAAAGATGAAGTAAGTAGCTGCAGAGAGCAGGTATATTTGCCTACTTCAGGGGTAGATTACCAAGTCCACTTGGTAAGCACACTTGTGTTAGTTATTTATTGCTCAGGAAATTGTTGCTCAAAACTTCACTGTTCAAAACAACTTATTATCTCACAATTTCTGTGGGTCAGGAATCTTAACATGGCTTAGCTGTGTCCTCTGCTTCAGGGCTCCTCATAATGCTGCAATCAAGGTGTCAGCCAGAGCTGAGATCTCATCTGAGGTTTCAACTGGAGAAATATCTGCTTCCACACTCACATGGCTGTTGACAGGATCATTTTCTTGCATGACATTGAACTGAGGCCCTCAGTTCCTCATAGTCTGCTGTCCAGAGGCTTTCTTCAGTTTCTTGCCTCTTGAGTGCCCCATCTTGCTTCATCAAAGCCAGTAAGGGAGAGGGTCAATAGAGGGTCTACAAGCAAAATGGAAGTTACAATCATATAGATAGGTATCTCTGTCACAATTCTATTGATTAAAGCAAGTTACTAGGTCTCAGGGGGAAGAGACCACACACAGATGTGACTATCAGAGGTGGATGTCATTGGAGGTCATGTCAGAAGCTGCCTTTTACAAACCTTAAGGGCCACTCTCCAGCAGCTGTATAAAAAATCATAAATATGATATCTGTATTCCCATAAGTCTGATTCCAATGTCCATTTCTCCATCGGTTCCAATCTCAGGAGGGAAAGAAGAATGCCATTTATAGGGCCCCCTCAAGTCACCAATACCCATCCCTGAGATGATTTAGTTCATAGCTAAACAACCTCTCAGTGGCAAGGAAGGTTGATCGCTAGTCTCTTTCTCAACAATGAACACTTATCTCAATGTAAGGCAGAATCTTGCTGAGAATATTAACCCTAATCTGTAGCAAATATGCACTGCACTTCTCCTTATAGAAACTTGAAGGAATTTACCCAATACCCTTCCTCAGGCCAATGATCTCACATAACCACATGCTGAGGCCAAACGTATACTTGTCATGCCAGCCCTCAGGAGACAGAAGTACTAAAGACTCATGTGACTCTGGAGGAATGGCACTGGAGGGTGTGTGACGCCAAAATCCAAGCCACGTCTCAGTCACAGAGAAGCGTTGAGAAGTGTGCCATGTACTTATCACCACAAAGTTCTTGTCCATATTGAAGCAAATCCAAAGGATAAGATTGACTGAATTACATAAGTCCTCCTGTGCTCAGGAAGCCTTCTCAAGTGCCATGTGTAAGACAGTGACATTTATACACTGGAAAAGGGTTTCAGAGCTAAATTGGAAGCAGCCACGCATTGCTTGGGCATTTGTATATCTTGCTTCTCTAAGACATTGAAATTAATAGACTCTAGTAAAACAGAACTAACTGTGTGTAAAGTCAAAGCTATATAAGCCCAGCATGAGAGCAGAGGCTGGGTTATTCCCTTATCACCAGGACCTCTATATGGCAATGTTTTGTAGATATGTGCTTATAGAATGTTTTATAGGTGTGTGTTTAACTGTTCGATTGCTAAGTTTTTCTTGTTTGTTGTTTGGCCACTAACAGCCTATCTAATCCTTGTTTCTTAACTGCATTACTATATATGGGATCTACTCTACAGTTTTAAAATTATTTGACCGAAAATATATTAAGAGTACCAAGATGTGAACCACAGCCAACAAGAGAAATACAGGACTAAATTAGATGTATGTGTCTTGACAGGGTGTGGTAACAGGTGCAGGGCATCTCTTGTTCAAATAGGAAAAGAAGTCTTAGGAGAAAGCTCACATAGCTTAGATTACACCATGGCCCAGTAAATGGTAGACATTTTGGTTAGGTATCCTCTGAAGATACAGACCATTTCTCTGGGAAATGGTACTAACTTGACATTTTGAGAAGAAGCTATGCCCTGTTTACAATATTGTATTCATTCCAGAGTTGTACTATCCATCTTCTAGAGCAAGGCTGACCAACAGATACTTCTAAGATAATGGAAATCTTCTATTCTGTGCTGCCCAATACCTCAGACACTAGCATGAGAGACTATTGCGCACTTAAAATGTGGCTAATAAGACTGAGGCCTAAATTTTTAAATTAAATTTGAATATGAATAGCCATCCATGTCTAGTAGTTACTATATCAGACAGTGCAGAACTAGAGATTTACTACACAAAGTATGCTTTGGGAACCCAAAACCTTAGCATCCCCTGTTCACAGAATTCCAAAGAGAATCTGCATTTTACCAGGAATCCCCAGGGGACATGCACACACATCAGAATTTACTAAATGCTTCTCTAGAGCATTTCTTTATAGGGCTGACTCTCTAAGAAAATAAAAACTCAGTGTTGTTTTTTGAACAGAGAAACTAGAGAATGCAATATTACTCTAGTACCCTTCCTAGAGAGATACCAAGGCAAAGGGATGACTCCAGAATGAAATCTTCTGGAGTCCTGTAAATTGTGATCTGTATTCAACCTTGTTCAACCAAGACATTCTTCCTTTTCCATTAGGGCTGACCTCAAATTTGGGAAAATATTTTCACTGACTCTAGAAAATGGCCTCTGTACTGCACCTAAAAGCTCCACTAAATGTCTTGCCTTTGAGATTAGTTTGCCAAAAAGACCTAGACTCAAAAGTTTATGTCCTAAAAAACTGATGAGAAATTTGCACTAAACTAGGAGAAACCACAGTATTAGTTATCTGAGCACTAAATGTAATAAAGAAGGGGGTGAGGAAGGACACTCTTCCAGAAACTTAAAGTAAAAAGGAAGAAAAATGGTAGATATGAAGGAAGAGAGAAGAAAGGACGGCTGATGTCTCACAGAGCGTGCAATGCAGAGATGATTCTGGACTGAGAACACCCTTGTGGTCCAGAACCATGGTCTACAGAGAGTGGCAGAAGTCACTCTGGGAAGCTAAATTCTGGAAATGTGAGGGGCCTGAATTGGAAAGGTCAGACTGCCTCCAGGGGCACTTGTCCCTAATCATTCTTGGGCATGGTTTTTTATACCACAGCCTGACTTGTTATTATCAGGAATACTAATGTGTCCCTTCTGTAGTGGACATTGTTGTACATTGTTTTCAGGCTCTGCATGCATGTCTTCTTTTTCCAATATTCGCTCCATAATGTTATTTCAGGATTTACCTTCCAGTTACTCTAAGCCAAGTGTATCACCACTTGACTCAAAAGCAGGAAATATGACAAACTCAGACTACTAGCTGGGTGATGGTGATTAGTCCCAAGAAGAGCACCTAAATCAATCAACACAGAACAGAAGCATGGACTGTGGCTGGAACTTCCAGGGGGAAAAAAAAAAAAACAGCTTTATCTGTTCTGGTTGGACTTGAAACTGCAAAGCATTAGGTTAAGCAGCCATTTTGATGGGACAAGGAGAGAAACTCTATGAGTCTCGAGATTGAAAAGAAAGATGCCATTTTTTTTTAGGGTCTGACTCAAGCCTCACCCAAAGTCAGCCCTACAAGTTGTAGACTGTGTGAATCAATACATTGCTTCTTTTCCCCTCAAAAAGCCTGGGTTTAAATACATATTTCTTAGAACCAAATAAGTACTCACAGATAAATATATTCTCATGAGAAAATCTAAGAGGAAAAAGAGAAAGTTGCCTGAAAGTACAGTGAGGTAAAGAAAAGGGACAAATGCAGTGTTCCAAATAATACATGGCTAACGGCGCTCTGGTGAACAGTAAGCTTTCCTACTTTCTTCTTTCTCCACTGGGTAGAGTTTTCTGTAAGTAAATCTATAACCCTGAAATAAATTTACAGAACAAGCTCCTTAGTCAGCATTAGAATATTGGGCACCTGGGTGGCTCAGCTGGTTAAGCATCTGCCTTTGGCTCAGGTCATGATTCCAGAATTCTGGGATGAGGAGCCCCACATTAGGCTCCCTGCTCAGCAGGGAGCCAGCCTTTCCCTCTCCTTCTGTCTGCCACCCCCCCTTCTTGTGCTCTGTCTCTCTCTCTCTGTCAAATAAATACATAAAATCTTTTCAAAAAGAACATTGAAACATTAATGTGTGATGATAAAACTCCCAGTTGTTCCCATTCATTTTCGATAGAAATAACATCACCCATCACTTGGGTGAGAAGTCACAAGATTTCCAAATGTACAGTTTAACTACTTAATATCTCTATTTCACATACAGCAAAATTTAATTTTAATACACAAAGAACAATAGAAGTGTGGGTACACACTCTCCGCTATCTCCTCCTATTATGAAAATTTTACTTCAAGCTATGAGAAAGCTACGAGAACAGAAGAAATAAGGGAAAAAATACTGAAATGGAGTTCCCTAAAAGGTTGGAAAAAATGTAGTTATTTTGAATACAATTACTGTATGGCACATGTTAATATGTCTGGGTTTTTCTTATTAATGAAACAATGTTTGGAACGGACTTAAGAGTCTATTTCTTATAAGATATTAAATGGTGTAAAACACATAAGCAGCAATAATAAATCAGTGTCAAGGTTTCTGACAGTGCATAATGTAATACCAGGCATAGAGTGGCATTCTATCTTGAGCCACTTGAACCACTTACACTGCTAAAGGAAATGCCAGTCACGTGTCCTAAATAACAAGTTTCCACAACACCAGAGACTTCCAGCATGCCATTGCTTTTTTGGAGACTATGTGCAAAAATGCATCTGAACATGCATTCATTTTAATATGAATCATTTTTAAAGAGAACTAAGCGTTCTGTGTCAAATCAGGAATGAGAGTTGTAGCCAATGAAGATGGAAAAAAAAAAAAGATAGCTTTTCCTCACTGCTGGCAAAGCCAATTAGGCATATCTTTGTTTCATGACAGCTATATAAAGAGTTGGGAGTTGGGAGTGTGGGCATTTGATATGGATGTGCAAACTAATTCTTTCTGTTGGCTCACATAAACAACATTTAGTGGAATATCCGGTAGATGTTTTTTGGCCTCACTTCCCCAAACCATGTAAGGCAACGCAATTTAATACCTGCAGTGGCTTTTTGTCTCTTATCCAAAAAATTACAAGAGCTTCTTCAAATAGAATGCTCAAGATGTGCTGAGATATCAGTCTTGATTCATTAGAATATTCAATTTGAAATGAAGATCAAGCTCACATTTGCAATACGGGCTTGATGACCTTGACTTTCTGCATTTCTGCCATGTACTAGCAATACGATAACTGTTCAGTATACAAATTCAGCACCAACATGAATTCTGCAACTGTAACTGAATTTATTTTAGTACGTTTAAACCTTTGTGATTTCTTTATTGTTCTGTCTCTTCTGCTAGAGTGTGAGCTTCTAAAAAATAAAAGCTTAACTTGGGTCTACTCTACCCACACTACACACACACACACAACTAGTTGTGAAATAAATTTAGTATTGGTTTCAACAGAGAAGTATATTAAGCATTTTGTTTAATATTTTATTAAGGAAGTCCCACAGGTAAGGTTAAATAAGATTCTTCTGGCCAGCACTCATTTTTATTTTACAAACACATAATTTTTGAAGTTCTCTTAAGCACCAAACCTACGGCAATAGCAGCTGGTATTTCCTGACTTAGGAGTCCAGTAAAGTCCCCTATTTCTTCTCTCTTCACAACTGCCTTCTATGGTAATGAAATTACTACCTAAATATTAAAAATAAGGAAGCTAAATTTCCTTAATAATTAGAGGTGTTAACTATATTCTTGAATTCATATAACCTGAAATTTGCATCCCATTCTTAACTATCCTACTATGCTCCAATCTTTAGGTTCCGTATTTTTATGACCATGAGAAGTCGTGGGGAATCCCAAGTCGGTGAAAACAGGCAAATGGGTAATTAACTGTACTATCAACTCTAATCTTTCTTCCTTTTTGTTTCTTAGTTTCAGAAACGAGGTCAACCACATATATGCATTCAATCTCAAGGGTATCTATGGAAATAGATCATAGCAGATTTTATTTATTTTATTTTTTAAAAAGATTTTATTTATATATTTGACAGAGAGAGACACAGCGAGAGAGGGAACATGTGCAGGAGGAGTGGAATAGGGAGAAGCAGGCTTCCTGCTGAGCAGGGAGCCTGATGTGGGCTGGATCCCAGGATGTTGGGATCATGGTCTGAGCTGAAGACAGATGGCCAACAACTGAGCCACCCAGGTGCCCCCAAAACAGATTTTAAATCAGGAACTCATTTGGTTCAAGCAAGTTGGCAGAAACCAACACCACTGCAAAGCCCTGTCTACTCTGTGCTCATGGATATAGTAGATGCACAGAGGAAGCAATGAATCATGCTGCTGCTGGGATTGCTAGGTCTGAAAAGTTAGTTTATCGTGGGATATCAGCATTTCCTACTGTGTCAGTTGCTACTCCTATCTCAGGACAGGTGAGACAAAAAGGGAAAAAAATTATGAGCATTTTCTACCACAACTGGAGATGCTTGACTAAAAAGTCAGGAAATACCAGCTGCTAATAGTGATTAATATACATTCATAAGCAAAATGCTACTTGATATTTTCATACAAATGTTACAATAGTTTTATCAACATCAAAGCATATTTTTGTCATATAAAATGAGAAAAATGATTCCTCTAAACTAACACTAGGGGAAAAAACACTACTTACATAAGATTTAAGTTCATTTTGTTTCTTTTACGAAGAATCCATTTTGAATTCAAGAGCTAGCAAATAATGTGTGAGACCAATTAGGGAACTACCAGGATGGCTACATTATTGAATATTCTAGAAATCACAATCTATTTTTCTGAGCCCTTTTCCATAGATCTAAAAAGGAAAAATGGATATATGAAACCACTTGTCAGAGAAAATTAAGGTGAGTTTTCAAAAAGCCAAGGTAGGAGAAACCTTATCAAAAAGAACTCAGGACTTGATGGGACAAAGAATTCTCTTCTTCAGTCACTTCTAGCTCTCCAAACATTTTCCCTATCAAAGCCCACCGTCAAAAGTAAGAAAATAGTCATATTGGAAAACACTGGTTCTGAGATATGAAGAAAGTTCAACCTATTTCTGAGATTTTGCATCTACAACATCCATAATATATCCCCAAATATAATGCCTGTTAACAATTGGTGAGACAATCCATGGACACCTGAACAGAATCAATCAGGGCCACAGATCCAATAATCTGAAGAGAGCTGAATAATAAGGTATCCAGACAGTCAGGGCTGTGGTTTCTTCTGTATCATGGTCTATCATCATATAAACCATATTTATATCCAATAATTTATAATTCTTTTGATCATTGCAACATCTTTGTAGGGTATGCAAACCTTGTCCTCGTGCTACAGATGAAGAAACTGAAACTTAGATTTCTGTTGCAGGTATTGCCATTGTCATACAGATGATACACGGGAGAGCCACAATTCCAACCTTTTCCTGACTTTTCACTAAACTTGGCAATTTCTCAAACATGTGAACATGAAAATGCTCAGACATTTCTAAATTCTTTGGAATGTTTTTATGCTGTGGATATATTATTTTTCCCTGTATAATCAACCTGTACAGATAATGATTCTACTTTTACTATCAAAATATTCTGGTACTATTACATATAATCAGGCAATTTTAAATCAGAACATGGTATGTTTTCAGTCTGGCCAAAATATTGAAATTAGTAAATATATTTAAGATACAAATATATTACAGAATATGCAAAAACCATTGGCAGCACTGGACAAATCCAAATATCATAGGTTTTTTAAAGATTTTATTTATTTAACAGAGAGAGGGTATAAGCAGGGAGAGAGGCAGAGCGAGAGGGAGAAGCAGGCTCCCTGCAGAGCAGGGGAAGTCTAGTATGGGAACTGATCCCAGCGCATTGGGATCATGAAGCTGAAGGAAGTGGCTTAATCTACTGAGCCACCCAGGCGCCCCATAGGATTTTAAATAGAATAAATTTCAAACTAAGTGATCCTGGGGAAATCTTTTCAATTCTTCGGAAGTTTTTCCCACTTATGAAAAGGGAAGCTGATTGGTCCATGCTGGATCAGCTTGAAAATCTCATTTATTTCTTATTTTTACTGTTGTTTAGTCAGGTTTTTCAAAGTAATGTAGACATCCACAAGATACTAAAAATCAAAGAGCAAATAAGGGTTTTAATGAAGGTATATCAGGAAGCTGGAGCTGCTGTAACAAAATATCACCAACTGGGTGGATTAAATGACAGGAAAGAATCTTTTCACAGTTCTGGAGTCTAGGAATCCAAGATCAGAGTGCCAGCCTGGGTGGGTTCTGTAAGAGCCTTCTTCCTGGCTTGCAGATGACCACCTACTTGCTGTGGCTTCACATAGCCAAGATAGAATCAGCAGGGGCAAGGGTGGGGGGATAGGTCGTGTAGTAGGTGGGACTCTCCCTCTTCTTATAGGCCACCGTCTTAACAGATTAGGGATCCACCGTATGACCTCATTACCCTTAATCATCTGTTCAAGATATTATATCTAGATACAATCACATTGGAGTTTAGATCTTCTACATATGAATTTGAGGTGGGGACACAATTCAGTTCATTGTTGAAATAATAGTTCCTTCTGGATATTTAACCCATTTACAATAGTCAACCACTTTTACCTTTTTATTTTATTTTACTTTATTTCATTTTATCTTATCTTATTTTATTTTATTTTTTCAGTGTTCCAAGATTCCTTGTTTATGCAGCACACCCCCCAGTGCCCCATGCAGTATGTGCCCTCCTTAATACCCACCACCAGGCTCACCCATCCCCCCACCTGCCTCCCCTCCAAAACCCTCAGTTTATTTCTCAGAGTCCACAGTCTCTCATGGCTCATCTCCCCCTTTTCCCCAATTCACTTTTCCCTTCCTTCTACTAATGTCCTCCATATTATTCCTTATGCTCCACAAATAAGTGAAGCCATATGATAATTGACTCTTTCTGCTTGATTTATTTCATTCAGCATAACGTGTTTTTTTTTTTTTATTCCTGTGATGGTATCTTCATGTCTTTTCCATGTGTATTGTGGGGCTCTTGGACTTGCAGGCTCTTCACATCTTTGAGGCAGGAGCTCTCCCTTCTGAGGGCTCAGGTGACAAAGTGTGGAAATCTTGAGGCATCATCTCTCCCCACACCTGCCATAACGTTGATTCAATTTCTTTAATAAAAACTAGAGTTTGGGAGAGTGAGTTGCACAATTGGAAATATATATATATATATATATATATATATATATATTTATTTATTTATTATTATTCCCTTTGGATGTAGAAGAAGAAAGGGGTTTGGATATAGCTGATTCATCTATACACAGATTTTAAATTATTCCCTACATTCCCACCACCTTCTCATTCCCATGTCTCTTCATCTCTGCAGCCTCTGACAGCTGCATTCCTTGCTGGCTGCATCTTTCTCTGAGAG
The DNA here is from genome assembly GCF_011764305.1 of Mustela putorius furo. Taxonomy (NCBI): domain Eukaryota; kingdom Metazoa; phylum Chordata; class Mammalia; order Carnivora; family Mustelidae; genus Mustela; species Mustela putorius. The sequence goes on from NW_025421341.1 coordinate 29,303,132, forward strand.
TGTTTGAGTCTATGGCTGTTCTGAAATATATAACATAAGCTACATGTTCTATATTTCATCATCCAAGAATTTTTTTTTGAAATATCTTGTTTGCTTCAGTTTGCCCCAGCAAGAGTTTTTTTCTAGAATAATGCTTGACTTTTATTCTTTTATTATTATTTGTATTAAGTCTCCAGAGGCAGAAAAATTAATCCAAGTACACAGTTCACCATTTTCAATGGGTAATCTGTTTATACATCATAATTAAAAACTTATTTCATTAGCCATTCATTCTATATTCAACAAACGTTTGTTGAATATTTCTAACTAACTAATGTTGTCCTAAAAGCCTAATAAATATATTATAAATATATTATGCATTCATTTAATATTGTTTTCAATCAAGGATGTTCTATGAAGAACTTCATAGTTTAGTGTCCCAGGATACCAAAGTAAGGAACTGAGAAGAGCTCTAAATTGTATGCTCTCAGAAAGCTAAAAATTAAGAGAGGTATTTATTTCTCTCAGAAGTCTGAATGTAACAGCATTAGGGCCCTTTCAACTCAAGAATTCTAAAGAAAAGCAATCTATAGGGAGGCCCAGTGATTTGGATGACCATCTTAGATTGTGAGGTAAGGACCACTGTCTCACTTAATCAGCTCACTTCTTTTTCATGATAATAGTTACTTCCTTTAATTTTGACTGGAATCACGGGAACCTTCTCAAGACTTTTTCAACTTCCTTTGCAATGGAATAGGAGTGAGACTCAGCTGTGTACAACTTCCAAATTCTTTATTTGAAAGCAAATGCCATGCCCAAGTCCTCTTCTCTTTCCCCTTATTATGAGCTATAAATATAGATAAATCAATACCCAACTTCAATCACATAGAAAAGGACTATGACCCAGTGCATGGAAAAATAAAATGGATGGAGTCCCTTTAATGACTTCAGGGAGCATAATTTCCCAACCAGACTAAACTAGACAAATGGTTACAAGGGGAATTGAAAACTTTTTTCTCTTTTCAAGTCACTATAATTTGATGGTGTCTTTATTAGAATATCTTAAGCCTTGCCCTAATAACCTCATTTCACTGAACAATTGTGAACTCATGATCAGTTTTCACACATATATTAAAATTGTAAAAGAATGATTCCAGCCATATTTTCTAAGTATTCAGATTATACTCAAATAAAATTCTAGGTGCTATATTTCTAAATAATAATTCAGCGGACAGAGGCAATAAGGTAGCAATAACTCTAACCATGGGCGAAGAGAAAAAAACAGCAGTGGAAGAATTGTACAACCTCCTGAAGTTTCTCCTCACATCATTCACTTCCATCCACATTCCATTAGCTTATACAACCCAGCAAAAAGCCTGACTCCGTAGGATGGGGATGCATAGCATACAGGACACTGTGGTTCCTACAACAAAAGGTAAGAATATACAATCTTACAAAGAGGACAACAATAACTAGGAGCAGTACCACAATCTCTACCATAACCAAATAGAACAAACTCTACATAAATTTCAGCTACTAGCCAAATAATGTAAATGGGCTTCAATTTTATTCATATAACCTCATATTCTTTGTGCTAAGTGGAATCTCATAACTGGAAGAAAATGCACTGTATTTATTTAAGACAGACCTTAGAGAGACTTTTAAAAATAATGTTCTGGTCTTATCAACTTCTATGGTCAGATAGTCATTACCTTATTTCCTAATATTCTTACCTCGTCATCTCTACACTCTGCACAACAAATAAAAACATTTTTGCTATGGAAAGGATTCTTATCATTTTATATAAAACTTACTTTTGGCTCAGTAAATGCAACTTTAATCAATTTGAAAATTCCACTGATTAGAATTTAAAATGACAATTTCAATTCTATAATAAAGTAAGGTTTAACTCTAAGGATTTAGAAAATATTCTTTTGCCATTCTAAGAAATTTTGTCTTTTCTCCTCTTTAATTTTCACTAACATGTTATTAATACAGCTTTTACTCAGAATTTTCCCAACATGAAAGAAGAAAACAACTACCCTTTTTCTTTTTTTTTAATTTCCAGTAAAGGTTGGTGGATGACTATATAAGCCATATATTATCCTTTCTCTTTTTTCAACATTTAATATATTAGCAAAGTAGCATAAAATAAATGGATAAATTTATCAGTTTATTAATTATTGAAATCATATGTCTATATTAACCAATCACTTATTCTTTAACAGGTACAAATAAAAATTTTATTTAAAAAGCAGGAGAATAAAAGGAAGCCCTATGTGAATGAACATGGAGCTTATATCTTTTTTTTTAAGATTTTACTTATTTATTTGACAGAAAGAGGGAGATCACAAGTAGGCAGAGAGATAGGCAGAGAGAGGGAGGGAAGCAGACTCCTCACTGAGCAGAGAGCCCGATGCGGGGCTTGATCCCAGGATCCTGAGATCATGACCTAAGCCGAAGGCAGAGGTTTAACACACTGAGCCACCCAGGCACCCCTAGAGCTTATATCTTTAAAAATCACTCCAATGTATAGTTCTTAAAAGCAGGTAATTCAGAGCACACCTGGTTGGCTTAGTTGGTTAAGTGTCCAACTCTTGATTTCTTTTCTTTTTATTATGCTATGTTAGTCACCATACAGTACATCATTAGTTTTTGATGTAGTGTTCCATGATTCGTTGTTTATACATAACACACAGTGCTCCATGCAATCTGTGCTCCCTTAATACCCAGCACCAGGCTCACCAATTCCCCCCACCCCCGCCCTTCTAAAACATTCAGTTTGTTTCCCGGAGTCCATAGTCTCTCATGGTTCATCTCCCATGCCAACTGCCCCCCTTCATTTTTCTCTTCCTTCTCCTAATGTCCTCCACACTATTCCAGACAATTCTTCAAAGAAGACATACAAATGGCTAGCAGATACATGAAAAAATGTTCATCATCATTAGCCCTCAGGAAAATAGAAATCAAAACCACATTGAGATACCATCTTACACCAGTTAGAATGACAAAAATTGGCGAGGCAAAAAAACAACAAATTTGGAGAGGATATGGAGAAAGCAGACCCCTCTTACACTGTTGGTGAGAATGCAAGTTAATGCAGCTACTTGGAAAACAGTGTGGAGATTCCTCAAAAAATAAAAAATAGAGCTACCCTATGACCCTGCAATTGCGCTACTGGGTATATATCCCAAAGATACAGATGTAGTGAAAAGAAACACTAAATGCACCCCAATGTCCATAACAGTAATGTCCACAATAGCTAAACTGTGGAAAGAGCTGAGATGCCCTTCAGCAGACAAATGGATAAAGAAAATGTGGTCTGTATATACAATGGAATATTACGCAGCCATCAGAAATGATGAATACCCAACATTTGGATCAATATGGATGGGCCTGGAAGAGATTATGCTTAGTGAAATAAGTCAAGAAGACAAAGTCAATTATCATACAGTTTCACTTACTTATGGAACATAAGAAATAGCATGGAGGACATTATGAGAAGGAAGGGAAAAACAAAGGGGAGAAATCAGAGAGGGAGATGAACCATGAGAGACTATGGACTCGGAAAAACAAACTGAGGGTTTTAGAGGAGAGGGGTATGGGGAGATAGGTTGGCTCGGTGATGGGTATTAAGGAGGACACATATTGCATGGAGCACTGGGTGTTATACATAAACAATGAATCATGGAACACTACATCAAAAACTAATGACATACTGTATGGTAACAAACATAACATAATAAAAAACAATAAAAAATTAATAAAATCATCAACATTAAAAGCAACCACTACTTAACTATGATAATCATTTCTTAAATTTGCTCATTGTGGACCACATCTCCTTAGGTGAATTCTGTAGCATCATTCACACAGAGAGACTCCTAACTAAGTACCATTAGATAATAAAACCACCAAAAAAGAACATTATGCCTCAATTTAGATTTTTATACACAAATAAAAGTTCTCTCCATCATGATTTCTGAATGTGAAATTTTAAAAAGAAATTATAGATTCTAACAAACAAAAAAAAAGGTATCTTAGATCTAACCAAAGCATAATCTACAAAACTCTCAATTGATAAATTGGGCCTCAAAATTGATATTTCTGGGCACCTGGGTGGCTCAGTCAGTTAAGCAGCTGCCTTCAGCTCAGGTCATGATCCCAGGGTCCTGGGATCAAGTGCCACATGGGGCTCCCTGCTCAGCAAAGAGCCTGCTTCTCCCTCTCCCTCTGCCTGCCTTTCTGCCTACTTGTGCTATCTCCCTGTCAAATAAATTTTTAAAAAATCTTTTTAAAAAATCAGTATTTCTGTTCTTCAAACAACAGTGTAAAGGGAATTAAAAGACAAGACACACTCTAGGAAGAAAAATTTATAAATCATATATCTGAAAAAGGACTTGTATTAAGAATATAAAAATACTTCTCAAAACACAATAATAAGAAAATAACTAACCCAGTTACAAAAATGAGTGAAAGATTTGAACAGACATTTCACAGATAAGGACATGAAAAGATATTGAACATTATTATTCATTAAGAAAATGAAAATTTAAGATCACAATGAGCTACCCCCACACATCAATTAGAATAGCTTCAATTTAAAATACTAACCATACCAAGGGTTGGTGAAGGATGTAGAGAAACTGAAACTCACAAACATTCTGAGAATGTAAAATTGTTCAGCCACTAAAGAAAATGGTCTCATAGTTTCTTAATAGATTAACTGTAGAACTAACATATCATCCAGCCATTCTTGAATTCTGGATCTAAGAAAAGTTGAGTATTATGTCCATGTCAAGATTTATACATGAATACTAATAACCATTTTATTTATAAGAGCCCAAATGTGAAAGCAACCAAAATGCCCATAAACCTATAAATGGATAAACAAGCTGTGATCTATCCATACCATAGAATATCATTTAATAAAAAAGGAAATGAATTATTAATACAAGGCACAGCATGAATGAATCTTAAAACCATTATACATAGATAAATACTAAACATTACGTTGAGAAAAAAGGCACAAACACTCTCACGCGCGCACACACACACACACACACACACACAGCAAAATATATATCCATGGTCATCTCTATTTGACTTTCAAAAATAGACAAAGTTATTGTAGAAATTAAAATTCAGGAAGTAGTGCCATTCAGACAAGGTAGGTGGATATTGGTTATAAAGAGGCATAATTGGATTTCCTGTGGTGATGAAAATCTTTTCGGTAATTATTATTTCTTCATATACAATTGTCAAAATCCCTCAGCATGAACACTTAAGATCCATGCACTGTATTGTATGTATTTATACCTCAATAGTATTTTTTAAGAAGAACCATGAAAAGTAAATTACTCTTTTTATCACTATTCACATATAATCTCTGCAATTATTTACGCATTGCTGTTGCAGAATGAGCATATTTCCATCTTCATAAAAACAAGCTCCAAACATAATTAAGATATCTCAAATACTCTAGGGAAAATATTAAGACACATAATTTTTCTTTAAGAACCTCAAATACAATACCAGAAAAAAACAAAAAACAAGAAAACAAAAATAAAGCAAGAGGCAAACTTAAACCCAAAGTGATTCTCTTAAATAAAAACCTTTTCTAAGCTTAGTTTAAACCCAATTGTTTTCTTCATGCTCTGATCCTTTTTTTTTTTTTAAATTTCAGCTCATCTGAGGAAATTACACATTAATTTGGATCTTCATGGCCATCTGAAAATCATTGCAGTGCACCTGTGTTCTGAGGATATTATCCACCCAGCCAATTGAAACTCTCCTTGTAAAGTCACTTCTATGCTTTGTTGTCAGCTGGTACTCAAATATAAGCCTGAAAGTAAAGGCAGGATTTTTAAATTGCAAAAATTAAAGTTTCATTTTACTTGCCAATTCTAGGCTATCATCAGATACTACTTACACACTTGTTAGAACCAGATCCTCCAGCAGGTAATACCATGCCCACAGGAAGGAGCAAACTCTCTGGGGACTTTGGACCCTCAGTGGACACCTGAAACCTCAGCAAAGGGATGGACCCATCCTATCCTGCATGCTTGCTAAACTTCTCTTGTCCTCTATCAAACTGATTCAGAAAATCAGTAAGAGTTGGTCATTTGTCAATTTGATTTAATGGATGATGATGTTTGGCCAAAAGAGATTAGATAGATAGATAGAGTGAGCCTGTCTGGCTTAGTGGGTAGAGCATGTGACTCTTGATCTTGAGGTTGTGAGTTCGAGCCCCAAATTGAATGTAAGGATTACTTAAAAAGATACACATACAATCAGCAGGAAAAAAAAAGACTTAAGAGAAGAAAAGGACATGCTGGAAGAACAAAGGAAGAAAGCAGGGATAGGGCAGCAGACTTAATACTTCTGAGCTGCTGTCTCTAAAAGGACATGACCCCTGCCTCACAGGACCATGAAACAGACTTTGTTTACATTAATAGCAAATATCTCTTGCTTTTGTTTAATCTTTTATTGGGAGACATTTTAATATTCTTTGAACTTTGAGAACCCTACTTTAATGACTTTGGATATCAGAACTCATTCCCTTTTGGGCACAGGGATGAATGTGTATAGGGAAGGCTATATGTGATTATTTGTGGGGTTTTTTCCTGCATTGGTTACCCCAAGGAAAAGATTTTTAAAACTCCCACAATTTTAAACAGGCTAAACATCTTCCTTTGAGGTAGAAATTATATCCAGCCCCTATAGCTGGCATCTAAGAAGACTCTTAAGAAGTTTATTTTTTTCATGTTTCATTGAAGTTGACAGGCAGATCATTCTTGTTGATAGGCAGACCATTCTTATCCCCAGGCTGATGATGTGGATGGCACTCCTACAGATGTACAGGGCACAACCTGCCCAGCCTTTCATAGAGCCCTCCTGCCTTCACTCTCCTTCATTAAAACATTCAAATTTGAAATTCATGTTGTCAGACTTTACCACTGAGCTCCCCTCCCTATGGCAGCCATTCCTTTCATTTCCCAATGCTCCTGGACCTCCTGTTCCTTCTCTTGGACATTTCCTATATTCAAATAGATGATTCTTCCTACCTACTGACTTCTGAGATTCTTAAGTCCATGTATTTTAATGATAATGTTCTTCAACTTATCTCAGTCGTTTATTTATTGCATTCATACACCAGAGCAGTGATTTTCAAAGCTCAGCCTCATGATCACCTGGGAACTTGTTAGAAATAAAAATTCTCAGACCTCACATTGACCTATTGAATCAGGAAACATGAGGTGAGGCCCTGAAATTCCTGTTTAATAACTCTCCATGTGATTCTGGTACTTGCTCAAATTTGACCTCAGTATTATCAAAAAATGCAATACCTTTATAATCCAATGCCAAGAATGCCACACTCTGACCTCAATTTAACTATAGTGCCTTCACTATAATGGCCCTTTGACTCTCCCAGGATCTCATCTCTCTCTTGAACATACCTTGAATATGGTGTGTATTTCAAATCACTTATTCATATTTTTGTTATTTTAGTCATCTGGGGGAAAAAAAAAAACCTACTCAACCCTGGTTAAGACCAAATATCGACCCATTTCTGGTCTACAGTAGAAAAGCTAAATGTGGCTATAGAAAATCTATTTGTAGCTACTGTCTTCAGGAGACCTTTCCTGCCACAAGGCAATCCCTGTAGATTTTCCTATTCTCTCCATCCTCCCATCCCCTGGGTGACCATGGTGAAACTTCACATTTCTTCTTCAGTCTTCACTCTTCCCTGATGACTTTGCTTCTGATGTTACTGAGAATAGCAACAACCAGAACAGAACTTCCATCCCTTCTATTCATCGACCCACTTCTGCACCCTTACCCTTTGCCTTCCCTCCAGCGTCCCCAGATTTTGTGCACTTCTGGGTAAAATCAACCTTTTCAACTTGTGCACCCAATTTCATGCCCTCTTGCCTACTCAAGGATGTTGTCCTAGTAACTATCCACTCTCTTCTGCTTCACCTGCTTCTCCCTCTCTCTTGATCATTCCATCTACAGAAAGCATACTCTTATTCCAGCCATACTAAACAACCACAACACTCCACCAAAGTGTTTCAGTAAAGGTCACCGCTGACGTTAGTCTTCCACTTATTTAACCTGTCAGCCATACTTGACACAACTTTTCTTCCCCGCCAACCCTTCTTTCCTCTTGGCTCTCCCCATGCTCCTACCCCTTGGCCAATCAACCCCTGCTTCTCTATCTCCCTTCTTACCTCCCTGCCTACTATACACTGGAATCAGTCACTTCTTAGTCCTAACTCCTATTTCCTTCTCTTTCTTCACTCACTCCCTTAGTGATTTCATCCATGTCAAGGCTTCAAATACCCTCTATCCTACAAATTCTATTTTCTACCTGTGGCCGAGGCAATGGGCAAAGTCCATGCTGATATATTCAACTGCAGACTCACCATCTTCACTGGCCAGCAGACATAGAAAAAGTAGGATCAACACTGAACTACTCTTCTTCCTCAGCAAACCAGCTCTGACCACAGTCTGCCTATCCTTGTGAAGGGTGACCACATGCTTCTCGATGCTAAGATCAAAAACTTTCCAAATCATCCTTGGCTTCTTTTTTTTCAGTCTCCCACATTACACAGTCACTCCATCAGTAACACTGTTAGCCTTAAAATATACCTCAAATTTGACCACTTTTCACTGATAACACAGAGCCTTTACTCTATCGTCTCTCACTTGGATTATTGAGACAGTTTCTCAACATTATCACTTCACCTTTTAGTCAACCACTCAGAGTAATCTTTTAAAAACATCTATCAAATCTCTCCTCTCCTCCGAGTTCTACAAGATCTTCTAGTAAAAAATCCAAGTTGAAAATCTAGTCAAAAATCCAAAGTCTTTATAGTGATTTACAACATCCTATATGATCTGACCTCCTCTCCATTATATCACCAACTCACTGATGATTATTATGCCCTTCACTAGTCCTGCCCCAGTCATGTTTGTCTCTTTGCTGTTTGTAGTGCATGCCAGATGTGCTCTTACCTCAGGGCCTTTGCACTTACTGGAATAGATGACTCACTTCCTCATTTCCTTCAAGTCTTAACAAAAATGTCATCTTACCACCCTTTTCCCAGTAAGGTTTATCCCTCCTCCTTGCCTTAAGCCTCTCCATATCCTTATGTACTTCAAAAATGCTATGTGACTTATAAGATTAGGTCCCCTAAAGAAAGAAAGACCTGCCTTCTTTGTTCCTTGCTTGTTGTGTTGTGAAATCTCAATTATGTGGAAGAGGTGCTGGAACAGATTGGTCTTTTAGTAAATAGCTTTTGAATGAATGAATGAATGAATGAGCCAGATCCTTAAAGTTGCTCAATAAGACAGACATGATCCTTGATCTAAACCAGAATGGGTCTCAAAAGTTCATGCTGTTGTGCATCCTGACTCATGCCTTTTCCAGAAGATTTTTAAGCAAATTAAAACCAATTATTGTTGCTCTTGCATGGGGGGAAAATGGAAGTAGAAAAAGCTAGTGGAGAAAGTTGAGAGAAAACAGTAAAGCAAAATCTCAAAAAAGTTGAGAAAGGAACTCGTGTAATTTTAATCTTGGATGACAAAAGACACATTTTTAATTAAAATAGAAGGAAAGACATGTTGGAATGAAGATCAGGGAAAATGTAGTTGTTCACATCCAAGTATAAGTGAAGAAATCAATGGCTGACTAATAGACACAGAGGTTGAAAATTTGAGAGTGTGAAAGGCACTTGAAATGTCTCCTGTGAAAAATTCAAATGGTCCCCAAACAGCTCAATTAGAGGACAACTCAGAGCCCAGCTGGGGCCAGGTGGCATGGATTTATAATGGACCCAAGCAGTTATCCTATTCTGACTTCTGAAAACAAGCCAATTATAAATCAATTATCTATTCATTAAGTCAATTGCTCTTGTGACTCATTAATCCATTTCAGCTATTATAACTCAAAAGTTACAACCCATATCCCTTCATAAAATATTCAATAGGTCTAACTTACCACTAATTCAGAATGGTCTTCTCGTCAGTCAGTCCAAATCTTCAATACTTACTATATTTTCTCCATTCTGAGACACAGAATTGTTTCAGATATTATCATCACAGAAATCAGGTTATACCTTACCCTTGACTATAATATTGAGTATATTTTTCCCAAGTGGTAGATAAAATAATGATGTATCTTATAATCTATGACATATTAGATCAGATGAACAACATTATTTACTTTGCCTTCAATTAACGACCACTTCCAAGCCAAGGAAAGGCTAAACCCTTAACCTCAACACTACTAGAGATTTCTATGGCTCCTACCTAACACATTTCCACATGTACTGTTTTGTACTCATGCCAAACATTTGAGATAGGTGTTTATTATCACTTCTTTTCACAGACCGGGAATCAAAGGTCCAGAGACATTAACTCCATTGCGCAAGGTCACTAACTCAGAGCCAGGAGCCAAATACACATTTTGGGCACCAGCTCTGCTTCTTCTACTACTCCTTCAGGACTACCTCTAGGTTTGTGCTCTGAATAAAAGTCCTACTATCCTACACTGTAACCAAGGTCTATCAACTATGTATAACTTCAGTTATAACTGACAACTTCTCACTCATCAGTGTAGAGGAAAGTCATTTGCTCTAAGAATCTCACCCAGTATCATTCTGTATTCATGAATAAAACAGGCAAAGAAACTGGCTGTGAAATCACTTCCTATCATTTGAATTCTTTTAATTTCACAGGCCACAGTCATCAAAATTCTGGGGTCTCCATGCTGATAGACAGAAGCCTTCTTGTACTCAGGAAAAGATATTAAAAAAAAAAAAAAAAGATCATGCACCAAAATGCTCTGCAGGATCAGAGCAATACTTTGAGCTGATGAAATAAATAAGTATAGTCAATGTCATTATGCAGCTAGTGGAAAAACAACCCTCAACTCCAGATTTATTTGAAGAGTACCAGAAAGAGTAAAACAACATGAAACTGACACAAAAGTCTGTTACTTACAGGGAATTCAATTAAATACGTCAATTAGCCAATAAAACTGCAATAGTCAACCCTTCTTTCAGCATCACAAGATACTGTTTACCTTTCATGACCCACAAAATAGTCTGCTTGCAGATGATGGTGAGCTACCCTCAGATTACCAGGCGGCCGGCCACGCCAGTTTGGATGTTCATGCAAACAAAACAGTCAAACTTCTAAATTACCAGTCTGGCTGAAGAGCCAGATTTATTTTGAGAGTTTGGTGACTAAAATAAATAGACTTAAAGCCAGAGGATGGGCAGGGTCTACTTGTGTTGAAGACCAGATTGTAGCCAAACGTGGGGAAAAAGGCAGGGGTGTGGGGGTAGGGGCAAGATACTAGAGAGGATAGTAAATGAATTTCTGAATCAACTCTATCACATGGAGATTTAGCCAAGTGCTATTGTAGACTCGGCTTTTAGACAGTAAAATGCATTGTCAAGGGGCAGTAAATAAAACAGAGTGGAACTGCATGGAGAATAGAATCAACAAAGACAAATTATGGTAATTTAACCAAACAAGGGCAGGAGGGATGGTGGTTTAGTAAATAATTTGTGAACAAAAAGCCAATAGTTTAGAAACATGGCAAAACTGGATTATTATTTCTTTAGTTAAAACAAAACAAATTTCAGATGAATCAGAAATCAAGATGTAAAAAAAAAAAAAAAACTAACTATAAAATATTTGTATAATCTTGGAAAAAAAGACTTTCTAATAATCTCAAAAATCAAAAACAAAGTAAACATCCATAAAGGAAAAAAGAGAAGCACATTTAACTCCATAAAACTGTGAAGTTCTACATTGCAGTATTTCTCCAAAACCAGACTGAAGGATAAAGGACAACCTTAAAAAAAAAAAAAAAAAAAAAAAAAAAAAGAACCATTTTCAAGCCTATTCCCCTATTTTAAAAATTAAAATATCTTTTTAAGTTTTAGCAAATTGATATTTAACAACATAGAAAGCAGGAGATTTTAAAAGCCACTTCACAAATGACTCTGTGTGAGGGATCAGGTGAAGAAATGTTCTAAAACTGATTTTATGGTGATGGCTGCACAATTTGGTAAATTTACTAAAAAGAAAAAAGAAAATCACTGAATTGTGCACTTGAAATGGGTGAATTATATGATATGTTGTGATATGATATGATATGTTAAATATGCCTCAATAAGGTTATTAATAAAAGGACCAATAAACATTAGAAGAGATGTTCTTCTTTGTTAATATTCAAAGAAATGCTAAACAAAACAACACCTCCTGCAATGATCTCCTCCCTGAACTTCCACAAGATCATATTATCTTGATTTTCCTCATTCTTCTGTCTCCCTTATTCATTCCCCTGCTTCTAGAGGTGGTTGTTCCCTAGGGTTCTCTGCTGAACTCCCTTCCCATTTTACCACATTCCCTCCCTAGGAATTTGCCCTTGCAATTGACTGTACCACCAATAACAACAATGTAAAACAACATGGAAGACCTCTTTTCTAAGCTCCAACTTTCTGCTTGGTGTCTCCCCTTGGTTGAATGGTGAACACGTCAACTCTGACTCACAGTTCTCTTCCTCAAGTGCTCTCCTCCTCCATATGTAGTTTCTCCATCCTCTTGCTTGGTTAGGTCAAAACTCAGAAATTCATCCTTGGTATCTTTACCCTCCTTACTTCCCTCATCCAATTCACCCCCTATTCCTATAGTATCTGTGTTAAAAACATTTTGACACCATTTACTTTGTTGAGACCCTACAGTTTCCCCTAGAGTTCAAACTATCATCATCTCCCACTGAAAAACTCCGAGATCACTTGTTTCCCATTCTTACTCTTTTCCATCTTTAATCTATTCTTCCCAAATTACCATGCTTCAGTGAGAGATTTCACATCCAGAAAGTGAGACTGATGTCAATCCCTTTAGGGTGGCCATGGCTGCAAAGAACAGACTTGCTCCAGGTTACATCCCAACCAGGGGAAGCCCATATCCAGTAATGATTCAGGGTGGAAGAATAAATGCCCAAACATCTCAGCATCACTGGGACCACTATGGACGACCACTGCTCCCAGGCTGTGGTTAAACCCAAACCCCAAGTCACCTTCTCTTACTGCCCCATTCTTCTTTTAGCCCTTTTCCTGCAGATGCTAATCCCAAGAGCACTCCTTAATAAGTATCCTTTCCACTCAAGTCTGCCTCAGTTTGCACCTTTGGAAAACAATCTGCAGCTGTCTTTTGCTTCCCTGCTTGAAACCCCACAATGGTATTTTGGGGGTTCTAGTGACAATGACAGATTTCTCTCTAGCCACTCTCCTTCTCCAGTCATGCTGAGTCTCTGTCTTCAAATGCTGCAAACTCTGACAGGCATTTTTGCAAACTCCTCAGGATTTGTGTACTGAAGGATCCAAAATAAAGTTTCATCATGTTAATGGTATCCAAAACACTATAGACTGTGGGATATAGATCATTTATAGATAACACATTTTATCACTTTATAAGCTTCTTATAGGAATGGCTCTGTCTTAGAGCCACTCATCATCCTCTATAGCACCTGACACAGAGCTTTGTTCACAGCAGATGCCCAGTAAATAAAATGTGTATGGAATTGAGTTATGTGTCTTCGCAACCAATTCTAAATTGCAGGACCAAGTCACTATCAGTGAGGGAATCCTCAAATAGCTTTCTACTACACTAACGCCAAACTCCAGTGGAGAAAGGGGTTGGAGAGACAGGAGAAAATTGATACATAAAATGTATAAGTGTCTTTAAAAAGTTGGAATCAGAAAGTCTTTAAAGGCAAGTTAAGCACAACCTCAACAATGACTCATACACAAGATATTTAAGGGAGTAGCAAGTATACTGGACTATCTTTTCTCAACTTCTGATTATCACATCTCAGAAATTCCCTTTCAGATCAAATTTCTTCTTGATTAATTCATGCTTGATTAATTCTAGTTCATTAAGCCCTTCCTCTTCCCTCATTGAATCTTGTGCAAGTGGATCCAAAGCAAAGAATTACTTTATTCTCACTATTCATAGTACATACCTTCTCTTCAATTCCAAGACCCTTTATTTATTTAATGAATTTCTTCTTCTATTGAAGATCCTTATCAACAAATGATGAACTATACATTCTTAAAGCTAACAACTGTGGCCCCTTTGTAAAGTACCTCCTTCTTAGAAGGCATTAGAAAAGTAAGCACAGTTAACATTTGAGCAGCATAGGGATTAGGAACACTGACCCCCTACACAGTCTAAAATCCACAAATTACTTTGACTCCCCCAGAATTCAACTACTAATATCCTGTTGTTGACCATAAGCTATACCAATAACATAGTCAATTAACACATATTGTGTGTGCTATATGTATTACATGTTGTATTCTTAAAGTAAGCTAGAGAAAAGAAAACTCTATTAAGAAAATTATAAGAAAAAGCATATTTAAAGGACTATCTTGTATTTATAAAAAAAAAAAAAAAGAAGAAGAAGAAGAAGAAGAAAAAACTGTTTATAAGTGGACCTGCACCATTCAAACCCTTATTGGTTAAGGGTCAACTGTAAAATGATTTAAATGACTGAAAGGGTCTGGAAAAATAACCCATTTGCTTTCAAAAGATCTCCAGTAGAAGACATCCATGACTTAATTGGCAGGATAATGTCTCCTTAATCATGAATGACATATTTGTTTGGGGTTTTAAATTTGGTAGTTAAACAATGGCTTATATTTTAAAAATCATTATAAAACAGCTCCTTAAAGATGTGAGGAACCTGGACAAACAACAAGTAATAGAAGTTGGTGAAAGAAAAGGAATGACAAATCACCCCTAAACAAGCCAGAAACTTAATTATCACCTTTACTGAAATCCAAACACCCGGGTTCTTGTTTCAAGGAGACCTACTCACAAAATATTTTCATGACTAACCTTATGTTTGCAACTAAAGATTAAAAACTAAATATTATTTGACAAGTTTTTATATGACGACATACAGAGTGGCTGGAGCCTGGCTGTTGACTCAGACATTTCTGCCAACCTCCTTTGCCTGCCAAAATATAGCTTCAATAAGCACACATAAATTTTATTTTTAATAAATAACCACAAAACGGTTTCATAAACAGACTAAACTGTGGATAATTGTAGCTTACAATGAATATGTGTTACAGTTTCAGTAAATAGAAGTTACACAGTCTGAAACTGGCACACCCTATCTCCATCTTATGGATTGATGGCAAACCAGCTCATGTTGGAACAGCCCTGTGATTTTTCTTGGTAAGAGGCCTATATCCTAACTACTTAGGCTCCTGCCTTCTTGCAGTAGCCCTCCTGTTTGTCTCTGCAGACATTAGGTTTTAGAATCCTGAGAATTTAAAAGGATAGCTGAGGTCTCCACTTGGTATCCCAAAAGGGTCTTTGTGGTAAGAAAAGTTCTTTATGCCCTGAACCAACATGCAGACACCTACGATGGTTAAAATGAATAAATAAAGGCCATTTGGGGGAAATAAATACTGATGTGATGAGAAGGAACCAGTGAGAATAAACTGTTCTTTCTAACTAACTTTTCTTGGAATTTACGTGTTCCTTCTAGTCAAAGGATCTTTTTGGAAGAGTGCATTGAATTTTCCTCTGTTGGCAGCTTTCCTTTCCTTTCTTTTCTTTTCTTTCTTTGTAAGTAAATCAACTGATTTCTTAAGAAAAAAGTAGTTTATTGAAAGCTTAATTAATTCAACTTTTTATCCTTTACAAATCAGTTTTATTTTTAAGCTTCCTTGACCACACAGGTACTTTGATGAACTTCCCTCCCACTCATGGAAGAGTTCCACATTCCTGACATTTCCAGCTCTGAGTTTCCAAATTCACCTTCACTTCACATCAACCCTAAGAAACATAGAGGAAGAAAAAAAGTCAAAGGAGGAGGAAGATGGGGAGCTTTTGGTTATTTGTTTTGGGGGTTTTTATTTGTTTGTTTTTTAACAGTTTGAGCTTCCTTTTGAAGAGGAAGGGGGTTTGTCTCTAGTAAAAACAGGCCCTTCGTGGAAAAAAGAAGTGATTGATCAAACAGTATGTCGGATTCTAGGCATGCCAAGATGTTGCTAGGTTAAATGGTAGAGATGACCCAAAGACCCTGTGCTTTTTGGAAAGAAATGAAATGACTGGCAACATGCTCCACATTCCAATTTGTACTTGATAATAATACATATTTTACATTCTACCTTTCACTAGCTCACAGTGGGACTTGAGCAGCCACAATTTACAGAAAACCTCCTTCCTGGATATCTGAAACTGGTACCTAGGAAGGATAGGGCAGAGAGAGAGAGAGCAGATAGAGTAAGATGGTGGCATTGACACCAGGAAGTGCCCAGCCTGGGAACACGGAACAGCAGAGCTATGGATTAAGTGCCATCTGAGCACAGGGAGAGAATGACTCATGCTGCCTGAGGTTGATCTCCATCAGGAGGAATGCCTTGTGGTGTTTTGTGACCTATGAAGCGTTGGCAGCCCGCAGTGCTGCCTCACAATTCTGTTATGCTCTTCAGCACTGCCAAGGTTAGATTTCTGGTCTTAACCTCAGCCCTCCTCCTGTCTGCATCCTTTAAAACCCTACACAATCCTCCATGACATTTCTCTAAGCAAAAGATCGCTCGATTCCAGTTAACCAGTTTTTCTCTTCCTCACTCCAAATTAAATGGAAATGGCCCTCTCTATTTCTTGTTAAGCAATTATGTGAAGAAAGCTATGGAGGATATTGAGATGCAGAGTCCCTTTTCCTTCAGAAAGTTTATACCCTAGTGGAAGATTTAGACACAGAAACATTTAATTGGAAAAAGATACAGAGGTGAAAATAAAATGTGGTAAGTGTCTGTTTGATGAGATCACAGAAGTTTCCACAATGGTTCTGGCAGGTAAGGAGAACCCACAAGCAAAGACACCTTTCCTGGAATTCCAAGGAAATGTGCAAAGACTCATGGGTAGGTGGCTGAGAGTGTCACCAGCATAACATCTACATACAGAAACTGAATAAAAGGCTGCTGACTGGGACCAGCTTGGATCCAAACCAAGAAGAATAAAAAGTTAGTCTGTGGATAATGGGGAGCATGTGAGTTTTTTAAGGATAAAAACAATGACTTACACTGACCTCTGATTTAGAAATGGTAACTCTGGAAGCAGTGAGAAAGACACTCAAGTCAGAAGCTAAAATGGATCCATTTCAATAACCCATTACAGTGGGGATAGAAGATTGTAAGAAAGCAGGCCCATAGAGGCTCAAGTCAATGTTTTTCCAGTATGGACTAGGTTTCCCTATCACATCTCAACTTCCCTCACCCTTACTTTTCAACAGTCAAATAAGTGACCAAAGAAATTGGATGTTAATTGAATAAAATGTTTTCTATCAAGAACAGAGCTGTCCTGTAGAAACTTCTGCAGTAATGGATATTGATCATATGAAATATGGCCACTATGACTCCATAATTGGATTTTGAAATTTTATTTGATATTAATTAATTTGAATTTACATAACCCCATGCCACCATATTGAACAGTGTTGCTTTAGAAAATAACATTTCTGAAAAATTTGTGTTATTTTTCTACCAATTATCAGACTACAGTGGCTTTGCTGGATTTTAAAATGATATCTACCTACCTATCAAAAGCCCCACATTAATAAATAAGATGTTTATATTTAGCTCAAGTATAACAAAATTTCACAAATATTTTCACTTCCAAAAGGGATTCCTTTGAGTTATTCAGAAGTATTTTCTAATCTCCTAGTATGCTTTTGTAGTCTTTCAGTGGTGGACAATATTATGGAAGTCAAGAAGAAGTTGGCTAATTTCCTCTGACTTCACAGAAAGAAAGATCTGCTTCCTGACTATACATTTTCCACTAAAAGTTGCCCAGTGAGTCATTGCCCCATTGTAACTGAAGCACAGCCCAATGACCATGGTGTGTAGTTAAGTGTTTTTGTAAGTTGATTTGTGGTCTTCATTTTCTGGATCATAGAAATGATTTTGTTCAATATTTTTTCCTCTGTGGGTTTGGAGTCAAGAATTATGATCAGTTCCTAAGACTTTCACTTTGAGTTTTCCATGCAGTTATTTCAAGAACATCCTTTTGCAATTTTCTTGGAAACCGGTTCCTTGTTACATGAATTTAGATACACTGTGTGTCATGGCTACCACTCAGCTATCAGGACACATGACCATTTTAATCACTCCTTAGGACCTCTTATGGGACACTGTAACAGACTAAGTAAAATTGGAATTAGATAACTTTACACTTGCTAATAATTTCTGTGATAAAATATAAGAGAGAAGCATTGGGAAAACATGGTAATAGGAAGATTTTGGAACATTTTATTTATACATTGGTGTCTTCAGTGGACCAAGGGCTTAGAAGGTGGCTATAATAATGTGATTCTCTGGTAACCTTTAAAACAAGATAGATTGCCTTGAAATGAAAATGAAAGAAATAGATATGCCTAAAGCCACAAAGATGGGCACTTTTTAAACTGTGGGTCACAACCAAGGAGGTCAGGAAATCCTATTTGTGGATTAGAACTAAATTTAAAAATGAATAGACTAAAATGAATGGAACGGAACGGAATGGAATGGAATGGAATGGAATGGATCAATGTATATCACATATAATGAGGGAGAGAAATGCTGTATCATACAGCTCTGTCCATTGTGTTTGTATATGTTCTGAGTTGTGATGAAAATAAGTATTTTTTTTACCAAGTATTACTGTAAAGAGAACTTGAAAGCCACTCATTACAGATGACAGGATTTGGTTTCCTGGCTGAATATATTGTTCCGTGTGACTCAGCATCTATTCTATGCCTGATAATGGATTGAGTTCTTAGAACAGAAAACCCAATACATGGTTACTTCCCTCAAATATTTTACACTTTAAACACACAAATCATTATAATAAAATGAATACTGCAATGGATGGATGAAGAGGTATCTTGGGGACATGGCAAAGGGAACCTCTACTCCTGCATGTGATATAAAGCAGAGAGAAGGCATGGAAAAATTTTCACAGAGTGGCATTTTATTTGTCCTTGATAAATAAGTGATTTGGAAAAACACAGAGAAGGGCATTCCAAGAAGACATACTGTCTTACATAAAGGTTGAGATGTGGAATCTCTTGAGCCTACGATCTGGGGTGGTACTTGAATTGTATTGCACAGGTTGGTCATTTAATTTCTTCAAACCCAAAGGGCAGTGAAAGTTAAGATTTTTTATTTTGGTTGCTTTTGACTTGTTCATAATGTGATAGTGTTTGATTTGTATCTTAAAACTATCACTCAAGAGCAAAGTTTTTTCAGAAAGAAAAGTTCATCTCAAATGGGTCAAATGTTGTACCTCCCAGAAAAGAAAACAAAAGTGATTTGCCTACAACCAGATTTAGAAAATCGTATGTAGCTCAAACTTCTTTCTTTTGTTTGAACAAACAAATATTTATTAGAAAGTAGAATAATACATAATGAGAAATCAAGAAAATTAGGTCATGCTTTTGCATAGTTATAACTCTTATAGGATATACATCATTTAACTTAATTTCACACTTATAAAATTTACATTATATTGGGGATTGGGTAGAAATTGAGGTCCAGAACCAGGCATGTGTGTCATGAACAATCACAAAAGGCTTTTGGAGCCAATTTAGACAGCATGTGTGTGCTTTATAAGCATGAAATTGTAGAGAGTTGGAGGCACTACTTCAAAATAAAACTTTTCATTAATTTTTTTCCTTGGTATCATTTGCATTTGAGTATGAATATATTTGGTATTTATTTCAAATTTATTTCCTTTTCCTTTCTTTCTTCTGTGATATCTTATGGAGAGTTTTTCAAATAGCATTTCAATTCACAAGCACCAAATGATGCAGAAGAATCTAACAGAACTTTACTTGTTAATCAAGACAATTGCTAACAGAGATAATCAATAAACTGTATCAGACTAAGTAAATCATCTTAATCACTCTAAATGTAGTATATGTGTATGTGTATTTTTCTTAAGATAGAAAAAAACCCTTTCAGTTACTTTTCAAATAATCACAAAAAATGAACCTTGTATTTTTTTTAATTTTTTAACATTACATATTCATTATTTTATTATGTACATCATAATTAGACTCTACAGTTATACTTAGTATGAAACATAAATTTGGATTGATTTTTTTCCAACTGATAAATGTAGGCTATTTCAGTGGGTTACAAAATCTTTAGCTGTTTAAATCACTCTTTTTTCAAATCATTATGGCATTTCAATGAAAATTATTTTACATTAAAATGAATAAGAAAAATAAACCATTATTCTGGATCAGAATCATGATGATGATGGGCAGAGTTACTATTGCTGTTGCTATTGAAGTATAGTTGACACACAATGTGATATTAGATTCAGGGATACAACACAGTGATTGGACAACTTTGTAGGTTACACTATGCTTATCACAGTGTAACTCCTGTCTGTCACCATACAATACTAGCATAGTTTCATCAACTATATGCCCTGTGCTGTACCTTTTATCCCCGTGACTTATTGACTGCATAAATGGAAGCCTGTATCTCCCACTCCCTCGCATACATTTTGACCATTGTCCACTCCTCTGGCAACCATCTGTATTTATGGGTCTTTTTCTGCTTTGTTTGTTCATTTGTTTCATTTTTTAGATTCCACATATAAGTGAAATCATATAGTATTTGTCTTTTGATGTCTTGCTTATTTCACTTAGCATGATACCTTCTAGGTCCAACTATATATATATATCTCACAAATGACAAGATCTCATTATAGTTTAGTAATATTCTTGTGTGTGTGTGTGTGTGTGTGTGTGTGTTTATATCACATCTTCTTTATCCACTCACCTATCAATGGGCTCCTGGGTTGCTTCCATAGCTTGGGTACCATAAATAATGCTGCAAAATATATCTTTTCTTATTAGTGTTTTCATTTTCTTTAGGTAAATACCCAGTGGTGGAATTGCTAGTTGATATGTTCTTTTATTTATTTATTTTATTAAGGAACTTTCATACTGTTTTCCACAGTAGCTGCATCAATTTACATTCCCATCGACAGTGCACAAGTCTTCCCTTTCCTCTACATCCTCACTAACACTGGTTATTTCTTATCTTGTTGATAAATCTTGTACGCTAGATATTCTACTTTCCATGGGAGCTGCCATTGTAAAGACTTAGACATGGCCTTGAGCTTGTAATTTAGTCCCCCTAAAGTGACTTTTTTATAATGACTGATTTGAAATGAGAAAATAAACAACAACATTTCCAAGCTTTATCATAGCACAGTTTTAAAACAAAAATGAAACTTCCCTGCTCAGATACCTATTAAACTTTTCAGGTTTTGGAAGAGAGAAGCACAGTAATTATAATTGCAGTCTCTACCTAAGACTTGAAAGTCAAACGAACCCAAAAGTATCCTAACTTTTCAAAGCAGTTCCTAAGGGTTTTCCAGACTAGGAAAAGTGATTATAAGTTATTTTGTGTTTGTGTTTGGTTTTCATCCTGCAGAAATGAATATCAAACAGAAAAAAATTATATAGATAGATAGATGACAGATGATGATAGATGATAGATGATATAGATAGATAGATGATAGATGACAGATAGATTGATAGATGATAGATAGATAGATAGATAGATAGATATTGGAGTGGAAGCTGCTGCCTTTTTCCCCAACTGTCTGAATGTTATAATGTCAGATTTTTCAAATTCTTCTCAACCTTGGAGGAATCAGATATTTCCTGGGGCACCAAGATGGGTGCCTTTTGTTTCAGCAAGATTTCAACTGTCTACCTGTTTACACAGAAGAGACTCTGTAATTTAATCTCCACCACCAAAGACAATCATTATGATTAAATCGGGCACTGGTTTAACAGGGTACACCTAATAGGCACTTGTCCTCATCAGGTCTTGCACAAACAACATTCTTTCATTGTGCAACATGTAAAATAACTCCACTTTTGTGTCCTGTTGCTGCCTCTGACACCCGGCTCAACGTGCTATCTCTTGACTGACTTTTCACTGGAAAGCAGAAGAGACAATGCTCAACCCCAGAGCCCATGACCTCAGTGTAGCCTATATGAAAGCAAGAAAGGAGACATATTTTCCACTGTTTACACTCACTGTGGGTTTTTGGTGTACCACACGCCTGAGGATATGTCTTTCAAAGCACATGGCAAACAGAATGTGCCTCAGAGAACACAACATTTTTCAAATTCAGTTGGTTTCCCCAATTTTTAAATTTCCTCTCCCTCACACTCTTTATTCAAACAGATAAATACACACATACACACACACACACACACACACATAAATGCGTGCACACACACACAATTTGAAGAAAGCAAAGTAAAACCAGACAGGAAGACAAAGCTTTAAAAACAAAAAGAAAAATACATGTTAAAAAGGTAGAAAACCCAGGATAAGAAAGAAAACTAGAGGAAGGGAAAACAAAATATTGTCAGCTCTGTAAAAACGAAAATATTTCAAAAGAGCAAAAGAACACCCAACAGATTTGCAGTTCATGTGTGGATTTATGAACTATCATTTCCTTTGGAGACCAGAGGTAAAACATGTGGGTCAACTTCTCCTATCTCTGTCCAGTGTCTTGGCTGTTTCTGTGTTTTTGTCAACATATCTCACATTTTCCTTCCTTTCTCCTTCTTCCTCTTCTTCCCCCTGCCCCCCTCCCCTCCTCCTCTCCTCCTCACCCTCTCTCCCCCTCCTCTCTCCCTCCTCCTCCTCCTTCTTCTCCATCTTCTATACCCCTCCTTCACAGAAAGGGAATAGAAGGTAGTCTTCCACAAATGACTATTATACTTCTGGGAATATAGAAGAATAATGTCAAGAATTCTAAGCCAATCAAGCAGCATTCATCTTAGAGCTATCATTTAGGAGGGAAAGTAAGTGATCCTGGACACCAGAATTATGGAGCTAATGTCTTAGAAATCATTGAAATGTATACTTCCCATGTGGGGACAACTCGCAGTTAAAGAACAAACTGATAAAATCACAAAAACACAATAAGGGCTTGTAGTTTGGAGAACTTGCTTGGTGAATTCCTTCGATTCACATCAGGCTTTGAGACAAGAGAAATAGCTTCTTCCAGAATCCTTTCAAGTCTGCCTTCCACAGCAAATGTCACAGCTACATACACCTTAGATTATACTATGCATGCAAGCAGTTGCTCACATCTAACTACATTTCTCCCCAAGAGATATTTTGCTGTCACTTCTACACTTGATCTTAGCCAAAAGGCCAAGAAGCGATTTGTTGTCACTTCTAGAATGGAAAAAAATTATGTATAAAGATATGACAAAGATCTCCAAAATGCATATGTATATTAGAAAACACACACACACACATATATATATACAAACACTCACACACACAGATGATAGATGATAGTTAATTCTAAGGTAAGTTAAGGTAGATATAGGTAGATGATTGATCTGTTTTTAAATTTTTTTTAAAGACTTGTTTATTTGAGAGAGTGAAAGCAAAGCTGAGAACACAAGCTGGAGGGGCAAAGGGAGAAGGAGAGAGACTCTCAAGTGGAGTCCATGCAGAATGCATAGTTCCATGCAAGGTTCTATCTCAAGACCCAGAGACCATGACTTGAGCTGAAACCAAGGCTCAACCACTTAACTGACTGCACCATCCAGGAGCCACTAAAAATAGAACTTCTTAACTTATTTCCCCATCTTACCTGTGACTGGTTTGCGTTCATGTATCTTTTCATATAAAGGTAATATTTATGACTATACATCAATAAATTTCTGGGGGTAATCATCAATAATTAAATCATGATCATATTTTGGCCTGTTCCTCTAGGACCACATCTAGGAAGACACTCACCCAAGAGAAGCAAATACATCTTAACCTTTTTTACATGTGGTCCCTAATTTCCAGAGATTATGGGCACTAACATGAAATCTGTTATCCCTTCCTTAAATTCTAGGTCCCTTCTCTGGCCTAGTTATCAGAATAACTGTCTTTCAGATGCTGATGCTGATATTAATAAAGGCTTGGATGATGATGATAGTGATGGGAAAGATGATAGCCAACAGCTATTGAGGGTTTCTGTCTGGCAGGCATTGACCTCAGCATTTCTCAAAGATTGTCTTGTCCAATCTTTACAACACTGTAAGGTAAGACTCATCCCCATTTACCAAGCAAGAAAACTGGACCACAGAAGTATTAGGCAAATACTTACTCAAGACCACATACCAGAAAGTGACAGAAACTGAGCTTGAAGCCAGAAAATCCAATTTCAGAATTTGGTCCCTTAGTCCCCACTCTCTCCTGCTTCCCATGAAGTCCATGAAGGTCCTGAGCCACTGAAAGTCTGGGTCCACCTATAAGATGTTCAGGTCAGGCACAGTGAAGGTGGTTGTGCAAGTGCCTAAGTGTACATATGTATCCAACTGGATTCATTTGGGCAAATTTAGAGCCAATTGCTACACAATTGATGGGGCTATGAAATGATCCAAAAATAAAAGGGGCCAAAACAAGCAAACTGTTTCACAGTCTGGCTATTCCTTTCATACCAACAAAGCCAGAATTTCTGTCAGCAAGACCTGTCTATGGCAATGTGGAGAACACAATCACCTCCCTTGTATGTTCTTCACCACCCTCCCCACTGATAGATCCACAGTATAAACTATCACAGATAACTATTTGTGTTCTGATACTCCACCTGAGACCTGAAATAAAACGTAAGTACAATATACAAACCCATAGTTACACGGAGAACTGAGGATAAATATTATGATATTAAAGAGATCTAGAAAGATCTGAGGTTCACAGTACCCCAACTCTCCCCACTACTGCCATACACACACATAATTTGGCAAGCAAGAACAGAGAGCAGTAGGCAAAATTAGAATGAAGTGCTTCAAATAAGCAATAAAAATAAGAGTGGAAAATCTTTCATTTATTCTATTCTGTAATCATTCATTTATTAAATGTTACTGAGTTTCAAGTTCTATGAATATAAGTTAAGGAGCTACCAGTCTAGTGCAAGAGATAGACACACAAACAGATGACAATGCAGAGAATATTTACCATCATTTAAAGTCAGCTGTTTTGTGAATGGTCATGTGTACATGCATATAAGTTTTTGAGTGGTATATGGCCAATTTCAAGTATCAGTGAATCTTGGCTCCACGTTTAATTTCTTTACCTAATTTTTTGGCTCATATTCTGAATTTCAGACCTCCATAACCTGACTTCACACATGCTTCCAGGTAAATTCAATTAACGGATCCTGGTGTGCTACGAAAGGACTGTATTATAATATGTGTAAGACTTGTCCTTTCTCAAAAGGATCCTAACGTTGTTTATGGTGATAAGGCAGGTATACAAACAGCTTTATTACAAAGTGATGGAAATTACTATGAGTGTTGAAGAGGTAAACAGGTTACATTTAGTTGAAAGAATTCAGAAAGATTGTTTTTATTTTAATTCAATTTAAAATCTTTAAGACAAGAGTGTTTAAACGGGGGAGGGATAAAAATCATATTCATTATAGTTCACAAGTCTTTAACAAGATAATACTCAATGTCCCTTTTGTCTAAAGACTTCAACATATGCTCGTGTTTAATAACTTCAAGTAGCTGAGGGACTTAACCAGAACTTTTTGGTTGGTTATGGGTTTGTCATCAGTAATACCCAGTGGTGAAGTTCATGGGGAAGAACTTTAGTGTTGGGTAGGTTTTAATCCAGGGGCTCAAATAAAGCACTAGAATCAATTTCTCGATCTCTTGACTCTGCCTCCTGCTGCGTTAAGGACTCCTGACAACTCTAGGCTCATATTCTCCCATGCTTAATCCAGCAGAGAAGAGAAGATGTTTCTTCTTAGGAACTCCTAAACATCCCTTGGATTCACTCCTTTCCATCTTTGAAACCATCACTACTGTTAAGGGGTTTTCATGCACTGAATGGCCAAGCTTGGGCCACAGACTCCACTCCTAGCATCAGATATGACAGCCTACCTGAATCCAAAGGACAGGGAGTGGAAAAGGATGGTCAGCAAAGGGCAGTACCCAGTACTGGGTATTTCAAACAAATATCCTCATTCAGAATACTCATTCTTCTGAATGAATGTTCCCGAATCTTACATTCCAGTCATACATGAAGCAGCATCAATAAGGAATATAGGAAAATTAAAATATCATTATGGTTTTTGAACTAAAACTTCTCTAAAATATTTGATTCTTCAACTTACATTCATCTTTCAATGAGTGTCTCTCAAATCCCTCGAATCCCTGTTTTTCTCTGATGCAAACTCTGGATCTGTAATCCCTCCTCCTGAGCTCAAGTGTGCCATCTGCTCTCCTTCACACAGCTCCCCTTCCATTGACTTGGGAGGGCTTCTGAAGGGAAAATAAGTTCTGACTCTTCAATCAAACATGTGTTGAAAATAGAGAGAAATGGTATCTCTTAAGCTTATCTACACATTGAAACAGAACAAGAAAAACACAAGCAAAACAGGAGGGAACCAGACTACACCCTGGGTGGCTTGTCCATCGGTGCTGTTCTGTTTTCAAGACTTTCTACTCTCTGAGAGCACTGCTTAATGCCAGGGGTGGGGAGAAGAAGGAAAGATCATAATCACATATGAATGCTTCATTCCACAGCAGATCACGCTTTTAGCTAGTGTGATAGTAAACCACCACCAACGCTCTACAACCACAACTATTAGACCAATTCAAACACCCACTGAAACATACACACTTCTCCTCACCATCTGCCTTTTCAGATAATTATCATTATACATTTAGAACAGTTTGTTTGTATGAACTTTTAAATTTTAGGTTGCTTTAAATTCTCTTTGGAATTAAGCAGATTTCTATATGAACTATAGCTTATTGTCAAGAAAATACTGGTTCTTAGTAAGTATATTATTGGTTGAATTCATAATAATGGCTAATGGGACACATGTTGTCTTACTTGCGTGGGACACATCATAATTTTAACAAGACCCTGTAGGAGTCCTGGAGACAATGCCATGACTCAAAGAAGTGACTAATATTAGGAATTCCTGACATCATGGTAGATGCCAAGGAGAGAATTGTCTTAGCTTGTGTTTTACTTGAGGACTTTCTAATTTCACTATTTATTTTGCCAACAAGTAGAATAGATTTCATCTACATTAAATCTAGTAATACTAAAGAAACAACCTCTGAAATAAGTCTTGTTAAATCCACTAGCTTCATCCAAATTAAGTTGATTTTCTAAATATAATTAGTTTTCTGGCAAAACTATTTCACTCATAAAAAATGATACATAAGAACTCACACATGATTCAGAAAGTATAAAAGAATTTTAGAACATGCCTGAGGAAGTTATGTATTTATATGATGACAGCTCTGACATATTCAAATATAAATATTCAGCACCCCACATTGTACAGTTCTGGGGGGATGGGGGTTCCCATACATGTTGTATTTCATGTGAATGGTGGCCCCTGAAGTTGTGCAATGCAATGACTCAGTATATATGTCATTCTCTTAAAATGCAGTGTGTGTGTGTGTGCATACACATATATCTATATCTGTATCTATATATCTATATCTATATCAAATTAGCTTTAGTCTTTCAGAAATTTTTCCTTTACTCAACAGGTAGTGTATTAGTTTGGAAATTCCCAATCTATTTGTAACATGGAAGCTAACCCAAGCTATTCATATCCTCCTACTGTCATTCTAACTTTGATGAGCTGTAAATTATGACTGAATTTTCCAGACATGTATGCATTGTCCATAATTTTTAAGTGATCCATTTGGTTTCTTTCTTCCTATAATATATATAATACTAAGATGTGTACATGAGTGCATGTATGTGACAGAGTGACAGAGACGAGACACAGAGAGACTCAAAACTATGGCAGTCATGAAGAAAGTTCACTCTAAAGAGAACAGGTGTCTAACCATACCAGGAACTAATTATGTAAGCCTATACAAGTCACTTCCACTTCTGAGTTGTACTGTAATTTTTAAGTTGCATATTTAATTTAAAGAAGTGAAAATTTATTAGTTGGTGATGGTCTACTTAATAGGTTTAGAAATACATAGACTTTGTCCTCTGGGGGTTCAACAGCAAAGACAAGCTGAATATTCCTGTCAGGACATACGAAAGTTCTCAAGCTGTAAAGATAATTGGTAATTCTGACAGATAGTGTAAGATTTTCTCTCAGTTGAAGTTAAGGTGAATTAATTGTAATGAAACTACCCAATTCTGAAAACAAAAACCAAGCTGGACTATAACTGGAATAACACTTAGCTATCCAAATTGGATTTCAACCAAGTTTCCAGGGTAGAAAAGATTTATGACTGGTCACTATTTTCCAGCACAAGTTTCAGTTTTCAAAATATTTCCTTTAAAAGAAAAGAAAGAAAGAAAGAAAAGGGCAGAAAACCAATTTTTAACTTTAAAGAATAAAACCTTGCCTTATATATTCCTGGAATCCTGCTTATTGCTGTCTCACTTTTTCCCCTTTTACCTTCATATTTCTGTAAAAAGGGACATTGTCCAATTAATATGATTATTTCTTTGTTGCAGGACTATCCTCATTTAACATCCTAGAGAAATGAAGAGTGAGTGTGTATAACAATATAGCCTTTCATGTACCTAATCCTTACCACTAAAGAAATCCATTTATTCTTCCCTTATTTCCTCCTCTATAGATTTTTCTATAAAATGTATATTCACCCTCTCTGCTGATTTATATCTATGGGAAATCAATGTCATCCTTAATGTTCCAGAGACATAGAGAAATAACCCATTCTCAGTAGCAACAAGATTATATTCATAGAGATAATTTGCTTGTGAAATATTACCCAGCAGTCTTTTGACCTGTTACCATTGCTCTGCTCTGCAGTGCATTTTGTCTTTTCTAATGAGATAGTGTTTGTAAATAAAATATTTCCACTACTACACCAGAAGCAGTCTGACCACTTGCTAGGACAGTGACAACTAAAGATATTGCACACATCTGTGTCAAATTCAACGCCTTCCTATTGCTCTGAAAAAATTATTTTGGAGATGAACAAATTGATGCTTAATACCAAGTCAACCAGGAGCCTTCTTACTGTTCTTAAAATCTCAGAGGTCATTACATGGGAGATATGGAACCTCAAAGGATTCACCTCAAATAACATTGCTATGTGAGGAAAAACATCGACACCCAAAATGGTAAAAGGACATATCCAGACATATCCAACATCCCATAGGTGCCAGTGTCTGAACAATCATCTGTCTCCTAAATCCCAGGCCAGGGTTCATGGCCTGTTTGACTGAATTAAGTCTCAGTGTTCTTGGTCTTCAAATTATCCAGTAACATGTTGACATGTAAATAATTTCATAATGGATGTGTTTCTCATTTACTACGCATACAGGATAAAATTCCATTTTATCCAGGGGATGGTCTGGCCAAACATCAATAGCTTGCCAAGGAAAAGTGAGGAGTTTTTTCCTTCAGCCCCAGGAACATCATCCCCTCAATATACTCACAGGGAAGGAATTCCCATTATGTGGAACAGGCAGGACAGGGAAAACTTCAGAGGTGCTTGCTCTAAGAATGAGCTCACCTAAAGGCTATTTTGAGGTCCTTCCATTCCTGTGAACCAGATAGTCTTGCTGCACACATTCCTGCCACAGCTCTTCTGCTATTTTACCACCCCTTCCACTGTCCCAAAAAAGAAAATACCGAGCAAAAACTACTGCTTCTGTCCCACCGCCCATTCTCTCAACTCAAGTGAGGAGGAAGATGGTGAAAGCTTCTCTTGGCAAGGTGGCAATAGAAGTTAATAGGCAATACTTCTTGCTCATGGATCTCACTCTGGAAACAACAGTCCGTGAAGCGAGCACTTTTTTTCTTTCTGTATGTCCATCTGTCTTTCAGGAAGTCTTCCTTCCCCAACTGTGCCACCTGTGGCAGGGTAGTAGATAATTAGAACTACATTTTGGTGTTGGGTCCTAGCCACATCCTCCTTATATCCATAAATAAATCTCATATTTCTCTCCTGAACCCCAGAGACAATTTCAGAATTGGTTCAGAGTCTGGTAAAGAGAAAAATGGAGATGAGATCAACTGGCTCCTTTAGAAGCTTTTGTGAGGAGAGGAGGGGAGGAGTGACAGACCCCATGGAAAATTTGCATCAAGTGAAAATGTTAACAAAAGGAACAGAGCCAAGGCTAACCTCTTGGTCTTAACTTGCCTTGGGCCAAGACTCAGTGGACATTTCATCACACTTCAGCAGGGAAGACAGCAGAAGTGATTGGACCCCCTTTGATGAATCCATACATAGATTTATGCAAGAGATAAAAATGGTTACAGTTACTTGGAGAGAATCCAGGAGGGATTAATATAGAATAGGGGATGGGCACCTGGGTTGCTCGGTTGGTTGAGCAACTGCCTTCAGTTCCAGTCATGATCCTGGAATTCTGGAATCAAGTCCTGGATTGGGCTCCCTGCTCAGCACGGAGTCTGCTTCTCCCTCTGACTCTTTCCCTTACATGCTTTCTCTCTCTCTCATTCTCTCTCCCTCAAATAAGTAAATAAAATATTTTTTAAAAATGATTAGGGAAGGAAGCAGGTTTGAGGCAGTGTAACGAAGTGGACAGAGCCCAGAGCCAGGCCATCTACACTGTATTCTAATCCAGGGTTTGCCTCCTGTGATCACCATGGCCTTGAGACATTCTCTCTGAGGTGTTTTTCTGTCAGGTGAGAATAATCATTTCTATATGAGGTTACTTTTAAACCGAAGAAACGTAAAGAACAATAAAAATTGAAGGGACTACTATGTGAAGCAAACTGGAAAACCATTAAAAAAGATAACTGAACACAGTAGTACACCGACACTTGAAGAACATGGGCGTGAATCACATGGGTCCACTTATTTGCAGTTTTTTTCAGTAAATGCACGAGAGTAGTGTGAATGTTTTGTCTCTTTCTCATAATTTTCTTAATAACATTTTCTTTTCCCTAAGTTACTTTATTGTAAGAATATAGTATGTAATATGTATAACATACAAAATATGTGTTAATGGACTGCTTATTACCAGTAAGGTCAACAGTAGGTTATTAGTACTTAAGTTTGAGGGGAGTCAAAAGTTGTATGTGGATTTTTGACTGTACAAAGTGCATTGCTCAAGGGTCACTGGATTTTCAGGCTGGTGGATCTGAGATGAAGAAAGGACTCTGACTTGGATAAGAGTAGGGAAGAAAGAGAACTATCTTAAGGCAGAGCCTGTTAGGAGAAGGTAGTTGGGGTAAATTGGAAAGGGAGGTGAATCATGAGAGACTATGGACTCTGAAAAACAATCTAAGGGGTTTGAAGTGGCGGGGGTGTGGGAGGTTGGGGTACCAGGTGGTGGGTATTATAGAGGGCACGGATTGCATGGAGCACTGGGTGTGGTGAAAAAATAATGAATACTGTTTTTCTGAAAATAAATAAATTAGAAAAAAAAACCAGAAAGGGGGAGCATCTAGAGATTCAAGCTGAGCTCAGGGCCACCACTGACCTTTAAGTCATTCCCTTACAAACTAGGAAACAAGGCCCATGTCCCAAGCAGACAAGCCCCATGCCAAGCTACTCAGTGTGATGCTGTGGACAAGGTTGGTTTTTCACTCCCAGATTTGTCTTCATAGCTGGTAATACTGTGCACTGTACAACCTACCTAACTGCCCATGTCAGCTCCCAGTTTTCTGTGAATGTGGGTACCCAGGTTTCTCTGCTTTCTGGTTTCTGTCCCTGGAGACCTGGAATTCTAATCATGCTTGCCACTCTCACCTGGTTTTAAGGATTATGTAATGGACATGAAAGCATTTAGGGAAGCATACACAATGACAGAGATTATTACAGAGCAGCCTAATCCAGGTCTCTCTAGCCAGGCAGTAGGGAGGAGGGAAACAAAAAAGCACAGTTGGTCATGATTAGGCTTGAGGACATGCTGCATTTTGTACAAAGAGGAAAAGTGAGGGATCAGGAGACACCGATCCCAAGCTCCATAAGGAATG
Source organism: Mustela putorius furo (assembly GCF_011764305.1). NCBI lineage: Eukaryota > Metazoa > Chordata > Mammalia > Carnivora > Mustelidae > Mustela > Mustela putorius. Next base: position 29,335,163 of record NW_025421341.1, read on the forward strand.
CAATGGCTTTCCTCTTGTTATTCTGCTAGCAGGGGGAGATCACTGTTTGTAGTCATGTTTTGTAAAATTACCCAGAGGGTATGGTGACATTTTCGCATACTTAATCAATCTAATAATCAAAACCTGAGACTGTATGCATATCACCTATGTATTGAATCACTTCTCTCACATCTATTCACTTATCCTCCCCCTCAGGAGTCTCTCATGCCTTCATTTCTTTTCTCTCACATTCCTGTAATTTATTCATCTCAAGATGCACTTCTGTCTCATTTAATCATTTAAACAGACCTTTGGTGCCTTTTTAATTGATTCTTCTTGGGTTTTAATTTGCATCTTTGACTTTGCTATCCTGATTTCTTTGACTATACCTCTCTTTGCATGACATATGCTTGTGCTTTAGCAGGTTTCCAATATTCTGGAAGATTTCAGAGGCCAAGGTTGAAAAAAAAATGCTATTTTAAATAGAATCCTATTTGATTGGCCAGGCAACTGAGCAAAACCAAGAGTAAACACTCCACCTTCAAGAAACAGACAACCAGAGTCATCCATTTGATGCCCAGCTGTCCAGAGCCAACCTGGCAAGCTCATAAGCTGATAGGACTGCCAGAACAGGGATAGAGGTTCATTGATCAAAAAAGCTTAGGGTTTCCTATGAGGAGTTTCAATTTTATTTGCCTCTATAAAATTGAGGAACCTACTGTGTGTTTCCCTTGCACTTGGATTCCTTTTTGTTGGGGGTAGGGTGTTGGAATAGGGAAAACATGCTAATGAATTAATAAACTGGTTTGTTCAGGAAACCAGGGAACAAATAAGTGGTTTAGCAATGATACATTCTGTATTACCCATCGGGAAAAAGATTTGTGTTTTTAATTCTGTGCCGATTAAGTATAAGTGGAATTGCATAAGGATTCCTAGAAATTAATTCCATCCATGGAAGGTCCATATGATAGGAAGAATGGGAGGGAGGCAAGGTTCTTTGATTCTAACTTCATGAGCCCATATGGTAGATAATTGAATAAGGTCTTCTCAGTTCCCCACCTGGAGCTCTAACCTCAGGCTTGGGTTACAAGAGTGATTGAATTTTTACTGGGATCCTGCCACATACTGACACAATCCTTCCATTTCTATTTTCTCACTGATATAAAGGGAGCCATAAGATGGAAATTATTCCCAAGTGGTATTATGCAAAGGAGTTAATATTTTTAAGCACTCAGAAACTCTACCATATGACAGAGAAGTACTGAATATTATGGACGCCTCATGCATTTTTTTATGTTCTTCAAAGGAAAAAAATTATTACTCTAGTTTTAATCACAAACATAGAATCATTAAATTTGCAATGTGGATGTGTAATTTCTGCCAAAAAGAAAGAAAGAAAGAAATACACACATGCAAGAAAATATTCCAACTCTTTCTCAGAACTAACTATTGGCACCCAATTTTTTTTTTTAATATACATCCATTTTCCTATTCTATTTTTAAACATTCCTTTATAAAAGTGGTCAATTTACTTTAAATGTACAATGGTTTTTTTAAATAAAACAAGACCTTGTTATAATGAATATGTCGCCTTGGTATTTTCTCTTGGATCAATTAGAAGACCTAGATTTTGAGCATACATATGTAATGTTATAGGCATTGATAAGTCCCAGTTGTAGAGCTTGAGTAATTAAAGTAGAAAGTAAAGGAAAGATGGAGACTACTGAGAGCAGTATTTCTTGGTTGGAAAGAACTGGAAACAATGATAAAACAAGATTAACTCCATAATTAAGTAGCTAGACAGAGACTATAGGAGTATGGAGGGGGCAGGAGGTGCTGGCATAGAGTATGTGCTCAGTTCCACTGGTTTAAGCATATAGAGTCAGGAAGCAAATTTCCCACTGCTGAGAAGAAAATATTGACATAGAAGGAGATAGTAATTGTTTACAGATAAGAAAACCCTTAATCAAAAATAATAGTGAAATTCAGAACATATATAGAGAGAATCTGGCATACAAATAGAAGGCAATTCTAGAAGGAAAAGGAATTAAAATAGAAATTATCATTCACTAGAAAACAAGTAAACATTCACCAGATATTCTTATACTCTGATGTTCAACTTTTGCATGCCCATGCAGTCATATATGATGGTGAAATAAGATATGTGATAAAATATGAAAATAAAATACCATAAATGGTGAAATCCCTAATTCCCACTTGAAATATTGTACCCTTTTCAACAACAATGTACTCTGATACAGCCCCATGCTCTATGTTATAGATTGAATTGTGTCTTCAAAATAATGTTGAAGTTCTAACCCCCAGGACCCTATGATGATCCTATTTAAGTAAATAAGATATTTGATGATAACCAACTTAAGATGAGGTCATTAGAGTAGTCTCTATCCAATACCTTTGATACCTTTGGCATCTTTATGAAAAGGAGAAATTTAGATGTAAAGACACACACAAAGAAAATTGCCATATAATGATGAAAGTAAAGATGGAGATCAGGGAGATATATCTCCCTGAGAGGAGCTGCCAGAGATTGCCAGCAAATCATCAGACACTAGAAAAGAGACAGAGGATATATTCTCCTCACAGCCCTCAGAAGGAAACAACCCTGCCAACTCCCTGATTTCAGACTTCAAGGCTCCTGAATTGTATGACAATACATTTCTATTGTTTAAGCTATCCAGCATGTGGTTTTGTTACAGCAGCCCTAGGGAACTAATACACAGTGGTTCCTTTTAGTACCATATCCTCAAACTTCTAATTTCTCATAATTATCCGAGATGGCCAGTCTGGTACAAGAATGTTCATAACATCTCTGTCCATAATAGCCCAAATCAAAAACAACCCTAATGTCTACTAACAGTAAAATAGATATATAAATGTTAATATAGGCACACTATGGAATGCCAAACAGCAGCAGGAATAAACAAACCACTGTTATTCACAACAACATGGAAGAATCTCACAAACATTGAGCAAAAGAAACCAGATACGAAGAAATACACATGATTCTGCTTAGACAAAATTCAGAAATAGACAAAACTAATCTTTGGTGGTAAAAGTCAGGAATTTTAATCTTTTGTGAAAGGTGGTTATTGAATGAAGAGAGTCCAAAGGGGTGCTTCTCAGCCACTAGAAATGTTCTCTTTCTTGACTCAGGTAGTAGTTACATGGGTGTATTCACTTTGAAAATTCATTTGAGACACTTATTTATAATATGTAAACTTTTCTGAATATATGATGTGGCTCAATTTTTTTATCTTATTAAGTTTTTTAAATTCCAATATAGTTAACATATAATGTTTTATTAGTTTCAGTTGTGCAATGTAGTGACTCAACAATTCATCACATTACTCAGTGCTCATCATGGTAAATATACTCCTAATCCCCATCACCTATTTCACCCATCTCTCCATCCACCTTTCCTCAGGGCATCCTCTGTTCTCTATAGTTAAGAGTGTTTTATGGTTTATCTTCTTTTTCCCCTTTGTTCATTTGGTTTGTTCCTTAAATTCTACATTTGAGTGAAATCATATGATATTGATCTTTCTCTGACTGACTTACTTTGCTTTGCATTATACTCTCTATCTCCATCATGCTGTTGCAAATGGCAAGATTTCTTTCCTTTTAATGGTTTATATATATATATATATATATATATATATATATATATATATGGCACACCTTCTTTATCCATTCATCTACTGATGGACACTTGGGCTGGTCCCATAATTTGGCTCTTGTAAATAATGCCACAATAAAAAAGAATGAATATATTCTTTCAATTAGTGTTTTCATATTCTTTGGGCAAATACTCAGTAGTGTAATAACTGGACTGTAGGATAGTTCTATTTTTAATTTTTTGAGGAACCTCTATATAGTTTTCCACAATCGCTGCACCAGTTTGCATTCCTCCCAATAGTGCATGAGGGTTCCTTTTTCTCCACATCCTTGTCATACTTGTTGTTTCTTGTGGTTTTTGTTTTTTTTATTTTAGTCATTCTGATAGGTATGAGATGAAATCTCATTGTAGTTTCGATTTACATTTCCCTGATGATGAGTGATGTTGAGCATCTTTTCATGTCTGTTGGCCATTTGCATATCTTCTCTGGAGAAATGTCTGTTCATGTGTTCCACCAATTTTCTAATCAGAGTATTTGACTTGTTGTTTTTTTTTTTTTTTTTTTTTTTTGGTGTTGAATTATATCAAATCTTTAATCTGGATATTAACCTTTTATTAGATATGTCATTTGCAATCATCTTCTCCCATTCAGTAGGCTGTTTATTTAGTTTTGTTGATTGTTTCCTTTATTGTACAGAAGCTTCTTATTTTGATAAAGTCCCAAAAGCTCATTTTTGCTTTTATTTCTGTTGCCTCAGGAGACATGTCTAGAAAATGTTGCTATGGCCAATGTCAGAGAAATTACAGGCTGTGCTCTTTTCTAGGATTTTTATGGTTTCAGATCTCACATTTAGGTCCTTAACCCATCTGAGTTTATTTTTGTGTATGGTGTAAGAAAGTAGTCCAGTTTTCTTTAGAAAAAGTTATATAACCACTCTAACCTTCAGTGGTTACACTTTTCTTAGAAGTTATTATTTAGCACTTGGAAACATTACCATATATATTTTACATTTAATGTGCTCCATTAACTTATTTTTTTCAGCATTTTATAATTTCCCTTGAAGGCACATACCATATTAAATATCTTTGTATATCTAGCACAGTGTACCCAAAGAAGTACTTGTAAATATTCCTTGCTCATGATACAGTCAGAAATAGACAAGCACAGATAGACATGAGAGCACCATCAACACATCTGTACATATAAGAATATACTTGTAGATATGTGACACATCCTAAACCATACACTGGACCATCTTCCAAAGAGTAAGAAAAAAATATTCATTGAGTGTTTACTATGTTCCATGCAATAGCTTAAGATTTAACAGACCTCAATGTATACTTTCAAAAATGCTTTAAATTAAACGCTGTCATTACAGAAGAGGAAGCTGAAGTTCAAAACATGTTAATTAACTTCCTCAATATAATGCAACAACAAACACTCAGAGTCAGAATGGTGCTATGCGTTAACTGGAAGGTAGAAAAAGATTGTATGATTTTCCCCTTTTCTACCTTCATTGGATAAGTTTCAAGATTCTGTCAAGCAAAATCTCTTGTCCATCCCGTTTCCTCCATGTGACCCAAACTAGGAAGATGAGATTCTGTCTTCCTGAAACCTTCTGAAAGTTGATTCTAGAATAAAGGGTGCAAATAATGGATTCATCCCAGCATTGACATTCTTCCTTTTTTACTACCTAAATTCTCAAAGTTAACCTGGTTCTTGGAGCATTCCCCTTGATTCTCTAAACAACCTCACAGCATTCCAAGAAATTCCTCTTCAGGTTAAATAGCCAAAACTGGGTTCCATGGTGGCAGACCAAGTACCCTAACTGAATCGGGAAAACATGTTAGAGTGACAAGAACAAGAGCCAGAGCAGACCTGTAACTTTCTGGCATTTCCCCACACAGAGCAGGCACAAGTCTCAGGCCCCTACCACTGTTCATTTCTCCACTTCATCTTCTTGCCAAGTGACAGCTTTTGTTACTGAGTTGCTGAAACATAACTGTGGTTGTGTAAAGAGTCCCCTTTACAACACCTCAGTTTTGTTTTGTTTTGCTTTTTTTTTTTTTTCAGGCTTTTCTTCAGCTGCGGTGGACTTTGCCAAGTACCATGATCAATTGCCCAACATGTTCCAAGGGCAACTTCCACAGCACTTTGGCAGTTAATCACTAGTAGCTTTGCATTGTTCTTTGTTTCGTGTGCCATTGGTCCCATTTGTTTGTTTGTCCCTTGTTCTTTATACTTCTCAAGCTGCTCAGCATAAGGTTAGCACTCTGAGGTTGATCTGAAACTACAAATATAAGACAATTGCCTCCTGTATCCAATATTTTAATTTCAGTAGTGACTCCGCTAAGGAGAAGGGACACTTTGTTGATGACTAGTATGAAGCCAGCGTGTTTGTTAACCCTTTCTGCATCCCCTTCAAGAACACACTCATTTCATAAGGACATAGACAGAAGACCTGCTACCTGTGTTTCATAAATGCTCACTACTGTGTATCTTGATTAGCTTCATTCAACATTCTAAAGCCCCCCTAAAATATCCCTCTTCAAAACTATATTAAACACATTCAACTCTCTATCTGAACTTTGTTCCCACTGTTAGCTCTTAGGTTTAATATTCTGAAGGTTGAAATGAGGCTAAAGTTTAATTGCAATCAGGAAGAAAACCCATTCATATTTGTAGTTTTGAAAATTTATACCAAAACTTATACCACTGAATAGAACCCAAGAAGCATTCTAACATTCTGTTTTATGTGCTTGGAATCTCTCAAACTCTATCAGACACTCAAAAATGAGCATACAGCCACCCAAGGGTTTGAATAACAAAGTTGGAAAAGGACAGCCAAAAACAATAAATTGGACTCCGTGGTCTGAGCCAGAGTCAGCCATGTATAACTACTGAGCTGGAATAAATAAGACCTCTGTTGAAAATGGTAATGAGAATATCTTAAAAAAAAAAAAAAAAAAGACTCAAGGAATAAAGTCAAGAAAAATTACAAAACTTAGTTCTAAAATTTCTAAAATTTGTTATTTCTAAAATGTCTAAACATCAACTTAGTAAGTGGTATCTTGACTTCTATGCAACAAATTAGATGCTGATATAAATAAGGAAAACATTATTTTGATGCAGCCTGGGAGCTCCTGACATTAACACAGAGCATCTCCATAGAAAAGTGCTTTCTAAAAATTTCCCCAGAAGTACCATAAAAGCAAATGGACTGAGAACATGAGCCTATTGGTAGGCAGTGGATACAGCAAAAATAGCTCATCTTAAGCATTAAATGTCTTTAAGTTTTGTGTTTCTCATACAATATCATGGTAGCTTTGCATTAAACATTGGTATATATCTGTATTAAATTTTAGTGACTTAATTTGGGAAATTTTTGACATTTAATATTTTATTAAACTTTGTGTAAAGGCAATACTTGGGGAAGATGTGTCATGTTGATTCTAAGTGTTCTCAAACTCTGCACATCACCACTTACCTAAAGAGACACAAGAAGCCCAGGTTAATAAGCATAGTTTTAGCAGAATTCATTTATTTCCCAATCTATTGGCAAGCAACTACTAACTGATTACATGAATATAACATTAGGAAGCCTCCTGAGATATGCATATTCCTAGAGGATTAGTTAAGGAATTGATTTGGCTGCTGTAATGGAAAGACCCAAAATAATAATAGCTTAAATAAGATATGTGTTTCTGTCTCGTGTAAAAGTCTTGGCTAATGTGTTGGCCCATGTTGGAAGCCAGGCTCCATCTGTCTTGCCATCCTGCCATCCTCAATGTGGCTCAAGGTCCCTCCTCTAGCTCTTGCCCTTGTGTTCGCATTCATCAGCAGACAGTCATTCTTTCCTGGAAGTTGCAGACATCATTCCAATTCAAATTGCAAATGCCCAGAATTTAGTCACATGGCCACACCTAGTTGCAAGAAAAGATACAATTTAACAAAATAATCTTATGCTCCAGAAAAGAAAGGAGGAAGGAAAGAAGAAGGGAGAAGGAGGGAAAGAAAAGGAAGGAAAAGAAAAAGGAAAAAGCTATAATTAAATCATAAAGGGAAATGGATATTGGAGAACAACCAGCAAGTTCTGTCATATTCAACTTAAGTTATCAGTATGATAAGACCACTTCAGTAAAAGAATAAAAGAAATCATCCTCTAGATATTGTGGCTAAAATAGGTACAAGTGTTGACTAATATTCTATAGTTAACCAGCAATTAGAAATTTAATTTAATAAAAAGAGGTTCCAAGTTTACAATAACAATACTCAGTAATTAAGATCAATAAAGCAAAAGATGACACATAAATATTCTAACCCAGGTAGCATTATCAGTGAGCCTTAAAACCTTAAACTATAGGCACTGGTGGAAAATACCTTCATGAAAAGAAACAGAATGTATTAACAACTTATTTATTTTAGAAGTGTCAAATAAGAGAATGAACTTTATTGGAGTACTTTGCTAAGGTAAAAAACCAATGTCAAAAAAAATAAAACCTGGGTCAGCAAGATGGCACAGGTAAGATGTCACAAGAAGCAGACTTTCAGATTGAGTGGAGCATGCAGAAGGCTGATTAAGGATTGCCCTTATGCAAAGGAAAGAAAGGAAAGAGAACTGGGCAGGAGAATAGTTGAATATGCTCCCATAGTCCCAACTAAGACCTCAGCCAATGACATAGCAATGTTTGTTGGCCTATCAGAATTGTCCCAAGTTAGAGTGAGAATGACAAGCCCTTTATGTCATCTCATTGATTAGCCATTGAATGCGGACCATTTCTGGAAGGAGACGTTGCTTGGGAGACAAAGAATGCTTCATCTGAGATAAATCCTAAAGGCGACTAACATCTGATGGCTATCTTCTAGCAGCCTTTCCAGTTACTGGCCAAGTAAGTGTCTCAACTTTTGCCGGTTTGTGTTTCTAGGAAGCAGACTTCAAAACATAGATAAAGGATGTTTGGGGAGTGTTCCTGAATACTTGTTAAAAGGAGAGGAAAGAAAAGCAAGAGCTGTGACACATCCCAGTGAGGAGCTTAGCAAACCTTGTAGGAAGCTCCTACAAGGTTCAGATTGGTTCAGATTGGTTGTTCTCTGCTGGGGGAAAGGATTGGGTCTTTACCTCCTATATTGATCAGTCAGTGGGTGTGGGCCATCCAGAAAGGGACACGACCTTGGGTGAGGCATATGTCTTCAGCCAAGGCAATTTCCAAAGTGGAAATACAGTTAAAGAGTATTGTCTGGCAGTATTCCCAGCAGCTGGGGAAATAGATCCTTCAACCCAGGAGGATCTGGGTGCATATCACAGTGTCTACCATGCAAGATACACTTAATATTTTCATTTCAAGGCCAAGGAAAAACTTAAAAATAAATCATTTTTTATATGAAGAACAGATTCAATAATTTTATCCATATGAAACTGAAAGCACTTGTTACCTTGCTTTTTGTCTCCAAAGAATATTTGGTAATATTCACATAAATTAAATATAAGACTGATATATGACCCTACTACATAAATATTTCTATTCCTTTCACTCCTCCATTCTATTCTTGCCAGCAATTTCCTGCCCTTATTTTCCTGCAAAAAAAAACAAAGCTATCAACCCTTAGTTCCCTCACCTCTGTCCCTTAGACCTTGTTCTCAATGTCTTAGAAAATAAAACGTGATTCCTTTAAAAGTAAAGCACTCTCCACCTGCTCACCCCACCTTCTTGCAGCTCACACATTTTTTCACTCCCAGCCACCTATAAAGTTCATTTTTCCCTGATGATATCTCTCTATTTTGTATATTTCACACATTTACCCATTCTGAAAATGTCTTACTTGACTCTTCTGGTTTTTCTAATTACAGTCGTGCTCCCATCCTTTTCCCTGCCAAATTTTTTAAACTAGCAACATACAATCATGGACGTGTTTCTACAACCCCAGTCCACTCCCTTGTCCCCTGAAATCCTATTATACTTCTCTTAACATTCTTCCACCTACATGCTCCCCCCCACTCCCACAAAAGGCTAAATCACTCTCTTCTTGGTGAATTAAAGATATTTTTTCATAATCCTCATACTTGACCTTTAATTTAAGTACAGCAGGCCAGTGAACACCCATCTCGTTCTAAGACTGTACTTGACTGACATTGTTTTGGTTTTGTTCCATTTTTTCCTGAAGCCCACTGCTCATTTCTACCTTTTCTTTCTTTCCCCAGTCACTAACTGGGGAAATTGTCCAAAACTACCCTTGACCCTTTATCTAAAACATCGTTGCGTGTTATCACGTGTCATTATTTTAATCATTGCTCCTATGCTGATGATTCAGACTTGCATCTCCATTCTGTTATCTTGGGTAATTCTAGCCTGGATCTCCATCTACCTCAGGGACATTTATATATGCACAACCAAGTTTGCCTCCCAATCAACATAATCAAAAACAAATTTATCATCCACAGAAAAGATTCTTTCACCTCCGCCTCTTCAGCACTTTCATTCTTCTAGCTGGTCCAGGCAAAAAGGTTGAAGACACTTAAGAACACAAAAAACACAAAGTATGAAGGAAAAGAAAGCCACAACTATAACCCTAATATTGGTACCTCCTGAACACCAGATACAGTCTTGTTTGCCTTTAACCCCTTCATATTCCGACTAATCCTATATGTTGTTTCTGAATTTAAATAAATGTCAACATTTCATTCCCCTTTTCAAAACTTTCATCCTAATTGTCTGAAGTATGGAATCCAAACTCATGAGTCTGGTCTTCAAGACACTCCTGAAATTAGTCCCACCCTTCACAGCCAACATCATCATACACAAACTTTCTGCTCTATGCCCATTCTCATTCTCAACTTAAAATCTTTCCTCATACTGTTTTCCTGAGAGGACATGACCTCCACCATTCATTTATTTTATTTAAACCTACTCTTCTCAGGATCTATATTAGGATCAAACTATAAATCGTACTCATTCTCTTCTAGCCCATTGCAACATTCTTCCCCTTATTTTTATAGCAAATCTCAACTGTCCACTATAGTAGCTTGTCACACAATGATTTGTGATACATGTAATTATACTATATGAATGTATCTTGTCATTTATGTTGTAAAGTCCTTAGAATACTTGACCAACATTATTGAGCACCTAAGACAAATTCAATACATACTTTCTGAGTTAAGATTAATTCTTATCCCATGTACCTATGTATTATTATTGTAAGAACAATGTAATGGGATGCAGAATTTCCTGTCCACAGCTTGAAAAAAGAAAAAAAGTAGAAGCAAATCCACACTTATGTATTATTAAATAGTGAGAGCAAAAGAAGTTAGGTATTATAAATACAATAATTTTTTAAAATTATAATTATTTTCTTATTATTGTGGTTTTCTTTTTTTTTTTTTTTCCTAATGAAATAAGGCAAAACTGTAATTAAACAACGGGAACACTGATGATAGAAATGCTATCTTGCTTTTTCTCACTTGGAACTCATCTACCTTTCAATTATTCTTAATGCCAAATAAACTGCTTATATATAGGTATCTTTCCTCTGAACAAATCTTAGTTTTTTTATATAATTTTTGTTAAAGAAGACCGCACAAATGGGGAGGAAAGAAAACATTTGTCAGCCTTATGCTCGGACACTTACACTAAAATATTTTTGCCAAGAAGAAATAGACTAAACATACATCAAGCCAAATAGAGCTTACTTTAGTGACTAGAGAGGTACTTCTTATGATTTAAGACATTAGACCAAAATTTGAGAATGTTTGGAAAGAGCATGCAATTGCTTTATGTTTCTGACAATCACTGTCCAAAAATCTGTACACCTAAAAGATGTACAAGCACATATATATGGGTGGCTAATATTATTGTTTTAAGTTATATTTTAGTTTTTTAAACTAACTATTAACACTTTTGAGGACAGTTATTTTTATTGTTGTTTTGCTTTGGTGTTTTACTTTTTTAATGAAATATAAAGTTAATCGTGATCATTTTCTTTGGTCACCTCTGTCTTAGCATTTCCCAACCCAAAGTTCAAACGCAAAAATTTGGGTTTTTTTAATACATACAGTATTGCCATTTTTCCTTCATATGGTCAAAATTTTTCAAAAGAGCTAGTTTCTATTAAATATTTCCATTTCTTTTAAGGCAAGAATGCTTTTTTAGGTATGGCATGGGAGTAGGTTGGGACAATAGTAACCCTTATTCATTTATTTGATACATATTTTTGAGCACTCACTATGTGCAAGGTTCTATGTGAAAGAGACACAGTCCTCATCCTCATCAAATTTGCATTAAAAAGAGTAGGAAAACATTAGTTATGCAATAACTGAATCATAATTGTGATAAGTTTTATAAAAAAGAAAAGTAGCTTGATAACCGGGAGACCCTTTAGAGCTATCCCCTTCTTCAATCATTGTTGCCCTATTCTTTATACCTGTGTTTTATTCCTATAAGAGATTTTATTTAAGCTACTTGTAATTAACCAACTTCAGAAGGTCTCCTGTGAACGACTCAGCATGACTCTGCAAACTTTTCAAAGAGATCAGAGTACAAGATTTTGAAACACAACCAACATGTTTTGACCAAGCTTAACCTTACAAGATTTGACCAGGGTAAGTTAAATATAAACAGGTATCTTTAGGAGTAACCATACATTAGACAAGTTCAAAATGTTGAATGACAAGCAGTCCACATCATAACCTCCCCCAGCTTCTCATTAAATACAAATGAACACTCACAAAAAAGGCACACACTGACAACTCTCAGAAAAACTGTGACTGATCATCATCCTAAAAACAGAATCTAAAAGAAATCAGCACTAATTATAAAAAAGTTGGACCTGGATTGTGAAATATATATTGAGACTCAAACACAAGGCATACTAAATGCCTTGTGTTTGAAGTCTACTTGACAGAGAGTCTCTGTACCTCTCACATCACTGCTGCCCAAATTGAAATATGTGAAGGGTTACCCATGAGATCTTCTCTACCTACCAGAGAACAGGCAGATGGGCTAGGATCTCTGGGAACTGCTCTAAGAGACCAATATCTACTTCCAGGCACAGTCGGTGCTGGCAGCAGGCAGAGCAAACATCCTGCATGGGCAAGGATGCATAGGACCTTGAAGCAATACAACCATAACAAAATTTTTTAAATAAAAAAGGGGGAGGCGCCTAGGTGGCTCAGTCAGTTGGGTGTCTGCCTTCAGCTCAGGTCATGATCCTGGGGCCTAGAATCAAGCTCTACATGGAGTTCCCTGCTAAGCAGGGAGTCTGCTTCTCCTTCTCCCTCTGCTTCTCTCCCTGCTTGTGCTCTGTCTGTGTCATAAATAAATAAAATCTTTAGAAAAAAATCAAAAATTAGAGAAAATATGTCATATGCATAATAGGAAAATGGTTAATAGCCTTAAGATATAAATTGTGCTCAGTTAAAAAAAAATTTGTAAACACACTATATTAATTTCCTAGAGCTGCTGTAAGGAATTATAAATTAGTGGCTTAAAACAACAGAAATTTTGGGACACCTGGGTGGCTCAGTCAGTTAAGTGTCTGCTTTTGGCTTCAGTCATGATCTCGGGGTCCTGGGATCAAGCCTTGCATGGAGCTTCCAGCTCAAGTGTGAATTTGCTTCTCCTTCTTCCTCTCCCTTTGTGATCTCTCTTACTCTCTCTCTCTCTCAAGTAAATAAAGAAAGTCTATTAAAAGTAAAATAAAATAAACAAAAAATGAAAAACCAGAAATTTATTCTCCCACTGTCATGGAAGCCAAAAGTTTAAAATCAAGGTTTCACAGTGAATATTTAAAGGCTTTAGGGAAAAATCCTTCTTTTCCACTCTTAGCTTCCTTCTGATGACTCAGGAGTCTCTTGATTTGTGGCTACAACACTCCAATCTTTGCCTCCATCTTCAGGTGGCTTTCTCCTCCATGTGTGTATCATCTACTCATATCCCTTATAAGAATATTTATCACTGAATTTAGGACCCACCCAAATAACCCAGGATGATCTCATTTTGAGATTCTTAGTTATAGCTGCAAAAAGTCCCATGCAGTGTAAGTGCCTGACATTACAAATTTTTGATTGTCAAGGCATCATTTTTAAAAAATTCATTTAAAACAAACAGATTGGCAGCAACTTTTAGCAAATAAACAAACAAAAACAAACAAATAAGTAGTCAGGCCCCCCACACTCATGAAGTTCTCGTTTCAGAAAACCCAGGGCAACCTAGATAACGGTGGCTTGAATTACCCTGCAACCACTCTCCCACACCCTAATTGCCAAATTAAGCAAATTAGCCAATGATAAGTGGCCTTGAAACTTCAGATCCCATCCTTGGATCTTAATAATCCAAATCCCATCCTTGGATCCTAATAAAGGCCAAGGCCCAGCTTCTCCTTCTCTTCCTTTGTCTTTCCACCCTCCTCCCAATGTCCTCGTGTCATGTGCCTTTCAGGACCTATGAGTAATAAATCTTGTTCCTCAATTTTCCCTGATGGCTCTTTGCTGGAATGTATCCTGTGATATAATAGGAATTAAAAGGGCTAGTCCATCCACAACATTGATCCTAGTGGGGGAGAAGTCTGTGGGGTTTGCTACTAGTAATGCTGACTAGGTGGGAGTCTCAGAACATTCTAGTCAAGAGCATCACCATTAGTAGGCTGGAATGGACAAAATAACTCTTTCTCCAAATAAGTTCACATTTACAGGTCCCAGGGATTAAAATATGGACATGTATTTTGAGAAGTACCATTCATTCCTCTACATACCCTAATTAAAAAATAGGCAAAATATATGAACAGGCAATTCCCAAACTAAGAAATGTAAACCCTTTTAAAAAGTCATTAACTTTTAATGACTTTTAATGACTCAGTGGGTTGAGCCGCTGCCTTTGGCTCCGGTCGTGATCTCGGGGTCCTGGGATCGAGTTCTGCATCGGGCTCTCTGCTCGGCGGGGAGCCTGCTTCCTCCTCTCTCTCTGCCTACTTGTGATCTCTCTCTGTCAAATAAATAAATAAAATCTTTAAAAATAAATAAATAAATAAATAAAATAAGAATAAAAAGTCATTAACCTCAATAAATACCAGATAAATGCAAATATAAATGATACTGCAATATTTTTCACTCTCAGATGTATGATGAAATCAGAGAACAGTCTCCTTCTGTGACTAAATTCCAAAATTTATCTTGGAATACCTGGAAAATTGGTCCTCCAAGAAATTATTTCCTCTACATAATCCTCAAGTAGTGAGTGCAGAATAATAATAGACATACTTTGAATTTCCAATTTTGATTAAGTAACAGCTAAATAATATTATTTTATACCCTATGTCTCACTTTCAGGATTTTGACCTAGAGACCAACAAAAAGATAACTGCTCTGCATATTATTTTTCCCATTAAGTTTTTATCTCAGAAATTAAATGAAAACTTGAATACATGTTTAAATATTTAAATATATAAATATATAAGCTTACTCTTAAGGTTCTTTTATTAAAAAAAGAATCTTTTTGAAAGCCATATAACAATGAATCTCGGAACACTGAAAAAAATAAAATTAAATTAAAAAAAAAAAGAAAACCACATAACAATTCCTTAATTTGATGGTTTTGCTAAATCTTAAATTTTGCCTGAATATACCTCATGTTGGGAGTTAAGAATATATGCTAGTACAACCACCTCAGATAATAACATCTACTAACAGTGGCCAGATATATACTCTTTTGCCCCATTCTACACTAGGGATATATTAAACAAAAGTGTGTTTGTATCAACACTATTCATAATAGCCAAACACTGGAAATATCCATCAAACAGTAGTATGAGCAAATAAATTGTGGCCCATTCATACAATAGAATACAGCAACAAAAATAAACAAACTACTACTTCACACAACAACATGGGTGAATCTCACAAAATAAAATTGAGTGAAAGAAAACCAGACACAAAGAGTATATATTATATGATTCCATTTATATAAAGTTCACAAACAAGCAAAACTAACATATGAGAGATGTCAAGACAGTGGCCACTATTATGGCAGGTAATGCCCTTGAAAATATACATGGACACAAAAGAGGATGCTGGAAATGCTGTTTCTTTTTTCTTTCTTTCTTTCTTTCTTTTTTAATTTAGTGTTCCAAGATTTATTGTTTATGCACCACACCCAGTGCTCTTTGCCATATGTGCCCTCCTTAATACCCACCACCAGGCTCACCTATCCCCCCACCCTCTACCCCTCCAAAACCCTGTTTGTTTCTCAGAGTTCACAGTCTCTCATGGTTCATCTCCCCCCTTTCAAAAAGACTTATTTTTAATTTTTTAAGGAATCTCTCCCCTTTTTTCCAAAGTGGCTGCACCAACTTGTATTCCCACCAACAGAGAAAGAGAGTTCTGCTTTCCTCTGCATCCTCTCCAACACTTGTTGGTTATTGTCTTGTTAATTTTGGCCATTCTAACTGGTGTAAGATGGTATCTCCATGTGGTTTTTATTTTAATCTCCCTGAAGGCTAATGATGATGAATCTTTTTTCTTGTGTCTGTTAACCATTCGTATGTCTTCTTTGGAGAATTGTCTGTTCATGTGTTCTGCCCATTTTTTTGATGTGATTATCTCTTGTGTGTGTTGAGTTTGAGGAGTTCCTTATATATCTTGGAAATCAGCTCTTTGTCTGTAGTGTCATTTGCGAAATGCTGTTTCTTGATGAGGGCAGTAATTACCTGGAAGTCTTTACTTTGTGAAAATTAACTGAGCCATATACTTATGATTTATGTACTTTTAAAAAATATAATGTATATGTTAAAATTCTGAACCAGTACTTCTTAGCCTCTTTCCTTTGCATGACCAACAAATAAACAAATGTCTGAAGGAAAAAAGAAGCAGAGAGGGTACTTCCTTTTTCTCTGAGAGCTTCAACCATCAAATCTCAGTGTGAGAATGATTTTGATACATTTGTTAAAGGCAGTGGCAGAAATAATTTAAGTTCATTTGTTTGCTTGCTTGCTTAGGATTGGATTGGATGAGACAATACCTACCAAATACTTAGCATAGATGTACTTAGCACAAACAGTGCTAAATTAAGTCGAGTTTATACTTTACCACCCAAAACAGGATATTCCTGAGAGCCCAAGACTGCTATTAATAAACACACTGGATCACAAACATACCTTAAGATTTCTCAGAGACGGGGCACCTGGGTGGCTCAGATGGTCGGGCATCTGCCTTTGGTTTGGGTCATAATCCCAGGTTCCTAGGATTGAGCCCCACATCAGGCTCCCTGCTCAATGGAGAGTCTGCTTTCTCCTCTACCTCTCTCCCTTTCTCATGCTCTCTCCCTCTCTCAAATGAATAAATAAAAATATTTAAAAAAAAATACGATTTCTCAGAGACAAACTGAAAAGTATGGTCACTGTAAAGCTAAATAAATTATGACATGTCAACCTATAATAGGTTATAGTTTTTTCATTATAAAAGTGAGGAAGCCATGTATTCACATAAAGCAATTATAGGTCAGTTATAAAACATTTATCCCTGTAAACAATGTATAGCTGCTCTCACACTCAAGAAAAGAAGGCTCTGAAGGAGGGACACCACCAGACTTCAGCCCAGGACAAGAAGTAACTCTGGTGCCAGTGTTTTTCCTAGCTCCATAGACTGTGCTGGAGAACTGAATTCAGATGACCAGAAATCAAGCATCCTCATCTCTTCTGGAGGACATAATCTTTATCACTTACCATATTTCTTCATATTAAGTATCTTTGTGTTTAATTTTAATTTTTATTTATAAGTTGGTAGCCCAGTAGTCCTACTAGCATGGTTAATACAAGTGTATTGTTATAAATTCCATTGCATGTCACAGGGAAATGCCTGGAATCCCATTAGCTGTGATTTAGCACATTTAACACAAATTTTC
Source organism: Mustela putorius furo (assembly GCF_011764305.1). Taxonomy (NCBI): domain Eukaryota; kingdom Metazoa; phylum Chordata; class Mammalia; order Carnivora; family Mustelidae; genus Mustela; species Mustela putorius. The sequence goes on from NW_025421341.1 coordinate 29,352,669, forward strand.
ATGTTTACGCCTAACTGCAATTGTGTCTCTTCTTGCTGACACCAAGATCGCCTGGGTGGGCCTGAAAAGTCGATGACACTGGGTGGCCAAGTGTGGCAAAACAGCAGAAGACTGGGAAATAAGACAGAAGCAAGTTTGGGTCCCACATGTTGTGCTCATTTCCTGCAAATATTGGCTATACTTGGGCTTCCTTTCCCTGATGTGTATAAACATGGCTTTTCCCTGGCATTCAAAGATGACATCACAAACCAATAAAAGAAAATCTCCTCTTTTTTTTTTCCCCTCCCCCAAATTAAGAAATAAGTTTCTGCTGTCCCATACTCCTCTTTCCTCAGTTTGCTGTTATGGTATAAAGTAGCTCTTTCTATAAGAAATTCTTTTATTAAGTCAGATACAGAGATAATTGGACAAGGTCATTATTACACAGTGTTCTTTCTCTGACCTTTTATGATATCTGGTTGCCAAAGACATTCAGAAAACATCAGTCTACTATAAAGTCTACCCCAAATACATAATTTTATTTTTCGTATTTTACCAAGCCCTATTCTCCTGCATTCAACTTCTGAAACAAGTTTGGTATGAAAAATACTGATTTAATTCACCATCCTCCTCCTGCCTTTTTTGCTCCTTGTTTACTTCTCAGACTATAAGCTCCTTAAGAGGAAAATGCATAACAAATCTTCTTTCTGGTTGTAAGAGAGCTACTTAGCCTCATCAGCACATATTTATTGAATGAAGGAATAAATGGACAAGGAATCATCAGCCCCAGATTGATGGCCAGCCCATCAGTACAGGGTAGCTCTGCAAGCACACAGCAATCACTTCAGTGAGCCTCATCCTGGATCCCCATTGAAAGATCAGCGTTTCAAACCTGACAAAGGGATAACTTGGAGGAGATGGTGGCCTAAAATTATGTACCTGGCTCTTCAACTTCCATACCTGTTTCTGGAGTAACCCAATAATTAAAGAGCATTCAAATAAATAAATAAATAAATAGCATCCTAGAGGAATCCAAGCATGAAAAGGGGGTAGGTAGAGATGGTGGGATTAAGATACAGTCTAGGGACCAGTGGGCAAGGAGAAGGCCCAGGTCTCTGGAAGCCTGTTAGAAATAAGTATATGCCCATTTACCTGTGTTTGCAGAATAAAACCCTTGTATACTAGAAGACTAGATTTGCTTTCACTGTATTCAAATGTGCAGCAACAACAAGACATGGTACTTTATTTCTCTAAAAGTGAGAAACATAATCTGATCTTTTATCCAATCATTTGTGACACCCAATCTGATGGGTAGCAGGGGAAACAAACAATACTTCAGTTCAATAGATTAACTTGGTTTGAAGCAACAGTTTAAACAGTTCCTTGAGAGCAGTGCTTGGTTTCCCAAGTCCTCTTCTCTAAGATTGCTTCTAGCTACATGAGGTTGAGGCACAGCCATCAGTGCCTTATGCCAGAAAAGAAGAAATCCAGTATTTGAATCTACATGGTACTGTCTGTGTCTCCTGTACCCTGTAGCTGAATGGTGGCTCAGACAACCCCTGGCCCAAGCCTGCTGCTCTGAACTGGCCCCACCCTGGGGCATCTGCCTATTCCTGGAACGTGTGATGGTAGCACTCAAGGCCTGATCCCTCCAGCTTCATCACAGCTTAGTCATGACCTCTAGCTAATAGGAATTTGCCTCTTCTCTCTATCGTGCCAACACCTCTCTGATTCTCTCCCATGTCCTTTGCCAGCCCTTGACCCTACCACCTCATTGTGGAAAGACCCCAGACCCACCTTTATAAACCCGTCTGTACCAACTGCCCTTTTATCTATCGACCAAGGTTTTAATGTTTCTACCAAAATAATCCTTCACTTACCCCCCTGAAATCCATATGATTTTACTTTCTCTTTCTTCTTCCTCATGTTTTGACATGAAGATGAAAACATATTACATACACCAATTGCATCCCTTCCAGCTTTTCTGGGTAAGCGTTTCTAAAATCAGTGCTCCAGGAGCAAGCTTTTTAGATTTCATTGCAACCTTTGAGTTTCTAAAAACAATCACAGAGTGTTTTTCATTTGGGGGTTTTGTTGTTGTTGTTTAACTCAAGTACATTACTTACCTGGTGTGAGATAAGGATTTTCCTTCTTCATGATTTCATGAAATTAATCCTTCTACAACTCCTTCCTCATCCTTCAAAATAAGACAAGAAGGAATAGATAAAGGGCAATGCACCTTGCGCTGCCTATCTGTGATAATGCTAAATAAAATGTTCAAGCCTCATGCACAGGTGCTGTGAGGCCCAGTGGAAATGTACCTGTTTTTGCAGTTCAAAGTGAAGACTTTAAAATAGATAGATGGAGAGAGAGAGAGAGAGATAAAAGGAAACAAATCATTTCTTCCACCAGTGTTGAAAAAAATCTGTACAATGGTGTTACCTGTTTTAAGGTAAAACTTAACTGAAATTTAAAGTCTCCCTTTTCAACAATGAAAATCTCTGATACCAGATGTGACCACAACATGTCTTCTTGGATCAATATCAGGCACAGGGGCCCTGAAGCCACATTCACTGTAAATCTAAGGTAAATCTTCTATATCCCCACTCAGACATCAGCCACCACACCCAAAGCAAGGAGCCAGGCCTCTCCAGGTGGTATTTTGGTCACCAAAATGCCAGTCTTCCATGTTGATCTTGAGACTTCTAGGTCAATCTTCTTGGGGAGAATTTGGAGGAAAGAAGGTAGGAGATCAAAATACCAGCTGTAATGATAGCTCAGCTAAGTATAAGACAGGGGTCTGACTCAAAGCCACAAAAGCTTCCAGCTCCTTCCTTCTTTCCCCTGGCAGATCAGCCATCAGAGAATAAGAGCTTTGCTCTGATGAAAACCCCACTTGAAGGAGAGGAGAGTGGGAAGAACCTCTGGACTGTGTAATTCCAAAATAGTTCACAGCCATCTGTGCCTGTGCAAGTGGCCTGGGGTACCCATAACAAAGTACTACAAACTGGGTGGCTTAAAATACTCTCTCACAGTTCTGGAGGCTAGAACCTGAAATCAAGCTGTGGGCAAGGCCATGCTCCCTCCTAAGTCTCTTAAGGAGGGCGCTTCCTTCTCTCTTCCACCTTCTGGTAGCCCAGGTGTTCCTTGGCTTGTGGCAGCAAAATTCCAGACTCTGTCACCCCCTTCATTTTGTTCCCTACCTAGGTCTCTCTGTCTCTTTCACTTTTAATAAGGATAGCAGTTGTATTGGATCAGAGCCCAGATGAACAACTTCATCTCAACTTGATTGCATCTGCACAGACCCTATTTCAAAATAAGATTGCATTCACAGGTACTGGGGGGTTTGGACTTCCACAGATTTTTTGGAAGGTATACTTCAATCCATAAAAATGTGCATGACCTTTAGTACATTTATTCCACCTCATAGAGAAGCCAGGATAAAGGGATATCAAAATTTTGCCTTCCAGTATGGCAGATAAAGTATGTTTTCCATTGAGAGGATCCAGTGAGGGGGAAATGAAGAGCAAAAACTTTCCAAAAAAAGACACTTCCTTATTTTAAGGACAAGTGTCAAGGAAGTAATATTAGAAGAGAAAGTTTATATTGCCATTAGAATAGATGAAGAGGAACTGGCAGGGACTTCTTTAATAGCACCTGTGTGTTTATCTAACACTTTAGGGGTTGATCTAACTATGGATATAAATCATTTAATGTACTAAAACTAAATTTGCCTGTTTCCATCATTTATAAAATTAGGTTGATCTAAAGAAATAACTGACTTATGGTTAAGTATCAGGCATGTAAAAAGCAGAAATACTATCAATGTCAATAAAAATCAATACATGCAAATTTAAACAAGTAGCTATTGTTTTTGTCTGTCAAATTGGCAAAGATTACAAAAAAAACACCCTAGTATTCTTGATTAACAAGAGTATAGATAAGACACCCTCCTTTATACCACTGGTAAGAATGGAAATTATAATCTTATGGACAATAATTTAGTAATAAATATCACATACTTTATGAAAAGACTTTCCATATGACCCAGAAATTCTTTCCCTAGGAAATTATCTTAGGGAAAATCTAGTGCATGTGTACCAACTCTTAGTTATAAGAATTTTCATCACATTATTTTTAATAAATAGACACAAACTAAATACTTACAAGTAAATAATAATATATCCATGTGATAAACTCTGATTGTTGTCATGTTTTAAAATGATTCTATAGAACAAGGATCAGAAAACCATAGCCCATGGGTTAAATCTGACCCCCTGCTGTTTTTGTGAATAAAGTACCATTGGAACAGAATCATACACATTCATTTACACATTGTGTATTGTTGACTTATCAGAGTTAAGTAGCTGGGATAGTATTGCCCACAAATCATAAAATATTTACCCTCTGGGGGTGGCTGGGTGGCTCAGTAGGTGAAGCGTCTGCTTTCAGCTCCTGTCATGATCCCAGAGTCCTGGGATCAAGCCCCACATCAAGCTTCTTGCTTAGTGGGGAGTCTGTTTCTCCCTCTCCCTCTGCCTGCCACTCTGTCTACTTGTGCTCTCTCTCTCTCTATGTCAAATAAATTTTAAAAATCTTAAAAAAATATATTCACACTCTGGCCCTTTATAGAAAGTTTGTTGATTCCTGCTACAGACAAAGGCATATGATATGCAGGAAGTTGTCAATTATGTTTATGAAAAAGAATAGTACAAAGTAATGTGCTTAATGGGAGTCTATGGTTTTAAATACATTTATTTAAAGATTTATGTGTATATGCATATGTAAGTCACCATATTGACTTATATTTTTCAATTTATTGAAAAACACATTTTTCACCACAGTTTGGTGTATTTAATACACCAAAAATTAATAGTCCTTATCTCAAGAAAATGACATGTTTTTTTTCTTTCTTTTTTTTTATTTTCTATCTTTTCCAAAATGTCTGCAGTAATATGTGTGTATACACATAAACATATTTTTAAAAATAAATACTACTAATTCAAAAATTGATTTAACTTTGAGCCAATTGCTTAACCTCTCTAAGCTTTAGTTTTGGCCACTGTTAATATGCTCTTCATAGGCCTATTGTGCACAGTAGTTAAGAGATACTATACATAAAATGCATGGGAGTATCTGGAACTTTCTATCAACCAATAGAGTGTCAGTGGAGAGTCCCGACAAAGCCCTGGAAACATCTGCAGAGTCAACTCCAGAAAAAAGTATAAATAAATATCCACATCTGATAGAGTAGTATCAAAGTTCACATTTAGTTTTTATTTAAGCAACTGGTCTGACTAAAGGCACATTAGGGGGCTTTCTTCAGAAATGGGGCTGTGCCTCACTTTGGTGAGAACATTTAGGTATTGTGTTTAGACATGTATCATATGATTTTTACAACATAGGTATAAAATGGCCAGTTTGGCTCAATGATTATACTAAGAATCCTAAAATCATAATTCATCTGTCTTTCAAAATGAACCTCAACTACATCAAGATTTCTTTGAAACTAAGGAACACAATCACCTTAGTGAGAAAGCACTTGTGTACTAGGCAGGCCCTATGTAAGCACCATGAAAGAGTGAGGTAAGAGATGTTATTCCAAAATTTTTCAGTTGCTTTCTCTCCCATAGTTAGAGTGAGAAATGTTGTTTTGTCTATTTTGAGGTTTCATTTATCTTCTGGAAAATATAATATTTCATTAAACCAGTGTTTGTCCACAGTTTCTTTTCATTTCTTTTTAATGTCCTCCCATTATCAAGTTGCCCAGAAGCCTTTCCAGATAAGGATGCAAAGGGTATCTGAAAAGAATGCAAAGCCAGACCAAATCCTTACAGACCGAAAAACCTAGGAATGCATAAATTACATAAATTGTGTGTTCTTGTCACACACAGTCAAAACGACTGTTGGTGCCAGCTGTCTTTACATCAAAGAGGATATTTTGATCTCTGCTGGGAACTAGCCATATAATTATTTCTTGTTTCTTTAACTCTCCAACTACTGTTCATTGTAGGTAATATCCTAGATTCTTTGTAGAAAAAAGCAAAACAATCAAGTCAATTTTGTTTTTTGGATTTATTTTTTAAAACTTAACATTGATGTTCAAATATATTATACAATATTCAAAACTATTTTCAATCAATCATACAGTTACTAGAAATGAAAACTAAAACAAAAAGTATCCCAACTGAATAGGAGTGCAAACAGGACAGTGATGTCTAATATTTAGACTGAAGCTGATTCTGCAGGAAGCCAAAACATCTAGTTGATTTAATTAAAGAAAAGAGAAACTCAGTCAATCCAGATGTTTGGCATCATAAAAACCAAACACAGGGATGATTGATTGAGTCTTTGACGTGATTCACCAGATGTTTTAGCCTCTTGGAGACAGACTAAAAGGAAAGGATTCGGATGGGTTTCAAATTCCCTCCTTTCTCCCTGGGTACTCAGTGTGAATCTTCTTTGCTTCCTCTTTAGTTACCTAATCTCTGCACCCTATGGTAACATTATCTCATATTTTCCTTCAGACCAAATCTTGGGATATCTTGATCAAGTAACAAACTGAGAAACAAGTGGTAACGTATAAACAATTTCATTTCCGCTCCCCCTAGACACATGACTTCATGTGGATTTTTTTCCTCTGGAAAGACTACAGTGCATGCAGGATCTCAGAAGCAGAGTGCTAAGAAGCACTGAAGATGCCCATACACATAAAATCTGAGATCAACCAAAATGATAGATCCAGTGGAAATATTCTTGAAAGGTATTATTAGCTTGATTGCTCTGCAGTGTGAACATTTGCTATTCAGATTGTCTATAATCAGCTTTCCCTATATTAAGCCACTAATGAGTTGATGTGAGATAAGCTTTTCCTCAAAGGACATAAATTAGAGACTGACAATTACCAAAACAAAGAGACGAAAATATAAGTGTGTTCCTTCACAGTGTCATGGGGATCTGCAGGTTTGCCTGTGTTCTGAGGTATGACAACTTAACTCTTTTTTTAAAACAAACTGATTGGCAAAAATTATTCTCAGTGTAAGCTAAAGAGATCCCACTCTATGTCCTATAATTTAAAAGAAACAAAAAAGGTGATTTCATTATATCTCCATCTTTGGCCTGAATGTTCCATCCCTGAGAATAAGGTCCCAATAGTTCTCATCTTTGGCATCTCAGTAGAGCTTCACATGTTATTATCTGTTGATTGGCTCAACAATTTAAGAAATGTATCATTATACCCATTTTCCTTATAAAGATAAAAGGTTTTCCTAAGAACATAGTGAGCAGTGATCCAAAATCCAGATATTCCAACTCCTAGCCTTAGTATTACAGTTGTCTCTGAGAATGAGTAAGAAAAGAAATACTGAGACCATTGGGTCCAAGAAGATGTTAGGTAATATGCACTCTAAAGAATGTCATTCATCAGGTTAGTCTGTTGATACCTTGAACTTCAATGGAGGAAAGACACAGGACAAATCCCAAAATTGTCATATACTTTTATGTATTTGAAGACCGTTTTCATAAAGCCAAATTTACTAATTACTAACTCAAATATTCTTGAAAGCAAATTTTTAAACACTTTCTTCCCAAAAAGCAATATAAGTAAGGGTAAATTCAAAGGTGTCTCTTCTTTCTTTGAATTTCTAAAAATTCTATTATCTAGTTATGGTTTGTGTTCTACTATAATCTGTATTCTTAGAGACCATGCCATCTGAAGATATCTTTGATCACCAAAATCATATTACAAAGAGTAACAATGTAGGGGGCATCAATATGCAGCCTACAGGCTCCAGTTTGCCTGAGAGAGTTCTAAATCCAACCATTGATTTCATCTGCTTTCTCTGTCAACACCTTTCTTTAACCTATATATCCTCAGCTGACACTAATCTTCTCAGCCAATTTGGGCACAACCATTCAACCTAAATAGTCATCACCATCATGCAAGCTTTGAGAAAAAAAAAGTTCCCCTTCTCATGAACACCTTTATTTATGCAACATCATTACTTTTTAGCAACTGTTGCTCTGATTTTCTTCAAGTCACTTCTGGCATAAGACTGAGCATGTGGTTAAGGCCAAGCAAGCAGAAAACAATGTTCTTCAACTTGAGCAATTGGTTGTGACAAGGGATTTGATCCAAACTGAGCCAATGAGTGTCAATCCAAGGGCTTTTGCTGGCACAATCAGAGAGGAGAAACTCCCTTTTCTCTGGGATCAATATCTACAAGAACAATAGAGCATCACATGGAAAACCTTCCTGAAGAAAAACAAACACAGAGGAAAGCAAAGGAGAAGGTTGAACAAGAGGCATCATCTGATCTACCAGCCCACATATCTCTAGGATACCAGCTTTGACTCTTCACTGTTTAATTACATGAGGCCTTAAACTTCCTTTTGTTTGTTTGTTTGCTCAGATTGTTATGACCTGGGTTTCAGATGCTTATAACCAAGTGCCTGTTCAACACATGCCTCAACCTAACCTTTAAACATCCCATGTGCCAGATTTTCTTAACTCTTTAAGTTATAGTGTGGTCAACTTTGTTTTTAAGATAAAACATTTTAGAATCACAGGACCCTCAATTGATGTGACAGTCGTGAAAATGTGCCTCTCAGCTCTCTCACTAAAAAGTACTGACCAATGTCCCAGATGCTATGTTCTGAATCCACTAGCACTTTTGATCCAAAGTCATTTTTTGCACAGGTTGCTACCAGTCAATGAGTGTAGCAAGAATATTGATCAAGCCACTTGTATAAGATGTGGGATAGCTCTGAGGAGTGTCATTGACTGGAAGAATTTCCATCAGCCTTTCTAATATTTCTTAAACTACACACTGTCCAAGATTCTTCCACCCAACCTTTTTCCCTTCCCTTTCTATAATACAAGAAAATATATCATGGTCTAAGAGCTATCTCAGGATACCCCAGTTTCCTTCCCATTTTCCTTCACAAGTAATTTGTCAAGAATTCTGAAGGTTCTGGGACCCACTTACAAGCTATCAAGTTAGTCTGCCACCATTTCATGGATGCCAGCTGAAGTAAGAGACTTTTGGATAAGAGACAAAGAAGAGTGTCTTGGTCACAGCAGTAGCAGTAGTTACAATACATTCATTTGTTCTAATTACTCAAACTGCAAATCCCAAAGGATGACATTAAGAAGGCCAAGTGACACCCTTATATAAGGGAGAGGAGGCAGACATATTTGGATTTTATTCTTGACGGTTTGGGGGGGGCAGGGTTTCTCCAAGCTTAGAAAACTTAAATTTCTTTTTTTTTTAAGATTTTTATTTATTTATTTGACAGAGAGAGAGGCAGGCAGAGAGAGACAGGAGGAAGCAGGCTCCCTGCAGAGCAGAGAGCCTGGTGCGGGGCTCGATCCCAGGACCCTGGGATCATGACCTAAGCCAAAGGCAGAGGCTTTAACCCTCTGAGCAACCTGGTGCCCCAAAGAACTTAAATTTCTTAAAAGAAGTATTAGGTCTGACTGAACTTCACCTGGAAGGGAGAAATTATTTTCATTATACTAGACAGTAAACATTCTGTCCTATACTCTGGAAGGAGATTTCCCAGGCTGTTCACTATACAAACATCTTTTGAAAACATAATCTAAGAACAAGCGTAGTCAGTGTCTTTCCTCACAAGATGTACAGAAATGCAAGAGATCCATGTGTCTCTCATTTCATCATAAAAGTTTCTTCTACATCTAGTCTTATCTTGGCCTCCACTTCTAGGAAACTCGGGTTAGCAGAAATGGTGCATTGTTATTTAGATTGTACGGCCTTTAAGAGTAAAAATTATTTTTGCCTATGTTTTCAGCCTCTACAACATTTGGCAGGGTGCTTAGAAGATATATGTTGATAAATTAAGGCAGAGAATTAAGTTTAATAATCTAACTAATGAACATAAGACTTGACTTTAAAAAAGGGAAAAGTATTCTTTAAAAAAAAAAAAAATTTGTTTATTTATTTGACAGAAAGATAGCAAAAGAAGGAACACAACCAGGGGGAGTGGGAGAGGGAAAAGCAGGCTCCCTTCTAAGCAGGGACTGATGTGGAATTCGATCCCTGGACCCTGGGATCATGACCTGAGCCAAAGTCAGATGCTTATTGACTAAGCCACCTAGGTGCCCCAAGGAAAGGCATTCTTAATATAGGATATAAATTCTATTTCTTTTTCCACATTGACTGAACTATTGCTGTACATTGATATTGTTTAGCCATTTCTTTGTCTCTGTCTGTTCCAACTTCCCAAGGTGATGGTTTTCACATATAAGCTTTGCCCCTTCAGTGTTGAACAAAGAAAGGTTCTTAAAAATAACCTAACTATGTTTATAGCAGCAATGGCCACGGTCGCCAAACTATGGAAAGAACCAAGATGCCCTTCAACGGACGAATGGTTAAGGAAGATGTGGTCCATATACACTATGGAGTATTATGCCTCCATCGAGAAAGGATAAATACCCAACTTTTGTAGCAACATGGACGGGACTGGAAGAGATTATGCTGAGTGAAAAAGTCAAGCAGAGAAAGTCAATTATCATATGGTTTCACTTATTTATGGAACATAACAAATATCATGGAGGACAAGGGGTGTTAGAGAGGAGAAGGGAGTTGGGGTAAATTGTAAGGGGAGGTGAATCATGAGAGACTATGGACTCTGAAAAACAATCTGAGGGGTTTGAAGTGGCAGGGGGGTAGGAGGTTGGGGTACCAGGTGGTGGGTATTATAGAGGGCACGGATTGCATGGAGCACTGGGTGTGGTGAAAAAAAATGAATACTGTTTTTTTTAAAATAAATAAATTAATTTAAAAAAATAAATTTAAAAAAAAGTACCCTAACTACTAGAAAATAGAACTTTAGAGAAGAGTGTTTATCTCCTGACCACTCACTACGTAAACAAGGCTGTATGTCTTAAAATGTACCAAAATTATTTTAATTTATAGAAGGGACTGAATGATGACACAGAGAGACCAATGGCATTGAGAGAAGAATTTTACTGTTCATATTTCCCAAGAAGAAGGGACATGCCACATCATACAGGGGCCCATGAGGAAGCGCCAGTGTTGGTCAGGAAGCAGAAAGAGAGAAAGGAAAATCCAGATCAGAGACCTTAGTGGCTTTCATGGGGAATACACGACAGGAGAGGCTAAACAGCTTAGGACTGGCTGTTTTGAATAATTCCAGAAGAACCTGAGGCTTAGAGGTTCTTCTTAGTTGTCAGGTACCTGACCCTGGTTGATCTTGGCTTTGTGTGAGAGTTTGATAAAGCAGATAGTCAGGGGGGTGCGGGCTCCTAGTTGGTTAGTTTACATAGGGAAGGTGATTTCCCAGATAAGCTTTTCATTATCTCTAATACCTTGGTAGATTTGGGGGGAAGGGGCACCGACTCTCCATAAGTGAGGCCACAAATGTCAGAATATCAAGGATACAAAAAATAAAGAAAATATAGTTAATACGATCAGTGCTCTGATGAATGAAGTCAAATCTACCAATAGAGAGTCTAAGAAAACAGAACGTGGTGTCTCCTACCCGCCTAACCACGGACAGCTCCTGGAACTCATTTCAGCTATCCACTAGCTAACAAGTTCTCCCTGAAGAAATTTAGTCATTGAATGATGAAAAGGGGTGTTTTTTGTTTGCTTCTTTGCTTGTTTGTCAGTTAAGTTATTCCAATGTGTCTTTACCCAGAGGTGAATTTCATTTCTGGTCTCCTTCCGCTCACCTTGACTTTTACCTTCACCTTCCATGTTGTTTGCCCAAACCTGCATCAGTATCCATGGAGAAGGCCTGTTTGAACTCAACTGGACTTTTGATCCGAACCAGGGGGAATAAACCATGTCTTCCATTGCAGCTAGTCTTTCTTTTATTGCTCTACATCTTCCTTACCTTGATTTCATTTCCTACTCATCAGCAGGCAAAACCAACATGTTATACCATCCTAATTTAAAACAGCCAGATGTGGTCAACTTGATAATTCTGTTTATGACCAAAATATAGTTTGTCATTTGAAATGGTAAAGAACAGCTCAGCATGGCTTTTTATAAATAAGTATGTTTAGCAAATACATAATGAATTCATACATTTATTGTCATGGATAAGCCATCTATTACAAATTAGTAGTGAATCTCCACTGAGTTAAAAATAAAATTCAACTTCACAGTGATTTTTTGTAGGATTTTTTTGGTACCTTTGGGGGAGGGATACCATACAGAATACTTATTTCTCTGTAACCTGCTTGAAAACTGCAAAAAAGAAAAAATACCAATACCTTAAAAACTGTTCTAAGACTCCAACCATGGACTAATAAAAAAATAATAAAAACTCATTATGAATTCAAGCTTTCAAAATGAAATCTAATTTGGCATTAAAACAGCATGGGAGAATTAAAATCAATGCTTGAATTACGTGGGCTCTGATGAACTTTCTGCTACTGAAAGTGTTTTTTTTTTTTTAAATATGCCCCCAAAATGCAATAACATGATGGGGTGGTACTAAGCATGTAGTAAAATTCACTGTGTAAAGGAATAGATTTTCACAGAGGAAAGAGAATATGTGACAAACGGTTTTGTTCCTAAATTGTCTGTGAGCTTCACTGCCCGATGGATAAAACTGGTCCATAATTACTCTTGCTAGTCCACAGACTTTACTGCTTGGCAATGCCTAATGAGCTCCTATTTTCATTTATGGGAGTCAATGATTTATAGGGTATGCAGAGAAATCTTTTATCAATTAGGTATAAAGGATCATATTCCCATCTTGATTTGTATCAGCCCTGGATGGAAACCACTTTTCCCAAGTACTATAGTTCATCAAGAACTATCATCATGCTATTTATATGTTTCACAACGACACTCAATTCTAACTCGACTTCCTAAGACAAAGTACCTCTGTAAGTGGAATTCAGGAAAACAAGGTAGTTGTAGCCTGCAATAGATTCTACAGGGGGAAATAAATCTGTGATCTGTTGCTGTGTTAACATTAAAGAGCATCAAGTCTAGGGGAAAATATACACTGTGTCTAGCTGGATTCCATAGCTGCCACACATGAAAAAATATGAGTCCAAGTAAATATCCTTTATTTCATTTGTATGGATGGAATTTTGTCTTTACTACATAGAGCCTTTTAACTTCTAACCAATTGTCAACAGAAATGCATAGATATGAGTACAGTAAAACTAGCATCGTACCTTTTCACATAAATGGAAATATTGCCAAACACGCCAGAGTATGACAGTTATGCAATATCTCAGGATTGCTTTTTATGCAACCCTGTTTACTGAGCTTGATTTTCAAAGTGACAGACAAATTGCTTTCAAACCGGCAATTCTTTCCCCTCCACCCCCCACTAATTGGTGTCTACAGTAACATGCTCTCCTTCATTTATGGAGATGATGCTACAGATTTGCCATTTTCCAGGCCCAAGTAGGTAGACGGTAAATTAGTCTGTCACTAGCAGGAATACATTTACACTTATCTCTGCCTAATTTCCCCTTTCTCCTCAAACATGTGAACACTAGCACACATCTTTAGACAGTTGGCTGGGAACTGGGTACAGACGGCAGCCAGGGCTCCGTCCTCAGGGTCAACTTCAATCTTGACCTTGTGAAAGCCACCTGGAGACAACATCCTTAGTTTATCAGATGCTGCAGAATTAGAGCAATCACCTGTTTTCTAGGACACTGCCCTCTCATACAGGCAATTCAAAACACGATCTTACCATATATTTCTGCTTTCTATCATGTCCATATAGAAAAGGGGAGAGAGTGAAAGTCTATGTATGCTAAGGACTCACCTTGTCCTGACTTCTAAGAATTTCTAAGTCTTCTCGAACTTGGAAGGACTTCAATGACCCATTTAGACTCCTTATATTACATTTAAGAATACTGAAGTATCCATGACCAGAGAGCAGGGAAAAAAACCCCAACTCACTCTGCAGTAACCAGTTCATATGTGACTATCAAATGTATACTATGAAGATATATAAAAATACATATTTGTTTCTCTGGATACAGAACTCCAGAAAAAAAAATATGAAAATAACTACTTTTGAATTCTTCCTGAAATAGAAATCGACCAATAGAGTTTCTAAATCTGCCATAATTACAGGGTAATACACCTGTTGCTAATGACACATGCATCAAATGTAAGTACCCCTTCAATGAAATGTTCCCTAAATATTCAGGATTTTGTATGTATTGGCTTTTAGAAACGCTTCTAATTGTAGAAAGTGTAATACAAGAAGGAGAAACACTCCAGATATTTTCTGCTTAGAAAACTCAGCAGTTATGTTTACTTCTATGTATACCCTTCGAATCATGCACATCATTATCTAAATGTTATTTTTTTAACATATAATGTATTATTTGTTTCAGGGGTACAGGTCCGTGATTCATCAGTCTTCCACAATTCACAACACTCACCATAGCACATACCCTCCCCAGTGTCCATCACCCAGCCACCCCATCTCTCCCACCCCCTTCCCTCCATCAACCCTCAGTTTGTTTCCTGAGATTAAGAGTGTCTTATGGTTTGTTCTTCTCTAGTTTCACCTTGTTTCATTTTTTCCCTCCCTTCCCCTATGATCTTCTGTCTTCTTTCTCAAATTCCTCATATCAATGAGATCATATGATTTTTTTTTCCTCTGATTGACTCATTTCGCTTAGCATAATACCCTCTAGTTCCATCCATGTCATTGCAAATGGCAAGATTTCATCTTTTTTATGGCTGCATAGAATTCCATTGTATATATATATATATATATATACCACATCTTCTTTATCCATTCATCTGCTGATGGCTCTTTCCATAGTTTGACTATCATGGACTTTGCTGCTATAAATATTGGTGTGCACATGCCCCTTCAGATCACTACATTTGTATCCTTGGGGTAAACATCCAGTAGTGCAATTGCTGGGTCATAGAGTAGTTCTATTTTCAACTTTTTGAGGAACCTCTATCCTGTTTTCCAAAGCAAGAACATCCAGCCAAGACCAAGCTTATTTATCACTAAAAACTGCAAAACACCAGTGCTAGGGAAATACAGCACATAGAATTCATGGCTTTTTCCCCCCATGATTCTTTAGCCTCTTAAAGTTAAATTTTTTTTAATTTTCATTATTTTTTTCTTTTTCTATTTTTTTAACTTTTTCCTCTTTCTTATTTTAACCTATTTTAACTGTTTTATCTTATCAATATATTTTCAAAAATCTTTTTTAGTTTTCATTTTTATAGTCACAATCTATCCCTTCATTGTATTTAACCTTATTTTTGGTATACATATAGTTTTTTCTTTCCTTAAAATTTTGGTACACAGTTTATTCTAACAGACCAAAATATACTCAAAATATTTTATTATTATCCTGTAAACAAGGACACCTTGGTTTTGTTCTTTTGTGGCATGGAAATCACTAGTATGAAAAAAGATAAAGTCAAATAAACTATAAAAAGAGTCATTGCTCATTAAGAAAGCTATAAGTACTGTAAAATACAAGGTTTCACAGCAATGAAAATGTGCTTGTAAGGAAAACACCTTGACCTCTTGAACAGGGCTAAATGAGGTTTCTCCCGGGGAACATCAAACACTGAAACATTTTTTTAAAATTCTCTGGATAATGCTATTTTCAATGAAAATCATAAAATTTGCCTTAGGGGAGATAAGATTTTGTGGAGCCTTTAAAAAAAAAGAATATGAAGTACAAAATTAAGTATGAAAAGGAATATTTATTTATAATAAGAAAATAAACCACAGGATATCGCAAAGTTTTTATAGCTGACAACATAAAATCTGGAAAAATGGCATTTTTATTAATTAAACACCTTTTATTAATTAAACATATTTATAAGACTTGTTCCTATATTTTTGACTGCATCCTGTTTGATGGCCTTTTCATATGAAAACTATGCTGAATAGAGAGAAGAGGAAAAATGCACTTTCCTCTAACAGGGTTGGTTGAAATATATTTGTAATTATTGACAGTTTATAAAACTTTTCAGCTTCCTGGCTTTTTTCTGTAATATCATGTAAATCTCAGAGTTGAGATATGTCCCATTTTATTTTCTGCTGAGGCAATCAAAACCAATTTAAAAGCAAACATAATGTATTAAATCTGATTATAATGATAAAAGTTATTACAGTACTTGCATTATTTCAAACTAACTGGATCAACTCCTATTATCTTACGATGTTTTGTAAAAGATGTCATTATTTTGTTGTACTTCATAGTTTTGAATCTGAAGATTTCCCTTTGCCTACTAATTCAGGTCAAATGAGACAACCATGCATTCTCATCCAAAACTCGGAGATCTTTAACCTCCTGTGGGTAAAAGTCGTGCTTAATAAATATTTATAGAACTCCACAGCAAAGCTTCTGTTTGTTAGAAAAATCTCCAAGAATGACATGGCCTCTGAATTTTCTGGAATCACATTCTTGTTGTGATCTATAGGGTTCAGAGGCCCTTGCTTTGTTTAAATATAAAGCCCTAGGGAGGATCTTTAAAAATTGAATCCATTTTTTTATGTTTGACATTCACTTCACATTGGAGCCACAATTTTTAAGTTATTTTTCTTAATCTGATAAGCCAAAAGTTTAAGTGTGAGATAGTATGTTATAGGATATAAATATCAAAATGATCAAGACTGACAAGTTTAATGACATTTTTAAAAGTTGCATTTCTATTTTAGTAACCTGTTCCCTAGGTTTCCCCCAGCCTTCCTTCCTTGCTTCCATATATTCATACACCCTCTTACCTCTTTCCACTTAGCTTTGAAGAAAAACTATTTTCTCCTTGTCTAAAGCTAACTCAAGACCTATCAATGAACCTTATGCCCTCCTGGCCTTAAAATTATGAACATGTAGCTTCATTATGAACATATAGCTTCATAAATTAGCCCTTCTCTGTTTTGTTTTCAACCCCTCCCTCACTGCTAGATTCTTTTCTTTCATTACTCAGAGTGTTCAATTGCCTCCCATTTTCAAGATCCTTATCCTGTGTCTATTTATGTTCCCCTCTCTCTCATTTCCTCTACGACCAAACATCAGAAAGATGTCATCTTTAATTGTCTTCCCTTTTAAGTTTTCCTTCATCCTCAACATACTCCAATGAGGCTTCACCCATGCCAAGAGCAGCTGTCACAAATATCACAAGGTCTTCCACATTTCAAGACCCAGAGATGACCCTGAGGCTTTATCTAATTTCAGTTCTCCATAACATGTTCTGACCACTTCATTTGTCTTAAAGTTCCTCCCTTGATGTCGTCATTCTCCCTCCATGATTCTCTGACCATTCCTTTATGCACCCTTCGTTCTGCAACCCCCTCTTCTTCTCATCTGTCATCCTCTCTTGACTACCTCAACTATCTTTATGTTGTCAACTCTTGCCTATATATCTATGGCTTTCAAAACTATCTCCATCTTAGACCTCTCCTATATGGATAGTTATACATTCTCTTTCTTAACAGACATCATACCTGTCTGATGTCTCATACTGTGGGAAGTCTTCTTTTCTCACTAACAGTAATCTTTAAAAGGACAAGGACCAGTTGTTCATTGCTGAATCCCCAATAACTAACCCAGAGTAGATACCATGATGAGAAGTATAACATTCTCTCATTCTCTTAAGCTCAAAATGAGAGAAAATTTCTGATTCCTCCCTCTCTTAACACAAGAAAGTACTCAGTAAGTTCAGCTGATCCAATTTCTTAAATATCTCAAATCTGAATCTTCTCTTTCCTTTGTTGACACAAAATCTTAACTTCAGTCAGTTAACTTGACTGGATATTTCCATCCAGTTTCTGTTCCCTTCCACCTCCCCAGAATTACCGAAGGGCTCTTGATAAAATGCAAATTAGTCCCTGCTAAAAGTTTTTCAGTGTTCCCCAACAGGTTTAAAGACCTTAATCTTTTAGAATATGTGTGTATGTTTCTGTACATGCATGTGTATATATGCATTTGTGTGTGTGTGTGTGTGTGTATAAAATCTGCAGATGTGTGAGCGTGTCAGCTTTCCTGACTTGGCCCCTGCCTACTGTGTAGCCTCTTTCCTACTGCTCTCCCCACTATCCCAGTTTTGCTCCAACCATACCAAATGATTTTCAGTTCCCCAACCAAGGCCAATGCACTAGAATGTCAATATGATGGGCTGTATCTGACAGGTTTGTCTAACTCTTCACAATCCAGTTCAGATGTCCCATTTTTTGAAGGTCTTCCCTGATTCTTCCCTCTCCATAGTTAATTGTTCCCTCCTCCATGTTGTCCCGCTTCGTAGTATTTACTTTCCCTGTTCCCTTGATGACTCTGGACTCTACTGGATATTGCAGCTCAATCTCAAGCATTAGGTTGTTAGAATCTTTAAAGAATTCTCAATAACTATTCTTTTAAAAAAAAAAAAGATTTTATTTATTATTTATTTGACAGAGAGAGAGAGAGAGAGAGATCGCAAGTAGGCAGAGAGGCAAGCAGAGAGAGAGGGGGAAGCAGGCTCCCTACAGAGCAGAAAGCCTGATGCGGGGCTCAATCCTAGGACCCTAAGATCATGACCTGAGCTGAAGGCAGAGCCTTAACCCACTGAGCCACCCAAGCACCCTTCAATAACTATTCTTAATAAACTTTATTTATAAAAACAATTTTAAATTCACAGGAAATTGAGCAGAAAATACAGAGAGTTTCCATATATCCACTAACCTCCACCTCCCCCAAATACTCATAGCTTCCTCCACTATCAGCGTCCTGTATCGCAAAGGTATATTTGTTATAATCAATGAACCTACACTGACACATCATTATCATCCAAGCCCATAGTCTCCAATAGGGTTCACTCTCAGTGTTGTACATTCCACGGTTTTGAGCAAATGTATAATAACATGTATCCACCATTACAGTATCATACAGAGTAGTTTCAGGGTCCTAAAAATCCTCTATATTCCTCTATTTATCCCTTTCCATTAACTCTTGGCAATCACTAATGTTTTTACTATCTCTAGAGTTTTGCCTTTTTCAGAATGTCTTATAGGTGGAATCACATAGCATGCAGCATTTTCAGATCAACTTCTTTCACTTAGTAATATGCATATAAGTTTCCTCCATGGATTCAGTGGCTTTTTGACTTCCTGAGACCTTCCCTAGCTTTGGTCACAAAAAGATACCAAATAAGTTTTAGTTGCATTAAATCCATAACTTGTTTACATTTGTGTATTTGCATTTGTCCTCCCTTGAAAATACATTATTCTATAATTTTCTGACTTCTATCTCTTATTTAAAAAGAAAAAAATAAAATCAGTGAAAAAAAAACATTAAAAATCTTCTTGACTTTGTCTGCTTTAGGCTTTTATGCACAATTCTAAAAGATGCTGAGTAGTATTTTCCATATGCAATCCTGAGATTTACCCATATAATTTGTACTTTCCTGTGAATCAGAACAGTATATATCCATCAACAATTGAAATTTTTGTTTCCCCAAAACTATACCTTCAATGGCATTGACTTCTTTTTATTCTGACCATTGTTCCCTGGTCATCTTTTCCATTCAGAATCAGATGCTCTTAAGGCTGAGGTGATCTATCAATTCAAACTAAGCTTTTATCTATAGCAATTATCTTGCAATTCTGGATTGAATTTTTTTTTTAAGATTTTATTTATTTATTTGACAGAGAGATCACAAGTAGGCAGAGAGGCAGGCAGAGAGAGAGCGAAGCAGGCTCCCCACTGAGCAGAGAACCCGATGCGGGTCTCGATCCCAGGACCCTGAGATCATGACCAGAGCGGAAGGCAGGGGCTTTAACCCACTGAGCCACCCAGGCGCCCTGGATTGAATTTTTTAAATTCCTTTCAATGGCAACACACAAATGACCATCCCACTTTATGTCAAAAGTGAAAGTATACACATGAATTCTTGGCTAATACTACTTTTTGACACTGATGATTTGTATCGCCATAATTCTTTGTCATATGAATCATCCCAATTGCCTGAAAGCATACTCCTGAATGCATCATTTCTCAAATGTTGATGTACATCAGAATCACTGAGGGTATTCATTAAGGTTAACATTCCTGGGCCACACTCAGTAGACCTCCCTAAGAACCAGCAACATGTATATTTAATGAGCATCCCAGGTGATTCTGATACAGATGGTGTGGGAATCTGCTTTCAGAAACAGAAGTGTGGAACTTCAAATAAAAATGCTTGCAAGCAGGTGGCTACTAGCTACAAGAAACCTCTCAGTGAAAGTAATGAGACTGATCATCTGTTAAATTTAATGTTCTATTCTAAATGAAAATTACAGGAGCAAACCTAATTGATTTCTATGTGTTAATTAACAGGGGGGAAATAACCAAAATGTCTCTAGTACCACAAATCTACAGGATGGTTTGTACTTAAAGAGAAAATGGCTGTTTTATTAGTATAGTTATATTCTTTGGGTGAGGAAAATTTCCAAAAGTCTAGAGCTTGAAAAAAAATTGCTTCTTATAAAAGGTTAGAAATCTTAAGAATTTCTTCAAATTTGCAAAGTTCTGTTATGTCATTTTCTCATCAGATTGGAAATATATTGATAGTAAACATATTGCTTATTTGGACAGAATATCAGAAATTGCATTTAAATTTCCCCATGGGTACCTAAAATGTTCATATGGCTGTGACTGATTAGATGAAAGCCAAATAACAAAGCCTTGTTGATACCCGCCTTTGCCAACCCTGTTCCTTTTCTCCTCACAAACTCAGGCACATATAACTAAGTTCATCCAAACTATCTCATGCTCTTTTACCAATTATTTGAGCTAGTGAGATCATCTTGATATAATTAATCTCTACTCTTATTTAAACTGATAGATAATAACAAAATCATGTTCTGGATTAAAGGAAAATAATTGGTAAGTTATTAGCTCATAATGGAAATTGTTAAAGCATATTGTGACTTTTTTAATAGCCACACATCATTATCAAGGTTCTTAGTAATAAGGACCAGAGACAAATAAATTCTCCCAGGGCTCTCCGCAAGTGTGATCATCTTTATTTTTTTTTATTGAGTATAAAAATTCTAGTAGAATATTTGAAAATGTGTAATTAGTGAAAAGTCAAGAAATGAAAAAGGTGTCAAGATATAGTAATGAAAGAGAGACTTACTTGAACCAACTTTAGAGTTGGGCAAATATGTAAGAAAGTAAAATAGTGAACATTGATTTCTAGGTAGAGAAATTTCATTTCTATGAAAGTTATAATTTAAAATAAACTTCTGACTAATAGGGAAGTCAGGAATATTTCTAGCAGATGGACTTCAGACACTTGTGAAGTGGTTGCAAACACTGTTACCTTTAAGCAGATGCAAACCACCAATATTGTGGGGTCAAATCGATACCCTTTCTATAGAAAGCATCTTTTCCCAACACCAGCTCCTCTCTCTAAGCTTCTGAATGTGAGAGATACCTGGGTGGCACAGGCATTTAAGTGTCTGCCTTCGACTGCTGTCATAATCCTGGGGGCCTAGGGTCAAGTCCTTTATTGGGCTCTCTGTTCAGTGGGGAGTGTGCTTCTTCGTCTACCCCTCCCCACTGCTTGTGGTCTTTCTCTCTCTCACTCTCTCTCTCAAATAAATAAAATATTTGAAAAAATAAATCTCTGAATGTGAATTAAGAAAGAAGAAAATACATAGAGATAAGAATACAATGCATAATAAGAATAAGATAAGAATACAAGTGCATAGTTATTAAGGAAAGTATTTCAGAGGTAAGCACAAGAGACTAAAGGAGTCCAGAGTATTTACAAGAAAATTTGACATCTTAAAAATGTCTAATTCATTGCTAGTTACCTCCCCACCTCTGTGTCCCCTGGGCCTCAAGTTGAACATGTAAGCTTATCCTACAGAGGGACACAACTCTTACCAAGTTGGTCTCCACAGAAACATCTGGTCACCTCTGGTCTTCATATAGTTGAACAGCAAATAGTTAAAGAGCACCTAATATGTGTAAGAAACTGTGCCAGCCCTATTCAGATTTCAAAAGCATTCAAGAATAACCCCTACCTTTATAGAACTTAGACATTTTGGTAGAGAGTAAAGACACATGTGCGAAGTCCCATCACATAAAAATAAAAGTCTGGATTTGTTTCCAGGAAAGAGACCTCACATTTGTTTAGTAGAAGATAAGAGAAGGTTTCTCTGAGGAGGTGGTACTAAAGTTAGGTGCAGGAAAGATTCAGATAGACAGAGGAAAAAGGAGATGATCTTGAAATAAGACACCTTCTTGAGAAAAGCAGAATAACAGGAAAATGTGGAAAATTAGTGAGAAAGAAAAAAAGGGAAAAGAAAAAAGAGAGAAGAGAAGAGAAGAATGGAAAGGAAAGGGAAAAGGAAAAGGAAGAATCAAAACATTTCATTCCAATGTGAAAAACACTGAAACTCAGTGCTGAATTGGGGTAGCTGTCTGGTTGAGGTTTGGGAGGGGAAATATGAATAAAAAATGAACTCCTGGTTAATAGTAAACTATTAATGGCATTAAAGAAATCAGGAATTCTTTTTTTTTTTTTTAGATTTTTTTAATTTATTTATTTGACAGAGAGAAATCACAAGTAGACGGAAAGGCAGGCAGAGAGAGAGGAAGGGAAGCAGGCTCCCTGTTGAGCAGAGAGCCCGATGCGGGACTCAATCCCAGGACCCTGAGATCATGACCTGAGCCGAAGGTAGCGGCTTAACCCACTGAGCCACCCAGGCGCCCCAAAATCAGGAATTCTTTATGATAAAATCTTGAATAGCTTGAATAATACAACTGCAGACTTTGTTTCAACATTGTATTCTTAGTGTCAGAAGAATACCTAACAGGTACAGAACTGGAATGCAGGTAAGCGGTCAGGGTTGGAAATAACATGGGAGTTAAAGAGCCAGAGTTGACACAATGAGAATTGCTAGTAAATAAGCCAAGAGAAGGTATGGGAGAGTAGCAAGAGAGTGTAACAAAGGATGACCTTCGAACTTCAGAGTCAAAGGAGAGAAATGAAAGTTAGAAGGACAAAGCATGGTCAGGAAAGATTGCAGGAGATGGGTCCCCTGGGTGGTTCAGTCAGTTAAGGGTCTGACTCGTGATTTCAGCTTAGGTCATGATATCAGGGTCATGGGATCAAGCTCTGAGTCAAGCTTCATGCTCAATGGAGAGTCTGCTAAAGAGTGTCTCTCTCCCTCTGCTCATCCCCCACATTTGTTCTTTATCTCTCTCTCAAATAAATAATTTTCTTTTTTTTTAAGGAGAAGAAAGAAGATGGGAGAAGAGCTGGGGAGTATGTCATGATGGAATCCAAGGGAGAAGAAAATTTCAAAAAGAGAAGACTGAGCAACAATAGGAAATATGGACATCATCCCTTTATTCATTCAATAGCAGTGAATCACAGCTATGACCTGGGAATTTTGATATGTGTTGAGAAGAGACACTTTCTACCCTCAAAGAATTCATACAACAAACAATTCAATACAGGAAGATAAATATAATTGTACAGAAACACACAGAGAAGTTAGGGATTATCAAATAATTTATTTATAAATCTACAGACTATAAAATGCTATACATGTAAGGTACTATTAATACTATTAAAAATAACAGTTAAGAAAAGCTTTCTAGATCTCTAGTCAAGGAATCCATCCTGGCATTCAAATAATAACATTTCAGTTGAATGGTGTTTTCTTCCATGCCTATTTAGCTTTTAGTAACTCACAGAAAATCTATAATTTTATAAGTATAAATTAAATTTTGAACTGAAGCCAATGCTTCCCTAATTGCAGTATGCCAAAAGAACAAAAGAATGATTCTTTTAACGTCCATCTATATTGATGATCTTCCTCCTAAAGACTAAGAACCATGTTATGCAGTCATGAGACCAACTAAGTGTTTGATCCCAGAATCATTGATTTTCACATAGCTTCCAAATTTAGAAGTTCTCCCCCCAGTGACATTGTTCTAGCCCTTTAATATTCTTTCTCAGGGAAATGTTACAGAACGCTAATGATTACTAATTGGAAGAAACAGTAAGAACTCTATTGAACCATTTCTCAAAAGAAAATATCTAATGAGTACATTTATAAAAATGGACTTTGAGTATTTATGTAAAATAGCTGTTTTGAATTTGTAAAATCAACTTTACCTTAATAGGTTGGTATGTTATGCTAGACAATTTTTGATATATTCAATTTTGAGCTTAGACTGTAGAAAGATAATGCAAGATTTGCTGTGAGACAGTTGTTCTGGGCCAATTAGAATGGGTCTACAGCCTGAAGACAAGGAATGTGAGCAGTCTAGTCTCTAGAAGGTAGGAAAGGTCAATAATAATTCTCTCTTAGCACCTTCAGAGGGAACAACCTTACCAATACTTAGTTTTGTTCAGTGAGAACCATTTCAAACTTCTGAAATCCAGAATGATAAGATAATAAAGTTGTGTAGTTTCAAGCCATAGTATCTGTGGCAACTTGTTATAGCAACAATATGAAACTAATACACATTCTTCCTGTTCCTTAAAATTTTGTCCTTGAACTGTGTTTCTCAAGGAAAAAGTAGAAAAGATGGCAGTTTTATTGCTGTGCCCTTAATGTTTATTTGTTTAATAAAGGAATGAATGAATAGGAAGTTTTCTGCTTATGAGGTGGACTATTCCACTATTCTGACTGAAAGGAACTTCAAACTTTCATTAAGTCAAAGTCTGGTTGTAATTCCTGGCTGACTAACTGAGTAAGAGAGTAAATTCCATAGTGTCTTTACTGTAATTAAAAGTTGTGTATTTATTTCATTCATATTGACTAGGATTACAAGTAAAAGAAAACCACAAGGTTTGCTGAAGGCCATCTCACCATAAGTGAACTAGGTTGGGGATCAGAGAACATAGAGACTTTTGTTAGGTATTTTAGTGATTTAAAATGAAATCTATACCTCCTGTGTGCAAAGCTATAGATCACACACAAAAGAAAAGGAAAAGACAAGTTTAAAGCACTTTTTTTTATTAGATTAAGAAGAATTTGGAGAGCTGGAGGGTGGGAGGATATAGATGAAGCCAGTCAGGCCAAGGCAAGCACAATGACACACTCAGGAGTTCTGAAAGGACCCCTCACTCCTCAAATAGTGACTGAATGTCTACTAACATACCAATCGCTGAGCAAAATGGAAGGAAAGGAAGCTAAAATGGAAAACAGCTGTAAAAGCCTAGACTTGCAGGCAAAAGAATAAACAGAAAGGTAACACTAAAAATAATGTTTTAGTAAGTGTTTTGGAGATAGGAGGTAGAATCTGGAAAAAAAAAAAAAAAGAGAGAGAGAGAGAGAGATGAGCTAAGGAGTTTTTGCAATGAGCCAGACTCATCACATGGTGGTGAAGGCTTGACGAAGAGTGAAGTAGTAGATAGACAAGACACTTTGGGAAGGTGAATGAGATGAAATAAAGGGAGGCATTGGAGATGGAGGTCAGTGATGAACCCAATTCCCAAAACTAAGTACAGAGAAGGTTTTATTAACATAGAAAACCAGGCATTTGAACCAACCTGTGCTAACACATGAGAAAAGGTTTGATTACAAGTGTCAGAATGGGATCAAATGGAAAGCTTCTGCCTGCTCACAGAGGTGTAAGATTAGAACCAGGTCAAAGCATTAGGGATTGGGGGTGGGTAGTGGGTCTGTCAATAATTTAGGAGTCAAAAATCCAAATACCTTCAGGGCTCAGGTCGTTCAATTACAAGAGAGACCTGAGCTAAATGGACCTGAGGCTGGAGGTGTCCACCAGAGTCTTCACCAGGGACTGTCTTGTGGAAGTCAAGTCCAGTATTCACAGGTCTTCCAGATTTTGAAGAAAAGGCCAGAAAGTGAGATATTTATGTAAAATATCAACATCTACTTTTTAATCTTAACCACTAATTAAACTTTTCAAACTCAGGGTGAATCAAACAAAACATGACCCCAAGCCAGCCCTGGCTTGAGAGCAGACCAATTCCAACTTCAAAGAAGAAAAGCTATCAGAGAACATGGAGGAATTGTCCAAGCTGTCAGCAGGGCACCAGCATGTGATGTGGGAGCTGGTGGGACCCTAACGATGGCACCTCACCCACCCACCCGTGGGGAGTGAGCCTAGGCTGCATGGCTTTGGAGCCTGGAGAGTTTCATGGGGCTGAATTGTGTGTTCCCAAAATTCACATGTTGAATTGCAAATCACCTGTACCTCAAAATGTGACTATGTTTGGAGATAGGACCTTTAAAGCAGTGATTAAGTTCAATGACACCATTAGTGTGGGCTCTTATCCAATCTGACCGGTCATTCTTTTAAGTTGAAATTCGGATACAGAGGAAAGACCATTTGAAGACACAGCAAGAAGGTAGCCATCTGTAAGCCAAAGAGAGAGTCCACAGTAGAAACCAAACCTGCCAGTACCTTGATCTGGACTTCCAACCTCCAGAATTGTGAGAAAATAAATTTCTGTTGTTTGATGCCTGTCTGTGGTATTCTGTTACAGCAGCCCTGGCCACTAACACAGCAATCATCAACCAACCTCCTTCTGGTTTTTAATGAATTGAGGATTTCTTCTACACAGGTAGAAAAGGAGACAGTAGACATTATAGAGGGAATATGAAAGGCATAGTTAATTCATTCATGAAACTTGATGATCAAAGGAAATACAGAAACAGCATGCCAACCAGTGCCTCTGTTCACTAACCCACTCACATACGTGCTTCATTTCTGTTGCCCATGAAAACAAACAAACTGCCACCTGTCTCCTTAAGCAGCCTCTCAGGGAAACATCCGGCCCTCCCTCCTTCATGAATACTGCTTTGTTAGCAGTGGGTTTGTTTCAACTGCCTGATTCTCTTCCTTTGTGTCTGGTGCCTCCTGGATTAGGTGCTTCTACCAGCTCTTCTCATGGCTTTTCACCCTCAGCTCTCCTACCCGGATCTCCCAGTACTGCCAACTCCCTTTATCTTGAGTGAGGACATCTTGGCAAATCTCTGGATCAGGCCCCAAGACCAGTACTTGGTTAAGCCAGTCCAGGTCCCCTTCTCTTTTATAAGGCTGAAATGTACAGAAACCTGGAAGGGAGCCTTCAAAGGAAAAGTGTGTGAGAGTGAGTGTGTGCAGGTTGGGTGTGGGTGTGCATGTGTAGAATCATAGGGACCCTCACGTGTGTTTGAATGTCTTCAGAGGACAATTAAATCTGAGTAAGGAATCGACTGGTTGAGACCAAGGCACGGGTAATCGTGTTGAACTTAATGAGCCATCATGTTGAGAGATCACAAGATGGAAGACTTAGCTCTGCCTCCTCAGGGCACAAGCTACCCAGTGGAGTCCAGTGTGATTTACTAGAGTAAACTGGCAGTCAAGGTATCAGGACATAACTGGGGGCTCAAAGGAGAACTGGAAAGAGGGTTTGTGGTCTCTAAAGGGATGGTTCCAAGTCTAGACCGGGCAAGGAATTCGGCCCTGCCAGAGGGAAGCAAGGAAGCTATTTCCTAAGCAGTGTCAAAGGTCAGGTTATCCAAAAGTCTATGACAACTGGCAAGGAACAGCTGTGCTTTAGCATCTGTGATGAAAGGCCAAAAATGTTTCCATCCCTGCCTTGGCCCCCTCTCCCTACACTCACTAGGTCATGCTTTATCAAAGCATCAACTACTATTATCTTTAGTATGTCTTAGAAAAGAATCACAAGTGCATTTATTAAGCACCTACAACTAAGCCTGCCACTGAAAGATATTGCAAAAGAAGATCTTTATTAGCATACGAATACTTTAAAAAAAAAAACAAAAGAAGGTATCCCAAATATACTTCCTTACTGCCTGCATTTAAATTCCAAATTATATGTCTTTGATCCACTTGGAAAGGGAAGTAGTCTACTCTGAATCAGAACAAGTAAACAGCAGAGTAAAGAAAGCATCTTGGAGACTCCTGAGCACACTCCAGAAATTTTAAAGATTTTCCATTTTCACACAACACAGCTTGAACTGGGGATATCAAAAGTCAATTTTCTGCTTTATTCTTCGGCAAGTTACAATTACATAGATAATCAATCATTACATAATCATTTGGTAAATATCATTATTTCTGTATGTTTTACTTTGGCCCTTTCTTAGATAAGAGCACAAAGCTCTAATAAACTCAATACAAGGACTTACTAGTTTTTAAATAATTATATTAGAAAATGCCATTTATCTTTTTAAATGACTCTTTTTTAAAGATATTTTTTAAAATAATACATGTATCAAAACTACTGAAACTGGGGGGGTGGGAGGTTGGGGTACCGGGTGGTGGGTATTATGGAGGGCACGGATTGCATGGAGCACTGGGTGTGGTGAAAAAATAATGAATACTGTTTTTCTGAAAATAAATAAATTAATTTATAAAAAAAAACACTACTGAAACTGAAAAAAAAAAAACAAAAAACCCTAATGGCATTGCAGCTTTTGAGGAACTCTATCTACTACAGAAAATAAGGTAATGCACTTAAAAGATTAAAGTAGTAAGATCACCATGACAGCTTACACTTGTCCCTGCTCTCCACTTTCCTTCCTTAAATCCGATCATCTGCCTTTGTAAAAAGAACCATAAAATAACATCCATGTCTGAGTATCAGTGAGAAGATTTATCCATTCCTTGGGCATAATCCCCTCTCCTCCAATTGAGTCAGCATCTGGCAAACGGGCTGGAGGGATTTGGTGCAAGGACACATCCCCAGGCAAGGTTTCTTGATTCTCAATTGCTATGACCCCCAAATGACTCAGGGTCACCCTCCATCCCTCACAGCGAGTCTCTCAATCTCAGGCATGAAGTCCTATCTTCAAAGCAAATGCGAGTCTTTTTTTATTCCTGCATTTCATTTATCCCCATCAAATAAATAGCAAGTCTATTTCCCAAAGTCTCTTTGTTCTAGTCAGAGTTAGAGCAACCTTTTCCAAAATTACACAGAGATTGTTTTTCCATGCTCTCTAAGAAATGGGACATTTCAGAGAAGGATGCCTGTTTGTTTGTATCTCTGCCTGTCTGTTTTGATCTCAATTTGTTTAATCAGTACAACATGTTAGAACTTCTGTTAAACCAAGTTCTAATTTAAACATCGCTATTTAGAAAACTGCTTCCTTGCACAATGGCAGCAGAGCAAGAACAGGTTTGTCAAAGTACAGGGTGTGGAAAGGATTTCTGCTCCTGATGGGGCTCTAGGTCCAGCACCATGGGCATTTGTCTGCCACCCAAACCCCCCTCACTCTCTGCTGAGAGCAAGGATTTGGATTGGTTAGATCTGATCTCGAAGATACAGTCACCTGTCTAGAAACTCAAAAGCAAAACCATCTGTGATGTAAACATTTTTCAGACAAAGCAGGGCTGCTTTTTTTTTTTTTTTTTTTTTCTTTTTACTCAGAAGACATGCTAAGGCTTCTCACTGTGTTTGGTGCTTTATGACATGTGACCTAAAGAGCAAAACTTACTTTTTTAAAGGGTCAATGATGTTCAGAAGAGGTGTGGTTTCTGAACATGTGCCACTTGCAGTTGAGATGTTTTTCCTTTGCTTTTCCATTACAACAGTCCAGTCCCCAAATTAAAACAAAAGGAAAGACTCCTGCAAATCTGCCTCATGTGAAAGTTCAGAGGTGTCCCTGACAAAACTTCTGATTTTTTAAATACTTTCATATAGTTACAAATTCATTTAATTCTGTTTCCACCTGCTTGTTAACAGATTACTAATGCTGGTCAGAAACTAACATCCTGGAACTTTCTAATATTTGATGATTCTAGGAAATATTTTTTTTTCTGATTTTTATCACTCTTCTTAGAAACGACAAAGACGAAACATCCTTATGGTGTTCAGGACAAACTGGTTTCTGAAGTACAAAATTCATCCCCTGAAACCTAGCAGAGTTGTCCAATTAGAGGCAATTCAGTGTAGAAATTAAGTGAATGGGCTTTGGAAATAATCTGACCCAAGACCCTTGTCATCTCTGTATAAACTTGCACACCCGTTTGACCTCTCCAAACCACAGTTGTTCTGTTTGTAAAATAGTGATCAAAATAGTGTCTGCATCCTATTGTTATTGGGAGGGTTTGTGAAGACAATCCACAAAAATAAAGCACTTAGCTTAGTGCCTGGCACATAGTGACCTTTCTTGGTAATTTTAGCTCATCATTATTAGCAACCAAAACTCCAGACAGTTACCATGGGGGCTTGTTTTGATAGTTATCCCCTCTTTGGGAGGTTGACTTTCATAAAACTGATGTAAAAAGGATGTTAATAACAACCTTATATTAGTCAGACACTAAATTAAAATCCTTAAGGAGGGAGACCTAAGGAAAGCCAGTAAACAACCACCACCACCAAACAAATTTAGAAAAATTTAAACAGTTGGAGAGATCGTTTCAAAGTAAGCAGTATGTTAGTGGTGTCACTGAACAAAAAATATTATTCAGGAGAAATGAGATAATGTACAAAAAAAACCTTGGTAAAAATTAAAAAAAAAAAAAGCACACACGCACATCTCAAAATACGCTTTATGAGTTACTTACAAACCATGGTTACATGCCTGGTTTTCTCCAAAAGTGAAATGTTCAATTACTGACATGGAATACATGGTCTAGGGCTTGGCCACTAAAACCATAGAGGTTTTGTAAGAATGAAATGTGGCATTATAGCACAGATGGAAGAATGGTTTTTTCAAAAGCGCTGTACCATGTTCTATATCCTGGAATAAAGCACCAAAGAACAAAGGGTGGACCAAGGGGTAAAAATTAACAACAAGGAAATCTAGAAGAGTCTAATAGCATTCTCCCACCACCTCAAAACTGCAGTCATCCAGCAGATACCTAAATCTGCCTAGTTTCCCCACTAGGATGAAGCAGAAGCTGGTTCTTTGATTCCACAGTTAATGTTCAACGTGGACACATGAGACCGTGGAGAATTGCTTCCATACCATGAACACCACAAAAGCAGTTGGAACAAATTTATTCCTTCACTGCTTATATGTGGGGACAGACTGATGGAGCAAAGAAGAATGACAGACATGGGACAGATCTTAGTAACTCTTTTGCTGTGGACCTCCTTGGCTCTTCTCTCTTCCTACTCACTTTTTTTAAGACAAATTCTTTATTTATTTTTAATTTTTATTTATTTATTTGACAGAGAGAGACACAGCCAGAGAAGGAACTCAAGCAGGGGGAGTGGGAGAGGAAGAAGAAGGCTTCCTGGAGAGCAGGAAGCCCAATGCAGGGCTGATCCCCAGACGCTGGGATTATAACCTAAGCCAAAGGCAAACCCTTGACTACTGAGCCACCCAGGAGCCCCTAGGACAAATTCTTTTATACAGAAAGCCATAACACTGGATTCCTCAACAAATCATGGTCAAGATGGGGATAAAAACAATGTCTACTTGCAGTAACCCCTAAAAGGAAATGTTTTCACCCCTTCCTAGATTTTAAGAAAAATTCAAGTCCAGGTTAGAGGAAAGTGGTAGGACTAGAACTATCTCCAACTGTAAAGCCCATTATTGCTATAATAAGTGTGGAATTACAGAGCTAGAATTTGTTTTTATTTTTAAATGATCACTTTTCTTTAAACTTATACTCTGTTCAACTAGTAATGCAAATTCATTAAGTAAAATCTTGTAAACTAGAAAATCACAGAAAGATATCACTACAATAGAGATACAATGTAATATTATTCATCCATTTGAAAAAAGAATAAGTGAAGTCTTCTTAACATTTACAGCAACGTGGATGAAACTCCAGGGCATTATGCTAAGTGAAATAAGTCAGACAGAGAAAAGCAAGTATCATGATTTCACGTATATGTGAAATCTAAAGAACAACAACAAAAAACAAGCTCATAGATTCAGAAAACAGATTGGTTGCCAGAGAATAGGGGCTAGGGGAGAGAAATGGATAAAGGGGGGGGTGGTCAAAGGTATAAACTTCAGTTACAAAATAAGTAAGTCATGGGAATATACTGTACAACATGGTGAGTACAGTAAATAATACTGTATTATAGATTTGAAAATTACTAAGAGAAGAAATCTTAAAAGTGCTCATCAATGTTAAAAAAAAGTTATACACAAAAAACTTTTCTATGTAAAGATGAACATCAGTTAGATTTATAGTGGTGATCATTTCGCAATGATTACAAATATCCAATCGCTATGCTGCCTACCTGAAATTAATAAAATTTGTATGTCAATTATACTTCAAAAGAAAAATATTTCAATTAAAATTAAAAAATAAAATAAACCACCATAGTGCAAAGAAAACATAAAGCTATTTGTACCTATTTCACAATCACTCTATGTATTTCTGAGATTAGTGGTAAATTTCATCCAAAAAATAAAAGGAGCTCCTGGATGAACTTGTGGCTAGCTGAAAAGCTATTCCCATAACAATGAATAAAAATGTATAATGAAAGAAATTCCTTCGGGCGCCTGGGTGGCTCAGTGGGTTAAGCTTCTGCCTTTGGCTCAGGCCCTGATCTTAGGGTCCTGGGATTGAGGCCCTGTGTAGGGCTCTCTGTTCAGCGGGGAGCCTGTTTCCTCCTCCCCCCGCTTGCCTCTCTGCCTATTTGTGATTTCTCTCTCTGTCAAATAAACAAATAAAATCTTAAAAAAATAAAAAATGAAAGAACTTCCTTGTAGTCTACCCCTGATGACATTCCAGAAAAAGACAATGATTCCTTCAAATTCTTGTAGCTTTGTTAGCATGTCCAGTTTAAACACATTTGTTGAGATGACAGTTTGCCTCTGGACTTGAGAAACAAACTGTATTCTTACCCATCTCTTGTACCACCACATACTGTAGCAGTCACGTTGTACCTTGGCTTCACTATTTTTGAATTTCATACATTAAAGGATTTTTTTTTTTTTTTCAGAAAAATCAGATGGTTGGGATATTTTTAGTGGATGTGAAAATGTCTTATTTTTTTATATTACCACATATTTTTAAAACTTGGCTAAGCATAAAATGGTCATGTAACGGCTTTTTTCTTCAAAATGTGCAGACATAGCTCCATTGTGTCCACGGAAAAGTCCATCTAAGGCCAGCCTAGGCTTCCTTTGTTTTTCACCTATTTTTTCTGCATGAATGCTTATGGTCTCTTTCTCTCCATCCCTATAATTCAAATGTTGCGAAGTTCTCTGTTCATTTAATTTACTTTGAACACAGTGAGCCCTTTTGATCTGTTCTCATTCACTCTTTTTCAACTTGGGAAACTTTTATTTAATTATATCTTTGAATAATTGCTTTTGTTCTGCTTGTTACTTACTTTTTTCCTGGAACACCTGTAATTCTCAGGTTACCTCTCCTGTTCTCTAGGCTTTAGATGTATCATTTTCTGTCACTGTTCCCAACTCTTGTTTTTTCCTCTATATCCTTGTAGAATTCCTCTCTCCTTTTTGCTTTTTGATTGTTTATAACACCTCTTTGACTCTCCTGCTTTAATTCTGCTGGTGCACCTTTATTTTTTCATATTTCTAATTGACTCAGCTATCTTTTCATTTAATATGGATTCCTGTTCTTACCTTATGGTACCCCTGTCTTTTTGTTTTTTTAATCTCATAGATGATGCCAGCTTTCTACTTTTTTTTTTTTTCATATTCCTACAGTATATCTTTTTCAGGGGTGTGCTCTTCCTTTGTATCTTCTGAATAATGTCTTATTTCTCTTGTTCTGATGTGTGTGTGTGTGTGTGTGTGTGTGTAGGATAGAACAAGATATATATGTGTACATAGTTTTTAATATAAATATGTATTATATAAACTATATATAAAAACTATATATCGTATATATATACAAACACACACACACACACATGCACACACTAGGTTTATATAAATATATGTGTGTGTGTGTGTTTCTGTTTAAATAAGATATCTGTCTAGACTAACAGATATCTTTTACATATCTAAAAGGCAGGATGTATGTATTAACTTTGGCTTTCTTCTTTGCCCAGCTGGGTCCTGGTCAAATTTCTCTCTTCTTTCTCGGATCTCCATGTGGATGGCAGATGGATGTGTACAGAGCTCCTAGACGAATTTCCCTTCACTAACACATGTAGTGTGTAGTGTGAACTCTCATGAATGATATGGGTTCAACTCAACCTCATTGTGCAGCTCTCTGGCTTTGAAGAAATGTAAGTAAAGAAAATACAGTACAGCCGGGATACCTTCTGTGTCTGCTTGCATTTACCCTTACCCCTTCAATCCATCCCACCCCCTCCCTTGGGTCATTACCCTTCTCCCTTTCAGTGAGTTGCTTTCTAGGAATGTTAGTCTGGGAATAGAAAGAGAAGTAGAAGAATTGGTGTACCTATGATGCTAGAACAGTATCTAAAGATACAAAAGAGCTAAAAACTAAAAAATTAAAGACTTTTGTTCTGTCTTGGTAGTAGAGGTTGGAAAATGGTTAAAAGAGGGTCATGTCCACTTTCAGGACCACTGAGGAGGATATTGTTCAGACTCAATGGTAGAAAGCAGCCACCAGTGCTTCCTTGTAATTGTTCTAGCTGCTAGCCAGATGTAAATGGCTTAGTTTTAGGTTTAAGTGTTGGTGTACATTTTTACTTTTTCTATAAAGCAGTTTGTTTGGGGGCCCACTAACCAGATGTTATTCTTAAACTGGAAGGGTTTTTTTGTTTTTTAAGATTTTATTTTTTATTTATTTGACAGACATAGATCACAAGTAGGCAAAGGCAGAGACAGAGAGAGGAGGAAGCAAGCTCCCCACTGAACAGAGCCCCCTCCCCTCCATGTAGTGCTCAATCCCAGGACCCTGGGATCATGATCTAAGCCAAAGACAGAAGCTTTAACCCCTTAAACCACCCAGGCACCCCTTAAACTAGAAGTTCTGAAGTGAATCAGGTAAGCTCTTCTAGCTGCACAAGGAGCTTCAGTAAATAAGATGTTGCTTCCCTGGCAATCCCCGGCAGTTCAGTAGGACTGAATTTGAAGAGGCAGAGGGAGCTCAGGAACAGCCTTCACACTGGCTTATGATGATACAACTACTTTTCAGAATAAAATTTGAGAGAAAACTCTTGTTTTAAAATTTCTAAGAATAACCTCTAAAATGTAATCCCTGGGCACCCGGGTGGCTCAGTGGGTTAAACCGCTGCCTTTGGCTCAGGTCATGATCTCAGGGTCCTGAGATGGAGTCCCGTATCGGGCTCTCTGCTCAGCAGGGAGCCTGCTTCCCTCTCTCTCTCTCTGCCTGCCTCTCTGTCTACTTGAGATCTCTGTCTGTCAAATAAATAAATAAAATCTTTAATAAATAAATAAATAAGATTTAATCCCTAAGATTAAAAAAAAAAAACAGAAACTAAGATATAAAAAATCAACCCAATCCTATAAAATAAGAAATTAATTTAGGGAGCTCCAGGGTGGATCAGTCAGTTAAGCATCTGACTCTTGATCTCAGCTCAGGTCTTGCTTTCAGTGTTGTGAGTTCAAGCCCAATGCTAGGCTCCATGGTGGGCATGGAGCCTACTTTAAAAAAAGTAATAATTTGGGAAGCAAGACCACATACCTAGAAATTAGATTAAATAAGTATTGACTGACACTGAGTGTTCAGTTTGGGACTGGCTATGACAGTCTATAATTCCTGTATAAAAAGGCTCCAGGATTCTTCAGTTCTATATATACATATTAAAATAATTTGGTCAGTTTAGGAAGAATGGTTGCTATAGTTTATAACTTATATTCTAGTAAGTTTATACAACAGTTAAGTAGAAAGAGTAGTATGATTATGGATAGTTCAAAAAGGTTTTTCTAGATAGAAAAAGGCCCCAACTGTTTCAAAAGGAAACTGACACTTTGGGAAAGGGACTAGTTTCTGTGGAAATAGAAACTAGAGGTAAACACACACACATACACACACACATGTATGTATGCACACATGCAAACATACAGAGAAAATTCCAGCTCCATATTTAAGTAAGAGTTTGGTCATAGAGACCCTGCCACCTAAGTAGCCTTGGACTTGGCTTCCATACCTCATTTAATTTTTATTTCTAGTATCAGCAAAGCTAAGCATAAGCTGTAATTAAGAGAATATGCGGGAATTGAGGAGACAAGATAGAAATTGAAAATTAATTAAGATTAAGTGAAATTAGTTTCATTTAATAGACACACACACTAGCCTAGTGACAGTGAGCTTATTAGTTCTATTGATGTGAATTCTAAGAGCTTGAAAGGTCTATATTAAGATTCTGTCTTTGAAAATGTTTCTAATTATCAATCCAACTGCTTGATGAAACATCATAGAGGAAAGTCATGTTCTTATTGACTTAAGAGTCTTACAACACTCTGATCATCCCTCAACGGGAAAAATGGAGTGGTCTCACGGAAGGGTGGACGACCACACACACGCAAAATACCACTATGAACACTGCACCATCTCCCCATTCATTCTCAAGGACATCTCAGCTGGTGACAGTTTCTAAGCGGTTAAATACGAGATCCTTGTGAAACTTTTAAACTTTAATGATTCAGGCTTTAAATATGGCAGGGACAAGCTGTAATCTTTCTCATAGTGAATGATCAATTTTCTTTCTGAAGCTGAAATACATGCATATTTGTGGGGCATTTGAGTACAGTGTCCATTTTCATCAAAAATAAGCACTTTTGTTCCCCACAAAATCTGGAATAAAAAAAAATCCATGTGTGCATCAGAGTGATGTAATCATCCTATCATCTAATAAATTGGTTTTTAAGTATCTGTTCACTATTCATGCTCAAAAATGTGTGGAAATTCTATGAAGACTTTGCATTCAATGATGCACATAAAAGCAAGAATATTTTCTGGAAATAAAGAAAAAATGTTGAAAACAACAACAAAAAAGCAACATCCTTTCTTTATAAATCAGTTTCTTCAAAAAGAGAAACAGGTTCATCAGCTCATATTTTAACTGTAGTCATTTTTTCACAGTGATTTCAACTACAAATCACTTTTTCTTTATGTTTAATCCATGGCAGGTGTCTAGAAAACAATCTTTTGATGAGAGTTTCTGTGTTTTGAGCACCTACTTGATTTTGAAACATTTGGAATTAACATTAGACAAGACTTTCTCAACAGCAGTATATTCACATTTTGAGCTAGATAATGTCAGGGGCTGTCGTTTGAATTGTAGGACATTTAGCAGCAAGTCTGGTTTCTATTCATTAGCTGCCTGTAGAATTTTCCTAATACCAATTTGTGATCACCAAAAATATCTCCAGGCAGGGCCAAATGTTCGTCATGATATAAGGTAGGAAAGAGTGGGAAAGATAGTTCCTGGTTGAGAACCACTGTGCCATGCCCCTTGCTAAACTGTGCTTGCTCTGGAAGTGAGCAGAACTCTTTATTCTTGGTTGGAGGAAATGAATGCCTGTGGGTGTGGTTCTCCCTTATCCAAACATGTTATTGAGGTTCACTGCACTCTTATATTTGTAATTTGTCAATCTCAGCTAATATGTGGCCCTTCATGGCTGGACAATCCTGCTCATGTTGAGAAGGAGGACACTCACTGCTTTCAGCTAATAAATTCTTTAAGTAACTTCTGGAAGGAAGCTTTGGACTAATAGCCACCTCTTTGGGTCTCCCAATATTCAACACCCAATCCCTTACCAGCTACTAAATGTCTCCTGTTTAGGTCATTAATTCCATTGCAGCTCTCTCTGACACTGCAAACCCCAGCCTTGCCTCCAAAGACAAAATAATCATTCAGCACACAGCACACAGCAAATTGTATGCCCTGTTTTCTACCTGGCTTTCATAACAGCTCTGTAACAGAAGGCAGAAAAGAAGCAGGTCATTCTAAGATCAATACATGGCAAAGGTGTAAGAAAATTTAATTATTATGCACTTTTGTTGTGCTTTTTAGGTGCCTAAAGGAGAAATTGTAGTTTCCACCCCTAGGAGAAAATACTTGCAGATCTTCAGGGACTTAACAAGCAAAAAAGAGCTGAAGAGCTATTTGCAAAGTATGGGGTGGGGAGGGTAGTTTATATAAGAAGACACATAAAGGATAAAATCAGATTTGCTCATAAGTCATTAAGAATGGGGCCTGGAACAGAATCTGGCATGAAGTCATTTAGGTATATGATACTTATTTAGGTGCCCTTAGGAAAATGTCTTGGGGGCTAAATATAAGAGAGGATCTACTTATCTAAAGACCATTCTTATTCTAACTAAAACTGAAGATGAATGCATAGTGGGGAATGGCAAACTCTGGGCTATTCTCAGGCTAGTGCCTCTGTCCCTGATCCAGTTCCTCCCAGATTCAGCATGTTCTAAGAAAGTCAGCATGGCTCCAAGGTCAGTTTGACCACATTTACTCCAGTTGGTAGTAAGAATCTAGTTTGCCTTGAGTGGCTTGGAATAACCTCCTAATCTTTGATCTATACACATGGCCAGGTTGAAGATTAGGCTATGAGTAGTCTCTTTAGAGGATTTGAAACAAGACCAAAAATAAAGAACTAGAAGCAAATGCCTCCCCACCCACTTGAAAGCCCTAATAGATCAATCAACCTTAAGTGATCAACCATAAGTTCCCAATATTTCAAAGTTAACCAATTAGAGAAGTAGGTATTCAAGGCCCAAGGAAGTGACCTAGACAATCTCTCCCCTTTCTACATGTGCTTTCCAAATACGAAATGCTTCCACTCTACAACGTGAGTGGAACAGTTAAAATCAACTGCTGACATACAGTTGTAGCAACCAAGTACAGTTGACCTTCGAGCCCAAACTCAGATCAACAGCAAATATTTTCCAACATTTTCCATGTTTACAATAAACTCAAGTTTTCATTCAGAATGCCCATTTCATTGGGCAAGGATAAGGAAGAGAGAAACATAATCTCACAAAATTCAGGGTTGTCCCCAGAGATAGCCCTAAGGACTGCTCTGGGCACACATAGATCAAAACCTAGTAGTACAGATGCACCAACTGTCCATGCCCCTAAAATGTCTTCATGGTCTCGGCTCTTCAATGGTGAGGCTTCAGATGCAGTGCTGTGAGGTCTCTTTCTCCCAGCATAAGACCTTTGTAGTTCACATTGGAGGCCCTTGTGAACACACAGGAAATCTATGAATCCAAGTGAAGAAATACCACATGGCCATTTCTGACCCACGTGACCAAACACTTCTGCTCAGAGCATCCCTGCCTTGCAGAGCATCTTGTAAACTTAGCAAATAGTTATATCTAAGAGCTGTATCTAGGAAGGAATATGTCTTCCCAACTCTCACATGACCAAACCCACCTGAGATTTCAATTATGTGTTCCCTACTCTTTGCCCAAGCTAGCTCTGGGCCACTTCTCAAGAACCTACTGATGTTGAAACTTTCTTCTTCAGATTTGCCTTTCACCTCATGCCAAGCACATGGAATTTTTATCTAGAAAAGGACGGATAAGTAGAGGAAGAGTATTCTAAGAATACTCAACCATACGTGCAAATGGTAGAAATAAATACAATAGACTTATTTTTGAAGGCACAGTTTCTTTAAAATCACTAATTAATAGTGTATTAGTCTGCTAGGGATGTCATAAAATACCACAGATTGGGTGGCTTAAACAACAGACATTTATTTCTCACAGTTTTGGGGGAGCTAAATAAATGTAAGATCAAGGTATCAACAGGGTTGTTTTCTCCTAGGATCTTTCTCCTTCACATTCAGATAGTCACCCTCTCACTGTCTCCATATGGGGTTTTCTCTGTGCATAGACATACCTGGGTTTCTTCTTTTTAGAAGGACACCAGCCCAGTTGGATTAGGGTCTCGTCCTTATGACCTCATTGAATCCTAATTACTTCTTAAAAGGCCCTATTTCCAAATACAGTTACAGTGGGGGGTTAGGACTTCAATATCTGAATTTGAGAGTGGGACACAATTTGGTCCATAGCGAATAGTATAAATCAATGAATCTATATAGTAAGTAAAACTTATAATCTAAATAACAAGATATTCCTTCTCTTAATAAAGAGCATTGGAATAAACATGTTTAATTTTGTTTTGCCAGTCAAAAACTAACAATTTGAGTTGCTCCTCTTCTCCCAGTACAGAAGCTGGTTCAGTGCCTGGCTGAACAGTGATCCACACTTTGGAAAGAACAAATCAGAGAGGAGTCAGCTAGGGAGGTGGGTGTGCTTGAGGACAACTCACAAGGTGAGTGACCTGGTATATGTCCAAGTCATTACCACGTGCCTCCTCCCACTTAGCAGTAAGGTTCTTTCCTCTGACAAAGAGAAGCCCTTGTTCATCTCCCTAATCACCCTGCATCTATGCCTTAAAAGCTCGTATTTGCTCCAACACTCTTACTTGTCATGAATCCTATTTCTCAGCCATGTTTGATAATTAAGAGTCCCCTCAATTGTATTTTACTCATTATAAACTATAAAGTACACAAGCAATCAGCAATCAGCACAGATAAAGGTAAAAAACTCCCTCTGCGGTGGCGGAGGGGGTCGGGGGGCAGAATCCTTGGAAATTAACACAATTGAATTTTAAACAATAGGATTCCTTGTCTGGCAGAATTGAACACTAAACAGACCTAAAAAATCACTATTAGACCTTTAAGAAATGTAAATAAATCCAAACTGAAAACGTTATTAAGTTTTGTTTTAGTTTTGTTTTGTTTTATAATAGCTGGCTTCCCTTTTTACCTGAAGAGTCCTGTCTGGTACACAGCAGCCACAAAAATTTAAATACCTCAGTGAAGCAACTGACTATTTCTTATTATTAATGCAACTACCTAAGAAGCAATATTTATACAGTAAAGTCATTAACACAACACCTATAATTCTCTCATTAACATAACACCTATTATTCTCTCTATATTTACCTTTTATAAAATTCTGTGTCCTTTTTTATGATTTCATTAGACTGTAAAACACCACACACACACACACACACACACACACCACACACATTGGAGAAGTTACTAAAGAAGGAGATTGTGTGAGTCTATATTTATATAAAGAGTATGTTAATTTACCACTTAAGTATATGGTCAATTTCTTGGCTTTCTAACAAACTTAATATCTACCATGAATTTTAACCCTAAGGCTAGCCAACCTTACCTTTCAAAATTGGGTACTTGAAATTTATTTCCTTTGTGGGTAAAGAACAAAGAAAAATGCAGTCAAAGAAATTTTTTGTTGTTGTTATTCAGTTGTATGTATTTTTTAATGATATCTGTCATAATATAATTATGATAGTCAGTCTTGCAGTTTAATCAGTTGAAAGAAATTACTTCCTGGCTATAAAAGGTGATGAAATGCAGGGAAAAAAAAATGTTCTAGGCTATAGAAAGAGAAAAATAAACACACAAAAGAGACTTGGAGTGAATATAGGTATCACTCTATGGTATTGCTCTTAAAATATGTGGAGAAAAAAAAAAGACTGACCCTTAGACATTAGTCCAGAATGACTTTTTGTGTCCAAGCACAAGAGAAAAATTCCATGTCCACACACACACACACACACAAATTGACAACTGGACCACAGTAAACTCTATGTAGAACTTTAGTTTATATTCCAGTTTACTGTTTGCATACAGAAAGAGACAACTTACAAACCCTCAACTTACAGATGGCAGATTCTCATAGCCACTTTGCTCAT
Source organism: Mustela putorius furo (assembly GCF_011764305.1). NCBI lineage: Eukaryota > Metazoa > Chordata > Mammalia > Carnivora > Mustelidae > Mustela > Mustela putorius. Next base: position 29,394,197 of record NW_025421341.1, read on the forward strand.
AACCCACCTCCCCAGCCCCTATATCACAACACACCAGAGGGTATCCCAACCATGCCCATGAGGAGAGAAACTGAAGACACTTAGAGATTTTAAAGAATCATAAGGTTTAGAACTTAAAGGGAGGAAAAACTAAGGCAACTGGAGACAGATCATTGTTTCTCCCAACCTCAGAGTCCCAGGTGGGGTCTGCTTCCTTCTATTCTCCTAATGTTAGCAACAACAGAAAGAGAAGGAAGAAAATAGCAAACCCACATTAGGAATGAAAAAACTCTCTTCCTCATGCTATTACAGGTAAGGTCCCCTGATCAAAGTACATATATAACTCATATAAGTACAGAGAAAAAAAATGTGTGGTTTATTCTGAAAATCCCAACTATGGGGAAATGCATTTTATATTTAAAAGCCAAAAGCAAACAAACTTTACTGAGAGGTTACTCCCTAGCAGGCACTTGTGAGACACTTTATATGCATTTCCTTGCTTACTACCCTTCATGACCGTATCTGGTGATGGGCTTTTGTTGCCACTTTCCTATCACCACAGGGAAACTAAGGGGAAGAGAGGCTGAGAATCTGGGTGAGAAACAGGGTATCACCAAACACAGACTCCACAAGCTAGATTTTCATTTATTCCATCTTGTTTACTTTGTCACTATATCCATCACCACCAACAAACCTCCATGACTAGTGATCTTTGTTTTCCTTTCTTTCTGAAATATCTTATTTTGATCTCTCATTTTCTTGAGGCTGGAAAGATGCAAGCCCCTGGTCTAAGGTTAGACTCTCAATTCCTTAAAGCCAAGGCATATAGTTTAAATTTCTCTGCATCACAAACCACACCTACCTAAAAAGCTTTCAGGTGGTAGGCTTTGATTTGATTTGATTTGATACACAATGGTGGCTTGAGGACTTAAGATGACTTAAATCTTCCATTTATAATCTGGCAAAACAATGGTAGGTAAACAAAGTTAATAGCTGTTGTCCAAACCAGAAAGAGCACCCTTTAAAGGCCCAGAATGCATGAATGCTTTACTACCCAGACATGCTGACAAGAGTAGATAACACTAAAAAGAGTGTAGTTTCAAGTCATTAAATAAAGTATGTGATGCATGGATTCAAGTTTGTTCAGCAATACATGTTTAGGGTTTGGAATAGACTCCCTGAGATAAGTGTGTTTTGAAATTCCCTGGGAATCTTTGAAGGATACCTACGACATTTAAAACTTCCATGTAGTTATACAGCAGGAACCCTGGCCTCCTTTGAGTGTCACAAAGAGTTCTTCAGGTGGACCATGAACTAAGGTGGCTGATGATAGGGCTGGGGCATACAGAGCAATGGTATGAGGAGGTCGGTGCTAAACAGCTGCTCAGGAGAGGAAGTTGTCTCTTGGTGATGGCCTGGGAATATATCAACGTGAACACATCTTAGCCTTCTATTGCTTAATGGGAGACCCATTTTTTTTTCCTCAAGTTAATTTTAGCTCCTCCTTCTTCGGAAGCTTCCTCCGCTTGCATTTTACCTGCCCTCTTAGTCAGAGTGATTCATACAAATAACCTTGAATTAAGGATCATTTTCATCACATGTGTATTTCTTTAACTGGTACATTTCACAAAGAATATCCCACAGAGTCAGAGTGTTGGCAAAAAAATAAAGTAGATCACCTGGGTGCCCCCTCTCTCTCACCAGTACGTGTGGGAGGGTTCATTTGTGTGTATGTGTGTGTGAGCACAGAGGGTGGGTAAGGAGGGTTATCAGTCTGCTGAGGCTACCACAACAAAATACCACACACTGGGGGACTCAACCAAAAGACATTTATTTCTCACAGTTCTGGAACCTGGAAGTCCAAGATCAAGGTGTTAACAGGCTTGGTTTTTGCTGAGACCTCTCTTCCTGGCTGGAAGATAGAAGAATGGATACTTGAGCTAAGATCCACTTGATTCCAAAAATGTTGCCATTGTGCCTATATACATATGGAAAACCACAAACACTGGAAGAAGAGACACAGACAGTAACAAAGGCTTTCTTTGGGTAATGATATTATGGGAATTATCTTATTTTCCCCTGTTTCTCTATATTTTTCAGATTCTTCATAATATACCTCAATAAAGAAAGAAGAATGACCTTTTAAAGTCGACAGATAGGAACGCCAGTACTATCCCCCAATATCAGAGTTAAGGGTAAGATTTTCAATCAACTCCTCCTGAGAGCCCTGAGATATGACTCCTACACACACAAACAGAATCAAAACCCACCCTAGGAAAACAGGAAATGGAATGCAAAGGCATTACATAAACCAGTTGCTTTCTTCCTCTGTCCCTCACCCCATACCCCATCACACTCCTGGGATCTCTACTCTGTTTCTTCCCTCTTCAATTTATTTTCTGAGCAATTCAACAAAAAGGAGAGGAAGGGGAACATCACAATAATAATAGTTGCCCTTCACTAGATGAGTTCATATCTATATCCTGCCAAATGACAGTATTTCAATGAACTGTCTTGTTTTCCCAACATTCCATTTTTCTCACTTTCCATGGACACAATTCCTTAAGACCCTGTATTTCTACCTTTTAGTAAACAACAATTAACAAATGCCTGCTCTGTGCTTCTTACTGCATCACAGCAAAGATGTCTGAGAAGAAACTTCAAGGTCGGTATTTGAAAATCATGCTTCTAAAAATCTGAAAAGGAATTTGGAACCTCAGATTCAGACCACCTACTCCAACCAAATCCTGACTAAACTGCAAGAAAAGTTTCTCCACTCTTTTGAAGGAAGTGGGGAAATAGGGCTTCATATAAGCATCCCTAACAGACATATGTGGCTGCCTCTGCAGAAATGAGTTTTTATGGATCACAGGGCTCTCTCTTGAGGAAAGCAACCTGGTTTCCATCTTCCAGAGGGCTGCCTGGATGCTCAGGGTCTTCCAGTCTCATGGTGCACACATATTACTCAGGTGTGACCAGTTTTCAAGTGATACATGATGGTTATTTCTCAAAGTCAGCAATTACATTAATAAACCATCCACCTTACTAGTAGTCAAAATGCATTGAATAGAAACAGCAAAGTTTGGAGACATCAAAATGGATTCTACTGAAGAAATAACTAACTTTTCTATTGTATTTATCATTTTCTTTTTTTTTTCCTCTGCTTCTTTTTTTTTAAATCGAGAGTACTACCAACTAAATTCCTTGTATTCTCACACTGTTCTGCTGAATTATCATATTATTTTGGAAGAGGATAAATAATTGATTTGATCCGTTACTGTAATTCCTATTGTTCAGTTAGATATGTTGTGATAAGATTACATATAAACACTGGACAGATTATATTTTATTTTATACAGACAGATTCTCAAGTAATCCAACCATAGCATTCTTTGAAAGAATTCAAATGATCAATTTAGGGTTTCAGTGAAAAATGATGAACTCACTCTACTAAGTTCTGTGATGGCATAAAAATGACCATTGGAGTATTTCTAATGTTTTCCACAAAAACAGCATCGACTGGCAGCAGCTGAGTAGCCTGTCCCTTCTTTGCAGATTTTCAAAAGTCAAAAGTTTTCATTCTCACTCCCTTCTTTTATGGAAGTAGCTATGATTAATAGATTAAAAGAGTGGTTATTGTGGTAAGTGAAGAACATCCAGAAAAAAATGTGTTCCTGTGGGCACCTTAACAACAGGAGTACCAAGCCGACTTACAGACCCAGGTAAAAGCCCAGTCAACCCACTTGCTTGTTGAGCTGTTATCCAAAATACACTTGTGGGTGGAGTTTGGAACTGCAAGTCCAGACTGCACACTAGCTTCTTGAAGTTCAATGTCTCCTTTTCTTGTGGTTACTGCTTGGTTGTTTTTGGACATGCAAGGATAGTTTCAGTGGAAAACTTGAGTAATTGCTTTAGGCAGAGGAATGAGGGATCAAGGACTACAATTCTGACATAGGTATAGAAGTTTGGTATAAATGCAAACAAAGAAAATAAAAATGAGTAAATAACCTAAATGTCCAAAAAGAGGAGGATGATTAATAAATGATGATGTTACTATTTGATGAAATAACATGCTCATTCAAAACCATGTTCTGTAATTCCTGGTGACACTGAAAATATGAAAACATAATATTAAGTGAAAGAGACAGGATTCAAAATAATATATAATTATGATCCAAATTTTGAAGAAAGGAAATGTGTGTGTATGTGTGTACATATATGTGCATAAAACTGGAAGGAGACATAGCGAAATATTAGAAGATACTTCTTTGGGGTATCTTTTCCCAAGAGTCAAAAGCTATTTTTTCCAAATTTTCTATAATGAGCATGGATTACTTTTTATAGTAAGAAAATAACATCCTAACTATCTTTAGGGGAAAAAAAAAACAGTGTGGTGTTGATCTTTCTTGGATTGTTCCACTGACAGTCTCCTTCGCAGAGATTTCTCAAAGCAATCCTTATTCTATTGTATCCTTCATGATGACTGTCTATTTCTCTTTCCAAAATACAAATCCAGTTTTATCATTATCTTCTTTAAAACTTTCAGTGATCTCCCATTTCCTAAAGAGTAGAGACTCCTCTGTTGGTATCTATAAAGCATTCCCAACCACCAGTCAACCAACCACCACTTCAGCCAGCATCTCATCCCATTACTGACCCCACACACACGTTAGCCACTGTGGGTACCTTACTGTAAACTTTCACATCAGAGTTACCTCCTTACTGGACTTCCTCTGCCCAAATATCCTGCCCAGTTTGCTACCTGCCACTCTTATTCATCTTTCAATAATTACATTATTTAAACATACTGGGCCTTGATGTGTACAAAAGGTATTATAATAACAGTATGGAATGTTGAGGGGACTAAATGTGTTAATACACATTTGAAATAGTGTCTGGTGGGGCACTTGGCTGGCTCAGTCAGTAGTAGAACATGAGACTCTTGATCTTAGGGTCCTGAGTTTAAGCGCCATGTTGGGTTTAGAGTTAACTTTAAGAAAGAAATCATTGAAATAGTCCCTGACATATAGTAACTGCTTTATAAATGTAGCTATTGGGATCTGAAAAGTCCTGCTATCACCCCTGCAGCTTCCCGAAACCCTCACTAGTGTCTGTACTACCCACAATACACACTTTGGTTTTAGCCTTCCCTGCACTGTATATATATTAGAGTGATTCTGTGTCTGTGTCTGTCTTCTGTGTCTGTCTTGGCTAGAAGACTGTGACCACACCCAGGTCAGGGACTAAGCTTGTATTGGTCTTCATTGCCCCTGCTCCTGGCCTATAACTGATGCTTGGTGGTGCTTATCAAATTGAGGGAATGGAAATCAACAGCAACAAACATTGGATTCGGACTCAAGAAAACAAACAAAATAAGGCATTTTTAAATCATGGGCTGGGATTAAGATAACATTTTATGACTGTGTTAATTTTATTAAGTGTGATAATAGTATTAGGATCCTGGGGGGGTTTAAGTCTTTATCTGTTCTCTGAAGCATTTATGGGTAAAAGGTCTACAGGATCTCAGATTTGTTTTAAAGTATTTCAGCAAACAAAAATAGAGGCAGAGCGGGCAAATATGGTAAGATTTTACCCATTGGGGAAGGGGGGTGGGTATCCCTGGGAGTTCATTATACCTTCTCTCTGTTTGTGTGGATGCTTGACAATTTCCACAGTAAAATTCACCAACAACGCTGACAACAAATCACCAAAAGTTTTCCATAACATAGTGAATGAAAACTCAAAATGCCGAAGATTATTTTCACAAACGACAATCTATGTTAAAATTCATTCACTAAACACAGGAGTACCCACCCTAGGTAAGGAAGGTCCTTCCCTCCTGCTTGAATGAGCTACAAAAGTCCATCAGACTTGGAATTAGCAGCATAATCCTCAGAAACCTGTTTCAACTGTGAGAAACTAAAGAACCTACTTTCTGGATAACTAAAAAAAATGATAAATAATTAATGGCAATGAGCACCCTGCCAATATAAATGCAAATGTCTGCGTGTCTGCTCAATTTACATGCAAATGGTCTTTTTAAAAAAATCTATCAATAGCAGGAAATCAATAGTGGTGGTGAAGGGAAACTGATTTCTAAAGCTTTTATTCATGTTAAAAAAAAATTAAAGTTTGGTGTCAATAGGTATCCACACCACCCCTGACACCCCCTACACTCCCCCCATCACTCCATCCCTGCCTGCACCACTGCCAAGGCCTGAGCCAAGGTTTAGGAATCAGAATCTCCAAGTAGATGCTGATTCACTCTGTGACCTCAGGCAATGCACCTGTGTCCTTGTTTCTCTCAAAAAGGCAAAAGGGCATGAAGAATGCCCCACAGTCTTCCTGGGAGACAGTGCTACAATCACCCTTAAGGCCTTCATTGGGTACTTATTACAACGTTCTTCTACTCCAGGATTCTCTAGGCCATATTCTTTGTCCCAGGGAAATAGACAAGAGCCAACAGCCATCCCCCAAAGGGCCTTTTGTGTGGATTCTTCAGTTTATGTTGCTTTATGTAAACAAAAAGGGTCAGGTCAGGATATGTTCTGGCCCGTGGCCATTACAACTATGAAATATTAACTTTGTGCTGTGTTCGGTGATAGGCAATGCCTTTATTGCACGATGAGTACAAAGTGGCTGTTATAGTTTTCCTGTGTTAAGTATTGCAAAGTGCTAGGTACCCCATAACACCAGCAAAATCCAGAGCCTGGTTCTAAAGCACTCCTCACTTGAAAGAAACTTTAGAGTTTCTGATACTAAGAATATTTCTTGACGAAAGGGCAGAAAGTGCCTTCGTTGTTGGTAAGAAATAATACTGACTTGTAATTTAAGGGAAAAAATAAATATACAGAAATATAAATTGATTCATAATTAAACTCCTAAATTCATTATTGTAAATGAAGACGATTTTCTGTAGAAACAGTTATTGAGTACACAAAGGTCAATTCAAATGATACAACGAAGTTCCTGTTTGGAAACACATCGTGTAAACTGATTAGAGTTGGAATAAATGTGGAGAAGATGTTTGCAGCTGATCGTTTAAAAAATCAGCAAGGCTCCTGAAAGAAATGGACAGTCGGTCGTGAGCTATAGCTCCTGGAGATGAGGTCCAGCTTGGGTTCCAATTTGGAAGGGATAGTCTAGCTTGTCTGTCTTAATATAGAGGCCATATGGGGCTCAACAAAAATCCAGCGGGAGAGCCCAACCAAGAAGTTACTTCCAAGAGCTACGAGGATCCTTCTGAAAAGCTGAAATGTGATACAGGAAGGGAGAGACCCCAGGACCACGGGAACCGGCTGCCATCTGTGTCACTGTGGACTCGAGAGAGAAAAATGAACAGTGGAATCTGATGTGACTTACCCCCTCCTGCCCCAGCCAACCTCCATCAGGGAAGCAGATGCTGCTAACTACAGGTGTGAGCTGCTCGTCAAGTGGGCCATTTGGGGTGTCTTCAGAACTGCAGCACAGGGCAAGGTGTCAAAGGTGCAAATTTTAAGCAGATACCTGTTCTCAGGGCCAGAGGAGATGCCTCCTTGCATTCTGTTCCCAGACACCTCTGTTGCCTCACCTGGTCCCAACCCTGGGCTGCAGAGGTACTTACTTCGGATGGGTGATTCTCCCAAATGCTTCCTGGAAGGCCATCTAAGTGTTCAGAAGGATAATATATTCAGTGGACTTGTCCCAGTGCTCTGTGGGATAGCATGCTGCCATCACTTAGGAAGGCAAGCTCTCCCTCGGACATCAGGAGCATGGCAGAGCCTCATACTCTGAAGATATGACTTTAGGGGAAGAGACTTCTGGAAGAACCTAGACGCCCCCTCCCCCTCTCCAGATGGGGTCACTGGGAGAGCCTGAGATGTGCAGTGTCTCAGTTCTTACCAAGGCAAGACATTTGCATAAAGCCCTGTTCCCAGCTGATAGAACATGAAACTAATCATTTAGCTCTCAGCCTAAACTAGAGCCTGTCTCCACCTTAATGAAGTCCCTTAGTATCCTCATTTGTGGCCATTCCATTTCTCATCCCCAGCTGCACATTGGAATCACCTAGGCCACATCTCCACCGATTAAATCAGATTATCAGGGAGACAAGCCATGGCAACAGTAATTTTAAAGCTCCCCAGGTGATTCCAGAGTGCAGCCAAAATTGAGAACAACTGGTCAGTGTGTTTAAGATTATACCATTCACTAAGGTTCCCTACTGGACCAGCCCCTGCCCAGAACACCCAGTGATTTCAATGAGGCCTGAGGGCCTCACACTCATTATCAGACTTAATTGCATTAGATCACTACCACTCCAATGTAAGCGTGCACGCGTGCGCGCGCACACACACACACACACACACAGCTTGAGGTGATAAATGGATGAAGTAGGCACACTGCTGTGGCTAAAAAAGTGGATGTATTATGATCGGCCAGACTTAGACCTAAGCCACCCTCTCTGCTCCTCCATATCTAGGGTCACCAACTGTCCCAGGGTACCTGGAACTGGCTCAGCTCCTGGAAGTTCCCTGGGCCCAGAAGCGCCCCCAACCCAGGCAAACCTGAGTGGGTGGTCACCCTATGATCCACTCTCTACCTACCTCTATTCAAGTGTTCCCTTATCTCTGGCTTCCAGTTGGGTTTGGCTAATGGGAGTTGCTTACATGAGATTAAAGGATGAGAGACGCATGGAGTTATGATGTTTGGTCCCTGAATTATGGCTCATTAAAACGCCTCAGCTACTTTCAGACAACCTTCTTCATTAGCTGCCCTCTCCAGGGCCTGGTCTCAACTTCTTTGTCTGGCCTTTTAGGCTTATAGGTAGCAAGAGTGCCTCACTCTTCTCGGCTTCAAAGTCTTGCATTATCTCGTGTTTGTTTCTCTCAATCCCACCCCCTAACTACGTAAAATTGTCAGTATTAAATTGTCCTCACATTACCTAATTCGAGGGTGCCATCTGCTTCCTTTCTGGACTGCAATGGACCCATCCTGTATTCAGGAGGGGCAGAGCACTCTGCTTTAGAACCCCACTGGACCATATGGGACGGAGGACGGGCAGTTCCCAAAGGGAAAGGAGATGCTGTTTCGAGGGCAAAGGTGAGGGGATGCTGCGGAGCACACATCCACTCCAGACAGCAAAGGCCTAGGGGGAAATATGGGCCAGTGCCACTTAGAGTATCCTCAAAGGACTGGGGTGGGTACGTTGACAGGTGTTGCTGGCCAGTGATGAGGAAAGGAGAAAAAGTGAGAGGAGGTATTTAGAAACTCTTACAGCAATTTCACATCACTGCAAAATGTAATTGTTTTACAAAATGATCAGTCTGGTCAGGCAGATTAGAAACTGAGATCTGTAAAAACTGTTCCTCTTCAACAGACATGTCGAGAAGTCCTGGTCTACCAGGACGTTGTATATGATGTCACAGGAAAATTTCCACAAACTCTTCATTGAAAAGCTGACTTAGAAGCATTGGTCTTTAGATAATATTTAAAAAAAAAATCAATGCATACTGTGGACTTACTATGTGCCAGCTGCTGTTTTAAACTCCCTCCATGGGCTCCTTTGTTCAATCTTTGCCAGCAGCCTATGATGCAGGTACAATGTTATTATCCCCATCTCAAGGAAACTGAGTCACAAAGAATAAGAAATTGGTCAGGGCCCCCAGCTCATGCATGGCAGCATGGAGAGTCCCATCAGGATTCAAACCTAGCTTCCAGAGCACATAACCCCAGAGCCTCTTGTAATGCCTCTTCTTACCACAATTTTAATTTGTGTTTTCCACGACACTGACATGGTCAAAATATGTCTCTTCTCTGGTCTTCATTTTGAGCTGGATTAGAAGGGACACGTAAGTTTCTCTTTTACTTTTAACTGAATCTGCTGTTTTTCTTCAAACCCCTGCACAGTGATACAACTGGAAATGCTCCAGTACCATCCGTATAGATGGAAACGTATCTTGTTCTAATAAAAATTACTCAGAGCTTAATGGCATTGTACCTACAGCATTCACATGGCTTCCCATATATTCAGTGGAAATTTCGATGCACTTTCCATGCACTTTCAGAATGAAGTGTCTCTTTATGCTGCCTCTAGTTCTGTGCTATAAATCGGACACTTACTGTTGAGCTATAAACATCTATTCCATTCAGCAATATGATGGAAAGTAAGAGAAAGTTGCTTCAGAAACAAAGACAAGACCTGCATATCAACCCAAGTTCTTCTGTTGACATGTATGTTAAGGTTACTTCGGTCATTACCTTCTAGAAGGTTAGGGTATGAGACAGAAGCTTCTCTGTCTCTGTTCAAGGGCAGACAGAGGAACACAAATGAAATGAAAATGACTTTTCAGACCGAGGTATAAACACCACCACTTCAATACATTCTAGTGATTTTCTATTTTTTTAAAGATTTTATTTATATTTTGAGAGAGAGAGAGCAGAGGAAAGGGTAGAGGAGAGAATCTCAAGCAGACTCTGTGGAACCCAATATGGGGCTTGATCCCACAACCTAAGCTGAAACCAAGAGTCAGATCCTCAACTAACTGAGCCACCTGGTGCCCCTCCAGTGATTTTCTGATACATAACTCAGATAACACCACCAACCTTCATCATATATCTATATATATTCACATCTTATGCAAATTAAATATTCCTTGATCTTTCTTTAATGAAGAGGTTGACTTGCCAAAGATCTCACAATGTGTTACTGCAACTCTAACCAAGTCCTTATTACACCTGTGCTTCCCACATACAGAGAACTATTCTGGCTTTATTAGTCCGCAATCTATTTTACTTCTTACACATCACTGTTAAGCTGGTTACAATATGGAAACTTGGAGTGGTCTTGTTCACCACTCTAACATTTTCAGATTTGCTCTCTTTGCACGTGTGTTGAAGGCCATGGAGACAGGGGTGGGCCAGTGGTGGTTAAGTGCAGCTTCTGGGGCCACTCAGCCCAGGTTGAATCAGCGTTATCATTCTTAGCCACAAAAACTTATGCATGTTCCTAAGCTCCTCTGTCCCCCAAATGGCCTTACCTATAAAATGAAAATAAGTGCTACATTGTCCTCCTTCCTCATACTGGGTTTGAATTTTCTAGCACTTGAGATTCCCAGTATCATAGTCACCCTCTAAATTAGAAGTAAAGCCCAGATTTTTTTTTTAAGATTTTATTTATTTATTTGACAGAGAGAGATCATAAGTAGGCAGAGAGGCAGGCGGGGATGGGGGGAGATGCAGGCTCCCTGCTGAGCAGAGAGCCCAATGTGGGGTTCGATCCCAGGACCCTGAGATCATGACCTGAGCTAAAGGCAGAGGCTTAACCTACTGAGCTACCCAGGCACCCCAAAACCCAGATTTTTTTTTAGGTTGCATACTTTCTGCTTTACTAATCTCACTCCTGTTCTAAATAAGATTCTCTACATTTAAAAAGCCACATGCATCTTGACCTGAGCCTCACACCTTATACAAAAGTAAACTCAAGATGGATCACAGACTAAGAGCACAATATAAAACTACAAAAATTTTAGAAAAAAAAAGTCAGAGGAAAGTCTTCCAGACACAGGATTATGTGAAGAGTTTTTTGACTTGACACCAAAAGCATGACTCATAGAAAGAAAAATGATAAATTGGATGTCATTCAAATTAAAAGCTTTTCATCGGGGAAGAACCCTGTTAACAGAATAAGTAACAAATCACAAACTAGAAGAAATATTTGCAAATTACACCTCCAATGAATGAATTATAGAATATATAAAGAACTCTAAAACTCAGCATTATCCATCTATGAATAAATGAATAAATGAAATGTAGTTCATATACACAATAGAATATCATTCCATATTAAAAAAATAAAAAGGAAACTGACATAGGCTAAACCATGGATGAACTTTGAAGATATGAGGCTAAGTGAATTAACCAAGTCACAAAAAGATAAATACTATATGATTTCCCTTACATAGGGTCTCTAGGGTAGTCACATTCATAGAGACAGAAAGCAGGACTCCTGATCACAAGGGGTGAGAGCAGGGGGGTTGGGTAGTGGCGTTGTTGTTTAATGGGTACGGAATGTCGGTTCTGTCTGAAACAGTTCTGAAAATTTGGTTGTCAGCAATGTGAATGTATGTAACACTACTGAGCTGCGCACTTAAAAATGGTGAAGATGGGGAGGTGGTTGGCACCTGGGTGGCTCAGTCAGTTGAGCTTCAGACTCTTAGTCTCAGCCCAGGTCATGATCTTAAGATCATGAGATTGAGCCCCAAGTAAAGTCTGCCTAAGATTCTCTCTCTCCCTCTCCCTCTGCACCTCCCCCCACTCATGCCCACTTGTTTTCTCTCTCTCTCCCTTAAAAAAAAAAAATTAGTGAAGATGGTATAAATCATGCTATAGGCATTTTAATACATTTATTTTAAAAACCTCAGTATTAAAACATAAATAATCCAATGTACAAAGGACATAACTTTTCATTTCACTGAAGAGGACATACAGATGACAAAAAAGCACATGAAAAACTGTTCAGCATCACTGGCCATTAGGGAAATACCAATTAAACCACAAAGAGGTATAACGGTGATAAGTAGGGGTGAAGTAGGTGACTACTTCTATAACGTGACCCTGCAGAGTGACCATACCTTGCACTAAGGAAACTGGTACCATATGAAGGTAGAAGACACACCATTAATAACTTCAATGGAGGGGTGCCTGGGTGGCTCCGTTGGTTGACCATCAGCGCTTGGTTTTGGCTTAGGTAGTGATCTCATGGGTCATGGGATTGAGCCTCAAGTTGGGCTCTGCACTCACTGAGGAGTCTGCTTGGGGGTTCTCTCCCTCACCCCCCCATTCTTTATCACTCTCAAATACATAAATAAATCTTTAAAACAATAATTTCGGTGGAACAAGCTAGATCTGAGAAGATCACGGGCAAGTTTTTTAGAATGAATAAAATAAAAAATAGTGCTAGTAATAAATAAATGCTAAGGAGCATGTGGAGAAACTGGATCTCTCCCACATTGCCAGTGGGCATGTCAAACAGTACAGCCACTCTGGAAAATAGTTGGAAGTTTCTTTTAAAACTAAAAATAGATTTATCATAAGGCCCAGCAATTACATTCTTGGGCATTAGTCCTAAATACATGAAAACATGTTTTCATGAAGAGAATTGTTAAATATGGTGCCCCCAACACAGTGGAATATTAATCAGTCATTAAAAAGGACAATGACAGCAATCATGTTTAAATAGACTTAAAATGATTCTGAAATAATGTCATGTTTAAAAAAAAAAAATGCAGTAATCCAGACTCCAGCCTAGAATAAAAACTTGCAGGGAATAAGTAGAAACTAACTAGGATGTTGAGGTGGTGGGTTGGGTGAGGGTGCTTATTTCCATTCTTCTTTTTTTTTTTAATAACATTCTTTGCTGTTATCATTATATCTTCCATTTTAAAAACATGAAACCCAAACTGGAAAATCATTAACAGAATACTACCATTTATAGGGAGACTCTTCCTGGGAAGGGGGGTGGGGCTTGCCTGGAGGGCCTCCGGCTGCTCTCCTCTCTCCCACTGAGAGCACTCACCAGAATGATCTTTATCAGATTAGCTAGAGTTGGTGCCAAAAGTCTGAGGATTAGGACACAGAAAAGTATCAAGGGAAGCAGAAGGAAGGCAGAAAAAAACACTACTGCTGAGATTCATGATCAATTGAGTAAAGAAAGGGACCTTTAAGGAAAAGGGGTAAAAAGATGAATAGGAAGAGAAGGGCAGAGTTCAACCAGGAAGGGCAAGTAAATTAGTGTTGTCAGGCAGAGCCCTAAATGGGCATCAGGTGGGGAAGGAATCTGAAGGCCTGAGCACAGGTAGGAGACTCATAGGATACAGCTCCGGAGAGAAGACAGGCAGGAAGCCAAGAGGGACAAGATGGGTGTAATAATTTCTATTTGCAGAAACACAAGATAATCATAGCAAATCTTACATTCAAGTTTCCAACAACATAAATAATTAGGAGAGATAATAATATCTTTTGTTAACACACTTCATTATTCTTTTAGTTATTTTGATTTCCCTATGCAGCCTGTAAGCCTGCAGGGGACCTTTTAAAAACCAAACTGTTAATTACCCCTTCCAAATGAGAGAAGGTATGAAAGCACAAATTCAGAAACAAAGAGCATCACTTCAATGAGATGATCTGTCCAAACACACCACAGGCCACTACTTTAGCTGTGCCCCCATTAAGGCACCGGGTTCACTTACCCCATGGTGGGGAAACTCTGTGTTTCAATGATCTAAGGAAGAATTGAATCTCTGCTGCTCCTTGCAAAGTTACTTAATTTCTCTGAACTTCAGTTTTCTCATGTGAAATTTTGAGGATAAATTGGGCTGAGATACACACACCCGAAAGCACCCACAGTATCCTTTATATATATTAAGCACTCGATAAAGGTTAATCCCTTCCTCCTTCCCCTTCCTCAGTCTCCATTCTTCCCTGCCCATTCCTAGTTGTAACAGACCCTGCCCACCGCCCTCTGAACTCACCATGCATAAGGACAGCCTCCTACTGCAAACCCTTGAGACTATCTCACATTTGGTTTTGGTTTTGGGTTTAGGGGTTTTGATTTTTTATTTGTTTGTTTGCACTTTACAGGCATGAAGCAGGTCAGGGGTGCTAGGGGTTGATACCCTGAGAACAACTTTCAGTCGATAGAGATAAGAGTTGGAGAATAATTAAGCTTCCTTGACTACCCAAAAGGACAAGTCCAAGGTGTGTTCTATATTGTCTCCAGCAAAAATGGGCTCCAGTTGCCAAGAAAGTAATTGAGCATAATGCCTCACAACGGAGTATTGGTTTTTCCCCCTTCCTTGTCTCAACTCCTCATTCCCTTATTGGGTCCTCCTGGTACCATCACCCAGATAAACTACTTGTACTCAAATCCTCATCTGAGTCAGCTTTTGGTTGAACCCAATTCAAGAGGTTAAATTACCCAACCAAACATTTAGACCAGCTAACTCCTCAGTGGATAAGATGTGGTCAAGATCCCACTTGAGATCCATTGAGTAGTGTTCATTCACTTGCTCCAGCATCACAACACTGAATCATTCTGTAGACCCTTGCAATGCAGCTTTGGCTCTCACTCCTCTTCAGAAACTATTTTCTCAACAGTTTCCAATAATCTCTGAATTGCAAAATCACAACCCTATGATCCTTGTCAATTTCTGCAACACTCAGCACTAATGCCAACTTTTCCTGAAACCCTCTTTCCTTATTTGTGGTGGAATTCTTTCCCTCATTTTTCTCTCTGTGTCATGTCCTCTCAGAACCTTCTCAGAATCCCCTTTAAATGCCTGTTCTTTAAGTGTAGGCTTTCACAAGTTTATGTATCCAGAATTTGTTTTGAATTTCACACTCTCTTCCTGGACAATCTCATTCACTTTGGTATCTCAAAATATCTCCTTCGTACAGATGATTCTCAAGCCAACATCTTTAACTTGGCCTTCTCACTTCCCATGCAAAGTCCAGCTAAATGCATCAACAGAGAAATTCTCCCATCACCTCAAACACAGCTCCCTGTGCTCACCTCAAACTGAACTCCCGATCTCCCCTGATAAGCCTGGTTCTCATCCTGTGATCCCTCCCTGTAGTCTTCTTTCCATTATCATTAGTTCAGAGTTTCAAAATCTTTCATCAAGAATAATGTAATCGCTTCCTAACCTATGTGATATAACAACTCAACCATGCTAGATGACACTTGGGGTAGGTTGTAAAGTCCTTCGTCCATTTTATGTGCCAGAGGAAAATCAGCTTTTTCTTGCTACAAGAAATGCAGATCTAAAGAGGGAAGAATATCAGTGGGAGCATAGACTCTGGGCATAGAATCTGGACACATCTCCTCTTGGGTTTAGATCCCAGCTTCACTGTTTACAGGCTCTGTGACTTTGGACAAATTAGTAATCTCTCTTAGCCTCCATTTCCTTAGCTATAAAATGAGAATGGTAAAATCTACTTCAGAGAACTCTAATGAAGATTAAATGAAATATTGGGAAAAAAGTATCTCATGTGTACCTGGCAGATTGCAGGTGCTCTTCTATGGCAATTATCATAATTATTCTGTAAAGCTCCTCTAAATCAAGTGAGAAAACAGGAGTATATATAGCAAGAACCTATAAAGACATGAGAAATAAACTGACTTTTTTAAACACAGTTTTAAGACAAATAAAACATACAAGGAAGAACTAAATCCTGAATACTTGTTCAGCAATCCCAAATGAAGGAAATCGTTTTTCATGAGGGCAAAATGTACTGAAGCAATATTTTATTTGGCTGTACATTTATTTACAAGTCATCACCATTGTCTGTGAAAATTAAGAAATATAGTCTTCATTTGGTTTGGATTCTACATGTCTTTGAAATTTTCACAAAAGTTTTTCTTCCCCTCCACTGCAAGAAGCCATTTCAGGTCATTCAAAGAGGATAGTAATAGATCACTAAGGCTTTGAGGCTGGTCTCAGAGCTCACTAGCACTAGTAGGAAGGCACAAGCCTCCACGTACTGTCAGTAGAAGGGCCATGCTTCCATGACAGTGAGTGGACTGGAATTTATGCCTGCATCTGTTGTATCAACCAAAGCCCAACAATGACCAATGCACTTTCTGGATAGCGTGGTGGTATGACAAGGGGCATCAAACTGGAAAAATATTGACATGGTAATAATAATAATAATTTTCTCTATGTGATTTAAGGAATAAATCAGCAGAGATATTCTGAGGATGTGAGATTTCATTATGACAGAAGATTGATGCTGGAACCTCAGGGGAGCATGAAGAAACTAGGACCCCAGTCAGCTTCAGAGAAAGTGGGGGTGAGGAGAAAAAATTCGTGAAAATGACAACTTGGACATTATCTCATGGTAGAAAGGGCATTTGGGGTTATAAGAAGTTTTGAAATATAAAGCCATTACACATATGAGGTGTAGCCCACCTCAGAAAAAGTAACCAAAGTTAAGGAGTTTGACCTAAAATTTGATTGTTATGTTTTAGCAAGTCCAGTAATAAAAAGAATGCTTCCATTAGGTTTGTTTTATCCTCTCCTACAAAACCCAGGTTTTCTTTCTTTGAAAATCCAGTAATCTATCCCTACAAGTCCAAACAGAGTCTCTGCCTTGAAGGAGGGGTTGCTGTGCAGAATGGGGAGGGACCTCTACATAGTAAAATCCAGAGACAGGGGAAGCCAGGAGAAGATGGTGGCACTAACAAAGCACTTTCATCTTCAAAGCTCTTTCTAAGTGTTAATTAATTAACCCTTCCTGCACCCATATAAGGCAGTGAGAAGAGAACAAAGACACTGGAGACAGAACTTGGCAGGATGAGCACAGAGGCGTACAGCCCACATATCAAAAATAAGAGATGGGTTTTCCCGTACATAGCAAGAGCCCTTCCCCATTAACACCTCCTCCCCCCCAAAAAATTCACATTGAGGAGAGAATCTGGAGGAGAGAAATAATGTAGTATTAGGAGGGAAATACTGATTGACTCCATGCCTAAAAAAATAGACAAAAAGAGAAATAAGCTTTGATCCAAATAATCTTCATTCTTGAGCTCATTAATAGTGTATCTCTTAGCAAGAAAAAAGAATCTACTACACCAGGAATCACCAAAAGACCAAGGAGAAAACAAGATTCAACAAGACAATAAAAGATTGTGGGGCCCAAACATACATATGATATTGACTGGTTAGTTCATTGCTGCCATGATTTTACTTGATTATGTGACTATTTGTTTACAAATATATGAAAATTGATCTGGAAGCCAACAGAACATTCAAATCATTTTTAAGAACATTTTTAAAAATATTCTAAAATTTCAGAACTAGATACTAAGGATGGAAAAATACACTAAATAACCATATTTACTAAGACCCTCTTTCAGAAATTAACTTCTATCATATATATGAGTTGGAAGAGCATAGGCAATTCTAAGATGAGTTGAAACTCTGGTTCAAAAGAATGTGAAAAATATCAGTTAATATTAGGAGTGCCTGAGTGGCTCAGTTTGTAAGTGTCCAGCTCTTGGTTTCTGCTCAGATCATGATCTCAGGGTGGTGAGACCAAGCCCCGCATAGACATGGTGTTGGGCTCCACACTCAGTATAAAGTCTTCTTGAGATTCGCTCCCTCTGCCCCTCCCCCTGCTCTGGTGCTGTCTTTCTCTTAAATAAATAAAATATTTTTTAAAAATTGATTAATATTAGCCAAGAATAACCATCTTTTCCCTTGATAATACTTTCAATCAAATTCAAGTCCTGGTTGTCTGCAAGAATGCTAAGGAGCAGTTATAAAGCAACGGGTAAGGAAAAAGAAAATGTATTTTGGAAAGACCTTTCTTTGCAAAAGGTGCTAGAGTAGACAGCTCATATACATCACAGGAAATCCACACAACTTTTCAGGGCAGGTCATAGTTTTGGAGATTGGAGGATACATCATCACCTCTCCAATTTCCCACAAGTCATTCAAAGAATGAGATGGGTGTTAAAATGCCAGCTTTATAAATGGTCCATCTTAATCTGAACTTTGAAATTGGAGCTCACTTCTTCCCCACACCTCCCATGTACCTGCAAGTCTTTTGTCTATTGAAACTACACTCCTCCTGGTTCTGGAAATATTAGAGTTTCCTTTGGAATAGGCTGTTCCCTCACTTTTTGCCTAAAGTGGTTCTATAGAGTGAATCACCTCCTATGTCCCTCCATACCCAGGTGTGGGCACATTTCCCAAATATGACCCATCGCTACATTTTATTTCTTTGACCCTAATGATTGGTTGAGGAATGGGCATGTTCCCTAAGTCAGTCTAATAAGCTTCAGTCCCACAGCTTGAGAATAAAGCAAGCACTCCTTTCCAGGAGTATGTGCTGTGCTTTTCTTGAGTGTGGAGAGGTAAGGAACAAGCAAACACAATATACAGCTTAATTTCAAACAACTGCCAGAAGTCTCTCTTAAGTCACCCATATGACTCACATTTTTATGTTAGATACATGTTCCATATTTCAGCAATGAATTTATTGAGGAACTATTTAGCATGAAGAAATATGCATTATCAAACCAACAGGAATGTTTAAATGTTCACTGAAGAAGAAACAGCAAATACAATCACTGTTGATAATCTACATCTATACTGGAAACTGATGTATTGGTAGCAGAATATTGATTCCTTCCCAAATGGGAATCAGTCAGTTTCTCTTCAGTTTGAATAAAATGAAAATTGCTGAAAATAGCTTCCTCCACATTACTTGTGGCCAGGTGCAGCATACCAAGTCAACAAAAAAAGTGATGATGAGGATTTTATTTTTTTCCGAACAGAAGTCCCCATTAAGTACCTCAATTTTGTGGTCTTAGAACATGTGATAAATGGAAGGGCAGTAGTAGGCAATTGAGGTTTGGCACCAGGTTTCCAAGTGCTAGTTGCTATACCTTTGTGTTGAATACAAACTTTAATGGTAATTGACCTCAAATCTTCTTTCTTTGGTTATTTAAACACACATGATGTGTGATAATAAGTAAAATATAATTTGTGATTTCTTACACATTTTCATCAAAACAGATGTTTGTAACGGACATTAATAATAACCACATAATCAGAACCTCTTCTATTTTGAACGAGGAGTAAAATTTTTACTGAAAATAAGCCAAAACGGAAAGTCAAAACCACAGATAAGCATTTGAGTTAAAATAGGGCTAGTTGTTGGAAAAGGACACATGAGAGCCTTTTTAGGGGGCTGGAACAGTTGTCCATCTTGGGTAATGGTTACACAGCTTTATTCATGTAATTATTCTGTAAAGCTCCTCTAAATCAAGTGAGAAAACAGGAGTATATATAGCAAGAACCTATAAAGACATGAGAAATAAACTGACTTTTTTAAACACAGTTTTAAGACAAATCCTGAGTACTTGTAAGTGCACTAATTTCATCTAAAAAGTTAAAACTGAGGCCATGCTAGTTATCTCTATATAGCAATGCTAACACAAAGCCCTCCAAAAAAGTAAAAATTCATAAAGGCATTGAAAATTTAAAATAACACAAATCTTTTCTAGAATCAGGGAAATATTTCTGGCAAAGACACCAGAGAATTGAGAAACATGATCTGTTGCCTACATACACGCCCCTTGCAATGCAAAAGCGCAGCCAGCGAGGAAGTAGAGAGGACATTTTAGCCACGCCCTCTCTTCTGTCCGTCCTGACTTGGTGATGGGATTTATACCGCCAGAAAGCTGATCAGCCAGCCTTCAGTTTTGCCAGAATTACTTTCTGAAACTGAGAGTCCTGAGTAGCTCCACCGCCCCCCCCCCAAGTCTGTCTCCAGTCTTAAGAAAGAGCATAAGCCTACATTCTTCAGCCAAATGCTTACGTGTTGATAAACTGAACACCAACATCTGTGATTCAGGCCTTAATTCTCACACGCCCAAACTTTAAGACACTGCCTTTCACCAAAACAGCATTTGAAGTAAAGGGTGGGAACAGCAACTTTATAAAGTGTTTTTGGATGAAAAAGAGAGAAGAAAAAAAGAAAAATGAATAAACTGGGAATTTCAGGGTTTCTCCTTTTTTTTTTTTTTTTTTTTTTTTTTTGTCCTTTGAGTGTCCCTGTTTTCCTATGTGTTTTCCTATGATGGTGGAGTGAGGGGAATGTGATGAAAACGGCCCCAACTTAGGTCCTACAGAGGATGGTTTATTCTGGTGCAACACATCATGAGCTTAAAGATTTCAGACAAGTTGCTCTAACATCTCTGTGCTTCAGTTTCTTTATCAGGGGAATGAGGAGTTGTGTGGGGTTTTATGTGAAAGCACTTTAGAAACTGCCAAGTGGTACAAAAACATAAGCTCTCAGCTCAGTAGCTGGGGAGATGCTGAAATCATGTCAGATGGTGCCACAGCTCTACTCTACATCTTCCCATCTCACTCACACCAAAAGCCAGAGGTCTATCCCTATTTCAGAGCGCCTCCTCTCAAATCTCTTACCCTCACAGTCATCCCCTGAACCTCTCACCCTCCTCTGCTCCAGTCACAGTGGCCCCTGTGCTCTGTGCTCTCTCTCTCACAGGTATGTTCCCACCCGGGGTCTTTGCACATGCTGTTCCCTCTGTTAGAATGTTGTTTCCCCAGGAGCCGGGTCTCCACTCCCTTCAGGTCTCCACTCAAGATTTGGGTTCTCAGTGAGGCCATCCTTGGCCACGCATCTAAATGTCCCACCCTTCCTTGAGACATTCTATTCCCCTCCTCAATTTCTTCTCCTTAGCATTTAACATTGTTTATCTATCCCAGTATCTCCCCACTAGGTTTCCTAAGTAACACACACAGAGAACACTATCAGCTAGAATATGCTAGAACAGTTCCTGGCATATGGTGGGCAGTAAATATATACTTGTGGAATGAATGTTATTATCACTCACATCTTCCCTCTTCCTCTTAACTCTCTCCTTCATTCATTACCCTTTGGTTTAAGAAGCCTAAACCTTACTCATGTCTTAAGTCTCCTGCTTTCACCTCCTTGGGTGTCTCCTCCTTTTTCCTCCCATCCCTCTCTTCTTCCTGTTTCATCAAAGCAACCCATCCCCCTATGTTTTCCCTGTAGTGCATGATTTATCATTCTTGTCCAACATTTAGGTTTTATTCACGTTGTATTAGAGTTTGTGTGATCTTTTTCTTTTCCTTTTTTTTTAATTTTTTATTTTTTATAAACATATATTTTTATCCCCAGGGGTACAGGTCTGTGAATCGCCAGGTTTACACACTTCACAGCACTCACCAAAGCACATACCCTCCCCAATGTCCATAACCCCACCCTCTTCTCCCAACCCCCCTCCCCCCAGCAACCCTCAGCTTGTTTTGTGAGATTAAGAGTCACTTATGGTTTGTTCTTTTCCTTTTTTTTTTTTCATTTGTGAGACTCTTTGTCCCCACCTCATACACAGTGTTCGGAGCAGACTGTCCAAAATGACCATTTTTAACTACCACGCTACCCAATGTATAGCAATCTCAAAAGAAAATTATTAAATGTCTATCTTATATGTGAGTATGTGTGCTCATCTTGTATATTTTAATTTTTATTTCCACTGGAAATGTTTAAAAATGCGTTTTTCAGGCAATGTCTTCAGTTCTGTCTCTGAGAAGATTCTAGCAGCTTGCATAGTGCTTGCTGGCCCTCCCCCACCTTATCTCAGAATGTGTAAGTTGAAAATTACCACTGCGCTCCACAGTCATTATCACTGTCCCTAAACATTCTCCATTTTGCTTTTATTTTTACATTTTCCTTCCTCCCAAACCCATTGCACTCAGGTATGGAAAATTCGGGATTCTTGTAACTTGCAAGGCATGTAGAAATACGTAAAATAAAATGTGTGTAAGGAAAACTGTAGAAAAATGTACTTCCAGAAAACAAATAGGAAAATAAAATTCCTCTTTGAAGTAGACAGCTTTATTTGAACCCTTCAGGAAATTCATAGCTCTCAAACATTGCTCTACCTTCAATAACATTAATTCTCAAATTCAAGTCTCTCTACCCATGTACATGATAACTACTATGAACAAGAAAAACCAATGACTCTTTTTATAGCATCTTCATACAAGATCTTCAAACCATTTGTTCACATGACTGATCTCAGCAAAGTGGGTGAAGGGCATTAATAGACATTGGAAATCCCTGTAAATCCATCATCCTGAAAGACAGCGCTATGCCCACAGTGACACTGAAGGGAGTGAAATGAAATATGCCACTGACTCTCCAGAGGTTAATCGATCATATTCCTGGTGCTCCTCGGTTTGACATAACCAAATTTGCACTGAAAATCAAGTCATCTATCTTTGTTCTGGTCAACTTAAAAATTTAATCCTATTTGACCTTTCCTGAGGTACTGTCAAAGAAAAACAGATTCTTTTTTGGAACGGGGCAACCCCCTTTTATCTGTATTACAGACACCTGAGCTGTTCCAGCTCTGTTCCAATTCAAGAGTGCTGAATGGCCCGTGACAAATCTATTCACTTGCTTTTTGGCCCCCAAAGGCAGAGAGACAGGGGACTTTATTTGTTTTGCTTTGGGATGATAAAGGGAAAACTGTAAGGAAGATTAAAAAGAGAGAGGACAAGAGAGGAAGAGTGACATGATGCCCTGATTCACCATATATCTGCAGCAGAAATAAATCTACAGAAATCATTAGGTTCCCACAGTCAACCAATTTTTCTCACGGAAACGGTTGCCAGAGTCCGACTCTCACAGTGGCCTCCAGAAAGCAGACTTGGCCCTTGCTTCGATTTGTTTTTATTAACTTAATTTAGAATGTACTGGAGGGATGCTCCTTTTTTTTTTTTTTTTTTTTTTTTTTTACATAGAGGCTTTCTTCCCAGAAACACAGAGTATTTGAAGTTGTATTTCAATGACTATTTACAAAGGGATTTTTCTTTCTCCTCTCTTCCTCTCTTTCCCTCTCTCCCCTTCATGACACACTCTTGATCTCATTCCCTTTCTCTCTGTGGCCAAATATTGCTCTAAATATCCTTTGTTGGATGTTTGAAACCTCTAATTTTCATCATTGTCCTGGAGTATCCCTTTTTATAGGAGAACTTCTTCCCAGGGAAGAAAACCAGCTTGCTTCTCTGAGGATAATGGGTGAATTTGATATGTTTAAACCAGGGCTAAATTTCCACAGCAACTATTCAAGAGGAAAGCAAGTCAAACTGACATCAAAGAGCACATGTATCCATCCACTTCGGTGAGCAAAATGCTAACCCAGCACAAAGAATGAGTAGCTGAAACCAAAGACAGTAGCCTATGAAAAAAAGCCATTTGAATGTGGTACTATCATGTATATCTCATACATAGTCTTTGGGAATCTCAGGCTCATCACCCACATAAGGTATGAGAGCACAGTGGCCAAAAAGAATGTTGTTGTTTTTTTTATGTTTGGCTCTCACACTTGTTTCTTCCTCTATGTTTGTGTAAAGGTCTAAATCAAGCTCTTGGTTCTGTTAGGAGAAACAGAAAAAAAATTGAGTATAGGGGGTTAGAATTTTCTCTTCTTTGCCAACTGTACATTTTAGGGTTTGAAATAAAAGGTATTTATTTGTATCATTATAAATAGGTAACTTCTTATTTTTACTCAGACATAATTCAAAATGTCAGTTTAGTGCCTAAAACAATCAATAAATCTTTGAGAAGACCTGAGATTTAGTCAGGTTTCCTTGTCCCTAAAGTGTAGAGGTGTAGGTGGATGGTGGTGTGTCTCTCATCAGCCTTGCTTCACAGTAGAATTGCTGTGACTCTCTGGAGATAAATTTGGGATTATCTTGATCTAGAAGGATACAGAAGATCCAGAAGCACTTCCTGTAAGTACAGTTTCCTCTGCGCGTCTCACAATAGAGAAAGAGGAACCAAAGAGGATAAAGGAGGTAGAGGGGGATTATCCACTCTTTATCCCCATTTGTATTCTAGTGACGATAATGTGAACTCAGGTTATGACTGTTCATTCATTGTGAACACAACAGTTCATTGTGATGAACTCTAGCAAACCGAAGTAAATGTGTGTTAAATATGTGTTTAATATGTGTTAAATATGTGACAAGTAGGATGATACTTTTACGGTATATGACTCTATAAAATGGCAGAAAACTTTCTCCCCAGTGTTTCCTTCCTTCTGGTATTCATGCCCTCATGTGACCTGCTCCCTTTGAGGATGGGCTGAACCTTGGGACTTGCTTCTAGTGGATATGAATATAGAACATAGCAAAAGTGATGGGCTGTCATTCCTAAAATTAGGCAATAAAGAACTGTAACTTGTGTCTTACTAGGATTCTCTTTTTCTCTTGCCTTCTTAGCTTTCTGGCTTCCATGAAACAAACTGTCATGTTGAAGAAGCCCATGGGGCAAGGGACTGAAGGTTGCCTCCAGCCAACACCCAGTGAGGAACAAGAGCCCACAGATTAACTGCCCACAAAGTACTGAATCCTGCCAACAACCATATGAGTGAGTTTACAAACGGATCATTCCCCAGTTTAGCCTTCAGATGAGACCATAATCCTGGCCAATACCTGCATTGTAAAAGATCTTGAAGCAGAGAACCTAGCTAAGACATTCCCAGACTTTTAACCCACATAAACTGTGAGATAATAAGTGTGTTTTGTTTACAGCTGTTGAGTTTTAGGGTAATCTGTTATGCAGTGGTAGATGACAGCAAACCTCCTCTTCCCATAACAAGTTCTTCCAGAGAAGTGTTTGGAGTCATTTTTAATTTGACATGACTCATTTATATCTGCAAAGAATAATAACACTGATTTCAGAAATCTTGAAGGACAAAGATAACCATCCTGTGTTGTTCACTTCATTATCACTGGAAAAGTCTATAGGTAGTGGGCCAAGGGTCAAAACTACCTGGCTCTGTCACAAGCCCTGTGTCAGTTAAACTCTCCAGGCTTTGCACTGCTCTTTGATAAAATGAGGTGAAGGTACTGGCTAACAGTTACATCTGAATTTCCTCCCAACATAAAAGGTAAATGAGAGGATCCAGCACAGCAGTGGGGACTGTTAAAGATGGTGCTGTTCACTGACAAACAATTGCATTAGTCAAACCATCTCAAACTCAGATGGTTAAGCATCTGAGTGCTTAACCATCTCAGTTAAGCACTGTTGCTGCCTAAGCAGCGTAAAAGATTTGCCCTTCTCCTTTAAAGCAGATTAAAAAACACACACACACACACACACACACACACACACACACAAAATAAGGCCCAGCGATTCATATCATTAAGTGAACACCTTACCAGGATCCCACTTCAGGTTCAGACCACCTCCACCCCTGTGTCCGGAGATGACTGTAACTTCATCAAGGAGTTCTTTCCACCCTCTGAGGCATGATGATATGCACCTAAGATGTCCTCAGTTCCTAAGTAGTAAACTGTGCTACAAATCACATTCGCATACTAAATCAAGGCTGCTGGAAAAGGAGCTAGCTCTGCTAGAAAACCAGGTATGTCCTGGAAATAAAATACCTAAAAGCCATAAGTGTTTGAACAATTTTGAGCCTGCAGACACAGATGAGAGTTTTGTGGTGAACCACTGGCAGTTTAATGATTTTGAGAAGTCTAACTATAAAATTCTAAGAAACAGGAAAACATCACATGAAATAGTAGCCTTAAATGAAGACATTCTTTTCAAAGTGAGGAATGATTTGAGAGACAGTTGAGGAGACCTCTAAACTATTTCTAATCTACCCAATGGAAAATCTAACAAAAAGCTAAAATTAGTTCAGCTTGTGATCTTCACACATTCACAACTGGATAGACAGCCAATAATTCACCAGGAGGGAGTAGTGATTTGCCAGCATTTCTATGTATGAACATATGCCCTTTCAATCAAGAAACAGCCTGTTATATGATTTTGAGACTCAATAACTATTAAGTATTTCAATTGCGTTACTTTGGCAGGAGTTGTTTCGATTGTCTTATTAAATCTGATTAGTTTTACAGTGGAAATAAAAACACCACACGCACACAAATCATGTCTTCGTTGTTTCTTAAGTGAGCGATATCCTTTCATCTTTCAACTAGTTAGCAATTATATAATGAATCCAATCAATATAGACAGCCAACACAAGTAAGTCAGACATAACCGATTTTGTATGAATTAATAAGTATGTAATGAGCCTTTACTGCTTGTTAGCAGGAGTTCTGTAGATAATTGACTCCATTCTCCCTTTCCCTCTGGTATCTGGAAGCGGCTTAAAACAGTAGCCAAAAGAAAAACGTACGACACGTCAGCTTTGGGTGGTGAGCATTTATTCTGGGGACCATCAGAGAAGTAATGTGGTGTGGGGTATTTTCTACACTTCTGTTCAATGGCTTTGTCATGCATGTCACTTCTAACATAGACATCTATGATATGTAAAACCTTGGACTCAGTTGCTCCTGATTCTGGAATCTCTGAGTATTCATTTGTCGGTCTTTCCTTTCCCAACACATGAACGTCTCTTCGATGTAATCACTCTTCCAGACACGAGCAAGTGGCTGCAGTATTAGGATAAATTCATGAGATCAAAACTGCCAGGAAAGATGCTGAAGTGTCTGATCTTGCTCCAGAAACTAATGCTTTGTTGAAATTCAATGCCACGTATTTTACCAGAATGTGTTTAATGTGCATCAATGGGAAAGATTTGAAATAGCACATTTTAATGCTAATTCATAAGGAGCTATTTCCAGACACTGCTTCCAGGATCCTTTTAAACAATCTTGAATTCCCACTACCATGAACACTACTGACAATAATAGTAACACCCCTTTTTGAATTGACAAAGCACTTTTTTATGAAATATAAAAGTCCTGTGAGACAGATAGCAAAACATATTTTCCATTTAACAGATAAGGGAACTGACACCAGGAGGGTAAGGAATTGGCTTGCAGTTAGCAAAAGGCAGAAATGGAACCAGAATCCAAGCCCTGGAACAAGCAAATCCAGAATGCTTTACAGCACAAGAGGACCAGATTGAATCTAAAATATAAAAGCAAAATTGCAATGATAATAATGTGGACATTTTTCTCATAACTGGCCAAGACTAAAATAGAACATGGGTAACATTTGAAAGTAGCAATTGGGAAGAGATGAAGTCCATTTGGAAATATGAGTAGAGATTTTCTATCTAAAAAAAGCACTGAGACTCATCTATGGACCTCTTGGTCCTCTCAGTTTCCATTTGCTGCAAATGAGCCAGCTACCTGAAAAGTTACCAATAAGCATCCCTTAGTGGGACAGATGAGGTCGGTGTCTTCATTTGAGACTGTCTTTAGCTTTTGTCATCCTAGTTCCCGAAATGTGTACAGCTCTTCATGATTGACTAAGCACAGCCTCAGACACTATTGTGTTCCATTCCTACCCCAACCTTATGGACAAGGCAGAGCAGATGCCACCCTCCTCATTTACCCCAGGGACTCTAAATGCCATGTCACTCATTAATGCACTCTAAGTTAGTGAATCACAGATGGTGGGAATGGAATTTGGGATTACTTGTCTACAGCAAATCTTATTTTATATATCTGAGTATTGTGAAGCTCTGAATTAGCCAGAGTCCTATCAAAATGTTATTTGGGATTACTTGTCTACAGCAAATCTTATTTTTTATATATATATATATATATATATATATATATCTGAGTATTGTGAAGCTCTGAATTAGCCAGAGTCCTATCAAAATGTTATTTGAGCAGTTTAGTATAAACCTGGAGTAGATAAACAATGACAATGACCAAAAAGAGACGTCAGCCTCACCCATCCCCCCCAAAGAATGTTTATCAGTAACTTTTCAGGTAGCCGGCTCCTTTTGATCAAAAGATTTATATTTGAAGTCTGTCATTTTCTTCCATAGAAAATCTCTACTCATGTTTTCAAATTAACCTTATTTCCTAGATACTCCTCAGCTACCCATAACTGAAAAGCCAGAAACAGAACCCTAAGGAATCACAGAAGTAGCAGCTGCAGAAAGCAGCTACCACATACTCCTCCTTGCTCTCACTGTGAGTACCTACCCAATTTCCCATGGTGGTCATGTCAATCGCCTAGCCAGTAGAGTGACTCATTTTTGGTCCACTGGCTCAGTGGCACAAGGATCCCAAAATGGCTAGGTGGTAGTCTCATCTTCCAACTCCATAAAATCAGTGTTGCACTTTTATAGTCACCAATGGAAATTTTTATCTCTCAGGAACCAAGACCTCCAAAATGAATGAAAAGCAAAATAATCACAGTTGGGTTATCAGTGAAAGGATCAACTCCCAGTTGTTCCACACCCCAGACCCATGTATTCTGGCCCTGGGGAAAGACAGCCCTAATGGATCTCTGATTGCAAATACCTAGGGGCACCTGGGTGACTCAGTCAGTAAAGTGTTCAACTTTTGATTTCAGCTCAGGTCATGATCTCAGGGTCATGAGATCAAGCCCAGTGTGGAGCCTGCTTAAGATTTTGTCTTTCTCTCTCCCTCCAACCTTCCCCTCTCTTTCCCTCCCTCTCTTTAAAAAATAAATATATGAATACAAAGACATAATGTGTCAGCCACTGAGGATATTATCTCCTAACTGACACCATAGACTTAATTTGAAAGCATGGTAATAGAATTCTTTCTGAATGACACCCTGGAATAAAATATTTGTATGAAGAACATAACTTCCTCTATTTTATTAAACCAATCACGGGAAAATCTCCCCACTTAAATTCACTGGACATTACTTAAAAATAAAGATAATTCCAACAGAAGCAAAAGAACACAACAGATCATAGTGTACTTTAAACAGGATATTAACCAAAGTAAAGGAAAATCAAGAAATCTGCAAAGAGAAGGCAACTTTATACTATTCATTTTGTTGTTGTTGTTATAGCAAATATGATTTTTTAATATACTATTCATTTTAAAGAAAATGGTAGAAAGGAGAAATCATATAGTAAAGAAAGAGAATGAACAAATTTGAAAGAAATAAATGCAAACTGTAATAATCCAATTGCTCTCGAGTTTTTTGGGTTAGATACATATCCTGTCATTTTCCTCCTTCAACCCAACACCCCCGTCATTAGTCACCTCCATACTCTCCCTTGTGACACATCACCTCTGCAGTTGGAATACCCACACTGAACAACACCATCCAGATTCTTTGACCACATTCCCAAGTTAGTGCTATTGAAGAGGGAACATTCCTAAAAGCTGCTAGAAGCTGATATCATTAGCAGGGTCTTATAGGAAGGAAGCTTGAGTAAGATGGAGATGTATATAGGAGCTCCTGCTCCCTCTGGAATTCGGGGAAGAAGCCCAGGATTCAGAATCTCCACCTTCATCCAGAGAACAAAGGCCCCTCCCAGAGCGTCATCATTACTCACACCCCTTCTCCTTAGAGCCAGTCAGTTGCAATATACAAAGTGCCAACTGGGAAGAGCCAAGCCCTACTTTTGAGAAAAATACCAAAGAGAAGAAAGCAGAAGGATGATCCCATCCCCTTAAAATCCTACTTCCATCTTTCTAGCTCACTCTATGTCTCACCTTTTACAGGGGTTATTGTAAAGCTCTTCATAATGCCTAGCAAATAATAGATACACTTAGGCTTCTGTTGAATAGATGAATGAATGAATGAATGAATGAATGAATAGATAAATCCTTGTAATGTGTCTTCTTGCCTATAGTTTCTTTCTGTTCTAACCCCATCCTTCACAATATCAGAGAAAACATCTTAAATATATATCATGTCATTTTTTTATCCACCAATACACTCCACCCACAGATGAACAAGAGAGCTTCAATGCCTACCCTTATTACTGGAATTAAAGGATGACCCCTATTCCATCTCCAACTCCATGCCTCCACTTACCTTAAGCTCCAGCACACCAGTCATGAGCTAAGTTACTCAGGAAGTAACTTAAATTCATGAACTTCTACTTTCTAATACTTCCTATGTAGGGCTAAAAATACTAACACATTGCCCTTCTCCTGCCCTGACCACTACTCCACTCTGGTGAATTACACCTCTGAGAAATAGTCTCTCTCTCTCTCTCTCTCTCTTTTTATCTCTTTTGGCAAGGGATGAGGAGCTGTCCTATATAGTACTTGTGTATGTACGTCTTTATCTGTGATTTATTCTCTCTTGCTTTATTGCATGCATTATCAATTCTTACATCTTTTATTAGGCTATGAGCTCCTTGAGTTTAGCTACTTCTTTTAACATCTGTGTTCTCCCCAGCACCTAGCCTGACCCTAACCTATTTCTGTTGATAACTTCTTGAATGGATCAACTATGAGAGGCATAGGAGTCTCTTAAAAGGATTTGATTATAGAAAAACTGAGAAGGCAGCATGTTCTATTTCCTTACCTCAACTCCAAATTCTTTCACACTAAATTGCTTATTCTTTTAAAGTTTATTTATTTATTTATTTGAGAGAGAGAGCACAAGAATGGAGTGGAGGGGGCAGAGGAAGAGGGACAAGCAGAGATTCCACTGGGTGCAGAGCCTAACTCAGGGCTTGATCCCATGAAACTGGGATCATGACGTGAGGCAATACGAAGAGTCAGTTGCTTAATCGATTAAGTCACCCAGGCATCTCCTTATTGGGAAGAAAAAAAAAAAAGTGTCCACCATCACAGAATCATCCCTTTAGCTTAAGTCCTTTTCTTCTAACAAATATAATGGACATCCCTCTGGGGGAGAGGCAATACCCCTCTTTTTAGGGTAGTGCTTCTAAGTAAGAACATGTGTATCTGATCCTTTCTGGGAAGCATATTTTCACAGAGAGGATGAGACCCTGATGCTACTGAGTGACTGAATTGAAGACACAGAGATGGGAGTCCAAGAACACCAAGATAAACTCCAAGCATGTCATAATCTTGCCCAGACCAATCCTGACTGGTGGTCCCTGGGAGCCTTCTAGGTGGTCCATCGACGGGTTTCTTGAGGAATTCATGTTTATAATATGTCTGTGTCTTTGTTTTTGTTTCTGGAATGAATTAATCATTTAGCTAGAATAGTAAATGAGGATCAGACACTGCCTTTCGACAAAAGCAGTTCCTTTTGTCTCATTAATACTTGAAAAAATGTTTGGCCCTGCAAAATGTGAGTAGGTGAAATGTGTCAACTACAGGGTCTTTGCCTTTAATAAAATGATACAAAATAAAGAGAAGTGTGAGATTATTCTTATTATTCTTCCTCTTAATTTTACACAGAGGTGCTCTCTAGCCA
The DNA here is from genome assembly GCF_011764305.1 of Mustela putorius furo. NCBI lineage: Eukaryota > Metazoa > Chordata > Mammalia > Carnivora > Mustelidae > Mustela > Mustela putorius. The sequence continues at coordinate 29,425,880 of NW_025421341.1, forward strand.
CCCGATTAAACCCTTGTCAATATTATCAGTTCCCTTGAGGATGTCCTATTATTTCAAGTCTCCAACTCATCTTTTGGGCTGCTCATTCCACTGAAAAAACCCTTACCCCCATCTGCTCAGAAACCCTAATTCATTCCTCAGAATTGAAGCCAAGAATCATTCTTCCAAGGAAGACTTCTCTGACTGCCCCAGACAAGTGTTGATATTCACTTATGTTTACCACTTATTTCTTTATACCCAGTATTACTATGAATTGAAATTGCACATTTTTATTTATTTATTTATTAAATAAATTTTTTTTGTTTATTTTTCTGTTTCAGTTATTTATTTGTGCATAGCATGCCACCCAAAACTTACTAGCTTAAAACAACATTTTAAGGGCACCTGGGTGGCTCAGTGGGTTAAGCCTCTGCCTCCGGCTCAGGTCATGATCTCAGGGTCCTGGGATTGAGCCCCGAGTTGGGCTCTCTGTTCAGCAGGGAACCTGCTTCCCCTCTCTCTCGGCCGGCCTCTCTGCCTGTGATCTCTCTGTCAAATGAATAAATAAAATCTTTTAAAAAATTAAAAAAACATTTTGGAAAGTTTTTCTCATAATTTTATGGGGCAACTGGGTTCAGCGGTGCAGTTCCACTCCACAAGTATAGTAATAGCTGACTGAGGTTACTCATGCAGCTGGGTTCAGCTGGGAGCACACCTGGAGCCAGGACATCAAGGAGAGCCTCTCATTGGCCAAGGCATCTCTCCACTTGGTGGTTCATCCCTCATCAGCCTATCTTCAGCCTTCTTGCAGCTTGGTGGCTACGCCCTAAGGAAAGGTGATGCTGCTAGACTTGTTAAGGGTCTAAAATTTGTTCAACTTTACTTCCTTTTCTTTTCATTGATCAAAGCAGGTCACAAAACTATTCCAAATTCTAAAGGAGCAGAGACAGGGAGGAGCAGCAAAGAATTTATAGCCATGTTTAAACCACCACACTTCCCTCACCAGTGAGTTTTTTCCAGGTTAAAATACTCCAAGAATTTAAAGATCTGCTCTGGGGATAGCAGTCTTTGAGAAATTAGGAAGACTATGTAAAACTGTGCCAGAAAGAATTTAAAACAAAATTTAAGAAAAGAGATGCCAGAAAGAAAGGAAGGAAGGAAGGAAAGAAAAAAAAAAAAAATGCCACAATCCACTTCCCAAAGTTTCCAAAAATTCTGGCTTGAACACGGCTCACGAACAATGAAGGATTGGGGGATAGCCACCAATTTCATCAGTCTCTCTAGATGCCTAAGGAAACAAAGTTACTTGTAGTCAGAATTGCAATGAAGCCATACATTCCTAAGAGCCCTAAACTCTCCACATTCCACTACAACCCAGAAATGCAACCAGCATAGGGTTAACCTGACATCAGGTCTCTGGCCACTTGATACATTTAACAAAATTTAAATAAATAAATTTTTGTAAATAGTTTTATCTAATACATCATTACACACAGTCTAATAGGACCTTATCACCAGAATTTCAGGTATTTGTTCTGAATACAAAATACTTTATTTTATTTGCCAGAAGAAGGCTACATACAAAGAAGGTTTAACAGTGAATTCAATTGCATTCATTTATCAGGGGAGTTTATAGAGTCAGGTTAACAGCATAATTAAGGAATTGATTATAATTGTTCACTGTAAATATGGGCATAATAGCTTTCTGGAGTGAAATTTACTGATATGCATATAACAAAAGCATTGAAAGTTTTGCATACCTTTTGAGCCCTAAATTCTTCTGAGTATTTGTCCTAGAGGAAATGGACACAAAGATAACATTATAAGATGTTTATTGTAGCATCATTTATAGCACTGAAAATATTGGCAACAATCTATATTCAAGTAATATGAGATAAATTATATAAATTACAGTACATCTGTAGAATGGGACATGGATAGCCACTAAGGTTATAGTATAGAAAGGTAATTTGTGATATAATATATAAAAATAAGGACATGTAATAGTATAGGTTATCTATGCATAAAAACTGGCAAGCAATACATTGGATAATTAGCAGTGATTAATTGTAGATTGTAGGATTACAGGTAAATCTATTATTTTTGGTTATTTATATTTTCCATAAGAGACATATATCTCTAATGAGAAACATTAACTTATTTTCCTATTGTTACTTTTTACTTGTGCATCACCAGTCTATAGACTGTTTGGAAGTGCAGCAGTTCGGTTTGAAAGAGTCCTAGAAACTGCTGACGATCTTTACCAAGCTACTTTCTAAGATCAAAGTTGTTTGTTAATACAAAGCCATCAAAATATGCAGCATTTCAGACCAACCGTACAACACAACAAATAACATGTTTCCTCATGAATGTGACATGAACACACCAAATCTGAAATATCTGTTAAAGATTCAGGGCTAAGAAATGAAACTGAGTTCTAGACCGTAAGTTCCATGAAAGCAGGGATTTCATTAAGTTAATATGTTTTGGATGGGAAGATGAATGAATGAATGAATGAATGAATGAATGATGGTATCATATGAATCATTAACTTCCAATAAGGTAGTATTTCAAGGTACTTTCCTAATTTCCTGGGGTTACTCCGTTATGTCCCATGTTGTTGTGGCCAAAAATGTCCCAGGGACCTTTGAGGGCAGTTTTTAACATGCAATGATGATATACAGATAGATAAGTAGATAGATAGATAGATAGATAGATAGATAATTGAAAGAAAGGGCTGAGGAAAGTTTCAGTTTGTAGCTGAAACAATGAGGGAAAACATCCAAGGAGAGTGAAGAGAGAAGGGCCAAGAACAGAAATTTGAGGAACAAAGACCTATAATGATCTTCTGCACCCCATTTACCTACATGGACCCCAGATCTCCAGATCTGTGATTTGGATCTGTCCACAGACAGCTGTCCAAGCTGTCCACAGCACACTGAACTTCACCCTAAAGTTAAAAGAGTACAAAGCCGAGACCCACCCACAGGAGATCCCTGCCAGCGCCAAATCGTCTCATCCTTGTGCTTGAGATCTAGAAATCTCGTTTATCCAATTCTCCTACATTTGACATTTGTGCTTAATGTCTTACCCCTATTCTAAGCCTTTTAAGACAAGGAGTCTCTGCCTTGTTTGAGCCACGGCTCTCATTTCTGGAGTGATGTATCCTACCTTCCTGGGACCACCTGCTTCTCTGAGCCTCTGCTATTTGTTTATCACCAGCTCCCAGCCACTCCACTCACCCACGACCCACCCACATTTCCTCTTATGACCCGTTGCTAGACTTGGTCAGGCTGTCTGCCTCGGTACACCTCTCTGCTCTCTCCACAGTGCCTGTCCTTCACCTGCCAGCCTGTTGACTAAGCCTGGGATCTGAGAGAGGGTACATTTTCCACAGAAAATGTGGTGCTCCCTTCCTTTGTGCTCCCTTCCTTTGAAGCTAGAGTCATTCTTATCCTATTATCTTTAGGCAATAAGAGGATTTTAGGTCAGCTATTTCCTAGCTCAGTGTTGAATTAGTCTTGATATTTTGATTCTTGATGTACTCAATTCATGTTTTTCCCTCCTCACTAAGGCTGGGTGATCCAAATAGAGGAAAACATTCACCCATCTTCCTGGACCCAGGTCCAGGTATTTAGTCCTCCCTCTGAAACTTCAACCTTTCCCTTTGGTCACACATGCATCTACAGGAAGTAATTTTGGACATTTGCTAAAGGCACTTGTGGTGTGTTCTGTGGTGTTTGCCAAGACCTTCCTTTAGAACCAAAGCATGTAATTTAGGACATACCTTTAGATGTATATCCTTAAGTGTCTGTTCCTAGAATGTCTCTTTGCTTTTCTTTTTTCTATGAGATTTTTGAGATTATCGAGGTCTGGCCTTCTGAATAATTTCTTTTGTTCCTATCTATGATCTAACAAGAATGTGCTCACCAATATGTACTTAACACTTCAGAAATGTGCCCAATGGGTTGGTCCAAGAGCAGGACTAATGATTAATTCTTGATTTCCTCCTGGTGTATTAGGATTGTTCTTGCAAGTCTCTTCTTTTGTCTCCACATAATTCTCTAGAGCAGCTGTTCCACTTCTTTCTCTTTCTTCTTCACATTAAAATACTAAGAACCCAAGTCACTGAACCACAGGTTGAGAAATAGCACCAGTCAGATTACTATACCTCTCACTGTCACCAGCGTACCCAGCACTACAGCCATCTTATAATTTCATGACAATACATCAGTCAACCGGTCCCGCTCAGGATTTCTTGCTTTTGCAGATTACATCCATTGGCCATTCCATAGTTACCTGAATGCATATAACATCAACAACAACAAAAAAAAAACCTAAAATATCTTTTGAACTCAAACTAATTGACTTCGTTAATAATTTGCACTAAGGCCAGTGATATTCAATATATAGAGTAGAAGGTTCTTACCCAACTAGTTTAGAACTGCCAGCTTGGGAACAACAGAAATGTTATTCAGTTTCCAAAGCCCTAAATCAGAAACTTCACTTGCCATTTTAGGGAGTTGTGAATATACTATGTTGTTTCTCCTGTCTCAAGTTTTCTAAATGTACTGAACCAAGACAAAGGATGATGAGTGGCGAGTGACACCCCCACTAGCTCATATACACACATGATTTTTCACTTGCAGTTGCAGAAATTTTGTGCCCAGATTAATGAGGTCATTACTCCACAGCACTTTATGCTTCTCTGGCTTATTGAAATTACCAGTTAGAATTCAGCTTAAGGCTCTTTGTTTTGAGAAAAATGTTTACTGGTCCATAAGTAAAAACTCCGTGTTTGTGGGGAACTCAACACAGCAGGATTTGGGGCCCAAGTTGTGCCATCAAGATTCCCTTTCCTCCATCTCTGGGCTCAACCTCCATCCTTTCTGATAAACTCAGTATGGAGGTAGAATGGCAACAGCAATGTCAACCCTCATAGGCTTAAGACTCAAGTAGAAAAGCTCAAACAAAAGTCAGAAAATTTGATCACATTCATCCTGGTATGCATGACTTTGGTTGTGTGCCCATCACAAACTGATCTTTCTAGCCAGCTGGATAGAATATGCTGATTGGTTTGGGCTCTGGGTGCCCATGTTCAAGACTGGAGTTCGGGGTATTTTCTATTTCTTGAAAACACTTGAGCAGAACAAAGTTTAGGATTCCAGAGAAAAATCACATTCATTATCAGTTGCCTGAATGGCATCTCAACTGAATGACAGGGACCTGCCCTCACAGAGCTCACATTCTAGAAAGGAAGAGAGACAATGAGTGAACCACTCTAAGAATATAATGCCAAACACTGTTAAATACTCTAAAGAAAATAAATAGGATAAAATGAGACTTAACTAGTATAATAAATTGGACAAGATGGTCAGGAAAAGCTTATCCCAGGAGGTAAATTCTCCAGATAGGATTATATTCTGGCATGTGTGGCTTTGATTTATGTAATTCCTTAATAAATATGAATAATTTCTTTCCAGGTTATTTAGCCCAAGTGTTTCTTAAGCATTGTTCAGTTTATTGGAGACATTTCACACAGATTTTCAACAGATGCTGGCAAATCTAAATATTTGTTCAGTTCTTAAGGTTGTTTGCTGAGGACAGTATTTTGTATTCTTAGATAATTACGTTTGTTTGCATGTGACCTTGGTTTGTTTCAACCAATTGTCTAATGATCTCAAATTTGTCTGAGATCAGTACAGTAAGAACCCTTTTGTTGTCTTTCCATTTTAATTCTTTCCTTCATCTGATAATTACCATTGTCTAAAGAATTACAAAAGGGGCAACAGTCAAAAAAGACACACATGGGAATATTTCCTAAAAACTAATTTGGGCAACTAATCTAATTATTCCATCCAATATGTGCTCTCCCTGAGCTGGAGGCAGTGTCTTCCAAACCACATCTGTGAACACAGGGGCACAGCCATGTCTGGGAAGGAGACAGGCATTGGACTGTTAGGAGGAAGTTGAGTTTCCACAGGTCATCCAAGGACTATATGGAAAACAGCTCACAAGTGTTTACACCTCAGTTCCAGAGAAAAGCCCTGTGTGATTATGACTGTCTGACAGCTGCAGACCAAGACACACACCAGCAAAAACTAGCTTTAGGGACAATTGGCAAACAATATTGAAAAAGAAATGGCCTCTGCCGATCTCTGGACTTGGGTGAGCCTGTTGTCCAGATAGCAATCTGTGCAGCTCAGAGCTGTATTCCCAAGACCTCACCAAGTTCTTGGGACAAACTGGATATTTGTATGATTTTCTACTGCCATGGTAACAAATTCCCACGAAGTTAGCAGATTCAAACTACGTTTATTATGCCACAGTTCTGCAGGGCCACAGACCAGGGACGTCATGGCTCAGCAGGAGCCCTCAGCATAGAGGCTCCCAGGCAAAAATCAAGTTGTCTGCAGCACTACCTTCCCTTCAGGAGGCTGTGGGGATGAAGCCACTTCCAAGTTCCCTCTGGGTGCTGGCCAGACTCAGTGCCTCGTGACTGGAAGACAGAGGCCCTGCTCATTTGCTGTCTATAAGCACTGCGCCATTCATCCCCAGCCTCTAGAAGCCTCCTTCATCCCCTGGTTCATGACCCACTTCATCTTCAAAGCCAGAAGTGGTGAGTGGGGTTCCTCTCACACTTTGAATCTCTCCTGCCTTCTCTTCTACTGCATTTCTCCTTGACTCTTCTGGCTTCTTCTTCCACCTTTAAGGACCCATGTGATGATAATGGACCAACCAGAATAATCCAGGACAATCTCCCTACTTAAAGATTAGCAACCTTTCTTCCATCTGCAAAGTCTTTTTTGTAATACAATACTAATAAATAAAGTCACAAATTCTGAGGGTTGCATCATAGATATTTTTGGGGAGCCATTGTTGTATAAGCCACAACATTCAGTATTTCTCAAATAAATTAAAAATTCCCACTTGGAGTAGACACTAATAATATTGTCTCCATCATGCAGCAATATACCTGAAGACCGAATCTGACAGATGAGGACTAGGATAGGTACAGGAGGGAAGAAGAAAACACCATTGCATGTTCATTCTGCCCCAGGCCTAGAGCTAGGTGCCTTCTCATGAAAGTCTGCCTCAATACAAAGTTTTGTGAAGCAAGCACATTATCTCTGTGTTCTACTGAGGGCACTGAGACTCAAATTAGGTGAGTGACTTGTCCAGCAGCAGAGCCCTCTGAATCCAAACCCACATGGTTCTCCTATTTGCATAATGTCTTCTTGCTTCAGCTGGCATGTTATACTCATGTGTTGCCCTGGTGAAGTACACAGATTCTGTCTTATTCAGGTCTGGGCTTACCAATTGTGTGACTAAATGCTGTACATATCTGTGCCTCAGTTTCCCAATCTGTTAAAAATGGAGACAATAACTGCACCAAGTTCACAGAGTTATTGTGAAGATTAAGTGAGTTCCTACAATCAAAGCCTTCAAACAATGTTTGGCATCACTCTATGAGTGTTTGCTATTATTATCATCATATGTTTGAGCAAATGGATTTCAATCACATTTGTTACCTTTCCATTTATATATATTTTTTAAAGATTTTTTTTAAATTTAGTATTTATTAGAGAGAGAGAGCACACATGCATGCGTGCTTACACATGCATGTGAATGGGAGGAAGGGCAGAGAGAGAGGGAAAGAAGCAGACTACCCACTGAGCACGGAGCCCTATGCAGGGCTCAATCCCACAACCCTGAGACCATGACCTGAACAAAAATCAAGAGTCAGAGGCTCAATCAACTGAGCTACCCAGGTGCCCTTCACTTATATTTTTTAAAATATCTTCTGAATAGTTTTATCATCTTGGGACATGTTTGCATTTGCATTGACAATTTCATTCTCCATCCTCCCCTGTGAACACTATGGGATGATGAGGAAAGTGATACTGGTGAGATAATACTTTTGAAATGATGATTGTGCCTAAGTAATAGATTAGGAAAAATGTACATGTTTGCCAAGGGTGTGGTGGGGGAAGAGCAAAACTCCTACCAGACACCAAAATGTTTTTCTGAGTTTGGCAGAGAAGACACAAAGCAGAGAGAGGTGAGTGGAGCCCAGAGAAGGTGACTGGACAAGGAGAGACCACAGACTTACAAGTGGTATCAATCACTAGACACAGACCTGCCTCCATTCCCCATACAATTTCATGTACACATAGGCTGACCAGCCTCCCCTAGAACAGCAGAGGGGGCATGGCCTGCACTCAGGAGTAGTGGGGCTGTGTCCAGCAATGACTTCCTTTCAGCAGCAGCAGACAGTTCCCATGTGTGATCAAGTAAGAGCATGCCCATCCATTGCATAGTCTTGGGCCCTCATTACCCAATTCCTTGCCTCTTTCTCCCTCTCTTTATACTCCTATGACCCCTCCTTCTTGATGGTACTAAAACAAGAGTAGGGAAGACTACCAGTTAGACCCAGGAAGAGTATCCTGGCACTGCCCCCAGCTGACCACTGTTCTCAATCATTTCACAAGTGGCACCAGACATGAATTCTTTCGTGTCTTTGGACATCAGAGCAGAAGAAATCATTACCAGTCTGATCTGAATGCCAAGTAATCACCTTCAACATGAAGCAGAAGCATGAGTCCTAAGGGAAATACATTCCTGATTGCTCTAACCTAATGAACACCAGAATTGAGTCTACATGGAGACGTTTATTCTTTCACTCACAGTGACTGAGATTTTGTTATATTGAAGGAGCATTAAGAACAGCATTTAAAGAAACAGATATGCAAGGAAAAGGAAATATTTCCATGCTGTCAGTAGTGCGTGAACATTCATTTGATGATTCCATTCTGTGATCTGCTCATAGCAACTGTTGGATCAGATAGCTGTCCAGCCAACGAGCCTCCTCCATGAATTCTGTTCCCTCTTGGGCCATTTGCCAAGAATAACAGATTGAACTTTAACTCCAAGTCTGAAAAGTTTCCTTTTACTGACTAGAGTTCAACCCCAGTCTATTACCCTAAACTAACTGATAAAACGAGCCTTTGATGCTATCCTTTGAACAAGTTGTGTAAGCTAAAACTTAGTGAAGGAGAAAAAAGCAGCATATGAAGCTTTTGAGCTAGCGGCTATCCCAAACTTTAATTTCAGACACAGTGCACACAATTCACACCTTAGGGTTGCAATAACAAGACCTCAAAGCTTCAAAAATACAGGCGGATATTTCTGAGTTTGTTCCTTCATCTCACACAAAGACCTAAATGACCATGTGTTACCTTATTTTTTGTGAGTGCTGTGATTTACATTCATACATTCCATTTTGTCCTGAATCTGGAAATAATTTCCCCTGAATATGAATGTGAAGGAAAAAAAAGAAGGAGGGAGGGCCAGAGAGTGCTATAGTCACACAGAGCAGTGTTTACATCCCTGTTAGTCTAGATGCACTTCTATCGCAGGGTGTGTCTCTTTATGTCACAATTATTTATTCAAATCTGTTTACCTGTATATTGCTCCCATTAACCGCAAGCAGTGCTGGCTTACTAACCAGGAAATATGCTGTTGACTCTTTTAGCAAAAGAGTCAATAGCCACAACAAAAATGAAAAATAAAAATATTTTGATAACTGATATTTTACAAAATTATCATCCCAGAAGAAAAATAAGTACTTTTTTGGACTTCTTTATATTTACTTTATAGTTAGAGTTGTCTGAATTTGAACTGTATTGTGGGGGAGAAAAAAAAAAAAAGGGCCACCAAGGAATTTATCTGTCATTCTCTGCCAGTCCCTAGAGGAGAGGGTACCTCCTAAATTCATCTTGGTCAAAGATGTTCAAGGATGGGTTTTGAGCCAGAGCAGTGCCTGGCACATAGTAGGGGTTCAGTTCTACAGTTAAATAAGTGAATGGATGGAAACTTATATCCCTAGTTCCTAGCATATATCCACTCCTCAGTAAGGGTTTAAGGTTTAATGTTGGCAGAGTAGCCGAGCTTAGGTTTTCCCCTAGAAAATGAAGGGAGTAAACAACTGAAAAATGGAAGTATTCCTAGATAAATGTATTAGGTTATTTTCTCTCTCTCTCTCTCTCTCTCTCTTTCTGTGAAATATACCTTATAACCATGTGACCTTCTGGAGTCATGTGGCCAATGCCAGCTGTGTTTCTTTACATCAGTAGGATATTTTATTTTCTCCTCTCTGTGTTTTGTTTAATGATATTAGTTGTCTCTAATGACTTGGCCAGACTGGAGAATGATAGCTGTGATTGGATAGTTGAAGGTGCTGGTAAGTCGAATTGGCTATATTCCATGAGTTGGCACATTAATCAAGGTGTGGTTAAGGCTTATGGTGGCTTATGCTTAAGCAGCATATGGTTAAACCAAACAGTGTTGGGCAGCAAATAGGAACACTAGCAATCAGCTCTCACTGGGCAGGTCCAAGAAGGAGCGATAGACTGACCTGCTGGGCCAGAATGCTCAGAAACAGGGACCTGGGAGTAGGCAATATTTTTCAAGAAAATGGCCAAAGCTTCCTCACAAGCCTGGGCTCAAGGGAGCACAAAGAGGATGGAAACTGTTCAGGACAGGGAGCTGGTAAGAACTTTGGGTGTCTGTTCTCAACAGCCTGGAAGTGCAGCTAAGTTAACAAGGTAAGGATTTAGGCACAACAGAATGAACAGGCATTTACCAAAATGAGAGTGGGAGAAGAAAACTCTGCGCCATGCATGAATAGAGGCTCACATCCAAATCAAGCCAATGCTGATGCATACCTTCAGTCCAAGGTCTGGAGGGCCTAGAATGAGATTGATCAGAAGTAGAGATCTAGGGACCTCAGCATGCCTTCATTCATTCTCTCATACATCTAAAGAACCTTTTGTGACCACCAGGTCTGTGCCAACATTTGGCCAGGCACCAAGAACTAGTGGTGATTACAAGGACAAAACCCAGCACGCAAAGAGAAAAGAAAACACCATGCTCTCTGTAGGCATGCTCCAGAGAAGCGTGGAGGGGAGGATGCACCCAGAAGGAGCAGCTGAGAGTTGTGGGATGAAGGAAAAGTGGCAGCTCTACATGACAATTCAGAGTCCCATTCAGTTTTCTCCATAGTTTAGATTTCTCTGAGCACGTGATCTTCAATAATCTGATCTTACCGAGGGTGAACTTACCTCCTATCCTTCCACTAATTACATTGTTGATCCATATCAGACTCTAAAACCATCGCTAGGCTTAAACTGGCCCTGCCAAAGCAACATCTGTGGTTTTTGACTCCCCAGACCAGTACCATCTCATCCATGCTCTGTCCACCTCCCCAGCTCTGCGTCAGTACCCACAGCCAGCTATTTTGATAAACAAAAACCAGAGTGTCATCTTTGATTTCTCTCTTTGCCTCATACTTTCTGCTCCCAACAGCCAACCCATCAGCACATTCTATTCAAAGGTTACTTCCAAAATTATCCTGGATCCATTCACTTGTCTCCATGTCTGCCACTCCCTAGCACAGGACCCTAGTATCTCCTGATATCTCCCACCTGCACTATAGCACTAGCCTCCTACCTGGGCTCCTGCCTTTATGCATTCCCCACCCCAATCCATTCTCTGCCAGGCATTCCATTTTCTGTCAAAACACATCCACTGGCAATCTGTCCAACTTCAAGATCTTCGTTGGTGCCTCCTGTTTCCATTCTGTTCCCTATCCCCCATCACCCTGTACCTTTCTCCCCTTATTCCCTATATCCCAACTATATCACCTTTCTTACTGTCCTTCAATCACCAATCCATTCCCACTTCAGGATATCTGCAGCCCATGAGTCCTCTGCCTGGAATGTTCTTATTCAATCTTTACATGCCTCTCTTGCTCACATGGCTCAATTCAACCTGTCCCTCCTCAAAGATTGTCCCCCCCACCCCTTAAATGTGAAGTCTTAAAATGTGATCATAAAAATAAGCTTGTTTGTTATTGAATTTTAAAATCTCCCTCTCTTATTTTCTAAGTCATTTTAAGGGGGGTGTCTACTTTTCCCAGTGAAAGCAGCAATAACGAATAATGACCTAAGTGAAATCTTTTGCCTTTTATCTTACCAGCTATTAAGTTCATTAGCCAAAATGAAGGCATTTTAACCTCAGAGGTAAATTTTGCAAATTTGCATGTGCTAATTACAGTGGGAAGTAAGATCACCAGGAACTCTAGTAAGTTCCAGCAGAATTTCAGCACTGCATTTTTAAATGCAGACATCCGCAGCGTCATGGCCGAGTGGAACAGAGTAGCCCTTGCTGCATGTAGAACTATGACTTGCAAGTTCCTGATTAGTGCACAATAGCAAATTGAACATCTCAATGCTTAGAAAAAAATCTCTGAGCTGGACAGCCATTCCCACAGTCAGGGCCACTACAAAATCAGAGGATACAGGTTATATCCTGTGGTGCTATTGAAGATCTTTAGTAAAGAATGTTTCTCCCCTCTTGGTAACAATTTCTGCCTCCTTAAAGAGAATGAACTTCTGGCTAACAAATATAACCTTGGGTGCCCAAGATTAAAATAGTCACCCTTTACAGGGCCAGAAATCATGCTACATGCCTCACGTCTATAATCTCCAGAACTCACAAGCCCTGGAAAGGTTACCCTCATTTTTTCACACGAGGTCAGTGAGCCTCAGCTACCACACAGTGGGGTAGAGGAAGAGCCAGTCTTCAAACTCCTGCGTGTCCAGTTCTAAGCCCTGTGCTATTTCCACTGCCAACATATTGTCTCCAATTTCTTTGATTAATTAGTCCAGAAGAACTGAGGTTCACCTAACATCTTTAGAGAGTAAAATGAGCCTTATAATATGAAGGAAGTGAAATAAAAAGCAAAAGGGCAGAGATGGTAATAAAGGAGAGAATTGGCACAAGCCCTTATTACTCTTTGTGGTGAGGAGAGTTTATTGGATTTCTAGCAAAATCCACTTTATCTTCTCAATTCAATCAGATTGATAAACCCTCTGAAGATTTATACCATGCTGTCATTGTTTTTCTGACCCATCTGGTGACTGTGATCATGTTCAAACATTAAATGGGAGGAAAATAAATGTGCATTCTTTCTAGAATGGCATACACATATGTTCTCAGACTGACAAGTCAGATTCAGCTAAAGAAGACACACATGCACACACACGTGTGCGCGCGCACACACACACACACACACACACACACACATACACACACACAAATGGATCTGCTTAGACAGGAACGGGCTGAAATCAGCTCCCAAGCAGCTGCTTTATTTTGAGCAAAGCTGCATGTAATACTAGATGGGATTAAATCTCTCTCTTTCTGTTGAGGAGGCAGCCAAATGTTTCCCAGTTTCTAACTTTGTCCCCTTGCTGGATCTCAAAGAGGAACTAAGAGGACCTTCCAAGATACCTTTTGCTGAATGTGTCATTCAAGATTTTTCTTTACCAGACCTTTATTAATGGGAGAAAGATGTCTCTAGGTGAATTGTCTGAGAATAAATCACTTCAGTCTGTGGGGGACTTGATTCTTTATTCAAGCACACTGGAGCTTCTGAGAAATTCTTTGTATTTACTTATTTTCTAATAAGGTGCTGATAGTTATTATCATTTATAATGGCATGCCCCAAAAGTTTCTCTCTCTCTGACTGAAGGCACTAATCAGCTTGAGGTAAGTTCTCTCATTTGCACAAGAAAATCACAAGAATAGTGTTTCAAAGAGCACAGATCTGCCCAGTAGTTTCACATGATACTCTGTGCATCATTTCAGAAGCAAATAATATTGTGTCCCATTTCAGAAATAAAGAACTCAGGCAGAGAAGCATAAATAACTTTTTGGGGATGGTGAGTTCTAGGTCTCTGTAAGTAAGCTAGACCATGAGCCAGCAAGTTCTTGAAAACCACACACTTCCCTCCTTAGGTATGTTTTACAACTCTTTTTTTTTTTTTTTTTTTTAAGATCATGGTTTCAGATCCTCTTTTTGGTACATCTGGCTGGAAATGACCTACTATTTCATTTTATTTTTGTATTTGTCTTTGATTTCATGAGGTAAGATTTGCTTTCTACCTGTGATCTTGGATTTTGAGTCGTGAGGTTTTCTGGAACTTCCTGAGGATAAAAAAAAAAAAAAAAAATGCTTGGGAGGGAAGAGGTGGGCATTGTGACCCCACACCGGGGCAGGTGCTGACTCACACGCTGCTCTAGAAGCAGTCAGGACACCAGCTGCGTCTCTCCCTGCCTCCCTGGCCATGCTTCCCATCCTTGTATTCTCACAGCCTGTGTTGACTTTGGAACTGAGAGGTCTCACGCCAAGCCAGCCTGCCAGACTTTGAGAACAGTCACATGGAAAGTTCTGGAAACTGACCATTAATCGAGTGAGAGAAGAAAAATGAAAAACAACTTTGTCCTTCCATCAAACGTCAGTTCACCAAAATGTGCATCTGTGGAAGAGGCTCTGTGACCTCCTTGAAATAAACTGTTTTATCTCCTGATAATATTTTCCAAATGTGGCCTTTGAGAATTACCTATATTAATATCACTTGCCGCAGAGGTGGGACAGGAGATGCAGAGGGGAGGAAACAGTAGTGTTAAAAATGCAGATTCATTTTCTCCACCCCAGAGGTAGTGAATCAGAATCTCTAACACAGCCTTAGAGATTGGAATCTGCATTTCCCGGGGTGAGTCTTAAGCATTTTGATTTGTTAAAAACAGCTGTTTTAAGAGGTAAATTACCTTACTCGAGAAAGTACCATCTTGGATTAAGAATTGAATAGTGGTGAGAAATGAAGGGTTCCTTCTACGACATTTCTTGGCCATTGTGACAATATTTTTTCCCACTTTATTGAAGTATATTTGACACATAACATGAGGTAAGTTTTAGGGGTATCACCTGATCATTTGATACATGTATATTTTACGAAATGATCACCACAGTAAGGTTAGCCAACATCTCATCATCTTACACAATTACCTTTTAATGTGTGTGGTGAGAAAAATTGAAGATCTACTCTTCTAGCAACTTTTAAGCGCATAATACAGAATTGTTAATTACCATTACCATGCTGAATAGTAAATCCCTAGATCTTATTCATCTTCTTACTGGAATTTTGAGCCACTATCTCCCCATTTCCCCTACCCTCCAGCCTGTGGTAACCACCATGCCATTCTCTGTTTCGACAAGTTTGTCTTCTCCCCCACCCCCAAATTCTGCATGTAAGTGGGATCATAAGGCATTTGTCTTTCTCTGTCTGACTTATTTCAGTTAGCACAATATCCTCAGGGCCCACCCATGTTTTCATATGTGACAGGATTTCCATCTTTTCATGGCTGAAAATATTCCATACATACAGATCACATTTTCTTTACGCATTCACCCTTTGACAAGCACTTAGATTGCCTTCATGTCTTGGCTATTGTGAATAATGTACAATGAACACGGGTGTAGAGACCATCTCTTTGAGACAGTGATTTCATTTCCTTTGGCTTTATACCCAAAAGTGGGATTGTTGATTATATGGAAGTCCTACTTTTAATTTTTTCATGAACCTCCATACTGTGTCCCAAAGTGACTATAGCAATTTACAAGTGACAATGTCCTTTAAAGCATTAAGATTTTGGAATATATATTTGGGCAGAGGTTGATTTGATAGCCTGAAAAAAGATATTTTATCATTGTTTTATTACTGTGATAGACACACACATGTTGTCTTTTTTAAATGTGGCTTTATCACCATGCCATCTTTCTGGTTATGTTTGCATATGGCTTTAACTAAGGCTTGCTTCTTCAAACACTTGGGTTGTTGGTAATTTTGTTTGGTTGGTTGATTGATTGGTTAATATCCATCTTGTCCACACTGTGATTGCTACAGATATTAGAACTGCTTCTTTATTGCATAGTACCGAGGTTTTGGTTCTCACACTCGTGTGGTTTTATTTACCAACTGGAACTTATCAGCAGTTATTTTAATTTATGTAGTTTATGGCTATGTAGTTATTATTTATAACATAAATAGGGCCTTTTAAAAAGTTGTTAGCTAAACATTTAACTAGAAAAAGAGAACTTAGACAAAGGAGAAAGCAAGATAAGCCTGGCTTTCTATCTTTGTCCAGCCTCAATGGTTGGGGTGTTGTCAGCCTAACTGATGGGGAACCTATGGGGTTCCCAAATCCAAGCCTGGAGGAGAAAGCCTCTCCCTTGAGGTTTTTCACAATGTCAAAGAAGTCAAAACCAAAAATTGTGCAAGGCATAGAATGCAGTAAGCCACAGAGCTCTGAGATAAAAGAGGCTGACCCCGGAAGTGAGCCTCCAGGAAGTAATAGTGTGTCTGGGTGAAGCAGGAAGGGTTTGGCCTCTTAACTGGAAATGGCCTTGTGTTCTGCAGCTGGTTTTGATGTGTTAGCTGCTGCATGGGAGCTGGGAAGGCCAGCTGTAAGTCAAGGGTATGGATGGCATACGTTGCAAGTTCTAAGTGAACGTTTTCAGACTGTGGGTCTCTGCCCATTAGTGGGTCATAAAATAAATTACTGGGTAGCAAAAGGTTTTGTTACATTCATGACATATGGAATATGATAGAATAAATAGAACAAAACAGAATAAGGTACATTGTACATGGTAAGGAAAATATTATTTGGGGAAACTGTGTATGTGTATATACTATTCTATAATGTATTATGTGTTTCTTAGTGTATGTCAATGTCAAAAGAAGTTTGAGAAACAAAATAGTTTTCTAGATAGGTCCTGCCTTCCCTAATCCTGACCATGATAGGCACTGAAGAGGCAATACTCAGATAGAAGTTTGGCCTGCATCCTGGATTAGTCTTAGCTCTGTATTTGCTCAGCACCAGCCTACTTCTTGCATGAGACTAGAATTAGCCTTATTGCCTTCAGCCTAATCAAGGTAAGCTCCTGGAATTCACATGGCTTCCAGTTCAAACTTACTCATGACCATCATAGCACCAGAGTCTTCAACTGGATTTCTATCCCAATTAGCAAATTCCTAGCTAGTCCTAGAAACTGCCCCTAACATCCAGGTAAGAACCCTAACAACCTGCTTAATTATTGTAGGGCACATCTTCCAGAAGAAGCAAACCCTTCCATTTTACCTGACACATGAGCTGGAGTCCTGTGTTCACCCATCAGCTTCCTTTCTGGAGCTGTGCCTATTCCATAATTCAGGCCATCACCACTACTGCAAACTGGCTATCGATGCCCCCAGGGGCAGCCTCTACCCCTAACTCATCTGGAACCATGGATCGTGATGATTCATCCAGAGCTGAGCTTTGAGATTTGTCTAGAGGAGTGGTTCTCCTAGTGTGGTCTCAGATGAGCAGCATCAGCATTGCACCGGTAACTTGCTAGAAATGCAAATTACAGGGCCCACCACAGACCTACTGAATCAGAAACTCTGGGGATGAGGCCAAGCCATCTGGGTTTCAACATGCCTCCCCAGTGATGCTGGTGTGCATTACAGTTTGAGGAACACTGTTTTAGGGCAAAGGGAAATATACTAGACAATCTACTGACACCTAATAACAAAGACCAATCATCTTCCTTCTTCTGTTCCCTCACACAGATTGGTATGGTGCTGTCCTCAGATGGAACTTGCTCTTGCATTAACTCTTTAATACCTTATAGTAGAAATATTCCAACTTTGTTCTTCCAATTTTACTCAAATGAAGTATGAGGACATATAATTCAACCTGATTGAATAAAAACTGAAAAGATAATAACAGAATTGTTTTGAGGTTTGCAAGTTTCCAGAATACTAAAAAAAAGTCTTTATTTGTCAAATTTCACTTGCTAAATTTCCTTATTCCAGTTGGGACTGTCCTCAAAAGAGATATGACTCTCAGGAGGCACATCTATTTCTTATGAAAATACAAACCAATTATTTATTTGTCCTTTTTTTTATGATTTTCTTTCTTGATACTCAAAAGGTTCAGAGAAAACTCCAGATACTAAGTTCTTTATCCCAAATGTGCATTTTTTAGTTTGCCCATCAGCCACCTCCTTAAAGCCCAGACTACCATTGAATTTTATAGTAAATCACATGTAACCACTCTGAGAAAGCATGACCTAGTGACAAACAAAGTTTCTCAATGTTTTTTGGTTTATGGTCCATCTGTAAACTTCCTAGCACAGTGACAGCTCCTTCCAGTCATCAGCTTACTCCTCTCTTGACCCTTAGCCTTCCAAATCCAAGCACTAATGTGTATACACTGATTTTTAAAAACCTACACACATCCACCATCTCTCAACTAGAAATACTGATTAGGCAGACAACAGGAACTAAGAATCAACAAATAAAAAGAAACATGGAGTTGAGAGACACAAACCTCATGTCCCACTTATACCTATCAATGACTAATTGTAGTCAGCATATATTTTTCTGGTCTATCCAGCATCCCTTCCTTTGGGAATGATCCCACCACTGTGCTATAGAGCCTCCTTACAACACATAGTGCAGGTGGTGTCACTACCACCTTCCTGCCGAAGGAGTGGCCATGACCTAGGATACATCACCCACAGAACTGAGCCCTATCTCTCTGGGAGAGTTGATTAGATCAGGAATTAACCCCTGAGCCAGTCATAACATCCCCAGGACTCTTGTCCTAAGAGGAAGCTGTTATTTCTCTGCAACTAGGAATAATGAACAATACAGGCATCTGGAACATCTGGGGGCCATTGTGCCCCCTCCCAGGATGAAGATGAGAGGGAAGCCAGCTGAGAGAAGTCTATCTAAAAGGTCTGGAGCCATCTATGCCCAAAGTCCATCGTTCCTCTTTGCCTCTCCTGTTACCTGTGCTATTTGATTAAGGTTTTCACAAAATCTAGTTTGAGGTAGGTTTTCATCATTTGCAATCAAGAGCCTCCTATAGTTTCCTGAGTATCCCTGCAAACTGGTTTTCTAATTTACTCAATAAGTGGAAAAATTATTCTCAGTTGCCTTTTTCCAGATCTATGATTCTAAAACGTACTATGCTCTAAATTGGGCAGATTATTTTCTAATACAGCATGCCAATGTATCCACTCCTGAATCAGTTTTCTTTCGTTTAAATTAAATCAAAGTTATCTTGCCTACATCTTCTGTGAAGATTACTTAAGTCAGAATCCATGGATGCTGGGATGAGCAAGTCTTCCCTTCTGTCCTGATACAAAACATTCACAGGAGTCTACAAGCACAAGCTGCACAAGGTCTGCTATCTTCTTGCCATTGACCTTGTTTTGTAACTGGTACATCAGCACCTTATTTGGTTCTGGTGAAAGCCCAAACAAAGAGCAAAAGCAAAATGCCTTGATATTTGCTGGCATATTGTGAGCAGTTTATGTCATGAGAATCGAAACATTGGCAGCCCCGATAAACTCTAATGAACACAAGTAAAGGTTTCATTGCTCTATAAACAGTTTTTATATATAAATGTCACATGAAAGGCAGTGGGATTAAAGATTTATGCTACAGAGTTGCCTGGAAAACATCACCCAAGTGCTGTTGTTCCTTTGGCAGGCGATGTAGTGGCACTACTGTTTGTTTAATCTAGGCTCCTCTTTCTTAGAACTCTACACTGTCAAAACAGTCCTTTGTTCTCAGGATATGTGTGTAGAAGGGGACTAAAAGAACAGGGGGCATTTTATTTCTTTTACCAAAAAAAAAAAAAGACCAGAGGCAAACATGAGCAAATGTTCAAGTATACCTCTAGGTATGAAGAACACAGATTTTCATATACAAGGAAAGTTCTTGGGCTCTACTGCTTACACCAAGTTATCATCCAGAAATAGCAAGACTCTCGAAGAATTTGGGAGTTCATTTTCTGTCCTAAGAGGAGCACCTAATGATTAAAAAAAAAAAAAAAAAAAAGTTCTCATCAAGTATCATTACTTCGAACACAAGGATGAAAAATTAACCAGAGCTCTGAGCATCAAAGTTGCCGAACTTGGAATCCATCCCCAAAACCTGTTGGAGTAGCACAGAGCACAAACTCAATTCGCCATTTGTTAAAAGAGTTTCTTCACCTTTCAGTTGAGACTTCTAGGGCAGGGGCTTGAATTACCACAATGTAAGGCTGTAGAAGGCCAATAAAGAAATTTTATATGCAGAGGAAGGTACCACATGCATATGAACTATATAATTATTTTGCATATAATTTGAATGTTTACTACTTCAGTATTATTTGTTATTTTCATTATTGCTTTGGCACTGAATAACACCAAAACATGGGGAATTTGTAGCATAAAAGCAATAGTTTTTTTCATGTACACATATTTCTGTAACCAATTCTAGTGTTACTAATACAACATCAATCACAAGAATGTAATAATTTTTCATTAGAAAGAATTTTGCAGACGAACTTCCTTTTCACATCATTTAATATGTCATTTGTTGGACAATATTATTCATTCATGAAACTGGCATTATCGTGACCCAAAATATATCATTCTCAGTACAGCCTGCTTCCAAGAGATGCTAGGATTCAAATATTACAAATATCTTATGGTGATTATTAGACATGTAAGTTCCTGATCTTGTGTTAGAATAGGGACAAAAAAAAATATCCAAATACTTCAAAGTTTTAGGGTAGGGCGCCTGGGTGGCTCAGTGGGTTAAAGCCCCTGCCTTCAGCTCAGGTCATGATCCCAGGGTCCTGCGATCGAGCCCCGCATCAGGCTCTCTGCGCATCAAGGAGCCTGCTTCCCTTCCTCTCTCTCTGCCTGCCTCTCTGCCTACTTGTGATCTCTGTCTGTCAAATAAGTGAATAAAATTTAAAATAAAAAAGTTTTAGGGTAAAATATAATAAGGTAAGTATACCATTTTTATGATTCCCAGAATAAACAGCTTTTTTAATCTAATGGACCAATTAACTAACAATCAACAGAGATGGATTATAACAACATAATTTATATTTATTGTTTTTATATTTTTATAATCATCCTAAAGACATAGATTAAGTAGGAGAAGCTTAATTCCATTTATAAAACAGACTGTAAATACTCAAAACCTGAATATTGTAAAAGGAAAGACAAAACCAATGACAGTCAGCAGTCAGTCAGGAGAGAAAAAGCTGACTGGCCCACGGAGATGAATTTCCTCAATCTCTGTAGTGAGGACTTAAAGAAATACTACCTAGAACCAAGGAGTCAAAAAAACAGAGATATAAATATACTCCGATCTGAATGTGTCCCCAAAATTCACATGTTAAAAACCTAATGACGGGGAGCCTGGGTGGCCCAGTGGGTTAAGCCTCTGCCTTTGGCTCAGGTCATGCTCCCAGGTTCCTGAGATCAAGCCCCGCATTGGGCTCTCTGCTCAGCAGGGAGCCTGCTTCCCCCTCTCCCTCTGCCTGCCTCTCTGCCTACTTGGGATCTCTCTCTCTCTCAACTAACTAACTAAATAAATAAAACCTAATGACAAAGGTGATGGTATTAGGAGCTAGGCCTTTGGGAGTTATTTAGGTCATGAGGGGGAACCCTCATGAATGGGATTAATGCCCTTATGAAGACAATCCCAAAGAGCTCTCTCCCTGTCTTTCTCCCGTGTGAGGACAGAAGTAGTCAGCAGTCTGCAACCCCACAGAGGGCCATCACCAGGATTTGATCGTGTAGATACCCTTCTCTTGGACTCTCCAGGGTCTGGAACTGTGAGAAATAAATTTCTGTTGTTTTTAGGCCCCCAATCCGTGGATTTTGTTATAGCGGTCTGAGTGGGCTAAGGCAAAGTATAAATATGCATAGTGCATGGAGTTATGTAGGTGATCATGAACTAAATATAACATAAAGGAGGGTTTAAGAAAAGTGGGTCTACGACAAATCTTGTATCTCTAAGAGCAGAGATCAATACTGACACATTTGATTAAAAAAGAGAGAGAGAGAGAGAAGTCGAAGTATATTATTTTGCATTGCCAGTCAACTATCAGAAAGATAAAGCCAGAAATGGTTAAATCCCAGTTCTCATCTTCCTCAATCTGTGAGCAACATTTGAGCAGTTGATAACTCCTTCCTTCATATCTTGCTTCATTTCGTTGCCAATTCTCAGGGTTGTTCCCTACTTCATCCCCGACTCCTTCTCGGTCTTCCTTGTGGCTTCCTCCTTGAAACTTATAACATTGGGGTGCCCCCAGACAGCACTTGGGAATGACCCCCTTGGCATAGGATCATCTGCATATTTTCCTAAATTTTTTGAAAGTTGTAACTCACTATGATAATTCCAGCTGGCAAATATGTATTAAGTACCTGTTATGCAAGGCACTGCATTATATTCTTGGGCAACACTGTTCTTTCTAGAACTTCCTGTGATGATGGAAACATTCTTTATCTGCAGTGTCCAATATGGTAACCACTAGCTTCATGTACCTATTGAGTGCCTGAAATATGGCCAGAGTGTAACTGATAGGCAATCAATGGCTAGTGGTTAGTGGCTACTGTATTAGACAGTTTATTTCTAATGACTTGGCTATGGTGGTCCTCAATCCTTGGATCTTACCTTTCAACAAGGAAAGGATCCTACTCAAATAAAAAGAAAAATTTTAGAAAACAGAGAGTAAGAGGCTCTTTACCACAGCTAAACCTGAGCCAAGTTCATTGGACTGTACCATATCAAGATTTTAGAAAGCTGATCCTAATTTTTACTGGTAAGAGACAAATCTACCCTCTTGTTGTTAAAAAATATTGTAATTTTTTTAGGGGCACCTGGGTGGCTAAGTGGGTTAAAGCCTCTGCCTTAGGCTCAGGCCCTGATCCCAAGATCCTAGGATCAGACCCCATATCGGGTTCTCTGATCGGCAGGAAGGCTGCTTCCCCCTCTCTCTCTGCCTGCTTCTCTGCCTACTCTCTGTCAAATGAATAAATAAAATCTTTTTTAAAAAATTGTATTTTTTAAATAGTACATTAATTCCATTTTTAACTTCATAAATGCTGGTAGTTTGGGAACAGAAAGTTATAAAATGGACCTAATAAAACCCAAGACATAACAGACCCATCATAGCCAACTTCAATTTTGATCTTGCTTGTTTTTCAATGTTGTCTCTTCAGTTTCAAAGATCTCACTAGAAGTGCTGTTATTTCATCTACCTCTAATTCTGAACTTCCTGCTCTAAGTTTATTTCCTAATATTTGTCATATGCCTTATGAATATCCCCCTATAGCACCAATACTGGGCTTTTATTGTTGTGAACCTCTGCATATTCATAGTCCACTAATACAATTACAACTCATTTCTGGCAGGGAATGGAAATATCTGACATTTCATTCTAATTGATGTCCCATTATATTAAAATTTCTAATAGAAATTTCTATTTCTATTAAAATTTCTGTGCATTATCTCAGGACATATTTGCACATGGTAGATATCTAGGTTATAATTGCTTAGACATTTTCAGTATGTAAAAGAAAAAAGTCCTTTGTTTAGAATGATCTTAACTATTCTTTAAATGAATGAATATTTGCCATACTTATATATAGTTCACCATCTTGGTCTCCAAAAGCTACACCCACTATTATTTTCCAGACAGGCCTCTCTCTCTAGATTTAATTACTGGTACTGGATATATCCGGCTGCTTTGGGACACACCCTTCACTTTCTAAGTCTCAGCTGAAAGTGTAGTCTAGTTTGCCACTTGATTCCTTTTTAGAGGTGTTAGGGCCCAACATTTGCTTCTGGTAGTTAAAGCCTTGGACCAAAGGCTGGGGTGGGAGTCTACCTCTTGCTACCATATACACTTTTGGCCTATGCCTTCACTTAAGAATCTCTTACTGAATGGAAAGCTGGTATGAGAAACTTGTTTTCTCCTAAACAGGCAAGTTCTGGGTTCTCTACAGTTCCTCAAACTTCTATTACTAACCAGCTAGTTATTTTCTGAGCTCATCATATGTAGCTAAAAGAGGTCAGCTAATACTTCAACATTCTAATAGAAACCATCTTGCCCAAGTCCACGAGTTCATTGGTTACATTTCTGTCTTCCAGTTTGCCACAGAAGATCGTTACACCAAATGCTTCACAGTTATATAACATGAGTCACCATTTCTTTGGCTTCTATGATAGTTTCTTCAACATTTTTCCAACTTACACCCATCACCCAGCCCTACATATTTTAGGTTTTTCTTGCAGCCAGCACAGTACTTATTAATAATACAAATTCCTGCATAGGTTTGCTCTTGCTACAAAAATGTCCCATAAAAGACAGCTACAAGATCTCAGTGGTATGTAACAATAAACATTTATTTAGCTCACATGTCTGTGGATTCTCTGGGGATGTGCTGATCTAGGCTGGGCAGTTCAGCTGGGTGACTCTCAACCATGTCTCTCATCCTCCTCCTGGAACCTGTGGGTTAATGTGGGACGGCAATAGCAGAATGAGAGAGCCCAAGACCTACACTAGAAGAACATTTCTAGCCTCTATTGAGTCATGCTTGTTAATGTTCCATTAGCCAAAGCAAATCACATCCTGAACCCAAAACCAACAGGGTAGGGATAATTCCCTACCAGAGGATAATTCCTCTGACCACTGTGAAGACAAAAACAGTCACATGATCAAGCCCCATGAGTGGGAAGTTATACTGCTTCCATGGAAGTGAGAAAAAGGAGAGAATATCTCCGACAAGACTATAAATATGCCTCAAGAAAAATCTTGTATCGCCGTGACTTGTCTTTCCTATAAATTAGGAACCTTTCAGTATAAGCAAATCATTCTGGCTAAACTAATCACAAAGGAATTCATTGGAAAAATACAGAGAAATTCATAAAATCAAGGAAAGTCTGATCATACACACCTCAGAAAAGGATTAGGGACAAGAAATTTCCAAATATCTAGGTAAGGAAATTCATAGTCTCTGGAGGAATGATGCTATAGACTAGGGAAAACTGTCCCACCCTTAAGTCACTCAGCTGAAGATTCAAATTCCCAAGATAATCTAGCTGTGTGAGGCTGCTTAACCCTAGGCCAGTGAGAAACCAATGTACTATCCCATAAATCTACATGTAACAGGGAAGATTTTAATCCTCAAAGGAAAATCAATATTTTGTTACCAAAAGAAGAGGGCTGCATGCTAAGAAAGCAAAATCCACAGGTGTCTATTTGAATTTTAAGGAGGTCAAAACTGTCAAAAGCAGTATGTTATGCCAACCCACTTACACAAGAATGAAGAAATAAATCTATGTCACTCCACTAAATATTGTATATCAGAAATCTTATAAACCAGATGCTTCTAAGAATGGCTAAAGTTCCAGGTCTACCATTTACTACTTATATGACCTAGAACAAGTCACTTAGCTGCAATCTCTTCATTTATAAAACAGGGAAAGCCTGCCATCTCTTTCTATAGGTTGTTGTGAAGCTCAAATACATTAACAGACATGTACACAAAAGTGCTTTAAAAACTGTAAGATGAGGGGCACCTGGGTGACTCAGTAGGTTAAGCATCTGCCTTTGGCTCAGGTCACGATTCCAGGATCCTGGGATCGAGTCCTGGGAAGGCTCCTTGCTTAGTGGGGAACCTGCGTCTCCCTTTCCCTCTACCTGCCACTCCCCTTGCTTGTGTTCATGCTCATTCATTCTCTCTCTCTCTCTCTCTCTCTCAAGTAAATAAACTAAATATTTTTTAAAAAACAAAAATGATTCTAATGTGACAGCAACTCTTCTGTGTCCAACGACACTGGTTCCAAATCAAGTGCCTAAATGCTATCTTACCTACAAATGTGAGCAGGTAAGAGACACCTTTCCCATTTAATTATCTCCAATCAGAGGAAGAAGATGCTCTGAAGATAGCATACCTAAGGATTGAAGGAGGAAGACAGATGGCTATTTGCCTTTATATCAGGCAATTTGCGACACTTTTCATGAGGCCCCAGGCCAGGGTCTATTACTGCAGAGGCCACTATTCCATCATCTTAGAAGGTAGTAGTTTCTATGGGAAAATATCCAATAGTCCTACAAACTGAAGTGAAAGAAGCAGATAGACAAAGAGAGGAGACAAAAAGACAGAAAAAGAAAGACTTATTTTCATTGAAAACTCAATCCCGAGTCACCCGGTGAGCAGTGTCTATGTATCTGTAAGACAGCACATTATTTAATTCTATACTCAACACCTTTCACCCTTTGGGATGTTTGACATTTGGAAGGGGATTGTGAAGGGGGCAGAAAATAGCCAAACATCCAAACATCCTCCATGTGGACACTGAGGGAGCAAAAATAGTCAAAAGGGTTCAGACACGGAGTCCTTACAAGATACGCTGTGGCTGGAGGACCATGGTCTCACTTCCAGCAATAGCTTGCTGTTCATGACTAAGTAACAACAGTATGGATGGAACAAAGGTTAGCATAGCACCCTCCAGGCCCCACCCAACAGCACAGGGCATCTTTAAATCCATCCTTGAAGGTAGTGGAGTGCTGGGCCAGGCATGTGCTCATTACACAGAGAAGCACTCACTCTTCATGGGTTAAACACAGTAACTTGCTTGACTTGTCCTTTGTGAATGATTGGTTCATTCACCTGCTACTACTGTCCTACCCCCATAGATGTCTTACCTTGTAACTCTCTTCACTTTTCCATTCCTGTAGTGAAATAGTATTTCTGAGACATGATTTTATCGGGTTTTACCCCATGGTAATTTCCTCTCTCCACCCTTGTAAGCAAAGAGTAGGTCCAGTGCCCCGGACAATAATTGTGACCGAATCTCCTGGCATTGGTGGTTCCAAGAACTTACGCTCATTAAGAGACCATGCTAGTGCATCTCAGGTAGACATCACTGAAAAGGGTTGCCTCTGAAGAAATAGAAGAAAACAAGAAAAGGAAGAATATCCCCCAGGGTAGAAAAATGTTGTCTGACCTGAAGTAAGAACAATAGATGGAGAAATGAGGGCAAAGTCCTGAGTGGGTCTCAGAAAGAAATCCCTTCCCACTAACACACACACACACACACACACACACACACACACACTCCTTCTTGAGCAGAGACTCATGGAGTGTGTCCAAGCCTCCTGGGCCCAGGGAAGTCTCACTGAAATCCCCAACATGGCATCAGTTTATAGGCTTGAAGTTCCTGGACTCAAAGGAGCCCATGGGGGGTGGGGGGGAGACTATCACATTTGTAAGAAACCAAGGATCAAAGCAGCCTGTGAAAATCTCAGAGGACGCCCCACTGAACACAAGACTGATGAACTGATCATCTCTCATCCCTAGTACCTTGCTGTTATTACATCCGGAGAGAGGGAGGGAAATGCCAAATTGTTTAAGATGAAGTCTGTATCATGCCAAGAGTTTGGAGCAGGAAACAGGAATCAAATTGAATTATAAGAAAAATAAAGTCCTATTTTGTGCACACTGAGGTTGTGGCCTGAAATCTGTATTAGCTACACAGGCACGTGTTTGCTTCCCAATAAATCATGAGCTCCTAGAAGATCCCAAACAGATCTCCTTCCTTCTTGCAGCAGGAATTCTCAGGTGTTACTTATATCACTTGCATCTTGTTAAAATACAGATTCTGATCCAGTAAAACTATGGCCTGCCCCAAGATTCTTCACTCTGACAAGTTCTGAGATCATGTCGTTCACAAGAAGCAAGGCAACAGAGATTCATAGTGACCTACACATGTAATAGATGCTGGAGTCAAGGGAGGAACAAACAAAGATAATGATGATTGATCTTCTTGAGACAGAGGAGGCTATCTTTTGCTATTCCTCACCTAACAATGGCCTGGCTAAAGAGCATAATTTCCACTCTAACAATGACTTACTGATAAATTTTGTTCACTGGGAATTCACTTGAAGAACTATGGATACGGGCTAATCCTATCTTTCACATTTTTTTGCTTCTGGCCTCAGAACAGGAGAGACAGAAGGTACAACATAGGTACAACACTATGCTAAGTGAATCCATGGTGACATGTTGAAATTATCAACTCTTCTTCGCGAATACTATTGATCCATTCGACTGCTGTGTATTGAGTGCACAGGTATACACTGTAGAGAAGTAAACAAAATGCCCACTCTCGTGGTGCTTACATCCTAATTAGGCTTATTAAATTTGTGCCTATAGGGCTACCTAACATGTTGGTCACATGTGATCTCATTTGATCCACAAAAGAGAGAGACAAATAAGAATGTTGAGGGCCACCGTGATAAAGTGACTGCTCTGAAGACAGATAACAAATAAAAGGCAGGGTATGGGTCTGAACCTGACTTTCTTTGAGTTTCGATCTCTTCCTAATACCTGATGAACAAAATTTGTGATGAAGATGCTGTTATGATGACTAGTAGGTTCTTTGGTGAGGCCACAAAAACCTATACTTGGCTGAGCAACAGGAAAAGACAGCACTGACCCTGCTCAGAAAGATCATTTTTTTTTAATCTACCAAAAAAAAAAAAAAGACATTTATTGACCAACTGGCTACAAATCAGGAGGCATCTCATTTCCATCCGGATAACAGAAACTCATAGATGAAACAGTTTAAATATCTATCTTCATTTTATATTCTTTGTCGATTTATTTCATGAAATACAAGGTTATGATCTCAACAGTTATTACCAGATCACCAAAGACATTACAACCCCTCAGAGAGCCACCTTCTAAAAAAATGAGGACAAGTGTAGAGAGCTAATAACAGTAGCATTTACCCATCTTCTGTTTGCAAAGAAATTTCTCTCCCAACTTTCCAAAGTAAATTGCAGTAAGATCTCCAGGAATAAACTGGTGACATCGCCTTTCAGAGAAGATTTTTAGAACTGGCCTTATGCTGTCCAGAGATACCAGGTAGCAGGTAGCCTGGGGTCCAGGATCAGGAAAGAACACCCTCAAGATAGGTCAGTAGCACCATACACTTGGCCCTCCTTAAATTTGTGAGTTGCATGATTAAAAGAAACCACATAATTTCTCTTCTGCCAAACTTCGAATCTTCTCTTAACTAAGGTTACTTCTTTTCCTTCTCTTCCACATAATGTGCTTAATGCAGCCAACACCAGCCCCTCTGAGATACTAACAGACAGTGGTAAAGAAATGCATGCTGCCAAGTGCATACGAAATTCAATTAGCATTATAATCACTTCCATATCTTATTAATGGGGTTATTGGGGGGGTGCTGTTGCAGGGCAGAGATAACCTCGGTCCCCCTCTGTGATAATTAGAGTCGCTGTGGTTGCCCGGGATGGCCCTGGTTTACCGCTGTTGAGCCAACACAATCACGGAAGGCTCCTCTTTTCACTTTCACATGTGTTCTCATTTGAACAACAAATTATATAGTCACTCTATTTCTAACTGACACTCGTGTCTGCACAAACTTCACGGCTTGCCAATTTGCAGATTGTGCTGGGAATCCTGCCACACAGAGAGAAAAGAGGGATGAATAGAGACCCGAGCATCCTCTGATCAGGGAAATCGTGGAATAAATCAATGGGAACAACACTCCCCCTTACAGCTCCACCATGAATACCTGAGACGGATGGACATTTTTGGTTTGTTTGTTTGTTTGTTTGTTTTTAATTTATTTATTTGACACACAGAGAAAGAGATCACAAGTAGGCAGAGAAGCAGGCAGAGAGAGGAAGGGAAGCAGGCTCCCCGCAGGGCTCAATCCCAGGACCCTGGGATCATGACCTGAGCCGAAGGCAGAGGCTTTAACCCACTGAGCCACCCAGGTGCTCCCGGATGGACGGTTTTAAATTTCTACTTAACTTCTTTCACAGGGTCAAAAACTGTCATCATCACTACATGACAAATAAAGAAAGGCTGGTTAAAAAATATCTGCCCACCTACTTGACACTGAGCAGATCGTAGGGGAGATTGGACATAAAAACACCTAAAATATAAAATATATCATTCTATCTTCAAGGTATTTAGAATCGACTGTGGCAAGCACAGACTAATGGGAGAAGTAGGAAGTGGTAAGTGACAGGTACAACCTACACTCCTCTGTGTTGAAAGAGCTCTCACGTGTACATCATAAATATGTGTCGGAGTTTAAAATAGAGGAAGTTGATGTAAATAAACATGCATCTAGCATATAGTGCAGGCAAGTCTAGGATACCTTTAGGGTCCCTTTCACTTAATTCTCATGTCAAGCCCTATGAAGGCCGTAGGATTTCTTCCACAGATAAAGCAACAGACCTGAGAAGTTAAGTGACTTGCTTGAGGCCACTCAGGACCCACACTAGATCTACTAAAGTTAAAGCCCATGTTCTCTCCCTTGTGCTTTATGAATTCTCCTCATTTTGAATAGCCCAAGGCAGAAACTGGCCAATATCAGGAATCTGATAAGCATTTAAACTCAGAGGAAATTAATTCAAAGTTATTCAGAGTAGAATATATAGGGGAGAAAAACAAGCCAAAAATTAAAATTATAAAAAATGACATTTTTTAAACTCGAAAGAAATGAAAGAAGATTGCTTTTCCACATTTCCAAAAGCAAATCCCGATGGAGTTGTGTGCATGATTAGGGAGAGGAAAAAAGGGAGGGAGGGGAATTGTGTAAAAATACATACTGATCCAAAAAGTATTTATTGAGCTGGTCATTCTGAATTCTCTAGGAAACCTCCCCACAGGATGGATTCATGTCTTCTGGAGGCTCTAATGCTGATTACAACAAAATCCATCATAACCACTGCTGTGTAGTAGGGAAGACAATCGCTGAGCCACAGATGAGAGCTTCAAAGCATTCAAATCATGAATGTTTTGGTCCTACTATCAGTTCCACTCACCCCCAATTTATCAAATGCTTTGGAGTAATAAAGGAAGATACTGGATGGAGGAGGGGGAACCCGTGAGGAAATGAAGCCAGGATTCCCAAAGTAAGTACTTTACAACCCAGTAGGAAAGGGGTTAGGTCATAGCCAAAGAGCCAATGTGAAGTACAAAGAGCAAGCCGGACAGACCACCAATGCCAAGGGCCAATTAACTATAGTTGTCCTGTCTCCCCCACAGGGGAGCTTCAACTTCCTTATCCTTAAAAAGAAGCTCATAAAAATACCACATGTATCACTTCTGTGTGGAATTATCCAAGTCATAGACACAGAAGAAAAGTGGTTGCCAGGAGCTGAAGGGACATGAGGGAAACAGGGAAAGCCTGGTGAAAACGGTACAAACTCCTACCCCTACGATCAGTAACGTCCAAGGATCAGATGTCAAACATGTCAAACATGGAGTCATCCAGTTGGTAACATTGTATTGTATAATTAAAATGTGCTGAGTAACACTCACTTGTTCTTACCAAAGAAATGAAAGAAGAGAAGATACTACGTGAGATGATGGTTAGAGACACACACAGCCCTCCCCCCCCCACCATCAGCTCTATATGCTCTGCAGCGTCTGCTTGTCCCTCTCCCCTCTCTTCTCTGCCCCGCCCCTTGCTCACTTTCTCTCCGTCTCTCTCTCTCTAAAATAAATAAATAAAATCTTTAAAAAATAAAAAATCACCTAAAAAGTGCTCTGAAAACCCCGCTTTAGTATACTGATGAAAAGTAACACAGGTAAGAAAAAAACGAGCACATTTTAACCGTTTGATGCAAATCCCCACCATTCATTCCATGCTGGTTCAGGCAGGTTTGTGCACATCTCATGAGCTCTAACTCCAGGTACACCCGATTCCGGCAGCCTCCTGGCCTGGCCTGGCCTCTCTCCTGGTTTCCTCTTTGAACCCAGCCCAGCCCCCTCTGCTGCTCATGCACGAATATCTACAATGATCTCATGCATTCACGGCTTGAGTTCTCTGTTGACCCAAAGTTACACCTCTAGTCCAGACGTCTCAGAGCTCAAGACTCATACATCTGCCTGCCTAGTGGAAAGCTCCCCTTGGATGTCTCTGAGGCTTGTCCAAAAGGAACTCACTATTAGTTCCCTCTCTTCCAAAGTCTCTACCTGCTTCCCCTTTCCCATTCTTGGTGAAAACCGATTGTCAGCACTAGTGACACAAGCCATAACCTGGCTCTCTTCTTGGTACCTCCTTCTCCCTCCTCCTTCCATTCAACACTTTATCCTTCAATTTGCTCACTTAGAATATCACATAAGAGAAAGGGAAATTGGAAGATAATAAAATGCCCCTTACACAGCTACTCGTCGCGTTCCCACATGGTTGGAATTTTGTCCATTTTTTGATTCGGGTATTCTGCTTATCTCTTTTGTCTCTGTAAAGGGAGCAAAGAAAGTTGCAATCTGTATAGACAAGCACTTTCCTAACAGGGCTCTGTGAAATGTTATTTCCAAGAAGTTTTAATAGGAGATGTTTCTTTTAAAAACAATGCAAAACAAAAAGTAGAAGTGGTTCCACCATTAGCCAAACTGTGTATCCACTGTGTTCTCCAGAACTTCCCCCTTCGCCCCTGGCCCCCAGGTTTGGGGCTCCATAATAAGGTTTTCACTCTAGACCCAAGAAATGAGCAAGATGATTCCATCTGGTGATAACATGCTGGCAGCATGGTGCATGTGCAAATGTGATGTGTGACTTCTTTCTTTTCTTTTTATCGCTGAGACTTGGCTTGCTTACCTGTTGATGCACCTAAGAAGGCTGTGTGACATCAGCATACGCACCCTAGCTTTGCAAGCTTGGCTGTTTTCATAGAGACCCCTGACTTTTCCAGTCAGCTCTGCCAAGAGGATGAGGCTTCTGGTCCTTTCTCGGCCAGCTCCCCTGCAGTCCCCACCCACTCCCGCATTACATTTGAACTGTGGCTGCTTCCACCCATCAGCAGCATACATATTACCCTCCCCTGGGCTCTGAAAAGTTTTGGACTCCACCCCACCCCCCAATGGGTTTAGGGGTGCTGGAGGCAGCCACAAAGCTCACTCAAGTTTAACTCCTGTCTAGCGAATCTGCATTCTCTAAGAGAAGAGCACTCAGCTGAAGGAAAAGCACCTGCCTATCGCTCCCCCTCTGCAACCGGAGAGAGTATCCTCAAGCCAGATGAAGGCACAAGGTAACCTCTACACACCCTCACCTCTTTGCAAAGCCACCGCCCCCAGCTGCAGAGTTAAGTCCCTGAAAAGTCCTCCAGCAAAGAATCTCTTTGCTTTCCTTTGTTCTAGTTGCCCAAAGTATTTCGAGCAGCCTCAGTTTTTGGCAACCCCCCTGTTTTGGGTTCGTATTGCTATAGACAAACCCCCCTAAAGTTATGGAAGAAGCTTCTGAGGCAGATTTTCTGGGGGAGCTCGAACTGATTTCAGCTTTCCTTGCATCGGGGCAGGTGGGCCAGGAGACACTCCACCTGTGTCACTTCACTCCAGGTGATCTGTCTGGGGGCTGGTCCGGGCTGAAGAAGTAAGTAGAGCTGGTATGGGAGAACATGAAAGAAGGCGCGAGAACAGGACGGGGAGTGAGGAGGGCTGGGGGAAGGAACAATGCAGAATCAGCCGCTTCGGCCCCCCAACCCCACCATAACCTCCAGCCTGAGTCTCAGTGGAGAGAAGTTTAGGACTGAAGGATGTGGTTAGGCTGTGCACACAGTGAGGCTGCTGGGGCCCAGAAGCATCCTGGCCACTGTGCCCAGAGCCCAATTTCCACTACAAATGGCAGCCCCCCACGGAGTAGCCTTCACAGGGAGAACAGCAGCAGCAGCTGAGAAGGAGGCAGAAGGAAGGATCAGGTCAAGGTGTCCACAGAGGAAGAAGCATCCAGACAGGTTACTGAGCATGGAGGAACAGCGCTAAGCAGAAGCCCCCCTCCCTTCCCCTCTCTGCAATGATGAGGAAGACTTTTCTGTTGGGGGGAGAGGAGGTAAGTTCCCCTAGGAGCACCGGGAGATAGGAGGACTGCCATCTGCTGCCACCACCACCCCCCCACCCCAGAGAGCCCTAAACAGCCGGGAGCCCTCCTGATTCTCTTCTCTTTACATATTAACGAACCCTCTGGTTTCCTCCTTCCTCTTTTCCCCAGGCCACACTTTCCCCAACCGCCTAGTCTCTCTGGAGCAGTCAAAGCCAAGAAGGAGGTAGCTGGAGGGCATGGGCTTTCATATTTTATTCAGGCGACTCAGTGGGTGGTGGTGTCAGCCCCCCCTCCCACACACACCCCCCTTGGGGTTACTGGACAAGAAACAGGCTCATAAAACAAACGGCCCAACTTTGGGTAGGGGGTTGTTGCTAGTAAAGGGAGTTCCCGTTTGTCTTAAATCACTCGGGATTGTTGACTGCGAGAGGCAGCCGTTTAATCTGAAACACAGAAGGAACAGCGTCCCTGAGAGTCTCAGCCTCTCAGCCGAGCTTGACTTCCACATTCTAAGCACTGTAAGTACCAAGTGGCCTGGATGGCTTGAAGCCAAACAGTAATGTTTCCTTTTGCTGTTGTTGAGAAAGGCATTCAGGAAAACAATTGAGCACAATAAGGGCCTTCCTGTTCCGGCAGGCAGCCTGGCGGGCGGGCGTGTGAACCACCCAGCAAAGGACGTGCAGTGAGTCATCCCAGAGAACTGGGAGCTTCCTTCTCCCTTGTCAGAGGCTGTGTCAAAGGCAGGAGCAGATGAGCGGCCATGGTGGACCCAGCAAGTCACCATTTTCAGAATCAGTCCCCCACCTCTCTGGGCACTGGGGAAATCTCCACCCCAGCACCACCCCCAGCAAAGTGCATGGTTACACAGAGAAATGACACACACAGGTTTGGGTGGGGAAGGGCATTAGCCATGGGTTTCCCTCCAGCGAGGAAACCAGCGCTGCAAGGGAAGGCCCTCTGGGGCTTGCTCTAAGAAATGTCCGATTGCCTACATTTCATGGGCTTTTCAGGACATGAGGCACACAAACTCTACCGCACGTGCTGATGGTCACAGGCTTGGCCAGTTGGCACATAGTAACCAACTGCAGCTGCCAGTGAAGGACAGGTGACTAATTGAGCCAAAATGAAACCAACTGTGTGTAAAATTCAGTAGAGCAAGACCAAAGAGAGAGCACATCTGATACTGTGTTCTGACCTTTCACTTTCCAGGTAATGCAACTGAAATACTAAGACATATCCTGGGTGATGGGCCGGCTGGGAAACCGGGCTCCAAAATGGCGGATCTTCCCGCCAACCCTCTCCAAGATGGCGGACCTTCCCGCCATCCTCACTGCACCCTCCACGTCACCGCCAGGAAACTGAAACTCTCCCCCCAGGAACTTCCCAACCGGAAACTGCCCATCACAGACTTCCCCGCCCCATACCCTCCAATCACAACATACCTTGCCATATATGGACTCTAGCCTATGCCTTACCTTACCTTGGTCCGATACACTCTCCCCGCCCCATACCCTCTGATCACCGATCACCGCATGCCTTGCCTTATATGGACGCAAGGCTATGCCCTACCAAAACCCGATAAAAGGACCTCGCCAACTCCCTCCCAGCCCAACTTCCCCGACTCACTACCACCACCACCGACCCCAACCCTCCGTGAGTCGCGGAACTGTGCCTGAGGATGCCCACCTCCTCCCAGTGCAACTTTCCTGGCTCCCCTTCTCCTGGGCCCTGAAACTTTGCTGGAGAATGCATTTAATAAATCTTGCCTTGTGCCTACCTTGCCTGGTGTTGTGTTTACCTCGCCTGCGAAAGTTTATACTGGGGGCAAGACATGGAAGCTGGAAAGACGTCAGATGGTCAATGGTTGGTTGGTAGTGGTAAAGGCAGCTCTCTCTAACCCTCCATCTCTCCTTCTCTCTCTCCCCTGCCCCTTCCTCTTCCCTAACTCCAGGATTGTGGTAAAATATTCTGCCATGAATGGAATCTTGAGTCTAAAAGATCCTTGAGAGAAGGACCCAGCAGAGACATTGAACTTGACATCTTCTTCCCCATTCTCTATTCTAGGAGTCAGCACGCAGTGTCCCTTAACCAAAAGTGAAACCAAGAGACATGAAGTTTTGGAGGGTCTCAGGACCTGCCACCTCAAAATATGTCCTTTGGGAATATTCATTGTTTCCAGCTGTAGTCACTGGAACAACAGCAAAGGCTGCTTTCTCTGAACTCTTACCTGCCTGAAAAACACACCCTCCAGAGGGAACACAGTTGGGATGAGTTTCTCCCCAGGAAACTCATCAGTGGAGGAAGATTGACTCCTGTCCCAGAAGAGGAGACAAACTGTCTCACAAACATCATCTCCCACCTGTTCTTCTAAGGGTCCATTCATCTTTGCCAAAAATCATTCACTCTCTCTAAGAGGCCTGTGTGTCCCCTCCCCTCTCCCTATTTAGATGGTATGTAAGCCTGAATTATTTTGAATCACTCATTTTGCCTGGATATGTCCCATGTATACATGAGGGTTATGAGTTAATGAACTTGTTTTTCTCTTGTTGATCTGTCTTTTATGGCAGGGTCCTCAGCCAAGAACTCAGAAGGGTAGAGGGAAATTAATTTTGTCTTCCATACAGTTTTGTTTTGTTTTGTTTTTTAAGATTTTATTTATTTATTTGTTTGTCACAGAGAGAGAGAGGGAGAGCACAAGCAGGCAGAGTGCAGAAAGAGAAGCAGGCTCCCCACTGAGCAAGTAGCCCAATACAGGACTCGATCCCAGGACCCTGGGTTCATGACCCCAGCCGAAGGTGGCAGCCTGACCGACTGAGTTACCCAGGTGCCCCTTGACTCCTGTACAGTTTTAATCACCCACTTTGCCTATGCAAAGGGACTGCCACCCACCATCATGTTTTGATAAAATAAGAAAAAAAAAAAAGATTGTTTAGTACTTCCTTTAATATTAAATAGTTTTTTGAAATAGCTATGAGCTTTGAGCCTAACAAAGCTCATAGCTATTTCAAAACTGTGCTGGGTCCCCAACTCTTCTTTTTTTAGCTAAGCCATTTGGATAAGTCATTTGACTCCTCCCTTTGTTTGTTTGTTTTTAAATGGGGCTAATAGCTTTGCCCATCTAAGAGGGTTGTTGTGGGAATTAAAAGAGATAACACTGTGGGTAATTTTACTTAGTGTCTTTCCCAGGACACAATAAACGTAATTACTACTATTACCACTATTAATAATAATAGTAGTAGTAAGAAGCTAATCAATAGTCATGGATTCAGTTTTTGTTTTTTATTGTTGTTGTTGTTTTGGTTTTTTTCATTAGAAGCTGAAAAAACTGGGCTTGGCTCAGTCGAAAGCACCATGTCATCCCTTACAAAGGTACAGTCTCTTCTGCCAAATGAAACGAGGCCTCTAAAGGGAAGATGTTTCTGATGAAGGTTGGGATGATTTGCCAGTTGAAAAATAGTATATTTTTTCCATCAAAACAGAAAATATTTCAAAAATGTGCAGGTTGCTGAGGTGTGGCCTATGCACTAATTTCTCCAACAAATTAGATGAACTTTTCAATGGATATAGTTTCTAGAAAGTTCCATGGCATTCTACCAAGCTCTTCAACTAAATGAAGCAGGTAAAGTAAATGAAAATTTCCATTTGTGTTACACTAAGGTATCTGCTAGTCTGGAACACTAACTAGATTAGCCTTATAATTAGAGGACACTTTTCACTCAACATGAAAAAATCTTTAAAAAAAAAAAATATTCAAACACACACATTCAAAAATCCATTCTTGGAGGCCAAGTGGCTGTCACTTGCACATCCTGATCAGTCAATAAGAAAACTGATCTTAAACTGAGCTGCTCTGAAGACTCTCAGGAGGACATTCAGGGAGGGCACATCGCATCCTTGAATCACAATCCACATCCCTTAAGAGAGACTCAGCTTTGATCTCAAAAGTCTCCTGGAAGAAAACATTTCCAAGAATAAAACCCAAACTTCGAGCAAGATTTTGGCTCTGTGGCCAGAAAATTCAGAACAATTTTGGTTAATACAGCCCCCACCCCATTTTTAACCAGTGGTCTCGTTGGTGAGTACAGTTCCTTTTCAGCTCGGTCAGGTCTTTTGGAAACGGAACCACAGGAATAGCACAGATGCTGAATGAATCAGATACATCCTGTGGTCTGCACTTCAAAGGGAGCCACAAATTCTTAAGGTATGATTCATAGCCATCAAAATCTATGAATCTCCTCTGAAATTGTTCTTTCAAACTTGTAGTACTTTGCTCTGTACTTCTTCAAATCTGTGACCTCACTGAGGTCAAGGAAATTCAGCAGGAGATTATAAATGCAATAGGAAATGAGGGTAGTTATCACCTGCTCAGGCCACTTGGCCAGTTAGAACTTGCATTTACCTGAACAAGAATAAGAGGAAAGCCAGAGTTCCCACCTTCTTAAACCTTTAGGGTCCATGGAACTGCTATGTAAACAGATAATTAAAGCCTAGTGTCTTATGTCATTTAGGCTTGTATGCTACAATTGAAGATCCTAACAAACGACCCCAAACTTCATGACTTAAAACAACAGCCATTTATTGAGCTCACAATCCTTCAGGTTGACAGTTGGCTGTGATTGGTGACCAGTTGGGGGGGGGGGGGGGGGGGAGCTCTTCTGATTCCAACTGGGATCATTAATGTATCCATGGTTGATTGCTAGGCCAGTTAAGGTACACTGGTCTATAAATGCCTCAGTGGCAATGGTTCATCTCTGTTCCACATTCTCTCATGCTCTGTCAGGCTAGCTTGGTCTTAGTCATGAATTATCTAGACAGGGCTCCAAGAGAAAGTATGGAAGTGTGCAAGGCCTCTTGGAGCCTGAGCTCAAAACCAACATACTACCATTTCCATTGCATTCTGTAGCCAACACGAGTTCCAAGGCCAACCTATTTCAAGAAGTGGGAAAATAAACACTGCCTTTTAATAAGAGGAGCCTCAAAGTCAAATTGCAGGCATGAAAATCTGGGACCATTTTTGCGACCTCCCCCAAACCACTCATACGTGTGTTCCCTAAAGCCACACTCCCTAAGCTCTCCAGGGTAGGGAGGGGTCATGTCAGCAGAGACTGAGGATAGCATTCCTGTGGAGCATCTGTCAGAGTTTGGCAACAAATGCCTCATCCCACCATTAGGTTCTCCTGAGATGGGAGATAACCCTTTTTGTAGGAGTAGCAGAGAGGAAGGGGCCTCAAATGACTATACCTGGAGTAAAGCTCAATTTTGTGTTTCTGGACAAAAAACTGGACGTGGGAGCTTGAAGGAAAACACATTTGAAATGCTCTGAGCTGAGAAAACCAGAGGAAAAATCCAGGGATCCTGAAAACATAGAATTAGAGCCCCTGTGGGGAATTTCTTTTATGCTTGGTATAAACTGAAACTACTCTGATGGTTGTTTTTCTTTGTCCCCTTGACTGGGCCACAGGCTACCCAGATATCTGGTCAAACGTTATCCCAGGTGTTTCTGCAAGAGTATTTTTGTATGAGTTTTTACATTTAGATTGATCGAACAAATGAAGCAGATTACCTTCTCTAATTTGGGTGGGCCTCATCCAAGCAGTTGAAGGCCTAAATAGAACAAAAGGCTAAGTCTCCCATGATTCCTCCTGCCTGTATGCCCTTGAGTTAGGACATGGGATTTTCTTCTGCCTTGGGATTCAAACTAAGGCATTGTTGGCTCTTCTGGGTCTCCAGCTTGCTAACTGATGATCTTGGAACTTCTCAGCCTCCAAAATCACATGTGTCAGGTCATTTTAATAAGAGTGAGTGAGTGTGTGTGTGTGTGTGTGTGTGTGCTCATGTGCCCACATCTACTGGTTCTTTTTCTCCAAAGAATCCCAACTAATACAACTAGTGGGATATTGTACCAGGCATAAAGACAAAAGAGCACTCCTTGCTTGGTAAAGACAAATGGCTGGTCTACCCCCAGGTATGCCATCCCTTGATTTTTTTTCAGTATTACCAAATAATTCGAGTCATCAAGAATAAAAACTCGGGGCACCTGGGTGGCTCAGTGGGTTAAAGCCTCTGCCTTCGGCTCAGGTCCTGATCCCAGGGTCCTGGGATCGAGCCCCGCATGGGCTCTCTGCTCAGCAGGGAGCCTGCTTCCTCCTCTCTCTCTCTGCCTGCCTCTCTGCCTACTTGTAATCTCTGTCTGTCAAATTAAAAAAAAAAAAAAAAGAATAAAAACTTTATACATAATAATGTCATTAGTATCATCGCTGTTGATCTTGCCTCGTTGTTGTTGCTACAGGTGTCATTTTTATTTGGTTCAGCTATATTTGCTTTGATTTGGTTTTGCCTGAGACAGTGAAACGCTGCCAGTTCAGCTGTGAGTCCTGCACCCATTACAACCACCAGCAGACACTTGGAGTATGTGCGATTTCTCCAGGAATGTCCCAGAGATCCAATCCATGAGAGCTCATATGCATAGCAGCTCTGTCCATGAAACCGGATAGCAGAAATGCTAAGACCAAGCTCATGATAGGCCATCTCTTCAGTTGTTTGCTGAGGCTCCTTTCAGTCACTGGAAGGTATGCACAGATGCCAGAGACATATGGAACTAGAAAACTCTGTTTCAGTGGTGGGCTTCAGGTTTCTATTGCAATGGCTGTGTGATATTTCAACTTGACCCAACTGAACTATGATTCCAAGAATTCCATTTCTAATATGTTCTGGGTAGGGTGGACCAAACTGGATATCCTCTCCTGGGAGTTTGGGAAAGGAAGGAAGACAGAAGCCACATCGTGGCTGACACATGCCTTCTCCTGGTGATTCCATCAAATGCTAATGTAGGTGCTGCTGTGAAGGAATTTTGCAGATGTGATTAATGTCCCTAATTAGCTGACATTAAATTACTCCATATGGAGGCCATCCTAGTGGACCTATCTTAATTGCCTGGAAGCTCTTAAGGCTCATGCTTCTGGGGTTCTGACATCTCATGACATTCCTTTCTTGATTCCTGCACCCCAGACTCCAGGCCCCTGTGGCCAGTCCCCATAGGCATGTGAGTTAGATCCTTGTGATAAGTCCAATACCAATTCTGCTTCTCTGGTTTGAACCCTGACTGAGTTATCATCAGAGAACAAGAAGAATCCATTCAAGTTTGCCATTTGAATCTTCCACACAACCATGGGGTTATCAAGTAGGGGGTCAGAAAGCAGAGACTTAGGTGCCAAATGGCCTGGACCTTCTCCCTTGCATCTTGCTTCAGCAGCCAAGTGAGTCTGGGTGGCTAATTCTCAAAACCTCTTCTAGTGCTATTTCTTTATATGTATATGGTGTTCATATTAAGTCCAAGACCACCTCCTTCACAGGGTTTCTTAGAAAAATCAAAAGAGATAATGATGGGAAGGCACTTTACAGCCTTCTGTAAAATGACCGACATTTAGTTTTAAAACTACCTAGCCTATGATTTGTAGTAAGGGGAGGCGGAGAGGAAAAGAACAGAGATTGACTATATGCCTACCGTATACCAGAAATAGGAATCTATGCTGCCATGCTGTCCTCTCAACCTTCTTATGAGGCCACCGATCAGAGATGAGGACACTGAGGCTCAGGGAAGTGTGCCAACTTGCCTAGGTCTCGAGATCAGATTTGGAGTCCAGTGTGAATGTGGCCCATGACACCCAAGGGCAGGCTCTGTCTGGAACAGCGTGCCATCCTCCTTCAAAGAGAAGATGATCATTTCATGTCACCAGGAAAACCATTCTACCTCAAGGAAGACTTTCCAGAAGTCCTTTCAGCATGTCCACTCTTCTGTGGGCCTCTTCCTTTAACTGAGGAGCCAACACAATCACTTTCATTAGTGGGTTTGTTTCATCTGAGATGCCTTGCCTCACAATATGGGAGATAAAGAAGAAAACTAGGGTGCCTGGGTGGCTCAGTCATTTGAGCAACTGCCTCTTGATTTCAGCTCAGGTCATGGTCTCAGGGCCATGAGGTCGAGCCCTTCATTGGGTCCCATGTTCAGTGGAGAGTCTACTAGAGATTTTCTCTCTCCCTCTCCCTCTGCCCCTCCCCAGCCCCTCTCTCTAACATAAATAAATTAATTTTTTAAAAGAGAGATAGGAAACCTTTTCTATTTCTTGGCCAAGCAGCAAGTCTCTTTCCACAATTTATAATAAAACTACAGAATAAAAGAAGTAAAACTTCACTAACTACTTATTTTGTTTACCTCAGTCTTCCAATATTCAGAGAGGAGACTTTACTCCGCAGCCATAGGAAAAGAAATGACTGTTTTTGGAGGTTAGTTATTCAACAAACAAACAAACAAACAATTTTTAAGGTAATTTTCCTCAAAAAAGGCCGGAAAATATAAGGGTGAGGCATTTCCTGAGAGTGAATGGAAAAGTCCTTGAGAAGGTTCTTTCGTAACAAGCATAGAAGGGCCCTCCATGGGGGCACCTGGGATTTGGAGACATTCACGATGCATAAATGGAGCCAGAAATAAGCCATATGTATACTTATAGCAGAATGGGCTTTCTTCAGATGACTATATTACAGATAAAGTTAATTCCACTCAAATTAACTTTCAAAATAAAGGGAGGAGGGAAAAAAACCCACATTTATTAAAAACACCCACCAAATATCATCCTTGGCATTTTAAATCTGTTTTCTCATAATCGTGTCAAGATTTTGCACTGGTATTTATTAGCGTCACTTTAGTGATAAGGAATTGCCAGTCTAAGTTGTCACAGCCATAGTCAAGGATTAAAACCCAGTTGGAGCCAAGGGATTTATAATTTCTACTTTCTGCAATTCTGTCACCTTTAGTTTAAATGCATATATTTTATTTGTGTAATTTGAAGAAAAGTTCTGTCTTAATAAATGAAGTGAAGGTGTCAACCCTTACCACCTTGATTCAGAAACAAAATTGAACCCGAAGCACAAAAATTTAATTGATGCTACTTAAATCTTTGTGAAACGGATTAATTAAATTCTCATTACTTCTTAATAATGTTACATTTATTTAATGCTAGAGAGAGAATGTCAGTTTCTTCTTATTTCACGGGCTTCTCTTAATGCAATCCCCGAGGGCAGGGGACCATGTACTACCTATTTATACCCTATAGCAGATCTTGAACCTCAAGCTTAGTGCACAAAGGATGACAGCATGTAAGTAAGTGCTCAATAATTATTTGTGACTGAATGCAGTCTTACAGAAGCCTGATGCTTTCAAACCAGCAACCACTCTCTCTTATCTCACTTCTTGTGATTACTACCATGGGAGTGAGTTAGAGCTGATTATTATTAGCTCCACATTATAGATAAACTGAAATGCAAAATAAGTTGAACCATCTGCTCAGTCACAGAACTAGCCTTATCACCTCTTGGATTTGACCATAACCAGATTTCTTATGGACAATGAATGAGGTTTGTTGCTTTTGGGGGAGAGGAGTGAGGGTAAGGGTAAGGGGTATTGTTTTGTTTTGGTTTTCAGTTGTTGGTTTTGATTTGTTTTTTACTACAAACACTTCCTCGTTAAGGAATATCCATTTTTGTCCATGCTTGGCCAAACTAGGTCTCCTGTTTAAATAAAATACTGAAATGAACAGATCTAGATGATACCAACCTACCAGTTAGAGTCTGAGATCACATGCTCCTATCACACTGACCATCTTATAACCTCGCCCAGCAGTTGTAGACCATGACGTTGGGTTGCCATGGTGTTGAAGTGTCTGAGATCAATACGGGCGAAAGGAAAATATTAGCGTCTCCCCCGCTCCCTAAAGGGAGCTCCCATGACCAACAGCAAGGTTAGCTATGAGCGGCATCAGTGAAAGGGGTGGGGAGAGACAGAATAGTGGATAACCAGTGACCTAGAATGAGTATCCGAAGGCCAAAACAAACAAACAAAGGCCAGAAGAGCAAAGATCAGAACTATTTGCTTAGTTATGTGTTGACACAGCCTTCTTTTGAGACTCTTATATTTAGATTATAAACTGGGTAATTCTTAAGAAAAACTTTTTTGTGCTTATGTAACATTGGGTTTGGAGAACTACATCCACAGCAAAAGCGAGGCAAGCCAAATGTGTGACTGTGTATGTGTGTGTCTTATAATATGAACTTAATTGAAATTAAAATGTTTAAAGGGATTTATTTCTACTTGAGCTATTCCAACGTGTGAAAAGCAATACATTTTATTCTCAATTACCCATGGTCTTATTTTCTCTGCACAAATGCTTAAAGGGCAGGCCTAAGCCAAGTTACACGTTCCTCAACACTTTTTAGCAATATCTCCTGAACTTCTTTACCTCTGTCTAATCCCTGGTCATAGCCTCTGGGAAATTCAACACGATGCAGAAAGGGCCTTCTGCTTTATGGTCTTATATAAAAGAGCCTATCACCCAAAAGTCATGGGATATGTTGCTGACTCAACCTAAAGAAGGATTTCAGGTTGGGTCAGCAACATAGCCCAGGAGCAGAGGCCGCCAAAGCTTCCCCTCACAGCCAGGTCACAGCAAGTTTACTGAGCAGACAGGATGGATACCTTCGATGACTGAAACTCACTCCAAAACCAACATCTATAAAAAGAAGCTTCTCTTCAATCTTCCCTTCGAATCAGCAAACCCGTGTGTTCTCCTAGCAGGAAGGCAAGAAGAAACCACTTTTCCTCTTCCCTCTGGCCTCTCTTGGAAAAAAAAAAAAAAAAAAAAAAATCCAACTTCCAGATATCCCGTGAGATGATGTGTCTTCTGCTTTTGTCTGTTTAAAGTCAGGTATGTTCCTTTGGCAATGGAAATGCCTCTCGAAAGGTGCTCCCAGC
Source organism: Mustela putorius furo (assembly GCF_011764305.1). Lineage (NCBI taxonomy): Eukaryota > Metazoa > Chordata > Mammalia > Carnivora > Mustelidae > Mustela > Mustela putorius. The sequence goes on from NW_025421341.1 coordinate 29,470,283, forward strand.
ATAGGAGAGTGCAGATATATTTATCCCTGGTTTCCAGGCACTGGTTTTGTGCCCTCCAAATCAGGTTGCAAACAGAGAGTCTGTCCATGCCTGTGTACTGTTCTGAGCTCACCAGCTCATAATGGACACCTCCACTGAGGTATTTCTCATAGATCTACATCCCTGGTTTGCTGCACGAGGTTGGGAGTTAAAATAAGTTAAAATATGATCATCAAACAGCAGTGACTGTGTTTCCTTGACTGTCACCTTTCCTGACCTTTCTCCAATACCACCAAAAGTCCTGCCTCTTCACTAATAGGAGGGTCCTGGGGGACCTCAGCAGCACCATGGACAAGCTTCTCTGCCCTATCTTGGTAGGGCCAGCTTCTATAAGCTCTCCGTAAGATCTCCCTCAACCACGTGGGCCACTGAGACCACCTTCTTACTGGCCCAGCTCTGGCCCCAGCAAAATAGCTCTCTGACAAAACCATTGTTCTCAGCCATCGTCTCAAAGCTGTTGGTTGGGCTCCAGCCAATCCCACGATTGCCTCTATCCCCCAGCCCTGACCTCCAAGGCCCCTGTCAGATGCTAGTCTGTAAAATATATGTATACATGATACAATGCATTTGTTGGAGATATATAGATATAGATATATGAAATTTATTTATATATTTTGTGTGTGTGTGTATATATACATACATATATATATATAATTTCTTTTTAGGTATTTGCTCATGAAATTGTATATCCTGGCACGTCCAAAGTCTGCAGGGCAGACCCATAGGTTGGGGGCCCAAGGAAGAGTTGATGTTGAAGCTCAAGTCCAAACGCAGTCTGCTGGCAGAATTCCCTTTCAAGCAAAAGGTCAGTCTTTTTTCTCTTAAGACCTTCAGCTGATTGGACGGGGTCTACCACATTACGAAGGATACTGTGCTTTTCTCAAATGTTAACCTCATCTTAAAAATACTTTCACAGAAACAACTAGGTTACTATCTGACCAAATGGTTGAGCCTAATGGCCCAGCCAGGAGACACATAAAATTCACCATCACAGTGCCCTTCTCCTCTTTTATTTAACATTCTGCTAGCCTTCCTTGGTGGTCCACGTTCCTTCTGGTTCTAACCCCCAAAACACATAAAGCAACGTCTGGAGACATTTCCAGCTGTCATAACTGGGGGGTGCTGCTGGCATCTAGCGGGAGGAGGCCAGGGACGTTGCAAAACACCCTACAGGACACAGGACAGCCTCCAACAACAGAGAATTTTCCGGCCGCACATGACAATAATAGCACTGCGGTTAAGGAATCCTGCTCTAAATGACCAGTCCACTTCCTGTCTCTCTCACCCTGTTCATTACGCTGCAGTCCCTCTGGCCTCCTTTCAGGTTACAGAACATGCCAGAGCCTTTGCAAATGTTATTCCAGCTGTCTGAAACACTGCTCCTTGCACGGCTGGTTCCTTGGCCTCTTCCAGATTTCACCAAGAATCCCGACCCCTGCAAGCCCCTCATCCTTCTCCATTTCATGATCTGATTATTTCCTCATTGGTCGGATGATAGGTGCTTGGGTTACCTTGTTCATCTGGGATCTTTCCCACCTTGAATAGGGCAGGTACCTAGAACTATGCCCCAATGACAGTGCCTGGACGTAGGAAGTGTTCAACAAATATTTGCCAGATCAAGGAAGGAAGGAGTGTGTTAGACAGGGTGAGTAAATGCACTTCTCCCCATGTTTTTGGCTTCACAGCCTCCACCAACTCAGATGTGCACTTCTAAGAACTGTCGCTATGACAATTGCTTCTACAGACTGTCCCAAAACACTGAGTCGCTTTCTATTGAATCTAGAATGTGACCCCAGATCTTTTCTCAAGGGCATCCCTCTCCTGGGACACAACTTGGTCCCTTGTGACAAGATGCTTGGGCTCTCTGCATTTGTCTTCCTAACATGCAAAGACATCAACTTGGATTCAAAATAGTACCCCTGCTATAGAAACAGTATCTCATTAGCGTCCGGCAAAAGGACTCTCCACAAAAAGAGAGTAGTATGAGAAGAAGTAACACATCATTCAAACAATTTACTTTAAAAATATCACCAATATAATCGGTGACCACAGATCTTCCCTCACAGAAATAGGGTGAAGGTCATCTGGCCAGGACTGACTATGTCCACATCTCAGCCTATCTATTCGATTCTTTTCCCCTTTCCACTTTTGATACATTCTACTCTGTTCTTAAGGGGGCAACTAAGAACTTATAGTTCCAAAGTGACTCAGCATGTGGTTATTACTGTTTATTTTGGTCTTTTGTTATTATCCCTGTAAATCCTTATAAATGTCACTTCTTACTGCCTTGCACCCTTCAAGGCATTATACACACTTCTGGAAACATTCTCTTTCCTTCTGCATTTTCTCACTGGATCCCTCTGTTCTCAGTTCTGCCCACATGGCTGCCAGCCCCTGAGCTGACCCGGCCTCTGAATTTTTTTAATACTTTTTTAAAGATTTTATTGTCTTATTTGACTGAGAGAGAGAGAACATCTGCCATTTCTAAGTCTATACTCAATCTTTTTCTTAACTAGGCATCTATCAAGTGGGCAGGGCATTGATTTCACTCATCATACCCACTGTAGGGGAAGAAAGATCCAGATCTTTAAGACAGGACCACCAGGGAGATCATCCACAAGGACAGTAGCTCTAACTCTGGCCCTTCCTAGCTTCCTCCTCTCAAACATCCCCATGCAAGCGTGAGGCAGGACCCACAGCCACTCTGCCCCACAGGTGCAGAACCAGCAGAAGAGCTGCCTGCATTTTCCTCTTTACTGCATGTGGGCCACTCTGACCCTCTGGCTCTACAACTTCCATGGCCTTGCTTGGATTCTCCAACACAGCGAAAGGTGATGCCAAGAATGGCAAACGTGTTTCTTAAAACATTTATAAAAATGAGGGGAGCAGAAGCCACTTGGTCAACAAAGGAAAGAGAAACCTGTCCAGTTTAATTTTTTGCCATTTTGTTACCAAACAATCTCAAAGTTGAGAAAGACATTAGAAACCATCTAGCCCAGGATCATCTGAGTGGTTCAATCAGTTAAATGTCTCACTCCTGATTTCAACTCAGGTCAGGATCTCAGGGTTGTGGGATTGAGCCCTGCATAGAGCTCTGTGCTAGGTGGGAAGTCTGCCCCCACCTCCCCGGCCACTCTAAAGAAAAAAAGAAAAGAAAAGAAACTGTCTAGCTCAATTCTCACACTGTACCGAGGGAGCAGCAAAGACCCAGAGTGGTTGAACTGCATGCCGCCAGACACACACATAAGTTATGGCAAAGCCAAGTCTGGAATCCATTGCCAATATGATCCTGCCATAGCATCCTTTTGTTTTTTTGTTTTGTTTTTGTTTTGGTTTTTGGGTTTTTTTTTTTTGGTCCTGCCTCTCTTCACTTTATAAAATACCCTGCTCCCGTTCCATGTGTTTCTGATGGGAATCAAGGATTTCTACCTCTCCCCAACCCCCTGGAAACCCTGGTTTCTCTAGTGCGTGGTCAAATAACCTCAGCTGAGATCAGGACAATTCTATCCAGGAACTGATACAGACATAGGCACACACGTGCTGTATGAGGGTAGGCTAGGTCCAGTAGCAAACAACATCAAAATCGCAGTGACTTCACACGTTAGCCTTTTTTTTTTCTTGTTCACCTAACAGTCCCCTATGGGTGTTTGGCAGGTGACCCTCCACACAGAGAATCAGGAAGGCAGGCTCCCTCTATCTGGGAAGTCCTTGCTGGATCCCCTGCACCTACAGGCAGCTGGGAAAAGGCTGTAAGAGGAAGAGAGCGCGAAAGCCTGTGAGGAAGGGTGCCAGGAGTCACTCCTGTCCACCTTCCATTCGCCAGAACCCATCGTGTGTTCGCACCACATTGCAAAGCGAGACAGAGAAAATCATCTAAGTTAGGCGTCCCAGAGCAACAGGAAGAATGGGTAAGTGGATGAATGAGTTACCAGGAACCCTCTTAACTACCATGTGGAAAAGGAGCTTGCTAGAAAATGAAATCGAAACTTAGCAAAACAGGGCAAAAGCCAAGGAAAAAAATATCTATATCTATATCTATATCTGAGAAACATTATTTGAGCCCCTGTATAGAGCTATGCATGTCGTTAGACCAGCTCCTCTTCCTATGGTCAAAGAAAGCATTCCTGGATTTACTAAAATGTATTCAGCAGAATAATCGTTCCACGGGATGGCGGATACAAGAATCAAAGCTCCACTAGGATCTGGGTTGGCCAGCACTTGCATATCACTCCAAACCCTCCGGGCCCATCACTTCCTCCAGCCACTGGGTGTGGAACATGATTCTCCCGTGGGAACTGCTAAGGCAATCCTTGATGTGCAACCCAAAGGGGCAGGGAGTCAATACACATGAGGGTTGCCCTTGACCAACACGTTCAAGAGCCCATGGATAAACACCCCCCCTCTTGTCTCCTATGTGGACAACTCTGAGACATATTTGATAGGGCTCTAGTCAGAGGCTGAAAGGATAGTTCACAAGATTCAACTCACTCCCTCTCAACTTTTTGCCCTGCTTTCCCATGTTTTGGTTTCATTTTCCAGCAGAAAGCCCCACAAGGTCAAGTACCAGGTGCCCTTGATGTTGGCTGACTCAAGGTCAGTAACATGCTTGTGTTGGCTTCCTCTCCTTCCTGCCCTTCCCTTCCCCACTCCCCTCTACCCCTCGCCCCTGCCTGTCTGGCTTCACAGCCCCTAATAAATTCCCTGCACACAGCTTTAGCAGCCTCCGTCCCCAGGGGAACCAGGGCTAAGAAGTTACTTTACTCAAGAGGGAAACTTGACTACACTAATAGGCACAGAGATTCTCCTAGAAGATATACGTTGCAGAATGTGCCAAAGGTATTTGACTAGGCCAATTTTTTTTTCCCTTCTAGAAGATTGTGGAACTAAAGCAAACTGCCTTTTTATCAGTTTTGCTTCCTGGTTATAAAATATCTAATTTTCTAATTGTTTTATATCCCCAACCACAGCACCAGTGCTAAGGGAACAGACATCGATTCATCCATAAACACACGCTGCCCACCCCCGGCACCTGACAAAATGAGACCCGCAAAGAATACTCAGTAAACACTTGCAATTAGGTTAACAGGATGCTTTCAGATTGAATAAATACTCAAATTTTGAACCTACTGATATTTGGGTAATACTTAAATAATCAGAATGATATTTTCAACTTTCAATTTTCAATATTTTACTTACTCGGAACAAAGCAAAATGTTAAGTTTTGACTGTAAACCTCTGTGACAGCACAGTTTTATTTTCTCTCCTTTCCTCTTCTTTCTCACTGCTTTTCCTTCTTGCTGCGCATTTCTTCTACCACCCTTTATCTCCTTTTTTTTTTCTTTCTTTCTTTCTTTTTTTTTTTTTTTTTTTTGGTTTAAAATTCAGAGGAAAACACTCCAGGGAGAGTGAGTCAGTAAATCAAAACTGTGTTGACTCCCATGGTAGAGAAAGTGGTAGACTACTGAGAATTCCAAAATAGATGTATTTCTTATGGGAAAATCATCACTGCGCCTTCTGCTCCCATAGATTATGATGCTAATTTGCCTGCATCCTTCTCCAGTGGTTATAATTATCTCGGGCTAAGCGCTCTTTAAAGGGAGGCTTTCCTGCTTCCCCACCCCCGCCTCCCGTGAGCTGCGCTTTTTGCTTTTTAGGGGTGGTGCTCACAGCTCCAAGACTGAGACCTTAATGAGAAAGTAATAAAGGGTTTAGAAGGAATGGCTGATGGTCGTTGGCCCGGCTCAGATTTGGGGATGTAGTTACGGGCAGAGTCCTTGTCAGGCCCTCTAATCTTCATGTTTAATCATGGTTAGCAAATAGTGACCATCGGTCAAAACTGAAATGCGTGCATTCTCTCGTGGAGCCCTGAGTGGTGGGAGTTTTCTCTAGTCATTCACTCCTCTTTGATTATATGCAAGGAGGAACTTTGCTGTGTGTAACATGTGATACATTTACAATCATTGCAAATAGCCACCGACTAGTAAGAGGTGACTGATGGACTCCACACCTGATCCTTTATGTCCGTAGTTGCACTTAGCTTTCTTTTCACGGGATTGCTACCCCCCACCTTGCAGAGGTGGACTAACTGGCCTGATATCACCCAGCCAGCTAAGGGGCAGAGGAGGGATTTGGGCCACATTTATCTGACTTTAAAACCTGCATGCCCTGAATGAACCTGCATTTTCCTGATATGAGAAGAATCAGATTTGCAGGCTTAAGTGACAATATATGTGACAATATATGTGTCAGCACTGCCCAGAGCACACAATAAATCCTCAAAATGGTAGCTTCTATGATTATTAAGATGGTTTTCATTATTACCGTCATTTCTAGGACCACTGCTACTCTTGCTAGCGTTATTCAAATACTCTGACCCTTTGAGCCTTGTTTCCAGGAGGTAGAAATACCTACGGTGTTAAAATTGTAAGTGAAGCTTTAAATGCCTTAAACTGATAACAGAATATAAGAGAGCAACAAGTCAATAGGCATATCATCAAAATGCATAAATAAATCGGGGTACCTGGGTGGCTCAGTTGGTTAAGCGTCTGCCTTCAGCTCAGGTCATGATCTCAGGGTCCTAGGATCGAGCCCCACATCGGGCTCCCTTCTCGGTGGGGAGTCTGCTTCTCCCTCTCCCACTCCCCCTACTAATGTTCCCTCTCTCTCTCTGTATCTCTCTGTCAAATAAATAAATAAATAAAATCTTTTTTAAAAATGCATAAATGAATAAATGGATGAATTTAAATAACAACTATCTCTAAAGGGCTCACAGTTATTCACATAATTTCATTTCCTTAATCCATTTTTCCATGAGCTCTCAAGATGAGAAGTGTATTTATTCCCATTTGGCAAAAATCTTGAAAATGGATAACCCATTCACTTACCTATGGTAAAGGCACACTGGTCACAAGCTTCGGGAACATAAGGGACAAGTGTTTGTTATTGTGCAAACCAAAGACCCTCTTCCAGCTTCACAACGGACATGCAACCTGATGGGGCCATCAAAATGACAGGGAGACCCCCTACGGAAGGAAGTCAATCTCAGCACGTTATTAAATGCTGAGTACTTTACCTAGAAAGACTGTGTAATTCTCCTTTCAACTCACAAACGACCTGCGTCCCACCAACAGGAGAGCTACTGTGTGTCTGCCACTCAAAATGCTCTTTCACACATTCGATGATGCAGTCAGGTCCTGGGGCCACTGCACAGAAGCCTGTTACATGCACCATGTGACTCAAGTGCTCTGTAGACCCAGCAACGTCACACCATGCATCTCCCTCTTGCAAACAGCAGACTGTGGGCTTTAGCCTCCATAATCCTGTGGATTATGTGAATAATCCTGTGATTATTGTGAACCAGGGCTCTGAATATACTCTAAATATATGTTATATGTGTATGATATATATTTAAATATTTCCGAGTTTATATAAATACATCATATATTTTTATATTTTTATTTTACTTTTTAATTTTATAATCTATGTAATATAAAATATATTTGCTTTATTTTTAAGTATATTTTTCATATATATTTCTTTTTATATTTTAACCCACAATACACATAAATATTATTTATAATATAATTTAGATTTTTTAATATCTGGAATATTATATATATATACACACACATATATATATATATTTGGAAATATAGTTTAGATTTTTTAACATCCAGAATATATAAATATATAAACATTATACATAAGTATAAATATATTTTATATTTTTTATATCCAGAATATATATATATATCCAGAAAATACATATACATATATATGTATATATCCAAAAAAAAAATATATATATATATATATTCTACTGGTCCTGTTTCTCTGAAGAACACTCAGACACAGCGGGTGGAACTCTTTAGGCCCATCATAGAATTCTGACCACTAGAAATAGTTACTTAAACATCGTGGGATTCAAAGACATCGCAAACTAGAATGTAGATAGAGACCAAAATTAGTTCCTCCTACCTACCCCCCTAGAGCTGCCTGTCTCTCTCCATTTTCTGGCCCTTGTTCTCCTGGCTTCCCTTTATTTCTGCGAGCTGCCCAAATCCTTGCTGCTTACAGTGACCAGGGAAGAGTTCTGTTACTTATTACTGAAGAACTAATTGACTCACTCCTGGATGAATCTTCTTCATAGGAAGCTTTGAGAACCACTGGATCAGACCCACAGAGTAAGACTGAAATGCAAATAAATGATAATGGGTCTTTTGTAGCCAAAATTCTGAAATAAGATTTACCTACATTTCAGAGGAAATCCCATCTAAATGATTTTCTTGATAATTTGCTCAATGGAAAACGCTGTGCCTCCAAGTTTAGAATTTGGGAACATGGCCAAATTGTGTTCTAAAGTCTACTTTAGAAGACTGGCTTCCTTTCCTTTTAAATCGGTGACAACCAGTAGTGTCTCTTTTTTAGTTCTGTTCCATTATCTCCTGCTTAGATGTGGTGGGTAGAAAAGCAAGGAGGAAATGAGGTGGGGAGAGAATAAGACCATTGTAGAACTCCTGTAACCAGCAGCCCCGTCTCATCCTCTACCGTCTCCAAATCTTGCTTTCAAAGAGCAGCAGGGTACAGTCCACAAATGCACGGGCTTTGGCGGGCGCCGAGTCTGGGTTTACACTCTCACACGTTCAGTCACCAGCTGTGCAAGGGCAAGCCCACTCACCTAAGTTCTCTGCATCTCCTTCTCCTCATCTGTCAAATGCAATAATACCACCGTCCTTCCCGGGTAGCGCGAGGACTAAATGACCCAGTGGCTATAAAAGCATTTCTAATGTGTACTAAATAACGGTGGTATTTTTTTCTTTTTAAGATTTTATTCACGTAATTTAAGAGACAGAGAGTGTGAGTGCACCAGTGGGGTTAGGAGCAGAGGGAGAGGGAGAAGCAGGCTCCCCGCTGAGCAGAGAGCCCGTATGACACAGGGCTCCATCCCAGGACCCTGGGATCATGACCTGAGCGGAAGGCAGATGTTGAACCACCTGGCGCCTAACCACCCATACGCCCCAGCAGTGGTGGTGTTTGCTGCAGCTCTTGCACCCATTATTCTCTCTGAAGTAGGAACTGGAAAGATGACCTCTTTTCATCTCTCAGCATTACCAGATGCACACGCAGGAGAAAGCTGAAGAGAGAAAAGCTTGAATAGTGTGGAGGTGGAGCATGGTTTGCTCCTATCCCTGACCTATTCGTAACTCACCCATAGTAGCCAGCGCTCAACCCCCGTGTGAGCTTCGCTTCGGATTAGATGGAGATTAACAAATAGAAAAACAACAACAACAACAAAAAACAATAACAAAAACAAAACAAAAGCAAAACAAACCCCAAAACCCTGCACAGCTGAGCTATGCTATGGCAATGCACACTGAGGCCATGAAATAGGAATCGTGACATTCAGAAAGTCAAAGCAACTTAGAATATTACAAATCTTTCCTTAACGGGCTCTTCGGTGGCTCTGCCGCTTAAGCTCTGCCTTTGGAAGAAAGAAAAAAAGAAGAACGAATGAACAGAAATGAACTCCCACGACCTCAGGGTCCTGGGATCCAGGCCCTGGGTTGGGGCTCTGTGTTCAGCAGGGAGTCGGCTTGTCTCTCTCCCTCGGCCTTGGCTCCTCCTCCCGCTTGTGCTCTCGGTCTCTACCTCTCTCTTAAATAAATGAAATCTCTTTTAAAATGTTTTTATAAATTAAAAATTAAAAATCTTTCCTTAAGTGAATGTAAATTCTGAGTGATTCCCCTGCCCATGGCTTTGCTTTCGTTACCAAATTCCCCTGAAATCAATACAGAAAAATACCACTCAGGGTGGGCATCCCGTGGTGTCTGTTCTCCTGAACATTTCTTACTACACGAATAGAAATATATCGTATGCCAGCTTAAGGAACGCTGTATGGACAAACTTTGCAAATGTTTTCCCACATTTATCTACACTAAAACTCTCTCATCTGGTATATTTAAAATCTTTTCTTATATTGCCTTCTGCATATTAACAATTAAGATACGTGCCAAATCCACGTTTTCATTATTCTCAATAAATCTCACGGTTCTACTAATGGAGCTAATCTGATGGACCCAGCATTACACAGTTTATTTGAATGTTCCTTGATTCCAAGGATTATCGTCATCCTAAAAGTCAAGATAAGGGTGAGTCAGATGTTCCCTTCTAGAGTTGCTCTTATTCATCCGTGCTTTAAATAAGTTGGCTGCCACCTGGTTATAAAAGACAACGTTTAAGTATATCTGAACTCATCCTATCATTTTCTTGAGTGTAAACACCCCAGCACCCATACCTCCCATGTCAGGAAATTCGAAGACATCACGAGCCACAAAGAGAGAGGTCAGAGGTCTAGGACAAATATGATTGAACTTCCCCTTAACCTCATAGTTCCTGGTTGACATGTTCTGATCCTTATCCAAGTTTCACCTTAGCTAAATCATAATATTTATAAGGCGAAATAAAGCAACTGCATGCCTGGCTAAAGCAGGGAGGGCGGGATGTTAGCTATCGAAAATGCAAATGTGCACTGGGGAAAATGAGCAAAACCAGACTTGACCTATGAATTCCTAACCTCCACTTTGCATTTTAATTTGTAAGGGCTCATTGAGGGAAACTAAAATAAACAACTCTAGAAAATGATCACCACTGTCTTGTAATTTATATTCTGTACATGAGATTCACAAATAAACATAATAGGTATTTGGGGGCCAAATCAACCGTTTTGTGAGTCAGTAGGTTATTGATTACATCTGCCATTTCGTCAGCTGCTAACTCTATCAGCCATCACACAAATTACCGATTAAACGTGTTCAGTGGTACTTAAGAACCTCTGCGGAATGGCTAAGTGTGCTTACTAAGCAATGCCTACTTTAACTCAAAAATGGGAGAAAAACTGTAGAGGTTAGAAAATTATTGCATATACAAACTCTGACTCCCCATGTTTGTACCTAGGTTTATTTTTCTGCCTTTCTCCTTCTACTTGTCCATTTCTGTTCATTCGTTCTTCTTTTTTTCTTTCTTCCACATTTACAGTCAGGCATCGACAATCTCCTGGGTGTTATAAAGAACCAAAGAGCTTATTCGCTCTCAGCTCACGTTATTTAGGATTAAGGATATCTTTTTTTACAGTTTCATCACATTTCCTGGGAATTACTTCAGATGTAATGATCCACTGAGTTCGCCATTGTGTGGAATGCATCCCACCCAGTTTCCTTTGAATCAAAAGCAGAAATTGACTCCAGTTGTCAGCCCACTGGGTTCAGAACTCAAAACCAACAGGAAGTCCAGTGAGGTCATGGAGAAGAGAGAATGGATAAGGAAGGGATTAGATGCCAAGAAATAAAGCCCTTTTCATGGTAAGAGAAGCCCAGCAACCGCAAACAGATAAGGAAGGCCCTGGGGCTGCCTTCCCAAAGAGATGCCAACCAGGAAAACTAACTCTCAATGTCGAGGCAGCCACTGTGTCCCCAGGGAACAGAGAGGTCACTTGGAAGAGTAGAGATGTGGCATGGGGTGGTCACAGCCGTGAATCCCCGAGTCAGAACTCCAGCATGTAGACCTGGATTCTTTGTGTCCTTCTGGATGACTCTGGGCCATTCATCCCTTTCATCTCCCTGTGTCTTCATTGCTGCCTTTGTACAGGGGAGATGACTCGCATTTAGTCCAGAGAATTGTTCTCGGGCTCGAAGGAAATCAAGTAGTGACAGCCCTTTGTAAAGCGGAAAATGGTTTATAAATGTTAATATTAGCTCTTATTATTTGCTGCACTTGTGGCCCAACCTTATGATCTTTGCCTGGAAACACTGGACAAGTCTCTCCATCCCTGCAGCATGATTGAGAGGGTTTCAAGGGAAAGTTTCTTAAAAGGAGCCTTTATCCCTGATTGATGGGGGGGTGGAATCATATCTCCAGGCTACTTGGACAGAGAGCCGGCCTCCAGTACGTTGTGAAGCATGAAAAGTTTATTTCTGGTGTTCCTCACTCCCCCACTCTAGACTCTACCCTATTCAGTCCTCCTCTGGGAAATATTTTCCTTTGACCTGCTTCCAGGCTTTATTTATCCTACTGGATTCAAAGCCTGATCCCAGAAAAGAACACTAACCAACCCATTGTATTAGTTACATTCGCTTTTTTAAAGTTAAGGGCTTGAATGCAGAATGAATGACTCACTTCTCTGGACGTATTGATAAGGATTGGGAGATCCGGGGACTGGACAATGTCACTAAACACTCAGGTTCTTTCTATCTCTCTGACTCATGTCGGCTTCAGCCTATGGTTGTTTTCCCTTTCATTATAGGATGTCTACTTGTGCCGCTTAGGGCCATAGCCTTCTTCTTTCATGTCTCTTAGAGGGGCACGTGAAGAGGGTTAAGAGAGGGAGAGACAGATAGACACTTCCCCCAGCCTTTGAATCGAACCCTTCTTTTCTGTTTAGACCAACAGATGCCATTTACCCCTCATCCGTCATACATGGAACGTTGTGCTTTGCCTGAGTTCCTGAGCCAACTGCTGATAAAGGGAAGAATGCCATTACTGAATGAGACTAATCAGAGTCCCGCCCACCCTGGGGCTGGTGCAACCCCCCCAGTCCCTGCTGAGTGGGGTGGCCGTGGGATGGATGTTATAGAGTCAACCACAAGGCCTAACACAGCACCCCCCCCCCAAAAAAAAAAAACAAACACACATTATCAGTGACATTTTATCAAGGGAGGAAACAAGACAAGAGAATGTCTTCTGAAATTTAGATTTCAGAGACCTGATGGGGAAAAGCTCCCTTCATGACTCTCAGGTCCCATACTAGAAGCAGTGAGACTTCTCAAAGTCATAGTGTGTAAAGAAAGAGTCCTGGTGTATAGTGTAGTCCAGGAGGAGTTTTACCTAAAGGACTTTCATTACATATGCAGAGCCCAGAAGGAATGACAGTCTGGGGGTGGAAAAGGGGTCTCAGAAGTTGGATCAAGGCCAAGAAATAGCAAAATAAAGACAAGGCGAAGATATGAAGATGTAGAGGAAGATGCGGGTCAGCCAATGGGGTCGGAAAACTGGGGACTCACATCAGAAAAACATGGGGACGTGAGGTCTTCGGGACAAGCCTAACAGTGATAGAGTAGCCCCCCTTCACCCACAGGGAATACATCCCAAGACGCCCACCGGATGCCTGAAACAGCAGATGGTACCAAACCCTATCTATGCTATGTTTTTCCCTATTCATACATACCGATGATAAAGTTCAATTTTTAAGTTAGGCAGTGTAAGAGATCAACAACCATAACTGGGAATAAAATAGAACAACTGTAATAACATACTTTTATAAAAGTTATGTGAATATGGCTTCTCCCTCACCCTTCTTTTTGCAACGATATGAGATGAACAGAATGCCTAATGTGATGAGATGAAGTGACATTAATGAGGCCAACGTTGTGACATAGCGTTAGGCTACCACTGCCCTTCTGCCAACACAACAGACGGCTCATCTGCTTCAGGACCGCAGTCGACCTCGGGGAACTGAAACCCCAAATAAGGGGACGGCTACTACCTTCTTGGAGGAGGTAGTACTTATAACTACCAAGTAAGAAAGAAGTACGCTCTTTTGATTTGGTTGCACAGTGTGTTTTCTGTTTTCTGTACCCCTTTGTATGTATAATCAGCAAACAAAATGAATCAGCTCACAAAGTGGAGACCTTCTATAAGTACTCAGTGTTTAGCTGAAGCAGAAATTATGCAGGAAAAAGTGTAAAATGGTTCTCAGAGGTCTCTAGCAACATTTATCGATATACTTTGTTGAATGAGCATGATTGTCTCCCAAACGTCCACCTTAGTAGAAGTCCCCTGTTTGGGTGGGATTGGTTAGTCATTATACTTAGGCTTTCTAATCAAGATAAGTGTGCTCTGAATGTTGCCCAAACATAACCCTGTATTATTCATGACTCCGAGTTTCAAATAATGGAAACCAACTGAAACTAGCTCTTGTAAAAAGAGGCAATCCCATGTTTCTGGAAGGCCCGGAATGATCCCTGATTTCAGGCACAGCTGGTGTCAGTAACTAAATAATGCCTCAGTCCTCCATTTCTCCATTCCTCATCCCTTTGACCTCACCTGGCTTTTTCCTTCCATCTGTGTCTCTCCGAGAGAAACTCCACAGGCTGCCTACCATATTCTCTCAGGTTACCAACTCTAGCAGCAAACAGTTAACTCTGAGAGATTTTAGGGGATGTCATCAGTGATGGACTCAATTTGGTCCATGTGCCAATCTTTGAATTAATAACCATAGCCATGCCAAAAGGGTACTCTGAACTATGTGTCTGACGAGAGGACAGGCCGATATGACCCCTCGCCCCACAAAGTTGATGTGGATTGGGCAGGGTTTGCTCTGAAAGGAAAACAGAGGTCTGTTATCGGAAGAACGCTGGAAAAGCATGCAGGGCAGCAAGAGGCCATGGTTACCACAGGCTGACCTGCTCTCGGGGTCTTAATCTTTATTCTATGACTTCCTGAAAGGTAATCTGAATATGTTCTATCCCCCACCTTGAATACAAAATCATGGTAATTCCCATCCACATAAATAACAGTCATAGCAAAAAAAAAAAAAAAAAAAAAGAAAAAGAAAAGAAAATCACATAGTAGATTATTTTAAAATCTCACAGTAGATGAAGAGTTCAGAAAATTTAATATAACAAAATGTGGTTATTTAAAATTCTATTTATTTATTTTTGAGGAAGGGAGAGAGAAAGAAAGCATGAGTGGGAGGGACAAAGGAAGAGGGAGAGAGAATCTCAAGCAGACTCTGCCTTGAGTGTGGGGCCCAATGCGGGGCTCGATCTCACAACCCTGAGATCACAACCTGAGCCAAAAGCAGGAGTCAGACGCTTAACCATTTATGCCACCCAGGCACCTCAATATAACTAAATGTTTAATCATAAACATCATCAAGCAGACCAAGAATAGTACTGTAATGAAAGTGTTTACTAACCTTGAGTGAAGTTTAGCCTCATTAGAGGGTAAACACATTGGGCTAGTGTACAGAGTTCACACATGTGATACAGGGGCAATAATCCTGGCCAGGTTTTCCATTTAGGCACATATGTCTTGAAATGGGGAAACTTTAAAAATAAATCAATAAATAAAGGAGGAAACTTTTACCTAAATAGTTTTGTATATGTTTTGCTTTTTTAATGATTAGCTTTGAAGGATAATACATTCCAGCAAATCACATCATACGAGCAGCAATATGTTCCAGCGTGCCTAAATGTCTTTCAAATAATTCTCCATTAAAATTCCGCCTAGCACACTCTAAAAAGTGAGCAGAGCCAGTGAAGCATAACAATATTGGTTTTATTGACAGATTTTACTGCTATCTGTTATCCAGCTGTGGGTTTTGTTAGTAGTTTATCACAGGGCAATTAAAGACACTGCTCCTTAGACACATAGCTAGATTGTTTATTTGAAAGTCATTTTGTTAATTAGAAATTGCTACATTAATATGCATAACTCTTTGTAAGTATACTCATCCAAACACTAACTTCAAGCTAGCATCTCTGAGAAACTTCCCCACTCAAAAGTATCTTTGGACACAAATATCTACCTAATACTTTATATATAATATCTTCACCTGGTAATATATGGCAGTTACATTGTTCTCACTAAAAAAAATAAAAACAGTTTACTATATACAACAGTGGATCACACATACAATTTCTTTTACACTTCACAAAATGCTTGCAAAAATAAGCAAAAAGCAAACAAATTTTTTAAAAAACCACTCACCTCCAAAATGAAAAATGAACTATAAAATGAACTATAAAATTCAAAATGGGTTATATTAACAAGATTATTTGTTATACTCACAAAAAAACAAGAAAACAAACAAAAAATAAAATAAAAACAAAAAACAAAAAACAAGCACAGGCTGTTTTTTTTTCTTTTTGGCAAGTGAGTACTACAATATAATTCTCCCTGTATAACATTGGCCCCAAGCCCAAAACAAAGCAAGAAGCAAATGGCAACCTATTTGTGGGGCTGCGATGAGCTGTCATTTGTGTAATTGCCTGTGCCCCCAGGGACGCCTGACCTTGCTTATCTGAGCATGAGCTTGCCACTGAGTTCAGTCTGGACCTCTCCATATCTACACACGCTGGCTGGTAAATTAAGCAGGCCTCTGCACACAGGTGGCCTGGCTTGCATATGTCCTCCTTTGTAGCTCAGTGACAAATGCTTGGTGCTATGGGGGCATGGAGACATGGCAGAACTCAGTGGGTCTTAAGTCACAAGGGAAAAGAGGCACATCGACCCTGGGCTTTTTCATTTCAGTTTGTTTCTATGACTGTCTATTTTATGCTAGTGATCACAATTCTTAATTTGGAGAAGGACGAAATTTTGCAGTGGAAGAAAAATTTCTTGTTCTTGTCCATTTGTATTTGTGTGTTTGTGTACATGATTTTACAGAGAGAGAGAGACTAGCACATAACCTTACTGAAAGCCATGCTTCAAAAAAATAGAAAGATCCAGATTTTAAGGGTAACTTAGGGACTGTGTCCTGCTTATCATTCTATCTCCAGTGCCTAGAACATGGTTGGCACATAAATATTTGCCCTAAGAGTGATCAAACAATAGCTCTCAGAAGTATTTGATTCATAACAAGAGTGAGCTCAACGGGTGTTTATCTCCATCAACTCTTTTCCTCCTACTGTCTGAGCCTTTGAAAAAGGAAGCTCTGACCTGAGTGAAAGAAGCCTGTGTGCAGCCTTGATGTGATCCAGAAATCATCATGTTGTACAGTCTGCCCAGGGAGCTCTGAGAAGGAAGTGGCGTTTGGGCTGGATTGTAACGCCTACGTGGTGAATGGTGGAAGAGAATGATACTTCTGGGGGGAAACAGAACTAAAAACACAGAGGTGAAAATCCCCATGGGACATCCTGTTGGTGAAGAGGCTAGGAAATAGTGTCAGATCCCAGTAGTTCTTAAAAGCCTAAGTAATTACTCTTTCGCCATGTGCTCCCCAGATTGGCTCAGACGCATAGCGGTTGTGTGCATGAGGTGACTTACACTGTGGCCAAAGGTAACGCCATTTGACAGGATCCCTCTTCACACCCTGGGAGGCGGTGCTCAGGCTGGTGGGCTTTGGAAGCCCTATGCCTGCTGATAATCCTTTTAGAAGCTTCCGCTTAATCAGTCCGCTTAATCAGTCCTTGCGCTCTGCTTCTCCTAAGAGAGCTAGACGTGAAGTCTTCTGTGTCTGAGAGCTGGGATAATCAGACTTATTATCTGGGGACATAGCACAGAGGTTCAAAAAACGTCACAGACGCCTTGATGTTTCCAAACAGACAATCAGAAGCTTTGAATCTTGGTTGTTTCTGGTATGTTTTGTTATTGTTGTTGTAGTTTTTGTTTTGTTTTGTTTGGGGGAGGGTGCTTTGGGTTTTTGTTTGTTTGGGGGGAGTGGTGCAGGAGGTTAGGGATTGCTTCAGAAAACTGAAGTCTAAACCATTAGTTGAGGACCTTATATGGTCTCTACATCCAGCACAAGTCCTCAGATACTTGATAAATAATAGACTTTTAAAACCCTTCCCTTAACTGAAGGCACAGGGCACCTGGATGGCTCAGTTGGTTAAGTGTCAGCCTTTGGGCAGAGCCCAGGAGTCAGGCTCCCTCCTCAGCAGGGAGTCTGCAATTCCCTCTCCCTCTGCCCCTCCCCCTGTTCACACACACATATATGCACTTGCTCTCTCTTGCTCAAATAATACATAAAATCGGGGGGGGGGGGAGCCTGAAAAGACACCAAACAGCCAGAATGGATGTCAGACTCAGCACCACAGCAAGATCCTGGGGTCCCCTTTAGCTGGCAAGTTCTAGGGAATCTAGGTGGGGGAATCCCCTTGGGCATTGGGAAACAGTGGCTATTTAACAACCAGTATGGAAGTACCTAGTTAAAGCACATGAAAATACTGATTTAGACCACATTTGGCCTACAAAACTGTGGATTTCATAAAGCTTCCCTGTTTTCATAATCCACCCACTAAGATCAGTATAGGTAAAGGGGTTATGTCTTCCAACATAAGCAGAGTCTGACACTCAGGCAGCCCAGAGAAGTCAGGATGATCTGGCAAATACCTGGTTAACTTAACACACAAAAGCAACTAGATGTTAGAGATCTCCAGTAGAAGTCTGGGGTCAGCAGCATCCCATTCCCCCACTCCCCACTCAAAATCCTAACAGCCACATTCACAGCATCATTCCAACCCCTTTATGTGGCTTAACTCATTACATTTTCATACAGCCCTGTGGGGTGGGGTTCTATTGGCTCCATTTTACAAATGAAGAAACTGAGGCAGAGAAAGCTATCACTTTTTCCAAAGTCCCTGGTGGGTTGCAGCAGAGGCGGGCTTGGCGCCCAAGTTGTCTCCTTCCCAAGAGCTTCAGCCACACACTAGGGCCACCTGGGGATGCAAAGGGCGGTTGACGAAGGAGGCAGAGCACAGCAAGACATTTGGAGCTCCAGACAGTAGCTTGATTCCCAATAAGATACTGTATTAGAAGACATGGCTCAGTACCATCATAAAAGAGAGTGTGCAAGACCCCCAAAAGAGACAGAGCTGCCCACTTAGTGTCTGGGTCTCAATTGAGGATCTCCCTTGCAGGGCGGGCCTCTCTAGGGGGCAGAAAGACATGGGAAAGAATGCATTGTGCAGACAGGCTAACTGGAAGAGAGAGAAGCCTGAGAAGCGGCTGAGCAGAGAGGAGCACGCTGCATTTCCTTTTCCCCCAAGTCACCAGGCAGATAACGCACCCCTCCTCCCCTGGAAATGAGTGAAGGAAGCAGAGCCAGAGTTTCTTAACAAATCTCCCCAGAGAAAATTCAGGGGGCTATGAAATCGGAGACGGGAAAATTTACTTCTTTATTGTCATTGAACTCTATCTGACCGACTCACCTCTAGCTGAAATTTAGCATTTCCTCCAGTTATGAAAGGAGGCAATAAGCCAGACTTGCATGAGCCATTCATGTGACTCTGTAGGCAAGAGATGTCTCAGATGCGTCCATACCACGTTATCACGACACAGGGAGACAGAATCCCACTCGTTTGCACCAGCACTTTGAAATTAAGGAAGGTCAGACATGCTTATAGACCTTGTTATTTAGTATCTACCAAGAAATATATATGTTACATCACAAATTTGGATTTGTTTCAGTATTTTGATAATGGCATTGTGATATAATTAATTTCCTCTATGAAAAGATATAATTTCCTCTACTCACACAATATATGTGTATACAATATATATGGAAAAACATTCTGAGGGGCACCTGGGTGGCACAGTCAGTTAGGCATCTGACTCTTGGTTTCAGCTCAGGTCATGATCTCAGGGTCCTGGGATCCAGCCCACATCAGGCTGTGCACTCTATGGGGAATCTGTCTGAGATGCTCTCTCCCTCTTCCTTTGCTTTTCCAGCTCATGCTCTCTCTCTCTCTCTAAATTAATGAAAGATGGGGCACCTGGGTGGCTCAGTGGGTTAAGCCCCTGCCTTCGGCTCAGGTCATGATCTCAGGGTCCCGGGATCGAGCCCCTCGTCAGGCTCTCTGCTCAGCAGGGAGCCTGCTTCCCCCATCTCTCTCTGCTTGCTGCTCTGCCTACTTGTGATCTTTCTCTCTGTGTCAAATAAACTCTTAAAAAAATAAAATAAAATAGATGTAAGAAATCTTCAAAAAACATAAAAATAAAAATATTATTCTGAGAAGGGGGTTCGATAGCTTTGCCAAACTTCCAAAAAGACCCCACAACATCTAAGAATCTCTACTTGAAATGAAGGACCTCCATGTAGAAATGCAGGGCCCTAGAAACCAAGCCCCTCCCCACCCCTGCCCTGCCCCCAAGCCATGTTAATAAATAATAACTAACTAATCTTGTTTCTCTAGGTTTGTTGTCACTTCTCTCCTTTGCCACAAATCCTGTCACATCTTTCCGTCAGACCCCTCAAAAGTCAAGACTGTGAAATGGAAATCTCTTAGACCAGATGGGTGGGTGGGAGATTCTGTTTTCTTACTGTCCTGTCTTCTCTGATCACAGGTTGCCGAAAAGAGGCAAAAGTGTTAAATGTACATTTTTACGTTGCCCTGCCTTCTTCCGAAAATATTTTTAGGGATTCTTTAAATGCATGCCTTTTGGGACCATCGCGTGCCAAAATTCCTAATTACAGTAACTGGAAGTTCTGCAGCTTACTGATGCCCGAGTTCCATGCGCTAGAATCTGCCCATTGCAGTCCTGCTTTCCACACAGAGAAAAGTGCCAGTTCTTCCCAGGTAAGAAACGGCACGTACCAGCAATGAGGGGAGCTTCACCGTTACTTGACAAAAAATAGACTTGGAAATTCTCACTTCCAATACCACTTCATGGGGTGAACTGCACGTTTCTGGAAGGAAATTTCTTTCCCGTCAAGCTCAGAGTTTGTGGGTATTTGCAGAAGTCATGGTGGGGTCAGATCAGAATTACCCTCAGTGTCCATGACCAGGCAGAGTTCAAACTTTCATCCCCTCACTATAATCTCATTGTCCAAACAGGAAATCAAAATTAAGAGAGAAAAAAACAAAAACAAAACCTTGATGATCTAACGCTGACCTAGTCTTAAAGTCTTCATGTGCATTTTATTGTCGTACATGAATCTCTTTTCTGGAATTTCTTTATTATTATTATTAAATTAATAAGATAAATAATTGCTCCTAAGATTCAAGTCTTTGTCTCTTTTTTCAATCATTATCATAATATACAATTTTCTTCATTTATATACCTATTTTGAAAGCCTTTAGAATTTACTTATCTTTTTTTTAAAGGATTGTATTTATTTATTTGACAGAGAGAGAGCACAAGCAGGGGAAAGAGGCAGAGGGAGAGGCAGAAACAGGCTCTACACTGAGCAAGGAACCTGATGCAGAACTCGATCTCAAGACCCTGGGCTCATGACCTGAGCCAAAGGCAGATGCTTGACTGACTGAACCGTCCACATGTCACTCAAATTTAATTATCTTTATCTCAAAACTCTGATTTGAGGGGGGGGGGGGAATATGTAAATGGGTTTCCTTCCCTATCTCCAGCAAATAGAAGCAATGAGTTGGTGAGCATGAACAAGCTTGACCTTGTCTTGGGGTTGGGGGGATACCCTCAGAACTCTGTAAGGACTCTGTCTAGTCTGCCTCCTCAGAGTATCTAAATCACCTGTGACCTTATCAATTGATTCCACCTGGTGCAGATATGTCCATAAAAATGTCTCAACAGGCTCTTTAACTCCGTCCTTTATAAAGAGTCCATTGAAAGTGATAAAACCCATGCTATGAAATTAAAAACTTGAGACAGGAGATGCACTAATTCATATGAGCGCGTGTTCCCACACACAAGCTGGACCACAGCGACCACCACCACACCCAGAAAACAAACTGCAAACGCTGTTTCGTGAAGTTCTGTTATTCTCTTCTAAGAGAATTACTTTCTCACTGAAGATAAGGAGGGCACGTATCGCAGGGTGTTACACACAAACAATGAATCATGGAACACTACATCAAAAACTAATGAAGTACTGTATGGTGACTAACATAACATAATAAAAAAATAATAATTAAAAAAAAAAAAAAGAGAGAGAGTTGGTGGAAATTTGTAGCCAGGTAGGATTTAGCCTGTCCCTGGCTTCATCTGTATCCTCTCCTGCTATTAGAGTCCCATTTCTGTCACCTGAAGACCATTTCAAGGGGCTCTAAACCTGAGTCCTGGTGGACTGTTTCTTTGTAGTGAAGTATTTCCTATCAGCTGCAATGGTTCTCAGTCTGCAATGCGGTGAGTGATGAGTTTAGATGAACTGTCTATCAACCCCAGTGCTGCTGCAATCACGTTCATTCTATGCCCTTGGAAACCCTGCCTCCTATCTGACATGGGCTTGTCGGGTGCTCTTGAGGCCCTCCAGCTCTGCCTTTACTCTGTACCTTGAGTGATCTTGGCCCCTGAGGCTCCATCCAGCCTCCGCGAAGGGACTGCAGCATCTGGGAGGGTTTTTAACGCAACTGACTGTAACTTACAAGCTGGAAGAGGTTTCCCAGACATGTGGAATTCCTGGTCATCTTGATAGTCCCTGGGCAGCCCCTAAGATATGTTAGAATTTAACCCCTTCATTCCCATGGACTTGTAGACAATGCTAGGGGTTCTCATTCATGGGGTCAGGACACTGTGTATATTAGGTATAAAATGTCTTGGAAATAATTCATTACTGATGTTAGAAAATGACTGACTTCTTAAATAAGAGCCAGTAACCTAGGTTATTCCTCTATCAGGGGCAACTCCACTCATCCTTTCTTTTGTAAGAGAGAGAGAGAGAGCTGTAGACTTCTGTCCTGGAATAAAATATACCTTATGGACCACATTCGCTAAGCCAGAGGCTCTTAATTCTTAAAATGATAAAAACCATTACTGTCCTTAGTCCCTCCCTTGACTCCCCTCCTATTTGGGAGTTTCAGTAAAATCTGAATATATCCAGCGAGAGTGTAGCACCTGGAAATGTCAACTTAACGTTGTAGTGGAGGAAAGAAGAGAGAGAGAGGAGAAAGTTAAGAGCCTGAGTTTCTGCTGATCAGTTTTCCAATATAAACTGGGAAGCATCTCTTGTAAGGACGACTGCAAGGAATTGCCAATACTTGACCATTTCTGACCTGCAAAAGTAACAATTCCAACGGGTTCAATATGGTATTAACATTGTACTTCCAATGAACTGGGAAGAGACTGAGAAGAATTACCTGTCCTACCAGATGGGTCTGTAGCCTGTGGAAGGAGGCTGCCCACAATGTTTTCATTTTGTTTTATGTTGTTTTGTTTTATTCCATTTTTATCCAAGGGGATTTCAACAATACACAGCGGTCAAAATGCTTCCCTGTTTTTACCCATGTTTGGGAATATACATCTGAGAATAGCAATGGAATTTCTTCCTCAGCTCTGGAGCCTTCATCACTGCAAAAAAGTGCATCAACAGAGTTTAAGAATGGTCGGTCTCAATCCTCTAGAAATGGAAAGCTATTATTTTAAAGTTTCTGAAAAAACATCCAACAGGGAGGAACAAATTATCCTTTTATACTTGAACTTTTCTGACTGGGTTTCTCTATCAGTAATGGGGTACTGTGATACCTGTCACTATGATTTGACCCCAAAACACAAATAACAATGAGATAATGTGTGTAAAGGGTGTAAGAATAATTGTATTCTGTTTAAAAATTTTGTTATATTTTCATTTCTCAAAGTGATTGGTTATTGTTGCTAGGAGGGATCTCACCAATTATGTTTTAAGTCAGCATTACCATGGTGGAGAACCTTCCATGTGGGAAGTTTTATTTCCTTAATGTGTTTACAGGTATTTATGGAACCAGGTCATCCTCCATGGCCAAGAACATAACAATTATGATTTCAAAACAAAGGTGTGGCTGTCAGTCATTGGAACATTGGTAGCCTCCCTCTTCCTCTTTCCAGTACTACACTGCCAAAGACATGAAAATGCTTAGCTTCGAGGGTCTTGCCTTTAATTCAAACTTAAAAATCTACACATGGTAGAAATGTTTTAGCAAGGGAAAGCCAGTCCAGATTAGAACAGGTATTAGGGGGATAGCATTACCTTTTGACATTTCCAAAAGATTTCATTCATCTCAGAGGAAGGGGAAAAGAATATGGAGAGGGGGAAAAATGCTTGATTGATCAATCCGTGATTACTCAACTACAGCCAAACAACTTATTTTTTTTAACACAACAATGTCAGTGCTGGTTGTGTGAGTTCACTCAGGCTGCGAGAATGGTGGGTGGTTGCAGCAACATACACTGATTTCCCAAAGTCCCTGAGACTTGGAGGTTCAAGATCAAGATGCAGGGAGATTTGGTTCTTGATGAGGGAGCTCTTCCTGACTGGAGGACAACCCCTTTGCACTGTGTTCTCACAGAGTGGCAGGAGAGAGAAAGAACACTCTGGTGTGTCTACTGATGGGGGCACTAATCCCCTCCTGGGTCCCCTGCACCCATGAGCTCCTCTAGATCCTAGTGCCTCCCCCGAGGCTTGACCTCCAAAGGCCAACACGGTGGGGGTTAGGATTTCAACTTAGGAATGGGGGTGGGGATGGGGGTGGAGCATAATTCAGTCCATAGCACTGGTTGACAACAACAACAAATACCTCTTAAAAGTTCTAATTCAGCTTAGAAAGCACTTCCAAGATCTCCAGATTTAGCAAGTATTACTAGAACAACAGAGATGGCCATTTTAAAACTAATGTCCTCAATGTTCTGGACATACCTGGAATCTTTAGTAAACTATGGCTATAGACCAAGAAACTCAGATTACCTTTTCCCTTGAATATTTATATTTCCTTCTTTCTGCTTAGTTTTTGGCCTATAAAAAAAAAAAAAACCAATTTGGTGAAGTGTGCTAAAAATAGCCTGTGTGCACTGTTTCTCCTTTTAGCTTCATTGTTACAAACTGATTTCTAATTGTCTTTGAGACTCCGAAAATCTCATGTGAATGTACTAAGCCTATTTGGCTGAAGTTCCTGAGAAGGACCAATGCAACCCTAGATCTGGGGCCCTGGTTCTTCAGAGCCCTTCAGTGGGATCATTCCACCCTCCTCAATCATACACTTGTTTGGGATTCATTTCTGCCCATGGAGAAGCTGGGTATTAAATGCTCTGCATTGCTATAGTTAGATAGACTCTATTTTTAGTTACAAACTGTTTTCCTGAGATACATACAGCTGCTCATTAACACTGGAAGCCTTTTTCACAAAGCTTGTGTTCTCGGCCTTCCTTCTCAATGCCCAACAGGCTTATGAAGGAAAAATACAAATGCTGTTATATTTAGTTCTCTACTCAGCCCTGTCAAGCCTTAAATCAAGAGAAACTTATAAATACACTGCAAGGAAAATGCTCTCATTTACTTTAAGTACCAATTTAGGGCCACACAGTGTTGTGGTGTAAAGGGAAGTGAGGGTATTAAAATAAGAGGTCAAGTAAATTAGAATTTGACTTTTCAATACATTATCTAATACATGGAATTAGTGTTCGTGGCGTGGGGGCACTGAAGAGTGACTGACACATAACAGGCATCCGTTCTGTGTTTGTGGAATGTGGAAGGATTGACAATCAGCAACAGGTCTTCAGCAAAATTAGATTGCTTGAATGAATGTATCATTTTGCATGGTTTACCCTTTGAGGTCCGAAAGAATATTCTCTGAAGCAAATTCCCTGCAAAGTGAGCATTGCAGACCCACTGAGGTTCAACACGTGCCCAGCAACAGGACCACCAGTTGGAGTCTGCAAGTTGTCTCAGTTGGTTCTCCCTGGTAGTGAGCTTTCCCTCACATGGAGGCAACAAGAGGAACTCCCCAGTTTGAATCGCCTGGCTCCTTAAAATTCTCGTACTGCGACCAGCTAGTTGCTCCATGATGGATCCCATTTCGCTCTTCAGGAGCTCATCACCCATTTCTGGACAAGCAGCAGGAGCCACAGACACCTTCTTCCATGGTCCTTTTCATCTCTCCAGAAAGGCTCATACACGTCATGACCACCCGCATCTTCCACTGTTCACCAGTCAAAGGCATGGAAGGGAAGGGGCTTTGGCACTCATCAGCCTTGCATTTTAATCTAGACTCACCTCCTTTTACCTGGAGGTGGTGAGGGGGATAACCTTGAGTGAATTGTTTCAACTCTCAATTTTGGTTTCCCCAGTGAGGCAAGGGGGGGGATCAACTTCATAGGGTTACCATGAAAATTACAAGAAATAATTAATGTCGATTATCCTACTCAGTTCCTCCTGTTGGCAGGAAATGCTCTGTAAGTGGGGACAATTACTATTCCCAAGTCTGTGAATTTCACCCCCAGCAATCATCCTAAACCTTAACTTGATCCTTTTACTTCCTTTCAACTTCTGTCCATTATATATCAGTCTATTTCTCTCTCAGTTTATCTTTCTCTCCAGCAATTTGTTCCAGTGACAAATCCAAACAAGGCTACTTAAAGATTCTAAGAGCAACCCTACTGCCGTGCCCACAGACAAGAAAAGGAAGCTATTGACTTTGAAATAAAATATTTAGGGTGAAGTATGGGACTAGGGCTAATAAGTGCAAACACTTGAAAATAAGGCCAAAATCACCCAAATGCCTCCTTCAGAATGTCCTCCACAGTCTCCTCCTCCTTCTAAATTGAATCTGCTTTTCTTTGAGCAGTTGACACTTCCAAACAAAACAAAAAATCAGTTCTTATGCAGTTCTTCAAACTTCATACGTATTTTTGAAGAGTGGGGCCAAGTAATTAATATTGCTGTATTGTGATGTCAGTTTCCAACAAGTATTCCACAGTAGTATTTTCTACTATTTTTTGCAGATACTCATGCATCAACTCTATGATCAGTAAAACAGACTACCAGAGATTAGCCTCGGAAGCTAGCAAATTATAAAAGTGCTTCCATAGACGAGTGTTCCAGATTCCAAATAAGTAAGTAACAGTCACATATGGAAAATGACTTGGTAGCAAGTTGAAACCTGCCTTGTTCAGCATTTTCTCACACCTAGCACACCTTCCTCTCTCTGTTTTATTGTTCTGTTTTGTTTTTCTGAGATGTGGCCCGGGAAGGAGTTAGACAGCTCTCCAACACAGATAAAGTGCAGGAACCCAGCGTCCAGAAATGAATGACAGCAAGAGAGTGGTCTGCTTGCTGAGACATTACTGCTTTTCAACACAGCAAATGTCTGGCCAAGAAATAATCATCAGGCATTCTCAACAAACACCTGTAACTTCAACTTTTTTTTTTCTTTCCTTTTCATTTCAGTTCTTTCCGGTTTTTAATGAGGGCCTTATCATCTTACAGGAATGTGTCTTGTTTTTATGATCAGCACTGCAGTCATGAGAAAAATAAACGGAAGTTCCCAAACTTTAAAAACAGACACCAGACGTCGTGTCCATGAATTATGTATTACACACGAAGCAGGTGTTCACAAATATTCTCACTGTGGTCCCTCTAGAACTGTGTGGTCCGACAGAGAACCCATTAGATACGTGTAAGTACTGAAACTAAAATGAATTCAAAAGAAGCAAACGAAACTTCACTGTTTTCATCTCAGTAGCCACATGTGGCTTGTGGCTACCCTATTGGACAGTGCAGGGAGAGAACAGGTCCTTTGCTGTGGCAAGCATTGAACAACACGGCTGCAGAGCATGGAGTTTTCGTGGAGATCTGCACCGGAGCCAGATGGGAGAGAAGCTTGCTGTTCTGGACCCGTGTTCCCATAAAGGTGTCTCCATTTCACCACATGACTCTGTGGTCCTGCCCACTGTGTTGCACAAGAAAATCATCTCTCTGCTTGTCTGACTTAGTGGCTAGTTGCTTCAGGAGTCGCTGAAGTCACAGATTTCAGACTTCTGATTCTGTTACACAACCCAGCAGGCGAGCGACAGCTAGGGAGTCAACCTTTGTTCTAAACCACTTTGTTCGCAAGCAGATCGGGCAAGGACAGCAATCTGTTGTCATGTTCTCCCC
The DNA here is from genome assembly GCF_011764305.1 of Mustela putorius furo. NCBI lineage: Eukaryota > Metazoa > Chordata > Mammalia > Carnivora > Mustelidae > Mustela > Mustela putorius. The sequence continues at coordinate 29,497,854 of NW_025421341.1, forward strand.
AAATACAACAGAGCTTATGCATCTGCAACCAAGGCCAGAATGCAGTTCTAAAAATAAGGCTTTTATTTTCCTCACTTTCCTGGGTGGCCTTCAGGACACTTATGAAAATGACTCTTGACATTTTCAAGAATCGGAGCCCACGGAGCACCTGCTCAGGGAGGCAGGACTGAAACCAGACAACGATTTCAGCCTTGCCACTGAGCCAGTCTCTCGCACTCGTCAAGCACAGACAATATTCCTCTGACTAACCCTTTTATTATTTGGACGCTAATTTCCACCTTCGAAAACACATCTATTAAATTCAGTAGTCCGATAAGTGTTTGATTAAATATGTGAACTGGCTTTCACTTAACTCTGCCATGAGCTTATTAAATTAAAAGAAAATTGTTTAAGAAGATCAAAGTTCCTCCTTTTAATTCCTTTAGATCCTTTGGGGAAACCAGTGTTTATCTCTGTAAAGTTCAAGTCTGCGTAACTAAAAGTCAGCCAAATCTGACATCCAACCACTGAATCTTGCAGAGACCATTTCTCCCTCCTTCCACAGTCTTGGGTTCCCACTCCCTGCTTAGACTACAGTTTGGACGTTGCTGAATGAATTCACAAGGACTACCGTTTGCACTTTCACGCACTGCTTAAAGGCAGAAGTATCGGGTTTCACAGCGCTGGGAGGAAGTTGGCAACAATTTCAAAGTAATTTTGAAGCATCTATGACTTTATTAAGCAAGGGCAATAATGATCTACAAAGTGGCAACATGCTCGTGTTTTCCTGCTCTTCCGGCATTTCATTACAAATACCGTGGTCTTTCTTTTCCTTCTTAAACACCGACTAGTACATTGCCTTTCAAATTACAGATCCCGACAGTGATCACCAATAAAAAGTTGAAACCACATAACTAAGAGACTTATATAGCTATGAGAACTACGGAGGGGTAGGAAAGTCTATCTCTTGTCACTTTGCCTGTAACAGAACACACTATATCCCCTCATTTGCTTCATTTCTGCACTGTGTATTTCTACAGATACTGTGAAACCCAAATATAAATTACAACTGGTTAGTCCTCACAGTAACTCAACATATTTAACTGTGTGTTTCCAAGTAGTCTAATACTTGCTAACCTAAGTGGAGATGGCAGTAAGTGCATGTATTCTGGGTTATACCCAAGAAGCACGCAATCTAGTCTTGGAGATACATCTAACTCACCTTAAGCAACAACGACAAATTGTAGATTAATTTACATGTGCATCTGGGGAAATGAATTCTTTTCCCCAGTCCCTTTCTACTGTAATGCTCTATGTATTCGAGGACAGCATAAGTAAGGGACTCCATGATGCCATGCAGACTGTAAGTCTTATGGATATTAAGACCTGAGGTGACAACTGAACTGCTCTTCCTGAAACTTGACCTTGCCCCCTTTAACAAGGCTGGTTCTCACCAAGTGATCCCTCGCACTTAGGATCTATGTGTCAGGAGCTCATGAAATTCTAGCTGAGCGGATATCTGCACTTGCCTCTTCTCTCCCGATGGTCCACCCTGCAAAAGATGCATGGAAGTGAACCACTTTCAAAGCCACAGTGACCAGACTGGCCTTTTGAATATTCTCCAATAGCACTTGGTTCGGTCAAAGTCTTCTGCATGCTGCCGTAATGAATAATTTCTATGGATGTCAAATACCAAATGGGATTATGGGTCTTCCCATTTATACATAAAATAGAAATAGTTTGGTGATTATAATCCCTCTATCACCAAAAAAAAATCCAATGCTGAAGAACCTGGAAATGGCATCCACTCAGGAACGCTGAGGCCAAGTTTAGAGGTGATCATGTACACAGCTAGCTAGTCATTGGAGCATCTCAGAACTCAGGCCCAAGGCCAAATTTTGATGCACTCAGCTGGGTACGGCAGAATATATAGGGACAGGAGAAGCGGGATGGGTTATGTGTGTCCCCAAGTGGGCACTGGCTCTCGTTTGCATGATGCAGGCACTGCCTGATTTTTCTCTTTTATTAAAGACAAAGTCAAAGTTAATTATCTCCTTTGACCACACCAATAATGTCCGTGTAATAATTAAGTAACAGCTGAGTTTGTGCTCTTTTCCCTATGAATTTCTTGAGTCAGGTCATTTCTCAACATCACAGCTAATTGGTCCAATGCCAATAAATACAGAAACAGAGAAAACATTTCAATATGCAAAGGACTCTTAGAAGGAATCCAGAGAAATTAGAAAGGAATCCATTTTTACAATCTCGAAGAGTGACTTATTAAGGTGTAATGCTGCTTTTTAAAGCAATTATTTATCCAAATGAGCAATGGCTTTCAACACAATCATCTTAGAATGTGATGTTGGACGAAGACACGTTTCTCCTCAAGACGTTTTTGAACCCTGATTTTTGGGGTGCCTGGGTGGCTCAGCCAGTTAAGCTGCTGCTTTTGGCTCAGGTCGTGATCTCAGGGTAATGGGATAGAGCCTAGTGTCAGGGTCCCTGCTCAGAAGGAAATCGGCTTCTCCCTCTCCCTCTGCCCTTCCCCTTGCTCATGATTTTTCTCTCTCACTCAAATACAAAAATAAAATCTTAAAATAAAATAAACCCAAATTCTGGAGTTGCCTTCAGCTCCAGTATAGGAGACTCATCTGAAAATCTAGTCCACTGCTTTAAAATCCTACTTCAGTTAAGACCCAGATGATATTGTCCAGCTTGACCAGTCACTTTATTAACCCACTGTCTCAGTTCATCCAGTCTGCTATAATAAAATACCAGAGACTGGTGATTATTTTTTTTTTAAGATTTTATTTATTTATTTTTGAGAGACTATGAGCTGGGGGGAGGGGCAGAGGGAGAGGGAGAAAACAACTCTCCACTGACAGGCAGCCTGATGCAGAGCTCCATCCCAGGATCCTGAGATCATAACCTGAACCTGAGGCAGACACCTAACCGACTCCACCACCCAGGCACTCGTAGACTGGGTGATTTATAAGCCAACAAACATTTATTTCTCACAATTCTAGAGACTTCTAAGTCTAAGATCAAGTCACCAGCTGACTGTGCTCTCAGAAAAGCCTTCTTCCTAATTCAGACCGCCATCTTTTTTTTCTGTGTCTTCACACGGTAGAAGGAGTAAGGGAGTTCTTTGAAGTCTCTTTTATAAGGGCACTAATCCTGTGAGAGCCCTCATGACCTAATCACTTCCCAAAGCCCTCACCTCCTAATACCATCACTTTGGTGATATAAATTTGGGAGTGTGGGGGACACAGTCCTTCAGTCTATAGCACCTAGCTTGACCTTGAAACAGTATTGGCTTTTCGCAAAGTATTAAATACGTTTTCCAGAAACGAAGGATGTCCCCAGTGAAAAAGTTCAAAAACACAAGTCACAGTCTCCAAAAATCATTTCCAAAAAGGCATTTCACAATGTTTGGAGCAAAGGTAGTATTACGGGAATAAGCCTACTGTGTCCCAAGATAACTTTGCTCAAGAACACTCATGCAAAAATCTAAGGGCTGTTTCATGCTAGAATATGCCACCCAGTCCCAAGGCTTTGCAGAGTTGCACGTTTCTCTGCCTCCATCACCCCGGCCCCATAATCTTCCTTTGTTTCTCCCTAAATCCTGCATCCCAGATCAAGTCCTGTCTTTTCCAGGAAATTTCCCTGACTAGCCAGCCTACCCTCCATCAACTCAGCCAAGTTTGCTTAGATGCTCCCTTAGCTCTTTCTCCTTTTCTTCATAAGACACCTCACACTATTTTTCTGTGTTCTTACCTCTTCATGCCTGGTTCTATGTCTCCTTCACCATTTAAATTATAAGATACTTGAAGGCAAACATCTCTCCTGAGCCTCCAGCTTTTACCATACTCTCTAGCACTGTGCCTAATGTGTAACAGGCACTTGATAAATATTAGCTAATTAACTGCAAGATAACTTTTCTATCTAACTTTTATCTAATATGCCCCCCTTAGAATTTTTTTGGCTATGCAAAGAATAAAAATGAAATACATAAGGCTTTAAATATATCCTTAACCTTATACAAATGATAAAAGTCTTCCTCCTTAATTTTGGTCAACAAATAATTACTGAGCCCCTCTTATGTGAAAACCAGTGTTCTAGGTGCTCAGAATACGACTATATAAGAACAGAGCTTATATTTCCAGTTATGGGAAAGAAAAATAGTTGACGAATAACAATAATAACAAATAAGTGAAATATATATTCTATCCAATGGTGACAGTTGCTGAAGAGAAAGAAAGAAAGAGTAGAGACTACAGAGGGAGGGAGGGGTTTGGAGCTGGAAGATGGCAGAAGATACAATTTTAAATCTGATGGTCAATAGGAAGGTGATATATTTGAGGAAATACCTGAAGAGAAAGGGCTATCAAATCTGAACATTTGGGAAACTCACAAAATTAAGGATCCACATAGGTAGTTGTTGATCTTCTGAGCCTGGTGTTCCTTGCCTGGAGCCCTGAAAATGGCTTTAAAGCCTCCTATGCTTACATATATCTATATATTAATTACAACATTTTTATTATTACATTATTATTATTATTTAAATATTATATTATTATATATTATTATTTATTAGATAATTATTATTTTTTACATATATTATTATCATATATTTATTTTAAATATGTATTATTATTACATATATTATTATATTATTACATTATTATTACATATATATGTAATATATATATATATATATATATATTTTTTTTTTTTTTTTTTTAAAGAGAAAGAAAGTGAGCACAGGGCTGGCAGGGGGCGGAGTAGAGATAGAGGGAGAGAGAGAGAGAGTCTTAAGCAGTCTCCATGTCCAGTGCAGAGCCTAACATGAGACTTGATCTCACAAGTCTGAGATCATGACCAGAGCCAAAATCAAGAGTTGATGCTTAACCAACTGAGCCACCCAAGACCATTAATCTTTTGTTATATGTCTCCCTCAAGAGACTGTGAGTGATTTGAAGGCAGAGATTATCTCATTTAGCAATACAAACCTCATAGATTTTAACACAATTCCTGACCAACAGTAGGAAGTCAATAAATGTTTGTTGAATATTGACTAAGTCTCCATTCTAAGAAACAATTCATTCCATCTAAATTCAAAGCATAGCTTATCTTAATTTGAATCAAATACTGTTTGTGTAGATGTATTTATTTTTAATGTAAACATTTGGCAAATGTCTTTTAAAATAATTAAATTTCTTATTAAAATCAAATAAAGCTGGCCCCATCTCCTCTTTTGACACTGAACCATGGAGAACTTGCCAAATATGGATTTAAAACTGGGTAGCATATTTGCTACTGTTCAATAAAAGAGGAACAGCTAGTACCAGAAGCAATGATGCAGGTTCCCAAAGGAAAAGTTTAAACTAGCACACACAGTACCAATTTAGCCCTAAAGTTATTAACATGAGGAAAAAGTAAAGTTCAAGTCATCCAAACACTCAGGGACTAATAAGACAACCATCAATCTGCTTGGTGTGATCATGGTTGTGGAAAGACACAACTTTCTTGCTGGCTTTTAAGTTGGGGGAGGTGAGGTGTGCCAATTTCTTCTCAGCAGTGATCTATACCTCATGGGAGAGACGTTTTCTTTCTCTCTTAACTCATCTTCAGTTGTCACTTTATTGACTCTTAGAGCCCCGGAGGCAGAGAAATCTAGCACTCTGTCATCTCGTCACGTGTCCGAATGGCTCTTCACCTGAGAGAGGGAGGCTATCTACTGAGCAGCCTTGAAGGCTGACACCAACTCACCTGTTGACGAGCTCCCTGGCAACAAAGCATCACAAAGAATAAAATCACAATCAGATAAAATCTATTGCAACTATAGTCAATACTCAAGCCAACAAAATCATTCAGTATCACTCAGTGTTCCACTGTGAGCACTCCACAGCATCTCTCGAAGTGCTGAGAGAGAGCACAGATGACTCAGGGGTCCTGCCATATGTTCCTTGGCCCTGAGCTGGGGTGGCAGTTCCAGCGAAATCTGCTGTTGGCTGCTGGCCATCCAGGATCCTGTTTACTAGTACTGCTCGAGTCCTCGAATAATTGGCCTGGTCCAGATGTTGCTCTTAATGGTAACTCCCTACGATCCCCAGAGGTGACAAGGTGCCTACCAAAAGCTGCTAGAACCACGCTCACAGCTCGGGCTCCACTGCCCTTCTACTTCTAACCCTCTGGACGCTTCTGGTTTGCCTCCCATCAACAGGACTTTCTACCTCTGATGGGCCCTTCCAATCAACAAACCAGCTGGCTGGTTTTATGTGATTTTGTTTTCAGTTTCTGCCCCAGATGCTGCCTCTCCAGACTGTTCCTTCAGTGACTGAGCGTTAACACCCGAGGGCTTGGGACAGCCACCACTGGCCCCTCAGGACCATCCAATAAGTGTCTCGGCTCCTGCTCATCTAGGAGAGGACATAAGTGGAGTATCATCCAGGACCCCACACCAGAAAATAATATAAAACAGATGAAAGAAAAGGCATGTACTCAACATCTGTGCAACACTATAAATCTGTCATTCTATCATTCTACAACACATTTTAAGCCAAAGAGCAGTGTCAAAGGAATCAATATAGGCTCCTAGAGGCTCTGAACTCTAGATATGGCCAAAACATTGGGAAAAAAAAAAAGAAAGAAAGAAAAGACCTGGCGTCAAGATCAGTGGACAGAAGACAGACGGAGGCTCAATTTTGCCAATTTTAAGTAAAAAGTATTTTTTTAAAGAAACACTAATCATAGACCATCTCAGGAAGCTTCCAAAATCTTATGTTTGTTTGCGAACACAAAGTTCTGCCTTTAGAGATCAATGAATGTTATCTGGTACCCTAGAGATTGCCTCTAAACTGCTAAGCACAGATCCTGGAAGCTTAGATTTCAAAGACTGGAGCTGGGTTTGAATTCATTATTCTTTATTTTACAGGTAAAAAACCAAGTCCTGGGAAAGTTAAATGGTGAGCCCAAGACCTCTGCTAGAGTTCACACATACTTCATATGTTTCACACATGGTTCACTGTGCTGTGTACATGTTTCACATGTGCCTCTGGTGTTTCATACATGGTTCCTATGTGTCTTGTACATGCTTCACACATGGTTCATACATGACTCACGCATGCCTTATAAAAGCTCACTTTCAGTCTCCTCTCCCTCCAAACTCTACCTAATGATACTGAATATCCCTTCTTTAAGAGAAGAAACAGCATGTCTTAAGATATATGTAAATTACATATAGTTTCCTCCAATTTTCTCAAAGAAGTGAGCTCTGAGATTTTTCTCTGACTTAAAACTCCCAGATGGTGCTAGACTTTCACAGACCTCAGCCTGCCCCAATCAATGGTAAACACTTGATTCTTCTCAAAGCAGAAATTGTCCTCAACATGGTTTCCCCAAGGTTTGCACACATTTCATTATTAGCACTCCATATGCAGTTATTGAATAAATACTAAATCCTTCTAGGGTTAACTGTAGGGTGGTCAGTATTTAGATATATTGACTCCACTGTTCACTGTCCCCTGTGACTAGTAAACTATCTCAGTTAAAGGATTTCAGAAAAGTCATTTTGTTTCTCCTACCAACTAGTTACATATGTTCTGCCCAAAGAGATCATTTTAATCTATAATTTCTACAAGTCGTCTTGAAGCTAGGCACCATAATTGAAAAATAATTTGTATCAAGGATGTATGCTGGTGTTGTGTGACTTGAAAGTTGTACATTTATTGGGGCGCCTGGGTGGCTCAGTGGGTTAAGCTGCTGCCTTCGGCTCAGGTCATGATCTCAGGGTTCTGGGATCGAGTCCCACATCGGGCTGTCTGCTCAGCAGGGAGCCTGCTTCCCTCTCTCTCTCTCTCTCTGCCAGCCTCTCTACCTACCTGTGATCTCTCTCTGTCAAATAAATAAATAAAATCTTTAAAAAAAAAAAAAGTTGTACATTTATAGGATACAATTTTAAGAAATAATTCCCAAGGCTTGTGATTCATAATATGCCCAAAAGCATGCATAGTAACATGATTTATAAAAGAAAGAAACTGCCCACAACTAAAGAGTAAACACATGAATTAGAGTACATTTAATAGCCATCAAGTGTCTACAATGTCCAGCCACTAGCCAAATATCTCTGCCCCCATAGAGTTTACATGATTTAAAAGTCATGTCCTTAACAGTTTTTAATAATATAGAAGATGCTTAACATTTGTTGTTAAGTAAGAAAAGCAGGCTACAAAATTAGATAGTCAATTAGATCTTATCCACAGAAATCATGATTAAAGTCAAATTCTTAACAGAACTTGTCTCTCTGAGTATTGAAATTGAATTATTGTTTTTCTTTATGCCATTCTATATTTCAATATTTAAAAAATTATTTTCAATAAACAACTTTTACAGTCAGATAAGCAATAGAGCAGGCTGGATAATGAGTAAAACATGCACCTGAGCCACAGGAATCTGGAACTCTTGCACTGAAAGTTCCCACTTTGTGCTTGTAATAAATAATATCACTTTTTAGAAGTATAATTTTCCCAGTCCACAGAGCCATTTTTAGCATTCCTTCATCTGGCAAGGAGGCAGAAAAAGCAGTAACCTGCCACGAACAATTGCTGCTCAGTGTTCAATGTGTTTGGGGCTGATAAGGTCATGAGCTGATAGGTCAGTGTAAATTGCATTTTGAGATATGACATATTCTAATACCAGGGAATTATTTATATCATGCCACTTGTATACAAAGTAGATGGAGTATCTGTGAGCATCTCTCTCTCTCTCTCACACACACACACACACACACACACACCCAAGGGTAAAATACAATAGTGGCCAGGTACTAAAGATTTCCTAAAACAGCCCTAATGTCATAGAATTTTATTTTGTCAATATGGGTAAACTTTATTTTTTATTCTTATTTTTAAAGTTTTTATTTATTTGACACAGAGAGAGAGACAGCGAGAGAGGGAATAAAAGCAGGGAGAGAGGGAAAGGGAGAAGCAGGCTTCCTGCTTCTCAGAGAGCCCGATGTGGAGCTCAATCCCAGGACACTGGGATCATGACCCCAGCTTAAGGCAGACGCTTAACAACTGAGCCACCCAGGTGCCCCAGTATGGGTAGCCCTTAAACTAAACATTCTTTAATTTTTAATCCTTTTGTAAGACTGACCAAATAGATATTTATTTTTCCATCTGCATTCCTGTATTTAATATGTATTTTGTCACACAGAATTATTATTTTTCAAAATGACCATATTGTAAATGAGTATAGTATTGTTTAGTGTAGACCTTAGTTTTATTCAGCAGAAATCTGGAGAAGATGTTCATAGATTGCTCATAGATAATATCAGCCATTGATTATATTCTCAAATTCACCATATTTCACTGCTATTTCAAAATATATAATTAGGAATAACACCATTTCTTCCCAGAATTGTTTAGTGATTAATGTTCTAGGTTTCAAGAGAACTTTATTTTTTTAAGTATACAAGTGTTTAAGCAATCCATTATTTTTTATTTTAATTATATATAGATATATAATATATGTTACATATAATATCTTTTTTTATATATTTAATATCTTTTTTATTAACATATAATGTATTATTTGCACCAGGGATACAGGTCTATGAATCATCAGGCTTACACATTTCACAGCATACACATTTCACCATAACACATACCCTCCCCTATGTCCATAACCCAGCCACCCAATACTTCCCCCACCACCTCCCAGAAGCCCTCAGTTTGTTTCATGATATTAAGAGTCCCTTATGGTTTGTCTCCCTCCCAATCCCAGCTGGCTTCTTTTTTTCCCTCCCTACTCTCCACGACCCCATGCCCTGCCTCTCAAATTCCTCATATTAGAGAGATCATATGATGATTGTCTTTCTCTGTTTGACTTATTTTGCTTAGCATGATATGCTCTAGTTCCATCCACATCATTGCAAATGGCAAGATTTCATTTCTTTTGATGTCTGCATAGTATTCCATGGTATATGTATACCACATCTTTATCCATTCATCTGTTGATGGACATCTAGGTTCCTTCCAAGTCTGGCTATTTTGGACATTTTTGCTGTAAACATTCGGGTGCACATGTCCCTTCAGATCACTACACCAAGTAGATATTACACGCCAGAATAAAATATACCACATTGCATATCCCAATTTTTGCTTCAAAATCTAAGGTTACCTAAGCAAAGAGCAGTATATAAATGTTCATGGAGCACCCCAAATGGGAAGTCTTACATTTTAATCCCAAACAGATTATCACATGTGTGCAAACATACTCAATTGTTCAACTGCCATTTTGCTGTTTATCTGCAAGTCATACACACACACACACACACACACACACAAAGCTGAGAAAGAAACAATGCTGAGCAGGAAGAGGGTGACTTGAGGGCATCAATGAGGTGAAAGTGACTTATAGGACAACAGTATAAAGATAAAAAATTACAGCATCTCAGCTCTGACTAGTGGATTTGGGGAAGCTGAAATATAGGATCAGGGAGAGTGGTGTTGGATTTTTCTCAAGTATATGGAATTGACCAATCAACATCACTGAAGAAAAAATTTTAAAAAGCTTCAAACACTTACTAATACCCAAAGCTGAAGAATTTCAAAATTATCTGTCTGAGCAAAAGATTAGCTGTCAGGTAAAGTTAATGACTAAATGGTAGGGAAGAATGGCAGGCTCACCTTAAGTTCTTTACTACTTGTACACCAAGCAGGGACAACTCTATTTCAGCCCAGTGATTTGCAGAAAGGCACCACCATAGAGAGATAGTAAGTAATACAAGAAACTGTTCAAATGTTACTCTAAATTGGTAGCTAAAAGAAAAGAAATCTCTTCCCAAGGTCTAAAGAGTTTCCTGACTATGACATATGAACGAGGCAGGCCTGGAGAAACATTAGGGGGGTCAGATCTCAATGAAACAAGGCCACCAACGGCTGGATTCCAAAGACACAGACACAGGTGGTAGGAAGAGATCAGCAGTCCTGAGGGAGTGTGTGTGTGTGTGTGTGTGTGTGTGTGTGTGTGTGTTTAAAATAGATTCCATTCCCTAAATAGTTTGCCACTGTCCTATGTAAGGAACACTACAGAAGAAAAGGAGACAGGGACTCAGATTATGTTTTTTTGTTGTGTTCATTTTTCCTATTTGTCTTTTCTGTCTTGGGCTGATTTCTTTTTTCTTTCTTTCTTTCTTTTTAAGATTTTATTTATTTGTTTATTTATTTGACCAAGAGAGACACAGTGAGAGAGAGAACACAAGCAGGAGGAGTGTGAGAGGGAGAAGCAGGCTTCCTGCTGAGCAGAAAGCCCAGTGCAGGGCTTGATCCTAGGACCCTGGGATCATGACCTGAGCCAAAGTCACATACTTAACGATTGAGCTACCCAGGCACCCCACTTGGGCTAATTTCTTAATATAACAGTGATAATAGTAATACATGCTTACTGTAGGAAATATAGAGATGCAAAATAACATAAAAGTAGGAATAAATGCCATCTGTCATCGCATCATTCAGAGATATTGAATTTAACATTCTGACATGTATCTATCCAGCTGTCTTTTTCTTTTTTTCTTTTTTTTTTTTTTTACAATGTATAAAGTTGTTTGGTTTTTTAAAATCAGGGGTCACTATGAACAGACTACTGTGTAACATGCCTCTTGAATTTTAAATAATATCCTGATCATTTGTCAATGTCATTAAGTATTCTTTCAAAACGTGATTTTGCATGGCTGTGTGCAATGATATCATGCAGATGCCCTCTGATTTAACTGCTACTACACTAACATTTCAGATGATTCTGATTTACATATAGTTGTGGCACGTATTCCCTCATACATAGTTGGTAACAAATTGTTTTGTTTGTTTTTCTTCCAGGTAACTTCCTAGAGGCAAAACTGGATGAAGAGTTGTGTATGTTTTTCAGGCATTTGATACCTGATGTCCAATTGTCCTCCAGAAAAGTCTGCTGCTCTACATTTTATCAGCAGTGTGTTATACTTGCCTATTTTCCGCATGTCCTCACTAATAGTAAATATCACAAGATGACTGTAAAAAAAATCTATTGGGTTGACATTTAAATATAAGTATCAATGGTTATTTTAATTGCAATTTCTTAATTTATGGGTTAGGGTTTCCTCATAATTATTCACTCCCTGTGAATAACATTAAAGTAAAACCAAACTGCCGTTGTGCATTGCACACATCTGTGTCCACAAAAGCACATGGAGCATCCACACTTATCCCTCCTCCTTCCCAACTTCAGAGCTAATATTTTCCTTGCTGTCTTCCCCCTCCCAAAGTGATGTTAATAAAAAAGAAGAGGGGAGAATGGCAGAAGAGGAAACCTCAAAGTTTGAAAGAAGGAAAGTGATGGACAAGCAGGAAGTGACTTGGGTTTCAATTTTGGTGTCCCTAAAGGAGAAGACTAAACAAGCAAATAAATTTTTGCCAAAGAATATTGGAAAAACTCAGAAGTCGGTATTAAATAGAGTTCAATCCAGGGTTCCTGGGTGGCTTAGCTGGTTAAGTGTGGATTCTTCATTTTGGCTCAGGTCACCATCTCAGGGTTCTGGGATTGAGCCCCACATCAGGCTCCACGTTCAGTAGGAGTCAGCCTGAGGATCCTCTCTCTGTTGCTCTCTTTCTTCCCCTGCCCATGCTCTTTCTATCTCTCTCTCAAGTCAATAAATAAATCTTAATAAAGGAGAGAGAGAGAGAATAATTCAATCCTCACACTTCCTCTCCTCTCCTAACCCACATGGCCTGGCAGATGCTCCTCCCAGGGGAAGATGGTGTATGCTTATCTAAGGTGGTCATACTGCCTGCCCAAGCAAGGTCATACAGCATTCCAACCAGTTTAGCATTTGTCAATCCCAGTATGTCTTGGCTTGAACAACAACAACAAGAACAACAACAAAAAATGTGTGTATATATGTATACACATATGTGTATATATATATATATGTGGATATATTATATTAATTGTATATTAATGGATATATATATATATATATATATATATATAGTCACTGTATTGGGTTGAATTGTGTCCCCTTCAACCTTAGAATGTGACCTTATTTAGAGTAATCTTTACAGATGTAATGAAGGTAAAGATCTCCAAATAAGACCACTGGGAATAAAGGTGGATCCCAAATCCAATGAAGAGAGCCCTTAATAGAGATGAGACAAGGAAGAGACACAGAGGAGGGCCATGTGACAACTGGAGGCAACAATGGGGTGATGTAGCCACAAGACAAAGGGCATCAAAGATGGCCAACAGCTACCAGAAGCTATGTGAGAGGCATGGAATAGATTCTCACACTTTCTAGAAGGAACCAGCCCCACCAACATCTTCATTTAAGACTTATGGCCCCCAGAACTGTGAGCAAATAAATTTCTGTTGTTATAAGCCATCCAGTTTGTGATACTTTGCTATATGGCAGCCCTGGGAAGCTAATACAGTCAGCCTGATCTGGAGAGGACATCTCAGGGAGTTGAAGGAGTAAGTATCTCCTGGATATAGAATATACATGCTAAAAGGTCAGACACCTTCATCAGCGTGCTTTTCCTACTTAGCTCCAGGAATCAGTTTCCAGGCAGGACACTAGCAGAGATCTCTCTGGCAAAGCCAACTGCACCGGCTGGTCCCCTAAGGGACTCTCTCCTCTGAGGCCACAAGTCCACAGGCTCTGTCCATACAGATGCAGCCTCCAATCATACCTCCATGCAGCACTCTTAACTATAAATGGACACCCAATAATCATAAATGGAAACAAATTTAGAGAATTGAGAGAATGGTGTGTAGAGATTTACAAGTGATGGGAGAGCCACATTCTCTATCTCTGTCCCCTTATCTTGCCCCAGATTCCTAGAGGATGACCTAGCTGCCTTAGCCCTCTGGCATTTATGAGAACTTTTATATCTATGTCACTCTGTAATGCAAATGCTGAGTTCTAAGTTTTATCCATGTCTGTCTTTCTCACAGCACTGACTTCTGTCAAGAGGCTCAATAAATATGACTAAACATAGGATTTAAGGTGCAGTCCATTTCCCCCCATACACATATATTCAGCCTAACCATGGTGAATCAACAAGCAGATCCATGCCCTGGAAATCTCCACAGCCAAACACAGAGTTCACAAGTAGTGTGTGAGGGCTGAGGGCAGCCAGCCATGGCTGCTAAAAGCTTGACTCGGACTATTATTCGTTCTTCCCAGCTAAGACCCTAGAAGCTAAGAACTGCAATTGTCCCCCATTTTACAGCAAAGAAAACTGAGGCTCCCAAAGGTTTTGTCAACTTGCCCAGGGTCACACAGACCAGATCCAGACCCAGACAGTCTCACTCCACAGCCTGAGCCCTTAAATCTTAAGCCAGATTCTTCTTCTGACATCATCTGGATTCTTGGTGGTATCCAGCCATCATCCCCTCCTCCATCTAGAGCATCCCTGCCTCCAGAGGTTGCGGGCACACACACCTGAAGTCTAAAGGCTTCTGTTCAGCAGACTGAGAGAAAAGTTGCTGGCCATTACCATAGGTGGGGCTCCCAGTCATGGAGTGGAAAGCAGCCAAATCCAGAATCACACACAGAATCTTTCCAGACACTGCTAAGGTCCGGTAGGATCCCAGCTAATAGAGATTCCCATCAGCGCTCCTGCATGGTGATTAGATGTGTATTTGGAAGAATGAAGAACACAAGAGGAGAAAGGAATAATCCTTCTCCATATCTCCAAATCTGCACAAATTCAAGCAAACTTAGCCTACTTCTAATAGTAATAGACTGAATATAAAATAAGAGTAGTAGCTATTATGGATAAAAATCTAATATAGTTCCAAAGCCCCTTTCTGGGTGTAAATTGGGACTTTGGGGATGTAGATGAACTTTTTGGTTTTCTAAGATCCACTTTGGCATGGTGATGCACCCAGTGGCCCTGAAGAATTAATTATCCTATAAATTATGCTTGGAAGTGAAGGTTCATGTGTACCCTCGAGAAAGCTTATCGACCTTACAGACTATAGTCAGCTGAATGATGGCTCCCCAAATATATTGAGGGCACAATCTTTGACGAACCTGTATATGTTACCTTAGATGGCAAAAGAGACTTTGCAGGTGTAATTAAATTAAGCATCTTGAGATGGAGAAATGATCCTGGGTTAACCAGGTGGGTATAGAGTGCAATCACTCCCTCGAAACTCTGAGGGAACACAGTCCTGCTGACATTTTGATTTTGGCCCAGGGAAACTGTCCAGACTTCTGATCTCCAGACCCATGAGAGAATAAATGTGTGCTGTTTTAAGCCATCAAGTTAGCAGTCTTTTGTTATAGCAGGGACAGAAACTAACATACAGACTCACGCTCATTAATGAATAACCGGTTTGTTTTGCATTCATTTAGTATGCCCATTTTCCCTTCCATTGAATAAGTAACAAACAATCATCAGATGTTTCGTGAACAAAGATGGGCAGCAGCTGGATGTGCCCGCTGGAAGACACATTTCTCATTTCTTCTGGCCTTTGGTGTGTTAGCTTGCAGGAAGGTGTGACTACTGGGCTGGCTTCAGGAGGATCGTGTGTCCTAAACTCTGTTAAGATCATCTGCTTTTCCTCAATAGTATCAAGGTAAAACACTGCAGATTCACAGAGATCATCATGACGCTGCCATCCCCAAACCATTGTTTCCCGGAAACCCCACCTTTCGAGGTAGATAAGGATGGAAATCACAGTGTTGCAATGATGTCCAGGGACCAAGGAAAAGGTATGAAGTTCCTTCATCTCATCCACAACAAGAAGGCAATAAAGCAACAGGACAAGATGGGCTTAGCTACCATAACTCCATTCCTATTGTTTGGGTCAAGTTAACATTGAATAAGAACTTTGAAGAGAGTGTTCAAGACAGTTGATAAATGGTGGCACATCTGACCTGCTATCAGTATTGGGTAGTAGAAAGCAGGTTGGTCTTAGAATTAGACAAACTCAACTTTGACACATCATATCTGGGCTTCAATGTCCTTGTCTATAAAAGGTGTGAGTTGGTTAGATCAATGCAAACCAGAATCCCTTATTCTTGTGATTTCATTGGCCTGTGTTGTCAAATAGTTTAAAGTCAGTGCTCAATGTATAGCTTACAAATAATGCTGGGTTTTTTTAGAATATAAATTCAGTGAAAATTATTTTTCCTTTTATAGATAATAATGTCTAGAATAAATAGCATCCCTTCAAAATTCTCAATAGAAATAATTATTTTTTGAAGGGACTATCTGGGGAGGGATGCTTTAAAATAATTATCGTATTCGTTACCATTGACTTTATGCCTCTTAACCGAATACCATTATTCAAATTCCCTCTTTTGACCCTAGGTATAAACATGTGTCTGTGCTGTTAGATCCTTTCCTGAACTTTAATGAATGATATAAATATGTGTAGAATTTATCAGAACATGCACTTTGTCTTTAAGCACCTCCTGAAATAAACTTATGAAGTCTCTAAAATCAAGACACTCTGTAGAAAGTGCTGATTGTTACTCGTCAAATAAATTAATTAATGCAGTACCATAGGTGCCATAGGTGAGAAAGTGCTTGTTGGTGAATATTTTCTTCAGTCATCAACGTGCTAAGAAAATGCATTTGCAGCTCATCGGGCTGTTAACTGTGTTATTTTCTTTGCAAGGGCTACCCTTTTTCTTCACCTTTCAGAGGAAAGCATTTAATTTGTTGGAAAGCAGAGCTGGAAGGTTGGCCAGACCCTCTGCACAAATGAATGTTTCCCAGAAAACGTGGGAGATGCACAAGCCTTCTCCCCTAGCCTTCATCTAGGGGAGAGTCACTTGGGTCAGGAGTCCAGGAGGATCTGAAATATATCTTTTGAAATGTTCATAATCTCTTCATAGGTTCATTTGGCATCAACCTTTGTCACATCTTTTTTTAATGGAGATATGATTTATAAACCACGAAATTCATTTGTTTAACAGTTCAGGACATTTGTATATTCATGAGGTTGTGCAACTAACACCACTAATTCCAGAACATTACCATTGTCCCAGAAAGAAACCCTGTATCCATTAGCAGCCATTCTATAGCTCCTGGAAACTCCTCATCCATTCTGTCTCTGTGGAACTGCATGGTCCAGATGTTTCATATGCATGGAATCATCTACTATTTGGTTTCTTTTAGGTAGCATAGTGTTTTCAAGAGTCATTCATATTATCGCATGTATCACTATATCATTCCTTTGTTTTAAGTTTTCATTTAAATTCGAGTTAGTTTATGGGGCGCCTGGATGGCGCAGTCAGCGAAGCATCCAACTCTTGGTTTTTGCCCAGGTCATGATCTCAGGGTAATGACATCAAGCCCTGCATGGGGCTCCATGCTCAGCGTGGAGTTGGCTTCAAATTCTCTCTCTGTCCCCCTGCCCCTCCTGCACTCTTTCTCTTTCTCAAGTAAATAAAGAAACCTTAAAAAAAAAAAAAAAAAACAACAACAACAAAAAAAAAAAAAACCTCCAGTTAGTCCACATAGAGTGTAATATTAGTTTCAGGTGTACAATATGATGAGTCAGCACCTCCGAGCAACACCTGTGCTATCACAGGTGTGCTCCATAATCCCATCACCTATTCCACCCATCCCCCATCCACCTCCATTCTGGTTGAATAATGCCATTATATAGATATACCATGTTTGGTTTATCCATTCATCAAGTTGATGGGCATTCGGGCTTTTTTTTTTTTTTGCTATTATGAATAATACCTAAAAGTTTTTGTGAGGTCATCTGTTTTCAGTTCTTTTGTGTATATACCCAACAGTGACATTGCTGTATTCCATGGTGACTCTATGTTGAAATTTTGAGGAACAGTGAGACTGTTTTTCAAACGGCCGCACCATTTTACAGTCCCAAGTGTGTGAGGGTTCTGATTGCTCTACATTCTATTCAACACTTGTTACTGCCTGTCTTTTTTATTGCAGCCACCAAGTGGATGAGAAATGGTGTCTCATTGTGATTTTGATTTGCAATTTCTATAATGACTACTGATGTTGACCATCTTTTCATGTAGTTGTTGGCCATTTGTATGTCTTCCTTAGACAAACTTCTATTCAAATATTTGCCCAGATTTGAGTAACCTGCTTTTTATTGTAGACTTGTGAGAGTTCCTTATATATTCTCAATAAGAGACTCTGCTCAGATATATGATTTGCAAATATGTTCAATTCTATGGGCTGGCTCTTCACATCTTAATAGTGTTCTTTGGAGCAAAAAACTTTTTAATTTTGATGACATCCAATTTATATATTTTTTCTTTGTTTATTTGTGCTTTTGGTGTCATATCTAAGAAATCATTGCCTAATCCAAGATAATTAAGATTTGCAGCCATGTTTTGTCTTAACAGTTTCATCATTTTTACGGTTACATGAAGGTCTTCAGCCCATTTTGAGTTAATTTTTGTATATTGTGCGAGCAGTTAATTGTATCTTGACACCACATGAAAACCTCCAACTCAGCATCTTGTTATATAAGTAAATCAATTATGTTTTTGTAAACAAAAGGTGGCAGAAAACAATCTATGCCATGAGAGAAAACTATCTTAAGTACTTTAAAGTATTTATTTGTTATACAAATTAAAATATTTATGGCTATGTACATTATAAATTATCCTTACATATTAAAAGAGATTTTAATCTCTTTTTTAAGAGGTCTTTATTAGGTAAATTATTGACCTTATTTTACTTAGTTTTTACTTGAAAGCAATGAGAGCAGCATTCCTTTTTTTTTTTTTTTTTTAAGATTTTGTTTATCCATTTGAGAAAGAGAGAGAAAAAGAGCATGTGGGCACAAGCAAGGGGGAGGGGCAGAGGGAGAGGGAGAAGCAGGCTTCCCACTGAGCAGAGACCCTGATGTGGGACTCCATCCCAGGACCCTGGGATCGTGACCTGAGCCAAAGGCAGACCCTGAGCTACCCAGGAACCCCCAGCATTTCTTTAAAAGCCATACTGCGTAACTTTGAATGCATTTGAGTTACTCTAACATTCAATGATTTAATTTCTCTACCAAAAAAATCTTTACAAATTACATATTACTCGTATGGCTATAACCTATGTTAGCTACATGTTAGCAATATATTAGCCCTCAAAATTGCTCATTAAAGTGTAGGTAACTGACAAAAAGAAATAATCTTGTAGCGTTCTAATGTCTTAAATGAAGTCTTAGAAGGGCACCTGGGTGGCTCAGTCTTGAAGCCTCTGCCTTCCGCTCAGGTCAAGGGATCCAGTGCTGAATCAGGTTCCCTGCTCAGCGGGAAGTCTGTTTCTTCCTCTGCCTCTGCCTGTCTCTCCCCCTGCTCGTGCTCTCTCTTTCTCTGTCGATAAATAAATAAAATCTTTAATAAATAAATAAAGTCTTAGATAAGTCGAAGTATCTAAGAACAGAACATTTGGTAGAATGCCATCAGAGCTAATTGATCAGAAATTCATGAGAATATAGACATTTCTAACTCAGCAGGTGTGAGAGGAGAAGTGGGGAAGGAAACTAGAGTCAGAAATATTAAAAAAAAAAAAAATCCTCATGACAGAGGCATCTGAGAAACAATGAAGGATGCTGATTCAGGAGTTAGCCTTCCTCCGTCTTCAACTCAGTGCCATCAGTAACCAGTTCTTCCCCTCTGTAAGCATCAGTTTCTTCTTCTGTGAAGTCAGTTTCATGACAGTATCTGTCTCGTCACATTGTCAGAAGGTTAAGTGACTTAATGCAGGTAGAGTATCTCACTTGTATCCTTGCTTATAGAGAGAACCCAATACATGTTATCTTTATTATTTATTATTTATTATTGTTATTATTCCAGGAACAGAAATCCCCAAATTACTGAAAATTCTTAACTCTCAGAATCAAATCTCTAGTCCTTGGAGACATGCGAGACCTAACTTCAGAATAAGACCCCAAGCAAATTGTTTTTGTATACAGATGAATTTAGTTATCACTCCAGTCTTTGGCCATGAATTCCAAGAATCTAATTCCCTAGTGGGGAAAAACAAACTTGGAAGAATCATGGAGTAGTTATTACACAATTAATACTGAGGAAGAACCGCCTACATAGAGCAGGGGATTTAAAATAGCCCAAAATGTGTTATATAACGACAACTAAATTTGCCAGTGAATCAATAGGAAAATGCAAGATGCCTTCATTCTCGCTTAGCTTGGACAGCAGATAAAACAGACCACTTACTTCTCTGAGTCGCATGTTTTGCCCCCTGGCAAATGAGATTTTGGATTTCATCAAATGACCATTATTATTGTCCCCTCCGGATTTAAAAGTGTTATGGGGACACTCCCCAAATCATCGTAAGCACTTATTTATTCTCAGTGCGATCCAAAATTGGATCCGAGAGCAAGTCTGGAAAAATCATCGTTTATAGTAAGAACACAGATAACCATAATGGCACAAACTCGTAACTTCTTTTTCAAATTATCTATTTAAGATTTTGAATAGGTCATAGATCTCTATGCCCTAAAAATTAAAAATATGAAAAAGGGTGTATAAAAGGCTTCCTTCCTTCCTTCCGTTCCAACGACTCCCTGAAAACACACACATGTATGTGCACGTACCGCTTACCATGACTTCACTTTGATATCTTTCCAGATATTAATTATACATTTTTATATTCAAGGCAACACAAATACATCTTTTTCTTCCTTTCTACATGCTAATAATATGTGATGCTCTCTCTTCTGTACTTTCTTTTTTTTTTTTCCACCTACCAATATATCTTGGAGATACTTCCATGTCAGCAATATTATCTCTTCTGAGTAAAATAGTTGAACCGCCTACACTACTCCTAGTAGTTTATAAGTATTTCTACTTCATGAGCCCCACTGATTATCTAGTTTTCTGATTGTCAGCCCTGTAGGTGCCCACCAATAATATCACTGTTACTTTAATTTTTATTTTAATTTCTCTTCAAATACCAGCTACCCAAGTACTGGTCCTCAGTGTCCTGTCTTTCATATCTCTTGCCCACTTTTCTAATGGGCTTTCTCTATTTTTCCTTTTTGGTTTCAAGGGTTTCTTGATTAATCTTGATATTAACCTTGGCTTTGGACATTGCAAATGCCTTCTCTTACACTGTCATCGATCTCTCTGCTTTAGTCAGGATGACCTGTGTAGACTAGAAATCCTTAATTTTGATGTAATCGATCTTTTCAGAATTTAGTTTATGGTCTTGCTTTTGAGGTTTCATTTGAAAAGCTTTTCCTGCTAACTTTCTGATCACCAATTCTAATTGGGGGGAGCAGGGGGTTTCCTACACACCCAAGTGATTCTCTGGCACGAGCTGAATATCACACTACACAATTCAATTTTGACCCCATTCGCTTGGAGGTAACCTCAGATCCCACAGTTTAAGGGCTCAGCCCCACAAGACTGCTCCCCACTTGTAGTGCCAGTCGCAAATTCATGCTGTCACCTGTGCTTCTGACTGACTGGCTATAGATTGGAGGTTCCAATGACCCCCTTCCTTGGGTTCAATTAATTTGCTAGAATGGCTTGCAGAACTCAGAAGAATATTTCACTCACTAGGTCACTGGCTTATTATAAAAGGGTATAATTAGGAATAGCCAGCTGGAAAAGTTGCAAAGAGCAAGGTATGGGAAAAGAGTGTGGAGCTTTCAAGCACTCTCTGTGCACTCCACTCTCTCCACACCTCCATGTGTTTATCAACCCAGAAGGTCTCGGATCCCTGTCCTTTCGGGACTTTGTGGAGGCTTTGCTCCATAGACATGATTGATTAAATCATTGGCCATTGGTGATTGAACTCAGTCTATAGCCTTTCTCCCCTCCCTGGAGGTTGGGATACAGGGCTAAAAGTTCTAAGCCTAAAGGTCAGCTCTCCTAGCAACCAGCCCCCATCTTTAGGTTACCTAGGTGCTTGTCAAATTTATTTCATTAATATCACAACAGGCACAGTTTTTGCTCTCATGACTTAGGAAATTCCAATGGTTTTTAGGAGCTCTGTGCCAGAAGTGGGACAAAGACTATTTATTTACGAGCATAAATCACAATATCATACCTGCTCTAAGTAACAAAGACATTCTTTCATATTTTCTTCTATTAACTTGGTTTTTTTCCTTTGAGATTTAATTACGTAATTAAGTCCATTCAAAGTTTACCTTTATTTGAGATATTTAGGAAGAATTTAGCTGAAATTTTCCCCAAGTTTTTCTAATACCATGTTAATTGGTTGTGTAGTTGTGATGGTCAACTTGATGTGTCAGCTTGCCTGGCTGGGCATGGTAAGGTACCCAGATGTGTGGTCATACATTGTTCTGGATGGCTTTGTGAGGGTATTTTTTGGTGAAATTACCATTTGAATCGGTAGACTTAAATAAAGCAGTTTGCTCTCCATAATGTGGGTGGGTCTCATCCAATCAGTTAAAGGGCTGAAAAGAACAGAAGAGGGACCTCCTCTGAGCAAGAGGAAATTCTGGGGCAGCTCGCCTTTAGACTTAAACTGCAGCATCAGCATTACTTCTATGGTTATCCAGTTTGCTGGCTCACCCTCTAGACTTTGGATCTGCCAGCCTTCATAATCATGTGTTACTACTTTGTTACAATTAACACTCGTTTAGTGAAGGTTCAGGGAGCTGGATGGTGAGTCATAGTTCAGTAAAAGACCACAGAAGAAATTGAAATAGAGAATTTTATTACTCACAGGTGCTGGAGGAAGTACATAGCATTCTTCGAAGTTCCTCATGGGAAAGGCAAGGGAGGGAGCAGGTAGAGAAAGTGACAGGATCTAGGGCACATGCCTTTATTAGGATCTGCGGGTAGAGTGGTTGATTAAGGAAAGATTGGTAAATTCAAATTTAAGAAAATCAGGATTTTGACAAGCTCCATGGGGATTCTATCCAAGGGGAAGGTCCAGGGTGTATGGGAGACTGTTTGCTACAAGGACATTTGTGGAAGTCACATCAATAACCTACACTTACTTGTGACCCTGCGGGCTGTTATCTAGGGCATGGGCTTGCCTGAAGGACAAGAGATGGGTTAAGGCTCCCAGTGGCTGCTTGGCCAAATAAGATGGATGCCAAGGCAGCAGTACCATGGAGAAGTTTAGATAAACTATAAACATTCTGAGAGCCAATTCCTTAAAATAAATCTATGGACACACATATCCTACTGGTTCTGTCTCTCCAGAGAACCCAGACTTATGCTGTAGTTTTAGCTTTAAACATAATTTATGAAAGACCATACATTCAGGGCTCTGGCCTTAGGCTCTGTATCTTGATCGTTGGTCTGATAGAATGATTTAGTATTAACCCTCCTTTTATAAAACTATGTCTGTGACTTCTGTCATAACAACTGGTAGGACAAATTTCACACCATGTCTCCTTTTCGGATTGCTTAACAATTTGTAGAACTTCACTCCTCCATGTACATTTTAGGATAAGTTTATCAAGTTTCTTTTTGAAAATCTAAATGTTATTTTGATTAGGGTTGTACCGAAATTATGGGTAAATTTGTTGCCACCAAGAGCACGAATAACTCTCCATTTCTTTGATTAGCCTATTTATTTTTTAATCTTCCGTGTTTCCAAGTGTATTTCAGAGTACTGCTATGCTGTCACATATGCTGTTTAAAAACCAACGTTTTTGAGATGTAATTTTTTAAAAAATTTTATTTATTTACTTGACAGACAGAGATCACAAGTAGGCAAAGAGACAGGCAGAGAGAGAGAGAGAGAGAGGGGACGCAGGCTCCCTGCCGAGCAAAGAGCCCAACTCGGGGCTCCATCCCAAGACCGTGAGATCATGACCTGAGCTGAAGGCAGAGGTCCAAACCACTGAGCCACCCAGGTGCCCCGAGATGTAATTTAAATTAAATAAAAGGTAGTCATTTTAAGTGGACAGTTTGTTGTTTAAACTTATGCATCCATCCCACTGAGTGACCAGCCACAGTCACATTACCATTACCTTCCAAAATGTTCCCTCCTGCCCCTTGCTAGTCAGTCTTTTCTGACTCTTCACCAAAGCAACCACTGATCTACAGATCAGTTTTGTATATAAAAGGAAACATACAGAAGGTACTATTTTATGCCTGGTGTCTTTTACTCAGTATAATGTCTTTGAGGTCCATCCCTGGACCATTCACAGGTCCATCCTCTTGAGTGAATCAATACTTCATTCCTTGTTATTCCCGAGTGTTAGTCCACTCTACAGATATACCACAATTTGTTTAGCTGCTCATCTGTTAAGGAGCATTCGACTGGTTTCCAACTTGAGGTTAATACAGAGAAGTCTTCTGTGAACTTTTGAGTATGAGTATTTGTGATGTCCCACAAATTTTGAACTATTGAACTATTCTCATATTGTTCATTAGTAAATACTTCCCAATTTTCCTTGAAATTTGCATCTTGACTTGAGAGTTATATAATTGTGTTACTTAGCTTCCAAATACATGAGTTTTAAGATTTCCTTTTGTTATTTTCTAATATTTCCAACTCCTACCTATTCTGGGATCAGTTTCTATAACTTGTTATCCTAGAAAAAGTATCCCTTACAACCAAGGTCACACATTTATTTTTATGAAGGGATGCAGTCCATTCCATGAATGTCTTTTAATCCCTTTTTTCCCCTATGATTCTTTCCTTTTCTTTTCTTTCTTTTTTTTAAGTTTGTTTGTTTGTTTACATAATCTCTATGTCCAATGTGGGGCTCAAACTCACAACCCTGAGATCAAGAGTCCTGTGTTCCTTGGACTGAGCCAACCAGGCACCCCTCTATGATTTGTGTCTTCTTTCTTCACTTACTTGGATTAGCTGATAGTTTTGCTTTGCATTGCTCCTTTAAGAAAAAAAAAAACAAAACAAAACAAAACAGATTGGGGGGGGTTGACTTTATTTTATCAATTTATATTTTCCTCTTTCATATTTTCTCCTACTTTCCTTTGGTTTATTCTTTCTTGTTAGTTTATTTTCATTTTTTTTATTACAATTAAAGAGAGTAGAGTAGAATTTATAGTTTTATAACACAAGTTCTGTTAGGTAATATTTTCATTTTCATTATTTCCTAAACATTCCATAATTTTGGTTTTGGATTCCTGTGTGATCCAAGAGCTACCTAAGAAACATTAAAAAAAAAAAAAAAATTCCAGGTGAGTAGAACTCTTGTCTTTGTTTGTTTACTTCTAATTTTTTCCATAATAATCAGGAGATGATTTTTGTATAGACTGGACTTTGCTTAGTTTCTTTGTGTCCCAATACATGGTCTTTTTTAATGAATATTCCATGGACACTTAGGGAAAAAGGTATGCTCTGTGTTCATGGAACAGTGTATGAGATATAGCAGCTGGATTTCCATTTGTCAATTTTTTGTGTAGGTCTTTTACCACTTTTACGAATTTTTATTCCCTTGACCTGCCATGGACTAGGAGAATGCAAGCAAGTCTCTTCCTAGAAAGTATTTTTGCTCGTATCTTGTTGTATTGAATATATTTTCTTTATGCACGTTGATACTACACTCTTAGGCTTATGTATATTCAAAACTGTTAGAACCTTGCTCTGAGTTATACTCTTTATCATACTAAACTGTGATATATGACCGGAAGGCAACCAGTAGATCAGAATTATTATAGTTCTATTTCCTCCCCACGGTTCTTTCCTCCACTATCAATTTTAGTTCCGAATATTTATTTTTACACTTTGAATATACTTTTACTTCTACCATTTGGTGTATCAGCTATAAATTATGTTTTCTCTGTCTGAGAGATCAGGAAATCAGCTCACCTAGGCAATCTCTGCTATGTCACACTATTATGATCACATCGACATCATCAGGATTTATAACACTTACATTCCGTCCCATAACAACACATCGGTATGGATCTAAATGGAGTCATGGTGACTGCCAGGCCTTTTGCTGTGCTTTCGATTCTGGTTGCCAGCTCTCCACCACCAGGTCATAGGCTCAGAAGAGAGAAGGCCTTTGTCCCTGTCCTGTGAGGACCACAGCGTACAGCTCCAGTGCCAGGAAAACTGAGAGGAATGCAGCCGGTTTGGAGGCTGGGAATCTGGGTTTGGAGCCACAGGGGGGGCTTGGCCCAAGGCACCGAGTTCATGAGCCTGTGAAGGCTGCAGCACCAGCAGCAGAAAGAGGGCAAAGTAGAGCAAGTGGGAAGGACTCGGCTGCAAACACAGCTGATGCGTCCCTGAAAACTCAAGGAGAATCAGCTCAGAGATTTTGCAGGGAACAGAATGTAAGTCCTAAGGAGGAGATGGGGACACTGAATCCTGGAAATTTGGGTTTCAGTGGCAACGTGGTCACATGTGACCCTCAGGCCAGATAGGCCTGGGAACATTTAGACTACATCTGAATTTCAGATATGACTCAGGAGGAAAATACATTTTTGTGTGTGTGTGGATAAATAGTGAGGTTTGCTTAAACAGAAATGTGAGATAATAGCTGTTTATTTGAAGCTCTTACCCTAATAGATACAGATGTGTGCTTTTGTCTTTAAATAATAATCAGAGTTAGGACTGGAGACAAGAAGAAAATACTCCCTATTACAACTGCTAGCTTTCTCGGTATTGAATTTAAAATCGTCTTGTTGTTGCCTTTCTGCCCTCAACCACAATGCGTGTGCGAGCACACGTAGCCCTCTGGGGTTTGATTTCAACACGCCTGGGGTTTCACATCCCACCTCCAACTGTCCAAATCCCCCCTCCCCCACCCTCCCCTGAGTCGTCAGGGGCACAGGTCCAGAAAAACAAAATCACCTTGTCACAAGGCTTTCCTGTTCCCTCTTCCAGAGGCCACTTCTTCCTCCTTTGAATTCCCATGATCTTTTATCTGTGCCTCTCATGGAGCTTATCTCTTTCTGGCTTGTATTATAGTTGTTTACGTGTATTAGACATCATGGTCAAGAGGAAAGAGCTTCTGGCTGTAGAGTCAGACCTGTCTGAGGACAGATCCCAGGTCCATCCCTCACTAGGTGGGTGGCCTTGGGAAAATACCGACTTTTGGAAGCCTCCTTTTGGGGCGAGGCGGGGGGGGGGGCGGTGTGCAAAACATAAAAATAATATTCTCTCTCAGAATTGTTTTGAAGATTGGAGCTAGCATACGCAAAACACAACGCTTGGTAAAATACCAAGAGAAGTCAAACGCTATTATTATTATCGTTATTTGTGATGTTATTTTGGTTAATTCTTACATCCCCGACTAAAGTATTTATTTATCCATTTATACAACAGATATTTATCGAAGTCAAAGTCTGTGTCAGGCACCGGGGGCCGGCTTGGAGCAAAAGACAGAAGGTTTGCGGGATAAAGGCAGAAGGCAAACAAGCAAACTAAGAAATACAAAGATAATTTGAGATGACGATTGCACTGTGAAGAAATTCGAAATATCCCATGGAGGGCAAGAGAGGCAGGGGCGGGAGCGAAGGCCAGTTCTGGGAAAGGAGCTTGGACAGAGCGGTCTCCTGGTGGGTGAGAGGGAAGGACCTCCGAGAAGTTCTGAAGCCAGGGCATTTCAGAGGAGGGGGCAAGGCTGTGAAGGGTCTGGGTGGGGAATGAGCTGACAGCAGAATGAGTGAAGGAGAGTATGAAAGGGATCAGACAGGAGAGACAGGCAGGGACCTGTCCTTCAGAGTCCTGCTGGCCCTGGTCAAGAGCACGGGTTTGATTCTCTGTGTGAATGGGAACCTCCCGGAAAGACACAGTGCACTGGTTTGTATTCAGTGTTTCATCTGCCATTGTGTTTGCCTCCTGGAGAGCTGTTAGCCAGCAGCTGGGCCCACAGATTTTTGAGAAACTAGAGAGGAAGGGAAGGGAGGAAGCCAGGAAGAGAGAAAGAGAGGGAGAGCCCGAGGTGGAGGCGGGGGGTGGGGGAAGATCCTAGTAGACACCCGCACAGATGAATCTGATGGTTTTCCCCCTTGTTGGGGTTCAAGGACAGACCTAGGCTGGCCTTGATGGGTGGAGAAAAACCTCCATCCTCCTGTGAACATTTGGTGTCACACTGGTCTCTTTCCTGGGGTGGTCCCAGATGGCGGTGGGGGCTGGGAACCTGGGAGGTCTTCGAGAAGAACAGTCTCCTGGCTGTCTCTGGCTTTCAGGTCACAGATAACAACTGTCAGATGGTCTCACTGTGAAGCAATAAGCTTCCCCCAAAACAAAGAGGCGGGCCAAGCTCCAGAAAAGCTGCAGTCTGGACAAAACACACAAGCCTGGAAAAAATTAAAAGTTCATGAGCGACTGAACAAAGCACCTCGGGGAAATGCAAGGGGTTAAACATAAGCAAGCACATGATGTTCCCGAGCCCCTGAACACAAGGCAGAAAAACAATCGCACATCCTTGATGAGGGGGAAAGGAAAGCAGGAGAGAGACAAGTCAGTGTTCCCCTGTGAGAACTAAAAATACTGCCATGTGAGGTTGGCCCAGCCCTAAAATGGAGGGAAAGACAAATGAAAGGCAGGAGCAGGGATGAAACAGGGTGAGAGGACATTGACCAGAGACAGGGCCTGCTCAGCCGCCCCCCCGGCTCTTTTGTCTTAGGCAGAAGGCTCTCTCCACAACATGGGGTGTCTGAATGTCCCCTAGTGGGGCCCCCTGGACACCCTCCTCTCTAAGAGCTCTGTGGCAGGGAGAACCTAGCCTATCAATGCAGCAGAAACAACAGCTTTCTCTTCAGTCTTGTTTCTTCATGAAGTTTGATCTTCTATTGGAAAAGAGTTGGACTCAAGCCCAGCCAACCCTCGGGGCCCAGTGGTGCAGGGGACCTTTGCTAATAGACAAACATCCCCAAAAAGGTGCCTCCGTGAGACCGGAACAGCTGTATGGAGAAGAGCAGGGAGTGTGAGAGGGTGAGACCCAGGGACCCTACAGGAATCCAGTGGAAAGGTGATAGTGCCTGGATGGGAGGCGAATGTCCCTTCGGGGCTCCTATCTTGAGGAGAGTAATGCTGGAATGAACGGCAGGGCTGGCTGGCGTGTTTGCTGTTCTTAATGCCCAGTTTCCTCATGGGTGCCAGTCTTGCACTCAAAAAGCTGCACGAGTACATTTCTGAGAAGCCACACAGAGATCACAAAATTCCACCTGAGGCTTTGTCATCAGCTTTCCCTGGAGCATGGGACCTTTTTTTTTTTTTTGGCTGGAAATACAGAATAAAAACCAGGCAAGGTAGGCTTCTTGTATCTAAGGCTTTTTAAACACTACATATATAAAACGATAGGCCAACGATAGACCCGGGTATGGCGGGAGTCTCTATAATGAGTACCAAACCTTTTCAGAGTAAATAACATCATCTCCACGTTATATATGGTAGAACGCAGGTCCAAGAAGCTACGCAATTTTCCCGTGGTCTCTTAGTAAACAGGATTTCTTGGTTGGCCTAGAACTGTCTAATTCCAACACTTTCCAACCCTTTCCTAGAATAAAGCTTATGTCTCCAAGACCACAAACGGAAAAATTAAATGGCGCATTTCAACTGCGTGGTCATCTTTGTTGAAAATCTTTGAGCATTGAGGAAGTTTTCATTGGGGACTCAACATTTGTATGGAACATACACAGTGGGCATCATCTTCTTACTTGGAATACTATGGTGTGATTTCCTCTTTTGAGTTTGTAATTTCCAGAGAGAAATGCTTTTTTTTTTTTTTTTTTTTTTTTTTTTTCAATTTTTGGCTGAGGGTTTCTTTGTGTCATGAAGATCAGCTCCTTTGCTGGGGCACGGAAGAGTAAAAATAGATTTCCCGTTAGTAGCAACAAGTAGGAGTTGTTTGTGTGCCAGAAGGAAATTCTTTCATTCTTTTCCTGCTTCGGTTCTTTTTGTGCCAACAATTAAGCAAGGTTCATCATTGAGTGAGCCAGAGCCGACCTCATGGGTGGGTCGTGTAGGTGGTCCCCTACCAAAATGACCTCAGGGATGCGAAGACAAGGGCGTTGAACCCAGGAGAGACTTGAGAGCACCAGCCAGGCAAGGACCGCCGACTCCTCAAAAACACAAGAGAGAAAAAGTTTAGTTTTGATGGATTTACCCAGAATTGGAATGATTCCAAAAATCTAGAAATTGAGGTTATTGTTAATTTAGCAAACATGCAAGTATTATGTCATCGTCGAAGTAAAGTTTTATTTTAATTACATGTAGAAGAAAGGGATCGCCTCATCATAATCCTTTCCAAGGCTCAGTGCCTATAAAGTATTTAATCTGCTTTAACTAAACTAAATACCCCTTCTTAAACCCCACATGGGTACCTAAAATCCCACCATTAGCAATTACTTTCTGTTTGCCAAAGTGTTCTCTTCCTTCTGGGTATGTTTTCTTTTTTGAGCCAAATACCCTGGGAGCTAATACATTCATTTTATATACCTCTGGAAAAAATAGTTTATCAGATGTGTTTTCTCCACTCCAGAAAGACCCTGGGCCCCACAAAAATATTTGGTGAAGGGAATACCCCACTTCAACCAATGTGTAGAATTGGGAAGAGAAAACTCTAGAGACAAACTTTGCTGACAGAGGATTTTTTGCCCTAGGCCAGTCCCTAATTCTATACCATTCCCCAGGGCATTATAAATATTGTAAAATTCTGTGATTCCAAGAAACTCTCTCTCTGCTCTGAATCTTTGTTGAATCCACTAGAAATCACAGTCCCTTCTTCCCAGGGGGGGAAAAAAATGACCACTGCCAACCCTGTGAAAAACATCACATCAGATTTTTGTGTTGACAAGTTTCTGATGCCCAGATTACAATTAAGTAACCCTCATATTTTATAAACAAAGAAGTGAAGGGCCGTAGAGAAGCGCTTTGCACACAGTCACACAGGTAGTGGCCAGGCAAAGACAAGAAATGTAGTCACACCACCATTAAAAGAACCCCCTCCCGCCCCTGCCATCAGATTCCCATCTGTCAAACATCTCAGCAAACAGGAATATTAGGGATACTCTGTTCAGGGAGAAGTTTGTTTAGCTCAGCCAAACTCATTTCTTTTTCAGCAGATGAAGTAAACCAGATTCAGAAGTCTCCACTTTTGTTCACATATGGGGCATGGGTGCCTGCTAACTGAGATAGTTGGTGTGCGGTGGGGAAGAGAAAGGGATGTAAAATTAAATGAACAATTCAAATTTAAACCAGAAACATGCCACTAATTAAAAAAAAATAATAAGTTGGCTATTTTAGATGCCTCACTAACATTTCCTTCCTGAATGGGGGGGGGGGCTTGTGTGTGTGTGTACATGCACACATGTGTGGGGTGGTATGCATGTGTGTGTGCATTTGGCTGCCATCTTCTGTGACAAGCAAATTAGAAGCTGCATTTAACCTGTGAGGAAAATCACTTCATCCTGACTTAACCAGAAACCCTCAAAAGCACTAGAGAAAATTGGACTTGGGGGTAGGGGACTCAGGGAGGGAGTACAGGTTGTGTCTGGAGTATTGAACTGTAAAATCAAGAACTTTCCACATGGCATTTTCTGACAACCTAGGGTCATAAATATAAACCAGGATTTCAAAGAACATGGATTTTTGTTGTTATTGCCATGTCTTTCCATTACTAAACTTTAAAAACAAAGCTCTGGGCTTCACTGGAACGGAGTGGGGCTTCCAGATCTATACTTACTCACTGAGGGACCTTAGACAAGTTCTTCTTCAGGCCTTTGATTTTTTTTTTTTTCACTCTCTAAAATAGTGTTTTATATAATATCTACAAAGCTTTGGGATGAAAGGTTATACAGGAACATGAGCTGATCCATGACCAGACACAGGCATGTAGCAAAATGCTCAGTAAAGTTGAGTTCGGTGGTGGGGAGGGTTCCTTAGGTTTTCACTATATGTGATCCAGGAGAAGTTGAGAACTCATGGGACCCTAGTTTCTTGACCTGAGAATAAGAAGTTGTACCAGATGCCAGATAAAGGGCTCCATCCAGCAGTTACTCACTGTGATTCTAGGATGTTTTCTGGTCTCTTTGAAAGTCATGATTTCTCAAATCCATGCATCAGCTTCACACACTGGGTCCCTGGAAGACCCCTCCCCCCAAAACTCACCAGCAGTGGAGGGCATCATTAAGGAATCCATTTAGTCAATCTGCTATGAATTCAATTTTAAAATAAAGTTATAGTCAGTGAGGGTGGGGCTAAAATTCGATTTCCTTATGCATAAAACAAGTCATCCAGATCTGAGATTGCTTGCAGTGCAAGCTCCAAGGAGGCAAGAACTGTGTCATTACGAGGGTATCTCTCACACACAGTAGAGAATAGTTACTCAATAATATTGTGGGGTGTGATGGATGAATAAAATATTGATACTCTATAATAACCAAAAAAATACCAGGGAATTGCCTTCCTAGCTAATGACTCAATTCATAACAATGGCTCTTCTTTTTCTTTTTTAATCCAGTAATCCTGAAACTTCTTATCTTTGTCTTATAGTTTACCAGGTATTATCTTCCTGACTGGAATTCATGCCTTTGGCTCTGATTTCCAGTTTAGGCACAACAGTTGATGACAAGTTAGAAAAGGAGACTGGAAAAGGATGCCTGTTTGTTGTCTCTCTGATTGGTTGAGGATACCACAAACTACTTTGAACTCCTTTTGGAATTTCTTGAGGAAACCCAAACCTCCTTTAATTGGTTTCTTCACCCCTCCCCCCCCTGCCTTTTGGCTATTAACCTAGAAGTACAAAAAACAAAACAAAAAAAAGTATTATCCTAAATGTACTCTAATTCAACTCTGCTTGCCTAACTATGAAAGTACTTCAGTGTTTGTAAATGAAATTTAAAGAAGTCCTTTGGGTACCTCAGTGAGCAACTGTACAGGGATTAATAAATAAACTCTGCTAAATCTGATCATAAATTCTGTCCAACAGCAATATAATGGTGGCTGCAGAACTTCCTAAGACCCTTTCAGCACAATTGCAGAATTTCAGAATCCCAGGGCACAAACTTTGCCTCATCCCAAATATCTCTCTTGAAAAACATCAGTTCATAGGGATCAGCAAACATTTCCTATAAAGGCCAGATAGTATTTTATTTCGTGGGGGGGCAGGGCATTTGGTCTTGGTTCCCAACTGCTGTGATCGTGTTATAGGCAATACATAAAAGAACGAGCAAGACTGTGTTCCAATAAAACATTATTTACAAAAACAAGCCCTTGGCTGGATTTGGTTTATAGGCTACAATTGTCTGACCCATGACTGCCTGATCATGGCATCGTGTGATGTATGAAAATACAGACATGTGGGGAATTCACGGAGATTCCCATCCAACTCCCTTTGTGTTTTTTAAATATTTTGTTTTGTTTTGCATTTTTTTTTTTTAAAGATTTTATTTATTTATTTGACAGAGAGAGATCACAAGTAGGCAGAGAGGCAGGCAGAGAGCCCGATGCAGGACTCGATCCCAGGACCCTGAGATCATGACCTGAGCCGAAGGCAGTGGCTTAACCCACTGAGCCACCCAGGCGCCCTTGTTTTGCATTATTAAAGCAAGACATGATAATTGGAAAAGCTTATGGAAAAATAGAAAAGCTAAAATTAAAATAATTTATAATGCCATCAGACATATCACTTCTTAATATTTTGGGATATTGTGTTTCATTTAGGATTTTGTTCTGTAGAATCAGGATAATGTTGTATAATACTGTAAGTGCAAGTTTCCCTAATTCCTTTGTTTTTATGCTGTCCTACCTAAATTTAGGCCAATTTTATTAACTTCTACTTTATAAATTGCTTTTTCCAGATGCAATGAGGATCTCCTGCAATATCATTTCTTTTCTCACATTTAGAAGCACATAATACTTAAGCACATGATGCTTAAGATTTGGAGCAATATATATACAGAAGAAAGCAGAAAGGATAATGCCTAGTGAACACTAACAACATGTTCTTCTAAGGTCAGGGTATAAAATAACCCCAGAGAGATGTGTGTTCCAGGGAAACAACTGATTACTAATACGGTCTCATGAGGTCTTTGTTAAAATCTATTTGTTATCAGCTCTTCAGGAAATTCTGTGTAGTTCATGTATAGTCCAAACTTTGAGAAGCCCCGTGGATTGGTGGGGTTCAGGACATGTTACCCCAAAATAGGACACCTTAGAATATTAAATATTTTAAGCTGAAGAAACTGAAGAAAGCAGCAGAAGCAGGAAGATCATTCTGACCTTCTCCCCTGGAACAGGTCATGACACAGTTATGTGAGTGGTGCCTGCCCCACACCCACAGGGAAAGAGCATACTTATCTCCGAAGACAAAGAGGTATCTGAGAAGAATGAGAATAAGCTGACTCCGCTGTTTCCCTGTTTACTACCATAGCCTCAGACTCCTTAACCTTTCGCCTTCCTCCACAATTGCCCACTTTTTATCAAACCAGGCCTAAAAACATCCTCATCTAGCTGTTTCTTTGGGTCTTCATTTCCTGGGGAAAGCGGCCATGTTATGCAGCACTTACACTGAATAAATTTGGATGCTCTCCCCCTGTCAATCTGTCTTTGCCAGTTTAATGTTCAGGGACCTCAAAAGTGGAGGGAAACTCTTTCCTCCCCTGCAGGGTCTAGGAGAGGGAATTCCTGGACTGGAGGTCCCATCATTCTTTTACTTCAGGTGAGGTCTCACTCTTTAGTTGAAATTTATGTTTCCACCTGCTCATGTTTTCTCCTCTGGCTAATCTTGGTCATCTATCTGATCAACCATATTTCTAACAGAGAATTTAAGAAGCTCTGATTTACTTCTGTTTACAGAGTTAATATGTAAAACTGAACTCCTAAAAACCCAGGGGTTTGGATTTTATGTGCCTTTCATATTTCACCTGTTGCCCTAGCTCATTCTTCAAATAAAGCTGAGTATTTCTGTTCTGTTGCTGAAAGGGGGGATATTTGTGGAGAAAAACAATAGGGAATCAGAAGGAAATTTTTGACCCGAATAAACTAAGCTAGACATAAAGGTAAAGGATGGAAACAAACCTAATAAGACCCTGCTACTTTGTAGGGTGAAAGTTGTAAGTTGGACAGTGCTTCATTTTGGGGCTCCCATGAGATCATACTTGCTCAGCAAATTCACGACACAATGCTGCTGCAGTGATAAATGCTTTTCATGACCAAAACTTAATTGTTTAAGTACTTGGAATCCAGAGACTTGCAGTGGCACTGATAAGAATACATACTCAGCTGTCAAGCCATCCTCGCTGGAGAGGCTGGTCTGTTGCATCAGAGCTGGTGACACAGACACACCCCTTCTCACCTCTGCTTGCACATCTGGGAAACAGGGATAAAAGCAGTACCTACCTGTGGGTTACCGGAAGGATGGAGTGAGATAATTAATGTGAATTCTATGATGAATGGGAGCTAACCTATGATGAATGCAGCGTAAATGTCACTATTTGTAGCAGAATCAGAGAGATAATCCTAAATTCTCGATTATTAATTCTCACAGGCCCCTTGACATTTTACTTGATATAGTTTGTTTCTGTATGCGTGCAAAAGGCAATAAGATGATTATTTTGTAAATTATACCACCGATTTGTCCCAATTAGACTTCCTTCAAATGACCGTTAAATAGTGATGATGTCTACGTATGATTTCAACAGAAGTTAGAGTGATGTTAACTGTGATACCACTGGGGGAGAAAAATTAGTTGTGGTCATTGTTTTTATTTTTTTCTTTTAAAGTAAATGGACACAGTTAATATACGTGAAGATGAAAGAATGACTTCAAGCATTTATTCAATCATGTTCTGTGCTACCTATGAACAACAAAGATATCATTTACAACACTGCAGGAAGACCCTTCCAGCCTCATGTGCCAAGTAAGAAAACTCAGGCTTCTTACTCTCAGTGGAGTATCATGCTGATTAAGAAAATGAAATTAAAAAATTAATTTCCAATCTCTTTCCACAACGTTCAATAATTTGAGTTCACTCTAACAATGTGAGACACACCAATCATCTGTTTAAATTGTTTGAGTAAGAGAACTCAGTTTGGGAGAAGGTGGGGAAGTTGGCTGTTTCTCTATTGGCAAGGTGGTTTATTATTTTCAAAAACCATCGGTGTACTATCCCTTCCAGTGGTGAAACAATCCAAAAGGTTCCACTGGCACAGAAACTGGAATTTCCCAACTCGCCCACCATGAGCCACCTTGTTAAGCACACCTTCCTAGAGAGCTCCAGGGAATCAGCATTTCTAAGTGACTCTAGTCCAACAAGTTTGGGCAACCCTTCTCCACAGTGTTTTTCAGCTCTGTCCCTGTACTAGTCTCCCGGAGAGTATAAAAAGCAGTGGCCCATAGCCGCAACCAATACCCAGACCCCACCCCAAGTAAATCAGCACCTTGGACTTGGTCCCACCATTGAAGTTTTTGAAAGCCACCCCGGGTGATGGTAATGTGTCTCAGGCACCGTGCCCATGACCCCTCGATGCCAATCTGCATTTGAACAGCCTCTTGGGGGATCCATGTGCACACTGAAGGTTTCCACAAGGCTATTTAAAGGGCCTATCAACAGAACTTCTACCTTGTCATCGGAGGAGGATGGAGTTTTGCTCCCTACTCCCTCTTCCCATTTACTTCCACCAACAAAAGCAGCTTAAAATCTTTCCGGAGGTCTAGTTCTTTATCCTCTTGGCCTCTGAAAGCCAACCAAAGAGGGATAATGTCAGGCAAACCTCTCTGTTCTAAAATCATTTATTAATTAAAGTATGTTAAATAGTGGACACCACTCTTACCCAAAGACCCCAGCAACTTTTCATTGGCAGTTTCTGTTTCATGTCCCACAACCAAAAACATTAAGGATCACTAACATCCACATCCATGAATTCATTTAGACAATTTTCTTTAATTAACGATGAAGACACTACAGTTCTAAGTACCAGACAGAATCAGGGAGGAAAAAAAAAAAAAAAAAAAAAAAAAAAAAAAAAAACCCAAAACTGAAAATAAGCATAACACTATAAAGAAAACTCAGAAAAGTAGAACACTTCTAAATAAAATTATATACCTGTCCTGGTACCCATGACATATATACATAATACATGTTATACACGTATATACAATAATGTTTTGGTAGCAACACAGACCATGCATTGGTCCTTTTGTACACAGATGAAGTAGCACCATCAGCAGCACCACCATCTGAAGATGATAAACCAAACTGCACATACAGTAAATGAAAAAATATATATGTATTTAATTTGGCCCACCCTGCAGCCAAGAGGTGTAAGGAAAGAACTTGGTAAGAAAAATTGTTCTGGGAACTACATTCTGAAGCCAACGGCAAAGTTCTAAGATCAACAAACAAAACAAAAACAAAAATAAAACAGCACTAAAAATGCTTATACAAATACAGACAAATTGTTGTTTTGTTTTTTTTTTTTTTTCCTGTTTGCTGAATTTGTCCTATCACGTGGCATGTTGATTAACACTGGGGAAGTTAACAGAAGCAAAGGGAGATTTAAATGTCAGGTGAATGGCAAGGATCTAGAACACCAGAGCTCTTGGTGTACATTCACAAATGCCAAGTCATCAACAAATGATGAAAGGAAGATCACTCTCCAGCTAAGCCATGTTTTCTAATCTTATTAGCTAATTATAAGCTAAATTCCTTAAGAATAGGGTCAACCCCCTTCACTATCTTTCTGCCTCCTCTCAGCATCCAACTGGATGTTCTGGTTACAAGCTGTGGGAAACCCAACATAGCATCCGACCCACACATTCTCTACCCGTGCCTAGGAGATGATTGGACAGAGCTATGGTGGGACCTCCAAGATCTTATCTGGCTTGACTTTGGAGATGATCAAAGGTACCAGTGTTTAACCCTTGAAGTTCTACTGACAAGAAGGGTATTTTGCTCTCCAGAGCTAAGATCACAAGACAAGGTCTCTCTCTTAGTATTGGCAAGGCCATATTTCCTCACATCCCAAGGAGTGCGTGCTTCTTCCGCTAAAGTTTTTTAGCAGTGTTTATGAATGCAGCATTACCTCCAACTAACATACACGATGTCCTAGGCACACCAACTCCCCTGTCAAGTCATTGCAAAGCGATTTCATGTTTGGCTCCCATCCATCCTCCTCTGCGTGCCTTCCAAATGGTCCTCCTCTCTGTCTCCAGTCAAGGTCTTACTTCCCACAGGGTCTCTGGTTTCAGGGCCTCTCTGCATGATGGACTGACCCACAGAGCTCTAGCCAAAGCATTCAGAGCACTTCACATCTCTCCCATTTCCCATAGCTCTACTGTCACTGGACAATTAGCTCCCCTCCCATTTTTAAACCACCTGCAGTAAATAAAAGTTTTTAACTACCTAGCGTATTGCATTCAGGATGCAAGATTAATCAAAACAGGGCTTCAGTATTGTATTATACTGTTCATTACAGTATAGTAAAATTGTTTCTTAATCCTTTAAATGTCTCAAATTTAAAAGGTAGGAGACAACAGGGGGAAATAAAGCGTAAAAAAACCTCTACTTTTGGCTCAATGATTTTTAGTAAACCCATTTTTGCCGTCAACCTAGATCGAGTCCCTGACCTTTGAAAGTCAGCAAGAAATAGCCACAAATGTAACATCAGTACTGAATTGTCATTATTGACTCAGGGGGTTGATCATTAATGGATTCTCTTCACTTCTAGCTGGTTCTAGGACTTTTTTTTTTTTCCCCTGCCCAGAATGAAGATATCATCAAAGTCATAAACTATATTTGTTCTTTCCACAAAGGAGAATTTTAAAACTCTGCCTAGGTCTCTAAGAAAGAACACTATAAAAGATTGGTCTCAGGAGGAAAAAGCCACTAACTTATAGGTTAACCAGAGGCCACGAGAAGCCCCATTAATGTAATTCCTTGGCTGGCCTACAAATACTTGGAAATGGATAAAAGCCAGCTTTCAATAGGAACTGAACACATGGATTTTAGCAGCTGATGTCGCTCAAGGTCAAGCCCTCTATAAGCAGAGCATGAGTTTTTGCCTTAAATACCGGCCACTTCCAGTTTTAAATTGGTGCAGTCTGACTCCACCACCAAACCCAGCTCAGGGACTACTAGAAGCAGCTTATTAAAATAGGATTTTTACCTTTATGCTATTGGACTCAACAAAACATCAGAGAAATTAACCAAGAGATGGTTTTTCCAGTCTGTTGATTTCTGTTCTCACCCAAAACATGTTGGTACTCCACAAAGCAGAGGTATCTCGGTAATACATATTCAAAGTATAGTTTCCTTGAGAAATAATAACCAGCTTCATAGGAAGACAGTCGGGGCTGACCTTGTTCACTGATGTCTCTTTAACTACTTATGTCCTCAATGGAAGAAAGCAGGACAGCTTGCTCTCTTCCTAAACTAGGCAGGAGTAGGAGTCAGAATACTTGAAAAAATTTAAGTTGGTTTGGCCAAGAAAGTCTTTTTTATAAAAGTGTAAAAAAAAAAAATAAAATCATAGCAGATTTTTAAAATCGGTAGTGTTCTCTCCTCATAGGAAATGATGTAATTCAGCAAATGCAAGTTCCTTGAAAACAATGGATTCTTAGGACTACAGACCTATTCATCTTAGAAATTGATGAGCATGCAAATGGTCAGAATCTGCAACAATCAACTTCGTACAACATTCTGTGAGGTACATGCCATCCGGTTGAATTAACAGTAACACAGGCCTCAGCAGCATGAGGGGTTCCATTTATCTCCACTCCCTGTTGAATAGAGTAGGGATTCCCCCCACCCCACCCCACCCCCGGCCACCGACTGGCTGGCCGAGGGATGGCTGGCCGAGGGACAGCAACCACCGCAGTGGTCCCCAGCCCTGGCCCCTACCTGGCAGTCCCTCCCCAACCCAGGGAGCTCAAGCCATCAGAGAAATGAAATGTTGCTCCCCTCCACAGCAGGGCTGGAAATTCTGATGCAGAGTTTCCACAGACTCTGAGGGAGCCCGACCTTGGCATTAATTCACTTAACCTTTAGGAAGTTTCCTGGCAAAAAAGATGAAAAACACCGTGGGCAGTATCTTTAAATACATCCACGGCCTTCTCTTTTTCACAAGGAAAAATTTCAAACAAGAAGAGGATTAACATCTTCCCTGCTGGCTAGATGGTTCAGGAGCCGGTCATTATGCTTTGACGTGCTCTCTGTGCACTGGGTTTTATTGACTAAATTGTTAATAGGCCAGGACCCACCAGGGCAAGTGGAACCAGTTATATTCAGTTCAATCATGTAGCTAACACAGGATGGTCTCAGGAAACAAGAGATAGGGTCTTGTGGGAAGTGACAGGTAGCCCTGGTCATGATAAAAACCATTTTTCTGGAATTTTAACTCCCGGCTGGAAATCAAAGACAAGCACTCACTTGTCTTAACCACCTTTCTCGAGACAATGCCAGAAAAAAAATATCCTAACAAGTGCATGGGGGAAAAAAAAAAAAAAAAAAAAAAAGGTAGCAGGAAGCTTACAGAAGTGGGGGGAAGGGGAGAAGAAAAGATCAACAGTCTCTAGTTTATTATGAATAGAAAGAAATTTCCAGAATTTACAAACACCCACATTGTTCATTCCAAAGAGAGCTCTTGATTTAAAGGGATCACCCAAGTCTCCTCCTCCTTACAGTATATACAATGGAAGACTTTGATTTCCTTTGCTTGTAATTTTGCTTCCATTCAATGGCCAATTTTAAGCTGACACTTGAAAACACCCAGTAGAATATATCCTTCTTCAGTTTAATTAACATGGCCTACTGCCTTACAGGAAAAAATACAAAATGAAGATCAATTCTCGTAAGGATCTCAGCTCAACATCAGGGCTATATTACAAGAGATAGTATCCACAAATAGAACTATACAACTGAGAACCATCTAATGGCACTATGATTCTTATTATATTATTTTTCTGAATTACAATCTTAAAACAAGGATCGTATCCTAGTCTACTCTCATTAGCCTTGTTTTAAGTATTTGCTCCACTCTTTACAACAGAACATAGTATACCTCAGTTCCACATCCAAAAAAAAGATGTGCTGTAAGAAAAGTTACATTTTAATTAAAAAAATTACACATAGAAATCAAAACCTATGTTAAATATTTAATACTCTCTCCACCCAACGCGAACAGTTTTGGATGAAATAATTTACAGCGATGCTTTGTCATACACAGTTTCAGCAGCAGATGAAATGGATCTTGTAAATGCAAGGAGAGTAAACCCATTCTCTCGCGGCATGGTGGTGGGCACATCAGCTCACGTGGCCAGCTATGTCCTTAAGGTTGACGATGAAGTTTATGCAGACTCATGGTTCTGGTGTCACAGTGCTTTTTTGCTTGGCACAATATAGTACGTGCAGTTCAGTCAAGGAACTCCTGAGGATTGTAGAAAGTAAACAAACTGAAATGGATGCATCGTACCATCTACTGAGGAAGAAGATGTGAGGTCCTGGTTGTGAATCGTGAAATATTCAGAGTCTGGGTACCCATGAGGAAAGGGAGGATTTGCTGAGGTCATTCAGGTCTTCATTCTGGAAAGGAAAACAAAAAGGATTCGTCACCACGGGCGTATCACAAAGTGCACCATTCCATCAGTTTTTATGGGTTTTTCTTTAACAAGGAGGCAGGATCAGATAGGCAGATGTCACAGGCACAAACAGTACTATGTACTTAAATAAAATCAACAAAGTGTACTTAACTTTTCCCCCCTTTCAAAATGCAAGAGTCTAAAGCAAATACAAACTCAAAATAGTCAATATTAAATCAGTCAACAGATCGATGGGATTTGGAGGTTTCAGAGTTGAGTAACACAAAAACACAAAATACTTTGATGTTTGAGGATCACAAAATGTGAATTAGAATTGTTGCATCAAACTGCTATAAAACATGGTGAAGAGGTTACGGTCAGGCTGTGCTTCATCTTCTTTTGGTTCAAAGTCAACTGCAGATTTTAGAATTTGAAGTTGCAGGGCCTAACATCACAATATCTGAAGTCAGTTTTTAACATGACATTGCTTGACATGAGGATTTCAGATGTAGAAGGAGACCCAGTGAAACAGATGTAGTTAATCATTAAATTAAGAAAAAAAAAAAAGGATTCTGATATAGATCTAATAGAAATGCTATTCTGGCAGAAGCACATTGCTTCTATGCAATTCCAGAAGGCAGACCTCACAGGGTATTACCCAGGCCCTTCCAGAGAGGAGACACCTTATTCAACCTCATAAGCCCTCTTTTGATCTCCAGTATTAACATTAGATAGACCTTCTGAAGCCCACATTTATGTATTTCAAAGTTATCTACACATACCTTATAGAATGGTGCAGACTAAATGGTAAATATTGTCAAACAGGCAACAGGTTGCATTAAATGTTATGGGGGATATCAAGCTGAATTGTGCTACAGGCCCCGTTTTCTAGAAAATCTAGGAAGGCAGGTAAGCTCTGTTCATAAATAGAATACAAAAGAAAAAGGGGGTAAATCCCATGACAGATGCACAGAAAAGATACTCTAGCTGCATGGAGGGAAGGAAAGATGCTTCTAGATGGGAGCAGAAAGGAAGTACCTCATTGACACGTCTGGCTTGGACCGGGAGAAAAGTGATAGCTTGGGAATGTGGAAATGGTATCGCATCTTCGCTGCTTCAGGGCTGCCTCCCCAGAGCCTTGCACTGGGGCCAATGCTCAGTAAGGACTCACTAAGTAAGAGTGGAATGAACCAAAGGGACAAAGCACAGGTCTGCTGACACACGTGATAAAATGAGGCCCGGGGAAGGGTATGGCCATGGGCAGGCCAAGTGGAGAAGGATGGATTGTGTTAGATCCCAAGTATGTGAAAAGGGATCGAAGGAGGTAAATCTGAGAAACATGGTGGGACCGATGGCGAAGAACCTCGAATGCAAGGCTAAGGTATCGCCGTCTAAGTCTAGGGACACCAGAACGTGTTTCAGGATCCGTCCAGATGTAGTAGTACTAATCCACGTCAGCTCCAAGGAAAGGAACAGATTCTACAATCCATACATTGTATATGTTGACCAGCGTGACTGTTTTTCTGTCTCTTCCCCTGAAGGAAAGTATGGTTGGCACCAGTTAGCGTTCACCATTTGGCTTTCAGGTAACCTGAAATTTACCAAACGTGGACTCTAGTTTTATGAGATTTCTGTTGATGTTTTTTAAATATTAACTCCGCCCCCTAAGGGATAGGGAAACAGCCTCTTTTTCTATAGACAAATAAAGACTTCCCATAGAGACACCAGTGTAAAAACAAACAAAAAAAGGACTCCAGGCTTATCCCTCTGATTGCCAGCGAAACAGGACTGACTTTGTGTAGTTCCTACAAGTGAAAGGAAAACCCATCCCTTCAAAAACCCTGGAGACCCATCTCCAGATCTCTTAACTA
Organism: Mustela putorius furo; assembly: GCF_011764305.1. Classification (NCBI taxonomy): domain Eukaryota; kingdom Metazoa; phylum Chordata; class Mammalia; order Carnivora; family Mustelidae; genus Mustela; species Mustela putorius. Next base: position 29,541,133 of record NW_025421341.1, read on the forward strand.
CTTTCAAGTTTTTCCTGAACTCACACCGCAATCTATCAGAATGTTCCTACAAGAATATGTAGACAGAGCTTCACACAGCTTCATAGCTCTGGGCCCAAGATGAAGTGGGAAGTACATACTTTATCAAAGGGCTTGAGACAAATAAACAAACTGCTCATTTATAGAAAATGGGGGGGGGGGGAGCGAAGGGCACACGGTATGCTTTTCATTTTATACCTGGCTCTCATCCAGAATGGCAGGATAAAGAGCTCAGCACAGGAACAAACTGTATCCAGTTTTGTCCCCACACGCGCCAACATGCATGGATGCAGAGGGGCAGAGACTGGGGGCCTCCCTGGGGAGGAAAAACCCTTGGGCTTTGCCAGATCCTGGTATCTATTGCTTTGGGCCACTCTGAACCCACCCCTCCCTATCATTTCCCACAAGTATGCATGTTCAAAGAGCAGTAAACAAAAGGGTCTATTAATGGCACCATAAACCTTCCCTCCAAAGTCTCAGCATACTACTTCTCAAAGCCCTTTACTGTACATCCTGATCAGCACGTGTCTCAGCCACTCAGACTACCCACTGGTGTAGTACCAGTACATCACCTTGGGGATCTCTGAAAAAGGGAGCAAGTGGGAAAGAGGAAGGTTATGCTGAGGCGGGGGAGGGGATGGGCACTGAGGCAATCAACAGGCCTCAGAGGCCGGGAACAACTTCAAGTGAAAGTCTGAAGTTCACATCTGTTTTTCTTTGTTCAAGGTGTGTGTATGTGTGTGTGCGTGTGTGTGTGTGTGTGTGTGTGTACATACAGAAAACGTAGCTCCTGAGTAAATTATACGGATTTTTAACAGATACCCCTGAGTGAGAATTGTCCTTCCTTGAAGCCTCTTTGGGGTCTGCACATTTATTTCAAGCATGCAGCCATCGTTGGAGGCATTTTTGGAATGCTTTCTCAAGTTCCCATTTCTTTTTTTTTTTTTTTTTGCGACAGCCTTCTCAGCCTTGGGCATATTCCTTTGAATGGTCTCTACAGCAGCCAGTCTCGGCCCTTTGAGGGCACATTTGATCTGTGGAAATGGCCAAAAAGCTCTGAGAGCCAAATGTGAATAAAGGGGCCGATTAAGCTGGGTACTGATTCCCAGTGACATACTATCTGAAGCCAAAGAACCCTAAAACTAAAGTTCCCAAAACATAGCTGCTCACAACAGCTCTGGTGACTTTTGTTGGAAATGAACTCTGAGGACTTTACAGACATACTTTAGTGTAATGTTCATGGGGTTAAAGTTCATTTGCCTTTATCCCCACCTCTGTACAACAGCAGTTAAGAAGGCCATAACCACACTTGAAGAAAGGCCCACATGCATATCATACATTTTGGAGATAGGTTTTTCAAAAACCAATTCCCATACTAGCCTCCCACAGTCATTCAACTTAAGAAACATCTGTAAAAAAAAAAAAAAAAAAAAAAGAAAAAAGAAAGAAAGAAACATCTGTTGAGTGACAACTAAAAAGGCAGTAATAAGGACTATCCCAAGCACTGAAAAGGAAGACCTGGGTAGAGGTACCTTAGAGTCCCTTTTTATTTACAACCCAGACTGACTCAACAACCAGGAGAGGCAAATATTGCAACCATGTTTTACAAATGCAAAAATTCATCTGTAACATGCACGAAGTGGAAACAAAAAAGCGAAACATTTCCTTGGAGAAGAGCTAGGCAAATATCAAATGGTGGTGTTCCTGTGATCCATCCTCTCGGGTTACCTCCCTGGGGAATAACTTCTGAACCCAGAAAGACGACCCACCTGTCATGAGACTTAGTAGCAGGAAATTACATTTTGACAAAATTTCATCACCACATCAGCATCTCCTGTCCCCTTCCCCGTGTCTTCTTGTAACACAAAACCCACCTAATCCTGTTGCCGGTAATGAAAAATGTAATTTTTAAAGCATTATCAAATAAGTCAACACTTGAGCAATGCTACTTGAGACCTATGGATTACTGCATTATTGCATCCGGTAGGAATTTACATCTTCCGGACTTGACCCACTTGAACTATGCCTACGAGAGCTGAAAAACAGATAAGGCTTTTCTGCCCTCCTCCCAACTCAGCCTACCGATGAGGCTTCACTGTAAAGCACCTAAAAACAGCAAAAGGTTATGATATGTGTATAGTGAAAGATCCCCACCCTTTCAACAATGAATTTTTGGTCCAACCCATTGACTAAAAGTTTTATCTTGTATTCAAATGCCTCGAAACTTCCTGCCAATTTGAGTCAAGGGCAACACAGTTATAAATATCTGGTTAAAGCATTACTAGCAGTTTCTACTTCCACTAAGAAAGCAGGACTAAAATATTCTTAAGTTGTTTGGCTACCCTCATACAGCAAAATGTAGCCACAAAGCAACTCTTCCTCACCCAACTATGCCTAAGAAAAAGTAACTATTGTAATGACTTTTCTGCAATGGAGATCAAGGTTTGAAATCTTATATTGCAGATTCAACTAGAAAAATTTGTATGAATGAATTCTTCCACTTAAATGTGTCAAAACGGCACATTTCTTTTTCACTTAAAATAAACAGCTGTGACTTAAAAAAAAAAATTCTTCACTTTAATCTAGAAAATGTATACACCACAGGAAAATGTAAAGAAGGAATAAACATTTCTCAAATTCTCGCCAGCCAGGGAAAGCCATGATTCAACTGTGGTTCTAAAGCCGCCCTTTGCTTAAAGGACTTGAACTTTTAGAATTCTACATTCAATGTCAAAAATGTTTCAATAGGACAGGAAAATAATGTTTCCATCATATTTAGATCTTCCCCTTTCTTAAAAAATCTGTGATGAGAAGATATTTGAAATATCAACCAACTTTTAAACCTTGCTGGTATTCTATTCCTTTCTCCTCCTCCCAATTCACTGTATATGGGGAGGAGTATGGCAGTTTGATGTAGAAAAAGCCTCTGGCTTCCTGGTTTTAATGTCCAAAAGCTCAAGTCTTTAAGGGAATGGCACAGGCAAAGTATTCAGGACAGGAGGGGAGGATTCCTCTGAGAAAAGAAAACAGTTCCTTTCGCCTGGGAATAAAGAGAGAAACAGCATGGTGTATGGCTCTGTACCTACTAGGATTCTGAATATGGCGCCTGTGACCTTTCTCTTTATCTTGTCTTCCCAAACCTGTTGATTTCTTACTTGACACAACTGCACAGCACTACTGTGACCGCAATTCGTTTCTTCAGCCACCTCACTGATGCTGATGCCATAATTCATCCTACCACTCACTTAGAGAAGATCAAGCCTTCTAGAATGCTTACATAAATTAATAAGGCACCTTATAAAACACTGCCAAGTATTCTGTTTTTAAGCATACCCGATTCTGGTTAACAGGCCAATAAAATTTTTTAAAAATCAGTATTAACTAAATTCATAGTTCTGGGAGTGTATATGTGCCCTGCATTTTAACACTTACACTACTCAATCTCTGATGGGTAAAGAAGACCACTGACTCATTGGATGGGCTGTGAAATGCTTATTAAAGAAATCTCCTGGCTTAGAATTTGGTTCTACCACCAGGGGTTGGACGGTAGCATTTAGGGAGGATCTCAGTCTTGTTAGCTATGGGAATCACCTAAGTAAAAAAGCTAACCAAGTTAACCAACGCTCACACCTAGCTTCAAGTTCCAGACACAGGGAGAATTTCTCTGCTCTTTTGAAGATATACCTGGGAGATGTCAGGGCAAGGGGAGACTTGGGCAAAGGACAGACCTAAGTGGGGAGCGAGGAAGGAAAGAAGGAAGGAAGGAAAGAAAAGAAGGGGGGAGAAAAAGAAAAAGAGAAAAGAAAAATCAAGGCAGGATTGAACTGGAGAACTTTTTAAAGGTTTTATGTCTGTTTGTCAGAAACAGAGCGAGCTGAGCGAGAGAGAGCAAAAGCAGGGGGAACAGCAGGCAGAGAGAGAAGCAGTCTCCCCAGTGAGCAGGAGCCCAGTGTGGGACTCAATTCCAGGACCTTGGAATCATGACTTGAGTTGAAAGCATATGCTCGCAGATTGAGCCACCCAGCAGTCCCAGGATTGAACTAATGAATTTAAAGTTAGAGGTAAGACCACAAGATGCTTGCTACTCTATGTTAACAAGCTAAGCCAACATCTTTTCCAAGAGGCCAGACAGATCAGAGCTGGCAAGACCCAGTTTCATGGTCTTAAAAGGCAAAAGGGTAAGTGACCAGCCAGGCCAGTGCTCTCACGGAGCTGCTTAAAGAGCACTTTTGCCTGGTGTGAGTCACATGGGTAAGAGCTGGTGCAGATAACAAGGTTGCTGGCCGGGCCTTCCAGCGGCTGCCAGGGAGGAACATTCAGAGAGAGCTGCCAACATATGAGAGGCCACCTCACTCCATTTCCCCCTGTGTCCCAGTGAAAGTTGTCCTGGCAGGGCTGATGGCTTCGGGAGCTCACCAGCAAAGGAAGGCACATGTATTATGAAAAGAAGAGAAGAGAGGGGCTGACCAGGGAGCTGCCCGTCCAGCCTGCACGCCCCAGCTGTGAATCTCGCCAGCACCACGGACCTCTCCTGCCCTCAGCAACAAAGGGCAGGAGCTGGGGCAGGAAACTTGTCCAGAAGGTTAGAGATTTATGGAGAAGACAGATGAAAACAACAACAACAACTTATGGTTGGCAACAGTTAAAAATATTCTGCCGGGGCGCCTGACTGGCTCAGCCGGTGGAGCGTGTGACTCCTGACCTTGGGGTCCTAAGTCGGAGCCCCATGTTGGGTGTGGAGAGTACTCAAACATAAAAGCTTAAAAAAAAAAAACCAAAAAACAGTATTCTGTCAATAATGTATTAAGAAAATAAGAAAAAGCATTCCGAAATCGTTAAAGCTTTAGAATATTCACTTTAGTTATTTCCTATTCTTTTTATTAATAGGGAGTGTGCTGATAAAGCAAAAGATAAGGCCAGTGGGGTCAACACCATAAGAGCCCTCCCCCTATCCCCTCTGCTACGGAACTCAAAAAGTCTGCAGTCTCTCTTCTACTGAAATTAGAATGCATCCCCACATACATGACAGTCAGAGGAACTCAAAGAAACAATCCCTCCCCATCACAAGTCAGACCACATAATGTGGAACAGGAAGCTTTACTTTTAATCGAGCTCAACCAAAATAAACCTGTTGCTTGAAAACATGAAAGTAATATGATGCCTTCTTGCCTACTTGAGAAAGCAAGTCATGAAAGTCAGTCTTTCTTCTCATTTCATGAGACCTATTTTTGCCCCATATTCTCTCTCCTAGGAATTAAATTCCAATTCTGAGGTTTATAGTTGATATTGTAATTTCACATCAGCTTATTGTTTTGTATTTTTTTTTTTTAATGGTCAGAAATACAAGGTATAGGTTTATTGGTCTGGCTTTAATACAAACCAGGAGGCTTAAATTAAAATCACAACTTAGTTTACAATGTGGCATAGAGATAGTAAAAAAGTGTTGCGATACCGTTTCTGTAATTAGGCAAAAGGGAACAAGCGGGCTCAGGTCGGTCCTACTGCCTTTAATTTTTCTGTTCAACACTAAATAGATTTTGCATTCTTTGCTGTCTCCCCAGAGTCCTATCAGAAATTGCTTCAAGAAACCAAGTGCCTGATTTTACATTTGAGTAATTGTCTGACTACCCAATTGTTTCTTATCAACCATCAGCAGCTTTTCCGTAAGAGCCTAAGAAGCAGAGCACAGAATTACGCTCACACAGACGGCCCCCCGTCTGCAGCGGGCTGAGGTAAGGATCATTAACACCACTGACATCACTTTTGGCAGCCAGAGAAAAGGGAAAACCTGTGTTTAATCTACTTCCTACTCACCACAAGTTTCAGCCGGAGTCCCCGATAATATGGGTTGTGGTTGACTTTATGGAAGAACTTGGTAATGCAAGAAAAATGTACTGCACTGAACAAGCATCTTTAAAAAGGAACCACGAGGTACCTCAGCTGTGTGGCCCTGATCTTCTGGAGGTATTCTGGTCATTAAACGGGCCTCAGGGAGGCCAGGGCCATTCTCAACTGTTCCCAATAAGACCAAGCTCAACAGAAGACTTTCCCCTCTGCACACATCTAGTTAACATCTCCTGGAGGCCATCAGCATAAATCACAAAGAAAAAAGTTTTATCTTTTGTCTTCCTTCTTGCCTTGAGAACACTAAGGGCATTCGTGGGGGAAGAATTTAATCTAGATTCTTCAAAGTAAACTGAGCTGTTGCTATTTCTGGGGTCTAAAGGATGAATGAAAACTGTCTGAAATCAATCAAAACTGGTCATCAATATAGAAGTATAGGGCAGCATATTTCAATTGTATTCATGCACTATTGTGACTTCCTCTACCTTAAGAATTCTTGTTAAAAAAGTGCAAAGTCATAAAGATTTCTGGGCTATGAAAGCAAGTCTTAAAAGTCAACGTGAAGGAGGATACGCGAAACTACCCCATCCATACGAGGCTACAGAAGACCACAGGTGGGACCTCCATGGAACTGGGTTATGTTTATGAGAAGGCGTAACACGGCTTGCAATAAAGTAATGCAACCTTGAGTTACCACTCCCTGAGTGAGGAGTATCCTGTATGGGATTCTGAATCCTAAAATGTAATTTAGGAAATTTAATCCAAAAAAGTTTACTTTGAGAGGTAAAGTTGGTAAGGAGGGTCCTGCCACAAGGCAGTTATGCTTTTCAAAGCCTGACCAATTTTGACTGAAAACTTATTCTCAAGTTAAAATTTAAAAGGAGATTAAGACAATTTACATCTCTGTTCATTCTTCTCTCTATGATTTTGAGCAGGTTACTACTAACTCTCTTCCATCCCAACGTTTTCATTTGTAACATGGGGGTAACAGTACCCATTTCATAGGGTTCTCTCTTGAGGTTAAATGAGTTGATACATGGAAAGTTCTCATTGCTGTGCCTCACACACAATGAGCCCTCAAACATTAGCTCTTATTTGAAGCATTCTTATTAAGAACTAGATACCCTGGATTTCCAATTTCCTCCTGATACCTGAAAACACACATTAACCAGAAATGTGCTGGTGGAAGAAGCAAGCAAGAATGAATGAATCCATTGGCCAGATGCCAGCCAAGGGCTGAGGCCAAAGCCAGGATCAGGATGTGCTTTGGGAAGGGAGACAACATTTGCTGAGAGAGGAGGTGGCAGGGGGCTGGGGGGAGCGCCACAACAAAGATAAAAGGTAAAAGTAGTAGAGGTGAGGCTAAAAATAAGACCCTGGGATAGGATTTTAGACAAAGACCCGTCTACCTACACAGGGAACAGCAGGGGTTAAATATTAGGACAGATAGCATTAGCATATCTTTGAGTAGATCTTAAATTAATGCTATCCACAGAAACACTGCTGAAAGCCTACTTCTCTTGCTTTCTCAGAAGAAATTAGAAGCCTGAAGCGCCCCCCCAATCCCTTCTAAGTCGGCTAATGAAAGACGTATAATGCTCCATGAAAGGATTCACAAAGAATTCTCATGAATAGGCTTAAATGGATGTTCAGTGAGATTCTTATGCACTATTTCCAGGTTCCAAAGGAGCATGTTTCTAATTGTTGGGGGAGGAAATGGGTAGCTTTTGTTTCCGAATTCTTGTCCCCAGTCTTGCATCTGACAAAGCTGAACAGGAGTGACACAGCCAGTCAACGCGGCCTGACGAACTTGGAGAAAAACTGGAATTGCTGCCAGATGTACACGGCTAATGGATGGGCAGCTGGGGTGGGCGGCGGACACCGGAAAGATAATCTGAAATAACGAATAATGTATACACTGCTTGCATCTCTAAGGTCTTTGAAGCAGACAATGGTGCAGATTTCCAAGCGACTGCAAACACTTCTCTATTGTCCAGGTGAAAGAGGCAAAATTCTTCCAGTTGACAAGGAGCAGCTGACCTCTCACCCACTGACCCTCGAGTTCATGGTCCTTTGCTTTCATCCTTCAAGTGCCACTTCCACGTTGCTCTTGTTCCTCTCTCTGTTCCCCATTATCTCAGCCTTTCACGTTTTCATTTGGAGAATGGTGTCTGTTGAGAAGTTCCCCAGGACGGCGTTCTGTCCATGAACTAGAAGCCTCCTGAGAATAGCTGGACCAAATTCTTCATTAAGAGGTGGTGGCGACTCTTAAGTTAGGGATTCTTATGAAGGCTATTTCTCAGGGGCGCCTGAGCAGTTCAGGCGGCTGAACGTCCTACTCTTGATTTCGGCTCAGGTCATGATCTCAGGGTCATGGGATCGAGCCCTGTACCAGGCTCTATGCTCAGCACCGCCTGCTTGTTCCCCCTTTCTGCTTCTTCCTTTCCCCACACCTCCACTAGCATGTCCTCTCTCTCTCTGATAGATAAGTACATCTTAACAACAAAAGAGAATATTTATCAGTGACCCTAAGGGGATCACAGTTCCAGGGGTGGTAGAGGGGGTCTGTGAAGGTGATCCCCAGGCCCTCTGGTGTGCCAGGCAGGAGCCATCTGGATTTCAGCTGAAACACACCCGTGGGGCTAAAACACTTTTCTCTGTGGAGACCTTCTAGCCTCCAAGCATTTCACTAAATCTCGAGGTCTCAATTTGGGTGGGCGGGAGTAATTTCTCCCTGCAAGAGATATTTGGCAATGCTTGGAAACATTTCCGGTTGTCACAACTGGGGTTGGGATGAGGTGGGAGAGAAGCTGTTGGCATCTAGTGGGTGGAGGCCGGGAATACGCCTAAACCTCCCACGACGCTCAGGATGGCCTCCTGCAACAAAGAACGATCTGGCCCCAAATGTCAGTAGTGCTGAGGCTGAGAAACCACGCTCCGGGGCTGTTGCCAAAGCCACCAAATATGTTTGCTGACTGTCTCTAGGGTCCACATCAGTTCTGTGCATGAGAGTGAGGCAAGAGGTAGGTGTTCCTGTTCCAAGACCTTCCTTTATTTATGATGGCCACACCTCAGAATCCCAATGGCTACACTCCATGTTCCTGGCCTTTCCCCATTTGTCGCTGCTGGAAATTTTCTTCTCCTGCATCCCACTTCCTTCCTTTTCGACCAGAAGACAGCCGATCCGATTAACCAGTCCAGGCCCATGTTTCCCTTTGTCCCTCCTCCACAGGGAAACAGGGATGTCTAGACACAACACAAACGCAATGTCTAAAGCAGGGAGACTACCAAGCATGGCGGAGGCCAAAGCAACAGCGTCTGGGGAAGACTCACGGGTGTGAAGCTGCTCCATCTACACTGACCGTGGGAGATGGACCCTCCGGGGAGATGCCCTTGATTACTCCCAAGTTTGTATCTCATCCCACCGAGCCAGTACTTTGTGGATGGTCTTGGACAAGTCACTTGACCTCGCTTTGCCTCCACCATTTAGTGAAATGGAGAAAATATCTAGTCCTCCCGATCATTTGTAAAACTCAGTGAGTTTTGTGACTATTAGTCATGCTCAATGTCCTCAAATATCTGGGAGTAAATGGAAGTTAAGAACTAGGTCCCCTCTATTCCAGAATTAGTCAACTTTTTAAAATAAACCCACTAACTTTGCTCTCTAAGAGATGACTCCTAAGTCAGAATACTATTGCCTAGAGATTTTTTTCACTTTATGAAATACTCACCTGGGAAGATGATTTATTTAAAAAAAAAAAAAAAGTCAAAGTTCAAGATAGAAATTTCAGTTGCTGTTTCTAAGTATAAGATGTCTTTTGAGGGGCACCCAGGTGGCTCAGTGGGTTAAAGCCTCTGCCTTCAGCTCAGGTCATGATCCCAGGGTCCTGGGATCAAGCCCCGAGTCGGGCTCTCTGCTCAGCGGGGAGCCTGCTTCCCCTTCTCTCTCTCTGCCTGCCTCTTTGCCTACTTGTGCTCTGTCTGCCAAATAAATAAATAAAATCTTGAAAAAAAAAAAAAAAGATGTCTTTCCAGAAGGATACTTTTCGGGTCTGTTTTCCCTAAAACTTAAACTAGAGGGCACCTGGGTGGCTCAGTGGGTTAAGCCGCTACCTTCGGCTCAGGTCATGATCTCAGGGTCCTGGGATCGAGTCCCGCATCGAGCTCCCTGCTCAGCAGGGAGCCTGCTTCCCTCTCTCTCTCTCTCTGCCTGCCTCTCTGTCTACGATGATCTCTCTCTGTCAAATAAATAAATAAAATCTTTAAAAAAAAAATTAAAAAAAAATTAAAACTTAAACTAGAAAAATAGCTGGGTGAGGGGCAGGGCACAGAGACCGTCATCAATGAAGAGTCTGAGGGTTCAAAATTCTAAAAATCGGACGATGGACAGAAAAAACAAGTTAAGTTCCAAGTGGTTAAGTATGAAGCTTTTTCAAATGGCACCCGAGGTAACGGTAATAAGAACAAATACTCCTGAAATAAAGCCACAGAAGGAAAACAATAGCTTCTTAAGGAAAGTTCATAAGGAAAACAATAGCTTCTATTCTTTCCACACCTTAGCTGACAGAATGCCTTCAGAGTAAAATCCAACCACACAATTCCACCATTACTACCCAACAGCAGACAGGCTATAATTAACATTTAATTAACATCCTTATGGTGCACTTTGCTTAATTCTGTTCAAAAACTGCCTTACGTTTTTCCCACAAAACCATGTCACAAATGGGCAGTGGTCTGTCTCTTCCTTTAGTTACTTTCCTTCCTGAACAGTATAAGGAAGAGCGTGACTACGTAAGTGTCCACGTCAAATCTCATTCTTAGGAGATGCCTCTCTTCCTTCCTGCCCTTCCACCCTGAGCTCTCCTCATTCCCAACCATCAGCAGCACCGAACAGAGCCTCTCAACACAGCCACTGACTTCACACACATCATTTCTGCTGGATCCTCCCCACAGAGTTTCGAGTAGAAAAAAAGACCATCCCAGAGTCTTCCAAACAGAATTGCAAGGATGAAGAGCAGCCAGATCCTTGCTGAGTTCCTCCTTTAATGCACAGCTAGAGGGAATTAAAGGAAGGTGACTTGAGATCCATTCGACAGAAGTCAATAAGCTGATGGGAAGGGTAGTATAAGGACTAATGAAAATATGCAACTGGGTGGCAATCATACTAACTTTTCCTTTAGATGCTCCATTCCCATTTCAACAGGTGACGTCCACTACGTGACCGAGTCATGGTAGAAAGGGTTTGTAGATTAATATAAACAGAACAATCAAAGTAGTCCTACATCTGGTATTAGGGGGACTTCCTTGATCATATGGTTATGGTTAAGAGAATCATGTTGCCCATGACACTGGTGAAGAGTAGCACTGAGGAAAGATTGGGGGTCTCCTCACCCCAATAGTCCTCTTTCTAACCAAGAGTCATTAAAATCTTTATAGCCCAACTATTCAGAGAAGGAAAGAGCCTCCCCAAAAAGAAATGATCCCCCGCAGAGGAAAAACAAGGTGATACCCAATAAGGATGCAAAGCAAGATTCGTAGCAGCCAAGTCATTCAACTATACAATGGGGACTTTCATTAGATAAAAGGGCAAACCTATAGCAGAAAAGACCCCAAAAAGTCTCTGAAAACTACTAATTTATTGTAAATGAAGAATACACATCAATTTGGTCCAAAATTGTTATAATAGCATAGGTATCAAATTAATAGGGATTTGAGATATAGATAAACATAGGTATTTCCACGTATTTACAATACCATATCCAGCTTTGGTCTCCACTCTTCAGGTATACTAGAGAAAAGTACATAGGGAATTACTAAATTATGAAGCAATAAAACAGAATAGTCCTTCTCGAACTTTAATGTGCTTAGGATCTCTCGGGGGTTTTGTTAAAATGCAGATTCTGATTCATGTGGTTTGTGGGAGGGCCCAAGTTCAACCTGCTGCCAGGTGACCCCAATGCTGCTGGTCTGGGGACCACATTCTGAGCAGCAAAGGAGGAAAGAACCTTGAAGAAAAGGGGAAACATACTATTTAATTTCAGTAAAAGAATAGGAAGAGGGCTTAACTGGGGACTTTAAGAAGACTATATGGTAAGTCATCTATTCTCCACCTCAGTAGGGTAAATGAGCTTAAATTACAGCAGCAGTTTTGAACTGAAACACAAAGAAAAATTTCCAGGCATAAAAGTTCTAAAAGAATTAACTAGACAAGAATGAGAAACCTCCATGTCAGGGCTCCTTGAAAAACACAGAAGGGATGGGGGTAACTGCAAAGAAGATACTGGGAAGAGAGAAGACAACAACAGCCTCCACACTGATGGGTTTCCACCTGCTTACTGTTCAGGTTGCGGGAGACTGAAGACAGTTGGACTGGAAAAGAGGGCTGTAAACTGTGATCCACTACATTTCTATCTCTTTAAAACACTGATGCAGATTACTTTGATGTCTGGAGGTCCCAGTCAAGAGGAAGTGAGCAGGGCCATGTGTGTTAGCTCACAGATGCTAGAACCAAAATAAACAAGCATTTACCACGACCCAAAGGAATACAGACACCCTGCCTTCCAGCTGTCTTTTACCAAATAAACCTCAAGGCACAAACAGGAGGTTAGTTCTTAACTCCCTGTCTTTATTATTTGAGGGGACCAACAGGTAGAAAAAGCCACCAGACTGCCAACGCAGATCTCCTCTCGAAAACAGGAGTAGAATCAACATAAACAATTAAATGCTTACTGCAATCTGCAACACCTTCAACTTGGAAGCATCGAAAGTACTGATATCAAAATATGCTCCCGTTTTTCCACCAAGCATTAATCTATCCTCCCTAATGTTTCTGTAGAGAAAGGCTGACTCTACGTACACGGATCTCATCCCCAGGACCCTAGGATGCGTGCAGAGCAAGATCCAGAAGCAGGACATTCTGCATCTGGGGAAGCGGCAAAGCCATCATGACTCCAAGGTATCAAAATGTGGGTATCCTGAGCACGGAAGGATGGTCTGTGGGTACCAGTAACTTCCATTCACACTAACAGACAGCAGCAAAAGAGAAGAAGGGAAACCGCCTCGGATCACGAGCATGCCCTTCCGTCCAACTTATTAGCAAGTTAGTTACTACTACAAGGTTCCATTTTCACCTCAATGAAGCTTCACAGCAGTGCCAAGCTCTTCATTATTTGAAGGCAATTTCATTCACTGGGCCTGACCCGCTGCTCTGACCAGGAGTTGCAGCTTTACTGGTCTGGAAGACAAGCCCCAGGGAGGCAAGGAGAGGTTTCTAATGGCTTTAGGAAATGAAAGGAACAAGGGGTGGCCAGACATACACCCCAAGAACTAATTCTAAAACCAGGGCTGGGGAGCGCAATTCACATGCTATGCAATTCACATGAGTTAATTTCCTAAGCAAGTGGGGTTAGAAGGAAAATACATTTCATCAAGGGTTACCAGATACAGCAGGAAGGGGAACTGCCCGCAAGTCACTTATCCTTCCAGCTACCTGATGGGGGTTAAGACCCTAGAACCCCCCAGCACTCAGACATTTGATCAACATCACTGAGCTGCTGTTCCTGGTAAAACGGCGATAAAAGTGCCCACCTAGCTGGGCACTGGGTCGTTGTGAGGATGTGTGTGCAAGCGGGGGAAGAAGCAGAGGGAGAGGGACAAGCAGACACTATGCTGAGCTCAGAGCCCAACAGGGGGCTCGATCTCATGACCCTGAGATCATGATCTGAGCAGAAATCAAGAGTCAGATGCTCAACTGACTGAGCCACCCAAGTACCTCAGCACCCCAAACATTTATAACCTGAATGTTTATACTTCATTAGCTGAAAGGTAAAATTGTATCTAGGCATGGCACAATCATACTATATTCTCCATATGCCACGAAATTTAATTTTTCTAACTGTGGAATAAACTTGTTTGATTAACATCGTTTGCCAAATTGTTCTTGACGCTTGTGATCTCCAGTTGTACCTGATTTATCACTGTGTTTCATACATAATTGGCACTCAATAAATGTTTATAGATATTAAGGTATATATAAGAAAACCAGATGCACATATGCACATATTCTAAGGCACATATGACTTGAATAAGAGGAATTTTAGGGGCGCCCAGTCAGTTAATCGTCCAACTCTTGGTTTCATCTCAGGTCATGATCTCAGGGTCATGAGATCAAGCCCTGCATTGGGCTCCACACTCAGCACGGAGTCTGCTTGAGATTCTCTACCCCTCCCCCTGTGTCTCTCCCCTCCTCTCTCTCAAATAAATAAATAAAATTTTTTTTAAAAAAGTGATTTTAGGTAAAGAAAAATGGCTCTTAAGTTTTTGTGGTTTCCCCTACATTTAACAGTAAGTAGGCATTTGTTAACCTCTTAAAAGTATTGTCCCCCTTTTGATAAGTATTTTTTTTAAATTTCAATCTATTTTTTAATACTACAAATTAAACAGGACTTAGAAAATAAAGCTAATTTTATATTGATTATAGTTGTTTTCAAATTTTACTTGTATCCTCCTCCCTCCCTGAATATTTGAGTAAAACCACTCCTGGGGAGAGGGTGTGATACGTACGTAACATATCTCTCTCACACACACACACACACACACACACACACACAGAGTCCCCATCAGCAACACACCCAACGTTTGTTCCATGTCAGCCCCTATGTTAGGAGTTTGAATGCTCATTATTCCATCTAATCCTCATGACCATCCTGAGGTTGCACTATTATTCCTGTTTTAAAACTGAGAAACTGAGGTTTGGAAAGGAGAGTAAATTCCTCAAGATCTTGAAGCTAAGTAAACAGGGCCACCAGGTTTCAGAATCCATGCTCGTGACCACAGATTTACAGACAATGCTAGAAAAAGCATGGGGGGAAGTATGGCAAGCCTGTCATCTAAACACAGTCCACCGGGAATAGACAGAATTATTTTTGTAACAGGAAATGGGGGTAAGCTCCCTTGTTTACAGAAGGTAATGAGAAATTACATAGCAAAATGCCACTCGGATAAATCTACATGGAATCAACTAAAACACCATTTCGCACAGCAGGCACCTGGGTATCAGAAAGAGCTCTGCTTCCGGAAAACAGTCTGCCAAAGAGATTGCCATCATAGAAGTACGCTTTTATCCCTTGTTACGGACCCTCCCGTAAAAACACTAAACATGAAATCGCTCATTTCTTGAAGAGTCTAGACAGTGGTAGACGCAAGCAACTGGGTGTGACTAATAAATTCTGACAAACACACACAAACAGAGCGGAAAGGTAAAGCGCAAGGCCTGACATTTATGGGCCCCATAAAATAGGAACCCCGTCCCCTCTCAAGACTGTAGGCTCTTCTGGCCCAGGGCTCCCAGTGCAGGCTCCCGTATGTGGGGGGATATTTTTATCCAACTACTTTTTATTCAGGCTTTCCGTCCTTTATTTAGAAAACCAAAATAAAACCAGAAAGAGCATACATATCGTCATAAGCCATACACTATATAATATGTAAAGAAAAGTCCTTTGACATTAGCAGCCCCCAAAGAACAGAAGACTGAAAAGTAAATCGTAAACAGCTGCATCTCCCTCTCCAACTGTTTACATACTTGGACATCCACTTTTTAAAAATATTCCCTATGTCGATCAAAACACACTGTACTCGAGCAGAGGAAAACAATGACGTTAGCTTGAAGACATTATACGGTTTACACATAAACAGAGCTTCAGTGTCCTTATTCTAGCTGGCAGCAACTGATCTACACGGCTCAAGCGGAGAGCTGTAATTGTGTTAATTATCTCTGTTTACAGAAAACTCTAAAACATATATGTAACCTTTAAAACAGCACCTAGGCCGAGTGTGTGTTCCCCACGGCAGAGTGGTTTAACAAATCAAAGCAGTCCGAAAGCTCTGCATGTTGAACTTGGGGGGCACCAAGTGTGGGGGACAGGGGACGCCATTATTAGACACACTCTGTCCCTTCACCCCTTGCCTCCCCTCCCCCCCCCCACCTTTTTTTTTTTTTTTTTTTTAAACTTTCCCTTAATAGCTTCTCCCTGTCAATGAGTGCCACCGTAAATACCCATCAGCCTCATTACTGCTACCCGGGCTTAGAAAACCGGGTGGCTCCATTGCAGCAGCCAGTTTTTAAATCTCTGCCATCGAGTGTGAAGCACGAATGCCACAAAAAGCTAACCCGAAAATCATGATCTCCCCATCGCAACACACGGAGGTGGACACGGAGCAGGGAGGAGTCAGATCTCTAACATTCTGTTACGTTTTCAAGACATCAGCAATTGGAAGAAAGTCTTCAAAACACAACGTCCATCTACAGACCTCACACATGTACTACCAGGTGTCCGCAGAAAAGGAGATACTTCATTCTAAGATACCTTTTAAACTACAACACAAGCTCACTTCCATCAGGTGTCGCCAACTAATATGAATGGTAAGAGAGCCAATAAGTTCAGGCAGATAAAAGAGCTGGCTGTCCCGAACGGTCATTAAGAAAGCATTTATCCTATACCCACATGTCTGAGGAATGAGCCAAGGTGAATCACCAAGTTCATCTTACTGAGAAAATTTTGATGTTCCAATCTGGCATGAATGAGCTCACTGAAGGTGGTGAAACAATCCTGGGTACGCTTCTTAGGTCAGCCAACCGTCGCCCAAAAGTTACTAGGGGCTGTTTGAAAACATTCACCATACGACTAGAAGTCAATGTCCTGACAACCAAAGCTCTGAGTGTTAACACACGTTGGCAGGTTTATGAGGATGAATACACAGAACTAATATATTGCACCTTTAGAATACAAGTAAAGATAGTTTCAGAAATCTGATGACTTACTGATCAATTACCTCCTTATCGATGCATTGCGACAGCAGTGTGAATTCAAATGCAATGGTCCAAACCACAACTGGGATGGAATTCTAGGGAAGCCCCTAATTGCCTCCTGTAATATATAACGATTCCTCCTTCCCTTAACAGGCTTCTGAGAAGGCAGCCATCTCTATAGCCAAAGACAGGTCTCAGTGCCTGTGTACTTGCTTTCAATGATGAAGGGTGTGTATGAGAAGCATAAATATATTTGCCTATTTATATAAAGTACTCCCATGAATGGGTCATGACAACGACAAGTCATACTGACATTGGGGGGAAACTGCAACATACAAGGTAAGAAGCTTCCATCAGGGAGGAAGATGGGTGCCCCAAATCCACGCACTCCTGCAAACCGAGTTCTGGGCATGCAGTAAGCCAGCAGTACCAAACACATTCAATCGTGAGCCCCATGAGAAAGAAGGTTCCGTGGTTAATGACTTTTAGGAAATATCTCCCTCTAGACTTCAGAGCCTTCACATTTTCTTTAGCCCTGTGTTTCCCAAACTTAGGATCAGAAAATATGCAGATTTTATTTCATACTGTGGTTAATAAGATGTTAATGCACTGATAATTTATAATTTGGCATATAATTTATATGTCAAAAGAATTGTCACTCAGATTTTGAAGGAAAATGAATTTATTTATTTATTTGTTTATTTATTTATTTATGGGCGGGTGGGAAGAGAGAATCAAGAGTGGAGACAGCAGTCTTCATCCCCTAATTATTCAGACTCAATTGGAATTCAGAAAAGCATTCTTCAGGGATACCTGGGTGGCTCCGTTGGTTAAGGGACTGCCTTTGGCTCCGGTCATGATCCTGGGGTCCCAGGATCCAATCCTACATGGGGTTCCTTGCTCAGCAGGGACTCTGCTTCTCCCTCGGACCTTCCCCCCTATCATGTGCTCCTTCTCTCTCTCTTTCTCTTTCAAATAAATAAAAACTCTTAAAAAAAAAACTCTTCAGTTTTCATGGCTCATGTATGAAAGCTCTTTTATTTTTACCTTCATGACACTGGTGAATGAATGTCATAGAAATGAAATGGTTTATTTCTACACAAATAATTTTAAATAATACTTGAGAAGCACAGACAAAAGCAAAATGTTTACATTGCTAGGAAAACCAGCTCTACCGTTAGTCTGCCACCATGATCAAAACACCCAATGAGTACTCTTTTTTTTTTTTTTAAGGTTTTTATTTATTTATTTGTCAAAGAGAAAGACAGGACAAGCCGGTGGAGCAGCCGAAGGAGAAGCAGACTCCCCGCTGAGCAAAGAGCCCAATGTGGGACTCATCCCGGGATCATGACCTGAGCCGAAGGCAGATGCTTAGTCAAGGGAGCCACCAGGCATTCCCAATGAGTACTTTAAAATTACAAGAAAAAAAAAAATCATAAATGTACTTTTTCAAAATATTAAAAAGAATGTTACATTCCCTTTTAGCCTAAATATTTCCTCAATATACAACTATGGATCCTGGAAACATGGGAAGTTTGAGTTTAGACTTGGATAGAAGTTTTACCATATGGGGTTAAATTCTGCTGTGATAGAGAAATAATTACAATGTAGCAGACTATTACTTTCATCCCTTTCTTGGTTTCCAAAAGGCTGGGATGATTTACATATTTTCTAAAATATCTCTATGTGTATAGATCATATACTGCCAGAAATATGGAAATGAAACACAATGAGCATAATGTTTATAGAGAGTAAAAAGGAAAAGGTGGTAGGAACGGGATGACCTTAAATTAGCAGATGCAAATGAGAACAACCCCCACAATTAGCCAGATAGGACACAATCCAAGGTTCTTAAAGTGTCCAAGGAAGCGGAATTTATGAAACTAATGAGAGATATGGGGATTGTCTTGAAGACGGTTTTGTAAACTGCTCTAACAAAGACACTCAATGCACATTAGAAATTATTTTATCCAGTAACTGTGGAATAAGAGAGGCTCTACAATTATACATTCACTTCTGTTTGTGCCCAGAATAGGACTCAGAGAGGCCCAATGGGGAATAATGAAAAAATAAGCCCTAATACCCCAAATTGCCTGTTTCAGGGGGAAAAATATTACACAGGGCTCAAAGCACAAATAAATGTCACAACTAGCAAGTAATAGTCATTAGGCATCCATGTGGTTTTGAAAGCTAAATCCAAATGCTTATTTATAAATCTGAGATAAAGTTGCTGTATTTTTATGATGCCATGTTGGTAAATGGAAAATGTTCTTTCTACAAAGCAAAACATTTTCTGCAGAGAAAACTTTTATGGAGGTCTGGAGCAAAGGAACTTCTAAACATGGCACCTGCATTTAATAAAGGGACAACTAAGTACTGGGCTCTTGAGTCCTAAGTTACAAAGGTTTTGACATCGCCACAAACCAGGGCAGCTGGCGAATGTCCTGAACCATTAACCACCAACAGCAGCTGAAGCAAGTCACATTCCAAACTCTGTAGCACTTCCTATAATACAGTAAAATGTTGATATGCAGTAAAATGTATTTCCTCACTAAGGCTGAATGAGATTATGTAAGCAGAAGAGGACTATTATGATCAAAGCAGATACACGTTTTCAAATGCATTTAAAAACTGAATGAAAAGCAACATAGCAACTTCTTCTTTCAAAAATCCGGCAAAGACACACAAAATCAATTTTTTTTATTACAATTTAAAACATGGGGCTTTCTTAACACTAGAGAAAACACAAAAGAACCAAAAGTGACAATAAGACCTAAATATGGCACCAGTGCCCTGAATAACCAAACCATGAAAATACAACTGAAATGCTTTGACCTTGTGCTGTTAGAACATGCCCACAGGCTTGGATGAGAAAGAAAAGTCACTCACAGAGGAAGCCCACCCTTCAAACAAGTCTTCTAATTGCACAAATTAAATTTGTTTTTTTTCCCTTGTATTGTTTTTTTGCCCTAAGACAAGATTAACAATTAATTTTAAAACCAAGATTCAATAAGCAGCTTTACTAAAAGGTCGCCTGAAATATTATTTCAACAAAAGGTGACATTAAGAATCTAACTTTCTATTCCTTGGAGAGAGCTGAAAATACCCAGCGAGTTTATAAAATGTCAATAAAAGAGGGTCTCACAAAGAGCTAATCTAATGGTATCCGGTCCACACTTCCCTACAAATATATGCAGTCATACTTTTTTTTTTTTCCTCCCTCTTAATCTGCTGTGGCTCCATTAGTAAGCCCCTAAAAATGTAACCTGGCATTTACACTCTGGTCCATCTGGAATGTCTCTACGTCAGAGGAAAACCCTCACCCCCGTGAAAGATGAACAAGTACACAGCTGGTCGAGATCTGGGCACGTATGAAGGAGTCCACTTATGTGCCCTGCAGACACTGCCTAAATGGTGAATCCCTCCAGCACCCTCTTCTTCCCACTTCTGAATCAACCTAGAAAAAAAGATGAGGATTTTTTTTTTTTTTTTAATTAAATTCTCAACTTTGGGGCAACTGGGTGGCTCAGTCAGTTAAGCATCTGCCTTCGGCTCTGGTCATGATCTCAGAGTCCTAGGATTGAGCCCCACATCCAGCTCCCTGCTCAGCAGAGAGCCTGCTTCTCCCTCTCCCTCTGCTGATCCCCCTGCTTGTGCTCACTCTTTCTGTCAAATAAATAAATAATAAATAAATAAATAAATATTTTTTTTAAATTAAGTAAATTCTGCACTTTTTTTTTTTAAAAGATTTTTTTTTATTTATTTGACAGACAGAGATCACAAGTAGGCAGATAAGCAGGCAGAGAGAGAGGAGGAAGTAGGCTCCCTGCTAAGCAGAAAGCCCCGTTGCAGGGCTTGATCCCAGGACCCTGAGATCATGACCTGAGCTGAAGGCAGAGGCCTCAACCCACGAGGCACCCAGGTGCCCCAAATTCTGCACTTTTATCAGACGCCCAATAATTCCTTGTTGAAAAGACACTGTAAGAACAAAACTTGAACAGCTGTCCTTGAAGCCAGCCGAAGCCCAAAGTGCTGTCCTCTACCCTCACTAGAAGCCTTGGGAGCAAAGGCTTCTGAGGGCTGAGTCCCATCTTGTGAGCCCTTGATCAGCAGCTCAGGGCTCCCCAGAGTAGTGGACTCATGCATGTGCATTTAGACAGGCAGGAATTGCTGAAGTTTTCCACACTGCTTCCCTGAAAACCAATACTTCTAGGTTTCACTGCTGGCTCAGGATGTGAAGTTAAACTTAGAATCAAGCTGACTTCTGCAGCAAGCTACACCACCTAACTAGCAGGAGTGTGAACCTACACACAATGCCAGTTCTCAACTCACAGTTTTACCTTCTTTATTTTTAAAGATTTATTTATTTATTTTGGAGCGAGAGCCTGTGAATGAGGGGGGAGGGGCAGAGGGAGAGACTCAAGCAAGCTGAGTCGGGGAGTCAGGCCCTGGGACCCCATCTCATGACTCTGAGATCATGACCCCTGCCAAAACCAAGAGTCCAAACTTTGACTGAGCCACCCAGGCACCCCTTAACTCTCAGCTTTAATGAACAAAGCAGGACAATAAAACCCAGCTCTCCAGGTCATTTAACTAAAACAACGACACAATAGCTTTGGAATGTGTTTTGGTATTAATTTGGTGTTTGTTGTAAGGAGGTTAGGATGGACAACTATAGGGGGCACTATTTATACCACTGATTGTGTGAAAACAGCCCTGTGAATAGCACCATACACAGTCCGATGGTTATGAGTTCTACTAAGCCATTCTAAACCAGTTACTGAGACCGAAGCCTCAAAAAAAGCTGGAAATTATCCATTTTATCCCTGATACCTTCTTAATTCTTAGCAGCCACCTCTGCCACACCAGTCAACTGCTGTTCACAGTGACAAAGTTTTGCTTCTTATCACACGTTATACTGAATACAGGCTGGCTGAGGTTTCAAAGAACTTTCATAAAGAACCCAAACTGTGGATCGTACAGCTCCTAACATTTGAACCGAACTAAGAATCTATAGGTATTACAATAAACTTGAAATTCTCCAAATCCAAGGAATCTACCCAACAAAGCACTGTCTAACCCAATTCAATTAGGAACCATGACTCTTGAATCTTGAATAACTATTTCATGAGTGCAATTTAGAAATTATGACTGAGCAGTAAGCATAGTCATGAACAGAGGTTGCCCAGTGCTACTATGTTGAATCATTAACTATAGGAAAGTTAAAATTTCTCATTAATTTTAGCAAAGACCCCTGTATTGGATCACACACCAGTCAGACACTTCATCCTGATTATCCGAGAAACATATAAAACAGGACTAGGATGATTCATCAGTACGAAGGTTGATCTGTAGCCCTGTATCTAGCCAGACCTTGTTCCTACAGAAACACTCCAAATACAAACTAGAAGTCTCCCGAAGGTTCACTTTCCTTCAACAACTAGCAATCGTTACTCTTCAGAAACGACACATTCAAATTTGGTACGATTTATTCATTTAGTTACGTTTTTAAAAACCTTTCCCTTAGTGACTATAAAAAGGCACTATCATCATTTGAAGGTGGCGTCCTGACTTGGAATCATGGTCCAGAATTCTCTGGGAAGTCATAAGAGATGTCACATTAAAGACACACAGCTCATGACTCCTGTGGTACAGCCGTCTAAAATGCCATGAGCCCACAGAAATGCACAAAATAACGAAAGAGCAATCAAAATATAAGTTTCACCTCCCATCTCTACGTACAATCTCTATGGAAACAACTCCATTCTGCTCTTACAGCTCGAAAGCAGCCAGACAATACATAAAGATACAGTGTGGCTCTATCCCCATAAAATTCTAAAAAACAACCAACAGCCCAGATTTTAGCCCACAGGCTCTAGTCTGTCAATCCCTTATGTAGTGTAAAGTAGAATTACATATTTTACTGTAAGTCAGGAGTAAAAACACAAAGGGGACCATACATAATATCCAGATTGGCTCAGAGTAACAACCCTACAAGTATGAATACCTTTCTAATGCAAGGAAATCAGCCAACAGCTAACAAGGAGTCCATCAAGGATAAATATGTATTTGTTATTCTTACAAAATATTATAATACTATTTTGATCATCCAGAAGACAGTAAGACTAACTTAGAGCATTCTGTGTCATTATCTTCATTTAAATGCTTTTTTAACTTTTTAAAGATTTATTTATTTATTGGAGGGGGGAGAGGAGGGACAGAGGGAGAGGGAGAATTTCAAGCAGACTCTTCACTAAATGTGGAGCCTGACAGGGGGCTCGATCTCATGACCTTGAGATCATGATCTGAGCAGAAATCAGAGTCAGACGCTTAGCCAACTGAGGCACCCAGGCGCCCCTCTTCTTTTAAATGCTTTTATTTTTATTTATTTTTTTAAAACTTTATTCATTTATTTTATAGAGATCATAAGTAGGCAGACAGGCAGGCAGAGGGAGAGGGAAAAGCAGACTCCACACTGAGCAGAGAGCCCGATGCAGGGCTCAATCCCAGGACCCTGAGATCATGAGCTGAGCCAAAGGCAGAGGCTTAACCCACTGAGCCACCCAGGTGCCTCTTAAATGCTTTTATAGTTAAGAATGTACAGTAATTTTCTGAATGGAAAAACAAAAGGAGAAGAGACAATACCCTTGAACATGAGGAGGGAAAATGGCTGGCGTAAGAAATACAGCTACCAGCCTTATACTGGAGGTTCTGGTTAGTTTTAACTCATCATTCCCTAAACATTTCCCATACCATCCTATTTTGGGTTCCTTTTTATTCAAATTACTACATTTTTGGGGTTTTTCTTTTTATACCATGGTGTGGTTTCTTCAGTCCTGAAATTATGCAAAATTCTGAGAGTCCTGTATTAAGGCTCCCTGAAAGGCTGCTACCCACATTTCTGACAAAAATATTACAAACAAAAGCCACAAAAAGTGCCATAGATGCCACATTTCAGATCCCAGTGGTTACCCCCTTTAATGCCAACGTGAAAATGAAATGAGCAATCCAGCAAGCTTGAATTCCAAGGGTATTTTTAAAAAGATGCCATGTTCTTTCCAAAAGCAAAACAGCAAGAGAAACAGTTTTTCTTCTTCTCTAGCACCAGCAATCCAAAGTATTAGATCATCGCGCATTTGAGTTCTAATGGCCCAGGTATCAACATTTTTATGGTCTTTTTGTCTTGGTTTCTGTAAGTTTTACTCCAGCTGGAATTATTCATTATTATACTCCTAATAATTCTAAATCAACTTGAAATGCCATCAAAAAAGACCCTACATAAATCCTCCATTCACAAAAACTTCGACTTTGGAATCAAATTTCAAACTATACCCAAGCTACCATTCTCTTCATTATCAATACCAACAATGAGCCTCAGGGCATTAACATGTCCTACTTCAAATGACAATCTTTAGGCCCATCACTTGGTCATCAGGGCTTCAAAATGCTTCTGTATCAATGTTTTACAGTAAATGAACTTCAAACACCAATAAAACGAAAATCCCTATACATAACTCTGTAGTTCATGCCAAATGATGAAAGACAGAACATGGATAAACTTTAACAGCACCCAATCCAATACCATTTCATCTGAAAATAAATGCTATGGTTCCTCTACCAGATTTTCTAAGCAAGATTTTGCTTTTGTCTTCACTGCACTAATACAAGTACACTTTCACTTGGCAACAACAGAGTCACCAAAAGAATGTTATAAAGAATCAGATTTTAAAATAAGGATTTTTAAATTTCTATGGAAAGTATTCTACACGACTGAAACATGAAGACCAGGAAAAAGAGAAAGAATGAATGAGGATACTGAGAGGAATCCAGAAGGAGTTAAAGCAGATCATGGTGGCCATCTGCAGCACCATGTCTGTACACAAATGATTCTTCAATTTATCCTTTGTGTTGCAGTTCTTAAAGTCTTCATACTCATCTACGTGTGAGCAGATCAGAACTGGTCAGCTGTCTGTTTTCTATAGGACACTAATTAAGCGCTCCCTGAAATCTAACTGCATCATTGGCTCTGAAATGGTGGTTATCGGAATGCCATCAACAGACTACTTAGAACTCTATCAAAATAATATAAAAAAAGAAGTTTGATAGAACTCTATCAAACAACCTTCATTTCTTGGTAATTCTCTCCAGAGCCAAGAAAATCTGTTTGTATTTTCATTTCCCTCCCCTTGAATGATCTCCCTATCTAGCTCTACCTCATACTCTGGCTTCATTGATTCCCATTCCTTTCTTAGGAAAAAAATCTCCTCTAACTGACCTCAAGAAACACAAGTTGAGCTGAAATGGGAGTTGGACATGAGACAATACTCTTACAAATTTTAAATTTTATCAACTAGCCAGTAGCAAGCTCTTCACGAATGGCTACTTGTTGTCAGATAAACATCTTTACAAGGTCCTTTCTATGGACGGATCCGTATCCAGTTGCAAGAGCCAGGAAGAATTTTTACTGCGACCCTGCGGAACTGACAACATACTTGTGTTTTCTATATAGTTGGCTAGCATCATTCTGTTCCAACGAATTTTTAAAAACAACCCATGAGCACTAACGGTCTTTCCTGGGCTCACAAGACTGAAGTACATTGGATCTTGCTACCTGCCTACTCAATAATGAGAAACTCCATTTTCTATAGATTCTATTTTGCAAAATTTGGGCAGGAAAAAGGAAGGGCTCCTTATGACTGTCTTATGTCACATGCAAAAAAGAAATACACAGAATAGAATGTCTTTATCAGCTGAATATAACTGGTACCAGATAAGGGCCATTTAAAAAAGTAAAATCCACTTAAAAGAGGGACCCCATTTTTATAGCAAAAAGCACTTTGATGGAATTTTGTATCAGAAACTTAAATATTATAAATATTAAAACTAAAATATATGAGAAAAGCCATTTTATCTATCTTAAACAAAATATAAGTTAGTTGCATCTACTGGCAAAGTCTTAGCACGTGAAAGTCTTAGCATGCGATTAAAGTGTTCATTTTCTGGAATACTTTCCTGTTTATTTCATCTTTGAGTTCTGTGATTTTTATAGAATGATTATAAAAAAGATCCTATCTATAGAAATATTCAAATATTTATCCATTTCCCCCATGGTCCTCTCTTAATCCTGTATTTTTACCATTCCCTAAAGGAGTCATCATCTTTTTGTTTTTGTTTTAAAGATTTATTCATTTTAGAGGGCAGTGGAAGGAAGGGGCAGAGGAAGAGGGATAGTATTTCCAGCAGACTCAGAGCTGAGCAGGGTGCCAGAAGTGGGGCTCGATCTCATGGTCCTGAGGATCACAATCTGAGTAGAGAGCAAGAGTCAGACGGTTCACAGACCCAGGAAGCCACGCAGGAACCCCAGGAGTCATAAGTTTTTGTTTCTTCAATAGTTGGTTCACCTAATTCTGCTAGATCTGTACCTGTCACTGACTACTTGGAAATCCCAGCAGTTCTTCAACATCATTTTCACGGGCTTCATGAAATCCTGCATCTTTTGCAAAATGTACATTTTCAAGGCTGAACAAAAACTGAGGGAGGAGCATTCCCTGGTTATAAGTATAGAGAGAGAATAATCAAGAAGAGACTCTAGAAGTGGTTAGTTCATTAGTAAATATTTTTATAGCTTCTACTTCCCTGCTAAATCCTTACAATTGCAGGACCTCAACTAATGATCACTCTTCTCCTTCCGCACACATATTCTGGGTCTCATCAACCCAGGAGCATGCCCCCATGGAACTACAAGAGCCAGCTGTCCAGAGTAGCTCAGAACAAGAATGATCACAGAATTAACACCTAAAGCAAATGGCATATCGAAAACATCAATGAACGTGAACTTCACCAACATTTTCCAGGGAGTAGGTCAAATCCAGTTAAAAAACAAACACAAAAACAAGGCTATAAAAGTCAAAGCCAATTCACTCAACCTGATTGGTGACTTATTTTTCCTATAGCTTTTAAATGTCACAGAAAAAAAAAATGCTCTGAAATGTAGGTGTTGGAGCAGACTATTATCTAGCATACAGGAAGATTAAAGGATTAAAATGAACTAATACTGTACTTCCTAAAACATACAGACTTCGACTCAGTGCCAGTCCACTGGCAGCCAAGTGTTATCAGCAAGTCTAAATTTGGATCTCATAACCTAAAAACCACTTAAGATAAAAAGAGGCCTGAAATAAGTGTGAGCACTCACAGGGCTACTAAGTAAACGGGTCAGGGCAGGTGACATAGATTCCAAAACAAAAATGACCAAATGTAGACATATCAAAACTGGATTCTTCACAGCTAGAATGCTTGCTGGAGGCTTACATTGAAGATCCTACTTAAGAAGGAAGGGTCCTCACCATCTTTATGGAAGAATTGTGATCTGGCCGAAAAGAAACAAGAGTAGGTGTGCCTTGCAAGGAATGTGTCAACAGTCATTAGGTGGGTGGCCAAGCATCCAGAGAGTCCTGGAACAAAGACGGAATTGTAGTCACAATACCCCCACGGCCTGCTTTGGTCCAGGAGCATCTCAGCAGCTTGGGCAACATGTTGCCATGGCAAGATTAAAGATGAACTCTCCTTGAGGTACCCCTAGAATATATGCCTGCCTGAGGGATGCTGGGAAGGAACCTATGAAAATCTAGGTCAGAGATAACTTTAGTTCATAGAAGAGGCCCCAGCCAAATGGCCTCAATCAAAAGTGAAGACGTGGGGAGTAAGAGATTATACAGAAGAACTCCATGTCTCTCCAGTGTAGACCATGGTAGGCCTACAGGGTAGTCCTGGCACAGAAGCTAACCTTCTAACTGGGCTTCCCATCTCACTTAGAATGAAATACAAACCACTCAGCATGACCTACCAAGCCCTCCAAAGTCTGGTCCTAACCTGCTACTCCAATTGCATCTGCTACCCCAGATGCACCAGAATATGCTAGAGTTGTTCCCTTTGCGGAATTGCATCTGCTGGTCCTGAGAACACTTCTCACCAGCACACAGTTATATGGCCTTCTCCTGCTTGGCCACCCACCTAATGTTGGTTTCACACAGGTGTTTGCTCAGATCCTTCCTTTCTGACTACCCTTCACAGATAGAGCCCACCCACCCCCTTCTTCTCCATCACTTTGTACTACTTAATTTTCCTGGTAGTTCTTAGTCCCTGAAATTACATACTTTTGTTTACTTGTTTATCATTGCCCTCTTCCACTAGGACAATACATACCCCATGATGATAAAAACCCAATTCTGCCTAATTTACTAGACTCCTCATCTTCCAAAAAAGTAGCTGGGTACAACAAGTAAATATCTACGAAATGAATGAATGGATATGTATTAGTTGCATGGATACAAATATATTTTATGATATAATGAAATAATAATGAATATAATAAGTGAATAATCATTGATTAAATGAAAATAAACCAAACCAAAGCCAAAGGGGTAATCAAAGACTTAGGTGTTTTGTGTACTACAGAGTATGTCAAGGGTTAATCGGTAAAATTGACTTGAATACCCTCCTATACTTCCTGATCTCAGAATCCATTTGAAACTAGCCTTTGGCTGTTACCTAACCAATGTGAAGACCCTCAGAAATTCACCAAGATTCTGATTCTCCTTTAAAGTCATCAGAACTGATGGAGGCACGATAGATGTTCCTATCGGCAACCTACTCTCCAACAACGTCCTAACACTTGTTTGCATAATGGGACCACTTACATTCTATGTATTCTATGTGACTATGTTCAGTGTATTTCAAAATAGTTTATGCAAGTGGAAAGACAATTAGAACCCAGAAACTGATACTAGAATTCTCCATTTTTTTAACGATATTTTTCAGATAGCATTCAAATACTTTTTTTTTTTTTTTAAGATTTTATTTGTTTGACACAGACAGACACAGCGAGAGAGGGAATACAAACAGGGGGAGTGGGAGAGGAAGAAACAGACTCCCCACTGAGCAGGGAGCCCCATGTGGGGCTTGATCCCAGAACCCTGGGATCATAACTGAGCCGAAGGCAGACTGAACGGGCCTAGAATGGGCCTAACGAAGGCCTAATGACTGAACCAACCCACATGCCCCTGGAATTCTCCTAATTCAACTCTATAGTTATCCCCAAATTGTTCTGTGGCCACAAGTATGCTCTTAAAGCACAGAAAATGTGCCAAAGATTATAAGCAACTGAGCACATTCAGAAAAGAATCATGAACAAACAATGAAACTGAAGACAATCAGGACCCTGCCCAGCCAATAATGTGAGATTGGCCATGTGGGACATAGACACTAAAATCAGGACTGTCCAGGTTCAAATGACCAGTGATCAAAAGGAAAAGAAGTTCAAGCCACGCTGCCCAAAGTGTCTTCAGAAAGTCCAAATATCAGGTCAAAACAGTGTAGCCACCCCCCAGCACCCCGTGGGACCAGAGAGCCATTTCTGGGTCTGCCCTTCCAGCCACCCAACTTATGGATGGAAGACCTAGCCATGCAGGGTATGCCATCTTAAGCTTCCTGAGAGTTTCACAGGAGGTTCCAGACTTCATGTGCATTCTAAAAGCAACAACTTATCAACTCGTTATTACAACATCAAAGTAGTCTAACAGAGCGAGCTTTCTAGTGGGAATGGGGGAGATAGTAGGGAAGGATTCCTCTGTTACTATCTTCAGGAAACTTTTTATCTGTGACTGCAGAAAAACAGGTACCTATCAAAATAAGTCATAAGCCAATCAAATAAGAGTCTTTGACTTTTCAGAATGAACTAAGGCTATTCATGATAACAAGCATACATTTGTCTTAGTTAAGACACATCACCCATTGACTGCCTTCCTATTATTTAAGGTATGGCCTGCCAAGTTTTATAAAATACAGTGTCACTGTTTTCAGGACTATTATCTGGTCTCCTACGTGGGCAGAGCAGTGCAAGCACTTCTTCCCCCAGAAAGGATACTGGACGTTGAAAAAAGAGCACTAATAAAGTCTTAGTAGTCATAAATGCATTTTTAAAACTTTATGGATAGGGTTGACTAAGTCATGGATATAAGCAGTTAATTACCAGTGCTCAAATAATTTTCATGGATGGCTAATAATCAAACACTGTGCATATAAAAGAAGAAACTGCATTTAACAAGCAATCTTTTAAATCCTTTAATTATTCTCATAAATTTACAATTTTTTCCCAAACATATCTTCGAAAATCCAAACGCTTCTGGCCCAATACAAGTTTTCAAAACTACTTCAAAACCAAATATTAAAACTAAATCTGAGTGCAGTTTGCTTAGCTTCTTTGATAAACTGAGGATCATGCATGTTGCCCGTCACCTCCATCCTGCTCCATTTTTCCTAAGAGTATTTACCACTATCTGAAATACACGTATCTGTGTAGTGTCTGTCCCACTAGAATACACACGCCACGAGGGCAGATGCTGACACGTATCGCTAGCACCCAAAACAGTACTGGTTCATTTATTTGAGGAAATGAATGACTAAATGTAAAACACATATTCTCTGTACACCATATATATATATGAGAATGTAACATAAGTAACATTATATACAAAAATATATATAATATAAAATTGGCAAAGCATTATATGCATATACATCTTTATACAGTATAGCATGGGGAGAAAAGCATCAGGCTGGAGATGTATTAGGGTTCTTTGCTGATTCTACCATGAAACAGCTGTATCATCTTGATCAATTTACTTACCTTCTCTGGGCCTGAATTTATTTATTTACCTATAGAATGAATGTTTTAAGTGTTATCATCTTCAAGGACATTTTTAGGCCTAATATTTTTCATGATAAATTCGAAGAGTCATACAAGGTTTACAAAATCCATTCTACATGGAAAACAAAATAGCAAAATAACAAAAATTCTAACTTCTGACCTCTGGGTAATTATGATTCATTAATTAACTATAGCCAATGGCTATCTACCAAACTGTCATATGAATTTTACTCCTCCTCTAACATCTTTGTTCTTCTCATTTTATCTCTATTTTGTTTTTCCTTGACCAATGGAGCCAATGGTCTGAAATAATTCTGGAACACAAACGAGCCTAGTGAGCCACTGGAGTACCTGTTTGGGAAAGCTGGCTAATATCATACAGTTGAACACAGGAAAAGGGACCCAACTGTGAACTCCTCCACAAACCATGTGTACCCTATCGTCATCATCTTTCCCATAAACCTGTGACCTTGACAAACGCCAAGTCAGGACCAAGAATGAGCCCACTCTGAATAGTCACATAGAAACATGGTACCCTATAAAATCACCACACAGCCAATACTACAAAAAGTCATTCCGTAAGAGCAAGGGTGAAGTAAGAGATCATTTAACTGGTTCCCACTCTCCAAAGCTGCCTTTCTTTATGAAAAGTAAACTACATCATCCAGATTCTATGACCAACTTGACAGAGTTATCTAGGTCCTTCACTTACATAAGTGAGTCATGCTGTTGACTTTCCTTTACCTGTCTCTTCAAGATGGTTGTCTGGCACATAACACTGGATCTCTCGCACAAAGAAGGCAGATATACTCTAAAGACATTTATCAACAAGAATTTGTGGAAGAAAACATTCAGTGTGACTCAGTAATACTTTTATTTTCTGTATTTAGTATATACTTAAGTCCATAGGAACTATAAAATGCATGTACGTACTTACTTTTAAAATTTAATAAATACGTTTCAGTCTTTAATCCTGATTTATACTTACAGCTTATAAAATAATTTAGCCCATGTGTAGAACTTTGATTCTTCTATGCCAAGCTAATAAATGCAACCCAGTTCCCTTGAATTTAACAGTACAATACACTCCCACTTCACAAAACAAATACCTGAAATAGAGAGTCAACATTGATGCATCTTTCTTCGGGCACTCAATCACGATACAGTCATCCAGCCAAGAAGTCTAGGAAGCTGACTGAATTTGAAAAATATTTTTAATAAGAAAGGGACATGAACCAAAAGCACCCTTGTGTTCCAAGGGTGATAGGGGAGTGGTAGGAATTGAGTGAAACCACTACAAACTTCAAGTTCAAGATGAAATTCACAGTTCATGACTGAACTTCCACACATCCCTTTGCTTGCTCCTCAGGACAACACTATCGGACAGATTGGGGAAATATTACTACCTCTAATTTTACGAACCAGAGAACCAGGTCAAAGAATGGTAGATCTCAGAAAGTGGCAGAATCAGGATTAAAATTCCCATCTCCTCTTTCTTTATCCATGCTGGTCCTAGCATGTGCAACACTCATATGTATTATTCGACCTTTTGTATGCAATCGCCAACTCAGGCTTGCATCAGATGAACCTGGAACTGATGCCATGTTCACATACACAACAGATGGAGCCGAAGGAATGAGCCAACAGTGGTAGACAGTTTCTCTCTTAGCCTACCAAATACTAGAGTGGTAGGAAATATAAGAATCTTTTCCACACAGGAAAAATCATGCTAGTATATTCTTTTCACTCCCCCTCCCCCAACATTTGCCCTTTTTTGGTTTTTTGGGGTTCCCCCCCATTTTTAATCCTCTTATAGGTGCTAATTACAAGAAATGAAATCTTGGGATCAGGAAAGCAGAACTGAAACCTAAAGCTTATCATAGTGATAAGAATACTTAAAACAGGAAGCAGTGGTAATTTATTGCTTCCTGTGTAAGTATTCTTATCTGTAGGGCACTAAATTTTTTCACCACAGAACCTCACATTTAGGACACTTCCCAAAATAGAATCTTCTGATCTTCAGCTGTCAGCTGAAGTTGCTTCATAAATAGCCCAGTGTGTATACTCTGGAGGGTTGCTAACACTCTACATGCAAATATAGTCCAGTCATACCAATTCTTTTTAGACTCTGGTGACAATCTGTAATGTTCAAAATCAAGTAGCCCCAGAAACTCTATGGAAGGTCTCTAGTCAATGACCTATGGAACACTCCTTGGATATTTCTGGACATTTTGAAACCATGGCCATTACAGCAATAAATAAATAAATAAATAAATAAATAAATAAATTCTATTAAAATATACAAAATATATTATAATAAAAATATAATTTATGTTTTATATATATAATACCTATTTCTAATATAAGTTTCAAAGTAAACCTAAATTTGCTTTAGGTCAGTTAATTTTTAAGTGGTTTTAAAAATAACTTTTATCCAGAGATTCATTTCGGTGAAAAGGATATGTATCAAGAAATCCCTGAGTCCTGTATTTTAAACAACTTTTCCAGAGGCTTTTACAGCCAACAAGTACAGGCAACAAAACTGATTATAAGTGAATGTTTGAAAAATTACACATGTAACCCAAGGTTAAATATACAGAGAAAACACACACACACTGAGAGATATAAAAGATGCCTAGCTGTAATCTTTATGATCTAGTATGTCAGGAATTCCACTGCCAGAAACACAAGTCGAGACAATTTCAGAGAGAGAAAGAGAAAAAAATCAATGTCTGTGTTTTTAAAGGGGAGAAAGAAAAGGGCTGTATAGACTGAGACCATGGAGCACAAACGACCGGGATTTTATAGGTCTTTTGTGTCTTAGTATTTGAACAAAACATCTGTGCCTTTATGACGCCCAGGTCACTCCCTCCTCTGATTACCTGCCCTACAGCACACCCACTCTGGCATCGCTAAGAAGGGCTTTAGTCTTGGTCAATGGCAGCCACCCTAGGAGAGAGTAACCTTAAGGCAGATTACACCTTGAATGTAGTAAATGTTCAAAACAACTTGCTGAGTGTTGAACGTGCATAAGTAGGATCTTCAAGCCCCTTTCAGCCAATTGCTAAGTAGCTGCCTTTCCTCATGCAAAGGTGATCTGTGTGAATTCACCACAGAGTGGCCCCTTTATAAGCCTAGGAACAATGTCCTGTGGTCCAGCAAGGAAAAACCAGTCTCTAGAGGACAAATTCAGATGGGGATGAACCCTGCGGCTGCCTCATGTGACCCGCCTCACGTGACCCACGCTGTGCCTGACCCAGCAGGAGTGTGCGGCCAATCCCAGATTCCCCCTGGGCATCTGGAGCAGATGATGACCAGGCTCAAATATGGCGTATTCACTGGATTCCTGGAGACCATGAAGTCAATTATGCAGACGCAAAAATGAAGATTTTATAAATATCTACCCTGAGGCAAGATTACAAATCATTTTTTAAAATGACTACCAGTAGAAGGATTCAAATAACAATAGTTTCCAAAACATCCAAAGAGCCAGGTCCTTCAAGGAAGAGGGCTGAAACAGGCTCTGACCATCACAGTGGTACAAAGGTGGTACAAAAATCTAGAATATTCTGCTGTTACTGCACAACTCAACACTGATTAAAGATTAAATGGGGAAGAATGTGAAGAAAACAGGAAGCAGATCGCCAGCTGTACCCTGGGTTGGTCTGAAACACTCAGCTACAGAACACTGGCCAATTCTGGGCAGGAAAAATTGTGGAAACATGATTGATCTTGGAAAGAACCACAAAACTGACTGCAGGTTTGAGAAATTGGAATGACGAGTAAAACCTAAAAATGGTTAATATTAAGGGAAAACTAAGAGCTTACTTCAAGATCTTCAAAGGCATGTAGGGAAATATCCTGTAAAAGGTCAGTGGGCTGGATGAGCAAACCATGGTAAATCCACACAATGGAATACTATTCAGCAGTAAAGAAAGAGGGAGCTTATCAAAGATAAAAAAAAACCTTGTATGAATGTCAAGTGCATATTGCTAGGTACAAGAAGCCAGTATGATAAATGTATGCATGTATGCTTAACTCCAACTGTATGCCATGTAGGAAGAGGCAAAGCTGCAGACATAGTTAAAGGATCAGTGGTTACCAGAGGCAGGGGAGAAGGAAGCAGCCTGGCCTATTTATATGACACTATTGTAGCAAATACAAGTTATTAAGTACTTGTCTTAATATCTTGTCTTAAAGAAAGCACTAGCCCTTTCTTTGGCACAAAGAATAAGCTTTATGGATGCAAATTTTTTAAAGATTTTATTTTATTTATTTATTTATTTATTTATTTATTTGACAGACCACAGAGAGAGAGAGGTGGTCAGTGACCACAGGTGGAATGCAGAATGTGACAGAAGGATCTAAACGTCTCACAAATGCACAAGCCCACCTCACTGAAGGGGGCAAAGGAACAAGGCACTGACCAAAGTTTAACTTTGGAAATGAGGGGAATCTGTAAGATTTAAGGCAAAAGAAACCGTACCTAAGCACCATGCTCTGGTTGATAAAGTCATTTCCTACGGGGCACAGGTTAACAATTCTGGAAGTGTTCTGTGTTTGCATGCAGTAGAATTAAACAAGTCAGTAAAAGGAAGATGGCGACAGCCAAGTTTCTCACTGTGGGGAGTGGGAGGTGACAGATAAACAAGGGGAAATGCTAGAATAATCCATATGGAAATCCATTAGAGTTAAGAGACATCAGTATGAACTTATGCTTAGCTTAGTACAGATACAGATGGCTACATATAGAAATATTTATAGATATGTGTATATATGTGGTGTAGTATACACACATGTATTTCCTTACTCTGGCAACTGAGAGGGCAGAAAAAAAATGACAAGCCAGTAGCAACAA
Source organism: Mustela putorius furo (assembly GCF_011764305.1). NCBI lineage: Eukaryota > Metazoa > Chordata > Mammalia > Carnivora > Mustelidae > Mustela > Mustela putorius. The sequence goes on from NW_025421341.1 coordinate 29,576,368, forward strand.
ACACATCTTATGCCAATATGTGGATGTCTAATACAATTCTCCAATAAACAGAACCAGGGCCTCTTGGAGAAATGGAAGATTCCAAGATTAGGGCAGGAAATAAACAAGGTGATCCTGGAGCATCTCAGAATATCAGAAAGTAAGGAAATGCCTTAAAAAAAAAAAAAACTACTGAATTAAAAGTAAAGGAGGGGCACCTGGATGCAACAGTCAGTTAAGTGACTAACTCTTGGTTTCGCCTTGTGATCATGATCTCAGGGTCCTGGGATAAAGCCTGAGTGGGGTTCTGTGCTCAGCATGGAATCTGCTTGAGAGTCTCTCTCTCTCTCCCCCTCCTGCTGCCCTTCCCTCCTTTTGGGCACTGGTGATCTCTCTCTCTCTCTCTCATAAATCAATCAATCAGTCAATCCTTTAAAAATGAATGATAAGACAAGTTTGCTTGAAAAAGCAAATTCTATAAATATTCATGACTTCTGCTAAATGGTTTTCAAAAACCTTTAAACCTCTTGGCCACTTTAAAGAATCCCAAAATGGGGGCTGGATGGCTCAGTGGGGTGACTCTTGATCTCAGGGTTTTGAGTTTGGGCCCCACATTGGATATATAGATTACTTAAAAGTAAAATCTTTAAAGAACCCCAAATTATGACTGTATTAGGTGCACTGTTTTTTATCAAAAAGTTGGATGATGCAAAGTTTGACTTGATTCTGTAATTTCAGCAAATGAGTATATGTTGCATTTGAAACCCAGAAAGTCATATCCAGTTTAGTTAGCATTTCCAATCATTTATGAAATGCTTTATGTTTACAGCTATTTTAAGAATTTTTTTAAAAATTCATTTCCAGCCTTATTTCCTCTTTTAGAAAACTGAACTTATACACCAAGGTTGTTATGATTTTCTGTTTCATCTTCTGGACATTTAAACATTGTCATTATGTTTTATTTTTTAATTTGCTTTTACAACCTTACTGTCCCTTTCAGTCGATTTTATATGCATATTTAAATCTTTGATAAAAATAAAATTTATATACCCAATTTAAAAAAAAAAAAAAAGGACAGGGCCATCACTTGTTACCCCTACTAAAATCAGAAAGAAGGAAATGCTCTCCCTCGACAATAAGGTCTTCAAGTTAGCTATAAAGAAATTTCCTCACCATAAAGACTTTAAACCATTAGAAAAAGTTACCTCAAACTATAGGATTTCCTCTTGTGATACATGGATCCAAGAGGGATGCACCTGAAGACCCTTACTAATAAAATACACAACAATATCAAAATAAAAGCTTTCTATATGAGTAGTTTCAAGATGTTGGTCTTTCCTTGCAAACATTTTGTACAAGGAATAAATGTAGAGAAAAGCAAACATACTAAAAACTTTTCCAAAAGAATTTTCAGACAAAATTTCAGAAAAGGATAGGTATTACATGTTACCAATTTTGCATAATAATGCTCACAAGAAAAGCCTTAATACCCAGTGAAAATTACTAACCTTAAAGCTGCAATATAAGCTATGATTTATGATACCAGCACATAAGGATGGCCATACCCAGTCAATCCCCATCTTTTCCAGGGCCCTCCGAGAGATATCACATACTCCTCACCCTCTTTCCCTAGGTGTCACCTGTTCCAGATCTTGACTTTACATGTCAGACAATTTTTTCCAAGCAGACACATATCAACTTCAACTCCTACTTCCTGCTCTTTCATATACTGCCCTATTACAGCAGAAAAATCTGACTTTGCTCCATTTATGAGTCACAAAGTAAACTTAATCATGACTGATAAGCCCTGAAGAGTGCAAATGACGTACTTATATCCAGGCAAAGGGATTGTGATGAAATGTAAGGTAAAAGTTTTATGTATAAATCAATGTTGTCAACCTCTCCAGTCCGTGAAGTGGGCCAGAAACCCTTGTCCTATCTTTCAGTGGGTCTCATCTGTCCCTTGGGGAAGCTGATCCTTGACTGCCTTCTCCCTCAACCAGTCCCCAGGAAAGAAGCTCTATGAGGGCCTGAATTAGCATCTGTTTTCTTTTCATTTGTAATTCCAGAACTTAGGAATATGCCTGGTACTCAGCAGCAACTCACTAACTCCTTGTTGCATTAACGAACCAGAACATTCTGTCACGTCTGGTCTATAAACATTTGACGCTTTGGTAATTTGCCACCACTGTCTTTATGACCAGTTATGATTTCTTCAGATGCCCAGGTTCAGTAGTTACAACAGCTTAATTATGGAATGAGCAGAAATATTTAAGACAAGTACCCCCCGAGTATGAGGCAGTGGTAGCATAGTTAAGAAAAACTCTCTGTCCTCCTGAATAGAATATGATTCTGGTCTACAGATAAATGAAGTGCATACTTCTCATACTGTGGTTTAAAAACATATGGTCCCACATTCATTCATTCAGTATCTACAACAAACAGTAACAACCAAATGCCAAACCCACTGCACTAAGAATTGGAACTTAGTCACCACGGCAGAGAGAAACACAGCCTAGCTTGATACCAGCCTAGCTTGATACCAGCCGCATACCTGCTAGAAAACACTACTAAGTTTTAGAAAGTAGCATAAATGTCAAATGACTGTGAAGGGTCAGGAAAACAGAAATTCTCTTTAAAATAAAATAGAACACATTTATATTACAAATATTATATTAGAATAAAGGTTGATAAATGTTTTGCTGTGTGTCACATTGCTTGGATCCTATGCTTTAGCTTAATACTTGAAATGTCAAGCAATATTTAAGAAGAATTGTTATAAAAGGTGATAGTTTAGGATACACATTCTATCATGGCCATCCAAACAGCCAACCTCAATGAACTCTGGAAACACAACGCAGGCAGCCTCCTACCTTGGCAATCAGGTTCAACTTCCCAGACCAAGCCTAGCATTGTAGCTAACAAGTGCCGCAGTGGCAAAATGCACTCATGTAAATGTAATTCCTTTTCCCAGATCTTACTGGTACTTCACAGTAGAGGGGTTAACTAGCAACTTATTATACTCAAGAGGAAGAAAAGGCATGAGCATAGGAGACAAATTAGAACGGGCTTCTTCCAAATCACACACTAACTGGCCTCTTTTAAAAAATAGAGGTAACTATGATACAACAATTATTTTCCAAATCATTTTCTTATTGCTTTTGGTATCTTTAAACCTCCATGAAAATGCTAAGCTCTGACCTACATTAGTAAACTGCAATTAACATCAGAACAACTCTACTAGTACAAGAAAAACTGGTAAAGGACTGCTGGAGGCAGAGAAATCAATCTCCTCAAAATAAAGCAAAGTTTCCATCAATCTTTAAAAGAATGGTTTGGGGGGAAACAGAGGAAGTATCCCAGGATTTCAGACATAGGAATGATGCAATTATAATTAATTTCACCACAGCTTGGATTTCCAGTCCTATTAGAGTACAAGAACCCCTGTCATTTTGTTTGTTTAATATCATGTGGAATCTGAATTTGAATTTGATTTTAAGATTTTATTTATTTGAGAGAGAGCACACAAGCAGGGGGAAAGGGGCAGAAGGAGAGGGAGAAACAGACTCCCGCTGAGCAGGGAGCCTGAGGACATGGGACTCTATTCCAGGACCCTGAGATCATGACCTGAGCCAAAGGCAGACCCTTAACTGATTAAGCCACCCAGATGCCCCTTGAATTTGATTTTTAAAATATCCAGTGAATGAAATAGTTTGAGGTACCCAGAATATATCCACAGCATTATTTCTATTTGGGACTTTCCTAAAGCTATCCTCTGCATTGATTTAACAACTATCCTCTGGACTGTTGATAAACAAGTTTTTAATTTGGCAAGGGTTCAGTGGATCCTCTCTTCCTCAGACACTGACATCTGCTTTCAATGCGCTCACAATTTTTACTAGCAAAGAGTGCTGCGAAATGAGTAACTAGAGCAAGGGTGGGGGTTTCCATCCCTGCAGGAAGGGGTAACATTTTTGAAAGCAAGGTGGGAGACAGTGTGGTAGGTGTACTTGAACCCAGCCAATAACATACAATAACAAACAATAATGTTTTCTTTGGTCATTTAAATGTCTTGATTTTACAATGCAAATGTAATTTGACTTACTTCCCATGGAAATACATTTTCAATTCTACAGAGCTAAGAACTCTTACCTTCCTAAATACCTCTGCCATTATTCTTTTAAATAATAATCCCCAAGTCCACCCCCTCCCCAAATGAACCTAAAACTTTTCTTATCCAGTGAATAACTATAAATCACCTCAATTGGGGTAAAGAGGGAGTAGTAGAATGGGGCTCTATTCTTACAGAAGAGACACATTAATTTAAAATGCACCTAAAGTAGCCATTGAATTAGATCGAATTGGGTGGCATGGGATTTTGTTGTGTACTTGATAAAGCAAAGACGCTTTCCAAGAGCCCATCTAATAGAGCGTGGTGGGAAAGAGGCTTTGAAGACACAATAGCATTCTTCCAGCTTTCAAGCTAGAGGCTAAAATCACGAAAGAACCATTCCCTTTTCCGACTTGAGACACATTCCTCACCCAGTTCAAAGGCCCGAGAATCAACAAGTCTGTACACTGTCTGAAGGTTGTCCCTTGTAGGAACTTGTGAGGGACCAAAGGCTCAGGCTGCAAAATATTTTTAAAGACCTAGTTTTAGGAATGTAAGCTTTTTTATTGGAATGCAGTTTCCACTCCCTAACCCTCCTCACCTCCAAACACACACACACACACACACACACACACACACACACACACGCACGTGAGCTCTGGCTCGTGAGACAAGCTTAGGCAAAAGGGAAAGTTTTCATTATAATCCCAATGACTTCCAGGATATCCTACCAATGGAAGTATAATATTTTCAGAAGTCAAGTCATTACCCATTCTTTAGAAAAACATGCGATAGATATTTATATTCCTTTATCTAACCAGAGGGAATGCGATCAGCTTTGAAAGGAAGGTATTGTTAACTGTGGTTCAAAGAGTGCCTTGGAATTGGGAAGGGGGCAGAAAGGGCAAGCCAAGGAGGAGCTGGGGGGCAGGGGGGTAGGTGGGAGCTGCCAAGACCAGGATATAAATACACCACTCATTTGGACCCTCGAAACCCTTTAGGGACCCCCTTCCCTCCTCCCAATATTACGTACATTACCCAGTGTCCCAATTTTGTTTTGTTCTATAACCTCAGGAATGTTTAAGGCATTCGAGGTTCTGGTGTAAGAAAAATGTAAATACTGGCTGGTAAGAGATCTGAGATGGGGTTCAAGAAACCACTGCGGTGGCTTTGAGTGGGATATGCCAACCATCTGCATTTGCTTCCGGAGATTCAGCAACTCTGTTACCCGAGTCAATAACTGTGCTCAGGTGGGAACCATTCCTTCCGACCGCTGATGTCTATGGTTCCATTTCACCCATTGCTCCCCACCACTCCCCACTAAAAGCCTCCTTCTCTGAGCAAGTGCTGCTCTGGTCCAGCTTCCTGTATGTGTGGGACGGGCAGTTTCGGCAAAGGGACGGAGGAGGGATGGTACAACATGTCCTGTGGCTCGGGGCTCTTTTCTAGTACCATATTTCAAGTCCAGGCCTGTGGGAGCTGCCTGAGGACTGCTAGGAAGTGTCATCTTCTGGCCTCGGGCAAATAGCAGAACTAATTTCACCAACCACCATTGGCATTAAAAATACAGATGACAGTCTCTGGTAAAGAAACCTCAGAAGTCATCTTTCATGTTTTTCTTAGAGGTGAACTTCCAGCTTTCACTCCTTCCTTAAGAGGCCAATCTCAAGAGGGAATCAAACTCTAAAGAAAGATCTGAATCTGTGATATTAAAAAAAAATTCTTGCTATCCCTTTGTGAACCTGAATGACAGAACCACATTATTTACTATTTTCTCAAATCATTTCCGGTCCCCACACTTTGCTGTAACGCAGTTCATTGTTTCCTGCTCTGCCTCCTACGAGCACTGGGAAGACTGGGACACACCTATTTCGGTCCCCAGTGCCTGACTCACAGTATGAACTCAAAGTTGATTGAGACAGTATAAACTTCGTGTTTCTCAAAGAAAAAAACCAAAAAACAAAAAGGAAAACAGTGATACCACCAATATGAAGGAAATCACTGTATTTCACCCAAAGCTAGGAATATTCATTATAAACATCTAAGAATAACTTTATTCAAGGCATTCAACATGCAACTGATAAATGGTCAACGATGTATTTATAAATACACTTGTACAAGGGTTCTCCCATTAACAAGTAGGATTTATTTTTCTATCCCTTGAAACTAGGCATGGCTTTGTGACTTGCTTTGGACAATGGGAGAGGAGCAAATGTGAAGTAAGCAGAGGCTTGAAAAACACATGTGCCCCCCTCACTGTTGCTGGTTGCTCATCCAAATACTATGTTAAGTTTGGGTTAGCCTGTTCCAGTTCAAGCAGCAGCAAACACCAACTGACAGCCAGCATCATCCACCAGACAAGTGACAGAAACCATCCTGAACCAACCAGTCCTCAGCCAACCGTCCAACTGTCCACGTGAGCTTTCCCACATGAGACAGACACTGCCCCACTGAACACAGCCTAACACCAACCCTCAGAACTGCGATCTACCAAATGACTGATGTTCTAAGGCCATTGGTTTTGGGGTGCTTTGTTACAGATCAAAGCTAAATGATGTAGACACCTAAGAAACTAGCTTATTTCATAGAGTAAATTCTTTAACAGCTTTCTTAAAAGTTTTCAGAGGTGGTTGAATTTCATTCCTCACTCCAGATGATCTGGAAGAAAACTGATATTATTGTTTTAGCATATTCATATTGCCAAGTCCCCCCAAATGATAAAATATTGGTAACTGTGATTTAGAAGTCATCTGTTACCATATTCTTGAAAGTTTCTATTTTGTAATAGTAACTACTCCATCCTATTCACAATGAACCTGGGCCATAATCAGCAAGAACATCAGGACATTAGCTATAAATATTTTTAACCATTGGAGTTCCTCTCTGGTTCAAAGTAGAGATTATTTCAGTCATACCTGTACTAATACACACACCCCTAGGGATTTTAGATTCTCTAAATTCCACTAATTTCCTCCAAAGTTATTAATACTTGGAGTGAGAGGAAATCACTAAACAATTTATTCTATTGTTTGCATGCAATTATTATGTCTAAAGTAACCTGTTCCCAGAATTTGAAATGGTTTTGAAATTTAAAATTCTTTCTGCTTATTCCAACAAAAAGCTTTAATTCTTCTGAACTCTAAAAATATGAGACTTTGGTGACCAGAACGTCTTTAAAAGGCTCCTTACCCTTTAGAGTTAATCCTACCACATTATATTAAGAACTAGTTATTCTCTCTGGTGGAGGGGCAGGGAAGTGCTGACATACTACAGCAGAAGGTACAGAGGAGAAAAGAGAATAATAAAGACTCACACTTTGAAAAGCAGATCATTTACTAACTAATGCTTCCTCCCCATCCCTGGATTATGCTACATGATGCTTTTCTATAACCTGAAGAGTCACAAGAGGTATGGGAATTAAAGAGTACTTTTCTCTTTCCTTTCAACAACAACAACAAAAAGTGAGTCTACTATAAGAAGTATGTTGTCTGCTGTGTTTTTTCAGTGCATAACGTTGGGACCTAAGCAACTGGGCATTTCACCAACTCTCTATCACTAAGCTCCAAAATTTCCAAGCAGTTCATCTCTGGAAACAAACAAAATCCAGCATTGATGGTGGCCAATGAGAAGAGAGGCAGAGGAACACGAGTGAGAGAGAATCTTATTTTTCACTTTATACCTTTAAGAAAATTTTCTAAACTACCTGAAACTTAGAGCATGTGCATCAATTGCCAACACCAAAAAATGAAAGGGAAAAAAAAGTGAATAGACCCAGCAAACTATCCTAAAACTATGTGTTCAAAAAAAAAAAATGCCTTTTTAGGTTTCTGTAAGAAACTACTCTGAACTTAAAAACAAATGTGACTGCTCATCATCAAAGCAGAGAGAGCACAAGCAAACACAATTAAGAAACTGTTAAGAAACAGCAATGACAAAATCTCCAAGGAGCGTATACGTCCAGCCAGAAGCACGCACAGGAACCAGAGGTCAGAGGGTTAAAGCTTTTCACTACTAAAAATAAAAACCACCCACCCAAAGGGGAGAAAAGTTCTCCAATGACAGAGCTTCTAGGATGGAAAGAAAGGACTACCATGTCTTTCCTGCCCCTACCTTCATTCACCCCATGCGTCCTACTCATGAACTTCTGCTCATTTAACACCTGGACCCCTCTCCTGGCCGCTTCGCTTGGACAAAAGAGCCAAAGATGTTTTTTTCTGGCTTCTTGCTAACATTGTATTTGCCAGCTGAATATCCAAAAAGAGGCCGCTCTTCCAAATAGTCTGAACAGCCTATGAGCTATTTAAGTAAGCTGGTGTTATGGCCAGCCAGGAAGCCAGGGCTGGAATGACTAAGAAAAGCATAATACTTTGAGGGAGATGGGCACTTTCACCTGGAAAGTGTAAGAAAAATACTGACTTTCATGGATTACATATCTGGAATCTTGATTTTTTCCCCCCCAGATAAGTTGTGTCATAAGAAACTTGGTAATTACTTGGATGAACTCCTTTCACGACCTTTCTCCCCGTTCCATTTCCCTGTGTCCACCACCATTCTCTTATTCTCTTAGAACAACTGCTATTTACTGAAGAAAAGAGGGAAAGGGACTAACAGGAAACTGAGGTCTGGGGCCTATTTGACTGAAGGCAGACCATTCATGTTGATGGTGGGAGGCAGATGGCCTCTAATCTTGTACCAGAGAACTAATGTTCTTCTGATTATTCCCCCAATCCCTAAAATTCAAGGGGAAGTATGATTATTTTCAGAATCCAAATGAACCCTTCAAATAATTTTAAAATAAACAGGGACACCGTCCTTAGAGAATAACAGATGAATAACAGTGGAAGACAGAGTAATTACTGAATATTTGAGACCTTAAACTGCCTGCTATATTTTTATTAATGTCTTCTCTTACATTTTTGCCTGTTTCATCTGGATCTGTAACCTTCCTAAAACCAAGAATAATGACTTTCTGTTCAAAATAGATTTTGTTTGCCACACTATATATGTTTAAAGAAAGAGAGAGAGAGAGAATGCTTCTTTAATCATTTCAACAAACATAACACAACTATCAATTTCTCAAGATTAAGTGAAACTGTTCAGCAACATGACCTAAATACGTCAAGGCAGATCAGAGAACTCACATCAAAGTATTTTTTAGTCAACAGAAAACACGGGGGAAAGTTTATGAACTTGGGTTTACTGGCATCCTCTTCAGGCCAACCAATTAGCATCCAATGGATGTGTGCTTGGTTCAGACAGGAGGAGCGTGGGTGACAGAAAGTGACCCAGGGTGGGGAGCAAACAAAGGAACAAACATGGAACAGCAAAAAGAAAGCAGTGAATGCTTACCTAGTAAAACTTTACTCAATTAAACATTCCGGGTGGGGTAATAAAACCACAAAATTTCCTCTCTGCTTGAAGGCAGATTTGATGATCTAATTAAGAGCCTCACCAACATATTCAATTCTCCTGCCATCATGAATGAAAATGCAAAAAGGGGCTTGAAAAAGAAAAGCTGCCTTTTCAATACAAACCCATCATTTTTAAAAGCTCTATTATTCAAAGATCACTGGTTCATTGAGGAGGCACAAATAACATTTATCTAACCAACTTTATTTTAACAAATAGATTATAGCAGAGCCTGCAGCAAGAATATTAAAATGGAAAATGTTCCTTTCCCCATAGATGACAGTACCTTATACTCATCTAATCTATCTTCTTCTTTTTTTCTGTGAGAAATGGCAGAGATGCTACCATTTCCACAATGTAAGACAAAGACACGATGTGAGACAAGAGCGTTTCTTGACCATCATTTAAAATAGCTTCATAGTAACTTTTTTTTTGCAACTATTTGATATTAGTTAGAAATTAGCATACTATCATGCCATACACATCTTAAAATGTAATTCTATTAAATTAAAACTCAAAGTGATTACAACTTCTAAACATGTTTTAATAACATTTTTAAAAGTATTTTTTGGAGTTGGCCTCATAGCTATGGACTCGTAAGGCAGAGGATAATAAATCAAGTATATAACTATAATGTGGTAAAGAGAGTTACAGAATCTTTAGTGTGAAACTGACTTCAAACTGAATTCATGAGACACTGTTTTCCTTGAATACAATTTCCAGTAACTCTGTAATAGGAGGAAATCATTGGGAAAATAGCTTTCTTTGAAACAAAGCCTTACAATTGTGAAGTGTTCCATCATCTTAAAATTACCAACCCACCAAAATAAAAGGAACCATTGATATATTATACAGCTAAGAAATATATATGATTATAGCAGAAGGACTGGAAAAGAACAAGTCAATGAAGTTCTGAATGAAAGAGTCAATAGACTATTCTAATGATTTATGCAATCCACACAGAGGTACCCAAAGGGTCAAAATTTCTGAATACATTGGCAACTTGACAGCCAAGATAATACTAGGTCAGCAAAGCAGTATACAGCTCAACTAGCAAACCAAAAACCCTAAAACACAAAAAGCTGGACAACACTCATGCTGTCGGCAAGAGAAATATTGAGCTTTTTCACACACCTGACAGAGAAAACGGAAACTAAAAAATTGTAGACTTCCTACTAACCTCATTTGGCCTCTCAGATTTCCTTTCTATTCCCTTCAGTGGATATACCTCACTGAAGGAAGGCTTCTGATGGTACAAATGAGAAACATTATCCATTAAACAGAACACCTGCAGAAGAAGGGATATTTCTAATTGAGTGGACAGAATAATGTCATAAACATGAATTGGTTAAAGCTGGACCTGTAAGGTGGGGTGGGTTGCTTCCAACAGCTGACCTTAGGATGCAAGGAACTGGCAACTAACTGACTTGCATTCTCACACACAGTGAATATTTTAAAAAGAGAGGAGGGGGAGGAACCCAGTTCAGTCTAGAGAAGGTTCTAAAAATTTAGACTTGTGCAGTCTGGAGGGTTTGTCTTGAGGTTTGTTAAAATTTGCTTCCCTCCAAACTAGAAAGGTAAAAATAAGTCCTGAATCAAACCATAACAGGAGGAAACAGAATATTCTAATACACTTCATTCTGACCCCATCAACAGCTTCTTCAGAAAGAATCCTCATTACAACTGACCCATTAAAGAATATCAGTCATTCTCTCCAAAATATCCCTATGTTTAGTGCAGCAAAGGAGGTCAGAATAATTTAGAACAAAACTCTCAAGTTACTGATGAGGAAATAGGTCCAGAGAAATTAAGTGACTTGCCCAAGGTCACTTAAGCTAGTGAAGGGCACAGGCTGTGTTGCAACTTAAGATCTGGGGCTCCCAAAAACTGTTTTTCCATTGCATCATTCAAGATAAGATAAAACTATTTCCAGGAATTTTGATGAACAACAACAACAACAAAAGGCAAAACAAAAAAACCCAAACAGCAGGGAGCAGGGGAGGCATTGATTTTGGAATTCCAAGTCCCTTACTGCAGTAGGCAATATAATAGATAGTATTGGGGGGGGGGGACACCGCAATCAGAGAAATAATTACAATATGTGGAATTTTTTATGGATTTTTAACTCAAAAAGCTACTTAAGCAATGGCAGAGATTGAGAAGATTGTTAGATGCTCCAAGTTTTCTGGAACAACATAGACACTCTCTCCCATAGCTCAGGAGCATGAGGCATAACATTTACACCAGGGCAGTCCCTCTTCCTTACATTTACACCTATGGAAAAAACGCTGCCTTTGGGGCTTATGATTCAGTGAGGCATGAGGGATGCTGGATGGCGACAAAGACTTGTTGGAGAGGGGATGGGGAACACCTCCATTAATTTCTCTCTTACTTTCCTTTATTTTAAAACGGAAAATCAGAACAAATTTTCCATCCTATAAAGTAATACATCTCAGGTAACGTTGGTTATGTGAGGGCCACAACTCAAATCCAGCAAGCTTTCAGAAAGTTAGCCCAGTCTGCCCTGATGGGCTTTCACTTGGGCTGTCACTGATCAAAAAACAAATCTGGTTTTGGGAGTTTGAGCAGCATTTCCTCCAGCCTCAGCACCAAACTCTACCCAGGCCCCTGCCATGAATCTCTAGATTCTCATGATTTGCAAGCTATATCCGGCGTTTTCATTTCACTGTGAGCTCCCCTGGGTCTAGAAGGGTCAGTATTTGTTGATCTTATCTGGCTCCGCACTTTGCAAACTGCAGCCGCTCTGGATATATAGTGTTGACCCTAATACAATTTCCAGCCAAATGAGTTTTTCCTGAATGATCCCCAAACAGTGCCAGCCACAGCACTTGTGTTTCCTTCTCCATTTTTTCCTTTTCCCCTCCCCTTTCCCATTAGGAAGGGACATAAATGTTAGAATCTTGAGCCAACGCAATCAATCCTACAACCACGTGCTCCTGGATTTCCAGACAGGAAGATGAAGGAACGTGGCGTCGTAGTAAACCGTAGTAAAGAGAGGAGGGAAACAAAATGGGGCACGTCACATGGTCATGGCCTGGATTTTTCTCAATTAAAAATAAGAGGAAGTGTGTGTTTCCGGCCTCTGTCAGTGGGCTGGTTGGACTTTCTCATTCTTAGGATTCTGGGCTGGATGCACGAATAAGGCTGAGCACATAACATCCTCTGCAAGGGGGAGTGGGAGGGGGCACGTATTTGGCTCAGTTCCGCAGGCACAAGAGAAAAGAGGTGGAGGGAGGGAGTTGGGAGGGCTGGTGCCTGCGATGCCCCGCGAAGGGGGCCACCGTAGGACCCAAGACCCAGCAGGAGGCCACGGCCCCCCTCCTACCCCTCCGATTCAAGTCCCACCCCGTGCCCTCCTCAGCAGACATTCACACTGATTGGCTCTGGCAAGAGCCAATCAGGGCCCTTCCACCCCGCCCACTCAGAGCCAGTCCTGCACCGAGGGCCCTGGGCTCACCAGCACCGCGGACCACGCGGCGGGGCGGGGAAGGGGCCAGGCAGCCCGGCGCCTCCCGGCGACCGGAGTGGGCGGGGTGGGAGACTTGTGAAGGAGGCCTCCGCGCCGCTACAGACTCCCCAACCCCCCGGCTAAAGGGGCTTGGAGGAGGGAGGGAAGCCAAGTGCCAAATAAATAGGGAGGAATGCAGGAAGCGGAGGTGACCCGGGAAACGGGAAAGTGCCAGAGCTGAGACGGTATGCGCCAGACAAAAAAGGCCACACAGGGAGGGGAAGAGAAGGAGGGAGGAGGAGGGAGAGATGGGAGGTAGTCCTGGAGGTACGGAATCCTTGAAATCACAACAAGGAAATGTAGTGAACGGAAGAGAAATGCCCTGGGGGGTGGGGGGAGACACAGAACAAAATGACCAAAAGAAAAAAGGGAAGTTAAAAGGGTGGCTTGGGTCTGTGCCTTTGCCAAAGCCTGCTGTATCTGCCCGAGCTGCGGTTTCAAAAACTAAAAAACAAATTGGAGGTAAAGGCTGGTTAAAGATAACTGGGCTGCTGTGTCCTTTCTGCCCTCTTTCTTGGACTTTCAATCCACTCTCTGCAGAGAGCAGGCCACAAGGACTGCGAAATTCTGAAATGGAGAAAAAGAGGAAAAAAAGACAAGGCCAGAAACATGAAATAAGAGGTGGAAAACAAAGGGAATGGGAGAAGGGGATGCTGGAAAACAAGAACTCAAAATCAGAACCAAGTTAGGGGAGGCACAGGCTGACAAAAATTAGAAACTGGACATAAGGTCAATCAGGACAACCACCGGTCCTGAGTACCTGAGCTGCCTAACAAATGTTCTCATTTAACAGACACTGAAAAATACTAGACAAGCCTCAATGTTTAAAATGAGGGGTCAGGAGAAAGCACACACCCCTTCTAGCACCCCATTCCCTTCCTGTTCCAAGGTTTTATCTGAGCCATGAGCAGGAGATGAAAAAATATGAATTGCTGAGGAAGTTAGGAAAAAGGAGTTTTCACAACCAAAATACTCATTCCTAGGAAAAGCTGTTTGCAAGGGCAGGTCGGATTTTTTTGTTTCAGAGGATAACTGACTATCAGATCACATCTTTAGATTCAACAGGGCAAAGGCGAGGGAGCAGAATTCAGGATGGAAGGGTGTCAGGTAGCATTTGGTGCCTCATTTAAAACACAGATTTTTCTGGCATGGGGCTGTCAAGGCACGGTATATTGTTACTCCAACAGTATTAGGGATATGACTACAAGTTTATTCCAGAATCCTACACTCTCCCTAAGAGAGCTAAGAATAGAAGATCATTTTGCTTTGGTTGGTTTGTTTTTAATGTACCCTCCACATAAAGAGGATTTTATTTCAAAGCCCCTTTAAAGATGAAAACTCTATTTGGTCATCACTTTCTTTCAGAGCAAAATATTAATTCTTTTATCAAAAGAAACCTGTTCAAACCAAGAAAACAGGTGAGGAACATTTATTATTTCCTAGCCTCTTTCCTCTTCTCTAAAATGAAAATTTTGTTTTCCTTCAAATCCTCATTAGTTTATAAATGAAAATTTTGTTTCCTTCAAATCCTCATTAGTTTATAAATGAAACATCTTGCAACACAAATGGTTAAAGTATTAGAGGGATTCACATTCCCTAAGACATCATTTTTTTTATCTTCAAAAATAACCTAAGTTTTTAACTGCTGGTGTTGACATATATAATTAAATCTTCTGTAGTGAATCACGAAAGTAAACACTGAATGCTAAGCAAATGATACTGTATATCATACCACCTAAAATCTTAGTCTGAATGTTTATGTACCTATATCTTGTTCTAGAAAACAGCGAATGATATGGTCAGATATTAGAAACTGGTTAGAATCAAGGAGACTGAGACCACATAATAAAATACCTACCAAGAGGAACCCAATGCACAATTTCTGATAAATGGACACACACTTAAAAGCTCATTCCATGAGGCATCCATCAAAAAGTCTATCACAAGATAATGAGTTTCTCAGAATAAAGTGTTTCCAAATGCTGGAAACTTCTGCATGGCCAACTCATAACACTATTTGCAAACTATACTCCTCTTTTCTTCCCACAATTATGACCACCAGAAAACAGGCTCAACAGAATGAAGGACAGGCAAATTTCCTGTTATAAGTGTTTTTCATTTTCAATAGAGCCTTAGCCACCAAAGATGTAAAGCCAACTTTCAACACGTACTGGGGTGCCTAATCTTGCACTGAAAGGCAAACAATAAACGCTCTAAAAATGGAAGAGTACTCCTAGCCTTTCCAGCCAATGCAAAACAAAAGCATTTCCCTAACACAATACTCCTTCTTTTCGAAGTAAAAATGTTAAGTAATTTCACAGAAGATGTACAGTAGCCCCCAAATGATCTGTGTGATGTCTCCCTGCAGGCCTTTGCAAGAGCAGACAACTGTGAGGCAGACACGCTGGGATGAATTTCCATAATGCTTCACGAATAATGGGTCCCAGACACCCGCACTTTACTGCAGACCCCGGGCAGAAGCAGCCACACCTGTGAGGTGGTGGGTCGGTGTGTGAAAGATATTTCACAAACCCTGGCTCAAGAGCAAAAAGAGAATGTCACCCATAATTACTTTCTACAGAGAATCATAAATAGACAGGCATTTTTCCCTAAATATGTAAGCCTAAACCAGCTCTTACTCCTGGATCTTTTTAAGGCAGCAAGAATAAAAACTGATGTTTCCGCTGCTATTTATGTTGCCTCGGTATTGGGAAATCACAGAATTAAAGTACACGGAGCAACTTGATAAGATCACCCTTCAGAACTCCAAGAAACTATCTGAAATGAAGAGTTTGGTTCAGCCCCTGTGCTAACAAATATTTCTGTTGAGCTGTTCCTTCTAGGGAATGACCTAAATATATAGTCAAAAGAAAACTTCAGTAAAGAGAACAAGGTTCTTATATATGAACTTCACAAGCCTCAGAACTGGTATAGGGTGTATATTTTGCTAATGCTACAGTAAGTACTTCACTTGGAAGCCTCAAATGAAAGGCCTCCGGGCCGCAGCTCCAGCGGGCTTACTGGACAGTCAGCCAAGTGTCCTGGTGGAGGGAGCACCTTGCATGCCCTCCCCTCCCCCATCCTGTGAAAAAGCACTCCCTAAGGAAGTAGCAAACAGGAGAGGAAAGGGGCCTAGGCAAAGAGGAAGAGAATTCCAGCACAAGGTTAAAAGCAGTTTTGTCTTCTGACTTTGTCACCATGAAACGCACCTGCTGTGATGTCCAGTTGAGCTACTGGAGGTCCTCTGGCTGCTTCTGGAAACTGATGCTGGCATAGGCGCTTAAATCCTCACTGGAGCGGCTGGTTGAGCTGCTCTCACTGCTGCCCAGAGGCTGATGAGGGGGTGGGGGCGGGGGAGGCTGCGGTTGAGGGGGGCGCTCCTGAGGGCGCTGTTTGAAGTCCTTGACCAGATCCAGGTCTATGTAGTTAAGCCCATTCTCCAAACCCCCAGCAGCCCCACACACTGGGGCCGGCTCCTTGGCAGCTCCCCCAAGCTCCCCAGGCCTCAGCCACACATTCTCAAAGGAAGCAGAACTGTGGCGTTTCATGTCCTCCGTGCTGCTGCTGCCACCACCGCTGCCCCCTACAGCTGCCCCCCCTCCAAAGGGCACCGTGTTGCCCGCCCGGGTGGCACTAGGTGTGGAGGAGAAGGTCTCAGAGCTATGCCTCCTCCGGCACCCTTGTGGGTCCGCACGGATCACTTTGGCACTCTGGTTCCGGTTGGGACTGAGGTTGACCCGGGTGAAGGCGCTCATGGCCCCAGGTCCCTGTGGGGCTCCCAGCAGGGAAGAGCGAGCCATCAGCTCCCCTGCTTTCTGAGGCGCAGTGGTGGGGGAAGCAGAGGCTGCAGAGGATGAGGGAGCTGCTGCTGTGGCCCCTGGAAGGCTGGCCTCCTCCACAACGCCTGTCCTCATGTCAGCATAGCTGATGGGGGCAACTGGTGAGGTGTCCACGTAGCTCTGCCCGGGACAACCCATCTGCATGGTCATGTAGTCCCCCCGGCTGCTGGGCACTGCCCGGGTAGGCCGGCACATGCTAGCAGCTCCAGGAGGTGCAGGGCCCACTCTGCCTGGCTGGACCCCAGTGCTCTCCTGCCAGGTCGCCCTCCGGCCCGGCCCCAGGTCCATGTTCATGTATTCCTCTGTGCCAGTCTCTTCCTCTCGGGGAGCTGGCTGGAGCTGGGACGGACACCTGACAGAAGGCGAGCTGCGGGAAGCCACAGGACCAGACAAGTAACCCGGCTGATCACTCCCAAATTCAATATTCACATATTCCCCCGGGCTCTTGGGCTCTGGAGGGTGCAGCAGGGTCGGCTGTTGCTGCTGCTCTCGTACCCGAGGTAAGGTGCTGGCCTTGGGATCCCCCAGCGACAGCCTCGTGGGCCGAGCCAGGCGGCTGTTGGTCTGGGCAGCTGTGTCCACCTTTCGAGGCAGATGAGGCTGCAGGACCTGATGGTGGATATGTGGGAGGCCAGGATCTGGCCTCACCCCACAGTATCCCCCTCCCAGGCTGTCGCTGCTGGTGGAGGAGGAGGAATCTTCCGCCGCTGCAGCATAGAGAAGGCGACCAGAGCTGGAGGAAAGGCGAAGGTGTTGGTGCCGAGCACTCTCCTCCAGCTCCCCAGGGCGCTGGGTGTGCTTAAAGGACCTTGGCAATGAGTAGTAGGAGAGAACTGGCTTGTGCTGGGGGTCTTCCGGGCCATAGTAGCAGTCGGAGGGGCTGCTGGTGTTGGAGTCCCCCACTGGTGACATGTTCATGTAATCACCAGTACAAGACAAGAGCTTGCTGCTGCCACTCTCCCCAGGCAGCTTGGGATGCGGCAGGGCAGAACCATGGTGCCCCCCAACCCCATTTGTCCACAGCTTGCCATAGCTGCCCCCAGAAGGGGCAGCGCCAGTGCTACTGCTGGGCCCACCTCCAATGTCAGGGGAGCAGCTGCCGCTCGGGGACATCATCATGTAGCCATTGGGGTCCACTCGCTGGGGATGGCGTCTGATTGGGTTGATGATCTGCTGGGGTGCAGACACACTCTTGGGGCTCATGGGCATGTAGTCCCCACTGCCCTTTCGGCTGCTGGGCACCGGCGCCACTCCTGGGGACATGGGCATGTAGCCATCATCAGTGTGGAGAGTGGAGGCGTCTGGGCGGTGGTGGCCCCCACGCCGGTCCAAAGGGTGCATTTCCAGACCCTCCTCGGGGTAGGAGTGGGTGGGCACGAAGGCAGAGTGCCGGTAGCCAGGCAGTCGGCCTCCACTGCCACCTCCTGGTGGGTAGGCAGGCATCATCTCCGTGTATTCCTCAATGGAAGCCACAGAGGACTGGGATGGTGTCTTCTGGTGGGAAATGGTAGGGGACGTGCCAGCAGAGTGAGTCCGCTTTCGGAACCGATTATCCAGATCTGTAGCACTGGCTGCTTCATCCCCAGCCAGGGCTGGGCTGGTGCCCAAACTAGTTCCTGGGATGTAGCGGTGACCGTTGCCACCCCGAGGCAAAATGTAGTGACCATTGGGGGCGGCAAGGGTGGAGGACCCTTTGCCCCCCATGCAGATGTAGTTGCTCAGCTCCTCCTCGCCTCGGGCTGGTGGGGTGTGGCCCAGGGAATCCGGGGTGACACTGCGGAAGGAACTTCGGAAATCGCAAGGGCTGGAGCCATACTCATCGGAGGAGATGAAGCCGCCATCGCTGGGGGATCCCGACACAGAAGCACTAGACCTCCGTGGGAAAAGACAGTCCGAGGTGGAGCCGTGGCCACTGGTGCTGCTGGACGACAGACTGACCGGGCTAGTGGCAGAAGGTGAGCAGCGAGAGGAAGGCATGGGGATGGAGCGGCTGTGGTTGAGAGGAGGGTGTAGCCGGGAGCTGCCGCGATGCCGGTGGGCGTGGGTCCTGTTGGTGCTAGGACTCACAGGGCTGCCGTCCACCGAGGCCGGCCGGGACATGGTGCCTTCGCCATCACTGGACGCGCGCACACGGAAGGAGCCCTGCTTGCCGCCCACCATGCTGGCGGGAGAGGTGGCGGTGATGCTCTCCGTGCGAGAGCGGCGCGTCAGCCCCACCTGGCTGGGCGGGGGGTTGTTGAGATGGTGCCTGCGCAGGGGGACGCTGATGGGGTTGGAGCAGTTGGAGGAGGACTGGCTCTTACTTCGAGGACGGAACTCATCGCTCATGGCCCTCATGGCCTCCAGAATTGTCTCGTGCATGTTCTGGGCCACCACAGAGTCATCCACCTGCATCCAGAACTCCCCAGGTCCCGTCACTGCAGAACGGCCCACCTCGATGAAGAAGAAGTTCTCCGAGTGGCCGCAACGTCTGATGTTCATCAGCTGCAGCACCACAGCCGCCGCCTCCGAGTTCAGCTTCACGAAGCTGATGGTCTTGCTGGTCAGGCAGAGACGGTAGATCCCAATCAGGTTCTTTGTCTGACCCAGGCCCTTGGGTTTCAGGATCACCTGCCAGACCTCCTTGAACGCAGGTCCTGGGGGCACGTCCCCGTAACTCAAGTCCTCCCCAGCCTCCCCGAGGCCAGAGCTGCCACTGCAGCTGCCCCCACCTCCTCCTGCCCCGGGGGCTGCCGCCCCGTCGTGGTGGCCCTTGGCCCGGTTGTGCAGCTGCAGGAGGGCCTGGTACCAGCTGTCCTGCTCGGCCTCGTTGTCCGCCGCGATGGCAAAGTGCTCGTCCCGGGTGTAAAGGGCCACCAGGTGCTTGTTCTTGGAGTCGGCCCGCTTGTTGATGTTGAAACAGCTCTCGAGGGGGATCGAGCGTTTGGGGGCGCTCGACTTGTGCCGCCACTTCTTCTCGTTCTCGTAGTACTCGAGGCGCGCCGGGCCCCCCGCCTCGCTGGCCGCCCGCAGCACGAAGAAACGCTTGTGCATGCTCTTGGGTTTGCGCAGGTAGCCCACCTTGCGCACGTCCGAGAAGCCGTCGGTCTCGGGAGGGCTCGCCATGCTGCCGCCGCCGCCACCGCAGCCGAGGAGAGGGAGGCGCCGAAAAACAACCGGGTGGGGGGCGGAGGCTCCTCGCCGCGGCCCCGCACATGCAAACAGGGCTGGAGACAGCCGAACCCCCGACTCCGAAAGCCACGCCGCCCCCGGCGCTGGGGAGGGGCAGCCGAAGGGGGACGCAGCTGCTGCGCCAAAGAGACGGCCTCGGCCGGAGTTTACGGGCGTTTCATGCCCTGAGGGGGAGGCAGTGCGTCTAGGGTGAGTGAAGCCCGGATCCTCCAAGAGCCGAGTCTCCTCGCAGCCGCCGCGGCCAAGAAGGGGCGAAGATGCATCTCTTGCCACCCGGGCTGGAGTCTGGCGCAGACGGGCGGCGGCGGCCGGGGGTCCCCGCGCTGCCCCTCCAGGCGCGCGCGCCTTCCCTCCTGAGTTCCTCTCTGGAAGTAGCGATTCCCGAGGCAAATTAAATATCCTTGGGCAGGGGGAGGCGAGCTGCCAAGTCCCAACGTTGCACGGGGTTCTCCCTCCTCCTCCTCCTCCTTCGCCTCCTCCTCCGCCTCCTCCCACCCCCCAACCGCCCCGCCGCCACCAGCCGCCCAAATACCAGCTCAATCGCAGAGACCGCGGCGCTGCGGCTGTTGCTGCTGCTGCTGCCGCCGCCCGCAGACGGGTCCGCTGCAGCCCCCATTCGGGCCCATCTCGGCGGGCGGAGAAAGTGCCTTTTCCACGCAAAACGCTACTAGGCAGCCGAGGGAGCTGGGGACGCGCCGGAGGGACAGGCTCATCCCTGCCCCTCGCTCCAGTCGGCAGGGGAGGAGGGGAGGGGACGAGGGCGGGAGGCAAAGGGGGAGGTTTGGGAAGGAGTCGGGGAAGACGCCTCTTCCCCGGGAGGCGCTGCCTCTGCAGTTACTTCTCCCCTCCTCCCTCCTCCTCCTCGGAGAGTTGCCGAGAGCCCCAACCAAAACAAGCGGCGGCGTCTGGCTCTGCGCGCCGGCCCCCGCCGACCGCGCCGCCGTCTCACTCGGAGGAGGAAAAACACGTGACGGAGCCTCTGCGCTCCGCAGCCCGGCCGCCGCCGCCGCCGCCGGGAGGCTCCCGCCCGGGTCTCTACATTCCGGGCCGAGCCCGCCCCGCGCCCGCCCCTCTCCGCCCCCCGGCCGTGCCGCAGCGGCGCCCGCCCTGGGCCCCGGCGCAGCGCTCGGGCAGCGCCCCTGCGCGGCCGCCAGCCCCTGCGCAGAGCAGTCCTCCCCGTGCGCCACCCAGGGCGCCCCCGGCCCGCAGGAATCCCCGCCGCGGGTGCGGGCGGGTGTGTTTGGGTGGCTACCCGAAAGCACGAGGGGAGTCTGGGAAAACGGCAGCGGGGGGGCGAGCTCGGGAAGACGCAGGAGTGAGGGTGGGGGGCGGCGGGGGGGGCTCTGCGGCTTCGGGGCCCTGAGTGGGAGGGTCCAGGGAGGAGGGGGCGCGGGAGCTGGGCTAGAGCTTACCTAACAGGTAAGATCGACCCCTAGAGAGGGAGGTTTCTAGTCCAACCTTTTTCTCCCAGAATATATAAAAGCTAGATTTCAGTTTCAGGGTGATAGGCCACAGGGAGGAAATCTGTGTTTTTATAAGGGACTTCTGGGCCAGCCTTCCACCTTGGAATCCCCGAAATCACTGCAGGGATGTACCTCGAAGGAACAGAGGGGCGCCCAAGGGCATATATTGGGGGATTCTTGTCACTCCGAAATGAAAAGAGAAATCCCGGTATTGTGTCCTCTGTCTGGCTCTGTGGGGCTAGCCGCTGATCAATTAGGGAGAAAATGTAAATATCGCGGCTCCCCCCACCTTCTTCCTAGGGAAGGGGCGGGGATCCACAGGGGTAAAGTCTTAGCGAGAAAATGAGATGCCCCTGAACATATTCCGGAATTTATCTGTATTTTTAAAAAGATGTTAGGGACCTAGAGAGGGTTCATAAAGCCAAAACCCTATTGTGTAAATATTGGCTTAAGTGTTTGTTTCACGCACAGCTTCCACACCCACTGAACCGCCCTATAAAATTTTTACCCTTGACCACAAGGATAATCGGGAGAAAACAAGGATCGTGCCAGCTCGACGCTAAGGGAAAATGGGTACTTCACGAGTAGAACAGGCCAGCATCCTGCATCTACTTGAACAGACTCTTACAGTTACCTTGGGGTATCATTCTCACCACAAGCAAACGCTAGCCAAAGTTGTTTTTTCTTTTTCTTTTCTTTTATTTCTTTTCTTTTCTTTTTTTTTAAGCTGACCTATAAACAAGCAGTGTGTCCCTTGCTTGTCCGGCTGGTAGCAAGGACCCTACGAAGATGACGTTTGTCATTTGGTGTAGTGCTGTCTTATTTATCCCCTCTCCCCATTCCTGGCCGTTTTGGGGTTTCCATCCCCTCTCCACGCCGGAGACCGTTCTTTGCCTCCAGCTCTCAGACACTGCGGGATGCTCGCGGCGAAACGCAGCAGTGGAAGTGCTGGGCATGCTCGGTGGCCCGACCCACTGGGCGGCGAGGAGCGCGCCTGGGCCTAAAGCGGGGGGGGGGGGGGGGGGGGGGGGGGGGGGGGGGGGGGGGGGAGGGGGGGCTGTTTCTTGGAGAAGCCTGCTGATTGGTAGGCCTGTCTGTCTTTCAAGCCTTGCATTGCAGGAGGGGAGGTGGGGACAGAGGGTGAGGGTACCAAGGTAGGTTGCGAAGCGTAGTAAAAAAAAAATAAAAGAGAAGAACCATAGGCGCCATTCAGTGGCGTATGATACGTGAATTGGGGGACCCGGCATCTGCGGAAGTCCGGGAGCTTCTCATTTCTCCTCTTACCTTCAGGCTCCCCAACATCATGCGGGCTCATCTAAACCTGGTTAATCTATAATTTGTGTACACACTGTTGAATTGAGAGCCCGCCCTTCTCTCCCTCTGACAGCTTGGTGATGAGGGCACACGTGCCCACTAAAGCAAAGCTATAAATAGCAGATTTTGGAGCTGGTAACGAGGCGGTAACAACAGGGGCCGAGCTGCTGGGAGCATAGCTTGCTTAATGGGGAGCATGGGAGGGGGATGTGAAGCCAGGAAGACTGAAGTTAGTAGTAAAGTGTAATTGTGTGGGGTTTTACCCTTGGCAAGAAAAAAGTAAGATAAAAAGGTTGTTTTTTTAGTAACGACGTAATCTAAGGCCAAAGGGCTTTTTACTGGTTTGATGGTTAGCGCTGGTTGAGTGGAGGATATTTCACATAGTGCATAGACTTTAACTTTTAAAATGACCTTCTAACCCCACCTGCCCCCCAAACCTAAAGGGAATATACCTGTATAGAAACCAAATATTCGTTGCTAAAAGGAGCAGAAGGCAGGAAGATCAATTTAATTTGCAAATGTTCTGTAATAACCTTCACAGAAAGGTTTGTATTTTAATCATATAAAACAAATTATTACATAATATAAAAATATTTTTAAAAACTATGTCTCAGTGGGAAAGGGTTTCTGCCCTAAAAATTCAATTTCAGGGCTAACATGTTCTATAGAAATCATGCAATAAGCCAGATTGCTGCGACAAATTCTGTTCAGACCAGCGCGTTTCAGTGGAGGGTAACTGCTGATCATGGAATGTTACTGCCATTTCTTCCTACTTTCTGATGTTTTACTACCAACGTTAAAAATGGTTGGTATTTACTCTAATTATACTATAGTAAGTTAATTTGTTCTTCACTTTTTTTATTAATGGGTTGAGATAACTCTGGAAACGCACATGTGGTTCATATAAGATACAGACTAGAAAGAGATGCTTTTGTGGAATCTGAAGTAGTTTGGAGCAGGTACAAGTATTATCCTGTCACCCAACGCTAAATTAGTCTTGTGGCATACTGTAATGAAATACGCTGTATGAAACATTAAGTCCTAGCTGAAAATTCACAGAAACCAAAAAGCAACCTATTACCAAATATATTGCTCAATGCTGCCATCTATAGGCTAGAGATTATTTGTGTAATAGACTAAAGTGCATCTTAAAACTGAAACAACTGAAATGGCTCATCAGAACACTGTGACAGTTATGTTGATATTCACAAATAAAGTTATGATTCTAGGAAGTAAAACTTAGTATGCCATGGATTCACTATTGGGCAATATGTCTACAATTATCTTTGAAGTGAAAAAATTGATCTATGTGTAATGCTATCAGGGACATACACAAACTTTATAAATTATTACATATATCCTTAAAGTGATCTCTAACTAGAAACTTATTTTGGTTATTAATTAATATGTTGTAAGTTAAACATTTTATATTTTGTCAACATAGAGAAGTATAAGTTACTGTCAAAAATAACAGAAATTAGATTTGAATTGGCTGAAGGCACAATTAAGCATTTAACAATTAGAAAGTATTTCCTATATCAAAACATGTTCTACTTAGGATAAATAGCTTGTATCTTGTGGAGCTGCTTATATATTGTCATCTGTAAAAAAAAAATGGCAAATTAGAATGATTATTGAAGGGAAATAAAAACTTGCCAATTTTCCCATTGTAATATCTATTTTTTATTTTAAGATAGCTTCATAGTAACAAAAATTTGAATGCCTACTCTGTAAGGTGATATGAAATATATAAAAAAGACAGATTCTTATAGTTTTGATGAGATATTAAGAGATACAAAATAAAGATGAATGATACCCAATATAGTATGTGTGTGTGTGTGTGTGTGTGTTAAAGGTCAGATACCGGGTATTTACCGAGAGCAGGTGGAGATCATGGTGGATGAAATAACTAAAGAAATCTTTGTGAGGGAGAGAAACTTTAAGCTTGAAATTGAAGGGTGGCTCTCACTTAGGTAAGTGATAGGCAATTTTTTCCTCATTCAGGTGCTGTGGAGTACCTCATTTACCAGGCATGAAGCTGGGCACTGAAGATTTAGATTCCTGACATATGACCTTGCCCACAGGAAGCTTGCAGTAAAGGTGAGAAACAAATGAGTACAATTACAGAGCACTATGATCTCTCTTTTAAAAAGTAGGCACAGCACAAATGAGATCCAATAACAACCTATCACCTTCTGATTTAAAAGTCATCGATTACAGACAATATGATTTGGGAGCCTGGAGATGCCCCTCCCTTAATAACCTTGTTCTCTCGCTCCCTCTGTTTTAGATTTATTTACATATTTTAGAGAGAGAGAGTTCGCTCCCTCTTTTTTAGATTTATTTATATATTTTAGAGAGAGAGAGTTCGCAAATGGGAGCAGGGGCAGAGGAAGAGAAATCTCAAGCAGACTCCCTGCAGAGCATGGAGCCCAACTGAGGGCTCGATTCTATAGATTCTACAACTCATGAGATCATAGCCTGAGCTGCTGAAACCAAGAGTCCACTGCTTACCTTACTGAGCCCCCCAAGTGCCACAACCTTGTACTCTCTTGTAATTAAAATCTCTCCTCCTTTCAGATTAAAAAAAAAGTGAAGTTGGGAAATTGAAAGTGATCTAGAAAGACGCATTGGGCTTGGAAATCTGCTAGATGAAGGCTTCCTAAACCTGAGAATGTTGTTAAAGCACGGGTTCTGATTCAGAAGGTCAAGGGCAGGCTGCTGTCCTACATTTCTGACCCATTCCCAGGGATACTCATTCTGCCTGTATGTGTGGGCACCACCTTTTTTTTTAGCACAGTTTCGGATAATTAATAATTGGTCGAAAGGCATGAGAATATGCTGCTGGGAAATGCAAGTCGAGTACTTGCATTTCAGTATTCCAGACATTCCAAGAGAACAACAGCAATAAAGATTCTACTTAACTGAGGCGCTATTGCATTGGGCCTTCTCTCTTTTCATTCACAGATATCAAATCTTTCTGACAAGTGTGAAGAGTTATTGTCTCTCTTAAACACTTGTGTGAGTGTCTTCCAAAGTGTGATTAAAAATGTAGAGTTCTGGCTACATCCAAGTCCTACAAAACCAAAATCTTTTAGAGAATGCTGAACCCCCAGCATCTGCATTTTATTTATTTATTTTTTTCACCATCTGCATTTTAAGCAGCATTCCAAGAGACTCTTATTCACACTAAATTTTAAGAATCAGTGGCTTAGGTACAAAGGAAAATGTTTAATTAAATATCTTGGGAACAGGTGAATACACAGCCCTAGCCAGTAAACAAAAGTCTTTATCTGTGGGCTATTTACTGTATCTGGGGGGGAGCAGGCAGTGACCCAGGCCTGGTACGTCTCTTGAGTCTTTGAGAAAAATCAGTTACAAGCAGTCAGCCAGTGAGAATCCAGTTCTGCTCTAATTTTTATTTCATCCTCCCTCTATCCTAGAGAACTCAGAGAAAACCAACACACTGAGAACAAACACAGGATTTTAGAAAGGTGCTAACACCCACAACAGACTATTTCAAACCTTTTACTTTTTTCGGTATAAACAAAGCATCAAATAAACAGATGACTGAGGTTAGAAGAGAGGGAGAAAGTGAAAACTCTATGTCACTATTTAATTCTTCGATTTTGGAAATTTTGTTGATGGGTTTTGTTTTTTTTTTTTTAGGTTAGTCCCTCATCACACCTATCTAAAGGACTTGCTTTGTCTTTTTAAAAATTTTATTGATTTAATATATTTTCATTTTCTATATTCTTTTGTAAGAACTGGAGGTTTGCCGATCAATTTGTCATCTTAGATAATGCTACCAAGTCTTTTAGTCACTTAATCCAAGGAAGGAATCCCCAGCTGTTTCTTGTATTCAAAGAGACATCTGTTCTATCTAGAAAAGCATGTGCCTAGAAAGATTTGTAGACTTTACAACACCTCTTGTTGGTTTCCCCCCATTGTTCATCTTAAAGTTGTCTTTTTGGTACAGTGTGCTTAGTCTAAAATTTGATAACCAAAAAATGTCTTCAAAATAATTCTGCAACTTTACTTGTTTTTTAATAAGAACGTCCATAATGATGAAGTTGTAATGCCTTCTATTGAGTAGTCAGGACCTGGAGGTAAAATATTGGTTTTCCTAACAAAGAATCCCCAGGACTCCCAAGACCCCTCGCTTTTCTCCCACCACCCCCCACAATGGGAAGATTAATAATCACATCTTTTATTTCTTTTCTCCTTTTCCTTCTCCTTCTTCTTCTTCTTCTTGAAGTAACTCTTCAAACTGGGGCTGGCTTATGATTGCAAGTTCCTTTACTTAATAACAAAAACCGGGGATGCCTGGGTAGCTCAGCTGGTTAAGCGTCTGCCTTCGGCTCAGGTCATGATCACCGAGGTCCTGGGATGGAGCCTGGTGTCGGGCTCCCCATTCAGTGAGGAGTCTGCTTCTCCCCCTAACCCCCACTAGCTCTCTCTCTCTCTCATATAAATAAAATCTTAAAACAAAAACAAAAACAGAACCCAACTGATTAGAAGTTTAGGAACATGTGTGGATTAGGAACATGTGGGGTTGATTTGAACTCAAGACGTGTAATTATATTGGTAGCTCTGGTGTTGCCTGGTGCGGTTCTACATGTGGACAGAGGGTCACCCACATCAGAATCACCAGGGCGCTTGTTGAATGTGCCACTCTTTCTATCCCACCCCTGGCTCTACTAAATTGGGTGCTCTCTAGGTTAATGTGCACTTCCCCCATTGAGTTTTTAAAGATTTTTTAAAATTTATTCATTTGAGAGAGATACAGAGACAGAGCAATCACAAGCAGGGGAGGAGCAGAGGGAGGGGGACAAGCAGACTCCCCGTGGAGCTGGGAGCCTGACATGGGACACAACCCCAAGACCTGGAGATCATGACTGGAGGGGAAGGCAGGTGCCCAAATGGCTGAGGCACCCAGGTGCCCCTCCCCCATTGAGTTTTATGTGTGCTAAGATTTGAAAACCACTCGTCAGCCTAAATCTAAAACCATATATTTTAAATGAAAATATTATATGAAATACACAAGAACTAACTTTTGGTCAATAGTTTTATTCTGAAATATTCTACTGCAGTGACTTAAAAACTTTTTTTTTTTTTTGGTAAAAATTTCATTATTTATTAGAGTGAGTGAGAGAGAGGAGAGAGGGAGAGAGAAACCTAAGCAAACTCTAGGCTGAGAACAGAGCCCGACATGGGGCTTGATCCCACAACCCTAAGATCAGGACCTGAGCGGAAATCGAGTTGGCTGCCTAACGGGCTGCACCATCCAGGTGCCCCATGACTTAGAAACTCCATGACACCTGGTAAAAATATTTGCAAACACATTGTACATCAAGCCCTGTACATATGCAGGCAAGTGCCTGAAATACAACCTATCCTTGTGTCTTGCAGTGCACTCAAATCTTTTTACTCTTCCCTCTCTCTTTTTCATGCTCTTCTTCCTTTAATGCTTGCTAGGACCCACTAAATGAGTTTCCCAGCACATGAAGGTGTTGCTATCTGCAGTTGTCTCACTATATGAGTGTTTCTGAATTCCAAAGCAACCATCACTTCTAGTTCCTTCGCTGTGCTATCAAGTCTCTTAAGGAGGAAATGCATATCTTACTCCAATGGATTCTAGTTCATTTAAATTTATACTATTTTTAGTACGAACCAGATATGATTTTTCCACTACCTTTTTTCTTAAGCTGAAGCCACTCTGTCCCTGCTAAGCTATGAACTCTGCTACACTCGAATTTTCCATGCACCTTAACAATAGAAATCTAAATAGAGGTGAAAGGCGAATTGAGAACACAGTGTAATTCAGTTACTATTTTCTTGAAGATTACAGGCATTTATTATCATGCCCCCATTTTATTCTCTTGTAATATTGAGTGAATGCCATTTACCTTGCCCTGTGTATAAAGCATTTGGGGGAGAGAGGTGAAGTAGACATAAATGCATGTAAAATATATTCCTGTAATTTTATATTTTATTTACCACCAGTTTTGGATTGAGGCTACATAGGAAAGGGACTCTCCTTTTTTTGTTGTTGTTGTAAAGGAGATATATTTGAAAATGAATTACTTATTAGTAATTAAAAATTACTTTCATTGACACAAGTTTCATTAAACTAGTTAAAATGTTAAATGTCATTTTCTAACCAATTTACCAAACATAAATTTCTCCAAGTCCTAGGAAATTCAGTTCTTAAGGGCTAATTCTCGTTCATTTACTCAACAAATATTTATTGAACATTTACTATTTGTCAGTTGCTATTATAAGAGCTTGAGACACAGCACAAAGCAGATAGGTATCTGCTCTCAGTAAGGGAAGACAAAGGGCAATAAAACTAAACATCTTAAATGATCAGAACATCTAATATGTCAGAAGGTGATAAGTGCTATGAAAGAAAGAAAAAAATAAGTCAAGATTAGGAGGTTTGGGAGTGCTGGTAGAGGGTTGCTATTATAAGTAGGTGATCCATCCAGGTACATCTCATTCAAGAATTAACATTGAGATCCAGAGGAGAGACCTAATAGCCAACTGGAAAATGGTGAAGTGTTTATGCAGAGGAAATAGCCAGTGCAAAGGGCCCAAATTAGGAACATGCTTGGCACATTCAAGGAAACGGCGAGGAAGGAGGAGTTGTTGAGGCCAAGTGGGGGAGGGGAGACTAGGAAGAAGAGAGATTGAAGATAGCACAGTAGATAAAATCAGAGAAGATCATGTGGGTCGTTTTAAGGACTTTGGTTTTTACGCCGAATGAGATGGAAGCAGCTGAAGGATGCTTCACAGAGCATTGGGAGAATCTGACTTATATTCCAAAGACCCATTGTGGCAGTTCTGTTGGGAACAGACTGTCAGGGGAGAAGAGACAGTAGTGAAGGCAGAGGTGGAGAGAACTGTTAACAGGCTACTGCAGAAATCTAATCAAGAGGTGGAGATCCAGCTGGCAGTGGAGACGGAGAAGAAGTGGTCAATTCTGAGTTTATTTTGAAGGTGGAGTAAGTAGGAATTGCAGGTAGTTTAGATGTGACATGAGAGAAAATTGTATTTTGATCTGTGCAACCAGAAAGTTTAAGTTTCCATCAGCTGAGGTAGTGTGTCAGTTTTCTATTGGTGGATTAACGAATCACTCCAAAGGAAGTCTCTTAAAATGTCAGCTGCTTCATTATGTTCAAGGATTCTGTGGGTCAGGAATTCAGCCAGGGCACTATGAGGATGGCTGTCTATGTTCCATCATGTCTAGGACCCTGAATGGGATGACGTGAATAGTTGGGGGCAATTTGAATGGTTGGAGCCTGGAATTATCTGCAGGTGTCTTCACTCCTATGTCGGGCACCTCGATTAGGAGGACTGAAAGTCTGGGTCATTCAGAAGCCTTACACCTGCTCTCAACATGTGGCTAGTGCTTCTCTTGGCAGGAAGGCTAAATTCCAAAAGGATCAAGGCTGCAGATGGAGCACCCCAAGAGCAAACATGCAAAGGGGGGTGTTCCAAGAGAACCAGGCAGAAGTTGTGTAGCCTTTTATGACCTCATCTCAGAAATCATAGAGCTTCACTTCTATATGTACTTGGTTGGTAGAAGCAGTCACCAACCCCTGCCAGATTAAAGGGGAAGGAACCTGGACCATATTTCTTCCTGGGAGGAATAACAAAGAATTGTGGCCATTTTTTTAAAGTACCACAGATTGAATGACTGTGAGTAAACAGGTACAGGGATGATAGGAAGATCAAGAAGATTCAGTTCCTGATTGAAGAGAATGTTGATTTTCAGATGCTGTACCAGCAAGAAGAAGATCAACTATTGAGTCAATTGCTGCTGCTGATCCAGTCATAGGAAACCTCAGAATGTGCACAGGCTTCAGCCTAATTGTGTTTGTGTTATATGTGAGACCAAGCAGCATGATCTCAGGTGCACACAAAATGCTTGGGATATGATTTGATTCTTCAGGGAAATCACTAGCATTCAACCCATTCCTCACATGAATATAGCACAGTAAATGTGTATAGAAAAATCTGTAGGGCTTACCTGGATAATTATGGCAACACATTTTATATTTCCTAAATAACTCTAACTTGAAATATTTCCATAGGATAAAGCTATTGAAGTATCTTTGTTTGATGTTATATTAGATAATTCTTACCAAGGCTTTCACCTTCTTATCTCTGACACCTAGACTTCTAGACATTTCTTAAAATTCAAACAGAAGGAGGTAAGGGAGGGTGGGAAGAGAAGGAGAGAGAGTCATAGAAAAAATTTCCAAGAGTATATGCCTTAATTTTTTTTTACCAAACATTTAAATAATATTTTTAGAGGAAAGCTTATTTCTAGAAACTTACTTCTAGATTAACCAAATTTTACTGATTAAAAAAATTTCCCAAATAAATGATAACTCTTCCCTTTATCTTGAATTACTATTAAAGATCAATGGAAAGTAATACAGTACATCCAAAAAGCAAATATAATGCTGGCACTTAATTTTAAGCTGGAAAAATAATAAATAAAATCTTATGTAAAATAAATCAATGCCAATAATATAATTATGTGAGATAAAAATGACTGTGTTATTGATAGGCACACAATCTACCAGAGGAGGAACCATACCTCTTAGAATCTTTATAGAACTACAGAACAGACTTAAACACAGCTTTGTGAATTATGAGACTTTATTATTATTTTAGTTCTGCAGTTTTCCCACCCTAATATAAAAGTGAAAATAAAGAGAATCCATATAATTTGTTATATGTCCACTGTGAATGACAGTTTAACTATCCTGCCTCTACCCAGTGATGACTGTCTGATTCTCCCACGTGCCCGTGCTTGTGCTGACATTTGTACACACACTTCCCACAAAACTGCTTGCTCTTTTTGTTTGGCCAAGGTTGATCATGGTTTCGTTGTTGGTTACTGAGAGTATTTAAAATTAATAAAAATATTTTCTTTTCTCTCTCAACAGCTTCCTCACTTTCTCTATTCCCTTTTCCTCCTCCTATCACATTTCAACTAAATCTAAAACAATGCACTATGTGGTGGTTCAGGACCACGGAGAGCGTGACCCAAGGGGCGTTTCCAAAATATCCTAGTCATGTAGGTGGGGGAAGAGATGATTCTGGAATTGTTGCTGGACATCTTTCACTTAAAGGATATTATTATAAAGAATAACAGTAACATTCCAACTCCCTGATGTTTAGGAGGAATGATTTTTCTGGACATTCTACCAGTGCTTTCTAAACTTCTCGTTTGAATTCCGTCTAAGGAGAATATTCCAAAAGTATGGATAGCCAGAGATTCCAGAGATTGCCAGTGCAAAACATCTTTTGAAGTTGTGTGTTTACTTTGTTACCTTTTCTCCTTTCTGACAGTTGTGAGACCCACCAGCTTACCACTGAAGAAAATTGAATTATACAGAGATTGACAGAGTTGTAATTGAATAGTTAGAGCCATGTGTACAAGCTCTGGTCCTAGGTCTCTAGAACTGCTCTAGAACCTGCAGCTCATCCTTTAATTCTGTGAACCACTCAGAATTCATTCAATCATTATTCTCCCCTCTCTTTTAATTTTCCTTTATCTAGTTTCACTTGAGTTTTCTTACTTGAAACTGGACATGACCTACTAACACAGATAGGTAAGATTTAGAAAGACAAATGAGAACAAATATAATTCTAGGCTAGGAACAAATAAAATTGTAGTCAAGGAGGTAGGAATGCAGCTTGGGTTATTCTGGGATAGTGAGAAAATTGGCTTAAGAATATTGAATGTTTTATAAGGAATGTATTTAAATAGCTTCTTTATACTAAACTGAGTAGGAGTATGAATTCTTTCAGCCTCTTCAGAAGGCAGTTGAACAAGGGCTATACAAATTTCAAATGCATATAACATTTGACCCAGCAATTCCACTTCTAGAAATGAATTCTAAAAATAAACATATAAGGATATTCATCGAAATGCTGTTCTGTCATAGAAAATAACTGAAAACAACATACATGTCCATCAGTTGAAAATTTGTTAAATCTACATATTGAATCACTACACTGTCATTGAAGATAATTCAGTAGATCTGTAGATTACATTATGGAATCATCCTTGCAGGAAAAAAAATGGCAAGACACAAACTAAAATAAATGCTATCATTTTTTTTTTTAAAGCACATGTGTATTTTCATATAGAAAAATTCTAGAAGGGCAAATAAGAAATCATAGCATGGTTTTCTCTGGAAGAAAGACTTTTTATCCCGTATTAAAGCAATCTAAGATTGTTTGCTTGTCTTTGCAACAACATTCACATATTACTACTTGAATTAAATTACTATCAGTAAATACAACAAGGTAGAACAATGAAAATTTTAATGATATATAATGATTATCGCTTGCTTAGGAATTTCTATGTAGACATTGTTTTAAGCTCATTAATATATTATCTCAATTGATCCTCACAGCAACCTTCTGAAGAGGAAAACATTTCCTCAAATTGTACTACTGGGGGTAATCAGGCTACTGGAACTCTAAGAGTCATCATGCCATGATTCCAAACTCTGGCTCCAAAGCCCTTGTGTTTCTTCTTTTTGCCAACCTGAACTGCCTCTGACTTTGTTGTTGTACCCCTGGGGACTTATTTCTGTGGATAAAAACTAAATCTCCAAAGCACCTGTGTGGCTCAGTGGGTTAAGCAGCTGCCCTCCACTCAAGTTGTGATCCTGGGGTCCTAGAATCAAGCCCCACATTGGGCTTCCCTGCTCAGCAAGGAGTCTGCTTCTCCCTCTCCCCATCCTCTTGCTCATATTCTCTCTTTCTGTCAAATAAATAAATATAATATATTTTAAAAAACACACACACACACTAAATCTCCCTGCAGCCTACCAAGGATATCCAATCAAGATTTTCTTTGAAATGGCTAATAAAACGAATCACTAAATAAACTTTCCCTTCTGTACCAGGTGCTTAGATGTGGTGTAGAGATTTTCTTAAACTGACAGCCAAGGTATACACCACCTCATAAATTTTATTAGGGAGCAAAATTATGATAATGGTTTCTCTCTCCAGCACTGGAAGACATTCAGTTGTTTAATTGGGATAATGATAAAGTTGAAATTTCATATTGACTAGATCACTCTTGTAGTTTTGAAGGAGGGATTTAGAAGAGAGGAGATTGGAGGCACAGATGTAGTTGACATGGAAATTTGTTGGGTATCTACCCAGCATTGTGTTTCTCCATCTTTTATCAAAAGATGGAGAATTCACAGAAAGATTCCATGGGTCAATTCACAGAAAGATTATTAGTTGAGATCTTAGATCTGGACTGCCTTGGGTCAACTGACACTGCCACTTACCATCACTGTAAATGTTGACAATTAATTCAATTTCTCTCATGTATCAGTAACATGGAAATAAAATAGTATTTCACTGAATCATTATGATGGTTTAAGCAGATAGAGCTTATGAGTGCACAGTAAATATTAGTCGTCATCACCACTGTTATTGTTATCCTCAATCATGTGTTTTGAATGGGATTAGTCCCACCACTCCTCATCTCCACCCAACTGTCAATCCCCACCGCATTGCAGGACAGAGTCTACCACAGAGTGGCAAGGATCACAGAAATCCCATCCTTCAAGAAGGGAGGGACAACACTTTGTCAGTTTGACACTCTTAACTTATTTTATTTTTCTTAAATATCACCAGACACATTGTAGTCTTATTTATTCTCAAAAAGTAGAGAATGTATGGTTTGTTCACTTCTGTCTTTAGGTGAGCAATAAAGAAAGGTGGCTGAAGAAAGCATTTCTGCCAGGGGACTATATGAACAATGGTGGAAAAGTCATGAAGAAACATGGGCATTCCATGTGGACTGGAGTAGGGGGAACATGTGGCTGGTCTATCAATGAAATCATGCATGGAAAGTATTTAGCACCCAGTAACCGTCATGATAGCCATGATAAGAAGTGGCAAATACAAAATCTTTGAGAAGAGTGTTCTCTTCATTTGAGAATCATTCAGGACATCTAGTGCCATGTTCTTGTTGTATACTCACCTATAGAACAGAATGCCATCACGTAACCTTAAGGCCCAAACAGATGACTGTGAATGCAAACAGAAGAATTTGGGCTTGTTTCACTCATAAAGAAGAGCACTGGGTATGAGAAACAGGCAAAGAGACATGAGCAGATCCAGAGAATAGAAATGGGCAAGGGTAGCCTAATTAGGAGTCCATTTCAACAGACCTAATGAGATAATGCAGTTCAGGGTTAGATCTGTGATGGTAGAAATGAAGAGGAAGGAACAGATACCAAAAAAACAGAGGTAGAGACAATGAGTTTTGAAAACAGATTGGATGGCTGAGAAAATTGTGAGAGACGTCAAAGCTGACTGGAATTTTAATCCAGTGGGACTGGATTTAACTGGTGGGACATTTGTTTTTTCCCTTAGAGATAAAAGATTCTATTACTCATAGAAAAGGCAGGAGCCAGAAGTTAGTAGGTTTGCACCAGTTCCCTATACCCCCCGCCCCCAAGTCCACCGGGGAACACAGGAGTTTGAGATGGATGCTGCACATAAGGGATGGGGGACAGGTTG
Organism: Mustela putorius furo; assembly: GCF_011764305.1. Lineage (NCBI taxonomy): Eukaryota > Metazoa > Chordata > Mammalia > Carnivora > Mustelidae > Mustela > Mustela putorius. The sequence goes on from NW_025421341.1 coordinate 29,611,759, forward strand.
GGACAGGAAAGAAGCCCAGGCCCCCAGCCCAGCAAGCAGCCAACAAGCCACCCTCCTGTCCTTGCTGTCCCCCAGAGTGGGCAGTTAGGGCAGTCAGGCTGTATGTCCCTTGATCCCGTAGTTGCTTTTGTGACTAGCTACGGAAACTGCTCAGCATCAGCAATTGGAGAAGCCTGCTGCAGGCTGACCACTCAGAATTTTCTAAGACTTCTTCCTGCCAGTGGTTGATGCCCCTTTCAACACCATTCTATTAAAGTGCATGCATTGGATTACTTGTTAGGTATAACTGACTTGAATTTTTTTTCTTTTCTTGCCCCAAACTCAACCACATTAATTTTTTTTCTTCCTATAATCCTTATTCATGAACTCTAATTGTTAGTTATTTTGAGGGCATTGGCTATCTTCATGTAATTTCCCATCAGTAATTATGTGATGAGTTAATTTTTGTGATGGGCATGGTTGAAATTTTTTTTTCTAATTTCTAAAATCACATTTCATCATGAACAATTTCCTAGAATCTGCCTTCTAGAATCATCCAGTTTGGGGATTCTCTTTTCTTTCTTTCCTTTTTAAAAAATATTTTATTTATTTATTTATTTTGACAGAGAGGGAGGGTACAAGCAGGGGGAAGTGGCAGAGGGAGAGGGAGAAGCAGGCTCCCCACTGAGCAGGGAGCCTGATGCAGGGCTCAGTCGCAGGACCCCAGGGTCATGACCTGAGCTGAAGGCAATTGCTTAACCGCCTGAGCCACCCAGGTGCCCCAGGATTCTCTTTTCTAAAATAAATATCCATATAACAGATAATACAGTTACTATATATTTCATCTAAGCTTTAAAAATGCATTGGATATTTTACTTTTTAATTCCTCTAGGTAACACGGAACTCTTTTGAAAATATTTATATTGTATTAATAGAAGCACATCAAGGTCGACTGAGTCCAAGTCCATGAACTTTACCTACATAACAGAAAGCAAAAGTAAAAATTAGAACTTGCAATATCTACTCCACTTCATTAACTCTAGTTGAAGTTATTTCCACTAAGCGTGTTCCATGGAAGAAAAAGCTCATTTGAAGACTTGTCACTCTATGTGTGCCTCTTTCTATCCCAGGTGCTCAACAAATGGAAGCCCGAGTTCTCCATAAGTTCTTCAAAGGATAATTTTCAGGATTCTGGCAACCAAAGGTTAATTTTTATGTCTCTCTACATTATATTCACAGTTTCTTCAGACATTAAAATAAAAGGTCAATCCTTTGGGGGTGAGGGGAATAGAAAATAAAAGTGGCTATTTATAGCATAAGTTCTTTTTATAAATTGCCCCTGCTCTGTGTCTCTAGTTTGTGAGTGGATGCTGATGGCTTATCTATTAGTGTGCAGGTGGGGTGGCCTATGTCAATGCATCTGGCTTCAGCTAGGAGGTGAATTCGATAACATTATGCTGACTTGCAGGCTACAAAGCCTCTGCTGAAGGGTCATCACATCTGGTGCATGATTTTATGTCTGTAGCTAACCTTCTTTTCACCTTGTTCCCCGCGGACTTCTTAACTTAGTATTTCGAAAGATATTATACAGGGCTATCTTGCTGACTTAGAGGAGGCAGTGACAAATTTAATGTTACTTCACCTCTGTAGGGGTGAATTCAAGACCCATCACTGTGTCTGGGGCCCTAATAGTGTATTTGAATATTCTGATCTACTGCAAGGCTGGTTGCGTTAACTAGAATAGCATGGAAATGATGGAAAAAGACAAGCTGGCAAGAAATTATCAGTTTATCTTCTGAAGAAGGTCACCTTGGAGGCCAAAAATTTCTTTTGTCTAACAATGCGTGGAATGGTTTATGAAGCAGCTTATTTATAGTCTAAGCTAAGCGATGAGTAGTCTCTTAACTGTGCCCCGTACCCGGGCTCTCTTGTCAACAGGGTACGAATACCACAGAGCAAACACGGGTCTAATGATTTTTCCTGATCTCAATGTTTTTAAAAGACAACTTGCATTTTGGTTTATTTTTCACTGAAACAACATAACAATTCACATTTCAATTGTGGTTTTCTCTAGACACACTAAAATGTATAGTTCATTGAACGTGTCAGTCTATGGGCGTTTTCTGCATCTAATGTTTCCAGTGTCTAAAATGGTGTGACTCTAACATTTTCATGATACTATTTTTGTCCTGGGTAAGAGTGCCTAATGAGTCATATAGTCCTATAATGTGTTTATTTCCTGAATTTAAGAACAGGTGAGATCCAAAGTCATAATTTTTGGCAATGGGCTCATTTGGTCAATGTCATCTAATAATTTTCTGAGAGCTAAAATTTAGTCAAATTACTGGCTTGCCTAAAATGCCTAGTGGGTTAAAGTAAACGATTGCTTGGTTCATCAGAGGTAGCATGCTTAGTTGACAGTGTTCTAATTAATGCATTATAATAGTCAATCAAAAATTACTTACTGGGCACTGATCAGGTATATTACACTGATACTCATTAGAAAGCCAAGAGGAAATAACCCACTAAGACATTAGCTAAATGAAGACATATACTGAGGAAGCTAATGAGGTAGACATTTGTCATTACGAAGTATCAACTTGTAATATTGGAATTGGATGACCCAAAAGCACAGACATGTTCTGGATCACCCAACCAAGCAGGGATCCAAAGGATCCAAAATTTAATCCTCTTTACATCAGAGCTGTCTCTGCCTGGGAGAATAGAGAAGATAGAGTCATGCCGGCTGGCAGGGAAGTGACCACACGGCCTGCATATTCTCTAAGTGGGGAAACTCCATTAATGGCTGCTCGAATTATCTGGGGACTGAGGTGCTTGCACAAAGTCAGATTTGCAGGAGCCACCTGAGACCTAATTAATGTAAATCCCGCATGTGCATTTCAAATAAGCTCTTTAGTTAATTCCAGAGGATGTGGTGTATAGTTCATATATCAAGAAACACACGGTATGATTTCCTATAGATTGCTAAGCCTACACCATCTTTCCTGTTTGCTTTGGTAAAATATTATTCAAGTGCATTTTTAATGTTATATAAAGGCTAGTAAAGAAATAAAAAGACTCAGAACCATGAGCTCACTTTCAGGTATTATTCCTACTACTATTTGCCTTATTCCCTTAAATCAGAGGTGGCAACCCGATAGCTTGTTCACCAGATGTGGTCCAGGGTGGTTTTGTAAATTGGCCCAAATAGCATTTTTTAAAATTAATTGTCAACATTAAACATTAGAAGATGATCCATTAAAATTTGAAATTCTAATTTCTCTTTAAAAATCTAATGATCTGAGCCCCAATTCCCAAATGGCCTCAGTCAGCCAAAATGGAAAAGCAGCTGCCCCTCTAGATGGCCGGTTTGCCGTAGTCCCCTGGCTCCAGATCATCTTCCTGACAACATGGCCAAGTGTCAGGTACCATTTGTCACCACGATGTGTCAGGCTCTTTCCTCCACCCAGCCCGCTTGACTCCGTATCACCTGCCTACCTCCTCCGGGCACTGGAGTTTGTGACCTCTGTCTGAAGAGTACTTCAAAACCAATTGCTTTTGAGCAGTATTTGATGATGAAGACAGATATTCCACATTCCGACTTGTTCTAGTGCATTCCCCTGGGATGGCCAGGCTCTGCTCCAGGGCAGAATCTGGGCTAATTCATTTAAAGATTGCCCATTAATCAAAAGAAGGTCTAATCTAACTCAAGTCTTTCTAAGAGGCTGCACAATTTGCCACATCTAATTGATGTGCATATTTTATTTTGTGAATATTTTTTTATAGCCAAAGAAAGATACTGCTTATAGAGACTGTTGTTTTATAGGAAACACAGTTGGTGACAATAGTTGACCAAAAAATAAATTAAATAATTTTAAAAACTACTCTTAAAAACTCCCCTTAAATCAATCACATGTGGTTAAAAGCCCAAGAATATTCAGTAAGCAACCTGTCTTATATTTCTTCCATAAAAATATAGTTAAAATGTCCTATTATTTCTCAGTAGGGACTTCAAAATTAAGCATTATGTTGCCTTTCCCCAAGATTAATTATAACCTGGCACTGGAAAAATCAGCCTTTCCTTCACTATTTTTTGTCCCTTAATTATGTGCACTGAAAATGAGTCTCAAGAAAATTCAAGGTAAAAACCTGTTAATAAAATACCAAGTCAAAGTTTAAGTAAGAAAACTACTTAAGCTGTTATTTTTTTGCCTGCAAATCAGGTCCCCCTTGTAGCTGGGGCAAGTGAAGGTTTGTGGATGAACTCATGCTGTCTAGGTGCTTTAAGTTTAGGTGTTTAAGTTTGGGTGCTGAGCCTCTCACTTCTGTCTCTGTGAACTTGTACTAGTCATTTTGTTTAGGAACTCTGTATCCATAAAATGAGAGAATAGTCCTACTTCAGAGACTTATTAGAAGGAGAAATGAAGTTTGATGAGTAAAGTGCATGGCACAGTTTCAATAAATGATTTAATCAGTGATTTAATCAGTGACTCTTTTTCTGATACTGCCTAAACAGTATTTCCCCCAAAAAGAAACTAGTCAATCCTTGTTTCAAGTTTTCTCTTAAGGAGCTTTGTTCACTCCACAAAAGGAAAGGTGAATGAATATATTATCTATGATACAGCATTGTTCAGGCTAAGAGCTAGTCATTATCACCTAGGCTCATGCTGATTCGTCCGTTTCTCACAGGCATATTCGAAAGAAGTCCACAGAGAGGTAAATATATGTTTTAAAAATTAATTTTTAATTTTTGAAAGTTAGATCAGAAAAGCTATTAACACAGACCGGAAAAGGAGTTGCTGGAAAGTTAGCTGTTGTTCCAAAGAACAGTGCTGAAGAAATGGGACCTGTTAACTGGTCCAGAAAGGCGGGCACCCACATCCCCAGCCTCAGTCAGAACTTTTCTGCTCTTCATCTAGGCTTTCCTTCCTCAAAGCAGAAAACTGAATATGAATTATGCCTCAGTTAATTTTTTTTGAATCCTTAACTCTGTGCTAGTCACTGAGCTGTACATTTCACATGCCTTATTTCTGTCAGCCCTGGAAGGAAGTTTTGCCCCAAGTAAGAGGTTAGTACTTTGTTTATATATTTTATATATTTTATTTTGTAAGTCCTCTATGACTTACAGGTTCTCAATAGATACAAATGTTTTAAATTTATGTTGCTTTATTTTTCGAGTTATACATTATTCTGTAACTTAGATTTCTTTGTGCAGCGCTTTAACTGCCTCTCATCAAAACACAAGACATATATATTAAGTAATTGAGAGTTGTACTAAGTATATTGAATGCTTCTTGGTTCTATTTTCTTCATTCTAAAATATAGCAAAACTGTATGTTTTATTTCTTTTACTTTACTATCAAAGTTTTAGTTAAACTCGTGTAAGTTTTTAAAATTTGAAAATTACGGTGATTTTTTTCATCTACATTTTAAAACTTTCCTTTGGCTCAGCAGCTTTTACTTTTAGTCACATTTTTTAAAAAAGATTTTATTTATTTATGTGACAGACAGAGATCACAAGTAGGCAGAGAGGCAGGCAGAGAGAGAGAGGAGGAAGCAGGCTCCCTGTTAAGCAGAAAGCCCGTTGCAGGGCTCGATCCCAGGAACCTGGGATCATGAGCTGAGCTGAAGGCAGAGGCTTAATCCACTGAGCCACTCAGATGCCCCGCTTTTAGTCACATTTTATATTTTTTGGCTTCTTTGACTTTTTTTTGGTGTTTTTTGCATGCTATTTATTTTTTCCCTTCCTCTACATCTTAGAATCTTAAAATACTTAAGCTGAAAGAGAACTTAGAAATAACTTCATGTGATTTGCTCCTCTTACAGTGGAGAAAATGAAGATTCTGAGGGTCTGAACAGCTAACTCAAGACCCCAAAGCAGGAAATCATATTCTGTGCCCTTTCCAATTTTCAATACTTTCTTGCTCATTCTAAGTTAGAAACATTAGAAATAAAAACCTGGGGGTACTTGGGTGGCTAAGTTGGTTGATTGTCTGACTTTTGGTTTCTGTTCAGGTCATGACCTCAGGGTCATCAGATGAGAGCTGCACATCCGGCTGCACGCTCAGTGTGGAGTCTGCTTAAGGCTCTCTCTCTCTCTCTCCCCTCTACCCCTCCCCCTCCTCAAATAAATAAATAAATCTTGAAAAATTTAAAAAAAAGAAACAAAAACCTGTATCAGGCCTTCAAATAGCTTTAAAGGTCTACCACAGCATATTGGACTCATCCCCACCCCATCCTTGATATCTTGTTCCTTATGGATTATATTACAGTAATTCAAACAATTAATTTTAAGGTTCTGGGCTATTAGTCAAATGAATTAAATTTTGTTGGACTGTTTGTTCTTTTGTGCACATGCAGAAAGAAGCACTTACAAGTCATGTTGCAGTTCAGCCCAAAGGGTCAATTTGCACGTTGTTTTTTTTTTAAATCCAGGTTGTGCTCTACGTAATACTTAAATGTATGGTCTAGAATAGAATGGATGTCAACACTTCTTCACAACTGGGCCTCATGGCAGTTGGATGTTTGCAATGTAAAATGAATAGAATAGTGTGCTAGACTGACCCTGGAAATTTAAGATTAATAACCTTTTTCTTAGAAAGCAAATCTTGTTCTAGGAAATGCATACAGAAGCAAAGGAGGATCCTGTCTGCAATTTACATTAAAACAATTGAGAAAAATTGTGTATGCACATATATTAATATATTAAATTGATTTATATATAAAGACAGAAGAGAGAAACAAATGTTAATACTTAGGACATTTTGTGAATATACAGAAATTCTCTGTACTATTTTTCCAACTTTTCTGTAAAGTTTGCAATTATTTCAAAATAAAAAATAATTGGCAGCATAAAACCCTGTATAATCTGACATCCACTTAAAGACTGGCATGCTTATAATTTAAGAAAAACAAACAATTACCTATAAAAAAACCTTTTCTGCTTACATATAGTTAATGTTCTCAGACAAATGACAGTCTTTACTTATGTGGTTAGTGCTCAAAAACACATATCCCCAGGGAAGAAATGCTTTGATTGGAAATCAGTTGTGTTAAATTAAAACACAAAAAGACAAATCTAAATGATGTGAAGCAGAGCTCTCTGTCATTATAGGTGATACTGAGAACTCCTCCTACCCCGTGCTCTGCCCCATGGTTTCTATTTTTCCTGCCTATTGTAATAAATGGGGTAGAACCTTAGCAATAATTTTTTAAGTTTTTCAACCATGTCTTTGGTCTACCTGATATCCCTCTTTGTATAGTTCCTCTCCCAGGCAATACCCAGGACTCCATGCACTGGGGGGCAGGTTGACCCACCAACTTTTCACTGACATTCATTCTTTTCTAAGTGCTCCCTCAACAGTGCTCCATTTTCAACATGTTATGTTTGAGTGTGGTTGGAAAGGCCTTTTCAAAGTGATTTTCATTGTTAGTAAGCAGTGGCAGAGGTACAGCTATGTATGTGTACGTGGGTGTGGGCAAGCTTGTGCATGTCCAGGGTAAGTCCTAAAATGACTTGGGCTACAGGCCACCAGGAAGTTGGCCTAAATACCTGAGTCACCTACTACTGCTATGATCATAGCCTCATTTCCCGTGTTTTGATGTGAATTCCTTTTTGGACATTTTTCCCCCCCTAGCAAGAAAATTAACAGCTCTTCCTTTTCTAAGAATTTGTTATCTAAATTAGTTTTTCATAAAGCACATGTTCAGTATTCATGATACATTCTGCCATATTTGAGGAGATATGATTTAGGGGGTCTCCTGTGAGGTCCCAGATGGCATGTAGTAGAAAATATGATTTGGCAGATAGGAGTCAAACCATTCATTGCTGTCATGGAAGCATCAGAATTTTAGCTGATATAAAAATAAAAGGGGCATTTGCAATGTAAAAGAAAAATACTGTCAAAAATAATTATTAAAATAAATTATTTAGGATTTATTATTTGAAAGAAACAGGAACTTTCAAACAATATTCTCCTTTTACTCTGTAAACATAAAAATATTGGGGCATCTGTAAGCCCAGTTTAATTTTTAGATAATAATCATAATGAATGAAAAAAAGATTAAGATTCATCCAAAACAATAGAAAAACTACTTTTCAAAGTAGAAAAATATGGTAAATTGAACGAAAAATAATCATTCAAAATAATTTTGAAATGGATAATGAATGGTTGTTATTTCCATTTTTAATAGTTTGGATAATTAATAAAACAATGAAAACTTTTAAGCATGTATACAAATAAAAATAAAATCACCTCTTACATAGATGATTTTGCATCTAATGACGCACAGTACTAGATATTTAATATTTAGAAGTAGAAATAATAGAAAGTTTGAGCCATCATTCCCTCTACTCATTAGGTATATAAGACTTGATAAATTACTTGGACTCTCTAACCCTCTGCTTCCTCATTTTTATTATTATTATATTCTAAGATTTTTATTCATTCATTTGACAGACAGAGATCACAAGTAGGCAGAGAGGCAGGCAGAGAGAGAGGAAGGGAAGCAGGCTCCCCGCTGAGCAGAGAGCCCAATGTGGGACTCGATCCCAGGACCCTGGGATCATGACCTGAGCCGAAGGCAGAGGCTTAACCTGTTGAGCCATCCAGGTGCCCCTATTATTTTTATTTTTTAAAGATTTATTTACTTATTTTAGAGGAAGAGAGAGAGCGTGCAGCATTGGGGGGAAAGGCTAGGGAAAAGGGAGAGAATCTCAAGCAGATTCCCCAGAGTGTGGAACCTCACATGGTGTTGACCTCAGAGCCCTGAGATCATGACCTGATCTGAAACCAAGAGTGGGACACTCAACTTACTGAGCCACCTATGCACTCCTCTTCATTTTTGAAAGAGAGGTGAGGTGTTGAGACACTCAACAAATCATAGCTAATAGTAGTTATGACAGTGAACATGCTTTGTGTATTTGTGTACTTTGATAAGACCTCAAAATGCACTAACTTACATAACAAGTGGAGGTCATAGTGCTGATAAAAGTGAGATTTTGTAGGATGTTAGAGGATTAATAAAACAATTTTACAGTTTCCCAAAATAATATTGAGTTGTAGGAAATAAAATCTGTATCTCAAAGTCTTAGCAGGAGTAGGTCAAGCACTGAGTTAAAATTCAGAGTGTCTTTTTTTTTTTTTTTAATTTATTTATTAGAGAGAGAAAGAAGGAGAGTGGGGAGGAATGAGTCGAGAGGAGAGGGATAAGCAGACTCCATGCTGCTGCTGGGCCAGACATGGGGCTCAATCCCACGACTCAGAGATCATTATTTCAGCCAAAACCAGAGTCCAATGCTCAACTACTCAACCAGCTACCCAGGTGCCCCAAAGTTCAGGGTATCTTGAAATAGTCAGGCTAAAGGAGCTTTAAAAAGTACTCAGCCACCAGCTCTTCCACTGAAGCACTATCATTCCTGGTGGTGAGATGATGATGGCCTCCAACCATTTCCAGATCTCCTAGGAGTCCAAGACCCAAGACAGAACCTTTAACTAACAGATTGCGTGTTATATTCCTGTCCTCTGGTGGTTACTGGAGTAGGGACAAGCAAATTTACGTTTATTTATCTTCTATGGGGGGGGTAATTACTTCTTAGACAAAAATTTAGATAATACATGAGGAGGGAATGATGTTTTATTGGTTTAATGCCCCAATATAAGAAATAAAATAGTCTGTTTATGGTATGATTGGAAATCAGGAAGTGGCTGATCTAGGAGCAGGAGTTTAAGCATTAAATTGTAAGTTTTAAAATACCTGCAGAGCAACATGAATTATTTTGTGTTACCACAGCTCTTCTCAGTTATAGTAGACTGAGAGTCGATTAGTGAAAATTTATATATAATTATAATAATATCCATAATAATGTCAGGATAGTTAACCATCACAGGTCTACTGCAAGTCCACTGTTATTTGTGGTTTTATTATCCCTTACTACCACCAGAATTTTCTCATTGGCTGTAGAATAAACTCAATCATGATCCTTAATTCTACATTCTTCCTTTAAGCCAATAAATAACAATTTGAAGTCTAAAGCACGTGTTTCCATATACTCAAAGACAAGATCATTATAAGAATTTCTAAAACATGTTAATTACATATTTATTATTATAGTATTTTTTTAGGTGATAGTGTTTTTTTTTTTAAGTTTTTAAGTAAGATTTAATATTCTCTATCTTACATCCATGCAGATGACATGATTCTTTATATGGAAAACCCAAAAAACTCCACCCCCAAACTACTAGAACTCATACAACAATTCAGCAACGTGGCTGGATACAAAGTCAATGTACAGAAATCAGTGGCTTTCTTATACACTAACAATGAAAATACAGAAAGGGAAATTAGACAATCGATTCCATTTACTATAGCACCAAGAACCATAAGATACCTGGGAATAAACCTAACCAAAGAGGTAAAGGATCTGTACTCGAGGAACTACAGAACACTCGTGAAAGAAATTGAAGAAGACACAAAAAGATGGAAGACCATTCCATGCTCTTGGATCGGAAGAATAAACATTGTTAAAATGTCTATACTGCCTAGAGCAATCTATACTTTTAATGCTATTCTGATAAAAATTCCACCAGTATTCTTCAAAGAGCTGGAGCAAATAATCCTAAAATTTGTATGGAATCAGAAGAGACGAGACCCCTGAATCGCTAAGGAAATGTTGAAAAACAAAAATAAAATGGGGGGCATCACATTACCTGATTTCAAGCTTTATTACAAAGCTGTGATCACCAAGACAGCATGGTACTGGCATAAAAACAGACACATAGACCAGTGGAACAGAGTAGAGAGCCCAGATATGGATCCTCGACTCTATGGTCAAATAATCTTTGACAAAACAGGAAAAAATATACAGTGGAAAAAAGACAGTCTCTTCAATAAATGGTGCTGGGAAAACTGGGCAGCTATATGTAGAAGAATGAAACTCAACCATTCTCTTACACCGTACACAATATAAACTCAAAATGGATAAAAGACCTCAATGTGAGACAGGAATCCATCAGAATCCTAGAGGAGAACATAGGCAGTAACCTCTTCGATATCAGCCACAGCAACTTCTTTCAAGATATGTCTCCAAAGGCAAAGGAAACAAAAGCGAAGATGAACTTTTGGGACTTCATCAAAATCAAAAGCTTCTGCACAGCAAAGGAAACAGTCAAGAAAACAAAGAGGCAACCCACAGAATGGGAGAAGATATTTGCAAATGACAGCAGACAAAAGGTTGATATCCAGGATCTATAATGAACTCCTCAAACTCAACACACACAAAACAGACAATCATATCAAAAAATGGGCAGAAGATATGGACAGACACTTCTCCAATAAAGACATACAAATGGCTATCAGACACATGAAAAAATGTTCATCATCACTAGCCATCAGGTAGATTCAAATTAAAACTACATTGGGATATCACCTTACACCAGTTAGAATGGCCAAAATTAACATGCGTTGGAGAGCATGTGGAGAAAGGGGAAGCCTTTTACACTGTTGGTGGGAATGCAAGTTGGTGCAGCCTCTTTGGAGAACAGTGTGGAGATTCCTCAAGAAATTAAAAATAGAACTTCCCTATGACCCTGCAATTGCACTCCTGGGTATTTACCCCAAAGATACAGATGTAGTGAAAAGAAGGGCCATCTGTACCCCAATGTTTATAGCCGCAATGGCCACGGTCGCCAAACTGTGGAAAGAACCAAGATGCCCTTCAACGGATGAATGGATAAGGAAGATGTGGTCCATATACACTATGGAGTATTATGCCTCCATCAGAAAGGACGAATACCCAACTTTTGTAGCAACATGGACGGGACTGGAAGAGATTATGCTGAGTGAAATAAGTCAAGCAGAGGGAGTCAATTATCATATGGTTTCACTTATTTGTGGAGCATAACAAATAGCATGGAGGACATAGGGAGTTAGAGAGGAGAAGGGAGTTGGGGGAAATTGAAAGGGGAGGTGAACCATGAGAGACTATGGACTCTGAAAAACAATCTGAGGGTTTTGAAGGGGCGAGGGGTGGGAGGTCGGGGTACCAGTTGGTGGGTATTATAGAGGGCACGGATTGCATGGAGCACTGGGTGTGGTGCAAAAATAATGAATACTGTTATGCTGAAAATAAAAAATAAGTTTAAAAAAATCCATATTCTATATCTAACCTTTCCTCTTCTCCTAAATTCTCCATTCCATTTAGTTCAGTATCTACGTTGTAATGCTCATACACCAAGAATATTGGACATCATGGCATACCCTTTTCATCTATTACTACTCATCAAATAATAATACATAAAGTATAAATCACCCTAGCGATTTCTCACAATATTGTTCTTACTTTATTGTGTTCTTTTTGGCCTAGAATGCTCCATTCCATTCATGCTCATAGGTCTAATCCTACTTCTGTATCAAGGATACTATTCAAATGTCCAAGCCACAACACACTCCCTCATCTCTCTAGCTCCTATTAATTCTCTTCCTCTGAAGTCCCAAATTAATTGAATGAAACAATAAGAACAGTTAGTTCTTGGGGCACCTGAGTAGGTCAGTTGGTTAAGCATCTGCCTTTGGCTAAGGTCATGATCTCAAGGTCCTGGGATTAAGCTCCACATTGGGCTCCCTGCTTGGTGGGGAGTCTGCTTCTCCCTCTGCCCCTCCTTGCGCTCATTCTCTCTCTCTCAAATAAAATTATACAATCTAAAAACAAAACATAAGAGTTAGCTCTTTCTATCTGACTTCACTGAAATTTATGTAGATCCCTTGGCTCCTTTTTAGGACTAGACGTTCCTAGAGTATGGCATCCATATCTGATTGGTATCTCCTGACTCAATAATAATGCCGTGAACATGTCATGTGGATGGGTAGGCCCTGTGTACTCTTTACTAAGACTTGTGGATGACTGGCCACACATGTCCACAGACTGGTTACCTTTTCTCTTTAAACAGCTTTGTTGAGATGGAATTTACATACCATAAAATTCATCGTGTGTGTATAGTGCCCCTATGTAATTCTTAATACATTTGTAGAATTGGGAAAACATCTTCACAATCCAGCCCTAAAACATTTCCTTCATCTCCACAGTTCCTTCCTGTCCATTTAGTTAACCTGATTCATATGTCCAGTCCCAAGCAACCACACTGATCTTTTCACGTCTGTATAGATTTTGCATTTTCTGGAAATTTCATATGAATGAAATTTTACAATATATAGTCTTTAGGGTCTGCTTTCTCTAAATTAGTAAACTGTTTCAGAGGTTCATCCACATTATAAGATGAATCAATACTTTGTATCTTTTTTATTGCTTTATTCAATCAACAGTTGATTAGCATTTGAATTGTTTGCAGGTTATGGCTATTATGAATAATAGCACCGTGAAATGTGCATTCAAGTCTTTTGTAGACATATGTTTCATTTCTCTTTGGTAGATTCTTAACAGTGGAATTGCTGGGTTGTACCATAAGTATATGTTTAACTTGTTAAAATATACCTATTTTCCAAAGTGGCCACACCATTTTACATTTCCACCAGCTATGAACAACAGTTTCAGTTCTGCACATATTTGCCTGTCTTCTTTATTATAGTCACTCCAGAGAATAGAATGAAAATGAAAAGTGAAAAGAATAGTTTTATTCTTAAAGTGAAAGTGAAAAGAATAGTTTTAACTGGCCTATTCCTAATGACGTTGGGAATATTGTAATGGTTGTTATTCTTATATCCTCTTTGGTGAAGGAGCTATTAAAATCTTTTGCTCATTTTTTAACTGAATAATTTATCTTCCTGTTAAATTAGAAGAATAAGTGACCAGATACAAATCCTTATCAGAAATAAAATATTTTCTTCTAATCTGCAGCTTAATTTTCATTTTCTTCTTTTTTTTTTTTAAGATTTTATTTATTTGTTTGACAGAGAGAGATCAAAAGTAGGCAGAGCAGCAGGCAGAGAGAGAGAGGGGCAAGTCGGCTTCCTGCTGAGCAGAGCGCTCGATGTGGGGCTGGATCCCAGGACCCTGAGACCATTATTTGAGCTGAAGGCAGAGTCTTAGGCCACTAAGCCACCCAAGGGCTCCTGGTTTTCACTTTCTTAATGATGTCTTTTCAAAAAAAATTTTTTTTTAAATTTTTGAGGCTATCTAGTTTATCAATTTTTTTCTTTTGCAGGCTGGGTTTTTGGTGTCATAGCTTAGAAGTGTTTGCCTAACCTAAAAGCAGAGAGACTTTTCACTTATGTTGTGTATTGCATCATTTCTAACTTATGTATTTGATTGAATTCACCAGTGAATCCATCTGGGCTTTTCTTTGTGGAGAGATTTGATTTTTAGATTTTATTTTAAGTAATTTCTATACCCAATGTGGGGGTTCAAACTTATAATCCCAAGATCAAGAGTTATATGCTTTTATGACTGAACTGTCTGGGTAATCCTGTAGAAAGATTTTAAGGTGTAGCTGACCTTGAACAACATGGGGGTTAGTGGCACATCAAGCTCCTGCACAATTAAAATCCATAACTTTTGACTTCCCCAAAGCTACTAAGAGTCTGGTGTTGACCAGAAGACTTACCAAAAACATAAACAGTGATTAATACATATTTTGTATATGTATTGCATACTATATTCTTGCTATAAAGCTAGAGAAAAATATTAAGGAAATATTTTTAAAAATTTATAGTACTATATTTATTAAAAAATATCTGTATGTAAGTGGATCCACACAGTTAAGTCCCATGTTGTCCAAGTTCCAACTATGTTAATTTTGCTTGTTGTAGATCTGTTATGGGTTGAATTGCATCACACAAAAAGATATGTTGAAGTCCTAACCCATAATACCTCAGAATGTATTCTTATTTGGGAATGAGGTCATTGCAGATGTAATTAGTCAAGGTGAGGTCATACTGGAATAGAATGGGCTTTTAATCCTCTATTACAAGTGTCCTAATAAGAAGAGGAAACTGAAGGGAGAAGGCCATGTGGTGATAGAGGTGGAGATTGATGTGATGCTGCTGCAAGCCAAGGAGTGTTATGGACTGCTGGTAAACCACCAGAACGCAGAGAGTCAAAGACAAATTCTTTCCTATGGGTTTCAGGGTAAGCAAGGTGGTGCTGACAACTCCATCTTGGACTTCAAGCTTCCACAAGTACGAGACATAAATGTCTGTAGTTTAAGCCACCCAGTTTGTGGTCCTTTGTTATGGTAGTCCTAAGTCATGAATGCAAACTCCAGGTTTTTTGTTTTCTTGATTCAGTTTTGACAGTTTTGTATCTTTGTAGACATTTGCCCAACTCAACTATATTGTCCAATTTGTTGGCATAGCCTCTTTTACTTTTAGTAGGGTGGAGTGATATACTACTTTCATTCCTAATGTTGGTAATTTGTGTCTTCTCTCCTTTTTGGGGGGGGGGGGGAGTACAGCCAAATAAAATTTTGTCAATTTTACCAATCTTTTCAAAGGGCCAACTTTTATTTTCATCGATTTTCTGTTTTTCTTTTCTGTTTCACTGGTTTCTAATACGATCATTATTCCCACCCATTTGCTTGCTATAGGTTTAAGCTGCTCTTATTTTTCTAGTTCTTAAAGTGGGTGCCTAGATTATTACAATCCTTCCTTTCTAACATGTGTTTAAATACCTATATCCTTCAGATAAGTGTTTTTTGGCTGCATCTCCCAAATTTCAATATGTTTTAATTTTCATTCAGTTCAAAATATTTCCTGATTTCCTTTGTGAGTTTTTTGGTTCTTGAGTTAATTTCCAAATATTTAGAGATTTTCTCTATTTTTTAGAGATTTTTTTAGATTTTTTTTAGAGATTTTCTATTGTCTATTCCTAATCTAATTCCGTTGTAACCATAGAACACGGTTCCATTATAGAATGTGATCCCAGTCTTCTTAAATTTATTGAGACTTGTTTTATGACCTAGCATATTGATTATTCTGCAGAATATACTTTAAAAGAATGTAAATCCTGTTTTCATTAAGTTCAGTGGTTTATACATATCATGATGGTACTATTGTTCAAGGCTTCTGTATCCTTAGTGGTTTTCTTTCTAGGTGCTTTACACATTGAGAATAGGATATTGAAATATCAAACTATCATTATGTCTATTTTTCCATTCAAGTCTGTTTTTGCTTCATGCATTTAAGGTTCTGTTGATGGGCACATGTACATTTCTAATTGTTTTATTCTCTTGATGTATTGACTCTGTATGAAATGTGTCTCTACAAGTATTTGTCTTAAAGTCTATTTTGTTTGATATCAGTAAAGCCACTGCAAATTTCTTAAGATTACTGTTTTCATGGTCTATCACTATTAAATATTGTTGTTGGTCTTATCATTATAATACATGATGTAATTTTCTACTTATTTTTGTGATTCTTAAATTGTTCTTGAATCGTCTAATTTGTAAGCTTTTTCCTAATAAGAAAGCTATAAATTCTTTGATAAGTTTTGTACATCTTTTGGTACAGTGCTGGCTATTAATAATAAATAATCCATCAAAAGCAACTGGATACCAAAACAAGCTCTTCTTGAAAAAAATTATCCAGTAGTGTTATTTGCTCATGGTGTTGCTGCTTGATGTCCTCTCTCCTTCAGGCCAGGTTTGGAAAGCTGAAAATGACTGATCTGCCTTCCTGTCCAGTTCCAGTCCTAGATTTATGAACTGTATAAAGGTTCTTATCACAACTCTTTTATTTGTATGCAAGGACTACATTTTAGGAACATTCATTTACGTCAAATGGCTTAGTCCCAGGTATTGTTGCTCTCTTACAAACCTTTGATAAAATTAGAAAATTATTCAGATCATTAGATGGGTCTTGAATATTATCCACAATGAGCGTAATGTTGCTTTTTCTCATGATTAAGATAATGAATACTTTGAGTGTTTAGGAATCATCATTTTACAAAGTAATGAAACAATTTCATAAATTTAATATTAAAGGTCTTCTGGCACTGATTCTTAGTTATTTGCTCTATCATTTGCTATTAAAGCCCTGCCTCAGTGAAAGGATGTGGGACTGCCTCATGCTAATGTTTAAGATATACAATTACCCTGATGCTGATTTAAATAGGACTTGAGTATACAACATGCTGATTTCAACAGAAATTAAAATAAGGTTCGGGTCTGCTCAATGAATCATGTAGGACAAAAAAAGTTCATTTTTAAAAAGGTAGACTTATTCCATCCTCTTAAATGTCTATGAATTTTTTCACAGATAATTTTTGAAATGGAATCTAATTGCCAAAGTATATTCTTAACCTTTATATATGACATTTTTGAGATTACTGTATTAAGACTTCTTGACTTGTGGCTCCTTTAAAATCACTTCTGTATTTGATGGATTAAGATAAGAACAAGAAAAATGAGGCAATTACAGAAAGGTGCGAGCAGCATGAAATAATAGAAAACAGGATTAGTATTAATTGAATTGATGCATATGGTCATGGATCAGAAGGATAAATGGAGACCTCGTCTTTCTTCTAGAAAAATATATAAAATACTTCTATAGGCAATCATCTACACCCCAATCCCCTTCCGTTGATTTTGTAGGAATGTAGTTTCTCATTGTCTGCCAAGGTTTCTCATCAGCATGTTCTCAGAAGAATATATACTTGCAATTTCCTAAAAATCTTTCCTGTCACTTGAAAATCTGTCATATTCTCCTGTACATGAGCCAAATTTTCATCTAAATTTCAAACTTCAAAATGAACATTTCTATGAAGAGCCCTTGCAATAAACAATAACAAAAGACAATCAAAACTCTTCTGGTTTAGGCACTTTTTCGGTAGCCTCGCTCAACACAGCTGCCACGACTTCCAATAAATACAAACAGCATACCACCACCTGCATTTGGAGTCCTCGAGAAATGCATGTCTTCTCCCTAGTTACTAGAAAATTCCATATCAACCAGTGGGACAGCTTCTTCATATTGAAGGAAATAACAGCATCACTGCCTTTAACTTCACCTGACTCCCTACGACTGAACATAAAACTTGTTCCACACTATTAGCAGAACCCCTATTAAAATAGCATCAAAGGATACTTCCATTGAAATACTTGACACCGAAGCCTTTAAATGGGCCAACAGCTCCAACCTAAGCTTTGGGGAGTGAGCAGCTTGCTTGGGTGGCTGACTTCCTAAACGTGGGCTCCACTCTCGCGCTGTCTGCTGCTAACCCACGAGGGTGGGAGTTTCTGTGTCCCCCACAGTAATTCACAATCAGTGTCCGACTCCTCCACGCAGCAGCAGAACACTGACGGCAGGGGTGGGCCAGTTCCTCAGCGGCCACAGGGGCCCACTAGCCGCTTGTCGCCAAGTCCGGTCCTTCGAAAGCAGGTCGCTCCTTTGCTTCATGTAGGAGTAGGCGACCACCGGTCATTTATGGCAGGAAGGAATTTTATCCGTGTCACTCGGAGCCGGCGGTTAGAGCCGGTGCTCTGTGATGAACCTTCTCCCGCGAAATCCTCGTAACCTGCCGGGAGGGTGGGGGGGGACCGCCGTGGCACGCGGTGTTGCACGCCCACCCCGCGGGGCAGAAAGGGCGCGGGAGCGCCACTGAGCATGCGCGGCGGGAGGCCGGCCCTCTCACTTTACGTCCCCCCTCCCACCCCCGCTGCTGGAGCCGCGTCGCGAGGTCGCCCACGCTCTCTTCTCCCCGCCCCGCAGGCCCCGGGGACGGGCAGCATTCAGTATCTGGCGCCCGTGCGTGATGACGCACTTGCGCGCCAAGACGTGGGGACGCAGGCGGGGGCCGTAGAGAGCGTGAGTTCCCGAGTCTGTTTGGCACCCCTCGCGTCGTCGGCTCTGCCGGGTGCCTCTCGCCCTTTCTCCAGGGCCGCGGCGCCCGGCGGGGAGGGGGTGCGGGGCTCCAGTCGGCACTTCCCGGGGGCCGGGCCGGGGGCCGGGTTGGTGGCGCGCTTCCGCATCCTGGGCACTCTGGTCAAGTCTGGGAGCCGGGTGGGTGCTTCGCGCAGCGAGTCGACCAGGGGTCGCATCGTCTGCGCCGGGTCTCTTCTTGGGGCCCACCGCGCCGGGAACGACGTGCTCAGAGATGGGGTTGGCTCTGTGGGCGTTTTAAAAAGATTCCTTCTGAAGGCAGGAAGTCGAAAGCGAAGTTACATCAGCAACAACTTGCAGTTTCGGGTGTTGGAAGAGTAGCTTTTTTTTTTTTTCTCCAACCGTGTGTGTGGCAAACAATCCTAACCTAAATAGTGGTATTTCTCATAGGAGGGGGTAGGAATTCCGCCTGTGAATTTAACCCTTTTTCTGGTCACACCTTGAAAGTCTGTCCAAAAACGGATCACAGACTTCATTTTTCCAAACTGCCCATAACTTTGGAAGACTCAGGATTGCTATTAGAAGGAATTATTGCAGTGTCATGATTTGGTCACCGAGCTGTGTAGGTATTTTTTGCAGGACGCTCAGTGACAGCTGAATCTTGCTGCTTTTAGTTCTTTGCAATTGCTTCTTAAAAGTCTAACATCTCACATTTATGTCCTTTTTTTTTTTTCTTTTGTCAATTCCAGTAAACTATTAAAGACTTCTAATTTGCTACTCACATGGCAGCTTGGGGAAGCAAGTAATTTTACAAAGAAGAATAGCAATGCACTCAATTAATTGTTTCAGAACTACTAGCATCAGCATCACCTGGGAACTTGTTGGGATGGAAATTTGGGGGTCTTATCCTAGACTTACTGAACCATAAATCTGTTTTAAAAAGATTTGCTGTAATCCAATGCATGTGGGTTCTAATGTGAATTATTGCTGTCGTGATAAAGAGGAGAAGTAACAGAATGGAATGTGAAACCAGGTGAACGCTTTCCTAGGTGTAAGACCTTGGGACAATTTACTTAAAGCCTTCAAAGGACTGTAAATATGCACTGTGAAAATGCAGGCAAAGTAAGTTTAACAGTAACACACATAAAACACTCAGAGATGAGATGTTATTTAATAGCTTGTTAGAACTGCATAGAATTAACTACTTGGATTGTGCTGGAAGAATTTTCATGGTGTTCAGTGTGAGCTGAAGTGCCTGAATATCATGACAATGGCTTAGAGGGCATTTTACTTTTTTATTTCTGGATTCTAGTTATAGTCTATATAGTCGAGATTGTTGGATGCCAGGATATTCTGTTGAAAGTTATAGCAGTATGTGCTAATACCAGTACTATTGAGGCTGCAGGTTTTGTGTGTGTGTTTACAGTTTCTTGTTTGTTTGTTTGTTTGTTTTTAAAGTAGACCCCATGCCTAGTGTAATACTGAACTCAACACCAGAAGATCAAGAGTCCTAGGCTCTAGGGACTGAGCCAGCCAGGCCCCCTGGAGCTGTAGTATTTTTAAGAATGTCATGAGTAGTGCATTAAAGAATAGTTTTAATTCTTTGGCCTTTTGGTATTTTCAGCTTAATTATACCTTCTTCTGTTGTAGAACTTGGTAAAGAAGTCAGGTGGATAACCAAAGATAAGCCTTAGCCATATTGCTAAAGCATGTTTATGACTTGAGTGCGGAAGCCCAGGATGAAAATGTTTCTGTCCTTATCTTCCTTTCCCATGCGTCATGTAGGTCCAGGAAGTAGAGGAGGCCTCATCATAACTACTCCCTATACCCCTGTTTTCTGGAAGCATCACAGGAACTAAATTAGCTGTGTCCTTTACCTACTGGTTTTTTTCAGATTGTCAGTTGCAGTGTTTACTTACAACCTTTCCCTTCCCTTTTCAGGGGTCCATTGTTGGGGGGAAAAGAAAAATATTTAGGATTTGAAGCAGTTGCCATAAAACCTAGACTCATTCAAGTTTGAGAAGGGTCAGTGCCACACCATGGCCTACACAACATGTCACTTTAATTAGAGCACACAGATCCTGAGCCACACCATGGCTCTTAGATGCTGTGAGTGAGAGTTTGCAGATAAACATGAGTCACTTTGGATAGCTGCTTCTGTAGATCTGTTAATACTACCACTAAATTAACACTGTCCCATCATGAAACATTCATTTTTCAAAGGTCCTAAATAATGTTCTTGTTCTCTATGGAAAATGGGCAGATCTATAGCAGTTTTGGTCAGACCTTGTTTTGAACTCTGCTTCTACTACTTACTGAGTTCGTTAGACAAATTTACATCATCTCAGCCTTAATTCTCTCTTGTAAAGTAGGAGTCATGGTGTGTGCTTACCTCAGGACATGAATTAAATGAAATGAATTGCAAAGCATGTCTACCATGTGAAGGCAGAAAGACCCAGTAAATGGCTACAGTTGCATAGGTGGGAAAGATAGTTATCACTCCAAATCTTAACCTTACCTCATTCATTTCCTATTTTTTTAGATGAGGTAATTTTGTTATTACCTAACAGCACTGCTTTTCTTTTTAAATGTTGAAGTTCCGAAGAGCCAAAGCTTTCACGTTATTGTGAGTGAGAGAAAGAAAACACATGGAAAAATTTAAAACTCGAAAAGCTGGTAGAAAAACACTGTCTTCAGTTTTATCACCATAACAGAGCAAATTCTGTGAAATTGTTTTGGGTGTTTATCCGAAGGTCAAGGTCAGGGGCTGATTAATATTTAAGTATTCTTCAGTTAGTTAAGCAGGACAGTCCACTACAGAGGGGACACTATGTTCTAGGAGGTGAAAATATGCACTGTGCGTTATCTTCCTTTTTGTTTTTAAAATAAACTTATGTGTTTTTATGTGTATATAATATATAGGGGCACGGAAAATACTTGAGTCACACCAGCTCATAATTTTGTTTACTTGGCAATGTATTATAGTATGGAGATGGGGATTAATAATTTGTACATTTATGTAAAATTACATGGGTGCATGTGTACAAAAACTTTTTTTTAGATTTATTTTTTTATTTTAGAGAGAAAGCATGAGCAGGAGAAGAAGGGGGAATCTCAAGCAATCTTCAGCTGGGTGTGGAGCCTGGTGCTGGGCTCAGTCTCACGACCCTGAGATCACAACCTGAGTTAAAACCGAGAGTCGGATGCTCAACCAACTGTGCCCCCCAGGCTCCCCTATACACTCTTATTTATGTATTTTTAAGATTTTATTTATTTGAAGAGAAAGCGTGAACGAGTGGGGAGAGGGGCAGAAGGAGAGGGAGAGAGAATTCAAGAGATTCCATACTTAGCAGTTAGCAGGGAGCTCAACATAGGGCTGGATTTTATAATCATGAGATCGTGACCTGAACAGAAATCAAGAGTCAGATACTTAACTCACTGAGCCACCCAGGCGCCCCCGAAACATTCTTTCAAAACAAAACAAAACAGAACATCTAAAAGATTTTTAAAAAGTCATTTAAAAGAGAGAAATGATGCTTTAAGGAGATGGATTTCCTTTTATGCTTCAGTTCTAGTCACATAAGCAGTGGTCCTTAGATTATTTATTTGTTTGTTTTTTTAGCAGTGAACCTCCTCTTTAGCAGAATCTAAAGCTCAGGAGATGAGAAGCCTTAAGAGAGATTGAAGGGTGTAGTTTTGCTTGCTGGTGCTCAGCTTGAACATTTTGCAGTGATACTCCGAGGTCTATCCCCAGAATGCTGGAGTTTAGGGCACTGGGTGTGAAACTCTTCATCTGTGGGATAGAAACCATCAAGAGACAGTTGTATCTAAAAAGTCATGGCATTAAGAATTATTGTGAGTGGGATTCACAAACTTATTGTGAAAACAATTCCCAGGATTTTCAGCAATGTCAAATGTATGTATAACTTCTCATGCAGAGGAGTGAGTGGTTATTAAAAAAAAAAAAAAGTCTTCATTATGACACATATTTTACAAAAAATAGGAGTTCTGTGCATGCTTTTAGAGCAATCATCTCAGGATTTTTGTTTTTTGGGGGTTTTTGTTGTTGTTGTTTTCTTGATCCCACTAAGCCGTGACAGCTGTATCACCGTTAAAGTTATTTAATATTTTAACTGGCTGTTGTTTAGCTTTACAGATGACTCATGGAAAAAGAAACAAGGAGTGGAAATATATTACTTGTGTTTACCGTTCCTCTGTTTTTTGTTGTATGAAAGCAGCTGGTTTGCAATTTGTATGGTAAAGGGTTTTTCTTAAAGAGTTAATTTTTAGTTAATAGTGAGCTTTCATAAGAAACAATCTCAAACGCTAACTATTTGTAAGATTGTTATTAATAGGGGTGGTAGTAATATCACATTGTCTTTTTTCACACATTAAGGAGGGTTTCCTGGTGACAGCTGTCGTGTGGGGGAGGGGGAGTCACTTTCAATCAGCCAGCTGCTCTGTGCAACATCATGATGGCGATATTTCAAAGCCTGTGGGATAATTTTGGCTGCATTCAGAAAAGAAAATGTGTCAAATTTCTGGGAAGCAATAGATAGTGTACAAGAGCCGTATAAGAGTCCTTTGGGATCTAGATAATAGTCAACTAACAATGTGTGCATTCAGGTTTGCGTGTTGGTGTTATTTTACCATCTAGTTTCTTGGACATTGTTACATGAACATCATAATTATGAAGCAATAAAGTCCAGTTCCATGGGGGGAAAGGCTCATTACTTTATGGAGAGGAAGGGAGATTGGAAAACAAACTTTGGGAGTGTGCTACGTGCTTTCTCATAATATGCTATTTCATTTATTCTTCACATTGACTCCAGTAAGTAAGTGGAATTTTTCTCATCTAGGAATAAGGAAGCAGAAGCTCAGCAGGATTGATTATATGATTTGCCCAAGGCCTCATACTAGTAAACAATGGCATCCATATTTGACCCCAAATCTGGCTTCAGCTCCAGGAATGTTCTCATTATACCAACAGCTGTTTCCGCATGGTGTAAACTTGCTTATGCATTTTTCATCCAAAGTCACAATATCAGGATAGTTATGAATGAAATTTTTATACATATTACAATGACTTCAGCCTTATATAAATAAAATATAGGGTGTGTGTACGTGTGTGTGTAGGTCTGTGTGTATTGGCAGCTACTTCTAATTTGGGATTTCTTTTTTCCTTGAGGGATTCTCTTGGGCAACACTGAAAGAAACTTTGCTACATTTTTTAATGTTGCAAATCCCAGCAATTTGCAATCATGTGGTTATAATGAATCAGTTTGATTCTAAGTTGGAGCCAGTGTAGGAACAAATATTGTGCATACTGCCTACATAGTCCCTTCCTTACTACCGAAGTATTTAAGATTTACTGGTTTCTTTCAAGGTATGTTAATTTTACTAAGGGACCTTCAGCTTTCCAGATTTTTAGCTTATAGCTGTTGTGTCCACCAAGTGATGACTTAAATCCTTTTATTTTTGTGAGATAACTCTCCTACTTTTGATTATGAGTTTCACGGATCATTTCATCTCCCTCTGCATTGCCCACAGGGTAATGCCTGCCCAGTATTTTCTTTCTTTACTCCACAATCCATATAAGACCTTAAAACCTATTTCTGCTATTGTGTAAACGTTCTGTGCAACTTTATTTGCATTCCTGTTTTCATTATCACAGCATAATACCTCTGTTTGTATTTCTGCTCTCTAGGCTGTGGTTGCCTGAAAGGACAGTACCTCTCCCTTCATAGGCATTCAGATATTTCTTAAACGAAAGAATATAGACAGTGAGATATAAAATTATATGCTTAATGCTTTTACTGCTATAATTTCACATTCATTGGTTTTCTTCTCTGGGCTCATAATTAGAAAAGTGTGATAAATTACAGGATGGTGGAACAAGGGGGTAAACCCACAGAAAAGCATGCAGGGTAATTCCATGATATCCATGATATTTCCTAAAGGCTATCAGGTTGAAGAAACCTCTTACTCCATTTCTTCCTTCTTTCCTTTTCCTTTCCTCTTTTTTTTTTTTTTTTGGTAGGTGAATCTAAGTGATTCGTTGTCTCAAAGTTCTAGTCAGAAGTGTTCACCAAGTGATAGCATTTTATTAAATGTGGAGAGTAATCTTATTTTCAGTGAAGAACAACTGCAAGGAGGAGGTTTTGAAAATCAGTAATTAGATTTTTTTTTAAAAATATCAGTCTTATATAAATGAAAGACAAATTTTAGACGATTTATTTTTCCTTTTATGATTACATTTTGCATCCAGTGTCCAAGTTTAGACTCTTAGTTTATTATGCCTTTAAGAGGACTTTGCCTTATTTATGCAGAAGTTGGCTCTCATACTCCCAGAGGGTGCACTCCTCTTTCTCTAGTAATAGCATGACTATCGTAGATCTTTGCTGCCACTTATGTACACATCATGTTTTGGTCCTCCCGTGGGCTAGAGTGCTGTACCAGGAGACAATGAGAGTTAGTAATGCTTGAAATAGACTAGGATCTGCTTGCCAGCCCTTGGCAAATATAGTGTTTTGTGTAGTGTTTTGCAAACAAAAGAAAGTAAGTTAACCGTGGTATCCAGATAGCTTATTCAAGAGCAAGAGATTTATTGAAAGTCTATGGGTAAGCCGAGAGAATTGACAGAAAGCGAACCAACTAAGCGTTGGTAAAGGATAATAGCTAAGTGAGCTCTCAAGGGTTGAGTAGACTTGGTGGACTTGGACAGTACTTTTAAGCTCTATCAGCTCCAGATGTTGTTGGTCTTAGTGTCTCTGCACAAGTTTTAGATTCCAGGGGGAGAGTTATGCTAGCCTCTGGTCATTATCACCCTTCAGTTAGGGTGCGAAATGGCATCTTTGATTGTTGGTCCCCACTAGGACCATATCCAGTGAGGGTGGGAGGCAGCTTCCTATTCCTGAAAGAATGAGGTGTTGTTGCTGCTGGACAGACCAATCTCCAAGCTGCCCCACCACCTAGTGATGATTGGACATCCCGTGTACCTTGTGGGAACATGCAACATCTCTGAAGTCAGCCATGCTCTTCTCCCTCTTGACTACTTCTTGTGCTAGGAGGATTTCAGGCACATAAATAATTCACTAACAGTTCTTACACAGAGATTAAGTGAGGGGATGGCTATCAGTTTTTTCATCGACTTTAGGCAGATGAAGAAATATGGCATGGAGCAAAGGTGAGCATGGAATTACTTGAATCCTCTTGAAGGGAGTGATGGTGGATGCTGCTGGCATTCGTGCTCCGCATGTGTCTCCTGGTTAAGGACCTATGTCTGAAGGGCTGTCAGTCAAAGAGCTTTAATGAGCCCTCATTTCACTAAGACGTGTAGTCTCTTAGAGAAGGAACCAGCTTATGATTGATATTGGAAATCATAAGTGCTGATGGATCAGAATTGGAGTTGGCACTAATTCACCTTACCATGGAGCAGAAGTCAAGATTATATACAAAAATCCAGAAGTTTTCATTTTTCATGTATAAAGATAATCTAATTATTTCTGTTAAGACTGTAACACTTTAAAACGGTGGAAAAAATAAAATTTTTGTCATATGACATAATGAGATTTTTAATCCTAAAATGGAGGCTCATTAAATTCTCAAATTATCAGATAATGTTGACAGAAACTCTGTTTTGAGACTTTATTATAAAATTTATTTTAATTAAATAATGACTTTGCTTTTGTGTACCTTCCACATACACCATATTGTTTTTTAAATGTGTGTGTATTTGAATCATATGATGCATTTTAAAAATAATGGGTCACAGAAAGCCCAGAAAAATGATAATTGGTTATTGAGTTGTAAAAATACTTTAAAGCTATTTAAAATCTTTAATCTTAGGTCTTATTTCGTTTTATTTGTTTACATGGATTAAACACACTATTATTTCCTAACTTATGATTTTATATACTTAATCTCATTTAATCCTTGCAAAACCAAACAAGCCTGCCTCATGTCCTTTTACAGGTGAGAAACTAGCACTCAAACAAATTTTCCAAGGCATATTGTAGAATTCTTAGCAAAGACCATGCCCTTAACTACTGTCCTATACTACATACGTTAACATTGCTGCACCCATATGCCTTTGACAAAAAAACATTAGGACAGTTCTCTTCCCGAAAGCCTGTTTACCCCATTTCCTGACAACCTCTGTATGTTCGGAAATTGTTCAAATGTGTTGTATTAGCTGTCACCTTGTGCTTGTTTTTACTGTGAGTGCTCCTACCTTGAAGTAGTATGCCCTGTGAAGCCTTTCATCCTTTGTGTCTTAGAGTAGCCTGACAGTCTTTCATGTTGAATTCAGCAAGATTGCTTTTCATTTAACAAAGCTGAATGTTGCTTTCTAGGTGAAAAATAATTAAGTGGTTTTAAAAGATGTATTTGATTAACTGGAAGCTGGTCTGTGTAAATTAATTATAACTGTAATGATGTCATAGCCTTGTCTTTTGTTATTAACCAGGTAATTGACCAGAAGTTTGGAAGCTTATTGTAACTGACAGTTAGTGGTTTGACCTTGTGTGCTGTCTAGAAGTGAAACATGCACAATGCATGTAAATGCAGTTTTTGCAGTGAACTGCATGTATTGTCAGAGCATCTGATCTTGGGTTCTTAGTTTTACTCTTCCCTTCTTTGCTGAAATTGGTACACTTGAACTGTATATTATACTGATTTCTCTTATGAAAAGCATCTGGCCAAACACAAATGTGGTCTATGTCCTTGAGTAGTTATAATCAGAGGTAAACATTGACACATTAAGGACACGTGGTCAAGTAAACTGCCAAAATTAAAGGAATGTTGATTTTAAATTCCACATGAAGGAAGGTAAAACAACTTTTGGTAGAGAAGACATCAAGGTAAAGAGGACATCAAGGGCATATTTGATAGGTTGAGAGAGAGAGTTTGTCCCCTCGTACTCTAATTTATCTGGGAAAGGTCAGAGCACGTGGTATTCTAAATCTTAACTTTGGTGAGTTTGGTTAAAAGATAGGATTGTAGGAGTGAAACATGGAGTGAAGTATGGTAATAGTGACTGGCGAACAGCAGTTCTTAAGTTAGCTGCCCTGCCTCCCATACGCTTTCCACTGGTGGAATAGTCAGCTCTGCTAGGATGGGACATGGGCATTCCTGAAATCATCATGCTGTGCAAAATCATGCAGTAAAACCACAGAGCCTATGGTGCAGATGGTAGCAGGAGCAAAACTCTCACAAAACTTTGTCAGTGGTACATTGGAAAAAAAAAAAGTAACCTAACAAAAATGGTAGCACACTTACACATGTTAAGTGGTTAAGAAATAGAGAAATACTACAATAAATAACGGTATGTTCCTTTCTGAAAATCCTGAACTCTGCTGGTGAAAGTGGTTGTCGGAGGATTGCAACTTGTGAATTATTGTCAAATGGTAGAATAAGGATTATCTGGAATTGGGAGGCAATTGCAATTATAATTGCAATTATTATTGCAGGTGTGAATGGGTGTAACTCCTAAAATACTCTCTGAACTTCAGTAGCTGGTAGATGTTTGAGGTTTGTGTGTGCATTTGGTGAATTTCTTTGTAGCCTGCTTCAGCTGGGTGCAGTTTCCTGCTTTCACCTAATGCTTTATGCAGATGAAATTGCACATAATCAAATGGGAAATTTGCATTATGCTCCAGTTGTTCCCTGATATATTAATTGCATTTGAACAAATTTGCTTGTTACAAATCAAGTACTATAGCAGAACTGACCAGACTAATTAACTTATACTTCTCTAATAATACAGTTGAAACATTTATGCAAACAGCATATACATGCTGTTTCCTTTCTTAAAAATATCTTTCCTTCTTTTGTCTTTCAAAGCCTGGTGCAGGTGAGGAAGCTTCATTAAGGTAGTCTGTGAATTGGATTGACTTAACATTTTTTTTTTTTTTTTTTTTTTTAAAGATTTTATTTATTTATTTGACAGAGAGAGATCACAAGTAGGCAGAGAGGCAGGCAGAGAGAGAGAGAGGAGGAAGCAGACTCCCTGCCGAGCAGAGAGCCCGATGCGGGACTCGATCCCAGGACCCTGAGATCATGACCTGAGCCGAAGGCAGCGGCTTAACCCACTGAGCCACCCAGGCGCCCTGACTTAACATTTCTATAATTGGCACATACTTGTACATTATTTGCCTATTTCCAAAAAGCGTAAATGACACAAGACACAAGTAAAGCGGGGAGGGGGGGGTTAGATAAACAACCAAATGGTTAAGTAGTTCTTAGCAGAAGAAAGTATTTCCATTTATTAGGAGAAATTAAGTTTTTTTCTAGCTCTGATGGGATTTTGCCCAAGGAATAGTAAGTTTGATTGTATAATATGAAGATGATTCCTATGTGGCAGTCCCTTGGGTGTGATCGATGTCAAGTCTCAAATAGTATGAAGGTGCATTTTTATAAGAGTCTTTCTTCAAAGTTGGGATAGTGATCCTTTTTTCCAACAATTCTTAAAAGGTAGAAAAGATATTTTTGCCTCTATGTATCTTCATTCTCAGATTAAACCTCACTTTGTAGGACAGGACTGGGCATGCGGGTGGATGAAAGAATGCCAAGCAAGGTTTACTTCACTTTCCCACCCCCCACCCAGACCCACACTATCCAGTGTCCTTCCCAGCAAGATGCCTGGCCCTGGTGGGAGAAAGTCAGAGGAGGCATGTAGGCTTTTGTTCCTCAGCTTCTCCGTTTATATAGTGGAATGAGAAAAAAATAACATTTGGATTATTGTTACTTTTTTGTTTTTGACTTAAATTGATTTTTTGTTGTTTCCATTGGCTATGACTATGACAATGATAATTAACCAAAAGAAGTGGGTGTTTGAATGTTGCTTTGTACTACTCTCTTAAATATAGATCTACAGATTGACTTGTATTAAGAAAACCATTAGATTTGATAGGTAAAAGTTTTCTCTAGTAAGATTTTCTTTTTTCTTTTAAAGATTTTATTTATTTATTTATTTGACAGAGAGAAATCACAAGCAGATGGAGAGGCAGGCAGAGAGAGACAGAGGGAAGCAGGCTCCCCGCTGAGCAGAGAGCCCGATGCGGGACTCGATCCCAGCACCCTGAGATCATGACCTGAGCTGAAGGTAGCGGCCTAACCCACAGAGCCACCCAGGCACCCCTATTAAGATTTTCTATATTTGAAATATTTTCAAAATACGTATATGTTTTGACATGTTTAGTGGAAGTCACCAACTGCCCTTTCTTGGGAAAGACTATTCTTCAGGTTGAGGTTATGTCCTTCCTAAAATTTTTTGGTGTTAAAGTATCATATCTGTTATTAAGAGATAGTGGGGTGACTTCCTGTTTCAGCTCTGACATGTGTAGAGCTTAGAAATTGTCACCCTGGTCCTCACAACAGATAAATGCTGAACATCTGAAAATCAAGACTTCTTTGGTCCATCAAAGAACTGAGATCCACATAAGGCAAACTCACTCCGCAATCTGAAGAGGCTGTCATCAAGACTCATTGCCAGACTCGTGTAGGAGAGGAAAAATTGTCCATACCCTTTTATGCTTCTGGGTTCTCCAGTTGGAACCCTGTGAACCTGACTGACAGACAGATCAACGAGAAAAACAACTTTATTAGCGTTTGGGAGTACACAGAGATGAATAACTCAAAGGGATGGTTAGAACTTGGGCTTATATAGCAACTTAACAAAAGAATAGTACATTTTTGGAGAAATAACAAGACTGAAAGGACTTTGAGTTTCTATGGGAAGCAGATATATGGGGGAACGAATGGAAGATACAGACTAGTGAGTAAAGTTCCTTGTGTAGATTCCATTGATGCCACATCAAAGGTTGTCCTCGGTGATTAAATTTTGTCCATCTTGGTAGCTAAGGAGGGGAACATTTATAAATTCATGTCCTGCTGTTAGGTAAACAGGGGAGAGCAAAGACCTTTACTTATATCTGCTTCTTCTCAATTGCCTTCAACTCAGAAAAAAAAAATGTTTATGCCAAGTGGTATATATTTGTGGCATATTCTGCTACTCTGCGATTAGCTTACCTGGAAATGAATCCACCGAAGGTCGTAACTAATAGGGCCATTTAAATGGTAATTTAAGTGATTTTCTGGAGCCAAACTGTAAACTACCTTAAAAACTCTCAACTTTTCTGCAGAGACAACCTGACTCACAACTTTATTTGAAGAACAGAGACTCTGGAGCCAGATTTTATTGTGGTTAAAATTTCTGATCATCTATAACATGGGGAAATAATAATAATAATAATACCTGTTTAGTAAAGTTTAGAGGATTGAATGGGATATTTGAAATAACAAAACAATTTAGTAATGAGTTTGGTATTTTTTTCCAAAGGAAAACAGTCCATGGATTTGGAGGCAGGGGATAGAATAGCCAACAAACAGTGAATCACTCTCTCCTGAGGATTTTGAGCAAGGGCAAATGGTATATAGGGTATTAGAAGAGGTAGTGTGGAAACAGGTATGACTGGCTAGGGGGTGTGGGATTTCCTTATGAGGCTGGCAGGTCCTGTTTTCTAGAGTAAGATGAGTTAGCCAAAGCCAAAGATGGAGGTTTGGTGGTATAAGTGTTTAGATTTCCTTGACAGTGAGGCCTTTCTTGTAAGCACAGACTGACTACAGTTTATGTTTGTGATGTGGGCCGGGCCGCTGGCATGGCCTCCATCTGTGGGTCCAGATCTGCACATTAACTTTATCAGATAATAGCACACATGTAAGGTTTGAGAGCAGTACTACCAAAGATGAACTAGTAATATGTGTGTGTAATTGTAGCCAGTGATTTGACTTTTCTTTTAGACCTGTATTTTAGAAAAACTATCAATCAGTAGAAAATGAGTATTTCTGTTTGTCATTAAAACAATAGCTAAGATTTAATGAGTGTTTACTGTGTGCTGGGCATTATTTTAAGCACTTTGATGTTTTCAGTCATTTAATCTTTACAAGAATCCTAGGATCATGTTTAGCTATTGTAATTACTACCCCGTTTTATGTAGCGGGAAGCTGAGGCTTACTTGAGGTGACTTGCATAAATTTGTACAATACTTAATGCTAAAGCCGGTCTGTGGGTCCTGTTTGGACTCTGGAGCACATGCTCTCAAACCTGAAGACACACTGAGAACACACGGTTTGGAAGATATGACAATAGGGTCTGGTGACATCCTATTGACAGTGGTAGGTCCTCCATTCAGAGAGCAGTGTGGGATGTTAGTGTTGTGGTCAGGGAGCCTGTCAGTGAGGAGCCTGGGCAAGAGCTGGGCTCTACAACTGAGGAGGAATTGAATGGATTGGGAGGAAGGGGGGTGGAGGATGTGTCCTGGATTAAAGAGTGATGCTAGCAGGGCCCTGCCCACATCCCCTTCATGCATTCTGATGGACTTCTAGCCTCCAAGACCTGCAGTTCTTTGCCTGAGTGTTTTCTCTGGCCCCTGTCACTTGCTTTGCCTGCTGTGGCAAGCCACAAGTAACAGGGAGTTAAGGCAGACCCTCAGCCCTGTGGGCGTTAGCACTGGGGCATACCTATACTAGCTCCGGGATTTCCCAATGAGATTAAGCCCCAGCATCCATCATGATGGTTGCTTGGTAATGCACACAATTTTGGCTGTTTGCTTTCCTTATTTTGCTTTCCCATTCCGCTACTAGTCAGTTGCCTCCTAAATAAATTCCATAAATCCTAAGTGTGTCACCTCCAAAATAAATTACTTGCACAGAGACCCTTGTTTCAGTGTCTGCTTCTCAGCGAAGCCCAAACAATGTATAATAATACCAAAACAAATTGCTATAATCATCAGGAGTGTGCTAATTAAATCCTCATACCAACCACTTTTACAGATGGGGAAACCAAGGCTTGGATTAATTAGATAATTTGCTCAGGGTAACTAATGCAGCTAATGAACAGAACAACTGGGTTATCTGATCCAAGGTAGCCATTGTAACCACCGCTTTTGCTGAGCCAAGACCTAGAGACAAGCATGACCTGTTCGGGAAAGTGGGCATAGAAGAGTAATAGAAAATAAGGTCAAGTACTCAGTGTTTTAAGTTTAGTAATTATAGTGGCCTTAGGGAAGGGTCTCTTGTTCTGCAGTTACAAAGCTGCACAAATGGTTCTTCCTGTTAATGGTTGCTTGGATTGGATTTATGAAATCAGAAGGCCCCCAGCTTATCTAGACTTTGTACGCTGGTGATTTTCCCAGAGTTAGGGAAGTGCAGGGAGGGAACAAGGCCTGACTGCCCTTCTCAGGGACCACCGTCCTGGTCTGGCACATGGATGCGTGCAGTTCTAGGCAGGTTATAGCAGAGGGGACCTTTCCACTGCCCCCCTTTCCTGATGACCTCATTCCTGCAAAATGCAAGGCAAGGTGACTTAAGACGTCCTGGGTCTGTGTATGATTTTCTGAACGGTCCTCCCTGATTCCAGTGAAATTGTTTGAAAGCCCTCAGCAAGTGGGCAATGGTAATGGAGGGGAAGTATCTCTGTGCATGGAAGGACTCCTGCTTACTACAGAATCACCTAGTCAGACTCTTCTGAGACCAGATAGAACAAAAATCGGGTAATTCTGTAGAACTAGTTTGTGTTTCCCAAATCTACATCCTTTATCACCCTATGGGGGTGAAGCACTCTTGCCTCTCTCAACTTCTTTTTTCTTAAGATTTATTTATTTATTGTAGAGAGAGATTGAGAGCCGGGCAGAGAGGGGCGGAGGAAGAGTCTCAAGCAGCCTGTGCTGAGCATAGAGCTTGAAGTGGGGCTTGATCCCATGACCCTGAGACCCTGACCTGAGCCGAAACCTGGAGTTGATGCTCAATCACCTGTGCCCCCCAGGTGCCCCAGAGCAACTTCTTAACTCGATTGAAACAAGAAACAGTTGTTTGCACTGTCTTTTCTCTGAGCCTAATAACTCTGCCTTGCCCGTGGTCGATGGTCAGTGTGCTGTTTGTTGACTGATCACATAAGTGACCTTGTTTAAAATTTAGCCTCTTCCTGGCTAACAAAAAGTTAAACTCTATTCTGCCAGTCTGAATGGATAGATTTCTTTTTGTGTCTGCATCTCTGTATCTCTTTCTTCATCCGTGTATCTGTCTCTGTGTTTGATGGTGTGTTTGGGGGAATATAGTTCAGTCTTAGGACTAGGTTCAAACTAGTGGGGTCAGCTTGACCCTAATCAACCTGAAGGGATGGACCATTCCAGAGGTTGGTGTTATTGGACATTCAGGACCCCAAAGTGAGGAGCCAGACCTAGGCTGAGTAGAACCAGGGCCACTAGTAGAAGCAGGGGAGAAAGTGCTACCTCACTGATAATAGTTTTTCTGGTTCCTTTTAATATTCTTTATGATTTTTACCTAAAGTTTTCACATTGCTGTGGGGATGCCCCAGCATATTGCTCAGCACGACCAAGGCTTTGTCTTTTCCTTTCACTTTGACAAAATCCCTGGTTCTTTGGAATGTACAGTGGATCTTAATTTCCCCTACTCTGCGTAAATAATAGGCACCCATAGCTCTTCTATTGTTAGTGTTCTTGACACTCATTTAAAGAATTTCCTAAACCTGTAGTTCCTTTCCCAAGTCTTGCTTTTATGCGAAGCCAACTCATTGTTCCCTAAACCAGAGACTTTTCCACAGGTTTGAGGACATGTGGCCTCATTAGAGAGCCATAGAAGACAGTAATCTTGATTTTCTGGTTCCTAAAAGGGCTTGGCCCAGTTCTGCAGCCTCAGCCCGAGTACTACTTCAAGAGTATCTCTGTGACCAAGATCACAGAGTCAGATGGGACAGTGGAGGAGGGCAGGCTCTGGTAGACAGTGAGGGCAGGACAGAGACCCCGTAACCCATCAAGATAATCCATGATCACCAATACCTTCTGTCCTGGGTAAAGCCTTTTCCCATCTTCAGTGAAGTAGAAAAACTTGATTTTTGTTGTGGTAGTGTTGGTGGCTTTTTGTTTTCTTGTTTTATCTTTTACTTCCTTGGCCTCTCTGTCCTATAGTGGTGCCAGGATGGAAGCTCATGCCTTTGGCTTTTTTTAAAGATTTTATTTATTTCTTTGACAGACAGAGATCACAAGTAGGCAGATAAGCAGGCAGAGAGAGAGAGAGAGGAAGGGAAGCAGGCTCCCTGCTGAGCAGAGAGCCCGATGCGGGGCTCGATCCCAGGACCCTGAGACCATGACCTGAGCCGAAGGCAGAGGCTTAACCCACTGAGCCACCCAGGCGCCCCCATGCCTTCCGTTTAACCTCGTGTACTTTCTGCTGCACCATTTTCCTCGTAGGTGAAGTTGCAGGAACCTTTGCCTTAAGCACTCTGAATCTTATCATTTCCTGCATATCGTTAATCCACAGGATAGAATAGATTATCAGGTCCTCACTTGACAGTTTCCTTTGGTGATTCCATTTATTGCAGTGACTCAGAGTAGGTGATTATATTATTTGAAATCACTTGCCCATATTTAATTGAAACTAATCTTTCATAGCTACCACTGTAGTTGTGCCTCAGTTATTTTTGTGTGTACAAAATATATTTTATTTTTATTTATTTTTTTTTTTTTTTGTATCAGCCACACTTTATTATTTATTAGAATCAGTGTAACAGCTGTAACTCTTCCACCCAGGCAACCTAAGGGCATGTCGCCATCAAAACTGGAGCCTAGAGAACCGTTGCATTCAGAACTTCTCTAACAGCGAGTCCCTTAGGCACTGTTTCTTCAGACCATTTTGTTGAATCAGATGTGACTAAAAGATGTGATTGTTTTCCAGTGCAAATCAAGATAGCCACCCTAACGACCGCCATTATTTGTGGAAGCTAACTAGCTACCTGGCACTGTAGCCAAGTGCTTTTCATGTACTGTTGCAAATAATAACTTTTTGTCCCCAAATACAGGAGAAACAAACTTGGATAGAAAGAGATTAGAAAGTAACCTGTCAAAAGTGTTAAAACCTCAGTGCAAATACTTGGGTCCTAACTCAGTTGTCTTTGTTATCAGTTGAAGATTTTTCCATAAGACTGAATTATGTGGTAAGCCGTTGTCATTCGGAATAATGGGACAAGTAGAGAAATTTGGAGTAACTCTTCTTTGAGTTCACTACCAGCTGATGACACTGAGTTTTTGTCTCAGCTTCTCTCTGCAAAACAGAGATGGCAGCTTATTATAAAAATAGTTGTGCGCCGTAAGTGTAAGATAAAATATATTTTATTAAAATATTTGGATGCAGTGGCTCCAGAAATTCTGATGGCTCTAGAATTTCTATATCTAAGGGTCTCAGAAATAGAAATCTGGTTGGAAGTGGGGTGCAGAATTGGGGGCTAGTAGCTAGGGGATGCCTTGAAGGTGTGTTTGCATAGCAGACATGTTCTTCTTAATTAGATTTATGTTAATTTGGGGTATGGGGAGATGATCATGAAGATTAACCCTCTCCCCCAATGGACACTGTCTGTATATTTCTGAACTACACAAGTCTTACCCATTTTCCCCCCAGCCTTTTCTAACATACCCTTTTGCCCTCAGCAACTTTACTGTTTAAGTCTCAGAATTTCTTCACATTGGTTTGTTTTCTAGGAATTTTACCTTAAGATGCGTTTTACTTCTTTTGCAGTGTTAAAAATGTAATTCTCTCCTTGTAATATATTTTTTTTAAATAGACGTATTTCAGTGACCCTCATTATTGTTGAAAGCAATACCTAACTTAAAAAGTATTGCTCTGCCTCATCTCTCTTGGTGAGATCTTTTCATAAAAGGAAGCCCTTTGCTAGATGGTTAAGTCTTGAAATCTTTACACTTTTAATCACTTTTTCCTCATTACTACTTAAATTAGTTCTAATAAAATTTTACCCCATGTAAGTAAGGATTGAACTAAACATGAAACATTGTTTATTCCCTTTTCATACTTTCTAAAAAGTCCTCCCAACCTTGAGTTTACCCTCCAGGAAGCATTTATGTGAAAGAAAAGTAGCTGGCATTTTCAGAGTTCCTCGTGTCGTGAGTTAAGTTAAAAATATTGATTATGAAGCAGAACTTTGAACCATTTCCTGGCCTGCCTCTAGATCACAGTCTAGAATTTTCAAAGATTTTTATTTAACCACTTGTAGACATTTGAGGCATATAACAAATGCCTGTGAACACACAGACTTTTTAGGACAGCTTCATAGGAATTCCTATTCATAGGAATAGGCAGTAGCAACAAGGGTCCCAGCAGAGAGAGAGAGAGATCACCAGATAAGCAGTACCATCTGGTGGGAGGGGCTGGATTTGAGTCCTAATAGTCCAGTTTATAAGCGTTGCCCTCTTGGCTTATCTATTCAAGAAGAACGGAATTTCTTTCTCTGTCTCATGGTTTCCCACCAAAATTTCTCATGATTTCTACTAAATTGGGCCGTTGTGTTTGGAATGGGGACACTTAAAATGTAAGCTATGGGATGTGTGTGAAATTTGCTTTGGTGACCTCTGGTGGTGAGAGCGCCCCACGTGACTGTCCATTTGGAGATGGCCACTAACTAAGCAACTTGGACAGAGAAAGCCGAGGGCTGAAGTTGGAACATCCCCAGAAAGTCTGAAGGGCAGAAGCTCCACTGAGCTGCTCCTCATATGGGTAGCTCTAAAGAGATGCTTCAGCACAGGTAGCGGGACAGTCAGGTGATTCTCTTGGCAAGGGCCAGGTAGACCAGCTAGTGGGTAACATGGAACTAAGTTTGTGTTCAGACATTTGTGAGAATTATATGAAACAAATTAGACATAACTACTTTGAAAACTATAAATATATGTGTTAGATATTAGTTATTATTGGGGAAGTATGTAACTTTTTTAAGACTTTGAATCCTAGGCTGAAATGCTTGAAGTTGATCAGATGAGGAGGGTAACATTTTTAATATCTGCTAACATTGGTAGAGGCTTATTATGTTGCAAGTATAGTCCTGCATGGTTGACAAATATTAACTCATCAATAACTTTGAGGCAAGTCTTACTTTATTTAGGATATATTTTATAAATGAGGGAACTTAGGCACAGGCTGACTGAGTCTTTGACCAAGTCATACAGTTCAAAGCAGTTGAGTCAGAATTTGAATGTGGCCCTTAGGCTTCGGAGTCCATTCTATTAGTTATGACACTCTTCAATCTTATGATGATGTTGTAGAGAATGCCATCATACGTGAGAAACAAGATGAATTGGGGGCAGGAGATAACATGATGAAATTGGATTTTCACCAGGCATTATATAAGTGGCTTGGGGGAAGAGTGTCCAGTGATAAGTGTCTGACTTTTGGTGAGGTCTGTCACCACATAATATATGCCCTTATTAATGATTTCTTACCTATCTGAAACATTTTGTTACTTCTTACATTGTTTTAGTGGTCTTAAATCCCCTCTACCTCAGAGGGCAAGGATTCTGCCTTCCACATGAATGATATTCATACTCAAGGGAGGCTACTATAAACAGCAGTTGGGCAGCATCTTATTAAGGTTGATATATTTTATATTTGTTTTCATTGGGAGGGATGGTATATGAGGGAAAAGAGGAAGGAAGAGGTCTTGTGTCTTAAAAACTCTATGGCTGGTAGCTTAAAGTCAACAATTTAGCCAGTTGGCATTCGGGAGGTAGTCTAATGGTTATACTGAGCCAAGTAAGACAATTTCTCATGTGGTTCTAATGATGAAGCATATGAGGTTGGAGAATCACTGAATGAAGGGAAGTCTCAGAAGCCCTCAAAAGGGAAAAGTACCTAAATTCCCAGTTTCTTCTGGAAGAGACCAAGTTGTAGATATTTCTGTGAGTAGGATGTAATTACTGAGAGTGTCACAATGTTCATGACTAGATCCCCATTACCTTCTTAATATAATTTGATTCCTGTTTTCATTTTTTATTCATGAAGTCAATTTTCATTTGCTTGAGTGTTTTCATTTCTTTGGATCTCTCTGCCTTTAATATGAAATAGGAAAACAGAGTCCCACTCTGATTCTTTGACCTTAACATTATTGTGGTTCATGAAACCACTTAACAGATCCAGATGGCTAGAAGAATTTGTCATTTATGTACAACTTGCCATTTAACAATTATGGTACTCTGACAGAGATTTCACCCAGGACCCCCAGGACCTCCCATTTACTAATCAGCTCAGGTGGATGATGCATTCTGGTAGATTGAACATGGGGTAGTGATGTGAAACTATACCATTTCCTGTTACACTTAATATTGAAATATTAAGTTTTAAAAGCATAATTTACATGTTGTTCATATGACTATATGTTACTTTTAACAACCCTATATATTGCCTCTAAGCTACATAAGCGTTTTGAAATGAACTCATATATTTAAAAAGAGGAAACAAATTACTTTGCAAGCATTTAGTTAATTCTTGTTTTTTGCTAAATGCAAATACATATTACACTGTACCATTTTCTTATTTTCAAAAACATTTTGGAAATGTACATTTTGTAATTGGGTTCTTTAGGGACCTAAGGAAGCTAATAATATCTTTTAGGAAAAGTAAAAGTATGCTAAGAAGTTTTATTGGAATAACAAAGAATTTTATTTTGTGCCAGACTAAAATACTCTCATCTATTGGCCTTACAGTAAGAAGTAGAGAAAACAATTTCTTGTGTTTGGATTAGAAAAGCCATGAATGAAAGCATTTCCTGAGAGAGTTAGGGAGTGAGAAGAAATGGTTGAGTCCAGTTCATTCCTAGAGAGAGTTCATTCCTAGAGGAAAACACACACACACACACACACACATGCATTGTGTTTTTGTGTATGTTTTGACCAAGTTAACATGGTATTTATGATGTGCTAATTTGTCGCCCAGCTTATGTAAATTAAGAAGCAGGGGATGCTTTTATGTTTAACATAATCTGCTATTTCTATAGCATTTTTGCTTTGTTTGAAGTGGTAAAGCATACTAACCCTCTGTTACTTTCACAAGGATTTTACAGTATTTATTGTCAAATGAGTGGGCCCTAGCTTATGCTCCTGTTAGTGAGGTACACTCACATTTACTCATAACATGTCCCATCCAGAGGGATGACAATGCTAAAATCCTAGGAGGCTAAGCAGAATGATTTCTTTGTCGTTCCGTCTTTCTTTTCTGAAGCTTTCTTTCAACCTGAGCTTGTTAAAACTGTTTCTTGGAGAGAGAGCAGGAGAGAGGGGGCGCGAGCTTGTCTGTGTGGTTTTGCAGACCTATCAGCATGCGTGCTTATATTACATTTTAAGCAATGAAAATTTAGGCATTTGCTCAGTGTCATTAGTAATTAGGGAAATCTAAGTCAGTACTACCTCATACCCACTCAGATGGCTAAAATGAAAAAGGAGGATCAAGACAAGTAGTGTTGAGGGTGTGGAGACATTGGACTCCTCTTATACCACTGGAGGCAGTGCAATAGGATGCTGAAATTTGGAAAACAGTTGGGCATTTCCTGAAAGAGTTAAACAAAGAGTTACCGTATGACCCAGCAATTCTACTCCTGGTTATATATCTAAGAGAACTGAGAATGTGTGCCTACCAAAAAAATTATACACAACTGTTCCTAGCAGCATTATTCATTTGAGTCAAGAAGCAGAAACAACCCAAATGTACCTCAATCGGTAAACGGATGAACACTGTTACTATCAGATCCCAGACTGGGGATATAGAACATTTTAACTGAAAATTGAGACATTTACCACCCTAGTAAATGATAATGATGAAGTATTTTATGCTTTGTAAGTAGAATTGAAAATCACTGTAATTAGATTTTTCCCCTTTTTTTAAAACGCCTTTCTCTCCCCCTTGAGACACATTGGTTTCCCAAGTTACGAATTCAGTTTCTTTTGTTTGTTCTAGCCACTTAGTTTCTTTTATTACGTACCCGTTTAATTTTTAATTTCTCATTAAAAGTAAATATGGCTATTTTCCCTTTGAATATTTCAAGAAGTCTTCCATTTCTCTCTCTCTGTCGCGACTTTGATATAGTGCTGTCTAGTATGTATTACTACATAATTAAAATGCCACTTTTTAATCAAATAGTTCCGGTAAAACAACCTATTAATACACTTTACATAGATCAGAGGTTTATTTCTGTAAAGTTGAGATAAATGTTATAAATGCTTTTCTGAGACTAAAACGTAAATGGAATAACATGCACAGTGCTATGGGGAAGGTTGCTACAATTGCAGGAGAAATACTAAGAAGATGAACAGACTGTAGTCTTTTTAGTCAGTCTTATTTATTGTATAATGTGGATATATTAGAAAATACTCATTTTGAGTCCTTGGGCAAATAACTTGTAAGCACTGACTATGTGCGAGTCATTGTACTAGGCTCTAGGTAGTTAGTGGTGATCAAAACAGACAAGGTGATTCTGCCCTTGGCCATTTCTGCTGTAATCTGGGAGCTCTTGGGTTGGGAGCACCTTGTGGTGGGGGCACCGTGACTGGGGCAGAGACCAGAGAGGTGGACAGGATAGTGGTTGTTGCAAGTGTGTGGTTATGGTGAAGAGTTTGGGCTTTATTCTAACTGTAATGATAAGCCATCACAGGTTATCTGCAGGGGAATCCAACTTCAGTTTTATAGGGATTATTCTGGGTGGTTGGTGGGAGAGAATCCAGTTAGAGAGTTTGTTATAATGCAGGCAAGGTATGATAGTACCTTAGATTGGAGTAGGGCTCAAGAGCTAGAAAGAAGGAGATGGACACAAACTGTGGACAAATTAACCAACTGTGGTAGATGGGATGTGAGGATAGGAGGGCGATGAGGGCAAAGGGCAGGTCAAGGATGTTTCCAGCATCTCTGACTTGAACAGCAGGGGAGGGGGAGATCCTGTGTCCTGAGATTCTGAACGCGGAGGCACAGAATTGGAAGGGATGGGTCCAGTGCTCAGCTTGGGGGCAGGTTGAGCGTGAGGTAAAGATGTGTTTCTGAGCTGGGGGAGTGCAGGGACTAGCCTGCTCTTCCTTGGGCCGTGGTAACTGTTTTATGGTCTGGGTACAAGTTAGAATAAATAAATCACTTCCCAAACCAAACAGGCTGAACTGGTTTCCAGCTTATAGATGAGTTGCTGTAACAGATCATGCCTCTGTGGTCTCTCTTCCAGCTCAGCAGTCTGAAATTTTGTATATATTTGATGAGCAGGATGAAACAACATTCATTTAAAGTCAGTGCTCACTTACTGTGATTTCTTCTCTTTGGTGTTCTTAGAATTATGCTTGGCAGGTCCGTGGGGTCAAGTTACAGATTTGATCTTCACATGGACCATAAGGATTTTCTGTTACCGTGTTAGAAGCTGCATTCTTCACTTTTGAAGGCTGACTTGATAGCTTATTTGGAAGGAAAGTGGGCCATAGAGTTGGTATGAAGTATGCCCATTTATCTTTGCTACTGAACATCCCAGACTTACATTTTAGCCATACTGTACTCTAGTGGCCTTCATTTATAAACATGGATCCCAAAATATATTCTGCACATCTCACATTGGCTATGGTTCTCTCTGTCTTCCCATTAAGTTTACATTTGTTGTGAACATGAACCACATCATTTTATTCATCCTTTGATTTGCTACAGCCAATATTTTTTTCCCCAACAAATAGAAATGGGTTATTTAGGGGCTGCAATTGTAGGGTTTTGTTCTTTGCAATGTCTCTGCAGTTAGGCACAGAGACCAGCATGTGCTTGGCATTTTATATTTATTAAATAGAGGAGTGCCCTAAGGAATGGCTAAGTAGACATTTTGTGAGAGGGAAGGGGTAACTCAGTTTTCAAAAACCAAGAGGACAGGAGGTATTCTTCCTATAAGATTATGCCTCTGGAACCTACTAAGAAATTAAGTGTGCAAAATGGAAATTTGGGAATCCAAATGACACAATGCATTCTAGAAACCACAGGAGTGGAATCCCATGAATGCGTGCCAAAGAGAGCAAGAAGAGAGGCAAAAGGAAAAGCAGAGGAAGGGGGATTGCTAGAAGAGGGGGATGGCACCACAGGAGAGCACAGGATCCCAGGAAGGCCCCTGTGGAGGTCATGGCGAGAGGGATGCTCAGGGAAAGGGACCATTGGATTTGGGCAGAAGTCAAGCAAGTGCAAAACGAGCCTGGATGTAGTGTGAAATAATATTCGGGAAGTTCCGCTTTTTTTTTTTTTTACACTGCTCATCACTAATGATTCCCTTTGGGGTGTGGGGGGATTTTTC
Organism: Mustela putorius furo; assembly: GCF_011764305.1. Classification (NCBI taxonomy): domain Eukaryota; kingdom Metazoa; phylum Chordata; class Mammalia; order Carnivora; family Mustelidae; genus Mustela; species Mustela putorius. Next base: position 29,654,657 of record NW_025421341.1, read on the forward strand.
TTAAGCAAAGACCCAGTTTTGATTTTGTGCTGTGCATAGCCTAGCGTCATAGGACACTATTTGTACTGAGATCAAAGGGTTCATTTTGTGATTTCTTGTAAGCTGATTACTTAAAAATCAAGGCCGGATTTTTCCATTGCTCCTATTATAGGTATTGAGGTTTTATACTAAAATTATTTAGGAATGGGGTGCCTGGGTGACTCAGTGGGTTAAAGCCTCTGCCTTCGGCTCAGGTCATGATCTTAGGGTCCTGGGATCGAGCCCCGCATTGGGCTCTCTGCTCAGCAGGGAGCCTGTTTCCGCCTCTCCCTCCGTCTGCCTCTCTACCTACTTGTGATATCTCTCTCAAATAAATAAATAAAATCTTAAAAAAAAATTATTTAGGGAATGTTGCAAAAAAATCACAGTAATTGGAGATTTGAAAATAGACTTGAATGTCAATGTGAAAAATATAGACTGTTTCTCTACAATAGCCCAGGAGCTCTTCAGCTGAAATTTTGTTAAGTTCTCTAATTCCTGAGAATGCTACAGAGCTATAATAATAAGATCATGGCAATAAAAAAAAAAACAAAAACAAAACTTAGATTGTGCTAATAACAGGGGTGTACGCAAACACACATATACACATTAATGTGTAACTTTTTAAAATTCTTTTTTTTTTTTTTTTAAAGATTTTATTTATTTGACAGAGAGAGGGAGAGAAAGTGAGCACAGGCAGACAGAATGGCAGGCAGAGACGGGGAGAAGCAGGCTCCCTGCCAAGCAAGGAGCCCGATGTGGGACTCGATCCCAGGATGCTGGGATCATGACCTGAGCCGAAAGCAGCTGCTTAACCAACTGAGCTACCCAGGCGTCCCAATGTGTAACTTTTTTCTTGGTCATTTCTTAGAATGCATATGGGAAGAGGATGGGGAAGTACATTTGAGCCTTGTTAGGATGCTACCATTTGCATAAAGCTTTCTCTGCACAGGTGAGATTACCTTAGAATATTGAAAAATGTAGCCACTGTATATTTAGCATCTGCTTCGTTCCAGATGTGTTATAATAATCCTAGAAAGGAGGTATTATCACCTCTATTTTAAAGCGAAAAAAGTGAAGTTCAGAGAGTTCAAGTAATTTGCCCTAGGTCTCAGAGCTTCTAAGAAGAACTGTACCCATTTTTGCCCCAAAGCTCACGTACCTTCCTGTGTCCTGTCTGAATGAGAATCTTTGATCAGAGTAAGTCATGTATTTGGTTGGGAGCCTAGGAAGCTCCATAGATAAAAACCACTAGATGAGAACTTTTTCCAGCATCCCGGCCCTAATCTGCCTCTGGACCTATATCTGCAATTGACATTTTTCTTCTTCCTTCCTATTACAACAGACAAGGTTGTTCTCTCTAAGGACTTGATACTTTCTGTGTATCTTTTGCATCTTTAGTTTGTCTCTCTTTGCTAGCTTCTTCCCATAAGGATAATCAATGCCCTCACCAAAGCAAATACCATCTGTACTGGTTAGTGATTGCTGCATAACATACTACTCTAACTCTTGGCGAAGCTACAGTCTGATTCATTTAGCTCACTGTTCTGTGGCTCAGCAAATTAGGCTGGGCTCTGTTAGACTCACTTCTGTGACTGTGGTCAACTGCTGGTCAGCTACTCAGCTTTGCTTCAGGGGCACGAGCTGGCTAGTGGCCAGTGCCATCAGGGTGACTGGAGTTTGTGTCTTTCCTCATCTAGTAGGCTAGCCCAGATGTGTCCACTTGGTTGCTTGAGAGCATTTCCAGAAAGAGCAGAAGGCTGTCGGTCATCTCAAGGCCCACACTGAGAACTAGTGTCCTTTTGTCTGCATACTGTCAGCTGGAGCAAGTCATAAGGACAGCCCAGGTTTGGGGTCGGGGGGAGTGGCGAGGGGGCGCAGGGTGGAGAAATACTGCTGAACTTCGCACTCTTTCTTGTTACTAACTCTATTTTATTCTGTAAGACCACAGTAGGGACTAACATACCTCAGGCCGACCCATGTATCTCAGATGTGGTCTTCTGCTGTCACTGCATTCAGAACATAGTGTGGCAATGGTTAGCTTACTTCTTAGCAGGAAATAAGTTCCTTAAACATGGTGACTGTGTTTCAATCTAGGATTCGGCACATAGCAAGTGACTTTTAAAAACAGAAATTTGTGGCGCCTGGGTGGCTCAGTAGGTTGAGCATCTGCCTTTGGCCCAGGTCATGATCCCGGAAGTCCTGGGATCGAGCCCTGCATCGGGTTCTTGGTTCGGTGGAGAGCCTGCTTCTCCCTCTGCCTCTGCCTGCTCCTTCTCCTGCTTTGCTCTCTCTCTCTGTAAAATAAAAAAATCTTGAATGAATGAATGAATGAATGCAGAAATTTTTGTGACGATAAAGCAGCCTAGCAGTTGGTAACTGGCATTATGGAGTAGAAGATAGAAAATCCTTGCATTTTAAAATCTGCCTATGGAAGTTTAAAAGCTTTGGGGCAGGGCGCCTGGGTGGCTCAATGGGTTAAGCCTCTGCCTTCAAAATCAGGTGATTTCTGGGATCAAGCCCTGCATCTGGCTCTCTGCTCAGTGGGGAGCCTGCTTCCCCCTCTCTCTCTGCCCGCCTCTCTGCCTACCTGTGATCTCTGTCTGTCAAATAAAAGAGAAAATCTTAAAAAAAAAACAAAACCAAAAGACTTTGGGGCGGAATGTATTGACTATATCAAAATTAAATATTTCTTTAAAAAAATTAAGGTGGTAAAGAATCCTGTTCAGCATTCTGAGTAGAAATCATTATTAAATATTTACACACTGTCTTTCTAGGTTTTTTACAAGGTTACAAATTTGTTTATAAGAAGACAACTCTTTTTTTCCATGGTGTATTTGTCAGAGAAAGCATACGTATCCATTAACTGGTCCGTTAGGATTTGGGAGAAAATTTCTATTTTAGAAAATGTAAATGAGGAAGGACAGCATCCTGATGTTACTCTGGAAGACACTGAAAAAAAAAATGTTTCTCTCAGATGGGATGTGGGATATATACAATATAAGCTCATCTTTAGGTGAGCATACCTTATCGGTGTATTAAGTCTTAATTGACGGATTTTCATGTGCGTTTTTATGTTTCAGGTTTGGCTGTCTATATATCTTTCCCAATTCCTAAAACCCGACCGCGTTTTCTCAGCACTGGTTTGATATCCAACTATGCAGCGGAGATCAAGGGGAATTAACGCTGGACTTATTCTGCTCCTCTCTCAAATCTTCCATGTTGGGATCAGCAATATTCCACCTGTCACCCTCGCAACTTTGGTTCTCAACATCTGGTTCTTCTTGAATCCTCTGAAACCACTGTTCGAGTCCTGCCTTAGCGTGGAGAAGTGTTACCAGCAAAAAGACTGGCAGCGCTTACTGCTTTCTCCTCTTCACCACGCAGACGACTGGCATTTGTATTTCAACATGGCATCCATGCTCTGGAAAGGAATACACCTGGAAAGAAGACTAGGCAGTCGATGGTTTGCCTATGTCATCGTCACATTCTCCTTGCTCACTGGAGTGCTGTACCTGTTCTTGGAATTTGCTCTTGCAGAATTTTTGGATGAACCTGACTTCAGAAGGAACTGTGCTGTAGGTTTCTCAGGTAAGGCAGACAGATCGCTAAGGGAGCATGCATGAAGATGGTAAGGGAGGTATTACTGTTGACATTTTAGGAAGCGAGCGTCCCTCTTTGGTGAGGAACTGAATTCTGAGTGGCTAAGGATTGCTGGAGCTTGGGTTTTGGAGAGAAGGATGATTGGAGCAGGGGAGAGAAGATCATGCTATTCTGTTTTAATGCTGCATCATTCACTCTTGGACAGTTTGCATCAGGGTCTGCTCCAAGGTAGTTCGTAGGAGATGTAGTTCTAGAAATACACACTGGGCTCCTTCATGGTGGAAAGACCCAGTAGTGTATCTGTGATAAGGAATTCTCCAAAACCATAAGTTTGCCTCTCAATAAACGCTTAAATCCGTGTATCACACCTTACCATGGCATGTTCACTGTATTTCATGAACCATGATGGTCACTCTCCCTATATCTCAGAGGACGGAAATGGCCATCTGGGCCGAAATGAGGTGTTCTAAGAATTAGAATGTGAAGAAGAGGGAGGGAAATAGTGCTGTAACAGAAGGAAATCTAACTCTTCCCTCTACTTTCCCTGCCATCTGGCCCTGTTCCCTTTAAGATACATCCTCATAGTGCCAGTTGTGGGAGAAGAAAGGAAACATGCCCTACCCTCAACATGTCTTTCCAAAGAGGTTAGAAAAATCACATTTTCAAAGTATTTAAAAAAAAAATACTGCAATTTTTTTTATGGAGTTAAAAATCACATAGCATAAAATTAATGATTCTGACATGAAGAGTTCAGTGGCATTTAGTGCCATTTTTGGTATTTTATTCCCATTTTACGTGTTGTCTATTTTCCAGCATCCTGAAAGTCAGTATAAACTTCTGCATTAACAAACATCAAAAGACCGATTACCTTGAACATTGTCTTTCTACCAAAAGTTGGGTTGACTTGTAAAGAAAAGGGTGTTCCAAAACCAGAAGTGGGATAGAGTCAAATAATCATTTTCATTTTCAGTTAGTTTTCTTTGTAAACGTGGATTATTGCCATATTTGGATTGTTGATATTTGTGTGCTTTTTACTCTCTTCTAGGAGTTTTGTTTGCTTTGAAAGTTCTTAACAACCATTATTGCCCTGGAGGTTTTGCCAACATTTTGGGCTTTCCTGTACCCAACAGATTGGCTTGTTGGGCAGAACTTCTGGCTATTCATTTCCTCTCGCCAGGGTAAGTGTTTACTCCCAGAGAAGACAAATGAAGAACCTGATGTTCCAGGGAGAAAAAACTTGTAATAATAATGAGGTAACCGGTTTTTGTTTTGTTTTGTTTTGTTACAACAAAGTTTATTCTTTAAGGACGGCACTGAGCCTACTCGTTTGAATGTCAAACGTTTCTGAGTTTGAATCCTGTCAACTGCCGAGCCCTAGTATTTGGGTCACTTTGCCTTGTCTGAGCTTCAGTGCCCTCACCCTTTAAGTAGGAACAAGAGAACCTGATACACAGATTGGAGGATCCGTATCCATGAGATTGTCTGTTCCTGAATTCTAATAATAGTAATGCAGAGAGGCACATAGAAACCACATAATCATAGAGATAAAAAATTACAAGACATGTTGACCTGGTACTTTTAAGCCATCTCAGTTGTGAGGTGTCTTGGTGATAGAACTCTTTAAACAGAAGACTTGACTCACAATCTCAATATGTAAAATGGATCCATGATGAACTATTTAGGGTTGAGAGCAAGCTTGGACCCCATTCCCTTCGTCTTACCCCCGTCTTGCTGTGGTTATCTTAAGAGGCAACCCCAGGGCTCCAAGGAATACAGTGGGGGAGCCGCTGATCTAGATGAATCCTTTCCTTTTCAGATGAGGACAAGAAGAGTTGGAGGTCAAGGTACTTTTCAAAACACTTCTTGGTAGATGCTAGCATAGTAAGGGTGTGGACCTCCTGACTCCTGGACTGGTCCTCCTGGCTGGGGTGCTTTCCCACTTTGATTCCTATCTCTGCTTTTGATTAGAAAGAGGAGGGTGAATTGTGCTGTTCTCCCGCCTCCCACCAGTTTTGCTTCCCTTAGTCTGTACAGGCTACTGGAAGCACATGGTTTTTGTTTATTTTTACTGTAGGGACCTGGATAGATACTCTTTGGAGAAGGAGGAAATTTAGGAAGAAGTAAGGAGGGTGCTTTGCTTATTTTTCCTTTAAATTTTTTAAAGTTTTGGCCATTTTTCCTTTCAGACAGCAGTTTTATTTTGCTTTTGGTTCCTGTGGCTGTGTTGGGTGTTGTACTTTATTTGAGAATTTTCTCCCTCCTCCATGCCTCAGCCCAGTAACCTCGAGAGAGAGTCCCTTCTCTAATGCTAATTTCCCATCATGGGCAGTCATTGGCAGCTGGTCTGCAAAAGGCAGTGATGTGACCACTGAACACCACTCATTTGCAACTGTATTGTTACCTTGTGACAGTTCTGCAAAGAAAGCCTAACAAAATCTTCAAAGTTTTCTTTGAAAAAGGGTCCAGTAATGTCTGTCCCTTCTCTGAACAGGCCTCTCTATACCTTGTCACTCACAGTTCCCTGACTTGTTTGATGTGACTTGCTTCTCTGTGTAGAGGAGACTCCTGTTTGTGACCGCAACCAGCATTCATATTGAAATCACTCCCTCCCTGGACACTTGAACTTTTATTCCACGATGAGTCCGTTTGAATAGCCATGCCTTTAATATTCTCACGCAACCATTTCTGAAGACTCTCGCTCACCATGCACTTTATTTTTTTTAGGGTCCCCCCCTTCCATGGAAAAGGCATGGTTGCATTTTTATGTAATATGCTTATTCTGCATGGAGGGACCTGATATCCTGAGCCTGGGAATTACATGAAATTTCCTATCTTTGAAGTTTGAGAGAATGAATCTTTTGGTGTTTTAAGATTTGACTACTTTGAATGATAAACTTCTGATACCCAAGCATCTGCTTCTGCCTGTGTCTAAATAAAGACCAAGCTAAACACTGGTCCAGGAAACTAAGAAGCGAGGAGGAGTGCTTCTTTGAGATGGATCTTGGAAGAATGGAAGAAACCAGAGCTCTCTTTGCTTTGCATTGTTATTCTCCTGGTGGTTGTCAATTAGAATTTGCACTGGGAAAACACTGTAAATCTTTAGAACAAAGCCCGCTTTATTGTCAGACTTAATGAGCTGCCCTCTGGGGAGAAAAAAAACCTGCCAAGCAAACATTTGGTGGACCTCTGTGTTTTAGGAAAGCCACGGAATTAGTAATTTCCCCCAGTTACAGCGTCTAGTGGAGGGAAGCCACTCCAAACAGCCAGCCATTAGGCACTGTGAGGGGTTGGACTTGACCAGGGCAGTGAAGTAATCGCACTCATCTGTTGGTGCTTTTGCTTTTCACAGTACTTGTTTGTCCCTTGTTTTCAGTGATTGCTGTGCCTTACATGGTCCTTCCATTCCCTGGCTTGTCCTGGGACCCTGCTCGGGGACTATGTCTGAAGACCTGTCCCTGCCCCAGAGGCAGCCCAACAGGGAAGTGTGCAGGGCCCATCAGGAGGCTGCCTCCTAGTAGACTGGGTTCTTGATCCTTCCCACCCCCTCCCCCTCCGGTAGATGGAAGAAAGGGGGTCTGATGCCAAGTGTTACTTCTAACCTCTGCAGTTTCTCAGATGAGCCCAAGGCTCTTTAGTCCCAAACTGAAGCTCAGGGAAATGAACACTGCACACTGTGAGACAGCCCCACAGTGACTGTACTCGAGGACAGTGGTCATGTGTGAAAGATCTGGGCCGACATGGTAGCCGTGGGACCTCCAGGGAATCCTGCAGCTTCTCTGAGCCTCAATTTCCTCCTCTGTCCATTGGGAATGTTACTTGCTTTCTCTGTTTCCTAAGTCAGTTTTGAGGAGTCCAAGAGGTAATCTATATGAGGGCGTTTATAAATTATAAAGTACTTCTCTCATCATTTTTATTATGAGATGAATCCCTGGAAGTGTGTAGTGTCCCTGAAATGAATCTTATTTCTTTTTCTTCCTAAAATCAATAAAATAAGTCAAACTGTTTGCTTCAGTTCTGTCTCTCCCCTGCCCCTTGATCCTGCTTGACTTTTCCACCCAGAATGGCAGTTAGCAGTTTAAAAATTCCCTTGGGCTACTCATAAACACAAAATTAAGCGGGCCATGACTGCATTTGGACCCTAAGAGGTTCTTTTGAATAATACAATAGTTCTGAAAACATTAGCCCCTAGGCTTTGATACTGCTTCACTGCTAATATTTGATGAGAGGAATTACTCTGACTCTATGAAAAACTTCTTGGTTAGATTGACCAAATGAGAGAAAAATAGATTTAATACCTTTTTTACTTATTCCAGTTTTTTTAATTGTAAAAATTTTCAAAGTAAAGAGAAGCTGCTGGACCATTTGAAAGTAAGTTGCACACATCAGAGTAACTTCACCCCTAAAAACATCCAGCGTGTATCTCCTAAAAACACATGGCTTTATAGAAACACATTACTGTTGTCGTATTGAAGAAAATTAACGGGAATTCCCCAGTGTTGTTTAGTAATTAGTTTAAATTTAAAATTCCCCATTTTCCAAATGTCTTTTGTGACTGTTGAGCTTTTTTTGGGGGGTGGGTAGAGGCATAAGAGGACTAAGATATGGTTAAAGTTCATGCATTTGATTGTATTTTTTTGTTCCCTTTTAAAGGCAGTCCTCCTACCTTTTTATTTTCCTGTGACATTGAGAAATAACTCATGGAAAAGTTGTGAAGAGACCAGGTTTTGTAGAATGTTCCAACTTCTCGATTTCTTGTTTACTTGTAGGGTTACTTAGCTCCTTCCTTTAGCCCCCGCATTTGTGTAAACTGGAAGTTAGGTACAAAGGTTGGGTACATCCAGATTAAACTGGGTTGTTGGCGAGAATACTTCATGGGGTGATACCATCAGGGTACATAATAACCATATTACATCATGACAGGAAGGACATAATGCCGGATTGTCCCTCTGTTAGGGATTCTAAGTTTAATCCATTAGGATAGTGTCCATTGTAAGGCTACATCTATCCCTTTGCACTTGAAAAACAATCTGGGAGTGGTAATTGGACATCATGCAGATAGTTTGTTAATAACCTGCTGCCTTTTGGTTCAGTATTTGCCAGTGATGGCCCTTGTCTGAACTGGTTGTTTCAGAGGGAGCCATGAAGAATGATTTTCTGATTCTATCATTCCTTCTACACTTATTAGGTGGGGTCAGTCCAAGGTTAGAGGTTAAAACCCAAAGGCAAGGGACTGAGGAAGAGCAGTGTTCTGTCAAGGGGAGATCTGCGTTTGGAAGGCTTGAAGCTATTCAGTTTTGTGGGTTCTTTTTAAGGAAAAAAGAAAACAAAATTGAAAACAAAAGTAACACTTTTAAAAAGCACAACAATTTGCAATTTTAAAGAGCTAACAAATACTATAAACATTAAACAAATCCATTAAGTAATATTCTGTTAACTCCCTGGCATGCCTTTAATTTATCGCCCCCCCCCCCCGCCCCAGGTTTGGCTGAGTGCTTTTGATCTCTTCATCTGACAGTAATTTGGCGTAGCATTTCTGTAGAGAGAATAACATGGTGTATCAAAATTAATTTTCCATTGGAAGTTTAGGAGAACTTCTTTTACAGCTTATGTAAATTTTTAGCTTTGTTTTCTGATTTGGAGAACATCTCCATCAAAGTGTTTTTTCATACACACTGTAAACTTTCAGGGCTTTTCAAGATTACTTGTGCGGTGATCAATATCTAATGTACTTTGAATGATTTGGGTGTTGTCACTGATCTTTAGTGGCATGGTAGGAAATTCACATTTTCCTCATTGATACTAATACTTTGTGCCAAATCAACAAGAAATGTAAATATTAGTGCTTTTCATTAATTGGATTACCAGAACTCTAAAAGCCTATTTATCCCTTCTGTTTATAGCTTTTGATATTATTTGAAAATATTTTTGAGAGCTACAAACACAGGAATTCTGATAAAGTTGATTTTGCATGATTCTCAAAAGAGAAACAGAAAATGGGTGGCTCATTTGTGATTGCATACACTGTGTTACCGAGTAGATTCCTGGCAGAAGAGAGCTTCTGTTTCATGGCTCTTTTCACTGTGTGTTAGAGGGAACTGAATTCCCCCATTTATAGTTTTCCTTGCTTGGCGATGGGGAGAACTTTCTAGACGCTGGACTCTGACACTGGCATGATGACTATATTGCCAGTGCTCTCTGCGCCAGGACAATTGAGAGTTATGTGAAACTTCTGCCCCTCTGCCTTCTGTTACAGTTCAGATTAAAGATGCAGAGTGGGCATTAAGTGGATTTCCTGAAGCCATTCCTCTGCCCTGAAATAGACCATGAACCGTGTAATAAACCCCACTGAATCCAAACTAAATGTAGGTTCAACTCAGCTTCCCTTTTGCCAGATCCCTGGCAAGTGAGAGGCCTGCTGCTCTCGGAGCTTCTTGGCAAATTCCCCTATGGGTTCTGTTGAAAAGGTTGTCCTAGCGACACCTCTGGGGAAGGGAAAGGAACTGGAGAGGCCTATACATGGTAGGCAAATGGAAGGGTTAAGGCATAGGAGTTTTTGTCAAGTTTGGAAATGGAGAGAGCTTTGAGAATAGGAATTGGTAGTCAGAAGACAGGATGTTGGAGTTTTTACTGGTGAGCATGTCTGTGTAGGTATGAAACTGGAGGAATAGTGGCTCATTAGAGTCAAAGAGCTTAACAGGTGAGGTGGTAAGGTTGAGGTGTTGGGTGGATTGTCTAGCTGGGGAGTGATGCCACCCAGGGTAGTTACAGGAGATAGGGTAGAGATGAAAATAGTGAGATTATTCCAGAGTCCTCCCTGGATGTCAGGAAGTGATACTCGAGACAGATAGCAGGCAACATCTGAATTAGTCTCTTATTGCTGCTGTAACAAATTTCCACAAATGTGGTGACTTACAATAACAGAAATTTATGCTTTCATGGTTTCTGGAGTTAAGTGTCCACTTAACTTAGTCCACACTAAACTGAAGTCATGGTGTTAGCAGGGCTATACTTTCTCAGGAGCTCAGGAGGAAATCCATTCCTTACTTCTTTCAGCTTCTGGTAGCTTCTCACATTCCTTGGCTTATGGGCACATCCCGCCAAAACTGCCAGAATCACAATGCCTTCTCCTCTTCTACCTATGTCAGATTTCCCTCTGCCTCCCTCATATAAAGACACTTGGGATTGCATTTAGGACTGACCCTGATAATACAGCATAATCACCCCATTTCAGAGTCTTTAACTTTGATTCAGACATGGATCTATTTCACGGAGTCATTATTTGTCATTGTCAAAGTCATTATCAAAGATGGGTAGAGAAGGTGATGAAGATTCAAACTCAAAATACCGGCCGCGTGTGTCTGAACCTCTGGGAGTACATCTCCTTTCCTTTTCTTTGGCATACCCTTTATTCTTTTCTCCTTGTGAATTCCTGGTTGCCCTTCAAAACCTAAATCAGATAATGACCTGTTCTGTGCTGCTTTCCTGGATTCCTCCAGGCAGGTTAATTCTTTATTTTTGTTCCAATAGAGTTTGTAGATTTCTGTACCATAAGCACTTTCTTCATTATAATTTGTCCTTTTCTTTTCCTTCTTCTCTAGGCTAGGAGCTTCTTGAGACTAAGCACTTTTTCTGACTCATCTTTGTATCTTCCTTATCTCCTTGACACGTAGTCAAATTAAGTAAATATTTATGGTTGAATGAACTTAAGTTCATTGTGGGCGGACATCATCTGGTCCATGGAGGAAGGGGATAGAACAAAAAGGTAGAGGGAAGTTGAACTCTTTTCTTTCTGTCTGCCTATCTGAGACATCTGCCTTCTCTTGCCCTTGCACTGGGACTTACACCATTGGGTCCCTGGTTCTCAGACCTTCAGACACAGATTGGAATTTACACCATTGGCTTTCTTGCATCTCCAACCTGCAAATGGCAGATCGCAGGCCTTCTAAGCTTCCATAATCATGTGAGCCAACTCCTTATAATAAATTTATATATAAATTACATGTAAATATGAATACATAAATTATATAGAGAATAACTAACTATGTTATATATCCATCCATACTATTGGGGTGTTTCTCTGGAGAACCCTAATATAATCATTGAAGGGACATGTAGTTTCTGTGTTTGCTTTTGGTCTGAAATGTTCTGATGGATTCCTTTATGACACCTGTCAAATGTTTTAATTTTACTGCTTTTTTCAGTTGATAAGGCGGACCAATAGCTCATTGTTTTAGAACTTGATATCTCATTCAACTGTAAGGAGGGAGTAACTTGAGCAACTTTGAATTAAATCTTGAGCGAAAACAGAATGTTAGTTTTTCTTGTGCCTTTGCTGTTGGGGTTCTTGTTATTTTTTTAATTTTTTATTTTTTTAAAAAAGATTTTATTTACTTATTTGGCGGAGAGAGAGAGATCACAAGTAGGCAGAGAGGCAGGCAGAGAGATGGGGGGAAGCAGGCTCCCCACTGAGCAGAGAGCCCAATATGGGGCTCGGTCCCAGGATCCTGAGATCATGACCTGAGCTGAAGGCAAAGGCTTAACCCACTGAGCCACCCAGGCGCCCCTGGGGTTCTTGTTAAATAGTGACCTGAATCCATGTCTGTGCCTTGCTACCCCTCCCCCCACAACTTCACAATTTAGCGAAAGAAACACCAACAACTAACTGAAACAAAGCAGAAGGCAGAAATTTTAGTTCGATAAAATCAGAGGAACAAAAAAGGGGGATAATTAACTCTGATTTGAGAAATCAGGAGGCTTTGCAGAGGGGAGGGTATGTGCATCGAGTGTTGGGAGATGCCATGGGAATAGAAAGAACAAAAACCAGGAAGCATGGTAAGTTTAGGAAACAGCAAAGAATCTGCCCCCATACACTGAGAGTTAAGGCTCGCAGTGTTTCCTGCATGTGTCCTTTGGTACACTAGTTCCTGAGACGCTCCTGCAACAAGATTCCCCAGTCAGCAAACACAGCACATGTGTAGTTTCTGTGCTCCAGTCCGTTGGCCACTTGGCACATGAACACCTTTTGAAAGGTTTGGGAAATTACTTCAGAAATAAAGAAATCAGGGTAACCAGTTAGTTTTCCCAGCTTATTCAACGATGGCATCTGTTTGTTTAGCACTCGCATGAAACAGTCTCTACAGAACAAGTGTCCTTCAAGGTACATTCTATGAACACCCGGCTCCAGAGTTAGTATGGCAAACTGGGCGGCAGTTTCATGGATTCCAACCTTGCTTGCTGAGAGATGGCTTTAATTTCTTTCTTTTTTTTTTTTTAATTTTTAAATTTTTTTAATAAACATATAATGTATTATTAGCCCCAGGGGTACAGGTCTGTGAATCGCCAGGTTCACACACTTCACAGCACTCACCATGGCACATACGGCTTTAGTTTCTAATGAGGTACAGCCATGAACTGACCTGTGGCTTAGGAAAGAAGACCAGGAATTGTCTTTGGATTTAGTGGTTGGAGTCTACGTGAATGTTGACCTAAACTAGAGAAGAAACCAGAGACCGGAACTAGTGCAGGGTCTGAGAGGGAACACATGGGGGAGAGGTTGCTGAGGCCAATTTGATGGCTTTTGGGGGATAATAATAATGACTTTCCTGTATGGGGGACTTCCTGTTGGCCAAGTGCCATTGTAAGCTCTGTGTCTTCGTTACACCTACTTTGTGAGGGAGGAGTAATTACTTCTCTCAGGAGATGAGGAAACTGAGGCATAAACATTGTTTTAAAATATCTTACTGAAGTTAGTCAAATACCAGCTACTAAATGGGATAGGATAGTCAATGAAGTTAAGCTTCAGCAATCAGGTCTATGAATTCAACCTCTAAACCAGTGGTTCTTAAACTTTTTGGTTATTAGACCAACTTAGGGTCTTAACAATTATTGATGACCCCAAAGGGCTTTGGTTTATGTGGATTATATCTATCAATTTTGATCATACTGGAAATTAAAACTGATTGGGACGCCTGGGTGGCTCAGTGGGTTAAAGCCTCTGCCTTCGGCTCAGGTCATGATCCAAGGGTCCTGGGATCGAGCCCCGCATTGGGCTCTCTGCTCAGCAGGGAGCCTGCTTCCCTTCCTTTCTCTCTGCCTGCCTCTTTGCCTACTTGTGATCTCTGTCAAATAAATAAAATCTTTAAAAAAAAACCCTGACACTATTTTAATATTCATAATACACTTAAAATCATAACCTCATTTACTAACGATAATTCATTTAAAATAATAATAGTAAGCCTAATCCAATAGGTATTCACATAAATAATATTTTTTATGAAAAATAAGTATATTTTCTACACCACAAAAAGGGAGATGAATGGCAATAGAAATTTTCGCAAAACTCACTGCTGGTTAGCTTAATAGAAAAAAAAATCTGACTTCTATATTTGCTTCTCCAGTTAATCTGTTGAGCTACATCATTTTGCTGAAAGAGAATTTGACCTCACACAGATGTATGCTTGGAAAGATTAGGAGAGAGCATTTGAATAGCCTTTTCAGATAACTGTCGATATTCTTTGTACCATATCAGTACTTGGCAAGTGGTACTTTCTTAAAGGCTAAGGGTCTATGGAACACACTTTGAGAACTGCTGCTCTAAGCTCTCATGCTGCCTCTCTAGTCACACGAAGGTTTTGTAGCTCTATGAGGAAAGATGGTGATGTAGAACCTGGACAAGGAGAATCCTTTCCAGGGGTGCTTCATGCTGTCAGGGATGGGAGAGGGAGGGACACTGTGGGGTGTGTGAAAATCCACCTAACCACTGAAACTGCTCAGTAGCAACTGTCAGCATGAGCCATGAACTCTTTGTTCCAAGAACGATGGCTCCTTGTCCCTCTTATCCCAGAGACGGGCTATAAAATCTTCCTGTGTTCCCTGTGGGACAGAATTTTTTAGACTGCATGGAACGTCCTTGCTGCATCGAGTTCTCTTCTTCCATCTGCTTACGTTTTGTGGGAAGTCGCTTCTGGCATGTTTGTCTAAAACACAACACAGGGTTTTTTTGTTTTGTTTTGTTTTGTTTTGTTTTTCCCCCAGCAGTACTGAGATAGGGAACACAAAGGAAGAGGACAGTGGTCAGCTGGGCTGGATTACGTTTGAATTTGAAGTGCCAGTTGACGCCCATGGGGGTCTACCTCCATGGTAGACTGTTGTTTCATTGCGTGGGAATGAGGAGTGAGGTTGGGAAGAACTGTTTGGAACATGACTATGACACCACCTCCTGTCCCATGTTCTTCTAGAACTTGCTGCTCTGCCATCCTGAGGTGGGGTCCAATTTACCTCCCCCAGAACTGGATGGATTTGTGACCTAATGTAATCAGTAGATGGCTGCAAAAAGGGCCTCCTCACTTCTGCGGCAACACATTTCTTGCCTGGTGAGCTGAACATCTTGGTCTTGGGGTCCATATAGGAAGTTGAACTCCCCTGATTCCATCACAAGGAAATGGCATGTGCCATGGGAGTGGATGGCCTTTAGAGACAGCCATGAATCCACCTGACCTCGATGTTCTAAAGCAGAAACTGTTCACCCTTCTGTGCTCTTTCTAAATTCCTGAATGTGAGTCAAAGGAAATGCATGTGTTATGCCACTGCATTTGGGTAGATGCGCTCTGCGGAAGTTGTCATGACAACGATGAGTTGGATGAAAAGGGGAAAAATAGAATGAAGAGCAGGGAGTACAGAAGATGGTATTTGGGGGGGTGGCAGAGGTTGGAGGGGAAGCAAAGGGCAGAGGTGTGGGGCAAATCCACACCCAGATGCCGTGCTGCCCTGAGTCAGCAGCCTTGGCCAGCAATAACCGGGCTTTAAAGCAGTGCTTGTCTACTGCGCATTCTGAGATCCTGAAATCAGTGTAGCTGGTCGCAGCTGATATTCAGAAAGAAAAGAAGGAAGTGGGGGTGGGGGGATTACTAGAGATACTAGTGTTGAATACAGCAAGGGTAGATATCATCTCAAGGAACTTTAGCTATATGTGTATGTGAGCCGGGTCAAATCTAAAACGTATTTTTATTGTGGGACCGTATACAAATTTCAAGAGGTACTGCTTCAAAGCAGCTACTAGTTGCTTAAACCAGAGCGAAATATGTATGTTCAGGAACAGTGTCATTCATTGTCCTCAGTGGTAATAAACTGCTGGGACGTTGGTGGCAATGAGAAGAACAGACTGTGACCACAGATTTCTATTAATTTATTGTCTTTCATTAGAACAAATACTGTTGTTCACGAGGCTTAGTAAAGGCTGTGCCAGCTCTCAGGATAGCTCTCTGTATATGGAAATATGGGCTAACAGATGTAGAGTTCACCTAAGCCAAACGTGCTAGTCATGTTTGTTCAGTGACAAACAACATTCTTAATAAAATCCTTTGATAATTGAAGAAGGGGTTCTTTAGAGCAAAGCAGAAAATGAGGTAGAAGAGTTAACACTTTTTCCTAAATGAAAGCATAACATTCCTCTCTAAACTGTTCTAATGTGGAAGTATTTCCAAGAGCTTAGTAGAAAATAAAAGAAAACCCAAATGGCTACAGGGTCAAAATATACATTGGGTGGGTTGTATATAAACAAGCAAAGGACAAATAAGTAATTCCAGCAATACCCAAATTAATTGTGCTGGGGAGAGAAAGCACCTTCAAAAAATGGCCTGATGGATGCGCCCGAGGAGGAACTGTGGCCCCTTTAGGGTTCAGGCAGCGTTTGCAGCTCATTGAGAGGAGAGAGGGATTCGTGTTTTTCAAGGGTAGGTTAAGTTGTTTTTCAAGAACTTACGCCAATTTCTTATATCGTTTTTGTCTGCAGTTGACCTGCCTTTGGTATCATTATTTAAAACATTATCTTATATAAACTTATAATGTAGCAAAAGTTGTTTCATGTGTGTTTGTGTTTATGTGTGTACGTGTACATGTGTGCATGCACAAATCTGTTTATTCATTGTCTGGGATGACCATTTTCTGATGGGTTGGTGTTCTGTTGATAATATATACTTACATCTTTTGCTTGTATCTACCAGGCTGTTGAATTTTTCCAATAAGCTTGGATGACGAATGTTTATAGCATTAGTACTCTCCTTCTGTTTTATTTCATGGAAACATGTTTTCACAGACTATTAAGGAGAGCAGTTTGAATCAACATTCCAGGACTGTCCTGAGCAGAGTTTTCTGAAGTAGGGGAAGTTTTTCTTCTGCATTCCTCAGATGTCCATTTATACACTCCTCCCTCCCCTCTTTACAGGCTCTCATAAAGGAAAGTTCTATGAATCATGTAAAAGAGTCAGTTAATTTGTCTGTCTCCCAGGAGGGCTTATATTTGAACAGAACTCAAGGTGAGCGCAATACTTAAGCAAAGCATCGATTCCCAGGAGTTAGATTTTATGAGAAGAGACTGAGAAATTTTGAGGCAGGGAACTTTCTCTGCCATTAGAATTAGAGCTCTTTGAGGGAAAGGGGGTGTATGAATCATCTGTCCCGCTCTGGAGTCCAAGGCTGTGGACAGCAGGGAGAACCAGCCCTGCCCTGGACCAGTTGGACAGAGTGAACTTCAAGCTGCATAGGAGGCCCCGGGGAATGCAGATCTGTGTAACAATTTCTTTTAAAAATTGGTTAATTGCATAAATAACTGGACTGAACAAAAAACAGCAGCTAAATGGAATTCTAACGTAATTTCTCAGTTGCTAATCTTCTGATTGTCTGCATATTCATTGTAGAAAAGTTGAAAATATGTCATCGTTTGCTGAAGAAAACTGATTGCCCACGGTCCCCCACCCGGAGAAAACTCCTCTTGGCATCCATTCTATCACACACCGCCGCCCTCATACACAGGTTTTTCCCTACTTCTTCCTGTCTTGTAAGCACGGTTTCTTCCAAAGCCTCAGTTTGAATGGCTGTGTCAGGATTCCTGTTGTGGGTCCTTGAGTTTATTTTCTCATTCACTAATTTTACATACTAATTTTACTACCTAATCGTTCAAATTACAAGTGAGGATGTCTGTCAGCGCATCATTTGCAAGTCTTGGCTCCCAGGCCTGAAGACGTCCTCGGAGTCGATTCCCAGAAATAGAATCAGTGAGCTCAGGGTTTGAATTATTTTCATGGCTCTTTGTACATATTGCCAACTTGTTTTCTGTTAAGTTTGTTCTGCTTCATAGTCCGCTGACCGCATACGAAGGGGCCCATTTGCTGGCCAGCCTGAATTTTCTCTCCGTTTTTTTCTTTTTTAATTTGATATAACAAATTATTCCATTGCTGTTATTTACAGCAGTTTTTTTTGTTTTTTGTTTTTTTTTTAATTAGGGAACTAGGGAAACTTGTCATTTCCTTTTCAGTAAGTTGTGTTTTGTTGTGTGTGATTTGTCTGTGTCTCTTACATTGTTTTCAAGAAGCTGTGTGATATTACGTATCATGTGGTTCTTACTAGATTATATACTAAGAGACCTTAAGTACCCACTACAATCTTATGTTCTATAAATAATAACATATAACATATAAATAATAACAGAGACAGTGGTTTATTTTTGTTTTTTTATTTTTTTAAGACTTTGTTTCTTTAGAGAGCAAGAGCTGGGGGGTGGAGCAGAGGTAAAGGGAGAGAGAATCTCAAGCAGACTCCATGCTGAGCTCAGAGCCTGACTGGGTGCTCCATCGCATGACCCCAAGATCATGACCTGAGCCGAAATCAAGAGTTGGACATTTAACTGGCTGAGCCACCCAAGCGCCTCAGTGTTTATGGGGAATTTCTTTCTTGCTGATGTTAATGGATAGAGATATTTTCTAAACAGTAGCTAAGAACCGAAAGTTTTTTACAACAAAAATAAATGATACAATGGGGTATTTGGGGAAAGACTGAAGACAGGTTTTATTTATTTATGTATTTTAAATATTTTTTTTAGAATGGCTTTAGATTTGCAGAAAAATTGTGAAGCTCTATAGGAAGTTCCCATAAAATCCACACCCATTTTCTCCTAATTTTGACATCTTAACATCAGTATGGTGCATGTCTTACAATTAACAAGCTAGTATTGACACATTATTAACCAAAGTCCGTACTTTATTCATACTCTCCTAAGGTCCTTTTTGCATTCCAGAATCTCATCTGGGATGCCATATAACATTAAGTCTTCGTATCTGCTTAGATCCCTGGGTCAGTGTAAGCTGTCATGACAAAACACCATAGACAGGGGTGTAAATAACAGAAATTTATATTCTTACAGTTCTAGAGGCTAGACATCCAAGATCGAGATGCTAGCATGGCCGGTTTCTGGTAAAGAATCTCTTCCTGGCCGGTGGATGGCTACCTTCTCACTGTGTCCTCACATGATAGGGAGAGATTGTGTCCCTCACCAGAGAGGGACACAAATTTAATCTTCTAAGGGCAGTAATGCCAGCATAAGGGCCCCACCCTCATGACCTCATTCAAACTACCTCTGAAAGGCCTTATCTCCAAATACTATCACGTGGAGATTTAGGGTTTCCACATATGAATTTGAGTGGGGGCAAAATTCAGTCTGTAGCAGCTCCTCTTGGTGCTGATAGTTCTGATTTATTTATTTTTTAATTTTTAATGAAGAGTTGTAAAATATTATTTCTCAATGTCTGTGTATATAAGCATTAACTTCCTTTCATTTGCCCTCATGTGATTCAGAAGCAGTGTTCAGCTGGCCACTAACATGATTTCTAAGCAAGTTTTAATTTAGGTGTGTGAACCCATATTGTTTTCTGTAATTGGACAGTCTTGCTGTGCTTCCATTTTAAAATGTATATGTCATCATAAAGGGGAGTATGAGAAATTTCCATCCCAAACAGAGCTCACCAGCATAGAAGTTGCCTGCTGTCTGTAAATTAGTCAGACCTTGTTTGGGGCCTGCTTTACCCAATTGTCTGGCTCAGAATAACAGAGAAGAGCAGTAGGTAGAAATAAGGAAGCAGCTGGTTTTCTAGTTGACATAGAGTTGTCTGGAATAGGGCTCCCTACCTAGGCTGAAACTAATTGGCCATCATGCTGTGATGTAATTGTGGGTGTGCACTTGGTGACACCTACCTAATCTTAACTAACTAGGCTTGCTAATGATCAGCTCTGGTGACTTAGTGACAGGTGCAAGACGTGGGTTCATGGTCTTGGATGTCTCCGGTAATGATGCTGGGGTACTTTTAACAATTGAAAAGTTATATATTCTGTGCTCAAAGGTGATATCACTGTGTGCATCTTATTAAATGGAAGAGCTCTGTATAATATGTCTTATCGAAAAAGGGTGTTTTTTAATCTCAGAAGTTAATTACCAGATGTAGCAATTATTTCAACTTGATTTTCATTTTATTAGTTTTTTTTTTTTTTTTCATTAAAAAAATAATGAACTCTGTGAAGCATAGCTATTTCCCTTTGGAGTATTTAGAATGCACTTTGGCCTGTTTGGATTTTTTTTTTTTTTTTCAGGAGTCACTATTGGAGATAAATGTTATACAATTAAGTATTCACTCTCAACTAATAAGCTGATAAATCACATGTCTGGAGATTTCTGATGTGTTTACTGAACTCTTCCCTGTTTCAGTACAGGAAGGAATGTTTTCAAATAGAAAGTTCTTTACATTTGCTAATTTCCTCCTTCCTCTTCTGCAGTCTTAAGTGATTTTTAGTTAAAAGTCATGGGAGTTAAATAGGCAAGAGGACTGTTTTCCATTTACTTTCAGGTTCGATTCAAATTATGCAAAATGAAGACAGTCAGCGCTATGTATTGAAATCATTAGTGCATCAATTATTCTGTGATAACCAGCTGAGAATAGGCTGCGGCCTCCTTCCATTTTAAAGTTGACTTCTCATTAGCTTATGTGAGAAATAAAATAATTTCATTCTAATTTATCTCTCTTTAAATGGACATTGTTCCCCTCTGTATTTGAGAGGAGAGTGTTTTAATTTTGTAGTCATTTATAACCCACAGGTCAAATAAACAAATTTTATTTCTAGCAATATATGTCTCCTCTATTATTTATGTCAGCATAGTTCCTTTATTCTAAGACACACTTTTTTTTCCCCCCTACATCTTTTTGGGACCAAATAGATCACAAACATAGTAAAGATACCATCAAAAATCAGTAGGGAAAATAGAGTTATTGAGCAAATGGTCCTTGAAGAATTAACTACTTAGAAGAAACCAAAATTAGAGGTTTACTTCACTCTACTTCAAAACAAATTTCTTATAGATTATGTTTAGAATATTTTGAAAAACATGTAAAAAAATGTCTAAGAATATGGGAAGGAAGAGTTTCAGGTTTTGAGTTGGGAGGAATTTTTTTTTTTTTAAGATTTTATTTATTTATTTGACAGTGAGAGGGACAGCGAGAACAGGAACATGAGCAGGGGGAGTGGGAGAAGGAAAGCAGGCTTCCCACTGAGCAGGGAGCCCAAAGGAGTACTCCATCCCAGGACCCTGGGATCATGACCCGAGATGAAGGCAGATGCTTAAAGACTGAGCCACCCAGGTGCCCCGGGAGTAGATTTCTAAGCAGAGAAGCAATGAACATAATGTCAAATGAAGTCAAAGCAACACATTTTTTTCCAGATCCTACTAGGTTATGTGGCAAAATAAAAAGTATAAATTAGGAAAAAGGGGGTCACTTTTTTGCGATGAATAATACTGTAAGAAAAGTACAGACAAATTGAAAAAGTTCATCTACAGACAGTTGACAGAAAAAACATCAGTGGCTAAGAATTGTATGTCATGAACATTGTAAACCAAAAATTGTATGTCATGAACATTGTTAACCAAATAAAGACAAATTAAAATAATAACCTATTTTACTCATTAATAAGATTTAAAAACTATCACTGTTGTTGAGGATTTGGTGAAATGGAAGTATACATAAACTTCTGATGGGATGCTATATTGGTACAAACTTCCTGAAAAGTAATCTGATGGTCTGTATAAAGAGCTGTAAAAAGTTTATACCTTTTAATTTCATAACTGTCCATCTAGGAACCTTCCCAAATTATAAATAACCAGGAATACAGAAAAAGATCAACATAAGTATACTTATTGTGATGAAGTATTGGAAAATTGGAAACCACCTAAATGTCCAACAGCAGGTAAATAATTTAATAAATCATGATGCAATAGAATATTATACAGCCATTAAAATGATACATTCAGAGGTTATTTTGATGGAATTAAATATTGGAAACGTTAGAATTTTACTTGAAAATCCTCGAGATAAAGATAGAAAATGGAATGCAATGTTTTATGTATAATATGATTTCAGTTTTTTCCTTTATCTTTTTTTTGCCTAAATTCTCCATACTGAGCATGCATTATTTATAGTAGAGAAAAGGAGTTATGAAGATATAAATGTAGAGTAGCTCATTTTCATGAGTATCTTCATACTGTCATCAATCTTAACTTACTGGTCTCCTGTAAATTCTAGGAGGGCAAGAATATCATCTGTCTGTCCCATCCACAGCTTATCCTCAGTGTGTGAGATGATGCCCAGCACATCATAGTTACTCAGTAAATGTGTGTTTGTAGAGTCAAGTGTGGGGTGGCTGGCCCAAGTAAAGACAAAAGGCAAAGTGTGAATAGCCGAGTTATTGCTGCATCTCTAGAAGTGTGGGGTGGGTAGGAAAGAAAAGTCAGATTGGAAAATCTGAGTACAGAGCTGGAAGGCAAAGTCTAGGCTTCAAGTGAGAAAAGGGGAAACAGCCTTCAGAAGACTGAAAAGGCAGGTCAATAGGTGAAATACCCTGTGACATCCCACACAGAGACCAAGGTACCTGTGTGAGATAGACGGGGGTTGTCTAGGAACCCTCCAGGGCTCCTTCAAACAGCTCTAGAAAGAGGGAGATTTCATAGGTCATATTCTTTGATCACAAAGTAGTAATAAAGACTTAAAAAACTAAATAGGAGCCAAAGGAATGTACAATCCCAATAATCCTAAGCACTTGGAAATTTAAATAACTCCCTGATTTAAGAGGAAATTAAAAAAAGAACTTTATGAATTATCAGAGAGAGAGCACTCCATATCAAATCTGGGGGCTATGGCTGGATGATGTGTTTTTTATAATACGCCAAGAAAGTTTACGAAATAAGTAACTTAAGCCCTCCGTTTAAGAAGCTATGAATGGAACAAATAAAATGTTAGAGAAAAGTAAAGATGAAAGCAAAATTTAATAAACCAAAAAAGGGAAATAATGATAGAATTGATCATCGAGGAATCTTGTTTTTGAAAAGACAAATCAAGGAGGCAAGCTTGTGACAGTTTTAAGTAAGAGATTTAGAATTACTTGAAACAGCAGATATGAAAAGGAGTGGAAGGATTGGCATGGAGGAAGCTAGCTCAACTTCTGGAAAGACCTGTGTTTGAGGGAGGATATCCTTTTCTGGTTTGAGAGATCCCCCGGTTTCTCTATGTGTGTTTTCATTAAAGTTTTGCAATGGTATTCTTAAACCCAAATTTTCTTCCTAAGAGAGAACATAGATATTTTGTGATCCAAGGAATATTTAATATATAGTTTTTTAAGTCTTTGAGTTCCTCTGATGTATTCCAACTCCTGCATCACTGTTGCATCCAAAGTCACAGAGTTGATGAGCTCTTACCAAGAGAACACTCATTTGCAGAATCTGTTTATCCAGGACTCCTGACCCTGTAACTTTGGAGGGAGAATTCCCCAGTGTAACTGACATTGAGCAGATTTTGATGAACCAGTTAATTTAACTTTGAGGGTGATATAGGTTCACTGGATGATATATACCAAGTGATTTGAACTCTGAACAGAGGGTCACATTGCTCCCTTTTCTCTCAAGTGATTTTGTGAAGTGTGATACACCAGTGGGTAAAAATATCTTAGGACTTGCTAACGAAAGACAGTGTGTGCAGAATCTGCTTTTCTAGCACATATTTTTATAGATGTTGAAAATGCTGTTGTCAAACAGTATTTTAAAAACTGTCAGGTGTGTGTGTGTTTTTCAAATGAGTTTTAAATAATTCAGTACTTATCCAGGTGGCAGAAAAACGACTTTATAAACTTGCAATGCTCTTTTGTACTGAATGTACAAGTAGAGTCTATAAATTAAAAATGAACACTATCCAATCCACCTTTTTACTAATACCCAGTGTAGTATTGATGGAAATTTGCTGTTATTAATGTTTTGGGGTTTTTTCTTCCCCATTAGAGAATTACCTTAAAGTCATTTCGGCATAGATGCTACATGTGTTCATGGAGAGAAATAGGTTTCTGAAAGCAAGCCTTGTCCGGTTTATCTAACTTGATGGTGATTCATGGCAGCCTCTCTCCCTCTGCTTTCCTCCTGTGAGCTGTGGAATGAGGGCAGAGTAGACAGGAAGGATGGTTTGCTTAGAAGAGCCCCCTCCTTTAAAAGTCTAATTGAGAAACTAGGGGTCATAGATTATTATGAATCTTACCCACCTTTCTCATGGACTCATAACTCAAAACTTACTTTTCTCCTGATCTTCCTGTACCCAGTTTCTTCTTCTAAGGAGTGACAAGCCAACTGTTTATGTGAAAAGGCTGGATGGAACACACAGTTCTTGCAGATGAAGAATTGTGGCTTTTCTGAAGCAGAACAATTTTCTTCGTCATCATTACAAGTGTTATTTGGTTTCTTTTTCTCATTTGTGTATTTTGTACTAATCATAGCGGTATTATCCATGTTTAGGAGTTATCAAATCTGGAATCTGATATTCTCAGAGTTAGGAATTAGATCCCTTTCATGGCAAAAGATTTAAGGTGCATTTGCAGGGACTGGGAGCCACCAGAGTCACAGCCACAGAAAATGGAGGGTTATGGTTAGGCAGTAGACACAGGGATGATGAGAGCCCCTGTCTTGGAATGTTAAGTTGAATGCTTTTTGCATTGTGGCAGTCGTTTTAAAGATTTGATGGAAGAAACAGTAAAAGTTCATTTAAAATTCATAAATTCCACTCCAGTGTTTCTCTGCGTACACTGCCTGTGATTGCTCTCAGGCATCTTGAGCACGCTGATTATACACTGTTTGACACACATTGTTTGTAACGTATTTCGAGTGCTGGCAGCCTGACTTGTCCTGCGTCTGATTCATCAGCGCTGTTGTTCGCGGTACGGGTGGAGGTAGATTGCCTAACTGATGAGAGAGGGGTTCTGCATGTGCTCTGTATTATTCCAAGTTCTTCCTCATAGGACTTCGTCTTTAATGATGGCCAAAGTCTGGGTTTCATAGATTTTTGCATGTTAATTTGAGTTGAGTTTCCTATGGTCCAGCTTAGGATCAGTGGTAAAAAGAAAACTAGATGGGGAATGAGCAGCAAAAGATCTTAGAAAATAGTTAAAGGAGAGTAAAATCACCTGGTAAAATAGAACTTTGGGTAGATTTGAAGAAGGTGCAGACTCTTTTTTGAAAAAGTTCACTGAGGAAGGCAACTTGGAAATCAGAGAATATTGTTTGGTTTTTGTGGAAGTGCCTTGAGGGTCAAAACGTGACCCATAGTATCACTAGACTTACATCACATGAATAGGTATCGGGTTCTCAGTCATAGTTTTAGAGTGTTGCTCCCATTGTTCCTCGCTGCAGATTATACATCCTAGTTAAACTTTCTCAGACTGAGCATCTAAGGTAAGGACGGGCAGAAGGTGTATCCATCTGCGAGGGCATCCTGGGGATGGATCCTTCCTGGAGACCACCTTTCTGCACACATTTATTGACTACCACTCCCACTTTCTCCTGGCTCTCTACTTTATAACCTTGGCCCTTGGTTTTACTTCTCTAAATCTCAGTTCCTTATCTGTGAAATGGGACTAATAATAGTACCTGTCTTATGGACTTTCTGGGAGAATTTAAAAGATACCCTGGGGAAAGCCCTGAGCTCAGTATCTTGTTCCTCAAAAGAGCTACCCCCACTTCAGTGCCCCTGAGTTGTCTTCTGTGGGTGCAAGAAGAATAACTGAAGCTAGTCAGAGCATATCAAAGTCTTTAAGAGCTGTTTGAGTCCCATAAGCCCCTTGGAAGTACGTGCTAACAACTTACTGAATAAAATATCTGTCAATTTCAGAGAGCTCCTTAATGGAGCAAATAGTGTTTCTCAGTTAAAAAGTGAGATGTTTAAACTTTTTTCTCACATTTTGCTTGATACCTACAATATGTCAGGCATTATATGGAATACTTCTATATGTATTTTCTGTCTGAATCCTTGCAATGTCATTATTATTATTTCCTGCACATGAGGAATAGAGCTGTATCTTATATAAGGTTGTAGGTTCTGAGAATTAGTTCAGTGATGTGAACGTCTGGATTAATAATTCTTCAATGTGGTGACATTCTTTTGACTCTATTATTGGAATCATCAAGTCCCCCATTCCACCTGGAGTCTTAGCTTACACTGGGACTGAGACAGTGCATCACAGAATTCCCCTTCAGACTTAGAGATCTGTTGGTTCTACATTGCCTCTGTCACCTTTGGACACTTCCATTGCAATTCTTCTAGTTATAGTTTAAAGAAGCCCAGCTCAAACTAACCTGATCAAAGGAAAGGACCTCTGTTGGCTTACATAGCTAAAATTTCCAGTGGTGCAAGTCAGCGTTTTAGAGACATGAGATATGGTAGAATTTGGATGGGCAAGCAAGGGCATCAGGATTTTGTCTCTTCTTGTGTTGGCTTCTGTGTTAGTTACTTAATGCTTGTAAGTGTAGTGGCTTAAAAGAACACACACTTTTTACCTCATGGTGTTTGTGGGGCAGGAGGCTTGGCATGGTTTATCTGGGTCTTGCTGTAGGATTTTTCACAAGACTGCAACAAAGGTGTCAGCCAGCACTAAGGTCTCATCTGAAGGCTCGACCAGAGAAGGATCTGCTTCCAGGCTCTGTCCATCAAAGAACACAGTTCCTTGTGGGTTATTGGGTTAAGAACTTTGCTGTCACCTGTCAGCCAGGGGCATACTCAGTTCCTTGCCAGTGGAATCTCTTCATAGGTTAGCTCAGAGTATGGCAGGTTCCTTCATTAAAGTCAGCAAAAGAGTCCACTAGTAAGGCAGAAGTTACAGTCTTACATAACACAGGAGCAGAAGTGGCATGCTGAATGCCCTTTTGAAGCAAGTGGCAGGTCCCACCCATGTGCAGGAAGAAAGGATTGTAAAAGGTAATGAATACCAGGAATCAGGGGTCCTCAGCTCCCATCCTAGAATCTGCCCACCACAGCTTCATTCTTCACATGCAGAAGCTCTCCCACATGGAGGCAGAGTTGACCACAAGCTCCTGTCTTACATAATCTTAGGGCAAGTGGCAATTCTAGAGAAAGTAGAGCAGCTTGTCTCTTCAGCTTCCATAAATGTACCTGGAACCTACCAACAGGGATTCCTGGCTGAACACGTTAGAAATCAGTTCTGGCAAACTTAACCACAAAAGGACTAATTGGAAGGCTTTTGCTTTCTAGAATTGTTGAGAATACTGAAGCACTGGGATGGAAACACCTGAGAGAACTGGATGGACCCCAGACACTGCTTCACTGGTCTCTTATCACTAGGTTCTCAAGATTCAATGCACGGTGTATCTCCTTGGGCAAGTAGAGGCCCTCTGCCTGTGTATGAGCTGCAAGGAAGGGAGACGAGGGAATATCTACCTGCCTTGGGGCTCTGTTGGAGGTGGGACTATTTCTTTGACCATGGCAGTGCTCTGAGATGAGGTCATATGGGTCTCGTGGCTTCCACAGATGTTTAGCCTAGTAGGTTGCACTGCATACATGGACTCTCCTCTCCTAGGCTGTTTTCAAAACTGTGTTGCTGGTGGGACTGTGTTCCTGTGCCTTCTGGGCTTCCCAGCAAACCTGCTGCAGGAGCCTATGTGATCTCATTGGCACACCCAGGTCAGGCAGTTAGGTGGGGCATTCCGAGTCAGAATTTTGATTCAGACCAGATTTAACCACAAGTAGAATTTAGTTTTTCTGAAATTGTAGGCTAACTTTATGATCCAGTTTTGTTTCCCAGTCTTTCTGTTAGATCTATGGATTCGGGGATTACCTTAACTCTTTACTGTTGTCATCTTTGGCCATGTGTATATGACTTTCTTGGATATGTGTGTACACTAACTGAATTATCGGGTTTTTATAAGTCCAAAAAACTTGTAAATCTTTTGAAGTAATCTCACATGTTTCCTTGCATGAATTTTCCAAGTCATACTTACTCTCTTGCAGCATTACATTAGAATATATTAAGACCAAGTTACCAAGAAGGGAAACAGATGTCACTTCTATGGGGTAACTTGTAGGGTAAAGAGTGTTCCTTATACTGAAAATGTTTTTCTTAATGGCCTGTTATGGCAACTGTACTCTCACCATTAGAATTTGACCTTTGGCTGAGATGAGTAGACCTCAACACATTAAAATCACCTAGGGAATTAACAAAACCAGAAAATAACCAAAGAAAATAACATCAGGGTCCTATGTCTAGAACAGTTTTGAAGACTTTTCATGGGTGGAGTCCAAGGAGCTTTAACTTTTAAACCTCTTTAAGAGATTCTCATGTCCAGCCCGGGTTGAGAAGGGGTGAGAAACAGTGGATCTAGCCTCCCTGCTAGCAAGGGCAGCCCGTCTACTCATGTTATGGTGGCTGAGAAGAATGTGTAGAAGTATTTCCATGGTTCACAGTTGAGATCATTCCCTGCTGCCCTTTCTTCCTGTGTGTCCCTGTGATGTCCCCTGTTAACCAAGGTCATTTATGCCAGTCTCTTCTTGCAAACTCAGAGAGCTCTGCTAGCAAAGGGCCATGGAATTTCCCAGTATCCACACTGCTTCTGCAGACCTCTCCATAAGACTGAGCTCCCAGGAACATCTATTTGCTTCATAACAGTAGCACATGTTAAAATCAGGCTATAAACAATCCAACTTCTCTTTCATTTTATATTTACTTTCTGGAGGTGATGTGCAAATAATCATTCATGTGGTATCCAGAAATATTTTTGTCTATAGTAATAGCAGATGGCAGAGCATTTTTCACGCGCCAAGTTGCATTCACTCTTCCACAGTGCAATGTGGAAGTGATCATGGCCCCTTTCAAATATTCTAACTCCCCATGTGCCTTTCAGTCATGGTGGGAAGTTTTCTTGCATATCAGTTCAATATGTTGTAGATTTACTTGGAATCCTTGGAATTTGTACATAGTATAGTCACATGGGAAGTACTTTGAAAAGAAATATTTTTGAGGTCTAGTGAGCTAAGGTCAACCATTCAACAAACATTTAATAAGCATTTGCTCTGTGCTGAGCCAGTGGTTTTCCACTGGGAGAGGTGGCTTAGTTCTTACGAAGGAGTTTGGAAATTTGCTGGGTTGTGTTTTGTTATCATAATGATTAGTTGGGATGCTACTGGCATTTGGTATAGAAGGGTCAGAGGTCCTAACTGCCTTACACTGTGCAGGACAGTCGCCTACGAGAATGATCCTACATAACTCCCCTCTCCCCACATCTGTCGAGAGAACATTTATGTAGGTGAACAAGCTGTTTATGACTACCTGAGCCTAAAACCCGATTATGCTTTTCATATAAACACAAAGATGTGTGTGTGTGTGTGTGTGTGTGTGTGTGTGTGTGTGTGTTTTCTTGGCATGGATTTAGTATACAATGATTTTTTCCAGGAAAATTGTAAATTGAATTGTAAATGTAACTTAAGGGAAAATGTACTTCGCTCTTTTTGGAATCAAAAGTTATTTTCCCTCACATAAAGTCTTGTCACTGATGGAGCCCTGCATGGGGTCTTTGAGTCACAGAAAGCCCACCTGTATCTGTCTGAATTTATTCTCCCAACCTACATCCAGATTCCATACATCAGGGTAAGCAAAGGATTATTTTCTGTGTCTTCTGGTGGTATTATGTGTAAAATCATTCCTGTTGTTCCATTGGATCACCTGTGAACATTTTTCCTTACATTACAGCTTGGGTATTATGTTGAGTTGAGATTGTGTTTGTGTATGTGTCTGTGTTTTAAAAAGGATGTGTTTATAAATTCCATTTCAAGAAAACCAAGGGAGCATTATGGCTCATTGGCTTGAGCCATAGGGTTGAGGGCCATTAGATTATGCAGCAGGGCAACTTGTAGATAAGTCAGCAGCCGAGGAAAGACCTAGATGCTAGGCAAATGCAGAGGAGACTTTGCAGAAGCCAGAGGATCACCCCCTACCCTGTTCCATAGGAACAAATGTACTGGCCAAGAGTATGACTGGGGAGGCTGTTTTGCTAGGGCTTAGCTGGGTGGAGTGGTGGGCAAAGGGAGTCAAGAAGGCGAAAGCATAGCTTTTGCAAATGGCTCAAGCTTGGGGGGCAGTAGGGCTGGGGGCTGGAGTAGAGAGCTAAACCTAAGGGGCAGACAGAGTCATGTGGAGGATGCAACAGGCCATGCTTGTGTTTTATTTTATTGTGTTTTATTCTTGCTTGTGTTTTATTATTGGTAGCACTGGAGAGCTACCAAGAGGCTTATGGGTTGGGAGGAGGCTTTCTCATTAGAAACAAGTGGTTGTCATAGCCATGAACCTGAACTGGGCTGGAGCAGGGCAAGGGGGTCTGAGCCAGGGAGAGACCTGTGCTAAGACCCTGGCACTTGGGACAGTAGGTGAAGCTGTGTCAGACCCAGGCTTCAGTCCCAGGTAATCTAACCCCAGTTCTGTGTTCTCAAACACTCGCCTGGATTACCTGAGAGGCTGGGGTGTGTGTGAAGGTGCACGCCACATGGAGAGAGTTTCGGCACATGATAGCTCCTGAACAGTGAATATGAGAAATGAGGTCATGTGACATGTCCAGCAAGGAGAGGAGCCCAGGCCTCACTTCTGGAATTGCGTTGACTCTTTTCATGTCCCTGCCCCAATTAAGTGTGTGTGTGGAGGGGTGGGGGTTGCTTATTTATTTTGCATGTCAAATAAAACTTACCTGTTGCTTTCAGTGTATTTGGCACACCTCTCATTTCGTTTTGAAAATCTGAGTAACCACAACAGACTCTGAAGAAACTGAGTAATCCTGCCGAGCTACAGATTTCATCTGGAGTGCTATTTAAAAACACTTGCCGGTGCCAAGTGGGGGAAAGCATTCTTCACGATTTACCCTAACAACAACAAAAATATTTAGATTTATCCACCACTGATGAGCATAATACTGGTTTTTAAATGACGGCCTTGCCCAATTTCTGTGCCCTTTATATTTGAAAAATAATAATGCAGTTACTAAAACACTAGTATAAGAAAT
This sequence comes from Mustela putorius furo, assembly GCF_011764305.1. Classification (NCBI taxonomy): domain Eukaryota; kingdom Metazoa; phylum Chordata; class Mammalia; order Carnivora; family Mustelidae; genus Mustela; species Mustela putorius. The sequence continues at coordinate 29,685,462 of NW_025421341.1, forward strand.
TTGGAAAATAGGGGAGTGTTAGTCCCCCCCCCCACACACACACATTATCTGTGCTATTTTAATGTATTTCCTTTAAATCTTATTTTTGGCGGTGCCTGGGTGGCTCAGTGAATTAAGCATCTGGCTTGAGCTCAGGTCATGATCTCAGGGTCCTGGGATTGAGCCCCCCATCTGGCTCCCTGCTCAGCGGGGAGCCTGCTTCTCCCTCTTCCACTCCCCCTGCTTGTGTTCCCTCTCTCACTTTTTCTGTCAAATGAATAAATTTTTTAAAATGTTTTAAAAAAATCCTTAATTTTAGATACATGTGTGTTCATATGTGTATAATGTGTTTTATGTTACACACATAAAGATATATTATAGTGTATACAGATAGTCCAGAAATCCAATAAAGTGAGATATGAGAGCAATATTTTGAACCATCCTTCCCCTCAATTTCTAACTTAGTACCCAACTACCTACTCAGTATGATATTAGATGCCTTTACTTAGTTGTCTTGAAGGTATCTCTCCATAAACAGATCAGTACCAAGCCTTGTATTCTCCCCACCCATGCCTCTCTTCCCGGTCTCCCCCATCCCAGTAACGAGTTCCACTGTCCGTCTTGTTGCACAAGCCAGCAGCCTAGATTTTCTCCTTCCTGCACCCCCCCACGTGGAGTCCATCCTAGGTTCCTCCCCTTCCCTGCACCCGCCATGTGGAGTCTATCCTTGATGCTCCCCTTCCCACACCCCCTCACATGGAGTCCTTCTGCAAGTTCTTTGATCTCTGTTGCCTGAATAGACTTGTCTGCATTCACTTCTCTCTGCCTCTGCTGCGACCACCTCCTTCCAACTGCCATCATTCTCCGCCTGGTCTGCTCCACTAGCCATCTTGCTTCTCTAGAGTCTGCTCTCCCAGTGAACAGAATAGATCACTTTTTAAAAAAAATTCTCCCGTTAAAAATTCCTCTGTGGCCTCCTACTGTATTCAGGAAACAACCCAAATTCTTCTCCATGGTACATAAGGCCTTTAGGATCTGGCTTTTGCCTATCTTTCCAAATTCATCTCAGGCCATAGGATGTCCTTACACTACCTCACTGTGCTCCAGTCACCTAAAAGACACTAAAAGAGCTAAAAGTTCTTCCCAGCCTTGCAGCTTTTCCCTGTGGGAAGCTCCCCTCTTCCCTTTGGGCATGCAAACTCCAAATGCCACAGATATCCCTTTAATTTAATTTAATTTAATTGATTTATTTGAAAGACAGAGAGTGAGCGAGCATGAGCAGGGAGAAGGGACAGAGGGAGAAGGAGAAACAGACTCCCTGCTGAGCAAGGAGCCCAGTGTGGGGCTTGATCTCAGGACCCTGGGATCAAGACCTGAGCTAAAGGCAGGCACCTAACCCACTGAGCCACCCAGGCACCCCATATGGATGTCACTTTTAATGCCACTTAAGGAGCCATCTCAGACCACTCTAAGAAAAGTAGACTCACTTATACTCAGCACATTTTACAGTTAGAGAGAGAGAGATTGTGTGTGTGTGTGCGTGTGTGTGTGTTTACACATGTGTGATCCCACCAGATTCTAAGCTCCATGAGGCAGTGACCATATTTGTCTTATTTATGTAATAACCAGTCAGGAAGTATTTGATGAATGAACGAATGCTACCTTCTTGAACCAACTCATGAAATTCTCTTGCTGCTGGGCTGAGGAGCATGGAATTGAGAGTCAAGAAGTGGCTAGGTGTCATCTGTTCTCTTGGAGGCTCTTGTGCAGAAGAGGCCTTTTCTCCCTTTGCAATACCCTTGTTTTTCTCCAAATCCTGTTTGTCTGGGACTCAAAGCAAAGTCAGTGGTCAGCTCCCAGCCCTGCACTGGAGGTTGGTGCCATGCTTAATAAATCAATGTAGATATTAGAGGTTGCATGGCAATACTGCAGTGCCTCCCTTGAAAGGAGGCAATATAATATTCCAATATAATATTGGAAGAGGGATAGTTTTTACTTCTGCAGCCAAAGGTGGCATGAACGGGGTGTGCTAGGGAATGCAGTAAAGAGAAGGAGCATATAGACCAAGTCTCTCCCACATTGGCATTGCCAAAGACACACAGTGGCATAGTGGTTGAAGAAAGCATCCAGGACAGAAACCAGATGGTATAAGAACAGTTTATCTTGGGAAGAAGCAAATCCTATCAAGGTCTTTCCTAGTAGCATGAATGTTCAAAGCCTGAAAACTTCTTACTATGTCTTGTTGTTGTAATGCCAGTTTATTAAGACCATTGATTAAGATCCCCAAACAGTGCAGAACCTATGATCAGTGAAGTCCCTGCCTGGTATAAACTGCTTTTACTGAAGGAAATTATGTGACATATGATTCAATAGACCACTTCTAGCCGACTGCCTCTTCCCTTACCTTGTTCGCTTGCCTTATCTAACACTGTGTCTGCATCAAGTTACGTCCTTAATGAGGCCATTTGCCCTGCATACACCATGAGATTATGTCTTAGATTAATACATTTTCTGCTTTCTGAACTATCCCTGAGATGGCAGCTTCTTCAGCTGTGGAAAGAATTTGCCATTTAGCAGAGGAGGACCTTTATAGCTTGTCACAGCTTTCAATCATAGCTTTCGCTTTTGATTCTTTAACAGTGGCACATGGGAGCAGGAACATTTTGCATAACCACTTAGCTCAACCTTCCAAGTCGCCTCTGAAAGGAGCGAGGAGCAGTTTACGCTGGCATGATAGGAAAGAACACTCTGTACTGGTGTTAATAATATCTGCATATAGTTTGCATAACTGAAATCCACAATCATCTTCCCTCCTGCTTTATTGCAATATATTTGACATGTAACACACAGTAATACCTATAATAGCTTCATCTTAGTTTTGCTCCAAAATTACTTTTCTCTCATCACTGTCCCTTATAAGTAATGTGTACCAACATTGATTTGATTTTCACTTCTTGCTTCTTTCCTTTGTCTTTTTTTTTTTTTCCCTACAAACATGAATTGAACCCCCATTCTCTATCCATGCTCTGTCTCTGGTGGTCCAGAGAACAAAAAATGACGGCTGAAGGTTTTTCTGAATTGCAGAAAAACACAAGACCTCAGATGGAGAGAAAGCATGGTGAATCTCAAGGAGGGTAAAGAAAATAAATCTACAACTGGAGTGACTGTAGCGTAGTGACAGTGTACCCAAAATAAGGAGAAAGTCTTAAAAGCCAAGAGAAAAGACAGATGAGTGACTGTCCAGCTTATATGTCTCAGCAGCAGCACTCGACCCTATACCTATCATTCAAAGAGGAGGCTGACGTAAAGACCTTTTCAGACATACAGAGAGTGGCAGAATTTTCTACCTCAGACTCGAACTGAAAGAATGACTAACAGTCAGGCTTTAGCAAGAAGGAGATTGAACCAAGAGTAGGTTATCCCAGTACAGAACAGTGGTGCCTCAGAGAGATTGAGCTCATTAATAATCATCTAAACAAAATGGCTGCCTCTGTCTGAGGATTTGAGGACCAACAAGATGTTTTTCCAACTGAATGTGTAGCTACTTAGACTTTGTGCGGGGGTTTGGAATTCTTCTGTGTGATGGATGATTTTCACTTCAGGCAAGGGTCTGGAATTCAAGCCATCCATGATCATCTTAAAATTATAGGTGACATAGTTTGTGTATGTGTAATTTTTCTGCAGACAGGATTCATGGCTTTCATCAGACATTTTAAGGGGCTTAGAACCTGAGCAAGCTTAAGGACTACTGGATCAAGATATTGTCCCTGTCAAAATGAAATTACATTGGTACCTGCCCCGAAGTTGAGGAACGATGATCTGAATTTGAATATTGGATCTCTGTGGCACTCTTGAGACCTCAGACGAATGATATTTCTTCTCCTTGTCGTTCATCCGCGCAGTGCACAACCTGTGTGACTGTTCATGGGTACAGTGTATCTTACCAATCACAGTGAGGATTTGATTATAGCTCTTAGGATTTCTGAAGGGAGTCACTATTGAGCTCTCAGAAGAAATAAAGCTTATAAGTGACCAATTTGGGGGATATAATGATAGGTTTAGTGCTGCTGTTTTGTTCAAGGAGAGCGTGTTTTATGTAACACATTGTCCAGGTATGTGGGATGGGGAGGGGTGTTGTGTTTAATCACTCTCTCTCCAGGAGATTTGATACTAAAACAACAATTAATTGGTGACCGTGCATAACTTGTGTTTTTGTAATACAGCCATAATGTATGCTAGAAATGTGCATTTTATATGTAATTTTACTTCCACTTCTCTGCTTCTTCAGTAGTTACTTTTTGAGTGCCAGTGTCAGGCCATTTACTGCACGAATAAGGCCATGGGTATAAGGTTGAATATGGTGATGCTGTCCCTGAGGATTACTTCGAATCAGGAGGGCAGGCCTGCCTAATCCTCAGTCCCAGCCAGCCTAAGACCCAGTCAGGTCCAGGGGAAGCCGCGTTCCTGAGAGTCTGCCACATGGGGATCAGCTGCGGGTGTGACTCAGAACAGTGTGCATGCTTGGAGGACAGCAGCAGACTGTCCCGAACCACACAAACATTTAGGCTGTAGCTCAGGCACGGGCCTCCTCAGACAGCACAAACATCAAAACGCTTGTTTTCCGTGTATAGTGATGACCCTAAAAGCATAGTCTGCTTCTGAAGCCGTTAACGGTCTTCCTCCGAAGCCCAGGCGGGGCCTCCTTGTGCCTCCACAGCACTGCAGGGGCAGGGATGAAACACCCTAGCCCTGGGACAGGGGCTTCCTGTCCTGCTGGGAAGGAGACCATCTGCAGTTCCATTTCCTTTCTGAAGACATGGATGTCCCTTGGAGGGCCCCGGCAGTGGTTTGTCAAATGTTTACCAAAGGCACGGAGAAAGTTAATATGCCTCTTAAGATGGGCCCGGATTTCCTACTTCGTTGGTGGCATCTCCCTTTTTTTGTGTGTCATGTTGAGGAATTCTCCGTTTGGAGCAGATCATAGTCTCTTCTGTTTTAACAGAAGAACACCCATATACAGCTTAAATATAGGGATAAGGACAGCTAGGGTTTTGAAATGGGACTTCTGTGAAAATTTGGAACGTTGGGTGATAATGTAGTCTGGTCTCTGGACGGCTAGGTTTCCATCCCTGGTTATTTGCAATTACATTAGGACAATTAGATTCTAACTCAAACTTCTGCAGACTCATTTAGAGAGATAAGAAATTCATTTCACTGTATTGTACTCTAAATTGTAAATGAGGCTCAGGAATGATTGTTTAATAGGCTGGAGTTTTAAATTGAAATTTTCTCCCATGTTATTTTACATCTATATGATTCACCACAAAGATTGGTTTAAAAACGTTGATGCCATTTTATTCTTTTCAGTTAAATCGAGGTTACTATTTAAAAAAAAAAAAAAGCAGTATTCTGGCTGATTTTTTTTGTATCCCTCAAATTATCACTTTCTTTGCCATTCCTAGAACTATTTGAAGAGTTTATTACAACCTAAATATAGAGTAAAGTAAGCACAATTTTATTTATTTATTTATTTTTTGGGAAAAGTTGAAGAAGAGCACAGTTCATGCTATCCTTCCCTGAAAAATGGGAACCTGAGCATCTGATCCTGTGTTTCTATTATCAGGTTATACATACTATGAGGTAAACCTATGTGATGAAAGGAATAGCTCTCTTGAAGGAATGACCGTGTATGTGAAGCGTGTATGTGCCTATGCGTGGAAGCACACACACTGTCACTTGCCGCGTGTGTGGACTTTTGCAAGAGCTTTCCTGGGCAACAGTGGGTTTGAACTGTCCGATGGAACAAACAGCAGTGCCTTCCTGTCCATAGACAGCTGCCTCTCGTCTTTTGTCCGAAGTGTTCTGTTGTCTATTCTTTTCCAACTGGTCTTTTTGCTAGCTCTACAACAGGAACAATGACTTGCCGCTGTCTTACTCGTGCTTCTCCAGGGCCTTTGCTGCAGGGGGAGGGGAAGGGTGTTGGCTCTGATTCTAGGTCTCCTGGGCTGGGTGTGGGGGGTGGGTGGTGTCCTCTTTATCAGGCCCCAAACTCCATCCCTGCCCTGTCTCCCTAGGTTCTTTAAGTTGAAGATGTAGTGGGTTTAACTTGCCTTCAGTCCTGGGACACTTGGATCATTCATTCAGCCCATATTCGAGTGTCCCGTGCCAGGCGCAGCCCAAGGAGCGTGCAGCACATATGTGAAAGCTGCAGAATTCACTGTGCCCCAGGAGTTTACATCAGCTCCTTAATAACTTTCAGTTGCTCCCACTTCTGGAGTGAGGGTCATTTCTGAAAGCTGTGGAAGTATTCATGCACTTGACCTTTTTTGTTTTTGCTTTTAGTCCCTAATGTAGCATAACAGATGAGTAAGAAGACATCATTGCTACCCTCAGGGAATTTGTGAGAGACACAGACTGGCAACGTGTAAGCGTGTCCCGACCCAGCAGGCCGCAGACAGGCTATAGGAAATGCAGAAGCAGTGACTGGGGGAAGGTGGAAGGAAAGAGGGACATATCTTTGTGGCAGGGGTGTCTGCCATTCAGCTCCCCTTGTGGTCACCTGTGAGCATGGAGGGGGTCTGGCCATGGAGCAAGGAGATGGGCTACATAGGACATGAGAGTGTGAGAAAGGGATGAGCAAGGCCAAGTGCCCAGAGACCTCGACTATAAGCAGACGGGTCACTAAGTGTTCCTGGTTGGCGGTGACATGACATCCTCACTGTTCTGGAACAGCTGATAGCAGAGTGTGGGATGCACTGATAGCAAGAGTTGGGGGCAGGGAGCTGGCGAGATGATTTTCTTTCATTTATCCTTTGTCTCATTTAACAAAGACTTAGCTGGGGCTTGCTTGAATCGCCAAGTTTAGATGCTACTTTAAGAGAAATGGAACCAATTTAATGCCCCAGCTCATCTTTCAGGCTAGAAGTTTATAGTTTAGTTTCTTTTCGCTGAGTGACGGAAAGGTGCACATGAAGACAACCTCAGGGAAACGAGTGTGGACAACCCAGTGTCTCTGCTCTGCTGGGTTTCTCGTGCTCTTTGCCTCACTTGTCAGTGGTGGGTAAAAACGCAGCCGTCTGCTCTGCTCCACGGATAGCTGATGGGCCTCACAGTGGCTGGATAATTCAAGATGTAATTCAGAGAAAACTAGTTTCATATATGTTTTGGGATAAGAGCCACAGAGAAAAACTGGAAGAACCAGAGTGGGTTGTCTTGACCAAAGGCTTCCAGGGCTCTGAAGGAGCCAGCCTGCTTCTCTTGGTCAAGCAAGGAGATTACATCTTAAATACATGGTGGTTGTTAGTTGTTGTACCTTTCTTTCTTTTCTTTCTTTTTTTCTTTTTTTAAGGTAGGAAACGTTCTTTGGACAGAGTTAAATGCTGCTCAGCATAAAGGACGTGCTGCAGAATAAAGCCTGTAGACTGTGACAAATTAACATACCCTGGACTAATGTGAATACAGATTGTAGCTACTCAGAGGCAGAACAAACACTCACAAAGGGTCTCCTTCTCTCCTAGGACTTCCTTTGCTGGGCATCTGGCCGGGATTCTTGTTGGACTGATGTACACTCATGGGCCTCTGAAGAAAATCATGAAAAAATGTGCAGGTACCAAACAAAACACCTTTGGCCTGACAACACATTGGAAGTTCATCTTAATTTTAACGGAAACAGGGGCAATCCCAGGTTTCCCTGTGGTTCCTCTTAGGAATTCACTCATAGGCTCTTTTTAAACCAAGAGCAAAACAGCTGGTGCTGTTCCTAACACTGCGCCAAAGAAGGGGTGGCAGACCCAAACTGTAAACCCGAAGCTTTCTTAGGAGACATAGCAGAATGTTTCCCTTCAGCAGTAACGGTACTCACAGAACACTGAGATTTTCTTGAAAATGCAGAGAACTTAAGTGGGTTTAAAATAATGTGTTCTTGGGTCACCTGGGTGGCTCAGTGGGTTAAGCCTCTGCCTTCCACTCAGGTCATGATCTCAGGGTCCCGAGATCGAGCCCCGCATCGGGCTCTCTGCTCGGCGGGGAGCCTGCTTGCTTCTCTCACTCTCTCTGCCTGCCTCTCTGTCTACTTGTGATCTCTGTCAAATAAATAAATAAAATCTTTTAATAAATAAATAAAATAATGCATTCTTCTGTGGCATTCCACGGATTAATGTATGTGCAAGGCAGAGGTAAAAAAGAAAAGGAAATCTGAACTGAAGTCAAGGCCAGGATTTGAAAGAAGTCCGAGTGAGCGTTAGGTTCCTGGAGGGCAAGATGCATATCCGAGTCTGCTGTCCTTGAAGCAGGGCTCCCGCTTTTACAGGTTTTGCTGTTGGTTGTTTGGTGTTTTGTTTGGCTTTTTTCCCTCTCAAACTGATGCTCAATGAAAATACTTTATTTAGAAATACATGAATTTTTTTTAGCCCTCTTAATTTAAAATGCTATACTGGCTTTGACTTATAGGAAAGCTATTTTGCAAACACTTGTTTTATAGACCATATGAGTTCCAATATTTCATCTTTTATTCATGGGAAATCTTCTGAGACTATTTTACCTTTCCTTGAACCATAAATAATTTGTTTGAACAGTTTGTGCCGATGACTGGTATTCTTGAGAACCATATAATATTCATGATATTAGAAAGCTTTCTAGGCACTGTGCTGCCGTCTTTATTAGTGGCTGTGTTCACTTTCAGATGATTTTTACAGGCTGTGTTGCATCTAAACACATTCCCATTTTCCTGCGTTTGCTTATTACTGCGTTTTCAACGTGTGTGTTTGGAGGAGGCAGCGGGAACTGCATTTATTGAAAATGTCCAGTCCCATTATATTTTTGATACAACTTAATTATGGAAATCTAGTAATGAGCTTTGTTGCCCAAATGCTCACAGTATGAATAAAGGAAAAGAAATGATTCTTGGGAGTTTAATGTTTTCTTTCATTTTCTATGTTTGTATGAAGTTGAAGTGGTTTGTAAAGCTTTTGCAGACATTTTACCAGAATTTAGGAAAGTATTTTGATTTTAAAGAGGATTTTTCCCCACAATTATACCATTTACACTCTTAGCTTTCCTCCTAAAACCTTGCCTGTCTTCTGTGGAGACTTACTTTTTACACCGTGTCATTTTCAAAGTAATCCAATAGAAAATTAGATGTGAGAAGTTGAAACAAACACTCACTGCTATTTACAAATATCTTGCAATCTCTCTGCTTGCCGTCCCCTTCCCTAGCCGCCACCCCCCCCCCCGCCCCCGGAAGCTGGAGAAAGTTCTAGAGTGACCTGAGAGTTGAGGTGACACAGGAACCCTGTGGAAAAGAGCTAAGTGTATGAAGCTGCTGTCTGACAGGTGCTGGAGAGAAACAGCATCACACAAGAGGGTGTGCCTCTTGCTCTCCACTGTCAGTCTCTCCCTTCAGGGCTGAATTGACCTTTGGTCCTACTGCCCTTTTAGGGATGGAGGAAGACCAGTAAGAACCAAGGCTCCCCTAGCAGTCTTGCTAGGGGCAAGTCCTCTGGATAGCCAGAGCATCTCTCCTGGGACAGGGGCCTTCAAGGCCCTCAGTACCTTGAAAGGCAAAGACCCTCTTAAGTCAACAGGAACCTCTTAGGCACTGCAGAAAGAATTGAAGGGTTTCAAGGTTCCCCACATTCTGTTCCCATAGGGCTCGCCCCAAACAAAAGGGAGTTTATTTTAACAGTTGTTTAGAAATCATTTGAAATGACCTTGGGTTTGTTTTAAAGAACCTCCTAATTGTTGGAAGGATCATCAGTTACTTTTGGTGTTTAGGGCCATTGGTTGATGGGTCTGTTTTTATGCCAGTACCATGCTGTTGGATTACTAAGGTTTTGTAATACAGATTGAGGTAGGGAAGAGTTAGCGTGGCTGCTATCAGCAGGAGAAGAGATAACAAGCATTGGTAAGGTTTTGGAGAAAAGGAAACCCTTGTGTACTGTTGGTGATAATGTAAATTGATACAGCCCTTGTGGGACATAGTATGGAGGTTCCTCAAAGAATTAGAATTACCTTATGAAACAGCAGTCCCACTTCTGAGTATATATCTAAAGGGAAATGAAATCAGTGTCTCAAGATGTTCACACTCTCATGTTTGTTATAACATTATTCACAATAGTCCAGAGATATGAAAGTCCATCAGATAAATGAATAAAGAAGATGTGGAGAGTGTGTGTGTGTGCGTGCATGTGCATTTGTGTGTGTGTGTGTATAGTGGACTTATTCAGCTATAAAAATGAAAGAAATCCTATTGTTTGTGACAAAATGGATGAAGCCAGAAAACATCATGCTAAGTGAAATAAGTCATAGAAAGACAGATACCATATGATCTCACTTAAATATGGAATCTAAAAAAGGTGAGCTCATGGAATCAGTATAACAGTGGTTGCCAGGGCCGGGGACATAGGAGAGATGGGGAGATGTTGGTCAAAGGGTACAAACTTCTAGTTATAAGATGAATAAATTATGGGGCTCTAATATACAGTGTGGTGACTACAGTTAATAATATGGTCTTGTATACTTGAAATTTACTGGGAATAGATCTTATGTTTACATGTGCACAGTATGGTAACTATGTGAGGTAATAAGTGTATTAATTAACTTGACTGCTGTAATCATTTCATATGTATGTGTATATCACAGCATTGTGTGATATAATTTAAAATTATATCACACTTTAAGATGTTTAAGAATTTTAAGAAAATTTGTGTTACACAACCTGAATGCATGCAATTTTTTATTTGTCAGGCAGACCTCAGTAAAGCTGGAGTGGGGAATTTCTTACGGCCACAGTTAAATGTTTGTTTCCCTTCATGTAGGCATTTTTTCTTCCAATATGCATTATCCCGGACAGCAGTACCACGTTAATAATTCAGGTAAGTACTTTGTTTCGCTTAATACATTTTATCTTCAAAAATCAGAGTGTTTGCCACCATCGAACTGCTGAGGGGTAATCCAGGTATGGTGTCTCAGGTCCTCTGCACGTGTGTACTTGGGTCACTAACATGCCTGAAAGCTAGAGGGAGCCAGAGCCCAGGAAGCGTATTTGGGTGACCTGGTAGAGAGGCCAAGGAAGGAGGGAACACTGGCCTGCAAATACTGATGATTGGAATGAGCTCTCTCAGACATGATAAGATTCAGACTAGACCCAGGCCCCTTGCTTCCCAGTCTGCAAGCCCAGACTGTCTGCTGAGTGCTGGAAGTCAGGTTTTCATCTACGATTCTCTGCATTCTACCCCACCTACACATTCAGGAAGAATCAACGCCTAACCTCTGAGGCTAAGATAGGCATTCCTCTGGTAGTTAATACCATGTGACTTAAAGAAGACAACGTATTTTTTTCTAGATGTCCTTGAAAATATGTTGAAGGGGCTTCCTGTCCAAGCATCTGCCCTGTTTTAGACGAAGGCCCTTAACATGCTGGGGAGGCTGCCTGGCAGTTCCCAGGGTCAGTTCCAGCAGACACGTGTTAGAGAACCCATAGGCTATGGAAGTCTGGATGTCTTTTATAGTCATTCCACTGGAGAACTGTTGGAGCCCTCTGGTGCTTTCTTTTAAGTCCTTTAAGGTGGGTCTAAAGTAACTTTTATTCTAGGGTTAATTCTGTGCTACTACTGAGGTATTACTTTTCTGGGATCTCTCCTGAATGGTCTTTGGTCAGCAAGGGCTCTCTGTTCTGGTTGGTTCTAAAGCTAAGATATCCCAGCCCTGCCTGAGCTCCTGGAATCATTCAACTTGTAGCTCTTCATCATTCTTTGCCCTGGTCCCATAGCATTTCACTCACACATGCTTGGCTTAATAATTCAGCAAAATCTCCAGGCGACCCATGCAGATTTTCTGAAGGTCTTAGTTTTCTCCTTTGCTATTCTCTGTCCTGCAAATTTCAGCTCTGCTCTCAGAGCCTGTTGCACCTGCTTGTGTCCCCTGTGCATACACCATAGTCAAGAAAGTACTTGAAAGGACAAGTACTTGAAGTACAAGAAAATACCTCCAGACCCCTTTTCCTTTCTCTCAAGGTTCAGAATCTTGCATTGCCTGTGACACAATGTCTGAAAACATTCGTTTCCTATCTGTTCTCCAGTTTTCTACCTGGCTATGGCGGAAGAGCTAGTCCAGTCCCAGTTACTCCTTCTGGCAGAAGTCCAGTTGCGTAGCATGAGCGCGACACACGCAGTGTTCAGCCCGAGAGGGAGGAGAGGAGGGTGGCAGTTCCTGGAGGTTATTCAGAGGAAGTGGAGGGCAAGGTCTTGAATGAATCAGTAGAAGTCAAGGGAAGCAGTGGGGGAGCAAAGGGCTTTTCAGGCTTTTATTAAAGGGCCTGTAGGAGATTATCCAGAATGTGTGGGAGTGCCACTGAAGGGTTTAATCAGTGGAGTGATACTACTGGAGTTACATTCAAACTCTGTTTTTGATGTAGTTATAAAGGCTTGGATCATGATTATTAACCCTGGCTATATATATGGAAGGTTTTTATATATATGAGGAGGTTCTTTTTTTTTTTTTTTTTAAATATATCCATAGCTTGAATTCATCCCAGACCAATTAAATCAGAATGAAGATAGAGACAGGGACTTGGGCTTTTTTTTTTTTTTTCCCCTAAAGCTTCCCAGGTAATTTTAATGAGATCAAGAACAAAAATCATAGGCCTAGATGATGGGGTTTAACGAGACTTGGGGGCCACAGAAGTGAGTACTGTTGATGCCTCAAGAAAAGCCGCACTTCGAGGCTTTTGCCTCTGCTACTTTGGATGATGAAAACACTAGAAACGTTATCTGGGTGCAGGAGAGGAACAGTTGCTGGACAACGCCAGCTCACCTAGAGAGAAGGGTAATGATTAGTTATTGACGAAGCTTTAAATATACTCATTTGGAAGAGCATCTGTTCCTTTTGGTTGTCAGTCCTGGACACCAGCTTACACTGACTTAAGTGTAAATCTATGTGACTAGGAAGAGGTGGGTTGGACAGGAAGACCATACTGGTTCTCTCTCCCATTGTGATTTCCCACTTTTTACTCACTTGATTCTCTCCACTCCTCATGGAATAGGGCCCCTAACACCTGGCAGTTGGTAGAGGATAAAAGACTTCTCGCCTGGTTAATTTCTTAAATCCCTGAAAGTAACAGAAATGTTCCTCTGGACAAAGAGAATAAGAACATATCCATGCACAGACATACCTTAACCTGTCGTAGATTCCCCAGTCCTAACGTCTTGTGTGATCTCTGCGAAACCGAAGTTTGGAAATGTGAAATCATTTGGCTAATGTCACACAAATAGTGATAAAACTGGGACTGAAAATGCAACTCACTGATTCCTAGCCTCTTCTTTTTCTGTATTAAGGGATCGGAGATGGCCGTTCTCCTGATTTATCCTTACAAAATAGGGCAGTTCCCCTTATCATCTCCCCCCCCCAACTTTTTTGGCATTTATTTAAAAAAAAAAAAAGGGGGGGAAAAGGGAAAACCTCCTTTCCTGCTTCATATGGAAGAGGCATAAGCCTACCAGACACAGACCACAGGATGAAAGGCCAAAATAAAAACCCCTTTTACCTTTCTCTCTTAGCCCCTGTAAGATTACAGTATGGATATTCCTTCCTCCGAAGTGACTGGATTTCTTCAAAAGCAGAGCTGTGTAAGGGCCGGGTGACCGTGCTAATGGTCATCTAGGGAACTTGTATGAGAGCCTATGGATCTCTTACAAGTAATGATTTATTCTTAATATGGCCATCCTTAGCTGGAAGAGTCTTTATAGGTCAAAGAACCTCATGAATGTTTAAAAAGCTGTTACCAATTTTTCTAATCTTGGTGGTGTTTCTTAATCTCTTTTGCCATGAAATCCTGGTATGTGTATAAGGAACAGATGGAGTAGTTAATAGAATAATGATAACCAGAATTTCTTTTACTACAGAGCCAAAATATATAGCTACAAAAGAATATTAAACTGCTATTCATCACAGGATATAATTTAAACTTATTTATCTTAAGTGTTTGATTGTTGGGTTTTCCAGCCGTGTTTATTATGAAGATTTAAAAATATCTGATTGAGACAGCAGAACAGCTGAAGACTTTTTTTTGTCCTAGGAGACCTGCTCTTACTATAATAGATATTGGTAGGAGTTTTGGTCTTCTTGATGATTTATGACTGATGATATAGAATGTTTAGCCACACTAGTCTTTTGGACTTAACACACTGAAGCTTTCCCTTTTATCCCCCCTATGTTTTGTCTGACAAGTACCAAATTAGGTTTTATAATATTCAGATGTTTAGAGTTGTAGACCTTGTTTCATTAAGGCTGTGCTGGGCTTTTTTTTTTTTTTTTTTTTAATAAGGGCAATGTTTTTCTGTGTCCAGAAAATATTGCCTCAAATTGTAGCAAATTTACCTGGCAGTTGAAGCTCTGTGGGTGTGTAGTATTTCTGGTATCTGTATAGATGGGTATTCAGAGCTTTGCAGTTATTCTGGGTTTTGAATGAGCTGGTCATTTTTGAGGGTGGATAGGTAGAAGTGCTGCTTAGACCTTCTAGGAAGGATGACTTTCCACGGGGGTTTAAAAGTGGTAATGGGTCATATGGGAAAGTGCCCAATATGCTTTTTTGTGTAGCAATAAAATAATTGTCACTCTTAGGGAATTGGGCAGCCTCTCTGTTCAGGGATTGCTGAAGCATACCATGGTATTTAGCAACTTATCCGTAAGTATTCTGTTATGTTTCGGAATGGGTGCCCCTTTCTTTTGTTCTTTGTGAAGTACACATAATGATTGTATTTTACCCATTTGCCCTTATATGAAAGGTTTATTGTTGTTGTTGTTTTGGTGGGAAATCTAGAAAACAATATTTGTAGCAATGTCATGTTCTTTACTCTTAGGACATAAAACTTGCTGGTAGGTGTTCCCCAACATAACAGTGGGAGCTAAATGTTTTTTTTCATGGTTTGTTGAGTAAGAGACCAATTTGAGGAAGGTGGTCTATTTTTAAATTTGAATCCAGATCCAACTTCAGTCCTATACTATTGCGAGGATTTTAGAAATTTACTTATATCCTTTCCCTGTTCTAAATATCATGATGTTAATATTCTAACATGGGGGAAACAGGAGAGAGAATGTGAAAGTTGGCTTATTGGAGGTATTTAGTAAATTCCCACCAAGTTTTTGCTACTTTAGGAGCAAGGCTTGTCAGAATCAGTCCCCCAAATCCTGAACAATTTTATTTAATGTTTATTTAAATCATTCACTTTGTGACTGTCAAGGACATTGTAAAATATTACCAAGAAGGAAGGGTGTTGTAATAATCAGTAAAAACTGGGCTCTGAATAGACTGCTGTTGAAAGAAGATGTGCAAATGACCAATAAACGTATGAGAAGATGCTCAATATCATTAGTCATCCAAACCATAATGAGATTCCACTTAAACCTACTAAGGTGGCTGTAATTACAAAGGTAGTAAATGGAGAAATCTGAACCCATTACCGTAGCTTTGTGGAAATGTACAATGGTACAACTTTGGAAAACATTCTGGCAGTTCCAAATGGCTAAACAAAGAAGTTCCCTATGACCCAGGAAACCCACTCATGGGTATGGACCCAAGAGAAATGAAACACATGTCCATATAAAAACTTGTCCATGAAGGTTTATAGCAGTGTTATTCCCAAGAGTCAAAAGGTCGAAATAACCCCAAATGTCTGTCAATTGATGGATGTGATATAATCATGCCTGGAATATTATTTGGCCACAAAAAGGAATGAAGTACTAATTCATGCTACAACATGGACCAACCTTAAAAAATATTATGCAAAATGAAATAAGCCAGACACAAAACACCACATGTTCTATGATTCCATTTC
The DNA here is from genome assembly GCF_011764305.1 of Mustela putorius furo. Taxonomy (NCBI): domain Eukaryota; kingdom Metazoa; phylum Chordata; class Mammalia; order Carnivora; family Mustelidae; genus Mustela; species Mustela putorius. The sequence continues at coordinate 29,701,271 of NW_025421341.1, forward strand.
TGTAATTGTCCAGAATAGGCATAGCTATAGAGACAGAAAGTAGATGAGTGGTTACTTAGGGCTGGGAGGGATGGGGCATGATAGCTAAATGGTATCGTTTTCTTTTTGGGGGTGATGAAAATGTTCCAACACTGATTGTGGTGATGGCAGATCTCTATAAATATATATGAAAAGCCATTGAGCTGTACACTTTAAAATGGTGGATTAAATAGTATGTCAGTTGTATCTCATTAAGGCCACTATAAAACATAATCAATAGACACATATAACGTGACAAATACTGTGTAAATGTATATAGTTACATTAGATTATCATCTGAAACTAGATCAGTGTGTTTTATTATCATTTCATTGTTTATATGAAAATACTTTTGGGGTGCCTGAAGATTTTTAATGGAAATAGTTAAACTGTTTCCTTTTTAATCTTGCATTTATTTATAACCAGCACAAAGTAAACTTTAAAATAGCCTCAGGACCAATTATCAAATATTCTGAATATGAAATCTTAACTAACCAGATTCTGCCCTACAGTGTTCTTTTTTTTTTTGGCTTGATTGTGTGTGTGTGTGTGTGTGTGTGTGTGTGGTTTTTTCCCCCTGTAGTCTTAAAGAAATAAGAAATTTAAACTCAGGTGTGCACTCAGTTGATGATATGGAGACCTATGACACAGGACTCAAAGTAAAGGGTAGGAAAGTTCATCAACAACAAAAAGCACATTAATTAAACATTTGCAGACTCATCCCCAAAGGGTATGATAATGAAGGAAAGAAAGAGTAAAGTTAAGCAGACTCTTACAACTCTTTCATTACACGAAAATTAGATTGGTAATCTTTTGGGGGGAAAATTCTCTTCCAAACAAATTACATTAAAGTGGGCAATTAAAGAAGATATAAGGAATAAACTCAAACCAACTTAAAAAGATTGATGAAAACACCTTGCAAAAGTGAACTCTGCTCTGTAATTGACCGTCATTAATGGGATATGTAAGTCTGATATTTAAAGCAGTCTTTAATGAGCAGGTTGTTTCTTCTCTCATTTTATCTAGCAACCAATTTCTTGAAAGTGCTGTTAATAGAAACTGTGTTCTTTGACATAAAATTGTAATTATAGAGACATCGCCTTGTATATCAATGTAATTATTACTGTCCAAAGCATCACACCCAGCACAGAAATCCCGTGGTCTCTGCATTAAATGTTAGTCTGCCTTTCATTGTGTGCATCCGCAAGACAGGAAGGCTTTATCAACTCTCATTTCAACCATTGCCTTCACTCCAGTTAGGACTTCACAGGGAAGTCACTCCAAGTGTTGTATAGCTCTGAGTCCACTCCAGATGAAAATAGCTCATACCAGCCCTCTCCGGTACCCCTCGGACTTTGTAAATTCAGATCTTGTTCCTCTTCAGCATGTAAGGACTCACACACGCATGTGCAGTTTCATGCTGGGCGCTGTGGGTACAACAGTAATGAGACCGTAACTGCCCATGCTCATGGAGGACTTTTCCGTTTGTCATCTTTCCTTATTTTGAGGGTTATTACTGTACTCAAAATGATCATATAGATTATTGTCTTTGCTTACAAATAGGAAGAATGGAAAGAGTGGTACGTGGCTGTGTTCTATAACCTTTTTCTTGTGCCTGTAGGCTACTCCAGATATCAGGATTCTTACCAGTATGGATGGCCAGCCTACTCTGAAGAAATACCCAGGAACTATGATGCTTACAAAACTATAACCTTTTTCTTGTGCCTGTAGGCTACTCCAGATATCAGGATTCTTACCAGTATGGATGGGCAGCCTACTCTGAAGAAACACCCAGGAACTATGATGCCTACACAGCAGGACTGAGTGAGGAGGAACAACTGGAGAGAGCATTAAGAGCCAGCCTCTGGGACCGAGGTAGGAATGTTGCGCCCTTCACTTAATTTAAAGCATACCTCACATGGTGAGATGGTCTGAAAAAAGGACTATTTGTAGCAAATTAAACTTGAAATAGTTTATAAAAAGGATATGTAGATGAAAAAAAAATGTGTGCAGATTGTGATTACCGAGAATGGGGTGTGATACCATATTCCCAGCAACCTAAGCTAGTAAGGTGCCAGACTATGTAGGTATTGTTAAAGTTGGTCTTTTTATAGGCCCGCGGCGCTCCTCAGTGCCTTGGTGTTACAGTTAAGAAACCTAAAAAAGACTGAGGGATGTGAAAAAAGGTTTACTTTGGATTTCATATCTACAAAGCAGGCTGTATGTCACTGTATATATCAAAGTGTCGCCCACAGACCTTCCCCAAAGTCATGTGGACAGCTTGGTAAGAATTCAAATTTAGGGTTCTACTCCAGACCTGCTGAACCAATCTCTTTGGGGGCAGATCTTAAGAATTTGTATTTTCAACAGGCCTTCCAGAAGATTCTTTTATGGATTGATGTATGAAAACCACTGCATTTATCATGCCACTTTTGTGTGGGTTTGACTTGCTACTGTTATTATAGTGACAAAAAACCATCTGTTCATTCAGTAAGCATTTACGAAAGTCTTGACTATGTTTTGCGGTCTGCGTTGGGTACCCTAGGGAATACAGAGAGGTAAAAGATGTACTCTCCCTTGAAAAGTTCACAGTCTCAGGTAGAGGAGATGCCTGCGAGAGGCCACAAGGGACAGATGACCATAGTATCAGGTGCTCGGGTGAGAGTGCTCAGCTAAGAGAGGCTCAGGCTAAGTGCTAGATGCAGGCAGGAGGGGCGAGCTCTCCCTTCACTAGGCCTGCCAGACTCTCACAGAGGACTGGGACCTTCAGGAATGTGTCAGATTTACAGAGATGTGGGCAGGAGTCAGTACCACACAGACAGGGAAGTAAGGGGGCCGTCAGCCAGCCCCCATTTTGGAACAGGGCCTTAAGAGAAGAAGGGGAAGAAGAGTGGAAAGCGAGGCTACAGCCTGATCACAGAGGTCATAGAAACAAGGAGGCCAGGTGGAGAAGGGACCCGCTAAGTGCTGGAAGTGCCAGTGGAGTCCTGTGTGTGGTTGTGACATGATCAGAGCTGTGCTTTAGGAGTCTGGTGTCGGTCATTCCACAAACAAGGATTGGGCACCTATCTGGGATCCCGGGCATGGCGCTAGATGCTAGGGATGAGTGCATTATGACCACGAGGCTTCCCACTTTGAAGAACACAGTCAACACCAGCAGCGTGCATGGAGGTAGCATGATGGCGGCCGTCTGAACAAGAAACCAAAGTCCAAATGAAGGGGGGTGGGGGGAGGGCCGGGGAATGGAGCGGAAGAGAGAAGTCAGTATTCCTTTGGTAATGAGTATCAGACTTGTGTGCAAGTCATCTGTTACTATCTAACACATCACCCTGACATGGCTAAAACCAATAAACATTTCTTCTTGCTCTTGAGCATATCTGGCAGCTGACCAAGCTCACGGGATCTTGGGCTGGCCCTCGTGCTAAGGCGTCTGCAGTGGGTCACTTGGAGCTGGCTGCCTGGGGTGACCCCACTGACTTGCCTGAGTGACTGTCTTTGGAGGCGGTGGTGGAAATGAGGTCACACACCCCACCTGGTCCACCAGGCTGGTGAGGGTCATCTGCCAGGCTTCTGCCCCAGGGTTCCAGGGGAGTAGAACCAGCAAGGCTTGTGCTAGTGCCCCACCAGTGCCGCTATATTTTGCCACTGCCACAAGTCACCGCCCAGACGCATGGGATTTAGTAACAGACTCCGCTTCTTCATGGCAGGAGTTGCAAAGTCGCATTGCAAAGATCATAAATACAAGGAAAGGTAGAGAATTAGGGCCATGCTCATCATCATTTTATTGCATATACTCGATGGTTTAGCCTCTCGATCACAAGCAGCATGCCTTAGCCTTTCTAGAGTTGGGGGTAGGGCCCCAGAGCCTGTACTAAAATAAATTTTCATGGTTTTATTCCTATGCACACAGGAGTTTAATCACCATTAGGCAAGGCAGGAAATCTGGGACAAGTAAGGTTGGAGTGAAGCTACTGATTATGGACTTTGTACCAGACATCGTTTAGGAACACAGACTCACAGTGGGAGAGAATATTTTGAGGTGCTGTGACTATTGTGAATCTTATTATTGTGGTGGGTACAAAACTCTGTATTTGTCAGAACCCACATACCTGTACATCACAAAGATGGAATTTTCCTATCCAGAAATTTTCAAGAGGTAAATAAGAATTGATAAGGTACCTAATGAAATAACTGGTGGTCCTGCAAAGACCATCAAGGACTACAAAAAGCATCACTTAGAAGGTTCCTGAGAGGCAGGACAGTGATGACGTGTCATGTCATGGTAGAAATACTAAGAACAAAGGGAGAGATGGAGAGATGGAGAGATTGGGCAGTCAAACACCTGAGTGCCGCTCTCAAGCTCAACGATGTTATCCATGAGGCAGCCTGTTGGGTGTCTCCCAGTATGATGTGGTATGAGGAGCACAGTATCATGTTCTTGCTGTGACATCTTCTCACTACAAGTATTTAACCTAACTCCAAGTCTTCCAGTGTAAGCATCAATATACAGGAGCTGTGTGGGATAGAGGAACAGGCTGAGTAACACCATCGAGAAATAATCAGATAAAACCTGGGATTTCTGCAATTCAATGAGAGTGGTCTCCTGGTTGGGGGGGGGAGGTCCATGTCAAAAAGAAAAAAAAGAAACAGGGTGTGGTTTTGTATTAAAAGGAAATAACAAACATAACATGAAAAGCTTGAAAAACTGACTACAAAACCTTTTTTTATAAAACGGGAATTTTGTATTTGGGCTAGATATTAGAAGTTGTTAGGGAAGTAATCAGACTTCTTGGATGTGATAATGGTATTGTGGATAAGTAGCAGAATGGCCCTTATTCTTGCGACGTACACGCTAAAGTATTTAGAAGCAAAATAATGTGATGTCTGCAACCTGCTTTGGAAGGTCAGCCGAAACGACCCTGTCCTCTCTCTCCCCATCCCTCCACATGTACTGCATTCAAATAAATTTGGAAAACACTGCCAGACTATGAATATAGCAAACTATACCCCATTAAAAACCCAGAATGGCACTGGTATTCTGATGATTCTAATTAGTTCTGCAGTTAGGAGACCAGTTTATTAAATTAATGTTTTCTAAGAGCCTATGGAACTAGTTCCAAGAAAACTGACCTGAGGAGACTTCGTGAAGTGCATTATACAGTAACAGGTAGCAGCAAAGGAATTAGCTTTATAAATTGTTTATATTATTAACTTTAGTTTTATTTTCTTTGAAACACTTTGTGATTTCCTTCTTAACAACAAGAAACCAAAGAGATATTGTTTTAAAAGCCTTAATACTTTTTTGCCTTTGTTTCCCTATGGAGAACAATACTTGGTTTGAGTTTTATTTTATAAAATTCTGACCATATGTACATACTATTTTGTACCTTACTTAGTTTCATTCAGTGTTATGTTGTAATCAGATTTTCCTACCACTGAATGTTTGGAACATACAGATCCTCCATGTATTATCTTCGATTTATACTTAAGTATGTTTTTTGGAGGGGAAAGTATGCTATTTGTAAATAGTAATTAAAAAAAAAGTACGTTGAGATTATTTTTTTCCTCTTCTTTAGTCTGTTGACATATGGAATTATTTTGATTTTCAAAGGCATTCCCAGGATAAGGCCCACCTGATTGTGCCAATTTATGGCCCACCATGGTGAAAATGCCCCGTGCCCCCAAAACAGACCTGTATTCTTCTCTGGTTGGGTAGAATATTCCTTATACTTTAATTAGATTGCCTTAGTCTAGCGCACCTGGTCTTCCAGTTCCTTCTGATTATCTACTGTTCTGTTGCATACTGCGTTTTGAATTAAACAAACTGCTCTCAGTAATACCAAAGCATATTGTTGCTGTGGTTACCCTCTGTACACCAAACACTTTCAGAGCCCTCCAGTGTTACCTTGTTTTTTAGGGTGGGGTGGAGGCTGATAGGCTGATGAGGTTTACTCAGTGTCTGCTTGACCTTGGATTTCAGCCCTTCCACGGTGCTGCAGCTTGGGTAGACTCTCCCTCTGCTTCATGCCTCTCTCCTGGGCTACCCTGCTGCTGCTTCTCACTCTGGGCTTTGCAGTCAAGGGGCAGGAGGCAAATGAGGTATGCTCTGATTAGGCCTTGATCTTAGTTACTGGATGCCTCACTTGGAGGAGGTGTGGCCTCCAAGGTGTTCCTGGTCCTCCCCGAGGTTTAGAGATCCCTGTTTATTTCCCTTTCTCCTTTCCTAAGCTGCACTGGTTTTCACCATTTCTGTTAGGGAAACAGTGGCTTTTGCCTTTCTTCTGGGCACTGGACATTTTTTGTTAACCAGGAAAGAGAAGAAGGATCTGGGCAGCCTATTTTACAAACCTTTCCGGCAAGGGCTGCTGTTCTTTCTCCTAGGACTGAACCAGGAAGGACAGAGGATGCTTTCTGGGCATGCTCACCCATCCCTTTTGGGAGGACTCTGCCCACAGGAGGTTCTGAGAAGAGCCTAAAAGTACGTGTGAATTCTCCTCTATCATAGTCCCAGTATACTTTGTGATATATGTTCTCTGAATACATCCTGTGTTCTCTTGCTAGTTCACACTCAGCCTTAGCAATTTGTTCATAGTTTTGGCTAAATTCTTTGTATTAGTGTCCACTGGAGTCTGAACTAGGTGAGCAAGTGCTCTGGTACCTTTTCAGACCTCTGTCTAGTTAGTTGTCCAGGTGTTTGAGCTCCGTGATGGGTTGAGAAAAAGTCATTAATTTGCAGATTGTCTTGCATTTATGTTTATCACAAGAGTGATGCTCTTCCTAGCTTTCTACACCCCAGAGGGAAGCTGGAAACTTTCCTTGTTCTTCATCGGGGTTTGAATCTGTTATTCTTAGTACATTTATTTACTACTTTTTTTTTTTTTTTTAAGTAAAGAAGATCTTTCCCTCATGAAGTAGGTAGAATTGATAGCCCTTTTTAAACAGCCTCGATAAATGCTTTATTTTTTCTCTTTGATTTTCAGTTTTCAGAGTAAGATGTTAGCGTAATAGAGTTATACTGAGATTTACAAGGGCCCACTAATAGAAATTCATTTGGTAGAATGCCAGTCCACCAAGAAACCTCCAGCACCAATTAATTTCAGACTGTTCTTTAGTTAAATACATTGGAGAAGTGTATTAAAGAATCGAGGTAGCACCTTTTTTAGTTCAGAACTTGCTGTTGTCAATATCCTCACGGTAACTGGCCGTACAGGTCCAGAGGCTCATGCAGGGACTAGTAATACCAAAGTAACCTTTGTAGAAGAAGTCTCAAAATCCCTATGATTTCAAGGAACATGGATGTTTACTACTATCAACAGAAATCTTGTCTTGTTCTGTTGGCAGTCTCCGCTCTTATAAGCAAGTCCAAGAGGCAGCTGATACCACAATAATAGAAAAATTTTGGAAAAGAGCCATCTCTTTCTTTGAGTCAAAAGGCAGATGCCAAGTAGGAACATTAGCTCATTGCATTTTCCTCTCTCCCCTCCCCCACATCCTTCCATGTATAATTTGTGCCTTTTTTTTTTTTTAATAGCCTGCCACCAAGTTCAGCTGGTGGCTGGGTACAAAGCTGTGTCCTTTTCAACTCCTCTCTGCCAGCCTGGAGCATGTGAACTGGTTAAAGCTGGAAATCCTTACTGGCAAGTGGCGTAACTTGTGCTCCTTTTCTTCGACTCTTCTGCAAGGCAAATGGCCACAGTCACACTTTGGCTCTCTCGTGAAAATCGAGCAGATCTGTCATCTCCCCACCACACACACACTGTACAGTTGGGGTTGCTGGTTAGCCATATGTGAAACTATGGTGGAATATATTACAAAGGTCTTGGCTTCAGAATGAAACTGGTTGCTGCTTTGTCTCTCCGTCTTTGGATGTGAAATTACCAGGGAAGCCATTTTGGAAAAAAAAAATATTTAGGTTCCAAATTAATATCTAGTGCTTTTGTTGTTAACAGATGATTTGACAGGATCTTTGAATCTTGTTTAGAAGCATCATGTGTTTGTAGGGACCAATTGAGACACATTTTAGGTAAAAAAAATAAAAAGAGAGAACTTCTGTACATTTTTCCTTTTACTGAAGCTATAACCAGCGTATGTAAGAGCAGCATTTGTCTTGTTTCTTTATTGTGTGGACATTTTTGAGAAAAATGAAATGCACTGTGTTCATTCTCTTTATCTTTCCTGGCGCAGTACAAAGGGAAAACGATGGGAATGTCTGTGGCCTGCGTTCGGTCCTGGCTTATTAATGAACTAGCTTCACTTGAGGTGTGAAAGACTGAATCTAACCAGACCTTTGTTGTATTATTATTTCTTCACAAGAAAGATGGATTGGGTACTCTCTTCCTTTCCCATTGTCCTGTGGTAAGGGACTGAGAAGGAGGGGTGTAGCTAGGAAGAGGTGGAGGCACTGGGAACTGTCAGGAATGTTGGGCGTGTGACATGTAGAACTCAGGGCTCACGGACAAAAGAGCGGTCCAGGAATATAAACTCACACCCCTAATGAGGGCCGATCTCACCCGATCCATACATGGATTAGGACGTGGTATCTTACTCAGTTGTGCCGTTATATGATCCTTCTTTGGCCCAGTGGAGGCAGGCATAATGGGCGTGTTTTTAACATATGCAAATGGCTTAACAATGTTCATGGCTTGCCTGCGGCCTTGCGGAGGTGCTGGAGGCCAGGACAGAGATGTATAGCTAATTCTGTGTGACCACTTCACTTTTTTTTTTTTTTTTTAAGTAATTGGGTGTGTTTTCCCCTAGGAAAAGTTTCTATGTAATGAAAAAGTACCATCTGCCAGATTGTCTAAAAGCAGTCCCATTGCAGAACACTTTCTTTGGATTGTGATTCTGACTTGCTAGCCTGTATTGGAGACACTCATTTCAGCGAGGGAAGTTTGATATTCGAGACTGTGTCTAGATGTCAAATTGTGCACATAAAGAAACATAAGTGTATGAGTTCTTAAATCTGTGAAACAACATGTGACTATCCCAGCCAGGGAGAAAAACAAATGAGAGGGCCAGAGTTCTGTTTAGGTACCCATTGTAAAGGAGCCAGCTTCTCTTGAGGTCCCAAAGTATTAACCATAGCCTGCTGTTACTGGAATAATAAAATAGCAATAAAGATACATGAAATTTAATCATATTTGGGAACTTGACAGTAACGATTATGCGTGTATTTATAATTTTTCTTCTGCCCCCCCCCACAATCACCATTTATTGAAAGCATTATTCAGATGCTAATGAGTAGATTGAACAATAAAAGTATAAACAAAACACTAATGAATTAATTCCACCCACCCATGTTCCCCCCCGCCCCCTCCCTCGGCCTCTCATACTTGGAGACTGCTTTTGGACTACCAAATCCTAGCAGTTTCAGAAATACTACCTTGCACGCTCATGCTGCTCTGCTCATCATTCCTTCTGTCACTCAGCAAATCTGCATTTGAGCCTCTCATATGTGTCAGATACTGTTAAGCATTGTAGACTACAGAAAGGAATAACTCCTTTTCCATACTATCAAACCAAAAATATTATTCTTTTTGCTGAACAGTAGATTTAAGTGACTCACTTCACTTCAACTAACCAATATATTAGATTCACAAAAGACAGTAGCTTTTGAAATATTTTTTCAGAGAGCGTGACGGAGAGAGAGAGCCAGTAGGGAGAAAGCCAGGGGAGGGACAGAGAGAATCTTTTTTTTTTTTTTTTTAAGATTTTATTTATTTATTTGTCAGAGAGAGTGAGCACAGGTAGACAGAGGGGCAGGCAGAGGCAGAGGGAGAAGCAGGCTCCCTGCTGAGCAGGGAGCCCGATGTGGGACTCGATCCCAAGACGCTGGGATCATGACCCGAGCTGAAGACAGCCGCTTAACCAACTGAGCCACCCGGGCGTCCCCAGAGAGAGAATCCTAAACAAACTCCATGGCCAGCACGGAGCCTGTCCAGGGCTTAGACTCAGCACCCTGAGATCATGCCTGAGCCAGAGTCAAGAGCCGGACACTTAACCAAATGAGCCACCCACATGCCCCTAGTAACTTTCAAAATGAACTGATCACCTTACTTACCTATCTATGAAATATTCAGCAACCAACATTTCCTAAATTACATAGGAATTTTATGGTTTACTATAACAATGATTTGTATACTCAAGTTATCTATACAATTTTTAATCTCAGAAGTAATTGACATGCTTATTCAGTATTTCGTAAAGTCAAATAATTGCAGAAAATTGTTAATTTTAGGCCTGATTCAGAAACGTTTTGTGTCTACAAAAATGTATTCATTTGGAAAAGAGTTATCAAATAGTGCTTTAAAATTACAGTGGATCTCACATTCTTACTAATCAGACAACTGAGGATATGAGGAAGTTCCTAATCCTACATATTTATACTAAAATATAAAACCAAACAGTGTCTTATTTTTTTTTTTTTGAGCTAAAGGCCCAGACTTTGTTACACAGACTCAGCTGTTGATATTTTCAGTGAGTCGGATTTTATTTTCTTTTTATCTCAGCCTTTCTAATTCTAATTCTAATTCTAAGCATTATAATTGCACATCAAAAGCATATATATAACATTTTACGTGACTGTACTGTAATATTCCATCTTCATCTGTGAGCTGAACACCAGTGATGAGTTCGGTGTCTTCAAAGAGCCACATCATTGAACATATTAAGCACATGACTTCAGTTTAAATCTTGGGGCAGGATGTGTTATTGTGATCCTGTGCTTAATTTATTTAAATTACTTTTAAAGTCAGTGACGAAGAATGAGACAACGTCACATCATTTTTCAAATGTAACTGTGATATGCTGGCCCTGAGTGTGACCTTAGAGGTCATCATATCTGATACCTGCTTTCACCCAGTGAGGAAACAGACTCAGAGAAGCCCATCATCATCTATACACATGTCTGTGAACTTGGCCTCAGTTACTGTCAACACTTTCCTGCCCTGGGGATGCACATATGAAGTAGGCAGGTGTGAGATCAGGGAGTCAGGGAGTCAGGAGCTCCCTACAAGGTGCTAGATTGGACCCACATTTCTAGGGCTCCCATGAGCCACCCTAGAGCCGAACCCCTGCATGAGACCCCAGACTTGACTGCAGACAGGCTTTCAGCTTTCCCTTGCCACCAAGGGCAGAGTCCACATAGCCTTCCAGGGAAGGGGGAGCAGCTCTCATGTTTGTGTGCTAACACCTATTAAGGTGTGTGCTGTCATTGCTGTGGTTCTGCTTTTGTTTTGACATTGGAAGGGGCAGCACTCCATTCCTTTTCTGGAAGTTCTACCTGAATTCCAGATGTCCCAAAGTAGATGGTGCTGAGGACCTGAGAGAGGTGGTGGTGGGTACCTGAGCTCATCTATTACCATCTTTTGCGATTTGGGCAGTATTTGTCAATCTAGTTATAAAAAGCAATATATATTCACTGTGGAAAATACAAATAAGAAAAGAAGACAAAAGTAATCCATAACCCCACCACCCAGAGAAAAACCACATAACATTTGAGTTGTATCCTTTCAGCTACCCATAATACGGGTGCCGGGAAGAAAGCACTGCAAATGATTTGGTGAGATTCTTTCCAAGTAGAAAGGAATTAAGTGCCTGTCCATGGTGCTGGGAAGGTTCCCATACCTACACTGTGCTACAAAGGAAGCGTTTGTAATTATCTTCTTACCGATTGTGAAGTGGTGGCACAGAGAAGTCAAATGATTTGCTCAGGGTCACATTCTAAGTGGTGAACACCAGACAAGGAGGCCAGACTTCTCTGTTCCTAGTTGGGATACTTTGGTATCATCCAACAGAGCCTGTTCAGAAGAAGCCTTTCTAGGCTGCCACTGAGTATTCAGTTACTGTGGCGACTGCGCCATAGAGTCAGGACAGAAACTGAGCCAGAGTTTTGTTTGCGTTCTGGGAGCGGATTGGCTGTTGTGATCTTCCTGAATTCAGAATCCCAGGAACTGAGATGGGTGTGGCCGCTCTGGAAGAGTCAGGCTATGTTTAGAAAGACTATTACTTCTAGAGTAACAAGGACGTTTCTTTTACTGTGGTCCTTGCCTGTCCATAAATGGTTGGCTAAGTTCTTTTGTTTGTTTGGCTCTGGTTTGTTTGTTTTTTTTAACAGAACTTGATAGCATCAAAAGTAGCAAGATAAATCATTTGTGTAGGGAAAGAACACCCTTTAACACAAGAAGCCTGCATCTCTGGTACCTTATAGAACACACACACACCAAACGAAAAAAAAAATTATTACTGTACACAATCATAAATCATATGCCTGGATGTCATTCATTTCTACCAAAATTTATAGTGTATGAGCATAAAAGCATTTCTAATATGGGCACATTAGTGACATTTTAATTAAGGATATTTGTATCGTTCATTTAAATAGGGTTCTGTTTTTGTTCAGTAGCTTTCCTTTTAGAAGAGAAATGATTCAGAACAAAACCAGAATAAATATGCTCACATTCAGTGTGGCTTAAGACATCAGAATTTTACATCAGGCTGTTACACATTTCTCCCACTCCTGGTGAATGGGAATTTTTCCCAAGAGAATTTCTGCTGCCCTTTGTTCTGCTTCTCAAAATCCTCTCGCTCAGAGTTGTGCGCAGTCTTCCACCCATTTTGTTGTTTTGTTGCTAGTAAGAAAAATCAAGAGTCATGTGTCAGCTTCCACTTATTATAGCATCACAAATAGCTTTCACAGTGGTCTAGTTTCATCACATGGCAGTCCTCCAAGGGTCCAGAACTATTTATAAATTCTGTTGCACTTAGTTACAGAGAGCCAGATGTGAAAGTCATGCATAATATGTATTTATATATCTTCATGAATCTCAATTAGGGCCCAGAAATCTTCTTATGTCACATCTGTGTTATTTAAATCTATTTTTTGTTATAACACAGTACTGAAATTGTGCAGTGTTATGAAGATTACTATAAATATTAAGCTGATTAAAATTACATTGTAATTATCTGCTTTGGAAAAATTGCAAATGGCCTAATCGTGGCATGATAAGGGACAGATTAAATAAATCATCATGTAGAATATTACTTAGCCATTAAAAAGACAGAGAAGCAGGCTCATGGTATATCAAACGACAAGCAAGGATACAAGTGGTATTCTCAGTGAAAACCCATTCATTTTTGATAGACCCAGTAAATGTGCTGTAAAAAAAGATTGGGGTAATGTTTAACAAAATATCCATTATCCTTATTTCTCAAGAATAAGATTATGGTGACTTCTATTTTGTTGTTTTGGCTTAATTCCATTTTCTAAAATTTCTACAAAATCATGTGGAAGCTTTAGAAGGAAAAACACATTATTAAAGTAAATCTATGCATTGCTAAAAAGACTCAGTATTAGCCATGCTCTTCTCTGATGTTCTCCGAGCTGCATTCCATTGAAGGCATCGGTTGCTGCAGAGAAATGCACAGACCCCTGTACATCATGCATTCATGCCTCCAGCCTCTGCAGACTACTGATGGGTAGTCAGAGCGATGGGGGAGACTGGGCAGAGCCCAGGGTCTGAACTAGGATCTCTCCAGCTTCTGTCTCCCCTTTTCCTTTCTGCTTATCCCTTCCTTTTCCTTCTCCTCTCCACCCTGAACCTTCTGGGCTAAAGTTATCCACACCCTGCCGACAAGAAGGCCAACTGCTCCTGCCATCAGTAGCTAGCTCTCCCCGCTTACTGCAGTGGTTTCCTGTTAAGGTTCTAAATCTTCTAGTATGAGGCTGTGTTAGCACACAGTTTTCGAACCATGGCACCTGGCGGTTCCATTCTACCTGGCAGTATATGAAGTAGAAAGCTTCGTACATGTTATGCAGAGTGGTCCTTTCCTATCTGTTCTTGTGGTAGTTGGAATGCAGGGCTTGGGTCACCAGTGAAAGGAGAAGTCTGGCGCACTTTCCCTGAAAGAGGATTTTTCTATTTCAAAATACAGTTTTGAGTTACCAGAAAACAGTATGGGTTGACTCGTGAATCACTGCATTTAGAATTCTTTACATAATCAACCTAAACCACCCAGAGCCCAGTAGTTTTTAATTTTCAACTCAGTGAGACTAAAAGGAAACAGTTTGCTTTTGGCTACAGTGATGCTGAAAGAAAATAAAATGTAGCTAGTCCTTCGACATTAAGGGAGATAAAGTGTTTAATAAGTGTCTTCTAGAAGAAGTGACATCTGTATAGAACACCTGCTGTCTTCATTATAACTTTAAATAAGCTGTGTCTCTGGGGTTTCACAGGACCCTTCTTTTGGCACACACTGCTGTGACAAAGATAAGTTTTAAAACCCCAAGTAATTTGCTGTTGTGTAGAGGATGCTTTTTGGTGAGACATTTGGGGGTGCAGAGGGGAGTAAGCCCCTGGCTTAGATAACTCAGGCCCAGGAAGGTCCATTTTGAGCATAATTTTGGCAGATGACAGTTGTCAAGTTATGACATTTCCTAGCCCTTGGTAACCCTAGTGATTCACTAATTATCATGTTAATGTTTTCTATAGCATAGAAACATGTAGGCCATTCTTCTTGATATGGGGGCATAGCTGTTCAGTGGAATTCTGGATTTCTTCATACGCTTTGAGAAAGGGACTTGAGCTGTGCCTCTGCTGATGGCGTGTTTCTGTTATGTTTTGGTCTTTAATGGTCCTGCTTATAGGGACAGGGTGGGTGGACGTTAAGGAACTTCAGGGAGAGCCTTTCTCAGGGTGCCTTTTAAAAATCCCCTGCCATTTTGGCAGGTTGCTATCGAACCAAGAATGATTTCCATAAGCAATGGTTGTAAAAAACTATGTGACCCCAGAAAAATAGTATTTAACCAGCAGTGTGGTTCATCTTATTAGCCCGAGGAGAAAATAACTCCCTACCAAATTCTACTCTATTATAGATAAGATTGTTTGAAGCCAAAATCAAAAACATCTGTTTCTTTTTTTAGCTGCATGAAACTAACATTTTGTTCCCCAAAGCATCAGCAGTTTGTACAGATGCCGTGTACCCTGCATCTCTTAGACCTTGACACCATACAAGAAGGGCATCTTCAGAGTTCATGACCAATTAGAACATCCCTTCCTGTCAATTAACTGGCAGAATAATGAGATCAAATGAATGCTGTCCTTAAAAACACCTAGACTTATATTTTCTAAAAAGCATGCCTTGCTCTTTGCAGTTCCATGAACAGGGAAACAACTACTTAACATTAAGATAACTTAAAAATTGCACCTACAGCAACTAGAAGACAGAGGCATCGTCATTTACTTGGGACCCAGAATTCATGGATCATCCTCCTGAGGAGTGACGTCATCACATCCGCCGTCACTTAAGTGTCACAAAGGTCGGCAGGCAGAACACTTAGGTAGCGAGCATCCTTTCTCATAGTAAAGCGTGTAGAATATCCAAGTTTGGGATTATCTGGGTTTTTGACCCTAAATTTCAGTTAGTGGGTTCCAGCCCATGGCCCACCTAAGGATTATGGTTTTTCCCCTGAAAGTGATGAGTTGTAAAGGCTTTGAACCAAGAGAGGAGCAGAGAAAGTGGGTGGCAACCCCAAGATGAGAGGGTGGCCCGTTGGAAAAACTAAGTTGTGTGGGACTACAAGCTGTTTTTCAGGTGGAGCCCCAAGTGGCCAACTGGGTGGGAATTCAGTTGTGAAAGATCCTGTACACAGTGTTTAAGGCTTTTGTAGGGGACTCTGGGGACAGTGGAAGCCAGGGGGAGTCTTCAGTGAGGAAGCAGCAAGAGCAAATACAGATTTGAAGGTCAGTGTTCTGTCCCGCATGTGTGGGGATAGGAGTTCTAGAGGAAGAGATGGAATTTCAGTGAGTCCTAGCATGCCAGAAACCATTGTAAGTGGCCTGCGTGTGTGTATGTACATGTGTGTGCAGGTGCATGTGTTAATCCAACAACAGCGAAGTGAATATTACTATTTACCCATTTCAGAGGAGACAAAACCAAAGGGAGGCCGACCGAGGTCGCACAACCAGGAAGCGGTAGAGCCACGACGTGAGCCCAGACAGTCTTGGTTGCAGACTCTGTGGACCCAGGCATTGTTATTTACCCTCTCATACTGTGTTGGTGGGGTTATCCTCACCGTATTTTAATTAATAAGAATTAGTAATACATAAATAACAATTTAGTTAATAGTAACAGTACTAGTATTCCACAAAATGCTGCCAGTACTTCACTAGCTTAGTGAATTCTTTGTAATCATAACCATCCCTATTGGAATGAAATTATAGACATTTTAGAAGCAGAGTTGTGTAAAATATTCATCAAAAAGTTTCAGATTACGTTTTCCAAGGAGAGGTCACTGTATGTCTTCTTGGCCCACTTGAAGCTCTCTGTATGGGAACGTGTGTGGCAGATTTCATGGTTGAGTCTTTTCAGGGCCTGCTGTTGGATCCGTGTGACAGCCCAGGGGATATGAAATCCCAGAATGTTCTCTGACCCACAAGTCACAGTCCACTAACTATAGATGGAATCTTCCAACTCAGCGGAAAGACAGGAAAGGCAGTATTAAGAATAGAAGAGAGTAGACTTTTCTGAAAGATACAGCTCACCAACAGCAAGGAGAACTGAATATATTCCTAACTGCAATGACCTCACTTGGTTTCTGAAAACAGAATAACCATTGTTGTCCCATGTGTTTCTGTAAGCGAATGGTGACCATGGGTGCATCCAAGGACTGTAATTCATGAAAGACCAAACATGCTGTTGACTAGTATTTAAGTAACTAGTGGAGGTGGTTTAGAGATTTTGGTGGCGCTCAGCTGCTCACCCCTTCAGATCACCTGGAGACCTTTTTAAAAATTATGAACCAGGACACATAGCTGGTGGGGTTAGAGTGAGGGAGTGTAAGGAGATGGCAGTGTGGGCCCAGGCACTGTGGTTGCTTTGTAAGCTCCCCCCCGTCTTCAGGTGGAGTGATCCTTGAAGACCAAGGTGAGAGGTTCCCACTGATCTCTAGCAGAAGACAATGGACACCTTTTTTTATTTTTTAATTGGAGGTACAGATAATACCACCCATTTCAATAGTACCTAGATTTCTAAATTCTGCATATATAGTTTGTAGAATGTATGAAAATTCCATACTGTGCCAAATAGGAGCAAGGTAGCTCCCTTCCTCTCCCAAAATGAAGACGAAGACCCCATTTCCTGTCTTCAGAGAACTTGGTCCAGTGGGAGAAAGAGGAAGTGTGTAAGGAGGGAAGAAAGTAATACGGCATCAGCAAGACTAGCTCTTATTTCTGTGAGACCGTCGCTAGGAAAGAGAAGGGAGAGGGCACCTGGGTGGCTCAGTGGGTTAAAGCCTCTGCCTTCGGCTCAGGTCATGATCTCAGGGTCCTGGGATCGAGGCCCGCATCAGGCTCTCTGCTCAGTAGGGAACCTGCTTCCCCCTCTCTCTCTATCTGCCTCTCTGTCTACTTGTGATTTCTGTCTGTCAAATCAATAAATAAAATCTTTAAGAAAAAAAAAAAGAGAAGGGAGAAGGCTGGTTGGCAATGTTGAAGGCTATGAAGGGTGGAAGAAAGGGAGGAAAGAAAGGGACGAAAGGTGGTGCCTGGTTTCTCAACGTGTCTCCATGACAAAAAGAACCCCCCCAAAACAAAAACATTAAGCCCATCTTACATCACATGCCAATTCTTATTGGAAATCGTGCAATTAAGAAATTATAAAATAACATGTCTGGTTTTTGTTTATTTTGTTCTCTAAACTTAAATTTTACTGATGAGGAGTGGAATTTTAATGATGATTGCTCATAGTGCGTCCATGTATTATTATTTTGCCTTTTAACATGTTTCTTCTTAGAGGAATGAAATTGTCAGGCTTTTTCATGGTTAGGGAATTTGCAATTCACGAGATCGCCAATTAGAGACAATTCTAACCTGATGGCTCAGCTGTACCATTTAAAGAGAGCTCGGCTGGCACTTCCAGGAAATCTGCAGAACTGTTCATCTGTGGGGCCTGTGGCAGTGATTTGGCCTTACAAGAATCACACAGAGTTCTTGTTAACATAGTGGTTCCTGGGATTCTAAATCTGTAAGGGTATTAGGAATGGCCTGGTCCTAACTACCTTGGCAACGTGCACCCTGGGGGAAAAGGTTGTTATTGGCTAGAACCTTGTGGCTTATCCATCCTAGAGCCTCGTGGCTTATCCATCCTGGAGCTTGTTCTGGAATCCACATCATTACACTCCCCACTTGGAGCTGTTTCTACCATATCATGTAAGTTCATTTAAAAAAAAAAAACCTATTATAGCTTTTTAAAAATTTTATTTATTTATTTATTTTTTGGACAGACAGAGATAACAGGTAGGCAGAGAGGCAGGCAGAGAGAGAGAGAGGGAAGCAGGCTCCCTGCTGAGCAGAGAGCCCCATGTGGGGCTCGATCCCAGGAACCTGAGATCATGACCTGAGCGGAAGAAGCCAGAGGCTTAATCCACTAAGCCACCCAGGCGCCCCTGCAAGTTCATTTTTAAGCATAATATGCAGTCAGAAAATGAATGGAGTTCTTTGACAAGCAACAGTGCGCATTTTGAGCATTACTAAAGCTTCTCCACTACCTTAGAGGCTTGTCAGTACGATCCTTTGGTGCCCAT
Source organism: Mustela putorius furo (assembly GCF_011764305.1). Lineage (NCBI taxonomy): Eukaryota > Metazoa > Chordata > Mammalia > Carnivora > Mustelidae > Mustela > Mustela putorius. The sequence goes on from NW_025421341.1 coordinate 29,719,869, forward strand.
TTTGCCTTGCAAGCAATTAGTGATAGCAAATGGAGTAGAGGTGGGAAGATATATCCCTCAGATAAGTTTTAACAGGTTCCAGTGATCAGTGTGGATCTGCTGGCTTTTTCATACATCTTTAGGAACTGCAGTGGATTTTCTGTTCCTTTGTATTTAATAAATATCCTTGTGAAATGATCCAGAACATCCTCCATCTAGATTTTCTTTTTACGTATTTATTATTTTGATGCCATAAATTTTTGGTGGGATTGGTTTTAAGGTATTGCAAGACTTTTAAGACAAGATTAGGGATCAAACTTACCATATTTATTAGTTGTCTGGTTTTATGTTTATAAAACAGAAATCAGTTGTAGTATCGACATCTTGCTAGATTCAGAAATAGAGGATCTTTGAACTGGGAGACACCTTAGCAGATTCACTCTTCAGTGATTTCTGGAACACTCCCTGTAGTGCTGGTGAGACGGGCCATCTATATACGCTGTCAGATATAGGAGTCTCTGGAAGGACCTTGTCAAATAAAATAAAGAATAATTCACTCTTGTGGACTGGTGCCAAGTTGGTACTTAAGGGGATTAAAGTTGAAATGACTTGATTAACTGACCCTAGCTTCACATTTTATGGTATTTTATGGTAGTTATCAGGTAAAGTTTAGCCAACCAGACAGAACGAGCTTTTGCTTATCAAGAATTTGATTACTATTTTCTTAAGATTGTATTTATTTTTCAAAGAGAAAGAGAGGGAAAAGCACATTTCCCGCTGAGCAGGGAGCCTGATGTTGTGGGGCTCGATCCCAGGACCCTGGGTTCATGACCTGAGCCGAAGGCATACACTTAACGACTGAGCCACCCAGTAGTCCCTGACTACTATTTTTTTATGAGTAAAGGGAGAAAGGAAAAGAAGTAAGCAGAAGGGGCTTAGAATCTGTCAACCTCACAGTCTTTGACGAAGCCTTTTGCAGCCTTGCTTTCCCGCCTCGACAGGGGCTGGGGCTGGGCTTTGCAGTCACTCAGGCCCCACCCAGTGGGAATCCCAGCTGTCTCCTCTCCACGGACGAGCAGGGTCATTAAGGGATTTATGGGGATTTTGGTGGCGAGGGAATTAAGCCATGCTCCAGGCACTGTGGTGGTGGCCCCCTGAGACGGGACGAAGGGCACGTGGCAGCGAAGGCTGTCGCTCTAATGCCTCTTCCTGCCACTTCACTTTCCTTTCTCCTCTCCACTTATCTTAGATCACCTGCCGAAACCTTTTCTTTTGGCATCCGTTTCGATTTCGGAGATTTCTCCCAAAAGGTAATAATGGTAATGAACGCTTAAGCCACTAACATTTAGCCAGCCTCTTAGGGACCATGCAGAGCAAGTTTATTACATGCATTTTTTATTTTCCCTGTTCACTATTCGCAAGAACTTCCAAGTTAGGCACAGTTGAGGCTCAGAAATTAAATGTAATAGAGTCAAGGTATGAACGAGACCTATCTGACTTCAGAGCTCTTCATCCCCTGCAGGTCACACGAGGGATCTCCTTCTAGGAGTATTCACTTCTGTCTCTGCCACCATCCCAGATGGCGATGGTTATGAAAACAATAAGAGCTAGTACAGGCTTCACCTGGGGGCTGCTCGAAGCCCCGTGCGTGTATGGCCTCATTGGAGGCTCACCACAACTCTGGACAAGCTTAGTCACTAGCCCCATTTTTCAGGTGAGAAAACCAAGGCACAGAGAGGCTAAGTAACTTGTCCGCTTACCCAGGATCACACAGGGTTAAAAGTGCTTTTCCAACTCCAGTTCTTCGTCCCCCAGCTGTCTTTCCCCTCTTGTTTGACCAGTTCTTAAAACTTATTTTACAGTAGGTCTGACGACTCACAGAAGAGACAGGAGCTCCCTCCTGCCCACTTTAACCATGCTGGCTACACTTTCCAGCTTCCAGTAATGTGCACACTCTCTCCTGATCCTCGAGCAGTCCTTCCAAAGGAGTGGTGTATTGGCTACTTCATCCAGAGGCTACACAGAGACTAATGCCCAAGCAAGGAAGAACAAACAGCAAATTCATTAACTAGGAATCTATTTACAGTCAATTCCCAAGGCTCATTGTGCAGCCGGTGCCTCCACATCATTTAGAGCTGCTAATAAATGAAAGTCTTTGCATCTTTCCAAGTGTCTTGATATTTACAAGCCTCGTATTTTACCATAGGAAGCAGCCTCAACAAGCATATTCATGTGTTGACAGTTCTAATTAATACAAGTAATTAGTCCTGACAGTGGAACCGTGAAAAGAAGACCCATTCATAAATTTGCTAATTATGTTACTCTGCTCAGAATTTAATCGTGGCCTGGTCTTTCATCATGTCTATATATGGGCAAAAGGCCATCTTACTAAATTCTTCTGACTTCTGCATTTACTTCTGGTAAAGGAATTTTGTTGAGATGAATTTATCATCAGAACTTAATTCTCCAGCTCGGGAAAGAGGTAAACAAGAGGATGGGAAAGCCAGGCAAGGAAGGAGGGAGAGGTCAAGTGCGTCCATAGGCTTTCTTACTACCTAAACCTTGTACCTTATTCTGTACTTGTTTTGATGCCTTTTCTGAAAACTCGGTTGGTTTTGATTAGGCTGTTGGGATGTTTCTGGGACAGAAAATTTGAAGATAATTACTTTGATCCACAGTTGAGCTCTCTTCTGTCTGCTGTAAATGACCTGCATTTTCAAGGAGGTTTGCTCTGGGGCAGGGTTTCTTTAGCACTATTGACCTTTTGGGGCTGGATAGTCCCTTGTTGGGATGGCAGGGGGCTGTCCTGTACATCCTAGAATATTGAGTAGCAAATGGTCCCCACCCACTGGATTGAGTGCACCTGCCCCCCTAGTTTTGACAGCCAAAAACACCTCCAGAGCTTGTCGATGGTCTCCTGGGGGGCACAGTCACCCCTAGTTGAGAATCACTGCAGTAGAGAAAAGCTATAGAAAAGGAATCAGGTAGAACTTGCATTTAGGACACTTGCTTAGAAACAGCTACTGTGAACTCAAGAAAGCACATTTAGAAGTATCTTAGTGGTATGAAATCCAGACTTGGAATGGTATTTCTTGAATTGCAGTACCTCCTTCTTACCTCTGCACTGTCAAGGTCCCTCTGGCCCTTCTCATTGGAAAGTAGAGTGGCGCTCGATAGTAGAGAAGCTGTATCTAAACATACCTTTGCTTCTTGTTGTGAAATATCCTGGGCTCTGAGCATTCATGGATTCCATGTTTCAAGTTTTAACCACTTTTAGGTGACCTTAATGTTTTGGCTTTCCAGCCACAGGTGTTCTTTGTCCCCCTTCCCAGTCCATTAATTCCTTCTCTTGCCTCCCGACTCTGTTTAGATTTCTGGTCCTTTGTTTCAGTTACCTCCTACAAATACTGCCCATGCCTTTGCTGCTCAGTGCTCCTTCCACCTATCTGGAAACAACCACAGGTTCGGATGAACCCAGCCACTAGGCTTCTCAGACCCTCCACTGGGCAGGCCTGTCTGACTGGAGAACGTGACCCAGCAGAGGAGACTGAGCCTATTAGAAATGCACACCAACATCCCAACTGGCCATGACTGCCCTAAGAAAATAGAATCCACCTGCAGGTAAAGACTTCAGTCTCCTATCAAAACTACAAACTTAGGGCACCTGGGTGACTCAGTCTGTCAAATTCTTGGTTTCTGCTCAGATTATGGTCCTGGGATCAAGCCCTGCATCAGGCTCCATGCTCTGCAGGGAACCTGCTTGAGATTCTTCCCCTCTTCCCACATGCACGTGCTCTCTTTCTCTCTCTCTGTCTCTCTCAAATAAATCTTAAAAAAAAATACTAAAAATTTACCTGTACCCATTTCTATACTTAACTCACCCTTTCTGACAGCTGAGTATGGAGGTCTCCTTATCACAGACGTCCTGACTTCTCAGGAAAAATCTTTTGTTACTGATTGATCATCCCTTTCTCCCTCTGTCTTCAGCCTGTCACTCTCTACTGGATCTTTCCTGTCAACACTGAAACACATTCTAGCCTCTGTCAGGCCTCCTCCCAAAAGGAAGAGCGGCAGTAGCACAGCCGCCTTCCACTCACTTGCCTCTTTCTTCCCATTGATGCCTCCAGTCACTTGCTTCCCATCTTCACTTCTTCAACTCTGAATTTTGCCACTGCTTCTTCGATCAGGTTATGGCCACCATTACTCTAATCACCCAGCTCTAGCCAAATTCTCCAGTGACCTCGGTGTTGCCAAGCCTGAGGTCATTTTTCTTCTCCACATTTTCTTAAAACCCTACCTTTTGCCTCCCTTTCCGCCTGATGCCCACTCCACTGGCTTTCTGGCTGCTGCTCTGGAGTCTTTCCTTGGCGTCCATGGCAGGTTCATCTCCCTTGACTTGACTATTGAATACCAGTTTTTCTCGTGACTTCATTCTAGATGTTCTTTTTTTTTTTTTTTTTAAAGATTATTTATTTCTTTATTTATTTGAGAGAGAGAGGGAGAGAGTGCACAGCGGGAGAGGCAGAGGGAGAGAGAACCCCAAACAGACCCAAAACTAAGCATGGAGCCCGATGTGGGGCTCAATCCCAGGACCCCGAAAGTCACAACCAAGAGCTGGGCGCTTGACCGACTGTGCCACCCAGGCACCCCTAGCTGTTCTTTTCTTCTCCCAGGCTTCAGTTTCTGTTTGCATGCCAGCAACGTCCACATTTATCTCCTCAGCCCAGATCTCTTTTTGAGCTTCTGAAATTACATGAACACACTCAAGGACCTCTCAAATACAGCAGGTACGAAACCAAATTCACAATACCTTTCTACCTCCCTGACTTATTCCTCATCAAGCATTGTCAGGAACCAAGTCCTCTTGGTACTAATTCAAAACATGGCTCACGTTCTTCCAGTTCTTTCCACATGCACTAGTCTGAGCCAGTGCTGTTTGTGCCCAGAAGGTTAAGTGAAGGTAGAGAGGTAAAAGGGAAGGATCATGTAGGGTGTTTAGGCCAGTGTAAACACTTTAGTTTTTCTCTGAGATGGGACCATGTGAGGGTTTTGAGCAGCAGAGTAACATAATAGAACTTTTTAAAGGATCATTTGGGGGGCGCCTGGGTGGCTCAGTGGTTAAAGCCTCTGTCTTCAGCTCAGGTCATGATCCCAGGGTCCTGGGATCGAGTCCCACATCGGGCTCTCTTCTCAGTGGGGAGCCTGCTTCCTCCTCTCTCTCTCTCTCTGCCTCTCTGCCTACTTGTGATCTCTCTCTGTCAAATAAATAAAATCTTTAAAAAAAAAAAAAAGGATCATTTGGGCTGCTATGTTGACAATGGTCTATAGGATAGTATAGTGGGTTAAGTAGTGACTCCGAAAAGACATCAAAATGGGGCCGTATCTGAAGGAAGAGTCTTTGCAGGTGTAATTAAGGTAATGATCTCAATATGGTGAACCCTAAACCCAATGACAGATCAGTCCATTGCATCAGTCCTGGCAAGGTGGGGGGGGGGGTGGACCACAGCTCCCATCAGAAAGCCGCCTAGAGGAGATCCAAAGAGGTCAGCTTCTGGGTACATTTTAAAGATGGTGCAGAAGGATTTTTTGACAGAATAGTTGTGATGGTAAGGGAAGGAGGAGAGAGAGGGGACTGAGGTTTTGGCTGAGGGCAGTGGAAAGTTGGAATTTCCATTAACCTGAATGCAGAGAGAATAGATCTGTGGGGAAGAAACAAAGTTCAGTCTTGGACCTGAAGAGAATAAGAGGCCTATGAGATCTCCCTGTCGGGATGGTGAGGACGTGGTTTGTATGAGGCCAGATGATAGGTGTGGTCTGAAAATATGTTTGCAAGTTGTCAGCATGGCATAAATGGATTTAAATTCATGAAGCTGGATGGAATCTCCAAGGAAGTGAGTGTAAAGAGAGAAGATGATCGAGCACCAAGTGCCTGGGTCTCCAACATGAAGTTTGAAGAGAAAAGATGGTACCAGCAAAGGAGAGTGAGAGGAAGGGGCCAAAAACTTGGGGAGAAAATGGAGAAGAAAGGGTAGCTCCTTGGAGATAAGTCCAGGAGGAAGGAGTGTTCAGCTGTGCCAGATGGCCCTTGTAGTCATTGTGGAATGATGGCTGAGAAATGGGCCCTGAATTCAGCAAGGCCAATGTCAGCAATGGCCTTGACAAGAGATCCTTCAGGAAATGAACAGTGGCTGGTACTATAGATTCTGCTTTTGTCTCTCATCCCATCAGAGTTAGAACAGGAGTCCTGTGCTTTTTAAAAGCTTGAGTTTCTTAACCCCCACCCCTACCCCTGATAACTAATGAAAAGGAACCTGACAACATACCTAGGCTGCATTGCTACTACTGGATTCCCCAGCCTTAGCTGGTGTTTAATCAAGAAACCCCTCATGTTACTCCTCCTAGAGCTATAGTAAATTGTCCGTGTAAGAAGCAGCTTCATCACAAAGCAGTTTTTGCCTTTGACTTGGACCATCTGGTCTTGTGTTTTTCATTGTAAGGTTAATTTGTGAAATTGGTCTTTTCTCTGCCTGTGGACTATATACAGAGGGTTTTCCTGGGGGGCTTGTCAGTAACTCCAAAGCAGCACTATCCAAAGAACTTCCTGCAGTGATGGATGTGGTCTGTCTTTTCAGTGTCCTGTAGTGGTAGCCACTAGCTACATGTGCTGAGCTCTGGGAATGGGCAGTAGTTAGTTCCCCCTTATCTTTGAGGGGTATATTCCAAGGGCCCCCCCCATTGGGTATGTGGAACCTCAGATACTACTGAACCCTGCATATACGTTTTTTCCTATACATACATACCATTTCCTATACATACATACATACATATGATGAAGTTTAATTTAGAAATTCGGCTCAGTAAGAGATGAACAAGAGTAAAATAGAATGATTGTGACAATAGACTGTAATAAGAAGCTAAGTGAATGTGGTCTCTCTCTCTCTCTCTTAAAACACCTTGTATTCACACTTCCTGTGATGATATGATCTGAAAAGATGACTACAGGATGAGGTGAAGTGTGGGAAATGACATAGCCTGGGGTGCTCTTGACCTCATGATGATAAGGTGGTTCACAGGAGAAAGCAAAACCATGGGCAAGCAGGGACTACTGTAGTCAGTACAACAGAGAAACTGAATTTTTAGTTTCCTTCATTTGAATCCATTTAAGTCAATAGCCGGGTGTGGCTTGTGGCCATTGGACTAGTGTAGATCTAGAACACAGTTTCTCAAAGTATGTTCTGGGAACCTGTTAGAAATACACATTCTGGGATGCCACCCCAGGCCTGCTGAACCAGAAACAGGAGGGGGGTGAGACCTGGCAGTCTGTTTCAGCAAGCTCCACAGGTGAGCCTGATCCCCACTCAGCAGAATGCCCCATCCCCAGAGTTCCTGAATTAGCAGGACTGGGATGGGGATTTGAGAATTTGCTTTGCTAACAAGTTCCCAGATGACACTCTGAAGCTGTCTGGAAATCACCTTCAGAAGGTGGTATAGAAGATGGATCAGTTCTTTACAAGGCCCCCAGTTCCCCAGGTATGAATCCCATGAATGCCACATAACTAATATTTGAAGTCAGGACATCCCAAATGTACCCTCTGCACTCCCTGAAAATCTTTCTGTGTTCCCATGAGCTAGTAACAAAGACTTCCTGGATCATAGAAGGGCTCCTAAGTACTTGTTGAATTAATAAAGAGATCTATATCCTTAGCCTGGGTAAAGTGTCTAGAGTTAAGATCTCTTACCCTGCCTGCTGCTTTCTGTATGTGATCACTTTTTGGCATTCATGATAATCTGCTAGTATATTTCTGTTTTTGTGTTCCATAATTCTGCAACTTGTTTTAGGAGAAGCCATTGTCAGTGTAATTTTTTTACTCTGTATTTTGATAAATATAGTTGCTAGAATGCTAAGAAAGCACTTTTTGGTAAGCATCATATGCCCCCTACAAGAGGGCTCATTTGGAAATGTGTCATTCTTGCTGTCCCTTCAACAGGGTAGAAGTAGATAGGTCTTAATCATCATTCAGTGCTTCGGGCCCAGGAATGGTAACTGTCCTGCATGCAAAGGATTGTTCTGTCCAGTGAGGAGAAAACAGTAGCCTGTTCGTGGGTGACAGAAATCTCTCCTTGGTGATATCATCTATAAGGCTGTGACCCTCCTATGCTAGTCCTGTTTCCCCATGAGCATCTTGTAATCAGGTTTACTTGTTTCATAGGAGGATGAAGCACTCTCTCTTCTGCTCTTATATAATTTAGTTCTTCCAGTGGATATTTATTCATATGGAATGCTAAGTGCTGTGTGGCTTACAGAGATGCCCGAGACCTGGGCCTGCCTGCAGAGAACTTACAGTACTAGCAGTGAGCTAGAGAAATAGCTTCAGAATTATATAAATGATAGGAACAGAGAGGGAGAAGCAACCAGTGAGAGACATAGATTAGAAGATTCACTGCAAGAAACTGGCTTATGCAGTCATGGGCACTGAGCAGGGAAGCCTGAAACCTATAGGGCATGTGTACAGGGCGGGCCGGCAGAAGCCGCCATCCACATGTGGAATTTCTTCTTTTTCAAGGAAACCTCAGCTCTGGTTTTAGGGCCTTTCTGGATTAGGCTTACCCAGATTATCTAGAATAATCGCCTTCAAAGTCGACTGATAATGGACTTTAATCATATCTATTTAATACCTTCACAACACACCCCAGTTAGGGTTTGATTGAGTAACTGCGACTGCAGCTGAGCCCAAATGACTCATTTTAAAAAGCCCATCACACTTAGAGACCGAGGGTTTAAGGATCCTTTCTTGGAAGTGTGGCATTTGTTCCAGTCCTTAAAGAAGTGGAGATTCTAGGATGTAGGGATAAAGGAAGTAGGCATTCCAGAGAGTGCCACTACTAAATATTAATAGAAATGAATAGGGGTACCTGAGTGGCTCACATAAGCATGTGACTCTTGATTTTGGCTCAGGTCATAATCTTAGGGTCATGAGATCGAGCCCCATATCGGGCTCCACACCCAGCGTGGAGCCTGCTTGAGATTCTTGCTCTCTCTCCCCCTCTGCCCTTCCCCACCCCTGCACTCCCTCCCTTTCTCTCTCTCTCTCTCAAAAAAGAAAATTAAAATGAACAATAAAAGATACCAAGACAGGAATGTACTATTGGTGTTGGCACACTGGCTAGTAGATGCACTGCAGCCTTTCTCTGAACCTGATCTCTGTTTGCTCATCTAAAAAAGTGGGTCGAATGCTCATCATGACTGTCCCCAGGATGGGATGAGATGATATCGGAGGGTACATTTTTGAATCCGTAAACACTACGAATGCTAAGGCATTTTATAGAGATGGTGGTGGTGGCAGGATTTGCATGCGAAGTTTGGTTAAAAAAAAAAAAGACTGGGCAGGTAAAGGAGTCTGATTATTGTGGGCTTTGCCTAAAATTTGCATCTTTAATTTGGGGGGAAGAAAGGTATTCTCTAAAGCCCAAATGGACTGAAAGGAAATAGAACCCTCTGTGTATACGTAGCCATGCCCTGTTGTCTAAAAGACACGGTCGCCATTAGCTCTGGGCCTAGGACGACTCAACTTTTTTTTTTTTTTTCCTTACAGAGGCAGACCTCTGTTTTTGACACGATATTGGGGATGAAGGAGGGTCATTTATTATAAACTTATTGAATACTTTGCCTAAATAGGGGAAAAGAATTAAACCATTTCCAAAAACTTTGTTCCAAGTTTCTTAGGTAATGGCTGATGGAGCCAGCTGACGCAGTCACCAGAGAGAACTCCAGAAAGGGACGGTCCAGGGAGTGCAGTTTGACACGCTCCTTTTTTTTTTTTTCTCCTTTTTCCAGAGCTGTGCTCGACAAACCAAGCTAATTTTGCCAAGCGAGCCCCCCCGCCAATATTGTTCAAGCCATATGCATTTTGAAGGAAATTTAATCCATATGTTCCTGAGTCACTTACGCCTAAGTCATTAAAATGTTATTTTGTAAATGTGATTTCATGTTTGAAGTCGTAGTAAAGTATTTTTAGGAGATTTTTCCTTCTTTGGAACGCTGTTTTTCTTGGTTTGTTTTCTTGTTTTATTTAAACACACCGCACATCGTCGTAACACCCACCCTGTGGTTAGACACAAAGGGCGTCTTGAAGCCAGAAGGAGCATCTAGTCTAACACGGTTAGACTAGGAGTCCGTTTTCTCATCACACAAGTTGATCAGTGTTATCATTTACCCTTCAGTGTTTTCTGTTGTCTTCTGGGCTGCTTTCTACCTGGTCATAGCCCGCCCCAACCCTCTCCTGTGCTGCTCCCCGAATGGGTGCCCACGAAAGAGAAAAGGGAAAAGAAAAGAAAAAGGAAAAATAATAGAACCAGACTGCCTCCTAGGATCTGTTTCTCAGCTGTGCCACGTGAGCCTTTCTTCCCAAAACAGAGTTCATATCCCCTTTTACCTACTGGCACTGCCAGCTGGGAGGACTTAGGTGTTTCATAAAATGTCTGCAGAAGAGAAAAGTAAAATGGAATTTAGGAGCAGCCTATGGCTTTTCATTTTTAGGGCAGATAAATGGTGGTGCCTGCTTTGTACTGAAGCTGATTGAAAAATGGTTTCATGTCTTTTTCCTAAAATAAGTTTTCTTCCTTCCTTCCTTCCTTCCTTCCTTCCTTCCTTCCTTTCTTTCTTTTTAAAACTTCTGCTTCTTTGGAGTCCCATGGTATGGACCGAGATTTGTCTGTGCGTGAAGCATCCTGGTTTATGTGTGTCTGTCCGTCAGGAATATCTTAGCTTGCAGAGGGCACCAGAGAGGCCTTACTTTCAGGGTCTGGTAGGGACGTGTCCGTCCTGATCCCCAGCCCTTCACAGGCAGCAGGTGCAGCGTCTGACATTGTAAGAGACATTTACCACCCAGAGGTCCCCGGAGTTCAGGGGTTAAAACTTTGACTTCTTGGCAATCTGAGCTTGTGAAATACATTCCCATCTTGTTTGTTTGTTTGTTTTTAATTCAGTCCTCGAAACTGCCCCGAAGGCTGTGGTTTCTGGGTTTGGGTCAATTGTTTTTCCATAAGAAAATTGAGGTTCAGAGAAGTTACTTTCTTAGATCTTTCCCACTAGGAGGGCAGCTGTTGGTTTGTGCTTCTGACCTCACTCGACTGTAAGCTCGGTGAGAGGAGTGATGACCTGGCCGTCATGTGGGGATGTTGGAGGACCTTTGTGGGCTTTTATTCTTGGAAGTCTGACCTTATAGCATTTCACATGTACTAAAACATATGACTGTGTGACTGTTTTTAATCCAAAAGTGAATCTTCATCTTTCGTCAAGGCTCTAGGATCTGGTGACCTATTGAACGTGGTGGAAAGCTAGGGGAGAGAGCCCCCTTCCTTATGAAAGAAAGAAATACAAAGGGACTCAGGGAGGAGGGGAGAGGCTGGGATTATCTAAAGAGCCATCCTTTTCTTCCTTAGACCTTGATTCCACCCTAGAAAAGAGGATCCCCACTTCTGTTGATGGACAGTGGGAGTACTCGGTCCTCATCAACCTCTTTGGAGGCCTCCGGAGTACACTTGAACTAAACTCAAAAACCTGCAAAGCAGTTGATGGGCTGAGTTTCTGGGTCAAGGCAGAAATAGTGGAACTTGCCCTCCAACTCTGAAAATTCTTTGGGATTCCATCATTCAGCAAATACTCATTGGCCACCTGCACTAGCAACACCACAGTGACCAGGACAGACTCATCCAGGGCTCTGTCCCTCCACACTGGATCAAACTCTTGCTCCTCAGGGTACCTTTTTTGAAGTATATTTGACATGTCTTACTTTTTTATTGCTCATTTTTTTGGTTGGATTGTATGTACATGCCCAAGTGACCTTGTGTATTCCTGAGTCCTGTGTATAAGCTAAAGTTAGAATGGGGAAAGAAGCCTATAACATAAAAATGGGGCATATAAAATTTCAGTTTCTCCACTGCTAAATTAGTTTCTGTATTTCTTTTCAAATCTCTTGGTAGACCTGAACTACAGGAGAAGAAGATGGAGTACCCTTCTTGAGTGCGTACTGTGCCCTCTGATGCTGCCCTTTCTCATCCAATTCCTCCCTGGGCTCTCCGCAGAGACCCTTGTTCATTTTCAGTACTTCTTTTTTGCATGCATGTATGGTTCTTAAGTGACCTTTTCCTAAACTCATTGAGGGCATTTAATATGGACAGGAATCCCAAAGCATATTCTCACCAGAGAAAGAGCAAGGTTTGCCTGCCATCAATTTAAGGATATGATTACTCAAAATTTTGAAATGTTTTCTTGCAAATTGAAGATGTTGGTGACCAAGAAGTGGGTGCCTGAGGGGAGGCGTCTGGCCTCCTTGTCTAAGGAAGTTGGGAAGGTGGTATTTTCATATTCCCTTTTCTACTCTGCTTCCTCATATGCTTTGCTATTTAACCAAAAGTCTCCCCATTGGAAGATTTGTATTTATTTATTTAGAGTAAAGCTCCATGGCCTTGGGTGTCTTTCCCAAAGCAATTCTGAGATGTCACCTCTCCTACTGACTCTTTCCTCCCTGCCTAGTCTTCTTCAGCAAGAACTTTCCTAATATTTTATATTCGAGTTTTCTTGTTAGAAAAGATGATAAATTGGGACGCCTGGGTGGCTCAGTTGGTTGGACGACTGCCTTCGGCTCGGGTCATGATCCCTGAGTCCCGGGATCGAGTCCCGCATCGGGCTCCCAGCTCCATGGGGAGTCTGCTTCGCTCTCTGACCTTCTCCTCGCTCATGCTCTCTCTCACTGTCTCTCTCTCAAATAAATAAATAAAAAATCTTTTAAAAAAAAAAAAAAAAGAAAAGAAAAGATGATAAATTAGGCCATGAGGAAACAAGCCTGAAAGTTCTAGAGATTGTCATTCTTGAAAATGACAGGTCTTTTTGTGATTGTCATCATTATTGTCTTAAGGAGTGAAAACCAAATGAGAAGGATGTGGAGCTGCTGTTTCATTCATGGACACACTTGCCACTGATTGTATCCCCCTCCAGAATTTCTGTGAGTCTTAGAACAGCTCTAAGGTCAATAGATCCTTTGGTCCTCGATCATAATCCTGACCGTTGACCCTTCTAGCTGCTCCTCTGGAGAGTCCCCTTTTTGTTCAGGTATGAGATTGGCTGCTGGGCATGTGCTGGACTCGAGGGTTGGCAGGGTCTGTGGCGGGGCTTCCTCACAGCCTTGCCACATTCTGGCATCTGTACCCAGTATCCTAGGCCTCGACAAGTGACCAGAGTCAAAGATGCCTTTTCTGCGGCACAGGGAGTAACAGATCGAATGCATAGTTAGGATTCCGACCATCGTGAATGCCCAGCACTCAAAAGTTCTAAACATACTTTGCTGTCAAACACGGGTCTGAAGTTCGGGTTGAAATGAGCTGCGCTGTTGGCTCTCTCTTGAACCAGGTGGGAGGAGCAGTCGATTGAGGAACAGGGAGCCCTTTGATGGGAGGCTCACTGCCCACCAGCTGCATGTCTGAGTATTTGTGGCCTGACATCAAAGAGAAGCCACTGCTCTAACAGGGTCGGTTTATGTGTTATGTGAGCAAGCCTGGCAAGGCCTTATGGCCGGCTGGGCCATCAGAATGACCCCTGCTGCTGGAAACCTGATCGTAGCACATACTGCTTGAGCGCTCACTCGGAGGCATGTCTGCCGTTGGTAAGAACGAGGAGGGCGAGGTTCTATTTTCCGAATTATTGCAGGGACCTGAGGGACCTGGGAAAATTGTCTGAGGTTTTGTGAACTCCGTTTCAGGATCTGTAAGACAAGGGGGTGTCTAGGTGGCCTTGTTAGCTTTAGAAATTCTTTGTACGTCTCATATCAATTTTCATGCACTTTAGGTCCCATGGATGTGAACATATGCACTCATTTAAACATTATAGCCATATTCATCTCAGGCTTAAATGGTCTCGTCAAGAGAAGAAACTATACCTTATTCGTCATTAATCCAGAATGGTGCCTGACCCCCAGCTGGTGTTTTCAGTTCATGTTGGCCATATAAATTAAGGAAAGAGGGGAGAGGCAAGTTGCTAAAATTTCAGACTGCCTCAGAAGCTGTGGTGGAATTAGAAATTACAAGCTCTAAACCGAAATAAAGGAAGTTAGATGAAAATGAGAAAACTAGCTGTGTTCTCTCCCTGTTGTCACTGACTGGTAAGGTACACTCCCTTCTGTCCATCACTATGAGGGAGTCCTGTCACATGATATACCTTCAGTCCTTCCTCTGTACCTGACACCTGGCCGGCACACAACAGAATGTCAGGTGAGTTTTCTCACTAGCCAAAGATTATCAGACGAGGTGGCTCCTCATTCACTAGAACTGAAATTTGAGAGCATGTTTCCCCTTCCACCAAATTTTACTAGACTTAACACTTGACTCACAGGATCTTCTCAGCATCAGTCCCCCAAGGGGCAGGTCTGTGGGCCCTGTTCTGGAACTTGAACGTGCTTCAGCCGAATCAAGGCCTGACCTCACAGGGTTGTGTGATTGTTGCCTTTTTTGAGTCCCGAGAATCCAAGTAGTGACTTCCGTCCCATCTCTTGTTTGTTAATGAAGATGTTCCGAAGAGAAATCTGGCCATTTAATTCTTCCAGTTGGTTGAAAAATAAATAGGAGTTTACCCCAGACGTGCTTTGCATGTGTGACTCTTTAGTGACAGGTTCCCTCACAGAGGGCAGGGAGGTGGTGACCAGCCAGGGCCAAGCCTGTTGTCCTATAATTAGATCTCGCTCCTGTAAGGTCCCTGTCCTCACACGTAGCTGACCTGGTGCCCCCTTTGCCATTTGGAGGCCGTGTATCTCTTCTAGGCTGTGCTCCCGTGGCACAGATGAGGCCTGGGTCCACACAGGGACTGGCCGCAGTGCCTGCTGCCCTCAGCTCATTCAGTGCTGTGACCCCGTGAGCGTGTGGGGAGAATTGGGTCTCCCGATGACAGTAAGGAAATTGTGTTTTTAAAGCTGCCAGCATATTACTTCCCTTTAGTCAGCAGTTCCATTTCTAACATGGGAGCTTTCAGACCTGAGCTCTTGTGGGGTCTCCTAAGAATTAACATGGCGCCGGGAGGATAAGGGAGCATAAAGAGAAACTCTGACCGTGTCACATACCTGTGAAGTAGATGCCTTGAGGCCCTCACTCAGGAACAGTTTGCTTGCCTTCCCCAGAGTGGTCATCCCCTCGTGGAAGGGCCCTTCCTCCTGTAGTGAGCCAGTTCTCAATTTTCCTCACGCTTTCTCATATCCTCCTGGAGCTCTCAGAAGCCAGGGCAGTCCCACCCAGATAAACAGAAACTGCTGGAGAGTCTCTCTCTCTATTTCTCTTTCTCTTTATTAAAGATTTTACTTACTTATTTAAGAGAGAGAGAGAGAGAGAGAGCATGAGCAGGGGGAGGGGCAGAAGGAGAGGGAGAGGGACAAACAGAATCCCTGCTGAGTAGAGCCCAACATGGGGCTCCATCCCAGGACCCTGAGATCATGACATTGAGCTGAAAGCAGACACTTAACCAACCAAGCTCTTGATGAGAGGGGGTGGTTTGGTGCAGAACAGAAAGTCTGCTTGGATGCAAAGACACTGTCCAATGTTGTATAGTGCAGAAGGGCATGGAAATGGGTATATTTATTTCTACACAAACAGGGAACCCTTGAAAATCTGTTGGGCTTGGAATTTTCGATGATGATCTAAACAGTCTCCTCCTTAGGTATTGCCTTTTACTGGCACATTAAAAGTTATGATGCTTATAGAAACTACATATGATTTAGAGAATAGCTGAAAAGAGATCATACACATAAGCCAAGTTCCGCCATTGCTGACAGGAAGCGACAGCGAACAGGTCCCCCTGGGGGCTCTACTGAGTGCATCTGGCTGTAGGAATAAGCTGACTGAAGCCGGGGTGCTGTGTTCCATCTCTCGGTCTGAGCAAGGGAGAAAATACGAGAGCAGTCACACTAGTGGGCTCAGTTTAAAATAGTCAACCTTTCTGTCTCCACTGGCACGACCGACCTGACTGGTTACGAGTCTCGATATTTTGTTTGGAGACTAAATGCAGTGTGGATTGGAACAACGATGAAACCTCCCAAGTCTTTGGCAGGAGGGATGCTGTGAAGGTGTGACAGGAGTGTCCCTTCAGAGCCAGCCCAAACACAGCTTCCAAGCCGGGCCCCATGGGGGCAGCCTGTACCCGCCGCTCATCCTGGGTCTCAGACATTAAAAAAACCGCCCCCCCCCCCCCGCCGCCACCCGCCACCCTCCACCCAGAAACACCATTCAACAAGAGAAACAAGGACGCCAAGTCACTGACTTCCTGACTCCAGCCAGTGTGGCAAGTAGCAGCAGCAAGGGAGCACCATGTCCTCAGACAGCGACTATTAGGAATTACTAAAATGTGTGAGCCTGACCCCACCCACCCCACCCCAGCCTCCCTGCCCCACCGCTGTCTCCCATTCTTTGATCATGGCTTCCTCACCGATGCAGAATGTGCTCAGGCTGAGTGCCACCTCCACGGAAGCTCTTCTAGAATATTCTTCTCCCTGAAAGGAAGTGAAAAGAAACCAGTCTGAAGTCATCGATCAAGTTATTGTCTCACTTTCGGGGGAAGGAGAGAAAGGAGGATCAGGAGCAGTCGCCTGGTACCTAGGTGTTGCTTGTTACAGGAACCACAGCTCCGGAACTCCAAGCAGCCAGCTGAGGGGCGTCTGGAGCAAGGACTTCCGGCCTGGGGCAGGCAGGCCGTGGCAATAAGCCTCACTGACCCCAGTGCTGTTCTTGTCCTTTTGTTTCCACTTGGCTTTTGCGTATATAGAAGAACTTGCAGCTCCATTCAGCCCCTACCCTCCGCTGTTGCCCTTGAAAGAGCCATTATCTTCTTCTAAGGGGCCCCAAACCAACAGAGCGAAAGGCCTTACATTTGGTACAAGACTCGGGTTCCTACAAACTGGACTTGGAAAACAAGCCACTGCTCTTCTCCGGCTCCTGTCCTTGGGGAAAGGGCACTTTTGTGGTCATTTGGGTCTGAGCCTTTGTTTTCACAATGAGGCACTGAGGCCTAGTGAGGCGGAGGGACCATCAGGAGAACTTGTGTCTCGGGTTTCTCAGTTTGGACTTCTGTCCGCCCTTCAGCTTGGGCCTCCTCCGTTTGTTTGCATTCAGTAGGGTCTCGCCTGTAGGACTGCCTCCTCTTTTTCTCTGTAAACATTCGTATGAAGTGTATTTGCTTTGCTTTTCAGCCTTGCCTGCCCTCCGTGGGTCCAGAATAGCCAGCTGGAATTCATAAGAATATTGTGTCTTCAGATGTTTATAATCCAAAAGAATCCCTTATGGTTTTGTTTCTGTTGTTGTTGTTTTTTGTTTTTAAATAATAAAACTACTTGGATGTTGGTATTTTATGTTGGAAAGGCGAGCCAAGTTCACAGTGCAGCAATTACAATGCAATGCATTATGTATAATTTGTAGCGCGCCCAGGGAGCGATGGTAAACCGTGAAACGCCGTCCCCGCCCCACAGCATAATTAGCAGGATCAAACGCTCTGCAGGGAGAAGCACAATAGTTGTCGGCCGAGGTCAATAAAAGTAAGGAAAAGTTCTGATAAAAGCAGTACACCCCAAATTAGATAAAGAGCAGCCCCTATATCAGGCTGCAGATGTGTCACAAGCCTTCCCCGCTAATTGAAGAAAGCTTTTGAGGTTTAACAGCTCATAAATTTGCACTGGGAATGCCCTATTGTTCTGAGGTTATAAGTCTTGTCTTTGAAATTTAACAGTTGTACTTTTTTATATTGCATTCCTCCAAGAGTACCATTGTAAACATGAAGGGTTTGCATTTTAACATAAATTTGAACAATGTGGTTTTAAAAGGGTTCACCACATCAAAGGGAGGCTGTTTGGGCATGTTTTATAAAAAATTTTTTTTCTATAGTATTTAAAGCTACAAATGACTCATAGAAGTATGTTCCGTTTATATCAGTCCATTATATTAGTCCATTTATATCAGTCATGTCAGTGTCCTCATCAGGGCTTTTTACTGTCATTTTTTCTAACGTAAGAGTGTCTGAAAACATGTCTCGGTCTTTTGCCAAGTCAATTGCCCTTAATCTACTATCTTCAGACCCATAGAAACAATTCTGGAAATGTGGTTCTACTTGGCCTAAATTGCAATGAATTCTATGCCTTTTCATGGTCGTCTTTTTTTTTTTTTTCCTTAACTCAAAATATCCAGTGTATCAACTTGCAATTTCTTCTTTCTTCATGTACCAATTATGGCCCCTCCCATGCCCTCATAGCCTCCTATTTAAAAAAACAAAAAACACAAAACACCCATTTTTTGCTGAGCCGCTGATTGAAATGAAGAAAGTTCCATGTTAAAGGGAGAGCTGTGGGTGCTGGTTTCCAGAGCAGCCTGGTGGTGTACAGAGAACACTGAGCTTAGATCCAACCCCTGGATTGGATCTAACCAACCCCAGCCGCGTTATTTGCTGGCTCTGAGACCTCAGGAATCACACACCTCCTGGAGTCACAGTTTGGCCATTTATAAAATGAGGACATCTACCCGTCTCTCCCTCTCTCTCTCTCTCATTCACACGTCCGTTCGTTCATTTATTCACTCCTAGAGGGAGAACGTGAACATAGCCCCTCACTCCTCTTACCCTGCAGAGCTCACAGCCCAGTGAGGACACACTTTACCAAAATAATGAGTCTTGTCAAATTACTAATGGTGGCCTCATGAGCTTCAAAGGAAGGGGACAAGCTCCAGGCAGAGCTGAGAGCAGAGGACCCTTGCTGAGAGTTCGGGGGAACGCAGTCCCTTCCCTGAGGATCCAGTGTTTGAGCTGATTGCTGGAGAAGGGAGAAGTAGTGAGTGGCAGGTGATGGAAGGCAGGCGTCCTGGGCTGGGTACAAATTTTGATGTTTATGCTGAAATAAAAGGAAGCCCTTGGCAGGCAGAGGATGAACTTGACAAGGTGTGTGTTTTCCAAAAGCTCTCCCACAACTGTGTGGGGAATTGCTGGTTAGAAGACCAGAGAGAATGTGGGGGGAATCATTTAGGGGCTCAGAAGCCAGTCCAGGTTCACAAAACAGGTGGCTCAGGTGGGGACTGGTGATGGGGCAGATGGGAGAAATGGATGAGTTCCAGAAATGTTCAGGTTAAAATGCCAGGATTTGGTGGTGTGTCCCAGAGGGGCAGATGAGGCAGAGGGAAGTGTCCAGAATGACTAGGGTCTGGGTGTGTCTGACTCACTGGCTGTGGGGTAGGGACATTCCTGGGATGCAGCAGTCTGGAAGGGGGTAAATAGTAAAATAATAGGTACCCCCTACCCATGAGTGTTTGGGGCCAGGCACTGACCTCCTTTGATTTCATTCATTTCGGGGCGCATCTGTGCTGCCCAGATAAGAAAATCAAGGGTCAGGGAAGAGAGTAACTTGTCCAAAAACACAGAACAGGGACCAGAGGTGGTATCCAAACCCAAGTTTGTCTGGTTCCAGAAGTCGCTCTCTCCCACTGTCCCCTGCCAGAGCCAGGTACCAGAAGGGCACTTCTGTAAACCACCGACATCCACTCCAGGTATGACAAGGGAGCTGTGGGTTATGCAGGATGAAATGCCGGGAAGAGAAAACAGTCATAACGTACCCCTCCCTGTTCTGAAAACCCGGATTTTTCAGAGGGACTGGACACATCTGACATAGAATCCCTACCCACACTTGATCGCATCTTCAGAGCTTCCGTCTTGAAGCCAGAGACAGGCCTCCCAGGAGGAGCTTTTACTCTGGCCGTAGCACACATGGAGATCTTTCCAAAGGGGGCTCGGAAAGCAACATAATCCCTCCCTTCGTCGAAATCATCTGTTTTCCAAGAGAAGGCAAAGTTTATACTCCGAACTCGGCACTTCAGATTCCAAAAATTTAGTCCCGAGGTCTCCTTTAACGTTGGTAAAGTAAGTTTTATTTTACTAGAAATCATTAACAGACCTGTAAGAATAGGTGACTGTTTGTGGTTACTGATTATCTCTCCAGAGCAGAGGCCGTTTTAAAATCCTTTCTGCGCTGTCCTGGGTCTGTTCGAGGCCCCCTCAGGGGTGTGAGAACAGTCTGAGAAAGCCCCCAGGCCTTCCCGAGGCTGGGAGAGGAGGGCTTGTGTGTGAGAGACATTCCTGTCACAGGGTGTGTGTGTGTGTCTGTGTGGGCATGTGCCCACGCAGAAGCAGGAGCATGTGCACGTGCGCGCACATACACACACACATACATACATACATACATACATACATACATACACACACACACACACACACACTAAGGGGACAAAAGATCAGAATGGCAGGTGAGTGGCCGTGAGTTAAGCAGACCTCAAAGAACACACAAAAAGTGGCAGGTAGGAGCGCCTGGGTGGCTCAGTGGGTTAAGCCTCTGCCTTTGGCCCAGGTCGTGATCTCAGGGTCCTGGGATTGAGCCCCGCATCGGGCTCTCTGCTCAGCAGGGAGCCTGCTTCCCCCTCTCTCTCTGCCTGCCTCTCTCTGCCTACTTGGGATCTATCTTTCTCTCTGTCAAATAAATCAATAAAATCTTAAAAAAAAAAAAAAGTAGCAGATAGGCTCAGGGTTGGGCTAAATACCATCAGCTACAGAAGCAAGCGTGTTTTTAAAATGACCCTCATACTTGTGGGACAGTGATCACATGCCAGAAATCCACGAGCGGCACAGCTCAAAGTAGAGAGTTTATCAGCTCTCAGGGGGCAGAGAGCAAGGCTCCTGCTGGCTTGTTTATTTACTCCTGAAGGCCTCTCTGCGCGGCTTCTCTCCCAGGACTGATCTGCTAGGAATGGCGCAGAGGTGGTGCCCTTTCCCTGGTACGGACACCTTGCCATAGGGGCCTACTCCGGGTTCTGGGCCACCACCGTCACCACTCAGAATTCCCAACTGTCATATTTTTGACAAGGGTGTCTTATCCTTTCCCTTATTCCCACCTCCTCTCTCTCGTGCCTTTCTTTCTTTCTTTTTTTCTTTTTTTTTTTTTCTTTAAACCATCCGGGCATAGTGCTCACGTTGTTTTATATGCTTGTGACGGGGTGCAGAGTTTGTTTCCCGGGGAGGCCCTCCACCTACCCCCGTTGGCCTGCACCCCGTGGACACTCGCCGTGGCCCACTCGGCCATGGGGTTTCTCTGAGCGCTCTGTCTTCCCTTCCTCCTGCCTGTGAGAGGAGGCAGCAGGCCGCAGCGTTCCGCCTCCCTGAGAGCTCGGAACCACAGTGTTCCCCTTGGCCATCAACAATGTCAGGGACAGTTTCCTAGGTCAGGGATTGTTTTTCAGTTCTGTGTTGATATCAGTATCTCTGGACATGCGGTTATGTACTAATCAGGGCTATGGTATTTGAAAAACAGAAATAATTTGAATTTTTCAAGTGTTTAAGATGCATTTCGCTGGGATGTACGTAATCCACCTCCTATTTTGGCCTGCTTCTGGCTCCTGAACATTCTCTAAAGTACGGTGAACCCCAGAACCCAGGAAAACTTCAGGAATTCTACAGAGGAAACAGATGGACTGAATTGTGTTCTGAAGCCTGGGCGTGTGTAGCCTCCCCTCACCTGTTCCTCATCCATGAACTGGCTTGGTTGCTGGTTAGTGGCCCAGGCCAGCAATCCAGATCCCCAGACCTTGAAATTCCCTACCTGCCACCATTTATCTTCATTTCTTTCAGTGCCCTCTGGCTCCACTGTTCTTGGGGGGGGGGGGTCATCCTGACCCCCTCTCTGCCCAGTCCATTCTCCAAACATGTGTGATACACCCACCATGTACCGGGTTTCAGGGACCCAGAGGTGTTTGAACACAAACAACCGTAGAAACTACCAGTGTCTCTGGCTCATGAAAAATGTGTCCAAAGACCTACTTGTACAAAACCGGTCACCATGCTGGTACCAATGGCCAAGGCCAAACGACCCTCCAGAATACATTTGTGGCATGCTTTTGATCCCAAGTTTCTCCAGGTGGGGCCAGCAGCTCACTGTAGGTTCTTGAAGGGAAAAATGCAGATTCCTGGGCCCCACCACAGACATTGGTGTGGGATTTCCCAAGTTACAAGCTCGAACGTGCCTCTCACCTAGCTCCCCCACATCCAGTTTTGGTGCTTCCTATTCTAGATCCATTATTTGGCCTTCAGTCCCTCGCACACCATGTTTCTTGCAGGACAGGGTGACAGGGAAGCATTGGGTAGCTGTGGGGCCTAGTACCTGTGGCCACTGAGCCTAGGAGCCAGCTCTCCCAACCCCTGCGCCTCTCAAGGCCCCATAGCCTCATTGCTCCTGACCCATGGTTACTTGCCCTCATCATCCAGGGCGACCTGGCTTGATCCCCAGGTGGTCACTGTCAGCAGAGGTTTCCAACCTAGGTTCCCTTTCCCTTTCCAAGTTCTCACACTGGCTCTCCATATTTTCCTTATCCCTTGATTTCTTGGAAGGACGTTTATTTTTATTTTCATGCCCAAAGGCTAAACGGTGCTTTTCAGAAGACTGAGGGTTTTTTGAGTGAAATATTGTCTAATTTTAAATAGTCTGTGATTTCAAAAGTCCATGAAAACATTATTGGGGGCCTTTGCTTGAAGAGCTGAAATGGGAGCCATCTCTGATTTGGAACTCAAGGCAGGAGTGAGAAAAGAAATGAAATAGGTCTAAATGTCATCCAAAATGCTTCTCTGTACCTCTGTCTGAACAGGGGCTTTGAAAGCCAGAACAAAAAACAGTAGCATCGGGGATTTTGTTGTTTCTGAGTGAACCACCACTCCCCAAGCATGGAAGGGGGATGGACTACACACCTGGCATTTTATCCCTTTGGAGCAGGGAAGCTGCTGGCCCAGGCACTTGTGGACCCACCACCTCAAGCTGGGCCTCAGCCACCTGGAAGCGCATCTCCTCCTCCCTCAGCTGACGGGGGTGGAGGAGGGGCCAGCAGCCAAGAAAGCCAGACCACCAAGTACCAAGCCACCCATCTCTCAGACCCCCTTCCTAGCCCCTCTGGGGCGGGGCTGGCCAGGACAGCAGCTAAGTGTCTGGGGAGCAACCATCGATGCTGGAGTTCTTTGCGGATTTCTAGAACTCACAGAATATTCCGTTTATGAAGCCTGGCCCTGCACACTCTCAGTCGCTGCATCAGGCACAGCTAGGAGCCAGAAGGCCCTTCTTTTTTTTTTTTTTTTTTTTTTTTTTAAAGACTTTATTTATTTATTTGTCAAAGATCACAAGTACGTAGAGAAGCAGGCGAGGTGATGGGGGGAGCAGGATCCCTGCTGAGCAGAGAGCCCCATGCGGGGCTCGATCCCAGGAACCTGAGATCATGACCTGAGCCGAAGGCAGAGGCTCACCCCACTGAGCCACCCAGGCGCCCCCAGAAGGCCCTTCTCGGCCTCGCTTCCTCCCTCCTGATATTCTGCTGGGGCAGGACAAGGGGAAGGGGCAGAAGGAAAGCGGACCGGGGTCAGGTAGAAGTGGGGACTTGGGTGAAAATGTGGACCATAAGCAGAACCGCTTTGATTAGATTTTAAAATAAATCGTTTCTAGTATCACCGCACCAAAGACTGTCTTATTAGCACAGATTGTATCTGTTTATCTTTTCTAATTTGGAGTTGGAGTGAAACAGATCATTGCAGTAAAAAGCGCTCTGGGATGCAAGGCAGCAAGCGCTGTAGCAAGAGTAGATTCTGAGTTTAGGAGCTGGTGAAAATATCTGTCTCCACATCCACGTCCATAGCCACGTCTAACCCTCTTGAGTGCCCCGTCAGTCTCTTCTGCTTTTGAAGAACTCTGATAGGACCTAGAAACTGCTAGATGCTGGCAAGTAGTCCCCGGGTTTCAGACCATCGAGACAATAAACAGCCCCATCATATTCAGGGCGGCAGCTTCTGTAGAGCCCATCTGTTTCAAAATAACCCCAATTCTGCTTACTATGCGGAATGCTTTGTTGCCTGGAATTTGCCCTAGTTTTCATCAGCCGACTCCGTGTCACAGGCCTCTGGGTCCACCTGCTGGCAAGTGTGAAAACTGGAACAAAACCTGGTTTGGAAGAACAAGCTGGAGCTCTGTGGTTCCCCAGAGCTGGTGCAGGTCAGGATCACCCGGGGGGCTCACTGAAAATACGGTGGCCTGGGCTCCAGGCCAACCCTACAGGATTGGAAACTCTCAGAACAACCGTCATGGCGATTCGCACATTCATGTCAGCATGAGAGAAGCACAGCAATTCAAGGGACCTGGTGCCCGCAGACACCTTGACGTCCCCACTCCTGCTTCTCCCATTTTATCCTGGTAACTGTCTGTGGCTTCATTCCCTTAGAACTCATCGAAAAAGTGTAGGAACCGGGCAAACACTACTGAACCAAGTGTTCGAGGTTACATGGCACGTAATTAGTCGTGCTGATCACAGGAACCCCGGATACGATCACGGAAGGGGCACCTTAGCTCTGTGGCCTTCTGCCTCAGACCCATAACCCCACTTCAAAACATCAGACAAACCAAACTGAAGGTCATTTCTACAGGCTTCCTGGCCAGCACTCCTCCAGGTCATCAAGGTCGTAGGAAGCCAGAAAAGATGGGAGAAGCTGCCACAGACCAGAAGAGGCTAAGAAGACATGGTCGACCAGGTATGCCATTGGACCCTAGTACACAGAAAGAAAATTCGTGGAAAAACTGGTAACATTGAAATGAAGTCTAGAATTTGGTTACTAGTAATGCATCCGTCCCTGGAAATGAGTCCTTAGTCCACGTCATGGTGTTCGATGTTAACATGTGTGGAATCGAATCGTCTGTATTCTCTCTGTCACTTTCCGGTGAGTCTGAAATTATTCCAAAATAAAAAGTGGACTAAAAGTTAAAATGTCAGAGCCGAGGGGCACCGAAATAGACAAGCTGAGTTGGGGCACAGCGTGGCCAGTTTGTGCCCATCTTCGGGTAGTCACAGCCAGGCTGGCCAGCGGGGGCCGGGCGGGTCCTCCAGCTCAGCAGCCCAGGCTGGAGACTGTAGAGGAGGAGGCTGGGGTGGGCTGTCGCACTCTCCCAGTTTAGACCAGCCAACCCACTGTCTCACTGGGTCCCACACAAGTCGTGGAATCTCTGTGCAGAGGGTAAAACATCTAGTCCAGCACCATGAGGCCCAGACGAGCCCCAAGCCCGGGGAGGAGAAGACTCCTCCTCTGGACAAGGAGACTTGTCCAGGGTCCTAAACCCATGTCTGGTGAGGTGTGTTCTTTTAACACAGCAGTTCTCAGTGATTTGATACGCCGCCTGCAACACAGTCCCTGGGGTGCTCCTTAAAATGCAGCTTCCTGGGTTTCCTGCCTGGGTTTCCTGCCTGTCCTTCCTCCTATACCGGCGAGCTTCTGCCTGAGGGATACAAGGCCACAGGGTCAGAGCTGAGCGAGGGCTGAGGAGTCCGAGACTAGTGCAGACAGCCGCGTGGACCTTTCCTGCCTCTGAGGGCTTCCAGAGAGGAGTCCGGCAGACGGGTGGGCTGGGTGGTCGTGCTCCACAGCTCCCCACTGTGCACAGCCCGCTGCGTTCCTGCCTGTAGGCCGGTGTGGGCTGTCCGTCGGAAACGTCGGGACACAGGGCATCGCAGCTGCCCTCCCAAGACCAGTCAGCATGGACCCTGAAGCTTCTGAGAGGCCTGTGGAATCCTCACCTCCCAGAGGGTTGTCCTCCTTTTTCTAGCATTGTCCACACTCATGGATGTAGGTGCTTGATCAGAACCCCCTTCTCCCTTGCACATGGGAAGTTCTGCCTTCAGTTTCCTTTTCTCTGTTGTAAAGTGTGTTCTCAAATCTGGGTCTCAAGATGAGGCCCATGTTTAGCTTTTGTCATCCCAGCCAGAAACCAAGGGTCCCTAGTATGTACTAGACAAGGAGAATACGGAAGTGAGAGCCAGCTCTGCCCCAGGGAGCGCTGTGTCCAGTTTTCCAAGGTTTGCATGTATTTGTCTAGCAAATATTCCTAGATGATTTTGAATTGGAAAAAAAAAATCAGTCCCAAAGCCCATGGATATTTTCAGAGATAGTCAACCTCTTCAGTTTCCAAAATCAGCAGATTGGGTAAACTGAGACCTCTCAACACTGCTGACCAAACAGCATTTTGTTTTAGATCAAGAGAAATTTGAAACATTCTAAAGTGTCATTAAATGTATGTAAAAGGTGTTTGAAAATCCTTTCTAGTGTCATAAAAACCCATCTTGATAAAGTGTGAAGGTGGTGATGGAATTTTCAAAGGATTTAAGAGATTGATTTTAAAAAGAGGCAAGTCTTTTAATATTAAAATTCATATTAATTCGTTAAAAAAACATTTCATAAGCAATCCAAGTGTCTGTCCATAGATGAATAGATAAAGAAGATGTGGTCTGAAAAACAGTGGGGCATTCCTCAGCCATAAAAGAAAGGTCGGGACCCTGCCATATGCAACCACATGGATGGACCTGGCAGGCATGATGCTCAGTGAAATAAGTCAGAGAACAACAAATACCATATGATTTTTACTTACATGTGGAATCTAAAAAAATAAAACAAATGAATAAACAGGCAAAAAGCAGAAACAGACCCATAAATACAGAGAACAAACGGAAGGTTGCCAGGGGGAGGAGGAGATCGGGATGGGCAAAATGGGCAAATGGGACTGGGGGATCCAGGCTCCCCCTTCGGGAAGGAACCGGTCATGGAGATGAAAGGCACCACCCAAGGCATATAGTCACTGGTGTTATCCTAGTGTGGTGGCAGCTGGCAGCGGCACTGTGGTGAGCCTAGCATCGGGCACAGCATTGCTGAATCGGTGTGTGGTGTGCTTGAAACCAGGCTAACATCCTGTGTCCACTGGACTCCATTTAAGAAGAAAAGCCACGTGTCACGGTGATTGCTGATGACTGGGGGACACTCAGCTTCTCCTTTCTCCCCTGCTGCTCCTCCAGCATAGTGAGGGAGAAGGTGCATCAAAAACTATTTCTGCAAGAAGTTATAAACCATTCTCTGTCTAAAAAATACTTGATAGTGAACGACCAAGGCTGCCCTTTAGAGCTGGGCCTGTTGCTAAAACTACGTACCTCATCAGATGAGAGCCTGATCCCAGCTCCCTTCAGTTACCCAAGAAAGGCTCCTGTTTGCAGTGAGCCCTACCTATGGCAGAAGGTGAACTTCAGATCCTGCCTCTAAGTCATGGATTAAAGCAATAGTATTGTTTAAGTTTACAGAGTCTGGTTTGGGATTGAGGAAGACTAATCATAGACCTCAAATCTGGAGCAGAGTAGAAAGGAATCCATCAGGGTTTGAGTCTTGACTCAGCATCTCCCTGGCTATGGGGCCTTGGCAAGTTACTTGAAATCTTGAAGCCTCAGTTCCTCTGTCTATAAATAGATGAAGACGTTCTTACTCGGAGGGGTAAGTAGAATAAAAACCACATATAGCAATATGGATCACAACCATAACATTAAATGAAGCCACGCACAAAGCTTGCATATTATATGAATGCATATATGCACGAAAATAGACAAAGGAGTCTACACTGTTGGAAATCAGGATGACGGGCACTGTCGAGTATGGGAGCCGGGACTGGAAGGGTACACTTAGAGGTTTATGAATGCTGGAAGTGTTCTGGGTTTTGATCTGGGTTTTGGTCTCACATGTTTAATTCATAAAAATTAATCACGCTGTGCACTTGTTTAAAAAGAGGGAGAATAAGTAGGGCAAGCCTGTAGCAGTGGTTCAAATGTTCCTTATCTCCAGAAGTTCCTCTTTCTGTTCTAGAGGTCACACCATTCTTTTTTGTCTATATTGCAAGAAACACTGGACCCGACATGCTAGACCCAATATTTTGCATTACTTGAATTGCTAACTGGATTATACTCTCACTTATGTCAAGTTCGTTGTAGCCATAAAGATTTCCCAAATTAACTGGAGATCAGAGAGAAAAGGACAACAGGTAATGTAGCTGCTGAGTTGGTCTCCGTTTCTTTTTTTTTTTTTTTCCCAAAGATTTTTTATTCCTTTATTTGACAGAGATAGGTCACAGGTAGGCAGAGAGAGAAGGGGAAAGCAGGCTCCCCACCAAGCAGAGAGCCCGATGTGGGGCTCAATCCCAGGACCCTGAGATCATGACCTGAGCCAAAGGCAGAGGCTTAACCCACTGAGGCTTAACCCAGGCGCCCCATGGGTCTCTGTTTCAAAGCTTCTCATTTTGAGGGTCCAGATACTATTTCAGAACAAAGAAATATCCCCACAGTGGCTGACTTGAATGGTTGAGGAGTCAAAATGGGATTATTCCCTCTCTCAAGTCACTTCTAAACGTTACCTTTCCTATAAACCCCAACAAAGCTTCCATTTGTATGGAGTTCTGAAGTTTTAGGTGAATTTCAGACTCTTTTTAAAGAGATAGATAGATGGATAGATAGAGGTTATAGTCAGTGACTCAAAAAGCAAAGTGGTCTTATGTCCTTAAGTATCTCCCCTTTTCTTTTCTTTCTTTTTTTTTTTTTTTAAGATTTTTATTTATTTATTTGACAGACAGGGATCATAAGTAGGCAGAGACACAGGCAGAGAGAAGGAAGCAGGCCCCCGACCGAGCAGAGAGCCCGATGTGGGGCTCGATCCCAGGACCCTGAGATCATGACCTGAGCTGAAGGCAGAGGATTAACCCACTGAGCCACCCAGGTGCCCCAGTATCTCCCCCTTTCAAAGATTGTCTTGCCAAATTGCTGGACTTGGAGTTTCTTCTAGCCTTTTTGGTCTTTGTCCATAGATGACTTAGCAACCATCCTTTCAGAAGGCATTTGGGGAGCTTTGTAATTCATGGAATTCTAATAAGTAACCTTCTTAAAGGAGAGAATGCGGGTCCCCTGCTCTGCCCTCATTGGACAGTAGAAATCCCTGAGAACACTAGTGATTTATTTAGAGGTTTCCTGGTTAAAAAAAAAGTGATTGCCTCTTCAGCTTCCTAATATAAGGGAATGATATGCCATCCTGTGACTCACATCAGTATAATTTCACTGAATGGTGTAGAGTGCTGATCAGATCATGGGCAAGATCTGTGAATACCAGCAAATTAAACATCTCTGCTTGCAGGGATGGCGAACAGGAGGGGAAATGGCCATCAACTCATGGTGCTCTTTTTAGCAATTCTTATCTGGATGAAATTGCTTCTCCTCCCTTAGATGTAAAATGCAGAGGTTACTGCATTATACATAAGGGTAGAGAACTGAAAATTTTTCCATCAAAAACCACGAATCAATAAATCTTATGATCTCACTACTGGTGCTTATAATTGAGCTAAATCGTCTTAAAATGGGCACTGTTCCTCGGGTTCTTTGAAGCATGCTCACTGTTTCTTTGAGTAACATTGGGGACTGACCTCCATTTACAGGGACACAGAGGCAGGACTCATAAATACTAATATCTGTACCGAGTTCACCAGAGCAGGGCTGTCTCACCCAGGCCTGTAGATGCTCAGTGCATGATTTAACTCAACGAGAAAAGGAGCTCTTGGCTGGGCCCGCCAGCTTTCCCAGTGACCACAAGCCTCCTCTGTGTTACAAAAGCTGTGGAACACTGGAGGTTGTTGATTACCGTTTGTCCGTGTCTGTTTCTTAGAAGGCAAATCTCTGCATTTTGTACAAAATGCTGCCAAGTCGGCTTCAGACAGAATTGGGGTCTTCTGAGCAGTCACTGTTTTTGTCACTTTGCTGTGTATCTTCTACCAAGTTAGTTCACAATGCTAACAAGTAGACATCTGACACATGATTCATGATGATGTTAGAGATGAAAAATGATAACATCCAGCCCTCAGCAGGTACTCACTGCATGCTTAGTACTCCGCTATGCATTTTATGTGTAACATTTCTCTCCTTGCCTCTCAACAATCCAGGGAGTGAATTTCTCTTTTGTCCCTTTTTATAGATAGGGAAACTAAGACCAAGTGAAGGTAACCAGATTGCTCCAGGACGTCTAGTTAAAAATAGAGGGGTTGGAATTTAGTCCCGAGCAGTCAGACTGCACTGTGGTGGGAAGGACCCTGCAGTCACCTTGCCGGGTAGCCCCTCCTCATACATGAGCCCCCCAGAAGCTGTGAAACAGAGACTTGCCTGTGCACTACACTCTGGTTCCAGGTAGGCCTGGAAGCTTCTCCTGATGCCCTCCCAACACCTTTGCCCTGACATCCCCGGACATCCTGGGGAGTGGACTGCTTCTCCTACCACCCAGCAGAAGCCTGTCTATATCTTCTCCAAGGACTTAATAAATATAACTACAGACTGAAACCACTTCTAAGACCCTTTGAGGAATGCCTGCGGAGGATCCTGGGGGCTGCAGAGAGAAGTAATAGATCACGTGACACAATCAAAAACTACAGAAACCTAGAAGCGAATTTAAAAGTAGTCAATAGCAGGGGATTGGAAGACAGAGCTTCGTCGGTGCCACCCTGGGGACAAGGACTGCAGAGTCAGTCAGTGCCACCCTGCAGAGGCCTTGTCCCCAGGGTGGCACTGACTGAAAGCCCAGACGTGACAAATGGTGTCGTTTGTGACTGACACCAAATAGGTTACTGTCTCCAGAACAGCACAGATTAATTCACACTTGAGAACTTTCCAAAGAAATTAACCCCTGGGATTAAGGACAGTAGAGTGTTCAGAGCCTGAAATGAAGCAATTTAAGGCCTTCTTCAGAGAGTGGGGCGGCTTTGGTGATACCAGAAACACTGAGGTTGAAGGATTTTAAATACCCACATTAGGCCTGATTACAAATTGGGTGCTATTGTGGTACGGTTAGAACCAGGGCCCTCTGCTGGTCCTGGAAAGCCAGAAATTAAGGGGACCCGTGTGAGAACTTTGTAGTCATGTCTGTGGTGACAGCAGAGTCCTGTAGAGTTGACGAGTTTGGGCCAGATCCTCTTCTTTTTTCTTTGCGGATCGCATGAGCTCTGCACATACCTGTCTGGGTTTGGGCAGGAGCACACGGGCTGGCCAGATGCTAGAGGGGATGACAGTGATGGGGGGTGTGGGGACAGAGGGTGGGAGCCCCAAGTGCAAGATTTGCTGCCCCATGGGCTGGCTTCATGACCTTATGTGTGTCCCTAATGCTCTCTGACCATTAGCTCACTCATCTGTAAACTTGGGGTCACAAAATTGGCAGTGAGAGTGGGCTGACTGACCTACGCCACCTTAAAAGGACTCTCTGAGCCCGAGAGTGATCGTTGCTCCTTGATGTGAGCTGTCGGCTTCAGTACGTGGCGCTTCCTTCGGCTCAGCCCCGTTCTCCCCGGATGCCCTGTGAGCAAGTCTAGAGTACATGCGTGTGGGCTGCTCATTTCAAAAACTGGACCCCATGAGCCTTTGGTCTGCAGCTTTATGTCCCTCCCTCCATGGGAATGTTCATTCTCAGGCTGTCTCTTCTAGACACGGTGACTCCCTTTGGGATTCTGAGCACTCTTGCAGCTTCCATGGGCTCATGGCCCGTGGCCCGCACTCAACATGCCACGTCGAGCCTGCCTCCGACTCTGCCCACAGCTCTCCCTCAAGGCTCCCTGCCTGCTGGGACGGGTGTCACGTACTAGCCTGCACTCACCAGTGCAGTGAAGAACCGTCTTATTGTGAAAACAACTGTCAAAGGGAAAGCTGGGTTTGGAGCTCATCATATACAACAGATTTAAGCAATAACTAATGGTAATTGGATTCATGAGTTTTCACTTTAACTTTTTTTTTAAAAAAGATTTATTTCTTTTAGAGAACAAGAGAAGGGGAAGGGCAGAGGGGGAAGGAGAAAGAAGCAGACTGCCCACTAAGCACAGAGCCAGAAGCAGAGCTCGACCTCATGACCCTGAGATCATGACTTGAGGCAAAGTCAAGAGTCGGACACTTAACTGACTGAGCAACCCAGGCACCACTTTATGTAATTTCAAGGCATTTGCCTCTTTGTAAAAAATTCCTTTTCAGATACATAAGCCCAAACCATATCCAGTTAAACTTCAGTCTTAATAGTATTCATAAACTCCTTACGGTGAAAGTCTTAACAAGCCCGATCTATGTTTGAGTGCCATCCTTAACGAAGGTTGATGAATCAATGTAGGTTATGCTGTTCCAAAAACCCTTGGAGCGGAGTGTAGCCAGCAGGAGTGAGCACGGGGCCAGGCCTGCCCAGCCCACGTGTGGGTTCCTAGGCAGGAATGGCTGCAGTGGGGGGTGTACTTCTCCCATGGTCTCAAAAAGAAAGAACCAAACAGGGGTACGTGTTGGGGAAGAAACAAAATGAAAGAGGAGTTACCTTTTGCCTGCCTTTTGAAATTGCTCGTCATATTACCACTGAAGTTCTAGTGGTGGACTGAGCAGACTGGTTTTTTTTTTTTTTCATCAATTTTTTTTTTTTTTAATCCATCGTAACCAACATACAACATTGTGTAAACCTAAGGCATGTACGTGCTGCTTTATTACATTTGTATATTGTGGTATGATTGCCTCAGGGGCGTCAGTGAGCCCTTGTACATGGCACACACTTATCAGCTCCTTTTTTGTGTTGAAAACAGTTGATTGGGTCTCCTAGCAACCTTGAAGTTTGTAATATCGTATTCTTGACTATAGTCACGATGTGCATTCGATCTCCAGGTCTTACTTACTTGCGCCCTTCAACAGCAGCTCCCCAGCCCCTCCTCCCCTGGCCCCGGGGAAATGCCATTCCACTCTCTGCTTTCCCAGGCTCGGTTTCTCCAGTTCCACGGGGAGGTGATGTCCTGCACTGTTCGTCCTCCCTTGTGAGAAGGCTGCTTAGTTTCCTGGGCTTTCTCTAACATTTTTTCACTGTAGTGTTTCTTAACAATCATTCTATCCATTCCCATGACCTGGGAACATCTTGGAAAAGGCACCGCTCTTGGAGAATGAACAGAAACCCTTTTCAGGAACGATGTCCATGGTCCTTCATATAATTTTTAGATGTGACACCTGCATTTTTTCTGCCTTCCCAGTTAATGGTCATTGTGGTAACTGGGCCCCTGTTCTGTGGCCCCTGGTGCTCAGTGGCACGTGTGTGTCTCAAGCAGACTTGATTCCTTCTGGCTGGGGTGGGCGTCAGGGGCTGCAGGAGGCCACTGGGCAGAGGGAGAAAGAGGAGGGAGGACCGAAGGCTGATGAAGAAACCCCAAACCACATACTTGGAGGGGAAGTTAGAAACAGCAAGTTCTGGGCGTAAAATAATAAATCAGCCCTGGGGACCTTGTAGACATGAGATGATGTAAATTACAAAGAATGATGGGGGAGGGGGAGTGAGGATTTTTGTCAAGAATCTTCAAAATGAGTGGATTAGATTTGTAGACTGGACCACACTAAAAGTATTTACTTGATGTTGAAATTAAGTATTGACAGCTGAGGTTGAAATATGTTTGTTATATTTCTGCTTCGTGCTAAAATAAAGATGACACCCAAGCCATCAGTCTTTCTTCCCTCTTGAAATCCTTGGAAACAATGCCCTGTAAATGTCAGAAGGATGGATGGGCAGTCTTTGATTTTTCCCTTGTGCTTTCTCCCAACAGGGACCAGCGGGCCAAGCCCCCCGCCCTACGGGTTCCGTCTCTCAGCAGAAGAAGAAATGAGAAGGCAGCGGCTTCGCAGATTTGACCACCAGTGAGGGGCCCGCTTGCGGGATTACGACCCGTGTGGTTCTTTCCCCGAGCCTGCCTCTGCACCGAAGCCCAGTGCAGCCTCCTCTGCCATGGGCCTCACTCCGCCATCCCGGGGACCCCGTGGGTCTCCGCGCACAGCCATGTTGACTTGTCTGGAGAGCAGCCTTCTGGGTACAGCTCCCAGCTGTCCGGGGAGCGGCCCTTCTCCTGGCTCCTGCTCCCCGACAGGTAGAAGCGCAGTTCCACCTCGCAGCGACCCACCTCCACACACCTCTCTCTCTCTCTCTCTCTCTCTCTCGGGCTGCTCGCACAATGGTGCCTCGGCCTCGTTCGGTCCCTAAAGACCGTGACTTTCACGGGCCTGGAAGATCGGGCCCCCCATCATGGCCAGCATGCCCCACGCTCGACCTGGCAGGAAGCGCGAAGCCATCCCTGGGCCTCCTGACACGCTGCCATGGTGACCTCCTGGGAACAGAGGTGGCCACCGTAAGGGGATGTTGTTCTGGTCACCCCCCCACCCAGGCGCCTCAGTTCCTTGTGCCCTTATGCCTGGATGGCATTGACCTCGTCCCCCCTTGGCTCTTACGTGACTCTGCCTTTATAGAATGTTTGGCTAGAAAAGCTTGGGTAAGACCTCAGGTGGGGAAACCAGCCACACACTCTGCTCGATGTCAGGTGGCATCAGCATTCTGGGCTTGCAGCAGCCCCGCCCACCAGCTGAGGACAGGGTAGGTTCCCAGAGCTCTGACCTGTGTTATGAAGCAGCAGGAGCTATAGGCAGAGGGAGGCAAAGTTGTCTGCTGGGCTGGTCATGGAGAAGTCCCTCCGGAGGAGGTATTTCTTTCTCCTAAAAGGTGCCTTTTAAACGGCCCTGGTAACAGCCATGTGTCCTGTCCGGGCCCAGGACCACTGCAGCATCAGAGACCATGGGCCGCCCATGTTACTCCTGGTGCTTGTATTCCATGAATAAAAGGACAAAGATACCTCTGATGTCTTACTGTCGCTGAGATATTTGTGTTTAAAGAGCGTTGGAAAGAGAAAAGGATCCTCCTACTTTCATTTATACGCCTAGCATTTATATATAGTTTTGTGATAACAGAAGTAATATATATGCCTCTGTGTGCACAAAGCAAACAGATACGCCCATATGTTAACAGAGGTTATCTTTGGGGTTAGAGCACATAGGATTTTGCTTTCTGGTTTTTATTGCAGTTTTTTCAAATGTGTGTATTTGTGTGTATGTGTACTGCTTTTGGAATCAGGAAGACTGATTTATGTGATAATAAAGCAAGAACTATATAATCGGGAAAATACACTTCATAAGTACTATGTCTCCACTGAGAAAATTCACAATATAAAAATACAAATAAATACACGTGCAGTGTTAAAATCAGCCATACTGTCACCACTTATACGTACCCAAGAGTAACAGTTTGGGGGCACGGCTTTCTCAGTTTTTCTTTGTACACGTTTGATAAACTTGGAGCATAACAGCCCTGTGGTTTTGTATCTGTTTCCTTTTCCAGATTGATCTGGGAAAGGCCCTAAGCTAAGAGAAGCCCCAGGTCCTGGGGGTATCCTGACCTCCATGAGGGTGCCTGGGCTCCACGGGTTCCTTTATAACCCCTGTGCATCTGCTTGCACCGTGTTTATAACGTGCGTTGTGTTTCTGAGTCTGGTAGCCTTAAACATGTTAAAATGTTCAAGTTAAGTGTCATTTCTCTCGCTCCTAAACTCCACGGATTTGACTCCCATTCTTCCGACACATTGGAAGGGCCATTCTTTGAGAGCACCCATGTCCTGCCCTGTCACTGTTTGTGCACCAGTACACAAAAGTGTGCCTTCTGCCCAGGGAGCGTGAACTGTTCATGGCTCAGGGACAGGGACTGTGTCTTGTCTTTGTGCACTGTCCCTCTCTCCCCCCGCCACCACCCAAGGGCTAACCCTGGCTCCTGGGAGGCACTCCCTGAATGTTTTCCCACCAAACTGTTCTTCAATGATCTTCAAGTCCAACCACTGTATCTAGAAGCATTTTTTTTTCCTGCTTTTGAGTCTGGGGGTCGTAGCTCTCTGTTCTTACGCAAGTACATGCAAGGACACTGGAATTGGATTTCGTGTGGTATCAGTACTACAAGAGGCGCTCCTTCTTTATGAACATCAGTCAGCGTCAGAGATGTGGGAAAGGTCGTCTTAGTTACAAACCCAAACCGGGTATCTTAGTGCAACAATGGAGATGTTCTGGACATCACTGATTGCTTTGCTGTCGATCGGCTGGCCTGTGACCAATGCTTATTATTTTCAGCATCCATCCTATTTTTTTTTCCCCTGCAATAACGAATCCTCAAAGTTATGTCAACAAACTGGAATTGGGAGGAGAAAGACAAAACACGTATATTAGACAAATTACCTTTAATAAGCATCTAGGGCTGTTTTTTTTTTTTTTTTTTTAATTTGGTTGGTAGTTTGGTTAATAGCAAATTCCTGACTGCCTACTAAGCATCCGGTTGCCAAACTGATGGTGGTCAACCCCCTCAGGAGACCTCTCGATTCAGAATCTTTCTGAAGATGAGGCAATGGTTACCGCGGCTTCCTTGTAAGGACCCTGCGCACACACTGCCAGGGATTCCAAAGTCCTCCGTTGCTAGTTCGAGCTCCTCCCACTGCCCCCCCCATCCTTCGAAACCACGTGCCTGCAGTGAGTGGCAGGGTTTGGTGGGAGCAGGCCCAGCCTACGTCGCAGATCCCCGTGCTGCCTCTGGAGGAAGGGGTATAGAAGAGGTGAGACCTGCCACCCTGAACAGCCCGTAAGACAGAGAGGGTGGGACAGCGCTGCCTCCTCGTACCCTGGCTTCGTGCCTCGAGAGGCTCAGTATTCCGTAAAGAATTGTGTTCAGTTGGTCATTTTTATCAGACCTTGTATAGACAGCTCTTCCTTTCCCCTCTCGTGGGATATTGCAATCCTTACCCGGTTTTTGGTTTTGGGGTTGGGTTTGGGTGTGGGTGTTTGCCCCACTCTTGCACGTTAGAGCCACAGAGTATCTACCTAGAGGACCTTAACATCTGTCAGTTCGTTCCTCTCCTTGATACTTGAAATACCTC
Source organism: Mustela putorius furo (assembly GCF_011764305.1). Classification (NCBI taxonomy): domain Eukaryota; kingdom Metazoa; phylum Chordata; class Mammalia; order Carnivora; family Mustelidae; genus Mustela; species Mustela putorius. The sequence continues at coordinate 29,756,546 of NW_025421341.1, forward strand.
TTCCCTCAGCTCTACCAGATACCACAACCAGAAGGATCTACTGCTCTTGTTGGCTGTTGGTCATTCCACAGCCTTTTGGAATCGCTGTGGGAGAATGTCTTTTCTCTCTAGATTGTAAACTTCATGAGGCAGGGACCATGACCGTTTCTGTGTATCTCCTCACTATACCTCAAACAATGCTCTGTCTGGAATGTCGGAACCAATAAATGCCTGTGGACTGAAACAGAGAGAAGCTCATTGGTACCATCACCAGTGGCATATACAAAGATAGGTGTGTTGCTAAACCACTGTTGTGGTTTTTTGGTGCTTTCTTGAATCACATCAGGGAAGGAATAACTTGAAGGAAAGATTTGCCTGTAGAAAGAATTTCAGACTTTTGTATCCCTGAGGACTCCGTGTGTATACCACCAAATCCAGTCAGTATGCTTTGTAGGAATGCTTTTGATGTGTCCATACAAACGTGGTTTTTTGTTTTTTGTTTGTTTTTTGTTTCTTGTTTTTTGTTTTTTCCTTCTGTTACATTTAAGGGTAGAGAGTGATCTTGACATCTTGTTCAGATGACAGAAATGAACTGGCAGATTTGAATGTATGATTTATGCTTTAATCAATGAAAACTAGAACATGGCTGGTAGAAATTAAATTGGATAGTGATATATATTGGTGCTTGGGAAGAGAATGGGATGATCAAAAGCGGTAGTATTGTGTGGCTTTAAGAGGCTTTTGGAATCTGGGGCACTCACAAGCAGAACCTGAGAAACAGAGCCCTGCCACATAGCTCCCTATAAACCCAGCGGATGCGGGTCCCTTTTCTAAGCGTTGGAATAAGCCGCTCACCCGCTGGCCGGGCTTCCTGCCAGGAAGTGGTGAAGTTGCTGCTCTCCTTTTATTCCTTCCTGAATACCCAGTGTCGTGTCTGGAGGGAGGTGCTACAAGCAAGAACAAATCAAAGGAAAGTCTGTGACTTCATAGATTCTTGGTATTTATTTGAGGCCCTTAAAAGTTACTGTCTGATTTTAACCTTGAGATGTGTTCTCTTTGTAAGATCCCTCCATCAATAATTTAAAAATATCCTGCACATCCTTAGTAGTAGCAGATGGTCCTTAAAACAACTGAACAAGTTCTTGAGGATCTCATTAAAGAATAGCACGAAGGCCAAATTTCCAGCGGCTTGGGAGTGTGAGCTCTGGGCCAGCATGTCCAGCATCACCTAGAACTTGCTGGAAATTCGGACTCCTGCCTCTACACCATAGGAATCATAATCTGCATTTTAACAGGTCCCACATGTGCATGAATGGATAAAGAAGATGTGGTATCTGTTTACAATGGGATATTATCCAGTCATGAGAAAGAAGGAAATCCTGCCATTTGTGACAACATGGATGGACCTTGAGGACATTATGCTAAGTGAAGTAAGACGGACGAAGACAAATACTGTATGATCTCCTCTATGTGTGGAATATTTTTTAAAAAATACTATTTATTTATTTGTCAGAGAGAAAGAGAGCACAAGCAGGGGGAGCAGAAGGCAGAGGGAGAAGCAGGCTTCCTAGGGAGCCCAATGTGGGATTCAATCCCAGGACCCTGGGATCATGATCTGAACCAAAGGTAGATGTTTAACCAACTGAGCCACCTGTGGCTGAGCCATCTCCACACTGAGGTAGTTTCTAGTCACCAAAATCCTTCTCAAATTTCAGTGCGCACAAATGCATTTGGGGATGACCATCGGGGGCGTCAGGGGGGCTCAGTGGGTTAACCATCAGACTCTGGTTTCGGCTCAGGTGGTGATCTCGGGGTCCTGGGATCCAGCCTCTGTCAGGCTCCGTGCTCAGTGTGGAGTCACTTGTCCCTCTCCCTTTGCCCTCCTCCCCGACTCCCCCTCTCTCAAATAAATAAAACTGCTAAAAAAAAAAAAAAAAAAAAAAAGATCATCCATTATCTGGTAGGATTGTGAGAAGCATCCTGTCAGAGAACCAGGCCACCCCTGTTTTCATTTGGGATCCCGAAGCTGGGAGGGTTGAGGTGAGGGATCCGGGATCAGCAGGCAATGTCTGGCAGCACCATCTGCCATTCCGGTCTCAAGGAGCAGGAAAGAGCGGGCTTGATCTCAGCAGAAGGAAGTTTGAAGGGAAGAACTTACTTGCAGCCACACACCGCTCCCCTCTTTCACACAAGGTGGCAATCACAAGTCCTTGTGAGCGGCAGCTGTGGGGGTCAGAACTAGAACGGCTTGAGACACCATAGATGTGCAAGGTGCTAGTGACTCCTTATGGTGACAGCAGCATCGACAGTGGGTCCGACCTGCCCACGTGGTCACGGAGGATCCCCGTGTATTGTGTGTACTGTAAAGCAGATGGGCTACTTGGCAACCAAAGCTTTTTATTCACTTTCAATGTTCTTCCTTTTTCCAAAGAGATGAAAATGATGACTGGTTGAGAATTGCAGTGTTAGCTGATAAAGAACCCTAGGTATTTATCATTGAGGATGCAAGCCCAGATAGTGCATGACAGGAAGTGCCTTGCTGGCAAACAGGAGAATGAAAATAGCTAAGCTGGCTGGTGCCACAGTGACCCAGCCTCCAGGGAAAGACCTCCAGATATTCCTTTATCCAACTCAGAAATGTTCTCCTGAATGGCTGACCTGGAATAGACATCAAGGGGCTCTGGAGGCCCGGCTGGTTTTCAGAGGACCCGAGATACAGCAGGCCTTTTGGATACCCCCCAGATCACTTTGTCCTCAGAGGTTCCCCACCTTCCTCCCCGCCAAGGGCAGTTGAAGACCATCTCCACACTGAGCTGGGCAGGCTGTGGGAGGATGTGTGACCTGGGACTTTGCAGTGAGAGCAACAGTTCACAGTGACATCTGCATGAGACCCTTTACTAGCAAACCTACAAATGCGAAAGCTTCTGGGAGGTGATGGTTTAATGGAAAAGAGCACAATCTTTAGTGACAGACCAGGGTTCACGTTCCACTGGGTGCTGATTGTGGAACCTACTTATTCTCCCTAAATGAGTCTTCTTGTCTATAAAATAGAGTTGGGAGGTTGAGGAGGAGCACATACAACAGGGTTAATATAGTTCTTGTCATTTAGTAGGTGCCCAAGAAATGCTAAATACTTTTCTTTCTCTATCAGGTGAGAGGTTGGACCAAATACTCCTACTTAGAAAGAGGAACTCTATGAAAAGTTATTGACTACCAATGCCTAACACCTAACTTCTAGTTAATATAGTTATCAGTGATAGCACCCGGCATTTTTTTCTCTTTGTAGTTGTATCCCTAACTTTTAATCCTCAGGACAAACCTATGAAGCAGATGGTCTAATTCTCCTTCAACTAATGGGACAACTGAGGTCCCGTGCGGACGGGTCCACAGGGTCCCCCACCTAGTTCCAGTTGCCCATGGAACTCAACAGGGGCTGATGTTGACCCTTTGGCCTGAGACCCTGATTATCCTATTACTGTGTGCTGGCCAGCACTTCCCAGAGCCTCAGAATTCTATCTTCTCCTCAAAAGGGGCACTTTCTACACTCTGCCCATCTTCTTTTCCCCTATAGTCTACACCTTGACCATCTAACCCATTCTCCCCTCTAAGCCAGCTCCTAAATGGGCCGCAGTAAGAGTGAGGTACATCAGAAAGTAAGCTTACTTCGGCTTGAAAGAAAATAAATGCACCAGATAAAACACAGTTGTTTTTGGAGGTCATCACAGAATTTTATATATGTAATGAACAATATTATAACTTGGAATACAACAAAGATTGAAATGACAATCACAGACCAGGTATCTTGCAAATGTTACATGGCTGAAAATCTTTATATTTTACAACCATGGGATAGAGAAAGAGATGCAATTTATTGGACACGTCTCACATTTTTTCCTATGAATCATTAAATATTTAAGCACCATAAAATTCAAGCATTTCACATGGATGTGGCAGCCAGCCTCGATGGTTTAAAATGCATTATGCAGAGTCTCTGGCAGATAATAACTGTGACAATTGCAGAGTACTGATTTTTAATGTCAATTGTTTTGTTCCCTGCAGAACTTCCTGATAATGTCCCTGTAGGAAATTGTGATTCTGTGTGTGTGTGGAGAGGGGGGGTGGTTACAGTAACTTTGAGAACTGAAATAAAATAACATTCCTAAAGACATAAAAATTGACCAGATATAAATAATTCTAATCAGTTATTTATATGCCCTGTAAGAACCCTAATATAATTCTACTATGGAAAAAAAAAAAAAGAAATGTTTTCTCATGTTAGATTGTTTTAAATAGAAGATGTGACCAGAGTATATGCACAACGACTGCTATGTGTTAGACATATAATCTAACTGAGTTTTCGATGGAAGAGTAGGTATTAGGTCCCATTTTATAAATGAGGAAATTGGGGTTTAGAGAGGAGGTGTAACTCACCCCGGGTGGTACAGTGGGGCAGTGATAGAGCCGGCTTCAAACCAGCTCCAGAATCCACGTTTTCTCACTGTTCCTGAAGTCGTAACAAATAAAAGTAAAACTTATCAGATTTGTTGGATGAGCTGATAGAAACAAATCTAAGGTGATTTCCTGGATCGCATACAGCTGGCTTCCTTTATTATAATCTACAAGAGGCTCAGAATCAAATCTGGTAAAATCCAGTTTTGGACCTTTTGTTGACTATTTTTCTAAGCACCGAAAACTTGTATACAAACTTTGTCGATGGGATCTTGACTGGGAAGATCTCACATGATGGGAGAGTACAGGTTATGGCCTGAGTTAAGTCTTGTCCCATTTCAATGAAGAGCCTTCTCTCAACCAAACCTCAGGGATCTTATCATTTCTGAAATTTTAGTGGAAAAGCAAGCTGAATTTCAGGGGGGTAATGAATGCAGCTTATTAGTGGGCTTTCTGACCGTCACTGCAAAGAGGAGACCGTGGGTGTGTAGATCTGTGGGTGCATTCATGTACTTTGAAACAAGAAATGACTTATACTTGTTACCATTTTGTCCGCGAGAACCCTACATGCACAGATCTAACTCCTAATGATGCTTACTGAAATTAAGTATGAAATTAAGTATCTAACTCCTAATGATACTTAATGATAATTCACTGACAGCAGAATTATCAATAATGGGCTCAGCTCTGTGTAGGCCCTGGGCATACAGTTGAGTGAAGCTTCGCCCTGCCCTCAAGAGGCTTGCATTGGAGCAAGTGCCTGGAGGAAGTACGAGGACACCTTACAGGAGCGAGGCGGGAGCACGGGAGAGCGGCCAGGCCCATCTGTTGTCCTGGGAGTGGAGGAAGGGAGTCCGAGTCTCCCGGGGGGAAATTCACACCCACTCCCCACTCTCTGCTCCAGCTCCTTCAGTCTGTAAAGAAGCAGTTGTGTCCCCGGTAAAGGTCCTGGAACTGGGACGTCACTGGGAGAAAGAGCAGGAGCCGGGTCACAGAGCTGGGAACATGTCTCTGGGATGCGTGCACAGGTGAGCTGCGTGCAGCCTGTCACCCCATGGGAAGTCACTTGGACTGTACAGCCACAGGAGTCATCGAGCAATTTTTAAGGCAAAGGAAAAAAAAAAAATCAGGTTTGCATCTTGGAGAGATGAATGGGATTTGACAAGTAGAGGCATCAGCTGGGAGCTGTTTACCATATCAAGAGTACGGGGGAAAGAAAAATGCTGCAAGGAGACACTGTAAGGCCAGAGGGGAAGGCAGCCATCCACCGGAAGTGGCCTCTTAAGTTTTGGTCTGGGAGATACGGGAGGACAAGGAATGAGCGACCCACCACTGGCAGCATGGAGGCCTGGGTACCAGGACACCTGCATGGACATGGATGGGCTCCACTGACCTGAGCATGAGAACCCAGGAGGAAACATCCTGTCCTCCCCGGGGGACCCAGAGCAGTCCCCACTGGACAGTCTAGATGCTTTCCAACCAGCAAGGTGGGGGAGAGGCTTCCTAGGAAGGAATATTGACAAGGATCCTCACCAGTCATGGATTAGCCAGCATAAAGGTTTGTTCATCTTTCACAGAAAAAGGACATTTCAAAGTACTGATATTTAAGGTGGTGAAGAAAACAGTCTTCTAATCTGAGGTTGTTATCTGTCCCACTGTTTTCTCTTTAGGGCAACAATTATGCAACATTTAGAGAGGGGATCTTGCAATGCCAGTATTTTGAACAGTCTCAAACACAATCCCAGGCTCACCATGGAGTAAATTGCACACTTAATTCAGCCTGTGTTTTAAGATGTATTTGGGAAGCTTACTAAGATAATATTCTAATACGGGTAAAATACTTCACCACACAAAGCACGTCTCCAATGTCCTATTTCTCACCCTTATCTCTTCCCAGACCAAATTCATGAATGAACAAGATGAGATTGTAGAAAGCTTGACGTTTGGTAAAATGTAATAAAACTTGGGAAACGGAAAATTGTAATTATAAACAAGGTTGAAATCAGCTTAAATTTCAGGTGCTCAGAAATACTTAACATGCCATAGCACGATTAAAAACAATCAATAAATGGGTCAAATGAACCATGAAATACTCTGCTTTCATCTTAAAATGTACATTTTTTTTCCTTTTTACTGGAAAGTTTTAAAATAAATTGCCATCCTGGGAGTAGCCCATAGCTAGACTCATTTGAAATATGTTCTACATATAAGAGCTCATTGCTAATCAATGTTTGGCAAGGAAAACATCTCTTATAAACAAAATTTTAATTGAGTTTTTCTCCTCTCAATTATTTTTAAGTGCATTGAAACTAAGCACAGAAATGAGTATCACTTGCTCATGAGAAATCTCTTTATTTTTCTTCTAAAATGACATGTTTTTAAATGAGGAAGGCAGGTTTCCTCTAATTTATTTCCAACAAGCTTTCTGATTTTTTGGATTAGATTGCTGAATCCCTACTAGAATAGGAAATGTATCCTTTCCTATTCAGAAAACTACTCATACTAAATTGATATATCTTCTGAACTTTTATAGAAAATATTAATTCCAAATGTCAAACGGCTGCCTAGGTAGAATACTGACAAAAAATAGAAGAATGTTTTTAAAATTGGAAAAACGGGATGTTTCTGTAAAAACCAATAATAGGCACATAAAATTCAAATTGCAGGTTTTTTGGGGTTTTTTGTTTTGCTTTTTTTCTAAAATAGCACCATATCTTCCTGGCCGGGTCACCATGACTTACATGAATCTTCTTACCTAAGTTTAATTAAGCTGGCCCTTAATTTTCTCCCAAGTGCATAATGATAGCTCTGTCACTTCCCGGTATGAAATGCCATTATGTTTTGGAGGAAAAGCGTCCTTGGCGGGCTGCAAGGCAGCTCTGCAGGGCTCCTGGGGAGGGGAGCAGGATGCTTTGTGTAGCTGGTGTGTCTGAGCGAAGCCCCATGTGGCTTCAGTCCCATTAGCACGCACACACCAAAGACTCACTGGACCCCGACTGGGCAAATGCCGTCTGTTTGGAAGTTCACGGCAATGGGGAGCCCATTTTTGTGAATCACTGCCTTAATATTCATTAATAGCTCTTAGGCTCTTAATCCCTTATTGAATATATTTTTTTCCATAAATGCTACTTTTCAAAAGAGTTGCCAAAGTAGGCATTTCCATTCTCTGAAAAATGCAGAAGAGAACACGTTTTATGTTCATCTGTGATGTGTTTATGCTAATGCAGCATCTCTGGAATGCAGAGACTGTGGTCCTTCCTGGCATAATGATTCATTCTGCTTTGAAATGAACTGTTACCGCTCTCTGTGTGGATTTTTTTTTTTCCTTTTCTCTCTTTCTTTTTCTTTTTTTTTTTCTTTTCTTTTTTTTTTTTTTTTTTTTTTTTTTTAGCATCTCCTTGGGTCACGGTTTTACAATTATTTAAAGTGCATGGGAAAACAGATTACAGAGGAAATCATTTTGAGAGGTTGGAAATCTCCACTTTCTAGTTTCATTTGTTGGCCTATTTATTTTTTTCTCCTATAAAATCCGTCCAGAAGCCCACCCTATTATAGAGTAATTGACATCAATTGTTTGAGATGCTATAACCAATGAGCGAAGTTTTCAGTAATGTAATTTGTAATCTGGCCTTTATCATCTCTTTGCCTTCCTGTGAATTAGCATCGTTTTAAATAAAGCCAGCTCTTCCATCATCCTCAAAAACATAAGAATATCTGGGTTTCATCTAAATTGGTAGGTGCAAATAAATCCGTAAGAGGAACATTTGCTTAATCTCGTCCTGAACAAAGGAAGGGATGAGAGGAAGGTGGGGATAACCTCAGGGAAAGGAAGGGGCCGCTGAAACTGGGGTCTGAAATGAGCACCATGAATGTCTCAGCGCAGCCTGGGCACCCCCAGGGCCCCCAGGCAGTTTCCCCAGGTGACATGCTGGCGAGCTGCGGCTTCTCTAGCTGTACTTCATGCACACCTGGCACCTGCTGATCCTCTGGCGCTGGGCCTGGCTCTCCTTTAAGGTGTCCGGCGTCGGTGCAGAGGAAAACTGCAAGTCGGCTCTTACGGTCGTCAGCCAGAAGCTATACTTGTTGGCAAAAAAGTGGCAAGTTCCCTGGCGGCCTTGGCATTCGAGGAACGGCGCGGCTCGGAAATCTTCCAGGCAGCTGCCAGGGGACATGAGGGCCTGCCCTCCTCCCTGGTCCCCAGCCCCCGTGTGCTGCCAGGACAACAAGCCAGAGTTAGGGCTCAGACAACGGGCGAACGACCCCAGACCCAGCCCGCGCCACGCGAAAGGCTCCCAGGAGGGGCGAACTAGGTAGGCTCCGCAGGGGAAGGGAGGCGGGGCCTGCGACTGTGCACACAACATGAAACCACTTTCTCTGAGGGTTGAAGCCAACGTCTACACCCTCGCAAAATCATAAAACAAACAAACGAAAAACGTCAGTAAGGAAGGTGGCCCTACATCTCACCAGGCTGGGGTTTGGGAATATGTTCACGACCCCTGTCCTAGCGCTGTCTGTCCGTCCCGCGGAGCTCAGGGCATCCCGGGGCGGAAGCAGTGGGCGTGCAGGGGCTCACCATCAGGAACGAGTACCCGATCCACAGGCTCCTCCAGGTCCGCGGGCACGGGGGGATGGACTGGTCCTGGCTGTGCAGCGCCACCACCGGCGCCGGGGCCTCGCACACCGCACAGCGGCTGATGTACGGGCGGATCTCCTCCTCCGACAGCGGGGTCATGGGCAGCGGGGCGGCGCTCGCCAGCCAGTAGGACCGGTCGTTCCTCCGGCCGTAGTGGCACACTTGGTGGATATTGCAGTAGGCGAAGGGCAGCGTGCTGAACACGGGAAGGCAAGACCCTGCCAGCCCTTGGGAAGGAAGGCGAGGCCATGTGGTGGGCGAGGTGCGGGGCCTGCTGTACGCCGGGACCGTCCGCGCAGGTGCCATTCGCGGACGCGCAGTCCGCCGCTCACACAGATGCACCTGCCGAAGCCCATTTCTGTGGCGGGGACGGCAGGCTGCGGCCCTGGCCAATTCTGCCACCTCCCTGGTCCCGGGGCCAGCCCCCATTCACTCATTCTCTCCTCATTCCCGCCCGAACCGAGCAATGCACCCGCTGCTGGAGGGGTGCGGTTAGTCCCGCTGGGTCTCCACAAAGCTCACGCCCTGGTTTGCTTGGGGAGAAGGCTGAGCATTTGGACAGTGAACACACAGCATGGCCAGCCCTAGGAGTGAGAAGGAAAGAGCACCGGGACTCCAGAGGGGATGACCGGTAGAATGATCTATGCTAGGACCTCTGTGTCTCTCCATCTGGGCTTCGAGGGAGAAGTCAGACCAAGGGTGCAGGTTTTGTCTGTCTTGTAAGGAGCTTAGATTTTATCCCGCAGCTCTGCAGAGCTTTGTGGGGAGGCTCTGGCTAGGGTGGTGGAAGACGGATGGAACAGAGGCCAGGCACGGAGGAGACCGGCAACAGAAGGGTGAGGAGAAGAGAATGGAGCCAAGATACTGAACATGAACTTCCTCCCCCAGCCCAACGCACCCCCGGCCCTCAAATGGGAAGGGCCATGGCTAAGCCCACCGAGAATGACCATAAGTAGCCACCACCCTAGGCCTGTACTCCTGGACCACCCTTGATGACAGCAGGGATCCTAGCCCAGGGAGGGCAGTGACAAGGTCCCCCCCCCCATCAGTGCCCCCTGCTGTTGTGTCCTGCACCCACCACCCAGCCACCGTGATCTGGGAAATACCGTGTTCGCCAGCACCTGGGAACTTAAACTCCTCACTGGAAACCAGTCCCTGCAGCTTACAGATCTACTACTGAAAACAGACAAGTGGGACGCCTGAGTGGCTCAGGTGGTTAAGCGTCTGACTCTTGCTTTCAGCTCAGGTCAGGGTCTTGGGGTCCTGGGATGGACCCCATGTCAGGCTCCTGGCTCGGCAGGGAGCCTGCTTGAGTTTCTCTCCCTTGGCCCCTCACCTTAGTCCTGTGTGCTCCTGCACACGCAAGCACAAATAAATAAATAAAAATTAAAAAAAAAAAAAAAAAGAAAGAAAGAAAATAAGCAGCACTAAGCAATAACTCCCCAAATCACGTAGTGTGATTTAGAAAACCAGCTGGAGCAGGGCGGGGAGCGGCCGCCGGCCCCTGCCGTCTGGTCTAACCCCCCCGGCTGCCGGGGACACACCCTTTGACATGTAAACACAGGGACTGACCGTGTCCTGATTAAATAATGTACATTTGGAGGTAACAACTACACTTTATATATCTATAAGAGTTAAATTTAACCTGCTGAGGAAGGATCATTTTTTAGAAATGAGTAAGTCACCAGGTGGTAACTATTGTAGCCAGAATGCACATCTCCCACGGGGTCACTCGTGGGAATGCCCTGGGAATAAGTGTGGTTGTTTCAAATGAAAAAACTCTGCAGGAGAGGAGGGATCGCTGCAGACACTGATGCATTTGTAAGATTAACCCAAAAGCTGTACTCCGCTTTTTGGGGAGTGACCCCGCGCTCCACACCTACCAAGGTCTTGACTGTGCGCCTTCTCCTGTCCTTCCAGGTATAAGAGGCTGTAGCCCGTCCAGAGCTGGGGCATGCCCGCAGGGCAGGCGGGTTCTCTGTCCGTCTGACTGTGGAGAACCAGGAGGAAGCCGCTGAGGTATCCAGGCCCAAACCCTTTGGGCCCAGGGTCCCCAGTGGGCCCAGGAGGGCCTGGAGGAATAAAGAAAAAAAATGAAGGCAGGTCAGGGGGTTTGTTTTAACAAACACATGCACCACTTGAACCTTATTTTTGGAGGCAGGGAGGGGGAAGGAAGGCCTAGTTCTGGCATTGTTGCTGGCAGGTGGAAATGAAGAGCTCTCCACAATGCGAGCGGGGTCTGTCTCCCGTGCATCTTCAAGGGGCTGACCCATTGAAGGAGGCCCAAGGCTGCCTCTAACTGCCAAGAGCAAAGGTGAAACAAAAAGCTGTTTATTTTTTTAAAAACTCATTTCTGGAAGACTAGTAGAGTCTCCCCATCTATGCTGTAAACCAGAAGTTACAATGCAGGAGCTTGTGCACTGGACTGGGGTCACTCTCTTGTCTCGTTTGACCTGTCCAGACTGCACCGGAGGGGATCTTGGACTTGGAAAGCCGAGCGTAGGCAGCACGGAGCCCTCCCCTCTACACGCCGCAGTTGGCTGAAGCTGACTTTCAGGCTGCATTTTGTTACAGACGTCCTCAGCCCCCGTCACTCCTTCTCCTCACCCACCTGGAGAGCCTCTGCGGCCCCTCTGGCCACCATATGACCTGGCACGTTATATTTCAAGTGACTATTCTGTCCTGTCTTATCTCTGTCCACACCCAATGGCTACTCCCTGATATTTTTTCTTAAGCAGGAGCCTTGTATTCTATATAAATGCAGCAGTATGATGAAGCAAACTCAGAAAACAGAGGCCAAGTGACTTGGCCCGTCGTGGAGGGTGAGAACACCTCTCCACCCCACCTTCCTCACGGCCTCTCGGTGGCGATCACACACAACGCCAGGCTTGCCTTGGGAAAGGCAACAGCTAAAAGAGCTCCGAGTAGTGGTTTGGGGAAATACTAAATGGGGGAGAGGACCTTGGCTCATCTTTGCGATGGTCGAGGGTGGCTCAGAACGTGGGGGAAGTCATCCTGTTCCACGCCTGCTGCTTCTGCCTCCCTAATACTTGGTGAGTCCACATCTAAGGCAAATGCTTCTAATAGGAGCGGTTTGGAAAGCCGCCCGAGAGACCAGGGATCTCGTACACAGTCTCAGATCTACGGTGTCCACGGAAAGAAGAAGAGCTGAAAATTTTTACCTGGTGCTCCAGGGCAGCCGGCTTCTCCCGCGTCCCCTTTGCTTCCAGGAGGCCCAGGGGGTCCTGGGAGGCCATCCTTGCCCCACCTGCCCTCCGGCCCAGACTCTCCTTTGCACCCTGCACGAGAATTCACGATGCCAGCGGTGAGAACACTAGGACCCCTGCTAGCACTCCGGGCCCGGGGCTCCCCCTTTGCACCCTGCACGAGAATTCACGATGCCAGCGGTGAGAACACTAGGACCCCTGCTAGCACTCCGGGCCCGGGGCTCCCCCTTTGGACTACACTGCATTCGCTCATGTCGTCTTCCCAGATACATGGAGCTGGGATTGTACTACCTCCACTTGGTCCTGGGGTCATTAGGTTCTGAGAGGTCAAGTCATTTGCATAAGTGATAAGCCAGTCGTGGGCAGAGCCGGGATTTGGGGCTAGACCAGGGAGATGCTGGAGAGGTCTTCACCTTTCTTCATATTCTCATGTTTATTTTTTTTATATTGAACATATTTTATTTCTATAATTAGATGTTATCCTTAATAATGATTTTCTTAGAAAGCTGAGCAGAGGAATAAGTAAAATTTAATAAGATTCGATTGGGAGTGAAGTTCCATTTGGAGGAAGATAAGAGCAGCAATTTTTTAAAATGTTGATTGAGAGTTTACAAGGTGGGAGGTACGACCCTTTATGTGGATTAGCCTATTCGGTCTTCTCAACAGCCCCATGACCAGGCGCTCTCCTGTGCCAGCCTGGGGGGGGGGGGTGCGGTGGGGGAGACTGAGGCTCAGAAAGGGGGCAGAGCTGAAAGCTAGTGGAGGAACCTCGCCCAGGGGGGTTCCATCAGCAGCCAGCCTGCTTCCTGACACGCTGCGGAGCTCAGGTGCGCCCCTAGGCAGACGTAAACTGGGGGCCTGGCAGCAGTCCCACTGTTACTTGAGGGGTTCTTGAAGTGTTTGGTTACTTTTGTCCAGGCATTAATTCATCAACCATAATCTCCTCTCTTGGATAGCAGACAAGGTCCTTGCCTGTAGAGGAGTGTATTCCCATTAGCCTGAATTACGGAATTCCCTGAATTACTAACCTTCCCAAGGATTCTGGTTTCTACCTGTTAATCTCTCTCTCTCTCTCTCTCTCTCTCTCTGTTCTTTCTCTCTCTCTGCCACGAATTAGACTAAAACCAAACATGAAGTCAGACAGGGCTCACATTTCACTCTTGAACTTGTTCTTCAAGTGCGTGGGAAGCCACCTGAGCGTTGAGAGCAGGGGACTGCCATGCTCGGGTGACCATCTGGATGTCCCACTCAGTTTGCTGCCTCACACGGGACCCCATCTTACAACCATTTGAAATGCATGCCCCTCCAAATTTCATCACTTTGAAAATCCTGCTTTACCACTGCCTGCCGGAGAGTGTCCCATACCAACCTGCTTCTTCTGTCCCCACAACCAGCCAGTCTGTTCCCTTACATCCGTGCTGGTAGAGCTGGTGTGGGCATACCCAGTCATTTCACTTTCTGCTTCCTTGTGTTTAAACAAATTCTCTTGGATTGTCATGAGTTCCTGGACTGTCGTTATCGTTCAGTAAGTGAGAAGGGAAACCTCTCTCCCCCCCTCTGGGTGAGAAACATCCTCTACTTTCCAGTAACTGGGCAGAAACCTCTTTCCAGGTGGGGCTGCTGTGTGCTGGCTGGCGTACCCCTTGCCACCAGCTTCAAGGACATCAGTTCCTTTGGAAGGAACACAGGGCCCTGATGGTGAGCTCAGAGCATTCTCTTATCTCTCCCACCCATGAGATGATTACAACATGAGGCCACTGCACTATTCTGCAAAGGGCTGCCCGAGTGCCGACAAGCCAGCAAACGGACTGATCATGGAAAAGGCAGCAGGCATCTTCCTGAAATATCAACATGCAGCAAGATCACTGTCGATCTGGGGAAAGACTTCCCCCACCAGATGTTGTGATACAGGCTTTGTTCCCTTTGGAGAAATTGTCAGGCAATTTCCAGAGACAGGAAGGAAGGCTTTTGTTATCCGAGTTGTGTGCCTATGGCTTTCCCTATGTGAACTTGTTCTCCATTGGAACTTGTTTTAAGGACTACAGCTACATCTAAAAGCCCTCCAGTGTTTGATGGATTACCTCCTTGGAGAGCGTCACATGTTGACTTGAAGATTAAACACTCTAACAGGATGTGGGAATGTCCATTAGGCAGTAACAGTTCAAACCAATATGGAAACCACCTTTGTGTGCATCCCAGGAAGCCCCAGCCTTTGAGGGCCCCCCGGGGAAGGAAAAGTTGTGGATCAAAGAGACGTGTGAGCAGAAAGACAGGAGGCCTTCCACGGTGGAGGACTCTTACCAGACATAAGATATATTTAGTGTGGCTGCTACCTGCTCACACTGGGCAGGAAGGAGCCAGAACTTGATTACTTTTTTCTGTATAGATCTCGGCTACAGCACCAGGTTACAAAACCAGCTTGGCAATGGAAGAGGTTCAGAAAGGAAGACAAGAAGAAGCCAAAAACGTCGTTTGAGGTGGGGATGGTCCTCTCTAGTGGTGGCTGATGCTTCACAGCTGACCTCGGGGATGGCACAGGTGGCCCCCAACACCGAGCCGGAAGAATCACCTTCAGGAGAGGACAGATGACGAGCCCTATGCCCTGCCGATGACCCCAGTCAGTCGGGGTTTGGCCACTCTAGACCCTCAGGATAGACTTGTCATTTTGTAGCTACTGGACAGTGTGGTCGATGTATCCAGGGTTGGCCAACAAAAACAGGCAGGGCAGGGGTGCCCTGGAATTCCAGGTGCCCAGGAATACACTGCAGGCCAAGAGGTGGAGGCCACATCAGAGAAGGGGGAGCCAAAAGGGAACACTGGCGTGGGAGTGGGTACTTGGGAGAAAGATAGAAAGGAGCTCGAGGGAAGGTGAGCCATGGAGCAGTGCAGCATGGGAAGGAAGGGTGGCACCTTCCGGGAAGGGCTGTGCACCTGGTTGTTTTTTGTTGTTGTTATTGTTCTTTTTTTCCACATAAGTCATATTTTGTGGCACAACAGTGGCCTCAGGTATTCCCAGTGCCAGCAGGCAGGGTCAGTGACGTCAATAAGGAGAGGACACAGGGAGCCAGAGAACACCCTTCTGAGGCTACTTGCAACTAGATGAGCCCATCCAGCCCCAGGTCGGGCAGAATGAGAGATGACAGGAGATCGATCACAGCTGGCCCGTGTAGCCTGTCAGCCCCCTTTCAGAAGCTCACAACCTATGGAGAGAGAATCTTGTATGTCCCCCAAGATAACTATTTGGCCATTTGGCTTTTCTTCTCAGTTACTTTCTTTCTTTCTTTTCCAAAGTCTCCATCATGGGTGAGCCCAGCCGCCCAGCTGTTCTCAACTGGTACTGGGGGCAGTCGTGGTTCTCAACCCTGGTTATCCGCTAGGGTCACCTGGGGAGTGCTTCCAACACATTGATCCTTGGGCTCTGCCTTCTGCATTTAGTTGGTCTGGGAGGAGGCATCGCTATTGTTTCCAGCCCCTCCAGATGACTTGAGCCCACAGTGAGGACTGAGTCCCTTCGGATGGTGTTGCTCTTAGCTGACTGTTTTAAGGACCCCATTCACATAATATGGTTAGGGTTTCTCAAAGTTGAATATACATACACATATTCTGGGATCTTGCTAAAATGCAGATTCTGACTTGGAAAGTCTGTGCCTGAGTTGCGCTGGTCCACACTTTGTGTAGCAAGGATGCAGCTGACCTGCCCAACTGTGCCCCTGTTATCTCCCTTTTGGAGAATTCTGGTCCCTCAAAGCCCCAACTGTCCTTAAAGGCTATGTTCAAAGGCCAGTTCTTGCCTGGGTCTCAGCTATCTTACAGCCCTCCATACTGAAGTTCACCTCTCCCTGTCTCATTGTCCTCGGGACTTTGCCAGAAACTCCTTGAAAACACAAATTATAATCTCTCGTTATTTAGAACTACTTCTGTTCTACCAGCTCTTTCTGCCGTGAGGTTAGAGGCACTGGGGTGGTGGGGGGCGGGGCACATCTTAATCACCTCTGTATTTCCCACAATGCCGAATACCATACTTTCTAAAGAGTGCAGAGGATCTGGAACTATTTGCTGAAATACATTTGCAGAACCGCATTACCAGCCATATCTTCTACTTGAAAGTGGACTTTTCTGAAGGGGTGTGTGTATGTGTAGGGGGCGGTTGTCCCAGCCCTCAGTTGCAATTATATACACAACAAGGGGGTTGGTTTTAAAAGTAGGTTGTGTGAAGAGTGATTCTGATGGACAGAGAGCTTGATCCATGCCATGAGTGACAAGGAACTACGCTCACTTCCCAGTGTTCCCCACGCCAGAAAATGGAAGTTGCTCCGACCGACACCCAATTAGCTTAATGCAGAAACACAGATGCAGTGCAGCAAACACAGATGCAGTGCAGCAAAACACAGCAAACACAGACAAAACCAGTCTCAGGGGGGCTCCAGGTTCTGGATATTACCCCAACAACTACTCAGACACCGGCAGAGGGGACATCTTTTGGGCCCATAGCTGTTTGGCTTTGGGGAAACACACACACACACACACACACACACACACACACAGGTGATACAAAACTCAAGTTCTATTTCCAAATCCTTTGGCCCCAAACCAGAAAAAGCCAGAGCCACACCTGGGCAGTGGGAAACCAGGAAAGAGAACGGCCTCATGGCTCCTGGGGTAATTTGCATCAGTGACCTTGAGCTGACCAGCCCGGACTCCTTTAATATCTGGTCAATGACCAGTGTGGTGGGGATCTGTGAAGAGCACATAAAGCATTTGGAAGATCGTTTTTAAAGGAATGGTTTGGTTGAAGTGCTTAGCTAAGGCTTCTGCGACCCTTACATGAGCAATGGTCAAATTAATTAAACGAATACTCAAGGTCATGGCCAAAATTTAGATTGACCCTTCCCCTTTCCTGTGATCCTTCTCCAAGTGAGACATCTCCTTCCCCCTTCTCTTAGGGTGTTTCTGCTCCACTGAGCCCCAATGCGAGTATTTGTAATTCAAAATCAAGTCAACAGCTATTAATGACTATTAATAGAGCATCTACTCTGCTGTATAATGGGCCTCAAAGCCTCATGCCCAAAAGTTGCCCAAGTGGGAGAGATTCAAGTACGAGTTCAACATAAAAAGAGCGGGCTTGTGCTGATCCAGTGAGGACGTGATCGAACCTCAGGAGAAATGTAGAAAACTGTCAAAGAGGAGGAGATTACATTGCTTCCTACTCACGAGGAATTTAGACTCCATGCTAAGAACTGCACAGCAAGATGCCTAGATGTTCATTCCAGCAGCATTTGATGTACATAATGAACAAAAGACTCCAGCCTCGTACCTGGTCCCGGGGGCCCTCTCACTCCAGGGACCCCCATGGCTCCTTCTGGTCCTCTCGGGCCTGGTACCCCGGGAAGCCCCGGGATTCGAGGGCAGGACTCCACATCGGCAGGCGGTCCTGGTTCTCCTGAAATTACAATTACTGCATGTGTGAGGGACTCCCACCTTACACACAAGCTCCTTCTGCCCTCTCCAGCTAGATGGACTGCCGACACAACACCCAAGAATCAGAGGTCAATCACCCAACATCAGCTCTGTGAAGGTGGGGACTCGTCCACTGTGGGGCAGAGAAACTTCTGGAAAGCACTGTGCTAAATACATGACTGACTGACTGAGTGGGATCTCAGAGGAAGCGAAACAAGTACAGAATAGTGAAGGTTTGTTGGGGCAGGAACAGTCTGGTGACCTTCACTAGATTTCCTGTCTTTGGGCTACTTTTTACTGGGTGTCGGTCACAGGAAGCAGTGGGAGGGCTCCTGGGGTGACTCCAGTGTCAGCTGGGGCTTCACTGTTCAGCGCTAAGAAGCTGTAGCTCTGACTTTAGTCCATCAGGATCATCTGGCTGGTGCGTCAGAGCCCACAGTTTCTGAGCATGTAGATCTGGGGTAAACCCTGACATCTGTGTGTCTAACATGTTCCCGGTTGAGGCTGACAGTGCTGATCTGCAGATCTCATTGGAGAATCACTGCTCGAAAGCTTTGCATGTTCTTCCTTCTTGGTTATGTTCACATCTTTAAAGTATTTTTCTTAAAGCTTCGTTCAGTCACCCTGCAAATACTCCACAGGGAAACAAAATCATAATAACGCTAACCAGTAAGGATAACAGCTAACCCTTCTCAAATGCCTTCTCACGTACTGGGCCTCCTGCTGAGTGCCTCACGATGAAAGGCTCCCAACAAGCCCGTGCGTGTATGTGCTGCTATTATTAGAATATTACATGTAAGAAAACCCAGGCTCAGGTAAATAAGTGACTATCTAAGGTCACACAGCTAACCCATGACAGAGTCTAGATTAAAATGCAAGATGGCCTTCCTCCAAAGCTGTGCCCTTAACCAGGACACCATTACTGCCTACAGGACTCTTCACATCTGTGTGATGAATTCCAAGAAATACAACATATTTTAAAAACATGCTGCTTACCAGTTGTGGTGTTCTTAAAATTCATGCAAATATGTAAAGTAAGTTTAAGAATAGAGTGATTAGGCAGCAAGAAAACTGTAGAAACTATGGTCATAGCGACAATGTAAGTTACACAGCACGTCTGTGCAAAACAGACTCGAACCCAGGGCACCCATGTGGCTCAGTTGGTTGAGCATCTGGCTCTTGATTTCAGCTCAGGTTATGATCTCAGGGTCCTGGAATCAAGTTCTGCATCAGCTTCTCTAATAAATTCTGCATCAGGTTCTGCCCCTCCCCCAGCTCATGCTCCCTCTCTCTTTTCTCTCAAATAAGTAAATAAATCTTAAACAAACAAACAAACAAACACCCCCAAACAGCCTTGAACCCTTGTCAGCGGTTTGGGATTTAATCTCTTATAAAATATTGTGGGAAACCACAACCAACAGAGTTGGGTATACTTTTACAATACGTAGTTTAATATAAAATGTGGCTTTTCTACTTTGGATGACTTGGGGGAGATGCATATGAATATTTCATATTTTCCCTGAAGCGCCTTGTGAATTCTGGTGGGGCGAAGGAAGCAGGTAAGGGAATGAGGGGTGGGGGTGGGCATCTGGCTGGTGTTTCATATCTAGGGTTCTAATGTTATCTTCAAGTGAGTTTATACATACAGACACAGAGAGACACTAAGAGGATGGAAGTGGAAACATTAAATATAACACTGTAACTTTTATTTTTATTTTCCAAAGATTTTACTTATTTGTTGGGGAGGCATAAGCAGGGGGAGCGGCAGGCAGAGGGAGAAGCAGACTCCCCACCGAGCAGGGATCCCTATGCGGGGCTTGATCCCAGGTCCCTGGAATCATAACCTGAGTCAAGGGCAGACGCTTAGTGACTGAGCTACCCAGGTGTCCCAGAACTGTAATCTTTAAATATAAACATTTAAAATAGTAGGACTCTTTTTAAATTCTGATTTTACTATTCTTTACTTTTTAATAAACCAGGAGCTAAAAGGGGCCAAAGTGCCTCTTCTGTAAGCATCCTGCATTTGGGGCAAATTTTCATTACGGTTAATAAGAGATGCCTAGAAAGGACAAATGTGTGCCCTCACTATGTTTCTTTTCTTCTTTTAAGAGACTCTTTTTAGTCTCTTTGAAAACCCCAGACACAAAATAATACGTTGCTTCTGCATTGTGGTAAACACTTCGTTGAAAAGAATAACAGCATTTTCATTGTATCACACAATGAAATTTGTCCTTGGAAATGGACTTTGATGTTATGGGAAAACCTTGTCACGGCCCCTTCCTGGGTGTGAAGGACCCATCTTTTTATGTTGTGGATACTTCCTATTTTAGGGATGTTCTATGTGTTTATATTGTATAATTAATAAAAGAAACTTACATGCGTATGTACTGTAGCATTTGACAAAGAAATCACTCACTCTTTGTGCCTGAATGGAAATTCTGTAAGATGAGTGTCTACTCCGCCTTGACAACCTATAATGAGAGTTGACTGTGGGATGCTCTAATATGGGGTTACCGTATCTGTAATGAGGAAGCCAAAGCACTGATGCCTCATATAAAATTACAGCACCCCATCTATGAAAATGTAACAAGGTGACAAAGTAACAAACCCACAAGTACTGTGAAAAAGGCCAGTACAGAAACAAGTAGAAGCCCGATTTAGAGTAAATTACTAATTTTATAGCAGGGCTTACCTCTGGAGCCTGGAGGGATCCAAAGTCAAAAAATGAAGCCACGCAACGATTTTCATGTGGTGGAAAGAGATTTTAAATATGTAAATTAGGACCAAAGTGACATCGGTTATTTGAGAAGATACAGAATAACTTGAGGATGGCATCCGTGATGAGCAGAATGATGGCATCTTATTTACATAATGAAGCCCACGTCCATGTTACTGACAAGAACGGCTAGGATACAGTCACGGAGCTTTCCCATCTCGAAAAACGTGAAATGAAGCTCTCTTGCACAATATAACACGAGTTGATTTCTTACAGCAAATGTGCCCTAATTTAACATATAGAGAAATTCTGTTCATTGGCAGGCTTCTGAAAACTTCATACTATTTAGCCAAGTTTTATGGGTTCTGCACAGAAAGGAAATAGGAGATGAGTGCAAGTACAAGCTGTTTGTCGTGTTGTTCTGTGATCCGTCATGAAGCACCACAGTCCATTTATTCTTTGCGCTACCAACATAATTTAGGAGATTGCAAAATATTCCGAGCTGACACCCCATTACTGTAATATTGGTTGAGGATCCCCAAAGATATCAGTTCTGCCAATCTCAAATACGCATGTCTGTTTGCCCTTCCAACTCTCCCTTGGCTTACTTTTGACCCTCTGCTGAAAACTGAGCTTACATTGAATAGCCCTTTTGTCTTTGTGGGAACTAATGTATTTTACAGGAAAAGTTAAATGACACATCTTGGAAAATCAGTGGGAAGTCAGGGAGAGAAATGAATATGGTCCTCGCATACAGTAATCAACTCAGCCTTTGCCTCTTGTGTGAGGGAACACAGATTTATTTAACTGAGAAATGTTTCTGTAAAATCAACTCCTAATTTGCAAACGTACTCATTCTAATGATAAATATTAGTTTACCAAACATAAGATTGTGTAGTGAGGCCTGAAATAAATACAGCTTAACTCATTAGAAATTGCAGGCAATTTCAGAATAATTGCTTGCTTCAAGGCGACCCTCACAGTAACTATTGAAACAAAAGGCTAGCTTAGGCTGCTGCGTGAGATCATCAGGCATTAGGAGCTTACCTGGAAGACCGGGGTGCCCTTGTCTGCCTGGAATGCCAGGTAAACCCTTCTCCCCGGGGGAACCGGGAAGTCCTGGTGGCCCCTGCAGCCCCGGGAATCCCAATGGTCCTAAAAGGAACATAAAGATGGGGACGCTGGAATGGAGGAGTATTGAGACAATGGCAGTCAGGTGGACTGAACTCAGGGAACCCAACACAAATCAGGGCAAAGTCAGCCTTGGAAACCGGGTGAGCCTCTCACTTTTTTCTGGAAAGCTGAGAAGAGCTGCCTCTGTCTGAAGGAAACACAAGAGTCGGTCAAAAGGAATAAGGAAAATGGTTTCATGATCAAGGCAAGACTAAAGTTGAATGAAAAGCTCTGTCGTCCTGAACTTTCTCTAGAGATGGAGGGCTGGAAGGGAGGGAAAATGGGTCAGTGTCCAGCCACGTGGGACGATGTGCCTCCTGGCCCTGGGTTCCTGCCTCTCTTCCTCACAGTCTCCTCCGTCAGCCCTGCCAGCCACTCAGCGCCTCGTGTGTGTGGTTCCTTCCCTTCTTCTGTGTCCAGCAAGCCTCACCTCCTCAGGGAAGCCCTCTCTGAGGCCCCAGCCCAACTCCACTTGTTCTTGATGTGCTGTCATAGAAGAGGGGCCCTTACTTGGAGCACCTGCCGCAGTTTATATTGATGAATCCTTTAGTGTGAGTGTCTGTCTTCCCCCATGAAACTACACCGACGAAGAGTGGGGCTGTTTAAACCTGCTCACTGTTATACTCTTGTAGGCACTTAATAAATGTTTGTGGAATAGATCAAATCTTTCCCACTGTTTGAGTCTGAAAGGTAAACTGAAGAAACTCCCTCCTCCTTTCCACAGCTAAACACTCTTTGGACCACATGCCCCCCCCTGAAATGGGAGTTAAGAAGCATGCTTAGTGGTTTCATCAATATTTCTAAGTCCATATATATATATATATATATATATATATTTTTTTTTGTCACTATTACTTGTGCTGCATACTGTTTTCCCAAACGTGAAGAATATTTCCAGGTAGAGTTTCATTCTCTAGAGCAGTAACTGGGATGAAGTAGTATCTTATTTGGGAAAGGAACAAGGTTATATTTAGCCTCTTCCTTCCTTTTGGTGACTAGCATGCTTGCATGTTTGTCCGATTCTGGGGTTCGATAACCAGGAGCCCACATATCTGCAGATATAAGCCACAGTCTCTAAAATTGATTTTATTGCTAATAAAGTTGAGGGAGGGTTGTTTTGTACTGTTGTGCAAGTTGTGTACTGCACCATTACAGGGATGCCCTTTGCACTGTAAACATGGCAGCTTTATGGTAATTTTGGTCTTCATTTTGCCCTAATCCTTTGCTTTATTTCACACTCAGCCAGTTATTGGGCAGACTGTGATAGTTGCTTCTCTATCCATCTTCCTTATCTGTAACAGAAAGGAGTTAAAATGGATAACCAATATTGGTTCCTTTTCAACAAAAAAGTTCTAATGAACTGAATAATTTTCTGAAACCTGGTGACCAAAAATGAACATCCCCAAATATTAGCAGTTAAGTAAAAGTGAATTAAAAAATATTTTAGCTTTAAATAATGGGAGAATTCAATAACAGAGACTCTTTCACAAATATGAAACAGAAAGGTCAGCAGTCGAAACCCAAACTGTCCAACACAGAAGCCACTAACTGCATGTGGCTACTGAACAGCTGAAATGGCGCATCCAGACTGGGTTGTCTTGTGCTCATAAAACATGCACCAGGCTTCAGAGCTGGGGAGGAGGAGTGTCTTATCTGGGAGAGGAGCTCGTTCGTTAGGAACAGCCCTGATCATTGCACTGATAATTTGTATCAATGATGATATGCTAAAGCAGTAATATTTGAATATATTTGTTAAAGGAAATATGAAAATTCATTTCAATTATTTCTTTTTACTTTTTAAAATGGGACTACCACACCTTTTCATTACAGGTGTAGCTTGTGTTATATTTCTGTTGTCCAGTTCTGGTCTAGAAGATTACCAAGCATTTTATTAGGGGCTAAAGATGAACTTGTGTTTCTTCTTACTCATCCAAATGTTACCCAAACTTGAGGACTTTCTGGAAAAGTCAGGGCACTACCGAAATGTCGTGACTATGTCCATAGGAAATGACGTTACCTCCCAGGGGTGCAAAACACCAGACCCTAAAGGTCAAGATAACAAAAGTCTTCATGTACTTCTTAAGAAACAACTTGCATGCCTACCTTTCTGGCCATCTTTTCCATCACATCCTGGGAAGCCTTTGCGTCCTGGAGTGCCGGGTGGGCCTGGGGGACCTGGAGGTCCTGGAAGACCACAGTCTCCTGGTTCCCCTTTCAGAAGGTCGACACTTCCAGGGCGGCCTGGGGGCCCGGGAGCTCCTGACCACAAGGAGGAGGCAAAAATCTTCTTTCAGTCAAAGACAAATATGACTGCAGGTTACCTGAGAGCTTCTTAAGGAAAGTAACCAAATGCAAGCAAAAGACAGAGAAAATCAGAAGAACAAAAAAGTCAACAATATCCGAAGTAAAACAGGGATTGTCTCATGGAGCCCCCAAGCCGGGAGACGGTGTAAATGGTCTGTTGTGAACAGTTAGACAAATGAGCATACAGAAAGCCTTCCTTCCCTTCCAAGCCAGCCCATCTGGAAGCAAGGGTTTATGGCTTTTCTTTGCATTGTCATCCCACTGCTTTAATATGATAGGTAGAAGGACAGATGAACAGACAGAAGGACAGATGGGCAGACAGATACATAGATGACAGGTTTTTGACAAAAATCTGGCTGATGGAAATTAAATGTTTAATCCTATTTGAAAACAGGTGTCTTCACCCAGGAAGTGAGCCCAACTTCTACTCCTACTTAGCTTCTACACTGCCTAGCATGTTTTTGAGCATTTAATTTTTCCCAGCATCAAATAGGATCCCATAATCTTTAGCTTACCCTGACTAAAACCCTAAAGATATGAAGGCAGTGGGTTGGGACTGTCCAAAGGAGCTCTGTGAGCTATTAGGACATGACTGTGTACTTTGCAAAAGCCCACGGTGCCACAGCTCTGGGCCCCAGGCCCCTGACGGCTCTGGTCAGACCCCACTCTGTGAAATATTGCCTTGCTGGCCATTGTCCCTGCCAAGTGCCGAGGGGAATAAGTGCCGTGAGCAGCTCTTGAAGAGGCTCTGTTCCTGTGTGTGCCAGACCCCCGACACTGTCAGCTGGCTGGCTGGGGGCAGTGGTTCACATTGGAGGTGCCAGAGACCACCAGGCAAGGTGAGAGTCCGTCCTGCCCCGTGTTCTGCATCCTTGTGCTCAGCATGACGCTGGTGCTGGCACCAGGAGAGGCCCGCTGAGAGTCAGTGCGCACGCAGAGAGCAGGTACAGGAGCGCTCCGACCCAGGGCTGGCTCTGACAGCCGGGCACTGCCCACACTCTGCCTCTCCCATCTGCCAGATCGATGGGGCTGCTCACGGGCTTCAGCTCTGCCATTCTTAAGTCTACATCCCTCCAGAGCTGGCAGCATGTAAGGAAGGGAGGGTCACCATCCTCTGCTGGGATGTTCTCATACCTCTTGGACCGTCGGGGCCAGGAGGTCCCTGATCTCCTGGTGGACCTGGGTCAGGAATGTCCCCTTCAGGAGCTCTTCCTGTGGCACCTGCTGGCCCAGGCAATCCAGGTCTCCCTGAGAAGGGACGTGTTCTGATGTCAGCCTCGTTACATTTGGAAGGTTTGGATTTAATTACTAAGAGGGGCAAAGCATGCTGCTTCTTACCTGGGGGGCCAGGGGGACCTCTTCCTCCAGAAGGGCCTGGGGGAGAAATTCCCGGACTCCCAGGGTCTCCCATCTCCCCTTTTAGCCCAGGTGTGCCCACTGGACCAGGCGGGCCCACTCCGTGCAAACCTGGATGAGGGAAACAGCATTAATTCTGCATTTTCTCTCTGTTTGTCCCTATTGCCGCTCCTGGAAAAGAACAGCTTCCAGACGGGGTAACAGTGACCCAGCGGGTCGTGCTGAGCCCGACTGCCTGCTGCAGTGGTGGCCCCTATGCTGTAAGCTCTCCCTGGGTCAGCCATCACCTTTCCTCTCATGCCCCATCACACAGCCGGCCGCAGGTCAGCCATAGGCTTATTTTATGATTATTTCCCCGGTTAAAACAAAACAAACACAAAAACAAAACAAAACCAAAAAACCAACAACATATCAAGATTCCAACCTCTACCCCAGAAGGAGTGAAACCAAATGAGATCCAGCCATAAGGAATAATAATAACAACAAGGATAATAATAATAATAATAAGCTGAATACACTGGTTTGACATTTCAGGGGGAACCTGGCATGTAAGTAACAACCACGGAGGAGGTCCACACTGCAGCGGGAGCCCGTCACTGGTTTCTTGGGGGAGGTACATATGTTATCAGACTATTTGGAGGAGCCTCTAAAATGAATCCTCTGTGACCTGAATTAATTCTTGGCCTTGCACACGTATCAAGATTCTGCGTCTCTTCAGCAACTGCGCCAAACCCAGCAGCACGACAACCCAGCCCTGGGCCAAACACCCTTCCACCTCCGTGTCAGATTCCAGCCACCTTGTCTGACTGTGGGCTGTTTTTCTGAGACATTAAAGCAACAAACAAGCCCTATACTAAAATCCCAGAACAAGCTTGAATGCAGTTGCTGACGATGAACCTATCTGGGGTAGCAAAGGTAACAGCGACTTGCTCGAGTAACTTGTTTGAACAGCAGCCAGTTGAGGTTGTGAAAAGTACTCATTAGACCCACGTGGCCGTACTTGCCATCACTACACTTAATATCGAAAAGAAAACAAAACAAAACAAAAAAAAAAAACCCCTCCCCAACTCTCTGTCATGATCCCGGAGTCCCAGGATCGAGTCCCGCATCGGGCTCCCAGCTCCACGGGGAGTCTGCTTCTCCCTCTGACCTTCTCCTTGCTTTCACTACCTCTCTCTCAAATAAATAAATAAAATCTTAAAAAAAAAAAACAAAAACTGAGTTCCACCTAAGCAATTATTCAGAATATTTTTAGCAGAGAGACAGCTCCAAGCAACATCAACAGAAGACACTGATAACCAACAATTCTTTCTTAAATTAGGTTTTCTCAGGGGTCCTTTTTAGAGAAGTCATCTTCGGTACTAAGAACAGTCCAGTATTGTGTCTTCCAGCTAAGCCAGTTTCTTAGTTTGGCACCCCAAACCGTGCATCGTGAAGGAATACTGGCAGTTTTTCACAGCCTGCTCACGGCAGCTCGGTCTTAGCAAAGGATTTTCTCTTACCTGAAGCGCCTTTGGCTCCTTTCTGACCCTTTAAACCATGCAAGCCGTTCAGACCGGGCGCCCCGGAGGGACCTGAAATACATCACAGGCCTGTGACCCACCAGGGAAGACCCAGTGTTGAAGTTCACTGGCCACTGGGCCCGGGCACCACCCAGGGGATGATTCGCTGATGGCCACCAACAGATTCTCCAGGCGGGAGCCCTGAGGTCACACTGTCTAGATGTCATTATCAAGGCTAAAACCATGCCAGTGGTTATTATTTAACATTTTCATTTGATGGACATTTTCTGCAAGACAGGTTAGCACATTTATTTGGTTTTAACATACTGCTCTTGGTTTATGACCATATTGTGGACATCTCTCTCTCTATCCAGATACTGTCTAGAATTATTGAATCTTCTTGTAGGAAGGAACGTTAGGTTCGATGACAACGAACTTATCCTAGATGAGAGAAAAGAGATTGGATCGGAGCAAACCTAGGCCTCCTTCTACCCAGGCACAGGACCTGTCCACTCCACCGTGGTCGGTAGATACTAATTTCTTTGGGATCTAGTCAGGTAAAGGTAGCAAGACAATAAGGACAGGTGAGGCCTGTGGCAAACTGGGGAACACATGACCTACCTAACTTTTCTTCAAGTTCCGGACTACTCAGAAAGAAGCAGCTTGCAGAGCAGGTTTGGTTGGCACGATTTCTTTGCCCTGACTTCTTTCGAAATGAACCACTCTGATGCCTCTTTACTGAAACTCATTTTATTTCATAACAATCACTGAATACTCCAGTCTCTGTAACGAGGTATGATTTCTTTCTGCCAGGCATCAGTGTAGTCCTCCAAGGAGACAGATATCTACCAGCCTGACTTCCCGAAGTAAGCTGTCAGGGAACACTGAACACCCATCAATCTATAGACTCATAAATAGATAAATGCATGAAGTATCTAAAACACACTTATATTATAACATATAGATACTTATATAAGCGTGGAGATTTATAGGGAGGGGGTAGAGGAGACAAACAAGGGACAGGCAGAGGGAAGGAGAGAGGGAGGAAGGGAAGAAGGCAGACGATTGATACAATTCCGGGAGCAGGGCCCTCTGCCGGGTGATTCATACATGTCTTATCTCATGGATTTGGGGGAAGCCATCTTCTGCTCAGCCCCTGGCCAAACCTGGTGACCTTCCAAATTCATCGGTGGATCTTCATCGAAGGCTGAGAGCCGTCCAGCCCGTCACTCAGTTTGGGGCCACATCCCTGTCATTTGCAATCGCAGTGTTCTAGCACACATCCAGTGGCCGGCCCTCAGCTACCCCATGAAACCTACACAGAGCTCCCTTGATGCTCTTCTGCCGACGCCTGTCCCATACCACGCAACAAGCGAGTCTGGATGACTGGATGACTTTGGATAAATTAATTGAGGGCAAGATCGGGTCGTCTTAGTCATCCCATGCTCCTGTCTAGCATGTGACACACAGTTGGTGTTCAGCAGGTGTTGGTTGAATGGCTGAGTGGATGCATGAATGAGTGGATGAGGAAATGTGCCACAGGGAGTGCCGGGACGTGCGCGGGTGCAGAGAAAGCTGTCGGAAGGAGGGGGCGCAATGTCGATTTGCATGTCACACATTCTTTAATAAATTTATGGGAGGAATAAGGTTTGGTGAAGTTAGAGGCATCCATTTGTGTATAAATAATTTAAGGGCTAATTATTACTACTCATTAATGCAAGTCCTCTGTGGGCTTCTTATTAAAAGAGGGAACACTTAGCTAGTTTCACTCTATTTATTATCAGTACTTGAAATGGATGGTTATTCTATTTTTAAACTTAAACTTTAGATTGGTGCAAAGGAGCCGCATTCTCACATCCCCCCCCCAAATGGGAATGCACCCTTATTTTTCCGAAAGCTCTTATTTCCTAACCACTTTTCACAGTTCTGGCTGAGTTTATTTTTCAATCCTCTTTCCTCTTAATGAGCCAATGTTTCAAGTGTGCACCAAAAGAACACACAGACCTTCTTCATCTGCCAAATCTGGATATTTATGGCAATCTATCTGAAATGATAATAAATTTTTTGAGAACACTTTGCTATTTCAATGTGTTTTGATCTCCAGCTGAAGCCACCAAGATTGATGGCTTGGGGACTTAGCTGGGGTGGAATGTCTCAGCTTCTGCCAACTCTCCATTGTCCCATCAATGCATCCAGATCCTGGGCTGTCACAGGCCCAACCCCTCACCATTGTTGAACTGGCCGACCCTTATCTGACCCAATGTTATCTTTCTAAATTGAATGCAGCTACATCTGGGTAGGATTTTAAGGGCAATTTTTCCTTTCTACTGAAAGCTTTTTATCAATCCCATCTCTAAATCAGAAAGTTGTTCATGCATAAAATATATACAGAGCAGATGAGAGGCAATTAAGCTAACAAAGCACATTCCTTGGTAATGAGGATTTTTTATTCACCTCTCTGGCCGTCCTCCTGCTTAACACCCTTCACGTAAGGCTGCACCTCCCTATGCTCACGGGCCGGGTGCTCTCCCTTCCGCCCAGCCTGGTCAGAGAATCGAATCTCCTGCTCCAGCCCTAATGGGAATCACAGCCTCCATCCTGGTTAGCAAGCCCACTCAGAGACTAGGTTCCCACCGAGGTTTTCTTTTGTTCTAAAGCCTGAAAATGCCACTCTATCCCCAGTGGCCTTTGTACAGGTTTTTACATTTAATGGGATGACCACCTTGCCCCTGTGCGAGGGGGACTTGCCCAGCTCTGGCATTCTGAGGCACCCTCCCTCCCAGGCAAAACTCAGACAGCTGGTCACCGGAACGTGAAAGGCCATGGGAAAGGGACCCATGTAACTACAGGTAGTGGTTGAACACAGTTGAAAATGTATCAAAACAGAATCTGAAATAAGATCTATATTTTTTTTTTTTTAGTTCAGAAACTACACAACTGCCTACTGAGGATAGGCACAAGAGCATAAAGACATGGTCTCCTAACCCCGGAGCTCCCATCCCCAAATATACTCGGTGACAGCTGGCTGACAAGACAATGGAGAGCATGAGAGAAGCAGTCCCTGACATGACAGAACAAATGGGCAATTACTTCAGGAGTGGTAAGTGCTGTGGGGGCAGGGCCAGAAGGGACACCCCGCCCCCCCCATAGAGAAAGGGGGAGAACATTCCCATGATTTCCACAGCTCTAACATGATAGCATTTCTTCCCAGATAAAAGACATTTCGAGGTGCCTTTTTTCTGAGGAAACATTTTGCCACCAGCCAAAACAACCCAATCCACATCTTTATGGTTGTTGCCATGGAGCAGGCAGTTGTCTTTAGATTTTCATTATTCCAATCTCATGAACGCCCAACGAGGAACCAAGTGTCTTCCCTTTAGAGGGCATATGTGCTTGAACATTTAAATCTACAAATCAAGCCATTTTTAGCATATGTTTAAGTTAGGGTTTAAATCTGACTGAACACAAGCAGGACTCAGAATCCATATGGCCCGTTCCAGCAGAGCAAACAACTTTGGAGTTCAACAGCTGGTTTGTTCAAACAAGATAATCAGTCCCCTTGACTTATTTAGAACATACTTCAAATATTTAGTTTCTCAGATCAAAGTGTTTCTGCTGGAGTGCGGTTCATTTTCGTAACAGCATGATAAACTGCAACAATGGATTTATATTGTGGACGTTTTCACTTTTAGGAATGTATTCACGGTTCAGTTTGGTTTGGTTTTTTAAAGACAGGTCATTCCTTGGGCTGTTTGCAGAGAAACAGTGTCGCTGCATGGCCAGGAGGCACCACTGCAGCGTCTGTCTGTGTGTTGGGGTGAATATCTGGGCTGACAGAGTCATTTCCCCATCGTCTCTTGCCAAACCCTTTATTTTATAGCACAGAACTCTGATGTGGTTGGAGATCATTTTTCGAGCGATTCTGTTACTCAATCAACATCTCTGGCTATTGGTTTTTTAATAACATACCATAGTGAAATGATGTGATAAATGTGAACTAATTCAAGAGCAGGACAAATCAACAATAGTAACCTGAGCCTAGTCATTTTAGTCAAACTGAGTGTCTATTGTTATGGCACTGGGATGTTTGAAGACCCTTGCTATTTTTATTAAACTAGGAGGGTAAGATGACGGGGAAACACAGTAGGAGTGGTTCATAATGGAAATGTTTCCTTTTGGGTTTTTACCAATTTCATCTTCCAGACGTTCCAAAATGTGTTGGAGAACACCCCACCAGGGCTTCAGGGATTTTCAGGGACAGCAAACAGCCACAATTACTAGATAAGTTTTTAACATAAAAAAAAATTATACCCAGTGATGGGTATTAAGGAGGGCATGTATTGCAATGAGCATTGGGTGTTCCATGCAAACAATGAATTGTGGAATACTACATCAAAAATTAATGAAGTACAGTAGGGTGACTAATACAACATAATAAAAAAATATGCCATTGCTTGAGATCCTAAATTTATCACAAATCACTGGACTTCACATTAAATGTCAATGAAGAGGGAGAAGAACAGTACAAAGATGTCTTGTTTAGTTATGGGAACCAGAAACCAAATAATATTTGGCCGCATGGAAATACATAAGGTACCAGTGCTCCAGAATAAAGAGCCTCCCTCCCTACAGAAGTGCACCAGGTCCTACAAACCACACTACTGCGTATTGGGGAACAAACATTATTTGAAAGTTCTTTGGTGAGGGAAGAAATGAAAGAGTGAGAAATTTTAATTTGGATTTTCAAAACAATGAAACAAGCCCAAAGGAGGGGTTTCGAACTCTTCCGAGTGGAAGTGATTTCTATTGAACCAAAATTTAGTACATGGATGATCAACTGGCAGAAGGTAAGGGGAGGAAGGTGGGAAGAGAGGATCTTAGTCATAGAAATCTACCAAGTAAGGCTTGACTCTTCATCTGCTATTCAAGCAAAGACCTTCAACTTCGTAGCTACTAGCTCAACTGTCCATTCTTCTACTTGTCCAGTCCTCTATTTTTAATTTATTCACAAATTTTAAAATACTTACCATAACCATCCAGTAGATTTAGTGGGTATCCACTGGGTACCAAGGATATAAAAATCATATTTTACTTGGTCAGAAAGACCTTTAAACATACAAATGATTAGGACATACATGCTACACTATAGGTGTACACGAAGTACCCAGGAAAAACATTTTTTTCTAAAATGGAAGAAATGGACTGAAGAGGAGTAGGTATCATAGAGGAATGGAGGGGCATGGATCTTTGCTAATAACAACAACAACAAAAAAAACCCAGCATGTACAATAGGGTATATGGTATTATTGTAATGAAACTTATGTTTTCTATGATGCATAAAGACCAAAAATTCAACGAGGAAAAAAATGTTTATCTAACAAAGCTAAAGAATATTGGTAACTCTTTCTCCATAGCATTGATATTCTCTTTCCTGCACATACCACAATTGGTAAATGTAGTTACAAGTATGTTTCTAATACAACTCCCGGACTACATTGTGAGATCCAAGAAGGCAGTAACAATGTCAATTCTCTTCAGAATTGTGCACCCAGTGTCTAACACGCAATCTAGAACATAACAGAAGCTTAACTATCTTAAGGAGAGAGTAAGTAAAGAGGCCTGAGCATTACAGAAAATGCTGGGAGAAATGTTTTCAAAGATGGCAGCACCGTCATTTTGGTCAAAGGTGGGCAGAGAGCCGAGAGGAGATGCCCTGCCTGAAGCTCTGAGTGAGAAGAAGGAGCTAATTAAGGACATCTGTGGGAAACAGGAAGGAGCCATGACAAGAGCAGTGTCACTTGGCACAGGAAAGGCGCTGTCAATTTGCCCTCAAGGGTCAGGCTTCCTTTCCACTCACCTTTTATTCCTGGGAGTCCTGGTGCCCCTGGATCTCCCACCATGCCTCTTGGCCCTGGATCCCCCATTTCTCCTGGAGGTCCCTGCAGCCCAGGTGCCCCTTGATTACCTGAGGATGAGAAGGAGGTTCTGCAGACACCCAGATGAGACATGAGTTACCTTCACAGGGAAGGTCATCTGTGCTCTTAACAGGTGGCTCCCTGCAACATTGTCTTATCACTTTTTCCCCCTTGACCTCTAACTCTAGAGAGAAAACTACACTTAACCTCAGAGGGAGCAAATCACTTAGGAGTGATCACTGCTGCCTTTTACAATTTTTTAAACTTTCACTATATCCCGTATCGGCGAGAGGAAGAGCCATAAGAGGTTGTGCTATCCATGTGATATGTGCCTTAAATCTAAAGCAGAGAAGAAAACCAGCATCTGGATGGCAGGGGGTTAAGGAGGTATAGGAAGGAGCTTCTATCTGTCAGACCCTCACTTTGTGCCTGGCACATTGCTAGGTTCTTGACAGGTGTTGTCTTGGTTTACTCCCAGACCAGCCCCGTGGGACTGGACTAACTCCACCCTATGGGTGAGGAACAGGTAAGTGTGAGTGACTTCTCCAGAGTCACAGGCCTGGAAAGTGGCAGAGTCTAAGGGAAGGTTGGCTCTTTCTGATACATGAGAAGATAGAAGAATACTCTGGAAGTTTCCAGGCTCCTTTCAAAATACCTGGACACCCGGGTGGTCCAAAGGCACCAGGTAATCCTGGCCTTCCGGGTGGTCCTGTGGGGCCTTGAACGCCGGGCAAGCCCTGATCTCCGGGTACTCCGGGATGTCCTAAAGAAAGAAGAATCAAGCATCTGAGTAATTGTGGATTGGTCTTTGAGGCCGTGCATCTATAAAACCTCTAATTTCAGGACTTGACATTCTTTTCTAGTAGTACTTGTTTACATTCACAATTTTTCTGTTGAAAAGATAACACTAAGGAAAAATTGAAAACAAAACATCTTTAATCCTATCACCTTCATAAAATTTCTCACGTGTATAACAATGTGCAAATAACCCCCCCAGTTTTATATTCTGATTTTTTTAAATTAGCATTGTATTATAAGAAATTTTCCAAATTTGCTATTATTTTCTCCTCCTCCTCCTCCTTCTTCTTCTTATTGTTACTATTATTATTAAAGTAGGCTCCATGTCCAGCGTGGAGCCCAACACAGGGCTTGAACTCACAACCCTGAAATCAAGACCTGAGCTGAGATCAAGAGTCAAATGCTTGACCGACTGAGCCACCCAGGTGCCCCTCTAATTGTTTCAAAAAGACCAGCTGTAGCTTATTGAGTTAATCTTAATTAATTAACCTAATTTTCTCTTACTGTTAGCCATTCAAGTTATTTCTCTTTGCTGTTATGCATAATGACCTTGATACATTTTGAATCCATTTTTCTCAAATTATTTCCTTGAGAAAAATTCCTCGGAGTAGAATTTCTAGGTAACATAGTACATTTTGGTTCAGTTTTCTGCATTTCAACCTGCTGAAGTCTTTTAAATTAAATCACAGGCATCATGGAATTCCACTGCTAAATACTTCACGAGTTATGCCTGAAAACACCATTTTCCTTCATGGCCCAAATAACAGCATCACAGCCAAGAACATTAATACCAATCATTAATCTCCTCTAGTGCTCATTCCGGACTTGGGTTCCCCCACTTGTGCCCTTAATGTCCTTCGCACTGGTTTGTCCACACCGGCTCTCATTCCAGAAACACACTGCATCTGGTGGTTACATGCCTTCAAGTTAAAGAAAAAAAAAATCCACAACAGTCTCTTTCTCAGGACGGAGACCTACTGAAGAGAACACTTCAGCTGCTGTTTAGTCTTTGAGAATAGACCATTCTGTTCTTGACAGAGGCGGTCAGGTGGTCTGGGTAAATGGTGCCCTAATTCCCATCACTGTTGTGTACATGGTTACAACAACTCTAAGTGCATGCCCTGTGCTCACTCGGGACTTGTGAGTTTGTCAGTTTGTTTTCCTGCTAATTCTGTAAGAAGAAAATACTACCTGAGGCTCCCTTTAGTTACACTTCTTTGATTACTAAAGAAGATGACTATTTCCCCAGGTTTATTTACAATGTATTGCTTTAATACAATTCAGACTTACAGGATAACCCAATAGTCTGTGATGAAATTAGCCAGTTGAGTCTACAAATGGAATACATGGTTCTGGATTTACAGACCCAAGGTGGGGGGTTAGCATTGGGCACAGTCATTATTTATTAGAACACACACCAAACAAATCTCTGTTAGTCTCTGCCTGCTCCCTGATGGAATTTAAGATCTATGAGCCTCACTGTGCGTTATGTTATTTATCCTGTAAACATTACTGCAGTTAAGGTAAGGCAGGGTTACTCTAATCTCCAAATGGAAACACTGTGGCTTGCCTCCCCTGTCATACTTGTGTTAAGAACCAAACTTCTGAGTTCATCTGTGCTGTATTTTCTCATTGAATTAAAAGGGGTTCAGAGCAGGGGGGTTGGGGAGACAGGTAGAAAACTAAACCCAGGACACTCATTTAAAATCCCCTGAGATAGGTAGCAGTTCTATGCTTTCTCTTGGGCTTGTTCAAATTCAATCAATGCAGCTTTTCCCAGTCAATGGAATTTGCATATTTAGGTAGACTCTGTGCTGGTGAAAACATATGACATAATTTAGAAATTTTATTTTATTTTTTTGAAGATTTTATTTATTTATTTATTTGACAGACAGAAATCACAGGTAGGCAGAGAGGCAAGCTGAGGAGGAATCAGGCTCCCTGCTGAACAGAGAGCCTGATGCGGGGCTCGATCCCAGGACCCTGGGATCATGACCTGAGCCAAAGGCAGAGGCTTTAACCCACTGAGCCACCCAGGCACCCCTAATTTAGAAATTTTAAACTAAAATATAGCATATATTTTATGCTATATTTCTCATATGCTATATTTCTCATATAGCATATGAGAAAAGGAACAGTTTAAATGGTGATAACTGCAGGACACCAGGGAAATTATGCTAACATAAATTTCCTTGAAAAAGTTAGCCCAAGTGTAAAATAACTCAGATTTATAATTTTTCACTTAAAATATTAGATAATATTAAAGGCTTCCATTTTGGACTAGTTTCAGCTTATAAAATCTTACTATCTCAATGGTTTACATAAAAATACCAGTAAAAATGGAACTTTCAGTTTACCACCAGCTTTTAAGGAATCTTATTTGATCCTCAGAACAATCCTATAATTATGCATGGGGCCAGTTTACAAGTGAGGAAACTGAGCTCAAAGGTGACAAATAACTTGCCCAGGACCACATGGGCAGTAGTAATAAGGAAGACTGACTTTGAACCCTGGTTTCCCTTCTCAAGGCTTCTTTCCTACTCTGATATTTAATATGAGCCCTTCATAATGTTAACCTCAAAACTATTTCCCCCTCCAAATGTACACTTAAGCTGTACATTTTGATTAAAATACTATATTATTTAAGCCTATTTGACCATGTCAGGGGTAAAAGACCAACATGGAAAAAGAGTGGAAAAGTTCTTGCCATTGTAGCAAGCTTGTTTTTCTGTTAAACTTCTATTTTAGCAATCTTATGGTATAAAAACAAAAAAGTATTTTTTTTTAAGATTTTATTTACTTACTTGACAGAGAGAGAGATACAGTGAGAGAGAGAACACAAGCAGGGGGAGTGGAAGAGGGAGAAGCAGGCTCCCCACCGAGCAGGGAGCCCAATGTGGGGCTCCATCCCAGGACCCTGGGATCATGATGTGAGCTGAAGGCAGATGGTTAACCACTGAGCCAGCCACTCAAGGAATTTACTCCTTAAATTCCTGATGATACTTCTGCTCTGATACTTTTTCTGTTGTATATAATGAAACATGACTTCTGCCAAAGAGAATTTTAAGATAATGCACGAAACAAGGGGCATGTGGGTGGCTCAGTCAGTTGGGCGGCTGACTTTTGATTTCAGCTCAGGTCATGATCTCAGGGTCCTGGGATCCAGCCCCGAGTCGGGCTCTGTGCCCATTGGGCATTCTGCTTGAGATTCTCTCTCTCTCCCTCTCCCTCTGCACATCCTCCCACTCACCCTCTCTATCTCTCTCAAATAAATAAATAAAATGCACAAACCTATTACTGTGAGATATTTTAACTTACAAGGGACAGATCTAAACCTATCCACTACCAACTGAATAAGATTGTGCATACTTCTTTAGCCTATCATTTGTGGATGGCATTTGTTCTTTTCATGCAATGAATGTCCCTGTGCATGTATCTTTATCCATTCGTCTGGTAACTGACTTAAGATAAATTCTTACAAGTAAAATTACTAAGTTAAAAGGCATGTATATTTCATCAATGGTGGGTCATGCACTGTAGCCAGCCACTGTTTTGAGGGGAAGGTAAGAGATCACAGGTACATGGCTATCCATTCAGAGGGATTGCGTGTCAGCTATCACTGATACACAAAGTACCATTTTGAACAGTTTATATTCATTGTTGGTGATGAAGTTTTACTTTTCTTTTCTTTTGGTTTGGGTTTTAGTAAACTAGATATTTAATAACTGAGATACTGTGTGATAGCTCAACAATGGCATTCCTCACAGGCATTTACATGTGATTTTCTGAGTAGGAAAGAAAGGGCTAGAGTAACAACCTGAAGTGATGGTCAGTGTGAGTGGTTACTGCTAATGTATCATTTATAATTCTAGTGATTGTGAAATAGTCCAGCTTCATTTGCTTGCAATAATCATTTTTGACCATGTCAAAATCTGGGCATGTCAAGGAGAGTGGATTGTTATGTCAACATCATAGGTCATGGGAGCTGTGGTGGAAAAAGACTGAGAATCCCTGGTTTTATAATCCTGATGTCCTTCTAGGCCAAGGATGTGGTGGCAGTGTTTATAATCCTTCTGACATGTATCTTAGTGTGTAAAGGGGGAAGAAAATATTGATATAATTATTGCCCACTAAGAGTATAAAGTAATTGCTCTATTTCTCAAACCAAATTTATTGATTTTTTTAAAAGATATTTTTATTTATTTATTTGACAGACAGAGATCACAAGTAGGCAGAGAAGCAGGCAACGAGAGAGGAGGAAGCAGGCTCCCTGCTGAGCAGAGAGCGCCATACCCAGTGTGGAGCCCAACATGGGGCCGGAATTCATGACCCTGAGATCGAGACCTGAGCCAAGACCAAGACCCAGACACTCAACTGATTAGCCACCAAGTTGCCCCTATTCTCTTTTGTTTCAATAAGAAAAACACGTAGCTATAGCTCTACCTGGACATCCAAGGCCACCTGGTTCACCCTTTGGACCAGGGAAGCCGAACTGACTTGCAGGGTCTCCTTTGTCTCCTGTAAGTGATAAAATGCACATAACATTATTTAAGAGAATTTAATTTTAGTTCATACACGTGACTTAATAACTGTCATATTTGTCTTTAGAGTTTATCTTCAAATATTCCAGAAGAGTTTTTGAAAAAATGTTTTTTTCTATATAAAAACAATGGAAACATAGATGCAAGATGTGATTTAAGCACACACGTACACACATGCACATGCACACACTCATTTTTTTGTTCGTAACAATCATAAGAAACTATAGATCTTAATAAGTTTGAATTCTTTTTTAAAATAATTTTTTCAATTTTTTTATAAACATATAATGTATTATTAGCTGCAGGGGTACAGGTCTGTGAATCACCAGGTTTACACACTTCCCAGCACTTACCATAGCACATACCCTCCCCAATGTCCATAACCCCATCCCCCTTCTCCCAACCAACCTTCAGTTTGTTTTGTGAGATTAAGAGTCTCTAATGGTTTGTCTCCCTCCTGATCCCATCTTATTTAATTTATTCTTTTCTACCCCCAAACCCCTCATGCTGCATCTCCACTTCCTCATATCAGGGAGATCATATGATAGTTGTCTTTCTCCGATTGACAATAAGTTTGAATTCTTAAATTCCCAAAAATAGTTTCAAATTTAGGTATCTATGTAAGAAATTACTTAGCACTGACCGATGATAATCTTAGATGGTATTTTAGAAACAAAAAGCAGAAACTGTCCTGTTTTAGTTACTATAATCGCATTTCAAGCTCTGTGAAGGGAAGCTCAACTCAGTGTCCTTGTAAAAACAAAATTACAAAGGTATACTTTATTGATGACTTCACAAGAGAGCACACATCACAAGGCTACTGTAGGCAACAGCTCCCACAGTACCACAGAGCTGTCCCACACGGCTGCTGCATTCTTCTGGACACAGGACTTATGGCTAGAAGTCAGTTACAAATGGAGGTCTTAAAATTGTGTGGTAGGAATGGGCAAGACAACAGGTGGGGTTATAAGAGAGAATAAGAGTCAATTAAGTGTGATTTATAATACCCTCCTACCCATACCCTTGTCAAAGGAGTCCCACCCACATTTGTGGAAGTTTCTCTTCCAGCTGATGCTACTCATAATTGTGACTGATTCTTTGAGGGGTAGAAATCTTGTCTTTCTCGGGTCAGCAAGTCTTTCCTTGAGACGTTGGAATAAAAAAGCAAGAATGTGAGGTTGTTGGTTATTGAGACAGCAATCAAAAAGACCATCATGATGTCGTTATCATGATGCTCTGATGCAGAACATGCTTGCGATCCAAACATATCCAGAAAGATCCAGAAAGGATACTGAATAGAGAGTGATGAAGCCAGCTGGCAGGCAAGTAAAAGCCAGGCCATAAAGAAAAACGGAATAGTCTCAAGAGAGAAACCAGGGATTGTTGGGGTTGGGTTTCCTTCGCCTTATGATGGGCTTCAGGAGGCAGCTTTTACCCCATGAACCACAAGTGCATTTCAGTTCCTTGCAAACATGGCCAGATACAAGTATGAAGAGCCTAAGAAGAGGTAGGTTTATCCTCTGAGAGAGGCAAAGGGACTATAATAAATGCATAGGGAAGTAGAAGAGGACTGAGTTTAATTTTTTTTTTAAGATTTTATTTATTTATCTGACAAAAAGAGAGACAGTGAGAGAGGGAAGACAAGCAAGGGGAGTGGGAGAGGGAGAAGCAGGCTTCCCGCTGAGCAGGGAGCCCGATGCGCGGCTCGATCCCAGATCCCTGGAATCATGACCTGAAGGCAGAGGCTTTAACCCACTAAGCCACCCAGGTGCCCTGAGGACCGAGTTTTAAACCATGATGCTACACAGTGTCTACTCAAATATGAGAACTCCCCTACTTGTAACTATTTCCGAGGAAGAAATCTAGATTGTTACTTCTGAATAACTAAGTGTGCACAGTTCATTTTTTCTTATAGCAACTATCATATTACTTATGGAGTGTCTCTCAAAATGCAAAACATGTTTCATGGGTGGTAAGGAAGTAGATTTTTAGGTGGTTCATTAATTACTCTTTAACATTTCATGATATTTCTTTAAAGATTTTATTTTTAAGTAATCTCTACACCCAATGTGGGGCTTAAACTTATAACCGTGAGATCAAGAGTCACATGCTCTTCTGACTGAGCCAACCAGGTTCTTTTACTCTTTTATATTTTAAAGTTATTCATTTTCATCTGTATTAAAGTAAAATATAACTGCTCATCAAACCTGTAAATTCACAGTGAGGTTAAAGCTCAGGTTAAAATAGTGAATCATATTTAAGTAGATTTAAAGAAAAATACTAACCCAATGGTATATAACAGTAACTATATTGAAGATTTTATATAAATATCACAATTTAAGATGTCCTGATTTTTGTTTGCTTGTTTGTCGGAATAAAGAGTTAATGAAACCTCTCTTTCTTTAAGAATATTTTTACCCACAGGTAACTTTGTGTTTCTGTTTCCCCCAAATCCGATTAAGGTAGAATATCAGCTGTGTTATGAGGCAACACTGTTTTTGGCACAAGGTAAACCAAGACCTATGAGGCCAAATCTAACCTATAGCTTTTTGCAAATAAATTTTTAATGAAACACAGCCATACCTCTTGTTTTCATATTGTCTCGCTACTTTCATGCATAACTTGCTGACTCTTGGCTTATGTTAAAAAATAACCCAATTGTACATTACATGTGTCCCAGAAATTCTGGCCCAGAAGTCATGGCTCTGGCCTTCTCCATGTCCTGTAACTTGTCATGGGACCCTAAAAGCCAAATCCATAAAATCCTTAGAAGAGATATTGGCTCCTAGGGCAGAAGGCTTCCAAGCCAAGGTAGATACCGCCCACCAATGTGGATCTGGTGGGAACTGCAGTCACTACAAAGAATGCTGAGAGACCCCCCTGCCCCCAATGAGGAGAAAGGCCTGTGTGCTCTGCAAGCATGCTGTTTTCTAGCTGGTACCCTTGATTCTGAATGACAAATGTGGATGACTTGGGTCTTGAGTGTTTGAGTATTTAGCAGAGTCTAAAATCAACCCCTTCATTAATATCCAAAATATATCAAGAACTTATAAAACTCAATGCCCCTCAAAATGAATAATCTAATTTAAAAATGGCCAGAAGACATGAACAAACATTTTTTCAAAGATGACACCCAGACAGTCAACGGACACATGAAAAGATGCTCAACATTACTTATCATCAGGGAAATGCAAATCAAAACTACAGTGAGATATCACCTCACACCTGTCAGAATGACTAAAATCAGCAACACAAGAAACAACAGGTGTCAGTAAGAATGTGGAGAAAGTGGAACCCTCTTGCCCTATTGGTGGGAATGCAAAGTGGTGAAGTCACTCTGGAGAACAGAATGGAGGTTCCTCATAAAGTTAAAAGTAGAACTACTCTGTGATCCAGCAATCACACGACTAGGTCTTTGCCCAAAGAATACAAGGGATACGGGCACCCCAATGTTTACAGAAGCATTATCTACAATAACCAAATTATGGAAATAGTCCAAGATCATTTGCTGAATGGATATAGAAGATGTTATACACACACACACACACACACACACACACACACAGACTGCTTTAAATATATATGTGTGTGTGTGTATACATATATATATACACACACATATATGTGTGTGTGTGTGTGTGTGTGTGTGTGTGTGTAATATATATATGAGAGCAGACACTTACCTATAGAGAACAAACTGCTGGTTACCCCAAGGAAGGTGCGTGGAGGGATGGGTGAAACAGGTGATGGGGATGAAGGAGAGCAGCTGTCATGTCATCATGGTGATGTCTGGAAATGTTAAATCCCTATACAGTACTCTTGAAGCTAATATTACACTCCATGTTAACTAACTGGAATTTAAATGAAAACTTAGAAAAAATAAAAAGAAGCCCTTGGATGTTGCAGTTTGTTGGATATATTCTACTTTTTATGCCAAATGTGTGTGCTCATAATGTTACAAACACCCAGGACTATGAACTTGGCAGATGGCTACTATGTTTCCAAAGCATACCTTTAGGTCCTCTCATTCCATCAATTCCCGAACGTCCTGGGGACCCTGGAGAACCCGGCTCACCCTGACAGTTTAACAAAACAAAAAAGAGTTTAATTTGGTTTCAAATACAAATGATATGTTGATAACATGACCCAGTTATTATATTCCATAACCAGTTTCCATATATTTGCAGTGGTAAAGGAAATCAGAAGCGGATTGCAGGTGTACTAATACTTGTGTCCAGCTTTAAAAGTGGCTAAAACTCCAGAATTAGAGGTGTCGACAGCATCCGATTCTCTAATTTGATTACAAAAGAGTAAATATATCACATAATTTGAATATTAAGGTTTGAATGAGCAAATTAATCCCAAATAAAATCTTGTTAGAAGACTTTTCTTTTTTTTACCCAAAACTTGAAAAATCTATTTGATTCCAAAAGATGGGTAGCAAATTATATCCATCTTCTATAAGCTGTGATGTAGGCCATGACACATATTGTATCTCTTGGCTTCTCAGGGGGGTGTTTTTTTTTTTTTTTCCCAGGGGGGTGTTTTACTCATGCTTACGAAGACCAAACGTATTTACAGCAAAATCTGAGATGTCTGCAATCAGATAGGAAGGCTTTGACACCGGAATTTGGGTTATTTTTCAGAGAACTCTACTCGGATAAACCAGCAATCATGAGGGAAGTTCCTATAGAGCTGTTTAAACTAGGCTGGTGGAGGGGGTAGTAGGTGGAGTGAAGGACTTTTGTCATCTGTCACGGGAAAACAGGCACGAGCACTGTTCAGAAATTATAGTCACATCATGGCTTCCCAGAAGCCTTCATTCTTCACTTATATTCTAAAAGCCAGTCAAAGGGCAATGATGTACACTGGCAAATTAGGACTCCTTATGGGCACCCAGGAGCAAAAGGTTTATATTATTTCTTTCCTCCCCAACCACAGCCACTTACCTGGTCACCTGGAAATCCCGGAAAACCAATAATCCCTCTTGGACCAGGTGAGCCTGGGGGGCCTGGGGGCCCTGGAAGCCCTGGCTGCCCGGTTCTACCAGGCTCCCCTCTGTGAAATCCAGGTGGTCCGTGTCTTCCGGGCTCTCCTCTCCTCCCCTGTGTCCCAGGATCGCCTTTATCACCTGGAGGGGTTGCAAGTGGGACAAACCTCTTCTAGGAAATCCCCGGTGGGACAGTAGTTAGGCTGAGGGTTTGGGTCCTATGTTTAGGAGAAGGTTTTAGGGGGACCTAGTTCCTGCCCTAAGAGATGGTTTTGGGCTTCACTGACCTCACTGGGAAAGAAGCACCCATGAATTGACTCAGGGAGGAATGAAGCGACTCCAAGGGAGGAATAAGCCTGCACAGTCATCTGCTTGGTCACACACTCATCTTACAAATGAAGAAGAGCCGACCCAGCACAGTTAAAGAACATCTACCCCCAACAATTAGTTAAGGAGAGAGCCAAGACAAGAACCCTGGCCTCCTGCAGACTGAAGGCAGAGAATACAAATGTGGTGGTAAAGTCCTTGCCATATGCTGTTTCTGGGGAGCAGGAGCACGGGCATCAGGGTGCTTGTTAGAAAGGCAGAGTTGGGGCCTTCCCCAGCCCTGCTGATCCAGAATCTGCATTTTCACAAGAGCCCCAGCAGTTCATGGGCACACTGAAGTTGGAGAAGCATGGGTCAAAATGACCTGGGCAGTCAACACTGTGTTACTTATTTTAATACCAGTCACCACAAATGGGGGTACTGGAAAGCTGGAACTGGTATTAGAAGTATAATCTTTGGACTGACACCCTAATTTGGAATATCCAAATCTAGACCCATGTATGAACTTTAATTAAGTTCTGGCATGGAAAAGCAAAAGAAAAATGCAGCATGAGGTTAATCTGTGGATATCTGTATCTAAAGAAAGTGGCCTTCCTTTTCCCAAACAAATGCATGCTTGTTCGAATGATCTAGAGAGATCAACACATTGGATACAGTTAAAAAGAATGAGCATTTACTTACCTTCTTCTCCTGGGAATCCACCATCTCCTGGAGGTCCAGGTTCCCCTGTTTTCCCCTTTTGGGAAATGATAGCCATCTCTCCTTCATCTCCTGGGGGTCCTCTCGCTCCTTCAGATATTAAGTATGCAAGAGAAGAACAAACAGAAGCACCACACATGTGATTCTTCTGTTAAGACCCTTCAGGTCCAGTTTGCAAATCTACATTTCATTTCCTAAACCATATTTATGTTTATAGCTTGCACAT
The DNA here is from genome assembly GCF_011764305.1 of Mustela putorius furo. Classification (NCBI taxonomy): domain Eukaryota; kingdom Metazoa; phylum Chordata; class Mammalia; order Carnivora; family Mustelidae; genus Mustela; species Mustela putorius. The sequence continues at coordinate 29,800,838 of NW_025421341.1, forward strand.
TGCCAATGGAGTTCCTAAAGGAAGGGCCATATCTTTTTGCATTCCCCTTCCAATGTGTCCAGCAACAGGGTCTGGGCTATAGAGAATGATCAGTGAATGCTTGCTAAATTCAGCCAAATGGATCTCGGAGTCTTAGGTGAAAGCAGATGGGCTTGAAAGCTTCCAGATCTAAAATATGTCTCTTCATCCTATAACAACGTGAGCCACCCATCTCATATTTTCCAGTTCCCTGTCCTTCCCTTCCTAGCCACCCTCTATTATTTTCCTTATTAATTAAAAGATCACTTCTCCACCTAGAGAATTCTGAAAGGTAGGAAGATTACACGGTATTTCTACCCAATTTTGGTAAATACTGTCCAGTTGTAGAAGTGTCCTCAAATGGGCTCATACCAGTGTGGTGAGAGCCAATCACTAACAAGTGGAGAATTTTGTTAGCCAGTTGTTAAACAGCTCACAGCTTTAAAGCAACCACGGTGGGTATTTATACCACAGGAGCAAACACCAATCAGAGCATTTTTTTTTTTTTTAAGTTTTCATTTAAATTCCAGTTAGTTAACATATTATGTACTATCAGTTTTTTTATATCTGTTTTATTTTGGAAACCATAATAGCATAGCAAACATCACTTAATCTAAGCTAGCTAAGAGCGATTCTGATTCCTTGATTCTTTATTAAAACAAACAAACAAACAAACCCAAATAGGCTAGTAAAACAAAAATAAGAGTAGAATCAATTCACCAAGAAGTAAAAGTAATTTAATAGAAGGTTATTTACCCAGGAGGGTATAACCCAGGAGGGGTTATTTACCCAGAGTGCTTTAAGGACAAAACACTTCTCTCTCAAGTTGTCAAGCGTGCATTCTCTACACTGGAAATGAGATGTTACCTTCACTCACTGCGGCCTCCCGGCTAAGTGCTAGAAGTAAATATGTAACAGGGATGGACACAGAACATTTACACCAGTGGTCTTGAAATTTTTATTTTTTAATAGTAATGAAAACTGTTTTTGAGGATTTTATTTATTTGAAAACTTTATTTTTTAAAAAAGATGTATTTATCAGTTATTTTAGAGAGAGAGAGAGAGCATGAGCAGGTGGGCAGGCAGAGGGAGAGGGAGAGAATCTCAAACAGGACCCCTCCCGCCTCCCACTGAGTGTAGAGCCCAACATGGGGCTCAGTCTCACCACCCTGAGATCATGACCTGAGCCAAAATCAAGAGTCGGATGCTCAACCAACTGAGCCACCCAGGTGCCCCCAAAACTCTTTCTTTAAGTACAGGTGGGGAAGTATAGCTCATGGCTCAGATGAGAGTGGATTTACTCTAGTTCAGAGGTCGGCAAATTACCACCTGAGAGCCAAATCCCCCTGTGGCCAGTTTACCTATAATCCGTGAGCTATGGTTTTTACACTTTTACATTTAGGGAATAAAACTCAAAATGGGAACAATATTTTGTGACATGAGAAGATTAATTGAAATTCAAATGTCAGTATCCGTAAGGAAAATTCGATCGGAACACAAGTTACGTTAGCATGTTTCCGTGCTGTCTCTGGCTGATTTCATACTATAAAAGCTGAGCTGAGTGATTTCAACAGGGACCACAGGCCCTGTAATATTTATCATCTAGGCTTTTTACAAAAAGCAATATTTAAAAAAAGAAAGAAAAAAAAAAAGATTGAAACAGAGTTTGGGGCCTTTTCCTGCTTCCTTCCTAACCAGTGAGGAGGTTCTTTTAAAGCCAATAGCCATATATCAAAGCACTTGATATTTTTTTCTACTAATAGAGCAATTCATTTATCAGTTATATGCAGCAGGACTGAGAGGTAAGGAAAATGAATTTGGTTTAAAATTCTAAAACACCAGAAATCCCAAAGGAAGAGGAATCCAAGCTGCAGGACAGTTCCATGTACTTTTCAAAGACCATTTATATAGGTTCTGATCAAATACCAAAACCAAGATGTAGCATCACTGTGCTGTCAAGTGCATTTACCTTTGGCACCTTTCACCCCCTGGTCTCCAGGGAAGCCGGGCTGACCGTCCTCTCCTGGGTCCCCCTTACTGCCAGCACGTCCATCGGGGCCAGGCTTTCCTCTTTCCCCCGGAAAACCAGGGAAGCCAGGCAGCCCCTGGGATCCTGATGAAACGACAGCATGAATTTAGAGAAAGACATTTTTTTAAATTTTTAATTTTTTATAAACATATAATATATTTTTATCCCCAGGAAAGACATTTTTAAAACTTGTACGCTTCCTAGATCTGTGGTCCTTGCCCCCTTCCATGGCCCTGTTTGTACTAAAGGTAAACAACGTCTACCAGGCCCACCTCGTGTAACCGCTGTGCTTGCAGACTCAGCTTTCCACCCCATAGGCCTGAAGTGGGAGCCTTTGTGTTTCTGAGTCCTGATCTCATCATGCTTGAAGAGGTCAGGAGCCAGGGATATGGAGCCAGGGATATGGGGACTCATCCAACGTGGAAGTACATTAGCCCTGACCCAACACCTGATCAGCTCTACCCAGTGTGTTGAGCAGAAGTATTTGTGGGTTCTGTGGGTTTAAAACCCCCCAACATTTTCCCATTTTACCTATACCAAAACATTGTGCCACGGGAAATAACAATATAGGGGATAAGATGAAGGGAGCGGTCACTAAGGGTAGGACAAAATCAGGCTGTTAGAACAGTAAATTTAATAGTATGATCATATGTAATAGTCTTCACCTGGCAGTGGATTTCAAGTTTATAAAACAGGGGTAAGTAATGGAAAAGTGCTACCTACCCTTTGGGCCTGGAAGACCAGGCAGTCCGTCATCCCCTGAGGGGCCTGGGATGCCTGGGGGTCCCAAGGGACCGTCTGCCCCTGGCCATCCCGGGACTCCAGGGAGGCCCTTCATTCCAGCTGGACCAGGAGGCCCCATGTCCCCTCGCTGTCCTTTCCAACCTGGGGCACCTGGGACAAACCACAAGGACAAAAATGTGTGAGACTGAACACCGGCTTCACACATGGGCAGGAAAAAAAAATTCACTGATAGCTTAAATTGTGTATCCGTGCCTATGAAACAATGTTTATCAGCTAAAACCACAGTGGCAACGCTCCGTCAGTCTCCGAACCTATTTTCCTGGCTGCTGTAAGAAGAAAGGCAGATTACTTGAATAAATATTTCCCAGTAGAGATACACAAATACTATAAAGAGCATTTTAAAAAATGGAAAACGGGAAGGGTGAAGAACAAAAATAGTATTTGTATTTACTCTTGAAACCAGTAGAAGAAAACTTTCCAGGTGATCCCTGCAGCTCTGGCCAAGTGAACTTGGTCAGGCTGTTCACTGGAGAGGACTGCAGAAATCACAGCAACATCATCTGGTTTTTACTGGTGCTGGAAATAAGGCTGTAGAGGCGGGGTTTGCCTCAACCCCATTTTGATCCATTTTCCTGCCATTTTTGAATAAATGCAACAGGATATAAATAACAGGAGACAAACCAAATGGCGAAATGAAGATCACATTGGAAACAGCCCTCTAGTGCCTTGGGTTGAGATGTACTTCTTCTTGGGTTTCTCAGGCCCCTACACGTCTTGCTGGGTGCCCCCAAAATACAAGGTCCTGGCCACTCTTTACCTGGGCTAGTTCTCAAGGTTGTGTTTGCCACCCACAGCCTTGGCAGGTGATACAGCACCTATCCCAGCATAAAGAGCAGGCTGTGCTGCCTGCGGCTATAAAGCAGCAGCTCCCCAGGCTCGGGGCTCCTCTCAGATCCTGCAATCTGCTGCATGTGCAATGCAACATCCGTCGAACCCCACTTCTGTGTCCCCATCAGACTAGGGCGACAAGGGGAAATGACCCAAACCACCGGGAAGTGCATGCCCCTTGCTGTCCTATGAACAGTAAAGTCCTTGTCTCTGCCCCAGGACTCTTGGTTCCACTGGTACGTAAAGGAGAAGCAGGTGAGTTTATTCCTCTGTAAGCAGAGTCAAGTCCCAGGCTCTTCACGGGTAGGCATGGCACAGGCTCTCACTCACCTGGATGGCCTGGAGCCCCTCGGAGTCCCGGCTGCCCTGGTAACCCTGGGGCACCTCCTTTGCAGGAACGAGCAGGTAGACCTGGGATTCCTGGAAACCCAGCACTTCCCTCTCTGCCTCTGGGGCCTTTAAGACCTGGGAATCCCGGCCTGCCAGCTGCCCCTGAAATGATACAAGGTATTCTTGACACTCATGGCATCAAACTAGGGAGTCAGCCGGCCATAGCAGGTGCACGCTTGCAATACCAGAAACAAGCCTTTCCATCCAGCTCAGGGCTCAAATGAGTAGAGCATCTCGAAGGATTTTCTTATCCCGGATGGTCGTGAGTTCCAAATGAATGGGAAAACCATGCATTACTAGGAGAGTTACTTGATACGGTTACACAGACAACGAAGAAGTTGCTTGGGCAAATTAAACACCGCGAGGTTCTTCTTGATTTTAATTAACCTCTCACATTGTGGCAGGCTTTATACCAAATCTCCACAGTACTTACACACCCAGTTCACAGTTTATGGATGTGTTTTTTGTAAGCCATTTCATCACTTGAACTCTTAAATTTCTATTTATTGGAAAGGCAGTGTCATTTCCAGAAAAGCAACAACAACAACAACAACAACACAATTCCCCTATCATCCATCCCATGCCCTACCCTAAAAATCTATTATTTTCCTTGTTTTCATTATACTTCTATTCATGCATTTATATTTTTAAAGTATAATCACAGTGTATCATTGTTGGATTATTTCACATTGCATATTAATCTGCAAATGTTTTCATTTTGTTATAATCTTTATAAATATAATTTTAGTTGAAAATAGCTGAATGGTATTTCACTGAGTGTGTGCATGTGTGTATTACTTAACTCTATTGTTCCCATTTGTTCATCTTTTGTGGATGATACAAGGGTATTTTCATATAATCTTTATCTTCTGCTGAGCACTTCCCTTAGATACATTGTCACAAGTGAGAGAGTAGGATTATTAAGTCAAAATTATTTTCACTGACTCAGAATGTATTCTCCTGCTACTTTCTGACTAATTAGGGTTTTGTATATGAACATTTTGACTTACCAACTACAGAGTAAGTCCCTTGGTGCCAGAGAAGGGGACTTAGTCCCCTGCCCTCCATTTTCCCTGTTGTATGATACTATTGTGGATACCTAGTAAATACTGGCTCGCCCATTGGTAGAAAAGAACCAGAAAAGTGTCTGTAACAAAGTCTGGTCTGGGGTCCACTCTTGGTCACCACAACCTAAGGGTCTGGACTGCTGGGACCCACGCAATTCTAATGTAATGAATCAAAATTCCTGAGACTGGGGCCCAAAAGATGATGATTTTAAGGACCGTGACCCAGGGTTACTGTTACTATTAAATACATTAAAGACTTCTACTGAGGGTCCGAAGAAATCCTTAGTGATTTTGGAAATAGATGTTATGGTCAGTGCCAGGACCATTTTCCCACCTTGCTTACCCACTACCCCTGCTGGAATGAAAGCCCCTCCACCCTGTCACCTGTCCAAATAACACAGTGTGCCTGCCAGGCCCAGCCCACACCACACCCAGCTTCCTTAAACACCACTGCACGTGGCTCTGCCCTCTGGGCTCCCCTTCTTTTAGCCTGTCCTCCTTCAACCTGGCCTTGGCAGCAGGCAGGTGACCCAGTGCCTGTTCCTTGGGCGTTTACAGGGCTCACGTGTTCTCCTGAGTCTGAAGCAGGCAGACGTCCAGCAGCGGCTGAATCAAACTGAATGGATGAGCCACAGTGAGCTGCCCCGAATTTGAAAACCACCCATAAAATGCAAAGGCGATGCTACGGATACAGGTTCCTTGAAATGTGGCCAGTGCTCATTTATGATGAAGATGCTTAGGGGGAAATTCTGCATTCTAGATTTCTAAGGCTTCGGTCTAACCTGTCTTCGGTGAGCTGAGCCAGCTTTATGGACCACAGGGACAGCACAGCCCTCATACCTTCAAAGCCTGGATGTCCTGGATCACCTCTGTGACCTTTGGACCCTGGCACTCCTGAAAGACCTCTCTTTCCTGGAGCACCTGGTTGGCCATAGGCAGTTTCTCCCATGACTCCTTTCTGACCACTTGCTCCACGAGAACCAGGGAAGCCTGGGGACCCAAGAAGGGAGGACCCCTTTTCACCTCCAAAACCCGGATCGCCCATGTCACCACGAAAACCTATCGAAAAAAAAATTGTTTAAATTGTTGGATGTACAAATATAGAACTAATACAAATGGAAATACTAATACTTTGACAAAAATGTATTTTTTAAAAATACGGGAACATTAACTAAATTAAGAGTAATTGGGACGCCTGGGTGGCTCAGTTGGTTGGACGACTGCCTTCGGCTCGGGTCATGATCCTGGAGTTCCGGGATCGAGTCCCGCATCGGGGTCCCAGCTCTGTGGGGAGTCTGCTTCTCTCTCTGACCATCTCTCCTCGCTCATGCTCTCTCTCACTGTCATTCTCTCAAATAAATAAATAAATAAATCTTTAAAAAAAAAGATTGCTTTGCCATCTTTTGCAGGAAAATACATTGTGATTTTGTATTTCTTAGAAGCCAATGATGTTTCTCTCATTGTTTTCACTCACTGGCAATCTGTCTGGACTGAGCAGTTTCTACCAAATAGTAGACCACTGAGAGCCTGGAACTCACACTTCAGGTGGAAGGAGCCCTGAAAATTTACAAAGTTAGCAGAATCTGAAAGTTATTAAAACATAGCTAAGAGCTTAATGTTTCAAAAAAAAAAAATTTCCCCCATTATGTAGGGATTCCTGAGCTGTCTGCTTACTATAGTCAATGAGTTTCAGAAGTAGAGACACATTCTTAAATGAAAAATGCTTATTCACCAGGTGGACCCGGTATTTCTGATAGTCCTGGCTTGCCACGCCGACCTTTTTGCCCATCGAAACACCTCAACCCCGGAGTGCCCCGGAGACCTGGAAATCCCTTTGGTCCTAAATAATAACAACAAAGCACAGGCTCAATAAAATGCAAATCAAATGAGAATGAAAATCAGGTGATCTAAAAAGAATCTGTGTTGTCTTGTTCAGAGTATTTCTACTTCATATAAGTAGATGTCACCTCGCCTGGTTTACATAATCATCTTAGGAATCATATGCTTCAAACAAGTGTTTCAAAGAGAGTACTTTTGTTAATGTGTTTTCTCCAAAGCCATACTGTAAAGGATTCTCCCTAAAAGCCTTTGAGACATGTACCACCACTCCGATGAATCTTTTGGTGTCTTCCCATGCTGTCTCAACAGAAATATTCGAGCACAGCCCCTCCTTGTAGGAGGAAAGAGATGGCAGCATGTAGTCTACCAAGAAACCATCAGGGTACAGGCCAAAATCTACTTCCCTACACCTTACTATATTGCCCTCCAAGGAAGCATAGGCAAAAAGCACCTGCAAAAGGGATCGAGATTTTTTTTTTTTCAAACATTCTTTGATTTTTAACTGGAAGTTCTCTCAGCTAAAATAACTTTAAAGGAGGTACAACTGGCAACTTAAAATCTGTGTGTTCACATCCCTTGAGGTTGGCAAAGCAGAACAGGATAAAACTTACAATCACTAAGTACATTATCAGTTTTCCTCCTGGAGCATAGGAAAAGAAAGAAGGTACAGTTTTAAAATACTCAAAGGGCAGATATTTCTACTGAAATGTGATCAAATCGAGGTAAATTTTGTTGCCTAGAGATTAAAAAAATAAAACAAAATACCCCACCTAGAGTATGCCCAAACCAGTAGACTTGAGCCCTAGTGTGTCTTACCACAGATGCTGTTTTCCCATAGTTCCTCAAAACCTGATGATTATTTTAGAACTCTTCTCACTAGTCACCAGATGGTTAACTATGGGCTCATCTATCTCACCAGTTCCTTTACCCTGGGGAATGTGTAAAACCGCCATTTCTCATTGATCCTACCTGGAGGTCCATCAATTCCTGGGGGTCCCGGCCTCCCAGGGTAGGTGATGTTACAAGAAATTGTATCGCCTGGAATGAAAAAACAAACAAAATGGCATTCACGCAACTGACAGCCCCATGTAAAGTGAATCTCAATGATAACTCGATCAGGATAATTCTTCATAGAGTATATGTGGATTGCAAGGGAAAAGAAGACTTCCAAGTATCCGTAGAGCATCTGAACTACTGTTATTTTGAATTTCTGAAAGGCGGGTCCTGAAATCTGAGCTTCAGCTGTCAGACAGTATGAATGTAAAGGGAATAAGGAAAATCCCAAGAAGTATCAGTTTTAATAACCCAAAAACGATATGTCTTGACGGGCCCAATGACACCCAAGACGATGGAATCGGAAGACCTGAGAAATGATGATGTAGGAGCGACACTGAACAGTGAGCTCGGAGGACTGGCGTGTGGTTCGGGTGAGGGAGGCCTGTGTAGATGAGCACCCTCGGTGAGATACTAACGCCAGCTGACATTTCCTGAGGGCCTGCCATGGATCTGGGCCTTCACATGTATCGTCTCTTGGTTTTGTTAATGACTCTGCACGGTGGTCACTCCCATCCCCCCACTTTCGCTGGTGAAGACAGGAAGATGCCTAAGCGTGTGCCTCTCGGTTCCCTCTCCCTTTGAAATGGAATGTTTCTCTTTTATAATGGAATGAATGCATGACAATGTACTGCTCCATATGCCCTCAAATCAGAAATGTATCAACTGAATAAAATTAATGTTAGATTTTGAAGGATCCAGAACCATAATCTTAAGCCTTATTGAGGACCAAATTATTGCCAATGTCGTCAAAGCGAGAACCAATGATACCATCTCATTCTAACACTTCACAATTAATAATGTAGCCTGAGGCATATGTGCATATTACAGAGGAAAAAAAATATCTTAAATAAACCTTTCTCCAGACTTTTCAAAAGTTTTCAGTTCTAATACCGCAAGTCACTTTACTGTTTTAAATTCAGATAACTGTCAAATATATTTGAAATCCATTCTTTTTTTTTCCTGCCTAGAATGCTTACACATGGGTTTTCCAGGACAATGATGCATTTTTAAAATGAAACACTAGTGGTTTTTTATTAATATACCCTGCGCTGTCTCAAGAGAGAGTAAACAAATAGATATTTTGAATATGTATGTAAATGTAATACCAATTGCATGAGTTGGTATTGAGAAATGAATGAAAGGCAATTTTGGTATGTCAGACAAATACAGCAACAAAGACATTTTAGTATTTTAAGAATTTGTTTTAATTATTGATTGTGCTGTAATGCCTTTGTTAGACAACATTCAAAGTTTGAACAGCAGCTAGAAGGGATATTATGTAGTGGTTCTAGCCATAGCTATAATGACTTTTCCTAGAAGAGAGGATCACTTTAGCTTCCACTATTTCCCTTGCCATTCTGTAACACGTAACATTCAAAATTACCTTTCTGACCCTTCAAGCCTTCGAGGCCCCTCTCACCGGGGCGGCCTGGAGCTCCTGGTGGCCCTCTCTCTCCTGGTGGGCCGGGAAATCCCAGACCTGGTTGTCCTCTAGGTCCTGCTCTGCCCGGGGGACCTGGGGGTCCAGGAAACCCTTTATCACCTGGGAGTGCGTCTTCATGATCCCCCTGGGAATGTTTGCATCATGAGTCAGTTAACAACTTTGCTAGTCCATGCGTTCAAAGCAGTCATTGTCATAAGCTACAGAAACACATAGAAAAACCTCACAATTCCAGGACACTCAATAGCAATTGTAATTTTAAATGAGTAACTCAGACTCTTGTTCAGAGATAACATAAATATTTACAAACACTTATAGGCTATGGGGGGGAATTAAGCCTCAATTACAGAAAGCCATGTGTGTGTTATGTGTTAAATATGTTTGAGAAATTTTATGTGGGAACAACTCTCTGATATCAAAACAAGAAGATAGAGAAACATGTAGTTAGAGGGAGGTCAAAAGCTTATAAAATGAACAAGTAAGTTCTTATGTGTTTGAAATTGTGGTCCTGTATTCTGAGGAGAAGGCACAGCGATAGACTCCACCGTCCTTCACATCTGCACGCGAAGGACTTACAAACACTTTCTGTTCCTGCTTAAGAATTTGGCCTTTGGTTAACTGTCTAGTTTTGTTCCTCTGGCAACTCCATAAAAACAGGATGTCCAGTATATCACAAGGCAGCATTGCTTATGGTAAAATCAATCCCCAGCTGCCAAATTTGCATCTGGTCTGGAAAACTTGAAAGATCTTTGTGGAACCCTTGTTTGGGCTTCCTTGAATGATGGTTCCTGGAACCGGCAAGTTCCCCATGGGGTCCCTGCACAATGTGCTCCTATGGAGAAGGAGCCTCTCCAGCCATGGCTGCCACCACGTCTGCCTCAGAGCTCATCTCATTCACGCCAATGGAATGAACAGTTTCCAGAACTTTCACCTACAAGGAAGGCCTGATGTTCTCAATGCCAGGCAGCATGTCTGGTGGAAATAGCATATGCGTTGACAAAAGACAGACTCAGGTTTTCACTCCTGTTTAGCTCACTTGATAGGTAGATGACCTGGAATAACATACCCTTAGCCTCCATTTCCGATGGTAAAATCTGAAAACAAATTGCTCTTCAGAAGATTGATGATACGCATGAAACACCTAGCTCGGCTCCTGTGACATTACCCCAAGATGTTTTAAGTTCCTAAGCACTGGATCATGTCTCAGAGACTTTTCTTATGGCCTCTGTTACCTCCACATGGTTTCCACCCAAAACGTGCTTGAAAAATGCAGAAATATTTGTCAGTGGGATTTCCCTTCAGCCAATATGTCAAAATTCAGGGGATTTGCACTAGTTGACCCTCTCTTGTTTGCCACTTCCCCTCATGTGCCTCTTCACTTGGGGACAGAACCAAAGGTCATTATCAAGACCTATGTTCTATTCTCTACCCTCCAGAGTTTACTGAACAGGCCTGCGGTGGCTGGGGGCTTTGTAGATGTGAGGGCCCCGGAAACAGATGCACATCATTAGAATGATGCAAAAACCAAAGACAGGACAGGAAGTCTTCCCATGACTAAACCGCCACTCGGGATTTCAGACCATCTGCTCTTTAGACCATCTGATTCAGACCACACCTTTGACAAAAATCAACTTTTTGTGACAGTCACAGAAGGCAACTCTGATTTACGGCACATTGACACTTGACTACATTATAGTTTTAAATTGAGAAGGGGGAAACAGACGTTTTGTGGCCATATAAGAAAATGAAATTCAATAGCCAAAGAAGAATTATACATACCGGAGGGCCTGGATCCCCCCTTTGTCCAGGAAGTCCATCCCCACCATGTTGTCCCTGCTGTCCTGGAAATCCTGGGAGCCCATCAGGACCTCTTTCTCCTTTCTGCCCTGGGAACAAAGGCGAAAAGGCATTCAGACCCTTCTCAGCAGTGGGTGAAGTAGAAGGAAACACAGGACAAGCATAAAAATAATGACCTTGCCTCTGTGTGGGCTGGTAGAGACTTGGAGTATCTCAGTTGACTGACTAAAGTCACATAAGGACAACCATGCAAAAGGGAGAGAGGAGAGTGACAGTTGCCAAACCCGCCGACCTTCTTACTTGGAAAGCACTCCTTTCTTCATTCTGCCAGGGAGGCTGTGTGTGGAGGCACCAACCACAAGAGCATCTGCCCCTGCTTGCACAGCACTGAACGTGGTGCCCCATCCCCTGGCAAGGGTGAATGGGGGAGCAGTCCATGGTGGTATACTACCCTGAGGCTAGCCCAGTTTTTCCTAAATGTTTTTTTTTTTTTTTTTTTATTTAACAAACTGGAGCTGAGAAGGTAGGGCCCTACTTCTTTTTATGAGAATTTGGAGATTCTGGCTGGAAAGGCAGCAGACCCACAGCCTAGGAAACTAGTCTTGGGAAGAAATGCAGTTGGTGCAATGAAGGATGCAAGATGTAGGAAGAATCTCCTGGATCCAGCCATCCCAGTACAAGCCCTACCTCCAATACTTCAAATTTTGTTTAGGTGAGTCAATAAATTACTTTTTTCTCTAAAACAACTTCAAGCTGGGTATCTGTCATGAACAAAGCAGCCTTGATTAGTACAGGATGCTATAATGCACTGGATAAACAGTAGGCAAGTCAAAGGTGGTCTTTTGTCAAACCCAGAGCCACAATAATGAGAACTCAAATATGGTTTTTTTTAATGTTTTCAAATAAGGGATAGGGGAATTGAGGCTCAACATTATCACAAGAAATGTGAGGGGCAAGGAATATTTTTTTAAACAATCTCAACAGCCCTGTATCTTGTCATAGAATTGATCTGTGGTCAGAAGAGAAATGAATGCAAAAGGATGGTTCCCATTCCATTCATAAAATGGAAGGGAGCTATGTGATTGACTAGGCTCACCTTTCACTCTTGATACAACTGCATCACCCTTTTCTCCTTTGCTGCCAGGTGGTCCTGAAACACCATGTTTTCCCTTGGTGAAAAATAAGAGGAACAAATCATTTTAATTTTGATGGATCAAAAGATAGTCACGTATATCTAATCTCTCTCTTGTTTCTTTCTAAATAAACTGTTCTAGATTCTGGTTTGGTACTCTCAGTGTCATTCTCTTTCTTGCCTTCCAAGGTGGGTCCTACCTTACAAAGCTGAGGCTCTTGACCCGCATTTAAAAACTTGTGGAATCTGGATAAGTTCTGTACCAGATTCAACAGAAATGTGTATCAATATCAATGTCCTGGTTTGGGCAATATACTAAGGTTATGTATGCTATCATGGGGAAGCTGGATGAAGGGTCTACAGGAACTTTCTTTCTCTGCATGATGTTGCAAACTTCTTGAGTCATAAAACAAAACTTATCTCAAAATAAAAATTCATAAAAAATTTTTTAACTATCTTGGGCATTTTAATGTAGATTGAAGAGGAAGGTGATGGGTAGGTTAACCACAAGAGCTGCCACTAAAGTTGAAGGCAGAGGCTTAGGGACAAGTGTGTGATATTGAAGAGAAATTGATAAGGAAGAGGGGGTAAAACAAGAACCTTCATTATAGCTGATATATTTCCTCCATGTAGCAAGTAAACAACTAATTTTGGCCAATGCGCTCAATCACCTTTTTACCTCAACATTGCTCTGAAACTCGACTATTGGGTCATGGTTTTGTAAGTGTTATGTTATCATTGAACATTAATCTGTGTCAAAAATCTGGAGACCTACCACCAGTATAAAATTGGCCAAGCACCACAGTAAATACAGTTGCAGGAACACTATACAGAGCTTAAGGTTACTTATCCTGTGATCTTGAAAATAAAGAAACATAGACAAGAATTTAGAAGGAGGTGAAAATGACTGAGCAAACCCATCTTCTCTCACACAGATGCCTTTTCTTATTCTCATACAATCTAACAACATGTTCATACAGGCTTAATTACCTTCTCAACTGGCACTTTATAAGCAGTTGGCTACTAAGAGAAGAAGGTACCAATAGAGATGAGCATAACAGCAGTATAAAGCAGTAAGAATAAAGAAGAAGCCAAAACTATATGCAACAGGCTTAAAAACACAAATGGCAAAAATGTGTGGGAGCCATTTAATGTAGAGAAAAAACATGTCCAAACCCATTCGAAACCCCTAGGATCTTCACTGTAATACTACTTCCTGTGTAACAATGTTTATCAGACATGAGAAAAGTGGGTGGAACAAATTTCTGAATAGAAATGGTTAGATTAGACAGGAAAGGAACTTTAGAAATTATAAAGTGCTAATATGAGTTGAATGTTGCTTACTTCTTACTTTTCCTGTATAAGCTAAGTTTTAAGTAACAAATGGACAGGGCCAAAGTATATAAGGCACAGTACTCAGTCCACATTATAACAATAACGTCCTTCTGATGGATAAACTATCAACGCGTAAAACCATTCATTGAGCATGTGAACCAGTTCCTCTCCAGAAGGACAAATGCCAATGGAGTGCTTAATAAATAAGACATTGGTCCCCTTGGAGCATGAGCAGTTTCTTAGTCAACACATTGGAGACTTAGAATGTACTATCAATTACTCTAATGCTCTGCAGATATAGAATTTTAAGCACTAGATCCAGATCATAGACTTAGTTGAGCTAGAAAAAAAAAAAAAAAAAGCCCGCACTCATTCTGGATTTCACTAAAGAGCTATTTACCAAGAATCTAAAATGCCAGGCATTACTTAGAGTATCAAGGACACAACAGTTAACAGCAGACCGTCTTGCCTTCATGTGCTTAGATCTTAGTGAAACAAATGTTGAATTTAAGAGATTTTCGGGCCAAAGTTTCCCAGAAGCTTTGGGATCAAGAGCTACTTGTCACTGTTCTAAGATCTGAGATCACTAAATCCATGTGTTAATACAACCACAAAATCTCAGCAACAACAAAAGAATCGCTCTCTGCCAAGCATGTACTGGTTGCTTAAAACATGGTCTAGATTAGGGACTTCAGCCACAGAGGCCTGGAGGGACTGTGCCTACCACGGGAAGCAGATAGATGGACCAAGTGGGGACATGAGCACCCTACCCTGCTCCCACAGGCATGGCCATCTCTCAGCTCCTGGCAACTGTAGGAATGCACTGACCCTGTGTTAATGAACTCCCAGTTTCTCAAGGGCAGCAATAAGTCTTATTAATAATATAAAAACAAACACCATGAAGACAAACCCAACATGCCAGGAGGTCAGATTTGGCACATGTCAGTTGTGACCTTTGGTTTGCTCTGCAGTTCATTGGGGCAGTGACCCTCTTTGTTCCCTGGTGCATATACCTTAGAGTCCTCAAAATACTTGAATCCTTAACAATAAACCTGTAAGACAGGTGTCATTATATCCATTTTATAAATGAGGCCCTAAAGCTCAGTAAGACTATAGAGCTCACCAATGTCATAATTGGGATGTGGAGGTGGGTCCATGTACCCTTAAGCCCCCATGCTTTGCACTACAGCATCTTAGTGGGAAACCCCCATCCTCAGACTACAGTGATAAACACAAGCTTTGGTTTAACCACAGAAAAAATTGCAAAGAACCTAAACCTACTTTTCTTTTTTCTACTCTACTACCCATCCGTGGCTGCTGAGGCCAGGGACAGCGGCTGAGAGAGAACAGGTCTGGGGAGGTGAGAGTACCCATGGTTACCTGTGGCTTCCCTGGGTTCTTTCCTTCTGTCCCTTCTTCTCCCGCTACCACTTTTCCTTTCATAATGCCCCACGCTACGGACCTACCACCTCACAATGACCACCCTGTGATGAATTTAAAAACAGAGAACTCTTATGGATGGAGTCAGTCACAGAAAAATGACGTCAGAAACAGAAGCTGTCCAAAGAGGCGAACCCTAGACCAACTGAATTACAGAGCTCAGTCAGGGCAATGCTGGATGAACTAGCCATTCACACTCAAGGATGTTAGCCCTGAAGAGTAACTCCAGAGGAAGCCACAAAAATATTTTAGAGCCAGTATAACCTTCATTAAGAAGCTTAAGTACCGGGCGCCTGGGTGGCTCAGTGGGTTAAGCCGCTGCCTTCGGCTCAGGTCATGATCTCAGGGTCCTGGGATCGAGTCCCGCATCGGGCTCCCTGCTGAGCAGAGAGCCCGCTTCCCTCTCTCTCTCTCTGCCTGCCTCTCCATCTACTTGTGATTTCTCTCTATCAAATAAATAAATAAATAAAAATATTAAAAAAAAAAAAAGAAGCTTAAGTACCAACGTAAAAATAATGACTCTGTGAAAATGTTGAATTTTAAAAGCCGGCCATGAAAGGCAGAGTACTTAACAGCTGCAGCCATGTCCATTCAACACACATGCATTACGGAATTCACTTCTGGCTGAGTCGACTTTAAACCAGCGGGCTTTGCAAGGGTGTCAGCGGTGGGACAGGGACAATTGTCACCCTCACTTAAGGCTCTCAGACTGGAGCCTTATTTTCATGGCGTTTCCTGGGGAAAATGGAAAAGAGCACGTTGGGCCTGGTGGTTAGGCCCCCAGGTCATCCCAGCATGAAGGCTCTTCAGTAAAGACAGGACAGATGGGCTGTGTCTAGCCTCTAGAGGAGTGCCTTATGGGGCAGTGACTTTGTTCTGAAGAGCCAAGTAGCTGAAAGTTTGTTCCTCCAGTCAAGTCACTTGTATTGGTCAGCAGATGTGAACCATTTCAAAATAGATCCATCTACTCTGTGACTCGAACTATCATGTAAACCCTGACAAAGCCAATGTTTGTATCTCAAGCTTGGACCTCTCATGTGAATCCCTTACTTGAATACCATCTTAATACCTCCTTAACACCTTTCCTCGTCTAGCAGGCATCTCAAATTTAAGATGTTGCCAATAATGCTTCTTCCCTTCCCCGTTCCACACCTATGCCTCACACTGTCCTCCCCATTGGGCCTCAGCCTTTACTTTTCTCCTAATATCCCATGTCCAGCCTCCAAGTCCACCTATTAGCACTGTCCTCAAAACATCTTGAGAATCTGACGATTTCCCATCATACTCAGCACCAACATATTAATCCACCACATTTTACCAAATTACTGTAATCACCACACAGCTCATCTGCCTACTTCATCCCCTGTCCCCTGTGATCTGTTCTTACCAGAGCTATCAGAGTGAACCATATGAAGCTAATGGTAGATTATGTCTCTCTTAAAACTCTCCACTGGCTAAAAGCTAAAAGCTCAAATCCAACTTACCTACCAAACTCTATGTTCTGCAGCCCCTACTAACCTCTAGCCACTTCCTTGACTCCATCTCCTCTAGCTCTGGCTCTCAAGTCACACTAGATGGTGACGGCCTTTATCATCATCGGCCATATGCACTCATCTGTTACATGCTCCGTGTTCAACCCAACTCCTGGAGTCCCCAGGAGGGCAGAAACTGTGTTCTGCTCCTTACTGCATCCCCAGCACCTAGAACAGCACCTGGAACATAGTAGGTGCTCGATAAATATTAGTTTGATGCATGAATGAATGAATACAGTTCACTTTGGGGTCATTAATATAGGTATAGGTTCAATACATAAAATATATATCACACTATACATCAGAAAGAGGTACAGTTGAATTTTATCTCTATCTAGTCTCTTTCAACTAGAAAAATTGTTACTGGTAAAAGCTACTCACTGGTGGTCCCGGAGGTCCTTCTGCACCAGGAGGGCCTGGGTGACCTTTCTCTCCAAGCCACCCAGGGAGCCCCAAGTCTCCCTTACTACCCTGCCTCCCAGGAAGCCCC
This sequence comes from Mustela putorius furo, assembly GCF_011764305.1. Lineage (NCBI taxonomy): Eukaryota > Metazoa > Chordata > Mammalia > Carnivora > Mustelidae > Mustela > Mustela putorius. The sequence goes on from NW_025421341.1 coordinate 29,818,036, forward strand.
GGAGGGCCAGGTGGGCCCATGGGACCAGGCTCACAGGCACAGAGCCCCGCGTCTCCTAGACAGAGGATAAAAGGCAGCTTTGTCATATTTCCTGCATAAAATCCCAAAAAGCTTTTACTTAATAAAACCAATAATGAAAATAAGAACAAGAAGGTCTGATAATGTGTGACATGGGGGCATGGGGCACTGTGCTGGGGTGGCTAGGCATGGTCTGTGTGGGGGTAGATATGTCATTTCTAGACAGAGAGGGTGTTTGGAGTCTTAAGAAACCCATCCTGACAGATTCTAAGGGAAAAGTTAATACCCAATTCTACTAAAGAAACTTTAAAAACAAGTGATCTTATTTAAGTGTGAAAGTCTTTTATTCAGTTCCTACTGAAGAAACAGAAAAGAAAAATGGGTTGGAGCATAAACTCTAAACAAATAAACAAAATAATATGTGAGAAGGATTACTGACTATATTGTGTATTACAACTGATAACTTACAATGCATTTCCTAATCATTGGCACTTTTGGTCTAAAAGAAATGCCTTTAGGATAGTTGAACCCAGCTGTGTTTATGGTCTCATACTCACCTATCCCAGATGATAAAAAACAAAAAACAAAAAACAAAAAAACCCCAAAAAACATGAAACAACTTTTGGGGAGAAGAAACATGAAGCCAGAGGCATTTTGTGAGTCTGGGAAATATGGACCCACAGGAAGAAAAGGAAATAAAAGATCCAGACTATCCTATCTCTCCTTTTTTTTTTTAATATAATTTTTTATTTTTTATAAACATATATTTTTATCCCCAGGGGTACAGGTCTGTGAATCACCAGGTTTACACACTTCACAGCACTTTTTAAAGGAATAACGGATTTCATGAAAAAAAAGATCACTCTGGAGCAAATTTCACAGCTGGGGAAGTGTGTCCCTTAGACTCTCAGACAGAAAGACTTGACTTCTGGTAAGTTTTAATCAGCTCATAAGCTCCTAATAAAGAGGAGTGCTCACAGGGATAAATAAGGCATATAACACATTGAAGTGAAATGTCCCATTGCCCTCTTCATAAATGCCCCCATTCCCCCTCACACTGCTGTCTTCTGGAAATCCTACCTTTGATGCATACTTGCCTTTTTCTCCTTTTGAGCCTCTTCTTCCTGGAGGACCCATTTTGCCTTTTATTCCTTGTGGTCCAGGGTGCCCAACACTACAATATATAACTTTATAGGGGTAGGGGGGGCAAGAGAATCACACAGTTTCTGTGAATGTCTTCTACAGAACAAGTGGGAGTGTCTCTTGCTCTCTATCTTCCCCTCAAACCCACATTTCTTCCATTCCTTTCCCATGATTCTTTCTCTCTGACAGAAGAACATATATATACCAATCACCCATATAAATGTCCCAGCGTGTTGCTGCTACCTACCATAGTCACCGATAAAGCCTTCCTATTCTCAACCCCAACTTAGTGGGTTGAAGAGCAAGGCAATGGAAAACAAAACAAACAAACAAAACAACTGTATGGCAAGGATCTTTTCCCCCTCCAATGATGAATAATTACCAAATTAAAGAAAGCATGACACATAGCCCATAAAAGCATAAATCCAGAGACATATGATTAAAGCTGACATGAAACACAAACAATAAATTCCTTATTCTTCCCAAATCCCAGTAAAATAGCAAACAGTACAGGGATATGATAAAAATGTGTAAGCCTGCAGGGGGGAAAAAAAAAGGAAATAAAACAACAGCAAAAAAGTGTGAGAGAACCTAACAGACCCTGAAAAGTTGAGTTCTAAGCAGGCTGTGCGGAAAGGCAACAAAAAGCACAGTCTATGTGAGAAATCTCTCCCAGACTTCAGGAATTGGTTTTTTGTTTGTTTGGTTGGTTGGTTGGGTTTTTTTGTTTGTTTGTTTTTGGAAAGAGAGAGAAAGAGAGCTTGTGCATGGGAGCAGAAGAGGGAGGGGCGGAGAAAACGGGAGAGAGAGAATCTTCAGCAGGACTCACACTCAGCACAGAGCCTGGTGTGGGGCTTGATCTCACAACCCTGAGATCATGACCTGAGCTGAAATCATGAGTTGGATGTTTAACTGACTGAACCACCCAGGTGCCCCATGAATTAGTACCTTGAAATGGAACAACAGTGATGCCTCGATCAGAATGACTGGTTAAAGAAACAGTTCAATCCTAAGATCTTCTTCTCAAAAATTATAGCAGTAACTATGACCCTTCAGAACTGGAGATAACAGACAATGTAGCAAGAAGAAAGCTTTCAAGTAAACTCGATTATTTAAAAAGCAGATGAAAGAAAGCATTTCATCCCGAGAACATGAACAGACAGCTACAAGAGAAAAACATTAAAACAATAGCAACAATAAAACACTTAGAAGTAAAAAAAAAAGTATTATGAAAGCAGAAATCAAAAAATCCTGGAGCAGAGTTGTAAGATGGAGTTGGGGAAGTCTACCATAAATTGCTACAGAAAAAAAACAAAGGTGAAGAAGAATAAAGACGAGAGGAAAGAGTCCTGTAGGGTAGATTCTCTAACAGGCAAATATATAGAGTCAAGAAAGAGAAAATGGCAGAGGGTGTTTGGTAGGGAGACAGTATCCTCAGAGAAACACTTCAAGAAATTTACCTAAAAATGGAGGACTTGTGTTGGCTTGAGCCTACCCACTGAGTGCCTACCAATGAATGCACATGTGCCCACACAGAAGCAAGTCATTGTGAAATGTAAGGTCATTAAGAAAAAAAGAAGAAAGAAAAATTTCTATAAGCTTTTAGAGCAGAGCTTCAGAGCTTTTAAGAATTGGGGGGGGGGTCCCTCCTCAGCAGGTGGTCTGTGCGTCTCCCTCTCTCTCCGCCCCAGCTCAGTTGTACTCTCTCTCTCTCAAATAAATAAGTCAATATTTTAAAAAAAACTGCAACCTGACCTAATCTGAAAAAGCTCCAGGAGAGGTTTATTCAGAGATAATACTGATAAAATATTTAATGAGTTAGAAGGAAAGTTATACAATTTATACAATTCTAGACAGTTTGGGGTTGAATTAGCAGTAAGTTATATTGAAAACCAAGCAAACACACAAAGAAAACAAGACATTAGCAAAATGTTTTGCAAAAAGTAATAATGTGTATTTTTATATGGCTGAACTAGTGAATAGATTTTATGTAGCCACTCAGTGTAAGTAATGAATATTTAATCAAAATTAAGATAATAACTATTTGAATGGGTTTTAGGAGTGGAAAATGTTCATATGTGCAGTGGGGAGAGACTGAAAAGGAGCTAATTTCACCTTCTATGGAGGGAAGTCTAAAGATAAGGCTCAAACTCATGAATGAAAAAATAGTGGGGCATCGGGGTGCCTCTGTCAGTTAAGTGACTGACTCTTGATTTGGACTCAGGACATGATCTCAGGGTCATGAGACTGAGCCCCACACCAGGCTCCGTGCTGCCGTGGGACCTGCTTAGGATTCTCTCTCTACTTCTGCACCCACCCTCCTCCCCTACCGCCCCTGCCTACTCACGTCTCTCTCTCTTTAAAGCAAAATTAAGGAATAGCAATACAGTACATTGAGGGTCACTAGAAAGGCAAATAACAGAAAATCCCACTAATTGTATGAAAAGAATTTCCCCTGGGAAGGAAGGAATAGGAGAAGGTTGCCCGGGATGGCAGGTCTTCATAACAGGCTTCATAGAACGGTTTGACTCTCAAGCCAAGTCCATCTGTAACTCTGATAAAAATTAAAACTACACTTAAGAAATAAAAACCGTATTCACTTATGTAATTCCATAATTCAGACTTAAATTCTCAAAAAAATATCTTCATATCCTGTAGCTGATGTGATATCCAACATCAGTCTACTTTTTTTGTATTATTAATAATAATAATACTAACTTGACTCAGAAACAATAGAAAAATTTAGAAAAAACTTAGAAAGTCACATCTTCTGCATGAAGCTGCAAATATCACATGCAACATAAATGCCAATGTATGCAAAGGGGGAGCACTTTACCGTCTGATCCCGGAGGGCCCTGCAGCCCTGGGGCTCCAGGCAACCCCGGTGGTCCTGGCTTCCCTGGCTTTCCTGGACTGAAATCAGCTCTCCCAGGGGTACCTGCTGCCCCTGGAAATCCCGGATGACCAGGAAACCCTCTTGGCCCAGGGGGTCCCATCATGCCTGCAGGAGAAATCGAGAATGAAAAACACATACATCTCCCAGAGTAAACTTGTGTTTAGAAGAAATGAAAATCAGTACATTCTTCCTTAGGCTGTAAATATTTTCAAAGAAAAAAAATGTACTTCAAAATGGACTTAATATCCCAGCCTCAACTTCTTTGAAATAAGCAAATGGAAACAGGTTTGTGGAATCAGATTTTCTTATTTTTTCCCTATTATTTAGGGTTATTGGAGGAAAGGACATATTATTTAATTAAAAATATTATTTTTGTATCTTGTGACTTTGATAATTTGGTTAAAAATTATCTGAATGAATATATTAGCACATTTAGTGAGTAAAAATATGGACTCCTATATCATCTATGTGAGACACGGAATACCATAACTTTCATAGCAACCGAGGTTGGTAGGGAGGCATAGAGGTTCTGGATTTGAACCCAAACTTTCTCTCTCCAGCCACAGGTACTTAAGTAAGTTACTGAACTTCTTTAATCATCTATATCTACCCCAGAGTCTTGTTATGAGGATTAAATACAATAATTCACATAAGGAGCTTAGTGTAATATCTGGTAATTACACATGCCCAAGGAATGCTGAGATGTCCAGTGTGTTCAGAGGCCAAAGTGAGTCAAAGATGAATCCTGCTTTCCTGCAACATCTGACCCGCTTGCTGGGGCCTTGGCTAATGACAGCTCAAAGCCTTCCTATGAGAGTGACCACTTCTCACAGCTTCTTCACTCCTGAGCATGAATCTCTCAGTGGAAGACCATAGTTTCCCAAGATGGCCACCATGGTAGCTCTTCTCCCTCACAATGTTGTAGAAGCTTGACACTCTCCTAGCAAGAGGTGACATGTCCCCTTCCTCTTGAATGTGACAGGCTTTTATGACTGTTTGGACTAATGAAGTAAAGCAGGAGTGAAAAAAAATATATATATATATATTTTTTTATATATATATATTTATATATATAACACTATATATATATGTATGTATGTGTATGTATATATATGTATGTATATACATACATATATATATATGACACTATATATAATATAAGATCAAGGCTAGGTCATTAAAGATGATTCAGCTTCTGCCTTTTGAGCCAAAATGTGTGGGATTGGAGTCCTGAGCCACCATGGAAGCAATATCACTGCTCTGAAGCCACCATGCTATAAAGAAGCATGAATAAGTACAGAGAGGCCATGAAAGATAGAGGACAGACTACATGAAAGATAGAGGACAGAGATGCCCAGTCAGTCCCCACTTTTCAGTTCCAGCCATTACGCGGCTGCCACCATAGGAACATCCCTATCTACAATTGCTCAGCTTAGCTCTTAAACCACAGAGTGAGGGGTGATATGTTGATTATTGTTTTAAGCCACTAGGTTTTGGGAAATTTGTTTTTCAGCAATAGACAACTGAAACCCTGTAAGTAATCAGTAAGTAGCATACTACCTAAATTAATAACATTCATTATGTGCATAGGTCCTAGGGCTTTACATATATAGGATATATATGGATAACATATAAGGATTACATTATCCTTACTCCTCAGTCTTGCAATGTTTATACTTTATAGATAAGGCACAAACATTTGGGCCAAACAGGAGTAATGATAATAACTAACATAGCTAATGATATTCCAAGAACTGTGTACATATTACTGCTTTCTGTATACATATTACTGTATACATATTACTTCTTTCAACCCTAATGAGAACTGCACCCTGAAGATGAGAAGACTGAGGCACAGAGAGGTTTAGTAAATGCCTAAGGTCACACGGCTTGTATGTAGTAGAACCTGGAACGTTTTCAGTCCATAGTGTAAATATATAACTATTTTAGTATACTACACTAAGTGGCAAGGCTGGAATTCAGTCACGGGTATCTAACTCCAAACCCTTGCTTACTTCATGATAAATACTTCAGATGATTCTAAAACAAGATATGTATGATAAAGGCTATAGACATATATGTGGACTTAAATGAGATGTGTTCCTGTGGACTTGGCTGCTATCTTGTCTTCATGTCATTCCTAAGACTCGTGTCCAAACCCCTACAATCATTGGATGGACCTGGATGCTACCTGGTATCTTGTCTTGGTGCCGTGGAAAATCCTCAACCACCTTCCAACAGGGAAAATGGGTTACAGTGTCTGGCATATAGCAGCCCTGACCACCCATGAAACCAATGAAGTTGTAGCCACCATTAAAAATATTTTTTTTGAAAGTAAAAAGTGGCAGAAAATAAAGTACCCCATATACAAAAAAATATTATTTTGTGGAATTTGTGTTTCTTTTTTCTTTTGAAATTTGTGCTTCAATCATATGTATATGAAAATATATATATACATACACACGCATATATATATATATATACACACACGCACATATATATGCAATGTGATGTAAATGCAATATAATATAAAATGTACTTTTTATAATGGGTTGTAGTCAAGATTTGAAAGCCACTGGGTTAGTTCTTTTTAAAAATCTTGTGGAATTAAGAGTCTTTGTGTTATATTTGGTTTTCAATCTGCTAGAGATATGTGTTGTTTATTCCCACTGGGTTTTGATTTCAATCTGCTGGAGCCCTGTTTTTTAACGAACAAGCCTTAAAGGAGACAACTGAGACCAGGCACAAATGATTCCTGACCAGCTGTGTGCTCTCTAGATCAACTACACAAAGCTTTGCCCCCCCCCTTTGCAGTGGGTTATCTGATCCCACCAAGTGGAAGCTAGAGTCCGGGAAGGTTAAAAATCTTGGTAGTTAACAGATGAATCTCAGGAAACTTCTTACTCCTTCTCAGTAAATATAAATCCAGACACAGACTGGATAAAATCACATCTATTCAAGACTCTCTTCTCACATGTTAAATCCGTTCTCCTGAGTTTACAGAATGCAAATATCCTCCACGCTTCTATTCTTAATCTTACTGGGGATTATTAACCAGCACAGCACCTGAAGGAGTTCAAAGTCCTGTATCGATAGGATTCTTTTCCAGGCTCTTCCTTGCCTATTACCAGGAGTGCTAAGGTGTTTGGGTTTTGTTTGTTTTTGGAGGGGGTGCAAATTTTGGGGAGAGATAAGGACTGTTGCCTTGGTTTTGGTTTCTTAACTAAAACTGAATCACATTTTATTTTTTAATTAATAACATTTTTAAATTCACAATCTGTATTTCCTTTTTTCGTGTAGGAGAGGAACTCAATTTTAACCAACAGAGATTGACTAGGAGAGCCTTCCAGGAGGGTTTTATGACCCTTGGCACCCATTTCCAGATCTTATCTGCCTGTGACAATCTTCCGGGATTCCTCACTACCCGCTCCCCGCCAACCCGAGATGCTGATTGATATTGCTGGGGTGCAGCCAAGGAGTCCGACTTTCTTCCAAGGAACCCGTTCATTGGTTTGAGTTCAGGGGTTCTTAAGCCCAGCTGTCCATTAGAGATAAGGCGATCTTTTGTAATAGCAGACACCTAGGTCCAGGTCCCAGAGAGCCCAACATGCTTGGTCTGGGGGTCTAGGACAGCCATCCGTTTTTTTCCGAGATGCTCCTAGTTGATCTCAGTATCAGCTAGAGTTGAGGGTAAGGATGTGGGAAACCTGGCGTGGAAGAGTCAGTAGAGTTCTACCTGCACAGGCTTCCCCTGGTGGACCGGAGGGGCCGGGGGGACCAGGTGGTCCAATAGACCCCATTTCTCCATAGCGGCCAGGGCGCCCCGGATCCCCTGGAGGGCCTGCCCAAAACAACAACACATGTCAATGTAATAACTGTATACATACATTTTTTTTTAATTTTAATTTTTTTATTTTTTTTATAAACATGTATTTTTATCCCCAGGGGTACAGGTCTGTGAATCGCCAGGTTTACACACTTCACAGCACTCTGTATACATACATTTTTAAAATTCACGCACAATTACTTCTTGTGAGGCTTGGTTGAGTGCAGCTAAGACACTGTTCTTGTGATTTCTTATGATGTTAAACAACAACAACAACAACAACAATGCAGGATCTCAGACTAGAAACCCTTCTCCAACTGCCCCTGCTCTGCAATCACACGAACTGGAGACGCACTGTCTTGCTCGCTGATATGAGTCACTTTTTTCTTGGAGGCAGCATCTCAGTAGGTCTTAACCAAATGATTTAGCAATTTTAAAAAAAAAAGACCTACTTTTGGAAAGTTGAGATAATAAAAATTTCTGCACCCTAAAATAACATTGGGAGTCATATGCCCATAGAAATGATTCAGATGCACATATCTACCTGCACCTGTAAATTATATATTCTTGCTAAAATGAATATATTTAGCATATCAAATACACAAACTACAGAAATACTGAGCCAGACTCTTCTGTCAGGACCACCTAAATCCCATTTCCTAATAATTTAGAGAAGAACCAAACTGAACACAAACCTTTGAGTGGAAGAGGTGGGGTTACCAAAACCCCCGGTGGTCCTGGGTACCCGCGGTCTCCAGGATCCCCCTGAAATCAACCATTCATACACTTATCTTAGAAATAATAATATTGGGGCACCTGGGTAACTCAATGGGTTAAGCCTCTGCCTTCAGCTCAGGTCGTGATCTCAGGGTCCTGGGTTCGAGCCCCACATCATGTTCTCTGCTAGGAAGGGAACCTACTTCCCCCTCTCTCTCTGCTTACCTCTCTGCCTACTTGTGATCTCTCTCTCTGTCAAATAAATAAATAAAATCTTAAAAAAATACTAATATTTTTCTCATGTTGCCCATAACTATTAGAAGGACCAAGAGTGCATTCATGTGAGAAATGAAGATTACAGGCTGACCAGAAAATTGAATGGTTCATGGAGTTCTGGGAATAACTAAGGCATCTGACCTCCCACTTACATGTAGAAGTAAACGACCAACTGGCAAAACTCTCACAAAAGAAAAAAAATTAACTTAAAAAAAAAAAAAAGATTTCGTGCCCATAAATTAGATACCTCTGAAACCATGAAGTTTCTTAGATGTCCTATGAGCATTAGTGTTGAACTTGACAATCTAGGACAAATAGTCTATTCACCTACAATCTGAATCTACATCCTATCTTAACAGCAAATGTTTGTTCCCCTCAATTGTTTCCCCTTACTGCCACCATGGCTTGTCCCAAGCAAATGCTGGATATGGAGTCACAGAGGTACAAAGGAAAAAAAAAAAAATGAACTAGTGAAAGCCAGAAGCTCTCTACTCCTCTCCCTGATTTTAATTGTGATACCAGGTAATCCCCATGGAATTTCTGAAACATTTGTTATTATTTACCTTCAAAAGATTGAACACTTTCTCAAAGGGAAAACATAATCATTACAACATGCATTGAAACAATATAAACAAAATTAACTTTGTCTCTTTCAAAAGTTACATTTGTGAATGATTCTTTCAATGATTTTTTTTAATAAAAGAAATTATTTACCATAAGGGATATAGAATTTGATCAGGCTGTACTCAAATACACCTGCTTTTTTTACCTTTGGGCCAAGAAATCCAAATGATCCAGGCTCCCCAAACATTCCTGGTTCCCCCTACAAATAACCACGAACATGCCTTTAAAAATAAAATCTGAGTGGGTGACAAATTATCACATTCTTGTTTAATTTGAATGACACATGCCCACTGAGATTCAGACAGCTGTGGGAATTAATTTTTGCATCTAGAGCTAGATCCCGCAATTTGTAAAATAAATGTGTCTCCTTTTCCAATTAGTGTGTGCATACTTGCATGCCCTAGTACAACTTTTGAATACACTGGATTGCAGTTATGAATTCTGAATTGAATTTAAACATTCAGAATCGAATTCTGAATTCTGAACACTGAATTGGATTTATGAATATGAATAAATGTACTTATCATCTCTACAATTGTGTACATTTACCTTTAATCCTGGAAAACCTGGAGATCCATGGGAACCAGGATCACCCTAATAAATTCACAAAATCAACACAAGCAGAATCAAATCAAAGTGCCTGAAATCAGTTCAATGCATTATTTTTCATCTTACGAAACTGCTTTATGGATATTTCATCATGTCAACAAAGGTAGCCGAATAAAAGGAAGTACATATAAAATAGAGTCTGTTTCTTTATAACATTTGCTATTTTAACTGATCTTCAATTTTACTTTAAAAATTAATGTCCTTGCCAGCGTTTCAACTTAAGAACATTATTTCTTTTTGTTGTTATTCTTATGTTTTAAGTTATTTAGCCTAGTGCTGCAACTGGGCTAAATATTTTTGGAATCATTGCAATATAATTTGTCTAGAGATTAACAGGTAGTCTGTGCATTATCAGCAAAAAAAAAATTACCATGGAAGCCAATGTCATCCCATTAACTGCGGAATCTGGAGCCAAATAAACTGAGTGTCCTTACCCATGAGGGCTCTGGTCTCTAGAGTGACTCTATCAATGGTGACCCCATTAGTGGCATGTGTGGTGATGTTTGAGTCCTGATGCTTTAGTTTTTGGTAGCTGCTGCCCCAAGATCAGTACTCTTTCTTATCAGATAGGCTTAAATGAACAACTCCAAGCTGCTATCACACTGACACCGAGCCCCAGTTGTCGCAGGAAATGCCATAATGCTTCTTCTCACTAATTCTATCTTCTGCTTGTCCGTTTTATCTAAATGATGTCACTGGAAGAATGTCTTATTGGGGCATTTAGCTATGACGTAATTCTTGTCCAAAATGTATTGCTCCTGTTTGAGAAAATCTTTACTTTTGAATTGCTATAAATATGGATCTAGTTTTGTAAAAATGTGAGAGAGGAAGGCCTCCAACTCACTGATGTGAGCGACAGCATGAGTGGCACGAATGATCCTTACCCGAGGTCCTGAGAACCCAGGGATACCCTTCTCTCCTTTTGCCCCAATTCCAGGTTCTCCCTTAAAGAGATGACAACATTTAGAGGCATTCAAGCAACAATATTTCCGCAATATGAAATGCAAACACAAAATGAGATGTAAAAGTTATTGCCAGCAGCATAAAGAAAAGAACTACCTTTGAAGAGATGCCCTATGGAATTATGATAAAATAGTGAAAACTTCTAATAACATATATCATCATTAAAGCAATGATAAAGAACATGCAAAAAAATTTTAATTAAGATATAGTATTATACAAATAAAAAGAAAAAAGGTATTTCAATAAACTACCTTGGGTCCCGGTGGTCCTGGAGGTCCAGTCACACCAGGCATTCCTTTTATGCCCTAAAAATCGCAATGCAGATAATCAGGCTCCCTCTTAGTATTTAACCTAGTGAATGCCATGTCTTTCAGAAATTATCTTTTTCAAGAAACATTTTACTAAATTTTAAAATAAAGGATTACTCCTCAATTGTTGCTAGTTAGCAACAAAGGTCCAGGAGTATTTATAAACCTGACATGATTCAGGCCAGCTCTGCGTGAGAGCTGTATTTTGGTGGGGTACAAAGCGCACAACCATAGACCAAGGAAGCAGATCCAAGCTGGGAATGCAGTCCTTGAGAGGCGTGGCTCATTTTGAGCAAATCGGTGAAATTTAATCCAGTAACTGAAAACTGACAAGAGAATCTGCACATGGCATCAGTAACATCCGTACCACAGGCTGACAGAGGACGTGCCCACTACTATGTCCCTGCCACCTTTTCAATCATCAAAACCTCAAGCCCATCTGTAATACTTAAAGGACAACTGGGCTTCCTGGGGTCCTTTCAGCCCATATAATAAAGACAGTGTCAGTGGGGCACTGTATGCTGGAGGACATGTCACAAAGTAGCAGCCCACGCTAGGTCTGTGACTCAGCAACTGAATAAACTTGAGAATGCAGGGAACTTTTCTAAGCCTCATCTTTCACGTCTGTTCAATGGGGCTAGTAGCAGTAGCAATCTGCTGAGGCTGCTCTGGGGTGAATGCAGTGACGCCTGCAGGTGCCCGGCCCTTTGTTGGCACCGAGACATGTTCAGGAAATGCTGGCTCTTACTACTTTATCAAGGCCACACGTGGATTGGCAATTACCTTTTCTCCTTTATACAGACAAAAATCAGGTGGCTGTACCAATAAGGTGGGTCCAGGAGAACCTTGCTGGCCAACTTCACCCTTTCAAAAAAAAAATCAAGATAGTAGCAATTTCCTATTAACTTTATTTTGAAATAAGATTTGAAATGAAGATTTTTACCCATATATTGTGGTATAACACATATAATCCTGTGTGTCATGGATTTAAAATGTAAATCATGGCAAACACATCAGGTAATTGAAAGTATTTGTTGTTTTTCATAAGTAATGATATGTATCATTAATAATAAATTTCAAAACCAAAAATGAGTCATAATTCTATGGTCAGAAATCTCTAGTAAAAATTTGGTAAGGGTGCCTGTCTGGCTCAGTTGGTTAAGAAGTTGGTTAAGAAGGCATCTGCCTTCGGCTCAGGTCATGATCCCTGGATTCTGGGATCAAGTCCTGCATCGGGCTCCCTGCTCAGCAGGAAGTCTGCTTCTCCCTCTACCTGCCTCTCCCCGTTTGTGCTCTCTCTCTCTCCCTCTGGAGTGCCCTCTCTTTCTTTCTCTCAAATAATAAATAAAAATAATAAATAAATAAATAAATAAATAAAATAAAAATGAATAAAAAATATAACTTTGGTATAGTTCTTTGTGGTGTGTATGTATCCATACACACACACGTATGTGAATAATGTATATAAGTACATAAATTTAAATGTGATCAAATGAAGTGTTAAATATAATTTAAGATATAATTAGGATACTATACAAAATGCATAAACATAATATAAAATACACAGTATGGTTTATATTTTTACATTTTGCTAAAGTTTTAAATTTTTAAATAATTTTATGTTTGTCTTTTATAATGCCATTTTTTGCATATTTTCCAATTATACTAGAAATTTTTCAAAAACCTGATTTTTAGTGCTTATACAATAATTTATCATAGTAATGCGCTGTCATTTATTAAGCCATTCCATTCTGGTTAGATTTAGGTTATATTTTTAGGCTTTATTTATTTATTTGAGAGAGAGAAAGAGCACTCAGGTGCTCCCACAAGTGAGGGGGAGGGAAGGAGCAGAGAGAGAGAGAGAGAGAGAGAGAGAAACTCCAGAAGACTTCCTGCTGAGTGCAGAGGTCAACATGGGGTCTTGATCTCACCACTCTGAGATCATGACTTGAGCCAAAATCAAGAGTCTGGTCCTTAAGAAAGAGATTTAGGTTATTTCTAATTTGTTTTCAATAATATGTTTAAACTCTCTGTAGAAAATAATTAGCCCAAGTTGTCATTTATGTCATTAGAAATGTTATTCTCTTGGGAATAAAATGTCCCCCGAATTGGGTTTGGTATAATACAAGCATTAACGCTCATCCTTAACTAACAGATAACACCTTTTCACTTTTCTATTTCTACTATTCTGCACTTAGACATAGTTAAAAGCAAGTGATAGAGTGGGTCACAGGTGGTTGCAAACCAGGTCTAGACTGACTGCTATTTTGGACAAGTTCCTTAAAAATCTCTCCTAGCCTTTGTTTCCTTGATTCTTCTGAATTTCACTTTCCTTCTTTGTGAAATAAGGGTTATAAGGCTACCTACTTTAAAGTATTATTACTTTGTTAAATAGATAACACACATAAAAGGCTTAGTACTTACTGCACTGAGTGAAACAAAGAAGATTCTCAAATATATGACTATTTAGTCATCAGTGTTTTGGGGAAGAAGAAGATTCCCAGTGTATGTGAATACAGCCGGCACTTCACCGCCTACCTACACCTGGAAACTACAGAACAAGCAGGGTAGGGACCTGGGCTCCTTTTTCTTGGTGTAGCCCCGGACCGTGTTGTTGTAGCGGCTGCTCTGAAGATGTCTATTGGCAAACGAATGATTGAACAAATACATAAACGGTACATAGGCAAGTGAGTAACACACACTGGTAACCACAACCATTCTTAGCCTTGCTGTAATCAGCCTGAGCAAAACCGATGAAGGCTGGCAAGCAAGGAAGCCTCTTCAAAATGTGGGTCGTGCCACTATTTTTTTCACGTTGTAAAAGTACAAGGAACATGAATCATGAAGAACAAAATGAGACCACCCATAATCGCATCACCTACTACTTGGGGTAGCGTTTCATGAACAAACATGTTCCATCTGAGAGTTCTGTATGAAAATTCCACAATGATGTTTTCCTTTAGCAGACAATCCAAAAGAATTGAAATAAGCCTATTTTGGATCATCTGAACAACCACCTCGTAGCCAGACATTTCCACCTGATTCTATGACCTGAGTTTGCAAGTGTATCTGATTGCACTGGGGCTGAGGTCTGGAAGCCCATGGGGCCTGCCTTACTCTACAGGGCAGAGTTTCTCAAGCCAGGGGGTTAGCATGAGCTTCTGGGGCTCTGACAAGCACATTCTTAGGGCTCCATGACTTCCCAAGTTGGAAAAACCTTGCTTTACTGTACTTCCTTCCAATCATTTCTCTAAATTAGTGGTTTCTAAGGAGAGAGGGGTAAGCAAGTAGGCACACTACTCCCCCCACCCAGGGATAACTGGCAAGGTTGTGACACATTCTAGGTTGTCACCACTGGGGAGGAAGGGCTGTTCCTAGCATCTAGTGGGTGGAAGCCATCTTACCCCACAATGCACAGGACAGCCCCCACAGCAAGGAAAGAGCAGTGTTGAGGTTGCAAATTCCTGTTTTAAGTGTCTATTTTAATGTCTTGTGTTGTATTGACAAAATTGAGCTTATACTTTTGTAACCTGTGTTTTCTGATCAACACTATAGCATAAGCACGCCTGCACATTGTGAAGTCTTGCAATATATCTCAGGCAATCAAGCCATTTTGTTCAATGGCTGTACCATAACTTATTCAACCACACTGGGACTCCACGTGAGTGGGGATTGGGTCGGTCTTACTAACTCCCCACATCCAGCATCAGTCCTGGCCTGGCACAGAGTAGAAGAAGCTCAGTATCTACTTGCGCACAGTTGTGGCACGAGCCGCTTACCAACAGGAGCCATTTAGATTGTTTGCAGATGAGTTGTCCTCTTGAAATACCTTTCTAAAGCTTTTTTTTTTTTAATTAATTAATTTATTTTTTAAAAAAACTTTTATTTTTAAATTTTCTTTTCAGTGTTCCAGAATTCATTGTTTATGCACCATACCCAGTGCTCCATGGAATACGTGCCCTCCATAATACCCACCACCAGGCTCACCCAACCTCCCACTCCCTTCCCCTCCAAAACCCTCAGATTGTGTTTCAGAGTCTACAGTCTCACATGGTTTGTCTCCCCCTCCAATTTCCCCCAACTCCCTTCTTATGCTCCACAAATAAGTGAAACCGTATGATAATTGACTCTCTCTGCTTGACTTATTTCACTCAGCATAATCTCTTCCAGTCCCCATCCATGTTGATACAAAAGTTGGGTATTCATCCTTTCTGATAGAGGCATAATACTCTATAGTATCATAGAGTATTCTCATCCATTCATCCGCTGAAGGGCATCTTGGTTCTTTCCACAGTTTGGCGACTATGGCCATTGCTGCTATGAACCTTGGGTACAGATGGCCCTTCTTTTCACTGCAAGTATATCTCTGGGGTAAATACCCAGTAGTGTGATTGTGGGGTCATAGAGTAGCTCTATTTTTAATTTCTTAAGGAATCTCCACACTGTTTTCCAAAGTGGCTGCACCAACTTGCATTCCCACCAACAGTGTAAGAGGGTTCCCCTTTCTCCACATCCTCTCCAACACTTGTTGTTTACTATGTTGTTAATTTTGGCCATTCCAACTGGTGTAAGGCGGTAATGTGGTTTTGATTTGAATCTCCCTGATGGTTAGTGAGGATGAACATTTCTTCATGTGTCTGTTAGCCAATTGTATGTCTTCATTGGAGAAGTGTCTGTTCATGTCTTCTGCCCATTTTTTGACACGATCATCTGTTTCGTGTGTGTTGAGTTTGAGGAGTTCTGGATATCAGCCTTTTGTCTATATTGTCATTTGCAAATATCTTCTCCCATTCTATGGGTTGCCTCTTTGTTTTGTTGACTGTTTCCTTTGTTGTACAGAATCTTTTGATCTAAAGCTTTTCTTTGCTAAGTTTCCTGCCTCAGTGGAAAGGATGGAGGGTGTGAGGGAAGGAGGGAGGGGACAGTGGAGATGGGCGAGAGGTGGGAGGGACTGGGAGCTGCTGTTAAATGGTTTTGGTTCCAGGTATACACTTTTATTTATGGGCGGAGTTAAGGATTCTGAGATAATTTGTGAAATTAAGCCATGAATATCAGTAATTAAACTGTTTCTCTGGATATACTAAATTATCAGAAATGTTCAATTGCTTTTGGCTAGGGTAAAATGCATCATATATATTAATTTGAGTTTAGTGTTAAATTTTGTCAGAACTGTCATTTTACAGTTAAGGGTACTGGCACCATAATAATTCAGCAAAAAAATTCTCAGCCATAAAATTGAGCAGGGACTGGATAATGAACACAATTTAAGTGGTAATCAGAATAGCCTCTGCTGCCTGACCAGCACATACGTTTTAACACCTACTCCTCTGGGCAAAAGGGGAATCTTACCGGGTCTCCCATTTGCCCCTTGACTCCCACGCCAGGATTACCCTGGGAAAGAAAAGAGGAAAAAATGTAACTGCTTTTGAATATTAAAAAGGTAATTACAGGCAAGTAAGACTTCTGGTTAGGCAATTAATTGAAGTTTATTAACTATTTGGGGAAGTCTACTGAGGGAAAGACATAATTCAGACCGAACTCAGCGGTCCCTTAGCTCACTGGACACGGATAGTCTCTGTTTGTTGTATGTTACTCATAGTAACATATTCATGGTCACCCACCTTCAAGCCCGGTCTCCCTGGAAGGCCTGGAGCACCCTAAATCAAGAGCAAAAACACACATATCAGGTAACAGTCACAGAAATCACAATGTGTCTGCGTTGGCTCTCCCATGTTCCTCTTTAGGAAACCCCGAGTTTTAAGACGTGCCTGCTGGACTTTCTCTCATGGCCGGACCCCTTGTTGCCCTGGGGACCTATGTTTCATGATAAACCTACCCTGGTTATGGGAGTATACACAGATTCATCAGTGATAACCTCTCAAACACCCCAACTGTGCGTACCACCCAAGGCTGCAAATTGCTTTTTTTTTTTTTTTTTTTTTTTTTTGCTTAATTTAAACATCCAGGTCAGGTTTTCAGAGGGACGGAATGAGCAGTGCTCTACTTACAGCTAACCCGGGCTCTCCTGGATGCCCCATTGGGCCCGCCGGTCCTCTTGCCCCCCTCAATCCCTAAACATGAGAACAATCCGTGCATTGGTTACCAAAACTCAAAATCATCATTCACAGCAAAACCTCTGTGTAATTCTAAGTGGATAAAAACCACCAAAGAAATCACGGTGACAGACACACCTTCCCTGTAGCAGTAGGACCTTCACCGCGGCCGACACAGCCACTAAAAGGTCCATGACAACTGCACTCTGGCAGGTGTGACCAACTCCTATGTTCAGGATTGGATTAAGACTGAAAAATCTATCTACTTGTTTGCACATGAATCTTGTAATAGCAAAAATAGAGCACAAAGAAAACTTGTTACCAGCTATTCCTAAATTGCATAAATGTTATAACTTTGCCATACATCGGGATGCTTTTAAAAATATTGATATTACTTAATAATAATTTATATTAAAATAGTAATGTATTTATACTATTCATTATATTTTTAAAACACGCCCTCTCAGATTAATATAAATAGAAATGGCGCCAATTCAAGATGAAGGAGACGCAGCCACAACTTCCTGTAACACGTTGGCTATAGCATAATTCCACACAAATTCACAAGGAGGGTTACAGGTGTGCATTCCAAGAAGTGTGGGAAGAGCCTCTCTGTTCTCTCATCAACCTTGCCCACATCAAATGACTTGCACGTGTGCAGATATTACTCTCTCTAGGAGGATGAACTGGTCTTTATTTTAATAGCGACATGAAAGTTATCTCATTGATGACACTGAACTGAGCTTCAGGGGTAGTGAGCAAAGTAATGTGGGAGAGTAATCCTTTCTACAGCCGGAAGTTACCAAGCAAAATTATAGGTTAATCAATCTGGAGGCAGAACTGCTTTCAATTTTAATCTTGTGAACACTGATTGATTAATTGTCAACACTAATATAATCATGGAATTACAAATTTCAGGAAGATAAAGATGAGGTAGAAAAATTAAATGTAATACACCATTACTGATCCAGCAGGCAGAATGGTATAGAGCAAAATCATTTCCACTTGACATGTATTATTTAGGTAGACTCGAGGGAGACTTATCTTCCCAAATATTAAGGGACCCGAATGTCCCCGAGTAATGCCAAATGATCATTAAAAGACAGAAAAGGAAGGTCAGCAGAAGCCCGCTGGGACTCCAGGACAGTTAGTTCCATGGGCCTGGGGCCTGTGTGGTCACCCTGGTGATTTAAGTCTCTATTGGCACCGCCCTGAAATTCTTCATAATTTTTGAGTTCGAGATTTATACTTTGATTTTGCACTGGGAGCGCTCTGCAAATGATGCAGCCAGCCCTGCCAGGATGCAAATGGTATGGACCACAGGCTGGTCGGGGGGGGGGGGCAAAGAGAAGATCAGGGCCTGCTCGGGAGACTTACCGGCAAGCCAGGAGGTCCTGGGTCCCCTCTGTCACCCTGCAACAGGAATGATGCATTGCTTTAGACGAGCAACACCACTTCCCTAAAACACACATGTTGTAAAAGGAGGACTTTACACAGGAATTATTAGGACCATCCATACAGGCTATTTGAGTGTTTGGTGTTGACACTGTGGAAGGTTCTGTGGAGAAGACTTTCTGGGTCCATCCTTCACCCCAGAATCCAGCTGAAACCAAAGGTTGCTCAGGTCTTGATGCCATGGAGTCAAGGTGAGATTTTTCATCTTTCCATTTACAATCTAAATTCCCAATCCAGTGGTCCAATTCCATTACAGTTTAACTGTCTCTGGTCTAATTGCCAGAACTTGTCTCCCCTAGTAGACACTTTGCTGCTTTTTATCTCCCTAGAGGAGATATAAATATGTATATATGTTTATGTATATGTATGTATATATATATAGATATCACATCAACCTTTATTTATTACTCAGCCATCAAAAAGAATGAAATCTTGCCATTTGCAACAACGTGTTTGGAACTAGAGGGTATTATACTAAGTGAAATAAGTCAATCAGAGAAAGACAAATACCGTATGATTCCATCATATGTGGAATTTAAGGGACAAAACAGATGAACATAGGGGAAGGGAAGAAAGCTAAAACAAGATAAAAACAAAGAGGGAGGCAAAGCATAAGTGACACTATGGGAACAAACTGAGGGTCGCTGGCGGGGAGGTGGGTTGGGGGAAGGGATAAATGGGGGATGGGCATTTAGTAGGAGGGCACTTGATGTAATGAGCACTGATGTTATATGAAAATGATGAATCACGAAATTCTACCCCTGAAACTAATAAAATACTTTATGTTAACTATACTGAATTTAAATTTAAAAAACTCATCATGACTCTTATCATACAGTGGGTTGTCGTTGACAATATGTTTCCATATAAACTATTACAAGGGATCATCAGCACTGAGAGGAAGGCTGGGTAGATAGTATTTTCATTTTCCTTCACGAATAAAGAAAATTAGGCTCAGAGAGGTTGAGGGGGTTGCTCAAAGTCAAAGTCGTTGGTAAGGGTCAGTTTACTTTTTCCAATACACCATACTGGTTCCTAGAATGACCCTGCTTTTGATGCTGTTCGTTAACATATCCTTTAAGCCACAAACAGAGCATAGCTCCTGCTATATAACAAGTTATATAACAAGTTTCCTGCTATATAACAAGCCTGTAAAGTCTCAGAGCTTAGGAACTAATACTGTGAGCTCACTAAAGTAACCACCACCTAGGTGAATCTTAAGGTCTAATAGAAGAAATTTAAGTTTTATCTGTTGTAGAATATTCTTCCTTAAAAAAATGACCATGTTTTGCAAATGTACCGCATTTTTCCTCTTGATTTACAGCTACTGATCTTCTTCTTATTCATGGTACTCATATTAGAGATTAGGTGGGCATTCAAGAGTTTATTTCTGAGTGTTTGTATATCATTGTATATAAAATCACAAAAACATTTAATTTACCCAGGATAGTGCTATACGATTTCCATAATTTTCAAGTTCAATGTGGTAGTGACTCCTCTCATTCTGGATGGCAAGTATTATTATGACAACATTCTATCTACAAATAAATCAGTGCTTCTTAACTAGGGTGATTTTTCTTCCCAGGGCACGTTATAAAATCTGGAGATATCATTTAGGTGTGGGGATGCTATTGGCATCTAGTGGGTAAAGGCAGGGATAGTGTTCAACATCCTACAATGCACAAGGTCAGCACCCAGAACAAATGATTATCTGGTCCCAGATGCCAATAGTACTAAGAATGAGAAACTCTGAAATAAATATATCTGTCACATTTTGCAAGAATAGTTAGGAGACACTGGAATTTACAGCCAGCACAATTAAAGCCAAGTGCCTTCTCACAAGAAGTATCGTGCCATCCAGAGAGTCAGTGTAATGATAAAAAAAAAAAAAAAAACAGGGTGCTCTAAGACATTTCAAAGAGGTGTGTCCAAGTGTTTCCTGGATGGGTTTACCTAGAGGAAAAAATAATGTTTTTTCAACTCACCATGATCATAAACCTTACCTGAATACCTTTAATGGCACCTAAAATGAACACTGAGTTTCCTTTTTCTCCACTTTCCCCAGGAAGACCCTGAAAATAAAATATTCACTTAAGAGAGGGGAAAAAAGCATACTACTATTTCAGGATTTTCTTTTTTGTGTGAAATACTACTCATCAGTAAAATACCATTATAGTCATGTTTCACTCTAGTTTCACTAGAGATTTCTTTATTTTTTTCATTATTGCTATCATCCTAAGATTCTCATACATATTTATTCAATATTCAGTTAAGATTTATTAATGAATCTCCAAAAAATCTATTAATATACTTATACATATATGTTATAAATATGTATATAGGTAATACTTTATATAATAATATACATAGCCATTTACTAATTATTCAGCAAGAAAACTGCATTTTCCCTCAAACAAAATAATTCACATGTATTATTCTTATAAGTAAACAATTTTGCAATTCTCAGTTAATAATTTATGCCCTAGAAATCATTTTTTAAAGATTGATTTTATTCATTTCAGTAGTTGTGTTCAAAATAGAGCCTCTGTATCCTCGTAAGATTAACTTTTAAAAACATATCTCCTTTTTGGAAGGTTTTTGTAAGTCTCTGCAACCTTCCTTAGAGTATTTTTTTAAAGTGATTGAAATAACTCAATGTTTTCTTTTTTTCTGAAGTTTTTCCTACTAGATATCTTAACATATCTTAACTTGGTTACCACATAAGAATTCTGCCATCTTTGTGTATCAAGCTCCCGTGAAGGACATGCACATTTCAAAGTAAGTCCCTCCTGCAAAAGTCCTGACTGTGCTTCCAAAGGGAGATACGTAGAGCTTTAATGGTAAGTTACAGCAACTGTTCCTTGAGAAATCAGATGTGCCTATACAAGCCGTTCTTGCTTCACACAGTTCCAATATGCATGAATTTTAGTTCCATAATTAAGTTAAATAGCACCAGTCCTCCAAAAAATGGTTCAAATTTCAGTTACCACCTTATATTAACAGAGTAACTGCACCGCTAGCTCGAAGGTATATATAAGTAACAGATGGGAAACATGATCACGGGTCCCATCACTCCTTTCAGTCTGTCAGCGATTGGTCACTGCCCATCTGTTGAGTCAGCGGGTGCGCATGCGCACACCAGCAAAGTGTGTAGTTGTGCTCCCTCCTTGTCTCTCAGTAATAAGCCTAAATGACATGTCATGAAAATAGACTCCACTGCAAAAGGCAATTGGCTATCAAAGATGAAAGTAAGTGAGGGAATGAAAAATGATAAAGCTGGTAGTGAAATTCAGACAGAATTTCAGGGAAGTTATAGAAGAAATAGCCAGAGGGACTCCATGAAGACGAAGTTCTCAACACAAAAAAAGGGAAGTGGCTGGGACATAAAGATTGAATTGCCAGAGGACATGGCATAGGCATAAGACCCTCATCGCAACAGGACTCTTAGATTATAGTTCATGGCACAGAAGCTGATCCAAACTCAGAAAAGAGTAGGACA
This sequence comes from Mustela putorius furo, assembly GCF_011764305.1. Classification (NCBI taxonomy): domain Eukaryota; kingdom Metazoa; phylum Chordata; class Mammalia; order Carnivora; family Mustelidae; genus Mustela; species Mustela putorius. The sequence goes on from NW_025421341.1 coordinate 29,840,423, forward strand.
ATTCACCAGAGCACAGAAAGACGCCTTCATTTCATTACTGTCAGTTACTTGGCCCGAAGAAGGCACTGTTCAAAACACTCTTGGTCAGTGTTTACAAGACTTGAAACACTTCGATTCTCACTGTATATGTCTTAAATGACAATGTACTAAATCGATATTAGTTTTTTAAAAAATTTTCCCTATGTATTTATAACATGAAGAGAGTTTTTATTATTTTAACATAACATATTAAAGATCATGGAACAATAGTAATTTTTCCCATTGGATGTTAAGATTGCTTTGTGTGGTGCCAGCTTGGATGGTCATTGTTAATGCCTCACACTACTGGGCAAAGTGAGGACTTACTACAAATGAGGTGGGTCAAGGGAAAGAAAGCTGCTTTGCAAAGATGCCATTACAACAAACTTCAGTACAGTGGTCACTACAGAACGCCATGGGAAAGTTAGAATAGAAAACTCCCCCTCTTCTGAATGTTCATGGACACACAGCAGAATGCGGTTCGAACCAATCTGAAGATCTTAGGAAACGTGCATTCATCAGACTGCAGTTGAGCCTCCAAATGGCTGAGTCTGAAAACAAAGGGTGGTTGAAAAGCTTAACTACAGAAGATGGTTGTTGTTCTTCCTTGGTACTAAAGAAAGATAAAAATTTGGAAATCATTTTTGAGTTCTGCGTTCAGATCAGTCCCACTAGAATCGGGAGCAAATGGAAAATGAAGAGAAAGCAGGATGATTACGGTGGTGAAGATAAGAAATCCTTTAGAAGGAATCTTGGGAAATGGTATTTACAGCGAGGTGGAAAGGCTTCCCGAGTTCCAGAAAACCAGTTTTAAAAGGCCAAATCATCTCCAAACTTTATGGGAGAAAAAGGAAGAGAAAGTGAAAGGAAATACTAGAGGTACAGGAAAGAAAAGTTCTTATTAAAGTCATACTTAAATAAAAGGCCATATTTTTGAATAAAAAAATACCTAAAAGCCATAACTTTTTCTGAAGTGCTGGATATTAGCAACTGTTTCTGAACATCCATTCAAAATGGATGTTCTTATTTTTCTTATTGCATGATGGGGATGAGAAAGCCAAAACTGCATTTCCCAGACCCCTTTGCAGCTGGAATGGGACTTAGGGTCCACCTAGGAGATGGGCTTATGAGATTCAGAAGGCAGAAGTGAGGAAGACATCCTCTTCCCAGTATTGTCATTACTGCCAAGCAGGGAAGGTTAGAAACTTGAGTGTTTGTTTGCCGGTGTATGGGCATGGGGGTGAGAGGCAGTTCTCATGTGCAGGAGCAGCCTTCTGGCTGGTGGCTCTTAGCTAAGTGTGAAACCTTGAAATCATAGTCCCGCAGTGGCCCCTGAGTTCCCCTCCTTCAACCTTTCCAATATGTGTCAAATTCCCTATATGAAATACCTTCCTGTTTGGAATACCTAGAGGGTTAACAAGTCTGCAGTGAACCCTGAATGATAAACAATCTAAATTGTGCTTCCTGACCTCCCTGCTCCCTCCCTTACTATCCAGTTCTCCATACAGCAGCCTAGAACATCTGAATGGAACATCCACCAGGTCATACTGCTTCCTTCCTTGGTACCAACCAGTGCCTTCCCATGGCACATAGAGAAACTGCAGCCTCCTCCCACAGTCTGCAAGGCCCAAGAGCTCTGGGTCCTACACACTTTTCTGTCCTCACCCTCCAGCCACCCCCATTCATTCACCCCACTCCTGGCACACTTGTACAAACTTTGTTTCTTGAACACATCAAGATCATGCCCACTGTAGAGCCCTTCACTTAAGTTCCTGTTTAGGGTGAGTTGTGGGGGTCTTACTGGGGGGCCCCTTGAGCCAGGAACTCCTCTTTCTCCTGGAAACCCTGGATCACCTCGTGAACCATTATAGCCATGTATTCCAGGCTTGCCTCTGGATCCAGGAAGTCCTGGGTGCCCCTATAAGAAATAAGCCGATAAGTGAGGTGTTTTTGCAAGAATACTATAACACAAAGTTTCTGCAACATGGGTCCCCAAATTATGACAGTTGTGACTCACGTGTTATTGAATTTGTGAAACTTCTTTCCCACCCACAAGTACTATGTGACACAGTAAGAATATAGAGATAAATTTTAATATACCCCGGCTGAAATTAATTTAGTTTGGATAGTCCAAGAGATTTGGGAAAGCACCTTTTTAAAAATCCTTAGAAAGACTCTAATGGATTATAAAGCCCTTGAAACACATCTTTCCTTCTTTTATTTGGTTTTCATGGTAGAAATGAGAGATTTAAACCTTCTTCCTCTGTTAAAACTAACCAACAAGGAAAAACTTTCCCTATGAGTATACATTTATTTCTAGAACATGGCAAGTACATGTAGTTTATGTTTTAGAATGTTTTTCTCTAATCTGTTTGAAAACCTTGCTTTTCAAGTAGTGTTTTGGTCTCAAAGTCATTATACAAAATTGAAATGCAAGCAACCTTCCATGTACTACCAAAAGAAAATAAAGAAGAGTTTGCCAAATAAATGTATATGTAGAGAGATAAAATGTGATTTTAAGGGCTTTGGTGAGTGTTTTTCCCTTAAAAAAAAAAAATGGAGAAAATTTAGGGGTACTTACAGGTATACCATCCAAACCTGGAAATCCAGGAACACCAGTTGGACCCTAATGTCACCAAAAACAAAACAAAAATATAAAAGTTATTAAAGTATTAGATTAACAGATTGATTACTTGAAAACATAAATAATTAATGACTTACTTAAAAAAAAAACCTCTCAGCAGTCATTGTTACTTGATTTTTTTTAAAGACTTATTTATTTATTTGAGAGAGTTGAGGCGGGCAGAGGGAGAGAACCCCAAGTTGATTCCCCACTAAGTGCAGAGCCCAACATGGGGCTTGATTGCACAACCCGAGGACCATGACTTGAGCTGAAACCAAGAGTTGGTCGCTTAACCAACTGAGCTATCCAGGAGTCTCTTTACATGAATTAACTTAAAAGCCAACATTTTAAAAAACCTTTTGTACATTTTTTTTAATACTTAGGAAGCCAACTTGGCAGCATCAGTTGAAAGAAAACATTCAATACCCTATATGCCAGAATTTTAAGTTCTCAGAATCTGTCTCTTCAAGGGAAATAAACTCTTTGCTGTAAACACAGGTCATTTACAGGATTGCTTTTGCACCTGGCATGACACAAAGTTGGGACAGGATCTCAAATTTACATCAGCAGGGAACAAGTTATGGTTTTTATCTATATTATGGCATATTGTGCAGTATTTTTGAAAGAATAACTTTAATCTACATAAATTGATATGGAATGATCTCTAAGCCATATGGTTGAGTAAAAAAAGAAAGGCTCAGCATGAGAAATACATCATTTAGGTTTTTAGGAAAGCCATGAAAGAATATAACCCTTCACTGGGGACACTCATGTATTTAAGTGCATAGAAAAGTCTAGAAAGGCATGCTCCTCTGGAACAGAGTTAGGGAATTAGGGCTGACTACGGAAGAGGAGTTTAGACTTAATTTATTATAAGGTGCTAGTAGGGACTATTTGTGATTATAAAAAATTATGGCATAGTAACCCTGGTTGGGAAGAATCTCTCATTTAAGAAGAGTCTTACCTTATCACCTTTGTCACCTGGCGCTCCAGGAAGACCACTGTCACCTCTCATCCCTTTCTCTCCTGGAATTCCAATGGGTCCTGGCATTCCCAGGTGTCCAATAGGACCTTGTGGCCCCGGAGGTCCTGGCTGACCCTAAGAAGGAAGATTAAAAAGGCAGAGGGTTGGCTGTTTCTTATGCCTTCTAACACAAACATGTTCACTTGGCTGATAGAAGACAAGAAAATTAGGGTTTGAGTAGAATTCTAGTCATAAAAACATAAATAATCTATTAATTACAAAAATAAGGAACATCAACATTGTCCTTTTCAATCTGAATTTAAGGCACACAATAAGTCGAATTAGTCCATGTGTATACACACACACACACACACACACACACACACACATACATGAACTGGTTGTAGCTCTCCTACTATTTTCATTCTGTCAATGACATTTATAAATCTTGAGCTGTTTAGCAAAACAAGGAACTTGCAAAGGCAAGGGGAAAAAATCAAAGCATCATAATCAAATACCATTATGTTAGTGACACAAATCAAGAGTGGAGAAATCTGCCAGATCTTTTTGAAAAGTTCATATGGCTAATGATTTTTCTGCTCTTTTAGTGGAAAATGTTTCCTTTTTTAATTACTTTTATCTTGTATTTATTTCTTAATTGGGAAGTAGACTCCACATGTCAATTTGTACTGGTGCAATCTGACCTCCCTCTCAAGCTTCCAAGGTGTGGTCTTGGATTTGCCTGTACTCCACATTCACTACTTGCCAGCCAGCCCTGGGAGCTCTTCCTTGGCTCGGCTTTCCCTCTGGATTGCTCCTTCTCCAGGTTTCCACTTGACTTAGATCTCCCCTATATTGCCACCTGCTTAGCAGGCTTCCTTGATCCCTGGCTTCTCCCCCGACTCCATGAGGTAGGATCACCAATCCAGTGCCACCCTCATTGGCCTCTCCATTTTATTCTCTGCATCTTTAGCATTTCCTATTTTTCAGTTACCTGCTCATCAGTTGGTTGGCTTTCCAGTTAGATATTAGCACTATGAGGACAAGGGTATTTGCTCACTAGTTAAGTCTTGCCTCTACCATCTATCCCAGATTTTGGCTCAGGAAATCCCTTCTAAATTAATATGGGATAGATGGACTGTCAGTGACTATGGTCCCAGGCTTGTGGTCCAGCCTGACCACCAGCCACTTTGGACACACTCTACCTGGATCCAGTGTGGTTAGGAAAGTGATTTTTGAACTTTGAAAAAGGCAATTCTATCAACTATCATCTTTGTGACATATAAAATGATATTAAACATTCAAACTTACTTATTTTTCATAAAAATAATCAAAGTATGAGAATAGTGAGGCTACCTGAATGAACTTAAGAATCTAAAATCAGGGGCGCCTCGATGGCTCAGTGGGTTAAAGCCTCTGCCTTCAGCTTGGGTCATGATCCCAGAGTCCTGGGATCAAGCCCCACATTGAGCTCTCTGCTCGGCAGCGAGCCTGCTTCCTCCTCCTCTCTGCCTGCCTTTCTGCCTACTTGTGATCTCTGTCTATCATATAAATGAATAAAATCTTTTTTAAAAAAAAAAGAATAAAAAATCAGAGTTTCTAAATGACACTTCTAGCTTTGGCATTCAATCTCTGTAAGTTAATTTGGGCAGAAGGTATCTTAGATTCATATGTTGTTGTTGTTGTTGTTTTTTAATAGCTTACTTTGCAATCCAAAGACAACACCCTTACATTAGATTTTTTTAAAAAAAAAAAAAAGCTTTATAATGAGAAGTTTACAATAAGGTTTCCACCGATGCAAAGTGATTTATCTGCACAGCACATGCACTGTGGTGTCTAAGGTATTCAACTGTGTTGTCTAATGTGCTCCAGAGCCCATGCTATAGTTTACCAATTTGAAACTACTCTTGGTATTCAATTAAAAGTCAGGATGTTCACCAGTAAATTTTTGTGCTTCTTAAAATTTTCCAAAGATGTAAGAAAAATCATGTTGTATCCCTTTGCTCCACCAAAGAACAGTCTCATGATTCAGTGAACAAGCACATCTTGATATGTGGAGAGAAAAGCTGGATGGATTTCAGGAGATATCTGCTCAGTTCAGATCTCAAACCTCTGGGCCATTCTGAATTACTGGTGTTCAACTCCAACTGGGACCACATACAAGAATACAGGGCTGCCCCTCTGGTGTGCAGGGACCAGGAGAAATATTTTTTGGAGAAGAGAATATTTTTTGATTTTATATGAAAATCAGTGTGTCAGCACTATTCTAGTGATCTAATCTCCTGTGATCCCATGAACAAAATTCCACAAGCTGGCAAGTGGGAGGATTCTGTTAGGTGGCCGGGCTCCTGAAACACGCCCAGCCATGGAGTCCCACCTCAGCCATAAACATGAACCCCTGATCTCCTCATGAGGGGAATCCTGTACAGGAAGAAGGATCTAAGAGCACCCCTTAAAACAACTCTCTAGGCCCAAGGTTCCATGTGAGCAAACCGAAACTTAGATAACTTCTGGGTCCCTATAAATGCTTGGGTTGACCAGACACTCAGTATTTCCAGTCTGCTAATCCCTGCACACCAAGCCAACTCTGCGGTCTATACATATTACCCTGTGCCTTACTCATTTTCAGTTGTTCTCTTCCTTGTTCCTTACTCTTTATCCCATAAAAGCTTTCTGACTTCTGGCCATTTTGCAGTTCCCTGGATTCTCAGGAATTCACGAAGTGTTAAAGTTTGTATCACCTAAATTGTCTTCTTTAATCATTTTTTAACAACTTTGAAGGGGGAAAAAAAAAAAAAAACTCTGGGACCCAGCCAGTCCCAGTCTACACGTGATGAGTTACCTTGGACAATGCTGCTGGCTTGGCCAAGCCCAGACACAGGAAGATGGCTGGGGCCCTGCCTGGGGCATGGGGGGCCCCGGACACAAGCTCTGTGTGCCCTGGTCTAAAGACAATAATGACAGAATATTCACAACATTTTTTGTGATAACAAGCAAAACTGGAAACCCTATAAAAACCTTCCCAAATGAGATTAATAGAATAGATTATGGTAGCTTCACACAATCGCAAACCATACAGCCTATTTTAGCCTGGGTGCCCCGGACACAAAGCATAGGATAAGGAGTCAATGCAAACCATTTGAGATTCAAAGGACATAGGGTAAGGAAGCAGGGATGTGACAGAGAAAAGGGAAGGCTGGCAATCAGGGTGCAGAATCAAGCCAGTCACTAGAATAGTTAGGAGCCATGGGAACAAGCCCCAAGTGAAAAACATTATGTACCTGGGGCGCTTTCTGTTGACTATTATTGCTAAACCACTTCTCTTACAGAGCAGAACCAGGACCAAGCCCCATACACAACCTTGACTGGAAACAGAAGCTCCACTACCCTGAAGACCCTGCTCCAAAAGCACCAATGAGCTGCCTGAGTTGACTGCCAGTATCAACCAATCAGGATGAGGCTCTGCCAACCAATCAGGATGAGGCCATGCCAGCCAATCAGGACAAGGCCCTTGCTAACCAATCAGGAAGAGACATTGTCCCCCTTTCCCTCATTAGCCTAGTGAGGGGGAATTTTCTCCAGATAAGCAGGGTCTCCCTGTCTCTTGGATAGGCCAGCCTAACCACACTCTTGGTTGGTGCTGAGTCTCCCTTCAGCTCAAGCTGCAACTCCAAGAAAGCCTTGCCTGTGCCTTTGATTTTGGGGTCCAGCCTCGTTTGTACTGTCAGACCCAAGAATCCGACTCCGGTAACAAGACCAGTGGGTCACTGGAGCTCACCCCAGAGCAGGCCCTCGGGACTCAGGGTAGAATACACACCTCAGAGTGATCCCACCCAAGGGCGAGGGAACTGCGGGGTTTACCTCCTCGCTGGGGGACCACAGTGGTGGGTGGAGAGTGCCAGCTGCCGAGCAGGCAAATGGGGGCTCTGACAGAGCCTGCAGAGAGATGCAGAGACCGGCAGCTGGAGACCCCAGGGGGGAGCACGGAAGAAACAGGCCTGATGGAAATGTGGAGGGCCTGAACATCAAAGAGAGCGGGCAAGGCTTTCTGAGCTGACACAGCTCACCCTGGTGATTCTCATGACGTAGACACAGTGACCAAACACCCAGGCTCTGCAGACAGGCCCCTGGAGTTGAGGCCCAGGCCCACCAGCTGGGTGACCACGGGCACATTTCATACCCTCCCTATTCCTCAGCTTCTTTCTCTGTCAATGGCTGGTGGACATAAAAAGAATAATGCATGGCAAATGTTTATGGCATAGTGCCCAGCACATCTATGCTAACTATTGTATTATTACATTTATAATATTATTATAATATCTATTTAGTTCATTGTTCAAAGGGAGACAAACAAGTTCCATATTTTATCCCACCTGTAGGAAAACAAATGGACAGACATCTTCTCTAAATGCATGTTTATAAAGGTACATTTCTTGAGGGATATACAAGAAATAACATTTTGTCATGCCTCAGGAGGGAAAATGCAAGCCAGAGCAATGTTACCATTTACCAACAGCAAATATGACCTTTCTAATAAAGACTAACATTTCTCTTTCACCATGAAGTTACCGACTCAACAAACATTATCAACAACCTTTATCACCTGACTAAACTTCGCAAATCAAAAATCATACTTCATTTGAACTTGCCCTTCTCTTCATGCTTTTTCATCATCATCGTAACAGCTACTATTTATTGAGTGTCCATAAAAATACTAAAAGCTTAGAATTTTCAAGGAAGCTTAAATCTATAAATATGTATTATAAAACAGACAACAATAAAATATGAAATGTAATTATACAGGAACAAATCTTTTGGGGGCATTTTGAGGGCATATCAATTTAAATATTGCACAAACTGTAAACAACAATCTAAAAGAATAAATAATGACTTCAGCTCCCTTTTTAAAAAAACCTATGTTAATTGCTCTTACTTGGTAAGATTTCCTGAATATAAGAGTCAGGAAATTAACTGCTTTTTCATTAAGTTTGGGAATTATCTTTTCATCTTACAGGTAATTTACCAAAGAAAACTCCAAATTACCTTTTGTGAATGTTATACTTTATAACAATGTAACATTTAGAAACAACAAAATATACGTTTAAACATAAAAGGGTAACTGAGAAAGAGACAGTCAATTAACTGCCTATAAATCTCCTTAATGTGTTTCATTCTGGATGCGCAAGACTGGATCTGGTGAGCTAATGGAACTTTAGGGAGAGAAAAAAATAAAGGAGTGGAAATGTTTCCCATGGTGGTAAGAATAATAAAACACTGCTCAGTACACAAATGAATCCTGATTTGAGAAGTTGCCATCTAAAAAGCCTTTAAAATAAAATAAAACAAGGAACCCCGTGTCCTTCCTCACTGCCCGCCCCCCAACCCTCGCCCTAATCTGTTACACTGACTGCCTTGCCCTTTCTGAATAAGCTCTGTTCTTTCACAGACTTGGTATCCTGTCTCAGAAATGTCCCTCTCACTCCTAAGGTTACCTCTTAGTGCTCCCATGGAAAGACTTTCCAACCTCCTGTCCTCCCCTCACACATCCTTCAGAACTAGATGGTTCTCGAAGATGCTTCTATAATAACACCCCTCGTCTATTAGAGTGACCGTCTCTTTATCCCTCAACCCCACAACTGCTAACCATGAACTTCTGGAGGGCACAGGCTATGTGCCCAAGATTTCGATGATAGGAAGGACAATAAATACTTAATAAAACACAAACAGTGAAATAGTCAATGATTCCACACTGAGGTGAGCAGAGCACAACCTGACACCATGAGCAATGGCCCTAATTGCAACGATATTTGTAACTTCTTCTTCAGATAAAACACAGTGATGTTATACCATCATTTCAACCATATTAAATGGCAAATATAACCCCTACTTTATAGGTGGAAAAACTAGCATAAAGTATTAAATGCTTACTTATTTACAACCATTGGGGAAGACTGTGGTTTGTTTTACTTTTAGCCTTATTTTTATTTTTCACATTAATAGGTAATTCATTACAGGATAAATTTTTTAAAGAAATACACTAAACCTCGTATCACAATATTAAATCTGTCAGAAAGCTGCTCATGAAATTTTTCCAAACACCAGTCTTTGAAATAGTCATAGCTAGTTCATCTAATTTGAGTAAATAATTTATCCACAGCAATGTAGAGGATAATTCTAATCTCCTTAAACTATTTCATATTTTAAAAAGGGGTCAGTTTAAAAAAACCATAAAGTACAAGTAAATATTTGAGCTCACTCATATATAAGGTTATAATGGAATTAACTTCAGGATGAACAGACATAAATAACAAGCCTGTAAGTGATGTTTCTATAACTAGAGGATCATTAAATAATCAAAAGAATTTTGCATCTTAAAAAAAGAATTTTAAAGAAATATTTTCCTCCTAACCACGTGCCCTTCACCCAAGAACAACAATATGATATGCAGTGGGATTGCTACACTGGATTCAGGCTAGCAAAAAGGAAAAAAGAAATGCCCCATGGAATGACTGACTGACTTTCAGATGTAGTTTCCCTGATGTATCTACTGATCTTTCTTTCTTAATTTCTTAATTTTTTTCTTAATTTTCCTTCCTTCCTTTCCTTCCCTTTCCTTTTTAAAATTCTTTTTTATTTTTCTTTCTTTCTTTTTTTTTTTTTTTTTTTTTTTTTTTTTTTTTTTTTTGCTACTGTGTGCACAGAAATGCCTTTGTAGCTTATGACTTTCAGTGAGAGACAGCAAAATCAATAAAGATTCCCTGAATCCAGAAATGACCGTTGTTTTGCCCACTGAGGAACCTGTGGAATGCCCTGTGATGCCATAGGTCATCTTCTTCATCCTCGTTGATGGCGTGTCACCGGACCTGCCCTACGTGCCTCTCTCCTGAGGCTGCCAGGAGCAGCAGGCTCCCGGGCCAGCTGTTCAAAGAACGGACAAAGGTGATCGGAGTAGACAGAGTCACCCAGCCCTCTGCGGCCAGGGCATTCCTTTAGGATTCTGTCACCTGTGAATCATCTCTGCCAGGCACGGCTCTTGAGCAAGATGAAGACCAAATCATTATGATTTCACAACTTGGTAGAACAGATCAATAGATGAGAGAATATGTACATTTTTAAAAACCAAAATCTTCTAACTCAGCCTTTTGGGCTGCCACTGATGGGTTTGCTCCCAGGGAGCAAACCCTTTGGGGAATGACAAAAATCTAAGAAACTTGTCATGTTAGCAGTAGGAGGTTTGGGAGAAATAACGACAGATAGACAACTACAAGCCCATACACACTCACACTTCGTCTGCAACAACTTTCTGTTCCTTCCCAACCAGAAGCTGAATCAGTGCAAAGAAGTACAAACGTATGTTTGTTTGTTCATTCATTAGTGAATGAACAATGACTATGAAAGATGTTTTTATTACACAAATTACATACACATTTCCAAATCACCCTCAGTCTCTATGACCATGACAGTGATCATCAAAGTGTCCAGGAAGGGAAGGAATTTGTTTATGGAGTCTGGTCCTGTGCCTGTTACTCTCCAGACCTTGCTTCATTTAATCCATCCACCAACACCGAGAAAAGTGAATTAGTTTTCCCAGGTAGATTAGAAAAGTCTATTTAGGGGTATAACTTACTCAGACACCCATGCCTAGTAGGCTTGCTTCGTACGTGCATCAAGTCATTTGCTCCCCAAACCCCTCCTCTTCCCACACCTCAGCCTGGCACAGTGGAGGGTCCCTCCACCAACCCTCACTCACACCACACCTGCAGTGACACGTCCATTGCCTCCAGCCTCGTCTTATTTTTAAACTTAAAAAAAAAATTATCCCAATGTACTCTATATTCTTTTGTAAAGTTTCTTTAGGAAACAGCAATATTCATCAAATTAACTAAAGGCCTCTATTTTTGTCATTCTCAGATCCTGTCAATCTCAAAACTGTTTTCTAGACCCTTCTTGAACCTTCCTCCCTCACACTCCTCACGTGAGAAGCCAAGCACATCACTCCCAAACTAGCTTCCCTGTCCCGTTCTTCCCAGACCCAACAGATGGCAATTTTTTCCTTCCGTCTATAAGCTCACCACATGGCTGTCAGCTTTCACTTGTTCTCCATGTCCACCCTGTGGCCAAGGCCACCCTACTCTCTTTGACTTAAATCTCATGTGTCTTACTGTCATCCCCCTGCAGAGACTCCCTGTCCTGGTCTTGTCATCTCGCAAGGGCTACCCAAGCACCAGCCCCCCTCCCTTCCTTCACCCTGGGCTTCCACACACTTCTACAGACAACTGTCAACTCCTCTGCAGTCTTCTCTTGCCCCTGTCACTGTTTTCATCACCCACTAAAATGCAGACAGTCTGCCCTTCACCCCCCCCAGCCTAACCTACTGCCTGTCACTTCCACACCTACACCTTCTGCTCCAATCACACGCATTGCCTGAAGCAATGGCAGCCTTTCTCCATCTGTAGCTCAGACTCAACCTTCCTCCCACCCAAACCATCATGGTGGTGGCGGCAGGGAAGACACTTGTTCTAGGCACCAACACAGCACTGTGCATTCATCTCATGGAATCCTTACATCCATAAAGCAGAAAGCCACCCTATAGCTACTTTTCTGTTTCCCAAATGACGTTACTGAGGCTCAGAGAGACAGAGACCACTTGATTATCGCCTAGGAAAACGAAGATTCAAACTCAGGTCCTCAAACTTCAATTGTCTCTCTCTGCTCTTTTCACCCCAGTTCTGATCAATCTCACTGTTGCACAAACCCTTCTGTCCACCCTAAAATAGCACCTAAAAAGACTCATCACCTATTTTTCATTATGGTTTCATGCATGTTAGTTTAAGGAATATGTGCTTGGGATGATGTCTTCCAGAGAGCTTTTTGGGGCCAGGGATGTGTGCACATTTTATTACCACTCCAGAACCATGGCCACTGCCTGGCGCGGTGTACATTCTAAACACGAACTCAGGGAATAGTGAATGGATTAAGACATTCTGATTCAAACACACCATTCAGTGCCACCCGTCCTGCCTTTTCCAAGCTTGGCTGTAATTCAAAGAGTGATCCACTAGGTGACACTAGAGCATCACCTAAAGCCTCAAACAGGCCTCCATGAGGAACAGAGCTCTTTAATTAAGCGCCACCAGGTCTAAAGTGCTAGATATCAAGAAGGGTTATAAAAATAAATAACGAAAAGGTGTTATTCAAGGATTACAGTCCAAGGAGACTGGACTGTGGTGGCAGAGTGTCTTCTTGTACCTTCGGATCACCTCACTTGCTAATGAGAGGATAAACTGGTCCATTTGGCCTGGAGTAGCACTGACCTGGGATTCCCAGTCATGTTCTTGAGAGGCTGCATGGTGCGGAGGAAGGAACCCTGCTCTGAGAACCAGAAGGTAGGGCTTCACTGCTGAGCAATAAATAAATCACCTCTTGAACCTGGTTATTGAAGAGTGCCTTCCCCATCTTTAAAAACAGCAGAAGAGCAGCCCGACATACCTCTGCTGTGGAAACTGAATGAAACAGTGTGGGGAGCTCTCAGTGGCCTCCCTGAGGGGCTGGAACCAGCTGACCCCTGCTCTGTTTTCTCAGTATCCCTGCACCTTGTCTTCTCCGTGTTTTCTCCTGTGTCCTCTGTGCCCACGCCCTTCCTCCTGCTGCAGAGAAGCCCCTAGGAGCTCCACAGGGCTGCCCTGGTCTCTTCTCACTTTCTTTAGGGCAAACTTGACCTTTTCCATGGAGTTAATGGCGCCTAATGCTGAACAACCAACCCCTCAACTTCCCTCCCTAGCCCCGACTTCCCTGTGGAGCCCTGACCATATTCAACTGACCTCCAGCTCTACAAATCCAAAATGGGACTTGTAGATCATGCCCTGCAACATGCTCCTTGGTCATACAGCACTCCCGGTACAGCCGTCCGCCCCTCGCCGGCCTACCTCCACTGTCCTCCTCGTTCCTATCCGTCCTGCCTCCCAAATATCCCTGCCACCCATCTGCTTCCCCCACCTCTTCATGCACCCCCTTGCTAAGCAACCGCACCTCCCATCTGGGACGAAAACCTGACAGGTTTTCCCTAACACTGCCCCTTGCCCCCACATACACTCCCTGTATCCTCCAAACAGCAGCAGGAATGATCTCTTTACAACACATATCCAACACGCTTCCACACTCCTCAAAATCCTTCAGAGCCTTCCTTGTTACCTGGAAAGAGCCTGTGCCTGCTTCCCCCCCCCCCCCCCCCGCCGCACCTCATGTCCCTTCCTCCCTCACCTACTACAGCCAAAGCTTTCCAGCTCCTTATGATTCCTCAAACACGCCAGCCTGTCTCCTTCTCCCTTCAGGACCGAACAGAGGCTGTTCTCTCAGCCCAGACACTTGCAGTGGGCTGAATGGTGTCCACAAGAAGATATGTCTGATCTTAATCCCTATGTTTGTGGAAAGCCCGCAAGATGGCAAACAAGGTGCTGACATTAAGGACCTTGAGAGAAGGAGCTGGTCCTGGATTATCTGACGGGTCCTGGGACACAGAAGAAGATTCGTCACAGATACACAGAGGAGAAGGCGGTGCAGTGTGCAGACAGAGGTTGGAGGGGCAGGGGCACAGGCTGAGGAATGCTGATAGTCGCCATGGAAGCTGGAAGAGGCAGTGGATGGAGCCTCCCTTCTTGCCTATGGAGGGAGTACAGCAATGGCAACACCTTGCCTGTGCCCTTCTGGCTCAAGAACTTTCGAGAAGATACATTTCTCTGGTTTTAAGCCACCAAGCATGTGGTAATTTGTTGTGTCTGCCCTAGGGACTGACAGGACATGGTGCCAGGCCATCACTAGATGACCTCTGATTCCACTATCTCCGCCTCAATCCCCCCCCCTCCCCACCCACTCTCCCAGGGAGAGATCCTTGCTTTCTGTCTGTTCTTACCCTGATGCCCCCCAAGATCCTAACAGTGCCTGGCACTCCTCGGCCACCCAGAAATAATGGCCAACCGTGCATCTTGGTCCCTTCTGCTGGTCTCTGAGTTCCAGACCACAAGGACTTTTTCTTACTCATTAAAGCCTCGTGAAGGCAGGTACAGGGCAAATGCTCAAGGACTATGAATGAATGGGATGAATGAATGGCTATCTGCTGAATGAATTGCAGATGAGCTCCCAGGACGCAGGAATGAAAAAAATTAGCATCTTTGAGACAGAGCTGTTTCCCCCAGGGATTTCTTGGCAATTTACTGAAAATAGTATTTGAAAGGAGAAATCTACTTTAACTTTCTTTGTAATTCAGCATTTTAATTAATTTAGTCAGATGTTACCCTTGCCCTAGAGAGGTTTTTCTAAGAGAGCTACAAATTCGTTCTCCTGCGGGGACTATGGCCTGCTTTGGGAAGCACCTGTATTGCTGGCCCTTGTTTCTCACCACCAACAAGACCGTCTCCCCTTTGGCAATGACCTTGATCCTCTCAAGTTCAGCGTAGTCCCCACATTTGCTGAGCTCTGCGGCCGCCTGGCCTCAGCTCATGCTGGGTTGCAGAGCTCAGCAGTCCTCGTTGCTATGGAATTGAACTCCACATGCAGAGGCCAAAGGCTCTGCTGCAAATCACTGGCCATTTAATAAGGTGACTGATCAGGGCAGATACGCCAAAACCTCCCTTCACAACCACACTGCCACTAGGACTCCCTAGTGAGCTTCGGCACACCTGGCCTGTTTGGAAAAACAACATGTTCTACCACATAATAGCCAAATACAAGCTAGTTTTCTCTCCTGCCTTCTAGCACAAATGCTAGATTTAGAGAGAGAGAGAGCTCTGTCAGCATACTGAAAGTCGTGTTAGTTGAAGTCATTCTTGTATATGGACACAAGCCACTACTGTAACTTCTACCATGATTATTAATAGACCAAATAGTATAAAATGATTGACATGTGTCCTCACTCTCCCCAATTGGTTTCCCACGCCCTGCTCAGAAATATTCCCTCCAGCCTCTGCAACTGAAGATCTATTCTGTTCACTTCTGCAAATTTTTCATTCTTCAGAAATCAAGGTTACTATTCCTGACAGGGGAACATTTAACAAGCAAAGCCAAAGTCATAAACAGCTGGTGAGCTAAATTGTACTGGGGAATTTGTTCTGTAGACACTATATTTTCTCCAGTTCTGGGTCCTGATGCCTTTCCGTGACAAATGCACTATATGTAGCTCCCTAAGTTCCCCGAAGCCAATATCCCTTCCTGGGGCCCCTCCTTCGAGTTACCTGCTGTCCCCTAAAAGCCCCCGAGACTTCCATCAGGCCTGGCTTCATGTCTCAGAGAATTCTCCAACAGAGACAACATGAGCTAGGGAGTGCATTCTTGGAAGAGAAAGATCAAATTTGTCAGTTGTCATTGGAATTGGCCTACACCAAAATATAGCATAAGTGAGTTATGGGAACTTTGGGATCTAATACTAATTGCTCTGTACCATTTATCAGGCTACAGTGTACTAGAATACAGCTGTGTGAGGGATAAAGAGATAGAGTTCTAGAACTTTGTGTGCAAATAATTTAACAATAAAAAATGTTAATAATTAAAATCCCCCAAGCAAATTCCATTTTTATCATGGAATGCAGGCTCTTAGGAGTGTGTGGGACAAATGAATGAGATTGTGGGGGAAAATACTTGTACATTATTTGTGATTTAAAATCCCCACAGGAAACACTGATTTGCTAATGTGTGATTTTAGCTTTCAAACCGCAAAAACTAAGACAGGTCTTGAGTTTTAAGCTCTTTGACCCCTTGTATAAAAACCACCAAACTATAAAGTTCTTATTATAACAGTTAACAGTTCAATAGCGGCTAGACTCCCTTGAACAAAAGACAGTATGGACATATATTTTATTTTGGAAAAAGTTGTAGAAAGAGTCTTTAGTATCCTTCTAGTTACTAAAGTGGAACTTGTAAAAGGTCCCATCCTATTCTGTAAAGACACATAATTTCCCCTGCAAGAAGGCAGCCATCAAAAACGTGAAGATTCCTCTGCTGAAATTAGTAAAGAAAACCTTAAAATCTTGCCCAATGCCACCTCATTCATGTCCTTAAAGAGGGACTACCATGAAGTTAGGGGAGATGTTAGGGCATAGTTGCAGAATATTTTGGAAGCCGATTATATAGCTGATACACATAAAAGGCCACGCCCACATCACAGAACCTGAGCCTGTTAGGGCTGGGAGGGACAGGATCAGCCCCACAGGACAAACACTTATTTCCCAGCTGAGACTCTGAACCCCAAAGAAGAAGCCATAGGCATTCCAATCTCCCACCCTCCACCTGGAGCTCTTTCCAGAATGGTCCTGAGCCCTTAAAGGGCTGTTGGCTGCCACTGCTTCAGGCACTTATTTCTGGCCCTTCCTGAAACCACAAGAGAATTTGAATTTACATGAGATTATGCATTTAGTAACAGGCTTAAAGATGCACGTGTGTAGGTGTGGGGAGGATTGGGGTGAGGGGCTCCCTGCTAATTCTGATCCCCCCCCCTTCAGATATGGTAGGTGTCCCTGCAGGCATGCTCTGGCACAGCATGGCTACCCACGCAGGATCCCGATCCTGCCCAGGCTGGAGTCTGGTTTTAACGTATTTGATTTATGACTAACTGCCTTAATGTGCCATGTAACGTTATCATCTCGAAGCCGTACAAGAAACCGACCCCAGTTCTTAAGGGGTGAAACACAAGTAAGCAGCTTCAATTCTAGGGTGTCCACTGTGGTCCAGGAGTCAACATCAACACTGTATGTGTGTCCAAATGAGCACCTTGAAGGAGGGCGAGGAGGGGGTGCTTATGATCTCAGCAAGAGGGTCAAGGGCATCCATGCTCACACCCAAACAGAGCTGTAGGTCCGAACAGTGAGGGAAGAGAACGGGGTCCCCACCAGGGGCATCGGTACTGGCTGGGGGGAGTTGGAGGGGATGCCTTGGGAGGGCTGGGGTCTCCACAGAGCTCCTCTGGGGAGGGCAGGAAAGACAGAGGCTGAGTGCAAATGGGAAGACATTCCAGAAAGGGGAGGCAGGTGAGAAGGTTCAGATTATGCTCAAGGGAGTGAGTGGCTCAACAGATGCAGCTGGGGCGGGGCGGGGCGGGGGTGGGGAAGGAAGCAGCAGGAATGGCTGGTGGAAAAACACGGTGAAGCTAGACTAGGGGCCTTCATGGTCCATGGTTGCAGCTGAACTTCACTTTGTCAGAACTGTCAGTCCTTGGTTCCCTGACCCAGATACGCCCCAGCTCCACCTCAAACTCCCACGTGGGTCCCCGGTTCCAGCCCTAACCCCCGGTCTTTCCAGGGCACAGGGCCGGCCTGGCTTCCCAGCAGTTGCTCCAGACACAGCAGTTCTGATCGGGGCTTAAACTACTCACTCGGGCATTCACCCCGAAAAGGGGAATAATTTGCTTCTGAGGAACGCCTGGCTGGCAGGCTCTGCTCCCTTAGGCGGCTCCTCAACCCTCCGAAAGGGGGTCTATTATTGTTTCTCTAGCCCCCCTTGAGCTGTCACCGCAGCCTGGAGATGGTATGTGAGTTGGCTGACTGCTGAGCCCTCGGGAGCCCTCACACCCATACCACCTCCCAGTTATGCGCCAGCCTAGCTCCCAGACTCCCAGCTGGAAACCGCCGCCAGCAACTCGCAGCCTGCGCGAGGGGGCCATCTAGCTGGAAAGGGCAGAGGTGGAGCGGTGTGCATTCTGCTCTCCCTGACCACCCAGGAACGGGGACACAGACCGCAGAGTGCAGCCCGTCCTGTCAGCCCTCGCAACCCCTGGCCCCAGACACTGCGTTATGGGACGTCAGGTGCAGTGCTGGTGACTGCTGAACATCCCAGGAAACACAAGAGAAAGGACTAATGGTGGGAATACAAGGAAACCGAGGCTCAGGTGCCCTGGGCTCACAAAGTTATGACGAAGGTCTGGTGTTTGAATCTGAGCGTCATCATCCCCTCGTGATTGTCCAACGCTGCAACTGAAGTCAGCTACCAGGGCGGTTCTCCTGCCTCTTCCACACACTAGCAATTGGAAATTCAGGTGCTTTGCAGGGAAACATGAAACTATGTGTCAAAGCAGCCTCACCGAGCTGTGGCAGCGATCAATCGAGCAGGGTTTCCCAACCTCAGCACAGTGGGCGTTTGGAGATGGGTAAGTTTTGGGGTAGGGGCTGGCCCATGCGTGGCAGGTGCTGAGCACCACCCTGGGGCCTGTACCCACTAGACACCAGTAGCGCCCCCTGACCCAGCTGTGATAACCAAACAAGTCTCTCTAGACATCACTAAATGTCCCCACTAAAAATAACTCTCAGCCTCATTTAAATCAGAGCTTTATCCAAGCAACTGTTCCTCTTTGTTTTCTGGTGCCCCTGTCCCCTTCCTCTCCTAAAGCTGATCGATCCATTTTTCTTGGGTCTCAAACTCAAAGGGTCTTAACATTTAGGTGCACTGGTTTCGTTTTCTTCTCATTTACATGGTCTTCATATGCTTTCATTAAAAAATTTTCACATGAAATCCAGGCTTCCTCCATCCCCAAATAACGTGTATGTTTATGTAAAAGAGGCTTAAGTACTTCCTAGTTTGCTAGCTTTAGACATCCTTAGTTCTTAAAAGAATTTTTTATTGAGCTATGATTGACATATAGCATTATGTTAGTTTCAGGTATAGAGCATCAAAATCTGATACATGTGTATATTGCAAAATGATCACCATGACGCATTTCCTTAGCATCTCTCATCACACAGCTACTGTTTTTTTTTCTTTTCCCCTTGGGATGAAAACTTTTAAGATCTACTCTCAGCAATTTTCAAATATACAAAACGGTATTTTGAACTATAGTCTCCATGCTCTACAGTATTTTCCCAGGACTTATTTATTTTAAAACTAGAAGTTTGCCCCTTTTGTTTTTAAATGATATCATGAAGGCAACTTGGAAAAGCTCAAGATAAACTCTGAGCGCCAAAGCTTGGGAAGTACTAAAAAAAAAAAACAATGCGTCTTGAACAGAAAGGGACTTGCCAGAGCAGAAGCTCAATAGGGTGGCAGCTTTCAGGGATAGAGCTGAACAGAGAAGCCTCTGACATACTGCCCATGTATTGTGTGCAGATAGAATGAAGCTGTGGGAAAATATAAGGTCCCTTCTCTTAGGAGATGTTTTGCATCCTTGTAGACTGATCTTTACTGAATTGTGCTTTTTGAGTGTCATGCTCTATAGGATTGATATGGACACGTTCCAACAGAACCATTGCTCTGACTCAAAAAAACCTGAAGTTTCTGAAGCATGCACTTTTCTTGTAAGATTGTGGGAGTATTTTAAATCAGAAGAATTGTTTGATCTAATGCTCCAGCACAAATGAGTTAGTGGGCGGCCAACTGCTGCTGTCAGAATATAAGGGAGGAAGTCCATAAATGTTCAAATGACCTGAAACACAGTAGCTACGAGGCCTATTGTGCATGGCAGGATAGAGAATCTTGCATAGTCACCCAGGGGGCCACCCCGGGTGGACTTGATCAAGACATTAAACCTCTCTGAGCTTTTATCTTCTGCATGATAAGATGGTAAGAGAGTTGTCATGAGGAGCCAGAGAGCTGAAGAACTTTCAGAACAGAACAGTGCCTGGCACAGGAGAAGCAGCTATCACTTCAACTATAGAATTCTATTCCATGTAATCTCAATAGATGTTATCCAAAAAACAGTCTTGTAGTCAAATGTCCGGATATACCACTTTAAGTAAGATTAAAAAAGCCTTCTTTCCCCCCTCACTGCAGTACTTCTCAGAGCCTTTAAAATGTTGATATGCAACCTGAGTTTCAAGATGGTGGTGTCCAAGTATAGACCATTTGACACGAGGACCCTTTTTGCATAAGGCAGTTCACAAGACTAGAAAACACTGGGTGAATCACAGCTTGCATTTCCAAGCATGACACATAGTGTAATATAATTGGGATCTCTTATCAGGATATACAGAACTTTAATTGTGAAACCTATCAACACTGACAATTACCAGAACATGCTAAGAATCTGCGACTCCTTAGTATGAAGCATTCACAAAACCTCAAATTCCAGTATGCTGTCCATGTGGGTCTTTTTCAAAATGTTAGTATGGTAGGGACACCTAATAAGAGATCTACCTTTGCCACAAATTTTTAAGTGAATATTATATTACTGTCGGTTGTAGGAAGATGTTGTACAGCAGATCTCTAGAGTGTACTCACCTTGCACAACTAAAACTTTATGCCCTTTGATTAGCAACTCCCCATCTCTCCCTCCCACCAACCATGCAGATTTTTACATCACTTACCCGAGACCCTTTTTCAGGAAAGCACTGGCACACTGTGCAATCTCTTCCTCCGCAAGGACCCACAAACTTCTTTCCACTCTGGAAAGTGAAGCATCTGGTTTAGTAAAGCAATATTCTTCACTTAGCTAGGTACCTGTTGTGTACATTATAACAAACACCTTGCTTTCTCTAACCCATGAGAATTCCACAGTATACTTTGAACTTTGGATCTGTGAAAAGAAAAGGCTAATGTTGATATATAAAAAGGCAAAGAAATTACACTGTGGCTTGATAAGAGGGAAGATGATTATGCGAGCAAAATAAAAGTTCATGTGAGCTAGCATTAAAAAGAAAGAAAAAAAAAGCCTGCTTCTGAACCCACTTTTCACTGGCCAAAATCTTCTGTAATGTCTCTCTCCTAGCAAGATATCACTTACTAAGTTGTGCATAATCTTAGAGTATAAGTTATATGGTTAGGAAAACTAAGCACACAATGGTGTCTCACTTAGATTATAAATTGGCCTGCTTTTTAGGACCCTCTTGCTTCCCCTCCAAGAACGCTGAGTCCTTCCTGGTCACTGCTATAGTCACAGCTGTGGACTTCATGTGACAACTGTTTCCTGCAAGTTGCTGAAACTCCAAGAAGGGTCTTCTAATGTGTCTCTCAACCAGAAAGCTCTTGAATTTGAATCATTTGGGCACTTTCTCCACTTCTCCCTAACTTCCCTCCAAAATTTTCATTAAGAGTTACTCCACACTCACATATTTTCTTAATGTTCATGCTTGCTTCCACCAACACACACACACACACACACACACACACACACACACATCCCTTGGGAAGAATCAGCGCCTTGTTCCCACAAATCCTCATTGTCTATATCCAGAGTCATCTGTCACTTCGGTACAAAAGCATAATCCTAGAGTAACTGTTTCCATAAATTGACCCCTTAACAACAGAACAGCCACCATGAGGCACTTGCAGTTGACAATGGACGCTGAGCATTCCTTCAGAGCCTGGGGCCGTGAATTGGGAGGGAATAGTGACAAAAGCAGCTCCAGATGCTAGGAGCTGAGAGTGTGGATAGGAAAATCAGAAGGGCACCAGGGATAAACTTCCCCTAGTTCATCATCTTGCTGGTCCAGGCCTCACTGCAACTCTTATGTATTAACCATACATTTCTATGATTGATAGATCTTTTACACCCAAGGCTATAAATTTAAGCTTTTATGTCAAAGTACGGCGGGGAACATTAAAACATTTGAACCAATAGTTCTGATGGAGAGACCTCTATACATACATACACACCTATGTGCATAAGCATATATGTAAATACATCTGAGTAGTGTACATAGGAATATATACATGTGTATACATACACATGTGTATATGAATATGTGTATGGGAGGGAAAAGAGTCTATCCAAAATGCATTTTTTTCAATCACACAATTTAGACCTCTTTTTTATGGGAAAATACGCTCAGAGGCAATCCAAAAAAAATAAAAAAAACTTTAAATTGAGCATTAATAAAAAAGACATTATTATAAACAAAACTCCTTAGGGTCATTGAAAGTATATAAGAATGTAAACCTTGACAAGAGTTAAGTTAAAGAATGTATTTGAAGTTTCAGAAATATATACCTCTTGAGGGTTGAGTCACACTGTTATCTATGAATGCAGAAACATCAATTTCAAAACTCTGATAAGGTGAAAAAAAAATGAAATAGGCCAGGTCCAGGACAGCATGAAAACACATAAAATAACTAGTCTGAACACTTGGGTTCACTTAAGGTTGGGATTCATTACTATGTGTTCAGTGGGATATCAAAACAACCAGAAAAAGAAGGCTGGCTGATTAGCTGGCTTGATAATAAAGGCAAGTTTGTTCTCTTATTGTTTGTTTGTTTTGGCTTTTTTTTTTTTTTTTAACTTAACTGTGTGCCAAGCATCACAGAGATGTTTGTAGCAAAATTACATTTCAGGAAATTATCATTTTAAAATAAATTAGATAAGTTAGCAGATTCTAGTAAAGAAAAAGAAATAGTTGCATATAAAGCTTTGATAGTGATAAGAGAAAAGGCAAGAGATAATTTCAGTCTCTGAAGTTCTTCTACGTTACTTGTTTCCCAATAAATGCCACCTTAAAAGGGGGAGGCATTTGTAAAAGAAGAAGCTGCATCTCAAAAACAGATCGTGTCAACCCATTTGAAAAAGATAAAGACCATACCCCAGACAAGGCAACATTTAATGTATAAACCATATTCACCAGGAACACACTGGCATTCTCAAAAACTAATGTTCCTCTTCAAAAAGGAAAATGGAAAAGTTCCTATCCGTTTTATCTCAGATATTTTTAAACAAATTTATCTTGAATAAAAGGTTTAAGAAGTTATTAATTTCTAGATTAATAACCAGTCCTACATTTCTGCCTCTATTTTTTTCTTTTTTTAAAAAACAACATTTGCACAAAAACTAAAAGTTCAAATAGGGCAAAAGGATAATGGAAGAAGAAATCTTCTTTTCCAACTCAGGAGAGGCAGTCACTGTTCTCACTCAGGGTCTGGATAGTTAAAAGCATGTTCATGCCATGATCACATACACACACACGCACAAACATATGTGCACACAAGTAAACATACACACACACATGTACAAACATGCAGACATACACATGCACACACAAACCCACGTGTACACCCAGGCATATGTACGTACACACAGATGCATTCTTTGGCCACTTTGGTCTTGTTTTATTTTAACCCAAAGGGTGTATTTCTCTGTACCTTTCTGTTTTCTTAATCAGACATCTTCAAAATCATTCCAATTTAACAGAACCCCTCTCCATCGCATGAAGTACCATAGCTTGTTTAACCAGACCTTCTTGATGGGTGTTTAGCTATCTCACGTCTCTTGTTACTCAACGCTCCCGAGAAGCCAGTGTTCTTGGGCATTTTCTTTATGCCCAAGTCAGTATAAATATATATGACAAATTCCAAAAAGGAAAATACCTGTGTTCAACAGGATTATACATTTGCAATTCGGATGGATAATGCCAAGTTGCCTTCCATAGCTACTGCATTGATTTACATCACCACCTTTCAAACCCAACTACAGTATAAGCTACTTTTGGGGCAATATCTCTAAAACCTCTGTACAGCACAACCCACTAGGAGGGTCCAGGCTAGAACAGTCTGGTTCAAGAATTTTATTCACTCATACAGAGCATAAGAAACAAAGGAAGTGAGGGGCGCCTGGGTGGCTCAGTGGGTTAAAGCCTCTGCCTTCGGCTCAGGTCATGATCCCAGGGTCCTGGGATCCAGCCTCACATCCGGCTCTCTGCTCAGCAGGGAGCCTTCCTCCTCCTCTCTCTTTCTGCCTGCCTCTCTCCCTACTTGTGGTCTGTCTGTCAAATAAATAAAAATCTTTAAAAAACTAAAAATAAAAATAATTTAAAAAAAAGAAAAAGAAACAAAGGAAGTGAAATTTAAGACTGTAGACTCTTACAATAGGGAAAAAATAATGTAATACAGAAATAAACATGGAGAAATCAGGTAAAAAAAAAATCCAGATATATAATTTTCAGTGGGTTTCCATTCATTATTTCAGATGAGGCTCTCAAATGCGTGTGAACTATGACTGCTTGGGGAGAGCTTCTGATTCCCTTGACGCCTGTGCTTTCTGTTCCTGACTGGTAGGAAAAGAACAACAGAAGGCAACTTCCTATTTTAACTGGCTTTGAAAAGACCTATGTTATTAACTTAAATAATCACAGAAATTAGATTGGATAAATCCAAGCTAGAGAGGATGCACAAATGGAGATGTGCTCTATAGTGACTAAACCCATGCAGCTGTCTCAAGGTCTACCTTACAGGGGGTCCATGGTGTGATTTCCCAGAAACGCCTGGGGTGGGGTTTAGTAATTCTGATTCCTCAGTGAGGAAGCAGAAGAAAGAGATCTTTTTACAGAATATTCTAGGCTTC
This sequence comes from Mustela putorius furo, assembly GCF_011764305.1. Taxonomy (NCBI): domain Eukaryota; kingdom Metazoa; phylum Chordata; class Mammalia; order Carnivora; family Mustelidae; genus Mustela; species Mustela putorius. Next base: position 29,865,269 of record NW_025421341.1, read on the forward strand.
TCTTTCTCCAGAGTCAAAATGTTCACATTTAATCTTATATTTCTTGATTTAATCTTGAAGTGACCCAGCAGCTTCCTGCCCCTCTCCAACAACAACAACAACAAAACAAAACAAAAAATAAACAAAACAAAACAGATTTTAACAAAAGATTATGTCATAAAATAAAGAAATCTCCAATATGTTGGCAATTATTTGCTAAGTAGTCTTGACTATAAAATAGAAAAGAAACCTCAGAGTTCCCCTAGCCCAACCCTTCACTTTGCAGATGAGAAAGCAGAGTCCCACCGAGTGACTTGTTTGAAACAAAAAGATTTATAATGAGAGTAATGCATGCAATTAGAGTTAATTAATGTACTTACCCCATATACATGTTGTACAGAAAAGAGGATGAACATAAGTGACCTATGAAATAGCAAAAAAAGGAGATTAATTTAAACTGTTCATTTTCATGCAAAACAAACCAAACAGAGAAAGAACAAAGGAATAAATCCCAGAAAGCTTCTTTTTATTTCTAATAGGCAGCTGTCATCTGTGACAAGATAAATGTTATCCTCTCTCTGGATGTCATCATTACCTCCCCTCTTGCTAATCAGTCAAGAAGTACTCACAGCCATTTAGTGGGGTCCCCACTGGGTCTGGGGTCCTGGGGATACCCTGAAGGTGAGACCCAGATAAGTAGCTGGGGGAAGAGGGGCGACTCTCTGAATGAAATGCAGAGGAGTGAAGGAAGGAGGCAGCTTTGTTCAGAGACAGTGCAAAGACCAGTGTACCCTGGATGACATGAAGGGGAACCAACTGGAAGGAGGGAGGAGGGAAGAAAACCTATCTGGACTGGGGAGATGGTTTGGAAGGGAAGGAAAATAATATGAACCAGTTAGGGAAGAGCTAAGTAGTTCAGATGGTCTCCTCCATCTTCAGAACCAGCAATGGCTGTCTATCCCTCTGGCCTCTCTTCCATTGTCCCATCCCTTTTGCCTCTCACTCCCCTTCCCCCTCTTTCACGTCTAAGGACCCTTGTGATTACACTGGGTCCATCCAGATTACACTGGGCCCATCTCCAGAATAATCTCCCCAAGGTCCGATGATGAGCAAGCTTAATGTCATCCACAAGCATATTCCCTGTCGCCCTGTGACAGAACACATTGTCAGGATCCAGGGACTAGGATACGGACCTCCTCAGGGGCTGTTATCTTGCCTACCATACTAGTGAAGTGCCCTCTAGTATCTCTGCTAATTAGAGGGCCCCTCCTGCACTGGACATCAGGAAAGTTTTTACTATTTGAACCTAGTAAGAGAGCACCAATCTACAGCCTTTAGATGAGTGTCTTTCCCATTGGAGATGATGTGGTGTGATTCAGGGAGAGCAGAGAGAATTGGTGTTTAATAAAAATGAATCACACACAAAAAAGCAGGCGTAATGCATAGATTTCTGGAAAAATTTGGCTTTTTGACATATGAAACATTCAGACGATTCATAACTATAAAACCAACGGTTAGGAGAAATTATTGAATAAAAGCAAGTCATCGCACTAAGGACACTCACCAGGGATCTGTGGCCAAGGGTTTGATCCACCTGAATGAGCACCTTACTGACGCCATGTGCATGGGTTACTTCAAGTCTTGGTACTTAAAAAAAATTCTGTCAGGTTTCTCTTCTCTTCCAGAAGACTCTGACTTATAAGTGAAGTTCTATGTCCTGGGTTTAAAGTTTGGATATGTTATATATAAAACAAGGTGTAATTACATATAAAAAAGGGTGTAAGACACAACATTTTAAATATAAAGATACCTTTTAAAATACAACATGCATTATAATGTTGAAAACAATGACTTTCATCATTCATAGTAATGGAAATATTTTCTAAAAGGGGAATGCAATTTTTTTGATGAGAATCTTAGTGATGATTAAACAAATAAATATCAATTTCATTCTTAGAAATAAAAGTAATTTCCAGTTATTTATGTCATAAATATATTTTTGAGAAGTGAAAAAAGGTATATGTAATGCTTGTATAAAAAATTATTGCTTCATTTTGTTAAGCAGCATTTTCTACTACATAACATTTGTCCTTGAAAATCCAAGTTAAAATTCCCTTGAGTGAGTTTTTGTTTCGTTTGGTTTCATTTTGTTTTTTCACCTTTGAAATTAGGAAAGTGACCGTTTAGTATAGAAAGAAATACTTCGCACACAACAGCAAATATGTATAAAATTATTTTTATGTAAAATGGTACAACTTCTATGGAAAACATTTTGGCAGTTCCTCAAACAGTTAAACACAGAATTACCATATGATCTAACAATTCCACTCCTATGTATATACCATGAGAACGGACACTATGTTCATGCATAAATGTGTACATAAACATTCAGAGTAGCCAGAAAGTGCAAACAACCTGTATGAATGGGCAAGCAGAATGTGCTACATTGGATTTGGCAATAAAAAGGAATGAAGTACTGATAAATAGATGAACATTGAAAATGTTCTATTAAGTGAAGGAAGTCACATATTATATAATATCAAAAAACCCAGAATAGGCAAATCCATGGAGACAGAAAATAGAGCAGTAATTGTCAGGGGTTGGAGGAGAAGAGAACTGGAAGGTCCAGTTTCACCTTTGAAATTAGGGAAGTGATGGAATGTTCTGGAATTAGTGGTGTTCGTTGTGCAACATTATGAATACTCTAAAAACCACTGAGTTATAAACTTTAAAATAGTTCCAACAGTGAATTTTATTTTGTGAATTTTGTCTCAATTAAAAAAAAAGAAGAAAAAAATATTTTTACTCCAAGCCTCTTTATCTTTGATAAAAGATCTCTGGCTTAAAGGAATGTCTTGAAATTGGAAGTGTCTTGAAATTGAAATACCTCATCTTAAAAACTCTGGCTTCTCTGAAGACCTGTACCAATGAGAATTGGGTAGAGAGAGGAAAACTGGGAGTATACACCAGTATTTATGGGAGACTCGTTCTCCACGTAGGTGGGAGAACAACATTCCATGATACAGTTTGAAAATCAAGTAGGAGAATCCGCTGAGTGCCCAAATCATTTCCCATCCTCAAATCCATCATTTTAAATACTTTTTGAAGCTGCATTCTGGGAGCAAGTCTCAATAAAACAAATTATTGATTTGGAAGGAATACACAAATTGGCTTGAATCATTCAAAAGGTACTCAATATTTTAAACAAATAGGAGTCAAAAATTAAAGAAAACAGGGGCATTTGCTTTTAACCTCCAGACAGACACATGATGCAATTAATCTCCAAACATATTGTGATAAAGGGTGTAAAAAGGGATTTTATTAAAACCTAGTGTTGTTATGGTCACTTTCAGAACAAGAACGCCAAATCAGGGCCCTAACATTTAGGAGTTTCTCAATACAATTTGTAATTGGATGGCTGGCCAGTTGGGTACACAGGTGGATGGACAGATGGACCAATCCACAGAAATCTAACTAGTCTCTTGGGAGTGAAAGGACCTTGCTGATTGGGAGTGCCATTGCAGCCTCATCACTGTGCACTTAGTAAGCCCTGTGACGACAGGGATTTTGTCTTTTTTCTATTCACAGTTATCTCTAGTGCCATAATAGTGCTTGGAACATAGTTAGACATATATATTTTTTCATTCATTGGATGAGAATTTACAGAAGACACTTTAGGACCTTTTGAATGTGAATCAAATATATTTAATAGAGGATATAAGATAAGGCCAACTTTGTATACACATGGGGTGAGGGAGAAAAAGGAGAAAGAGGGTGATGGAAAGAGGGATCATACAGCCTTGGGGGAAGTGGATGGGGAGGAAGATAATGATGCTAATTACATCAGGGACCCTCTGCTAAGAGGGCTGTGCACATCGAGTCACTTACTTCACCACAGTTTAGTAAGAAAAGTATTGGTTCTGTTGTAAAAGAAAATCAAATTAGGTCCATTTAAGTAATTGGTGCAAAGTCACAGAGCTAATAAATGGTAGAACCACGGGTTTTTGACTCTAATATGTAACCCTTCTCCTAATAGACAACTAAGCATGGCAGCCTGCCTATGTCTGGTCTCCTACCCCCCAGGAATGGTTTTTAAATTATGCGTACCTCATCTCCTTTTTTTTTTTTTTCTAAACCAAATTAACATCTAAAATTTTTCATTTTCTCTTTAAACAGTTACAAAGTATAATTTGGAACATTGTACATGGTGACCTATAAAATAAAAACAGTTGCAACACTATTTTTTGTATTTTTTAAAAGATTTATTTATTTATTTGATAGAGACAGAGACAGAGAATGAGTAGAGGAGGGGCAGAGAGAGAAGGAGAGAGAATCTCAAGCAGAATCCCCACTGAGTGTGGAGTCCAAAGCAGGGCTCAATCTTACGACCCTGAGGTTACAACCTGAGCTAGACACTCAAGAAACAAGAGTTGGACGCTTAACCGACTGAGCTACCCAGGTGCCCTGCAACACTACTCTAGATGTCGCCAACCGACCATCATAAGAATAGATCTCACCAGCATCAGTTTAAAATTCATGCACACAACTTCTTTAACAGCTAGAAATTTTACACCATTTTTCTTCTTGAATTCATATCTCCATTCCATTCTCATGTATATTGTAGTGCAATATATTTTTATATTTGGAAATCTTATGTTGATCATCCTATCATACTTCTCTGCAACAAAAATATGTATATAAATTAAGTGCTTTTTATGTCCTATGATCACAAATCTCTAAGTCTTAAAATTATTTTGGGGCACCTGGGTGGCTCAGTGGGTTAAAGCCTCTGCCTTCAGCTCAGGTCATGATCCCAGGGTCCTGGGATCAAGCCCCATATCAGGCTCTCTGCCTGGCGGGGAGCCTGCTTCCTCCTCTCCCTCTCTGCCTGCCTCTCTGCCTATGTGTGATCTCTGTCTGTCAAATAAATAAATAAAATATTTTTAAAAAATTATTTTGACTGAATTTGCTTGCCATAATGATAAGTAGTATGTAATCCACCAAAACCAGATAAATTTAATTTTTTAAAAGATTTTATTTACTTGAGAGACTGAGAATGCAGAGGGAGTGGAAGAAGCAAAAAACACCACTCCTTCAGCAGGGAGCCTGACCTGGGCTCGATCCCAGGACCATCAGGCCATGACCTGAGGAGAAGGGAGACAATTAACCAACTGAGCCATCCAGGTGCCCCTAAATTCATATTTTGATAATTATTAAACACATTACAAATGAAATTTTACTGGAAATGTAGTTGGCAACGAATGAATTGGGCTTTTTGGTTTCTCAAATAGTTTATTTAGCCCAGATCAATAAGGAGATATGGTCAAGAAAAGAGTCAGGTCAAGCAACAGTTCTGCTTCCATTTTAGCTTCTTAAAACTGTAAATTCTAATAAATCTATTCACAGAAAAAAATAAGCTGTGAATGGAAGAAATTTGTTCTATATATCACTCAATGCTTTGAACTTCTCCTGAGTTGTATATCAAAAGCAATATAGAATTCATCATCAAGAATCATTTTGAGTGATCAACTATCTGATAAGTCTTCCCTCAATTGTGATGAAAGCAAAAAGTTGGGAACCACCTGGCCCTGGGATGTGGAACCCGAGAGGTTGAGTGCCTCTGTTCTCAGCACCTGCCTTTACACTGCTCACCATCTGGCCTGCAAACAGTTCTTGCCTTGGGGCAAAGCAAGATGGTAACCCTTGGGATGACTGGGGGCGCGGTTATACCTATCTGGTGGAAAGTAGTAGAATGAAAATTATGAAGGGGTTGGTGAGAACCTGAACCAAAGGCCCATCTTTAGATAGAACAATTGTAAGAACAAATACCTATAGCAGTTGAGAATCTGAAATTGATTCCTTTACTTGATTTTCCAAGCTGCTTGCACAACTCTTAGGAATCTTTTTGTGTCTTGGGGGTATATGTACCTCAGCTTGAAGGTCTCTGCTCTAGATGAACTTCCAAAGGGGGTGTGTGTGTGTGTGTGTGTGTGTACATATATATAAATTTATAACTGTTCTCCTGTCTAAGTTGCATCATAGCTGAGCAGAGGGCCCATCTCATTATCAGCTGGACACCATGAACACTGGTGTGCACAGTGCCCTATGGTTCACACAGGAAATCCACAGTAATCTGAGAGGATTTTCTTTGTTGCAACTGCTTATGTTAAGTGCATGAAAACTTCTGTCTCAACCAAGCTTTTGACTGTACCAAACAACAAACAAAAATACTCTCACTCAGAACACTGTCCTTCTGACCTACCTTCTCACAAATACATGGCTCTGTCATCCCGTGGGACTGGCCAAAGCAGTGAGTTTTCAATGGAGTCTATTATTAGTACAGAAAAAAAAAAAAAAGCTTTAACAACCCAAAGTGCTGTGCCACTAAAATGTATGCAAATAGCAGCTCTGGGAGACTGCCTACCCAGGAAACTTCTACCAAAGTTCTACACCTTTCAAAGGACACACTTTGTTTAGCCTACTGTTTTTCTCAGGAAAGGAGAATTCTCCACAAGCTGCTGCATCACGATCCACTCAGGCACCAGCTTCAACCCAGCTAAGCAAGGGTGTGGCCAGATCTTCATTACCCACCACATCATGGAGGAGGGGAACCACCTCACCCCAAGGTAGTCCAACCCAGAGCTTGACTTAGAACTTCTACTTGGAGCTGGGAAGGATGGCACAAGAGTATGGCCTGGATCAGTCCTCTTGAAGAGCTGAAATTAGGAAAGAGGGAAAGGGGATGAAGGAGGAAGGAGGGACAGGAGCCATTCGAAGGCTGGGACACGTCAAGGTGAAGGACAAGCCTGAATTTAGAGGACACAGATATCCTCAGTAATCATAAAAAGCTATTTTTAAGAGAGGAAAATGCAAGAAGAGAAAAACAGAGGGTCTACAGTGAGAGAATGAAAGACGAGCTCATTCCCAAGAGCTGCCACATTTTTGATGCAGGCTTATGGTTTGTTTCCTTTACCTGAGCAAACCGACCTGTCCAGCCAAGTCTGACAAAAGCATTTCCCCATCCCCACAGCTGGTTCCAACCTGTGACACCCCAACAGAAGCTCTCTTGGAGGTTCCACCAGAGGCTGAACATTAGCACCCTGAGCCTTCGACATAGGCCTCACTCCACAATCCAAGGAACGTGCCCACACTCTCTCCCAGCCTCTATTTATTTCAGTCGTTTCTAGAATGTAGATTCAATAAATGTCATTAGCTTCTCTTCCTCCAGCTCCCTGGGCTGATTTTTTTTCTTCACTACTTTATGAAAGTTCCTGGACTCCAATTCCTTTGGGACTTCTTATGAGTCTCTGCTCGATGTTTTTCAAATACTTTGTCTGGGAACAAGATCTGAGATCTTCCAAATCATTATTTCTACTACAAGGAATTTGTTTTCTCTGCAGCCCAATCTTGAAAAGAAATATACCCTGCTTGGGTTCTCATCAACTGGGGGATGGGGGTGCACAATGGCCAAGATTAGAGGGCCAGATTACAAAAGACTGAGTATGAGAATCTTCCAAGTCACAAAAAGGTAGTATGAGTACAATGTACTTTCTTTTCCCAAGTAACATTAAGTCTTTGAGCTCTTTTTTATAACAATATTTTTGTTCTTTCAGTGAAATAAATTCCTATTAACTTAAGGTCTATATGTTCTTTCCTTTGACCTTCTGACACAGAGCTATCTGAAGACTCTCCTTCCAAGGCAATTTTTTGTGTGTGTGGTCTGAACACCTATTTGTATATACCTTTATCTTTCCAAAATAGAATTCCTAATGGCTCATCTTTGCAAAGAAATAAGCAAAAGTCCTCAAAGGATAGAAGGATAGTGCTCCCAGGAAAAAAATGACATGCTCTGTCCACCTTGGTGGCTGGATATCTGCCTTTGAGGTTTACACTTTCCCTGTTAAGAGATGACCTGACCTTTCCCCAACATTCAAGCTGATTATTTGGTTTCGGTCTTTTGACAATCCCATATTCTTCAGACTTTCAAACAGTTCAGGTTGGTTTGAGCTTTTTTGCAAAAAGAGTCAATCTCAACAAATATCACAAGGTTTTTAAAGCAGGTCATGAATCTGGGTGGTCCATGGATCACCGGAATGTGGTTGGAGCTCCATGTTCTCTGAGAAGCAACATGGAAAAACTCTGAGAACTACTCAAGTAAATTCTTGAGAATAACTCAGTTCCAACTTGACCAGAATGCTGTTGGATTAGGACCAAGCCCGCCCCCACCTTGCCCTCCCTCCAGGTTCAGTTGAATTGTTTAAGAGTGCTGCAGAGTCCTCAGTTGACCTTGGAGTTCAGTTTGCTAGTCCGGAGCCAACCAGACCATATCTCAGTTAACCTACTATTCTGCCAACATAGGCTTTTATTATCATTTTCTCCTTGAGAACTCCTCCCAATATCAACAGAAAAGTTGACAATGACCATAATAATGTCACCACTTGGAACCCACATGGAAGTGACATATGTTCCAAAAATATAAATTGATTTTCATAACCAAATGGGCCCTGTACCTCCAAGTTAAGAATGACATTCTTGACTCAGAATGTGGTATGTCTCTTGCCAAAAGCACTAATCTCCCAGGTTGCTCTTGGTCTATAATTTTCCCTTCAGGACAGGACTGGGGTGGCTCTATACGAATTCTCTGGAACTTTTAGACCTCTGGGAACTGTCTTTGTGTTGAGCTCTGGTAGTAACACCCTATGATACAGAAGGCAGGGACCACCCATACTGTGGGGCTGTCATTTTCAGTGACTTCTCCCTTCCTCCACAGATACAGTCTGCCTCCTTCTCCTGGCACCATGTGCTCTCATGTTAGGGATAAAATCAGGCTCTAGAGTTAGAAAGACTTGTGTTCAGATCTTGATCACTTAGCAGCATAACCCTGAGCAAGTACGTAACTCTTCTGAACTCCTGACTTCTCAGCATGTGAAGTTAATCTTGAAGAGAATTACATGAGTCCAAATTAGCACCTAGCATAGTGTCTGGCACAGTGGTTCAAAAAATGTTCATTTCCTTCCTTCCTAATTTCTTCTAGGATGAAAAGATCTCCTGTATAAAATATATTAGAAAAGGGTTAGAAAATTGGGAACTGGATCAAGCCCGGGCAGAGCTTAGAAACGGGAAGATTGATCTGAGGAGGGAGGAAGATCTGGGGAAATGAAAAGAGGGATAAGCTATGACAGTCCCTCCTAAAGTCCTTTTAAACATGAGGAGAGAGAACTTATGGAGTGGGATGAATCTTCAGACAATCACAGAGTTAACATAAGTTGACTCTGAGAGGACAACAGGAAAAAAGTTGACATTGGGTGTTATCAACCAGAAAGCCAGCTCCTTCTGTTGTCACTGCTACTAATGTTCTCCCCACCCTCACCCCACTATACACACACTCCTCTTAGACCTCCTTCTCTTCTTCTGCCTTCTTTTCCTTCCTCCTCTTCTCCATCATCACCATCATCACCACTATCCCACCATAAGAAAGTATAATGAGCAGCATCTCCAGAAGGCCACCTAGGTGCTAAGCACTGCTAAGGGCTTAACACAGATCTACAACCTTCACAATCATCCCATGAGGTAAGTAATATGATTACTTCCCTTTGCAAGGAAGTTACACAGGCAGTGAGTGGCACATCCAGGATTCAAACTCCAAGGCTTTCCCTATTGACCATTATACTACACAGCTTCAAAAATACATGCAAATTCCTGGATAAGCTTCAGGGATTTGTGTCTGGGAAGAACAACTCTATTCTCCAATACAGCAGCAGCCATGACAGTCAATTCTGAATGCAGTGGTGCACTATGATACAAAGACATTCATTTTTGGTGAATCCCAGAAAACCTGAATTCTTGCGGGAAGGTCTTTATGTCTGGAATCTCAAATCTGGGAAATCTTATCGAATAGTTGGGGGTCTTAAAATGTACCATTTCTATCTAGAACGTAGAGAAGTCAATTATTCAAGCATATAAGGTAGCTATGTGGCCAAAAAATGAAGGAGATTTCCCAAAAGTGTCCAAACGAACTTGAATGTTAAACAGAAATACTAGAGTGAGCATGCAACTTGTTCCAAAAAAGAAGGAAAGCTGTGTTTTGGTGAGAAGGAGCACAGTACTCATAAAACTCTTATGTCTTTTCTGAGAAGAGCTTAACTTCCTCCTTTTCCTCTGGCTTCATTCTTATCTTCTGCCCAGTGTCCATCTGTCTTGCTTCCAATAGGAGCTGGCTCCTAGAAACTCAGAATCTCCTACTGGGTGTCTTCCCTTGGGATGTCCTGGAATCAGACTTCTCTAAGAATGCTTCTGCCACTCTGAAACCTAATAATTATCTCATCCCTCAAAGCTGGGCTTCAGAGCTAGGCCATCCCACAGTCTACTACAGACTATAAGAACACATTCAGAGTTTCACTGTGGACATTATGAATCAGTAAATAAGAGCACAAAGCCAAGGCAGTGTGCTTGATATTGGATGAGGATGATATGTGGGCAGAGTAGCCAAGACAATTAACAGCTAGAAGTTTCACAAAATCATACAGGATTATTAAAGTAAGACTGTCTCCCTGTTCTAAAATTTTGAGAGAGCGCCGAATCCTAACCACTAGACCACCAGGGAGCGTCCCTGTTCTAAAATTTGAAAGTGAATTTTTTTGAAACTTCAGAAATTAAGGATAGAAAGAGGTCCACATTTTTTACAACAAAAATATCAAATATATAGAAAATAAAATAATTCATAGAATCTTGATTTTATATGAAAATCACAAGATTTGTAAATTCAAATCCACTAAAATGTAATAATGTTTAAAACTTGAAGTGATTTTCAGTTAACTTGCATTAACCAAAATTTTTTTTTCTGGAATTAATTCCATTTATTTTTGGTGCAATATAAATAAATACCTATGATTTTGTTCACTCAAGAAATATCTATCAATCTCTCATTTAATATCAAATACCATCTGGGAACTGCAGATATGAAAATGAATTTGATTTGCCTGAAGTAATAAAATATTACTCTTAAACAGATTGGGAAAAGTTAAAGGCATATATTACAATCACTAAAGTAACCACTAAAAATAATGCAGAAAGATGTAACTAGAAGTTGATATAAAATTCAAATAGAATGCTAAAAAAAAAATTGAATAGCACAAAAGAATGCCAAAAAGAAGGAAAGGGACAAAAAATAGGTGAGAAAGATAGAAGAGAAATAGAGAAATGGCAGAACTAAATATGGCCATATCAACTACTTTATATGAAAATAGGCTAGAAATTCCTATTAAAAGGCAAAGAGTGTCACACTGGGTTTAAAAAAGAAAAAAGGTCAACTATATGCTATAAGATACACATTTTAGATTAAAAGATACAAATAGATTGAAAGGAAAGGCTAGGAAAAGATAACCACACAAACAGTATACATAAGAAAGACTGGCTATGTCAACAGCACATAAAATAGATCTGAATATATAATTATGATCAAAAAATTAACATGACAGAAAGCTACAAATATTATAAATATATGGACTTCATAGCAGAACTTCAAAATACCTGAAGCAAAAACTGAAAAACTAAAAGAAGAAATAGATAAATTCTCAAACATAGTTGAAAACTAATGCTTCTCTTGGTAACTGATAGAACAAGGTAGAAAATATCAATCAAGACACAGAAGATCTGAATAACACCATGAACCACTTTACCCTAATTTATTTACATATATAAGACACTACACCCAACAACTGCAAAACATATATTCTTTCCAAATGGATGTAGTGTGTTCAAGATAGACCCTACACCAGACTATAAAACAAGTCTCAGTAGGTTTCAAAAGACTGAAATCTTGCAGAGAATTGAATTAGAACTGAACCATAAACCATCTAGGAAATGTATTTCCTAGTATTTGGAAATCAACACTGTCCAAATAACATATTCATCAAGGACAATATTTTGAACTGAATGATAATAAAAACAACATAGAAAAATGTATGGGATACAACTTAACTAGCCTAGATAAAGAAAATAAATCTACAATTGTTCATATCAGGAAAGAAGAAACATCTAATATCAATGATCTGAACCCCTACTTAGAAAACTAGGAGAGGAGGATAAATTAATCCTGAAGTAAAGGCTAGGAAATAATAAAGGTAGAAAAAGAACTCAATAAAAGAGAAAACACTCAAGCAATAGAGAAAAACAAAAGAAACTCTAAGCTGGTTCTTTGGTTTTTTTGAAAAGGTAAATAAAATCAATCTTCTTGAGAAATTACCAATGGTAAGAAATGACAAAAGGGAAAACATTATAGATCTACAGGTATTAAAAAGATTGTTACAGAATCTTCTGAACAATTATATGCCAATAAATTTGACAATGTATAAGAAATGAACAGATTTCATGAAAGATGAATATTATCAGAACTGACACAGGAAGCAATAGAAAATCTGAATAGCCCTATATCAATTAAATTCAGGATTAATTAACTGAGTCATTCATAACTTTCCAACAAGGAAAACTCCAGGGTTAGCTGCCTTCACTAGTGAATTCTATCAAATATTTAAGGAAGAAATAATATAAATTCTTCACATAGACTTACAGAAAATAGAAGAGGGAACACCGGGCAACTCATTTTATGAGGCTAGTATTACTCAGATTTCAAGGATATTACAAGATATTACAAGAAAACTACATGAACATAGACTCATGAATTCATGAACATAGACTCAACTCTCCATAGCACAACATTAGCTAATAAAATCCACATATATATATATATATATATATATATATATATATATTCAAATTATCTAGGATAGTATAAGCTATTTTTTAAAATAACAACAACAAAGTTGGAGAAGTTACATACCTTGATTTCAAAGCTTGCTCTAAAGCTGTAGTAATAATGAAATGTGGTATTGGTGAAAGAAGAGACATGTGCATCAGGGGAACAAAAAAAAGACCTAAATGTAGATGATTAATTAGTTTTCTATCTAGGTGCTAAGACAATTGAGTGGAGAAAGAGGTCTTTTCAATGAATGGTGCTGGAACAATTGGATAGCCATACGTAAAGGAAAATTTAAAATAGATCCTTGCTTCACACCATATTCCTAAATTAAGTTGAGATAGATCATTGACTTAAACCATAAAAATATAACAAAAAAGAAAACATAGGTGAACTCTTTGTAACCCTATTATAAGTGAAGATTACTCAGATAACAATAACAACAAAAAAAGGACAAACAAAATAAGAAAATGTTAATGAACTGGGCTTCAGCAAAAGAAAAATATTTGTATTTCGAAAGACACCAATAAAGAAATGAAAAGACAAGCCAGAGAATGGGAGGAAATATTTATATTAAATATATCTGGCAAGGATATTGTGTCCAGAATATGTAAGTAACTATTATGACTCAACAGTAAGAAGGGAAACAATTAATGTTTTTTAAATGGGGGAGAAGATTTGAGCAGACACCTCAAAAAAAAAGTTCTACAATGGTTAAGTACATGAAAGATATGTAGCATCGTTAGTTATCAGGCAAATGAAAAGCATACTGACATACCACCGTATAACTACTACAATAAAATGAGGAACATTGAGGACACCACAAGAATGCGCCACAAATATGTGGAGGCACTGGAACTCCCATACATTGCCGGCGAGAATGCAGAATGATACAACTCCTTTGGAAAATGGTTTCTTTCATAATTAAACATACATCTAGCCATTTCACTTCTAGGTATACATTCTAGAGAATTGGAAACACATGTCCACACAAAGCCTTGTATAAAAATTTTCACAGTTGGGGCACCTGGGTAGCTCAGTGGGTTAAGGCCTCTGCCTTCGGCTCAGGTCATGATCCCAAGGTCCTAGGATCGAGCCCCATGTCGGGCTCTCTGCTTGGCAGGGAGCCTGCTTCCCTTCCTCTCTCTCTGCCTGCCTCTGCCTACTTCTGACTCTGTCTGTCAAATAAATAAATAAAATCATAAAATTTTTTTTTTTTAATTTCACAGGAGCTTTATTTGTAATAGTCCCTAACTTGGAAACAAATCAAATGTCCAACCACTGGTAAGTGGCACTTAAAAAGCTGCTATCCATACAATGGAACCCAACTCGGCAGCAAAAACAAACTGCTGTTATACTCAACACAGATGGGTCTCAGCATCATTCTGCTGAGTCAGAGAAGCCAGACACAAAAGGGCACATACTGTTTGATTCCATTTATGTAAAATTCTAGAAAATGCCGAAGAATCTGCAGTGACGGAAAGCAGATCAAGGTTTGCCTAGGAATGGGAGTAGAGAAATATGGACCACAAAGGGGCAAAAAATGAGAGAAAAGTTCTGTATCATGACCTGTATCATGGTTTCACAGGATGAATGCAACTTGAATTGTGTACTTTAGGTACTGTTCTTTGTGCAAAAATTATGGTGCAGTAAATTAATTTTTGTGCTGCATTTATTACATTAAAAAAGTCACCCTCTGTCCCTGCCCTTGTAATGCAGAAAAGTAACATGCCGTACAAAAAGTTGATTTGGAACCACTCTATTCTATTCTAAACAGTGTGAAATTAGCTGTAAAGTAGACAGAGAAGGGTTTCTGGCTGCTTTAAAGTAAGCAAACAGGATCATGTATGTGATGAACATTACTAACATTCACCAAATATTTCCAGCTCTCTTTCCGGGCACATGGTAGACTTCATTTCCCTGTCACTTACAAAATGAAGTGTGGCTAGTGAAATGTGAGTGTGTAAGTAGTACGTGTCCCCTCCAGGTGGAAGCTTCTAGAGCAGCTTCAGATTTGGCACATTCTCTCTCCCTTCCAAAGAGATCAGAAAATGTGTTGCATGGGAATTTCTAGGAGGTTCCTGAGTGGCTATGATAAGCAGAGGATCTTCCCCTTTCTCACCTCCTCACACTCTGTGATGAACATGTAAGGAAAATGGGGAGAAAAAAATCTTGTTACCTTAAGCCTCTGAAATTGGGAGACTGCTTATAAGTGTTCCAGAAGCAATCTGTCCTTTCCCACACCACGTGCAGTTTTAGGTGGAACTCTGACAATGTTTTAGAAGAAGGGTTTCAGAGAGAACTTGCAGGGGATGAGCTAGAAAGCTATTGATGAGTGCAGTACTAGGCCATGTAAATCCTGAGGGAACTGATGACATCATTCAACTTCATTCATTTAACAACAGTAAAGAACTCCAAAAAGACCCCTGCCCTCATGGGGCTTCCACTCACATGAGTGAAGCAAACGCTATGCATTTAAGCACTGTGTAGAAAACAAACATATTGTGATGATGAAAAAGGGCAAAGTAATAATATCAAGCTTGTCAGAGGCAATGACCACTTGGTTTAAAACCCTCATCTGCTTTCAGTGTAAAAAGTAGAGGTCTCTGCTCTACATCCCCACTTTACTTTACTTAGTACATTGGATGGGATAACTGGGTGATGGGCATTAAGGAGGGCACATGAGGTGATGAGCCCTGGGTGCTATACCCAACTAATGAGTCATTGAACATTATATCAAAACTAGTGATGTACTTAGAAAAATAAAGACAAATTGAAAACAAAACAAAACAAAAATAGAAAAATAAAGAAACAACAGTGAAAAAACAACTCTCTCGACCCCAAGCCTATTTTTTTAAAAATCAAGAATTCTGATTTATTGACACCACCAAGTGAGTATACCAAATATTTTGTGTGTGTGTGAGACTATTCTTTTTTATTTAAATGTATGTATAGCTGACCTAGAATATGATATTAGTTTCAGGTATATAACACTGTACCAGAGGGAACGTATGTATGTGGTGTGGAGGTAACGAATGGGAGGTGAAATGTGGCTGTTAGAAAAGCCACTTCTCAAAGTTTAGTGTGAGGAGGCTCAGAGGAGACCTTGCTGAATGCAGGCTCTGATTCAGTGGGTCTGGGGTGGTACCTGAGACTCTGCATTTCTAACCAGCTCTCCAGGAGGCCAAAACTACTGTTCCTAAAACTACTGCACAGACATAGTCAACTAACCTTGCTAGAATATCTAGCAAGGTTCTAGATGTCTTAGTACTTGGCTGACCTCAAGGGAGCTGGTGGGATGTGCTTGGCCATCACCCCTTTCCTACTGAGCTGAGAAGAGCTTATGCCACCATTTCTTACTGGGTTCACCCTCTTTTCCTTTATGCAACTGGAGAATCGGATCCCAAGATAAAATTGTTTTGTGAAGACCCTGGACAGAGGGCTTCTAATGCATTACCACACTGGATTCCTACAACTCCTGACGGTGGGTGCTATGATTATGCCTATTTTACAGAAAAGAAGACCCCACATCAGAAAGGTTACCTCATACGGTAAGTGTGAAAAGGATTCAAAATCTAGAGGCTACCCCAGAGACCAAGCTCTTCACCACTGCTTCTATCTTTCCGGCTCTACATCCCCGGCTTCCTTCCTGCTGTGTTGCAGCATCAGAAGTAACGTGCACTTGACTGCTGCCTCCCAGTTCAAAGTTAATAAAGCCAAGTCTGATCTGCTGTCAAAATGACTTGGCTTCAGAAAAAAGCAATTAAAAGCCAAAATTGAGAGCTCTTCCAAAATTTGGCCAAAAGAAAGAGTACTTAGCACTGGCATTGAGGGTAGTTTTGTTTGTTTGTTTGTTTGTGTTTTTTTCTTCCCCTAGGAGGAAATGTCAGTTCATGCAATATTATCATACTTGGAATTCTTAGACACTTTTATTCATCAACCAAGCTCCTGATGTCCTATCTCACAAGAGTGACAGGAGACGGTTCCCTAGAGACTTCCCTGTCTACAGAAAGAAGCTACTATGTCTCACACTGCAACATCTGTGGCTTGGACACACCTGTCTTAATAGAGAGTTTAACATATGTCCTTTTGATTTTTCTACAAAGGAGAGGCCCTAATTCAATTCAGCCGACTGAAATCTGCATGTAAAACAGCAGTTCTCAAACTTGGCTGCACGTGGGAATCTCCAGGGAGCTTCAAAACACACCTGAGTCCCACCACTGGAAGGTCTGGTGTGATTGGCTTGGAATCAATTGGGTATCAGGGTTTTCAGAGATTCCTTAGGAGGTTCTAATGCACAGACACAGTCAACAATTGTTGGCATAAAAAACAGAGGGAAGACAGTAAATTCACTCACCAACCACCCCCCCCCCCCCCATCCAAAGCCAGGGTGAGATTCACTGTCAGGATTTTGCCCAACTACATATCTACAGTAGATCCAGTACAGTAAGAGATCCTATTCTGAAGGAGAGCAAGTGGTTCTCCACAATCAGTAACTAAAGCTCCTATTTCCCACGTGGTGCTTGATGACCAAGGACTGCAGATGTCAGCAAACACTGCTTCAGAGCAGGGGGCCTTAAGGTAGAGATGGAATCCAGGTGGTCTGTGATCTTGTATGCAAACAAAAGTAAACGTCTCTTTTCACTAACTTTTCCTGGAAGTTCGGCACTTCCTGCAGTTGTGAATATAGGCAAAAAATTACAATCCTACTGGTAGCCCCTGAGAGGGCACTTGATGGTGTTTCCATGTCACTTGCTAGTTTTGCTGTCACCACTAGTTTGGGATCACAGGTGTTTGATAGATCTGTTGTTAGAGGCAGGTAGTTAGTGCAATAATACTGTCGCTATATCATGACTTTAATAATCTGATAACTGGGGCGCCTGGGTGGCTCAGTGGGTTAAGCCGCTGCCTTCGGCTCAGGTCATGATCTCAGGGTCCTGGGATCGAGTCCCGCATCGGGCTCTCTGCTCGGCAGGAAGCCTGCTTCCCTCTCTCTCTCTCTCTGCCTGCCTCTCCATCTACTTGTGATTTCTCTCTGTCAAATAAATAAATAAAATCTTAAAAAAAATAATAATCTGATAACTGCATCCCAGTAAAACTGGGGTTAAATACGCAAGATCACAAAATTTAAATTTTGTGATCTTGCGTATTTAATGACATGATTCCGAAAAGGGGTCTAAATATCTCCCCAGAGCCCATATGGCCAGGGGCACAAGAAAGGGCAGGAGCCCTGCTCTTAAGATAGTGCCCTAACAAACCAGATACTGGACCTCCACGAAGAGGACTCTCAGGAGGGAGACACCCTGGACAGAGTTGGCTTTTGGTTTCCTCTGCCATTTCCGCAGATAAGATTTACCCTGAAAAGCCAGTTCAGCGCAGCAGAGAATAGGATGGGCTTTCTCTTTCCCCTCAGCTGCCTCTTGCTCTTGGCATTCCGGAGTGCCCAGACTGCCAGGCTGGTAACTCGAGTCCCCAAATTAATCAAAACACAGCGCCCGGTTCAAGCCCGGGCAGACAAGCCCGGGAGCCAGACAAGCTCTCCTCTGGTGACCCCGGGACCCCAACTCCCCGCCCCGCCCCGCCCTCAGTTGTCAGGCTTCCGCCGCTGCCTGCCCTCACCCCCCCACCCCCCAACTCCAGACAGGTGCCCAAGGCCCGGGGCAGCGATTGCGCAGTCTGGGCGGTGGGCGCCTTACCTCAGGGACACCCGCCGCGCCGGAAGCCGCCTGGTCGCAGCGCGCGCCGCGCCTTCCCGCCCCGCCGCGTCCAGATCCACGCGCGACTCGGCGGCCGGGTCTCCGCGCTCTCCCCTCCAAGTGCGGCTGCTGCCAGTCCGCGGCGGGTTGAGAAGCGGAGGCGGCGCGAAGGCAGCGCGGCGGGAGCGGGAAGCAGGCTGGGCCACTGGAGTGCGGACGCCCCAGCGCGCCTCCGGCTTAATCTGGGCACGGCCGCTGGCCACTCCCCCAGCCCAGCTGAGCCGCCTCCGCAGCGCACACCCCCAAATTCTCCACCTCCGACCCGCGCCCCCCGGCCCAGCCTCGGCCCCAGGACCTTGGGAGCATCATCTCCTAACCCCTTACCCTGGATCTGCGCCCACCAGCCCCGCAGCGCAGTTTTTTCTCCCCTGCTGGGCACGATGCCCAGGTCGGAGGGACATTGCCTGGTGAGTTGAAGGGGAGGGGGGGACGAGGGCGGGACCTAAGCCACTTCTTCCCTCCCTTGGAGCCGCAGTCAAAAACCTCAGTGGGGAGGGACGGACGGCGTGGCTGAGCCCTACATAACCCGCCCCGGGCGGGCTGGCGAGGCGAGCTTCACAACCAGGCTCCCCAACCCGCGTCGCGCAAGGGACGCGGTGGCCGCAGAGCCTGCGGGTCACTGGACACGCCGGGGCTCTGAGCGGGCGCCCACCATGCGCCCCGGGACGGCGCCCAGGCCGCCCGTGTTGCTGCGCCTGCTCCTGCTGGTACTCCTGGCAGCGGCGCCAACGACAGGCAAGGTGAGTGATGGGCGGCGCGATACCCAGCCCCTCGTCCTGGGAACGCGCAGGCCCCACCCGCGGGGCGCAGTCCTTGAGTCCCGGTGCGTGCGTGACTTTGGGCTCCACGCCGGTGCTGGGCGGGCGGCGTGGGGGATGCGAGCAAGCGGGCATGCCAGGGTAACAGGTGGAATGCGCTGGGGGAAAGGCTGGTGGAAGAGGAGAGGAACAAGCTTGTCTGGTTCCGTCGGAGTTGAGGATCCTGGGGAAAGGCCTCCAGAGGTAGAAGATGATAGATGATGGTGATGATGATAGATTAGATAGATAGATAGATAGGGACCGAGGTCTGAGATAATGGCTAGGGATGAGAACACCGACTCCAGAGAAACAATATGTCATACTAGTGAGTCAGAGCAGGCAGCATGGCCTGGCAGAAAGCATAGAGTGCTAGGGGACTCCCAGCCCTGACATTTCCTAGATGTCACCTCACACTGAACTCTGACCTCTCTGGGGCTTGGTTCCCCCTTGTCAAAATTCACACTCCAGTGTTCTGTCGCTATTGTTGAGAAATCTTACCACTGAAAACTTATTAGCACCTTAGAAATAAAACTCATGTTAGGATAAATTAAGCATTCTGTCACTTTGCTTTTGATCTATAATCTGAGAGATCCCAGATTAATTTAAATGCACTCCATATTTTCTATTCTTTGCAAAGATAAATTAGGTGTCCTTCAAACTATTATAACTTCTAGTTGGCTTGATTTGAATTCGTGAGAGTCAAATTTAACTTGTCAGATGCATCTGTGATTTATACACTTAAAAAGTTAGTTTGGGTGATAGTGCAGTGAAAGTTTCATTTCCAAAGATGAGCAGTTTTACAATTTCATGATTGAGATTGTGATTGGAAGTTAATAGTCACATAAATATGTGTTACTACCATAGGTAATTTACATACTGTTTCTTTTAAATTAAGACATGAAAGATGAAGCTAAAATCCTCTTTGAGCATCTTTATACCTCTTCCCCTCCCCATCGAAACAAAAGTCATCCACTCACCATTTCATGTTTCTTTCTGGGCATTTTCTATGCATTTGGGTAGACATAAATAGGCCTACAAACAACATGTGATTTTGTTGCTATTTTTTAACATAATCGGTACCATAATATACATATCCTTTTGCAACCTACAGCTCTGTCCATGTTATATGTGATATACATTCATCTCTTTTTCTTTTTTTCCCTTTGCATGATTTTCCACAGTATGCGAATATGCTAAAGTCCATTGAACCATCCCCATGTCAATTTACACTTAGGTTATTGAGTATTTTCCATTTTAAGGAATTTTATAATCCATGTAATCTCTTCGTGTAGCTGGTTCTAACAGAAATGCACTTTGCATAGACTAGGAATGCCCAACCCAATACTTCCGGGCATGGCATTATTTTTTTTTTTAAAGATTTTATTTATTTATTTGACAGGCAGAGATCACAAGTAGACAGAGAGGCAAGCAGAGAGAGAGAGAGGAGGAAGCAGGCTCCCTGCCGAGCAGAGAGCCCAATGCGGGGCTCGATCCCAGGACGCTGAGATCATAACCTGAGCTGAAGGCAGAGGCTTAACCCACTCAGCCACCCAGGCGCCCCAGGCATGGCATATTAAACTCATCCAAGTTACTATAGATTGTCTACTATCTTTAATCCAGGAGCAAATAAATACAACAAGCAAAAACCTAAAGAAAGTGTATGTTGTGGGAAGGCATGGGGCAGAGGTCCCGAGCAGGGTTTGCACATCCT
Organism: Mustela putorius furo; assembly: GCF_011764305.1. Classification (NCBI taxonomy): domain Eukaryota; kingdom Metazoa; phylum Chordata; class Mammalia; order Carnivora; family Mustelidae; genus Mustela; species Mustela putorius. The sequence goes on from NW_025421341.1 coordinate 29,886,266, forward strand.
TCTAGACTCTAAAGAAGAGGAGAGGTAGGGAGAGGGGAGGTGGGGAAACGAGGGGTATATAAAGATCAGCCTGGAAACATGATGCTCTGTGATCATACAACCTCTAATTATGCCGATTTTTAATTATATTGTCATAGTCCCTTATTAGTTTTTACATGTAACATTATTTGTCTTGAGTTTGGTCAAATCTTAATGACTTCTTGCTGATAATACAGTTAATCCATTTGTATTCTTTTTATCATTGCTTGAAGCAAGTTTTGTTAAAATTGATAAGAATGAGTGTGGCGAAAAAATAATGATACTGTTATGCTGAAAATAAATAAATAAATAAGAGAAAAATTGATAAGAATGATCAGTTTCTTTGCACCTGCTGAATTATATAAGAAAGTGTCATTAGAAACCTTGAAGTGTGTGTAGAGAAAAAGAATAATAAGTCAACCAGTCACTGGTCTAGGGGATGCCAAGATGGCTCTCTCCATAGGATAACTGTGGCATTAGGCAGGGGACTTGATGTCTCTGAGCCTCAAGACGGTCTCTCTGTAAAATGTGGGGGAATTGAAAGTTCCAGAGGGACCAGCCGGTGAGATACTTACTCAGCCCATGTGGTATGGGCCAGACTGTTGACATTCTAGAATTCAGGCTCAGTAATGCCAGAATCCCTGGGTGAGGAGTGAGGGGGTCCAATTTCCATAAGAAATCTCTCAAACTCCAGATGTTATCAAATAAGTTGAATTTTGGCAAAACACACAGTGTCTGGGTTGTTTTTTGGTTCTTGTGTTTTTGTAAAGGGCTGAACAAACAACGGGCCAAGTAATGTGCGTGTGCAGGCTACAGTTAGCCTCTGGGCGAGCATATCTGTCTTCTTGGGACTGCACTAGTTAAGAATACATTTTGCTCTCAATTTCTGCAGTTGTACCTCAGCAGTTTCTCAAATCAGGGAGGTAGTAGTGGCGTTGACTCCACCTTCTGAGTTCAGACAGGGTGGAACTGTCCACCCACATAATTTGTTCTCAAGTGCCCTCTGTGAAATCCACTGTGGCTTCAGACCTAGCAGCTCAGGGTTTCCTCAGGTTCGTCGCTGTTCCTGGGCCCAGCCCGTCAACCGGAAAACTGGGAGGCACATTGCTGTTGCTGCAGGACATAGATTTGGGAGATGGGCTAGAGAGTGCTCCTCCTCTGATAGCTGCCAAAGGTGAGGTTCATGGTCTCAGGTATGCTTCTACTGCCTTTTTTTCCCTTAAAATTCCAGACAGAGCAGAAACGCAGCAAGCAACTCCCAGGGGCTGAATAACAGCTACGTTTTAGGGAGGATGCTTTCTCGACTGATTTCATTCTTAAATTTTAAAAAGTAAGTTGAATTGGGAAACATTCCAAAGAGACAAAAAGTAATGTAACAGTAACATCAAGTAACATAAAAGTAACGTCTTTCCCTTTAGGGAAAACAGCAGATGAATAAAAAAGTCATACACACATTCTTTGCCCCCTCTTCTGTGTATGATTTTGTATTTCCACACTGTGTGTGTATGTGTATGTGTGTGTTAGTCATCACGAAGAATAAATATTATTGTTTTGTTGTCCTTCAAATGCAATAAATGGTTTCACATTAATAGGTACCTTTTGGCTCTTGTTTGTGTCAATCCATATTATGGTTTTGGATTTCATCCATGTTGATACATATAGATGTGATTCATGCATATACATAGGATGTGATAGCTGCTACAAGTATCCAGTTATATAAATAAAGCACAGTTTATTTTTTCATCCCCCCTAAACACAGGAAGTTTGTTTCCATGGTCTTGTTTCAGGAAGTTGGAATGTAACATCTTTGTATAGGTACCATTGTGACAACTAGATTTTGAAAGCCTACCCAGAATGCACCTGTTTCCCTACATCCTCAGCAAAATTTGGTGTGTTTAGATGTTCATGGGCATAAAATGGGTTCCCGTTTTGACTACTGAGTTTGTGGATCTGTTCTTGTTTTAATTGGCAGTTTAGATTACCTCCGGGTGAATTGCATGGCAGCTCTTTTCCTATTGATCTCTTGTGGTCTTGCCCTTTCCGTTGCTAATAATTAGGAGTTTTCTTATGTATTTGGATGCCAAACTTTTGCCATTTAAACATATAGCAAAGATTTCATTCCATTCTCTGGTTTATCTTTTCATCTGGTTACTGGTGTCTTAACATATAAATTTTTTTCACTATACTCTCAAACTTATTCATTTTTTTCTGGACATTTTGTGTTTTGTGTCTTGTTGAAGTAATCCTTTTCCTCCCTGAGATTATGAAAATGTTCTCTTACCTTAAAAAAAAAAAGAATGTTTCACAATTTAACTCTTTTGCATTTGAGACTCTTAATCCTGGAATTATTTTTCTAAGTGATATGATTTTATCTTTTTCCATATAGATAACAAATTGTCTCAACATTATTTATTAAACAGTGCATTCTTTCCCTTACTGTTTTGCAGCATGGTATCTGCAAGCTTGTGTACCAATCACTCATTCATAAATGGATCTATTTGTATTCATTTATGGGCCCTTTTATTTAGGGCTTTCACTTCTCATTATTTTTTAGAGCTTTCTGTTTCTTTAATTTCTCAATATTTGATATTTTCAGTACTATTGTAGATGGTATTTTTTGTCCAAGACTTAATAGCCTTACTCTCAAAGATATAGCAAACTGGGTGAATTCTGTATTTTGACCTTAATTAAGCAACTTTAAATAGTTCAAATGTATTTAAGACTAAAAACTTTCCCCCAAATACTGCTTTAACTATATCACACACATTTTTAAAAAGAATTTATTTATTTATTTGACAGAGAGAGAGAGAGAGAGAGAGATCACAAGTACACAGAGAGGCGGGCAGAGAGAGAGAGGGAGAAGCAGGCTCCCTGCTGAGCAGAGAGCCTGATGCAGGGCTCCATCCCAGGACCCTGAGATCATGACCTGAGCCGAAGGCAGAGGGTTTAACCCACTGAGCCACCCAGGCGCCCCTATCACACATATTTTAATAAGCACTCTTTTAGCATAATTACATTCAGGCTCCTTTCTAATTGATTTCTTCATCTTATAGGTTATTTACATACTTATTTCTTAATTTCCAAATGTAGATTTTCTAGTTAATCTTTTTTAATGAAATTGTGATAGAGATGATATTTTGTCTTCAAAGATATATGTATATGTATATATATGGTCAAGATTTTTTAATCATGTTATTATCTGTGCCCGTGTATTTCTTATGTATCCTACTGGTTACATGGTTATTTAATTTGATAGTCTATAGTTTTCATCAGATCTTCAAAATTCTCAGACATTTCCTTTTTATACTTCTCCTTCTCCACTGTCTCTATTCCTGAAATTCTTAGGATGCATCCTGGACCTTCTTGTCTTCTTCTCCAGTTCTCCTAACTTCTTATAATAGAGACCCTTCATATGCTATTTGGATCCTCTGGGCCCCATCGTCCTCCTGGGCTTTGGGCACTGACTTAACCCAGCTGCCAACCTGGCCACAGACTTTGCACATGGAACAGTCTATGGTTCCTCTAGACTCTACTCATGGCTCCCTGTTGTCCTTTAGATGTAGGGTATTAACCCCTGTGGGACAAATCTTGGATGTGTGGGCGATGGGAGCTATTGCACAAATTCTCTTCTCCTCACAAAAGAACTATGGTTAGAAGTGCAGAGCTTCACCCAGACTCTCCATGAGACCAATCATTAGCTGGACTTGAGACCACAGGGTAGCACATCTAACTTCTGTCCCAGGCACTACTTCTCCCATGTCACACCCTGTGAAGCCATCTCATGTCTTTCTTCCAATTTTTAATTCTCTCTTATGCTGTTTGTAAGTTTCAGTAGATTTTTCAGTCTATTGTAATTTCCAGTAATGAAAAAGAACTCTGGATGGAACCACTCGACGTGGTTTATAGCCCCAGATTTATTTATTACCAGCTTTTACATTTTTGTCTCAATTTCTTGACCTTAAAATGGAAGTAAGAAACTGACCTCAGGTTTGTTTTTTGTTTTGCTTTTTTTTTTGACCTCAGGTTTTAATGAGGATTCAGTGATTTAATACATATAACACATATTCTTTTACCATGCCTGTCACATAGTAATCATTCAATAATGTTAATTATAATTATTTTTATTCATTAAATTTTAATTTCAGTGACTATTCCAGAAGTCCTTTTTGGAGTCCAAGTTTGGGTTTGGTTTGGTTTTGTTTTTTTTTTTTTTTTTTCTTTTGTAGATTTCCCCTTTATCTAATGCCTTTAATCACTTTACTTATACTCTATTCCCAACCCCTTTCTGATTGTTTTTTCTATGATTTCAAGGTCGGGTCTGTCCTGTGTCTTCTGTCTTTTATCACCCATGGGGAGACCATGTGAATGAGAAGTTTGGGGAAAATAAAAGCCTCCTCTGTCATCACTCAGCCTGCCCCACCCCCTCCATTTCACCTCATTGCTCACGGATTGGAGCTGTTCTGCCCTGGGAGGGGAAAAAAAGAACAAAGTAGTTCTGTGACTCCCAGAGAATTTTTTCCCATTAGAATAGACTTACGTCCTAACGGTTTGGGAGGATGGAGGGCACCAAACATGTTTCCTTTTGTCTTCTCAGGGCCACCCTCCTCCAGGCCCTCCCACTGCCAATTTCCTCCAAACATTCTGACTTCCATTAGATGAGGTGGGGGTCAAGGTCAACAACAGCAAAACCACCAACCTTCTCTCTCAGCCTCCTCTCCCTCTCCGAGGCCGGCTTTCCTCCTTGAACATTTCTCTGGGCTTACAGTAGTTAGTTTGCTTTCAGACATGATCCTTGGAAAAACTGAATTAAATAAAGTCTGTCTTTGCATTTCCCTTAGAACATTTGCCCTATTAGGGAGAGCACAGCCGCAACTGGCTAGTGTTAACTGTGAGTAAGGATAATTCTGTGAAATACTGCAACTGATGGAAACCCTCAAACCTGTCAGTGTCTGATTCCGACAACAGGGCTGTCTGGTTTGCAAATGCCCTGTGGTCCTTCATCCGTGTGCGTCTGACCATGCTCATGCTGTGGCCTTCAGCCAAAAAGCTTCCACCCTCCACAGAGCAAAAGATTTTCCAAGATCAGTGAAAACACGTGGTGCCCAGAGCATTTTTGTTTTACCAAGTTTACATCTGGCCCCCGCCTAGACTTTTTAATCATAACAGACTTTCACTGTAACTTATTTATTTCACCTCTGTTTTCAGTTTCAGAAAGTAAGGAAACTGAGATCATATCAACTTCTTAACAGAATAGACATTTTCCCTCTCAGCCCTCCCACTAGGGCCTTGACCAGTTATTTAATCCATCCGAGATGTCTTCATCTCTAAAAATCAGATAAGAAAGCCTCTCACTCCTTGTTCTATGTTTATCTCACAAGGTATCTCACTGGCTCTTGTCTTCTGGAAGCACCCATGTCAGTCTTTTCAGCCTTCTTGGGATTCCTAGTGCAACTGCCAGCTGAGGCTGTTGGCTTCAGATATATTTTCTAGCCAAGGCTGAATGAAAGTACATCGGTTCTACTATTTTACACAGTACATGCCCTCAAAAGTTGAGATAAATGAACATCAGTGTCCACATCATGCAATTGAAAATTGTGAGCCACATATTTAAGTTTCTCAGTAGTCACATTAAAAAAATAAAAAGAAACGGGTAAATCAACTTGAATATATTTCACTTATCCCAGTGCATCCATAATTTTATAATGTCAACATGTAATCCTTAGTAAAAACACTAATAAATACTGTGCAATATTTTTTTTCATATTAAGTTTTTATTTTTATTTTTTTTTTAAACATTTTATTTATTAATTTGACAGAGAGAAATCACAAGTAGACGGAGAGGCAGCCAGAGAGAGAGAGAGAGGGAAGCAGGCTCTCCGCTGAGCAGAGAGCCCGATGCGGGACTCGATCCCAGGACTCTGAGATCATGACCTGAGCCGAAGGCAGCGGCTTAACCCACTGAGCCACCCAGGCGCCCCTCATATTAAGTTTTTAAAATCTGGTATCTATTTTGCCTTTCCAGAACATCTTAATTCAGAGTATCTATGTTTCAAGTGTCTATAGCCACAGGTGACTAGCATCTTCGATAGCGCAGACCCACATACACGGTGTCCGGATACGAGCGGGAGATACAACCCATAAGGTCATATCTCTGAACAGAACACATTTTGTTTGCTGATTTGCTGTAGGAAATAAACATACTGTCAAAATGACAAACTTAAATTAAAGACAATAAGTCAGCATGGACTGTGCCTAAATGTCTGTGCAACTCTTTCTCCAGAAAGCTTAGATACTGACCTTGACCTTGTGCTTAAAGCTGCACAAACTACTTTGTACACTTTTAATTAGATTGCCCCATTATCAAAATATAAGTAAGTTGTACACCTGAAGAGTGGAAAGAAAATGATAAACCAGTAAACATTTACAAAAGGAAAGGAGAAAAGGAGAAATATACTGGAAACTGACTTGCCTTTCATCTGAAACTATAAACTAAGTTATCACTACAGTCTAGCCAGGCAAGGAGTTTAGTGTTCCTTTAAACAAGTTACTTGCAAAAGAATCTCTGCTTTTCTTATCTCTAAATGATGGTACCTTATCTATTGCAGAAAAAGTACTCACCAGGACCCACAGTTTTTATGGTCTAGTTACAATTATTTTGTTGTTATTATTAAAATCAGGAAGGAGATAATAGGACAGAAATATAGGCATGTGGACTGGGTATTGAGATTCACTGATAAACAGTCTGCACCCCTAGCCATTCGGAGCTGGGTTGCCAGGGGAGCGGGGCGTGGCAGAGGGGAGAGAGCAGCTCAGGAAACAAATATATAGATTGGGGTACCTGCTGGGAGAGAATAATGTGGTGATGGATAAGGACAACATTTACCTTAGCTAGAGGTCGTTGGGGAAAACCTGTCTGAGGAACTGGCTCGCAGCCTTACATGGAGGCTGAGGAATGTTGAAAGCACTAAGGAATGTGACTCAGGCCCAGGCCTCTCCAGAGGGGAGAGAGGGGAGACGCTTCTGATGTTACGGCTCCTGGGTTGTCAAAGAATAAAACCAAGACCAACAGAAGTTTTAGAAAAAAAAAAAAAAAAGAAAGAAAGAAAGAAAAGAAAATGTTGCATTTGTTTACTCACCATGAGGGAATACATATTCTGGGTATTTTGCTAAAGGTGGGTTGGAGATGGGATGCCCCAGAGGGAGACAGGCTCATGGTGGTTGCCCTGATTAAGGAGGGGAAACTGCTCCCTGGGTAACCTGAAATAAGTCCACAGGATCGTATGTGGGTGACCACCCTATCATTTTAATGTTTGCACTTAACAGATTAATATTTTAACGACAAAGAGACAAGGTAGTGTACTTGTGCTATTCAAAAGACAGTTGTTGCATTAGCAATGGATGAGTGATGAATTCACACTGTAACTTGGTAATGGGCCCACGTGTAAAGTGATGTGATGAAAATGTTCTTCCTTCATCCTTGTGGGCGTGTCTGTCATCCTCTCCTCAACCTCACTGGGACAGGTTTGAATTTGTTAGATGTGGCTGTGAGGCCTAGGGCCTTGTCCCAGCTGAGAAGGTCCTGGGCTCGAGAGGGCTCCAAGCAGGGGAAGAATGAAACCGAAGAATGAAGCGAAGGCCATGCCAGAAGAAGGTGAAGAGCTCCTCACTCAGAGGACCTACAGCACCAGCTTCCCCTCCTGGTGGGTGCTGGTTAGCAAGGCAGAAGGTCCTGTTGATCCCTTCTCCAAACCCACTCCGACTGAAATCTGCATACTGACCAGGTCCCCAAGAGATTCCATTCCTGGATGTTATTGTCTGAGAACTGTGCCAGCCTTGGTAGGGACTGTAAAGTTCTTCTAAGGTGTAGAGGGACGGCACTGCATTTCAAAAGAATGGCAACATAATCTCTATTTTAAAGACTTGTATGACTGACACATGGAGAAGGCTAACTGTTCTCTTTGGGAACCCAGCCTAGGTAAAGGAGAGGTTACAGAGCGGGAAGCAAGTCTTGGTGGTGCTTTTTTTTTTTTTTTTTTTTTCATTGGCTTGGCAGTCAGAGAGAAATGGAGAACAACAGAGAAGTTGTTCAATCTGTCCCTGTTAATTGATTCAGTGCAATTAACTTGATAATGATATATACAATGAGAGGAGGGTTAAAAATCCAGTCTGATGCATTGTACATACAGTATCAAGTTGTCAAAAAATATTTCCACACATCATTGTAGGTAGTATATATGTGCATTGCATAGGCACATATAAATAAAGCATTTAAGGAGTATTTCGTAGTCTCATATTTTGGTATTATTGCAATGAGTTCATTGTTTTTTTAAAAAGTGTAATCCTAACTGTATAAAGATCTTTTATTTTTCTGACAGTTTTGGGGAAAGTTAGGAATTTTCCATTTTTAATCTTTAAGATTGATGTTTGTTAATTAGATAGTATCTCCAACTTCGTTTCTTAGAGAAGTGATCCCAATGTTTAAAAAGGAATTCAAGTGTATTTAGAAACCTTGGGAGATTTGTCATTATGTAGACAAAACAGTCAGGTCACTGGATTTTTTTCCCACCAGGATATTTTGTTGTTACATGAACTTCTCAAGGAAAAAGTTCTACAAGGGGGACCTCAAGAAATCTGCAATATTTTCCCTTGAATCAAATGTCAAAGTATGTCTGCAGAGGCCCAAAACAACAAGGTTAATATTCATCTTCCTTGTTTAACTAGATGATAGGATAATTTTATTCTGTTTATTTATGTATGATATCAGGAATGCTGAAATGTTCATTCACATGCTAGCTTTAAAAAAAGTTTCCTGTGTTGTGCAAAATCTGGAAAATATTTAAAACTACCAAAAGAAATTTAAAAATCGAAATGATCCATAATCATATTACCCATAGATGATCACTATTCTCTATTCTCTATGTGATTATTTCTTTTTTACTCTACTCTTTTCACCTAACAATGGACTGGAAAAAAATTTCTGAGTTGTTAATTATTACAAGTATATCTCTAAAAGTCTACAGAACACTTCATTGTAGGTTGGTACTATAACTTATTTAGGTAATACCCTTCTGTTGAATTTTGGGGGTATTTCCCATTGTTTAGAAGTAAGGTTATAATGGAACTCCTTGAAGACTGACATGTAGCAAAATCATATTTGAAGTAATTGTGTGTGTAGATGCTTTCTTACCAAATGTCTGGTTTTGTGCATTTCTGAATAAGATGGCAAAGTAGTATCATTCCTGATTAACTGGTAAGAGTCTGAACCAAGAGAACTCATCAGATTTGTAGAGAAAGTAGGTTTAGAATTGGGAGTTCTGGTTATTTGGGCTTTTAGTAGGACTCTTTCTTACCCAAACTTCCCAGATGATCAAAAAGGAGTATCGGATTTCACTATTTAAATAATTAAGCACTATTTGAAATAATATTGGTTTTAAAAATGTTTTGCTTTTTCAGAAAGAATGATTTCTGAAACTGTTACCCCATTACAATCAACACGTCAATGCAATACTTTACCAAAGTATTGAAAAAGTCTAGAAGAAGTCTGCAGTCTAGAAAAAGTTTAACCCAGTTCCATCTTGCTTCCCCCACTGATCCCCTGGAAGACAGGTGTTCTATCTTATGCCTCTTTATTATTTCAGCTGTTGGCATAACAGCTCTTGGCATGACCACTAGTAGTCCTCAATGAAGGTTTATGGATTTGGACCAACATTTTATTTTAAACACTAAATCTAAAAAGGCAATAAAGAATTAGTAGATTCTCGAATCCTTTGGCACAAGAATAAAAGCAAAACATTATTCTTCAGGTGAAATGTTGAATGTTTCACCCACTAGTTCAGCTAGATGCTGGGGAAAAGGTGGGAAAAACCAACATGGTTCCTCCCGCCCTCATGGAGAATGGCCCCAAATGAAGGCTTTAGATAAATACACAGACACTAACAATAAAATCAGATATGCTATAATAGGCCAGATATTGAAAAGCAAAATTTGGGTGGAGTTGAGAAGGAATAAAGATCGGTTAAATGTCCAGAACAGTGAACCTGTGGGCTTTATTGTGTAATGACAATAAATCATGTCACAAGTAGAGCCAGAAAGTAGTAAGATTTCAGTGGCTTGAAAAACGCAGCTTATCTTCAAAATAAGGAACTTAAAAATGTTGGAATGAGTACAGACGTAGCATGTAGAGTTGCTGGCAGTCGGTCCTTCTACCTCCACTGCTTCCAGCCTCCACCCCTGGCGGAGTCCTCATCAGCATTCAGTTAGTCGAGCCCCAGAGTTTACACACATGGGTGGGATTCTCCTTATTTTGCCATGTTAGAAAAAAGCAATCCACAATCCGTTCCAAAAAGGGGAAAAAACAAAAAACAAAAGCAAAACTAAGAACAGTAGTATATCTGAAATCTCGTGAGATCAAGATCCTATGGATTAGAAGCCCGACGGCATGCCCAAGAAAGGGCCAACACTCTTGAATGCCCGCATCCTCTGGAGAGGTCCACCAAGAGGTGGACTGATTGAGCGCTGCATGTGCCCGTGGCGTCATGGAATATTCTGAGCTCCTACGCACTGTGACTGCTCAGGCCTTTCAGAGATAGAACATTCAGAGCCCACGTGACCCAAACGAGCAGTATCCCCAGACCCCAGGAAAGCAGTCATGGAGACAAGGACATCTGAGACACCTCACCATCCGAGAGTCACTGTTGAGACAGTTGAGGCCAGTCTCTTGAATTCCCCTCAACCATAAAATGTGGCAGATAAATCCAGTCCCCCCCCATCTCCATAAATCATTTAACCAAACACATTTGGCATTCTACAAATACCAAGCAGTATTGAGACAGGAATGAGTTTCAATATCAGAAAAGCAATAGTCCAAATGTTTCTTATACACATTTAATTCTCCCTGTTATTTTGTGACTCAGTATCGACTTCCTGGAATGTATTAAGGAGTTTCTTATTTTCAAAAATACTATTCAGTGCATTCTTTGCTGCTGGTATTTTCTAATAACATTATTTGGAAGCATCAGCAGAAATGGCATCCTCCCTGAGCACTGTCCCCATTAAAAAATGAACAGTGTGTTTACCTTTCACCACCCCATGTAAATACTGTTGCTAAAACTCATCCAGTGATTTCATCACTTTCGTGGTGACTTTCCAAACACCTCGCCTAAAATACCTGTTAATTACAGAGATAATGCTGGGGAACATTTAATAATCATAATTTGGTCCCTTCTTGTCTTTTTCAAATACAGGCTTTTTGGCACAGATTTAGAAGAGATGCAACCAGTTTTGGCACACAGTTTGTCCCTCAGCTCCCATTAATGTGTCATGGGCAGCCAAGGGTTGAAAGTGTAAATTTACCAGCTGCACATTCCCTGAACACCTTAAGTACAGTGCACTATGCTAAACTCTTGAAATATCCTCTAAACAGGATGGCTCCTTGGGAAGTTTGATGATGAAGACGCTGGAACTAATTATCAGACTAAACAAAATATTTTTTCTATGTTGATCTTTTTTTCCTAACAATAAAAGTAATCTGTGCCTATTTGTGAACATTCACTATATATGGACGAGTATGTTTTTAAAAAGCACTCCTAATCAAAGAACCCGAGGGTAGCCAGTGTTAATCTTTTGTTATATTTGTAATAAAAATTAGATCATATAGTATAAGGTATATTTGTATCCTGCTTTTTTACATTATATTATTATATTTTCATATCATTAAACATCTTCTACAAATAATTCCATATTATTCCATCATGTTTATATACTGATTAGGTTTATTTAACCTAAATTTTTGATATTATAAACAAAGCTATGATGAATTCTTGCCCATGTACCTTTATAAAAGATTTTTATAGTAAAATAATTAACTAGATCAACTGGTATAGTTTTTTTCTTTTTTTATACCACAAATTCTACTTGTCAGATGATAAGCATAGTTTTAATACTGGTAAGTAGGAAAATAAAAAACAAAATCAGGCCAAATGCTATCATGTAAATATAACTAGAGATAATATTTTGATATATACTCTATTGTCTTTTTTTTTTTTTTTTTTACTTAATCCAAAATATTGTTTGGTGTATGACCTGAGCCAAGGATCTAAATTTTTAAAATTTCCCAAACTAGTCAATTTCCCCAACATTACTTTTACAATAATTTACCTGTTCCCCTATTACTTCTACTGATCTCAGCTCCGCTCAAGAATGAATCCAAACAACATCTTGAATAGAGCCACGATTTTTTTGGAACACAGAGCTGATGATGAGATGCATGACTAATGGCCACACACACACACACACACACACACACACACTATATATATATATATGGTTTACCAGTTATTTAAATCATTACAGACCTAGAGTCAGTGTAGCATTAGACAGATTAAAGACTCTCACCTCAATCAGTTTACCATTTCTCAGTGCTCCCTCATCCCTTACTCTTAGCTCTGCATCTGGAAAGGCGTGGCTCAAAGACCCCCACTAGTCATTACTATATGACACCCCATTACTATATGACCCCATTAGATCATTCCAGTCATTTGGAGAAAATAAACCATTTCCAATCAATAAGCCTAAGAGCATTTTTTTTTTCTCCTCCCAGCATCATTCCATCTACCTCATCTCCTCTTGCTTCTCTCATCCATTTTTGTGACTTACAAGCAGATGACATTCGGACCTAGAATCTCTTACTCCTTTTCTAGTTTTCAATTTTGGTTTTAGTTTAGTTTTCAATTTCTAGTTTTCAATCCCAACATTAATGGGAGCTGAGGGGCACTGTGTGCCAAAACTGGTTACATCTCTTCTAAATCCATGCCAAAAAGCCTGTATTTGAAAAAGATAAGAAAGGACCAAATTATGACTATTAAATGTTCCCCCGCATTATCTCTACTTTTTCCATTTGGCTTAAACCAGGCATCAAAGTCAAATTGATTTCCTATGTCAAGTTGAGCAGTAACTTAATAAGCATTATCGTACAATCTCAGTAGATTGTGTAGTGGCTACGTTATAATCTCAGAAGCAAATATGGTTGCAGAAAAATAAATTGAAATGAAGAAAAGACCTTAAGACCCACAGAGGGGGTAAAGGAGGAAAATGTTGGAAATTTTGACCATACCTATCGCAACAAAACACTACGTGGACCCCTCTTGAACCTAATCACACATACTACTCATGAGCCCTTTATTTAATCAGGTTAGCATGAATGCAATGCATTTAACATTCTCTGATATAAAAACAGAAGACTAATACCAAGTACTCTCAACATCCACCACTAGCATACTGTAAATTATTTACTTGGGAATCTATTTTCGTACAGTTCACCTTCAGAAAGGAGCTGTCAGAAAAACTTCACAAGAACCAGACTTGTTTTCACATATGAGACTGCTGTCCTTTCTCGTTTGGATAAATCACTGACTTGGGCTAGAGTGGGCTCTTTGTTGTTGTTGTGATAAGTTTTTCTTGGCCTAGAGTTTTCCTGTTTATTCATTATGAGGAAGAGCAGTGCTTTGTGTTTCTGACATTGGAGGGGTAGTTCCTAATTCTACAGGCACGTTGAAGATGATGGTGTTCATCAAAACCACCACAGTGAGCCACGGCCCAGCGGTGGTTTCCAGTGGTCTGTATCTGGGGCCTTCTGGAGAAAAAGAATTGAACAAAGTCACACATTAAATAAAATCAAGGGATTCTTATTTCCAATTATATTTTCTCCCTGAACTCTTAAATCCTTCATTTTTCACCATTTTTACTAGGAGAACCCTTTCCCTTGTGCACAATTTTTTTTTTCACAAACTTATTTAAGAAGATAGTTAGAAAGTCAGTCCTTATATAACTCACTCCACCAAGAACTAACTAGCTGCATATCCGTGGCTAATTTTGCTGAGCTTTGTTTTTATTTATAAGAAGGGAATAATAATATAGCCTATAAGTTCGTATATATGGTAATGATTAAATATGATAATGTATATAAATGCTTAGCACCGTGCCTGACATGTTAGGAGCTCAGTTATGTATTGCTGGTGGTGAGAGGTGATATTTGGCAATAGTCAATCAAAGCAACATCTGGGTTTTTACCTATTAGAACCCTGCAGTCGAAAGTCTTTCATTTTCAGTCTTTTATGGCACACTTGGGAGATCAGTTGGGCTATTCATTTTTTAAAATGGGATTCCAATGGTATCACAAAGTAGTTGTCTTAATTGTTTATATCAGCTTGCCAACAGGAATAAACATAAATTAAATTAGAATTGTTCCTTGTGGCATTGTACTCACTGACATTGGATTTTTGAAAGATCTGACTTTTGAACATACTTGAAGTCATTTTTGCATAAATAGATTCTCAAGGGTTCTGCATTTCCAAAGGAAGTAGAGTGGTTCTATTTCTCTGCTTGCTTGCTTGCTTTGCCACTTCTAAAAGATTTGGAAGTACATATATATAAACAGCTTGAATTGTTCTGCCTAAAATAAGCATTTGGGGCCAGAGAGCCCTGGATAACAGTGACCAGCATAAGAACAGGGTGAATCTGGGGAATTTCTGAGAAACTGACAACCCAGGAACATCTGAATGTTCCAAGCAGAGACCAGAGAAAAGGAGTGTGTGGGAGTAAGGGAAATACAAATCAGAAGGCTCACTGGAATTCATTTGACTTCAGACTGTAGGTCAGGCCAGGTAGAAGATTGACTCAAACTTGGTGGTTATCAGAACTGGCTAGAAGGACCTAAACAGAGAGAAGACAGTGAGTCCAAGGTCAGTAGGCAGGCACACGGAAACCAGGTGACCCCAGAAAACAGAATGCAGTAGACATCTGCTTTATCCCCCCCGATCTGTCCCCTGTCCCTCTCTGATGGTAGCGTGTTGATTTTACTTTAGGGAACTATCATCCCTTCATTGCCAAGGGCGTGGGCACATGATTTAAGCTGAGCCAGTAAGTGCCCTCCCCCAGGAATTTGGATCCTCAACTGAAAATGCAAGGAGCTTATTTATCCTGACAGCAGTGCCCTGAAAAACTTTCCGTTAGTTTTTGTACCTTGATCCTCATAACAGCCCTGAGGCTGGTCTTTTCTGATGCCTGTTTATTGAACTTTTCTTCAACTTCTGTGTGCTGCCCCATGTCATTCCAACAAATTCCTCTTTTATCATTGAGTTAGCCTAAATAATTTCTGTTGCTTGCCACCAAAGAACCCTGGCAAGGATTCAGGAATCCAGACACCAGTCTGGCCGGCAGAACTGGTGGGTCAGCAACCTTCTCTCCTGGCCAAGAAGCCTCTTATATTAACATGTGAGGAGAAAGTTCCCTTCAGGAGCAACAGATTGAGGCCAGCAAGTGCACACGGGTGAACTCTTGCTAGGAAACTGATCTGGCAGTTACCCAAGATGGACTAGGGGAATGTGAGAACTGAGTTACTGGTTAATCATTGCTCATCACCAAATTATGAGGCACTTTCTGTTTTGAATGTCTCTAGTAAGAGTGCCAGACCAGGTAAAAATCAAGATTGACTCAATCAATGTGTAGAAGAAATGGTAACTGTTGAACTATTATGTCTTCCCAGAAGATGTAACTTGGAATTACTGCTTAACTTAGACCTTCATTAAGGTAACCTCACTCATCAGGTTGGTTTCAGCCCTCTCTCTGCCTTGCTCATCCAGGCCCCTCAAGAAGTTATGGTCCTTGCCTTTTCTACCAAGAAGGATCCGGTCAAACTTTTTGCTACCCTCCACCTTTAGGGATTCATTTCTAAGTCTCCTGTCATGAAATTCGTCTTTCACTTTGTGAGGTCTGTCTTTTCTTTTCCAGAAATATTTGTGTTTGTTTTTTAGCTGCTTTAAATAATTTAACTTGAGCATGTTTCAAGTTCATACACAGAAACATACTAACCAGATAAAGCATTTTAAGTATGTAAAAAAGTCTAATCCTGTTCTTTTCATTCTGCACATTTTGGAAAAATTCTCTGTAAACTGGTGTACACATTCTTGACCCTTACTCTGCATAGCTGCCTCACTGAACTTTTGACAGTAGGTTGAAATTGTTTTTTAGAAGTGGATTTGGTCAAATTATAAAAAATTAAGAGCTCTGGCCAAGTGCAAGGTTTGGTTGATCATTGATTAAATGAAGAACAGGTAGCTTAAGGTGATTTGCCACAGGGCTCTCAGGGATCACCCCAGGTAGTTAGTACATGGTGCTATTAGTCAGTATACAAAGATCACATAAAATCTCATAAGGACTGGTTGACATCTAGCTGTCTGAGAGAAGGCCAGTCCTACAAGTCATCTTTGCTCTTGTATATACGGCAAATCAGTCATTCCTACTGGAGGAGCTATATAAATATAAGTTTAAGATACTGTGTTCATCTTCAAATGTGGAAGGAATAGATTTCATTTTATGTATCATACAGTACACCAGTTTCCCTCTTTTATACATAAATGACCCTTTTGAGACCAGAGGGTAAGGGCCTACTCCATGCATCATTATGGTCCCCACAGAAAAGAAAGACTATTCCATCATTTGACAAGAAGTAAAAAGAGAAGTTAAATTCAGAAGGAAAGCCTTAGACTAATTCTTAAACTTTAGTCTTGAAAAAAAGTCCTTTGTGGAACTTATTTTAGAATGTAGATTTCCTGACAAAATACTCATGGTGTCATGGGAATCTTCACTCATCATATCTCAGATGATTCTGGGACAAGAGGCCCTTCAAACTCTCTTGTAGAAATACTGTCTCAGACTGATGGGAGAGAGGGAATGCCTGCCTCTCTCTGGGCCTCATCCTCCGGATCCTGGAATCCCAGACCAGTCACTGAAAGAGTTCCCACAGTTGAACAAGTCAGCTTCTCCTACAGAGGGTCTGCTCCACATTGACCAGGGAGGACTCTAGCAAAATTGGAGAGTGGTCCATACAAGGAAAATCACTGTGACTGGTTTTGTGTTAGTTATTCCTTTGGTAAAGATTTTTGGAGGAGGGAGAAGGGAATATTTGATATGACTTCTACTATATGTTCAGGCCTCTATTAAATCTCCATCATTCTGTTATTGTTAGAACTGACTGACATCAGGCATATTACATAGAAATAAGTCAAACAATGTTGGCTGTTTTGATAGTGATGTTGGTTGATGATGATTGTCCATCAGTGATGACTATGATGACAACCATGGTCTCTACTGCCCAACTAGGAATTAAGGGGAGGATGTGGTATCAACCCCTCTGCCCCAAGCTAGTTTTTTATGTTGGTATCAGTGCTTCTAGTCTCATAGTGAGAGACATTTCAAGGGGAATTTGACTTTGATTGACCCCAAAACAAAGCTACAAAGTCAAGCTACTTCTTCTTGCAAGGAGATTCTTCCTCTCTACCAATGTAGGATGTTCTTGAGTTGGGTTTTATTAAGGGAGCAAGCAGGCACCCCTGTTTGTAGATTTTAATATGATTGGTATGCCATGGGAGGAGTGTAGACCATGCATTTTTGAGAGATATTCTATAAGATAAATGTCCTTGTTTCAGGACACAAGGGAGAATATGAGAGGTTCTCCTCCTAATTCTTTTTCATATGTCAGCTTTGAGAATCTTTTTAATATTTATCTTATAGATTCACTTTGCCACATATTTATGTTAATTATTTCGTTGTGTTTTGGACAATGTAAAATATATATGCATCTATGTAACACATTGTGTAACAATTATACTTGTGAAGGTTGAAGAAAAATACAATTACTTTAGTTGGAAATAAAAACTAGTGTTTCAGGTAGAAGCTGAGTGCTTACAACATGACAGGTACTGAGCTTGACGCTAGGCACTACCATCTATTGAATTCTCTGAGCCCTATATTAAATAAAACATTAAAAAATACAAGAACAAACAAACAAACAAAACCTAGTGTTTCGTTGTCAGTGTAATTCACTATATAAAACAGATGCATTTTAGAAAAGGCTCCAGGCAAACGTATATTCAAAAATCCAACTGTATTGTTAAATTAACTTATATCTTCAAAGAAGTTTTGAACCCATCAAGAAATAACTAAGAATCAGCCCCATATTTAGTATTCACTGTATCTTTAACACACTTGGCAGAAAACTTAAATAATACATTAATACAAGCAATGCAGAGTCAAAATGTAGAGAAAATGAAAATTTAGTTCTTGATTATATCATACATTTAGATGCTTGTCAACAGGATAGAAAACTCCACCTGGAACAACTAGTTAGAAACTACTTGGAACAACTCTTCTCATCGAAGGTCTTCTCACTTATTTCACATTTCCCAGACATTTTCAGGACACATAGCCAAACTGCAGGTGACTGGCAATGCATTGCATTTCTTCTGTCCTGTAATCCAGGTGCCATAATGTCTTTAAAAGTTCAGAACACCTTCCTCAGCATAACAGAATAATTCCCCATCTTTTTCATGAATCAAGGATCCCAGCAACCATTCAGATACTGAGTTTCCAAGATGCCACATGGGTTCTTCTGCAAACTGAGAAAATGGGAGGAAGGATAGGAGGAAGGCTGGGGGGATGCTGGTGGTGATGATTGTCCATCAGTGATGACTATGATGACAACTGGGATGAGATTGGTGAATCTGGCAGGGCTTTTGCACAAAGGGGCTTTGAATGGTGTGGCCATGCCCAAGAGAAAGTATGACAGCAAGGAATTGTTGTGTACGAACCACTTGAATCCACATGCTGTTTTGGATATCTCTATCTGGAGGAGTCTTTTTGATGCGGAACAGAGATTCTTCTGATATCTCAAGAAACAAGTTTTTGGTAGGTATACACACCCACCAAAGAAGAGAAATTGGAATCTAAGTCTTGAGGCAGGTCTCATGGATAATGGAAGTTACTGTAGGAATATGCATGTTTATTGACCAAGTTATCTCATTGTTCCTTCAACAGCAGGAATTGTAATAACTCAGTAGAAGTTTCTGTTTCTGTCACTTCTGCCCCAGCTAACCAATGAGCTCATGCCCTAACTCGTGTGTGTCCTATCTCATGTCTTCTGCTCATTCACTTCTTTTACCAGATTGACTCCCTTCTGCCTTCTCTCTATTGGTCTGGGCATCCACTCCAACTACCAAGCACCTAATTCCCCACTTGAGAGAGAATTTTCCTGGTCCAGCTAATCATACCATCTTCGCCTGTATATAGCTTTTGGGTCAGAACATGGCACAGGACAACAGACTCATCTATTTGACTCACTCAGCTGTGCCCAAGGATTCAGTCCATGACAGACTCTCAGAAAACAATCCCTATCATCTTGCTTTTATGTAGTCTTCATGAGAACAGTGCCCCCAAATTACTTCTTTTTGAAAACTAAAGTAAATATTTAATAAAGCCAGATACTCTCTGATTGTTCTGCTCTAATAGAAAAATATTTTAAGCCCAAGTCTAACAACTTTTCTTTATAGGAATCCTGGCTTCTTTCTCACTGAATTGAGAAGGGACTTTATTTTTCTTAAATCACTTTCAGTATTAACATGGGAATCTTTTCAGTACCTGGAGTTATAAAGTGATAACTCTTTGGATATTGTACCCTTTCTCTAGGAGATTTTCAGTCTGATTCTGTTCATAAGCAGATATTTAACACTGAAAAAGGGATCCCAAATAGCCTTTTCAAAGCTCAGTGATCCATTGTGAGACATTGGCTTAACACAAATACTTTTACATAACCCAAGCCACCAAGAGGGATATCCGGTCGGCTATTTTTAAAGCCCTCTCCCCCACACCATCTCACGTAACAGAGTTACAGCAGTTTGCTTAGAAAATTGGCACAGGTTCTGCAATTCATGAAATGAAAACCCAAATGAAATGTTTTTAACTTCTTTAGAACTGGAACCACTTTCACTTAGTGTGCTGCAATGCCAAAAAAATAATTTTCGGGATTAGACACACGTATGTGTATGCACAATATAGTGTTTTACATTGCCATGTTATGTATTATGTATGTATTATGTATTGGGTTTACCATATAAATAATCTTCTAATTAATTCATTCAACAAGTATTTATAGAACTCTTATTTTGTGCCAGACACTGTGTTATGCTGGGAGCCTGAGAGTGAGGAAGGCGATCCTGACCGCACAGAGCTTCTAGGTTAGTAAGAGCTGGGCAGTAGGCCTGTGGGGTGATGATAGACAACCGTTGCCACAGGGCACACAGAGAAGCACCAAGAAGGTTTCTCCAAGAAAGTGATATCCGTGCTGAGACCTGAAAGATGAGGAAAAGCCAACAAAGATGGCTCTCCCAAGAATGAGAGAGAAGAATCTTCCAGTAGAGAGAACAGTCCATGCTGGACTGGGACTTCCTACGTGAGGGCTAGAGAGAGGGCCAACATGCCTGGATGTGGAGAGATAGGGGAGGAAGGAGAAAGAAGATTGGAGAGGTGTAGGACTCCATCATACTGGATCATGGTTAAGGAGTTTGAACTTGATCCCAAGAGTAATGGAAAGCACCGGGAGGTTTTTGAACAGGACAGAGGTATGATCAGATTTATACTTTGGAAACAGCACTGTGGTTGCGGTGTGGGGAATAGACTGGAGGCAAGGAGAAACTGAGGCATGGTGTGATTCAGGTGCAAGATGGGGGTGGTCTGAAAGAGAATAAGAGTCAAGAAGGCAGAAGGAAGCAAGCAGATCTGTGAGGTTGTTTAGGTCGAATTGATGTGATAGTAGATGGATGGCTCTCCGTCTACCGAAAGTCAGCATCAAAGCCTTGGCCTCAACTGAGGACTTGTGCTACATCCATCTTATAAATTAGTCTCTGCAAAGTGCTTGTCTGTTTTACTATATTCGTATGCATTCCTTTTATCGAGTAAGAATGAAATAACCCAGATTTTCAATTAGCAGCCCTGTAATTGTAAGCAACCTAAAACCCTATACAAAATGGCAAAAACATGGGGTGCCTGGGTGGCTCAGTTGTTAAGTGTCTGCCTTGGGCTCAGGTCATGATCCCAGGGTCCTGGGATTGAGCCCTACATTGGGCTCCCTTCTCAGCGGGAAGCCTGCTTCTCCCTCTCTCACTCCCCCTGCTTGTATTCTCTCTCTTGCTGTCTCTTTCTCTATCAAATAAATAAATAAAATCTTTTAAAAATAATGACAAAAACAGGGACACCTACCTGGATCTGTCAGTGAACCATGTGACCCTTGATTTCAGGGTCATGAGCTTGAGCCTAAAATTGGATGTAGAGATTACTAAAATAAAAACAGCACACACAAAGAAAAACAGTCTATGTTTTTTAAAAAATTGGCATACTGTATCCCTGAAGCAAATAATACATTATAAGTTAAAAAAAAAAAGCAAAACAATAAAAAATGTCCTAAACAATAAAAAGTAAATTTTTTGTTTCTGTAACTTAAAAATCCACTGTCCAGGAGGGTTTTAGGTGAGTCTGGATCCACTGGTTCATTGAAACCTTTTGGTCTATCACCAAAGACCTGGTTTCTTTTGTTCCTGCTTGTTGTGTGATCTCTGGTTCATCCTAAGGTTGCCTTCTGCCATGACCTCCACAATACGCTTCCATGTTTGTGTCATGTCTACCGTGAAGAGAAACCATCTCCACCAGTTATTCCCTCCCCAGACAGCAAGTTTCATTTCCCAGAAATACTCAAGGAACTTTTTTTGGAGTCCCGTGCTCTGGAGCCTTCACGGTGGCTCCAACTGATAGGAAGGAGAAGAATGTGGAGAAGAGGGGAAAGAAACCAAGTACCCCTACACTCAGTAAATTTCTCTTCGCATCTTCACTGAAGTTCACTGTTGTAAATGAGTTGAGATATTCACCAAACAAGGATACTTTGAAATAAATTTTAATCTTTTAGTGCCAGGTGCGTGCAGGTCCCCATAAAGCTAGGAGCATGCTCACGAGAGGGGACCTTCTCCCTCCCTGGGACCTGGCCCATTCGCACCGTGACCGTTTACTTTCTCTGCTGGTTCTGCAGACACACCTTGAATCTCCTCTTTTGCAGATACTGATACTCTTTGAACTTGGACATAAAGTGATGCTCCTCATAGCAGTCTGTATGCATTCCTGAATAACTAAAATAGAAATACTGCTGCGGTCTAAAGCAAACACATAAATCAATACATGTATTTTGTGTATTATCTAGGAACATACATCATTTTATTACTTTGGAATTAGATATGTAACAGACGAGGGACTTCCTGTATTCTCTGTATAAGACTAAGGCATATAATGATTAAAAATAAAATGTGTGGGGGCACCTGGGTGGCTCAGTGGGTTAAGTCTCTGCCTTCGGCTCAGGTCATGATCCCAGGGTCCTGGGATCGAGCCCAGCATCGGGCTCTCTGCTCAGCGGGGAGCCTGCTTCCTCCTCTCTCTCTGCCTGCCTCTCTGCCTACTTGTGATCTCTGTCTGTCAAATAAATAAATAAAATCTTTAAAAAAATTAAAAAAAATAAAATAAAATGTGTAATGATCTTCAATGATAAAAGTAATGTGTGCTTAAAAGAAAATGCAAAATTCTGAAAATTTGAAAGGAAAAATTCAATCATATTTTCACTACTTAAAGACAATATCATTAATATTTTTAGTATTTTCCACTAGCATTTTTATTACATGTAGGATATTAAAAAATATAGATGTAAAGATATTGTGTATACAATTCTATGGTCTTTCTTTTCCTGTGAAAATAGACTCTGTAAATAATATTTATATGGTCGGGGTACCTGGGTGGCTCAGTGGGTTAAGGCCTCTGCTTTCGGTTCGGGTCATGATCCCAGGGTCCTGGGATCGAGCCCCGCATCAGGCTCTCTGCTCAGCAGGGAGTCTGCTTCCTCCTCTCTCTCTGTCTGCCTCTCTGCCTACTTGTGATCTCTGTCTGTCAAATAAATAAATAAATCTTTAAAAAAAATTTAAAAAATAATATTTATATGGTCTTACAAACATTTTTTAACATTTAGTCATTCTCAGTTGCTTCTCTCTTAGTGGACACTCAGGACACTTCAAATTTTTATTACTATGAATAATGCTTCTATAATCACATTTGTATATGGCACTCTGCTTCCTATTCTGGATTCTGAACAGAATTCCCAGAAGTGGAATTGCTATGTCAAAAGATGTGAATGTTTAAGATTCTCCATATACACAAAAGACCCATTTATTAAAGATCTAATATTATGGGGGAAAAAGTGAGAAGGCAGGAGATGCAATCAGCTTTATGAAAGTGTTTTGAAAAACGGTGCACAAAATCACTCTGCATCAGCAGTAAAACAATCTTGATCGGCTCCATCTGAGAATCATTAATGGAGCACCCCATGGTGCTTGATATGGCCAGGCCCATATCAAGGATTCAGAACAAGACGTGCCAAGGGGCCACAATAGATTACAGTGACTCAGCAAAACAGAGTTATCAGATTTTAAAGTCAGCCTAATAACTCATCTTGGAGACAGATGTGGCTAAAATTTTACACCCTTGGCTTCAACGTCAAGAAATTCCCATGTAATTCTACTAGAAATCAACTGTGAAATCACATAACTTTTCATGGAAACCACTTTCTTATTTTGTTAATTACAAAGGCTAAAAATAAAGATTTTTTTCATAATTCATTTCTGAAACACTAAGAAGAGTGAGAATCTACAATGGTGCTAATGCTCTTACAAAGCACAAAGACACTGGCATCAGGTTGATCCCTTCTTCAAGCTTCTCTGTGAGTGTATCATTTCTTCATTCACAGAAGCACACCATTTAGAAGAAAGAATTAGTTTGCTCTAAATTCAAGTACTTCTTTTAATTTCTCTGTTATAGGATGAAAAGCAAGACACCGAGTATAAATACTAAGTTACATTATAGCATTTGGATGCAAAATGTATTTGGAAGACATGTTTCATCAGTCCCATTATTCCAGGTGCTGACAATCTATGTCATCTCTGTCTCCATTTCCTCTTGCTACATACATCTCCACTTATTGTGAGGATGAAATGATGTAGCAGATGTGGATGTGTCCCTCCTATCTTGGGGTTGATGATGAAACTGTAAAAAGTCTTCAAAAGTAGCAGTACATATCACTGGCAAGAAACTACGTGGTAGTCCTCTTCTGTGACTCAAATCCTCAATCTCTGAAACTGTCCCTTTTCCTGGGACTTTGCTGTGTGTGTGTGTGTGTGTGTGTGTGTGTGTGTGTGTGTGTGTGGTTGGGGGTTGGGGGAGTCGAAGTGTCCTGGAAGAAAAAGATAGGTCTGTCCTCTGTGCGGGTGAGAGTGAAGAGTGAATAAAAGATCTTTGATAAATCAAGTTGACTTTGATAAATCAAGGGGAGCAATGTTTCTTAAACTTCCTATAGTGAAGGAACAGTGTGGCTTACTTTCCATTTTATCTTGGACTATTTCTATTATATGATGAAAATGAATTATAAGAAAGTGGAATAGGAAATATATAAAATATAAGACTAAACGTTTTGTTTTCCAGCCATCATCGTTAGCTCTATCAAATTGCTCTAAACTTTCTAAATCCTTACTGTCCAGTTCTGTATTTATTTAATTACGAGCAGGTTAAGAAACTAAAACCAATGCTTTGAATTGCACTGGCTTAGAGGGCCTGAGTAATACAATTAGTAATGAATCTAATAAGCAAACTATCTCCTAAATACAAAAATACGTCTTTGCCAGGGCTCATAAAATGTTCATAATAATTGACCATAATTTATCACAAAGAATCCCACAAATTCCACCAATAGAGTAAGAATCAAAATCTACCCACCATGCAACAAAATTATAAACAAACACAATTAGAAACAAACATCAAGAAAAACTCTTAGCTTAAGGAAGAAGTCAAGATCACAACGGCACAATATTTAAAGAAGTGTCGATAATGGGAAGATGAGGAATAAAACCCTATGGGATGCATTCAAATAACCTCTGAGGAAAAGCATAGTTATTGTGTCAGTCAGTGTCTCAACAAGAGTGGCACATTCAAAATCAGATAATTTGAGCAGAGTTTATTTATGGATACAGTGTTTACAAATTGAGGTCCAGGGAAATCATCAGAGATGCTATAGCAGCCAATGTTCCCGCCTCTGCTTCCTTTCCTGGGACGCAGGAATAACAGTGGTACTGAGCTGGTCATGAAATGGAGGATACAGGGAACACAGAGACAGGGACTCGGGAGCTCAAGGCAACCAGGCAGGGAGGGAGCCAGGATGATGAAGACCCGGACCTCATCTGATCCCTCCTTCCTTCCGTCTCAGGAACCCCTTGTGGTGGAACCCCGGGCTGTGGACCTCACAGTCAGCCTCCCAGGACAGGGAGCCGGCCTGGAAGAAGGCCCAGAGTTACCTGCCAGTGCTGTAAATCATACTCTTCACAAAATAAAGAAGACAAGTGTAGTAAGCCATCAACTCAAAAGGCTTCTTAAAAAATTCAAATATACAAAACTAAATCAGAAGGGAGGAAATCAACTAAAAACATAAAACTGCGTGTCAGGGAAAATCGAAAAGCTGTAAATTCATAAATACAATAGCTTAGCCGTTGGCAAACAAAAGTAGAAAATACAAGCTCATCTAATTTAAAAAAAAATAGAAAAATGATGGATAGACAAAATGAGAATGTGGAAATAATGACAAATACAAGTGAAAGTAAAAAATGTTTGAACATTCCATCCTAACAAACTTGACACATAGATGAACAGAAGTGATTTTCAATTAGAATATATATTATCAAAATTAAGGGAATTTTATAAGAGAATTATTAGAATTATTAAGAGAATATTTAAGAGAATTAATAGAATAAGCCAATAATCCTGGAAGAAACAATAAAGTTCTCTAATAATTACCCTCTAAGGAAACTCTTAGCCCAAAAGTTGTCACAGTTGAATTTTTCTCCATTTCAGGAAGTAGCTAAACTTCAGGCTATTAAATGGTCCTGGTACATAAAGCAAAACAATAGGTGTCCTAATTTTTTTGTTTCCATTTTTGTTATCTTACAAACAACATTAAATCAATTCCAAACTTGAGCAAGATATTGCAGAAAAAATAACAGGAGTGTTAATCCTTTAAGTGTCCCAATGAAAAAGTCCTGAAAAAAAAATTGGCAAAATAAAATAAAGTAAAAAAATAATAAATAGTACAGTATATATTAACAAATAGTAAAACAGCAAGAACTAGTCATATCATTACAAAAATTAAAAGTTACCCAATACTTTTCTTTATAAATTGACGATATTTAGGAAGTACCTGGGTGACTTAATCAGTTAAGCATCTGCCTTTGGCTGGGGTCATGACCCCAAGTTCCTCAGACTGAGTCCCACATTGGGTTCTCTGCTCAGTGGGAAGCCTGCTTCTCCCTCTCCCTCTGCTCCTCTCTCCTACTTATGCTTTCTCTCAAACAAATAAAATCTTTAAAAATAAATGAATAAATTGACCATGTTTGTAGGCCAAAAAGGAAAAGCATAACCTTTTCTCTATAGATACTAGAATGCATTTGAAAAACTTCCAGTCATTTTTCCATTTCTCACCACACACACACACACACACACACACACACACCTTGGAAGAGTAGATGTAAGTGGTTAATTATAATAGCTAACACAGAACCTACCTACTGTGTGCCAAGAGTGGTGGTAAGCATTGTGTACGTGTGAATTAGAATGTCCCTATACTCCCATGAGGGAAGTTACAATTATTCTATTTTACTAATGAGGAAATGGCAGAGACAGGTGAAGTCATGAGAGTGGTGAATGGTAAAGTAGTCTAGTCATGACAGTTCTGGCATTCTGGCTCCAGAACTTTCGGTGTGAGCACACCAATATACCGCCTTCTCCGTGGCCTTTGTATATATGGGAACCATTTGTATGCCCAGGTGAAGAATGATCAAAATGCCAAAGGTCTTGGAAATAGCTCCTGTTTTGGAAGAAAGAAAGAGAGAAAAAGAGAAAGAAAGCAAGCAAGCAAGTCCGGTTTCCCTCTTACCTGTGTATTAGTGAGGCCCGGCTCATTGGCTTGTCTTTCTATGGATTGTTGCATTTTTTCTCTTGGTCAGAATAGATTTGATTCAGCTCTTAGCTATCTATGTGGGCCATCTTCTGTAAGTGATAGTGGGGGCAGCTATCTTCATTTTGTAACCCCTCATGGCATTGAAACCAAAGTCTGGAACTGAGATATTTGTTTCCTAAATCAAGGTTTAATCAAGCAAACTTGGATGGGTGAATGGCCATCAGAGTCTGATTAGAAGTAGGTACTTAACTGT
Source organism: Mustela putorius furo (assembly GCF_011764305.1). Taxonomy (NCBI): domain Eukaryota; kingdom Metazoa; phylum Chordata; class Mammalia; order Carnivora; family Mustelidae; genus Mustela; species Mustela putorius. Next base: position 29,913,451 of record NW_025421341.1, read on the forward strand.
AAATGTTGATTTTTTTTTTTTTATAAAATTGTCACAGTGCTTATTTAAAAATTTAACTATAGCATATCATTGGACCTAGAGGGTATTATGCTAAGTGAAGTAAGTCAGAGAAAGACAAGTACCATGTGATTTCACTTATGTGGGGAATCGCAAAACAAAACAAACAAAACAAACAAACAAATAAATACAGAAAACTGATGGCTGTCAGTGAAGAGGAGAAGTGACAGGATGGGTGAAACAGGTGACAGGGATTAAGAGGTAAAAATTTCCATTTATAAAATAAGTAACTCATGGGAATGAAAAGTACAGCATCAGGAATGCAGTCAATAACATCATAATAACTTTGTTAAGCGAAGATGGTAGACTTACCATGGTGAGCATTTCATAATATATATAAATGTCGAATCACTATACCGTACACCTGAAATGACTATACTATTATATGTCAACTAGACTTCAATTAAACATTTTTTAAAGAAACAAAGAAGTCTATAAAAAGAAAAATATGGGGCACCTGGGTGGCTCAGTGGGTTAAAGCTTCTTCCTTCGGCTCGGGTCCTGGGATGGAGCCCCGAAGCAGGGGCTCTTTGCTCAGCGGGGAGCCTGCTCCCCCCGCCCCGCCTGCCTCTCTACCTACTTGTGATTTCTGTCTGTCGAGTAAATAAATAAAAATCTTAAAAATATATATATGTATATATACAATGTATCATTTACGAAGAACATGAGCTGTTATGTCAATTAAGTATTAAACTTTCACATGAGCTAAGGAGAATTGAACATGGTTACAAACATATTTTTATTATTACTTTAAATGAAGCACATGGAATATATACATCACTTTTGAGACAAATATTTTTTTTCTTTCTTTCAAAAATATATTCATTTAACAAAAACTCCAGGCCATATGCTAGTGCTGGGGCTATGAAGAGGAATGAGCCCAGAAATTCCTATCAGAGTGGTAGATTAGAAAATGTGTAAACTACTTACACAACTGCTATAGTGAGGTAAGCCTTCGAAGTTAAGAGAGAAGAGTACCAGTGGCCCAGTTCTTGGGGGAGGTAGCAGGAGAGGGAGAAAGGGAAGCTGGGGAGAAGGAGGGGGACAGATACTCCGTATTTATGAAAGCCCCTTCTCTTTTTTTTTCCATTTTAGAATCATTTCAATTTTATATGGAAGGCAATGTAGGGTTTTCAGCAAGGAATCAACATAGAATTTACGTTCTAGAGCGGGTATAAAGGGTGGCTGGAAAGAAAACTGACTGAAGATCATAGGAACTGGGGTGGTCGTACTGAATCCAAGGAAGGCAAGAGCCTGGGACGTTACACCCCACCCTGTCCCAACATCCCATCATTGAACGCAGGCCGCTCCACCAGCCGGGCTAGGACTTTGGACAATGACTTTCCTCTCTGAAAATTTGGGCATGCTCACACAAGATCCGAAACAGTGCTCGTTTAGCACCCTTGAAAATAAGATGACTAAACTGAGGGCCTATTTTAACACCTTCCTTGTATATAAAAGTTTTTCTCTCTTTGTTGGTTTGGTTTACAGTGAAGAATGTCAGTTGTTTTTACTCTTAGCTAAGAATAGAGAAAAATGAGTTCAGGAATAAAAATTCGGGCTGGGCACAGAGAAGCACGTTACCTGGAAGGGAAGACCAGTCAGCAACGGGGCATCTCAAAATGTTTATTTTGAGATTCTTATCACAAGAAAAATTCCATGTTCCTGTGGAGGATTTACCTTGGTAATTGCAGACTCAGTAGTTTTATAGCAGAATTAGTTACTAATTTCCCTGTCTAGCCACGCCTCCCCCCAACCACCTTTATGTTGTTTCTATCACTGATACAACTTGGAAATTTTTGCCTGTGGAAATTCCTGCCCCTGGTACGCCATCATTCTGGCAGGGGGAAAAATTATTTTAGAGATTTAAATATAACCAGATAATCAATGCCCTGTTGTAGTTCGTTTTGGTTCCGCCTGCAACTATGACTGGATCAAAACAGATCTAAGGGATTTATCTCTAATCTGAAGCATTCCAAAGAGATTGATTTGAAACTTCCCTAAAATCTCTGAAAGTACTCAGCTGGAGAAATGGCTCAGGGTCAGGCTTAATCCCCTTCTTCAGTGTTCCTGAATTGTTGCCCACAACTCAGGACAACAACCCCGGGCATCAGAATCACCTGCGGGGACATAAATATGCAACTTTCCGAGCCCAGCCCAGATTCACTGAATCAGAATGAGGACGGGTGTAGGGAGCAGTTCAGAAGGGCTTGTACTTTTCCTGGGTAATTCTTGTGCAGATAAAAATACCAAATTAATTAATTAATTAATTAATTAAAAGGAAAAAAACTAGAAAGATGAGTCATGCCTTCAGTGATTTTTAGGATAGGTAAATTGAGGTAAGTGTTTATCTTTACGTATTATATGTAAATTAGTAAATTACATGGCATGTTTATACCCAGCCTTCAAGGCAGCCCACTGTGTGTATGTATAGCAGAGTTTGACCTCAGCATAGAATGCTGGAGGTAAAAGGTGCTATTAGAAGTGGCTTTGACCAAGCCAAGGAGCAGGAGTGAAGCCTTTTCCAAGTACACAAGGCTAAGTACTGGCAGAGCCGACTGTGGGCTGAGCTGTCCTATCCTACCATCTTAAGACATTTCTTTTTGTGAGCTGGGTATTCATGGGAAGAGAAAGAGCAGAAACAATTTTGTATGTTTATGTGTGTATATATGTATATATAGTTCTATGCAGGGGCTGGTTCCCCCCCTCCCATCTTTAATGTAAAGCTACTTTGCATTAGAATATTAACTCGGGCATTCAGAGAGTCTTTCTCAGGTGCAGGCCCTCCCAGGCACCTCCTTTTCTCCATGGTCTCAGAGAGCACTCCTTGGACATAGCATTTCAATCATTGCTTGTTCTCTCATTGATTCTCATGTCTCTTCTGTTCCACATTGTTGGCTCCTTGGAGGCTGGCCCACAGTGGAATTTTTTTCATGGTTCCAAACATAGCTATGGCACACCATAAGTGCTTAAAGAATGCATGTGAATTTAATAGTTGTCCAATTTTAGAAAATAAGAAAGGTAATGGTGGATGTTTCTAACATACACAGGTGCTAGAACTTATGAAACTGCTCAGACTCACAAAGTCATTGATAGCAGGTGCTTTGGCAGGGTAGGGGAGGAAAATCTTCTACCCTCTTAGGTTTTATGCCAGAGGCTTGTGAATTAAACTGACCAAAGATAAGTTAACAGAAGAATAGCATATAGCTTTTATGTGATGGTAATATTTTTATGTGCATAGGGAACTCACAGAAAAGAAGGGGAAAACCCAAGGAGGTGGTTAGACTTGGGGATTACATACTATTTTTAAAAGGGGCAATAAATTATGGTGAAGTGACTGACAGGGAAAAGGGGGTTGGGGCTTGTGGGTGGTAAACATGTGAGGGGAAACTAATGGTAGATAAGAGTTATTTATTAAGGTAAATGTATACAGACTCCTCTCGGTACTGTCTCTGTCCCTGGTAGTAAGGGTTTTTCTCCTCTTCCAGGTATGTGGGAAGGGAGAACAACTTCTCAAGGGGCATAAATGCTTTGCTTTGAGGCAGATCAAGAGAGGGCAGAGAGCACATCTGTTTTCTCAGTTGCCTTCCCCTCAAAATAATCCTTATACCAAAGTGGCATGTTTTGAGGTAGTATATTCTCATCCCCTTCAGTTTACACACATGGAGCTAAAACATTTCTGGTCTAGACTATTAATTCTACAAACCTATGCACACCCCAAAAGCAGAATTCTCTGAGAACTAAAAGAACATCTTCGTTCTCTGTGCTTTGCACTTGTAAATTCATCTCTATAATCAGGTAGATGACATTAATTCACAATACTGGTTATGACTTCAGTTTTCAACTATAAAGGTAACATCTCTGCTTATTTTTTACTTGGTTTTGTTTTGCACTTTTTTTCTACAATTCTATTATAGAAATTTTCAACCTTGCAGGAAATTTGAAAGAATTTTTCCCTTACCTTTACTTAGATTTAGGTTAGAAACTGCATTTTTCACATTTAATTTTAATGTGAAAATCACAAAGTGCCTTGCTTGGTTTTTAAAATAGTTTTGCTTGAACAAAAGCATTTTATAAAGTTGGACTGAGATGTTATATTTTGTTTTTAAATATTTTATTTATTTATTTGACAGAGAAAGGGATCACAAATAGGCAGAGAGACAGGCAGAGAAAGAGGGAAGCAGGCTCCCCACTGAGCAGAGAGCCTGATGCGGGGCTTGATCCTAGGACTCCAGGATCGTGATCTGAGCTGAAGGCAGAGGCTTTAACACACTGGGCCACCCAGGTGCCCCTTGAGATGTTATCTTGATGAATCTCTATTCTAAAACCAAACCACCACCAAAAAAAAAGAACCAAGGGAGGGGCACCTGGGTGACTCAGTTGACTGGGCAGCTGACTCTTGATTTCAGCTCAGGTCATGATCTCTTCCTATTTCTTTTAGATCAGGTCATGATCTCTTCCTATCTACAAGCTCACGAATAGTTTTAAGACATGAAACATTTCCACTGAGAAGGAATAAAAAATTTCCTTGTTAGTAAAATTTTAACAGTAATATAATAGAGGCAACATAGCCAAGTGGAATCAAAAGGCAAAACTGAAAATAAGAGAAAAGGAAGGAAGGAAGGAAAAGAAAACGAAAGAGAAAGGAAGGAAGAAAGAAAGTCTGACATATTTGGGGTTGGAAGCAAATTGTCACAACCCAACTCACATTCACTCAATGGTTTCAGCTGAAATCTGAAGGCACAAAAAGAAGAATGGAAGCAGAGTATTCGTTTCCAGTTGACCTTGATTTCAATAGACTGTGTAATCCAAGGTGTGGGGTCCTGTGTTTAAAGAAACAAATAGTTCATTCTCAAAACTGAGAAATACCTGATGTTACTACAGGCATCAAAGAGAAATAACTGTAAAATAGGAAGGATCCTAAATGGAGCACAGGATTTAAACTCATCAGTGAGACTCAGGCATTCCCGTTGGCTATAATTCTCCAACTGAAATGAACGACTCCTGTCTACTGGAAACAGATAAGCAGGCTCATTTTTTCCAAAGCATCCTCCAATTCCAAATGAGGCATTGGTCTAGTTTGCCATTACTTGTTTTGACAGAGTCTTCAGACCTCATGAGATGATGTATTATTAACTAAAAGAAACTTTGGTGTACTCTGAGTACCAACTCTCAACCATTAACCTGAACACTGGTGAAAAAGGACTTCAAGATTTGCCAGTGCACTAAACCCTGTTTAGCAGTTTGATTTCAAGGTTGGTTAGCAGCATGAAAACCCAGGTGCAGAATTCCTTTCCAGAATTATTGTACTATCAGGTACTATTAAATAAAGGTTCACTGGAACTCGATGTTTCGAATGTAGGGTAACACTGTAGGGTGTCTACAGGCATTCACAAGTTCTAGCTTACCTGAGCTATGTAGTTCACCTGTGTTTGGACAACTGTGTAATTTACATGCGTCTGTACTTTCTTTGTGGCTATTCTTATGTTTTTTCCTATTTCATTGTCCTTCCTGTCAAATGTTACAATTTTTTCTCTGTGTATTTCTTGAAGCCCTAGCTTCTTTAACTATGGCTGTCTTTCTTTGGCACCTGAAGTTTGCTGTCTATGTTGGACCTATGGTATTGGTTTACTAACATTAAAAAAAAAAAAAAAAAAGAGCTCTATACAACAGAAGCAAAGTCTATTCTTAAGCCCTAGTTCATTTTATTTTCAGCAATCATTCTCCATACATATTTTCTACATATCAAGCACATCTCCCTAGAACATAAGCTTGAGTGGATGTGGAATGTTCACTGCTGGATCTCCAGCACTTAGACCAGTGCCAGGCACATAGTAAAAGACAGTAAATATTCACTAACTCACATTCACTTTTAAATGGAAGCTGGGCATGCCATCATGAGGAAATGAGATCTTAGGAGCTTGCCTTCTCAATGAGAGCAGCAGTTTACAGAATACATTTCATTGGGTGTCATTTTGATAACACACAGTAGATCTAAACTACCTGGATTCAAATCCAGTTTCCATTTTTTATGAGCTGAGGGACCTTGGGAAAATCACTTAGTCTTTCGGTACCTTGATTTTCTCTTATCTATAATATGTTATAAGGATTAAGTGGGTTTATAGAAATAGCATACTAAGAGCAATATCTGGGCATGCAGATATTCGATAAATCTGAGATATTATTCTTAGATGTCACGGTGTTATGCTTCTTGCTCTCTTTTCTTCTGTTTCTCTCCATCTTTCCTCCTGCCTCACTTTTTTTTCCTTCTCCCCTTCTCTTCTCTCCTCTCCTTCCCCACAGTCCTGCTAGAGACTCTCACAAACATTACTTAATCCACTATACATGAAGGGGCCCTTGAAAAGGATGGCTCAAAAATACAGAATTTTGTAGTTTCTAGGGACAGGCTAACGGAATTCCTCATTTGTGCTTTCCTTATGAATGCCTCTTTCTTAGCTTAATCCTGTTACCCAACAATTGCCCAGCTGGACACAGGACCAAGAACCCAGGGATTTTCCAATTTTATCCCCCAACTTGCCTCAGCCACCCTTTGTCTCTTAAATTGTTTATATGTAGCTTCCCTGTTTAATCAGGGAAATGTTTAATGAAGGAACCTATGACATTCCCTTGCTGTGTCTGGGTCCTCAGAACAAAAACGCGTTATGTCAAGTGTGTTTGTGGATGTGTGTGCACTCAAGAACACAAATCTTAAAAATCCAAACCGTTTTTAGTACTTCCAGTATGTTTGACTAATGACCTGGATACACGTGCAACAGCAGTGATGAGAAACAGGATTCATATGTCCTTTTAGTTCATTTGGTAAATGAAAATTATGGAAAGATTCAATTATATTCTAAATAAGAAACAGAAGTTTCTTTAGGCAGAAACATAGATTTGGTTACTTAATGAAAATTGTATAAAACTTCATGTGTTATCTTGAAGTGTAAAGACCTGATATATATGTGTTTTTTATTTCACAATCTAATCCATATATTAAGCTAACATCCAAGAATAAAATTCTGTTATTCTAGATCGGCAATATCTGCAATAGCACAAACATTATGATATTCTTTATAACAGAGAATTTATTTCCAATGCCTCAGGACCTACAATGTTTTTATTATACTCCATAATTACAGAATTTTTTTTAAAGATTTTATTTATTTACTTCAGAAGAGAAAGAGAGAAAGTGTGTGCAAGTATGAGCAGGGGGAGAGGCAAGGGTAGAAGCAGACTCACCGCTGAGCAGGGAACACCCCCCCCAAAACTCGGTCCCCCAAGGACCCCCAAGGACCCTGGGATCATGACCTGAACTGAAGGCAGACCTTTAACGGACTGAGCCACCCAAGAGCCCCAGAATTGATAGTTTATGTTGGAAATTATTTTTATGGTTGTAGATAATCACAGAGATGTGTACATTTTTTAAGAATATTAATTGTAGGGACGCCTGGGTGGCTCAGTTGGTTAAGCAGCTGCCTTCGGCTCAGGTCATGATCCCAGCGTCCTGGGATCGAGTCCCACATCGGGCTCCTTGCTTGGCAGGGAGCCTGCTTCTCCCTCTGCCTCTGCCTGCCTCTCTGTCTGCCTGTGCTTGCTCGCTCTCTCTCCATCACTGACAAATAAATAAATAAATAATCTTTAAAAAAAAAAAAAAAAGAATATTAATTGTATACCTGAGATTATTATCAACTGAAATTAAAATAGCGTGAAAGCAAGTAAATTACTTTTTAAATATTTATCACTGATAGTACTATGTTCCATCTCACGATTAAAACTCATACTCGTACACAACTCAATACAAGAAATATTTTTTTTTTAATCTCATTCAAAATGCTCTCTTGCGAGTTACATGAGCTTTAAAGATTACCAAGACATGTCTCCACCTTCCAGGAAATTTCATTTGATGAAGCAGAATAGGACAAGGACCTAGGTAATTAAATAAAGCAGTAAGATGCCGAATGCCATAAGAGAACTGTCCTTGTGAGTCACCCCATCATTTCTGGGAAGATGAGGAGCTACTCAGTTGGGACCCTAGAGCAGAAGTTCTCCCCCTGGGCTTCCAATGGAAATCATCAGGGCAGCTTTAAAAAATAGGACAACAGAGTTCAGCCTCCATAAGTCGTGATTTAGTTGGTCTGGAGTGTAGCCTGGGACTTCACGGGTTTTAAGAGCTTTCCAGGCAATTCTAATGTGCAAACAACTTGATTTGGAGTCTAAAGAATGAGCAGGATTTTAATAGATTGGGAAGAGGACCAGGCAGAGGACAGGAATAATAAGATGAGTGAGCAGAAGAAAGAGGACCAGGAAGGCAGCCAAAGGGAGTCAGTGTGGCAACAATAGGAGTAATGGAATATTCTGGATCCTTCTGTTCACACCATGAGTTCCACCTGGGAATTTGCTAGAACTGCAGGCTCTCGGAGCGCACCCCACACTCACTGAATCAGAATTTGCCTTTTAACAAGGCTCCAGGTGATTTGTAGGCACAGTGAGGTCAAGCTAGAGCACAGGGTATTATTGTTGAGAATACCCCTGACACGCTGGTGTTTGATGTTAAGGGGTTCTCATCTCTGCTAAGCTTCCTGTGAACCCAGAAGGAGGGTTTTTTTTGTGTTTTTTGTTTTGTTTTGTTTTACTTTTTTTAATCACTGCCCCATTTTCCAAATGAAGAAACTGAAAACTAAGGAAGTTTTGGTACTTTGTTCACCTAGAAAATAGTGGAGCAGGGATTCAAACACCAGACTTCTATTTCAGTGTAAAGAATACAAAACAAAATCCCTAATGTGTGCATGCTTTAAGATATAGGATATTATCAGCTCCCTTCCCACAATCTCTGGTTACCAAATGTGACCTGGAATTTCATTTTAATTTTTTTCTTTATAGTTTCACTATATATATATTTCTAAACAAATATATAAATATACATATATATTTATTTTTCCATCCTACCTTGAAGCATATATGGAGATTTTCTATTTTCACTGTTATAAGCAACAGTACGCTGAACGTGTTTGTACATCTGTTCTGGTGCACTCATGTCAGGGTTCCTCTAGAGAATATTCTAGAAGGCTATGGGATATAGTGTACTTATGTTTATCTCGATTAGGAAATACCATGTTCATGTAAGAAAACAGTGTGCAGTGTCTCCTGCAACATATAAGCTTTGGTTTCTCTTGATCGTCACCAACAGCTGGTTCTGCAGGACTTAATTTTTGCCATTCTGCAACCCCCCTTCAATTTTTGTGAAAATGGTGTGCATGAAGTCACACCTGAGTTTGGATTAAACTTGCAGTTTTTCTGATCACTAAAGGTGTTGAGCAAGTTTGTATATATTTATGGGCTGTTTGTGTTCCCTCTTCTGTGAAGTGACTGATCATAACTCTTGTCCATTGTTTTGTCTTTTTCTTATTTATTCCAAAGATATATCAATCTTTTCATTGAGAGTATGTACTTTTGCATCATATTTAAGGTACCCTTCCCTACCCCGAGGTCATAGAGAAATACTCTTAAATTTTCTTCAGAAAGTTTAAAAATTTTGTCTTTTTCATTTCAGTCCTAGTCCATTTGGCATTGGCCCTTTGAAAAGTGTAAGTTGGAGAAACTTTGTGTTGTTTTCTAGACGTATAACCAGTTGGCTCAGCACCATTAACTGCGCGTCTGTCCTTTCCCCAGGGATCTGCTTTGCTGGCTCAGTCATATGTGAGCTTTCAATATATGGCAGCTCCAAGGGTGCCTCTGTGGCTAAATCGGTTGAGCATCTGACTCTTGGTTTTAGTTCAGGTCCTGATCTCAGGGTCATGATCTCAGGTTGTGTGATCAAGCTTAGTGTAGAGTCCGCTTAAGCTTCTGTTTCTCCCTTGTCCTCTGCCCACCTCCTCTTGTGCAAACACACACTCTCTAAGATAAAGCAATAAATCTTTTTAAAAGATTATATATTATATGTAATATATAAAACATATATATAATATGGTATAAATATTATATATAATATATGTAATATGGCATGTATATTGTATATGACATATATATAATATGGGATATATAGAACATACATATATATATGGCAGGTTTATTTCTTGGTTCTTTATGTTGTTCCATCTCTACACCAATACCATAGTGTCTTCACTCCTAAAGCTTTGGGATAATAAGTCTTGAAATCTTGAATAGCATCTCCCTCCCTGTTTCTTTTATTCAGATATATTTTGCCCATTATTGGCCCACTACACTTCCATATATGTGTTACAATGGTGTTTCCAACTTTTTGTGGCTCTCGGTCAGCCCCAGTGCATATTGCTGCGTCTTTATGCTAAAGGAACATTCTCAGTTCTTACTGTGGGTCTTCAGATATCAGGCAACAGCCTGGGTGAACATCCATGACTTGTAAGGTCCTGGGGAAGGTAGTTGAGAGGTAGCAGAGTCAAGACACAACATTGTCTTTATTGTCTGCTTTGAGACTATAAACCAGTTTAAAGTCATATCCAAGACCCTTGCTGTAGAGATGGTTCTTCATTCCATCAGAAGAGCCACAGCCATTCATAAACAAACCTGTTTTGGTTAAACTTTGGGTTTAACATTTAGAAAATTGTAAACATCATAATGACTTCCCTTCATCGTGACCCAGATTGGTTTCTTCCAAAGCAAATCAAGGTCACAGTGTTATTCTCGGCATGCTGTGCAAATTAAATTAGGTTTATTAGGATTTCTTAAATAGCTACAGTGTGCATGAAACAAAACCATGAATCAAATGACAAAGAGACCATGTGTGTAAGAGTATGGAGACCCAGTGAGGATCTTCAACCAGCCCAAGGTCATACAGTCTGAAAAGTCACTCAAGTCTTTTTGCCTTCTGTCTAGTTCCAAATCTTTCTACTCTACATCAGGATCAGCAAACTTTTTCTGGAGTTTCAGGTAAATATTTAGGCTTATGGGCCAAGAGGCAATGTCCCCAGCATTCTGAGCAACTGTTCTCCTGGAAAGCTTAATAGTCTTTTTACATCTAAAGATGTAAAACCATTCTTAGCCTGAGGGCCAGACAAAAATAAACATTGGACCAGATGTGCCCCGCAAATTTTATCCCCCCCCCCACTCTAATCCATACCTAAGAGATGAAAACTCTCGTTTATGCCCTTTTGGTGATAAGGAGCACATGAAAACCAAGTCAAAGCCCCAAAGTAACAAAAATTCTGATTGTGTGTTAGAAGCAAGCACAGGTGAAACTATTGCAGACAGAAATTTAGTTTTGTATTTGCATTCTGAAGATGGCTTAAGTCATTTGGAGTCTGGTTCATTTTAGCTTCCAAACATTGAGAAGTCTGTATGTCTCAGGGACTTTTTAGTACCAAACCACAAAATTAGGAATGGAAACCGATGCTGAGATTTCTTGATTATCCAGTAAAATACCTACATGTGTATTATAATACCTTAAATAAGCATACTGGGAAAACAAGGTTATTAATATATATCATGCTTTTCTGCCACTTAAAGATTAAAAGGTGGTGTTAAGTAATTCTTAGAGTTTCTTCAAACCCAAGTATATTATAACTATGGGCATATAGATATGCCAAATAGTACTTCCATTGTTCTATTAGAGATGTCTTCTTTGATGGGGATTTTGTTGTTTGTATTTTCTGTGGTTTAGGCAAAAGTTGTTTGTCTCTCGCACATTTTAAAGGAAGAAGCATTTTCATGACAGCTTAGCAGAGAAAAACTTCTCTGTTTCTTGCTCTAAATCCAGATCCCTATAGATTGTGTCCAGTGTTGTCTTTTTTCATTTTTTATTCCTTAAGCCAGAGTCTATAAAAACACTTCACAATCCTCTCTCTAGGCATAGAACTAGCTTTCCATTCTTCAAATACCTGTCCGTTCTTACAGGCACTGACTGTGTCAGGTGAAAAACATTTTGGAGATTTGGGTGGAAAACTTGAGACTCACTGCTGAGTCCTTTGAAATACGGTGGCTAGGTATGTTCACTTCCTTCCCCTTTATTCACGTTCTGAAGAGGCTTTTTGTAAACTCATAGGGCTCTATAGCCTGAATGTCTGCCTTAAGAACTTTCTTATCACATCATTACCTACAAAGACGCTGTTTTTCAGCTCCACAAGAATGAAAAGTGTACCTGAAAATACTTTTCGGACTGACTCACTCTTGTATGTCTGAAACTTTTATTGGTTTTGTTTGTTTGTTTAATTGGCTTAGAATGTAGGATTGAAATGAGAAAGTAACATAAACTAAACCTGAAATAGACTTTTCTCAGCAAAGCATTTTTGTTTTTCATTTTTGTGGACAGGTCACCAGTCCACCATTACTTCATCATTATTGTCATTTCCTTTTTTAAAACAATGAAAATTTTATTACTGTTTTTTTCTTCCCGATTGTGAAATAATGTAGATGCCAAAGTTCTAAGACAATTCAAGGAAGTAAAAAGTCAAATTTGAAAGACACCTTAATCCCACTACCAAAAAGAATGATTTTTTAAAAATATTTTATTTATTTGAGAGAGAGTGAGGGGAGAGGAGTAATGGGAGAGAATCTTCAAGCAGACTCCCCACTGAGCGCAGAGCCCAACGTAGGGCTCGATCCCAGGACCCTGAGATCACAACCCCAGACAAAGTGAGATGTTTAACAGCCTGAGCCATCCAGGCGCCCCAGAGATAATTGTTTTTAACTATTCTATGTATATACTTCTAGACATACTTCTATGCATACACATATGTGCTTTATATAAAACTGTGATCATACTGTTTATCCGTATATTTTCTTCACTTAGTGTCTTATCTTCTCTCCAAGGTAAAACATCTGGATCTGCCTCATCTTTCTAGATGTCTCCATAATATTCCAGTGTATTGATATGCCATACTATACACAACTGAGTCCTTAGGAAGTCTTGTCTGTCTTATGGGCACATCTATACTACCACAGCTTTTCCTAGCGTCCTAGGTATGGGTATGCATCTCATGACCTTGGCTTTCAATGACAGATGTTTTGATATTAAAAATCTAATTATGGGATGTCTGGGTGGTTCAGTCGGTTAAGCATCTGACTTCAGCTCAGATCCCAATCTCAATGAGTTCTGCGTTGGGCTCCGCACTCAGCAGGTAGTTTCTCCCTCTCCCTCTGCTCCTTACCCACTCATGCTCACTCTCTCTCTTTCCCTCTCAAATAAATAGATAAAATCTTTTTAAAAATTTAATGATGACAAAACAAATGAGAGGTGTTTACATGCTGTTTACCTAAGCTGTTTACATCAAGGATGAACCTGTTTGCCAAAAGACAAAAAATGCATGATTCCATTTATATGGGTTGCCTAGGGTAGTGAGATTCATAGAGAAAGAAAGAATGGTCGTTGTTACAAGCTGGAAGGAGGGGAAATGGGGACCTGCTAAATGGGAACAGAATTTCAATTTTGCGCAATGAAAAGAATTCTGGAGATGGGTCACACAACAATAGCGATTATACTTAACACTACTGAATTGCACACTTAAAAATGGTTATGATGATAAATTATATGTTACGTATATGTACCACAAAAAAAGTTCTTTAAATAAGAGGATGTTTAAATATGACTGTATGTATTTTATTGTAACTGTTTACTTATTCACTATGTAAGCACATCATTACCTAGCAATTTTAATTCTCTAGAAGATAAACAAAAACCAGAACAATGCTACAAAATTTCTGAACTTCATTTATCATTGAGGTCCTAAAACCCTACCCAGAGTCTCTTTATTCTGAATTTATAAGCAATTCTACCAAACTTCAGTTACCTGATTTCTTAATTAAGAACACGTATGAAACAGAAATATGGGGAGAGGTACAAACAGCTACAGACAGGAAGTCAAGAGTAGAAAGAAGGAAAGGCAGAATGCCTAAGAAAAAGAGCCTCCCTCAAAAGAAAAAAAAAAGCATATTTGACAACCGAAACCACATACCATCCTGTAATCAAATTATATAGATGTAAATATACATACAGTAGCATCACTCAACAAATATTTCTTCACCATCAGTTGGGGGCCAAGAATCCACTGGGGCACAAAATTGTTGACACTGACAGCAACAGTGTTTAGAAAGGGAGGATTATGTCACTTATAGTCTATTTACAAAGGCAAAAGACCATAGAATACAATAACGTTGATCAAAGATTGGGTACTTTTAAGGGTAAACCTCAGTTATCTAGAAATTGTACTTTTTAGAATGTTTTCCCAACAACCCTGGGCCCAAATGAGACTCTTGTTCAACCATCATATATAGATTAGTGACTTTATCTATTTACGCTGACTTCAACTGACTTGTGAACAAGCCATTTGTAAGCATGTCATTCACCACACAACAAGTGTGCACATTATGAAGTCGTATTTGCTGGTTTTCAACATTTAAAATAACTTGATTTTAATTACCCTGTGTTCTTGGCTATAGCTGTGTTTTATTTGGGTAGTTTTGTCAATAACCACAGTTCATAGGCTTGGGCTATAGAAAAAGCTCACACGGGACAGAAAAAGTAATGCTGGGAATACCATCGCTACATGATGGTTAATTTAGGGTTCTTCCTCTCTTTTTCTAGGGACACTGCAAATTGTGAGAATCATCTGTATGTCACTTAGGGGTTTATTTACCACATGAAGATTCAGAAATAACATGTGTGGTTTTAGCAACTGAATTCAGTAGTAGAGATAATGACTCGGAAGAAATGTGCTCACAGAGAATCCTTGATAGCCATAGTCTCTAATAGGACCTAAGTATTTTTCCTTAGAGATAATGTATTAAAATTTAGAGGCCCTGGGGGCACCTGGGTGGCTGAGTCCATTAAGTCTCTGCCTTCAGCTCCCGTCATGGTCTCAGGGCCCTGGGATTCAGTCCCTCATCTAGCTCCCCACCCAGTGGGGAGTCTGCCTCTCCCTCTCCCTCTGCCTCTGCCTCTCTCAGGGCTGTGCACCCTTTCTCTCACTTTCTCGCTGTCACTCAAATAAATAAATCAAAATCTTTCTTTAAAAAATTGAGAAAAAAAAAAGAGAAAAAAAAATTGAGAGACCCGAAAGTTAAGCATTATTTGGGACATTACTGGCTTTGCTCATTCCATGGTGCAGAATGTTTCCTCAAACAACACTGTGCTTGCTTGCCAGAGGGCTGAAGATCCTGTCGGCACTGCTGGGATAGTCATGTTCAAACTCCCAGAGTTAATGGTTTTTGAAATACCTGAATGTGACTGAATACCAACATTGTGTAAAGACTACACACAGCACACATCCCTGCTGCCTCCATAAGCCTTAGCTACCAAAGTCTTATCAAAGGACAGCTGCACCCACCGGTGTATAGGAGTGTGTAAATACGCGCATGCGAGTGCATATATATATACACAAATGTATATATACATATATATATATCCAACTATATATACACTAATATATATACTAGTTCTCCTGGATTTGCCAGAATGGCCAAACCTTTTCTTAGCATTTTCTAAACCCAGTTGCACATTTGAAAAGATGTCATATAAAAGTCAAAGCTCTGCATTTTTTTAATCAGGATATGATACTGATTACATCTCTGTCTTAAGAAAACTCATTTAAATATGCCTTTGTTGTTCTTTCTGTAGTCTTCTTTCCAAAACTAACAGTGAAGCAAGCTATCTAGATGCCTGCTCTGTTGATCCAAGTCGAACAATCAAACTCTATTTTAGCAACAACAAACAATATTTTTAATATGAAGAGCAAAGCAAATACTAGGGGAGGTGTGAAAATACAGTCATCTTCAGAGAGCTCCAAAAGACACCTGATGTTTAACATTTAGAGATTTTGTGATTGGGTTCTCAGTTGCTTTGAATTCTGAAATTTTATTTTTGCTTGCTTTTCCTTTTTATTCTAAAATAGGGAACAAAAAAAAAAAAAAAAAAGAAAGAAAAGAAAAACTCTGTTTTTCATATTCTTTTCTTTCCCTCCAAAAGAGATATCACCATTGTGCAGAATTTCCCTTCTTCCTATCTAAAATAAAAGCATGGAGTGAAGTCTCTGCCCTCTGACCCATTATTTCTGTTTTATCTTTGCCTTTTCTGCTCACTGTGCTCTGGGGCTCATGCCTTTTACCTCCTCTTAGACCCTCCTACTTGTAATACTACACTGTGCATTTCTTTTTTCCCAGAGCCAGTCCTAAGGACTCTGGTTTTCTCGTCTACCTGCTCCTATGATTTTTATTTACCTGACATTAGTCATCTGGAAGAAAAATTTCAGTCAATCATTAATGTCTAAAATATCCAAATGTTTGTTTTTCTGGAGACATAGCTTACACTTTCTTATTTATTTTTGTATGGTGTCTCACTCCAGCTGTCATCACCATATTTATATGCTTATCTCTCCATAGTCTGTTTTCAGTGCCATGAAGCATTGTACTATTCTTGACATGTGCCCCATTTCATTTTTAACTTTCTTTTGTTGCTTTAATAATAGTTATCTGGCATATATAGTCATACAAATTATGCCTACCCACTTGATGGATTTAGTACCCTGGAAGCTTTTTTTTTCAGAGGGTCGATATTTATTGAACACCTACTATTGGTGACCGTAGCCCCAGGGCCATGTAGGAGTATCCTGTCCTTTGAGATTTAAAACGACTTGAAATTCTTTGAATACCATCTCAAATCCATGGGAAATCCAAATTCTGCCCAAGATTTCTGCAAATTCCCTGGGGCCTGCATTCTCTTGGTAGCTTCTCCTTCTGATTTCCTGTACTTGCTGAAGACTGAATCACACCAACATCTCAATTTCCACATTTATTCTTCCACTCGTGGACCGGAGCAGGACAGTGCACTGCTTGTTCAGCTTTCCCAGGATGAGGCAGTTTTACAGAACAAACTTTATCGAAGATTCAGAGACAACACAGGGGACCTCAACCGTTTTATTTGTAATGTGCTATTTCTTATGCTGGGGGTAGGTGAAGAGGTATTTGTTACATTTCTCTTTATACCTTTCCATATATAGTCCATATACAGGGGCCCCCCACCCCCACCACTCAGGTTTATCCTGAGGGCCTCGTTTTATAATCAGGCAGGTCCACATGTCATATGACACGGATAAGCAGTTTTTCCCTGGGACAACTGCTCTCTTCCTCCCCTGCCCTGTAGATTGTCCCCTCTCCTAGGAACATAGAGATGAGTAAAATGTGACTTCCTATGAGAAGCTTTGTTAGGTGATGGAGAAACAAATAATTACAGTGCAATTAAATATGTGTTATGAGAGCAGTTATGCACGAAACAGAGGAGAGAGCAAGTAACTACCAGAAGATTTAAGGAGCTAGTCTTCCGGAAAGAGGTAACCTTTGAACTGCACCAGAATGAGCACAACTTAGCCAAGCAGAGTAAGGGGTATTGAGAAGTGGGCATTCAGGCCAAAGAGGGACCATGTGGAAAATCCCAGGAATGCAAAAGAGAGCTCGGGGTGACCAGTGGCCTCAGAGGCTGGGGAAAGAGGGGGGACCAGAATACAAAGAGCCTTGTACGTCATTCTGATGAGTTTAGACTTGGCACCGCCAGCCGTAAGGAATGAACAAACAATTTTAATCAGAGGAGAGACATAATACAATTTGGGAAATTTATTTATGGTTGATAATTAATCCTAACTTCTATTTTAAAAAATAAATACTGTTTTCTTATTTCATAAATACCACAGACTTAAGTGCAATCGTTTTCCAGATGAGGTGCAGTTTCTGCTTAATGCTCAAGAGGTAAAGTTGACTCTCAAAGTGTGTCGGGGGAACCCCTGCAACCCAGTCTCCTGGGCATACAGGAGATAACTTACTAGACTTTAAATGCATAATTTATTAGACTTTAAATACAAATACAGATTCCAGGCACTCAGAGCTATTCTCTAGACTTGCGGTCCTGGAAAAATTAAGACTGCCAAGGGCTCCAGAAAATTTATGTATACTAGTGGTTGAGAATCACTATCCTAACTTTCAGTCAGAACACCATGAAAATAACAGATATTTTTTTCTTAATGACGGTTTGATTTGAACTGGTGCTATCAACGAAGCACATTAATCATAACAAATGCAACAAAAACTCCAAACATCTCTATAGTTTATTTTAAAAGGCAAGTCAGGATATCAGATTCTCTCCTTATCCTTTAGAAAGCTTCTATATTTGTGATTTGTCAGCTTCTGTCCTGCTCCTATCAAAGTGTTAGACAGCATTTACTGTCCTCCACTCTTAGGGAGAAAATATTTTCATGGAGCCCCAACCCAAATCAGCCTTAAAGAATTTTTTTTCTATAGTGTGGGCACAGCTGAGACCAAGCCTGCAGGTTTGTAGGTGCTACCTCTCCAATTCAGACAAGGCAATGGGCAAGAGAACTAGCATGTGTAATGGCCTCTATGCTTGGAAGTTCCGCAGTCTTCCTAAAATGTAGTCAGCTCCTCTGCTCAAGAGAAAAGGAGAGGTTCTGGGCTCCACATAAAATCTGGACCAACCAGTATGAGACAGATAAACCCTAATGCCACTTGCAGTCTTAATAGTGTATGATTTAGAACAACAGAGAGTGTCGGTGCCCTGCCTCCCCAGCAAGTGGTAGGCCAGGCAACCTCCAGGACTGACCTTCATTGGCAGCGAATCTGCTGAATGTGACTTCATCAAGTGGTTGAATCATTTTCCTTTAAAATTTTCCTATGTTTATTCTTACTGTATTTTTTTTTTTCTACTGGGAAGTCAAAGCTAGATTGGTGATTTTCCAAATTGGAGAAAAACATCACTGAAGATGAACTTAGAATGCTTTTAGGTTGAGAAAACAATAACTTCTTAGACTTTAAATGTGAACTTAATAGGAAATTTTCTGGTTTTGAGATGAACTTTCTTTTTTATTGTGAATTTTGAGCAGAGTAAAAAATACAGAGAGTAAATAATAATAATAATAAAATATTTGTAGTATTAAAAGACTTAGAGTAAAACAAAGATCCCCTCTAACCTACCCTCCCACGCATCCCCCCAAAGAGGCAGACATTTTATTTATTTGTTTATTTATTTTATTTTATTTATTTGTTTGACAGAGAGAGACACAGGAAGAGAGGGAACATAAGCAGTGGGAGTGGGGGAGGGAGAAGGAGGCTCCCTGCCCAGTAGGTAGCCCAATGTGGGGCTGGATGCCAGGGTCCTGGGATCATGACCTGAGCTGAAGGCAGATGCTTAACAACGGAGCCACCCAGGCGCCCCTAACACTACTGACATGCAGCTCAGTAGGTGAGGACACTTCTGTGACCTACACCCCCCTTTTCTTCAAATCTTCCCAACATGTTTAGATCAAAACTTGGTTATATCAGTAGTATATAGTTTTGGAAATTGTGTTCATTATTAAGCCACTGCTTTTCATGTATGTGAACTTTCTTGGACAAACTTTTGTTTTTCCTGAAGTCTTTAAATTTTCTAGTCACACTTGTCAGTTTCCTTGGTGTCCCCCAGGGGCTGCCACCCTCTGGCTCTAGTCTGAGTTATTTATACCTTGGTCATCCTGAGACACTCATTCCGAGTTAGAGCCTCTCTCCTCGATCCCAGGTCTTCCCCTTTCTTGACCTGATTCCTTTTTTTGGTGGAACACATCCTCTAGTAGTTAACCATGGAAGAATGCCAGGATGGTAATATTTTTGCTTCCTTATGGACCTGAATATAATCTGTGTGTCCTCAAACTTAATGTATCATTTGGTGAGTATCAAAGACTACACTGAAAATCAATTTGCCCTAGAATTCTGAAAGCATCATGCCATATCTCCCTTGTAGTATTATTGTTGACACATCCAATGTGTCATTGGATTCTAAGATCTTTGTATGTGACGGTTTCTTCTTGTTGTTTCCTTCTAGAATCTTCTCATGGTCCCCAGTGTTCTGGAATGCTTTGATAATATACCTCAGATGTGTGTATTTGTAAGGGGATATTCAGTGGGCCCTATCAATGAAAACATTTATATTCTTCACTGAGAGAATCA
Organism: Mustela putorius furo; assembly: GCF_011764305.1. Taxonomy (NCBI): domain Eukaryota; kingdom Metazoa; phylum Chordata; class Mammalia; order Carnivora; family Mustelidae; genus Mustela; species Mustela putorius. The sequence continues at coordinate 29,933,461 of NW_025421341.1, forward strand.
TTTCTTATATTATTTCTTCGATAATTTCTTCTAATTTTCTCTCCTTGGCCTTTCTGAAATCCCATTTGGTCAGATACTGGACATCCTGAATTGATCCTCAAAACTTTTGTGCTTTTTTTCGTTATTGTTCACCTCTTTTTCTTTTGCCCTATTTTCTGAGAAAGTTCCTAAATTTCTCTTTTATCATTTCCATCAAACTTTTAATTTTAGTTGGATACCCTGTATTATTCTCTACTACCTAATTGATTAGCCCCCAATTGTTCAGTTCAAAGCAGTGAACATCTATCATTCTATACATTTTTTGAGGGCCAGGAATCCTGGGAGCAGAAGTCTGGGGGTGCTATCTCCAGGTCCCTCATGCCTTTCAGAAGCTGTAGGCTGAAGCAGTAGTCATCTAAGTCTTGATAGAGTCAAATAACTCATTCATAGGGTTGTTCCCAGAGGCCTCAGTTCTTTAATGCATGGACCTCTTCATAAGGCTCCTTGACTTGACATGGCAGCTGGATTCCTCATAGCAAGTAACCCAAGACAGAGCAGATATCACAATTTTATTTTATGACTTAGTCTCAAGTGACATAGCACCATGCTTGTCCTATTCTGTTGGTCCTACAGACCGACCCTGGTTCAATATGTGATGGGACTACAAAAAGGCATGAATGCCAGGAGGAGGAATCACTAGGGACCATCTTAGAGACTAGCTACCACAGCTCTGTATTCCAATTTTTGTTGTTTCTTTTTTCTTTCTCCTCTGTGTGTACCCACCCTTTTGGAATGGACCCTATTGGAAATGCCTCATGACTCTAAATAATGTTAAAATGGTGTTTCTTGGTTCATGTTCCTTACTATGCACAGGTACCAAATTCCAAACCACCATAGTTGGCTTCTAGACTCAGTCCAACCATGTGATGATTCAGTATCCACCCCCCCAATGCTTTGTGTTGTCAATGAATGTTACTCACCAGAAATATTTATCTTGTTTTTGAGTTTGTCTTTATTTTCTGGTTTTTTGTCTTATCTTTTATTGGAACAGAGGATATGTGTCAAAGTATTTACAAATGTAATGGTCCAGTTGACATGAAGCTTTCACTGGTCACCCAGCTTCCAACAATTGACACTTTTGATCTGTTTTTGTCTGCTCACTTGTTTTTCTCATCTTGTGAGTTGGTACTGTTTTTGGTTCTTTATCCGTCTTATTCTGGTTTTCACACACATGCAAAAAAAGAGAATAAATATAAAAGTATTTAAACAACTATCTTTCGGGGCAGCTGTGTAGCTCAGTGAGTTAAGCCTCTGCCTTCAGCTCAGGTCGTGGTGGAGAATCCTGGGATGGAGCCCCACATCAGACTCTGCTCAGCAGGGAGCCTGCTTCTCCCTCTCTCTGCCTACTTGTGAACACTGTCAAATAAATAAATAAAATCTTAAAAAAAATTTTTTTAATTAAAAAAATAAACAACTATCTTTCTGGATTAACTTTTACATACATAAGTGAGCCGGTTTTTTCTCCTTATTATTCAGAATAATACTGCTACCCAAATCGTGTCCATATTTTCAAACAGTAGCACATCGGAATCTCCCCCAAAAATCCAAACAAGGCTTCCATTTGGAAAACTGACCTCGTCTAAAGAGGGACCTTCAGCTTCTTGTCTTCCTTTTGAGTTACCTTTAGGTTCACAGATAGAAAATGGATTTTCTCTTGAATCATCATCTTATATTTATTTGATCGAGTGCAAGGTTTCTTTTTTTTTTTTTTTAAGATTTTATTTATTCATTTGACAGAGAGAGAGATCACAAGTAGGCAGGGAGGCAGGCAGAGACAGAGAGAGAGGAGGAAGCAGGCCCTCCACAGAGCAGACCCGAGCCAAAGGCAGAGGCTTTAACCCACTGAGCCACCCAGGCGCCCCGAGTGCAAGGTTTCTAAACACTTCTAGCAGCTCTCCCAGAACCCAAAGCTGAAAACTGTAAAACTCTGAAAATCACTTTAGATTTGCTATTGACAGTTGGTATAATTAGCCAAGTGACAGCTTTTGGAAGTAGTGAAAGCCATGTGACCATTCTCACATGGACAAGAGCTAAGGGCCGCTTTTCCAGATTCTCTCCCACATGAAGAAACATCCCTGGAGAGATGAACGAGAACCTTGACATGCCTGGTTCTACTGTGCTTCTTCACGGGTTGACAAATGAAAAAGAAATAGATGAGGTTTTTTTTTTTAAATTTTTACATTTTTTAAAAGATTTTATTTATTTATTTGACAGACAGAGATCACAAGTAGACAGAGAAGCAGGCAGAGAGAGAGGAAGGGAAGCAGGCTCCCTGCTGAGCAGAGAGCCCGATTCGGGGCTCGATCCCAGGACCCTGGGATCATGACCTGAGCCGAAAGCAGAGGCATTAACACACTGAGCCACCCAGGTGACCCTAGATTAGTTTTATATACAGGATACTTTTTAAAAATTTTATTTATTATTTGACAGAGAGAGACACAGCAAGAGAGGGAACACCAGCAAGGGGAGTGGGAGAGAGAGAAGCAGGCTTCCCACTGAGCAGGGAGCCCAACATGGGGCTCGATCCAAGTACCCTGGGATCATGACCTGAGCTGAAAGCAGACGCCCAACAACTGAGCCACCCAGGTGCCCCCACAAGATACTTCTTTTTCTTTTTTTTTAAATTAAATTCATTTTTTTGTGTGTTCCAAAATTCATTGTTTATGCACCACACCCAGTGCTCCATGCAATCCATGCCCTCCATAATACCCACCACCAGGCTCACCTTCCCACCCCCCCAAAACCCTCAGTTTCTCTCTCAGAGTCCACAGTCTCTTCTGTTTTATCTCTCCCTCTGACTTTTTTAAACAAGTAATAGTTTCAAAAATATTTTTTAAAAGACCTGGTCCTACATATAGGCAAACCAAACAGGCAAGCTAAAGGGTCCCATGTGCCCCAAAATGTGTCTTGCCTGTCAGTCGGGAGTTTGAATTTTCTACCATGTGGGGCATTAATGGAGGGGTGTGTGTGTGTGTGTGTGTGTGTGTAAGAGACATTTATCAGTAAAAAATGTGTCAGTTTATAGGGCATATTTTTAAATACAACATGCATTACACTGTATGAGATTAGCTTGCTGAGATCTCTCAGAGAGAAAACCATGCGGTCGTAGGTTACGAAGCAGATAGTGGCTGACCAGAAGGGATGTGGGTGGCAGAGAGAAGATAGTTATGACTAGTTCAGTGCTTCCCAAAGTCATGCCTGTGTTGGATGGTGTAGACTTTCACCAGACCAAGGGAAATGAGAAAAGAACAGCGTAGGTATTGCCTATGAAGTAAAACTTACTTATTTTTACTTTAAGGGAGCATCTTGTAGTCTATGAGCATTTACTTGCTTCGTTAACAGTGCTCTAATTTGTTTTCTCTTGGGGCGCCTGGGTGGTGTAGTTGGTTAAGTGCCTTGTTTGCAGCTGACATCATGATCAGGGTTGTGATTGGGGTTATGAAATAGAGCCCTGTCAGGCTCAATGTGAGCCCCGCACGCTCAGTATGGAGTGGGCTTAAGACACTCTACCCCTTCCCCTCGGGGGCAAGAGCACACATAAGCTCTTGCTCCCTCTCTCTCAAATAAATAGGTGAGTCTTTAAAACAAAACAAAACAAAACCTGTTTTTTAAAAAAATATTTTATTTATTTGACAGAGAGCAAGAGAGATCGCAAGTAGGCAGAGCAGCAGGTGGGGGGAGGGGGTGTGATGAAGCAGGCTCCCTGCTGAGCAGAGACCCTGATGTGGGGCCCAATCCCAGGACCCTGAGATCATGACCTGTACCTAAGGCATAGGCTTAACCCACTGAGCCACCCAGGTGCTCCAAAAATCCCTGTTTTCTCTTAAGGGATGACGATAGTAGATGATAGATTTGCTATTGGCTCATGGTTGGGAAGATAGATTTGCTTATGCATATTTGAAGAGAGCCATTGCCCTTACATATCAAAATATAAATAAAACAATCCACTGTTCGTTTCCATTAATTGTTTTTTAATTTTGCTGCCTTGTGAAGTACAAAACATAAAGAACTATTAGACTAGATGATCTTCTGGATTCTTCCAACCCACAATTTGCATTAACTGTGCCCTCCCTGCCAATAACCCTTGGACTGAAGTATGGTGGGAGGAAGTGGAGGAATATGAGGAGGGGACAGGGGGAAGAGAGAGAGTCCTGGGTGCCACTCTGGCAATTTTCACCTGTTACAAAATACTATGTTTCTTTTTATTTTTTCCCAACTGTTTGGAAAATATAAATTCTTAGGTCAAAAGTAGTGCAAAAACAGACACACACTGGATTTGGCCTGTGGGCTGCAGTGCACCAACTCCTGATTTATACTGTAAACTCCATGAACTACGATGTTACATTTATTCCTGGGATTTTACATGCCATCGTTGGGGGCACAGTGACAGTGTGAGGGGAAGAGATACATCTGAGTCCCTTCCCCAATGCCTCAGTAGCCTACAAAGCCAGCCAATAATTAAATATAGTATAGTGGATAAGAATGTGGTTCTGGATCAAACCAGCTGGATCCATCTCCCCCAGCTCCATTCATAAAGACCTCTAGCCTCTGACATCCAGTTTTCATAGCTCGAAGGTAGAGCTAATTTTAGTACCTACCTCATAGAATTGTTACTGGGTGTAAATGAGGCCATACACAAAGCAGAGAGCCTGAGCAGTGTCCTATGTAGTCACTGTTCAAAAAAATGTTAACTACTGAAATCATATTAGGAAGGATCCAAGTTCATTTCCTCTACAGCATCCTTATCATGGGATCCTTCAGAGTCTGTTAATCTTACATGAATGGTGAAGGACTCTTAGTCCTGTTAGACTTAAAACCTTTTAGGGCAAGGGGGAAAAAAAACCCCCGAAAACCTGGAGTTAATGGTTATAGGTATAAATTCCACTCGCTGCCTTATACAAGATGGACAGAACTTTCTTACTGATGTATTCCCAAATGTACCAGAGACCTCTAATTGCCACCTTCTTTGTCAGAGCCAGTAATGTGCATGCTTGCTGTCGTCCAGAAAAACAAAAATGGGTGGCTGATTTAGATGTCTAGACTAGTGATGTCTCTCTGGACAGGGGTTGAAAGATAGGAAGTGGCAGCTCCAGTGAGATTTCTGTGATATCCAAGTGTGGTGACAAGGGCTCCTGGGCGGGGAAGAAGGGGCCACCACGAGAGCGGTGCACGGGTGTCCTTCTCCTTTACTGGAGGGCATGCTGCCAAGGCTCATGGTCAGTTGCTTAAGGCAGACGCGGGATGGAGGGGCCCTGCGAAGAGCGGCTCATGGAGTCTGTCTGGCTCAGTCAGCCACACTCGGTCAGCTCTTTTCACACACAAAAACTTTCGCCTCAGGCTATTGGCTGGGCAAAGGATCAATAATCATAATGCAGAATCAACAGACCTGCTCAGTAGAGTGTTAACCAGCTTTGAACGCTGCCAACTTCCCCTTACACTAAACCAGTCTGGGCTGAACGTGGGGGAGGAGAGGCTGGGGAGCAGGCAGGGAAGTCCACTTCTGTTTCACCAGAATGTTGGTACGATGGGCATACAGGGTTTTGAAGGCAGAAAGCAGAAACATTCCAAGATTATTTGAAATGATTTCCTGGCCTATTAATGACCAGTAAAAATGTATGTTCATAACTAGATTCTTTATTTGTTTTAGGAGTAAAAAGAGAAATGTTTGCTGCCTGCCAGTGCTGAGGAGATAGAATTGTGAGACATTGTTTCTCCTTGTAGTCTAGAAAACATAGTAAGCCCTCAACTCATGGACATTTAAGTAACAATATTAATTTAATACATTAGTAATTGCCCAAACTGTTGATAGCCGCAGTAACAGCTGTAGGGGAGGAAAAAATTTTCCTTGACCCTCTTAGGGTCCCTGACTGGGACTAAAATTTAAACTGACAAAGACAGATTAACAGGAGAAAAGCACACTAATTTAATTAATATTTTACATGCTCATGGGAGTCTTCACAAGAGAATGAAGATCCAAAGAAGTGACCAGAGCAGGAAACTTTATACCTTTTAGACAAAGAAGCAATAAATTTGTGAAGAATTAACAAGACAAGGGGTTTGGGCTTGTGGTTGTAAGTGGTGGAGAGGTAACTAGGAGTAGGTTTATTTGAAATTCCTCTGGTGGAGCCCCTGGGTGGCTCAGTGGTTAAAGCCTCTGCCTTCTGCTTAGGTAATGATCCCGAGCCCGGCATTAGGCTGTCTGCTCAGCAGGGAGCTTTCTTCCCCCCAACCCCCTGCCTGCCTCTCTGCCTGCTTGTGATCTCTGTCTGTCAAATAAATAAATAAAATTTTTTAAAAAATGAAATTCCTCTGGTGCTATCTCTAGACTAATGAGAGTCTGTCTCCACTTTCTTTCCTTTACATAGAAAAGGGGAACCTTCTCTGCATTTACTGCCTCGTTATTGCTTTCAATTCAAAATAATTTTTATGTCAGAGAGGAATATTGGGGTGACATATTCTGGTTCCCTTCACAACCCCAAGTGCTATATATTCATTTAAGTGCTTTACCAATATTAACCCATTTGACCCCGTTTTACAGCTGTGGAAACTAAGGCACTAGAGAGCACCTAAAGTTATACAAATGACTTGGCAGAGCTGGGATGCAGACTCAGGAAGTCTGACCTGGAAACAGTACCCTTAACCCTTCTACAACATTGCTGGGAAGAGAGGGCAACATGGGGGCAATTCGTGGGCAGTCCAAGGGCAGGCTGGGAGCTGAGACAAAGAGACCAGTGGGAGAGCCAGCCGATCAGACCTCCTGGGAAGCGCATGCTGCCTTTATATAATACACTTGACTTAGCATCTTTCATGTATGAGCATCAGGGACCGTTGGGGTTTCCAACCAATATTTTATTAAACAAGTAAAACAAATTATATCTGTGCTCATGTATAAATAATATCAACTAGTATATTCAATATACTCTAAGAGTACTATTAACAAATACTACTTAATTCATTTGTAGTCAAACAAAAATACATTTCAGTCTCTTACTGTTGCTGTTAGAATCAGGACATGTGCAGATGGGACAGATGGTAGGAAGTATCAGATAATAGTGTGTGTGTCCTTTGGCCTAGTACAGCAAGAAAGGGGAGAGAAGTGACCCCCTTTGACTGGAAGCAGGGCACTCTGCAGGCTCCTTAGGGACAGCATCCCAAATCCTACTCACAAAAAACCCCCCTGGAGGATAGATCTTAATATCTTCCGTTAAAGAAAAGGTAACTTGGAAGGATTAAGTAATTGTCCTAAGCTCCAGTTCACAGCTAACAAATCTGGGAACAGATCCTATGTAAGTATGGCCTAAGAACTGTTATTTCTTGACTTCTAAACCTATTAAGATTCTCTACTATCACAGTTTATTTTACATTTTAAGTGAGATTGTAAAAAATGCATGTGACCTTTAAATGAATCATTCTCACGAGTTTTAACTATTTAATATTCAAAAGTGCTAAAACATCATGTAATCTTGGATCACTTCCTGATGTATTAATGGCTAGCGGGGTGCAAAACCCCATAAAATCATTATTAAGAGCTTTCTACTCATGACAAATGATTTCTTACTTCATTAAGGTATGTGGAAACTAAGAGGTACTTTATTATTGGAAAAGGAAAAGTCATAAAATTTTTGCTTAAGAAATATTCATTAGTTCTGCTTTCTTAATGGCCAGTAGCACTTGGCCAAGCTGATTTTTAAGTGATTTAGCATTTGAATAGAGGGTAATGGGTTATAGTCTATTCTACCATGGAAAAACATTCCGTGGTGTTTCAAAAGTGGCTGCAAAAAAAGTGGATCAAACTCAGTGATAATGAAAATAGAGGCACTGTACCTTTTTGCCAAATAATCTATTTGAGTTATTCATACACATTTGCAAATTTAGAAATTAGTTCAGGAAAAACAGCTTAATTAAGAGAAATGAATATCTTGAGTCTGAGGCTACTGTCATTACCATCTAAAAAGTGAAGAACCTAATTTCCATGGCCTCAGATGTATCACAGGCACAGCACTTGCTTCCAAGGTAGCAGTTGAACAAAAGCCAGAGAGGGCCCCTAACTATAATTTTGAATTTATTCACTCAGGTTGAGCATCCGTGTGTCAGCAAAATTGTCACATACTCTGAAGTCCTAGGTCAGTCCAATTTTGCAAATATATAGGCTGGCCATGCCTTGTCATTTTAACTGCAAATTAAAACTGGAAGAGTTTTGGAGCATTTCTGCTAAGCCTAGAAACAACCCTGGACCTAGTTGTGGGTGACATGGTGGACAGATAGATGCTCTCACAATGACTCTCCTTTTGAGTGACTGTTGGACTGACCAGAACTCTCCATACCTGCTCTATAATATATCAGTCGATGCCCACTGACACTGCCCACCTGAGACCCATAGGCTTCTCCCTAAGTACATTGGCATATGCCTGCTCCACTCGTGGAGTTTTATGGTTGCCATGAGTTAGTTGTTTCTATCAGTTGTACTTATTGTAGTAACAAAGTGATTTCATTAAGTATTAACTAACAAATTGGTTAAATACAAATGCCTAAGATTTGTGTCTCTGTGACAACTAGAAACTGCTATTCAATTAAATATGGCTGAGAAAACATTTAAGAAGTTAGAGAAAAACATGGTTTAATGCCGAGAAGGACTCCATACTCAAATTACTCCATAAGCATCTTTCAGGAATAAACCTGTTTCAAAGAAACCAGAAGCTGAAATGGTCAGTGGTGCATCATGGGTGTGGCTTAGGAAGAATGGTGTCACAGAATTCCAACAGCAGACCCATTCCCAAAGAAAAGACCCAGACCCTATTTCATAAGATTGAAGATTTGGCATACATGTGTATATTTTAAGTTATAAAATGTCTAAAATGTTCATGGATCTGTTTGTTCATTTTTTTAAATTGCTCAATTTAACTAACTTTTTCATTTAACCAACCAGCTGGTTTTGAACTATCAAATAGAGTTTCTATCTTAATGTAAAGACAATGAAGCCAAATACAAACAAAACCTAAATATGTTACCCCCTAATGTTCCAACTGAAGGGCAATAATGTAAAAAAATCAGGAACCATGGTTTTGATGATCAGAAAAGGGGAGCAAAGTCACTATGGGTGAAGATGGAAAGCCAGACCCCAGGCAAGAGGGAACTCAAGGGAACAATACAGTCACACACAGTGAGCCCTATACCCAATCTGTGAATACCACCCGTCTGAGTCCTAAGGCTTCTTCTTTGAAACCGTGAGAACCATGGGTTGAGAACAGACTTCATTTATTGGTTATAAGTAAAAACATTATATAAGTCTTATATAAGCCTGCAGAGCTCACTTTAGAACCAGTAACTTGAAGTTACCAATTACCTGAAATTTAAAAATCAGTGTTGATTTTTTAGTTTCAGAAATGATGTTTCAACTGGATAAGAATATACTGTTGTTTTGGGGAGATGCACACAGAAGCATTAGCAGTGAAATGTCCTGGTGTCTATAGTCTACTTTTCAGCAGTTTAGCAAAAACACGTGTGTGTGTGTGTGAGAGAGAGAGAGAGCGAGAGAAAGAGAAAGAGATGGTAACAGTTGGCATACCTAGATAGGAAGCTCTAGAAGGGTTCATTGCACTGTTTTTCAACTTCTTTTTTTTTTTTTTAAGATTTTATTTATTCGACAGAGAGAGATCACAAGTAGGCAGAGAGGCAGGCAGAGAGAGAGGAGGAAGCAGGCTCCCCACCGAGCAGAGAGCCCGATGCGGGGCTCGATCCCAGGACCCTAGGATCATGACCTGAGCCGAAAGCAGAGGCTTTAACCCACTGAGCCACCCAGGCTCCCCTGTTTTTCAACTTCTTGAAGGGTTTCAAAGTTTCCAAAAAAGACTTTTCAGTCCAAGCAACTATTAACTAATTAGCCTGGTGTTAATTTTAACAGGTATTAAAATAGCCGAGGCTTCTAGTTTCATTTTTTGCCACTTCAATGATAGTTGTGCATGATTCATGCGTAGAGAAAAGATCTCAGTCTCGGTAGTGCAACAATAGCCTTAGGCTCCTGTGTCTTGAAATTCCAGGTCCAAATTGGATGTAAACAAATTACCAGTTTTCTATCTACCCATCCATCCATTCACCGAATCCACGAGCATTTGCTGAGTGTATATTATTCATCAGGGCTACTTATGTGAATAAGACTGTAATTCCTTCCCTCCTAGGGCTTACAGGCCCCAGGGAAAATACACATTAAACATGAAACTACACGTGTTCATGGGAGCGAATAAGAAGGGAAGACCTGATCTCATTTGGGGGCAAACACACACTTGTTCAAGCTCATGTGAAAGATTTCCAGTAACGTCTGGCCAACACGGCGTTCGCTCCGAGAAATAAAATAAGGCCTGACTCATGACCTCCATCTACCTTCTCAGAGTTTAGAGAATTGGTCATTTGCCTCCTCTTACCCGTGGTCCAGAGATTCCCAGAAAGTGCTGTGTTGTGTCTGGAGGCAGAAGAGTCAGAGATGCTCACTGTCTACTTGAAAACTGTGGCCCATCACCACCGCGTGAACCTGGGCATTGGGTCCTCACGCAGGTGTTGCTTCCTTATCCAATATCTAGTGCTCTTGGGTGTAGGACTCGGACTCCTCTCTGAGGCCCTGCTGTACCCCCACACATACACATGCTGTGTGGGAGCAGTATGCTTGTTCCTCCAACTCTTGGGACCAACTGGCAGCAGGTACTGAAACCAGAAACAAAAGCTGGAGCTCTTGTCTTCAGCCGGCTTTCGCTTTCAGCCCAGTGACAAAGCATCCCAAAAGTTAGGGGCATAAAAACTTGGCTACTTGCTTGGGATGACAGGAAAAAAAGACATCCCAAGCGAAAACCGATGTACAAATTAGTGTGTCAGATGATCTAATGTTCAGACACATTTTGAGAATTAGCTCTAGCTTGCAGACTCAGATTTTACATGATAGCTTAGACCAGTGGGATCAGAATCACTCAGAGGGCCTATTAAAACAGAATACTGAGACCCACCCCTGAGATCAGGGTTTCTGATCCAGAGGGACTCGGGTAGGGCCGAGAGTTCACATTTCTGACAAGCTTACAGGTGGTGTGGCTGCTGCTGGTGGGGGGACCCCACTTTGAGAACTATTACTTCAGTTGAGTATTCTTAAATATGGGATTGAAATGAACATAAAGTTTAAAAATCTAGAAAGACAAGTTTGATATATTATGTCAAGGTATGACTGAATGACCCCAAACATCTGGGAGGAAAATCAGAAAAATCGTTTTCTAAAAAATACCAACTCTCCAACCCTTGAGGAGAATATAGATTTTCCTTGTCAGTCACTTTCTATTTATATAAATTGTGAGGTAGGTATAAATTTGGTGTCTGAAAATTACTATGCACTTCTCTTTCTTGAAAGGCAGCATAGCCTACTGTTCTACGTTCAGGAAACAAAGATGTTTTTGCTTGAGCATTTTATTTTAATTGAACAAATAGGGCCCTCCACTTTGGAAATATCTGAGGTAATTTCTATTTTATTTCTTCCTACCAACCAGCCAGCACAGGTCCTAGACTTGCCCCGCTTTTGCTGTCAATTAATACTCATTTCCTGTGGAAAGCAAACTCATTCTCAGTTAATATTAACCTGAAGAAAAAAATTTAAAAGATAAATACATAAACATAGAACATGTGTCAAAGCACATTTTAAATTTAGTATTTTCAACTACCTCTTTGTTCCTCTGCTGGCAGAGAGATTTTCAAAAATCGACCTTCATTACAGTTGGCCTGTGCATAGGTTCTAAAATGTATCAAAGTAACTGTGATAGGATAAGAGCGCCCAAGCTCACAGCTAAATCTTTATTTTTGATTTATACTAAGAACCCGTTGATGCACTACTGAATTAGTTTGTTCTTCTTGAACATCATTCCAGGAAAAGAAAATCTTTGAATCACTTATAGAAGATATGACCAGTTAATATACACATATGCATATATATATAGTTAAATCTAAGAGACTTTCTACTGATGGTTACGGCAATTTCATATGGTACAACTATACATTATCCTGAAACAAGAAAAGATGACTTCCTTTTTTCCATAAATAACTTAAATTCCCCAATATAATAAAAATGATGTACACTCACCCGACAGCTTTCCTATATGCAACCTCTTCTCACTTCTCGGCTCTGTTTCTCTCGATATATTATTGTCCCAGTGTGGCTCCTCTAACAAATGGTGTTTCATGCTCAAAGAACAGAAAAATATGTTTGCTTTTGCCTGGTCAGCCAGGATGTATTAAGCTGTTTTTAAACAAAACTCTTTCTTTTTCCCTTTTCCTAGGGCTGTGTCTGCAAAGACAAAGGCCAGTGCTTCTGTGATGGGATCAAAGGGGAGAAGGTAAAAACGAAATCCTAATAATATTCTTTTCTTCTGTGGGGCCCATCCAGGAATTCGCTCTTATCAGAAAGACCCGCAGTGTGTTATTTCATTCCCTAAGTCCAATTTTAAAGAAATTGTATATAAACATTAACCAAAGAAAAGGTGGGGGGAAAAAAGCCTTCTGGAAAGTTTCATGCAACTTGTGTAATGCCATCAGTTAAAATGTAACTCTTTAGGTCTGTAAAGAAAAAGGAGCAAGTTGGCAAAAAAAGAAAGCTCCTAAGAATGCCTCTATATGTAGAAATGTTGATAAACATGAGAGACCAACAGAAAACACTCGATTCACTCAGTTGGACACAGGCATTGGAATCCGCAGACTTCAAGGCTCGCAGCACCGGTGCAGGCGCGCCCCCTGGCGGTGGAATTCCGCATCAGCACTCTGGCTAAGGCCAAAATGCCGCACAAGGAAGAACTACAGGTGTCCCCCGCTTTCTGAAAGCTCGCCTTGCGCCACTCCGCTTTTAGGAAAGACCCACACAGCCATTCGTTTTGGTAATCAAAAGAAATCCGAAGAGGATGTTGCTTCTTTGAAACAACAACAACAACAACAACAAAAACCAAAAAACACATTACCACACTAACGTAGGTTTTTCATAAAAGCAAAGTTGTGTAATTCGAACTTTCGGAAAGCGGGGATACTCTTTGGTTTACACCATTTCAAATTAGGAAAAGTTTCATAGGAACTCTGTGTCTTCAGATAGCGGGGCAAACCTGTAGCTCCATTGCAGAATTCAAGGAAAAAATAGAATGCCATGAAATCTCATTAGTCCGCTCCATTAACTTGCAATTTGTGATAATTAAGACAGAGGCCGAACTAAAGTTTTTTCTTTGTTTACCAAACCCTTTCCTCTGGGACACTAATGAATTGCTTAACAATAGTGAAGGGGACTAAAAATATTTTTAGAATGTATTTTTAGCTCTTTAGATAAATAATTTACACATAATTTATGTACTAACTATAGTAACTATTCTATTTATTTTCAATTATTCTATAATTAACACAAACTTTGATTTAAGTTTTTCCCTAAAGCTATGAATGTAATTTACTCACTCAGATGCATGTTGGAAAGCTGGGATTCCTTTTTGCTCTCAAGAATTTATCAAGTCCCTGCTGTGTGCAAGGTGCTATTCTAGAGTGTTTGCAAGTGACTGAGTATTGATAGAGGACAAGCAAATTCTTTTGTTTCTCCTTTTGTGGGATGTGTGTGTGTATAACAATGTGAAATGGCTGACTTGGTCTCTTTCTCTTTTTTTTAAATTTAATTTACCAATTGTGTAATTAAATTGACTGAATCAACCAGCGACATTTATAATTAAAGAGTGATCCCAGGACCTGTGTTCACCAGAAAATTATTTGTTGGCAGAACCATGTCACTCATGGGGCCTAGATTACTTTCACTCACTCGTTTCTAGGGACATTCTCATAATATCATCTCTTTTAAAAAAATTATTTCGCTCACCCTTTTGGTAATACTACTCTTGATATCTCCTGCATCTCCTACACAAAGAGCGGATTGGATTACTAAATTCCTGTGTAATCAAGAAAGGGCTAAAGCTGATAGCCTGCTTGTTGTTCTTTTCAAGCTACAGGGCAATTATGCACACTCCCCAAACACATTCTTGTGTGTTAGCCTCATTCTCTCTCCATCCCCAAGCAAGCACACTGAACCAATTTCAACTTTCTCCCTGGGCTTTCCCTTCCTACTTCTTGATGAACTCTCTGAAACTCTGCTCTGTGTAGCGCCACTGTTTGGGGGAAAGTAGTTCCTACAACACCAAAGGCGTAAACTTTCAAGCTTACCAACAAATAATAAAAGCAGGTAGCTTTCCATTTACTGTTATACTTACTGCTGAGTACCAATTTTGTTGATCCAAGGGGGAAAAAAATATGTCAGATGTATTCATTAAGTTGTAACGAAAAGAAAGCAATGGTTGTGGGTATGTTTATTGCTAGACAATGCTCTTCTGTGTTTCTTATCCTGTGTTGGTTTTTAATAGGGGGAGAAAGGCTTTCCTGGACCTGCTGGTTCTCCTGGCCAGAAGGGATTCCCAGGTCCCGAAGGCTTGCCTGGACCACAGGGACCCAAGGTATGTCAGTTCATAAGCTTAGAATATCCCCAATTCACCTAACCTTCTTTATGCCTACCTCTGGGCTGCTGGGAACGGGAGAGAATTCCATATCTCAGCCAGCTGGCGAGTGCCGTGGTGAACTCCTGCTCTCCAGGCTTAGCCTGGTCCTCAGAACAGCACCTACCCCAAGAGATTCAAATGCTCATTACCTTCCTCCTCCTCTCTGATGCACACAGCTTCTATACCTGCCTATTTTCATCTTGCATAAAAGGGTGAGTTCTTTTGGCTTCCCATTCAGAACCTGTTCTTCCTTCCCCCTGTCCCCTGATCCTGGGACTCCCACCAGAACCACGCCTCTTGGCCCCTCCTTTCTTTTTGATGTTAGCTTTTCTCTTTCAATCCTCAAGTATGTAAATGGCCCCCATACTAATGAAATATAAAATTTCATCTAGATCTTTCAGGTCCTGTAAGCAAAGGATTGCCATCCTCTCCATGTCCTTCCTTTCTCTGTCAAGATTTAAAAAAACAAAGTAACTAACCAGGCTAACTGTAGTTCATCTCCTGTTCGCTCCTCAGCCGCCATGATTTGCCTTTGGTCCCCCTGCCCTGAAAATGCTCCTGCAGAAATCACCCATGACTTCTGTGTCCTTATCTGTCCCAGGCCCTTCTGCTTTGTTCCAAACCACGTGGCTCACTCTCCTTGAAACACTTGTCTTTTTTTGTTTCTGGAATCATCCTTCCTCTGATTCTCTCCTTTTGTCACACTTTTCTTTTCTTTCATGGGTTCCTCTTTCTCAACTCATCACACATTTTTATCCTAAAGTCTTTGATACAACAAAGGGCTTTGTTCAAATAAATACCCTAGAGGATTTGCTAAAGAACTACATACCCACTAGATGTGCTGATGGCTCTTTCCTGCTGCGGACACCAGCTAGACTTAAGCCTGGGCTCTCACGCACTCACGTGGTCCTTCCCCTGACTGCAGGCCTCCAGCAAGCTACGAACTAATGAGTAAGCTATGAAAGATCATTGAAATGGATCCCCATAGAGTCTTTTTAAATTTCATCCATGTGTGGACTGCCTGTTTGGTCATCAAAGGCAACAGTTACTGTGAATCTATTCTGTATTAGGCACTGGGGTGTTTGCTCTTGACCGTCTCTGAGCTACTCTTTCCATTGATCCCAGAAATCACGTGACTCAGTCTCTGTTTTAGTGGCAAAATCAGAGTTCAGATCTGGTTTTAGATGATGCCAGAATCAAACTCCCATGACCAAAGAAACTAAACCCACACCTACAGTTTCTAACAAGCAAAATGTTGTCATTTTCCAGGAATTCTGCCATTCATGTCTCTCTGATTCATGTATCTGTTGTTTCTCCATTTCTCTTTCTTCTGACCCTAATTTTGGGGGGAAAAAATCATTTACACTCTGGACATATATAAAACATACAGTGTTTGAAATCGGATCCATTCAGTGTCTGACCATCCCACTACCTTCCTCCAGGGCATGGCCTAGGCTGTTCTTCCATTTCACTAATGAAAGGATTTGCTGCTTCAACGCTGGACTTGGATCAACTCATGCCAACTCTTTCCTTTTTGTTTCGTTCTCTACCCCCACTCTGCTCGTTACACTGGCATTTCTTTAGAGAAGCCAACAATCGATTAAAATAATCTTTGTAAACATACGGCACTTACAACAGTTTGGTTCGGTGATGTGGAGGTATTCCATAAAGTTAATCCAGAAAATCTGGGGGCACGTTGCCATGGAATTTGGATATGACAGTGTACTTTATAGATGGACACACAGAAGATAATTTGATCAAAGGCAGACAATTATTGCATGTTAAAACCTGACCAAAAAGATTTTTCAGCCTTGAAATTTTCCTCTCTTAATTTAAAATATTGTATGCATGAAAAGAGTCACAATTCTGGGGTCTTGCACGTGATGCAAACAGCATCCCGCAGAGACGGAGAACATGGACACGCACCCAGGCATTCCACCTCAGTCAGCAAAGACCAGCTGTAGCCTTGACCCTCCCCTCTCAGAAGAGTCTGTAACAACCTTTTTGTCTGTAACAACCCTTGTCTCAAAAATAATTTAAAAAATTTAAAAAGTCAAATATACTAAAACATATTAAAACTCCCAGGAATGATAAAAAATGGCTTTTGGACAATGGAACTTCCCCACCAAGTGGCCTGGTTCAAAAAGTCTCCATTTAAGGTTATTCTCCAAGGAACAGGGCCTCTATGCCATATTCATCCTATGCCCAGAGCAAGTTTATCTCTGGTTCAGGCCGTCCTTACTCGGCTGTTCCTTTATGCATGCCTGCCAGGCCCATTTTGCTAATAAAGTCTTTCTCATGCACAGAAATATTGGCTGCCATTCTCATCCCCATTATAACTGCGTCATCCTTATCAGACCTCAGCAGCTGTCTGGTTAATGCGGGGTTTGTACAGCAGCGCTTCTCAGACATTAAAGGGGACAAGAGTCCTTTTCTAATCTGGTGAAAACGTAGATTGGGAATCAATGTGTGTGGGGGTGGGGGAGGCCTGGGAGCCTCCCAGGTGATGTTAATCCTGCAGGACCCTGGATCCCACATTGGGTAGCAGGGCTTTGAATGAATTTCTGTTCGTCCTTTCTGATACATATTTTAGCTTTAGGGGCGCCTGGGTGGCTCAGTGGGTGAAGCCTCTGCCTTTGGCTCAGGTCATGTTCTGAGGATCCTGGGATCAAGCCCCGAGTTGGGCCCTCTGCTTAGCAGAGAGCCTGCTTCCCCCCGCCCCCAAATCTCTGCCAGCCTCTCTGCCTACTTTTGGTCTCTCTCTCCCTCTTTCAATCTCTCTGTTAAATAAATAAGTAAATAAAAATCTTTTAAAAAGTATTTTAGCTTCAGTTAAGCAAACAAGCAATTTCACTGTGTTAACCCTGAAATAATCACAAGAGCAAAACAGTTTGGTGTGTGAATAGAATGGGAACTTTTAATTTATAGTGTCTTAGTACCAAATAATTTCCAGTTCCTTTTTTTTTTTTTTTCTTGGATCTAGGGCTCACCAGGACTCCCAGGATTCACTGGTCCCAAAGGTGTGAGGGTTAGTAGTCCAACTGGTCCATCTGGATGGTTTGATGAAAATTCTTCTTCTTTAAAAAATAAGAACTCTGCACTGTAAAAGTTCTACACATGTCACAAAGGAATACATTCTGTTTGATACACTGTATAGGTGAAGTTCAAGAACAGGTAAAAGTAATTTGTCATGGCAGAAACCAGAAAGGGGGCGGGTATTAATGGTCTAGGAAAGGGTGTGAGAGGACCACAGTGGGGGGTTGTGTGTGGAGATGTTCCCTGTCTGGACGGGATGGTGGTGATACCAGTATGTACTTGCACTCATATGTAAACATGCCTCAAACTCTTTGCAGAAGCTGGGGGCCATCTACTGTATGCAAATTATGCCTCAAAAATGCCCCCAAAGAAGGCAAAAACCATTTTAATCATCTTTTTAAATACTGTACTGTATGTTAACTAAGATTTAAATAAAAATTTTTAAAAAGTAGTTTGATGAATGTAAGATTTTGAGAAGTTTGTCCAACCTTTTTTTTTTGTTTGTTTTGTTTTGTTTTCAAATAGTGTTTAGCCATTCCTAATTGTCATTGCAGGATGCTGTTATCATAATGGTAAATGCTTCTATTTTTATAGGGTCAAACAGTTTTTAAGTGTTTTTCTTGCCACCTTCCCCTTTTCTACCTCTTTAGGGAATAACAGGATTGCCGGGATTTTCAGGTCCTCCTGGACTTCCAGTAAGTAATGGGGAAAATGTGTGCATTTAAAAGAAATAAAAAGAAAGTTCACTTTAATAAAGAGGTTAAAGCAATAGCACAAGGAAATGGTTGCTATGATAGGAGCTACAGGATGAAAATGTCACAGTGGAGTCACGTAACATATTAGAGTTCAGATTTGTAGGACACGCAAGTCCAACTGGATTTCCTGAACAATCCAAGCAGAGCAGAATGGGACAGAATGGAATGGGACAGGATGGGTCTTGACCGTAGGAGATGGGACAGGACAGGACAGGACAGGACAGGAGGTTAGATGGAGTGGAGTGGAGAGGAATGAAATGAAGGAAGAGAAAAGAAGAGAAGAAAAGAGAAGAGATAGAATATTAACTCTGCTTAATAGTATAGAACAATAAAATGCTACCTTATGTATACACCCCTCTTCTTTTTCCTTTCCTTTCTTCCAGCTTAAAATAGCATATTAAGGACTCCATTTTACAAAGAAAGGTTTTTTGTTTTATCTAAAATATATGTATCTCACTTGATAATGTTTGGTTTTGATTGGTCATTTTATTGGCTATACTTTTTACTTAAATCACCTAAAATAACTAAAGATACAACTTAGCTATTTAATAGCCATTTGTACTTAAATAACTGTCTAAGTTGGACCACCTCTTCCCTCACCGTGGGTCCCTCACGATGGCCACTTGTTCCCGGGGCCCAGTCCTGATGTCACCTTTCTGACTTGCTCTGTTTTTAGGGCACCCCGGGCCATCCTGGGCCCTATGGACCTGCCGGTGTCCCAGGATGCAATGGTTCTAAGGTATGTACTTCTCACCCAGGAGATGGCTAGGAAATGTTCCGCAGATTGAATCGATCAAGAGGAAGAAGGAAAGAGAAGGCACAGATTTTCCTTGAGATTCTTTTAGCCAGAACCACTGGTATGTGTCTTCAGGACGGAAACATGATGGTTTTCTTTCTTCTTGTGGCTTGGTTTCTTGGTTTTGAAAATGTTCTCTTATGTTCTCGCACAAAAAGACAACTAGGGGCTCACCCAGTGATTTTCACCTGAGGTTGTGATTCTATCTAAATCAGAAATGAAAGCTGGGAATGCAAGAGTGACTGGGCTTTCCAGCATTCACTCATGCTCTTTGTTCCATGACAGCACCTTCCTTTCACCCAGATGGTACCCACAAAAGAACGAATTACCCAAGTTTCAAGGAAACAGCAATTAAAAGGTTTTTGGCACAACTGGACTTTTGCCGTTTATGCACAATTTGAGAAACAGTATATTCTAATCCTGTTTTCAAATAAGATAATGGTTTTCTGGCTTTCAGCCTCATGACCCAGTAGCCATAAGGAATTTGGGTTACTTAGTCTAGATTTACCACTACAGGGCTGGAAGAGAGAAACAGGGAAAATATCTCAATAAGCTGTTCTAGAACAACTGAAGAGAATAACAAGCTTTGTCTGCCTTCCAGGGTGAGCGAGGGTTTCCAGGCCTTCCAGGGACACCAGGGTACCCGGGGATCCCGGTAGGTGTCCATTTCTAACTCTGTATAAAGTATAAATACAAGTCATTTACTCCAGAATGGCCATGTGCCAAAATCCATCATGACTTTGTGGAAGTCAGGGGCAACCAGTAGTAGATATTAAACTCATCGGTGGGGGAATGAATGAATGATTAAATGCCTTCTGAGTTCAGGTTTGTGCTTTGAGGCTTTATTTTGCTTTTGAGACATCCAAGCAGGGATGAGCGATAGGCAGCTGGATTTGGTGAGAGGAGAGGCCCTGGATGGTGGCGACACAATGAGCAAGAGAAAGAGGGGAAATAACCTCAGAACAGACTTAGAAAGCCCAGCATGGGACACCTGGGTCGAGGGAAATAAGTCTGTAAAGAGGAGGACCCTACTGGTAGAAAGAAGACCAAGAATATTGTGGAAGCCCAGGGAAGATGCGTTTCACTAGAGGGGAGTGGCTGACAGCTGCCTAATGCTGCTGAGATGTCCAGTAAGATCTGAGGTCTTGTCATTGATTCTAGCATTGTCACGGTCATTGCAGACCTTAGCAAGGGGTATTTCCAGTGTGGATGGAGGCAGGAGGGGGAGTAAGGAATGAACAGAATGGCAAGATTGCAGATGGCATGAAGGAGAGACTGGCGGGGCGGGGGGAGATTTTGTCTGTTTAAATGAGAGAAACTCAAGCGTGTTTAAAAACCAGTGGGAATATATATGCAGTGGAATACTACTCAGCCATCAAAAAATGAAATCTTGCCATTTGCAGTCATATGGTTGGAACTAGAGGGTATTATGCTAAGCGAAATAAGTCAATTAGAGAAAGATTTATCATATGATCTCACTAGTATGCGGAGTTTAAGAAGCAACACAGAGGAGCATAGGAGAAGGCAGGAAAAAATAAAACAAGATGAAATCAGAGAGGGAGATAAACTGCAAGAGACGGCTGAATCGTAGGTAACAAACAGGGTTGCTGGAAGGGAGGGGGTGAGGGGATGGGGTCACTGGGTGATGAATATTAAGGAGGGACCATGATATAATGAGCACTGGGGGCTATATAAAGCTGATGAATGACTTTGTGGAAGTCTACCTCTGAAAGTAATGACACACTATGTGTTAATTAACTGGATTTAAATTTAAAAAATCTAAAAAAGAGTGGAAAGTAGACAGTGGGAGAGGGAGCAGAATAGCAGCAAGGACAAAGCAGTGATGTTATGTATTTGGTTTCCTTTTTTTAGGGTGCTATTGGTTTGAAAGGAGAAAAGGTAAGTCAAGCGTGGCGTATTATTATCTCTAAGTGGACATATGAAAGGACTGCTATTAAATAATGAGATGTAAATAATTACAAATCGAGTTTCACAATTAATTCGGAAACCAACTAAAAATTGGACACGATATTTATTCCTATTCAACAACTTCTTTTAGCTCTTGTCATACATATCTCTTAAGGGATACAATGTTTATAAAATTCTTTAAGGAAATAGAGTCTAGGAGAAGAGACTTGACCTCAGCCTGGGGGCCTCACCTTCTAGATCAGGAGTTGCCACTAATTTTGGTATCTTGAGAAATGTTTCTCATCCTTGTGTCTTTCTTCCTTCTGTAGTAAATTGTCAGTTTTAGGATACAGGAAAATCTTTTATTTCTTCAAAATGGAGTAACTACATAATCCTAAATCATTTCTCTAAGGATATATCCTGAAAAGCTCTTGTGTCCTTGAGGGAGTAGGAGTTTGAAGAAGCATTTAAAGGAGTTTTGAAAATATGTTTATGTTTATGATTACGTTTAATGAAGTTCTTCATTTTCAAGGGTGCCCCTGCTGCAGAAGATATAGAACTTGATGGAAGAGGTGACCCTGGGTTGCCAGGAGTTCCGGGATTCCAGGTATCACCTGTCAGAGAGGGTCTCGTTATTCTCAGTCCTCTAGCTCTGCCTCTCGGTCCCTGTCTGTCTGTCTGTCTGTCCTTCTCCTTTTTCTCTTCTCTCTGTATCTCAGTGACTCTGTATTTGTCTGTCTCTCCTTCTCTGTTTTCCCCTAAATCTCCTTCTCACCGTCTCAGGAACATTTTTGTGGTTTGTTTTCTGTTTTCTTTTGTTTTGTTTTCTTTTTTTATTGAGGTATAATCGACATATGACATTATATTAGTTTCAGAGGTGCAGGGTAATGATTAGATATTAGCACATATTGTGGAACGATCCTCACAATAAGTCTAGTTAATCTCCATCACCACAGTGATGAATACTCTTTTTTTCTTGTGATGAGAACTTTACTTTCTTAGCAACTTTCAAATCTGGAGTACAGTGTTGTTACCTACAGTCACTATGCTGTACCTTATATCCCCAAGACTTATTTATTTCTAGCAGGAGGTTTCTGTCTTTGACCCCCTTCACCCATTTCACCGTCCCCCATCCCCACCCCTGACAACCACAAGAACATGTGAAATAGACATTCATATTTCTTCTGTTGACATATTGACTTCATTTCATTCTAAAGCATTCACCTCATATGATACTCCATGAAACTAATATAAAAGGATGGTATTGTGCCTAAGCAGAGGGCCCTACCCGAGGAGCATACTTGGCTGAGGGAGACAGTGAGGCAGAAAGAGAGATAGACAGAAAAGCAAAATTTTAAAAATTAAAAAAAAAAAGCTCTAAAATAATTCTGGAAATGTTGCCATCAGCATGTTCCTGGCATCCTGTTTATACATGGCAACATGCTTTTAGGCATTTTCTTTTCTTTTCTTTTTTTTTTTTTTTTTTTTTCGTAATTAACTGCAGCCGTAAATGAGAGGCATCATGTTCCTCAGATTTCACTAAAATATTTTAATGGATTTAATTAATGGACATTGTTCTTAGATGAGAAGTAAATTCAAGCTTAACTCTATTCTTCTTTTAATTTACAGGGTTTGCCAGGCCTTCCAGGCTTTCCGGGACCTGTTGGTCCACCTGGCCCTCCAGGATTCTTAGTGAGTATGAAATCATCACTACTATAGACCCTGTAACCTAATAAACTCAGTATAGTGAAAACTTTACACAGAGTTTTCATCTTCGCACATTGTTTGCTATAGTTTTAACTTGTGCATTTTTCTAGGGCTTTCCAGGACCCATGGGACCTCCAGGACCTAAGGTATATTATGGTTCATATAACACAACAGCTGGAACACAGAAAATGAGCTAAAAGACAAACCTGGTCTGACTGGACATGTGGTTACATCCTGGTCCTTCTCTAGAAGCCACAGGATCCCTGGCAGGGAAGGGAACAGAACAAGCAGCTTTGTACCCTTCACTTTCTCCTCCCTGGACTTAGTAACTTGATCCTAGATAATTCAGTTATAAGGAGCTCCCTATCAGATTAGGGCAAGTCCATAGACTTCCCATTTCCGATAGTCCTACCCATCACCCAACACTTTATCCTATAAACTTTTGTAGTAGGCTGTTTCCCAACGCCAACCTGATCTTAATGCTAGTAAATGAAGGGTGAATATTCATGTACTCATTGAGCAGGGTCCTGCATGTCCTTCTCATAAAAAGACCACTTGCTAGTGTTGGGGAGGAAAACCTTTTTCTCTATCCTCTTAGGTCCTGAGTGGGGACATGCAAATGGAATTGAAAAAAGACTTATTAACAGAAGAAGAAGGTTTCTTTCATTTGCATGTGGGGGCCTCACAGAAATGAAATAAAAACCCCAAAGAGGCCTTCAGGTCCAGAGGCTTGTGTACCATATTAACAAAGGATGATAAAAATCTGTGGAAGAGTGACAAGACAAAGGAAAAGGGCTTTGAACTTGTAGGGTGCAGTAAATTGCAGGCAGGTAAATATATGGAGGAAACTAATGGGAGATGAGGGTTATTTCAGTAAGTTTTGTTGAAGATTTCAGTCAGTGCTGACTCCAGTGGTAATTGTCTCCTCTTCCTAGTATAGAAGAAGAGCCAGGTGACATCTTCCCTTGGGGAAGATGGCCCCAAACCCTGCCCTTGGGCAAATGGAGGAGGGTGGAGAAACTTTTCTCCATTTGCTGTTACTCAGTTGTCTTGAGCTCAAAATAATTCTTATGCCAAAGTGATATATTTTGGAGTGGCTTATTCTGAGCCCCTCCATTAACTAGGTAGGAAAGTATTGAGTGAGACTGAGCCCCCCAGGAAATTAGTCCTCACACAGTAGTAGTACTTGCTCACTATAGCTAGACTTGGTGTGCAGGGAACTTGCCAAGGTGTTTCCACAATTATTATATCATTATCTGAGTGGTCAACTAGACCGTAAATGACAGAGCTGAGATTTAAAGTGTTTTCATTCCTTATCTTGAGCTTTCTTTCTGTAGTTTCTGTGGGCTAATGGGGGAAAGATCTATATACTCAAGAGCAGAAAAGCCAGGAGGCACTTGAGATGAGCACAGGATGTAGTATGGAAGTGATGAATCATTGACCTCTACTCCAGAAACCAGTGTTGCACTGTATGGTAACTACCAAGATTTAAATAAATAGTTAAAAAAAAATAGCAAGGAGGCATTGGTTGATATGATAGATTAGCCATTGTTACAGGAGACGGACTATTCACATTAGACTTAGCTCAATTCAGTAAATGACTAGTGAAGGGAGATAGCCTCAAATGTTTTCTTAGCCTCCTTCAACTTTTGAATTTCAGAATCTAGAAGTTCAATCATCCTTCCCTCTTTAAGATGAGAAAACGAAAGAAAATGAGATAACCAGTGTCTGAGCCAGGAAAACCTTCTCCAAGCTGGTTTCTCTTCCCCATCCCATCCCACGTCATGTCCTCCTTCGCCTTGTGAAGTCAATCCCTTAAGCCCTCTGCACTTTGTGATCTCCACTTTTGAAGGAAACATATTGCCTCTCTCCTGCAAGAAATAGCTGAAGTAATTTTTGTAACACTGACATCACCATTAAAATACAAACGTTCCCTTACAAACATTGGAAGGAACATCAGTGGGTTTAGACTCCTCATATCCATTTTTTAAAAATAATTTAATGTTTTCTTTTCTTACAGGGTCACATGGGCGATAATGTGATAGGACAAAAAGGAGAGCAGGTAATTCAAATATTGTGGTTTATTTATGGGCAAGACATTTTGAATTTCATAGCAATCATCCTGCACTTCTTAGTCTGTAAGTGACACTGGAACAAACGTGTTTGCTTTGTCATTTGAGATATCTTCTTACCTAAGAACCAAAGGGGAAAATCTAGCTCTCCAAAAACCGAGGTGATGTTGTTTGGTTTCGCGTTCCTGAGTGTGTTTGTTTTTAGGGTGTAAAAGGATTAACAGGACCCCCGGGACCACCAGGAACGGTTATTGTGACACTAACTGGCCCGGATAACAGAACGGTAACTCTTCCATCTTATTACACGGGTTGTGTGTTCTCACTTCCGGGGGGAGTTCTCGTGATCCCTTATCTCTCCCCCCCTTTTTTTTTTTTAAGATTTTGTTTATTTATTTATTTATTTATTTATTTGACACAGAGAGAGAGATCACGAGTAGGCAGAGAGGCAGGCAGAGAGAGAGGAGAAAGCAGGCTCCCCGCTGAGCAGAGAGCCCATCCCAGGGACCCATCCCAGGACCCTGAGATCATGACCTGAGCGGAAGGCAGAGGCTTAACCCACTGAGCCACCCAGGCGCCCCTCCCTTACCTCTTTTATAAGCTTTGCCCTCTGAGCCCTCTGAGCCAGCCTCAGCCTCTGGATTTTATTTTTTATCCATCTTTTACTTGAGAACCAGAAAACATAAGACAGAGATCGGAGGCAAGATCAGATGCTAGCAACTTCCACGATTCTAGAAGGTAGAGCCTGGATCTGATTTTGCTCACCTTTTATCCTCACCACCCCCACATTGTTCCTAACTCAGATGGGGGTTTGGTGAGTATTTTTGAATAAATGATAACAAAATGGGTATATGGCTCTGATCCAGCCAGACAGTAAGGACCTAAAGATATTAGTGGAATAGTGTGAAAATCAAATGGGACATTTTTACCTGCCATTATGTCCCCAAGGGCAATGTGGCCTGCATTCCTCTCTAAGGACACTGTGATCCTGTTTTTCAAAATGAACATTTGCTTTTTTGCTCCTACTCTAGGGTAGCTAGAAGGACCAGGATATAGAACTGAATGAATGCTCAGAAAAAGTGAATCATAATATAATACCCCAAACCTAGACACAAACCTGATCCTGAATGTCTGGGGGAAGAGAGCATGGGAAGTAAGGGGTTAACTAACAATTTTCCTCTGGATTAACTACGAAATAAACATAAACCTTCTTCTTTAAAGTTCTGATTTTTTTAATAATAGCTAGATTAAAATATAATTCCCATACCATGTAATTCACTGCTTTAAAAAAATAAAATTCATGGGTTTTAGTTATATTAATTTTTACAACATAATTCAGATATAATTTATATACTGCAAAGCTCACTTATTTGTTGCATATTTTAGTGGCTTTCAGTGTATTCATGGGTTGTACAACTATTACCACATGCAACTTTAGAACATTTTCATCTCCTAAAATATAAACCCTCTAACCCTTACTCTCCAATATAATTAATTTTTAATGGTAAAAGTTATCAAAACAAAACTGAGAAGAGTTAAAACAAAACATGGTGAAATTTGATATGACCAAAATAGTAACTCTCATTGAAGATTGGAAAAAATTGATCTAAGGAGAAAAGCTAAACTTCTCAGAGGTAATCAACAACAACAACACCACCAACAACAACAAAATTAAAGAAGTCTAAAATTTTATTGGCCAGAAATGGAAAGAAAAAAATATCTTATCTTGATGAAAATCTAGATCTGGAAGGTTGGACCCAGGGGACAATTTTTGAGTTTGAAAAAAATGATGCTCCAAGAGGAGACTCACACTGGGGAAAATACAGTCAATGAAATGTGATAAGAACACAAACAAACCTGACTAAAGCAATCAAATCCTCCTTTTAACACATGCTCAGAAACTAATTGATCCCAGTGAAAATAATTTCTGTATATTAAAAATGAAAATAAGATACGTTGGGAATGATTTGAATGTGCTTATTGAAAACGGATTCAGGAATTAAGTTGGTTTAACATAGTTTGATCCAAAAGATGCTTTTTTTAAAACAACAAAAGTTTAAGTGTGGTTTTAATGGGTTCACAAGTATAAAATTTGGATTATGAAAAATGATAGTCTGTCATGTTAACAGGAGGTTTGTAAGTAGTTTGTAGATACAATTCGTTGAACAGAGAAATTTTTCAAGTAAAAGCGGTATTATTTTGTTTGATCTGTGTGTAATGACTTTAAATTCTTTTTGTGGCAGGACCTCAAAGGGGAGAAGGGAGACAAGGGAGCCATGGGGAAATCTGGACCTCCTGGACCCTCAGTAGGTTATTCAGAGTCATACTGTTTCCTTGAAACATGAAGTAGAGCCTTAGTGTGGATTTTGATGTATGATCTCCTTTTAAATCTTAATACTAGTTAAAGCATGATAATATTTCAGCACAGACATCACAGAATATACTACAATCATTTCATAGCCTCTTCTAGCTGAAAGCCCTGCATGGTTGTATACCCACCCACTGTCTCCCATCTTATAATTTATCTTCAGCATCTGCTATTTTACCATCTGTTTTTACTTTTGTTTTTATTTTTTTATGGTCATTTCATTTTATTTCATTTTATTTTTCAGTGTTCCAAGATTCATTGTTTATGCACCATACCCAGTGCTCCATGCAATACATGCCCTCCTTAATACCCACCACCAGGCTAGCCCAGCCCCCCTCCCCAACCCCCTTCCCTCCAAAACCCTCGTTTTGCATCTGTTTTTAAATGAATGCTTATACATGAGATGACCCACCATTGGAACATTTAAAAATATAACAGAATAATCAGAAGAAACAACTTAATGACAATTGAGGGTGAGTCAAAAAATCAATTCATAAAATTTGACATAACTCTTATTAATTACAGGGACCGCCTGGAGAATCTTATGGATCTCAAAAGGGTGCTCCTGGAGAACCTGGCCCGCAGGTAAATTTGGAAGTTCAGTGTCATATGCAACCTGTATCAGTCAATGCTCAGATCTCTTTAGGAGACAAGTGTAAGATGCCCAATTCAAACTAGCTTAGATTTTTGTACGTTTTTTCAAAGATTTAGGAAATGAAACTTATTTTTTCAAGTATCTGAGGAGTTCAAGGCTCAGACAGCCTTCGAGGACTTCAGAGCCTGAAACAGGATGGGCAGTGCTCTCCCTATCGTTTCTCCTCCTCTGTGTATTGACCTCATGGTCTCCTTTGACATTGATCCTCCACGTCGGCAGCAATGGGAAGAAATAGCAGGAAGTAGCAGCACACAGCTTCAGGTTAATGGCCTCCAAGAAGAAAGGGTGTCTCCCTGTATCCACTAATAACACCCCAGAGAATCGCTCTAATTGATCCAGAGTGCTCCTAAGTCTCACCCTGGAAAGGTGACTGTGGCCAGGAGAGAAAGTTTCCAGGATTGGCCAGGCCAGAATGGCGGGGCATAATGTGATCCACAGTCCCATCAGACCCACACAGCGAGGGAAGGGCAGATCCCCAAAGAAGATGGGGCACATTGTGACATGGGAGCTGGGGAGACAGAAGCAACCAGGGTTCACTCACTCACCCAGGTCTATTTTAGAAAGATTTAAACACATATATTGTCTAAAGACTCTAAAGATTATATATTGAGAAAAATACTTTTTCCTAAGAAAAAGTGCTCAGTCAATATGATATTGAATCCTGTCACAGAAAGTAGACATTGTTAATAGTTCACCCAAAAGCCTGTCTGTTTGGGACAATGCCATACAGCTTTACAAAGGTGTTCAAATATCGGCACATGGGCGGATCAGGAAATTGCCAACATTTGAAATAAATAATTTGACGGTGAACTCTTTTTAGGTCTTTTTGTCCATTTCTCTGCTTTTTCAATTTTTCTTCCAAGCTGGGATGGGCAGTATCAAACTCATTTAAACTCAGCTACTCTTAATTTCCAATCTTTCTTCCATTGGTCTTCCCTAATTTCCTATTCTGACTAGCTTCTGCCTTCCCCAGCAAGAGAAGTTCATGTGTGTTCTGTGATTAATAGTTTTTCCTTCTAACAGATGGGTGGGAAGTTTCCGTCATGCTCTCTTGCCCGAGGTCAAGAGGAGATGATCATTTATTATTTACATTTTCCTTATTTATTAAAGTTATCCATATTTATTAAATTTTGTGTTTTTGCTTTGTTTTTTGTTTTAGGGAAAACCTGGCAAAGATGGTGCCCCTGGTTTCCCTGGCACTGAGGTAAAGACATGTTTGGCCCATCGATGTTTGTTGTTGAAATGTCAGTCCCATTAAATAAAGAAGGATTTGGAGAATTACTAATAGTTATTAAGTTAGCAAAAGCATATAGATTTTTAAATCTGTATTTGAGAATTGAAGTGTTACATCCTCACCGTGAAGAGAGAGCATCAGAGCACACCTTATTTTTTCTTTTCAAAAAGGAGTTCCAGGGTGCCTGGGTGGTTCAGTCGGTTAAGCATCTGACTCTTGATTTTGACTCAGGCCTTGATCTCAGGGTCATGGGATTGAGCCCCAAGTTGGGCTTCATGCTCAGTGGGGAGTCTGCTTAAAGATTCTCTCTCTCCCTCTCACTCTGCCTCTCCCCCCACTCATGGGTGTGTACGTGCTCACTCTCTCTCTTTCCCTCTCTAAAATTAATAATTTTTTTTTAAAAGAGCTCCACAGCATTACAAGCAGAAGCATATAAAAATCACAGAACTAAACAAATACTCCTTTTGTATGCATATAAGAAAGTATTAGTTGTATACCTCTGTCCCACAGAGAGCATTAAACACAGTTTCTGTACTTTTTGGTGCAAGCTCTGGCCTTTGGTCATTATTCCAATGGGGAATGCTTAAAGACAATTGATCAGACCAAAGGCTTTGTGCCTCTTACATAGCAGACATAATAAAATCTATACTGCTCTGAGTCTGTACTCCTTCAGACATCATTATAAATGTGCTGCCTCCTCTTCCTTCTTGTAGGCCTTTAGATCTATCATCCCTAACTTTTTGTCTTGAAAATGTATAAACAAATGAAATGTTAAAAAAAAAAAAAAGAGGTATTCTCCTTAATCCACA
This sequence comes from Mustela putorius furo, assembly GCF_011764305.1. Classification (NCBI taxonomy): domain Eukaryota; kingdom Metazoa; phylum Chordata; class Mammalia; order Carnivora; family Mustelidae; genus Mustela; species Mustela putorius. The sequence goes on from NW_025421341.1 coordinate 29,963,368, forward strand.
AAGATGTCTTGAACTCACAATTACTGTTTGGTTTTTATGGAGTTATCTAAAAAGATCAGGGATGAGAGAAAAGTATATGCACTGTTAGAAAAATATTCAAACAAGTCCACTCAGAAAAATGACTTCATCGGATGGTTGGAGGACCAATGTCAGCTCTCCAAACCAGTACGTTTGTTAATATGCAAGATTATAAATGGTCTATGTCTTATGGTATTTTTAGTTTTATTTATTGGTTTTTTTTTAAATTTTTTATTTTTTATAAACATATATTTTTATCCCCAGGGGTACAGGTCTGTGAATCACCAGGTTTACACACTTCACAGCACTCACCAAATCACATACGCTCCCCAATGTCCATAATCCCACCCCCTTCTCCCAAAACCCCTCCCCCCGGCAACCCTCAGTTTGTTTTGTGAGATTAAGAGTCACTTATAGTTTGTCTCCCTCCCAATCCCATCTTGTTTCATTTATTCTTCTTCTACCCACTTAAGCCTCCATGTTGCATCACCACTTCCTCATATCAGGGAGATCATATGATAGTTGTCTTTCTCTGCTTGACTTATTTCGCTAAGCATGATACGCTCTAGTTCCATCCATGTTGTTGCAAATGGCAAGATTTCATTTCTTTTGATGGCTGCATAGTATTCCATTGTGTATATATACCACATCTTCTTGATCCATTCATCTGTTGATGGACATCTAGGTTCTTTCCATAGTTTGGCTATTGTGGACATTGCTGCTATAAACATTCGGGTGCATGTGCCCCTTTGGATCACTACATTTGTATCTTTAGGGTAAATACCCAATAGTGCAATTGCTGGGTCATAGGGCAGTTCTATTTTCAACATTTTGAGGAACCTACATGCTGTTTTCCAGAGTGGCTGCACCAGCTTGCATTCCCACCAACAGTGTAGGAGGGTTCCCCTTTCTCCGCATCCTCGCCAGCATCTGTCATTTCCTGACTTGTTGATTTTAGCCATTCTGACTGGTGTGAGGTGATATCTCATTGTGGTTTTGATTTGTATTTCCCTGATGCCGAGTGATATGGAGCACTTTTTCATGTGTCTGTTGGCCATCTGGATGTCTTCTTTGCAGAAATGTCTGTTCATGTCCTCTGCCCATTTCTTGATTGGATTATTTGTTCTTTGGGTGTTGAGTTTGCTAAGTTCTTTATAGATTCTGGACACTAGTCCTTTATCTGATATGTCGTTTGCAAATATCTTCTCCCATTCTGTCAGTTGTCTTTTGATTTTATTGTTTAAGGTTGATATATTTCTCCAAATCCTGAAGATGACTTTAACTAGTATTAATAAAAAACTCTTCTAATGAAGTATTAGAATTTAAAAAAAAAAAAAAAAAAAAAAAAAAAAAAGGAGCTCCAACTGTTCCTGCTTCCCACAGAAGAAAATGACTTGTATGTCGTCTGACCCATTCTCTTTGTCCTTTTCCACAGGGAGCCAAAGGCAACAGGGGCCTCCCTGGGTTACAGGGTGAAGACGGCATTAAGGTGATCCCCTCTCTAACCTCCCGTCCTTAGGCTTTTTAACTGCTTGGTTTTTGTCCACCCTTTCCTGACCATGCCCTGAAAATACGTACAAGGATTGCAATTAAAATACCTTAGTTATGTTTATTAAGAGGAAAAGAGAGGTGTGACAAATTTACATAGATACCTAAAGGGCAGTTTTGTGGGAAAGATATAAAACCTGCTCTGTGTGGTAGAAGCTGACTGACATTGTGATCAGTGAGATTTGTACATGACATGGAAATAACATAACTTTTAGCATTGATTTATTGTTTAACTGCATTTTGCTTTTTAAGCATACCAAATAAATAAATACTTTGGTTTAATGTACTCATAATTTGTAACTGTCTTTCAATACAGGGGTGGAAAGGGGACATTGGCCCTCCAGGATTTCGTGGTCCAGTAAGTGTAACTAAAGACAGTATCCATTTCCTATTTGATCAAGTCCTTCAAAGTATCAAGGAAATTTTGAGTCAGTGTCTTAACTTAAGATAGAGATTATGGTATTCACTTTTTTATCAAACCAAGGAAGAAAATAGCTATTGTCATTATTTGTCCATTGCCAAATTTGTTAATATGCAAGATTATACGCAGATAGGACCAAATTTCTATTTGGTCCTATCTGGTCTCTGGAAGACCCTAGAAATGCCCACCCTGGTCAGTGGTCAAGAAGAACTCTTACGTCCAATCAGACATGGCCAAGCTGACTTGTGTCCTTGAGAGAATAGGAGGGATGCACTGGAGGCCAGCTGGGGAACCGAGGGGAGAGGGAGCCCACTCCACCCACTCCAGCTGGGCCCAGGTATGACAACCTGCATTTCCAGGCAGCAGAAACTCAACCAGGGCCAGCAAAGATCAGTGACCACCCCTGCCCAAACTCCAATTCCGCAGGCAGTCTCCTCTCTCTGGCATGGACATGGGTGTGATGTCCATCAGCTCTACTGCAGAGCAGTCATATTCTCTGTTTTGTGACTCTGTAGCTTAAGGAGATGAGTAGAAGGGACCCAAGCTCTGAATTCTGGTATCCCCTTCTCTTCTGCCTTTAGAAGACAGTAGTTCTCAGGGCACCTAGGTGGTGCAGTTGGTCAGACTCTTGGTTTCTGCTCAGATCAAGACCTCAGGGTCGTGAGATCGACCCCTAGGCAGTCTCTGTGCTGAGCTCAGAGTCTGCTTAAGATACTGTCTCCCTCTCTTTCAGCCCCTCCCCTGTCCCCTCACTTAAAAAAATAAATAAACCTTAAAAACAACAACAACAACAACAAAAAAAAAACAGAAAAGACAGTAGTTCTCATATTCAGTGTGCTGAACAGAGCTGGCATTTGTGATTAAGCCAGTTGTACAGAAAGGTTCATGATGATAAAAGAGTCACGGAGCCGGGGTGAGGGGTTCCATTACTAACACAGTTCTCAGACCCCTTCAACTAAGCAATTTAACTCAGTAACTGGAGGAGCGTCCTGGAAATTCACATCTTCACACAAGCCAATGATTCAGATGCAAGTAGTCCTAGAACACTTTCATGGAGTTTTGGGGAAGAAGAAATGGGCCATTTTGTGAAAACACTTAGCCAGCAGTTGGCAGGAGCACGTATGTCATTATAGGTTTTGTGATGATTATTAAATGATCGTTACTGTTACTGTTATGAATTATTTTTATGATTTTATGCATAGTTGATTAACCACAATACTTTTGTTACCTCTTTTTTTAAACACGCCAAACAAACTGGTCCCACGCAGCATTTGAGAAAACAACACCAAAACATTTATGTTCATTTTCTTTCCTTCAAGATAAATGTACTGAATTCTAAGTGAAATTGACTTGCCAGTTGCACGTGAGAGAAATTCTTGGCATTCCTAGCTTGCTGTGTGTGTTTCCATTCTATATAACTCAGCAGCTTCTAGTAACTTCCTTGGAAGTTCTACTTAGGAACCAGAGAGTATAGGAGACCAGCAGTAGGTCCACCCAACATGTTAGACATGATAACCCTCCTAATTATTGCAAGTCAGCAGTATCCTTAAATTTAAAGAAATAATCAAAATGGAGTATTTTTTTAATGGGTGGGTCCCAACATACTCTGAAATAAAGTTAGTCCATGAGGACAAGCATTTTTAAAAAGTGAAATAGGATAATAAAAAAAAAATTAAGTGTTGTTATGTCAAAATGGTGAGTCACTGCCTGTGAAACTTTAATTTCTGTATATATATATCCCACATATCTCGATATGGATGTATGTATATATACATATGGAACTGTGAGGGTGTGAACTGGCTCATTCCCATCATAAAATACATTTCTCACTGAAAGCCTATGAAATATATGATATCATGATACCAGAATCATCAACTTTGATCTTCAAATTTATCCATCATGTATACATTACTTTATTCCTGCTAACACATAAACTTACAAATTCAGGAAAACACCATTTCTTGTGTGAGGGGGGACATTGAGGTATTGCATTTGGTGAGCCCACCATAAATAGCTATCCTGTATCTCTATTTGTTTCTTTTTCCTTTAAGACAGAATATTATGATGTATACCAGGAAAAGGGAGATGAAGGACTTCCAGGCCCACCAGGCCCTAAAGGAGCTCGTGGCCCACAAGGTGAGAATAAATTTCTTCCTAAAGCATTTGCTGACCATTTCCGTGTGTTTCTTTCCAGGCAACATATAGCAAATGTGCTTATAGACCTAGAATTTGCATGGGGGCAACAGAGAGGTCTCCCTGTTTTCGTGCGTGGCAGTATTGGTGTGTCCTAATTTTCATACCTTTATATGAAAATTCCATAGGTGCTCTACCATAGAAGGTAATTAAATTCCCTTTGTGTGCAAAAGAATCAAGTTCAAGTCTGACAAGAAAACACAAATGTGGCCAGAGGGCCGGAGGAGGGAATGGGAAGAATCAGCGATCTCAGTGGGGTACAAAAGAAAAAACGGGGACCCTGAAAAACTGTAATTTGAGCAAACCCACACAATAGGGACAAAAGGGGCCTGAACTTGGGTTTTCTGACTCCTGGCACCATGAAGCAGAGTCACATTTACTCAGATGCCATCCCATTGGCTAGATTAGAAAGGTATAGGCCAAGAGTTCTCCTCCGTGGCCACACATCAGCATCCTTGGGAACTTCTAAATAATGACATGCCAAAGTCCCATCTCTGGGATTCTGACATAACTGTCCAGAGGGGGGCCCTGAGCACTGGTAGATTATAAAAACTCTCTAGATGATTCTAGTATGCAGGCAGGACCAAGAACCACTGATCTAAGGCCAATTAATGATGCAAATAAGATTTCAAAGGAGAATTTCACTTAAAAGAGGAGAAGTTCCCAGTGTTCTTAAATAAATCAACAGAGAAGTACAGACACGAACATAGATTTTTTTTTTTAATCTGGTATGTTCACTCTAAGTCACTCACAAGTATCAGAGAATTGGAACCCTGTTGCACTGTCACAGCTGGAAGTGACCTGAGATGCAACACCAGGCCAAACCACAGGACCCTGACAGTTCTAGCTGTTCACCATTCTCCCATCTGCCCCATCCCACCAAGGGTCAAACACAGAGCAGGCTCCTCGTAGATGTCCGCTGAGTTGTTTGAAGGTGGGAAGGTGGGGTGATTCACTTCTGAGTGCTAAGCATCTCAAACTAATTTCTTCTCTGTGGTTTGACTAAACAAGTGAAGCTTTCTAATATTTATCTATATGAAAGTGGAAGAAAAAGTATGAAATATTTATTATATATTATTTATTATATAAATACATATTATATAATTATAATGTTATTGTATATTATGACGATAATATGGCCACCCAAGATTTCAAATATGGGGGAGAGGAATGTATGTACGTCCTTATGCTTAAGTAATTACTGTTATGGATTTGCAGGTCCCCGTGGCTCTCCTGGGGTTCCTGGAATTGCTGGTATGTACATGTTTCTTGGGGGCACCAATAGAAATGGTCTTAAAAGGAAAATCATGGGGCAAGGAACACCTGGGTGGCTCAGTCTGTTAAGCATCAGCCTTTGGCTCAGATAGTGTTCTCAAGGTCCTGAGATGGACCCCCACATCGGGCTCTCTGCTCAGCAGGGAGCCTGCCTCTTCCTCTCCCTCTCCTCCTCCCCCCACTCATGCTCTCTCTCTCTCTCCAGTAAATATATAATAAATCTTTAAAAAAAAAAAAAGGAAACTCATGTTTGCATTGCTTACAGGAGACAAATGCTTCATTAATTGATCTAAAAGTGTTCCTAGCTTCCTCATTGTTAAGTTTGTAACTCATAGCAGAAAAGGGAGTGGAAGCTGACACAAAGTTACTTAGAGATGCTCTTTGACTTCCCAGTGGTTTTAACTAAGTGTAAGGCAATAACTGGCATAGTTGCAGAAGCCTTGAAGCTCAGAAAGGGCACAAAGGTAGAAAACAATAATTTATAGTAATCAGTTTGGTTAAAAATAGTAGTTTTCATAGTGTATCAAATGTTGTGTAAGTACGTAAATTGCACTTTTTTTTAGATTTATTTATTTATTTGAGAGAGAGAGAGAGCACGTACAAACCAAGAGAGGGGCAGAGGAAAGAAGCTCAAGCAGACTCCCTGATGAGTGTGGATCCCTACATGGGGCTCGATCCCACAACCCCAGTATCATGACCTGAGCTGACACCAAGAGTAGGTGGCTTAACCAACTCAGCCACCCAGGCACCCCATAGATTAAACTTTTACATGTTTATGTTTTATAAAAACATCCATGACTCACTGGAGTGGTTGCCTTTTGAGAGAGGAAGACTAAGGATTAACCTCAGTGGCTTTAATTATAACTACAGTGCTGTCATGTGTCATTTTTAAAAGGAAACAATTTAAAAAAATAGCAAAGATTTGATAAGTAAGCCCTGCTGTTGATTACATTTTTCTCTAAGCCTTGTGGTATGTTTAAACTATTTCATAATTCTGAAAATGAATTGAAATTAAGCAATTGCAGAACTGTATGTATTTTATAATCGCATTGTAAAAAAAAATAAATGGGTATTATGTGTACTTGCACGTGCATGCAAAAATATACAGCAAATTGTTAACAATGGGTATCTCTTGAAGTTGGAATACAAAAGGATATTTTAGAGGTCTGGTCAAAGATTAGGGAAGAGCTACTCTCCACCAGACACCCCAGGTAATGAATAGGCTTCTTTAGGCAGACAGTGAGTAAAAATTACAAAGTTCTCAAAGAGAGACCAGAGGGATTTGCTTTTACAGGGAAAATCCTTGTTCAATAATTAGAAATAATCAGATATTACCCCTGCCAGTTCTCAGCCCTTTGGTGGTGAGGTCTCTCCTCTTTCTAGTTACACTGTTTGCAACTCAGGGATTCCAGAATGGCCCTCTCCTCACATCCTTGTCACCATGAGAGACAGATGAAATGGCTTTGTACCACCTGGTAAGGCTTCTCTCCCAGGAGATGCTGGCCTCCCCACCACGCTATTTTATAACTAAGATGATTGGCAGGAATGAAGTCCAGTAGGACAGTCTCTCTTTCTCATTTTGAACACTGAAAAGGAGGGATCTTCTAGTCGCTAATGAAAAATTCTACAAAGCAGCACATATCGGAGAATTCCTATGAGGTCCTTTTAAACAAAAAAGACAACAGTGCAACTCAAACTCTGTTTCAGTCCCTTGTACTAAGTAAGTCCCTATCGTACCTCATGGGACTGGAACTTTCTGGATTCTGCTGTGCTGTGGTAGTTGAACAAGACCTCAGATGAAGGAAGGAAGGAAGAAGATGCTCTCTTTTTGTTTTATACACTTTCTATACCTCTCGATTGTGTAACTTTTGTTAATAAGAATTTGTTACTTTTTGCAATTAAAAAAGTAATATATATGAATCAGGAAAACATTTAAAATGCACTAACATGATTCTGTTCTACAAGGGTCATCAAGGCCTGGCCTCCGAGGAGCCCCTGGACCTCCAGGCGTGAAAGGAATTAAAGGGGAACGAGGGCCCCCAGGAAAGAATGCAGTGGGGCCTCCCGGGTCCCCGGGTTGTCCTGGCTCGCCAGGCCCTATAGGGTTGCCGGGATATCCAGGACCACCAGGTAGATATCTAATGGGGCCCCTATTTGGGTATAGTGCCCAATAACAGATGGGTGCAGATCAGTGGCAATGAACCTTACTTGCAGCTTGGCCGGCAGTGTGTGTGGATCTTAAGGGCCATCTTTCTGCTGCTGTTTCATTTGATGAACTATCTATGAAAGCAGCTTGGGCAGAATGAAGACTTGGCTCGTGCAGCAAAGCTTCAGCCTGAGCACCCACGGAGGGCGGAGTGGGAGTGGGACAAGGGACAGTGAAGCAGACAGGGAGGGATGGTTTTCAGGTTGACCTTGGTCAATTTTGCAACTGCTTGTCTGGTCCCTGGAGAGTATCTTCCTAGAAGCTACAACTTTGTTTCGGGACAATCTGTCCCAGAGGACCAAGAAGCAAGAATGTATCCACCAATTCCTATTAGTCATGGGTCTAAGATCTATCTCACAGGATCAGACTAAGCGTGCGCACACACACACAAACTCACACACACATACACACTTCCAGCCTCTGTTAGCATGGCTCCCAGGGTGTCCTGTGCCCTGGCATCAGCGGGCAAACCCAAGGCAAGGAGATGTGGGCTGGAAATGCACCAGGGGCATGGGTGCAATGCTGCCAGGTAAAGTGGGTCAAAGACCACTGAGCTGCAGCCTAGAGGATGGGAAATTCCTGGAGCTGTCCTCTCCTTTCCAGACCCCCACAGAGTCACTTACCATTCTCTGCTGCCTGATAGGTACACAGAACCTCAGAACATATGAGCCACTCTTTGTCTCTTAAACATCTCTAGAAGGTACCTGGGAGGGCTTGTGTTTTATACTCACCACCACTCCCCACCAAGAGCCTTAAGAATCTTCTGTTGTGTCAGAGATTTATTATTCATAGACAGTGTGATTATAAACCTGAAAGATCCAAAAGAATAATCTGGAAAACTCTTAGTGTTAGTAAGATAATTCAGCTAAATGTCTGGCTTTTTGTGCAATATTTGAAAAAAAAAATTAAAAAAATAAAAGCTTCCCTTCAGGCCAATGTCTGTTTAAGAAATTATTCCATTAACAAAATGATAAAATGTCCAAGAACAAAAGCTGTCAAGCTATGATGTGAACCTATGTGAAAAACAAAGCAAAATAAAACTTAACTAAAACTTTTCACTGTGTTGGGGATTTTAACAATTTCTAGTCCTGCAAGTGTTTTTCAAGATGTAGGCTTAGTTGGGTCATTTTATCAGCAAGGGGTCTGAGGTGCATAGCTCTTGGAGCTAATGAGTACTGTAGCCGGGCTCTCGACCTTGCGTGCCTGTCGCAATGCACCAGGGGAAATGCACCAGGGGGTGTCTTGCAGTTCCCTCTGCAAGACACCATGCATCTCTCCCCTTAGAGATGGCCTGGTTTCCTATCTTCTCTTGCCTAAGCAACACCTGTCTATCTATCCAGTGTCGGCTTCAAGTTCAAGTCCTACAGAACGTTTTCGCTGAGCCCACATCCTATAACACTCAAGCTTATCCCGATAGTAGAGTTTTGGGGTTGCCTGTCTTTGTCAGTTTCCCCTCTAAGACTCAAAATTCTTTGAGGTCAGGGATTGTGTCTTCTTTGCTGTTTTAAGCCATCATGTGACACTGAGGGCTGGAACATTGTAGGTACTCAAAATATTTGTTGAATTAAGTATGAAATGACTATGAAAATGTGCCAATAAATACGAATGTATAAATATAGAAGTATACATATATGTCTACCTTAAGTATAGAACTGCCATTATATTTTACTGTTTAAAGAGAACGATCCAGTCATCTTAAAGACACAGAAAACTGGATCACAAAATGCACATTCCTTTCAGAGTCAAGCCAATATTACCCATACCCTGTTCCTTCTCAATTAAATGTCTCCATTCATACTTTGTTGCTCCAAAATTTGGAGCCTCTATAGGCATTGCTTTGAAATATTCAGTTGCTTTCATTGAAACAATGAAGCAGGTTGAAGCATTGCCTTCAACCTGGATTTGAAATGACAAGACTAAAAAATCTGGTCATAGAACACAAGAGTTTAAGAACATTAGCTGTTTGTTTTAACATTATGGTAGCTGACACATGTGGAAAACTGGGAAGAGCTTTCTTGAAAAAGGACAAACTCAACTGACGTGAACAAGTAATGCAAAGAAAACAGATGATACTCTGTTAGAATGTTTCCCCTGAGTATATATTAAGCTTCTCCAATATATCAGGGAGATTAAGTGTACTTGAAATAACAGAAGAATGAGATGTGATCCTTTGCCTAAACATTCTAAAAGGATAATCTTGGAATAATTGGAAATAATTGAGTAAAATAATATGGGTTGATTTTGTGATGAGAACTAAGCAGATAACAAGCTTTCAAAGAATCACTGCACCAGAATTTAAAAAAAAAAAAAAAGTGTGTGTAATGAGAAAAGAAAAGCTGGTCAAAACACTTCATCTTTAATTATAGATAACCTTCAAAAGATGCAACCACCAAAACAATGGGGGAAATGCATATAAAATAATGTATCTTATGGAAACACTTGCTAATTGAATAAAAAAAAACACATAAAGAAACAAAACCCTAGCTTTGGTGTCTTTTTTGCAGGTGACATCGTTTTTCACAAAGGTCCACCTGGAGGTGGTGGATTCCCAGGCCTTATAGGGTTTCCAGGAATCCCAGGAGCTGATGGTCCCAAAGGTTGGTTTCATCAGTGGTGTTGCTCTATGAAAGGAAGTCACTCTCACCATCATTCCTTTCACTGCTTCTGCCCCTCAAAACAATAATCATCCTAAACTATAGCCAGGGATGGCTTCTTTTCCAAGAGAATTACCTCAAAGTGTTCATTTATCTACAAATCAATTTAGCGCCCATTCAATGAATTTTGGGATATGTCTAGAATATAAGTTTTATCCTGCACTGAAAGAGAGAGGTACTGAGAGAGTAGATATTTTATTCTTGATTCAGGATTTCCTCTAAGAATATTAAGAAGGTCGGATGGATAAAGTAAGCTGATATAATACATGAATACTTTTTTAAAGATTTTATTTATTTGAGAGAGAGAGCAAGAGCATGAGCAGGGGGAAGGGGCAGAAGAAGATGGAAAAGCAGACTCCCCGTCAAGCAGGGAACCCAATGCAATATGGGGCTTGATCCTAGGATCCCAGGATCAACAGATGCTTAACTGACTGAGCCACCCAGGCGTCCCAAGATGAATGTTTTTTTTAAATTAATAACACAATATCATTGATGATTTTCCACTAACTTCCCCAATTTTAATGTAATAAATGACTGTATGGTTGGACAGCATCTGTCCTTTCTGCAGACTCTGTGTGGGTTTACAAGTAATGTACCCATGCTCTCATTGCAGGGGAACCTGGCCTCTTGTGCATAAAATGTCCTTATATCCCAGGGCCTCCGGGCCTCCCAGGACTGCCAGGGTTGGACGGCATAAAAGGAATCCCAGGTAAGACATTTTGCACACAAGGGTTTTTTCAAGTACAAAAGGGTCAGTTCACGGAGTGGTGAAAAGGTACCAGATGTCTGGATGTCATGATGTGTGGTTAGCATGAACTTAGAGATTTTCAAACACATACTCTGTCAACTTAAAGTAAGCCAAAAGAACACAAAAACTGGCATATCCTTGTGTTCTATTTTACTTGCTGCTGATTCTAGCAAACCATGGTGTTCCCCATGAGTTGTAGACTGGAGTTTCTCCAAGGGTAGGAACTAGGAGGAGTGAGGCAGACATCCCCCACACCCACACACACACCATATTTTTCTTCCATAAAAAAATAAACTCACTCTCATTTTTTTTTTTCTTAAAAGACACAGCTCTCCTCAGTCTGTTTTTTAAGGTCCTCACTTTTGATAGAGCTAAGGGCAGATGCACTATTTCATTCTTTAGCAGGATACCAGTGCAATAAGTCAGCACACCGATGAGAGGCAATAGTGGGGTGAGGACTCTGGTAAACTGGAAGGCACATCTGAGGGGGCCACCCCGCACCAGCTCCAGCCTGTTGCTACTTTGCAGCATTTTAAGCCCTGTGTTGATAAATCGTCCAATTTTTTTTTTTTTTTTTTTTTTAAGATTTTTATTTATTTATTTTACAGACGGAGATCACAAGTAGACAGAGAGGCAGGCAGAGAGAGAGAGAGAGAGAAGGAAGGAGGCTCCCTGCTGAGCAGAGAGCCTGATGTGGGGCTCAATCCCAGGACCCTGAGATCATGACCTGAGCCGAAGGCAGAGGCTTTAACCCACTGAGCCACCCAGGCGCCCTGATAAATCATCCAATTTTTCATGAGAAGAAAGAAATGAGGATTTTTATCTGAAATCTTATTTTTTTCAATATTCACTACTAACTCCATTTTTGAAGGAAGAACCCATCTCCGAGGCCAATATTCTGAGAGCTAAGTAGAGCCCGTGTCACTTCCCTCGTCGGCCTCTATGACAGACCCGGACCCTCCTCCCCACCTGTTGGATCCAGGATTCATATCCCAGCTGCCCTCCATCCTCCCCCTTCCTCAGTCACAGAATTGGCCGTAGACAAAACTCTGAGGTACAGAAAGTCTCATTAGTTGGGTTCCTCTGCCCCTCGTGCCACTCTCCTGGCTACTCAGGGCCTCTCAGGTGATGTCACCTGCAGTCTCCATTCTGTTTTGATCACCTTGGTCTGTAGACACTGTCACCAAATGATCTGTCATTAACCAACAAGAGCTCAAGTCACAGAGCGCATGTGTGCTCGGCGCTGTTCTAGGGATCGTATGTACCTCCCTTCGTGCCTTATTCCTCCCATCCACTCTAGAGGTCAGTGCTGTCATTAACCCCATTTGACAGATGTGGAAGCTGATACACAAGATGGCAGCTCAGCAGTGTTAAAGCCCGTACTCAGAGCCACACCCTTGCTCTCTAGGCTGGCAACCTTCCACTGCTGTGCCAGGGGTTTCCTTTGGAAGCGGGTTAATCCAAAGGTCTACCTGGCAACATAGATAAGAGGTATTTGTATGTTAATGCTGTCCAGGAGATACTGGCATTAGCACAGGGTCTTCGAGGAAGTTGGGTGTCAGTCCAAAGCAGAAATGCTAAGTGTGGCCCCGTGCTCACCGATAGAGGACACGCATTCAGCCAGAGTCCTTTGTCGTCCACAAATCCTTCCTGCTCCTTCATAAATGCCTTAGCTACTCTGTAATCTCTGCTCCTGACTCCCTGAGATGGGCCTGAGAGGGAAGGATGGGGAGGGAGAGAAGGGGCAAAGGGCTGGGGCCGGGGGGGCTGGTATTACTCCTCATGTGGCTCCGGTGGGGCCTAAGGCTCTGAGTGAAATGTTCTATTAAAACAAAAACTAGGGGACGCCTGGTCGGCTCATTCGGTTAAGCGTCTGCCTTCGGCTTGGGTCGTGATCCCAGGGTCCTCAGATCGAGTCCTGCATCGGGCTCCCTGCTCAATGGGAATCCTGCCTCTCCCTCTGCCTGCTCTGCCTGTTGCTCCTCCTGCTTGTGCGCTCTCTCTCTCTGACAAACAAATAAATAAAATAAAATAAACCAACCAAAACCAAAAACCTAAAAGGAAGGGAAGGAGCTGTGGAGAGATGGAGGGAGGGAAAGAATAGAAGGAAAGCAATCATCATTTCCCTACGTTCCCCTTGAGGGACCTCTAGCCCAGGGTGGTCAGCTCACTAGCGGTGACCTCCTAGCGGTGTCATATTTTCCCTGGTTTCTCTACATTCGGCATACTACAGGTGTAGCTCACAGAAGATACATAAACAGGAAAATCGTTTGGATGACTATCAAAAAATATATCCTGACTCAAATCTTGCAAAAAATAAAATCTGAATATACAGTTGTTCACACATCAGCTTGAGAGCCTTCCAAAAGACCCTCTGAAGGGATCAACTTTACAGATACATGTAAATACATAGAGGAAGTATAAAATTGTACAGTAAAATGCAATCTGGCAATGAATATCCAAAGCCTTGGAAACATTTTTGTCAATTTTGTCTTGCCCTTACACTTCTAGGAATTTAATTTATTGGAGAAGTGTGAAGCACTAAATGCCTAGAGATATTTATCATAGCATTGTTTACTACAGCTAAAGTTGAAAAACGATCTAAATTCTACAAATAGCTGTTAGCTGAATAAATGTTGGCTGACCCATGCAAAACGCTACTATGCAACCATTTAAGTGAAGCTATAAGTATGTATTTATTGACATGGATATTTATTGATGGAGGATTCCAAAATACCATATATATGTCCAGTGCATTATGGATATAAAATTTTATGAATAACATACATGAAAATTTTAGCAAATATTGTCCTCTGGTGGTAAGTGTATGGTTTTTTTACTCTCTTCTTTTTTATAATGTGCATATGTTGCTCTTATGATCAAAACAAATAAATGTTTCTCCTTAAAATTATAATGACAAGAATTAGGAAGTTAAGATTTTTTTAATGTTTTTTTTTTACATCGTCTCTTAATTCACTTATATACTCGCATTCTCTCCCTGCACTCTGTGTTTTAAGATACAAATTGTCTTTCTTTCCTCAGAAGAAAACACCTTATTCTCTTCATTTACTGCATTACCCTGGCTACTCGGAGCTGGCATTCAATGAATATTTAATAATTTACTGCTTTGCAGGAGGCCAAGGGGCAGCTGGTATTAAAGGAAGCCCAGGGTCCCCGGGAAGTGCGGGTCTTCCAGGATCTCCAGTAAGATTTCATGGGTTGGAAGCTTTAGTGTTAAATTTGGGTGAACAGCACACTCAGGAAATACAGTTGAGCCACACATAGTTTTGGTGCTTGGTAAAGAGTACTTAATATCAGAGCATTTGATAGATTCTTGATTAAATGATTGTATGATATGTGAAGGAATAAGTGAATCAGTAATGAATTTATAAACATTTAAGCGGTGTCAGAGATAGACGGCAGATCTGTCGTTGCCTGGGGCTGAGGCTGAGAACAGGCACTGACTGCAGGTGTATCTGAGGGAACCTGCAGGAGTGATGGGAATGTTTTAACTCTGGATTGTGGTGACTGCGGCGTAAGTGTACAAATTTACTAAAAACCATTGTATTGTATTCGTATACAGATACGTCTTATGATATGTAAATGACACCAAATAAACATTCACAAATTAAATTTCTGATTATTACAGTGAATCAGAAAGTTATATAAAGATAAATCAAATTATCCATAATGCATGTTAAAATGACCAACATTCTAACGTCATCTAAATTATGATGATGCTTGTATTATATTGAATAATATTACTGTGTGTTACATTGAAATTCACTGACTGTATTCTTTTCCAGTGTTGGAAGCAAATAGAAAAGGAAACCAAAAAGCTTGACATTACACTTGTAGGCTAAAGAAAGTGTCTGAAAAAAAAAATCCATGTTCATTAAAACTGAAAAATTCTAGTTTTTTTTTTTTGGTAAGATTGGCACAAGAACAGCTTTACCCAAATGCAATGCAGCCTTGTTTCTGTACCGCCCTAGGGATTCCCGGGTGCTCCGGGGGATCCAGGACTTAAAGGAGAAAAAGGTGAAGCATCGAAGCCTGAGGGAGAAGTGGGTGCCCCAGGGGACCCTGGGCTCAGAGGGCATCCTGGAAGAAGGGGCTTGGACGGAATTCCTGGAACTCCTGGGATCAAAGGATCACCAGGACCCAAAGGTGAACCGGTTAGTATCGAGTAACTTTTTTCAAATTCCCTTCCCTGCAATTGAAATGCTCTGAAGTGACGACTTTGGGCAATTTCCATTCAGAAAATGGTTGGCCACCCAGCACAGTGGGTCCTTCCAACTGGTAATAACAGCAGCACACACGCTTAGTATTTGACACATAGGTGGGACTCGGTGGTGCTTGTAGCCCAAATAAAATTCCACGTTGATAATGCCCTTGTCTCCTACACAAGTTACAATTCCCACCTCTGTATCCAGTGAGTTTATAGACGAGTTCAGAAAATGATTAATAATGGAAAGTTCTAGTCAATACTTTGGGGGCAGTGTTTTTTCCTTTAAGTCAAAATAAATGCTTAAAGACTAGAATATTTAGGAGTAGAGTTGTCAAATAAACAGATCAAATGTTTTGTCATTTAAAATACTTAAGCTTCTGTAGGTTCTGTCTCTTTTCGTGGAATAGGGATAGAATCTCTCACAGGTTCACATGAGAGATTCCTACCAGGATCGATTTTAAAATGTCCTGGGGTCAGAGGATGAGCACTTCCTCCCAATGTATCTGTGGGAAGTTTACCAGGCACGCTGCCCAGCCTGCTCCAGGAAATACCACTTTCTTCCAGGGTTGATCAGAGTTATCCAGTTAAGAGAGAGTTAAGAGAGTCCCACCCTGAACAGGAAAACTTGGCAAATGGCAAATAAATCTGAAGATTCGTTTAGAGACCCTTTAGTATCAGAATATGAAGTGTGGCTCCCCAAGATATAGATGTGGTATACAGTCTTCCCAACATTGTTTGAGGACAAAACATTTTCTAGCTGAGACCCAGCTCCAGGTTCAGTGTTTCTCAGACTCTCCAACAAAGGGCCTGGATGTCCCAATGTGTGTGTTTGGGAGTGCGTGAGTGCAGTTACACTGACTGAGGGACAGAATCTAGAATTCTTTGGTCTAATATTAAGACAGTTCACGTGATGCTTCCCTTTGCATCTCACTAATTACCTTGTTGGTTCCAGTAAAAGTAAAGAAAAAAATTAAGAAGGTGATGTGTTGAGTCTTATGTCCTGTCATTACAGAAGAAGGAAACAAAACAAAACATCAGTTAGTCTCCCAGTGATACTGAACAATGAAAAATCAAGTCAAATTTATTATTTGGGGCCATATTAGGATGAAAGAGGAACTTGATTATTGTGTCATATTTGACTTGTTTGAAGTGTACAAGTCATTTCCAAAGTTATAGCCTATGCAATTACAAAAAGATATTTTATGTGATGCCTGGATAGTTCAGTTGGTTAAGTGTCTGCCTTCAGCTCAGGCCATGATCCCAGAATCCTGGGATCAAGTTCCACATCAGGGTCCTCACTCAGTGGGAAGTCTGCTTCTCCCTCTGCCTGCAGTTTCCCCAGCTTCTGCTCTCTCTGTCTCTCTGACAAATACATAAATAAAATCTTTGAAAAAAAATATTTTATAAGAAAAAAAACAAATACTGTCTATCTGTATCTTCACCTCCTTTATGATGAAAATAGCTGGTGAAGAGCAAACAAAGGTTTACTGTGCTGGTTTTAGTTCAGAAATATGTTATTTCCATGGGACGCCTGGATGGCTCAGTTGGTTAAGCAGCTGCCTTCGGCTCAGGTCATGATCCCAGCGTCCTGGGATCGAGTCCCATATCGGGCTCCTTGCTCTGCAGGGAGCCTACTTCTCCCTCTGACTCTGCCTTCCACTCTGTCTGCCTGTGCTCGATCTCGCTCGCTTTCTCTCTGACAAATAAATAAATAAAATCTTTAAAAAAAAAAAATGTTATTTCCATGAATTCCAGCTCTCAAGCTATTTGAACCAATGGCTGATGTGAACAAAGTTTTAGGGGTCATTATACGTATAACATCCTGCTAGAGGACGCCTTCAGTGGGACTCAGGAGATGTCCAAGTTCATAAAATGTTGCTGAAATCCAAGGGGCACAAAACAGCAGAAACCAGACCATGCTCTGAGTTTAGTAATAATTCCCTTCAAATGCCAACTGCTTTGTAATTCAAGATTTTCTCATTGGCTGCTTATCGGGTCCTCCTAGTCACGGTAAGGTTAACCCACATAAGGAGATACTGGACTGAAGCACTATAAACATATTCCCATTGTCACAGGCCCTGAGTGGTGAGAAGGGGGACCGGGGTCCTCTGGGGGATCCTGGCATCCCTGGGTCCCCAGGACCTGCAGGACCACCTGGACCAGCAAACTATGGACCACGGGGAGAACCTGGTCCAAAGGGCACCCAAGGAGTTCCTGGAGCCCCTGGACCACCTGGAGAAGCCGGTTGGTTAGTTTTCTTTCCAGTCCTGTTTTCCTATGGAGTGGGCTCATAGTTCCTAGAGCGAGTGAAGCTTCCCCAAGACTAATGAATGCATAGAAACTTGCTTCTGATCAGTAGAATATATCACTTCACAGACACTGGGAAAGAATATGTAGGATATATTAAAAAAAAATTCATTTTCCCTTTACCAAGTTCAGCTGAAATTTCCTGACGGTCTGTCTCTATTTACTAATAGAAATATTTGGGATGGAGAGGTCTTGGCTGGCTCAGCCCATGGATCTTGAAACTCTGGATCTCAGGGTCATGAGTTTGAGCCCCATCTTGAGGCTCAAATCTAACAAAAAAGAAAAGAAAAATATATGGAATGAGTGGAAGTCAGTTATGGTAGACAAAGGGGAGGCCAAAATCTATGAAATTGATCTTGAGAAGCCTCTTGTAAGTCTCAAGGATCCACTAATGTTATTGCAAATTTGCTCTTTTTGACCCATAATCCAATGCATGGTTTATAAATAAAACTTCAAAATATCGAAGATAAATGAAGAAAAGTTTTCTGATAATAGTTCTAAAGTCCCAGGAACTTTTGAGATCCACATGTTCTGAACATGGTTGGTGGATTCAGGAGGAATCCAATCCTCAGTGTTTACCTGTAGCAGAGAGCATGGCCGAAGATGAGAATCGTCATGTGGAGGACAGTTTTCAACAAATAATGCCACCCTATTATTTTTTACTTCTAACATCACATTATAAAGGGTTAGACCCACTAAACTAATAGCCTCCAATTCTTTCTATAGTAAAATATTTGTAAGTGCTTCCCAAGTATTTATATATATTTTAAATTATATGCATGCATTTCTGCCCACACATGTACATAAAGCTTCTTTTATGATCACATATATAAATATTTTTTTTACTTTTGAGGCTGCTGTTCTAATCCAAGGATTGGCAAACCATGGCGGCTCATAGCCTAAATCCAGTCTACCACCTATTTATGTATAATTTATGAGCTAAAAATAGTTTTTCTATTTTTAAATGATTGGGGGGGAAAGAAAACATTTGAATAACCCTTTATGTCACATGAAAATTATATGAAATTCAAGTTTCGGTGTCCATAAATATGTTTTGCTGGCATATGGTTACACTCATTCATTTACATACTGTTTTTGGCTCTTCCCATGCTACGAAGGAAGTGTTGAGTAGTGGCATAGGGACCATCTGGACCACAAAGCCCAGATTATTTACTATCCGGCCCTTTAAAGAAAAAGTTCTTCTAATCTAGCTTCAAATCTTCTTCTGTTCTTTCTATATACGAATTTCTAGTAAAGAACTCCATTGTTGTAAAATATATTATCAAATTTTCCCCATCACACTACTGTAAAGTTTTTTTTCTGTAAATATATGCATAAATCAAATCACTAACATGTTTTCCATGTTGACCACCATACCCACATTATCTCAAATCTTTATGGCCTGGTTAGGCTGTATCTCCCCAATGACACGTGAAGAACTTATCAGAGGTTAAGGTGTGTGCCCAAGCCACACTTAATGTTTTCTTCAGCATACTATATTTCCTTCCCTTGCAAACTAGTAGCCAAAAAAATAAACATCCTACCAAATAAATATTCACCAATGTTTAAGATAAATCCCATATTATTAATGTTTTTTGGAATAGCTTCTCTTTCAGTAGACTAGCATTGAGGTGGGCTATTAATGAAAACAAAGCTTAGCCAATAGTAAGTGCTTATAAATATTCTTCAACTGAATAAAAAAGTTTCAGTGGGTTGGTCATCTTTGGGCCAGTTTTGAAACCTATGGAAGCAAGTCTTTTTTAATTCCTTAGACTATGTTCATAAACACCCTGTATCACATTTGTTTCTTCTGAACCAAAAAAAAGTTTCACTACGCACACCAATCTTACAATCACGAACTTTCTTAAGGTCCTAAGGGAGACTTCGGTATTTCGACACCAGTCCCAGGGCCACCAGGACCTCCAGGGCCCCCTGGCCGTGCTGGCCCCCAAGGTCCACCCGGTGAGTATCCCCTCTGCCAAGTCTGGTGACTCCCATCAAATGGCATCCTGACTGTCCTTGGAAAACACTGTCCCCTATGTAAGAAAAACTCTATTTGTTGGCACCAAAAGAGAGCAGAGGCCAGAGTTGTGTGAGATTAAAAAGCCCACAGGTAGGGGACTTGTCATTGTACTTTGAGATCATCCAAATTACTCCCATTGGTGCCTCTGGTTCCAAATAAATAAATAGAAAGAAAGATAGATAGATAGATAAAGGAGGAGGAGGAGGAGGGAAAACAGTAAAATTACTTAAAAGGAATTCAAGGGAACAATCTCCATGGATTTTTGGTTGGGGGAGTAAGTGATGTTTGCCAGTGGTTAATCAAGCTAGTTCCCACAGCTTCTTCATTTGAAAATATAACTTCTTTGCCAATATGATCTAAAACTTAACTTTGCATGTATGGAGGGAGACTTCTGTAGCTCAAGCTATCCAGACTATTTCTTTATAGGAATTAAATTCTATCTTAAACACTATTTGTAGCTGCTAATGATTACTCCTTGGATAAGAACGGAGAGGAAAGAAGAGTATACAGTTGGGGTTATGTTAAACTTATTTCTTAATTTCCCAAAAGACCTTGAATGACACAGAAACTTGGACTTTTTGTTTAAGGGCAAGATGAGGGGAAGTTTCTTACGTGGATGTGTGTGTGTTTCAAGGTATCCCTGGATCCAGAGGAAAATGTGACCCGGGTCTTCCTGGGCCTGATGGTGAACCAGGAATTCCAGGAATCGGCTTCCCTGGGCCCCCTGGACCTAAGGGTAAATGTACAAATTTTAAAACATAGGGTCTATTGTGGGTATTTAGAAAATATAGATATGTGTCATGAGTAACATTGAAAAGATCCATAATGTGACATTTAAAATAATGTTTTCCACCCATCTTACAAGGGAAAAAAATTTTACAATGATGTTAGATCAAAAGGCAGAATTCACACAGATTTATGCATCTCATCTCAATTAAATTTTTTAAAATATGTAGAAAAAGTTGGAAGGAAATTAACACAACATAGTAGTAGTGATTCTTTTTGAGTGTGGAATTATGAGGAATTTTTTCTTGACTTCTTAATAAATGTGTGCACTTTTTACATTTATATAATTTTTTAACTTTATACATTTCTTTTATAATTAGAAAAGGACTATTAATTTACAATTAACTGGCTTTCCTATACACTCCCCTACAAATTACAGAAGTTATTTTCTTTTGGGAATGAATGCTGCTTCTCATCGAAGGGAAATCACCCCAAAGATATCCAGATGCTGAGAACTCAAACCATAAGCCAACAAATACATCAGAGTCTTGTCCAGGATGACATACTAGCCATTTCATCCCTGGGTTGTTGCATAGATTTTCAGATTTTTTAATCCTTTTATGTTTGTTTCAATATTATTTAGAGTGTCTGTGAAAATAGAATCCATTTTTGATACTTGATCTCCTAGATTAATGTCATTAGTGCTTACAAATATAGATATATTGATCTCAGTTTATGAATATTTGAAATGGAAAATGTAATAGTTTCAAGAATGTCTTTGACTCCGGTTTCTTGGATATCTTCCCAATGATATGTGAAGTAAAGCAGCCTGGCCCATATTTTTGCCTCCTCCTTCTTGGACCCTGCATTAAAGTTTGCATCCTTGTTTGTAACACTATGGATTCACCCTCTGTAAGGAGACTATAAATTATGGGGACCAGAAGTAGCCTGAGAAATCCCTGAAAGTTCAGACTCAAAGTTTCCCAGTTGAACCTAATAATCCCAGAAACTAATGGTGAATTAAAAATTGGTCAAACTAAAAAAAAAAAAAAAAAAAAAAAATTTGGTCAAACTAGAGGCACAAAAGCAATCTCTGAATGCAGCATTGCTTCTCTAGGGTTTCCTCTTGTGAACTAGGGAATAGAATAAATGATATTTGTGACTCCTTTCTCAATTCTCCTACTACAAATATATAAGAAAGAAATGAATTCATTATATTCAATGGCAGTAGGAAGTAGGAAGTAATTTTCTTGAGCAACCCATCTTGAGAAAGGCTACCTCGGGCAGCTGATATGCTCTATATCTTTGACTAGGTCATGCTTGAATAGATTTATAGACATGCAAAAATTCATTTGGCTGTACATTTTATGTAAATTATACTCCAAAAGAAAAAGTCACCCAAATGGTCAACCAGAATCAGTGAAATTGCTGCACCAAAATTGTTGTCATGCTGAACAATAAAATGGGGAAAGTCATTTTTCAATTGAGGATGTGATTTGGAATGGATTTTTTTTTTAATTACCAGTGTAGCAGTTGGCTTTTTCATCATTCATACTTCCATAAAAACATCTCTAGCAACTTGCCTCATAAAAACATTGGATAAAATAACAAGGATACTGCTCTAAATCTTTTACTAAGCCTACTCCTGCAACATTTATTATGTTTTCTCTGTAGGAGAGCAAGGTTTTCCTGGAGCAAAAGGAGCACCGGGTTGTCCAGGAGAAATGGGGAAGCCCGGGCCACCCGGAGAACCAGGTCTCCCAGGAGCCAAGGTCTTCAAGATTTAAAACTCAGAAGGATGTGTGGGGATGAATGGGGACAATGACAGTCAGCCAGTTAGGATGCTCTGGGTGTAGGAATTATCTATATATTGGTAGATGATGAAGATATCAATAGTTTTTAAAATATTTTTTTAAGATTTTTTTTTATTCATCTATTTGATGGACAGAGATCACAAGTAGGCAAAGAGGCACACACAGAGAGAGAGGAAGGGAAGCAGGCTCCCCGCTGAGCAGAGAGCCCGATGTGGGGCTCAATTCCAGGACCCTGGGATCATGACCTGAGCCAAAGGCAGAGGCTTTAACCCACTGAGCCACCCAGGTGCCCCGATATTAAATAGTTTTTAACACTTCTTTGAAGCATCCCTCACTTTTAGAAAGGAAAAGTAGTGTTAGAAGACAGTTTTGCCTCCCTGTTTCTTCCCTAATCTTCAGGAATGTTCAGAGTATTTAAAATGGAAGAACTCTAAAAATGTGTGGATCACTATGATCAAAACTTTCAAAAGTAAAAACATCAGGACTGTTTACAATTTCAGTCTTCTGTAAAAGTGGCAGTTACAGAGCCTTAAGAATGGTCAAGCATAATTTTATAGAACTCAGTAGCTATAACAGAGAAAGGAAAGAATTGTGGAATGGTGGTAACTGTGCAAAAGGGATTATTCTCAAGTCATTGGCCTAAAGACCAGTCAACAGTGCAGAAAGAGTTGGAAGTGTTACATAGTGAAACTAACATGTGTTCTGTGCACAGGGAGAACCAGGACTAGCCATGCCTGGACAACCAGGAACACCAGGTTTTCCAGGAGAAAGAGGCATTTCTGGGGAAAATGGAGAAATTGGATTCCCTGGACCTCCAGGTCTCCCTGGAATTCCAGGAACTGGAGGGGTTGGTGGACCCCAAGGTACAATAGCAAGTGTGATTACTTTTCTCCATGGTGAGCTCTGCTAAAATGCAGTAAGTTGAAGGTGCTCTAGGATGAAGATTTCTTCTTAAACTTCCAGTTTAACAAATAGAATCTGCAGCGTCTATTTTTCCATTCAACATTGCTGTTCTCCCTTTGTTTTTTCTTTCTTTTCTCCTTCCTTCCTTCTGTCCCTTATAACAATTGTCCTTTATAAAAGACATACCAGTGGTATTAAACATAGGTTCAATTTAGGGGGGAAAGTTACAGGAGAAGGATTGTGATAGCAGTACTAGGACCTCGGGTTTTGTCGAATATATTCCTGGACTCTATTTTGCAGGGGATCCAGGGAAGCCCGGACCACCTGGAGAAAAAGGACCCCCAGGAAGGTGCACAGAAGGTCCCAGGGGAGCCCAAGGACTTCCAGGATTAAATGGATTGGAAGGGCAACCGGGTAAGAAGAGGGCCTTAAAACCAGTCATTAGGCAGACAGGTGACAGAAGATTCCTGCTCTGTGCTTTGCTGCTTAACATGGGAACTGTCCAGCAACAAGTTCTGACCCACTGTTCAGTGGGAAATGTTATTTTTGCCATTTAAACTCTCACGGATTTGTTTCAGTGAGTACCACCTACAGAGTAAGAGACCTGAAATTAATACAGTAAAATTGGTTTGTGTCTTGTATGCAAGACTATATGAACACTGAAGATACATAGAAACTTATATTTACACATATATTTATATACATATAAACTCTCAGAAAATGTTTTATCTTTAACTCCATAGGTATATCAAGTGATAAATAGATATGTAGTTAATTGCTTCCCAAGGAACATAAAATAAAGGTATGAAATAAATCTAAATGCCCCAGGCTACATGGCCCAGATTATATGACATTTACTCTGTTTTATTTGTTCTTCTCATCCAGATCTGTGAACTAAGAAAAACCCTTTAGAACTCAGCTAATGCCTATGGGCTGTCACATTGCTTTTATGCTCACAAACCAATTTTTGGCCAAGACATTAATGGTTGTTATAGTGCTATTATTACTTCCAGAAGCATCCAGTGGCTCACCTCCCCCTATTGTTGTGTATGTATTCTGCAGGTTAAAGACCCAACTACAGTCATAAAGGGCAGTCCCAGGATGTGTCTGAAGGACTAGAAAATAGATCTAAATTCTACATTTTTATTACTGCACAAATCACTGAAACTATGTTAAAGTTAGAAGGGATCTTAGAAATTGTACAGAAGGGGACGTCCATCAATCAGATAAAGGTGTGGTTTGTCCATGATCACACAGCTACATATTTACAGCCATAAAAAATGTATTTCTGGGGATGCCTGGGTGGCTCAATGCGTTAAGCCTCTGCCTTTGGCTCAGGTCATGATCTCAGGGTCCTGGGATGGGAGACCTTACATTGGGATCTCTGCTCAGCAGGGAGTCTGCTTCCCCTTCTCTGTCTGCCTGCCTCTCTGCCCACTTGTGATTTCTTTCTCTGTTAAATAAATAAATAAAATCTTTTTTAAAAATGTATTTCTGGAGTTGGTGAGGAAAGCAGTTATGTGTTCATTTATTCATTCATTCATTCATATACAGGCAGAAGAGGTGAAGCAGGGCCAAAGGGAGACCCAGGTATTCCAGGCTTGGATAGGTCAGGCTTTCCTGGAGAACCTGGACCACCAGGAATGCCAGGTCATCGAGGTGCAATGGGACCACCTGGTCAAAAAGGATATCCAGGAAATCCAGGATTTTTAGGACCACCAGGTATCCTTTTTTGTGCTTTTATGTTTCTTCTTCCATATTTTCTTTTAAGGTAGCTGTATAAATTGGACATAGGCCTAGGCTCTTGACTCTACACTCCTCTTTCAGTTAGTGTAAGTGTTTCCTACTGAATTATTTGCAAAGAGGTCAGAGAACAGGGCAGTGGTGGTGGTGGGATGATCACATTTCACAATTACCCAGGGTATGACAACATTGACCATGCAATCCTTTTTATATGTTATACACTAAAGGACATTTGCTAGTATTTTCTTCAGAATTTTTACCTCTACCTTTGTAAGGGATACTAGTCTGTCTTTTTCTTTGCTTGTGATATCTCTGTCTGGTTTTGGTATCAGGGTAATGTTGACCTTATAGAACAAGATGGAAAGTATTTCCTTCTTTTGTATTTTCTAGAAGAGTTAGTGAAAAATTGATGTTCCTTAGACATTGGGTTGAATTCCCCAGTGAAGTCATTTGAGTCTGGGCTTTTCTTTGTAAGAAGTCTTTGCATTACTAATTCAATTTCTTGTTACAGGTCTACTCAGATTTTCTATTTCCTCTTCTGTCAGTTTTGGTAATCTGTGCCTCTTTAGGAATCTGTGCATTTTGTCCAAATCATCCAATTTGCTGGCATATAGTTGTCATAGTATTCCCTTATCATTCTTTTTATTTGAATGGGAAGTTTATATATTTGGGAAGAATATGCCAATAGTCTCCTCATGGCATAAGAACCTCACCTATCTCTCTTCTCCCGGGAAGAACCCAGAAGAACAACTTAATCTGCAAATCATTCTTTCGTTTATATTATTAAGCTCCTACCATGTGTCAGCACTGTTCCAAGCCCTTGGTGGACAAGACTCTGCCTCTGACAGTGGGGGAGACCATAGCAAATGTATTTAAAAACTAAGTTCAGGCGCCTGGGTGGTTCAGTGGGTTAAACCTCTGCCTTCAGCTCAGGTCATGATCTCAGGGTCCTGGGATTGAGCCCCACATCTGGCTCTCTGCTCAGCAGGGAGCCTGCTTCCCCCCTCCCCCCACCACCTGCGTCTCTGCCTACTTGTGATCTCTCTCTCTGTCAAATAAATAAAATCCTTTAAAAAACAACAACAACAACTAAGTTCAGTAATTGACAACTGCTCTGAGGAAAACAAAATAAGGGACTATAACAGAGAGCTGATGGTCAAGGATTGGGAGGGAGTAATCCAAAACTTCAACATGTTCTCCTTTCATCTACAAATGTGATTTGCTACCAATGACTTCCATATACATGATGTAATAAAGACTGTGTACTAACCTGTCTCCCAGACAAATAGTTACTTTTCTATTTACAGAAACCATTCAACCCTCTTTAGAAGTATGTTATTTTATTTTATGGAATATTTTGCTTCTCTCATTGTGTACAATCTGACCTGCTTTGTATGAACTTGTTTCTACAGGTGAAAAAGGAATGATGGGGATGATGGGCTATCCAGGAGATGCTGGCCCTCCTGGGCCCCCTGGGAACCCAGGCGCCCCAGGACAGAGGGGTAAGTGAGGGAGTATCTTTCCTGGATCAGGAGGCATGAACAATGTTCACTTATTTAACACCAAAATAAGTTCTGTTTTATCCTTTGAGGGAGAAGTAGTTTCCACGAGAGAACTATGTCTTTGATTTTGCTATTTTCTGCATTCTTTTTATTTGAATGGAGTTGAATTTTCTCCCTGCCATTTTATGCCACTGCCTTAATGGGGCTGCTTGTTTTGGTTTATCTGTCCTCTTTCGTTTTGTTGTATCGTAAGCACTGTCAACTTTTGAATCCTTAAGAAATATTTCAAGAATTAGGGAACTGATGTTGCTACTTCTGTTTTTTAGGTAGCTTTGGAATTCCAGGAGCAAAGGGTGAGAAAGGACCCCCAGGAACCAAGGGGGAAGAAGGAGATAAAGGACCTCGGGGACCTTCTCAGATATCCACTTTGCTGGGGGACAAAGGAGAACCAGGCCTCAAAGGTACAGTCTTCTTCTTTGGGAAGAACTTGGGGCTGATTCTGAGGCTAAGAACTGTCCAAGAAAATCCCTGTAGTTGACAAATGAGGACAGTGAGAGCTGGTGTTTCATGTCCTGCCCACAGTCACAAAGCTAGCTGGTGGCCCAAGCCTGGATGACAACTGGCTCTTCTATATGTTGCCTCCACAATGCATGACTCTTTACTTTCATATTAATTCTGCAATTTGGGTCTGTTGTATTTAAATTGCTACTAGTTCATTTTAATTATAAGTCTCAAACCCTCCTTTTTGCCATGTATGGCAAAAATAAACTCAGATTGGTTTCCAAAGTTTCTTTATCACTTGCCTTTTGCCTGCTTTGCCACCAGCATGACATATTTATTCAACAAGTATACTTTTTAGTGCCTATATACTCAGTATGTTATTATGTGCTGAAGACATGGAATTGAGCACAGTAGAGGTAGTACCAGTAACCTGGTCATGGGGAAATGTGCGGTTTGGTGGGGGGAAGGAGGAAAGAGACATTAATGGGTCTGTAGACATCTTATCTATAGGGCCAGATAGTAAATATCCGGGGCTCTATGGTCCCCATTATTGCATATTCTTTTTTATCTGTTAGTGTTTGTATGCTTGTTCCCAATCTTTTAAAAACAGAAAAACCATTTTTAGCCCTCCAACCATACAACACGAAACCAGATTTGGCCCTTAAGATATAACCTGCCAAGTCCCACAAACCCAAAGCAAATGAATGTGCTGAATAAGAAGTTTTTTTTTTTTTTTTTAAGATTGTGATAAGTGACATAAATAGAAAAAAAAAAAACCAAATATTACAAAGGAAAATAGCCAATCACCTGCCCCTCACCATTCCTTAGTATATGCTAGTTTCTTGCCTGGGCATCTTGTCCTGTTTCATGTTTTTTCCATCCAAATATCTTCTGTTCAGTCTTTAACACACATACACATAAACACACACACACACACACACTATCCCCTTTTGCAGAAATCCATCCCTGTAGCATAATGTGCCCAACTCTATTACAGAACATATCACACTGGGTGGTAATTGTTTACTTACTTGGCTGACCCCCCAATTAAACACTAAAAACTTGGGGAAAGGGAACGGGATTTACATTTCCAGTACTCAGCGTAAGACCTATTAATTCGATACTCAGTCCCTATGTGAATGAATAAGGATGTAAGCAGGAGAACAGTGCAAGGAAGGAAATCTGCTTGAGAAAAGGCCCAAAGCCAGGCCATAGACAGATTAGTAAGTTCTTCGAATGCCAGTGGAAGGAGTGTGTAATTTGCCCTGTACATATTACAGATTCAAGGAACATTTTTAAGCCAGAGAATAATGTGATCCAGATCATGTTATATAGAAAGTAGGAAATTCACAAGCTTTCCAGCCTGCAGAGCTGGATACACATCCCAGCATCACCACCAATGGGTGGTGACTCTAGACTAGTCCGCTGAATTCATAAAGTCTCAGCTTTGTCATCTTTACACCCAGCCCTGAAAGGCTCAAGGAAAGACTGACATTGGCTGCAGATTAAATAATATAAATAAAAGAAAATAATGTTTGCCATGTACTAATTACTTAGTAAATGATAATTGTAATAAGTGGATCTGAGAAGGGGATAGTCTGGACAAGAATAGTGTAGTAAATGGTCCTCTGTCATTACTAAAAAAGAAAAAAAATTTTAAGAAGCTATATTTAGGCCACTAATTCTTCAATATGTTTGTTTAAAGTGTACATATTATCATTGCTAGTGTTATTTAAGAGCTAACTCGGGCCAGGCATCATGCTAATGTTTTATACGTATTATCTTATTTAATCCTCTTTTGGAAAAGGGCTCACATATGCCCGTGTTCTAAACAAATACGTTATACCATCTTACACTAACATCTCACCAAGTTTAATCAGGATGTAGAGAAGTCTGATACAATTCTAACTTGTGTTCCTCGTACATGGTTTTTAACTTTAGGGTTTGCCGGAAAGCCTGGTGAAAAAGGAAACAGAGGCATTCCAGGGTTACCAGGTTTAAAAGGACCGGAAGGACCACCTGGACCACCAGGTCCACCAGGTATAGCTGACTCTCTGTAGAAATCTCAGTCTCTGAGTGTTCCCAGATCTAAATGTAGCCAAAATGTATCTCTTGACGTATTGGATTAAATATGAATTTTGCTTGCATAGTGTTCCAACAGACATTTGCTTCAAAATTAAACCCAAATGAAGCTGTTTATAGTCAGCCTGTACCAACTAGAAAAATACTAACTTGCACAAAATTCCATTTTTGTACTACAAATGTTATTTTGACATGTATTATACATGCTGATATGTATTATGAAATATACATTCTATAGTTTATCACAATATCCCATATCAGAGAAGAAAATCAGATAGCAATTTAGAGGTTTTCAGATCTGCCACTTTCTTTTTGAAACAAGCTACTGATTTTTGCAAAGAAAATTTTCTAACTGAATTAACACACCCTCCTCTTCTCTATGACCACATCAGTGACAAAATACACTACATGGGCGATCACATTTCAGTATTGCATTTGGAAATCTTTTGCTCTGTGGTGGCAAGAGTCTCCTCTTTTCTGTTGGCCTTGGTCCTAGCATGACTGTGATGTTTGAAATCCAAGAATTTAACTTTCTCTAATTTTACTTTGTCTGGGTGCTCTGTCCCTTGCTCATCTAGAGGCAAAGAGGCAGCTATACAAGCACTTAAACTAGCTGGTCTGGCTGCTCAGAATTCATTTATGCATGCAAACAACAAATATTTGTTGAGCACCTACTATGTCCAGAACCGTGCAGGGCATGTGACCGTTTATTTGTTCTCAAGGCCCCAGAGGGGATTCAGGCAGCATTGGGAATCCTGGACAACCAGGACCGCGTGGTGGGCCAGGAAGCATGGGGAACATGGGGGTGCCAGGTAAGGTATAAGATCCTATTATGGGCTTAAAGTTCATGCTGTTTCCCAGTTCTAAATTTTCTGTATGATTTGTTGTTTTGGTTTTCCATCTGGTAGAAAATTGATGTAAAACTAGTTGTACATTTAGACAAATGTACTATGTGCTCTTAGTACATGCACAGGAACAGAACATTCATTATCATGTGAAAATCATCCATTATAACTCCCTGATGCACTTGTGATTCTGAAAAACCAGCTTCTTGGGAGAAGGGTGGTTTGTGCCAAAGTTAGAAGTCGAACGCTTCAAGATCCCTGTGTTGCCCTATCTTACTGGACTTCTTTCCTAATTTCAGGTCCTAAAGGACACAGGGGAGCTTTGGGACTACCAGGTTTAATCGGAAGACCGGGTCTCCTGGGTGTTCCCGGTCTCCAAGGAGATAAGGGAGAGCCAGGTTATTCGGCAGGTACAAGGCCAGGACCACCGGGACCAAAGGTACACTGGCCACTGAAGTAGTTACATTTTGGTGTGGAGTGAGTATCTGAGTATAAGCAAAGCAGCTGCGTTCAGTGTAGGCAAAGGACATTGATGATACCACTGCATTTTCAGGCAACTTGGGATTTTTATCCTCTGTCCCCCACTAAGAATGCCTACAGCTCTCAGCTTATGAGCTTATCCCTCCAGTTTCTGTCCCCTAGGAATGGCTCATCACTGTCCCTGCAATTTACCTGTGCTGCCCTTGTATTTTGCACTGGTTCCCATAAATACCATTGCCATCCTGTTCCTGGCACCGATCATAGCAGATGTGGCATATGCATTGCTAACTAAATAACAGTGATAAATGCAACAAACATCGTTCATACTTGGTTCTGATCACATATCCTGCTTATATGAGGATTTTAAAGGTGTTTGACTGACTTTAAGGGAGATCCAGGATTGCCAGGTGACATGGGAAGGAAAGGAGAAAGAGGGCTACCTGGCACCCCTGGACATTCGGGGCCTGCTGGAACTGAGGGAGCCCCTGGAAATCCCGGGAGTCCTGGCCACCCAGGTGAGTGTGGGCTTTGTAACTCTGAAAAGCCAGAAGCATGACACTGAGCATAGCCCTGACCTCCTGGAATCAGCTCCGTAAACAGGAAGCTATTTAGGTTTTTGTACTACGGTTGCTTTTATTCAACTTTAATTCTCAAATTCTTAGACACAAAGGAACCGTAAATTAATCAGGGGGAGCCCAGATTTTACGAATCAGCCAGTATGGGGGCTGACAACTAAAATCCTGATGCTGTAGAGGGCGCCTGGCTGGTTCAGTTAGTAGAACATCTAACTCTCGATCCCAGGGGGGTGAGTTCAAGCCTCATGTTGGGTGTGGAGCCTACTTCAAACACACACACACACACACACACAAACACACACAACAAAAACCTGATCCTATGAACCAAACTTAATTTCTATCTCCAAGAACTCAGCCTAAAGACATAAAATATTAGTTCATTGTCCAACCTTGTGATATTTGTATTAGTTTTCTAGGGCTTCCATAACAACACAGACTGGTTGGCTTAAATAGCAGAAATTTATGTTTTCACAGCTCTGGAGGCATCAAGGTGTCAGCACCTTTGGTCTCCTCCAAGGCCTCTCACCTGGGCTTTTTTTGGGGCATCTCCCTGCTCAGTCTTCACATGGTCGTCTTCTCTGTGTGTTTGTCCCTGTGATCAGGGCCCACCCCAATGACCTCATTTTAACTTAACTGCTTTTTTAAAGACCCTATCTCCAAATACAGTGATATTCTGAGGTCCTGGGGTTAGAACTCAACTTGTGAATTGGGGGTCAACACAATTCAATCTGTAACACTGCAGAGATTTTTTTGTTTGTTTTTTCTGGACTGTTTCCAGGTTGAGCATTGGTTTTCTTAGTGGCTTATCATTTGAGTTTTAAGTTTTTGTTTTGTTTTACTCAAAACAACCCCCAAGCTACCGGGTTGCAGCTTACTTGAAGATACTATTTAAGTGATCTTTTCAAATACTGAAAGGTTCAGTGGATTTGTTGTTAAGTCCCGGTTAAAGGAATACATCAGATGCCAAGTGGCCCTTGTGGGGGGCGTGGACAGACCTTTGAAAGGGATTCAACATATCTCTGCTGGGCTTCCACGGACAAACAGCAGGCAGGACAAAGGCCTGAGGGCCAGTGTGAGCACAAGTGACTATAAGAACCGCCCACCTTAGCCATCCTTGTAACCGTTCATCTTGTGCTGTTCTACTTCCTTCTCTTCTCTCTTCATTTACAGGAAAGCCAGGCCCTGATGGTGATTTGGGGTTAAAAGGCATCAAAGGCTTCCCTGGTTTTCCAGGAGTCAAAGGCCCTCCAGGTTCCATTTTTGTACTTTCGTCTATTTCCCCTTCTCGAGGGAGGCACATTTTCTCCTGAGGTTGGAATCTCTGTATACCCACCTATCGGCTGCCCCTCCGAAGGTTGCTCCCAGTGACCCAGATCTGGATCAGAAATGCAAAAACTATGAGCTTATGGGCGCCTGGGTGGCTCAGTGGGCTAAAGCCTCTGTTTTCGGCTCAGGTCATGATCCCAGGGTTCTGGGATCGAGCCTCACATCGGGCTCTCTGCTCAGCAGGGAGCCTGCTTCCTCCTCTCTCTCTGCCTGCCTCTCTGCCTACTTGCAATCTCTAACTGTCAAATAAATAAAATCTTTAAAAAAAAAAAACAAAAACAAAAACTATGAGCTTAGATATTTATACCTAACTAACTCAGAGATCTGCCAACCCACACATTCTCACGTGATAATCCTTGCGATAGTGTTATTCTGTTCTAAGTGTCACTGTGACTTGGGCATCATATAACTACATTCTGGGGAAGGAACCCCTTTAACAGAATTCTACACATGACATTTCTTTTCTCAGGACCTCCAGGATACCCAGGACCTCCTGGACCAATGGGTATGAGAGGCAGCCAGGGACGTGATGGAATTCCTGGTCCAGCTGGAGAAAAGGGAGAAACAGGTACAGTTTGCTCATTGGCTCGGATTCCCCAGCTTTATTTCGCATTGAATGGTTAGTCCTTCACAGTTCCGGACTTTCTTCTCCCACAGAACTGGTAATGTGTTTCATGTGTTCTGGATGTATGGTAATTAAATGGCCTTCTGTTACCAAAGTGAAACTGACCAGGCATAAATGAAATTAACTGCATATAAAATATTAACGTACCAAAATTATCTCTTTCAGGTTTGCTGGGGGCACCTCCAGGCCCAAGAGGGAGCCCCGGTGTTCCAGGTGAGAAGGGCTTCCTCCTGACTCTGGTGATAACTTCAAGCACAGAAACTAATTGAAATGCCTGATATATCAAACAAACTTCACATAGCAAAGGAAAGAAGTTCCAGTGGTGATATAGGATGTTTATATTATTGGTTGTTCAAGTAAAAGTGCTTAAAAATTATTACCATCATAACAAAGTGAGGGCTGGGATCCAGTTTTGGAATTTCCTTCTGTTGAAAGTCTTTAGAAATCAAAAGACTTGCTGTGTGTTCCTTTGGTGTGGATGTTAGCATGGTTTAAATGTACCACCTCCTGGAAGGCGGAGGAGGAATTTCGACCTTCTCCAGGAGCATTGCTCCCTGCTATTCTGAGTAGGGAGGGTAGTAATAGCATGTGGTCATATCACGAATTCTTTCCCACCTTGTTAATCTTCATAGCTCTGATTCCCACCCCCAGAGCCAGCTCGTGGTTCACACTGCTTTTTATTTATTTATTTATTTATTTTTATTTATTTTTTTTAAAGATTTTATTTATTTATTTGACAGAGAGA
Source organism: Mustela putorius furo (assembly GCF_011764305.1). Lineage (NCBI taxonomy): Eukaryota > Metazoa > Chordata > Mammalia > Carnivora > Mustelidae > Mustela > Mustela putorius. Next base: position 29,996,856 of record NW_025421341.1, read on the forward strand.
GATCACAAGTAGGCAGAGAGGCAGGCAGAAAGAGAGGAGGAAGCAGGCTCCCTGCTGAGCAGAGAGCCCGATGCGGAACTCGATCCCAGGACCCTGGGATCATGACCTGAGCCGAAGGCAGAGACTGAGCTGCGCCAGGTGTTAACCGTCATTTTTAAAATAAGAAACGGACATATACAACAGCGAAGTGACTTTGCTAAAATCAAACTGAACTAAGGCAGAAGCAGGTCTCTGCATTCCCAGAGATACCCCTAGTAAGGACGCTACAGAAACTTACCAAACCATTTTCTTTGCAGGAGCCAAAGGAGACAGGGGCGCCCCGGGCTTACCCGGCCTCCCGGGCAGGAAAGGGGTAGTGGGAGACACCGGCCCGCGGGGACCCACTGGCATAATGGGACTCCCAGGGCCACCAGGTTTTCCTGGCGCAATCATCCCTGGCCAGAAAGGAAATCGAGGCCCACCTGGCTTCAGAGGAAACCCAGGTAGAGGGTCTAATTTTAAATAAGATAAAAGAATGTAAAGAACGTTTGACAACAAAAGTTTTCAACCTTCCGCTGGTGTGACCAATGTTGCTTCTTTTCCCCCCTGGTCTTCTTCTCCCATTCATTCACTCTCCTATAGAGGGCAGCAAAGGGGCTGCTGGTGATGTGGTCTTGTTTTTATTCAAATTCCAGGTTGTTAACATACAATGTAACTTTAGTTTCAGGTATACAGCCTTGATTTAAGCCTTCCATACAACACTCATGCTCATCAAAGCCACTGGTGGTGGTGTTGAGGCTGTTGGAAAATTAGTAAATACCAAATTAAAAAGCCTAAAAGAGAAGGATACATCCCATCACCAAGATCTAATTGAGTTGCTACTAGGAATGGAGTACTGTGCTAGGTGCTCTAACAGACCTTCAGGAGGGAGAAACAGCTCCTATCTTGAGCCAGGTGCTTTCCTGGCATTATTTTATTCTGACTTTACCACAATCCATCACACTCCTCAGCACAAAGACTGTGTGGGGTAACAACAGGTGCATAGTTTGCTGTCATCCAAAAACATCACACAGAACGAGCCACACTCCTGGACTGGTAATACTGACAGGCCCTCTGTGAATTCAGGTGAGCCCGGTCCTCCGGGACCTCCAGGGAGCCACGTAAGAGGCATCAAAGGAGACAAGGGACTCATGGGCGAGCCTGGCCCCAGGGGTCTGCCTGGAACTATAGGAGCTGAAGGGCCACTGGGTCCACCGGTAAGTGTGGAAAATTATTCTTCTTATATTCTTCTAAACTGATTGTCAGGGTCCGATGTACCCACAGGGAAAAAAAGATTACCATTTGTGATGCTTTTGTGCCCTCAACAAAAGAGTCTGGAAGGTTCAAAGAATCTTAAGAGTTGGAAAGATTTGGGCTCTAGAAGTTTGATTTGTAGGGGACCCTTTCCTATGTCATTCCTGACTTTTTCTTCTTTAGACACTGAAAAATTCCAGTAACGGAATCTTAACATACAAAAACAAAAACAAAACACCTTAAAGTTTGGGATCACTCTAGAGGACAACATAATTTTTCCTCTATGAATAATGTTTTCAAAGTTATCTGTGCTATCCCCTGAGTGTCTATTTACTTTTTCCCACTGAGGTACCTTCCAGTGTTCGTAAGTAGCTGTCACTTCCTTCAAGTATTTTCTTCCCTAACAAATACCTGTGCTTTTCAAATTCAGTATCATCCTTCATCAACCCTGCCTCTATTCTGAATATATCCTGCTTGGTCAATATCTCCCTTAAAAACACAGCCCCTGAGACAAACACCACTGGGGATTGAGAACTCAGTTCTGCCATGGAGTGGATAAAGGAGGGAGGAGTCTCACCATCTTGAACATCACCATTTTATAATTCAGCCTAAAATTCTGCTTGAGCTGTTCAGCTCCCATGTCCCCACACTGTCACTGCACAGTGAGCTTCTGGTCGACCAGAGCCTTGTGTGTGTGTGTGTGTGTGTGTGTGTGTACGTGCACGTGTGCATGTGGGTGCACACACACATGCTCACGCACCTGCCTTTTCCTCATGAATGGCTTCTAGGTTCTCTCCATTACTTTTAGTTCTTGTCTGTTTGTCACTGGGTTGCAGAAGTTTCACATTTATTTTTTATAGTTGTCATTGTGTTCAGTTAGGCTTATGCTCCCAGCCTATGAAATTCTCTGAATTTCTCTCTGGACACCTGGACCATCTTCCCTCACTTTCTCTTTAGCAGCATATTTGAAAAACCTGTTTCCCCTGTTTACCTCAAACTCTGGGAGATTGATGAGAAAGTCAGAGTTAGGTCATAGAGTCTTCGTGTTTTCATCAGTGTTGGGCAGTGAGGAACTTAAGCATGGTGGTGTGTCAGGGATCATGTTACATTCTCTGAAGTCCTCTTGGTATTTGGTTTCCAGAATCTACCTTTTTAAAACCTTTTTTTAAATGAAATCATTTGCCCAGGCTTTGGTATTGCTCATGTTCTCCATGATTCTTTGAAAGTGGCAAACGCTGATCCTATAATCACAGGGAAAGTCCATCCGAGGACACTGGGCTGTGGAAAGTATTGTTTGGAAATGGGATCCTGCTTAAGTCCACTGGACTTCTACATTTGCACTTGAAAGGTCATTCTTTTTGAAGGATGAATGAACTGGCTCTGGCCCTGACCAACCCTCTCCTTGCATGGAGCGGCTCCCTCCTCATCCAAGGGCTGGGCAGAGCACCAGACCCTTCTCCCTGGTTACCTTGGCGTCTGGAGAACAGGCCAGACCTCAGGAGCCTGAGAATCCTTGACCAGGGTGTTATGTTTTCTCCCTCTTCTTTTTTCATCTCATAACACCTTATTCAAGCATTAGGACTATTCCTCCTTTCATCTTCTTGCTCCATAGACAGTTGGCTTGGAGGCCAGTTTTGCTATTCTTGGCATTCTGAATTACCTTCAGTTCATTGTTTTCAAGTAACAGTATTCTGTCTCAATTCACATGGATAGTGTAATACTAGATATAACTTACATTCTGACATGTAGCTCCTTTCTGAAGCTCTGCTTCCTTCCCCCTTCTCCTGTGGCCTTCCTTGAGCATTCCATGGCTACAAGGACATTTAGTGTGGGCCTCATAAGGAGGGAGCATCTCCTCCTGGTCAGATCACCGCATCCTCGCCAAAAGGGCAGTCAGAGCTCCCATAACAATCCCTTCATACCACTCTGATCAGGAGTAATTTATAACTCTCCAGCTCAGTTAGAACAATGGTGGGGGCCACAATTCAATATTGGCCCTGTTGTCTTTGCCAAAATTACAAAGAAAAATGATAATATTCATTCTGGCAATCCAGTGCCTACTCTTCCTGAAAGATCTCCAAATACTGGGCAGTTTCATTGAGGATATATTCAATTATATTCAATACTCATATAACAGACATTAATATCCAGAAGTTATGTTTGCTCTTGAGCTTAAAGGCAGATTTTGCTTCTGTTTTATTGACAATGATAGCACTAAGGAAAGGTCTAGGTGGTGGAGGAACTATAGGGAGATTGGGTGGATGAGAAGGTAAAAATGATATCTGTCAACTTCAGCTCATTCTGATCCAGTGTAATACTATTTTCTTAAAAAAAAAAAAACTGCAGTGACTATTGTGATTTTTTAAATTTGTCTTTGGTTCTGCTCCCTTCTGTTTGAAATACAGGGAGCACCAGGAAGCCCAGGTCTTCCAGGGCTCAGAGGTGATCCTGGATTCCATGGATTTCCAGGTGTGAAAGGTACTGTTTTTGTGTACTACTGTGGATACAAAGACGATGATTTTGATTTATATTTTAGGGTGTGCATTTTTTTTTAAGGGGAGAAGGGCAATCCGGGATTTCTGGGACCAGCTGGACCTCCAGGGCAAATTGGGCCCAAAGGACCACCCGGTAAGTATTATTTCTTTAGTGTTGCTCTTCCTGAAGAAAGGGTAACTCATCAGTGAAGCCATCACTGTCTTATGTTCATATCAATAGGTGTACGTGGAGACCCTGGCACAGTTAAGATCATCTCCCTTCCAGGAAGCCCAGGACCACCTGGCCGTGCTGGAGGACCAGGGATGCAAGGAGAACCCGGGCCACCGGGGCCACCGGGAATCCTAGGTGTGGCACTGGCAGCACTGACATGGATTACTAGGAAGGGGTCAAACTAAAATACCTACAAAGCACTTTGGAAGCAAGTGATACAACTTCACAGAATATGTTACACGCTATGGTGTTTTTTACAATCCGTTTCAGGATCAAGCTTATTTTACTCTTGATCAGTAAATAAAAGACCTTTTGAATCTACTGAAAACTGTTGTGTATATCATAAGCTTGAGCAAATATTCTTTAGGGCACTTAAATGTGTTTTTTATTAAGCTCAAGTATTATTTCTATATTCTCTGACCACTCAGTCTTAGAACTCTATTTCTAAATGATTGCCTGAATAAACCGGAGTTCTGTGTGTGGACACTGTTCTCACACTCTGTACAGCATTTGGAAGAGCAGTAACTGTAAATGTATGCTTGATCTTATGAAATCTTTTCAGAGTATTGCTGTATGGAAACTGAACTAACCCCTCTGTGTGGGGCTAGCACCCTGTAATAGTCTTCTGAGCAGAATTGTTACATTCTAAATTTGCCTGAATTATCTGGGATATAAAAGAGATATTACTTTGATGAGTACAAGAGCATAGCAAATTCTGGGACAAAGTCAATCAAAATGGCAGCACAATTTCAAATTGCCATGTTATTTCATATGTTCCTAGTTTGGTTTTGATGGTATAAAAAGCTGATGACCAACTGTCCCAGTGTGTCTGCAGCTCAGTTTGTAGGACTTTCATTGCTGAAATTGGGAAAATCCTAGGTAAACTGAGGTAGTTGGCCACCGTACATTTTATCCTGTATGAACCATTCAACACAGTGTTGGTTTTTTGCCTAGGACCCTGTGGGCCGAGAGGTAAGCCAGGCAAGGATGGAAGACCAGGAACTCCTGGGCCAATTGGAGAAAAAGGCAACAAAGGTTGTAAAGGAGAGAAAGGTAAATACACAGCTGGCTTGTTCTCGTCACTGAAGGAATGCTCTTTCAATATACAGAGAGGTCTCATTCAAATATGACTTTAAGAGTCATCTAGGTCTTTCAGTTTGTTTTGTTCACAAAAATTTTCAAGTGGAAGAAGATGAAAAATGTAGAGTTACTGGAGTAACTTATTCTTCCTATCTCTTATCTGGGCACATGTACTCCAAATTTTTAGCCTGGGGGCAAGGAGACCTAATAAAGCATGAATTCTATTTTTGGAAAGGCCAGAACTGTTTTTAATTATTTACAGGAGTACTTATTTAATAATATGTACTTATAGGAGTGGCATACAAGTACATAGTTTGAACAAATATTATCTTGATGTGAACTGAAGAGCAGCTTCGTATCTTTATCTAGGAAAGTCATCTTTCAACTATGCCATGCCGTTCATGAATACTGAATGACTGAACAACTCATGTGTTATCCTGAAAAAGGCCCTCTTAAATATTTTAGTCTGGGTGGAGGTAAGGGTGCTGAACTTAGGGGGCAAATAAGTGGGGCCTCCTGGGAACAGGACTGCTAAAATGACAACTATGTCTGGAAGGCTGTGGTCCAAGGTCATTTTTGCTAGCTCTAAGCAGGGTCTCCAGAACGAGAGGAAGCACACAGCTCTTCTTAAAATTGAAGGTGTTTGTGCTGCAGATGAAACTGCATTCTGTCTAGGCAAGAGATGTGCCTATGTGTACAAAGCAAAGAACAACACAGTGACTCCTGGTGGCAAACTGAACAAAACCAGAGTAATCTGGAGAAAAGTAACTCATGCTCCTCTTTGTGCCAAATTCCAAAGCAGCCTTCCTGCTAAAGCCACTGAACACAGAATCCGTGTAATGCCATGCCCCCGCCCAAGGATTTAACTTACTGAAAAGTAAATAAATAAAGGTGTAGACTTGTTTTCCGGTTTAAAAAAAAAAGTCTGAATATAAGTATATATGTCAATTTGATATACCTAGATCAAAATCTACATTCTGCAGAAGTTTCAAAAGCACTTTCTAGAAAATACCTACATATCCAAAAGAATTGCTGATTTTGTTAAAGAAAAAAATTCTAAATGCAGTTTTTCAATTTATTGACATATGACCAGATCCACTATAATAAAACTGTAAATACTAGAAACTTAAATCTTTAAAAAATTCAAATATAATGCTAATAATATTATGATGTTAATTGCATAATCACTCATGATTTAGTATTGTCAAGAATGCACTTTAGAGCATGCTTAATCATTCAGCTGTCCTTAAAATGTGTTTTCCAAAGTGGGAAGATGCAAAACTCTTATTAATAATTCTACTAATTAATTCTATTAATTAAAATTTACTGACCAAGTTTAAGAAGAGGACCACAGTAAGAGTGAGGGTCCTACAATACAAAGTGTATTGAGAATCATTAGCAAGTAGAATTAGTCCTGATGCCATACCCACCTCACAAGAAAGATAAAAGGATCTGAGAGTTAAATAGCACAGGTATAAACTTAGAGCCCTGGCCTCTCTCTCAGAAATACAGAATATCCTGGATCATGTGTTTTTGCATGGTAGCCTACCTCCAGTTCCTCTCATGCTCAGCTAATCACAATCCCTGTGCAGAGACAAGTAGAGGAATCTTTTCCTTTGGCCAGTTAACAGCTCTCTGGTAATGAGGGTAGATGTGGGGAAAAGTGAAGAAGGTGTATCCTCTCCATCTGATATATTAAAAACATACAATTCTGGATGACTCAAGTAAGACATGAAACTTTGATAAATTTAAATATGACTTATTTTTAATTTCAAAGAATAAGCCAAGACCCCTAGAAAACATAAGAATGTGGGTTGACTGAAAAATATACAATCTTAGGGCTTTCATGGATCTTGGGGAAAGGCATTGCCTTCTGAGCCAAGACTAAACTGGGGCACTGCCTGACTCCAGGGCATGGCTGTTTGTGGGAAACAATAATATCTCCCTTGACTCGTGGGCCCCAAATCCAACAATCTCTACCCTCCTGCATTCTTTAGGACCCAAGGTGGGCTGGATGGAGCTTGGGGTACACTGGCAGTGGAAATGGATCAGGGACCAAGACGGGATGGAAGCCAATGCCAATACCATTAAATAATAGCTATTTGATGAAAAAAAGGAGAGGAAAGAAAGGAGGGTAGAGAGAAAGGAGAGCTCTCTGGTCCTTACTTAGAAAGTGACAAACGTGTATTTGCCTACTCTAGTGCAGAGAAAAAAGTATCAAAAATACTTACTTTGCCTTAAACTCATAAATAAAAGAAACTCTTATCACACTAAAATAAAAAGTCTTTTCTGTTCTTACTCGCCTTACTCATTGATTTAAAACCTTCTCGAAGTTTACACCTTTAAAAAGAACTTTCAGTGTTTTCCATGAGTATTTACTAACTTTATCAAAAGCATTTTTTATTATCCACCTGAAGAGACTTTCAAATTGTATTTGACTTATTCACTCTTGTTGTAGGATGCACTCACTCATACATAAAAAAATGTACGTAAGACCTACTAGGCGCAGACCACTGTGCTAGGTACCACAGAATGAAAACAGAAAGACCTGATCTCAACAATTCATCATACAATATACACAAATATTTGTAAGAAGAGGCATTGTGTGATAAACTAATCAACATTTAATATTGTTTGGCCATTTTGTAAGTCAGTCTTCTTTAGGACTCCTTCAAGAGGAGCTTACCAGATATACATCAACACTGAAATTAGTACTATGGGAAATGGAGTTTGAGGTTTTGTTTGTATTGAAACCTAAATGACGTGTTTTTTAAAGGACCACCTGGATCTGATGGACTGCCAGGCTTGAAGGGGAAACCTGGACACATTGGACCTCCTGCAACTGGGCCAATGAGGAGAGGCTTCATCTTCACCAGGCACAGTCAGACGACAGTGATTCCCTCCTGTCCAGAAGGGACAGAGCCGCTCTATAGTGGATTTTCTCTTCTTTTTGTACAAGGAAATGAACAAGCCCATGGACAAGACCTGGGTAATGTCCCAAGCCTAGTTTTCATTTTGTTCCATAGACATATTGTCAACTTCTATAGTATGGGGTACTTTTCTTTGTAGTGTGAACAAGCCTGAGTGCCTTACAGCACTTTTTAAAGACAGTAAATGAAACAACATTGGCCTAATGTCTAATTTTCATTCTGGAAGGAGCCTAGCTCATGAATGTCAGTCTAGCTTGTCCTATTCAATACAAACAATTTTCACTTAAATCACCTGTTTTCCTTTTAATCTTAAAAGCAGCATGTTTTCTGAAGCTTAATCTAGTTATTAGCTATTACATACATATGAAGAACTGGGAATACTTCGAAACAAAGACATTTTCCCACCCGAACTTGACCAGTTCTCAAGTGCTAGACTGATTAGGAAGGGTCACCCAAAGTATTAAGAGGGTTGGAGCAGAAGAATTTGTTTTCTATTGGCTCTTTGATATCTATCATCATTAAAACTTTTCAATAACACATTCTGCAAACAACTGTTTTGGGTTGTCTTACTTTTGTCACACATTGTTTTAATTAGCCTCTGCCTAGTAATGATACTCAAAATAATTTTAACTTAACTAAAATTGATACTCAGTCCGATGTTTCATTAGGAACTCTCGGCAGCTGTCTGCAGCGATTTACCACAATGCCATTCTTGTTCTGTAACATCAATGATGTATGTAATTTTGCATCTCGAAATGATTATTCATACTGGCTGTCAACACCAGCTCCGATGCCAATGGACATGGCTCCAATTACTGGCAGGGCCCTGGAGCCTTATATTAGCAGGTAAAAATCTAACGCGAGTTTTGTGATGGGACAAGGTCAATCATTTCATGTGTAATGTAATGTAAGGCAGCACATCATGGTCCAGAAAGTGGTGATGCTGCTGTATTCTTTTTCTTTTTTTTTTTTTTAAAGATTTTATTTATTTTAGAGAGAGAGAGAGAGTGGGGGGGGGAGGGCATAGGAAGAGGGAGAGAGAGAATCATAAGCTGACTCCATCTGAGCTCGATCTCACAACACTGAGATCATGATCTGAACCAAAACCAAGAGTCAGACAGGTAACCAACTGAGCCATCAAAGCATCCCAGCTGCCATATTCTTTATTTCATATTACAGATGCACTGTCTGTGAAGGTCCTACAAATGCCATAGCCATTCACAGCCAAACCACCGCCATTCCCTCCTGTCCCAATGGCTGGATTTCTCTCTGGAAAGGATTTTCGTTTATCATGGTAAGGAGGAAAGGAACAGCAAATTCATAGAAAAGATTACCCTTAGAACCTTACATTGGACGGGGTGAAATTTGGCCCTCTAGAATGAAGCCTGATACTAATATGCAATGTATTCTAGGGACATTGGCTTGAAAATCTGGAAATATACTTTTTATTTTAAAGTAAGTTGTTTTTTTGTAAATAATGGAGAATTTTTAAAAAATGACTTTACCCATAAATTCTAAATAAGACATTCAGGTGATGAGTAATGCCAAATTAGTAATAGAATGCCTTTTTTTTTTTTAACATGGCAGCCATTTTATATAGATCCTCCATAATCCTTATGGAAACCCTGGAGGTTTCTATCTTCTACAGTTTTATAAATAAAAATGAAGATCCCCAAGGTCTCATAACTACTAGGTGGTAAAACCAAGGTTTGAACCTGAGTCTGTCTGTTCCACAATCTTTTTACCTTACACTTATGCCCCTTTGACATTCATAGCAAGATGGGGACTAAGAGAAAAAGTCTTTTAAAGAAAGATTCTCCAGATGTGAAGTGCTAAATGAAGAAATCTATGCACTGACCATTAGTGATTCTGAGAGCCAAACATACATGGTTGGTGGTTATTCATATTTTGTATAGCACCACTTAGGATACATCATTCCCCTTTCTTTACTCACAGACATCCATTCCTCCATTCATTCAACCATTAATTTAAAAAGTATTTATTGAACAACTACCTTGTGCCATGACTGTTCTTAGCACTAAGAAGAATACCAACAATGAACCAAAGTTCCTGCTGGCCATGGAACATATATCTTAGTGGTAAGGTAGACAATAAACAAGAAGACAAAATAACCATAATAGTAATGAATTTAGATGGTGATCAGTACTCTGAAGGAAAGAGGAGATTGTGAAAGGGATGAAGTCAGGAAAGCCGCCTGGAGGTTATATTGAGGCATATCCCTGAACTATAAAAACGAGCTAGCTGACTAAGGAAAAGGAGGATTTCAGGCCAAAGAAATAGCTTTTACTTTTTTTTTTGATGACTAATACTCAACTTGGAAGGTACCTGAAGTATTAGCAAATTTGGATAAAAAAGCATAAGTTTATTTCATACTACTTTTTTTCTTACTATTACAAAAAAAAAAAAAAAAGGTAAAGCACTGAAAGTTTGAACACCATGCACACAATTCTTACCCACGTATTTTTATTGTGATAGTTCACAAGTGCAGGTTCTGAGGGTGCTGGGCAAGCTCTGGCCTCCCCTGGCTCCTGCCTGGAAGAATTCCGAGCCAGTCCATTCATAGAGTGCCATGGAAGAGGAACGTGCAACTACTATTCAAATTCCTACAGTTTCTGGTTGGCTTCATTAAACCCCCAAAGAATGTTCAGGTAACTATTCAAAGTCAAGTTTAATCTCATGACTCAGTGCTGAAGTATGCAGAGGTTGCCATGTTAGATTTCCATGACCTATGTGTTGAACTCACGTTTAAAAGAGATATCCGTGACAAGAAAATCCTGCTTAGTTTGGAACTCCCAGTTTACAAGTGTTCCACAGTCAACTAGTAGCCATGGGTTTGTACTACTGCGTCAATAAAGGCCCAAAAATGTGATTTTTGTCACCACCAAATATATTTTAACATTTGCATATGAACTTATAGCAAATTACAGAATAAAACTATGAAATGATCTGCTGCTCTTAATTTACTGTACTGGAAGACTTGTGTGTGATCCAGACTGTTTAAAGGACAAGGGCTGTTTTTATTACAAAACAGAGAATCTAAATTTGCATCACAGTCTATGTTTTCCTCACTGCTGCTGAAATACAACTAAATTATAAAACATTTACATACATACCTTTACAGAAATATGCCTCCTATAATAGAATTTAGATGAACTATAATATTTATTAATAAATCTCAAACCCAGCAAATATTCCTTCTTTACCTATACATTGATGAGATTCTTTGCACTTTTTGCTTTTGTTTCAGAAAACCTATTCCGTCAACTGTGAAAGCTGGGGAGTTAGAAAAGATAATAAGTCGCTGTCGGGTGTGCATGAAGAGAAGACAATGAAGAAATCAAAAGAAAACAGAACTGTTCTTTTTAATCCTAAATAACCAAGTAATGATGCAGAATATGCATTTATTTTGGTATTTTTCTCTAACCAAACAATATGGTTCCTTGATGACTTAGTACAAAGTTTCTATTTGTTCCCCCACATAACAAAGCATTTCTTGTAAGTCAGTTCTGCAATCCTAGTATCTAATCTGTGCTCTTGCAAAGTTTCCTATGGCAAGGCAGCAGACTTTTCAAAAAATACCCCTGAAATCCTATTCCTCTTGTATCCAATACACAGCCTCAACTGCAATGGTATAAAGTTTGGTGCTACAAGTTCAAAGCTATTTGGTCCACTGGATTCCCAAGATTTGCCCCTTTCTATTCCAGTTGTTGAGACTCAGGGAGGCTAAATTGGTTTTAAATTGTGCCACCACCCCCTTTAGCCCCTGAGACTGGGGGGGGGGGCAGGTGGAGTAATGGCACCTCGTGCATTGGACTGGACTTTGAGACCTGTTCAGTAACCTAAGGCCTGAGGAAACCAGAACTAAACTAAGGTTCACGGATATTCTAGGGCTCTTTCAAGTATACCCAAGACTAAGGCCAAAACGGGGTTTCCCAGAATGGTTTTGTTCATATTTTTTAAAAGATTTGTTTGTCCATTGAATTCATTTCACAGCAGCAATGTAACCTGCTAGCATTCAAATTTTTACCCTTATTGAATTAATTTTGATAGGATAATGTTACACACATGCTCTGAAATGTATCTAACTTCCTTTTTTTTTTTTTTTAACCAATTCACCCACCCAGATAACAAGGATACTACTTATTGGATGTGCACTTTATCCCCATCCCTATAAATGTTGAGAAAACTTACGACATTTGCTGGCTAATCAGATTAGGCTCAAAATATTTTTCCTTTGCTGTGATCCATTCATATTCCATGTTACTTGGGTATTTCCAGATTTATTCCGATTATTTCCCTACTTCTTTTGTAAAAAATTTTGTGTTTTATGTTACATAGTCTCACCGTGTTGAAAGAGTCCTGTAAAAATCTTAATGTAAAAATTGTATAGCTTTGCAGATATAGGTCTTAAGACTTGCTTTTCAGTGTGTTGATACATTCCCAAAGCTACTTAATTCAGCTGAACAAGCATTTCATTTAGCCTCAACCCAGGCCCCAGGGAAGGTGCTAAATTACAGATACTAAGGGGGAGAAAAAGAGACTAATGTTTCTGATCTGATATCCCAGAAAAGGTGACTAACTTACTGTTACTGTTAGGACTCCCACATATCTGAGCTGGCTTCTTTTCCCTTTTTCTTCCTTTGTCACTGTTTTTATATTCCATCGTCATCATTCAGTAGGCCTCAATAAAGGTTTACAAGTAGGTATCTGGCCAGAGAAAGCCCAGGACATCTAGCTTCTCTTGGGCATCACAGAAGCCAAGGTAGGAACAACATTAAAAAAACAAAGATCTGCAAGGTACTAAGTACCACTTGAACTCGATGATAACACTATTTGATGGATCTGAGAGGCCAGGTATCCTGAGGCAAAGCTCTGAAGATGCTTCTTGATCCACCCAGGTGGCATTGATGGTGCTGATATTTAAATTCAGGTTATTGCTCTGGTCTCAGTTGCTCTGTAAGTGAAGGTGTGACCCCAGAGGATAGCACAGGTTGGGACCTCGGTTCCCACCCTTCCCTGCTCAGGTGACTGCTGTCAAGCCATTTTTACATTTAAACATTATAAAGTGCATTTTACTTAGATTACTTACGTAGACTCACCTAATATGAAGACTTTTTTGCTCTAAAAATATCCTACTGTCCCATTTGTACCATAATGGCATACAGGGTCTAATTGATGGCCACAAACCCTCTCTAGGACAACAGTTGTCCAACTGTGGTCCCTGAACCAGCTGCATCAGCAGCCTCTGGGAACTTGCTATAAATGGAAATTTTAGGGCCCACCTCAGACCTGTAGAATGAGAAACTCTAGGGGTAAGGCCTGGAAATCTGCATTTTCACAAGCCCTCCAGGTGATTTCCTACACAAATTAGGAACTGCTGTGGGCAAACAGCCAAGGAATGATTGTATGGGCAGTTACCAGGTACAGCTGGCTGTAATTGTTCCATCTGTGCCTCCCTTTTAAAGTCCAAAATCACAAACAACCCTAAGGTTGTTTAATTTTACTAATATGTAAAAGCCCTAGATTGGTGCTAATGCCAAATTACTGGCCTCTGCTTATCCAAGCATCTATGTTCTCTTGCCCTCTTAGCAGTGTTTAACTTCTGAGGAAGACAGGTGATGCTAAAGCCTTACATTCCAAAGAAGCCATACTAACAGTAGCTCAGTCATACCTATGAGACTGAGCCTTAAAACATAGCTTCCATGCATTACTTTCCAAATGCCTATGAGTAGCTTACAATGTTATGAAGATATAACTTTGTAGATAAAATGTAAATAACTCGTTTCTTTTCAAATTGGGGCTTCAACTTCGAAATTTCACAGTGTGCTAAAATAATGGATTTCTCAGAGGTCTTTTTGCAAGGTAAACATTATTAAGTAACTTATTTATAAAAGTATTACAATAATGCTGAATTTGAATTTTATTGCTAATTTAACTTACAAAGATTCTTCTATGCAGGAAATGTAACTTACTGCAACTAAACTTAATTTAATGTTTACTCTATAACCAAATGAAATATATTTAAAATATATTGGATATTTTATATTATTATATCCTGACAACATTACAATATTGTAATGTACTAATATTTCTGTAATTATAGCTAAAAATTATTTTATTGTATTGTCTAAAAATAAAATTGAAAAAATTATATCTGGTTTTATTTTTCTTTCAAAATGGAAATAATTTTTTGAATTGTAAAAATAATACATGTTTGCTGTAAAAACAAGAGATAATACAAAAGTTAGGAAGAATATAAAAATTGCCATAATCTAACCAGTCACCCTCACCCAAGATAATTAAGGTGTATGTCCTTCCAGAGTTCTTCCCTGTAAATATGTTCCTAAACAAACATAGAATAAAAACATGTTGTTCCTAACAAGATTTTTTTAACTTAATGCCCTATGGATATTTTTTCACATCAATAGACAAGAACTAATCATTATTTACACCATAGTTCATTGCATGGATTTACTACATAAGTCAGTGAATCCCCCAATCAAGGGACACTTAATTTAGTTTTATGATGGACATTTAATTAATAATATGGAAATATTGTACACATTTCATTTCACATTTTCCAGCTACTTCCTCAGGATCAATTGCTAGAAGGAAAATTACAGAATCAAAGAACTCACAGGATCTTAGGTCTTTGATATACATACAAAAATGTTCTCCAAGAAGGTTGTTAGAATTTCCAGCTATAGCAACAATGTAAACACCCATCTTCCCATGCTTTTACCAGTTCCGGATATAGCTGTTCTTTTACAATTTTTCCCTATCACATTTTAATTTACAGTCTGCTCACTACCAGTGATGCTGTGTATTTGTCACTTTTAATTAGTATTTGATTTTTTTTATTAATTAGTATTTGTTTTTTCATTTAGTTTTATTTGTATTTTCATATTTTGTATTAGTGCTTATTTTTGTTTTCCTTTGAAGGGCCTAATCACATCTTTGCTCATTTTCTATTAGGGTGTTTAAGAAATTTTTACAAATCAGTAAGAACACATGTAGATTACAGAAAGTATGCGTCATACATTTTGATAAATGTTTCCCATTTCTAATACAAATATTACTCATTCAAAGAAAAACATTCATAAAATTTTAAATGTACAGAATTGGTAAAGAGAAATGCTTTTAATATACAAAATAAGAAATCTTGTAAGTAAGGAACTTTCAGGCTGTGTTAAATGGCAACAAGATTATAAAAGGAAGAAACTAAACAGTGATCTTGAGTAATAGTTCTAAGAAGACAAAGAAAATGGTTGTTCAAATAAATATTTTAGAAATATTTTCGTAACTGGGCCAAAAAGTACACTGAAAACATTTTGAGTCCCTCCAGAATGTGTTAATACATTTAATGAACTTATTTTGACTGATAGCAAGTAGATAAATGAATGTTTTATTTGTGATCATTCTCTCTACTTGTGAGTCTGTTTGGAAGGAAAAATTGTGATCAGTCTCTAATCTATTCTTAGCAACCTACTGACAGGGGACTTGGAGAGCATGAACAGTGGCTAGTTCAACCTCACCCTATTCCCAGCTCTGCCCACTGGAAACTGAGAAACAACCAAACACAGAGAGAAAAGAAACTGATTTTGAATAGCCAGGCTAAATCTAAACATCCAGATAAATGTGACCCTCTCTGGGCGTCTGTAGACTGACGTTTTTCCTAAAAATGCTGACATTGCTGAAAACCTTTTTAAAAAACGATTGCCTTGAGATTGGGTTTATCAACCAAACCAGGAAATAGAGGTCTCATCACTTTATACCCAAGACCTACATCATGCTCAAGATATCTGTCTCCACAGAAGTCATCCAGATGAGTGAGACACAGACCTTGGTCTCAAACACAGAACTTAAAATGGTGGCAGAAAATAAGGCAAATACATAGAATAATTATAATACTAGACAGAATAAGTGCCATAAGAGATGACAAATAGTGATGCAAACGTTGGAGCCCTCAGGAAATAATTATGAAAGAAAAAATATTTTAGGTGGTCCTTTAAGGACAGTTAGGATTTCAAGAAGCAGAAGGTGGCCAGAAGGAGGATGGCATTTCAGGTGGCAGGAATATTACAGATAAGGGTAAGTAGTTAGGAAAGCATGAAGCAATCTCAGAGAATAATTAATGGTCAAGAATATATAGAGTATAAGAACATACATGGACTACATAGGAATATATGGGATATATGTAAACATGTAAACATCACATGTGCATACACATGTAAACATCACATGTGCATACACACACAACCATGAATAAAGTGGCATTGTAGGAGTTAGGGCCATATCACACAGAGTTTCAAATATCAGGTTAAACCTATATTTCATTGGCTGGTATAAGAGCAATGAAGATTCTAAAAAGAGTAGAATGATCATATAAACGGTAACCTAGAAGATCCAGTATTTTATCTACTGTGCTTGCGAGGCTATTTCGTAATTTCAAATGTTTTTAAAAATCACTGGATTGCTGTTATGGACTTTTGAATTGTAGAGAACTGTAAATCATCAATTTCTTTTAAACCTGGGGCTTCAAATTTGGGGTGTCACAATTTGTAAAGCTATGCTCTTTGTGGATCTAACCTCTGGTAAGAATTAGAGGAGAAAAATGGAGCTGGGAAGGCCAGTTAAAAGGTTATCAACCCAGCTGATAGGTAATGATTTAGCAGTGGGAACAGAACAAAGTGGAGAGTTGGCATTGACGTGGGGGAATCTAATAGGATGGGGTCTTGAGAGACAGTGAAAGATGACTTCAGAATTCTGAAACTTGAGGACTCAAAAAATAATCTTGCCATTAACTGAAAAAAAAAAAAAATCAGGTGAAGTTATCTGGATTGGGAAGAAGGAGAAAATCTGAGTTTGAAATCTGTTGGGATCAAAACTCCAAAGGGACACTTACAAAGAAATGGCTAGAACTAGGGCAACAGGATGATACTAAATGGATGTGTTAATTAATGTAGACTTATATGGCACTTTTTCCCCACAAAAGATTTGAGGCAATCATGGGTGCAAAGATATTCAATAATGGATTAAATCATAAACAGGAATGTCCACATTAATGATGGAAGACCCAGCATGAAGCTTTATCACAAAAAACAAGGGGGCAGAGTTTCTAGGTAAGGAAGAGAAAAAGTCCTTTTGTTTTGTTTTGTTTTTTCCTCTTTGAGAATCTACTACCAATGTTTGGTGATTTCATGTACCACACTGACTCCTTTAACAGAATCAAATGATTCAGGAAAATCAAGGGTGATCAGAATTAAGGGAGAAGACTTCGGATCTGGCAACTGGTTCACAACTTTCATTTGAAAGTTATTTCAAACGTTTTTATTGTGGGGAGGGGGCAGGCATAAAAAGCAAATAGCAAGAAATGAAGAAGTGGAAGGGTGCTGGTGGAAGCAGCATGGCCCTCACTGCTACAAGTCTTGGTTATGGACAGCCTACCCAGCTTGGTCTTTCTATCTTCCCCCAAAAGAATTGGTTTGGAATGACTCATCATTCCTAAAATCTATATATTCTTATGAAAGGATGATTTGCCACTATTAATAAGAGACCCAAGAACACAATTCTCAAAGTGCTTCCTCAATTATTTTGAAAAGCGGCAACCTCTCTGGAGCATCTTTAGATTCTAGAGAAGTACCCGCTGGTGCACATGTCCTTGTTCGGCTGTTAAAGTCTAGTTACACAAAATATCCCGCCATCTGGCTTCAGCCCGCCCTGATGTTGGGGATCAAAGTACTGAATCTCCCACGGAAAGTTAGTTGGGTGGTTAGATCCAGAGAGGGCTCTACCGAGGCTAAATAAGGCTGGTACCTACTGCAAAACCTAACTTCTCTTTTTCCATCATTCTCTTGTTGAGCGATTAGTGAAGCCAGTCAGGGCAGGGGTGCTGTTGAGGAAGACATCTAATAATTAATTAGCTCGACCAGTGATCAAAATCGGAGTATCACCAGCAGAGTCGGTGAAATATTCGGAGTATTAGGCCTCACGCCAGATATTTTGATACTAACAGTCCTGAAAAATAGTCATTTTAACTGGCTAGGAAGGTTTGTCCACCCTGTAAACATGTAAGTCTTACAGATCACGAACTCCAATTAAAATTTCTCAACCGTGGGGCGCCTGGGTGGCTCAGTGGGTTAAAGCCTCAGCCTTCAGCTCAGGTCATGATTCCAGGGTCCTAAGATTGAGCCCCCACATCGGGCTCTTGGCTCAGTAGGAGCCTGCTTCTCTTCCTCTATCTCTGCCTACCTCTCTGCCTACTTGCGACCTCTGGCTATCAAATAAATAAACAAAATCTTTTAAAAAATAAAATAGAATAAAATTTCAGCCGTGAACCCAAAAAATAAATAAAATAAAATAAAATTTCAGTCGTGAACCAAACTCCTACCAGACGCGTTCTTGCTTGCAGTTGGCGCTCTTTGCCCTCAACAAAGATGTCCCCGTATCGCCGTCGCCCTGCCCCTGCTCCTGTGCGTGAGCCTCACGTCCGCCCTCGCCTGCATCACATGACCACGAACCTGCTTCAGCTACGGCTCCCGGCAAGGACCAGTTCCGGCCGTTCTCGCATCTCTCCCGGCCCGCTGCGGGCCGCTCAGGCCGGTGCTTTGCCCCGGCGCCTCGGTGCGCTCGGCCAACGGCCTCTGGGAGCGCCCACTGCGACGCCCCGGGAGCCGGCGGGCGGGAGCCCTCGCCGGGGACCCTTCAGCGGGCCCAGGGGTGAGTGCCGATACCTTCCCGACGCGGGACCCGCGGCCCGTGCCGGCCTCCGGGCCTACCGCCGCGGCCATGACCCTCCGGCCGAAGGAGGTTACCCGCGGTGGCCCGGGCCGCCCCAATGGTGTCGCCGCGAGTCCCAACCCCCGGGCTCTGGCTTTGCCACTCCCTCAGGATCTTGCCGCCTCCTCGGTCCCTGA
The DNA here is from genome assembly GCF_011764305.1 of Mustela putorius furo. Taxonomy (NCBI): domain Eukaryota; kingdom Metazoa; phylum Chordata; class Mammalia; order Carnivora; family Mustelidae; genus Mustela; species Mustela putorius. The sequence continues at coordinate 30,015,781 of NW_025421341.1, forward strand.
AGAGAGCAGCACAAGCTCCCGCGAACGTTTTGGGGCTAACCTGACGACCCCCCCTCCCCTAGTTCGGGGTCTCATTTTGACAGCCCGGTGGGATCGTGTTGGGAAACACTGGAAACCTCCTGAGAGCTTGACCGCGGAGCTTGGCTGGGGTTTCCCCTCATCCTTCGCGGCCGAGGCCCTGGCCCCTTTCAGAATGACCTTGGGCCAGACGCCAGCCGGCTTGACAAGTAGTTTTTTTGTTTTTGTTTTTACTTCGCGGGAAAGACGGGTTAGCAAAGGAAGGCTTTGCTGGAAGCTGGGCGGCCGCCGGAGGCCCGGGGTCGGGTGGGTCCGTGAGCACGCTTGCTCCCAGGTGTGGATGCTGGGAGTTAGTTGCTCCTCGGGTTTCCTTCCAGGAGCTGGGAAGCCGGAGAAGGAAAGCTCGGGTCCCGGTTCTGCTGAGCCTCTGACCTTCGCCTGCAGGACAGGGCCCCTTGGATGGTGCAGGAACACCCCGGGCCGCGTCCTACGGCGTTAGAGCAAGGGGCGCTCTGTAGGGATGGCGACCCTTTCCAAGTGGTGACAGCTTTTCATTGCTGCAAATAAGAAAAGCCCCAGAGCCCTTGTTCCCTAAAGTAGAGCCAGTTGTATTCAAGCCTCCTGTCCACTCACGGAGAGACTCGACCTGAAGGACCTTACGTGTTTTCTCTCCCTAAATGAAAAACGTTTCTTTCTGTGTCAATTTCGTCAGCTAATGAGATCCCAAAGGAAAAACCCTCAGGAAAATGGATTTGGAAAGAATTAGAATGACTTAGTAAGACTACTAAGTAGTCTTCTCCCTGTGTAATTAAATTATGTGTAGGAGCTGCTACCTTTTTGGTTTCAAACCCGTGGGAATTTGTCTTGCTATTCTTTCCAAAAGGAAATTGTGTGTGCTATCCCTTCCTGTCCGATAGGGCTGCCTCGTTTTAAGGATTACAAAGTTTAGCAGTTACTTTCCTCCCTTCTGCTTTTGAAACTTGTTTTCTGTAGATTCATACCCTTATTTTAAAATTTGTGGATTTGTGTTTTTTCAAGTTTTTGGTTACTTTTCTTTCAAAATTGCAATTAATCCTGGATTGTTATACCCTGATTTGTTAATGCACTTATTTTTTTAAGTATAGTTGCTTGAAAAGAGAATGGAAACAGGGTGACCTATATAAAAACCTTGAACTAGATCCACAACAATAAGTGATAAAGAACCGGATTTTTTTTTTCATAATTGGAGAATTATATAAATCTTTGCAACCACAATCAATTTGACCCAAGTTGTTTCTGCGACTTCCTGGACTATTTCTCTGGGTTCCAGTGATCTAAAGTAGAAAATAAGAAAGTCAAGCTTGAGTCATTGTGTCCCACATTTCGGACATTCTCCAGGAGTGGAATTTGACTTGATTCTAGATAGTATATGGATGAGGGTTTTTTCTTTTAGTTATGTTTTTGTTATATGTATGGTTTAAGGTAGTGATGTAAAGTTTCCTTTTAAAATTCATTTATTTAAGATGTTTAAAAGTTGAGCTAAAAAATGTAGGTAAGAATAAATGCACTGTGGGAATGTGGAAAAACTATATAAAATTGGTAGATTACTGGTGTTTGGGAACTCAAAGGCTTAGAAATTAGAGGTTAAGATCATCTGTGATTTTGAGAGAGATTTTGTCTCCTTAATTATATGACGGACAATCATGTACTGGTTGACTAGTAGTTTGCAATGACAGAACCTCTGGAATTAATATCTTAACTCCAAATGAGAAGTTTGTTTTATGTATTGCCAAAAGATAATACCAAAAATGCTATAGTCTAACGTGGGGGGGATAGATTCTGATCTAATTAGGACACTACAGTGTTATACCTTAGAAAAGTTCCATTTGCTTTTTAAATTTAAGTAGCTCAAATAGGGTAAAGGAGAATTTGGCTTTTTCTAGAAGTTGTCTTTTCAGCATCTGTCTTTATGATCTAAGTCTGTGCTATTTTACAGACAGATTCTCATAAGACAAGATGTTGCTATAGAATGAAATTTTGACACTAATAGGATGTATTGGTGCAAAGTCAGTGAAGACTGAAATGTGGTAAATGGAGTGGGGAGAATAGCACATTTTAGAGAGATAATGTTCTGGTTATATGTGTTCCTTGTTTATTATAAAACTTCAACTTACAGTGTCCCAAGGCTATAATTCTTTTGAGATGTCTCTTTTCAGTATCATATCTGAATATAAGCTCTTATTGTGCTTCATCTATACACAAGTATTGGAAGAGTTTCTCCTCTAGAAAGATGCACAAAGATTAGAGATTGCCTGTGGGGACCTTGGTCGCTATAGGATAGGGTCTGGTGGGACCCTGTTTCTCTGAATGTTCTTGTGTGCTTTGTAACATGTGCATATATTACTGGTTCAAACTCAAATATTGAATGAAAGTTGTGAATGAAATAAATACGAAATTAAATTAAGTATTGCATGAAAATAGCTGAATAAAAATTTAGCCAAAATGCATTTGTTCCTCCTTTATATATATGTATATACATATGAATATTATGGGTCCTTCAAACTAAGTATTTTTCATCTGTCACATCTTTCTAAATACAGATCAGAGATGATGGCAGTTCTATATTTTATTTTGCATTAACTAATGAATGCTTATAGGACCCTGTCTGTGGGATTAAAATTGGTAATAAGCTTGTTAATTTTTTCTTTATTGTATTAGTTTCTTAATGTAAGTTTGTATGTCATTGGTGACTTATCATTTAGAGGATTTCCAGCAATGAATTCCTGATGTTGGTTTTCATGTAGGTTTTCAATTAGCTCCTGTTTTTCTTCCCTAGGGACAAAAGTGGCTCAAAATCCAGCACAGGCACATTGAAGCAAGGTAAAGGATTTAATATGAAGCACAGAAGCAGATAGTGCCAAATAGCAAGCCGTAGTTGGTACACATTTGTGAGTAAAAATTTTGTCTTTTGGCTCTATTTTCTTAGTCTTTAAACCATCTGCATGCCAGATCCTTAAAATTCACACATTTTGGTAAAGAATAAAGGAGGCAATTTAGCAGTCATAACTAACCAGTTGTCACGGCTTAGCACTCTGAGCAACCTCTCAGAACTCTCCTAAGCATCTTATTGAGGTGGTTCAAGGGTCATAACACATCTCTGACATGGAGTTTAGGAAATATCCCAGGTGTGACTCACCTTTATATCATCTTTACTTTTTATTGCCCTTGATTTATATATAATATCTTTTGCTGAAAATTCAGTGTAATTTGGCTTTTGAAGTCATTTCCTTTTAAAGAAACCATTACTCAAACATCAGTTTTTTAGGTATCTCAAAAACATACATTTACTTCTGCCCTTTATATTCTCTTCATGATTTTTTCATTTGTATTGTACTTAAGCCTTAAAAAAAGAAAAGGACTTTATCCCCTGTTCAGAATATAATGATTAAAAGGAGTCTTATGGCAAAAAAAATTTTTTTTTACTCTGACCTTATATACATTTGATTATCCTGTTTGGAAAATCATAAAATAGTGACTGTGTGTAAAATCATCTTTATGGTTTTTGAGGTATAGAATAACTCTGTTTAGGAGAAATCTGAAAACTGGTTTTGTAGATCAAGTCTTAGAAGATAATTTGAAATAGATATCTATTTACTTGTATTCATGGTTTTTTAAATAAATGAATTGTTGAAATACTGATCTTTATTCTTTCTTTTTTACAGCTGGAAAAGCAGTGTCCGTGTTGTTATGTACACCTCCAAAAAAGTTCAGATCTGTAGGGGAATTGTTGTATAAAGTAAACTGAACTACAGGGTAGCAGTATCTTAATAGCTATTCTAGACGTGTATTTACTGTATTAAAAATGAGTAAAAGAACAAGCAGTGACACACCACTAGGAAGGTCAGTGACATTTTATTCAGTTGAGCTGGTATTATAGGCTTGAGAGATAGTGGCTTTAAAGCTGATTGCCATAGGCTAACCATGCTCTTCTACACTTCTTTCAACATTTTATATTTGGGGGTAACTTTCCTCTGCATTTTCCTGAAGCATGGATCCTTCTCTAATTTAGAAGATTATTCATGCATTTGTACTTCCCCTTAAAGGCATGCCGTGCTTTTTAAAAATATACATGTAAATATGATACTAAATACAGATTAATGTGAAGCTTATAATCCCATGAAACAAATGCATATAGGAAGGGTTTATTGCTACATATTCTATATTTGGTGTTCATTGCATCTCAGTAACCAGGTATACATTCAGTAAGAGAAGTTTGAATTTGTATCTTGTGATTTTTCAGGGGACTACATTTTTAAAATAAATTTAGAATTAGCCTTATTTACTTTATGAATTTGATTTTCATCATTAAAAGTTTTTATTTTCTTCATGCATGACAGCAATTCCTAATTTCATTTTTATAAAATCCTAGCAGCTTTCCCTCAGAATTTAATTTAAGTTTTATTTCATTCATTTTTTATAAGCAGCATGCATAGCTATGCAGAGAGAAGGAGAGTGTATATGTGTGTGCCCATTTGTCTTGTAGTTATACAATAATTTTAAAATTTGCTCTTAACCAATATCTTCAGGGTGCCATTTCAGCTGATAAATGAGAAGGCATTATGTTGAGGAAAACATTATCTTCAATCTTTTACTTTCCCTTTGTACTTGTTCAATACAAATAAGAAGTCTCCTTTTGCGCTTCCTACAAGGTATTGTCTTCTAACTTCGCTATGTAAAGAAGACTGACATTTTAACAGTCACCCCTGTCTTTAAATTTTTGCCCATAGAGTGAGTGGGGCAGCCTTTCCTTCTCCCACTGCTGCTGAGATGGCGGAGATTAGTCGAATTCAGTATGAAATGGAATACACCGAAGGTATTAGTCAGCAGATGAGGGTCCCGGAGAAATTAAAGGTAGCACCACCAAATGCTGACCTGGAACAAGGATTCCAAGAAGGAGTTCCAAATGCTAGTGTCATTATGCAGGTTCCAGAAAGGATTGTTGTAGCAGGTATTTTACATTTGTTTATAAAGTTGTCTGATAAATCTTTGTTTTTTGTATTTTTATGAAAATTTCTGGGTTTTTCAAAATATTATTTAGAAAAGGGGATGGGAAATAAAACTTTACATTACTTTCAAAAAGTTTAATAAAAAAAGTTTAATAAAATTTCAGAGTGTTTTCTAATAATTCAACTAATTGATACATAATTTACATACATAAAATACATGTAATTTTTAAGTGTGAAGTTTGATGAGTTTTAACAAATACATATACTCTTGTGACCTTCCACCACAGTCTAGATATAGAACATTTTCATTATCCTAAAATATTCCCTTGTGCCCCATCTCCTTTAGTTCCTCCCCCTAAATTCCATGCAACCATAATCTCCTTTCTATAACCAGAGACTAGATTCATCTTTTATAGATTTTCATATAAATGGACTGATACAGTTTATACTCTTGGGTCTGGCTTTTGCTTAGTGTAATGCTTTTGGAAGTTCTTTCATGTTCTTGCTTGTATCAATTTTTCATTCCCTTTTTTTGCTGAGTTGTATTCCACTATGTGAATATACCATAATTTGTTTGTGAATTCAGCTATTGATGAACATTTGGGTTGTTTTCTGTTTGGGGCTGTTAGGAATAAAGCCTCATTAATACATGTTCTTGTAGGGATGTGTGTTTTCATATATCTAGGAGTGGAATTGCTAGATTATACCATAAGTTATATTTAACTGTATGAAAAACTGTCAGGCTGCTTTTGAAATTGATTGTACCTGTTATGTCCCCATCAGTGGTGTATGAGAATTTCCATTGCACCACATCGTTGCCAACACTTTGAAATGTCAGTCTTCAATTTTAGTTATTCTGGGGGTGTGTAGTGGCAGATACATTTTAATGAAACCACTGTCTTTTCAAAACCTTTCCTTTTTTTTTTTTTTTTTTTACACTCCTAGGAAATAATGAAGACATTCCGTTTTCAAGACCAGCAGATCTTGACCTTATTCAGTCAACTCCCTTTAAACCTCTGGCACTAAAAACACCACCTCGTGTACTTACGCTAAGTGAAAGACCACTAGATTTTCTGGATTTAGAAAGACCTCCTCCAACCCCTCAAAATGAAGAAGTAAGTACAATTTTAATGTCAAGTGAATTTGAAATAATATAGGTAAAAGCAAAAGGTAAAGAAGATTGAAAGCTGTAACTCCTACATTAGCAATATGTAATGAAAGCCTTCCACATGGACCATTGCTTGCCATAAATTCTGCTACATAGATAACCCAAATAAGATATTATGCTATTTTTTATGGGACGCCTGGGTGGCTCAGTTGGTTAAGCAGCTGCCTTCGGCTCAGGTCATGATCCCAGCGTCCTTGGATCGAGTCCCACATCGGGCTCCTTGCTCCGCAGGGAGCCTGCTTCTCCCTCTGCCTCTGACTGCCATTCTGTCTGCCTGTGCTCGCTCTCTCTCCCTCTCTCTCTCTCTGATGAATAAATAAAATCTTAAAAAAAAAAATAGATATTATGCTATTTTTTAAAGTTTAAATGTTCTGTCTCAGGAAAATGGAAGTTTTGTGGAATCATTAACATTCACATGGTCTAGATGGAAGAACTTTCATGGCTAGGAGTTATACCTTAAGCAATACTGAAAGAGTTGGGAAGTTTAGCATAGAAAATTAATACATCCCTTTATTACAAAAGAAGTCTGGCAAAGAGGACAAGGAAAGCTCTTTTTTCCCTTAATACTACCTAATCTATCTTGCTAAAAAGCCTGACTAAGTTAATGTACCTTGTAACATGAATAGCCCTATTGACTGAGATATGGCAGATTGGACTAATGAGATGTTAGTAGCAAAGTTCAGATGTTGCCTCTCCCATGGATTCAGAGCCAATTTTGTAAAATTTCTTTTCTGTGATGATACTTAGAGTTGCAGCTTTTACACTGAACTTCTGTGTTGTCATGAAGCTAGCATAAGACAATATGCAAACATATGTTTTTACTGATGGCAGAACTGCCTGTGTGTCATTTGTTCATGTTAGTCCTTTCCAAGAGGGTAAAGTATCCATACAACCCAGAGGAGTCCAGTGTCCTAGTACCGGGGAGGCCTTTTCTTAGCTTGGGAGTTTTTGCTGAGGTAATGAGATAATAGAGCTGCCAGTTTATACATTCTAGATATATGCTTGGTGAAAAGCACTAAATCTGAGTGTTCACATGGTGAAAAGGCACTGAAGTACTTGTAGAATTGTATTTATTTAACAAACTTTCTTTGAGCTTTTGTGTAAGACCCTGTGTAGTGAGATAGAGTTCGTGCATCCTGGCATGAGTGAGGGAGAGACACCCACACACAGAAGATACAAAGTTCTCAATAGCCAAGAATAATGCAGGGTAATAGAATTGTCTGCAAGATGAAAGGTATCACCACGTGCTTTCAGTGAGAGGCCCTGCTTCTTAGCCCCTACATAAAAGTTCCCAGTGGAAATTACTGCTGTGGATAATAATGTTTTGGAGTGAGGATTCTACCAGGGGAGAAACCCTCCCTATTAATATTCTTCGAGTTTGTTTTCCTTTTGATCTTTCTGCTCCCACTATTTTAGATAACTGCCTACTCGGTGAGAATAATTGATTGAAAACAAGTCAGGCATTTTCTTGAGTGATTACTTTTAAGAAAAAAAGTTTACCGGGATTGCCCTTAGTAGACCTATGGGGTTTACTCCTGCAGTAGTTGGAGTACATTTAGTCAAATGTGGTAGATGCCCAAAGTATTTAGCACCGTAGTGAAAAACTTGGGTTGAAAATGAGACCTAATTCTGAACAGCTGTTTTGCTACTTATTAATGACATAACCTTGGGTCACTTATTTATTAATTCTGAGGCTCATCTCTAAAAGAAAGATAAGAATAATGCAGAGTACTTAGGATTATTGTGAGAGTAACTATAATAATGCATGTAATGTGTTTAGCACATGTTCTAATTTATGTTAAAAGCTTGTATGTTTAAATACTATTGTTATAAAAGTTAAGTTCCTGTGGCAAGAGCCAAATCCTGAGATGCAAGAAAGCAGTTTCAGAGATTAGTACCCACCGCCTATTGAAAGGAAAGCAAAAATGATGACCTGTACTTCAAGTCCATGGAAGGGTCCTGCAGCCTTGAAGACAATCAGCCTCTTGACTAGAGGAGAAAGGAAAAAGAACCAGAGTTCTAGTAGCTTCTAGAAGATGGATTGAAAGAGAGGCCAATAAGACCCTGAGTGCTGCTCTGATGATTCATTCAGATCCTAGTCAGAACCTATCAAGTGAGATCCCCTGAATCATTGACTCTTTAGTAGTCCTTTTGCAGCATATGTCAAGGTTTCTCAGCCTTGGCACTGTTGACATTTTGGACCTGCTAATTCTTTGTTGTGGTGAAAGCTCTCCTTTTGCATTGTAGAGTGTTTAACAGCATTCTTGATCCTTGTGCACTAAATGCCAGAGGAATCCTCCAAATCATGAAAATCAAAAATGTCTCTAATAGCTAAAAAAAGGTGGAAATAATCCCAGTGTCCATCAACTGAAGAATAGTTACACCAAATGTGTATCTGTTATTGGTGGAATATTATTGGTGGAATATTACTCAGCCATAATAAGGAATGAAGTACTTACACATTATACAACATGGATGAACCTTGAAAACATTATGCTACATCAAAGAAGCCAGACAGAAAAGGCCATATATTTTATGATTTCACTTACATGAAATATCCAATAGGCAAATCCATAGAGACAGAAAGCAGATTAGTGGTTGCCAGCAGATTGAGGGAAAGGGGAATTGGGAATGACTTCTTAATCATTATAGGATTTTCTTTTGGGGTGATAAAAATGTTCTGGAGCTAGGTAGAGGCAATGGTTACACAATCAAATACACTGTATTGTATAGTAGTTTAAAATGGTGAATTTTATGTTATGTGTAGTTCATCATAATAAAAATAAAGGAAAAATTCTTTCCATTCATTGCCAAATGTCCCCTTGAGGGCAAAATCACCCTTGAGAACCACTGGCCTATGGCAAGAAAGGAGACTATAAGAAGGTGGCTTATGAAGAAGGCTGTAGAAATTGTCTAAAATGTTGTCTGACACAATAAGTTTGCAGAAAGTAACTGCACTTAAATTCCTAAACTGGCTTGAAGAACCCAAGGGAACCCATGAAGAAGGCTTAAAGCATGATGCAGATAATCGCCTCACATAGACAGGGTTTATAAAATCTGGAGGCTTGGCTGGTAGAGAGGAAGTTGATGAACCCTTTCAATATACCTAATCTGTACTTGGAAGCCACTCTAGGACATGACCATCGCTTGATGATTCTCCCTGCAGGGAACTAATAAAAGCAACCAAGTAATAAACTGATCTGGGCAAGAAACTGCAAAATAACCAAATCATGACAGTTCTTAGTGTTCTTAGCATCCCTTAGGCCGTATAAATGAGGAGGGAGGAATTTTAAGCCTATTATCAGACACAGAAGACCCTAAGGCCTGCAGGAAGTTACCTGAAGCTGGGAAACTTTCTCAGCTTCAGAACTGAGTACAAGTTTTATTTTTATTTATTGATTTTTATTTATTTATTTATTTGTTTGACAGAGAGAATGAGCACAAGCAGGGGGAGTGGGAGAGGGAGAAGCATTCTCCCCACTGAGCAGGGAGCCCGATGTGGGGCTCGATCCCAGGACCTTGGGATCATGATCTGAGCCGAAAGCTGCTGCTTAACGGGCTGAGTCACCCACGCGCCCCAGAACACAAGTTTTTAAATGGGTAACCAGTGCTTGTTGGTTCTGAATGACATTTAAAAACCTTGAATTGTCAACTAGATTTCAATACAGCTGGAAAAAAATAATTTTAAAAAATAAATAAAAACCTTGAATTGAAAAAACGACCCCCATGACCGAACTAAAGGGTGGAAATATTTAAAAGATGGTGTTCCTTATCACACAAAGTGCTGTGTCCATGCACTTTGGTATTACAGGATACCAGTTGGTCGTATTAGAAGGCATGACAAATGTATATATTTTTTAAAGATTTTATTTATTTATTTGAGAGAGAGAGACAGAGAGAGTGAGAGGGGAGAAGGTCAGAAAGAGAAGCAGACTCCCCGTGAAGCAGTCACTCAACCAACTGAGCCACCCAGGCGCCCCTGACAAATGTATGCTTTTGTCTGAAGTTGCTTTTTCCCTCCAGTATGGCAGTAGTATCAGGCTTAGTGTTCCGGGGAAGTTATCTTTAAATCAGATTTCAAATGGTGAAAATAGCAAACTTAGGATCCTCTAGTTTCCAGGCTGTGTTGAAGTCATTGACCTAATTTGTTTTCTATTGTCACTGCCTGCCCTGCTTAATCTTAGTTCTCACACCACAACAGCCAGAATGGTTCTGATCTAGTAGAGGATTCATCTTGATCCCTGCAGCATGGAAGAACTGTTCTCTGGGGAGATGGAACGGAGAGATCGCAGGGATTCTCACAGACCAGTACTGCTCTCTGAATCAAGTGTACTTGATTGAAGTGGTATTAAGAGATAGAGATAGAGATACAGAAATAAATACACCACCTATATATATTGCATTTATATGCATGTATAACAATATATTGTTATATATATATTTAAGTTGTATGTAACTTAACACCTATATATATGTGTGTGTGTATATATATACACATACATACACATATATACTGCTTTAAAGGAATTTTTATTTTTGGTTTAACTGTAAAGAGCTCTTACGGTAGGCTTCAGACTGACTCCTTTTTTGTCTCTAGAAGTGTTTTTTTTTTCTTTTGCTCAAGTGGATAAATGGTTCATAACCCATAACCAAATCTAAACCATGCTCTGAAATTATGTGCTTCATAGTATGGTTTTAAATTTTGTTGTCGTAGAATCTGGATTTATTCTCCATTGAAGGTGCTTGTAACCTGATTGTCTACTCTCAAGTTTTTAAAAAAATCATCAGTAGGCACTGATTTGCATTTTTAAAAATCTTAACTTTCAAGTCCCTTGGTTCACATACCAGTTGTCCTTTATATTAAAGTTTACCTTTTTTTTTTTTCTTAAACCATGAAGTTGCCAAGGCTGTTTCTAGTTAAAAACAAAAACAAAAAACCCTAAACAAACAGGAAAGTTAGTGATTTATCATTGTTCTATTGCTCTGTATTTAAACCACCTTAAGTAACTTAAAAGAAAAAGGAAAAACCAAAATTCCATCTTGCTCATGGACCTGGATTCCGTGTGTGAAGAATTGCAGCTGGCATAAAGAGGAAAGCTTGTTTCTGTTTTACAATACCTGGGACTAAGCTAGGAAGTCTCAAAGCTAGGGATGACTTTGGATGACTCTACAGCCCAAGTTACAATCAGCTGATGGTTTACTCAGGTGTCTGTTGATACTGGCTGTTGTCTGGGACCTCAGCTACAGTTGCTGGTGGTGCACCTACACATGGCCTTTCCATGTGACTCGTAATCTTCACATCCTGGTGCCATTGTTCCAAACATGAACAGTTTAGTGAAGAAAGGCAGAAAGAAGCCTTATTGCTGTGTATGACCTGGTCTCAGAAACCACATCGCATCACCTCTACAGCAGTCACCAGCCCTCCCAATTTCAAAGGAAGGGAACATAAATCCTATCCCTTTAATGGAGAAGGTCAGTGATACATTCTGTAAGAACAGCATGTGGGTTGGGAGTGTGTGGCTATTTCTGGAATGCCAAAACTTTTAAGGTAGTACCAAGGCTTTTATTTATTTATTTATTTATTTGGTCTAGTTTTCAAATATGCAACCAAATTTGAATTTGCTTTAGTCCCAGAAGCCTGGAACATTTATTTGTAATACAAATACGTCCCATTTCCTATAATATATATGCCTTTAATTATAATAAATAAAAATATAATTGTACCAAGTAAGTTGATACTTAAATAGAAACCAGAGGTGGTTTTTTCAGGAGGTTAAAAAGCATTCCTAGGTTTATCTGCATTATAATAGGTAGGGTTTTTGTTGTTGTTGTTGTTGTTTTTAACCTGTCTTGTACTCCTGCTCTTTGTAAATTTTGTGAGTAGCCTTGGATTAAGCTTCTTTTGATACTAAAGAGCTACTAGGCTACTAAGAATATTTTCTATTCCTCTCTTTTTCTTTGTGCTTCATAGATCCGTGCAGTTGGCAGGCTAAAAAGAGAGCGCTCTATGAGTGAAAATGCCGTTCGCCAAAACGGACAGCTGGTCAGAGCTGACTCCATGTGAGTAGAACCACTGAGCAGTGTATCTCCTTTATTAGTTTTCTTCATGTATTCTCCTATCTATTTCTAAATAATTCTTTTTTTTAACTCCCAAATATTAAAAAAAGAAAAAAGTATGTGTTTTGTGCCTAAGAACCTGAGAAAAAAGTAAATGATTTGCTTTTAAGTGTTGGAAATCTGTTTTACATTTACATCAATTTTACATTTTTGCGGTTATTTTTATAGCCTTAAAATATGTTGTGAGAACTTTCCAGTAGCATTATCCTCTTCAATGTGGATGGCAGAATTCTAGAAGTATGATTTACTTATTTTGGGAATTGTTTATTAAGTGTACTTAAGAGAAATTGATAAATGTAAGTGCTCAGTTCTGTGCAGCCTTCAAAAATGTTTATCTAGCATGTAGATTGAAAAAACAAAACAAAACAAAAAAACACTTTAAGCAAGTGTCTTTATTTTCAAGTTACTCAGTTTGTCTTCAGATTGTGAACTAGCCCTTCCAGCTCTGCTTCCAATGAGCCATGGTAAACCATGTAGCTTAGGCAAGTGGAATTGTTTTACTTTTCATGGATTATTGTTTAGCTCTCTGCCTACTGAGTGAGTCATTGAATTGTTAGATCCATTTCATTTTCCAAAAATACAAGTATGTTGTTTAAAGGGCTGTTTGTTTAGATGTTTTCATTTGGTTGTATTATCATACTCTGATCTTAAAACTACCCCACTATAAGATGTTTTAGATCAGGCAGATGTTTTTTGTTGTTGTTGTTTCTTTAAAGTTAATGGTTTTTTACAGATAAACTATCCCTTTAAAATCTCTTTAGAATTTAAGTCTCAAATCTATTGGTGATTGTGGCTTTTCTAAATAGATGATTTAGAATGTTTATGTAAATTAATATATCTGCCTCATTCCATTTTGGGTCAGTTTTCATGAATTCATTCATCATGAACCATCCTGTTAGCTTCTCTGGGAGCTACAACAGAATCAGGGGATGGAGCATCTCTCTCAGAGTTTGAAAATCTAGATAAAAGCAAAACACTTAAATGTATATAGAACTAAAGTACAGGACAGTACAATATACCATTTGTGTTGAAACTACACCAAGTTCTAGTTTGGACCTGACTGAAGAATATAGGGATGCAGAGGGGCTTTGATGGGATTAGGCTCTCTCTTCTTTGTAGTAGGCGCAAAGGAGGACTGTAACTGCTCTGATTTCTTGGAAAATCTTGAAACGTTTCCCAAAGTGTTCTAGTTATTCTGAAGGGTTATATAGAAAGATAGTGAAATCTTCTCCTTCAGGAAGTACCTGAAAAGTTCAACCATTAATATGAAATTTTTTATGGTAATTATGTTTCTCTGAAGATAACCTGGTTGGCAGGGATATCAGCTGGTCCATGAAATCCATTTTTCTAGAATATTTTCAGATATATTACACAAATGGTAAAAAAAGACTACATAGTTGCTGGCTAGGATAGCTTCTTGATACTTAGTACCTATCAGAATGATTAAGTGTATACGAAGGGCTTTTGTTATTCTCTATTTGAAATATTTTACAACGTAGCGAAGGTTTCTAGTAAACTTTTCTGTTATATGAAGATGTGGCTTATTATTTAGGTCTCTAATAAATTTGAAATTTCACACCAGTGAGAAAGACAGGACTGTTATAGGATAGCATTACTTTTGGTTTTTAAGTAACTATTGATAGTTGAGTTGAAGAGAAAGGAAACAGCTTTACTATGTTTGAAAACCAGCCTAGAGAGGTATAATTTAGAGTAGATGATTAGTTCATAGGTGTTTTTGTAGTTACCAATAACTTAAGTTCCTCAAAACAGAGAAGATTAGAGAGTTAACTAAGTTTTCTTAATTTTTGTGTTTAAGTTTTCTTAATGGCACTTTCTAGCTGTTTAATAAAACTGAAAAGCTCATGTTTTAATTTTTGGTGGCAAAAATAACATGCATATTTAACTATACATTTCACGATGAAATTCTTATATTACCATATTTACATTAACCATACTTTCATTTTTCGTATGTTACCATGTCATGGTAAGATACTTAACCATCTTTTTGTTAATAATGTAACCTTGCTTTTTCTTCCCCTACCATTATTAATTTTAAAATTTATAATTCATCTGTTAGAATCTACATGTAATTAACATGAGGAATTTTATATAATGAGCCCTGTTATATATTCAGTGTTGGTAATGTGGTATTGAAGAGATTATTGATGTAAAACAGCTACATTTTACTTGCACTAATGTAATTACTAAACCTTTTTTGTCTTTACCTACTTTACTCTCTTCTTTGTAATGTAAAATTAACTGTGTGTCATTATGCATGAACCTTTGCCTGCCTCCATTTTATTTTTTTCCTTGGCTTGAAGAGTAGAAGTACATACAGACGAAGAGCAAGAGCACTGGCCTTTGTTCTCTTAATTGCTTTCAAGAGTTAGTAGGATTGATTGTTGTCCACTACTGACACAAAAATGAATTCTGAACAGTAGACTTGTATCTAGCTTTTCTTTCTGTTATAAAAGCTGAATGTAAAAGAAGCATAATTATTATTTAAGGTGGCACAGATCAGATTCTGCCCCAAGAAATAAAATTTCAAGGTTCCAGGCGTCGATTTCTGCACCGGAGTACACGTAAGATTTTATCTGCTCTGCTTTTCACAACTAGGAGTTGTTTTAATTTTGCAGGCGTATGTTATACTAATATTTCACCAAGTAATTATCATCGTATAATACCCTAATGCTCTTACTGTTTGGCTTTTCAGTACCTGGGTTTTAGAATTTCTCAAATTGTCAACATACACTTCATTAAGGAAAAAAAAAAAGAGCTAGATCAATTAAGGAAGTTATGTATGATTTGGAGTGTAGCAGTAAAGTAAAATGGAATAATTTGCACATAAGGACCATGCATCCTTTTTTATTTTTCTTTATTTTGCCTTGGTTGGTATATTAGTTCTCTATAGATTCAACTTAACCAGGTTCGGGTAATTCCAGTCTTTTTTTCAATTTTAGCACACTATCTTTTCTTATTTTCATACAGAAGGAGAATGGGATTTAAGAGTGATTTGTCATTAAGATGGGTTTTTTTTTAATTCCATAGATTAAAATGCTTAGAAGAATGTTTTGAAATCACTTAAACCAATTCTTTCTGTAAGTGTGATAGAACAAGGTGTGGGAGTGACTGACCTCTTGTGGGGATATTTTAGCCCACTGTATAGGAATTTAATAGCTGTGGCAGTTCTTGAGTCACAGAAGTTGGTTTTTCTCTTAATATGCTTCTAGGAACCAGGGAATTGCCTCAGATAGTGGCAAAAAATTAAGGTTTCCTATTTAAAATTTCAAGAGAAATGGGGCACCTGGGTGGTTGGTTCAGCATCTGCAATCAGCTCAGGTCATGATCCCAAGGCCCTGGGATTGAGCCCCACATCAGGCTCCCTGCTCTGTGGAGAGCCTGCTTCACCCCCTCCCTCTGCCTGCAGCTCCCCCTGCTTAAGCTCTCTGTCTGTCTCTCTCTCTCTCTCTCTCTCTCTCTGTGTCTCTATCTCTGTCAAATAAATAATTAAAATTTAAATGTTTTCAAGAAAAATGGTACAAAATTTGTGTTTCCATGAAAATTTTTTCTCCCCCTTTTCATGATTTTACTTTTACTGTTTTTGGAAGAGGTTGGAGCCTCAGCAAAGAGGTTATACCCTCACAGTTTGAGAAACATTGGTCCTGTGAAAACCCTTGGGGAAAGAGGTACTTGACTTTGGACTGATCTTTTAATAATGACATAGTTGTGCCAAATAAATTTTCATATAAATTTTAGTTCTCACATTGGCTAGTGTTGTTTACTTAACATTCATGTAGTAAGATTTCATATAAGCATGAGGTAGATCTATTACTGATGAAATGATAACAGTAAACATGAGCACTTTCTTCAAAATTTCCTAATCTTTTGTAAAAGAAAAAGACAAAGACATTTTGCTGTTTTATAACGTTACTTGGATCAATTTATTATCAAAGTACATTTCTGTTTAATTACTAATATTATAACATTTGCTCTAATAATCCCAGTGCCTTGGCAATAGGTTTACTTTTTTGCTTTTCACAATAATTCGCTTGTCAAAACTAAAATCCGTACACCTGTGTGTGGACAGAATAGACAGAGATAAAAAACCTAAACACTGTTTCCTTCCACAATTGATGCCAGTCAGGCTGATTACTAAAATGGGCTTGCTTTTTTTGTTGTTGTTCTTAAATTTATTCGTAAAAAAACACCTGCAAGACCACTTAAAGCTTTAAAAAGAAAAAAAATTGCTAAAGTATTTATTACTTCTAATTATGGTAATTTTAGTCATTTGTAATTTAATCATTTGGTTCAACTATAGATGGAAATGTTAGTCAAGGACATTTTATCTATACATATACTGCCCAAAGTGGTTAGCAGTTTTAAAAATAGTTCCTGTTCTATTTTTGGTGTTTATGAAGGATTATCAAATAAATACTGAAAAGTAAGTTAAAGTTCTTACTAATCTTTGGAACTTTAACTTCTTTTGAGAAACAACCAGAAATCCAAATATGTTTTTGATTTTGGTCTTTGATGAAATAAATGTCTTTACTAGTATTGATAAGGACTTAATTTCATCTTTTATCCTTCTATATAAATGTTTTTTCTTATTAAGTTATAGTTGAAGATCATGTAGGTTTTTTTCAGTTGTTATCATATTCCAATTTTCATATCATCATGCATAGAATCTTAGAATCAGCAGAGATCTTATAGACTGTTTTCAAACTCAACCTTCTGTGCATTCCTTCCTAAGAATTCTTTGCAGTTATTCTGTTTTTCCTTGACTAATTTATAAATGGCCACCTGATTTCCTGTGTACAGATAGGAGATACTTGTACTTTTAGAACGTTAAATAAATAGTTCCTTTTACTTGTTTCTGACAAAGTTATTTCTCTCAAAGGAAGTAACCCTTCTGTAATTTTTAGTGGACAAAAATCCGTCAAACTTCTGTCATGAATTTGGATTTGGTTTATTGACATTGTTGCTCCAAGATGATAATTCTAAATATTGATTATTATAGTCTTTAATATATTAGTGTTTAGCTAATGTATTTACTGATGCAGAATGATGTGTCAGATGTTTGATTTAAGCCCCAAAATGCAAAGACAAAAAACTTCAATTATATCAGAATATTATATTGGTCAGTCTTTTACAATTTAAGTAAAACCAAGTTTGTTGCCAGCTCTATCAAGAGAGTGTTAAGTTGGATTGTTTGTTTATAGTTATAGAACTGGCCTTCTTATTCCAGCTTCTGGTGACACGTTTCTAACATGAATTCAGTCTGCTCTCTCACAAAGAGCAAGAAGCTTAGGTTTTCCCTGTGCTCCCTAAAGAGAGGGCTGAGTACAAGGCTAGTACCTAGACTTTGTATCCCAGATTTACTCTTCTTGGATGCTTAATATGGGTTTGGCCATGTATCATGGGTCAGTTGATAAATTGGCTTATATATATTACAGAATCTCTGGACAGACATTTAGGGTAATCATCCATGAGCACCCAAAATTTTGCATTTATCTTGACAACAACAGGCCAAATTCCTGTGGTGAATTAGCCCTGATAAATTAATGTCTCAATATGTGAAGTTATAGCTTAGATTTTTTTCTTCTAAATCGTCTTTGGAAAACATGGCTTTCTTATTTATAATACTTCTTGCTTTGAATCATCAAGACTTTCAAAGTTAAAAAATTGTGGATTTTGTTTTTAATGTTCTGGGGACTCCGGGAACAATATTAGATGTCAGCTGTCCTTTCAAAAATGATCCCACTTATGTTGTGGTTTCCAAACAAAATGCATGTTGAGTTAGAAAATATTACACAAGTCAAAATGAAAGATTTCTCTCTTTTCATTTGTTCACTATCTGTTCCACTTTCATTCTTTTGGATGAAGTACACAGGGATGAGTTTTAGCCTAAGGCGCTTTTGCACTGACACCGAGAAAAAGCGTTGAGCCCACATCCCAGGGTCATGGTCCTTTTATTGCAACAAAGCCTCTTAATGTAACAAACCAGATGGCCAAGTCCTGGTATCACTTAAATACCTCACACAACTGATCATGCCCTAACATTAAACTACTCTCTGAAAATACACCAAGCTCCAGAGTTTATGTTAGAACTGTAAAATTGCTTCATTCAAATATGTTCAGCTTTTATGAAGCACTGGCAATGGAGCCAAAGAAATTGTGACTCTCAGCTTACACAGGAAAGAATGATTAAGATTATGTCACCAAGAAGCCCAGAAATGGTTGTTTAACATCCATCTGGATAATTTAAGAACTCTCTTGCCTCTCTGTTCACTCTCCGCACAGAATTGGGAGTAGTTTTATGTTTTTAGTCATTTAGCTAGAGACCATATGCTTTAATATAATTAAGCTATCAAAATGCTTTTTTGTTACAGCTTTGTGAAACTTTAAATCATTTTTAATTCATACATCATAAACTCAGCTTGCTTCCTTGTCTTTGTGAAGTATTTGCAATGGCATTTTCATGGAATCATTTCGATTCACGTGTTTGAACTCTGACACCTGTATACTAGAACTCTCTGTCTTAATCTTCTCACCATCCATAAGTCACAGTGCAGTGTTGGTTGTTAGAGGTTTGATTGACTGGATCGGATTACATACATCGAGTAATGAATGCTGCTTCTCCAAAGCTCAGGGTTGAACCCACTGCTGCTTGCTGTAGTTCTCTTCCTGCTCCAAAGTTGTTTTTTCATATTCAGTTTGTTTAATTTGATGCGTAAAGCTACACAGTCACAGATGTTGCATTGTAGCTGTTTTTTTAAAACAATTTAATATGTTTTTAACCTGTTTGGTTTGACTGTTTTCATAGGGGAAAGTGAAGGGTGGGAAAAGGGACAAGAAAACTAAGATAATCCTTAAAATATTAAGTGTTTGGGGAAACTGATCAGCTGAAGTTTTACAAATATCTGACTTGAGTGTTTTTCTCTTCATTTGCTGTGCTGTGTAAACAGTGTGACACCATCGCCACAACAGGTTCGGGTCTGTCCTCCCCCAATGTTACCTGAAGACGGAGCTAATCTTTCCTCTGCTCGAGGCATTTTGTCGCTTATCCAGTCTTCCACCCGTAGGGCTTACCAGCAGATCTTGGATGTGCTGGATGAAAATCGCAGGTGATTGGCCATCAGTGACTCTTGCTAGCTGTAATGCATATTTTTTTTGGCTCCTTGTTAGTGGACTGTGGTGTCTTCCTTTTGTGTTTGCACCTGTCTCTTTCCAAGATGCAGTGGTTTAAAACAACTTGCTTTGCTTTCTTTTAATTTGGAATTATTGTCCAAAATTCACATTTCACAAGATTCTGTTAGCTTCTCTTTAGTCAGGGAGAGTATTCAGTTAATAACTATATACACAAAGTATGATGATTTTTTTCGAAGGTTTCGTTGACCTCTCCTAAGTACTTGACTCCATTGGAATATGCAGAGGCCTACTGTTGGACTGTGTAGGATGTTGGACTGAAGCACACTGATTTTCTTTAGTAAGTCTTTTGATCGAATCAATTATGATACTAATATGGTTGGATTAATGCAGCAAATCTGAGAAGACAGTATCAGTGTAGCTGCCAGGACACTCTTTTACTTTCCTCTTAGCTATGGATTTCTAGGCCTGTACTGAAAACCTCAAGTGCTATTATCTTTTTGATAATACTGATATTTTTCAGTATTGATAACTTCTCTCACTTTTGAACATCCCCAAGTGAAATCATGAGTAGTATACTTGGACCTGCTCATGCAAATTCTTTTTTGCCTATATTTCAGATATAGATATAGATATAGATTTTTTTTTTCTTTTTGCCCTTGATTCTTTACTACGTAGTATTTTTAAAAGATAAAATTTGGGGAGCTTTTTGGCATAGTGTGGGAAAGGTATACGCAGTTTCTTTTCAACTCCAAACATTTTATATCATGACTCTGTACGTCACTGTTTGAATTTTTATGGTCATTTTAGAAGACTTAACTTTTGAAGAATGCCCAGTAAGTTCAGCTGGCCCTTCTAGGAAACCTTGTTTCGTACCTTAGGAGTTGATATGTCTTATGGCTCGTTCTGAACAAACTTTCTTGGTGAGTGCTTTTGAACCTCATACAAGCCTCAGAGGTTTTACTGTACTTCATGAACACTTGTCAATACCATCGACTGGTATTTCTAAGCCTTCCCAGGGTTAATGCAGTGCTATCCATTTGGGCCCCAGAACTTAAAGCTGCACCAGAAAGAGCTTAAAACAGAAAGTTCATAGCAAGGAAAAATTATATATGCATGTATGTATATGTGCATCCATGTATATGTATGCATGTGTGTATACATCTGCATTCCTCTCCCCACGGGTTTGGAGGACTGTCTTAGAGTATTTGCATCCTATAAGAAGCAGCACGGTTCAGAAGAAAGAGCCTGGATTCAGGGGGCCAGTCAGATTCATCGTGATCTGCCCCACTGAACAGCTAGCTACATGAGGGCCTTGGACAAATTACTTAGCTTCTTTGGGCCTCGTTTTCTTCATCTATTCAAAAAAGAGATAGAGGGGTAATAATAATATTACCTAGTTTTCTAGATTCTTGTGAGGACTCTTCCTCCCCACCCCCCACCATCTTTATTTAAGATATAGGTAATGATGGCCTCAATTTAGGGTCATGGCCAATGCTTTCAAACGATACTGAATATAAAGTACCTGGCACTTAGGAACTGATCTTCTCAAAGGCCTGTTTTCTTCTCCCACCTTAAAATAGCTTTATTCTTCACCAGGTATCCTCTTTCACTGTTTAATTACAGTAGGTCCTTAGACCAGATTATGAGGTCAAATTATGTCATATCAAATGCTTTTACACTGAAAATATCTGAATGGGGAAGATATTTATGAATTTGATACAGATTAAACAATTACGACTTCACAAAACAGTCCTTCTCCATCATGGAAAAGAATTTTGCTTCAAGTTAAGAAATACAAAATCAGAAATCTTACTAATGTAGAATTTACTTTGTATTCTTTTATTATGAAAACGTGTTTTGAGCCCTAAATGAAGTTTTCTTCATTTTTTAATTGTAATGAATTGATGGCTTTAAAATCCATTCTCTGGAAAGGAAAAATCTCTTCTTGTTCACTTAAAAGAGATTTTTTAAATTCGTGAAGTAATTGTATTAATAATTCTTTGCTCCTGGATACATACCATTAGTTGTTACCTTGGAGCCTAAATGGTTAGATTCTATTAGTCTTACTGAATGCTTTCATTATTGAAAGGGTTCCTTTTTTTTCTTTTTTTTTTTTATATTGTATTTAAATTTCTTATGATCTAAATGTTGAGCAAGATTTAATCAGAATTGTGAGTCCCAAATCAATTTTTATTTCTATAAGGGAACTGTCTGGCATGACTTTGCAGATAAAAGAAGTAGGAATGTGAAATTTGGATAATGTTCTATTTGCATGATTATTAAAACAATATTGCTTATAAAGTTTTAAGTGCTTTTATGTTCCTTGCTCTGTTTATCATTTTTTCTTTCCTATTTTATTATTCTTGGCGGTTATGCTAATGCAATAGCCTATCTTTGGTCTTCTGTCCTCACATTAGGTACAGTTAAATTAAGCTAGAATTATTTGGCAGGAAGAAAGAAAAAAACCGTCCTGCCTGCTTTATTATCATTAAAAAATGTGGATTCACAGTTGCTTGATGGAAGAACAATTTTTAATTGACACTTCAGGGAACACTGTGGAAAGGTTTATGTACTATATTTTTGTTCTCCCTTCTTATGGGAACTTCCTTGATCTAAAACCAAGCTCCACTTGGAGACAAAGCTAAATCCTTTATACATATTAGAAAAGTTTATTTACACAGGTCAGTGCTGTGCATTTGGAAAATTGATGTATTAAAAATTTAAATGCTGTTATGCTGATATGATTTAGTCCTTGGCTGACCAGGAGATGTCCATGTCCTGACATCTGCTAGAACTCCATATCTCATTCTCTAAAGCAAAATATTAACATTTTAAAAAAGAAACTTAATTCTCATGTAAGACCATTATTTAAATATCAACAGATTAGTCATCCTTAGCATGTTTAAGTGTTATTTTTAGAAGGAACTTGATTATTTTTATATAGTTTTTCTCAAGCAGATTATATTAGCTTCGAATAGAATACGAAACCATTGTGTTAATAATTGATATTTTTGCAAGTATGCATATAAATATATTACTGTTTATTCACCATAGTGGTGTCTGTTTTTTTTAGTGAAGAAACACATACTTTATTAAGTCAGAGCATTTATTTACTAAAAATGTTAATATACAAGTTAATGCGAGAACTTGGAGAGCCTTGGATTTCTCCCTTTTGCTGCTTAAATTACAAAAAATTATTGTCAAGCATCAAACTTAAAAAGATTTTTTTAATGTATTAAATCATACTTATGGTAGAAAGTGGTACTTGAATACAGTTTCTAACTTTGCCAAATACCTGTCTAATTTACTTTTATATTATATGTGTCAATTGCCAGTGTGAGAAGACAAAATGAAATACGTTGTGAAAGGTAACTGTATTATTTTCTGGCTCTGCATTATAAAAGGGAAATCTCTGTGGTGGAATATGTTGAATATGGCAGATCCATTTGAACATACCAGTGTGAATATTTTAAGAAGAGCTTTAGGTAACACCCAGCAGGGGCTTCATTTACTTGACGATTCTCCTATCAGTGTACCACAGGACTGTAGTGAAGTAAGTTTTCCTCTGCCACAGAGTGAATATATGAGTAGGATAGGACAATTCAAAAGCCTGTTCCAAGCATATGTGATTTCTCACTTCTTTATTTACCCAGCACGGTAGAAGTCTAACATGTCTCCCCCAACAGTCTCTGAATCTCTTATCCTCTGAGTCCCAGAAATTTCTTTAAGCACCAATAATGCCTTTAGGAAAGTACAAGCTAAACATTAACATTTCCTTGTATGAATTAACTTGACAGAAAACAATGATTTGTATTGTATTGTCGCCAAAATTCTGCAGCTGTACCAACTTACAGAAAAATCTAGTTCATTTGGTATTAAATGTTTACCATAATTAAGTATTGCCTTGATACTTCAATATAGGCAAAGACCTCATCAATACTTAGAGAATGAGACATTTAAAATAGAAGGTTATAATTCTTAAAATCCTTATAGGGACCCTATAGTTCAGCCTCCTTTCTCTGGCTGATAAATGTTGCTGATTACTTTTTGGGGACTTGACCAGCAACCACAGAGAGCTTTTGTTTTCTGATTTTTAAAGATGAAATTTAGTGAAAAGATTACTCTGCTTACCTAGGTAGAGAACTAACTGTCCTCTAGAACCAAAGTACATACTAAAACATGAAAATCCCCACAAAGTTTTCCAGTGCACCTTAAGTCTTCATTCTCAGCTGCCCTGTATGTCACTCCTGGTTGTCTCAAGATGAGACTCCCACATTCGGTTGTATTTCTGTAATTAGCCCTAGCGTAGCCCTCAGAGCCTGTGCTTGGGACTGTCTCAGCTCCAGAACCAAGGCTAGCAGCTCTGCTCTCGAGGGCTGAGGTTTGAATGAGACACAGCAAAATTGAGATATCGGGTATAAATCAAATGATTGAGGTGGGAGGGTAGGAATTGTGGGAAATGGGAGTTACTTGAAATGTTCAGTTTTTGAGACAGGGCTGTTGTTACCAAACGAGCAACCATGATCATGCAGGTGCTACTAACCGGTTGTTGACATGCTTCCAAAGTGGCTGATGATTTTCTTTTTCCAACTAGAAAAGAGAAATTAGACCTTTTAAACAGGGTTGTCCTCTGTCTTGAATTTCATAAATTAAAATAATAGGCACCAAAGAAAATTTTTTTAATATGCGTGCTATCTTGTCACACAAGATCTATTCCTTTTGTTTTTTAACCCAAGGTGAAACGTTAAATTTATGAAAATCAAAATGGAGGCCATGTAATACAAAGATTTTTAAAAGTATTGAAAGATATTATATTGTATCACAACATACAATATAATCCTATTTGACACTTTTTTGTCTTGTTTTTGCTTTTATTTTATTACTTCTCTGTTTCCTGATTCTGTCTTGTGCCTTCTCCCGCAAAAACCTGCCTTAGACCTGTGTTGCGTGGTGGGTCTGCTGCCGCCACTTCTAATCCTCATCATGACAACGTCAGGTAAATTTTGAGACTTTGTAATTATCAGGGTAAATAGTTGACTGAAATTGTATTTTGCAGGACATAATGCATGTTAGTAGGCCTTTATATTGTAGCTTGAACTTCTACAGATTTCCTCTCTTAGTACAACCTGCTTTTCTTTGAGAACAGCAAGCCTAGTCATTCATGACCTTTGTCTACTACAAGATGAAGAAAAATCCTTGACAGTTATGGTGTCTTGGGGACATCTGAGATATTTAAATGTAGTTTTAGGAGCTTATAGACGATCATGCTGAAACACAGAAAAAGTCATCTCAAATCTTGTTTTATGTGCTTCATTTTAAGTGTTGCCTGGGGTTCTGTCTACCATTTCCTTTTTAGTTGTTAATTGTTTGTAGTGTCACTTGCAGCGTATGGAGAAACCTTTGTATAAGGGGTCATCTTAAATTGGGGGAAATCAGCATTCACAGTTTAGGAAGTTCAGTGTTTAAAAAAGAAATTCAGTTTGAAGAGTTTTTGTCATTGTTAATTTAAGCTTTTCCCTCTTATTTTTGCTCTTTTAGTTCTTTCAGACATACTTCTTAGCCTTAGTAATTATGTCTTCCTGTCATGCACGAGGACAGATAGAATGACACATAGGAATCCTTAGGGTTCTAAGGTCCCTATTTCCCGTCTTCTGGGGAAAAGAAATTTGGTTGGTATTCACAAATACCATTACTGTCATTTTTTTCAGAGATAATTTTGCTTATTTTAAGCACAAATGTATGATCTGTTGCAGTAGATTTAAAACTGTCAGCATCATTTCTACGATGAGAGGAATCTGGCAAGAGAACAGGGAAACATCAGCTTCTTAATAATACTGAATTTAGCTTAGAGGAATTGAAACCAAGTTCCTTAGTGGTCCCTTACTACTACTCTGCTCACTGGTTTCTTTCACAGTATTAATTCATTCCATTGTAAGTTTACCCTTGAATATTTCCCCGAAGTTAGAACTTAAGTTTGTGATCCTTTTCTCTTTCTGTGAAAGAACTTTTAAGTCTATGATCTGACTTAACATTTCTTAGTTTTTAGTTCTGATAAATACAGCTTTTAGTTTAAAATTACCTTAAAGTAATTTTTTTTTCCAGTCGTACCTTGAGTTACATAGGTATAAAGCCTTTGGCCATGTCCTTAGATTTCTTTGCAAATAAAGATTTCCTTTACAGATGTTTAACACCTTAGTTCAAGATTTAAATTGAGTAATCGCTGTCACTTACACTTCCTTCTCTACGTTCAGCCTAGGTCCCCTTTACCTTTGAAGCCATTGCTTTTTTTTTTTTTTTTCTCCCCTCCCCAGCTTATTTCTCATAGGTAATCTCAGGGAAATAGAAAAGTTTTATTTTGAAGACCAGGTGTAAAGAAAAGGAATCTTCAACTCCTGTTTTCTCCTCTAATCTTTTAATGATTCTGTCTTAATGTTTAAAAGAATAATGAACTCCGATACTTATATAAACCCATAGTCCCAACATCTGCTCGCTCAGCTCACCTCACTGATACAGTTGCTCTGTCTTCAGAATATTTACTCTTATAGTGAAGAAAGGAGCGGTTAAATGGGAAAGCAAGTTCCTTTCGCAATAAAAGGAACGTTCAGAAATTGTTCTATATTATCTAGAGTCAGTGCACACCATCAGTCCTTGAAACTGAGCACCTGTAGTTATCACCTACACCTACAGTGAACGTTCTGTGTTGAGGATGACAACACTGGCTGGGAGCACACTGGAAAATTATAAAATAAAAATTCTGTTTCACCTACTTTATTAAAGTTTCAGCATATGAAACCAAAGGATTTTCTGAATATATTTGTCTTTAACATGTCTGGATGAAACTGTAATTCTCCTCATACCCCTTTTTGTGGTAATGTGCTTTTTGTAATGGAGACTTGCTAGAAACATTAGAATGTATGATCCATGTGTCAACTCTCTGTGGATTACAAAAACATTACTTTTTAATTCAGTTTGTTTATATTCTGCTCATTCAGGAAAGTTACTATGCCATTGCACTGAAATAACCATACAGGATTAAAATAGTGAGAATATAAACATGTGAGGTGAACTCTATGGTATGTAAATTATATCTCTGTTAAGCCATTAATTAAAATAAGCTTAAGAAGTGGAAATCCAGGCAAAGGGGAAGAACAGCATTTGTGTGTATTTGTTTCTTAGAGGTTTATTGTCATGCATTTAAAAAGTAGTGCTCTTTTAGAAGTAACTGTATTTGCAAAAGAAGTATTTCTTAATGTGCTTTCTCTGGAGTTGTTCTTAGTGGCTTCCAGTATTATTTTATACACAGCCTCTTAATGATTTATCATTGAACTAATTCTGGATCTGAACATAGTAACAGGATGTACTCAGGTGATTTTATAATTCCTTCTGTGGGAGACCAGTCGAGATAGGTAATAACAAGTAAATAAAGGGTAGAAATGGCAAGAGAAAAGGCAAGAAGAGGAGGAGAAATGAGAAAAAAAGATATCTGGTTTTTTTTTTGTTTTGTTTTTTGTTTTTTTTTTAGCTAGAGTTCATTTACTTTGTGTTCCCTGCCAGGGAGTCTCAGCAGGGACTCCTGTGGAAGTACATAAAGACATGAGTTTGTGGAAGAATTACACATTGTTATATCCTAGAGTGGCAGCTCTTAAGTCATTGCTCAAAATACTTTTGCTTTTTCCTCTGGTTTCTTATGTTGGTACCAATTCAGATGGTAAGGTATTTTAGTAATTCGTATTGTGAAATATCAGTCTTTTGAACAGTTCTTTGAATATTACCGAACACATGATATGACTTACCAGATACTCTTTATTCTATTCTAATACTAAAATGTATTTTTATTTCTCATCTGCTAGGCATGGCATGTCACATATAGATACAACAATTGAAGGAACTTCAGACGACATGACTGTTGTAGATGCAGCTTCATTAAGACGACAGGTATTTAATGTACCAGATAAGATATAATCCTAAATTATAGTCATGCAGTACTTTAAATGATAAGTTTTTAAGATGTTATCATTTTCTCTCCTGTGGAACCTATGAACTGAAATATTTTATTTGTCATACTGTTTAATAAGCCATAATTGATTTTTCCATTAAAAAAAAAAAAGATTTATTTATTTATTTGTTTTAGAGAGCGAGCGAGCAAGTGACAGCAAGCATGGGGTGGGGGGCATGGGAGAGAGAAACTTTAGCAGACTCCTTGCTGAGGCCAGAGATCGATGCAGAGCCCGATCTCATGACCCTGAGATCATGACCTGAGGTGAATTGACTGAGGGAGACGCTTAACCATCTGAGCCACCTAGAGGCCCTGCCTTTTCCATTTTGATTAAAGATATGGTAAACCACCATTTACATGTTTTGGTCAGCATAAAACAGTATTACCAGATGGATTGGTATAATTCTGGCCAATAACAAAGAATCTTGGCATTTTAGCAAATTGGTACAGTCATAAATTGCTTGTTTGACTTTTAAAATTTATAACAGTCACTTTGGGAACCTGTGTTACTCTGAGAATTCCATTTTGTAAATCACTGCTTTCATTTTTGCACAGTGTCCTTATAAACACAGTTCTTGTGTTCTATGAAAAGTCCTATATTGGAACTATAGTTGCATACACACATTATTACTATGAATGCCTCAGCCTCTAGGATCACACAGACACACACATGTGAGGAAGGCGGGCTCAGTGTTGTAATTTTGTCTGTGCCAAATAGATGTAGAGGAGGAGTGAATGAATAAAGTATTTCTAAGATGAAGAAACTAAATATTTCAGCATAAGAATAAATATCATTTTAAAGATTTAATATAATAAAAGGCTAATATGAAGCAAATAATACTTTATTTTGAGTCTCACTTATTAAAACAAAGAATGCTGGGGTGCCTGGTGGCTCAGTGGGTTAAGCGCCTGCCTTCAGCTCAGGTCATGATCTCAGGGTCCTGGGATCGAGCCCTGCATCGGGCTCCCTGCTCAGCAGGGAGCCTGCTTCCCCACCTTTCTCTCTGCCTGCCTACTTGTGATCTCTCTCTCTCTCCCTCTGTCAAATAAATAAATAAAATCTTTCTCAAAAATAAAAGAATGCTGTATTATAAGTTTGTACATATTTTCTTACACTGATTTATACCTTGCCTATTGAAGGAAGGGCATTTCTTGGGCATTTGTCATTGAATTCACCATTACACCAACAACCTTGCCTTCCTGAAAGTGTAATAAGAGGCCTCAAAGTTTTAACATCTTCTCAGTCCTTAGCTTAGAGGTGAACGGGTAGAGGACAAAGATACAGTCATTATGAACAAGCACACACATATTTTGAGAATTTAAAAGTAGTAGAAAGCCAGCTGGGAAACTATGAGTTTCTGAGATAAGTAACAAAATGGAGTCCCAAGGAGATTCTGCAGAATTCACATTTGGGACCCTGGCAACATTGGAAGCTATGCTTCTGGAGCTGTCCTTGCCCTGTTGCCAAGTTGTGGCAACAGTGAAGTTGTGCTTCACTGAGTCTAGTCTAGGGAAGAGGGACTCGTGGGCCATCTGGCTCCGAGACGCAAAATGTTATCCGTGATCAGAGTGGAATATTCAAAAGCTGCCTTGGTATTGATACTTCTCAGATGAGCCCAGATGAAAATATTTAAATGACTCAAGATCAGTGCCAATTATTTTCATTGGCAATAAAGTGGATTGCTTAGTGTAAGAACTTTATATCCCATGGGACCAAATAAGCATTTCTCATTACAAATGGTTGGGAGAAGGTAGTCTTTACACACTCCTTTTTCTCTTTTCTTTTCTTTTTTTAACTGAATTAGCTCTGGGAGAAAAGTCATTGCTCAGCACTGATCAAAAGTGAAGTACTTTTTCAGGTTGTTAAAATGGTTATCTCTGCACCTCTATGTCTGGTTTGCCCATAGACTCCCATTCCTGGCCCCACCCACCCCACACCCCCAGTTTGGAGTTCTCAGTCCTTGAAATGCTAAGGATTCTGCATTATGAAAATACTCTTCCTTCAACCTCTCTAATATAATGTTAATAATCCCTTTGGCTTTTATAATGTGTTTTTCCATAGGTGTTGCAGGTTAGACTCCCCAGAAAGCAGATTCTAGGATGAAGGTTTGCACATAGAGCATTTTCTGGGGAGTGCTCCTGAGTCCAAAGGGAAGGAAAGGAAGTGGGATTGGGCAAGAGGGAAATGTTGGGCTGCAGTGTAGTCAGAACAAGGGCTGCATGTGGCCAGCCTCCTGCGGAGCTCTGAAGCTGGGGTGACCCTTTAGAGTTGGAACAAGGGCTGGGCCTTTCATCTCTTCACTATCTGGTTGGATACATGCTGCTGCCCCGGTAAAGGAGCATAAGTGTAGGCAAGGCAGTCGTTCAGCCCAGGGCTGTAACAGTGAGGGCCAGCAGCCAAGGGGACACTCCTAGCAGCTGGAGAATTATTAGCCTTTCAGTGCTAAAGGGTCTGAGTGACAGAGCACAGGGCCCGCTCTAATAGGTTATTTTATGAGATGCTCCCAGTCACTCAGAGAGTGGATGGAGAAGGCAATTAAAGCAGGTTAAAGATGAACAACTGAAGCTGGGTGACAGAAGCTTCTAGAAAGGAGCAGAAGCCCCCATCCTTTCTGCTGTGCTAGGCCTGCCTAAATGTGTACTTACTTGGTCTTTTTGATTGGGATAGCATGCAGTATGCAACAGTGTTCTTGGCCCACATTGAATCAGGGAAGGAAGGAAAATACATTTTTTCTGACTCAGAAATTTGGAGAAGGGAAAAGGAGAAGATTATATCTGTGAATTTAAGCTGTCATAGGTAACATTTTTTCTGCATATAGTTTATTTTGCTCCCAAAGAAACTATTCATTGTTTATAAGAATTCTTTTGAAAGTCATCCTGCTTTATAAGAACCTAATTGCTCTGTGCATTAAAGTTTCTCTTTTGTTTTTTGTCGCGGTTTTTCACTTAGATAATCAAACTAAATAGACGTCTGCAACTTCTAGAAGAGGAGAACAAAGAGCGTGCTAAAAGAGAAATGGTCATGTATTCAATTACTGTAGCGTTCTGGCTTCTTAACAGCTGGCTCTGGTTCCGCCGCTAGAGGTAACCTCAGCTCTCGAAACTCGTGTCTCAACAGCTGGAAATATAAAGCATTTACAAACTTCTTTGTTTCTGTCTTTGCATTGTATGCCGTTTTATAGTCCATGCCCTGAACATGTATTTCTTCCAGAAAGGTGGGGGGAGGGACTGATACTTGCAGAAGTCAAGGTATGTTCTCTCACTCAGCTGTAGTCACTTAAAGCAGATCTGCAGTAACAAACACCTACTTAAAATTCTCCCTTTGCATGTTTTGTAAATAGGCTCTAGTTTGTTTTTTAAAAGGAATTTTTGCCTCATCAGCCCACACAATTTATTCTCCGAATGGGAGCGAGAGTGCATAGGGAATGGATTTAGAAAAGTATCTGTAGAAGAAAAATATTACTTTATTTTGTCCTGTTTCTCAAACACTGTTAGATTGGACAGTTTTGTTAATAGACCCTTTTGCATCCACATTTCAACATTAACACTTCTGAAGTCATGGTCTGGTGGCAGATTTGATAAAGCCAAGGCACTTCATGTTTACCAGTCACCTTCACTAAAGTAATTCCTAACATTTCCAGCAGTTTATCTAATATGCGTGTAAAATGTGCGTTCTTATTTTTATTTTAGTTTTGCAGATGGTTTTCTATAAAGTATGTTTTTACTAAGTCCCTGTGTGAATGATTTAAAAAACTACAGAATAAGGTACAAATGTAGTGTGTTTAATAAACTGTCAACTAAAGCAATGTTTGTCGAAAAATTTTATTTCATCATATTGTTGTGTGAGCTGTATTTCATAGCATATTACCATTAATGAACCCCAGTCTTCTTGTCTCAGAAGGAAATAATGCAATTAATGACTTGGCTGGTAGCAAGAACCTACTGTGTTCCCTTTCCGATTTCCATCCCAGCAGCAGGCGCTGGTAGCATTACAGGTGGTTTTCTAAGTTGTGGTATCTGTCAGGTGCTTTGGAGGAAAACAGCTGGAGTTGTGTATGCTTTTTGCATTGTAGCATTTAGCTAAGATACTATATCTCATGAACTTTAAGTGTACCAATGAAATCAAATCCTGGGAGGCTCTAGCTCTCAGAATTATCCACCCCCCGCACCCCGGCCCGATTTTGTGTTCAGAAACAGAATTTTAGTTAGGTGTAGTATTTGCCACATATCTTCAGTATCTGAATACCTAGGTGGTCAGTGTTAGGAAAAGCAGTTGAGGGAAATTCCTTAGATAGAGGTAGATTTAGTGTTTCTGTTCTTGCTTCTCTTCCATCCTTCCAAAATAAAATACTTGGGGGAAGGATTCCTATGTTTGCTTCCTAAAGTTTACGTGAGTTTGAGGAGATTTTCTTTTTATTCATGAAAATCTTCTGCCTTTTATAACAGCCTAATGATATGATTATATTAATTCTAGCTTTATATACACACACACACACACACACACACACACACACACACATATATATATTTTTTTTTTTTACAAGGTAATTTCTGAATGATCCTCCCAATTAAAACATGAAAATGATGGATAAAATTAGCACTTCTTTTGCTGGGCAGGCATGAAAAGGATTCTTCTAGGGCCAAAAATGAAATAAAAGCAAGCATTCCAGGAGATAAGCAAATACAAAAGCTGTTTTCTCCTGTTAATTTTTACCAAACTCTGGAGACCTAGAACTTTCTCCCTAAGTGGCTGTGCAGAGGGCAGGAGAATACAGTCCCATGTTTTATGCAAGGCACTAGCTGTGACAGGAGATTCCTGCATGAAGCTGGGACCCCAAAAGGCTATACCTCTGGTGAAAGGGTAACTAGGAAATCAACTTACCACCCAAAAGGGGATAATAAAGAAACGTGCCTTCGCCTTGTCACAGATATAAAAATAGAAGAACTTGACTCGGTCACTTGAAAGCCAAGCTATACCAGCTGGTATACTGTTACACCAGCCTCCCTCACCTGGAAGTTGTTCCATCATTGTAAGAAAGTGGTTTTGGAGTTGAGAGGAACCAATTCATTCCTGGTCCAGATGATTAAGAAACACTTGCAGATATTTGAGCTGAGCCTTTAAGTACACACACACACACACACACACACACACACACACACACGATTTCAAAAAGCAGAGGATGAAGAAAAGGTTCCTGGGGCAGGGAACAGTGGGAGAAGAGTTTACAGGGAGGGTCAGTAATACAGTGCTCAACCTAACAGGCTAGTGTCCTACAACTTAAGTACAGAACTCTACCTACAGGTGTTTCTTTTTCTTTTTCTTTTTTTTTTTTTCTATATCTAGGAATACTTACTGAAACAGTAGCAGGTTATTTACAGTTTGAGGGATAATTTTAGAAAAATATATTTGCATGAGAGCTTTCCTTCCTTTCTTCTATGAATATCTGTTTTCTAGCTTCTTAATTATGTTTGACATTGAAATTGAACTCTTTGTCTGGGCTCCAAGTTCAAAAAGGCTTAATTTACTATAACCGCTGTTTACTTACAGTGTTGTTGTGTCAATAAGTAGAAATTCATGTGTGCACCACACTGACCTCTGTAGTGAGCCATTATAGCAGGCCACAAGCCCTGACCTTAAGAAACTGACATATTGATGGAGGAGGGCGGAAGGGAGAGGGAAAGGCTTATTAAAGAATTTGAGGATTATTAAAATGATTTTGTTATGGAGGAAGAACTTGAGATATAAGCTAAAGGGTAGGAAGAGGAGTGTTTCAGATGATGGACATAGCAAAAAAAAAAAAGAAAGTGTAAAGATTCCAAAACAAGATTGAACATGGGGTTGGCAGTGAAAAAAAGATCAGTGAGCTTTGTAAATTACTAGATGTACACTGTGTGTGTGTGTGTGTGTGTGTGTGTACATACATGCATTTGTAAGTTTAGGTACCAGAGCAGAGATGGTATCATCCCAAAAGATACTGAACCACCGGTGGCCCCTAGGCTTTAGGCATTTAATTTATGGCAATCATTTCCACAAGACTAAAAGAGCAAAGAAATAACAGCCATTTCAGCTGAATTGTGCTGAATCTCGTTTGCCAACAGTCCTCTTTTGCCCTCTGACATGAGAGGCTTAAGTTTCTGTCTCTTCATGATCCTGTGGAGAACTAGAGTCATCACACCCATTTCCAAGGCAATGAGAAGATTGGATGCACCATCACTGTTCAGTCAAGTCCATGAGCAGTCATGTTCATTTCATTTGTATTTTAATTTTATGGCTATTAGCAGTTAGGCATTCATTCAGTAAGCATTGACTCACTAAAAGCTAAGTAAAAAAAATAAGTTTCATTAATTCATTTAACAGAATATTTATAATTGCCCTACTTTGTATCAGGCACTGGATTTGGCACCGAGTATACCAGGAGTGAATAAAAGAAACATATCTCTGGACTCATTGAGCTTATGGTCTTATGGGGGGAGAGTAAAATTTAGGAAACAAGCACAAATACAAGTGCTGTGGCCATTGTGATGAGTACTATCAATGGCAGAATGCTAAAAGAGAAAGTTAAGGGAAATCTTCATTAGGTGGTTAGGGAAGACCTCTCAGAAAAACGTGATGGTTGTGTTGAAGTCTGAAGGATGAAGAGGACTTAGCCAGAGAGGAGATGAATGAAGCCTGGGGACTAGGCAGAAGAAAGACCTTGCTAAGGACTGGAAGCAACAAGGAGGTTCCTCAAAAAGTTAAAGATAGGGGCGCCTGGGTGGCTCAGTGGGTTAAGCCGCTGCCTTCGGCTCAGGTCATGATCTCGGGGTCCTGGGATCGAGTCCCGCATCGGGCTCTCTGCTCAGCAGGGAGCCTGCTTCCTCCTCTCTCTCTCTCTCTCTGCCTACTTGTGATCTCTCTCTGTCAAATAAATAAATAAATAAATCTTTAAAAAAAAAAAAAAAGTTAAAGATAGACCCTACAACCCAGCAATTGCACTACTAGGTATTTATCCAAAGGATACAAAATAGTGATTTGAAGAGGCAGCTGCATCCCAATGTTTATAGCAGCAAAGTCCACAATAGCCAAAATATGGAAAGAGCCCAGGTGTCTGTCACTGATGAATGGATAAAGAAGATGTGGGATGGATGGATGGATGGATGGATGGATGGATGGATGGATAGATGGATAGAGAGAAAGATACAATGGAATACTACCCTGTACAATGACAACTATAGAACACTTATGAAAGAAATTGAGGAAGGCACAAAGAAATGGAAAAACACTTCATGTTCCTGGATTGGAAGAGCAAATATTGTTCAAATGTCTATGCTAAAGCAATCTACACATTTGAAGTAATCCCTATCAAAATAATACCAGCATTTTTCAGAGATAGAATAAACAATTCTAAAATTTGTATGGAACCAGAAAAGACCGCGAATAGCCATTACGTTGAAAAAGAAAACCAAAGCTGGTGGCATCACAATTCCAAACTTCAAGCTGTATGACAAAGCTGTAATCATCAAGACAGTATGGTACTGGCACAAAAACAGACACATAAGTCAATGCAAATGAATAAAGAAATGAGAAATAGACCCACAACTCTATGGCCAGCTAATCTTCGACAAAGCAGGAAAAGAATATCCAATGGAAAAAAGACCGTCTCTTCAACAAACAGTGTTGGGAAATTGGACAGCAGCATGCAGAAGAATGAAACTGGGTCACTTTCTTACACCACACACAAAAACTCAAAATGAATGAAAGACCTAAATGTGAGATAGGAATCCATCAAAATCCTAGAGGAGGACACAGGCAGCAACCTCTTTGACCTCAGCCATGGTAACTTCACACATCTCCAGAGGCAAGGGAAACAAAGGGGGAAATGGACTATTGGAACTTCATCAGGATAAAAGCTTAACAGCAAAGGAAACAATCAAAACTAAATGGCAACCAACAGATGGCAACCAACAGAATGAGAGAAGATATTTGCAAATGATGATGGATAAATATCTAGTATCCAGAGTCTACAAAGAACTTACCAGCCTAACACCCAAAAAATAAAAACTCCAGTTAAAAACTAGAAGACAGGGACAGACATTTCTCCAAAGAAGACATACAGTTGGCTAACAGATACATGAAAAAATGCTCAACATCACTCATCGTCAGGGAGATAAAAATCAAAACCATGGTGCAATACCACCTCACACCTGTCAGAATGGCTAAAATTAGCAACTCAGGAAAAAGCAGATGTTGGCAAGAATGAAGAGAAAGGTGAACCCTCTTACGCTATTGGTGGGAATGCAAACTGGTACAGCCACTCTGGAAAAATAGAGTTTGGAGATTCCTCAGAAAGTTAAAAATAGAGCTACCCTATGACCCAGCAATTGCACTATTAGGTATTTGCCCAAAGGATATAAAAATGCTGATTCAGAGGGGCACATGTACCCCAATGTTTATAACAATATTATCTGCAATAGTGAAAATATGGAATGAGCTCAAATGTTCATCAACAGATCAATGGATAAAGAAGATGTGGTATAGACATACAATGGAATATTACTCAGCCATCAAGAAGGATGAAATCTCGCCATTTGCAATGACATGAATGGAACTAGAAGGTATTATGCTAAGTGAAATAAGTCAGAGAAAGACAAATACCATATGATTTCAATCATGTGGAATTTAAGAAACAACAGAGGAACATAGAAGGGAGGAAAATAAAAGATGACAAACGATAAGAGACTTAACTATAGGGAACAAATGGACAGTTGCTGGAAGGGAGGGGACAGGGAGATGGGGTAACTGGGTGATGAGCATTAAGGAGGGCATGTGATGTAATGAGCACTGCATGTGATATGCAATTGATGAATCTCTAAATTCTACCTCTGAAACTAATAATACACTTATACGTTAACTTGAATTTTAAAAAATGTTTTGTTTTGTTTTTTAAAAAGCTGATGAATAAATAAATGATGAGAAGGACATGGTTCCTGCTCTCTCAAATTTTCTGGTAGTAGTGGACACACAAACATTTATGTTACTTCGTGACAGGTAAGGTAACAGTGGTCTGGGTAAGTGCTAGCTTAGTTTGTTGGAATCCTGCACCCTGGGAAAGCTTTTTCAAGTAAGACACCCTGAAGCTAGACCTTAAGGATAAATAGGCCTATAAAATAGGAGTATAGGTAAAAGGTCTCTATATAGGAAATAGATTCGGGAAAAAAAAAAAAAAAAGCCTGTGTGTGCTTCTGATGTTACTAATTTTGGGGGGCAGCTATAATGTAGATATTGAAAATTATTTCTAGAAACTTAAGCCCAGTAAACTTAAATAATTGAAGTAAAATGCAGGAATGATCACATTCAGAAAATTGGATTTTCAGTTTTGTCTTTCATAACATCTTAATATAGTAAATGCAGGTTTTTTAATTCTATCTTTTAAAAATTGACATGTATAGAAAGCAGCTTTTGAATTCAGACTGGCACTTTTTTTTTTTTGTAAGCATTTTTTTTTAATTGTGGAAGAATGCAAACAGGAAAATAGAAGAGTATAATGGATTACCATATACCTGTCACCTAAATATAACATTTTTCCATAGCTTTTGGCTGAAGTATTTTAAGAACATGATATTTCCCCCAAAACAGAAATATACATTTCTTTAAAAATAAGAAGATTTTCGTGTGTAACCATAAAACCATTGTCAGGACTAAAAATGTTAGCAATAATTCTTTGACATCACCTAAACCAATCTCCCCTCCCTCCCTGCCTGCCTGCCTGCCTTTCTTCCTTTCTTCCTTTCCTTCCTATCCCTTATCTGTCTATCTAAGTAGGCTCTACGCCCAACATGGGACTTGAACACATGACCCAGAGATTAAGAGTCATACATACCTCTGACTAAGCCAGCCAGGCGTCCCCCTAAACCAATCCTTGTACAGGCCTCCCCAGTTATCCCCCAATGAAATGAGTCTACAGAAGACATTTCATTGAATCCTGCCTCTTTGTTCTCTTAATCTGGAATAGTTCCCTCAGCCCAGCCCACCTTTTATCTTTCCTATATATATTTTCTTGTGGAAAACGGGGCTACTGTGTGTTTATTGCCCCACCTTTTGGATTTGTCTGACTATGCCCTCTTCTCCAGATTGTCTATAAGCTGGAAATTAGGTCTAAAACCATTCAGGCTATCTGTTTTGTTTTGTTTTGCTTTGTTTTTTAGTGTAAATAAATAAAGTTCCATATTTTCGCTTCCAGGATGACTTCGGTTCCTTCCTGTCCTCTGTCCCTCCCCATCTTCGTTCTCTTTCCCCTTCCCTCCCTTCTCCCTCCACACTTGAGAATATACAATTTAAAAATTCGAATAGTACAGAAGTATCAAAAGGTACAAAACAAATTGAAAACTTCTCTCTACCTTTCCCCAAAGTCAACCACTGATGATTGTTTTTGCTTTGTATATGAAAGGCTGATTTTTTTTTTTTTTAACACCTCAAAGATGACTTTTGGCCTAAAGTGACTGATAACAGCTTTCTAGACAGTGTTCCATTTTTGAACTTCTAAAAGAATGTCTTTTTATTTTTTTAAAGATTTTATTTATTTATTTGAGAGAACACAAGTTGGAGGGAGGGGCAGACAGCCTGCTGAGCAGGGACCCTGATGCAGGACTTGATACCAGGACCCTGGGATCATGACCTGAGCCAAAGGCAGCCGCTTAACCAACTGAGCCACCCAGATACCCCAAGGAGTGTCTTTTAAATGCAATTCTCAAATGATTCAAAACTGCTAATATTTCCATTTTATTACCATGAAACTAAACAATTCTACTTCTCCGTTTAGTGACCCCACACAGACAGCCAAGGAAACCGATGGCCATCTGACTGAGCCCAAACAGGAGCTCCAGAATCCCCACGAGCAGTAGGCCTAAAAACACCGAGAAGTGGATCACCCTGTGTTTGTTTTCTTCAGAGTCGAAGTTCAAGGTATGCTTTCTCCAGTCACTGGCTGTGACGCCATTGATGGTGAGATTATCAAAATCAGGAGGAGCGACACAAGACTCACTGAAGAACCACTGCAGATTGAAGGAGTCTGGATCAATGTCACTGAAATGAAAGAAATGACAGGAGGTTTTCAGGAATATCACTTACCATGAAAAGACTGCATCATCGTGCCCAGAAAAGGGCAAGTATACTAAAACAGCAAGTCCTTTGAAATACTATGTCCAGAAACTATAGCTAAGACCCAAGTTTCTGATCATGTGTCCATGTACTCTGATCTCTACAAAACTCTTACTGAGTATCTGTCCCCTCCCTCAACCAGCATTTCTAGAGTACCTACTCTTGGGTTGAACCATATGAAATTTTCTGTGTTGGAAATAACTGAATATTCTTAATCTCCCATGATTCAACCTAATTATACAGGTGTTCCATTACTTGCTAAAGACATGTAAAGTAAGGTGCTCCCTGCCCCTGCAGGGAGCTCAGTTCTTCCTACAAAATGGCAGCGTTGCATCTGCTCTCAAAAGGGCTGTGCAAATTTTACTGACAAAAGGCATGTTAAAAAAAAAAAAAAGTCTGATTAAAGGGATTTGTGCCCATTGTAACAAGGTTTGGAAAATGAGAGACTTCTAACCCAAACGTGATCTACCCTAAGATGGTTGTTCCCTCAGTTTACTACCAAGTAAGGCTAAGTGGTCTTAGAGAGTTTGCATTTCTGGATACCAACAACTCACATTTATCCTGGGAAGACAACAGTATTTTTGGCACATGGAAAGGGAGTATGCTTTCTGCAGTTTGCAGCAAGCCTAGCATCAGTCTTGGAACTCTTTCTCCCCAGCTGGAGTGGCTCTCATCTCCAGAGCTTAGCCAGGTGCCCGGTGAGTTATTCTCTCCTAAGGGCTGAATGTGTAGAGCATCTGTGCTTGACATCTTTTATTTTGAACTTCAGATCTAGGAAAGGGAATTTTTTGTTTTGATTTTAATTCACAACAACTGCAGTATGCAAATTTTGAGGGATTATTCTTTTTTAGGGTAGCAGGAGAAAAGGAGGGGGAAATTTTTTTTTTCATGTATTTACAAAAGTGAATTCTGGTTATTTTCAAAAACTGAGCAACATATAGATAAGCGAGAATTAGATTGTTCTTTTCTTCCAGTTTTACAGACTGTGCCTAGATTCAGGCACAGAACCATCTTTCAAGTCTGAAATGAGCCACTTACAAGTAACTCCTCTATATTGTCACTATATGAGTTAAACTTGATTCATTCCCATGCCTGCAGTATATTTATAGTACGTCTGCATGAATCCATCAACTGCTTTTGTTTCTTTTAGGGCTTATAAGTAAGGCTCTAGATTTTATGTATTGTGTTTTTATTCATTTTTTTAATTATAAAAGTAACATATGCTTAGGGCTTAGAAACTGAGTTTGGAAGTGTAGAAATGCAGTGCTCCCTTCACTCCTCCAGGGCATCCTCTATAACCATTCTCAAAAAAAAAGTTTCTGGCATATATTTCTAGAAATTCTTTAGACACATATATACTTGCAGCCATAGATTTTTTTTTTAAAGATTTTACTTATTTATTTGACAGAGATCACAAGTAGGCAGAGAGGCAGGCAGAGAGAAAGGAAGAAGCAGGCTCCCCGGTAAGCAGAGAGCCCAATGTGGGGCTCAGTCCCAGGACCCTGAGATCATGACCTGAGCCAAAGGCAGAGGCTTTAACCTGCTGAGCCACCCAGGCGCCCCGGCAGCCACAGATTTTTAAAAGAAAAGGATAAACCATCTGAGTCAACTACTCCTTCTAGACAAGATTCCTGCCCCCCACCACCCCACAAACCATTCTGAGTGGTTCTTCCATTTCTATGAGGTTGTGCCAATTGAGATTAATGTGCTAAATCCCTAAGAACCTGTGTTTCAGTCATTCCATCAAAGAACAACGTGTCAGCACCACACTATTCTCATGGAGCTAGCTGAAGCATGTGAGACAATCTGTGAAAATCAGGATACTCACCTCAAATTTTTGAATGAAAATTCACAATTAAAAGTGCTGTTCTCTTGAGAGTTACAAATGAGAGGACCTTCCGAGAGAGCCAGGATAGATACCAACATGCAATACACAGCACCAATGACCGTGATGACATTCAGAAGTGATGACAGAAACATCTGGAAAACAAAGAAGAAGCACTGGTGTATGTTCTCACGTGTTCCTGGACTATTTCGAGACTCAGCAGCACATGCAGACTTCTGACCAACCGCTGCTGGTCTCTGGTGCCCCTGTGGTCCTAGGTCTTAAGATCTCCATTTGATTAGGTCTGATTTATCAAAGAACAAAGAGGGCAAAGTCTCTGCCATTTGATTAGACTTACTAAAAGATTGTTGGACTTGCTACTGTTTTTGGAAAATCTGTACCTTTTTACACCCTGAGCCTTGTCCACTTCAAGGAACCACTGACATCTAGTACCTCGTCCCCATTCTGTGTACTTCCTACTTCACAGAACCTGGTCTAGATCTTAACCACCACATTTTGGCATCTGGTCTCCTGACTCCCAAATCTTTCATCCAGATTTGGCCCTAATGCTATGAAAGGTCAGTGGTCCCCATTCTGCTGAGATCAGTCAATAGCGTCATGTTAAGCACAGAGCTTCTCAACCTCAATACTGCCAACATTGGGCATTTTGTTTTGGGGCCTTTCCTGTACATTCTGGATTGTTTGGCAGCATCGCTGGTCTCTACTCCACTAGATACCAGTAGCTGTCCCTCCAAAGTGTTGACAGCCAAAAGTGTCCTGGACACTGCTGAATGTCCCTCTGGGGGGCAGAACTGCTCCAGTGAAGAACCATGTTGTGTCAGGGAGAAAAGCTGTAAGCCTTTAAGCGCCTTTCATTTCATGAGTGAGAGTCAGAGAAAGCAGAAAAAAGGCATGAAATTTGCCAATAGGAAATGTTATGGCCCAAATGAAAGTTGGTATATGTGTATGCTTTTCAGAAAAAAAAAGCTCTGTGTTGTTTCAGTGAAGTTGTTAGTCAATGATAATTATGAGTTAAAATATGCAGAGATGAAGGAATACTTGTCCTTTTCCTTGGGTCCGATAATACTGCCACTTCCAGAGGGTTCAGGAGACGTGGCTTTAATGAGTAGGCAGAATAAGGGGCTTCTTTATGTACCTCATGCATGTTGTTGCATATATTATCTCATTTAACCCTTTCAATAACCCCAAGAGATAGATACTATTATTCCCACTTTAAGGATGAGAAAAATATAATTCAGGGAGGTTGGCAAACTGTCAGAATCTCACAACTGGTAAATGCTTGTGCTCAGATTTTAATCACTACATCAGAATTCTTCAAGCTAAAAGCAGAGAATGATGGATTTGGAGTCTAATTCAAATCCAGATTCTTCCACACTACTGTGGCCTGTGCAAGTTACTTAATTTGCACACCAAGAAGTGCACTATTTATATTTTGGTCATTTATTCTTTCTAACTTCTTATCACTACAAAGGGGCCTGGCTTTAGAACGGGCTCTTGGGGATCTGAATTCCCCCAAGTGGGGGGTTTATGTAAATGACTCAGCAAAACCAAAGCATTTGGAAACAAAACCAAGAAGTGGACAAAGGGAAGGAGCAAGACACAGTTAAAGTAGGGGAAATAGTTGGAATAGTTAATACAGGAGATAAGCCTTGGTGACCCCATTACCCACCCAAGATCTAGCCTTTGTCGCCTTTATGATGCTTTGGTCTTTTCT
This sequence comes from Mustela putorius furo, assembly GCF_011764305.1. Lineage (NCBI taxonomy): Eukaryota > Metazoa > Chordata > Mammalia > Carnivora > Mustelidae > Mustela > Mustela putorius. The sequence continues at coordinate 30,057,911 of NW_025421341.1, forward strand.
CAACTTGGAAGATAAGTGATATGACTTAAGCACCAGTCTTCCCAGGGCTGCCACAAAGTGAGAAAAGTGCTTAGGAACACTTTATTGCATCTACTCAATATAAGCTGGAAATTTTAATTAAATAACCAGCACCACTATTATTAACAGAGCATGAGCAGTATTACATAAGCATTCCCTACCCCTTGGCACTCTAGAGTTCCTATAACTTCTTGGCACGTAATAATCTGTAATGTTGCAGAAGCATGAAAATTCCAATAACTTTCAAGGTTGGTATGGGGGAGCAAAACCTGCAGAGTTAAGCCCAACACCTGCATGAAAAGGTGTCTTGCTTCACAACTTACTGTCCTCCAAGGACAGAAGAAACTTAAGTGATCATTGAAAAGATGACTTGTCATTAAAGGTATGTAGGGGGGAAAGATTCTTAAGGGAAATATGATTTGACACAAAAATCTATAGAAGTGTTTTGATATTTTAGAGTTCAGGGATTTAGATATAGCTCAAGATATCTTTCTCAAGAATGTAAGTACAATATAGAGGTAATAAAAAGTCAACTGCAAATTATAAGTTAAAAAGAAAAGTACCAGAGAGGAGAAACTGAAAACTAGTATTTATTAAATTTCTATGGTATATAAGGAACAAAGATGTAGTATCAACAATTAGCAAAGTAATTATAATCCTAGATAAATATCAAGTGTCAGAAAAGGGTACTTTTTAAAAATATAAATATTAATACAGATATAAATATGCACACTTTTAAACCCTAGCTCTCACCCCTGGGATCATATTAAAATCACCTATATTGGTTTTGAAAAATACTGAATCTCTGGGGGCCACCAGGCATTGATATTTTTAAGATTGTTCTGGGTGACTCTGATGTTCTCATAAGGCTGAGCACCATAAAACCTCAAGATAATCCAGGAATATTTACTATGACGGCTTGTTTATTGATCCAGCCCACCACTCCTTAGAGAATAACGAGAGACCTCAGTGTTGCTTATAATAACAACCGTGGCATATATAGTGTAAATATTGTGAATTTTGGAGCCTGGTGGATTTGGACAAAAATTCACCTACTTATTAGCTGTGCTACCCTGGCAAATTATTTGCTTTCTCTGAGCATCAATTTCTCAGACAATGAAACAGACACCATAATATTTCCCATTAGTGGTTTTGAGAGAATTAAGCAAGATTGTAGCGTTGGAAGGGTTCCGACCATAATAACGTTAGGCTAATGAATATTCACTTCCTTTACTTTTAACTTAGTTACAATTTTATACTTAATGAGTACACAGTAAATGTTTGAAAATAAATAACCATTGTCTCCTTTAACTGGATAAGGACAATTATTTTGATCGTAGCAAACCAATCTTTCATAGAATTGAGGATACACTTTCCCAAAGTCTTCTACATACACCACGAAAATGACAAGTATTTGAGAATTATGAAATTGATTACAGCTCTGGGTATAACTTCCAAATCTCCTTTCTTTGAAAGCCTTTAGGTTATTGAAACTGAAGATTGAGGAAAGGTCTGAAGACTGACTCGAAAGCTTAATTCTTATGGGGAAAAAAAGAAAAAAGATAAACTTCGCACTTTCCATATTATCATATAATTACTGTAAATTGCATGTTTCTATGACTGTGGTCCTGCCACTGTTGGGCAGATAGTGATGACTCGGGAAGCTTTGCTGCTGTGTCAGTAACTGAATGTTCCTGCGCTTTGGCTCGAGGCCGATGGTCCATACTCACTCCAGTTCTGTTGTTGCAGCACGCTCTTTTTCTTGCTGCCAAGGACATTGTTGTTGCTGGAATGACCTGGAAATCACATCAACAGGAAAGATGAATATGATTTCTTCTCATCAGATGAGAAAAGCAGTCATCTCCACCTCCCAGCAGTTGTGGGAAATCAAGGCTCAAGGGAACAAAAGGGGAAATTTGGCAATATCCCTTGATCTTGTGCACTTTGGGATCCCCATTACAAACACAAAGATTAAAGTGGGGAAGGGCTGGGGCATTTCAGGACAACAGCTTCAAACTCTTCCATCTACATTCTTACTTGACTTTCATCTTTAGAGAGAATTGGATTTTAAATGGATTAGAGTGAGTTAGTTACTCATTATTTTGGAAGGAATGTTTCTGAAAGAATTGTTTGCATCATCCAAATTTTCCCTTTTTTCTTTCTTCCTCTTCTTTTTTTTTTGTTACTATAATCTATGACCATTTATTCAATTTCCCAAAAATTGTATAAATTAATCTGGCAAGAACCCAGAAAGGAAACTGCCTGACAGTTGGGAACTAAGAATTCTGTCACCACCCTCTCCCACTTCTGAACTTCCCTCCTACCCTCAGGGTCACCACCATCTTGCCAGTCGCCAAATTTATGTCCGGAGCATTATTTTTTTTTAAAGATTTTATTTATTTATTTGACACAGAGAGATCTCAAGTAGGCAGAGAGGCAGGCAGAGAGAGAGGAAGGGAAGCAGGCTCCCTGCTGAGCAGAGAGCACAATGTGGGGCTGGATCCCAGGACCCTGAGAACATCACCTGAGCCGAAGGCAAAGGCTTAACCCACTGAGCCACCCCGGCACCCCCAGAGAATTATTTTTGGCTCCACATTCTCCTTTCTGCTCATGTATCCATGACAGTTCATGACCTCACTTTACACTGCTGTTTGGGAAAACTGCATATAGTGCCTTCTATGTCAAGGGAGATGTACATCAGTGAGGAAAACTGTGAGAAATGATGCCACATTCTCAGGATTAGGTTTCAATTTTGAGTAATATCCACTCAGCAGTTATGACTAGAAATTCTTACTGGAAAAAAGTTTGTAACATTGAAGAGTGAAATGTAAATCATTTCCTTCCACTGTAGAAATTTTAGCCATGAGCTTTTCCTGCTCTCTCAGCACAACTGCCCTAAAGCAGCTCTCTTTTCCCTCCCACTCTTGTTTTCTAATGTTTTATTGAGTTCTAACAACAGGCCAGCTACTGTTGTAGGTGTTGAACATGGTTCAGTTCATTCCAGCTTCAGAACAATCCCATGAGGTGGGCGCCAGTATTACGCCCAGTTCACCAATGAGAAAACTGAGACACAAGTTTGAGTGACTGGCCTATGAAAGTGGATGAGTTGGGGACCCAAATCTAGGCACTTGGGGGCCAGAGCCCAGAGGCTCAACCATGATTCTACACTGGGCAATTCTGATAGATCTCCCCTCCTTCATACGGTCTATTCATTCTTATCCTTCCCCTTCTGCAGCTCCACCTGGCTCATCTCATCATCTAACTCTTACTGCTCTTTCCCTGATACTTCTTTTCAAGCCCACATACTCCTTTGTTCTTTTAGACCAGGTCTAAGATTTACACCTTACAAGGCAGCCTCCCTGACAGACTTTACCCCGCTCTAACCATGGGCTGACTCCATGTCACTTGTGGAGAACACGGTATTGTTCTCAAGCTTTGCTTATATATTGCCCTGAACACCAACACTGTTATAATTCAGGGGCCACATGGATGTCTGACAGCCCAGCTACTCTGAGGCATACCTGAGAGCCCAGAAGAAAAGGAAAATAAATTCGTTTAGCTCTCAAATAGGTGTCAGCATTCATGGACTAAACTTCTTTTGTTGTACTCACAAGCTATCCTGTCTTCTGGACTTAAGGAGAAATGATTCAGAACAGAAACTGGCAAGCTGTGGGCCACCATCTTTTTTCAAAGTTTTATTAGAATACAGCCATGCCCATTCACTTACATATTGTACGTGGCTGCTTTCACACATCAATGGCACAACTGAATAGTTATGAGAGAGACTGGATCGCGAAGCTTCAAATACTATCTGGCTCTTTATAGAAAAAGTTTCCCAACCCCTGATTTAGAAATGTAATGAGTCCATTAAAGTTGACACAACATTAAGTTACAGCTTAAATGTATAAATCATTCCATTTTCCTTATCAATGTAAATTAAACTCTAACTTTCTGAAAGATTAATTTATTTCAGAGATGCTGAACATTTACTTTCATAGTTCTTTTCCTTTGCAAACGTGTTTTATAAAGTAACAATGGCCTGTGGTATATGTATCCTCACCCAGTTGACTTCATGACATCTTAACACATCTTTGTTCCATTCTTATGTGTAACTTGATAATTCACTGTATTTCAACCATTTTGCCCATTCAAAGTTTCGGAACTAAGATGGACAATAAAATGTGATTTTTTTTAAAAGTCATCTCTATAACCAATGCAGGACTCGAAACCACAACCTGGAGATAAAGAGTTGCACCTTCCACCAACTGAACAGGTACCCCTTGAATTGTACAATATGTATGTGTGTACATATGTAACTAAGTTATAATAAGTTTTCCAGATAATATCCTGTGAAAATGAGTAATGAACTACTCTTTCTCTTCAATTCCTAAGTACATTTAAATGCATGAGTTTTTGTGAAATCAAAAATCTTGATAGACTTTTATTTTTATAAAAATATTTTTTATTTTTTCTTATACATACCAATACTTTTATCCAGTTTTAAAAGTAAGGTAGTATATGATTTTACAAATGAAGTACAAGAAAGCTTTTAGATCATTAAAATACTGATAGAAGGCAAACTTTCGGGATTTTCCTAAGTACTTGAACATGACAGTAAAACACAAAGCCATAGCTCATCATGAATATAAAAACTACAATTTGAAAATTCTTGTCATACATAATATCTTCTAATTTTGGTTAACATTCAACAATTTGTTCTATGTTTAGACTTTAATAATTGATAAATTATCATTATGTAAGAAGTACACTCAATGAATAAGCATGATTAAGTTCAGACTTTCAACCAATCTCATATAATAATAAAATGACCTTTATATTTTTTAGAGGAAACATTTCAAGTCTTTCTTTTTAGTGCCTGGGGAAAAAAAAATAATATGTATTGATTTTTCCACGTAACAGTTGGTAATTGAAGATAATTACGGAACATCTCTTAGTCATGGTTTCAAAAGATGAAAAGGTTCTCTTCTCTTTTCACTGAATCATAAAACCATAAAATGATTGTGCATTTTATGAAGTAATCAATAATGAATTCCATAGTTATTATCAGCTACCAACTGCAAAATCGCCAGTTTATGAAGAACATTTAAAATGCCATAGCAATTTTAGAAAATTTCAAGAACTCTGACAAGAGTGCTATCACAAGCAGTGAATGCTTCCTTATTAACTTTTTTTTGTGTTTACAAGTATATGAAGAGTTCAGTATTTTGGATGATTCCCTTTGAAAAAGATACTCTTCTATATTCTGTTTATAGTCAAGGATCATGAAAATGTACCTGTACTCTGAGACCTTCTATCACCTACCAGTTTGCTTGTGAGCCTAGTCTAGAGTTTGAGGCTCAGTCTATAAAACAACTATTGAAGTTTTCAAGGAGTTGTTTACTGCCTCGATGACATTCTACAATACTGTGTAATAGAGATCCCTCATGTGATTCCAGATCTTCATTAATATTTATTGAGGATCATAAAGTAAATGTAGTCATAGAACAAGGAAGTCCAGATTTTCTGGAAGTGTTTCACAGATTTATATCACCTTCCTATGCTTCAGTTTCGTGGCCACTTAAATTTATGGAGAAGGTTATGGATTTTGTCTTTCCCCTTTGTCAACAGGAGACAGACGTTGAGGATTATGGTGGTAAAACAGAGCCTTGGAATCAGATAAATCTGGAATTGAGTTTCACACCTACTATGTGCCTTGTTAACATTCCTAACCTTCTGCTTGCTGATCTGTTAAAATACAAATGATAGTATCTGCTTAGCCAGATTATTAAATGAAATGAGATAGTGTAAAATGTGAACCGTAGCTGGCACTCAACAGAACTCTCTGTGGGCCCTTCTCTGTGTCTTCACCTCTTCATCTTCCTTCCCTCCTCCCACTGACAAAAACAAACATAGAATGTAGGTATGTACCATCGCCACCTTATGCTCTGTTATTGCTAGCAAGACATTGTTTTTAACTGAGATGGGGTTCATACTAGAACCAATTTATACTTAAAGCGACATGAGTCATTCTACATGGATTGTTTTCACACAATCCATGATGAACTTCTAGCTAGATGAACTTCTAGTAGCTTCATGAAAATTGCCATTATTGGTTAGACTTAGCCAGCTGCTCCTGGCTTCTGGTCTAAGCAAGATGCATGGAAGCTCATGCTACTTAAGTAGAGGAAGCTTCTAGAAAGGCAGAAAGCAGACACAAATGTTGGCAGTTGCATCATGGTTGAGCACTGTTGCTCACTTCCTCTTAGCCTGGAAGGAAACTCTCAGGGTTGTTTGAAGAAATAGCCCTTCTACCTAAAGCAAGGTGAATAGATTGCTCACAACGTTAAAGGTTAAGAAACCATCGACTTTGGGGGAATGCTTCCTAAAATGGCCTTTTGGTGCCAGAGTGGTCTCCACTCCAGTGTGCCAGCCAAAGATAAATTTTTATCTAAAGTTTAACACGTAATGACCCAAGAGCACTTCCACAGAAGTCGGGGATAAGACCAGCAGCAGTGACTCATCATCACTGAAAACACACACACACACATCCACACAAAAGTTCATTTCTCTGACATTAATCAGACTCCCTTGGGTAGCACTTCCCACTCCCGTATTCCTGTGAATACTTTGAGACTAGTATTGGCAAAGGAAAGCTGAGGGGAAGGATTCAAAACATCTTGAACACTAACTATAAAGCTTAGAAGAATGGCATAACACATGTGAAGAAATATGACAGATAGCAATCCAACAAACTTTTATCAAATTATTAATTTTGTTGCCCAAACTCTCTAGTCCATACCACCATTTATTTAAATTTACTTAAATTTTCATTCTTCACTGATGCCAGTGAATTAATACCATTAATACCATTCCACTGCTCCTGACGATATCCTCAGCCAAGGCATAGCCCACCATCAAGCTGAAAGATGGTGTTTGGGAGTTTGGTAAAATAGGCAGCCTTTTCTCCAAATCAAGCCAAATAAATGTTACTCACCATCACACCTGCTCCTATAATCCCTGGGAACCACCACTCAAAGCAAGAGATGGGGTTGTGAAAAACTTTGCCTTCATCCACAAAGTTTAAAATGAGAGGAATTGCATTGAGAACTATTCCCAATATAAGTAGAAACAATAAGCTGAATCCATTGCAGGATGTCCATCCCTCACAACAGGTCATGGTCACCCCCTGGTTCAATGAGAAATCCTGTCAGTGTGGCTGCTGGTGTGGTACTGTCTTGCCTTTTACCCTGAGCCTTCTAGTTAAAGTTTAGAACTTATGAAAAATAACTGTATAAAGTTCAGAGTCCATCCAGGAGGGCAGGGCATTATTATGAGAACTGGTAGAGGAAGTAAGTTGGGTTTCTTTCTTTCCTTCTTTCTTTCTTTCTTTCTTTTTTTTTTTTGTAGTCTGTTAAATATTTATTAACGATAACCATTTATAGTTTACACAAAAAATGTTTCCTTGATAATACACAAAAATTTCCTGATAATGGTTACTAAAAACAGCTACTCCCACCCTCCCAACATGTCCACCCCAATATTCAATCTACAGTGGCTTAATCCAGAAGTGTAATCCAGTAAGACTGAAGACAAAACACTTCAGGTCCTGGGCAAGATAATAAAATATGTGTAAGCCTTCTGGACCCTTGGGTTGACTGACATCAGTAAGAGAGCCAATTTTTGATGTTGTCGAAGAAGTGTGTTCATGTCCAATAACAATTTCAGGTTCCTGCCAGTGCAGCCTATCAAGAGGAGGCCACAGAGCACCATCTCTGGCTGCCAGTGCAGCCTATCAAGAGGAGACCACAGACCACCACCTCTGGTTATCACACTGCCGTCAATTATTGTCCTCAGCATCTCCGTCACACTTTCATGTATGTAAGCCTGATCATAACATCATTTGTGTAATTGTTGTTGTTGGTACATCTCAATTTCTCATCAGATGGGAACTGATGCAGGAACACATGGTCAAACTTGCCCTTGTCACCCACTTAATAATGCAGATAAAGGTCACTCTTCACAGCTCCATAGGGGATGGAAGGTGGGAAAAAAATCTCTAGTATCTGTTAGATACATTTATGCAAGAAAATAAAGAGATGAAAACAAACAAACAAAAAAAAAAGCAAAGAAGAAAAAGGATGGTCTTAAGATATGTTTCCTTAATACCTTTTACTAGTATGCCTTCTAAAAACAAGAATATCCATTTTATATAAAGTATGTTTTCCTGTATGCTCACATACACAAAATTTTTAAAAAATCTGAAGTCATATTATTCCAGTCTTATAGACAAATCCAGTTAGAAGTGGCCCGTCTAAGGCTGGTGGGAGTTTCTGTTAACACTGAAGACCAGCAGTGTTCAAGTATGGAAACCAGAATGAAACAGGAATATGAGAAAGATGGAGGCACAGATCATCATGTCTTATTTTCTTCGAACCTTGAGCACTTACTTGGTTATGCACAGTACTTTTCTGGTCTGGGGCTTCATGTTGTCTTCCTACTACTTTGTGAGTGCCTCAAGAAAAGTTCCACCCCTTTGGGATAGCCTTTTAAATACCAAAGTTCTCACTCATACTAATTGGCCATCATAGATCACCAAGAGGGCTCTGCTCACCATTGTTACTGAGAGATTCAGGGGCGCAAATCTATCCCAGCTTTCACAGTTGTGGAGTCAGAGTAAAAAGATGTGGTGAGTCTTAACATTTTTTTTTGTCCAGAAGAGCCACATCACGTCTTTTCACACTTTCTTAGCCAAATGGTCACTCGGTTATGCTTGGGTTCAAGTGCATGATGAAATACAAACTGATATGTGTCTGGAAGAGAGTCAAACATTATGCAGCTCTAATACCTACCTTGCCTTCCTCCTGCTGCTGAGTAATCGGCTGTGCAGCCCAGGGCATGGTTTCAACAGATGCTGTTGGGAATGACGAATGGAAGGATGCGTGAATGCAGAAGTGGGGTCAATACAACCCATAAGCTCAGGTGTCATGGTCTTGGAGAAGAGCACGCCAACCTGTAGAAGCAGGAGGGCACACTGTGTGGGTTCCACTGGCCAACCCTGAAACATCAGTTCTGGTTTCCAGTTCCAAACAAATTAAGACTACTCCAACCATCAGAAATAAAAATTAAAAATTATAAAATTAAGTTAAGAAAAGAATACTGCACCCATCACCATAGCACATCACGGATAATGATGGAAGGAACGCCGGATGGAAGATCACACTACAGTGGCGCTGAGTGAAAGGGGGGGTACTTCCATCATATGATTTGTATACTTCTGCAAGCTTGAGCTATCTAGAATAATTTCATATTTATTTTATAAAAATTAATGATTACTTGGGGCACCTGGGTGGCTCAGTTGGTTAACGTTTGACTCCTGATATCAGTTCAAGTCTTGATCTCAAAGAGTCATAAGCTCAAGCCCCACACTGGGCTCTGTGCCAGGCTTGGAGCCTTCTTAGAACAAAACAAAACAAAGCAACAACAACAACAAAACTACCACCCCCTTGAATTATACAAATTATATGACTATAGAATTATAATAATATATAAGTAAATTATATATTTATTACTGAGATGACTGCATGGGAAAGGCAGTTACTTATTTTCAGATGTGGACTTTGCGATTTTAAATCCTTTCCCATCTTCACAAGGAGCTGAATTAAAGAACTGTTTAGGTACAAGTTTACTCATAGGGACCTGAATTTGTTAGACTCCACCTGACTACAAGACCCTAAGACCAAAACTAAATAGCATGCTTTGCTAGCAGCCATAACAAAATTTACTTCTGCTTGGGTTTGGTACTCTTTACACTTGTGGCTAAAAGTAAGTAACTGAAAAACTGTTAAAATGTAGAACCATAGTCTGTATTATGAAGGGAAAGACAGGGATAAAGCAGAAAAGGGAACCTGTTTACAAATGAAGAGAAGGAGCAGAACAGACAAATTTAAAGGTCTGGGTCAACCTTTCTGACCGACATGCTTCCTTCTGTAAAAACAATCCCCACAACTTACATGAGTAGACCCTCTGTATCTCATTTGTGCTGTGGAATTGCTCCCCTGGTCATTGCTGATAGCAATACCAGTAGATATAGAAGCTTAGCTCTTCCAATCTCTCCCAGGAGTTTAGAATTTAAAAAGATACTAGTTATTCTCTGCTATGCATGAAAAGGGAGGACATGCTTATCAGTTAGGATTAGCCTTTAGTTGCATGTAAAAAGAAACTCAGAATAACAATGGCTTCAGTGAGATACAAATTCGTTCTTCTCAAGAAGTCTGAAAGTAGGCACTCCAGAGCCTTAAAGATAGCTTCACTTCCTCAGAGATCTTTCCAGCTTATGGAGCCACCATCTCTTTGATCCCTTCATTCTCAAGCTCAAACTATGGTGGCCAGTTCTCTAAATGTCATATCTATTCTCCACTCAGACGGATAAAGGAAGAGAAAGGCCCACCTTCTCCCTTTTAAAGAGCTCCTGGTTGGCTAGAATGCAGCCATGGGACAACATTGGCTGCAAGGGAGTCTGGGGATTAAGTAATATTTACTTCAAGTGATTTGTGTCCAGTTAAAATGGGGTAGGGGGATAGAAGACAGAGGGTACCAGGAGGGCAATTAGCGTTCTCTCCAGGTCCTATAAATTCATGAGCTATGCCAGGGGAAAAAGAGAAACCAGACTGCAGAAAAGAAGGAAGAAGAAGAAGAGAAGATGCAGATGTGTAGAAAGAGTGAGAGACCATGGGGTTTTAGAGGGAGATAGAGAAAGAGTAGCTGCCGGGCTTCTCAAAGGCTTTCTTCTTCGTTCCTACCCTATGAAGATTGACTGTAGGTTCTGTCTTTGTTTTTTGTCAGGCGCCTCTCTATTATAATCAATTGCTCCCTTTACACTATTTTAAATGGATTTCTTTTTTTCTTTTTTTAACAATTCCCCAAAAAAGCTAAAACCAACTGTTACAAAACTCAAGGATAGAAAAGAACAGAAATAACTTCTCACATGCCCTGCTGGAGCAAAAAGAGTTCAGAAAAAGGAAGGATTCTATCAAGATGGGCAGGGAGCCAGGATTCCTCCCGGCTTTGGAGGGTGGCTAGAATTTGACACAAAACGATGGTCAGGGGACATTCATGTACCAGTGTCAATTGCAGAAAACCAAAAGTCTTAGAGCTATAACTTGGAAATTATGTGTATAAATTATTGGGAGGTTTGGAGGGACAGATTCTAGGCTGGTTTCCAGAAATGCCTCTCAGGGCATGACTAATGAATGGGCCCATGGGGGAGCTGTTGCACCTGCTGTAGTCAGAAGGGAAAGATATCAAGAAGCACCTTCTGGAATAATTGAGTTCAGGCATATACCTCTAGAACTATGGTCCAGAAAGCCATGGCCACTGTTGCTGCCACTAAGCCTCCACAACTTCAAGGCTAGTGACTGAACCTGGGATCACTGAATTTGACTTCTGCTGTTTTATTAAAAGAATATGTTTAGGAAAATGTGAGAACACTAGAAATTATAAGAAAGGTATGGTACATAATTAATGTAAGTAGGAATATATAAGTGCAGAAGTTCAACAAACACAAAAGTAAAGATTTCAAAAGAATGAAATATATTAAAAAGCATTATTTCATTCCACTGAGTTCTTTTTTTTTTAATATTTTATTTATTTATTTGACACAGAGAGAGAGATCACAAGTAGGCAGAGCAGCAGGCAGAGTGAGAGAGGGGGAAGCAGGCTCCCCGTGGAGCAGAGAGCCCAATGTGGGGCTCGATCCCAGGACCCTGAGACCATGACCTGAACCAAAGGCAGAGGCTTAACCCACTGAGCCACCCAGGTGCCCCTCCACTGAGTTCTTTAATGTGAATTTTTGCACCTCAGAAGTGAGAGCTTTTTGCAGTGTGGATTTTTTTTTCTTTTTTTTTTTTTTGCAGTGTGGATTTTGATTGATAGAGCATATTGGTTTGAAAATTATTTGTCGGGCGCCTGGGTGGCTCAGTGGGTTAAGCCGCTGCCTTCGGCTCAGGTCATGATCTCAGGGTCCTGGGATCGAGTCCCGCATCGGGCTCTGTGCTCAGCAGGGAGCCTGCTTCCTCCTCTCTCTCTGCCTGCCTCTCTGCCTACTTGTGATCTCTCTCTCTACGTTAAATAAATAAATAAATACATCTTTTTTTAAAAAAAAAAAGAAAATTATTTGTCTATTTGTATGTTGTGTATACATACACACACATATATAAGCAGATTTTAATGCCTACCACAGCCAAAGTAAATAAGGGAATCTGTGAGGTGGGGAAATGTGAATTGAGTTTAGAGAACTTAATAGATTCATGTGCTGCCGAAGCTATAAAGGTCATCAGAAACTTTTAAGTTCAACCTTATTCTTTCGCAGACGAGTAAGGAAGACTGTAAGACTCAGGGAGGCTAAGGTGACTTGTTCATGTCAGGTTGCTCTGGCAGACCATAAACTTGAATTTGGTACTTCTGACTTCTAATCAGGTTCTTTCTATTAAATTACAAGCTTGATATTTAGGTGAACCAGAAGAAGAGAAAGTTCAAAATGTCTGAAGATCTAAGCACAAGAGTGAGCTTGTCCCCTGCAGCATTTTCCCGGAGGTCGGCCAGCCACCGAGCAGCAGCACTGCTTCTTGCAGTAGCTCTTCTGCTGGCAACAGCCTTTCCCACCGCCACAACCATGGGAGCCAGAGCCACGGAAGCTGCCACCACAAGGCAGCAGCCACAGGAGTGGCGGCAGCAGCAGACCACGGGGGTACTGCTGCAGCCACCACAGCCACCAATACAGCCACCACAGCTGCCATAACCACTTCCGCAGCCACAGCACCCCATGGTGCCAGGAGAGAAGACTCAGGAGAGGTGAGGAGGAAGACTCAGGGGACAAGGGAGGCCTGATGCTGCCTTCTGCTGGGGGAGCCCCTCATGTACCATCTTTTGGATTGGGCTTGATCCAAGCACCTGACAAGTTCCCTGGTGTTGTTTATTTCCATGTTCCTGGACACACTTTGAAGTACCTTCGGTTTATTTCCTTAACAAAATTTGTCCTCATAAAATAGCTTACTTGAGTTCTGAATTTCTATGTTCCAATGACGTATTTACAAAAGGACTATGAGGGTCTGAAGTATTTTGCTGTCATCTTTATTTTCTGCCCAACCAATGACGGTCTGACTCCGAAATCTTGATCTGAACTGTAAGTATTGATTCGAAATGTGACATCTCACCTTCTCAATGTCCTCCCTGATCCCTCACATGACGGTAAAAAGAGAAACATTCTGAGGCTGATGTCTCTGCTGATCAGAAGTATCAAAACATAGGCATTTCCACCCTTCCCCCCCACCCCGCCCTGGGTCCCAGCTTCAAGGAGAAAAGTCTGGAGGCAGGGGAGGCCTCTCCCATCGTTTTTCATGTTTCCTGCTGTCCTGGGTTAGTGCTCAGCTCCTTCAAATAAACTAAAAGATATGAGGAGAGTCACTTTAACATTAGTAACAAGAAGTTAGCAAGAAGAAAACTGAATCACCATGACTTTGGGTCCTGGAGTCAATCAAGCCTTAGAGCTGCCGGAGCACCTCGAGCTGGGTGCAGCCTCGTAACTGTGACCGAGGAGATGCAGACAAGCCCACAGTGGGGGTCTGCAGGCCGGGAGTGCGAGCATGGCGGCGTCCCCGAGAGCATGGCGGCTTTCTACCAGGGCATAGAAAGAGGAAGGCAGGAATAATTGGAAAAACGTACTCAATACATGTTTGTATTTGTCAAATCAACCACGTATTACCTTCAAATTACAGCTGAGCGAAGTACAAGTCAATCTTGTTTGTAAGCTACAGGCCCTCCAGCAGCTGAGTGCGAGCACACGTACAAACAGCATTTCAGGGCCGCGCGATGAGCCCTGTTGTAAGGGCAGGTCCCAGGCACACGCCCTCCTTGGCAGAGGAGGTCTGAGGCAGGGCGGTCAATCCTCAGTCAACACACCAGTGTCCCGTGTACCAGGGGCATCCTCCCATCTGAGCAGGAGGGATCTCTGGGCCCTGCATGTTAGGGTCCCACATGCCACAAACACACAAAAATAAGTCAGCTAAAGCACACAGCGAGCCAGAGCTGAGCCCGGGAGCCCACGTTTCTGCCACGTGAGCTCACTAAGCCACTCAGGCCCCAGAGAAGTGGTGTGTCCTCAGCCCTGACACAGGAGATTGCTGCTTCTGTCACAGAGGTGTGGGGGCTGATTGCTTCAGAGCCTGTGGAAGGAGGGTTTGTGTAGTGGAAACACTTGGGCAAGAGAAAAGACAGATTGACTTGTTCCATCTTTCTCAACACAAATACAGAATATTCTTGTATAATACGGTCTCACTTCCAGTCAGGAGTGGCAAGCGTCCACTGTCTTGCTTCTCCTTGGGTTCTAATGAGTCATTCCGGGGGCTCATGTGTCAGTGAGGCATTGGCAACCATTGCAGGAAGTAGCTGAGCAATGTGTTCAAGATTGCACAATTCATATTCCTCTTAGATTTGTTTATGTGTCCTTCTAGACATAATGGGCCTGGAATAGCCTGTTGATGCTTTCCTTTGTCAAGTAATGGACATCAAACAGTAGACTTGTGAGTGCTTTTACCCTCTTAACATATTTGTCAAAAAAATTTCATTACATGAAAACACTTTCAGCTATATTTAAAATAATTTTTATTTAAAATGTGGATGTTTGTTAATTATAATTTGATTTTTCTTTTAATTTTGTAGATAATTTTGCAGAGTTGTTTTTTTTTCCAAGAAACTTACCTTTGGAACATGTGAAAAGTACTTCAAAATTGTTTTACTTTTGCAATTCCTGTATTTTGTTCTTTTGATAAAATATATTCAAATTTTGTATAGTTTAAATACTGTGACATTTCATTTGCAATCCTCTAGACCATTCTTACCAATAGACCACAAAGCATTTGTTAAATCGTTGTTATTATAAATACTTAGTTAGTGAATGAAAGTAAGGGAAAACATTCTGGGATAAAGATACAATAACTTAGGGACGCCTGGGTGGCTCAGTGGGTTAAGCAGCTGCCTTCGGCTCAGGTCATGATCCCAGCGTCCTGGGATCGAGTCCCACGTCTGGCTCCTTGCTCCGCAGGGAGCCTGCTTCTCCCTCTGACTCTGCCTGCCATTCTGTCTGCCTGTGCTCGCTCTCTCCCCCCCTCTTCTCTCTGATAAATAAATAAAATCTTTAAAAAAAAAAAAAGATACAATAACTTAAGATTATGTGTATCTCTATTTTATGACTCATCCAAACAGCCTGACCCATCAACAAAATACCCAACCATAATGCAATAGTGATTAAATTCATTTGACTTTGATATTTTGCCAAAAATTGCAGATTTACATGTATTTTTTCCTTTGGCTGTTATAAAGGTATATTTGACAAGGCAGAAGGATAGAGCATATTTTAACAATCTGCTAGTGTGATTTATCACTTTTTAATATTGATACATGCAGTCTGCAGGCTTTCATTTTTATTCACATCTTGGCCCTGCAAATGTTAGGGCTGGGCCTGCATGCAAACACAAGTGGACGGCTTCCACCAGCTTGCAGTGTTGGCGGAGTGTGATTGGAACCTGGGGAGCAGGGAGGAGCTGGGTGGAGATCAGTTAGCAAGGAAGGGGCCACACTCCAGAGAGGCTTGGAAACTACTCTTGGCCCTTTGCATCCATCCTGTGGGTGACTGGCAACCTTGAAAGTTCAGGCACAGGAGGAAGAAGTTCCAGCAGTCCAGGGACCAGTGAGTTGCTCTTCCCACTGGGCCATCAGTTATGATGCTTAGAACCATGTCTTCTGGGAGGGAAGCCCCAAGACACTATTCCACGTCAGTCAAAGGATGGGAGGTAGGCCTTGAACAGGTCCATGTCAAGTCTTGCTTTCATAGAGAGTTACCCTCTTTTAGAAAAGTCGGGGCTGGTTATTGTTCTTCCGAAAATCACCTGAGATAAAATAATAACAATAATAGAAAAGAGAGCACCTTCTTTAAAATGGAAAATCTGGTCACTCATTCTGTTGTTCATGGGATGTTTACCTTTGGAGGGGATGTTGTTGGATGTGAAATTGGGAGAGGATCCTGAGGTATTAGGGAAAAGCACGGGAGGTGAGAGTCAGTCCCCTGCAGATGTTTGGCTTATGCAGATCCCTCTAGCTTCAAGTGACTTCCTCACAAATAATTCTTCCTGTCTAATGTTACCATTATGTGGTCATTTTCCTGATCTAATATCCCATTCCACATTTCACTGAGAACAGTACTCACTGAAAATAAACATGATTAATTTAATGGGATCCCGATTTTAGTCCACCATCAACATGAACCTTGGTATTCATCTCCCTAAAAATGCTCGACTCTGCCCCCATAGACTCAACTCAGAGCCATACAATAGGAAGTGGTCAAGCCCTTGCTCTCTCCTCCTTCCTACTCCAGAGGAAAGAGGACTGTTCATCTGAGGGAAGGACATGGATTAGGGTGAAGGGAAAGTACGAAGACACATGTGATTCTTTTGGAGTTTTGCATCTTCTCTAGGGCATAGCAATAATAAAAGCTTCCAGGAAAAATTCTGAGTAGCAATTCTAACAGTCATTTGTTAATGTATCAGCCAGAAATGATCACAAGTGAAATGACAAGGAGTTGTTTTGCCCATGGAGGTAGTTTTCCATATAGTTGCTAATCCAGTAGCCATCATCATTTAGGAGTATTTGACCTTGCAGTTTTGTGCAAGGATGTTCACTGATTAATTCGATTCCTTCGGCAGATACGGACTGAGAATCTACTGAATCTACTGTGTAGGCTCTGTTCTAAGCAAATGGGACAAATCAGTGAACAAACCCAACACAGATCCCTGCCCCACGAAAGCTTCCACATTCATGGATAGAAACAGAACATAAATATAATGGATAAATATTGAGTACATTAGAAAGCAATAATTTCTAGGGTGCCTGAGTGGCTCAGTCGGTTGAGTGTCTGCCTTTGGCTCCAGTCATGATCCCAGGGTCCTGGGATTGAGTCCTGCATCTGGGAGGGAGTCCTTGCTCTCTCTCTCTTTGACAAATAAATAAATAAATACAATCTTTAAAAGAAAAAAAGAGAGTGCCCTTGAGCAGGTAGGGAGGGGCAGAGGGAGAGGGAGAGATAAAATCTTAAGCAGGCTCCACACTCAGCCCTCACCATAGATCCCCAAGTAGGGCTGGAGCTCACGACCCTGGGATCATGACCTGAGATGAAACCAAAAGTCAAATGCTTAACTGACTGAGCCACCCAGGTGTCCCTCATGCAGACTTTTAAAAATGAGATATATGTATAGAACACACATCGAAAAATATCTAAGACAAATTAAGAGGGAAAAAACTAGTTACAGAACACTGTGAACTCATTTAAAAAAGTATGTGCGTGCGTGTGTGTGTGTGTGTGTGTGTGTGTGCCCAGAAATAACGGAAAAGACATACATGAAAACATGCTTCTGCACAACTCCCATCTCCCCACGACCCAAACTGTGGCGGACACACTACGTAGGTCACTTTGTCCCTGATGGGTTTTTCCAAGCCCGGCTCTCATTGAGAGCAACACTCTCTACAGGGCTCCCTGCTTCAGCTCTCCTCCTCACCCACTGAGTTTTTAATCCTCTCTCTCTTCTTCCCATATTCTAAATATTTTGTATAAAGAGGAGACTTTTCGGGGTGTCTGACCTACCATCCTACCAGAAATGGAAGTGATCTGTAGAATTTTTTAAGAAAGGTGTAGAAAGCTGACATTAACGTGAAAAACAACAATTCGATTGGTTCATTCCGTTATCTGTTCTTGAAAGGGATGTATGGACAACTGGATGACACATCATGGGGCAAGAATTCTTTGCCTAGCAAAATGTGAGGAGAAACCCTCAGGAAAACTGGCAGAGCCCTCCAGCACAGAGAATGTTGTGAGGAAAAACACGCCAACAGCCCTGTAATCAACATTTGAGTCATTTGCTGTTCTAGAAATTAGCACATAGTTGGATTGATAACCTATGTTTCATTAACTCTAAAACAAAGTAATTTATATGCATAATTTTTAGCTTCTTTTTTTTTTTAAGATTTTATTTATTTATTTGTCATAGGGAGAGAAGCGAGAGCAAGCACAGGCAGACAGAGTGGCAGGCAGAGGCAGAGGGAGAAGCAGGCTCCCCGCCAAGCAAGGAGCCCGATGTGGGACTCGATCCCAGGACGCTGGGATCATGACCTGAGCTGAAGGCAGCCGCTTAACCAACTGAGCCACCCAGGCGTCCCTAGCTTCTTTTTTTAACCTACCAATAATTTATTTTTATTTTTACTTCAATTCCAGTATAATTAACATGCAGTGTTACATTTGTTTGAGGTGTTCGGTATAATGATTGGACTATTCTATTCTCTACAGTCCTCAGGGCTCACCACAATATTTCCCCCATTCCCCTACTCTCCTTCCCTCTGGTAACCACCAGTTTGTGCTCTAGAGGTAAGAGTCTGTTTCTTAGTTTGTCTCTTTTTTCCTTTGCTTGTTTTGTTTTTTCTTCTTTTTCAGTTTCCTTTTTAAAGATAAGGTCAGAACCACACTCATTACTAAATTATTTATTGCGACACCTTAGTTCCTATTTATAGACTCACTTCAAGTTATCTGCCCCCTGTGCTAGTTACTCCTGGATAATGAAGACTCCAGGATTCCAGTTTCAAAGGTGAGATACTGAGACTCGTAGAGGTCAAGTACTTTGCCCAAGGTCTTCCAAAGGGTGACGTAAAACAAGCTCTGACGTTCTGTGGGGCAGCCAGCAAGGGTGGAGCCTGTCCCCGAGGTCTCACTCCTGCCCACCTCTGCTTTGGCCTGCTCTCTGCATGCTTCTCAGTCCACCCTCCCCTATCGGGATCTCCTGAAATGTTTGGCCCCAGGAAAAGGGGACCCATTTTAGGTTTGCTCTCCTGGCTTGCAGCTTGAGGGCAGAAACCGTCTCTTCCTCAAGCCCCATACCTCGCAGCTCCAGGTGACAGATGCATGGGCTGGTGGTGGCCTGATTCACGTGGGCCCGTCTCCTTCTGAACCCAGAGCTGATAGATGAGGGGTGCAGGAGGTCATGTTTCTTACCCTGTTCCCAAGATATCATTGTGATTAGCCTGGGGTTGAAAAGTTGACCCTGCTGGCCAGGTGCCTGTCAGTGGGAAGGCTGAGTCACAGATGCCTCTGTGGCAGCCTTGTTCCCTTCATCATTCCCTGCCTATGTGGCCATTATGTAGGCTCTTGTCACAGACCTAGTGCATGTTCAGTAAGTAATTTATAATACATAATGACTGGTAACTTCTTATCCTTGTTGACATAGCTTATAACGTACTCATGACAACGTTATATGAGGTACGTTATTTCCAGATTATCTGTTTCCTTAATGTGCCAATTGGGTATTCTGCCCTTACAGATATCTGGACTTTC
Source organism: Mustela putorius furo (assembly GCF_011764305.1). Classification (NCBI taxonomy): domain Eukaryota; kingdom Metazoa; phylum Chordata; class Mammalia; order Carnivora; family Mustelidae; genus Mustela; species Mustela putorius. The sequence goes on from NW_025421341.1 coordinate 30,077,355, forward strand.
TGAACACATGAAGATTAAGCAACATACAGCATTAGGATCAAGTCCCACTTTTCATGGACCAGGTATACACATGAGGCCAAATAACCAAGAGCCATGGGGATCCAAGTGCTAGGGACACTCAAACACTGTCTTCCAGTTCTTTTGCTTGCTGTTTTTATGATTTATTTATTTATTTGTTTTAGGGACAGAGCATGAGCAGGAGGAGGAGGCGGAGGGAGAGAAGCAGACTCCGCCTGAGCACAGAGCCCCAACAGGGTTTCCATCCCACAACCCTGAGACCATGACCCTGAGATCCTGGTCTAAGCTGAAATCAAGAGCCAGATGCTTAACTGACTGATCCACCCAGGCATCTTATACTACATTTCATCCATCCAAGAATCATTACTTGTCTGTCTTATCCTTATAGATTCTCAAGAAAACATGTTATTTAACCTCTCTTATGGGGTGAATTGTAATTCAATTGGCCACCCGTGTGTGACCTAGCATGACTGTGCAGCTTTCTCTGTGTGTTGCAATCTCATTGGCCACCTGTGTGTGGCCAGGCTCAACCACATGGCCTTTGTTCTATAAAAGTTAGTCTGTAAGGATTTTTTTTTTCCCTTATGTAACTGAGATCTTCTATAACTTAAAGCCAGTCCTCCTCTGTCCACAGAACAGGTGGAAAACATCTGGCAAAAATAAGAAATCAAAGAGCCCTACACGTGTTAACTAATAGTTTAGCCAGAGCAATTCCATTCAGTTAAACAGTGATTTTGTTGTTTATGCAGTAAAACTTAAACTGACCCTGCCCCCCTCCCCCAGGGGAACTTACTTAAAAGCAAGTCTGGGAAACCAGTAAAATATGGTCGACCAGTCCCTGATAACAGAGTAAATACAAGGGCGGTTCAGGTCAGGTGGAGATAATAGCCCTAATGCAGGGATGAGTCTGGTTAGGTGGAGACATCCAATCAGTAAAGCGCACATACTGTCTCCCTAGCTACTAAGGAGTGTGGGCCCCGCCTTTTGGGCGCCAATTCTGACCAAGGTGATAGGCTAGTTCAAATAGCTACTATGGGGTGAATTGTAATTCAATTGGCCACCTGTGTGTGACCTAGCATGACTGTGCAGCTTTCTCTGTGTGTTGCAATCTCATTGGCCACCTGTGTGTGGCCAGGCTCAACCACATGGCCTTTGTTCTATAAAAGTTAGTTTGTAAGGCAGGGAGGGGTTGCCCTCTCTGTAAGAGGCAGCCCCGAACGGTCGGTTTGATTCTCGATGCTTGGCGAGAAATAAAGCTTTGCTCGACCTTCGCTTTGTATCAGTCTCGCTCCTTTGATCACGGACCTATCATTGGGGGACCTTTCAGTTACCAAATTACCTCTTAGCCATTCTTTCTCTTCACCAAAACATGTTATTCTAAGTTTTATTATTATTATAATAATAATATTATTATTTACCCTTCCTTACTTCTTTCTGTTTGTTTCTTCAGTCTGGCCCTGCCCATTTCTCCTCTTTCCTGTTTAATTCCCTTCCCCACCTTAAAATCCCAGTGCCTTCCCAGAGCTTCCAGAACAGAATGCAGACTTAGGGTACCTAATGAGGCCCTTCCTGGTTTGCCTGTGGATTACCTCTGGCTCCCATCCTCCCCTCCCTCACCATGCTCGCCCTGCCTCAGCGCTGCCACACTCTCTCCAATAAATGCGTTCCCTCCTCAGGACTGTGTGTTCAAGGTGTGTAGCAGTTGGGACTGAATCAAGAAAAGAGAAGCCTCTGATGCATCACAAGGAAAGGCCTGGAAGGGGGCAGGTGCTTTTAGCCTCGCAGCCATAGCTGAGCACGGGAGAATGGGGATGGACGGGTGTCAGAGAAAACCACGGATGGGCACACCTCTCAGATGTGCAAGGGCACCTGTGATGCCAAAGCTCCCATCTGCTGAGGCCCACACATTCCGCTGCGTGAAAGGAAGAAGAGCAGCCTCATCTGCCTGCAGAACATGGTTCTCAGGGGCTATGTCCCTATGTGTGTGAGTCGTGTCGGGCAGGGAGGGGGGTTGCACGGCAGAGTAGGAGTTCGAGGGACCAACAGACAGAGCTACCCCTGCTGCTCTAGCCCCTCGTCTTCCAGAGGCTCTCTGTTCTCATCAAGATCCGCTCTCTCTAAGGATCCTAACAACTACTTTACGGGATCCTCTCGCTCACGTGGCCTTTCTTCTCCTGGCACTTCTTAGCACCTGAAATACATTATTGGTTCACTTGTTTATTGTCTGCATTTGACTACAGTGATAACAATTGTGGTGATCCAAACATCTCTCAGCTGGAGACCCTGAACTCCCAGTGATGTAGGTTTTGGAAAGTTGGTGAGGTCCGCAGCCAGAAGCCAAGAAAGAATTCTTGAGACGTCTCTGGGGCAAAAGGTGATTTCATTAAAACATGGGAACAGGATCCGTGGGCCGAAAGAGCTGCTACACTAGGGCTGTGAGGGGTGACTGATGATATACTTGGGAGTTGGGGGAGGTAAGGGAAAAGGGAGTTGTCCAAAAGGACTTTGATGTGATAACAAAAACTCTCTGGATCCTAGAGGCCTGGCTGCTGTCAAGCTCAGGTTGTTTTAATCCTTCTTGTAAGGAATTAACATTAAGACATTTGGGAGTTTCCTGGAGAAACGTTACACTCTGCCTGCCTCAAGCATTGGTCAATGGGCTGCAGGTTATAAGGACATTTAATTTTATCTACATTTCCTTCTATTTTTGTTTCCCACATCGCTATGGATGGGTGGGTGATGTTTGGGCTCCGGAAAATTGAGGCTATGAGTCTATCAATAACCTAACTTCCAGAGATCCATAAGAATGCTTTTTTCTTGTGAACCACTAAGACATTTCTAAACCAATGGAGACTCCCCGCCTGCAGGACTGTGATCTCTGTGAGTTAACTGTTTGTTTTTCCTTCCCTTAATTTCAGGGCAGCCAGGAGAGGCTGAGGAATGTGTCAGCTTGTGCTTTGTCCTCAGCTGGCCTTCTACTCTCTCATCAACATGGTGGACCCTGCACTCACATATAGACTCTACACTCAGTGTAGACCCTACACTCCTGTGGACTCTATGCTCAGAGCTGAAGACCCTGACCTCTCAGGGGAGACCCTTCACTTGCAACTGTGCCTGGCACACAATAGAAACAGAATAAACATTGTCTCTCCACATCCCACAAGCTATTCCCAGCCAAATCTAGAAGGAGAGTTTTCTCTGGATTCTATAATAATCATGAGCGGCTTTACAGATATGGGGAAAGCCCCATGGACCCGCTGAAAGAGGAGCATGGATTTTGAGTCCTTTCCTCTCGGTTCTCAGGAGTCATTTGGGTGGTTGCTCACATGTGAAACTGTTACATGTGCTTTGGCAGTGGTGAGTGTCCCATCGGAATGCCCTTTCACGTCTGTAGGCCCACATCCCGTAGAGAGAGGAAGGTTGTAAGTTCTGGGTGGCACAGAGATGAAGATCGTAGCTCTGGAGTCAGGTGGCCAATTTGGACGCTGAGCACTGCATGTTCTTGGTTATGAAGCTTGGCCTGACCTCAGCCCCAATGTCTGATGCCTCCTCCTAAAGAACACAATGAGGGCACAGAGAGTGTCATCTGGTACTCTTGTTACTCTTTCTCTTTATCTAAAGTAAGGGTCAGCAAATGACAGTTCATGGTCAAGTCTGTTGTTGGCCTGGTTTTGTATGGTGCCCAAGCTCAGAATGGATTTTACATTGCGAAAGGGTTGTAAAAATAAGAAAGAAAAAATAAGAATATGTGGCAGGAATAGTTGGTGGCCACAAAGCCTGACTGACTGATCTACCGCCTGGCCTTGACAAAAAAAGTTCATGACCCCATTCAAAGGCATAACTTCCTTTTGACTTCCTTTACTTAATTGACTAGAATGAATTTTTTTTTCTTAGTTAAGAAAATCGTTACTACTGTTCTGAAGAATTTTCCAAAAAAAAAACTGATTAAAAACTACGGTGCATAGGCCAGTGGGGTAGCTGCAGGCCTTGAGGAACGGACACCTGACTGGGCCTCACCACAGAGAATGTTGGCTGTATTGGTCTCTGTCCTGGCCGAGGATTTATTCCCACTCACATATACCGGGAATACACAGATTAGCTATAAGTGTGCCTTAAAGGCACATCTTCGGAAACACTGAATGCATTACCAGCTAACAATTGATCTTGGGGAATTTTTAAAGTGATGCTTCAGACTTTTCTTATTAGCCTTGGGCCACCTTATTGTGAGAAAAGAGGAGGATCATAAGGAGCCCACCTATCGCCCCCACCCCCGCCACCGCATGGCCTCTGTATGATCCCCGTCTGTCCTCTCACTTCCTTCTTGTGCTCTGCTGCCTCCTGGAATCTGAGCGCAGACACATGCAGGTGGGGGTTGGGGTGTGGTGACTCTCCCTCACGCGATTCTATCTCAACCGTGTCCGCCGCTCCCTTGCCATGTGTGTCCTTGTTACTTGAAAGAGAAATTCGTCATGAGCTCACCTTCAGTAGGGGTTGAGTTATGCAAGGACAAGTGTTTCATGAAGATAGGTGCATCTGTTCGCAGAGTCTCGGGGAAACATAATGTTTTATCGTCAATGTAGCTCCGTTCTTCCAAAAGACTTCCAGTGACTTCATTTGGGCCCACAGCACCCACTCACCTCCCACCTTTGCTCAAACTTCTGGGCTTGCTCAGAAAAATCCAGTTGTTGTTATTACTTCTTACCACTGTACTTGGTAGAGCGTTTTACTTCTCCCGTAAACATTCAGGCAGATTCCTTAAGATGTTCAAGAGTCATGAGGTCTTTGACTTCCTGAGCTCCACCTTCCTTGGAAGGCAGTGGTAGTTTTGGAGAACTAAAGATTTATTTTGGTTACAGTGGTGAGGGGCGCTATGAATGAGAAGCATAGAGCAGAGGGATCTTACCCTAGCTTGTGGGCCAGGGAAGGGGTCCCTGGAGAAAATAACTGAGGACTGATGTCTTGACCTGGAGCTGGCCACAAATGTGGCAGTAGGCATGAAAGCATGCCAGGCAAGAACAGGTTTGTAGTGTCTGAGGCAGGAAATTTCTAGACTTCAGTGGACTGACAGGAAGCTAGAGTGCATGGGTTTCGACCGAAGGAAGGGGGAATGGTTTGCATTGAGGAGAGAATTTCAGAACCTGTGGAATTCTGGATTCTATCCTGAGAGCAGGGGGTACACTCTAAGTAGGGCAGGGCCAGCCCCCTGGTTGCAGTGTGAATGGTGTGGAAAGGGGTGCAGATGGAGATGGGGAGACAGTGAGAGAGCTGTTGTGACAGACAGAGAGCTGGAAGGACCACCGTGGTGACCCGCTGTGGGACGAAGTCAGTGGGTTGCCATTTTCTTAGAAGGGACTTAAAGGTTGATGAGGGAGGGGCACGAGCAAGAAAGGCTCCAGGTTCTGAGTAACCCAGTGTGGGAGAAGCAGTTTTGCTACCGGGTTGTTTGGGGTGAACGCAAGATTAGGGGTCACTCACAAAGGATTGGAAATACCTGTGATAGTGTCACAGAGATGCCCAAGTAGGTTGTGGGATGAATGTGGCTGAGACCCAGAAAAGGACCAGGTCAGGGGAGCCCTTATAGGATCTACGGAGGGAGACGCAGAGCTGTGATAAGAAACCCAGGAAAAGTGCCAAGGAAAGAGATTGTTTCTGGAGAGAACGAGCCACTTCCAAGAAGGCAGATCCTGCAAAGAGCTCTCCAGGATGCGGAGAGCCAGACACGGTGCCCTGGATTTAACAGCATGGGGATTGGAGCAAACCTTCTGGGTGGTGTGAGGGGTTCAATTAGATCAGGCTGAAGGAGTGGCTCGAGTGATGGCAATTACATTTAGACCTCTCTTGTGTTCTCCACCTGGAGACCCATTTCCAGCCTCAGGAAAAGGAAAATGTCTCTGAGAATCACTTTGAAATGCTAATCAACCTACCTACCTAATCAACCCAGCTAAGCATCCTACACCTTAGAAACTGGCCTGGAGATGACTGAGATGCTGTTAGGTTTGTAATCTCGTCGCTTTTACAGGATAAAACTGTGACCCCGATTGCCCGAGAGCCCGGCCCTTTACCTGTAGCTTCAATTTACTTTAAAGAGAGATGGGGGAAAATGTACCAGAAGGATTTAGCTCAGAGCAAGTCCTGATCCCCCTAGGCCAGTTTCACAGATTGGCTTAGTGCTGCCCACTGCAGGCTCTCGAGACAAAGGTCAGATTTACAAAGCTAAGGGGCCAGTGTCCTCTGGTCAGTGAGTTTGGGATGAGAGAGGCCTCTTGTCACAGAGATAACAAAGACAGACATAGGCAGTGCGCTTAAAGGAATATCAGAGATGTGCCATCTCCACATCTCCCATACCTGCTGGTGGGTAATGTGGCCCCTGAGCTTGCCTGAAAAGCTTTCTTCCTCCGAGCTAAGGGATTACACCCCATAAGAGCAGGGCGTACCTCAAAGCACAAAAGTGGGGAAGGCGTCAAGGGGCCAGGGAGGAGGCAGAGTACTGCCAGAATGGGAATTCAGAAGGGGACAAAGGAAAGCCAAGCCTGACTTCTCGAATTTGCAGAATAGTGACCAACACGGGCACAGTCTGAGCAGTGATGCTCTTTTGTCAATAAGATATTTTATCGGGGCTGCTTCACAGAGATGTTCGTGTTGTGCACTGCACACCTTTGGAGGCATTGTTCATGTAGCATCTGGGACCTCCTGCAGAGAGCCTAATTTTTGCAGCTTTTGCACCTGTATGAGGGGCACCCATAAAAAGCATGCTCCTTTAATGCAAAGCGTGGCTTTCTTCTTTATTTATATTTGCTGTGACCTAGGACAACACATACTTGAGTGTTCAGATGATGATTTTTATAATGTCGATGGTGAAAGTGTCTTGTTCTAGTCTCTCAAAACACAAAAACAAAAACAAAACAGAGGTTTTGGTCCACAAGTCTCATACTTGGGCAAGTGACTGTGAGAAATTTTAAATTCAGGTGCTTGCTTGTCAGGCTGTGCCAGAAACCCACCTTGCACCTGCTTAAGGGGATGGAGAGTAGGGGATGCGTCAGGGTTAGAGGCCCAAGGTCCCTCTCTGTCCATGAGAAGGCACATGAGCAAGACAAGCAGACTTACATTGGGACTGAGAGTGCAACCCATCCCATGGGTCTATTTTTTCATGTGTGTGTGTGTATGCGCGCGCGCACGTGCGCACGCGTGCATGTGAATGAACAAAACAAAAAAGGACATGAAAGGAAATTCAAAAGACAAAGCCTTGAACATGAAAAAGCTGGGGATACATCCTCATGCTCCTGCTTCATAGTTCAAGGTTTCGTTTATGGAAAATGTCCAACCCCATTACAAAGAAGAAATCTATTTATGGGCTCTTGACTTTGGATTCCGGCAAGGCTGATTTTATTTATTTATTTATTTTTAATTTTCAAAGCTCTGGGTTGGGTAGTTAGTACCATCTTCACAACATTCTGGCCTATTCTGCGCAAACTGGCATGTTTGCTCTCCGTTGCTAGGAACACGGAGATACTCATGTTGAGCGGTTAGAAGACTTCATTCTGCAGGATTTTAGCAGATGTTGAGAATGACGTTGTCAAGCGCGCGGTGGGCACTAGGGGGCGGTGTGCGCTCAAACGTCAACCTGGACCGGCGAAGAGGACTCAGCCCCCTCCTGGAATTTTTGGCTTAACTCCCGGAGCTAAAAAGGGATTAATAAAATATGTTTGGGAGGGCAACATTGGCCCCAAAGCCTAGTCAAAGAGGCTGAATGTTAAGTCAGACTGTGAAGGTAGCCTATCAGGAGCTGGGAGGAATTCTTCCTTGAGCTCTAAGCAGTCTGGAGTGCAATCCAGGCTGAGGAGGACTGTAATTGAGACTTGTCCTCTGTTGGGGCACCTGGGTGGCTCAGTGGATTAAGCCTCTGCCTTCCGTTCTGGTCATGATCCCAGGGTCCCGAGATTGAGCCCCACATTGGGCTCTCTGCTCAGCGGGGAGCCTGCTTCCCTCCCCAGTCTCTCTCTGCCAGTCTCTCTGCCTTGTGATCTCTGTCTGTCAAATAAATAAATACAGTCTTTTAAAAAATGTCCTCTGTGGGGATATTCAGAAAAAGCAGACTTGAAGACTGCAGAGCAGCTGTGTTGAGCACGGATCACAAACACTGCATTATGAGAAAGCCCCTCATTCATTCGAGGAAAATGCGCTGTAGGTTTGCCCTGTGCCAGACGCAAGTCAAGGGGCTCAGGGGCAGCCCTGAGCCCCACAGCCCATGCGCTGGCCCTCCTGAGGCTTCCTTTCTCACAGGAGGGCGGGAGGAATAAATGAGGACACAAAGGAATCAGCTCAGACACATAATTCCACCAACCAGCTTCTTTCCTCGGCGAGCCAGGCCTCACCAGCACTATCGTACATTATCTATTCTTATTCTGAAAGAGAAGGCAAGTCACACATTTTGACTCTCCAATCGTGGCTGCAGGCCACATTTTTAGAGATACCATCTGGTCCCAGTGGCTCCGACTGCCTCGTGGAAAGTGGTGACTGCAACAACCTTTTACCAAGTGAAAGGGGATGTGGGAAATGCGTGTGGTCTTGGCCCTAGAGATGATTTCTGGCTTGGCCTGCTTGCGCTTCACTGATTTGGGGCTTTATTCCACAAAGGAAACAATGCACGGCCCTCTTCGTGGAACCTTCCCTAACCTCTTTAGCCAGAAGTCAGCTCCAAGGCCTCTAAACCGAACACGATAGGACACTTCTGTGGGGCACTGTGGCTCCCTCAGATCCCTGCCCATAGTACCCCATTTTAGCTCCTTGCCAGCTTTTCCTGTCTCCAAGAGGCCGCTGTGCCATTAGCTATTTTAAAAATCGGGATTTGAGGAAAGGCGGAACAGAAGGACTGGTATCTGTTACGTAAACTACTGCCCGGCTCCCCACACAACACACGTCTCACCCGTTAGGCAGCAACACTCATGAACCCTTCCCAGAAAAGGCTTTTTTTTTTCCTTTCTTTTCTTCTTCTTCTTTTTTTTTTTAATCCTACAGTGAATGACATAATGGCAAACTCTGGATCCAACCCCTTGCTATCCCTTTTGGGTCAGAGCAGCATGTTCCAGTTTGGAGCCTATCATTGGTCGTGTGTGTGGCTTGCCTTCCAAAAAGCTCAAAGGGCACCACAGAAAGAGCTTCTTGGCTGTGACCTAATCCATAAACCTTGGCACCCTTCTGTCAAACAGCCTGATGGGAGCACCCCTCCCTGCCTCCATGTGCCCAGTGGGCTGTTTGGTCGCTAATCCCTTCCAATAATTGCAGTTGCATAGCTCGATCTCGCAATTTCCTGACACAGAGGCCTTCACAGGTCATGCCGCGGCACAGGGAACCATCATCCTGTGGTGAAAACTGTACCCAGCCAGCAACAAGTGCCAAAGCCCATGCTGACTCTTGACTTTTGTGTCGGTTCAGAAGAAATGAAAAAGGCTCCACAGTGAGTTGAATGAGGCTGGAAAGTGGATGCCATAATGAACAAGGACATTGATAGGTTGACTAGACTGACAATAAGAAGGCAGATACAATTCCAAACACATTTCGCTTCTTGTTCTAACTCAGTTTTGGTGAAAAGTCCAGATTCTGTCAGACAGACATGTCTTCATCTGTCAGCGCCTCGGCTTTTGCCAGGACTCTTCCTTCTATCCGTCAGGCAGAATTTTCAGACCTTGTCTTTCCTGTCAGAAAAAGTTCAATTCATCATTTTCCTCAGGCCTTGAGAGAATTTCTGACTCGAGAGGAAAAGTGTCAGAGGAAGTGACTCCATGACAAAAATAAATAAGCATATGTAATTTAAAAATTACTTAATATGTAATTTAAAAAATTACTTCATGTTGAGTAGGTAATGCATCCACAGGGTACAAAATCCAGACAGTTCAAAGGTGAGGACGGGAGAAGCCTCCAGATGCCCACCCCACTTTCCGGGCCCCTGGCTCCTCCCAAGAGAGGTAGCCATAGTCCTACTAGGTCTTATATTTTCCTGAAAAGGGTCTCTGTGTAAATTAGCACAGATATTCTTCATTTGTCTTCTGAGGGCTTCTTTTTCTAACTTCTCAATTCAGATGAATTCCGATAGCCATGCGTTAAGCATACATTGAAGTGTACTAAATGCATTAAAATGGCTGTCCAATTAAAGCTTTGATGCTAGACTATGTAATTTGTTTGGTTTTTGTTCCATTGCTCTAACACAGATGTGACTGATGTAAATCAGTCGGGAAACATCTTAGGGACTCTGGAATTGGCTGCAGCATGTTTCTTGTGCCTTAAGATCCAGTTCATCATTCTCTACTTAGGGTTACTAGTCGTTTCCCCTTGAAATGAAGAGAAGAGACTCAAACGTTCAAAATGAAGGGATAGAGTTCTTAAGATGAGTTTTTTTGTTATTAAAACCTAGGAAAAAGATAGTTGGGATCCAAATGACCACACTCCAAGAGGGGACGCTTGGTCATGGGAGCATGTTGGGAGATCCAGGCAATTGGCTGAGTCTTGGAGGAGCCATCTGTGACGTTCCCAAAGCATGGAGTTGAAGGGAACCTCAGCAGCTGCTCAAGTGGCATGATCCCACATTAATAGGTGGGCTCAGCCAGACCAACACAGTGACTCTGTCCCGCTTTTCGCCAAGGGCCATCACTCACACACAAGAAATCAGTCACTATGTCTTTCTATGCTCTGCTCCACATCGTGCAACCCTTAAGGGAAAGCTCTCCTGGCCCAAGAGCGGGTCCTATTCATCTTTTTCTTCTTCGATAGCATCTGGAAGAGTGTCCTGTACAAAGGAGACCCCCATAAATACTGGCTAAAAAGAGGAAATGGGAACGACCAAACTTCTGTCATCTATACCTTTATTTTATTGATATGTCATTTTTGGATTAAAATTCTTCACTTTGATCTGGACTCAAAGATACCTGGACACTTAGCTGGTTTTGTTTGATACTTTTAGATGTCTGAGAGAAGAGTCTGACTTCCTTGCTAAGGAATTTGCCTCAGGAATTAGATGCATATCGACTTTCAAATTCCCCTCTTCAGCACTTTGAGAGGGATGGTTCTTGGGTGTATGCTCCCCAGCTGTGGCTCTGTTGGAGCTTAGAAACTCTAAGGACTTGTCATGAGGTGACCAATCAAATGTTTCTGAAAATTCTTAGCTTCTTAAATCTTAATGTATCAGTACCCTCTCTAACCTCTAAACTGCTTCTGAGGTTCAGCTATTTATCTGACTAAAATATTTTATTTATAGGTTGACAATTCTTGGTATCCCCAGGCAGTCAAATTTACCTCTCAAATAACAAGGATCCACCTCCTCCTTGTTACAAGCTCTATGTCTGGAGAGGGATTCTGGAGAAGGGGGTAAGTCCTTTTACTTGGGTTTATAAGTGTTACAAAATATATCCGGTTCTTTGTGAGTGACAAAGTTCTTTGCTCCTCATGCCCTCTCTTTGACCAGACAGGAGAAAGTGTGTGGGGTCTCCTGGGGAGAAATTACTGAGTGTGAAGATTTTAAGTCTTTCCAATTTTATTGTTTGCAAAGGCAAAAGAAATCTGCCAACTCCTACCTCGGACCCAACTGAAAGATAAGGGATTTCTTGTGGTTTTATTTTTACTTACTGTTCTCAGAGCAGAAGTTCTATTACACAGCAACATTTCTCTGTGCCTAATCTAGGTTGCATATCAACTATTATGAAGTTTGGAAAACAAGCCCAAGACCTTGACATTTGACCCCCAGCTGAGTGAAACAATCTGTGCCTATAAAAGCCCAGAACCCCCTGATTCCCACCTCCTATTTCTGTTGGCACTGCTCCTGTCCAGACAGAAATGAGTAGGGGTGACACATTCTCCCTAGAGACCAGGTGGAGGGGAAATTCTCCCTCTGTGTTGGAACAAAACAGGAGAAAAACCAACATCTGTGGATCCTTGTTTTATTCGGATATCTCCTACTTCTTCTTTTTTTTTTTTTAATTTAATTTTTTCAGTGTTCCAAGATTCATTGTTTATGCACCACACCCAGTGCTCCATGCAATACATGCCCTCCTTAATACCCACCACCTGGCTCACCCAACCCCCCACCCCCCTCCCCTCCAAAACCCTCAGCTTGTTTCTCAGAGTCCACAGTTTCTCATGGTTCATCTCCCCCTCCAATTTCCTCCAACTCACTTCTCCTCTCCTTCTCGGGTATCTCCTTCTTAACTACTTCCATTCAACTCTCCAGGAAGGCTATCTCTGATCCCCACAGCCAAAATGCTCCGCATTTTCCCCCTCACCATTAATCTCTATACCCTCTCCCGGCCTTGTCTTTACCACCTGTCTCCCCAAGCAGGTGTGAGCCCCCAAACACAGGATTAGGCTGACTCCCTTACTGCTGTACCCCCAGCGCCTGATCCCATTTGTGGGCACATAAAAAATATTTGTGAATCAAATACGGAAACTTGACCAACACCAGCACTGTGTCCATATATACTACACATTTAACATGAGTATTCGTATCCTCACTTTACAGGTGAAGAAATTGAGGAATAATGAAGTTAAACAAGTGACTCAAGGTCACACAGTTAGCAAGGGGTCAACTTGGAATTTGAACCAAGATTGTCTGCCTCCAGGGTTCCATCCTTCCTTTTATGCAGAAACTAAAGAAATCCAGAGAGCCCAGCATGTTCATTCTTCCAATGACCTCCATTTTCCACACAGGTAGAAAAATAGAAAAAATGGAAATATATAGGGAACACCTTCTTGAGGGTCATAAACTAAACAAGCAGAGCCTAACACAAAATATTCTGAACTGAAATCAAATAATTCTCAATTATTTGATTATAATTCTCAGAGAATTTCATTATTTTACTTAAGGTTCTTTAATCGTCTCATGTGTATTGACCGAGGCCCCAGTCTGTGTCAGGCTCTAAATGAAGAGAACAAAAGACAAGCTCCTCCCTTCTCTTGGGTTTCCTATCCTCCAAAGTAGACAGACATCAATCAATCATGCACATTTGTGATTAGAAACTGTGAAGAAGGAAGAAGAAATATATGGTCTGGGGAACAGGTAGAAGAAGGTTCTGGCTTCCACTGTGGGGCAGGGAGGCGGGTCAAGGAAGATGAGCCATGGAAATGGTTTTAGGGTGGAACTAAACTGACCCTGGAAATTACAGTAGTGAAAGAAAAGCAAATAGTGAACAGCCAGGATGCAGCACACAAAATTACAGAAACACTGACAAGAGGAAATCTGGGGGAAGGAATCAGATGTACGGGCCAGAGCTATATATTTGGAAGTCTTCAGCTTCTAGAGGGTTATTGGTATTAGAAGTGTTGATGAGATCACCTTGGAAGAACTCATACAGCAAGAAGGGAGGAGAGCCCCGCACTGAGATTTGAGGCCGTAGAACGTTAGTGGTTGGGAAGAAGAAGCGGTGTCAGCAAAGAATCAGGGGAGGGGGGTGGCCGAGAGAATGGGCAATCCAAGGAGTGTGGTCTCACCAGAGTCCAGGGAAAGGAGGCTCACCAGGACGTCACCTGTGTGGAGCTGACACTGCTTGGGACAAGAGACACAAGGCCACTGGTGACCTTAAGGGGAAGCCTTTAAGGGGAAGGATGTGAGAGAAACTAAGGAGACGGAGGGACTCCAGAGAGGGGACAGTGGAGACCAGCCAACTGCACACCTGGATCCACAGGCCAAATGTGGCCACAGGCCTTGTTTTGCAAAGTTTCATTCGAACACAGAGAGACTATTCATTTACGTGCTATTGTGGGCTGAATTGTGTCACTCCCAAAATCTGTATATTGAAGTCCTAACACCCTAACCCCCTAGTCCATGACTGCATTTGTAGATAGGGCCTTTAAAGAGGTGATTAAGTTAGAATGAATGGATTAGGATCCTGATCCAACAAGAATGATGTCCCAACAGAAAGAGATCAGGACACAGAGGACATGGTGAGAGATGAACCACCACGGAAAGACGCAGCAAGAAGACGGCCATCTACAAGCCAAGGAGGGAGGCCTCGGAAAAAACCAGCCCTGCCCACTCTCAATCTTGGACTTCTAGCTTCCAGAACCCAGAGAAAATTAATTTGTGGTGTTTAAGCCAACCAGTCTGTAGTATTTCATTATGCCCTCCCTGGGAGATTGGTATGTTGTGTTCAGCTGGGTTTGGGCTACAGCAGTTGCTAATAGCTGGCTAATTATGACCGGGACTACCCTGGAGAGCAAAGCAGAAGGTATTTGCGAGCTTGACCTTTATAAAAATTGTTTGCCAACCCTGCTGCAGATAATAGTTTCAAGGTCATGGAGCTGGTACATTCCAGAGTCGGGATTTGAATCCAGCTCAGCCCCCGGGGAAGCCTGTACCCTGTCTCCTGCAACTGCTGCCTCTTCTCAGCGGGGAGTGCCGCCGACGCTGCTCGTTGCTCGCTGCTCGTTGCTCCAGTGAAGTCAGCCTGGTTCTGTTCTTTTCCTCAGTTCATGCTCTGTCCTGTGGGCAGCTGTTGTGGGGAAATGCTGAGTCATAAATAATTCTTACATTAATGCCAAGGCAGCCGGAAGGGAAATGTCAGTAGGAAATGGTATTTCAAATAAGTGCAAATTTCGTAATTCAGCCCATTTTTAAAGACTATTTCTCGCAGCAGTCTTTACTTAATTTGAGTTATGGTGAAATGTTAAATGTGGAAGCAACGTACCTCTGTTTGGACGTTTGGCCCAGATAGACACAGGATATAAAAATGAAGGCATTCTCCAGCCATCTGAAATGGGCCAAATGGACCAGAGCAAAGAGAGGAACAATCGGTCCTATTGACAAAACCTGATCCTTGGATCTTTAAATCACCCAATACAATCACAGCACTGTGACATTCTCTACTGAGGCTTGTGAGAGGCTCCAGGAAGCTTCGGTTCCTGCTACACAGAATGGCTGAGTGGAATATTGTCCTTTCCGGACTGTATCACACAAGTCTGCCCTCACCATCAGCTTCAGTCCCATGAAGGCCCTTGCTAGGCCGTGTCCAGAGAAGCAGGGGGTGTACCTGCCAGCGCCCACATGGCCAGGCTGGTGAGTTAAAGAGAGAGGCTGGGCAGGTGAAGAAAGCTGCTCCCCCTCCCCCAGGCCAGCACATTGTGGTCATGAGGAAACATAGGCCAGCTGTTCCCAGATCTGCTTTTTCACTAGAAGCCGGAAATCCAGATCTGATCTGAAATTTCTCAATTTCTAATTCTTGGCAATGAATCAGAATTAAAAAAAAAAAAAAAGAGAGAGAAAGAAAGAAAGAAAGAAAAAAGAAAAGCACCCCCCCCAAAACAAAAAACAAAAAACACAACCAAAAAAACAAACAAAAACCAAAAGAACACCTATGTCAGACATTTTTCCCCGCTAGGGACCCAGGTTATGAATCCTGCCCGGGGCATCATATGGCAAAACTGCAGGTCGAAATGGGCCCAAACTCACTTGTGCTCTACGAATTCCTCGCCTCAATGAGGGTCTGCGCATGCGTATTTCTGTGGCCGTAACAGACCTACCCAGTCCCGTGACCAGTTTTCTCTCTTCCCTGTATTTCGAGATACTGAAATTTGTGGGGCTCTCTAAGCTGCTGGTGTTGGAAATGTCAGCTTTTGAACTGCGTGTTCCCGAGCACCGAGTCAGGCTGGGCGAGGCCAGCAGGAAGGCTGGGACTAGGTTCTTCTGCCGCCCTGACAATGTTTTCTAAACCTGGAGTGAGGCTTCCTGACTCAGTCTCTGCCGCTCTTCACATGGGAGTTGCCAAGGAACAGAAGAAGGGATACTAAAAATACAAGCTTTGTCATCATTTTCTTTTTTCTTTAAATCTTTTCTCCACCAAATGCCTCTACCCAACTCCTGAATCTCCATTTGTTTTGCTTGTTTGTTCTTTATTCAGTCACTCCGTGAACATTTATTAAGCAAATGATGTGTGGCAGGCACTAAGGGGCTAGGAAAGCCCAGATGAATCAGACTCAGTCCCTGCCATTGAAAGGCTTATGGTGACGTGGGGGTGGTCCTGGGTGGCTCAGTCCATTAAGTGCTTGCCTTTGGCTCAGGTCATGATCTCAGGATCCTGGGGTCCCGGGGTGGCTCCTTGCTGAGCAGGAATCTGAGTCTCCCTCTTCCTACACTACCCCAAGGGCACTCTCAAAGCAATACATCTTCAAAAAGACAGAGAAAGGCTTAGGGTGACATGGGTTCTTGAATGGTCCAAAACTGAGGCTCGAGTAGGTCTGGTGACTGCAACACTTCTCCCTAGCCACTCCCTCCCAGGTATGGTGAATTGGCTTGGGAGGATAGAAACGGACAATAGAAACCTGGGGTTCCTTAGTCATCATAAAAAGTCATCGTGGTGGCTTGCCTTTAAACCAAATAATAATTTCAGCAAAGACATTATTATACTTTATATTTCTTCTTAATGGACATTATTTTTCAGAGCAGCTTTATTTTCACAGCAACATTGAGCAGAAGGTAAAGAGATTTCCCATATACTCCTGTCCCTACATACTCACAGCTATCAACCGGCCCCCCATACCAAAGTAGTTCATCTGTCACAGTCAATGAACCTACACGGACACATCATTGCCACCAGATCCCATAGTTTAAATTAGGGTTGGCTCTTGATGTTGTACATCCTACGTCTTAGGATAAATATATGATGACACACATCCATCTTTATGGTGTCATACAGAAGAGCTTCACTGCCCTAAAAAATTCTCTCCCTATGGACGTTATTTCTGAAATTTTGAAATGTTCAATAAGAGGCTCCGTAGAATGTCTGTAGCCCAAGTGGAGAATGATTCAATCAAATTAGGGAAATGAGTCAGTTGCATATCAAAATTCAAGAGGAAGCTGTAGGTTGTCCTACAGGAATATGGAAGATTTCCTCCAAAATTAGTTAAAAAGATTGACTAGCATTAAGCAGGCAGCTCTGAGGAAATAGCAGCAGCCCATGAATGAAGCCATCTCGAAAGCCCTAGCCTGTCCCTTCTCTCACCTTTACCCTTCCAAGCACTGGCAAATCTCAGTGCTTAATACATTGACAATACCACTTCTTTGTTCAAGAAAGATAATTCTAACTCTTAATTTGATTTGAGGAATAGCTGTATTTGCTGAGCAGATTTACCAGAAAAGGAAGGCATCTTCAGTCCAAACTCTACTGGACTTATATTTTTGGAAACCTCAATGCAGAAAAATCTCCTCCATGAAACTTGTGCAAAACAGTTTTTATATTATGTTTGGATTCACATCTTTAACTGTTTATAACTGCATCAGCTTTTATTTTATCATCAAAATAAATGTCTAAAGACTCATGGTTTGAATAGACTTCTAGAATTGGGGTAGATAGTAAAGTTTTGACTTCAGACTCCTCTGTGTCTGACTATTATTCAGAAACAAAGCAGGTGTTAAATCTGGTCACCTGCCCTTGACCCCACACCTGACCCAGCCAGAAAAATGGAGGTATGTCAATGGCCTGTGGGGAAAAGGATTTTGTGGGAAAAGGATTTTGTGTAAAATTAGAAGAGTTGTTGACTTAAATGTGTTACATCTTGGGTCCAAGTAACTCTAGGTATGAACCCATTTAAAAGAGCCCAGAAGAGGAAGAACTGTTAGTGAAAAGGGCAAGATGAGACCACCCGCCTAGATCATCACTACCCCTGTCACTGACCTGGAGATAAGGATAGCGTTGAAATCTGCACACTAAAGGCATTCTTACTATAGCTGAGACACTTCTAGGGACCTCCTCCGCTCCACACACACCCAGCAAGATACCAGAAGGGAAAGGAGCCAAGAGATGGCAGCTGAGCCCCAGCAGAGGTGTGGGTGGAAAGGGGAAATTGCACTGATAAGTACTGTGACCTAATTTATACCTATGCAGGCATGAAGCTGTCTTCTCTCTGCTCCAAACCCAGCCTTCCACACGCTGCTCTGTGATTCTGCCGTTGCTGACCACATTTTTGCTGTGGAGAAGGCTCCCTGTCGGGCTCTGCCTAGAAGATGCTGGAGGAAGACTGCAAGTCTGGAGGAAGAAGGGCAGGCTCCTTCCCCACCACTTCCCGCTGCTGCGAGTGGCACCCCGACAAGGCATCTTCACCCTGGCAGCTGCAGGGGGTCTGCCCGGGTCAGCTGCTGCATCCAGTCTGCAGTATTTCCGGTGCTCCCAGAGCTGCTCTCCTTATGCCCCCTAGGAAGCCATCTTTGCTCCGGGTCTGGTTTTCAGTGCTGGGGGGCTTTTCCTCAGAACACCCAAGATTCAATAGCTTCAGCGTCTTTGTTTCCAAGCCCTCGGGGTGATGGCTGCTTCCTACTCTTGCTGCTTCCATGATCATTTATTGCTATCTTCTGCCATTTCTGTTACCTACTTAACAACTTTGCCCTTCGTTGACCATTAAGTTCTCTCTGTTCAGCTATCTCCTGACTGGACCCTGACTGACAAGACACCTGAAGTTTGCTCAGTGCTTGTACTCATTCAACAAGCACGTAATGAGTTCCTGCTGTGGGCCAGGCCTTGCGTAAAGTGCTGGGGATTCAGTGATGAGTAAGTCAGACCAGCTCCCTGCACACATGGGGAGGAGGGAAACAGACCGTGTCAGGCGGATGACTGTGTTCCTAACCCCCCTGCTCCCACCAGGCGACACCCACACTGATCCAGATCCATTGTGTTTGCTCTGGATCCTGTGGGTGCCTCTTACATTTATGGTTCTGATTACCTTATTCAACGAAATAGTACATAACTCAGCAAAATGTAAGCGCTCAAAGGATGAGCATTCTTTTCATAAAAAGTGAACCATGCGAGGGTGCCTGGGTGGCTCATTGGGTTAAGCCTCTCCCTTCGGCTCAGGTCATGATCTCAGGGTCCTGAAATGGAGCCCTGCATAGGGCTCTCTGCTCGGCAGGAAGTCTGGTTACCCCTCTCTGCCTGCTTGTGATCTCCCTCTGGCTGTCAAATAAATAAATTAAATCTTTAAAGAAAAAAATAGTAAACAATGCGAAGGTTATCATCAACAGTGGTACCCCTGGATAGATAGTATATGCTTGAAGGGCATCTTGTCTCTGCCTGTTATTTCCCCAAATCCGCAACTCTAGTCTCATGAAAAAAACATTAGGTATTGGGAGATACTCTGCAGATACTTGGCCCGGACTCAGGATGGTCAAGGTTATGAAAAGCAAGAAAAGATGGAGAAACTCTCAAAGACCACAGGAATCAGGGGAAGATGGGTCAACCAAATGCAATGTGGCACTCGGGATTTGCTCTTAGGACAGGAAGAGGCACAGGACAAGGGGGAAATATCCAAAGAAAGCCTGGAGTTATTAGTGGTTAATATATCATTGTCAGTTTCTTAGTTTTGACAAATGCAGATGTTAATGACTGAGAAAAGTGGGGTGAGAGATGATTAGTAACTCCCTGTACTATTTTTTACAAGTTCTCTGTAAATCTAAAATTACTCCAAAATAAAATGTTTGTTGTTAAAAAAAAAAAAGAAAGAAAAAAACCTAAATTACATGCTTTGGAAGATTTGATAATTGTGGGTTGCTTTCAAACAATGCCTTTAAATTAGATGTGGGCAAGGCCTAATTGTAAAAGATAAGGGAAAAAAATGTCAATCTTGCTTTCCAAGTTCCTTTATGTCCATGCTCCACATTAAAGCAACAAAAACCGGAAATTAGAGGTGATGTTCTATGCCTATGGTTTATGCAAGAAATATGATGCTGAACTTGAATCAACGAACTCCTATTAAGGATGGTGACCTTGTCTCTAGGTTAAAACCAAGGCAAATGAATGTGCATTTATTTAAATGTTTATGAAAATATTTAACATACACAAAGATCACTTTTTTATGATTCCCCAATTTTTGTGCAAGCAGCTTAACAACTACTGGTCTCAATTGCATTAAACAAAACTGCTTCTGTTAAAAACTAAAATAAGGCAATTGTAGGGTGTGACTGGTGCTCTCAGAAAAGCAAACAGACAAACAAAACAAACAAACAAAAAAACAAACCAGGCCTAGTAGAATGGAGAGTGACCAGGCAAGGATGGGGCATCAGAGGAACCCTCTGAGAAAATGATATTTGAGTTAAGGTCAGAATATGGCTTAGGGAATTCACATTCAGAATTTAATGACGGAGGGGCGCCTGGGTGGCTCAGTGGTTAAAGCCTCTGCCTTCAGCTCAGATCTTGATCTCAGGGTCCTGGGATCGAGCCCCACATATGGCTCTCCGCTCAGCGGGGAGCCTGCTTCCCCTTCTCTCTCTGCCTGCTGCTCTGCCTACCTTGCGATCTCTCTCTGTCTGTCAAATAAATAAATAAAAATCTAAAAAAAGGTTAAAAAAAAACAACCAACCAACCAAAACCAAACAAACAAACAAAAAAGAATTTAATGATGGAGAAAGAGACACAAACAAATAAACGAAGCAGTGTCCTGAGATGGATGTGCTGGTCCAGAGCAGCGGGGACCCAACGATGGGAGGACGCCCCTTTCTTACTCGGGGCATTGGGAGAGGTGTCCCAGGAAGACGGCCACACAGCAGTGCTCTGCAAGAGAAGGCATTTCCCAGGCAAGAGGCAAAAGGGAGCAGAGTGATTTCAAGCAGTGGGGGCAATATTAATAAAGCACAAAGGTGTGAAAATCTGGGAAGCAGGGAGTAACAAGGTCAGAGTCACGTGTTAGCATGAACACTTAGCGGCAGCCCAGCTTTGCAACTTCAAGTGTGATTGGAGGACCAGCAGCAGCAAGCACCGCCCCAGAACCTGTTAGAAATGCAGAATCCCAAGGCCTCCCAGACCTACTGAAAGGAAATCTTCATTTTAATGAGAATCCCAGATGATGCAGATGCACCTTGCTGTTTAGGAAGCTTTGTCTAGAGGATGGATTGCAGGGAATGTGTTCAGAAGTCAAGAGATAATTTGAGAGATTATAATAGACTGGCCACAAGATGAAGATGTCCAGACCTAAGGCACAAATGTTAAGGAAACAGAGCAAATGTTTCCGAAGTTTGAGGATGGAATTATAGGACTCAAAAACTGATATCGCTGGCACTAGGGAAGAGGGAAGCTCCCTTGACCTTCAAAGCTTGGCATGCCAGAGCCAGGAGGCAATCCCATTGTATGTATACATAGCTATTACTGAAATTTAAATTATATGCATGAACAATAAAATAAATTATATTAAATACAAAGGTCATAAATTCTCAAAAGTCATCGCTAATTATTTTACTACCTTATATTAAGGTCTTGGGTTATGTGCATCGCCTGTATCTGTGTGGAGATACTGCATAAGGTTGTGCTCCTGATCATCATCCTAACTTCACACCAGCTGCTTGAAATCTGCCACGGTGGCGACACTTAACGCAATGGGAATGGGGAAAAGCTACAAACCAGGACTTACCTAGTTGATTTTCTAGATCAAGGGTCAGCAAAGTTTTACTACAAAGGGCCAGACAATAAATATTTGCAGCTTTCTGGGCCATACAGTCCCTGTTAAAACATTCAACTGTCACTGAAGCGTGAAAGAAGCTGTGGACGAATCATAAATGAGTGGACTTGGTTTCCAGTAGAATTTTATTGACAGAAGCAGGCAGCTGCTCAATATTTTGGTGTTCCTTTTGCTTTCTGCCCAGCAACCATAGTTTGCTAATGCCTGTTCTAGACAAGAAAGTGACAGAGAGGGTCGCCAGGGTGGCTCAGTCAGGTGAGTGTCCAACTCTTGATTTCCTCTCAGGTCATGATCTCGGGGTCTTGGGATCAAGCCCCACTGGTCAGGCTCCCTGCCCAGTGGGTTCTGTTTCTCCCTCTACCCCTTCCCCTGCTCATACATTCTCTCTCTCATAAATAAATAGTGTCTTTTAAAAAGTGATGGAGAAATTGTTCATAATGTAAACTAAACATTAAAGTGTTTCAGGTCTGTAGCCATTATATTGTGAGTAGCATAAAACCTTGAAACTTCTGGTACTCGAATCTATTATCTGATTCAGCAAAGAAGTCACTCACATCATAGATGAATGAGTGAAGAGCTGATATATATCTTCCTTGCCTCATATTCACTATTGCAAACAAAAATATAAATATTAAGCAACATTCATGGTGGAGCCACACTCTTCCATCTGTTCGACAATACGGTGGCTGTTGTTATAAGAGGTCAGCAAAAATCAACAGGAGCATTCAGTAAGGGTTTACAGTAAAGATTATTATATATTTTATTATATTTGTCAATTTTGTGCCATATGTTCTTTATTTTAGTAAAAGTTTCCAGACATATATGTGAATAAAGGCACACTTTCTTGTTTTCTGGAGAGCTCATTGGGATGCATTTACCAGCACACCATGACTTGGGTTTGTGGTATACGCAGAAGGACAGTTTCGCAAAAAAAAAAAAAAAAAATGGGGTCCAGTTTTGGACCTACTCCCCAATTGTGATAGGCTACTTTCAAAAGGGTAAAAGCAGAGCCCACTTCGGGCCCAACCCCACGTTCCAAGAGTCGCCTTAATTTCTCACCAAATCTTGAGTGGAGTCAAGAGACTTTCTAAAGCCATTCAGTGTCTGCTCACATCCCCTGCCCCTACTGATGGAAATGGGAACACTGAACATGCTGTTTACTTTCAACGCTGAAGGCAGGCCCTGAACTACTGACCATGAGAAGGCAAGATACAGATCAAACTCTTTTCTCTCTCTGTTTATCTTTTTTGTTTTGATTGGTGGTTAAAAAAAAATCATAACATAAAATTTGCCTTCTTAACCATTTTTCCAAAGATTGATTGATTTGCGAGAGAAAGAGAGAGGGAGAGAGTGTGAGCAGGGGGAGGGGTCAGGGGAGAGAGAGAATCCTCAAGCAGACTCCCCACTGAGCACAGAGCCTGACAAGGGCCTTAATCCTAGGACCCTGAGATGATGAGCAGTAGCTTAACCTACTGAGCCACTCTGGCACCCTATCTTTTTAACCATTTTAAGCATAGTTCATTAACGTTAGGTATATTGACATTGCCATGCCTCCTGAACTTTTCCTCTTGCAAGACTGAAACTCTCTACCCATTAAACAGCAGACTGAACTTTTAAAAATAAAATTAAAAATGTATTATAATTCCTAGATACAGACTCAGAGATATAAATACAAACAGCAAAGTATATATTGTGGGTTTTGTTGTTGTTGTTGCTTGTTTGTTTTCTCTTATCATCTACATCTACTTGCTCAAGCACTGTTTAAGTTGTAGCTTTCTTGCCTAACTAACTTCACTCTGAGGCCAAAAAAGCTTGGGTCCTAGTCAAAGATTCTCACCAGTACAGAAGTTCCTCTTGCTACTCAGGGTCTGCAATTCTCTGTTAGCCGACTTTTTAATGGAACTGGTGGCTGGTATTTATTAATTTATTTTGTAACTGTATTTTTACCCTTGACAAAGACCGTACCTAACTTTATTCTAAGCACTTAATTTATGCCAGTTACTGGGCTAAGTCTCTTCACTGTAATAGTTCATTTAATCCTTACAACAAGCTAAAGAAATCGGTACTATCTTAATTGCTACTTTATGACAAAGAAATAAAGGCATAAAAAGCCTCCTGCCAAAAGTATGCTAAATGACAGCCAGCAAGGGGCTGAGCCAAATTTGGACAGAATCTGGAATCTGAGCCCTTCATCATGAAAGTACAGATTGTCTTTTCTGTACTCCCAGATCAGATTTCCAGGTAGAAGCACCAGCTTTGACTTTCACTTTGAGGTTTGGCCACCTGAGGATTGCTGGTCCTCAGAAAGAGTGGCAGTCCCTTCTTTTCCTTTGTCACTACCCCATTTGGCCCCACAACCATTTCCTATTTAGGCCCCAAACAGGTTGCTTTCCCCAAACCTTTCCCTCTGCAACTCCTGCATGGTGCTGCGGGGAGACTGCTACCATGTCCCACACCCTGAAGCAGATTCTGTCCTGCCAAGGAAGCTTGGGGATGTTGCAACGACTGGCCCCGAAATTACTCTGGACATTTTACCAGGAAAATGAACCCTGGTGCCGGGTTTCCTGAAGGGTGTTCTGCAGAACGAGGAGAGTTCGTGTGGAAAAAAAGGTTCTGAGTCACTTAAATTTGGAACTCTACAGGTTAAACAAAGTTAATCATAAAGCAAAATGTATTTTAATGAATGCAGAACCTTAAATGGGCCAGTGTAGACTGTGACTCTCCCAGGAGGGGCAGAACAGTTAGCATTTCTCTGTGTACTTGACCTCAGAACCTTTTTTTTTCATGCACATCTCTTTCATGTCTATTGTTCTCAGGAAGACATGTGACAAAGAGTTCCCCAGGGTGACCCCAAAGGGGATGAAAAATAGCTTCTTTCATAAGTCTGGACACATTTCTCTTCTTTAAGGTTAAGAATGTTTATTCTGATAACTTAGTCCAGGTACAGCACTGTAGGGAAGAAAAAAAAAATCTCTTCCTCTATCTATCTTAGGTTCTCCAGCTGGGATTCTATAAATTAGGCTGGCAGAAGACAGACTAACAAAAGAAAGCAAACAGAAGTTAATTTTGTGCATCATGTGTAAACGTGGGCACATTCAGCCCTGAGTAACCAAAAGTGGGGCTGGAACTCGGGCTTATAAACTGTGGTAGGCTAGACAAAGGCAGAGGGGTCTTGGCTTCTGGGAGGGGAGAGGAGTTATGGTAAAGTAATGGGGAAAAGTATGCTAAACAAGGACTAAAGTTTGGTAAAATTTATTAAGGTGCCTCTACACTGATGGTAGTTAAGAGTTCTCCTCTTCCCAGCAAACGAGGGGAAGATGTCTCTCCCAACATAAATTTCCTTTATGAAAAGGAAACTTGTGCCCTTTTTTTCAAATCCTTTCCTTCTTTGCTGGTTCTCAAAATGATCCATATGCCAAAGACGCCATGTTTTGGGGTGGTAGATCCTGGTGACTTCCAGCACTTTCCAGTTTCCAAACATAGGCCAACTTTAAACCAGCCATTTTCACCATAATGAAACCTGGATGAGGCTGTAAGCTGAAGCTTAAATTGTCCTCATCCATGTTCAGGGATGTAAATCTGAAATCCGGAATCTGTTCACTTGAAAATGATGATAGCAGAACCTACAGGTCCATTCACACAGATGTTATTACTCCCTATGAAATAAAGTTACACAATTACTTAGAGAATCCCTAGGTATTTAAGCAAACATAAGGTATCTAGCTGTATCTATACACTGTTACTGCACCCACTGTGGAGAGTTTTAAGGATACTCCCAGGAATTAGTAGGGGTGAATGGGAGGAAATATTTTCTATCCCTCAGTAAGTGAAAACCACAATAGAAACAATTTAAATGTGTCCTCTTATCCCAAGAACATCCCATGTAATACTGTAGAAAATAAATAGGACAATCTTGTCGGTTTCGGAAGCAAGAAGGAGAGGGATGACCGAAGTTGGGGAGTAGAAAAGATACTGTGCTTCATGCCAGAGATGCTGAGATTCAGAATCATGGGGGGTTAGACAGTTAGAAAGATTACTCAGTGCCATCTTTCATCTTGCAGACAAGGAAGCTGAGCCATAGGGAAGGCTTGTGCATATGGACACGCGGTTGATTTGGTAGAGGCAGAAGGAAGGAGAGCTGCCACATCTCCAGCCCATTCTCTGTTAAGCTCAGATCTGGATAAACTGGCAGCCTCATCAGGCCTTGCTAATGTGGGTCAGGTCCAAATCCATGTGCTGGTCAGCGATGCTTCCACGTGTACTAACAGCTTTTCACTCCTGAGCTTTGAGAGCCAATTTCTATGGTACCTGCTGACCCTGGCGGCTCACCTTTCTTTAAGCCTTTGGTGGTGCGATGTAAGGCATCAGAATCACTTCACAACAGGAGACAGTCCGGTTTGCAATTCCTTTCCTAAGCTGAGTTAATGGCTAAACTCCTGTGGAATTCGGAACGACTGAAATCCTATTATTTAGTGATCAGAAATGGCCCTAGTCCTAGTTTCTCCTTTCCTTTGAAGGAGCCAACATGCTTTTCCTCTTCTTTTCTTTTTTATATAGTAACAAACTATAGGGATTGTTTTATGTTGGAGAGATCCTTTATGGGAAAAAAAGAAGCTTTTTAGATAGAAAATATTTGGAGCTGTTTACAACACAAGCAAATTTGAATGAGAGCCTTGTGTCACTTTGCAAACTACATAAGATAGGGGAGATAAAAAGACATAATGGAAAGAGTGAGCTTGTAACAGTTCAGAAACTATTGAATTTCATGTATCAGGTTAGGCAATCAGTCAATCAATATAAAACTCTACATGTTAAATCCAGAAAGGTAGCTCATATGACTTACTTTCTGAGTAACTATAAGTCACAGAACAATATCATACAATATCAAAATGAACAGCACTTAAAAAAAATCAGCTTTATCTACTGAGGTATGGTTATAAGAAATAAAATTCATGTATTTAATAAAGTGTGATGACCTTTGACAAATACATATGTTTGCGTAACCACTGTATCCACCATGACAGTCAGGACATGAAACATTTTCATCAACCAATAGGTTATCTCATGTTCACCTAAGAATAAGTCACAGACATGATGATCTTTTATTTCCTAAATATTTGTTTCCTAAAAACACGAATTCTCCTGCATGACCATGGGACGAGGATCAAAATCAGGAAATTAACACTGAAATGATGTTATCTTACCTGTAGACCTTATTACGTTTGTCAATTGTCCCCACGTTGTCTTATTTTATGGCAAAACAATCCAAAATTTGAATTCAGACATCTTGTCTCTTCAGTCTCCTGTGATCTGGGACATTTCCCCGAGGCTTTCTTCCTCATGAGATTGGTATTTTTGGTATTTTTGGAGAGGACAGGCCAGTTATTTTGCCAACTGTCCCTCCACTCATGTTTCCTCATGACTAGATTCAGATTATGCACGTTGGGCAGGAATACCACAGGAGCAACGGCGGGTTCTCACAGTAGCCTGGCAGGAGACACATGTTGTTGATTAGTCCTATAGCTGCAAGGTTATCTTTGGTCATTTGGTTCAGATGGTGTATGCCCCAGTTTTCCACTGTAAAGTAACAGGTTTGCCCTTCACAGTTTTGGGGGGAATTGGAGGGAATGTTCCTTGAGGTCCACCATATGATTCAGCAACTATACTCAAGAGCATTCTTCTCCAAAAACAACCATACTCATGAGCATTCTTCTACAAGCTTGACTGACCAGAGTCAATAAAATGGAAGTTGTTCCTTGCCAGACTATTGGTTGCTCCCTACAACCTGGGGTGGGGGAGGGTGCGGGGAAGAGGATTTAAACAATGTTTTAAAGATGGCATCAAGAATTTATCTCTCCAAAGGATATTCTAGCATCTGCCTGAGGTTCTGAGGACTGATCTTGAACCCTGGCATCTACCACAGGATGGTGAACCTGGCCATTAGCACTGAAGTTTTGATACCTCAGTCTTCAGGGGTTAACTCAACCATGATGATACTTTGTGCTTAGAAAATCAGGAAAGCTTATATGATTTAATAAGCGCTTCAAAAAGAAAGGAAGAGAGAAAGAAAGAAAGGAAGAAAGAGCGCTGAAAATAAGTCCTATTTCCTACTTCAATTTGAATAAAAACATTCAGATTAATCTGAGCGGGAGATTCTGTTCCATCCTTGAGAAATACATTCCTAATACATAGTACTTATTCTATGTTTAATCTTTATGCTTTTCCACATATATTTGAGGCTGTATTAATGGTCCATTTGATTTTTACCACCATAATTTCTCTTGTGGGTTTTAACTTTCTGGGTTAACTGTTTTTTTAGTGAACATTTCTGGCATCAAATCATGTGGTAATTAAGGGGCAGGAATTATGTTCATTCTCTAAAATCATGTTCTAGTATATTTACTTATTTTGCTGTTTCTTTAGAAGAAGTGTGAGATAATGTGCTACACATATTGCTCAAAGCGAGGCTGTTACCACCTTAAAAACAACAAAACGCCTGGATTTGAAATGCTTACTCATTGCTGGGAAATCTTTCACAGTGTTACATTCATAGGAGTGCTGGGCCCTCCACTTTCAGAGGGTCTTCATTTTGTGTTTTGTTAAATAAGAAATGAGGACTTGAGAGGATATACATCTGAGCGCTCAGTCTGACTGAGAGAAGGGAGCTTCCTGCTCACTAAATCCACTGACACTAGTAGAAGGAGAGAGAAACTCTCTCAAACAACATGAGATGTGGAGAACACAGAAGCAGCAGTGAATATATGGGGAGGGGAAGGATGTGTCTCGATGCTTCTTTGGCATTCCCCTCCTTCATGCCCTTCCCTGACTCCCATATTGGCTATGAGCTGCTGTCTCCCTGGCACTTCCCCAGGCCTTGACGAACCTACCTGTTGTCCCGTGGTATGCTCAGCCCTCAGACTCTAATTCTTATTTGTATCTAGGACACCTAGAAAGTTCCTGAGACACATCAGGCAGTTGAATGGACAACTGAATGCTTCAGAGGTTTGATTAATATCACATAATATTTTTATAGGCAGAAAGAGACTTAAAATAATTTAACACAGTGCAACTTTTTATGGAAGAGGAAAGCAACTCCATGTATTTAAGTGACTTGCCAACATCACCAATTATTCGGAAGATAAAATAGGACTGGAACTCATCTGGTACTTTTTCCAATGCAGTATGCATACATAAATTTGATTCTTTTTTTTTTTTTTTTTTTTTTTAAAGATTTTATTTATTTATGAGAGAGAGCGAGAGCGAGCACAGGCAGACAGAGTGGAAGGCAGAGTCAGAGGGAGAAGCAGGCTCCCCGCGGAGCAAGGAGCCCGATGTGGGACTCGATCCCAGGACGCTGGGATCATGACCTGAGCCGAAGGCAGCTGCTTAACCAACTGAGCCACCCAGGCGTCCCCATAAATTTGATTCTGATAGGACTGAATGAAAACCGTTCAGAGAGAATGTAGAGATTTCTCTCCCCATGTTCTTTACTTAATGTTGATATAGCTGAGATCTGTAGGAAAATTCATCTTTTGAGAGTAACAGCCTTGAGGATCAGACTCAATGGCTGTGACAGATAACCTCTATCAACCTTCAGGTCCAAGTAATGATCCCCAGAGGGTCAGCCCTAATAGAATCTGCTCCATTTAAATGACATTTTCCATTTTAGAATCAAGTGCATAGATGACCCTCCAGTCATATTACTTCTGAAACTTTGTTCTCAATAGTCCCTCCACTTGGAATGAATTCTACCTATTGAATTTTCCGAGACATGGCTAGATCTGTACATTTTAAAATTTTGAGTAAATAAGAAAGTTGCAAAAGAATGAGCATAGTATATAACAACACACGTAACTTTTTTTCTCTCCTTTTAGTTACAATGAAATGTACTCTTTTTGGTGTACAGTTCCGTGAGTTTTGACAAATTCAGATAGTTCTGTTACTACCATCACAGTTTCATCACACACAACCCTAAATTTGCTTCTGCTACCTCTTGGTAGTCAACCCTCACTCTACTCCCCCATGCCCCTCCAAGCTCTGACAAGCACTGATCTACAAGTTGTCATTATAGCCTTTTCCAGAATGTCCTATCAATGAAATCATAGAGAATACAATCTTTTGAGACTGGCTTTCTTAACTCAACATAATGCCCTTGAGATGAACCAAGTCATTGCTCATATCTAGCTATTTTTTCATTATTAGGTAGTCTCCCAACGCATGGACAGACCTTGTTTTGTTTATCTATTTCCAAGTTGAGAGCCATTAGGTTTGACACTTAGAAGTGAAGTTGATGTTAAACATTGCACACAAGTTTTCGTGTGAACATGGATTTTCATTTCACTTAGACAATAATACAGAACTAGGACTACGGGGTCATATAGTAAGTACATACTTAACTTTATGAGAAACTGCCAGGCAGTTTTTCTGTAGGAGAGTTCTGTTTGTGCTACATCCTTGCCAGCACATGACATTGTCAGGCATTTTATTTTTTTAGTCATTTTAATAGCTATAGTTATATTTCAGAGTGGCTTAATTAGATTTTTAATTACTAATACTTTGAACATTTTGTCAAGTGATTATTTGCCATTAGGATATCATCTTTGGTGAAGTATTAGCTCAAATCTTTTGCCCACTAAAAATAACCTGGATTGTTTATTTTGTTATTGTTGAATTTTGAGAGTTCTTCATATAGTCTATATAAAAATCCTTTGTCAGAGATGCAATGTGCAAATACTTTCTCCTTTTTCCTTTCTTTTTGCATTCTTTTAAAGATATCATCTGCAGAGCAAAAACTTTTAATGTTGATGAAGTCTAATTAACCATTTTTTTCTTCAGTGGGTGACTACTATTTGTATCATGCTTAAGAACACTTTGACTAGGGGCCCCTGGGTGGCTCAGTGGGTTAAAGCCTCTGCCTTCAGCTCAGGTCATGATCTCAGGTCCCTGCATTGAGCCCCGCACTGGGCTCTCTGCTCATCAGGGACCCTGCTTCCTCCTCTCTCTGCCTGCCTCTCTGCCTACTTGTGATCTCTGTCAAATAAATAAATAAAATCTTTAAAAAAAAAAAAAAAACACTTTGACTAACCTATGTTGTCCTCAAAAAGTTTTATAGATTTATATGTTACATTTAGATCTGTGATCCATTTTGGATTTGTTTTCATATGAAGTGAATTTTTAAACCACAGAAGTACTGCTTGATAAACACAAATGTGATATGTACATGGGGTAGGAGAGAAGACCATAGAATTGGGTACAATTTACGAAGAAGTGTTCAACATGAACCATAACATTTTATTTCCTTAAAAACAATGAATCTTACTGTTAGGGGTTTATGTAATTTTCCCTACTTCCCTAGCCTGAGTACAACTATAACAGCTGGACATTATATAGAAAACAAATGTAAGACTGAAAGGTGAAGAGAGGAAGGCAGACTGTCTAGGGACCTCAGGTCGCCAAGAATGAAATGGTGCTAAGTTCTCTGGGCTTTCTTTCTGCCTCCTTCTGTCTCATATATATTCCAGAGAAATCCACAATTATATGTGAAGACCTCAATGCTCTGCTTAACAATTGATAGAACAACCAAATAGAAAATCAGTAATGGTATAGAATTCAACACCAATAACTGACAGGACCTCATGGATATTTATAGAACCCTCCACCTAATGACATCAGAATACACATTCTTTCCAAGTACCAGTGGAACCTGTACCAAAATATATCATATCCTGGGCCACAAAAGAGAGCTCAAAACATTTCAAAGAATTGAAATCACAGTGTGTTTTCCAACCACAGTGGAATTGAACTAGAACTCAAACATGGAAATATAGCATGAAAATCTCTGAACACTTGGAAACTAAACAACACTGAAAGATGATCCAAAGAGACTGTCTCAAAAGAAATAAAAAGATACATTGGCCTTAATAAAAGTAGAAAAAACCCACATATAAAAACTTGTCCTTATGAAGATTATATGATTTTCTATGTAGAAAATCCCAAGGGAAAAAAACAACCAATCAATCTCTCAACACTAACACGTGTGTTTATCAAGGGCACAGGATACAAGATAAACTTACAACAATCAATTGTATTTCTGTATGCTAACAATAACCATGTGGACACTGAGATTAAAAATACAATACAAAAAGTATTTACAATTACCATAAAAAATGAATTACTTAGGGGCAAATCTAACAAAACATGTGTTGGACTTATACATAGAAAATTTCACAATGCTGATGAAAGAATTCAAAGAATATCTACTTCTTTGAGAGACACACTGTGTGCATGGATTGAATACTCAAATCATGATGATATCGATTACTTCCAAATATATACAGTTTTAACATAATTCCTATCAAAACCCCAGCAAAAATTTTTGTAAATTTAGGTGAGATTATCCTAAGAGGTATAAAGAAAGGGAAAGGAAGCAGAACAGATAAAAACAATTTTGAAAAAGAAGAATAAAGAGGGAGGAAGAGGCCCACATGATTTTAAGACATATCATGCAGCTGCAGGACTCAAGATTGTGTGGTATGTGTGGACGAGAACACCGATAGATCAGTAGAACAAAATAAAGAACCCAAAAGTAGGCCCACAGAAATATGCCCAATTAATGTTTGACAAGAGTGCAAAACATTTTACTGGAGGAGGAAATGTAGCCTTAATGGTGCAGGAGCACAGGGACATCCACAAGTAAAACTCTGAATCCCAACCTCTGTCCCAGACCTTCTAAAAAATTAATCCAAAGTGGATCACAGAACTGGTGTAAAATGTAAAGCTATAAAACTTTTTGAAGAAAACAGAGGAGAAACTCTCCAGGATCTAGATAGAACTAGGTGAAGTGCAATCCCTCAAGGAAAAAAATTAAGAAGTCGGACTTCGTAAAATTAAAAATTCCTTCTCTGCCAAAGACCCTGTTGAGAAAAAAGAAAAGCCACAAAGTGAGAGAAAATCTGTGCAAACCACGTACCTGACTAAGAACTAGTAGTAGAATATACAAAGAGCTCTCAAAACTCAGCAGTAAAACAATCAACAATCCAATGAGAGAGTGAGCAAATGACAGGAAGGGACATTTCACAGATGAGGATATACAGATGGCAAATAAGCATATAAAAAGATACTCCACATTGTCAGTCACTGGGGCAAGGCAAATAAAAAAAAAAGGAGGTACCAGGAAGCACCTACCAGAAGAGTTAAACTAAAAATTACTGAGAACACAAAATGCTGGCAAGCATGCGGAGTAACTTGAGCGCTCATCAAACTACTGATGGAAATCTCATATGGGACAGCTTTTCTGGGAAAGAGTTTGGCCGTATCTTAAAAAATTAAACATGCAGGGGCACCTGGGTGGCTCAGTCGGTTAAACGTCCGACTCTTGTCTTTAGCTCAGGTCATGATCTCAGGGTCCTGGGATTGAGACCCATGTTGGGCTCCCCATTCAGCGCAGAATCTGCTTAAGATTCTCACACTCTCTCTCCCTCTGCCCCTCCCCTGGCTTGTGCTCTCGCTCCATCTCTCTTTGTCTCCCTCTCTCTCTCTCTCTAAATAAATTAATGAATAAATAAATAAATAAATACTTTAAAAAAAATTAAACATGCAATGTCTACAACCCAGTGATCACACTTCTGGACCTTTATCCCAAAGAAATAAAGACTTACGTTCACACAAAAATCTGTATGTGACTATTGTAACAATAATAATAACATTGATTAATAACAGCCCCAAACTAGAAACAATCCAGATGTCCCGGAGTGGATAAAGGGCCACACAAGCTTTGTACCCTGAAAGACTACTCAGCAACAACAGAAAAGAACACACTAGCATGCAGAACAGCTTGGATGAATCTCCAGGAATTTAAGCTGAGTGAAAAAGAAAATTCCTAAAAGTTTCATATTGTCTGCTTCAATTTCTATGACATTGGTGACGTAAAGAAAGTATGGAGATGGGGCACCTGGGTGGCTCAGTGGGTTAAGCCTTTGTCTTCGGCTCAGGTCATGATCTTAGGGTAGTGGTATCAAGCTCCACATTGGGCTCTCTGCTCAGCGGGGGCCTGCTTCCCCCTCTCTCTCTGCCTGCCTCTCTGTCTACTTGTGATCTCTCTCTCTCTCTGTCAAATAAATAAATAAAATCTAAAAAAAAAAAAGTATGGAGATGAAGAACGGATGGGTGGTTCCCAGGTGTTATGGAGAGGTCAGAGCGGGAAAGATGTGTAGTGTGGTTATAATGAGCACCATCAGGGATCCTTGGGGTGATGGATATGTTCTATGTATTGACTGTATCAATGTCAGTATCTTAGATGTGATATTGTAGGATAGCTTTGCAAGATGTTATGGGGTAAAACAGGATAAAGCTTACAGGGAAGTCTTGCCTTACTTCTTATAACTGGGAATCTATAATATGTCAAGATTAAAAATTTCATTAGAAAAGTGGATTTGAGGGGGGCCTGGGTGGCTCACTTGTTAAGCGTCTGCTTTGGCTCAGGTCATGATCCCAGGATCCTGGGATCGAGCCCCGCATCAGGCTCCCTGCTCGAGTGGGAAGCCTGCTTCTCCCTCTCCCTTTGCCCCTTCCCCCTGCTTGTGTTCCCTCTCTCCCTGTCTCCCTATGTCAAATAAATAAATAAAATCTTCTAAAAAAAGGAAAAGTGGATCTGAAGCAAAAATGGAAACATGTTAGTAATTATAAAAATAGTACATGAGTACTTATTACATAATTTTCTGGATTTTTTATGTTGGAATGTCCTTTATATATATATATATAAATGTGTGGAGACTTAGGTAACGTGTCACCTGCACTCAAGGCTATTGTCAGTTAGAATTATAGCAATTACTATTTCTCCATGACTCTGTGGGGATAGAATCAGAAAGGGAGCATCCTACGTCTAGCACAGTCTATCCGTCTGTCTTCATACCTCCTCTCGTTCCCCTGGATTGAGTCCAGGGCCTTGAATACAATTGTTATTCTTCTTAGTACTGTTAATATGATACATTTAGCGGGGTTCTAGGGTTCTCAATTAAAAGGAAAGAAAAAAAAAAAAAACAAAACCACCCAGTCTGAGTCTTCATTCCATAAGGAAAACAAAATGAAACAGGCCAAAACAAACACAATGGAAGTAAAGAAACTCAAGGAAACCATAAGGTATTGGAAAAAAATGTAGGTGTGCTTTTCTTTTCGAAGCAGTTACTTTACCCAAGAGGACAAAATACGGTTTGTGGAGTGGAAATTCTGTTTTTGTTCCTGTGAGGCTGGCTTCTCTGTGTCTGTATCATTCCAAAAGCCTTCAGCGTCAAGTAGTGGATGCTCAACTTAACCAGCTTAAACAGTGAGATGCTGTCTTGGCTCCCAGGCCCAAAAGAGTTGGTATGGGGTGGTTAGGGTGGCCAAATCTACAGCTGTAGTCCCAGTCCCCAGGCTCTGCCACACTTGTGGGCTAATAACACTGAGAAGTTCTCGGCCTCATATCCTCGGCGGCAATGTCTGCAGAGAGAAGGGAAAGATCTTGTTTTCTCCTCAGAGGGAGGAGACTTCAGGACAGTGCTCTCCTCATCTGGGCGG
Organism: Mustela putorius furo; assembly: GCF_011764305.1. Classification (NCBI taxonomy): domain Eukaryota; kingdom Metazoa; phylum Chordata; class Mammalia; order Carnivora; family Mustelidae; genus Mustela; species Mustela putorius. The sequence goes on from NW_025421341.1 coordinate 30,112,344, forward strand.
CTTCCTGGGCATTGCCAAACCAGCTGCTGCCAATAGGGTTGGCATTCTGAAGATGAAAGCTCTCTCCTTACCAGCCCTCATTCAGCTGCCATTGATTTATGCCTTTCTCTTTCTGCAAATTTACTCGGTTTTATTTCTATTAATGGGGCAGTATCAGGAGTTTAAAATTCCGGACTAATTTGCATTTAAGAGAAGAGATAGCTGGGACCATGATGCATTCCTGTTTTAGGATTTCAAGGGAATGGTTAGGGTCCTGCCGTTTTGAAGCAACCAGATGTTCAAGGTCTGCGTGTCTGCTAATGAACATCCTAGTTCCACGCGGCCTCCTTAGGTTTGCAGGATCGATGTTAGTTTAAAGCTCCAGTGCCTTTCACTAAATGAGGCCCTTTCTGTAATTAAGGAAAAAACAGCTACATGATTCAAAATGAACTTGGAAACTTGGATTAAAAGCAGACAACAGAGAGCAAATCCACCAAAGGCTAGAGACCTTGTTATTAAAATCTGTCTCTTATATTAAGAGATTATTTTCTCTAGTTATCTCTCTCATGTATTTGCAATAGCTTGAGATATTTATGGGACTGGTCTGGTAAAGATTTAATGATGATGTAAAGTACTGTGAGCTCTGGAAATTTTTAAAAAAAGAGAGAGAGAAGGAATTGGGGCACAGAAAAACATCATTTTTTTCCCCTCTCTTCTCCTCTCTGAAAATTTCTAGGAGAACACATGAGAAACTATTAATAGTGCCTGTTTCTGAGCAATGGGGCTGGAGGTTGGGCAGGTAGGGAAAGGAGATTTTTTCACCACCTTTCTGGGAGGTAGGCATTTTTTCATTCACCATGAGCTTAAATGACTACTGCAATTCGTAGAAATTAAGTAAAACAGAAAGAAAGGAAAAGAGTTTATTAAGTGTGTTCTGAGTTTACAGAGAAAGTTAGGACTGGATTTTTCGACTCTTAGTTCTATTATGATCTTGTTATTGTCTTCCCTGTAAGAATTTGTGTTTGAATTATCCTGGGCAGCCTCATTCAGGAGAGGAGGATTGTAGGCAACTGATTTTAATAACAATACAGAACTAAGAGTCTAGACGGTACCCTTCATAAAGATGCTTCCAGTATTAATATCACCATGAGAGATGCCTTACTGTAGGAAACAAACTGAGGGCTGCTGGAAAGGAGGTGGGTGGGAGAATGGGGTAACTGGGGGATGGGCATTAAGGGGGACACGTGATGGAATGAGCACTGATTGATGCAACTGATGAGTCCCTGAACTCTACCTCTAAAACTAATAATTCACTGTATGTTAATTAATTGAATTTAAATAAAATTAAAAATAACTAAATTAATAAATGTCACCATGAAGTCTCTGCAAAGCTTTAGCTGCACTATTGTCATAAATAGCCCAGGAAATGCCCAAAGATCAGACACAGTTCATTAGGAAATGTAACAAGAATTGTAACTGAATGCAAGTGACAGATTTTAATTCAAGTTAGCCCAATAGTGCAGAAAAGTCCACCCTTCATTCTGTTTCGGATGGGGGATGGGGAAGAATGTCATAATCAAGGCACAATTTCAAGGAAAGAATGACTCTTTGATGGGTTACAGAGTAAACGTCTTTAACATTTCGCATGGGCATGCATTACTCTGCTACTGATCTCAAAGAGTTCAACAAAATCCCATGTTGTTTCACAAGGATTTGCAGGGGATCTGGCTTGCTCCTCACACTTCCAAAACATCTGAGCTAACCTGGAATTTGTAACAACTCTTTGGTCTTTGAAAATATAAACTCAACTTAGATTCCCCAAAGCAGAAACTCCAAGCAAGCAAAAATATTATGACAAGTGATAACCTTAAGCCAATGTATTTGTAGGGCTTGCTTACTTTTTTGATGCTAGTGTTTTGGTAACTGTTCCTAGAGTAAATTGTTTGATCCTTTTTTTTTTTTTCCCCCCTTTATAACATCGCCTGACCTGTAGCTTTGAAATCTTCCTTACTGGAAGTTGAAGATCTAACCAGGAACCTCTGGGCAGCCAAGTTCCTTCCAAAGTTACAGACACAAAATTTTAGTGTGTCTTTTCCTTCTATTTCATCTTTCCTTTCCTTACTTTGCCCTTGTGCTACTGCTCCATCTTAGCTCATGCCCTATCTTCCTTTCTTTCCTTCTAAGGGAGAATGAAGGCTGGGTATGGATTTGGATAAGGACAGGGGATAAGCTATCAATTGAGTACTCTTGAGATATTTGCTTCCTACCAACAGGTTTTCACTTAAGGTTTGACTTTATAGATCTACTCTGCCTATAAAAACGTACACTGGAGAATACGCAGAAACAAAAATATAAGCTTCTGAAGAACGACAGGGCTCTAATAATTTAGGCAAGTATGACGGTTTCTTCTTCCTTAAGGCACTTAAGTGTGATTTACCTGATCTAGAGTCTTATGAAATTCAACAGTCTGACTCTTGAAATAACTAGAAAAGGTGCTTTTGTTTTTCTGTATGATTTTTAATACTTGCTTCAGCTGGGACTAGAAGTCAGAATTAGTAGGAAACTGTTTAAAATGGTTTATTTCAGAATAATGTGTACTCCTTGAAGCCAGGAAGCCAAGGAATCTGTTTTCCTTGGGCCTGAGTGAATAGTTAGACAACAGGAAAAATAAAAAAGCAAGGAAAAGACCTAAACCAGTTTCTCAACCTTGGCAGTAATGACATTTGGGGTCGGGTAATTCTTTGAGGTGGAGGAGGGGGCTTGCCTCATGCAATGTGGGACGTCGGGCGGCTTTCCTGGCCTCTACCCAGCAGTACCTTTAGGAACCCTCTCCTTCGCCAAGCTGTGTCAATCAAAAATGTCTCCAAATATTGCCAAATGTCTCCTGGGTGGGGCGTCGGGGGGCACAATCACTCTCTGCTGAGAACCACTAACCTAAAGAGAGCAGTGTAACTGTTTCATAGAATATCCGGGAGTTATTTCAGAAACTTGAAAAAATTACAAACTGTAGCAGGGTAAAATTGTACATGCCTCCCCATTTTCTTTGGTCATTTGCCTAAGATGGCGTGTCCCCGCCTCTCCCGGGGGACATTGGCCTGCTCCAGGAATGCACTTGGATGACCTAATAGATCTTTTCCTGTCTCAGGATTCTGGCTAATGACAGCATAATCAATGTCCTGATGCCGAAAACATGCTGAGAAAACAATGGGAACGGGGTCAGATTCTTCTGAAGAAAGTTTTTTGTTTTGTTTTGTTTTTTAGTAGCCTGGGCCAAACACAACATTGCAGCGTACATTTTTCATAAGGCAGAAAATGTTAGAGATTCAAGGCGAAGTAAAAAGCTGGCCTTTTTATTGCAGTGAGGGCCAGCATCTATTTGTATACAGAAGGCACTAACGTAGAGTCGCAAAAGGAGAAATCTTGAAATATGTAACCAGGTGGCTTAAAACTCACAGCCAAATCTAGATATTCGGTTTGGCAGTAAGACACCTTCTTTCCTTTTTGGGAGCGATATCACACTCTGCCTCCTAGATTCTGCTGAATTATGAAATACAGAAATTGAGACGCCAGTACCAAAAAAAAAAAAAAAAAACCAACAAAAAACAGTTTTCCTTGTGTTCTTTTCTTTTTTTTCCATGATGATGTTCATAGAGAGAAGAAAAGTTGATTCAGCACACCTGGATTGTAAAGTCAAGCATGGGGCACGGATATGTTAGCACAAGCGTTGAGTACTGCTAATATGCGATTGAACATTGAAAATCAGGCGGCTGCCTTAGCCAGCCCTGTGGCTGAGTGGATTTTGCCATCTTCTCCAGAGCCTGCAGAACTTTTCCTATTGTATGAACCCCAGACAGGTCTTTAGTTGTAAAAGCTAAAATTGTTCCATGAACTGCTTTCTAGTGGCTGGCTGGCCAACTGGCTGAACCCACCATGTGGCTTGATGCTCCTTAAAATATCTTCTGGAGATATGAGGGGGTCAGACAAATAACTGGCTCGTTGATACCAATTTCACTTCATGGAAGACACCCCTACTCATGTTTCCTAATCTCATTAATAGAACCTACCATAAAAGTCTGACCTTGGGACCGTCACCGACACCGTGAACTGACAAAATTCTCTATTCTCTGTCTGACTCCTGGCTTTTCCCACTTCTAACCTTAGTCCTGGTTGTTTCCTTTGTCTGGGATGGTCTTTCTTCCCAGGGCAGAGTGTCTCCAAAACCTTCCCATCTCAACTGCCACTTACCTCCTCTATGAGCGCTCCTGTCCCTTAGGCTTTGAGACCGATGAAATCACGCCTTCTTTTGAGCTGCCTTAGCACATTATCTCACCGCTTCTGTGACACTTTACTTTCTGTCTCATTTGAGGTCATTTACATTTCCTTCTTATTATACAGAAAACCCTTCCAGCAAAGGATCTGGTTCCTTGTTCCTTGTTCTATTTCTCTCACCATGTGGCTGAGAGCACTGCGTTCAGTATACAACATGGTAAATACACGGCCCTGTAGGTACCCCATCCACGTCTGATATTTATTCTACCCTACTTAGGGTAGAATAGTCTGCCTGGGGGTCAAGAGAATGGAGTTAAGCTCCTCTCCAATCCCATCATGTGAAGAAAGACAAATAAGAGTTCTAGTTCAACTCCCTGGACTAATGTTGCAATCCTTCCCTTTGTGAACATGTGTCAGCATTTTTGCTACCATTCTTTCTACAGACCTGCGATGAACAAACTCCCCAGGAAACACGGGCTTCTTCTTGAAATGGGGCCTGTTTCTAAAGACACAACCATTCATTTTCTTTCTCTGTTGTACAACACCCCAACCTGCTCATTCATATTCAGAAATATAAAAACAATTACATCACCTGGTCCAAACCCTTTGTAGGAGAGAGGTTGAAATGACACCATGCCTGATCCTTCAGAAAGACAAGAAAGAATGTTCTAGAAGTGAATTCTTTGGATGGGGAAGAACAACATTTAAGAGTTCCTACCCCCATTGGCTTATTACTTTATATAAATTGATATTTGGATTAAAGGAACTATTCAAGCTGCATATTTCTTCCCACAGAATGAGAATTAGATTTCTTTAACTTGGCCTGTCTCGGGGATTGTCTGTCTTCCTCCTTTTCAAGAACTGAACTCTGGCAACACAGTTTTCACGTTTTTCTGGCAATTGGTGGCCATTGCCTCTTTTGCAGTAACTGAGATTCATATAACATGTATTCTGTCTCCAAGATACTGTGCCATTGGTTGGATCTCAGATGGTATTGGGGAAAAGATAATAGTGTTCTAGTGGGCAGCATATGGAAGAAGGCCCGCATGGGTGTTCTTGCTCTGCTACTATTGGTGATTTGGTTTGGGGAAAGCCAACTAACCTCTCCTTCTCCCAGTCCCTTATTTGAAAAGTTAAGACAATAACAACACATATCTTCCAGAATTTTTGCAAGATTTTAACGAGATAATGCAGGTGAATGTGCTTTGGGAAGTTGTTCAATGTTGTATACGTGCCAACTCTTATATCGCCAGATTCTCGTATCCAAACTGTGCATTCATGTCAAATCAACAACAGTTGGTGTTTCCAAACACCTTCTCCATATGAGGGACCAGAGAAAGTGAGTGCGAGCTGCTGACCTTACCTTTGGACGGCAATTAATCTAGAAATGAAGTGGAGGAGGCATGTGAGTTTAGTCCTGTTTGCTTTGTGAATTTCACTTTTGTGAGTGTTGGTTTCCTCAACTGAAAATGAAAGTAGTAATACCTACTTTTCAAAAACAAATAGGAGGATACTCATGAAGTATCGAACTCCTGCGCCAGAAACTTCTAGTTGCTTGGTCAATACTACCTTTCCAAGGGGATAAGAAAGATGCTAGTACTCAAGTCTTCAAATTAATAAACAAGAACCAAGAACCATTACGTCTGGTCAAACAAATCTGGCCAGGCTTCCGGTAAGATTGGCATCTGGCCTGAGGCCTGAAGGATAAAGACATTTCTGCATTTGAAGACTGTAGCCGTGGAGTTAATTTGTGCCTCACATTGTTAAGAGCAATTTACTCACTGAATACTCACCAAAACAGGCTCTAGCTGCCAGCCGCTAGCGCTGTCATCCACTTTGCAAATGAGAAAATCAGGGCACGGGGAGGGCAGGTGGCTGATCCAAAGTCCCACATAGGGTTGGGGGCAGAGCGGTAACTAGACCCAAGTTGTGGGGTTCCTGGGCTTGAACTCATAACCTTGGCATGGAACAGGACGGGGCGGAGGCCGGGGGTTGCAGGTGGGAGGTAAGAGGGTTGGGGGAGGCCTGTATGGGAGCAGAGAAGGTGAATGAAAAGCTCAGGGTCTTCCTCTCCTGAGGAGCAGCGCATGAAGAGAAGAAAGACGCACGGTCAGAAGGAGATGGTGTGTGTTGAAGAAGCTTTGGGATACAAGGGCTGGAGGGACAAGGCTTGGCACTGTGGCCACCGAGAGGTCACAGAGAATGGCCTGGCATTGAGCCCTGTTAATACCTTGACTTCGAAGGCAACAAGAAGGAGGGTTCCAGATTTTGCAAAGGCAGGCCAGATTTAAACACAGGGCCTGGGTTTTCTTAGAAGGCCACCTTGTCTAAGAAAGCAAGGTTAAGTCTTTTCCTTCTCTGTCCATGAAATGCTACTGACCCTTGACTTACACCAGGGACTCATCTGAAGGGCTTTCCTCCAGTGTCACCGTTCATCAAGTCTTGATGATAGTGTATGCTTTTTTAAAAGGTTAGACTCGCAAATTTTGTTATGAGCGCATAATAGTGTGTTTTGTGCTCGTGTTTCATCAATCACATCGGCATCTAGACTTTGAAATGTACTTCAGCAAAGTACAGGGAAGGAGACAAGAAACACCTGTCAGTCTTTCAAACGTGAATTGTTATAAAAATGCACGTTTCCCTGAAACATAAAGCCTCTGAGTACATCTAGTTTGTATTGTTATTTTGCAGAAGATCTCCTCTCCTCTTTCAGGCTCAGAGTCGTATGGACACAATTTCACGAGGCCTCAAGTGTTGGGCTTTCTTTTAAAGAGAATCATGATGTCTTTATACAGCCCAATATTGTTGGCATTTAGATTCAAGGTTGCTTCCTCTGCAAAAGTTAATTGGATGGGATGATGGTTATTCCAGGATCATACATTACATTGCCTTAGTGTTACTCTTGGGCCTGGCATTTCATTAACAGTCCAGAGAGCGTGTCTCACTAAGGCTTCTTGGCTCCCCATCACGAGCTCACCTCTGTATGCAAAATTAGAGCCACTGAAAGGTAGTTCGCATAAATTATTCCATCATCCAACCACAAAAGCATCTTTTTTTGGGCAAAACATTTATGACTTTCAAGTCACTTTCTTGTATGTGCATTTCTGCTGCCTGTCCAATGAAGGGAAACCTAATGTTCTGTTAGAGTAATCTAAACAATGGCTTGTTTTTTGCTCAAAAGACCCAAAGATCTACTGGGAATGTCTTCTCTTCTTCTTTTTTTTTTAATTATAAGATTTTATTTATTTATTTGACAGGCAGAGAGAGAGGAGGAAGCAGGCTCCCTGCTGAGCAGAGAGCCCGATGTGGGGCTCCATCCCAGGACCCCGGGATCATGACCTGAGCCGAAGGCAGAGGCTTTAACCCACTGAGCCACCCAGGCACCCCTACTGGGAACTTCTTTAGTGTAAAAATAAAATTACTGTAAAAACTACTTGCTGGAAATTTTGTCAGTTTTGTTCCTATAAAGATAGATAAATACCACTGGTGAGTAATATATCAAGGAGAAGGGTGAAAGTTATTTGTTTTTCGTCTTCCTACAATGTTGATTTTCCCCTCCATTTCCTTATTTCAGAAACTGCTTCAAAGGGGATTTTTTTTTTTTTTGCCACTAATCATTATGTATCCCAGAACAAAGGCTTTATTCAGTCATTTATTTATTCATTCAACCATTTATGCATCAAATATTATCTGAGAACCTCTTAAGTGCCTAGCGCTAGTCAAGGCCCTTGGAAATACATTAGAGCAAAAGAAAATTAGTGGAAAAGATTCCTGCCCTCCTGGAGCTTATATTCTCAAGGGAGATAGGTAATAAACAGTAAACATAGTAAGTAGGAATAATATAGTACCTAGGAAGTTCAAGTGTTCTGGGAAAATAAAAATAAAGACAAAAAGGAAGGTAGGCTAATGGGGATGGCGGGCTAGAGTGTGCATATGTGGAGACAGGTTAAACAGGGCCACCAGGACAGGCCCTGTGGAGAGACCAGGATGAAGAGAAGCAAGGCAGTTGGCCAAGGAACATCCAGGTTAATGCAAAAGCTATGATTAGAGTAAGGGCCCCAGGTGGGAGGCTGGTGTCTTTCTGATTTGGGCAAGAAAGTCAGAGTGGTTGGAGCAGAGAAGACAGGAAGAGGAGGAGCCTTGCAGCCATGGGGACAGAGATGGGGATGGGGGACGGGCAATATAGGGTTTTTGAGCGGCCACAGGACATGATCTGTAAGTTTAAAAAGATCCCTCTAGCATTGGGTTGAAATGGACAGTGGAGGAAGGTGAGCATGGAAGCAGGAAGACAAATGATTTCTTAAACAGAAACCACATCAGAAAGTATGAAAACCTCTTTGGTTTACATTGTTTTATTTTTTTTTTAAGTATTTTTATTTATTTGAGAGAAAGAGCAGTGGGGAGGGGCAGAAGGAGAGGGAGAAGTAGGCTCCCCGGTGAATAGGGAGCCCAATGTAGAGTTCGATCCCAGGACCCCGGGATTATAACCTGAACCAAAGGCAGACATTTAACCAACTGAACCACCCGGGCGTCCTCTGGTTTACCCTGTTTTAAAAACCAGACTTTGAACTAGAAGACCAAAAACATAATACCGTCTTCGGTTCAGCCCCTCTCTTGTGCTCTATGTTTTGCACAGAAAACTTGGCCACATTCTTCAACACAGGCTGCAACGTCCCTAACATCTGGCTTCTTCCACTCAGGTGGGGCATTTCCTTTGAACTAACTTGGTAGTTCCCTAGGGGGATGAGGGGCATACAGTTATATCACAGAAGACAAAGCACCAAGTCAAGGGGCACTGAGGCAAACATAGGGTTGGAAGTTCCAGAGTAGTTCTGGAATGCTTGGTGATGCAAGCAAACAACACAAAAGGAGGCCAGCACAGGGCTCTGGAGTTAATGTATCTAAATTATATAGTGGATACATAGAGCTGCTCTTGGTTTATTTTTGTTTTGTTTTGTTCTGGGAATAAAAGCAGGGAAGTAGCAGGGAAGAGAGAATTTTAAGCAGGCTCCACGTGGAACCCCTTGCATGGCACTTGATCTCATGACCCTGAGATATGACCTGAGCTGAAATCAAGGATTGGACACTTAACTGCCTGAACCACCCAGGTGCCCCAGAGTTGCTCTTCTTTGCATTTAGAGTGACAAGATGTGATATACCACACCATTCCTTACTCAGTCATTGTCTTTGAATTTCGTGAGGTAGTTTGGACTGGTGTCATCTATTTTTTTCCTTTTTCAATATCTAACACTAGGGCATTACAGATGTAGTTGAGAGAGAGATCACTGTTACAAAAGAGACCATCAAACACCAAGACACAAGAGCTGTGGGCGATAGTAAGGTTGAACCTGACGCTTGGAAAGAACCGTCTTCATGGTCCATGTCACCATCAGGAAGACAGTGAGAATTCTTAGGACGGAGAATGTAGGAGCACAGCTATTAGAAGAAATTCTGCGGGACATCACTGCCCTAGAAAGGGAGGTCTCTAGGCCTCTGCTGAACCAAGTAGAGCCATCAGAAACTTTAAATGGGACCACAGGGAGATATCTACTCACAAGAGATAAGAAACAGTGTCAGAAGCTCATTTAGCACTAGGATGACAAATAGGTTGCAGACCTCATTGTCTACTGGGAGTAACGTCTAGAGTGCTGAGGGGAGCGATTCTGAGGCCACATCTGGTATTGGTATAGATGTGGTACCATGTGGACAAGTGATGCCTTTCTCAGGGCAAGGGAGTGGGAGCGGTGTACGCAGACAACATATTTGCCCTTCCTGACTAACCGGTCCTTGTGCCTTCATATTCATCTACATTTAAATTGTCTTAGAAAGATGAGGTGCTATTCTATTTTTAAGGGATTTGCGGTAGAGGACATTCTATAAACTGCTTTCAGAAATGCAAAGATTGTTACTTAAAATAAGTTCTCCTTGCATTATCCGAGGCTTTGTTGCTTTAATGTAAAGTTCTCTTTTGTCTTGGCCTCAGTGGAGAGTGGAAGAGAGCCAGGTCCTCGGAACCCACTGTGGTGTCCTGGCCGCCACCACTGTCGAAGACATAGCCCTTGGACTCTCTCCTTGCTCTAAACATTGTCTCTTTTAGTCTGGGGCTTCCCCTCCCTCGGCACCAGCTTCCCCCTCTTTGTCGCCTCTGCTGGCAAACCAGGGTCATCAGACTGAGGAACGGAAAGAGCCCCCTGATGGGGGCAGGGGGTCGTGGAGAACCTGGGCTCTTTTCCTGAGTCTGTCACAGATCCCTTTGAGGTCTTTCTTGCTTTAGATTCCAGAGGCTGATGTTCCTCATCTGTAAAACGAGGGGGATTTTAACCTCTGCACAAGGACGGAACTCAAATGGTATCTTATATGTTTGGTGCATATAGTTCAGGGATGAGAGTTGGCATCTTTTATTGGATTCTCAAAAAAGAGCTGTAACCCCCACCCCATTAAGGGTCAGAGGCAGAGGTGATTCCTAATACTCATTTAATTTGAAACGTTGCATGTAGAGATCCCTTGTCCTGTAAGGGTCACTGTGTCTCCTGCTCACAGCTGCAAGATGGGACCAAGCACTCTTCAAAGAGCAATTTCCAGTTCCTACAGAGAGTGGACCCACCTTGATATTAAAGGACCTATATTAATCAACTTTGTAGAAAATGACTAAGGGGGACCAAAAATGTAACCTGTAGGAGAAAGAGGAAGTAACGTGAAATTACCCTGAAAGTCCATGAGTTATGAAAGAAGAAGACATTGTTCTAGAAGATTCCCTTGTCTTTTAAGGTTGGGAATCAGAGGCAATATCCACAGGGGACAGGATATGGTCCGTAAAGTTTCCCAGACAAGGCTGTGGCAGCAGCAGACCTCATCCTGGCCGTGGTCTGGGGGAAACAGGTTTTACTGACTTGTATTTAATGTTAGGGCTGCTAGTTTCACAAACTAGGTGGCTGAAAACAACTGGGCTTTATTCTCTCAGAGTTCTGGAGGCGAGGAGCTCAAAATCAAGGTATCAGCAGGGCCATGTTCCTCGCAAAGGCTCCACGGAAGAATCCATACTTGCATCTCCCACTTCTGGGTGGTCCCAGGTGTGGCTCAGTAAATGACAGCCCAATCTCACCCAATCTCTGCCTCCATTGTCACATAGTCTCTTTCCCTGTGCCTGTGTGTGTGTCCTCTTTTCTTTTTCTTCTTCAAGATTTATTTGTTTATATTAGAGAGAGAGTATGAGTGAGCAGGGGGAGGGGCAGACAGAGGGAGAGAGACAGGAGGAGACTCTACGCTGAGTGTGGAGCCCAATGTGGGGCTCAATCTCATGACCTTGAGATCATGACCTGAGCTGAAATCCAGAGTCAGAGGCTCAACTGCCTGAGCCACCGAGGCACCCCTCCTCTCATCTTCTAAGGGCACCAATCATTGGATTTAGGGCCCACTCTAAATTAGGATAATTTCATCTTGAGATCCCTAATTACATCTTCATAGGCTCTATTTTTCTTCTTTTTTTTTTTTTAATAAAGGTTTATATTTTATTTATTTACTTGTCAGAGAGAGAGAGAGTGAGCAAGCACAGGAAGGGGAGCAGAAGGCAAAGGGAGAAGTAGATTCCCTGCTCAGCAGGGAGCCTGATGAGGGCCTGGATCCCAGGACGCTGGGATCATGACCTCAGCCAAAGGCAGACAGTTAACTGACTGAGCCACCCAGACAGCCCTTTAGACCCCATTTTCTTTCTTTCTTTTTTTTTTTTTTTTAAGATTTTATTTATTTATTTGACAGAGATCATAAATAGACAGAGAGGCAAGCAGTGGGGGGGAAGCAAGCTCCCCGCTGAGCAGAGAGCCCGATGTGGGGCTCCATCCCAGGACTGTGAGATCATGACTTGAGCCGAGGGCAGAGGCTTTAACCCACTGAGGCACTCAGGCACCCCTAGACTCCATTACTAAATAAGATCACCTCCTGAGGGTCCAGTGAGTGGAGGATGAGATGTAACTCACCACACACCAGCATTGTTTGAAGTTTTGTTTTTTTGTTTGTTTGTTTGTTTTAAAGATTTTATTTATTTATTTTACAGAGAGAGAGAGACTACAAGTAGGCAGAAAGGAAGGCATAGAGAGGGGGAAGCAGGCTCCCCGCTGAGCAGAGAGCCCGATGCGGGGCTCGATCCCAAGACCCTGAGATCATGACCTGAGCCGAAGGCAGAGGCTTAACCCACTGAACCACCCAGGTGCCCCTTTTTTTTTTTTTGTTTTGTTTTGTTTTAATGAGATTGTACTCCTGTAGTACTTAGGATATTAAAAAAAAAAAAAAACAAATGAAATAATCACAGAAAAGAGTGTTCTAGGAAGCTAGTACATGTGTACACACACACACACACACACATATATTTGCTTGTTTACCTTGGCTGAGTTGCAGGTGAGGCAGATGAGGGGAAGGGAAGGAATATACTAGAAACCCCTAACACTGTAGGGTGCTTTCTACTTGCCAGACACTGTTTTAAGTGCTTGCTTTTACCTTTCAAATCACTTAATTCTCATAGCAATCTTATAAAGCAGGTGTTAGTATCATTCCCATTTTACAGGTGAGAAAACTGAGGCATAGACAAGTGACGTTACTTGCTCAAGCTCCCACGCGAAATCCAGGATCGGTGTGCAGACAGTCTGACCCAGAACCTGTGTTCATAGCTGCCCTCCTGTCCTGTGCAAGGCTCAAGTAGGAGATGTAGATCTGTTTCAAGAAACGTCTCACTACCTCCTAAACACACACAGAGCCACATGCTCTCCCTCCTCTCCAAATAGAACAATCATCAATGAGTGGTGGCTTCTATGGTTAGACATGTTCGGAGCATTTCATCTGCAGAATCTATTGAACAAGATAAAGTCAGACATTTACTCTGAGCAATAAAAGCCAGTATGGGCTGAGTTCGTGCATAGCACAGACTGCCTTGCAGATTCCTCAGACCACACGTGATTTCCACCAATCAGAGTGGGACGTTGCCCTGGTCAAAGAGTAGCCACAGATGGGGGGGTGGGGGTTCACTTAGAGCAGCTTCTAGCAAATTGGTGCTCAGCAGCAATTGTGGTTAACTTGGTGCCTTACAAGCAACACACACGGAGGAAGGAAAGGGAATTCATAGGCATATTTAAAATAAGAATGATTAGAGCTTAAATGCTGGGCACTGTGCTGGGTACATCACACATTCAGTCCTTACTGCAACCTTCTGAACCATCAGTAGCCCCAGGGCTGGGATGGTGACTAATAAAATAGAGGTACATTATCCTTATCATAACATTGACTGTGGGCTTGTTCCTGTAACTTGCTCCAGGGGCTCCCCAACCTCCAGAGCACACTTGGCTCTCCAGAGCCCCACACACACCCAGGGAGGACTAGATCTGTATGGCAACAATTACCTAAACAAACATTCGGGATGATTTTCCCTATGGGAACTTGGTGTGTGTGGCTTTTCAGGTAATTTTGCTCAACTAAATAGCTTCTTGAGAGAAGACAGGTCCTTCAAGTGCACAACCTAAAGCTCTGGGGGGAAGGTTGCATCCTCATCAGCAGAAACTTCGGGCTAATGCAGCCTGGGCTGTTCAGACCCTCAGCAGCCAGATGGAGAGCAGGAAAGCGCACATACCTCCTGATTTTTCCTGCTCTCCTGTCGGATCGGGCTTGATTAGCAAGAGCATCCCGTAGGGACTGACTGCAGTGCTGACCATGGAAGCTGAGGCACGGGCTCCAGAGTCAAAGGGCCAACTTGCACCAACTTGCAGATGCCAGCTCCATCACTTCCTGGCTGTCTGACGTTAGCAAGGTCTTTAACTCTGGAGGCTTAGTTTCTTTATCTGTCGAATGGGTATAACAATGAAAGGTATCACGCAAGGCTGGTGTGAGGATGAATGGGGTTACTCTGCTGCATGTGCTCTGCGTAGGGCTTAACGCTTCGGGCCAGGAAAAGCTAGTCACCATTACTGGGATAGTAACAGTGCAATTCCGTGCAATTTCTTCCCTTCCGGAGTTGAGGTGTGATGGCAACATCATTCAGTCAGGCTCAAGAGAGTTACTTTGTGCTCAGTTCACCCCCTGTTGTATAAGGCGTCATCACCCATCTGCCAGCATTAGGTGAGAACTAGACAAGGAAAAGGAATCTTTTCAGAGATTCATTTTAAAATGTCTTCATCTTACCCCTTTCGAATGGAGGGCTGATGGGGAGGGTCCATTTTCCCTTTCTGTAAGTCTCATACGCCCTGCTGGTGTTTCTTTTCTGTTAACTAGAGCAGGTTTCTCTCCCCACAGGGGCCCCTTTCTTTCCCCTGAACCAGAAGGGAAGGTCCCCTTTCTCTCTTCAGTAATGGGCAAGAACAACGTTCCATTGACAACGTGAATGGAGCGTTTCTTACCCTGAGAGTCTTCCTGCTGTGGAGGCAGGGACCTTTTCTCTCTCCCTTGGCTCCCAAAGATGATGATTCCAGTTCTCCAGAGGCGGCCAAGGCAGGGCGGTTCAGGATTTCTGCTTCCAGCATGATCTGAGGGGGGGGGAAGCTGATCGGTAGCAGGGTCTCTGTAACAGGCCATTTTCCCTAAGATTTCAGACATTTGCAAGTGCCAGAATTTTCCCTGTGTCACCGCCTCTGGGCCTGCCCTGACCACCCAGGAACACCCCTCCTTTCACACTACCTTCCCTTACTCGGCTTCCCATTAGAGCGCTTAGCCCCACTTCGTCTGTTTCTATTAACGTGTTCATTGCTTGTTCTTACTCTTGTGGGAGAGCTCCAGGAACGTAGGGACTCTGCCTTGTTCGTTGCCCAGTCCCTAGTGGCTGGGACAGGGCCTGGCAGCCAGCAGATGCTCAATGGAGGTTTTGTAAATGAATGAATGAATGATGGATGAAAGTCATTTCTGGTTTTTCTCTAAAATCTGGAAAATGCCTTTCTGATACATGGATAACTGAAGTCTAGTTGCAGTCGTTCTTCCAGAATGTTCTGGGGTTGGATCCGTCAACCAATGGCATGGCCCTACTAGGGTACTAGGGCTTAGTAAACTAGAAACACAGGTTATGACCTGATGATCCCTGTTCTTTGAGAAAACAGATTTTGGTTAATATGACAAAAGCTCACAAAAGACAAGGTACAATGAACACCAGCAGACAAGAAGGTCTTCAACTGCTTGGACAGCTGTGTGTGTGGGTGGGAGGAACAGGTCTGTAGCCTCTCTGCTTAACCTAGTGTCTTTGGGGAGAAGGAAGACAGGTGACAGCCTGGTTCTGAGGGTCTCGGGTTGTTCAGGTGTCTAGTTTCTTGGCGCTCTCGGCCGAGACTACCCAGAAACCACACCGATGTTTCCAGGAAGTGGGCACGAACTGCATATCTTCTGTAGGTTTTTTCCCCTCTTCCTTTCCTATCTCACTGCTTCTTGCAAATTAAAAAGCAACTCAGAAAGCAATGTTAAAAATAATCAAACCACAGCTAAAGGAAGGCACGATCAACAGAAGAAAGGAGGAAAAATTGAGTTGAATATTATTCCGTGGTGCTTTATACACAGACCCTCTGATTATTCATTCTGTGAAACCCTGAAGGCCTGGGGGAACTATGGGGCCACCATTACTTGCCTTCTGCATTGCTTAAACGAGCTACAAAAATGAGCATTGGTTTAAGGACCACAAGCAGGAAAACGTCACACTATGGGGAGGGGAGCTGTCAAGAAAGAGGGAAAACCCGCAGTCCAGTTTTTCAAGATTGTAAATTCTCACTCTTGTCTGGTAACACCTCTCTTCATCAAAATCAGCTTGGGGTATCAGGGAGTCCTGAAAGAAAAGAAGATATGAAGACCCTAAGAAGATAGAATTAAGCCTCCCCAACAGCCTGGGCTCACCAGTCCGAAACTGGGTGTCTGAGGGAGGACCCAGAACTTCTGAAAGTTTAACGCTCCAAGCTAGAGCTGGGCAGAGAGGGGAGGAAGAGGGAACTTGGCACTGACCTCAGAGAATGTTTATGCCCCTTCAACATTTTCAAGGCTTCCAGTTTATTAAAACATGAAAAGATGTCAAAATAGAACCACAAAAATTGTGGCATATTTAAAAATAATTATGCTTAACAAATGAGACATTTTAATACCTAATCAAACCAAGAAAACAAGACAATGCTACTATTCACAAAGTAAATCCAGGACTTATTAGAAGTATGAATTCAGGGTATGTGGCAGGTGGCAAGGATGGACATGCGTGTGTGTCTGGCAATATCTTCTTTCTGTTCTTTGGTGGATCTTCTTGACCCTGTGGGTAACTCAATTAGAGATTATTGTTAAGTCTAAATTTGAGTCCTGCTTGAATGGGGAGCCCTCCCCTCCTCACTCCGATGCTCTGGGTAACAAAGTCACTTCTAGCTATCCTCTGATTCTTGTGAACGCTTGTTCGGCTCTGCTGTCTGAGCAGAGGGCCCTCCTTTCTGGGCCTGGCCTCTAGGCGCAGAGGGTGGGGTAGCCTAGGATGAGTTGGCAGCTCCATCGCTGGCTCCTTGGGGCCTCTCCAAACACCAGGGTTTGTTCAGGACATTTTCTCTGACTCACTCTTGGTGATAAGACAGGCAGGAGCTTCTAGAAGCAAGTCAGGGTTTTAGATTCCTACCATCAGAGGTTTGATTTCAGAATTTACAAGTTCTTTAACAAAACTCTAGTAGCTTGGACAGAGCTGTAGTTATTCCAGGAGCCAAAAGAGCAGAACAACAATAAACAGAACCCAGAATCCACTGCATATGATTGAAGGAAGTTTTATTCTCACTGCTGTGTTCATTTATTCATTCAACCAATATTTACTAAGTCCCTTCTAAGAGCCAGGTTCCATGCTAAGTGCTGGAGGAGTAATGGTGAACAAATGTGGACTGAGGCCCCTCCTGAGTCAAGTCCACTGTTTAGTGTGTGTGGAGAGGGGTGGATTAGGGACCCTAAATGAAAAATCACAAAGCATTGTAAATAGCCACAGCAGCAAGTGCTCTAAACGAGAGGTACATGCTACCTTGAGCACCTATTATGGGGTCTGGCTTAATTAGGAGGGACAGAGAAGGATCTCTGAAACCAGATATTGAGCTGGATTTAAGGAATAAGAAGGGAAAGGGAGGGAAGTCTCTTTTTGGAACCAACAATGCATGTGCAAAGGCCCTGAGGTGGGGCAAAAGAGAATATAAAAACGAAAGAAGGAAGTAGGACTGGAGCAGGGTGGTAGAGATGGGAGCTGGAGCAGGGTGGGGAGGCCTAGCATGGTCTGCAGGAAGAAGGCCACTTTCAAAAGGTTTCTGGGCCTCCCAGATTTTCTTTCAGCCAAAGAGAATGAGAAGTCACCCCCTGAAAGGCTTTAAGCAGGGGGAGGAGACTAGGGATGCCTGAATCACATTAACATTTTGAAAGATCAGTCTTGCTGCAGTGCTAACATCTCTGAAGGTGATTTGTGCTTCATAAGCAGGGCCAAGATTCAGTTACTGGAAGCAGAAGCTGGGGCAGCCCAGCCTAATGTGGGTTTGAATCCCAGCTTCTTGCTTCCTTTCCAGCGTGGCCTTGGGCAAGTCAGCATTTCAGACTCTCAATTTCCTCCTATATAAAGTGGGGATAATAATACCTCCTCGCGCGTTGGTGTGAAGGATAAGCAAATTCAGTAATAAATAGTCTGGCCTGACACACTGTGAACTTCCCTTGGGATTTTTAAAAGTAGCAACCTGCTTTGATATTATACAGAATACAAAAAAGCCAAAATTCATCCCGTCATATGGACTTTCAGTTTTAAGTGTAGAAAATGTTTTGGACTTCACCTGAACTTCAGCTATCCAGATGGGTGGTCTGGAAATACTGTCTGCGGCTTCATTCAACAACACGATAATAAAACAACCCCACAGTAAACTGTTTGTACAAGGTGCTGCGGCCACGCCTTCTGATTTTGGCATTTATCAGATGACAAACCATGGAAAGGTGAACAACCAGAAAACATACAAATGCCAAAGGATCATCACACACAGGGAAGCAAGGCATTGGCTGTGGGTTAAATGCATTTGTTGGTGATGAATAAGTCTGCTGAGTGTATTATATTTAGCCAGAGTGGGACTGGTAAGTGAGCCTCTGTTTTGATCAGGTTGGACATTCCAGTGCTGTCGTCTTCTAAGCAGCCCAGGGCCCTGCCATAAGGGTACTCCAGGTGACCTTAAGTCAAAGGTCTTATCAAAAAGTCTCAGGAGCCTCCCAACAGCCAGTGATGAGACAGTGGAAGCACCAAGGATATGAAACATATCTAGTAGGTTTAATTTCTTGAGTTAGTCATGACATTGACAAACATGCTGATCACCATTGCAAGGAGACAGGAAACCAATATATTATTTTGAAAATTTGTGAATAAAGGGATCAAACATTTATCCTGTCTTTCTGACAAAAATCTGTGCCAGAGAGTAGCAGAGGGGAAATATTTCAGCTGAGAAACAGAGAAAGAATGACAGAGTCATTCACTCTGTGACCCTTCATAAATTAAGCGATCTAGATATTAATCATCAATGGCTGCTAATAGAAAAAGATAGAAAGAACCCTCCCCTCCCCCCCATTAGGTGCTGCCTGATGGAAGGAGACAAAGAAATAAAATTTTGTCGGGTGCCTGGGTGACTCAGTGGGTTAAGCCTCTGCCTTCGGCTCAGGTCATGATCCCAGGGTCCTGGGATTGAGTCCCGCATCGGGCTCTCTGCTCAGCAGGGAGCCTGCTTACTCCTCTCCCTCTCTCTCTCTCTCTCTCTGCTATTTGTGATCTCTCTCTGTCAAATAAATAAATAAAATCTTTAAAAAAAGAAGAAATAAAATTTTGCCAAGAACCACAAAAGAACTGAACCGGAAACAAGGGAACTGGACCCACCCACATGTTAAATAACATAGGCTGTGGAAAACTGTAGGGCAAATGGCCAGTTCCTTAAAAAAAAAAAAAAAAAAAAAGGAATTACAAGGGAAAAAGAGATAAGAGATAGAGTGGAAACACAAAGACTTTAGTACCCATATATTACCCACTACATGTATGAATTAAAATAAACTATAAGCATTTTTTTTTAAACATCAATGGGAAACTTCATTTTTTGCTGAGATATTTCATGATTCTTAAGGAATTATTGTTGGGTTTTTAGGTGTGCTAACAGTATCCTGTTTCAGTTTTAAAAAGTATTTATTTATGAATGTATGTATTTTAGCAATTGCAAACTAATGTATGTGCGGATGAATGGTACGCTATCTGCAATTTGCTTCAAAATAATAAGAAGGGTGAAGGGAGTTTGGGATGGGTAAAAAGCACATTAGCCATGAGCTGATAATTATTGACGATGGGACACAGTCTCATGGGAGTTTGATATTTTCCCTAATAGAAAGTTAAAAATCCATTGACCATCCAATCTGTTGATCACTTTCTTGTAATATTTAGCTATTATTAATAGCATTTTATTAACATGAAGTCTCACTTGGGTGTTTTGTCCAGTTACTTTCAAGGGATGTCTGAGGGCTGGCCTTGGCAATTAGGAAATGTGCGTTCTAAGCTTACTTTCCCATTCACCAGCTGAGTGATTTCAGAACTTCAGCTCTCTGGGTCTCCCTGCACTCCTCTGGGAAAGGAGGGGCAGGGACGATTTCTCTCCTCCTGCCGGCTGTGTTTGCTTAGAGCGATGAAGAGATTTGGGTCTTACCGTCCGACTGTCTGGGTTGGAATCCCGGTTTTCCCTTATGTATCCTCCAGTAAATTTACTTAATCCCCCAGAGCTTTAGCTTCCAGATTTGTGAGATGGAAAGAACAGGAGTGCCTACCCCAAAGGGATCTTGTGAGGATTAAATGAGATACTGAATGCATTCATTCTGGGAACACTGAGCACGAGCTTCCAGCTCTGGGAGGGGCAAAGGGTGGAGGAGTAGTGAGGAAATTCTGGAGCCTAACGGGGGATCCCAGACAGCACTAAGTAAACACCAAATAAGCAGCAGGATTTCAAATAGCTAGCGCTAGGAAGGAAATCCAACACAGCTATTTCAGGGAGGGCTACTTTCAGGAAGATGGGTGGCAATTTTAAATAGGTTGATTGGGTTAAGGAAGGTTGCCCGCCAGACGTGCATAAATGAATTGACTACATCTCAGTCTCCCCTTGGCAATGTGTGGGGATTTTGGGTTGCCACATGTAGGGTGTGGGAAGGGGTCATTCTGTCATCTAGCGGGTAACGGTAGGGATGCCATGAAATACCTCTCAACGCAATATCCCCCACACCAAACAATTATCAGTCCAAAATATGAATAGGGTCCGGGTTGAGAAACCTTAACAGAGAGAGAACAGCATGGCAAGGGTCCTGGGTCAGAAGGGAGCTTATCATGTTTGGGGGACAAACGGAAAGCCAGTGTGGCGAGAAACCGGGATGGGGACAGAGGTAGGTAGGTTGGGTTAGATGAGGGAGCACCTTTTAGAGTACGGTGAGGAACCCTGGAATTATCTCCAAAGAAGTGGGCAGCCCTTGGAGAGTTATGAGCAGGGGACGAAGTTAAGTTCGGTGATGCGCTTAGCACATATAAGCTCCCTAATAAACACTATCTATCTTCACCACCACCTTTGCTTTGCTGCTTCGCCCCCGCCCAAACCCGGGCCTCAGCGCGGCCGCAGTAACTAACTCCTCCTGGCCAGCAGAGGGCGCCGGCCAACACTTGGCTTCCGGCCGCCCAGGGCGGGCCTTCTCTTGCCGTCCCCCTTCCTCCTCTTTTCCCCTCAGGAGAAGTCGGGAAGGTGGCGGTCGGTGGTGGTGGCGGCGGAGGAGGAGGCGGCGGCGGTGGCGGCGGCGGTTGTCCCGGCCCGGCCGGTTGGTGTGGCCCGTCAGCCCGCGCTCCGCAGCGTCCGCGCCGCGCCCAGCGAAGTCGAGTCGAGCCGAGGCGGCCAGGTCCAGCGCGGGCGGCGCGCGCTGACGGAGGGCGGCGGCCGCGGCCAGGGCGGCCCGTGGGACCGCGGGCCCCCGGCGCAGCGCCGCCCGGCTCCCGCTCCTGGCCCTGCCGGCCTCTTCCCTCAGCGCCGCGGCCATGGCGGCCAGCGCGAAGCGGAAACAGGAGGAGAAGCACCTGAAGATGCTGCGGGACATGACCGGTCTCCCGCACAACCGAAAGTGCTTCGACTGCGACCAGCGCGGCCCCACCTACGTGAACATGACGGTCGGCTCCTTCGTCTGTACCTCCTGCTCCGGCAGCCTGTGAGTGCCGGGCGGCCGGGCGGGCGTGGGCCCTTCCCCCGTGTTGGGGGGCGGGGGAGCGGGCAGCAAGGCCGGGGGGGGGTGTGGGGGGGGTGCAGGCGGCGCGGGAGGCCAGCGGGGGCGCCCGCTCGGGCCGGCGCGGCGGTTGGGGCGCGGGCTCGCGGGGAGGGGCTGCGGAGGCCGGCGGGTGGGATGCGCTCTGCCCCTGCTCCCGAGCTGGGGATGCGCTTTCGGTTTCTCTGGGCGAGGGTCCCGGCCCAGGGCAGCCTTCGTGGGTGGGGCGTGGGCGAAGGTGGGTTAGCCCGCGGCGAGCATCGGTTCCCGGCGGAGCCGGCGCTGTTTCCCTCGGGCCTCCGCTTGTTCTCCAGGGCACTGACCCGATGGGACTGTAGGGGAGACACAGGAGTAGGCTGGGAGGGCCGTGCGGGTCTTTTGTGTGCCCCTCTGGGCGGCCCAGGGTGGCGCTGAGGTTTCCAGTGAGGCACCTGCAGGGCGCCCGTAGAAAGGGTGGGGGAGAAGCTAGGGTGGGTAGGGTGGGAAAGGGCAAGGATGAGTAGCCTGGGTTTTGGTGGTTTTTTTTTTTTTTGTTTGTTTTTTTTTTTTTTTTTGTTTTTTTACTCGGGTCGAAAGCACCTAAGTCACTGGGAGAAAGGAAGCTTTTCGGAGTAGTAGCGGGATTAAAATGTCTTGATGGCAGAGATTTGAATCCCAAGGGAAAAGTTCGAGAGGCTTAATTGCGAGAGAAGGAGGCAGAGAAGCAGATGTGAGATTGTGGGGTTTTAGTTTTATGGTCCAAAGAGAGTCTTGAGTTTGGGGAAAGTTTTAATGGAAATAAGATATTGACTAGAAGCTGTGTCATTGTACATGTGGTAGTGTCTGTAAGACTTCTATCAGTACCGATACAAGGCTGTATACAGAAATTGGGAGAGATGGGAAGACAGCATTGCTTCAGAAAAATGGAGACTATCGTCTTGAATTATTGGGATGGTTTGCGTTCTTTGCTTCATTAAGCTTTATTTTTATAATATTTTTGTTACTTTGTTACTGTGAAATTTTCGTTGGAAAGTTTGTGGATGATTTTTGGAACTGATAAGTTGCTTTTATGTAATAATGATTTTGTATTTAAAGTAGTCACTAAATATTCTTAAAACCTTTATTACATCAAAACATCTACTTAAGTTCTTTCATTTGTAGCATTTCTTCATAGAAATTAATTTGTAAGATTAATACTGAGACGGAGTGCATAATATATTAGAAAACTCGTTATTTGGAAAATGCAGGACATGCCCAGCAGTGCTCCATTTGGTTTTTTCCCTTCATGTTGGGGATCAAGGCATTATTAGTCTTCCATGAATGTTTTTTCTTCAGCAAACATGTACTCGGTGTCTGCTGTGTTCTGTGTAAAGCCTTGAGATGTGCTGATGAATACAGTAAAATCCCTGTTCTTTTGGAGCTACATTCTGCTAGGGGAGATGATAATATGTAAGTCATTAAATGAGAAAAATGTCTGGGATAAGTATGCATCAAAATAGTATGATAACAGAGCCCTTGTTTGAGAGGTTACTTTTAGATTATAGTTAGGGAAGCACTCTGAGAAGTAGACAGTGATATTACTGAATTCCAACAGAATCATAGAGCTGGGTGGAATCTAGGAGATAGTCTGGTTCATACTTTTCATTTACAGATAAACTGACGTGGGTTAGGCAACTGTGGTTCTAGAATGAATTCAACAGTACAGTGTTTTAAGTATATTTGATTTTTATTATGTGCATAGTAAATATGCCCTGTGTTTACTAGACACAAGATCCTTTGGTACACATGAAATACTTGGTTTGAAAAAAATGTATGTAGTTACTGTTTTGAATTTCTGGCATTTCTCGTGGTTCTTCACAAGTCTAGCAGGGCAACATTTTCTGCAGCAAAAGTATGAGATCAAGAAATATTTACTCATTTCCTAAAACCCACATTTCTGAAGCATTGTATATAAGACAATATCTCAGTGTAATGACAGTTGTTTATTTTAAAGACTTTAATCTGTGAGAGATAGGACTTCTATCTCCATTCAGGGATAATTTTACAAATGTTTATTGCTTGACTGGCCTATGTCATACATTGTGGGAGGCACTGGTGTTCCTTGGATCCTCTTAAATTTAAGGAGCCTGCATTTTAAATAAACAGTGATGGTACATTGTAATATTTCCTTTCTTTAAATGAGCTATCCCTGAAATATGTAAATGGATAGAAGAGGCTTCACAAAAGATGTGATGCCTGAGCAAAGACCTTTAAAGACAAGATCCATGGGACACCTGGGTGGCTCAATTGGTTGGACGACTGCCTTCTGCTCGGGTCATGATCCTGGATTCCCGGGATCGAGTCCCGCATTGGGCTCCCAGCTCCATGGGGAGTCTGCTTCTCTCTCTGACCTTCTCCTCGCTCATGCTCTCTCTCACTGTCTCTCTCTCAAATAAATAAATAAAATATTAAAAAAAAAAAGACAAGATCCATGTGGCTGACTGCTTCATGTTGTTGAAAGAATAAGACTCATGAGTTGAAAACACATGTTTTCTTAAATCCTGGCTTTGCGTATTAGCTGTGTGGCATTGGCAGTGTCACTTAGTCTCCTTGAGTTTGAGTTTTCTCATCCATGAATACTGAGAATAAAGTTTACCTTGTAAATTTTGGCTGTAGATTAGTTTTCAGTATTAGAGATAACATGTGTTTATCTCTAATCTCATTTGATGCCTGGTACGTAATAGCTGCCCAGTAGATGGGAGGTATTAACTATATAAGGGGGGAAAGGATATTCCATGAGTAGGGAACAGTATTGGAAAAACATTGAAACAAGATGTAACCCCTTTAAAAATCTATGAGTTTGGATTTTTCTTTGTTTTAAGTAAGACTTTATCTAGTGGCTTGATGATGTTGCCTAGACTTCTCTCATCTGTGGATGGCTGCTTCCAGCTCCGAGGGCTGCATATGGCCTTATTTTATATTGGTGTCCCTCCCAACTTTTACAGAAGTTTTGCACTTCCCTCAGGTTATATAGCTACCTTAAAAGCAGTGCCCTGATTGGACTCATATTCTACAATGACTTCATTGAAACAACAAAGATCTCCAAATAGAATTCTCAAGTCAGAAATCTGGGGTTCTTGGGAAGGAAGGAATAGATGCTGGATCAGATATCTACTGTAGAAATATTGAAGGAATCTATTGAAGCTCCTAAGGATTTCTGTTCTTGAAAACCAGGAATAAAGGAAAATCATTTGAGAAGAATTGAGTAACTATTGAGTAATTATTATATGTTTTCTATTTTGATGATATGGATACTTGGAAGACAGTAATTTTGAAATCAGATTCTGACATTGCCACTAGCATTGAGACTTAGGGCAGGGTATTAAGTAAGCCTGGCCACCATGTGTCAGTTGACCTGGATCCATCTCTTCAGTCTTAGTTTCTTTTGCATTAAGAAGATAATGCATAGCTTAAGGTTGATATAAGGATTAGATTGTACAATTTGAGTAGTTATTGAACATATACTGTATGAGAGGATGAGGCTAAGCAGTGGATTTACAAAGAATAAAGCTTCTAGCTACCATTGGGAAAACTTGATTGCCTAGAAAATGCTTGTATACAATAAAGAGTATCTGCGGTCATGAATTCTAAATTTTGGAGGTTAGTCACATACCTTTTATCATTAACAGTATTTTGCTTAAACAAATTGAACAAGCATCTTACTGTTTATTTTACTAGACTCCGAATCTTCTTCTGGGTGACTGTCATATACTTGTTTGGTGCTCATTTAGAGTATATAACTGAATTCAGTTTGTGGAACTTTAAATTTAGAGGCAGTTTTACTGTTTATTAATGAGGTAGAATGGGGGTATTGTAACAGATAGATTTGTCACTTTCTTTCATGTTCTAGCTACCAAAATACTTCAAATTATGAATGGCTAGCCTACAACAAAAACATTGGCCTTCATGCCAAAGAGATTTAGTTGATTTAAAGACGAGGTTTAGACCAAATTATTTAACATTAGTTTAATCAGTAAATAAGAATTGTTCATCTTTAAAAAGCGATTGACAAGTTTTTCAGAGAGGGTTTAGGGAAAGTAAATTTTAAGAAACATTGTCTCAGTTCCAGCTATTTTATGTGGACAGAGTATTTAAAGTGGGAATTTCATAGGTGTATAGATAGAGCTTGATATTAACTTACATGTTAATTTTATGTGTATTTTGACTTTTATGGTGAATATTGCATGAATTTTTAAAGTTAAATGAAAAGGCATTTAATTCATTTTTATACCTTTATTACCATTAGAGTGGATTGAAATCAAATACTTTTTGGAGCTCTTTTTATAATATTCGAGACGTTGTGAGGTAATAGTGGGCAGTGATTTATATCTTTAATTCCTTTTTCATTTTTTTTTTTAGTACTCTAATGTGGCTATATTTGATGAGGTATTTTGAAAATATAGTACAATTTCAATTTAGTGTAAGTGGGAAAATTATTTGATCCCATTATGAAGGACAATTTTTAGCAGATTGGCACTAGTACATATGTTGGGGATATAAGATAGTATTTGTTGAAATGGAAAATATAATAATAACTATTAATCACATTTATTGAGTGCTAGCTGTGTGTCAGGTGTGATTCTAATAAAAATCTTATGAAGATTCCTCCCCTGCCCCCAATTTCAAATTGTAAAATTTGCTTACATTCTTAATGCTTTGTTGTGATACCCTGATCTAGGTATCCAGAACTAGTGAGATCCACCACTAACAAAGGTATATATGTTACTCATGAATTATTGTAAATTATTTGTGAATTCTGTATTTTGGGGATTTAAATAGTAGATTTTAACTTCATGTTTATTTTAAAAGCAGAACAGATAATTTATGGATGTACGTGCATTTTTGCCTTATAGCTATGCTTTTTTAAAAAAAATTTAAAGGATGTTAGCTTTTCTTAACTTTGTGTTTTCTTTGGATTTTATTCTGAAACTGCTGTTGTGTATTGTGAGTATAATGGGAATTCGGTGGTGCCTGTTTTGAATTTGGGCCATCTATCCTGCCATAAATGAATTCTCTTGCTATTTTCTTTATCTGAATTGTAATTAAAACATCTCGCCCTATGCATGTAGGATAGATAGTGATTAGATTTATTTGAAAGTAAATTATGTATGTATGCATATATGTGTATGTTTTTATATACTTAGGTTTTTTTTATTTTAACATAATTGTTAATTTGCCAGTCTTTTTTTAACGTAACACCTAGTACTTCTCTTTGAATGTGGTTCCACTGATTAGATTCTTTGTCCCATTGATATAACCCAGACTCACATTGTGTTTTACAGTGCTTAGAATTTTAAGTTAACTTTTTTTTTTAAGATTTTATTTATTTATTGGACAGAGAGAGAGAGATCACAAGCAGGCAGAGAGGCAGGCAGAGAGAGAGGGGGAAGCAGGCTCCCCACTGAGCAGAGAGCGTGATTCGGGACTCGATCCCAGGACTCTGGGATCATGACCCTAGCCGAAGGCAGAGGCCTTAACCCACTGAGCCACCCACACACTCCTAAGTTACTTTTTAAAGTAAGTCGAGGGCTGGATTGTTCTAGATCTTTTTTTCAGTCTTTTTTCAGTTCTTGTTTACAGTTAAGTAACAGCTTTTCATGGCAATTGAATTTAGTTGTCTCTAAAATACTTCGTTTTTATGGGAACAGTTCTCACTTGTGTCAGTATTTCACACAATACTCACTTCAACTATATATTTACCAAATTCTGTGCCAACTGTATTACCAAGTTATTATATTAAACAACTCTTGATAAACATAAAACTCAGTTGGAAGGAGCAGGAGAGCATGCCCTCCTAGCTATGAATGTTTGTTGTGCAGTAGGCCTTTGCTGAAGGTTTTTCAGCAGGGAGGAGAAACATGGATTCACCTCGCAAATTGATTAAGAGGGACTCTTCTGTGGTACTGTGAACATCATCTTGTCCTGGGAAAACTCTTAAGCATATGTGGTATGGTGACATCATATTTTCACTCTTTTCTATCCAACATGCATAATGTTCATATTCTTGAGAAACTCCTGTGGAGATATTCAGGACTGGAGCTGTTACCTTTGCATTTTCCCCCAACTCATTAATGGATTTCCCACTTCATATAGTCAGAGTGATAATTGGTTAGGAATACCCATATATATAAAAGGGGAATCATTCATAACTTTGGGTACTTTAATTAGTAGCAGATTGCTTGTGACATTTTTTATAGGCCCACACACCTGAGAGCTCTTGCCCTACAGACCCCTGATTGGGTGTGTTAAGAATGAAATTCAATTACTTCTATTACAGTAAGGATGGGAAACTTGTTTAAATTGTTCAGAATATGAGGAATGATAGGGTTTTTTTTGTTTTTTGTTCTTTTTAAGTTAGAACATATTTCTTTCAAAGACTTCCTGAGTAAGACGTGGTCTCTCTTTGATTGGTACTATGCTGTTTTAGAGGGAGGGAAGTCACAATTACACCTTGCTTTTATTCTGGTTGCTTCTTTTAAGAGGTATATTAACTATAGCATGCTCTAAGGAATTTCATCAGGATGATAAGGAATCTTAAAGCTATGTATGAGGAGAACATTTGCAGGAGCCAGAAATGTTAGCTTAAAGAAGAAAAGACTAGTGGGTGCGGGGAGCTGTACATATGGTCACTATCTTTGGGTAATTTTAAGGCCTATATGTGAAAGAGGTAATAGATATATTCCCTAGGGGGAGATAGGAGACAAATGTATGGAAGTTACAGAGAAACATGCATGTTTACAAAAGGAAGAGAGGAGTTTTTCTTGTTGTCAAATTCTAAAGATTCTTGTTCTTCCCCCAGTTTTTGTTAGACTGTGCAAGCTCTTTGATGGGGAGAGTTAAAATCAGTGGAACTAATAATATGGGAACATGTGAAAACTCTTTTTTGTCTTCAAAGCTTTATCCCTTACTCAGTTAATCTTGGTGGCTTTAACTTCGAACAGTTGTGTTCAGTAGGTACCTCTACAAAAAGATCTCTGGTGTCTAGTAAAGAGACTTGATACTTCAGAAATTTTAGAAGTTCCTCAAACTTTTTCATCAAAGATAATAATCTATAAGTGTATGTCAGTTAAATTTGGTTTTGAAGAGCAAGAACTGTTCATCTCCATTCTTGTTTGTGCTCAGTTTTTAATTCAGTTTTAATTTTTATCGAAAGAACACATGCCTGTAATTTAAATAGGCAAAGGCTTTAAATGAACAACAGTAGTCACCTGTTCCCTTCCTCCATTTCTGGTTGCCCTAGACAGTGACTGTCAACTTTTATCTCTGCCCTCCTTCTATGTTTACCTTAGTATTTCTAGCTAACACACAACTGTTTAAATTTTTTTTCAGTTTGGCTTTATATATTGACTTCTGCTGTACGAGGAGGAAGATAAGGATTTGGTCCTCTTCATACTTCTTTTTCCTTTTCTACCTACTGTCTCTACCTCTTCCATATAACGTTATCACAGTTGTTGGCTAAATCACTTATTTGGTATTTGCCTTGTTGCAAGTATACGTATTGTTCTCAGCTGAGTCATACAGTATATTGCTATTATTTTCTTACTTGTACAGCCTTTTTCCCCAGGAAGTTTATACTTGTGTAGTTCTCATCTTTTCCTTTTTCATATATGTATCATTAATATATCCCAGATAAAAAGTCTCCAGCTGAGGCATAAAACTTCTTTCAGTATCATCAGATACATAAGGTACCTGTTTATTTTTGTTTTAAATCGGTAAATCTTTTCTGGGTACTTTTTTCATCATCTAGTCTGGAAATGCTGCTCTCTAGACCTGCTATGCAGTGATCATCCTGGGACTTTTCTTCTGCCATCATTCTGGAAATTCTTTTCATGCCTAACCAGTGTTGGACCCTCTGTTTTCAGGACCCCCACATCTCCCTTGGCCTCCTGATTGAAAGTCACTGGGAGGTTATTTTGGGAGGTGTATGGCTATAAATGTCTCTCACTCCACTTCATTTTTAAATTGATAGTCTGTACCTATTCATAAGGTGGAAATACTTTATCCTTGAGGTTTTAAGGCAGTGCTTAATTATCTTCATATCCTTAGTATCACTGTTGAGAAATCTGATGCTATTTTGTTTTTTTTAAGAATTTATTTATTAGAGGGAAAGAATCTCAAGTGGACCCCATGCTGAGTACAGAGCCCAAGTTGAGGCTCCATCCCAGGACCCTGGGATCATGACTTAGGCTGAAACTGAGTCAGACTGTTAACCGACTGAGCCACCTAGCACCCCCTGATGCTCTTATTACTGATTCTTTGTGCCCCATTTCCCCCCTCCCTCTTTGGGATTATATATGATCTTTTTTTTTTTTTTTAATTCCTGCTTTTCTGAACTGTACATGGAAACATTTTGGTTAGGTCTTTTGTTCAATATTGTAGCCATTCTTTTGGACTCATTGGTTTGGAAGTCATGTGTTTTTTGTTGTTGTTTTAAGTTCAGAGATATTTTCTCCAATATTCTTTCTTGTTGGTGACTGAAAGAGCCTGGCTGCCATTTTTCTAGGATCCAGTTGAGGGAGGAAATGAGGGGCATGTAATCAGTCATTCAGTAGGTAAAGTCTCACTTAATTCCTTAGTTTTTAGCAGGGTGCCTAATAACAGTCCTTAGTTATGACTGAGTCCGGAGTCTTTTTGGATAACCTCTGCAGATTAAATTGTCGTTCAGACTTCTGCGTAGGACCTGGTAGAGGTAGTCTTGTGGCTGAAGGGGAACTGGAAGTTTACTTTTGACCCTATGTGAATCCCCCTAACCTGCCTCTCCTTCCTTTAGTGAATTTTTCAGGGGTTCTCTAGTGGGAATCAGCTTCTAGTTGGCCTCTCTCTGAAGGAGCTTCTGTTTTGCTTTTCTTTACTCTGCAAAGTCAGTTATTGTTGGTATATTCACTTTTTATCTTCGAAAACTTGTTACTGGAGACCTATAATATGCCTTTGGCCTCCTCCCTTATTCTCTGCCTCTCTGTCTCTGCAGGTTAATGCCTTTTTATTCTTTTGCTTTCATTTCAGTGAGGTTTGGAGAGGTTTGTGAAGATTTTCTTGGGCTTTGTCTGCTTTTTTTTTTTTTTTTTTTTGAGAGAGAGGAGGAGAGAGTGCATGCATAGAAGCGCATTAGCAGGGTAGGTGGAGAGATAGGGGCAGAGGGAGAGAATCTTAAGCAGGCTTCCCAACCAGCGTGGATCCTGGAGCTTGATGGCAGGCTCAGTCTCACAACCCTGAGATCATAACCTAGGCCAGAATCAAAGAGTTGGTGCCCCCTCTTTTGGGGGTGGTGGTGGCAACATTTAACTGGGATACCTTAATTAGGTTTAAATTGTTGCTTGAGCATTATTTTTTAGATGTCTCTCCTAAGTGTTACAAGCACTTTACAGTGTAGTTTTGTGACTTTCAGGGAAAAAACAAAACAGAAAACGAAAATAACAAATGTGGTTTACGTTTTGTGTGTGTGTTCTGTATTTTAAATTGGGTTCTGGATAGACTAATAGTTTGGACTGTCCAGTACATATAGTGCCTTGGCATCAGTAGTTTGTAAAATCTAGATGTCCTGTTAAAGGCATCGTCCATCTGTTGTAGACTTTAAGTATATAATTTTTCTGAATTAAACATTTATAGGATTGGGATAGATCTAAATGTCAAATTAACTTTATTACTTTATGTCAGGATTAGCAACCACATAAATTTTCACAGTCTATTAAAATATTTTAGCCAGCTTCTCTCCCAGCAGGAGAAAAGTAATGAATAAAACTAAATAAGCTTTCTTATTCATGTCACATACATTGTTATTTGAGTTGAACAAATGGCTATTTGTAAGATGGTTTGAGGCATAGTTAAGAGCGGCATACTGGTGGACATATGGAATGAGTCACACCATCTGGTTACAGTCATACCTGGGTGGTGGTCGTTAAAACTAAAGCTCCTGGGGATCTGCATATGACTTAATTATACTGCTGAAACATATTGGGCTTACTAGTAGGTGACTTTGGAACTTCTTGAAACCAAATAACTGGCAAACATGCTTTCAAAATATCAATACTGTTGTTACTAGGTGTGTCATTATTTATTTTTTTTTTTTTTTTGCACTTGAGACTTAAAATGTGTATTTTAGGATCTGAAATGGTCACTATATTGGCACTACAGATTATGGGGCTTACTTGTCCAGCGCTCCCATCCTGTAGTTATGACTAGTGTCATTACAGTCGGCTGTTTTATAAACATTGAATTCACATGACAGCTAGACTAGACTTAGCAAAAAAAAGGAAAGTGGCACCAACGTCCACAAATACTCCTTTGAAATAACTAGATAAGTAATTCAGTTTTGATTAGATTTCATTCAATTAAATGATCAGATTTGGTAGGTAGAGAAGAAGGTAGGTCCACTAATGAGAAAATATTTAATTAGTGTAAAAATTGTGGTTACTGTGAATAGTAACATAGAATCAAGATGGTAGTGTTTTGTTTCTTTAACCTACATCAGTATTAACTTTTGGTATACAGTTATAGGAGTCTTTAACGTGTATGAAATCATGTAACTTCTGCCACAGTCAGCTGCCACCACCCCTGAAGACTCTTCTTAACCCTTATCTGTTCTTAACCCCTGCCAACTACTGTTAGTTCTCTCAACATTTTAGTTTTTCTTTCTGAGAATGTCACGGAAATTCTGTCCTAGGTATGTAACTTTTTCAGATTGGCGCCTTCACTCAGCAGAGGATCTTTAAGATTAATCCAAGTTAGTTGCATATTCCAATAGTTCATTTCTCTTTTGTACTGAGTAGTTAGTATTCCGTTGCTTGTGAATTTATCCATTTCCCATTTGAAGGATGGTTGGGTTTCTAGTTTTTGATTCATATGAATAGAGCTGCTACAAATATTTATATACAGATTCTTGGGTGAACATAAATTTTTTTACTGGGTAAATAAGAGTGGAATTGCTAGGTCATGTGGAAATTGTATATTTAATGTTATTTTAAAAAAATGACAGTTTTTTGTTTTGATTTGATATGATTTTCCCTTTCTACTGGCTTGAAAGCTGTAAAATTCCATGTACTTCCATGGTCATCATTGAAATTTAATTCTCCATATTGACATTCTAGAGTTAATCTGTATTTTAACCTTTCCCTAATAACACAAGGTCTTTAAAAATACAAAGTACCCTCGCTTAAGGGCTGTTGTTGGTGAGACATTAAATTTGTCCCTGTTCTTATAAATTGGACATTTTAAAATCAGATGATGTTTGGTTTCACCTAAAGGTGTTTACCAGTTTCTTTCCTTACCTCTTTGCATTTCAGGACCTTCCTGGGGTCCTTCTTCTATTATCTGTATTTTTTCAGTGAGGATCTTCTGGGGTAAACTCTTGGTTTTTGTTTATCTGAAGATAGTATTTTGATCTTATACTTTCAGAGATAGTTTTGCTGGGTTCGCAATGGTTATTTTTTTCTTACTACTTAAAGATAATGTTTTGTTATCTTTTGGTTTCTATTGAGAAGTCTACTTTTAGTCAAATTTTGTTTTCTTGGTCTTTTCTGTCTGACTGCTTTTAAGATTGTTATGTGTTTGAAGTTTCAACAAAATATTTCTGAGAGTGGGATTTATTTATCTTGTTTTTGATAAGCTATAATTCCTGTATTTGTAGATGCATGCCTTTCACTGGATCTGAAAAATCTCAGCCGTGATCTCTTCAAATATCACCTCTCTTCATGTTTTTCATTTACACTCTCAAAAGTAAGAGTGTTGATTAGAGGGCACCTGGGTGGCTCAGACAGGTTGAGTGTCAGACTCTTGGTTTCGGTTCAGTTCATGATCTCAGGATCCTAAAACCTGAGCCCTCACTGGGCTCTGTGCTCAGTGGGGAGTCTGCTGGAGATTTTCTTTCTCTCCCCTTCCTTGCTTCCTATGCCCACTCTCT
Organism: Mustela putorius furo; assembly: GCF_011764305.1. Taxonomy (NCBI): domain Eukaryota; kingdom Metazoa; phylum Chordata; class Mammalia; order Carnivora; family Mustelidae; genus Mustela; species Mustela putorius. The sequence goes on from NW_025421341.1 coordinate 30,145,750, forward strand.
TTCTCTCAAAATAATCTTTAAAGAGTGTTGATTAGATATTTTAGACTTTCTAATATCCTTTTTTCTTCCTTTTGTCTTAGTCTGTGCTACTTTCTGAATTTTTTTTCCTGTCTTTTAATTCACTGATTTTCTAATCTGCCCTTTACCTTCTTTGTTGAGTTTTTAATTTCCACATTTATAATTTTTCATTTCTAAAAGTTCTGACTTTTAAAGTGCATGGTTATTCTAATAACTACATATATCTTGTTTATTTTTATGCTGTCTTTTATTTATTACTATGTTTCCTATATACTATGTTTTCTGTTTTGTATTTGATCATTCCAATATCTAAAGTCTTTGGGAGAGGTCATTCTAAAGATGTTTCTACTGACAAGCTTAGTGTCATGTTTTGTTGCTGTGTGATGATTTTATTTTTTCCAAATCCTGATAGCATAAATGGAAATTACATTCCTTCTGAGAGGATTTGCATATTCTTCTGCTGGGACCAGGGATACTGCAGCCTGAAGCAGCTTTATTTCTTATCCAGGGTCTTAGGTTTAACAGGTTTGTTGTCTTGTCTCTGTTGTCTTGTCTTAGCTGTTGTTGACTGGTATTTGCCGTCTGAGCAGTACTAAATTTTGGATATAAAATGTGTCACTCTTCTGGTTTTAGCTCAGTTTTTAATTTTTAATTCTTTTTTCCCTTTTGGGTGGGTATCCTTAGAGATTTCCTTTACTTTGTAGGTAGCTCAACAATATGTTAATAGGATTTTTTTGTTCATTTTGGTTTGTAACCCTACAGAGTATCTCTCATATTTTAGCAGAGGAAACTTTTCAGAATATCTGGTCTGCCATACAATTGAAAGTAGAAATTGGATGAGATTAAATAAGCCTTATAGGTACTTTATAAATAATTATTTTGTTCTGCCTTATTAACTTACATTTTGCCTATGCATTTGTATTAAGCATGCTTGACATTAATACAGTTCCATGTTTGTTTGTTTGTTTTGTGGACACTTAGTATTTTCTAATTTAAATTTAATATGTACAATACAAATTTTAATCTTGTATTATTTATTTTGTTATTATTTTATAGAAAAAATGTACATTTCTATTTTCTGTTCTTCTGAAAATAATGAATTACGGGAAAATTCCAACTTTTTTATTGTATATGGGGTGAATGTGTAGAGTGTTTTTTGTAGACGATTAAACCTAGGTAGGGTTTATATTCAATAAAGATCCAAAGGAATTCCAGTAATTTCTTTAGCTTGGCAATTAACATTTGGCTTATTTAGAGCAGTGATTCTCAACTAGAGGAATTTTGCTGCCTGGGGGAGATTTGGCAGCATCTGGAAACATTTTTTTGTTGTCTCTACTGGTTGAGGATGCTACTGGTATTTAGTGAGTAGAGGTTGGGGTGCTGCTTTACATCCTACAATGCACAGAGCAGCTCCTTTGCAATAAAGTTACCTGGCTCAAATGTCAGTAGTGCCCAAATTGAGAAACCTCTGATTTAGAGAAACAAAGTGAAGATAAGGTGTTGATGCTGATAGATATATTTGGGAAGAAAGGCTTTCCAGTTTTTTTTTAGAAAAAATGAAGGAAAGCCTTAGAAAGGAAAATTGTTCTCCCCTTCCCATATTTTCTTTCTCTAATTCTTCAGCACGTACATTCACATCCATATTTCCAGGACTTGAAAGTCCAAAATCTTTGACTACTGCTACTAGTCAGTTGGACTCTCTGTTATTTCTTGCTGTTTCTTTTTCCTCTTATAGAATAATGCATATTCATTGTAGAAAACTTGGAGAGAATAGAAAATTATAAATAGAAAAAAAAAATCATCTTATCCCTATCATTTATATGCAAGAACTGCTAACATTTGGGGATATTTAGTTTGTTTTCTTTGCAGATATTTTTTATATAGTTCTGAGAATACTATATAATTTGCATCCTAAAAATTAAAATATAACCATAAGTATGCATAATGTTTACAATGTTATTGTCATTTAATCACTTCCTCTTTGATACTGAGGTGTTCCTGATGTTTTCCTGTTATAAATCCTGTTTGATGAACATCTTGGAGATAGCTGTGTTTCAGATTCCTGTTTTAGAGTAGTTTGTTAAAGGGTACTACTAGATCAAAAGGTGTGAATGAGGTTCTTGATACAGATTGGTGAATTTATCCTACCGTAGTGTATGAGATTATCAGCTTTCACTTTGGACTTAACAACATTTTAACAGAATTATTTTATAAGCATGTAATATCTTTATAAAACTTTTGGAGACTAAAAGGGGAAAAATCTGGGTATATCCTTGCATTGAGCGTATGGTTAATCTGCTTGGGTAAATGGGATATAAAAGGGTGATTAGAGAAGGCAACATGAACAAATGTAAAATTTCCTCAGAGTTAACGTAATTTGTATAATTATTGTGGCCTGGCAAAATCGTGTCTTGCAGTTTTGTAAATTGAGTCCTATTTTAAATGCACCGAGTCAGCTCACTTAAAGAAGTCCTGTAGTAAATGTTCTTGTTTAGTGGGGAAAAAAAATGTCTTTTCATAATTTGGTTATGAGTTCATTCTGGTTGTATTTGTTTTGTAAGTTCAAAATTTTGTCACATATTTAAGTAATATGAATGCCTTCTTTATGCATAAGTAGACCCTGTGATACCGTAGGGCCATGATATTTGTAAGTGAATAAGCTATACACTGTACTGTTCTTATGAGAGGACATCTGTATAATATAACTAAAAAAGAATCAGAGGTTTCCTCATTTAATGTTCTGAGAAATACAGGGGCATAATTCTGTGCTCTAAAATTTCTTACCCAAAACATAAACCATTGTAATAGTGCTTGACATTATTCCTTTGCCTTTTCCTTTTTTTTTTAAAAGGATACTGTAAGAGAGGTGGAAAAGTAAACGCTTGGCTGGAACAAAGAAGGACGTATTAGGAAATAAGGAGAGATAAAGTTGCTAAGTTAGAGGGAGAAGTAGTAAAATTTAAGAGAACAGTAAGTTAATTCCTTCTTAAGTTATGTTGGAACAAGGTAGGATGTAATTACACATCATAAATTAATAAGCTTCCCTGAAAATGGCGAATCTAGTCTTGGTCTCATAATACAGGTGAATTGGAAAAAGAAGCCTACTGCTTTAATTGAATAATGGCTTTCCTACATTTTCACTTTTGGAAATTTGGAAGATACTTTTATTTCTTATTTTTATTATCTTTTAAAGATTTATCTACTTTATTTTACAGAGAGAGAAACGTGTGAGTGGGGTGAGTGGGAGTGGGGAAAGAATCTCAAGCTGATTCCCCACTGAGTGTGGAGCCCAGGGTAGGGGTGTGGTGTGGGGTGGGGCTTGATCTCACAACCCTGAGATCATGGCTAGAGCTGAAACCCTAAGTCAGATGCTTAACCAGCTGAGCCACCAGGTGCCCCCTTGGAGATATTTCTGAAGCCTTAATTTATGATTGCAGATTTACTTGGAAATAATTCATTCTGTAGTTTTTTTCATAGCAAAGTTTGTAAGTTTTACAAGGATGAAATTGCTGTACTCAGTTTTTTCTACTGTGCAGTCTTTGTTTCTGTATTTGTAACTTAAGAGTTAGAAATAAATGAGTTAGTTTAAAATTTAAACAAAACAAAACAGCAACAAAACCCAACTTAATGATTTCCTCCTTCAAAATATGAGACAGATAAAGTACTTTGCCCTCATTCAAAGCATGATTCAAAAGATGTACCATCTATCTCTGACAGTTCTGTCAGAGAGAGAGGAATGGGATATGATAATTGAGGACTTAGTTCTGAATTTCTCTTGTTGAATTACAACATTGTGAATTTCCAGGATTATTATACACCGTATTTATTCAAAAATGTTTTCAGGTTATTTTTGGAAGACCTTTTGCTCATTTATTATTTTACATTGTTGTTAAATCTCTCAATTAGCATGATGACTATGACAAAATATGTAAAAGTACTAATAATCTGTTCTAGAACTTGGATTCCAAATGAGGCCTTTGGCAGAGGACATGACTTAAACATAATTTTATGAAACTTTGCATAGGTTACTTGTTACTTTGCATAGATTATTTAGCCCTTATATTTGTAGGTGGTAGAGTATTATATATACTCTATATTATAGTTAGACAAAATATATATATAGTTGGACATAATATATAACTTATGTTGTAGTTGGATAAAATGTAAATAGTTTTTACTCTTCTCTGAGTGCTTTTCTATGAGTTTTTTATATGCACTGTAAACATTATCAAGAAACATAGAGATAAAGTTTTCTTAAGGCCATCTATACAGAAAGGCTTTAAGACTGTAAAAGAACTTCAGAGGCATTTAATCATGTATCCAGGTATTTCTCGAGTTCCCTCATGTCTTTTAAGTTTCTTCTTGAGCACTTACTACTTTCTGAGGTGATTGAAAATGTCCTTTACTATAAATTTCTATTTGAATTGAAGGAGAGGTGAGACTTCATTCTTATGGGTTAATAATTTCCAGTTTTCTTGGGTTAGTTTTCAGTTTTCAAATCAGCCTCAAGCTTAAATGTAATGGCTATTTGATTAGAATATGTGTATAACTCCAAGCTTAACAAAATATTGTCATTTTCTTAGGAAATGTGAAAATATTTAAATGGTTAATTACTTTTTGAATTCTTTACCATAGAGTTCTTACATAGTCTTCTTCCATTAGAAACACAGTAAAGCAATATTTTATTTCCTAGAAGCTCATGTGTTACAGGTGCCATGTATTCCTAACTAGATGGCACTTGAATTTATATTTAAATGCATTATTTAATGTGAACCTAACTTACCTTGACATATCTGTTATGGGGATTAATAGTTTAATACTTTTAGTTTATAAGCGAACACTCTTCACTTTAAATGTTTAAATGTGCTATTAAAAATGTTTTACATTGATGTGTAATTTTTAAGATACATAGTAATAAATTTGTAAATATTTTATCTTTTAGGAGAGGGTTAAATCCACCACACAGGGTAAAATCTATCTCCATGACAACATTCACACAACAAGAAATTGAATTTCTGCAAAAACACGGAAATGAAGTAAGTGTTTTTATAATTTTTAACTTTTTTGTTGGCAGTCATTTTAATAAGATTTAATAAGTTGCTTAGAATGGTGAATTTCACTGTCTAAAAAGTTATCTTTGTATTCTATATTTAGCTATTTTAGAATTACTCATTTAATAATGTACTTAGAATTAATATCTACTAAATATCTAATAAATGCCTTTATCCTGAGGTGAAACATGCATCCAAAATTCATCAGTGTTGAATGTAAAAGGCATTTTTGGAGGACATCTAGTATTGGAGTAACCATTAGTTTTTGCTTTAAAAGGCCAAAAGAGAGAGAACAAGAAAGAGAAATAACTTTGTGGTACTGTAGTAAACTTCTCTTAGGTCATTGTGTGATCAGCTTTTACTTGAGGTCCCCTCATGCCTTCTTATTATATGCCGAACTTTCTGTTGAGCAGATGCTGGGAGGAAAGGGGGCTGGCAGTGCTGGGGGCAGCCCATCATTAAGGGGGAACCCAGTAAGAATTTGGAGGGGAGCTTTTTCCTTCTAACTCTGCTTTAATGGGTTTCCAGTAATTGCATTCTGATTGTTTGCTTTCTTGTTTTTGGTTTTATGGTTTTACCATGCTGTTGGTAAAAGTGGTGATCTAATAATTGAAAAAACTATAAAATTGACAAGAAAAGTGGACATTTTGGGATAAGATTGAGCCAGTCATCCTAATTGATTAATAATAACCATTATTCCTTATTTAATAGGAAGGAAATACTACTTTAGTTATACTATTCTGCTTGCATATTTTTGATAGAAAGTTGTTTTAAGATTTTATTAGTTTTAATCTTTTTCATCCTGAGATGTTATATGTAAACATTTTATAATTTGCCTCTCTTTCTTCCTTAACATTTTGATAGTAGTATCTTAAACTTGCTGCCTTCTTGTTATGCACATGTCATTTTGGTTCTAAAACAGTGAAGAAGTATAAATTAAAAACTATGAAATATTTTTAATACATGATATAGAGAAGTGAACACACTATTTTGCTGATAAAAAATTATTTTGCATAATCAACTTCCAGACTGATGGGGAAAATCTAAAGCTAGAGGGAAGGGCAGACGATTTGTAATGGCTGTAAGTATAGAATAATATATTTACCAATTGAAATACAGTTTGAACTATTTATATATGAAGTTTGAGGTTAGACCTGTAGTGTAAACTTTTAGCTGCACTCTTAGAATGTTGGCCTAGAGTACAATATTTTGGACATCAGAATGTGGAGTTAGAAATAAATATTATTCTGGGGGCACCTGGGTGGCTCAGTGGGTTAAGCCTCTGCCTTTGGCCCAGGTCATGGTCTCAGGGTCCTGGGATCAAGCCCGATAGCGGGCTCTCTGCTCAGCAGGGAGCCTGCCTCCCCACTCTCTCTGCCTGCCTCTCTGCCTACATGTGATCTCTCTCTGTCAAATAAATAAAATCTTAAAAAAGCAAAGAAAAATATTATTCTGTTCTTAGATTAAAAATCTAAATTCAGAGTATTTATTCAGATAAATTCAGAGTTGTAGAACTAAAATAGTAACGGTCCATTGGAGAAGAAAGTAAAAACATCTGTACCTGTCAGGAAGTAGCTAAGTTTGGGTGAAGACTGGTCTCCACATACTAAGATTGAAAGAAACTTTAATTTTGGTAAGAATGCTTAACATAAGATCTCCTCTTTTTAAAAAGTTACAAGTATCAATACAGTGTTCTTAGAAAGAGGGATAGTGTTGTACCTTAAGTCTTTTTAGAACTTCCTCGTCTTGCATAAGTGAAGTTTGTACCCACTGACAAGCAACCCCCATTCCCCCTTCTGAGCCCTTGCCATTTGCCATTCTACTTTCTGCTTCTGTGAGTTTGACTGTTTCAGATACCTCATGTAAGTGGAATCAGACAGTTTTTGTCCTGCTGTGAGTGGCTTATTTCAGTTAGCCTTGTGTCCTCAGGGTTCAATCATGTTGTCAAATATGGCAGTCATTAAGATTGATAGCAAAATAAATTTAGAATATATACAAAGACATCCTTGATTTGGGGCAACTCATATAAAAATAGAAAAAGAATGTAAACTTAGAGATGACTGGAATGGGTTCATGAATATTAATCCTAAAAAGAGTTGTACAAATCGGTAGACCACTTAAACACTCACCAAGGCACTTGCTGTGCTAGGTACTGCAGATGCATTTATAGGCATTTTTCATAGGCTTAGCTGACAGCTTAAAATCTAGTTGGGGAGACAGATAATGTAACAGTGATAGTATGTATTAGATAATTAATGGTAACAATAAAAAGTTTCAGAAGTATGAATATGGAAAGAGGCTCAATTTGTTGGTGAAAAGGACAGGATTGGAAGATCTCATAGAGATAAAACAGTTAGGACCTAAGCTGGCAGGAAGATACTGGTTTGGTTCATTTGTTTTTAAGTTTGTTTATAAGTAATCTCTACATCCAGCGTGGGACTTGAACTCAAGACCCTGAGATCAAAAGTCACATGCTCTTCTGACTAGCAAGGTACCCTGTGGCAGGAAAAGATACTGAAGGCACATCAAACACAGTGCACAAAGAAGGGAAATTTATACTATTAGAAAATATACCAACTTTTTAAATGTTTGTTAAGGAAGACACACACACATTGTGTCCCTAAGAACATCTTAGAACCAAAGTATTGTGCTGGGTATATTTAATTCTTAACAATAGTAACAGTATCTGTGTTTTTAAGAACTTAAGAGATGCATAGAAGGTGAGGATTGATAGGAAATGCAGAGTGGTTAACAACTTTAAAACTTCATAGACTTCAAACGCAGATGCTTCATTATCAGTTTACCTTATTTAAACATTTAAATCATAAATATAACATGCATAGAGAAAAGTATACAAATCTTAATTTTTCATTCCAAAACATGTTGCCGTATTCTTCGTGTCATCTGTCAGTAGTTTGGAAAGGGCCATACTTAATCACTTAAATTTTGGTTTAAAAAGATACTACTGTTGTGGCAGTAGTGGCTCAATGGGTTAATAAGCCTCTGCCTTCGGCTCAGGTCAGGGTCCTGGGATCGAGCCCTGTGGAGCAGAGAGCCTGCTTCCTCCTCTCTCTTGCCTGCCTCTCTGCCTACTTTTGATCTCTGTCTGTCAAATAAATAAATAAATCTTTAAAAAAAAAAGAAAGAAAGAAACTACTGTTCTATATCTTGTGCATGAATGGGTCATGCCTGAAGAGAAGTGCTTCACCAGTTAACAGTAAACTGACTGACAGCAGTCTGGGTTCTTCTACTCTGTCCAGGGGGCTTAGTGTTCTGAAGGGCATATTTGGTTCATGATTCCAGTATTACAGGCTTAAGTAGGTAAGCACAGTGGGTGTTGGATGACTCAGAGAGTGATGAATTAACCTATGTTCCACATGCTTTGAATGTTCCTCCAGTCATTTATATGTAGGAAAACCTGTGCAGTCATTTGTGTGTTTAACTTTAATCTGTTTTAATGCTTGCATTACAGTTGTGAAAAACCTACCAAAGAAAATCATGCTGCCAAATTTGGGAAAAAGAGTAGGAGGGCACTGCCAAGTTACAGGGCAAAGGACATGGATACAGGAAAGCCATTTAATTCACCATCAGCGCAGTGGCCTAGCACATGTGTATATCTAGGGAAGATTTCAGTTTTCCTTCATTACTGTATTACGGATTATTCATTGTTTTTGGAAAATCTCAAAACTGATGGCAGTGCCACTTATGGTATTTGAGTCATTAATAAAGAACATCTGTATTGGTCTGTAAGCCGTGGTAAGCAAATAAAATTATTACTATTTATAAGCATGTACCAAGGACATGCTTAGTATTTATAAAAATGCATCATTAGTTTCTATATATGTAGTTTACAAAATACTTGAATATTACTTTAGTATCCTCAGACGACTACAGTGAGTTCAGTCGAGCAGATATGTACATTATTACATTATAGACCATAGTATGCCAGATGTTAGTAAAATATTTTGCGGTGAAGCACTTTTTACTTATTATTTGAGGAAATTGTTTTAACTTTTTTTTTCAAAAGTAAAATATTTAAAAAAAATCCACGTATTTATCTTGCAATACTTTCTTTTATATCATGATGTTAACTTTGAAAAAAATCTTTAGGTAATCTTTGGGTAATTTATGGTCTCTAGTTGAAGGAATTTCACTATTGGGTTAACTTTTTTTTTTTTTTAATAGATTTTTATTTATTTATTTGACAGAGAGATCACAAGTAGGCAGAGCGGCAAGCAGAGAGAGAGAGAGAGAGAGAGAGGAGGAAGCAGGCTCCCTGTGGAGCAGAGAGCCCGATGCAGGACTTGGTCCCAGGACCCTGAGATCACAACCCACTGAGCCACCCAGGCGCCCTATTGGGTTAACTTCTGATTATTAAAGTTAATGGAAGGAGGGCTGGGGATCAGAGCTATACATAATTCAATAAAAAGAAAATGTATTTGTAATTTTATTTGAAGCATCAGTTTTTCTTTTCTGGTGCAAATGAACTCTTCATAATTATGTTTTAGGCCTGAGAATAAAAGAGTTACTACTGATGCTCCATAGGCATACAGTCTACACAGAGAAAATCATGTGTTTTGACAGTATTTGGTAATTTTTATGCTAGATTATTAAAATAACCCACAAAACAAACTGCTGCTTTAAAAAAAAAATCCTTCTAAAACAATAAACCCATAAAGTAAGGTGTTCTTCTCTGTTAACCATTATGATGGATTCATTTTTCATTTTTGAAGTAGAGATTCATTAATCACCTACTGTATACCAGGGACTATCCCCTTGGGTACCAGAGATACAGGGATAAGCAAAAGCAGGTATGATTTTGCCATTATGTAACACTAAAGAGTTTAGTGGGGGGAGAGAGACAAGAACAATTATTTCTGTCAATTCCATTTTGGTTGAAGAGTAAGAAGGGGCTTCAGGGTGCCTGGGTGGCTTAGTCGTTAAGCATCTGCCTTCAGCTCAGGTCATGATCTCAAGAGTCCTGGGATCGAGTCCTGTGTCAGGCTCCCTGCTTGGTGGTAAGCCTGCTTCTCCCTCTTCTACTCCCCCTGCTTGTGTTCCCTCTCTCTCTGTCTCTCTGTCAAACAAATAAATAAAATCTTTAAAAGGGGGGGGGGGGGGGGTTCATTTGTGAGTTGCAGGTGCTTTGAGAGTACAGAGACATAATATTTTTCAGGAAGTTATACTTATGATTAAATAGGCCTTATTTTATGAATGAAACTATTCAGAGCTTTTAAAGGGCAATTAAATTGTATCTTTGGGAAAGATTGGAGCCATTTATAACCACAGGCAAGCACTACCACAAAAAAATACTAGTTTCTAAAAAAAATGTAAGATTCTAAATTCACTTGCTCTGATAGTTTTGCTGGAATATCCAGGTATCATTTTATGATATTTTATATATACCTAGTCTGTTATGAGGCTAAACAGCACACTAGTGGTTATTTCCTAAATCATCCAATCCTGTAATCTATAGTACGTAATGGTGGTTCTTTGTACAGAATCATGGACTCTGAAAAGTAGATAACCAATATTAGGAAGATTGTTTAGGACATTATCAGAGCAAAGACAGTGAGTTTTTGAATGACTTGTGAATCAGCTTATGGAAATATCATGTAGGTTCAAAGTATTGTATTCATCTCTTTTTTTGTTTTTTTTAAAGATTTTATTTGAGAGAGAGAGGGAGAGTGCGTGAGCACATAAGCAGGGAGAATGGCAAAGGACAAACAGGCTCCCCACTGAGCAAGGAGCCCAAGGAGCTCAGTCCCAAGGAGCCCAAGACCCCAGGATCATGACCTGAACCAAAGGCAGATGCTTAACCAACCAAGTCACACAGCCACCCCTAAAATATTTTGAAGTCAGGCAACCTATGAAAGCTTTTAGTGTAGTTTTTGCCAAGTAATGTAGATATTTATTTATGTATCAGATGTTTATTGAGTACAAAATCTGAGATAATAGAAATTATAGGGGAAGGATTATCAATATTTTCACTCCCTGCGCTGAGTGGTTTTATTATTTGAAAGATTTTTTTAGTTTTCATAGAATTCAAAAGTGTATACATTAATATTTGTTTTATGTATTTAAACTCTGGGGATATTTTAACCTTTATGGTGAGCTTAAATAGTAATAGCAAAAGTTGGCTCTTATTTTAGTAACAACATATTTGATGTCATTATTGAGTGCAGAGCTAAGTTACAGACTCGTTATTCCAGTATTTACACTTACTGTGTTGCTTTTAGCAGAAGTTTGCAAACTATTTCTGTAAGGGACCAGTAAATATTGTAGGCTTTGTGGGCCATCTACATAGTCACTGTTTCATATACTTGTTTGAAAAAAGCATTTAAAAAAATAATCCTTTAAACATGTAAAAACCATTGTTAGATCAGGGGCAGTGCAAGAGCATGCTGATGTCCCAATTTGATCTACAGGTAGGTGGTGGGCTTAAGACTCCTGGTCTGTGACATTCCAAAGTTTTCTTTTCTCAGTGTAAATCCTTTTATAACCTTCCTATTTAATCTTGCTTCATTCCCAGCAGAAATGTTTTAACTGTAGTGATCTCTGTTTTGTTTTCCATATTTGCTGTCTGTATTCGTTTTCTTGCCCTTTTGCCTATGCTGTTTTATTTATTGTGAATCTTTTTTTAAGTCCTATCAAATTTTTACTCTCCTGTCAGGTCTTCCAAGAATATAATGTGGCTGAAAGGGACTATAAAACCCCCACTCATACTTTATATATATATATATATATATATATATATATATATATTATTTATTTGTATGTGTATGTATATATATAGTATTCACTCTAAGATGCTGCACAAATTTTTTTTTTAAGATTTATGTATTTGAGAGAGAGCTAGAGAAAGAGTGCCTGAGTGAGTGGGAGGGAGGGACAGAGAGAGGGCGAAGGAGAGAATCTCAGGCAGACACCCCACTCAGCAGAGTCCCACATGTGGCTTGATCCCAGGACCCTGAGGTTATGACCTGAGTGGTAATCAAGAACTGGTCACTTAACTGATTAAGCCCCCCAGGAACCCCGACACAAAATTTTTATTGCTCTTGTAGTTCTTCTGTGTTGGTTTTATTACCTTTGAAACATAAGAGACATTTCTGTGGCATAATCTTATATACCTTTTCATTACACATACAGCAGTGAAAAGGTACAAGACTATATATACCCAAGGGAGTTTGAAACTTAAGATCCATGTGAGTTTCATTGGAATTACTCTTCGTAAATTTTTTTTAATATTTACTTTTCTGTGTGAAAAGTCCTGGGTGTTACTCTCCAGAGATTCTCATCCTGGCTGAGGGAAAGGACTGTCTATTTGCATTTTTGGCCAGAACCCCACTGTGATTCTGAAGCTGAGGGCTAGGGACCACCATTTGAGACAACCAGTATAGCAACTAAAGACACCTGACTACTCAAAATAATTTGTGGTCTGGTTTCAGCACCACTAATAAAATGAATCTTGTCACTTTGGGCAAACTCTTTCCCTGAGCTTCGTTTTCCTTTGTAATCTGTGAGAAGTACCTGTTTTTTTTTTTTTTTTTTTTAAAGATTTTATTTATTTATTTGACAGAGATCACGAGTAGGCAGAGAGGCAGGCAGAGACAGAGAGAGGAGGAAGCAGGCTCCTGCTGAGCAGAGAGCCCGATGCGGGACTCGATCCCAGGACCCCGAGATCATGACCTGAGCCGAAGGCAGCGGCTTAACCCACTGAGCCACCCAGGCGCCCAGAAGTACCTGTTTTGTACCTTTGTTTTGCATGCTCTTTTCCAGTGGTGGCTGAAAACCCAGAGTACTGAAGAAAGACCTAGATGTTAGGTTGTAACTACTGTTCTGAGCATTTATTAAACTTTTTTTTTGCACTGGTATCCAAGTTCACATGATTTATTTCCTTCTAGTTTATTGGCCTCACCCATTTTAGCTGCTTTTTATCTCAGCTTTTTGTTTGTTTCTTGTTATTAGTGTGTTATCTTTTTAAAAACTTACTTGGATTTAATTAAAAATAGAAATTATTAGTCTTTTTTTGTTCCTTTTAAAACTTTTTATTGTGGAGATGTTCATATATCTATGCAAGGAGACAGAATGATATAACAAACTTCTACCAACTCATGGTCTTGCTTCTCCTTTATTATTTTGAAGCAAATCTGAGACCTATAATTTCATCTATAAACTCTCCAGTGATGTTATCTCTAAAACACAAGGACTTTAAAAAAATATATAATCACAATATATACCATTTTCACATCCATAAAAATTAATAATAATCTAGTTATCTAGCATATCTAGCACATATTCAAATTTCTTTCATTTCATAAATCTCATTTTTTCCTTCTTATAAGAGTTTGTATAAATCAAAATACAAGTAAGGTCCACATGCTGTGAGTGGTTAATATGAGTTTTGAAACTGTACTGCTGATAAAGGATCAGAGACTAGATGATCACAGTCTGACCAGGCAACTTCTTGGGCCCTGTATCCCTTGGACTCAGGGAACAAGCCAGTTTTGCTTCTGAGAGTGAGGGCCTCAGACCAGTGGAGCTGGATACCCTGTAACCTGGAGGCCCTGCCATCTTATGTCCCTGGGAAACATAACAGCTCAGATTACTTTAGGCCTTGCAGTCAAACCTACGGCACAGGTACCCTGTGGCACACCTCTAAGGCATAGTCCCTCATCCGTGTTTCCTCCACTGCTCCAGTGTCAGCTGTTGTACAGCTTCCTCATGATTGATGTTTAATTCTTAACTACAGAGCAGGAAGTCTGTTTGGCTTCTGTGATAGCAGCTGGCATTCATCTTGGCAGCACAGGGTGCCATCTGGTTGTGGGGTACTTTATGAACTGTTAAGAAGAAAGTTGAAACAGGCTCTGGGCTCATAGATTTTTGAGGAATTGGTGATGACATTGAAGACTTCTTCATCTGTTTCATGAAAGTCAAGCCATCCTGCACAGGCAAGGTCAGCTTTGGGAAGGAATAAGCAAAGGCCATGCCCAGCAAGAACTTCATAGAGTTTTAGATTGTGTCTTGTTAGTCCTCTGTTCGACTGTGGGCTCCACCGATTCCCCAAGGACAGTCTCATATTGGCCTGTAACTCTAGGATCTTTGCAAGGATGGGATGATTGTGAGCAGTCATCTTCTGTTGGAGAACTTGTTGCAGCTTCATCCTCTAGATCTTACTGAAGGTGAGTGGGGTCTCCCAGTAGTGCGAGCGCTGTGATGGAGCAGCGGCTCTGCTTCCCACGTTGAGCTACGGGCTGCGGTGCCTCTCAGAGCCCCTTCTCATGGATGGTCGTGGCACGATCTCGTCTTAGCAGAGGCTGCTCGAAGCCGCAGCACAGTGACCAGATTTGCCTGTCTTCTGCCCCTCCGTCTCCTAACATTTTATTATGAAGAATTCAAATATACCTAAAAGCAGAAAAATTACGCAGGTACAGTAGATACTGTGCTATGTTTGCTTTAGCATATATGTATGTATCTGTGCATTAGTCAATCCATCTTATATTTTTCTTATATTCCAAAGTATGCTGCAAACATTGGTTCACATCACCACTTAAATCTTTAGGATATCATTAATTGAAATTCAGTATTTGTTAAAAATTGTTTGAGGTATAATTTACATTATAAAAATCTTACCTTGGGAAAGAGTTTTAATAAGTATATCCAGTTTGACAACCCAGACTCCTGCAAAAATAAAGAACATGACCATCTTCCCACGAAATTCCCTGTCATTCCTTCATATTTAATCCCCTCCAGAGGCAACCAATGTTTTGATTTTTATTTGTATTTATATAAATAAAATGTGTGCTTTTTTTTGTTATTTTGAAAGTTATGGATGTGGATACATATAGTTCCTTATTTTTTTATTACCTAGTACTTTTCTATTATATGATTAGATAAAAATTTGTTCATTCTTTGTAAGATCTGTGATTAGTGAGTATTTTCTTTGTCTATGGCTTTCTCATTTATTTTCTTATTGGGGTCTTCTGACAAGCAAAAATTTGTCTTCTTGATGAATTTTATATGTTTCTAGTTTTATAGTTAGAGCATTCTCAGCTCTATTTTAAGAAATCTTTGCCTTCTAAATCATCATAATCTCATTTTATTTTAGAGGCTTTGAAAACTTTGGCTCTTACATGTACATCTATGATCAATCTCAAATTAATTTTAGTATATGGTGTACTAGAGGTTGAGGTTCATTTTTTTGTTGTTGTTAGTCACCATACATTATATCATTAGTTTTTGATGTAGTGTTCCATGATTCATTGTTTGCTTATAATAATACCCAGTGCTCCATGCAATACATGCCCTCCTTAATACCCATCATGGGCCAACCCATCTCCCCATTCCTCCCCTCTGAAATCCTTAGTTTGTTTCCCAGAGCCTATAGCCTCTCTCAGTTTGTCTCCCCTTCTGATCCCCCTCCCTTCATTTTTCCCTTCCTTTTCCTAATGTCCTCCATGCTATTTCTTATGTTCCACAAATAAGTGAAACCATATGATAATTGACTTGCTTTGTTTGACTTATTTCACTTAGCATAATCTCCTTTAGTTCCATCCATGCTGACATAAAAGTTGGGTATTCATCCTTTCCCATGGCTGAGTAATATTCTATTGTATATATGGACCACATATTCATTATTCATTCGTCTGTTGAGGGGCACCTTGGCTCTCTTCACAGTTTGATTGTTGTGGACATTGCTGCTAGAGGTTCATATTTTTCTATGAATATATACAGCTGTTCTAGCTCCATTTGTTAAAAACACTTTTCTCAATGGATTGCCTTGAAATTTTTGTCAAACATGAAATGACCATGTAAGAATGATTATGTTTTAGGGTTCTGTGTTCGGTTTCATTCATTTATTCATTGGTCCTTACACCAGTGCCACATCAATCAATCTTGAGGTCAGCTAGTGCAAGTCTAGTTTCCCTTTCTTTGAAGAATACTCTACATGTCTAGATCAGGAGTTGGCATACTGTGTCCCCTGCACCTCCACCCAAATTTGGCCAGTTACCTGTTTTTATATGTCCCACTTAGCAGTCTACTGTTGTTTGACATAGGGACCAAGCCCAGGCTGCCCCCCTGGCCGTCCCCATTCCCCTTCCCCCTGTTGGTACCTTCTGTACCAAGTGTTGGGATCTTAACGTGGGAGTGGGCGACTCCCATCATCTTTGGCCAGCTGCTCAAGTTGAGATGACTGGGGTCTCTAGGACAGGAAGAATGCTGGGATCTGAGTGTCACTGGGGCAGAGAATGAAAGTGACCACTGTGGTTATTCAGATTATCTGTTTCTTGTATCAGTTTTGATGATTTCTATTTTTCAGGGAATTTGCCTGTTTCATGTAAGTTGTCATATTTATTAACATTAATGAGAGCCCCTTTTAAAAGTGTACAGATTCTATAACAGTTTTGCTCTTTATTATTTTTTTCCTTCTCTTTGCTGTGTTATTTGCTCTTTCTTTGCTTAAAGTAGAGCCTAAAATCATTGATTTGAAAGCTCACTTTTCTAGTATTTTAAAACAATAAATTTCTCTCCTCTGCTTTATCTGCTTTGAACAATTTTCGATATGTTGTGTTTTGTCATTCAGTTCAAAATGTTTTCAGTTTTCTTGTGATTTCTTCTTTGATCCATGGATTATATAAAAGTGATTGCTTAATTTCCACATGTTTGGCATTTTTGTAGGTCTTTTATTCTAATCAGCTTCTAATTTACATCTGTTTTTGTCAGTGAACAGTCTCTGTATGTTCTCTCAACACTTTCTTACTTTTTGAGACCTGTTTTATGGTCCAGCACATAGTCTGTATTGGTGAACATATGATGTGCATTTGAAAAGAATCTGTTTCTGAAGTTGTTGGGTATAGTATTTTGTAAATGTCATTTATAGGTTTGTGGTTAATAATGTTGTTCAGTTCTTGTAGGTCTGCTTTACTGATTTTGTCTAGGTGATTTATCAGTTACTGATAGAGCAGTTAACAAATGATTGTGGATCTGCATATTTCCCCCTATTTTATTGTTTGCTTCATTTATTTTGAAACTGTTGTTAGGGACTGACATTTATTACTATGTCGTCTTGATAAAGGTGTCATTGTGTCATTACACAATACCTCTTTTTATCCTTGGTAATATTCTTCTTTGAAAAGAGTATATTATATGATATTTATATTGTTGTTGCTCTGTAGTGATAGGCCATTTTAAAGCTCTTTATCTTTGTTTTCTAAAGTATGACTATGATGTACCTATGCATGCCTTGCAAGTGTATATATGTTTGTGTTTATACTCATAGTGTTTGCTGAGCTTTGTCTTCGAGATTATTTTATTTATTTTAAAGATTTTAATTATTCATTAGAGAGAGAGAGAGAGCACAAGCGGAGGGGAGAGGCAGTGGGGGAGAGAGAAGCAGACTCTCCGCTGAGCAGGGATCCTGACCTGGGGCTTGATCCTAGGACCTGGAGATCATGACCTAAGCCGAGGGCAGACGCTTAACCATCTAAGCCACCCAGGTGCCCCCCAAATTATATTGAAATTGAGACTTCACCGGCATATATGTTAACATTCTGATATTGTCCTACAAGTCCCTGAAGCTCTGTTAATTTTTTTTCTCAATCTTTGATTCTTCACATTTCTATCAATTTATGTATTCAAGTTTACTTAGCTGCTTTTTTCAGCTCCAGTCTCCAGTCATCAGAATGAATAATTTGTTTTTCCCCACCTGACTCTTCTGTTATCTCCATACTGTAGTTTTTTTTATTTAGAATTAATTTGATACTTTTCATTTCTAGAATTTACAGTTGGTTCTTCTTCTTTTTTTTTTTTTTTTTAAATTGACATATAGTGTATTATTTGCCCCAGTTGTACAGGTCTGTGAATCATCAGGCCTATACATTTTACAGCACTCACCATAGCACATACCCTCCCCAATGTCCATAACCCAGGCACCCTCTCCCTATCCCCCCACCCCCCAGCAACCCTCAGTGTGTTTCATGAGATTAAGAGTCTCTTTATGGTTTGTCTCCCTTCCTGATCCCATCTTATTTCATTTTTTTCCTTCCCTACCGCCCACAACTCCCCATCCTGCCTCTCAAATTCCTCATATCAGAGAGATCATATGATAATTGTCCTTCTCTGATTGACTTATTTCGCTCAGCATAGTACCCTCCAGTTCCATCCATGTTGTTGCAAATGGCAAGATTTCGTTCTTTTGATGGCTGCATAGTATTCCATTGTTTGTATGTGTGCGTGTGTGTGTGTGTATTATATATATATATATAAGATGTGGTGTGTGTGTGTGTGTGTATACACACATCACATCTTTATCCATTCATCTGTTGATGGACATCTAGGTTCTTTCCCTAGTTTGGCTATTGTGGACATTGCTGCTATAAACATTGGGGTGCAAGTGCCCCTTTGGATCACTACATTTGTATCTTTAGGGTAAATACCCAGTAGTGCAATTCCTGGGTCATAGGGTAGCTCTATTTTCACCTTTTTAAGGATCATTCATACTGTTTTCCAGAGTGGCTGCACCAGCTTGCATTCTCACATTTGGTTCTTTTTTATAGTTTTTATTTCTCTGCTGAGATTTCATAGTTTTATTCATTTTAAGCTCTTGTGTATGGTGATACCATCAGCTTCAAATCATTGTCTGCTAATTCAAAAGTCCTCGTCATATCAGATCTGTCCCTACTGATTGCTTTTCTTTTGGTTGTAGGTCACACCTTGCTATTTCTTTGTGTGTCTAGTGATTTTGGATTATATCCAGCATATTGGAAATGGTAGGTTGTAGATTCTGTGGATTCTGTTTTGTCCCTTAAAGGTATTGGTTTTGTTTCTTTTGTTCACTTTTTTTTTTTTAAAGATTTTATTTATTTATTTGACAGATCACAAATAGGCAGAGAGGCAGGCAGAAAGAGAGAGGAGGAAGCAGGGTCTCCGCGGAGCAGAGAGCCTGATGTAGGGTTCAATCCCAAGACCCTGGGATCATGACCTGAGCCAAAGGCAGAGGTTTTAACCCACTGAACCATCCAGGCGCCCCTCTTTTGTTCACTTTTTACTTTAGCACATACTGCTTTTCATGAGGATACCAGTTAAAATCTCTGCTTTAGTTCTTTTAGTCTCTAATTGCTTGGAGTGGCCCCATACATGATTAGGTTAAGGGTGAGCCAGAGATCTGGGTAGAGTTCTGCAGGTTTTGTGACTCCTAGTCTCTGATTCCCTCCCTCCCTGGATTTGCCCCCCCCCCCCTTTTTTTCCCCCCGTTACTGTGGTTGCAGGAATCTCCTTTTTAAGAATTGTGAATTTCTGTTCAAATTTTACACAGCTCTGGTTGACACTGACTGGGTCCTACTTTCTAGTGATGATCTTTAAAAAAACAAAACAAAAAGAAAATACCTAGTTTCCTCTCCAGTTTCTGTTTGCTGTGGTTGGTCTTTAGTGTCTTCTGATAGTTACTGTTTGCACAGAGTTTATAGTTGTCCTCTGCTGGAGGGTTGGGGGGTTAATATAAGCTATTCTGACATTACTGGAAGTGGAAACTGTTTTGCTTGCCTTTTAAATCTTCTCTTTTTTCTATAAGGTTCTCCTCCAGCAATATTTACTCCTATTCTCTCCCCCTCTCTCTTCTTCCTTCTCCCCTCCCTTTCTCCTCTCCCTCTTGCTTCTCTCTTCTCCCAGCCCAGTTATTTGTTCAGTAGTTTCCAATGTCTGGATTTCCTGATTCTGTCCATGTCATAGTGTCAGTGTTCCTCTGTCATCATGGTTACCTGTAAATTGGTAGTTGGATCTAGTAGCTTCTTAAGGTTCATGTTTAATTTGGAGAAGGGGAAGATGCGATGTTTCATAGGCCCTCAGGTGGTATGTTAGTGTGGTGGTGGGTGGTATGTTAGTAGCTGTTATTGCAGTTCTCTATTCCTAGATCCATTAATTTGGGCTTAAGGTGGTGATTTCTAATTTAGTGATTTTCCAAGTGCAGTCTGGGGACCTGTTGATCATTCTTCATTCAGATCTTTTCAGGGATTCTATAAAGTCAAAAATTTTTGATAATAAATACTTTATTTTTTATTTTTATTTTCATTCTCATGAGTATATAGGAGAGTTTTCCAGATGCTATATAACATAAAGATGCAGAAGCAGATGAGAAATAAGCTGTCTAATGTTCAGTCAGGTATTAATGAAATTTGCAAAGATGTAGAACAGTGCCACTTTTTTTCACTAATGGTTTTTAGTTTTAGAAAATACAGCTGTTTTTCATAAATAAAAGTCATTTACAATTAGCATGGAATGTTTTTATTATTTTTTTAAGTACATCAAACTACTTCTCATACATATCAGGTATAGTGCACATAGAGCTATTTGTGGTTCTCAATATTTAACTGTTTTCAAAATGAGTTAGTTCCATTGCATCTTCAACAGTGACCAACTAGGTGTGTTTTTTTAAATATCATTATGACATTACTTGATGTATTTAGTCTGTTGTAGTATTCCTAGTAATGCTCAAATTGTCCCCTTTGGACATGGAAATAATCTCTTTTGGAAACCTACTTAAAACTCAGCTCTTCTGCAAACCTCAAGTCTGCTTTGAAGAGCTTTGCCTGAATATTCCTCCTTTTTTTTTCCTTTTTTATCAACCGATGAGTCACTCTTGTATTTGCATATGTTTAAAGAAAACTAAATGTTTCTTCTTCTGATCATTCATTTACATAGAATATGGTAGAGAACAGGTTTACTTCAGAGGCTTGTTTTGCATTTGGGGCAGTTTAGTCTCTCTATTCCTCAGCCAAAGGCTACATTCCCAGCCTTAGTCAGCTGTCTGGCAAATGCATGCCTTTAGTCACCAGGACAACCAGACAATAGCAGTGTCAGTACAAATCAATTATTATCGTTGAGCCTTTGAGTTAAACACTGAATGAGTAGTGTTCTTGTTAGAGTTGGTTCGCTGTTATTTAATGCTATCCTTAAACCACTGGTAATCCACAAACAGTTCTTATTTCATATCATGGCAAGTAAATAAAACTGGTTCTTAATATTCAGTTCAAAAAGAAATGTGATTATGTTAACTTGCCCATTCTCCTCCCTTGCTCAGTACCTTGTCTATTCTAGTTATATTCTGGAAAATGTAAAAATTGAAAACTTTCTCTGTGGAGAGAGAGAAACCAAAACCTTGGTTAATCTTCCTTCTTGGCAGTCTGGCATGTAAGATTCATAACTGGCTTTGGGAATGAGAATGCTGTGCTTTAAGAGGTAAAATTAACTAGGAAGAAATTGTAAACCGAAGAAGAAATAAGATTGGCTTTACTTAGATACTAAATGTATCTGTGTTTATAGGCAATAATTTGTAATATAAACGTGTGGCAACTACAGTAGTCTGTAACTAGACTAGGCACAGATCGGTAGAGTAGATTCTGAGATATGCTATAATTTCTCTCTGTATTAGGTGTATGAAGTTATCATAAAATAAGTGAATTTCAGCAGTTCGGTATGGAAAAAATTGTTTATTCAGTAAAGGGAAAGTCAGAATGTTAATCGACAGAGTATATCAAAATATATTTCAGAAGTATTTTTAATTTGAAAAATTTTTTATATTTTATTTATTTATTTGTCAGAGAGAGAAAAAGCACAAGGAGGGGGAGCAGCAGGCAGAAGCAGGCAGAGGGAGAAGGAGGCCTGAGCAAGGAGCCTGATGTGGAATTTGATCCCAGGACCTTGGGATCATGATGTGAGCTGAAGACAGGTGCTTAACTGACTTACCCACCCAGGTGTCCCCAGAAGTACTTAAAGTTACAATTTAAAAGCCCCCAAACAATAAAAATATAGAAAATGTCTCAGAGTATCTCCCTATAAGATTTTTTTAATCCCAAAGGGAAAAATGTGACTTTATTTTGGAGAAACCTGGTTTATTTCACTTAACATCACCCAGGAATGGGATTAAGTCATGTTGTAAACTCCTCAGTACATATCAGGAGCACTGATGGACATGCACTGAGGAGTTTACATCATGACTTACATGCATGACAGAAATTTTGTTTTGAGAAAACCAATATAAAGGAACATACTAAAAAATAACTGGCCTGTGCTCTTCAAAGATGTCAGGGTCATGAAGGCAAAGACGCATGAAGGAACTGTTCACCAAGAAACTGTTCCAGATTAAAGACAACAAGACGGTATGGATTCTGTACTGGGTGATTGATCCTTTTCCTTTTGCAATAAAGGACTTTATTAAGATAATTGACTAGTCTGTGGATTAGATAATAAATTGACTAGTCTGTGGATTAGATAATAAAAACCCCAAATATTTATTTCCTTATTTTGATAATTTTGCTATATTTGTCATATAAAAGAATGTCCCCCTATTTTTAGAAGATACATTTAGGAAAAGAAGGTCCATATCTAAATGGCTCAGAAAAAATTTTGTCTATCTCAAGAGAGAATGGTAAAGTAAATGTTAACATTAGAGACTTTGGGTCAGGGATATGTAGGAGTTCTGTTCTATTGCACTTGCAGCTTTTCTGTAAAATAAATTATTTTATGGCTAAAAAACAGACTAAATTGTAGTATTTAAGGTTGTATATGGTTGGTGGTAGACAATTAAGAAATCCACAAGTGATTACCATAAAACTTAATAGAAAATATAGCTGACAGTTTAACATTTAAATTTGTAAGGACTTTATATACTAAAAGCAGTGGAAAAATCACAGAGTAAATATTGATAAATTTAACTAGCTAAAACCAGGAAGCTTTTTAAAGATTTATCATACAAAAATTATTAGACCCAATTGTTTTGTTACCCATACAGGATAATGTACATATGTCATCTTAGTTTGAGAAGTTAGGGCAGATGATAATCTTTCTCCACACTAATGTGACTCACTGAAGTAGTAAATTTTACATTTATAAAGCTTTGTATAATTTGCAAAGCACATTTATGAATCAACATGTATTTTGAGTTGAGGAGTCCTTACCATGCTCATGTTCCTTGCTGACGGAAGAAAGAGGGAAGGCTCCTTTGCTGTCTTGGGAAAACCACAAAATAAGGACACAAAACACACAGTTTGTTGGACCAGGAATGGACAGCTAACCCCGGGGGCCAGTGACTAATCAGATCCTCCCTCTTTTAAGAAATTGAATTGAGGTTCACTGGAGGCTGGATTCAACTGATGAATCACTTAAACCGAAGACAGTAGGTACTTGGGCCATGTGCAATCTTAACAAATAAACAGGAAAAAAAAAAATCAAGTACTAAGAGAGTAACTTTATAGACATACTGTGAGAATCAGAGGTAATAAACTGTTTGATGGGACAATTTTGGAGAGGGGTTTTGGAAGCAGATACTCAGACTGCCTAGGTCCTAGATGGCTTTCTCTTTACAGGCTAGGTTCCCAAAAGTCTTTGTTTTCTTGAAGTGTTGCTGTATGCGTCCTGTGAACTTGTTTTATCTGAACTATTGTGGCTGGGTTTTTGTTTTTTGAAACCTGTCTGGAATACTGTCTGACATTAGAGACTTTAAATGAAAATTAAAATCCTGGGAATGCGCTGTGTATTGTATACTGCATTTTACTAAGTGGCCACGGTAGGTTTCTGAGTTAAAGCTCCTGATCTCCTTCACAGACCATGGATATTTGCAAGTAAGTTTTACTGTGGTTTCCACTGCATTTAATTTCTCTCTAGTGTTCTAAATATTTGCTGCTTTTATCTTTTCTCTTTGTACTCATTAGTTACTTAGAAAACAATTGTTAAATACCTATTAATCCTTACATGAAACTTACTCTGATACTTTTTCTCCTTTATTCTCTAGGGAATAAATTTGCCCTTATATAGTCCTCATTCTTGGAAAGGGGTCATTTTAGTTTCATCTCTGTTATTCCACATACACAGTATGATACCTGCCTCTAAAATAGGCTTTTAGTTATTATCCTATTTAAATCATTTTTACTTTTGGATGCTGGGATGGTATCCTAGTAAAATTCATACTTGCAGGTAAGTAAGGGGTTGGCGGACCTTTTCTGTAAAGGGTCAGACAGTACATATGAGGTTCTTGTGGACCATACAGTCTCTGTTGTAGCTACCCAACAAAGACAGTAGATAAACAAGTGCACGTGGCTGTGTTCCAATGAAACTGTAGCTGCTAACCCCGTAGGCCAGATTTAGCCTGTGAGGTCTAATTTGCTAACCTCTGGTCTATATAGAATGTGAGAATTTGGATCAGTGAATTTATTACTTCTGCATGAGTAAGTTGTTAAGCTAATGTTCTAGGTCAGCATGTATATTTTAAGTGGAATGAAGGGCAAACACATTTCTGCATCACATATATTTCAGTGGCTGATAGGAAGTTGCTTTCACTCATGCACTAGGTTATTTATTTCATGTCTGCTATGTGTCAGACACTGAGAATACAAATAGCGGTAGAGAGAAGCTTCCTGCCTCATGAAGTTTACATTTATTAGCTGTGAGATAAAGGGGTGAAAGTAAATAATATGTTGTAGTAATGTATATATGAGGTTTGGTGTGGGGGTTTTTGCCCCCTTTGGATTGGATGTTCAGGGAGGACTTTCTGAGGAGAGGCCAACATGACTAGAAAGAGTGATGATAAGACGAGGAGACTGTAGAGGTAATCAGGGGTTGGCTCCTTTGGAGCCTAAATTGTTGAAGAATTTGATTTTTATATAAAGGAAGCCACTATAAAGTAGTTTGTGCTTAAATTAAAAAAAAAAACTAAGATTAAATAAATTGGATTTGATATAGGTCTAACTTCCTCACAATCCATTGATGTGTCTGGTTCACAGAGGCTGTCTCTTAGTTATCTGCACATAAAGTTTGTGAGTTCCTCTTAATGAATCAGTTGCATATGTTCTAATTCTGGCATGTTTTTTTAAAACCAAATTTTAAGTTGGAATATGCCTTTATAGTCCTAAAAAGATATATACACAGAGAACTATTTGTTTCTCTTGCATAACTCCTAGGAATAGTGTCTTTGTTTCTCAAAGTATTATTAACTAATATATATCCTTTAGATAGGCTATCACAGAGAAATACCTACCAGTCTAGAAGTATTAGCATAATCATGCTAATGTAGGTTGGATGGGTATAGTAAATGTTAATAATGTACTTATTTCTCCAGTATTTTACTTGAGTCATGACATGTTTTTGAGCTATTTTTCTCATTTTGGATTTTTAGGGGAAAATAAGGCAAAAAACTGATTTTTCTCCTTTTTGGGGCAAAATAATATATTGGTGATACATGGTATCTCTCTCTCGAGAGCTTTTTTTTTTTTTTTTTAAGATTTTTAATTTTTATTTATTTATTTGAGAGAGAGACAGTGAGAGAGAGCATGAGCGAGGAGAAGGTCAGAGAGAGAAGCAGACTCCCCGTGGAGCTGGGAACCCGATGCGGGACTCGATCCTGGGACTCCAGGATCATGACCTGAGCCGAAGGCAGTCGTCCAACCAACTGAGCCACCCAGGCGTCCCTCTCTCGAGAGCTTTTAATGGGATTTTCTGTTGTTAATATTTATTTTTTCTCAGTTTTTCTGCATGCTTAGAAAGAGTAGGTATTAGTTACTTGTTCATAAACTTTTCAGTTCTTAAATCTCATTGTTTCTGTATTTTATGGGCAATATTATCAGATGCTGTAATTATATCTTACATAGAGTCAATAATTCTCCCATCTCTTCACTGTGGAGTGAAAAGACAAAAAAAGTAGTTGGATATATATATATATATGTATATTGGATTAATGAAAAAAGATTCTCTAATTCCAGAGCATCTTTCTCTCCTTTCCTTATTTTTTATCTTTTTATGTAGAAGTTGCAAACAGAGTCTTGTCACAATCTTTATTCTTTGTATCCTTTTTGTGAAGATAAGGGTTATAAAGGTAAATTCCCTCTCACACAAATTTTCTGCTCTATTTTGCTGTCCCATGAAATGGTAATAAAGCTGTACCCTCTACCCTTCTCAAGCCTGATGCAGCAGTGTTTTCTTACCCTTTCTTTTTTATAGGAGTAATTGAAAATTGGTATGGATGTTTCCTTTCTCTGGTGTCCGTAATTGACTTTGTTAAATTGCTTGCACTGCATATATTTATTACCACGGTTTGGGTGCTGTGCTGGAAAGCTTCCATCTGCCCTTCCAGCTCTGGTCTTTACCCTGCTGCTTCAGGCAGCTGGTTTATCTGGATACACTAATGGGCTTTCTTGATTCCTGGCTTCCATATGGGTATATGGGTAGCATTGTTGGGGAGCATTGTCAGCGGCTCAGAGAAAGAAAGGAAAGAGGGAGAGGTTAAAATATTTACATTCTTCTTCCCTGTGGGATTTCTTGTATCCTTTCTGCATCCTTCCATTGAAGGTCAATCTCCCATCAAGTAGCTCTCTTTCTTTTAAGGTTACTGACCTCTTATTCTCCTCCTCCCTTCACTGCCAGTGGGTAGGGTTGGGCCCAGCTGTTACTAATGTGGGGCCCTGTACTCATGATTTCCTTATAGCCTCTGTGCTTTGTAAATAGTCTATTAAACTTTTTTCAAATTTCCCAAATTGAGTATGCCACCTGTTTTCTATGGCAACCTTTACTAATAAATATGCTTTAAAATATTTTAGGTTCTGTCAGTGGCTATTATGATTGCAATTCTAAAGTGGATCAGCACTAGAATAAGGAAAAAATATTCTGGCAATTTCGTGGGTTTATGGTGTTGACTGATATGTAATTTTATTATAAAATAAATGATGTGTGGTTTTAAGCATTATCAGTATGTTGAACACAGTATGGCACAACCCATTTTTTTAAGCACTGGGAATTCAGAGTACATGAGACATGTGCAGTAATTTAAATATGAAGCAGTAATGAATCTCATGTGAGAGGTACAAAGTGCTATAGAAGTTTGGAGGAGGGAGATTATTTTATCAAGAAGACTTTGGTTGTGTCTGTAGCAGGAAAGAAAGGAGACTCATAGTTCCCGTGTTCTTGAGGAGACCTCTGCTTTCTAGCCTTACTCACTTTATTGTACCATAACCCACCTCTGAAAGTGGTAATAACTAATAATAATTAAAGTTCACTATATATACCTGTTGTGGAGTGGAAAACACCTATTAACTTATTTAACCCCTCCACCATCCCTGTGAAGCAGCTGCTATTACTAAACAGAGTTGGAATTCAAATTCAGGCTGTCTGGTTCCCTAGTCTAGGCTCTGAGCTACCTAGCCATCCCATTATTCTATAATTAGAGCTGATTATCCAGCTCCCTCAAAGAGATTATCAAAACTAATTACGTCATGAGTGCAGCTTTTGATGATGGTGACTTTTCAGATCATTCTTGCCTCCCCAGTGGCATTTCTGGTCACCTAGCTGCTTGTTTCTCATGCAAATAGGTTTTATCAACCGCTGTGGCTTCTTGTTGCAGTTATACCTTTGAGGCCCCTCATTCATTATAGATTTTAGCTTTTTACTTAGTGTCTTTTCTACTACTGTTAATCATTTCTGCCAATCTTAGTATCTGCATGGATAATCTGGCCTCCTAATTCCTTGACTTCTTAATCTCTAATAATCCTGCATCTTATTTTAGATTTTTTATTTATCAGTAATTGAATCACTGCTCAGAGTTCAGTTTCAAACATCCTGTTCTGTGAGCACCTCCACTTTTTTCTTCCCAGCTCATTCCCTCTAATTTCTAACTCCCAGTAACTTTGGTACAACCTGAGGCTAAACTTCTTTGGTGTCCATCATCCTCACCATATCTTTGTTTTTCTCACTTTAGATTCCTTAGTCTGTTATAACTATTCTGTTTTAATTTTTGTTGTATTTTACCTTGGCTAAAGCCAACACTTGACTACTTTCTTACTTTCTACCTAGATAGCCAGATGAGGCTGGAGGGAAACACAAAACTTTGATGACTGGTTTCATTTTAGTACTCATGACCACATACCTCAGTACTGCTTGCTGTGTTAGTAATTCATTCTCCCATTCTCCTTTAACTTTAAAAAACTGTCCCTTTTCAGTTGATAGTATTTATTATTTTACTAAAAAAACAAACAAAAAAAGAGAACTTTATATGTTTCTATCAAGAAAATCTATAAACCTGAAAGAGCAGTTTTAGTAAAATAGTTGTAACAGAAGCCAGCTTTTCAGGAACTAAAATGTGAATGGGTCTTAAAGATTTAGAGACTGACAGTTTCCCAGATGTGTTCCTGGAACACTTGCTTTCAAATGAATCTTGCCCAATAATAGGCTGAGACTACATAATTTTAAGAAATACTGAAAACTATATGTAGTAGTGTATATATATATATATATATGGAAAGGAAGTTTCCATTTGCTGGTCTAAATTTTAATAAAACATTGGTTTTCAAACCTTGGTGTATTCCCTAGTTACTCAAAGGGCTTACTGAGATACATGGTTGGGCATCACCTCTTGAGGTCCTGATTTCTTAGTTCTTGATTGGGTCCTGGAAGTTTGCATTCACAAGTTCTTAGGTGATGTTGATGCTGCTGGTCCAGGGAGTTAGAGAGTGTTGTGTTGTGTTACAGGTTTTTTTTTTTTTTCTTTTTTTTTAAAGATTCATCTATTTCTTTTTAGAGACAGAGGGCATGAGCTGGGGGAGGGCCAGTGAGAGAGGGAGAGAGAGAACCCAGAAGCAGACTCCCTGCTGAGTGCAGAGCCGGACTTGGAGCTCTAATCCCAGGTCCTTGAGTAGACAGCCCAAAACCAAGAGATGGGGATGCTTAACCTACTGAGCCACCCAGGTCCCCCTAGGGAATGCATTTTGAGAGAAACTTTACTTAGGTATGAAGGTCCAAAGTTAACTGACAAGAGTGGCAATTACGGTTAGGATTTTGAGCAATATAGAAAATAGTTATTGTGGGCTAACAGTCAGAAATAAGGACTGACTAACGTTAAGGGGCTTTGATAGTGAGATATCGTGAATTTGTAGTGAACCAAAGCAGCTAGTTTTAATGATTTTTCCAGTCAGAGAGCAGGAGCAGGACCATAGCAGTTAGTACAGAATTGTGAGTGGCAGGGCTGATCAGGCTGCTGATGCCAGATATCTATAAAGTTTACCATCAAGTACTTCATCTTTATATTACCATGACGAGTGTCAAGACAGTAACTTAATGATCTCTCTTCAGCCCATCTTCTTTTTATTCATTTGTGTATTTGTTATTTATTCACTATTTGTTTGTAGTTTAAAAAATTGTATATAGTAGTTAATGGGGATTTTTGGAATGTAAAGACTAAATGTTGTAAAGTGTCCTGAACTAATTGTGTCAGTTACAGTTAATAATTCTTTGGCTTTGGGCAAATGATTACCATATCTCTTGTTTTCTCATCTGGGAATTTTTAAGGTAGAAGAATTAGAAACTTCCAGTACCCCTTTATAAATGTAATTTTAAAGCCACAGCATCTTTCAAAATTACATTTTTGGAGAATCATTAGTCAGGTTTCTGACTAAGGAGAGTCCCATGTGGTTCCTTTTAAGTTGTTAAATAGTTTTTGGAGAAACTGACCCTCTACAGGGTTGATACTATTTCTGGCAGTAAGTTGCATCACCATTTCTGGAAGTCTGCACTTCTTGGGCTTTGCCACTGAAAAATTTTTATAATGATACTGTGTGTTAGCCTAGAACTTAACATGTGTCAGCTAGACTGCCTTAATGATGGTATAGTATCTGTATTGAGCCTGGAGTAGGAGGGAACCACAAGAAAGTTTGTCTTGAAACATGCTTGGGGTATGTCCTTTTTCTTTTCGTTCTCCCTTACTCACTTCAGTGAACAGGGTAAGATTGAGAGGTGTGCTACTGCTTTTCATTCCGATTCCTCAAATCTTTGTCGGGCTCTTTGAAGGTAGATACTGTGTTCCCTTCACAGTGTCATAATTGGTTATTTTTTAAAATAATGTGATTTTGGGAACTTGTGGACTAGTTCCTTATAGTTTTACTGAAGAATAATTAATTACAATAATTTCTGTGTGTTTAAACTATACAGTTTTGATGAATTTTGATATATGTGAAACTATCAGTATAGTGAAGACAACATACATTTTCATTATCCTGAAGAGTTTTTTGGTGCCCATTTGTAATGTATCTGCTGATCTGCTTACTGTTTCTATTGATAAGTTTATATTTTCTGAAATAGAAATGAATGGAATCATACAGTTTGTACCTTAGAGGGGGAGGTCTGGCTTCTCAGTCAGCATAATTTTCTTGATGTTGATTAATGTAGTTGGCCTGTATCAATAATTTACTCCTTTTAATTACTGAATAATATCCTACTTGGGTATTCCAAAATTGATCTATTTTACTTGTTGATGAACATTTTGGGTTGTTTCCGCTTTGGAGTAGAACTCTAAAACAGCTGTGAACATTGTATGCATATCTGAGTGTGGACATGTGTTTTTTATGTTTGTTGGGTAAATACTTAGAAGTGGAATGGCTGGGTCATCTGGTAGGTAGGTATATATTTAACTTTTAAGAAACTGTCAACAGTCTTCCAAAGTGGTTGTACCATTTTAACATTTTTGAGAGTTCCAGTTGTTCCACTTTGTTACCCACAACACATGATACAGTTAATCTTTTTATTCTTAGCCATCTAGTGGTATCTATGGGTGTCTGTGGAGTCTTGGTGTTCTAATTTTCTGCATGACTAGTGATTTTGGGCTGCTTATTAGTGATATGTGTGTCTTCTATGAAGTTGTCTGTTCAACTTCTCTGCCTACTCTTACCAGTTTTTTATAATTGAGTTTTAAGAATTTTTAAGTGTATTTTGGATTCATGTTCTTTTAGGTTCTTAACACATTTTGCCAACACTTCATCAGTTGGTGGCTTTTCATTTTTTCTTTTTAAGTTTTATGAAATAGCAATAGTTGTAAATTTTGAAGTTCTCCTTAACAGTTTATTCTTTATACTTCTCTTTTTGTATTGTATATGAGTTCTGCATCATTTCATTTCTGTAGTTTTTCTAAAAAGTTAAATATCTTAAGATTCTTACTTTTTAGCCATTAGGGGTAAGAAAGCATAGGAGGTAATTATAAAGCTAGAGTTGAAACTGCCTTGTATTTTTGTTATTGTTATTATAATTTAATTATTTATGATTCCAGTACTTTATATTTGGGTCTTTTTTTTTTTGGGGGGGGGTTAAATTTTTTTTTTTTTTTTTTTAAATTAATCTCTGCATCCAACATGGGGCTTGAACTTACGATCCTGAGATCATGAGTCACATGATCTAAAGGCATCTGGGTGGCATAGTTGGTTAAGTGTCTGACTCTTGGTTTTGGCTGTGGTTGTGATCTCAGGTCGTGGGATTGAGCCTCATGTCGGGCTCCATGCTCAATGCTGAATCTGCTTAAGACTCTTCCTCTCCCTCTGCGCCCCCACTCCCTGCCGCGTTCAAGCATATGCATGCGCTCTCTTTCTCTCTCAAATAAATAGATAAATCTTTTTTTAAAATAAGAGTCACATGCTCTACTTACTGAAACCAGCTGAGCACCCCTTTTTTGGTTGATATTTTAAATCTGTCAAAGATCCATGAAATTGCTGCTGATCTAATTCTTCTGTTTTATGGGGTGAAGGAACAGAGGTTTATAAAAGTAACGACTTTGCTCAGGGCTTACAGTTTATGGTCGTTTCAAGACCAAAAAGTCCCAGATCCCCTCAAATCCCATTTCATTAGTTGTTTCCCTGTGAGGTGTTAATTTTTTATACCGTTGCTAAGATTTTATTGCATATTGGAATATATTAAAATAAATTTACTTCATTCATTGCTTCATTTTTCTTTGTGATAAATATTTTCATTGAAAGCAGTGGTATTAAGTAGGTTAGCTTTTTGAAAGAATCCTAATTTTCCCTTAAAATTTCATTAAGTTAAGATGTTGAATTTAACACTTTTGTTTTTTTTAATTCTTTCCAAAGGTCTGTAAACAGATTTGGCTAGGATTATTTGATGATAGATCTTCAGCAATTCCAGACTTCAGGGATCCACAAAAAGTGAAAGAGTTCCTACAAGAAAAGTATGAAAAGAAAAGATGGTGAGTGAATAGTTTGTATTTAGAGTAAAGGCTCCCAAATTCACATTAATTATGGGTAAGATTAATCTGAAAACAAAGGAAGGAAATTCAGGTAGATAGGAAATGAGGAAATAGGTGTGCAGGTAGATTGATCCTTATTATATTTTGGCATTTTATTGGATTTGGTTTCTAAAAGCCTTGACTTCTACTTAAGTCACCTCTGCCAAACAGCAGCTTGTTCCTCATTCCTTAACTTTTTGGAAAGTTAGGGATCCTTCCTTCTAATCATTCTTTAGTCCTATTAGCTTCTCAAGACATTCTAGTTTTATACAGCCTCTTTCTTAAAATCATCATTCGTCATTCATTTAGCAAGTATTCAGCATCTTTTATATACTAAGCACTATGCTAAAGCTCTTGTGTAGTAATCCGTCCACTTAATTGCATTTTGCAGTTAAGTCTTTGCTCAAAATATCCTCACTTCTCACCCAAGAAATCATCTTACTACCTGGTTAAAAAGGGAGCCTTTATGCTCCCCTGACTAAATCCATCAGATGTTAATTTTTAAAAAGAAACTAGAACAGGTTGAACGTGTGGCTGGTAAAGCCCTTTAAAAAGCAGAGCAGGAAATATGTCTATAAAACTAGTATTCACCTACTCTGGAATCATCATTTTTAGCTATATTAACACAATTCAGTTTACTAAGACTATTCATTGGTATATATTTCCTTCTTGGGGGGTTAAGAGGATTAACGAGAGTCACAACTAGGGGGAATAGATAAGGAGGAAGTAAATGGTTTCTTGTTTCCCTGAGGAGCTGTATTTTAACTCAGGGATCCTAAGAGGGTACGTGCTATGGTTCATGGGTGGTTCATATCTCTACTTTTATTCAGTGAGCACAGTAGAAAG
Source organism: Mustela putorius furo (assembly GCF_011764305.1). Classification (NCBI taxonomy): domain Eukaryota; kingdom Metazoa; phylum Chordata; class Mammalia; order Carnivora; family Mustelidae; genus Mustela; species Mustela putorius. Next base: position 30,178,702 of record NW_025421341.1, read on the forward strand.
AAGTGGCTTTCATTTGTGTGCCCTGTGAACTTTGAATTCTTATTGTTCTCTAGAGGAGACTACTTTTTGCAAGGCAAGATTAGCCATAGCCAGGGCTATATTCAGCAGCACTAGATATGTTCAGTATGAATGGAGATAAAAGCATACCAGCACAATTTTAAAGATTCTATTTATTTACTTGAGAGAGGGAGTAAGAGATGGGGCGAGGAGCAGAGAGAGGGAATCTGATCTCGAACTTGATCTTGGGACTCCGGGATCATGACCTGAGCCAAAGGCAGATAATTAACCAAGTGAGCCACCCAGGCACCCCCATACTAGTAAAATTTTAGATCAAGAAAGAAGAAAATCTTTGTGGGGTGGAGTAATAGTAAAAACATGGTGGCATGAATGATTCTTAAAATGAAGTGTATATTTATCCATCATTTTAGCTCTTAATTTCCAAGACCTTGTATCCTGTAGTTAGACCTTTCTACTTGCATAGCTATAGCCTGATTTTGATTTTTTCACAATAGTTTTACCAACTCAGAAAGTTAGTTTGAATAGAACTTAGATGGGATTTCAGATGGTTTATCTTTAAGCAGCAAAAGTAAAGTATGCATTAGTAAGAGTTAATAGATTTAAAACCATTGATTCCCTTCTTGCGTTTTATGATGATAATAATAAAATTATTAATTCAGACTGTAACCCAAATAACTGTTAACCTCAAATAATTATAATTCATGTTACTTTTTCTGTCCTGAGAAACAGGGTGGTAATGACAAGAATAAAACAAATACACAGTTGAAAGATGGGCACCTAGACCCTAGATGGGCCAGGCCCTGTGCATTTTAAACTCACACTTCTGCATCCCTGGGACAATGTAATGAGAGAGCAGTGCAGTGGGTTTTTAACATGACATAAGTACTAGCCAAATGCAGTCTCTCTAAATATCCTCACTGTACTTAACACCATGAGGCTATTGTCTTACATCTGAAGAGGTTTTGAAATTGACCAGTTTTCAAACTCACTTCCTATGCTGCATAAGCCTGGTTGCTTTACTTTTAGTCAGGCGAGTGTTTTGAACCAAATAGGTATTATCTGGTTGTATCCTTTGATGAGATTTGACTGTACTCAAAAATTGATATCAGTGAATACACCAAATTACGGAAAAGCACAACTTCCTGTTTCCATTTTCATATCACATCTGTCTCATTTATTGGGAAAGCAGTTGTATTGTTTGTCATTATTATATGATTTGGTAAGAGCTAACAATTATATAGCTAATAAACCTGGACCGGGAACTGTTCTAAGTATTTAATGTTAACTCAGTTAAACCTCTTAGCAACTATCTCCATTTTATAGATGAAAAATTGGAGGCACAAAGGGTGAAGTAGTTTGCCCTAGGTTTCATGGCTGTTGAGTGGTAGAGCTGGGATTAGAACTCTGTCTCTAGAACATAAAGATGCTCTTAACCACTGTGTTTTCCTGTGTCCCCCAAGTAATATTGGGGGTGTGGGTTGGGAGAAGGGTAGGGTGGGACAGAACCTAGAAGTAGAACTAAAGTTCTCACATGATCCCAGCCCTGGAGGTTAGCATTGGCAATGTTTAGGCATTATGTTCTTACTGCTTCTTTTTCCTGTCTTTATGCTCTTCCTCCTGTAAATCTTGTATTACATGACTGAGAACAAACCTGAAAGACCTGTGAAGTCTTAGGGATATCTTTCCATGTTAAAACAAGAGTAGCTGTGTAGCATTTTATTATACAGATGTTAACATAACCCCTTTAAGTATTTTTCTCCTGATGAATGTTTGATATGTGGCCAGTTTTTTGAAATTATAAAAAGAGCTGATAACATGCATGCACATGTATCTGTGTTACTTATCCCATTAATCCCGAAGGAAACGTTTCTGGAAGTTGTATTTCTGGGACACAGAGCATACTTGTCTATATATTTTAATAGGAAATAACAAAATTCATAAAATTTATGCTTGGAGCAAATGTGAGTGATATTTTAATTTGCATTTTTATGAGTTTTACAAGTGTTTTCCATTTCTTTGTCTCCATTTGTGAATTGTTTCTGCTTATTTAAAAATTACGTTGTTATTCTCCTAGATATGTAATAGACTTTTATATTTTAGACTGTTAACTGTAATATAATAAATATTTTCCCATTCTTCTGCTCTCTTCCCAAATGTTATTTATGATCTTTTGATAGTTTAGTTTTTAAAAATTAAGAGTTTTAACTGTTCATCATGAAGATTAACTGTAGGTTCTCTTTTAAAAAAAAAAAACAGTATTTTATTTATTTTCTTAGAAAAATTATAAGTAAATAATTGAAACAAGATTTGTAGTTAGTCTTTCTTACCCTTTCTGAGTATTTCAGTTAAATACAGTCTGAAGCTATCAATTCTAAGAGGGTTTTGAAATAAGATTAATGTTGAAGTAGTCTCATAAAAAATGATAATTAAGTCTATCATTTTAAAGCATAGTATTCCCTACATTTTTTAAGTTAACTACCTGCTTAATTTTTCATATGTTTTAGGTATGTCCCTCCAGAACAAGCCAAAGTGGTGGCATCAGTTCATGCATCTATTTCAGGGTCCTCTGCCAGTAGCACAAGCAGCACACCTGAGGTCAAACCACTGAAGTCTCTTTTAGGAGATTCAGCACCAGCACTGCACTTAAATAAGGGCACACCTAGTCAGGTGAGTAGTCTTTGTAGAGGCTTCTACTTAAGGAGGTTAGTGAGTATCATGAATCTGAGAATTCTTTAAGACAGTGGCATAAACTTATATGCCAATAGCATTCTGTCCTAAAGGTTTATAATAAGTTAAAAGAACCTTGGGTAAGTGGTTGAAAAGTGCATATTTTTGTTCCCTTTTGCTACTGCAAATTAGAGTTTCTTTAAATGCTCCACAGGTTTGTAAAGATTTACAGGAATGTTGTTAATAGCTGTCTGTCATATACATTTAGTAAAACATGTGTGTATGGGGACCATCAGTGTTAGAGCAGAATAGTCTCTGCAGTGGACTTTCACAAGAAGGAATTTCTTAAGCAGTAGAATTTTCTCCCTGACTGATGGTGAAGTATGTTTATCATTGAAACACAGGTGGCTTTGCTTTATATGCCTTATTTTATTTAAGATTTTATTTATTTATTTGACAGAGATCACAAGTAGGCAGAGAAGCAGGCAGAGAGAGAGGAAGGGAGACAGGCTTCCTGCGGAGCAGAGAGCCTGATGCGGGGCTCGATCCCAGGATCCTGGGATCATGACCTGAGCCGAAGGCAGAGGCTTTAACCCACTGATCCACCCAGGTGTTCCTATATACTTTATTTTAAAAAACTAAACAGACTGAAGTTTTTTCATAACTTGGTAAAGTTTGTGTTTCTGCGCTTTATTAGAATTGACTCAGCTCTGACAGATTCGTTCCTCTCTGGCTTACGTCTGTCCTACGCAAGAGTGGTTCTGAGGTGTAGTATTATTTCAATTAAAGTCTACTGTTTTTTTATAATGCACCCCTTGGGCATCTGGATAAAATAACAGTTTTCACAAGAGGTTGGAGTAAAAAATAATTGCACTCTTCCCATCATATAAAGGATGTGTTTTGTGAAAGTCTCATCACTGTGCTCTTAGCAGTAAGTCTGTCTTGTGTTAGAAGGTGTAACAACTGTTGTAATACAGTATGTCTTTGCCTTTGACTTTGCACTTAGAATTGAGAGAGAATTTGGGAAGATGTTGAAAATATCAAAAGTATTCAAGACTACAAGTAAAAGATTATGTAATCTTTAAAACTGTGTTTTAAACGTGGTGAATTGGAAATAGTGTTACAAAAATGTACCTGAACTGACCAGAAGCTCTTTATAGTTAATATGTGGTTTTAGTCCCCAGTTGTAGGTCGCTCTCAAGTGCAGCAGCAGGAAAAGAAGCAGTTTGACCTTTTAAGTGATCTTGGCTCGGACATCTTTGCTGCTCCAGCACCTCAGTCAACAGCTACAGCCAATTTTGCTAACTTTGCACATTTCAACAGTCATGCAGGTATGTGTTTTTTTTCCAACAGTTTTTTGCCAGACACATGTATATAGCACCTCGAAACATCCATTCTTTTTAAAACTTAAGTATCAGTAAATGTGTTACATTGAGGGAATGGGCCTCATAGCTGTTGAGGTGTATTATGTAGCCATTGTGCTCCCCCCCCCCAAAGATTTTATTTATTTATTTGACAGAAAGCATGCACAAGCAGGGGGAGTGACAGGCAGAGGGAGAGGGAGAAGTAGGCTCCCTGCAGAGCAGGGGAAGCCGGACATGGGACTTCATCCCAGGACTCCGGAATCATGATCTGAGCTGAAGGCAGTGGCTTAACCAACTAAGCCACCCAGGTGCCCAGCCGTGGTGCTTTTTTAATCACAGAAGAGATTATACCTAATGTCAGACAGATAGTGACATGACCTCTTTCCAGAGAAAAATGGGAAAAGACTTTTTAATGTATTTTTTTACCCTTTTAATAAGGAAAATTGCGAATATTCAAAAGCAGATATTTATAACCCTTGTGTATTCATTGCTTATGCCTAATCTGGTTTCATTTGTCATTCTATTCATTTCCTTTTCTTAACATTATTTTGAAGCAATTTTAGACATATTGGTTTATCCCTAAATATTTTATATATATCTGTAAATCAGAAGAACTTTGTTAAACATAACTGCAGTAGTGTTACCACTCCCTAACTAGTAATAATAATACTTACTATTATTCATTAGTCACTATTCATATTTTCCATTCCAGTTCATTGACACACAAACACACACACACACACTTGAACACACAGAGGTTATTCAGATAAGGTTTACACACTAGTTGTGACATGTATCACATAGCCTGTGGTTTCTTCCTCTATCTCATTTTTCTCCTCTGTTATTTGTTGAAGAAATCAGGTTATTTGTCCTGCAGACTGTTTAGTTGATTTTACTCTGAATTTGTTGATTGCACCACTGTGGGATCCCTTGACAGGTTCTTCTCTCTGTATTCTCTCTAAATTGATAATTGGTTCTAGATATATGATCCGTTACAGGTTATATTTTTGGAGGGGTGCAAACTTGGTATTTATGGTTTAAGAGGCACATATTATCGATTATTTCTGTTCTTGTAAGGTGAGCTGTTGATGCTCTGTCCCTGGGTCCATTATGCAAAATGTTGATATTCTAAATTTATCATTACTTCATTTATAAGCTGAAGTATTTCTTTAAAAATCTTTGGTTACCCAGTGGTATAATTTGTATAGGAAAGTTAATATATAACTAATTCTGACCAGTCATATATCAGAATGGTTGAAGCCCCACCATATTTTAATGATGATCTGTTTTTTGTTTCATATCATTATGGATTCATAAATTTAACATTTGCTACATCTCAAATCTGTTGTCATTATTGTCTTTATTGATGTTCATATTATCCTGTTTTTAGAGTAGCAGTATCTTCAGGTTGGCTCTAGAAGATACAACTTCTTTTTTATTCCCAGACTTAACATGTTTGTTACAAAGAGTTAAATGAACTTCACTGGAAATTAGAAATTATGGAGTTTTGTTTTGTAAATGAATATATAAACATTGCAGTTACCTAGGTAATATTTAAAAGTTGATTATTAAAGTATAGATGTAGTTATTTGTGCCTTTCTAATTGTAATAGTAAATAACTGTAATGAACAATGAATGGCATATTGTAGTGAAAAGAAATAGGCTTTGGATTCAGAATGAGTCTTTAGAGTTGTTTCTTAATGCTTCCTTCTACATTTTTTCAAAAAATAAGTTCTGATGTAAATGGTCTGAAAGCCTACATTGTATTTATATCAGAGATATGTGTGAAATAATCTTTGAATGCCAGTAAGCTTTGTGTGTGTCATAGAAAGTTTACCTGTTTGCATTTGTGAGTGGTTGAGTAAGCAACAAAGCGAATGTGGAACACTAAAATTAAGAATTGATTTAGTCATTTTGTAGCCATTTTATTTGAAACTTTGCTTTATATTTTTGCATGTATGTTTAGTGTATTAACTCATGTTTTTTACTGTTTGTCATTGATTTCCATATTTCAATTAAACAAGAAAAATTCAAGACTGTCTTTCCAAAACTTGGATTTTCACTATTTTGTGAGCATAGCTGAAACTAGCACTTAACAGAATTGATTTCCTACTTGTATTTTAGAACTTATTTTCCCTTCTTTTACTCACCTGTGAGATTGTGATGCCGTCCCTTCTTTTTAATTTGACGACCTGGCTTATATAGTTGGATAATAATGGCATGCAGTATAACACGTGTGTGTGTGTGTGTTTTATATATATACACACACACACACAAAATGTACTGTTTAAGGTAGTTCAAAAAATTATGGAAAAGCTGCTCTTCAGCCACATTTCTTTTTAGCCAGCATTAAGAGTTTTTGTTTTAAATATTACTGAGAAAAAATAAGTATTAATAAAAGTATTTTCTAAGGGCCTGCTACGGAAGGAAATTATGGTGTAATTTATGTATGTTTGCTTTAAAAAGGGATCCTAGGTTGAAGAGGATATCTTTCTCAGCAAAGTTTATACTGAGAAGGGTAAGAAATCAGGAAGCTTAAGATGTTGGGGCTGTGGTAGGTGAGCCCCCAGCTCTCTGTTGCCACCTGTTGCTTTTGAATGCTGGCAAAAGGAGTTAAAGAATCTAAGAATATAGAGTGAAACCTTCTGTAATTCATGAATAATTTGCATTTATTTCAGTTTTACACTTACTGAAATACAATTTGATGTGACTGATAAGTAACTACCAATTTCTTTTGTAAACTTTCAGTTTATTTCATGTTTCCCTTGTGTTTTTGTCTTTAAATGCAATTTGTGAATATTCACTATTCAGGGAATTAATGCTGTATTCTTCCAGGTAGCCTTATTAGCCAAAAATAGGTAGCCAGAAATAGTTATGCAGGTCAGTGCAGCTCCACAAGCTGCTTTGTACCATGATTGCAGTCATAGCATCAATAACTCCTTTAAAATGCTCTTTGAAAATAATAGCTATTATTTAATTGTAGAACATGTTAAAAAAAAAAAGAAATGAAACGTGTAATTTTATCAGACTGATTTAAGATAGATCTTAACTATTTTGTCTCTTTTCCACATGTGGTAGAAAAGGTAGGAACGATGAGTCTGTGAGGATATAGTTTAATAACCACGTCAATTAGGTCAGGTTGCCTAAGAGGAGTAGTTTTTTAGCCTGGAGTTCTTATTTACAATATACCCTCAAATCACCCTTTTTTTTTTTTAAACTCCATTTGATCCCAGGAGAATAAAATATATACACATGCTACAAGAGGAAGCTAAGAAAATTAATAATTTATTTCTTCTTTTTCCATTCTGTCTTTTCCCCTAGCCTTTACAAGAATCCTGAATCTTTACTTTACCATATATGGTCCACAAATGTCAAATCATTGATAACTGAATTGTCACCCTGGAATTTTCGTTTTTTTTTTTTTTTGATTTTTTTTTTTTTTTTTTTAATCACAAGTAGGCAGAGAGTGAGAAGGAAGCAGGCTCACTTCTGAGCAGAGAGCCTGATGCAGGGCTCGATCCCAGGACCCTGGGATCATGACTTGAGCCGAAAGCAGAGGCTTTAACCCACTGAGCCACCCAGGTGCCCTGAAATTTTTGTGTGTTGTTGTTTTTTTTTTTTTTTTTTTAAATTTTAAGATTTGTTTATTTGAGAGAGAGATGTGCAAGTGAGCAGGTGTGCAGCGGGTGGAGGGAGAGGAAGGTGAGCATCCTCAGTAGACTCTCCCAAGGGATCATGACCTGAGCCAAAAGCTGAGTTGGACATCAACCAACTGTTACCCAGGCACGTCTTTTTAAAAACTTTTTAAGGTGAAAATTTTTTCCCATACAGATTGATATGACAAATGGAACTTTTAATAGCAAATGATAATTATTCAGATATGCCAGTCTAGTTAGCATTATTTTATAGGGAAACCTGTTATGTTTGCAGATAGTTTAATGGCTTAAAAGCCAGACATCTTCATCAGAATATTCTGGTTGACATGGTATGTGAGGATGTGTATCAGTGGTGTGGTTATTGCTGTGTTCAGGAAAACTCAACTTCTACAGAAGTACTGGTGCAGTTAGAAACGTAATTAACTTACAGAATTTAAGAGTTATTTTGCTTGGTAATAAACATACCACAAACTTATGAACTATAAACTGTCATTGATTTTTGTCACATTTTGTACTAGGGGTGTTAAACTTCATTGTCTTGCCACCCAGTTAACACTAGTGAGTAATACTATGAAGGAACCACATGCAAAGGGGGATGTTCTAATCCCCTGTTGCCACATGGATACCCAGGCTCAGGATTACTAGATACAATGATTTTCTTTTAAGAGAAGCAGGAAAGATTTATTTAATGTGAAATGTTCTCTTTCTAAGTGTTGAGGTTGAAAAATTTAAATATGTGTAGATGAAACAAATTCAGCTGAATTTGATGAAGGTAGTCCATTTCTACTTTGGTCTCTGTTTATCTTCCTTTCTCCTGAGTACCCCTATTTCACTGGAGATGAAAGACAGTTTTCAACAAGGTTTAGGCTCATTAACTTTCGTGCATTAAATTCTTAAACAGATTACTTCTTTGTGGTCTTTGAGATAAGATTATATTTAAAAAGCATATTTCCTGTTTTACATTCTGTTCAGTTTTTATTTCTTTGTATAGAGATTGCTTGAGGTTCCAGATAGTAATTTTTGTATTATTGAATTTATTAGTGTTTATTTTCCAAAATTGTGGTTTTTAAAATTTCATTCTATGATACTTAACAGTTTTAAAAGTTACTATAACCAGTTGTTGAAGACAGTGAGTAGATTCAGTGTCTCCATATAAAAACTGAAAGAAGCATTACAAAGTGCTGCTTTGCTCTCATGAATAGGTATTTGATTAATGTGTTTGGTGCTCTGGTTGGAAAACACCAATGTTTATAAATGTGATAAAGTAGACTTGACTAACAAATTGGATTATGTTGAACTGATTTGTTTCCTGATGATGTTTCAAAAGTGTTAAATGTATATTTTCCCTATAATGGTCTAAATATAAGTTAACTGTAGAATATATATTATTGTAGACTACATACTCACATATATTGGCGGTTATAAGTGATGAACCAGCATAGGGACCTAATTCCTTTTTCTCCAAGGTATAGATGCATTTCATTTACTCTCAAATGTACAACTAGGTTGTTCAAAAAACTTAGAACTTGTTTTTTGAAATACAACCTACTCTAAATTTGAGAACTTCCTGTACCATATTCTTTCATTCTTTTGGTTGATAGCTGTATTATTTATAAGTTAAATATTCGACATCCTTTGTCTTTTAGTAGAATTTCCTCTTCTGGGCCTAGTGTTCCAAAGTTATTAAAAATTAATTTCCGTTGTCCTATAAATTATAGAATCATACTGCTGAATTTGTAGTCATACTGCTGGATTTGCAAGTACAGGCCATTTACTGAATCCTGTTGTTTTGCTAGTGAATAAACTGGTAGAGCTTGAGCAGTTGAGGGACTTGTCCAAGACTGTACAATTTTTTTTTAACATTTTATTTATTTATTTGACAGAGATCACAAGTAGTCAGAGAAGCAGGCAGAGAGAGAGAGGGAGAAGCAAGCAAGGCTCCCTGCTGAGCAGAGAGCCCGACTTGGGGCTTGATCCCAGGACCCTGAGATCATAACCTGAGCTGAAGGGGGAGGCTTAACCCACTGAGCCACTTAGGTGCCCCAAGGCTGTACAGTTTTTATGTTAAGATGGAATTCTCTGATTAGTTTAGATTCCCTTTTCACAAGCTTATTTGGTTATACTAAGTGGTAACTAGGTTTAAACTTTTATTTATATTTATGATTTAAACTTGTGTACATATTTCTTCCAAAATATTTTTCAATACTTTTATCTTTTATTTATAACTTATTAGTTTATCTTTCATTGTATTTATTTTTGGGAAAGTAAAATATCAGCCTGTAAAGAAATTGAATTTTATTATATGAAGTAGAAATAACAACAAAAAGATTTCAGAGTATCCAGAAAATGCAAAATTTATTTTGTTATGTAATAAGCAGCCTTTTAATTTAGATACCACTGTATAATGTTTGAGAGCTAGGACAAATGTGTTTAAAAAAGGTTTTTCAAGAACAGAGTGTGAGTAGTGATATGTATATATAGCATAGCACTTCCACCTGTCAGATGTGCTAGATGTGAGGACATAGGAAGGGAAGTGGCTCGGGTGTCTAGTAAAAAAAAGGTCTACTTTAGGTGCATTTCCCCCTGCTGCAGTCATACCCTTTCAGATAGACACAAAAGAATAATTACATAAAATGCTGTAAGTTTTCCTGATTATCTTCCTAGGATAATGTTTTACTTTGTTAGTAGAAAATTTCTTATTTAGTAACTTTTTTTGGGTTTGTGTAAGTTAGAATACATATTTATTGCAAACGGTTAGTAAACTCAAGCAAACAAAGAAGAAAATGATAACCAAATCTGGAAATTCACTACTTTGGGTAATGAAAATACAGATTTTCCGTGCGTGTGATACCATGCTAACAAAATTGGCAAATGAAATGTATTTGGAATTTATTTAACCTAATTATCTTACTTACTTTGTGATAAGCATTTTTTAATAGAACTACATATTCTATGTGTGTGTGTGTGTGTTTTTTTTTAATGGCTGCCTTATATTTCTGCAGTGTTCTGTATTATATTTAATTGATTCTGCATTACTGGCCATTTGAGTTTTTAATTTTTTTCATTATTATAAAACTCATGTTATTTAACTGTTAGATATAGCCATACTCATTTACAAGATTTTTTCTACAGGAACTTCCTTGAAGTGATACTGCCTGCAAAGGATTTAAAGTGGCTGACTTTTACTATGTTGATGGCGTTTAACCTTTATCTTTTGAGCATGCTTTTCATTCTTCCCACTTAACATTCCCTTTCCCGCGCATCAGCCACTTCTCATTATATTCTCTATAAAAATCTTATTCAACATCCATTTTAGCCTTTAAAAAAAAACTTTTGTGTTATTTTACTTAGCTACATGGTTTAAGTTTAGAGAAGCCTAAAAATTTGCTCTTTTTTTGTTGATGACCTGTGGGAAGATACCAGTTGGGTCTTTTTCACTGAGTCTGAGGTACACTAATGTTATAAATTTTACTGTTTTCATCATTTCTCAAATTTTAATATATATGAAGATTGGCAGGCTTTTAACAGAATGTGGATATCTTTGATTTGTTTGGAAATCATGTCCCTGTTATACATTCAGTTTTTTAATTTTTATATGCCATGGTGTAAAATAGTTGTAAGCTTAGGGAAAAACCCAAAGAATATTAAAGGAATTTAAACTTCTTTGTATCATTATTGTAGATTCACATAGCTGATGAGTCACTACCATTTTAAATCTGAATTTTTCAGAGTGTAATCTATAAACTTACATCTGTGTTTACATCACTGTAATTCATGTATTTAATGCTCTTAGAGTTTCCTTTAATAGAATCACTTTTATTGTACTATTCTTGAGGTTATTCAAAGTGTATTGTGTATGTACACATTTATTATTAATACAAAGTGGGGAAATTTTGGGATACTTTTTAATGAATTGCTGGAAAGTGGGTTCAGTAAACACTGGTAGGATTTAAGATTTGATTTCTAAATGTATTCTCTTTAAAGTGAGTTGTGAGACAGAAACTTTTCACAAATTTCATTTGTCATATTTTCCATTTATAATTTTCATATTCATTAACATATATTGTTCCTTACCATTTACAGCTCAGAATTCTGCAAATGCAGATTTTGCAAACTTTGATGCATTTGGACAGTCTAGTGGTTCGAGTAATTTTGGAGGTTTCCCCACAGCGAGTCACTCTCCTTTTCAGCCCCAAACTACAGGTAGAGCTTCTCTGGCATTATGCTTCAATGTTTACTTTTAAAACACAAAACTCTCTAGATATAGTTTGAAGAATTATTCTGAACTTAAATTCTATAAGCCTTACAAAGCTCTGGGGAAACCTGAAATATTTATTTTTCTCCATGTTCATTTTGTTTGTTTGGTTGGTTTTGTTTTAAATTATCTGGTGTGTTATCTAATTCAGTGTCTACTCTTTTCCTTTTCCTGCATATGAATCTCCCTTAAATTTCTTTATGAACAGGAGCAGTACAGAGATAAAAATTTGTTAGAATCTCAGGCCACATTGATTTAGGCTCTGAATAAAGGAAGCTAATGGTTTGCTTCCATAGATAGAAAAATATAAGCAATTTTCAGGGCAGCAAGCTTGAGAAGATAAATACTAGTAGTCAAAAGGAGACCTTTGAACAATCACTCTAATCAGACTGGAAATAGTTTTCTGTGCAGGAATTGGTCTTTAAACATTGAGTACTCTCTCATAAAATGTATTGTTTTCAGAATCTCATTGAACCCTCCTTTAGATTTTTGGCTGATTATTTTTCTTTCAACTTTTAACTCTGTGTATTGTCTTAAAGCTTTTTCTTTCATTTTTCTTTTTTTTCCCCCTTCTTTAAATTCCATCATTTACATAATTTCTGGCTGTCCAGCATTTAGAATGCTTTCATCTAGCTGCAGTTTTGGTGAATTTACTTCAGCTTTTCCTCTCCAGGCTTCCAACAGTAAGTTCTGTTGTCAAGTAGGCATCTTTTACTAATTTGTATGTTTTATGTTTCATGGATTTTTTCCAATTATAGAATGTTACTCATCTTTTAATGATAATCATTCTGAAATTCTCACTTTTATTCTCTTTTCACTATTACTAAACTCAGACTTAGAGAACACAACAGTATACAAAAAAAGAGTTGACTTACTGAGTTTTTAATAATTTGAAGTAAATTTCATCAAATTTTAAAAGCTTAGTATTATGTACTTTGTTCACCAGCTACTTGTAACAGATCAGTGTTCGGTATCAACACACATTACTTAGTTTTGATTGAAAACAACTGGAGTTTAATTCCTGAAAGATATTTTATCAGTGTAAATTTTACAATGTCTATAATACTACTTGTTGGAAAAGTGTGTTCTCTTTTTTCAATAGAACTGTATCTTTCTGTTTTTTAGAATATCTGTAATTGTGCTTTGCTATCATTTAATATTTAATTGTATATACTATTTTGATTGCTGAAACTAATACGTAGGTGTAAAGAACTAATACCAACAGTGTAGCATCAAAAGCATAGAATGAAAATAGTCTGGCTTTAATCTTTTGATAGTACTTTAGAGAAGTCTCTAGAGGACAGAATAGTCTTTAAATTCTTAGCAGGCTATATACAGTAATGACCATTAGGTGAATTGTGATCTATAAATTTTTAAAAAATGGTATGATATTTAGATTATGCATTGTATACTATAAATTTTATTCTTTGAACTATATAATAGGGCATGATTTTACTGAGGACAACCATGATATTATATGTACATTAAATTATTATGTGGAATTAAATATTAGCTCTTCAAGTAAAATAAGCCTAAAGCTCAAACACCACATTTTAAGAAATTATGGATCAAAATAGTACATCTTAAACATTTTAAATCTGTACCCTGGGATTTGTTTCAACCGTGTCTCTATTGGAGCTTTAAGAACTTAGAGTATAAGATACTTTGTGTCTTGCTTATGAAGACTGTTCAGGAAGAACCAGTAAAAAGTGATAGTACATAGATAACTGAATAGTCTATAAAGGAACTGAGTTTAAAACCCAGTTAGCATGGAGTTACTCTTCTGGTTATTATTCCATGCTACCATGGAGTAGCTTGGAATAATTACTCTTCTATGAATTAGTCTTCACTTCAGTGTAGATAATACACAGTAACTTGCTACCCTACATGTTTCCATTGCCTTTGAAAACGTAGTTTCCCAAACTATAAAAAGTCATACATAGATGATTAAAGTTAAATGCCATTTGCCAATAAGATTGTTTGTAGAACACTTAATTAAGGAAGAAAACACATAATCTATCAAAGGATTTTGGGAGAAGTCTAGAAATTTTAAGTGTTTTGTTTATTCTGTTACAGGTGGAAGTGCTGGATCAGTAAATGCTAATTTTGCTCATTTTGATAACTTCCCCAAATCCTCCAGTGCTGATTTTGGAACCTTCAATACTTCCCAGAGTCATCAAACAGCATCAGCTGTTAGTAAAGTTTCAACAAACAAAGCTGGTCTACAGACTACAGACAAATATGCAGCACTTGCTAATTTAGACAATATCTTCAGTGCTGGGCAAGGTATTAAGCTTTAAACAAAATAAATACAAATTTGTATATTAAACAGTTCTCTACATGTGGTTGTATTTATTATAATTTAAGGTCACTATGCTTTTCATAGTTGTGAAGAAATTTTATCTGTACTAGAAGTTCATGAGTATTTACCATAATCCAGTAAGAGGCCTTTTGGAAGTCCTAGAAACTATTTGTATGCTTCTAATTTTAAAAGAAATTAAACAACAAAATTTAATTTTGTCTTAGAAAGCATGCTTCACTGTTGGAAGGTGGTGGAGGACCAATAAATCCTATTAGTAATGCTGACTGGAGGGTTATGTGGTGGTTTTTGTAATATATTTATTTTGGACTATTTTTGCTATTAATATTTTGGTATTTTAAAAAAAAAACTAAACCCATTATTTTTACAGTATATATTTATAGCTGGTTTTGATCTTATGGCCAGTATTTTGCCTTTCAAAATGCATAGTGTGGTAGAGCACAGCAGAGGTCTGCTTTTGGACTGGAGTCTGCATCCTGATCTATCTCTGACCATGCTTTCTCATCTCCAGAATGAGGGTAGTAATAGCATTGAATTTTTTATGTGTTGTTGTATCTCAGTCGCTTAGAACAGTGCCTGGCGCATGGTAAGTGCTATTGAGAATGTTCCCTTTTATTACTGTCTCTAATTTTTTCATGGACAACCCTGGGAAAATGATATTATTAATGAGTTGTTCACATTGAGTCTAGCATTTTATAAATCTGAATGTTCACTTGAATGAGAATCACCTGTTCTGGAGATGTTAATGTAGCACTTTGAGAATTTGTTCTTTATACATAAGCTAGACATGTTATTGTTACAGTGTTCATTTTTGTTACAGAAACAGCATTTGTTTTCTACCACAGTGGTATGTGTAGCAATTAATCTTATCCAGTGGTTTCTAGGTAGTTAATTAGAAAAAACTGTGGAGTTCTGTCCATTTATTTGCTTAGCTTTAAATCAGCTTTAAATTTACACATGTTTCATGGCAAATGTGGTTGATAAATTGTAAGCATAACTTAAAATTTCAGTGTAATTTTTTTTTTGTTCATTTATAGGTGGTGATCAGGGGAGTGGCTTTGGGACCACAGGTAAAGCTCCTGTTGGTTCTGTGGTTTCAGTTCCCACTCAGTCAAGTGCATCCTCAGACAAATACGCAGCCCTGGCAGAACTAGACAGCGTTTTCAGCTCTGCAGCTACTTCCAGTAACGCATATACTTCCACAAGTAATGCTAGCAGGTACCTTGTCTCAGTCAGTGTTCCTGCTTCGTGGTGTTATCTTTTTTTCCGACTCTGAATAATAATGTTAAATAATGACTGGTGATATATTTTTTAAATTCTTGAATATTTTTATAGTTTGCAGAAACTGAGTTTAATTTGCTAATTCAAATATCCTTGAGTAATTGTCATTTTATCTTTTTATTTAATCAAAGGTTTTGTTAACTTTCTTTCTTGAACACTAAAGTTATAGTTGAGGGTATGTATGCATCTCAGAGTGAGGAGTTATATACAGATTTAATTATACTGAGCAGAGAATCCATTTCGAAAATTACATACTTTTAAGGTACAGTTTTTAGTCATGAAGACTAAACACTGAAAGTAACATGTTGTAGCTTAAGTTGTAAATAAATATTTTTAGAAATGTTTGCAAGAGAACCCAAGATCCAATTTTGTATCTCATCGGTGTCTAAATATATCTGATGTGAGGGTATTTTTGGCAACAGGAAGTCTTAACACATTTTAACAGCAATAAAGCTTTAAAAACTCTTGTAGTTGTAACTTTTATATTTCTGAAAGAAAACAGATGCAGAAGTACAGGTGACTTACCACCACAGTACTGTTACCTGAGTATCTATTTGTTTCCCTTCAGTATCTTTTCTAGAGAGAAATGGGAAGATTGTAACACTAACTACTTGGATTCTCCAGTAATTAATTTTCTATATGCCAAGCAGGAAAACTGAATCCAAGAAGTAAAGTTTAGAGTATTTGTATATATCCTGTTTCATTAGGATGTCTGTGTTAGACATAAGAAATAGTGACCTATAGCAAAGTAATTATAAATTAATTAAATTAATTAATTATAAAGTAATTATAACTCTGGAAACATAGGTATACATAACAAATGGTTTATTGATACTATATTACAGTATATTAGTGGTTCCCACTGTGTGGTCCATGGAACATTTAGGGTACATGAGACCCTTTCAAAGGGGTCTTTGAAATTAAAACTACAGTCATAATAGTTCTCACAGGTTATTTGTGTTTTCGGTATTGACATTGATATGATGGTACAGAAGCAGTGACAAGTAAAAACTTGCCAACACTTTAGCACAAATTAAGACCGTGATACCAAACTGTACTAGTAGTCATCTAATTGTCATTATATTTCTTACCAGCACATACTCAGTTTTACTTGTGGATAGTCTTGATTTAGTTTTTCTTCTGAATATTCTTTTTAATTATTTTCATGAGATGTAATTGGTATATAATATTGGTTTCGGGTGTACAGCATAATAATTTGATGTTTGTGTGCATTGTGAAATGATCATGTAAATGTAGTTACTATCCGTCCCCATACATAGCTAACTTTTAGGATTTACTCTCTTTATAACTTTAAAGTATGCACCTTAATATTATTGACTGGTCACTGTGCTGTACATTACTACCCTGTGGCTTATTTATATATTCCTACAAATATTCTTGACAAAACAGTTAATTTTACTAGGGTGCCTGGGTGGCTCAGTTGGTTAAACGTCTGACTCCTGGTTTCAGATTGGGTCATGATCTCATGGGTTGTGGGATCAAGCCCCACATTGGGCTCCAACCTTGGCAGGGAGCTGGCTTGAGATTCTCTCCCCCTCTTTCGTGCCCTGCCTAACATAAATCTTCTAAGAAAATCTAATTTGATTAAATCCTGACCTTTAAATAATGTCCTCTTAACTTTCTATGTGTTCAAGCAAGGTATTTATCAAGTAATTTCTACTGCATGTTGAAGTATTGTGGGTAACTTGAGGAAAGTCAGCGTGTGTGGTTGTTTAAGTTGTGGAATGAACCAGCCACACATAATAATGACTACATCCATTGTTTTATGGAACACTGGTTTTCCTTAAAAGTAAGAATGATATACCATGGTTATTCAGATTTGGATATTTGGCAGAAAGTTTCTTAAAAATGAATATTTAAGTCTGTCACTTTAAGGAAAATAATTGGTAAAATTCACACGTCCAAGCAAATACTAGAATTTTAGAAAATTTTTCAATCCGCCATGAGCTTGACAGCTTCACATTACTTTTCTAATAAAATGAGTGGTGATATTAATGTAAATTTTTGATTTTTGCTAAGGTCCTTCGGTTTCAGAAAATATAATTCTCTATCATAAAAATGCTAGTTACGTGAGCATGTAATAGCTTTATGGTTAATTTTAAAACAATGACATTTAAAAAATTTTCTGTTTTAATTTCTTTACATATTGTTTTTATACAGCACATTTACACAAAGACTCTTTGGAATTCTCAGTAACTTTTCAGAATGTAAATGAGTCCTGAGACATATAGTTTAAGAACTGCTATGATACATAGTATTCTCAGTATTAACTGTTTCCACATTTTATGGCCACTCTTTAGACTGATTACCTTTGCTTTAAGAAAATAAAAAGAACTCCTTCTGTGTTTGTTTTCAGCAATGTTTTTGGAACAGTGCCAGTGGGTGCTTCTGCACAGACACAGCCTGCTTCTTCAAGTGTGCCTGCTCCATTTGGAGGTATGTGTTTCTGGGATGGATAGATAGATAGATAGATAGATAGATTTTTATAAAACATATAAAGCTTATATATACAGAGTATTGCATTTTCTTAGGTGTACTGGAAGACTGTGAAAGCAACAATTTATCAAAAAGCTCTAGTTTTCTTTCTTTTTAAGATTTTATTTATTTATTTGACAGACAAAGATCACAAGTAGGCAGAGAAGCAGGCAGAGAGAGAGGAGGAAGCAGGCGCCCTGCGGAGCAGAGAGCATGACTCGGGGCTTGATCCCAGGACCTTGGGATCATGACCTGAGCTGAAGGCAGAGGCTTTAACCCACTGAGCCACCCAGGCGCCCCCAAAAGCTCTAGTTTTCTGTCCTCATTAATGTATGAACAAATATTTTTGATAATTGAATACAAATATATTAGATTTTATAGTGTATTTTTATAATTTCTTAAAGCTACGCCTTCTACAAATCCATTTGTTGCTGCTGCTGGTCCTTCTGTGGCATCTTCTACAAATCCATTTCAGACCAATGCCAGAGGAGCAACAGGTAAGAAATAAGTATAGATTATAGAACAGAAAACTTGGAAAAGTTGTTTATTTATTGCAAAGACGCCATGAGAAGAACATCAGAAAATAAAGTTCTTCTTTCTTCCTGAAGTGGATGGAAGAGTTTGTCCATAAAGAGTACACTAGCTAAAAATTTATAAAATCCTGGACTTTAATATTTGAGAGGGACCCTAGCAGTTCTCTAGCAGCCCCCATGGATCAGTCACAGCTTTCATTCTTCAGGTGAGGCAGCCCCAAGCATGGAGATGTGACTTCTTCCAGCCATGCCATTTTGTGACTGAGATGGGACTTTTGAATACAGCAATTCTGACTCATTTGGTGGTCTGGTTTTGGAATTACTGGTTATTACTCACTCATGCATAATAGGAAAAATTTGTGAGAGGTTTTTTTTGTTTCGTGTTTTGCTCTTCATGACTTGGTGAGGAACACATTAGCTTTATTACATGAGGCCTTAGCAATTAGGTCTTCTAGTGCTTTTCTCTTTGAGAACATTTCACATTTTTTAAGTTGTGCAAACCTGATTTGATTTGGGGTGTAATATTTGAATATTCTCTCTTGATAATTTTTTAATCTTCTTTATTTTTTCCCTTTTATCATTTTGGTTCATGTTGCACACCAGCCACATAGCTTTTATATTGCATTTCTTTGATTTTTGTCCTGTCACCCTGAACACCAGAACTATTTGCCAGTATCTTGGGGTGTCAGCAAGTGTACATGGTATAGCATGAAACCCATTAGTTTAAAGTTGGCCAGCTTTGTTCTTGTGCACATGTCCCAATAATTTTAGAACTAAATCTTTAAGCATATAGCATATATTGATGTGAAATCTTGAAAGAATAAGGTGTTTGTAACATAATTTGTGCCTTAAGAATTGGTAATTATTAGCAAATTTGGTCATTGGCAAGATCAGGAATTGTGGTAGTAGGAGTTTCTTCAGTCATGATTTGTTGGTATCTCACATAATAGATGTTTAATAAGTATTTTAATTTCAAATAATTCTTTAAATTGTTTTTGTTTTAATTCAGTTATACTTAGTGATTTAATTTCTGTTTCAGACAGAAATATTCATCAGTTAAAATATATGGAACATTTCTAATTATTAGCATATTATTTTGACTTGGTGGAATGAATATGTATGATGTCTCTGGGCACAAAGGGTTCTGTACATTGTCTTATTTAGTCCTCTTAACTCTCATCAAATACATGTTGACAGCTGAGGAAAGTGAGGCTTAGAAAAGTTAAGTGAATATGTTTTGGGTGCAGCCAGACTTGTGTTCAAATCCTGACTTCATATTTACATGTTTGATGATCTTAAGATATCTTTTTATATATTAATTTCATAATGAGTAGAGTAAAGATGTTAGGAAGATGTACTAACATTTGTTGAGTGTTTAAAATTGTTTGCAAGGTAGTGTCACTATTTTTATAGCTATTGTAATACCATTTGACAACTGAAGGTTGGAAACCCAGATTGTACCTTGACTAAGCTTATATTGATCTAACTTTTCTGAGTCTTAATGTTACCCTTTTCTATAGAATGTGAACAATATTCTCCTACTGGCAGAGTTTTTGTGAAAATTACAAATCACTGTGTTTGGTCTTTGCATTATCCTATATAGTTGGTAAATCTTTCGATTATTTTGCTTTCATGATTGTACCTCCAAATTGGTTTGTCATTAGAGTTAAGGGCTTTCTTAATTTCTTTTAACTTCTGTTTTATGTAGAGTATGAAAGTCCTTTAACGTTAAGGATCTGTGTAGGATGTACATGAATATAAAAGGTATGATGTATGTTCAGATGTTCTAAGGTGATCTTTAGTATTAGGCTAAGCACAGGTTATTGAAAGGAAGTTATGTAGGTATGATATATGTTCAGATGTTCTAAGGTGATCTTTAGTATTAGGCTAAGCACAGGTTATTGAAAGGAAATTATGTCCCCAAATTTTTATTTCAAGGTAAAAAATGTTTTTCATTATAAACCGCTTTGATTTATGACATTGATCACCTTTGTTAAGCTTTTATAAACTATTAAAAGTAATTAAATGTTAACTACTAATTTTTCTATTGAAGTTGTAATATAAAAAGTATTTTGATAAAATACACTATGCTTAGAAATTTCCCATGTCAAAATTAATATTAGTTCTTAGGACATATTTTTTGTTGCTTTCAAATATTTTGTTAAATATGAGGTAGCCTTTGAAAGAGGGTATTGCATAGTAGTTCTTTGAAAATTTTAAATATTTTACAAATATTTCTTTTTTTTAAATGTTTCTTTCTTGAAATACATATTTTAATAATCATTTTTCTTCTGCATTTATAAAGCTTTGGGGCTTTAATTTTCTTTTACTGTATTACATAGAAACCTTCATTAGGATATTAACCAAGATGGCCTAAGACCTTTTTCATTTTAGGATTCTATAATAGCATTTTTTATAGAGCTTTTGAGACCTTAAATCTAACAGCTAATATAATTCTCAATTATTATGAAATTCTCTTATAATTCTTAAATTTCTCCTTTCCTGAGGAATGAATAGTCTTTATTTTCCTAACTTCATTTTAATGAATGAATGAATGATTTAAAGGATTTTTTTTACCCTCTCCCCCCCAATGAGATAAACTTAACAGACATGTAGAGGTGAAAGAAGCATAGTAGCATCTAGGCCAGCATCCTTATTTTATTACCTAGGTGGAGATTGATTGATGGGTTTGCCTTAAACTTTCAGAATTGATTAATGACTAATCTAATAGTTGTAATAGTTTAGAACCCTTTTAAACCAGCACTGTTTCT
The DNA here is from genome assembly GCF_011764305.1 of Mustela putorius furo. Lineage (NCBI taxonomy): Eukaryota > Metazoa > Chordata > Mammalia > Carnivora > Mustelidae > Mustela > Mustela putorius. The sequence goes on from NW_025421341.1 coordinate 30,200,063, forward strand.
GCTGGTTCCACTGATTCCACTCATTAAGAAAAATACCTAAGAGAAATGAAAATGTACATCTATGTAGAAACTGGTACATAGATGTTCATAGCAGCATTATTCATAATAGCCAAAAAGTGGAAACAGCCCGGAATGGCATCAGCTGATGAATGGATAAACCAAATATGTTAAAATCACAATGGAAATTTGGTTGGTAATAAGCAGTAATGAAGTCCTGACACATGCTACAACATGGATGAACCTTGAAAACATTGGCCTAAAGGAAGCTAGTCATAGAGTAACGTATAGCCTGTGATTCCATTTGTAAGTGGTATGTCCAGAATGGACATATCTGTAGACCTGTAATGGAGGGGAGGGGAGAGGGAGGGAGGGTGACAGCTGGTAGATAAAGAATTTCTTGGGGCAGGGGTGATGAAAATGTGCTACAGTTCCATTGTGAGGGTGGTTTTACAACCCTGGGAAGATATTAAAAAGCATTGAATTCTACACTTTAAGTGGACAAATAGTGTGATAATGTAGATTATATCTTAAAAAGCTCTTAAGTCTGAAAGTTTTATAGCAGCAGGACTAAAACTTATGAGGCATCATTGTTGCAGACTGAGGTTACGGCAGTTAATATTGGGTCACAGTCACTGTTGACTAAAGGTCAGCTTGTACCGAAGTGTATTTTGGAGAGCATGTCTCTTGAGATGTTATCAAATACTCCGTGGAAAAGGGTTCTATGCCCAAACATATATGGGAAACACTGGTGCAAACAGTTTAATCCATTACTACTATTAGTGCAGGACTTCTCAAGAGACTTACGGATTTTAAGAAAGGAAATAAACATAGAGTGACCTAACTTATTTATTATGATATCCTTCTTCCTCAGTTACCCTCTTGTTGAATTCAGAACACAGTACTGATGTATCTCTTAAGTATCCATCTTTTAAAGTTATTAGGAAGGAAAATATATCCTTTGAGTATTTACAGTACTTTTTAAAAATTTGTTGTTAAATTTATCTTCGTGGCAGCTTTTTCAGGTAGGTACTATTATCCTTCCCTCTGCCTCCTGTTTGCAAATGAGGAAACAGAAGCTTGTGGAAGTTAAATGACATTCTGTAGTTAGAAAATGACAGAATGAAGACCCTAACTACTCTGATCTCTCACTGGTTCTGTTTTCCCACATTTAATTGGCTAAGTACACTAATTTAAAATGCATGGACGTATATTTTAGAAACATTTCCACTCCAGATGTTAGTTAAAACCAACAGAAAATTTCTAGTACTTAAAAACCTAATTTGCTTTCTGTTTCTTTACATGTATTTATGTGTAACCTCTCTGACCTCATTTATGCCTGATAAGATTTACACAAGATGGATTTTTCTCTTCTCTTCTCTTTTCAGCCATTACATTATAAGCTGAAAGTTGTGCTCACCTTTCTGATGATTTACACTAAATAATTTCCCACTCATCATACTTAGTTGACTTGAGTTATCTTTATGAATTTCTAGGTAGTGTACAGAACTGTAAATAAAATAATCAAACATCCTTCAGGTGCTGTCCACAAGATTTGACTTTTTAGATGTGAAAGTTAGATTCTAGGTCATTTTAGATAATCCTGTGAATAGCATAGGGTGTAACTCATGAGGCCTACAAAGTCTTTCTATGGCCGTAGTTTATCTTGACATGAAAAAAAATGTTAGTGTTTAATTAAAAATGGGTTTCATAAATGTTTTTTTCATTTGGTATTTCTTTCCTCTGGTATTTATTATGCTAATTTTCCCTTTTTTTCAAACAGGTTAAATATTAGTGTCATGAATGTTGAAATTAAAGGACTTTATGGATATGTTTTTATTATATATTCTTATGCTACCCACTTTGTAACAGTATATTCTAATTTTAGTACTTTCTAATGAAACAAATTTACTTTTTTTTGACAATAGTTATCCTTAAGTTAATTGACATTGGTCTCTTTATGGCTTTCCATAAGGCCTTTCTGGAGCAATGCATTCTCAAGTGTTCCCTCACGCTCATTTTGGTAGGTGGCCACAACTGATACCTGGATTTGTGTGGCAATCTGTCTACCTGCTTGTGGAAGCTTCTGCTAGTGTTTTGGATCCTTGCATGTGGAATTAAGTTTTTTCCATGTTTTACAATGGAGTGGGCATGGATGTGTGGCATTGGGGTTACATTATATTTAAAGTTGCATAAAAATTGTGATTTGTGTTTTAATGCTGAAAAGCATTATCGCTTACCTCCATGGTCACATTAGAATGTTAATAGCTTTTTTGATTATTTTCCTTGAGTTTGAATTCATAGCACTTTTGACACATTTTTGATACACCAAAAACCATTTTACCACATTATTCCATGGGGTTTGGTTTTGCTTAACTTATACAAGTTTCGCTTTTTAGTGCTTTCTTAAAAAGTGATTTGTCAAAGTTTTGTCAGTGCATTGTTGTCTGTTATGAAACCCTTCTGTTTCCTTTGCAGTGTGCTTATTATTCTTTAATTCACTTGCTTTCTAGTGGCTTGTTTCTCCTGTTTTCTCATCAATTGTAATTTCAAAAAAATTTGACATTATGATTAGGTTCATTGAGACAAATTGCATAGTTATAAACAATAGGATATGAGGATTTCTTTGGGGAGTATCTATAACATGACTTTCAAGGTTTTTTAAAAATAAAATATAATCTGTGTAACATGTTTAGTATTAATTCCTGTACCTTAAATAGAGATCAAGTTGGTAAATTTAAAAAAAATGTTTAAAGCAAATACAGTGAATTATCATGTTTTTGATAGCGTCATGCCAACAATATTTCATTATTTTAAATTGCTAGTATTCTGTGTTAAAAGTACCACTATTGGCTCTTACTTTACCAAGAATTTTTCTGGAACATACATTCAGAAGGTGCTGTTTTTAATCTTCACTAGCAGTTAGTAATATACTGTTTTGCTACTACATGCATTCCTTTTCAAATTTTTTTTTGAGAGAGAGAGAGAGAGAGAGAGGCAGGCAGGGGAGTGGTAGAGAGACAATCTTGGGCCCTGCGTAGAGCCGAAAGCCTGATACAGAGCTCAGTCTCTTAACCCTGAGATCATGACCTGAGCCAAAATCAGGAGTCAGATGCCTAACCTACTGAGCCAACAATGTGCCCCTACTACATGCATTTCTATAATACAAATTAGGTTATAAGTAATTCATAAATGGGTGAGTGATGGCAGTGTACCACATGTGTAGTGATTGTTAATACACTGATTTCAGTGCAGTCTAGATTACTATGCTCATTCACCCTATATCAATCTTATAGAATCAGTAAGAATGCTATTTCACTCCCTTTTCAATCTTTATGCATTTTATGCAGTCTTTATGCACCTCTACAACTTAGCAGTCCTAACTTTAAACCCCTTATTCCAAAGCAGTGTACTTATCTTTCAAATAAGATATGGTGGTCCATATATTTCTTTTGGAATTGATGTATTAAGAACCTCACATGTTCTTTTAATTGTCTTAGTGGTTTTATTAGGGAAAGCCATTCCTCTTCAGCCCCTTTTGGGCTCTGTTTACAAAGCTGTATAGTTTTTAAGAGGCCTGCTTCTAACTCTGTTTCTCCTCTAAGTCTTGTTATTTTCAATAAACTATTTTTTAGAAGTTTAAAAGTTGTTTTTATCAGGAACATACTTAACTATGTTATAGCAGACAATTCAGTGGATAAAATTCAATTTTTGGCGATTTTACTGTATGCAGCAAAATAAAATTAAAAACAAATGTATATTAGTACACATGTGACATGCATGATGGGCTTTAAAAAAGTTGACTGCTGTTTAGACTTTTAGTTACTTTGAAAAATTTTCTTACGATTTCAAATGATAGCTTTATTAGTGTCATTCTGGTCATGGGTTTCAGGAGAACAACATTTATAGATTGTGTTAAACTGTATAGTACTAAAACTTATTACTAATATTGTCAGCGTTTTGGAATTTAAGGTGCCTTTAGTGTACAAGTTGATGTTTTTCAAGTGAAATCATTCTGTAGTGCGTGGTATGAGGAGCAAAACCTGCTCTTTTGTGAATTAGTTATCAGCCCTTGCTTTCTCCTGTCAGCTGCAACCTTTGGCACCGCTTCCATGAGCATGCCTGCGGGCTTCGGAACTCCTGCTCCCTATAGTCTTCCCACCAGCTTCAGCGGCAGCTTCCAGCAGCCTGCCTTCCCAGCCCAAGCAGCTTTTCCTCAACAGACAGCTTTTTCTCAACAGGCCAATGGTAAGATCTATCACTTGGCTAGCTGTAAGTCCACTTTAGATATCCTTTATGTATCATAATCTTTTATGTTTGGACAGAAAAACTTGTCCAAAGAATGCTGTGGCACTGTCTGCTAAACATTTACTACACAAATATAGATGCCTTCGTTGCTTTGGGCCTTAGAGAACTGAATGATTTGGTAAGTTTTTGTGACCAGGTTATAGATTTAGGAGAAATCAGAGACTCTGTAAAGAGTACCCCTTCTTAGAATCTCCAGTGTCTTTTATCTTTTTTCTTTTTTAAAAAAGATTTATTTTAGAGAAAAAGAGAGAGAGAGAGAGAGACAGAGCCTGTGTGTGAATTGGGGGAGGGACAGAGGGAGAGAATCATCAAGTGGACTCTCCTCTAAGAGTGGAGCTGAAGAAGGTGCTTGATTTCAGACCCGTGAGATCACAACCAGAGCCGAAACCAAGAGCCGGATACTTAACTGGCTGAGCAACCAAGGTGCTCCCTCCCCACTGCCCCAGTCTCTTTCTTATTAATTTCTCTTGTTTGTTCTAATATGTCTGTTGATTTTAAAAGAAAACTTTGTAGGGCACCTAGGTGGCTCTGTGGGTTAAAGCCTTTGCCTTCGGCTCAGGTCCACAGTCCTGGGATCAAGCCCAGCATTTGGCTCTCTGCTCAGCAGGGAGCCTGCTTCCTCCTCTCTCTCTGCCTGCCTCTTCGCCTGCTTGTAATCTCTTGTCTGTCAAAGAAATAAATAAAATCTTTTAAAAAAAAAGAAAGAAAACTTTGTATACCTTGAGTGTTTTTGTTTTGCATCAGAAAACTTGTGGATCTGCTCTTTTGTATAATCTATGTATGTGGGAGACATAGACTTAATTTTCCAAGTAGGCAACTGTATTGTGGTTAGAGTTTACTTGTTCTAGAAACCAGGGATTTTTTTTTTTTATCTATTAAGCTTATTTGCTGAAGTTTGAAAGTCCATAAATTTGAAGATTATTCTTAAATTATAATTGTGTATCTATATTTAGTGTCTCTGGTTAGATAAAAATTTGGAAATAAGGTCCATGGCAGAGCCATAATGATAAAATATTTCCTAACAAATATTGTGCTGTTCACATGAATCCATTGTGTTTTGCTCACATCTAGTCTCAGATAGTCGTAGGTCATCTATTAATTCCATTCTTCAGATGTCAGCAGCTTACATAGCTGAGACACATGAGAAGAAACCATTTCTGAGAAGCTGTATGAACTGTTACATGTGCCACAGGAAGTTTGTCTCTGGTATTTGAAAGCATGAGACTCAACAGTTGAACATTGATATTTTATTATTGTTGCTCTAGTAGGAATTTCTCTGAAACATCTTATGAGTCTTTATAAGCAAGCATCAGATTGTCTCTGAAAGGTATAGGTTTTAATTGGTGATTCTGTTTTAACAAGGTGCAGGTTTTGCAGCATTTGGACAAACAAAGCCAGTGGTAACCCCTTTTGGTCAAGTTGCAGCTGCTGGAGTATCTAGTAATCCTTTTATGGTAAGTGAGATGCAATTTTAAGCACTTTATAATTTGTGTGTTATCTTCAAATTAGGAGAAGCAAGATGTGACTATTCTACTGATGTGACAGTAAAAGATTTTGCAAATTGAGGTAGCTATCATGCATGATCCTTTTTTTGACTTAAAAAAGACACACACACACATTACTTAGTTGCAGATCAAAGCACTGACAGTAAATAAGCTATTTTATAGCATGAAACTGTTTTCTTGTCTAAGTAATGCTTTATGAAAAGCTGTAGATTTAGTGAACTGTGTGAAAAGGGCTTGGACTCAGATTTGGTTTGAATCATAAATGTGTTTTCTTAAGGGCCAAGTCCTTTCTTAGATTCTGTTATAAGATTTATGTGGAATAATGGGTATTAAAGCCCATAACAGAGCTTCTGACACCTAATAGTTTTATTATATCATGTTGCTAATAACAATAATGAATCAGTATGATTGCCAATAACTATAAAATAATTTCTAATCTGAATGTTGTTGTATTTAATTAATCAAAGTTAAATCTTCATAGTTTCACATGTATACCACCCTTACTTGTGTTTTTATTTTGTCTTGTGTTTTCCTTTAGACTGGTGCACCAACAGGACAATTTCCAACAGGAAGCTCATCAACCAATCCTTTCTTATAGCCTTATATAGACACTTTACTGGAACGAACTTTTACGTGGTCACATTACATCTCTCCGCCTCTTGCACTGTTGTCTTGTTTCACTGATCTTAGCTTTAAACACAGGAAAAGTCTTTAAAAAGCCTGCATTGTGTATTAAACACCAGGTAATATGTGCAAAACAGAGGGCTCCAGTAACAACTTTTAACCTGTGAATTGGCAGAAAAAGGTAGCGGTATCATGTATATTAAAAATTGGCTAATATTAAGTTATTGCAGATACCACATTCATTATGCTGCAGTACTGTACATATTTTTCTTAGAAATTAGCTATTTGTGCATATCAGTATTTGTAACTTTAACACATTGTTATGTGAGAAATGTTACTGGGGAAATAGATCAGCCACTTTTAAGGTGCTGTCATATATCTTGGAATGAATGACCTAAAATCATTTTAACCATTGCTACTGGAAAGTTACAAAGTCAAAATTGGAAGGTTTTATTCATTCTTGAATTTTTCCTTTCTAAAGAGCTCTTCTATTTATACATACCTAAATTCTTTAAAAATGTAGAGGGATACCTGTCTGCATAATAAAGCTGATCATGTTTTGCTACAGTTTGCAGGTGAAAAAAATAAATATTAGAAAATATGCTATTGTTTTTGTGTTCTTGCTGCAATGCCTTTACCAAAGTGGCCTTAAAATATGAGTAGTGAATTGAGAACATCTTGAATTCTTAAATTAGAATTTCAGAAGACTTCTAGTGATTAACTTTTATGTCTAAAAGAGAAAATTTTATAAAAAAAGGCCATGTAGAAAATTTATTAAAACTACTATGACTGCTATATTCAGGAATATGTCAGTGGTAAAGCATTTAAATGTAGCTTGTCAGATTCACCGTAATCCTTCTAATTTCTTTGCAACTTCTTAATTTTGTGAAAATTTGTATATATGAAGAATTTGCATGTATGTGTATTTACAAATTTTTTTAAGTATCTTGAATTCTCAGACTGCAGAAGTCCTATTTTAACTATTGATTTTTAAACAAAAATACTGTCTTTGAATGTATTGGAAGCAGACATGCATTAACTGTGACATGATTGCACCTCAGTTTTTTTTTTCCTTTGTTTGGACAAACTGATATTATTAAAATAGGACATTTATTTATGTTCCATTTCTGGGAGGAAAACAAACTGGAACCCAGTGTTACCTTAAAGTTATAGAATACTTTGTTTAAAAAGGCAACAATACTAATGTTTAGTTATATCTTTTTGTTAATAGATGAACTTGTTTAAATATTTATGTACAGTAATGCCTCATTCATTAAGATGTACTCTAGCAGTCTTCATCAATACACAACACAGCTGAGAAACTTGGAATAATTCTTTTTAAATGCTTTTGAGCAACACACATTAGTCACAAAGTGTCTATATGTTTGTTTTTATGTGAAATTTTGATTATTTCATTTCCCAGTCCTAGAGTATTATTAGCAGTTCAGAATGACAGTTTGGAAGGAGATAGACAAACCATGAAAATCTGTCGACCATTTAGTTTAAGGACAGCCAGGCCAGCCTCGAGGACATCACTGTATGACATCATATTCTGATAATAGTCTGGTACTTTGACTCTGTGTCATCAAGAAAAGGTAAAGTTACGTATACAAATATGTAATACGTGTTTGGAAAGTTTTATCTTACCATGTTTAAACATTTTTTTTAAAGCTTTGGTATTAAAAGAAATGAACATCAGTTTCTTCAAACATTTTATTTGTGTTGAATACCTTTTCCAGTGGTGACTACATGAGTTGTTACACAATCTTGAAGTCTGTGTAGTGTTTCAGACTTGGTAAAGCATTGCTGTCCATTGCATCTCTAGCTCAGTGTGTAGTTTGTCTGAACTATTTTGATGAGCAAGAAGACGGAAATTTCTGCCCCTTTTTGAATGTTATGCCTCTTCTCTTAATATTGAAAATGCTGCAGAGGTCTTAGCTGTGTGTGGGTATAACTTGAAATACCTACAGTTTGGGGGTCTCTCTCCAGCCATTTTTTCTTGGAGGGACTACTTAAGAAATGTCTTTGAATTTCTATGTTTTAGATTGTATTGGGTCCCAGTCAATTCATATGTACAAAGTTATGCTATATGATTGTAGGCCATTACCTAAATAACCTTCCAGGCTTTCCATCTAAGAAATAAGTTAATTAAACAGTTGTTATTAAAATGATTTTAAAGACTATTTTTTCTGGTACCATCTTGAAGTTTTTAAGTAAATGAGAACTTTTACTGACTTTAAATGAGTGCTTATAAAATAGAAATCCTTAGTTTAAAAAGTGATCCAGCTTTAATGTGGATTTAAATCAATTCTTTAGACTTTCATATTCAGATTTGGTTTTGGTTTTACATAAACCCATCAGAGTTGTGTTGAGTATTGAAGAAAGAGGAGGACGAGGCTGAAAACCTTCACATTTTCCTGGCTTAATGGTAGAATCAGATCTTCTCTCCTGTCTTTGCTCTGGAAGGAAAATTTTCTTTTAGGGTGGCAAACATTGTTGATATATTGAAAGGCATATTTTTTGTGACAATAGAGATTAGGCAATCACTTTCTTCCTTAAAGTAATTCCTTTTGTAAATTTGAAGACGCCTGTCCGTGTTTTACCTATGCATTGCCCTAGCCCCCAGCACACACTGTGTTTGGAACAGTTCCTGAAAGTTGGAAAAATGAAGAGAAGACTAACTGGTTGCTTTTGTGTGGCAGCACTCAGTCTCTTAGATTACTGAAGATGCCCAGAGAGCTTTTGTTTATGTAGTTTGTATCTATCAGAAATTACTGTATTAGAAATTAATAACTGAGATACTTAGCCGTGTTCATTCATTTAAACATAATAATAAAACCCACTGCATGTTAACATAAATGCCATTTTTAAACATTTTTAAAAAATTTTATTTATTTACTTGACGGACAGAGATCACAAGTAGGCAGAGAGGCAGGCAGAGAGAGAGGAACCAGAGAGCCTGACGCAGGACTCCATCCCAGGACCCTGGGACCATGACCTGAGCTAAAGGCAGAGGCTTTTAACCCACTGAGCCACCCAAGTGGCCCCATAGATGCCATTTTTTTAAATAAAAACTATAGTTGTCTTCCAAAAGCAGTTAATTAATGAGAAGAACATTATTTTATGTTTTGCACATCTTTGTAGCACCTGGTTTGAGAAGCAGCGAGTTTCTCATGCTCCCTTGGTGTCACAATGATTTTTTCCGTCACGTGGCATGTGGGCCCTACTGTGTACTTGTGAACTCAAGAGACAGATCTGTAACATCTTAGTAGTAGTATGAAAATAGTTGTGACACTTGGCTTTTGAGGACTTTCAGAGGTTCCTCAGACCACACTTTTAAAACCACTGTGCTACACTTTAAATTTCAATTTTCCAGAATAACAGTATGTGGTTGTAGGGTAAACATACTGCTCCTTGAACTTGCCAGTGGTTTTCTTTGCTTGGTGGGAAAAGTGGAAAGTTGAGTTGAAACTGCAAATATTTTTAATATTGTTTTCTAGACTTTCTCCTACTTTTATTTAAAATTGTTTTAATGATGATGATATTGGTGAATATGTCCTTCAAGGATATTACAGTTTCTGACTCATGATTATTGATGTTTATTTTGGAATCATTACTATTCTGACCACTTTGAAATTGTGTCATTGTTTAATAGCTATCAAATAGCTATTTTAAAAATGAAAAAATGCTTTGTATTTTTTGAAAAGTTCAAAGTGAATGAATAATTTATCTCTCATGTTTACAGCTAATAATTTTAGCTATAATTAAAGAATTTTTTAGATAAAAAGTGGATTCCTGTAACAGAAATCATTACCCTCCAGGAAGTCTGCTATTACAATTAAAGGAGTGTGTTTGCTGCTTTTTTAGAAAGAGGTTTGCTGTGGTTTTTCTACCAGTGGCTTTTTATACCTTGTTCATCTATGAAGAGAGCAGTTGCTGTTGCTTCTCATTTAAACAAAATGTTTCAAAATTCTTTTGAAGTGTTTGAAAGATAGTTCACAATAATTAGTCACCACAGACTCTGGCTTTGTTGCTGCCGTTGTTGGCATATTGTAAAATAGGCTTTTCTCAGCTAATACTCCGTTTCCATCCCCAGGCCATCCTGCGCTTTGCTTCTTGGGCCTTCTTCGCCCATGTGTTTATTCTCCTTCACTGAGTTTGTGTTCAGAGTGACTCACCTCATCTTTGGTCTCCACCGACAGTGTCAGACTTCCCTCAGAAAATCTCTAGGAGACCATTGTGAAAATACGTTTTTTTTTTTAAAAAAGTAATGACTTCAAAGTAATGTGGTGGTATTATGGGGTGTGGTTTATTAAGCCCTTTAAATGTATGAGAAACTTGCTAAGTGCTTTTCATGTATTATACAATCCTTAAAGTGGATGCATACTTTAAGGATGAGAGAAGGCAAGACACAGAGAGGTTAAGCTAGTGACAGAGCTTTTGCTCTAGGGAGCAGGTATTTCATTGTTGGATTAAAGGGCTGTCACATTTATGTGTAAGTAGCCCTTTAAAAAGTCTTTGAAAATTCTAATTTCTGTATCCTTTGTACCTAATAAAACTCAGTTATTTGAGTTCCATTCATAATTGGTGAAATCAGTACAGTTTATTCACTAGGTTTTTATTTAAACTTTTCAAGTTAATTAATGGGGTAATTAGTAGAGCTTATTTTACTAAAGAAATATCTGAAGTATTACAAGGATTCCTATTTTTGAGAAACATTCCAACTTTTATGGATATGTTTGTGTTCTAGGTGATTTTAAATTTTACTTTCTAAAGGATGCTGTTATTAAAATTTGTGTTGTTATCCTGTTATATGAAATTCATCCTCATTAGCTAAATTTTTCCTTGTATATTTTAGAATATTGTAATGTCATTAATGAAAAGCTTGCATTGTATATTTGAACAAGTGAGTATAATGACCAAGATGTAGTTCTTAGTGTTATGCTGATGAGACTTTTTCTCTCATGAAAAAGTACCCTGTTTTGTACTGTTTACTGATATTTTTGGTGTATATACTCTCACAATGGCTGATGTCACCTATCAATCTGATGTCATTAAACTTGGAATTAGAAAGAGATGTGCACCAGGCTCCCAAACCTGTGCAGGCCAACTGCAGCGCAACATTCCCAGTTCCACGGCTCGTTCATTAAATTTATTGGTGATGGTATCCGATATTTGAAGAGCCTTTTGTTTTATATTGTTAATTCAGCAAGCATTTGGACACTAATTCCCTTTTATAAGTGGACGGAATATGGAGATACTTAATCTGGAAAGATTCAAGTATTGTGAACCCAGGTGTTAAAAGTCCAGTTAAAAAGTCCAGTTATGGTAAGGCTTGTACAGTCATGACATGTACTCTGAATTCTGTCTGTGGTTTTTTTGTTTGACCAGCACAGTGTTTCACAAACTTGAATTTTGCATAGTTTTAAAAGCAAGCATGCTTAAGATGGCCACTGGCCTCCTACTCCTAATTTTCTTAGCCTCGAAACATTGAAATGTATTTTAAGACCTTCAAGTTGGCAAATCCCATGTCTAGGTAAGGGAGTTCCTATGCAGCCTTCTTGTTCTGATTTTGGAGTCCTGAAGGATTTGAATTTATGATATTATTTTCCAGTGAAGACTTTTGCTAAGAGTGTGTTTCTTTTCAAACTTGTGACATCTATGTATTCTGCTTATGTTGTGGTCCTGCATAAGTATTCAACATGTATTTAAATGTATTTTTGAAATCTGTGCTTGTCCAACTCAGAGGGCTGTGGAGTTTAATGAAAAGAGAAATGTTGTGACTCAGGCTCTTGTAAAAATGAAAAGTGATCTTGGATAAAACATTTTAATTAGTGATTAAAATTCTCATTTAAGTTAATTTTGTCATTGGTTCTCTGGAATCTTGACTAGGTGTCATCCAAGCCACAGTTTAATCATTGCAAGTTAAGATTTAAACTCTAAATTCTCAATATTTTCCCTTAACCTTGAGTGGAGAGAGAGTAACCTTGAGTGGAGAGAGAGAGGAAGCATGCACCCAAGTAGCCTTCTAATTTTGACTAAATGACCATTAAATAAAAGGCAGCAAAGGATTGTAAACTGACGTTATACAGTCAATGTTTCCTAGAATGCTGTAGGTACAATCAGGTTTTTTAAAGACTCTTAACTTTTTTTATGTTACAAAATAATACATGCTTACGATTTTTTAAAATTATGTGATACATAAAGGGTATAAAGTGAAAAATTAGATCTTGTGTCCTTCCTGTGACTTCATTCCCACACCCCAGGGGAATATAGTTTCTTGTATTCTTCTATAGTCTTTCAGAAATGTTATCGTTTATTTCATATGTCTCTGTATACATATATACTCCTCTTCCTGTCATCCCTTATTTTAAATGTACAGTTTTGTAACTTGGTTCTTTTTATTTAATTGGTTATCTTTACATATTAGCACATCCAGCCCTAACTCATTATTTTAACGGCTACAGGATTTCATTATATGGATGTCCCTTTTGAAGAGTATTTGTATAGATTTTTCTACTAAAACCATTATTAAAATTGAGGACATCCTTACGCATATATGAAGATAAATCTTGACCCTGCCTGACTGGAAACTCAGTCAAGACAGACCTCATTCAATTTTGAGGCTCACCAGTTGTTCATTTTCTTATGCTTCCATTTAGGAAATTCTTCCAGTTAAGGAGGCAGGGGAATCTTTCAAATTGACTATCTGAAGATATTTGAAAAATTCTATGCTTTTTAATTAAACTTTGAAGGTTTTCAGTCAGTCATTGAAAGGTTGTGCAAGTTCATACCAATTTTGCACTTTAATTTTTCCATTACCCCTACCCATGACTCTGGAAGTTTCTAAAAGTGCTCTTTTCGGGGTGATTTTCTATTATTGCTTGTTGGTGTTGCACCTTATCAACATTTAGAATATGCCTTATATTTCAAAGGAAAAGGTATAGATTTACTACAGTAAACTATACTGGCACAACCATGTACTTTAGTCTTCAAAATTAGTTCCCTTTGCCTTAGAAAAGACTTGGATAATAACTTAATAAGTTCTGATTCTTACTTCTCAAAAGACTAGAGAATTTCTTAATGTGCATTTACTATTACCTGTGTTAGTCAAGACAGGATGTGCTTCCTGAAGTTTCTTTAGGAGGACTAATGTCAGCCCTATTAGCTGATAGCGAAAGTACTGTAGCACCTTCAGGCTAAGTGTAGGGAGAGAGAGGACTTACTGAGAAGTCTGAAAGAAAGGAGGAGAGCTTTTTAGCTAGCAAGACAGGTATTGGAAGATATGTTTAACGTGCCAACATTTATGAAGACCAGTCTTAATGCAGGAGGTGGTTTTAGGTATTGGGACGAAAACCTGCTGGCTTATTTCAGTATTTATCTCTTAAAGCCTTTTAGTATAGTAGATAAATTTGGTTGAGTTTTTGTTCATTGTAAAATATTGTTGGAAGACTTTTTTTCAAAATAAAGACTCTTCAATTTGTATACCATTTGAGAATAGCCTCTTTAATTGTCACATAAGTATTTTTTGTAAAGCAGCATCTACTTCCAACTTAATCTTTTCTATTCCATTAATTATACCTTAGTAAAGTTTCTCACTTTTTGTCTTTTTACATTACAAAACGTTTTTTAAAAAGCACCTATTTTTACTGTTTCCAGTACTGAATTTTTTTTTTTTTTGCCCCTAAAAGGTGACTTTTTTTCCTTGAGATACATGTTGATCTGGCTTGTTTTTAAGATAGATTTATTGTAATTGGGTTTTACACACTCTATTACCTATAGAAATTTAATAGGTAAATCGTGAACTACCTGCCTGGTTCTTTACTCCCCAGTTTTTGTGGTAGCTGTCACTATTATTTGTATCCATCCTGATTATTCTGTACATTTCTGTTTATTTTCATTAATAACCATCACCAGAACCCAGAAGAAAACGTGCTTTCTTTAGAATCCTTATTTCCACCATGACCCACCAGTATCACCTCCCTTCTCCTGGGGGAAAGCTATTTTAGTTTCATTTTGTGGGAAAATTATTTTAGTCTCATTTAATGAGAAAAGATTAAAATTCTTTTTTTCCTTTTCTTTCCCCACGTTAAAGTGTATGCTAACAATTTTTACTGAACTTGATTGGGACTCTGGAAAAAGAAACCAGAGTCAAATTACCTGCGTTCAAATCTTAAGTTCTGCTATTAACTGGCCTTCAGGCCTGTAATTTAGATCCTTTCAGTTCCTCAACTTCAAAATGACACCTCTTCCAAATGGTGAAGTAGGATTTCCCTCAGCCATTAGAATACGTGTTTAAATATAGTGATTAGCTCTGGGAATTCTAATTCATACAGTTTAGAGTTTAGTATTTGTTAATTACCCGTGACCTGTATCTCATGGAATTGCTATTATTTAATAGTCACAACAACTGTTTCCAGGCAGTATTTGTGACAGAAAAGTTGACATTTAGGTATTTATATTTGGCCAAGATTATAGTTATTTAGTAAGTGGCAGGAGTAGAATTCTGTCTGACTTTAAAATTCATTCTCTTCTATATTCATACTTTGAAACTTCTAGTTCCAGTAGTTCTAGTTAGAGTGGGTTTTTTTTTTTTTCTTTAAACAACCTATTTATGGAAGTAAAAAAACAGCTTTCTTATCCTAAGTGATCTAGTTCTGGCTGTTTTTCCCCTTCCTATTTGCTCCTTTCCCATAGCAGGTCTTGCATTGTGATCATAACCAGTTGATTTTTAAGGTACTTTCCCCACATGGCTATGTTCTTCCAAACTGGAAATGCATTTATGATTTTTCTGCTTGTAAGAATAATATGGTTATTGTAAAGATTCTGAAAATTGAGAAAATTAGTTTCTTTTTTAAAAAAAAACTATACTCTTGTGTAAATATATTGTAAGTACTTCTGGATTCTGTCCCATGTATAAGTAAATATGAAGACCTCTTCCAGAGTGGAATCATGCCGTGCTCACTATTTTGTAACCTTTTCCTCAATATACCATGGGTTTCTTTCAGTGTCAAACGTAGATCTACATTCTCTGCCAAGGATGTTTTGTTATGTGGTGTTTGCCTCCTTATGGTGAACATTGAGATTGCTTCTAATTTTTCAGCATCAGAATTTTTACCTACCCCTTTATACACTTAGGGTTGGTCATCAGATTTTCTTAGAATTGTTGAGTGAGTAGTGTATCTCTTTGTTACTTATTATTCATAATTTAATGTTAATTGAGTATTTTGCTGTGTATAACCTTTCATTTGTGTTAGGTCTTGGAATAAATTCTTACAAAGTCACACAATGGTGTATAAGGATTAACATTTTATCCTCTCAACTAAATTGCTATTTAAAGGGATTGATTTAAATTTTTACAAATACCTAAAAAGGCATGTAGCCTATTTTTACCTTATATCCAGTTGCCAGAAGGAATTCTTTTTAATGATTGCTAATTTAAGGGATATGAAATAATGCCTCATCTTACTTTTCCTTTCTTTGATTACTGAACCTGATTTTTCCCACGATTTCCTAGTTGTGGATTGTTTTTAAAGTTAATGTAAAAATATTAATTAGGTCACCTAAATTTATATCTTTTTTCACATTCTGTATTTGGGGATTACACATACAAAGGAGAACGTTTCTAATGCTAATGATGTCATTTAGGATAAATAACCTCATTTGTAATGGGATTTCAAATCTAGAAAACTGCTGAGATTCCTTCTAGTTTCATAATTTTTTTCTTTTTTAATCTGAAATGGATTATTTCTAGGGTGCCTGCATGGCTCATGTGGTTAAGTGCCTGCCTTTGGCTCAGGTCAGGATCCCAGGACTCTGGGATCCAGCCTGTATCCGGCTCCCTGCTCTCTCTCCCCCCTCCTGCCTGCTCATGCGCTCTCTCTCAAATAAATAAAATCTCTTAAAAAAAAAAAAAAAAAAGATTGCTTTTTCAGATCCCCTAGTTGAACTGGCCATTATGCAGGCCCATGAACTCATCTTTTCTCCCTTCCCTGAATTTGCAACATGCAGAAATGGCTATTTTGCAGGATGTACTATCTGGTCATTTTAAGAAAAGAGTGCAGATCTACAGAACTAGTAAAGAACTAGTAAAGTGGCTCTTTTGTAGGATATATCAGTTTCACTATGGGGTTTGGTTGTAGATGTTTATTTTTTTTTTATTATTATTATTTGCATGGAATTTGATGGTCCTTGAGTTTTTACCAGTTCTACAAGTTTCTTCATCATTCTGTCTTCAAGTGTCATCTCTGCCGTATGCGCTTCTACAGTAATGTTCAAGATTTTGAAAGAAAAATTCTCTGTAATCCTAGAAGAACTTTAAATATTAAAATTTTTATGGTTATAAATAACATTTCCATGAAATTATCACAGAAGGATAGTGTATATTTATAGACTACATTAGTTATGATTTTGGAACAGTGCAGTTCCCCTCAGGCCTTATTTTCAGTTACTATACATATTTGGGTGGCTCTCTCAGAGAGAAAAGTGAGGAATTGCCATATCTTCCAGATAAAGATATCCAACATCCTAAATAAACTGGGAAGTTCAGAATAGAGAAACTTGCAAGTCCCGGGCCATTCAGAAACTTCAATATTTTGAGTTTCTCCTATTTAGAAATAATATCTTAAGTGTTAATTAAAATATTTAATTAAAATGTTATTAATTAATGGTATTAAGAATAGTACCTTTAAAATGCCTAACATTTTAAAATGCATAACAATTTTGACTTAAGTGATGTTTGAGAACTAACCATGTAAAAGAAATTAAGTGCTTTATGTCCTTGTCATTAGCTCCCATTTAGTGTCATTTTGGTGCTACTTTGCTAAATAATTTTTAAATATTATTTCCAATAATCCTCACAACCTTATATGTAGGAATGACTTGTATTTTACCAGGCAAGACAGGCTTAGAGATGGTGATTTAATTGCTCAGGTAAAGTGGGTGTTAGCACTGACTTCTGAATGCAGCTCTCACTCGAAGCAGGTGCTCAGAACCACTTTACTGTCACCTGAAGGAATGGACACCCTGGACCTGGGGGGTGGGGGTGAGGGAAGACTGATGGATGCATTGGTGCAAATCAAGGGCAGGGAAAGGGAGCTCTGGAGAGTGGGGAAATCTCAACCCTGCCTGATGTAGCCTTGACAAAGCAGTGGTAGCCTTGAATGAGTAGGATTTAAGACAGTGGTAAGGATGAGCAGAAGTGGAGGGAAGCAGGATGAAGAGTTTGTGTTGTGGGTACTGCATAATGACAGAAAAGCAGCTGTTAGAAACACTTGGGCCAATTTTTCCCCAGGGTGTTGAAGCATTAGGCGAAAGGATAATATATATGTGTGTGTGTGTGAAGAAATACTTGTTGCAAATACTTATCTTTGCAAAGTAGTAATAATTTGGATTTCTCTACATCTGTATTGAGGCTGTTGCATTAAAGATGATCAAGGTTATTTGCTACTCGAGAGTGCGGTCTGCGGCTCTGTAGCCTGGATGTTGCCCGGGAATATGTTAACCATGGAGAATCTCATCCCCCGGTAATAAGTCAGTGCATTTTAGTAAATCTCGGGTGATTTGTACACATTGAAGAGCTCGAGATGCACCGCTTTTGGTCCTATGTTAGAGAAATAAATTTTGCATCTAGCTTTTTAAATCTTACAATTTTTTTTTGCTAAAATTGCCTTAGAGAATCTTAAGGTAGATAAGAAAAACCAAAAGAAATTATGTAAAAGCACATTTGGATTCAGTTCCCTTTGACTCAGTTTTAAATGTTTCTAGGAATCAGGAGTGAGTGCAGAGGGTATTTTATTTGTTGAGAAAATAATTAGTAAAGACATATGCCGATAGGTGAGGCTGTAAAAGGAGGGTGTGCCTGAAAGAGGTAAGCTTTTCTCTTCAGAGGGCGATGAGGAAGAGGGGAGTTCAAAGGAAATGGGCTTCAAGGTCACAGCTCACTGAAGGCAAGCAAAGGAGGCTCTGCAGATGACAGAACAGAAGCAGCTAAGGATGCCGGAGGTGTTTCTTGGTAGTGACCGCTGAACTGTAGCAGTGCACGCTGGAGCAGTTTGCACAGAAGAGCAGTGACGGAAAGGAGGAGGGGCCCTCCCCTGCTGGCCTAGGGGCTGCCCGGGCGCTGGACACTGGCTGAGGAGGGGCAGTGGTTCCCATGATGATTTCGAAGAAATGATTTCACATTTATTTTCTTGTACCCCAACCATTTACCTTTAAACAAGTAAAAGCAGTTACTTCATAGATCTGTTATTTGCATTTTTACAAAAGTAAAATCTGTTCATTGAAGATAACTTTAAAAGAGCCCCTCCACCTCTAAAGAATAACCTCATCACCCCGAGATCACCAGTATCCACATGTTGATGTTGAGTTCCCCAATTATAATTGGGGGTTTTCAGGCATACAATTATGGAAATATTCTATCTACTTTTACATTTTAATAATTGAAATGTACTCTTCCATTATTAGAATATAAAGTGATTTTTAATGACAGAGATAATTTTTAGTCAGGCCATAAGTTTCTTTACTAGTTCTGTAGGCTAGGGGTCTGCACCCTTAAAATGACCAGATAATACATATTTAGACTTTGCAGGCTGTGTGGTCTCTGTCCCAACCACTGGGCACTGCCTCAGTGGAACAAAAGCAGCGCTATGGAAATGGGCCAGCTGCACTATGTGCAAGTGACACGTGACTTACAAAGCAGGGCCAGCAGGCTACATTGCCCACTGCCCCAGTGAACCTGGAGGCTGTTCGTGTTCTCTAGGAACCAACTTTCAGAATCTTTGCTTTGACTGCAGTTCCATAAGTTAATCTCTAGAATGGATATTGGAGGATGAATATATTCCAAATAGGAAAAATGCTCCTTTACTAAACAATTAAGAAACATACTAAGGATGCGAATAGGAAAATCCCCCCCCCCAACAAAAGGAACTAGAACCAGCAAAGAGACTTGAGAAAATAGCTTCTTTAGCAGTTTAAATACAATTTAGACAATGAGATACCAACTTCTGCTTATAGTAATACTAAAGACTACTTAAAAATTCCCCATCAGTAAAGATGAAGCAAAATGAACATTCACAACCTGATGTCAGAGTGTAAACTTAGTAAAATGTCTTGGGAGGCCGTTTGGTAATAAGAAGCAAGACTTGTGTATAGAAAATCCCAGGAAGCCTATTCCTGGAACTCTTTTTCTAAAGGTACCACTCTATGAACACACAGATTTATGTATAAGGATATTTATTAAAATATTTTTACTAATGCAAACTGGAATGTTTAATAAATTATTGCATATCTCATGGAATACAATTTAGGTCTTTAAAATCTTGTTTTCCCAATATTTAATGATGTGGTTCAATATATGTATATAACCTGCTTTGTTCAGACTGATATAACTGAAGTTTTTCAATTACTTATCATTGGAAAAAGATATGTGGCCATTTTACATGTGAAGAGCTGAACAGGTGACTGGATATTTCCATTGAGAAATTACTTAGTTTCCTGTAATAAAATTTAAGTATATTTGGCACTTCTATTGAAGAGTTCGTAGAGCCTTTCTTTTTATGATAACTATGGCCAGAACTGAATTCCCTAAGTATCAATTTATTTTAAAAAAATTATTGAGCTTGAAAGAACAAAAATAAGCTTATATATGAATTCTAAACTTGTATTTCCAGCTTGGTATAACGTAATGTGTGCCACATTCCTTTTTGTACTTTAAACTGTTTGGAGCAACTCTTAAAACTCAACAGTAAGAAAGACAACCCAGGGGCACCTGGGTGGCTCAGTGGGTTAAGCCGCTGCCTTTGGCTCAGGTCATAATCTCAGGGTCCTGGGATCCAGCCCCACATCGGGCTCTCTGCTCAGCGGGGAGTCTGCTTCTCCCTCCTCCTCTGCCTGCCTCTCTGCCTACTTGTGATCTCTTTCTCTGTCAAATAAATAAATCTTAAAAAAAAAAAAAAAGACAACCCAGCTAAAAAATGGGCAAAAGATCTGAGCCGACGTTTCTCCAGTGAATATATACAAATAGCCAATAAGCTCTTGGAAAAGATGTTCAACATCATCAGTCATCAGGGATATACAAATCAAACTCACAGTGAGACGCCACTTCACATTTACTGGGCTGGCTCTGATAATAGAAGATGAACCAGCCGCAAGTGTTACCGAGGAGGTGGAGAAAGCAGAGCCCTCACACACTGCTGGCGGGAGCTTAAAATGATGCGGTAGCTTTGGAAAAGAGTTTAACAGTTCCTCAGAAAAGTTCGGCATGGTTACCGTATGACCCAGCAATTCCAGTGCTCGGTATATACCCAAGAGAACCGAAAACATGTCTACACAAAAACTTGTACATGAATGTTCGTAGCAGCATTATTCATAGAAGCCAAAAAGTAGGCCCTGCCCAAATATCCATCAACTGAGAAACAGATAAATAAAACGTGGAATAACCAGACAGTGGAATATTTTTCAGCCACAAGAAGGAATGAAGTACTGTGCTGTAACATGGATGGATCTTTGGAAACATCATGCTACATGAAATAAGGCAGACACAAAAGGCCACCCATTTATTATTTACTTATTTTTAAATATTTTATTTATTTATTTGACTGACAGAGAGAAAGGGAGGCAAGCTCCCTGCTGAGCAGAGAGCCCGTTGCGGGGCTTGGTCCCAGGACCCTGGGATCATGACCTGAGCTGAAGGCAGAGGTTTTAAACTACCGAGCCACCTAGGCGCCCCTATGATTCATTTAGATGAAGTGTTCGGAACCGGCAAATCCATAGAGACAGAGAGTAGACTCGGCTCAGCAGGGCTGGGAGAAGGGAGGAATGGGAATGGGAAATGACTGCTAATGGGTGGAGTTTCTCTTTGGTGTGATAAAAATGTTCTGTCATAAAATAATGAACTTTATGAATATGCTAAAAACCATTGACTTTTCAAAAGGTATATTTTATGGTAGGTAACTTATAACCCAATAAAAAATTGAAAAAACAGAACCCCTATATGTGGGTAAGTTGCGCAAATAAGGACTTCCTCTGAATCCATAGCAGCAAATCAGTGCCTAGAGGCACTGTTCCCCCGCCCCTTTGAGCAATTAAACAAGTGGACTAAATACATACGTTATCCTAAACTGAAATCCTTTGACTCATCTCCCAGGGGTGATAAAATTGTGTCCCTATGACTCATTTCCCATTGATGATGTGGCTGCTTCCCTCCCAGAGCCGCTTTAGCCATCAGCCACTCACCAAATATTACCCAGTTGCTCAAGTGGTGTGGTATGAGCAACCTAGTCCTGCGGGGTTGTATTCCACCACTCTGTTGATGATCATTCCAAGATCTCATACAGGACACCAAGATCGCATGAATGAAGAAACGAGATGGGAGGTTTCCTCAGTGAAAGCATCCAACCGTCACAGTGTTGCGTGTGGGTTGAGAGGCTGTGGGAGGAGGAAGAGAAGGTACAAGTGAGAAAAGGGATGGACCAGCCCAGGTGCAGATGAGACATGGTCCTGTCCGCAGTTTAGAAAGAGCCTGGTATTTACTTCTCTCTGCTACTTTTAAAGGGGTAGAGCACGGACATTGCTCAAGTCCAGAAAAGGTTTAGGTCTCCTTCAGATAGATCTTGATAAATTGGTTCTCCTTATCCAGAAAGAATGGACAATGTTACTGCTACAATATACAAAGACATCTGCTCATCTCAACTGCCATTTACCCTTGTTTGTCCAGCAACCCAGTGTTCCCATGACTGCTGGTGTTTGCAGCAAGCCCACTAAGTGTGGGCCGTAGAATCCCTCAAATCTGGATTGTATTGCCAGCGCCACTCCTCAGAAAGCCCTGCCCCTTTGGTAGCCCTGCCCTTTTGGTAGCTTATTTCATTTCCTTGAAAGTTTCTTCATTTGAAAAATGATCGTGTTGATCTTTTAGGATTGTCATCAGAATTAAATTTTATTATGTGTGTGCTCTATAGGTCTTAACTATTACTATATCTTCATTATCAGCATCATGGCTCAAGTTTTTTCTTGTTCAGAGTCTATATTTTTTTAGGTCTGGCCTAATTTTTAAGAATAAAATTTGGGTCTATATGCTTCTATTAACTTCAATTAAAATTCTATCATCACCTGCTTAACCGCTCATCAGGAAAAGAATAATTGAAATAAATTCACACATTAATTGTATACATCAAATTAATAGGATCAAGATCTTCAATTCAGATCAAATAAAAATAACTCCTTTTATATCCTCTAGAAAAATGAGTAATTCACTAAACAAGTCTGTATGTGGGAAATTATCTGGTTAAAACGGACAATTCTGAATGATCTGAACTCAGCTCACTGAAGAATTTAAGAGCTTACAGGATCAACGGGAGAGTCTGAGCCAGTGTTTCTAAGGGGAAGAAATGGCTCTTGAGAGAGGACTGGTGACTCACTGATAGGCAGACAGCTGATCGTGATACAAACAAAACCAGATTCCCACTCAATGCTTGTTTCCAGGCACCAGTCCCCATGTTCAGGAAAAGACAAGGAGTGATCGTGGTCACTTGGCCTTAGGGTTTTCTCTTTCTGTTGTCTCTGCGGTTCCCCATTTGAGATCCCTGGTGTACATCTTCCATCTTTCACGCCCCCTGCCCAACCCATTCTAGTTCATTAGCCTTGCAACACCCAGGCTCTCTCCTGACCTCCAGTTCACAAGGTTTCAGAGAGCTGCCAGTGGTAAGCATTGCCTCCCACACTGTATTCCTACAGTCTTATGAACAGTTACAGAGCTGCTTATTTCTGGGTAAAAATCCTCAGCCCCGAATCCTATGGCTGTCGTGGAGAAGCGTTTGATGGGATTTTGGTCTTACCAGCTGGCTCCCGGTGGGTTAGCGTTGTTGCCCAGACACCTGTTTTATGTTCCCTTCAATGGATTTTAGTTTCTAATTCTTTATTCTATTCTTTGTCAGATTAACTCAAAGAGAAAAGTAAATCCACTAACATCCTCCTTGAAAAATAGTTAAAAGCCATTTTGAAGACATTGGGTCCCAGGGAATTAGGTGTATCACTTTGTTCTTGTCGTGGTCCTGCTGGCAAAACTTTGTATCCCAGGATCAAGAGGTTGGTGAATGAATCGGACAATGGCACTGGCCCCTGGGGCTGGTGTGGCTGGGTGCAGCGTGGCCAGCAGGTGCGGACTGGGTGGGAAGCAGCAAAGAGAGAGTCTTCTTTCTGGAGGTTAAGTTTCCCGCCCATTGAAAACTAGTTAAGACACGTGGTTAGAGGATGTTATGCAATAGCCACAAAGATTAGACATTTTAGGTGCCTCATTCCAGAGGTTTTCTTTTTATTGCCTATTTGGCTTATCTTTTTTTTTTTTTTTTTTTTTGGGTAGCTCATTTTTGCTTGTATCTAATTACACATTTTTGTAACACAAGAAAAGCCACAATAACAATAAACGAGAGGAATTAGGGGATCGTTTTAAAGCATCTTTAAAAGAGTATTAACATGATCCTATAACAGCACAGATTTTTAAAAGCCACGTCCGCTTTTAAGATGACTTTATTCTGGGAGTTTCCCTCATCCACTTTGGTTCCCTCCTAGAGACTTGGTAGACCCCAGAGTCCACAGGAACATCCCTTATGGAAACCATTGATTTTAATTTGAGTGAAATTTGTTGTATTGTTTTTATGGGGTTTTTCCTTTCTCTGCTGCTTTAGATGATAATGCCTTTTGGAAGAGCGTTTCAATTCAAACGATTTCTAGATGATACAACTGTGCTTTGGGTGTGCAGCTTTGCTCCTTTTTTTTTTTTTTTTTTTTTGGTGTGTTTTTTGTGAAACAGGTCTTTGGCCAGAAGCTTCCTGACCCTGCCGAATTGTGTACTTTAACGAGAAGGAAGTGTCAGGTCTCCTGTGCCTGACCCATATGCCCCACATAAGACATGTTCAATATCCATCACCACTGGCCTTGTGAATGGCTGTAAATGGATTGTTGGTGATGGGACCACCTGGTGTCAACCCCTGCAAAGAGGGTGAAGTCATCATTCATCAAATATTAACCCAGGCCTTCTACAGTGAAGGGGCCTGGGAACAGGGGCCTTGGCAGCACCGAACGTACAGTTCCTGCCCCCAAGGTCTTGTAAACAGGCACGTGTGTGACTGCAGGACCAGTAAGATCGTGGAAAAGATAGGTGCCCACACAGGGGAGGCAGTAACTGACTCTGAACTGGGGAGGAGAGAGACGGTCAGAGCTCCCTTCTATTTACTCAGTGGGCATTACTGAGTTACGTGCCTGGCACCGCCGTGAGCAGCAGGAACGCAGCGAGAGCGCAGATGAGCTGACAGAGTTCAACTGTCATGCGGAGGCAGAGAGAAAAATAAGGAAGGGCCAACAAACAAGCAAAAATTGGGTGTTTACCAACAGATAACCCAGGAGCTGCTTCAGATCCAGTGACCAAGGAAGATCACTGTGAGGGCATGGGATTTGAGTTCAGAACTGGAGGTTAGGCAGGAGTCCATCGTGCAAAGATTTGAAGAAAAAATTCCAGGCAGAGGAGACAGCTCAGGCAGAGGTACTCTAGTAGAAACAAGCTTTCTGTGTTTGAGAAATGGAGAGAAAGCAGGAGCGGCTGGGGTGGGGGGCGGCGAGGCTGAGGAAGGGGACAGTGGCAGACCACAGGGCACCGGCCGGGCGGAGCTAAGGGGTGATGGACCAACCCAGAGCGGAAAGGGAACCCGATTTGGGGGATTGTCCCCATGCATGTCCTGTGCTGGGCAGAAGATGGCATTTAGTCGGGGCGAGAGTGAAGCCTAAGCAACGGTGGCGAGCTTGCACGAAGACTCCAGGAAGGGGCTGGCGGCGGCTACCAGGGGTTGCTGGTACTGGAACAGGAGATGTGTGGATGGAAAGGGATGCAAGCGTCCTCGGTGAAGGAAGGACCCAGGAGACCCAGGAGGGGGTCTGGGAGAGTCAATATCAACTGTCCTCAGGGCTGAAGGTGAGCAGAGGGAGTGGCCATAGAGACACAGGGACCGAAGGCTTGGTGCCCCGATGCCGTATTAATCTTGACATGTTTCGTGCAGGTTTTTAGAACCAGGAGTAACATCTTGCCAAACCGCAGTACGATATCGCAGCTGAAAAACAGTACTGGAGGCTGTGTCTGGCTTTCCTGCGATTTTATCATGTGTGTAGATGCGAGCGACTGACCCCACAGGGAAGATGCAGAACAGTTCAGTCACAAGGACCCCTGGCACC
The DNA here is from genome assembly GCF_011764305.1 of Mustela putorius furo. NCBI lineage: Eukaryota > Metazoa > Chordata > Mammalia > Carnivora > Mustelidae > Mustela > Mustela putorius. The sequence goes on from NW_025421341.1 coordinate 30,225,715, forward strand.
ACACCCAGCCACTTTCTTCAGTTCAACCTCTAGTAACCAGTCATCTGTTCTCTGTTTCCCTACTCTTCTTCTTATGTTATGTAAATGGAATTATCCGGTAAATACCTTTTTGCGATAGGCTTTTCCCCTCAGCATAATTCTGTTGAGATCCTCCACGTTTTGCAGGTTCCTTTTCAGAGTGGTGGCTGAAATTTTCCAGTGGGGGGCTATTAGACCATTTGTATCTAGGTTTTTGCCTGAACACAAGTTTTCATTTCTCTGGGATAAATGTCCCAGGGTACAAGTGCTGACTTCTTTGACAGCTTAGCTTTGTAAGAAACTGCTGGAACGTCTCCAGAACGGCTACACTATTTTGCGCTGGTACTAACAAAGAATGCGTGATCCAGTTTCTCTGCATCCTCAAACGGCTTTGGGTGTTATCACTATTTTGTATTTTAGCCATTTTGGTAGGTGTGTAGCTGTAGCTACTTGCAGTTTTAGTTTTCATTTCCCCCATGGCTGAGGGTGTTGAACACCTTTCTATGTGCTGACTTGCTATCGGTATATCCTCTTCAGGGAAAAGTAAGCTCAGGTCTCTTGCTTGTTTTCTAATTGGTTGTTTTCTTTTACCATCAAGTGTTGAGAGTTCTTTATGAATTTTTTTTTGTAAGATTTTATTTATTTGACACAAAGAGAGCACAAGGGGCACCTGCATGGCTTCATGGATTAAGCCTCTGCCTTCAGCCCAGGTCATGATCCCAGGGTCCTGAGATTGAGCCCCGAATCGGGCTCTCTGCTCAGCGGAGAGCCTGCTTCCCCGCCCCGCCCTCTGCCTGCCTTTCTGCCTACTTGTGATCTCTCTCTCTCTCTCTCTCTCTCTCTCTGTCAAATAAATAAATGAAATCTTAAAAAAAAAAAAAAAGAGCACAAGCAGTTGGGGAGGTAGAGGGAGAAGGAGAAGCAGGGTCCCTGCTGAGCAAGGAGCACAATATGGGGCTCAATCCCAGAACCCTGAGATCATGACCTGAGCCAAAAGCAGATGCTTAACTGACTCAGATGCTCCTCTTTACATGTTCTGAAATGAGTCCTTTGCTAAATATGTGGCTTGCACGTGTTTTGTCTCAGCCTGTGGCTTGGCTTGTCTCCTTGTTCCACCGTCAAGCAGGCCTTTCACAGAGAAAACATTGTAATATTGATGAGGTCTGACTAATCAACTTTTCCTTTTATGGTTTGTGTCACAGTCTAAGAACTCTTCCTCTTGGGGTGCCCGGTGGCTCAGTGGGTTAAAGCCTCTACCTTTGGCTCAGGTCATGATCCCAGTGTTGTGGGATCAAGCCCCGCATCAGGCTCTCTGCTCCGCGGTGAGCCTGCTTCCTGCCCTCTCCCCCGGCAACCCCCCCACGCTGCCTCTCTGCCTGCCTCTGCCGGCTTGTGATCTCTGTCAAATAAATAAATAAAATCTTAAACAAAACAAAACAAAACTCTTCATCTTGCTCTAGGTCCTAAAAATGTTGTCCTACTTATTTTTTTTAATGTCATTGTTTTATGTTTTACCTTTAAACCCATGATTGACTTTGAGTTAATTTTTGTATAAGGTATGAAGTTTAGGTTGAGATTTCTTCCTTCCTTCCTTCCTTTCTTTCTTTCTTTCTTTCTTTCTTCTTTTTCTTTCTTTTTCTTTTTAAGCTATGGATGTACAGTTGCTCCAGCAGCTTCTGTTGAAACACTATTCTGAATTGCTTTTGCTCTTTCCTCAAAAGTCAGTTGGGCATGTCTGTGTCGGTCCTCTCCTGGATCCCTGAGTCTTGATGCAGAGATCTGTAAGTGGGGCCCTCTTCTTGATTACTGTATCTGTCTAATAATCCTGGACGTAAGAGCGATTCCTCTCACTTTACTTTTCTTTATCAAAATTGCTTTAGCTATTATAGGTCCTGCACCTTTTCATACACACTTTCGAATAAGCTTGTCTATTTCTACAAAACACCTGGCTGGGACTTGGGAATTTGATCAAACCTGCAGATCAATTTGGAGGTGGGTGGAGACTGGCATCTTCACTACGTTGAATCTTCAAATCCCACACACATCATATATCTCTCTATTCATTTAGGACTTTAATTTCTTCCATCTGCATTTTGGAACTTACAAGAATATAGGTTCTGTGCATGTCTCGTTAGTATCATTCTCTTTGGGGCGATTTTAAATGGCATTGTTTTAAATCGTTTCCACATGGGGTTTTCTCGTTGTTGTTAGTATGTACTTGATTTTTGCTCTACCTTCTCCCCCCCACCCATTCTCAGGTAAAAGATTGTACCTTGTAGCAAATATAAATCACCAAGAGAATCACGAGTCCTGGAATTGCAATTTCCAAACACGGTTTCAATCCTGGTTTTCTGGAATCATCATCTGAGTAAGAATTAGACCACCTCTACCTCCATGTTTGGCTGGGAGTCACTGTGAGTCTGTGTGTGTCAACAAAGAGGGGAGCATTGTTTCTAGGGAAAGGGATTTTGTTGTTCAGGCGATCACACTTCTCTTCGCATTAGCTGTTTTTGGCTCTTTGGATCTATTTAGAATTAGGCAGGTGGCCTGAAAGAATGTTCATACAAGCTATATTTACTCTCTTTGATTTTTATATTTTGTTGGGAAGTACCCAGTGTACCTGCTGTAATGACATGCTTCTATTTTCTTCACCTATTAGTTTAAGAACCAGTATCAAATTATAAGTAATTTGAAGGTTGGCAGCTGTGGTCACTGAGGAAAGGGCAAATGCTCCCAGATTATTCTGACTAGCAATCGTGAAGTCAAGAACAGTTATTCTATTTCTTATTGTATATTTGACAGACATCATGAAAAAAATGTTCAGCACTTGGTGTTGTTAGGGAGATCACACTTCTCAACCCCAAACTGAGCATTAGAGTTGAGTAAATGAGTTCTACGTTATTATCTATTGATAGGAAAATTATATGTGTTTTGAAATATATCTATTGAGATGTGAGCCTAGAAGCACCAGGTAATTATTAGGGAATCCTGCGTTTTGGGTTATATTTGTGTAAATTTAGCAGGCGATACAATCTTAGCAAGAAAAGATACTGCTTTCAAAATAGTAGACTTCATCAACTCGTGGGTCTAAGTATAGTTATGGGAAGAAAATCCTGAAGGCAAAGTAAGCATACAAAAGGTGACCAAATAATGAAAATTAGCAAAAAGTTATCTTCTCTATTTTAATTTTTAAATTAAAACAATTTAAAAAAATCTTCTCTATTTTTAAAATATCTTCAGTGGAAAAGTGGGATGGAAATAGTAAATAGGGGGCACCTGGGTGGCGCAGTGGGTTAAAGCCGCTGCCTTCGGCTCGGGTCATGACTCCCAGAGTTCTGGGATCGAGCCCCGCATCGGGTTCTTCGCTCGGCAGGGAGCCTGCTTCCTTCTGTCTCTCTGCCTACTTGTGATCTCTGTCTGTCAAACAAATAAATAAAATCTTAAAAAAAAAAAAAGAAAGAAATAGTAAATAAGGTGCCTATTATGACAGGAGGACACTCCAACTCCAAATGGAAACAAGCCTCTTTCTCGAGATTGACATAGTCAAAAAGGTCTCAAATGTGAACATGGCTCAGAATCACCTGAGGACTTGTTAGAACACAGATTCCAGGGCCCAGCCCCAGACTCTCTGAAATGTGCATTTCTAACAAGCTTTCCTTCTGATGCTGATGCTGCCACGGTCAGGACCCAACTCTTAAATTGAATATAGTTTATTCTTAACTCCACCAAAGGCTAAAATATTGGGGTTGTTAGATTTGACAAGGAAAGGACTGAAGGCTGTCCTCAGGTCTATAAAGACTATGAGTGAGCAGATTTCCAGATGTTACTCTTGGGTCTCTAGTGGGCAAAAAGTAGAGTAGATTTCTGTTGTAGATAGAGAAACATTAAGTTCCAGGATGATATGATAGTGCATTGGGACAATGAACCAAAGAGAGCATGAGTTTTCTATACCTGGAGTCCTTCTAAAGAAAACAGGCCACCGGCAGTTTTTTGTCCTGAATTGTTTGGAAGTTCTCCTGTTTATAGGTAAATGACTAAGTTTCTAAAAATATAGGACATGCCACAAAGGTGGTATAGATCAAGCCTTCCCAATTTCTCAATTAAATTCTTCAGTTGTATAGATGTTTTCTTTCTATGGTTGGCTTGTGTTCCCTTAGTTACAGATGAGGAGACTCTTTCTGGGACTTAAGAACCAGGCACTCGTGATAGGTATGTATATTTGTGGGTGATTTGGTTTGGCCAAGAGTCACTGTGGTCCTTATCCTCATGTCACACAGAGATTTCAAAAGTCTTCACCCTCTTGCTCATGAATGTAAAGAAATAGTTTGGGGGCGGGAATCCTTAGTCAACATCTTAGATCTGCTTTTCACATATAGTTTGTTCTCATGAAAATGAGGCAAAGACTCTCCCTGAGAAACTGGCAAATGCAAAAGTAAAATATTTTCACCGTGTCTAAGAAAGATGCCAGAGTGGGACGCCTGGGTGTTTAGTTGGTTAAGTGTCTGTCTTTGGTTCAGGTTATGATCCCAGGGTCCTGGGATGGAGCCCCCATATCAGGCTCCCTGCTCTGTGTGGGGGGCTGTTTCTCCCTCTCCCTCTCCCCCTCCCCTTTCCCTTCTAGTGCGTGCTCTCTCTCTCTCAAATAAATATAAAAAAAGAAAGAAAGATGTCAGAGTAAAAACGAAGAGACTAGGACTGAAATCCACGGGTAGGCTTAAGTGGATGCAGCAAACGTTGATACCATTTGTATATAATCCTGCTGTCAGTGCATCTTGACCCAACCCAGCACAGAGCCATTTCTGTGTAAGAGTTAAATGCCTGCTTGCTTGACCTGGTCATGACCTCTTCCCAAATCACTCTCTGTGATAAGCATTTTGTGTCAAAGGCCACATTCTTCCCATTGATATTTGAAATGCAAAGATTTAAGGCAGATTGGTAGACGTATTATATTTGTCTTAAGAATGTCCTTTTTGCGGGGTGGTTAGGTGATTTGGGGGGAAAACCTGCTGTTCTACTGGAGCATAAACTAGGTTCATGTTCCTTCAACCCAAGGTGACATGTGGGCCTTTTGGGGAAGAATAATAGCAATCCCATTGATTTCAAAGAACTGAGTGTTGCAGACAGTGAGACTCGAATTGAAGTTGTGTAAATAAGGCTGGTCTAGACCTGTCTGTGACTGTGAACAGGGAGAGAAAGATTCTTCTTGGAAAAGGGAATGGTGACATGCATTTTTCTTTTTTTTTTTTTTTTAATTTATTTTTCATTTATTTTCAGCATAACAGTAATCATTATTTTTGCACCACACCCAGTGCTCCATGCATTCCGTGCCCTCTATAATACCCACCACCTCATACCCCAACTCTCCCCCAACCACTTCAAACCCCTCAGATTGTTTTTCAGAGTCCATAGTAAAGAAAAAAGAGAAAAAGTTTATGTTCAGGAATACTCTGTAGGGATTTTCCCCCCTAAAATTACTTTGACACAGACAGGTACATCCTCGAGAAAGGAGGTTGCACAATAGAGACATCATGTTTGCTTTCTAAACACTTCATTGCATCTTGAGGTAAAGGTCTGGCTTTGCGGTCCCGTGGAGGACACCAAACCTCAAAGCAAAATGGAAGACCTTTTCTGAGAAGACATATATCCGTTCTGATCTTCCTGATGGAATAAGCATTCCAAGGGACCTGAGCAGAGAGAGGTAAAATCTTTACTGCACTATCCTGAGCATCGCTGTGCTGCACCCCTCCACCTCCGACTCTTGAGACGGAGGAAAGAGCCCGCTTTATCAGGCACTGGGCTAACCAGGGGGCGGTGAGAAGTGCCTCTTCTCATAGGCTTTCAGGCCACAGCCCCGCCCCCTGCCCCCCGGATCACGTGTCATCTGAATCACGTGCCTCGTACGGTACAGAGCAAAGCCAACTTTCAAGGACCGGAAGTGCAGTCAGTCACCGTCTTGAGTGCCGCGAACAAGGCAGGGGAGTAGTCAAACAAAAGATTAATAGAAAGATGTCTACACAGTTCGTGGCAGGGATTAAAGATGAACATTGAAATTTCAGCCATGAAAGGGGTTCCTCAATGCCCAGGGGCTGGGCTGCTTGCCTGGAGATGGAGACTGACGTGGAAATCCAATTCTTTTGAGGGTCTGTCTGTCCGTGTGAATTGGCAGAAAACATGACAGAAGAAAACGTATCAATTCCTTTTTTTGGAAAATGGGTCTTCAGGCAAAACTTAGGGTTAGCATCCTTCCTCCGTGGCCCTGCTCCTTCAGCCCTCCAGAGCTTGCAGAGGCCTGGGTCACGGCCGGTAAAGCCTCCCAGGGCAACTGTGATCATAAAGGACAAGACTCCCACAATAGGGGACCGTTCTCCCCAACAAGGGTTTCTTTATTTCGCTTGCATGAATTTATGGAACACAAATGTCCTTTCATAGCAAGACAACAGATAGAAATAAAAAAAAAGAGAACTCAGCCATCCGTGTGTGGTACATTATTCCACTCGTGCATTTGGTTTTCAGCAGCACAGACCTGCCGGCCAGAAGAACAGTAGAAATGGCCTGGAATGTGTGGGCACCATGGAAATGCAGGCACCAAAGTTGTGGGAAAGAATTTCAGAAAAACAAAAAATAAGTTCGTAGCTTTGATCCCATTTTTAGTTTGTTCAGCATGTAAACTGATTCCAGGAGCTGGGATGCCTCTTGTTTCCAGAGTTCTTATCGTTCTTATCAATCGCAGGGTTTTTCTGAAATGATCGATTTGTGATGTAACAGAGAGGAGGGTGCCAGCTTCCACCTCTTGAGGGCCCGGGGCTGACTGCCAGCCAGGTCGTGGGAAGAGAAATGGAGAGCGGTGGAGGAAAGTCACACCAACAGGCCGGCGCCATCTGGGCACACTCTACCAGAGGCTGGCCACCCGCCTAGCAGGGCACTGTTTCTTGCAGTAGCCCTTCCCACCGCTGCAGCCACGGGAGCCACAGCCACGGGAGCCACAGCCACGGGAGCCGCAGCCACAGGGGTGGTGGCAGCAGCAGATCACGGGGGGACTGCAGTCGCCACCACAGCCACCACTGCAGTCACCGCAGCCGCCACAACTTCTGCAGCCACAGCACCCCATCGTTTCAGGAGAGGACTAAGGAGGGGTGAGGAGGGAGACCCAGGGGATGGGGAGGTCTGGTATTTGCCTCTGCCAGGGTTCCTTAAATCCTGGATGGGGGCGGGGGGGGGGGGTTCGCACATGTTATGTATTCAATCTCTGGTTGTTTGACCCATTTCTGAGATGGATGTTTATTTCCTGTTAACTTCCTCATGAGTACACACGACTTAATTTTCTTTCGATTTCAGATGAGTTCACTTTTATTTCAAAAATGGAATCAGAACTGACTGAAAGAGCTAATAGCACGCTGCTTTTCCCCCAATATGTTTGCCTGGGAGTTCTGATTAATATTAGATGATTAAGACTGTGGAGACAGCCTTCCCTCTTCTTCAGTGGATTTGCCTCCCAGAGGAGAGATCCAGACTGGCGTTTTTATCTTATCCTTTATCTTACTCTAATTATATGCACTTTATGTACGTTATCTAATCACTCTTAAAAAGGCAATGATTTTTGGTGCGTAGAGTCTCTATTCAAATGGATTTTATGGTCAAATAAATCCAGGAAGGGCTGTGTTTCCATTTGGGGAGTTAGCATTAACATAGCAGAAGTAATAAGAAGTCCAGGAGGGGGAAAAAATGGGAAAAAAATCAATTTTCTGCAATAAAGAAATTTCTTATACATCAAACATTAATTGAAAATAACAACAAAATTATACCAGTGTGTAAACCTAGTGACTTGCAAGATCTTTAGAAAGAAAATTATTAAATTGTATGGAAGGACATAAGAGAGGAAATAAAATGGAGACATGTACCAGGTTTATAGATGGTAATTCTCAATATTGAAATGATGTTGTGGGTGTGTTTCACGTGTCCCTTTGGCTGGGCTAAGGCTGGCCCAGATATCTGGTAAGATATCTTTTTCTGTGTCTCTGAGAATGTTTCCAGGAGAAATTAGCATTTGAATCAGTAGCTTGAATGAAGAGGACGGTGCTCACCAGTATGTGTGGGCCCTGATGGATCCGAACAGAATGAAAAGGTGGAGGAAGTGCCAATTTGCTGTTTTTGCCTAAGCTGGGATGGCTATCTTCTGCCTGCAGACATCAGAGTTTCTGCCGCTCAGGTCTTCAGATGCGGGCGGAATTACATCACTGGCTCTTGTGATTCTCCAGTTTGTAACACGCTCAGCCTCCAGATCATGTGAGCCAATTCCTGTGGGAAATCTGTATGTCTGTATCTGTATCTGTATCTCCTATGGATTCTGTGTCTATGGCGAACACTGGTTAATGCAGATGTCAGTCCTTCCCAAAGCAATTAATAAATTCATTGCTATTCTATGAAAAACCCTAAGAGATTTTTAAGCTATTGATCTCTTTTCATGGGTCCATTGTTCACTTTTTATAAAAACCGGACAGCTTCCCCAAAAATATGTTTGACAAAACAAGAATGTAAGATATTTAAAAAAAAGATTTATTTATGTATTTATTTGAGAGAGAGAGAGAAAACACACATGTGGTGGGGGGCATGGGAGAGGGAGATGGCAGGAGAGAATCCTCAAGCAGACTCCCTGAGCCCAGAGCTCAAGGCTGGACTTGATGCCTGGATCCTGAGGTCATAACCCAAGCCAAAATCAGAAGCCATCCATTTAACTGACTGAGCCACCCAGGCATCCCAAAACATTTTTTAAAGCAAACTGAGGAGAAAAGTTCACCCATCATATATTGGAACTAATTCTAAAGCTACAATCATTAAAACAGTGTGCTAGTCTGTTGCTGAGGGAGACAGAGACTAATGGATGGGAACTGAGAGCACAGAGATAAAAACAACACACAAATTGTGGAATTTGGTGTATGGCAGAAACACTACAAATATTAGGAGCAGATCGTGGCTGTTCAGTGTTGATACTGAAATAACAGGCTGCCTCTCTCGAAACAAGTAAGATGAGGGTCCCTCGTCATCCTACACATTAAAATAAGTTCCGGACGATGTTAAGATCAAAAAGTGACAAGCAGGGCGCCTGGGTGGCTCAGTGGGTTAAGCCGCTGCCTTCGGCTCAGGTCATGATCTCAGGGTCCCGGGATCGAGTCCCGCATCGGGCTCTCTGCTCAGCGGGGAGCCTGCTTCCTCTCTCTCTCTCTCTCTCTCTGCCTGCCTCTCGGCCTACTTGTGATCTCTGTCTGTCAAATAAATAAATAAAATCTTTAAAAAAAAAGAAAAGTGACAAGCAGAATTTGACATTTTAGGGAGATGTGGAAAATTAGCTCTATGACTTCAAATTCGTAAAGTATTTCTTCAGAAAACAAAACAAAAAATTCGTAAAGTATTTTACTTTACTTTTTTTACGAAAAGTATTTGTAAAGTATTTCTTCTGAAAACAAAAGTTAAAATCAGCCGCAGGCTAAGGAGAAAATCAATTTTAGAAAGGGAAACAGGGGCGCCTAGGTGGCTCAGTGGGTTAAAGCCTCTCCCAGGGTCCTGGGATCGAGCCCCACATCGGGGTCTCTGCTCCGCAGGGAGCCTGCTTCCTCCTCTCTCTCTGCCTGCCTCTCTGCCTACTTGTGATCTCTGTCAAATAATAAAATCTTTAAAGAAAAAAAAAAGGGAAACAATAGAAAATGCGTGAAGGATATGAACTGAAGGGTCACAGAAGACACAGCTCTACATACAAGGAGCAGCTCAATGCAACTAATGATCAGAAAGCTAGAAATTAAGACCACACTGTGGTATGTTTTATATCCACCTGCTTATCAAAATGTTCAAATCTCGGGGCGCCTCAGTCGTTAAGCATCTGTCTTCGACTCGGATTGTGATCCCAGGGTCCTGGGATTGAGTCCCGCATCAGGTTCCCTGCTCATCAGGAAGGCTGCTTCTCCCTCTCCCTTTGCTGCTCCCCTGCTGTGTTCCCTCTCTTGCTGTGTCTCTCTCTGCCAAATAAATAAATAAAATCTTAAAAAAAAAGTTCAAGTCTGATAATACCAAATATTGATGAGAATCTTGGAAGGCTCATACGGTGTTGGATGGAAACGTACATCATTATGACCAATTTGCAGAGTGATTCAGCCACTTCTGGTCAAGACACAGATGTGCATTATCCCGTTTACTCACTTACATCAGGGTGCGCTAATGGAAAGAACAATCCTACTCACTGAGTTACCATCCATTACTGTCATTGTCTTGACGCTCTAGTTGTCCTACATTTTCCCAGTCGTCACACCTTCAAGCTGGTTCCTGTACCTTTTAAAAATATATTTATCAGGGCACCTGGGTGGCTCAGTGGGTTAAAGCCTCTGCCTTCAGCTCAGGTCATGATCCCAAGATCCTGGGATCGAGCCCCACATCGGGCTCTCTGTTCAAAAGGGAGCCTGCTTCCCTTCCTCTCTCTGCCTGCCTCTCTGCCTGCTTGTGATCTATCTGTCAAATAAATAAATAAAATCTTTGAAAAAAATCTTTAACATTTTTTGAGTACTGACTTATATTCTGACACAAGGGGTTCATGGCCCATTTCATCCTTCCCTAGCCCCAGACCTGGAATCAACCTTTCTTCCAAAGAGTCTGGTTCCTTTTATTGGAGAATGATGTTTAGAATCAGGGTGGCAACTATGCTCATTGCAAAGAGTTTTTTTTCTATTTATAGTCGGTTCTGCTGTAACACAATGTGTGTGTTCCAGCAAATCATAGCACTGTACAAAATTAAGCAGTAAAGACCATAGGGCTATAGTTCTCTCCATCTATTTGGTGTTTCTTATCGACAAAGTCCCTCGTAAGAAACACAGAATTAGCATTCTGCTCTAATTGTTCCCTAATACAGCAATCTCCTAGGAATAACATTTTTCTAGCCCTGTGAAGGTATAATTGACACATGAAAATTGTATATATTTAAGGTGTACAGTGTGATGATTTGATATATGTATACATTGTAAAATAATTACCATAATCAAGTTAATTAACACATCCATCACCTTACTGAGGTACCATTTTTTTTTTCCTTTCTGTGGTGAGAAATTTAGGACGAACCTTTTGAAGCAAATTTCAAGGATACGCACAGTATCATGAACGATAGTCCCCACGTTGTACATGAGATCCCCACACCTTACTCATCTCACTGAAAAACTGGTGCCCTTTGACCGCCCTCCTCCCCATGTCCCCTCCCGTCAACCCCTGCAGCCTTTCTGTTCCCTCCTTCTGTGAGTTTGGCTTTTTTAGATTCCATCCGTAAGTGGGAACATGCAGTATTTGTCTTTCTATGTCTGGCTTCTTTCACTTAGCATAATGTCCTCCTTGGAACAAATTTGCATTTTTAAAACAAGTGTCATCGCATAACTGGCTGTATTATATATCAGGAATTATGCTAGGTGTTGGGAATTTAATGAACTGATCTTCTGTATGTTTTCCACTTGGCCTTCTGTGATAGAACTTTTCATATTTCATTATTATGATTTATGTCTGTCTCTTTTTGATGGACTGTGTATGTTCCTTGAGGGCCAGTTTCATCTCTCATTCACCTTACTTCCCTGACTGCTACACAGCATCTGGAATCTCAGAGACAGTTATTGAACTCTTGGTGAACTGATTGAAAGAGGGAGGAGGTGCAGTCCTTTCATTTGAGGTGTTGTCAGTCCAGAGCTCTGCTCTTCAATACAGTTTGAGTTCACCATGTATGGCCACTGAAATTTAGATTAATCAAAATTAAATAAGTAAAGAATTTTTGCTTTTGATCCTCATTAGTCATATTTTAAACACTCAGTAGCCCCATGTGGTAAGTGGTTACCATATTGGCTAGCTCAGAATAGAATATTTCCTCCATTGCCAAAAGTTCTATTGGTCATTGTTGGTTCTAGACTCCAGTGGATGAAAAATTATAGCTCCTTCATTATCCAGATCCTTCTCAGAAGACCTGATGATATCCCCCCACCTTCCCAGGAAAATGACAAAAAGACGATCCCACATTTGGGAAAATATTATTGAAAATATTTCAGACTGAAAGTCCTCTTCAGAAAAATCGGATTTTGAAAGAAGGTTGATCTGTGTAATAAAATCTACAGTATTCCACAAAGGAGTCAAGAAGCTAAAAAGGAAGTGAATTTTTTTTAAGGAGACAACACAAGGCAAGACTGTACACCAAGTCTCGAGCCTCCCAAATAGCCATTTTTTGCAAAGTAGACTGAGGGGAGATGGCAAGATCAGTAGGAGAGAAACAGGATCTTGTCTCATCAAAGCCAAGAGATAAGAGTGTGTCAAGAAAGAGAGATTTGCCAACAGCTCAGTGCTGAGAAATTATCTTGTAGATTGCCTGACGAGCACACTTTGGAGTGAAGCACATGGAGGCCATCTGGGACTTGAACTAGAGTAGTCCCAGTGAAGTGCTTGTCTAGGGAGGAGTGGAGAACTTCTAGATTTTTGGCGAAGATTCTTATTTATTATAGTAAACAAAAAATACAAATAACACCCAAGATATCATCCCCATAGAGTATGCTTTTGAATAATGCGTATGTGTACACTTCCAGAACTCTGGAAGAAAATTATAGTGAACAGTATTTATTTCAGTAACGTGTGATTATGGGGAATCCTTATTTTCTTGGCATTTCTGTGCATTTTTCAAATTTTTTATGATGAACATATATAGCTTTCATGATCAGAAAAAGCAAAAATTGCAGTAAGTCTGCATGTGTGTTATTAAGTTATCAATAATTATGTTCAAATAGTGAAATTATGGGTAATATTTTGTTTCTACATATTTTGCTCTATGGTAAAAGATTGCATCTTACTGTATATCATCTTATGCATATTTTGCTGACTGTCCTTTCCCTCATTCTTCATCCCCACTGAATCCCTATTTCATTTGATTTTTCCCCCAGGTTACTGAGGTAAAGTTGGCAAAACTGTAAGATATTTAAGTTTACCATGTGATGATTTGATATAGATATACGGTGTGAAAGGTCAATTCTTGTTTTCTAATGTCACTGTTCTCATGCCTGTCATCTACAAGGAGCTAGTTTGGGGACAATGCTTTCTGTAAGTGTGGCTGTCAAGGGCAGGGGAGAGAAGAGGAAGTAGCAGGAGGCCGACTGGGCCCTTTCTTGTTTGAGGGTGAGAGAGAGGCCATCCTAAAGGTTTCAGGGCTGCTGAGAAGGGTCCAGAAAGCAGAGGGAATTCATTGCTGTGTCTGCAGTGTCTTTCATGGGATGGACACTTACTTAGTAGGTGCTCAGCAAAAACCTGCGGAGGTAAGAGGTGCATGCGAAAGGAGATTTAAAAGGCCAGAGGGGTGGTCTTCAGAGCGCAGATGGAGGGGCTGGCCTGTGGTGGGAGGAGCGGGGGGTGCACCACCTTGGTTGTAACTCAAGGCAAGAAGGAGAGAGAGGGCACAGATACGGGCGGGTTTATAGAGTCTGTGCTCGAAAAACCCTTCTGGAGTGAAGGGGCTGGAGTAGGCATCGGGCACCTGCAGGAAAGGGATGAGATTGGAAGTATCTCTGGCAGAGGAAGGGGAGCCCAGCTGATGAGCGCAGAGCGGTGAGCGCAGAGGAGGACAGGGCTGAGGGCCCAGCTAGTTCACGGGACACCTTGACGGTGGTGCTCCCAGCTCTTAGCCCCTCCTCGCCTACCATCGTCCTCTACTCAGCACCATTTGCGCCTGTTTTCCTTGCCCGTCGTCTCTCCTTCCTTTATTATCATGTAATGAAAATCCAGCCCAAACCGTAGGACAGAAAAAAAGAAAGATTAATTTCAACTGAAATGATCGGGAAAAGCTAAGATTTGAACTGTGTTTTTAAAAAACAAGAATTTCAGGGGTGGAAGAGGGCATTTTCTGCTAAAGGCACAGTCATGAGGGAGGTAAGGGGAGGATATCTAAGTTCAAATAATGATTATACGGCTGCTGTGGAGAGCAACAACAGGTCTGGGTCACGGGAGAAATCTAGGGCGTGTCTTGTGTCGTCACTGTCATCCCGGAGAATTTTGCTCATTGACCCTGTTCCTTCTTGTGCGGCGTGTTCTTTGCTAAATCTTGCCTGTTTCATCGGTAAGGTCTTTGGTCTTATTACTAAATGCTCCTTAAACTGTGCAGCACACAGTACCTGTACCATAAAGATTAACTGCTAGTCATAGTGCTATTAATTGCCAAGGTTTCCCTCCTCGTGAAGCCTTCGGTTATCCTAGAGCCCCTGACAGATGAGGCTGCAAAGCCTGTTGAAGCCAGATTGTTACTGGTGAGTCTGGACTTCAGTTTAAAGACAGAGGCAGTCAGCCAAGGATTATGGAGTCGGAACAAAATATATGCCCCTGGAAAATATAGCAGCATAAGGTAGGGTTTATATATATTTAATAATAATATATGTATATAAAATTTATAATGATTTTAATGTATAGTGCTTATACATATAAGCACTAAAATTTCATTAAATGGCATTGAGCCATCATAATACCTTATACTAACCATGCATAGAGATTTATTATACTTGATGAGGTGAAAGTTAATAGTTCGGAACATTTTTAAGCAGTTTCTTTCCTCAGGGACCCCCATTTTCCAAATCTCTCTTCTGGTAGCTTCAGTGTGAGGTTCTAAGACCCACGAGGGCCCTGAGGCTGGTAAGATCATCCTTTTCCAACTGGGTATCAGTGTGAGGCTGGGTTTGCTTTATGCGCTTCAACCAAAACAACACAGTCCAACAATTAATGTGGAAGGTAGCTAGTGAGAAGCTGGTCATCTTTGATTAAATCAGACATTAAAGCAACTTGCAAAAGTATAAAACAATGTCACTGCATTCACTAAATTTTTGGGAAAATGTAGTTATTTTTTCCCAAAAAAGTGCTATTTATGTGAGCAAGTAATGGGCTTACGGTGTTATTTTAAAATTCATGCTAACGCTCCGAAGGCAGCCAGCAGATGAGGGCATCTCTGGGCACAGGGGACCTTCCCAGGGCCTGTGAAACTCACTGCGTGGCCACCTTGTCGCCTGCTCTGTGACTAAGACCAAAGCTACCCATGTGACTCAAGTAAGCAGAATTAATGACAAGGCAGACATTTGAGAGTGGGAAGGTCCTGAAGCTGGATCTGGAGACTGTGGGCTTCTCTAGGGAGGATGGTTTTAGCCTTTGCTGAGTGAGTTCACCATTTGCAGCCAGAGCATGTGTCCCGGGAAGAAGGACCCATGTCTGCTGTCTAGAGGGATGTGGCCTCTTTGTGCCATGCTGACCACTGGTAGAAAACGTGGTGGATGTTGCAAGTTCCCTCCTTTACTTAAGGTTCTCTGTATTCTTTCCCCTACTGAAAGGACCCCTCAGAATTTTCTTCAGAGAGGTGTCAAGGGAAATAATAATTCCCCCGGGGGCAAATACTGGTGAGCAAGCGAAATGTCAGTGGGCAGATGCGGTGGGCAGATGCTCTCCCCAGCTCATGGATTCCAAGACCAGCTATATTTGGAAACAGGGATAGGTTCTTTGCTAAATATTCCTGTTGGGTGAAACAGAGATAAATTTAGCTAAACCAAAAGCAGGTGACTTAATGAGACTAAAGGTGTCAGGAAATAAACAGGAAGAGCCTGAAGTTTTCCTAGAGGAGCGCAAATCAACCTCAGGGAAGTGCTCACGTGTCTTCCCTCTCACCCCCACAGTTGGTATATAAGGGGCTCCCCCAGCAGAAGGCGGCATCAGACCTTCCTCACCTCCTGAGTCTCCCTCCTCACCTCTACTGAGTCCTTACTCTCCTGACACCATGGGGTGCTGTGGCTGTGGAAGTTGTGGCGGCTGCGGTGGCTGCAGCAGTGGCTGCGGCGGCTGCGGTAGCTGCGGCGGCTGCGGCGGCTGCGGCGGCTGCGGCGGCTGCGGCGGCTGCGGCGGCTGCGGCGGCTGCGGCGGCTGCGGCGGCTGCGGCAGCTGCACCACCTGCAGGTGCTACCGCGTGGGCTGCTGCTCCGCCTGCTGCCCCTGCTGCTGCGGCTGCTGCGGGGGCTGCTGCAGTACCCCCGTGGTCTGCTGCTGCCGCCGCACCTGTGGCTGCAGCTCCTGTGGCTGCGGCTCGTGTGGCTGTGGCTGTGGGAAGGGCTGTTGCCAGCAGAAGTGCTGTTGCCAGCAGAAGTGCTGTTGCAAGAAGCAATGCTGCTGCTAGGCGGCTGGCGGCTCCACCCCTCCCGGGAGCTGGAGGCCCCTCCGCCCTACGGGTAAGATGGCTTTGCCTCATCCACCTACTCCTTTCCCTTGGCCTCTCTGCCACCGGCTTCCCCCGCTCCTGCTTCCTGGGCCTGATGCTTTATCCTTCTGAGATCTCCCTCTGCCCACATCTGGCACAGGTTTGCCCCAATTGCACAGCATGAAACAGATGCAGCCAAAGAGCCCATGAGAAGACAGCTGGGCAAAGCCAAAGTTTACTGGGAACCCTAGGAGTTTATTTGTTTGTAATGGCCTTTCTTTTATAAATATTCAGGCCTGGCTTTTGGCCGTTTGGGGGTTTTCTGCCTGTGCACTGTCTTTTCTGTTGCTCTGTCCCACATCTACTGTTTTAAATTTCCTAATAAACTGACTTGATGCACGATAACATCTCTCTATTCGTCCGTGTTCTATGAATTTCACCGTGGGCTACTCAAGCCCGCACAGTGAATCCAGCTCTGGCGCTCCCGCGGCTTCCTCACCCAGCAGCCGGTCTGGAGGCCGGACCCTGCATCCATAGCCACTTAGCAAACATGCACACAGACCCATTCACTGCTGCCCTGAGGGGCCTCTGCGCTCACACTCAAAGTTCCAGGGTGGGGTAAAGGTGGTGGGCATTGGTGGTGGTGTGACTCTGTTTCTTCAAACTTATTTAAGAAAAAAAAGAAAAGAAAAGAAAAGGAAAGAAAAGAAAAGAAAGCCCCAAAGGAAGGAAGAAGGCAGGTAAACTACAATTTATCTTGCAATGCTGGGTGGTTTCCCAGGAGACTGAGAAGCATTGGTCCTGGCAGGGAGCTCCAGCTCCGTGGAGCATTCCAGAAGGTTCTTTTCTTGCTAGCATCCTTGGCCATGCCTCTAACAACCGTGTCTTTTCTCTCTGCTTCTGCTGATACTGTACAGCAAACTCTCAGGGCAGGCTTTTGGGGAGGGAAGATGTCCTGTTGCCCAGCTGCTGAGTGCATGGGATGATTCTGCTCAGCTACGGGAGGGGGAGGGGAGCCACACGTTATGACATCAGGGTCAACCCTTGTGGCCAGACCAGCTCCAGCAGCAGGACAGCCAAGGGGTTTTCTCCTTTGGCTTGCATGCTGCTCCTGTGTCCCAGAAAAAAAAGAATGGGTGTTGAGTTCTCCCGGACACCTCTCCATCTATAGTTCACTATAAGTTTTCAAGGTGAGTTGTATTAGACCCATTTCATTGCTGAAGTGACTGAGGTTGAGGCAGTTAAGAAATTCACTGAAAGAAATGCAGTTTATCAATCCCGATTGAATCCCAGGATTTTCTGACACCAAACATGACAATCCTTTTCCTATACCAACACGATTCTCTGAGTATCAACGGGGTTCCTTGTTCATTTATTTCCCCCCTTTTTGGTCTTCCCATGTTTATGCATCCATGTGATGATATCTGTCTGTTCTTTATACTGCCAGGTGGTCTTTGAACACTGCTTCCTAGGTAAGAGCTAGGTTCCAGCAAATTCCTTCTCAGCCATCAGAGGAATTTCTAGGCCACACAAGGGCACATTCTCTGCTTATCTAGGTGACAGCTATTTAACTCATTACTGGTAGGATGTAACCGTCCACCAATGCTTAACGCATTGGTTAAGGAAGAGGGGTCTTTTAGTCTCCAGAAATGGTCTTGAAGTTGGTGTATTTGTTCTGGGTTCCTTGAAAAATGGTATGGGAGTTATCCATTTACCATGCTTACCTAGGAGATAATGGGGCTGGGGCTGGAGGACTTTAGCTCTTTTTTTATTTTTTAAAGTCCTATTTCTTATGCTTCTTGAACACCCCCCTAAGGTCATTTAGAGGTGGCATGGGTTCAGTTTAGGCCCCATCTTCCCCACTAAACATCCCCACCTCTAGGCTAGGAACTTATTTCTCTCTGAGTTCCCATAATGCTTTTTTTTTCTTTAGTATCAAATAATGTATTCTATATCTTATTATTGTTACTTATAAATAAGAGATGACGCTAGATAGTTAGATAGATAGACAGGGACTTTCTTCCTAAAATTATATACATAATTTTTATAATTATACATGTAATTTTTAATAAATCTATCTATAGGTATAATTTTTTCCTGTTCTGTCCCACTGATGTATCTGCGTATTCAAACTCCTGAATGATGCTCATGCACTGTGCCTCTCACTGTGCCAGATGCTGGGACTGGACTATGCTAAGCAATGGCTCCTGGCCCTGGGGTGCTTACACTCTGAGGAGGAAGACAAACAAGTAAATGAGAAATACTCTGTAATATGGTAAGTGCTGTGGCTGAGAGGAGGAGCCCGAGGTATTATGGAAATGCACAAAGACCTAATCCAGGTTTTTGTTTGTTTGTTTTTTGTTTTTTGGTGGGGGAGGTGGTGGCGGTGCCAGGGTCACAGAAAGCTCATGGAGGAAGTGACACTTAAGACCAAGTCAAGAAGAGTTAAGGCAGCTGCTGGGAAGAGGGTGTGTCAGGGGACATGGCAGGGATGGGAACTATTTCAGGTGAGGCAGCAACGTGTGCAAAGGTCAGAGATGAGAGGAAGTATGACCAGTGTGGAGAGCCTGAGTTGGGTGTAGCTGCGGACTTGAGGGTGTGGGTGTCACATGAGGAGATGAGGCCAAGAAGTGAGCAAAGTCCAGGCCAGGGAAGACCTCACGCAAGTGTGTGGACATTGTGTTCCATACTGTGAAAGATTCCTTGAAGGATTTTAGTCGGGAAGTGACGTACTTCAGGGAAAGTACCAGTCTGGCAGCATAAGGAGAATGGGTACAGGGAGATAAGTCTAGAGCCAGAAAAACAGACAAGAAGCTGTGGTAGTGGTCTGGGCGCTGATGAAGGGGGCTTGAACTGCATGCTATGGGGACATTTGAGAAATTTTAAATGTCAAATGGAGAAGCAAATGGACTTTAGGAGAATTCAAGAGTCCCAGGTGAGCTACCTGGGACAGGTGGGAGAGCTGGGGAAATGAATCATGGATCACGGATCATGGTCACCCACCAAGTCAGCGATATTGATGGTAGCAGCTGATACTGCCAGCAAGTCTCCTCCTGATTGGTCTTCACAATCGTTTAGAAGGAAGGTATGAAAATTATCCCCACTGTTTGGGAAATTGGGGCTGTTAGGGGACATCTCCCAGACTCTGCATAGTGGAGCCCAGATCAAATCCAGTCTGCTGGACACCCTGCTGACTCTCTGCTCCCAGCACTGCTATAGAGAAGGAGTGAAGGTGAGAGCAAGGTTTGCTTATCTTTGTGGCCTTCCAGAGCCTGGCACATGATTCACAGTGGAGGCCTCCCTCTTCCATGACTGTAATTGAAAATCTGCCCCTTGGGAAATGGAACCTTAGGGATTCTGCATTCATGCTAACCACATGTATCTTCCCTCCTGCCACAGTCTTTAACAGGCAGTAGGTGGGGCCATGTTTGTGTTTGTGGACTTGTGGACCATTTAAATACCTAGGCATCACTAAACTGTCAAACGCTTGTAAAGTAAGAAGAAGGGTTGGACTAGGGGAAGCTGAGTCAGGTAAGTACATCAGCCAACCCTGTCTTTCAGTAAAATTTTGATACTGTTATTATCATGGACTTTTGCACCAATTTTAATCTTTGAAAATATTGTATTAAAAACATCTTGATGACTTGGTTTTTGGTGCTACCTTAAATTTTTGGTGCCACCTTAAATTTTCACCCCAGGTAAGTGTTTCATTCACTCTATATGAGGTCTGGCCCTGGGTAGAAGCAATAGGTGGAGCCAAATATTCCCCACTACTGTTATTTCTATGCAGATATAAACATAGATTTTCTATATGGAATAATATTCCTATTCGAATTATTATTCTCAGACTGTGACTAGGTATCAGTAATCCCAAGAACTTGCAAATAAATAGGAAAGCCATCCTAATTCTAACAATGGCTTTTATTGAGTAGGTCCCAAGCTCTGTCTTAAGTGTTTTTAGGTATTATTACATGTACATTCCACAATAACCCTCTGCTAGAGGTATTATTCTTTTCATCAGGAAACTGAGATAAAGAAGGATCTGATCCTACCTCTGGAAGTGAAGGGAGGAAGCAGGGTGATCCCAGACTGCATGCTCCAGTCCCCACTCCTTCCTCCTGTTCTACCTGTTCCCATCTGGTTTCCCATTCAAGACCCAGCTTGAGTTCTACCTGCTTCATAAGCTTTCCTATCTTAGCTACATAATTGGAGTTAATTAGCCCCTCTTTGAACTCTTACAAGTCTTAATATTCACTTGGAACTTAAACATCCCACACTTGGAGTCAACTCTTATTTTGTTGGACTATTATTTTAAAGCGTTTCCCCCCTGAATTTACCCAATTATATTTTCTCCTATCTCTGATTAGTCGGAGTTAATTAGAAGTACATTTCTTTCCATTGCCCATATGGCCCGCACGTGAAATGTTTGTTAATGTGGTTTGCTTTGCTGAAGTGTTTATCATTCCAAGTAGAACTATAAGTAGGAAGTTAATTGATAGATGCGCTGCATAGTATCCTCTATTTAGAACAGCCACACCTGGTTATTTTTAACTGGCATGCTTATCCATTCGAACCATGCTTTAGGTAGGAAATTGTGTTACAGACTAATGGGTCACACATTTGAATGCTATAAGGCTTTCAAAGACCTGATTGTACAGGTTGGAGTTGGAATTGTTTTCTATCCCGATGGGACGGAGATGAGCTGACCATCCTAGATGCATTCGGTTAATCTGAATGTAGTCACCATTTGAAAGAGATCTGATCATTGTCCGATGTGATTTTTTCAAAATCTTGGTAAAAGTTCAAGTGAAGCAAAGAACCCAGCAGATGGTATCTGTAGGAGTCTCGTTTAGTCTTTGGGATTCCCACACTCTTTTACAAGGGAAGGCATCATTGGTACAAAAACAGGGGGCAGTAGCAAGTATGTAGGGGGAAGGGGTAAAGTTGTCTAGCTTATTCAACTAGAAAAAGGAGTTAGAAAATCATATAGATAATCACAAGTATCTATCAATTCTGCTTCCATGATGCCTCGTACACTTAGGCAGTGACTGTTCCATATGAACTTCAGCTCGACCGGTCTGGGATTCTGCCATGTCTGGTTAGATCTCCAGAATGGTGAAGTGAGACTGTCCAGGGATACTTGAGATGAAGACTGAGGGGCATATTAATGAAAACAAAAGCAAGGAGGGTCATTTGAAGGGAAAAGAGTCAGGCAACGGTGTTCAGTTCTATGATGATGACCCAGTTACTAGAGGTCTTTTGAGTGGTTCATGTTGGGGACTAAGAGCAATTGGTCTTGGGTCTGAGGCATGTGGAAAAAAGTCAAGGAGAAATGTTCCCAGACAGACATGGAGAGTCTGGAGCATGGAATCAGGTGGGGGAGGACATTCTCTCCATGGCAGCAGAGCGACATCAGGGCAGGATGACACTGGCACAGATGTGGCCGGGAAGGTCAGCACTGGTAGCAGCCACAGCACAGGGCAGTGTCTGGTGACAGTGTTGGCTCCATCATGGTGGAGCTTTGGCTCTGGCTTAGGATCTGCAACCCTTAGGCAGTGCCTGCAGCCGGTGGCAGCCACCATGTCCCGTGATGGGTTTTCCTGCTTGCAAGGGCTCAGAGTTGTATCACCGCCAGTCTTGGGGGACTGGCCAGGGGAGAAAGGGATGCTCAACAGGACCACTGAGTGTGCTACATTCCTGAGCACACTGAAACCTCTTGAGGACCCTCCAGGATCATGGTTGTTAGGGCAGCAGGACTCTGAAGAGGGTGAGAGGGTGGAGCTACATGGCACCCAATGATGAGCAAAATTCAGTTAATCAGATCGACACATTCAACAATAATTATTGGCCACTTACTAAGGGACTGAGTAGCCGATCTAGTAAAACACTGTTTGTTACTGTAAATGTGATACTGTCTTCTTTACTCTGATGGAGTTCCCTGGGGAATGTTCTGTGCCCCACTTACCACTTATTCCTTCCCTCTCTGTCCCCGTCTCTAGAACACTGAGGTTATCTGGCCAACACTGTTGCAAATGCCTTTTAACTGGTCCCAGCTTTTGGGGGTCTCACCTTCCCAAGTCCTGGTTCTGTGGTCGGTCACCTTCCAGAAATATGAATCTTGGGTCCCATGAACCCTACACCCCCAGTGCTTCTGGACCAGCTTCCCCTTGCTCTCTGGCCAGAAGTAGAGTGTTCCTATGAACACTTTCATAAACCAAAGAGACATAAAACTGAAGAAGGAGCAATTATCATTAATTTATCTGGAAACATTTTTGAGGATTCCCAGACTCCCAAAACACCTCTCTGAGGCTTTTATGCAACCTTAGGACACATATTGCCAACAGATGCACACAGTCAATGGGGATAAAGCACAAATGCTCGAGGACATAGTTCAAAGCTCTGGGGGCTTGATGGTGGGATGCTGAGGGTGCTTTCCCAGGAAGGACCTGGGTAGGGTTGCTCTCCCTGCCTCTGGAACAGCTCTATAATTTCGGCTTTAATCATAAAAGTGAAAAGCCTTTTCAGATTTCTTTCCATCAGCAAAAACAGGTGCTAACGTAGGTCTTTGTAAAGCAAAGTAGCCTAACATGAACTTTCAAAAAGCAGGGATACCTGCCCAGGGATTTCTACCCTTAACTCTACCTACGTTCCCAGGCCTTCCCCTGGGTCCCATCCCATAAGTACCAGGGGCAGGCCCATGGGGCTGCTGCCTGGATCACCCCTCACCTGTTCCCATCTCCAATCCTTACTGAAGCCCTTCTTTGGAAAAGAAGCCTTTCCTGCAATAGATGGTCCCTGTCAGAGTTTTCCCAATTCCCCTTCTCCCACATAAACCCAGAATCAACAACTTCTTTCTCATACCTCTAAGAAAGTCCATTGATTGGGTTATTCTGGTTCTGGTGCCATGTTTTGGAATTCTTTTTTTTTTTTTTTTTTTTCCCTCTTTCCAGCATGCATTTCTCACCAGACTGAGAGTCTTGATTCATCTCATGGTGCCCTCACAGTGTCCTCAGAGTTACCCCACCAAGACAAGGATAATTCGATAACTACTTAGTTAATTGCATATGATGCTCCCTCTCCAAGTTGATATGATGGAAAATATTAATGTGCTTTAAGGTAGAAGCTCACAAGCCCTTTTAAATGAGAACAGAGGCATCTTGAAGGTTAGAGAATTGGGGAGAAACATGTAGGAGCTGAAGGCATGGAAGCAGTGCTTCCTCATTGTGTATTTCCCAGGATAGTTATTTTTCAGTTTTTAAAATTTATTTTTATTATTTAAGTAGTTTTGCTTATTTATTTGACAGACAAAGAAATCACAAGTAGATGGAGAGGCAGGTGGAGAGAACTGTGGCGACTGAATTCAGGTAGATGTAAGGATGATTTAAAGGTCTGTACAGTGCCAAACTACTCCATTATCTTTCTTTTTCTGGCTCTCTTTTTAAAGATTTTATTTATTTGAGAGAGAATGAATGAGAAAGAGAGAGAGAGAGAATGAGTTGGGGGTAGGAACAGAGGCAGAAGGAGAAGCAGACACCCCACTGAGCAGGGAGCCCGATGTGGGACTTGATTCTGGGACTCTGGGGTCATGCCCTGAGCTAACGGCAGGCGCTTAACCAACTGATCCATCCAGGTGCCCCTCCATTATCTTTCTGCTCTGAAAAGTAGGACAGTTGCCTTCATAAAGAAGTCATCTTTAAAACTTTTTTTTTTATCCAACTATAATTAACATACAATGTTATATTAGGTTCATATATACAGTATAGTGATTCAACAATCCCATATATTACTCAGTACTCATGACGATGACTGTACTCTTAACCCCCATCATCTATTTCCCCCATCCCCCACCCCCTCCCCTCTAGTAACCAGCAGTTTGTTTTTTATAGTTTCTATATCAGTCTTATTTTTTTTGGTCTGTCTCTTTTTTTTTGTTTGTTTGCTTTGTTCCTTCAATTCTACATATGAGGGAAATTATACGGTATTTGTCTTTCTTTGACTGACTTATTTCACTTAGCATTATCCCACCTAGATCCAGCCATGTTGTTGCGATTGGCAAGATTTCATTCTTTTTTATGACTGAGTAATATTCTATCACATGTATATACCACATCTCTATCCATTCTAGATAGGTAGTTGGGCTGCTTCCATATCTTGGCTAACATAAATAACGCTTCAGTAAACATAGGAGTACACATATTTTTTTAAATTAGTGTTTTTGTAACTACTGGGGTAAATACCCTGTAGTGGACTTACCGAATCATATGGCAACTCTTAATTTTTTAAGGAGTGTCCATACTGTTTTCCATAGTGGCTGGGTCAGCTTGGCGTTCCCCTCAACAGTGCATGAGGATTCCTTTTTCTCCACATCCTTGTCAACACTTATTGTTTCTTGTGTTTTTTATTTTAGCCATTCTTCCAGGTATGAGGTAGTATCTCATTGTAGTTTTATTTGCATTTATCTGATGATGAGTGATGTTGAGCATCTTTGCATGTGTCTATTGGCCATCTGTATCTCTTCTTTGGAAAATTGTCTATTCCTGTTCTCTGCCCATTTTCTAACCAGATTATTTGCTTTTTTAGGTGTTGAGTTGTATAAGTTCTTTATATATTTTGGATATTAACCCCTTATTGGATACATCATTTGGAAATACCTTTTCCTATTCAGTAGGTTGTCTTTTTGTTTTGTTGATGGTTTCTTTTGCTGTGTGAAAGATCTTATTTTACTATAGTCCCAATAGTTTAATTTTCCTTTTGTTTCCTTTGCCAAAAGAGAAGTATCTGGAAAAATATTTCTAAGACTGATATCAAAGAGATTAGTGCCTATGTTTTTTTCTAGGACTTTTATGATTTTAGGCCTGACATTTAAGTCTTTAATTCATTTTGAGTTTCCTTCTGTGTATGGTATAGAAAGTGGTCCAATTTCATTTCTTAGAATGTTACTGTCCAGTTTTCCAAACACTGTTAAAGATAATGTCTTTTTACAATTGTATATTCTTGCCTCTTTTATTATAGACTAACTGGCCATAAAAGCATGGGTTTATTTCTGGATTCTCTGTTCTGTTTTATTGATCCATGTGTTTGTTTTTGTGCCAGTACCATACTGTTTTGATTATTATAGCTTTGTAGTATACCTTGAAATCTGGGATTGTGATACATCAAGTTTTGCTCTTTTTTTTTTTTTTTCTCAAGATGGCTTTGGCTATTCAGAGTCTTTTGCAGTTCTGTAGAAATTTAAGGATTATTCTAGTTCTGTGAAAAATGCTGTTGGTATTTTGGTATGGACTGCATTGAATCTGTTGATTGCTTTGGGTAGTATGGACATTTTAACAATGTTGGCTCTTCCAATTCATGAACATGGACTATCTTTCCCTTTGCTTGTGTCATCTTCAATTTCTTTCACAAAGTTTTATAGTTTTCATAGTACAGGGCTTTACTTCCTTGGTTAAATTTTAAGACTTCTTTAACAGTAACTAAAAAGTAACCAGAAGGGTATCTGGGTGGCTCAGTTGGTTAAGCATCTGCCTTCGGCTTGGGTCGTGATCCTGGGGTCCTGAGATCATGTCCCACATTGGGCTGTGCAGGGAGCCTGCTTCTCCCTCTGTCTTTGCCCCCTTCTCTCTGTCTGTCTCTCTCTCTAATGAATAAATAAATTTTAAAAATATTTAAAAAGTACCCAGAAGAGAGCCCTGTGTTAAAGACCTGGACTATAACATTACTCCAAACTCCTTCAACTCAGGGTCATGCAGGGGGCTGCCAGGACACCTGGGCTTGCCTCATCTGTGTGCCACTTGGACTGTCCTAGGATGGCTGTTAAGACCACTTTCATATTCTACAACAGTCAGTAGAACCTGACCTGCAGACTGCAGTGATTGCCTTCACTATTTCCTCTTAACAGGAAAGAGTCCTCTGAATAGGAATGGCTAATTAGAAGCAGCCATTTCAAGTAAGCATTCCATGGCGGACTGGTCCATGATCACTAGGGACTGAGCAACTGTTGGAAATATACCTTTAGGTTTGTCTTTCTTTTTCTTTTTTAAAGATTTTATTTATTTGAGAGCAAGAGAGAGTGAGAGCATGAACAGGGGTTGGGGGAAGGGGCAGAGGGAGAGGAAGAAGTAGGCTCCCTGCTCAGCAGGGAGGGGTTCAGTCCCACAATCTCAGGATCATGACCTGAGTTGAAGGCAGATGGGGTTCAGTCCCACAATCTCAGGATCATGACCTGAGTTGAAGGCAGATGCTTAACTGACTGAGCCACCAGGTGCCCTACGTTTATCTTTCTTTTTAAACAGGCTGATGACAGCAGAAGGCTCCTTGAGTTTGGCACTTGGCTTGGGAATGTTGTGCTTAGGATGTGCTTCTATCTTCTGGCAGAATGCTAAGGTCACTCTGTCATAACCCCTGATAACACTGGATCCCTTCTCCTCTGAATCAGAGTCTTCTTCTAACTGATGTTACAGGAGGAAGAAACACCCAAGGAACTCAGCCTTGGGATGATGAAACAACGTGACCTGGGATCACCTTTCCCTTTGATTCTCAAAATTTCCCTTTGATTCTGCCTAAAGGGATGCTTCACCATTTAGTAAATGGTTATAAGTGGTATAGGAATGAAAATATCTTGTCCTGGGCTAATAATGACCAAGAAATGTAAAAGTACCCAAGGGAAATTCTGACCCATTCAGATGTCTACCAAAAACCCTCCAACACCCCCCCCCCAAAAGAAAACAAACCAAAAACTGGATATCATAGTTACTTCCTGTCCTATTTTTAAAATGATCTTAAAAAGAGAAGTAAAAGATAAATTTAGCAAAGTTTACAAGTCAGAAGGACCCATTAAGGAAGTGCATAAAAGGCCATGTGAGATTCAGCCATGGATATTTACATCAACAACAACAGGGAAGTGGCCTTGAGTCCTGGGTCAATATTCTCCCTGCAGTGTTGGTATATAAGGGGCTCCCACAGCAGAAGGCGGCATCAGACCTTCCTCACCTCCTGAGTTTCCCTCCTCACCTCTTCTGAGTCCTTACTCTCCTGACACCATGGGGTGCTGTGGCTGTGGAAGTTGTGGCGGCTGTGGTGGCTGCAGCAGTGGCTGCGGCGGCTGCGGTGGTTGTGGTGGCTGTGGTGGCTGCGGTGGTGGCTGTGGTGGCTGCGGTGGCGGCTGTGGCAGCTGCACCACCTGCAGGTGCTACCGTGTGGGCTGCTGCTCTGCCTGCTGCCCCTGCTGCTGCGGCTGCTGCGGGGGCTGCTGCAGTACCCCCGTGGTCTGCTGCTGCCGCCGCACCTGTTGCTCGTGTGGCTGTGGCTCGTGTGGCTGTGGCTCGTGTGGCTGTGGCTGTGGGAAGGGCTGCTGCCAGCAGAAGTGCTGTTGCCAGCAGAAGTGCTGTTGCAAGAAGCAATGCTGCTGCTAAGAGGGCCATCTGGCCCCTGTCCCTGCACAAGAGATAATGGGAATATCTTCCACTTCATTCATCGGTCCTACATGTTGTCCTCTGGTAGTCTGAGACTTACCCTCTTGGGTAGCTTTGGTGACTTTGCTCCTGGATTTAGGTTCCTCTTTTTCCTGCTTTGGGTGTTTCCAATTTTCCTCCCTGAAAAGTTTCCAATTAAATAGGACATAGCAAAAACAAGGACATGAAAATTCCAAAAGAAGAGCTGACATCACGGAGTTCCATCAGATGGGATCACATTATTATTCTTAGATGTATGTGATTATTTCCTTCCCATGTATGTGCTTTTATGTCTACTCCTTTTTTATCTTGTATTTCTATTTGTCAATAACACTTTTTAAAAATTTCCAGTAAAATAAAAACTTTAATCACTAAATGTTTCTCTTTGCCTTTATTTTGATTTTACCTTATCCCACCCCCTAGAACATCTTAATCTCACTTAAACATCCCTTAGAAGATGAGAATAGTTTTCTTGCCACTACTGTCCATGCATTCCAGCTATGAACACCAATGGGACACTTGAAAGAATAATGTATCTATATTCTGAATTCTGTTTTGAAATGACAGTTACAGAGAAACAAGTGTCCCCCGAAAAAAGAAAGAAAGAAAGAAAGAAGTGTCCCTAATTTATTAAGAAATGTGTCCCTAATTCATTAAAAAAAAATCCTGTTTTATTCACAAAGAACCACTTCAAACCCATTTTCAGAAATGTATCTGCTACCAAAATATGGATGGCTTCATTTACTTTAGATTCCCATCTATTGTGGCCATTTACTCTTTGTGTCAAGGGCAGAGTTCCACCCCTGCTGAGCAGGCCCTTTCATTTTTTCCCCTATAAATTCAGCCAGCAGTGCCCATTTAGACTTTTGGTATTATTAGTTTAGCTTTCTATCTCCCTAAATACAAAAGGCAATGCCAGCAGGTTGTGCTAAGTGGGCCAGCTTTGGTGGACATGAGACTTATCTTCATTCTCTTCTGTTTATATTAATTTAACCTCAGTTGGGGTCTTGCTGAGGCTCAAGCTTTCTTTTGACTTTATTTCAAATCTATTTTTTTTTTCTTTTTGAATGGGGGGAGGGACAGAGACAGAGGAAGTGAGAGAATCTCAAGCAGACCCCATGCTGAGCATGGCACAGGGCTTGATCTCATGACCCTGAGATCATGACCTGAGCCAAAATCAACAGTGAGAAGTTTAACTGACTGAGCCACCCAGGCGTCCCTTAGATCTTACTTAACAACTCAAACTGTGATGTGTGTTTTAAATAATTTTTTTTAAAAAGATTTTATTTATTTATTTGAGAGAGAGACAGTGAGAGAGAGCATGAGAGGGGAGAAGGTCAGAGGGAGAAGCAGACTCCCCATGGAGCTGGGAGCCGGATGTGGGACTCGATCCCCGGACTCCAGGATCATGACCTGACGCAAAGGCAGTTGCTTAACCTACTGAGCCACCCATGCACCCAGTGATGCGTGTTTTTAAATTGTATTTCCATTTTTTATAGACTCATGAGCTTAGAGGGGATCTGACTGGTCATTGAATGTGAGTCCTTTTGCCAGACTGTGATAGTCTATTCCTGATAGGAAAACAGTTTTATGAGCAAGATGTTTCCTTTATACCTGGAGCAAACTAGAGTTGAGTTAATCCCCTATAGGCATCATTCACTTGGAAGATACAAACTGAAATACAAATGACATTTTATGACTCAGATCAGGAGTAGTACTTAAAAGGATTTAAATATTTCAGAAGAATCTACTTCTTTCTTTCAGAGAAACTCCTAGATATAAAGGAGGGTCTAAGGTGTTGAAGCCAGTTCAAAGATAGAGTAGTTCAAAGATACCCTGCCTTAGGGTGTCTTTGGGTGGGGTGGGCTGTGTACAAGGAATCGTAATCCAAGGCCAAGTGTGATGCTTGCTGCAGCTGTTTCCATCAGAGGTGGAGAGATAGTTCTCAAAAACACTCAGAGTGGCTTCATAGCACTGTATCTTAAGGCTTTCTTGTGAACTCTTCAGTGTATGTTCTCTCTGCCACTTTTGGTTTACTTTGGGCCAGAGCCAGAAAGTGGTAGAGGTCATTGTCCCTGCAATGGGAAGGTCAACAATTGTTGTCTCTGCATTAATTTTCCTCTTCTTTTGCCACAAGGCACATGTTTCTCAGGTGGACCCAGTACTGACAACAAAAAGATGGATCACAATTTAAGGAAAATATTTCTGTATTTCAACGGAGTTCAGCAAATATTTTCATTTTTCAATCTGATATGTTTCTGCCTTTGTTTTCAAATCCTTATAGGCCCTGCCTATACCTTTCCCAATTATTCAGATCACCTAAATGAAGACCCGTATTTTGCAATTAGATTACAGAGAGGAACATTCAAGAACTGAGGTGAAATGCAGGTTGTGTGCCTTCCCATGCGTTCCAGCCCCTGTCACCAGAGCCCCCATACATGGATCCTGTGTGATTTCCTTGTGGATTCTGCGGTAGCTTCATGTACTGGGAATTAGTGTGGACCACGCTCAGGAGGAAGAAGAGAGAGCTAAGTGTGTCAAGGAAAAC
Source organism: Mustela putorius furo (assembly GCF_011764305.1). Lineage (NCBI taxonomy): Eukaryota > Metazoa > Chordata > Mammalia > Carnivora > Mustelidae > Mustela > Mustela putorius. The sequence goes on from NW_025421341.1 coordinate 30,255,938, forward strand.
CAGGAACCACACTGTGTACATGTGCCACATTGTGGATGCAACAGCAGCATGTTTCTTTCTTTCTGTGTATCAACTTAGAATTTGATGAAGCTCATCTCAGACCCTCTTCTCAAACCTTATCTTCTGAATTTCAAGGGGGGAAAGGAAGACTATCTTTTAAGGGGCTCCCTTTGGAGATTTTACTTGACATGGCTACTCAATTCATATATTGTTTGGTGATTTCATTGCATTTGGTCACTTCAGCCTATGTAAGCATCTAGTTTGTCAGGCTCTGCTCTGAGTGACAAGAAAATACTCCATATGGATTTGTGGTGTTGGAGCAAAAATATCCTTCTGAAGACAAACCACAGGGACTTGTTTTTCCTCAACCCCAGCTTCACCACCAGACCCAGCTGGGAGACCCCTGCCTCCTTTCTCTCTCAGCTCACTGCTAAACCAACCATGATGGATCAAGAATCTGGAAAGCACAGAAAAGAGCCAGGCATCACTATGGGAAATTAATAGAAAGGATGATCAGGAACCCATTTTATTGTGGGTAATGGTGTGGACTCCTTCAGACAATGCTGAGGGGATGGTATGAAAGTTTCCCAGTTTGTTTATTTTGAATCTAATGCTCATCTTCTGACACTACATCTGAAAGCCAATTTTGTAGTTCGTAGTAGCTGACAGACAGACTTCCGTGGCCCCTACCATGGCTCCAGAAGAACTTCTGAGAGAGCTGCTTGGGAGGGTATGGATGCTTAGTGAGGTGGTGGCTGAATGAAAAGCACTCATGGACTATAGAGCTAATGGGCAAAGAGATGTGAGAGATTCAGGGCTTCCATTTATGTTGCCTGTTGGAGTAATTCTCAGCTATGAGGCCATGACAGTCGGGATCAACATGCAGTAGAAAAAGACCCTAGTAGTATAAAAAAGTGAGCATCATAAACGATAAGCCTCAAAAGTGACAATGCTCTTAAGTGGTCAAATGACTACGCAGAATCTGTATGAATTTTCATGTACTCAGACTGCTGTTGCTGACTCTATCAGAAGAGAGATTTGGGAAGGGTTTAGTTTATGACCTTCTGCTGCCAAGATAAAGGATGTGCCCCCTGAGTTCTTTGCTTCTTGATAGACCCACAATGGATTAACCATTTACTAACCCATCTATATCCATTGCAAACAACTTCTCTTGCTTTTAACTCATTGTCATGTTCACCTATACACTACCTACTTCATGTTGAGATTGAAATGCATTGTTCCCAAGGGATAGATAGTTTAGAGACTGGCAAAAACAAACAAACAACAACAACAACAAAGGTCTTTGAGGCTGATTTAGTATAATTTATTAAGAAAAGAGTTGTTTTGCATTTACAGAGATGGCAATGCAATGGTAAAAACAGGACATAAATAAAACAAAGTTAAAGGCATTTCAAGAACACAAAACATTAGCTATCTTGATTCATTTTTGTCAAGGGCAATATTTGAAAGTTAATGGACAGAGGAGGCTGTCCATTTACACTTTGGCCAGTGTTTATTAAATGCAAACAGGATGACAGAAACCACAGAATGTGGGATTCCTATGGGTTGGTGACCAGGCTCAGGTCACGCTTGTGACTTAAAAGTCAGAAAGGAGCTGACAGAAAGGAAGGGGGAAGTCTTACCTATAGCATGGTTACCTGCAGCACTTCCCCAGAGGCCGGCCAGCCGCCTAGCAGCAGCATTGCTTCTTGCAACAGCACTTCTGCTGGCAACAGCACTTCTGCTGGCAACAGCCTTTTCCACAGCCGCAGCCACACGAGCCACAGCCACAGGAACTGCAGCCACAGGTGCGGCGGCAGCAGCAGACCACGGGGGTACTGCAGCAGCCCCCGCAGCAGCCGCAGCAGCAGGGGCAGCAGGCGGAGCAGCAGCCCACACGGTAGCACCTGCAGGTGGTGCAGCTGCCACAGCCGCCGCAGCCGCCGCAGCCGCCACAGCCGCCGCAGCCGCCACAGCCGCCACAGCCACCGCTACAGCCACCGCAGCCGCCACAACTTCCACAGCCACAGCAACCCATGGTATCAGGAAAGAGGACTCAGGAAGGAGTAGAGAGGAGCAAAACTCAGGAGGTGAGAGAGGTCTGATGCCACCTTCTGCTGGTGGAGCCCTTATATACCAGCACTGGGAGGAAAGCAGGAAGACACATGACCACTTCCTTGTCGCTATTTGGCTCTACTTACAGGGAAGAATCCCATCATCTCTTATTTGCTTCCCTTTTAGATATCTTTGTCTTCATCACATGTTTAGTTTATTGTTTAAATAAAACCTTTATTCCAGTTTAACTTTGAAAAAAAACCAGAAAGTTCTAGGGAGGCATTCTGGGAACCCAGAGTGTGGTGAAGCTATCATCAGGAATGGGCCGAATCTCATCTTCCCACGATACCTGTGTCTGTGGGGCTTGCAGACCACACCCTGGGCCAGGTGATCTGTGAGCACCCAGGGGCTGGCATGGTCCCTGACCTCAAAGAGCTTGTAATAGGAAGTAATCCTGGGAGCTGGGATGTGAAAGGCCAGATACCATCATTGCATCTGTTGACCAGTGAAAAATTCTGGAGCTGGAAACTTCGACTCCTTTCCTCTTCATGTGAAGCATAACACTGTTCTTTCTCACAACCAGGTTTTAACGACTATTTTATAACAAATAAATCCACTTAAGAGTCATTTTAATGATGTAAATGGACAAGGAATTAATTTTTAAGTTTTGTTTTTGAGTAGATAAGATCAGTTGATGTCTTCACTAAGGAGTCTGACCTTGGTGGGACGCCTGGGTGGCTCAGTTGGTTAAGCGGCTGCCTTCGGCTCGGGTCATGATCCCAGCGTCCTGGGATCAAGTCCCACATCGGGCTCCTTGCTCGGCAGGGAGTCTGCTTCCCCCTCTGCCTCTGCCTGCCTCTCTGTCTGCCTGTGCTTGCTCGCTTTCTCTCCCTCTATCACTGGCAAATAAATAAATAATCAAAAAAAAAAAAAAAAAGGAGTCTGACCTTGGAGATTTTGAAAGAAGGGTGGGAACTTTGAGGGGTGCAGGTACAGAGGCCAGAGATGCAAGGAGGGGCCCAATGCGGTGAGAAGGAGTGTGAAGTATGGTGAAGTGTGCCGCTGTGGTCCTGGGTGGGACTGGAGGGCTAGCGACTAACAAGGAGGTGATAGAAACATAGACAAGAAAAACAAGAGCACCAGTGGGCTCCTCATCACGTGTGCTGTTGGAGGAGCCCTCTGGCCTCTCAGGGAGTTCTGCAGACCTTCATGGAGATCGTTGGTGGCCAACAGATTCCCCAAACTATGATTTATAACTGGCTTGCTGCCCAGGGCCCATTTTCCCAATCTGGTGAGATTGTTCTTCAGGAATCCGAGTGAGAGGAAATGTTGTAAGGTCCCAGAGGCATGTTGGCATTGCTATTCATGATCTCAAACTATTTTTGAGGTTTGTAGACCAAGGCATGCATTTTAACCACCCAGCTGAGATGCGCCAGGGTGGGGGGTACAGTGGGGTAAGAGATAGAGGAATAGGTTTGAGAGCTTTTAAGGAGGCACAATCACAGAATTCAGTGGAAGACCAGATACGGGGCTAAGAGAAACAAGGGATTCAGAGCTTTTTAATAGATTGTCAGCTCAATGGAGAAGACACAGGGGAGGAATATAGCTTTTTTGGTGGGGTTGGTGATTGGGTTGGGGAGATTATGCCTTGAGCCTGGGGCCTGGGACATGGCAGGTGGATCTGGAGCATGGAGGAGGTTCTAAGTTGGAGGAAGGAATCTGGGCAACGCCCATGGGAACTGAAGCCCTGGGTGTGGATGTGAGCACGAAGGGAGAGAGTGTAGCAGGAGAGACAGGAACATCAGGTCAAGATTTTCAATAGACGGCTTACAAGGTTGAGGAAGAAAAGAAGGTCATTCAGTTTAAAAATAGTCCACGTCTCTTTGGAAATACAGCTGTGAACATGAAACGTCACAAGAACTAATATGGCCCATTTAATGAGGTGTAAGGTTCATGAGAATGATAGATGTGAAAACCATTGGAAAGAAGTGGCTTGTTCAGTCTGGTTATTCATATGGACTCTGCCTCTCTGAAGTTTCTATTAGAACGGGGGTTGGTTTCTGCTGGTGATATGGAGAAAAACCCGTTGAGGAGAGGCAGAAAAGGAGCAAGCAATAATTAAGCGCTTTCTTTGTTCTAAATCTCAAAGGTTCGGGTGCCTGGGTGGCTCAGTTGGTTAAGCATCTGCCTTCAGTTCAGGTCATGATCCCAGAGTCCTGGGATCAAGTCCCGCATCGGGCTCCCAGCTCCATGGGGGATCTACTTCTCCCTCTGACCTTCCCCCCTCATGCTCTCTCTCACTCTCTCAAATAAATAAAATCTTTAAAAAAATTAAAAAATAATTTCAACGATTCATCTGTTTTTCTCTGGAAATGAAGACAACTCCAGAAGATTAGTGTCTCTTTGCCTCTAAAATGACTTGAAGAAGAAAAACTAAAATTAGAAAATGTACTGGGTCAAATATCACCCATAAGAACGCAAACAAGGAATAGCCCTGGATGAGCTTCTTGTGGAAACTACATTGGCAGCCGTGAGGAAGTGCTGGGTCATGTGTTCTGGGTCACTCACTCCATCACCTTCCTCCTCAAGATGGTACATAAGGGGCTCCCCCAGCAGAAGGCGGCATCAGAACTTCCTCACCTCCTGAGTCTCCCTCCTCACCTCTCCTGAGTCCTTACTCTCCTGACACCATGGGGTGCTGTGGCTGTGGAAGTTGTGGCGGCTGCGGTGGCTGCGGTGGCTGTGGTGGCTGTGGCGGCTGCGGTGGTGGCTGCGGTGGCTGTGGTGGCTGCGGTGGCTGTGGTGGTGGCTGTGGTGGCAGCTGTACCACCTGCAGATGCTACCGGGTCAACTGCTGTCCCTGTTGCACCGGCTGCTGCGGGTGCTGCTGCACTGTCCCCGTGGTCTGCTGCTGCCGCCGCTCCTGTGGCTGCAGCTCCTGTGGCTGTGGCTCGTGTGGCTGCGGCTCATGTGGCTGTGGCTGTGGGAAGGGCTGTTGCCAGCAGAAGTGCTGTTGCCAGCAGAAGTGCTGTTGCAAGAAGCAATGCTGCTGCTAGGCAGCTGGTGCACAGGTGCCACCAGCACCCATTCACTTGGTAAGACTTCTGCCTTCCTGTTGCTCTTCTGCCACTTGATGGTCCTGAAAAATACCCTTTTCCTGTCTTTGGTGCCTTAAGTCCTTCCATCAGAAGAGTCCCCGAACTCAGAGAAATCATCTAATGGAAGAAATACTGATGCAATGGAGCACCAGAGTAATTATGCAAATTACTAATGAAATCATGATTACGAATACTTGGTTTGATGGGAATATCCAGTGCCTTGCAGGTTTGTCTTTCACCACTTTTTTCTGTCATCATGCATAGTCCTCCCCCACCCTACCTTTTTTCCTTCCTAGTCATTACATAATACCCTCTAAATTTCCCTAATAAAATAAACACTAGAAATCCATAAAAAGTGTTCTTTTTGTCTTTGTTGTGTTTGAGTGCATGGAATCCTGGTTTGTTCTGAAACTTGAGAATTTACCTTTGCACCAAATTTTTAAAACCCTTGCAGCTGTAGCAGGTTCAAAGCCCCAGCCAGGTCCTTGGTGACCACCCTCTCCCCTCAGTGAAACTTTACTTTCCTGCCAGCCTCCTTCCTCCCTTACAGCTCGGTGTGCCAACTCTCCTAGGGGACACAGTCCTCGTGTACTGATATAAGGACGTGGCCCTTCAGCAGGCATTAAACCTTACATGGGCATTCCCATCAGGACCCAAATTCAGAATTTAATAGTGGGCCTGAGACCATTTGGGCTCTTTTGTGGACATATTCAATCTTTTTCTTCTCCTCTTTCTGTTTTTTGGTGCATGCAGTTTTCTTCTTTCAACTGTTTCAGTAGGTAGTAAACATTTGATGGTAACAGACGTCTGAAACGTTTCTAAATTTTTAAAATGCATTCAGTTGCCATAAATTCTTCCAGTGCCTCTGTCTTCTCAGCTACCTTCAGCAAAAGTAATACATGAAAAGAACCCATGGGGAAAGGGGGTTTCCAATGCTTTTTTGAGGGGGGACATCTTTTCTTCCACTGCTTCAGTTTTGTCCACAAGAGGATAACCTCTTTTCTTTTTCCTTCCTTTCTCTTTCTTTTCCAGTTCCTTTCTTTTCTCTCCTCTCCCTTCCTTGTCCTTTTCTTTCCTTTAATTATTTTCTACAGCTTTTTTTTTTTTTTTCAACTGTTGAGATTCTGTGATTTTATTAGCAGTAGAGACTGTAGGCCAAGGAGATTTTGGATCATGATGGTTCAGTATTTTCACACATTGATGCATTTGTCCAAAAAGGGAGGAAGCTCTGCTGGATAATATGTTCAAATGAAATAAATTAACCACACCTCTGGGCTCAAAAACAAGATCTGTATCTCTGTGGACCAAACACAGAACAGAAATGCAGAATGCAAGGCTGCAGCCACGTCCTTGCTGGGATCTGGGTCTGGAAGTGGTCTACAGACAGGTGGAGAGTAGGAATATGATCACAGAGATCAGATATTCCACACAGAGTGGGCATGATATAGCTAGGCTCACTTGAGATGTAGCATGAGGGTGGGTCCCCTTCTGTCTTGAAAAAATCCTATGACTCTCTGCTGCAAGGGTTCTGGCCTATAAAATGGTGTCCACCAGAGACATGGATATAGTCCCAAGATCACAAATTGACTTAAATTATCCAGAGGCTTGAGAATAATCTATGATATCCCATTACACTATGGGATGAGGCTTGGATGTAGGGCAGGAGAATATAACAGCAAAACTTCTAGACAGGTCAAAGCCAAGGTGAGGGTTGAGGTAAGAAGAGAGAGTGAGAGAAATGAAAGTAGAAACAAAGCACTTCTCACTTAAGGGAGGTTGGCAAAGTTTCAAAAACTCTTTGTAGTAGGAAGCTCTAACATGGTTCCCAGTGATCCCTGCCTCCTGGTGTTCATACCCTTGTGAAATCAATCATCGTCCCTGGGGTATGCACTGGATCTAGGGACTAATGAAGAGAATACCACAAAAGTGACAGGATGCCACATTCTTGATTAGGTTACAAAATCTTTAAGCCGATCCTTGATTTCTTGGCTTGCACACTTTGATGAAGCAAGCTGACATGTTGGAGAAGTCCATATGACCAGAAACTGAGCACAGTCTCCAGTCAACAGCTAGCAAGGAATTGAAGCCTTCTGCTCAGTGGCCACGAGGAACCGAATCCTGCCAACAATTACATGAACTTTGAAATGCATCATGCCCCAGTCAATGCCCTACCTCCTTGAGATGACCACAGTCCAGTCAACACTTAGCCTATGGAAGACCTTGAAGTAGAAGACTCAGTTAAGGTGTACCCAGACTTCTGACCCAGAAACTATGAAATAATAAATGTAAATGTGTGGTGTTTTAAGCCACAAGTGTTGGGGTAATTTTTTATAGAATACTAAATAACTAACACATTTGAAAACATCTAATGTTAGGAAAGGGCAACAAAATAAACTTGGAACATGAATTCATTTCAGATGAAACTGACTTTATAGAACTAACAATGTCTTTTAAACAATATTTTTTGGATCCTTAAAACAATAAACAAGAGAATGTCTTCCATTTAAAAATGAAGGATTTATTGTGAAAATACAGGTAAAAACAAAATAAGAATGGGTTGCTATCAAAATCCTGGGAACAAAAAAAATATGAGTTGAAATAAAAACTCAAGCAACAAAATAAGACACTATCAAAGAGAGAATTTGTGAATTTCAAGATGGATATCAGGTGTTCGCTTAGCACACGACAGAAAGAAACAGAGTCCCAGAATAGAAACTGAAGTAGTCTGTCTTGACATGAAATCTAATCTGGGAACAAGGTTTTGAAGACTTTCCCCATAGGGCTTCTTCTTATGCACAAGGATATCTTTCTACTACCATCAAACTTATTCATGTTGGACTTATATTCCAGATACATTTGGATGGATTAAATTTCAGGCAACTTTTACTGTACTGAAAATATTGGGATCCAAATTATCATGAAGCAGTGGTAGCATTTTCCATTATGACTGCTACTGAATATTGAATTTCTTAAAATTAGTTAGAACCCTTTGGCTCATACAGGTCAAGTAAGAATTCAGTAAAAAGTTCATCTTTTTCTCTTCTATGGATTACCAACTAGCCAACACCACAACTCTCTGTAAGTTAGACTATTCTGACCACTGCTTTGGCTCCATTGTCCTTTATGGTAACCACACCCATGTTGTCTTTAGCAACTAAGTGTCTCCACATAGCCCCTGTCTCCCTAGGATCCTTTGATCTCCATTGTATATAAGTATTCCAGTTCATTGATAACAGATCCCACTTAAATTGTTGATCTATAGAGCAAAGCAACCACAGAGTTCTTTTAACATGCTGGGCTGTTCTCCTGAATGTATTCGCACAGTTATGGTAGAAGGTGTGTCTTCTGGATCCTCCCAAATTGGGTGAACAAATCCACATGATAAATCCACTCTAACATCATAATTTCACTAAGAACCAAGGCAGTTCTGACATTTCAGCTGATTTAGTGTGTTCCACCTGTAACTTCATGTTTCAGCTAACCAACCAAACTGGCAGCCCATATCAACAAATTCTGCTTGATCCAACTTTATGTTCCTTCTACCATGATCCCACATCCTTAAGATACATTCCCATACATATTACCTAGATTTCTGTTTATAAAAACTGGGAGAATCATGTAGCTCTTTTGAAGCATAATGCATCTCCACACATTTTGTACTATCCCTTTTGGGGCCTGCCAAAACTTGAGTCTATTTATGGGTTTAGAGACAAAGATGGGTGCTGGGGGGTTGAGTCTGAGGAGACTCAACAATGTCTTGCTACCTCAGTGGATGCCATTACAGGACTACCTCATTAGGCAGGGGTGGAAGGACAACTTCTAATGGCAAAGACTTGGCTATTCTAGGGCTTAGATATCCCCAGCTTTATTGAGATCTGACCATGTGTTCCCAATCCAGTTTTCAGGATTCCATCCATTCCCAGTGAATGTCCTCACTTTATCTGAAGACACCCTGCAAGGTCAGGAATTCAATTTGTACTGTAAAGCAGCCAATTGCAGAATGAGACTCTTGGTTTGATGATCAGAAATCTCCACTCTGTGGCTGCAGGAGATAATGGTTTTTTTCAGAAAATATATTAGAGCTCAGGTCATTAATGCAAGCACTCGAGCTGGGAATTTGAAGCCCTGAGCATATCCTTTTTTCCTCCCTTATTTTCTCCAGTGCTGCCAGGAGTAACCACCCAATTCCATTTTTCTCTTTAGTTTAACTAAAATAGTCTAAACTGACATACATGACAATTTAGAACCTCACCTTCTATAGGTACTGCTGAATGTTTACCTCCTCACCCCCAAATTTATGTTCATCTGGAACCTATAACTGTGACTTAATTAGGGTTGACCTAAATCCAATATGGTTGGCCTCCTTATACTAAAAAGAGACTTTGGACATAGAGACAAGGACACATAGGGAAAACATCATGTGATAACAGAGGAACAGATTGGAGTGGTGTGTCTACAAGCCAAGGGATGTTAAGAATTGCCAGCAACTGCTCCAAGTTAGGAATAGTCAAGGAAGGATCCTTTCCTAGATATTTTCAGAGAGAAAGTATGGGCCCATCAACACCTTGATTTCAGACTTCTAGCCTCCAGAACTGTGAGAAAAGAAGTTTCTGTTGTTTAAAGTGACTCAATTTGTGGTCATTTGTTATAAGAACATTAGGAAACTAATACAGTATTTGATTAGGTGTATCTAATGATGACACTTAATGTGTCTAAAACCACATCATGCCATGACTACTAGTGCCTTCTTTATGACCAGAAACATAGTGGCTTTAAATCTAACTAGATCAGAAAACAAGTTCCAGAAAACCCAGAAGCTGTACAGAAAAGTCTTTCTTAAAAATCTGTCCTTTACGGGATGTCTAGGTGGCTCAGTTGGTTAAGCTGCTGCCTTCGGCTCTGGTCATGATCCCAAGGTCCTGGGATCGAGTCCCACATCGGGCTCCTTGCTCAGCAGGGAGCCTGCTTTTCTCGCTGCCTCTGCCTGCCTCTCTGCCTGCTTGTGTGTACTTTCTCTCTCTATCTCTGGCAAATAAATAAAATCTTAAAAAAAAAAAAAATCTGTCCTTTACAACCATTCCTGGTACCAAAATCTGTATCAATCAGAATTCAGCCTGAGAAACAACTAGCGGAGATATATATTTTATTTAAAGGAGTTGGCTTACTTGATTGGGCGAGCTGGGGAGGCCAAGTCCAAAATTCACAGGGCAGGTCATCAGGACAGGTTGGCTAGAATTCTCAGACATGTCCTCAGATGGAACTGCTTCCTCTGGGAAGGCTCAGTTCTGCTCTTAAGGCCTTTCAACTGATGGAACCGGGCCCATCCAGGTTATCTAGAGTAATCTCCCTTACTTAAAGTCAACTGATTATGAACTTTGATCACATCTACAAAATATGTCACAGCAACACTCCGATTAGTACTTGTTTGAATACATAAATAAGGAACCTGAGAACCTAATCAGGATGACACATAACACTGTCACAAATTACAACAAACTTATCCATTATTTTGAAAAGAATTGAAATCATTACAATATTCAATCTTTTCATGTAAGGTCATTGTAAAGTTTAATAAAAAATTGTTTCCTTGGGGTATCTGGGTGGCTTAGTGGGTTAAAGCCTCTGCCTTCGGCTCAGGTCATGATTCCAGAGTCCTGGGATTGAGCCCCGCGTCGTCGTCGGGCTTTCTGCTCAGGGGGAGCCTGCTTCCCTTCCTCTCTATCTGCCTGCCTTTCTGCCTACTTGTGATCTCTGTCAAATAAATAAATAAAATCTTAAAAAAATTTCTTTTCCTTATTTTTTTGGCCTAATTTTATAGGAATTAAATGATTTCCCCCATTCTAGCTTTTTTCATAGTATATAGTATGAGTATAATCATAATGGTTATTACATGTTGATCATTTACTATGCATCAGGCCTGCATGAGAAACTTTTTTTATCTACTATTCAAACCAAAACAAATTACACATTTATGAAGTTGGGCACAAAAACCAGTGTATATCATTCACTCTGTGATATTTCATGTTTCTGTTCTTGGATGGTCCCATTTGTCTGATTTCCAGGTTCTTTTGGGGTGGACTCTAAAGTATTAAAACCGTATTTAGGGTCCTAGTTGCTCACCAAGGCCATAAAGATGGCTGGTTTCAACTTGGTTGACTATAGTTTTTGGTTGTATCCAGTTCACCAGCCCATAGCAGAGATTTTGATGTGGTGTTGATAAGGTTGATGATAATCCTGTCTTTTATGATATCTTAATCTAGGATAAAAAATTAAAATGTCACGTAGTATAGTACCATATATTTTCAGAGCTGTCCACCCTTGGAGTCCATGGTAGGAGGGACCAGGCTAAAACTGTGTTACTGTGTTCATACCAGACATTGAGTTCTCCAGTTCACTTGGATTCTGACCAGTAGCAGTAGACCTACATTCTTCCTTTCCGCATTTGGCTGAACAGATTATGTAAATGCTTCTCATCAGGAAAATTCCAGTAATAATAGAAAAATAACTCCCATAAATTAAAAACTATAAAAGAAAAATAAATTAATGAATGACATTAAAATGGGTATTCAACACTGAAGGTAAATAGTGGTGCTTTATTACTAGCTGGGAGATCTTAAATAGGTCATGGATTCTCTCTCTGCCTCCATTTTCTCAGCTGTGAAATAAGAATAATAACAATATTTACACATTTGTTGTGAGGATTAAATGAGTTATTACATATAAGACATATAGAACAATACCCATGTAGTAGAATTCAATCAGTGTTAACTGTCTGTGCTTCTGAAACTCTCCATCTATATAGAGTATAGTCTTCCTTTTTGCTTGCCTTCTTTTTTCATATTCACATTTAGTGTATGAAATTGGGAGTTTATTTTTTTTCTTAGAATATAACATGCTTGACAGTATTCTATCCAAAAAATAAAAATAGAAAGAAGACAGCATATCTATTCAAAATATTGAAATGATACTAATAGATGTACAGAAGTTTAGAACTTGTATATGTTTCTAATGAATCGATGGAATTTTAATCATTTTTAATGATTCTTAGATATACAGATCAAGAGGTCTTAATTATGTTTTATCTTTTAAAAAATTTGACTGTATTTGCTTTTAAAATTTTTGTTTGAATGGTATGAGTTTTCCTTCCTTCCCCCCTCCAAACTTCCAAACTTCCCCCCTCCAAATTACTTCTTTGTAATTTTAAATGTGTCTTCTGTAAATAGATTATAGTTGTAACCCTTTAAGAATCTAACCTGAAAAATACATTTTAATTTTTTTTCCCCTGGGTTGTTCAGCTTTGAATTGCTTGATTTTTATTTTTGGAAAATTATAAACATTCACAAAAGTGGACAGTATCCAAATGCCCATGAATCCATGACCTGTTTTCATCAATCACCAGCTCATAGTCACTCTTGTTTCTACAATTCCCCAATCACTTCCCCTTTCCCCTCGCAGATCAATTTGAATCCAGTATCATATAATGGAATAAATATTTCAGCTTGTATCTTTAAAAAGAGGGATGCACAAAAGCATCACCATGAATCGTTAATACACCTAAAATATTAGCAACTGTTTAAAGTCTTCTAGTCAGTATTCAAGTTTCCCTGCTTGTCTCATAATATTTTTAGTTTCTGGGTATGAATCAGTATTCAAATAAGATCCACACATTATGATTGATTACTGAATTTCTCAAGACACTGTTGATCTTTTTTTTTTAAATTTTACTTGTTGAAAAACTAATTTCCCAGATGTTGGGTTTTTTTGGTGATAATTCTGGGTGTCATGGAATGAGTTCTTTTGCTTCCCCTATTTCCTGTAAATTGGCTGTCCAATCTATGAGTTAATTTGTTATTTTAGTGACAACTAGCATATTTGTGTTTTTTGCCACCATATTTTTCAGATTTTTTCATGCTCCTTAATTTTCCCCTCCTTTCTTGAGCTCTTTCATGTGACTCTTTTTCCACATACTATTTAATTCTTCTCTTCTGTATAAAAATTGCATAATCTACTTCTAATTTTTTTTTCATGATTACACTTGAAATATTGACTCTTAAATAAACAAATCAGTAATGTATAAAGGTGATGGTGGTGGGAGTTGTCTGCCTTGGGTATGGGCAGTAAGCAGGGAGAACTCTGTGCAAAGAATTTTAAAACTATAATAAAACTGACTAAAAGTCTGTTGCATCTCATTATCGTCATGCTGCAGCAATTTAAACAATGCTGGTGATGAAATCCGCCTCCCTACCAGATGGACTCCCAACCCGTTCTCTGCTTAGTGTGTCGCCCTAGCAGTTTCTAATCAATAATTCCTCCCCTCCTCCAGAAGAGCACAAAAATCCCGAGTTTTGAACATCCTCTACTGGTAGACACTATTGTTGTCCAGTACTTTGGGCATCTTTTTAAAAAACTCCTCAAGATATAAAATATAAGTATTATTGTTTTATTTTTTACTTTTAAAGATTTTATTTATTTATTTTTTTATTTTAGAGAGGATGGGGAGGGCAGAGGGAAAGGGAGGGAGAGAGAATCTCAAGCAGACTCCAAGCTGACTGCAGAGTGCGACAGGGGGCGCCATCCCAGGACCCTGAGATCATGACTTAAGCTAAAATCAAGAGTTGGATGCTTAACTGACTGAGCCACACAGATGCCCCTAAGTATTAATGATTAGTGTTTGTTTAGATTTACTCATATGTTTAGTTCTTTTTTTCACATTCCTTCTTTTGGGAATACCTTCCTTTTGGGATAATTTTCCTTCTTCCTCAAATGCATACTTTAGATTGTTTTTTTTTTTTGTTTGTTTGTTTGTTTTGTTTTGTTTTCCAAAGACTTTATCTATTTATTTGACAGAGAGAGATCACAGTAGACAGAGAGGAAGGCAGAGAGAGAGAGAGACTGAGAGAGATGGAAGCAGGCTCTCCACTGAGCAGAGAACCCAATGTGGGACTCGATCCCAGGACCCTGAGATCATGACCTGAGCCGAAGGCAGCAGCCTAACCCACTGAGCCACCCAGGTACCCTAGATTGTTTTTGTAAAGGTTTGTTGGTGATAACACACTGATTCTATTTCCGTTTGTCTGAAAATGTCCTTGTTTTACTCTTATTTTTATAACAGAGTTTCTCTTTGTCTATGATTCTGGGCTGGCCATTATTCTCTGTAACACTTGAAGCCATTGCTTTGTTGGCTTCTACTGTAAGCTACTGACAGTTCCACTCTTGACCACCTATACCTGATTTCTGTTTCTCTAATTTTAAGATTTCTTTTTCTTTCGTTTTCTGCATTTAACCACAGTGTGCTTAGATATGAATTTCTTTTTACTTACTCTTTTTGAGATTTTGGGGGCTTCTTTCTTAATTCTGAGAATACTTCTGGAAAATTCTCAGTGAATATTTCTTTTTTTGGCATCTCTTTACTGCTTTTATTATCTCCTCAAGGAATTCCAGATAGATATTTGTTCAACTTTCTCAGTTTCATCTCCACATGTGTTAATTTTTCCACTTCCCTCTTTCTTTGCTGCATTCTTGGTGATTTTTTCCCCATTCAGTAATTTTTCCTATTATGTGTCTAACTTGTTCTTAACATATTTAAGTTTCTAATCTCATGAGTTCTATTTTCCCCAAATATTCACAAGCATTCATGAAGTACCTCATTCCATTCTCATGTTATTATTTTCCTTTGTGTACAAGCTTGTCAAACATCTTTATATTCTAATGCTGGCAATTCTTCTGTCTCAAATCTTTGTCAGTCAGTCTGATTCTGCTTTTTATTATTTCACTTGGCTGGCTCATGCTACTTTATATCCAGGCACGATTTGGGGCTTTTTAAAAAATAATCTCATATTTGGTGGCATTTTATCTGTGGCATTTTTTTTTTTTTAAATTTCTGTATTGAGGGACAGTCTTTCCAGAGAACATTTGTTTTGATACATACAGGTACCTGGGGGCCATTATGGACCAGGGCCATTTTAAATGAAATACTCAGCTTTAGGAAAAGAAAAAAAATATTTAGCCTGTAGAAACTGGGCCCTAGAATTATGTGAGTGCTGGCTTATGAAAGTAAATTTCCAGGGTAAATTCCTCTGATACCACCCAGATTCATCTTCTTTGTTGGCGTTTCCCCTGTCATTTCATGTTTTGTTTCTGCTTCACCACTCACAGAGGATATAGCTTTTGGGGTTGCCACTAAAGCCAAAATTCCAGGTCGCTGGGGAATCAGCAAATGCTCAAGCACATGAGAGATTCAGTGCTTCCTTATCTATCTGGTTTCCTGTTCTTGCTTTGACCTCTGCAGAGTGTTCTTATTTCTTACCAATTCAGCCGTTTATTTAAAAAAAAAAAAATCTCAACTTTATATCCAGGAGTTTTAGGTGTTTTGTAGTGTAAAGGACTTTTTCTGATATCCAGTTTATTGTTGCTTTAATGGAAATAAGCCTTTCTTATTTTAGTATTTCTTAAATTCTATAGCTCTTAATGGAAGGAAGTCTTTCTTAATTTAATATTTTAAAGAAAAAAAACCACTTGTTTACTTTAAACTTCAAACAACGTGGACACCACCCTTCTTCTCTTTCTTCAAACACAATCCTCAACCCCACTCCTCTCAAGGTGTTTGCCTTCAGACCATTTCCACTAGAACAGAAAAGTAAGAAAACAAGACAATGTCTGAAGATCAGGACTCGAACTCATTGAAAATTCGTATCGGCAGTTATTTTGTTTGATAATGAAAATCTGCGCTCACCTTCAGTTACTCTTTAAGATTCCAAAACGGAATCTTAAATCCAACAGACCACACATCTCACATGTTTTGAGTTAATGAATGCGGCCTGAAAACATTCATCTGAGCTTTCTGGACGGGCCAATAGTCCATGCTTTAAATACATCAAAAACATCTCAGGATTGATATGGGAGGCTTCCCAGGATCTAAAGGAATCCCCATTCCATGCACTCAAATAATAGCGTCCCTGTTCTACTTTTTGTGAGATAATCTTTCTGCTTAGAGTGCCCCTTCCCTTATTAAGCCCTTTGCGGTTAAAACTAAAACTCCATTTTCATGATTCTAATTTTTATTTAATTTAAGGCAGCCAAAAGTACCAGTTATCCTAGCTAGATAATCTAATGGAGTGTGTAATCAGGGGTCCATCTGGTCCCCGAGTGGCTAAGGGCAGTGGCTTCCTGCCAAGAGAGCTGGGGAGGATCATTTCTCATTTCTCCATGAGGACATGGCAGATAGAGCAGAGCAGCAGCTGTGGTGTCCATGTCATCGAAGGGTCACTTTGTACCAGTGGCCTTCCCCTTTTCTTTTTCTTGTGTGCTTCCCCAACTTGCTGGTGATGGGGTTCAGGACAAGTTGCTCCCAAATATGACACTTTGGCATAGTGAATGTTTTTTAACTGAAGGAGTCTGAGGCATGGCAGGTGCAGGAAGGACTTTCCGACCTTCCTTTGGAGCCGGTCCTAAGAACCGAGTGTCTATACCCAGAGGAAAGGAACATCCTTATCTCCAAAGATAAAAGGACACAGAGAGGAATCTGAATGAACAGGCATTGTGAAGTTCCCCCAATTTACTATTCTTAGTTTATATCCTTTTCGTCCTATCATATTTTTTTTTTCATAGCTTTCCACCCTTTTTCAAATCTAGCGTAAAAACATTCAGGCTCAACTATTACTTGGGGTCTTCACTTCCTCAAGAAGGTTCCTGTGTTACACAAAACTTAAATCAAATACATTTGTATGCTTTTGCTAATTTGTTTTTGTTACAGAGATGCAGCTGAGAACCAAATTGGGTGAGAGGAAACAATATTTTTCCTCCCTGACAGGATCAAGAGTTGCTTTTCATGTTAAGCTTCAAGATCATCCAGGGAGGAGGCTGGTGAAAGTAATGAGATTCATGAAAGGGAGTTGAATGAATGTCAACTCTCTCAATCAATACAAAATTGATGATTGGGGCGCCTGGGTGGCTCAGTGGGTTAACTCTGCCTTCGGTTCAGGTCATGGTCCCAGGGTCTTGGGATCGAGCCCCACATCAGGCTCTCTGCTCCGCAGGGAGCCTGCTTCCTCCTCTCTCTCTGCCTGCCTCTCTGCCTAGTTGTGATTTATCTCTGCTAAATAAATAAAATATTTAAAAAATTGATAATTACCGTGTATTCTCCATTGCAAAGGGCATCTCTGCACACTGAAGGATGGAACCGGGTGGGGAGCGTGAGGAATAGAGGGATATAGTAACAGGTAACCAACCTGTGAGTAATTGGGTGTTTTCATGTGAAACCTAACAAAGGGATTATTTTTTAAAGATTTTATTTGTTTACTTATTTGGGGCGGTGGAGAGCAAGCATACAGGGGGTGGAGCAGAGGGAGAGGGTGAAGGGTATAATTTCCAGAAGACTATCTGCTGAGTGTAGAGCCTGATGCCAGGCTCCATCTCAAGACCATGAGATCATGACCTGAGCTGAAACCAAGAGTCAGACACTGAACTGACTAAGCCACTCAGGTGCCCCTCAAAAGGATTATTTAAAAAAAATTAACCTTTTTGGATTTGTGTGATTATTCACCCACTCCCTCTGAAAGTCCCTCATATTTACACCTACGAATTTCATCTATTTTTTAAAAACAAAATTGCCCCCAAAGATTATTTTATATCATCAGTGTACCACAGTATGTTCTTATGGCTTCAGTAAAGCTATATTCTAAAGTTACCTCTTCTTACATAACTAGCTAAATTACTCCTTAGCTTTTTCTAGATGAGGTAAAAAGATTCTTTTAGCTGCTCTCATGGGCATTTTCCCCCTAACCTTTCAGTAATATTCAAAGATATACAAGGAACTTTTTTTTTTTTTTTTTTTTAAGATCTCTATGGTCCTTTTAAATGGAGAAATCTAAAAAAGCCTATGTTGGGATAACAGGCTGAAAAATAATGAGGAAATGGAGGAATTCGTTCAGGATGCCTCAATGCAGATTTCTTTCCACTGAATCTCTATGTCCTATGAAAATGCTGACTTAGGTTGTAGTTTCTATTTTTTAGATTCCAATCTTTTAAAATGGCACTTGAAATTATATTAAGAAGCTCATGGGATATCATTAAGTGCATAACCAATGATAAATGGACATTTATGATTGAGACTTGGGAGTTCTTAATCAACATAACTATTCTTGGCTTTCTGAAGTTAATCCAATTTCGCTAGATTTCTACCCAAAACCAATTTTAAGAGGGCTGCTTTTCAAACCCAGAAATCTGCGGTAAAACTTTTTTGTTTGGGGAATATTTGATAGAAATAGGGATTGTCTTCCCTTATGCCTTTGGACTGTATATTTTGTGCTTACCCTGCTTTGGCACCTGGGGAAACTAGTACTTTATTTAGGAGTTGAGTTTTACTTTACCTAACTTACATGAAAGAATCTCAAAGAAAGTTGTTGTAGCATTGAGGTTAGTGGTAGAGATGATAAGACAAGATAGAAATACAAAGAAAGATTTTATTTTATTTTATTTTTAAAGATTTTTATTTATTTATTTGACAGAGAGAGATCACAATTAGGTGGAGAGGCAGGCAGAGAGAGAGAGAGAGAGAGAGAGAGAGAAGCAGGCTCCCCTCTGAGCAGAGACCCCGACGTGGGACTCGATGCCAGGACCCTGAGATCATGACCTGAGCCGAAGGCAGCGGCTTAACCCACTGAGCCACCCAGGCGCCCCCAAAGAAAGATTTTAGAGGAGTGCTCTGAAACTAGATTTCCCTTGGTTGAGAAGATAAAAGGATTTGGAAATCTTGGCTTATCGGGGGAAACAAAAATGAAGCTTGACTTTTTCTGCCAAACTTAATTTTCACCCCCGGCTTTGGATGTCCACGTGAACTCTCCCAAAAGGTCAAAATTTATTGATTTTCCGACAAAGTTGTCATTTAAATCAGGTTACACAAAATAGTGCAAGGAGGAGGACGGACAGACTGACAGACAATTTTCTTCTTAAGTTCTGGGTTGCCTCCTTCAGTTCTAGGAATTCATTAATTTCAGATTAAGACTCAATGGATTTGTGGAAAAATAAAGGAGATTTCTGGAGGATATTCCTGCAGAAGTCCTCAGAAAAGGTAAGTGCATCCTAACAGTGTTGACTCATGTGAGTAATTCTTGTTTCTTTGTATTAAGAAAGGAGAGAGACACATCTATGTATTGAGTACACTATAGCCTGGGAATGGTATATTTTATAGGCAAGCATCTAATCTGTGTATGAACTCAGATATTATATTTTCCATTCTACTGAAGAGAAAACAGACATTAAAAAAAATAAATTACAGAGGGCACCCGGGTGGCTCTGTTGGTTAAGCGTCTGCCTTCAGCTCAGGTCATGGTCCCAGGGTCCTGGAATCGAATCCCATATCAGGCTCCTTGCCCAGTGGGGAGTCTGCTTTTCCCTCTCCCTCTGTGCTCTCTCATGGTCTCTCAGGTAATAAACAAAATCTTTAAAAAAATTGTATCTCTAGGCGCCTGGGTGGCTCCGTGGGTTAAGCCGCTGCCTTCGGCTCAGGTCATGATCTCAGGGTCCTGGGATTGAGTCCCGCATCGGGCTCTCTGCTCAGGGGGGAGCCTGCTTCCCTTCCTCTCTCTCTGCCTGCCTCTCTGCCTACTTGTGATCTCTCTCTGTCAAATAAATAAATAAAAATCTTAAAAAAAAATTGTATCTCTAGGGGAAGAAAGAGGAAGTGTGTGGCAGGTACAGATGAAATAAGATTGGCCATAAATTTGAGTGATGGATGCCTGATATCATGACACTATTCTTTCTAGTTTTATAATAGAATTAATTAAAAGTTCTTAAGAAATCACTCATAAACATCAAGATTTATATCCATACTTTGTTGATTTCAGGCTTGTGCTCTCTTGATCACATCACATACCAAATGATTTCTAAAAAGCTGGAAAGCGGGATGATAAAATAGGAATTTAAATTTTATTTTAGAAAGTAGCAACTGATCTCTTTATGTCCTCAAAAAGACACGAGTCTATAGTAATCTCAGTTTTAATATTTATTCAATGAAGGTATCTTTCCTTCTGTTAAGCTAGTTTGAGATTAAAATAGATTTCTTAAATATTACTCATTCAATTGTGTTTCCTGAAATGATTTCTTTTCTCTTTTTGTTTTTAAAGAAGATGACTCAATATTCTAAACATTTGCATAGAGACATGTAAGATTTACCGTTTTGTCCATGAGACTGAGTAGGCTTATGAAATCTGTGAACTAAGCATTCATAAGATTGAATTTTAACCAGGGCAAGAAAAACATTTAGCTGTGGGTAATGAGAACCTCTTAAACTGGAATGACTTTATGGGTCTATTTTAGGTAATGCTTTCATTCTTTCACATGCTCAATGAAAAGGTCACCTGTTTAATGAAAAAGTTTCCTAAGAAATAGAATGTATCTTAACTACATCGTATTTATACCTCTCGGTATAAAATTACTCCACTGAAGACACCATGCTAAATGAAAACAAGCCAGAAATAAAAGGCTATATCTCTATGATTCCATTTATATGACTTCCTAAAATGACAAAACGATAGGGATTGAAAACCCATCGATTGATTGGGGAGGTAGCATGGAGAGAGGCAGCTGACAGCAAGGGGGGGGTGGGCATTGTCTGGCTGAAGGGGCGGTTCTTTATTTTCATGTGGTGGTGGCTACACAGCTGTGTGTTTGCCCAAATTAATAGAACCATAAATAAATTTTTTATATGTCAATTTATTTTATGAAAAATATCTCAGCAGGTCCAATTACTATGTGTAATAATATAAACATATGTATGTGTGTGTGTATAGTTTTTAAAGTATACCTCTGTGTCAGTGAGGGCACAGAGGCATGCCCTTACCTGGATGCTGACCGGAAGCCCCAGTCCCTGCTTGTCAACCACAGCTACAGTCATGACAGTCTGGATCACCGGGGCAATGAAGGTGTTGATTCCGAACACCAGGGCATAGCGTTCCACACTGAGATTAACAGCAACCTGAAATCTAAAAGTGTACAAATGGAAAGAGTTTTGAAAGGACACATATGTGGGCTTTTATTTTGTTTAAAAAAATTTTTTTTTATTCATTTGGGAGAGAGAGAAAGCAGAGAGAGCACACAAGTGACAGTGGGAAGAGGCAGAGCAAGAAGGAGAAGCAGACTCCTCACTGACTAGAGAGCCCTCTTCAGGGCTTGATGTGGGGCTCCATCCCAGGACCCTGGGATCATGACCTGAGCCGAAGGCAGATGCTTAACCCACTGTGCCACCCAGGCGCCCACATATGTAGACAGAGCAGGGAGTTGTGTTGTTTCCAAGATTTCTCTCCCCTCAGGCAGCCCAGGCTTCTGTTGAAGTTCTTGCTGAAAAGTTCTTCTAGCAGAGAAAAAGGAAAGAAGGGTAAATGGAATAGTGAGGTGTTATATTTTTAACATTCCATGTGATGAGATATAGTATAAGAATTTAAAGCTAATTAACCTTCTCTAAAATTAAGCCAAATATTCCAAATGTTCTGCAACTAAGGAACACTGAACATTATTGGACATGGATATGGTTTAACAGTCACTCTTTAACCTTGATATATCAATGAGTAAATCACAAGTCTATTTGATGAGTTTTTACTTATTTGGATTCTCTTCTGGATCATTGACTATCTACATTAGCAGTTTCAGAGTCTAATTGATGAATTTTTCTCTGGAAAACTCACAAATTATTTGCTCTCACAGTTGGTTCAGTATGACTGTTAGTTCATTTTAAATAAATGACTGGGTTTTTGAATTTGGTCAGGAAAGACTGACATATATACATTCAAATTCTTCCATCTAATTGAGCTAAAATATTTATAACCTGAATTTATTTAAAAATATGAAAACAAATGGAAGATTTTAAACAATTTTCACATCCTCTCCCCAAATCCTCACATTAAAAAACAAATATAAGCATTTTAAAATTATGTGATTCAATGAAAATGTATTATTTCAGTGCAAAACATTACCAACATAACAAAACCCATAAATTATCCTAGATCCCACAAAGCGAATATAACATGTGGTCCAGGTGAGCCTTAAAATTTCAGGAGTGTTTTGCTCAGCTAACAAATTTTCCTTTGGCAGAAAAAATGCTATACTAGATAGATGCTCTTGAAAGCTAGATTAAATCAAATGGCAGATTCCCTTTTAGTATACAGATTATTCCAGGTTGGAATCTTGATTTAATCTGTACAGATGCTTAAACAAAGTATCAGTGATTACTTTGTTTTGGATAAGACCTTTATATGTGGTAGATTCAGATAGAGGCATAATGATGACATCAGGCTCAGTGTGACATTGAATGCTAAGCTTTTTCAGACTAAACCCCAAAATTATTGTCCCAGGTAACTGAAATGACAAGGAATCATACTATCTAAAATCTTTTTCAAAGCTCCTACTGAGTCATTTCTACATAGGCATAAATCTACTGTGCTGAGTACACTGCTCAGGGCTAAAAAATTCTTGGGAACTGAATTGTATTCATGTTCTGTTAGGCAATTAACGCTAAATACAGATAAGCCTGTAAGACAGTCTGTAATTTAAAGATAGAACCACTTTGAAATTTTATTTGATCATTTATGTTCCATATATTATGGCATTAGGGGATTGAATTTACCCATTTACCCTATCTGTTAAAGGAAAGTCATAGAACAATTTATAAAGCAAAGAAAAACATTGCTTTTTGCCCATAAAAAAATTCAATAGGTTAAAGGTTTTTTTAATGTTATATTATTGTATTTGTTTGTAGTTTTTTTTTTTTTTAAGATTTTATTTATTTGAGAGAGAGATTGAACATGAGCAGGAAAAGGGACAGAGGGAGAGGGAGAGAGAAGTGGACTCTCTGATGAGCAGGGAGCCTGACATAGGACTTGATTCCAGGACCCCAGAATCATGACCTGAGCTGAAAGCAGATGCCTAACAGACTGAGTCACCCAGGTACCCCTTGCTTATTGTTATTGTTGTTGTTGTTTTCCAGACATGCTCACCAAATGTTCATTATGGAGCAGGGACTTCATGGGCATACCAGTGCATGAGCATGGGCATACCAGTGCATGAGCACGATTCTACTTTCACTCCAACAGGGAATACTTAACTGGACCCAGATAACAGCTTTGACTAATATTAATTAAATTAACCACTTTTGTCATGAAACAGAAATATAAAGTAAATATCTTCTTTTATAGAATAATCAGATTTTTTTATATGGACTTCTTGTATCACAGGATGGTTGAAACCATGGATGGTCAATCACCTTAGAATTTCTTCCAAATCTGAACTCTAATCCTTTGCATTAGAAATACACTTATCCTACACATGCTAAATTTATTTTAAAATTTTCTTAGAAGTTAGAGAAGTAAAAAGATGTAAGTGAGGTTACAGAGACTGGATTCACCTACAGAGAAAATGATATTCTATTAGGATTCTGAAATTGGACATGGGAGTGATAATTTCATTTAGCACCAAATTTCATGGATATTTGAGGTCAAGTTCTCTTTCCCACCCCCATGTGAGTGTGTATCCTAACACTAAGATACTATTTGTTGAGTCCTGCCCAGTAATTAGATAACTTAATTAATGTAACCAAAGTTAATTACATCTAAAATAATACCCCTTTTCAATGAGCTTATCAGTCATCTGACTGAACTGACAAATTAGATGAAAGATGATCATTGAGCTTTATGTAGAATGCTCTGAGCATACTGTCTGGGAAAACCCTGACAATGAAAATATGAGTTCCATCTTCATGGCCTCTCAAAATCTTAGCATTCTTGCTATTCCTATAGTTTAACCCTTGCTTCCTCATGTCTATAATAAATCATTCTGAGAATTTCTCAAAACACCAAAACATTTGGGTTGTTTGTTTTTTCCTAAACCATCTCATATTCTGACAGTTAATCTTACAATTTTTTTTTCAAATTTTCCTATTTCTTTCTTTAGTAGAGCAAATTGACTCGCTTCATAGTATGCAATAAATATGCAGATGGCTGTGTACCAATCTGTTCTGAAATATTCAAGAATAACATACTTTTTACTCTTTCACTATGTGAAAACTGTGGTCAACAACAGTAAAAATAACTCTGAAAAAAATATTTTTACTAATTTGCAAGGTCTCCATCTTCCTAAATGTAGCCATTGAGCATTAAATCAAACTAATTTAAGTTTGACTTAAGTTCCTTTTCCTAATCAAGAGTTAGACTGCTGAGAGAAAATGAAACCTTTCAAATAATTTCTAAAATAAAAGTGGGGGAAGGTAGAGATCTCCTTGTTAAGATGTTGATGGTCAGAAAAGACTAAAATAACAATAATAAAATAACAGGGCAAGCCAAAAACCATACTATTCCATAAAGAAAACGTAAGTATAGTAAAGTTGCTGAAAATCCAATAAAAATAGAAAATCTTAGAAACAGCCAAAAGCAAAATTATCATCACATTTAGAGGAAGAACAACAATGAGAATGACAACAAACTCCATAAGGCAAGCTGGAACACAATGGAATAATAATAAATCCTTAAAATGTTGAATGGGGGGGGAAAAAAAACACTATCAACTTACAATTCTAATTAGCAAAAATATACTTTAAAATGACATAAAATGTATTTTCAAATAAATAAAATTTGAGCAAAATTGTCACCAGGTGGCTAGTACTAAAAGAAATGTTAAAACAAGTTTTCAGGGGGCCTGGGTGGCTTGGTTGGTTAAGTGACTGCCTTCAGCTCAGGTCATGATCCTGGAGTCCCAGGATTGAGTCAGGCATCAGGCTCCCTGCTCAGCGGGGAGTCTGTTTCTTCCTCTGACCTCTCCCCTCTCATGCTCCCTCTCTCTCATTCTCTTTCTTTCTCTCACATAAATAAATAAATAAATAAAATCTTTAAAAAAAATAAAATAAGTTTTCAGGCTTGGGGAATCAATAGCAGATGGAAACATGGATCTACACAAAGAAATGAGAAGAATTAGGAATTGTAAATCTATGAGTAAATATAAAAGATTTTCTTTTGGTCCTAATTAAAAAAATTATTTTCCTGTTTAAAGTAAATATACTAATAATGTATTGTAGGGTTTATAACAGAAACTGAAGTAAAATCTCTAAAACAGTACAAGGCACAGGGAGTAAATGAAATTATGTTGCTGTAAAGAACTTACACACAAAGTGGTATAATATTAATTTAACAAAAACCAACGAGTTAAAATCTAATCCCTCTAAAAACAAAAAGACTTAGCCAAGAAAAACAAGAAAAATGGAATTAAAAAAGAAAACTCAATTAACTTCGAAAGAGGAATAAAGGCAAATGAATAGGTGGGACAAATAGTAAACAAATAACAAACTGGTAGCTATAAACTCAATTGTAAGTTACATGGAGTTCATGGGTGAGCCTCTTGAATGTACAAATTAATGTTTTAAATGAATGTTCATGCATTTTTTGAATATATGATTAATGCTTTTGATCAAATCTGGGAACTTTCTCACCATTATCACAACACCTTTTTTCTCCTTTATGTTCACGTCTTCTGGGACTTCATAATGCATATATTAATATAGTTTTTTTGTGTTCCATAGGTCTCTAAGAAAAATTTAAGGCCAAAGAGCATGTCCAAGATTATACAGTTGATGTTAGGTCAAGGAAAATATTTTTAGATGTTTGCTTTGTCTTTGATCAACTTCCTAATTAAAATTAAACATACTGCCACACAGGAAATGAGGAGCAATACCTACCTCGTCCTTTTTTAGGTATTCTCTAGGCACCATTCATCACTTCCTTAGCTCATTTTCTTTCTATTCTAATTAATCAAGATCAAATATTCCCTATGTTTAAACTACTGTATGATTTAACGTTTCTTATTTTTATACGTAGTTTTATAGAACAGCTTCAGTTCTACAGCTGCTCTGAGACTACTTGATAATTTGTTTCAAAAAGAAACAGATGTGCTATGATTATTCAAGCAGGTAGGGAGTGAAAACTAAATTGAGTCAAAATTAGAAACAATCACATCTCAATTTGTTGCTAAATAAAACAAAATCAAATTGGAGAAATTAGAACTATGGTACACTGTTGGTGGGAATACAAAATGGTACAGCCATTATGGAAAACAGTATGGAGGTCCCTCAACAAATTAAAAATAAACTACCATACAATCCAGAAATTCCCACTTCTGAGTATTTATTGAAAATAATTGAAATCAGGACCTAGAAGAAATGAGAGCACTCCCATATTCATTATACTGCTATTCATAATAACCAAGATGTGGAAACAACCTAAATGTCTGTAGATGGATTAATGAATAAAGAAAATGTGGTATATACATACAAATGACTATAATTTAGCCTTAAAAACAAAAGGAAATCCTGCAATATGGGACAACATGGGTGCATCTTGGGAACACTACGCTACATGAAATGTTTCAGTCATAGAAGGGCATATGTTGCATGATTCCATTGATATGTGATGTCTAAAATAATCAAATTCATAGAAGAAAGAATGGGGATGCCTGGGTGGCTCAGTTGGTTAAGCAGCTGCCTTCGGCTCAGGTCATGATCCCAGCGTCCTGGGATCGAGTCCTACATCAGGCTCCTTTCTTGGCGGGGAGCCTCCTTCTCCCTCTGCCTCTGCCTGCCATTCTGTCTGCCTGTGCTCGCTCTCTCCCCTCTCTCTCTCTCTGAAAAAAAAAAAAAAAAAAAAAAGAAAGAATAGAATGGTAGTTTCCAGGGGCTTTGTGAAGAGGAAGATTAAGTTGCTACTTAATGTATATAAATACTTATTTTTCAGTTATGCATCATAAATAAGTTCTAGCAGTCTGGTGTATACTATTGTACCTACAGATAGCAATCCTGCATTGTGCACTTAAAAGTCTGCTAAGAAAAATAGATCTCATGTTACATGTTTTTACCAAATTTAAAAAAAAAGAGGACTATAAAAGAAAAAAAATCAATAAAATTATTCTGTTAAATAAATACAATAGAAAAAAACATAAAAAGTCAAAACCTCAGAGCATATTGCTGTTTACTAATTATGAGAACTTTGAATTTTTTTGCCTGATTAATAACCTTAATCAAGTTCCAGGAGAAAGTCTGTTAAAAAAGAAATATAGTTGTTGTCTCTTATATTAAGCATTAAATATAACATTGAAAATGCTATTCAGAAGAACTAGAAGAATAAATAAAGAAACCTGTTCTGTTGCTTGAGATTAAATTAAGAAATGATAAATACTTACGCTATCGTTATGAGAAGCATGTAACTTGACTTGAATATCACAAAACCAGCATAACACACCCAAATATTATTTGTGTAATGCATGAAAAGTAGAGAACCGGCATCCACTGCTGAGAACATTGCCAGGGCCATCTCTCCCAGGAGATCCCAGTTGACTTTCACACAGCCTGCTGTGAAGGCTGCCAGAGCCTCTGAAAAGGAAGAAATCAATATATATTACAACTTGTCATTCCACATATACAAAGTAGGGTGATGTTTTGTTAAAATTCACAGTGGATGGGCACTGAAGCATTTCCAGGCTATGGTAAAAAATGTTGACCAATCATGACCTTTGACTGAATGACAATCACTTGATCCACCTCTGGGATGTGTGCATATCTTTTTCTCTTAAAGTTTGAAATAGACCAACTGAATTTGGGTCTCCATAAATCACAGACTGGAATCGCCCCAGAGAGGCCTTTTTTCCCCTTTCTTCTTCCCTTTGCAGAAGATAAAACTTGGGTTCAGAAAACTGGTGTCAAACAAAAACAAATCCAGACTTTGATAGGGGGAGGCTTTATTTAGAAGAAAGAATTGCAATATGAAGGACACTCTGATTGCCCAAATCTGCAAGCATCTTAAAATCAAACAGAAAAAGGGTTTTCTTTTATAGTGTAATCCTTCACTGTAGGGCAAGCAGCCATAAATGGGATCTTTGGAGAGGAAGCTGGACAAGGAAGGGGAAATGATCAGTGGAGACTGACAGGAAAGTGTCCTGCTGCGGTCCATTTTCAGAAGATGATGGGGGCTGGGGCACAGTCCACCTTTGTGGTGTTTACTCAGAATTGGGGCAAGCAGAATGTAAGGGGTCTGTAATAAGGAGAGGAGTCTGACTCAAGTTCAGTCAAGACAAAGCACCGTGGAAGGAACAGTCAGTTGTGAACACTTGGTGACCAAGTGAGGCACCAGGTTCTTCAGACTGAATGCCAGCCCTTGCTACCATGTCTTTCTCTGTGCCGCATAACAGATGTTCTAGCAAGAAGGAATTCTCTCTCTGTCCTTATCCTGTTTTCTCTATCTTCTCTATAACATCGATTTAAAAATTCCCTCGAATCCCTAAAACATACCTATCTTCTTTTTAAGAATTCTCTCTATACACTTCCCCATTTGTTGGTTTAATCATTCCCCTCTTTGTTGACTCATTCATTCACCTACTCACTCATCAAATGTTTTTGAGCTTCTCTGTGAGAAAATATGGTGGTAAATTTTGGATCCTTGCTCTTGAAAATAATATAGCCAACTGGAGAAATGAGATGTATCAATTTTTCATTTTAATAGTGTGTGACAGAATTGTAGAAATGCTGACCTTAACTCAAATTTAAACTAATCGTAACCTAGTGGTTCTCACAGAGGTGTTTTTGTCCTTCAGGGGAGAGATGGCAATATTTGAAGACAATTTTGGTTGTCATGACTTGTCAGGGGTGTGGGGTGGTGCTGGTGGTATGTTAAGGGGATCTTGTGGGTTGGGACCGATGATGTTGTGGAACATCTTACAAAGCACAGGACAGCCCCCCAGGACAAAGAATTTCCCTGCCCAAAATGTCAGCATTGCTGAGGATGAGAAACTCTGACCCAAGCCCTACATGTAGTCACAAGACATACCCCCGGGACATATGCATGTGATGATATGTATTATATGGATATATGTATAATATGTTCCTACATCGTGCTGTGAATGAAGTAATCAGTTGTCAGGTTTCTTGCTACCCTTAGCTTTCTTTCTTAAAGACATGGTTTAATTTACATGAGGCATTAGGTCAACAAACCAGTCTACTTACCTGGTTCTGCCTAAAAATTTGACACTAATTAGGGTCATCGCAATCACAAAGAGACTAAAGAAAAATTGTGAATTGTGTTTGGGAAGCTTTTTTTTTTTTTTTAAAGATTTTATTTATTTATTTGACAGAGATCACAAGTAGGCAGAGAGGCAGGCAGAGAGAGAGAGGGGAAGAGAAGCAGGCTCCCCGCTGAGCAGAGAGTCCGATGTGGGGCTCGATCCCAGCACCCTGGACTCATGACCTGAGCCGAAGGCAGAGGATTTAACCCCCTGAGCCACCGAGGTGTCCCTGTTTGGGGAGCTTTTAAAGAATGAATTTTATGCATATTTTACCTTTCCTACACATGCCTTCAGTAAGGGTACATTATCTAAAGAGAAGAAGATTATTTTCTCCCTTCTCCCAGGGAGCAAGTCCTTAGAGAGGAAAAGGGTTTAAGGTAAACAAATCCTAGAACAGGTTTCTAGGAGTCAAAATGGAATTTTTAGAAAGGGAAGTGAGAAGAATATTATCTCAACAATGGACCCTGAAATTTTCAATAAATATATGGGTGTGGAACACCCCAACTTCAAAAATAATATCTTCAAAGTCTTATTTGATGTGAAAGCTTTGTTATATCAGGAAAAACCATGTGCATTGTTGGGCTTACTTCAAAGACAGCTCTGGGCTCTACCCTTCAAACTCTAGAGGATTAACTCTGTATCAACCCCCTTCCCTCCTCTTCACCTCATTCTCTTTGGAAAAGGATTTTAAACTTCACAAAATATGTTCGGGGGAAAAAGGAAGAGTCCGTGGACAAGAATCTAAGAACCCCCCAAACCACGGTAGCTTCTCAGCCAGGAGGGAAGTTTTTGAAAGTCGAAAGCCCAGGATGGGGTTGAGGGGGAATCCTGTAGCAGAAGCTGGAAACCCTCATTCTCTCAGGATCTTCTCAGGGTCACTCAGTCTCGCTGCCTCTTTCCTGCTGCACAAAAAGCAGTATCAGAAATCCATTAATAAGTAAATAAGGTTGAAGCAAACACTTAACCAGTCAGCTCCAGGAGAAGGAATATGTACTCAGGAACACACATAGCCTCTTGGAGGTCCCGCCTCTCCCAACAGGTCACAGCCTGTCTTTCTCCTTTCCTAGCACTCTCTGTCTCCCGCTGCCATTTTCTCCACACTCAAAGATTGCTATTTGTTAAGAACTACTGTGGAGAGACACAATTCTTACTGCTTCTTACTAATGTCAAATGAATGAAAGTATATTGTGTAGGAAAGACCAGAGAGAACAGTATACAAGGTAATACAATAAGCTAGCTGTGGAGAAGAAATGGGATGTAAGATTATAAGAACCCCGTTTTGATTCACTATTATTCCAGAAAAAATCTGGATATAATAGGGAATGGGGGAAGCTGAGTAGGGAAAATAATCTTAATCAGAAGGCAACAAGTTTTGGCAAATCTCTGCATGTAGAGTTAAGGAAAGATATAAATAAATTATTTAAGTTGTCTCAAAAGGAACCTTTGAATGATAAAGTAGCTCATAGAACAGTAGCTTTCAAACCTCTTTGACCATAGCCTGAAAAAAAGAAATATGTTTTATATGTCCACCAGTACATATATATTTGTATGTAAACAGTTTTCACAAAACAGACCTTATCCCTATAAGCTGCTGTGCTCTGTATTCTATTCTATTCTAAATTTTCTATTCTGTTCTTTGATTTAAAAATGCTGGTCAGAAATCCACTACATTGATTTCAAAATCTGTATTCTATAAAGGGTCAGAAAGTAAATATTTTAGGCTTGCAGACTACATAGCCTTCTTTGTTTTTATGTGGTTGATTTATTATTTTTACAAACCTTGGCATATATTATTTTTTCCCTTATAGCCCATTAAAAATGTAAAAATTATTAGCTCTCACGGGTCTTGGGCCATCATTTGCTCACCTCTGTTAATAGTTTGCAAACCACAGTTTATCAATTAGAATTGGAGAGCAATTAGAGAGGAAAGTGATTTGGTAGCTTAACCTTAAACCATTCAACTCTTTACGGCCAAACCAAGTTTGGTCAGTGGGACAGAAATTTGCAGTCCCTGTTTCTAGGGGGTAGGTAAAACTTTATTTTCCATGGATAACTTCGCCAATCTTCCCTTATATTCAATGCCTCTTTTAAATTTTTAAAGTTTGTGTTAAAGCTTTTTTTTTTTTTCCAGAGTATTTGGTATTTAGTATTGAAGTCAGTACAATGAATCTAAGATGATGATTTGGAAGACTATATTTCTTGCACTAAGAACACTATCTGAAAAGATAAAGTCTGGTATGCTGACCTCCAAAGGTTGCAAGGGCTTCTACTGCTCCATTATAGATTGTAGAATTCTGGGACGGTGCCTTGTAATCCCACAGGATTTGAACATAGTTCAAAACCTGATTGAAACCTGCTGTGGAGAAGGCTCACCACAGGGACCAGTAAAAAAGTTGCTCTGAGGAGTAGCACTCCTTCAGATCTTGGAACCACTGCACAAAACCCCTCAAAGTTACGTTTTCCGGCTTTGGAGTGCTTAACGAACCATCATCCAGATTCCTTGAAAAGGTGAATGTTTCTTGGCAGACTAGTTTGTGACCCTTTTGAGGTTCCTCTAAGAAAGCATCTCTTCCTCTTGGTTTTGGAGAAGCCCCTGTGCTGGGTTTTGCGTGAAAAAACATGCTCTTCTTAGGCATTGGTAGGAGAAGTGAGAAAAGAAAGGCCATAGAGACGGAGGCCAAAGATATGATGTTGAGGCAAAAGCACCAGAGGCTGGCCAGGGACATGAGGAGCTGGGCCAGCACCAAGGCTGCTGTGTAGGCCACTAGTGTGATGCTCCTGCAGTAGCCGCTCACTTTCTGGTAGTGCTCGGGGCTGACCACGCTGTAAATGTAGGCATAGTATGCCACCTCGGTGGCAGAGACCATCCCATAGAAGAACTCTAGCACCTGCATGGCTCTTAATCCTTGGCCAAATACAAGAAACAGCCAGGTGATGATGAAGCTGACTCCTTGCAGGATGATGACTGGCTTGTAGCGGACGTAATCGGTCAGGATGAACACGGGGAGCAGCAGCACCAGGTAAGAGTATGTCCAGATTGGGAAGATCTCATTTGTGATCTGTGAGATTAAATGGGGGAGGGGCATAAGGACCAAAGCACTGGACGTGAAACACACCATAGTTCTCTGACATAATATATTACCCAAAGGACAATGTATCCATCCTAGGACACATTGCTTGGCCCACATCAATTTGATACTTCACATGAGTATTCGACGTTATAGTGGAAAGTCGTGGGAAATGGAAATTCAAGGAAAACAAATGGCCCAAATCATGGATATTCCTAACATGTGGGTTCCCCTCTCCAGTGTAAAGAAAGAGCAGTTATTGTTCTTAGTTACCTGCTTCTTACATTTTAAAATGGAATATTTAAATTTAAATAATAATAT
The DNA here is from genome assembly GCF_011764305.1 of Mustela putorius furo. NCBI lineage: Eukaryota > Metazoa > Chordata > Mammalia > Carnivora > Mustelidae > Mustela > Mustela putorius. The sequence continues at coordinate 30,288,564 of NW_025421341.1, forward strand.
TTTATATTTAATTATTTTAATATTTAAATATTCAATTAAAAATGGAAAATCTGCATAAACCACTGAGGCTGGGAAAGAGGCCATAATGCATACGTTAGGCTTACCAGCTTTCCCGAGGGCAGTGTCGGACTGCTCACGTGCTGTTGCCTCTCCTTTTAAAATAGTTGACTCTTCTTCAATAAGGTTAAAAAGAATGTTTCGGTACTGGCAGCGCCTAACCATATTTGCCTTTGATCCACAGCAGTATGTGCAGACCCTCAAGAGATCATCTGGGTCATCAGGAACACATAGGACAAATGACCAGTTCAAGATCAAATATCAGAAGAAGGAATGCTCGTCTGTCTTCTGTTCTTCCGCATTCTTGGCCTTACTCTCTTGGGCTGCTTTGGAGGAGCCATGAGAAACCAGTTAGTATCTCTCTTGTTTAAGTCAGCTTTGGCCACAGTTTTCCAGGAAGGAGTCGGTGGTATCGGCCAATCATCTGAGCCCATCAATAGGACATAATTACTTTAGCTTCTATAAGCTGAATCTATAGTGGGTGGGAGATGAGGTAAGGATGGGATAGAACCCCGTAAATCCTTCTCAGATCCCTGATGTAAACCTGCCAACTTATTGAGCCCGAGAGTCTGTTTTGACCTAACCTGTGTCCTGACTCCTTGAGTTCTCAGGTCACCTTCTACCTAAGTGTTCTTATACTTGGGTAGAACTTCATGCAGGCTCTTCCCGACATTAGGTGTATTCACTAACCCGGGAAAAGCTACATTCCAGATCTGTTTTTAGGGACCATCTCTGGACTCTAAATCCAGTCCAGGGGTATCTCCCAGACAAACCTACCTGCACCTACCAGCATTCAAGACTGGCACGTACCTTTTTAACTGGGAAGGAAAATGGTGGATGGGTTTAGAGGGAAGACTTTCCTTGGTGTCCAGTAAGGACATGAGGATGTTTTCTGGCCAAGGGAGATATAATTGTAACGACCCATCTGCTGAATAACCAGCTCATAAAATGGGTGTGACATTTTTTTCCCTAAGGAAATTGAATCAATACAGTGCTTTGTCTGATCTTGTTATTGTTCAGTGATTAAAGGGAAGGTTCGAAAATTTTAGTGTGTAGCCGATTTATCTGGAAGGTTTATTAAAAACCAGACATTTAGACTCAGTAGATCCGGGGTGGGGCCTGAAAATGAACATTTCTAACAAGTTACCCAGGTGATGCTCTTGCGTGGGTCGACGGACCATGCTTTGAGAAACACTGACTCATAGGCTCTTTAGGATTAGATCCTATGACCTAACTAGAAGCCAATAATAGCCTTCATTTTTACACATAAAGAGGAAAATAAAATCTTCAGAGGATTTTTTTCATATGCTTTTTCCTAATTTTCCCCCTATAAATCTTATACTATCCTCTAAGGTTTATATGTAGGTATGGCTACTTTATTTTAGATTCATAATAATAAGCAATGACATCCAGGAGTATTGTTTTTATATAGCTCAAAGCTTGTTTTGAACTCACCCTATCTGTGTGGTAGCAAAGAATTTTATATTTTAAATGACAAATACACAGAAATCATTAAGGCCCATTTGTTCATCTTTGAGATTGTAAGAAGTGTTGATACTTTGCTCCCACCCAAGGTTTAGACATTGGTTCTAACAAGACATAAATCTGAGATAAGCACGTTAGTAAACTTACCACACCGAGGCTTATATTTTTATCTGGTCCTGCTAAATAAGGTACCACAAACGGTTCTGATGGTTTCATCATTGAGAAAATCCAAAGCAGCAGAGGTTTACTGTGGGGAAAACCCAGGAATTGCTTGGTGATGTCTGGCAACAATTCATGGACGGTTAAGCTGTGGGAGAAAAAAGCAAAAAGGAAGTCTGAAGATTGATGCTTTCTTTTCATAAAACTCGTGTTCTCTTCCCCATGCTCCATTTGTCCTATGGTCTTAAAAGTGACAAAAAGCAAATCGTGTGACAGTAAGTACACATATCACAGATCAAAATACAGGGACTTGAGTCTTGTCTTTGGATTTTTTGGTTTAAAGAGAAAACCAATGGTTATCGGAAAACACTGCAGTAAAGGGGTTAAGTTTCATCTCTGCTGGAGTGGCGGGGTCACTGAGGAAAATTTACTCCCCAGTACCGCAAGCCAGTGGGTTTCTCCTGTAATCTTCTTCAGTAGAAAGGAGTCAGGGAATTTCTCCTCAGGCAGAAATCTTGGGCATAAGATAAGATTGGTGGAATTTTGATAAACGTAGTTGCTAAGCAAACATCTCCTTCAAGCCCCCCTGTCATGAGCCTATTACCCTGTAGCAGCTGATGAACTGGAAATTCATTTTACTGAGTGCTTTAAAATAGTGAATAAAATAGCCTTTGCGAAGTGAAGATTTATAAAGCAGATAGACCCCTTGCTTTTTCTAAGAATCAAACTCAAGGTGAACCTTGGTTTAGCATAAGAAGCCTCCACAGATTTTCATTGTCAACCACCCAGGTGATTTGATTTGTTTTTAATATCTCTCTTCAGAAGAACTCCATGACATCTAGACAACATGGCATCATGCATGAAATTCAACAGGACTTAAAAGTATTTCTGAGGTGATACTTAGCACTTGCTCTGTTCCTGTTTTTTTGCCGCTTACATTATTAATACTGAAATGTGAGAACTTAAGTTCAGGAGGTTAAGCCTTAAAGTCTGCTGAGGGAAGATATGTGCAGCCCTTAGGGAGGCAGTCGACTGCTCTGAGAGAACGTCACTCACTCAGTCATTGACCATTTCCTCCCTGAAGCTTCCAGACCCTCTCCAGCTTCTCTCCCTCCTTCATCTATGCTTCCTCTCAGTCACAGCCCTGACAAAGCAGGGTGCCCTGACGGTCAAGGGCAGGGCTCTGGAGTCAGTAAGGTCCAAATTCTTCCTGCTAATTACAAGCTTAAAAACTATGTCAAGTTACCAACCTCTTCAGTACCTCAGATTTCTCATCTGTAAAGTGAAGATAATGATATCTACCTCATGTTGTAAAGATGACACACATTATTATAAGCTAGAACGATGCCAGTCAGTAAGCACGCACTATGCGTTCTGTGGAAGGCATGTCTTTGGAAGACATTGAGGTGCCTTTGACGTGCACATCTGTTTGTTAGCCTGGCAGTTAGAGGGGGCAGGAGGCAGGGATTCATTTTTGTCACTGAGTCTAACACACAATCTCACACATCAAAAGTCTCCTGGAAATGTTTGTTCAAAGTACAGCCACTGGGCCAAACATGGTTTATAATGGACCAGAACAACTCAAATAATAATAAGGAGATATTTCCCAAGTTTTCTAATTACTTAAAGTTGTTCTCTGGAGTAGGAAATACAAGCCACTGTTTGCTTCTCAAGAATATGGAAGTTTGGGGCTCCTGGGTGGCTCCCTGGGTTAAGCCTCTGCCTTCAGCTCAGGTCATGATTCCAGGGTCCTGGGACTGAGCCCTGCATCGGGCTCTCAGCTCAGCAGGGAGCCTGCTTCACTTTCTCTCTCTGCCTGCCTCTCTGCTTACTTATCATTTCTCCCTCTGTCAAATAAATAAATAAAATCTTAAAAAAAAAAAAAAAGAACATAGAGGTTATTCTTTTTTTCCCCAAAAAAGATTTATTTATTTATTTGAGGGGGGCAGGGAGAGAATCCCAGGCAGAACCCCCATCACCACCCCGCTGAGCATGGAGCCTGATGTGGGGCTCAATCCCAGGACCCTGAGACCATGACCTGAGCTGAAACCAAGTGTCAGTCATTTAACCAACTGAGCCCTCAGATGCCCCTGGAGGTTACCATGAAAATAGTTTTGGATCAACAAAACGAGGATTTCCTGATGAGAAGAACACGGCTTTTGCAGTTGAGAAATTCAAATCTGGACTACACCTTTTGAGCTGTGTGACCCCTGGACACAGTTTCTTAAGGGGCCGAGGCCCCAGTTGTCCTCATCTGGGCAAGTGGGTAACTTCCCTTTCCACCTCAGATGTTGGCAGCTGGTTTGTCAAAGAGTGTTGAACTCAGGATGGGTGGATTGGTGGGTCTGATTAGAATACGGAATCCGTTACCACCACCATGGGAAGATTCACATGACAAGTGATCATGTGGAGAAACAGCCAGAACAAATCCTCTCGAATGTGAAATGGGGCTGCTCTCAGGACGGGCTCCAAGTTGGCCCCCTGCTGGTATCCTCACTTACTGCAAAGGGACCCTGCGTTTTCCTTTTCTCTGTGGTGCTCTGCATGCATAGCCCCTCTGAATTGAAGGGCTTTCCTTATGGCCTGTGGAAAACGAATGCGAAGAACCTTGAAACCACGAGGTGTGTCCTATTCCTTGATATGTGGTCTCCCCTGAGATTGACGGGAGTGAAGAACCCAACATGATAGATGCAAACATTCCTTCCTTAGACCTCCTTTTCTAATTCCAAGGCATTTTCCCCCTTTTAAAATTAATGGTGGGGTTACAGCTTTAAAAAAGAGACATATACTGAATTTACAATCTCAGGTTACTCTAGTGGTGTGATGTTAATAGTTCAAGCAGGTGATAATTCTTAGTTGATTTTTAACCTGTTGCTTCAAAGGTCATTGGAAATTAGTTAAAAAGTTACCGAACAAAGGCCCTGATTTGCTTAGTTATGTCAAAAATGTAAATTTCTAGTCTTCTGGAGGAGGATGTTGGGTGCACTGAACACAGTGGGCTTCTGTTTCAGGACACAGTTCCATCCCAGGTGTTTGAGGAGGGGTGTTCTGCAGCTTCGGGGCCCTTGCTATTTGAGGAGCAGGTGCACTGCCATGAGTGGGTGGGCATTTAATAAGTATCCCAGCTATTACTGCAATGTGGACCTTCTGATAGATGTGTTTTCTGTTGTACTTAACATAGCTGGCTGAACTTAGTCAAATTCCTTTGCCTCTCTGAGCCCCACTGATTAAAAGAAGGTAAGAGTGATCTACTTTATTATTTGTGAAGAGTACATGAGGTCAACAGGGGACGACTCAGGGCACTGCCTAACACAGTAAATACCAATGTCTTCCCCTGGCCTTTCTTTGAGAGTCTTCTAGTCCCAGTGACCCAGGAAATCATACCACCAATGAATCCCTGATAAAGTAACAGCTCATAATGTTAGACCCACATAAGTTGAATTATTGATCATCAGTACACAATGTAGGAATAATTTCAAAATTAATTTAAGAGAATAAGAAGACACGGAAAGAGTAAGTTTACAATTTAAGATCACAAGGAAAACTATTTCTTTAAGGAATTAAATTGTCTGAAATCCCTTTATAAATACTAACTTACATATGAGAGATCATAAGTCATTCTTACTTGTCTTTTAATCAGACCTTTATGGTTTGCCATAAAGGGAACATAATCAATTTAGTTAGGTTTTGCTCAAAACACATGCTGTCCACACCTATAATTCTCCATTTAAATGTTTTACTAAATTCATTTAGATTCTTCTCTAGATTAGTGAACATTTACTGGACATACTTTTTAAAGAATTTGGAGAAAATGATCTCTATATTCCAGCTCACCATGACTCAGTATTAAAATTTGTTTTTTTTTTTTTTAAATCTAGATGACTTAAGTTAGCTTTCCATGTCAACATTTTCCATCTGAACCTTGCTCTGCCCTTTCTAACCAGCTGTGTTGGTTAATACACACTGACCAAAACCATCATTTTTAATGGTGATTAGACAGATTTCTTTCTAGTTGACTTTCAGTGTTCATATCACTAATCTTGCTATTTGGATGCTATCAGGTAAGATTAGGGACTCATTTCAATGGCATGGTTCCCTTGTACCCAGGAAATCACAAGGATTAATGAATTGTTGAGACCAGTTTTGGTACTGGGAAGTGACATGGTACCGTAACAAACATAGAAGCATGGAAGTGACTTTGGACTGGAAAATGGGTAGAGGCTGGAAGAATTGTGAGGTACTAGATAAAAAAAAATTTAGAATGCCTTGAAGAGATTGTTGGTAGAAATATTGCCATTATTTGCACTTCTGCTGAGGGCTCAGGAAGAAGAGAGGAGGCACACTACAGAGAAAGCGTCTATTGTTTTAGAGAAGACATATCTCACCAGGAACAGAATGTTGCTAGACATATGAATGGTAAAAGTGTTTTGGTGATGTCCTAGATGGGAAGGAGAAACATGTAATTGGACACTGGAAGAAAGGTGATTTGGTTCTAAAGAAAGGTTCTAAAATGGCAAAGAACACAGTTTAATTATGTTTTGTTGTTGGAAAGAGAGTAGAACTTATAAGCAATGAATTTTGCTTGGAGCTAACTTTGCTTGGAGAGTTCCAAGCAGTGTTGAAGGTACAGCCTGGCTTCTCCTTTCTACTTATAATAAAATGTGAAAGAAAGGAAAGAAATCGAGGGATGAACTCCGAAGCAAAAAGGAATCAGCACTCAGTGACTTGGAAGATTCTCAGCCAATCTAGATAGCATACTTTATAAACAGAGCCAACAGTGTGGCTGGACCATCACTGGCTAAATAGCTCAGGTGTTTGGGTGATGGATCCAATCAACCATCTTGGTAGAAGCCAGGAATGGAGATGGGGTTATCCTGGAAAGCTCTGTAGAGGACCCTCTGGTCTGATGGCTTGGACCTCTGTGAATTGCATTCTACTGGTATAAAACTGAGAATGTTATACCAGTAGAATCACTACCAGCATGGCTTAATAGGGACAGAAGCAGCATGAAACAAAAAAGTGAGTGAGTCTGAAAGCAGAGGCACAGATGCAGAAGTTTGGGCTGATGAGACCCCCTCAGGTCTACAGGGTGAGGCTGCTGTCCTGTCAGGCCCAGAGGACAGAGAGAGTACTGAGCCACAAGGAATGATTCTCAGGTCTTGAAATCATTTTATTAAAATGATTTAAATAAAAATTTACAAATTTCCTTAGAGCTTAGTCATTACTCATAAGTTTATTTTCTATTGACGTTCCCGCTGAGATACTGATGTTGATAATGACAGCACTCCATTTTACTGAGTCTGTCTTCTTTATCAAATTTCAAGTTTTAGAAATGAGTGTGCCACAATGGTAATGAAGGTGTCTTTTGTACAGGAGACTGATGTTCTTAGGGCACCTTTGGTTGGGTTTGTGCTTTTCAGCCAACAGAACTAGTCAGGAAGCCTTTGGGGAAGGAAGACACCCCAACTAGTCAGGAAGCCTTTGGGGAAGGAAGAAAAAGGAAGGAAGGAAGAAAGCCAGTTCTGTTGTAGTTGTAGTAAAATTGTTCTAACTCATTCTCATTCACCCATATTTGGTCTGCCTGGTCTGAACAGAGCTGATCCAGGATGGTGGGCCAGGAAAAAAGACTTATGATGTCTCTTTCTCTGGAACTTACCCTGCTGGATTTTAAGTCTTCCTTGGGACCCATTACCCGCCTTTTCCCCTTCCAATTTCTCCTATTTGGTATGAGAATGTCTATCCTATGCCATGAAAATTATATTTTATAAGCAGATACCTTGTTCTCTGGTTCACAGATGGAGGGGAATTTTACCAAAGGATGAATCATACCCTGGGTCTCACCCGTAGTGATTTATATGATTTAAATGAGGAAATTTGGGACTCTGAATTGATGATATTTAGATGGCAGCCTAGATTTAGAGTGAATACTGGGATAGTTAAGACATTTGGGAATGTTGGGAATGGGGTGAATGTAATTTTGTATGTGGGGGGTGGATGTGAATTTTGGGAGGCCAGAAGGTGGGCTGTTAAGGGTTGAATTGTGTCCCCACCCCAAAAATATGTTGAAGTCCTAATTCCCAGTACGTTAAAATGGAACTTACTTGCAAACAGGGTTGTTGCAGAATTATATAATTAGTTAAGATGAGGTCATCCTAGAGTAGGGTGGGCCTTTATTCCGATATGAGTGAGAAGCTCATAAGGAGAGACACAGATACAGAGACCCACAGGGAGAAGGTGGCCATGTGCCAACAAAGGAAAAGACTGGAATGATAGATCTATAAACCAAGGAACAGTAAGTATTGCCAGGAAACACCTTAAGTTGGCAGAGGCAAGGAAGGCTCTTCCCTACAGCCTTTAGAGGGAGAAGGGACCTACGGACACCTTAGTTCTAAGCTTCTAGTCTCCAGAACTATGAAAGAGGCAATAAATTCCTGATGTTTTAAGCCACCCAGCTTTGTAGTGCTTTGCAGCCACTTTAGGAAGCTGATATTGATTATAATACATCGAATTTGAAATTTTTAAAATTTAAATTCAATTTATTAACATATAGTATATTATTAGTTTCAGAGGTAGAGGTCCGTGACTCATCGGTTGGATATAACACCCAGTGCTTATCATATCACGTGCCCTCCTTATCATCCAGTTACCCTACTCCCCACCCACCTCCCCTCTAGTAACCCTCAGTTTGTTTCCTAGAGTTAAGAGTCTCTTGTGGTTTGTCTCTTTCTCTGTTTTCATCTTATTTTATTTTTCCCCCCTTCTCCTTGTAATTTGAATTTTTAATAATTTGGACAAAATGTATGATACATTACACTTTAAAATTTTTCATTGAATATGTTCTATCCTGGATTTTCTTGTATTCATACTTTCATTATTGTTAACTATAAATAGGACACATGAGTCTTTTTTTACATATTGAATGAAATTTCCCAGTTCGTTTTTATAGCTACCTATAAATATCTTCACCTAGGTAATAAACATTGGTTATACCCCATACATTAGTGGTTCAAAAAACTGAAGTGTTCTCATTGTATGAGTTGCAGAAATGACAAAAGAGTTCCTCACTCTTTTAGGTCACCTGCCTAAGCAGACTGTAATTTTTAAATAAAAATTTACAAATTTCCTTAGAGCTTAGTCATTACTCATAAGTTTATTTTCTATTGACGTTCCCGCTGAGATACTGATGTTGATAATGACAGCACTCCATTTTACTGAGTCTGTCTTCTTTATCAAATTTCAAGTTTTAGAAATGAGTGTGCCACAATGGTAATGAAGGTGTCTTTTGTACAGGAGACTGATGTTCTTAGGGCACCTTTGGTTGGGTTTGTGCTTTTCAGCCAACAGAACTAGTCAGGAAGCCTTTGGGGAAGGAAGACACCCCAACTAGTCAGGAAGCCTTTGGGGAAGGAAGAAAAAGGAAGGAAGGAAGAAAGCCAGTTCTGTTGTAGTTGTAGTAAAATTGTTCTAACTCATTCTCATTCACCCATATTTGGTCTGCCTGGTCTGAACAGAGCTGATCCAGGATGGTGGGCCAGGAAAAAAGACTTATGATGGAAAGACCACCTTGTGTATGTACTAAACACAAGTTAGAGTTACAGGGTTTTCATCACTACTTCACAATGCAAACCCTATGTTTTACGATGGGCATTACCATTACAGAAATTTTCTTTAAAGAAAAGTGGGACAGGCTCATTCTAGAACCTTCTTTTGTCATTCATGGCAATGCTACAGATAAATTGGGTCCAGTGCTATTGTTGGAGTGGATGTAACTCATACTGAGTCTGAAAGAATGGCATAAAGTGAAAATTGTTGAACGAGTCCTAGGTAAAGAAAGACCTCTGTGAATTTTTGGTTGTCAACCGAGCTGTTCCAAGTTCTTTTTTTTTTTCTTAATTGAAAGCGACATGGTACTCCCACCTGTGGGGGATGGGCTGAGCTGTGATTTTGCTTCTCATTTGGAGAAGGTGTTTAAACACCAACTGTCGGGTCTCTTCCCTACTTACTGATTCAGCATGTCTTGGCAAGGAAAGGAAGAGACTGAGAATTTTCATTTCTAACAAGTAGCCAGGTGGTGCTGACCGTTGGGGACCTCACTTTGAGAATCACAGATTAGCAAACAGGAGTTTGGGGCCACTCTAGAGGCTGGAAGTTTTAGAGATTTCTGTAGTAGTTTTAGCTTCACTCTCTTTGCGTATTAGGCACTAGAGGGCAGTGTGATCCCAGCACATGGGGACAGAGAACCAATGATGTCACAGCAAATCCAGACCTGTTTCAGCCCAAGCATCTCTGATTTTTATCTGCTTTGTTTATTGACGGTTAACATAGGAATTTAGTAATTTTTATTATTTTTTTTCACATAGGAATTTATATGTCAAAAAGGTTCTACCGCCAAAAATAAATTTAAAAGTTATTCTCTCTCCAGTCCCTTCTTTTTGAAGTCCTAGGGCCTGCTAGCTAGACAGCAGGGGTGACGGGGGTGTGTGATTTTATGTCCCATTATTCAGACAGCTATAGAACTGAAAGATAAACTGGCTCCTTAGAGTCCGGTATTTCTGATAGTGTTTGCAATGCACTCAAATTCTATTCATAACAGAAATAGAGTTTTGAGACCAAATAAGTTCAGAAGCATTGGGTTACTTTGCTGGAATGTTCCTCAGAGTCTTTAATTGTACATTGGAAATCCTTGAGAGGAGGTTGTAGAATGCAAGTCCACTACAAGTATTTTGGAAAGAATCACCAATCTGGTCCTAATTCTTCATTTTTCTCGAAGTAGAGACCGGAAGATAACATGGCTGCTGGGTAGTGACAGGGCCTGTCTCCTGAGTGCAACTCAATGTACTTCCCACGGGATAGACCTATAAGCCTGCGTGCAATGACAACACCCACGTGGGTTAAATGTGCTTCCTGTTTGGGACCACGAGTCTTCCTAATCCACCTGTTGGAATACTCCTCCTCTAGGTGCTTGCAGGCTGCGCCCCATACTTTCCAACAGATGGGGCTCCAAGGCCCCTTCCTAGACAGAGTCCTCCTCAGGACACCCTGTCTAAATTTTTTTTTTCTCCTGTTGGTAATGCTTTGTCACCACTTGCTATATATTAATATGCTTAATGGTCTTTGCTCATTTCTGCCTTTTAAAATAGAAGAGCCAGAATCATCTTGGTGTCTACTATATTCACATTTAGTAGGTGCTCAATTAACATTTTTTGGATAAATTATCTAGTGTTGGCAAAGTATATAACCTGAGATTGATTATTGTATCAGTCAGGGTTCTCCAGAGAAATAGAATTAGTAGGAGTTATATATGTTATGGGTTAAAATGGCAAAAGCTAGTGTGTTTTATGAAATGGTTCTAATAGGACCCAGATAACCTAAGTGTTATATGAATTTACAGACAAATTTCCACTTGCATTTCTGGGCTTAAAAGTACAATATCTGACACTACCTAGTAATTGTTTAAGTTTAATGGTATTTTATTTGTATACATCCTGCTATGTTACAGAATATTTTTTTTTTTTTTTTAAAGATTTTATTTATTTACTTGACAGGCAGAGATCACAAGCAGGCAGAGAGGCAGACAGAGAGAGAGGGGGAGGCAGGCTCCCTGCCGAGCAGAGAGCCCGATTAAGCCTCTGTTATAGAATATTCTTATAGGCTTCGGGAAGTTTGGATTTAAATGTTATTAAGGTGATAGGTATTTACATTTATCCAAAGGCCTCTCTGAGAAGGGGTTCTACCCTGGTTTTTATTGCAGTTAAGGTAACTGTCTTGGAAAATACTAGTCACTTCTTTATTTTCCATCTTCTGAATCTCACAGGAGTGCTTTTCATGAGCAGACTGACCCGAAACCATACAGGGAATTAAAATCAGCTGATGTCCCAGGCAGGAGGGAGGAAGCCCTGGAAGGTGGCGGTGGTCCGCGGGGATGACATCAAGTTACCAACAGCCAGAGAAGCACAGATATTGGTGAGGTTAACTAACAAGATAAAAATCTACCCTCTGAGGAGATTCCCCTGCTCAGCCTCCCAGAGCCTATCTTCTCTCCTTGAATCCCAAGATCCCTCCTGTTTCGCAGACCATTGAGGTAAGTGAGCAGGGAGTGGGGGTGCGTGTGTGCGTGCGTGAAAGCCTGCAGTATTAGATATAAGAGAAATCTGAAAAGAGATGTGACGTGTTAAAGGACTCGTATGTTAGGTACCTGGCTTCTGGTATTCTCAGCCTGAGCAGTGCTGTCTACAGTGAGAGGTACAAGCTTCCACAAGGGCGTTCACACTTACTTGCCAGTAATAATCCATGAGTCCTCTGGTAATTTCACTTTGAAGGAAGGGTAGAGATAATGCTCACCGTGGAACAAGATGTTCTCTGGAAAAGAGTGAATAGCGTGGGTGGAATCTTGGCTTTGGGAGGGATGACCTTCCAGGTGACGTCATGTAATCTACTACCCACTCTCTCCCTTCATAAGGGGGGCCCACGTGAAGGTTGATTTATTTGAAGATCTATTAGATTGATTGTCCTCTTCCTTGAGGTAAAGTAAATACTGATCCGGTTTTAGTAATAAAGCTCTTACTTAAGCAGAGTAGGAGGCAATAAAAATCAGAAACTGAACTACGTCAGAATGACAACAACGAAAAATATTTGCCAGAGGTTAAATTGAGATAACTGCTTTCCATTTACTTCTACTTCACACAAAGTAGAGATTTGCTCTCCCATATGGAATGCTTTTGGGGTTTTCTAGGTCTTTCTTGTGTAATCAATGAAATGATTATCTGTGGAGCCATGGACGAGCCTCACCTGTTCTCTGTGCTCCTAGAAGCCCACGCTCTTCTTTAATTCATTATGTTTCTGTCTAGCCTGACTGTGGGTGGTTGGCCCAACTCCGTAATTGAATGTGGAGCTGAACTTCTGGTCTTTTCTTCTCCATGACTTTCAGGGACCTACAGCTATTTCTACTATCCTGGAGATGTTGAAATTCCTCTGCCCTCTGAATTTTGGTTTGAGAAAACCAGAGATCAACCTAATAGAAGAAACACAATCGCTGACTTGATGGGGAGGGGGGAAAACCTCAGCCTTTGTGGAGAGAAGAGGAGAAGAATAGGCAAAATCCCAAGACTGAGCAAGAATATAGAAATGGAGGAGGTGATAATGAGAGCGAAGGGGATGGAAGTTATTTCCTGCAGCTAAGGAGAGCAATAATTCTGCTAGTATTTTCCAGGATCTTGAGTTCAAATATCAGCTCCATCATTTTCTAGCTGTGATTTCGGGTGTTCACATGTGGTAGTTGATACTGTCCTTGACCCTCCAGGCTGTCTCCAGACAATGTTCATTTCTTCAGAACTCACTTATCTTGACCACTTCATCGCGGTCTACTTGCCGATATTCACTGACTTCCCCGTCTCTCTTCCTCTGTCTTCCAAATCCTGGGCATCAATTCTTCAACCCAAGTCCTGCTATTATTTTACAGTTCTTCAATATCCAACTGAAATGCATCTCATCTTCCCAGTTCCTCAGTCTTCTCATCTGTAGGGACTCTTTTTCCATGCTGTCTCCATTCCCCATTCTCATGGCCACACCCTATTCTCCTTCTAATAAGGGACCTCATCAACTGGCTCTATCTACAATTACCTCTTCTTGCTTAAGTCATTAGCTACTTTGGTCATACCATTCCTTAGCTCCATTGGGATGTCTCTGTTTTGCTTCCAATATCTCTGTCTTCTCTTTTCCTTCTTTCTCTTGTAATTTCTACAATAATCATACCAACGCTCTAAATTCCACTGCCTGTCCATGTTTTGATCACATCTGTGTGGAAAAAAAACCTCATCTTCAGGTTTTTTTCAGGGTACATTTCTTAGTTGGTGATTTTGCTTTCCTGATCTTGTCTTTTAGACTCAAAACTAAGTTCTCCATTAGGGCTTTCCCCATGTTCCATGAAGATCCTAGGGTGCCCTTCCAAGAGAGGGTGCTGGAATCTCCTGCATGCAATTTTCAACAGCTACTCAGAGATTCTCTAGATTTTGATGCACCCCTAATCTGAAGACCACTCTGATACCCCCACCCAGATGCTTTCCCAAAAAGGGACCACCTGAGTGTTGGGTCTGCATGCTGTTTGGATTAGTGATGCACAAGGGGGGGCGTGGCAGGTTTCCATGGCTCAAAAGACATATGCACACAAGTATCTGAAATTCTTCAGCCCACAGAGACTCTCATCCCCTCCATACCCCCTGGAATCTCCTGAGAGGTCAAATACAACAAGTCTTCTTCTGATACCACTTTAGTTTGAATAACCACCTGTAAATATCACTTCTAGGGACCTCCTTCAACCTGGATGTGCCTGTCTGTCCACATTTTCTGAGATTTCAAGTGCTCAGCCTGTGCTCCAAGTATGCAATTCTCTACCAAAACCAAATTAATTCTTTCTAATCCATATTATCAATAAGCATGTAAAAATAATACCGCTGGGGGTTGCCATTGACCCTAATACCTGCTTGGGTAGACATTTATACAACATACTTTCTATGCCTTGTTTTTAATCCTCTGAAAATTTCACAAAGTAGATATCACCTCCACTTGACAGTTAAGGAAGCAGCCATTCCAGGAGAGATAATGTGGCTGGCCCAGGGTCACGCAGTTTAGAATCCAGTTCTATAAGGATGCAAGGTTTGAACTCTTCTTCTTCTACCTGCTGGATGGGGCATACTGGTTTTGTTTCCTTCTTGCATTCCTTTCAAGTTCTTTCATGGTCTTGTTTACTTTCTGCTCTGCCCTTGCTGGCTATTCCCTAAATTAGAACTGCGTCGTATACAACTTAAGGTTGCCATGTAAAATGATGAACATTGGGGTACATGGATGGTACTGTTGGTTGAGCTTCCAACTCTTGATTTTGGCTCAGGTTGTGGTCTCAAGGTCATAAGATTGAGAGCCCCCCCATGTCCAGCTCCCCACTTGGCAGGGAGTCTGCTTGAGATTCTCTCCTTCTCCCTCTGCCCCTCCCCCTATGTTTGTGAGCACACACTCTCTTTAATAAATAGTTAAATCTTAAAAAAATAAAATGATGAGCATCATTAAATGTCACATATGACCCCAACTGATAATAAACATAGTATGCATTCTCTTTTTCTTATTGAAGTGTAATTGAAATCCAATATCCTGTTAGTTTCATATGTGCATCATAATGATTTAATATTTTTAGATATTATAAAATGGTTCTCACAATAAGTGTAGTTACTATTTGTCACCATACAAATTTATTATAATAATATTATTATATTCCCTATGCTGTATAATATATTTCCATGGCTTATTTATTTTGAAACTGGAAATTTGTACCTCTTCATCTTTTCACCTGTTTTGTCTAACTCCAGCCCCTCCTCCTCTATTTTATGTATCTGTGAGTCTGTTTCTGTTTTGTTTTATTTATTAATTTTTAAATTTAGATTCCACATGTAAGTGAAGTCATACAGTATTTGTTTTCCTGTGTTTGACTTATTTCCCTCAGCATAGTACCCCCCCCCCCAGGTCCATCTATGTTGTTACAAAAGGCAAGATTTCATTCTTTTTATGGCTGAGGAAGGCAGCAGGCATCCTTGAAATCAGTTCAATGGACATTTACAGAAGTTGCTTCGAGGATGCTTTGCTTTTATTGTTACACCTAATAGTGTATAATTTTGAGTAAATGTTGCAGTCCTGTCCAACCCTGGAAAAATTCTAAAAAGCAATGACATTTAAACTATTATTTGACTCATGTACCTTCTCCATGACAAGGAGTAGAATCAGAATTCTATACAAATCATTATTTTGCTATTGCCCTCTCTGTTCTGATACACCCCCCACCCCACCCTGGAATGAATACTTTACCATACTTTCTTTTATCATATGAAGATGAAGCAAAAGTGGTTCCGTATTTGGTGGAACCAGCGTCTATAGCAAAAACTAGAAAGGTGTCTTTCATCAGCTGCTTCCTCCAGCAGATAAGTTAAAACTTGTGCGGGCTTACCTTTGTGCTCTTAAAAGCGAGAGGAGAGGAGGCTTTATACAAAAGGAAATCATTAGTCAACAAAAGCCAAAGTTCACAAGATGAGCGTGGCGGTCTGTCCTCTGCTCTACTGGGACACAAAGCCAGCCGCCATCAGCCACGATCTCAAAGTTCCAGTATGTAGGGCAGACCCGTAACACCTGCAGAACACCTTGATTGAGCAATGAAGCACGCCGTGGCACGCGGTGGCATGCTATCCTCAGCAGACAGGAAGGAAGGACCAGCGTTCCTTAACCCAGAGTAAGGAGACCTCCACTTCTGCATCAGCAGGGACTTGATCTCTCCCGGTATTAAACACAAATCCCTGCTATCCTATCAACAACCGCTTAGAGACACTACGTTTTTGGATTTTCTCAGCACCAGATTTTGTTGAGTGGCCAGAAAACCAGTCAGACACATTCCTGCTATTACTTCGCTAGCTTCCTATGATAATCTCACCCCCCCCCCCCCCCACCCCAGGCTCATCCAAAGTCCTATTTGCTTCCTGGAACCTCTCATCCGGTTGAATTTTTGAGTGCGCACACTTGCCTTTCTCTTCCATGACATTTGACTTTAATTCCTGTTTCCAAAGCTAGATGCATTTTGCCCCCTTTCATTTCCTTCAAGAAAGACTCCCTTTCTAGGATCTCCAAAGCAATTTGGTCTCTCAGTGGGGAGATTCAGGTATCCACCTTCCTCTCCGGCTGCTGCTAACGTCCTGTCCCATTTCTCCTACCCTATCACTTACGACCTGTTTTTGAGCCACTTACAGACATTGGCAACTGGCTCCTGGCCAGCATGTTTCTCCCTCAACATGGGTGTAGCTCACAGGGCTGGCGTTCATCCACCAGTCAGCACTGTGGATTTTATATAATAACCTCAAAGCTCACATGCATTCTTAGGTCAGTTGTCCTTATAATCATTTCAAAAGACAGAAAAGGAAAGAAACAAACAAAAAAAGGACAAGGTTCTCATTTTGTGTTTAGTGGAAGGGAACAGAGTGTGGGACGTGCCTCCTCCCCAAATACTCTGTGAATTTGCTGTGGGTACTGCAGCCTCCCCTGATCCCCAATATTCATCCCTTAGCTTTCTTTTTTTCAAATTTAAATTCAATTTAGCCAGCATCTAGTACATCATTAGGTTCAGATATCATGTTCAATAATTCATCAGTTGCATAAAGCACCCAGTGTTCATCACATCATGTGCCCTCCTTAAAGCCCATTGCCCAATTACCCCATGCCCCCACCCACCTCTGCTCTAGCAGCCCTCAGTTTGTTTTCTATAGGGGTGCCCGGGTGGATCAGTTGGTTAAGCATCTGCCTTTGGCTCAGGTCACGATCCCGGGGTCCTAGGGTCAAGCCCCGCGTTAGGCTCGATGCTCAGTAGGGAGCATGGCTTCTCCCTCTTACCCTCTCCCTGCTCACGCTCTCTCTCTCTCAGATGAATGAATAAAATCTTAAAAAAAAAAAAAATCCGCTAGTTTCCTGAGTCACCTTGCCTGCCGAAGAGAAACTCCAGTGTGATACCTCTAGTAACATGGTCTATGGAGTGGACACAGCTATGTTCTCTAATACTGTTTTGTGCCACCCCCGTCCCACACTTTTTTTTTTTTTTAATTCCGAAGGTCTGGAAGAGCTAAATTGGTGAAAAAAAATTTGTAAAATGACTTGCTTCCCATTGCCCAAAAAGCTGACATTATTTGGCAACTATGTTTTACACCCTTCATTATAACCCACCAATTCCTACAGTGTCCCTAGAATAAACTCTAACTAGAAAGTTACAGATGGAGGCACCTGGGTGGCTCAGTGGGTTAAAGCCTGTGCCTTCGGCTGAGGTCATGATCCCAGGGTCCTGGGATCAAGCCCCGCATCGGGCTCTCGGCTCGGCAGGGAGCCTGCTTCCTCCTCTCTCTCTGCCTGCCTGCCTCTCTGCCTACTTGTGATCTCTGTCTGTCAAACAAACAAATAAATAAATAAATAAATAAATAAATAAAATCTTAAGAAAAGAAAAGAAAAGAAAGTTGCGGATGGATGCTGGGGAAAAGGTCTACCAAAATTGGATACCTGACAATGGAAATATAAGCATTTAGTTAAATTGCCCATACCTTCACATAAAATAACATTTTAATTTACTCTCTAGTGTTCAAGCAGGAAAACCATGGTACATTTAGATTAAAGCCAGCATATGTTGTTGTAATCTGGGCCAGGATCTGCTGGAGCAGAAGCTGATGCTAGAGGAAGTAAGGAGAGTTAATTTCTGTTTCTTTGCTGCAAATAGAAAATGAAGAAGCCTGGGTTTTTGAAGATTTCTGATTAAAAATAAGCTAACTGCAGGAACTAGAACAATGTCTGGTTCAGACCAAGCACTGAATTAATAATTAATAAAAATGTTCTACTACTTAGAATCTCCACTAGGGCAGTTCAAGGTTTTCAGCCTCACACAGACAGGTTTAGCCTCCTTTTGCCATTAGAGCAATGGCCTTCATTTCCAAAACTCAAAACGTATGCTCTGCACTATAATTAGGCAGTACCATGAGATACTTGAATTGCAACTGTCCTAGGAAAATGCCACTAATGTGGTCTCTCAATCAAAACTCAGGCAGCTCAAGAAAATATGTATGCCTGGACAGCTCACATTTAGAAAGGTAATTATTGCTAGTAATATCAGCCAAGACTTACCAAGCCTTTACTGTGTGCTGGGTGCTCTTGGGTACTTGATATACACGTCTTTGCTCATTCAATCCTCACAAAAATCCCATGAAATAAGACTGCTCTTGTCCCCATTTTATAGATGAGAACACTGGGGTGTAAAAACCGTGAAGTAAACTCCCCCCCCCCCCCCCCCCGCCCCGAGTCATGCAGCTTGCAGGAATATTTTCAGTGGGGCAGGTTGATGGCATGGACCAAAATCCCCTGGAAGCTCCATCAAATACCACATCAGCTCTTTTCATTCCTTCTTTCATTGTCAGGGAGACAGAAGGTTGGCAAATTCAACAAGCTATCTTTTCCCAGTTCTGCTTGTTTTCATTCCTTTCCGGACGAGTTCTGCTCTTTGCCTCTCCCACTGCCAGTGCTGGAGACTGCCCGGCTCCCGGTCCTCTGAGCCACTTCCCTCCCTGCCAAACTGTCAGGGCATAGTCCAGACATCTAGGGATACACCCCCTGAAGCCAGCTTCCCCTGTAAAGTCCAACAGAGACTTAATGTTTGGATCCAGATCTTTTTGAGAATATGGGTGGCTGGGGGAAAAACGCAAGCCAGCATCTTCCCCAGGCTGCCAAGATCGAAGGAACTTAATTCAGAATTTCTTCAGAATTTTGTGATCAGTGGCTCAAAGTCCTAGAACCACGGACTCAGAGAAGACTCCCAGGGCAGTCTCCCTCCCACTCAGTGTAGACACAACCAGAACCCTCCCCCTGCCCATCCCGGCCCTGTCCCCTGGCCTCCCACAGGTTATGTTTTTCTGCCTCTGCAAGAGTAAAGGAACATCCAATCAATGATCAGGTCAGAATATTGTGCTTTCGTCTTGCTTTTTTACTTTTCAACTGAATTTGAGGTGTTTTGATACATAGGACAGTATCTGTGCATCAGGAAAGAATGAGACGGACGCTGTCTAGACTCTAAAGCACATTTTGCCAGTTACCTGATTCTAGCTTTCCATTACCAGGGAGCTATTTTCCAGATCTGGACATTGCAGGTAGCAACATGAAATCATTCTTAGGGACAGGCATGCAAGTGAATTCTGTCCAGTAGAGGGACCATCCTCTTTCCACGTGGCAAAAACTCTCCATGTTTCCAGTAAGCACATAAATGAGAAGGGGCTCTCGATTCTCTTCTGGATGTTGGAATAAGTAATAAAGAAGAAGCTATTTGTTGGGGGTGGCGATGGTGGAGGGAGAAAACAGGTGAAGGAGGTCAAAAAATTAGAAGAAATTAAATAAGTAAAAAATGCAGAAAAATGCGGAAAACAACTGTGCTCTGCTATGGCACGAGGGTGCACCTGTCCCCTCGGCCAAGGGAAGTGGTATGCGTGCGCCGCAGCCACGCAAACTCAGAGCTGCTGGGAGGCCCGGCCAGGCCGCCGGCCACCGCTCCTGTCATTTTTCCACGACGTTGGCAGGCACTTCCCTTGGACCTTTCAACACCCGCTACCGTGCGTGCCCCTTCCTGAAAGACCTGGTGACCCTGCTTATTTGTCAAATGCACCCCACGTGCCCCTTCACGTGACACCTTCCTTAAACTGGATCTACACATTTCACCGAAATCAAGGGCCTAGTATAGACAAAGGGCAAGTGTAGACAAGCTAGAATCATAACCTCTTTCTTCTCAGAAATGTTTACTCTTGTCATTTTGAGCCCCTTACTTCTGTTATTTGTTTATGAAGTCTGTTTGTCATTTCCACGAGTCCTTCTGTGTACAAAACAAAGCATTTAAGGTATTTCTCCATAAGGTGTTACAACCAGTCAAGAAACCCCACACCTTACAAAGCAAATCTATGTTTTAATATTAAAAAACCTTTCCCTTTAATGAGATACCAAATGAAAAAAACCTCTTTTTAAGATACTCTTCTGTCTTCTGCGTTTGTTCCTTTTGATTATACATGTACATTTAGGTTACTCCTGCATATTACAAAAAAAAAGAAAAGAAAAAAATCAGAATGGTTACATGTAAAAAATAAAAATCTCCAGCTCCTTATTCTTCGATGCTAATTTATATCCCAAGAGGCTAAACACTTTTTAAAAGTTAGCATTTCAATTTCAGTTATGGTAATTTATGTGGTACAAGCATCAAAAACCATGGAAAGATGCCTTTTTCTCCCCTCCCCCATTCCTCATTACTCCATAGCAGGTAACTGTTAGCAGTTTTGTTTGTCCTGCCAGAAAAGTTGTATGTGTGTATGTAAGCTGATACAGGTATTTTTCTCCTTACTTTTGCACAAATAGTGAACTACCATACTCATTATTTTGGCACTTGACTTTTCCCACTTAATTTATTTTAGATACTTTTTAGTATCTGTAAGTATTTAGATACTGTAAGTATTTAGATACTGTACAGTATTTAAATACTGTAAGTCTCTTCCTTAATTTTTCATCCAGTTAATATTATTACAAGAGAATATATTGATGCACCATAATACATTTTCCCTGTCTCAATATAATGACATTTAAATAGCTTCTAATCCTTTGTTCTCGGAAACACTACTGTAATGAAAAACACCTGTGCGAGTCATTTCCGAGGCAGGCAGTGTTCATTAGTAATATATATTTCTACCAGAGAAATCTATAGGTGGAATTTGTAATTGGGAGAGTGCAGAATTTTCCTTCACAGCAATGAGGCAAATTTATACCCCCACCACTCATCTTTGAGACTGCCTGTTGACTCATCCCCAGATAACCAAGTGTATTGTTATACTTTTGGATTATTTTCTAGTCTGCCAGGTGAAAAATGGTATCTCATTATACTTTAATAAACGTTTCCTTCATGAGTTAATTTAAATATCATCTACATGTCCGGGCCATTTGTGTTTTGCCTTCTCTGAATTCCCTGTTCACATGCTTTGCCCATTTTTCTATTAGGTAACTGATCTTTTTCTTATCAGTTGATATTCATTCTTTCTAAATTAAGGAAAGCAGCTTTGAAGCATTGTAATATTTACTCCAGATTATCATCTGTCTTTTGGGTTTGTTTGCAGTGACTTTTCTTCCATACGTTAAGTTTAGTTTTATGCTGTCAATTCACTTTATTACATGACTTCAAGGTTTTACACTACTTTAGAAAGATTTGAGGTTATAAAATAACCTAGTATTTTTGTGGTTTCTTTTTTTTTTTTAAGTTTCATTCTTTTCTTTCTTAAAAAAAAAAAAAGATTTTTAAAATTTATTTGACAGAGAGAGAGAGACTGTGAGAGAGGGAATATAAGCAGGGGAAGTGGGAGAGGGAGAAGCAGGCTTCCCCCTGAGTAGGGAGCCGCATGTGGAACTCGATCCAGGGACTCTGGAGTCAGGACCAGAGCTGAAGGCAGATGCTTAACGACTGAGCCACCCAGGTGCCCTTCTTTTTTAAATCTGTGCTTTAACACATATATATTGCATATGGATGGAGTTATTCTAGCATTCTTGGGTGCAACTTTGTTTTCCTTGAAGAAAATTGTTCCAATTTATTAAATATTCAGTCTTTTTCTTCCTTTTGTATGAGAAGCTATCTTAATCACAGTCTAACCCATTAGGAACTAAGAATTGATTCAGAACTTTTTACTCTTTTCCAGTGGACTGTCTCTTCATGTTGCTATGTTACTGCAGATGAGAGTTTAAATAGAATTTTATTCTCTGCAAATAATTAAATTTCATTTTCCCGCTTGATGAAGTATTTTCTTGGTTCTTTTTTGTTAATGTTCCAAATACAATTTAGAATCACTAGTTCTGGAAAAAAAAATGTATTTTTTTTTTTTTTTACCTCCGGGATAGGATTTAACTTATAAATTCATTTAGAAAGCATGATCATAGGGGAAGAGAGGGAAAAGTAAAACGACAAAACCAGAGAGAGACACAAACCTTAACAGACTCTTAATTATTGGAAACAAACTGAGGGTTGCTGGAGGGGAGAGGGGTGAGGGAATGGGCCAACTGGGTGATGGACAAGTAATGAGCTCTGGATATTATATAAAACTGATGAATCACAGACCTGAACCTCTGAAACAAATAACACATTATATATTAACAACAACAAAAAAGGAAAGCATGATATCTTTATATTTTTTTTCTTCCTAACCAAGAAGAAGATACACTTTTCCATATGTTTAGGCGTTACCTTGTAATCTACAGAAGTGTTTGTAGGCATATTCATATATGCTTCACACATTTATTAAATAGATTGCATGTAATTATTTTGTATTATTTTTGTTCTACCATAAATTGGGTATTTTACTCCCATGAATCTTCTAAATGGTCGTTGTATCATGAAGGCAGGTGATTTCTATATACTGCGATCTCAGCTTTTAGCTGAGTTTCCCGGGTATATACTTGCTTATGGAATAGTGAGAGTTTTACTTTGTCTTTTACAGTTCTTCTCATTTTTTTTTTTGCTTGTGTAATTGTTTTGGCTTATACTTCTAGTACAATAAATTAAATGAGAATAATAGTGATCATCTTTTCCTTGGTTTTGATAGAAGTAGGAATGTCATTAGTTTTCTCTACTAAGTAAGTGTTGGCTTTGGGGCTGAATTTTATTTTCAGTCCATAATCGAATTTTAGAATTTGGAGAAAAGTGTATTTGAAACCTAAATCTTGAATCAGCATTCTTTATTTCCATGGCAGACTATTCCATGTGTCCTCTTTTGAAGTTTCAAAGGACACAAGCACAGGTGATTCTCAGCACAATTCATCAAAAATTTAGAAAGGCTCTTTAATATTTTTGCACACCTTATTTTATGTAGCACAATCTCTGCCATTTAAAAAGTAGGTGTTCCCCCTCATCAGTGTTTCTTACTTACAAATACTTTTAGAAACTCTGGAAATTTCTACTTAAGTTTTTCTATTTTAGAGATCACACCGACACGGCATTGGAGTGAAGAAAGGTCCTTAGAAATGGGACCTTGAAATTCTCGCAGAGAACTGCAAGGAATATAGAAATACACTTAATGAAAGAAGGAGGCAAATGGCTATGTGATTAAAAAAAAACGTCCATCTCTTGCCTGTTTTGGTAAGATAAAATATCTAAAACAAGCAAAGGGGTCAGTCCAGTTAGTATTTCTGCTTACGAATGGGGAACATCAACTGCAGGTTGAGTGGCGTTTTCTCGTGGTTTGTTTCCATGCCATTGATATGTCCTAGGGAGGAACCAAAACCAGAACTTCCCAATCCTTGCTACTTGTTGGGAGTACCCAACGTCGGCTATTTGACTGAGGCGACGGGTCTTGTCAGCTGCATCCAGCTGGGCACGTAGTATCTGGTCTAAAACTAAGATTTTGTTGTGGTTTTGAAAAGGTTCCTTGAAATCCAGGCTTTGGAAGTGTGTCAGTTTATGGCGCTCAGTGACTTTGTGACCAAGAAGGTCCTTGTTCAGTGGATGCAGTGGCTGCCGTAAGGTCAGAGCTTTGTTCCTGTAATGACATTCCTTGGTCCCTCTGGGTGGAGCTCATCTGGGTTCTGACTTGCTGGAGAGCTCTGTGCTTGCTTTTGGCATTTGGTTGAGTAGATGATGTATGTGCTTCTCGTTAGAAAAATGGCAGCAATAACGGCAAAATAACTCCCATAAACTAAAAACTAGAGAAAAACAAATGGAATTAATTAGACACACATAAAATATGACTGTGTATATCATTGATAATACACAGTCATGGCGCTGATTTGCTTGGATTGTGGGATGACTAAGACCTAGGACTTTAACATGCATCATTTAGATTTGCACAATATTTTCTTCTATCTTAGAAGAATCAGCTATAAAAGTGTAAGAAATGCAGTAACTAAGAATGTGGGTTCTGGAGCCAAGGTTGCTTGGGTTCAAACCCCATTTAACACCACCAAAGTGAAAAAAAAAAACACTAAATCCCACTGATCTATGTGTTTATGTCTTCAGGGTAGTGCAATGCTATGAGTAAATTTTATATAATGAGGCTACTTCTTACATGCTTTTCCCTCCCTTTCCCAGATCCAAATGTAAGATGTGACATTGGGCTAATTTCAAGTCCCGCGGTAGAGTAGGGAAAAGGAACTGAGCTCTGCAATCATGTACCATTTCGAGTCAAATCTCCTAACCCTTGGAAGGGAATTATGGGAGGGAGAGCAGACATACAGGGGACACAATGACCAGAGTAGCACCTGATGAGGTCTTAGGAGCCACAGGCAAACACTAACCGACTGTGCTTATTGCCGAAAACCTGTGTTACGGTATGATAATTAAGGAATTGCTTATTTTAAAAGTTGCCCAACTAAGCAATTCAAGAAATTAAATATTGGATTACCTAGGTATTCTGCATTCCCCCAGCTACCTGACTAGGAAAACAGTAATACTGCAGCTTACCTGAATGCTGATCGGCAGGTTGAGTCCTTTCTGATCTACAACAATCACTGTCATAATGGTCTGAATTACCAGTGCCATGAAGGTGTTCATTCCAAACACCAGGGCGTAGCGTTCCACACTCAGATTAACTGCGATCTGAAATCTGTCATTGAATGTTGAATTACGTTTCTTTTTAAACAAAATACACAAGGGACTCTTATCTTTAAAAGACAGAAACTGGAGATAAAAGTGATGTCTTGTTACCAATACTCTGTCTAAATCTCCTCCAGTTTAGACAAACAGGGAGAGCAAAGAAAGGGAATTAATTTTAAAAATACAACTGAAGGCTGAATTAGAATACCCATTGAGGAAATACAGCACAATTACTCCAATCCAATTTAATGCTTCCAAAAGTGAAAACTAAATATTCTAAGTTCTCATAACCTGAGAATATTCGATACTATCTGGTTTTAGATTCTGTTTCACAGTGAATTTTTATGAAAATGCCAGCAATATCCCATCTATGGAATCATTTGGAGAGTTATTCCTTTTTACTGTCAATTGTATCAACAGTTTCAAATTTGGGTAGGTGAGGTATTTATTCTTTCAGACAGCCAGATCTTGGCTGGCTGTGCAATGGAGTGAATCTATAATTAGTTTGCTTTTAATAATTATATAGATTTTGACATCTTACAACTCACGAATGATTGGCCAGTGTATGTTATTTAGAGCTCTTCTAAATAACAAAGGCAAAGACTTTTGGTTCTGAAGATTCTTTTTTTTTTTTTTTTTTTTTAAGATCTATTTATTTATTAGAGAGAGAGAGAGATCACAAGTAGGCAGAGGGGCAGGCAGAGAGGGGGGTGGGGAAGCAGGCTCCCTACTGAGCAGAGAGCCTGGTGCGGGGCTCAATCCCAAGGACCCTGAGATCATGACCTGAGCTGAAGGCAGAGACTTTTTAACCTACTGAGCCACCCAGGCGCCCCAGTTCTGAAGATTCTTAAAATGAAAAGAAGCAATGTAATCCTACCTTAACAATGTCCTCTCACATAAAAAGAGAAACTTAAGAGACATGAGTTTGATTCATTAAACTGACATATTTCCATTAAAAAAGTAAACTCGTCAATAAGCTTATTCTCTTTCTTTGGTTCCATCTTTTCAAAGTCTGCTTATATTCTTGTGTTTCATCAATTCCTTATCAAACATTTTTGACACATTAAATCCCAAAATTTAACAGAGTTTCTGGCTCTACTTCTTTCATATGATTTGAAATTCAAATATTTCTTATCTCTTTTAGTTAATACCAAAGCCTATTTCCTATAGTCAGCTCTCCCTGAACTTCTGTATGGAACAAAACATTTTTCATTGTTAAAACTATGATTTCTGGGATATACAGTTTTTTATAATCGCATCTACTTTTTTCAATATCCAACTTTTTATAACTTGCTGAGCCTATTTTGCTTCACACAAAAGTACATACCTGGAATGACACAAACAACTAAATGAAATTAACAATAAACTTAATCATTCAAAATCAGATTGCACCACACCTTGTTAGGGCAAAGAGTCTGAAATAAAAGTCACAATCATTGCTTTTGGTTATGAACCCACAGAGCTCTTTTTTTCTTTGATGACTAATCTTAGTAACATTCACAGGGCAAATAGTTAAGTGAAAACATGGCTTACCTGTGTCCCATTCAATACACAATCAACATTTAAAATACTACAATTGATTAAAATCCTTCCAAAGTTCTGCGAGGAACTACAGAAATGCTAGTGAAGAGAGAATATGGTGTGGTTTCAGGAATGGAGAGAAATGGTTGGTAATACTTACACTGCTATGGTTATAAGCAACATATAGCTGGACTTGAATATCAGATAGCCAGCATAGCATGCCCAGATGTCGGTCGTGTAATGCATGAGAAACAGAGAGCCTGCGCTAATGATGGAGAAGATGGCTAGGGCCAGCTCCCCCAGAAGATCCCAGTTGACTTTCACATAGCCCACTGCAAAGGCAGCCACAGCCCCTGAAAAAGAAACATTAAGGGAACTCCAACACATTGACTTTGAGCATGGGATAGGTCAACATGCTCTCTTTACAAAGCCACATCCTGGGCAAATCTACAAGGTGAATACATGGTTTTCACAGAAACAGTGTGATCCACCCAAATGTGGATTTATCCTTTTCTCAACCGTGTTTTCTTTTAGCTTCTCTCTTTACCTACTCTTCTTTCAGTCTGGTAGTTGCCACAATTTTAATTGGCATCTGCTGCATGCCCTGCAGAGCACCCTGGAGAAGGGCCAGAAAGGTTCATTAGAAAGGGGTCAGAAAGGTTCACAGCAGCGTGGGGAGGAGTGATACACAAACCCAGTCACTTGCTACAACATGCAAGGGGCTAGGACAGACAAGAGTGAAAGGGCTGCTCTGGTAGTATACCTAGCCTGTCCATACTTGCCTTTCTGTTTCATTGTTTATTGTAAATTTTTTCAGTGGGTTAAGGATGTGTTGCACTGGGTAGGTTGAGTCTTCACCTTAACCTTCTGGTCTCCATCTGGGTGTCTTTGAGATCTGGTCTCATTTACTTGAGATTTTCAGTGAACTCTGTACTGACTTATGGAGTTTAAGAGATTGAATAATTGGCAGTCATGACAGTTAGTATTTATAGTTTTTTTTTTTTTTATCAAAATGAAAGGTAAAACGTCTTATCAAAACAAAAGGTATTTATGTTTCAAATAACTGATATTTGATTAACTTTTCCATGTGTGAGCCAGGAAAGAATCAGTGCTACAAAGGAAATAAAATTCTTTTCCCTCTCCCCCAGAATTTGGAGCATAGGAGAAAGAATTTCAGTGAACCAATTCCAGCACAGTCCTGGTGTATAGGAGTTAAGGTGAAGCCTCCCAAAAGAGAGACAATAAGAGAACAGACACCACATGAGTTTCTGAAATTTTTGGTAAATGAGGGTGTGGAAATCTCCTACTTCCTAGAAAATATCTTTAAAGTCTCAGTTGAATTAAAGTTTCCACTTACCAGGATATAAATATTTATTGTAGAGTAAACTTCAAAGGCAGATTTCCTTCTGATATTGGAATCTTGACTCTCACATTTATTCCACTTCTCCACTTAAATTTCTTAAGAAAGCTACTTTGGGAAATTTTTGGTGTGGAACCTAGAATTGCTAAAGATGGGCACTAGCTAAATCAAGTCCTTTGTTAACAAAACTCTTCCCATTGTAATTTGGAAGTCTTGATTGATAGTTCAATCTATTTTACTAAACTAATAAAATTTCCTTACTTATATACAAGGTGAGTATTTTCCTTTGGATATAAAAATAACCTGGAAGAAGAAGCGGCATTATTAACCCCTTCCCTGATGGTGAATTGGAATCTTAAGAATTTGGCCAGAATTTAATCATTTGTTGCTTAATCCTGAGCTCTTGAGTTATTTGGCTGTAACTCTACCACATTGAATAGAAGTGTCATGGTCCTCTTTTTATTTTTTCCAGTGACTTCTATTTAAAAAAGAATATTAATACGCCCTCCAAACAAAACCAGTTTACCACCATGGAATTTAGCAACTGAAGACATAAACTTAATGGGAATAGCCATTAAAGGAAGATAAATCAATGTCTGCTTACCTCCAAAGGTTGCAATAGCTTCTACTGCCCCATTGTAGACGAAAGAACTCTGGGATGGTGCCTTGTAATCCCACAGGATTTGAACATAGTTCAAAACCTGGTTAAAACCTGCTGTTGAGAAGGCCCACCATAGGGACCAGTAAAATAGTCGCTTGGAGGAGTAGCACTCCTTCAGATCTTGGAACCACTGCACAAAAACATTCAACGCTACATTTCGCAGCATCGGGCTGCTCAAAGGACCACCATCCAGGTTCCCTGAAATGGTGGATATTTCTGAAGCGGGCTTCTCTTCACCGCCTGGTGTGTTAATTTTGTAAGATGCATCTGACACCTCATTTTTGTTCGGTTGCTTCTGTATTTCTTTGCTGGATTTTGCATGGAAAAACATGCTCTTCTTGGGCATTGGCAGGAAAAGGGACAAAACGAAGGCCACAGAGACGGAAGCCAAGGATATGACGTTGAGGTAAAAGTACGAGAGGCTGGCCAGGGACACCAGGAGCTGGGCTAGCACCGAGGCCGCTGTGTAGGCCACCAGCGTGATGCTCCTGCAGTAGCCGCTCACTTTCTGGTAGTGCTCAGGGCTGACCACGCTGTAAATGTAGGCATAGTACGCCACCTCGGTGGCGGTGACCATCCCGTAGAAGAACTCCACCACCTGCATGGCCTTCACTCCCTGGCCGAACAAGAGCAGCAACCATGTGATGATGAAGCTGACTCCTTGCAGGATGATGACTGGCTTGTAGCGGACGTAATCGGTCAGGATGAACACGGGGAGCAGCAGCACCAGGTAAGAGTATGTCCAGATTGGGAAGATCTCATTTGTGATCTGTGAGGTTGAAAAGCGGAGCACATGACCATGAGGCACCGGGAGGGGAAAGGAATACCTTTTCGGTAGTATGTTACTAAGGTACAGGTGGCTTGCCTAATAGCAAATTCCATATCCAGTTGGATGGAATGTTCTTCATATTATGGAAAAGCACAAGAGAAAACTGATTTTCTAGGAAGAGAGAGCTCCTCCCCCTTCTCCAAAACAAAACCAATTTATGAATGTATGCACCTTCCAACATAAGAATATATTTGCTTAATGTGCAATCTGAACTCTAAAGTTAAATAGTATATACATTTGAGTTAAATTAATTAAAAAATGCTCAACAGCCACTTTAGAATTTTTCAGGCTCTTCGAAAGTAGCATTCCTTCTTGTTCAAAGATTTTTAAAATTAGACAAAGTGGCTACAAAATTAGAAGTGAAAATCGTTTTGTTTATTTGATCCATCACCGTGTCATAAATATCTACAGTCTAGTGAACACATGAGAAGACAGAAAAGAGTAAATAACCTTGCACAATTACAAAGTGGGAACAAGTAATGCACTGGATTTTCCTCCTGGCCAAATTTGCTGGGTTCCCAAAGCCTTTCCCTCCCAGTTCTACTGGTTAATCTCTGCTTACTCAATTCTGCCCTCAACTTGAGGTGGGTATTTTGCAGCTATCATTGGAAATGCTGCAGACCTCAGTGATCAGTCCTAGAAAGGAAGGACCGAAGGGGCTGATCTTTGGGGCAAGATATGGGTATGGTGGCAGCTCTACCACACCAGCCTTTGTTTTGTGCCTCTGTTGTCCACAGCAACCTCTGTGGACCCTAAGGTCAACGACAAGGGAAACAATGAGGGAAAGTTCAGTGATTGGAAGGCTAGTGGGACTGAGTGGCACCTTGGAACCTGGGTACATTAACTGGTCCCTAGTGTTTGCAGAAGCAGACCCCACCGGGTTCACTGTTTGATTTGGGACCTGTATTTGTTAGTCCTTTGTTTCGTCTTCATCATGATAGGCTTCTACCTGGAGAAAATTAGAAACACAGCTGTGGCAAACTGATCTTACATTGCCGCACAACAAGCTTGCTTTTCTGTCTGTAGCACCTCATCACCAAATTAACGAGTGTCGAGGAGCCTTCCAGGTGAAGCCACACTCTGCAGGACTTTTGTGGCTCTGGCTGGAGATGGGGATAAAACCAGCGCAGGCTAATTCTCCAGTTGGGTGAGTGCATTTTCTTGTTGCACTTATTATAAAAAAGGACGTGAAACTTTGAAGTAAGAGAATTTGGCCTTCCGGGGAAGATAAAACTGAGATAAAGCTGTTAATGTCTCACCGACTGGTTGATAGTTTCTCACAACTGAATAACTATCCTCAAGAACTGATATTATTCTTTATCAGATCCTGCTTATACCTCTGCAGCCCAAAACGTCGTGAGGACTGGAGGCCTGGCAGAGATTTTCCTCTAGGATTAGTATAACAGAATCAACTAAGTCCTCCATGAAAGTTACCATGGGTTAAGACTAATGGTAGAACTCCATAAAAGTTAAAATATTTATCAGACATATAATGTGCTATAGTTTCCCATTTTTGTAAGTGTGAGGAGGGAAAAGTAGTTTGAATCATTGTATTAAATGGCAAATATCATGAAAATGGGATCACTGAAGTCAATGGGTTAATGTCTCAAGTTGAATGAAGCCCTAACCCCACATCCTGTTCAAATCCTGTAAAATTAAACCATGTTAAGATATGTCTGTATGTGGGTGCCTGGGAGGCTCAGTGGGTTAAAGCCTCTACTTTCAGTTCAGGTCATGATTCCAGGGTCCTGGGACCAAGCCCCAAATCGGGCTCTGCTCAGTGGGGAGCCTGCCTCCCCCTCTCTTTCTGCCTGCTGCTCTGCCTACTTCAATCTCTCTCTGTCAAATAAATAAATAAAATCTTAAAAAAAAAAGATATGTCTGTATGTATATTAACTTACCTCTGAACTGGTCAGGTTTTTATCTGGTCCAGATAAATATGGTATAAGGAAGGGTTCTGAGGGTCTCATCATGGAGAAAAATCCAAATAAGCACAGGATCACCGTGGGATAAATCCAGGAATGACTTGGTGAAGTTCTGAAACAATCCATGGCTGATCAAATGGGAACAAAGTCAAAATTAGCTGATGTTTAATTACTTTTAGCATCCTGGATATAACGCAAAACTGATCTCTAAATGTTTTGTGAAAGGATAAAGTTTCATCTCTCTGCAGTTGAAATGGAAAGGCAAGTGATGAATGTGTTCTCAAATACTCCTTAGGGCTCCAGTCAAACCATCCTCTGTCAATGGGCTTCTTACTCATTATTGCTGGGACAGTTACACCTCCTTAAGTGTTCTTCATCATGAACGTGGTAAGGAGTACTTACTAATAAATGATAAACTTGGGTTAATTAATACTTGAAAGTAAGTAAAACATTGGCTGGTGAGTTATTGGTGTCCATGTGGTAAGTCAAGTACCTCTAGGAGGTCAAATCCAATTTTACCGCAGATTTAGTGGCTCAAGTTACTACTAATCTGCTCACTCTATTTTGTACTATGACCCTGACATCTTCCACACACTGAATGGCATGTATTTATTTATACATTTATCTCCCCATTAGACTGTCCCTTGCACTGTATGGTGCTTGACACATAACATATGTTCAAGATACTTTTGTTAGGTGTCTTCAATCTGATAATCTGTAATTCTTCAGTTAAAAAAATTAAGCCAGGGACGCCTGGGTGGCTCAGTTGGTTAAGCAGCTGCCTTCGGCTCAGGTCATGGTCCCAGCGTCCTGGGATCGAGTCCCACATCGGGCTCCTTGCTCTGCAGGGAGCCTGCTTCTCCCTCTGACTCTGCCTTCCACTCTGTCTGCCTATGCTCACTCTCGCTCGTTCTCTCTCTGACAAATAAATAAATAAAATTAAAAAAATAAATAAATAAATAAATTAAGCCAGATAAATATCTGACGGGCCATTTTCCCCCATCTCTCCCCATTCCAGACTGATGCTAAGTCTACTTTGGGAAGGCAAGGCATCACTTCGTAGACTGCTCTTCTCCTTTTCATTACCGCTGGGCCCATTTCTTCTCTCTGTCTGCAGTTTCACACCACTCAGTAGGGCAGGGAGCTAATTAATAGTTCATGCTCTTTTTTTCTAAGCCACAAATAAAATTGCTTGAAATTCAAACTCCAGACAGAAAATCCAAAGGAGAATCTGAAACAGAAAAATTCCCTCTCACTCCTTCATATTTGGGATCCAGCTTTTTTTCACAAAGCCTCCACATTTTTGGTGGCCTTGGATGGGGAAACAAACTTACTGTAGAATGCTTTTGTGCATATTATCTAATTAAGTCCTAATAATAACTATAAAATAGATAGCATTCTCCCAAGTTCCCAGTTGAGCATGTAAGAGGTCCAAGGTATCCTACAACTGGCTTCAAACCACATGGTCAAGATTTGAATCCAGATCTCTAGGAATTCTCTCTGGGTCCTCTCCTGTGCTCCACTCTGCGTCATTCTGGTGGCCCTTCTTCCTGGGCTGCTGGCAGCAACCTAATGACCACCTTTCCCTGCAGTGAGGAATCTTTAGGATGAGGGTGTTCATGAAAACACTTTCTTTCCTCACTGCAAGGAAAGGATCTCTCATTGAGCTTCCAGGACCAACAGTAGCTTGAAAGCAGACCCGAGAGAGAGAAAAAGTGATGCTCACTCCAGAAGAGCAAGTCCCTGGATGCAATTCCAGGTATCCAAGAAGAGGAATTTGTTAGGGGCTAGAGAGGTGTGGAGGACCTTCTGGACCACCCTATCTTTTCACAAGTTGACCCCAGACAGTGGCATAGTCCTCTTAAGTTAAATGAGGGGAACGCTGTCTCTGTTTATGTCAACAAGACCCTTGATAGAAACAGTGCAGAGACAATGGAAATTGGAATTTGGATGAGATTATAACTGTGAGTAATGCTGACAATGTGAAAATTTTGCTAGAAGCATACTGGGTTTGACTGTCCTCAGCCTTCAATGTCTGGGATTTATCTCTTCCTGGGTTGTTGCTAGAAACACTGGCAAACTACTGGGGCCTTCTTTCTTTGTGAGTCAGTTCTTGTAGAAAAGTCTGTCATGGGAAGGCAACTACTGAGGCTTGGCTATCTTTCAAAACGTGGTCTTAATAGGGTAACATCTACTGACTCTACATTTAGAACATTCTTTCCATCTATGCTGACTGTGGATTGTCTGCTACTTCAAAGTCATCATCTTCTCCATACATCTCAGAGAACTAAGTCTGCTCCTATGGTTCCCTGGGGTGTTAGGAGTGCCTTGGATTATCTATCCCTTCATCTCTTTACTATCCTAATACTCCTACCCAATGGCATTTGGCTGGAAAGGTCACACAGAAAAAGACGGTCTATGTCCCATGAGAGTGTAAGCAGAAGGGCAGGACTTTTTGTTCGGATGGTTCATGGCTCTATGTTTAGTGCCTATAAGAGTGTCCAACACTAGTAGAGCTTTGTCTGCATTTCCAGAGTGTACTTCTACCTGCATCAGGTGAAGGCCAAGGAGGTCCTTAATTCTACAAGTGTCTCAAGTTCAGTTGTGCATCTAAAATACAGAAAGGGAAATTAGAGAATCGATTCCATTTACTATAGCACCAAGAACCATAAGATACCTGGGAATAAACTTAACCAAAGAGGTAAAGGATCTGTACTTGAGGGACTACAGAACACTCATGAAAGAAATTGAAGAAGACACAAAAAGATGGAAGACCATTCCCTGCTCTTGGATCGGAAGAATAAACATTGTTAAAATGTCTATACTGCCTACAGTCATCTATACTTTTAATGTCATTTATATCAAAATTCCACTGGTATTCTTCAAAGAGCTGGAGCAAATAATCCAAAAATTTGTATGGAATCAGAAGAGACCCCGAATCACTAAAGAAATGTTGAAAAACAAAGATAAAACTGGGGGCATCACGTTACCTGATTTCAAGCTTTATTACAAAGCTGTGATCACCAAGACAGCATGGTACTGGCATACAAACAGACACATAGACCAGTGGAACAGAGTAGAGAGCCCAGATATGGACCCTCAACTGTATGGTCAATTAATCTTCGACAAAACAGGAAAAAATATACAGTGGAAAAAAGACAGTCTCTTCAATAAATGGTGCTGGGAAAACTGGACAGCTATATGTAGAAGAATGAAACTCGACCATTCTCTTACACTGTACACAAAGATAAACTCAAAATGGATAAAAGACCTCAATGTGAGACACAAATCCATCAGAATCCTAGAGGAGAACATAGGCAGTAACCTCTTCGATATCAGCCACAGCAACTTCTTTCAAGATATGTCTCCAAAGGCAAAGGAAACAAAAGCGAAAATAAACTTTTGGGACTTCATCAAAATCAAAAGCTTCTGCACAGCAAATGAAACAGTCAAGAAAACAAAGAGGCAACCCACGGAATGGGAGAAGATATTTGCAAATGACAGTACAGACAAAAGGTTGATATCCAGGATCTATAAAGAACTCCTCAAACTCAACACACACAAAAGAGGCAATCATATCAAAAAATGGGCAGAAGATATGAACAGACACTTCTCCAATGAAGACATACAAATGGCTCTCAGACACATGAAAAAATGTTCATCATCACTAGCCCTCAGGGAGATTCAAATTAAAACCACATTGAGATATCACCTTACACCAATTAGAATGGCCAAAATTAACAAGACAGGAAACATGTGTTGGAGGGGATGTAGAGAAAGGGGAACCCTCTTATACTGTCGGTGGGAATGCAAGTTGGTGCAGCCACTTTGGAGAACAGTGTGAAGATTCCTCAAGAAATTAAAAATAGAACTTCCCTATGACCCTACAATTGTACTCCTGGGTATTTACCGCAAAGATACAGATGTCATGAAAAGAAGGGCCATCTGTACCCCAATGTTTATAGCAGCAATGGTCACGGTCGCCAAACTATGGAAAGAACCAAGATACCCTTCAATGGACGAATGGATAAGGAAAATGTGGTCCTTATACACTATGGAGTATTATGCCTCCATCAGAAAGGATGAATACCCAACTTTTGTAGCAACATGGACGGGACTCGAAGAGATTATGCTGAGTGAAATAAGTCAAGCAGACAGAGTCAATTATCATATGGTTTCACTTATTTGTGGAGCATAACAAAAAGCATGGAGGACATGGGGAGTTAGAGAGGAGAGGGAGTTGGGGGAAATTGGAAGGGGAGGTGAATCATGAGAGACTATGGACTCTGAAAAACAATCTGAGGGGTTTGAAGTGGCAGGGGGGTGGGAGGTTGGGGTACCAGGTGGTGGGTATTATAGAGGGCACGGATTGCATGGAGCACTGGGTGTGGTGAAAAAATAATGAATATTTTTATGCTGAAAATAAATAAATTAATTAAAAAAATAAAATGGGGTAATGATGCTAAATATGTGTGCACTTTCTGTGAGCATCAAGCATCCTGACTGATATCTGGAGGCACCATATAGGGCACAGAGTGACAAACACATGGCTTCTCTCTTCCCTTTTCTCTCATCATGTTGGAGGATCCATAGTGATTCTAGCTTAACAAGGCAAAAACAAGGGAAGATCTCTGACCGTAGTTGAAAACTGAGAAAGATCTGGGGGGCTCACACCTGCATCCTAGGATGCTGGGCTTCCTTTCCTTGCTCCTTTGCCAGCCTCCTTCCCACAGAAAAAAACACAGGCTCCAAAGCTAGATTTTCTGCCAGAGGAAATAAGATAAAGCATCTAACCAAACATTAGCAGGAATCCTTTAGCCCGGGGAGGACTGGGCAGAGCAGCAGGAGTGACCAGACCCTTTCCGAGGCCAAGTCTTGCCTTCAGCTTGCAGGGCTCCAGCCTGGTCACTGCCTGCTGGGAGACTTCTCAGAGGCGAGTATCTGGCTGTTCTTTCTCCTTCCCCCAGCCCAGGATCTCTTTGTCTAGCACGGGCCTCATTCCAGAATCCTTTCCTACTCTGCCTACTTAACAAAGACCTTGTGAACTTGACTCGCCCATCACATCGCCTGGGAACTGGATAAATAGGGACCCCTGGACTCCGTCCCTCACGTGTGGCTCAGGAGGCCAGGGAATCTGCATTTATACAGAATGATTCTGACACAGGAGGCCCAAGGACCACTTGTCCCCTTCCCATGCCCTGGGGCAAACTGGCTGCATGCCACAGCCTTAGAGTTTAACAAGGTGGAGGGGGAAGTGGATGGAAATTGTCCAGGAAGTTTTTGCAAAACTACACATAGACATGCGACCCTGAAATTCTTTTCTGGCATTCCAGGCCCTGAAGAGTCCAGGACAGCTGGAAACATTCTCCGGTGACTCTGATGTTTTGGACATGCCTCTCACACTCTGTCTGCCCAACCCACGAACCCTTTCATGTGCACAAATCACTCCCTATTTGTGACCCATTCCTTCCCAGGCAGCTGAAAGCCTTTTTCAGTAGGGGCCCTGGAGTGTCTGTGTCTCATTGTGAATAAATACCATACAGCACACAGGTATCTGAAGTTCTCCAGCCCAGCATCGCCTTTCACCCACCATCTGAAGGCAGTGATTCTTCTCTTACGTATGTAAGAGGCTGCAAGCCACACAGGTAAAATGACAGCAATCTATCAGCTATTGTCTGCTTGGCTCCTGCTTGACCCCAAATATTGTATTCGTTGCTATACATAATTATTGTCTCTAGCCCTTAGAACAATCCTAATTATATACATTACATATATTGATCTATAATTATGTGTTTTATATAATAATTGTATAAGATATTGTACATAATTATTGTCTCTAGCCCTTAGAACAATCCTAATTATATACATTACATATATTGATCTATAATTATGTGTTTTATATAATAATTGTATAAGATATTTATTGTATAAATAATTATATTATTAAATTCGGTTTTATTAAATAAATATAATTATATGATATAATATATAATTATATATATAATTATAAATAAATATAATTATATGATATAATATATAATTATATATATATATATTTTTTTAAGATTTTATTTTTTTGACAGAGAGAGACACAGTGAGAGAAGGAACGGAAGCAGGGGGAGTGGGAGAAGGAGAAGCAGGCTTCCGGCTGAGTAGGAAGCCCAATTCGGGGCTTGATCCCAGGATCCTGGGATCATGACGTGAGCAGAAGGCAGACTGAGCGCCGTGTCCAGCTCTGCACTGGGTGGGGAGCCTGCTTAAGATTCTTTCTCTCCTTTTCCCTTTGCTCCTCCCCCATGCTCACCCAAGCTCTCTATCTCTCTCAGAAAAGAAGAAAAGGGAAAAAAAAGAAGTTGCAGAGGAAAATATAGGACTAAATATTTATTCATGTCTCTCAGAAACATCCCTGTTAAGGTCATCATAGAACACCTGTTCTCTTTGGGAGGGTCTCAGCCTTCACAGCAAAGCAGCATCCTGGAAAAAAACTGTACTTTTGCTACTTTTCCATTTATCATTATTTTTGACCTTGTAATTTTATCCTCCTCCTAGAGAATACTCTAAACCTTCCCTCATTTCATTGATTCTTATTCAAGGACAGGAATCAGATTGATTTTCTCACTTTGACTGTTTTCCAGATAAGATAATCCTTTTAAAAGTTGCTCCTGTAGTAATAATTCTCATATATGACTCATATGCTCCATTACCACTTTTCAAAAGCGCAAGAACATCATATGGGCGGTTGGTTGAAAGAAAATACAATAAAAGTATATTCTTTAAACAAAAGTCAGCTTATTGGACTATCCTGATTTGAAATCTATAGTGAAAATGCCAGAAATAACATGAAAGACTGAGAGAATCAGCTGCTCCTTCAGGAGGAGACATGGTGCAGCAGCTGTATCTCCCCCAGAGCTTACCTGGGGCAGCTGGGCCATGTGGGAGAGCTCTTCAGAGGTCTAGCAACAGCAGATGGAGGAGGTAAACGCTGGGCATTAGCCTCTGGTGGCCCCGGGCGGGGTGCAGTCTCTTTGCTCTGCCTGCCCAGTGGACTAGAGAGCACCTACTTCTGACCCAGTTGCACCATCTGCACACGTGTAACACATCACGTGGGCCCCAGTGGTAAATGGGCCACATGCACTGTTGGGGTTGCCAGCCAGCACATGTGACCTTCTATGAGCTTGGGAGACCTCGAAACACCTTTGCACTGGGAAGTGATCCATCTAAATTACCTTGGAGATGATTTGTTCCTCATTCTTTTTGCTGGTAAGAAAATAATGATGATTTTTCCATTAAAATTCACCAAGGACCCTCCAGAAAGAGTCTGGTCTCTTCTCTCAGTCTCTACTTGGGGTCTATTTCTGGAAGGCCACCTACTTCTGCTGCCACTTCCCTTTCTTCAGAGACCATAGGATGCTGTAGCCTTCTTCAGAATCACAGTTCCCTGGTGAGTGTAGCGAGACCAACTTTGTTTTATGGTGCTCATAGACCTTTCCCATCTCCTAAAAAAATGTAAGGATTACTTATGTTTCAGCTATGATCAAGTTGTGCTGGGTAGCTTCTCATTATTTTTATTCTCATCTTCCTTAGAACAATTTCTTTTAATTCATCCTCTTATGTGTGTTTCCAATCTCTTGCTATCAGAGTTCAAGTTTTTATCTGTGCTTTCATACCAATCATTACCATATTATTGACTTTTCCCCTTGTTTTTATTCTTTTAACCATGTCTTTAAATCTTTCCAACTGGCTTCAGGCCAATATCTTTTCTGTATGAATGTGCATAGCTTTAATAATCATAATCATAAATATTATTTGACTTATAATAGTGTCCTCGAAATTCCCAACTTACTTATACTGACCACAAAAGAAGTTCACTGGTCATTATAACCCTATGGTATGGAGAAAAGAAAACCTTTTGTTTATCGTTGCCAGGATCCCCATTTGGATTGAGTTGTAAGGTAAACCTAGAACTCACATTGCTTAAGTCTACGACCAGTCACTCGGCTGTATTTCCTTAACTAACTTATAGACTCATTGTGTGAACTAAACCTTTTCCATATTTGTCCATTTCAAAATTTTCATGTGTTTTTCATCTATGCCCTGGAGAACTGTATTGGGCCTGTGCCAATGTAGACCTTATCTAAGTGGGAAGCATGGAAAGTGTCCAATTTCCTAAACAATAGGCTATACATATGTACTACTGTGTATGTATATGAAAACTTTGTAGCCACAAATATTTCTAGGAGTGTATTTCCAGTAACATATAATAGACAACTATTAAAAAGCAAGAACTATAGAAACTGGCATACACTAGTGGGCCTCCGGTCTCCTTGAGGCCTGGGTGGACCTCCCAAGTTAGGGGGACTTTAGGGTGACCACATTCCTCAGCCCACTCTGAAAAAATGGAATTCTCCTCCCACTGCTGGAGACTTCAGAGCTGTGGCCTCCCTGATGCCGGGGAGCAAGATGACCTATCAAAGCAAAGATGTTTCCCAAATGTGGTTTTTCCAAAGGTTTCCCACAACCTTGGTATATCAGAGACTAGGTCAGCAGAAAGGAGCCATTTCCTCAAATCCTCTCCTATGTTTGTTTAGAAGATGCTGCCAAGATTAACTGAGGTGCTAATACGTTTGGAGAAAACTATCTAGAATCCCCAGTCTCCACTCAATTCCTGTCCGATTCTCCCTACTAAACATTTCAGTCATCTCAGAAAGGGTGCTTGACAAGGCAACTAGCCTCTGAGAATGGGCTACCCTAATTTTCAGACTATTCTCCAGAACCTTTACTGCAGTCAAAACATCAATTTCCAATAACACAGCCTCAGGTTGGCATTTTAAAATAACCATGAATCTCACCACCTCTAAATGCCAAAGGACTTGGGACATCAGGTCAAGAGAGATGACATCTGCAAAGGGTTTCACTCCCCAAGCTCCAAAGCTGTTTTAGAAACAGAGTGAGGGCCAGTATTGGTCCCATTTTCCAAAAACTCATCGTTCAGGTTTTTCAATGCCGCTGGAGCCAAGCCCCTCACCAGACAGAAGCAAACCCAAAATCTGACTACTGAGAACTGAAGTATATGCCTGTCACTGACAGTAGAGTATAACACTAATTATGCCTTTCAATCTACTTGCTATTAATGGAGAAGAGAATAGGACTTTGAGTGAAAACATCCAAATAAAGGGAGGGACTGTCTGCATAAGTCAAGCCAGCCAATGTGGGAGACAAGCATAGGGAAGTGATTGCAGGGAGTTGCTAAATTACCATTCCTCTGTTGCAAAATCCTGGATGGGAGGGTGTTTTCACCAATTTCCAGTATCTTAGCCTTCGTCTACCTTAAAATGCATTTCACTGATCTCTACTTCACTCCATACGCCAAAACTAATTTGACATCATCTATTCCAGGAACCACAGAGTAACCTCTAAGGAAAACAGATGATTATGACACAGGGATTGCAAAATGTGTCACCGAAATGGTAAGAAAGACTCGACTTAAAATAAATCGATAAACTGGATTTCATCAGAAAACCGTATCTGCTACTTCACAGATACCATTAGGAAAATGGAAAGGAAAACCACAGGTTTTCCATTTTATAACCACTAGAACACCTAAGCACAAACAGACTAGCAAACCGAATGTTAACAAAGATTTAGAATTCATACACATTGCTTGTGGGAAAGTAAAATGATACCAACTCTTTGGGAAACCATTTGACACTCTATACAAGAAAATTCATATACTCACAATAGTGAAAAAACAGGAAGAAGCTGAAATGTCTATTGAAAGTGAATGGACAATATTATATATATAAGCAACAAATACTGCTTTAATCAGCAACAAGAAGCATTGAACTACTGCACAACTTGCATGAATGTTTATAAAGTTATGCTCTGTCAAAGAATCCAGACACAAAACTGTGATTCCATTAATGTATATAGTCCTAAAACCAGCAGAACTAATCTACAATGTAGAAACTGGATCAGTAGTAGGTAGCCCAGGGTGGGAGACAGGGGAGGAACTGACTGCAGTAGAGCACAAGGGAACTTTTGGAGTGATGAAATATCCTATATCTTGATGAGATATGGATACATGGGTGTATATAACTGCAAACACTCAAACTTAAAATCCATACTTTATATTGTATGTAGATTATGCCTTAAGTAAAAAAAAAAAAAAGAAAAAAAAATCTACTCCTTCTCCCCATCCCCTATCCCTTAAAAACATTTCATTCTGTGGGACCCTCTGCGGCCTTGGACTTCTCTTATTGTTGTAAGCACTGAGGTTTTTCAAATTCTACATGGTACAGTCTGAAAACAGAACAGCATCTTTCTAACTGGGTCTTCCCTAGAAAATTTAGAACAGAAACCGTGCCCACAAATCAGAGCTAGGACAGACCCACAAGCTTTGGAAGCCTGGTCACACAGAACATCCTTCGAAGTAATACAAAGAGAAATCAGAGTTACCTGTTTCTTTTGTGTCCTGAGCTTATTTCTTTCTAAAACCGAGTCCAGTTTCCTGCCTTCAGATCCAACTCCTGCTCCTTCCTGATGTTCCCTGCTGGGAGTCCCTGTCCCATTGCCCCACCCTCTCCTGGGAGTCTGGAGTCCTTTAGAACTGAGCTGTCAAGAGCAATGGCTTTATACACCAGAGCCCACCCCCTTCTGAGGGCTTGCGACACAGGAACCCAACTCTTCCGCAGCCACCCTCTTTTTGGAATCTCATTAGAAGGAAAAAACCCAAACAGAGAAACAGATCTTTGTGAAACAACAGAGAGGTAAACATATCAAAAACACCTTTTCCTGAATGCTAGAACTAAAATAATCTAGTTTTTCTTGAATTTTCTATTAAGTACTTAGAATCTCAGGAAACCAGGAAGTAGAACTATCACCTACCATCCACTCATAAGGTTTTCTGTAACCCCCCCCTCCATCCAGCCTCCAAGAAAAAAAAAAAAGACAAAAGCAAACACTAGGGAAGTTTGCGGAAATGAAGCTCTCCACACAACTTCAAAGAGCATGAATGAGGTGTGAACTGCATACTCAACATGCAGGCCAGAAGAGTTCTGCTTCTGGTCAAGACCACTGTAAGAGCAGATGCAAGTGATCTTTCGAACACATGCTTCGGATTCCATTTTGTCATCTATGGCATTATTCTTTTTGGCTCGTGTGAAACATTTGCTGATGAAGTCATCATCCCCTTCCAGGCTTCATCCTTCATCACTTCATCCTTTTCCAAAAATTATTTTTTTTTGAAAGATTATTTATTTAAGAGAGAGGGGTGAGAGGGGTAGAGGGAGAGAAAGAGAATCCTGAAGAAGATCATCCCCCTTAAAGCGTGATGTGGGGCTTGATCTCATGTCCCTGAGGTCATGACCTGAGCCGAAATCAACAGCTGGATGCTTAACCATCTGAGCCACCAAGGCGCCCCCCAAAATTATCTTTTCATACTTGTTACCATTCATCATGTCTCTAGCTTATCCAAATAACTTCCAATTTATTCCTTTATTCTAAATGATTTGCTAATAGTTGTTAATAACGGAATGGACTATTTAAAACTCTGACATCTTATTGCAGACCTTCCCGGCTTTAGGCTTTATCCCCCACTCTCTTTTCAGGTTTGGGTTTGTGGTGGCCACGGTTTAGTGGAAAAAACATGACTTTGGAGTCCAAAGCTCCAATTCCTCCTCACCTCACCCCTGTTTGTGCCAAGTACTTAACCTCCTCAAGCTTGTTCTTAAAATGTGGATAACCAGATGCCTGGGTGGCTCAGTTGATTAAGCATTTGCCTCTTTGGCTCATGATCCCAGGGTCCTGGGATGAGCCCCACATCAGACTCCCAGCTCAGTAGGGATCCTGCTTCTCCCTTTCCCTTGGTCTGCCACTCCGCCCACTTGTGCACTCTCTTTCTCTCTCTCTCAAATATTAAAAAAGAAACAAATGTGTACAACCACACCCACCTCACGAGGTTGTTCAGGAACTGCTCAGTCTCGTTCTAGGCACATAGCAGTTGCTCAATAAAGCTTCCTTCCCATCTGCTTCCTGTAAACACACGTAGCAAATTCAACCAGAATGAACACAGCTGGGCACTCATAGATCAGAGAGTGTAATCTCAGAAAACAGACACAGTAAATAACTTCACCTAAATTCATTTAAATATTTATCCTTGAATTATCCAACTTTTAGAAACCATTGATAATCTCTGAACAACAATGACTGAGAAAACCTAGTATTTTTGTTCATTTCAGCTACTTCCAAGGCAGTGTGAAGAAAAACATATTCGGAAGTTAGTTATGTTTGGTTCTATTTAAAATATGTACCTTGGGGCACCTGGGTGGCTCAGTGGGTTAAAGCCTCTGCCTTTGGCTCAGGTCGTGATCCCAGGGTCCTCGGATAGAGCCCTATATCGGGCAGCAAGGAGCCTACTTCCCTTCCTCTCTCTCTGCCTGTCTCTGCCTAATGGTGATCTCTGTCAAATAAAAAAAAAATAAATAAAATCTTTAAAA
This sequence comes from Mustela putorius furo, assembly GCF_011764305.1. Taxonomy (NCBI): domain Eukaryota; kingdom Metazoa; phylum Chordata; class Mammalia; order Carnivora; family Mustelidae; genus Mustela; species Mustela putorius. The sequence goes on from NW_025421341.1 coordinate 30,332,207, forward strand.
AAAAAAAAAAAAATTAATAAAATATGTACCTTAATGAAAACACACTTTGCCTTAGGAGATACAAATGTATTCCAGTCTTGATAGCAGCAAAGACAGTTCTGTAGGAGTATTTGTAGAGAACATTTTCTTTTCAAACTTTAAGTAACCCAAATCCTCACATCTATTGCACATTTATAGCGGCAATCCTGACTTGACAAATCATTAGGTATCCTTCCCAGGAATATTATTGTAAGATATGGTTGTGTTTCCCTTTAATCTCAGTTAACGGAGTCTCTAAATAGAGTCCTATTTCCCTTCATTTCCAAGTCCCATTTTTCTCACTGGGGCCTTTTTCTCCCTTCTTGGGTTGGGATCTAGAATTCTGCGCTCAAGTTTCCTTTCAGTTAGAAGCGGTGCACGTGGGTATAACGGTGGGGGATGCTGACCCTTTCCCGGGGTCGTGGTCTCATTTAATTGGCTTGGCAGATGGCTGAAAGTGAGATTCTCGCAGACCTAGTTGGGGAGCCTCAGCATCGGCAGGCAGGAGAGCACAGGAGCCTCAGCGCGACGTCGCTCAGGGCGCGCGATGGAATCCAGGCCGGTCCCAACCTGTCCGCTGCCGCGCAGGTACTCGTCCCGCCCGCGCCGCGGAAACTGGAAGACGGAGGAGTGCCGCGGCCCAGAGGTGATGGTGTTTCTGCCAGAGATTCGCTTCCCGCATCTAGTCTTACCTAGAGGAGGGGCTGTCTGGTCGCCAGATCGCTCACATCCCCAGAGAACAAGCCCCCGGACAGGACCCCTCGGCCGACCCACCGGGTGAAGCTTAGCGCTGACTGTAGGGGCGGGGGCGGGAGCCTGCCACACACCGAGTTCCGAGGCCCCGCCCCGACGTTTTGCATATGCTAACTAGAGGCCTCCCGAACCTTTAAACTCGGAGGAGGAAATCTGAGATCTGCGGACAAAAGCTCACCTGGTACCCCGGGTACTGGAACCTGAAAGGAACAACTTACAGTAATAGCCTGACATATCAATGTAACAAAGCAGCATGAACTGAATGCAGTGTGCATCTATTTATAAATATGTCCTTGCCTATAAATCCATTTACTTTTCCCCAAAACTTGTAAGAAGCACGGTTAAGATGCCCATCCTGCGCTGAAGTGAGGCAGAAGGCAGTGGGGCTAGTGAATGGAGAAGTCTGGATTTTTGTTGGGGCATCCTGACTCCAGAGTTAATGTTTATAGTCACTGTGTTTTTATTTTGTTTTGTTTTATTTTATTATTTTATTTTTAAGGTTGTGAGGTGGCATAGTTTTCTTATGCTTTGAGAATTTTCCAACACAAATAGTTCAACTATTAAAAAGTTTTTGTTAGGCAGAGGTGGTTTTAAAAAAAAGCATTATGGGGGTGCCTGGGTGGCTCAGTGGGTTAAAGCCTCTGCCTTGGGCTCAGGTCATGGTCCCAGGGTCTTGGGATCGAGCCCCGCATCATCTCATTGGGCTCTCTGCTCAGTAGGGAGCCTGCTTCCTCCTCTCACTCTGCCTGCCTCTTTGCCTACTTGTGATCTCTGCCTCTCAAATAAATAAATAAATAAAATCTTAAAAAAAAAACAAACAAGCATTATGAAGTTCTCATTGATTAAAATGGGGGAAAAAACAAAAACAAAAACTTTTTTCATTATCTGTTGGTAAACGGAAAACCTTCCCCAAAATTTACTGTTTGGTTTTTAGTACTCTGACTGGAAGTGAAATTGGTTACAAGTATCCCACGTGTTTTTGAGTCACTGCCCTGTTTTTGGCTTGGATTTTCTATTTTCACCTTCCTATGATTTGCAGAAAATTGATTTATAAATTACCAGGCTGGGAGTGGGAATACCCTGCTCATTGTGCAATGGAGTGCCCTGGTATGTTGACTGACAGGCCTTCCCAGAGGACACCGGAATTTTCTTAAAGGTCCAGGGTGTCACAATTTCCTCTGCAAAGAGAGGAGCTCATTTTGGACCTTGAGTTTCCTTCTGTATTTCTCTGATAGCCCTTGGCCATAGTCTAAATCAGAGAGAGATGATGAGGAATTCATTCACTTGAAGGAACGTAAACGTATTTGCTGATTAGGTACAAGAGGTCTGGATTTCATTATGTATTATCCACTGTTGGGAGGGGTATAGATGAGGTCATAGATGATAAGAGACTGGTCATGTTGATAATTGTTGACTTGGGTGACGGTTCCTAAGAAGGTGTTGTACTATATTCTCCACTTATGTTTATATTTGGCATGTTTCATAATAAAAAAAAAAGTTTAAAAAATCACTTATTCATTAAGAAGCTATTTATGGGGGTGCCTGGATGGCTCACTGGGTTAAACCTCTGCCTTCGGCTCAGGTCATGATCCCAGGGTCCTGGGATCGAGCCCTGCTTGGGGCTCTCTGCTCAACAGGGAGCCTGTTTCCCTCCTTCTCCCCTGCCTTTCCTTCTGCCTACTTGTGATCTCTGTCAAATAAATAAATAAAATCTTAAAAAAAAAAAAAAAGCTATTTATGGGCACCTGGGTGGCTCAGTCAATTAAGTGTCTGCCTTTGGCTGAGGTCAAGATCTTGGGATCATAGGATCAAGCCCCAAGCTGGGCTCTCTGCTCAGCAGAGAGTCTGTTTGTCTCTTTCCTTCTGCCCCTCCCCACCCATCCCCGATCATGCTCTCTCTCTCTCTTCTCTCAAATAAATAAATAAAACCTTAAAAAAGAAAAGCAGCAACTTATTGAGTATATATTATGTGCCAGATGCTGTTCGAGGTGCTTGAGATACTTCCAGTAAACAAAAGAGTGAGAAATCTTTGCTTTGCAGAATGTACATTTGTGCATGACATGAGATAGAGGGGATACCATGGGGTGAACATGATACATTCCGGAATTTCATGGTATGTTAGAAAGTGTTAGGTGCTATGAAAAAGAAAAAAAAGAAGAAGAAGACAGAGTAGAGATCAGATGAGGATGTAGAAAATGCGAGGAGAGGACTAGCGTCACGCAATGGGGTGTCCACGATGGGCAAACACGCAGAGGATGAGAGAGAGTCACTGGGAAGAGGATGAAGGATTATTAGGGAGGACGGGTGCTCATTTGTGTCAAATGCAACGGAAGATGGGGAAAAAAGCCCCGTGGAAAATGTCAACCACTCACTTGGTCTTCTTATCCAGCAAATGAATTGAGTGTCTCTTATGGTGGTACTCTGCTGTACGCTCAGTTGTGTACAGTGATATACACAAAAATCTATTTGAATCATTGACAAGGTGTGGAGAAAGAGTGACCAAAGGAGCCTGGCATGGAATGCGGTTTTGTAATTGACTCTCCCTCTGCCGCTCAGACATCAACTTCAAAGGCTTGTTCTTCTTTAGATCCCTGGTGCTTGGCTTCATACCTAACACAGCACTTACATATCTGCTGAGTGAATGAATGAGTGAGTGAAATGTACAGAGCAATGGAGTGAAACGCGATCTACCATGCAGGGTTGCCCAACACTTACTACCAGAATTCAGCTGCAGACCCAGAGATCAGGAAGACATGTGTAAGAGAGCCAGGAATTTCCCTCAATGACACAACAACCCAAAGTTGGGGTTCTACCTGCCCCACCCCCATTTCTATCTTTATTGTAAAACCCATTATAGCACAGTATAGGACCAATCACCTATGAACTGAAGCCTGCCCCAAGTCTTTAAATATCATCATTTGTCTCCTCCTCCATTGACCTCAGTCATGGGAGGGTACACATCTTATACAACAGACAGACACATTAGAATAATGTGAATAATTTTTTTTATTAAGAATTACTTTTTTTTTTTTTTACAGAGACATAGAAATGGAAAGAAGTTAATGAATGTACAATAGAAATGCTCATCATAAGTAATTTTTTGAAGAAAATGAAATATTAAGTGTCATGATTTTATTTTATCAAGCTTATAACATAAATAGATGTTTGACCTGGGTGCCCATGTTCCCACTCCCTAAGGCTGACAATATACAGTGCTCCTTTATCTTTCTTCCAGATGGAGACAAAATTTCAAAGATGACAGAGAATAGTTACCTGCTGGATGTTACCTTCTGGAAAATACAGGGAGAAGAAATTGGTGTCAACATGCAAGCACACTGAAGGGGAAGAATCAGCCCAAAAACTCGGAGCACAAGGACAGAATGAGCAGCTCTAAGACATCAAAGTAATAGGACAGCAGCGAGCAGGCAGGAGGGATGGAGGAAGGTCTTACCAAATGCTGTGAGCAAAGCCCCAGACATCCCTCACGCTAGAGGCAGAGCTGACAGACCGCCTAGCAGCAGCATTGTTTCTTGCAACCGCACTTCTGCTGGCAACAGCACTTCTGCTGGCAACAGCACTTCTGCTGGCAACAGCCTTTTCCACAGCCACAGCCACACGAGCCACAGCCACAGGAACTGCAGCCACAGGTGCGGCGGCAGCAGCAGACCACGGGGGTACTGCAGCAGCCCCCACAGCAGCCGCAGCAGCAGGGGCAGCAGGCGGAGCAGCAGCCCACGCGGTAGCACCTGCAGGTGGTGCAGCTGCCACAGCCGCCGCAGCCACCGCAGCCGCCACAGCCGCCGCAGCCACCGCAGCTACCGCAGCCGCCGCAGCCGCCGCAGCCACTGCTGCAGCCACCGCAGCCGCCACAACTTCCACAGCCACAGCACCCCATGGTGTCAGGAGAGTAAGGACTCAGGAGAGGTGAGGAGGGAGATTCAGGAGATGAGGGAGGTCTGGTGCCCTGTGCCTCACGGACCCTTATATACCTGCTTCTGGGCCCAGCCCCGGGCATGTGGCCACTTCCTTGTTGTGGTTTGCACCAGCTTCCTTGGCGGAATTTCACAAGACCCTGAATGCATTTCCTCATTGAGCACCTCTGACTTCATAGAATTGTTTTAGCATTTACTTCTTCCTCCAGTTGTGCTTTTAATAAACAACATGTTTCTGAATGTTTAATCTAGTTTGCATCAAGCAGTCTTCAAGCGCAAGGATGACCAGCACAGGAGTCTCCCGGGATGAAGATTCATGCATTCTGTGAGCATCGGGGTCCCTTTGCCGAGTGGGTTACAGGCGAACCTTCCTCTGCTCGCAGGTAGTCTTTGCTGAAGGCCAGAGAAGGTGGGGTCCCCCTTGGGGAAGCAAAGCTCCTCCATTTGCTTCTTGTCACTTGTCATAAAGTTCTCAGGCTACAAAATCCAGAAGTTTTCTCATTGATTTTCAGATTCACTTGGTCCTTGACTCATGGGTCAAAAGATGGGAAGGTCACTTGGAAAGGGACTGCTCTGGGGCTGGAGGGCTTGTGCTGATATAAGTCAAAAAGAGTTTCCCACACCAGCTCCCATCTCCCTGTGCTCTGCACTCAAGTTGGCTCCAAGGCCCAGGAAAACCATGGTCCCTCCATGTCTCAGTTTCCTTCATGTAGGTTAAGTCATATCTTTTTTTTTTTTTAAGTAGACTATGTGTGTGTGTGTGTGTGTGTGTGTATAAACGGACACACACACACACACAAATCTTTTTTTAAAATGTAAATCAATTAGTGAATGTATAATGTATTATTAGTTTCAGAGTAAAGTAGACTATATTTTTTAGACCAGGTTTAGGCTCACAGCAAAACGGATCTGAAGGTTCTGAGATTTCCCATATACTCCCTGTCCCCACATGCAGTATCCCCCAGTCATCAGCGTCCTGCCCAAGTTGGGACAGTTGTCACAATGGAAGAACCTAACTCAACGTGTTGTTATCTCCCAAAGTTCACTGTTTTCTCTCCCCCTTGCTTTGGTGTTATAAATTCCCTGAGTTTTGGCAAATGTATAACACAGAGCTGTGTTCTGCCTATTTGTCCCTGTTTCTCTACAAATCTCTGTCTCCAGTTTTAACTTTTCCAGAATGTCTTCTCATTGTAATAATTCACGTTTAATTTGAAAAATGTGCAGTGGACATTTGAACAGCTTAGGTTGGAACTCCATGGTTTCACTTGCAAGTGCATTTTTTTAAATAAATACAGTACAGTTGTGTAAATGTATTTTCTCTGCCTTGTGATTTTCTTTTTCCTTTTTTTCTTTAAAGATTTTTATTTATTTGACACAGAGAAAGCACACAAGTAGGCAGAGCAGCAGGCAGAGAGAAAGGGGGAGCAGGCTCCCCACCAAGCAGGGAGTCCAACTCGGGGCTTGATCCCAAGACCCTGGGATTGTGACCCCGGCCAAAGGCAGAGGCTAACCATCTGAGCCACCCAGGCACGCCACTGCCTTGTGGTTTTCTTAACAACATTTTTTTTTTCTCTAGCTTATTTAAAGTAAGAACATAGTATATAATATATGTAACATATAAAATGGGTGAGTCGATGTTTTATGTTATCAGTAAGGCTTCTAGTCAACAGTAGGCTATTAGTAGTTAAGTTTTCGGGAAGTCAAAGGTTATAGTTTAAACTGTGTGGGGGGGTTTGGTGCCCTAATCCTGCATTGTTCAAGGGTCAACTGTATGCAGTTTATGCCCTGCCTAGCTTTGTGTCACCAGGCCTAAAATAATCACAGTAAAATCTTGACTATTACATATTGAGGTTCAAAATAAATGTAGCAACCTTACTTTGTCACTGTAGCTTCCATTTCTAGCTTTCCTAGAAGAAAGAAACTAATCACATGTACCTTATCGTGGTTAGTGTCCATGCAGTCCTAGGAGGTAAATGCCATTAGCACTGGTTCAGAGGGGTCAAGGTACATGCTGAGTGTCACACCTGGGGTCTGAGCCAGAATTCCCGACTCGACTCTGGTTCACCTTGGCTGAGCATAACAAAGGGACAACTATGTCCCTTCAATTGTAAGATCTGCTCTGTTTTCTCAGAACCTACTGCTGACACGTCCAGGCTCTGTTTTTCCTTTCCGCTATAACTTTGAGATTCAGCATCACTTGCAGGGATCATAACTAGTTCCTGTCATATTTCACGTATGTTGGGTAGAGTAGTGGTCTTCTGAGGCTATGCTTCTCTGCAGAAATGCCTGCAGTTCTGAAGGAGCTCCCGGGTCTCATGATCACTTGAGTCCCCTCTGCAAATGTCACCGTAGACTGCAAAGCCTAAGGAAATGGCACATGACCTTGGCCTTCACAACTAAGTTTAATTTCTTGGATTTTTTTTATATTCAGAAAGATACTATGACCGGTTATTAAAAAAAATTATATTTCAAGAAGGATACCTCACACCCCCATTTTCCTCACCTGTGGCCTCTTGAGAGTTTTCTGGTCTTACTCAAAGCTCAGCTGAAACATGTTGTGTCTGTGTCATCATTGCCCACAAAGCATTGCACACTCCTTTCTTGCCACTTTTTCTACTCCTTTTTTTCTGCCGTCATGTTGCCAGATTATATACTTTGTGTTCCTGACCAGAATGAGTTCCTTGAAGTCTGGGGTCATATTTTATTTATACTTTCATTCCCGTATCAGGAACACAGAAGTGAATTGAGAAAGGGATAGATTGGTGGGAGGTGGGTCCAAAATGCATCGGCTGAAATACTATCCCCCATTGTGATGGTATTGGGGGGGGGGTTTGGAGGGGATCAGGTCATGAGGGTGGAGCCCTCATGAATGGGATTAGTGCCCTTAGTCAGGAACCCCAGAGAACTCTCACCTCCTGGTTCCACGATGTGGAGATACATCGAGAAGTCAGCAACCATGAAGAGGGCTCTCACCAAAACCCACCATGGGGGCATTCTGACCTTGGATTTCCAGCCTCAAGAACTGTGAGTGTTTATAAGGCACCCAGTGTTTGGTGTTGTGTTTGAGCAGCCCGAACTAAGACAGATGTGATCAGGCTAAGGAATTTGGGCCAAAAATCTTATCACACTGAAGGTTTCCAAAATGACACAGAGGAGGACACAGTGGCAGATCTTGGAAAAGATGGGGTCTTCTTACCCAGCCTGTTAGCAACAGGAACAGAGGGGGAAGGAGGCATGGGATATAAGCCCCAGGCCAACGTTCCAAGATGGTAGATTTGTCCACGGCATTCTCCCAGCTCTGTTTTTATGGCCTCTTACCTATTTCTTGGATCACTACCTTTCTATTTTCTGCAACCAGGGTCTCTTGGAAACCATTTTGAGCTCCCTGGGGTACAGCATAGTATACAAAGTTCTTGTCCCCAGGCCCCTTTGCTTGGCTTCCTGTCTCTTCAGCCATGTTTGTGCAACCAGGAGTCAGAAGGCAAGCCTGCTGCTTCAACAAAGTTGCCCACCGGTTTCCCTCACCAAGCATAGCCTTTCTCTATATTCCCTTTTCCCCTTCCTGTGGGGATGAAAGATAGAATGCCGGGTTGTGCTGACAAGCAAAACAGCAGAGACTCACGTGGCTTTTTGTTTTGTTTTGATTTTGTGCTGTGCTCTACTTCATTTTTTAAAGGGGGCTAGGATTTCATTTTGTTGGCATCACTAGCATTTCCTGTGATTTTTCTTACTACTGACCGCCTGCCTCCCTGTGGTATTTGACACAAAAGAAAGTGATGAGACCACAAATCAAGTGACTCCATCCAACAAACATGTTTTGAGCTCTGGCCTCTTGTCAGTATTGTGGCAGGGATCAGTCCGCGTGCGTGAGCCCCTCCCTGGCCTCACTCATCAGCTACCCCACATATTTCATGCCTTCTGAATCATATGTCCCGGGGGGCTCTCTCCAAAAATGTAAAAAGACAGAAGAATTTCATACAAAATCCTTTTGTAGACTTCAAGGGCTAGTTCTGAACTTGCGTCCTTTGCCCAAGTGCTAGGATATGGGATATTTCCCTTACATTTTGGTAGTGCTCTGGAGCTCAGTGGGGGGCTATTTTGCCCATGTCTGGAGACATTTGGGTTGTCATCACTGGGAGAGAGTTTGCCATAATTAGTCAGAGGCCAGGAATGCTGTTCAGTACCCTAGAATACATAGGACACTCCCCACGACAAGGAGCTGTCTGGTTCAAAATGTCAGTGCCGCCAAGGTTAAGAACACTTACCACTGCTTTATCTTCCCAAAGTATTTTCCAAAGAATTTTCTCAGCTATTATTTCAAAGCAATATAGTAACCCGAGACTCACCTAAAAAAAAATACGTCTCAATAATAAAGAAGCATTCAGCCCCTGGCATAGATGATGTTCTGTGCTGGGAGATTCCGTGATGGACCATTTTGTGCCATTAGTTGGAGTGTGTTTTAGAACAGGATCTAAGGCTGAGTGTATGGCCACCCCTAGGAGACCACAGGAAACAGGCAAAATGGGTCATGTCAGTAGCTTTCAAATATACCCTGAATATGAATTTAAAAAGGGATGCACATAGTTAAAGTACTTCTCCTCATCTGCGTGCCATTGCGGGCACACCATTTTGCAGGTAGTTTCCTCTTAGACTGCATTTGATATCCCAAGCACTCAAATTCATGTTTTGTTGTAATTGGGAAAAGTCTTTGTATTTTAAATGCAATAGGAATCATAAAAGAGGAGCCGTTGGAAATATTTACTTTTGCTTTCTAAGCAGCCTCCCTAGGTGAAAGGTACTACACAGCAGTACATGGGGGCCAGCTGGACGGCTCTATAGCAGGGAGTGAGACTTTCATTCTTTGGAAAACATCTCTGATGAGGGCAGCAAGGCTGATTCTGCAGTTGGCAAGGACATTCAGCCTGACGCTCCTTTTACTTCTCAGTCTTTGGTAAGAGGACTTCTGGGTTGGGCACGGAAAAAGCCCCCTTCCTGATGTTCATTGTCGCTGCGCGTCAGCCCATCGGTTCAGCCCCAGGATGTTGTGCTGCGTGGGCTTTCTTAGCACGTCTGTGGCTGTTGACGGCATCCCCTTCTCCATGGCTCCCAGGAGCCCTTGCTGGAATTTTTAGGGCATTTATTTGACTTAGAAAAATAAACAAATAACCTAATAAATCCAGCCAACATCACAAAAAGGGAAGTAATTAATAGATTATGAGATTTTTCCCATGATGACTGAACTAAATAGCACCGGGAAGTGGTCATGTGTCTCACTGTCCATACCCCCAGATTGGGTATATAAGGGGCTCCCCCAGCAGAAGGCGGCATCAGACCTTCCTCACCTCCTGAGTCTCCCTCCTCACCTCTACTGAGTCCTTACTCTCCTGACACCATGGGGTGCTGTGGCTGTGGAAGTTGTGGCGGCTGCGGTGGCTGCAGCAGTGGCTGCGGCGGCTGCGGTAGCTGCGGCGGCTGTGGCGGTTGCGGCGGCTGCGGCGGCTGCGGCGGCTGCGGCGGCTGTGGCAGCTGCACCACCTGCAGGTGCTACCGCGTGGGCTGCTGCTCCGCCTGCTGTCCCTGCTGCTGCGGCTGCTGCGGGGGCTGCTGCAGTACCCCCGTGGTCTGCTGCTGCCGCCGCACCTGTGGCTGCAGTTCCTGTGGCTCATGTGGCTGCGGCTCGTGTGGCTGTGGCTGTGGGAAGGGCTGTTGCCAGCAGAAGTGCTGTTGCCAGCAGAAGTGCGGTTGCAAGAAGCAATGCTGCTGCTAAGCGGCCGTTCGGCTTCTGGGAAGATGCTGCAGGTAACTGTCCCATTAATAAGATTTTCTTTCTTCTTGACAGTCCTCCCGGATTTGAATGTCACCAAGGGTGACATGACACTGGTTATCAGGCTAAGGAGTTTAACACAGATCGCCCGGTCCCTGATATCCTGCCTCTAAATGGAAAACACCAACACAATCCCCCATCCATCACCAAAGTGTGAGCCCAACAAAATAGAGTGATGATTGTTAATGCTATCCTTTCTTGAAATGTGACTGCTGAAATATGTGTTTTTACTCCTTTCCTCCTCTTTTTATGACTTCTATATCCCAAATCTCTGCTAGTTTCTGTTTCTGTAAACCTAAGACAATGATTTTCCTAATAAACTGCATAAAACTGACATTCAAAGTGTCACCAATGTCTCCTCTCTTGTCCTTACTAGACGGTGTCTCACTCAAGGATGTGATTACACCCATCAAAGTAAGACCCCTGGTGTTTGTTTGAGATGGGTTTGGAGTAAGTAATGAGTAATCTGTCAATAATAGGTTTTCATACAATGGTCATAATTTGGTGGCTTCAACCATCCTCCTGTGCAAGCCAGAAAAAAATTCTGACAACACTGTATCAACACTCTCTCTCCACCTCCGGATTCCACTTTTCTAAAACATTTTGATCTCGGTGTCTACAATCAGGGGAAATTTAATACCTAAAGCAATGTGTACTTACTTAGGTTTTAGTTATTTCTCTCTGGTCCTATTAACAACCTAAAATCTGACTGCATATTAATGAGAATTTTTATCCCATCACCAGTACTAGCTAACTGTGTCTTTGTCAGGTTGTGGTCACAAAATATAATGTGATCACAAGAGAATAAATCTATTAGTAAATATTGTGAGATACCCAAACACTTTCTTCACTTAGACTATATTCTGTCATATCAAAATATACTATAAGAACTTAAAAATTAAAATGTCACTATGGGAGAGGATGCCTGGATGGCTCAACGGGTTAAGCATCTGACTTGATTTCTGCTCAGGTCAGGATCTCAGGGTCAGGAGATCCAGCCCCAAGAGGGGCTCAGAGGGAGTCTGCTTGAGGATTCTCTCCCTCTCTCTCTCTCCCCCTCTGCCCCTCCCGCCACTCATTCTTTTCTTTTTCTCTACATAAATAAAATCTTTAAAACAGCACAATGGATTGTCTTCAGACCACATGTCTCAGTGTCCCTTGAAGGCGAACCACACACAGTGTATGTAACTGATGAGCCCACATTCAGACTGCAGTACCCTTTCATGTGAATGATGCTTTAGACTTTTCTACTTAATCTGTTTCTTGTGGAAAGCAAGGCACAGAGCCAGAGGCCGAAGGGTGCAGCTCAACGTTTCAGGCAGCCCACAAGATCTCGGGTCCTCTCTCTCACTTCCATCCGGGAAGTACTCAAGGACAGCAACTGCTTCAGAACATTGCCCTGAACAGAACAGTAGGAGACCCCAGCGCAGGGAGCAAGGGGAAAGCACACACCAAATTCCAGCGTTGGGGATGCTTCCGACGAGACCCTGCTGGGGTTCACAGGACTCAAGCAGAACTGGGTACCTCCTGCCTGGTGCAAGTCTGTGTTCACAGACACCCAGAGGATGGTGGGTGATACTGCCTGCTGGGAGGGGCGTTCCTTGTTACCACTTGCCAGCTTTCACACTAATGTGTACATCAAAGGAACGAGAAAAGAATACGAAATAGCATCGTACCACTGGGGATCACCAACTCGGACAGACACTCCTGGGCATGGCGGGTCACAGGAAAATAATCCAGGGCTCGGAACATTCCTGCACTAGCGGAAGGAGATTAGGTCTGAGTGATAAATGTTTACTTCTGAGGATATAGGGAAATAAGACATTGGTACCAGCAGCATAATATATTTATAGATACAGCATATTTCCCGATTTTACAAATGCATAGAGAGTAACTACAAGTTGTTAGACACTGTTCTAGGCACTAAGAGTACATCAGTGAACAAGACATATAAAAAGTCTCATTCTCATAGACCTAACATCCTAGTTGTGGGAGTGAGATAATAACACTAAGGAAATGAGTATATCATATGGTATGTTAGAGACCAAAGATTGAACATATGAATGGTCAATGACCAAACCATATACAAAACAAAACTCTCACCTATAATCAGCAGCAACCAGGCAGGAACCCAGCCTTATCGAAGCAAGTTGTGCAGGCAGCCCATCTTCTACCTGCAGGTCAGATTTCCAGAAACCTGATCATTATCTCCAGCAAACAATCCAGGAAGTCAAGTAATAAATCCTGTAACAAGCAGCCCCAACTGGTCAGGACCTGATCAGTCACTGGCAGCTTCCCAGATTTCTGTCCCTGCTTGTAACTTAGGACCAACTAGAGAGAGCCAGATATGGCCCCCTTCAACCAGTCACATAGAATGCCCTGCTGCTAGTTAGCTTACCTCCACCTTCCTCCGGCCACAGGCTCCCATCAGGGCACCCTGGGAGCCTCTCCTTTTCCTCCTGAAAGCCTCTGCCAAAATGCAAGACAGAATCCCTTTGCTGTAGTGAGCTCTGAATAAATAAACTTTGTTCTTCATTTATTTCCAGGAGACTTAACAACTCCACCCTTGGGGCGTGTAGGAATTCTCCCACACATGCTCTAGCAGATAGATAGAAATTGTTTGGAGCAGCACTGTCCAAAACAGCAAAACCTTAGAAGCAACAGAAATCCCCCTCATCCAGAGAGTAGATGAACAAATGAATTTTAGTGTATTCACAGGAAGGAATGTGTATACATGTAATAAATCCGTGTCCAAAGAAAAGCAAAGAGAGGGTGAGCATAGGTTTTAAGGTAAGGACTAACCTGAGTGTAGGGCTGCAGATGAAAGGGTTGGGGTGGTGAGGAACCTTTTAGACCTTGATGTCAAGGCTTTATCCTGTTATCTAAAGAATTGGCAAACTAAATAAAGAAGACTATTCTTGGAGTATATTAAGAACCAGAGGTTACAGTCCATTGTTTTCTGTGCCATGGAGGTCCTTAAAAAATAAAGTATGGTAAAATGTGATGTCATGAGGTCATGGTGAAGGTGAGAGACATTTGAGCCCAGAACAGGAAGTGCAGAGGGAGTGAGGTGTCCTGTTGTCAGGGTCAAGAGCACTGTGGACTGTGGGGCTATAAGCAGAGGAGTGGGCTGGGAGCAGGTGTTCAGCAAGGTGGTGGGGGTGGGGGTGAGGAATTGCATCTCAACTGTCAGTCCAGGTCATTGCAAACTTCAGCCTGGCTGTGGATGTCCTAGGCCCCCTGAGAAGGGCAAGTTAGAGAGAAGATCACCAGACTTTCTCTGCAGATAGATTACTGTAACTGTACCTTGAGAATTGACGATGGCAGGGGTGGAATGGGTGCCGCTCCACCCTGAGGAAGCTCTTTTTGGGGGTGGGGGAGTGGAGGGGGCAGTGAGAGAGTCATGGGCATGAGGGCCTCAGGGCATGAGGACCTGGCCCATATTTTGATATTTCGTTGCTGTGCTGCTTTGGAGCTGTTTGGGTAGACCTGTTTCTCTTCAGGCACCGACTTGCCTGGGGCAGGGGTGGGGATGGCAGGGGAGACTGTGGGTCCTCTTGTTCAAGCCAATCATCACAGATGGTCTGGAGCACTTGCGTTGGGTCTCTAGAAGAGATGTTCCAGTTCAATTTTACCCCCCAAATAAGGAGAGAGTAGGAAAATGAGTACGACAGAGTTACGCACTTTCCAACAGAGGCGTGAGATGCCCAGGCCACGTCCCCTGTGTTGCTTGGACTTAAATACTCTGAGCATCAGGAGGTAGGGCTGTTGGTTAATTGAGTTCTGAGGTCATTGTCCTGCTGTGACCCTGGGGGCAGGAGGCAGACCCTATCCAGGATGGTGGGAATAAAGTGGAATTTACCTTGAAGGGAACAGATTTTTCTCACCTTCCACCATCTGAGCCAGCCGGGACAGATTTCAGAATAGGACACGGGGTGAGCCCCTGCCTGGGGCAGGTGAATCCTTCTTCTTTCAATGGAGTTGAATTGTGGTTTGTGACTCCCAAGGGAGCAAAGATGCTGGCGGGCCTCCTGAAGGAAGAGGAGGGGTAGGCAGTAAAGTGGAAGGAGGTGGGAAGAGGCACCTGCGCGTGAAGAGCCTGGCTTGGATCTGATCCTGGTTTAAATCATGCCCTGTTATCTTTGAACCTGCAGGGACTTGCCATTAGTTGTAATCTGAGGCCTGAAAGGTCATGGGGAATTAAAGGAAGACTCTGCTCCACCCTTGGGATGAAGAGTGGGCCCAGTGGTTGTAAGAACCGTGGACACCCAGGGCACTCTGCCCTCAGCCCAGCAGAGCGGGGACCCCTGAGAGCCAGTTGGTGGCAGCGGAGGAGCTCCCTGGTGATGTGGGCGAGGGGTGAATAGGGGCAGCTGTGCCTGGGTGTGGGATCTGGGACCCTAGGGATCTCTCAGGACAAGCTGAGCAAGAGAGTGCCCAGGGTAGTGCAGCAGTGACCACCTGAGGGACTGAATTCCAGCCAAAGCCTGGGGCAGAGTCAGCCATGATCACTGCATGTCTCCTCTCCCACCCTCCCCTGGCCCCTCTGCTCAAGGGTGCACGCATGAGCTCTCTCTCAAACAAATAAAATAAATCTTCAAAAAAAAATATGGAATCCAAATGGTTATTATGCAGATTAAATGAGTCAGTGCTTGGCACAAAATAAGACTTCAATAAGTGTTAGCTATACATTACATCTTTTCTCACTTCTGATTATTTCCTTGGAGCAGACTCTTAAAGGTGGACTGACTAGATCAAAGACTATCCATGTTTTGCTGATATAAGTTATAAATTTGCTCTCTATAAAATGTTTATCAGTTATTCCCAGCCACTGTGCCTGAGGGTTTCTCTGCAACCAACACTAGATATGATTAAAACAATGTTTTATTAATATAGCAGATGGGAAAATTAATGTTTTGTTTACTAGTGAAGTTCACTGTAAAAAAAACTCACAAAAACCCAACCTGAAACTTGTATCATGAACTCCCATGGACCTAGCTTTAACAATAATTAATTCATAGCCAATGTTTTTGAAACACTTCTGTAAGAATTAAAGTATAGCCACAACACCATTGTCATGCCTAACAATTAAGAATGCTTCTTTTTAAAAAAAATTCTTTTTTATTTTAAATAAACATGTAATGTATTTTTATCCCCAGGGGTACAGGTCTGTGAATTGCCAGGTTAAGAATGCTTCTTTTTTAAAGAGAGAAAGAGAGAAAGAGTAAAAAGAGAAAAAACAAGCCAAGGTAAGGGAGGAGCTGAGGGAGAGGGAAAGAGAGAATCCAAGCAGGCTCCATGCCCAGTTCAGAGCCTGATTCAGGGTCTATCTCACAACTCTGAGATCATGACCTGAGCCAAAATTAAGAGCTGGACACGTAACTGACTGAACCACCTACGGGTCCCTAAAATAATTTTTAAATTTTAAAAATAATTTTTAATTAATTACTCTTAGTAATTAGTTATATTTAAATTTCCCTAAATATCTTATCTTTAAAACAGTTACCTTACACCAGTTAGAATGGCCAAATTAACATGACAAGAAACAACAAGTGTTGGAGAGGATGTGGAGAAAGGGGAACCCTCTTACACTATTGGTGGGAATGCAAGTTGGTGCAGCCACTTTGGAAAGCAGTGTGGAGATTTTTTAAGAAATTAAAAATAGAGCTACCTTATGGCACTGCAATTGCACTACTAGGTATTTACCCCAAAGATAGAGATGTAGTGAAACGAAGGGCCATATGCACCCCAATGTTCATAGCAGCAATCACCAAACTGTGGAGAGAGCCAAGATGCCCTTCAACAGATGAATGGATAAAGAAAATATGGTCCACATATACAATGGACTATTACGCCTCCATCAGAAAGGATGAATACCCAAACTTTGGTATCAACATGGACATGGACAGGTCTGGAGGAGATTATGCTGAGTGAAATAAGTCAAGCAGAGAAAGTCAATTATCATATGGTTTCACTTACTTGTGGAGCATAAGGAATAACATGGAGAACATTGGGAGAAGGAAAGGAGAAATGAATTGGGGGAAATAGGAGGGGGAGATGAACTGTGAGAGACTATGGACTCTGAGAAACAAACTGAAGGTTTTGGAAGGGAGGGGGGTGAGGAGATGGGTGAGCCTGGTGGTAGGTATTAAGGAGGGTACCTACTGCATGAAGTACTGGGTGTGGTATATAAACAATGAATCTTGGAACACTGAAAAAATAAAATAAAATATAAAAAAATTAAAATAGTAAAATAAAAAATAAAAACAGTTATCTAGTTAGGGTTCTAAGAAGACTCATGTATCCTTAGAACTGGCTGAAGCCTTTCCTGTCTATTCTAACCCGAGTTTCCCCTGCAGCCCTCTCTGTGTCCTTGCAATTTGTCTTTGCTGTACAGTGGGTTAGTTTTCCACGGGCTGAGTTCTGGAGTTGGAAGACTCCATCCCTGTGGAATCATTAACACTCTGGAATTCCAGTAATCAGATCTAGTGGCCTGTTAGGATTCTGTACCTAGTTTTGGATAAGGTTGCTTCGTTGGTGGTATTGAACTTTTCTATCAAGAGATACATCATTCTATTGTCTCACTCTGTGTGATATTGGCATCCCTGGCTAGTCACTATGGAAATCCATGAACTCATTAGGACGGCTTTTTCCTTCCTCTTCGTTACTTGGGCTCTGTCTGCAGAGGCAAATATCCTCTTCTCAACTCTTTGGTTACTCTGAGGTGTATTTTACTTACAAAAGGCAGAGTAGGGCGCCTGGGTGGCTCAGTGGGTTAAGCCACTGCCTTTGGCTCAGGTCATGATCTCAGGGTCCTGGGATGGAGTCCCACATCGGGCTCTCTGCTCAGCAGGGAGCCTGCTTCCTCCTCTCTCTCTCTGCCTGCCTCTCTGCCTACTTGTAATCTCTCTCTGTCAAATAAATAAATAAAATCTTTACAAAAGGCAGAGTAAATGCCTGATTCTCCACCCCACCATTTTTAAAAAACCAGTTTCAAAACAATGTGTTAATTTTCTGGCATCTTCCAAAGATGACTATGAGGTTTACTTTTTATTTTTTGGTATTATTACGAACTCATGTATTTAAAAATATCTAATATGTTCAGTACATTGCAGTTATTATTTTTTTGATGCTCAAATTGTCACCTCAATGTGACTCCGTTACACTTTGTAGCTTCTTGTTCAGGGTTCAACTTGTACCTTTCATCACCCATTTTTCAAGGAGCCCTGGTTTATTATTTTTTTTAATAGTGTGATTCTGTCCTTTGTACATTTTTTTCCATATGGATTTGTAAGAACTCTTTCCATATGAATATATTTATCTTTTGTCTGTCAGATGAGCATATATAGTTTTCCCAGTTAAAAAAAAATTGAGACTTCATGTTGAGTTATGTTAACATTTTTTTTATTAGTGAAGAAATGTTGAGTTCATATTGAGTTGTTGGCAGATGTTTAAATATAAATTGTACATATTGATATTTTTCTTATGAGTTTTGTTCTTGGTGCTATAATAAGCAAGGCCTTCCCTATTCTAGCAATATACAACTATTCTCCCATAGTTTTTATATTACATCATAGTTTTAATTTTTATATTTCAATATAAAGTATAAATATTGAAATATCTTTATGTAAATATTAAAATATGAAAAGATCCATCTGGAATTTATGGAGATTTGGTGTGATGTAAAGTTTTAATTTTAAAAAAAAGTCACTGTTATGCTATAGTTATGCATGATGGTACCATTGACAACAGCTAGAGTAAGAGTACATGGGACAGGCTGGATGAAGGACATTGGGAAGGGTATGTGCTATGGTGAGTGCTGTGAATTATGTAAGACTGATGATTCACAGACCTGTACCCCTGAAACACATAACACATTATACGTTAATTTAAAAAATTAAAATTAATATTAAAAAAGAATACATGGCACCTCTCCGTAATATTTTTAAATTATAAACCTACGTGATTTTTTTTTAAATTTTATTTATTTGACAGAGAGAGATCACAAGTAGGCAGAGGCAGGCAGAGAGAGCGGAAGGGAAGCAGGTTCCCTGCAGAGCAGAGATCCCCATGAGGGGCTCCATCCCAGGGCCCTGGGATCATGACCTGAGCCAAAAGCAGAGGCTTTAATCCACTGAGCCACTCAGGCGCCCCTACATGATTTTTAAAATAATGGAAAAAATATTTTTGTTGTTGTTGCTGTTGGTATCCCAGTTTATATTTCTATATGGTTAGCTAAATGTCTAATTGCTTAGGTATCTTAGTGGTGAATATGAGGAAATTAGACACAAAATTGGCTATTAAGTGGTCATTAAAAACAGTTTCTAAAAAGCAAATATTCAATATAAGGGCAATTATATACAATTAAATGGTAAGTCAAAAATCAGAATAAAACCTACGTATTTGTAATACTCTTCATTTTGCTATATAAAGTCACAGAAAATAACATCAAGGTTATTAAAAGGGAAAGAATAGCTTAACAATGACAAAATCTGGTGGACCTCATATTAATTAGCTGATTGAGTTTAACATCACCACTAAAGGGTAAACAGACATCACATGCTTTCCAATAGCATGTTCTGAGGGGGGAAAAAAAAAATCACATGTGTAGTATTCCTGCAAATGTGTTTAACCTGGATTTTATCATGAGGGAAAAAAAAATTCATTCTGAGGGTGATTTTGCAAGAACACCTTGCCAGGACAAAAATAAAATGTTGGAGGACCATTCTAGATAAAAGCCAACTTAAAATACATCTTTGGTTGGAGCCAGGTTGACATTATTAAAATTGTCAATACAAATTATAAGGCATTCTTGGGATAGAGAAACTGAAGATTGCCTGTATTTACGTAGTAGCATGTATCACTATTAAGTTTCTTAAGTGTGAAAAGTGTGTGGTAGTTCTACGGAAGATCTCTTTTGGAAAATACATGCTAGGGGTCAAGTTTGTTAAAGGTGAAGTTTCATGTTTGCAACTTATTCTCAAATGAAAGGGAGAGAGAAAACTAAAATTCTGGCGAAATGTTCCTTCTTGGTGAACTTAAATGAGTGATATCTTATTGTGATGTTCTCAGAACTTTCCTATAGATTTGTGATTCTCCAAAATAAAAATACTGGGGAAAAAAGTAAAGCCTAGGAAAGCAGTGGCAGGAAATCTGACAGGTGCAAGTGGTTATTACAAGCAGTGTTAACTTTCACGCTTAGAATTTTCTATATTTTGGGACACCTGGGTGGCTCAGTCAGCTAAGCATCTGCCTTCGGCTCAGGTCCTGATCCCAGAGTTCTGGGATCAAGTACCACATGAGACTCCTTGCTCAGCAGGGTTCCTGCTTCTGCTCTGCCTTCTGTTCTCTCTGCTTGTGCTTGCTCTCTTGATCTCTCTCTCTGACAAATAAATAAAATCTTTTAAAAAAGAATTTTCTGTATTTTGAAATTGTTTATAATGAGTTTACATGATTTTAAATTCAGAAAAAAATGTTTTGAAGGAAGGAGGGAGTTACCACTCTGTTTCCTCCATTTTTCTCTCTGAATGTTTCAGGTCAGTTCCCCCAGTCTGAAGTCATGGTAGATGGACACAGGGAAGAAGTGAGGGCAGCATTTCATGTCTCTGGGTGGTATCTCCCCATGTTTGGTAAAGCATTCTTACCAATGGACAGTGGAACCATCTTCACTTCTGTCATGAATGTGTTTGGGGACTAGCTCCTCTCATCTGGGTGTGTTTCCTTAGAAATCTGAGGGACAGTGCAGGTCCAATTCCCCAACTAAAGAGCATCTTAAGGACGAATAGGAATTTGAAACCCTGAAGAGAACAAGTTTAGGATGGATTATTTAATGAAACCTATAGATTTACCTAACTTGATTATAAGACTTTCCCGATTGTTTCCCAAATTGCTTTACTTTCAACCCAAAGTCTGAGACATTGAGCACTTTGGTCAGTTGGAAGTCAGAGACACCTGTGTCCCATACAGCAATGAAGGCACTGTCATTGTCACAGGCACAATTTTGCTTGGACTCTGTCAGCCTCAGGTCCAGAACCATTTGTGTAATTGAAGAGACACAGTGAGTCCCCTGAAGCAGAAGTATTCAGAGCACCTCTCTCTTTGGGTACGAACATTCCCCGAAGCATTAGTACTTCTCTGGGGGAGGTGATGTCACAGGAACACTATAATGCTTGGAGGTACTCATGCCATCCAAAAGCCTGTGGGGTTTCCATCAGTTAGGTTTTTCTTTCTAAAATCACCCTAATGCATTTCGCCCCCCTCCCCCACAGCCACCCCACTCATGCACACCTTGCTGATAACACCTTTCCCTTGACTGCATGTTTTAATATTTTGGGTAAGTTTGTAGTCACATAAATGATCTTGTTGAGCTCTCAAATCACCCCTTCTAAGTCCTTCTAAGTTCACAAGAATCTCACCTCTCTTTTTAAAAATTTTATTTTATTCATTCATTTGCAAGAGAGATAGAGAGAGAGAGCACAGAGACTGAAGATGTGGGTCTGGATCCTAGGACCTGGAGATCATGACCTGAGCTGAAGGCAGATGCTTAACTACCCAGACGCCATGGGATCTCTCTCTCTCTCTATCTCTCTCTCTCTTTATTTTATTTTATTTTTTTAAGACAGAGATAGCAGGAGAGAGCTCAAGCAGGTAGGGGACGGAGAAGCAGGCTCTCCACTGAGCAAGGGAGTCCGACCTGGGACCGGATCCCAGCACCCTGGGATTATGACCTTAGCCAACGGCAGATGCTTAACTGACTGAGCCACCCAGTTACCTCAGAATCTCACTCTTTTTGACAGCTGTACAGTATTCTGATGTATAGCTATAACATTTAATGTGACCTCAATGGTAGACATTTAGGTTTTTTCCTGGTCTTTAACTACACCACAGAGAATAACCTTGTCAATTATATATGTCTTTGCCCAAGATATGAAATTTCTGTGTTGAAAGAAAGGCATGTGCTTTAAAAGAAAATGTACAGGGGCACCTGGGTGGCTCAGTGGTTTAAAGCCTCTGCCTTCGGCACAGGTCATGATCTCAGGGTCCTGGGATTGAGCCCCACATTGGGCTCTCTGCTCAGCGGGGAGCCTGCTTCCCCCTCTCTCTCTGCCTACTTGTGATCTGTCTCTGTCAAATAAATAAAATGTTAAAAAAATGTACATATTGCTAAATTGCCATCCTGAGAAAGAGTACCATTTAGCATTCTCACCAATATTGTAGAAAAGGGACAGTTTTTCCATGCCCATGCCAACAGATTGCTATTCATTTTTCAAAGATAGCTAGTGGGGACTGGGGGAAAAAAAAAAAAAGAAAGAAAAAACTCTTCAAGAGATTTTGAAGGCCACACTTCCACATTATCCCTGTCCATGCTTATTTCACGCAAGCCGATTGTGGTGGTGTGTATGAAATCCTCTATGGGAAACCCCTTTGGCAAATGGGATGGCAGAGTTTTCCTCAAAGCTTCATAGCTCCAAAAGCTGATTTGTGTACATTTCATGTGAAAATAAACTTCTCACTGAGGAGCAGTATTATGATTTCCCATAAGGGAATATTTAGGTTGTAAGCAGACCTGAGTTGGCTAAAAACTTGTGGGAATTAATCTTTGGTGGCTAAACCCAAATTTTAAATTCAACTGAGGAAATCCACTTGTCAAAAGGATGCCATTCCCAAGTCAAATTTAAAGTGTATACAAAAAAATCTGTATTTTCACGAAATTATTTTACCTTGGAAAGATACGCATGGATGGCCACGATAGACATCCTGATGCCTGAGGTAGATTTTATCAAGCTCTGTGTGTATGCTTCACTATTACTGTCAGTTTACTTAAGACCTTCTTGAAAAAAATTAAAATATTTCAGGTTATAGTATAGATTTGAAACAGATAAAATAATGAAAAATATAATGTTGGCTAAATTTATAGAAGTAGTTGGCATTCACAATAAATGCAGGCAACCCCAGTGGAGCCCTTTCTTCCCGGCTCAACACCACCCGTTCATCCTCCCTGAGAGGTGACCACCAAATGAGAAGCTTTTGGGAGTCAATGTTTTAAGGATGACCTAGTAGAGTTAATTAGAGATGATTAGTACTATAACTAGAAATACAAAAGCAGCAGCTGAGAAATCAGGAATCCATTGTACTTAGAGATGAGAAAGGCAGACCCTGATGAACAGCCATGAACTCATTGTAAAATGATCCTACTGGTCTGACCTCAGGGCTGCTGTGGGAGGCTCTTCTGGTGTTGGGAAGGGCTCACATCCTTTGGTTTAATGATTCCTTTTGGTTTAGATTCTTCTGAGGTGTGAAATCATGAGTCACTCAAAGCAAAAAGAGAAGAAGCGCAAGCAAGGTCCCAACACAGGGCCCCAGGCGGTAAATCTCTCACAGCCGGGCAAGTAGCCGGTGAGCAGCAGACCTGGACAGGCTGAGGGAGTGTGCCCCCCATGACTATTGCCTGGGGCAGGTGCCAGGCCTGCGTCTCCCAGGGTCAGCCGAACTGCCAGCATCTGCCAAGCGCCACAGCCACCAGCGCTATAGATGAATGATCAAGATGTTCTCCATCTTTCTCCCATGGTTGTCCTTATATGAGACCTTCATGCTAGTGCTTCTAGAAAGTGAAGACTCACCGACACTCTTGAGTGTGAGATACTTAATGGAAGAGAAAATTCCAGGATATTCTGGTGACAGGGAGACAGCGGGAGCAGACAGATGGGATGGAGGGGAGCCCTAGCGATGGGAGCAAGTAGATGCCCCAGCAACACCTGCCCACCACCCGCCTAGCAGCAGCACTGCTTCTTAGAGCAGCTCTTCTGCTGGCAACAGCCCTTCCCACCACTGCAGCCATGGGAGCCGCACCCCAGGAGCCACAGGAGCCACAGGAGCTGCAGCTTCAGGAGCGGCGGCAGCAGCAGACCGCAGGGTTACTGCAGCTGCCACCACAGCCACTGCCGCCGCCACCATAGCCACCGCCACAGCCACCATGGCAGCCAGAACAGCTACCACCACCTCTGCAGCCACAGCACCCCATGGTGTCAGGAGAGAGGACTCAGGAGTAGAAAGGAGGAAGACTTAGAAGGTGAGAGCAGACTGATGCTGCTTTCTGCTGGGGGAGCCCTTCAGGTACCAGGTCGGAGCCAGTGCCTTGTTGTGTACCTGTCTTTCCAGGAAAGGTCTCACGGGGCCTTTACCCACTTCCTTGTTGACGTCTCGGTCCCTCAACCTTGCTAATTTTAAGGTCTTAACTGGTCTCTTAAATCTATATTTGGATTAGAACATACTTCTAAGAGGTGTGTGCCCATGAGGATGTACACGTGTATGTATTTTTTGCCCCAGGGCCTCCTCCAGTGCCTTGGTCCCTGTAAGTCGTCAGTGGACAGCTGTTGAGTTCAGTAAGTGCCTGAAATATTTAAGAACAATCCTTACATTTTTAGAGCCATGGGGTTCTGAGTCTAGAGTCACGTAAAATCCCATGTTTCTGTATATGCTTCTTAGTCATCATGGGTTTAAGGAAGGAAACAAACACACACACACTGTGTTTCTCTCCGCTGGGTTTCACCACACACCTCTCTGTTACAAAAAACTTTCTGAAAGGATAAGTGAAAACTGGATTGAAAAGAGAAAAAGTAGGCACCCCTAAATGTATTCTGTCTCCCCTTAAAACCCGGATAGGCGTTTCCTGGCTCCCTGAGACTCTTCCTTCACAAGAATCGATTGCTCATTCACATTTTCTTAAAACGTTGTATGATCTCAGGCGCTAAAGATGTAATTGTGGGCAGCCTGCTCCGAAGTCCTCGGCTAAGATGAAGTTTCTGCTGCTGTTTGTTAAATGACTGAGGGAACAAAACATAAGAAAGGTTTTGTGGGGGTGGCTCGCTTTCTTTCGTGCCTCTCTCAGTTGAAGACTGGTGGCCAGGACCCTGTTTCAGACCAACGAAGGCCAGGATAATTTTTCTTTTTCTTTTTTTTTTTTTTTTAAAGATTCTTCTTTATTTATTTGACAGACAGATCACAGGTAGGCAAAGAGGCAGGCAGAGAGAGAGGAGGAAGCAGGCTCCCTGCCGAGCAGAGAGCATGACTCGGGGCTCGATCCCAGGACCCTGAGATCATGACCTGAGCTGAAGGCAGAGGCTTAACCCACTGAGCCACCCAGGTGCCCTGAGGAGAATGTTTATATGCAGTGATCGCTCTCCTCGTGGCTGCCTCTCCTTAGAGAGCCTGCGGCTGGGACCAGGCCTCCAGAAGGGCTGTTCTTGCTGGATTGTTGTGAGAACCCACCTCCTCCACTCCGGACAACCTACCAGACAGGAAGCCACCCCTCCACCCCAGTCTATCTCTGGCTTATGCTGCAGCTCTGGAGGGGACATAACCCGGCTCTGGCGGGTCTTCACTCCCCCGAGAATGCTCCTGTCCCTGGATTTAGAACGGACACCTCTTGTATAAACTTACCTTTTGAAAGCCAGAGAAGAAAGACTTCGAATGCCCTTCCGGATCTACCGCGGGTCCAGCGGAAGGCTGTCAGGATGCTTCTGGCTCTCCATGTGGTTGCCCTGCATCGTGGGAAAGCCCTGCCGTGGGCACGGGAACCCCGGGAGAGTTCTCTGATGGCTCCTGTCCGAGACCCACGCATCTTTGTCAGGACCCTGGAACTACAATTTTTCCTCCACTTTAGCCATCATTTTTCTACATTCGATCCGCAGACGATGCGACACACAATGATTTCATTCATAACAGAAAACTCAGAGTTTACTAAGTCCGCTGCTGTGCTAAAAATAGCAGTGTTACCATGGCAAGGGTGTTCAAGAAGGAAGTAAAGGAAAGGTCTTGTGAGATTCTTCCATGGAAACTGGGCTGAAAAATAAGGGGGGGGGTGCCAGTATATAAGGGGCTCCCCCAGCAGAAGGCGGCATCAGACCTTCCTCACCTCCTGAGTCTCCCTCCTCACCTCTACTGAGTCCTTACTCTCCTGACACCATGGGGTGCTGTGGCTGTGGAAGTTGTGGCGGCTGCGGTGGCTGCAGCAGTGGCTGCGGCGGCTGCGGTAGCTGCGGCGGCTGCGGCGGTTGCGGTGGCTGCGGCGGCTGCGGCGGCTGCGGCGGCTGTGGCAGCTGCACCACCTGCAGGTGCTACCGCGTGGGCTGCTGCTCCGCCTGCTGTCCCTGCTGCTGCGGCTGCTGCGGGGGCTGCTGCAGTACCCCCGTGGTCTGCTGCTGCCGCCGCACCTGTGGCTGCAGTTCCTGTGGCTCATGTGGCTGCGGCTCGTGTGGCTGTGGCTGTGGGAAGGGCTGTTGCCAGCAGAAGTGCTGTTGCCAGCAGAAGTGCGGTTGCAAGAAGCAATGCTGCTGCTAAGCGGCCGTTCGGCTTCTGGGAAGATGCTGCAGGTAACTGTCCCATTAATAAGATTTTCTTTCTTCTTGACAGTCCTCCCGGATTTGAATGTCACCAAGGGTGACATGACACTGGTTATCAGGCTAAGGAGTTTAACACAGATCGCCCGGTCCCTGATATCCTGCCTCTAAATGGAAAACACCAACACAATCCCCCATCCATCACCAAAGTGTGAGCCCAACAAAATAGAGTGATGATTGTTAATGCTATCCTTTCTTGAAATGTGACTGCTGAAATATGTGTTTTTACTCCTTTCCTCCTCTTTTTATGACTTCTATATCCCAAATCTCTGCTAGTTTCTGTTTCTGTAAACCTAAGACAATGATTTTCCTAATAAACCACATAAAACTGACATTCAAAGTCTCACCAATGTCTCCTCTCTTGTCCTTACTCGACGGTGTCTCACTCAAGGATGTGATTACACCCATCAAAGTAAGACCCCTGGTGTTTGTTTGAGATGGGTTTGGAGTAAGTAATGAGTAATCTGTCAATAATAGGTTTTCATACAATGGTCATAATTTGGTGGATTCAACCATCCTCCTGTGCAAGCCAGCAAAAAAATTCTGACAACACTGTATCAACACTCTCTCTGCACCTCCGGATTCCACTTTTCTAAAACATTTTGATCTCGGTGTCTACAATCAGGGGAAATTTAATACCTAAAGCAATGTGTACTTAGTTAGGTTTTAGTTATTTCTCTCTGGTCCTATTAACAACCTAAAATCTGACTGCATATTGGTGAGAATTTTTATCCCATCACCAGTACTAGCTAACTGTGTCTTTGTCAGGTTGTGGTCACAAAATATAATGTGATCACAAGAGAATAAATCTATTAGTAAATATTGTGAGATACCCAAACACTTTCTTCACTTAGACTATATTCTGTCATATCAAAAAATACTATAAGAACTTAAAAATTAAAATGTCACTATGGGAGAGGATGCCTGGATGGCTCAACGGGTTAAGCATCTGACTTGATTTCTGCTCAGGTCAGGATCTCAGGGTCAGGAGATCCAGCCCCACGTGGGGCTCAGCAGGGAGTCTGCTTGAGGATTCTCTCCCTCTCTCTCTCTCCCCCTCTGCCCCTCCCGCCACTCATTCTTTTCTTTTTCTCTACATAAATAAAATCTTTAAAACAGCACAATGGGTTGTCTTCAGACCACATGTCTCAGTGTCCCTTGAAGGCGAACCACACACAGTGTATGTAACTGATGAGCCCACATTCAGACTGCAGTACCCTTTCATGTGAATGATGCTTTAGACTTTTCTACTTAATCTGTTTCTTGTGGAAAGCAAGGCACAGAGCCAGGGGCCGAAGGGTGCAGCTCAACGTTTCAGGCAGCCCACAAGATCTCGGGTCCTCTCTCTCACTTCCATCCGGGAAGTACTCAAGGACAGCAACTGCTTCAGAACATTGCCCTGAACAGAACAGTAGGAGACCCCAGCGCAGGGAGCAAGGGGAAAGCACACACACCAAATTCCAGCGTTGGGGATGCTTCCGACGAGACCCTGCTGGGGTTCACAGGACTCAAGCAGAACTGGGTACCTCCTGCCTGGTGCAAGTCTGTGTTCACAGACACCCAGAGGATGGTGGGTGATACTGCCTGCTGGGAGGGGCGTTCCTTGTTACCACTTGCCAGCTTTCACACTAATGTGTACATCAAAGGAACGAGAAAAGAATACGAAATAGCATCGTACCACTGGGGATCACCAACTCGGACAGACACTCCTGGGCATGGCGGGTCACAGGAAAATAATCCAGGGCTCGGAACATTCCTGCACTAGCGGAAGGAGATTAGGTCTGAGTGATAAATGTTTACTTCTGAGGATATAGGGAAATAAGACATTGGTACCAGCAGCATAATATATTTATAGATACAGCATATTTCCCGATTTTACAAATGCATAGAGAGTAACTACAAGTTGTTAGACACTGTTCTAGGCACTAAGAGTACATCAGTGAACAAGACATATAAAAAGTCTCATTCTCATAGACCTAACATCCTAGTTGTGGGAGTGAGATAATAACACTAAGGAAATGAGTATATCATATGGTATGTTAGAGACCAAAGATTGAACATATGAATGGTCAATGACCAAACCATATACAAAACAAAACTCTCACCTATAATCAGCAGCAACCAGGCAGGAACCCAGCCTTATCGAAGCAAGTTGTGCAGGCAGCCCATCTTCTACCTGCAGGTCAGATTTCCAGAAACCTGATCATTATCTCCAGCAAACAATCCAGGAAGTCAAGTAATAAATCCTGTAACAAGCAGCCCCAACTGGTCAGGACCTGATCAGTCACTGGCAGCTTCCCAGATTTCTGTCCCTGCTTGTAACTTAGGACCAACTAGAGAGAGCCAGATATGGCCCCCTTCAACCAGTCACATAGAATGCCCTGCTGCTAGTTAGCTTACCTCCACCTTCCTCCGGCCACAGGCTCCCATCAGGGCACCCTGGGAGCCTCTCCTTTTCCTCCTGAAAGCCTCTGCCAAAATGCAAGACAGAATCCCTTTGCTGTAGTGAGCTCTGAATAAATAAACTTTGTTCTTCATTTATTTCCAGGAGACTTAACAACTCCACCCTTGGGGCGTGTAGGAATTCTCCCACACATGCTCTAGCAGATAGATAGAAATTGTTTGGAGCAGCACTGTCCAAAACAGCAAAACCTTAGAAGCAACAGAAATCCCCCTCATCCAGAGAGTAGATGAACAAATGAATTTTAGTGTATTCACAGGAAGGAATGTGTATACATGTAATAAATCCGTGTCCAAAGAAAAGCAAAGAGAGGGTGAGCATAGGTTTTAAGGTAAGGACTAACCTGAGTGTAGGGCTGCAGATGAAAGGGTTGGGGTGGTGAGGAACCTTTTAGACCTTGATGTCAAGGCTTTATCCTGTTATCCAAAGAATTGGCAAACTAAATAAAGAAGACTATTCTTGGAGTATATTAAGAACCAGAGGTTACAGTCCATTGTTTTCTGTGCCATGGAGGTCCTTAAAAAATAAAGTATGGTAAAATGTGATGTCATGAGGTCATGGTGAAGGTGAGAGACATTTGAGCCCAGAACAGGAAGTGCAGAGGGAGTGAGGTGTCCTGTTGTCAGGGTCAAGAGCACTGTGGACTGTGGGGCTATAAGCAGAGGAGTGGGCTGGGAGCAGGTGTTCAGCAAGGTGGTGGGGGTGGGGGGTGAGGAATTGCATCTCAACTGTCAGTCCTGGTCATTGCAAACTTCAGCCTGGCTGTGGATGTCCTAGGCCCCCTGAGAAGGGCAAGTTAGAGAGAAGATCACTAGACTTTCTCTGCAGATAGATTACTGTAACTGTACCTTGAGAATTGACGATGGCAGGGGTGGAATGGGTGCCACTCCACCCTGAGGAAGCTCTTTTTGGGGGTGGGGGAGTGGAGGGGGCAGTGAGAGAGTCATGGGCATGAGGGCCTCAGGGCATGAGGACCTGGCCCATATTTCGATATTTCGTTGCTGTGCTGCTTTGGAGCTGTTTGGGTAGACCTGTTTCTCTTCAGGCACCGACTTGCCTGGGGCAGGGGTGGGGATGGCAGGGGAGACTGTGGGTCCTCTTGTTCAAGCCAATCATCACAGATGGTCTGGAGCACTAGCCTTGGGTCTTTAGAAGAGATGTTCCAGTTCAATTTTGCTCCCCAAAGAAGGAGAGAGTAGGAAAATGAGTACGACAGAGTTACGCACTTTCCAACAGAGGCGTGAGATGCCCAGGCCACGTCCCCTGTGTTGCTTGGACTTAAATACTCTGAGCATCAGGAGGTAGGGCTGTTGGTTAATTGAGTTCTGAGGTCATTGTCCTGCTGTGACCCTGGGGGCAGGAGGCAGACCCTATCCAGGACGGTGGTGGTTAATTGAGTTCTGAGGTCATTGTCCTATCCAGGAGGGTGGGAATAAAGTGGAATTTACCTTGAAGGGAACAGATTTTTCTCACCTCCACCAACTGAGCCAGCCGGGACAGATTTCAGAATAGGACAGGGGGTGAGCCCCTGCCTGGGGCAGGTGAATCCTTCTTCTTTCAATGGAGTTGAATTGTGGTTTGTGACTCCCAAGGGAGCAAAGATGCTGGCGGGCCTCCTGAAGGAAGAGGAGGGGTAGGCAGTAAAGTGGAAGGAAGTGGGAAGAGGCACCTGCGCGTGAAGAGCCTGGCTTGTATCTGATCCTGGTTTAAATCACGCCCTGTTATCTTTGAACCTGCAGAGACTTGGCATTAGTTGTAATCTGAGGCCTGAAAGGTCATGGGGAATTAAAGGAAGACTCTGCTCCACCCTTGGGATGGAGAGAGAAGGGAGTGGGCCTAGTGGTTGTAAGAACTGTGGACACCCAGGGCGCTCAGCCCTCAGGCCAGCAGAGCGGGGACACCTGAGAGCCAGTTGGTGGCAGCAGAGGAGCTCCCTGGTGATGTGGGCCAGGGGTGAATAGGGGCAGCTGTGCCTGGGTGTGGGATCTGGGACCCTAGGGTTCTCTCAGGACAAGCTGGGCAAGAGAGTGCCCAGGGTAGTGCAGCAGTGACCACCTGAGGGACTGAGTTCCAGCCAAAGCCTGGGGCAGAGTCAGCCATGATCACTGCATGTCTCCTGCTCCCAACCTCCCCTGGCCCCTCTGCTCAAGGGTGCACGCATGAGCTCTCTCGCAAACAAATAAAATAAATCTTCAAAAAAAAATATGGAATCCAAATGGTTATTATGCAGATTAAATGAGTCAGTGCTTGGCACAAAATAAGACTTCAATAAGTGTTAGCTATACATTACATCTTTTCTCACTTCTGATCATTTCCTTGGAGCAAACTCTTAAAGGTGGACTGACTAGATCAAAGACTATCCATGTTTTGCTGATAAAAGTTATAAATTTGCTCTCTATAAAATGTTTATCAGTTATTCCCAGCCACTGTGCCTGAGGGTTTCTCTGCAACCAACACTAGATATGATTAAAACAATGTTTTGTTAATATCGCAGATGGGAAAATTAAAGTTTTGTTTATTAGTGAAGTTCACTGTAAAAAAAATTCACAAAAACCCAACCTTAAACTTGTATCATGAACTCCCATGGACCTAGCTTTAACAATAATTAATTCATAGCCAATGTTTTTGAAACACTTCTGTAAGAATTAAAGTATAGCCACAACACCATTGTCATGCCTAACAATTAAGAATGCTTCTTTTTAAAAAAAATTCTTTTTTATTTTAAATAAACATGTAATGTATTTTTATCCCCAGGCGTACAGGTCTGTGAATTGCCAGGTTAAGAATGATTCTTTTTTAAAGAGAGAAAGAGAGAAAGAGTAAAAAGAGAAAAAACAAGCCAAGGTAAGGGAGGAGCTGAGGGAGAGGGAAAGAGAGAATCCAAGCAGGCTCCATGCCCAGTTCAGAGCCTGATTCAGGGTCTATCTCACAACTCTGAGATCATGACCTGAGCCAAAATTAAGAGCTGGACACGTAACTGACTGAACCACCTAGCGGTCCCTAAAATAATTTTTAAATTTTAAAAATAATTTTTAATTAATTACTCTTAGTAATTAGTTATGTTTAAATTTCCCTAAATATCTTATCTTTAAAACAGTTACCTTACACCAGTTAGAATGGCCAAAGTTAACATGACAAGAAACAACAGTGTTGGAGAGCATGTGGAGAAAGGGGAACCCTCTTACACTATTGGTGGGAATGCAAGTTGGTGTAGCCACTTTGGAAAGCAGTGTGGAGATTTTTTAAGAAATTAAAAATAGAGCTACCTTATGGCACTGCAATTGCACTACTAGGTATTTACCCCAAAGATAGAGATGTAGTGAAACGAAGGGCCATATGCACCCCAATGTTCATAGCAGCAATCACCAAACTGTGGAGAGAGCCAAGATGCCCTTCAACAGATGAATGGATAAAGAAAATATGGTCCACATATACAATGGACTATTACGCCTCCATCAGAAAGGATGAATACCCAAACTTTGGTATCAACATGGACATGGACAGGTCTGGAGGAGATTATGCTGAGTGAAATAAGTCAAGCAGAGAAAGTCAATTATCATATGGTTTCACTTACTTGTGGAGCATAAGGAATAACATGGAGAACATTGGGAGAAGGAAAGGAGAAATGAATTGGGGGAAATAGGAGGGGGAGATGAACTGTGAGAGACTATGGACTCTGAGAAAACAAACTGAAAGTTTTGGAAGGGGGGGGGGGTGAGGAGATGGGTGAGCCTGGTGGTAGGTATTAAGGAGGGTACCTACTGCATGAAGTACTGGGTGTGGTATATAAACAATGAATCTTGGAACACTGAAAAAATAAAATAAAATATAAAAAAATTAAAATAGTAAAATAAAAAATATAAACAGTTATCTAGTTAGGGTTCTAAGAAGACTCATGTATCCTTAGAACTGGCTGAAGCCTTTCCTGTCTATTCTAACCCGAGTTTCCCCTGCAGCCCTCTCTGTGTCCTTGCAATTTGTGTTTGCTGTACAGTGGGTTAGTTTTCCACGGCTGAGTTCTGGAGTTGGAAGACTCCATCCCTGTGGAATCATTAACACTCTGGAATTCCAGTAATCAGATCTAGTGGCCTGTTAGGATTCTGTACCTAGTTTTGGATAAGGTTGCTTCATTGGTGGTATTGAATTTTTCTATCAAGAGATACATCATTCTATTGTCTCACTCTGTGTGATATTGGCATCCCTGGCTAGTCACTATGGAAATCCATGAACTCATTAGGACTGCTTTTTCCTTCCTCTTCGTTACTTGGGCTCTGTCTGCAGAGGCAAATATCCTCTTCTCAACTCTTTGGTTACTCTGAGGTGTATTTTACTTACAAAAGGCAGAGTAGGGCGCCTGGGTGGCTCAGTGGGTTAAGCCACTGCCTTTGGCTCAGGTCATGATCTCAGGGTCCTGGGATGGAGTCCCACATCGGGCTCTCTGCTCAGCAGGGAGCCTGCTTCCTCCTCTCTCTCTCTGCCTGCCTCTCTGCCTACTTGTAATCTCTCTCTGTCAAATAAATAAATAAAATCTTTACAAAAGGCAGAGTAAATGCCTGATTCTCCACCCCACCATTTTTAAAAACCAGTTTCAAAACAATGTGTTAATTTTCTGGCATCTTCCAAAGATGACTATGAGGTTTACTTTTTATTTTTTGGTATTATTGCGAACTCATGTATTTAAAAATATCTAATATGTTCAGTACATTGCAGTTATTATTTTTTTGATGCTCAAATTGTCACCTCAATGTGACTCCGTTACACTTTGTAGCTTCTTGTTCAGGGTTCAACTTGTACCTTTCATCACCCATTTTTCAAGGAGCCCTGGTTTATTATTTTTTTTTAAATGTGTGATTCTGTCCTTTGTACATTTTTTTCCATATGGATTTGTTAGAACTCTTTCCATATGAATATATTTATCTTTTGTCTGTCAGATGAGCATATATAGTTTTCCCAGTTAAAAAAAAAATGGAGACTTCATGTTGAGTTATGTTAACATTTTTCTTATTAGTGAAGAAATGTTGAGTTCATATTGAGTTGTTGGCAGATGTTTAAATATAAATTGTACATATTGATATTTTTCTTATGAGTATTGGTCTTGGTGCTATAATAAGCAAGACCTTCCCTATTCTAGCAATATACAACTATTCTCCCATAGTTTTTATATTACATCATAGTTTTAATTTTTATATTTCAATATAAAGTATAAATATTGAAATATCTTTATGCAAATATTAAAATATGAAAAGATCCATCTGGAATTTATGGAGATTTGGTGTGATGTAAAGTTTTTATTTAAAAAAAAAGTCACTGTTATGCTATAGTTATGCATGATGGTACCATTGACAAAAGCTAGAGTAAGAGTACGTGGGACAGGCTGGATGATGGACATTGGGAAGGGTATGTGCTATGGTGGGTGCTGTGAATTATGTAAGACTGATGATTCACAGACCTGTACCCCTGAAACACATAACACATTATATGTTAATTTAAAAAAATTAATATTAAAAAAGAATACATGGCACCTCTCCATAATAGTTTTAAATTATAAACCTACGGGATTTTAAAAAAAATTTTATTTATTTGACAGAGAGAGATCACAAGTAGGCAGAGGCAGGCAGAGAGAGCGGAAGGGAAGCAGGTTCCCTGCAGAGCAGAGATCCCGATGAGGGGCTCCATCCCAGGGCCCTGGGATCATGACCTGAGCCAAAAGCAGAGGCTTTAATCCACTGAGCCACTCAGGCGCCCCTACATGATTTTTAAAATAATGGAAAAAATATTTTTGTTGTTGTTGCTGTTGGTATCCCAGTTTATATTTCTATATGGTTAGCTAAATGTCTAATTGCTTAGGTATCTTAGTGGTGAATATGAGGAAATTAGACACAAAATTGGCTATTAAGTGGTCATTAAAAACAGTTTCTAAAAAGCAAATATTCAATATAAGGGCAATTATATACAATTAAATGGTAAGTTAAAAATCAGAATAAAACCTACGTATTTGTAATACTCTTCATTTTGCTATATAAATTCACAGAAAATAACATCAAGGTTATTAAAAGGGAAAGAATAGCTTAACAATGACAAAATCTGGTGGACATCATATTAATTAGCTGATTGAGTTTAACATCACCACTAAAGGGTAAACAGACATCACATGCTTTCCAATAGCATGTTCTGAGGGGGGAAAAAAAATCACATGTGTAGTATTCCTGCAAATGTGTTTAACCTGGATTTTATCATGAGGGAAAAAATTCATTCTGAGGGTGATTTTGCAAGAACACCTTGCCAGGACAAAAATAAAATGTTGGAGGACCATTCTAGATAAAAGCCAACTTAAAATACATCTTTGGTTGGAGCCAGGTTGACATTATTAAAATTGTCAATACAAATTATAAGGCATTCTTGGGATAGAGAAACTGAAGATTGCCTGTATTTACGTAGTAGCATGTATCACTATTAAGTTTCTTAAGTGTGAAAAGTGTGTGGTAGTTCTACGGAAGATCTCTTTTGGAAAATACATGCTAGGGGTCAAGTTTGTTAAGGGTGAAGTTTCATGTTTGCAACTTATTCTCAAATGAAAGGGAGAGAGAAAACTAAAATTCTGGCGAAGTGTTCCTTCTTGGTGAACTTAAATGAGTGATATCTTATTGTGATGTTCTCAGAACTTTCCTATAGATTTGTGATTCTCCAAAATAAAAATACTGGGGAAAAAAGTAAAGCCTAGGAAAGCAGTGGCAGGAAATCTGACAGGTGCAAGTGGTTATTACAAGCAGTGTTAACTTTCACGCTTAGAATTTTCTATATTTTGGGACACCTGGGTGGCTCAGTCAGCTAAGCATCTGCCTTCGGCTCAGGTCCTGATCCCAGAGTCCTGGGATCAAGTACCACATGAGACTCCTTGCTCAGCAGGGTTCCTGCTTCTGCTCTGCCTTCTGTTCTCTCTGCTTGTGCTTGCTCTCTTGATCTCTCTCTCTGACAAATAAATAAAATCTTTTAAAAAAGAATTTTCTGTATTTTGAAATTGTTTATAATGAGTTTACATGATTTTAAATTCAGAAAAAAATGTTTTGAAGGAAGGAGGGAGTTACCACTCTGTTTCCTCCATTTTTCTCTCTGAATGTTTCAGGTCAGTTTCCCCAGTCTGATGTCATGGTAGATGGACACAGGGAAGAAGTGAGGGCAGCATTTCATGTCTCTGGGTGGCATCTCCCCATGTTTGGTAAAGCATTCTTACCAATGGACAGTGGAACCATCTTCACTTCTGTCATGAATGTGTTTGGGGACTAGCTCCTCTCATCTGGGTGTGTTTCCTTAGAAATCTGAGGGACAGTGCAGGTCCAATTCCCCAACTAAAGAGCATCTTAAGGACGAATAGGAATTTGAAAACCTGAAGAGAACAAGTTTAGGATGGATTATTTAATGAAACCTATAGATTTACCCAACTTGATTATAAGACTTTCCCGATTGTTTCCCAAATTGCTTTACTTTCAACCCAAAGTCTGAGACATTTAGCACTTTGGTCAGTTGGAAGTCAGAGACACCTGTGTCCCATACAGCAATGAAGGCACTGTCATTGTCACAGGCACAATTTTGCTTGGACTCTGTCAGCCTCAGGTCCAGAACCATTTGTGTAATTGAAGAGACACAGTGAGTCCCCTGAAGCAGAAGTATTCAGAGCACCTCTCTCTTTGGGTATGAACATTCCCCGAAGCATTAGTACTTCTCTGGGGGAGGTGATGTCACAGGAACACTATAATGCTTGGAGGTACTCATGCCATCCAAAAGCCTGTGGGGTTTCCATCAGTTAGGTTTTTCTTTCTAAAATCACCCTAATGCATTTCGCCCCCCTCCCCCCCAGCCACCCCACTCATGCACACCTTGCTGATAACACCTTTCCCTTGACTGCATGTTTTAATATTTTGGGTAAGTTTGTAGTCACATAAATGATCTTGTTGAGCTCTCAAATCACCCCTTCTAAGTCCTTCTAAGTTCACAAGAATCTCACCCCTCTTTTTAAAAATTTTATTTTATTCATTCATTTGCAAGAGAGATAGAGAGAGAGAGCACAGAGACTGAAGATGTGGGTCTGGATCCTAGGACCTGGAGATCATGACCTGAGCTGAAGGCAGATGCTTAACTACCCAGACGCCATGGGATCTCTCTCTCTCTCTCTCTCTCTCTCTCTTTATTTTATTTTATTTTTTTAAGACAGAGATAGCAGGAGAGAGCTCAAGCAGGTAGGGGACGGAGAAGCAGGCTCTCCACTGAGCAAGGGAGTCCGACCTGGGACCGGATCCCAGCACCCTGGGATTATGACCTTAGCCAACGGCAGATGCTTAACTGACTGAGCCACCCAGTTACCTCAGAATCTCACTCTTTTTGACAGCTGTACAGTATTCTGATGTATAGCTATAACATTTAATGTGACCTCAATGGTAGACATTTAGGTTTTTTCCTGGTCTTTAACTAGACCACAGAGAATAACCTTGTCAATTATATATGTCTTTGCCCAAGATATGAAATTTCTGTGTTGAAAGAAAGGCATGTGCTTTAAAAGAAAATGTACAGGGGCACCTGGGTGGCTCAGTGGTTTAAAGCCTCTGCCTTCGGCACAGGTCATGATCTCAGGGTCCTGGGATCGAGCCCCACATTGGGCTCTCTGCTCAGCGGGGAGCCTGCTTCCCCCTCTCTCTCTGCCTGCCTCTCTGCCTACTTGTGATCTGTCTCTGTCAAATAAATAAAATGTTAAAAAAATGTACATATTGTTAAATTGCCATCCTGAGAAAGAGTACCATTTAGCATTCTCACCAATATTATAGAAAAGGGACAGTTTTTCCATGCCCATGCCAACAGATTGCTATTCATTTTTCAAAGATAGCTAGTGGGGACTGGGGAAAAAAAAAAAAAAAAGAAAAAACTCTTCAAGAGATTTTGAAGGCCACACTTCCTCATTATCCCTGTCCATGCTTATTTCACGCAAGCCGATTGTGGTGGTGTGTATGAAATCCTCTATGGGAAACCCCTTTGGCAAATGGGATGGCAGAGTTTTCCTCAAAGCTTCATAGCTCCAAAAGCTGATTTGTGTACATTTCATGTGAAAATAAACTTCTCACTGAGGAGCAGTATTATGATTTCCCATAAGGGAATATTTAGGTTGTAAGCAGACCTGAGTTGGCTAAAAACTTGTGGGAATTAATCTTTGGTGGCTAAACCCAAATTTTAAATTCAACTGAGGAAATCCACTTGTCAAAAGGATGCCATTCCCAAGTCAAATTTAAAGTGTATACAAAAAATCTGTATTTTCACGAAATTATTTTACCTTGGAAAGATACGCATGGATGGCCACGATAGACATCCTGATGCCTGAGGTAGATTTTATCAAGCTCTGTGTGTATGCTTCACTATTACTGTCAGTTTACTTAAGACCTTCTTGAAAAAAAATTAAAATATTTCAGGTTATAGTATAGATTTGAAACAGATAAAATAATGAAAAATATAATGTTGGCTAAATTTATAGAAGTAGTTGGCATTCACAATAAATGCAGGCAACCCCAGTGGAGCCCTTTCTTCCCGGCTCAACACCACCCGTTCATCCTCCCTGAGAGGTGACCACCAAATGAGAAGCTTTTGGGAGTCAATGTTTTAAGGATGACCTAGTAGAGTTAATTAGAGATGATTAGTACTATAACTAGAAATACAAAAGCAGCAGCTGAGAAATCAGGAATCCATTGTACTTAGAGATGAGAAAGGCAGACCCTGATGAACAGCCATGAACTCATTGTAAAATGATCCTACTGGTCTGACCTCAGGGCTGCTGTGGGAGGCTCTTCTGGTGTTGGGAAGGGCTCACATCCTTTGGTTTAATGATTCCTTTTGGTTTAGATTCTTCTGAGGTGTGAAATCATGAGTCACTCAAAGCAAAAAGAGAAGACACACAAGCAAGGTCCCAACACAGGGCCCCTGTGTTGGGCAAAGACATATATAATTGGCAAGGTTATTCTCTGTGGTGTAGCAAGGCAAGTAGCCGGTGAGCAGCAGACCTGGACAGGCTGAGGGAGTGTGCCCCCCATGACTATTGCCTGGGGCAGGTGCCAGGCCTGCGTCTCCCAGGGTCAGCCGAACTGCCAGCATCTGCCAAGCGCCACAGCCACCAGTGCTATAGATGAATGATCAAGATGTTCTCCATCTTTCTCCCATGGTTGTCCTTATATGAGACCTTCATGCTAGTGCTTCTAGAAAGTGAAGACTCACCGACACTCTTGAGTGTGAGATACTTAATGGAAGAGAAAATTCCAGGATATTCTGGTGACAGGGAGACAGCGGGAGCAGACAGATGGGATGGAGGGGAGCCCTAGCGATGGGAGCAAGTAGATGCCCCAGCAACACCTGCCCACCACCCGCCTAGCAGCAGCACTGCTTCTTAGAGCAGCTCTTCTGCTGGCAACAGCCCTTCCCACCACTGCAGCCATGGGAGCCGCACCCCAGGAGCCACAGGAGCCACAGGAGCTGCAGCTTCAGGAGCGGCGGCAGCAGCAGACCGCAGGGTTACTGCAGCTGCCACCACAGCCACTGCCGCCGCCACCATAGCCACCGCCACAGCCACCATGGCAGCCAGAACAGCTACCACCACCTCTGCAGCCACAGCACCCCATGGTGTCAGGAGAGAGGACTCAGGAGTAGAAAGGAGGAAGACTTAGGAGGTGAGAGCAGACTGATGCTGCTTTCTGCTGGGGGAGCCCTTCAGGTACCAGGTCCGAGCCAGTGCCTTGTTGTGTACCTGTCTTTCCAGGAAAGGTCTCACGGGGCCTTTACCCACTTCCTTGTTGACGTCTCGGTCCCTCAACCTTGCTAATTTTAAGGTCTTAACTGGTCTCTTAAATCTATATTTGGATTAGAACATACTTCTAAGAGGTGTGTGCCCATGAGGATGTACACGTGTATGTATTTTTTGCCCCAGGGCCTCCTCCAGTGCCTTGGTCCCTGTAAGTCGTCAGTGGACAGCTGTTGAGTTCAGTAAGTGCCTGAAATATTTAAGAACAATCCTTACATTTTTAGAGCCATGGGGTTCTGAGTCTAGAGTCAGGTAAAATCCCATGTTTCTGTATATGCTTCTTAGTCATCATGGGTTTAAGGAAGGAAACAAACACACACACACTGTGTTTCTCTCCGCTGGGTTTCACCACACACCTCTCTGTTACAAAAAACTTTCTGAAAGGATAAGTGAAAACTGGATTGAAAAGAGAAAAAGTAGGCACCCCTAAATGTATTCTGTCTCCCCTTAAAACCCGGATAGGCGTTTCCTGGCTCCCTGAGACTCTTCCTTCACAAGAATCGATTGCTCATTCACATTTTCTTAAAACGTTGTATGATCTCAGGCGCTAAAGATGTAATTGTGGGCAGCCTGCTCCGAAGTCGACGGCTAAGAGTGAAGTTTCTGCTGCTGTTTGTTAAATGACTGAGGGAACAAAACATAAGAAAGGTTTTGTGGGGGTGGCTTGCTTTCTTTCGTGCCTCTCTCAGTTGAAGACTGGTGGCCAGGACCCCGTTTCAGACCAACCAAGGCCAGGAGAATTTTTTTTTTCAAGATTCTTATTTACTTATTTGACAGACAGATCACAGGTAGGCAAAGAGGCAGGCAGAGAGAGAGGAGGAAGCAGGCTCCCTGCCGAGCAGAGAGCATGACTCGGGGCTCGATCCCAGGGCCCTGAGATCATGACCTGAGCCTAAGGCAGAGGCTTTAACCCACTGAGCCACCCAGGTGCCCTGAGGAGAATGTTTATATGCAGTGATCGCTCGCCTCGTGGCTGCCTCTGCAGCCCTGGAGAGCCTGCGGCTGGGACCAGGCCTCCAGAAGGGCTGTTCTTGCTGGATTGTTGTGAGAACCCACCTCCTCCACTCCGGACAACCTACCAGACAGGAAGCCACTCCTCCACCCCAGTCTATCTCCGGGTTATGCTGCAGCTCTGGAGGGGACATAACCCGGCTCTGGAGGGTCTGCACTCCCCCAAGAATGCTCCTGTCCCTCGATTTACAACAGACACCTCTTTTATAAACTTACCTTTTGAAAGCCAGAGAAGAAAGACTTCGAATGCCCTTCCGGATCTACCGCGGGTCCAGCGGAAGGCTGTCAGGATGCTTCTGGCTCTCCATGTGGTTGCCCTGCATCGTGGGAAAGCCCTGCCGTGGGCACGGGAACCCCGGGAGAGTTCTCTGATGGCTCCTGTCCGAGACCCACGCATCTTTGTCAGGACCCTGGAACTACAATTTTTCCTCCACTTTAGCCATCATTTTTCTACATTCGATCCGCAGACGATGCGACACACAATGATTTCATTCATAACAGAAAACTCAGAGTTTACTAAGCCTGCTGCTGTGCTAAAAATAGCAGTGTTACCATGGCAAGGGTGTTCAAGAAGGAAGTAAAGGAAAGGTCTTGTGAGATTCTTCCATGGAAACTGGGCTGAAAAATAAGGTGGGGGTGCCAGTATATAAGGGGCTCCCCCAGCAGAAGGCGGCATCAGACCTTCCTCACCTTCTGAGTCTCCCTCCTCACCTCTCCTGAGTCCTTACTCTCCTGACACCATGGGGTGCTGTGGCTGTGGAAGTTGTGGCGGCTGCGGTGGCTGTGGTGGCTGCGGTGGCTGTGGTGGCTGCGGTGGCTGTGGTGGCTGCGGTGGCTGCGGTGGCAGCTGTACCACCTGCAGATGCTACCCGGTCAACTGCTGTCCCTGCTGCACCGGCTGCTGCGGGTGCTGCTGCACTGTCCCCGTGGTCTGCTGCTGCCGCCGCTCCTGTGGCTGTAGCTCCTGTGGCTGTGGCTCATGTGGCTGTGGCTCCTGTGGCTGTGGCTGTGGAAAGGGCTGTTGCCAGCAGAAGTGCTGTTGCCAGCAGAAGTGCTGTTGCAAGAAGCAATGCTGCTGCTAGGCCGCCGGTGTGCAGGTGATGCTGGGGCCTCTGCTTGCTCCCATCACTAAGGCTTCCTCCCTCCTATCAGTCTGCCTCCACTATCTCCCTTGGTTGTATGACACCTACGCCCTGGGTTCTCACTCAGAATTTAAGTAAGTTTTGCCATTTAAAAAATCATCATGTAGACCTTGTATACAATGTCATCCAAGAAACAAGAGAGAGAACCTCTTGATTACTGAGCTCGGCAACCATAACTTCTACTGTGTTCTCTTCTTTATGTTTTTTTCCTATCTAGACATTAAGTCTTTTTGTATTTACCATAAATGTTCTGTCTCTTCTGTGGCCACAGAAGCTTTCCAGATACTCTCCTGAAAAACCTCTTAATAAAGTACAAAAATAAACTTGGAACAGTTGTTATTGTTTTAGTCTTAGAGTAATTTTCATTAAGCTAACATTAATTATGTTCCTCCGTGGGTTGGGGCTGTCAATACACAAAATAATTATGCCTTGTGTTATTATAATCTAGTCATACACAAATAACCACGAACGCAAGGCAGGATAATGAACATGTCTAAAGGCAGGGATGTGGTGTGTTGTGGAAGGGCGAGTCCACATGTTTGGGCGGGGATTGAGGGTAATGGACTGGAATAGTTACAAGACATACATGACATTTGGGGGTGTGTTTTAAAGAAGTAGTGAAATTTTGACAGGTGGAGATGATTGAGGCAGGATATTTCAAGGAGAAGGCCCAAAATCAAGGAATGGGAAAGTTCAAGACGTATGTGGGAGGTTGCAAGCCATGAGTGTAAGTGAAATACGGAGTCTGGGCATAGTTGGAAAAAAGCAATCACAAGACCAGGTACACAATTTATAGTGAGAGCAGTGGCTGGCATTCACATTGCCCTTAAAAGCCAGCGTTCTTCTAAGAACTTAAATGTTTTGATGGAAGGCATATTACTACACCCACTGCACAGAAAGAGAGGTTAGGTAATTTGCTTAAAGCACGTGGATGTTGCTGGTGGTTTTTGAGAGGGTTTTTTTAACTATGACATACAGAGTTAACTGGTTCGTGGAGCGAGCTGAAGCTATGTCAGCAACCCTGGGAAAGACAATGAGGACCTAATACAACAGCAAATGGAAACCCGAAGTATATGTGTGAGTGATAAAACCATAATACAAAACCCACTACTGGAGGACCATGTCTGCAATTGCAAAATGGGCAAGATACCAAAGGTGATTGCTATGGACTGAATAATGTCCTCCCTCAACACCATTCATGGGTAGAAACCCTAATGCCCAGTGTGATGGTATTTGGAGATGGTGTCTTTAGGAGGTAAGTAGGTTTAGATAA
Source organism: Mustela putorius furo (assembly GCF_011764305.1). Classification (NCBI taxonomy): domain Eukaryota; kingdom Metazoa; phylum Chordata; class Mammalia; order Carnivora; family Mustelidae; genus Mustela; species Mustela putorius. Next base: position 30,374,847 of record NW_025421341.1, read on the forward strand.
AGTCTTGACGGTGTGAACTCATGATGGGATTAGCGCCGGAAGAGACGCCAGAGTTCTCTCTCAATCAATCTCTCTCTCTCTCTTTGCCCTCTGAGGGCATTACAGCAAGAAGGTGGCTATTTGCAAGTCAAAATAGAGCTCTCCCAGGAGTCAATTACACTGGCACCCTGATTTCAGACTTCCCACCCTCCAGAACTCTGAGGAAATAAATCTTATTTAAGTCATTGAGTCTGTGGTCTTTGGTTATGGCAGCCTTGGAAAATACAGTGATGTAATGATGCATAGTGACTTCTAGTCTTGTTTCTGAGCTCTTTAAGGTACTGTTCAAGGCAGCCTGTTTTTAAATTCATATTAAATATGGTCAACATAGGTGAAGAACTGGCCATTTCCTTTAAGGTCATTTCTCTCACTCTTTAAGGTGAGGGGGTAAAGGGACTTGATAACAATGTAAAAAAGCCATCCAATAAATCACACAGTAAATTCTCTCACAAATCACTCTGATCCTGTTCACCATGTATGTATGTATGTATTTATTTATTTGTTGGGGGGGTGCCCACGTGCAGCATGGAGCCCGTGGCGGGGCTGATCCCATGACCCTGAGATCATGATCTTGAGCTGAAACTAAGAGTTTGACACTCAACCAACAGAGCCACCCAGGCACCCCACAGTGTATTTATTTTTCTCCCTCAGCTTGGTGTTTTGAAGAGTGGCACATTTCCTTGATTTGCTAACCTGAAAAGATCTAGACTTGAAAAAATTGTCTTTTTGGTCTTCTTATCTAAATTTGATCTTTCACATTCGTTTCTAAGAAGACTATTTGGATAAGACTGTAGATTAAAAATATGTATGGATCAAAAGACTTAGCACACATTACAGTTTGCTAATAATATTATTAGAATGAGTGGATGCTAGGGGCTCCTGAGTGGCTCAGTGGGTTAAAGCCGCTGCCTTTGGCTCAGTTCATGATCTCAGGGTCCTGGGATCAAGTCCTGCATTGGGCTCTCTGCTCAGTGGGGAGCCTGCTTCCCTTCCTCTCTCTCTGCTGGCTTCTCTGCCTACTTGTGATCTCTGTCTGTCAAATAAATAAACAAATAAATCTTAAAAAAAAAAAGAATGAGTGGATGTTAATTATATGTATATAACCTATATGTTTTATATGTTTACATGTTACTCATATCTAATATTATTTATGTCATATATGTTATCTTACATAGGTGATACATGTTTTTATATACATACATATCAGGTTATGCATGTGTTGTTTGTTATACACAATATTTATACACATATATATACCCACATATGCACTCAGATTATGAATTTGATGACTCAACACGTGAGTTTTCTTCACTCACTTATAAAATCTAGTGATCTGTGATGGTATGTTCTCAGATACAGTTGTTCCTGGGAAGGCTTGCTTCATCTCCTTCCATCTGTTCCTCCTTGATTCTGGGTCCCCTGTGACTCCTGGGACTTTGCCCACGTGTTTACTTTACCCTCTATGGATTCTATGATCCCAGTTATCACAGGTTAGAGCATTACCATCCAAAAGACCTTTGGTCACTTCAAAGCAGCCAAAGCAAGACATAGGATATTCAGTCTATACTTATGGACAGAATGTCCTGGAATTATGTTTATTGGCTGTCTGGGGAGGAGGAAGGCGAGCGTCAGTGAGAAGGATAGGAGTGTGCTGGGAAGGATCAGCAGGTGAACAATGATGTTTGACTCGGCTTGCCTGTTAATGTTGGAAAGGTAAGATTTGGCTTATCTCAATTTTTTTTTTTTTGACCTGACTTCTGGCTCTCTTTGCTGTTAGAGATTAAATGGCCTGTTTGGAAAATATGCCTGGAGTTAAAACAGAGCCTTACTGACTTTTGTTTAATCTACGATTGAGGTTCTCTCAACAAGAGAGTGTGTTTGTTTACACCTTGGCAAGACCCTGAAGTAATAGCATGGTGCCTTAAATATCTCCTACATTTTCAATTGATTGAGCAATTATTTCTCTTTTACATTTGTCAGGCTAATTAAATTAAAATCAGATGATATTGAACTCAACCTCCTATGATAAAGAAAAATACACATATTTAGTTTTTATATGAGATAAATTTCAAGGGTCACTTACTAAGAAATGTAGTATAACATACTCAATGACTTTTTAATTTACTTCTTGTAAGGACATCATCTGCCGAGAGTGGCATACTGTGGTAGCAAACCACCAGAGGCTGGATGGCTTAAATCACAGCAAGTTCTTTTCTCAGCCCAAGATCAGAGTTTGGTGAGGTTTGGCTTCTCCTGAGGCCTTTCTCCTTGGCTTGAAGATGGTTATCTTCTGGCTGGGTCCTCACCTGATCTTTTCTCTGTTTGCATCTTTCTTCTTGTAAGGCTAACACCAGTCATTTTACATTAGAGCCCCACCCTTAAGATAAGACCTAACAAGGTCTTATCTCCAAATACCAGAGGACTGGCATCCTTAGAGAAACTCAGCTCAGTGAGAACAGACACGGGGAAATGTTATGTGGTAATAGCTGCAGAGATTGGAGTTGTGCGGGTGTAACCCGAAGGATGCCAGATTGCCAGAAAACCACAGAAGCTAGAAAAGGCAAGGAAGGGTCCTTCTAAGGATTTCAAAGGGAGCAGGCTTCTGGATTTCTGACTTCTGGCTTCCAGAAGTATTATCTGTGAGATAATAAATTTCTGCTGTTTTAAGCTGCCCAACTTGTGATTCCTTGTTACATCAGCCCTAGGAAACTAATACAGGGGTTAAGTACCCTGCATTTAAGAGTAGCATATAAAGAATTGCTATTGATTTCTTTCATTTGGTCCTGTATGTGGTCACTGTGAAGAGCTCTCTAACCAGCACTAATGATTTCTTAGTTGATTGCATTACTATTTCTAGGTATCTTTGTCTTGCTCCTGATAGTAATGGTAATACAACTAAAGCCTCTCCAGTAAATATAATGTTCGTTGTAGATTACTGGGACATTTCTAGGTTGCTAAGGGGTACTCTTTAAAAAAAAAAATAAAAAGCTGTCAAGTTTAATGAGATGTATTTTTCTGTAGAAGTTGAAGTAGTCTTTTCTCTTAAGTCCATCAAAACTGTGAATTTTCTAAGTGAAATAGCCCTACACATTTTTTTTTTTGGGGGGGTATGGACCCTACCTAGTTTAGAATCAATATTAACACTTGCCTTATAAAATGAGCCAGGCAGCTTTCTTTTTAAAAAAATATTTCATAGAACAATTTTATAAATAAGAAATTGAGCATTTTAAAGAATTTGGTAGGATTAACTAAGAAAGGGGTACTTGAAAATGTATGTGTAGTTGTTGATAATTTTAAAAAATGCAAGGTTAATTAAAAAAGTTTAAAAAATTGATTCCCAGTAGAGGGAAAGATGAAACAAAACATGAATGAGCTACAACCGAGGGATATAGAGCTCACCAACAGTGAGTAGATACAGCAAGACAATGAAATTACTTTAAAAATTATTTTTAAAAAGAGGAAGACATATCCTCATATCAGGGAGATCATATGGCTTAAGTGGGTAGAAGACGAATAAATGAAACAAGATGGGATTGGGAGGGAGACAAACCATAAGTGACACTTAATCTCACAAAACAAACTGAGGGTTGCTGGGGGGAGGGGGTTTGGGAGAAGGGGGTGGGATTATGGACATTGGGGAGGGTATGTGCTTTGGTGAGTGCTGTGAAGTGTGTAAACCTGGTGATTCACAGACCTGTACCCCTGGGGAAAAATATATGTTTATAAAAAATAAAAAATTAAAAAAAAAAAAGAGGAAGACACAGCTTAAAAAAAAGTCCGTGCCAATGTAGTTAACATACAGTGTTATATTAATTTCAGTTATGCAATATAGAGATTCAACAGTTCCATACATCGCCCGGTGCCTATCAAGGTAAGTGTGCTGTGGGTCTCCTTCACCTACTTCCCCTACCCCTGCCTCCCTTCTGGTCACCATCTGTTTGCTCTCTATAGTTAAAAGTCTGTTTTTTAGTTTGTCTTTCACTTTTTCCCCTATCCATTTGTTTTATTTCTTAAATCGCACATAGGAGTGAAATCATATGGTATTTGTCTTTCTCTCACTTATTTCGCTCAGCATTATACCCTCTAGTTCCATCACTGTTGTTGCAAATGGCAAGATTTCATTCTCTTTTACAACTTAGTAATATTCATTGTATGTACGTACCCTATCTTCTTTATCCACTCATCTACTGATGGACACATGAGCTGTTCCCATAATTTGGCTATTGTAAATAATGCTGCAGTAAACATAGGGGTGCGTGTATCCCTTTGAATTAGTGTTTAGTAGTGCAATTGCTGGAGTAGGATAGTTCTACGTTGAACTTTCTGAGGACCCCCCATACTGTTTTCCACAGTGGCTGCACCAGTTTGCATTTTTACCAAGAGTGGCACATATCAGGGAGATCTTTTTCTCCACATCCTTGCCAACACTTGTTCTTGTGTTGTTGATTTTAGCCATTCTGACAGGTGCGAGGGGGTCTCATTGTGGTTTTGATTTTCATTTTCCTGATAAAGAGTGAGGTTGAACATCTTTTCATGTATCTGTTGGCCCTCTGTATGTCTTCTTTGGAGAAATGTCTGTTCATGAAAGGCACAGCAACTTTATGATTCTCTCTCTTTTTCTTGGAAACATATTTATTTGAGAGTACACATAAGTTTGCATGGGCATGTGAAGGCAGGGGAAGAGGGAGAGAGAGAGTGAAGTGGATTTCCTGCTGAGCGTGGGGTTCACATAGGGCTGGATCCCACAACCCTGAGATCATGACCTGAGCTGAAACCAAGAGTCAGACACTTAACCAAATGAGCCACCCAGGCATCCCCATGATTGCCTTTTTGGGCCCAAGCAGGCATTAGCTGGTTGAGCTTTTGAAAGCAGGTCATAGTCTAGTGTCCCTCCCTGCAAGTTATCTTCTGAACACACTTCTTGTGTGTGCACTTAACACACTATGGGTAAAATGTTACATGGGTCTCTGAGCTTTCTCTGCCCGACTTTGGTTGGGAAGATGCTTACATCAACTTTTCTGCACACTCCAGTGAGGAGCCCGACTGCGTCATGTCTGTATTTCCATATTAGTTTTTCTTCTTAATGTGTCTCACATAGCTCCAATGATCCCTTTCATCATGTTTCAACTCTTTATCTTTCTGTGTGTTCTTTTTATAAGCCATCTCAAGTCCTTTGTGAAATCAAGTGGAATATAAATAAGCAAGCACTTCAGTCCAGGAAAATGTTCGTAGTTACTTGCCCTTGCTGTAACTTCCCAGAATTCAGCTTCTCGGATTGGTTCCTATTGGCCGACCCTGAGCAGTTTTCTTTCTACAGGAAAAATGCATGGGTTATGAAAAACCATTCTTTATGTGCATTTCCCCTCTTCTTCCATCTACCTTATTTTGATGCACTGTGAAAAATGGACCCAATAATTCCTCCAAACACTAAATTGGGCATAATGCCAAAGAGAGGCAGGTAAGATTAGAAAAGAGGAACTTCACCTGTACCACGATAAATTACCTTTTGTCTTGTTCAGAGAGGTAGATTTTAGTAGTCTTATCTTGTGGAAATTCAGATGTCATTGTTTTCAATGATCTATGTAAACTCTTCTGTAAAGTAGACATCTTTTTCCATATTTTTAAAATTGTTTTTCTCTCATCCCACTTAGTCATCTCTCAAGGCCAGAGGTGCTAACAAAGATTTTTGAATAGCGTCCATTCAAATGGAAGAGAAAAATGGTTTGACCAAAGGCCCTCAAGACAGATACGCAGGACCTCTTGTCCTAAGATCTGACTGGAGACGTAGCCATCTGTCTCTGTGTTGTCTCATGCTGTGACTGGTCTCAAAAACCCAAATTACAACTCGGTAACGTGTTTTCATCCTTGTTTTGCAGAGACTGCTTTTGGAGATATCAAATCCAAATTTGAGATTTATTTATTTATTTTTCTTTTAATATTTTTATTTGTTTATTTGAGAGAGAGAGAGAGAGCACAAGCAGAGAGAAAGGCAGAGAGAAAAGCAGGCTCCTTGTTGATGTGGGGCTTGATCCCAAGACGCTGAGATCATGACCTGAGCTGAAAGCAGTTGTTTAACAACTGAGCCACCAGGCACCCCTGAATTTGAGATTTCTTATTAAGATGTCATGATGTCCTTTCTCTGAATGAAACTCACTCTTGACTTCACTCCTTCTTTTCTTTCCTTGTCATTCCTTTGTTTTTGTTTCTACACTTGAAAAAATCAAATATATATGTATATACATATATGTGAAATATATGAAATATATGTGGTATATATGAAATATATGTATATATGAAATATGTGTATATATATGAAATGTATGTATGTATATAGGTATATACATATATATGAAATAAAGTGGCATATAACTAATAAAAGAATACAGTGTTTAGAAAAAAATTTATTTTTTTCTTTAATTTTGTTGAAGATACAAACAGCTTTTCTGGTGGCTTTTTTTTTTTAAATAATGAAAGATAAAGCTTCATTAGTTTTCAAAAATAGCTTGTTATGTGTATGTCTTCACAATTACACTGTCACAGCATATTCTGCATGCAAGGACCACTCTCTTTTCGTTGGACATTTTTTGGTTAAGACTCGGACCATGACAACCTTCTTTGACATGTTTGGGAGTCACTGAGCACTGATTCCATCTTTCAGTCTACACTTTACAAAGGAGGACACTTAGCACATCCCATAGCCAAAAGCTTTCTGCAAGGTCAGATGTCGGTGCTTCCGTCTGCTTAGATGTGAGCAGGGGTGCTGTGTTTCCCTGTGGTGCCAGTTTATTTATTTATTTATTTATCTTTATAGTTTTTTTTTTTTTTTTTTTAGAGACACATTGAGAGAGGGGACACAAGCAGCGGGGAGTGGGAGAGAAAGAAGCAGGCTTCCTGCTGAGCAGGGAGCCTGATGCTGGGCTTGATCCCTGTACCCTAGGATCATGACCTGAACTGAAGGCAGATGCTTAGACTGAGCCACCCAGGCGCCTCTGATGGTGCTAGTTTATGAGGGAGTGTTGTCTGAAGCCCGGGATCAGGTCTTGAAGGATTAGCTTGAAGCAACAGGTGAGGAAGATAAAGGTTGACGTTGGAATCCTTATTCCTGTTCCTCTGCTTTGTCTTAAGTCAGTGATGGTGATGGGGTGGGCTCGTGTTTTCAACTGTCTTCGGTGACTCATGTGTTCCCTTTCTTTCTCAAAACCTCCTCAGTAAATATTTGATAACATAAATCACTTCTTAAAGGTTGAAGGTGACTAGTCCCAAGCAAAATTTCATTTAATATTTTAACTGGGAACCGTGTGCCTTTGCAGGACTGTCAACTGTGATTACTAGTTTGGGCTGATGCGCTTTTGTGATGTTCTGCACAAGCTCTGGTCTCGAGAGGAAAGCTGCCTGCATACATAGCACACAGAATGTTAATCCACTTAAATAATAATTATGCAGAATAAGAGTTAATGGTGCACTAGATAGTCGTCCAACATTTTTGCCCTGACTCTTCAGCACATAGCGCAAGAAAGTAGAGTGCACCCAGATTCAGAGAAGGACAATGTTTAAATAATTGGCTGTAATGCACCTTTATGGCCATTTCTCCAGGCTCTGTTTTTCTAGCAGGGAAAATGGTGTCTTAAACATTTAACACTATTTGATAGCTGCTGTTCTTTGTCTTCAGAAGAGCGCTTTAAATCAAGCAGTGATAACTACCATAGATCTTTTGTTTTCTTTCTTTCTTTTTTTTTTTTTTTTCCTCTTAGCCATTTTTTAAATAGGGGAAATTACTGAAGTGGAATCATGGTGTATGTAGGTGTGTGCAATATACCTTATAAAAAAGGTAGTGTGTGGGGGTGCCTGGGTGGCTCAGTGGCTTAAGTGGCTGCCTTTGGTTGAGATCATGGTCTCAGTGTCCTGGGATCAAGCCCCTCCTCACCCTTCATAGGGTTCTCTGCTTAGTGGGGAGTTTGCTTCTCCCTGTCCCTCTGCCCCTGTTTATGTGCTTTTTCTCTGTCAAATAATTAAATAAAATTTTCTCTTTTTTTTTTTTTCTAAAGAGAGAGAGCATGTGTTACACACACACACGCTAGTCATATGTCAATACGCATGCCCTCCCCTCCGCCTTTCAAGTTTTGAGTGTGTCTTCCAGTTCTGAGAGTGGAAAGCTGAAAGAAGTCCAGAAAGACAAAATGAATTTATCTTTGGAGGACAGAGAAAGGATTAAGTAAGGAAAGAAAATGGGTGAGTCCCTGCAAGAAGAAAGCCAAGGCTGAGTTCTTTGGGAATTCATGGGTCATTTTCAGAAGGTAAGGGGATGAGGAGGTGGGCCACACTGCGATGCGGAGGCACTTGAGAGATTGGAGGGTAAAACTGTTTGGGATGTTTTTCCCTGACTTCTACAGTTTGCTTCCTACTTTGGACTCTGCTAAGAGATTACAGTGAATATTCATATCTTATTTTTTCCTAGATAACTTGACTCTGCTAAGACAGACCACAGGGCAATGCAGCCTCACAGAGAAGGTACACATCTATCTGTCTACCACTCTATCTAAACCGGTGTTGATTTTATATTATGAAAATAAATCATGGTCATGGAGAAATGTCCAGCAATGGACAAAGTAAAAAGTAAAAGTCCACTGTGAAGTTTGTCACTTAAATATAATCACCTTTACATTCGGTAGCTACACTCAGATTTTTTTTTGTCTACACATATACTAACATATAGTTAATATTTGCAAAACAAGACTAAGTTCTATCTATATATTTCAGTGCAACTTTCTTTTTTCATTTGTTAAGACTGCATGCCATCTCTCTGGCCTCTCCATATCTTTTAGAAATTCTTACAAAGTTTTCCATCTCATAGATTCACTGCAATTGTTTTTAAAACTTATATGTCACCATTATGGGGTATTTAGGTTGTTCCCGGTTTTTTGATATTGTCAATAGTGCTGCATTGAGAATCCTTGACCATATGGACATACAAATTCTACCATAAACGACTCTTCAAAAAATATAAAAGGTTCTTATAATCCTTTGTATTTCAATGTTATCAGCTGTAATATCTCCTCTTTAATTTCTGATTTTACTTATTTGAGTCCTCACTCTCATCTTCTTGATGAGTCTGGCTAAATTTTGTTTATCTTTCCAAAGAACCAGCTCTTAATTGTTTTTTTTTTTAATTTTTTAAAATTTATTTATTTGACAGAGAGAGATCACAAGTAGGCAGAGAGGCAGACATACACACACACAGAGAAGCAGGCCCCCTGCTGAACAGAGAGCCAGATGTGGGACTTGATCCCAGGACCCTGAGATCATGACCTGAGCCAAAGGCAGAGGCTTAACCCACTGAGCCATCCAGGCGCCCCCAGCTCTTAGTTTTAGTGATCTTTTCTGTAGTCTTTTTGTCTCTATTTCATTTATTTGTCATCTATTTCATTTATGCACCCTATGTTGGGTACTTAAATACTTACAAATGTTATACCCTCTCTTGATTGACCTCTTTATGTTATGTAGTGCCCATCTTTGTCTCATTATTGTTTTTTGTTTCAAAGTTTATTTTACCTCATATGAGTATAGCTACTCCAGCTTTCTTCCGGTTTCCATTTGTATGAAATATGTTTTTCCATCCTTTCATTTCCAGTCTCTGTGTGTCTTACATCTAAAATGACTCTCTTATAGGCAGCATATAGGTAGGTGTTTTTTTTTTAATTGACTCAACCATTTTATATCTTTTGATTGATTTAAAGTAATTATTGATAGGTAAGTATTTACATTCTGTTATTTGTTTTCTCACGATTTTTATAATTTTCCATTCCTTTCTTGTTCTCTTCCTTTGTGATTTGATCCTTTCCTTTCCTTTCAGAGAGAGAGAGTACACATGCATGTGAGGTGGGGAGGGAGGGGCAGAGGGAGAGAGAGAAGCCTAAGCAGGTTCCATGCTCGGTGTGGAGACTGTTGTGGGGCTCGATTTCATGGCCCTAAGATCATGACCTGAGCTTAAATCAAGAGTCAGATGCTCAACTGACTGAGCCATCCAGGTGCCCCTGGTGGTTTTCTTTAGAGGTATGCTTATGTTCCTTTCTCTTTAATTTTTGTATATTTACTATAGGCTTTTGCTTTGTGGTTACCACAAGGTTTACATATAGTAATTTATATCTAAAACAATCTATGTTAAGTTGATAACAACTTAAATTTGAAATGAAAGGGACATTGCAACTGATACCACAGAAACACAAAGGATAATTAGGGACCACTATGAGCAATTACATGCCAGCAAATTGGACAACCTAGAAGCAAGGGATAAATTCCTAGAAACATAGATCCTAAGAGGCTGAATCATGGTGAAAAAGGAAATCTGAACAGACTGATTACTAGTACAGAGATTGGATCAGTAATCAAAAACCTTCTTACAAACCAAAATCCAGGACCACTTGGCTTCATTGTTAAATTCTATCTAATATTTAAAGAAGAATTAATACTAATCCTTCTCAAAGTCTTGCAATAAATGGAAGAGAAGGGAACTCTTCCAAATTCATCTTATGATGCCAGCATTAGTTTGATACCCAAACCAGAGAAGGATGCCACATGAAAATTATAGGCCAATATCCCTGATGCACATCGGTGCAAAAATCCTCAACAAAATGCTAGCTAACCAAATTCAACAATACATTAAAAATATTATACTGCACCTAAAACTAATATAAGATTTTATGTCAACTACACTTCAGTTTAGAAAATGGGTTATAAAAATAGATTGTACCCCATGATCAAGTGGGATTTATCTCAGGGATGCAAGAATGACTTGACATCTGCAAACCAATCAGTGTGATACACCACATTAACAAAAAGAAGAATAATCATATAATCATCTCAATAGTTGCAGGAAAAGCATTCTACAAAATTTAGCTTCTATTTATGATAAAAACTCTCAACAAAGTGGGTATAGAGGGAAAGCACCTCAACATAATAAAGGCCATATATGACAATTCCGCAGCTAACATCATACTCAACAGTGAAAAATGTAAAGTCTTTTCTTTAAAATCAATATGAGGATGCCTACTTTCACTACTTTTTTTTTCCAACATAGCCTAGAAAGAAGAAGAAATAAAAGGCACCTAAATTGGAAAGAAAGAAGCAAAACTATCACAATTTGCAGATGACATAATATTATGTATAGAAAACCCTAAAGACCCCACCAAAAACCTGTTAGAACTAATATATAAATTCAGTAAAGTGCAGTATACAGAATCAATATACAAAAATCTGTCATGTTTCTATACACTATCAGAAAGAGAAATAAAGGAAATAGTCCCATTTACAATTGCATTAGAAAAAGAACAAAATGTCTAGGACTAAATTTAACAAAAGAGGTGAAAGACCTGTATGTCGAAAACTATATAATTGATAGAAGAATATGAAGACCCAAATAAGTAGGAAGATATTCTGTGCTCATTGGCTGGAAGAACCAATGTTGTTAAAATGTCAATACTATGGAAAACAATCTACAGATTCAGTAAAATCAAAATATCAATGGCATTTTTTCAAAGAAAGAACAAATAATTCTAAAATTTGTATGAAAGCACACACCCACAGAAAAACCCCCAATAGTCAAAGCTATCTTGAGAAAGGAGGACAAAGCTGGAGGTATAAAGCTGTCTGATTTAAAACTATGTTATAAATTTCAAAACTGTAGTAATTAAAGCATTAGAATATTAGCAAAAAGATCGGACACCTAGGTCTGTGGAACAGAATAAGGACTCCAGAAATAAATCTGTGCATTTATGATCAATTAATTTAAGACAAAGGAACCAAAAATATGTAATGGGGAAAGGATAGTCTATTCAATAAGTTGTGTTGGGAAAAGAAGAAAACTATTTTATGCTATATGCAAAAGAAGAAAACTAGACCATTATCTTATACTATCTGCAAAACTCAAAATGGATTAAAAACTTAAACATAAAGCCTGAAACCATAAGACTTTTAGAAGAAAACATAGGGAGTAAGCTCCTTGACCTAGGTCTTGGTGGTGATTTTTTGAATCAAACACCAAAAGCAAAAGAAACAAAAGTAAAAATAAACAAGTGGGACTACATCAAACTAAAAATCTTACATAGAGAAAGAAACTATCAGCAATATGAAAAACGAACTTACTGAATGGGACCAAATATTTGTAAGTTATATATCTGATAAGAGACTGATATCCAAAATATATAAAGAACTCACACACCTCAAAAAACCCCAAATAATCCAACTGAAAAGTGGGCAGAAGACATAAACAGGGATTCTTCCAAAGAACACATACAGGTACATGAAAAGATGCTCATACATCATAATAGATTTAATCACTGAGGAAGTGAAAATCAAAACCTCAATGAGAATACTGTTATGCTGAAAATAAATAAAAAATAAATTAAAAACAACAACAACAACAACAACAACAACAACAACAAAAAACCTCAATGAGATATCACACCTATCAGAATGGCTATCATCAAGAAGGCAAGAAACAACAGGTGTTGGTAGGGATCCAGAGAAAAAGGAACCCTCTTGCACTATTGGTGAGAATTCAAGCTGATGTAACCACTCTGGAAAACAGTATGGAGGCTCCTCAAAAAATTAAAACTAGAGGGACGCCTGGGTGGCTCAGCTGGTTGAGCAGTTGCCTTTGGCTCAGGTCATGATCCCAGCGTCCTGGGATCGAGTCCCACATTGGGCTCCTTGCTTGGCAGGGAGCCTGCTTCTCCCTCTGCCTCTGCCTTCCACTCTGTCTGCCTGTGCTCGCTCTCACTCTCTCTCTCTCTGACAAATAAATAAATAAAATCTTTAAAAAAAAATTAAAACTAGAAATACCATACGATCTAGTCATCTTACTATGGGGTATTTACCTAAAGAATACAAAAACACTATTAAAAAATTTTAAAAATTAAAAAAAAATCCTATTGGATTATTTGGTTTTTAGATGTTGAGTTGTATCAGTTCTTTATATATTTGGATATTAATCCTTTATAAGATTTGTTATTTGCAAATAGCTTCTCCCATTCCATAGATTGCCTTTTAGTTTTGTTGATTGCTTCCTTCACTGTGCAGAAGCTTTTTATTTGATGTAGTCTTAGTAGCTTATTTTCATTTTTGTTTCCCTTGCCTCTGGAGATACATCTGGAAAAATGTTGCTACTCAATGTCAAAGAACTTACTGTCTGTGTTCTAGGATTTTCATGGCTTTGGGTCTCACATTTAGGTCTTTAATCCATTTTGAGTTTATTTTTGTGTATGGGAGAAAGTGGTCCAGTTTCATTCATTTGCATGTCTGAGTCATTTTCTCCTTGTCTTGAAAGGAGAGTGAAAAGGAACTCCTGCCCACCTTTGAATTCATGACACTGGCCTATGCTTAGATCCTTCCTTTGTGGTTCAGCATAATTTCCTGAGCTTTTAAGGTCAAATCTCTTTATACTTGGCTTCCAGTTTCATTACTTTAATAGGAAAAAAAAATGCATTTACATAAAACCAAAAGCTGTCTTTATTGGAAAATGAGTGAATTTGTACTATGTGAAAATCCACTCATGAAAGTCAGATACCAATACCAGTAATTATGAGACTATGTGATAACTGTGACTAGAGTAATGTATGGAACCCACACTGGAACGGAGAAGAGGAAATTTTGGGGTGCTAAGGGAGATATAATGAGGAGGAGAAGTTCCATGTAGAGAGTAAGTGTGGGTAGGCAGAAACCGCCTTGTAAACAGTGATGAATGTGAGAAAGGCATGTGGGGTGGGGAAGTGTGTGATCACAGGTGCTGGCATGTGGGGTGGGGAAGTGTGTGACCACAGGAGATGACCTACCGTTAATCCTGAAACAACCACCCCTCACCCCCACCCCATAACTCTTTGTAAGCCGGGCAAAGCCAGACTTTATCTTCCAGGCAGTCCTGAACCAGACAGGACTTTGAAGCAAGGGAGTGGCAAGACCAGATCTGAACTCTCCAAAGTCCTCTCTGATGAGGAAATGGTAAAGCAAAGGGTTTGAACAAGCTATTCACAGGGCAGGGGCTGTATGACTGGGAAGGCTGCAAACAATTCAGAAAATGTGAAACCCCTACGAGAGAATAAGAGACTCCGGTGAAGTGGACTTTCCACCCTTCATGTTTAAACATGGAACAATAAGCAGTGTGCCTGGAGGGGTAGACATCTCAACAGAAAATTATGATATAACAACAGTTAGCTCTTGCTGTCTGTTTACCAGAGGACTTTCTGAGCCCTTCCCATATATTAGCTCATAAAATCCATGCAACGATTCCATGATCTAAATTCTGTTTTACCTCTATCTTACATGTAAAGACAATGAGGCACGCAGAAGCCTACGGTCTACCCACCGTCATTTAATGAACAGGCAGATCTCACTCTTGAATTGAGGCAGCTTGGACCGTGAACTGAGCTTTTAAATACAGCCTTGTTCTGCCACCTGGTGGCTAACAGTGGAAAGTGCAACAATGGAGGTGTGTCTGGGCCAGTGTAGGGGGAGGTCAGTGAAGCCTGTGGAAGATGCGAACTTGAACCAGAAGTTGGGAAGACATCTGAAGACAGAGGCGTTTGAGACAGAGGGAGAGGCACGTGCCAAGGTAGCAAGGCGACAGTTTTGGCTCCCTGAACGGGGAACATGATGATCCTGGTGAGCCAAGAGGTAAGCGGGACATGTCAGGAGATGAAGTGGAGAGGTTATGGAGAACACGTTATAGGGTACATTGTAGGGACTGGGACTTTGAACTTGAGCTGATGGGAGAGCAAACCAAGGGAGCAATGGGCTGAGATTCCCATTTGACACAAATTGTCCAGCAGCTACGAGGAAGAAGGAAAATGGGTTGGGAGAGCTGAGATCAGGCCAGAAGGCCAAAAGAGAGCCCCAGGGAGAAGGTGAGCTACTGGTGGAGGGCAGGGAGAACAGCACAGTCAAGGAGGGCTTCAGGGGCTAAATGGCCAGAGCTTGCGAGTGGATGTGAGGTGGGGGATGAGACAGAGGGTGAAGAGTGATGTTGGGGTCCACAGTCATGATGATCCGCAGTGGAGAGGAAGCAGGAGATCAGGTTTGGGGGCACCAGGAAAAAGACATGGGTACAGTCATTCATTGTTTCTGAAACTCTGTAGGAGTGACCCTCCATTGGGGAAGTTTTTGACCATAGGAGATATTTGGCAATGTCCAAGACATATTTCATTCTCATAATTGGCGGTGGACACTGTTGGTTACTGCTGAACAACTTACAGTGCCTGGGACACCTCCACAACAAAGAATTATGCGACCCCAAATGTCAATGGGGCCAGCCTCAGTATGCACCGAGGTCAGTGTCGCCTGTGTGGTTGCTGAGTTCAAGCTCAGGAGCGGGCCCCCGACTGGCTCCATCATGCGGGGTCTGTCCCCACCATGCTGCTCCAGGACCCAGAGCAGAGTAACCCCATCCTACAAAAACAAGACCTTGTGCTCCTGGCAGTTTCCTAATGCATCCCACAAGGGATAATGTTCATTCAGGGTTCCCTGCCCCACAGGAGGACTTTGTCAGTCTCTGTGCACTAAGAAGTGCATTCCAAGGCTCCAACAGCTAGATTACAGCCTTATCTTTGAGGAAGCCACTGGATAAAGTTGGCCACTAATGGGAGGAAGGTTCTCCTTCAGGTGGAATTAGTTTGTTCTGATGGTAGGTTCAAGGCTTTTCTCCTTTTCTTTCTCCAAGGCTGCCTTCTTAGGAGCAAAGAGTGGACCAGGAGGCTCATGGGAGTTACAGCTTTATGGGCTGGTCCTCCAACACTTGATTTTGGGATTGATTCTCAACAAAACACGAACTCTTCTTCACTATCAGTGCTGTGAAGTGCAGTTCCAAGAATAGGGCTGCAAACCCACGATGGGTGGGTGAGTAGAGAAGGGAGGGAAGCTTCTCCAGGATGCCTGTGGGCCCCTCCCTCTCCCAGCAGCTCTTGACCACAGCGGCCAACCAGGCACACATCGCACCATGCTGCTTGAGAGAAAGTAACCTGCTCCCCCTAACTGCCAGTTACTGGGCTGACTGTTGAGAACAATTTTCTTAAGAATCATTCCTTGTTTGCATGTGCAGGACGCTTTGGAGGGCAGAAAGAAGCCTGCCTTATGGTGATTCAGAGACTCTTCATACACTGCAAGTTTGCATGGACTCTAATACATTACTCCCTCTTCTTGAGGCAAAGCCAATATTTAAGCAAAGAGTTTGCTGGGGTCCTGGGTGGTGCAGTGGCTTAAATGTCTGATCCTTGGTTTTGGCTCCTGTCATGATATCAGGGCCCTGGGAAAGAGCCCTGTGTTTGCTCTACACTCAGCCCAGAGTCTGTTTGGGTTTCTCTCTTCTTCTCCCTCTGTCCCTCCTCCCCCCAAACACCCCAGCTCAGTTTTGCTCTCTCTGTCTAAAACAAATAAATAAATCTTAAAAAAAAAAAACAAAACTTAAAAATGAGTTTTTAAGTTTTGGGTACCAATTTTAACTGAGGAAAACCACAGCTTAGAGTCTAGATGGGCAATGCACGAAGACATAGTGATCCTCTACTGACAGGACACCCTTCTTGAATGCCAAAAATATTTATGAAATGAATGATGAAGCAGGACAGTGTGGGGTAAAGCACAGCTAATCTCACATTTGCTAGAAATAAGTTTTGTGGCTTGAGGATGCAAGTTGACTCAGTTTCTCCACTGGTTTTGAAAAATTGCACTATTTGCTTATGCGGGGGTGGCGTAGGGATCGATGTTTAAATGTTTTGTCATAATAAGACAAGAGGTGAGTGAGAGGAACAGAATGCAGGCTGCTGGGTCAATGATGCTACACGTCATTCTTCTGTGTCAAGAACTGTCGAACGGTTTCCCTCCTCACATTCCTTCCCCCGGTGGCCCGATACTAATTTCTGTTGACTTTGGATGGGGTGTGTGTGTGTTGGGGCGGCGAGGTGGCAAGTGGTTTCCTGTGAAATGGAGAAACGGGAAGCAGCTCCACTGTTTGTCTTTCCCTGACAGATGCCTTCAGCCATTGTCAACTGTCTTCACGGTTTTGCATCTCAGCTTTTTCTATATATGAGGTAACACAGGTGAAAGAAATAGGTAAGGGACGAAATGAGCTATCCTGCATTGACCCATGCTCAGGTGGTTTCACCTCCTGGAGCTTCTGGAAGGGAGTTCTCTTTCTCCTGGGAGGTGCTGAGGCCTGGGCTCTCACAGAGAGACCAGACATCAGGCCTGGAAGTGAGCACCTGGTTAGACAGCAGCTCTCCTGTCCAAGTGGCTTCTGACCAAAAGGACAGGATTGGCTCCCTCCCAGCGATGGTCTTTCTGCTACCAGATTTCAAAACAAAGATCTGGAATTATAGAATGCAGAACAGTTTAACTTGGTGACACTCCTTTTCTGCTAAAGTTCCTGGGAAGGGTCCCTCTTGCTGAGCACTGTTGATGTTTTTTAACGGGTTCAACATTTGATAACAGTATCTAAAGGCAATGGCTTGAAAATGGTTCCTACGTGATTTACTGTTTGTCAATAAGATTATAGTCTTGGCTCATGGAATAATTTGGAAATTCTCCAGGGCCCAAAGCCTTCCTGATTAAGGCACCTAGAAAAGCGGTGTGAAGAACGTGTCCTGGGCTAGTGTGCAAACAGATGCTGAATGAGGCTTCGAGGCCAAACCAGAAGTGTAGGGCGCCTCGGGGCCCCACATTGACTGTGGGATTCTACCTGGTAAGTTTGTCTCTGCTTCTTTGTCTTTAAGTGGGCATGTGCCTTGGTCACCACGTGGAAGTCAGTCCTGTTCAGCACCTGGTTTCCTCTTGCCACTCTATCAAAGCTCCACAAGCATGGTGGCTCATGATGTCAGATGAATGTTGTCCTATGGTTCTGGAGGCCAGAAACCAGTCTCATGGGGTGAAGTCAAGGCATGGGCAGAGCTGGTTCCCTCTGGAGGCTCTGAGGGGGAAAGATGTCCTTGCCTCTTCTGGACTCTGGAGGCCTCATGCCTGTCTCAACTCAGGCTATTCCCCACACCCCTCTGACCCCCTGCTTCCATGTCGCTCCACTTTCTGCATGTTCTGCAGTCAAATCTTCTGACTTCCTCTTCTGAAGACACCTGTGATCATATTTAGGGCCCACCCTAATCATCCAGCATAATTACCTGATCTCAAAAGCCTTAATCGGGGCTGCCTGGTTCAGTCAGTTGAGACTCGATTTTGGCTCAGGTCATGATCTCAGGGTTATGAGATGGAGCTTTGTATCGGGCTCTGTGCTCAGGCGGGTCTGTTTGAGGATTCTCTCTCCCTCTGCGCCCTTCCCCCTTCTCGTGTTCTCTTTATTTCTCTCTCTAAAATAATAACTAAGTCTTAAAAAAAAAATAGTCTAATCAAGGCTGTGGAGTCCTTTCTGCCCTGTAAGGTGACATTTTCAGGTTGCGGGGTGAGGACCTCGTGATCTTTGGGGGCCAGTGCTCAGCCAATCAGAGCACTTCTCCTTCAATATTAGTCAAACTGGGTGACCCAGAGGATCAGGTTTAGTCTGGGGGAAATCCTCATAACATCTGAAAATATTTGCAAAATAGGAGGCTGACACGATTATGCTAAAAGCAAATGTTTTAGGTTTAGGAAGTGCTATCTGGACAAATGCTTTCTTTAGAATCCTTTAGGAATACAACCTGCTAGAAAACAAGACATTTGTTTGCTAGAATGTCATTTTACTTGAATGACAGCTTTTTATTACAATTGATATTTTTATTTTATATATTGTTTCAGCTGGCACTATCATGATGACTTCCACCCGCTCCCCCCATCTTTGTCTGGTAGGTGTTTCCCTTCGAGTCTCCTAATTTCTGGAACTCTTTTCCCCTCTAATCATGAGTCATGGAGCTTTGAGCTGTGTCAAGGTGTGCTCCCCACTCAAGCACAGTGCAGGGAATGTGCTTCAACCGAAGAAGGAGACAGATGGTGCTGGAGGAGTGTTTCATTTTGTCATGTTAGAAATGGTGAACATCCTAGAGAACATGGTTGAATGCTTGATGGAGGTAGGAGCACGTTTTAAAATACATGTGTTTTCAGCATTGATCTGAATGTCAGAAGATCTGGTTCTAATCAGATGACAAATTTGGGGCCGTTTATTTGCTTTTTGTGGTTATTGGTTCCTCAGTTGAAAGAAAAAGGACTTTCCTACATTCTCTGTGGGTTCTCTTCCTTCTTTCCCACACTAGGATTCTTAAAAGTTAAGTCGACTCTGACAAGTTTCTCCACTAATTTCTCAAAGGCCTTTTGAGGGCTTCTGGGTCATTATAGAGGTCCTCCTCCAGGTACTTTCTCCTTGAGATTCCCCAGAGTGACATGAATAAGCTCTCAAAGTGCAAAGCAAACAAATCCAGAAAACAAACAAGGGAGGGTTTGAAAGCTATAGGAAGCCCCGTTTTTCTTTCTTTCTTTTTTTGTTTTTTAAGTAGGTTCTATGGCCAGCATGGAGCCCAGTGTGGGGCTTGGACTCATGACCCTGAGATCAAGACCTGAGCTGAGATCAAGAGTCGGATACTTAACTGGCTAAGCCATCCAGGTGCCCCAGTATGGAGCCTTTTCAAATTGGCTTCTCTCACTAAGTGACATATATTTATGGTTCCTCCATGTTTTTCACATGGTTCAATAGCTCCTTTCATTGCAGCCCCAAATAATACTCCATTGTCTGCAGGTACCACTGATTATTTACCCATTTACCTACTGAAGGACATTTTGGTTGCTTCTAAGTTTTGGCAATTATGAATAAGGCTGCTATAAATATCTATGTATAAGTTTTGGTGTGGTCATAGATATTCAACTCCTTTGGATAAATATCAAAGAGCACAGTTTCTGGATCATATGTTAAGATATATTTAGTTTTTATAAAAAAATACCCAACTGTCTTCCAAAGTGGCTGTGCCATTTTGCATTTCCACCAGCAGTGAATAAGAGTTCCTGTTGCTCCACATCCTCACCAGCATTTGATGCTGTCAGTATTCTGGATTTTGGCCATTCTAATAGGTATGGAGTGATATCTCAATATTGTTTTAATTTGTATTTCCCTGATGACATATGCTATGGGGCACTTTTCATATGCTTGGATACCAACCCTTTATCACATGTTTCTTTTGCCAATATTTTCTTCCAGTCTGTTGCCCACCTTTTCATTCTCTTGATATTTTTTTCAGAGTATATGTTTTTAATTTTAATGAAGTCCAACTTATTATTTCTTTTATGGTTTATGACTTTGGTATTATATCTTAAAAAATCGCTGCCTTACTGAAGGCTATGGAGATTTTCTCTTATGTTATCTTTTAGGAGTTTTATAGACTGGAGTTTTAGTTTCTGTTGATTTTTAATGCAAACACTTAAGCTTTTTTGTATCCTTGTCTTTGCATAAGATGAACCTACCCACTTATGACATTTTTGTTTGTGAAAACAGGTCCCTTGTTGAAAGTATTTCTGGCAGCAGGCATTAAGATAGTAGCATGACATCCTTTTTCTCTATGTATTTAGTTATCCTAAAGATAAGATTGTCTAGGGTAAGAGGATCTTGGGCTCAAACAGGAATATAATGTTCCTCAAACAGGAATATAATGCTCTGAAAGCATCACTTTTTTCCTAAACCAAATAGAACAAAATAGAACAGTCGCTTTCCAGTAACAGATAATTATTGTTTCCTATTTATTCTTTGGCCTTCTTAGGGTTATAAATGCCTTTTTTGGGGAACATAATAATGAATTACTTTACACTTCCTTTATATATGGACATTTTACCTTTTTCACCCAAAGTAAAATAAGCAGAAAAGAGGCCAAGGGGTTCATGTTAGATCATCAAATATAACACTGGAATATCTAGTGTTGGAGTCCTGGTTCTCCACTCACTAGATAACTCACACTGGAAAAGACACTCTACTGATTTGGGCCTCCATTTCCCATCTGAAACATGAGTGGTTGTCCCAGACAACCTCTAAAGTTTCTGTGAAAATATCAGTGAGCTCTAAGTAGGTCACTTTTTGTTGTAGATTTTTCCACATCTAAGTTGACCCTAGAAAGATTTCAAATCTATGTAACTCAGTTTAAAAAAGAACAAAGAATACAAGAGAGGAAATGATGAGTCTACAGCTTTCCATTTCTCAATTTTTAAAATCAATGTTCTGGTATTGTCTATCAGAATTTCCATTGATCATGGAAAAGGCATTGGACTGCTCCTCTGTCTTTCTTGTTGATTAATAATCTTTCATTTCTATTCCACCTTAAGTTCCAGGAGGGTTTTCTATTTTTAACTTTTTTGGTACTTTGATAGAGCATGCAAACACTGTCAATACTGATTTCTAAGAAATATTGATGTTGAAATTTATCCTTGGTGTTGTGGTGTTTTGTCCCCCTTGATAGAAACTGGAAAAAAATCTCTCCCACACTTTGAAAACTGACATGAAAAACAATGCTAACAGTAACGATTTTTCTTATAATGAAAAAAATGTTGACATTTACACATTTTGGTTCACTTTTTAATTCCTTCTTGTGTGCTGACATGTGCAGTCCCAATCCACATGATTAGTCCTCACTTGTTGTTCTTGACTTGGCATCATTTCACACAGGCCATTTGTTTAAAACAAATAAACAAACAAACAAACAACCCCAACAAGAGTGTACTAGTATAAATTCATGATTTCTGCTCCAAGTTTTAGGTTGCTAGGGGTGGTTTGACCTTCAGAGAGACTCTGGTTAGAAGCAGATGGAATTATATGATGTTTGCAGCATTATTTGATTCTTGTTGAGATGGAGAATGTGAGGAGCTTGTAACAGAGCTAGAAGTGATTTGAAGCCATCCAGGGAAACATATCTCACCGTCATGTCCCAGAGTGACTTGATTTTCTTTGGGTTCTTCTTCCCTTGAAGATTTCAAGGAAAAGAAGAAAGGAAATCTTCTGTCATGAGAGAGAAAACAGCAGAGAGGCATAGGTGAGGCCTTTGGAACCCATGCACAGAAGAACTGATTCTTGTATCTCGTTGTAGAGGAGTAAGGTCTTGTAAAAGTTATTTTTTTCCCCCTGAAAAACAGTAGAAATGCAAGATTAAGTTAAGACAATAATAACAGTCTGCTTTGACTGCACTCAAGTTTGTGCATCAAAATTTTGTTTTAAAAAATTTCTCTTCCATTTTGGAGTAATTTTGTACCTACAGAAAAGTTGCAGAAATAGTACAGAGCACTCCTGTGTACCTTTCATCCAGATGTCCCCATGCAGCCAGCATCCACAACTCTGGAACATGTAGTAAGACTGAGATCATCTCATTGGCACTTTCTTATGAATTAAACTCCAGACTTCACTGAATTTCACTGGTTTCCCACTAATTACCCTGTACTGTTCTGGGATCCCCTTGAGGTGAACATTTTACATTTAGTTTGTCTCTCTCAGTCTTTCTTTGGTCTGTGACAGATTCTCAGTCTTTCCTCATGACCTTGACGGTTTTGAGGAGTCAAAGTTTTTAAATTTTTTTATTGTCTGTAGTTTATTATTTTATTTTATTTTTATAATTTTTTGTTATGTTATGTTATATTAGTCACCATACAGTACATCATTAGTTTTTGGTGCAGTGTTCTATGATTCATTGTTTGCATATAGCACCCAATGTTCCATGTAATACATGCCCTCCTTAATACACATCACTGAGTTCACCCATTCCCCCTACCCCCTTCCTCTTTAAAACCCTCAGTTTGTTTCCTGTAGTCCTTAGTCTCTCATGGTTCATCTCCATCACTGATTCCCCATCCCCCCTTCATTTTTTCCCTTTCTTCTTCTAATGTCCTCCGTGCTATTCCCTATGTTCCACAAATAAGTTAAACTATATGATAATTGTCTTTCTCTGTTTGACTCACTTCACGTAACGTAATCCCCTCCAGTTCCATTCATGTCAGTGCAAATGTTAGGTATTCATCCTTTCTGATGGCTGAGTAATATTCCATTGTATATAAGGACCACATCCTCTTTATCCATTATCTGTTGAAGGACATCTTGGCTCCTTCAGTAGTTTGGCTATTGTAGACATTGCTGCTATGAACATTGGGATGCATATGGCCCTTCTTCTCACTACATCTGTATCTTTGGGGTAAATAGCCAGTAGTGTAATTGTTGGGTTATAGGGTAGTTCTATTTTTAACTTTTTGAGGAACCTCCACAATGTTTTCCAGATTGGTTGTATCAGCTTGCTTTCCCACCAACAGTGTAAGAGTGTTTCCTATTCTCCAGAAACTCTCCAACATTTGTTGTTTCTTGATTTGTCAATTTTTGCAATTCTATTTGGTGTAAAGTAGTATCTCAATGTGATTTTGATTTGAATTTCCCTGATGGCTAATGATGTTGAACATTTTTTCATGTGTCTGTTAGCCATTTGTATGTCTTTTTTGGAGAAGTGTCTGTTCATGTCTTCTGCCCATTTTTGGACTCGATTATTTGTTTTTTGGGTGTTGAGTTTGAGAAGTTCTTTATCGATCTTGGCTACCAGCCCTTTATCTGTAGTGTCATTTGCAAATATCTTCTCCCATTTCATGGGTTGTCTCTTTGTTTTGTTGACTATTTCATTTGCTATGCAGCAGATTTTTATCTTGATGAAGTCCCAAAAGTTCATTTATAAAAATACTTTTTAAAAAGTGTCCTTCCTTCTTTTCTTTCTTTCCTTCCTTCCTTCCTTCCTTCCTTCCTTCTTTCCTTCTTTCTCTTTTCTTACTAAGAGATAGCCTGCCAAGTACCCGGTAAATGGCAGTGTCTCTCACGATTACCTGTTCTGCTTCCTAGTGGGTCAATGTTGTCCCAAGGTCAACATAACAGGATGTGCCTAGGAGAAGACAGCCAGTTTCTAGGGGGAATGTCTAATAAATCATTCTATTTCGTCAAGGGTAAATGTTCTAGGCATAGAGCTGGAAAAATACTATTTTTTCCCAATTCAGAGTTTTAGTGACTTAACCAAAAAAAAGAGTCCCAATTTCTTCAAACCCTGGACAAAAAAAGACTTTCGTTTGTTCTCAGAGTGAGTATGTGGAAGATTCCCAATAAACCTTATTATTATTATTATTATTATTATTTTTAACAGTTGTATTGGGATTTAAGTCACATGTCATATCCTGGTCCTGGCACAGGAGCTGTTACATCCTGGATTACCAGGCACCTTTGTCCCACAGCAATTTATTGATCCAAAGGTATGAGGTTTGAGATAAGACAGTGCCCCTCTGAAGTGTCTTTCACAAAGTAGATGCACAGGATTTATTGCTGAAATTACAGCAGGATAGTATCAATGCTCATCCTAAGGGTTTAGTTCTGTTCTTTATTGTTGCTGAAGGAGCATGAGCTTTAGAATCAGTCGGACGCAAGTTTTGATCTTGGCCCTGGAACTTCATTGCTACATGACCTTGGACCAGATGCAAATTTCCCTGAGTTTCATTTTCCTTATCTGTAAAATAGGCACTAATGAGTGCATGGTTATAATAATCATTGGTTGAGACACCATCATTGTTAGCAAGAATTCCCTGATTCTGGCATGATTAGTTCCCAAATATAATTTTGAGAGACACTGGAATAAGTAAAAAGAAATATGAAATCCCCTAGCACAAAACTTTTGTATGTTATTGGTTAGTATTTGAAAATAACTTAGAACAAGATCTGGTCCATAAGGTCCATAAGTGCTATGTAAGTATTAGGAAACAAAGACATTTCATGGAAGATAACCAGAGCTCTGAATAGTGTGGAAGAGTTGATCACTATGTTAGCTGAGAGGTAAAATTTAGTTGTACTTTTGAAGAAATAATCTCACCTACAGCAAAGAGAAACTAAGTAATCCCTCACATACCCACCTTCATCTCCAGTGCTATTTTGAAGACCTCCACACTTCTTGCTAGAATATCCCCCACGTTGCCCTGCTTTATCCACTCAATTTCAATTCCAGTGTCAGAGCCTTTCTCCCCAAACCTGCTTTCTGTCCTCTATTTCTCTTTCCCAGATCCATACAACACCAGGGAGATCTAATCCTCAACACCTCAGGATAAGAGTACTCCATGTCAGCATTTTCTTGAATGTGGACTCCATGGTGGGACCCAAAGAGTAAAATGAGAAACTAGCCAGTGGTTTCATCTTTTCATCTGTCCTGGGGAAGCTGCCTTTGGGAGAGAGAGGTGTTTGGCAGAATTGGTAGAACTTCTGGCATGGATCATTTCCTAGAGAAGAAAGTTGAGGATAAAGAGCTGCTGAATGAAGAGCCTCTGCCTTACCTTTGGAGGGCTGCTGAAACTGCAAAACCACCCCAAGCTGCTGCCAGCCTCCTGCCTCACTGCTATCTTTGCAGATTTAATACTTTAGTGAGGGGCTGGGGTCATATTGCTGAGCCCACAAATAGTTGCTTGACCTTGACCCTGAAACCAGTTTGCAAATCTTTAGTTGTGCACGGTTGAGATGTGTCCACAACTTTGGTCTTTATTGCCATCCTTCCTTCCTCCCTCCCTCCTTCTCTCTGTCTTTCTTTTCCTCCTTCTCTCCCCCTCCTTTCTCCCTCCCTCCCTTCCTCCCTTTCCTTCTTTCTCTCTCTCTCTTTCTTC
Organism: Mustela putorius furo; assembly: GCF_011764305.1. Lineage (NCBI taxonomy): Eukaryota > Metazoa > Chordata > Mammalia > Carnivora > Mustelidae > Mustela > Mustela putorius. Next base: position 30,400,470 of record NW_025421341.1, read on the forward strand.
CTTTCTGAAGCATAAATCTTTCAGAGTGGGTGCGACCACAGTCTGAGTATCTAATCTGTATTCTTCAGTTTAGGCATATAGCCAGGAAAATCACTCCAATGCAGTGTATTCACATGTTTCTGGTTTTATGGCTAAGAAGCTTTAGTAGATAGATTTAGAGAAATGATACTTTAAGCAAGAAAACAACACGTGTGTATCTTGAAGTTGGTGGTGCAGAATGGTTTGGCGGGGGCGGGGGTGGTGGATCTCTTGACTCTGCAACTGCTTAGTTTTAAGACGTGGACAAAATTCTTGGGTGTGTAGTTGTCTTATTTGTTGAGGTGAGTGAGTGAATTCTAAAATCACTCACAACACTGAAATTTTACTGTGGATTTGAACATTTTACTCTCTTCCCTCCAAATCAATTGTATATTTTAACTTGAAGCTCTGAATTGATGAAAATAGATGACAGAAATAAAATCGGTTCACATTTATCATCTTTTCCAATTGGTCTGAGTTTTCCTTTTGGGGATTAAAAAAAAAAGGAAAGAAAAAAAGAAAAGAAAAGAAAGGAAAGATAGAGAAGAAAAGAAAAAAGAGGAAAGCCACCAGAACTGATTGGCTTGGTCCCAGGACCAGGAAACTACCTGCTCAGCCAGGCATTGTAGGGAAGCTTTGAGATAAAGAGCCTGGGAACAAGGGATCAGTTAGATTTTCTAAGGAAGGGGAATCAAATAGCACGCAAGTAACACGGTGTGATTATCTGAAGAGGATAAAGGAAAGAAAGAAAGGAGTGCCAAGGCTGGGAAAGTACCATCTCAAATAAGAGAAATCCTGGAATCCATCCCATAGGAAACAAGAGCAGGCAATTTGGAGCCCATTTTGTGTCCAAGAAAAGACTCCAGTGGGTTGAAAGTCCTTTGTGTAGTGAGTTCAGGGAAATGAATAAAAAAATATGGACATGCAAGTTTCTTCAGAGCAAACCCAAGGATTTATAGAAAATCTCCAAAGCAGAGGTTTTTTAACTTTTTGAAATTACAGAGTCCTTGAAGACTCTGGTGGAAACCGTGGTCTGCTTCCTTAGAAATATGCACCTATGCACATAGAACCAACCTTTCTTTCTTTCTGTTTTTTTTTTTTTTAGACAATTTTTTATTAGTTTTAGACTCATAAGAAAATTGAGAGGAAGGTACAAAAATTTTCCTATATACTCACTGTCCCCACATATACACGGCCTCCCGACCATCAATATTGGCACTAGAGTGATGTCTGTTGTAATCAGTGAACCTGCATTTATAACTCATTGTCATACAAAGACCATAGTTGTCATTAGGACTCACTCTTGGGATTGTTCTTTCTATGGGTTTGGATAAATGTCTAATGACATGCATCCACCATTATAGCATTACACAGAGTAATTTCACAGCTCGCTAAATCCTCTGTACTTTCCCTATTTATCCCTTCCCACCACCTCCAACCCTTGGTAGTCACTGATCTTTTTACTATTTCCATAGTTTTATCTTTTCCAGAGGGTCAGAGAGTTGGAATCATATCATACATAGTCTTTTCACATTGGTTTCTTTCTCTTAATATTATGTATTTAAGGCTCTTCCATTTGTGTGTGTGTGTGTGTGTGTGTGTGTGTGTGTGGCTGGCTTGTTAGCTCATTTCTTTTTAGTACTGAAGAATAGTCCATTGTCTGAGTGTACTCCACAGTTTATTGAAGGGCATCTTGGTTACTTCCAAATTTAGGCAGTTACGAGTAAATTTCTGTGTGCAAGTTTTTGATGGTATAAGTTTTCAACTCCTTTGGGTAGATACTAAAGGAGTATTGTTGCTGGATTGTGTAGTAAGAGCATGTTTAGTTTTATAATCAACCACCCAACTGTCTTCCAAACTGGCTTTATCATTTTGCATTTCCACCAGCAGTGAATGGGAGTCTTTGTTGCTTCACATCCTCTGCCACATTTAGTGTTGTCAGTGTTCTGGATTTAGGCCATTCTAAGAGGTGTGGAGTGGTATTTCAATATTGTTCTACTTTGCATTTTCCTGATGGCATATCTTTCCATATGCTTCTTTGAAATAATATATATATCTTTTTGGTGTTGTATCTATTAGTCTTTGGGTTTTAATTTTTTTTTAAATTGGGTTTTAATTTTTTGTGTGTGGTTTCATTGCTGAGTTTTAAGAGTTCTGCACATGTTCTGCACAGCTTGTATCAGATATATTTTTTTGCAAGTGTTTTCTCCCAGTCTGTGGCTTGTCTTCTCACTCTCTTGACCTTGTCTTTCACAGAGCAGACGTTTTCAATTTTAATGAAATCCAGCTCATCAAGTATTTCTTCCATGGACTGTATCTTTGATGTTATCTCTAATCGTCATTGCTACACCCAAAGTCATCTAGATTTTCTCCTACGTTATCTTCTAGAAGTTTTGTAGTTTTGCTTTTAGGCCTATGATCCATTTTGAGTTAATTTTTATGGAGAGTGCAAGGTGTCTGCCTGGATTTTTTTTTTTTTCCATATAGATACCTAGTCTTTTTTTTTTTTTTTTTGCACCATTTGTTGAAAAGGCCATCTTTCTTCCATTGTATTGCCTTTGTCTCTTCGTCAAAGATCATCAGTTCACCATATTTATGTGAGCCTATTTCTGGAATTTCTATTTTGTTCTATTGATCTATTTGTCTATTCTTTTACCAATGCCATACTGTCTTGATTACTAAAGTTTTAGAGTAAGTCTTAGTATCTGGTACTGTCAGTCTTCCAACTTTGTTCTTCTCCTTCAATATTGTGTTGGCTAGACCTAATACTTTGCATATCATTTCTGGGGCTTGGTAAATATCTTGAAGACCATCAGTGGGTCCTAGGAATCCACAAAGTTGAGATTAATAATTCTTTACTTCAGAAATGTTGTAACAAACCTCAGTAAGTAATAAATAATTTTAAAGGCAGAATAGTTAGGAAAGGCTTCATGAAAAAAGAGTTACCTCTAGTAATGCTAAGAAAGACTGGAAAAGGGTATAGGGGATCAGAGAAGAGCAAGGTTGCTAAGATGGAAATCCAAGCAGTACAGTAAAGGAGTTTGGGTTTTGGAATAAAGTTGATCAGAGTTGAAATTTCAATTCTACTATGGTCTAGGTATATAAAATTGGACAAGTGTGGCTTATCATGATGCTTAACAGTAAGGTATGCAGTGATAATTCCAATCTTTCTCTTTCTGTGGACAATATGGAAGAGAGAAATGATGGCGAAACCTCATGGACCAGAAGTCTGGACTGATCTGCGTTCAAATCCCAGCTTGAGAGGAAGTGTTATATCTATGAAGGATATAATTCTGAATTATAAATGTTAAATAGGTATTTTAATTTTTCTGTTTCTCTAAAATTTCACACTCATACTTGTTGCCCCCTCCAAAATCTCTTCACTTCATTTTCTTTATATTTTCTCTCCATGATCATTCTTCTTTCTCATTTATGTCTTCTCTTAAGATCTAGCTCATACAAAATGATCTTTTCTGTTTTTGTTTGTTTGCTTTTAAAAACAGCCCTATAGGAAAAGTAGACTGGTCCACCATCATATTTTCTATTTTTGGGGACCAAGAACTGGAACAAAATGGAGAATAGGTGTCTCCATATCATTATTACCATAGTCTCTGATTCTGTGATGGGTGAGGAGGCTGCTTTAGGAAACTATGGCATTAATTCAGAAATGGAGTTCTGAGCAGGGCAACTGCCCAGAGGCCAGGGCAACTATGGTGGGAGAGAAGAAAATGAGTTGGAAGCCAAGTGTGTAAAAGAATTAGTGACCAACGGATATGGGAAATGAGGGTGGGGATAATCAAAGGAGACTTCAGTTGGTTCATTCATCTGGCACACCTTCTTGAATCTCTACCAGTGTGGAAAACAAAGTCCCATGGGATTTCAAAGTAAAGCATTATTTCATCCTATTATGGAAACTGCTCTAGAAAAGTAGCCTTTGAATTAGGTCTTGAATGATAAATAGGGTATGACCATCCACCAACAGTGATGGGCCAGGTATAGGGAAGAAGGAGTAAAAGGCATTACTTCAGGAATGGGATATTGGGGAAAGACCCTTGAATCAATATGTCCATATTGTTGAATGAGAGATAAGACCAGAAAAAAATCTTGGATTTCTAAAAGACGTCTTGGGACCTTGTACATTGAGGGGTGTGGGCAGTGCTCCAGAAAATGAGGACCTTCCCACCTTCTGAGAGTCTTTCCCAGCCTGTAGATATTATGGTGAATGTTGTCCAGTTTAGTGGACACTGCCTTCCCAGGTGGAAGCCCTGAAGGCCTGGCTCCGAAGGGGTTGGGATAATCCCAGAAGCACCAATCAGTCCATTTCCCCAACCCTTGGCTCTGTCTGTGTCTGAGGCTGATTCAGAGGTTTTGCATTTACTTTCTGAAGCAATGTCTTCCCTCCCTTTTCATATCCAAATTCTCATTTGGAATCACACCAACTTTTCCCCTTGCATCTTGATCACAAGAAGCTCATCTTGAATCCCTGTTTGAGTTTGTGAGCATCATTCTCATGGTCCTGGAGAAGGGGATCAGGTAGTTCATGTGTGATCATGCTAAGCTACTCTTAGTCACTCCTGGGAACTGAATTCATTTCAAATTCTAAAGCATTTACTATGACTTGCTGCTGACAGATTACTTTGTACTCCAAAATCAAGTCTCTTCCTGGCATACAGGAAATAGTAAATAGGTCACAAGAAAGGCAAGAGTGAAAAGATCAGCATTCTTTAAACTGCAAGAGTTGAAGCTGAGGAGGAAGTTGGTGGAGTCCTTGCCAAACCTCCTGGCAGAATGGCACACGTGCTGGGGAAAATTCTGTCAGAGGGTGTCACGCACACCGTGGGTGGATTGTAAATGCTCTTGGAATGATGGGATAGGAGTGGAACGAGGCTTGCTCTTTTGTTTTTTTTCCCCCGGAGGATCTGCACATGAGAAATTTTTACAGGTGACAGGAGGTAATTTCTTCACATTGAGGAACTTCTAAAAGTCTTTCACACCAACACTGAGTGACAATGTTTTATTTATTTATTTTTAGTACCCCATTTCCCATATCTATTTTCTCTCTTAGCTGAGGAAATGTTAGCATCTGCTAATGCTTCAGACAACTTTTGAGATGACAGTGAGGGAGAAAGTAAACAACTTCATTTCTCCTTTTCTGTAGTGTCACATCATATATATATATATATATATGTATATATATACATATATACATATATATATGTATATATATACATATATCCCATCATCTTCTTAATTCACATCTTCACAGTTTGCCATGTTCTTGAAGGACAGGGGTTCTTGGATATCAGGAGCACCCCACCCCAAAAATGCTCCTCATATTTATAGGATATTGGTTGCCTAAATATTCAATGTCCTTCAATAGCGTAGAATCTGATACACTGAATTGAGAACCTCATTTACTTCTATTTCTCTTTCTTTTCCTTCTCCCCTCCCTCTCCTTGTGTCCCCTCTACTCCTGGATTCTAATCTAATTTCCATCACTGACTACCTGTGATTCTAGGTAAGTTGTTTTGGATTTCTTGGTTGTAGTTTCTTTATGTGTTAAATGGAAATAATACTGGTCATTATTGTATATTATATATATGTAATAGTAGTATCTCCCTTAGGAGGTTATTGCAATGATGAAACAAATAAATACACATAAAAACACGAAACACTTATGAAAATGCCTGCCTGTTTGTTTCGAGGTAAATGTACTTTTTCACTGATTCACATGTATTTAATTGAAACAGATACTTCTCAACCACCAGGACTCTCTCTTTTGCATCTTTGTCTTCACCACACTGCTTAGTGTACTGAAAGCAATACCGTTATCAACAGCTCACTCTGATTCCTACTTTGCATGGCACAAAGCACTTTCTCTTGCATTGCCTCACCAGCCCTCTCAGTGATCCTTGGACACACATTTATCCTCACTTTGTGGAGGCAGATCTGAGGTTAAAACTCAGTGGCTTGGTCAGGGCCATGTGACCAATGCATGACCCAAGTGACATGAGAACTTAGTCCTTTAAACTCTGGCCTGGTGCTGCTTCCTCCAGCCAAACTGACTGCATATGTTCTACCACTATTCGTGTGTGTGTTTTAAAGTTTTATTTATTCATTTGAGAGAGAGAGAGAGAGCAAGTGCACACAGGGGGAGGGGTAGAGGGAGAGGGAAGAGAGAATCCCAAGAAGACTCTGTGCTGAGGGAGAAGTCCCACATGTGCCTTGTTCCTTGTTTCCATGACCCTGAGATCATGACCCAGCCAAAACCAAGAGTCAGACTCTTAACCAGCTGAGCCACCCATAACCCCTACTCCTGTGTGTTTATATGTGTTTCTAAAATGTTTCTTCTTTCAAGTTATGTAAAGTCATTTGACCATTTTTGACATTTGGTGTTAATTTCTTATTTATATACATGGAATGATTGAAACTCCTAAAAGATGAAGATTTTCAGTCTTTCTAATGTTTTATTGCTAAAAATTGTAGGAAGTAGAACATTCAGTCTCTTTCTCTCCTCCCACCACAATCCTCCTTCAATGAAATCTCTCATTAAATTTAGTTTTCCGGGTGCTTTAGGTAATTATATATATTGCTGTAATTATTCTCTTATTTATTGTGACATTCAACAAGGGTGCGAATTCCTTGGAGTTGGAGAGAGGAAGAATATAAAGCCTGAATTATTTTCTTAGTCACCTTTACCCTAAAAAAAAAAGCTTTCTTATTTGTAATGGCTAAAACTATGTGTGCATGCTACTGACTTACTCTAAACTCCCCAGAGCCTGCGGGAGGATCAGATAATATATCTTCCTATTGGGGACAGTGGTGGGAAGTAAGTGCATACATATATATATACACACTTGTCAGTAAGTAAAAGGGCCAACATGTTTTTAGAGTTGGTTAAGCAAATTGTACTCCTAGATCTCATTATTGGGCACAGAAAATAAGAAAGGAAAAGAGAAGTAGAAAGAGAGGGCAAAGTACATCTTTTACTTTATATGTTAAAAGGAATGAGAATGAGAAGGAGGAGGAAAGAAGACAAAGAGACAGAAAAGGAAGAGGAAAAAGGAGAGGGAGAGAGAGAAGACAAGCTCAAATTCCTAAAGAAAACATGTGATATTAAAATAGGATAAGGGGGAGTAAGAGGAAGGTACATCAGAGAGCTGTATGAAGGCACTTCATGTGCTCCCCAGGGTCAATGATGCTTTGACTTCCCCATTCCTATTTTTATAACCATCTTTCTGAAAGTGATTGTGTATCTTTACTAATTAGTAACACATAGTTTTAGGGTGGAAAGGTTTCCAGTGACTTTCACTGTGAGAGTCGCAATTTCTTAAAATTATATTATACTTGTTCTCAACTTTTTATTCTTTCTGTGGTCCTGCTCATCCTTCAGCTTGGGTGAAAATCATCTGTGGCACTTGACTTATTTCTGAGAGAAAGTTCTTTACTAGAAAACTTTATAACACAGATGTTTGAAAGTCTGATGGTTTTCACTTGTGAGTCTCTACCTAGGGAACACAACCATCCTCAGAAAGGGAGGAAACATTTCAGAAGGTACAGATCTTAATAGTCATGATATTGATTAAGGTGTATCCTTTTAGTTGGGCTTCATAATAGATTGGGGGTTTGTTTTGGAAATGTTGTACTGATTGTTACTTCAGAATAGACCACATTTTGTTCTGGCCCATTTACCATCACTCACCAGCCCCCTTACGTATGGCGGCCTTCGATTAAGGTCTGTAGGACAGAAGCAAATCAGTAAGCCCATTCAGCAAGGAGTCCAAAGCTTTGGCCTTGTTGGTTTCATTCCCTGGCCGGCACTATATCACTCCACCTAGTTCTTGCAGCAATCGAAACATCTTTGAACCAAGCCAATGATTCATTTAGACTTCCTGAACTGACATACTGACTCCAGGCAAATCAGTAGCTCTTGCCTTGAGCTAGATGGCATGATGGAGCATTCCAGTTGTTCATCTGATTCTGTCATTGGGTTCACTCCCAGTGGGCACCTGTGGAAGTGCACTATAAATGGTAATGTATGTAGTTGGAAATGACAAGGTAACTTGGGATAAGTCCTGCTATGAGTGGAAGTGTAATTAAGATGGTGGAATGTAGCACAGTCAAGAAATATAACAAGATTAAAAATGGATGCTTGCTTAAGGTGAGACCATGGTGAAATATAAGGAAGTGTTTATAAGCCTATTGGTTAAACTGGCTTATTATAAGCTGATTAAAATTATAAGGCTATTCAGAGTAGAATGGTGGTTACCAGGGCTAGGGGCTAGCAGAATTGGGGAGATGATGGTCAAGGGCACAAAATTGCAGTTAGAAGATGAATCACAACATTGGGTTATAGTCAATGATGCTGTATTACATGCTTCAAAGTTGCCAAGAGACTAAATTTTAAATATCCTCACCACACATACATACACACACATTATAAGCTATCATACTCTAAGAGTTTATAGACATTTCTTCTATTTATTGGAAATGAATTTGTTAATAGTAATATCTATAAAATAGTTATTTTATGTCATTGAATAGTTTATTACTTCTAAAAGAGAATTCAAAGAGCAGGTATTTGCACATTGCTTATTTTCTCATGGAGATGCTAAGACCCAGAAGATACACTGACTTTTCCAATCACATAGCAAGTTACCGGTAAGGCTAGTTATTCTTTAGCCTCCACCAGCAAAGTAATCTGTGTTTCTGAAACTGTTTCATGGAAACATTTCACCAACCTAAGAAAGCAACTTCATGATTAAATTTCAAAACAGCTACTACCTAATGTAAACTATTTCTAGCTAGCTTTCACCCATTTTATCCTGCAAATAAAAAAACACAAAATATATAATTGATGTTCTTCTGGAATACTTATGTTTCTTCTAGGTCTACCCATGAAGTTAGGAGGGTAGAGAAAATTTTGCAAGACTTACTGTACTATTGTCCTGAAAGCCTGATATGAAGTATTCCAAAAAATAAGGTCATTCAGTCTCTTCCAGTGGCAACTTTTGCTAAAAATATTAAAACTATGAATAAAAGTAGCTCTTTAAAATCATGTTTCTGGGGCGCCTGGGTGCCTCAGTAGGTTAAAGCCTCTTCCTTTGGCTCAGGTCATGATCCCAGGGTCCTAGGATTGAGTCCTGCATCAGGCTCTCTGCTCAGCAGGGAGCCTGCTTCTTCCTCTCTCTCTCTCTCTGGCTGCATCTCTGCCAACTTGTGATCTCTGTCAAATAAATAAATAAAATCTTAAAAAAAATAAAATAAAATCATGTTTCTAAGTTCATTATACTAAGAAATGTGGATTTTTTAAAGTTTTTAAATTAAAAAAAATTTTTATTGTATTCAGTTAGCCAACAGATACAATAGCCATCATTTGTTTTTGAAATAGTGTTCAATGATTCATTAGTTGTGGAAGTGAGGATTTTTTTCAACATGTGGGTTGGAAATAGTTTATTCTTCTTTGATTATAAAAGCAATATGTGTTTATTATAAAAATTATATAAAATTTTTAAAAATATTAAAAAGTCAGGAAACAACATATGTTGGAGAGGATATGGAGAAAGGGGAACCCTCTTACACTGTTGGTGGGAATGCAAGTTTGTGCAGCTACTTTGGAGAACAGTGTGGAGATTCCTCAAGAAATTATAAAAATAGAGCTTCCCTATGGCCCTGCAATTGCACTACTGGGTATTTACCCCAAAGATACAGATGTAGTGAAAAGAAGGGGCATCTGTACCCCAATGTTTATAGCAGCAATGGCCACGGTCCCCAAACTGTGGAAAGAACCAAGATGCCCTTCAACGGACGAATGGATAAGGAAGATGTGGTCCATATACACTATGGGTATTATGCCTCCATCAGAAAGAATGAATACCCAACTTTTGTAGCAACATGGACGGGACTCGAAGAGATTATGCTGAGTGAAATAAGTCAGGCAGAGAGAGCCAATTATCATATGGTTTCACTTATTTGTGGAGCATAACAAATAGCATGGAGGACAAGGGGAGTTAGAGAGGAGAAGGGAGTTGAGGGAATTTGGAAGGGGAGGTGAACCATGAGAGACTATGGACTCTGAAAAACAATCTGAGGGGTTTGAAGGGGCAGGGGGTGGGAGGTTGGGGTACCAGGTGGTGGGTATTAGAGAGGGCACGGATTGCATGGAGCACTGGGTGTGGTGCAAAAACAATGAATACTGTTAGGCTGAAAATAAATAAAAAATTTTTTTAAAAAGCAAAAAAATATTAAAAAGTGCGTAAGTACAAATATACATGATTTCTCATAATGGGTTAACATGTTATTCACAATTTTGCTTCCTACTACTCTATTTTTATGTCATTAGTATTTTCCCCCTTGCATAAAATGTTTTAAGGTTATTTAAATGACAACATATTACTCAATACTATGGAAATCCTATAATTATTTAAATCACTGCTCTATTATTAACAATTTGGGTATTTTCATTTTCTTTCCTAGTCTACACAGGGCTGCAATGAACAGTTCTGCATGTCTTTTTTGCAAACATTCGTGATTGTATTCTTAATAGATACAGATTGTCTTAAATAAATGATGAGGTTTAGTCTTTCCCAGAACAACCCCAGAAATGTCTAACAAGTGGACACTGAATCTTTCTCTGCAGAAGGGCCGTGAACTTACATAATATTGAGGTATCTAAATGTCACATAATAGAACTCAAACCATGTCGACATGGTGGTGGTTTAGCTGATGCCATTTATAAGGACCAAATGAGAATTGTTAGCTCTAATATGAAAATGTGTGCTCTGAAGGAACATGTGGCCCCAGTCCCATCTGTGCCCTAACTAAGCAGCATTCCTTAGCAAATTATTCTCTGCCTACTCAGATTATTATAGCTGGCTCCTTCATGTCAGCTTTGAGAAAGCATGCAGGGGAATTTTCAAGTTTACAGTAGGGAGCAACCAAGATTTCATCATCAGAGCAATAACTCAGTTAGATATTTAAAACCTCTAATCTGTTAAGTAAATACACTCAGTATCCAGAGGTTCCTTTGGAAAGTACGGGATTGATAGGGACTGCCCTCTGCTTTTTCATTCGTTCTCTTCCGGTTCTTCGATGTCCCTGGCAAAATATTTACTTTAAGGGTTCAGGGCATGGCATATATATTTCACAGCATGTTCTCTTTGTGCCAGGAAAAAAAAAAAAGTCCCAGCAGTAATGAGGTCGAGGCTAGGAACTATCACAGTAGCTGACAGCATTCAGACATTTGCCACATTTAGACTTACATTTCATGGAGGACTATATCTAGTTGCTTCCACAAAGCCTTAAGTGAATGCATTTACTTCTATTTATTTATGTTGTGAAATGTACAAGAAATTGGGTCCGTTCACTCGGATTTCTGGTAGGTAGCTTTGCAATCTCAAAACTTAAATATGTACATATTTCTTGATCCTAAATTCCATTTTTTGGACTTATTTTAAGAAAGTGATTAAGAATATGTACAAAGAATCATCCATAGAATATTTTTTCATAGTACTATTTACAACAACCAAAAAGTTAGAAACAACCTAGGGAATTAAATCACAGACAACCATGTAATGAGAAACCATGCTACTATTTAACATGATGGTACAGAAAGTACATATTTTGATATGAACATTTGACCATATCTGTATTCTTAAATGAAAAGAGTAGGTTTTTAAACACATGTATGCCATGCTCTGACTTCAGTTAAATATACAAATAGATACAAGTCTAGAAGGTTTTACAAAAATCTTTTTAACATTGTAATTCTCTAAGATGGTGAGGTAATAATTAATCTTAATCTATAAATAATCTTAAAAATTAATCTAGGGACACTTCTGTGGCTCAGTCTGTTAAGCATCTGCCTTTGACTCAGGTCATGATCCCAGGGTCCTGGGATCGAATCCCACATCCCACTCCCTGCTCAATGGGGAGTCTGCTTCTCCCTTTCCCTCTATCTTTCCCCCTCCTCGTTGCTCTTTCTGTCATGCTCTCTCTATCTCAAATAAATAATTAAAAATTAAAAAAATAGTCAATCTAAAATAATCTGTAATTTCTCTTTTGACTTCTTTAATATCTTTTTTCTTTTAATAGAGTATGCATTATGGTAATATTTATAAATTATTTATATTTTAGAATGTCTAAAGATTTTATTATTTGAGAGACAGAAAATACAAGCAGAGGGCAGGAAGGGGCAGAGAGAGAGGGAGAAGCAGACTTCCTGCTGAGAAGAGAGCTCATGGTTGGGCTTGATCCCAGGACCCAGGGATCAGGACCCAAAGAGAAGGCAGATATTTTACTGACTGAGCCTCCCAGGTACCCCTGTGGTACTATTTTTTCAAAAGTTCAGATGTTTAAAGCTCTGCTCTTTCTACATTATGCCTTAGAGATTTTTTTCAACTTTCAAGAAAAAGCACTCGAGGATTTATGTCTTCAGCTTGATATATATGCTTTGTCTTCATGATAAAATCTTTTTGCAAGGAAAAGACTAAATATTCAACCATCTCATTAAAGCCACTCAAACATTTCAGGAGCTGCTCTGACTCTGGGAACAACGGGAAGGCTGTGCTCATGTCAGAGCCCAGAGTCTCACAGCAGCATCTTCTACTACATTGAGATACCTCAGTGTCCTGCACACCACCTCAGAATCCTTGCACCTTCCACAAAAGGCTGACTTCTCTTTGTCACATGGAAACCATCAGACTGAAATCAATCGTAAAACAGTTGAGTAGTATTTATTGCATTTTCCACTGAATATTGTTAGAAGAAAACTCTATCAAACCAAGCACAGCATTTCAGCAAAGTCCTTTAAGGAAAATACAATCAATGCTTTTTGGAATGTTTAAGGAGTAAAACCTCATATTAGCCCAAAGAAATTTAAGTTAACATATATGTTGCAGGCATAGAAAATCAAGACTATGTCTTATAGCACAATTTGTCAGTTGGAGCACATGTTTTAATAGAAATTCTAAATACTTTATTTATTTAACATGTAAGTGTCTTCTAACTCTTCTACACATACAAACACACATCCAGTATCAACAGTGAAAATTTTGTTGTGCTCTGTGGTATTTATCTGATTTCTTACGGGAATTTTAATCTCATGATGTTTTGTGTAGCTTTTAACCCTCTTCAATCTGGATTCCAAGGCACAGATTTGGTTGAGCCAGTCAGAGAAACCCCTTTAACACTCTCCTTAATCTCCTCCAGTTCGGGAGGAGATTATACTGAGTGAATTAAGTCAGGCAGATTGAGTCAATTATCATATGGTTTCACTGACTTGTGGAGCATAAGAAATAACACGGAGGACATGGGGAGATGCGGAGGAGAAGGGAGTTGAGGGAAATCAGAGGGGGATATGAACCATAAGAGACTGTGGACTCTGAGAAACAAACTGGGGGTTTTGGATGGAGGGAAGTGGGGGGTTGGGTGACCCTGGTGGTGGCTATTAAGGAGGGCACGTATTGCATGGAGCACCGGGTGTGGTGCATAAACAATCTTGGAACACTGAAAAAATAAAATAAAAACAAAACAAAACACTCTCCTTAAATAAGCCCAGTGAATCTTCATTGAATAAGGAAATGAATTTCATTACTTCCTCTTCATTGAATAGAAGGGTCCATGTAAAATGAGGTATCCCTTCTGGATCTTTCCTTTGACTCATAATACTTTGCATTCTTTGTCCCTTCCTTCTTACTTTGCCCTTTGTATATATGTGTGTGTGTGTGTGTGTGTGTGTGTGTGTGTGTGTGTGTTTGTGTGAAAACATATGCATATGTTTTAAAATTCAAGACTAAGTAGAGGTGATTTTCCACAAAGGGAAAGTAGTAGCCCAGCAATTCTGTAAGTCAGTGTTCCATCTAGAATTCCATGGGAAAGAGTCATTCCAACCCATGGCAACACAGTGGAGAAAATAATTTTTTAGATGTCTACAAAAAGTTTTCCATTTTCCCAATGTCAATAACAAGCACCAATGGTCTGTCTCTGGGTTCTCCAAAGTTTTGGGGCTGTTATCTGTTTGACCTGTGCTAAGTTATCCTAATATTTGCTATTGAGTGAAAGAGAAGAGTGGCTTCCTAGTCCATTGAGAAAAGATTATTGAAAGATGTCCACAGATTGATGAAATGTGGTCTTAATGCTACCCTGGGACACTCTACTGGAGCCAAATCCTTCTTGTGAGGCATCATGGCTACAAAGAAGGAGCCCTGTTGTGTCCCTGCAGATATTCTGCTAAATGGAGCCCCACAACAAGCCAACTTCAAAAGTTCCAAGGGTTATGGAGTCCAAGATGATAACATGATGGGGACTTTGATGTTAAGAGAAAATGGAGTTTTTAGCAGCCTTTTGGCACATGTGGGGAGTCAGAAAAAAAAAAATGAACACATATCACAGAATTATTTTATTCAAGAGTTAAACTCAAAGTGGTGGACACCAAGTGGAAAATCAGTTCATTTGGGTGTGTCTGGAGGAGACAGAAAGAAGACCAGAATTGAGACAGAAGTGATTACTGATCTAACTATCCTGTTTCTGGATAAGCTCACCTCTGGCTTGGATACCACACCACCAAATGCAGGTGTTTTTTTTGTTTGTTTTGTTTTGTTTTGTTTTTTTTTACCCCTGGAGAAGATGTCAAGGCAGGGAAGGACTGTTGTCTTCTCCTCTGACCAACCTCATTATGCCATCTTCATACTGTTTGATTGCCTGACCTTGATGATGGCTTTGGGAAAGGTGATATTCTAGGCCCTGCACAGGAACCTTTGGCTTGGTTTGCATCTGCTGGTTCCATGTATGTCTCCTAAAGCAACCCTGTTGATTGCTTCCCACATGTCATTATTGGGGACTCCTCTGCTGTGACCACACAGAAACTGAAGATCTGGGAAGCTGGAGGCAAAGAGCCTCCCAGTCAGGATAAACAATACAGACAGGAATTAGCTGAAGTTTATGTTAATTCTTCTTTCTACAGATAAACTAAATTTCAACTGGAAAGGCTCTCAGTAGGTCAAAAAAGGAGTATACTGTTTTCATACACATACACACACACACACACACACACACGCACCAAACACCACTTTCTTTGGCCATTGACTCAGGTGGGGGTCCAAATGCTCACTGAAAAATTTACATGGTGACTCTCAAGACTACCCTCTGGAGATAATAGTGCCAGTTATCACAGGACTAGTTATAGAGGCTCTTTACTTTGGTTTAAACAACCCTGCAGGAATACAGAAGAGAGCTGGCTCCCTGTTCTAAGGGACCTACAACCAAGTCTGTCAGTGGTATCACTTTTGGCTCTTGAAAAGAAGCAATGTAGCATGAGTCTGTCAGTGGTTATTATAGAATAAATAATATAGTGGCTATTATAGAATAAATAATATTCCTCTTTTTGGAAAACTTATATCTGACCTATTCCCTTTAAGAATTGGATAAAATATATTTGTTGAATGTATCCTACTTAATGTTGGGACTGAAGCTGAAGGTAGAAGCCTTCTTTATCTTGATGCTTTGCCTCGTGATGCTTGCCCTGATCCCCCGCACCTTGTCTCTGGCTGTTGCTACAGGTCAAAGTGGCATCCTTTGGCTACTCTTCTCTTGACTATCCCTTTAATGATAATGGTGATCTTTTGAGGCTTCAGAACCATTAGGCCTCGGTTTTCATGGACCCAGTAAATAAGTGTTTCTTAGTATGATACACATTCTTGCAGCAAAATGTATTTATAGGCCAAAGCTCTTGTCCCAGCATAAATGGGACACAAGGAAACAGTTGTGAATATGTGGTGTGTTTGGGAGAAGACTTTTTACAAAATGAGGCTGTCTTACTGGGGTCTATGGAGGAATCATCTGACATTATCATGTATGATAGTTGAGTTCTTCACAGTCACTTACACCAAATTTCCTTTTCAAAAAATATTTTCCAAGCAGTTGTAACAGGTCTCTCTGGACCCCATTTCACATGCCTTCAATTGTCATTGATTTCAGCCTCAGCTGTGGTGGAATGAGCTCAGATCACATCACACCGACAACAACTTAGCTTAAATTCTGCTTGTCTCTCCGCTCTAGGAAGTTCTCAGGACTGAGGGAGAGTGCTAGACTAATCTTTCCCCTCCCAAGGAAAGCTTGAATATGTAAGGTATTTAAAACTCCTGGGGATAGTCCTCAACTAATGAGGGACGTGAGCCAGCTGGATGTTAGTCCTTTGTCCGCCATCTTTCAGGGGGATAATTCCAAGACCTCCAATTGTTTCTCAGGAGGTTCTAGAGGAATCAGTTCTCTAGTCCCCCTTGAAAGCTTTTTCCTCCTTCCACCTTCCTGCTTCAATCTTGTTTCTTGGGCTTATCACTCAGATAAATGATCTGTACCCAAGGATCTTCTTTCAGGGAATCTAAACCAAGATGCCAAGAAATAAGATACTTCATTCGTTTTAAGTAGCCATTGTGGGAATTTGTATTGCTGCTATCCTCCATTGAAGCTGTGGTTTATTATTCTGGTTTTTAATGATCTCTATAATACCTCAGTATTTGCTGTGTAGATTAAGCCAGTATGGAAGCTTTGACTTGAAGTACTGGCTGAAAGAAATGAAAGTGATAGCTAGTGATATGTAATACCATCCATTTGATAATCAGATAATAAATCTTTGAGGAGGAAATGAGGAACAATCCCCTGACTTTGAGAGGAGGTGTCCAGCTCTGGTCCTCATGGTTCCACACTGACAAAGTCAAACATCTCTCTGGCTTTGGTGTCCTCATCTTTTAAAAATCAGATATTGACATAGAAAGTCTCTGTGCTTCTCTAGCTTAGAAGTTCTATAATGTGTACAATTCAAACACCATGGAAAGAACCATTTTTGTCACTGAAGCTCAGCTTCAGTCAGCCCCCACTCTGTGGAAGCCAGAGGGCTCAAGACTGCTGGTCTTTTGTGTACCTCTCTTTGCTGGAATCAAACATCATGCTTCTTTGCTTTCACAGCACATTCTCTGCTAAAATATCTGGTACTTAGTAGGTGCTGTTTTATTTTTATTTTTATTTTTATTTATTTATTTTTTTACTTTCAAAATATTTTTTTTTATTTTTTTTTTAATTTTTTATTTTTGATAAACATATATTTTTATCCCCAGGGGTACAGGTCTGTGAATCACCATGTTTACACACTTCACAGCACTCACCAAATCACATACCCTCCCCAATGTCCATAATCCCACCCCCTTCTCCCAAACCCCCTCCCCCCGGCAACCCTCAGTTTGTTTTGTGAGATTAAGAGTCACTTATGGTTTGTCTCCCTCCCAATCCCATCTTGTTTCATTTATTCTTCTTCTACCCACTTAAGCCTCCATGTTGTATCACCACTTCCTCATATCAGGGAGATCATATGATAGTTGTCTTTCTCTGCTTGACTTATTTTGCTAAGCATGATACGCTCTAGTTCCATCCACGTTGTTGCAAATGGCAAGATTTCATTTCTTTTGATGGCTGCATAGTATTCCATTGTGTATATATACCACATCTTCTTGATCCATTCATCTGTTGATGGACATCTAGGTTCTTTCCATAGTTTTGGCTATTGTGGACATTGCTGCTATAAACATTCGGGTGCATGTGCCCCTTTGGATCACTACATTTGTATCTTTAGGGTAAATACCCAATAGTGCAATTGCTGGGTCATAGGGCAGTTCTATTTTCAACATTTTGAGGAACCTCCATGCTGTTTTCCAGAGTGGCTGCACCAGCTTGCATTCCCACCAACAGTGTAGGAGGGTTCCCCTTTCTCCGCATCCTCGCCAGCATCTGTCATTTCCTGACTTGTTGATTTTAGCCATTCTGACTGGTGTGAGGTGATATCTCATTGTGGTTTTGATTTGTATTTCCCTGATGCCGAGTGATATGGAGCACTTTTTCATGTGTCTGTTCGCCATCTGGATGTCTTCTTTGCAGAAATGTCTGTTCATGTCCTCTGCCCATTTCTTGATTGGATTATTTGTTCTTTGGGTGTTGAGTTTGCTAAGTTCTTTATAGATTCTGGACACTAGTCCTTTATCTGATATGTCGTTTGCAAATATCTTCTCCCATTCTGTCAGTTGTCTTTTGATTTTGTTAACTGTTTCCTTTGCTGTGCAAAAGCTTTTGATCTTGATGAAATCCCAGTAGTTCATTTTTTCCCTTGCTTCCCTTGCCTTTTGTGTTGTTCCTAGGAAGATGTTGCTGCGGCAGAGGTCGAAGAGGTTGCTGCCCGTGTTCTCCTCAAGGATTTTGATGGATTCCTTTCGTACATTGAGGTCCTTCATCCATTTTGAGTCTATTTTTGTGTGTGGTGTAAGAGAATGGTCCAATTTCATTTTTCTGCATGTGGCTGTCCAATTTTCCCAGCACCATTTATTGAAAAGGCTGTCTTTTTTTCCATTGGACATTCTTTCCTGCTTTGTCGAAGATTAGTTGACCATAGATTTGAGGGTCTATTTCTGGGCTCTCTATTCTGTTCCATTGATCTATGTGTCTGTTTTTGTGCCAGTACCATGCTGTCTTGATGATGACAGCTTTGTAATAGAGCCTGAAGTCCGGAATTGTGATGCCACCAACGTTGGCTTTCTTTTTCAATATCCCTTTGGCTATTCGAGGTCTTTTCTGGTTCCATATAAATTTTAGCATTATTTGTTCCATTTCTTTGAAAAAGATGGATGGTACTTTGATAGGAATTGCATTAAATGTGTAGATTGCTTTAGGTAGCATAGACATTTTCACAATATTTATTCTTCCAATCCAGGAGCATGGAACATTTTTCCATTTCTTTGTGTCTTCCTCAATTTCTTTCATGAGTACTTTATAGTTTTCTGAGTATAGATTCTGTGTCTCTTTGGTTAGGTTTATTCCTAGGTATCTTATGGTTTTGGATGCAATTGTAAATGGGATTGACTCCTTAATATCTCTTTCTTCTGTCTTGCTGTTGGTGTAGAGAAATGCAACTGATTTCTGTGCATTGATTTTATATCCTGACACTTTACTGAATTCCTGTATAAGTTCTAGCAGTTTTGGAGTGGAGTCTTTTGGGTTTTCCAGGAAGAAATAGAAAGCCTGAACAGACCCATAACCAGTAAGGAGATTGAAACAGTCATTAAAAATCTCCAAACAAACAAAAGCCCAGGGCCAGACGGCTTCCCAGGGGAATTCTACCAAACATTTAAAGAAGAACTAATTCCTATTCTCCTGAAACTGTTCCAAAATATAGAAATGGAAGGAAAACTTCCAAACTCATTTTATGAGGCCAGCATCACCTTGATCCCAAAACCAGACAAGGATCCCACCAAAAAAGAGAGCTATAGACCAATATCCTTGATGAACACAGATACGAAAATACTCAACAGAATACTAGCCAATAGGATTCAACAGTACATTAAAAGGATTATTCACCACGACCAAGTGGGATTTATTCCAGGGCTCCAAGGTTGGTTCAACATCCGCAAATCAGTCAATGTGATACAACACATCAATAAAAGAAAGAACAAGAACCATATGATACTCTCAATAGATGCTGAAAAAGCATTTGACAAAGTACAACATCCCTTCCTGATCAAAACTCTTCAAAGTGTAGGGATAGAGGGCACATACCTCAATATCATCAAAGCCATCTATGAAAAACCCACCGCAAATATCATTCTCAATGGAGAAAAACTGAAAGCTTTTCCGCTAAGGTCAGGAACACGGCAGGGATGTCCATTATCACCACTGCTATTCAACATCGTACTAGAGGTCCTAGCGTCAGCAATCAGACAACAAGAGGAAATTAAAGGCATCCAAATCGGCAAAGAAGAAGTCAAATTATCACTCTTCGCAGATGATATGATACTATATGTGGAAAACCCAAAAGTAGGTGCTGTTTTAAAGGGAACTCCTATCATCTTCTCAAAAACTTTTCATGGAACTGTATTAGAAAGAAAACAGCTTTTGATGGACACTCCATCAGTCAAGATGACATGTATCATGTTCATCTGTCACAGAAACGGAAGTGGAGTTAAGTAATTTTTTAACGATCACATTTTTGTGAACAATTTCTATGAAAATGTTTTATGAAATATGAATATGAATATTACCCCATGTTACCTTGTTTTGTAGTTATTCATGTTGTATTTAGTTCTGTTATTGTTAAGTTCTCTTGAATTTAATCATGTTCTAGCCATCTGTATATACCACTAAGTGCTTACCACATAAGACATTTGTCAGCTGCGGCGGGGGCTGGGGGAAGGGAAGAGAAAGATACAAGATTCTACTACACATAAGAATTAAGACTTATTGGGAAATATGTCTGAGATATTTGAAAAGAACAGCTAGAAAGTAAATTTCAATGTGATAAACAGCTTTCTAATAAATTAGATTGGAA
Source organism: Mustela putorius furo (assembly GCF_011764305.1). Lineage (NCBI taxonomy): Eukaryota > Metazoa > Chordata > Mammalia > Carnivora > Mustelidae > Mustela > Mustela putorius. Next base: position 30,420,850 of record NW_025421341.1, read on the forward strand.
ATAATTTTATGTTAAACTTCCCATTAACATATTCATTGATCAAGAAAAATCAGTTGAAGGTCACATTTTAAAAACTGTTTAAGTGACACATCTGTCAAAGTTAAGTATCAGGAAATGCAATTTTCATCACTATAAAAAAGTACCCAAATAATCAGTTCAAAAAACTAATGTAATTCAGAAAGAGAGAAGGCAGAGAAGAGGAAAGACAAAGGAATAGAGGAAGGAAACATGCAGAGAGATCGCAAGCGGTCAAGAGCGGTCAGAGGAGGAGAGAGGACCTGTGGGCTGGTGTGGGTGTTAGACCTAGGTAGGTGGAGACTTTTTTATTGCTGTTATGAGATTTGTTGAGATATAATCCATACACCATAAAATTCACTCTTTCCAAGTGCAGAGTTTGTGTCTTGGTATGCTCATAGTGTTATGCAATCATCACCACTACCTATTTTTAGATTATAAAAGAAACCACATACCCATTAGCAATTATACTCCATTCCCCTCCCTTTCCCCTGACACTCCACCCTACCCTAGATAATCATTATTCTACTTCCTGGTTCTATAGATTTACCATGTTTGAACATTACATAGAAATGAAATCATGTAATACATGGCTCTTATGCTCATTTTTTCACCTAATCCAGTGTTTTTGAGATACACGCATATTGTAGTATCCATCATTCATTCATTTTTATTGCCAAATAATATTCCATTGTACAAATTTACCACATTTTATTCATCTATTCATCAGTTGATGCCATTTGGATTGTTCCCACTTTTTGGCAGTTATGAATAAAACTGCCATGAACATCCATGGGCAACTTTTTGTGTGGGTATATGTTATCCCTTATCTTGGGTGTATACCCAGGAGTAGAATTGCAGAATCATATGGTAATTCCATGATTAACCATTTGAGGCACTGTTAAACTGTTTTTCAAAGTGACTGTAGATTTTCATCTCATCAACGGTGTGTGAGGGTTCCAATTTCTCCACGTCATTGTCAACATTTCTTATCCATCTTTTTGACTATAGCCATTCCTGTGGGTGTGAAGTGACATGTTATTGTGGTTTGGATTTACATTTCCCTGATGACTAATGTCATGGAGCATCTTTGCATGTGCTTGTTGACTATTTACATATCTTTGGGGAAATGTCTATCCAGACATTTTGTCTATTTTTCAATTGGGTTGTTTATCTTTTTATTACTGATTCATAAGAGTTTTTTCATATATTCTGGAAATAAGTAAAAGTCCCATTTCAGGTATATGATTTGAAAATTATTTCCTATGTTTTTGTGTTTTTTTTTTTTTTTACATTTTTGATAGTAACCTTTGAAGCACAAAAGTTTATAGGTTTGTCATAGTCCAGTTTGTTTGTTTTTATTTGTTTATTTTTAAAAAAGATTTTATTTATGTATTTGACACACAGAGAGAGCACAAACAGAGGGAGTGGCAGACAGAGGGAGAGGGAGGAGCAGGGTTCCCTGCCAAGAAGGGCTCCATCCCAGGACCCTGGGATCATGACCTGAATTGAAGGCAGATGCTTAACCATCTGAGCCACTCAGTCACCCCCATTTGTTTTTTATTTTGTTGCTTGAGCTTTGGCATTATATTTGAAAAAGCCATTGCCAAGAGCTTGAGGGTTTAGTCTTATGTTTTTGTCTAAGGATTTCATACTTTAAGCACTTTTATTTAGGTCTATGATTCTTTTTGAGTTAGTTTTTGTATGTATTTTGTGGTAGGGGGTTAACATCATTCTTTTACATGTGGATATCCAGTTGTCCCAGCGCCATTTGTTGAAAAGACTTCTTTCCCCCGAATGGTCTTGGCACAATAAAAAAAAGTCAGTTGACTATACAAGGGGTTTATATCTGGACTTTTACTTCTATTCCATTCATCTATGTGTGTGCATTTATACCAGTACCACATATCTTAATTACTGTAGTTTTATAGCAAGATTTGGAATTGGGAGCTGAAAGTCCTCTGACTTTGTTCATCCTTTTCTGTGTTGGGTTTGTTCTGAGTATTTGCAATCTCTTGTAATTCCATATGAATTCAAGTTTTGGCTTTCCTATTTCTGCAAAAAGGCCAGCTGGCATTTGATAGGAATCGCGTTGAATCTGCGTATCAGTTTTTTAGGGGGTAGTGCCATCTTAACAAAGTTGTCTTCCAAGTTTATGATCTGAGATGTCTTTCTACTTGTTTAGGAGTCTTCTTTAATAACATTTTGTAGTTTTATTTACATTTTTTACATCTTTTATGAAATTTATGCATAGGTATTCAATTCTTTTTTTGATGCTATTATAAAAATAATCGTTTTCTTAATTTTATTTTCAGGTGAACATTATTATCAATGAACATTGATAGTGTATAGAAATAGGATTGATCTTTCTATATTGATCTTAAGTCTTGCAACCTTGCTGAACTTATTAGTTTTTTTTTTCTTTTAGTGGATTCCTTAATATTTTCTATATATAAGATCATGCCATCTGCAAATAAGATAGTTACTTCTTCCTTTCCAGTCTGGGTGACTTCCCCTTCTCTTGTCTAGTTGTCCTGAGCTAGAATCTCCAGTACAATGTTGAATAGAACTGGTGAGAATGGACATCCCTATCTGGGGCTGGATCTCAAGAGAAAAGCATTCAGTTGTTCATCAGTAAGTATGAGATTAGCTATGGAATTTTTCATGGATGACGTTTATCAGGTTGAAGAAGTTCTTTCCTCTTTCCAGTTTGTTGAGTGTTTTTATTATAATAGGTGTTAGGTTTTGTCAAATACTTTTCATAATTTTTTATTCAGTTAATATAATTATATTTCCTAGGCTAAATCCCACTTGGTTATGATACACAATCCTTTTTATATGTTTCTGGCTACCATTTACTAATGTTTTATTGAGTATTTTTGTGTGTGTCTGTACGGATAAGAGATATTGGCCAGTAGTTTTATTTTCCTGTGATGTCTTTATCTTACTTTAATATCAATATAAATCTGTTCTCAGAGAATGAGCTAGAAATCTTTCCCTCCTCTTTTGCTTACTGGAAACATTTGCCATGAAATTGGTTTTAATTTATTTTTCAGTATTTGGTAGAATTTACTATGAAGCTGTATAGGTCTGGGCTTTTCTTTATGGAAATAGTTTTAGTTACTAATGTAATGTCTTTGTCATGGAGATTTTAAACTTTATGTTTTCTTGAGTTAGTTTCCAGAATTTGTAACATTCTACTAATTTGTCCCTTTCCTCTATACTATCTAACTTGTTGGCATATGGTTGTTCATAGTCCTCTTTACTTCTTACAGTTTATAATGATGACCCCTCTTTCATTCCCTACACCTGCTTTGTCTTGGTTAGTGTAGTTAAAGCTTGCTAATGTTGACCTCTTCAAAGAACCAACTTTGAGTTCCGGTGATTTCCTCTATTGTTATGTTCTTTCTTATTTTGTGTATCCCTGCTGTAAATTTCCCTCTGAGCAGTACTTTCGCAGCAGCATATGAATTTTGGTATGCTATGTTTTTGTTTTCACTCATTTTGAGGTATTTTCTACTTTCCTTATGATTTCTTCTTTGATGTATTTGTTATATAGGAATATATCATTCAATATCCACATATTATTGTAAATTTCCTGAAGTTCCTTCTGTTATTGATTCTAATTTAATTCCATGGTGGTTTTGAAAGCATATTTGGTATGATTTCCATCCTTTAAAATTTATTAAGAATTGTTCTGTGACCTAGCATATGATTTATCTTGGAGAATGTTCTATGTGCACTTGAGAAGGATGCCTGTTCGTGTTCTGTTGTAGGGTGTTCTGTAGATGTCTGTTAGATCTAGTGTTGTTTGTGAGTTTTCTATCTGGTTTTTCTGTTCATTACTGGGAATGTGGTATTGAAGTATCTGACTTTTATTATTGAATTATTTATTCCTCCATTTGGTTCTGTCAATTTTGCTTCATATATTTTTGGGTGCTATTGTTAGTTGTATGTCATATGGTCATAATTCTGGTATCCTCCTGATGGATTGATCCTTTACAATTATGGAGCTCCCTCTTTATCTCTAGTAACATTTTTTAGTTTAACATCTGCTTTGCCAGATATAGAAACTCCAGTTTTCTTTTGTGTACTGCTTACATGGTATATCTTTTTTTGACCTATTTACTTTCGACATATCTGTGTTTAGTGAATAGTTTTTGTTTAATGATTTCAATGTTTTTAAGTTATTTATTTATTTATTTATTAAAAAAAATTTTTTTAAAGATTTTATTTATTTATTTGACAGACAGATCACAAGTAGGCAGAGAGGCAGACAGAGAGAGAGGAGGAGGCAGGCTCCCTGCTGAGCAGAGAGCCCTTTGCGGGGCTTGATCTCAGGACCCTGAGATCATGACCTGAACTGAAGGCAGAAGCTTTAACCCACTGAGCCACCCAGGCACCCCTAAGTTTATTTTTTTAGTAAATCATACACTATAAGTCATTCTTTTTCTTTATGTACAGTTCTAGGAATTTTAACATATGTGTAGTTATGTGTAACCATGCCTATGATAGGATAGAAAGAATTACATTATCTCTAGAACTCCCCTCTTGCAAACCTAATTCCTAGCATAGAATGATATTCTCCTTTGTGGTGAGTTCTCATTATACCATCATAGGTTAGGGATTCATATTACATTACGATCATTATCACTATTATTTGACCATGATTTTGCTGATTGTCTTTTTTCTTCAACTCTTCTGAGGCTTTGTGTTGTGCTATGTAATTACCTCAGCACGCAGAGTTAAGGGCAGGTGGGGATTATTTTCTGGGCCACAATATTGATTAGAGTCATTCAAATGTAGAAGATTCTTAGAAGAATTGACATGACATCAAGATGAAGCTGAGGCTTGAGTCTTATTTGAGGGCTAGTATTTTCCACCAACATTGGGAACACTACTATAACATTGTCATATTACCTAATCTGAATGGTAGCCTAGAAATTCCAGGTCTTTGGTGATAGCTGAGCAATTATAAATGCATCCCTAAGTATGCCTGGCATCCTGTCTCATCTTCCTGCTCCCAGTTGACTCTGGAAAGCAAATAGAGTGTAACAATAGAGTCCTGTAATGTTCCTGTGTAGGGCTGACCTTTGCATCCTTGTTAATCCTTGTCCTCTCTTTTCAGAGACAAGAGATTAAAACTGCGTGAAACCCTTTTCTGAGTCACAGGGATAGGCTGCTTTCCCTCTTTGAAAACCCAAAGGATTTAACAGGATTTTCCCCTTCTCAAACTCCATCCCCCTTACCCTGACCTTAACAGCTTCCCAACGTTAGGGAAAGGCAGGAAATTTTCCCTGTGGTTTTTCTTTGTGACGACATGATGGGACAGGTTGATCAATGGGGGAAAACCCATGTCAGAACACGCCTTCTGTGTACATTCCCAATATTTGCTATAAGAAGGGCCATCCCAGACCCAGGCTGCTATCAGAACCTAGCATTACTCCCAGAGCACTCGGTACTCAGCATTGAGAAGATCTATTCTTTGAGCTGAAAATGATGTGCAGTAGCAAGAATTTGCTCCTGGCTACTTTGATGTCAGTGCTGCTACTCCACCTCTGCAGCAAGTCAGAAGGTAAGTATCAGTCTTTCTGCTGACACAGGAGGAAGAACTGTTTTCATTCTCCTTGAAACCTTGAGCTCCCCTGGGGGTCCCCAAGGAAAGGGAGCCTGTAAGAAAGTCTTGAGAAGTGATGGGAGTTGTCACTCATTGGTGAGTGAGGAGGGAACGGTTACCGCTGCTGATCATGCTTTTTTTTTTTCCCCCAGCAGATATTTGGGGTGTCTGGGTTCTTAGAGACCCCCAAGCTCCACAACAGGACTAAGGTGTTATTTTGGGGAGTGATATAAATTGTGTTATATTACCAGTGAATGGGGTCATTCTGAAATGTAGGAAACACTCCCAATCTTCCGACTTTTTCATCTCCCACCCAAATAGTTTAAGTTCAAAACTCATTCTTTAGAGACAAATTACGGCGTCTGACTTCTCCATCCTTACATAGCTTTGGGCCCCTTCGTGTCAACTTAGAGATAATTTATCCCTTACCTTACAACAGGTTATAATTTAACCTGGGGGAGTGTCTGAGTATTGCTTTATGACTGTGAGAGTACATCCCTTTTAGCAACAGGTGCATTCCTGAAAATGCACGTGTTGAACTTTTATGACCAAAATATTTCCATAATATCACAATTTCAAAGTGCTTTTGAAGCTCCTATAAATTGCATTTTCCTTTGTAACTTCTTATCATTCCCCTTCTCTCAATGCTCGGAGCTAAGTAATAAATTAAAAGCTCCATATTTATTCATTTTTTGAATGTGGAAGGTTCTATGTAAGAGTTTCTTCAAGTGGGAGATAGTCATATTCTTGAATGATTATAATGAACTTAAATGAAACACTATCAGTTTGTGTTTCTCACTAGAGATATTCCTTTTGTTAGAAGTCACAGGCTTCTAAACTGTATTATTAAACCAAAATCACCCAGCAAATAAGTTCCTTCCCTCTTTTTTTTTTTTTTTTAAGAGAGCTGGAAACTACATTAAGTCATATCTCAAAGACATTGCAACTGTTTCTCTAAATAGTTTCTTTACCATATACAACTACAACTTTGAGTAGTTCCATAATACCAACTACAGAATAAACTCAATCATGTTTACTCAATACCTTTAATTTCTTTTCAGCAGCAAGCAACTTTGATTGCTGTCTTCGATATACAGAACATATCCTTCATCCAAAATATATTGTGGGCTTCACACAGCAATTGGCCAATGAAGCTTGTGACATCAATGCTGTCATGTAAGTTATTCAATTGTGTCAGGAGTATGTGGGAATTTCAAATTAAAAAAAAATTTTTTTTTGCCTTTCTGGAATTTCAGAAATAACTAATGTGGCAATGCTATGTTTGTTTTGATAGTACATATGTATTCCAAAGTTTAAATAGGACTAGAATAAGGCAGAAGTTTAGTATTTCTTTTTTTCTTTTTTTCTTTTTTTAAAGAACAGAGTTGAGGGTCAAATCACTTTTTTTTTAAATTTTTTTTTCTTAAAGATTTTATTTATTTATTTGACAGAGAGAAATCACAAGTAGATGGAGAGGCAGGCAGAGAGAGAGAGGGAAGCAGGCTCTCTGCTGAGCAGAGAGCCCGATGCGGGACTCGATCCCAGGACTCTGAGATCATGACCTGAGCCGAAGGCAGCGGCTTAACCCCACTGAGCCACCCAGGCGCCCCTCAAATCACTTTTTAAGATACATTTATAAACTACTTACATGCCATCTCAGGAAAACATGGGAGACATAAATTTTAAAATGAGCATCTTCTACCAGAGAATGGTTGGGGCTGTAAGTAAAAACTCAAGAGTTATTATGCTTTCACATGTAATAATCTTGATACATATAGGATATTATACTTCAGAGTGGTATAGGTTATTGGTTGGATATACACGTATTTTGTGTAACCACCAGCATTTTTTTTTGTTGTTTCACCTCTGAAACAAATAAAATGCTAAATGGGTAGAGCAGTCCATTGGAATACAAAATTTCTATTGCATGTTCTGTGAAATAGCAATTCAAAACTCTTTAAGCACAAATCAAATTTTCTGTGTTTTTTTTTAAGCTTTTACACAAAGAAAAAATTGGCTGTGTGTGCAGATCCAAAGAGGAACTGGGTGAAAAAGGCTGTGCAAATCCTCAGGTATGGGATATTTACTATCAGACTCTCTTCAAATGTCGGGGCAAAGGTCATGTGCAGAGTGGTGGATCATAGGCTTGCTGGGACCTTTTAACCTAAACACTATAGCAATTTATTTATTTAGTTTATTTTTAAAGATTTATTTATTTATTTTAGAGAGAAAAGAATGGGGGGAGGAGAGAGAATCTTGAGCAGACACTGTGCTGAGCCCGGAGCCCAATGCGGGGCTTGATCTTACCACCCTGAAATCACGACCTGAGCAAAACTCCAGAGTTGGTTGCTTAACCAACTGAGCCACCCCAGTGCCCCAGCAGCATAGAATTTTAAAGGGAAAATTTGAGTTGGACCATGAAAACAAAAATTCATTTTTTCCACTTACACATCATTTTTATCTTTTTTTAAATTCAGTGATTTTTCCATGATGTATAAGAGTCTCCTATGCATTAGATAGGTGCTAGCAGCTTGACTTTTTTTTTGCAAAGATGACTCCTATGTATATAATTCACAAACTACATGACATTTTGTTAAAAACTGAAAAATAAAGAGTCAAAAAGAGATCAATGGTTGTGATTTACAGTGGTGTTACATTTTATTTTATCAATATGAACAGAAGTCACCTAACACAAAGGCGCCATAGACACTGAATTTAAAGACGCAACCCAAGCATTGAGTCTTGTATCTGTCATTAGCTAGCTGAGTTATGTTGGTCAAGGCCCTTCCTCTCTGAACCTTGATTTCTCCCTCTAGACTCTTGAGCTGCTGACATCCTGAGATGAGATTAGGAAACAAGAGGCAATCTTTAGGTACAAAATCTATTCCTCCCAGCCAGTCACCCTGTCATTTAGTTTTTTCTTCTTTTTCTCTTTACAGCCACAGAGTCAAGAAGATGTAAAACAGATGCTCTCTGGAATGGAATTGGACAGAGCCTATGAACAAAAAGAATCTAGCAGGAGTTGGCTGTTGAGAGTGTAGCACATACCTGATTTGTGCTTCATTGGACTTGTCCAATTAATGAAGTTGATACATATTGCATCACAGTTTGCTTTGTTAAGCATCACATTAGAACCAAACTCTATTTTATTTTATTTATATATATATATATCTATATGTGTCTTTTTGTGTGTGTTTTTACTATTTAATACTAATTTTCTATAAGCTATTTGGTTTAATACGAGGTATAATGTTATGTTCAGAGAAATGAGGTTATATGGACTTTCTTGTAAGCAGCAAGCTCTTTGTAAAAAACTATTTAACATTTTTCTTCTACATTGTTTTGTTTCCAGAACTGTTGTAATTATCCTGTAAAAAAGAAAAATTATGATAAAAATAAATATTGAAAATTAAAGAATGAACTAAAATTGTTTGTTAATAGAGTTATATAGCACTTCTAAGATATAAATTAAAAATTTAAAAAATATTTAAGGGGATAGTAAATCTAAAAATTGGAGGGGAGGGTCATATTTCTCCATTCACTTCTGTCTGGTTGTTCCCCTTTCCCTGTTCCTCATGGTCCTGGTTTTTATTCTATATGATTTATAATGGAAAGGGTTTTTTTTTTTTTTTTTTTAGATTCAAAGTCATCCAAACCAAAAATTAGAAAATCCATAGCTCCATTAGAAATCCATGGTTACATGCTTATCAATATAAAACTTTTCAAAATAAAGAGTACCTATATACTTTGTGACTTCAGGGACATAATAGCCACAGAGAAAATGTCTTCAGAAATTCTTTTGTCCATCCATCATGGTCACTAGCAAGGGACCTAGGAATGGGCATCTCAGCACAGAAACATTCTTCTATTTCATAAGTCCTCTGGAGTCATCCTTAAGCAGTTTCCAAAAAGAAAATGACAAAGCAGAGGGTTCTAGGAACTGATTGCCTCACTAAGTGGAGGAGATACTTGAGGTATGTGAAACTTAGCAAGAACCCAGACAAAAGATGAAAGGGTCCTCAACCAAGGGAGTCACGATCACAGTGTTCAAGTAGCAAAGTCTGTAACTTGAAACAGCACTCAGGACTGTCTGTCTTAGACTCCAAAGACCATGAAGGATCATTGGAGGCAGGCACACTGATGATATGATGCCAAATCCAGACACACAAACCCATAAAGCAGGGCAATGGTGGGTCATTGGTACAGAGCCAAGAGCTGCAAATGGCCCATTTAGCCTGGAAGTTGTCTCTCTGCCCAGGAGTAAGAACACTGAGTCATCAGGGAAAGTATGCTCAATATCCTGTTTGTTTATTCATCAAACATGGGTTTAGTACCTATTATGTGCCAGGTACTGAGCCAAGTGAAGCTTGCAATACCAATACCACGTCCTGACGTGGTCTTTGCTCCCAGATAATTAGGGCTGAGCAGTGAGGTTAGAGGGAGGGGACAAGAAAATCAGCTCTTACCACACATGGTGTAAGCACTTGGATAACGAGAGTCACAGAGTTCTGTAGGTCATCAGCAGTGAGGGCTTCCAGAAGGGAAGAACTTTTGGTTGAATCATATTAAATAGCCAGTATTCGATGCTCTTGAACTATAGGGGTGGCAATTATGTATGGTTCCATATTTGAGGTGAGGTTTAAGTGGCCAGTAGGAGCCACCCAGTTGGAGAAGCAGGAAATGTTTGGAAATATCTAGGGACATATTTTAATTCTCATAATGTCTGAAGGTGGGATACTATGGGTATTTAGTGGGTGGGAGGCAGGATGCCAATCTATTGGAATGCACAGGATAGCCCTGCACAATGAAGAATTGCCCCATCCAAAATGTCAACCACGCCACCAATTTGGCAAACTGGATGAAGTGGAAAGTATGTAAGGAGTGAGGATGGGGTGGAGTAAGTTACAGGTGAAGTGAAACTGTTACCTCAACCAAGTCTAGTGGTTTGAACTTGAACATGGGAACACTGGGGAACTTGTGAAAAAGTCCAAGCAGGGGCAAAGGGATGTGGGGAAGAAAATAGAAGTAGATGTAGCAGGGAGACCAGCAGCAAGTAAGGTGAAAAATGATGGGAATTCAGTGAAAATCAGAGTAGAAAGACAGATATATAAATAAATATTTTTTTCCCCAATTATATTATACTTTATTTTATTTTTTCAGTGTTCCAAGATTCATTGTTTATGCACCAAACCCAGTCCTCCATGCAATACATGCCCTCCTTAATACCCATCACCAGGCTCACCCAACCGCCCACCACCCTCCCTTCCAAAACCCTCGATTCGTTTCTCAGAGTCCACAGTCTTTCATGGTTGATCTCCCCCTCAAATTTCTTTAAAAAAAGAAATCCAAAAAGCAAAAGCAGAGAATCATACAAAGACCACCCCCTACCTTGCACCCAGCTTCATTCACACAGCTTCAGCCAACCAATGCCATCTTGTTCCACCTATAACACCCACCTCATTTCTTCCCATTTATATACCCCCTGAGTGACTTTGAAGCAATTCCCACATACCAAAGTACTCGGTCTATAATATTTAATTAAAATGCAAGAACACTTTCATTATCACAGATTTAAATTGATTCCCTAATATCACCAAATAACCACTGTTAAAATATCCCTGTTTGAAAAAAAAATCCAGTTTATTTCCCCCAAGAGTTTTTTTTTAAATTTATTTATATATATATTTGCAGTTGAATTTGTTTGAATGAAAATCCAGATAAGGTCTAGACATTGCATTTGTTTGCTTTTTCTTTTTTTTTTTTTTTTTTTTTTTTTTTTTTTTTTTTTTTTTTTTTTTTTTTTTTTTGATGGTTAGCTGGTGTGACTTCTTATTCTCTGGACAAGATTTTTTTTTTTTTTTCTTATTTAATAAACATATATTTTTATCCCCAGGGGTACAGGTCTGTGAATCACCAGGTTTACACACTTCACAGCACTCACCAAATCACATACCCTCCCCAATGTCCATAATCCCACCCCCTTCTCCCAAACCCCCCTCCCCCCAGCAACCCTCAGTTTGTTTTGTGAGATTAAGAGTCACTTATGGTTTGTCTCCCTCCCAATCCCATCTTGTTTCATTTATTCTTTCTACCCACTTAAGCCTCCATGTTGCATCACCACTTCCTCATATCAGGGAGATCATATGATAGTTGTCTTTCTCTGCTTGACTTCTAATGTATGTTTCTTAACCCCTCACCTTTGCGATTTATGTTTTGGAGAAATAAGGACCTGTATTCTGTAGTTTCTCATCTTCTGGGTCTTGCTGAATTTGCATTTGTATGCTGAGATTTTGTCTGTTCCCTAACTCTGAGTTACAAATAGAGGCTGCATTGAAGCTTCATTTGAGGAAGGGACGTTTTACAAGTGACATTGTGCCACCTTGGCATAAAGTTGCCTAAACTGTTATCAGCAACAGATATAGAGGGGGAGACTGTGGGCTTGGGCCCAAGCCTTCAAAGAATGTGAAGAATTGATTAAGACCTTCACCTGACAGCTGGAGGGTGGTGTGTATGGGCTAATGACATGCACGTATTTCAAAGAGGGTGATGGGGAAGGGGGCAGTAGGAATAGAGAAGCTCCATCGTTGAAGCATGGGAAGGCTATTTTCCATCTGCTTCTGACCTTGTGCTTGTTTTGAGAAGGCCCTAGGGGCAGTGATATTCTTGCCATAGACTCAGGTTTCAAGTGAGGAAAGGAGCTAGGGGAGGGAAAGATGGAAGGACAGAAAATAGTTGCCAGAAGAAGCCAAAGGGTGACATCACGGAGATGAGCTGGAGGCACTTAAGAGTACTGGAGTGGGAACATGAGATGTGTGAGAAAGGACAGATGAATGCAAGGGTTTAGGCTGGGGTCCCCGTCATGACATCAGTAATATCTAAGCCTCTGTGCTAGTATCACCTGCTAAGATCACTGATGTATTATCTCATTTAAACACAATGTATGTCCTATTTTTGTGTCCATTTTGAGGATAGAGAAACTGAGGGTCAAAGGAATTAAGGATTTACCCAGTGTCATACAGTCTTGTGAAATACTGTGGAATCAGTTGATCTCACATTCTGCCCAGACATTAAGGCATAAAGGTGTTTCTGTGTGAGTGAAGACACATATGTGGTATTTGATGCTTCTTCTTCTTCTTCTTCTTTTTTTTTTTTTTTAAAGAGTTATTTATTTATTTTGGAGGGCAGAGGGAAAGGGAGAGGACGTTCTCAAGCAGTGATATGGGACTTGATTTTCCAACCCTGAGATCAAGACATGAGCCAAAATCAGGAGTCCAATGCTCAATTGCCTGAGCCACTCAGGCACCCATGCCCTGCCCCCCGGGAGTGTGTTTGACAGTTTTTAAAGCTGTGCTTTTTCTTTCTTATTAGACAGTTCTTTGTCATCATTCCAGCGACTTCCTGGCTTCCACATGGTAGGTGTGATCTCTGGTTCAGAAGCTGTGTTTCACTACTTGAAGGAATTCCATTTCTTAGGTCTCCACCCTCAAGGTTCCCTGGGCAGAGTTTGCCCTCACCACCTGCATCTTCCTGCCACCACCACACCACTCGGCTGGGCTCTGGACCTTGTCTGGGCCTGCCTCGGCCTGCCTCACTCCCTCCTTCAGTCTACAAATCAGCTTGACAAAGTTCAGATGTGAAACCTGCCTGCTCGTGAGGTGAGTCAGCCCAGGTGGCAATGTCAGCACAGTGAAGAATTGTTTTCCACTTTACAACAAAGTGGGGTAAAAATATTGTCTCCTAAAAACCAAACTAGAAACCTCCAACGACATGGAGTGACCAGGATTGGCCGGGCTGCCCCCTCTCTGAGCGTGGCTGCCTCTCTTTTTGCTCCCTAATTCCATTTTCTGACACCTGCTTTGCTTTAATCTCATGCATGCCTCGAATTTCTTGGTTCCTACCTTTTCTTTCAATCTGTCAGTAGGTTTCAATTCTTGGCCCGACCAACCAAAACCTCTGATGGGTCAGTCCCCTTTCTGGCCACCTGATCTAGGTTGGTCTTCCTACTTATTTCATAGCAGCATATAAGTTGTTGGGGCTTCTGTTTTTGCATTTCTAAAGTGGGTAATTCTGGCACCTGCCCTATAGGGTTCTTATAAGGATTAAATGAATTTATACTTGGAACCATTCTCAGCACCTCATAGACACCTACATATTATCATTCCCGCCACTGGCACTAACTGTAAATATTTATTCGTTTATGTACCAGTTAGCTGGTTTCTTGAGCATCTTTTGCTATTGTAATAGATGCTCATTACTTCACAGATTTCCTTCTACTTGCTCACTTCTGCATCTCCAACACCTAAAACAGTGACTGCCTAGAGGGGATTCTCAATAAATATTCTAGTGAAATTATAATACTAATCAGACATGTGTTCACGGGACGTGTGCATATAGACAAAGAAAATCTGCAAGAAGAGAAATATATTTATTGTATGATCTTGTGTGATAAAATATATATATATATATATGCATATTCATAGAAGAAAATGAAAAGAGAAACACCAATCTGATTATTTTTCTTAATTCTAGGCTTTGAAATAAGGGATAAATTTTGTTTTTTTCTTAACATTTCTTTTTATATTTGAAAAATTCTCCACCAGGAAATATCTGGACTTACTTAAAAATAGAAATAGATACATTATTTTATGTCATACTTGTTAAGAGTAGAAGTTTCTAGAGATTCTGCTTTATTAGGTCCTGAGTGAGGTCCAAGAATCTCTATTTCTACAAGTGCCCAGTGGATTCTCACTATCGAGTGAATTTGGTTCCTGGAAAAACTCCATGAGGGAATGGATCTGTGGAGGTTAGGGTCAGCCCAGAGAACTTTTTTTTTTTTTTTTTTTTAAGATTTATTTATTTATTAGAGAGAGAAAGAGAGGAGGCGCATGCAGGGGGAGGGGCAGAGGAAGAGGGAGAGAGAATTCTAGGCAGACTCTATGCTGAGCACAGAGCCTGATATGGGGCTCAATGAGCTGAAACAGAGTCAGTTACTCAACCAACTGCGCCATCCAGACACCCCTGGAGGAGGCCTATTTTCAAAGGGTCTCTAAACTGGGAGGTTGATTAAGGAAAAGTTGATAAAAGCAAGAAAATTTTTGTTTTCTTCCCTAAGGGCTGGCCTTATTCATCTGAAGGAAATGAGTGAGCTTTATCTCCCTACACAGTGGGATCAGGTCACTCCCTGCTTCGAGGTGGTACCCTGTGGGGCATGTGTGCCACATTGGACCTGTCTACCATGGGGAACCTGGATTGCATGATCAGCAGGAGGTGAGACTGGCAATGGAGCCCGGGTCAGGTTGGTCCCCAAACCCACACCATTAGAGCTACCAAAGAGAATGAGACCATCAGATTATTGGTAGCATTCCAAGCATATGTATCATATCCAGAAAACTAGGACCCTGTTCACACTCTATCCCAGAGCTCAGCAGAGTGCCTGTCACATTCTAGGTTCCCAGGAAATACCTGTCAAGTCAATAAGTGATTATGAATCATTTCATAATTTACAACATACTCATTTACAACACTATAAATCTGTGATTTTCTTTAATGTTGAGTCTTTAATTTTCAGAGAATTCAATGCAGTTGATACCCAAAAGAGGGATAAGAAATGACAAAGAATTTGGGCACCTCTGTGGTCTTCCTCTGTCCTCAGCTCTTCTGGTGACCTCCATGTCAGTATCAGAGTCGGAATATTGGAAGCAGACAAGTGTCCATTTTCAGTTATTTCAAAGGCTCTCAAAGGCGATGTGGGAGACTTGCTCCTCCGCCTTTACTATTAATTTAAGTTCATTGTACACATACCCATGATCACGTGTCTTTTTAAAAAATCACTGATTTCTGCAATGTTTCTGCTTTTTGTTTTGCTCTGTTTTCTTGTCCATCTTCAGTCAACTCTCCAACTGCTTAGGTTGGAGCTGGATCCACAGAAGACAAGTTTAGTATCTCAAGGTGAGACCCCAGGAAAAACTAAAGAATGATTCTGTAGGGAAGTGGATATAAATTGTCATTTAATTGAAAAGAGGCCTGAATGAATTGCTCTTTGCTTAAGGTCACAACTGAGTAAAAGATGAAAGTAAAGGCCTCTGAGGTCACTTTCTAAAAAATGTCATTATTTTTAAGTTGTGCCTTCCACTCTAGGTCCCTGTTTTAAAATAATCATCTTTAGGGGCACCTGGGTGGCTTATTCAGTCAAGCTTCTGCCTTCAGCTCAGGTCATGTTCCCAGAGTCCTGGGATGGAGTCCTGTGGAGGGTTCCTTGCTCAGTGGGGTGTCTGTTTCTCTCTTTCCTTCTACTGCTCTGCCCCTCCTCCTGTACTCCCCCCAACCCTCGCTAATGATCTCTCTCTCTAGAAAATTTAAAAAAAAACTTAAAAAAAAAAAGAAAAATAGTAATCTTTAAGATTGCTTCTAATCTTATATCTTGTAATCCCATGAATCTGTAATGGATTACTTTTGAGATCCTGTTTTGGTATATTAACAATATCTGAAATGTGCTTTCAGCTAACAAAAATATTTTTTAAGAGCTTGGTAGTGTATCATATACAATTATTAAATTTACTTTACATTCTGAGGAGCACCTTGCTGGCTCAGTCAGTAAAACATATGACTCTTGACCTTGCCATTGTGAGTTCAAGCCCTATGTGTATTTAAAAGTAAATTTTTTTTTAAAGTTTACATTCTGTAAAGTAAAATGTGGATTTGTAAGTCACAGTTTAACCTGAGCATTTCTTTTATTGCATGGTTTTGAAAGAAGTTATTTCATTCTTTCTGCAAAGCTAGCTGTTCCTAACAGAGAGAGTTCCTGCTAGGCTGATAAACTCCTGAAGAGAATAATGTAATCCATAGGACAGGAAACTTTGGAAATACCAAAATGTTAGCATGGGGGTTCTTGGAATAGCTGGAACATTGACCTCATGATGTCTATAAGCCTTTACACCTTAAAATCCTACATACCTGGCCCTGGATTTCCATGTTAGGCAGGTTGCGTCATGATTACCTGGAGAGATTTAAAAAATAGATTGTAGGCTCTTTCTAGAGAGATTCTTACACTATGGGGTGGAGTCTGGGAATCTTTTTTTTTTGCTCTCAAGTGTACAATGTGGTTTGATGTTCCAGATTTTGGAATTCCTGCCCAAAGGTAAATTCCTGTTATTTCAAAATATCTTGTATTTTAGGGTGCATATTTCTCAGATCCAGAAAACTTTATCAGTCCGCATTCAGTGTGGATAAAAACCACTACAAGTATTTTGATCAAAAAAAGTTGTAATACAGGAAATCAGGTCTTAGAACATTATTGGAAGGGCAGACAGAAATGCATTCCAAGTTGGGTCTCCAGGAATAAATTGAGAACCAGAAGGAATTGACCCACCATGAGATTCGAGAACATCAATTGAAGTCACCTGCTGCTGGTAAAGTGGACCTTTAGACTATCTAGAACATGGAAAGTAGGCACCCAGGGCTGCAATCCAGGTAACAGGAAGCCTCACCAAGGAGCACCAGTAACTTGTTACCCTTGAAGCTAGAGATGGATGTGGAATGCTAGCAGAGGCTCGCAAACCTCATGATTTCATCACTTTGCGGGAGAATACAAACCAGAAAAGGGCAATGTGAAAGTGAACCTGGCTTAGTTCTACATTCCAAATCTTGACCTACTACATCTATTAGGTTGATCCTGTCACACCCAGCATACTAGCTGTAAGGGCTTTGGAAAATGTGGCTTTAGCTTTCCAGCCTCTCTGATTATGAGAAGGAGGGTAGAGGGGAGGCTGAGGGGGTCCATCTCCAACAGCTAGCATACCCGAAAAACACATGGCTTGTACGGAGACCATTTCTGTAATGTAGAGCGAGGTCGCTGGTCTAACCATCATGGGGAATATAGATGGGAAGATGTCAGGAGGCGTGGAAGGGAACTTGGGATTTGACTCTGAACCGCTGAAGGGTGAATAACAACATTTGATTTTTTTTGGCTGCAGGGGAGTAGGATAGGGTAGTGGAGAGCAGGACCAGATGCCAGGGACACTGTGTTGCTCACTGTGGTTGGAATCATGGGCTTTGTTGAGCATATTCAATAATATCATTTTAAATATATTTGGTTTGATACTATCTTATTTTAAATTATACTCTCTATTATGAGTTTTAAAAGATGATTTCATTCATTACAATTCCTTCCTTTTGTTAACATTTTTATTATAAAAATTTTCAGATATACAGAAAAATTGAAAGGCTAGTAGGAACACCATGTACTGAATAACGAGTTTTGACACCTACAAACATTTTGCCATATTGTTCTCTTGCTCTGTTTCGATCTCTGTCTTCTCTCTCTTTCTCTGAATTATTGATTTGAATTATTCAACGGAAGTTGCAGATACTGTGCTCTTCGTACCATAAGAATTTAACAGGCATCTCCTAAAACAGTGAAATTCCCCTCCCTCATCAATAGGTCAATTAGCACCCCTAAAAAAATTAGCAATCATTTTATAATATATCTAATGCCTAGTCCGTATTATACTTCCACCAAATTGTGCTCCACAGATTTTTTTTTTTTTTTGGCTGTTTTTTTCTTTCAAATTAGTTTCCAACAAAGATTCACACGTTGTGCTTGCTGACATATCTTCCGACCAAGTATTTATGTCAGACCTGCTCCATTTATTTTTTTTAAATCATATTGTTTGAAGGATTGTTTCATAAAATGGCACATTCTGCATTTGACGATTGCTTCTTTTAATTTCACTGTCTTTTTTAATTCTCTGTCCTCCATATTCCCTTTAGATCAGGAGTGAAGTCTAAGAGCTGATCAGATTCAGGTAAAATTTTCTGCCCTGATTTCATAGGTGAGGTTAATGTCACGTGCTTCCCTTCACAATGCACACAATGCCAGTTAGTCCACAATTAGTGATGCTAATTTGGTCACTTGGCTCAGATGGTGACAGACATCTCTCTCTTATAAAGGAGGTATCTCTTTGTAAAGAGTAGGCAGTTTGTGAAGTGACACTTCTGATTCATGTCATGTCAGTATCCCCAGTGTAATTTACAGAGTAGTTTTACATCCAGTGATGATCCTTCATGAATTATTTCTTTGGTGGTTGTAATTCTCCCATTATTCCTTCTATATTTTTGGCTGGAATTCCTCTGTGAAGAAGAGCTATTCCTCAGCACTTTGGGAAGATTTTCCTAAAAAGGTATTAATATCCAGAATAATGTTTTGGTATGATAGATAACTGTCAGTAGTGTGGATGTTTATTTATTCAATGTGTCTCAATCATTTAGTATTTTTGGATCCCATAGTCCTAAAATTTGGCCCCTGTGTGTTTTATATGCACCCACTGATCTTTGAACATTCCCTACTTTCAGCACAAGATGTCCCAGGCATTTTTTGCACTTTCTCTCCCTCAAAACTGGAATCTGCTATTTCTCCAAGAACTCATAGTTAAGTCTGGGCATATAGGAGGAGTCTATAGAAAGCACGATCTTTGTTCTAAGGTACTGATTGTCACGAGGTGCCCTGCTTTGAACATCTCCCAGGGGAAAAGAACCAGGGAATATATTTCTAAAAATATATGAGTTCCCATTGAGATTTTCAATTAAGTATTACATTTTGCCATTGTAATTAATATTACAGAGTTTTTACTTAACTTCTTGGATTTTAGTTTTGGTCTCTCTTTTTGCATTGTCACTCTTGGCTCCTGATAATGACAGCATATTTACTTGCTTTATCTTACAGTATATATGAAATAGTTTCAAAATAGTAGCAGTGTTGTTATTAACAATAAAACCAATAAAGGGAAATTTGTATTTTTTTTAGGTCTATATAGAATATATCCTACTAAGTTTACATAGACTGCTATGTTCAAAATCACTTCAAATAAATATTTTCTTCTGTGTTGTTATCAATTTGACAAACGATTAAGTGCATTGTTTCCTCTTCCCTTTTTTTTTTTTGATTTCTTT
This sequence comes from Mustela putorius furo, assembly GCF_011764305.1. Classification (NCBI taxonomy): domain Eukaryota; kingdom Metazoa; phylum Chordata; class Mammalia; order Carnivora; family Mustelidae; genus Mustela; species Mustela putorius. Next base: position 30,440,429 of record NW_025421341.1, read on the forward strand.
CTCAAACATTTTATTATAAGGTTCTTCAAACACGTAGAAAAGTTGAAACAATTGTACCGTGAACACCCATATACCCACTAACTAGATATCATGATTAACATTTAACACTATTTGTCCGTCTCCATCCATTAATCTGACATATTTTGATGCATTTAAAATAACTTGCAGGCATTAGTACACTCCACTCCCAACCATTTCAGTCTGCATATCAAGAACTATGGTTTGATATTTGTTTCCACTACTCCAATTCTTTAAGCCAACTTACATAAAACAAAATGCACAAATCTTAGGGGTGCCTGGGGTGGCTCAGTGGGTTAAGCCTCTGCTTTGGCTCAGGTCATGGTCTCAGGGTCCTGGGATTGAGCCCCTCATCGGGCTCTCTGCTCGACAGGGAGCCTGCTTCCCCCACTCTCTGCCTGCCTCTCTGCCTACTTGTGATCTCTCTCTCTCTGTCAAATAAAAAAAAATCTTTTTAAAAAATGCACAAATCTTAAATGTATCATTCCATGGGTTTTGACAAATGGATACGTTTAAAGAATCTAAACTGTGATCAAGTTGTATTCTCTTCTGTGTTTAATTTGTTTTACTTTGAAAAGTTTTGAGATTCTTCCATATTGAAGTATGTATTAATACTGTATTTATTTTTTTATTACTGAGTAATATTCCTTTGTATAGATACACCACATTTGTTCATTCAATTTCCCTATTGATGGACATCTAAGCTGTTCCCGGTGTGGAGTTTTTACAAAGAAAGCTTCTATGAATATTCTTGTAAAGTTTTTTAGTGGGCATACATTTTCATTTATCTTGGATAAGATAAGTAGGAGTGGAATTCTGGATCAGAGGCTAAATGTTTATTAACTTTATAAGAAACTACCATATTTTTTTCTGAAATGGTTGTAACATTTTAAAATGCCACCAACCATGTAGGAGACTTCCACAACCTTGTCAGTCTTTAATATTGTTATAAGTTATTCCAGTAATTGTGCAGTGGATTTTGTTATCCTGGTATAGTTTCATATTTTGAGTTTGTAAATATTATGATCTTATCTTGATTTTATTTATTATTTGTTTGACAGACAGAGATCACAAGCAGGTAGAGAGGCAGGCAGAGAGAGAGGGGGAAGCAGGCTCCCTGCGGAGTAGAGAGCTCAATGCGGGGCTCTATCCCAGGACCCTGAAATCATGACCTGAACTGAAGGCAGAGGCTTAACCCACTGAGCCACGCAGGGGCCCCCTTATCCTGATTTTTAAAAAGGTTTTATTTTTTTATTAATTTTGGGGCTTCAGTATCAATTCATCACAGAAACTAAAGTCTGTGTGTGATTTTAGGTATTACTTAATTTAACACCTTTTAAAAGTATAGAAAATGAGGAGTAGGGAGCTTGTCCAAGTATATACCAAGAAGCTTCTAGAATGTGTACTATGAGATTTCCATCCCAGTGCTTTCTTTTCTGCAATGCCCCTCCCATTTGACCATGTGCTTTCCCCCTTAGTGATGACATCACCTTCTTGCAAAAAGTTGCTTGTTCTTGACTTTAAGAAAACAGTCTGGTTTAAGAAAACAGTATGGTTGGCCATGAGGACAAACGTGATCATTTTGCGTTACGCTTTGATCTCTTTTTTGTCCCATTGACTCTTAACTATAATCCAGTAAGAAGGATGTGTTCATCAATTAAGAGGAAACTTGATGAAGTAGGAGGGGCAAATAATGGGACAGGTAGAAGTCTTGAGAGTCTTTCTTTTCACGTATCTCAAACATCATTTTCTGAGAGTGGTACAGCAATTCACAAATCAACTTTTTAAAAAATTTATTTATTTGAGAGAGACAGAGAGACAGAGACAGAGAGTGAGCATAAGCAGTGGGAGCAGCTGAGGGAGAGGGAGAAGCAGATGCCCCACTAAGATGAGAGCCTGATGTGGCTGGATCCCAGGACCCGGGGATCATGACCTGAGACAAAGGCAGATGCTTAACTGACTGAGCCACCCTGACCCCCCTCCTACCAACTCTTGAGGAAGATCTGCAGTTACTTCTCTGCTAGACATGTACTTAACATTCAACTTGAAGAATATTTTCAAACCCTTATTGTCCAATAGAGGAGATATTAAAAGTGGGAGAGATTTGAAAATGAGAATTTTAAACTGGCTTCTCATAGATGCCCTAACCAAAAATCATTTAAAAAATTATAGAGCATTAACTCATGCATTCAGTTAACATCTAAATTAAAGGAGACATTTGTTTTTAAACGGGGAAATTTTTACTAGCAATACTTCACGGGCATTAAAATGAAATCCCTGAACATACGTTTATGATGGCAATTCTTTAACATGTGAAACTTCACTCCATCTCACTTCTACCACCTCTCCAGTATTTGATCTCCAGAGAAGTATGAAGACACAGTGTCAGGTCTGGTCCCATGTGTCTCCATTTGCATCTTTTAATTAAAAAAACCAGTCCAAAAAGACTTGTACTATATGTTGGCTAGTTGAATTAAAAAAAAAAACACAACAAAAAACCTTGTGATTGTAGAAAATGTACTGGTGGGCATCTATTAATTGACAGGAAGGATGGGAGCTTCAGGAGGGGCCTCATGATATAGGTAGAAACAAACTCTTCTGTTTGCATCTTGCCTCAAGTGGTAGCAGAACTCCACAGAAAGTCCCTGGAAAGCCCAGATCTCTTGATCCCAGAACTGCTGGAATGGAAAGGCGGGATGGAAAGGCCCCTCCTGAGCTCAGGAATGTGGAGACTCAGTGGGTGCTGCCAGTCCTTTATCTTAGGGCTAACGGCACTGGCATGGGATGTGTACCACAGCTTGCTTCCACCTGCTCAGCACAAAGGCTTATACAAGCTTCATCCCATCTACCAGCAGTATCAGTGGAGCAAAGCTTGTTACATGTCAAAGAAAATAAATTATCAGAGTAGGTGTCATCTGTGCACACTTGACCCAAGTTCTCCTAAGGTAGATCCTTGGAAAATTTTCAGACACAGAATAAGTCTGTAATGAATCATGAGCATAAGGGAATTTTATGAATTAATACATGCATGGGAACATATTCTATAAACCAGTCATTTGGGTAGCTCGGGGCATTGAGAGATGAAAAATGCCCATCCTTGCCCATCAGATGGGTAAAGAAGGCGCGGCTCTGAATCAAAAAGAATTCCCATAGATGGCCAGTGGGAATGTAAACTGTTACCACCTCTTGGGAAGATAGTTTGGTATTTCCTACCAAAGCTGAGCCCAAGTATGCTCCGTGACTCAGCAGTTCTTTCTCATTCCTGACCTGGAGAAATGCAGGCACACATGTGCCAGGCTTCTTGTCCAAGAATGTTTTCAGCAACCGTGTTTACAGTAGCTCCAGATGGGTTCACCGACTTTATAATGAATAAATTGTGGAATGTCTCATGGGACTGAAATCTGGAGAGCAGGGAAAATAAGCAAGCTACACCTAAACACCATAGTCTGAAATCTTAAACACCGCCTGAATGCAAGAAAGAAGACAAAAGAGAGAGATCTGCGTGTTCCTTCCATGGGAGTGATCCCATTTCTATAAAATTCGAAATCAGGAAAAATGAAACTTTGTTGTTTAAGGAGGCATAGACAGGTGGTAAAACTCTAATGAAGTGTGAGGGAGTGATTAGCATTTAGGGCAAGAATAACAGTTATTTTCAGGAGGGAGGAAGCCATGTGTGTGTGTGACACAAAAAGATACATCAAGTTTGGGGGAGTACAGACCCAGGTTTTTAAAAAATAATTATTCAATATATTGTATATTTGTTTTGTGCATTCTTTTCATGTTGTTATATCTGACATTTCTTCTTTTTCAGAGAGAGAGAGAAAAAAAAGTATGAGCGAGGGAGGGGCAGAGGGAGAAGCAGGGAGCCCGATATGGGGCTCTATCCCAGTACCCTGAGATCATAACCCAAGCTGAGGGCAGATGCTCAACTGACTGAGTCACTCAGGCGCCCCATACCTTTTTTAAAGATTTTTAAAATACATTAAAAAAAAACAGGTCAATTTATAATCTCACCTTGAATTTTTATTGATAAGGAGGTTAAATTCATGAGGTAATAGAAGCAGAGATGACATTTGACTAACCAGGCTAGGAAAGTTGGGAGAAGTTGTGTTGGAAGAGCAGCAGAAGATACTTAGAGAAAAGAAGAAACATTGTAGACAGAATAAGACTGCTCCAGGAGGGTAAGTGATGGGCCAGCACCCCAGGTTTGTGGGTGAGAGCATAAGAAGGGCTGGTAAGGCAGGTCAGAGGCCAGATGTCCTGCTTGTGTTCAGGAGATTTATTGGAGTTTTTTTTTTTTTTTTTTTTTTTTTGAAGCAAGGACATTCTTGTTATGAAGCAAGAACAGAAAGACCTAAAAAAAGAGGAAACTTTTTAAATGAAAACTTAGAAGGGAAAATGATACAAAGGAGATAAAAGGAGAAAAGAAGGTAGGGAATGAGTCAGGAGGAAATTTGAGGGAAAGTATTTGAAAGGAATAAAATCTAAAGGTATAAGGAATGCCTACGGTGAGAGACGGGAGGGTTGATAAGCCTGATTTGTTCTCAGATGCAGGAAGGGGAAGAAAGACACATGAAAGAGAATTGAGAAACCAAGTTTTAACAGAAAAGAAGAGAAATTGATCAGACATGGCTAATGGGAATGAGAAAATTAAAAGGAGCAAAAATAAAATGAGGCTTATTTTTTAAAAGAACAAACATTTATAGGAAATCAAGGGGGCTCATATTTCAACGATCAACAAAACCAAGTAATGGAAAAACCTTTAGAAAAAAAAAAAAAGCAAGAATGGTCACAAAAATCTGCTTAATTTACTCCTTTGTAGATGCTGAAGGAAACCATCAGGCAAATGGGACCAAAAATATGAGTCATGACACTAGAGAAAATATAGAAGGAAAAAAGAATGAAAGTGGTTAGATTTTTCTAAGTTTCTAGTGTCCTTACTTCTTACTTTGCTAAGAAAAAAAGGAAAAAGGAGACAGAAAAGAAGAAAAATGAAATACATCACAAAGCCAACCATTTGAGGTCACTCCAAGTCATTAAAACCAGAGGGAATGGGGATTGTCATCACCGTTGGGAGGAGGATGGGAAAATCATGAGTTCACTTTTCCTGGGGGCATGACACTCCTTCAACTGGAAAGGCAAGTTCCACTCAAGTTAAAGGAGCAGCTAGGAAGTGACCTCACAAAAATCTTCCTCTGCTCTAGGGTAATTTATGCCTTTCATGATTTAACTCAGTCTACCACATCTTGACCTAGTTGAAAAGTGGGTCAGACTAGTTTTCTTTTTTTTTAAGCGGAAGCCTAAAAAACCACCCTCCCTTCAACAAATTCATATTTTGCACTATTTAACATTTTTTTACATTTCTAACTTTTTGGAGATGCTCATAAAAACTGCTGGAGCCAGTCACAGACCCTAGACTCTGAAACCGTAGAGAATTGGAAAGAAACTGGAAATTCACAAGATAGTAAGAGGACTTATTCACAGACCCTCCTGGCGTGGCCCTGGTGTTAACTTAGAAGACATTCAACTTTCTGATGTGACATTTCTCCTTTTCTGAGTGATCTTGGAAGTGCCAATTAACCCCATTTGGGCTCAGAGATTTCTATGAGGGGCTGAAGGAAGACTGTGTGAGGGGGGTTAGGGAATTGAGGAGAAGTGAGTGAGAAGTGAGGAGAAGTGAGTCTATAGAGTAAGTTGGGGGCAGGGACTCCCAGGCAACATGAAGGAGTTTATGAGGACTATAAAGATTGGTAATATGTTCAGATTTGTTACTTGAAACAGGTTAGAAGGGACCAGAGCCTCTGGAAGAATGATGGGGAAGAAACTGGTCTGAGTGTAGGTCTAGTGTAGGAAGCTGCTTACTGATGAATTTTCATCTTGACCCGGACCATAAACTCCCCTGGGAGCATGAATATCCACTCATTTTCCCATCTGCCTGGTTGAAACGGGTATGATCACCCAAGGAAGGTTGCCAGATAAAATAGAGGCCAACCACTTAATTTCGAATTTTGGATAAGCAACCTATTTTAGCATTATTATGTTCCATGCAATATTTGGAGAATACTTACACTAAAAATATTATGTGCTGTTTATCTGATATTCAAAATTAATAATAACATTTTGTATTTTTCTGTGCTAAATCTGACCACCGTATCCCCAAGGCAGTCTTGGGAGTCTCAAATAGAAGAATGTAGAGCCAAAACATGAAAGGAGCCCATGTCTCTGAATCAAAGCTGGCATGAGGCCTGCCTTGATTTCAGGACTCTGGCTTTCACAACAGTAAGGAAGTAAATTTATGTTTTAAGTCACCGGGGTGTGGTAATTAGTTACAGGGATTAATACGTAGCCTAACACTCTGGAACTACTGAAACTCTTTTCCTCTGTTTTTCTTCCTTTTCTGCCTTCCTTGTCTACCCCTTAGACACAGAGAATGCCAGCACTGGGAGTATATTAGTGGTAATGGAACTAATTTACTTGTTTTCAGATGAGGAAACTGAGGACATGAGGACCATTTAATTCACTTGGAGAGTAGCTCTCAGTGTTCTTTCCTCCATGCTCTCTACACAATCTCATATATTTCTTGTCCTCTTCCTCTTCATCTCATGGTCTCCCTCTTCCAAAATCTTTCCAGTCTTCCTGTTTCTAGCCCCCATTTTTTTCTCCATCCATCCATCCATCCATCCATCCATCCATCCATGCATCCATCCATTCATCCATCCATGCATCCATCCATCCATCCATCCATCCATGCATCCATCCATGCATCCATCCATGCATCCATCCATGCACCCACCCATTCATCCCTCCATCATTTATCCAACATATTCTTCCCAATTTTTGTTCATTATTTATTCCAAAGGAGCGCTGTTCAGATTCACTAGTCCTCACCTACTCCTCCCCCAAATTTAATCATTTTGTCCCTCCTTCATTATGGTGTGTCACTAGTTTTGGATCGATTTGGGTAAAGAAATTTCCTTTTTTAAAAATGCAGTATCTCAAGGGAGCCTGGGTGGCTTAAATGTCTGAGTCTTGATTTGGGCTTAGGTCATGATCTCAGGGTCATGGGAATCAAGCTCTGTGCTGGGCTCCCTGCTCAGCAGGGATTCTGCTTGAGATTCTCTCTACTTCCTCTCTTTCTTCCTCCTTGTCCCCCTGCCTGCTCACAGGCTCTCTGTCTCTCTCAAATAAATGAATAAATCTTTAAAAAATAAAATGAAAATGCAGTATCTCTAGTTTGTTTGTCAGGTTTCCATAGGCAAAAACCATCTGGGACACTTGTTAAGAGCCCCACCCCACACCCACTATTTGTATATTGTTTCAGGGCTCTGTATACTTTGTATACTTGAATACTATTTAAATACTTTGAAGAGCACTTTGTAGAAACCACTGGTTTCCCAGACTCTGGGATTTCACAGATTGGTCTTAAAAAAAAAAAAAAAAAGTGGGGGATTCACAGTGAAGGGGTGTTGACTGTCAGAGTTACCAAGTCTTTATTTTTCAAAACAAAATCATTAGACTAATGACCAAGTAAAAAGGCTGTAATTTCATTTTATAAAGGATATTTTCACATCATAAATATGGGAAGAATAATTTCAGAGTAATGGAAACTCATCTTAAGAAAGCACAAGAAGTAAAGTTCTGTGGATACCTAAATGTCTCTTTGAAGATAAAATATATGACAGCATGTAGGTACAAAAAAATAAAGAACAACACAGCAGTTTATTTTACTTGGAGTGTATTTTTCTTTTATACAAGCTTGTCAATTTGCACATTTATATTTGAAGTGGTGTGAAATGAGGTGACAATATCCTACTTCTTCCTGGACTTAATGTTTATCAGTTATTGCTGAAAATCTGTTCTCAGATGCATATGTTGACAGAAATAGAAACAACTTTCTTCAGGCGATCTCTCTCCATCTAAAATATCCTGGATTCATGGCTCCAGTCATTTCTCCTGATTTTTCATATTCTCAGTGATGAAAGCAGCTCTGCTTGATGATTTGCCATATTGGGAAAGAAAGAGCCAGAGTCTCCAGGGGTCCCTCCCATCCTGGTGACCCCTTCCACCTAGGGCTGGCCACCAGGGAGCTGAATGCAAGCTTCTGGGTCCCCATATAGGTCTGGACAGGGGAAAACCTCTTCCCCAACAGAAACCACATCTTGGACTTCTGTTTGGGAGCTAACCTTTCTTTATGACATTTCGAAATCTGTGGAAACTTTTTTGGCCAGTGGTTCTCCAGAGTGTATAAGAATCGCCTCTACAGTTTTAGAAATATTCAGGCACTTGGTTCCACTTCAGACCTATGGGATCAAAAATTTTGGAAAGGATATGTTTGACATATGGTTTTGTTTTGCTGTTGATTTTTAAACTGCAGAATGATCTGGTGCCCATTCTAATTAAGGAGCTTACTATATGCATCCATGATTCTCACTGATGCCCATAAGTATGTTTACTTAGGGAGCAATGCCTGAGCCATACCTCAGAGCACTCATATCAGAATATCCGGTGCAGGAGGGAGCCTGGGCATCCATAGATTTTAAGAGCTTTCCAGATTATTCTAATTTGCTGCCAGAGTTGAGAACAACAGGGGAAAAATGCTTGTATCCACATAATTTTGCATACCATTTCATGAGCCCAATATTAAGGAACTCCACACATGACACATGTAGATGATAGCCAGCTACTCCTTATTGTGATTTTATAAATCATGTGGGCTTTTTTAGGAGGCAGAACCAGAGTAAGCCTTGTAATAGAAGTTAACGCGTTCTGAATACTTCCCGAGTGCCCAGTCCTGTTCTAGGGGTTTACATGTATTCCTACATCTCCCAAGGATGCCAGTAGGTTGGCACTATTGTTTTCCTTGTTTTACAAGAGAGAGGATGAAGGTTAATTCTGTTGCCTGGATTCACGCAGCTGAGTCATGAGGCAGTGTGGCTCCACACTTGCCCTCTTCTCCAGAAGGCTCTGAGGAGGAGGATGTTCGGCAGGGAAAAAGTTGGGGGGTGGCAGATGGTTAAAGAGGGCAATGATTGTAAAGGCTTGTAACACCTTGGCAATGAGCGCGCGTCCAAGGGACCCCTTGTGAAGGGCCGATGTGGAAGGGAGAGAAGATGGGAGCATCCCTGGTGGGAAAGAGAATTGGTGCATGAAGTCAGCAGAGGCTGAGACAAAGACAAATGTCCTTACTCTGTTTGGATAATTTCCCTGAGCTTTGCGCCCACAGAAGGGGAAGGAAACCATTATGCAGTGTAAGGCATGCAAACTAGACTGCTCTCCATGGTGAACTGTTCCTATTACCCCGTGGCTGCCCAAAGAAAGTCATCTGAATTAACGGTACAGCATCAGACTTGGGGTCTCTAGAATGAGGGAGGTGGCAGCCCCTTTCCTTTGTGTTGTTTACACCATGTGCAGAGAATGAGCCATACTTGGAAAAGGAGAAGAGAAGAGGGTATGAGGAACCAGCAGGGTTTCACGGTGACCTTGAAGGGCACAGAGTGCCAGCTGCTGTGGGATGTCTTGAAGAAGATTGATTAGTTCCTCTGAATCTGGTTTCCAGGACTGGACTGCAGGCGGATACAGACTACGGGTTTATCCCATTAGAACAAAGCTATCTCTGACCGCCTTGAGAAGTGAATTACTTATTCCTGGAAAGAACCAAGGTAGGCTGAACCATGCCTGGGAATGGGGGTACCTTTCAAGGTCTTTGCAAGTGACCTTCTGTGATGATTCCTGATCCTCATTTAACTGGTGAACAACAGTTTATTGTCCTTGGGCTTGACATGAGGGATGCGGTGGTGACCCTCAGACTGGGCAAGTAGAGAGGAAAGAACATGGACAGTTTCATGCCTGTACGCATGATCACTTGCTCCCAAGACCTAGAATTCAGATTCAGATTAATTCGCACGATGTTTCCTTTTATATTTTAGAGGCAACCTCTCCCCCTCTTTCCCTTTCCCTCTTCCTCTCTCTTTGTTCACGTGTCCTATGTATTTCCCTTCTTCTTGGCCTATTTTTAATGCCTCCTCTTTCCTTGTCATTAACCATCTGTCTCTGTGACTTTTCTCTCTCTTTTGTCCCCTATTCTTCCCTTTACCTCCTTCTTATCACCCACTAATAAATGGGTGAAATTAGTACCCATATTAAACAATACTTAAGCATTATATTTATATGGGCATATATAAAAATATCTGCTCATCATTTTTGTATTTTCAGTTACATTAGAAGGATTGAAATATTGAAATAAAAGAGAAAATAGATTTCTTCTCTCCTCTCAGCCAATTCTCAAAGGTGAACTTCCTGTCTCCGCCTTGCGTATGGGAAGTACCGAGCAGGTTACACTATCAATATATCACGTATTCTATGTTTTGTTCCTCAACAGTGAATGGCTTTCTTGTTCTGCTGTGGTTGATCAGGTACCCACATTTCTAAAACAATAACATAGGTAGGACAGAAAGTCCTTAAAGCTAACTTCACCTCATTGTTTCAAAAGTGGTGGTTTCCACGGTGAAGAAAGGCAGTTTGAATTTTTGTTCTTTTCACCTGTGGAGGTTAACACTGTGAGTGAATTCTGAGAGCAAGCATTTCAAATAGTTCTGCTTTAACATGAAAATGGAGAGCACATAACAACATATTTTAGGAACTTTCACTTGGAAAGGACTAAAAAAAGATCACTCTCGGCAATTGCTACATATTAAATAGCACTTTCTGCTCCAACAGAGAAATAAATCAAGATGGTAGAGGAAGTAGGGGGTCACATGAGAACCCAGTTCTACCATCAGTAACTACTTAACGAACATATCTGGTTGAGGCCGAGACGTAGTCCAGAAGTTTTAATGGGAAATTAGGCCTGTGTTCTAAAGGGGGCTTTTGCCCAGATAACTTTCTACCTCTAAAAAGAAAATCAGACTGCTATAATCTTTCCCCTGGCTCTATGCCCTGTTAGATAATATCACAAATTCTTTGCTTACCGTTCCTATAATGTTACACATTTTTTACTCATTATATTTCTGGAAAAGATATAACCAGCTGCCAAACTGCCAAACAGATCTGTCAGTTGTTAAGGGATGAGGAACCACACTCGGTGATGTGTGCCAGGTACTATATTCGGTGGTTTACACTCATGATCTCACTTATTTCTCACGACAATCCTTCCAGGGAGGGGTTAGCATTATACACACGGGATGCTGAGGCTGAGCTCTGGGAAAGTCAGGTCTGGGGAGTCAAGCAGGGATTCAAGCTCCCAGTCCTGTGGCTCTAACAGCTCTCTGATCTTTCTATTGCAGCGGAGAACAGAGCCCTTGTCAGAGTTTAAACACCCTTTCCCCCATTCTTTTTGAAAGAGGGCTAGGGTGGTGCGGTCACATAGGAAATGTGTCCTAGAAGGATGTCTGGGAGATGCAGTCTTGGTTTCCAGAACAGCCTCCAGTTTGCAGTAAGGCCTGATTCAACCCAAGGGGTTTGGAATGGACTAGAAGGAGCCTGTAGCCAATGCTTTGCCATAGACCACACTTTTGGCTACTCAACACCCACAAATACCCTTCTTCCCGCACGTAAACTTTCAAACCACAGCACAGCAACAAAAAATGCCCTCATTGTTGTCGTGAGACCATTCCCCAAAATGGAGAAGCCCTCCCCACAATGTTACCCAGCATCACCAATCATCTCTGGGTGATGTCTTTCATCTTTCAGTTCAGGCTCAGCCTCTGTTGCTTTACTATAACCCACCAGCAACATTACAACCAAGCCCTCTGTAAAATAGTCGGAAAAGGGAGGGAGGAGGAAGCTACGACACAGCAGGGAGGGCAGGAGCCCTCTGCCTGCCGCAGTGCTCATTTCTGCAACCGATCCTGTGGCTTTGTTCATTATTTGTTATTTCTACCTTTCTAACTCCACTTCCAGTTCTGGGCTCCCTTTGCCTCCAGCCAGCCCCTAGGTTAGGTTTCTTTATTCAAGCAGGAACTGAAACTTCATTCTTGAAGGGCATAGATCTTAGGGAGGTCCTGGTTATATGGGTTCTCATGGTCATCCATTGACTTTTACCACCTGACGAGGTGTGGTATAGAGAATTTCCACAGGGCTGCTTGGTTAGCAGAATGTTCTCCCATTGTTTGACTGACTTAACAGGAACTCCATTTCCCCTTGATAGCCAATGGGGCAACCCTCTTTTTCTTTGACCTGTTTATCCAGGGACACAAGGAACCCAAAAGGGTCAGAAGGCAGTTCTTGGCCATAGTTTTCCATAGTTATTTCAATATCTATATAGTTGGCCATAGTTATTCCAATGGTGGAATCCTTTTGTCCTTGGGATCTCAGACTTCTAAACCAGTAGAATAACAACTCAAAAGATGTTGAGAGAACTTTAATAAAATGGGATGTTAGGAGATGCCATGCTCATTTCCATTTCAGAATAATACATTCTGACTATGGGAGAATCAGTATCCAGTACATTGGTGGTTCAGAGCGGATAACCATTATCAGGAACAACACACCCTAATCTAACCCAGCGTTGCTTTCCACCTGGTGCTGGAACTGAATGCCCCCACGCCAGTTGCTTCCAGGTGGTGAAGCTGTGGTTAAGAGGAGGGAATGCTTTAACTGCCTCAATTCTTGTGCATGGACAAGATTTTTGGCTCAGAAGCAACACTGTTAGCTAACATGATGATATTTTAGTCTGTTCAGGCTACTATAACAAAATACCACAACTGGGCAGCTTGTACAAGTAAAAATTTATTTCTCGTTTTATTTATTTATTTATTTATTTATTTCTGGGGTCTGGAAGTCCAAGATCAGAGTGCCAGCTTGATCAGATGAGAACCCCCTTTCAGGTCACAGAGGGCCCCTTGCTGTATTCTCCTGTGGGGAAGAGGGTTAGGGACTCTCTCAGGCCTCTTTTTGTAAGTGCATTAATCTTGTTCATGAGGGCTCCACCCTCATGATCTAATCACCTCCCAAAGGCCTCCTGTCTGAATATCATCCCCTTGGGCATGAGGATTTCAGCCTATGAATTCAGTGATGGAGAGAGAGGGCCCCATGCCGTGTTCAGCAAAGCATACGTCAGATTGTGTTGCAGGAGGGAGAGAAGATTGCTTATCCTGTATGAGTGTCTTTTCCACTTTCCTGCCCTCTGCGGTAAGAAGTTTCACTCTAATTAACCTTCTGATGGTGTCACCAGGTCCTCGGGTTATGGTACACAAATGGGATTCAAGGTTGCTCGCTGCTGTGGGTGATGGGGACACTCAACGGGCAGCAGGCAGGCCAGCCAGCGGTGAGAAGAAATCCTGTCTGGGCCATGTCTTACCTTCATTTCTGTCTCTACTTCACTCATTGCCCATGAAGCCAAAAGTGGAGTTGGTGGGCAGGAGACGGACTGACAGCTCCAGAGTGGGTTTACTTTGTTTTGTTCTTGATTGCCAAGACCCTTCACTCTGGGGGTGGGCGGGGGGAGCTGTGTCTTTGGTAAGCACTCATGTGGACATAACAAATATTCTCATACTCTGGCCCCGTTCTGAGATGCCCATCTCTACCTTCGTCTTCTCTAGACTTCCTTGTCACCAAACTCCAGGATTTTCTTTCCAATTCCCTGAACCTTCTTCCTAGTTATTGTGGTTGCTCACATACCAGGCCCTCCTTCCCGCCCGGTTGCCAAATAGACTTTGAGATGAGCTGTTTCAAGTCCTGTCCTGAACGTGGATTTTCATTCCCCACTGTCCTTGTGAGTTACTTCTAACTGGAACTGAAGCTTTGCAGCTGTCCACTTCTAATGTATGAAGCCACATTTAAATGATGCTTAAATTTTTGCCTTCCTCAGTTTACTGGTGGGCTCCTCACATGGCTAGAGGTGTGGGTGGAAGAAACAACGTCAGTGTAGCCATACAGACACCCTTGGGGTATAAACTTTGTTCATGCAACTGATTTATGCCTTCAGGATGGGCTCCTGCTGGATCCCATGAGTGCTGCTTGATCCTCCTGACTTAAAGCTTGACGAGCCAGGTATTATGCACCTCCATCTACAAAGCCAGCTGGTTTTTTGGTCAGGGATTTAGTCTCTGATAGGGCTCCCAAGCAAGCCAAGCACTATCTTTCTAAAGAAGATGTACTTAAAAAAGAGGACATGGTTTGCTTTGAAGCCCAGTGATTTTACCTTCATGGCTGTCCATAGGCTCTCTGTACGTCATCCTGAACATGCTTTGACCCTTAAGCACCAGGAGGTGGCGCTGTTTCCAGCGGGAGGAATTGAGAACACTCCTTTGGCCAGGCTTGCTCCAAGTCAGCCGCAGTAGAGGCTACTCGTTAGAGTTGAGACTTTGAACTCAAAGCATCCTAATAGTCCCACAAGGGTTTTTGCCTTTTAACTGGGTGGGGGGCAGGGTGCAACATCTTATTTTTCTCTTTGAAACTGATATCCCGACAAGCTTGAGAATGCTGGTCTCGCACAAACATCTGTAAGGTGGCAGATCCTTATATTTAACAGAATTTATCTTTGAACCACTTTACAGATGGATCATGGCAGGGTATCCTGCAGCTTGTTGCTTGCCGCGTCTTCTCAGCCTGGTGTCATTACCTAACGAACCAGCGTCATCTCGTGGGCCAGGTGGTGGGCAGATGAGTAGAGGCGGCAGATGGCCAAAGTCCCTCTGTGCTATGGACTCTCAGTATTTCATCCTGCAGTGGTTACTGCCGCAGCCTGGTCAGACAGCCACTCCCAGATGCCTATCTTTGAGGGTGTGTTGCCTCCAGTCACTTTTCTTTCCAATTAATGATCAGGCAGGAGTTTATTTTGAACTCAAGGGATTAAAAACAGGGATAAGTTTTCCAAGTCCCTCGAGGGCTAGAAGAACAGATTTTGACCAGGGACTTCAGGCAGGTTGAAACTCCCCTGCAGAGTGGGTGAAGCAAGTGTGTGGCCAGCTCTGCCACCGTCAGAAAATAGGGGATCGGGACACTGGCCCACAGCAGATGGCCGTGGAGGACGCAGTACTGTGGGCATTTTGGGTGGCCTGCACTCTGCTTTCCAGCGCCCATGAAGTGAGAGACCTCATGTGGAGCTCTATTAAAGCTGCTTCGGAAAAACTCTCCCTGCTTGCATGACTGAGGGGCGGAGCTTGGCAGCTGCAGCAGGTGCTTCGATGCCTGCCGGGCAGGACACTGATCAGCTCCCAGATGGCACAGGAGCCACCTGTTTGGTGGAAGTCAGGCCCCCCCCCTCCCCGTGGAAGCTGGCTCGGCTCAGAGGTGACCTGCAGGCTCCAGCAGGCATGAGGCCACCTGCCAGGGGGATGAAACAGAGCTGAGTGAGCCTTCCTGCCAAAGTGGCCATGTGAGAGTTTGGGAAATACAAAGACTTATCAGCTGATTCCCTTTGAAGAAGAAGAGGAAGGGGAAGTCTTTCAAGTGCTGAAAGTGTCGGAAAACGAGCTGGTATGGGGAAAGGAGGCTGACACATAGGTCCGGTTGGGGACAGCAATGTGGGACTGCAACAAGAGAGCGAAATAGATCAGAAAGGCAGGAGAAAAACTAAAGAACCTTTGAAAGAGAAGGGAGTGTGAGTGGGGTCACAGAAAGAGAAGGGAAGGAGTAAAGGTCTGGCCCCCCACTAATGATAGAACAGAGATGTGGGTTCTGCTACCCCTTCTGGCCATTACCCACAAATATTGATGCTCTGAGATGCTGGACAGTCCAGGGGATTTAAGCTCTGAGGAAAAGAATGACAACAATGATGGCTATAGCACCATGGGTCTCAAGTTCTTTATTGTTGAAAGTATTTTTGCATATATTGCCACTGCAAACAAGACACAGTGAGGGCAGTTTGATTTTTTCCCTTTTCCATTTTGAAATGCCACCTGTTAGCCACCATACATGGAGTATGATTATCCCCATGAAGTCACAGTCCTGGCTGACAGAGAGCCACACTGTGGTCATGTTAGAGTGTGTCAGGCATCACAGTCCTGCTGGGACCCCAGATCTTGAGTCAGCACAAACTCCATCTCTGGGAAGTAGTTCTTCCTTCTTGGGGAAGGTGTTACATTCTTCAAAGGAAAAGCAAGAGAAAATGGAATTTTAGTTTTCTTTTTAAATAAAAAAATGTAGACTAAAAAGCAAAAAAGTCGGTTAAATAAGATAACTATTTTAAATAGCTGTACATAGGGGAGCCTGGGTGATGCCATTGGTTAAACCTGACTCTTGGTTTTGGCTCAGGTCATGATCTCAGGGTTGTAGGATCGAGCCCCGATCAGTGGAGAGTCTGTTTATGACTCTCTCTATCTCTCTCTTTCCGACCCTTCTCCCCAACACCCCTTCCCTAAAATAAATAAATCTTAAAAAAAAAAAAAAAACGACTATACAGTCAGAGAAGGAGGCTTAATCTCAGAGTCTCAGTTTCTCATTTTTAAAATGGGGACAATAGTCCTCACTTTCTAGAGGTTTTGTGAAGACTGAATCAGGTCATCTTTTGTGTAATATACTTAACCCAGTGTCTGGCACAGAGTAAGCATTCTGTCAATGTTAATTATTATTATTGTTATCATAGCTAGCATATTTGGGTGTCATTAGCACTGCGGTGCAAGCCACATGTTTTGATTTCTTACAGCATGATCCTAAGATCAGGTAGCATGATCGTTGTCTTATTATATATTTAATAATTGATTGTTTCTCTTAAATATATTAAATTGCGGCTAAGAATATAGCACTAACACATAAGTAAAGTTAAATACAATCAATAGAAGACAATTAAGTCTAGCTCACCAATATTGAACATTCTTTCAAAGCAAAGAGAAACACACCTTTAAATGACAAAACCTCAAGAAATAAATGCAAAATTATTTATTTTACAGGAATAAATAAATAAATAAAATTATTTATTTAAACAGGAATCAGTCTTGTGCACTGTTTTGGTATATCCAGGGAATGGTCTTCAAAGATGGGTTTCTGGAAGCCAGAAGAAAGGAGCGTACGCTTTAAGAGTGTGTACTCCTTTGCCCAATGACTTGGGCTCTGGACTTTGGAAGGCAACAGGTATTCGGGCTCATAAAGAACGTATGTACACTGCTGTCCCCTACTGCCAAGGAGGCAGCTAAATAACAATAACTGGATTGTAAGAATCCCTCAAAGTGGTCTTTATTCTGAATAGCGAGCTAATTATTCTGTGCATGTATGCTTCGCAGAGTTAGAGAGTTTAGTTGTAGAAGCAGATCACTGCAGGATGATATTTAAGGGAAAACAATTTTAGGTGCCCAGAGACTTTAAGGGCCATAAGAACACTCCCTTATATTTCCATCATTAATCTGCACAAGAACCCCATGAGGCAGATACTATTATTATTCTCGCTGCAAGTGAAAGAATCCAGAAGTTCTAAAAGTGACCCTGCTCTAGGCGTCAGAACTGGCATTCAACTTCAAACTCCTCTGACCCAGTTTTGCATCCTTTCTGGGCCAGGATGCCTTCTTCTAAAGAGCACACAGTCGTCAACAGCTTCGAAAGTTTGAGGCTCGGGCAAGTCTAACCTAATCATGTAACTCTTCCTCTCAGCCAGCCTCCCGTCACTTCTGCATGGAAAAGCAACTTGCAGGCAAATGTACTTCCCTAGCGTGAGCCACACGGGGAAGTTTAGGTGGGTCAAGGCTTTTGTGTGGGTAGCATTGTAAGGATCAATCCTCCCTTGGGCATGCTCGGAGGACTGCGGGCAGTCTGGGCAGCACACTGAGCCTGGCCATGGAAGAGGAGTGCAGAGAAACCTAGCCCATACCCAGCCTGGGTTGGCCGGCTGTGGGAGCCTAGCCCCGGCACCCTGGAACCCTAGAGTGGTGAAGGGGCGTCATTTGTAGTTCTCCAGCCCAGAGGTGACAACATTTTTATAATCTGTGTATAGTCATGGTGGGTGCTAGCCTGGCTCTGTGTGAAGCACTTGCTGGGTGTTTCCCTGCCTGTGGGGGATTCCCAAGTCTGGGTGGGGGGCAGGGGGTTACCAGGGCACTGACTCCAAACCAACTCCCTTCACCAGCATATTTAGAAAATGGCCCTTTCATCTGGGTAGATGGAGAAACATGGAAACGGTTTGTTACAAGATGTGGAAGGCTTACGGAGAACTCCATTGGTGTTTTGGATCCAGGAAGAAGAAGGAGACCACCCTTCTGTGAGATGATGCTAGAATCCAGCAAGCCTTGTTCCTGCTTTACTGTAATGGATGGAAATCGGGAAGAAATGGCAGCCCTCTATGGATTAGAGGGAACCCCCTTGTTTCTTGTGGTCAAATTGGCGAATTTAGATATTTGAAAATTCTCAGGACCCATGAATGGGTCATGGGAGGTAATGAAGAAAGAGCTAGAGAGCCTTCCAGGATATGCTGGCCTAGAGGAGAAAGAGCAGACGTGAGGCACACACTGTCCCGCTGGGGTCCAGAGCAAGACATGGTCTCATCTCAGCTCCTGGCTGCAGGGAGGGGGTGGGAAGCACCCTGGCAAGTGCGGGGGAGGGATTGCAAAGTAGGCGGGCAGGACCCAGGGTAACCATGACTGAGAATTCTGGGTCGTTCTCCACAAGACATGATAAGTGGCTATGAAATGTTCAGAATAAACTCTATTTGAAAAGGACAAAGCAAATAACAGTTCCGAATGCAATGAGGTTTTAAAGATGAAATGGCTTCCAGAGGAATCCCTGGATTGATCTGGATTTGCCGGAAAGTGGCCAGGTGCAGTCCTGAGAATGGGAGCTTGAGGCAGGAATGGCCTTAGCCCTGATGCGAAACCCACACCCACCCCATACAGCTGAACTGAGCATGTGGCGAAGGTGATTGGAGCCTGGTACGACTTTAGAGCAGATGAGCTGGGTGTTTATCAGGTGGAAGGAATGACAGAATGAAAGCCCAGAGCATGAAGAAGTTGGCGGTGTTATGCTGGAACTGAATGGAATGAAGGATGATTTGCCGATGAGTAACTCCAGCTGAGGACAAGTGACTTGCTCAGAGATCACTGATGGGAGGGCGGGGACTGGAACTTCCAACTCCCAGGCTACCGTCATTCACCAGCCTGGGGTTACTCCTTTGTGAAAACACGCAGGCAGCACAAAATGAAGGAACTATAGCATCAGGAGGGAGACGAAACTTCTTATCTAGTTTTGGCTTTCATCCAATTAACACTGTGTTCTGCAGTCATCCTGGCAGCTGGTCAAATTGTTTCAGCTAAAACACTTCCCGTGCTGGGAAATCCTCAGTACTTTTTGAGACAGCCTAGCCCATTACTGGACACATGGGTACAAAGTTCTTTGTACTGAGCCGAAATCTGTCTCTGGGGATCCGGCTCTCTCAACCCTGCCCTCTCTCTGCACGTAATCAGCTACTTCCTCTTTCACATGGACCCTCCAAGTTCTTAAGCATCAGACACTGATAGAGGACCCACTGTGTATCAGGCACGGACATGGAAGGTGGTGTGAGGTCCATGGCCGCTCCCCTCGTTTGAACATTCTCATGTCCTTACACAGCTTTAGTCTTCTTTGGACAATCTCTAGGTGTTGTTAAGATCTATAACCCTCTTGCCCCTTCTAAGTCCTCATGGGCCATTTCTTTAAGAAGTCAAATCTACTCGGATCTACAGACAAAGTAGTTATGTCTTAAGGAATGTAAGCTCGTTTTACTATTTATACTAATTATACTAATACAAACATAACTTGAAAGGTGTATCTATTGTCAGATACCATACAAAGGACTCCAAATTGCTTATACAGGGTTATCAGAGTAATTGTGGATCTAGATTATCAATTTAGATGAGAGCAATGGGCACACGCCCTTCCTCAATTTCAAACAAGCCACCTTAGGAAAATAATCGCTTATCACTCCTCATCAACCTTGATACTTGCAGAGTGTTTCTGAACAAGCCAGACTCGGAGATAACAACCCCATTAACTGGATGCCGGGATCATTCTTATCTTTCCGATGAGGAAACTGAAGCCTTAGGGCTTCGGGACCTTGCCTAAGAGCCCACGGCTGGTAGATGGCCGAACGAGGTCTCAGGTCAGGCATGCTGCTCTTCATGACAGAAGCTACTGCAGTGGTCCTGTTAGTGCGGCCTGCAGGTCCCAGTAGGAGTACCTCAGAGACTGTAAATGCAGTCCTACCTAGGGACATGCCCCCCACCCATAAACACAATAGTTTCAAACCCATCTGAAGTCTGGTCCTCTCTAGGAATGAGAGAGGATTATTGTTTTCAGAATTAGACCCTTTATACCTGAAACATGCCTAGCACTGGCAGGCCCTCTAAATATGCTTAGTGCATCAATTAGCGGCCCTTGGTGTTGCTGGTTTTCCGGTCCCAGATAAGATCAGGTACTCCACAGGTCCTTCAGGGAGGTGGAGGCAGGAATGGGAAGAAGTTTCAAAAGCCCGGATGCAGCCCCTCTGGGATGGCTGTCCTGGGGTCCCACCGCCTGGGAGGCTCAGCAGACCTCTCTCGGTAGTCTTTGAAGATTCAGATCTCATTCTCTGTACTTCCTTTCCAGGAAGCAACTGTGCCTCTCTTTCCTATGGACTGGGTGCCCCCGAGACTAGTGATTATAGGTTCCCATTGATGGCAGGGCTCTTTCCCAGAGGAACTGGGTCAAATGGGAGCCACCATGTCCTTCTGGAACTGCATTCCTGCCCATCAGTCTTGCCTCGGTGCTGAGCCAGATCCTCCAGGCTGACTCCTGCCTCCCTCCCTGAGTCCTTCTCCCCTCCTTGTCTCCCTCTCCCGCTTGGAGACATTCCCCCATCCGGAGCCTTCCTTCACGCTCTGATATCCACCGGTGTCTCTCAGCCCATCAGAGCCTCTGAAACCCAATTAGGTTGAGAATTCCAGTTTCTTCCCACACTGTTTCTGGGTCCTACTCACATTCTCGGATGTGACCAAGCCGCGTACTGTCCCTGACAATCAGGGAAGACTTCAGAATATATAAAAGGCCTGATGGTAGGGGCAGAGCGCCCACCTTCTCTCAGGCCTGGCCCCACCATCGTAACATATTGTACCAACTGAGTGGTTTTCCAACTTTATTGTTCACCAGAATCACCAGAAAAGCTTGTTCAAACAGGGATTGTCGGGCATTCGCTACCCGCATTTCTGATCTCATAGGCGGGAAGGTGTGGTAAGAATTTACATTTCCAGCAAGTTCCCAGGTGGGACTATGCTGCTGGTCCAGAGACACACTGAGAACAGAAACCCAGTGTGGCTTCGATCCACCAGACAGAATTACTTCGGGGGAGTCAAGTTAATGATACTAAATTTTTTAAGCTTCTGGCTGCTCAAGGAAGGTGTCAGTGGGAAGAAACCCAGAGTCAAATGTTACATTTATATATACAAATCCATTATGAATGGTGATTGTTGCTCTAGTGAGTCAAGGGTCAAATCACTACAGAATGCAAGAATTGATGGAGAGTATGATATGACTTTTAGGAAGGTGTCTAGAGTAACCCTGTGAGGAAGTCATACCAAGTCTGCCAGACACTAAGATGAGCACCTTTCACTTGAACAATGAAGTTTTGTTTTTGTAGATTTCTGTACAGCATTCATGGCTATTGGCCATGAATTAGCATGGAACAGACATTTACTCAGGTCGAGAGAGATTCATGCAGTGCCTTCCAGGAATGAGTACATGGTAAGTCAATTACGCATAGCTTTAACCTCAACGTAAGCCAAGGCCAGAAGAGAAATCTGTCCACACTCATGAACTTCACTTACTTCTCTTTGGATCACCACTTCATTTGCAGAGAAGCCTATTGCCTCCCGAAAGGGGGGGACTGAGGGGACTTACACTGGATACTTGTGGCAGGATTCTGGGCTATCAAGTCAGAACACTAGGAATCCCATCAGCAGAGACTATCTAGGTGTTAGGGAGGAAATGTGAGAGAACTTTGGGACAGTCGGGATGTTTTGACATCCAGATAAATTACTCTGAAGCAAAGACAGAGAGGAGGGCGCTGACCCCTAGTGGGGATGGGATCTGGGAAGATGGGACCCCAACACGAAAAGTCTGTGCCCCAGAGTCGGTACAGAGGGCCCTGGATAGGACGTGAAGGTGGTGAGGAAGTTCTCTAACTTATGTGGGAGAACTTGGCTTAAACTCTTGGAGCCAAAGGAAGGATGTCAAAAGCTGCAGAGCTGGAATTTTTTTTTTTTTTTTTTTTTTTTTTTTAAGAAGCAAAAGGACAACCTGTTAAAGTTTGCTTCATGGAAGTAGGAGAAATCCTTTACCTGGAACAGAAAGACAAGAGCCACTTAGGAAGTGCAGGAACTCCTGGAAATGGAGGGAGTGGTGATGATAGATTGGTAACAGTGGTGGAGGCTCTTGGTCTCAACTAGAGGAAGATGGAGGTAGAATTAGAGGTGAAACAGGGAGTGAACTTGAACTTGGGGATCTCTTAACAAAAGTGGAGACAGATGGTTCCGTGGTTGTTATCTATATCCTGGAACATTATGAAGCCTGGCTTGTTCTGTGGAAAACAAAGGCCACTTTTTATTGTGTAAGAATTTCAAACTTATGGAGAAGTTGCAAGAGTAGGACAAGGAACTTAAAAAGAGTCCTGTGCCAGGCTGGATTCAGTATTTTTCTCTCAGTGGCTTTATTGTTTCTTATTCATCCACCTATCCAAACACACACATGCACACGTGCGCGCGCACACACAAACACACACACACACACCCCTACACATAAATATAAGATTTTCAAAACCACTATCTCTATCTCTAAAGAAATCAGTGTATTTTTTCTAAGAACAAAGACATTGTCTTATATAATCACAGCACAATGATCAAAATCAGGAAACTCACTACAGATACCATATAATCTAAACTACAATGTCTCATTCACTTGTCCCAGTCATGTCCTTTACAGATAATTTTCTTCCTGGTTCAGGACCCAGCATCACTCAGTGCATTTAATTGTTCTATGTCTTTAGTGCCTTTAATCTTTTTTTTTTTTTTTCTTGGCTTGACAGTTATTTCGTACAATTTCTGTAACTTTGGTTGCCCTGATGTTTCCTCATGATTAAAGGGACAGGTTAGGAATTCCAGAGAATTCCTATCATTGGAAGGATAAGAATGTCCTTATCATTGCCTTGTATAACGAGCTATGAATGTCAGTTTGTCTCTACATTGGGGATGTTAACTTCTATCCCAATGGTTAAATAAATGGTGTCTACTGGATTTCTCCATCGTAGTTACTATTTTTTCAAAGGCCTCATTTAAAATGTCACAAGCATAAACAATAAATGGGGAAACAAAATCCACTAAAGACTTTGTTCTTTTTTTTTTTTTAAAGACTTTATTTATTTCATTTGAGAGAGAGAGTGAAAGACCTGGGGGAGGGGCAGAGGGACAGGGAGAGAATCTCAAGCCAACTTCCTATGAGCAGGAGCCCAAGGTAGGGCTCAGTCCCATGACCCTGAGATCATGCATGACCTGGAGATCATAACCTGGACAGAAATCAACACCTAACTGACTAAGCCATTCTGGAGCCCCAAGACTTCTTGTTTCTCTAGATGATCCCTTCGCCCTTCCCCACTTAAACCTTTTCCAGAGTCTTAATGATTAGGGGAAACTTTGAGCTAGAAGGAATCTTACATTTCATCTGTTTTTCTGTTTCTCAAGTGTGGGATGCTAGGATTTTTATGTGCTTCTCATTTGTATTAGGCTTAATTTTTCCATGCAGAGACTCTCCCATTTCAATGATCTCCCCAGCCTTCTGAGGACATGAAGAAAAAGGCTCAGTTGGGTGCTAGGTTGTCTTGAAAATTTCAAATAGTTAATGATGCTTCCCTACTGTTTTGTAGGGAAGGTCTTTGGAAGGTCTTTGGTTCATAGTCTCTTGTAGGCAATAGTATAGGGTGATTCCATAGCATTTAAAAAATCGCATTTATTTTTACAGTTACGTACTGCTCCTCATCGGCAACTGGGCAAAATTCTAATTTACAGGATTAACAATAATTTTCTTGCAAGCTTGCATTTAAAAACTTGAAGTTAAATAAATGAGTCAATTTGGAGAATTGGCATGGAGACGATGAGGAGACGTGGCCCATAGTTGTGAAGACCACGGAGGAAGTGCTTACCTTTGGGGATATTCTGACTTAGGAATTTAGGTCAAATTCCTTAAAGGAAATGGACAGTCTGGCCCCACGGATTCTTCCAGGACCGTCTTCCTCACGGGAACTGGACTTTACAGGCAAAGAACCGACTCTGGCAGGAAACCGAATACGCCACAAAAAGGTCGGGGAACCATATACCCTGGGTGGACAGTACCCTGTAGACTCCAGGTGACAGGCTTCTGAGGCACCTGCCCTCCCGTCCCGCCTCTGTGGCTCACTAGTTGGGGGTGGGTGGGGGTCCTCACTTTTTCTGATGCTGGATTGTTGCATCCGTGAGAGGGGGCGGGAAGAAATGGTGCACCGCTCAAACCTCTGTCAATCTCTACAGCTACGGGTTTGTAAGGCACCAAGCGCAGTGCACCCCACAGCTTCAGGAAATGTAGCCTGATGCATTGTGGTCCTAATTCTTTTGTGGGAACAAGGACAGGGCATGAGGAGAGGCCCGGAATGGTGACCAGGAGGGGACTTTTCTCCCGTCCCCTCTCCTTGGAAACTCAATAGGCCACAGCGTGCGCGGCCGGCACTCCGTAGAGTGCTTCGCCCGTTGTGAAGAGAACGGGAGGGGACCCCGTCCCTGCGCAGCCCAGGCACCGACCGTGCAGACGGAGCGAGGGTGGCAGCGCTCTCTTCAGCGACGCGCCCTGGAGCCCCCGCCCTCCCCTACGAACAAGCAGGCAGGTGCGGGCACCCGCAGGGGCAGGGCGTGCTCCCTGGCCGCGCCTCCCGGAGCGGACGCCCCCCAACCCGCCACGGGTCGCCTGCGCGGCAGACCGCACCCCCGAAGTCTGCAAGCCCAGCTCCGCTCCCTGGACGCTCGCGCATGCGCGCCGAAGCACAGCTGCTGTTTGGCTGTTTCCATGGCTACGAAGAGCGTTGACCAGGGGTCTGGGAAGGAGAAAATGAAGCTCAAGGGCCTCCTACTCCGGTATTACCCGCCAGGTAGGGGCCGGACCTCCTCGGTGCTGGCGTGGGTGCTGGGCTCTGGCCTTGAGAGGCTCCGGGGCGATGGAGGGTGCGGGAACTCGAGGGGTCGGCGGGGTCCCCTAGAGGGTGATCCATGTCGGGGACAGAGAGCCGGGCGATTCTCAACAGGTCCCCTCGCTCCTTTGGTTGCTGAACACTGTGACTCAAAACGTTTAAAGTGATTTTTTAGGAATTCTTTAAACTTTGAAGTTGCGGAGTTATAATGCTTTTCTGGCTAGTTAGGAATGGGGCGGATGGGGAGGGAGAGGTGGTGATCAGTGATGTCCCTAGAGATTGGTATCCGGAAGGGAAGGCACTGACAAGGAGCACATTGCTTTTTATTTTAAACAGAGCAGAACGATCAAGTCAAGTGTGTTGAGTATGAAAAGGAAAATGCATATGCAACAAAGCATATTAATTGAGTGTCCACATTCCAGACCACGCTTATCAGTTGACCAAACACATTTATTGAGGGCCTGCCACCAGGCGCCTGTGCCCCAGGGCTTTCAGCTTAAAGGTCACAGTCCTTGATTCCAATGAGTTGAGGAATTTCAAAATACACCCACAGTACCCTGTAGTTTTAGAGTGGGACAAACTTGTCTAGTTGTCTTGTTTCACAGGTGAGGACATGGTCACCTTTGAAGAATGAGTGAAGACCACTGGTCACCCAACTCGTTAGGTACAGAAATAAGGGGAGAACTCTTTGTTCCAATTCAGAGCTCACTTTAAAAATAAGAATAGGGGCGCCTGGGTGGCTCAGTGGGTTAAGTGTCTGCCTTGGGCTCAGGTCATGATCCCAGGGTCCTGCGATGGAGCCCCTCATGGGGCTCTCTGCTCAGCGGGGAGCCTGCTTCTCCCTCTCCCTCTGCCTGCCGCTCCCCCTGCTTGTGTGCGCGCGCTCTCTCAAACAAATAAATTTTAAAAATCTTTAAAAAATAAATAAAAATAAGAAGAATATAAAATTAAAAAGTCTACAAAACTTGCCACAAAGCAGTAGATGACCAAATATCCTTGCGGGATGAGAAGACTGGGCTTCCCTGCAACAGGAGGCCTGGCATGAACTCTCACCCATGTGAAGTTAACATCTGTAGTAAAATCATAACTCATTTCCTCCCTCAGAATTACAATTAAAATAACACAAAAAGGCCCTAGATGTGAGAGGTAGCACGTGGGAAATTGTAAATAGCTTGTTCTCTCGATGGATTCACAACTTTGGCTGTGCTTGGTGTAGGCTGGGGCTGGTTCCCATAAATAGATGGGCACGTGAATGACTGGCTTTCATTCGTCCCTTTGCTGTGGAGTGTAGGTTAGGAAGATGAGCTCTGGGATCATAATATCTGGCTCTCACCGTACACAGATTTTGTAGCTTGGGCAATTTGTTTCAATCCATCAAGTCACACGTTGGTAACAACGCCCATCCTAACCTGTCTGTTGACCCTTTGCAGCTACTCCCCCATTTATCTCCTTCCCTTCAGAGCAAACCTCCTTGGAAGAGCAGCGTCCCTATTTCTTTTCTCTTCTGTCTTGGACTCACTCCTGTCGTGTTTCCACCCTCATGGCTCCCCTGAAACTGTGCTCTTCAAGATCCTCAGTGACCTCCCAACATCACTCAATCTGTTGGCCGCCTCTGCCTCCTTCTTGTCCTGACCTGACAGCAGCATCTAATGCATTTGACCACTCTGTCCCTTGGCTTCAGGACACACTGGTTTTTAATCCCACTTTATTGTGGCCCCTTCTTCATTCATCTTATTGGTGTCTCTTCCTTCTGATCTTAATGTTGGAGTGTCCCAGCACTCTGTCCTTGGCCTTCTCTATCTATACTCATCGGTTAGGTGATCTCATCTATTTTCTCTGTTTAAAAACCTGAGGGAGTAGTCCTGAGTACCTCATGGCCTGCCTGATTGTTCACTTGGATACACAATGTATGTCTTCTGCTGGTTTTTTTTTTTTCTTAGCTCTATCTCAGGGCAACGTACCACAGTTTTACCTATGTATTTCACCTGGTCACCCCAACTTAAAAGAAAAGCTTCCTGAGGTCCTGGACTTCGTCTATTTTGTTTATTAGTGCATCTCTAGCACTTAGAGTAGATGGAGATGGGTCAATAAAGATGAGCTCACATATTTGTTGAATAAACAAGTTTAATGAGATAAGATGTGTTGAGTAGAATGCTTTCAGCTCCTTTTGAAGTGGGAATAGGTGAGACAGATGATCTGTAAGATTCACTCCAGCTCTGAAAGTCCAGGATTCCAATGGCAATCTCCCATTCAATAAGGCTTTGGACTTAAACTTGCAACTATTGCCTTAATGATTATCTTGTAATGAAGTCATATCACTTAGCATGTTAGATACTTAATTTCTGAATTCCAGTCTTTGGTGAGCCATGCATTATATGCAAGTTTCCAAGGTACTACTGAATAGCGGGTGGGTGTTGAAATAACATTATCAAGGAGGAAAAAAAATCACTCACCACTGAATCATTCTTGTATTACCTTTATCCCTTCTGCAATTTTGTTTAATCTCTTAGTCCCCAGATTTCAGTCCTCCTACTTTCTTTTGAATAGCATATGGGTCAGGAGCATCCCACCATTGGCATCCATGGAATTTGTCCCTCTCCCTCCGAAAAGTACATGGCAGTAATATGGCTAATCAAGCCTGGGCATTCTCTTTTTATCTCATTCATTAATTCATAAGCTCTTCACGAAGAGTAGGTGTTGCATACGTGCTTTTCAACTGACTCAGGCATGACAGTCTTTGTCTTTTACTTCTTGTGTGTAGGCCCCTAGTGTTTTGGGCCACGGGAAGGAGTTAAGTAAACATTAATTAGACTCATTAATATTCTGAGCACTCTAAGGGTCTTTGTTGGTTGAATGTGATCGGAGTAAGGAACACTCACATCTTTTGAAGCTTAGTCTTACAGTACATTGCGGAATTTGCGGGGGAGAAGTTTCTTAAGTGTTCTTGGGAATCCTACCTACTGCACAAAAATTCATGGAGAACATTAAGAAACTGTGGGCAACGATCACTGAAGAACAACATGTACTCCTGGGAGCATCTTTGTCTGTTTTCTACTTGCGTTCTTCACTATGCACGACCCAGCTTCTGTCTCAATACTGCAGCTCAGTGGTCATGGGGAGGGTGAGCATTTGACCTTGATGTTTTTTAACAGCAGAACCATCCAATGCACAGGTTTCAGATTTTGCACTTTGTTTTCTAAATCCATCTGTATAGTAACCCAGCTAATTTTTAGTAGTTGACTTTAAAGACTTTCAACACTTTTTATTTTATAAGAAACAAGATAACCGTGAAAAAAAGAATGCAGTATTTTGTGAATTTGCTAAAATTATTTAGTGCATCTCCTTAGAATAATGCTAATTCTTTCCAACCTTTCTCTGAGTTACAGATTAAGATTATATAATTTACCCACTGTTTACACATCATTTATTTAGTCAACTATTTATCGAATGCCTACTTTCCTTAAGAATAAATAGTGCATATTGAGTACTCATATATAATGCAAAATACTTAAAATTACAGAACAGGAAGGAAGCAGTCCTTAATGATAGTGATACGTTAAGCTGATAGAAACTTTGTATGTTATTTGAGTTTTCAAATAACCTTATGGAGATCTTGATCTTTAGGAGCTTATATGTTAATAATGTTAATCTCTATCATTTCTCTCCCTTTTCCTCCATGTTCTAATTTTTCTTTCTCTTTTTTTTCTATCTTAAGAATAATATTTACTTTTAACAAAATTCTGAAAAATACATGAAAGGATAACTAAGAGCATGCTCAACCCACTGAAGGTATGATGGCTTTTTTTTTTTTTCCTTTAAAGATTTTATTTATTTATTTGACAGAGGGGAGGGATCACAAGTAGGCAGAGAGGCAGGCTGAGGAGGCGGGGGGAAGCGGGGGAAGCAGGCTCCCCGCTGAGCAGAGAGCCCGATGCAGGACTTCATCCCAGGACCCTGAGATCATGACCTGAGCCAAAGGCAGAGGCTTAACCCACTGAGGTGCCCTGGTATGATGGCTTCTTGAAGGGAGCCACCTGACATGTCTACCACCAATAAGAGCTCCTATTTCCTCAATCTGGCTAGTATTTAGTATTATCAGTCTTTGCTATCTATGCAATTCTGATGAGTAAAAATTATATCTCTTTTTGTATTTTGTATTTCTTTTCCCAGTTAAAATATGGGGAATATTTTATTTTTGTCTATTTATTGACCATAGTCGCTCTCTGTTTGCAAACTGGCCTTTCTTGCCTTTTGTCCATTTTCTTTTTAAAAATAATTTTTAGGCTTCTTTATAGTAAGTTCTTGAAGCTTTGTATTTATAGTTGAAATTTTTTTGCTGATTATCATTTATCTTTAACTTTGTGGTATCTTCTCCTGTATAGAAGTTTCAATTTATTTCAGACAAAGGCATCATTTTTTTTTTTTTTTTCTTTTTTAGGTGTTGAGTTTCACATCATGCTTAAAAAGGCAATTGCTGGGTGCCTGGATGGCTCAGTGGGTTAAGCCTCTGCCTTCTGCTCAGATTGTGCATGATCTCGGGGTCCTGGAATCGAGGCCCACATCAGGCTCTCTGCTCAGCGGGGAGCCTGCTTCTCCTTCTCACTCTGCCTGCCTCTCCTTCTACTTGTGCTCTCTCTCTCTGTCAAATAAATAAATAAAATCTTAAAAAAAAAAAGTCAATTGCTTACACTAAGTTGTAAATATATTATTTTGACCATTTTGTTTTGTTTTTAATATTAAAATTTCAAATCAATCTAGAATATATTTTTGTATCTTGTGTGGTAGCAATCCAGTTTTATGAATTTTTCCAAAATCCAACTGATTATTATATCATTATTTATTGCATAATTTATTTTTCCCCATTAATTTCAAATATTACCGTCAGTTTATTTTTAAACTTCCATATATAAGTGATTCTTTTATGTTGATCTAAGTCACACTTTATGTTGACTGGAGTCACACTTTTTTGTTTTACAGTTTGTTATAATATATGGTAAATTTTCAAATTCCAAAGAATAAAGTCATTATAATTACTTTAATTCATAGATTGATTTGACATGTTTATAATATTACATTTTCTCATCTAGAAATGTGTGTCCTCATCACAAAAGAAAAAGTTTTCTTTTATGTTCCATAGTACAGCTAGGCCTTGCACATTTCTTGTTAATTTTATATTTAAATGTTCTATGCAATTACAGATGTGATCTTTCCTTTACTTGAACCTTCCCTTGTCAATGCATCTAATTCTTACTACTTCCAATCTTTGCTTTTTGAATTTTATTTATTTTTCTCTAAGCCCTTTTAAATCTTTTCTAGAACACATGACATATAAATAGGTTTTTTAAACAGATTTTCACAATGTTGTAATTTTTTGAAAAGGTTAGTTACAGTTGTTTGCCTGCTGTGTCCGGGTGCTCTGGTCATTAAAAGCACCTGGAGTGATTTTTTGGTTCTAATACCTTATACTTCATTACACAACAGCTGCTTGGGTTTACCTACTTAAGTTGTGCCAAATCCATGCAGCATGACCGTGTTGAGATGAATTCCTCCCAAGAGTGCAGTTGTGCTGTCCTGTGAGTGGTGATGTCTGACCCTGGGAAATAAGCTCTGTAGGAAAAGCAGGATGAGGCGGAAGATCCAGGACTTGTTTGAGGTACTGGTGAGATACATACGCATCTAAGAACGCAGAAGTCTAGACAGGAGAATTACAACTGGTAATTGTTGGCATACTGATGGTAATCAGAGCCATGGGTATGGGTG
The DNA here is from genome assembly GCF_011764305.1 of Mustela putorius furo. NCBI lineage: Eukaryota > Metazoa > Chordata > Mammalia > Carnivora > Mustelidae > Mustela > Mustela putorius. Next base: position 30,471,285 of record NW_025421341.1, read on the forward strand.
AATTTATATAGACAAAAAAAATGTAAAGCGAAGAGAGAATTCCTAGACCCAAACCCTAATCTAAATCAGTATTTAAAGGTCAGCTATAAGAGGAGGAATTTGTAAAAGAGAATGAAAAGTAACAAAGTAGAAAAAAGACAGATTTCATAAAAGCCAATGGATAATTGTATCTGAAGAAGGAGATTTGGTCATAGTGTTGATTATTTTGAAAGTCCGTGTCGTAAAGATAAGGACTATCAATTGCATTAAGCATTCTGGGGGTACTCATCATCTGTCAGTTAGCTCGTGTATTCAACAAGCTCTGTTTGAACAGTTCCTGTGCACCAGTTTCATGGTAGACACTAGGGATAAAGAGAAGACAGACCCAGGAGGGCATCGTCTGGTGAGTCAGATGTGGAGAGATTGGAAAACAGAAAGATCATAAAGACAACGGGGAGGGGCAGACCCCTCTGAGGGAGAAATGAAGGCCAGAGAGGGGAAGGTGTAAATCCATTTGACAGTGTTGCTTGTACTTGAAACTGGTCAAATCATGTGATTACTGTGCGTAAATCATCAGGACTCATTTCAAGGAGGATATCTTATACTTCCTCCTGGAAGTGTAAAGAAGCATATGGTTTTCTTCTCAAAGATGTTACAGTCTCACCAGAGAGAGAGGGTATAGATGTAATTTAAGTAATATAAGGTGACTATGTGTCACAAGGCAGTGTTAGATTATTCACCAGATAATAAGAAATACTTAATAAGTTTCTAGATGCCAGGGGCTTTATGTACATATTATTTAATTTCAACCAGAAAAATGAAAGTATTATCTATAAATGAGAAGACTGAGGTATAAAGAGATTACTAGTATCATGAAATAAGTAGGGACTTGAGCTGGAACTCAAACCTGGATCTGTTTGATGCCACGTACATGCCTTTTCAACTCCACCTCATTCTATCTCAGTGGTTCAGTGCTCTAGAACATAAATATGTATTTGATGGAATTTCCTACTTTCTATTGATCTAAAATGCTTCTGGAATCACATCTGTTATATCAAATATATGACCTTAGGGGAGCGATTCTCACATTGTAGGAGGACCCTTGGGGCTCTTGTGCCTTTTCAGTGAGGCTTCAAGGCCAAACCTCTTTCCATAGTAACAAGATACCACTTGGATTTTACACGATATTGACATTTGCATTATGGTTACAAAAGCACTGGGAAGTGAAATCTTTGAAAATTTAACTCCACGTCAGGAGGTGGCAACAAACTTTCATACTGGTGATAGGACAAAAACCCTCTCAGTTTCACTTAGGAATGCCCTTGATGAAGTGGTAGAACTTAATAATATAGTCAAATACTGACCTGGGAGTACTTGCATTCTGCCTGATGAAATAGGAAGTTCTCATTAAGTACTTCTGCTGCACAGAGATGTTTGATAGTTGTTTTGAGGAAAACACTTGTATGGTCATGTGAATGAGAGATGAACCAGCCATTTTCTTCATGGAACACCAGTTGTTCTTGAAAGACTGAAAAACAAATGCAGCTTTCAGACTTGGACATTTGGAAGACATTTTGTTTGCAAATGAGCAAAGTGAGCCAGGAACTTTGAAGGCAAACTGTCAGCATTTCTTGCCAGTGATAAAATTTGAGCCTTCAGGCAAAAATGAGAATTTCAGAAAACTTGGATCTACCACCATGAGTTGGGCAGCATACTGACCCTGAAAGAGTTTTCTGATAAAAGATATTGGTAGTGATATTAACAAATGTGATTTTTTGGGGGGATATTGTGTGATGATATATGTCAACATTTAGAAGATGTGTATAACTCAGTAAACGAATATTTTTCAGATGTCTGATGCATGATCTGAATATTTTTCAGATATCTGATCAGATAAATCATACATTAATAAAAGATCCTTTGAAAGTGTGAGATAGACCAATGGATTTTAATATAACAGAATACGAAGGATTAATTGATGTGGTTTCAGATTCTATATTGCAACAAATCTTTAAGAATTACTAGTTATTAAGTTTTAATGCAGTATTAAGGAAGATTATCTACAATTACCTGGAAATGCAACTAAAATAATTTCTTGTTTTCCAACTACATATCTGTGCATGACCAGATTTTTTCCCCTATACTTCATCTGAAACTGTGTAGGAACCACTTGAATGCAGAAGCAGAGATGAGAATCCAACTGTCTTTCAATAAGCCAGATATTAAAGATATGTGCTAAAGTGTAAAATGATGCTACTCTTCTTATTTTATAAACTGTTATGTACATTAGCATACTATGACTTTATTATTATTTTAAAGCCGTTTAATAAATAATTTAAAAATTTCTCAATTTTAATATGGAAAATATTACAAAAACAAAAACTCTTTGGTGTCCTCAATAATTTAAAGAGTATAAAGTGGTCCTAAGGCCAAAACTTTTGAGATCCACTGGCCCATATTTATAGAGGTAGTACAGTAAAGTGGGTAAGAGACTCCTTTTATTTTTTTTCTCCTAATAAATTATCTCTCTGTTGTTCAGAATGAATATTATTCTATTGATCTGTCTTCAAGTTCACTGATTCTATCCTTTGTCATCTCCATTCTGCTACTGAACTTATTTAACAAGTTTTTCATTTTGCCCATTGAACTTTCTCATTCTATAATTCTCATTTAGTTTGTTTAAAAAAACTTTTATTTATCTGAGATTATTTTATTTTTTCATTTGTTTCACACGAATTTGTAAGTGGTTGTTTTTAAGTGTTTTCGACATCTCCTTTAAGGAGGTCAAATAATCCCAGCATAAGATTATTTGTGTTTGTCAATCATCTTTCTCTGGTTCTTGGTGTGATGGGTGGTTTTTTAAATTATATCCTGGGTATTGGGGTCTAGTGATTGTCTTTTCCTGTTTATTGTATCCTGGACATTTTGGTTCTTACATTAGGAGACTCTTGATCCTATCTGAATCTACTTTGACAGGCCTGTCACCATGTTTAGATTTAGCATAGAGGTTCTGTCTAGCTTGTGGGCTTCAGTTCCAATGGCAGCTTAAGTTTATGAGCCCTTGCAATGTTATTCTGGTCTGCTTCATTTTTCTGGTGCTGCAAGGTCTCCGGTTCTAGCTGGTGCCACCTGCAGGGTAGAAGGTACTTCCCAATATGCCTGCTCTCACTGAATAACCTTCCAGGACAGTGTGGGGGACAAGACTCTAGTCCTGGTGACACCATTGGTTGAAAGGCAGGAAGAGACCATTTCGGTACCTAGTTGTAGAGTGGGGTCCAGTATATCTCAGGACTTCATTGTTGTCCCTTCTAAGGGTGGATAAGGCTGCCCAACAATGACTTGGTTGTGAAATGGGTTTTGAGTGATTCTGGGACTTCCCAGTGGCTGCTAGACAGATTGGATAGCCCCCTGGGGCCCCCGCTGAGGATGTTGAGGGGGCCTGGGTCTTTGTGGCCAGGCTACTGCAGGCAGATCAGATTACTGCTGGGGCCCAGTTTTGCAGGGGGACTGGGACAGGATTTCTTTCCACTGGGGGATTAAACTGCCTAAGGATCCCCAGTTATGGAGCAGTGTTTAGGGTTCCCCATTAGTTCTTTGTCTGACTTCCCTTTGTCTGGTCCTTTGGCCACAGAGAGCAAACTTTGCTATTACTTGGTTTTTGTTGTTTATGCTTTTTGGTGGTTCCAGGCAGCAAGTTGCTCTGGTTTCCAGTTTGGGGGTATATAGGAGATAAACAGAAAATCCAGGAAACTCATCACACTGTCATTGCTCAAGTCCTGAGACCTCTAGCCAGTCTACCCTCTATCCAACCTTCAATTATTTTAACATTGCTTGTTGAGTAATTTCAAGGGTGTGTAGCTGTATTTAGAGGAAGCACTAGGAAAAAGTGAGTTCACACTATCTTGTTTTAGAATCAGACATCACTGCACATGTTTTATGCAGAGAAATTCTAAAAATTAAAAAAACAAATAAAAAAATTATGGCAAAGTACATTAATTTTTGACATTGTTGTCATCCTAAGTGGTTTATAACATGTTTGTTTATTTTTATAGGAATTATGTTGGAATATGAAAAGGGTGGAGAATTGAGGACCAAATCCATAGATTTGCTCAACCTCAGTTCCAGGTAAACTAGCTACTCAGTGCAACCTGGGTTTCATATCCAGATTTTTTTTTACTGGAAAATGCTGACCCAGGATGATGTGTGGATGAGCTGCATGAACTTAGATTGCTAGAACAATGTTCTAGTGGTGCCGTATTAATTCCTGCTTGCTTCAGTGAGGTCTGCTTAAATGACTTGCTGGGTGGGGAGGGGGTGGGAAAAGGGTAGTCAGTCTGCCCTTTTTTTCACCTTAAATAGACCTGTTTTTATTGTTTTTAATCTTAGTTTAGAATAGTTTTAGAAAACTGTGAAGACAGGAGTTCCCACATACCCCATGCCCTGAATCTCCTATTATTAACATCATACATTCGTGTGGTACATTGGTCTTAACTAGTGAATCAGTACTGAAACATTCTTGCTAACTAAAGACCATATCTTATTCAATTTTCCTTGTTTTATTTTATTTTTTTCTATTATCTCTTTCTTTTCCAAAATACCACATTCCATTTCATTGTCAAGTCTCCCCAGGCTCCTCTTGGTGAATGATCTTTCAGACTTCCCTTCTTTTTGATGATCTTAACATTTGTGAGGAATACTGGTTATTAGAATTTTAAGAAGACAATGGAGCCTGTTACTTTGCTGGTAGATAAACAGTTCACAGTACTGATTGCATTCTGTCCTCTTCATTAATTGTCATGGGGCAGAGTTAGGAAATCCTCTTATGAGATCATACTGCCCAGAATTCATCCTCTTTAGGAAATCCTATGCAAAACTAAAAAAAAAAAAAGAAAGAGAAGAGAGAGAGAGGAAAAGAAGAGAGAGAGAAAGAAAAGAAAAAAATAAAGAAATCAATTCTAGGCAAAACTCCACTTTGAGAAACAGAATCAGATTAGTGATTATCCTACAGAAACCCATGTTCAGATAAAGTAAAGATAGTTTGAGTGGGAGAAAATTTGCAAATAGAACAAAAATACCATGATACCTGTTTCAGAGTTGTTGACCCAGAGAAATAAGGGATTTCCCATTGTGACTGTCCTCCTCCTTTGTCATGATTATCGGGGAGGGGAACAGAAACTGAGAGCCAAGGGACCTCTCACATAACTGTAGTTAAATAGTAGATGAGCTGCTCTCGAGTTTTGAAATGAGCCCAAACAACATGGCTTCCCAGAACTGTGGCCACTAGAGAGGTCTGGAGCTTGTCTGAGGGTGAGGACAGGGAGTGGCTCGGGTGGTGATGGTTTACCTTGAGTCCTCTTCTTGTTCCAAGTGACTACACAAAGAAGGTATTCAATCGTTTGTTGTTTAACCAAAGAATAAATAGTGGCAAAGATAATGCCATTGAATTTCATATAGAAGTCATTGTTTTATCTATTTTCAGGGAAGACAAGGTCTAAGATCAAGTCAGGAATGTCAGTTATTTTTGTAACTGGCACATGTTACTGATTATGCCAGCGTGTAGAAAGTTCCTTTGTTAAACATTCATTTATTGAGTCTGTAATGAGGTTATCTGCATCTTCTACATGCAAACCTCTAGGTTAGGGTCAATAAGAAGCTATAAAAATCTTAATCCTGACCCCGGTGAATGTGTTTTCCAGTTTGAGAAACAACTTGTACTGAGTGGGACATCATGTGAGTGGCACAGATTAATGTTTATATGAGAGAATAGCTTTCAGCTAGAGAGGCAGAAAAATATAGATTTTATATTTAAAAAGGTATAGGTCCTTAGGATGCAGTAGTCATGCTTTGTAGTATATAAATGCCAAGTTAAAAAAAAGTATATGGATATTACTTCTGGTTCTGCTCAAGAATTTAGAAGAATTCTGCACATAAAAATATTTGCACAATAGGGGACATTCTGGAGTTACTATATTGGAAAGGAACAATTAGAATTCCACAGGCTTGGGATGTACAGATTAAATATCTGTAAATCTGGTGAATATCTGGTGAATTTAGATCTTGCTGGGAAATCTGTTTTGATTTATAACAATGGTCGGAAACCTTTCCAAGAGGCATTATCATCTTAATTCTTAGGAAACTATAAGCCCTTGGACAACTGACTCTCTGGAATTTATCAAAGTCATCATTATAAACTGCCTCTGATTCATTTCTGATCTAAATATTCATTCTGATTCTGATACATTGTATTTCTTGAGAGCAGGGACTGTGTCTTTTACACTCCCAGGGCCTAAGCAATAGTAGGATAAATGTTAGTGGGATGACTAGTCTTCCAGCTCAGTCCCTTACGTGGAAGGGAGCTCGGGAACTGTTTATTTATGAAGAGGAGAGGCTTGCTTATCTGAGTTTGCATTTCTGAGAACCAGCTGCTGAGACAGAGGTAGGAGAGGTAGGTGGGTTATTGAGAAGTGACATTCGCGACAGACAGCTGATGAAGCAGAATTTGGCATAAGGAGCCAAAATGACCTATTTTGGTTGCCTTTGTGGTTTATAGACATTATTCTTTGTCTTGAACAATTATTCCAGACTAGCAAAATTAATCAGCATTGCCATAGGTTATTTGAATATTGGGGGAAAGTTGAATTCATACTTCTCAGAGCAGCTTTTTTTTTTTTTTGAGAACGATGCTATAGTCCATATGAAATATTAATCATCATCATTCTTTGAATGTCCATTTTTCTCTTTCCTTAAAAAATATTTAAAACTTAACCTTTCCAAACCTCAGTTTCTTCATCCCTGAAGTAATTATGATAAAAGCATTAAATCAGGGGGTTGTTTAAACAAGAGAGCATATATAAGGTACAAAATAGAGTGGTACCAGGAACATTCTGTACGGGTTCATTAAAGAGACAAAAAAAAAAAAAAAAACCAAAACAGGAAGAAAATAAAGAGCTCATGTGCAGAACCTATATGCACTTGGGCTTCTCAGGTGAGCAAATAATAATTCTTGCACAATTTCCACAGGAGAAGACGAGGTTCATGATGGTGCATTCTGAAGAACCTGAGCTACTTTTCTGCAGGCTCGATTTTACTGATTTGTATCCTCCACCCCCAAAATCTCCTAGTAAAGCTATGGTGTTTTGACATTCTGTAGATGTGCTTCATAACACAATGCAATTCTTCCTGCAATGCATGTCTATGCAAATTTTGGCATAGAAAAAAAGTAACTCTTTTTTTTGTGTGTGAATTTCAGCACTGATGTCAATGCCTTAGTAGAAGAAATACAAAAAGCAGAGCCTCTAATCACAGCTTCACGATCAGATCAAGTAAAGCTTTTAATACAGAGGTTACAAGATAAACTCAGACAGCACAGCAACCACAAATTTTATCTTTTTAAGGTAATGAGTGTTTTAAAAAACTAAATAGAAGAACTTCAATGAATTAGTTGGTATCCTACCAATTTGAGACAAAATACAGATTATATTTTCTCTTTCCCTCTGTGCCTCACATATATTTGCTAAGACTAAGTCTCAACAGATGTTTGTTTATTGACTGACTGAATGAAATTCTAACGTTTATTTCTTGAGAAGTTAAAGAAAGATTTTTAGTAAGTTTGGCTGTTCTTTACAGTGTTAAGCTTAAACGATGACCATTAAGGTTGTCTTAAGCTATTGAATAATTAGATTTTTTTCCAGTTGGACTAATACCAAGAAGTTGTATTTCACAGTACATCAATAACTTAATATTTTCTGCTTCCATGTGAACTAAACTGTATTTCAGTAAATTATTTATTGATATGACTTCTATAATAATTTAAATGCAGTGCAAATGTACCTATTTTTTTTCTAATCAGCTTATACCGGTTAAAGTAAAAATATCACAATTATAGTCAATTATTCAGGACATTTTTAGTTTTTCTTATTTATTTAACAATATTTAATAGTTTATTCTAGTATTGCTTCATATTACACTGATTTTATTTTTATGATTTAAATAAAACTAAACTAAACTAAACTATTATTTAGATAATTAACATATCCTATCTGAAAGAAAATATTCAATCTTTTGTAGCCATCCCTTCACTGTATTATTGAAAGATTAAGAAATTATTCGTATGATACTGCTTTGTTCCAGGAGGTGGCACTGTTTAACTCCAAATATGAGCTCTATAACTCACAAGCCCTTGTAATTTATCCTCCAAAGGGAATATTTTTGATAGGGAAAGGGGACAGTATTAATAATTATACTCCTGCAGTAGAAATAACTGGGTCTGGCCCAGCCTTGGCAATCACTTTATCTTTAAACACACTATCCAATTTATGTATGTTCATTCAATAAATATTAAGCATTCACCATGTGCTTGACAATGTGGAAATTGAAAGATAAATAAAATAATACATATCTTGACTCTAGGAAAGTTTAGGAGTCCAAAAGTAATAACAAATTGTAAAGTCTATATTTAAAACACATTTGGTATATTTCCTCTGCATACTATTCATGCATATTTACAAAACCATGTGCAGTATTTATTTACTTATTTTCTTTTTTTAAAAGATTTTATTTATTTGGTTGGCAGAAAGGGACATAGAGAGAGAGGAAACACAAGCAGGGGGAGTGGGAGAGAGAGAAGCAAGTTTCTCGCTGAGCAGGGAGCCCAATCCGGGGCTTGATCCCAGGACTCCCAGACCCTGGGTCCATGACCTGAGCCTAAGGCAGAGGCTTAACCACTGAGCCACCAGGGCCCCCATGTGTAGTATTTAAAAGAAAATATTATAAATTAGTGCTTTTTGATATCTTATTTAATATCAGTAATTTATCTTAAAATCAAATTTATGGAAAACACAGATTTAATTATGTTTTTGGAATTATTTTTAACTATCAAATGTCTTAATGGTCTTAATGGTAGAAGACACAATGTATTTTTTTTCATATTTGTTCAGATAGTGACTATTGTCCATTTATTTATAATTAAGACAAACTTGAATGTCTTCATTAGTTTGAAGTTAAAATTAATGAGTTAAACTTAATTTTTTTCATTTTAAAACAAATTGTGATTTCTTTCATTGAAGGTTCTCAGAGCACATATACTGCCATTGACTAATGTTGCACTTAATAAATCAGGCTCATGGTAAGTTTCTCAAATTTATTTATTTAAAATTTAAAAATTTTAGTTTATTTGACTATTTTATTTATTGATTTGGGAGACAGCAAGAGAGAGAGCATGAGCAGAGTGGGGGAGGGGAGGGCAGAAGGAGAAGGATAAGCAGACTCTCCCCGGAGTGAGAAGCCTGATGTAGGGATCGGTTCCAGGCCCCCGGATCATTACTTGAGTTACAGGCAGATGATGGTTAACCAACTGAGCCATCCAGGTGCCTCTAAAATTTAAAAATTTTTGAATGAAAAAAATTTATTAAAGAAATTATTAGAATACGTTTTATAGCGGTTTTTAGGTTTATAGCAAAATTGAACAAAAGGTACAGAGATTTGCCATACACCCTCAGATTCCCTCTTTGCCGGCCCTACATTGACAAACTCATCATTATCACCCAAAGCTCATAGTTTGCATTAGGGGTCACTCTGGCTTTCGTCCATTCTAGGGGTTGATGGATGTGTAACGACAGGGATCCCCCATTAAGACATCACACAGAGCAGTTTCTCTGCCCTGAGAATCCTCTGTGTGCCACCTCTTTATTTCTATATTTCCATTTCTAGTCTTTATTTCTAATTTTTAACAGCCAAGGAATAGAAATTCCTTTTTTTAAATTAACCTTGTAGATAGTTAAGGTGACATAATTTGACATTCATATATACAGAGTAAAGTAATTGTTACAGTTGAGCTAATTAACATTATCTCCTCACAATTACCACTTTTTTGTGTGTGTGAAGGAAGCACTTGAAATGTGTTCTTTTAGCATCTTTCCAGTATTCAATCCTATATTATTAACTACAGTCTTTATGCCTGTGCATTGCATCTCTAGCCTTATTCATCACACAGAACTGCAATGTTATACGCTTTGACCAATGCGTCTCCATTTCTCCCACTCCCCGCCCCTGGTGACTACTGTTCTATCTATGCTTCTATGAATTTGACTTTTTTTTTTTAAATTCCACATATAAGTGAGATCAGACAATATTTGTCTTTCTGTGTCTGGCTTATTTTATTTAGCATAATGTCCTCTAAGTTCATCCATGTTGTAGTAAATGGCAGCATTTCCTTCTTTCTCATGGCTGAATAATATTCCATTCATTTCTTGATGGACATTTATGTTGTTTCCATATCTTGGCTACTGTGAACAATGCTGCAAAGAACATGAGGATGCAGATAGCTCGATGAGATTCTGATTTCATTTTTTGGATATGCATCCAGAAGAGAGATTGCTGGATCATATGGTAGTTCTATTTTTTTAATTTTTTTTGGAACCACCATTCTGTCTTCCATCACGAACGTACTAATTTACATCCCTGAAGAAGCTGTGAGGAGATGCTTAGAAAGGAATCATACACTGTTTTGTCAGCCTTTTCATTTATTTGAGTTTCAATGTCAGGATTTGTGTTCAACTTTTATCTTAATCATTTGGCGTAGAGACTGGCTTTCTAATTTTGTGCATTTTTTTTTCTGTGTCTCTGTGTCGGGGAAGTATATTTCCTAATGGAATATTTAAGGAATAAGTGAGATACTATTATTTTACTTTAAAATTTGAGAGGGCAGCATGCTAATTATTCCTGTAGTAGGATAGTCATGTAAGAAGATTGCAAATCTTAAGTAAATGTTCATTGAACACTTATTAGTGTGTCAGTCATGTTCCAGGTCATGGGGTCTTACAGCAGTAAACCAGATGGGTGGAACTAGCATGTGTAAAAAAGGAAAAACAAAAATGAGTTCTTCAGAGACAAGCAAAAAAGCCAACATGGCAGCTCAGGGTATGCTTTGGGGCAAAGTTGAAGTCCCAGGGAAGGCCAGTACTGCGGGCCTTATGGGGATAAGCAGAATTTGGCTTTTCCTCTAGATTGCTAGGAAGCCATCTAAGGAAGGTTAAAAAAAAAAAAAAAAAAAAAAAAGCCCAAAACAAAACTCCAGTTTCAGTGTGGAAAACAGACTTGTAAGGACCAAGTACCAGCCAAGACCCATTAGAAGATGGCTTCATTTGTGGAGGCAAGAGATGGAGGCAATGGAGCCTGGTGAGAAGGCGCCACACTAGGGATGTATTTTGAGATTGGACTAACAGGATTTACTAATAGATTGTGCGTGGGATGTGAGGGAATTAAAGGAATCAAAGATGGTGCTCATATTTTATGGTGGGGCCGATGGGAAGAATGATGCTGTTTATTGAAATATGTTAGAATTTCAGAAAACATTATGATTAATGCTCTAGTTATTAATTATTTATAAGAATGATTATTCTTCTTTTTAAAGATTTTATTTATTTATTTGACACACAGAGAGAGACAGTGAAAGGGAACACAAGCAGAGTGAGTGGGAGAGGGAGAAGCAGGCTCCCTGCTGAGCAGAGAGCCCTATGCAGAGCTGAACCCCAGAACACTGGGATCATGACCTGAACCGAAGGCAGAGGCTTAACTGACTGAGTGATCCAGGCACCCCTGGCATGATTATTCTTTATTTTATTTAGTGACTCCTTTTTGAGTTAGGGATAATCAGAAAGTTTATAATCAAAGGATTTAGATACTGTTCCCAATTCACCTCTTCTGCATCCACAATTTCCATTGTAAAAACCAAGATAAATGGGCTTACAATATTGCAGGTTAAAAAAAATAAGGATAAACACCCTGCTATTGTCACTTTGTGATTCATTTATATTCCTTGTCTTAGCTTTATCACAGGAAGCTATGATCGGACATGTAAAGTCTGGGACACTGCATCTGGAGAGGAACTTCACACCCTGGAGGGCCATAGGAATGTAGTCTATGCCATAGCATTCAACAATCCATACGGGTACAGAGACATTCACTCATTCACTTATGCCTTTTTAATCCATTAATTTGTTTGTTCTTCTCCCCCTACGTGGAAAAAGAGAACTAAAATTTGCCAAATGCCTTATGTGTGCATTGAAAGCCTTCTAAATATCTTCTCCAGTGCTTAAAGGGGTTTTGGGACAAGTATTACCGTTCTCATATAAAGTATATAAAGTTCAAGTACCCTTCCCAGGATCACATAGTAAACAGAAGAGTGAGAGTCCAAGTTCACGCAGAGCTCAGTCTCTTCCCTTCAGAGTTCTCTGACAGGCAGTTCCTACGGATGGTTATAGCAATGGCATCTAGAGACTCTGACATACCCACATAGCACAGTTTACCTTGTTTAAAAGTTAACTTACCATCTTTACCAGGGAGAAAATGTGTACAGTAACATGATACATAACAGTACAAAATATAATTGCATTTCCAACCAACCTCTAGTTACCTGATTGAACAGATTAACTTAGTTCTCTAGCTCGCCTTCTGCTCCCTGCATGCTTGCAACAACTGCGCCACCCACTGGTATGCCCAGCTTCTTGTCCCACTGGTTAGTCAACCTACCAAGAATTAGTTGTGTTTGTTCATCAGTCAGCTTATGTTGGCTGTGCTTTCAGTTATAATTATGGTATTTATTTGAGCATTGCTTTAACTAATGAAATATGACTATGAAAATAAAGCTTTTTTTTTGTGAAAACATAGATAAGGCAAATCTTGGAAAAAATTACTACTGAATGAAGTTGTAGATGATATCAATGCAAAAATTAGAAAGCACATTGAAACATTTAGAAAACCTTTGCATTCAGATTGTTCTGCAAGTATGTTTACATTCTCATCCCATTTTTAAGAAAATAATTGGAAGTGGTAGAGGTTGGATATGATTTCTGAAAGACACTTAATGAGCTCGAGTTAGCCAAAGAAAAGGCCTTGGCCTTGCATATTTGAGTAAAAAAATTTTAATGTGTGTCTTTTTCTTGATGACTCCCCAACTTTTTTCACTCACCATGCTGTTTCAATAAATATAGGTATTATGATGACTAGAAAAAAAAAAAAACAGCAAATGGTTTAAAAGTTAAGAGGAGAAAGATCCATGTGATTTCTCCTGGTAGAGGTTTTCAAGATGATGTGAGGCTCAAGCAGAAGCATGGAAAGTGGGAGACAGAAGGAAAGGGGAGGACATCCTGGGCGAGGGCACCTTGCAGCTCCGGAGATTAGGTAGGACTCCGTCTGGCTCGCCCAGTGCCCCCGGCTCTCTAGTGGACATTTCCTGGTGAGAAACAAAAGTCAAGATCATAGTGTTCTGTGTAGTTCGGACTCTGCTCTGGAGGACGGAGTTGTGATGAAAGCTTTGTGAACAAAGGAGGCACTCAATGAAAGTGCTATTCAGGAGGGCTCTTATGGCAGAGACAAGGGGCCAGAGGGTTTGGACTGGGAAGAAACAGGAGGCAAGGAGATTGGTTGGAGGCAGATAAAGTGGTAGATTCAAGAGACGATGAAAACAGTGTAAGATAGTGGCAAGGGCAATAATAGGGAGTTTTATAAAAATTTGATGCACTTAGAGTTGAAATTTTATACCATAAATATTAAACACTTGATATGTAGGTTGCTAATGTCATTACATCTCTTTAAAATGTAACACACTTTTAAAACATTAATTGTGATGGCACAGTCAAACTTAATTGGTACATTAAAATGATTAAATATTCCAATTGCATTACCAAAAACTTAACTATGATGTGATGCAGTTTTACAATGTAGGGAATGATAATTTTTATAATATCTTATTTCACCAACCTGTGGAGAGAAAGATTTTATTGAAATTATAAATGATCATGCTTTACTTCTAGTATAATTTCTATTTTAATTGCAATGTTCTTTAAAGCACTTTACAAGTATAGTCTCTATAGTATATTACCATATCACATAAAGTCTACTTAGAAGATACGATATTTTTGCATGCCTATCTGAGAACAAAGTTTTTGGGGGTATAGAGAGGTCAGGAACCCTTCACTTTTTGGCCCTTTTATTGGATTCTACCAAGACCCCCTGACGAAAACTTTCTTGTCCAGTTACATAATTCAATATTTATGTATGGATTAAAGCAGCATTTCCCAGGGAATTTGGGGGCATTGAGGTTTCAACCGAATGAGTCCTAAATAACCACCAAAGAATGAGAGGGAGTGTGTGTGTGTGTGTGTGAAAGAGAGAGAGAGAGAGAGAGAGAGAGAGAGAGGAGGGAAAGAGGAAAGAGAGAGAGAGACAGAGAGGTGAACTTCAGCCAGTTTAGTGTTTATGTGTTCTATACATTAGGTCAGGAGTAAGCTTTGATTCAATAAAGTAATTCTAAAAAAATATGTGAATATGTGATCAGTATTATCTTTTCTCATGTAGAGGCATATGGATGTAGAGAGCAGTGTGTGACCAAACAGTAGTTAACTGAGAAACAACAGCACTTGAGACAATATGTTTGAGGGGCAGGAGGGATAGGAAATGGAGAGAAGGAGCAGGAAAAGAGCACACAGGGCTCTCAGCGTGTCTGAGCAGAAGTTGGTGGACACAGCAACTGATGAGGAATGCCTAGACTGGATGGAGAGAGAGCCAGTGCAGACTTTTGGTTGACAACCAGCCTTGAGTGTAAGGAAGCTCTAGGTGGGTTGGGTGGGTGTTCTCCAGAAAAAAGAAAAAAAAAAAATGTCCCTGGAGCATGGGTAGAAAGGACTTCATTTATTTTATTTTTTATTTTATTATTTTTTAAAGATTTTATTTATTTATTTGACAGAGAGATCACAAGTAGGCAGAGAGGCAGGCACAGAGAGAGAGGGGGAAGCAGGCTCCCGGATGAGCAGGGAACCCAATGTGGGGCTGATCCTAGAACCCTAAGATCACGACCAGGGTGAAGGCAGATGCTTAACCCACTGAGCCACCCAGGCACCCCCTTCATTTTCTTTAGAATCAGAGACCACAGAAACACTATGTGGGTGGCCTAAGAGCAAAGGAGATATACAGAGCGTTGGTGTTAGTTTGGACAAAATATGAATTCTGCAACTGTGCCAAGCACATAGAATTTGCTTTAGGATATGTATTTTGGATCTTAAGACATTTCACACTTTTGAACGGTGCACCTGCATTGTAATTGATGACCCAGTTGGATGAACATTTGGACGACTTGCTATAAAAGACAGGAGTCAGTGGTAAAGGAAAAGATTTAGTTCTATGATGAAAGCCAAACAGGCCAACCTACTCTTACCTGTTGGATGTTGATAGTAACCCTACTCCCCGGTATACACAGGAAGCCTCTTGTTTGCAAGGTACTGGTCTTCACCATATTTCCTCTCTAGACCCTCCTTCTTGTTCAAAGACCTTACAGTTAGAGTAATATTAGCATTATTTTCCCAAGGAGACACTAAGTTCTCAAAACCTTACCTAGTCATATGGTATAAATTAAATTATTTATATATTTTCATTCTTCTTCTTTTAAATTCAACATTATCCTTGTCAGTAGACCTGCTAATAGAATTTTTTTGTGTCCCTGCAACTCATACATTATGTATTTCCATTTGGTAGGAATTTTCTAAACTAAATTTTGTACCAAATTCATTTTGTTATTTTAAAAGCTTATTGTAATCCCAAACATAAATTTATTACTTTTTAATGCAATATTTTAATGTAAAATACTTAAAATTAAACATATAAACTGATACTATTGAAAAATTAGACCTTAGTTTTGTTGTCCACTGAAACAAATGCCAGATTACTTTTTGTTTTAAAAACAAAGTAAATTCCTGACTAGATAAACCCATGTATTAATATCTCTTGTCTTAATTCAGTGTATGATATACGTGCTTGAATTTTTTTTCAAAATCCATTTTTTTTTTAATCTTAGTGACAAAATTGCCACTGGGTCCTTCGATAAGACTTGTAAGCTATGGAGTGTAGAAACAGGAAAATGTTACCATACCTTTAGGGGTCACACAGCAGAAATAGTGAGTATATTTATTTTATTGCATTTTCCTTCCTTCCTTCCTTCCTTCCTTCCTTCCTTCCTTCCTTCCTTCTTTCCTTTCTTTTCTTTTTTTAATAGACTTTATGTTTTAGAGCAGTTTTAGATTCACAGCAAAACTAAGTGGAAGATATAGTGGTTTCCCATATATTCTCTGCCTTGCCCCAAACATGTCCATTATCAACAACCCGCACCAAACTTGTACATTTCTTACAACTGATGGACCTACATCAATGCATCATTTTTATTTCTTTTTAGTAACCCATTATACAAGGAATAGTTCTACCTTTATAAATAATTTTCCAATTATATCCGGTATTTTCAGTTTGTATATATTTTATATGGAGGCATTAAAGTAATTTGTAAACTATTTGAGTTTTTATATCTTACAGTTGTTGTCAAAGACCCATATCCTACATTGAATAAGAAGATGTGCAAAGTGATAATTACATTTGAATACCATGTCCAACCTCACTTTTTCTTTTTCAGTGACTTGCTTTTAAAGGACCAACTTAATGAGTGTTGATAAAATTCTTAGAATAGTTTTTAAAGTAACTTTTTTATATCATGTGAAATATTTAGCCTGGTTGTTTTCTGGATATCATTAGAACTCAAATTTGCATAAACAGTTTGCTACTCTAAATAGCTATCGCTTTTGGGAAGACCTTGCCCTTGGCCAATTCTGCGTTACATCCTATAACAATTAGTGAGTTAATTGGCACCCTATGGGAAAAATGATAGCATTTAAAAATAAACAGGCTGCTTATTTTAGGAGTAAAATTTATAATTATCATTCGGATTCATGGCGTATTCATCCAATAAGGGCTCATGCTATGTTTAATATTTTGCTAGACACTGGGGGATACTATAGTGCAAAATTATAACCAACCTGTTAATGACACTCAGTGTGCACAAAAGACAGTTTTGTGCTAATGTATAAGTCCTTTATATATATTAGCTTAGTTGTACCTCATCACTACCCTAAGAGCTAGAAATTTCCCCATTTTACAGTTGAAGATGCCAGGGCATAGAGAGAGTAAGTAACATGTCCAAACTCATGAGAAAAACATAATCCTCATTCTCATGCTTCCTTGGAATTCTGAAAAAGTTTTCTTTATATATAGTTCCAAGGAAGACTTTGATACTTTTGACAGTCAACAACATCAATCCAATAATTATTTACTACCTATTGACCATGTGTCGAGCCATGGCCTGTGTGTTTGGCATACCAAATAGAATCACACATGGTTCCTGTCCTGCAGGGACTTTGTGGTTCACTGGAGGGAGTAGAAGCATCAATAAATAAGTTTAGAGATGCATTGTAGTGTGCTAGAAGTTGGTGGGGGGTTTAGTGTGGTCACAAAGGGGACACTCTGATGGTGGGGATGATAAGGAAAGTATGTGCAGGTAGATAGCACATTCTCTGGGCAGTGAGAGCTGCACTGGCCAATGCCCAGAGGGGGTTTGCAACAGTGATGGGTGTTTTCAGCCTCAGATGACTCCATGTGGCCAGAGAAGTACTTGCCAACCATCCCCACCTGATGACGTACACAGAATAGGCCAATATGGCTGAGCACCACACTGGATGGGGGGTTGGAGGTTGCTGCCTGCTGCCATGGTCAGAAGTGCTGGCTGAGGATCTCTGGTGCTGCCCAGCTGCCTGGATTAAAGGTACCATGTCTTGGTGCACTTGCACCGCATTCGAAGCCATATCACATGGTGAGCGTGATCAAAGTGGGGGAGGCTGGCAAGGCCGTTGTATTGATTCATATGTTGTGCTAAGGGATTTGTACTTTATCCTATGGAGAATGCCATGCTGTTGAGACTTTTTAGGTGGGAGATAGCGTGGTCATTTTTACTCTTTGGAAAGACCCTTGGTGTGGCAGAATGATGTACGATCAGAAGCAGGGGCTAGCTGGCCATCTTGTTGCAGTGCAAGCAGAGACAGCGGAGGCCCATCGTGAGGCAGGTGAAGAAAGTGTGAGAGAGGCTGGAGTGGAAGAGTAGGAGGGGGTTGTCAGGCAGATGTGAGGCGTGAAGGAGAGAAAGGGCTCCAGAGTGATTCCTTAACTTCAGACAATGGCAGGGCATTTTATGTAAAACGTCTTGTCCATTTATATAAAAGGGACAAGCAGGTTTGTGGTCATATGACTTGCATGTCTTAGATTGATCCAAGCTGCCTATGCGATGTCTTCACAGAAGCCCTTTGGGGTTGAACTGAGCGTGAGGTCGGGGAAGGAGACGTGGGCGTGTGAGTCACAGGCATCAGGGTGGCCACGGGAACTGCTGAGAATTGCAATTTCTGAAAATAAAAGGATGAGTAGGGAGTGAAGTGTGATGGCACCTTGAGCACCTGGGGACGAGAAGAATTCTCCAAAAGATACAAAAAAGAGATAGGAGGTAAAAGAATAAAAGCAGAACGCCATCAAAGTTGTCAAGAAGGAAGAAAATATGGAGAAGAAAGGAGTCGACACTGCAGGCATCAGGGAGCCTAAGTGGGGGTGACCAGCAGAGCCTTCCGATCAGTTAGTCAGAGTGGTTCTCACAGTTGAAATATTGGGGGATGGGCAAGTGATGATGATGGTACACTATTTTTCCAAGGAATTTGGTTGTGAAAGGGGAAAAAAGGTAGCTAAAAATGAGGTACATGGAGTCAAGGGAGGATTTATTTTTATGTGGAAAGAGCTCGAACATATTTATGGGCCATTAGGAGGCACCCAGTATAGACATAGGGAAAAAATGAGTGGGCGTGTCTCCCTAGGTGACATGGGAGAGCAAAGAGACCTCTTCTCAAGAGGACAGTGCTACAGGATTCAACCTGCAGAACATAAGCCACCCAGAGGCCACCCTGCTATCTCACTGCAGAGAATTAGGCTGAACCTAAGGCAGTTACCTCTTGAAGCTTTTCTATACAAAATCAACAATTCAAAACTCTTCTCTTTCTAAAATCTCTTCCATTCCCTGGAATTCAGGTGTGTTTATCCTTCAATCCTCAAAGCACACTCGTGGCCACTGGGAGTATGGACACAACAGCCAAACTGTGGGACATCCAGAATGGAGAGGAGGTGTTCACTTTAACGGTACGTGCATCCTGTCGCCAGTTTCCAGAGCTCTGCGCTCTCCCGAGCTATTGCTTAGCCTAAGCCTAATTCGGAGTGTGTTGTTATTCATATTCTTATCACAGAATGAGCTCCATGTGAGAAGATATTTTTGAGCTATTGGTTTTCAGACTGTGATGAAAGTACATCCCAGTGGGTTTGTTGGTGATTCCCAACGACTTTGACTTTGACGAGGGAGCTGAGAAGGTCTGGGCTTTTTTATTTTGATGAGCTTCCGTCTGTAAGTCCCATCAAGCACAGCTTAAAACCTAGTGCCATCTCTCCTGCTTAAGGCCAAGGAGGTGGAGGCTGACACTTTCTGGAAGAGGCAGAACTGGAGAAACTTGCCAGAAGATTCCCTAAAACGACAACTGTCCGCACTGCACTCCACTATCCCTAGTCTCACAAGCCTCCTGTATTACAAAGTCTGAAATGACAAGGGGTACGTGGCTGGAGGAGAAAGGCTAAAGGGCACTGCCCAGAGAGCAAGAGCGGGTGGTGTATGTCCACGGGGGTCTCAGTCTGTCACCACCACGCGCCCCGCACTTTCCTCCCACCTGCTCCCTCTGCTTCCTCGCACCCCAGTCCAAGCAACAGAACACACATAGGGGGATTCTCTGTGCCAATCAGTCAGAACAGCTAGGTGGGAAACCCAATTCTTATCCTTTCAAATTATAAATGGATTCCAAATTAGGACCCCTTTCGTAGGAGAGTTTTTTCTAAGAAAGTCAAAATGGACTAGAAAGAGAGAAAAAGCACTCTTTTCAACGAACACCAAGGGGTTTTCTGAATTCAGAGTGCCATCCTTAATTAACGTAAGTATATACACTCTTCCGACGTCGTTCTCATCATTTCTGTGGGGTGCTGCCTCTTCACTACCTTTTCTTTCAGACCCATGCCCAACAGTCTTCGAAAGGCTGCGTCCCCCTCGGCACACCCACACCTGTCTGCCACATCTATTTTGTGTGCTTGGAATTTTCATGTTCAGCTACATTTAATGTCCACCATTTGGAATCAGCCAGAAATTTGATGTGTAAATGAATATTTTCACTAGTGAAAAAAGTAATGTTAATTTGCTAAAATAATTCGGGAAACCAGGGCCATACTGCAAGCAGAGTCTGCTGCCAGGAGGGGCTTCTTGCCGTTGCCTCAGAATGTTTGATGCGTTGGCCCTAGACAGTGACCAAGGGAAAGTCAGGCCAAAGGCCAGATATTTATTAATCTATTTTATGTTAGATCATCTTAAGAGGGGTGCCTATGTGGCTCGGTCAGTTAGGGGGTACATTTGGCTCAGGTCGCCATCTCAGGGTCCTGGGGTTGAGCCCTGTGGGTTGGGCTCCCTGTACAGTGGGGAGCCTGCTTCTCCTCCTCTTTCTGCCCATCCCTACGCAGGTCTTGCTCTCTCTCTCTCAAATAATTAAAATCTTTTTTAAAAAATCAGCATAAGAATATCCTTTTTTAAAAGTTAAATTTATTCCACAAGCCTTTCTATCACCTGCTGTTAACTCATAAAGCATATAGCTTTTTTTTTTTTTTTAAGAGACAGAAAGAGAGCAAGAAGGGGGAGGGGCAGAGAGAGAGAGAGACAGACAGACAGACAAACAGACTCCCTGCTGAGCGGGTAGCCCTATGCAGAGCTGGATGTCAAGACCCTGAGAGCCAAAACAAACAGTCAGACACTTAACCTTAACAGACTGAACCAACCACCCAAGTACCCCAGCCCCCCCCCCTTTTTTTTTGCATACCGCTTTTTAAAAAGTGTTTTCAAGACAATGTGGAAGAAGCCCTCTGATGATTTCCCACATATTGCCCTCTTCCTGTCCATTAAAACAAACAAAACCTAGTTTTATTAAGTTAAATGGACTTGATTTAAGTGTATAAGTCAGATTTTAGTAAATTTACGGAATTGCAACCTTTACCAAACTCCAGTTTTCAAAATTTCCCCCGAAAGATACCTATTACCACCCCCCAGCCAACCACTAATCTCTTTTCTACCTATAGAGTTTTGCCTTTTCTAGCATTTTCTTTTAAACTAAGAATTGTGCCTTTGTAGAGATTGTTTTTCTGCAGGTAATGCATGACAGTATCTATTCTCTTTCTAGGGACATTCCGCTGAAATCATCTCTTTGTCCTTTAATACCTCAGGAAAGAGAATCATTACGGGATCTTTTGATCATACTGTTGCAGTGTGGGAAGCTGATACTGGAAGGTATTCTGTGTCTTTAAGGATTTTTTACTCTGGATCAGAGGGTTAAGAATACCATCTTTGCTGTTCATATCTAGTAACTGTGCTTTGGACTCTATAGGAATAGGATACCCCCTGAATAAATTAATCCATTATTTAATTCATTCATTAATCAGAAGTGATATTTTGGATCCAGGAAAAAATGTGTGCATTCTTGGAATTCTGACCAAATAATGCCACACAGAAACATAAAAGGAGAATGTTAACAATAGCCTGGGTGTATGGCTGTTATTCCTTCTGTATATGTGTAATCAGATTTCAATGACTTGTCAGTATGGCGGGCATGGATCTCATGAGTAAATAAAATCATGGCTAATTTTCAAAATTTAATTTAGTCCAACAATTTCAATTTCCTTCCTAATTATTTTGGGTTCTAGTTGCTGAGAAGTTAACTAAATTAGACTCTGCATTGGAAAGCTCTACCTTGGACTTGCATCTTTATGGAGGGGCTAGTTACCAGGGATAGCAGTCAAGATATGAGGGGGAAGGAAGGGCCCTTCAGACGTTGGATGGGTAGTTTCTGAACTACCAAGAGGTCTACTGGTCTGGTAAAGAATACTTCCAGGACCTCAGACCAACTGGATTAGTTATTAGCCATGGATTTCTGAAGTCTTAAGTAATGTTGTTATTTTTGAGTGCTCCAAATATATGTTTGCCGAAATGAAATTAATAGACTAGTTGGCTGTTTCTAAGCTGTAGTAGAACCATCTTTGTTTTGTCATCAAAAGTATTTTTTTGTGAAAACCAAAATTTTGACTCTCACACCAATGGGCTTGACATCATTATCTGTACCTTTATCCTGAAGTAGGGCAACTTTCACAAATGTGAATCCTTTCCTTTTGTAGGAAGGTGTATACCTTAATTGGGCATTGTGCTGAGATTAGCAGTGCTTTATTCAACTGGGATTGCTCTCTGATATTAACTGGCTCTATGGACAAAACCTGCATGGTGAGCTCAAGAAATATCTTTGCTTTACAGTTCTCCTGTGTGCCCTTTTTACTGGGTCAGATATTCATTGAAACATTACCACATTTCAAAGGTGCTGTAAAATTAGGATTTAATTTATAAATAATTGGCATTTTTAAATGTTAACTTTCTGATCCCCCAGGTTTAAAGGAATTATGATGGAGTAAAACCATGTTAATTGAATCAAATATATCACAAGATCTTATTTTCAAAGACACGTTATTTTTCTTTAATGTCTCTCTGTTCATTTGTTAAACTTTGATTAGAGTGAATCTTGAGGAAGCTCAAAACAATGTTTCCCTGCCTTTAAATTTCTGTTGCTAAGAGCTTATGCTCTTGAATTAATATTTGATTACATATGTGATGTATTATAATCTTAATGTACTTTTTATTCTCTAGCATTATAGTTTTAGATCAAGCTTCTTATCATTCGATGACCTTCTTATGGAAAGAGGACATTTCTACTCCAATCAGTGAAACACGCACTTTGAGATTTTTCCTGATGTAGTGGCAGATTTGCACTCTCCATTCTAAATGTGTGTCTCTGGTCTTTTCTTGTCCAGTGTGCCTTGTGAGTTGGTTGGCTGGGGTTTCTTGTCATGAATCCAGGTAAACTTAACAGAACATGTGGAAATTATACACATGATCTTGGCACAGTTATTCAGCTAGCCATAAGCATGTCATAATGACTACTTCTTCCCATTTTTGCACTTCAGACAGGAAGTCACAGTCACTTTCTTTTTTTATTGTAGCTGTGGGATGCCACAAATGGAAAATGTGTGGCAACACTAACAGGCCATGATGATGAAATTCTAGACAGCTGTTTCGATTACACTGGAAAACTTATTGCAACTGCTTCAGCCGATGGTAGGTCATCTGTTCATACATTTGATTTGTTTGATAAATGTGTATAATTCTATACCATAGGTAATCTATCTGATAACCAGCTGTGAGAGACACTACATCTGCCTCATCTCTGTGATGCTGGTCATTACACTACGTTGGTATCATATTCTTGGTAACCACAGGTTACAATGTCTGCATCATCTCCTTGACAACCACATCTGATATTATACTGGGTCTTCACATCCCCTTGATGACTATATATAATGGTATATTCTGGGTCGTCTCCCTAATCATGCATTATGCTACAACACGTTGACCTCATCAACTTGACCACCATCCATAGCACTATAATAAATCTGCATAAATCTTTATACCACATGTGCTGCATGTAACACATCTTTGCGATGACATATGTGATGCTTTGTTGTACATCATGTTCTTGTTTACCACCTAGGTCTGCATCATCTTACTGATAACTATGGGCTGGTGGTACACTACGTGTACCTCTGTTCACTGAAGACCACAGATGATGCTCCAATACCTCTATGTCATTTCCCTGTTGACCACGTATGCTATTCTATTATGCCCACCTTGTCCCTCTAGGACACATGCTCTATCTACTCCAGGCCTGGGTCACCAAATGAGATACTGCTTTATATACCATCATCATCCTGATCACCGTGCACGATACACCATACTCAAATTTTCTTAAAAACCATATATGAACAAACTGAGGGTTGCTGGGGGGAGGGGGATTGTGAGAGGGGGGTGGGGTTATGGACATTGGGGAGGGTATGTGCTATGGTGAGTGCTGTGAAGTGTGTAAACCAGACGTGTACCCCTGGGGATAAAAATATATTATATGTTTATAAAAAATAAAAAATTAAAAAAATACAAAAAAACCATATATGATATTGCACTCTACCTATATCTTCTCCTCGATTGCTGTGTATGATGTATACTACGTCAGCATCATTGCCTTGATAACTGTGTGTGCTGTGATACTAGAACTCATCTTGATGACAAATATATGTGATGCTGCACTGTATCTGTGACATTTCACTGAAAACCATATATGTGATGTCTGCATCATCTCATTGACAACCATCTGTATTGGTATACTACATATACAGTATGTCCTGGATGATAATTTATGATAGTAAACAACAGGTCATCTTCATAACAGCTATGTATTCCTGACAAGCATGTAAAATGCTATACAACTTCTGCCTCATTCACAGCCCCCCCCGTCATTATATCATATCCACGATAATCACATGTGATACTGTGTCTGCATCATCTCCTTGACAACCACATGGGATGCTATACTCAGTCTCTGTCATCTCATGCCGTCATACAACAATGTGTGATTCTGTTCTGAGTCATCACCTTGATAATGAAGTAAGATGCTACAGAACACTACATGTCCTCTTCCTGAAGACTGCAGTTAATGCTACACCACCTCTGTGCCATCCACCTGATGGTCATGTATGGAGCTGTGCTATGTTAACCCTTTAACAACCAAGTATGATGCTATACAACCAAGTATGATGCTATATTGTATCTATATCATATACCTGACAGTTTTAATTTATAGTCCTTGTCTTTCCTCTTAAAATCATGTATGATACTACACTATATCTACATCAAATATTTTATAACCATATATAATATTCTACCATACCTTCACCATTTCATAGAAATTTATGTGTGATGCTATAATATTTCTACCTCATCACCTTGATAAACACATCTTCAAGGTCTGCTATGTCTGGATCCCTTCATTTAC
Organism: Mustela putorius furo; assembly: GCF_011764305.1. NCBI lineage: Eukaryota > Metazoa > Chordata > Mammalia > Carnivora > Mustelidae > Mustela > Mustela putorius. Next base: position 30,496,172 of record NW_025421341.1, read on the forward strand.
AAAACTACATGATTCCATGTTATACTTAGATTATATCCTTGAAGTCTGCTTATCACACTATCCTTTAATGTCATCTCCTTGAGTGCTATGTGTGGTGTTATTGTGTGTGTCATCTCCACAGTGGGCTCATATGTTATGCTCTCTGTGCCCACAATTAATGAGGTTATGTGATGTTAAAGTGTGTAACTTCACTGACCTCCATGTATGATGCTACACTCAGATTGTCTCATCTCTCTGATAACCACATTATCTCTGACAATTATTAAGATGCCATGCTGTTTCTGTGTTATTGCCTTAAAAACATGTATGGTGTTATACTATGTCTGTATTATGTTCTTTACAGGGACATCTATATCCTCTTCTTGAAAATCATGTGTGATGCTCTACTATGAGAGTTTTCTCAATTACCACACATGAGGCTACATAATATATGCATCATATCTTAGAAAACCATGCTATGTTATGCAAAACCTCCCAAACAAGTATGTGTGATGCTTTACTCTCTCATCCCTTTAACAACCCTGTAAGCTGCTAGAGGATGTGACTAGATGATTTCTATATCATGTCCATGATAATCATGTATGACACTATACCATGTCTGTGCCATTTGGAAAACAGTATGACGATACATTATTTTTGTGTTATTTTCCTATTTTTTAATGCTGAAGTCTATGTCTTATATTCCTGATAAGCACCTATGACATTAAATATGTCTGTCTCAAGTTCATTATATCCACATATGACACAAATCATGTCTATGTCATCACTCTGATGACCACGTATGACACTATAATATCTGTTAGCTCCATGATAATATATGTCACCATGCTACATTTGCATCATTTCCCTGACAGCCAAAGTGATGCTACACTATTTCTGGGTCATTTCCTTGACAACCATGTATGAACTTATGCTAAGTCTCATTGTGTCTCTGACAACAGATGAAGCTATATACTGTATGATGATCTATTGTGGGTAGTCTCTTGACAATCACGTATGATGCTATGAGCATCTTTACCATCTGGTCCGCTATGTATGCTACTACAGTATTGCTGTGGTAAGCACATATAATGCTCCTGTGTGACTGCATCATCTCTTGGGTAACTGTATTCATTTGTCAGGGCTGCTATAACAGAGCACAACAGACTAAGTGGCTTAAACAAAAAGAATTTCTTTTCTCACCATTCTGGAAGCTACAAGTTTGAGATCAAGATGTTGTCAGTCTTGGTTTCTTCTGAGGCCTGCAGGTGGCATTTTTCTCCCTATGTCTTCATGTGGTCTTCCCTCTCTACATGTCTGTATCCTCATCTCTTCTTCTTAAAAGGATACCAACTATATTGGGTTAGGGCCCACTCTAATGAACTCATGTTAATCCATTTCTTCTTTAAAGTCTCAAATCTCCCTACTGAGTCAACTTCTAAGATACTCGGGGTTAGGAATTCAACATAGGAGTTTTGCGGGGGACACAATTTGATGTGTAACACCATGTGGGACAAACAGTGTATTTCCATTTTCTGCCTAAAGTCTTCTCTCCTTGTAAATCCCAGGATATTCCATGTCTAACTAGGTCTTTGATAATCATATGTGAGTCTATGCTATAGGTCATCTTTCTGACAACCACCTATCATGCTACACTATGTATCATCTTTAACCTGCTCTATATGATCCTACACTGTGACTTCCCCCTGTCCTGATAGCCATGGATGATGCCCAGCTATGCGTAAGCTCCCTGAAGACAATAAGTGATGCTTCACGATGTTGCCACACTCTGTATCAACTTTAAGTATGTGTTGTGGTGTGTCATTACGACTGAATGTTTTGATAAATACATGATGCTGTGTCATTATTCATGTCTTTGATGACCAACTAGGGATATATCTTATATATGCTATACTATGTTTATGTCATCTCCTTGATAACCATGTTGAGTGGTACACTATTTTGAATCATCTCCCCGATGGCTGTGTTTCATGATATAGTATGTGCTATATCCATGATGGCCTTATTATAATGCTACAGTGTATCTGTCCCATTGGTTGATGACCCCATATGTTACTACACTGGTATGTGTCATCTTTCTATAGTCCATAGATAACTCTACACACCATCTCCATTATCTTTTTGATGTCCTGTATGATGCTATGCTGTGTGTTTTCATCTCCTTGACAACCACACATCATGCTTCACTATGTCTGCATCATCTCTGTGATGACCACCTATAACACTATATTGTTTCTGTGTCACCTCCCCATGAATGCATATCATGCTGTTCTATGATTATGTCCTCACCATGTCAGCACACATTAGCCTACACTGTGTCTAAGTCATCTCTTTGATAATCACACATGATGCTTCACTATGTCTAATTCCCTTAATGACTGACCTTATGTGACTCTACATCATGTCCATGTAAACTTAAAAGCCATTTAAGAAATTCTAGCAAAAATGGGATGCTTTTTCCAGATATGATTTGTTCTTTGTTTGCCTGCATTTGCTCTTTGTGACTAACATACTGTTAGATAGTCACATATACTTTGTGTTATAACCAGGTATGGAATTTTGCCAGTGATTCATTTTAATTACACAGTCTTTATTCCAACTTTCTCTCACTTTTCAAAATTACATTTGCATGCTGTACCCTTACTCACTATGACTTTTCAGAGGTGATCCTTTGATCATACATAAATTTCTTTCTATATCCTTGAATATAAATGCCCTAAGTTTGGAGAACGATCTTTTTCAGAGTAACTACTTACTTTTTCATCTTACAGAGCTTTGCTTTTTAGAATCATACCTCAACTGTAATTAATCTACACTTTTTATTTTAAATATCATTTTCACTTATACCAAAAAAAAAAATCATTCAAAAAGAATAGGGAACCTACTTTGTGCCAGGAATTGTTTTAGGAACATGGGCTATATCAGCGAACAAAAGAGAGAGGAATTCCTTCCCACGTGGAGCTATATTATGGAGGGGGAAGATATGAAGAATATCATATATGTGTTTTCCATAGAATGTTAGAATATTGAGTATAAAGATTATACTTTATATATAGAATATATAGATTATAGAATATAGATTATAGAATAAGTAAGTTATATATATAATATAGATTATAAAGAATGTTAAGAGATTGTCAGCACTAGGAGGGGAGAAACAAGCAAGGTCTAGGGATCAGGATACTGAGAGATGGATGAGAACTAACTGTAAGTTCAGTAATTCTTCTGTTTTCTCTATCATCTGTTACGTCCCCTATCAGTGATTCCATTTCCTTGCTCTAGAAGACATTACTTCAAAAAAACTTTTTTTTTTCTTTTGGTATGTTTTGTAAACCTCTTCTCATTCTGTACCTTCTAAGAAGTCTTGATGCTTGGAGAAATCTTGTTTACTTAACTCTGGTTCTTGCTTCTCATTCCCTTCTTAAAACTGGATCCATTCAACAGGAGTTAGTTGAAGCTGTAAAAGTGAAGATAAATGTTTCCTCACATTAATCACATTGTACTTCTTCATTTGAATCATTCTCAAGGCTGGATTATTTTTTGGTGTCTTATTCCTGTTTCTATCTTTTAAAAACGTAGTTTTAGGTTATATTATTTTGGTGTTTTCTTAAGTTTAAAAATCTTTTGAGCAATTTGGAGAATTATTATATGTAGGATATTCATTTTTCTTGTATTAACACTTCTTTTTTTAAGAGATATTTATTTGAGAGAGAGAGAAAGAGAGTGAGCAAGTGAGGGAGGGGCAAAAGCAGAGAACCCCAATCAGACTTCCTGCTGAGCACAGAGGCCAATATGGGGCTATACCTCACAACACTGAGATCACGAGATTAGCTGAAACCAAGAGTTGGATGCTCAGCTACCTGGGCCACCCAGATGCCCCAATATTAGCACATTCTTAAAAAAAAAAAGTTAATGATTTGAGAGAGAGAGATCGTGGGTAGGGGGGGAGGAGCAGAGGAAGAGGGAGAAGCAAATTCCATGCTGATCAGGGAACCTGATATGGGGTTTGATCCTAGAACCCTAGGGTTATGACTTAAACTGAAGGCAGATGCTTAACCTACTGAGCTACCGAGGTCCCCCATTAACACATTTTTAAAATGCATTGGTCACTTTAAGTCTTTTGAAATGTTCGACACATTAATTGTAAAATAGCATTTTTCATCTATTTCCCTCTAAAGTTGACATTGTCAGAAGGGCAAGTAAAAATTTTACTTAAATGTTTTGCTCTTCTCTGAATGAAAATTAAGTAACCAAAACTCCCTATCATTACTAATTTTGCCCCTATGTAATTTTGCATTGTAATAAGGGAGCAGCCTTCATCTGGCCAGAAAAATTTTAACGTTTTTTCTGACAACAATTTTACTACTGCTGTTTTTCTCCTTCTACAATTATTTAGCTCTTCCATACCTTAATTCAAAGGAAATTTCTATACCACTTCTTCCTTCCTTCCTTCCACTCATCCATCCATCCATCCATCCACCTACCCACCCATCCATCCACCTACCTATCTATCCATCCATCCATCCATCCATCCATGCATCCACCTATCCATCCATCCATCCATCCATCCATCCATCCATCCACCAATCCATTGTACATTCTACCAATCTATCTATCTATCCATCCATCCATCCATCCATCCATCCATCCATGCATCCACCTATCCATCCATCCATCCATCCATCCATCCATCCATCCATCCACCTATCCATCCATCCACCCACCTACCCATCCATCCACCCACCTATCCATCCATCCATCCATCCATCCATCCATCCATCCATCAATCCACCTTCCCACCCATCCATCCATCCACCTATCCATCCATTCACCCATCTATCCACCTACTCAACCATCCATCCATCCACCCATCCATTCATTATCCACTTATTGTCTACTGGGAGCTTGGCACTTCTGGCCCCTGGGGATACAACAGGGAATAAACCATTCTACCAACTCTTTCCTGGCTTCCCTGATGCCTCTTCTTTGTTCAGCAAGTAGTGGCTGTTGCTCCATTTCAGGAAGACCTCTCGAACCTTTTGTCACCTTAGACTCCTATTTGGTGTATGATGCTGGTCTGGCTGCTTGTTTCATCACCAGCCTCTCAAAACTCGTTTTAATTCTCCCTTTCCCATTAAAAGCTTTTTCTTTGTGGATTCCTTCCCCCCCACCTTTTCTACCTTGGAACCCATCATTTCTTCTAATAAGCTTGGGGCTGGAGGGGCACCCTGTTCCCATTCTTCTCCTACCCTGGCACCAGCTTACATTTGCAGTTTTAGGTGGTGGCTGTCACTGCAGGCAAGAAGACAAGCAGCACAGAACCTGGACATCAGAGGGATGGATATTACATAATTCAGGGCACATGGCTCAAACGGTCTGTATTTCAGATGAATTTATGTATTTCCATTCTTTCGAAAAGGAACAGCAAGAGTTTTCAGTGCAGCCACAAGAAAATGCATTACCAAATTGGAAGGCCATGAAGGAGAAATTTCAAAGGTGAGTTGCTTTCTCACTTGGAGCAATTTAGTTTAAAAACATAGCGTGCTTAGTGTCAATAGATCTGTTGGCAATAGGGTTTGTCCAATTATCTCATTCTTTCTAGAAATCAGCTACCTAAAAATTATATTTTTAAGTGGGACCTCAAACTTAGCATAATAAATCATTCTTAAAACCTTTTAAAAACTATAAAACAGCATTTTTCTCAGCCATCAGCAAAAGATTGAGCTTGTTGAAAATACTTATTAAAGCTATTTAAGAAACTCATAAAGTGCTTTTCCTGGTCCGAGCAGACACACAAGTATGTATTATGCAAAAAACATGCTGTGCAACGAGTATCAAGTGTTTTGTAAATTAGATGCAATTGAGAAAGTATTTCCTGGAAATATTTAACACTTAACAGAGTTTAAAATGACCTACTTTGAAACTTCAAAGCTGTAGCTTAAGATTTTGTCTAACCTCCTCCCACAAGCTGATTCACAGAGCAGGGCCTTCCAGTCAGTAATCTGAGGTTTAGCTGTGTCCTTCGAAAACTCTGGAAAGGTCGGAGGTTGGTGACTCTCAGCTCCCACACAGCTCAGTCCAGTTTTTTGGTCTCATACCTGAGATCAGATTTATCCTTTTAAAGGATCAGGTTGATGTCTTCAGGTCCTGGAAGGCTGCCCCTGGACCCTTGAACTGCCCCCTGTTGTGTTTTCTCTACTCTTCCCTCCTCTGCACCTGCCACTGTGGACAGGAGCCTCTGCCCTTCAAAGTTTTGTGCATGTGTGAATATAAAGGGTTCTCTCACTCTATATTGCATTTTAGGATATGTGATACATTACTTATTGAATTGCCTTTCAGCAATGGCATTTCTATGGTATTCTAAGGTATTCATTCATTCATTCATTCATTCACTCAAGAAATGCTTTTTGAGAGCTTTCCCTGTGCTGGGCATTGTACTGAGGACACAGGGACAAAAAAAGCTATTCTCTTGAACTTTGTTCTCATCAAACCTTCAACCATAAAGGGTGTGACCCAAGTCATTGCCTTATGATGATTTAGAGTTTTATGTTATAAGCATGGAACCCAAAGGAATAGTGAACTAACCATTTCCTTTGACAGTCGCTCAGATACTATATGACAATGCTTGACACAAAGGAGGCGCTCAGGAAATATTTATAGAACCTACTTTATTTTGAATGGAAGTAGAACAAAAGTCCCCCCGACATTCACTCATTCTGAGGCACAGATGGAAACAATGAGGGAGCACGAGGCTGGCTGGTGCCTTGTAACCCGCCCCCCCATCCGCTCCCCCTCAGCCCAGACTGCCATGAACAATAAGCAAATGGTTATCTTGCAGAGATCACAGTCCTGCAAGGCAGGAGTCTCCCTTGATTTGCAAATGTCCTTGAGATTTACAACAAAGAAGTTACCTTATCAATAGCCCAGTTTCCAAAGACACATAACTCAGTTCCTCAAGCCCTAACCTCCATAAAAAAAACCCTCCCCTCCATAAAAAAACCAAAGGAGGCAGAGGTAGAAGGAAAAGTAAATAAAGTTAAATTTCTTCTAAACCTAAATCTCACTAACAAGGACGCTTGATAGCAGGAATGTAACATTCCACCAGGAGACTCCCAATTGTCTTTATGTTAGTGCCTCATTAGAGGAAAAGTGGCCTTGGCTTGATAGTAACCAGGCCTTCAATATCCTGACAGTCTTCTTTACCCCAAGCGCCCTTCTGAACACCCCCTTGTCCTCACCTACCCAACTCCTGTGTATATAACCAGCCACTCCTCACAGGCCCTGGGCAGTAGCATCTCCGTCTGCCCACAGGTCCTGTCCCCGTGCTCTAAAAAACTACCTTTTTGCACAAAGACGTCTAAAGAATTCTTTCTTAGCCCTTGGCTCCGAACCTCAGCCCATTGAACCTCACCTAGGTTCAAGAACTTCATCAGAAAGAGGATTTATATGCTTTTGATTAGAGAAAGTTGAGTTATAGGGATGACATGGGGGCTTGGGTTTGAAGGAACCTGACTTGTGTTCTCATCCACACCAGGGCTCTGTCTCTTCGTGTGGAAAGGCTTGCATCTTGAGTTTTTGGAAAGAAGCTAGGTGGGGAATACTCGAAATAGAAGGGAACTTTGGTCTTTTTCCTTAGAACTGTGGGGTGGGTGTGGGGTGCCCTGTTATACTCTGTTGTATAGCCTTTAATTTTCATGTATTAGTCCCTGCAGTTTTTCCCCCTTCAGGAAGGAACTGTTCTATGTAAGAATAAATGCCAAGCTGGGAAGATGACAGGTGCTTAGTCATGTCCCCTTTCTGCTGATTAAAAATATATCAGGAATCAAATTACACAAACCTGTCATTTTCCTTTCTGTCTTGTAGATTTCTTTCAACCCCCAGGGGAATCATATTCTGACTGGCAGCGCTGACAAAACAGCGAGAATCTGGGATGCTCAGACTGGTCAGTGCGTCCAGGTCCTTGAGGGGCACACAGATGAGATCTTTTCATGTGCTTTCAACTACAAAGGCAACATAATCATTACAGGTATGGGAGAGAGAAACACATACACTTGGTTTTCTTTTTCAGTTGGCTATTAGCGTTTCCAAGCTGAATACCAAAGAGTTTTACTGCTCTCCCCTCCCCATCTTGCAGGGTCCCTGGTGTGTGCTTACGTTTCCCACACCCGCGATTTAATTTTAGTAGCATGTGGGACCACAGGGGTGAGCTCTGACTGTAAGGCTTTGTGAATTTTGAATTTTAGTTGCTCTTAACAAAGAGCTCAGTAGCCTGCCTTACTGGTTACTGCATCTCTCCAGGAAGTACCCACCGAATGGTTAATATTCAGTTGTCAGTAAGTGTTAGTAACTAAAACAGGCTAGAACCCATGTTCTGCACAGTTGGACTTCCAGCCCATGAGAGATTTATTCTTTGAGCGAAGTTGTTTTCTCCTTGGATACCCCACTAACACATTAATATTTGGGAGAAGAGAACCCATATTCAGCATTTTTCAACTGTTAACAATTTATTGTGAATTAATTATATTAGAAATGTTTTTTAAGAACTGAATTGAAAATAGGCTAACTTTGATTGTGGAAAGTGACAAGAGTATGGTGTAATGTTATTTGGTGCCTCTGGAAGGAGGCCCTGGCATGGAGTGGGGTGGTAAAGCTGTGTGGGGTAGGGGCACCCTAAGAGGACCCAGAGGACAGAATCTGCCTAACTCCCAGTGATTCTTACTATGTTGAGCAATTTCAAAATTGCTTAACTGGTCTAATAACTTAAATGTCCCATGCACAAGGTTGGCTTTTTATATTGGCCGATTAAATAGCTTCTTAGTCATATAACTTGAGGGGTGCTTAGAATAATCTCCCTTTTCGCCCTAAAAAATCTCTTCTTACTATTTAATTGTGGACAATTTCTAAAATTATGGATTACTTTCTGGAGTTTATGATTTGCTAATGTCACTAAAGTGCAGGTACTCTTAAGACAATGCCATAAGAATCCACATATTTTATTGTGAGCTCACTGTCAAATCCTTTCCTAGCATGAGGAAAGAGATGGGAGGCAGTGGTGGGGGCACCAGCAGCTGATGTAGGAAGCTCCTGGCAAGTAAGGAAAAGGAAGCTGGCACTGCTTTGTCAGAGGACCAACCTTTTCTAGTCTACAGGGCTCATGTTAGACCAGCTGTATGATGCCTCTTCCTGGAGTCACAGGAGGTCCTAAGAGACTTTAGGGAAGAAACATTGTCTATCTCTTGTTTTGGGGCTGGCATTTACACTCCTGAGCTCATTGAGACATTATTGATTTATTTAGTGTCTCCCAAAGCACTGAAGTGCTGAATACTGGCCTACTAGATGGGGGAGCTTACTACAAAGGGGTAACACTTCTGTCTTGAAAGCAGCAGAGCAATCACTTTGTTTGAATGGATCTACCCCCTTTTCTTGATGGACCCAGGTATGAATAAATGTGTGAGTTTTCATGGACTGCCTGAGGTTGGGCTTGAAATAAAACAATTGGAAGGAATTTGGCCAGTGTGGTCATTAACTTTTTTTTAGAAGGTGAGGTGCCTTTTGGTGGAATGGACAGTTTCCGTAGCCTCTCTCAGTCCACGTAAACAGCACATTTCTTATACTGATGTCATATGTTCCCGAAGATCAGGGAACCAGCAGTGCCCGGTGCTGCTCCATACCAGGGTGGTCATTTCCAAAGGCATAATGAATGTGAACAGTGCCCTTGGGGACCAGTCGATCAGAGCTGCTTTGGAAGAGTGTCTATCATAGCAGTGGGGAGGGAGAATGCACATTTCACATTTTACCAACAATGAGAAAAAGCCATTGACATTTTGAAATGTTCTGAAGTGGAACGTGTTGCCTCCTCATAAGTTAATCACCCAGATCTAGAAATTTTCAAATTCACTGTCTTTCCACTTGACTGTGTTGTTTGAGGGGAGGGTGCAAGGAATGAGCAGGGGGAAGGCTGCATTCTCAGGGCTCCAATTCTGAGATGCCATGAATCTCACACGTGTGAGTAGGACATGAACTTGCCCAATTGATGACTGACAGGAATCATTAAAAATAATTATTTTTCGGGGCGCCTGGGTGGCTCAGTGGATTAAGCCGCTGCCTTCGGCTCAGGTCATGATCTCAGGGTCCTGGGATCGAGCCCCGCATCGGGCTCTTTGCTCAGCGGGAGCCTGCTTCCTCCTCTCTCTCTCTCTGCCTGACTCTCCGCCTACTTGTGATCTCTCTCTCTGTCAAATAAATAAATAAATAAAATCTTAAAAAAAAAAAAAAAAATTATTTTTCCCCTAAATGCTGGAGCAGCTCTAAGACTCCACAGCTGGGTACATTGAGTGGACTGATCATCCTCGATGTCCCAGAGGTGGTCAACTTGTAAAAAGGGAGAATTAATGAATGAAATAAAGAAATAATAACTTGGTGAAATTTGTTTTATTAGGTAGCAAGGATAACACATGTAGGATATGGCGCTGACTGAAGAAAAAAGGCAGTTGATGAGCAGATTTGCTAGCAATGGAGTTCAAGACCTGGAGCTTCACATAGTGCAAGCAAGCTGTTTTTTATATTTCACATTTTCTCTCTTTCCAAAAGTCAGCTTCATGGATAGGACTATTAAAACTGATAAATTTATACCATTTCTTGATATTATTTGATGGGAAGGACAAGAAAGAGCATAATGTCTGGCAAATGTCACTGGTCATTTCAATTTTGTTTTTGTTTTTAGTAGCATCATGATAGTGAATAAGGAAGCCAAAGTGATTTAACAGTGTGTCTCCTAGATTCTACTCTGAAGGCCATTATAATTTCTGTTGACTAAAGTTTTGGGAAGCAGTTTTTAGTGAATCGTACATCTGTTTTTATGACGTACGCTTCCCTTTTCTTGGGATGAGAACTTTAAGTCTATTCTCGTAGCAACTTTCAAATATACGATCCAGTATGATTAACTAGAGTCATGATGGGGTCCATGGCATGCTCAAGATTTATTTATTTTTTAACTCTGAGTTTGTACATTTTTGTAGCCTTCACCCTCTTTACCCATCCTTCCAATACCCTGCTTCTGGCAACCACAAACCACCGATCTGTTCTCTGTATCTATGAATTCAGTGGTTTTTTTTTTTTTTTTTTCTGTTTTGTTTTTCTTTTTAGGTTCTGCATATGAGTGAGAAACTACAGTACCTGTGTTTCTCTGTCTAACTTATTTTGCTTTTCAGAATGCCCTCAAGGTCCATCTATGTTGTTGCAATTAGCAAGATTTCCTTCTTTTCTATAGCTGAGTAATATTCCATTGTATTTATATACCACATTGTTCTTATCCATTCATCCATCAGTGGACGCTTAGGTTGTTTCCATATCTCAGTTATTGTAAATAATGTTGCAATGAACATGCGGGCACTTACATCTTTTCCGGTTAGTGTTTTCATTTTCTTTGGGAAATACCCAGAAGTGGAATTGCTGAATCATATGGCAGTTCTATTTTCAACTTTTTGAGGAAACTCCATGCTGTACCGTGGCTGTGCCAGTCTGGAATCTGACTAGAAATTGTGTTACTTCTTTAGTGGTTTTACTTTCTGCACCTAAGAATGAAAAAGGCAAAATTGGAAGCCTAATCTTTCCTCATACTCACAAGTATATCTATACCTCCTTCCCTCAGAAAAAAGTTGACAACCTACACTGAGTAAAATGAGGGTGGCATATAGGGAAAGCAAAATGAATGTCACTTACTAGGAAATATATTCTGAATTCATCGTGGGTATCAAATATATGGGCAGGTTTTTCTCTAAAAGAAAAGTTAAACAGAATAGACCTTTGAATTATTGAATTAAAAAATTTGGATAGGAGACAATTGAGGTACCAGAGTAAATCACCAAACATCAACCCACTTGCTGCTGAAATACTGAAAACTATTTTTTAAAGGCTTTTCTATGTAAAAATGCTCTAATGCCTATTAAAAATTATTATTAAAAGATAAAGCACACACACAAAAAAGATAAAGCACAAGATAAAACTAGTGATGCCTGAACCCAGAACTAGAGAATGCGTGAGGATCTTCTGGAGTCTTTTTCTCAATAATAACAATTGCAGTCAGGGTGGCTGAGCGTGTGCTGCCTGCCAGATACCGCCCACCCACTCCATGTAGATCATCCATGCAACCCTCGCAGCAAATGTTTCTGAGCAGGTAACTGTCCTGATCAGAAAATGAGGTGGTGAATCACATTGAAGGGAAATAATCTACCAAAGACACCACATGTTAGGGACCCTGATTCCATTACATTCTCATGGGTGGAGAGTATCATACGTACCGGTAGGAAGGTCAGGGCTGAGAATTACCCTTCAGATCATCAGTGGATGTCTAGCACCCAAGAAGGAAAATAAAACAAAAGCAAAGCAAAACAAAAACAAAACAAAAAACAAAACTTCAGTGCAGCTGCTGGAAGGAAGACACTCAGAGATGGCAAAGCCCAAGAGAGCTTGGATTAGAGAAACCTGGGCCAAAATTTAGCTACTTCTTAGGAAACCAAGAAGCTGATATTGACTCTTCCTCTTTGATGGTTTGATGGCTTTAGGAAAGGTGGCAATACTATTTTGTTACATGGTTCAATAGAACGAATATATGGTCATGGAGCTCATTCTAAACCTCATTGACCTATTAAGCTGTTGGAAGACCCTCAGTCAGATAAAGTTTCTCTAATTTTTTTAAGCTTCCTCTAATTCTCATGAAGAAATATTTCTTTATAGAATACTTATTAAGGTTTCCAGTAGGGTTTTTTTGTTTTTGTTTTTTTTTTTTTTTTTTTTTTTTTTTTGAGAGAGAGAGAGAAAGAGCATGCACACACATGCACGAGCTGGTGGGAGAGGCAGAGGGAGAGAGAATCTTAAGCAGCCTTCATGCTTGGTGTGGATCCCATGGGGGACTCGATCTCATGAACCTGAGATCATGATCTGATCTGAAATCAAGAATCTGATGTTTGACCATCCAGTAGCATTTTTTTATTATTGAAGTGTAGTTGACATACAATGTTATATTAGTTTCAGATGGACAATATAGTGATTCAACAATTCCGTTCAGCACCAATGCTCACCATGAGATGTGTCGTCACCATCTCTTCCCATACAACATTATTACAGTATTATTTATTATATTTCTTATGAAATAAGTACTTCTCATGCTTATGACTTATTTTATAAGTGGAAGTTTGTTCTTCTTCCAGTAGTATTTTTTAAGCTACTTAAGAAAATAAACGTTTAGATACTTAAGATCATAGAATAAATGATAATACCCTCACTTTTTTTTCATCTGGAGTATTATAGGGTATAAATGAGTTATATGTGGGGTCTGGAATCAGAGTGCCTGGATATATATTCTGATCCCAATTCTTAATTGTTGGGCAAGTTCCCCTACCATGCTTTCTTCATTCCTTCAGCCAGAAAGGGGTGATAATAATCATTCTTGTTTAGAGGACTGAGAATATCTGGCACATCACAAACATGATAAATATTTCCCATTACTCTTATAATCAGTAACTTAGCCATCATCTTAAAAAACTGATATATGGACACATTTCTCAGAAAGGAACATAGCATTAATTATTCAGAAATGATAGCTGAAATATAACTTACTTTCTCACTTTAATGTATTATAGTTATCCTGGGGAGAAATATAACTCAATTTTTTTTTTTTTTTTTTTTTTTACTACTAAATCCTCTGCCATTATCTTAAACAAAGACAGATACTGAAGTCAATTGATTCTTCTCAAGCAACTCTCCTTTTTTTTTTTTTTTTTAAAGATTTTATTTATTTATTTGACAGAGAGAAATCACAAGTAGATGGAGAGGCAGGCAGAGAGAGAGAGAGAGAGAGGGAAGCAGGCTCCCTTCCGAGCAGAGAGCCCGATGTGGGACTCGATCCCAGGACCCTGAGATCACGACCCGAGCTGAAGGCAGCAGCTTAACCCACTGAGCCACCCAGGCGCCCCTATAACTCAAATTTTTATCAATGAAAATTTAAGAACCCTGGGAACATTGTCCTTTTAAGGTTTTTCTCTTGAACAGAAGAGCTGAGATGTGAGGCCATCATCAATATAAATGATTGTGATCTAATCCATCTTCAAATATTCAGATTCAGGATAGGATTTTAAGAAAGTGAATCATCTTCATAAAAATGAAATATCTTTTCTAAGAACTCATATCTAAAACTGCAGGAGCTCACGATTTAGCATAATGCCTGATTTAGAGATAAAATAAATGCTTTTTGAACTAAACAGTGCTTTCTAGACATGCAACTTCTGCATTGCCATTTAAAAACACATCAGTAATCTTTTAAATCACATGCAGATTACCTTCTGTCTTTCCACTGGTGCTGTTATCTTCAGTTTACCTTGTTGGGTCTCCAAAGGGGGAAATCTGTAACAGAAGGAAAAAGCAATTACTATATTTGAAGACATATCCCTTCTCAAATACGAAGAATCGTAAACTGACTCAAAATATCTATAACCCTTTTAGTTATCTTACCATGATTATTTTATTTTTTGTTCAATTCAGCTACACTGTTACATTGGGTAGGGTGGTTTTGGCTCTACGTGTCAAAATGCACAGTTAAAACAAAGTCAGTCCCAAAGTTGGTTATTTAGTGGCAAGATGACCCAAGGACTCAGGGTTTGGGTCATTCCCCTTTGCCATCCTTATTGGCTTATCCTCAGTGTCTTTCCAAGCTGCAAAATGGCTGACACATTTTCTTGGTTTAATCATCTTGTCATCTCTTTAATCTCACCCAATCCAGAAGAGAACATCTCACTTCCTTTTCTAGGACTTCCATTTATCCTGATATCTTAGCAGTTCTATTCCTGCAGCTGATGGCAATAATCTCGTTTTTCCACTATTTATTTTCTCTATGTGCCCACAAAATCATAAATGTTTTCCTCAATTAAAAAACAAATCCTAGCTATCCAGTTTTGTCATTTTCTTTTAAAGATTGTATTTATTTATCTGACAGACAGAGATCACAAGTAGGCAGAGAGGCAGGCAGAGAGAGAGAAAGAGCAGGATCCCCGCTGAGCAGAGAGCCCAATTTGGCGCTCCATCTCAGGACCCTGAGATCATGACCTGTGCTGAAGGCAGAGGCTTTAATCCACTGAGCCACCCAGGCGCCCCTTGTTGCCATTTTTATCTGTAATCTCTAATCCCACTACCTCTGTACTAGAAATCAAAACATCTGTATCTTTGGGGTAAATACCCAGGAGTGCAATTGCAGGGTCATAGGGAAGTCCTATTTTTAATTTCTTGAGGAATCTTCACACTGTTCTCCAAAGAGGCTGCACCAACTTGCATTCCCACCAACAGTGTAAGAGGGTTCCCCTTTCTCCACATCCCCTCCAACACATGTTGTTTCCTGTCTTGTTAATTTTGGCCATTCTAACTGGTGTAAGGTGATATCTCAATGTGGTTTTAATTTGAATCTCCTTGATGGCTAGTGATGATGAACATTTTTTCATGTGTCTGAGAGTCATTTGTATGTCTTGATTGGACCCCAAAGATACAGATGTCATGAAAAGAAGGGCCATCTGTACCCCAATGTTTATAGCAGCAATGGCCACGGTTGCCAAACTATGAAAAGAACCAAGATGTCCTTCAACAGACAAATGGATAAGGAAAATGTGGTCCATATACACTATGGAGTATTATGCCTCCATCAGAAAGGATGAATACCCAACTTTTGTAGCAACATGGACGGGACTAGAAGAGATTATGCTGAGTGAAATAAGTCAAGCAGAGAGAGTCAATTATCATGTGGTTTCACTTATTTGTGGAGCATAACAAATACCATGGAGGACAAGTGGTGTTAGAGAGGAGAAGGGAGTTGGGATAAATTGGAAGGGGAGGTGAATCATGAGACTATGGACTCTGAAAAACTATCTGAGGGGTTTGAAGTGGCGGGAAGGTGGGAGGTTGGGGTACCAGGTGGTGGGTATTATAGAGGGCATGGATTGCATGGAGCACTGGGTGTGGTGAAAAAATAATGAATATTGTTATGTTGAAAATAAATTAATAATAAAAAAAAGAAAGTCATTTTTAAGAGAAAAAAAAAAGAAATCAAGACAATCTTCTAGTTAATTATCCTGGCTTCCTTTTGCCATATTAGATAATTGCTTTCTAAAGCAAACAGGGAAAAAGCAAAACAAAACAAAAAAACCTTTCCAAATATTTGCATGTTTTATGGTTTACAAGACTTCTGCCTCAGTTCATTTAATAAAGAAGAATGATGTAGGAATTAATAGAACCTGAATTTAGAGTTGGTAACACATAATTGAGGAGAGGCAGGGTGGCTTCCCTGGATCAGTGGTCAGTGGGTTGCCAGACATGAATTCAAACCTAGAAAGGCTATGTCCTATATATAGCTCAAAGAGGTCTTAAATAATGATGTGCTGCCTGGGTTTTTCCACATGATTATTGTGCTGCACTAGCATGTATGTTTTTGATTGTCTAGATTTCTTTTAAATCCCCTTGAATAACTTTTAAAACATAAACATTATGAAGGATGGTGTTTTCCAATTAATTAAAGTTTGAGTTTGAACCTTTATTATGCATGCAATTATTTAGTAATGGGGTCCCAATTCCTGTGGCCTGGTAATCATAAATTCACACTTCTCCTAGCAATTATATTACAACAGAGTAGAATTGTTTATTCCAAACTTTACAGATACTAAATGAAAATTAAAAATAAAAACTTTTGGAAGTAGAAAAGAGCAAGTGCTCAGATTCTTATTATTCACACTTGGCGAGTGGAAAGGTAGACGCAGTAATGACCTAGGAGTTCTGCTTAGTAATAGGATGACCTGTGTGAACTTGTAAGAGCGAGTTGTTTATTCTCACTTGGAAGTTTCCTTACCAGCATCAACAAGCAGAGTAAGGCTGGATTTCCACTCATTCTTACTGTGGAACCCATTTCACAAATGCAGGGTGTTGAAATCATGCCAAGACAATGAGAACAAAGGTGAAGTCACAAGTGTATAAAGTAGGACTGCTCTTCTTAAATGTGTATTTGTTTAATTGCATGGTTAAATTACCTAATCACAATATAATGATATATATAAAACAAAGTATTTGAAAAATACTGAAGGGTTTAGAAAACTCAGAGCAAAAGAAACCACAAAAGCCAATGTAAAAATACTCTTTATGTGAAGTAAATTGAGTTAATTTTGTTTAATGAAATCAATGTTTTATTAAAAGAATATGATTAATGGGAAAACTGTATCATTTTTTTCTCTGATTCATATAACTGCATTTCTGACACTGGCTATTTCTGTAATGGTTATTTATTACAGAGGACTTCATTTTTAAATGCAGTTTGTATCCAAGGTAACAATTTTTGACTTACTAATACAATAAGCCAGTGGCAGACTATGATTCACATATAATTTTTTCCTTTCCCTCATGTTAGAGGGAGTTTATCATTCTTAAATATGGGCCAGGTCCATCGATATGGTTAAAGTGAGTAGAGATTCTACCATAGCAAAATGTCCTCTCCACAGGCTGTACTCCTTTTGGTGAAATCCCTGATCCCAACCAGATTAGATTATGGTTGGTTGTGACTTCATTTGTCTCTTCTATTGGCATGTTCTATCTTTTACTTTGTTATTTTTCTTGATTTAAAAATCAAGTATGCAGATTCTTCAAAATTTAACCATGAAATTACCAAATGACTCAGCAATTGCTCTCCTAAGTAAATGCCCCGCACCACCAAAATGAAAAATGGTACTTAAGCCTATGTACCTTCGTGTTCCTGGCAGCATATTCACAACAGCTCACACATCTGCCCATGGGTGCATGGATAAACGGGCTGTGATACATCTTTACAATGGAATATCATTCAGCCATAAAAACGAATAAAGGACTGATACATGCTACCAAATAGGTAAGCCTATGTTTAAAACATTATGCTAAGTAAGAGAATCCAGACACAAAAGGCCATGTATTGGGTAACCCCAATATATGGATATGAAACATCCAGAATAGTCTGTAGAGACAGAACACAGATCCGCAGTTGCCAGAGATGGGCAGTAGAGGGCAATAGGGAGCGGTAACTCAATGGGTGCAGTTTTATTTTGGGATCATAAAAACCTCTTGGAATTAGGGGTGATGATTGTACAACATTGTAAATTGTGTACATTGTGAATGTACAACATTGTAAAACTACTAAATGCTAATGGCTAACGTCTAGTTTTATGTTAAGTGGATTTCATCTCAATAAAAACTTTTCAAATGCTCAATCTGTTTTCACAATCTTTTGCACGTGGTAAGGGGTCGATTATCTTGGTTTTTGCGGCATCGTGTACCTGGGGTTTTTTGTCTTTTAGAGGCATATTACTTAAAGGGGGAATCAAGCATTGACCTCATGAGGAAAAAGACATAAGCCTTAAAGATATTTGTATTAACTCTTTAGAAAGATTCTTTCATTGTGGGATCATGTGTTTCAACAATTAATTACTTACTATCTCCGAGACACTATGCTAATTACAAACAACTTGATTAGGTTTTTGGTGGGAAAGGAGGTTGTGAAAGTTTGGAAATTTCTTTTCTTCTTTTAGAACTGAGAGTATATTTGCGGGGAGTATATTTTAATAAAATAAATAAATAAAACCTGAAGGATGAAACGATTGAAACATGACAAGAAAAACATTTTCTTATTTTAGCATAAAATCCGGGCCAGAAAGGGAGGATCCAGTTGGTATTTGATGCTTTTGTAATTATAAGACTCAGAAGCCTTCAAGTATTTTCTCATAACAGTTCCTGGTTTGATACTTTCTGAGTTTGGGTTTGTGACATGAGATTAGTCTACATTTGGGAATGCTACTTTTAGGAGTACCCTGCTCTTGTAGGGTAACCTAGCGAAATTTTACAGACCTCTGAGGCCAATTCATTACAACCTCTAGAAGACTCCAACAGGAAGTTGGTGTAACTTTGATTTTTTTTTTTACCCCTTTTTACTACCCTTCCTCCATTTTTTTTTCTTCCCTGAAACACGCTGGTTATCCCCAGAATGGATATTGGTTTAACACATGGTGAGGAATTGATAAAGGTATGTGTGTGTGTGTATGCCTATGTGTATATGTGTGTTTCACAGGGCTCTTTGAGTTCTTCACATTAAGGCAAAAGCATTAGTTTCTCTCTACTCCTAAATTTCTTTTTGAGTTCAGAATTTCAGTTTACCTTGAATTTAAAAATGAGTTTTTGGGAATGCAAGAGATGGAAATCCCAGAAAAGTTGTCTGGAAGCTAAATACATCAAAGACCAGGGCTGATTACTCATTCTACCTTTTGAGAAATGTTGGATGCATCTCTTTGGACAAAGTTGTCTTTGCTATTATTTTCTTGGAACTCTAAGATTTTTTTTAAAGGTTTATTTGTTTATTTTAGAGAGAGAGAGAGAGAGCGAGAGAGTGGGGAGAGGAGCAGTGGTGGTGGTGGTGGGGGGAGATTCTTGAGAAGACTTGGAGCCTAGATGGGACCCCAATGCGGGGCTCCATCTAACAACTCTGAGATCATGACCTGAGTTGAAACCAAGAGTTGGACGCCCAACCACTGAGCCGCCCCGGCACCCCAGGACTGTGAGATCTTAATGAAGTAATTAATGCTCTCACTAATGAAAAGCAGAAAATGTTATGTTCTTCAAGTGCATAGACTTGCATGCCTTTATTTTCTCATTTCAGCAGATGGCAGTGTTTATCTTTTAGCAGATAAATTGTTTCAAAAGCTACAAATGAGGAGTATAAAGAGTGAACTTTTTATTCTATGTCCTTTAATGACCAGGGTTATGTGGGGATATATAACAATGCTCAGATTTTGATATGGATTAAACTTAGGACCATCTTGGCTTATCTGGGGCAGATGACAGATCTCATTAATTTTGATACAGTATAGAGATATTTTTCCATCTATGAGGACTCAGACCAGTAAGGAGAATGAGAGATAGTTCTTTTTTTCTCTATAAATCCCTCAATTGGAAGCCAGTTTTAATATCTTAAAGTATAGTCAATCAATCAAGGAATCCAACATTCAATTATGTCTTTTAATGGTAATACCTGATCAGAGTATAAAATGAATTCCGTTTAAATTTTAATAAAGTTTATTGTAATATCACTGGGTTGAGAGTTTAAGAATTGTAAATACTTGGAATATTAATTATTTTAACATAACCATAAGTCAAGGGGTCAAACTGGTTTGTGTTGGGTTATCAAAGATAAAAGTAGGTCTGAGACTAACTTAACAAAGGCTGCTAAATCATAAATTTGTCCCAAAGAAAGCCATCTGCTATCACTTTCATTCCAGCAGGAGTTTGAGGTTGCAAAGGAGAGTCAGTTTCATAGAGTGAAATGATGAAATACTGAGTTTCTGACAAGTGTTCTATTAAGATGGGTACTTTGGAAATGAGGTGACTTTCTAATTGGTCTTCAGCTACCTTTGATAGTTCTTGGTTGACTGCAAGGGAGCAAACAAACAGCTTGAGGACATTTCAAAAGAAGAATGGTTCAATGTTGTGGGCGGAGTTTCTTTTTTCTTCTTTTTCTATTCTTTCTCTCTTTCTTTCTTTAGTGTGTGTGTGGTGACTATTTCCTGTAATAAGTGGGGGCCAATTCTGTTGTCATCGAACTGTCATAATAGTCCTTATTTGGTGGTGAGGAGGTGGCTGCCACAACAGCCGCTTTCCCAGGTAGGGACAGTGTTTTGGAAATTAAAAACATGGATTCAAGAATCAGAATGCCTATTTTAATACCCTATTCAGCCACTTCTTGGATATGGGACTTTGAGAATTCAAACACCCCTTGACTCTGTTTTCTCGCCTATAAAATAAGACTAACAATAGTATGGGGGGAGTTTGTGAGGATTAAGTAAGTTAACTGGTACATACTGAGGCTGATACATCATAAACATTCACTTAATGGGCAGCTTGTGTTATTTGTGGGCACTGCTTCAATGATTTAGATTTAAAGGATTTAAGAATTGAGAAGGGATTTGCACATTCAAGGTAAATTTTCTTATTAATTTATTATGATTTGGGGCATCCCTGCAATAGACAAAGACCTTCCAATTCACTTTCTCCTAGGAAACTAAGAGGGAATAAAATAAATGCAGGGGATATTTTGAGTGCCCATCTGTCATGGATTCTCACGGATTCAGGCATGTGAGTAAAATTTTGGTTCACCTTAATAAACATGTTTTGTCCGTGGCTCTGAGTCAGCCCAGGTTTTCTGGATTTTTCCCCTTTTGCAAAACTGTGCACTTCTAAGTAAAGCCTTGTCCAGCCTGCCCAGCCAAGGAAATCATAGTTGAAGAAGATGTAAATGCCATTAATTAAGCAGAATTCTAAAATTCTTCTTGAAAACCTCCTCTCAGTACTTGAGAAGATGTTCTTATTAGGAAAATTAGAGGGAATTTATCAAATACTTCTCAAAAATATCTTAAGGGTGAAAACAGTCCCCAGGGTGTGCTGATGGGCCTATTACAAGTTTAGTGACTTACTTGTATTTGGGGAGTTGTCTGACAAATGCCCCCAAATTTGGATTTTAACACTTACACTGTTAAAGAAGCCGGTGCCCCTTCAGTATGAGTGACTACAGTCATACTTCCCGTAGTTACCTCCAGTAACGTTTCAGGTTTGGGCTTATCTCAAATGTGCAGTAATCCCCTTGGGATCTTTTGTGATGTGTTTCCTAGGTTAGTATTATTCATCATCTGAAACCCTTTGTTATTTGCAAGTATTTCTTGGACATACTCTCATCTTTAAATATGGTAATGGAAATTCGGGCAGGAATGCCTAAACTTCTGCTCCATTTAGATGTGGTTTTTCCCTGTTTTCCCGGAGGAGTGTACATTCCTGCAGTGGAAGATGACGCTGGGTATTTTCCCCCAGGCAGGAGAAGACCTGTTTTCTAGGTGTGCCTGAGGCAAAAGGGCACATACAATTATTTTCTAGGCTAGAAAACCTCCAATGTAAGTTATATAAGTTATTAACCCTTGGGCTATCACCATGAATAATCCATTTGGTTGCGTCATATGAAATTGCCATTTTTGACAAATTTTGATCTCCCAAAAGTAATTTCATCTGGTTCACCCTAATATATTGCTGTATGTGTGAAAGGTGAGAGATTTTATGTCCATGTTTGTTCTCAAAAAGATCCTTGAAGGTGACCCACAATCCATTACTACGGCCTGGCGTCCTCCTCCTGCAGAGGCAGAAGGCAAAGGGCAGAGGGAATTTATCAAATTAATTGTGATAATTTTAATTTTATCAAATTAAATTTGATAATTTGAATTATCAAATTCATCCCGAAACAGCTGATGACAGCTTGACATACGTGATCATGGGAGAGAAGCCCCACTTAATACACTGTGTGGCATAGAGTGTGCACTTTGGTCTGAGAGAGTGTTCAACTCCTCCTTCTATTGTTCTGGATAAGTCTTTTTACCTTCCTGGATTTGTTTCCTTATCTCTACAATGGAAATATAACCAGAGCCTGGTTTGTACTACACATGAAGAAAAACTAACTCAAAGACTGTAGTATATCTGGCAGTCAGTAAGTGTCCTTGACCTTACATTGCTCCATTGAGAACAGCCAGGTCAAGGTTGGAATCAGTGCTGACTTGAGTGATTGGAAAGACGATCTTGCATGACCTGCCCTTGTGGATGAGAGCCAGGGCAGCCTCCCTGCCTTTTTTATTTTTCTGAAGGCGAGAGCCCTCTCTTCCCAAATGTGCTTCTCTCAGCCATTCAGATTTTACTGACTCCCTTGGGAAAAGCAGGTGGCCTATATTTAGAATAGCATCAGCTACTTTCTTACACAGTTGAGCTAATGCTGACAAGTATTAATCACAAAAACTTTTTAAGCATTGGCTAAATGTAAACATTTTGTTTCAGAAAATCTTCGAAATATCTATAGGATCTTTCAGATTTGGTTTGAGCAGGGGGATAGAAGTAGGAGAATGTAAATACATATATCTGAAAATTAGTCTCTCTTGAGGGAAGTCAGTTGCTGCAAAATATATCGTATAACCTATATAGATAATTTATTAGTAATGAATCACGTTAGCAGGTCTCACCTTCAGTTTTGAATAGCTTGATGAGTTGATGTCATGTCAGGCATCCATATAGTTCACTGTTTAAAGAAGAGGCTCAAATTTCCCATTCTTATGTTTCAAGGTATCCATGAGCTAGTCTTAATCTACATTTCTGGCCTAAACTTTCCTGCTTCCTGCTATCCCAGATGTTATCAGATGAATTGTATCCCTCCAAAATTCATAGGTTGAAGTCCTAATCCACTTCAAAATGCAATAAAAATAGAATTATATTTAGAGATAAGGTTTTTAAAGAGATGATTACATTAAGGTCTTTAAGATGGTTCCAAAATCCAATCTGACTGGTACCCAGAGGAGAAATTTGCATACACAAAGAGACACCAGGGAGGCACACAGGCAGAGATGAGACCATATGAAGTCATAGTGAGCAGGTGGCCAAGACAAGGAGAGAAGCCCAGGGAGAAACTAAACCTGTTAACAGCTTCATCTTGGACTTCCAGCCTCCAGAACTGTGAGAAATACATTTCTGCATCTTAAACCACTCAGTTTGTGGTGTTTTTTTTTTATGGTAGCCCGAGCTGACTGATATAACAGATAATGAGTCCACTCATCAGGTCTTAAATACGTGCCAGACTTTCCTCTCTTAGTGATCTTACTTTTACTTACAGTTTTCTTCCACTAGGCTACTACAAAAGACTATCATAGATAACTGGGGTATGGGAGTGAAGCTATACACACCAGAAATTTATTTCCACTGCTTCAGGAGCTGGAAAACCCAAGATCAAGTCACCAGCAGGTGCAGGGTCTGGTGAAAGCCTACTTCTTGGCCATTTCCTTGCTGTGTCCTCACATGGTCATGGGGCAAGGGAGCTCTCTGGGGTCTCTTTTATAAGGACATATCATCCCATTCATGAGGACTCCACTTTCACAATCTAGTTACCACCTAAAGATCCCACCTCCTAATACCATTTTAATAGATGAATTTTGGGGGTAGGACACCTATCTGCCCTAAAACTCCTTATATCTCTGGCTGGCAATCTGCCCTCCCCCCATGCTTTACAATTTGCTCCAGATATCAATGCTTCCTTGAATTTTTATTTGATCCCTCCCACCCAGCCTTACCCCTCCAAGGTAGAAAAGGTCTCTTTCCCAAATTCCATTTCTGCATGCCTATTTTATCATTTTAAATTATGTTATTCTTGAAAATAGACACTAAGTTTCCAGGACTTGGTCTGATGATGGAAAAGATGAAGGGGCCATGGGGCCATCAGATGTCTCCATGGTTTGTTTAAGAATGTACAAGACTTACACCCAATTTTAGACTGAGAAGTTGTTCTAGTGGCAAAAGGAAGGTTGAAGAATTAGAAGGAAATGAAACTTGTTAGAACCAAGGGTTAGAGGAGACAGAAGAGGTGGTCGAAGACCAAACAGAAGGAGGGCTTGACATTGAAAGAAAAACAGCTCATGTACTGAGACTAGAGGGGATAATGTGAGAAAGAAACAAGTTTTATTAATTTTGTAGATTATTATTTCTGAAATCATGGGTGCATGAGCTCCAGAGACACATTCCTAAGTCTCTTCATCCATCATGTTGAATCTGTGCCCCAGATGGCTTGTAAATTCTGCTGTCTTTTGTGTTTCCAGGTCCACAGTGGGCAAAATTGTCACTGTCATCAAGGGATTAAATGAACAACATGTGTGAAGTACTTAGCACAGAACCCAACAACGGTGATAACAGTAATTCTTATTGCTATGCCAGTGCCCTCTTGCCAAAGAACAGATTGGGTGGATTGCTCCTTGGAGGGAGAACACACTTGCCTGGGGAATCATGGAGCATCTCAGAAAGAGAATGTCAGAAAGGATTTATTACAGGGTTTGTGTTTGTGTTAGGTTCTCTGGGGGATTGTTTAGGGACTTTGCTCTTTGCTCGAGATTGGATGCTATAAGGAAGCAGGGGGAATGCTGTTATTGTGTATATTCATCAATTCTATTCAATTGGTAAATTTTATGTAATTTAGTAAGGGAAGAGGCACCATTCATACTCACCAGGAGAGGGGGCTGTTTGGTCATTTTTGTGCTTGAACAGCGCTCCTATTTTTGCTGTGTTCAGACTTCTAATGGAGTAGTTTTGTTTTTGTCTTGATGTCAAGGCAGTAGCAACACTAAGACCTGGCTGATAAATGCTTGATGACCTTGGGTTCTATAGGGTTGTTGGCTGAGAATGCAGTGCTTAGAGACCAAGGGACATAGACTTTTTTTTTTTTGATAGTTACTGAAGGAAATCAAAAAGGCTGATGGGCTGTACCAAAGCTGGGACCTCAGATGTTTGTAGCCATGTGTACTGTGATTGTGTGATTCTCTCCCAAGGTGTGTTGCTGCACAGCACAGGTGTGGAGAAGGCATATCCTACAAGTGGTTCTGGGCTGGGGTTGACAGATAGACCAGGACACAGGACAGGAGTCAAAATTGAGAGTGTTGGTGAGCACAGTCTCGACTTGCTGTGATGTATGGGCAATGCAGTGAACACAGACAGGAGAGGAAGGGGGTTACCACCAGGAGATGAGTCTTAGAAAACTGTCTGGTAGAAGCCCTTCTAGGTAATGAGAAGCTCTTCAGCTAGAAAGAGCCCAGGGCATTTGGAATCAGAAGGTTGGGGGTGAAAATGGAAAATCTGCATTGCAAAGTCAATCAACCAGGTAGATTGAAGTCTCCTTGGGCCACTTTGGATTTGTCAGTCTGTGTCATCTAAGACAGGATGCAGTTGAGGTGACGAGTACTCCTGCCTCTGCAATGACTCTCACCTTTCCCCCATCTGATGGGTAACATTCTTTTATATTCCATTTTTAGAATATGTTCCACTTTAAGGGAAGAGGATACCCTCTGGCACTGGTTTGCCATATAGTCCCTCCCCCAGAGTCTCAGAGATTTTTATGATGGAGTATTTAATTTTTGCGTCCTCTCCCCAGGGCTCTGGCACATGCTCATGGTGGAGAGAAGAGGTCAGATAAAGACCTGATAAGTAAGATCCACAGTTTTTACAGAACTCGGTCTCCTCTATCAGGAATTGCCTTTGCAACAAACTGCAAAACCCTTAGGCGGCCACCCTTCAGGACCTCAGGAGCATAATCACTGCCTCTCATCCTGGGCCTACCACCAGCAGACACAGTCTTTCCTTCATCCTGAAGTTCTCCAGAATGTGGCATGGTAGAGCGCTCTAACAGTGAATGACTGATGACTGGTTAAATGAGTGAATTAATACTGATATGGCCTGTTACTTTAGCGCTAATTTTCAACAGATGCTTTATAGGACATTAGCTGTTCTTTAGGGGTTTCTTAAAGGCATCCATGCCAGGGAGCGAGAACCATGTCCTCCAGATCTTTCTTTACCAGAGGAACTTAGCATTTTTGTTAGTCCTGATTTTAGCCTGCAAATAAAATGCATTCAGAGAATGGTTTGGGAATCCTTAAGAGAGAGACTGAGAGCCACCACTGGCTAAGAGATTGAAGTTCTGCATTTAATCATGCAAAATCTGGCCAGGATTGATTCTTCCCAATTCATTTTCTTATACTTGCTCACATAAATTTGTCATCTAGTCTAGCTTGTATAATGTGTCTGTGCTTGCCATTTCTGGTCTCCATATTTTTCCTCCCTGAACCTCCATCCTGCGACCGCAGGTCATGTTGCAAGTCTTCCCTGATCCCCATGCCTGGATGTGCTCTCTCTCCTTATGCTGAATTGCAAAGCATTTATGGTGTCTCATGGCCAACTTTTTATGTTGCATACTTTACTTCCCCAACCAGATGGTTCGTTCA
Organism: Mustela putorius furo; assembly: GCF_011764305.1. Classification (NCBI taxonomy): domain Eukaryota; kingdom Metazoa; phylum Chordata; class Mammalia; order Carnivora; family Mustelidae; genus Mustela; species Mustela putorius. The sequence continues at coordinate 30,523,051 of NW_025421341.1, forward strand.
TTCACTTACTTGATAAGTGTTCATTGGTACGTGTTAGGGAGCAGGCATGGGGCTCGGAACTGAGATTCATGATGAATAACACAGATACTTCTGCCTTCAGAGTATATAGTCTAGTGAAGGTTGGGGTATATTAATCAATATTCAGTCAGAGAAACAGAATTGGTAAGGAGAAATACATTAAGAAATTCATTGCAAGGCTCAGATGATTTGGGGGCTCACAAGAAAAGTCTGAAAGCCTGAGGGCAGGCCATCAGGATGAACTGGGTGAGACTCTCAGACACAAGCTGAAGGAGCTGCTCATGGGTAGAATTTCTCCTGAGAAGCCTCAGTTGTGCTCTTAAGATCTTTTAACTCATTGGATTATTTCATTCAGATTATTTAACATTCCTTACTTACTAAAGGTTAGCTGATTATGGACTTAATTTATTTTTAAGAATTATTTAGGGATGGGGGGGCACCTGGGTGGCTCAGTGGGTTAAAGCCTCTGCCTTCGGATCAGGTCATGATCCTGATTCTGGGATCAAGCCGTTTCATTGGGCTCTCTGCTTGTCAGGGAACCTGCTTCCCTTCCTCTCTCTCTGCCTGCTTGTGATCTCTGTCTGTCAAATAAATAAATAAAATCTTTTAAAAAAGAAAAAAGAATTATTTACTGGGGTTCCTGGGTGGCTCGGTTGGTTTAAGACTGTTTTTGGCTAAGGTGTTGATTCCAGGGTCCTGGGATCGCGCCCCGTGTCAGGCTCCCTGCTCGGCAGGAATCCTCCTTCTCCCTCTCCTACTCCCCCTGTTTGTGTTCCCTCTCTTGTAGTCTCTCTCTGTCAAATAAATAAATAAAATCTTAAAAAAATAAAAAAGAATTATTTACTTAGTTGAGAGAAAGAGAGAGAGCATGGAAAGGGGCAGGGGGAGAGGCAGAAGGAGAGAAGCAGACCCCCCCTGAGTAGGGAGCCCAAAGATAATGAGGATGGGGAGTGGGGCTTGATCTCAGGATTCTGAGATCATGACCTGAGTTGAAATGGAGAGTCCAACACTTAACTGAGCCACTCAGGCTTCCCTATTAATGGACTTGAATCACCTCTACCAAATACATTTACAACACCCTTCACAGCAAGTGTTTGATTGAATAACTGGGGACTGTGGCCTAAATTGACACAAACTGACCATCATAGGGAAAAACATTAAAGAAACCATGCAAAAATATCATAACTTCCAGGAAGGAGAAAAACATGATCTATTTTCCTTTGTTTAGCTGGAAGTTAAGAGTTAAATTTGATGTTCACTTTAAAACTTAACTTAGGAGACTTTATCCCAGGAGCTTAATGCAACTATCAAACGAGAAATCTTGCTAAAATATACTAATGCCTGAACCCTAATCTGAACCAATTAAGTTGCAATCTCTGGGGATTAGGGCTCCAGACACTGGCATTTTAGAGATATGCTAACAGGTAACCAGAGTTGAGAACAACCGCTCTGATGAACTTGAAATTTCTAGTTGTCTTGTTTTATATATGTTTTGATATTGATAAAATTTTCATCACCCTTGGACATATACCTATATAAATTAGAAACAGTTATTTTGGTTAAAAAAATGAATGCTTCCTGAAGCCACTGGAATACCTATTACCTTCCTGGATTGTACACCTGTCACAAACAACGTGCCATGTATTCTTAGTCATCAGTCAGGACAGATAAGGTCAAGATGCCATTAAATAAAGAAGACCCCCAATTCTCAGGCAGTTAATAAAGAGAAATGTATTTCTCACTTATGCAAAATCTGTTATGGGTCTAGGCAACTGCCCAAGGAGGTCGTTCTCCCTGGATGGCTCATTAGTAAGATCTAGTTGATTTGGTTTGTTATCTCTGCATTTAGCTCAGTAACTGGCACATAGTAAATGCTTACTCGGTATTCAATGAATTCACACGCCTTGTTTTCTTCTCTCTTAGAGACTGGGCGATTTTGTGTATGTGCATGTAGTCGATCTACTTTTCCTCTCCAGGCAGGTGCTTCTTACCTCATTGGCTCTTCAGATGTACAGGTCCACAGATTTGGGACTCCTGGGAATAGAAGAACAGAGACATGTAACTGTGAGACCTTTATGATTCCAACCGCCATGACAGCATCCTTAAAGAGAAACTCCCTGTGATACCACAGATACCCAACTACTCACTGACTCTCATCTCTTCAGAATTCCTCTTTTATGTTTGTTTGTTTGTTTTTTTCTTTTTTTTTAAATATTTTTAAAAATTTATTCATTTGACAGACAGAGATCATAAGTAGGCAGAGAGGCAGGCAGAGAGAGAGGAAGGGAAGCAGGCTCCCTGCCGAGCAGAGAGCCCGATGTGGGGCTCCACCCCAGGACTCTGGGATCATGACCTGAGCCGAAGGCAGAGGCTTTAACCAACTGAGCCACCCAGGCGCCCCAGAATTCCTCTTTTTGACCCAATAAAAAAGCAAAAAGCCCTTCCAGAAAGTACCCCATTAAAAAGTCTATTTGCTTAGCCAGGTGCCTGACGCCCGCCGCTCTCTGTAAGGCAGGTCAATAGCACTGCTGGCCTTGCCTCTGGTTCCTGGCAGCCGCCTGCGGGAGGGTCCCACCGGTGGGGAACAAAGTGGGACGAGGCAGGAGCCATCTGAGTGCAGCCTTGGATCTGACAGCAAAGAGAAGTGCTGGAGTAGTAAAAGACGGGGCTGGGGTTCAAAATGGGCTTTGTATGAACCCATATCCCAACCTGCTCACGTCGGAGGAGCTCTGAGCAAGAACCCTGGCTATATCAAATTGCACAAGATCCAGGCAGCCCAGAACATCTCCAGGAGGATTGCCACATCACAGAAACTTAGCTCTCTCACTGATGACAACTTTGTCTTGAAATCTGCAGGATGAAAGTTTTACTAAGGGCAGTGACAGACTCATCAAGGATAAGAAATGAGCCTGGTGACCAGGAACCCCATTCCCAGAGAAGAAGTAGATCTTTTTCTCTCCCTGATTTTTGAGGACCCTGCTTGGGGTGCAGCACATCTTATCCTACCCCCAATATCATGCGACAGTTTCTTCTGTATCTGTCATCCTACCCCTTCTTGGATGAACAAGTCTTGGCCAATTTCCCAGGGGCACGACTTTGCTCCTCCCTGTGTTTGCCAGAGGTGTTGGGACGTGTGATTTCTGACTGATTCCCTGTCGTATTGGTTCCTCCTTCTAGGTTGGGAGGCAATAGACACCATCCCAGGAATTCTATTTTTTTTTTTAAAGATTTTATTTATTTATTTGTCAGAGAGAGAGAGAGAGAGAGTACAGGCAGACAGAGTGGCAGAGGGAGAAGCAGGCTCCCTGCAGAGCAAGGAGCCCGATGCGGGACTCGATCCCAGGACGCTGGGATCATGACCTGAGCCCAAGGCAGCCGCTTAACCAACCGAGCCACCCAGGCGTCCCCCAGGAATTCTTTTTTTTTTTTTTTTAAAGATTTTATTTATTTATTTGACAGAGAGAGATCACAAGTAAGCAGAGAGGCAGGCAGAGAAAAGAGGGGAGCAGGCTCCCTGCTGAGCAGAGAGCCTGATGCGGGGCTCGATCCCAGGACCCTGAGATCATGACCTGAGCCGAATGCAGCGGCTTAACCCACTGAGCAACCCAGGCGCCCCCCCACCAGGAATTCTTAATAATTTTTTATTAATGTGCTGAAAAATAAAAGTCTATTTTCAGTGAACCTGTCTAGGCTCTGCAGAGAATCCATAATGCAGTTCCAGGATTCCTCCCCTGGTCAGGTAAATGCCACTGACCAGTGCTGTCACCACATGTCTCACTTCTGAAGATTGGAGGCTTGCTGAAAAAGGAAGACAGCCTGCCCTATGCTCAGGGCCTCTCAAACTTCTGCATTTCCCAGTGTATCCTATATGGGACTTAGCTGCCTCATCAGAGAAATTCATGAGCAGACTTTCAGAGGGTGAACTTCTCATAAACCTCCCTCCAGGACAAATAAGAATTAGAACAATTCTATAACAGAGTGGCATTGGGGCAGACACATCTTTATCCAGATGTTAAATTTTCACTGGAAATACTTGATTTATATTTAGATTTCATAAAATTTCCAGTTGAAAAAGTTACATTCACATATCTCAGTTGTTCCAGCCATAACTGAAATTTCCCAATAACTAAATTGGATACCAAATAATCATCTTCCTTTATAGTTGCACCCACATTGACAGACTTGGTTCATTTTTATGGGAAGAATTGATTTGGCTTTGAAACAAAAGCATCTGTTTCAAAGTTACATTTGTCCAACTTAAGTAAATTCATTAATCCTGCTATCAACTCTGTACTATTAATATCAAATTAGTAAGTGAAATCAAAACTTCACTTCCTCAAGTCACACTACCCACATTTCAAATACTCAATAGCCATAGGTAACTACTGACTACCATATTGGAGGGTGTAGGTATTGAAGACATCATCTCTGAATAATACAATCAGATGGATATACAACAGTTATTCTGTAAACTAATCAAGGTGGTGACCAAGGGCAAGATGGTTAACAGATTTTACCTTTCCTTTGTCTGGCTTGGAAGTCTTGCATCTTATGCATAGGTAGATTGTCTCTAGTTTGACTTTCTTTCTTCCTTTCTTTCTTTCTTTTCTTTCTTTCTTTCTTTCTATTAAATTTATTATTTGCTTCGGGGGTACAGGTCTTATACAAATCATCAATCTTACACAATTCATAGCACTCACAGTAGCACATACCCTCCCCAATGTCCATCACTCAGTCACCCTCTCCCCCACTCCCACCCCCCAGCAACCCTTGGTTTTGTTCTGAGATTAAGAGTCTCAAGCCTTAGAGCTATCAGCCTCCTGGTAGTCTGGGGTTTGTACCTATCACCCAATGTCTTTTGTGCAAGGGATGCTCAAATATTTGTTCAGTGATTACCAAGTTCATCTAGTGCTTATTTGAATCTTGTTTCATATTGAGAGAATTTTTTTAACATTTATTCAAAGAAAAGGAAGGTAGAGGTACTCATTAATTCTTTTAATTTGCTGTATGAACTTGGTACTCTTTTTGTGTTAATTTAGCTTTGCCATTTCTAAAATGGTACCACCTACGAGCAAATTAAGGCAAGACCAAGTATTCTAGGCAATATTTGAACTTGGGCCTCCTGACTTTTTTTTTTTTTTTTTGGCCTAGTTCATGTCTTTTTGATTTAATTAATTTGGAAGTTATGTCAAAGAGGAGCTTAGTGGGAATTCAAATAAATTTTCAGATTGAGGCTTCTTGTTTTTTCAGATATCTAGTTGAAAAACATAAAGTTTTGATTTTTAAATATAATTTAAATACTTAACTCTATCAAAAAACACAGTGACAAATGTGTTATGGTGTGGAAATATATCTCTTAAAGGAAGCTTCCCTAAATTACTTTAGCGATATCTTTGGATAAATCTTCAGCCACTTGTGTATATTATTAAAGATCAACAAGCAGGAAAGATAAAATCCTAACTGGATTGAAGTCTTTAGTTTTAAAATAAGGAAGACAGACGAATAACAGAAGAGTTTCAAATACAGTCTGGTCTGACCAATGAGCCATCACAGAACTCTAGAAAATTGTTCTTTTGTGCTTGGATCTTCTGATGAAAGTCTCCAGTCTGAAGCAATAAATTCATGAACTATTGTTTATGCTTTTGTCATAATTCTGCGTGACCCTTTTCTATCAAGAACTAGCATTTATTCACCGGAAATATCCAACTTGTACACACACACACACTTTGGGTAATTATAAAATTACACATGATAAAAGAGAGAGAAAGCTATCATTGACCACAATAAAAGAGAAGAAAAGAAGGTAAAAAGAGCTAGTCTTTGTGTATTGTAGTTGTTGGCACACAAGACTGCTTCTCTGGGGATGCTGTGCTTAGCTTTGGTGTTCCCAGAATGTCTGAGTACAGTGATGCCCGGGTGTTTATTTAACAATGAAAGTGGCATTCAAATTAAAGCTGTCAGGCAGCCAAGTCCATTGTCAAAAGTTAAACATTCTTACAGGGCCCTTGGAGGATATTTTATGTGGGATTGTGAAAATTAATGCTTCTATACTCCTTTTGTGGGAGCCTGGCAGTCTTCAGATTTTCTCTCTTGGTGTTCATACTGAGATCTGAACCAAGACATACATTAAAACCAATCACAAGTCTGTTTATTACCAGAAAAGGCCACTCAAATGGCAGACTTCAACTCTAACATATTTTTCTTTTCTGTAGGAATAATTGAGGAGAGTTGAAACATCTACAGGGCAGATCTTCTTGTAAGGACCACCTGTTGTTTTCCATGAAAGAAAATACATTTGTAGGGGTGTCTGAGTGGCTCAGTTGTTTAAACACCTGACTCTTGATTTTGGCTCAGGTCATGATCTGTTTTGTAGAATCAAACCGCATGTAGGGCTCTGAGTTCACCAGTAAGTCTGCTTGAGATTCTTTCCCTCTGCCCCTCCCCCTGCTCATGCTGGGTCTCTTGCTCTTTCTCTCTCTCTCAATAAATAAATAAATAAATAAATAAATAAATAATATTTTTAAAAAAAGGATATATATATATATTTGCAAACCAGGAATGACAAGGGGTTCATTGAGGGGCTGGAACATCCCCACCATGTTCAAAAGCTCTTTTAATGAAACACAAATGATCTGTAAAGCCAGTGTGTTTTTACTATATGATAAGTTTTTTTCCTACTAAACTCTACTTCCTATATGAAAATTCTGAAGCAGTCAATGTTTGCATGCTTAACTGAGTATCTGTTATAAAATATGTTTTGTCCTAAGCCCAGCTGAGAATCTGTTATAAAATATATTTTTTCATAAGCTCACATGAGCAATTTCCAATATAAAAAAGTATTCTTTGAGTTCAGAGTTTTGTTAATGGGGAACATTTTGGGAGAGGTTAATTTGTAATCGAACTTTTCAGTATTTAAATTAGTTTCTTTCTGACTTTAAACTTATCATATTGCTGTTGAATAATTATTTCTAGGAATGCTGGATGAGCATAAGCATGTGGTACTGTTGAGATAAGTAAATGCACTATTGTTCTAGGAAAATCTGCTTTATGAATTATGTTTCCACAAGTGATTATTAATAAATATGTCTGAACTGGTCAGAGTAAGAATATAGGGGAAAATTATATTCATATTTTGGCATTTCTGTCTTCTCTCAATAATAAAACTTTTTGATCAACTGTGCTTACCATATTTTTATTAGAAGACTCAAAGAATGACCTATTTTGAAGATATGGAAGATCCATCTTTTCCCTTGGTTATTAAATAAGAATAAAATTTATTAGCTAATTATCCTAAGTCTGTTTCCTTTAACTTTGGAGTGGTGTGATCAAATAAATCATTGCTCCCAGCCTGGTGCATTAGTGTTTGGAAAAAAGAGTGAGGAGAAGAGGACTTACATTTCTGTGGCTTTGGATTCTTATGCAATAGCGATGTTGATTTTTTAGAGCATCTCTAGTTCAAATGTTTCAGATCTTCTTTCATAAAAATCCTAAGTGGATAAAGTGGTGGCTGGGGATTTAGATGTATTTTTTAAGTTGTTGCTGAGGGAAGGAGAAAGGAAGGATATTTACATTTATCATTAGAGACTTAATATGTATCAAGTAATTTGTAATTGTTTTCACTTTTAAGCTTCACAAACTTCCTGGAATTTAAGATGCTAAGAAACTAACCCGAAGTGACCCCATGCAAGAGCATGGATTTGAAGCCGAAGTCTTTTTAAGCAGCCTAAGTCTGCTTAATAATCTTGCACACTTTTCTATACACGGTACTACTTCCATGTACACAGAATTACCCTTTATTTGGTTATTTGATGTATATGGGTCTCTAGATACTAAAATGTGCTTATGTATATATATATACATATATGTGTATATATATATATATACAGATACATACATATCCTAGAAGTGTCTCATGGCAGCTGAATTTACTTGAGGTGTTTTGTTCTGTACTGCCTTGAACATGTCCTTGAAATTGAGGGGGACTATCCATTCTACAAATCTGCCTCTTGGTATCGGTTACTGAGGAGAGGTCACATGTTTTTTTCCTCAGAGCTTCCAAAGCTGCACGTCCTGATGATGATAAATAGCCACCTACTTCTACCCTTATTTCTTGCATAGTTTCCCAAGAAAACGGTTCCTCAGCTTTCACCTGCAGACCCATCCTGCATGGACTTAGACAGCTGATCAAGGGATGTAGTGTGGGAGGCAGATATCACACTATCTTCTGTCATCATTCCCCGTCTAACTCATGAACCTCTTACTCCTTGCAAATCATCTCTGTTGAAATCAAAGTAGCAAAAAAAAAAGAAAAAAAAAATCAAAGTAACACTGGGAGTACCACCATGTCAGGTACCTTCAAACATACTTCAGTCTCTCTGGTTGCTCAGTGTTGAATATATTATCAAGGAAATGTTTAAATGTGTTTGATTAGGAGTAGCATATTGTTTAGAAATTACACTTGGAATGTCTTCTATCATGAGTTTTCGTCTTCCCAACTGCCACTCAATATTCCTATTCAGTTTTATACATGTGACTCAAAAGTTGAGCATATCACATAGGAGCTTGTTAAAATGCAGAATTCTGGTCCTTACCCTAGACCAACTGAATGAGAATCTGTATTCCTGTTGACAATCCCACCATTTAACAAGATACCAGCTCATGTGTATGTATTGTAAAGTTTGAGAAGCTCTGATCTCTATTAGTTTACCATTTCCTGAATTTATGTTTTAGGTAATAGTGAGCTATGCAGTTTGGATCAAACCTTCAATGAAACAACCAAAAAAGCTGAGTAAAATACAAAATGAGCTTAAAGCAATCTAGACTGAAAGACTGCTAGCCGAAGCAAGCAAAAATCCTCCCTAGAAGAATGTTTCAATATCATTGCTCTACAATTATTTATACAAAGAGTTTTTCAAATAGAATATTGAGCATGTTATCAAAGACATCAGGTGCACAAAGAATCAAAATGACATGAGTGAGATTCAGCAGAATGATAGTCAATAACAATAGATCCAATGTGACTTCAGATTTTGGAATTACCAGAACACAAATGAGAAGACAAATATACTTATTATGTATAAAGGATATTTGTTTTGTATTTTATTTTTTATTTTTTTTATTTTTATTTTTTTTAAATAGAACTGGGAAATATCTGTAGGGAACAGGAAATTATAAAAAGTGACATAACAGATTTTAAAAACCCCAGAACTTCTACAACTAAAAAACAGAAACTGAAATTTAAACACAATGAATGGGTTTAACAGAAGACTTAGCTGAAAAGAGAATCTTTAAACTGGAATATAGTTCAGAAGAAATTATCTAGCATAAATAGGCACCAAAAGAGTGGGTGAGAAACAGGAGACCCAGGGTAAAGGTCTAACATGTTTGATGAGATAAGGATATGGAGAATGAATGATTGAATGGTACAGAAACAGTAATGACTGAGAATTTTCCAGAACTTTTAAGAGAGCAATCACAGATTCAAGAAGTTTATTAAATTCTAAATATAACAAAAAGAATGCTATATTTAGACACACACAAGCTAAAACTCATCAAATAAAAATCTTAGGTTTATCCTTGAAGGAATAAAGACAAATTTTCATATTATTATGCTGTATAAAAAACCACTCAGTGGCATTGCACATAGTAATTTTATTATGTTAAAATAGTTCTGTAGGTTAAGAATTTAGATAATACACAGCAGGGATGGTTTGTCTCTACTTCATGATGTGTGGTGCCTGGGCTGGATGACTTGAAGCCCAGACTCACTGAGATGGCCAGCAGGAATGTCTACATTTGTTCTCTCCAGCAAGGTAATTTCAGGCTAGTCTGATTTTTTTATATGGCAACTGGATTCCCTCATAGTGAGTGGTCAATGGCAGAAACTGAATGGTATTTAATTATCTAGCCTTAGAAATCACATAGTATCACTCCTACCAAGCACTGTTGTAAGAAAATGACAGAACCCCACCCAGATTCAAGTGCAGGGGACACAGACACTGCTCAGTTGGAGGAGTATCAGATAACTTGTGTTCATTTAAAAAATATCACCCTCCAAAACTATAAAAATCTGGATATAAACTAAGGCTGACTCTTCTTAGAGGAATGAATTATTGCAATAACTTAATCAAGGTTGTTTGATATTATTTTCATGGTGCAGTTTTGGGCATCAATTATAAAAGATTTTATAGGTCTTCCAGTTTCTAGAGGAGAGATGCCAGGTTTAAGCCCATTCATTCCAAAGAAAGATATCAAGATAACTCTTTGAAGAGAGATTTAATTAATTTCTTTTATGCTTAACTCCATTATTAATCAAAGTCTTTTAAAAGATGGTCAGAATTATCTTTCCAATATTTAGAAGAATAAATTTTAGTTTCAAGAAACCTTAATTATGTTATTGAAGAAACCATATGTAATATCACAAATACCTAGTGAAAATAGAAAAATGAAAAACATAAAAATAAATGTAAAAATAAGCCTGTTTTCCCTAACAGATCTATTTATTAGTTCACAGTAGTCTATAAACTCTTGCTTCACTCTCTAGACTCAGTCATACATCCAACACTAAATCAACCACTGTGGCCAAGGAAATAGTAATGAATGGTTTAGCCTAGGTTGTGTGCAAACTTCTAGAGACTGGGAAGCTATTAGTTTCCCTTTAAGCAAGCAGATACAAAGATGGAAATTGGGAATCATTGGGATGGGACAAAGAGATACTGGAAGAGACACTACCAAGTCCATCATAGATGAGTATATATTCCAAGCAGAGAAAAGAGCTTCTGTAAAGTTCTTCAAGGTCATGGATTATTTGTAAGGAAATGACAAGAAACTGTTATGGGTTGGAATAAATAACATCTAAAGGCTCTGTCCACTAAACCAAATGGGACAGACTCTACTTATGTAACACTAAGAGGTGATTACATAATTGTTTCACTATCAACACTCATTTAAAAATGCAGAGACCTGTATTCTTATGGAGCTGAGATATAAGACTAGGAAAATATAGAGAATCAGGGAGTATAAATGCAGAAGTATTAAATAAAATTCTCCTTTAAAGAATCTTATACTCGCCAAGATCCTAGCAATGCTACTTCAAGCTGTGTTGACTACCCCCAGGCTCTATTCATGGGTCCATGAACTTGACACATGAGAACTTCCCTTGAGAATTACAATAAAATAAGCTTTGACCAGATGAGAACCAGATTTATAAATACTCCAGCCTGTTTTAATTCTACCTCTGTGGGTTTATGTGTCATTTTTCAAGCAGGCATCAATTGGGGTGACCTTTCCAAAATACAGTCAAGGATTTGGGAGTCACATTGACACTATACCTCAGAAAACAGCTTGCTGCCTACAAGGCATGTTCACAGATGTTTTCAAATCAAATACTTACAATAACCCTGAACAGAAGGTATATTGATCTCATTTTACAGATGGATAAACTGAGACTCAGAAAGGTTAATGATCTCCCCAGAAGATACACAGATTCTCAGTGGCAAATGCACCACAAGGCTGTATTCCCTTATCTCAAATTCTGCATTCTTTTGGTTCCTCATCATGAATAAAGCAGACATTATCAGAAGTCTCTCACTTATTAAACTATGACATAAATCACAGAGTCTACATTGTATTGTAAGCTACACTGTGAATCTGGAATAATAGCGATAGCTTGTCTAGAGTCAAAATACCAGAATAATATAAAATGCAAGTAACCTACTTTCAGAACAAATGTGCATAAAACACATTGCTTGAATAGACTCTATATCTTCTTTCAATGACTTCTATGTTTTGGCGCCAACCACTTTTAAATCATAAGTCCTCCCATTTCCCATACTCTTTGTCCTATATTGCCTTCGTTTTAAGACTCACTTTCTTTTGATTAGAATTATTTTTCCAACACCTCTTCCATTTCTTCTTTTCCAAATTTGATATGGGCTTTAAGGCACAGGTCATGTAGAACCTCAAAGTCGTTATTCTCCAGCAGACCCCTCAAGCTTTCTCACTGTAACCGTATTCCTGTCCAGTCCTATCTTTCTGTCTCAGAATGTGTGTGTGGTATAGAAAGACAGAAGGGGGCACTGAGGTTCTTTGGAGTTGCCTTAGTTCTGGCTGATATAACAGAATGCCATGACTAGGGACTTAAACAACAAGCCTTTTATTCCTACAGTTCTGGAGGCTGGAAAGCCCAATATATCAAGGCACCAGCAGATCTGGTGTCTGTTGAGAGCATTTTTCCTGGTGTGCCAATGGCCATCTTCTTGTTATATACTCACATGATAGAGAACAGAGAGACAGAATCTTTCTCGGGTCAGTTCTTACAATGGTACTGATTTAATCTATGAGGGATCCACACTCATGACCTAATTAGCTCACAAAGATCCTGCCTCCAAATACCATCACACTGGGGAATGCAGTGTCCCCCACTTTGAGGGGGACCCAAATATTCAGTACATAATTCTGCACCTAGCTCCCCCTCAAACTAAGTCCTTCTCAAATAAAAAATATATTCATTCCATCTCAACAGCCACCAAATTCTTAATGCATTTCAGTATCAACTCTTAAGTCGAAAGTCCAATGTCTAACTAAATATGATCTAAATCAGATATGGGTGAGATTTGAGGAAAGATTCATTTTGATGTGAAGTCTTCCACAGCTGTGAACCTGCAAAACCAGAGGAGCTGTGTGTTTCCAAAATACAATGGTGGAACAGCATAAAATAGACATTCCCTTTCCAAAAAGGAGAGATAAAAAGGAAGGAAGAGGTGATGGTTTCCTGGCACGTCCATGACTAAACAAGGTAAACTTCATGAGGGATTAAGGCTCAAGAACAGTCCTCTTTGGCTTGATGCTCTGCCTTCTGTATCCACTGGGTCATGTAACCTGGCCATATACATGGCCTTCCACTGAGAAAGGCTTTGTGATTGACTTATTGCTCTGCTGTCATTCTCTCGAAATTCTTTTTTTTTTTTTTTTTTAAGATTTTTATTTATTTCCTTGACAGAGAGAGATCACAAGTAGGCAGAGAGGCAGGCAGAGAGACAGGGGGAAGAAGGCTCCCTGCTGATCAGAGAGCCCAATGTGGGGCTTGATCCCAGGACCCTGAGATCATGACCTGAGCCGAAGGCAGAGGCTTAACCCACTGAGCTACCCAGGCGCCCCTTCTCTCGAAATTCTTAACACTTTTTTTGAACAAGGGGCTGCATTTGGATTGAGGCCAACAAATTGTATATAGCTGGTGCTGCTGTTTTGGTTTCAAGCTCCAACAGGTTGGTATAGAAAGGAGGAAAAAGGAAAGAAACACATATCTCCCACTTATCTGGCCAGTTTTAAGACCCTCTCTCGGTTGTCATTATTTCTCTGGCTGAAACTGGCCTCTAGAAATGGGAAAATATAGCTTCAGATCTGTACTTCTTAAGCCATTTCAGCCATCATCCCAGCTGCATGACTAATGTGTCATCAGCCTCTGCCTTTTTCCTTCTCCTCCTGGGATGGAGAGTATTTTTTCCTTCTCTTCTTGAAATCAAAGGAGGGAATACCAAGATCATCCCTTAAGAAAGGGATTCTGGCTTGTTTACTTTTTTTGTTGGCTGTTCGTTTAGACAGCAGACTTGATTATTTTACTTTAAGCACATCTAAGCAGAGAAGAAAATTCCAGAGAGAAAGCATAGCTGAGGTGAAGATGGGAAGAGGGAAGGGTTTGGTGCAGATAAGGCTGTCGCTGTATGGCATGCTACGTTTGCCTTAATTTACTGGGATATTGTCGTAGGTAACTGCGCCTGAGCTACTTTGCTGGTCGTCTGTTTAAGAGGGTGGTCTGTTGCATAGCAAGAACCAGGAGTAAGAAGCTTGGATGGGGGAGGGGGAGAGAGAAAGGAAGGATAGCGACTGGGGGTGGGTCATTGAGCTGCAGGAAGAAGAGACAGACCCCGAGTTGGAGTTGTGTTTCCCTCTTCAGAGAAATGAATAGTTCCATGGGGCCTTCCAAAACACGCACGAACGTATCCCATGGGGAGAGCGGATGTTTGGGTTTCTGCTCCAAGGGGGGTGTTGTCAAGGGGGGTGGTATTAAAAAGAGAAGCAATAACGGTCTATTGAAAATTGTAGTTGTGCTTCCAGATAGAAAAAGAAGCATTTGCTCGGCTTCCCTTCCTGCTCCCCCGTGCCCAGCACTGAGAGAGAGAGAACCAGAAGAGGAAAAAGGACAAAAATAGCAGGCACTGTCCCTCTTCCCATTTCAAGCTCCTTAGGCCACAAGCCTGGCTGGTGCTCAGGGCTTTCCATCGCATGTAAGAACTAGGCTGTAAATTGGATTAGACTGACTGGAGATTTTAGTTATGAAAACAACCGGAAACTATGGGGTCTGCCCCAGATGCATAATTGATGGCCAAAAGAAATTTGACAAAACCCAGTTGGCCTAATAGTTAAATTTAACGATGCATCATGTTTTTGTTTGCCTCATGCAATTCAGATTGTTTATTAAAGCATTTACATTTTTAAATCGACTGCTAAAAGCAGCTGTGGAAATGCTTTCCTGTTTAATTTTTGTTGAGGGTTGTAGAGAGAGAGAAAGGGAGAGAACCTACTGTATAATTCTTTCCCTTCCTTTTGGGCACATCAGGTCCATGTCCACCCTTGAATTCATCATTATTCCAATAATGGAAGTCTGGGCTCTGTCCGATGGGCTTTGTCCAGCCTGCATTGGTCCCTGAGATTGAATCAACTTCTGCATCACACGGGTTAGGTGGAGGAAGGTGGGCTTCTAAATAAAATCAGTTAAGGAGGAGAGGGACACGGGTTGCTGCTGAGGAGGCCACCCAAACTCTATTGCATGGGGCCACACCATGTGATAATCATTTGCTTCCACCTTAGTAATGACCCATGTGGCTTTGGGTGGTGTTGGCCAATTTCATTTGGGCTTCTCCATGACAAGGATCTCCTTCATTCCCTTGTCAGTGGGAGTCACTCATGCCCAGACAGGAAAAGGACTGGTGACAACATGTAATTGAAAACCAAGAGCCCTGTGTGCTGTGGTCACTTCATCATCCCTACCCTTTCCCCACTACCTTCTAGACCCATCATGAGTCAATGTTGGCCATTTCTTACTTTGAAATGCCCTCTTTTCAGAGCCCGTGGGTGGCTTAGTCAGTTATGCATCTGCCTTCAGCTTGGGTCATGATCCCAGGGTCCTGGGATTGAGCCCAGGGTCCTGGGATGAGCCCTGTGTCCAGCTCCCTGTGTGGTGGGGAGCCCACTTCTCCCTCTGCCCCTCTCCTTCTCCCTGTTTGTTTTTTTTTTTTTTTTTTTTTTTTTTTTTTTTTTTTTTTTTTGCTCTCTCTCTTTCACTCACTCTCTCAAATAAATAACTAAAATCTTTTTCTAAAAAAGAAAATACCCTCCTTTTAATCCTTTCTATTTTTTTCTTTCTTCCTCCTAGAGTCAAGCTCTAAAAACAGAATTTAAAATCACCTCCCAGTGTGTCTGAGATGTTTATTCTTCCCATTCTGAACACTTGGTTGGCATGTACTTCCTCTGTCTTCTATTGAATGATTCTGCCCTATAGCTGGCTGTTTAACTTTCATTTCAAGCAGAGAAATGGTGCAGTGCTCATTATTGGTTAAGAATGTTTAATGTATTATAACATTTTAAAAGGTTAGGTATGATCCATTTGAAAAATGTTTCTAAAAGCATTATGAGAGAAGCAAAATACATTTTTTTTTTCTTGGTGAAGAGAATTTTATTGTGATTTTAAAGCTTTGGAAAACATCTTATAACCTGGTGTTCATTCATATTGAAGGCAACTTAACATTTTGCATTTACATGAAGTATTTACTTAGAGTCAGCTATTGTGAATGATCTAGAAGTGTCCCTGAATGGGGATATTCTCAAACAGTTCTCTTGGCCTCATAAATAGTCATCAATTCCACTTCCTCAGCCTGATTTGCTGTCAAAGTAACAGAGTTTTGTTTATTGCTTACTCTCTATTTTGGGAGAGTGATGGTTGGTAGCTGAGAAAATATATGATTGAACTGATACAGAATGGTTTGTGTTTTGTGATTCTGCTTCCTCTCCCCTCTATGTTGTTTATCCTTTGACCTCTCTCACTTCTCATGCCTCTAATTTATGCCAATTTAAAATGAATCCTGCTCTGCCTGTCTCTAGCTCTGTGACCTTAAGGAAGCTATTTACTCTTGTTGGGTTCCAGATTCTTCAGTAATGAAATCATAACAGTAATATCCATCTCCTAGGGCTGTTGTGGAAATTAAATGAGTTAATACATGTAGAAAACTTAAAATAGAGCAAGTGGTCAATAAATGTCATTGGTGGTGGTGGTTATTTTTCTTCTTATTCTTGATATATGAGGTCCTCTTACCTTTTTAAATCTCAATTTCCTTATCTACAAAATTAGGTCCATAATTTTTTTCCACTCAAATGATTTATAGGGACTTGATCAAGATGCACAGAAGGAGGAATCATTAGTAAAATGTTGGCTAATTAACAGTGGGGAGCTTCTTGACCAAGCTGTCCTCTATTTTCAGGATCATTAGGAGCTGGCCTTGCTTGGACTTATGTCAGATGCTCATTAGCAGATGTCACTATCTTTCAGCTCAAGGGCTTGCCAAAACCTTCATGCCGAGCTGAGAGGATTCATTTTCTTCCAGGAATAAATTCCTTTATTTTTGTATGTTATTTATTCATCAATCAGAGGAGTTCTGATGACGACAGGATTGCCCTTGACATTTGAAAAGATAGGACTCCATGACCCAGGCAAGAGTGTGCTCATGTGTCACCAACCCTGTGCTCAGGCAGGGCAAGAAAATGCCACATACAGGGACATTGAGGGTTGACGATAGTCCAGAAAATGCCCTAAGGGAACATTTTGGGATTTTAGTTGAGAGTGGAAAAATATATAGCCTGAGAGACATGGAAGTGAGAGGAAAAACTGCCAAAGAACTGGAGTACATTGGCTTCCTGCACAGTCTGCTCTTTGGAATAGTTAACTCTTCAACTCTATTCCCACCATTGCTCACTGGAGGCACGTGTCAATGTTGCCATGGTAACAAGCCAGTGCCGCTCTCTCAGTTTTGGATGTGTAGACAGTAGCTGGCATTGCAGATGCCTTCTACCTTAGGACCCCAAATCACATGTTTATATTGACTAATAAGTGGTTGGGGCCAATTCAAGTGACAAATTTTTGACTTCCTCAAAAACTGTCAGATTTACCTAGAAAGGAACTTGGAACTACTGGGGTTAACCATGATCCCAATGAACACTGCCCTGCCCTCTTTCATCTCACCCTGCTTTCCCCCACCCCCAGTACTATTCACTACTGCTCTATGCTCAATTAAACTTATTTCCTATATTGTGCTTTTGTTATGGTTTATCGTCTGTATCCCTCACTAGAATGGAAATTCTAAAATGCCAAGCACATGGTCTGTTCTCTATCACATTTTCCTGGGTCATCTTAAACAGTGCTTGTCATGCCTGGCCTCATAAACATTCAAGAAACGAAAAGGCTAAATAAGAATGCCTATCAGAATGCCAGGAATTCTACTGAACTCCTTTTCTTGACTTTCTTTTCTATAAAATGGTTACTGAACTGTCAAGAAATGCTTACCCGGACAGTCACACATTGTTAAGGGCATAAGAACCTATAGCTTCCTATTTCTTCAGAGGTATCTATGGCAACTCTGATGTAATTGGTGCCTTTTTGAATGGCTTTTTTATGGTAAAAAGAAATAATATGAAATTTACTACTTAACCATTGTTGTTATTTTTAATTACAACATACACTTTTATTGTTGTTTATTATACTTACAATTAATAACTTACTACAAAAGTCATTTGCTGTCTCCACTATTTTTTAGCTAATTACATTATGCAAATTATTAGTAAAGCTATGTAAGTGCAATTTCTTTTCAAGTGTTCATGCCTTGACAAGGTATTTATGTAGAAACAATTATTCTGTTAATTATATATAATTCTTATTCTTCCTCATTAAGGTATATCTCTAGAGATTTCTTCTTTTTCATTATATTATTCTTAACCATTGTTATTGGTGCATTTCTTTCAGTGATCTCTGTCCTCTTCCCCAGTTTTATTAAGTGATGGTTGACTAACAACAGTATAAGCTTAAGGTGTAGAACATAATGATTCAAATTACATATATTGTGAAATGATTATCACATAAGCTTAGTTATCATCCATCATCTTAGATACAAAAAAGGGGGGGGATGTTTTTCCTTTTGATGCAAACTCTTGGCATCTACTTTCTCAACAACCTTCCTGGATATCCTACAGCAGCGTTAGCTATGGTTGTCACGCTGGAGATTCCTTCTCCAGTACTTATTTATCTCATAACTGGAATTATGAACCTTTTGGCCCCCTTCCTCCAGTAACCCCCTCCTTTCAACTTCCCTATCTGGTAACCACTAATCTGATCTTTTTTTTCCCCCCTGTCATCTTATTTTTTTTTAAAGGTCTATATGAGAGAAAAAGAGAGAACAGGGAAGGGGCAGAAGGAAAGCGGGAGAGAGAATCTCAAGAAGATTCCATACTGAGTGCAGAGCCCAACTTGGGTCTCAATCCCAGGACCCTGAGCTGAAATCAAGTTGGATGCTTAACCGACTGAGCAACCCAGACACCTATTAGCTTTTTTTTTTTTTAAGAGTCCAAATACAAGTGAGATCATACAGTATTTGTCTTTCCCTTATCTATTTCACTTAATACAAGGCCCTCAAGTTTCTACCATGTTGTTGCAAATGTTAAGATTTCCTTCTTTTTGTGGCTGAATGATGTTCCTTTTCTGGGTACATTTTAAATTAAAAATAAGTCCCTCAGTCCTGGGAAGAACCAGGATGGTTTTTCACTAATGAATTTGGCTATTCTGAAGGCAGGTAAAAATAATACTGGAGTTTACTGTTTTTCTACCCAACCTCCTATTTCTTCCAAAGGACAAAGTTTGTAACTATGGGGACAATGAGCAAATGCCTATGAGGACTCATGTAAACCTGTAGTAATGGGATTAGATAGATGCATTGGAAATTGAAACAGAAGTGTTCCTCCTCAGAACAGCAATCGACTTGCTTTATTATCAGGTAGTCTTCATATGGGCCATTAAATGTTTTAACATTTCCATGAAAGTCCATAGCCAAGATAACTTGCTCAGTAACATGATGAAATAAATAACTTTATTTTTGAAAAAAAAATACATTTAATCTGCTTGGACTGGCAGATGGTTTGAATGGTTATCTTTGTTTTCAGCAAATTTTGACAAAGGAAAAAATGCATGTGGTTTGATTGGGAGACGGACATCAGAACCTCATCCCCTGGCCATTGAAAAGGAACTAAAAGAAGGTCTTGTTGTTGCACGGAAACCTGTTTCATGTTTATAAAGAATTGGGTCAGACTTGTACTAAAAAAAAAAAAAAAAGAAAAAAAGAAATAACCAGTGTTTACAAGTATGTGGAGAAAAGGGAAGCCTCACACACTGTTGGTGGGATGTAAATCAGTGCAGTCGCGATAGAAAATAGTCTGGAGAGTTCTCAAAAATTAAGGAGTCATGAAGGGGACCCAAGACTTCGAATGAAGCGTAAAGCAGCAAATGTGGACATTTATCTTGTCATGCATTAGCCATGACATATGTTATATAAACTCAACTCCATACTTCTGCTAGAGTTAGAATTTTCTTACTTTAAAAGTATTACATAGTCCTTGAAGAGTGACAAGGCGGGGCACCTGGGTGGTTTAGTCATTAAGCGTTGCGTTTGGTTCAGGTCATGATCCCAGGGTCTTGGGATCAAGCCCCACATCGGGCTCTCTGCTCAGCGGGAAGCCTGCTTCTCCCTCTCCCACTCTCTCTGCCTGTTTTCCCTCTCTCACTGTGTCTCTCTCTGTCAAATAAATAAATAAAATCTTAAAAAAAAAAAGAAGAGTTACATAGGTTTCTTTCCTCCTTCACTTCTTTCTTTCTCCCCCTCCCTTCATTCATTTGCCTCTCTTCCCTCCCTTCCTTCCTCCTTCCTTCCTTCCTCCTTCCTTCCTCCTTCCTTCCTTCCTTGACTAGGACATATTCCACACAAAAAAATACCTTTAAAATACTATTCTTTTGTATGGAGGGGGGGGTTGGGTTATGGACATTGAGGAGGGATGTGCTATGGTGAGTGCTGTGAAATGTGTAAGCTGGTGATTCACAGACCTGTACCCCTGGGAGGGCAAATAATACATTATATGTTAATAAAAATAATTAATAAAAATAGTATTCTTTTTAGTTAGAATCTGACTGTTTTGACATGGTTTCCTCACAAATCCTTGAGCTCCCAGAGGGGGTTTTCTTTAAACAAATGGATACTGTACTACAATAGATCAGATTCTAGAGGAAGGATCTGGAAGGTGATAGCGTATGTGTTGTAGAGTTTTAGAGACTGTAGCGTCTAGAGCAGGATTCTGAAAAATGGCATAGATAATCCTCCTGAAACCATACAGGTAATCCCAGAATTTTACATACGTGGAGTTTTCCTTAGATTTTCGAAATAGCCTATACCAATGCTCAGAATTGTAACTACATTTTCCTTTGTCTTTCTTTTTTTTTTTTTTTATCTCAATAATTGTTTTATTCATAATTTACTATTGAACCCCAATATTGCACATCAAAAACATCTCAAGAATTCTTTCTTGACAAATGGCTCATATCCAAAATCCATCAGTTTGCACTGCACAAGGAGGGCTCTCACTTCTGTGTAGTTGTATATATGAGTTCTGGGTTGGAGATTCTCATTCAGTCAACCCGCCATCACATAGTTTTTCTTCTACTGGACACTCCTATCACAGACTCACTCTTCTTTTTTTTTTTTTTTTTTTTTAATTTTTTATTTTTTATAAACATATATTTTTATCCCCTGGGGTACAGGTCTGTGAATCACCAGGCTTACACACTTCACAGCACTCACCAAATCACATACCCTCCCCAATGTCCATAATCCCACCCCCTTCTCCCAAACCCCGTCCCCCCGGCAACCTCAGTTTGTTTTGTGAGATCAAGAGTCACTTATGGTTTGTCTCCCTCCCAATCCCATCTTGTTTCATTTATTCTTCTTCTACCCACTTAAGCCTCCATGTTGCATCACCACTTCCTCATATCAGGGAGATCATATGATAGTTGTCTTTCTCTGCTTGACTTATTTCGCTAAGCATGATACGCTCTAGTTCCATCCATGTTGTTGCAAATGGCAAGATTTCATTTCTTTTGATGGCTGCATAGTATTCCATTGTGTATATATACCACATCTTCTTGATCCATTCATCTGTTGATGGACATCTAGGTTCTTTCCATAGTTTGGCTATTGTGGACATTGCTGCTATAAACATTCGGGTGCATGTGTCCCTTTGGACCACTACATTTGTATCTTTAGGGTAAATACCCAATAGTGCAATTGCTGGGTCATAGGGCAGTTCTATTTTCAACATTTTGAGGAACCTCCATGCTGTTTTCCAGAGTGGCTGCACCAGCTTGCATTCCCACCAACAGTGTAGGAGGGTTCCCCTTTCTCCGCATCCTCGCCAGCATCTGTCATTTCCTGACTTGTTGATTTTAGCCATTCTGACTGGTGTGAGGTGATATCTCATTGTGGTTTTGATTTGTATTTCCCTGATGCCGAGTGATATGGAGCACTTTTTCATGTGTCTGTTCGCCATCTGGATGTCTTCTTTGCAGAAATGTCTGTTCATGTCTTCTGCCCATTTCTTGATTGGATTATTTTGTTCTTTGGGTGTTGAGTTTGCTAAGTTCTTTATAGATTCTGGACACTAGTCCTTTATCTGATATGTCGTTTGCAAATATCTTCTCCCATTCTGTCAGTTGTCTTTTGATTTTGTTAACTGTTTCCTTTGCTGTGCAAAAGCTTTTGATCTTGATGAAATCCCAATAGTTCATTTTTTTCCCTTGCTTCCCTTGCCTTTTGCGTTGTTCCTAGGAAGATGTTGCTGCGGCAGAGGTCGAAGAGGTTGCTGCCCATGTTCTCCTCAAGGATTTTGATGGATTCCTTTCGTACATTGAGGTCCTTCATCCATTTTGAGTCTATTTTTTGTGTGTGGTGTAAGGAAATGGTCCAATTTCATTTTTCTGCATGTGGCTGTCCAATTTTCCCAGCACCATTTATTGAAGAGGCTGTCTTTTTTTTTCCATTGGACATTCTTTCCTGCTTTGTCGAAGATTAGTTGACCATAGATTTGAGGGTCTATTTCTGGGCTCTCTATTCTGTTCCATTGATCTATGTGTCTGTTTTTGTGCCAGTACCATGCTGTCTTGATGATGACAGCTTTGTAATAGAGCTTGAAGTCCGGAATTGTGATGCCACCAACGTTGGCTTTCTTTTTCAATATCCCTTTGGCTATTCGAGGTCTTTTCTGGTTCCATATAAATTTGAGAATTATTTGTTCCATTTCTTTGAAAAAGATGGATGGTACTTTGATAGGAATTGCATTAAATGTGTAGATTGCTTTAGGTAGCATAGACATTTTCACAATATTTATTCTTCCAATCCAAGAGCATGGAACATTTTTCCATTTCTTTGTGTCTTCCTCAATTTCTTTCATGAGTGCTTTATAGTTTTCTGAGTATAGATTCTGTGTCTCTTTGGTTAGGTTTATTCCTAGGTATCTTATGGTTTTGGATGCAATTGTAAATGGGATTGACTCCTTAATATCTCTTTCTTCTGTCTTGCTGTTGGTGTAGAGAAATGCAACTGATTTCTGTGCATTGATTTTATATCCTGACACTTTACTGAATTCCTGTATAAGTTCTAGCAGTTTTGGAGTGGAGTCTTTTGGGTTTTCCACATATAGTATCATATCATCTGCGAAGAGTGATAATTTGACTTCTTCTTTGCCGATTTGGATGCCTTTAATTTCCTTTTGTTGTCTGATTGCTGAGGCTAGGACCTCTAGTACTATGTTGAATAGCAGTGGTGATAATGGACATCCCTGCCGTGTTCCTGACCTTAGCGGAAAAGCTTTCAGTTTTTCTCCATTGAGAATGATATTTGCGGTGGGTTTTTCATAGATGGCTTTGATGATATTGAGGTATGTGCCCTCTATCCCTACACTTTGAAGAGTTTTGATCAGGAAGGGATGCTGTACTTTGTCAAATGCTTTTTCAGCATCTATTGAGAGTATCATATGGTTCTTGTTCTTTCTTTTATTGATGTGTTGTATCACATTGACTGATTTGCGGATGTTGAACCAACCTTGCAGCCCTGGAATAAATCCCACTTGGTCGTGGTGAATAATCTTTTTAATGTACTGTTGAATCCTATTGGCTAGTATTTTGTTGAGTATTTTCGCATCTGTGTTCATCAAAGATATCGGTCTATAGCTCTCTTTTTTGGTGGGATCCTTGTCTGGTTTTGGGATCAAGGTGATGCTGGCCTCATAAAATGAGTTTGGAAGTTTTCCTTCCATTTCTATTTTTTGGAACAGTTTCAGGAGAATAGGAATTAGTTCTTCTTTAAATGTTTGGTAGAATTCCCCCGGGAAGCCGTCTGGCCCTGGGCTTTTGTTTGTTTGGAGATTTTTAATGACTGTTTCAATCTCCTTACTGGTTATGGGTCTGTTCAGGCTTTCTATTTCTTCCTGGTTCAGTTGTGGTAGTTTATATGTTTCTAGGAATGCATCCATTTCTTCCAGATTGTCAAATTTATTGCCGTAGAGTTGCTCATAGTATGTTCTTATAATAGTTTGTATTTCTTTGGTGTTCGTTGTGATCTCTCCTCTTTCATTCATGATTTTATTTATTTGGGTCCTTTCTCTTTTCTTTTTGATAAGTCGGGCCAGGGGTTTATCAATTTTATTAATTCTTTCAAAGAACCAGCTCCTAGTTTCGTTGATTTGTTCTATTTTTTTTTTGGTTTCTATTTCATTGATTTCTGCTCTGATCTTTATGATTTCTCTTCTCCTGCTGGGCTTAGGGTTTCTTTCTTGTTCTTTCTCCAGCTCCTTTAGGTGTAGGGTTAGGTTGTGTACCTGAGACCTTTCTTGTTTCTTGAGAAAGGCTTGTACCGCTATATATTTTCCTCTCAGGACTGCTTTTTGTTGTGTCCCACAGATTTTGAACCGTTGTATTTTCATTATCATTTGTTTCCATGATTTTTTTCAATTCTTCTTTAATTTCCCGGTTGACCCATTCATTCTTTAGAAGGATACTGTTTAGTCTCCATGTATTTGGGTTCTTTCCAAACTTCCTTTTGTGGTTGAGTTCTAGCTTTAGAGCATTGTGGTCTGAAAATATGCAGGGAATGATTCCAATCTTTTGATACCGGTTGAGTCCTGATTTAGGACCGAGGATGTGATCTATTCTGGAGAATGTTCCATGTGCACTAGAGAAGAATGTGTATTCTGTTGCTTTGGGATGAAATATTCTGAATATATCTGTGATGTCCATCTGGTCCAGTGTGTCATTTAAGGCCTTTATTTCCTTGCTGATCTTTTGCTTGGATGACCTGTCCATTTCAGTGAGGGGAGTATTAAAGTCCCCTACTATTATTGTATTTTTGTTTGATGTGTTTCTTTGATTTTGTTATTAATTGGTTTATATAGTTGGCTGCTCCCATATTGGGGGCATAGATATTTAAAATTGTTAAATCTTCTTGTTGGACAGACCCTTTGAGTATGATATAGTGTCCTTCCTCATCTCTTATTATAGTCTTTGGCTTAAAATCTAATTGATCTGATATAAGGATTGCCACTCCTGCTTTCTTCTGATGTCCATTAGCATGGTAAATTCTTTTCCACCCCCTCACTTTAAATCTGGAGGTGTCTTCGGGCTTAAAATGTGTTTCTTGGAGGCAACATATAGATGGGTTTTTGTTTTTTTTATCCATTCTGATACCCTGTGTCTTTTGACAGGGGCATTTAGCCCATTCACATTCAGGGTAACTATTGAGAGATATGAATTTAGTGCCATTGTATTGCCTGTAAGGTGACTGTTACTGTATATGGTCTCTGTTCCTTTCTGATCTACCACTTGTAGGCTCTCTCTTTGCTTAGAGGACCCCTTTCAATATTTCCTGTAGAGCTGGTTTGGTATTTGCAAATTCTTTCAGTTGTTGTTTGTCCTGGAAGCTTTTAATCTCTCCTTCTATTTTCAATGATAGCCTAGCTGGATATAGTATTCTTGGCTGCATGTTTTTCTCATTTAGTGCTCTGAAAATATCATGCCAGCTCTTTCTGGCCTGCCAGGTCTCTGTGGATAAGTCAGCTGCCAATCTAATATTTTTACCATTGTATGTTACAGACTTCTTTTCCCGGGCTGCTTTCAGGATTTTCTCTTTGTCATTGAGACTTGTAAATTTTACTATTAGGTGACGGGGTGTGGGCCTATTCTTATTGATTTTGAGGGGCATTCTCTGAACTTCCTGAATTTTGATGCTCGTTCCCTTTGCCATATTGGGGAAATTCTCCCCAATAATTCTCTCCAGTATACCTTCTGCTCCCCTCTCACTTTCTTCTTCTTCTGGAATCCCAATTATTCTAATGTTGTTTCGTCTTATGGTGTCACTTATCTCTCGAATTCTCCCCTCGTGGTCCAGTAGCTGTTTGTCCCTCTTTTGCTCAGCTTCTTTATTCTCTGTCATTTGGTCTTCTATATCACTAATTCTTTCTTCTGCCTCATTTATCCTAGCAGTTAGAGCCTCCATTTTTGATTGCACCTCATTAATAGCTTTTTTGATTTCACCTTGGTTAGATTTTAGTTCTTTTATTTCTCCAGAAAGGGCTTTTATATCTCTCGAGAGGGTTTCTCTAATATCTTCCATGCCTTTTTCGAGCCCAGCTAGAACCTTGAGAATTGTCATTCTGAACTCTAGATCTGACATATTACCGATGTCTGTATTGATTAGGTCCCTAGCCTTCGGTACTGCCTCTTGTTCTTTTTTTTGTGTTGAATTTTTACGTCTTGTCATTTTGTCCAGATAAGAGTAAATGAAGTGGCAAGTAAAATACTAAAAGGGTGGCAACAACCCCCGGAAAATATGCTTTAACCAAATTAGAAGAGATCCAAAATCGTGAGTGGGGAGAAAGGGGATAAAAAGAGGTTCAAAAAGGAAGAAAGAAAAAAAAAAAAAAAAAAAAAAAAAAAGAAAAAGAAAAGAAAAAAAAAAAGAAAAGAATTTTTAAAAAAAGAAAACACCTAAGAAAAATGTAAAAAAATATATATATATATTAGATAAACTAGTAAAAAATCGTTAAAAAAGAAAAAGGTAACAGTTAAAAAAAAATTTTACCCGAAGGCGAGAAAAAAAAAAAAATGAAAAAGAAAAAATTAAATTAACTGCAAGACTAAAAAAAATCACAGGAAAAAAGCCATGAGTTCCGTGCTTGGCTTTCTCCTCCTCTGGAATTCTGCTGCTCTCCTTGGTATTGAAACCGCACTTCTTGGTAGGTGAACTTGGTCTCGGCTGGATTTCTTGTTGATCTTCTGGGGGAGGGGCCTGTTGTAGTGATTCTCAAGTGTCTTTGCCCCAGGTGGAATTACACCGCCCTTACCCGGGGCCGGGGTGAGTAATCCGCTCGGGTTTGCTTTCAGGAGCTTTTGTTCCCTGAGCGCTTTCCGTAGAGTTCCAGAGGACGGGAATACAAATGGCGGCCTCCTGGTCTCCGGCCCGGAGGAGCCGAGAGCCCAGGGCCCCACTCCTCAGTGCGCCCTCAGAGAACCGCGCCCAGTTACTCCCGTCTGCCTGACCTCCGGCCGCGCTCCGAGCTCACCGAGCTTGCGACCGGTTCAAGGTAACACCGAGCTGCGAGCTTACTGTCGGCTCTGTCTCTGTAGCCGGCTTTCCCGTTCCAATACCCGCAAGCTCTGCGACACTCAGACACCCCCGATCCTTCTGTGACCCTGCGGGACCTGAGGCCACGCTGACCCCGCGTGGGCTTCGCCCCGGTTTAGCCTCTGGAGCGATGTCCCTCAGCGGAACAGACTTTTAAAAGTCCTGATTTTGTGCGCGGTTGCTCCGCCGCTTGCCGGGAGCCGGCCCCTCCCCCCGGGGTCTATCTTCCCGTCGCTTTGGATTCACTTCTCCGCCAGTCCTACCTTTCAGAAAGTGGTTGTTTTTCTGTTTCCAGAATTGCTGTTCTTCTTCTCTTCGATCTGCCGATGGATTTTCAGGTGTTTGCAATCTTTAGATAAGCTATCTAGCTGATCTCCGGCTAGCTGAAGCAGTCTCAGCTTGCTACTTCTCCGCCATCTTGACTCGATTCCCTTCCTTTGTCTTTCTGAGTACTCTCACCTCTTTATCCAAAATTGCTCAAATCTGATTTCTCTGCATCTTGCCCCAAACATCGAGGAAACCAAGGGACAACCTGCTGCTTGATGTTTAATAAGAGGCCTGTTCAAATCTTTATATTCTTGAGACACAGAATTCCATAGAAGAACCCCTTTGCTCTTCCTGGGAATACCACCTTTTCCATTCTCTCTGTGAAACAGCAATGTGTAGAAGGTTGCAGCTGGAAGTGATTTTGTATATCATATTATCTGCATACTTTTTTTTTTAAAGATTTTATTTATTTGACACAGAGAGATCACAAGTAGGCAGAGAGGCAGGCAGAGAGAGAAAGAGGAGGAAGCAGGCTCCCTGCTGAGCAGAGAGCCCGATGCAGGATTCGATCCCAGGACCCTGAGATCGTGACCTGAGCTGAAGGCAGAGGCTTAACCCACTGAGCCACCCAGGCGCCCCTATCTGCATACTTTTATCTGTTACATTAATAACAAATCAAAATGTTTCAGAATAAAGAAAATGTTTAGGGGCTGGGAGGCACACGTACCTGAGCCTGGAAATGACTGCTTTGTCTATAGATCCTTGTACTTACATTTTAAAAGATGATCCAGATGTTGAATGAAGGAAGAAGGAGACACTGATCTAATTGAAGAAGTCTTTACTAGAGATTTTTAAGGCTTTGGTAAAAGGCTGACATGAGGCCTACTGCCTTTATCACTATAAATCATATTGCTAACCTTAAGATAATTGGCTTGTTGCTTGAAAGAGTAGGTCAGAGGACCCTTCACACATGGCAAACATGGCCCTGAAGAATCCAGTACACTCCAAACTAGAAACTGTTCTGGTTTTAACCACTATCATTTGATTTCAACAAATGGCAATTCATTGTTTTCCTAAGAAGCAAAACTTTCCTACCTTATCTGTGTTGCATGCTGTTGTTTGTGATGTGGCAAAAGAGGGGTGTGTTTTGTGTTTATAAAGATTTGGGTCAGACTAATAGAAAACAACAACAACAACAACAAGAAATAACTGGTGTTGACAAGGATGTAGAGAAAAGGGAAACCTCACCCACTGTTGGTGGGAATGTAAATTGGCACAGTCACTATAGAAAAGTCTGGACAGTCCTCAAAAAATTAACAATAGCAATACCATATGATACAGGAATTCCACTCTTGGGCATTTATATAAAGAAAATGAAATCACCAATTCTAGAAGATAATGCACCTCTGTGTTTATTGCAGGAGCATTACTTCTAATAGCCAAGATATGGAAAAGCCATCTAAGTATTCATTGATAGACGAATGGGTAAAGAGATAATGGTGCATTGGTGGAAGAGATTGTGATAATGGAATATTACTCAGTCATTGAAAAGAACGTGATTGTGCCATTTGTGGCAGCATGGATGGACCAAGAGGGAACCATGCTGAGTGAACTAAGACAGCCTGAGAAGGACAAATACCATATGAGTTCACTTATATGTGTGGAACCAAAACCAAACAAAACAAAAAGCCCTAAGCAGAAACAGGTTGATAAATACAGAAAACAAACTGGTGGTTGCCAAAGGGAGGAATGGGCAGAATAGGTGAAGGGAATTATGAGGTACATACTGTGAGTTCTAAACTAACTAAATCATGAGGATGAGAACTACAGAATAGGGAGTAGTCAGAAATAGTGTAATAACACTGTAGAATGACCAATGGAAGCTGTACTCATTGTAGGGGGCATTGAGTAATGGACAGAGTTGTCAAATCGCTATGTAGTGCACCCAAAACTAATACAACCTTGTATGTCAACTCCACTTCTATAAAAAGAATTAAAAAAAAAATGTCTTGGGCCAGGTGTTCAGCCCTGGGACCACACAATCTGCCAGAAAACCATCTCTGCACTTGGGTTCTGTGGTGTTTCGAGCATCGTGGTAGAATCTGGAGTCCCTGCCACATCCTGGCCAGAAACAGGCACAGCAGAGACTGAAGCAGTAAATGGGACAGAGTTCAACAAAGCAGTGAGAACCTTCCAAAGGCAAATAAATGACTGTTGATAAGAATTTAGCAAAAGGCCATCTCTGAAGGACAGATGGGGAGGAAACAGGAAGGAGATGTAAAAACTGAAAAGAAGCATATGAAACTGGATATGGGGCTTTAATGGGGGGGAGCATTTTAAGGGAACTATTACAGGAAATGGAAAGTTTAGATGGTTGAAGGATTTTTGCAGCAATAGCAGTGGACTGCATTTTGTTGGCTTTTCTCGAGCACAGTTATTGCTGATGGAAGGGAAACTCAGATGCTTTTTGCCCTGTCCACTGTATTCAAAGGTGTCTATATTCAACTGGACTCAAAGTCCTGCTGATAATGTCCTGAATATAATTTAAATGTATCCCAATGCCATGAATACATTCTCAATTCTGCGATCAAATGTTCTTATGCAACTAAAATAAAAGGTGGTTTTTAATAGAAAGTTTCACTTGCTTACATCCAAAAGCAATTTCATTAAAAAAAAAATCTCAAGAAGCTTATTAGAGCAGGTAGCAGTCTCTGGTAAGCTAAGAAGAAGATTTTGGTAGAATTGTGTTTCTGGAAGTAGTGTAAATATCGTTAGTTGGAAGCCGAAGTTACAGCCTACCAGCTTTCCCAGTGGGCGAGGCTTTGTGTGGGAACTAGGGTGGGAGCCATGGAGTCAATGGTGGCTCTGCCCTCAAGGAGCTTACAGTGGTCACTATTATCAATGCCCAGATGCAGGAATTCCACTTACTACCCTAGAAGCCAGGGGTGGGAAGGGTGTCAGGAAGCCTGGTTTGCTCAAACCCTGTAGGTCCCGAAAAGAGGCTCGTTTTCGGATCTTGCCTCTGGATGGTTCCTAAGAGCTAAGCTCTGAAACTTGGACCCCTGGATGTCCCCCTTATTTGCCTCAGATAGGGACCCCCCCAAATTCCCCTTCTTTGCCTCATAAATGATTAGCTGAATGGCTCACACCCACGGATCAATGGGAGCAAGGGGCTTGTTCACAAATTCAGTTCACCCAAATTCAGGTGCTTCTGTACTTTCTCCAGGCCCCTGAATGTTGACCTGTTCTCAGCCTGCTCCAGCCTACAACCCTGTTTAAGCAGCCCCTCCTGGGGAGGTGCATGGGTGGCTCAGTTGGTTAAGTGATCAAATACTGGTTTCAGCTGAGGTCATGATTTCAGGGTCATGATCTCAGGGTTGTGAGATCGAGCCCTCGTCAGATTCACACTCAGCACAAAGTCTGCTGAAGACTCTCTCTGCTACTACCTCCACCCATCCCTCTCAATCTCTCTTTCTATCAAACCAATCAATAAAAAAAAAAAAAAAGGAAGAAGCCCCTCCTAAAAACAGATTGAGCTCAGGATGCAAGGGGCTCTCCCCTACTGTTCCTCCCTGCCACCCCGCTGCTTCCACCAGCTCTGCTGGTCCATCTTTTTTGTTTATTCTCACAGTAAAATAAAACACTCTTTGCTTGGCCCTGAGATACTGGCAGGTCTCCCAGTGGGAGCACTCTGTTACCATTACCTCTGTGACCATTGCAACAACCCCTTTCTCCTTCTTATTATAATCCTGTCAAATAAAATCCCTCTTTGCCAATGTCCAGGGCTTATTTCATTCGACATTACCCTGTGGTTGACTGGACAATCCTTTACATGGCAGATTTATGCCTTCTTATTAGTGAATAATAAAAAGTGCTCAGAAGTCTCAGAGCTTTATTTGCACAAATTCTACCAATCTATTTCCTGAATTCAAAGAACACTGATCCATTTACCTCTAAGCCTGACAATTTTACCTCTAGTCTACTGGAGTCTAGGTCAGTTTTTGTCCAAGCCCTGTTTGCCTATTATTATTATTATAATAATAAATAATAGTAGTACTCCCTTAAGCCCCTTCCTTGCTTTCTTTTCTTCCCTAGCACTTACCATTCCCCAGACTTGCTGTAAAAGCCACAGCTCATGGGCCGTGGGAAGGCGAGAGCAGAATGCCTGGTTGTTAGGTTCCTACTGGGATTCCCTAGACTAGAGACTAGAGGCTCCCCTTCCTTTACCCTAACACCTTCTGGAGCCTCAGACTCTGCTCCTTCCGTGCATGTATGTATACGAGCAGCCCCTAACTGGTGGTGAATCTGTCACCCACGGGATGTTTGGCAATGTTGGGAGACCCATCTTTTGTTGTGATGACAGGAGGAAGTGGTTACTGGCATCTACTGGATAAGGGCTAGGGGTGCCGCTAACATTCTAGAAGTCGCAGTACAACCCCCTGCAACAGAGAATTATTTAGTCCCAAATGTCAATTGTGCCAAGGTTGAGAAATGCTAATTTACATGAATATCACTGATGCCAACTAATTTAGTCAAAGAACATTGGCTTATTTGAAAGTTGAAAGTGTAACAGTAAACCTTGTCTAAAAGATAATCTTCCTTCATCCGATCGTACTGTGGCTCTTGTGTTCTATGAGGCACTTACGACTTTGGGAGAAAAAAAAAAAAGGATCGACAATGCGGGAACAAAAATTTATTGATTAGTTTGCAACATTAGGTACAACATGTTATAACTTTATCACACGGTTACAATCCAGTATTTGTGCTTTTTAGGATAGTTAAACATTCATTTGAGCACAATAAACATCTACACACAATATTCTGGGATTGGTTAAAAATAAATAGATCATTTTCCATTTAGTAGCACAAAGAACTTTCAGCTTGAGATAATGGATATGTTTTAAAATTTGACATCTTGTTAATGTGACAAATTAAACACATATCCTAAATTTGGACGAGTAACATAATAAGTGTCTAGTGAGTACTGAGGAGGATTCCTCAGTATGTGGTAAAGAGGGAAGTAAGGCTTACAAGGAAGCTTTCTTGACAGTTCAAGATGTGGATGACACCTAAGGCCAGCATTGACGGCATGGGGCCTTTTTCACATTTAAAATTACTTCACAATTAAAAAAAAATAGAATAAAAGCATGGTATTTCAGGGAATCTTAGTAAATACCTTCTTTGGTCAAGAAAATAAAAGCCACGGTATCTCATTTAGTTGAAGGGAGAAGAGAAGTTAGATACTTTTTATTTTTCAGAAGAGTAAATCCCTGTTATTTAAACAAATTAAATATGATAAGGTTTTCTTCCCTAATTAAATGTCAATATCTTTGAATCAGGAAGAGTGTATCAATCTAACAGGTTATGTCAAATCCGGTGTCTGTCATCAAAAATGTCATCCAGGTAAGGTCTACCATACTAGAACCAACACATTTATAATAAAAATACTGATCTTGCATGTCAAGATATGACACATAAGACTATAATCCCCTCATATTTTATGAACCTCTAAGATAACTCAATATATTATTTAAGATAATCTCTTCATAATTTACAATAAAAATAAAATGAAAGTTTATATCTTATATAATTTAACACACAAGCAGATTTTATCTCAAAAGACTTTTTTTTTTTTTTTTGGTAAGAAAGTTTTTTCTTATGGTGAGAATTCTGTGAACATGTTATGCAAGTAATACAGAGATGGAAACAAGACAACCTTCAGTCTTTCTCTCTCTCGACTGAAAACCAAGAGTTTTCTGGTTAGCTGGAAACACAGATATTGCTGGGGAGGTGCTGAGCATTTATCAGTGAGTTGCAGTGAAAAAATGAAATCACCTCAGTAGAGGACGTCAATTATACTCTTGCATTTCTGTTAATATCCACTGATACTGGTCTGATGGTGAAAATCCCTTGTATCAAAATTCTGGAAATTTCTCACCCATATTTTAAGTGTTGATCTGGGCTGAGAGCCCCATTATCAGCTTGAAAAAGTAAAATAAAGGTTACATCATAGTTTACAAAATTATATTGACTAGTGACTTGACTTCCAGTTGAATCACATAGCTGGAGACATTACACACCATTTTATATTATTAAAAATATTTAAGAACAGCTTTCCTGGATTTTGGGCCTAGTTGTAAGCTTTTAGTTTAGGGACCATTAAAATTTTTGTTTTTCCAGCCATTCTAATACAAGCTCTTTTGAACTCGTTCATAGGTTGTATTGATTTGTACATACCTATTGCTTTTCCTCAGATTTATTCTATGTGCCATAGACTTGAATAGCAGATTTTTTATAGCTCTGCCAATGTGATGGATGTTTTGAGAAAGTTTAGAGCATTTAGAGCAAACCACTGTAATCTAAGCTGGAATAAAGGAAAGGGATACTCTAAGGGCATAGCTGTCTTATCCCAGTTCCAAGAGCCAGTCAAAGAGACTTGGGGTCCCTTCCTTCTGCTCTTCATGCACTTTGCAATACTGAACAACTGCGTGAAAGATATCTCCCACTTTCCAGGACTTCTGCTGAACCAGCCGCACGACATCTAAAAACTAAAATAAAGCACAGAATTAGGACTCTGGTATCACAAATGAGCTTCAAAGTCATCTCATGCAATCATTCTTCCAAAGCCAAAAGCTCTCAAGGCTTTATTTTTAATCTCTAGTGACAGGGAAATATTTTCCAGGACAGTCTATTTTTTTTTTTTAGACAATTCAGATTGTTAGAAAGTTCTTTCAAGTGAGCTGGAATTTTCTCCTTCAGAGAGTTGTCATCCATTGATTGCCAGAGATTAGATAGAATTCTTCTTTCAAGAGTCTGTCTTTTAGATATTTCAAGAGTTTCTTCAGGTCTGCTTTTCTCTGGGTTGGACTCTCTCTGACAGGACTGTACAGCATAGCTCCCAGGACTTTCTACCTGTCTCAAATGATCTCTCATTGGATGTATACGTTTAGGGTAAATAAATCAAATGATAAACTTTAGAGTGCAGTCACTTACTGGCTCCTTCCTCCATCTTGAAAAATCTCTTTCCCCGTCACATTTCAAGAGACATTGACTTTCCATTATAAAAGGAAAAGGAAAGATTGAAGAAACACCCTAGATTTGTCCCAGGTATTGGTACCAGCTTCAACTGGTACCACAATTTAGAGATAATGTTTTTGGCTGAAGGTGAATTGGGAGCTGAAGTGTTGGAAGATGGGAAATTACTGTAGATTGTTCGTTTCATGACACTGTGAGATGAAGCCCAAAGTGAAGACCTCTCCATACTTCTTAGGCAGACACTTTTAAAGAAAAGTGACAATTACTAAGGGCCAAAACCTGTGGGAATACATTTGTGCATATAATCTCATTTAATTCTGTCAACAACACTGTGAAGCAGGCATTGACAGATGAAAAATTGAGGTCTTGAGAGATGAACTCATGGGCGTGAGCCCATGGGGTGATGTAAAAAAAGAAACAGATAGGAGGTCAATAGCAAACAGGTTATAAACAATAATTCCCCAGGGGAATTATAATGTCCCTTGAGGACAATACCTAAGCCCTATCTTACTATCTTGTGCCTGTACCTGATAGGTGTTCAATAAAATTGGCCAAATGAGAGAAGGAACAAATGATCAAATGTGACTCAAATACATTTAAAATGAGCAAGAAGACTATTTGAAATATGGAATAGCATCCAGAACCATTCAGGATTAACCTCATCTAAGTATTCATTCTTAAGTTTTAATTTACACATATGTAACTTAAATATGCATATCTTGAGGCTGTTTAGTCAGTCATTTTCTATTGATAGTCTGCTCCACAAAAGTGGTTGTAGGCTGAAGCTGAACAGAGCCTAGACTGGGAAAATGGCTGTGGGCAACAAGCACAGCAAAAGTTGGTCATGGGGCATCTGTCTTATTGCATTGTGACTGACAGTGTCATGTATAGCCAGGACCTCTCTTCTCTATTTACTAGAACAGCAATGGAATGTTAGCTTCATTCAGCTTCCTTGCTCTCAGTGATAGAATTTCAGACTACTAGTTGTGTGGGACTTTGCAACTTTTGCGTAGCTTCTTGTCTATCAGATTCTTGAAATTTTAGAGAGCTTAATGTTTTGTGTTAAGGCTTTGCAAAAAAGACAAATACCTTCAGATAGGGGAAATTTCCTAGCAACTATTAGTAATTTATGGAGATGCATAAAAATAACTTTGTGAGCTATTACTTATATCTTGTCATGTATGAATGATCTGAGGCAGGTTTTCTGTCAGACACATGATAAAAACATGAAGCATCAGAGAAAAAAGAGAGAAAGTATAGGATGTCTTTGCATGATTTGACAAATCAGACTTTTCCAGCTCTTTTGGAAGTCTAGAAAGTAGGTGTTACCAGTCGACAAGGCTTGAACATCAAGTTTCTGAGGTCTCATTGTGAGAGGTTCATAGGTTGGTGACCTCTCTTCACGATTTCAGGGTCATAAATAATCTTAGGCCAGGCCCATCCCTGGAGGTTGTCTCTTCTTCCTTAACATGTCTTACAAAGATGCAGTCAACATAAAATACACAGAAATATAAAATTAGCCTCAGTTCCTTTTTTTTTTTTTTTTTTTCCTGTAAACTCTGGCTTTCTGGGCTATCATTTTGTTCCCAACTTTTATCTCTGAGTCATTTCTCTAAAAGACAATAAAAACTCTGGGGCAGATGTCAATATTTGCTAAGCGTTTCCCAGAAGGCTCTCAGTCTAGACCTCTTTAGAAGCTCAATTACAAGCATCTTTCCATTTATTTAGGACTTGCTGAAAGAGGATCTCCCACTGTGGGGATGACCTCAGGATGATGTTGACTGACCAAAAGTTGTCAAAATGCCCCACCAGGTAGCCATCTTCCAGTAGTTTGTGAAATGGTAATAGGCTAGGATCTGTCTCATGATTTCTAAATTCAGTCTGATATCCCGATAAAGCAGCTTTTAAAAATGATCCAGCCCCACTAAATATAGCCTACTCCGAGGCTGTGATGACTTAATCTCAGACATTAAGACCTTGAAACATCTGTGGGTCTGATGAGCAAGAAGGTCTTACACTTTCTTTTCTTCCTTGACTACAACAAATTTCTAAATAAAAATTGAGGCTAAGGTTGTGAAGAAGCCAAGAAAGACACTCCCAGCTTGTTACTATAGGCTTCCAAACCATATTCAATTTAGCAGCTGGCCCTAGATCTTTCATTTTGCCTGACCATGTGTTTGCTCTGGTAATTTTAGAATCAGCTTCAGTATGTCAAGGATCTGAGGTTTTTTATTCCAATGCATTGAAAATTAAAAATCAAATATTTTCACTTCCTGCCATTTCATAGTCAATAATAATTAGGTTCCCTTTCTATAATTAATAATTGGCATTTCCTTGAGCAAATATTTTGTCTTAGGAAGCCAGAAGATTTACATCCTGTGATGGTACATCATTGACAGACTCATTTGAAGAGGAGTGTCACATGGTAGAGGACTTTTATATTCACAGACACATTTACTAAATTAGATAAATTGTTTACAAAAGTCCTATGTTAGAATCTATGGGAGTTGTTTGCAAGCTATGAGAGTTTTAAAAAACAGCTTGGATTTCTGAAAGTAACTGTCTTCTTTTGCTCCAGGGCAGAATTCCATTTTATTAAGCACAAGTGAGTTGGTTTTATACTGCTCCTGCAATTATAGCCTGTAGAGCTGTGATTATCAGTGTTGGCTGTACCCTGGAACCACCAGAGACCTTTAGTAAATTCCAATGCCTGGGCTTCATACCAAGAGGAGATTCTGATTTAATTGGTCAGAGCATCTGGGCCTATAAATCTTCCCAGGTGATTCTGGTGCACACTGAATTTGAGAACCTTGACTAAAGGGTTCAATTCAAGACAATTTCTTATGTTTATAAATGAGGAGATTTACTATCTATTATGCACTTAATGTCAGTGTTCTCCACCAAATTCATGTATTGAAACTCCAAATCCCAATGTGATGGTATTGCAAGGTGGGGCCTTTGGGTGATAATTAGGTTTAGATGAGGTCATGAGGATGGGGCTCCTGTGATAAGATTTATGACCTTCTAAGAAAAAGAAGAGATACCAGAGCTCTGTCTTTCTTTCTACCGTATGATGACAGAGGGAAGGAGAGGGCCCTCACCAGGAATGGAATCTGCTTGTATCTTGATCTTGTAATTCACAGCTTGCAGAACTGTGAGCAGTAAATGTCTTGTATAAGCAACTCAGTCTATGGTATTTTGTTAAGGTTGTCTAAGTTAAGACAGTGTATTTTTCCTTCCTTTTTTTTCTTATTGTCCTTCCACCACTTTTCATGTAGAATGGAAGGAGAAATTAGCAGTGAGGTCACATCTCTTCAGATCCTTACTTTCTTGGAGAGGTATGCATACAACTGTTTCCTCTCTTTCCTCTCCTCTTTGTATTGCCTCCTAGAAAAGGAAGTAATTCTCAAATGCATAAATATGAGAAGGGCACTGATTTACAGTGAAGCCAGTCATCAGGCCATTCCAGCTCACAGAAGCTCATTAGATTTAGAAAGGGAGCTAGAGGGCAATGATACCTTGTATCCAAAAGACAGAATAATTGGCCAATTTATGTTACTTAAAAAAAAATATTTTCATGATTTTGTTCACTTGAAGTAGACCAAATTTTTTAAAAAAATTCTTAATTTAAATTCAATTTAGTTAACATACACGCATTATTAGTTTCAGGGGTAGAATTTAGTGATTCATCAGTTGCATCTACTGTCAGCCATTGTGAATGATATTTACAAACTGTTTTAGATCATCAGGCATTAGGATTCTCAGCAATTCTTGCCCTGGAATTTAGAATACTGAATACTATATACTTAAATACTAATACTAAATGCTACATATAATACTAATACTAATACTAAATACTAAATGCTTTAATTGTACATCAAATTCTGCCACTCTTTCAGGATATTTCTTATGGGAGGAGGTCTCAAACTTTAGTACTCATCAAAATGACTTCACTTGAGGGAAGTTGTTAAAAAATGTGTATTTCTGGGCCCCATTGGAAGTGATCAGGGCCAAGGAAGGGTCTAGGCATATGAATTGTAAACAATTGTCCCAGGTAATTCTGTGCGTTTGGCTCATAGTGGAGGTGTGATAAATCCCATTTTCCAAGTGTTTATCATCTCCCATTTCTAAAATAAGTTTCCATCACATTTCAAGATTTCTCTTTAGAATCTGAGTTTCTCCTAGTTTATATTCACCCTACTCTGGGTCCCTCCTGAAGTAGAATGAAACTCCATGGGTCGGAAGTTTGTCTCTTTTGTTTCCTATATTCCTGGGACCTAGAAGAGTGCCTGGTGTGTTGTACATGCTTGAGAAACACTTGATGACTGTTCTGAGTGTATGACTTTCAAGTGAACATAACATTTTAATGAGTAAAAAAACAAAACAAAACAAAACAAAAAAACCACCATTAAAGAGAAAGCTTTAAAATGAAAGTCATTTTACCAGAAAAGAGTGACACTATATTAGGCACTAAAACTGTTTGGAATTTGCCTTTTGAGTTGAAATGGGACTGAAATTCATTATAAGCTGACTTTAATTAAGTGCCCTTCAACTCCTAGGTCAGTGGTGGGAAAGATAAACTGCTTCACTATTTACTCATGATACCCTCTCCCCTTTAGATCATGTTTCTATTGTCAGAAGGCAGGTGGGTTGATGAGCATGGAACCCCTAGTGTGAAAATTGTTAACAAAATTGATATATCTTAAAAATCCAGAATTCACACAAACGGGAACTCAGGGCATAGATCTGTGAGTGATGTTTAATACTTGAGTGGTGGTGGGAAAATGACATTTCCAAACTTAAAAGAGATGCTTCTTTAATCCTTTCCAAACTGAGAAGGAGCACGTGAAACATTGCTGTCTTTACATATGACACAGCCTCATGGGAGGCCACAATCTCTCTTCCACACTTGAATAACTACTTAAAGAGATTTCCAGATACAGCATTGATAAAAGAAAGGATGTCAGCATGTTGCTTATGGGTTTGCTTTATTTGACCAGTTTCGTCTCAGATAACAAATAATGCCCATTTATGGAGAAGACACCCTATGTAGAGAACTTTAACTGACTCAGAAAAATATTAGAATATTTAGTCCTTAATGTTACAGTACTTAGAAATATGCTCCTTGACCTGATGACACATTGAATGAGTAAAACATTACTTCGTGTTTTTCTTGATAACACCAGTGGAGCATTTATTCTCTCAGAAAAACTGCTATGAGCAAAAGGCAGGTATCCCTCTGAGAACTGAAAAGTAGTGAGGATAAATAAATATCAAGTCAGGGCCGAATTTACATAATCAAGTTAGTAATCAAGTTAGTGACACACCATTTGTCTTTTCACCTGATAAGGATTTATGAGACACATATTCATAGAGACTATACATAGTTTCTTTGAAATGGTGGATCATATAAAAATCTACATCATTAAAAGACCATCCAAAAATGTACCAAATAATGCTCTGGAGATAAAATTGGGAACAAGCCTGTCTATCATTTTTCCAGGAATTTGAGGATGCACTTTGCCTGAGAATGTTCTTGTTCTCCTCCCCATGGCTGAGAGCCATCAGGATTGTGTATGATGAGAAGGAGGAGTCCAATGTAGAGTGTTCCTTCACTCCACTCTTTGCAGTGGGCAGGCTGGGTGGTGAGGTAAAAGGAGAATTTATCAGATAGTGAACCTCTCATTGCCTTGCCTTTGCCAACAAAGCTATGACAAGTATAGGATAGTATCTAGTTTCAGGTGGTACAGAATGGTAGGAAGTCTTAGACACGAAGAGAAATATAAGTTACTGGTTGGAGAGAGAGGCTGGTGTGGGAGAGGGCAGTATACATGAGGTCTCCTTCTGAGTTTTTCCAGTAGCTAATGCCATTGGCTGGTGATGCAGAAATGGGGAAGCCGTTCTAATTTCTATGTGCATGAGCAACAGAGTAAAGGATTTTTCATTTCAGGCCAGTAGATTTTGACAATGAGAATCATAACACAATTACATATTAAAAAAAATCCAGATCATAACTCCAAGACAATTTAATCTGAGAGAGACACTACTGAGAAGTTTCTAGTATCAGGCTCAGCCATCACTACCTGAGGACTCTCTCATGGGTGGCTAAGTCCTGACCTGATAATTAAAAAAGGATGATAATATCCAATGGCTATTGATGAGTGGGGGTTATTGATGAGTTACTGAGGGAGAAGTATAATGTATATGTGGGTGTACTTTGTGACAATAAGACATTACAAAATGCACTGTGGCAGTGATTGGTAGGATCCTAAAACAGCTCCCAAAATTTCTGCCCTAATCTTCATTATCATGACTAGGATGAGAAAATTGTGCCCTTATTAAGTACATGGTAAAAGGGATTCTTTAATTAATAATGTGTTAATCAAGAGGGAGACTATCCGGTGAACCTAATTTCATTGCATAAACCTTTTAAAAACCATTTTCTCTGGTTGGTGGCAGAAGAAGTAAGAGAGATTGACTGCATGAGAACATGGAGGGGCCCATATGACAAGGAATGCTGGAAGTTTCTAGAAGGGGCACAGCAAAGAAATGGATCATCAGTCCTACAACCACAAGGTACTGAATTAAGACAACAACCTGAACAAGCTTGGAAGCTTGTTTTTCCCCACAGTTTTCAGACAAGTTCCCAGCCAGGCTGCCATCTTGATTTCTGCCTTGTGAATCCCTAAGCAGAGAGCAAATTAGATAGAGTTCACCCAGCTTCTGGCAACATAGCTAGTTGGTCTTGTTTTAACCTACAAAATTCGTGGCAGTTTGTTACACAGCAATAGGAAACTCACACAGCAACATTACTATTGATTTAAACATCGTTAGAAGGAGCACACTTTTAAATTATGGGAAGTTGAGCTTGAAGACATTGGCAGGTGGATTTGTGCTTAAATATTAATCATTAACTTTCTAGAACAGAGATTGGGAGTTAGAGCGATAGTTGCTGTTAATTTAGAGGTTGGCAAGGGATCTATTCCCCGACTTTATGTTTCTGGTAAGTGGTGAGTGACAATGAGGAAGTCTGTCTAATGCAAACCTAGTTAGTAGGGGATTACACACACCTCCCACTGACACCATGCCACAGTCTGTTTTAAATATCAGTATGGCCTTACTTTAGTTTCTCATATCTATCAAGCCTTTCCCATCTATCTATTTAAATGAGTGGGATGAGGAGGTTGGTTGCAGAGCAAGGAAACATCAAAACAAAAACAAACACAGAAATAAAACACCAGACTCTGAGAAAGTTCCCATCTCCTCACTTCACTTTCTCATTGTCACCAATGAGCTGAGACCAATTGAGAGTCAAAGAAACAGTTATCATGGTTATATTGATACAGGTGGAAGGTTTCAAAGTTCTAGTCACAATTTTTCTAGTTCTAGTTCTAGTTCTAGTCACAATTTTTAGGTGAAAAGGACAAACAGTTTAAATTTAAATGAATTGACTGGGAATTTCATAAGTAATAAAAGCACAACTTATTCACATCCCAACACATCCCAACACCCCGAAAGGATGGGGTACCTTTTCGATTCTGTTTTCCTGAGATTTCTTAAAGTAGATGGTAGGGATCCCAAGTTCAGATGCAGCTATCCACTGCAGCGTGGCTCGAAGTTCAGCATCAGGACACTCTGGCTCCAGGTCAAAGTTGATCACCAGCAGGCTCCCCTGGGGGCTGGCCGCTCCCACTGGCACTCCAGAGGCACCTTCTGAGCACAGACACAAGCCCAGACTTACTACGTTTTCCATGGGGAGGTCACAGGCAAATTGTGTGTCAAAATTATGGGAATGTGGCTTACCCTCTATGTTTTCTGACTGTCCTTTAAGAGTCTCCTTTTCTTCTACTAATTCACTTTGGGAGAAAACAACAGTATATGGTTGGTAATGTTTAGGAAGAGTAAGCTGCAAATGGACGATGAGGCAATGGATCTTATTGACCTAGAAACTTCTGAAGTTCATTCTAGATTTATCATTTTCATAGAGGGAAGTACCACTGGGGAAATATCAATGTGGGTGTTACATAGAATCATTGGGTCTGCCATAAACAGAGGACCTTAAAAAGGGCCAGATAAACTATGTAGTTTTAGTTGGGATAATTGCTGTGGGAGACGAAGAACTGCATCTTTCTCTTCTCCTCAACTTCTCTTCTAGAAACCTTCACTGGTTTGAACAATCAAGGAAGTATCTTGTAGACGACTAGATCTTATTTGGGGACTTATCCTTCTTCTGTATTTTACTTGTCATTTAAAGGACCATATATTGTCATCCTGACACAATGATTTGCATTTAGTCTATTTTTCTAATATTTTTTCTAATGTGGAATAAGGGAATCTGGAATAAGGGGAAAAAAAATCTTGATCTGGAATAAGGGAAAAAAACATCCAATGAGCTGCAGAACCTAAATTGTACAACAAAGTATCTCAATTAAAATTGGAATTTTTCTTTTTTAATCAGGAGGATGAGTAGGTTGGAGGTGATAAAGAACTATAGAGACATAACTGAAGTATTTCACTAGATACATTCATGTTCGATATTTGAGGTGTTTTCATACAGTGAATACTTGTAAGGAAGCCTCGATGTAATGGCAGGACTCAGTAACTGCTTCCAAAAGGAGAGCATATGTCCCAACAGCTGAAAGGAGTTGACCATCTTGGGAAGCTTGTGGTTGTCCTATATTTTTGTACGGGCTGGAAATTAGGACACAGAGCTCTTAAAAATGTGTATTTTTATGAAAGAGTATTCTCTCTTATATTTTCTATTACTGCTAAGATTTACTGGCTGTAAATTCCATTGTATCCCTGATATTGAGAGAGAGTTTAGCTGTTCTGCCATGCATACAGAATTATTTTTAGAAGAATTGTCAATTTCCCAAGAGTCCTTGCAAGTGATATAAGTGAAATGACATATGGTAGGAACAGTTTCTGCCATTGTTGAACTTCAGGACGCTGATATGTGTAGTGGCTGTTTTTGTTTTCCCTGAATGCATCTACCTGTATAGGGTCCTACACTCTAACCCTGGAGAAAGATGGAAAAAGTAGCTAAGCAAATGTTTCCTGAAGGATAAAAATAAATGTACCCCCATTATTTTGTATGAAACAAAACAAACCCAAGGTCATGTGTACATTCATCTCTACTTGTGAATAATGGCAGTAAGGAAAAACGAAGGACTGATTCCTTCACTCCCTGAGGAATACTCTCACAGGCAAGATACCTGATTACAAAAATGACTGAGGTAGAGTAACTGAGAAAGTAGATCAGGGAGCAGCTTTCGTCTTATCTTTCATTTTTATCTTTCTGAGATTTCAGAGAACTCCAAATAGTAATAAGCCAAGTCATAATGGTAAAAAATAGATTTCAATCCATTTACTTTTCCAGAATAATCACAAATTCTGGATGTAGCCCTGACTTCCTGTTGTCCTCTTTTCCTGAACTGTATTTTGTGTTATTTATTATGTTGCACTTCTCTAACTGCTATTTATTTCCCCTCGGTCTTTTGGAAGGACCAAGGTCTTGAGAAGCAGAGTCACTATGTGGCAATGACATATCTGCTTTGTGGCACCATTTGGTATTAGACACATTTAGTAGTGATTACCCCAGGTGTCTACAAGTAGAGGAAAACCATTCACATTATATTCTATTGAAAAATAGTCTTTGTTGGTTGACATGGTATGATTGAAAAGGATTTTTGCTTCTCTGTGTCTAATTAAGTAAAATGACATAACATTTCTGATTATATGGATCAACTTTTTCTGGGATGATTCTATCAGAGGGGTTAGATTTGAAATCCAGAAAACAGTGGTGCTAGCTAGGACTATTCTAAGCCCCAGTTTTTGCTCCAGTGACATGGACCCACGGCAGTATAGACATGATGATTCAGTGGTTGGGTGCAATCTGAATGATCAAAATGGATTTCCAGATGAAATTAGAGTAGTGGTCTCACAATCACTGCATCTCAGTGGCTACTTACTTAATCATGGGAGAAGATGGCATGCTTTCCTGATAAATGTCCAGGTCCATAGTGCCAAGACTGCTAGTGGCACTACTGTTGCCATTGCTGACAAAGCAAAAGTTTACATATTAATGCCTGTCTCCACCACCTGACCACACGGCCAACACTGACGTTCTATCTTTCTTCCTAAGAAGTCCTTCTTTTGGTCCCCAGAAGAATATTGTTGGGGGACTCCTAAATTAATATTTATTTCTGGACAAATTAGGGGAATACGTAACAAAAGACAGTTTTGGTTCCAGCCAATCATAATTGTCATCATCATCATAATCATCAT
The DNA here is from genome assembly GCF_011764305.1 of Mustela putorius furo. Classification (NCBI taxonomy): domain Eukaryota; kingdom Metazoa; phylum Chordata; class Mammalia; order Carnivora; family Mustelidae; genus Mustela; species Mustela putorius. The sequence continues at coordinate 30,567,474 of NW_025421341.1, forward strand.
CATCACTGTTTTTGAATTTCTGCACTGGTCTCAGACCTAGTGAGCCACACCTAGTGGGTGACAATCAGCATGACTTTTGTCTTCCTCATTCTAGTCACAGTGAGGATGTTTATCTGTCAGCAAGAGACTCTTTGGCATACCCATGGAGACTGACATTCTTCTGAGAATGCTGGCTGGGGAGATATCAGAATGCTCACTTGTCTGCTTTTTGACTTCTGACATAAACCAGTAGACACATGTTCTCCTTTTTCCATTCAAGGGATTTTTCTGAGGGACATTCCATAGAATATGCACCTGGCTGATTATTTTCCTGTGGGACTGCAGAATTTACAAATATGAAGTTGTGCAATGTCAAAGTTTTATTATCTCCTTTATCATAAAATCTATGAGAAGCAGCACCTGATACCTTGTGTATCATGGAGAAGGAGGGTTGCTGAATCATTTTCATAGGTTACACAATCAACATATGGTCTAGTTACTAGCTTGGAACTTAGTTGCTGAAACATAGTAGACTTGAGCCAATTTTTAGGCTCTGTCTGTACTTGCAGAATGGAACGCCTCCAATTTCAGTAAACCCATTGAGTTTCCTCATATTCCCACTACCTCCCAGTGATGTCTCTTCCAAGTCAGGTTTCCAAAGGGTGAGTGCTGGTGTGTTGTGTAACAGGACAGTCTTCCCTGGGGACTACCATGAGTAACAAACTGGACTCCTTCAACTGCTTTGGGTTTCATGTGGGGCATTGAATATATTCACCGATTGAAATCTGATGATTCAAACATTGTGCTGAAGGCAATTAACTGTATAAACTTCTGCTAAGTCTAGAGATTTAAATTCTTTGTTTTTTATCTCTATATTGTAATATTTCCCACTAATTTGGGGGGATTTTAGACCAATTATGTAACACTGTGAATTTTTTCTAAGTCTAAGCACAATGAACTGCCAGAAATAAGACCACCAAGGAGCCATTACACCCAGATGCATTTGAATCTCATTTCCCCACTGGCCTTTCTGGAAAATCTGCAGATTTTGTCCGCTATCAAATAAGGTAGAAATGTGGAGATTGTTTTCATTTCCACCTCACAGAGGGACAGTGTTTAGTTTCTGTCTCTTGAGGGCTTGGGTCCTTCCAAATCTGATCTTTCATTAACTTCTCTCTTGCTTTCTCAGAGTCAACAATACACAGGGGCAGGGGAGAGAAAGGGGAGAAACAATTAGGCCAAACAACACAACACAATGTGGAAACACTTGCCTCATGTAAACCCAGCCTGGGTTGCATCTGAAATACAAATGAACCAGAGAGAAAGTATCAAACACACCAGGTGTAACAGCAGCTCTCATTTAAAATTTCCCAGTTGTTACTGAATGCACTAGCTGAGGCTTGCAGAGAGAATACAGCTGACTCCTAACTTTGGCCAAGGTAATTAAACGCATAGCTGGATATTAGGAAACCTCTCAGCATAAATCATGACAAGCAAGTACCCTGAATTAGCGGGAGCTCTCCTTCTTGCTCTATTAGGGACCCTTTGTAGAGACCCATTTATTAAGTATTTTCGAATCTGTGTTGAGACCTATTTCCCTGGGAGAGTCAAGTAAAGAGCAGGTACCTCATGGATCGCTCACTGAGCTGCAGGAAGCTACTGGTGTCATCTGGATTGTCCTCCTCATTGGCAAGCTGGGACCAGCTGTCGGTGCTCTCCCCACTGCTGCCGGAAAGGTTGGGGAACTCATCCGGGGCTCTGCCTTCTGCTGAGACTTCAGCCCCTGTTACCTCTCTGGCATCAAGACTGTCACTGTAGATGGCAAGATATCATTACCAAGAGTGGAGACATAAGACAGAACTTTTCATGGAGACCTTGCTGGCTGCTCTGTTGAGCATGAGTCTCTGCCACAGGGAGCATGATATCCTTGGAGATGGATGGCGTCTTTCTTCCAGGTTATTCCTTCTCCTGATCCCTAGGTCCCATTTTGCCTTTTCAAGATTGCTGTCCATTAGTTTCCCCAACCTTCATTTTATGTAATTCTACTGAATCCCACCATTCATTTCAAAAACACATTGAAGCACCCTGGGCTGCACACATAAGCATAAATATGTGGCAGTAGTGTTTCTAATGAAGAGACCCAGAGCCTCCTCTCCACAGATTATGAATCTTTGGTTTCGCAGGAGACCAAGAAACCTGCATTCTGAACAACTATGCCAGGTAATTTTAATGCAAGTGGCATGTGGACCATGTTGGAAGAAAAACACCCACCAGGTTCTGGAGGTTTACAGAGTCAAATTGCTTGCAAATGCCTCTGAACACATTTTGCATTCGTAGCTACCGTTTTAAACCATCCTCTCCCTCTGAAACCTCTGATGTATATCAGCACCGCCTTTCTAGATGAGTGCTTTTTAAGGTTAAGTTGCTCTCCAAAGCATTTAACCCTTGATCTGACAGGCTTTTCTCGTAGCAAGCCTTTGTTTTGGTCCCTAGCCTCCCAGGACTTTCTGGCTCTCTGGTCACACTTTGCGAAGAAACTGCTTGCCTCTCAGGGCTGTAATGTCCATCCTTGCCCTTTTCCAGTCTGTCCCTAACAATTTCATCTACTCTCCTGTCTATGGAAATAGCTTCTAAATCTGAACTCCAGCCAGGGCCTCTCTTCCTGCTTCTGCGGCTCTCTTTTCAGTTGGTCTTCTGAACATATTCAATCTGTCTCATTAACTTCTGAAATCAACGTATCTTAAACGAATTCTGATTGCCCTCCCATCCTCTTCTTGTGTTTTTTATTTCCATTGACCTTTCTGTCTCTCTGCTCATGAAATTATCTTAATTTAGATCCTTCTAAATTGCTTGAACTTAGATTTGGAAGGAACCTCAGAGATTTCCTGTAGATCAGGATGCAGAAGCCTGGTGAGGTTATATGATTTGTCCAAGGTGCAACAAGAGTTAGTACCAGACATTAGACCTCAAGTTTTGAGACTCATGGCCATTGCATCATTACTCCTTGGCTGGACTATATTTTATTGGCCTTCTAACAGTTGAGCCCCAACTATTTCTCCTCTTTCATATGATCCAGAAATTCCTTTTTTTTTTTTTTAGGAAGTTATCTCCTCCAACCAAAAACAATAATTTGAAAGGACATACACACGCTGATTTATTTCAGCTCTATTAACAATAACCAAAATATGGAAAGAACCTAAATGTCCATCAGTAGATGAGTGGATAAAGAACATACAATAAAAAAGGGCACCTGGGTGGCTCAGTGGGTTAAACCTCTGCCTTCAGCTCAGGTTATGATCTCAGGGTCCTGGGATCGAGCCCCACATTGGGCTCTCTGCTCAGCAGAGGGCCTACTTCCCCCCTCTCTCTCTGCCTACCTCTCTGTCTACTTGTGATCTCCCTTTCTCTCAAATAAATTTAAAAAACTTAAAAAATAAAATCTTTAAAAAAGAATATATAATAAATATATATAATGGAATACTACTTAGTCATAAAAAAACTACAGTCTTGCCATTTGCGACAGCATAGATGGAACTAGGCAGTATACTGTTAAGTGAAATAAGCCAAACAGAGAAAGACAAATACCACAACGGACGAATGGATAAGGAAAGTGTGGTCCATATACACTATGGAGTATTATGCCTCCATCAGAAAGGATGAATACCCAACTTTTGTAGCAACATGGATGGGACTGGAAGAGATTAAGCTGAGTGAAATAAGTCAAGCAGAGAGAGTCAATTATCATATGGTTTCACTTATTTGTGGAGCATAACAAATAGCATGGAGGACATGGGGAGTTAGAGAGGAGAAGGGAGTTGGGGGAAATTGGAAGGGGAGGTGAACCATGAGAGACTATGGACTCTGAAAAAAGATCTGAGGGGTTTGAAGTGGCGGGGGGGGGTGGGAGGTTAGGGTACCAGGTGGTGGGTATTATAGAGGGCACGGATTACATGGAGCACTGGGGGTGGTGTAAAAATATTGAATACTGTTATGCTGAAAATTTAAAAAAAAATGATTTTAAATTTTATCTCTTCACCAGGGAGGGAGAGAAAGGAGAGAGAAAGAGAGAGACAGACTGACAGAAAGTGAAAGAGAGTGAGAGAGGTCACTTATAAACAAATCCAAATGCTCCCTGAAGAGAGAAGGAAATGGTCTCTACTATACCACCCTAGATGATAAACAAATAGCTTCAGGAACATAAATCTGTATCTCTCTAAAAGTCTCTATCTTTAGGGCTAGTATTCAATCGTCCTTTGATCCAGGTGCCAACACTCTTTGTTCAGAAAGCCAGATCTACAGAAATATGAACATATTCATGCAACCTTTCTCCTGACACTGACAATCATCAAAATTAATAGTATAGGAGAGAAGCACCTTAATAACGCAAGCAAAAAGTAAGAGTGTATCTCTGAAGCGACAACAAAAAAATGTGACAGCCTGGTGTAGGGGATACTAGAATGCTTTTCTGGGCCATTGCACACTGTCTTCAGAGAATATTGGCTGTTGACAGTGCACACTGGGAATAACCAGCAGGCCTAGAGTTGTCTGGCCAAGGTCATACCCTCTCTCAGTGAACATCCCATCAACCAGGTGATACAAAAACACAAAGGCTAGTTCTTGTCTCACTTGGCACTAAACCCGACAGACCATTTCCTCTTCAGGGGTTCCTGTAGGATGTGCTGAAGCCTCAGTTGCAAACATATTTAGGGGAACCTTCTCTCCCTACAATCCTGCCTTTTCTACCTATTTACGGATGTATGCACACATATCTCTGGAAAGCACATCCTACCAGATCATCAACCTGAAACTCTACCTCTTAAGGTCTGTTCCCAGGGGATGCAATCCAAGGCACTCAATCTCCTTCATTGAAAATAATATATTGGCTGCAGAAAATTCTATGTAATTCTCTTCAGTTTTAGGATTAGTACCATTATCCTTTCTCCAAAAATGGCTATACTTGAAAATTTTTTAAATGAGTTCTAATATAGAGAGTAGAGTTTCAAATGTATAAATTTTGAGGTTTGATGAAAATTTTCCTTTTTGATATGTGAACTGGTTACCTAGAAAATTTCACAAAAGCTTTGGGGCCTGGCTTCTAAGAATCCTTCCCACAGCATTCTGGATAGATACAGTATTAAGGTGTGGCTGTTTCTAGCATTCTGTGCGACTAACACTTGATGAAAAAAAAAAGTCCTTAATAAGCTTGATTTTCCTTTCTAAAATGTTGAGATATTTCCAAATTGAGTAGGGAGAAAGTGAGAGAGCGACTTCAACTGAAAAGACATTGGGTGAATTTAGTTTAATTCAAATGAAAGAAAAGTTTATTGAAAACATAAATAATCCCCCTGAAGAGGTAAATAAGCCAAGAACTGAGCACAAAGGAGAGGCTTCTACAACCATCTGTTTGCTTAGGTAGAAAGAAATTTCCCAGACTAATTCTTTACTAAACTAAAACTTTACATTATGAGAAAAACTAATCCCAGGGTATTTCTCACTAAAGCAGAAGTTAAATCTCAGTGATTGACATTGGATATTCAGGTTAAAAATGAGTCTGTCGGCATATTTTATTTTATCTAGTTTCATGGTCTATTTACAGTAAATCTCATATTCTATGTCACATAACCGGGAATTCAAAATGAATAATGATGACCTAAAACACTGGTTTTCATTTTCTTTTGAGATAAATGGATAGCTTTGCTCATTTATTTATGAATAATGCACAGATGTGTTATGCAAATATATGTAGATGGTCTTTTTCCACTTCTGATTTCATAGTTCACATACAGAGCTTCAGAGGACTGTTTTCTCATATGATATTAAAATCAATTATAGAATTTTTGAGTTAGCCAGGACCTCAGAAATGATCTAGCCTAACATTCCCGCAACTTAATTTACCAACAAACCACTGTCATGATTTTTGCCATACCTGAATTCCCCCTGTATTTGGTAAATATTGTAAAAACTGGTTTAGGTAACCTAAATGTTTATTTTAATAAAGAAATTTTGAATCATCACTGTAAATGGAAAATAGAAATATCTTTCCATAGGTAGGAGGTAGCAATAAAAAAATATAGAACTACAGTAAAAACCCTCTTTCCAATGGGTCATCTACTTGTTCAGTTATAAAAAGCTCATTGAAGAGGGAAATCATAACAAACATACACACACACATTTTTTTTTTTAATTTAAATTTTAGTTAGTTAACCTACAGGGCAATATTGGTTTCTGGAGTAGAATTCAGTGATTCATCATTTACATACAACACCCAGTACTCAGCACAACAACTGCCCTTCTTCATACCCATCACCTATCTAACCCACCCCTGCCCACCTCCCTCAATCAACCCTCACTTTGTTCTCTGTCTTAAAAGTCCCTCATAGTTTTTTCCTTTCCCTCTCCTTCCCATATATCCACCTGTCTTCTTTCTTTCTTTTTTTTTTTTAAAAGATTTTATTTATTTATTTGATAGAGATCACAAGTAAGAGAGGCAGGCAGAGAGAGAGGAAGAGAAGCAGGCTCCCTGCTGAGCAGAGAGCTCAATGCAGGACTCGATCCCAGGACCCTGAGATCATGACCTGAGCTTAACTCACTGAGCCACCCAGGCGCCCATCACCTGTCTTGTTTCTTAAATTCCACATATGAGCAAAATCATATGGTATTTTTCTTTCTCTGACTTATTTCGTTCAGCATAATACCACCTCATTCCATCCATGTCAGTGCAAGTGACAAGATTTCATTCTTTCTGATGGCTGAGCAATATTCCATTGTCTGTATATATGTATATATGCCACATCTTCTTTATCCATTCATCAGTTGATGGATATGAACTCTCTCCATAGTTTGGCTATTGTTGATAATGCTATTATAAACATCAAGGTGCGTGTGCCCTTGGAATATGTATTTTTGTATCCTTTGGGTAAATACCTAGTGGTTCAGTTGCTGGATTGTAGGCTAGCTCTATTTTAATGTTTCGAAGAACCTCCATACATTCTTTAGAGTGGCTGTGCCAGCTTGCATTCCTACTAACAGTGCAAGAGCATTCCCCTTTCTCTGCATTCCAAAGAAAACTGTTGTTTCTTGTTTTGCTTATTTTAGCCATTCTGACAGGTGTGAGATAGTATCTCATCATGGTTTGGATTTCTATTTCCATGATGATGATTGATGTTGAGTATCTTTTCATGTGTTAGTCATCTGGGTATCTTCTTTGGAAAAGTGTCTATGTCTTCTGCTCATTTCTTAGCTGAATTATTTGTTTCTTGAGTGTTGGATTTGTTAAGTTCTTTATAGATTTTGGATACTAACCTTTTATCAGGTATGTTGTTTGTAAATATCTTCTCCCATTCCATAGGCTGCTTTTTAACTTTGTTGATTGTTTCCTTCACTGTGCAGAAGCTCTTTGATAAAGTCCCAATAGTTCATTTTTACTTTTTTTTTCACGTTGTCTCTGGAGACATATTTATAGGAGGTTGTTACTGCTGAGGTCCAAGAGGTTTCTGCCTGTGTTCTCTAGGATTTTGATGGTTTTTGTCTCACAGTTAGGTCTTTCATCCATTTTAACTTGTTTTTGTTAAACATACACATTTTAAATATTTTATTTTAACTTTAAATGCATAAACATGTCTTTATTCACTAATATTTCAACTAAAAAAACATTTGTTTCTTTGATTTTTCTCTATTCTTTTCTATTTCTGTTAATTGTTGATCTTTGCTCTTATTTTTATTACTTCTTTCCTTATATTACCTTGGATTTAATTTGGCCATCTTTTCTTAGTGTCTTAAGGTGGAAGTTTAGATTGTTGATGTTAGACAATTCTTCTTAAAAAAAAAAAAATCCCTGCAAATTTTGATATATTGTGTTTTTGTTTTCATTCACTTAAAAAAAAAAGAAAGATTTTATTTATTTACTTATTTGAGAGAAAGAGTGATCCAGAGAAAGAGCATGAGCAGGAGGAGAGAGAAAGGGAGAAACAGGCTACCCACAGAACAGGGAGTCAGATGTGGGGTTCCATCCCAAGGACCCTGGGATCATGACCTACGTGAGAGGCAGATGCTTAACTGACTGAGCTACCCAGGCGTCCCCATTTTCATTAACTTTAAAGTTTATCTTAATTTTCCTTATGATTTTTTATTTGACCAATGGGTACTTTAGAAGTGTGTTGCTAATTTCCAAATATTTGGGAAGATTTCCTAGATGTTTTGATTGTGTTTAATTTCACTGCGATCAGAGAAAATGCTCCATGATATTCTAGGTTATTTTTTTCAACTTATTAAGACTTATTTTATGGTCTCATGGCCTACCCTGGTTAATGTTTCAAGTACACTTGAAAAAATGTATTTACTGCTACTGTTGGTGGAAGGTTTAATAAATGTTAATTAGGTCAACTCGACTGAAAACATTCAAATGTTAAATATCATTATCCAGTTTCTCTCTACTATTCTGCTAGTTACTGAGAGAAGGGTGCAAAACTTTCCAACTCTGATTGTGGATTTGTCTATTTTGCCTTCCAGTCTTCCAGCTCTAGCTCTATCAGATTTTGTTTCATGTAGTTTGAATTTTTGTTATTTAGGTGATTACATATTTACAATTACTGTTTTATTACTGAACCAGGTCCTCTATCATTATAAAATATCCCTCTTTAAATCTGATAAAATTCCATGTTTTGAAATCTACTCAGTCTGATATTAATATAGTTACTCCATATTTCTTTTTATCCTATCTTATTTCACATTTGATATTTCTTTTTCCATTCTTTTATTTTTTACCTGTATATGTCTTTATATTTGAAGCACATTTCTTATAGAGTGTTATAGCAGAGGTTTGCTTTTATACTCAGTCTGACAATCTGTCTTTTAACTGAAATGTTTATTTTTTTTATTTTAATTTTTTTTCTAACTGAAGTGTTTAGATCATTAAGAATTAGTGCACTTATCAATAGGATTGTGTTTAAATATCACCTTGGTAATTATTTACTATTAGTGTCATCTGTCCTTTGTTTCTATTCTCCTCTTTTCCTGCATTTCTCCAGATTAACTGAAGTATTTTTAGCATTCCACTTTATCTCCCCTATTAGTTTATTGTCATGGGTCTTTGTCTTATATTTTTAGTAGTCATTCCAGGGTTTATAGTATGCATCCAATTTCTTAGTCCACCTTAGATTACATAACCAAGTCACATAGAATGGAAGATTTTTACAACAGTGTACTTCCATTTCTCCTTCCCATCCTTTGCATCATAACCAACATATATTTTAGTTCTACATATATCATAAATCTTCTTTTTCTTTTAAATAATTATATTTTAAAGAAAATTTAAACATAGAGAAAGTGTTTTGTATTTACCCACATACTTAGTATTTGTGGAAATCTTGGTTCCTTTAGGTAGTCCAAGATCCTACCAGTATAATTTTCCTTCAGCCTAATGACTTCCATTAGCACTTCCTTTTGTGCAGATCTCCTCGTGACATGTTCTCTCAGAGATTTTGTTTGTTTATGAAGTTACTATGTTGCTCTTATTTAAAAAACTTTCAATAGGCTTTATTTATTTGTTTATTTACTTTTTAGAGCTACTTTAGGTTCTAAAACTGAGTGGAGAGAACAAGAGTTCCTATGTGCCGCTGGCCCCACACATGCACAGCCTCCACTATCAACATCTTGCACTAAAGTGATGTATTTGTTACAATCAATGTAACACCCCAAATCCATAGCTTACATTAGGGTTCACTTTGGTGCTGTGCATTTTATGGATTTGGACTAATTTATAATGACATGTATTCACCAGTTTAGTATCACACAGAATGGTTTTATTGTTCTAAAAACCTTCTGGGTTCCATCTGGTCATGCTTCCTTCCCTCCTAACCTCTGGCAACCACTGATCTTTTTGCTACCTTTCCCCTGAAGGTCGGAATCCTACAGTATGTAACATTTTAGATTGTTTTTTTTTCCCTTAATAATACGCATTTGAATTTCCTCCATGTTTTTTCATGGCTTAATAGCTCACTTATTTTTAGTGCTGAATAACTTTCTGTTGCCTGGATGTAGCAGTGTTTATTTCTTCATTAACCTACTAGAGGAAATCTTGGTTGTTTCCAAGTACGTCAATTATGAGTAAAACTGCTATAAAATCCTGTGGGCTGATGTTTCATGTAGACATAGATTTTCCACTCATTTTGATAAATACCTAAGGGGATTACTTTTGGATCATATGATAAGTGCATGCTTATTTTTGTAAGAAGCTGCCAAACTGTCTTTCAAAGTGGTTTGCCATCCCTGCATTCCTACCAGCAATAAATATGAATTCCTATTGTTCCACATTTTTCTCAGCATTTTGTGTTGCCGATATATATATTTTTTAATTATTTTGGCCATTCTAGTAGGTGTGTAGTAGCATCTCTTGGTTGTTTCAATTTGAAATTGCCTAAAAACATATGATATTGAGCATCTTTTCATATGCTTATTTGTCTTCTGTATATCTTCTTTGATGAGGTGTCTGTTGAAGTCTTTTGCCCACTTTTAAAGTCAGGTTGGTTGTTTTCTTATTATGGAGTTTTTTATAAGAGTTCTTTATATATTTTGGAAAATAGTCCTATATCAGATATGTTTTGGGGAGTATTTTATCCCAGTCTTCAGCTTGTCTTCTGGTCTGGTTGACAAATGTCTCTCAGGGAGCAAGAGTTTTTAATTTTAATAAAGTCCAGTTTATCAATTATGTTTCTCATGAATCATGTCTTTGATATTTTATCTTAAAGGTCATTGCCGGGGCGCCTGGGTGGCTCAGTGGGTTGGGCCGCTGCCTTCGGCTCAGGTCGTGATCTCAGAGTCCTGGGATCAAGTCCCGCATCGGGCTCTCTGCTCAGCAGAGAGCCTGCTTCCCTCTCTCTCTCTGCCTGCCTCTCCATCTACTTGTGATTTCTCTCTGTCAAATAAACAAATAAAACCTTTAAAAAAAATAATAAAAGGTCATTGCCAAACCCAAGCTCACCTGAATGTTCTCATATGTCATCTCCTAGGGTTTTATAGTTTTATCAAATTTTACACTTAGATATAGAATCCATTTTGAATTAAGTTTTTGAAAACTGTTTTGTTTCTAGACTTATTTTTTGGCTTGTGAGTATCAAGCTGTTCCACCAGTATTTCTTGAAAAGACTATCCTTTTTCCATTGTATTGCCTTCGATTCTTTACCAAAAATCAATTAACTATATTTGTGTGGATCTAGTTCTGGGATTTCTATTCCATTCGTCATTCTTTTGCCAATGTCACACTGTCTTGATTACTGTAGCTTTATAGTAACTCTTGAAGACAAATAGTGGCAGTCTGATTTTTTCTTCTTTAATATGGTCCTGGCTATTCTCCTTTAATACAGTCTTTCATAAACTTTGGGATGATTTTATTCATAGCCACAAAACCCACAAGCTGGAGTTTTGATGGGATTGCACTAAATTTATAAATCAAGTTAGGAAAAACTGACATCTTGACAATATTGAGTCTTATCCTTTGATAGCCTTTTTTTTTTTTTTTTTTTTTTTTTTTTTTTTTTTTGTAAGTGAAGACTACTGAGTTGGCAGCTTTTTCCTTCTGCACAGGAAAGATGTCATTCTTCATCCTTTAACTTTCATTTTTTTCTGATGAGAAACCTGAAATCTTCATTATGTTCCTCAATGTGTAAGTTATTTTTTCCTCTGAGCTGCTTTTAGGACTATTTCTTTGTCTTTGGTTTATAATAACTTGATTATGATGTGCCTTGATGTGGTTTTCTTTTTGTTTATCTTGCTTAGGATTCACTGTACTTCATGATTTGTGAATTTATAATTTTAACCAAACTATATATTCATGTGTACCTTCAAATATTGGACCACATTTGTAATACCTATTTAAAGCCTTTGCTAATTTCATCATCTTTCTACTTCCTGAATATATTTATATTGACTGATTATCCTATTGGTTATGAGTGACATTTTTCTGCTTTTTTAATTTCATTTTTTTAACACTTTTAAAAATTAGTTTTAGAAGTAGAATTTAGCGATTCATCAGTTGCATATAACACCCAGTGCTCATTATATCAGGTGCCCTCCTTAATGCCCATCACCCAGTTATCTCTTCCCCTCACCCACCTCCCTTTTAGCAACCCTCAGTTTGTTTCTTAGAGTTCAGGATCTTTTATGGTATATGTGAAACATTCTTAAATTGGATCTTATGTTGTAAATTTATGCTGGATTTTGCTGTATTTCTTTAAAGTGTGTTAGACTCCCTCTAGGTTAAACTAGAGTTTCAGTTCAGTTTGATCTTTTCAATGTTATTTTCAAGTTTTTTAGAGCAAGTTTAGATTAGCTTTTATTTTTAAGGGTAATTTAGCCTTACATCTATAATGTGATGCTTTTAGGGTCTCTGATAAATGTTACAAGTGTTTCATATGGATTCTCTACTCTGGTTGGAAATAAAATTCTCCAGGTCCCCTGTGAACCTGTGGAATTCTTCAGCTTACAGCTCTTTGGCGTCATGGGGTTTCACCTATATATGCACTGTTTAACATTCAGCAACTGAATGGTCTTCCATCTTTTTGTGTCTTTTTCAATTTCTTTCATGAGTGTTCTGTAGTTCCTCGAGTACAGATCCTTTACCTCTTTGGTTAGGTTTATTCCCAGGTATCTTATGGTTCTTGGTGCTATTGTAAATGGAATCGATTCTCTAATTTCCCTTATTAGTATTTTCATTATTAGTGTATAAGAAAGCCACTGATTTCTGTACATTGACTTTGTATCCTGCCACGTTGCTGAATTGTTGTATGAGTTCTAGTAGTTTGGGGGTGGAGTCTTTTGCATTTTCCATATAAAGAATCATGTCATCTGCAAAGAGAGAGAGTGTGACTTTTTCATTACCATTTTGGATACCTTTTATTTCTCTTTGTTGTCTGATTGCTGTTGCTAGGACTTCTAATACTATGTTGAACAAGAGTGGTGAGAGTGGGCATCCTTGTGTTCCTGATCTCAACGGGAAGGATGCAAGCTTTTTCCTATTGAGGATGATATTTGCTGTAGGTCTTCCATAGATAGATTTTATGAAGTTCAGGAATGTTCCCTCTATCCCTATACTTTGAAGTGTTTTAATCAGGAACAGATGCTGGATTTTGTCAAATGCTTTTTCTGTATCAATTGAGAGGACCATGTGGTTCTTCTCTCTTCTCTTAATAATTTGTTCTAAAGTTGGTGCAGCCTCTTTGGAGAACAGTGTGGAGATTCCTCAAGAAATTAAAAATAAAACTTCCCTATGGCCCTGCCATTGCACTCCTGGGTATTTACCCCAAAGATACAGATGTAGTGAAAAGAAGGGCCATCTGTACCCCAATGTTTATAGCAGCAATGGCCACGGTCGCCAAACTGTGGAAAGAACCAAGATGCCCTTCAACAGACAAATGGATAAGGAAGATGTGGTCCATATACACTATGGAGTATTATGCCTCTATCAGAAAGGACGAATACCCAACTTTTGTAGCAACATGGACGGGACTGGACAAGATTATGCTGAGTGAAATAAATCAAGCAGAGAGAGTCAATTATCATATGGTTTCACTTATTTGTGGAGCATAACAAATAGCATGGAGGACATGGGGAGATAGAGAGGAGAAGGGAGTTGGGGTAAATTGGAAGGGGAGGTGAACCATGAAAGACTATGGACTCTGAAAAACAATCTGAGGGTTTTGAAGGGGTGAGGGGTGGGAGGTCGGGTACCAGGTGGTGGGTATTATAGAGGGGACGGATTGCATGGAGCACTGGGTGTGGTGCAAAAAATAATGAATACTGTTATGCTGAAAATAAAAAATAAATTAAAACAAAAAACATTCAGCAGGTGGCTCAGGTGGCTCTGTAGGCTCCTGGAGTTCTTTCTCTGTGTAGCACCCCTAATCTCTGACTTCTTAACTGAAAGTGCCTGCTGAGCTCTGCTTAGGTTTGTTCACTTTGCACTGTTGCCTGAAAAGAATTTAGGCAGAGTTTTTGGGCAATTATCAGGGTCACCATGTTTGATTCCTTCTTTCAAAGGGCTTCTTGTTGTTCAAAGTCTGACAACAATTGTTTCATATATACTGCACATTTATCTGGTTGTTTACCGAAGCAGAGTAAACTCAGCTTTAGTTATTCCATCATGAATGGAAACAAAGTTCCTTACACATTTATCTTTTTCTATAGTTCTCTCTGCAAGTATGCCATTAAAGCCTTATTTCAATGGTTTTATCTCTTAGTAATTATTTTTTATAATAGACATTTTAATTTCAGTGATTATATTTGTCATCTCTTGTAGTATTTAACTAATTTTAAAGCCTGCCTCATTCTATTTTAATTATAGTTTATTCTTCATTCCTAGTTTATATATATTATTTTAAAAATATTTTAAAAATATTTATTTTATATTCTGTATCTAATAATTCCTATATCTGAAATCCTTATTAGGGCTAATCCTAGTATTTGGTATTTGTACTGAGTCTTGCTCACAGTGCTTTGATTCCTTGTGTATCTTGTGATTTGAGGTTCTGACCGCTTATTTGATGGGGCTTTATCTATTGAAAGCTTTTGAGACTTGGGCTTAAATATCCAGAGATTTATTGTTGTCTCTGCCAAGATCTCACAGTGTTGTTAACCTGAAATTGCTTTATTAATTTACCAACTTGGGGTTTTCTGGACCACACAGATGGTGTAAATTAAAACCTCACATATACATTAGGGAAGCCATGGTGTAAATTCTTGGAGGACTTTTCCCCTTCTATCTAGAGCCCTAACCCCTAACTCCTTTTCTGGTGATTGACCCTTTTTACTGTTTGTACTTTTTCTGAGGGCATAACACTTCAAGATATGGAGGTTGGTGTCATTCCTAAGTCTTCACCATTCATGGACCCACAGTCTTATTTCCTACTTTTCACTAGCTTTTAGAAAGTGAACTTGTAGGTTAGGGAGACTGGAAAGTCCTTAAGAGCAAGCGCAGAATCACTACTTTTGTTTACTACTTTTATTTCTATATCCTTCATTTTCTGCCTCCAAGATTTCATTATCATTATTTATTTA